>NC_084471.1:24922034-34922034 GCF_027409185.1 Cynocephalus volans | reverse complement strand
AAGAGGAATAGAATGCTTTATGTTTTTATAGGTAGCAAAGTTTAGAGTGAAAAGGTCAATAAGGAAATATCAAATTAATCACTTCATTCAGTGAATATTTATTAAGCATTTACTATCTACCAGTGATTGTACGAAGTTACTATTTATCAGGGATTGCAGAGATGCAAGGAATTCAGAGATGAAAAAGACACAACAATCCCCGTCTTCAAGGGATTCACAATCTAGAAAAAGAGAAACATGTTTTAAACACATAATTGGCCAGAGTTTTTATTTCAGCCCATGAATTGTTCAATGTATATTTTTCAGAAGAAATTAAAATGGTGGAAAGCCTAAGTTTCAGTTAAATATGGAAAAGTCTAAATTTCTGACAAGTTTGCACCATTTCAAAAAAATCCTATTTTGTTTTAGTTTCCCCCTTTCCTTCCATGACCTTTACGATGTTGGTAGTTGTTTGTATGGCACTAACAGAATATATTTCTTTTGTGAATAACTGAATGTTCCTGACATGTCAACAGGATATTTGTGAGCCCTGAGAAATGCTTCAGTGTTTCCTTCAAATAAGCCATTGGCCACTAAGGTGGCAGGTAGTTACATGCATTTTAACTTAATTTTTAATATTTCTAAGCATCACCAGCAATTATTGCCATGTCACTTTAGGTTCTCTTTGTTTTTTGTTTTTTGTTTTTTGTTTGTTTGTTTGTTTGTTTGTAATTTAATTTTTATTTTATTTTATTTATTTTTTTTTTAATTTTATTTTGTCAATATACGTTGTGGCTCATTATTGCTCCCCATCACCAAAACCTCCCTCCCTTCCCACCGTCCCCAACAATGTCCTTTCTGTTTGCTTGTCGTATCAACTTCAAGTAATTGTGGTTGTTATATCTTCTTCCCCCCCCCCAGTTTTGTGTGTGTGTGTGTGTGTGTGTGTGTGTGTGTGTGTGTGTGTGTGTGTGAATTTATATATTAATTTTTAGCTCCCACCAATAAGTGAGAACATGTGGTATTTCTCTTTCTGTGCCTGACTTGTTTCACTTAATATAATTCTCTCGAGGTCCATCCATATTGTTGCAAATGGCAGTATTTCATTCGTTTTTATAGCTGAGTAGTATTCCATTGTGTAGATGTACCACATTTTCCGTATCCACTCATCTGATGATGGACATTTGGGCTGGTTCCAACTCTTGGCTATTGTAAAGAGTGCTGCGATGAACATTGGGGAACAGGTATACCTTTGACTTGATGATTTCCATTCCTCTGGGTATATTCCCAACAGTGGGATAGCTGGGTCGTATGGTAGATCTATCTGCAATTGTTTGAGGAACCTCCATACCATTTTCCATAGAGGCTGCACCATTTTGCAGTCCCACCAACAATGTATGAGAGTTCCTTTTTCTCCACAACCTCGCCAGCATTTATCGTTCAGAGTCTTTTGAATTTTAGCCATCCTAACTGGGGTTAGATGATATCTCAGTGTGGTTTTGATTTGCATTTCCCGGATGCTGAGTGATGTTGGGCATTTTTTCATATGTCTGTTGGCCATTTGTATATCTTCCTTAGAGAAATGCCTACTTAGCTCTTTTGCCCATTTTTTAATTGGGTTGCTTGTTTTCTTCTTGTAAAGTTGTTTGAGTTACTTTAGGTTCTCTTTGAAAGGAACAAATAAATACAAGTATATTCAGCTTTTGGCTCATGACTGTTAATTAGCAGATTAGCTGTCTGTAATTCCTTTAAGATTTTTATACCACATTAACAAATTTTGCAACATTTACTTAGAGATGAGATAGATATCTAAATAACATCTTCAATGTGTTTTTTTTTTTTTTAATACACACACAAAGAAACTCTACTGTAGCAGTTTTCCATTCTGATCATTAAGAGAAGCTATTCTAAGGAGGCTGAGAAAATTAAAATATTCTCTTTTGCTAGCTTTTTACCAATATTTATTGAACACCTACTGTATATATATTGTATGTTGTTTAAGTGCAAGGAGGAGGAGAATAAGAACATAGCAAGTATTTAATATCTGTTGAGTAAATAAAGAAATAAATGAAAATATATGCTGTTTTCGAGGACATATGGGATAGACACAAAAATAGCAGTAATATGGCACCTCATAAAAATTAAATTTTTAAAAAAGGTACAGAATAGTAATGAGGACCATCAAAAGAGTAAAAATATTTTTCCCTGAAAGGGGCTAAGAAGATCTCACAGAGAAAGCAGCATTTGGGCATATTCTTAAATAGAATCAAAGTCAAACTAGATTCTCAAATTTGCAAATTAGTTCAAATAGCAATGTAAAAAATGTTCCTTAGTCATTGAAGTATAAGTCTGGAACTGAGACTTAAACAAGGTCATTCATCCAGAAAAAGATGGCTTAGAGCTCAAATTCCTAGGCATCACTAGGTGTAATTCCATATTTTCATTAAATATTCAAATCATACTGACTCAGGCCTCACAGTCTTGATTTCCAGAATTCCAGCCCCTTCATCACTATCACCTCTATCAGCAAACGTTTCCTGTAATTAAATGCTCTTCAAATTTCTATTCTGGCCTGGTTCCTATAAAATCACTTCTATAACATATCACTGCTCCTGGGCACGAGCCTCCCGCAGTGGTGACAACAGCTACAACTATCTCCTGACCATGTTAGCTTCTCTCCTTCACTAATCCTTCCCTAATTCTGCAACATATCCCTGGGAGCAATCTTTTTCCAGAAGACTGATATCAGAAATAATCATTTCCTTAAGGAAAAAGTGATCCCTACAGAGAGACTGGCCTTCCTTATGGTTTCACCAGGAAATGAAATTATGCAGAGCTAAAAAGTCCAATACCAGAAGCATTTTTTGTTATTCAGTTTAGATCTATGTGAAAGTTAAGATCGTCTTTTCCATTTCGGTGAAGAATGTCATTGGTATTTTGATGGTGATTGCACTGAATCTGTAGATCGCTTTGGGTAGTATAGACATTTTCACAATATTAGTTCTTCCAATCCCAGAGCATGGAATATCTTGCAGTTTTTTTGTGTGTCTTATTTAATTTATTTCAATAGTGGTTTGTAGTTCTCATTGTAGAGATCTTTCACCTCCCTGGTTAAGTTAATCCCTAGGAATTTTATATTTTTTTGTGACAATTATAAATGGGCTTTCTTTATTTCTCTTTCTGTTAGTTCATTATATGAGTATATAAATGCAACTGATTTGGGGGCATTTATTTTGTATCCTGCAACATTACTGAAGTTATTAATCAGCTCTAGGAGTTTTTTGATAGAGTCTTTGGGTTTTTCTACATACGATATCATGTCATCTGCAAATAGAGACAGTTTGACTTTGTCTTTTCCAATCTGGATGCCCTTTATTTCTTTCTCTTGCCTGATTGCTCTGGCTAGTACCTCCAGTACTATGTTAAATAGAAGTGCTGAGAGTGGACATCCTTGTCTTGTTCTTGTTCTTAAGGGAAAGACCCTCAGTTTTTCCATATTCAGAATGATACTGGCATTGGGCTTATCATAAATGGATTTTATTGTGTTGAGATATTTTCCTTCTGTCTCTAATTTGTTGAGAGTCTTTATCATGAAGCAATGATGAATTTTGTCATATGCTTTTTCAGCATCTATTGAGATAATCATATGGTCTTTATCCTTGAGTTTGTTGATGTGATGTATCACATTTATTGACTTTTGGATATTGAAACTTCCTTGCATCCCTGGAATGAATCCCACCTGATCATGGTTCCTTATTTTATTTTAATGTGTTGGTGTATTCTGATTGCTAATATTTTGTTGAGGATTTTTGCATCTATGTTCATCAAGGATATTGGCCTGTAATTTTCTTTTTTTGTTCTGTCTTTGTCTGGTTTTGGTATCAGAGTTATCTAGAGAATCAACAGTATAGTTTATATTAAGATGACAAAGTGTCAACCAATTCTCTTTCATTTTTCCTTTCACTCACAGTTAAAGAGAGGAATGGGACTAGACTTTCATTAGTCTTTTCGGTTTCTGTTTCCACGCTATTATGAGCAACATAGCAAGAATACATGCATATTATCTTCTTAAGAGCCAACATAAGTAATAAGGTCATAGGACACTATAAACCACACTTTTAAATAAATAGAATTTTACAAAATACATAATCTTTAAAGGTGAAACTACTAAAACTGTACTCAGCAAATGTCTCTATAACTTGTTAACTTTTTGGACATTTACAGCTTCAAACATCTTTTTTGATAGAGAATATTTACTTTCCGTTTAACTGAAAGGGCTACAAAATTTGTGTCTTCTTTCTTTATTTGTCTTATTGCCGAGGGTATCATTTTGTTTCCCCCAAAAAATAAATAGGCACCCTAAAGATAAATTCAAACCTCAAATTCTTGAAAGTATCTTCCATTTTAAAACAGTTGCATATTTTCTTATGATTGAGATTCCTTTTAAGGGTGGTAGGACCCAAATTCAATTACAACACCCAATTGAGTACTGAAAGCAAATGTGTAAAATGAATCCTAAAACCAGGCTTTCTATCTAAGCAAAGGTAAGAAGAGGACAGTGAAAGTTCAAGAGCATCGAACAGGAGAAGGAACAGAAATTTGTGATCAGGAATTGAATTATCTGGAAATTTGTTTTTTCAAGACAGCAACCCAGCTGCTGAAGAACTGAAAAATATAAATGGAAATGATATGTTAGAGTACAAAGTATGTCCTTAATCAAAAGAAACTGACACATGGAACAGGACACTGATTACAGGCAATTATGTTCTTGGCTATTAAAGCCAGAACATAATTAACCTCAAATTTAGTGGGGTGTTCTGTTGCCCAAAGTTTTGACTCTATTCAGATTCATACATGAAGTTTAATCCATGCGCAGAGATTCTGCAGCAGGGGCAAGAATTCAGGAAGGTCACAAAACTGATATATCTTCTAATGTTAATATTCTGGTTTAAAGTCAGAGTCCTCTACATATTTTCAAAAACTTCAACAACATAGTTCAAGTACAAATTTTCTTATATATTAGGTTTAATGAGTGCTATTAAAATGCATCTTTTAAATCACATTCTTACATTAAAACAGGCTCTTATTAGATTTGGAATTCTTATTTAAGGTTATGACATTAGTTTCTATACTTCCTTGCTCTAGGAGTACTATAAATGCAATCTTCTTGGATAAATCAAGCTGTGTAACTGAGGTGGAATGTTTCACTATAGCCCAGGGAAGAAATGTGAGTTCTTTTATAGTAGTCAACCTAATTATCTTTTATTTTTATTCTTCTCATCAAAAGGGCACATTCATACCTTTAAAAAGAGCTTATTAAAATAGACTTCTTACATTTACATATTTCTGTAATACTGTACATACTCTGAAAAAGGCAACAGTGTTACTTTAGCTCCTGTTAAAATTATTAACTTCTTTCATAAGCAAAACTGTCTAAAAAATATTTTATTTAAGGTGAAAAGCTTTGACCCTGTTTCCTCCTACTAGGCATCTTTATTTTGTGGCAATGAATATTTGTGTTTCAGCCAGTCAACAAGTACTTACTGACCACCCTTGGGTCACATTCACTCATATAGCAAAGAGGGCATGAATAAAAGCAATTTAAAACAACTTTCAAACCTTATTAAATCAAGAACTTCCGAATACTATTCTACTCAAATATTGGATAGGTTTAACTATTTCATTTTCTCTACTTCAGCCAGAAGATTCTAAAGATAGATGGCCCAATGTGGAAAACAGCTGTGGGGTAGGGTAAAAATAATAATATTATTATCTGGGAAATTAGCTTATATTTTTACTATTTTGAATAAGGCAACTTATATGTGTGTGCACGCACGCACGCACACACACACACAGGGTAAATAAAATAATAGCATTACCTACTTATAGTTAAAACATAATAGCTCTCATAATAAAACAGATAAGAGATAAGAAAATATTCTTACAGAAACAACTCCCAGGAGTTGTCTATCACTAGATTATCTAAATTTAACTGAGAAAAGAATATGTCAATCAAAGGAGGAGGGCAGTAAGCATTTGGTCAGCATTCGCAGCACAAAGAAAAACATTAGTCACTGTGGAAACATTATCTTTGCCCTTTTAAGCCCCATCTAGAGAAAATTAAACAGTAGACTTTGAGTTCTATGATCTCAGAAGCCAGCCAATACCTCTGTGGAACTACCTAAGCCCAATGTTATTAAACACATGAACTATTTCTTGCTTCCTTTTTTTTCTATGTGGTCTAGTAAACATTGTTCATACTCATATTTGTCCTGAATGTCTTGAATATTCATTCTATATTTGAAGAATTTCCAACATTGTAAGTCATGACTCCCTAAGGTAAAAGTCAAAATTTAGGTACCCAGATTTCTAGTCTCAGTTGTGATTTATAACAAGCCCAGAAGTTGTCACTCCATTTCTTACAACAAGAAAAAGCTGAACAAATTGACAATCAATTATTCTTCTTGGGCTGTTAGAAAATGAACATTGCAGAGGAAACCATTACTCCAAAATCTATAAATACAGGCAAAATCATCAGAAAGACACAAGCAAGATCAGTAAATTTGGAGCAGAAGCCACTGGAGCCATACACTGGGAAGAAAACTTATGGTAATTTTCTGAATTGCCAGGGACTGAGTGTAGACTAGAATGAGAGTAGGACCGGGGCTGCAGCCTTAGGGGAGGCTCCACATTCACAGGATTCACCTCCTGGAAGTCCACTTCTCAACAGCAAGATCCCAGAAAGATTCTGTTCTAGATCTGGCATTGTGAAATATTCCAGAGTTTTCTCCATAACCAAGGTCTGCTCTCGAGGGAAGACACTGCCGTACTCGCTTCCCAGCTAGGGCAAGGGCATTTGTCCCACTCCATTTCACACATAACCTCCTTCTCATGCTTAAGGAGGAAAAAAACTAAAATACTCTTGCCGAAGTCACAGTTTAGGAACACAGGGCAACTAAAAGACAGGTTAAATCAGAAGTTTAGAGCATGTCTCTCCTCCTTCATAGCTTACCACCACACAAAGAGAACTTTAGCATAATCACAGTAGACCACCTGAAAGCAATTCAAGATGCAAACACTGTAGGAGAAGGGAGGGGATTTTTAAGGAAGTCCAAAGTGAAAAAGGAAGACAACAGGCAAAGCAAACAAACAAACAAAAAAGGATGTTAGTTCTCATTATAGAGATTTTTCACCTCCTTGGTTAACTCAATTCCTAAGTATTTTATTTTTTTGGTGGCTATTGTAAATGGGCAGGCTTTCTTGATTTCTCGTTCTGCATGTTCACTATTGGAGAAAAGAAATGCTACTGATTTTTGTGTGTTGATTTTGTATCCTGCTACTGTGCTGAAATCATTTATCAATTCCAACAGTTTTTTTGTAGAGGTTTTAGGCTGTTCGATATATAGGATCATGTCATCTGCAAACAGGGACAGTTTGACTTCATCTTTTGCAATCTGGATGCCCTTTATTTCCTTCTCTTCTCTGATTGCTCTGGCTAGTACTTCCAACACTATGTTGAATAGGAGTGGTGAAAGTGGGCATCCTTGTCTAGTTCCTGTTCTTAAAGGAAAAGCTTTCAGCTTTTCCCCATTCAGGATGATATTGGCTGTGGGTTTGGCATATATGGCTTTAATTATGTTGAGATAATTTCCCTCTATATCTAACTTATAGAGGGTCTTTGTCATGAATGAGTGCTGAACTTTATCAAATGCTTTTTCAGCATCTATAGAGATGATCATATGGTCCTTGTGTTTGACTTTATTAATATGGTGTATCACATTTATTGATTTGCATATGTTGAACCAACCTTGCATCCCTGGGATGAATCCCACTTGATCATGATGAATAATTTTTCATATGTGTTGCTGTATTCTGTTTGCTAGTATTTTAGTGAGGATTTTTGCATCTATATTCATCAAGGATATTGGCCTGTAGTTTTCTTTTTTGGTTATATCTTTACCTGGTTTTGGTGCTGAGAGAAATTAGAGAAGATACAAGAAGATGGAAAGATACCGCATGCTCTTGGATTGGAAGAATCAACATAGTGAAAATGTCCATACTACCCAAAGTGATATACAAATTCAATGCAATCCCCATCAAAATTCCAAAGACATTTTTCTCAGAAATGGAAAAAACTATCCAGACATTTATATGGAACAATAAAAGACCACGAATAGCCAAAGCAATGCTGAGCAAAACAAATAAAGCTGGAGGCATAACACTACCTGACTTTAAGCTATACTACAAAACTATAATAACCAAAACAGTATGGTACTGGCATAAAAACAGACACACTGACCAATGGAATAGAATAGAGAATCCAGAAATCAACCCACACACTTACTGCCATCTGATCTTTGACAAAGGCACCAAGCCTATTCACTGGGGAAGGGACTGCCTCTTCAGCAAATTGTGCTGGGATAACTGGATATCCATATGCAGGAGAATGAAACTAGATCCATACCTCTCACCGTATACTAAAATCAACTCAAAATGGATTAAGGATTTAAATATACACCCTGAAACAATAATACTTCTTAAAGAAAATGTAGGAGAAACACTTCAGGAAATAGGTCTGGACACAGACTTCATGAATACGAACCCAAAAGCATGGGCAACCAAAGGAAAAATAAACAAATGGGATTATATCAAACTAAAAAGCTTCTGCACAGCAAAAGAAATAATTAACAGAGTTAAAAGACAACCAACAGAGTGGGAGAAAATATTTGCAAAATATACATCTGACAAAGGATTAATATCCAGAATATATAAGGACCTCAAACAACTGTACAAGAAGAAAACAAGCAACCCAATTAAAAAATGGGCAAAAGAGCTAAGTAGGCATTTCTCTAAGGAAGATATACAAATGGCCAACAGACATATGAAAAAATGCTCAACATCACTCAGCATCCAGGAAATGCAAATCAAAACCACACTGAGATATCATCTAACCCCAGTTAGGATGGCTAATATCCAAAAGACTCTGAACGATAAATGCTGGCGAGGTTGCGGAGAAAAAGGAACTCTCATACATTGTTGGTGGGACTGCAAAATGGTGCAGCCTCTATGGAAAATGGTATGGAGGTTCCTCAAACAATTGCAGATAGATCTACCATACGACCCAGCTATCCCACTGTTGGGAATATACCCAGAGGAATGGAAATCATCAAGTCAAAGGTATACCTGTTCCCCAATGTTCATCGCAGCACTCTTTACAATAGCCAAGAGTTGGAACCAGCCCAAATGTCCATCATCAGATGAGTGGATACGGAAAATGTGGTACATCTACACAATGGAATACTACTCAGCTATAAAAACGAATGAAATACTGCCATTTGCAACAACATGGATGGACCTCGAGAGAATTATATTAAGTGAAACAAGTCAGGCACAGAAAGAGAAATACCACATGTTCTCACTTATTGGTGGGAGCTAAAAATTAATATATAAATTCACACACACACACACAAAACAGGGGGGGGGCGAAGATATAACAACCACAATTACTTCAAAAATTAATATATAAATTCACACACACACACACACAAAATGGGGGGGGGCGAAGATATAACAACCACAATTACTTCAAGTTGATACGACAAGCAAACAGAAAGGACATTGTTGGGGGGGAGAGGGGGAGGGAGAAGGGAGGGAGGTTTTGGTGATGGGGAGCAATAATCAGCCACAATGTATATCGACAAAATAAAATTTAAAATAATAAAAAAAAAAGGATGTTAAAGAAATGTGAAGCCTCAGGCATCTACAACTACAGAAATCGTGAAACACATGCCCAACTCTTAACAGATTAACCTGAAACCTCATACTGAAGGACTAAGTTATCTTAGTTTCTATAACTCACTACATCATGTTTGGCTTCCAACAAAAAATTGTAAGGTATTCTAAAAAGCAAAAAGAGATCAGTCTGAAGAGATGAAATGAAACATTTATTATAATCAGACTCAGATATGACATAGATGCTATAATTATGAGACAGAGAATTTTAAATAATTGTGATTAATTTTTCTAATGTGAAAAGTAGGCAATACATGTACAAAACGGTAATATTAGCAGAGAGATGGAAACTCAAGAAAGAATCAAGAGGAAATGATATAAGTAAAAAACACAGTGACAGAAATGAAGAATGCCTTCAACGGGATCATCCATAAAATTGACACAGAAGAGGAAAGAATCTTTGAACTTGAGGATAAGTCAATAGACACGTTCCAAACTAAAACACAAAGATAAAAAACAATGGAAAAAACAACAACAAATAATTGAGCAGGACATCCAAAAACTGTGATGTAGTTTCAAACATTGTAACATGTGTGTAATTACTTAGAGAACAAGAGAGAGAAGAAAGAAAGAATGGAATCTAACATCTACTTGTTATAATGGTGAAGAACATTAGCCAAGATAAATACCAAAATATCTCTACTTAGGCATATAATATTCAAACTGCAGAAACAAATGAGAAAGAAAAAATCTTGAGAGGCAAGGAAAAAAACAAGAACAAAAACATCTTAGGTACAGAGAAACAAAGATAAGATTTACATATTCTTGATAAGATTCTGATTTGTGTCAGAAACCTTGCAAGTGAAAAGAAACCTAAATGAAATAATCTGCTAAAAAAGAAAAGCCATGAACCTAGAATTCTGTATCCAGTGAAAATATTCTTCAAAAGTGAAGAAGATTTAATGGCTTTCTCAGACAAGCATAAACTAAAGGAATTCACCTCCATGTGAACTATTGTGCAATAAATGTTAAAAGATGTTCTTTAGAGAGAAGGAAAATAATACAGGTCAGACCCACAGATCTGCATAAAGAAGAGTACTGAAGAAGGAATAAAGATAAATATAATTTTTTGTTTTCTTATGTTTAATTAATCTAAAAGATAACAGTTTGTCTAAAGTAATAATGTTGACAAAGTATTGGCTGATTACAACATATAGGTAAAATGAAAGCAATGAATTGGTAATACTCTGTTAGAGGGCCTGCAGTACGTGAAACACATAGTATTATTTGAAGGTAGACTTAGATTAGTTGCAAAAATAAATTACAAACTCTAGGGCAACCACTTTAAAAAATTGTTGAAGAAATATAATTGATACATTAAGAGGAGAGAAAATGGAAACATATATAACACACATTTAAAAGCAGAAAAAACTGAAGAGAAAAAATGAAACAGAGAACAGATGTGGTGAATATAAAAGTTATAAACATCATAGATATTAATTCAAGTATGTCAATAATACCTTTAAATGTGAATGGTTGAATACACGGATTGAAGGACAGAAAAAGATATATGATGTTAATACTAACAAAAGAAAGTTGCAGTAGCTATATTAATCTCAGGAAAGCAAACTTCAGAACAAGGAAAGTTATCAGGGCTAAAGAAGGCATTCCAGAATGATTAATACGCATGCAATTAATGAAGTGTCACAGTATATGAGGCAAATATGATAAAACTGAGACACACAAATCTACAACTAGTTAGGAACTTCAAAACACTTCCTTCAGTAATTGATACATGAATCAGGCTGAAAATCACTAAGGATATATTTGACCTGAACAGCATCAATAAAATTTATCTAATTGACATTTGTAGAAAACCTCACCCAACAATAACAAAACACACATTCTTCTCAAGCTCAAATGTAACTTTCACCAAGACAGACCACATTCTGAAACTTACAGCATATCTTAACAAATGTAAACACATAGAAAATATACAAAATGTGTTTCATACCACAATGAATTAGCAATCAGTAACAGAAAGATAGTGGGAAATTCCCAATTATTTGGAAATTAAATTAAATTACACATGGTAAAAAAAAAAAAGAAGTGTTAAGGGAAGTTTTAAAGTATTTTGAACTAAATAGAAATGAAAAAACAACTTATAGAAATTTGAGAAATTCAATGGAAACAGTGCATAAAAGGAAATTTATACCATTAAAGATAAATTTTAGAAAAGAAAGGTCAGTAATAACTTTAGCTTCCATGGTATGATATTAGAGAAAGAGGAGCAATTTAAGCTTAATAATACAAGTAGAAGAAAATAAATAATAAATTCAGAGCAGAAAACAATGAAATTAAAAATATTATAGGAAAAAATTCATGATATCAAAAGTTGGTTCTTCAAAAACAAAAAAATCAATAAAATTGATAAACATCTAGTCAGCCTAACCAAGAAAAGAAGAGAGAAGACACAAATTATCAATATTACAAATGAAAGAGGGGTCATTATTACTGATTACATGGACATTAAAAGAATAATAAAGGACTTCTACAAACAACTCTACATCTACAAATTCTATAAGTTAGATGAAATGGACCTCTTTTTTGAGAACACAAACTACAGAAGCTCACACAAAGAGAAACAGATAATCTGAATAGGCTTATATTTATTAAATAAGTTGAATTAGTAGCTAAATAATTTCAGACAAGGAAACCACGGGGCCCAGAGAGTTTCACTGGTAAATTCTACCAAACCTTAAAGGAAGAAATAACAGTTCACAATCTCTTTCAGGAAATTCTATTTTATAGCTTTCTAAGCAATTAGAATACAGACATGTGTCCTTGGCTCTGCAGACAAGACACATCCTCAGGAGACTATGCTTGAACAAAAGAAAATTGAGAGAGCCATGTCCAGTGAGAAATTTCATAAGGAGTAGTGTCAGATGTCCTTGTGATGGTGGGCAGCCACATATTATTTGGGCTCAGGCACAATGAGATTAATCTATTGTAATGATTTCAATAATGTTCCTAACTATGTGACATCCATCGGTTCTATAAGCCATCATGTCTCTTATTAAGTTCCATTTCTTATTAAACTGACTAAATTGGGTTCTGTAGTCTACAACTCGTCCATGGTGAGAGACTGCTTACTCACGACTTCTAAGTAGTATTTGGCTTCATACACAGACTCTGTTTAAAGACAGGAAATGCTCATCTTGTAAATAAATATCAAGAAGATCATGTAGCAGTTTTAAATTAATAGTATTTGGATTTTCCAGATAGCTGAACACATGGAGGTTTCTGTAGGGTTGAACGCCCAGGGAGGGCAGGGAAACTCCACACCCCTTCTCCCATGCCTCACTCTATTCATCTGTATCCTTTGTAATATCCTTTATAATACGCCAGTAAACATAATAGTAGAGCTTTTCTTCCCTGAAAGAAAGGTTAATTGTAACAATAAAGTTAATGGATGCAGCAAAATACATAACCCTATCTGTGGGACTTATGGAAATTCTTATTCCATTGAATGCATGCTGTTTCATGAAAATAAGAAGTGCCAGATTCCTGTCCTCATATCTGGACCTTGCTAAGAACAAAGGTTCTGAAATCCTATAAGGTCACCAACATGCCTGGCTTGATTGCTGAATACTAAAAAAAAAAAAAAAAAAGTAGTATTTCCCATTAGGACAAATGTCACCCTACAATAACCCCCACAGCAGTGTGACATGCATAGTTATAGAAGGGCCGGCTTGGTCTAGTGAAACAAGCATGAGTCTGTCTGTATACAGATAGACCTGGGGCTCAGTTTTTGACTTGCTCTTTCTAGCTGTATTATCACAGGAAAGTTACAAAGACTCTAAATCTCTATTCACTTCTAAACATAGATAACAAAATCCACTGTCTCTGGAAGACACTATCATTTGCCAACTCCTCAGCCAATGCCCTTTATTCCTGATTAACACAATTCCGATTTTACTCAGATATCAGGTAGCAATGTCCCACCCTAGGTGATATCTCTTGATCGATGGCAATCTTATTCCCACTTCTCAGTTAGTAATGGGTTTATCATTTGATATGTGTTCCAGTTTGCTTGAAAGGATCCTCATAGGACAGATGCTGGAGATTTCTGGAAAAGACAATAAGAGTGTGGCAGTGTGAGCAAGATCAAGAGTGAGAAACTTTCTTTCTTTCTACCCTTGACGACAATCGTGTGAGAATGTGATGTTTGGAGTTATAGCAACCACCTTACCACTATATAGGATGGGAAGACCAGATGAATGACAGGCCCACACTGCTGGCATCATTAATTCACTAAACCATCTTCAGAACCCACTGTTTTATGCAAAAATAAACCCTTAATGTTAAATCCAATTTCAGCTTAGTTATTTGCAATTAAAACTGTTCTTTTTGCAACACTGCTTCATGGGCTATTTGTAAGGACTGACTAAGATAATCCTTTTTAAATAAAAGACAGACAACTTAGTCTTCTGTTCTAAGACATCCTATGGCTTCCCATCTCACTCAGTGGAAGCCAAATTCCTCACAATGCTCGTTGTTCATTCTCTGCTCTCCCTTCACCATTAAATCTGACTTAATCTCTTGCTACTTTTCTCCATGTTCTCTTTGCTCCAGACCTTCTGTCTTCCTTGCTTTTCCTCCCACACCCCAGGAAAGCTCTTTCCTAAGGGTCTTGGTTTAACTGTTTGCTCTGCATAGATTGATCTTCCTCCACATACACACTTAACTCCCATCCATCCCTCTTTGCCCAGACCTCATGTTCTCAATGATACCTTCTGACCACTCTGACACTTGACCCCCTTAGCCTGTTCTACAATTTTATTTTTCCCCATAGCACTTTTCACCTTTTTCATTGTTGACAATTCACTTATTTATTATGATTATTATATACCATCTAAATATAAAGGAAAGCTACATGAAGGCAGGAGTCTTTATCTGTTTTGTTTAGTGATGTATCTCAAGACCTCGAAGCAGTGCCTGACATATAGTATGTGCTTAATAGGTATATGTGGAATTAATAATGAATACAAGAACATATTCAAATGCCTGGCACATTCTAACTATCCAATAAATCTTCTCTTAATCGCTGTGCACATCCTTGCTCATCCTTGTCTTCCTTATGGTCCAGGCATGTAGTAGGATCAACCTGGCTGTTTTTTATGGTTCTACTCTTCTCTCTACCTTTAATTTCTCTTTCCTGCATGTTCTTTTCCTACATACAGTACAGTTGCACTTCCTAGCGTCCCTCCTCCTAATTTTTCTCTTTCCATGTACATTCTTTTTCTTATTCATTCAGCAAATATTTATTATGTCCCTACTATGTGTCAGATATTGTGCTAGGTTTTAGACTTCCAAAGAACAATAAAACAGTATTTAAGCTCACGGCTACTATGGTGTTTTCTCTCACACGTCAAAGTGATTAAAATAGTGCGTTTTTGCTCTTATGTGACAAATTAATAAAGGGTTTTGCACAACATGCCCAAGGTCCAGGGTGAAATGTGTGTGATGGTCACTGGTCAAGAAAACAAGTAGATTTAGCATGCTGAACAACAAACTGCAACAGGAAAGGTCAAGAGAACTGTACCATAAATTATTGTACAAATGGCAGTTCAGGGCTCTGCCACTAAGAAGATAGCAGGCCAGGGGTCATTTCAGAGCACAAAGGAAGTTGGTCTGGAAGTAAAGGACAGTACAGACTTTATAAATTTGAAGAATGCAGAATATTTTAGTCAAGGATACAATATCTTTGTAATGAATCTACTCCCCTAGAAAAGTTGTAAAATACTATATACATTTTATGTGCTCGCAATTGTTGAACTACCAAAACATTTAAAAACTACTCTTTAAAAAGCTATTCTATTTTATTCTTTTCTTCAGTAAAGATGTTTTCTGGCAGTATTTTTCAACGCAGAAATTTCCAATTCTCAATAGCTGTCATAATGCCAAGTGAAGAAGGTATTCATCCATGAAAGCTTCCTTTGTTAAAATACAGATCGCATTATTTATACAATCTGAATGTTTAATGAATGCATACAAATTTAAATGTCAATGTAGATAAACTAAAATTACATTTCTATCAAGGAAAAAAGGCTTTTTAACAAAGAACAAGACTGTTGTTTTAAGGTGAAAAGTTAAAGGATGAATCCCAAATTGTTTATTAAGAAAGTAAATGACAGAGAAGTGTGTGAGGGCTTACTTAAAGGTTATCTTAAATACAAATGTGAAACCATATCATTAGCAATGAATGCTGTAGCCATTTCGTTTTATATTTCAGAGAAAAAATTAAAATAATGCATTTTTATTCCATATTATGAAGAATTGTGGTAAAAATAATTCTCAAATTATTATAAGGGTAATAAATGTAACAATGCTGCAAGATGCAGTCTGTATCCAGCACTAGGCTCTTTGTCTTATATTGGTTTTATTCAGAGAAAAGTGACCTGAAAGTAATTTCTCAACAGAGTCATGACCTTTCACCCAATTCCAGGACCTGATCCAGTTTACAAACTCCAGTCTTCTCAATGGGAGGTCAGGATCTCCTTGAGAAAAATATATACTATAAAACTTCATTCTAGTTTTCACTAAAGGGACCTGAAGCTGCTTACCAGAGAGGATTATACATTGGAGAAGGAAATATAGGACATTACTAGGTACCAGCTTAAAATTATTTAATCTATGAGGACAAAATTTGACTTTGGTCCATCAGGACTTCTACCTGTTAAATAAAGAATAATACCACATTCCTTGAAGAGCAGAAGAGTGTAGAGTTACCCGAAAAGACATAACAGATGAAGGTGTGGTGTCTCCTATCACGTCACAATTTAATTCTCCTATTTCAACTGTGCAGAAGAGTGATGGATCTTAGGCTATGCCAATGGAATTCTATAAGGGTATAAATTGAATTAACATTTATAGAATACTCCATCCAACAACAGTAAAATACAGTTTTTTCATGCTCACATGGAATAATCACAAAGATAGAAGATATTGTGTGCTATGAAGAAAATTGCAACAAATTTAAAAGAATAAAAATGATACACAATGAAATTAAACTAGGTAACAGTAATGGAAGATAGGTGAAAAATCCGAAATATGTGGAGACTAAACAAAACACTACAAAATAACACATGGGTCAAAGAAAAAGTCCCAAGATAAATTTTTAAAAATCCAAGCCAAACGAAAATACAGCTTTTTAAAATTTGTGTAACTTTTTAAAAACAATTTTAGAAGGTTATTTATGAAATTAAATGTATGTATTAAAAAAATCTGAACTAAGTATTCTAAGTTTCCACCTTAGAACAACAAAGAAAGCAATTTAAGCCTTGAATGAGTAGAAGAAAAAAATAATAAAAATACAAAAGAAATCAATGAAATAAAAAACAAGGATTCGATGTAAAAAATCAACAATGCGAAATGTTGATTCTTAAGATCAATAAATTTTATAAATATCTAGCAAGAGGAACTACAAAAAAAATAGAAAGTCACAAGCAAATTACCAATATCAGAAATGAAAAAAGAGTAATTCTTATTAATCTTATGAACTTTAAAAAGATAAAAAAAGGAATATTGCATAGAACTGTATGTCTACATGTTTGTCAATTTAGATTAAATTAATCAATTCTTTGAAAGATGCAAACTACCAAAACTCATACCAGGAGAAAACAGATAATCTGGACAGGCTATTTCTATAAAAAAAAATGCATCAATAATTAATATAAATTATTATTATTAATAATTAATATAAATTAATAAAAAATTAATTGAGTTAAAGTAAATTTTAAAAAATTAACCAAAATAGGAGATTTTATTTTTGTATATTAAAATGCTTGTTTAATTTAGATTCAAAATTTCAATTAGCCTACAGAAAAGCCTTTTAGTCTTTTTTTTTTTAACATTAAGGTTTTTAATTTGAAAAACTTTTAATGTTTGGTAACTGAAGAGTAGATATGCTTGGTGTACTGTAGGTCATTTGATTTTATTTTTCTCTGGAGGAACCTTCGTCTTTTCTGATAATCAGGGCCCAGTTTCTTTATTATTGTGAAGAAATGAAACAGCTTCTGGTGGACAGTAACTTTCTACATGAGGGGGAAATTCCTACATAAGATAATCAGCAATGTATTCTGCTTTCAAGTAGTACACTTTCTGAGCAACTATGTTAACTCCTGCGTCACCTGATTTCAGTTTGTTGAAGTCAGAAATGAGATGTGTGGCCTCTTTAAATAAAGGTACAGAATGACCAGGTAGCACCTTTGTTATTTCTCATTCATTTTGATGTTAATGACTTATCAATTAACTTCTTCCAGAATGTTTGCAAATGGTTTGTGAGTTGATGCAAGTTAAAGCACTAGAATAAAATTCAGTTTTTTTTCTCTTAGACAACTACATTTTTGCTATAATAGTAAAAGAATCCAGAAAAGTTATATTAAGTTCAGGTAACCTTTACCAAGAAGAAAGAAAAATCTTACTTCATCAATGGCACAAAAAGATTCAGAGTTTCAAATGAAAGAAGCCAAGAGATGGGTATGATGAATCATTTTGTTCAAATTCACTTCGAATCATGTGTCTCGTAAAGGGACTTATCAGCAAGAGGTTCAAAAGAAAATATTGACTTGTTCACCTAAAGCTTTAAATCTCCTACCAGGAAATCTGAAAAGACTAGATAAGGATTTTGTCTTTTGGTGAGATGAAGGAATAAAAACAACCTTAGGAAACTGAATATTTTCGTTAGGGATTCCTGAAAAGACTTCTAGGTATCTTTGTACATCTTGTTCAAATGTAGAATATCTACAGGTACAATGTGTTATTTTATCTGAAGGCCAAGAGTAAAAGTAATATTACCCAAAATATTTGACATGTAATTTTGTACTTATTTGAAAGAAAACTGAACTTTCCCCCCATACACATTTTCTGAGCATCTGTACAAGCTATTTCCAAAAGAAAAGATTGCTGAGCGAGGAAAGCTGTTCGCTTTCTCCCCTTTCTCTCTCTTTACCATCATTTCACTTCCTTTTCCAACCTTATATTTATTGGAAACTTAGTGTTAATTTTTGATAATCTGACCTGCTTGTCAAAAAATTCTTCAGCACTTTAATTAACTTTACTTGAGGAAGAAATCACAAGTTCTTGACAGAAGAAGGCAATGGCAGATAATTTGAGGGCCACTAGCTTAAAATTCTCTTTCACAGTCTAAAATCCCCACTCTCAGCAGTTTGTTTATGAAACCAGATTCTAGAAGGCTGCTGCTAAGATATGAATGTAGTGCTTCACTATCAGTTCTTCTGTAACTACTTACTGAGTGCTTCCTTTGGAGTATTTTACTCTGATCACTAGTGGAGAAGACATGCATATTCTGTGTCTCTGTTTCAGAAATTTAGGCTTGGATATCATCAACACCATGAGGAATTTCAGCATGTCAGAATGTTAAAAAAGGAACCAAAAAGCAAGGAGGTACCACAGGGTAAATAGAGCAGCTAAATTCTGAAAAGCCTCAGGGGGCCCAGGCAACTTCAGAATTTCAAAAGTTTTCAAGGTTAAATTGTTTATTAAGAAAAGAAAACATGGAAGAAATAATTTTGTTATGGATGACCTCGTAAAGTGGAAACATGGAACTAAAACTAATGCCAAAGGAAGTCAGATACATATAATAAGTAAAATATTTTTATCTGTTTGTCCTAATATCACATAGTGAAGAATAAAGGTATTTTCACTAAATTTGGAGGATGTGTGGAATTTACAAAATTCACTTGTTGGGATCCCTAAAGATCACCTCAGAAAATTAGGCAATTACCATTCAGAGGGCCCATAACTAAGGTATATTCAGATGGGCATGTGACTATCAATTGCAGAGTGTCCTAAATGTATGCAAGAGTTCTGTGGTTGAAGAATGAATTGAGACCACTAGAAAAGTCTATATCAAAGCTAAATTTATTGTCCTGTAAGTCAAGAAAGAGCTCACCACACCAAAACAACTTTGGAGAATCTCTCTGGACTAAGAGTAAGAGGACCAGATAAAGCATCTGATTGTCACTTGTGATTGGATAAAAAGAGGACTGAAAATCTCTTTGGAGATTTGTCCTTATCAAAGAGTAGTGTCATTGGTCCATGCTCTAAGGGCAGACTCAGTTCTCAACAAAGTCTGAAAAATGGTTAGAATTTTTTTCTCTGTCTTCTATGAATATAGAAAAAACTAAAACCCCAAATCTAAAATGGCAAGAGTAGAATCTTCAAAATACAAATGTGGATTGTAATTTACCTTCTTGTCTTATTGGGCTAGTATATGGAGTCTGTTTCACAATTCATTTTTATAATAAGCAAGATAGGGTAGATCTGATGGTAATAAAGGTGTGATAGATCCTCTAATTTTGGTCTAATTTAAAACTCATAGTAGTCTCAATATTTGAGATATTATCACATTTTACCAATAAAAAGACCAAGTCTTATTAGCATGTAGATCTTCACATCACCATCACCCTAAGAAATTCTTTCCTAAGTCCCTGAAAATTGTGAGAATCTAGGTTTGTGCAAGAATAACTCATCCTTTTTCCTCCACTGCATACTAATAAACTCATTATTTTTCTTTCATGCTTTCCGTTAGACCTTAGGAGTGTTTCTCTTTCCTTGGTAAGAGACACTTGAAGTGAAAAAAGACATCATTAAAAAATTGTTTATATTATTGTCAAAAGTGGTTTAAAGCACTGTTTTTGCTTTCTTTACTCAGCTACTAGCTTCATCCCAAACATTTCACTACTGTTTTTGCAGCTACCTTCTGACAGTTTTGCTCAGCTATGAACGCTTTTCCTCACCTAAGGACTGCATAACTGCAATTGTTCACAAATTTAGAAAATTTTTTGGTAGTTTTTGGTAACACTTTCTTACTAACTTTTACCTTATCTTAATATGATGCACTTTTAAATATCTCAGGATTTTTCTTTCCCTGCTTACTTAAATTGCTTACTCTAGCATTTTGACTCAGACAAGAGCTGTTCATCTTAAAAGTATTACACATTGTTTAGGAGAGTTATGAAAAAAACAGAAATCATCCCTCACTTCAATTTACTTTGAAACTTGAGCATTTGTCTATAAGTATTTTGTTATTGTTTTTGCCAAGCATTATTCCAAGTCTCAAGTAGTACACTGCCAATATTTAGCCATTTTTCTACTTTGTCATGTCTTTTTCCTACAAAGGGCTTCTCTCAATGTTCCAAAACAACACGCTGAAGAAACTCTGCAGAAATCTCTCCAGTTAACATTTTCTTAGCAAAATGCCTCTTGGTTTTTCTATACCCAAATTTTACATGAGGTATATATCTCTCAAAGCAACATTTTCAGCCAATGTTTCTTTGTTTTTTTAAGATCTCCATTGATTTTACTGTGATTACAGAATAGGGCAACACATCATTCCATAAAATAGAGTACATATTCCAATGAGCTGACAAAAAGAGGTTGATTTTATAGACAGAAAAAAGACTAAAGAAGCAAAGGAAAAGTGAATTGATCATTTCAAAGTTAACTTCAAGAACATAAGTTGGGAAAAAGATTGCCTTTTCAATAAATGGTGCTGGGAAAACCAGACATCCTTATACAGAAGAATGAAACTGGACCTGTACCTCTCACCATATACCAGAATCAATTCAAAATGGATTAAAGACTTAAATATAAGACCTGAAACCATAAAATCACTAAATGAAAACATAAGGGAAACATTCCAGGAAGTAGAACTGGGCAAAGACTTTATGAATAAGACTCCAAAAGCACAAGCAACTAAAAGAAAAATAAACAAATGGGATTATATCAAACTAGAAAACTTTTGCACAGCAAAGGAAACAATCAACAGAGTGGAAAAACAACCTATGGAATGGGAGAAAATATTTGCAAATTACACATCTGACCAGGGATCAATACCCAGAATATATAAAGAATTCAAACAACTATACATTAAAAAAAACAAATAATCTAATTTAAAAATAGGCAAACAAGATGAATAGGCATTTTTCAAAGGAAGACATACAAATGGCCAAGAGGTACATGAAAAAGAGCTCAACATCACTAATCATCAAAGAAATGCAAATCAAAACCACATTGAGATATCATCTCACCCAGTTAGACTGGCCATTATTAAAGTGTGTGAGAATAACAAATGCTGGTGAAGAGGCAGGGAAAGGGGAACTCTTCTACACTGTTGGTTGGGACTGTAAATTACTACAGCCATTATGGAAGACAGTATGGAGGTTCCTCAAACAACTACAGATAGAACTACAATACGATCCAGCAACCCCACTCCTGGGTATATATCCAAAGAAATGGAAGTCATCATGTTGAAGGAATACCTGCGCTCCCATGTTCATCGAGCTCTATTCACAACAGCCAGAATATGGAACCAACCTAAGTGTCTATTGGCAGGTGATTGGATAAGGAAAATGTGGTGTATATACACACAATGGGATACAACTCAGCCATTAAAAAAAAAAATAAAGAAATTCTGCCATTTGCAGCAACATGGGTGAGTCTGGAGAAAATTATGTTAAGTGAAATGAGCCAGACAAGGAAAAAGAAATACCACATGTTCTTACTCATAACTGGGTGCTAGGAAAGAAGGAAGGAAGGAAGGAAGGAAGGAAGGAAGGAAGGAAGGAAGGAAGGAAGGAAGGAAGGAAGGAAGGAAGGAAGGAAGGAAGGAAGGGAAAGAAAGAAAAGACCACAACAATATGTTGAACTCTCAGAAGGAGAGAACAAACCTAAGGATGCTGGAGATGGGGGAGAGGAAGAGGTGGGGGTTGGGGAGTGCTAGTTCAGGTGAGCGGCATTGGGAGGAATTGCAATTTGTGATAATGGACATGCTAATAATAAACATAAAAAACAAAAAGTAAACAAAAACAAATTAAAGGACAGGAAAATACTTCCCTTATAAGGTGGAGACAGGGAGACAGAACTATATAAAAATCACTGACTAGTTACCATCAGGTTACATCAAGATATTTCTTTTGTGTAAGAATTAAAGCAGAGGGAATTTCATTATCATACCTACTGAAGATTTAAAGTGGCTTTTGGGGAAATTGGCTGTTATTGCTTTCTCCTGATTCTTCAGAAAGTCAGACCATAACCTAAGCCATGTGAAACTTAGGTGATGTTGGGAAAATAGAATGGTTTGGTCAGGACCCTTGCCTCAGGTCCAGTTGGGTGTGGTTCAGCACATCTTTTGTAAACAAATTGTGTGTGTGTGTGTGTGTGTGTGTGTGTGTGTGTGTGTGTGTGTGTGTGTGTGTTGAGTTAGTGTGCATATGCGCCAATGTATCTTTTTTAGTTTTGTTGCTATTCTTGTGTTCTTCAGAGTTTGTGAAGCAGGCTGGCTGGCGGTTTACTGCCTCTGGTGGCTGCTGCTGCTGCAAGTGACCATGCTTTCCAACCTGCAGCTTCCAAGGACCTGTTTGCTGGTTACCTAGCTCACAGACCTGTGTGTAAGGGGTCTGGTGACCCAGCCTGGCATGTGAGGGGTTTGTGACCCAGTCTGTGAACAGGCTTGAGGGGTCTGTGAGCTCCAGACTCAGCCCTACCTGGACAATTGGCCCAGTTGGTGCAGGATTATGGGTAGGTAAAAGAGCCTGACAACTTGTGGTCATGTAGCTAGACAATTGGTGTCACAAACAATTAAGAGCCCGACAATGGGCGGTGTTGGCAGGATTACTGGCAGGTAAAAATAGCTCCACAGGTTATTTGTTTTTATTTTTAGTCCGGTCTTTGGGGCCTAGTGCAGGAACTTAATCCAAAATAATGGCCTCCTACAATTTTATTTAGCAATTTTCCCCCTTTGATCAGACTCTCTCTCAGTGAGATTATGACCAAAACTTAGAGCATTAGTGTCACTGTCAGTTACAATCATTCTGGGTTCCCGATCTCAGCACATCATTTGTGTCACTCATTGGTTAAGATATCTTCATGCATTTTTTACATTTTTGTTGTTCCAGCTCATTTGACCATTTGACAAGCTACCATTTACATAAAATGGCTGTTAGCCAATGTTTATACAGGGGAGAAAAATGTAAATTTTCATTCCCAAAACCTAATACAGTACTTGTAATTAAAAGCGTGGGGGGGGGGTATTGGTTTACATCTCAAATAGATTATTAGAATGCCACAATCAGGTGAAGAGATTTTGAAAAGTTCCAACAAAAAGGATATGCCTGTAGTATATCATGTAAAAAGTACCTTTAATTACAAACTCTTAATCATTGGGTGATCAAGATGTCATATTTTAAGGTTTTCAACTCTACCATGATAATATACTACTTATAGGCATTTTTCTATATTTTATTACATTTTAGAAAATTTGTTGGGATGTGGGTTTTCATACTTTTCCCACTTAGAATAATGAGAAATAGGCTCTTTCCATGTAAAATATTTCAGGAAAATATTTCTGGCATTCAGTGGAGATAACCATAGTTTGTTGAAAATTATATTAAGTCTAAGAGCATCAACATCATAAGTTAAATTGCCATGTGAACCATTAACTTTGCCCTCTTTTATGATTACCAGTTCTAAGTTTATACATGATATTACTATCAGTGTTACTTAAACTTGAGTTCAAGCAGAGAACTTCCCTAATTTCTTCCAATCAGTATTTATAGTTGTCATGTGCAGTTTCTGTCTGATTATTTATTCATCCTAATTCTAGAAGAACATTTTGGTTTTCCTCTGAGAAACAATCCTTCATCACTACTGGTCTAGGGTTCAGGTGTATAGATTGATGTAATCTTTGATTCCCATGAAAGGCATGTGATTTACGTGTTTCCAGTAAAACTACTTCACTACCCTAACCACAGTGATTGTTTCACAGATAGACATGTGACCCAAGCAAGATCAATAAGAACTTTAGGTAGTATTTTTGCTTGAATCATTGGAAAAGAGATTGTTGTTTTTTTCTTTTCAGTGTTAAGGTAGAAGGCTGTCGGTCCAATTCTTTTGGAAGCCATCTTGCCACCATATGGGAGAACTTACACAAAAACACGTAAGAAGAAGAACAAGTGGTGAAGAGGGACTGAATCCCAATGACATCATCTGAGTCCATAGATCCAGGCATGTCTAAAGCCCAGACATTCTTCTAGAGATAAGTTGAAAGTTTTCCTGTGTTGCTTAACGCACTTGCAATAAGATGTTGGCTATACAGAATATCTTCTGGGTTTTATCAAAATGTATTTTAATTCTTTCTTGTCTGCTAGACACTTTTAACAGAACAAAGTATTTTTTAATATTAGGCACTAAAACATAATCATGGGAATCCCATATTATTGGACTTAATGAACACACACAAAAAAATGGAGCCGAAAAAACAATAATACCACCAACTGCTCACCCTTTGAACTTCTATATGTGATCCTGAGGGGGAAAGTGTTTCAATGGCATAGAGGATAGTGATTATTAGTTCACACTCCAAAGCAAGACAGCCTGAATTCAAATCCCAGCTCTACCATTACTAGCTATGTACCTTTTAAAAAGTTTCTCTGTTCCTCAGTTTTCTCCTTTATAAAATCGGGACAATCTCTTGTGAGATTGCTGTAAGAGTTAAATGAAATAAGTAACGTATTTAAAATAGTGCCAGCCATATGAATAATCAACAAAGGCCAGAATCTAGGTATTATTTTTCACTATAATTATATATTATTATTTATTCAATTATTATACATAATTAATTATAATGCAATACAATCATAATAAACTGGGAGAAAAAGAATGTTCCCTCCTAAATCTCTCATAACTTGAATCATCTCTCATGCATATTTTCCCTTGTCAAAAAACTCAGAGCAGGTGAGCTTCTGAAGGGCCAATTTATGTTGAGGCTTTGATATTTGTTGGTACCGCCATGTTCAAATCCCGATCTGCAAACTAGGAACATAGTGGGTACAATTCAAATGTGATTGCTTCTCTCATGGAATGCACATTCTAGAAGTGGTACAAAAAAAAAAAATCAAAATCAAGTTCTAATTTATAATTTGAAAAAGTTCTGTGCAGAAAAAAAAACAGAATACTTTGAAATTATATCTTGAGGTACCTGCTCTAGGTCTGGAGAGTCAAAGAGTGTTTTCTTTAAGAAATTATTTTGAGTTGAGACCTTAAGAAGACTAAGGAAAGGAAGAAGATGTATAGGAAGAGGGTCATGTGAATGACTAGATGTGGGAAGAATTATGGTGACATGTTGGCAGAGTGGGGAAAGGCTGTTCTATCTGAAGTACAGACAACGAATGAAAGCATAGCAAAGAGGAGATTGATAAAACAGAAGAAGAGTAAAGTCATTCAGGAAATTTAAGCACAAAAAAGTTTGTGGTTTTGTCATTGCTTTAATATTCTAAAAGAAATTTGAATCCATTACATTAAAAAATAGTCACTCTGGGAGATTGTACCTAAAAGGTATAAAAGAGAGAAAAAATGGAAGTGAAGAAAACATATTCAAACCTATTTCAATAGTTTTGTTAAAATAGAGAGAAGCAAATGGACTTGAGACATATTTAGGAGCAAAAATAGAGGAAAAGTGAAAATGTGAAAATATTCACAATAGTTTAGGAGGTAGAAGTTACTAGCCTTGCTAACTGCTGTGCTGTGGGAATTGGCAGAGGAGGAAAAAAAGAGAATGTTTGAAAAATGCTTCCAGGTACCTAGATTTTTACAAGTTAAATTTTTACAACTAGTGAATAGTTTTGCCATTCACTGAGATGAGAACATTTTGTTAAAGGAAGAAGAGCTTCACTTTTTGGAGAGGAAGGTAACAAACAACAGCAAGAGAAGGCACATTCCACAATGACCAGAAAAAAAAAAAAAAAAAAACCAGACTCAAAAAACATAATTTTCAAGATATCAGAGAAAAATTTAAAAATAAGTTACCTAAGTTTTTATATCAAAAAGTTAGGAAAGAATAGCAAAATAAAAATAAAGAAGCTAGAAGAAAGAAAACAATCATACAAGAACAAAAATTCAATGAAACACAATGCAAATATGCAACAGAAAAAATCAACAGACCCCAAAATAAGTTATTTAAAATACATGCAGAAATGTACAAACATGAGCAAAAGTAATCAAAGGAAAAAATAAAAAATACAAATTTCCAATCTCAGGAATAAAAATGTAACATCTGTACAGACACTTAATCATGAAAAAGATAAAAAGCTTGGAACAAATGTATAGCAATGAATTTGATACTTTTGATAAAATAGATCAAGTTGAAGTATTATATAGGACAGGAAAAGTATTATATGTCAAGGAAAAGCATCAAGTATTATATTTAACACAGGATAAAAAGAAGTTCTAATTAATCCTAGCCTGTTCAAAGAAATTAATACATATTAATAAATAAAAGGTTTTCAAAATAGAAACTCTAGGACCAAGGGACTTCACTTGTGAATTCTTTCAAACTTTTCAGGAAGAAATAAAACTATTGTTACACAACCTTATCCAAAAAATTGAGAAAAAAATATTTTCTAATTTATTTTATGAGATTAGTGTAAGACTGATTCCAAATCTGACTAGCACATTATAAGAAAGAAACATTGCAAGCCAGCAACTCTCAGAAATATAACTACAAAAATCCCAAACAATACTTTTTGAAAGAATCCATGAATAAAAAATAATATGACTAAGTGGAACTTCTTTCATGAATGCAAAGTTGGTTTGAAATATGAAAATGAATCACCACATTAACAGAATAATAAAGGAGAAAAATAATTAGACCATGTCATTGTCATCAGAAAAAGCAAATAAGAAATGAATGTACTTCCCTTATCTAATAAATAGAATCTGCAAAAATCTACATCTAACATGACTTTTTTTATTGATTATTATCAGCATGCCCATTACCACAAATTGCAATTATTCCCTGTGTCCCCCACCCAACCTCTCTCTGACCTCCCTCCCCATCCCTGCTCCACCCTTGGCAATGTCAAGTATGTTCTCTCCTTCTACAAGTCCAACACGCTACTTCTTTCTTCCTTAGCTCCCACTTAAGAATGAGGACATGTGGTACATTTCCCTCTGTGTCTGGCTTATTTCACTTAACATAATTTTCTCCACGCTCATCCGTGTTGCTGTGAATGTCAGAATTTCATTATATTTTATTGCTCAGTAGTAGTCCATAATGTATACATACCACATTTTCTTTATCCAGTTGCCCGTCAATGGACATTTAGGATGGTTCCATATATTGGCAATTGCAAATAGAGCTGCAATGAACATGGAGTGCAGGTATCCCTTCAACATGATGATTTCCATTCCTTTGGATATATACCTAGAAGTGGAATTGCTAGATCATATGGTAGATCTGTCTGTAGCTGTTTGAGAAACCTCCATACTGTTTTCCATAGTACCGTCCTGACTTACAGTCCCCAACAGTGGAGGAGAGTTCCCCTCTCTCCACATTCTCACCAACATTTGTTATTCTCAGTCTTTTTGATTATAGCCCATCTAACCGGGGTGAGATAATATCTCAATGTGGTTTTGATTTGCATTCCCCTGATGGTTAGTGATGTTGAACTTTTTTTTATGTACCTATTAGCCATTTGTATATCTTCCTTTGAAAAATGTCTATTCAGCTTCTTTGCCCATTTTTCAATTTGGTTATTTGTTTTTTTTACTGTGTAGTTGTTTGAATTCCTTGTATACTCTGGACATTAATCCCTTGTCAGATGTGTAGTTTGAAAATATTTTCTCCCATTCTGTAGGTTGTCATTTCACTCTGTTGATTGTTTCCTTTGTTGTGCAGGAGCTTTTTAGTTTGATATAATCCCATTTGATGATTTTTTTCTTCAGTTGTTTGTGCTTTGGGGTTTTATTCATAAAGCATTTGCCCACTCCTACTTCTTGAAGTGTTTTCCCTATGGTTTTCATTAGTTGTTTTATAGTTTCAGATCTTATACTTAAGTCTTTAATCCATTTTGAGTTGATTTTGGCATATGGCAAGAGGGGTAGGTGTAGTTTCATTCTTCTGCATATGGATGTTCAATTTTCCCAACACCATTTTTTGAAGAGGCAATCTTTTCCACAATGTATGCTCTTGTTGCATTTGTAAAAGATCAGTTGGCTGTAAGTCTGTGTGCTAATTTCTGGGTTCTCTATTCTGTTCCATTGGTCCAAGTATCTATTTTTACACCAGTACCATGCTGCATTAGTTACTATAGGTTTTTAATATAACTTGAAGTCAGTTAGTGTTATGCCTCTGGCTTTATTTATTTATTTATTTATGTTTTGCTAGGATTGCTTTGGCTATTTGTTGGTCTTTTTTTGTTCCCTATGAATGTGAGGATTGCTTTTTCTATTTCTGTGAAAAATTTCATTGGTATTTTGATCAGGATTGCATTGAATCTGTAGATCAATAATCTACAGATTTGAGCAGTATGGACATTTTCACAATGTTGATTCTTCCAATCCAAGAGCATGGGATGCTTTTTCATCTTTTTATTTATTTATTTATTTATTGTCTTCAATTTTTTTCAGTAGTGATTTTAGCTCTCATTGTAGAGAACTTTCACCTCCTTGATTAAGTTGAATCCTAGGTATTTAATTTTTTTGGTGACTATTGTAAATGGATTTATTTTCTTGACTTCTCTTTCTGTTAGTTCAATAGTAGAGAATATAAATGCAACTGATTTTTGGCTGTTAATTTTATTTATAGTACTAGCCAGAGCAATCAGGCAAGAGAAAGAAATAAAGGGCATTCAGATTGGAAAAGATGAAGTTAAACGATCCCTGTTTGCAGATAACTTGATCCTATATGTAGGAAAAACTAAAGACTCTACCAAAAACTCTTAGACCTGATAATTTTTGGCTGGTATTTCCAAAACTATGTTAAACAGGAGTGGTGAGAGTAGGCATCTTTGTCTTGTTCCTGTTCTTAAGGGAAAAGCCTTCAGTTTTTCCCCGTTCAACGTGATATTGGTGGTGGGCTTGTTGTAAATGGCTTTTATTTCATTGATATATTTTCTTTTTGTACCTAATTTTCTGAGAGTCTTTGTTATGAGTGGATGTTGAATTTTATCAAATGGTTTCTCTGCATCTATTGAGATAATCATATGGTTTCTGTGCTTAATTTTGTTGAAGTGGTGTATCACATTTATTGACTTGCATATGGTGAACCATCCTTGCATCCCTGGGATGAATCTAATTAATCACGGTATATAATTTTTTGATGTATTGCTGTATTCTGTTTGCTAGTATTTTCATGAGGATTTTTTCATCTATTTCCATCAGAGATGTTGGCCTGTAATTCTCTTTTATGTTTTATCTTTGTCTAGTTTTGTTACCTATGTAATGCTGGCCTCATAGAATGAGTTTGGGAGAATGGCCTCTGTTTCCATTTTTTGGTATAGTTTGAAGATAATTGGTATTAATTCCTCTTTAAAGGCTTGGTAGAACTCAGCAGTAAAGCTATCCAGACCTGGGCTTTTCTTTGTTGGAAGACTGCTGATTACTGCTTCAATCTCTTTGCTTATTAATGGTCTGTTCAGGTTTTCCATTTCTTTTTGGTTTGTCCTCGGTAGTTTCTATGCATCCAGAAATTTATGTTTCCTCAAGATTTTCAAATTTGTTGGTGTATAGTTGTTGGTAATACTCACTAATGATTTTTTTGTATTTTTGTGCTATAAGTTCTAATGTCTCCTTTTTCTATTCTGGTTTTTATAATTTAGGTCTTCTCTTTCTTTATTTTTATTTTTATTTTTTTGTTAGCCTAGCTGATGATTTGTCTATTTTGTATCTTCTCATAAAAACAACTTTTAGTTTCATTGATCTTTTGTATTGTTTTTTGAGTTTCTATATCATTTAGTTCCACTCTGATATTCTTTATTTCTTTCTTCTACTAACTTTAGGGTTGAATCATTCCTGTTTTTTTAGTTCTTTGAGGAGTAGCATTATGTTGTTTACTTAAATTTTTTCTGTTGTTTTGATATGAGCATTTATTGCTATAAGCATCATTTTTAATACTGCTTTTGCAGTATCATACAGGTTTTCATATGATGTGTCTTTATTTTCATTGGTTTCCAGAAATTTTTTGATGTCCTCTGTAATTTCTTCCTCTATCCATTCAGGAACCTGTTGGTTTTTTCCATGATATTTTTATAGAGTCTTGCGTTTCACCTGTTATTGATTTCTAATTTTAATCCATTATTGTCTGAAAAGATACTTGAGATGATTTTGAATTTTTTAAAGTTATGGAGACTTGACTGATGACCAAACACATGGTCTATTTTGAAAGACGTCCCATGTGCTGATGAGAAGAATCTATATTCTGTAGTTGTTGCATGAAATGTTCTGAAGATATCTGCCAGGTTCAATTGGTCTAAAGTGTAGTTTAAATCCTGTGTTTCTCTGTTGATTTGTTGCCTGGATGATCTGTCCAGTGATGAGAGAGAGTCCCCCACAATTATCATGTTCGGGTCTATCTCTTTCTTCAGGTCGAGTAGTGTATACGTATCTGGCTGCTCCGGTGTTGGGTGTATGCAAATTTATGATTTTTATGTCTTCTTGCTGGATAGATCCCTTTATCATTATATAGTGGCCTTATTTGTCTCTTTCTATAGTTTGGGGATTAAAGTCTATTTTATCCTCTATAAGCATAGCTACTCCTGCTTCTTTTTGGTTTCCATTTTTATGGTTTATCTCTCTCCAATCCTTCACTATTAGACTGTGTGTTTACAGGTGAGGTGAGTCTCTTGAAGACAGCATATAGTTGGGTCTATTTTTTTTATCCAATCCATCAATCTGTGTCTTTTGAGTGTAGAGTTTAATCTATTTACATTTAGAGTTGTTATTGAGAGGCATTTTCTTACTCCTGGTATTTTACTGATTTTTGTTTAAATGTTATAAATATTTTTCATTCCTTTCTTTCCTTTTCATCATTTATCTTCAATGGATATTGTTCTTTCTTGTGTATTCATTGGAGTGATTATTGCTTTTTGGATTCCAGATGGCAGGACTCCTTTGAGAATTTCTTGCAAGGCTGGTTGTGTGTTTTGCCTAATAAATACATTATTTCTCCCTCCTTTCTGAAGGATAGCCTTGCTGGGTATAATATTGGCTGGCAGTTTTTTTCTTGTAGTACTTGAAATATGTCATCACATTTTCCTCTCACCTGTAGAGTTTCAATTGAGAAGTCTGCTGTTAGTCTAATGGGTGCTCCCTTTTAAGTGCCTTGATGCTTTCCTCTTGCTACTTTTAGGATTCTCTCTCTGTCTTTGAACTTTGCCAGTTTAACTATAATGAGTCTCAGAGAGGACCTTTTTGCATTGAATCTCTTTGGGTACCTTTGACCTTCCTGGATCTGAAGGTCTGTGTCTCTCTCTATACTTGAGAAGTTTTCTGTTATGCCATTGAGTAGATCTTCAATGCCTTTACCTTTCTATTCCCCTTCTGGAACATCAATGATTCAGATGTTTGTGTGCTTAACGTTGTCTGCTAGCTGTCTTAGATTCTCTTCTCCATTCATCTTTTAAATTTTCTTTTTCCTTTTTTTTTTTTTTCACCTGGGTTATTTTATAAATATCATCATTGAGTCAGAAATTCTTTCCTCAGCTTGCTGTAATCTGCTGCTTAAGCTCTCAGTTATTTTATTAAATGAATCATTCAGTTCTGGGAGTTCTATTACATTCTTTTTTAAGGTATTAATCTCTTTTTAAATTTCCCCCTTCATATCCTGGATATTTTTTCTCATTTCATTGTGTTGTCTAACTGAGTCCTCTCTTATTGAGTTTCCTCAAGATAGTTACTCGGAATTCATTTTCATTCATTTCAAGCGTTCTCTGTTCTGTAGGGACTAGTATTTGATAGTTACTAAATTCTTTTGGAGGTGTCCTATTTTCTGGTTTCTTCATACTTCTGATATCTCTATGGTGATTTCTGGTCATCTTGTTCATTTGCTTCTTCTATAACTCTGGAGTGGAGTTTGAGAAGAAAGCCTTCTTCCTCTTTTTCCATGCTCCTTGAGTGTCTCTCCTTGTATCAATGAAGTTAAATATGTGGTGGACCACCTGCATGGTGGTCATGGCTCTTACTGTGGCAGCAAGCCATCCTTGCAGCAAGCAGTAGAAGCTACGGTGTTGGCTGTTGTGGACTACCTCTGTGGAAGCTGTACAAGCCCTTCCTGGTAGCAGAGGCATGGGTCCTACTTTCTGTATGGGTGTGGAGGGGCAGGGTGGCAGCAGCCTTGGTTTTCTGCCTGCCTGGTGCTTCCCCAGTGGTAGCAGCATTGCTAACATGGCATTTAATGATTAAATAAACATACTTCACTGTAAATCTGAATGTCTTTTTATATCAATACATTGGAAGCCATGTGAGCTGGTGAGAATTAGACAGAGAGTATAAACTGAAAGTGAAGAGAGCCTAGGATGATCTCTGAGGAATTTCAACAGTAAGTGGTAGAGGAAAAACTGAAAACAACATCCAGAGAATAAAACAATATACAAAAGAGTATAATGTCATTAACTCAAGGATAGAAAGTATTTCAAGAAGGAGAACATGATTTTTATTATTTCCTCCTCTACTGCTACAAACCAAGCTTAGGCTGGTATAGGTCATGTTTTGCTTTATGAAAAATAACCACAAAATTTTCTGTTATATAGGACAGTAAGTATTTATTTCAGCCATTCATAAGTGAGGCAGTTGGGGTTCAGCTGATTTAGGCTGGGCTTAGCTGGGCAGCTGAAAACTGAAAGTAAGGTCTCAGACTGCTTCACATCTCTCCCATTCTCCTTGAGAATGTTTTTCTCCTGGAAATAGCGGAGAGGCAAGAAGTCAAACAAATATGTGCTGTCTCTTAAAGTCCTAGTCTTGGAATTGGCACATGATCACTTCTGCCCATATTCTATTAGCCACTAGCCAAAGCAAGTCACTCAATCAGGCCCAAAGCCGAGAGGTGAGGTGCACTTTTACTGGAAGGAACTTTGTGGTCAAATAACAAAGGGCAGTTCTGAAGACAAGTGGTGGTGACAGTTGTACAACAGTGAGATTGTATGTAATGCCACTGACATATACACCTAAAGATGATCAAAATATTAAATTTTATGTTATATATATTATACCACACACAAAAATGCAACACTGACATAAAGCAGGAAGTTTCCTTCTTTGTAACTCTTTAAACTTATGACAAAACATTTTTTGATACTAACTTCAGTGTGTGAGCAAATATATAGTTTTACAAAATTCCTTTGGGGAAGGGAGTACTTAAAGAAAGAATAAGGAAACCAGTGGATTAGATCATGGATAACCCTGAGCCTAAGTCCCAAGGACCCATCTGTAAAACCAGAAAATGAATCACGTGGCACCAAGACTTCCATGTCTTCATGCTCTTCTGGCATCTATAGTGTCATCGCAGTACCTCTCTTAGTCATCCAGTGCCTTTTATGGCATTTCTTGCTTCAACAAAGCAGCACTGAGCAGGAGAACTACATCTTTCTGGACTCCTCTGGGAAACTGATAAAAATCATTGGGCTTGCTCCTCCAGAAAAGCACACAGAATTTTGCATCAAGTTCTGGGTGACGGTACAGGCCAGGTTATGGCCAGGCGCATTAAAGCAATTGCAATGGGTCCCAAGGACAGTCTAGAAAATGAAAGAGGCTAAAGGAAGTTTCAGAACCAGCCTGTGCCCCACCCACCCCTGCTCAAGCCAAACGTGACCACGCAAACAGGCCCTGTGGCGACTTTTGTAGGCCCTAGGCTTTTTCCCTTTGTGAGCCGCTTCCTCCATATAAAAATTATACTTAACAGACATATTGGAATAGCGATGAATGTATTATCTTTTAAAGCATTTTCTTTGACCTAAAAAAAATTAGTAAAGGGCATGTATATTGAAGGGGATGAGAAATTGGGCCAACAACTCAGTTTATCAGAAGAACTCACTATCTGGGGTACTATGGTAATGTCTTCTAATGTGAAGCCACAAACAAAGCCTTTTAATTGCACGGCCCTTATTTGATTATTCCTAAAATGCCTCTACTCTTTACAGATTCTACATTTTGAGGGATTTGTTTTGCAGCATTCACATGCCTTGTGCCATATTGGTCCACCCCATGGTTAGATCAGTGATGGATGCCCAACCCACAGACAGCACGCAGAGGTCCAAGAGGCTAAGTGGCAGGAGGGCTCTGTCTACCTGAAGTGCTCTATACTGGATAATGACTGGTGAATTCAAGCAAATTTGTTCTCTTGTGAGAGTTTGAATTTCAGATCAAAAGAGGGGCTGGGTCGTGACCATGGAAGACCACTAAAATTGTTGTTAGATATTCAGACTTACTCTCAGGCAAAACAAAACAAAACAAAACAAAAACCTCTCTGAGCAGTAATGAATGATCCTTCTGTTCTCCATGTGGTGTGGCTATGCTATTACTGAGAATTTTTCCTGTTCTTAAGCACGTCTTTTAACTAACCTCATACTTCTCCAATTGACCTTCTAATTTTCCATCAGATTAATTTATCTTATATCAAATTTTCATCACCCATGAGATAAAATATATGCTGTTAAGTCAAGAATTTTAGAATTTTTAAGTACAAGGAACCTCAAATTATAATGATCCTTAAAGAATTTCCTAAACAACATGCGGAATATAATGTGATTTTATTTACAAAATATCTCCTCTGTACAAACTTGAAGATCAAGATGCAATCCTATCAAGCTGTAGAATCTATTATAGACTTCAGTACAAAATCGATACTTAAACAATGACCATCTTAAAGCCATTCACATCTTCCTATTCTACTTATATATGTTTAGCCAACTATATGGAAGAGTACGCCCCACACCTAACAGTGATTACATCAGAAATGAAAGAGATTTAGAAAAGTACTTCATTTTTCCCACATTCATCAATTGCATTTTTAAAACATAATGCATTACTTTTTATGATAAAATTAATGAAAACTTCCCTTTACTAATTGACATATTCAGTACGCTGCCTGATGCTCAGGAAGTAACTGTGACAAATATTGTCCCAAAGCCTGTCCTTACAGTGAGCTTACCTTGGAAGTCAGAAAGCACAGGGAAAGAAGACAACAAAGAGACAGTATGAATGAATCTTGGGGCCTTTAAATATATCAAGAAAGATCATTTATCATTGTTGTTTTTCAAGGTATTTTCTCTGATGAAGTTAAAAGTTAATTTTTCCTTATTGAGTAGGATCACATATTCAAGTAATATATTTTAAAGGGTCATGAGTTAGTTCTACTTGAATTTGACCATTAAAGAAGAGTAAATATTGTTCTTTGATTGTAAAGCTACCATGCCTAACCAAAAATTCAACTCTTTTCCAGTATATTGAAATTATTTATTTTTTTCCAGAAATATCTATGATCTACTAAGCTGGCATGAAAACTATTATGTTACAATATATGTGTGCAGAAACCTTAAAGATATACTAGTCCTTGTAAGGTTGACATTCTCTTAAAGTTTCAAAGGACTTTGTGAATGATTCATGCATTTGTACTTGCATATTTTTTTATTAGCCATATAACCTGCTCATTTAAGTATTGTATTTTACCTATTACTTTGACAATGAAAATAGAATAGGCCCATTTAGAGAAATATCCTTTATGAAAATTTGAAATGGGTCATTGGATTTTCACTTATAGTGGTAATATTTAAACTTATGTGATATATTCCAATCTTTGCCATGAAAAAGACAGCAGCCCTATCTGCCCTATCACAAATCAAGGCGGTTATCAGCTGCTTTGTCTTTATTCTATCTGTAGGGTGTGCTAAAGGCAATGTTTTGCTGACTCAAATATCCTTCATATATTTTTTTTAACTTTTCTCTCAAAAGTATTTCAACCTCATTTGTTAAGTTCAAACTTCTTATCAGGGCATTCCAAGCTCTTCATAATCAGGCAAAAAGCCTTTCTTTCTACACATAACTGACATCATTGCCAACGATGAACTATCTTTTATTCCAGACATATCAACTTTCTTGCCACAATACAAAATATGAAAGTTTGATGTTCCCATGTTTTTTTTTCTTTCTTCCTGAAAGTGCCTGTCTCTTCACTTGTTGTCAGAATTATGTCTAATACTCATGTTTCATATTCACATATCCCATTCTGTGGACAGTCTTCCCTAAACACTATCTAGAATAATTGCTTGCTTAGAGGTCCCACCATGAAAACCATTAACTTTGGAGCTGTCATGTTCAGTTGTACAGTTCATGTACTGCACAAAAGTACCCAGGGGAGAGAACAACATAAATCCAAATAGTAATCCATTTGCAAAGCCTGTGTCCTGGCATGGGGCTACTTTTTCTAGAAAAAAAAGGGGGGGGGGAGGGAGAGGGCATATTTTTTATACCCCAAAATGTCATCAGTTTTCTAAACCATCTAGTGATAAGACTACTTTTTTTAATTTAATTTTTTTGTTTGTTTTATTATTATACAACGTAGACTTTTTTGTGGCACTTTATGAATTTCTCCCTAAATCTCCTCCCCTTTCCCACCTCTGGTGGCCTCAGTTGTGATTAGGACTATTTCTGCCTGGACAGAGGGGCTTGTTTAAATTTATACACCCAAAGAAGAGTTCTGTCTTTTTTTTTTGACTGGTAAGGGGATCACAACCCTCAGCACGGTGTCATTCACACGTAGTTGTTGTATAGACTAAGTGCAAATCTCACTGGCTATAGTTAGCTGTACAGAGAACATTTGGGGGGGGGGTAATTATGACCTGAGGACAAACTAGGTGCTTATTGATCTTTGAATGAATAGTTACGCAGTAACCATCCTAGAGTCTAGAATATAGAAGACTCTCAATAAGTGCTAGGTAGCCAATGAATTATTCCTCCAAAGGACAAAACTGGGGAGAAGCTTGTACCAGATTTAAGACCCAGGAAAAAAACTCTACTATCAGCATTCTTAGCATATTTAATTTATTCGGTTGTAATTTTAAATTACTCATAGTTTTTTTCAAGGCATCATATCAATTCCTATTAATGATTAGGATGCCTTTGTATTCAGAAAATACCTACTCCAAAAGAAAATTGATTTGTTTTAATTCTGTCTACAGAATTCATTGGGATAAAATTTCCTTATTAGTTTCTTCAAAGGGAGGACAAATGCCTCATTAATTTTAAACATGTCAATCTAAGAATGCTATACACATCAAATAGAATAATGACTGACATTATAAGGAACACAATGCACTGCATACCAAAATCAATCTGCCCATTATTCCCTCAGAACAAATATATACCTTTATTTGGACTTTGTAAGCTTCATGAGGAGAAATTCAATTAGATATTTAAAACACGATGGGGGTTAGGGGATGTTATGTGAAGATACTACCACTCTATCATTAGTAATAATACTCTAATGTGTACTAACAAAGTGTACTATGTATGTAAAGATATCTCACATAAAAATACTCTTTTCTATTGAGAAATCATTTAACACATGTGTGTCTTTTTATCCAACTCCTAGTTTGAGTCAACACCACCAACTGTCATCGAAAAATAATGTTTTCTTAGTTCAGTTTCATATGCTGCTCTTTTACCCAATTATTTTAAAAATACTCATTTATATAATAAAATCAATGATGTTAAAACTTTTATTTGTTTGCTAAATGAATCTAAAACTTGGATAGTTTTTTAAGAGAAGGGCCATGAAAAGTGCTTCTGGACGCGGACAATGTTCTTTTTCTTAGCTTGTGTGAATCATCACGAACCTCTCCTAATGTTATATTTTCTATACAAATGTCAAAGTCATCTTTTGACAAGGTTATTCCTTTTCCCTGGCTTACCTACCTCACTCAGACTAAAAACAACGTTCTTACCATTATCTACAAGGTCCTGAAGACCTGGACCCTTCTACTTCCCTCTTGTCCACCAACCACAGACACAATAAACAGGCTCCTCTTCAGGCCCATCCTGCAACCTGTGTCTTCAGCCATGAAAGTTCTGCCCCCGGTTGTCATCATGATGCACTCTCCCACTCCATTCAGGTGTCTGCCTCACAGAGATGCCTGCCCATCAAGTGCTAGCCTCTTACTCTTTTATTTTTCCTTATGCCACTCATCACAGTCTGATAAATAATATTTCAATTTGTTTATCATATGATTCCCTTCACTAGAATATAAGACTTAAGAGCAGAGACTTTGTTTACTGCTGTATCACCATCATTTATAACAGTCCTTACCTCACAGTAGGAGCTCAATAAATTTTTATTAAGTAAATAAAATATCACTGGGCTGTTAGTCGTGTATATCTAGCATATTTGAATTTGTACAGAGGAATATAGTGTCAGTAAAGATAGACTAGTATAGTTAAAGAGACAGATATCTTAACTGGCAAAATGAGAAATTTTGGCTCATCAAATCCCATGTGAACCCAAATTAATCTTCTAGCTATAAAAATACATGTAGTATAACTTAAGGAATTTTTTTCTTCTTTAGTATATTATTATTACTTTTGAAATGTAAATTTATATGGAAAGCTTTATGCTCTTTTAATTGGACATCTTTGTAATTTTAAAAAACTTTTGTCCTTGTTCTTAATTTTTGGTGCATGTTCAGATGAGGTGATTGTGTAACATCACTGCTTGGAGAATGCTTTCTTTGGAGAAAAGAAGTCATCTACGATAGAATGCTTACTGTTCAGAATTGGAGCAGTACAACCTCTTTTGAAGATCTGTCCTTGCCATTTGCTGTGTACCATTGAGTAAAAGAGCTGTAATGTAAAATGCAGTTTGTACACCAGAGATAGATTCTGTATTACCCGCAAATTTACAGCTGTTTTCCCACTACTGGCTCCTGTGATTATGTCTGTGTTGAGTGTTTTACCTATCCATTTCAACACTGGGGATTCTTGAGCACCAAGGAAAATGTTTAGAATATTAGCAAACAGAAGCCATGAGGAACTTTCATATATAAGCAAATCCACTTTAAATATATTTAAATCTGTCCGTTGCAGCTTTGTTTTTGAGGGTGAAAATGAAAGGAATTAATGATACTGTTATCCATCTTACTTCCCCAACTTTTCCAAACAAAACTTATAGAAGTCATTATGTTTGTTATGCCTGTTCAATCCAGGTGTAAAATAAGTCCTTACTCCAAAGCTATTGTAGATTTTTGGTTTTGAAGAAGGGAATGTGTTTTTTGGCTTAAGTCCATTTATTTATTAAGCAAAATTATTAGGCATCTATTATGTACTGATACTGTGTTGGGTACAAGAGCCCAAGGGTTATTAAGACACAATTGCTACCTCTCAAGGGATACAAAACTGAGTAAAAATTAGTCCCTGACTCTAAAGAGTTTACAATCTAGTGCAGAAGACAAGCATATGAAAATAATTATCACAAATATCACAAATGGAGCAATCATGACATGCACAGTATATTGCACGATCTTTGAGAACCTGGAAGCTTTATAAAGAGCTTTCCAAAGAAGGTGGTGTTTGAGATGTCTTACAAAATAAATAAGTTATACAAAATGAATCGATGGGGGAGCACTGTGGGAGGCCATTTCACAGAGTACTGCACTGAGCCATCGGGTGGGGAAGAATGAGGCTAGAGAGGAGACAGCACTCACATCGGGAAAGTCTCCATAAGCTCACAGGGGTTCAGACATTCACGAGATGATTGACATGGTCAACATGTGGGTGTGCGTAGGACAGACATGAAAGGGCACAAGACTGAAGGCAGGAGACCAGCTGGGAGACTTGAGTAACTTGTCTAAGAGAGAGACAGTGAGGGCCAGGTCAGGTTGAAGTGGTAAAGATAAAGAAGAGGACAGAGATATGAATATATTTCAGGTCAGCCAGCAGGATATTTTGGTTTATTGAGTGTTTTATTGAACTAATGAGGCTATAGAGTTTATTAGAGTGAGAAAAGGGATGAGAAGATGGGAAAAGGATTAGAAGAATCACGTTATTGAAATATTTCGGGTACGAGAGAAATTGAAGAGAAATGCGGTCATAGAATTATCAATAGCTGAAGTGGACTGGACTGTTTGTTCAAACTACTTGCTTCTTGGTCCCTTTGGGTAATTATTCATTACCAGCTGTTGACAGTAGTTTTTGCCCTGTGACTTGCTTTGGCCACTTCCAAGAAGAAATTTTAGGAACAGTTGCAAGGTTCTTCTGTGTCCTATTTTACCTCTAACACATGATGAACAATGTCTCAAATGGGGGCTATTCCTTTAGTCTGCGTCCTGGATGAAGACAACTGTGTGGAGCATAGCCTTGAAGCAGAGCTGCCGCTGGCCCAGAATGTGCATATAGCATGAGAGAGAAACAACTCTGCAGCAATAAGATACTGCCATTTTTGGTATGTTTATGTCTGCAACATATTTTAGCCTCATTTCTTCAAAAGCTATCCTAACATTAGTCTGAGAAGAAGTAATTGCCTAAACAACTTATTGTGGAAAAAATAAGGTAAGTTTGATGGGAGCTTAGAATATAGGAGTGGTGATGTCAGAACAGTAGTTGTAAATTATCCTGGGACAGGTCCAGAGCATGGTGGCTAAGTTTTAACTCAAGTAACTACATGAACAAAAGTTTTGCCCTGAAGCCAAAAAGTGAGCCTAGGAGACAAAAAGAAAGGGTCCTATCTTCTATGATAGCAATGGAGTTTAAAGGGCAGCAACAAAGTGCTAGGTGAAGAGAGACCTGCAGTAAGTCTTCTGGGAGATGCTGACTGACTTATAGGAAGTCTATGCAACTGGAATACAGCAGAACACAAAGCCCAAGATGGATACCAATTAATGGTAAAATTATGCTTAGCCAGTTTCATTTCATGAGACTACACCTGTAATCCACTGAACATACAGTTTATATACTGACCTTTCTTGCAATACCACAAAAGGCAGTTTGGTCATTTTTAAACAGCTTAATGGCATATGCTGCAGTGCGGTAAATGAAATGGAAGGTATTCATAGAGATTGAAGGGATAAAATCCTTGAATATAGACTCTCCAAGAGAGTTCCCCTTCTTTCTGCTGCATTCTTCTGTGTAGTAACAGAAAACAGTTATCAAGGATGGAATAGACATTTTTTGACATTTGAAAATTTAGAAAATGTATTACACATACCTTTGTTGAGGAGGCTGAGGACAGTATTTTAAAAAAATAGGAACTGGGCCAAAAATAAGAAAAATGTGGAAACCAGGGGGGAGAAAACCATCCAGAAAAGCAGTGAAGAAAATAAATAGGAGAGTAGCTTAGGTGACAGTCTTACAGTACAGATTGTAGCAGAAGGGACAGAAGGCCCAGAAGGGAAGGAACTGCTTAGAATCTGTGATTTAGTAGAGCGATGTGAGAAAAAGAAAAGAATAAAGCAAATACAAATAAGAAAAGAAAAAAATAAAGACAATAAAACTATGAAAAATACAAAGAAGAAAATAAATTTCCTTCTTCTGCAAGTGAATAATATTTATATAGCAATAAAGATGTTAACATAGAAACTAGACCCCTATCTCTCACCATATACCAGAATAAACAGAGAATGGATGAAAGACTTTATATAAGACCCGAAACTATAAAACTACTAGATGAAAGCATAGGGGAAACACTTCAAGACATTCTATCTGGGCAAAAATTTTACAAAGAAGCCTTCTACAACTTAGACAACAAAAGCAAAAATGGACAAATGGGATTACATCAAACTAAAAAGCTTCTGCAGCAAAAGAAACAACCGACAGAGTGAAGAAGCAACCTACAAAATGGGAGAAAATATTTGCAAACTATTCATTCAACAAGGAATTATTATCCAGAATACACAAGGAACTTAAACAACTTAGCAGCAAAAAGATAAATAATCCAATTTAAAAATGGATAACAGACATTTCGCAAAAGAGGACATACAAATGGCCTCTTGAAAAAAATGCTCAACATCACCAATCAGGGAAATGCAAATCAAAACCACAATAAGATATCATCTCACCCCAGTTACAATGGCTAATTTTAAAAAGACAAAAAATAACAAATGCTGGTATAGATGTAGAGAAAAGGGAATGTTTATATGCTATTAATTGGTGTGAATATAAATAAGTACCACCATTATCAAAAACAGTATGGAGAATCCTCAAAAAATTAAAAATAGAACTACCTTATGATCCAGCAATATCTCTGCTGGGTATTATCCAAAAGAAAGGAAATTAGCACACCAAAGAGATACATGCACACCCATGTTTATTGCAGCACTATTTACAATAGCCAGGATATGGTAATCAACCTAGGTGTTCATCTACAGACGAATAGATCAAGAAAATGTTGTCTGTGTACACAATGGAATATTGCTGAGCTATAAAAAAGAATGATGTTCTGTCATTTGATGCTACTTGCATGAACCTGGAAGGCATTATGTTAATTAAAATAAGTCAAGCACAGGAAGATAAATACTACAAGTTCTCAATCATATGTGGAAGCTATTAAAAAAAAAGTTGAGCTTATAGAAGTAGAGAGTAGAATTGTGGTTACTAGAGGCTGGGAAGGGGAGTGAAGACAGGGGCGAAAGAGAGAGGTTGGTTAATGGATACAGAAATACAGCTAGGTAGGACAAATAAGTTCTAGTGATCTACGGTAGTATTAAGCATCTATAATTTACATTAATTTATTCTATATTCACAATGGCTAGCAGAGTGGAGCTCCTACGATCTCATCACAAAGAAATGATAAATTTGGGGTATGATAAATATGCTAATTACTCTGATTTGATCTTCATACATTGTATACATGTATTGAAATATAACTGTACTCCCAAATATGTACAATATGTCAATTAATAAATAAATAAATTTTTTTGAATATCAAAAACAGAGAAAACATAGCTTACTGATTTTCTTTTTTTAATTCTGAAAATTTTAAATATATGGAAAAGTTAAAATATAATATAAAAAAACATTTTCATACTCCAAATTTTGTCCTACTTTGCTATGTGTTCTATTTTATATAAAAATAAAACATTGTGGAAGAAATGGAAATACCCTTTGATCCTCATTTTCCTTTCCCATTTTCCAGAAACCACCACTGTCATAAATTAATGTATCTATTGAAACTTTATATTTTATATAAATATTTAATTATAGATCTGCATATTTTTACATAAACATATTTATTCTTGAAAAGTACAAGATTTCACTTTTAATGTTTTATGTGTGTGCCTGTGTGTGTGAGGGTGTGAAAAATCTTGAATTCTGGGAGATAGTAGTCGGCACAAATGACACAATAAAAAAATAGGGTTTGTGGGAAAATAGAGCTAGTGGAAACAACTGCAAACACATGCGACTTTTTTAATCAGTGCACTAACAAATGCAATAATAATTTTAAAGAAATACTAGCACAATTAAAAATTCTCTGTTATATACATTACTGTAAAATGAAAAGTAAAAGTAGCTGGATGAAAGGGTACGCAAGAAAAAGGAGAGGATGCTGAGTTAGAGACAGGATCAAAATGAACACAGACTGGGGATAACTGCACCATCAGGTTGTCAAAGATAGAACAGATGACCAAATTAGGTCAAGAGAAGAACATGGAGAGAAAGACTATCACAATAACTATTGCACTGTAGTTACCCTGTCTACCTATTTGACTCTGGCTGTACTAGAATCTTTAAATCAGCCACTGTCAGATGATGACACAACTTATGAATATGTTGGGGAAATCACCACTGATGAATTGCTGCAACATCTTCATTGTTTTCTTAGTCACCAGTCATATATGTGCTAATTGACATAATGATAAACATGAATTGCAGCGGAATATATTACATAAAGTATTCTTGTGTGTTTGTGTTGTTTGCATAAATGACACCACATTGTAAAATAACCACCACTGCTTGCTTTTTTTACTCAACAATATGTTCTTGAGATTTATTCACAGTCATAGATATAGATCTGATTTATTCCTTTCAACTACTGGATATTATTCAATCACATGAATTGTTCTGAGAGTCTCTCTCTTTTTAGAACTGAATTAAAGCCTTTGCATTTACTGTGATTATAAAATATATTTCAAATTATTTCTAATAATTTGCCCTATCTATCATGCTTTTTCTCATTTCTTTTTTCTCCTTTTCATGACTACTTTTTTTCTAATAATTTAAAAATACGTATGCAGTTTCTATGGTCTCATTTTTGCTTTTAACTTTATAACATACTTCTAACTCATAGTTTACAAACAATGCCTAAAATTAATTGTCTCTGACCCCAACTCAGAAAAGACAACAACCTTAACACAATTTAACTTTTCCCCGAACTCCTCTGCACACCAATTTTGTTTTATTATCCAGAACTTTCTATTCTAACCTAAATTTGTTCATGTTATTACTGCTTTTACTCTTACAGTAAATAAATATTTAGGTTTGACATTTATTTTATTAATTTATTTGCACATTGTTCATCTATATGTTTCACCAAAACCTAGCAGTTTATCAGTGATAATGTATTGAAGTGAATTCTCTTAGTCTTTGTGAATTGTTATTTTATCACCACTCCAGAACGATGGCTTAATTGGGAATAGAGTTCTAGGTTGAAAGTCATTTCCCTTCAGCTCTCTGTTTTCATGAATGTATTTCTGTGGATGAGAAGACTTCTGTCAACTGAACCTTCCTTCCTTTATAAATAATCTTAATATTCTCTTTGCTTCTTTCAAAATCTTCACATTATCATTGATGTTATACAGCTAATTATTTTTTCCTCTCAGTGTGTACTTTTTTTATTGACCCTAGCTGCCAATGAACATTTTGAATTTGAAGAGTCATGTTTCATTGTTTCTGGAAATGAGAAATTATTTATTCAACTATTTCTTCTTCCCTATTCTAAAAATTACCTTTTTAAAAAAATGCCTATTAAACATATATTAGAATTTATCAGTCTGTTTTCTGTTTTTTAACTTCCCTTTCATATTTTGCATTTTTTATCTCTGTGTTGTTTCTATGTGGCTTGCTTTGTTATATCTCTAAATAAACTGTTTCCCTTTAACTTAAAGTAATTTATCATTCATCTCATGTTGTTCTCCTCCCTCCCGCTCCTTCTGCAACTGGAGAGTGTATTTTTTATTTCCAAGATTTACGTAATTTGTTCTTTCACACATTTGCCTGTCCTTGTTTGATAATTTCCTGTTATTGTTGCAGGAACATTTTATCTCTTAAAGAACTCCAGCATATACATATGTATGTACATATTTATTTTAATGTCCTTTTCATATAGTTTCACTATTTCTGTAAGCTTTAATTACCATGGTTAGTTTCTCTGCAGACCTGCACATGACAGTCTGTCTTCTGGTGTACTTTTCATTTTTGTCATATTTGAGGCTTTACCTGTCAGTCTTTTCCGTTTTGTAGTTCATATTTGTCTGGATGCATCTCTCCAGGAGGAATGGGTAATGATACGTTGGGTGGTAACACTGTGCAAGCATTGGCCAAGTTCCCAGTTCCGAATGGCTGCCTCTTTTTCTTCCCCAATTCCTGGAAGGTTATGCAAACTTCCAGCTCTATCTCTATTTCTGACCAAGCTCTGAAGGTTCTTCTTGATTTTCAAATCAAATTTTTACTTTCTATGGGCCATGTGGCCACTTCTTATTTGAAACTGTGAGTTTTTTTTCTCTCTCTCTCTCTGTCTCTCTTTCCTATTGAGTTGTGTCTCTTGTTTTTGAGCACATTTGTGTATGTTTAGCTAATATACAATTTTGTGTGTATTTATGGATATGTAAACCTTTCTATGTATTCAAAACAGAGAGAACTGTTTTGTTTTGTTTTTCACTGTGTTATCTTGAGCAAAAATTATGTTTGTTGATTTCTATCTTTTAGATTTAATTTATAAACCCCACCCCACCTCCTAGCACTCCTGACCAACCTCATTATTCTTTTGTTCTCCCATAGCACTTATTACCATCTGACATGATGCATATGAATGGGTTCATTTGTTGTTTATGGTTTATCTTTCTCCACTTAAAAACAAAATTCCTGAAGTTAAGAACTTTGTTTGTTATTGATGTACCCCTACCTTGTAAAAGAATACCTAAACATAATAGGCATTCAAAAACTATACATTGTATGTCAAATGAATAAATAAATGAATGAAGTGAAATCACCATAAACAAATTATGGTTATAAAATATAATGTAAATGTCATTCACGCTGGCAATATAAAAGCATAAATCCAGAAGTTGGAAATAGAGGAGTGTCAGAATGGAAAAGAAAATGATAGATGCATTCATATCCTCATTATACAACACAAGGATCAAAGATACTGTCTATAGTTGAGGGAAGGAGAAATAGAAAAACAAGTATAGTCTCTCACATTGCCAAGTAAACCAATAGAAAAAAATTCTCTATAATAGTGTAGTACCATTAGGAGAATAGGAGATATTTCCTAAATGAGCTAAGTTGTCTTCTGTTGTAAGAAGATGTATAAAAATCAAGAAATAGAAGTATAAGTATATGATTAACAGAGACGGAGAAAGCTACCAGTAGAAATAGCTCACAGAGACTAATAGCAGTGCTATGGGTGAATGTAACTAGTGACTGGCAGTAGTGAGACTGTGGACTGATTTTTTTTATCGTAAGCCCTTTAAATTTCTGATTTATTTTTTGCTATATGTGTATTTTATTTTAATAAAGATAAATCAACATGGTTAGCTATAAAGAAGATGCAACAGTAGAGATGGCAGAAGAAAAAAGAAATGGAAAATATAATGGAAAGAAAGATTTCAGTGTGGAGCATATGGTTTTGTATTGCTTTTTTGTTCTGATTTTAATGTTTTCTATTCATTTAAAAAACTTCAAAACTCTTAATTATAATATGCTAGGTTAATAGCCTAATGATGAGGAGAAAACATTATCCAAGCAATTACAGAAGTATTGTTTGCTCTTACAAGAAGGAAAGAAAATTCACGAAAGTGGGAATGATTAAACATTTAAAAAGCACTGAGAACACCATTATATTTTGTACACTAGTAGGCCAATGACAAAACAATAATATTGATTCTGTTTCTAACAGAAACCAAGGTTCAATCTCTTGCCCTAGAATAAACAGATCTATTTCTAACAGAAATTGAGGATTAATTTTTGTGTGCAACATTTTCTTAACAGAGGAACTATCCTTTATTTTCCTTAAATCTCAGGATCTTAGAGAATGGCCATAAATTTACGGAACTGAGAGGTGAGGAAACTTTGCTAAGAGAAGCTTCGGAGATGCAGAGAGATAACAAGCCTGTGAAACCGGTTCCTCTGATTCCTATATATCATGTTAGAGAAGGGAAAGTGGTGGTGGCAACAGCCAGCTAGAATATAGATATTAAAGTGTATTGATCCATTATGATCAATCCATTGGAAAGATCTGTTCTGAAACATTCTGACTGTATTCTTTCTGATTTATCTAAATACGGAGGTGGTAGACATTCACTGTAATTGTCTTTGTAATTTATTTTATTATTGAAAGCTTTAGTGGAATCATGAATATTTAATGGCATGGGAGGAAAAAAATAGGTTTTAAAATATAGCTTGAAATAATTGCCAATGAAAATGCTTAGATGGCAAACAACACAGTTTCCAAGGTGAAAAGTTTTATGGAATAAATGCAGAGACAGCTGTTTTCAGAAAATCACATTTTCCTCAGTCCCGAGTGAGACATGTTCTTACACATCACAACATTAATAGTCACATTGTGCTACTTGATTTAGTGCTACATAATGCAGTGTGACTAATGCAACCCGATGGCACAGCTTCATGTAAGAGAAAAATCCATCACCTAGGATATGTGAAACAAAGATGCATGTTTCTGAAAACAAAGGTTAAATAAATCAAAGTTTTCTGAAGAAGGAAAAGTCATGCAAAAGAGAGTTTTACTCAAAAACACATTTTAATCCACCTTTGCAATGATCCCTGGGTACATTAGGGAAGGGAATAGGCATCAAACATGAAAAGCCCTTAAGCTGTTTGAGCTCAGTTGTGCTTAGTGCTGCCACAGTGTTTTCCTCTGTTGTACCTGTCTTCTGAAGCAGTAGCCTCTTCATCAATCTTATCATGCATTGCCCAGGTGACTGCTACACAGGCCCAGTTGACAACCTAGTGTCCTTTCTCCATCAGCATCCCTAAAAATATACTTGGGATATTGAGGAGATAACAGAAAACTTCTTTCAAAAGCTACCTTTTATGGATTATTAAAGAAACAGAAATAATTAAGAAGGAAAAAGAGGATCTCTACAGCCCTGTGGTTGGTGTTTGGTTGTGTTTAACCTTCTGTACATATATATATATATATATATATATATATTTTTTTTTTTTTTTTTTTTTTTTTTTTTTTGCAGCTTGTCTGGAATCAAACCCTGGACCTTGGTATTTTCAGCACCCCATTCTAACCAACTGAACTAACCAGCCAGCCTTCAGTCAATGTTTTGAAATAGGAAGAATTTTTACTTTACCTCTCAAAGGTTGTGTTAAGAAATTTAAGGGGAAAAGGTCCTACAGGAGTAGTTGGACTATACTATGAACACCAAAGTCATTATATTCCAATAAAATAAATCATTTTAATATTGTCACTTCAACTATGTCTTGATGAATGTCTCCTTCATTTCTTCTATCTTAAACATGCAGCATTGTAAACTAATTTAGAGGATATTTTAAGTCCAAATGCTAAATAACTGTTTGAAGATTTTTTATTTCTCTGATTAGACGTAGTGCCCTTGAGCCTATTTTGCATAATTATTGAGCGTTTACTTTTTTACTTGTTACTTTACAGACATTATCCTATTTGATACAGTAAAACTGAGAGGTATAAATTATTATTTACACTTTCCATATGAAGAATTTGGGGCAGAGAGGTCAAATAAATTGTTCTTTTAACATAGCTAGTAAATTGGTATTTTAATACAAGTTTTTCTAGCTTCAAAAATATACTTTTGCATCATCTACAGAACAGAGTGTTTGTAACATTAAAAGTGTTCAAATACTCAGAGCAATAGACTCTAAAAGTTGAAAGGGATCAAAGTTGTCATCTACTCCAATGTCCAGATAAGATGCTAAACATCTATATAACATTTTGAAAAGTGGTTATCCAGTCACAGTGGAGGATGTCATTGTTATAATCTCATTTATTTCAAGTGGTTGGAGAGTTCTAACCACTAGAAAGTTCTTCATACTGACCAGAATTCAGCCGCCCTAGAAAAGTCTAAAGGCATTTGCATATTGGATTCAATGAAATCCCTGAGAACAAACTAATTTAAACAAGAACTGCCCATGGTAGATTGTTACATTGGTGTCTTCTGATGAACCATGTTTTGCAGTATTCACATTATCGTATAGTCTTTTCCCACATGAAATCTGAGCTTAGTCATGTGACTTGCTTTGGCCAAAGGGTTAGTGGTAAACATGATGTAGGAAGAAGCTTGGCACATTGGGCCTTATTCTCTTGGAAGCCAGAGGCCATGGTGTGAAGAACTGGAGTTCCCTGCTGAATAAGAGAGGTCACATGGCAAGAGACCCTGGAATAAGAGGCTGTCTTGGACACTGCAGCCTTAGCCAAACTCCCAGCCAAATGCAGCCTTACGAGTGATCAGAGCTGCACCACATGGAGCCACCCAGATGAGCCCTGTCAATTCACAAAATCATGAGAAATAATTGGTTGCTATTTTTCACTTCTAACTACTAGGTTTCTTAACATAGCAATAGATAACTGATACACTGCCCTTCAAGGCTCTCACATCTATTGAAAGAGAGACATCTGCAAGTAACTAAAAACGAAACAAAACAAACAAAAAAACAAGAACAAAAAGTTACGCTATGACAATAAAATTAGCTTTGCCTTCACCAAGGAATGCATTTCAACTTCCATCATACAGAAAGATTTTCATATCTTGTTGAATTCCTTGGATGTTGTACCTTAGAGTGTGTCACTGAATAGACTGTAGGTATAACTGGTTCATTTAATCAAATGATTCTGTTATACAGAATGTTAATGATAATAATAATATCTATCACTTATGGAATATTTATTTCTATTATGTTTCAGGCACTGTGCAAATATACTGAAACTACTTTAACATCTCTCTAAGATATGTACTATTATTTTCCCTAGTTTATAATTCTGAAAACTGGGGCACAGAGTTATTTTGTGAATTTACACAAAATTATATAGCTACAATTGGCAACAATAAATTCAAACCTAGGTTCACCTGGCTCTAAAATTTGTATCTTTATCCTCTATGTTCTCCACAGACCCAACTCAAATAGCACAAACAGAGACAGAACCGCAATAATATGTAGTAAATAAGTAAAGTGAATTGTCCTCTGTGAATTAAACTATACAATTAGTATATAACACATGATATAAAAAGCAAGCAAAGTCACCTTAAAGAGACAAAATGAACCTCAGGCTTAAGCAAAATATGCCTTTAAGATAATTTATGTCATTAAATATAACTGAGGACAGAGTAGGAGCAATTTGGAAAGGAATCAGACAAAATCGGACTTTGAAAAGAAGTGTCAAAGAGAAAAAGTAGCAGAGTTGATTTAGAAATTATTCTGGAGGAAGGTATCCTGGTGATTACGTGTTGAGTTGATGTGGTAGGTATTTTTCCATGGGGAGATTGATTCTTAAAGTGAAACAGAATAATTCTAATTAGTTGATCCATACAGCTAATTATCTTTGTTCTTCAGACACACTTCTGATTATAATTTGATTTTTCTTGACCCATTGCAAATCTGTAAATTGGTGTTCCTGTTTCTATACTTCAGTCTAATTAAATCTAAGACACTAAGAAGACCTGTGCCCTGGCTGACTCCATCAACTTGATACTGCCTTCAGGTATCTGGATAATCAGCCAGTCTTGCCATAGAAATTTTACCTCTTTAAATGTCAAATTTCTCTTTAAATTAAGAGATACTTGTCTACTCATTGTTTGTCTCATCTGCACACACATTTGAGGAAATCTCTGGACACGACCCTATTGAGTGGGCAGAGAATTATATAACCCAGCCCTGCCCCTGAATGAAATGAGGTTGCACAACTGAGCTACATGTAGTATAGTATAATACTGAGGGGAAGACCCTGAGCTTAAAGGTCTACCTCTGTGATTCAAATACAGACTCTGCACAGAATAGCTGTGACTTTCAACAGGTTACTTAACTATGCTCTAGTTTTCATGTAGGAATACTAATATAACACCTACCTCAAAGAATTGCACATTAAGTGACAATTGCACACTTAGTGCATGGCACATGGCAAGCACCCAATAAATGTTAGTAGTGATTATGGCAGTGATGGGGACGATGATGATGATGATGATGATGGTATGTGGTTCTACCTGGCTCAAAAAGGTGAAACTGGGCTGTTCAGAATATTTTTGTGAGTTGCAAGAGAGACGTAAGGGAGATTCATCCGTTTCTGGTTTGAACTAGGTCATGCGGCAAGCTTATTGGTTCATGAGTATACCAAGCAAGCAGAAAAAGGTAGTCAAGAATAAAAGGAAAATAAATCACAAAAAACAGAGATAAGCAAAGATAAAAGAAACTGAAGCAGGACAGAACAGGGACTTGCACCAGGGGGGTTGCTCGTGGATATTCAGCTCAGCCTGCTCAAGCTGACACCAGGCAACAGTTTAACCACCCTACCAACCAGGTCTTTGGAGCTCTGTGGATTTCAGGGCAGGAAACAAAACCACAAAGTATGAAAAACCCTTTTCTTTGATTCTCAGAAAAGAGTCTGCTCAAGCAAAAAAAAATAAAATAAAATAAAATAAAATAAAATAAAATAAAATAAAATAAAATAAAAAGAACACCCAAACCCCTTCTCACCCCCTTTTTCTTGAATATTCCTCCCCTTAGTTAAGATAGAGAAACACCCCTATCCCAGAACATCATATAAACGCTTCCCTAAGAATTCATGAGACACTCCTCCCTTGCTAGGAAACACCAATGCACCTAGTGCATGTACTTTGGCTTTGCAATAAACTTTGCGTGTGAGTGTGACTCTGCCACGTAAGCTTGAAGTTATTGTGGGCTCCTGACAGAATTCTTCCTTCGCATCTCCAACATCAAAACTATGAAACTCGAGGCATGAGCAAACTATCCATTGTTCTAGATTTTCCATTTTCTGGTTGGTTCTAATATTCTTGAGGTAACACTTACTTTGTTTCTTGTTATTAGTTGACCGTGGAATTGCCAGTTGTATCCTTATATTACACAATGCCTTTCTCCCCTCCCCGACCCTCACCCTGTACCACTTAACTGGCTCTCTGACTCTTGTGTCTGTGAAACTGTACCCTTTGTTTGAAATTTGTATAGCTTAATTCTTTTAAACTACTTTAATTTTTTCCACCTTGTTCTGCCTCTCTTGTCATTCTTCATTTGAATCTGCCAAATTAATAATGTGAAAAACAGCGTAATTGGAAATAAAAAAAAAAGGTGGCCTGGCCAGTTAGCTCAGCTGGTTAATACCAAGGACAAGGGTTCGGGTCCCCTCACTAGCCAGCCACACACACACATCTGAAATACACAGGAAATTAGATAGAAGTGAGTATAGGAAATACGGTCATCTCCCAGAAACAGAATGGATTTTTTTGAGCTCATTGCTAAGAAAGATATGTCCACACCACTTCACCAACACCTAAACCAGGAGTATTCAATTACTTGAGGGGTTATCATTTCATTAACACAAAATCCTGACATTCACTTCCACCATCTGATCCTCAGCTTTCTCTTTATCTAACCTTTTTGTTGGTCCCTCTCTGCTCTCTCTGCCTCTCCATCTTTTTTTCTCTCCTTTGCTCTTTTCCTCACCTTCTGTCTGAGCTACCATTTCTAAAGCACTGAATTTTAAGCTCCCTCTTTAAATCTCTGGGAAGTCTGTGCACATTTTCTGAAAAAAAAATTAAGCCGTATATCATACAGTTCAGATTCTAATGGTTAAAATTTCATTAATGGGAGCAGATTGATGGTATATTGCTGCTTTAATTAAAGAGGTTTATGGAATGGCATTTTAAATAGCAATGTCATTTTGAAAATTGACATTGCTCCATTGTAAGGAAAAGCACTTAAGTTGAACCTGAAGTCGAACAGTTTCTCTTCAAGTAATATAGAACATTTCAGTATAAATTTTTAATCTGCTAACAAAATATTCACTACCAAAGAAAAGATTTTTCCCATTTTCTCATTTTTGCCTGAGTCCTAGTACTAGAAGGGCTCCAAGATTATTTCCACATATCTCAGAAAGTAAACCCTAAGTGCTGTATGACTACAGGGAAATGGGAATAAATTTCCAAACGAATTTAGTGGAACAGCTACAAACCAAATTTTTCCAAAAAATAGTTACTTTTATTTCTTTGACAGGTATGTCATGTTCTTTTTTTTTCTCCTCCTGGCATCTTAGAAAGCAGCCTTACGTCACTGACTCTTAGCACTAGAGAGAATTGTTCGGAGATTTACCAAATGTCATACAATTTATTGTGGCAATAACAGAGTCACAATGCTGGCCTTTTGTAGCCAATTTGGGGCATTTCTCAACCATATCTTGCATTATTTGAAAATAAACTCTAATATTTATACCACTCATACTAAGTTTTTGGGTTAGGATCTTAGTACGTGAAAGTTTAATTATGATTTTGGTAAGGACTTTATGCTATTTTAAGGTAACAAAAAGTCCTCTCCTTTATCATTTTTAAGTTTGGTGTCCTAGGACATCCAATTCAGGCACATCTTTTTGTTTGTTTGTTTTTGTTTAGTTTGGTTTGGTTTATTTTAACTTCTCAATTTTACATTGAGTTGATTGTACATTGTACAATTTACATTGTAGTTGATTTTCATGTCCCTTTAAGGGGCATCTTTCTTAAAGGAGACTTTTGGAGTTTGGGTTTGTTAGCAGAAAAAATGAGATTTGTTTTGCTTTGTTTTTATATTACGAAACAGTTCAAATATGCATACAAGAAAATAACAGCAAATATACATTTACTAGATATTCAGTTTTAAAACATTTTAAGATTTCACCATTGCACTTCAGCTTATTTTTAAGAAAGAAAACATAAACAGAGGCAAACTACCTATGTATTACGCTCATCCATTCCTCTCTTTTCACGGAACTAGCCACTATCATATTTCCAGCTTTTGTCATTTTCATAAATATTTTGTTTACTGAATGTTCATGTATGAATAGAAAATACATAGTGGCTTTATGGTAATAAATAGAGTAATATAAATAACAGTATATTGAACCTTTTTGCAACTTATTTTTCTGTTTGTTGATAAGTATACCCCTAGTTCATTTGTTTTGAATTGCTGCAGAGTTACCCATTTTGCAAATACATTGCTGTTTACCTCTTCTACTATGATGAACATTCTGGTTGTTTCCAATTTTTCTTACACACTACTCTGCAATGAACATTCTTAACATACTTCCTTATGCACATGCATGAGTTTCTCTGTGGGATACACTTACTAAAGGAATGTCTAGATTGTCAGTATTGTCTCTCCAAAATGTCTATGCCATTTTATTTTATTATTTTTTCTCATTTTTTTCTTTTTTTATGGAAACATATTTGATTATACATTATTTGTGAGGTATAGAGTTCAAATCAATACCTGTGTACAATATGTGATGGTCAAATCAGGATAATTAGTATATTCATCAATTACAAAATGTAATCATTCTTTGTGTCCATTAACAACATATCATTTTGGACTCTTCATATGCATCAGAATGTACAAAATTTCTATTTCTCTGTATCCTACATAACACATGCTATTTCCATATTTGTAATTATTTGCTCAACTAATAGATGTAAAATAATATTGTTCATTTTAATTTTAATTTCCCTGATTACAAGAGAGGGGGGATATTATGTTAATTTCCTATTACTATTGTAAAAAATTACCACAAACTTAGTGTCTTAAAACAACACAAATTTGTTTCCTCACACTTCTGGAGACAGAAGTCTAAAATCTGTTGGCTAGGGTGCATTTCTTCTGGAGGCTTCAGGGGACAATCAGTTTCCTTGCCTTTCTCAGCTTCCTTAGCTTGCAACCTCTTCCTTACATTCCTCCAACCTCTTCCTTTCATCATCACATCTGCTACTACTCTGTGACCCTCTTATAAGGGGCCTTGTGATTACACTGGGCCCATCCAGATAGTCTCCCCATCTCAAGATCCTTAGTTTATTCACATGTACAAAGTCTCTTTTACCATGAAAAGTAACATAGTCACAGGTTCCAGAGATTAAGGTGTGGACATCTTTGCAGGGGACTATTATGTAGCCTGCCACAAATAGATATGGACAGTTTGGAATTTCTTCTAATTAAACTCTGTATTTATATCAGTTTGCTCATTCTTCTACTTAATTGTCTTTTTCTCATTGATTTGTAGAAGATTTTTTTCTTAGAGAGAAGATTTTGTGAATATTAAGATTTTTTCAGATATAGACACTGAAAATGTCTTCTTCTAGTCTGTGGTTTGTCTTTTCACTTCTGATTTTGTGCAGTTCTTGATTTAAATGTAGTCAAAATTTAACCATTTTTCTTTAGAGCATGTTCTTTTCTGTCTTGCTGTTAAAAATCATTTATGCCCCTTTAAAAAGTTTTGATGTTCTATTTTTCACAATCAAGTCTGTATCATTCCTGCAATCAACTTTTCAGTTATGAAGTATATGGGTGGGGTAGGTTTTTTTTTTGTTGTTGTTGTTGTTGTTTTTCCACTTGGATAAATTGTTCCGGCACCATTTACTGAATAATCCAGCATTACAGTGATCACAATGCTGCTTGGTTTCCATATATTCGTGAAATTCTATACCATATTCAATGGTCTATTTGTCCTTTCCTGCATTAATAATGCACTATCTTAATCACTGCAGCTTTAAAATAATTTTTGACATCTAGTAGAGCAAGGCCTTTTACCTCATTATTCAAAGTTGCAGTGACTTTTCTTGGTTCTTTTCTCTTCCATATGTTGGCTTTTCTCCTTCCTCGAAAAATACTGTCATAATTTTCATTGGAATTGAATTAAATTTATAGATAATTTTGAGGAAGTACCAAAATCACCTAGTTACTGTAGTTTAATTCATGGCCACAATATATACACACACAGGTCTTTTTTTTTATCTTTTTATATCTCCAATGTTTTGTAATTTTCTCCAGAATGGTTTTGCACCTCTTTAATTAAATATAAGAGGTAGCTTTATAGTTTTTGTTCCTATTGAAACTGAGATTTTTTTGTTATTGTTTACATTTTCTAATTAATTTTTACTGGTGCCTAGGAGACCCTTTTAATAATTTGTCTTTAGATACTTTTATAATTTCTACATAGATAATTATGTCTTCAAATAAAGATATTGCTATTGCTTTCTTTCCAATTCTTACATCTCATATCTTTTCTTAACTTCAGTGAGGGCTTCCTGGCCTTTAACTAGAAGCACAATCTCATCTTCTTCCTCACTCTAAGGAAACTTCTAAAGTTTCACCATCAATTGTGATGTTTGTTGTTGGTTTTGACTGGTATTATTCACCAAGATAAATACGTTCCCTTCTACTTCCAAGTGTCCTAAAGGTTTTTATCCTGAATGTTGAACTTTATCAAATGCTTTTTCTGCATTTATTGAGATGTTTGTTTGCTTTTATTTGCCAATCTATTAATATAACACATTTTCATACAGCTCATCCATAAATTCCTAAGATAATCTCTACCTGGTCATAGTACCTTTTTTCCGAAAACTGAATTTAATTTGTCAATATTTATAGAGAAATCATAAAAGAATTTGGTGTATAGTATTTTTTTTTTCTGGTCTGTCTTTGTCTTGTTTTTACATAAATATTATACTTGCCTACTTTCTCTACTTTATAACATATTTTTATATAAGATCAGGATTGTAAGTCCTTAGAATGACTGGTAGAAAATTTTTCTGTAAAACAGTCTGGGATTGAGATGGATAGATAGAATGGCTTGAGAAGAGAGTTTGATCAATAACTCAGTTCTTTAGAGCTCAGTGACATATTTGTTTTGTGTCTCATTGAATCAATTCTGGTGATGATTATTTTCTACAAAATCAATTTTATCTAGGTTTTCAAACGTTAAGAGTATTCTCATTATTTTAATCTCTACTACATCTGTAATTACATTCACTTTCTCTGTGTTTCATCTTTTTATACCTTAATTAGTGTTATTAATGGTTTATTTGGTTTTTTAGTCATTTTCCTTTTTGTTCTGTTTAACTCTGTTTCTTTGTTTCCTGTTATGTCAATCTCTGTTCTTATCTTTAATATTTCCTTTAAGCTACTTTCTTTGGGCTTATTCTATTGCTTTTCCCGACCTTCTTAAATTGCATATGTAACTCATATATCTTCACTCCTCCATATTCTTTCTTTGCTGTATCCCACAAATTTTAATATATGGCAGTTACCTTCAATTTTAGTTCTAAATATTTATTAATTTTTATTGAGATGTAATCAAAGAGCTACTAAGAAGTGAAGTTTTGTCTCCAAATACATAGTTTTGTTTTTTTATAAAATAATGTTTTATTGGTAAATTCTAATTTCATTTTTCTTTGTGGTGAGAGTACATGGACAGTATTTTTAAAGACCTTTTTATGAACTAATAATATGTAGTCAATTTTTGTAAATGTCGTATAGGACTTGAGAGAATATAATTTCTAAGTGTTAGGTACATGTTCTGATATCTCAGTCACTGTCTTATTTTGCTAATTTGGCTATTAAATTATTCTACAGTCTTACAACAGTTTTCCTTCCTGGTTTATCTAATAGTTTTTGATAGATTTGTGTTTAAAACCACTCTTTTTCTTTCTCTGATTTCATGACTTTTCTAAGTGGCTACTCTTAAACTTTTAAGAGAAGATATTTTATAATATCAATTCTCTTTTCCTCCTAAATACCATAAAGACCTTAGCAAACTTAACTCATCAAAATATATCCACTATTTTTTTACTGTTGCAAGTTTGAATTTTACTGTTTTTAAGCAGAAAATGAAGTATTATTGTTTATTTAAATTTAAGTAACATATTTTATCAATTCGGATTGTGGTCCTTTCCTCATTCTATACATCACCTCTGGATTTTCTCTCTCCAAGCTGGTGCTGAATAATCTTTAAACATTTCATGAAGGCCTAGAGATGGTAAACTCTCCTAGTATTTACAAGTATGAAAAGTAACTCTTTCACCCTCACTCTCAAGTAATAGTTTATCTAGGCATATTGTTAGAGGGTTATTGTTATTTTTTATAGGCACATTGACTACATTTCTTCATTCTCTTCTGTCCTCTATTATCCCTGCTGAGAAATCTGATAGATCTGTTACTCCTATATAAGTAATCTGTCACTATGCTCTTATAGTTTTTAAAATTCTAGAAGCCCCTACCCTTCCCTCTTCCCACTTCTCTACCACCAACCCATAAAGTCTATTTTTAAACTAAGAAAGAAAAGTTTGATTTGGAAGCCAGACTTCATGGTTTAAAATTTTCATTTTTATTTAATAATAAAATAATAACCAATCTGATTCATAACTTCTTAATTTATTTAACAAATTATTATAGAGTATTGTATTTGCCAGACAACCATGTTGGCACTGGATATTCCATCTCTGACATCAGTATATCAAGGGATATAGAGATGGGGGCACAGATGCACAGGAATTATACTTCATGGTACTGAACTGACAAGGTTAGCATATACCATTAGTTTCCTTAATATTGTTTTATTGAATAATTCTCATCTTTAGTTTAAACATTCTTTAAACTTGTTTACATTATACATTGAGGTTTATTATGAAAGTTCTGACTAATTTGACCCAAGAAAAAATGGATATATGTATTAACAAGTTCCTATAAAGTGATTCTTAAATTTTCTTCCAACTTTATTGCAGTGTAAGTAACAAATAAAAATCATATGTATTTACAGTATGTGACATAATGTTTGGATATATATACATATATACACATTGTGAAATAACTACCACTATCTAGCTAATCAATGTAACCATCATCTCACATACTTGTTTTTGGTGTGAGTATTGAGAATATTTAATGTCTACTCTTTTAGCAAATTTCAAGTATTTTTTCAAGTACTAATTTCAAGTAATACAGTATTGTTAACTATATCTCACCATGCTGTATAGTAGGTCTCCAAAACTTACTTATCCTGTTATCCTGTCTAACTGAAACTGTATACCCTTTTGCCATTTCTATCACCTCCCAGTCCATGGCAACCAACATTCTACTCTCTGCTTCTATTAGTTCACTTTTTGTAGATTCCACATATAACTGAGGTCATGTAGTATTTGTCTTTCTTAGACTGGCTTATTTCACTTAGTTAGCATAATCTCTTCAGTTTCATCAATGATGTTGCAAATGATAGGATTTACTTCTCTTGTTAAGGCTAAATAATATTCCATTGTATATACATACCACATTTTTCTTTACTCATTCATCTGTCAATAGACACTTAGATTGTTTCTATATCTAAGCCATTATGAATAATGCTACAATGAACATGGGAGTGCAATATCCATTTGACATATTGATTTCAATTCCTTTGTATACAAACCTGGAAATGGGATTGCTGTATCACACAGTAGTTCTATTTTTGACCTTTTGAGGAACATCCATATTGTTTTTCATAATGGTTGTACTAATTCATATTTCCACCAATAGTGTAAGAAGGTTCCCTTTTTCCCACATCCTCCCCAATACTTATCTTTCATCTTTTTAATAACAGACATTCTAATAGCTGTGAGGTGATATCTCATTGTGGTTTTAATTTACATTTCCCTAATGATTAGTAATATTGGGCATTTTTTACATATCTGTTGGCCATTTGTATGTCTTCTTTTGAGAAATGTCTGTTCAGGTCCTTTGCCTATTTTTTAGTCAGGTTATTTGTTTCCTTGATATTGAATAGTTTGAATTCTTTATATAAGAGAACTTTTCAGAAAGTTCTTGGGAAAAAAAGAATGAAAAGATAATATGAATTTTTCCATGAGCTTTTTGAAGTACCCTCATATTTTGGACATTAACCTTTATCAGATGTATGATTTGCAAATATTTTCTCCATTTCCTAGGTTGTCTTTCACTCTGTTGTTTCCTTTGTCATTCAGAAGCTTTTTAGTCTGAATGCAATCCCATTTTCTGTTTCCACATTCTTGCCTGTGCTTTTGGGGTCATATCCAAAAAAAATCATTTCCCAGTTTAGTGTCAAGAAGCTTTTTCCCTATATTTAAGTCTTTAATCAAAACAGCAGGGTACTAGCATAAAAATAGACAATATAGATCAAGGAAACAGAATAGAGAGCCCAGAAATAAATCCACATGGCCACAGTCAATTGATATTCAACAAAGTTGCTGAGAACACACAATGGGAAAAGAACAATTTCTTCAATGGTTTGGGGGAAACTGGATATCCCAATGCAAAAGAATGAAATTGGGCTCTTATCTTACACCATATGCAGAAGTCATCTTAAAATGGATGAAACACTTAAACATAATACCTGAAACTGTAAAACTATAGAAGAAAGCATAAAACCTGGGTCTACTGGGATGTGCCTGGACCCAGGCACCTTGGCGTCTGAGGACTTGGGGGTCAATCTGACACTGGGGTTGACTGGCATAAGCCCAGTGCGGGAGCCTGCTGCTAAACCTGGTGCTCATGTCACTCCCTTTCCCCCACAAGGAGGGTAATTGCCCAGGCTTGTGGCGGGGATGATGTAAGTGATGGAAAACCATCTATCCTGCCCTCCGACGTGTTCTTTTCTTATTTCTATACTACACCTAGGGATTGTAATGTCTCACCTGAATTCTTTAGCTCATATGAAGGTATTTTTGTGCATGGGTAGTTGTTCAGATTGATGTTTCTATGAGCAGACAAGCACTGGAAAGTCCTCTTCCTCCATCTTGCTGACATCACACTTCCATAAAGTGATCTTTAAAAATAATCCCCCAACTAAACCAGGGTTTCCTCCAAAATCATTTTTACTGATTATACTAAACATACATTAGGGTGAACGATCAGCCTGTAAACCACTAACACGGAAGTGTTCTTCCTTCAATGGAACTGGGACACTGGGGCCAGTAACACTGGTTTAGTTCCATTACCTTAGCCTCTGTACTTATGCTGAACATTGACCCAAACTAGGCAAATTAGAATAGCTTCTAAATAAGTTGGATCAGGGTCCTGAACACTGGTCATCCCCTCATGTCATCTTCAATCATAACATATAAATTTGACACCTGTGGGAAAGTCATATTAGCTCTTTATACAGAAAAGCCAGGGAAACTGGCTTATAAATGCAGAGAATCAAAAGTAGATCACGTAACTCCCAGACAGGGAGATAATAATTACTTTAGTTACTCTTGGACTTTCAGTTCTTTGTCTCAGTCCTTCATCAGGCCAACAAAACATCTTGCTTTTTCTGTTTGTGACAGAGCCCTTTGAGCTGTTATTTGTGCATTTTGCTTAATCTAACTTAAATGTGTTTCTGCTATTGTCAATTTGAAGAGTCATGCCTAAATAATATATACTCATTTATCAACATAATTTTTCGTAATAAATTTTACTGGCATTAGTGTCTGTGATACAGTTAGACAATTCTATACAAATTCCCCAAAGTTCCTTATGAAGACACGTCACTGAAGAAGTATCTTCTACTCTCAAAGAAGTTACAGTCTAATAAGTGATCAAGAAAATGTGCTTAGGAAGGAAAGCAAAATATTTTAAGAATAATATTATGTAAGCTTTTCTTTATAAAAATCACCATTTCCATTGCCCCTATTTTCCTTTAAAAAGTCTTTGCCCAAATTAAAATAGAGATTTTAACCAACCTAATAGATTATTTGTGAGAGCTTTTTTGACCAGGGAGATAAGAAAATAAAATAAAATTTTGTTAATTCAAGATAAAATCCCTTTTATTCTGAATGTCATACTTTCCTCAAAGGGTATTTATTTATATCTGCCTCTTTTACTTAATAATAAGAATAATCCCAAGGAGAAATTACTTTACAGATGAAAACTAAGACCCAGTAAGGTTAAGCAATTGGCTCAGGTTCACACACCTTTCTAGTGAAGGAAGTTAGGCTTAGTTTCTATGACTCTTGCCCATAATAATCTAACTATTTATTGTACCAGATCTACTTTTTTTAGGAAACACTGTTTGCTTGTAACACTCAAGCATTTGCTTTGTAATTTGTCACTTAGCAATCAATCAAGCATAAATATCCCTTTACTCCTATCTTTTTAATTAGCAATATTTCTTTTCTGTACATTCTCTCTCTTTAACAAGCAGTTGATGGTAAATTGTAGCTAAATAAGAAATGCTGACTCAAGTCAGATTATAAGCATATCTTGGAGAATTGAATTTTTGTTTCTTACTTTCTCCCTCTTCTGCCTCTGTCTCACTCTTAAGTCCTTATGTCCTCAACCATTTTCAAACTCATTGGATAGCCTCACAAACTGAAACGTCATGAGTTCCCATTTCTCAGATTCTGAAGACAAATCCTACTTAATTATTGTCTCCTCTCTTCCCATGGTAATATCACCTAATCTGTTACCCATGGAAACAAAGAGTCAAGAATGAAAAGGGGGCAAAAGCAGAAAGAATAGTTCATGATATGAAGAAAACTCTTCCTTTAGTCCATTAGGATCTTCCAAACAAAAGAGCCCATGAATATTAATTCTCTCCTTTATAAGCTAGATTTACATTCTTTCCTTCAAAAGTCTAGCATCTTTGTAATCTAAAGACTTAAACTATGAATTATATAAAGTTGTCTAACATTCTCATTAAGGATGAAATTATTTCATGTCAGTGTAACTTCATCATAGACTGTCAAAGTAATGTGAATGGAAGTCAGAAAAGTGTGTACCTAGTTGCTTTCCTTTTTTTCCCACACTTGGGTGGGGAAAATTTCCCCAAATCCACAACCAGCTTTGTGCCAGAACATAATGTTTGGATTATGGTATGGTGGGAGAAATAAATTTATAGACTTTATTATCTAACTATAGGGAATATGGTGGGATTTTTTTCTGCTTTAGAAATGTTACTCTGTCAGCTTCCTGAGGCTGCCTTAAATTCCCTTGGCTTCTGAAGTTACACTGGTGCTGTGTTTACTCTTCCTTAACAGAAGAGGAAAAGGACAAGGACACAGGATTGTCCCCCAGAGTCCCTATAATTATGTCTGGAAACAAAGAGACAGTTTCCTCGCCCAAGTACATTTCCACAGGTCAGCTAGGAGTTGAACTAACTCCAAGCATTTTCTCTCCATATCATGCTTACCAAAATCATGCAGTTTTGGAGTAGAGATCTCATGAGAACTTCTTCCTCCAAACATTAATATTGGCAGTAAATAGCATATTCAATCTTTTGAGAAGGGAATTTTTTTTTTATATTTCTTATTACCATCTGAAGGTCTACCAATAATTGTGTGCTTGGAAAAGATGTTCACTGTGTCACTTAGAGAAGAAGTGAAGCCAAACATTTACCTTTGGTAATACATGGCCTTCTTCAACTACATTCCACGAGCAAATTAAGCCCAATAGAAAATCACTTGGTCAGCTATTTCTTCAGTTTTCCAATTTTATATCCTACCATTCCACATGCATAGGAGTAAAAAAAAATCCCCCTACCCCAAAGGTAGACACTATCTCTGTCTTCCATTGTTGTTGACTATATAAAAGTCCTTGAAAAATAGTCCAAGGCAAAAAGTCATCAATGCCTTTTCACAAGACATGCAGAAACTCAAGAGATCCATGGAGAACTGTCACCCAACAATGATCAGCCTCACAAAATCTGAGATGTTTCACACCTGTGGATATTCTTTCCCTATTTTCTGATGTAGTAACAATGAGTGAATATCACTGCCATGCCAAACAGACACTGTCAAGGAATTTTTCTCTTACTTGAAAAGAATGAGAGACAAATTTATCTTTATAAATCACATAGCAGGGAATCTTGGGTTGCATTTAGAAAGACGGTACTCTAAACCAGGTATATTTTTTATCTTCCCACCAAGAGCAGCCACCACGTTATATGAATAAAGCAAACAGTAAAGAGAGCTTAGATGATAAGGCTACTGTGTTTAATATCATGGTTTGGGAGCCTATGACACAGGATTGAAGTCCTGCCACTTAACCAAGTCTCAGAATTGTCCACAGATCTGGCAGCCTCTGGCGGGCGACAGTGAGAGAAGTCAAGTAAAATCTCTTATTAAAGGATCCATGGTATAAATCTTGCCAACTGTACTGGTGGGGATTGGGGCGGGGGGGGGGTAGTTATTATAATTTCAGTTTCTGCGGTAAAATTTTCTTTGCATGTATTTCCTCTTTTCAGTTGATGAGATGGCTGATGGAATCCTGAAGCCTGGAACACATTTCATAGCACCGATGGAAGACACAGGAGTTGACCCACATTGTTAAAAGAATGAATAAGTAAATAAATAAATAAAACTAACAAAAAACTAACATGAACATAATGCTTGTATTGTACCTCAAAGGAAAAAATTTAAGAGACTTGAATTAAATGAATCACAAAAAGTAAGGAAGGAAGTTTAATTATCTGATTACATGTTTTTAAAATATCTACTTAAGAGGAAAAATTTAAACCTCAGGTATGTGCATATCAGAAAAATACATTTGTTGCTGACAGCCTGAACTGTCTCACATATTCTGTTTAGGAAAGACAACATAGTCATTAGAAACATCCTCAGTTAAAAATAAATGTACCTCCTTCAAGCACCAGATACTATCTATAATTAAATATCATATAGAAAAACAACAGTTCTGCCTTCATGAATCCATTATTTGAATCATTATTTCATTCAGTATATAATTTCACTGTCAAAATCAAGTTTGAATAACTCAAAGGGAGCATTAAATTGATTTGTTCAGCTCTTAACGTAAGTATAATTCTATTTTTCTAATGTTTAGAATCATGTTTGTCATTCTGAAATCTCTTCCCTCTTAGCATTATTGTTTTTCTATTAGAAAAGTGCACATATATAAGTATATAAAATCCAAAGATGAGCTGTTTTATGTTTATATAAACAGATTATCAGTAAATTTGCTAAATCTATAATTAAGTTATACTCTCCAAATAATGGCATGAAGTCTCAATATCCAGAAATCTGTCTGGAAACAGTTAAAAAGTGAAAAATAAACAAAAATACTATCTAAACATGTCATATATATCGAACCTAATCTATGCAATGAACTCCACAGAGACACATGTATGAGCATGAACTCATTTTGGTTTATATGTACTTCTAGCAAATTTAAATGTGTAGTTTACAGGATTAAAAAAAAAACATAGAAATACCGAAGTCATAATAAAGAAAACACGTTGCAATGCAGACAAATGGACATGAAATAAAATAGGCTAATAAGTACATGAAAAGCTCAACATCATTAGCATCAGATAGAATTACCACATGACCCAGCAATTGCATTCCTTGATATACACCCAAAAGAAGTGAAAACATGTCCACACAAAAACTTTGCACACAAATTTTCACAGAAGCATATTCACAATAGCTAAAAAATGGCAAGAACCCAAATGCCCATCAACCGTTGAACAAACAAATAAAATGTAGTGCGTCCACACAGTGGAATATTATTTGGTAATAAAAAAGAGAGAAGTACTGATTCATACTGCAACATGAATGACCTTTGAAAACATTATATTAAGTGAAATAATACAGTCACAAAAGACCACACACTGCATGATTTCATATACATAAAATGTTCACAATAGGCAAATCTACAGAAATGGTAAGCAGAGTAGTGGTTGCTAAGGAAAAACTAGGGTAGTTGGGAGTAAACGAATGTAACAAGGGGTTTATACTAAAAGGGTTCTTTTGGGGACTGAGTGAAAATGTCCTAAAATTGATTGTGGTCACGGTTACACAATTCCATGAATGTACTACAAATTATTAAATTGTATACTTTAAATGGGTTGAATGGTACAGTATGTAAGTTATATCTCAATAAGTCTGTTGCAAAAGAAATAAATAAAAGTAGGTCCCATTTAAACAATAAAAAAGATAACTATTAAGCTCTCTTTTTTTATTGTCTGAGATAGTCTCCAAAAACAGAGCATTCTTTTTTTTTTTTTTTGTAATTATATGCTTCTGTTCAAGCTACTAATGATTACTCTTTGTTGTGCAATATTTCTGGTACTCCTTGTACAGTCAATGATAGTTTTTAAAACAATACCTTAATCTCTTTCTCTTGGTTGAGGAGGAAAAAAATCCACAAATTTCAAATGAAATATAATTATAAATAACTCCTACATACAATCAGGCCTCAAGAAATACAATAAAATACATTATTAATCATGGTGTTCCTCTATCATGCATTTTTTATTTATTTATTTTTTTTTTGTAAATTCTTGTATAACTATATTTGCTTCTCTAGACTGTTCACTAAAAAGAGTGCCAAGTGCCTCTGGATGTAATAAAGAGAATGAACTAATGTAAGATTCTATTTGAAACACTCAAGTCATTTGGAAACAGTATACGCTGTCATTATCCCATTCTAGTCTATCCTCATTCCTGTCTACCCTCAATTACTATGTGTAAATGATACAGTGTTAGGAATAGCAATTTCTGTAACACAGAGTGGGTAACGTGAATCCCCGTAAGCACTATCCCTTAAATGTGTAACTCAGCTTCCCTTAGTCTATCTTTCAACTGACTGAAATGGAGCAGTTGACACAGCTACTCTGTATTAAATGAATAAGGGACTACGGCTTTTCTTTTACCAATGGTTTGCATTATCTAAGGACTGGAGGATTGGAGAAAATTTGCATTCTTTAGGGAATACTGAGTAAAGGTATGTATTTCTAAATGGATTGTAGATGTCTCTGTGGGGAATAACAGCCTACCACACACAAATACACACATACACACACTCTCACACTCTCACACTCACACTCACACACAACATGCTCACAGACTCATATACATCAGTTCAAAAGAAGTAAGGATCTCAAAGGATAGAGTAGCCCACAGAGCAAACCTGCCTACTGTTCCCCAGGCTGGAGCATTGAATGAGGGTTTGAACTTTAAAGTGCTAATAGCACCAGCAAATATTTTAGAGCCTGAGAGTTATAGACTCTTATAGACTCTGAGGATAAAACTCTAAAGGAGAGAATTAAAATTCCTCCACTGAGGAAACTTGCACTCTAATGACATTAAGCAAATATACATAACACAAAATCTCTTCAGGATATGAAGAAGAAATAAAGCAAAGAAAGAAATGGGGAGCAATGGAGGGTGTGTGTGTGTGTTAATGTAGACGGGGGACAAGAAAGGCTACAAAAGCATAAATATGATTAAAATGAGAGCATGAGAAATACAAGTTTATGGAGGAAAACATTCTAGGCAGTAAAGAGTGCATGTCTAAAGTCCCTAAGTCAGGAACAAGATTGGATTTAAGAAATATCAAGAAGGGCACTTTCCCCAGAGTGTAATTGGCAAGGGAGAGAACAGGTGGAGGTGAAATTAGTGAGGTAAACAAAAACCAAATTATAAAGCCATGATTAAGATACTGGATTTTATTCTAAGTATGATGATGGAAGCCTTTGAAGAACTTTTTAGAGGAGAACTGATACAAACTAAGATTAGATGAATATCTGGACAAAATATGAGGGTGATCTGGATTAGGATTCAGAGGTAAAATTGGCATAAAAGGTCAGGTTTGGTGTGTATTTTGAAGGATGGTTCAACATGACTTGCTGATGAATTGGAAGTGGGTGGGTGATGTACATAAAAAAATAGCACCCTTTCTTCCAATGCATAATCAAGTAAAGGGTGGCATTGTATACCGAAATGGGAAAAGAAAGAAATAATGGATTCAAAGATCAGAGTTAATCAATAATTCTGACTAGTAGACATCCAAGTAACAATAGGTCTGGGGTCCATCCAGAGTAAATGTTGGGGTTTGTTTTAGTCCGTTTTATGTTGCTCTAACAGAAATACCTGAGGCTGGGTAATTTATAAAGGATAGAGGTTTATTTGGCTTATGATTCTGGGACGGTTGCATCTGGCACAGGCCTCAGGCTGCTTCTACTTATGGTGAAAAGTGACCAGCTGCCAGTGGGTATGAGTGTATCACATGGTGAGAGGAAGCAAGAGAGAGAGAGAAGGTGCCAGGGTCTTTTTAAGCAACGAGCTCCCGTGGGATAGAGAACTCACTCATTAATCCCCCCCCCTCCAGGGAGAGCATTAATCCATTCATGAGGGATCCACCCCCATGACTCAATCACTTTCCAATACTGCCACATTGGAGATCAAATTTCCACATGAGTTTTGGAGGGGACAACACATCCAAACTCCATCATTCCGCCCCTGGCCCCCCAAAACTCACGTCACTCTCACATACAAAATACCATCATTCTGTCCCAACAGTCCCAAAAGTCTTAGCTTGCTCCAGCACCAACTTAAAAGTCCAAAGTCCAAAGTCTCATCTGAGACCAAAAGCAAAAGTCCTTCCAGCTGTAAACCTGAAAAACAAAACCAAATTTATCTACTGCCAAGACACAATGGTGGAACAGGCATTGGGTGTACATTCCCATTCCAAAAGGGAGGAATAGGCCAGAAGAAAGGAAAAACAAGTCCCAAACAAGTCCAAAACCCAGCAGGGCAGGCATTAAATCTCAAGGCTGATGAATCAGGTACCTTGATTCCATGTTTGACTGCCTCTGCACACTGGTGTGGAGGTTGGGTCCCCAAGTCCTTAGGCAGCTCCGCTCCTATGGCTTTCTTGGTCTCAGGCCACACTTCACTTCTCCCAGGCTGGTGTTCCACTCTGGTAGCTCCACAGGTCTGGGGTCTCCATGGTAGTCCCACTCTCACAGCTCCATTAGGCCTGGTGCTATTGGGGTTTCTCTGTGGGGGATCTGACCCCACATTTCTGCTCAGCATTGTTCTAGTAAATGGCCTCTGTGGTGGCTCTGTCCCTGTGGCAGGTCTCTGCCTGGGTCCCCAGGCTTTTCCATACATCCTCTGGAATCTGGATGGAGGCTGCCACTGAGTTGGAAACTTAGTTTTAGAAGGCATCAATTTAGGATTGATATATCTGTTAGAGTGTGATCTAATCTACTGTAACCAAAAGATTTTTTCACTTTCACATAAAAGTCCACTGGCAAGCAGCTACCTACCTAACTCTTGGAATTAGTATATTTTTAGGTTGGTTTGATTCACCAACCCTAGGCCAAGCTATTGCTATTTTTGAGAAGCAAGCTCCTTTTCTGATTTAACCCATAGTGTGTCTCTTTGTCTTCAAACCAAGTCTACATTTTACATAATCAATCCCATCATTTAATTTGGCATCCTATTGTTACCATACTCAGGTATCCAGATTTACATGTCTGTGGAATGACATGTCTCTGAAAAGACAAAAATAAATGAAAGAGATTTGGTGCCTGTTCTTAGAGAATGAAATATACAGAGTAGACAGAATAAACAAGTGGTTAAAATATAAGGTGGTGCAGGTCCACAGGAGAAGTGCAGCATCCAAAAAGGTGCCTGGGAAGGAAATGCCCTTAGACTCAACTCCCAGGTTTCAGCTTGAAGACATCTACCTGCTGGCTTACGAAATCCTGTTTGTTTGTTTTTTTTCTATCTTAAAACCTTCCAATCAGGAATTTTAACAAGCTCCACCTTCCATCATAAACTACCACCCCACTTGGCCCAGGTGAGTCTCCTTCTTTTTCTCAAAACAGACCAAAAATTAACCATCCTGTATTAGAGTCTTTAACACTTAAAAGGCAAGAGTTATATTACAAGGGGCCTGCAAATCTACAGATGTGCCCAGCAAATCTGTAGACTGACTACTTTATCTTGTCTACATGTTGGACTAAAATTTAGCTTCCACATTGGTTGGTTGGAACCTCTGTAACATCGCTTGCTAAATATTTTGAATATCACCCCTGCCTACACATAGTACTTACAAAATCCATGGCAGCTAAAGTAAACATGTTAAAAGTAAATCCAGATTATGCACTCCATTCAGAAAACTCCAATGAAAGTTCACATGATTCTTGTCATCCTGGACATGGTGCTATTACTTGAACCAAGCAAGTTCTGGCTTCTGTAATCACTGTTCTCTCTCTCCAGAATGTTCTTCTTAAAGATATTTAGCTTGCTTTCTTCCACATATTCTAATCACCTTCTCAGGTATGGGAGTAGATACCACTGGAGCCCCACTCAGATTTCTTTTACAGGCTGGAGCAGCCGTCCCTAGCTGTTATTAGTGGTGCTGGACAAAAGCTCACAGCTGCCTCTCCTTTATCCAAATAATTGATTTCAGCCAAATGGAGGTGCCTTCCCCTTACACAACCTCAGCCATTGACCAAACAACACAGGCTACGAAAGTTCAGACCCTACTTCAAGGTTGCACCAATTCTGCAATGCAATTTGCCCTCCAGAGCTTCCTGTGGTTTACCTGAAAGTTTCCAACAGAGACCACACTCTTGCTGATCTTTTCCTCCAGCTCTGTCCTGCTTGTCTCACTCCCCTTGTCCTGAGAACAACTCCCCCTCCCTCAAATAAATCTTTTGAACAAGAATCTTTATCCCAGGCTGTACTTCTAGGGAACCAGTCTAAGACAAATGCCTTCCTTGAGCACCACACGCCCAATCTCCCCCTATCTTCCTTATCTTGCTTTACTTTTTACATAGCTCCTATCACCATATTGCATAATATATTTTTGTAATGTCTTTTTGTTTATTTACTTTTTCTCCCAATAGCTTGTAAACTCCATGAGGTCAGGGACTTTTTTTATTTACCACAATATTCCCAACTACCTACCTCATTGTAGTTACTCAATACATATGTGTTGCTGAATGCATAAGTAAATTGAATTTGCCAGTGAATCTATTTTATTACTATTTTTAAATGGATGTACTATTCTTGAAAACATTGGGAACCAGTAGCCTGGATTAATTTCATCTATAATAAAAAAATGATTCTGTTAAGGACTACCTTGTGTTCTGTGCTCTTTCAGTCTATCTCAATACTGGAACGCTGTGAGAGTTAGTTTATTAACACACCCTTTACAAGCCTTACAGACTTTGAACTCGAAGTCTTAACTTGTAAAATTTTGATAGTCATTCAAATTTCTTTTTGGATTTCTTAATTAGCCTTTGCTTCTTAAATAAGAATTTAGTTTTTTCAATCAGCAATATTTTGAACCCAGATTTTAAAAGCACATACTGAAAATATCTAAATGAAAGTGTATACATTTTAACAGTGAAAATCATTACATAAAGAATATATTCTAATTATAGAATGGGCAATGTATGCAATACTCATATGCAATTAGAGACAATCCCTAGAAAGATTCTAGAGGAATTTCTGAAAATTAATTTTAAAATAAGGTAACAGCTACTTTGCTATACAGACCCCGCCTGGCTATAAAGCCAGCGAAGGAATAGAGCCTGCATCTGAGTTCCTTCATTAAAGAAACACTACAGTCAGATATGACATATCAAAAATATTCAAATATTAAACTGTGGAGACTCTGCTGACTTTCAGCCCTTCAGTTCTCATGCTTTCTAACAGAACTCAGCCTACATTAGTGATTGCAGAAAATTGTCTTCATTGTCAACCACACTCCACAAAACGACTTGGGTAATTCGACTTTTACAGATTTAAAAAGGCAGAAAGGATTTGAGGTTGCAAGCCAACTCCACAGAGGTCTTTTCATTAAGAAATAATAATAAAGTTTGATTTAATTTTTTCATAAAGAGAACTTTGCGGTCACGAAAGCCTGCTGTCTGCTCCATTAAAAATAAAGAAATCTTCTAAAAAGAATCTCAAATATATTCAAATACAGGCCTTGCAAAGATGTTTCATTCTAATTTGGGAGTACATAATGAATGTACTTTGCAGCTAGCATTTAATGCCAGTGCTTTTATGGTTTATGATGTAACGTTTGTTTCTTTTTATTCAACAGAGAAGGTCAGTTTGACTAATAATTAGAACTATGACTCTGAGAGACGACAACTATAATTAGACAATTTTCCAACAAATAATAAAGTGTCAGAAAAAAGAAAGTGAATTTTTGATTTCAGCAAAACTAGTTTACATTTGGACAGAAGAAGTGATTCTTTTATGCAGATGCACACATAGGTGAACTTCTAATAATCTAACTCAAATAATAAATATACATTATAAAGCACAATCTAGATATTCAAACTAAAGCAGCGATTCCCAGCCAAGGGTGATTTTGCTCAAAGGGGTGGAGTGGGGTGAGATACTGTGATCTCTGGAAACTATTTTTGTTGTTATACCTCGAGGGGGTGCACTAACTTCTAGAGGGTGAAGTCTAGGAACACTGCCAAACATCTTACAGTACATGAGGCAGTACCCCACAACAAAGAATTACTCACTGCCAAATGTCAATAGTATAGATTTTTGAGAAACCAAACTAAAAATATAAAACTTTCTGATTTTGTAATTAATGAGTAAGCTTTAAAGTAACCCAGAGTAATTAGAGCTCTATGGTAAGACAGTCATCTATTGACATCACATTGTGGCAGATATTTTGTAGCCATTGTAGATTAAAAGAAAAAAAAAATGTGTTAGACTTCTTAGAACTGAACACTCTGAGATGATACTGGGATTCAGAACACTCAAGATGTCACGTTAATGTCCATTGGGCTGTGTTAGTTTATCAAGGCCACCATAACAAAATACAAAGACTGGGTGGCTTAAACAATACAAATTCATTTCCTCACAATTCAGGAACCTAAAAGTCTAAGATCAAGGGGTTGGCAATATGTTTCTCCTGAGACCTCTTTCTTTTGTTTGTAGATGGCCATCTTCTCCCTATGTCTTCATGTGGTCTTCCTTCTGTGACTGTGTCTGTGTCCTAATCTCCTCTTACAAGGACACCAGTTATATTGGATTAGAACCTATGCCCAATAAGCTCATTTAAACTTAATTACTTCTTTAAAGGCTATTTCTAAATACAGTGACAATGAGGTACACATTCTGGGGGTTAGGACTACAACATATGAATTTGGTGGAGATGGGTGGGGGACACAATTCAGCTTGTTATAGGGGCATTGGCCTATCTTAAGTCCTTCAGAAGTACAATAAATCTAGTGGTCAGTATGAACATTTTCCAGCCTTTCTGCTTTCCTGGTAACCAGAAAAGCATACATAAGTGAAAAGTGAGCTTTCCCTGAATCAATCCTTAATTTTTACAAAATGATTCTGAATTTACCCCAAAACTTTGCATGAAATAGCTATTGAAACTCAGAGGGAACTAAAACAATAATTTTGAATCTTTGGACTAATTGGTACATATAAAAAACTTTTTCCTAAAGCAAACAAGAACTACAAGAGTGAATTCCATGCAGGAATCATGTGCGCCACATTAGCCAAAATGCCATGAGCAGTGCCCAGCATGGAGTAAGCCCTCAACAGTGTTTCTCACTGACTGTGTGCATGGATCAGTGAAAAATATTCCTCTAAGACTCTGCTACATATTGGGTGGTAGAGTGCTGGTAACCTGCCTCCTACACAGTCTCCAGCCTTATCTCTTATATTTGTTGCCATTCATTTTATGATACTGCAACAACAAATTATCAAGTTACATAATCCAATTATATTGTTTTTCTTCCATCTGCAATGACCTATTCTCTCCCTCCCTTCACACTTCCTCAAATAACTCCTTCTGCACTCTACTTCAAGGTGACTCAAATATCAACTATACCATTTTTTAAAGCAGAGGTACTGATATTTTTCAATAGACTAACCTAGCAAACATTATAGGTGATTAGTAAAATGAAATATCTATATCTATGAATATCTATGAATATATATATATCTATTTATGTGTAGAGTATGTATACATGTGCATATACAAACATGCATTCACACAGTGTGTGTATTCATTTATCTGTTCACAAATCTGGATCCCTTATTAGGTGCTAAAAATATAACATAGATATGCAAAATTCTTGCCTCTAAAGAAAATGCATTCTAGAATATATGTAGTAAACAGTGGTTAGTTCTCTTTACTGAAAATGCATACAGAAGCATAAAATCATTAACTAAAGAACAAACAAAAACTGACATAAAAAATGTAAAAGTTGCTTTCTTCAAGTAATTCTATTTAATCAATCTTATTCCTTGGATTATAAAATCAAGGTAATCATTTTAAAACTCACTAACATTTAAAGTGACTTTTCTTAGAAATCAATGATTAATGAAAGCAAAGGATTTTGGTGTTTCTTGAGAATCATGCATACTTCATATATTTAATTTAACCTTTAAATAATATGGATTACTGACAATTACTCAATGTGGGCAACTGAGATTCACATTCTGAAACTAAAAATTTGGCAAAAGAGAAAACACTGGATAGATTTTGGATGAGCAGGGCCTATGAATTTGTCCAGACTCCCCCCAACCCCACCTCCAGCTGAAGGTGTGACCTTGGACAGGTATCTAAATGACTTAAATCCTATATTCTCTGTTTGTAAAATGACCTAGGTGCTTCCATGTTTTCTAAAGTTAAATTTCTATATTATGATGAAAAAATTAAATAATTGAAAATCTGCTTTATCAAATTTTAAACTTGTTTTCTATATCAGAAAAATTATTTAAATATATAACTAAATTTCAACTTTTAGAGATCAGTAGTATCAAAAAATTTAGAGCAAATGACTTCAGGTTAATTACTTTTATAAGCTCACATAGAGGAAGATCTTTGAAAGTTTTGACAATTTTAGAAACCAATCATTTATAAAGTAAATTATCAAAAATATGATCTTTGCTAAGGAACATAACTTCTGAAAATGTTATATGACCAATCAAAGAGTTAAAGTTTCATAAATGTTTTGTTTGTCAGATGGATTGACATAACTGGATTAAAACATGGGAGAAATTCTCAGGCGTATATATCTTTCTCTGTTTTTCTTTGTTTAACTATATCTCAAACTATGTACTATTTATACAGATTAGAAATAATTAGATGAGTAACAGCTTTTCTCAGCAGGATTCTGACCAACACATTAAATAAAATGGTTAAATAAAGAAAATCCATAAAAGTAATAGGGTAACCAAAGGGAAAATTACAAAAGGTGGTAAAAACTAATGATACTTGAATTATCACAGAACAAGAATAACAAGGGAATATGTGAGGAAGGTAATTGAGGAAAATGGGTACCTTAAAATTACCTTGACAATAGCAAACACTCTGGTCATTAGCTTTAAGTACAAAGAGAATGAAAGATTTACTGCATACTATTTTATATTTTAGACATGGAATTAAAAATGTGTCATATTTTGAATCTTGACTATATCCATGGGAGGGGAAAAATGTCCAGAAAAAATCATTGGCCCAAAAAGCAAAACCATCTGGTGAAGTCATGAGTGACTGAGTTGAACAGCACGGGAGCCTACTGTTAATCATTTTTGTAGTCAATTGGCAATTCTGCAGAGAATATATTAAAGAATAGTACCAATAGTACGCTGACCCAAATTAATTTGCTTAAGAAAAAAAAATTAAAATCAGTTAAAAGATATTCTATTACTTCCCAAATTGAATAATTTTCAGAATTATTAGGGAAAAAGTTTGTGTATTGCTGTGATGAAGCTATTTTTAGAATTTTAGGAATTCTTTACTTAATTGCATTTTTGATGACATTCCAAGAAGATGGAAAATTTCCCTATATCTCACATTTAGTAACCACCAAGAGATATTTGTTATTAATGTTTTGCTTCTGAAACACAGAAGGACAAAATCAATCCTTAGTAACAGACAATAAACTTTGAAAATGAATACAATGAAACATTCTTCATCAATTAATCCTTTACGCTAATTGTCTTCAAGAATCCATTCTTTTCTTTTATTAAATAATAAAATCTTTCTTTCTTTTATCAAATAATAAAACCCTTTAGTGTAGCTAAGATGGGACTAGGGAGCCCAACCAATGACTTTATTTCTCATCCTTTGTAGAAGCTATATATTGCCATGGGATTAAGTTTCAGTCAAATAGGATACGATCAGAAGAGAGAGATATGTGCAACTTCAGACCCATTGCCTTGAAGATGAAGCCAATTATTCTGAACTTCCTCTTTCCTCTGCCTCCAAACCATGTAGAAGAGGACAGTACCCGAGAAGATGATGCAACATCGATGCAACATCAACCAAAATATTATCCAATGAACAAGCTTGGATCCATGAATGACTTCCTGAAAGAGACCTACTCCACTAGCCTTGACCTCTTTACTCAGTGAGAATATAAGAAAATAAACTTCAATCTTATTTAAAATAATTATAGTTTTGGTTCATTAGTTACAGATATGTATCTTGTATTCTACCTAATATAAAATTTTCATAAGAGATGAGAGATGCCACAGAATAAATATTCAAAATATTTGTTATTGGTTTAACATTAGGTGAAACATGATGAGGAAACAGGTATTAAATGGTGGAAAGATAGTGATCTACATTATCCCATAGAAAACCAATATGAACAAAATGCAACCTGTGAGACATTGGAAGCCAGCAACATACTTGCTGCACTTGTTGCTCTAGAAAACTGATTGGAAAACTTAGAATATTGGTGAGAGATGGTGGCTCCTTATTTCTTTTAGAAAAGTCCTGTAAGATATGAAGGAGCTCGTGTGTGAACAGGACAGTTTGCAAGAAGAGGTTGAAGATGATGAGGGAAACTGACATCAGTCTGGTCAAGGCTCTTAAAATGGAGCCGGGAGACCATCTCAGCTTACGCTTTAGGCAAGACTTAACTGAGAACATTCTAGAATTTGCAGTCAGCCACAAAGGTCATGACCTCCTGGAGGAACAACTGCTGATGAGTCTATGGATTGCTACTTTTTGCTGCTTCTGAAGCCTTCCTGAAAGAACCATTAGGACTAATCCCTTACGGAAGAGGCTGTTTGACGTGTGCTAGAACCAATCCCAACTTTTGGCAATCAACTCTTGTAACGGCCCCTCCTTTTCAGTCTTTTTTCTTTAAATACCCTGACTTCTTTTTGTTCTCTAGAGCACATTTTCAAAGCCTCTTGAAGCTATGTCTCCCTGGCTGCAGTCCTAACAAGTTCTCAAATAAACCCTCTTTGCTTTATATCTCAACCAGGTGGTTAATTTACTTAGGTTGACAAAGAAAACAGAGCCTTCTTAATGGACACGTTCCTGGCCTGTGGCATTCCATCTACTTTGATTTAGAGCTGTGTGGCCTCAAAAAACTGGAAAAGTCAACTACTTTTGTGTCCCAAACAGCAGAAGCCAACTCCTTTTCTTCAGAGCCTTCCTTAAAATTCTCCCAGTAACACTTTTTAGTCAAACAATGGGAGCAACCTAGGTACAAGGATTAAGTAGGTTAACTTCCTACTTAAAGCTTACATTTTTAGATGACCTTAAACTAGCCATTATTAAATTGAAAGTGAGATGGGTTCAAGCACAGATGGAGTAAATAAGAAAAGATCTCACAGGCTTACAGGCTTAAGAACTACGAATAAAAGTAATCTTTGAGTGTGGTGACTTTTACATTAATTTTGTTGGAAGCAAGTAAGCTGGAAGCTTATTGGGTTTTTGAGGGAGCAAAAAAGCCACAAGTCTGGCCAGCAAGAGCCTGTGATTGTTCCTAAAGCAGTGCTCACAGAGGGCATATTCTCTATGCACACTTTGGTTGTGGCAGAGGAAAGTAATGGAGAGAAAAAAACTTAATCCACCTTAGAGGAAATAAATATGTGACTTTAGTAAAATGGACCAGAGAGTTCCTCTCAGAGATCCGGGCAAGAGTCCAGCTGAGAAATTTCCTCCAGTGCTAGAACAGGGTCTTAAAATCATTACATACCAGATTTCTGTCATTTCTATGAATCTGTGACTGCTCCCATTCTTCCTATTTTTATTAGCAACTTACTGTGGTGGTTATTCTGTTCCAGCTCTACCATCATATATTTGTTGTCAAGAACATTCAGAACTTGTGTATTAGTTTATGAGTTGCCAGACTGCAGAGGGCCAAGTTCTAACTTAACAGAGAAAAATATGCAGCACTTGTTTAGCCTCAGTTTTCATGTGGGTGGGTTAAATTAAAGGAACTTTGACTACCTCATTTGGGGAAGAAAATAGCATGGTCACACGTGGGAAGAAGATACTCCTGGAGGGCGGCCAGAGCAGCAGACTGAGTTAGACTGTTTATCAACACCTCCCTACTTTCTCCTTTTAATAAAATGGACTCTTTGGGGTTTCGACTGGCCACCTGTTCACCCATCTTATAGACTGTGCTTTCCAGCTTTTCTTCCAGCTAAGCATAGTATTGGGTCTAAGTTTGGCCAATAGGATGTGAAAAGAAGTTATATGAGTAATTTCTGGGTTATCTCCTTTAAAACAAAGACGTTTGCCTTGGACTTCCTCTTCCAAGTTATTCAGTTAGATCTGGTGATCCAGCTTTAACAATGTAGACAAGAGTATCCTAGAGGATAATGAAGCAATAGAATAAGTGAAATTAGGTCCCTGAATGGCCTAGGAAAGCAGAGCTGCCTCAACCAGGCTGGACTGCTCACTTCTGGACTATTACATACACGAGAAATAAACTTAGGCTTTAAGTTTGTATACTGGACTCTCTGTTGTAACATCTTAGTCTACATCCTAACACGATATATAATTTAACCTAGTAAACCCATGGCTACAAAGAACATTTATACTTATGAAATAAAACCAAATCTGTAAAGGTATATATCTGAAGAAAATAGTGAATTTTTATAGAACAGGCATGGTGAAAGATTATTTGTAGTACAAGCAAGAAAAGTATCAAATAATTTCTGGGAGACTTGCTGTGATGGATGTATTCCACACAGATGTTAGACTCAGGCACTTTTTATTTAATTTCAAAAGGTGCACCATATGTACATCTGTCTCAATAAACCATCATATTTTATAATTATAAGACTCTTTAAATCACCTGTCAGACAGATCCAGATGCCAAATAAGTCAAAACCTTCAGTGCTCAAACCACTACTCAAAAATAATTTATACACCTGGGAAATCAAAGTTAATGATTTGGAAAGTATTTCTGAATGTGCCATTATATGCCAAGATGGTACAAAGTCTTGAGGACATGAACAATGGTAAGACATTGTACTTGCAATTAAGGATATTTCACCTTTATTAAAAATACAAAGCTAATCTACTTTAAACAATTAAAGAAATATTTGCTATTAAAATGAATGCTTCTAGCTACAATTCAATTTAAAAATTATTAGTGTTTATATTTGTATGTAGTATACTGGTGGGTTAAAAAATAAATGACTAAGACATCATTTCTCTCGTGAAAGAACTTATAATGTGGGTCAGGGTGGGGTAGGGAAAAGAGATGAAAGGTAATCTTGAACACATACACATACACACACAAATACACACATAAATACAGGTTGAGTATCCTTCATCCAAAATGCTTCGGACCATGCATATTTCAGATTTCAGATTTTTTTTCAGATTTTGGAATAGTATTAGCATACACAAAATGAAGTATCTTGGAGATGGGACCCAAGTGTAAACATGAAATTTATTCATGTTATATATAAATCTTATATACCCTGGCTGAAGGTAATTTTACGCAATATTTTAAATAATTTTGTGCATGAAACAAAGTTTGTGTACAGTGAACAATTAGAAAGCAAAGGTGTCTCACTATCTTAGCTACCCATGTGGACAATGTGGTTTTTTAGCCTCACCATCATTCCTGACTCTGAATTTATACGCTCCTGAAAAGCACTTATTTTCTTACACTTATTCACATGGAAGTACCTAGTAGTATTTACATGCCATTTTATTACTGTTAGTGGGCATGCTTGCATAGAGGGACTTAGGCAGCTGAAGTGAGCCGGAAGGGTCTTTTTTCCTTAGGGATGCTGAATAAACTGTGTGCTGAGCACCTGCATATTGACTGCAACCCATCATATGAGGTCAGGTGTGGTATTTTCCACTTGTGGCATCATATCTGTACTCAAAAGATATCATATATGGGAGCACTTCAGATTTTGGATTTTCAGATTAAGGAGGCTCAAATCTGTAATATAAGGCAGATATCAAAAATATAAATAAATAAAATGTTCCATAGGTAAACTATTAAATTATAGGCATCAAGACACATGCTTGAAGAATGGTTAGGAATAGAAAGCATTTACTCATCCATCACTCAATACTTGTTTTCAAAAAGGCATTTATTATGCATCATGTATTATGCTCTAGGTACTAGGCCTCTGCTCATGCCACAATAATGTTCACTGAACAGCAGTTTAGTTCTGCAATGCCCCTACTCTGGCCAGGTGCTGGAGAGGCTCAGGTAAATGGGGAAGCTTGGTCCTGCTCTCAGGGAGCTCACAGTTCAGAGGGCAATAAACCAAGGCAGGAGAGAGAGCATTGCTTGTGGAGATGAAAAAATGCTGAGAAAAATCAAAAAGGACAGAGTTGGGGGATGAAGGAAGCAGGATAACTGTATTGTGACAAATGAGGTGAGATACAGAAATAGAATAGCACTCAGTGTTGAGAAGTGGGAATAATATACTATAAATAAAAATATGAATAACATTTGAGAAGCCTGTAATTCAATGTAAAAGGTAGAACTGGAAACAAATTATTACAAAATATTAAGATGAGTACTATAATCCAAGGCATATGCAGTTTTAGGGGAGTAGAAAGGTCAGAGAGCTTTTGCATAAGGGAATCAGGGGTAGTGTTAAATTGTTTACTAAATCTTTATTATTTTTGACTGACTAACTGAATGAATAAGTGATTTACATTTATGGTCCATCAACTTTCTCTAGTTTGCACCAAAGCAAAAAAAAAAAGAGAGAGAGAGAGAGACAGACAGAGACAGAGAGAGAGAGAAATATGCCTACAGTGTCAAAGCATACAACAAAAAAGAAGCCAACATATAGAAAAGAGCCCCTAGGTTTGAACTGTAAGAATAAATTTGTCAGCTCTCTGTGCTCTCTTACCAGCACAAAAGACCCAGATTTTAAAAACATTGTGCCCCAGATATCACTTGATTTCTAAGACTGTAGTTCCTACCACAGCCTGCGCTACCTTTGTGTCAGCTTTGGTTTAGAATTCAACACTTCTTTGAGTTACCCTGAAAGAATATAGTGGTACATAAATCAAATTAATAATTAGTTTACTGATGTTTCCATAAAAGTCTCAGAGGAGGGCATTTACATCCTCCACCCTATAGCAAACAACCTAAAATTGAGTACTAATATTTCTGTATTTGAATTTCTCTTCCTGGACACGTGGACATTATAAATTATATTGGACACGTGGACATTATAAATTATATTGGCTCTTACCCCTCTCAGAGCTCAGCCTAGATGTTTCTCTTCTCTCTCACCATTTTTTCACTCTGATACACCTATTTTTTTCCCCCTCTTCTTCTCAAGGGCCTGGAAGATCACTTCCATGTCTTATGCACAGCAATTCAGTAATAGCATTTTTTTCTCAAGCAGGTACTCCACCTCCATAGGCCAAAGTACTTTTTTCTCAGGAAATGCTGATAATATCTTTTGAGAGAAGTTCAATGACTAAAGGAATTTTCTATCTTATTACATTATTTAGTCTATTGTAGTTTAATAGGGCCTATGTATTATAATCAAGAGGTGACAGACATTCCTTCAACATACACAACCTGAAAGTACCAGTAGTACTGAACAAAGACTAAAACAGACATTATTAGTTTCCCTCTGCCCTTTCATTCTTATCTACTTTCCCACCTTGTAAACCTTGACCAACTGGCCAACCATAAGTCTTACAAAAACAGTTCTCAGAAAGTACTCTTCTGACACATATCAGGCTAGGTTTGACCAACAATCTCAAGCAAGAGGCACGAAAATGAGAACTACTTTCAGCTGCAAGTTTTTCAGAAATTAAAAACTGTTAACCTGAGCCAGACCAAAAGGACATAAGCCTCTCACATCTCTCTATAAAACCCCAATCTTGTTTCAACTCAGGGAGTTACCTGATCTTTACGTGCTCCAGATGTGCATCAGCTGAATAAAGCCTCTATCTCTCTTTGAGCCACTGAAATTATATTATTTTACCAGCACAAAAATATATGGATAAGCTTCACCCAAAGAAAAACCACAACATTTAATGTGTGATCAGTAGCTTACAGAGAAAGACAGAAAACTTTTCTCCATTTCTACAGCAGATGGTTGAGATAGTGAACAAGTCATTTAAAGTGTCTGAAGATGAGAGAATTTGCACCAACTTTTTCTTAGGGTCTGAATTGTAATCTCCTCCATGGCCTCTCTTCCTGGTGCTAGCCCATCCTGCTGGTTCATTCTCATTTCGGATATTCCAGGCTAACAGCAAATTTTGGTAGCCTACTGATTGTCGTGTATATCCTCAAATCCCTTGCACTGCAGTCAGGGCCCCTCTTCAGACTCACAAGAGGGATCTTCAGAACTTATTGCTATTATTTTCTCATTCTGTTGAGATGTTTTTCTTACTATTCCTACGAGACTCACTCATATATCCGCAGAGGATAACCTCCAATTTCTCTTGGATCTCTATTCTCACTCACCATCATAGGTGAACCCTAAACCATAATCACATTGTGCATTTCATTTAACAAATATTTTCAACCCCCTATCATATGCATTACAGGAGTTCAGGCACTGCGAGGTTTAGAATAGATTTACCCCCAAGGAATCTAAAAAGAAGAGAATGGTAAGGTAGAAATGTCATCCCTGGCAAAAGGAATAAGTTTAGCACTAGCTAAAGCACCAGTACTTAAAAGCCAGCAGCACCTTGCTGAAAAAGCACCCCACGTTGGCTACTCCACTGAATACTTATAGTGATAAAGGGAAGATAAAACAGGAAAAGTAAGTTATGGTCATATTTTGGAAAAGTCCTTATGTAGAACTAAGAACTTTTCATATAATTTATTTGATAATGATGAACCACTGAATGTTTTTGAAAAGTGGGTAATAAGCTTAAGGTCCTCATATAAAAAGATTAATCTATTGATTGTAAGTACCTGGGTTAATTTCTGGATTCTTGATTTTGTTCCATTGGTCCATGAGTCCATTTTTATGCCAGTACCATGCATTTTTGGTTACTATAACTTTGAAGTCAGGTAGTTTAATGCCTCCAGTTTTATTTATTTATTTATTTTTCCTCATCTATTAGGGATCTTTTGTTGTTCCATATGAATTTTAGGATTTTTCTTCTATTTCTCTGAAGAATGTCATTGATATTTTGATGAGGATTGCATTGAACCTGTAGATTGCTTTAGATAGTATGGATATTTTCACATTAATTCTTCTAATCCATGAACATGGAATCTCTTTCCATCTTCTGGTGTCCTCTTTAATTTTTTTCAGCAATGTTTTGTAGTTTTCGTTGTAGAGATCTTTCACCTCTTTGATGAAATTTATTCTTAGGTATTTTATTATTTTGCTAGCTATTGTAAATGGGCTTGCTTTCTTGATTTCTTTTTCTGCTTATTCTTTGTTGGTATATAAAAACACTACTGATTTTTGTGTATTGATTTTGTATCCTGAAACTTTACTGAATTTCTTTATGTGCTCTAGGTGTTTTGGGTAGAGATTATAGGTTTTCCATATATAGGACCATGTCATCTGTGAGCAGTAATAATTTGACTTCATCTTTTGCAATTTGGATGCCCTTTATTTCTTTCTTTTGCCTGATTGCTCTGGCTAATATTTCCAGTACTATGTTGAATAGGAGTGGTGAGAGTGGGCATCCTTGTCTTGTTCCTATTCTTAAAGGAAAACTTTCAGTTTTTCCCCATTCAGGATGATGTTTGCAGTGGGTTTGTTATATAAGAATTTTATTGTGCTGGGTACTTTCCTTCTCTATCTAATTTGTTGAGGGTCTTTCTCATGAAGAGATGCAACATTTTGTCAAATGCTGTTTCTGCATCTTTTGAGATAATCGTGTGGTTTTTGTCCTTGCTTTCATTGACGTGTTATATCACATTTATTGATTTGTGTATGTTAAAACATTCTTGCATTCCTGGAATGAATCCCATTTGATCATGGTGTACAATCTTTTTGATGTGCTGCTGTATTCTGTTTGCTAACCTCTTGGTGAGGATTTTTGTGTCTATGTTCCTCAGGGGTATTGTAGCTTTGTTTTTGGTTGTGTCTTTGATTTTGGTGTCAGGGTGATGCTGGCTTCAGAGAATAAATTTGGGAGAATGGCCTCTGTTTCAATTTTTTTGGAATACTTTGAAAAGGATTGATGTAAATTCTTCTTTAAAGGTTTGGTAGAATTCAGCAGTGAAACCATCTGGTCCTGAGCTTTTCTTTGTTGAGAGACTGCTGATTAATGCATTAATCTCATTGCTTGTTATTGGTCCATTCAGGTTTTGTATTGCTTCTTAGTTCAGTCTTAGGCACCAAGAACATACTTTGAGAAAAGGACAGCCTCATCAATAAATGGTACTGGGAAAACTGGATATCCATGTGCAAAAGAATGAAACTAGACCCATGCCTCTCACCTTATACCAAAATCAGCTTAAAATGGGTGAATAACTTAAGCATAAGACCTGAAACTATAAAAGTCCTAGAAGAAAACATGGAGGAAACACTTCAGGATGTAGGATTTGGCAAAGACTTTATGAATAAGACCCTAAAAGCACAAGCAACAAAAGAAAAAAATAAACAAATGGGATTGTGTCAAACTTAAAAGCTTCTGCACAGCAAAGGAAACAATCAACATAGTGAAAAAACCTATAGAATGGGAAAAATTATTTGCAAACTACAGATCCAACAAAGAATTAATATCCAAAATATATAAGGAACTCAAACAACTTCCCAGTAAATAAAGCAAATAATCCAATTAAAAAGTGGGCAAAGGAACTGAATAAACATTTTTCAAAGAAAAACATACAAATGCCCAAGAGGTACTTGAAAAAATGTTCAATAATCATCAGGGAAATGCAAATCAAAATCACACTGAGACATCATCCTACTCCAACGAAACTGGCTATTATCAAAAATACTGAGAATAACAAATGCTGGCAAGGATATGAAGAAAGGGAACTCTTCTACACTGCTGGTGGAACTGTAAATTTGTACAGCCATTTTGGAAAACAATATGAAGGTTTTGTTAAGCAGAGAGAACTACAATACTATCCAGCAATCTCACTGCAGGGTGTATACCAAAAGGAATAGAAATCATCATGTTTAAGGAATATCCGAACTCCCATGTTTATTGTAGCTCTATTTACAATAGCTAAGAGTTGGCACCAACCTAAATGTCCATCAACAGATGACTGGATAAGAAAAATGGGGTATATATGTATGCAAGGGAATACTACTCAGCCATAAAAAAAAAAAATGAAATTCTGTCATTCTCAGTAACATGGATGAGCTTGGAGAAAATCATGTTAACCCAGACACAGAAAAATAAATACTGCATGTCTTCACATATAAGTGGGAGCTGAGAAAGAATGGCTCCAACAAAACCTTGAACTTTTAGAAGGAGAGAATAAACCTAAAGTTACTAGAGGTGGGAAAGGGGAAGGATGGATTAGATAGTAATTGGTTAAGAGACACAAAAAATAATTAATATTTGTAATGGTGAACATGCTAGCAATATTGATTTGATCATTACATACTGTACACAAAAACTGATAGTCAACTCTGTACCCCATAAATATATATAATCAATTACGTTTCATGAAAAAAAATTTTTAATAAAGTAAAAAAAATAAAAATATTAATCTAGAAGTCATGCACAGAAAGGATTGTAAGAGAAAGGCTCAAGAGGAACAAAGACCAATTAAAGGCTGCAAAGTGAAGAAGGGGAGAAACCAAAAGAACATCAAAAAAGTAAGACTTGCAAAAGTTGACAATTTAGGTATTGAAGGACAAAAAGAAGCAGAATCAAAGATGGCTCTGGATATTGATCCTAAATGGCAGAGAAGACATCAGTGCTACTGGCAATGATGAGGGGTACGAAAAGCAAAGACAATCTACGATAAAATCATGAGTATTGATTTCTGTATTTTTTCTATAATCTGGCCTTTCTCCAGAACCCCCTTCATCTATGATGAATAAGGCAAAAAAGGAAATAACTAAATGTGCAATCCAGTTTAAAGATTAGTTTGAATCCAGTGTCACTTGGATAAAATATGCTCAGATGATTGATCCCTTGCTCTTGGGAGAACAGTATGGCTCAATGCCAATGTGATAAGGGAAAGGAGATATAAAATCATGTTATTTCACGCTTCTCTAGCATTTCAAAATGCCCTTTGTCCTCCTGGATTTTGGTTGTTCTGTTCTCCTCTGATGCTGAAAGTATGTGGCTAACATAGCTCAGAGGCCATGCTTTTAGCACAAACACTGTTGCTTGTGGTATTCATAGCTTGCTACTTTCACCTCAGATCTTGCTGTAGAAACATCTGAGTTCTGCCTACAACTCTCATTTGTCCCAGTTAGGGTGGTCCTCTCTTCGGTCCTTATTAGGGAATCACCTTATTTCAACAATGGTGATCTGCTTCTGGAAAGATACATCTGAAAACCAAGGGTGCCTTAGAAAAGCCAATCCTCAGGAATTTTTTTTTTTTTACCTTAATAGGCTACACTGGTCATCTCACATTCAAGGGATTGTACATCAGTCATTCACAGCATCCCCAGCAAGCATCTTCTTCCTGAAGGCCCAAGTGGGAAACATGAGTCTCCCTCTAACTTTACTAGTATTTCCTCTTTTCTGTGTATCTCTTGTCTGGGCTAAAGCTTAGAGAAGGGGAAATGTGGCCCCACACTAGTTGCTTTATTCTCCTCTCTCTGTCTCTATCTTTCTTCTTCCCAGAATCCTTTGGGACAAGACTCCATGGAGAGTAGGGTTATGCTCAGTAAATTATAGAAGAACTCTCATGTGACTTCTCTAAGATGGGTTATTTATTTGCAAATATGAGAAATATAAAAATAATGGAGCTCCTCTCTCTAGAATAGCCGACAATCTGATTTATCATTATTGGAACAAACTGCCAGGACTAACTTCAACCCCACAAAACCTTCCTTCCAGTTTGCTTCTTTATTCCTTTCTCATTTTTTATTGTTTGGGTCCTTTCTCTTTGCATCTTTCTGTAAAAATTCCAATCTTCTCCAGGCATGTTGTTGCTTCAGGCAAACTAAGACAATAGTGTTGTATTCTGAAAGGCAAAATTAAAAAGCACATCAATAATTTTCAAAACAATACCCCATTGCACATGTTTAGTTTAAGCTACCTGCAAATCATTTAGTAAAGTAAATCCCCCTTGGTAATCCAGAAAGATTTCTTTCCCCATTTTAACTTAAAATGTAAGCAATGTTCTAGTTTTCATTCAGCCCGTTATGATTAATCATCACTAATGGAGCTTGGCCATAAACCAGGTGGAGATTTATACCTTTAACCTCAAGTAGTTTAAAGAACACGTTCAGTTTCTTGGAAAATATGATAAGAATTTAATGTATCTAATTATAATTTTCAGTACTACAAGTCCCAAAAAACACCCTCATTTAACAATGTTAATTGTCTTGTAGTGCCAGCACTATAAAAAATAGTGGATAACAGAGACAAACAGGTCATCAAACTTGGAAAAGTCCTGGAAAAGTCAAAGAAGGGACCACAGAGAGAAATAAGATAATCAAACTACAGCCAAGAGTTAAAAATCTCATAAATACCAAGGTCAAGACAAGCACAGACCTAGGACCAGATACAGCAGAGTCAGAGCCCGAGGGCAGCAGGAGAGAGGACAGACTGTGCACCAAGTCAGTTGGGAAATGTCCAGGTTGGCAAAAAGGCAAAAGTAGCAAAAGGCTACCACGCATCAGGCTAAATTAGTTTTAGAGAGCCATGGAGATGAGATAAGAATTTAGGATTAAATTACTAGTCCATTTCTTTTCTCATAGAACTGGTGCTAGATTGGTTTAGAAAGTTGGTTGGCAATGATTACTTTCTTGTGGCTGAGGTTACTGCTGATATTTGCATCACACAGTAACTGCAAGTTCTGGCATCTAACCAGGTGAGTCACGTTGAACTTGACAGAAGAAAAATTGAGATCCTCATATCAGAGGGTTCAGAGTGACTGACTGCAGGTGGGGATTACTATCTGGTGGCAGTGCTTAAAGCTGAGGGGAAAATAGAGACGGGATCAGAGTTCAGCAGAGCTTAAGGGGATCTCAGGTGATTGACTGGAACACTAAATGGAACCTGGGAGTTGTCTGTGGATCAGAAGATTTATGATATATGGGAGGGTCAAACAAGATATAATCTGGACAGTTTTCAGCTTGGAGCAGTAGAAGTTAAAAATCCTGAAGAAACTGGCAAGAAATCTTTAGGTGGCCTCCAGATAAACAGATTATTATTATTAAGTAGTCTATTATATTATTTAGAATAATAAAAACAATTTATATCAAAAAATGGTAAAAGTCCAAGTTTTATATGATATGAGGATAGGCCAGTTTTCATTTATCTAGTCATTTCCCATTTTGCATATCTCAACAGCAGCAGCTCATTAAACTCCTATTTGCTGATAGTCAATGTGAATTCAAATGATATCAGTAAGTAGTTGAAATCCCTCAATTTAGCAGAAATGAAATTCTTAATAGACACTTATTCAAAAGTATTTTAATATTTATGTAAATGCCACTTTTACTGAGTTACTGACAAGGACATAAAGTCAGATATCTCTGCATACCTTTTACCTTCTCTTTTCTTAAACCATCATTTTATATAAAATATAGTACTTAATGCCCCCTAATTCAACCAGCACCTATTAATACCTTCCTGTTGTATTAGCATGACAAGCATCCAGCTCAGTGCTATGATATATGACATACAGTCCTTGTCCTCAGAACTTTGGAATAAATATTATTCTTATGATTGGAGGTAGGAGAGGATTATAGGGTAATGTTGCTGAATTCTGTTTCTTTTGGAAAAGGAGATGTTTGCCAGGATTAACAGCAGATTTAATGAAAAAACAAATCTCACATCCTCAACAGCAGCATTTAAAACTTCAGACAGTTAGAACTATTTATGTTGACAGGAAAAGGAATACTAACTAAATATATAGGAATAAAGGTCTTCTATTTGTAGTTTAAAATGAGATCTTTGAAATTACCAAAATATTACCAACATGAGTTGATGAGATGAGGAGATACAGAAAAAACTTCATTATTTATTGTACAATCACTGATTGCTTAGTGATGGGAATGTGTTCTGAGAAATGGGTCATTAGGTGATTTAGTTGTGCAATCATCACTGAATGTATTTATACAAACATAGATGGTATAGCTGACTACACACCTAAGTTATATGAGGTAGTCTATTGCCCCTATGTGAGTAATTCATTGCACTACAATGTGAAGACACCAGACAATAGGAATTTTTCAGCTCCATTATAATCTTATGGAACCTCCATTGTATATGCAGTTCCATGTTGACCGAAATGTCATTATGTGGCACATTACTGTATTTATCTTTCATTAAGGCATTCATCAAACACAATTATAATGGGTATCTATTTGATTGTTTATGCAATGCCTGCTTTTCCCTCCATGAGGTTAGGAACCACATCTGCTTTATTCATCATTGCACACCTAACCCTGAAAAAATGGGAAATAACCAGGAAATATTTATCGAGCAAATAAAATTTAAGATTCATCTTAAGACTGTGAATATGACATGAAGTAGTCCCAGATAAGCTCTCCAAGCCCACAGTAACTGTGGAATGTGTAAAGGGCAATGTCATATCTCACTAAGTTTGAGGTCTGCTATGATTCAAATATGGTTCACCCCCCGAAAATTCATGTTGGAATTTGATTACCAGCAAAATGCTGTTGAGAGGTGGTAGAACCTTTAAGAGGTATTTGGATCATGAGGGTTCTGCCCTTGTGAAGGGATTAGTACTGCTCTCATAGGACTAGGTTAATTCTCAGTTTTACTCTCATGGGACTGGATTACTTAATGTGAGAGTGGGTTGTTATAAAGAGACGCTACTCCTCCTATTTTTTCCCTTTCATACGTACCTGTTCCCCTTCCACTTCTCTGCTGTGTTATGATGCAGTACAAAAGTCCTCACCAGAAGTTTCCACCATGCTCTTGGACTTCCTAGACACCAGAACTATAAGAAATAAATTTATTTTCTTTATGTATTACCCAGTCTTGGATGTTCAGTAACAGCAACAGGAGGTTGGGTATAATTGGGTGGGGGACATGGGGTACAAATGCAATTTGTGGTAATGGGCATGCTGCCAGTATGAATCTGGCCCTCACATCATGGGCACGAGGGGTGACAATCAGCTTTGTATATCATGAATATTCATAACCAATTAAAAAATAAAAATAATAAATAAATAAATAAATAAAAAGATAAGATCATCTCAGTTTGACAAATGCCAAGAGACCAGATTGATTTCAAGTCCTCTAGAAGACTCTGATCCTTTCCAGATCGCCCATGCTAGTGAGCACACAGGCATCTGTGGTAAAGAACACTTTGTATGACAGAGGGTCACCCCTGACACTCTCCTCATGACAAAATAACAAAGCCGTTTAACCAGCTGGCTTTAGAGAGGGTGCTCAGCCCAGACTATTTTCTGTGCTGTGTCAGATTTAGCTCTTCTATTCATCAGCATATTCAGGTCAATGAACACTATCCTTCAACCTGTTTGAAGCATTTTCTAGCTCATTCTTTTTGAGGAATAATTGTATTCTTTCCATTTTCAATTAGTTGTCCTATTGTGTTTTAGCACTGAGTTTTTATGTAACATTCTAGAAAGAGCTTCAGACACCCCAGCAGGGGGTTGCATTACACATAAAATCATCGCTTAACTGACATCAGTTTTGGACCCCTGCCATTTATGTATAACTTCTAGTTTTTGCCCTTCGAATGAACTGCATATAAATAGACTCAAAATAAACTGATTATGGAGTTAGAAGTTGAACATATGTCTAAAATGTCACAGCATTCTTTGCAGCCAGTGTAAGATTGCCTATAGATTACCATTTTTATTCTCAATAATAAAAGCTTTTCCTTTGAAGCTTAAGATCTACAGTTTAAAGCACAGCTCAACAAATTTTTGTTTGATTATAGAAACACCATTTTTTAAAGTCTTATTTCCTGCCAATGTGATACCACTGGGAATTTTGTAATAGTTAAATGACAAAAATACATGTCATAATTCTCTTAGCACAAAAATATTTTTAAAGAGTTCAGCACCAGTCTTTGGCTTTTTTCCCCCCATATTTGAAAAAATAACATAAACCAGGCATTTTCTAAATATATACATGTAGATAGTTCTCAATATAAATACATTCAACAAATAATTGTAAATAAAATTGAATTTTTAGGAAAGAAGGAAAAACTTAAATGTCTAGAATAAAAACTTTGGGTTAACACCGTATATTTACATCAAGTTCAGACTACTGATTAATCTGTGACCTATATACTTGTATTCAAAGATGCTTTGGAATTTTAAAAAACTTACACTAGTTAGAATTGCCTGTGTTTTGCTTTGGTAACGAACATCACTAAAATCATAATGGTATAATACAACAAATGTTTATTTCTTACTCAGATAAAGTCTACTATCCAGGCAACTTTGATATTATAACTTTTCTTTCTCAACACCAAGTTTCTGGGTACACTGAAACAGAGGTGAGCATGATGACTTTCACACCAGGTCTTAAGAAGTTAAGCCCCAAAATAATTCCTTTTACTCCCAGTCACAGGTCACTGGGCAGGACTGGTCACATAGTCCCATGCAATGCAAAGGGTCAGGAAATGTAGTTTCCCATAAGCACAAAAAGATGAGGAGAATTGGTGATATTAAACACTGATAACATCCACCTTAAAATTTCATCAAAGTAAGACACATTTGACTTGAAGCTACCTCTCTCCGTACTGGCTTGAATAACATACCCCCAAGTTCATTTACCAGAAAATTTGAAATAGGATCTCACTGGAACATAGGGTCTTTGTAGATGTAGTTAGTTAAGATGTGGTCATACTAGATTAGAATGGGCCCCAAATCCAGTGACAGGTCCTTATAAGAAAGCAATGTGAAAACACAATGAGACCCACAGGGAGAATGCCATGTGATAAGAGACATGGAGATTGAGGCAGTGCATCTACAAGCCAAAGACTGCCATGGATGGCCAGCAACCACCAGAAGTTAGGCATGGAACAGATTCTCCCTCAGAGCTTCTAAAAGGAACCTGCCTTTTCAACACCTTGATTTCAGACTTCTAGCCTCTAGAAGTGTGAAAGGATAAATTCCTGTTATTTTAAGTCACCCAGTTTGTGGTAATTTGTTTTGGTGGCCCTAGGAAGCTGATATACCATCTGCCCCCTCAAAAAATGCGTAGGTAGAGAGTTCCATCACTTCTCACTTGTTCCTGACCCAAAGACGAATGCAAAAGCATTGTTACACTGACTCCTCTTAGGGGCTTTGCTTTATTTTAACAACGTAGAATATCCATCTTGAAGAAACAGTCATAAAATATTTTATATTGCACTACTTAAACTCAACAGGACATCATTTAATGATCAACCAAAGGATCAGTCTGCTGTCCTTATGTTAATATTCTATTAAAGTATTTGTTCTGAAACTCTGGAAATTTGTGAAGACTTTGAAGTCTCCAGGGAAGCTGAGAACAATTAGAATGGAACTAATGGTCTCTACATTTTATTGTATTTTTACTGCTTTAGTAGCAATGAAGAGGTTAGATATACTGAGTTAGGGTAAGCAATTAGGGTTAAACACTTATAAGAACATCAGAATTTCTCTGCCGATATCACCGTTTAGCAATTTCACAAATAGCTAAATATAATGCCAAAAGTAGGTCATAATAAAAACCAGGTCAACGGGAAGATAGAAATAAAGTACTTAAATTATTTCTTCTTTTTAAGATATTCTTTCTTCTTCTGAAGAATACTTTATTCTCTACTCAAGTTGCAGTCTTCCAGCAATAGATTAAATCATGCCATTTCCAGAATGATTTCAGACTATTTTACTTTCTTCTTTCTTCTTCTGAAGAATACTTTATTCTCTACTCAAGTTGCAGTCTTCCAGCAATAGATTAAATCCTGTCATTTTCAGAATGATTTCAGACTATTTTGCTTTCCTAGGGACACTCTCTCCTTCAATGTTTGCAATGAAGCAGAAAAGAACTTCAAAACACTGCAATTTCTGTTACATCAATTTACTGACATTAATATTTAGTTTCACTTTGCAAATGCAACCACCTTTGGAGCAAACTTATTGTTCTTAACTGAATCTTATTTCAAGCTCATTTCTATGAACGTTAGTATCTGAGCTTTTGTGGCATATGTAGTTAGACGGAAGAAAAATCACAGAAGTGGCCTTCTGCAAAACTGAAATATACCCAGGCATTATCTCTGAAGTGCTGCCATTTACATACTAACTCTAAGGATCTAATTCAATTCAACAATGTCCTGTGATGCACAAGTGCTGATGTATAAGTTCTGTATTGGGGATTACAATCAAATATATAATTTTAATGTACCCATATAGATTCATGTGTAATTCTGAGTCCATAATAACTAATATCATCACATCTTGAAAGCTAGCATTTTAATGCTTATATCCCCACTAAGTTGACACGGTTTTCCTAATACTGTAGTAGTTTTTAATATTCCAATATCTAGACTGAGACAGACTGAAAATGTTCTTTGCCATGATTGCTATTAAGACAAAGAATATTAGAATGAGTAGCCAGGCAAGAGAAAACAGCGATCTAATTTCTGTGGAATACACCACTTACTTGCTTTGGAATGTGGAGACTAAAATCAGTCCTAACTTTCTTGATATAATCCACATAACTAAGTGACATGTTTTCTCCAATTTAAACAGAATTCAACCGTTCTTTCAGTTCTTCCAATCTTTTATTCAAATGCATGTTGGGTATATTTTTTCATCATTTAATAGAATCTAAATTTTTTAATAACACATGTCAATGTTGTCCCAAAAGTTTGTGCTTTCTTAAGATTTTCTTTTCACATTATGCCCAAAATATACACATATTTGGTTTTGCTCAAGCATAACCAAAGTCATCTCTGACTTTCATGCAATGGGTTTGTGTATTGTCTACTTGATCATATCTCTCTGTCTCATGTCCCCACTGAAAGGAAAGATGCTTAAGATCAAAAATGATTAACAAGATAGACTTTGTGTCTCAAGCATTGTAGGACTGTTTTTAAAAATTTCATAATCCTAATGATAGTGACTAGGGTGATAATGGCAAAAAATATGATTTATCTGGCTCCTATTTAGGAGATTTTATTGGATTGTGTGACTGGAATAAATGAAAATATTTTCAAGTAATTTCTGCACAACCCATGCTGAAGATATAATCATGAACAAGGTAAACATATTATCTACACTCCTAGAGTTTAAAGCCTAGAGAAAATGTAAAACCCCCAAATAAAACAAACAAACTTATCATCCACTCTTCAGAGATAACTCTCTAAACTGTAATATTTATACTATTTGTAAGTTAACCAAAGACAACACTTCATAAAATGCTTATTTCTTCCCATTCCTTATCAGATTATCTCACACAGGATTTATTTCCATATTCCTTGTTTCTTTTTTTGTTTGTTTAATTTAATTTTATTTTATTTTATTTTATTTTGTCAATATACAATGTGATTGATTATTGTGGCCCATTACCGAAACCACCCTCCCTCTTCCCTCTCCCCTCTCTGTCCAACAATGTCCTTTCTGTTCACTTGTTCTATCAACTTCAAGGAATTGTAAGTTGTGTTTTCTTCCCTCCAGCCCCCAGTTTATTTGGGTATTACTTTATTTATTTATTTTTAGCTCCCACAGATAAGTGAGGACATGTGATATTTCTCTTTCTGTGCCTGACTCGTTTCACTTAATATAATTTCTCTAGATCCATCCATGTTGCTGCAAATGGCAGTATTTCATTCTTTTTTATAGCAGAGTAGTATTCCATTGTGTAGATATACCACAATTTCCGTATTCACTCATCTGATGATGGACATTTGGGCTGGTTCCTGCTCTTAGCTATTGTAAATAGTGCTATAATGAACATTGGAGAACAGGTATACCTTCGACTTGATGATTTCCATTCCTCTGGGTATATTCCCAGCAGTGGAACAGCTGGGTCATATGGTAGACCTATCTATAATTGTTTGAGGGACCACCATACCATTTTCCATAGAGGCTGCACCATTTTGCAGTCCCACCAACAATGTATGAGAGTTCCTTTTTCTCCACAACCTTGCCAGAATTTATCATTCACAGTCTTTTGGATAATAGCCATCCTAACTGGGGTTAGATGGTATCTCAGTGTGGTTTTGATTTACATTTCCCAAATGCTGAGTGATGTCGAGCATTTTTTCATGTGTCTGTTGGCCATTCATATATCTTCCTTTGAGAAATGCCTACTTAGCTCTTTTGCCCATTTTTTAAGTGGGTTACTTGTTTTTTGGTTATAATGTTGTTTCAGTTCCTTGTATATTCTGGATATTAATCCTTTGTCACATGTTTATTTTGCAAATATTTTCTCCCACTCTGTTGATTCTCTTTTAACCCTGTTAGTTGTTTACTTTGCTGTGCAGAAGCTTTTTAGTTTGATATAATCCCATTTATTTATTTTTCCTTTGGTTGCCTGTGCTTTGGCGGTTGTATTCATGAAGTCTGTGCCCAGTCGTATTTCCTGAAGTGTTTCTCCTATGTTTTCTTTAAGAAGTTATATTGTTTCAGGATATATATTTAATTCATTTAATTCTTGATTTTAGTATATGGTGAGAGGTATAGGTCTAATTTCATTCTCCTGCATATGGATATCCAATTATCCCAGCACCATTTGCTGAAGAGACAGTCTCTTCCCCAGTGTATAGGCTTGGTGCCTTTGTCAAAGATCAGATGGCTGTAGGTGTGGGGGTTGAATTCTGGATTCTCTATTCTATTCCATTGATCAGTGTGTCTGTTTTTATGCCAGTACCACGCTGTTCTGGTTATCATAGCTTTGTAGTATAGTTTAAAGTCAGGTAGTGTTATGCCTCCAGCTTTATTTTTTTTCTTATTTTTTTTTTTTTTGCTCAGAATTGCTTTTGCTATGCATGGTCTTTTGTTATTCCATATAAATGTCTGGATAATTTTTTCCATTTCTGAGAAAAATGTCACTTTGATGGGGAGTGCATTGAATTTGTATATCACTTTGGGTAGTATGGAAATTTTCACAATGTTGATTCTTCCAATCCAAGAGCATGGGATATCTTTCCATCTTCTTGTGTCCTCTTTAATTTCTCTCAGCAGTGGTTTGTAGTTCTCATTATAGAGATTTTTCACATCCTTGGTTAACTCTATTCCTAAGTATTTTATTTTTGTGTGGCTATTGTAAATGGGCAAGCTTTCTTAATTTCTCTTTCTACATGTTCACTACTGGAGAATAGAAATGCTACTGATCTTTGTGTGTTGATTTTGTATCCTGCAACTTTGCTGAAATCATTTATCTACTCCAAGAGTTTTTTTCTTGAGGCTTCAGGCTGTTCAATATATAGGATCATGTCATCTGCAAACAGGGACAGTTTGACTTCATCTTTTCCAATCTGGATGCCCTTTATTTCCTTCTCTTCTCTGATTGCTCTGGCTAGTACTTCCAACACTCTGTTGAATAGGAGTGGTGAGAGTGGGCATCCTTGTCTAGTTCCTGTTCTTAAAGGTAAAGCTTTCAGCTTGTCCCCATTCTGGATGATATTGGCAATGGGTTTATCATAAATGACTTTAGTTATGTTGAGATACTTTTCATCTATACCTAACTTGTAGAGAGCCTTTATCATGAATCAGTGTTGAATTTTATCAAATGCTTTTTCAGCCTCTATAGAAATGATCATATAGTCCTTGTGTTTGATTTTATTGATATAGTGTTTCACATTTACTGATTTGTGTATGTTGAACCAACCTTGCATCCCTGGGATGAATCCCACTTGATCGTGATGAATAATTTTTCGTATGTGTTGCTGTATTCTGTTTGCTAGTATTTTAGTGAGGATTTTTGCATCTATATTCATCAAGGATATTGGCCTGTAGTTTTCTTTTTTTGTTGTATCTTTACCTCGTTTTGGTATTAGGGTGATGTTTGCTTCATAGAATGAGTTTGGGAGAATTGCCTCTGTTTCAATCTTTTGGAATAGTTTGTAGAGAACAATTCTTCCTTGAATGTTTCATAGAATTCTGCTGTGAATCCATCTGGTCCTGGGCTTTTCTTTGTTGGGAGCCTTCTGATAACAGCTTCAATCGCTTTTATTGTTATTGTTCTGTTCAGATTTTCTACATCTTCTTGGCTCAGTTTTGGTAGTTTGTGTGTGTCCAGAAATTTATCCATTTCCTCCAGATTTTCAAACTTGTTGGCATATAGTTGTTTATAGTAGACCCTAATGATTGCTTGTATTTCAAAGTTATCAGTTGTAATGTCACCTTTTTCATTTCTAATTTTTGTTATTTGGGTCTTCTCTCTTCTTTTTTTAGTTAGCCATGCTAATGGTTTGCCAACTTTATTTATCTTTTCAAAAAACCAACTTTTTGATTCATTGATCTTTTGTATCTTTGGGGGTTTCAATTCATTAAGTTCTGCTCTGATCTTCATGATTTTTTTCCATCTGCAAACTTTGGGCTTGGATTGTTCTTGTTTTTCTAGTTCTTTAAGGTGAAGTATTAGGTTGTTGCCATCTTTCCATTCTTCTGAAGTAAGCATTTAATGCAATAAATTTCCCCCTTAGTAGTGCTTTTGCAGTATCCCACAGGTTTTGGTATGATCTACCATTGTTTTCTTTAGTTTCAATAAATTTTTTAATTTCCTGTCTGATTTCTTCTTGGACCCACATGTCATTAAATAGAATGCTGTTTAATTTCCATGTGTTTGCATAGTTTTCAGAATTTCATTTATTATTATTTTCTAATTTTAATCCATTGTGGTCTGAAAAGATACTTGGGATAATTCCAATTTTTTAGAATTTGTTGACACTTGATTTGTGACCAAACATGTGATCTATCCTGGAGAATGATCCATGTGCTGATGAGAAGAATGAATATTCTGAGGTTATTGGATGGAATGTTCTGTAGATATCTGCCAAGTCCAATTGGTCTACTATGTTGTTTAGATCTTGCATTTCTCTGCTGACTCCTTGCCTAGATGATCAGTCCAATATTGACAGTGGGGTGTTCAGGTCCCCTGCTATTATGGTATTAGTGTCTATTTCCTTCTTTAGGTCTAATAGAGTGTGCTTTATAAATCTGGCTGCTCCAACATTGGGTGCATGATCCTTACGTCTTCTTGATGGATCAATCCTTTTATCATCAGGTAGTGGCCCTCATTATTTCTTTTTATGGTTTTTTAGTTTAAAGTCTATTTTGTCACATATAAGAATAGCTACTCCAGCTTGTTTTTCATTTCTGTTTGCATGGTAAATCTTTTTCCATCCTTTCACTCTTAGTCTATGTGACTCTTTATGGGTGAGGTGGGTCTCTTGAAGGCAGCATATAGCTATGTGTTCCTTTTTAATCCAGTCAGCCAGTCTGTGTCTTTTGATTGGGGAATTTAATCCTTTTACATTAAGAATTGATATTGAAAAATGTTGATTTAATTCTAGCTTTTATTGATTATTGTTTGGATGTCTTAAGTGTCTGTTGTTCCTTTCTTTCTGATTTACTGTTTGTTTTCTTTATTTGTTGGTTCCTTGGGTTGTAGATAGCCTTTTTGTTTGTCTGTTTTCTCTTCATGAATGCCATTTTTATTATACTAGTGGGTTTTGATTTTTCTTTGGTTTTTAATGGCAGTGGTAGTTATTTTTCAGTTACCAAACCCAGTCCTCCTTTGAGAATTTCTTGTAAGCGTGGTCATGTGGTAGTGAACTCCCACAGTTTTTGTTTCTCTGAGAAATATACTATTTTCCCTTCATTTTGGAAGGATAGCCTTGTGGGGTAGAGTATTCTTGGCTGACAATCCCTGTCTTTTAGTATTTTGAATATATCATCCCATTCCTTTCTGGCCTTTAGGATTTGTGATGAAAAGTCTGATGTTAGTCTGATTGGGGCTCCCTTATAGGTGGTTTGATGCTTCTCTCTTGCAGCTTTTAAGATTCTCTCTTTGTCTTTGAGTTTTGCCAACTATAACATGTCTTGGAGAAGACCTTTTTGCGTTGAATACAGTTGGGGATCTTTGTTTTCCTGAATCTGAAGATCTGTGTCTTTTCCTATACTTGGGAAGTTTTCTGCCACTATTTTGTTGAATATGTTTTCAATGCAATCTCCTTTTTCCTTCCCTTCTGGAATACCCCTGACTTGGATATTTGAGTGCTTAAGGTTGTCTGATATCTCTCTTACATTTTCTTCAATGTTTTTTATTCTTTTTTCTTTTTTCTTTTTTGTCTGCCTGTGTTATTTCAAACAGCCCATCCTCAAAGTCAGAAGTTCTCTCTTCTGCTTCTGCAAGCCTGTCGGTTAAACTCTCTGTTGTGTTTTTTATTTCATTGAATGAATTCTTCAGCTCGGCAAGCTCTGCTACATTCTTTTCAGGGCATTGATTTCCTTATACATTTCTTCTTTCAGGTCCTGTATACTTTTCCTCATTTCATTGTGTTGTCTAGCTTAGTTTTCTTGTATCTCATTTAATTTACTTAGAATTATCACTCGAAATTCCTTTTCAGACATTTCAAGGGCTTCTTATTCTACAGGATCTAGATCTTGAGAGTTATTACCCCTTGGTTGTATACTTTCTTGATTTTTCATATTTCTGGTATCTTTCCTTTGATGTTTATTCATTGTAGCAGAGGATTTCACAGTCCACTGGTTTGACAATATTGTCTGGCTAGGATGCTGCTTGGGCTGCCAATTTGGCATGGCTGCCTCAGTGTCTGCTCAGTCACCCACTGGCACCTTGTGTGTGTGGTCGCCTCATGTCTTGGGCCTCTCTGGGGAGTTGCCTCTCTGGTTGGCGCACACTCAGCCGGGCTGGGGATGGAGTCTGACAGCGGTGAGGCCTACCTGCTCAGTCACACAATGGCACCACAGGGCACGTGGTCTCCTCAGATCTTGGGCCTCTCCAATGGGGCACCTCTGGTCAGTGCACACTCGGCCAGGCTGAGGATGGAGTCTGGCAGTGGCAAGGCCTACCTGCTTGGTCACGTGCTGGCACTGTGGGGCATGTGGTCACCTCGGATCTCGATTCTCTCTGGCAGGGTGCCTCTCTGGTCGGCATGCACTCAGTCAGGCTGGGGATGGAGTCCAGTAGTGGCAAGGCCTACCTGCTCAGTCTCATGCTGGCACTGCAGGGTGCATGGTCTCTGCAGATCTCAGGCCTCTCCGGCAGGGCACCTCTCTCCTTATTGTTTTATTATATCAATTAGGTACTCTTTGAGATTCAGTAACTAATACCTGACAGAAAAAAAAATTAACACACATTATACTATTTAATTTCTAACCTATCTGTACTATTTAATTTTTATTTCCTCTAAGGCACTCACAAATAATAGACCACCTACCATTTAAATTACATGTTAACCTCCAAATGTAATGAAGAGGAAAGCAAGAACAAGAGTTGATTTTCCCAGAGCTTTGAGCACAGCAATGTTAGCATTAACCAATGTTAAATACAATGCAATATTATTAGTATTTGCTACTTTACACTGTGTGGCTAGCCTATGTACCCAATCTATTATGCTGCTATTATTGATGCAAAACCCTTTTGTGCAGCCTTTTTAATGCATTAAAATTCAAATCCGAACCATCAAATATTACGCTTCATAGTGTTTGCCTACTTTTAATCGGCAGTAAGACAATTAAAAACCATAAAATAATGAAATAAAATCTATCATGAGAAGAGTTATTTCTCTCTGATATTTAACTAATATTATGACGATCTGCTTTCTAGTTACTACACATTTTAAATGAAATGATGTGTCTTGTGCCAGTATGTAAAAACTATCTTTGAATTTTTACCAAAAATAGCACTTCAGGCTAAACCTCAAAGACAAAAACATTTAAAAGATTTTTTTAAAATAGATTTTAATATTCATATTAGCTGAGGTTATTTTTTTGATAGGCGATAAAATCTGATATATCCTCCTTAGAAATTTGCAGTGAAAGAGTATACCGTCTGAGAACAGCTTGGGAGATTTCATGGAATATCAGACTTCCAGAAAATATTCATGAAGAGAATAAAAAATTAAATTTTGTTAAATGAAGAGTGGAAAGGGAACTAGTAATGTGTTTATCACTGAAATTCAGGAATATATTAATTTTTCCATTAAGGAAAAGAAAAGGTAGAAAATAAAGGGTAGAAAAGCAAAGATTGCTGGAAACATTCTAAATGTTTTTAAAAATCAATTTTATTATGGGATCATTAAATCCAATTCTTATTTTTCTGTAATATTAAACATCTATTTTACTTTTAAATTTTTAAGTATACATAAATTCTAATTTCTAAAGATATTGCCTTAAATATTATTTTTTAAGAGAATCAGTATCTTTCCATTTCTGTAGATAAAAAGCACAGAGGGATACATTGAACCAACAAGGAAGCACACAGGGATAAAAGCTCTTGGGATGCTAGGACTGCTGCAGACACATGGGACAAATCCTACACCATTTTGTGAGGACACAGAAAATGAAAAATTGCTGTAGTTTCTTCCATGATCAGCCAGATAATTGGAGTTAGAGCCTGGGGAAAGGAACACAGAAATCATAAGCATACATAGCAAACAACAGCTTGCTCCTAGAATACCAGCAATTAAAAATCTTAAGAGTGCAAACTTGTTATCTTTCTCTTAGGAAGGATTTTTTTTGCCTGCTAAGTAATGGAAATTTTGGAGAAAACACTGCTTTCACTAGGCATATGTATAAATTACAACCACAGCACAGATGTCAAAGGTCTTCTATGAAATGGGTTGCCACTCAAGTCTCATAAAAGAAATGGAAGCATTTCTGGTTGAGGTTAGAGGATATCTGCCAAGGTTTCCCAAGACACTCATCATGTAAACTTAAATTTATCTTTTCTTGCTCAGTCTTACTGTCTTGGTTACCAAGATGATGCAAGTTCAATGCATAGCAAGTGTATGAAATTTTTTAAATAAATGTAGATGTGGATGCCTTTCAATATTGAACACAGATCATTAATCTACTCTTCAAAAAAGCAAGAGCATATTGACCCTTCTGAAACAGAGATTCTGATCTTACCTATGTATAACATTCAACTAAATTAAAACAAACAAATAGAAATGAGCTTTAAAAATAGTCAAATAAGTGATATTCTTGACCTACAGAGAACAAATTATCAAAATATTTTCCTGAAGACAGCTATAATGAGAATAAAATATTCTATTTACTGTATGTCTGACATCAATAGAAAAGGGCATAATGATATATCTACACATATCAAAGATTGTTGTAAAATAGCTTTCCAGAGGCCAGCCCACCATGACCTTTAGCATGTCCTTCTGTCTGACCCATCATAACCATTTTTAAAAATCTAGCTAGCCCAACCTATAAAGGTACAAGACAACCACTCAAAGTACAGCCATGTCAGCATCTGTGGGATTTTCCTCTTGCTTCTCCTATTCCAGCTCATTTTTATTACCCCTAGTTTTCCAATTGCTCCAAGGTTCACTTTGACTCCCTATTCAAAGCAAGAGCACTCATCCCTTGACAATGCAATTTGGTCAAGTACTATGTTCAACCTCAGGTTTCTCTCGAGGATGATCTTGTGTCTGCCCTCATTACCACACATCACAAGTACACGACAACTGCACACTTCTGTGGAAACTACTGTCTGGAAATCCTCCTCACCCAAGAAATAGGATTGAATACCATTTCTGTGCACCAAGGTGACCCCACTGGTCTCACCTCTCTGGGAGCAATGACTGACACAGTAGTGCAAGTCCACTCCTTAGAGCTGTTTTATATCACCCCATGAGTATGAACAAGAATTTTCTATTCTGTCTTTGTATTCTCTGTAATCCTAAGAAGTAAGACATACTACTTCTCTCACAGCACAAGGCCAAACCTGGCTACGTGGGAGTTCATAAAGGAGTATGTAGCTGGGGAATCAGGTAGGGCAAAAAGGAGAAAACAGAGACGGGAGTTAGAAGAAACTAGCAAACTCTGCCAAAAGCATTTATTGTCCATGGGCATTCTTCTAAGAGCTTTACATGTACTTACTTAATTTTCAGGACAATCTCATTAGATCGAAAGTGTTAGTACAATCCCAAATAACTTTCCCAAAGATGCAGTGCTAGAAAGTGGAGGACCCAGAATTCAAACTCAGAGTTTATGTACTCTGTATGTATCTGTATATGCAGAGTATTGCAAGAGTTGAAGATGTAGGAAGTGCTTCACAGCCCTCTTGTGTCTCTTTATGCTCCTGCTCAAGAACCTTTTTAACCACCCTGAGAACACCTAGTGACGCTGCCTTCTGCAAGGTGGACAACCATACCATCACCTGACTCTGGAAGAGCAGTGGGATGTGTGAAGATTGGAGGCAGTGGCCCACACACTAACAAACCCCATTCCCTTGTGCTGAAGTTATAGAAGTAAGATCCTGTGCTGTGAGCTCAATTTTAAGAAGGCTTCAGAGGAACACAAAAAGCCAAATCCACTGTGTTCCTCTATGTTTGCAGACCTCCACACAAAGACAGCAACAGAGCTGATGTCTCATGCATCTCTTCATTGTCACCATTGACAATTTGCTCACCTCACCAAAATCCAGCCTCCTAAACTTTGAGATATAGAGCTCATCAGCATCACATGTTTACTGGGCCCTTAGAACTAGGCATAAACACATATGCATACAGCATGCTTTCATCTCACTATTTTGCCCAGACCTCCCTTTGCGTCATTAAAAAATGAAAACCAATTAGGACCCAATCACAAAATCTGGTACTCGACCATATGAAAGAGTGAGTGTAAAGCAAGATTCAGAAAGGAAGTACCCATTCCCTATAGAATTAGGGTGATGGAAGTTTGTCTAACAGTTGAAAGGAGATTATTGGCTTGGTTTTGTCTGGCAGCTTTGTGGACCAGGCTTTGATTGAGTGAATTCAACTGCTCTCTGACAACAAAGCTGTAAGAAGATAAACATCTAAGTCTCTGGTTCTAAATCATTACACGTTATTCTTTTCTTTCCTGCTTCTGTGATTTATAGTTCTATATCTCAACGTCTAAAGCTCCTCGAAAATATGCCTGATTTCGACAACCCATTTTAAACAGGATATTCAGACTCTATTTCCAATACACCTCTTTATTTTTCCCTGTGTTCTCCCCACCAAATAATGTAAGTCCATGAGACCAGAATCATTTTCTGTTTTGTTCACTGATAAATACTCAGACCTATCACAGAATCTAACACCTAGTAGTGTAGGGGAGAAAAAAATACTTTCTTCTACTCTTCTAGGTTCTTCAGCTGGTCTATGAATTAAATTGACATAAGACAGATTAACAGGAGAAAAACAATTTGAATTACATATGGTATGCACAAGAGTCCCACAAAAATATGGGACTCAAAGAAGTGGCCAGCTGACTAAGGTTTATATATCATACTGAGCTACAAAAAAGAATTCGGGTTTGGGGATTTTGGAGTGTGGTGCAGGCAAATTATGGGAGGGTGAAGGAAAAAATGTATGGTGAATAAAGGTTACCTTTTAATGTGGATAAAAATATCTCAAAAGTTATTTTTCCATACCGGGAAGAGTAGCTGTCTTCCTGGTACAGATACCTTTTCTTTGCAGAACAAGAGTTTTATACTTTATTTTAGGCAGTTGAGGGGGAGTTAATGAGCTTTTCCTGCTTTGGCTGGTTCTCAATTTCTTTAGGCTCCAAGTAATCAATATGTCAAGGTGTCATATTTTGGGGTGACATAATCTGCTTTCCTATAGTCATATTTTGGGATGATGTATCTTTAACCCCATCAGTAGCAATCTATAAGTAAGCGTAGGGAAAAAACGAAGGATACCATGAACTGTTATCATGGATGAGATGCTCCTCGAGGCATTGTCTTGGGCTTTGGGGGTTGCCAGCTGGGATTGTTCCCTGCCAGGAGGAGAATTATTAGATAGTGATTGTTGGAGATGCTCAACAGAATAATGGGAACAAAGATAATGATTACTTATTAATGCAGTGGCAAGGGCTCAAGATATGAAACACACAATGCTAAAGCTGGAGCAAATGGATGGAGTGGCCAATTTCCACTTGCAGCAACCAATTTTAATTTTTATGACTGTACCAAAAAGCATGTGGAACAAATATGTTAAGTCTGTATGTATTCACTGAGTTTATATTTGCTAATTCAAAGCTTAGTAGAGTTCCATTAGTGCAACCAGGAATTACCTACACTATAAACCTATATATATATATATATATATTCCATCAGCCTTTCTTTGAATTCTATCATTTAAATGGTTTCCAGTCCTTTTATTTCACTAATGATTTAGAAATTAATAATTTCACTGAACAGAATGCAAACATGGAAACTGTGAAAGGGAGTTTCCAAGACCCTGATACTTTTGATATTCTTTTCATGTGTGAGTCACTTAAAAGGAAGAGTTATTGAAAATGCTATACTTAGAAAATATTTTTCAGAGTATGCTGGTAATAAAAAGTACTCAAGACTATAGCATAGGAGGTAATACCTCATTTTCTTCATTAAAAAAACTTAGACTTTTCCCCAATAATATATCAACTAAAGCAAAGTTCATAAAAATAGATTTTTCTTAAATTTGAGTCAGGATTTTTTCAAATATAGAATAATAAGACCTAGAATGATGAATAAAAAGCTTTGAAATTGGCTAGTATATCTTTCCATTTCATAGAAAATAATAATAATAAAAGTTGACCCAAAGTGATTTAATGATCTGTCAAACCTCATGTAGAAAGTCAGGTCTAAGAAGTACATCACTTCTCTTGAGTTCCGTGCTGTTTCCACGACAATTTGATGCAACTTTATTTACAATTGCCAATAAAATGGGAAGAAACCAAGTGGGTAATAATAAATAAGCTGTATTAAATTCTTGGTATATTCATTTAGTAGAATACTATTCTTCAGTTCTTTTTTAAAAAGGATAAACAACCGATACATGCAAGAACATAAATTAACCTCAAGACCATTACATTGAGGAAAAGAATCCAGACATAAAGTGAGTACATACTATATGATTCCACATTTATGAGGTTCAGGAGTAGACAAAGCTAATCTATGATCTAGAAATCATGGCCTTTCTCCCTTATGTCTATAGAAATTGCCTGGAAGTTAATGCAAGGGAACTTTCTGGGATAATGAAAATGTTCTAAATCTTGATGTGATATTCATGGTTTAATCATTTGTTAAAACGTATTAAATTACATACTTGTTATATTAGTCCATTTCTCTTGCTTAGAAAAGAAATACCTGAAAACTGGGTAATTTGTAAAGTAAAATTATTTATTGCTTACAGTTTCAGAGGCGGGTAAGTCCAAAGTCCAGGGAACACATCTGGTGAGGGCTTTGTTTGTTGGTGAGGACTTTTCACAGCAATGCAGGGTGTCATGTGGTGAATGGCTGAGCAAAGGAGAGTTAAGCTTCTCAGTTCCTTTCCTTTTAAAGGCATCAGAACTGCACCCATTACTCCATGAATGGATCAAACCATTTGAAAATACATAGTCCTCACGATCTAATCACCTCTTTGAGGTCCCACCTTTCAATTATCATAATAGGATTTCCCACCCTGTAAACACTGTCACAGTGGGGATTAAGTTTCTAATACATGAAACTTTGGTAGATATATTTGGCCTATAGCATTTGTATTAGTCCTTTTTTGTTGCTTACAACAGAATATCTGAAACTGGGTCATTTCTAAATAAATGAAATTGATTTCTTACCGTGTTGGAGGCTGGGAAGTTCATAGTCTGGGGAGCATATCTGGTGAGGCCCTTCTTCTGGGTGGGAACTCTCTACAGGTCCCGTGACACAAGGTGTCACCTTAATACTGTTACAGTGGGCATCAAGTTTCCAACATATGAAATTTAGGGGGACACACTTGACCCATACCAATACTTAAGATCTGTTCATCTCAGTGTATGTATGTTTTATTTTAATTTTTTAAAGGAGAATATAGAAGGACTACAGAGAAAATTCTTATTAGTCAAAAAGCCCTAAAGAAACCCAGTTCTAAAAATATGCTTCTGTCTTACTATTAAAACAAAAAAAATCAGTAAGAAATGAAAGAAAAGTAGTGGGATATAGTATAATTGAGATGGAACAAGACAGAGACTTTTATAGGAGAAATGTTGACCTCTCAGAAGACAGGCCACATATATACGAAAGGAAGCTTAAGAACCTGGAGGTCAAGAGAAAAAGAGAAAACAGCTGATCCTTCTTCAAAGAAGACACGGAAAATGCAATGCAAGAGGTATATCCCACTAGACAAACAAGTAGGAAAAAGAAATGCCTCGTAAAGCTTAGAAATTCAAAATCTGAAGAGAGATGGTCTTGAGAGGTTAAGGCAAACAGAGTTCTCACTGAGGTGCTGGTATACAGGATTCAAAAGCACCAACAGCAGATTCAGCTCAGGAATCTACTGAGGATGATTCTCTAGTTGAAAAATAAAGTACAGGAATGAGGGAAAGCCTTTCCTAGAAAATGAGTTTTATATACATAAGAAATCGTAGAGCAAGAGTTAGTGATGGCAGCCATTGCACACAACTAATGCCAACATGCATTGGGTGTGAAGCTGGTTCACAAAACAGAGTCCACATTTGTCACGATTTTGGCATGTCGAAATTCAAAAGGATCTGAATATGCTATATAGGAAAGAAAGACATTTTAATAAATCCTAATACCTGGGACTTCCATTATTACAAATATATAAATGCCTCAAATGCCCCTATATGAGAAAAGATGTGTTTTTCCCTTAGATGTGGCAAGTGCATAGTGCCACTGGGTTCTCCAGACACCAAGTGAAGCTAAAACCAAAAAGATATTCTCTACTTTCCTTCCCTTGGACATAAAAAATGCCGCTCCTATGATAGTGCCAATGGTAATGCATCAGATCTTTCTCACTTTCTGCTCACTGCTCTTTGTCCAGAACTAGTCCCATGTTCCTTACTAAACTTTAGGGTAGTTATATACGCATAGTGCTCCCAGGAAAAATCAGAACTGATTTGTCAACGTATGTAAGACGCCCCTTTGGAATTCCCCTGAGAACCTAGCAGCTAAAGGGATAAGGGAATATGTGCTTTTTCAATAGACTAAAATTTGAACCAAAGAAATTTAGGTTTAAGTGTGATATGGCTTGAGGACATTTGGATTATAGATATTTTATGACAACTTAATAAATTTTACTAATGAAGAATCCATCCATCTGTTGCATGTGCCAGAATGTGCCAGCCATCCAAGACAGAGAATTAAGAAACACAGTCCCAAATAAAAACACAGCACTACTCAGCCCAGTGTATGCAGCCCAAAAAGCCAGCAGCATTGCTTAATGGGATTATGTTTAATCTGAAAGGACACCGCTAGAGATAATGTAAAACATTGAATGGCCTGAAGTGGCAGTGAAATTATTCAACTCCTAGACTGGAGGAGCTCTTAATCAGGGCCCCTGGAATGCTGCAGCAATTTAATAAGTTTAAATTGGTTTCACTTGGATAGATCCAGATTTGTGTTGCAGATGTTATCCCACCCAAATCTCCTGTACAGGTTCACCAAAAAGGGGATCGTGCCTAAGCAATCTGTGGAAATTTAAAAAAAAAAAACAAAAACCTCTAAAGCTGGAATCTGTAAAAAGAGAAAAGTGTCAGATAGGAAAGTTTTCCAAAGAATAAGCCTATGAGTCTGTTGATTTTAGACAAAACAAAAAATGTCTGTAATACTAAAGATTACCAGTTTGTATTTTTTGCTTCATTTTATTAAGTGTTTGTACCACCTTTTAGCATAACAACGTTAAGTATGCACAGTTGAGACAAAACTGTAAAAATCAATCCATCAAAATTAGTAAATTCAAATGGATTTAATAGAGGTGCACAAACGAGAAATGTATAGAGTATAAATTTAAATGTAAAAAAGTGTTCTTCCTGCGGAAAAGGGAATAGGTGATTTTTTAGGGGTCAGAGTTTCTTCACAAGCAATCTCTACCTTAAGCTGTAGAATAAAAACAATTCATATCTATACTCCTAAACTGAAATAGGATTTTAAATGCCTATCGCCATGTATAAAAGAATTCATCTCACTTCCAAGCAGAGAACACTGAATAGGACAACAATTAGTTGATTAATTATTCATCAGTATTGCCAATGTTCTTACAAAGAAGAAATATACAGAGCAATCGCTCACATTTTCTCATTTCACAAGGGCATTTGCTAAATGCCTATTAAATGAATGTAACTAATCATGGTATATCAGTGCAAACTGTGCGTAAACGCATCAAAATTCAAATCACCACTCTATTCAACTTATAAAATCCAGCAGGTGGTCTGGAGAACATTTAGGAACAACTAATCTACTAAGCAACCTCCATCACGAGCTAAATAACTTTCAGCAAGAGCCTTAATTATGTGCAGGTGCAAATGATTGTACCCATAATACAGTTAAATGACCACATCCAAAGGTATTAATTATATGTAATTTTGAAACTGAGGACAGAAGAACAGAAACTAACCTTTATTGAACTGAGACTCTGAGATAAAATTAATTACTCCAGATCATAAATGACCACGATGGCTGGAGTATCAACCTAGGTCAGTCTGTCACCAAAGTCCACACTTTTTCTACCTCCTCACTATGTCCTTACAAGTACAGAGCCCACTAAATCTACTTTGAAATATGTCTCTTCTTGAATCATGTCTCTTCTTGAATCTTGTCTTATCTCTCCTTTCTGGGTGCCTTGTTCAAAATCTTCTAACCACGTCGCTTCTCCCAATGACTATAATGCCATATAAGTGATTATATGAAAGTACAGCAATGGGGTTTTCAGACGCATAATGAAAATATATAATACAGAAATATCTACCACTGCTCTTTAAGAGCACCAAAAATCAATGACCTAGGACAGAAACGAAATTCTATCTTTGAAAAACTCCTAGGTGATGTTTGTAACCCTGAATTACAAGTATGAAGATAGAAATAATATGGGGAAGAGGTAAAATGACTTTGCATAAAGGAGGAAGAGCAATCCTAAGTGCCTGGAGAGTGGGTATTGTGGTTTCCTCAGCAATAAAATGGAAATAATAATAGCACATAGCATATCATTGTAATAAGAATCAAATGAGAAAACAAATTTGGTGTAGGGTGTAGAAATCGGGGGTAGAAATACCTACAGAAAATCTCACTGGAGAAGTTCACTATTTATATCAAGGTAGATGGAAATGCAGACCTGAAACTCACGAGGATTGCCAGGGCCGCTGTTAAGATCTTGGAGCCAGTGACATAAATGAGAGTTGAGCTGTGTACTGCTAAGGCTAAGGTTATTGTTGGAATCCTGCCAACGTAGCCAATTGTATGGTTACACTAATTGTCTGGGTAGGGCAATTCTTAACTAAAGCCAAAATGTTTCATTATTTTAGTTACACTAAGTTTTCTATTTGTATTGTCAGGGCTAGGGATCACAGACCCTTCAAACCCATTGTACAGACTGGGTCACAGACCCTTCATATGCCAGGTTGGGTCACCAGACCCCTTACATTCAGGTCCACGCTAGGTGACTGGGAAAGATCCCAGGAGCCATTGGCAGATGACACAAGCTCAGTCCTCAGCTTACTCAGCAACGGCAGCAGCAGCAGCAGCTTACAGCAGTGGAGGTGGCCTCTCAGGGCATCCAGGAGGCCCTGGCAGCAGCGGCTTGCAGCAACAGTGGCAATGGCGGCAGCAGTGGCAGCAGCTCACAACAGCCTCCGGCCACAATAGTGGCCTCCTCACATCCCCCACGGGGCATCCCGAGGGTGGGGAACACTGTGGATCAAGGCCACTCGTCCTTTATACTTAAGTCCAATAACCCAGGACACCTTGGTGCAAGTCAGACAACCCAGAACACCTAGGCGCACATGCGCAATTACATTAGACAATAAGCAAGAAACACCTGGGCGCACGTGCACATTTTCATCAGATGCTTGGCAAGATTCTGAACATCTGAGCGAGACCTAACCATTTTCTTATATTTTCCCTACAAGCTGTATGAGTGAAGCAAACATGTGGTAGAGGGAAAAGTTACAAGAGATGGAACAAACAAGCACTGAAGAAATTAAAATTAACTATAAGAACATTCAAAGTAACAATAATAATAATTAAAAACTTAGAACCAGGCACTGAGCTAACCACCTCACATTCATTACTCCTTATGTCTGTCAAAAGCTGCATTTGGTAGAAAACTATTATTCTGATTTTACTGATGAGAAAACTGAAAATTACACAGTAAATGTTTATTGCCCTTGATAATATTTTCTTTCTGAGCTAGAGCTAGAATATATGACTACGTGCCACTCAGGTTGTGTTGGGCTATATTGTGCTGCAGGAGATAGAGGGCATTTTAGAGTCAACTGGCCAGGAAGAAGTAAGGAATGTAGACAGTTGAGTACAGGTGGACGGCAGCTCAGAAATACCTAAAAACTGAGGGAAGAGAATATCTTCAGATGAGGCGGATTTGGGCCTGCCTGGACTCCTCCTAATGTATAATGATGACCTCTCCTTCAGGAATAAAACCCCAATAGATAGCTGCACATGTGCATAAAGGAGCTGGACAAAGAGTGGCAAGAGACAACTCTGTACATCAAAGTGGACTAGGTAGATGCTGGGTGTGTGGAGTATATCAGAAATAAAACTAGGAAAAGTATTATTTGTCTAGAAGAGATAGTTTCCTCTGTCAGATCAAAGCCACGTGAATCTATTTTAGCAGAATAAGTTCTAAAACATAAACCTATTTATACGGATAGAGTTTGAGGCATTCTGTGTATTTCTAGGGTACTCACAGATAAAGATGAAGGTCCTTCAGGACATTAGCATGTCAATTAATAAGCCTATATCAAAGCCACAACCTATAATCCTTTCTCCAGACATGAGTTGCATGAAATGCATTGATCATAAAAAGGGCAAATTTGTAGAGGTACAGTTTTATCATAAATGAGGGAAGATAATTTAGTTTCAGTCACACTGAAAAGCCAATCAGAAGCCTTTAAATGCTTTCATTTCTTTTCCTTGCTGTTTCTGCTTCCTCTTCTTAATTCGATATATACACATCTATTTATTTTCTCCACTATTCGTCAAACCTGCTTTCAAGAAAGGATCGATTACTCACAAGCTATTTATTCTCAAAAGACCCAACTGTCTGACTAAATACAAAAGGTTCCTGAAAAAATTTAAAAGGCAGTTTTTCCATGCAGACCTAGCCAAAGTGCAATAGTCATGAATCACCATGTCATTTGGTATGGAAAGGATCCACTGATTCAAACACTTGAAGGCTGTGTCAAAGATGGCTAACTTTCCATCAAAAGTGGGAGCGTCCCTCGTCACAGGGATACAGAATCTAAACATACTATATTACCCGGCCTTTGCATTAAGGACTATTCACCAACAGAACATGAGCAGCTGTGATATACGTAATTCGGGCGCCAAGGTTTTTAAGAAGTTGATAGTGGGGTTTTAGAGGCTGCCCACCAACCAGAAATATTTGAATTTACAGTTACATAAATGAAAAATAATCTTTGGTTGCATTAACCACAGAAATTTTGTTTTTCATCAGCACCATGCTCAGCCGCTGAGCAAACCGGCCATCCCTATATGGGATCCGAACCCGTGGCCTTGGTGTTATCAGTACCGCACTCTCCCGAGTGAGCCACAGGCTGGCCCAGAAATTTTGTTTTTGATGTTCTTGCTGTTTCAGCAGTGTCACTACTTTGTCTTCTATCGTTACAATGTTGTTTTTTGTTATAATGTTTTGGGCTTTGGTTTGGGGGTTTTTTAAAGAAAAAGATTGAGTGCTATAAGCAGAATTTCTAAAAATATCTCACAATGGAAAACTTCTGAATGTCATAAACATGTAAGTATTCTCAGAGATACATAAATAAGTGAGCATTTATTGATTATTTGCCCTTGCTAAGCCTTCTTCATGTTATTATCTCACCATAGCCTCACCATAACCCAATAAGGTAATTACTATTATTACCCCTGTTTAAAAATGGGCAAACCATGACAAAAGACACTAAACAATTTGCTTATGATCACCCAACACTTCTTTGTCATTAAGATTTAATACCTCTGTAAACAAAAATGTATCTCTAAGACTGTCTATAAAATATTCTCATTTTAGAGTTTCAAGATGGCGGCGGCTGCGGCGGCTGGCGCGGAGTAGCTGAGGTGGAAAAGGTGGCCACTGGGCCTCAGGCAGCCGGGAAACTTGTGGACCTTCCTCTGGCCATCTCTTAAGGGAGGACTGCTGCTGCTGGCCGGTCGTGGGGGCTCAACGCCACTTTGCCCCCGGCAGGAGAGGCTGCCTCATTTACCGGCAACAGCTTTGAAGTGTGGAGCAGGAAAAGAACTGATTCTTAGCTGCAAAAGCGAGTCTTGAAACAGGGAACACGGCGCCAGGGCTGCTGTGGACGCAGCCAGGATCCCGGAGGCTGGGGCCGCACTGAAGGCGGCCAGCTGCCCTATTCAGGATTCGAGGTTTCAGGCCGGCATTAAAGAAGACTCCTGGGAGCGCCCGAGCGGCGCCGCGACTGAACAGCCCGAGGCGGCAGCGCCAGAACACGGAAGGCAACAAACCAGAGACAGAGCGAGCGCCCGACCTGGCACAGCACTGTGAGTGATCCCTGGCACAGCTCTGTTCGGGGGCTGGTTGCCCACCCGGCTCCCGCCTGCACCACCAGGCCACTCACTGCCCCGGTGCTGCCTCCATTTTCCCAGGTGTGGGCAGCTCCGCCCTGATCGGCCATCACTGAGCCCATTTGCTTGGCCTGGCGCGGGGCTTTCCGGACCCTGCGGGCCGGCCTCCTCTCCCACTCCCTCCGCGGTTCTCTGGCGGGGCTGGGGGTGTGGGGCGTCCCGACCAGTGTTGGGAGGGCTAGGAAATACGGGCGGGCCGACTGTCACTCCACCACACCCTGGACTCCAGCCCGGTAAACTTCCTGTTACTGGGAGGCAGATACCATCTCTGCGACCACCAGTTTGGAAAAAAGCCTAACGAATTTCTGGTTGGGAATAGTGTGGTAGGAGAGTTCCCAGATCCGCTAGAACCTGCCGGAGAGCAGGCTGCAGGCGGGCACTAGACTCGGTTTATACCGGGGGGATACAAAGGTGAACAAGACCCGAGAAAGATCTACACAGTGCTACAAAGGCACCCAGAGAGACCGGTCGTCTGTGCCTAGCAGAAACCTGGTAGACTTCCTGGGCGAGGCGGTGCTGAGCAGGGTCTTGAAGGCCCAGCTGATAGACGAGGGGTGCAGAAGACACACCCCAGCCCAGCACAGTGTGCACAGAGGGGGGAGACGTGCGGCCAGGGAGGCGGAGACTCGACAGAAACCACACACCCGGTGGGGTCGCCACTGCACAATCTAACAGCCTGGGCCAGAGCACACGGAACGGGGAGAAGTCCTGTACAGAAAGTGAAAGCTCAACAGAGATCACACACCCTGTGGTACGTGATCCACCAGCCCAGCAGAGTACAAGCTGACCAGAAAGGTGGATCCCCGGAGAAGCCCAAGACCCGAGGCAACCACACACACAAGACGCTAGAGGCCAACTGAGCAGTCACGGCAGGAGCCATACCAAATTGGCAACCACAGCAACATCCTAGTTAGTCATTAGTCTCAAACCGGTGGACTGTGAAACCCCCTGCCACAATGAATAAACACCAAAAAAAAGACACCAGAAATACAAAAAATCAAGAAAGTACACCACCAAAAGTTAATAAATCTCATACTCTAGATCCTATAGAACAAGAAGCCCTTGAAATAACTGACAAGGAATTTCGAGTGATAATTCTAAGGAAACTGAATGAGATACAAGAAAACTCAGCTAGACATCATGATGAAATGAGGAAAAGTATACAGGATCTGAAAGAGGAAATATACAAGGAAATCAATGTCCTGAAAAAAAATGTAGCAGAACTTGCTGAACTGAAGAAGTTATTCAGCGAAATAAAAAACACAACGGAGAGTTTAACCAGCAGGCTTGTCGAAGTTGAAGAGAGAACCTCTGAACTTGAAGATGGGCTGTTTGAAATAACACAAGCAGACAAAAAGAAAGAAAAAAGAATCAAGGACATGGAAGAAAATCTGAGAGAGATATCAGACAACCTCAAGCGCTCAAATATCCGAGTCATGGGTATTCCAGAAGGGGAGGAAAATGGAGATTCCATTGAAAACATATTCAACAAAATAGTGGCAGAAAACTTCCCAGGTATAGGAAAAATCACAGATCTTCAGATCCAGGAAGCTCAACGATCTCCAAACGTATTCAACCCAAAAAGGCCTTCACCAAGACATGTCATAGTCAAATTGGCAAAACTCAGAGACAAAGAGAGAATCTTAAAAGCTGCAAGAGAGAAGCGTCAAATCACCTATAAGGGAGCCCCAATCAGGTTAACATCAGACTTTTCATCACAAACCCTAAAAGCTAGAAAGGAATGGGATGATATTTTCAAAATACTAAAAGACAAAGATTGCCAGCCAAGAATACTCTACCCTGCAAGGCTATCCTTCCGAAATGAGGGGCAAATAGTATATTTCTCAGACAAACAAAAACTGCGGGAGTTCACTACCACAAGACCACCCTTACAAGAAATCCTCAAGGGAGTACTGGGTTTGGTTCCTGAAAAATAACTACCACTGCCATAAAAACCTAAGAAAAATCTAAACCCGCTAGTACAATAAAAATGGCATTCATGAAGAGAAAACAAGCTAACAAAAACACTATCTACAACCTAAGGAACCAACAAACAAAGAAACCAAACAGTAAATCAGAAAGCAAGGAACAAAAGACACCTAAGACAACCAAACAACCAATAAAATGCTAGGAATAAATCAACACCTTTCAATAACAACTCTTAATGTTAAAGGCTTAAATTCCCCAATTAAAAGACACAGACTGGCTGACTGGATCAAAAAGCAGGACCCAACTATATGCTGCCTACAAGAGACCCACCTCACCCATAAAGATTCACACAGACTAAGAGTGAAAGGATGGAAAAAGATTTACCATGCAAACAGAAAAGAAAAACGAGCTGGAGTGGCTATTCTTATATCTGACAAAATAGACTTTAAACTAAAAACCATAAAAAGAGACAATGAGGGACACTACTTAATGATAAAAGGACTGATCCATCAAGAAGACATAACAATCATAAATATGTACGCACCCAATGTTGGAGCAGCCAGATTTATAAAACAAACTCTATTAGACCTAAAGAAGGAAATAGACACTAATACCATAATAGCAGGGGACCTGAACACTCCACTGTCAATATTAGACAGATCATCTAGGCAAAGAATCAGTAGAGAAACACAAGATCTAAACAAGACTCTAGACCAATTGGAATTGGCAGATATCTACAGAACATTCCACCCAACAACCTCAGAATATTCATTCTTCTCATCAGCACATGGATCATTCTCCAGGATAGATCACATATTAGGTCACAAATCAAGTCTCAATAAATTCAAAAAAATTGGAATTATCCCATGTATCTTCTCAGACCACAATGGATTAAAACTAGAAATTAATAACAAACAAAACTCTGGAAACTATACAAACACATGGAAATTAAACAGCATTCTACTTAATGACATATGGGTCCAAGAAGAAATCAAGCAGGAAATCAAAAAGTTTATTGAAACTAATGAAAACAATGATACATCATACCAAAACCTGTGGGATACTGCAAAAGCAGTATTGAGGGGAAAATTTATGGCATTAAATGCTCACTTCAGAAGAATGGAAAGATGGCAAGTGAACAACCTAACACTTCACCTTAAAAAACTAGAAAAACAAGAACAATCCAATCCTAAAGTTAGCAGACGGAAAGAAATCATTAAGATCAGAGCAGAACTGAATGAAATTGAAAACCAAAAAACAATTCAAAAGATCAACGAATCAAAAAGTTGGTTTTTTGAAAAGATAAATAAAATTGACAAACCATTAGCATGGCTAACAAAAAAAAGAAGAGAGAAGACTCAAATAACAAAAATTAGAAATGAAAAAGGCGATATTACAACTGATTCATCTGAAATACAAGGAATCATTCGAGACTACTATAAACAACTATACGCCAACAAATTTGAAAATCTGGAGGAAATGGATAAATTTCTGGACACACACAAGCTCCCAAAACTGAACCGTGAAGACGTAGAAAATTTGAACAGACCAATAACAATAAAGGAGATTGAAGCTGTTATCAGAAGGCTCCCAACAAAGAAAAGCCCAGGACCAGATGGATTCACAGCAGAATTTTACCAAACATTCAAAGAGGAATTGACACCAATTCTTTACAAACTATTCCAAAAGATTGAAACGGACGCAAATCTCCCAAACCTATTCTATGAAGCAAACATCATCCTGATACCAAAACCAGGTAAAGATATAACCAAAAAAGAAAACTACAGGCCGATATCCTTGATGAATATAGATGCAAAAATCCTCACTAAAATACTAGCAAACAGAATACAGCAACACATACGAAAAATTATTCATCACGACCAAGTGGGATTCATCCCAGGGATGCAAGGTTGGTTCAACATACGCAAATCAATAAATGTGATACACCATATTAATAAACTCAAACACAAGGACCATATGATCATCTCTATAGATGCTGAAAAAGCATTTGATAAAGTTCAGCACTCATTCATGACAAAGACCCTCTATAAGTTAGGTATAGAGGGAAAGTATCTCAACATAATTAAAGCCATATATGCCAAACCCACTGCCAATATCATCCTGAATGGGGAAAAGCTGAAAGCTTTTCCTTTAAGAACAGGCACTAGACAAGGATGCCCACTCTCACCACTTCTATTCAACATAGTGTTGGAAGTACTAGCCAGAGCAATCAGAGAAGAGAAGGAAATAAAGGGCATCCAGATTGGAAAAGATGAAGTCAAACTGTCCCTGTTTGCAGATGACATGATCCTATATATCGGACAGCCTAAAACCTCTACAAAAAAACTGTTGGAATTGATAAATGATTTCAGCACAGTAGCAGGATACAAAATCAACACACAAAAATCAGTAGCATTTCTTTTCTCCAATAGTGAACATGCAGAAGGAGAAATCAAGAAAGCCTGCCCATTTACAATAGCCACCAAAAAATAAAATACTTAGGAATTGAGTTAACCAAGGATGTGAAAAATCTCTATAATGAGAACTACAAACCACTGCTGAGAGAAATTAGAGAGGATACAAGAAGATGGAAAGATATTCCATGCTCTTGGATTGGAAGAATCAACATAGTGAAAATGTCCATACTACCAAAAGTGATATACAAATTCAATGCAATCCCCATCAAAATTCCAAAGACATTTTTCTCAGAAATGGAAAAAACTATTCAGACATTTATATGGAACAATAAAAGACCACGAATAGCCAAAGCAATGCTCAGCAAAAAAAATAAAGCTGGAGGCATAACACTACCTGACTTTAAGCTATACTACAAAGCTATAATAACCAAAACAGTATGGTACTGGCATAAAAACAGACACACTGACCAATGGAATAGAATAGAGAATCCAGAAATCAACCCACACACTTACTGCCATCTGATCTTTGACAAAGGCACCAAGCCTATTCAGTGGCGAAGGGACTGCCTCTTCAGCAAGTGGTGCTGGGATAACTGGATATCCATATGCAGGAGAATGAAACTAGATCCATACCTCTCACCGTATACTAAAATCAACTCAAAATGGATTAAGGATTTAAATATACACCCTGAGACAATAAAACTTCTTAAAGAAAACATAGGAGAAACACTTCAGGAAATAGGACTGGGCACAGACTTCATGAATACGACCCCAAAAGCACGGGCAACCAAAGGAAAAATAAACAAATGGGATTATATCAAACTAAAAAGCTTCTGCACAGCAAAAGAAACAATGAAAAGAGTTAAAAGACAACCAACAGAGTGGGAGAAAATATTTGCAAAATATACATCTGACAAAGGATTAATATCCAGAATATATAAGGAACTCAAACAACTTTACAAGAAGAAAACAAGCAACCCAATTAAAAAATGGGCAAAAGAGCTAAGTAGGCATTTCTCTAAGGAAGATATACAAATGGCCAACAGACATATGAAAAAATGCTCAACATCACTCAGCATCCGGGAAATGCAAATCAAAACCACATTGAGATACCATCTAACCCCAGTTAGGATGGCTAAAATCCATAAGACTCTGAACGATAAATGCTGGCGAGGCTGCGGAGAAAAAGGAACTCTCATACATTGTTGGTGGGACTGCAAAATGGTGCAGCCTCTATGGAAAATGGTATGGAGGTTCCTTAAACAATTGCAAATAGATCTACCATACGACCCAGCCATCCCACTGTTGGGAATATACCCAGAGGAATGGAAATCATCAAGTCGAAGGTATACCTGTTCCCCAATGTTCATCGCAGCACTCTTTACAATAGCCAAGAGTTGGAACCAGCCCAAATGCCCATCATCAGATGAGTGGATACGGAAAATGTGGTACATCTACACAATGGAATACTACTCAGCTATAAAAACGAATGAAATACTGCCATTTGCAACAACATGGATGGACCTTGAGAGAATTATATTAAGTGAAACGAGTCAGGCACAGAAAGAGAAATACCACATGTTCTCACTTATTGGAGGGAGCTAAAAATTAATATATAAATTCACACACACACATACACACACACACACAAACCGGGGGTGGGGAAGAAGATATAACAACCACAATTATTTGAAGTTGATACAACAAGCAAACAGAAAGGACATTGTCGGGGGGGGGGGGAGGGAGAAGGGAGGGAGGTTTTGGTGATGGGAAGCAATAATCAGCTACAATGTATATCGACAAAATAAAATTAAAAAAAAAAAATAAAATAAAAAAAAATAAAAATAAAAATAAAATATTCCCATTTTAGTATTAGGCAGAAGCAATATATTTCTAGACTATTTAGTGCAGCAGGCATTTACACTATAACAATCAGCTAGCCATTGACTTTAAACAGGTATCTGAATCTCTCAGGGAAAGTGTATTTTGAAAATGGGAAATATGAAAAATTTTAATTCTCTCTCTCAATGGGAGACTGCAAAATCAATAGATAGATTAAAATAATATTTCAAGACTTTTATAAACCTCAGTAACTGAGAAATAAACAGCCTCTGACAATATTAATATCATCTCCTCTCCCTTAGAATCAAAGTTGCAGATTAAAGAAATTATAGTTTGAATAAAGTTATTACACAGCAACATAGCCACAAAGGTTTTCTAGGCTAGGTAGATCAGCAGCCCAAAAAAGTATCTCTGTAATTCAATTTAGATGTCTATCCTGGGAAGACTGATTTTCATAAGAATGAGGTCTCAGAATATACTGTAGGAAAATAAAACTTTTTATTTAAGTAGAAATCAGCAAGAAAATACTACAGTGTGCCTACTTGTTTGTTTCTTTTAATTCTTACTCCTACCTTATTTCCTAGTTTATTATTTTACATAATGCTATTATTTCAATAAAGTTGTTCCTTTTGATAAATGTCTCTTTTGAGTCCATAAAGATTCTTTTATTTCTTACCTGTGCAATTTATGAGTTACAAACATAAGTTACCCTTAGGGCACTGGTGCTTAAACTTTAACATGCATAAAACTCATATAAGAAGCTTATTAAAAGACATATTACTGGATTCTACCCAAAATATTCTGATTTTTATATCTGTGGTGAGGAATATTAATTTTAACAAATTAAGTTGATTTCAGTGCAGGTGGTTTGGATTAAGCTTTGAGAATCAAAGCATTGTATGCAATTTTATCCTAATTTGGTTTCATTAAAGATTACATCCTGAAAGGTGCTGTAAATTTCCACATCTACAAAGACTTCATTAATACTTGTAGGTAATTTTTTTTTCTCTTTTCTTCAACATTTTCATATTCTTACTTTTAACTAAAGAAAATAGACTAACTTCCAGTGATCCTTCTGCACACTCTTGGCCAGGTTGTATAGAAGGAATGCAATCACTCAAGTTGCCGACTTTATTATAAAATATTGATGTAGGTCTATCACACGTTTCTATGGATACAACCACACATTTGTACATTTCTATTACAGGGTCATGTGAATGTCCAACAGGAATACACAGATTTAATTCTATGTGGAAAAAGACAAATTATAAGTAAGTAAATACTTCTTATGTTAAACAAGAAAAGGTTAGAGCTGAAATGTATATTAAGAATCACTCAGCACAACAATGGTCAATTTAATTTTTATGGAAAAACATTTACATGGCTCAAAGTCAATTAGAAGGCTCTGAGTTTAAAATCATTAGCTTGGTGTAGAGAGGCTTAAGCAGACATGCAATTTGAATTCAATTAAACTAGGTAGACAGACAGATAGAATGCGTGTACCTGTCTGTAGACTCTAGTGAACAATTTGCTTTTCATCTAACCATATTTTTTTTACATATTTGTAGTTCTCCCAAGTTAATTTATTTCTGAAGAGCTGAGTCCAGACAAGATGATTCATTTTAATCTCTGATGCAATAATTTAGTAGCTATCACTCAGTCTTTGGAAAATGACAGAGTTAAGCATAACTGAAGACTGAAGAGACTGAAGTTTGGTGTGCTCGTGGCTGAAATGAAGTGTGTGAGCCCCTCAGGAAGGCTTCAGACAGATTATTTTTAAAATATTTTTTCAACCTATGTTTAGGGGGGCAGATGATTGCTATAGTGAGAAAATAAGGAATGAAGAGGATAACTGGATAGGCACAATCTCTCCTGTTGTTTGAAGAAATCAAGTTCAGACCCCAAACTTGCAACCCCTGCCCCTCCGTCTTAAAAAAAAAAAAAAGTCTGCTGATCACTGGACTAATTTTCCTTAGACAGAATGACCACCATTTACTTCACTCAAGCAAAAATCCATGAACTGCAAGGGCTTATTAAATATTCCTTCAGCCACATATACTGTGCTTCCTGAGAGAATTTCTGTTAACTATCACTTTTTCCATGCGCTTACGCTTCCAATGGTGCCATGGCATTCCAGTGATACATTAATGACTCTTGCAGATTGACAGTTCAGGCAACCTCCCTACTGGCCCACCCATCAATGTATCATTGAGTTTGTTAGCCAGAGAGTCTTATTGACATATATGGGTCCAAATTCGTTAGGAAGACAAGTGAAAGGTGATGGACTAAGAAAATAAAGAAATATAAACTGCTCAGTTGCATAATAAATAAAAAAGGAAAGGTAAGTCGGGGTAAAAGCATGAAGGTTTGCTTTCTCTGAGAGCTGCAGTTAATTTCTTGTTGCTTTGTGTGGCTTCACCCCCCATGGATTTGTCAGTCCTCTTCTCCTGGGTGACGGAGATGCAAAGGATTACTCAAAGCCCATCTCTTATGAGCAGTGAGAGACCCCGAAGTGGTTAATCTTCCCAGGACCCTCCAGCAAGAGGCATCCCTTTCTTGGGAAATTAACCCTGAATTGAGGTTCTCTTCCTGCATTTATTTTCCAGACCAGGAAGCTACAGGAAGAGAACATAGGTGGGGTTATAGTTTAACAATATAGATTGGTAACTTTCAGTGAAACAAGCCAGATGACATTCCATTAGACAATTAAGTGATCTTACAGCAATTTCTCAGTATCTTTACATAACAATAAGTAACTAGTCTGTTTTTGAGCCAGCAACCTTGCAGTGCCAAAAATCTTTATCTTACACCAGAGACTTTATAGCCTGAGGAAAATTTCCAGTCCTCCACAAGGCCAATATTTAAAACTACAAGACATGGAAAACCAGGCCCTGTGAGGTACATATGCTTTATAGTATATTCCACAATTTCTTGAGTTCTTTGTTTCTACCTCAATCACGGCTTGCATAAATTCTGCCTCGTAACACTGCTGTTTGTGTATTTATCTCTCCTTTCAGATTATAAACTATTTAAAAGCAAGGACAGCTTCTTGTTTATCTCTGCACCTCCTCAGTTTTTAACAATGTATATATTGTATAGAGCAGTCTTTAGTGAGGTGAATTGAACAAGCATAACATTGAAGGTAGAGAAGAATTACCAGAGTTCAAGATCTTAGAAGTGTCTACATCCCATAGACTGATCAAGAAGAAAGGATGGTTATGAAAACGAATGGCTGATTTTGAAGTTGAATGTGGTTGGAAAAGTTGAGGAACTCAGAATAAGGCATTAAAGGGCTTGTTTAATATTAAGGATTCTTAATTACTAAATAATGTCCCAAATTGGAGTAATAAGGAAATGGTAAGATGGATGTTTAAGCTGGCAGACAATAGTTATTAAAAAAGGGAAAAGTGTCATGATCAGATAGCATGGACCAAAAAAAAAAAAAAGGACTGGTCAGTGAGGTACCATATCAATGGTTTGGACATGACAGCAGAGATCATGCAAATTACTAACTTCATCTTAGTTTTATAAGATTCAATGATTTGTAGGACACAACACACTGACACTCCAATAGATGAAAGACAACCTTTTGTTACTTAAAGCTCTAAAGTGGAGAAGGCTGCCAGTCGGGGCCACACAGTGGTTGCTCCCCAGGACAGGGTAACAGTAAACTATGCTGGAAGTGTATGGATGGATTATGTATGGCAAGCAAGGTGGAGTTAGCTTGGTTTCCAGGGCCCCTAGCCCTGTGGATTGACTAATTTAAGTAATTTTAGTTTCTGGATTCCAGCTTACAGGGGCTGTCCCTGTGGAGAAGCAATCGTTTTCTTCTTTTTCAGAATTAAAATTCGTAGTTGGTTGCTCTACTGACATGACCTTTACTTTAGAATTTTGGAGCCACATTAAAGGAGAATCTGTAGAGTATTTGGTCAAAGTCTATATTATAGTGTATAAATCTTTAACAAATAATACACGCATAGAATTAAAATTATCCTTCGAAGCTTCAGAGAAATATTTTAGAACATAATAAATTAATGCTGCTAAAAATTATGACCGTAATATATGTAGACTTTCTAAATCTGAGTTTTCAATGGATCAATTGCAGATCCCCTTTTAATTTCAAATGTATTGACTGTGAATAGGATATATCCTGAAAATGTTATGTAAGAATCCTGAAGAAATGCTCCTGTAATTCTAGCTGACCTCCCAGAATGCTGTCTATGCCTCCATCACACACATGCACACACTTATACCAACCGGATCCATGTTAACCTTTTTGTTAGATAAATTGTCTGTTGTAATAGTTTTGGTGATCTACTCATAAGAGGAGATAAAACACTAATAATAATCATATGTTCAAGCATGGTTTTGATTAACTTATGTATCATAGTTTTACAGGAATTTATGAATATATAGAAATGGTTGAAGTATATCTGAGACATCTGAGGTTGATATTCATAAGAAAAACCATAGAAAGATCCTTGATGCACCTATTAGAGATTTAACACTGACCCAAATAACCGGTGGTGTGACCTAATACAGCATATCATGTTCCAATATTGATTTATTTGATTTTTTTAAATGCACTTTTTTGTGTCCAAGAAAATTGCACTGGACAAGTTAAACAGCAAGAAAGACTTAATTTAAGATGATTGCAATAGAGGAGAGAGATGAAACTCACTCCATTGAAACAAAAGGTGGGACAGTTTTTAAGCACTGGAGTGAGTTAGCGGAAAAGTACTGGAGGATGTTAGCTTCAAAGGAAGCTTGGTTAGTGCACTTAGACCTTCTGTGTTTGCTCATTGGCACTTGTTAAAGTTATGTTCCTGCCCTCTCACAAAGAGGAGGAGATAGGGGCCCTGTCTTTCTTGATGATTATGTTTCAAGGGATAGCTCCCAGGTCCTTGAGAAAGATATTCCTGCGTTATAAAACTGGCAAGATGATTTACATCTAAAAGAGGCAAAGAGATAATTTACAATTGCAGGTTTTCTAAAGTAAATGTTTTAAGAAAAGGAAGGTCAAGGGCATATAGTCAGAAAGAAACCTTTCTGAAGTTTAGTCAGGCAGAGGGGAACATTAAGGCTGTCTTGGTCACTCCAGAGAGAAACTTTTATCCTTTCAACCACATTATAAATTTTAATTGCTTATTTTCTTAGCTATGTGAACATACAATATTTATTCCTCAATCGATTAGCGCATTTATCAGATATCTACTACATGACACACACTGGACTTAGCCCTCGCAGCCTTTTACAAGAAATTTAAAATACTAACAAAAGAGAGGACACTAAATAAAGTACTCCAGGAGGATAAGAAAAATTTAAGTGCCAATGAATGTGTTCTTGTAAGGTAGGTATATGTTTGATTTTCATAAACAATCATATTTCAAAGGACTTGGTATAACTCACAACTTAAAAAAATAGAATTAATCCTTTTACAAAGCATGTAATTTTTCTTAAATCATCTGTCTTTTAAATCTACATTTCAAAATCAGATAAAATGTTTCTGAGGATGCATTCATATTCTGATTTTTTTTAATTTTAGGTAATTTACCATCTTAGGTATTAATTTTATTTTTGAAATATGTACATTGATTGACTTTTTATTTCTTATTTTGTTCTGTTCTTGATTTAGATGGTTGTTGTTGAAAACCTTCCCTAAATATCAGCCTCCTGGCTATTTGCCTCGTCATTTGTGTTTTGCTTTTTATCCTAATAAAGGAAACTCTTTTGTAAAGCATGCTTTTGGCTCTGTTCTTATTCTCCCCTCTAGCTCACGGAAGCTAAACCATGGGTGAATTTGGTTTGGGTTTCTGGTGTTCTTGGTCATTCTAGAAATGGCAATGTCACTTTGCAGTCTGAGTTTAGAGGATTATTGCTATATGACACACATGTAAATAATCCACTGTTCATAGTGAAAGCCAGGTAGCAGAGGAGAGAGGACTATTACCCATCATTGGAGCTGAAGTATGTAAAAGAGATTTTTACAGAAAGTGTTTTAAAAACCGCTTATTTCCACTAAATATGCCCATAGTTATAAGCAACAAATACACTGAGATGTAGAGACAGTGATGCCAAAAGGCCTTTTTCGGCTTCATTTCACAGCAATCGGCATTTCCTTCCACACCCCCTCACGTCTGTGAAACACTGTAAAACTTTTTACATCACCCCATCTCACTGTAGTGCTTAAAAAGTGTACATTGCACTTTACAACAACAAACCGAACCGACTAAGCCTGTGCTGATTCTTCTCACCACCCATGTATTCACTGAATTTTGTTTCTTGTTACATGAGGTATAAAAAGGCCTTATAAATTATTGAATGCCTAACAAAATAACTAAACTTGACGATTTTCTAAAACCACCTATAAAAAATTCAAGTGTCCTGAGAGCTAGGCTTTTCATTTGAGTGGTAAAGGGGAAAGAATTTCAAGACAGAAAGCAAGTGAAATTTTTCATACACGAAGTCGATGTCATGGCTTGTTTAAATGGCAGTTCTTGCGTGATCAGCGCGCCACCTAGTGGTGACGTACATTCGACCAGGTGTGTTGAGTGGCTCTCCTGGCTTTTCCATCTGTGTAATAACTGAGTGAAGTGCAAGAGTAAAAGCTAAGGCCGGCGAAGATGATTGTAGCTCTGATGGGAGAGCTTTTGGACAACACAGAGGGAAAATACATACATCCTGAAAGCTAATAGAGTAATTTTACAGTTTCTCTTCAAAGCTGTCAATCTAGGGGCGATTTGGAGGGCTGAAAGAGCCTAGGGGTTCTTCTGGTCATCTGTCCCCACTGCTTTGAGGCGGTGATTCAGGGTGTGTAGAAAGTCAGATATTTTCACCAATCTGCGAGAGAAGGGCTTCTTGACCTCCCTTAGAAACACTTCTCTATACTGAGTCACTCTCACTGCCAGGAAATGTGTATTTATTTCTATCAAAAACCCCATATAGTATAGTCTAAATTCTTTTTCTCCTGTTCTTTCCTCAGTGGAATTACAGAAAGAGCATCTAGTTAGAACTGAAAGAACACTTGGAGGTTTTACAAATGACAAACGGTCAATTTTCTAAAGTCATTTGCCTAAATTGATAAGAGCAAATTAATGCCAGAGCAGAATTAGCCTCTAGAACCTGATTTAAAACCAAGCAGTCTCACTCCTCTATAGCAGTATGTTCTCCTTTGGGTATGCCCTTCCTGATAAATGCAAACAAATACTACAAGATGTGTGGTTTGCTCTTAGACTTTTCTTTTTATAGTTTCAACACTATTAACCTTCCCTCTGGCAGTTTTTACAATTTTCATCAAATTCTTTCCTGGTATATGGTACCTAGCACAAGATGCGCACTCTACAAGCACCCAAAACTTATGGATTAGCCCTCACCATCCTGGATACATCTGTAGGCTTTTCTCTCTCTCATACTGATCTGAGATATGTTCACCAGAAGAAAATAGCCTATGTATGTTGCAATGAGTATTGCTTCATTATAAAATATGTTAAGAGCAAATCATCCTCATTTTCATAGCCCATCAAGTTGGACTTGAGCAAAGTAAGCAGTAAATGTGGCAAGTAATGATTTACCTTGTGAAATAGTATAAGAGCTTCATAGTCTCTGATGGCTTATAGATATGTGAAGATAAAACCCTCAGGACAGAAATTGCGAAATCTACTTTGTGGTTTTTCCAACAGGATATTCCACATCAACTTCAAATAAATTTGCCTTTGTCAAGCAGGTAACTTAACCTGCGATCAATTTAGCAAGCACAAAGTAGAAATTATTTTTATGATCATGGTTTTGGGGTTATGCTGTTGTTGTTGTTCCTAGGATCAAATTCCTACTTTTCCATTAAAATGTTAATTCATTCAATCCAGAGTTTTCTAAAGATATTGGCTACTCTCAAATATTACATAAAGTTCTTGTGAAGAATCAAAGTACTGCTGGTTTTTCTGCTTTTGATGCCCCTAAGAAGCAATGACTTATATGGCATTTGTGTCTGGAGTCAATTGTTTTGTTCATTTTCTGCCAACTCAAACACACGTGAGATGGCAGGCAAACACCCTGGCCTCAACCAAGAACAACAACAACAAGTAAATCACTGTGCTTCCAAGAAATTCATAAAAGAAAGCTTGTGAAATTGAGAAATGTGCAGTAAAAACTTGCAATATGGTGACATAAGACAACAGAAAAAAATTCAGCCAAAGAATTCTTATCCATACCCTACAGCATATTTTATTATGACTGTCTTTTCTCTTTGACTCAAAAAAATGCATTTAATGCCCAGATATTTCCTGGTATCTGTAAATCATTGCTAAAGTCTAAAGTTAAGTATAATGTACATAAATGTGTATTTTCTTGTTCAAACAAAACAAATACAAAAACTAAAAACCTAGAAATCAGAGCTACTTTTCTTTAACAACCAAACAATTCCTTATTGAACTGAAAAATAATTTCAGCTGTAAGAAAAATATCAATATTGTGGAGCACATATTTCTATCAGTATGTGTAAAAAACTACATTTTAATTACCTACCAATCTGTCTCTCTCACTACTCCTAAGCCTGTTAAGGGACTATGTCTTGTTTATCTTTATAACCTCGTCATTGAATATACTATCTATCACATAAGTTCAATAAATGTTTGTCCAAATAAACTACACCCAAGTGCTTATTAAATTGTTGATTAGAGTTAGGAAAACCTTGAGATTGTTTTTTCTCTGAGTAATTCAGTAATGTACAGAAGCTGATATAAAGTTTTGTAGCTGATATAAAACTTTACGTATGGCCTAGGTTATAAAAAGAAAAAGATATAGTCAAGATTTTTGTTTAGTTTTGTACATGTTGAATTGAAACTGACATTAATAAAAATGTAATAAAAATCTCCTTTTTATTCTCCTGTCATGCCCCACAAGTTCTTACCTCTGAGTCTTCATTACCATTGTGTCATAGCCCAGTGTACATCTCTCTCTGTCCCACCACCCAGCTTTGTCCATAACTATCATTCAGTACTCAATGCCCAGCTCAAATTATATCTCACCCATGAAATATAACATCATGTTCATAAACATTGAAATCACATGGAACTGTGCTATTTTCTGATTTTCACTTCTTTCATCTGTAAAATGTGTAACATTGTGAGGAATACATTTTAAGCCCCCAACCTTGCACCAGATAATACATATTCCTGGCACTTTTGTCTTGGGGGCCACCAAATCACAACTGATGCCAATATACATCAGCAAACTAATATGAATCTCAGGCATTTGCCCAGACTCCACCCTACTAACTTTCAATATTCTGTTCTTGTCTTTATTTACTTAGCTGTTAGTTTTCTGTCACCATACCCTTGTCTTGATATGTGCCTTGTTGTGGCTGCTGTTGTTGACTTTCAGCTTTGGTTTGGCTTATTGAACTCCTGTTTCTACACTCTCCTCAGCCCTGTTCATTTGTAGCCATTCTTGGTCTTAGATGAAAAACTCTTCTTCATTTCTAACACCTTGGACTATTCCCTTCAGCTCCCACACTATCAGGGAAGGAGAACTTGGGTGGTAAGCACTAATCTGTGGGCAAGTATACAAAGTGAGTCCGAGAACTGTTCTCAGTTAAAGACCAGGCTGCTATTACATTTAGGCAGTTTTGATTCCAAGGTGGAGGTGGTATCCATGCCAGGGGCAGTTCAAGAGAGCTAAGCCTTCTAACAAGGTGATGGGCCCTAGCACTACCGGAGCAGTATAAAAAGACAAAGAGTAAAAAGAGGTGCTACTTCAAATAGAATATGCAGAAAAGGACCAACAGAAGAGATGATATCTGAGGGCCCACCCCGTGGCGCACTCAGGAGAGTGCGGCGCTGCTCCCGCCGCAGCACTCCCACTGCGGGTTCGGATCCTATATAGGGATGGCCAGTGTGCTCACTGGCTGAGCGCGGTGCGGCCGGTCACAAAAAAAGAAAAAAAGAAAAGAAAAAAGAAGAGATGATATCTGAACAGAGACCAGAAGGAAATCAAGATGCAAACCATATAATTATTTGGAAGATGGGCATTCCATGACAGAAAAAAATCTACAATTTTTAAACATTGAATCTTTTTTATAATGTCTGAGGAGCATCAAATAGACCAGCTGGCTGGGGCAGAAAGAGGCAGGAGGAAAGGAGTTAGAAATAAAGTCAGAGGAGCCAGCTGACATAAAGTCTTATAAACCAAGGTAAGGACTTTGGATTTTATACTAGGCGTGATGGGAAACTATTTAAAGGCTGAAAACAGGAAAGTAACATGATTTACAATTTTAAAAATAAATCTGATTTAAATATGTGTGTAGGTTTCAGAAATCTCACATATGAAGACATCATGCAGGTAGACACAGATGATAATGTGACAACTATAAAAATCATCAACAGAATGCTAAATGTTATAAAAAATAAACACAAAAACCGTGTATATTTATATTAGTGTATATTAGTGTTTTTCTAAGATAACTACTTTAACTTACGACTCAAGAAAGTATAAACTATAAATATATACTTCTGCATTGTTGTTTTACTTTTTTTTCCAACTTACCTTGAATATTCAATAAATAAAATTAATGTGTAGAAACTGAAGAAAAATATTTTCATCAATCTTATTTTGAGGAAATATTTAAATTTTTCTTAACCAACTCATTCAATTAAATATGTTGAATATTTTGAGAAAGTAAACAAAGTATGAGGCTCTGAATGCACTTTTTCACTTAAAGGAAAAGTGAAAGTGCAGAAATAAATGATAAAAATGGATCAGCTGGTGCTAAACAGGTGTATGAAAAGCAATATAAAATGAGGGAAGCTAAACATCATTTTTGTCAAACATCTGAAATAGGTAGTACTTGTATGTAACTGGTAGTAAAATTTAGACTATAAAATATAAATAAAGTAAAAAAAATAGCACAAAATCTAAGAATCAGTTTTCTTGTGGCTGTTATAAGATAAAGTAAAACTGAACTATCCTTAAAAACTTAAAATTGAAAGCATATGGGTAAAGGTCTTTCTGTTACCACTTCTATTGGGCCAACTTCTGTTTATCTTTCAAGATCCTGCTGAAATGTCATACATGACAGTTTTTCCTGCCTATTAGTGCTCTGCCATAATAACTCTGTTAACACTCTCTTATGTTTATTGCAGTTCACTAAAGGCTGAGAACAAGGCAAGAGAGCTCACAGAAACCCCTCAAAAGCATTTAGCCTTCACTGTAAGGTACACTGCAGCAGCCACCCAAAGGCTAGGGGCTGAATGTGATATATGAGAGAAATACCTGTTAGACACTCTGGTCAGAGGCTCCCCAAATGTTTAGAGCTGGTCAACAAGACAGACAGGGAACTTCATAGTGCAGAAAGCTACCTGGTTAGCAATAAAGCATGAAGTGATCTCTTGATTCAGGTGATCAGATTCCAAGCCCTGCTAAAAGGGAAATCTCAATTCTGCCCTCAATATATTCAAAGCTAATGGTGAACTAAATTTAAACAAAGTTGCAACAAAGACTAAGTCCAACTTAACTACACATTATGACTCATCCCCACCAAACTAACAACCTAATAGAAGAAGAGGCATTTCTTTTTCTGAGTAAATATTATTTACTTCAGTCTCTACTATTCTTTTAAACTTATTGTCAAGCCTACAATAAAAACTTACAAGACAGTCAAAGATCCAAGAAACTGTTAGCCGTTGTGAAAAGAAGAAACAGCCAATAGAAACAGAACCAGAGACAAGTCAGTTGCTGGAATTACTGAACTGGGACTTTAAAAATACTGATAACTATATTAAAGGTAAATGGGCATGTGTGCATATATGAGGATTTTCAGAAGAGAGAGAGAATTATAAAAAGAAATCAAATGTGAATGCTGAAAGTAAAAAAAAAAATCATATCAGATATAAAGATTTATTTTAATGTGCTTAAAAGAAGACTTTACACACTAGAAGAAACAATTAGTGAATGTGAAGAAAAGATAGTAAAAATTATTAAACCTGAAACAAAAAGAAAATAAGAGTAAACATAAAATAAAACAGAGCAACTGAAACTATGAGGCAATATTAAATAATCTAACATGTTTAATTGGAGTCTGACAGGTGAGGAAAGAGAGAATACAGTTGAATAAATGTTTTAAAAAATTAGAAGCTAACGATTTTTTAACACTGATGAAAGAAAACAACCTAAATACTCAAGAAGCTCAATAAACTCTAAAATGGTAAATGCACACAAAAAAATCACACCTGGGCATAGCATAAATAAATAACGGAAAACCAATAATAAAGAGAAAATCATAAAAATAGGCAAGGGAAAAGGATGTATTACACATGGAAAAACAGCAGTAAAAATTAAGGTTGAGTTCTCATCAAAAATAATGGAGTCCAGAGGGCAAATTAATTACATTGTAAAGTACTGAAAGAAAAAAAGTGATTAATCTAAAATTTTGCGACCAATGAAAATATCTTCCACAAATGGAAGTGAAAGATTTTTTCAAAGAAAGAAAAACTGAGAAAATTGATCTTCAATAGATATACAGTACCAAAAAATGCAAGTTCTTCAGGCTAAAGAGAAATTATGCTGACTGTAAACCCACATCTTCAAAAAGAAATGAAAAACACCAGAAAGGGTAAATATGTTGGTCAAAATAAAACAAATGTTTTATTTACTGTCATATTTTATTTTTATAGTTATGTTTTTTAAAAAAAATTTCAATCTATTGACTACTTAAAAATAATAATGTGTGATTGGTTGTCATAGAATTAAGATATATGACACAAGGACATAAGTTGTAAAGTTCTGAAGGCAAAATACAATAAGGTAAGATACATATGGTAATCTCTGAAGTAATCATTACAATACAACATAAAGAGGTATAGCTAAAAAGGCAATAGATAATTGTCAAAACTCATCAAACTGAACATCTATGATCTGTGAATTTTATTATACATAACATATAGCCTGATTAAAAATATATTACACATGTCTCTGCTTTTGAAATCAGAAAACACTATCAAATTTAGGCTTTTCTTGATAGTCAAGGTCAAAGTTTTTGTACAGGGCTATAAAATTTGTGCTACATCTAGAGGTTACAGGATATAATGCTGGGCTACTGAACATTAGAACTAATTATTCCAGACAGGCATGTTTTTCTATTCAATGTCATTGCTGTGTTTTATAAATTTAATCTACTCAATAATGAAGAAAAATTTACGAAAAGACTTTCTATTATATTATTTTTTTCATGCTTAATTATTCTGCTTGGCTGTGTTCCAAGCCAAGTGTAGCTAATTTTTATTTATATATGTATCCACAGAACAAGCCCATTGCCTTGTCCTTAGTAATAGTCAATAGATCTTTTATCGAATAAATAAAATAATGAATAACTATAATATTTTCATATAATTGGGAAAAAATTATGTATGCATACCAAAGGTGATTATGAAAAAAGTAAATAAAATAAATGGTGTATATACAGTATGACAACTCCCAGATGTCCCAAAAATGAAATAGCCGTCTGAACTTGGTCTCACCACTGTGATAGTGTATGCATCTAAGCAAACAATTGAATGTCTCAGTTCGAAAAAATCTGTGAGAAAAATGTAACAATATCATTGGTTTAATTTTTTAGGCTGGAAGCATACAACAGTTTCAGGCATTTCAGGGTCACATTACAATACTGGCAAAGTCACAGATGAAAAGGACACTTAACTGAAAACAGCTATAGGCCATGTTGTTTTTCAAGAGGATTAAAGTAATACCTATAGATAAACTTCCTTGCAATGATGGATTTATTAATAACCAATTCCTATGTCATTAAATGTTCTGAAGTGATATAAAGGGGGTTAATGTTACAATCCCCTTTCAGGTTATAATTTTTAGGTTCTGTTACAATTTTTCTCTTTTAAAGGAGAGTGGTGGCCTAAGGGTATCTATCTATCTATTATCTATCCACCTTAAACTTTTTGGAATAATTTTTTAACATATACAGACTTTCTATAATGATACCTCTTCTGCCTTGAATCCGTGGAGGGAAATAACGGATGTGGCATAGGGGGAATATGGGAAGATAAGAGAGACCAAAGTGAGATAAAAAAGCAGATTCCAGGGTTCTCATATTTTCCTACTTCTCAAGATCGAGTTTCACATGGGTGGTAATTCTATCCAAATACATACGGAGGTGGCCAAAAAAACACTGAGCCCACTTCTGCCATATCTTTTGAGGATGAAGTTCTCTAGGAGAAGTCCATCATCCAGGTCAGTATTATGTCCACCATGGTATACAAGTAATAGTACCACCTAGGCAGGAAAAGTTATCTGGAGGAGCCTGTACTGTACCTCAAGTCCTCGTGGCCTTTAACAGGGCATGTTAATAATTCAGAGGCTCCCATGTACCCTAGTGAAGGAATGTGAAGGATCTAGGAGAGATCAGAGCTTGCAGTATGTGAGGGAAACATGAATGGAAACACAGGCTTTGGTCATAGAGGTGCCACCCACCACCCAAAAAAGGCCAGAGAACATTGGAACACCAGCCACTCACAGTAGAGACAGAGGATTCAGGCAACACACCCTTCTTTCATACCACCCCAGATAATATAGGCTCCCTTTGTACCCAGCTGTCATCTTGGATAGAAGCAGACTGTTGGAGGAGAAAATAGAAAAAAGCCAGTATTTGCCTAAAGGAGACCAAATCAACCAAAGGGCACTATTTAAACCAGAAGAAATGGAGACGCTGTTAATTGGCATGTTTAAAGTTCCTTTCCTGACTTAATACCCTGTGGGATGGGAGGTGAGAGAGGAGACTTAAATCTATTAATAGAGGCAAAAAATTAGATTTTCTATGCACATTTGGTTGTAACAGGAGTTAATGTTACCACCTCAGTAGAGGTGAAAAATAAGCAAGTAGATAGAAAAATAAGCAAAAAGACAAATGGATGGATAGGTGATGATAGATAGATAGACAGACATTACAGTCCAATTGCTCCAAATTTACAGAAAGGAGCACAGGAATCTTAAATCCCAAAACCTTTGCAATAATATTATCTAGGAAAAAAAATAAGTTGACTAATTCTTGAAGTTGTGCCATTACGTTCTAAGACTGTGATATTTTGTATATATCAGAGTCCTAAAGAAAGAGTTCATTAATTTTCCTAAAACCTTTTTGGGGGGAGTCAACTTGACATAGCAAAACAGACAGACATGGTTTGCATATCAGCTCTGCTGTTGCAAGCTCCATGCCTTAAACAAGTTGCCAACTTTAAGTTCTTTTTGTATTCCCAACTATTAGATAGGACTAATAACATATCCATTTGATAGTTGTTTGGATATTAAACAAGGTAGCATAGGAAAAGAACCTAGTATGCATAAGATGTTCAATGGTATTAATTTCTTTCCTTTAAACTTCATTTTTGAGGGGAAATAAGTGAAGTCACACTGACAGTTTTGTGATTATGAACAATATCTGTGAAATCAGAGTTTTAAGTTGCTTAAAACTGGAATTTGATGACATTTGGAAAGTAGGCAAAAATATTAATATTACATAAAACATAAAATATTGAATCTTAGGTGCTAGATCAACAGTCATAAGAGAAAGCAATCTTACCACATAAGTAAAAGCTTAAAGATGAAACCTGGGATCCCCCAATTTCCCCTGGCTATTCCCTTAGAATCCTATCAGAGTAGACCTCGGCTGGGGGAGAGGGAGACAGTTGAAGAAAAACTGCTTGACCAGGTAGGATGGGCTGGATTCCTGGGAGGAACAAATTCAGTTAATAGTAAGATAAGAGTAGAGTTCCTTAAGGTAAGACTTGATCTGGAGGTCAGGATGTTTGTTCCTTAAATAAATGCCTTATGGCTTAGGATAACACCTGTAATGCCAATCTCAAGTTGTCTTTGAAGAATACCTGCTTTGAGGTTTGTATACCTCCAGACTTGAAGGAGCCAAGGAAGACCTTAGCCAGGATGCCAGAAATAATTACACTAACCTCACCACTGGTCAATCAGACATTCACATGCTTCCTGAGACCCAATCTATCCTGATTCCTGCCCTATAAGTATCTGTGATTTTTGGCTCTCAGGGAGTCTGGGGTCTTAATGCTCCTTTAGCTACAGTAGGCTCCTTTGAATAGCCATCCAAGTAAATGCTAATTTTTAACAGCGCAAACTTTGGTGTGAGAGACATCTTAGTCATTTGGGCAGCAGAGGAGGAATGCCTCTTGGTTCAGTGACAAAGACCATGAAGGAACTAAAGTTAATCATCCTCTCCAAAAGAGACTGATTTTAAACAATTCAGGGGTAAGACAATTCTGCAATTGTGGCACATGCTGTTTTAAAACATACATGCGAACACCCCACATTAATGAGATAAAGAGAGAAAGAGCAGACATATCCTGTGCAGATCCATGAAAAAACCCATAGAATGATGTGTTCACAAGAAGTACTGCTTTATCTTGTGTTTTCTTCTGAGATTATTGAAGAAGGGAGGAATATTCAAAACTGATAAATAACACTGTGTGACTTTTCCTATGAAGAGATAGAAAACATATTGACATAATCTTTGCCCGACTCTCTACTCAGATCCAAAAGTGAGATGTGTAATGCCACTACACACGAATAGAGACACTGAGAGGCATAAACATTCAATCTACTAAGAAGTAAATAGCAATCTCTTTTAAAAGGAAAAAATACATTCACTAATTGGGTACAAGGCAAACAGATGTGGGAAAGCAGAATATTTTTGCCCCAAAATATTTTCCTTGACATATTCCAAGATGATTAATTCAGAGAGATTGGAAAAACTGGTATAACTGGAAAGCTGATTTTTTTGTGGAAAGAAATTCATATCTATAAGTGCAAATAGCCAGGCTTCCTGTGAGAAGCCCCTCCATTGGCTACCATGTATTCTTTCTGGGGGCAGCTGTGAGATTACCTGAAGTATTTTCATCTGAATACAAGATATCTCTACTTAACTTTTAACTTCTGACTTCCTTCTTTCACCTGTGATGTCACCTCCCCCCCAGAGTTTGACAAACCTGGTCTCAGGCCATTGTTCTGGGGCTTGTACCTCTGCACACCTTCTCTCTCATGAACTCTTGTATATGAGCTTTGCACCCCCACTGGAAATTAGGACATTACTTTTTTATGATTCCACCATGCTTTGCCCTCTCCCAGCATGTTAAGTAATAAAATTTGTTGTTATGTATTTTCTTCGTCAGTGATTTTTATTAATGAATCTTCAGGGGTGAAGAGGAAGTTTTCTCTTGGCCCCTACACAGATCAATTCATTTGCCTATTAAAGCAAAGATCTTCTTATATCCTAAGACCCATCTGTAGGACTTTATTTAAAAATCCATAAGAGGAAGAGTTAAGATTTTTTTAACTTGTATTTTCTATTTTTTTCTTACCAAGTTCATGTATTTAATGTAAATAAGGTTATATATTTTTTTTAATTTAAAAAATTACCAGTGTCATTTCCACTGAGTTGAAAAGTTCATTAAAAATCCTGGTTTCCTGAATGGTTTTTAGAGCAATGCTACTCAAAGTGTGGTCCATGGAACAGTGCTGGTCTTTGAATTGTTTCTTATCTGCAATGAAATAACATGGAAATCAAGAGTAAGTGTTTAGAAGCTTTTTTGGTAACTTGACTATAATTTTACATCTTTGAGTCTAAAAATAAAACATACAGCTTTCATTTTTCTAGTACTTCATATTGTGTTTATAAAATCTTTGGGCTGCAATAGACTGGGGGGATAAAAATAGATACTTTCCCACAGGTAAATCTTAAAAGTACTGATTAAGGATGAGCTTTGGCAAGAAATAGAAATTGTTCTGAGTCCCAGCTATAATTGTAGCCAGCTCTAATTGCAGGCAAATTCAATTTGTATGATATTGGCAAAATTACTTCATCTCTTTAAGTTTCAATTTCCTCATCTAAAAACTGAGTGCCTACTTTTCATATGGTTGTTATATGGTCCTTGGACCAGCAACAGGAGCATCACCCTAGCACTTATTAGAAATGTAGACTCTCAGACCTTCCCCTGACCTACCAAATCAGAATCTGCATTTCAACAGCATTCCCAGTGAGGCATGTGCGTAAACATAATGTTTGACATACAGAAAATGACCAGGAACTATAATCTGCTGTTGACTTTATTCATCATAATAATATGTAAATATTATTGCTTGAAAGACACGGTGATACTTGGACTCACAGAAATACAGTGACATAAAAATCAAACAATTATCTTTCTGATATTTTACAAGTACCTAAAAAGTAAAGAATATAATGCAGATTCTGTTGATATTAGTAACAAAAAACACATGGTTCTCACCTTCAAGGTTTCCATGTGATAAAAATATAAGCCAAGTACATCTAATAGAAATAACAAAGTGTTCTGACTTGTTGGTACAGCCATAAAGAAAAAATGGATAAACTGAGGCAATATCACTTTAAGTAGCACTCTTACACAAAGAATAAATTTTATATTTGAACTTAAAAAGATAAAAGGAAAAAAATCATGTGCGCTCAGCCAATAACACTCGGTCTTATATCAAAAATAACCTGAAATGTTCAAGTGTTGAAGTGTTAACTCCAGCCAAATTCCTTGTCCTCTAAAGTCACCCTGCTGTGACTGGCAATACAGAGGTCACATACCATTTCAGCTTCTATAGCAAAGCTCAGTGGGAAGTAAAGAATGAAATTGCTTGCTACTTATCTCTAGATGCTCTGTCTAGGTTTCTGAGAAACCATGCTAGGGTAGCAAATATAGCTTAGTAATGATTTTTTAGAAACAACATGAAGGTTAAGACAGGAAAAAAAAAAAGAGCACATTGACATTTGCCATTTTTACAAAATAAACGTGCATCCTAACAATTTACACAAGAAATGTACCTCAGACTTATATCACCAGTGATTCTCAAGACCATGGCAGGTACCTAACAGAACTAGTTAGTATCATCTATATGTATCTGATTATTCTTCTGTTCAAGCCAAGTACAAGGATTGCCCAGGACAAAGAGACATAAACGCTGATAAATCGTCGTTTCAGTTACAATATCTTTACTTTCTTTTCAATTCCATGTAGCTGACTTTTGTAAAAGCTGAACCCTGACAAAATGGAAACTTCACTTACTCATAGAGAAGTATTTTTCTATGGTGCCCAAAACCAGGATACCTCCATGATATGGACAGTTACCTAGCATTCACTCTGTATCACACATTGGACTAGGTCCTAAAAGATGGATGCAAAAGAAATAAGAGGAATTTTTTCTGTGAGATACTGGAAGTACAAAAGGGGCACACACAAAAATATGTAATATTTTGCAGTGGAAACCTGGCTCCCACTCTCAATTTCCATCCACTTTCTATTTTGTGTCAGATTTCAACATAGCATAAATACAAACAGTGTCTTGAAATTCTGAGTCCTATCAAAAGTATCCATAGTTTGAAGATCTGTATGGCACTAAAATAATTGATTTACTGGCTTTAAAAAATTCATTGAAATCTGGATAAAATTCATCATTGTGTTTCCTAAATGTACAGGGACAAGTCGCATTTCCTCATAACTTAAAATTATATATTGCAAAGGAGAAAATATTTGATGATATCACAAGGCTTTTTGAATCTGACCTAAAATATATTATCTTTATTATTAGAGATATGAAATAGAAGCACGTGGATGCACTTACGCAATTTAATAATTAGTTCCATATGCCATTCTTACACTTGGTAATATAGACTGTCGTTTTAAAATGATTCTAAAGTTCACAATTAGATGATTAGTTTTTAAGACTGTTTTAAGACTTTGTTTTAGACCAAAAAAGAAACTGTGGAAACTCTATTTTAAATGACATGGTATTGCCTGATTTTCTTCGTAACAATACTTCTAAAGTACATGTGAATAATTGTGTTAAATTATTCGTCATGAAAGTTAATATGACGTTAATTATAATAAAGGAGAGGGTTTTCTGAACACAATCCAGGGTTTTAATGCCCATAGGATAAACTACACTGACAGAATTTGTCCTTGACTGAGGCCTTACTGCTATATGCTAACCCCCAAATTAACAATTTGTACTTTTGAGAGCTAAAAAACTGATTATAGTTTTAGACAATGCAAAGTATGTTGGTTTTTCTCTCGGAGAGGAGCATTAAATAGTGAAAGTTGAACAGGCTTTAGACCAAATTCATAATTCTACCTTTCACTAGCTGTGTGATTGGGAAAACTTGTTTAATTCTCTGAGCTTCATGGGATTTTTTTTAAGCTGTAAAATGTGGATGAAAATATACAATTTTTGGCTTTGTTGTGGAGATTAAAAGAAATGAAAAGCAGCTATCCCTGTTCTGAAATATAATAAGGACTCAGTAAGTGTTAGTTTATTTCCTTTTTTTTCTCTTGCTTTGAAAGAGGCAGTAGGGGGTAGTATTTGTAATTCCCTCAGGGCCCACAAGAGAATTATCAAAAATTATATTTTATAACATTTATTAGTTGATAAATTGTTTTCACATGCATTAGCTCTTCTAATGTTTCCAATAGCCTTGTGCTGGAGGCAAAGCAGATAATTATTCCTTTTTTACAGGTTAAAAAAACAGGTTCAGGAAGTTAAATAAATTAATGAAGTTCATGCAACTAGAAATTGACATCACTGGGTTACAAACCCAGATCTGTCTAATCCCAAAATCCGCTCCCCTACTCCAGGTATACACCCCAGTATTTGGTAGCACAAAATTCTCTGAACTGCAGCAAAATTAGGAAAATTGATATAATCAGGGACTTTTTCATAAAGCAGAATATTTCCCTATTTTTAAAGTCAGAGTTTATGACCTTTTTTCAGAATACAATGCTTTCTATTATGAAGCAATTGTGAGAATAGATGACATATTTTTTTGCATCTTTTATAAAATTGTCAAGCTGACTTGTCTTTTTTTTTTTTTTTTTTGAAATTTTATTGAGCTATGAAATGCAGAAGTCTGGAAATCATACACTAGGGCATGCTGCTGTATTACTCTCACCAGTAATAAAAAAAAAAAATGAGATTGCACTGAAATAGCATGAGAATTCCAAATGAAGCTGGCCCCAGAGAATGTAATATTATGATGTGGGTAAGCCCTATGCTTGTCATATATAAACTAACAGCTCCAAAAGGGTGTTTTAGACCTCTTAGAAGTTTCAGCAGAACCTTGAAGTTTGCTGGTGTCAAATCAAATTGTTCACTAGTAACAAGTCGAATATTGATAGGTTAGAAGAGATGGGCATAGTTAGAGAGGAATTCACAAACAGCAGGTTAGTATATACAGGTTAGTATATACACATATATTTCTCTGTCATCTGAGAGGGTCTAGGAGCAGAGACACCCCGGTAGCAACAAGCCCAGATACTGGTTTCTGATACCATTCTTTAATGAAAGGAACCAGGGCTCCTTGGAGAAATGGCTGATTCTAGGACTGTTGAGGAAATATACAAGACGAGTCTGAAGAATCTTGCAGTGCCAGAAAGTAAGTAAGAGCTCAAAAACAACAACAAAAAAAACCCAAACTGATGAGATTATGACAAAAGCATACAGAAGCCCAGTAAAAGGGCTCACAATGGCCAGAGCTGGACCAATCTGAGCAACAAAATAAAATGGTATTAGATTATAACTCAGCATATAAAATAAATATACATGAGTCCATACTGAGATAAATAAATGACTGAATAAATTAATTAATGAGAGAGAAGAGACATATCTCCCTTCAGATTTACACTTTAGAGTAAGCATTGTGGCAGTGTTATGGAGGAGGGTTCCAAAAAGTGTTAAGTTAGAATTAGCACAATGAGCTAAGAGATAATTACCCTAATATAAAATTTAAATGAGAGCCTGATTTAAAAGGTATGTGTAAGAATGAGGGGAAAATAAAAGAGATTTACAGTCAGAGCAATGGTCATTCAGTGTGTAGGCAGGGCAAGAGAGGAAAAGGTCTAGAACTGGGGCTTTAAAACCTAAGTGAGTTTAATAGTTTCCTGGGAAACTTGTTAAAATGCAAATCCAAGTGTCCCATCAGGTATTTTGCTTTACTTGGTATAGAATGGGAGTCACATTTGGAACCTTTAATTTCAATTAGTACTCCAGGAGTTCTGAGGACCGCATTTTGAGAACACAGGATGTTCCCACTTTTCTGATTTGGAAAGCTGACTTTCTGGTAGTTCCATTAATCAAAATTTAAAGTAGAGGAAGAGGAGCAAGAGAGTAAAGAGGTAGGGTGACCAATCATCTTGTTTTACCTGGGACTGAAAGTTCCTCATCCTGGGAAATCCCTCAGCCCTGGGCAAAACCTGACAGTCACCCAAATTTAGAGGTAAAAGTACGTAGTTGAGCAGTAGCTGTTTGCAGAATGTCTAAATATAAATGTCTCATAGGGGATTATAAATTTATGAACTAAGGAAAGAGATATAATCTGGAAATACACATTTAGAAGTCACTACTATACAAGTAGAAGTTGAAGTAATGGGACTAGGTGGTACCAGTCAGGATAAGACTAAAGAGGACAAGACTCACACTGGAAATTTTAATGAACATCAATATCTAAAAAAATGTAGAAAAGGAGACTGCAACAGAGAATAAGAAGGTGCTTTCATCAAAGAAGACACTGAAAAGAGTGAGGGAAGCATCAGTGAATGATCATGCCTGGAAAAAAAGGAGTGATCTAGAGCATCAAATGCTGTTGAGAGGCACCACTGGGTTTTGTATTTAGAAGATCATAAGTGGGTTTAGCATGAGCGGTTTTGTTTACATGGAATTTTATTCAGTTTAATTTATATAGAGCTGTATTGTGATGGTTTGAAGAATCAGGAAGAAGAGAGAAAATAATATTCCAGAGACTGCTATCTACTAGGTGACGAGCCAAATCCAGCCTTTAGAAATCTTTTTTGTTGCTGTTGTTGTTGTTTGTTCATAGTCTTTTTTATTGCATGGTAAATAAGTATATGATATGTTAGAAGGTGATAGGTACTTTGTAAAAAGAAAAATTAGAGCCAGCTAAAGGAAATCAGTAGAGCAGGCAGGGGGCAGGGTTGTAATGTTAAAAAGGGTTATTAGGATAGTTTTCATTGAGAGGGACGATTTGAAGAAACATTTGAAGGAACTAAGGGAGAAAGCTATGCTGATATCCAGGTAAACAGTGTTAGAGGCAGAGGATAAAACTAGAACGAAGGCCCTTATGTGGGAGACGCTTAGTGTGTTCAAAGAACAGCAAAGTGAGGCCATATATACATGCATATATACAATACGTATTCTTAATTCCCTCACTCTACATCACATCTTTGTGAGCTGGAAGTTATTCTCTCACTTTAAGATGATGTTGATTTTTCAGTTTATTTCTCAGAGGCAGCCTAACTTTTCACACCTCCAAGTTCTTGGGGGATACCTGGTTTGGGCCCCCCTGTGCTGAGAGCACTTGCCGGACTTCTCCACAGCCCTCGACACCGTTGGCCGTTCTCTCCTTCCTTAGGCTTCGTGGCATCATGACCCTGACTTCCCTCATCGCTCTGTGGTTGCTCTTTCTCAAGATCCTTCACTTAGTCATCTTGCTACTCTTTTTTAAAAAAAATTTTATTGAATCAAAATTGATTAAACATATTTTGGGGGGTCCAACATTGAGATCTGTTGATCAAATCAATATTCCTGGCATATATATTGTTACAAATTGTAATCAGTCTTTATGCCCCTTGTCCAATCTCTCCTCAGCCTACTCTCCCGCCCCCTTCTACCACCTCTAATTACCCTAGATTTCTTCTCTCCTTCTGAAAGAATAATGGTTACTCTGTTGATTTGTTGCCTAGATGATCTGTCCAATGCTGAGAGGTGTGATCAGGTCCCCCAATATTATCATATAGCAGATGCTTCTTCTGTCACTCTGCAATGGGCTTTGTGAAAAGAGACATCCTCTTCTTTTCTTTGGTCTCTGCTGGTGACTCTCCTTGTCAATGTACTCCAGTGGCTGGTGGACCATCTGCGTGGTGGTTGTGACGTCTAGCTGCTATTGTAGCAGCCATGATTATTGTGGTGGCTGTAGTGGGCCACCCCCATGGAGGTGATTCCTGGCAGTATTCCTGCTTGTGGGGAGTGTCTGGTCCCTGACTCCATACCTTGGGATCCTGGGTGGGCACCGAGGCACTGGCATTTTGTGCCTGGTTGTGGGAGGGGGGTCTGGTCCTCTTATCCATCCTCAGGTCCCTGGGCAGGCCCCAAGGTGCTGGCACAGAGTACCTGGTTATGGGAGGGGGATTCAGTCCCCTTCTCCATGCCTCGGGTCCCTGGCTCCAAGCCTCAGGTCACCAGGAGGGCTCCAAGGCATTGGCATGGTGTGCCTGATTGTGGGAGAGGGGTCCAGTCCACTTCCATGCTTTGCGTCACTGGGCTGGCCCCGATTTGCTGGTGCTTTGTGCCTGCCTTTAGAAATCTTTTAACAGACATGCAAAGTGTTTGGTTTTTTCTTTTTGTTTGGTTTTATCAGTCAGTAGCACTTAGCATTTAAAACATTTTAGATAAAATCCACATTTCCTGGTTATCTTGGAAAATGAGAAGCTCTGGCATCTGGATCTACATTTTCGTATGTCAGGGATTAGCCTTGGCAGATGCTGACGGGCACAGACTACAATTTTCCACTATTGCCCCCATCTCTCTTTACTATCACCCTCCTGGTCCCTACAGATATGTGAGTGGGAGACCCAGGTATAACATATAAGGGTGCTTCAAAAAGTTCATGGGAAGATTGGTATTATCTTTCAATTCTATTTTTTCATGAACTTTTTGAAGTATTCTCATATACAAATCTGAAAGAAAGAAAAATAAAATTTCTAAAAGTGGAAGTTTTGGCTTTATTTTTCTTTTTAAAGGTGGGATTAGCTTGAGCCTATTTATATGATAGCTAGGAAAATTAAGATAATTACTGAAGCAAATTCAAAATGTGAGAGGGAATGCGATGTAGACAATGACAGAGAAATAGCCTTGGATGAGCTAAAGGACGCCTCTGGAGAAGGTAGCTGTACATTTAATGAAGCTATAGTTTAAGAATATGACATTGAAAATAAATTAACTAGACTCACTTGAGATGGATAGTCACTAAAGCATCACTTTAGCCCTATTCAGATCATAATTAAGGAGAAAACAAAAGCCCCAATATTTCCAGTTATACCAAGAAACTAGTATTCTGTTTCCTGAGTCCCTAAGCATAGTTCATGTTTTTGTGTTTCTGATGAATTACATCCAACAGTTCTTTGCTGCTATAGTGGTGCTCTCATACAAAGGACTGGAGAGAGCATGTTTGTATAAATCCAGAGAGTTTGTAAATCAAGATTCTGCAACAGCACAAAGTGATCCATTTTCCAGCCTTGGCTAGTAGTATTTGTTTATGCATGCATATCCTTCCCATGACGTTCAAATTCATTTCTGTTCTGGTTGATATACTGAGGCCCAGTGTAACCACAAAGAATACTTGAGTTGCAGTTTCATTTGAATTAAAGTTGTTGGCAGTGGCATGATTCGAAAGAGTTGACTACAATTTGCAAATGCTATTGTATTAGTCAGGGTTCTCCAGAGAGACAGAATCAATAGGATATGTTATGAGATATATATGAGAAGGGATTTATTAGGGGAATTAGCTCATGGGATTGTGAAGAAAAGTCCCATAATAGGCCATCTGCAAACTGGATGCCAGCAGCATGGCTCAGTCCAAGTCCAAAGTTTTCAAAACCAGGGAAGCCAGTGGTGTCCTTGGTATAAGTCCTGAAACCCAAAAGCTGGAGAGTCTTGAGCCCTGATGTTCATGGACAGGAGATAAGAGTATATCCCATCTCCAACAGATAGAAAGAGAGATTTTCCTTTTTTCTCCATATTTTTTTTCTCTCTGGGCCCCCAGCGGATTGGATGATTCCTGCCCATATTGAGGGTGAATCTTTCCCACCGATTCCACTCAGGTTCTCATGCTAATCTCTTCTGGAAACACTCTCATGGGCACACCTAAAAAGATACCTGTACCAGGTTTCTGGGCATTCCTTATTCTAATCAAGTTGACACCTAGAATTAACCTTCACAGCTATAAACTACTTCTCTGATGGTTTTGGTATATCACCCAGGCTCCTCCAAATTAAAGCACACCTATTAGATGGCTTATCACTATGACACAGTTAAGATAAAATTTCTCAATCTAATACTCAAGACCATCCACAACATAGCTTTATTTACATAAATGAAACAAATAAAAATTCAAGACAATCTACTATGGCCTTATCTATTTGGCAGATCAAATTGTTTTCTGGCACATTCTGTTTGTTTTGGGGTAGTTGTTCTTTTCCCACAATAATGACAGGCTCAAGGTTTTATTTGCCCTAATGTCTCTGTTGGATCCACGGCATGGCAATATTGCATCATTATTAATTGTCATTGTAATAATTAGGGTTTAGGAGTCTAACAGCTTTCCCAGAGAAAATAATGCCTAGATGCAAGCATGACTAAAGTACTGTAATTCTTCCACCTTTAGAGAAACTAACTTTTGTTTTATTTCCACAGGTACACTTGAAAATTAAAATATAATGAATACTATGACAATATTAAAAATGATTGTATCCAAAATGTCAGTGTTCTTTTAGACCTATAGACCCTTAATAGAAAGATTTTTCTGTAGAGAAGGAAAAGCATATATAGCAAGATGTAACATGAAAGTCATATGAGAGACTTTTGAATCAATCACCTATTCATCTTCAAGTAATTCTCTTCAGTTCTAATGAAACCAGGCAGTTCCACCTAAAGTAATCTTATCCAGCAATCAATACAAATGATCTTAAAATTTCTCCATTTCTCTTGTGCATAGGCCTCTGAAGTTTTCCTAAAAAAAAAGATTTACTAAAATTTTGGACACAGCATGCATTTGTTCTTGCTCTCCATCAAACTGTTCCACAAAAGAGAATGCTAAGCAGTCTTCTATGACCTAGTAGGCACAGCAGGTCAGAAGTGCCGAGAAGAAAAGTGAGATCAGACGAAGCCCCCTTGCTCTTCTATGTAACTTTTCAAAAATTCTCTCAGTTCATTTTCATTTGAATGGGATTTTGTTCCTATGTTCTTTTCTCAACACAATAATATTTCTTTACAGAGGTTTTGATTCTCCTCCAAAAGATGAAAGAGCAAATGAAAAAGTTACTGAAACTGAGGAAGAGTTATGATCAAGTTATACCTTCCTAGCCTAGATATGTTTTATAATTCCCTAGTCAGATATCCTAACTTCTAACCCCAAACATGTTATGACTTCCTAGTCTTCTCAAAATCAGTGGCATTAGTTCTATCTCATGAGGACTGACTCAAAAAGAACTCACTACTATTCGTCTGCTTACTTCACTGTTCAAGCCTTTCTCTCGGTATTAGTTTTCCTTTGCTGCTGTAACAAATTATCACAGGGTTAGTGGCTAAAAACAACACAATTTTATCATCTTACAAATCTGGAGATTTGAAGCTTACCACTGCAGGTCTCACTGGGCTAAAATCAGATGTTGGGAGAGCTGCTATTCTTCTGAAACCTCTAGAGAAGAATTTGTTTCCATGCCTTTTCTAGCTTCTAGAGACCCATGTTCCTTGGGTCATGGTCTCCTTCCTCCATCTCCAAAACCAGCAAGTCCTTCTCACATGGCATCACTCTGACCTTGCTTCCATTGTCCTGTATCCTTTTCTGAATCTGATTCTTCTGTCTCTCTCTTCCACTTTTAAGGACCCTGTGATTTCACTGGGCCAACTGGGAAAATCAAAAATAAACTCCTGTCTTGAGGTCAGCTGATTAGCGATCTTAATCACATCTACAATTTTCATTTTCCTTTGCCATGCAACCTAACATATTCACAGGTCCTGGGGATTAGGATATGGGCATCTTTGAGAGGTCATTATTTTGCCTACCATGTTCTCCAAAAGTTCCTCTAGCATTTCCTCTTGAAAACTCATACAAATGCAATCTTCATTCATCAGGACAAGATTTCCTTTCATTCTTTCATATTTTTCCCAAGATAGTAGCTTCTTGGCAGCCTGCTATGGTGAAAGTACTGAGTATAATCCAAAACACTTAAATCCAAGTCCTGACTATGCCACTAATTTGATCAAGATATTTAAATTTGTGAACATCAGTTTTCTTGCTCATAAAACAAAGGTGATAAATAGTTCATAACGTGACTAGCTCTACATGTTGTGATGATAAAATGGGTTGGATGACTTGTGATGTCCTTTAAAACTGTTAAGTTGGACAAATGTCAGGTCAAGAAATAGTGATGTGGACTTCACAGATGCATTCACCAGTGTTGAAATACTGGCTCCTTCACATGACCTTGGGCTAGTTTCTTCAATTTCTCAAGTAAGTTTTGTCATCTGTAAAATAAAATTAACTTCTCAGAGGCAGTAGGATGATTAAACAAGATAAAATATATAAAAGTGCTTAAAAGAATGCTGACAGTTCATTCTAATCACTCATTGTTAGTTTTGATAATTAGTAAATGATGAATTAATTTTATTTTTGAGTTCTCCAAAATTTTAATATTAAGGGAAATTAGATGTATCTTATTTTTCAGCTCTGGTTAGTATGAGGTTAGTACAATTTATTTGTAAAAATCTTAAAACCTTCTTTTGTTCCTTTTTAATAAGTAAAAATAGATATATTTTTAATACATTAATGCCAATATTTTTGATATTCTAATTGTCCCAGATTTGGCCATGTGAGCTTCCTCAAGACAGCCCCTATTTTAATTTAAACAAAGTTTTGTTCCTATGTTCTTTTCTTAACACAGTAGTATTGGTTTCCAGCTTTCTAGTAAATCAAAATATTCTAGGCTCACATTACACATTACCTGCCACAAATCTGGAATCACCCATTTCTCAAAGAATAATGAGCTCTTATGATGAAGAATATTATTTATAAATTTAGATCTAGGAACTAGCTGGTCTCATTATTAATGGCTTGTCATTGGTTCTGGCCACATTCCATGAACAAATCTAAGAACTATACATAGTCCACAGGTTTTTCTTTATCTGGGGATTTTATCTCCATTTTTCCCCACAGTGAGAACTCTGGTTCCCAACAACATCAATATATTCACTCATTTGTTTTATCCTTCAAGAGACACACCAAATAATTTCAGAAATATTAAGCCAATATGACTACCAACAACAAACCTATTAAGTAAAGTTCAGGAGTGTTTTTTTTATTTGTTTGTTTTTGCATTTTTTTTCCTTAAGGGTATTCAGAGAACTATGTTCAAAAGTTCCTTGGATAACTCCTTTTCCTATGTGACTGTGTTATCAGATTGGTACACACTTGGGTTTATTTGTTTCTGCCATAATTAATTTTAAAATTTTTCTTTTATAATTATTTATTTCATTTTAATTTTTAAAATGTAAATCATTCACATATTTCAAAAGTCAAGTCAAAATATATAAAATATATAAATATCCATTATATATTGTTAGGAAATGAATGTTTGTGTCCACCCAATTTCACATGGTGAAGACCTAACGTCCACTGTGATGGTGTTTGGGAAAAGGACATTTGGGAGGTAATTAGGGTTAGAGAAGGACATGAGAGTAGGGCCTCCTAATGTGATTAGTACCCTTATAAGAAGGGACACCAGAGAATTTGGTCTCTCCTCATGCACACACATATAGAAGAGATCATATGAGGACACAGCAAGAAAGCAGCCATCTGCAAACCAGGAAGACAGCCCTCGTCAGAAGCTAACCACACTGGAACCTTGATCTCAGACTTTCAGCTCCCAAAACTGTGAGAAAATACATTTCTGTTTTTTAAGCCACCCAATCTGTGGCATTTTGTTGTGGTAGCCTGAGATACTTAGTATATATTCTATACATAAGTTATATAAAGTATATAAGTAGATTATATATAACATAAAATATATAAATATAGATTATATATAAATATATAAATGATAACTCATTTCTATCTAAGCATCTTCCAATCAATTCCCACATGTCTAGCATAGGTTAGTCTCTCATTCATCCTTTCTGTTCTCAGTGACTTTTTTTTTTAAATAAGCATATACATGCACACACATGCATATAAACACAAACGTGTTTTATTTTCTCTTACGTTTTACAAAAAAGGCAACATACTGTATATGCTATTTTGTACCTAATTTTTTTCACTTAATATGTCCGAGAATTCACTTCATATCTAAAGGTGAATGCTGTATTCCTTGCTATATATTCATTGCTGTTGCATCTTCATTGTGAATTTTAGGCTTCAACATTATTGAGGATACTTCTTTGTCATTATTTTACGGCTTTTGACCTGAAATCTACCTTCGCAATATCTGGATTAAAAACACTGCCTTTTTATTGTTTGTATTTGCCTCATAAAACTTTGCCTATATTTTTACTGTAAGTTTTTCAATCTCTTGCTTCTGGTATTTTTCTTATATTCAGGATTGAGTTGGATTTTTCTAATGAGCTAATCTGAAAATCTTTTTTCTTTTAACAAGCAAATTAAGACCATTTATATTATATAACTCTGTGATATTATATTGTTATATTTACTGTGCATTATGTAATATTTACTATGCTTTTTTCCCTCTGGCCAACATAAACCTGTTATTTTTGTCTAGGAAAATATCAGATGAACAAAACTGAATGGAATAGAAAACTGCATGCAACATTTATACAGAACTGCTCAGCCTCTGACTGACTCCCTAACCACTATTCCTATTTTCTGCTTAGTCTCTCACTGATTCCTCTTTGTAGTTATGTCCCCCCAAAACTCACTGAAGCTTGAATTGTGTCCTGTAAGTCTTATATATTAGAAACTTAGGCCCCACTGTGACTGTAAGAGGGTGGGAAATCCCTTGAATAGGTGATTGTATTGTAGGACCGTGCAGTAGTGAATGGATTAAAACTGGTGGTCAGGGGCATGGTTCTGAGGGCTTTTAAAGGAGAGTGAATGAGGAAGTTAGTCTCTGCTCTCTCTGCTCCGCCATTTCACAATGTGACACCTTGTGTCACTGAAGTCACCCCCAAGACCCTCACCAGATGTGTTCCCTGGACTTTGGACTTCCCAGACTCTGAAACTATAAGCAATAAATTTCATTTTCTTATAAACTATCCAGTTCTGTATATTTTGTTATAAGCAACAGAAATGTATTAATACACTGTCTTAGTCTGTTTTGTGTTGCTATAATAGTATATCACAGATGGAGTAGCTTATAAAGAAAAGAAATTTATTTCTTACAGTTCCGAAGACTGGGAAGTCCAGGTCGAAGGACACACATCTGGTGAGGGCCTCCCCACTGTGTCATCTCATGACAGAAGATGGAAGGGCAAGAGAGCATGAGAGAGCAAGAGAGCAAGAGGGAGCTGAACTTGCTTTTATAACAAGCCCACTCTTGCAATAACCAACCCCCTCCTGTAGTAATGGTATTAATCCATTCATGAGAGCAGAGCCCTCATGATCTCATCACTTTTTATTAGGCCCCACCTCCCAAACTTTTGGATTGGGGATTAAGTTTCCAACACAAGAACCTTGGAGGATCATTCAAACTGTAGCATCCCATGCAGTCATGTGTTCTGAGGATGAATCTATTGGGTTTGAATGTTTATTTCACTACTTACACATAATTCGCAAATTTGCAGTAGTCTTGGTGTTCTAATTATGTTGTAAGTATTGATTATGGCATATTTTATTTACTCTTCTCATTGACCTGCATGCGTGGTTTTTGCGAAGAGGGGATGTTTAGAGATTTTGATTTTGGCAGCCGCCATTATCTGTAAGAAGCAGAAAATCATAATTATCATTTCTCATTCTTTGTAACTACTTAGTGTGGCAGATGTAATACTATTAAGAAAAACAACTGGTTCAGAAATTTAGGGATCTAGCTGTTTCTCGAGAAAATATCTAAAACTATAACTTGCCTTATGGTTCCCACCCAGTATATGTTGGCTCAAAACTCATCCATTACTGATTTCTTGGCCCATTTTTTCAGCCCTTTAACTCCAAGTGTTCCTTCAGCGTTTTCTCCTGATTGTATCTTTCCATTACAATTGTAATTTGTTTACTCCAGTTTCATTTGTTCTTAAAGCTCTGTCACCCAGTTTACCCATCTTATTATTTGGGAAAGTCTGTACATTCCTGCAACATTTCTTACCCCTCTGTACTGCTTGGAAGTTTAAAGAAACAAGTTGGTATTTTGAAAGTCAAAGTGCTTTGTAAAAGAAAGGAAATGGTATTTTATCACTAACCCCACTTTAGAATAAATAAATTTAGGTGCACACTGGCTTATTAAAAATGATACAGCAAGTTGACATAAATTTCCAGTCCTTTGTTATTCTTTTCCTTACATGTCTTACACAAGGACATGTCCTTAAAATCAAGTATTTTTAAACTGTAGCTGAAATAGTATTCCTCAAGTTCTAAGATCGTCAGCTATCAAATACTTTTTCTGATTTTTAATGACTAAAAATTTGGGTATATTTTCAACCTCCCCAATTGGGTCGTCATCACTACATCCATTCCACTGTCATTTTGAACTCACTTTATTTTTGCTCCCACTGTGTCTATTTTAATTTCTTGACATTTTTTGGTTTCTGGTTTTTTGTGGGTTTTTTAAATTTATTTAAAATTTTTACCTCTCTTACTGCTTTCTTTTTTTAACTGTCAACCTCAATCAGATGTTTTTCATTTTCTAGAAAAGCTTCTGGAAGCACGTTTATAACTGAAAAAAAAATCTCCTTCTCGTACTTGTCGACCCTCCTCCTATCTCCACATTCATCGTGTCCCTCTTTTTAATCTCCCTATAAATTTCTCCACGCCTTCAATATCTCAACGTTAAATTTTGAAATAAAGACGGTAGGAAGAAAAAAGAAAGTGAGTAAGGGTGGATAGAAAGCCCGTATAGCAATAAAATTCTATTTTCTAGTCTCTCCAATGCCCTGAGAATATATTCAAGAGCAAGAAAAGAAAATATGCTTTCAACTTTCAGGGGTCTGGGATGAATCTTAATGCCAGACTAATTTGCTATGAAGCAGTCATTTAGACTAAATCAGAAGAAACATGAGCATTCTGTGACTAGCAAATTAGAGACGACGTCAGAGGCAGAGTTCTACCCAGTACTTCTGACTTTAGAAAACACGTAAAAACTAGAAAATGATAATTTGGGGAAATGCAGAAGCATGTTTAATTGCTATGATTACATTATTCTATTTAAGCATGTGGTGTCTTTAAATATTTCTGGGAGGGGAATGAAAGGAAACATGAGGAGTTTTCCAGTAGGTATTGGGATGTGGCAATAAGTTGTTTCTGCTTGACTCAGGCTCAGAGAAATTGTGACCCTGAATAAAAAGAAGGTAAATGAATATTCTTCCAGCCTCTAAAGGGGAGCTAAAGCATTTAATAGAATCCTATTTTCCCCAGCATAATGCACATTTGGCAGAACTACTGAGGTATAAAGTAATAGTCATTGGAGACTTTCTGCTTCTACGTTCACCAACTGCACAAGAGTTGGAGACACATTAGTCTAGTTCAGTTTCAATTATTCTGACTTCTCATTAGAGAAAGGATTGATAACTACAGTTTTGCTAACAGCATATAAAAGTTTCTGTGATCTAGATTTAATTTAGGCTAATTCCCAGCACAGTGTGAGCTACTGTATAGTTCATAGAATAAGACAACCTAATTTTCTAACTGCATGTAGTTAGCTACATAGAGTCTGTGCCACAAGCCATTTGCCATTTTCTTAGTGCATGGATCTTGGTTCACTCTCATTTATCAGTTTCACAAAAGTCATAATCCGCCTGTTTGTAGAGTTAAGTGCTCAAATCAAAAGAGACAAATTTTGACAAAAACTTACTCCAAATACTTTTAAACAATTAATGGGAGAAGCATAACTCCAGCATATGTGTTTTTTTATTTATATCAAGTTCGTCTAATCACTTTAATTATCTATGTATACTCCAATACTTTTACTCTAAAACAGGATGTTCAATGATACATTAATGGATGCTATGCAAAGCACAAGGAAAATGTTAGGTTAAAATAAAGTTAAATATGCTCCTCTTTCATAAAATTTACCATAACCTTTAATATTAATATAGGTTATGAATTTCTAGGAGTAATGTCGTGAAAGTAGTGTTTCTATTCTTTTTTTTTTTTTAATCTTTGATCATCTCAAGGACCACCAAATGTGAATTGGGAAATGCAGATCAAATTAAAATAACTTTATCTTAAAATTTATGAGAACGGGCCAGGCCTCTCTCATTCCCACAATAGACAATAAACCTCCAAGTTTAAGAATGAATGAAATATCCCAAACAACACCTGAACCTAACTCAGACATTTACTCAAAAGGTGTGTGATGAAGTATTATCTTTAACATATGAACCAAGATGGGCCTTAAAATTGATGCATAATGAAGGTAACTAATGAGCTTACATAAGATGTGTTTCTTGTATGTAACAGACAGCCAATGAAAAAGGAGAGAAACTGAAGCAATATTTGGAAAGGGTGATACATTAGTTAATTTTCCAGCTGGGATTCATTTTTTTTTTAATGAACATACTATAATACAGCATTGCCTAACAGAGGGTAAGATTGTGAGAGATATGGAACTTAGGTATGTTTCCCTGGGAATAGGGTGGTGGCAAATGAATTGAAAAATAAAGGAAAATGCAGAGCATGAACCATCATCTCAAGATAATGAGCCTGTAGAAACGGGTCCTGTGAAGGCAGGAGCACCTCTCATACCTTGCATTGCAGAGGTGTAGCAAGGAGCAGCAACCACAGAAGAAAATCTAAATCTAAAACAATCTGCCAGCTTCACGGTTTTGTCTGTGAGTAGTCTTCAGGAATAAAAATATTTGATTCTTTTTTTAATGGATTTCAAAAGCTAGGAGCACCCACTTTTGCTCATTCTCCATCCCATCTCATCTCTCTGCATAAACACAATTGCTTTTCATAGGTCCAGAAATTCAGAAAGTAAAAGAAGCTATTTAACAAGGCCTTATGATGATAAAGTGTAGCTTATAGTGGCTACAGGTTCACAGAAAACATCTGGGAAATTAGAAACAACCCAAACTATAATTACCATATTAGCACTCATACCAATAACATTTATGACACAGCAGGAACAATTGTTCTAAAATATATATTTTAAGCAATTTAATTCTTAAGACAGCTCTATGAGGTACATACTTTCATTTTTCCCATTAAAAATAAGGAAACAGGTCAAGTATATTGTTCCAATTTGGAGATACTGCATGTGCAAATAGAATTCGAACCATCTGTAGGATTCCAGATTTTTTGCTCTAATAATTATACTCATGTTAAAACTTTTTCTGAAATTTGGGTTTTAATTGCCAGGATTTAATATGCCTAGTAAAATTAATTAATTTTTAAACTCCTAAATGAATCATTAATCATACGTCTTTTGCATGAAGGCAATGCATTACTTTCTGGGTTTTGAAAACCTATTTCAAAATCAAAGGTAATGCCTAAATGCCATATGGAGTTTTTTAGGGCTCTCTCTGACAGAGTAGAGGAGCATTTCTCTCCTGTCAAGATGAAGCTGAAATGGAAAGACAGGAAGAGAGAAGTTTGATTTGGTGTTTGTTTATCTCAGAAGTTCTCTGACAATCTGCTGAGCTGCTGTTTTATGCAGTGAGACTTTGCAGACAGTGTCAAGACAGCTTGCAGACAACTCATTTTTTATTTAAGAAATGTGGGCTTAATGGCTTCTGTGTCTGAGGTTTCCTTTGAATCAAATTTTGTAGTGCGCTGGCTTTAGTCTCATTTCATTTGGAATTTGGCAGAAGAGGAATTGTGAATGAAAATTCCTCTTGTTTATGCACTTTTTCTGAACACAGGAAAGACCGAACATGAATTAATTATGATTCTATGTGAAACCAATACCTTGGTGACTGAAATCTTGATATGCCTTAACATATTTTATTGTGGTATTTGATGTTGTGATAGTATTTTCTCTGCTTTTTCTCCATTTATAAAGCTATTAAAAGTAATTTATATTGGTGAAATTTAATATTTTTTATAGGTGGTGATATATGTTTATCTTATCCCAATGATATTTTTTTTTTAATGAAAGCATGAAGATACATAGTTTACAGAGCTGGTGTGTTTTAGATTCTAAAATCAGTTAGGTTTTTTAATTTTTTTTCAGTATAAACTTCCTAGATTCATTAAATAAATAATCATAGAACATTAATATTAATTATCCATTTGTTGTCTGCTAATTAAATGCATTTTGATGTCCACACTCATGCCAAGTTCTACATGAATTATATGTAGGTAGTAATGCAATGGAGTGATTAACAAGTTTATCTCTTATTTCATCATCAAGACCCTCGAATCTGCTTTTGAAATCAGTGAATTCTGTACTATAAATCATTTTCTTGGAAATGTAACAATGGACAAGAAACAGTCCCAGGGACATCTGATATCACTGATCAGAGCTTGTCATGATCATTCAATTATGGGGGTGAAACCTTGCTTGTCTGAGGGTATTTGCTTACTGTACTTAATGTGATTCTCTCACTGCAGGTTCTCAAGTTTTGAATGCCTGATGTGAATAAATGCTTTGATTTTTTTCCAAGGTAAGAATCCTTTGCTAAGGGCTATGCAGTTGTAAGCAGGAAATGTAATAATTTTATAAAATCGGTAATTAAGCTCTATTATTACTTGACAATGTAGCTGTAATAATTGACCATAGTACTTATTCTGTCACCAGTTTGGGGACATTTATTATTCTATGAGCCTGAAGGTAACACAAATGTGATAGAACAAGTATAAAGCTATATTTCACACTTTATTATATTTCACACTTTATTCAGCTTTGATTTGAAATAATAATCAAATCACATTATCCCCAATTCACATCATCCTGTTGACAACATCAACATAAATTCTGCATATTTTCTATAATCTATTCTTGAAATAAAATTTTACCAGGCATCTTTACTTTTAGCAATAACATGAAAAATGTCCCTAAGATTTAGAATTGAAATGTTCTACCAGGCTTAGAGAAATAATAGTCAAGAGGAAAATCAGACACATGACAATCTCAGAATTGATGTAGGAGTTACCTGGCCTAGTGGTGAGTGATTCTGAAATATGACAATTATTTTTTTAAATTTAATACTCAAGTTTTCATTCAGTTATTTCATAATAAGCAAACAGCATAATTAATTAACCATGAAATAAAATCATTGTTGTTCATCTATACAATGCAGCATTACTATCATATTCTTCAGGAATATGAAGAAGCTATTTATATAACAGTAAATTTTAAAAGTACTATTATACAACAAATGGTGGACGTATTGTACTTCTTTCTTAGCGGTGGCAAGGGCCAGATGCAACATTTGTTTTTTACCTTAAAAAGATATTTTGACATGTTCTAAACTACTGGACCTCTAGAATTTTACCAAGGTTGAAGGCCCCTGAATTCCTATGAGCTTTATTTCCCACTTTCTGCCACGTATTTGTCTTGCTAAGGTGTACAGGGTAGTTGCCACTTCCTTCCGACCAGGTTCAAACAGGGTATCATCAGCACAGCAGGCCAGAGTATTGAACAGTTGGATGGAAGGATGATCAAGGTCCCTGTGGTCTGGATTACAGCAGAAGATTAAATTATACAGCCCAGAGGAAGGATAGTAAAAGTGTGTAATGTTCAGGACAGCTGAAAGTAAACTTCTACTGTTCTTTACTAACAGGTATAGGGGAAGTAGCATTAGCCAGATTAGTAGCTGAATATTAAGTGCCAAGGGAATGTTGATTTCCTCTCTCCATGAAGCCACATCTGGAATAGCAGCTGTGATTAGAGTCACCACCTGATTAAGTTTACAAAAATCCACAGGTATTCAACAAGACCTATCTGTCTTCTCCAGCGAGATAGACTAGTTGAATGGAGATACAGTGAGAATCGACACTCATGTACTTTCTTTTTTTTTTTTTTTTTTACTTTAATCAATTTTTTTTTTAAGTTTTATTTTGTCGATATACATTGTGGCTGATTATTGCTCCCCATCACCAAGACCTCCCTCCCTTCTCCCTCCCCCCTCCCCCCCAACAATGTCCTTTCTGTTTGCTTGTCGTATCAACTTCAAGTAGTTGTGGTTGTTATATCTTCTTCCCCCACCCTTCCGGTTTGTGTGTGTGTGTGTGTGTGTGTGTGTGTGTGTGTGTGTGTGTGTGTGTGTGTGTGTGTGTGTGTGTGAATTTAAATATTAATTTTTAGCTCCCACCAATAAGTGAGAACATGTGGTATTTCTCTTTCTGTGCCTGACTCGTTTCACTTAATATAATTCTCTCAAGGTCCATCCATGTTGTTGCAAATGGCAGTATTTCATTCGTTTTTATAGCTGAGTAGTATTCCATTGTGTAGATGTACCACATTTTCCGTATCCATTCATCTGGTGATGGACATTTGGGCTGGTTCCAACTCCTGGCTATTGTAAAGAGTGCTGCGATGAACATTGGGGAACAGGTATACCTTCGACTTGATGATTTCCATTCCTCTGGGTATATTCCCAACAGTGGGATAGCTGGGTCGACACTCATGTACTTTCAAGTCCTCAGTGCTGATGCTATCTGCAGGAATTCAGTGTTGCTTTTGGTTTACTATTTTAGTAGGCAGAGATAGTGTTACTAGCTTCTACTTAGCCTTTGCTACCGCAATAGCCTTCCCTCCACAGGGCAGGGAATCAATGTAGGGATTCTGCTACCAGCAGAGTATGTTTTTTCAGCCAATGCCAAATACCTAAGCAGGTCAAAACACACTGCTTTGGCTCTGCTGCCCACTATGGTCACCTTGCCCCCTACCCCCACCATCGACTCTGCTCCATAAGTACCACTACCTGGTTCCTGACTCCCTGGGGCACCACCACCTCCATTTAATTCAGAGAGTCCATTTCAACGGCAGTAGTTCCCATCATCATTTCCTGCCTGCAGAGATCACCACTGCAGAACTTCTCTCAAAGGGAGTAAAAGTCCAAAAAGATGAGTTGAAGAATCAAAGAATAGTAACTGACTATTCCTGGCACAGTTGAATGAACAGAAATTTGGAGGGATGTATGGACTCCTGACACATCCAGCTGCTGGATAAGTACCAACAATGGGAGTGAGTAGAAATCTACCAAAGGTGCTTGACTTTCTGTGGCTACCAGGGAAGCATGTCGTAGTGGGCCTGACTGCTGGGGATCAGGAGAGTAGATAGTTGGGAAAACTCGGTACTTGGAGTGGGGAAGAGGACAGTTGGATCCTGCCTGCATCACTGCGTCAATCTCCATAATCTCTAATCTACAATGACCTTCAAAGAATAATAGCTGTAACTTCAGTTCTGCCTCTCAAATATCATGTGACTTTACTAATCTTATTGCACACAAGGAAGGAGATTCTAGGAAATGTTTATAACATAAGCATATTAAAGATAGAACAATCAGCACACCAGGTTAAGGAGTTTACTATGAGCTTAAATACTGTGCTAAACCTTTTAAATTTAAAATTAATTTAATCTTTATAACGACTCTGTGAAATAAGTGCTCAAGTTGTCTTTATTTGGGTTAGAAAAATACCAGGAACACAAATATGATAAGAAAATTATCTGTAAATCCATCACTTATAATTACAAACCTAAGAACAGGACAGGATGTCCCCTCTCTCCTTCCAATCCCATTTTCCAGCTGTCTACCCACCCTCAATGTAACTACTGTGAACCTTTTGGTATATATCCCTCCTGGTGCTTTTCTCCTGACTTGTGGAAGTATAAGGATATCTGGAGCAATTTTGATGGCTTGTAAATCAGAAGTGTTTCCAGCACTTTCTGGGAACCATATAAGCCTCCCAGATTGTTCTGTAACTTTCAGTGAGGGAATGAAGAAGACATGAAATCTAATGGTGATGTAAGTCCCAAAATGGCATAGGGATTCAGAGTCTAACATAATTTAATTTAGAGAAATAAAGAAACATGGTATTTATATCCCACCTGAGTTTACACACTAACATTAATCTTTGTTATTTAGCTAGGGTTCTGAAACAAACTTCTTGTTAACTCTCTTCCCCTGCTGAACCACATATATGTATAAGAATTATTCTAGTCTTTAAGTACATATAAAATCTGGATAAGCAAGTGCCTCATTGGACTTGTGACCTTAGCTACCACCCCAGGCTTAGCCCACTTGGTCTTATACCTCTACTGTTTAAAAATGACCAGGAAAGAAAAATCTAAGTAAAGCATTTGTTCCATCATCATGCTTAGGGTTGACTGTGTTATTGTTTCACAATTCTTTCTTCCTTCTCTCTTCTTGTCACAGTATCCCTGTGGACAGAGTATACTTTTCCATCCCATTTAGGCCTTGCTATTATGACCTGCCTTGACCAATGGAATTTAAGTTGAAGTGATAGGGGCAGTTATGAGCAGACAGCTGATACTGACCTAGATCCAGAAGCAAAGCTGCCCCAGCTGACTTTCTGAGCCCTAAGTGGAAAATAAGCTTCTGTGTTGAAAACTCTAAGAGTTTTAAGTTGATTAATGTGCAGTATTATCAGAGGAATAACTAATCTTTCTAACTATGGGTGTGCAGAAAGAGAGTCCTCTTTCTAATAGGTGGGCAGAGAATTCAATATCAGGTATATGTTAATGATAACATGATATCATTACCATGTTCATGATAACATTCAGGGATATAAATTCAATAATGAAGGGTCTACGATAAAGGTTTCTCAAATAAATTACTATTTGCCAGGTTTTCTTTTTTTTTCTTTTTTTGAATACAGTGGTAACTGATAAGCTAACAAAGTATGTGGTTTATAGTAAAAAGTTATAACATAAGGAAAATTTATAGTATTAAATATTTTTATTATTAAATGAAAAAGAATAATAGTGAGTATCAAATGAGCAACCCAAAAAGTTAGAAAAAAAAGCCTAAGATATATAAAAGGAAGGAAATAATAAAGATGAAAGCAAATATTAATAAACAAAAATAGAGAGAGTGTAAATCTAAGAACCAGATTTTTCTGTTAAAAAAGCATAAATCAGTCAAACTTTTAATAATTATAACCACAATAAAGGGAAAATATAAATACATAAAATTAATAATGAGAAAGTAAATATGAAATTGTTAATAAAAATTAAGAAATTATATCATCAGCTGTATATTCACTGGTGTGGCACTCATGGTTTTTAATAAGATTAGTATTATCTGTTTATGTCTGTTAATAAAAGAATTTACAGTTTGGTTAAAAAAAGAAAGAAAAGAAATTATAAAGAAGAGGTACTTTTTGACATAAAATAAAAATTGAAGTATTAATACCTAATTTTAAAACAACATGATACAAATATTTTAGCAAAGTTCTAAAAATAGTATAATCTTTAATCAACCAACAGCCTCATAATTAACACTAAAGAAATTCTAGTAAAACACTAGAGAAATTCTCATTAAAATCAGAAGCAATAACACCAAGGTCAAGGGTTCAGATTCCTGTACCAGCCAGCCAGTAAAAGCTTACCCAGTGTCATCACCATAATTTAACATTTCAGTTAGAGCAAGGTGTTAGAACACCAAGGTCAAGGGTTTCTTCCCCATACAAGCTAGCTGCCAAAAAATAAATACATAATTTGACATTTCACTAAGGATCTTAAAACAAGACGGAAATAATTGAAAAACCACACTGTGTACCCAGCTGAGGAGAAAAGACATTGTGTCTTCTCTAATTATTATGTAGGCTTAACTCTATTTAAATCACATACCAAAGTGATTGTTGTTAGAAACTGACAAAATGGACAAAATGGTTCCAAAGTTTATCAGGAAGAGTGAATGGATTAAAAGAGCCAAGAAAACTTTTAAAAAGAAAAATAATGACGAAGATTTGTTATGGCCTATACTGAAAATGATTAAGACTGCAAAAGCTCTAAGAAGATTGTTATGCAAGAATTGACAGATAAACAGAATGGCATGAATTGTATAGAAACAGATTTTCTCAGTGTTCATAGAAAACAATGAAAGTGGCATCAGAATTCTGATGGAGGAAATATTATATGCTCACCTAACATCATACAAAAAATTAGTTCCAAATTAATGAAAGAATTAATTGAGAATAAAATCATAAAAACAAACAATATTTGGCAAATATTTGTCAAATCTCAAAGTAGAGAAATCCGGTGTTTTAGTTAGTGCCCCTAATTTTTTTTTATTTTGGAAATTTACAAACCTGCATAAAGCAGAGAGAATAGTGCATTTGTTATCCAGCCTCAGAAATTATTCACATTCTGCAAACTTCTATGACATCGATGAGTCAAGTTATGCAGGAAAAAGTCTACCTACTTGATATATAAATTTAGTAAAAATAAAAAGCTAAAATTCCAATGACATATTTTTCAGGTTTTCAAAACGCTGATGGAGAAGGCATCTTGTGGTGACAAGCTAGATAAATGTGGTTGCTATAGTCTGTACATCCAACCTGATACTCAACAAAAATAAAAAATAAAAATATAGCATCTTTCCTTAAACAAGAAAACACAAATTTAAAACACAGACTAAGAAAAATTTCTCCCAAATACAGTGCACTTTGGAGCAAATTGGGGAAGATTAACTTTCCAGACTTCCTGCAAGATTTATCAAGAAGTAAATGGCACAACTCTGAAAGGTCCTAGCATTATTTACTTAGACTGGTAAGAGTTCGGCATCAACCGGGACAGGAAGAGTAAACAAGATGCTCATGGGGACCCAATTCCATATTGCGAACAGCAGAGTGCCATTCTGGAAGCAGTGAACTTGAAAAGGGACAAGAAATAAAAATAGCCAGGCAGAAAGAACAAAATAAGCATTGTTTGCATTAGATATATTTAGAAACACAAGAGAATCAACTAAAAAAATCTATTAAAAGCAATGAGAAAAAAGTCAATCAGGAGACTGACTACTACAAAATCAAAATATAAAAGCAACAGCGTTTCAATATATAAATCACAGTGAGTCAGAAAATGCAATGGTTAAATAGAACTCATTTTCAATAGGAATAGCAGAAGAAGATAAAACACTTAGGAAGAAGCTTAACAGGAATTTGTAGGCCTATATAAAGAAGACTTTAAAAACCTCCTGAGGCACATTAGAAACCCTTGAAAAAACGGAAACACATAACTTGTTTATGGGAGCCAAAATTTCACATTGTAAACATGTTAATTCTCTCTAAGTTCATCTATTAAATCAATAAAATATGAAACAAAATAATTTGAAACTAAAACGTCAACTTTGACCTGGCAAAATAAACATGCAGAATCAGCCAAGAAAATTAGGAAAAGAAAAATGAAGGAGGAACCTTACAGAATATTAAAATATAGCATTACATAAATTACAGCAGCTTCGTACAAGTGAAATAATGCAACAATATCTCTCAAACAGCATATAGAATCACCTAGGATGCATCTTAACTCTTAAATGTCCCTGTGGGTCAAAATTCTAAAAATTCTGATTTTTGTAGGTCTGGACTAGAGTGTGAAAATATGCATTTCTATAACAGTATTCCCAGATGATGATTGCAACACAAGTACAGTTATCTTTCCTTTAATCCACCAATTTAACAGAGGACTTCTATCTGCAGTATTAAACATACCATATTGATGTCAGGGGTAGGATCTGGGGATCCCAACAGTCAGCCTCCCCATCCCATCCCGTCCTCTTACCAGGTTCTTGACTTCACCACAGGAAAGAATTCAAGGAAAGAGTCACAGTAGAAAGTGAGAACAAGTTTAATAATAGAGATAAGAAATACAGATTCTACAGAGAGAATGCAGCATAGCTCCAGAGACTAAGAAGGACCCACTCCAAGTTTAACACACAAGCAAGAGATACATACTTAAAGTTCAGTACAGAGCACAGGCTGGCTCAAGAGAATGAGCAGCTGCTTGCTGAAAGTAAGTTTAGTACAAAAAGAAAGAAATACAAGCTCCACAGGCAGAGTGCCAGCTGGCTCCAGGAGAGAGAGCAATAGCCCCACCTTTTTCTGGGATTCAGCTTTTATAGTTTTGCCATCTAATGAATATTCAATTCAATGAAGGAGGTGGTTTCCAGTTATGTAATATTAATCTTGCACAAGCTCAGCTGGTCTCTTCTTCAAGCATGTTCATTGGTCAAATCCTATCACATGCACCAGGCATATTCAAGAATGCTCTGTGCTCTCTAGCACCTCTAGTGGAAGGTCATTCAGCTACCAGGGTTATATACCCTTCTCTACTGAGCATGCCCAGCCACTTGATTTGCATAAGCCAGTCCTTGTGGTCTCATCCTCCCTGTGTTGGTGCTGAAAATAGGTCTAACTGGCAACAGTAACTTTCCTCTAGGGTAGGGCCAAAAGGAGGGGCCTGAAACCTTGGGGATTGGCTTGTAACGCAGAGGCATGTCCAGTAACTCGAGCCCAGGGAAACTATATCAATATGATATATCAATATGATGGCCTCTGCATACTGAAAACTCAGCCAATGGGCCACATTAGCATTCACACAAATCCATTCTATGACTGAGTCCATTGAGATCTTTCTCAGAACTAAAACTAAAAACTAAGAACAATTAATGCCTGTTCACACTAAGTAATTACCTAATTTAATTAAATATTATCTAAACCTAGTTCAAAAAGGTTTCTATTAAAATTAAGTGACATGTTTCAGAGAAACACAATAAAAGTAAATTCCTAAGAAGCTGTTTTAATTGGCATGTCATAAATCATAGAAAATCTAGAAGAATTCTCACTGAGATTACTCATAAATGTCTTTTTTTAAGATCTTGTCCACCTTTAAAGAAAGACAGTAGCATCATTAGTGCAAAATTGGTAACACTTAACAATTAAAAATTAACAATAGATACATCACCAAAGAAAATGTCTGAAATTGAACTGAAGAGACTGGTGAATCAATTTATATGTTTTAAATTAAAACATTTAAGGCATTATGTATTTATTTTAAGATTCTCTATTTTAACCAGCCTTTTGATTAACAGATCAAATACTATTTCCAATCACGTTGACTAAGGGGGCATCTTCTCTAATACAAAAACCACAATTTGAGAAATATTGTAATAGACAGATAGATCAACAATACAAAATAGAGTGCTCAGAAATCATCCAGTCAAATAGGAAATTTGGAAAATATGTATTCCAAATAGACAGGGGAAAGAAAGATATGTCAATATAGACTTTTAAGAAAATCAGCTAGTCATCTGGAAAAATATGATAAAGTGTAATCCTTGTCTTACTCTTACAACAAAATAAATTTAAAAGAAAAACAAATATAATGTAATAATTGAGGCCACAAAATGTTAAAAACCATTAATATCATTTTAGTCTTTTAAAAAATATTTTAATATGATTTTTAAAAACTAATATTTGCAGCATATATAACAAAGGACAGAATTTCTCACTATAAAAGTGTTTCTACAAATGAACAAAACACTCCATTTAAAAATGATCAAAGGACATTACAGATAGTTTACAGAACAAATAAAATGATAATAATAAACATGTGAAGCACACTTAATCTCAGCCATAATTAAAGAAATACACATTAAAATGAGAATGAGTTACAACATTTCACCTGTTAGACTGGTAAGATTGAAATGTTTGCTAATGTTCAGTATTCACAGAAATTGGGGAGACTATAAATTTTTGCAACCTTTTTAAGGAACAATTTGGATATATCCATTAAATTCAATATGCATATATACTCTGATCTCTCAAGTAGTCTAAGAATTTATTATACAGATGTATTACAAACTCCCAAATTATACTTTTAATTACCCTTTTCTTGCTTAAAAACTAAGCTTGCGACCAATAATCCTGACTGATACAATTTCTAATATATAAATATAGCCAAGTTACTAAGAAAACTCCTCAAATGTCAATAAAATTTAAAAATTAAGTGCTTTATAGGAACAAATACTCCATCCTTCGACTATAAGTTCCCCTACTGTAGACTAAGAACAGTCAAAATGGAAATCATGTCCAGCTGTTCACAGCTGTATCTCCATTGCCTGTATCAATGCTGGGCACATACAAAGTGCTAAATAAATGGTTATTAGATTGAACTGAGAAAGAAATAAACACTTTAATAATATGAAAATATGTTTCGATATATCCAAAGTACCCATACCCTTTGATCAGGTGATCTTACACTTCGGTTTTTTTTTCCTATAGAAAGAGTCACCCAGGAGAAAGTAATCTTGACAGATAACACCAAAGAGCTGCCAGGGCTCAGGAAGGAAGCAAACTGTGGATACTACATAGAAGCCTACAGGACTTCTACATGAGCAAAAAGGAGAATCTCCCTAGAATGCAGCTGGAGAAAGAAACATCAAAAATAAATGGCTTGGAATATATACAGCATGATCTTATGTTGAAAAGTAAAACTATGTATATCTATACCCCTTTGTAAATAGAGAAATGCATAGAAAATCCATATACAGACAAATACAGCCAATGTTAAGAGTGATTAACACTGTATTATTGAGTTATGTGCAATTTTAATATTCTTCCCATAAGTTTTTGTGTTTTCCAACTTTCCTAGGATTCTGAAGTGTTGCTTTATAATATGTAATGCTTCATAATGTCAAAAATTTTTAATGTTAAAATGACTTTCATCTTTGCTCTTATTTGATAAAAATCACAAAAGAAATTGGTGCATTATCAAGATCCTCTGGAAAATATCAGGAACAATAGCTTTAGAAATTTCAAAGTTGCTGAATTTTCCTATGTGAATTAGCACTCTAATATATAAGGTTTATTATTATGTCCAGCATTTGGCTTCAAGTTATAGAATAACAGTCCCCAAAAGTCTTTATCTTATTGTTGTTAGAGCTTACAGTTACCTACTAATTTAACTTATTTTTGAAAAAGAAAAGACTGCTTATTTTTCAAGATAAAATTGTAAAAGTTTCATTTTTAATCGTATTATTGCATAAATTATATAAATAACTACCTCCTTAGCTGAATTTTATCTTTTATTTACCATCCAGATGCAATGGAGAAAAAAATTTTTAAAAGTTGATGCTATATAAAAATATTGCTAACATAACATTTATTCTCTATTTAAATAGCAATGCTGGCAAACTGCAGAGGAAATATTTCCATATGGCATGCATAAACACTCTGGTTATTGATCCCTAAAGAGTTTCTGTACTGTAATATGTTTGAAAATTGGAAAAATATTTCTATAACATTTCTCCCATTACTACATTTTTCCTATTATTATATTTATTTCATTTTTTACTTTGAATCATAGGAGGTTTCCATTACTACTTTTTGTGTTATATACATCTCTTAACATTATTGAAACTTGAATATCTTAGGTTATTGGGTACTATTTACTTTTGAAACTAGATAACTGATTTTTAAGGACAACCAAAGATATATATGTATTTATGCATGTATGTGTGTGTTTAGATATATATACATATAATGTGCACATGCACACACATATACATAGATAGATAAACATACCTATACATACAGGAGATCATGGGGTTTATATTTGAAAAATAAAATAAATTATGGCAGAGTGAATACTGAATAGAGAGAGAAGTGACTAGGACAGAATGTGGTTTGCAAGGAGAGACTGGATGTGGATTTCAGACAAAACAGGCCTGGCAGGTTTTTTATTCCCTACTTCCCCTCTATTTCTTGACACAACATTTTTATCATAATATCTTCCATTTTGTTTCTCAGAAGCTTAATCCCTGTAGATACTAGTAAGATTTAAATAAAAGCATTTATGTCAAGAAATTTGGGAGAAAGCTATGTATTATATTGTTTTCTGTGAGAGTCACAGGGTACATTAGAATATTAAAGGCTCTGTTGGGAATAGTGTGGTAGGAGAGTTCCCAAGTCCGCTTGAACCTGCCGGAGAGCTGACTGCAGGCGGGCGCAAGACTCGGTCCATGCCGGGGGGATACAAAGGTGAACAAGTCCCGAGAAAGATCTACACAGTGCTACAAAGGCACCCAGAGCGACCGGTTGTCTGTGCCTACCAGAAACCTGGTAGACTTCCTGGGCAAGGCGGTGCCGAGCAGGGTCTTGAAGGCCCAGCTGATAGACGAGGGTTGCAGAAGACACGTCCCAGCCCAGCACAGTGCGCACAGAGTGGGGAGACGTACGGCCAGGGAGGCGGAGACTCGACAGAAACCAAACACCCTGTGCGGTCACCACTGCACGATCCAACAGCCTGGACCAGAGCACACGGTACAGGGTGAAGTCCTGCACAGGAAGTGAAAGCTCAACAGAGATCACACACCCTGTGGTACGTGATCCAGCAGCCCAGCAGAGTCCAAGCTGACCAGAAAAGTGGCTCCCTGGAGAGGCCCAAGACCGGAGGCAACCATACACACAAGGCACTAGAGGCCAACTGAGCAGTCACGGAGGTAACCATACGAAACTGGCAACCACAGCAACATCTTAGTTAGTCAATAGTCTCAAACCGGTGGACTGTGAAACCCCCTGCCACAATGAATAAACATCAAAAAAAAGATACCAGAAATACAAAAAGTCAAGAAAGTACACCACCAAAAGTTAATAAATCTCAAACTCTAGATCCTATAGAACAAGAAGCCCTTGAAATAACTGACAAGGAATTTCGAGTGATAATTCTAAGGAAACTGAATGAGATACAAGAAAACTCAGCTAGACATCATGATGAAATGAGGAAAAGTATACAGGATCTGAAAGAGGAAATGTACAAGGAAATCAATGTCCTGAAAAAAAATGTAGCAGAACTTGCTGAACTGAAGAAGTTATTCAGCGAAATAAAAAACACAACGGAGAGTTTAACCAGCAGGCTTGTCGAAGTTGAAGAGAGAACCTCTGAACTTGAAGATGGGCTGTTTGAAATAACACAAGCAGACAAAAAGAAAGAAAAAAGAATCAAGGACATTGAAGAAAATCTGAGAGAGATATCAGACAACCTTAAGCGCTCAAATATCTGAGTCATGGGTATTCCAGAAGGGAAGGAAAATGGAGATTCCATTGAAAACATATTCAACAAAATAGTGGCAGAAAACTTCCCAGGTATAGGAAAAATCACAGATCTTCAGATCCAGGAAGCTCAATGACCTCCAAATGTATTCAACCCAAAAAGGCCTTCTCCAAGACATGTTATAGTCAAATTGGCAAAACTCAGAGACAAAGAGAGAATCTTAAAAGCTGCAAGAGAGAAGCATCAAATCACCTATAAGGGAGCCCCAATCAGGCTAACATCAGACTTTTCATCACAAACCCTAAAACCTAGAAAGGAATGGGATGATATTTTCAAAATACTAAAAGACAAAGATGACCAGCCAAGAATACTTTACCCTGCAAGGCTATAATTCCGAAATGAAGGGCAAATAGTATATTTCTCAGACAAACAAAAACTGCGGGAGTTCTCTACCACATGACCACCCTTACAAGAAATCCTCAAGGGAGTACTGGGTTCGGTTCCTGAAAAATAACTACCACTGCCATAAAAACCCAAGAAAAATCAAAACCCACTATTATAATAAAAATGGCATTCATGAAGAGAAAACAATCAAACAAAAATGCTATCTACAACCTAAGGAACCAACAAACACAGAAACCAAACAGTAAATCAGAAAGCAAGGAACAAAAGACACCTAAGACAACCAAACAACCAATAAAATGCTAGGAATAAATCAACACCTTTCAATAACAACTCTTAATGTAAAAGGCTTAAATTCCCCAATCAAAAGACACAGACTGGCTGACTGGATCAAAAAGAAGGACACAACTATATGCTGCCTACAAGAGACCCACCTCACCCATAAAGATTCACATAGACTAAGAGCGAAAGGATGGAAAAAGATTTACCATGCAAACAGAAAAGAAAAACGAGCTGGAGTAGCTATTCTTATATCTGACAAAATAGACTTTAAACTAAAAACCATAAAAAGAGACAATGAGGGACACTACATAATGATAAAAGGACTGATCCATCAAGAAGACATAACAATCATAAATATGTACGCACCCAATGTTGGAGCAGCCAGATTTATAAAACAAACTCTATTAGACCTAAAGAAGGAAATAGACACTAATACCATAATAGCAGGGGACCTGAACACCCCACTGCCAATATTAGACAGATCATCTAGGCAAAGAATCAGTAGAGAAACACAAGATCTAAACAAGACTCTAGACCAATTGGAATTGGCAGATATCTACAGAACATTCCATCCATCGACCTCAGCATACTCATTCTTCTCATCAGCACATGGATCATTCTCCAGGATAGATCACATATTAGGTCACAAATCAAGTCTCAATAAATTCAAAAAAATTGGAATTATCCCATGTATCTTCTCAGACCACAATGGATTAAAACTAGAAATTAATAACAAACGAAGCTCTGGAAACTGTACAAACACATGGAAATTAAACAGCATTCCACTTAATGACATATGGGTTCAAGAAGAAATCAAGCAGGAAATCAAAAAATTTATTGAAACTAATGAAAACAATGATACATCATTCCAAAACCTGTGGGATACTGCAAAAGCAGTATTAAGGGGAAAATTTAGTGCATTAATTGCTCACTTCAGAAGAATGGAAAGACAGCAAGTGAACAACCTAACACTTCACCTTAAAGAACTAGAAAACAAGAACAATCCAAACCTAAAGTTAGCAGATGGAAAGAAATCATTAAGATCAGGGCAGAACTGAATGAAATTGAAACACAAAAAATAATACAAAAGATCAGTGAATCAAAAAGTTGGTTTTTTGAAAACATAAATAAAATAGACAAACCATTAGCATGGCTAACAAAAAAAAGAAGAGAGAAGACTCAAATAACAAAAATTAGAAATGAAAAAGGCGATATTACAACTGATTCATCTGAAATACAAGGAATCATTCGAGACTACTATAAACAACTATACGCCAACAAATTTGAAAATCTGGAGGAAATGGATAAATTTCTGGACACACACAAGCTCCCAAAACTGAACCATGAAGACGTAGAAAATTTGAAAAGACCAATAAAAATAAAGGAGATTGAAGCTGTTATCAGAAGGCTCCCAACAAAGAAAAGCCCAGGACCAGATGGATTCACAGCAGAATTTTACCAAACATTCAAAGAGGAATTGACACCGATTCTTTACAAACTATTCCAAAGATTGAAACAGACGCATATCTCCCAAACTCATTCTATGAAGCAAACATCATCCTGACACCAAAACCAGGTAAAGATATAACCAAAAAAGAAAACTACAGGCCGATATCCTTGATGAATATAGATGCAAAAATCCTCACTAAAATACTAGCAAACAGAATACAGCAACACATACGTAAAATTATTCACCACGATCAAGTGGGATTCATCCCAGGGATACAAGGTTGGTTCAACATACGCAAATCAATAAATGTGATACACCATATTAATAAACTCAAGCACAAGGGCCATATGATCATCTCTATAGATGCTGAAAAAGCATTTGATAAAGTTCAGCACTCATTCATGACAAAGACCCTCTATAAGTTAGGCATAGAGGGAAAGTATCTCAACATAATTAAAGCCATATATGCCAAACCCACTGCCAATATCATCCTGAATGGGGAAAAGCTGAAAGCTTTTCCTTTAAGAACAGGAACTAGACAAGGATGCCCACTCTCACCACTCCTACTCAACAGAGTGTTGGAAGTACTAGCCAGAGCAATCAGAGAAGAGAAGGAAATAAAGGGCATCCAGATTGGAAAAGATGAAGTCAAACTGTCCCTGTTTGCAGATGACATGATCCTATATATCGAACAGCCTAAAACCTCTACAAAAAAACTGCTGGAATTGATAAATGATTTCAGCACAGTAGCAGGATACAAAATCAACACACAAATATCAGTAGCATTTCTTTTCTCCAATAGTGAACATGCAGAACGAGAAATCAAGATAGCCTGCCCATTTACAATAGCCACCAAAAAAATAAAATACTTAGGAATTGAGTTAACCAAGGAGGTGAAAAATCTCTATAATGAGAACTACAAACCACTGCTGAGAGAAATTAGAGAGGATAGAAGAAGATGGAAAGATATCCCACGCTCTTGGATTGGAAGAATCAACATAGTGAAAATGTCCATACTACCCAAAGTGATATACAAATTCAATGCAATCCCCATCAAAATTCCAAAGACATTTTTCTCAGAAATGGGAAAAACTATCCAGTCATTTATATGGAACAATAAAAGACCACGCATAGCCAAAGCAATGCTGAGCAAAAAAAATAAAGCTAGAGGCATAACACTACCTGACTTTAAGCTATACTACAAAGCTATAATAACCAAAACAGTATGGTACTGGCATAAAAACAGACACAATGATCAATAGAATAGAGAATCCAGAAATCAACCCACACACTTACTGCCATCTGATCTTTGACAAAGGCACCAAGCCTATTCACTGGGGAAGGGACTGCCTCTTCAGCAAATGGTGCTGGGATAACTGGATATCCATATGCAGGAGAATGAAACTAGACCCATACATCTCACCGTATACTAAAATCAACTCAAAATGGATTAAGGATTTAAATATACACCCTGAAACAATAAAACTTTTTAAAGAAAACATAGGGGAAACACTCCAGGAAATATGACTGGACACAGACTTCATGAATACAACCCCAAAAGCATGGGCAACCAAAGGAAAAATAAACAAATGGGATTATATCAAACTAAAAAGCTTCTGCACAGCAAAAGAAACAATTAACAGAGTTAAAAGACAACCAACAGAGTGGGAGAAAATATTTGCAAAATATACATCTGACAAAGGATTAATATCCAGAATATAGAAGGAACTCAAACAACTTTATAAGAAAAAAACAAGCAACCCAATTAAAAAATGGGCAAAAGAGCTAAGTAGGCATTTCTCTAAGGAAGATATACAAATGGCCAACAGACATATGAAAAAATGCTCAACATCACTCAGCATCCGGGAAATGCAAATCAAAACCACACCGAGTTACCATCCAACCCCAGTTAGGATGGCTAAAATCCAAAAGACCCTGAACGAGAAATGCTGGCGAGGCTGCGGAGAGAAAGGAACTCTCATACATTGTTGGTGGGACTGCAAAATGGTGCAGCCTCTATGGAAAATGGTATGGAGGTTCCTCAAACAATTGCAGATAGATCTACCATACGACCCAGCTATTCCACTGCTGAGAATATACCCAGAGGAATGGAAATCATCAAGTCGAAGGTATACCTGTTCCCCAATGTTCATCGCCGCACTCTTTACAATAGCCAAGAGTTGGAACCCGCCCAAATGTCCATCATCGGATGAGTGGATACGGAAAATGTGGTACATCTACACAATGGAATACTACTCAGCTATAAAAACGAATGAAATACCACCATTTGCAACAACATGGATGGACCTTGAGAGAATTATATTAAGTGAAACAAGTCAGGCACAGAAAGAGAAATACCACATGTTCTCACTTATTGGTGGGAGCTAAAAATTAATATATAAATTCACACACACACACACACACACACACACACACACACACACACACACACACACACAAAACGGGGGTGGAAGATATAACAACCACAATTACTTGAAGTTGATACGACAAGCAAACAGAAAGGACATTGTTGGGGGGGAGGGGGGAGCGGGGAGGGAGGGAGGTTTTGGTGATGGGGAGCAATAATCAGCCACAATGTATATCGACCAAATAAAATTTAAAAAGAAATAAAAAATTTTAAAAAAGAATATTAAAGGCTCTGAGTTCTGTTCAATTTTTCCCAAACCTATATTGCAATGGAAACTTTTCAAAGGTGATATTCAACAGCATTCATAGAAACACATCACCCAATCCTTTTCTTTCATTCTCACACTTTTTAAACAATTCGTAAGTGTTCTAATTTTAATATTGTATTTTTCTGAGTTTTCCTCTTTCTTTTTATTATTCTTTGATCTTTCTTACATTTTTTATTCCTCCACTTGCTCTCATACCCTTCTTTAATTATTTCCTTTAGTTATCTATTTAAGTTTATTTAAAACACTACACTATATTTATTAAATTCATTTAAAATATTTCTCATTTCCCTTTATTCCTTTCTTTGTTACTTTTTCAGTACTCTGAGCATTGCACAGATCCTTCCTTCCATTTCAATGATTTTTCCCGCTGCTTCTTCACTTCACAAACTCCTACTTATCCTCTCCCACCACACACATACACACAGGATTAGGTGTATTCACTGGGTGCTATCTTAGTTCTGAGTGTTTTCATTATCACAGCACTTTTGACTAATTGGCCTTGCATTTATCTCTCACACACTACAAGCTCTGAAAGGTAGAAACCATACATGTCAGTCTTTTTTTTTTTTTTTGCTAGCTGATGCAGGGGACCGAAACCCAGACCTTGGTGTTATCCCCACCACACTCTAACCAATTGAGCTACTCAGAATCTATCGTAGTGCACAGAGTATTTATACGATATTTAATTGTGGAATGAATACGTGAATAATGCTCCTAATATGACTGTATTCTTTCTCGAACATGTTTAAACAAAGTGTACATCACATGTATTTCATTGTTTTAATGAAATTGCTGATGTAAACGTTTTCACTGTTGAGTAGGTCAGTATATTCCATGATTGAATAGTAATCTGTAGAGATCATTGACTTAATGAAGACAGGTAACTTAGTTGTTTGGGTTTAACACATTTTTTACAAATATTAGTCTGGATCAGTCTTTTTTTTTTTTTTTTTTTTTTTTTTTTTGTGGCTGGTTGGTATAGGGTTCAAACCCCAGACCTTGGTGTTATCAGCACCACACTTTAGCCAATTAAGCTAACCACCCAGCCTGGATCAATCATTTTTAAAGTAACTTTGTACTGTTTGACATACCTAGTCAGAATGGTAAAAACATCCAAATCTGTTTTTGGGTAAAGCAGAAATCTTTTGCTTGTTAGTATAGAACACAAAAAAATCCCAAAGATAAATGTAAAACCATCTACATTTGAATGAGAAATGTCTGGTTATTAACTATATTATGTTCTTGGTCTACTTGAAATAACAAATTGAACATGATATAAGGACCAAAAAAGTCTATTAACTAAAAGTAGATTATATCAGATAACAACATAGCACACTAGAAAATTTAAACACATGGAAGAACAATAAAATTTAAAAACTTCAGGAAATGCATCACTTCACTTCAAAAAAATATTAAATATTTATTATGTTCTGAGAGGTTGATTCATTTGGGTAATCAATAATTAATCACTCTGAAAGCTTCAGATCTTTTATAAATATCAAAGACTTTTAATAATTGCTTTGCAAATCCTAAGTAGCATACAGTCTACACACTTCATATATCAAGGGAAATGAATACAAGTTAAAAAGATGGGTGCTTTAAAAGGAATAAACTAAATCCCAAATGTTCATATTTTGAAGTGTTTTCTCTTATAAAAGAGATCAGTGTGATAACAGGAAAGTAAAAATAATACCATCTCTAGACATAGAGTATATGTATGAGCAATAATGCCAACAGAGCAAACTCACTGCCAATTCCTCTTTTGAAACTATTAAGTATGTATCTAACACACAATTAGTCTTAGAGAGAGAAATAACTTCCAAATAAAATTCACAGATTATCATTTCAGCCATTTGTATTAACCCTTTTCCCCAACTATCTAAGAAATGTTAGTATTAACCATATTGAGTTTCACCTCTTTTTTCTGTTGATCCTCCAATTGTAATAACCATAATTTTGAACACAGTAACAATAATGATTGATGTCTGCTTTACATTTACCAAGTGTGCAAAGTCCTACACCAAGAACTTTTCATATACCATCTCCTTTAATTTTCTTAATAACTTATTGGTAGATTTTACTATAGTAAAACCACACCATCATGTTATAAGTGATGTATAAATATTTCAACTTTGTAATGTATGAAGTCATATTATTGCAAATGTAATTAAATAGGTTGAATCTGCACAAGATTTCAAGGAGGAATGGGTCAAGATGCAAGATATAGCCATCCTAGTCCCAACTATAGCTTGGTGTCACCTGGTGGTAGTTGTCAACTGTGGCTTAAATATTTCCATGTGTCTGACGAGTCTGGGTCCTGTAGTTAGCTTGGACTTCTAGGTCATAGGCAGCAGTTGCAGGAATCTTTCACTGTCATTTTTATCAATTAGATATGGGATGATTAGGCTGAGAAAATGCTAGAGACTTGAGACCTCACCTTCCTTCTCCCCTCTTCCCAAAATGGGTTAGCCTGTCACTCACTCACCAGGCCTTGTGCTCCCATCCAAATTCCTATCGTGGCTACCCTCCACATTTTGTGTGATGAATGGGAGCCAGTCAGAGGAGAAAAACCCAACACTAATTGCTTTATTTGAATTTGTATTATTACCAGGTATTACAATATTACCCAATTTGTTTTAAAAAGAATGAAACTAGAATTTAAAGAAAGGTAACTTGTTCCAAATCATTCAGTAAGTAAGTAGAAATTGAGAATTAATCCCAGGACCCTTCTCTGCAAATAAATTAAAAAAAAAAAAATTAGCACTCATTAACTTAAGAAATACAAAAACAAGAAAAATAAGGATGCAGGTATTGTCTCTTGACAACCAAAGTCAGAACACAGTCAGGAAAAAACTGGACTGAGAGAATGGAGTACTATAGTGAACAAAGAAACACCTTCTCAGTCTCACATCTATGCTAGTCTCTCTGCATGTCTGCTTTATTCTGCTGTCACACACGAGCTTTCTTTCCTTCCATTCCTGATGGCAGAAGTAGACATCACCAGCTTCTAAGTATTATGTTTAGCATGTAAGAGATCAGACCAGAATAAAACTTTAATCTCAAGAAAGACTGTTTGACTATCTCTTGGATTCCAAGTATTCTGCACACTGAAGACACAAAAAATAAATATGATTCTTGCTCTTGAGGAAGCTACAGTCTAAAGGGAAATGAGTATGTATAAGCAAATAAGGCCTACACAATACAGAAAGTACTAAAATAAAGTGCTTCCTAGGTGTTTCATTTCTTCCATACTTCCCTCTACAATCAATACACCTCATAGCACTCTCATAGCTTACAAATCTGATCATGGAATTTTCCTGTTTAAATCTTCATGAACTTCTCATGTACTTTGAATAAAATTTAAACTCGTTACTGCAGCCTGAACTTTCTATAAGAAATAAGCTTGCTTATGTTTCCAGTTTCATCTATTACCATTCTATCCCCTGCTCCTGCTATAAACCAAGCATATTCCTACCACAGAAGACCTTTGCGCTCATTAATTCCTCTGCTAGAAAGGTAGCAACCCTACATCCTGGCTGATTCTTTCCTGTAATTCATTTCACTTCAAATGTCACCTCCTACGAGAGGCTTTTCATGACCAAGATATAAAAAGCATCACCTCTTTTGTTACTCTTTATCACCATGCACTGCTTCACTTTTTGATGGTGCTTATCACTAACACGTATCCTTGTTTACTGTCTGTGACTGCCACAGAGAGTCAGTTCTATGTGAGCAGAAATCTTCACCACTGTGTGGTCCAAAGTGTAGAACAGCTCCTGGCCCCTAGCAGGCATTCTAAACAATTCTCACTGTGATGAGTGACTGAATGTGGAGTACAAGGGATAGGCATGGAAGAGAGACCTTGGGCAAATGCAGCGATTCATGGAAAACTTACTAGAAGAGAAATTCCCTCATTGTCTTTTATTCTTTACACTCAAAAGTTTAGGTACTTCCAAAACTACCTCTCATGATGTGGTTTCTAGACCTCACTGGGTTCACAATCCAAATGGCTATTTGACAAATTCCAGTTGTAAGTCTCCCTCTTAAAATGTGACTCGAAACTAAATACAATAATCCCAAAAGAGTCTGTGCAGCACAAAGAATAGACAGATATGTATTTCTTATGACCAGTTTCTTAAATTCCTGTTAGGCCAAACTAAAATAAGGGTAAATATTAAATAGGCATAAACCAACAAAATACCATTGGCTCAAACTGAGGTGAGAGTGAACTAAAACTTGCAGTCACATTACTACTATTAATTTTGTATTAATATTTTGTATTGTGACAATTCATTTCTATCCCAAAACACCAGTGCTTACCTTCATCCCATTAAATTCCATCTTGTTTGTCTCAGCCTTGTATTCTAAACTGTCAAGATCATTTTGAATCTTTATTTTACCATCCATCATATTTGTTATCTCACCTAGCTTTTTGTCAGCCATAAACTTCAGTAGCACAGTTTCTGTCATGCTTTCAGTTATTGATTAAAATGTAGATGGTTAATCAATATTTCTTTATTGCTAAATTTGCTAGTCCAGCTCCGAATTGATCTTTGATTTGACCACTATATATGTATATTTTTACAATGATAATAAAAAATATTTCATCATATTCCTCACATATCATCAGCTTCGATCTTTTAAGTGAGGTCTTCTATAGTTTTTTCACGGTGAAGTTTTTGTGATAAAAAAGATAGAAACCAAGCAAAACTGAGGTATGAGTCTTAACATAAACGATAATCTGTTTTAACACTTGGAAAATACATTTCTCATATGTATCTAATAAAAATAGAAGTTAACTCCATTTTGACCCAAATAAATATTGATTTTTATTTTTAAATGTCAACATTTCAAATTTAGATCCTAATTTAAATCACTCACACATTTTGCTGTGTCGAAGGAAACAAAGATTTTTTAAAGTTTAGAAAAAAATAAAGAGGAAATTATTTAAATCACAAGTGACTAATTTGAATTACTTTTTATTAGTAAATATGAAAATCTGAAATAAATTGAAAATTTTCTGAGAAAATATGGCTCACCGAAACTGACAATAAAAGGTAGAAAGTTTATAAAGAAAATCCCCCCAAAAATACAATTTTTAAAACTATCAAGAGATAATGCACCCTCCAAAAAAAAGCATAAGTCCAAATACAGTATAAGATTGCTTCACAAGAAAAATCACCTTGCAATTTAATTTATTCAGGATCACAAGAAAGGAGAAAAACTTTCTAATATTTTTGAGTTGTGTCAAAAGTCAATTTTCCTTAAATTTACAAAGAACAACCACTAGCAATAAATAATAGGAGAATGACTGCAATTAAAATACTAGCAATGACTGAGTGCTTAGGAATAATCTTAAGTTATACTACAGTAATAAGTGCCCCCATATCTTACTGGTTTACAAGAACAAAGATTTATTCCTCATTTATATTTCATGTTCTTGGAGACTTGCCTGCTTATATGTTCCACAGTTTGTTTGTTGTTTGTTTGTTTGCTTGTTTTTTTTAATTTTGGGACACAGGTGGAAAGAGCATTACCTATTAAGGACATTTTGCCCTCATGACAGAGGTAAAAGGTTGATGTTTCTTAAATTTTCTGTCAATGAATAGCATATGTCACAACAACCCATACAATCAAAGAAAGTGACAAGACCAAAACTGATGTCAATGGAATGAAGAATTATTATCTTTTCCATGGGTGGATAGTAAATAAAAATAAAGCAACAATAAAATCAATTGTAACTCTGAAAATAAATCTGATTTTAAAAAATATATCTCCATACCAGCCAGCCAACAAAAATATATATATATATACATATATACATATATATGTGGTTGTATCTCACATATAAGTATCAATGCAAATAATTAGGGAGACTATTGAAAGTCTTCTGCTTCATAACCAAGTGGAGTTTGTCCCAGGTCCTATTAATAAAACTCATCTTATTAATATACCTAGAAAAAGTGTGATCAACTGCATAGACACTGAAAAAAGCATTTGACAAACATTTAACACTCATTTTTTAATCTTTAAAAAAAACCTTACAACAGTATGCCAGCATTATATCAAATGGGGAAATACTGGAGGCATGAAGCTAAAAACATTAGTAAGGCAAACAGGCGTCTGACAGCACTGTAATGTAACATTCTACTAGAGGTATTAGACAATGCACTGATATAAAAGAAGAAAATTACATATATTAAAAATTTTAAAGTAGAAGAAATCACTACTTGCAGCTTAAATTATTGTGCACCTGGAAACCAAAGAAAATCAACTATAAAATTTCCACAAAAATAAGAGAATTTAGTTTGGTAGCTGGGTATTTAATTAACATCAGAAAGAAATTGCCTCCAATATATACAAAGAAAACCATTAGGAAGCAAAGCCATAAAGGAAGCAGTGACTGCAAGTATAATGGCAGCAAATGATAAGGTACCTAGAAGTGAACACAACAAGAAATATATAAAACCTATTTGAGAAAAATTAAAAGTTCACAAAAGTAGATTTAAATAAATGATAAGGTTTTTCATATTTGTAACTTGGAAAACTCAATCAACCATATGATGACGTAAATTTTCCTTAAGCTTATAAATTTAATATAATCCCAATAAAAATATCAGTATGTTTTAATGAAACTGGAAGTTTATATGGACAGAAAATTTTAACAAGCAAGAGTAGCAAGAAAAGTCTGAAAAAAGGAGAACAACAAGGTGGGAATAACTGACTAGATATTAAAATACATCATAAAGTCTCAAAATTTAAAAGGGCGTGACACCAGATGAATGGACAGGCAGAAAAGTAGAAAGGCCAGAAAACTTTTCAAATGCATACAGGTGTTTAAGATATTTGAATGATTTGGGGCAATTGATTAGTCATCTGTGAAAAGAAAAAGATAGATTTTTACCTCCCACTAAACAAAAAGAAGCCCTAAATAGATCAAAGATTCAAGAATAAAAATAAAATGATAAACTATTTAGAGGAAAAAATAGAAAATAAAGATTAAAACTTGAAAAAATGCCCTTGTGTAGTCAGGATATGAAGAAGTAGTGACTTTCCAATTTGGGGGATTTGGGTTTTGGCAAGGAACCACTAGAGAAAGAGAACCCAGATGATAGATGACAGATAAGTAAATAGATAGACAGATGATAGGTAGATAGGTGGATGGATGGAAGGATAGAGAGACAGATAGACAGCAAAGAACTGGCTTACACGGTTGTGAAGGGTAGGAGCGCCCCAAATCCAGAAGGCAGTGCATCAGGAAGGGCAGCCTGGAAATGCTCAGGGGAGCTGAAGCTGCAGTTCACAGGTGGCAATTCTTCTTCAGAGAGACCTCATTTCTGTTTCTAATGTCTTTCAACCGATTGCATCAAGTCCACCTAGATTACTGAGCATAATATCCTTTAAAATCAACTGATTATGAACTTTTATCACATCTAAAAAATGTCTTCACAGCAACACCTAGATTAGTGTTTGATGGAATAACTAAGAATGATAGCCTAGCCAAGTTGATAAAAAAAAACTCACCATCACAGCGGGAGAGACAATGTCCTCCTAGGAGGGCTGCTCTGAGAAAGTTCACAACACATCATGTTAAAGTTATTTGAAAAGATTAAGAAATTCTCTTTTTATATCTCTCGATATGCTGTAACATTTATCTCGGGCAAGTAAATAGGACAGAAACTCCAACAACAGAGCCAAACAAGTGATTAAAAAAAAAAAAAAATCTTCCAGTTTAAGATAAGAGACTGGACTCAGTTAACAGCTGCCACTCTTGTATTCTGACTCCATTAAGACTTCCATTAAAGGAATTCTTTAAAACAAACAAACAAACAAGCAAAAAACACTCCTAGTACCCATTAGTAAAACAGAAACAACTCTAGGTATTTCAAACTTAAAGGGAATTAATACTGAAAAAACGAAGCTCACAAAATAACTGGAAGGGCTCCAAAAGCAAATGTCAGGAATAAACAGCTATTAGTTCTTTAGGTCACACAGCAGCAGACTGCAATCACCAAGTCATGAAACTGTCACACAAGTTCACAGAGCCACAGTTGCTTCCAGCCCCCAAGACAAGACTGCAAGTGGAATACGAAGTTCAGCTGGCTGCTGCAGAAGCACTCATATGCCAAAGCCTAATGCAACTACAGAAACAGTGGTTTGTGCTTCATTTTCACTTTACTAATCTTTCATCTGTGCATCTCATTAGAAGAACATAAATTGCATCAAAAACCAAGAAATGTAGTTTTCAGACTTTCAGCCCCTTGAGATAGAGTAAAAAGCATTGGAAACAGTGGAAATAAATGCTGATCACCAAAAAAATATTTCCACAACAGCAAAAAGATTGAGAGAGAAGTCATCATCAAGAGATTTCAACAAATTTATAGAAGACGGAAATAAAATGGAAGGGTAATGGTAAAAGAAAGGAAGTAGAAAAGGCAGAAGTCTAGCATATGCAAATAACTGGGCTACAGTTGATGCTGTAGCACACTTTTTCAGTGTAGTCATGGACAAACACTAGCCTCAGGTTAACCAGGTACAGAAGATAAAGAAAAGGTATAAGTACAGAAGGGACAGAAACGGAAGGAGAGATTAATTGAAGGCTTTTTAATTAACCACTGAGTTAGTTGATCCTATCTGCATAAAATCAATAAAAAACAGTTTAAATTAGGTCAAAAATTAATCTCTTTTCTCTAAATAAATAGAACTATTTATGTGAGGGTAAATTAAGGGAACTCTCATGGGTGTTAACACTCCAGAGCAGGTCGATCATAATATTATTTGGTAGGCAAACAACCTTTAGCATATTAAAAAAAACATGGCTACAATATTTCACAGCTCTTCCTTTTGGAACATAGAATCTCTTTTTCTATTCCTTGAATCTAGACTAACTTGTGGCTTATTTTGATCGATGAAATGTGGCAAAAATTATACTTTGGAAGTTCTAGAAATTTCTGTCTTCATTCTCTTGGAATACTTCTGTCACCAGATGAAGAAGTCCAGCATGTAAGACCACATAAAAAGAGGGGCCCAGGTATGTGAGGCTCAAAACTTGAGACCATCTTCTGTGGATTGATTGAATTGTGTCCCCCAAAGTTCATATATTAGAAGCTTAATTCCCACTGTAACTGTTTAGGGTTGGAAATCCTATTATGGCAATTGAAAGGCAGGGCCTTGAAGAGGTGATTAGATTGTAGGACCATGCCATAGTGAATGGATTAATAATGGTGGTCAGAGGGCAGTTCTGAGGTCTTTAAAAGGAGAGCACATGAGAAATTATCTCTCTGCTCTGCCATTTTCTGCCATGTGAGAACCCCAGGTCACTGCAACCACCACTAAGACCTTCACCACATATGCTTCCTGGACTTTGGACCTCCCAGCCTCCAAAACTGTAAGCAATAAATTTAATTTTTTACAAAGTACCCAGTTCCAGTTATTTGTTATAAGCAACAGAAACAGACTAATGCATCATCCATCACAGCCAAGCTGCCAACTCAATGAATCTACATAATCCAGGCAAGGCTAGCAGAATACCAGAAATATTATGTTGTCATCATTGTCAGCCACTGAGTTTGAGGGTGTTCGTATACAACAAAGGTGAACTTTAACATCACCCAACAAATCCCAGTTTCCTGCACCCTTAATAAAATGGAAGTCTGTCTATAGGTATGACCTGCCCACAAACTCACTACTCTTTGCCTCATTTCCTTTCAATCTTGTGCAAATATACCTACATAGCAAGGTCTTTTCTCACTTCTTTTTAAAATTGTAATTGAAATCCCCACTACTCTCTTACACTCCCTCTCTGTTTCATAGATAGAGATTTCTGTTTGTTTCATTCACAGCTGCTTCCTCAGTACTTTAAACTGCATCTGCCACATAGTAGGCACTCAATGAATATTAGTTAAGGACATTAATAAGATAATTGATGGAGTGTAACTAGTAAAATATCAATTCTAGGAACATTCACCCTTGAATTAAAGGATCATTACTTTGGACCTGGGAGATAGAATTGCAATCCTGGCATCCCTGCAGGGCTCAACAGGGAATAAAATTTGTTTTGTGAATATAATATGACGCTATAGGCTGGTTTTTATATTTTAATTAATTCATAGGTAAAGAATAAACTATGATTATAATTGTAAATGTTATTAGCTTCAACAACATAAAAATAAAATCCTCACTAATAGATATTGGAGAAAAAAGTAGGGGGAAAATGGTGCTAAGATAACTTTATTGTACAAAATGGGGAGAGGAAGAAGCATTGTCTAAAGCCAGTGGAACAAGAATTGGGGTATTTAATAAGGCTTTAAATTACGAAGATGACTTGTAGGAATAGTAAAAATAATAACTATCAAAACCTGGGAAGATAGTAGAGGCCAGGTTGAAATAGAAGAGACAGATTCGGGAGTACAAAGTTAATTTTTATCTTTTCAGAGAGAATTTGATAAGTTGCTAGAAAAGTAGTATAAACATATGCTACCAGCAACCCAAGTTCACCGCTGATTTACTTAATGATTTATAGCTTCATTTTTTTCAGCAGTTTTGCAAAGCTCAAGCAAGCTAGTGAAGAATAAAGACTCAAAATGTTTGTGCTTACATGATAGCCGTTCTTGGTAAGTTGGAAAAGTGATTTGCTTTTGCACGCTATCACATGTTGTTTAGATTTTCAAAGATAGCCACCAGAAGAACCAAAACAGAAATGGGTGAAAGAGTTTACCTCTGGGGGATGTCCTGGGAGGGAGGAGGAGAATCTGTTTTGTTGTTGTTATTTAATGAGTTACATTGTAAAATTTAATTTTGTTTACTGGACACGTAATTTTCTTAGATTTATTGAATTTTTTATTTATTGTTTGAATTGAAACATAATTTGTTATACATATTTATGGGGGATAGATTGACAGGATGTGATGATCAAATCAATATTATTAGCATGTTCATCACTACAATCATAATTATTCTTTGTGTTCTTTACCAAATTACTCTCTAATCCCCCTTTCCCTCTTCCTTTCCTGCCTCTAGTAACCATAGGTCTGTTTTCTCCATCTGTAAGTTCAATGTTTTCTTGTGGTCTTTCCTTCTTTTTCTTTCTTTCTTTTTTAGCTCCTACTTGTGAGTGAGGACATGCAGTATTTCTCTGTCCACGCTCGTCTTGTTTCACTTAGCATAATTTTCTTTAATCTCATACATGTTGCTGTGAATGGCAGAATTTGACTCTTTCCTATGGCAGAGTAGTATTCCACTGTGTGTATATAACACATTTTCCTCATCCGTTCATCCATTGATGGGCATTTAGGTTGGTTCCATATCTTGGCTATTGTAAATAGAGCTGCAATGAATATGGGAATACAGGTATCCCTTTGACCTGATGATTTCCATTCCTTTGGGTAGATACCCATAAGTGGGATTTCTGGATAGTATGGTATTTCTGTCTGTAGTCGTTCAAGAAATCTCCATACTGTTTTCCATAATGGCTGTACTAACTTACTGTCCCACCAATATTGTAGAAGAGTTCCCTTTTCTCCACATCATCACCAGCACTTGTTATTCTCAGTCTTTTTGACAATAGGCAGCCTAGCTGAGGTGAGATGATATCTCAATTTGATTTTGTTTTTTATTTCCCTGATGAGTGATGTTGAATATTTTTTCATGTACCTGTTGGCCATTTGTATGTCTTCCTTTGAAAAATGTCTATTCAGCTTCTTTGCCCATTTTTTAATTGGATTATTTGTTTTTTTTACTGTGAAGTTGTTTTAGTTCCTTTTATGTTCTGGATATTAATCCCTTGACAGATGTGTAGTTTACAAATCTTTTTTCCCATTCTCTAGTTTGTCTTTTCACTATGTCAATTGTTTCCTTTGCTCTGCAGCAGCTTTTTGTTTGATGTAATCCCATTTGTTTATTTTTTTCTTTTGTTGCTTGTGCTTTTGGGGTCTTATTCATAAAATCTTAGCCTAGTCCTACATCCTGAATTGTTTCCCCATGTCTTCTTCTAGGAATTTTATAGTTTAAGGTCTTATACTTAAGTCTTTAATCAATTTTAAGTTGATTTTGGCATCTGGTGAGAGGTATGGGTCTCTTTCTTTCTTCTACACATGGATATACAGTTTTCCCCAAACCATTTACTGAAGAAGCTGTCCTTTCCCCAACGTATGTTCTTGTTGCCTTTGTCAAAGGTCAGTTCGTTGTACATATGTGAGTTGATTTCTGGGTTCTCTATTCTGTTCCATTGGTCTGAGTGTTTTTATGTCAGTACCATGCTATTTTGATTACTATAGCTTTGTGGGATAGTTTGAAGACAGATAGTGTAATGCCTCATTTTATTTGTTTTGCTTAGGATTGTTTTGGCTATTCAGGATCTTTTGTTGTTCCATATGAACATTAGAATTGTTTTTTTCTATGCTAATAAAATGAATGAAGAAAAGTTTTCTTTAAAATATAAGAAAATAAAATGTTTATCCTGGGGAAAGTGAAAATTCATTGAATGTCAATTCACTTTGCTAGACATTATTGTACAGCATAAACCTTCATAGCATAGTAAAATCAAAGGGAATCCCATTTATGAGCTGCTAAAATTACATGAGGCACAAAAAGTTTGGGAAAATAAAAGAGACAGTGCCACTAAACATCTTGCTAATCTTTATGGTGTTTACAAGTCATAAAACTGAAGCAATGTGAGGAGTCCCATGTAAAAAGTTTGCAGTGTTCCTGCTAACATTTGTAACTGTATCCCTTATCTAACTCTGATTTTGTAGTTCTTAAGTTATTTCACTTTGACTTTCTACAAATAAGAAAGATTTCAATCTCTGTAAAGACTGTGAATTTATAGGACAGTCATCAATCAGAGCAATTTACTTCTATCTTGGAATTATAAAACATGTTCCTGGAATTTTAGAGGAAAAGTAAATTTTTTCTCCTAGGTCTTATGATGTTCAATTGTCTTATGAGTTTTAGAAGAATTGATTATCTTATTCTCCCTTCTGAAAGATTTTTTTTCTGATTTTGCATTTCAGTGGAAAGAACCTACGTTCTCAAAAATCAGCAGAGCTGTAAATTTATTTAGTTCAACTGGTATAAAAAATATTTTTTAAATCACAGTAATTTTGTTGAAATGACTAAGAAACAGGAAATAAATAGGAAGAGGGAAAATGGCAAAATCGTATTATCTCTATTTAGTTAGAAGAGTTGATTTAAAATTCAGGAAATCACAAAATGGATGCACCACTAAATGCAAGACAGTATTTTGGGCCAGACCCAGGAAAATGAAAAACACATGAGTGAAAAAATTGGTGAAATCCTAATAAAGTCAGAATTTTAGTTAATAATATGTCAATGTCAGCTTCTTAGTTTTGAAAAATGTACCATGTTTATATAAAATATTAACATCAGAGGAAACTGGATGAAGAGTATAAAGAGACTTTACTATCTTTATCAATACCTGGGGAAGGGGAAAGGGTGCAGGAACTAAGTACTAGCGGGGCTTTGTAAAAAAAATATTTGACACAAGGGCAAAGTGATTTACCTGTCAGATCTAATAGAAACAACAAGCACAAACTTTCTTGGCCAGACAGTTACACCTGTTCCACTTAATGTATACAATAAAAACCTTGAAAAACAAAATCTCTTATGTAGAAACATTTATGTTTTCCCATAGATGATAATCATCATGAAGCTTCAGATCTTGTTCACTGCTTGATATGGGGAACAGAGTAGGATATGTTAATATGTGATAAACAAAGAATAAATTAAATAATTTCTCATTGATTATTGCCTTTGTGTTCATAGTGCATTAAAGTTCTAATATAAACCGTTACCTGGAATGAAGTGACTAAATGGAATTAGCTGGTTCTGATTTGTACAGTCACACCATGGAGACAGAGTTAGTTATTACACATTATAATCACTAGTGAATTCACATCTAGATAGGGTGGTATTATCAGGAGTTGTTAATAGTAACAACAAGCTTACCTGAAAAAAAATTTCTCTACAATCGCTGCTTTCTCCATTGTAAAGTCAGTAGCAAAAAGAGTCTATGTAGCCTTATAAAAATTCTTCCCATGCTAGTAAAAAAAAAATATTAATAATTTTTAAATATGAAAGGATTTAGTTTTGTAGTATACTAATAATTTATTACTTTAGACTGAATATTAGCACATCTATGAAAAGTAACAGTACATGTTATTACCAAATAATATATCTATAATTTGATTACCTTTGTTAAGAAAGCTGACTTTGGATTCTGGAAAATCACTTCTTGACTAGAGTTAGACATTTATATACTTAAAACTACAACATTTAATTTAATGTACCCATTCAGAAAAATAATAGGAAGTATCTAGTTTTGCAACCATTATAACAGTTTAATTATTCAGAAGATTTTTAACAGTGGAATATATTTCAATGAGATGAAGATTATTAAATGTTTTAATGGAGTCATTCATTTGGAAGAGAGACTTTCGTCTTACGATTAATTTCCCAGTTACCAAAATGTTAAATTAATAAAATGATCATATCTTTTTCATGTAATTAATCATGTAACTGAAATTTACAAAGCTCAATGTCTAATAATGCATTTCTTTTTGCATGTTTTACATTCTGATTGGACCAAAAATATACGGCTATGTATGAGAAATTTTTAAAATATACTTTTTACTGGAAAGTGAGGCTCGCTCACTCTCTGTGGTTCTTATTTTCTTGACAGATCAAGTCACCTGTTACAGAATTTATGCCCATTCTCTCTTATCTTATTGCTGTCTTTATAAGTGAAATTCTAAACTATTTGAAATAAAATATTGCTACTACTAGGTACTTGCAGTGTTTGGAACCCCCCCCAAAAATTAGCACATAAAGATTTTTGATAAACATTTTAGAAATGTATCTTTTCATTTCTTTCCTCTAAGTAAAACAATATCCATTTGCAACAGAAATTCTACCTCTGATGAAATGCTTTTAGACAACATTTTAAGTGTTGTTTTTTGTTTTTTAACCAAATAACTAATTTTGATGGCTCAGGTCTTTATCCACTAAAAGTAATACTTAAATACAATCACTCCTAGTCTTTCCTGAATATACTAAAAGAATGAAGTTGTACTCTTAATTACTGGATGTCACAATTACACACTTTATGGTCCAAAAGTTAAAGAACACAGCAGGGTTCCTCACATTTTTAGAAATGTGCAAGTGTGCAATGTAAGATATAAAGACGTGTAGATATCATTGGAGGAAAATAAGTGAGTATGGATCACCTAGGGAGTTTAAATGACTTCAGCATTGATGAAAGGCAGTGAATATAATTTAAATGCAGTATCCTTCTTTAATTCTGAAAATGAAAGCTCTTTCAAATAAGATAAAGATAAATACTGAAAGCCAGAAAGCTTCTAAAGCATCTTAGGGAAAAAGTAATGAAGAAAATTTTAGATCTACGGGTCCTATGTTAGTTTCCTAGGGCTGCCATAAGAAATTACCACAAAATGTATGGCTTGTAAAGCAGAAATTCATTCTCTCACACTTCCAGAAGCTAGAAATAAGAAATTAATGTGTCATCAGGCCATGCTTCCTCCAAAGACCATAGGGAAGGATACTTCTTTGGCTCCTCCTAGTTTCTGGTGATTACCAGCAATCTGTAGCTGCATCTCTCCAATCTCTGTTTCCATGTTTCATGTCATTCTTCCCTGTATCTATGTCTCTGTTTCTCCTTGTCTCTATGTCTCTTTTATAAGGACATCAATGATTGGATTTAGGGCCCACCCTAATCCATTATAACCTTACCTTAACTTACATCTTAATTATGTATATCTGCAAAGACCCCCTTTCCAAGTGAGATCAGATTCACAGGATTAGGACTTGAACACATCTTTTAGGGGGACACAGGCTCTGAGGGAAAGTGACATCCCAGAGCTTTTTCTTAAGAAAAATGCAGTGTACCAAATAAAAATAAACTTACAGATGAGAACCATTCTGTTCAAATCCTTTACAGGAGGTAAGAAGATAATCTAAGGAAATAAATCAAGCCAATGATAAGGTAATAATGGAAGTGTTAGAGACTCGAGAAAACTGGAGTGCCCTGTCTTCAGGGATGGTGTTATTCAACTGTATCCTACTATTGTCATGCAGGAATACAGAGCTAGTGCTACTAGGCAACCCATTTTTTTAAAAAAGAAGTAAGAAATTTTATTTTAACATAAAAAATCCCTGGATATATATTTTTAATTTAATTTTTTTTGTTGTTAGACATACATGTGGGGTACAACGTTGATTTTCAATAATTGTGCACAATGTGTGGTGTTTCGATCAATATAGTTAGCTTATTCGTTATTACAATATGCAATCATTCTTTGTGTCTGTTGACCAATTCCTCATTAGTCCCCTCCCTCTTTCCCTCCCTTGCCCTTTTCCACCTCTCATTTTCCTGATATTTAAATAATAAAAAGTAAATTTTAAAATGCTTAACCTACGACATGATTCCACGTACTAAGTCACTAATTTGCAGTCTCTGATTTGGGCCCACCTGATTCCAGTGCATCTTCCTCACATGATGTGAAGTAGTTTTTTAAGAATTTTGACCTTAAAAAGGGAAAACTGGGAAATCCTTAACCCAAATGATGGCATAAACTATATACCTTCTACATAAGCATGAGCACACACTAGTGACTTGCTTTTTATTTCACTGCAAAAATGAAAGTAATCAGAAGAGAATTCCTCTAGTGCTTACCACAAAACTGCCATCTGTCCCTATTTTTCAATTTCTTCTGCCTTCCCTCCTGGCACAATGGATGACTGATTCATGTTCTTCTCTAAGGCCAACCCTTCCACATGTGTCATGAATCATATCCCCTTCTTACTACTCAAAGGCACTGCCTTTGAGATGTAATGATCTCTCTCTCTCTCTCTCTCTCTCTTCCCGCCTCCCTGCCACTCCCCATACAGCAAAATTCCTTGGAAGTTTTGTTCTTATTCAAAGGTCTTCTCTTCCTCTTCTCCTGTTATCACTTAAACACACTCCAATAAAAATTTTATTTCTAAAACTCACTGAAAATGCTGATATCCAAGGTCAGTGATGGCCTCTACTTTGCCAAGGCAATTCCCTGGCCTCATTTTATTCAGTCTATCAATACATGTGACATAGTTCATCACCCCTTTTTAAACACATTCACTTGATTTCTGTCTTACCACCATCTTTGTTATCTTCCCATCTCTTAGTCTGTGTAGACAGTTTCTCCTTTACATGTCACAGAGTATTTGGGGACACAAATGTTCAGCCACATCCTTGACTTGCTTGGAGCCCAGGACTCCTGTGGGTAAAAAACTTGAACACAGCCCATAAATGAAGAGAGAGTACGTAGAGACCTATCTAATGAACTAGGAACCCCAATGGAGGCTGATTTGGAAGGACTAAAAATTCGGAAAAGAAAGAAAGTGCCATGAATGAAGAAGTCTGGCAAAATGGCTAAGATTAGGCAACAGGGAAAAGAAGGAAGAGTGATTCCAGGTCCAATATGAGGTACTACTTATGTCCTGACCCAGCACCCTCCTGTAACACTCTCCCCACTCCACAATTACAATGAGGAAGAACAGAGAGCTCAGGCATAAAGGGGGAATAGTAGACATGGAGGCTCAACAATTCTGCCAGTGGGGACCTTCTAAATAAACTGAGTAAATTCTCAAGAAGCAGAAGGCCAAAGGCCATGGAGATCAGGGGTTTGGAATAAGTTGGTCATACCAGGGTAGCATTTCAGGCAGCCACCATAGGGGAGAAAGCAGCACCTTTCAGTGGAGCAGAAGAGCTAGAGAAGTAGACACTAGAGAGATAAAAGGCAGAGCAGAAAGTAGCAGCTCTGACTCCTATGGACAATTTCAACTAAGGATTCCTGGAGAGAAGAATTGGAGAACAAGATGTGAAATAAAGCCTGGGCTTCCTATTCACTGACTTTCCTGTAAGTCTGAAATTTTTTCTGTTAAAAAAAGAAAGAAGTCCAAGTAAGATCCACATATTAGATTTGGTTTTTAATCTCTTAAATGTTTTTTATTTATTTTTTTAATCTATGAACAGAAACTTTCATTTAGAGCAATAGTAATAAACAGTCTCACTCCATTTTTGAAGTTTGAACCCTGAAAACTTTTAGGCCCTACCCTTGCCCCTTCCCCTCTTGTTCTACACCTGGGCAAGCCAATAAGAAGGTCCAGGTGCTCCTTCTCTTGGTGACAGTGGGAAGTTCAAATGACACAAACTTTAGGACATGCACGGGAACACTCACAGTGGTCCCACACTCTAACCACAATAGAGACCAGAGCCATCATCCATCTCTCTGCTCCAGCCACTTCAGATTGGCTTGGGTGTCTACTCTGCTCTCCCCAGAAAGTCTCATTATGTGACTAATAAAACCTTTTCCTAATCTCTTGTTATATGTGTGGCATCCTCAGCTTCCACATCAAAACAAATATTGGGTGGGGAGGATCAATCCCACACCCTTTATGGGCAACCACAAAAACATCAGTATTATGATAGAGGGCACCAAGAAGTCCCATAAAATATAATATTCCAAATAACAGGGAAAATACAAAGAAACTGTGACAGAAACTAACAATGTCTGGCAGAAAGTGGAATATAATGGTCAGTCCTCAAAGTCCCCATCTCTTACCATTTCTGAACAATATCTTATGAAACTGTACCCCAGTTACTAGTATTAAAGTCTTGGAAAGTTTTCCAGTGAGCTCTTATAAAAGCATCCTTCAGGAATTCACAGGATATTTTCACTCGTATGCCATCAATGTTCATGAAACATTAAAAAAGAAACAATATGTAATGAAATGAACACATTGAAATATTTTAGTGCCTTAAGAAGCATTTCCCTTTCATCTCTAGCATGTAATCATTTGTCAGGTGCTATTCAACACAAAGCACTCTGATTTCTGAGAATGTTCAGAGACTCTTTGCATATGATCACAATCTATACTTACCAGCTGACAATTGTTGCAGAAATCTTGCTGTCTCTATGGAGGACAGAGCAAGCACGGGGGGAAAAAATAGCAAATCTGATTAAAGGCTCCTCGCCTAAGGGAAGAGAGAAATACATTGACAAATCCTTAGAGATCATTGATTTTTTAGGTGAAAGACCAAACAGAAGAAGAAAAACAAAATTTTAAAAAAACAAATAAATAAAAGAAGGAGAGAGCAAATTAAAGTGTGAAAACAGACATGGAACATTGTGTGTAGAAAATACTCATAAAGTCAATCTCTTGAGGCTAAAATGTCACTGGCTTTGGATGAATTCTTCATTTCTCAGAGACTAAAAATCCAGCATTCTGTTTGTCATGAGCTACATACTGAATTTTATTGACTACTTTAAAGTTCTGACATGGTTTTGATCTTTAATTACTTAGATGTTAAAAGGATGTCTGAACAAATAGCAGGGTGAAATTCACTGTTTAACCTCTGGAACTGAATCGAGATTTGGTAAAACATTAAATCTAGGGCAAAAACAACTTGAAAAGTCATTAACAATAGTCCACTAGTTAAAAGCATCTTTAGAGCTCTGGCAGAATGATACACTGCATCTGGAAGAGAGAAAGTAAGTAAAATAAATAATATCTTCCCTCCAATTTTTATTTTGCACAACTGGAGAATTCTAAGAACTTGAGGACTTTTCTGAGGTAGCATTTCATTCATACAAAAGCACTGAAGTCTTTGCAGCACCATAAATTAGACATGACTTGAGCTCTCAAGTACCTTATATTTAATTAGGGTAATTTATACTAATAGCATATGTATCTCACACACGATGCCTTTATCAGATAAGAAATTACTTTCTAGATGTTCTCAAAGGCCTGGATAGCTCAGTCGGTAGTACATGAGATTCTTAAATGTTCTCAAAGAATAGCAATAATGGGAAAGTGCCTAGCTTAGTATTTTGAAAATAAACAAGTTCTTTATAATAACACGTAATAGATAATAGAATGCTAACAAGCAAAGAGTAATATGGTGGATTAGTTAAATGCTGCACTCCTTTAACAACTCTTGAAAGAACAATACATTGTATGGTATTACAATAAATGCGGCCATTGGAACATCCTTCGGAAAGCTTCCCTCTGGATCTTTTTTCCTACTTGATAGAATCTGGGGATTTGGGAGAAAGCTATTTCAGCTGTCTCTCTTTTTCCTGGTTTAGTACACCACTCTCCATACTTGTGTCAGCAAAACCAAATTGTAGTTGTGGGAATTAAGGAGGAGGAATATAGGCTTTTACCAAGGACTAAAACTAAGATATTTCTGTGTCTCTGGACAACCTTTGATGGGAGAAGAGGTTTGCCTGACATCTCCATCAGCCAGACATGACAAAGAAGAAAGAACGAGAGGGAAAAACAGGAAACTATTACAGAAAAGAAGATCTACTGTTCCAGGGTAAAAGTTGTCTCGCCTATACACAGATATTTCTCAATGTGTTTTGTTTTGTTTACCAATTGAACTACAGAAGCAAGATTAATAAACTTTTCTAGGGTTCTAAAAGGGAAGAAGAGCAGACTAGTTTGAACAACAAATAACATTCGGCTATGGGATTGCTTCAGATCCAAAAGAAGCCAGTGTGTGCCTATTATTGGTCACAAAGCATGACGTTTGTTGGCACCTCACCACCACTTCAAAACTTTCCTTTCCTATTACTTCCCAAATTTTTTTTTAGAAGGGAAGTAGACCCAAGAAAATGGATTACAACCCTTGTTCTAGGCTTAGAAATAAGTTCATTGCCTCCTACAGGGCAAAAGATTTAGTTCAGGAGTAGGCCCATGACCAAACCTAATGCATTAATGAATGATTTTTCTCAGCCATGTCCCAGGAATTCTAGATCCAAACCTGTTCCTTTGGTTTACCAGAATAAAAGAAGGACATCCATAGTTCCAGTAGCTACTGGGAACCATCTGAAAACTGTGGGGGAATCATTACTACAGAAATGTTGACCATGAAGAAAGCTGGGCTGAGAGAGAGAAACTGGTCCTTGGTGATATCTGAAACCTGCTCCACCTCTGGATTTTTCAGTTAAATGAATCAATATGTTTTCATTATCAATTAAGTGTATTTGAGATAAGGTTTCTGCTATTGCCACAGAAGTGTAGTGAGAGACTGTCAACACAACTGTAATCAAGTTTGTCCAAAAAATCTTATTAATTCAGCATTTATTTATTACATGTGCCAAATCCTGTGATAAGTCCAGAGGATGTATTAATGACAAATAAACATGACAAACATAGTCTTTGCCCTTTCAGAATTTAGAAGCCAGTGAAGTGTTTAGAGAATAGGCATGATAATATGGTAAATGCCATAATGAGGGAAGCAAAGAACCATAGAAAAAATTAGAAGGTACATTATAGTGGACATTTGTATTTTGAAGACTCTTCCTTTATTCCCTTCTTAAAGCTCTTGGATGTCCTTTTAGAGAATCAGCTTTCCACAAGAACTGTGGTTACTGGAGGCAGGAAAGGAGAAGCGGGTAGGGAAATAGTGTGAGCTTGGTGAATACACACAAAACTGCTAAATATGAAAAATAAGTTCATTGATACAAAGTTGAGCAAGACATCTATATCAACAATAATCTACTGCATGTTATCAAATGGCTACAAGAGAAGCGACCAAATGTCCACATCACAAGAAATGATTAAGTTTTGCAATGATGAATATGCTAATTACCCTGATTTGATCATCACACATTGTATACATGCATTGAAATATAACTCTGTACCCCACAAATATGTATAATTGATATGTTTCAATAAAAGAGAAAAGATACCTAACTCATACCACAGAAATGAAATAGTTCAAGTTCTTTCTTTTCACAGTCCAATTAATTCAGGGCATGGACGTATTATCTCAGCTCAGCTAATCTGCCACTCTTTCCCAGAGCATACATCTTGAATGACCATCACAAATATAGAAAAAACAATTGAAATTCATTATTCATCCCCATGAAGCAGCCAAAGCAAATGGTGCTCTTGACAAGGTAGTTGAAGAGCTTCCTGCTTTCATACCCTCCAATGCTTTTTTTCTAATGGTCTGTTCTGAGAACCTTAATAGTCATCTCATAAATTCTGCTGTGCTTAAAATAGTCAAACTTAGTTGTTCGTGTTTGCAACTAAGGAACCCTAACCTGTACTTTGGAAGTCAAGGAAGACTCCTGGTGGAAGTGACAACTAGACTGGGACCTTTTTGTTATACAGCCAATGAAGGAGTTCATTAAAGGACTGGCATGGCTAAAATTAATTTGAAGGGAACCAGAAGCAATGTGTAAAACTGTAACTTTAAGAGTTTAAGCAAAAGGAAAGAAGCAAAGGAAAACAGCATCTTACTCAAAGTAAGGAAATGCAATATATACAGAGCTCAAGGATATGTCATATTTGAGAGATTTTTGGGGGGTGGTATTTCAAACTGTAAGCTTCTTTTGTATGTCCTAGCTTTTCATATTTAAATCTCTAGCCATTTACTGAAGATATCATTCATGCAATGCATTACTCCAGGTGCTAAATGACAGTGACTCCCCAATGTGAATCACCAACTTGGTGAAAGCTGACTGCATCTAAATAACCTTGTAAGCCTTTAAAAATACAGATTCCCAGGTCTCTGTGAAGATATTCTGACTCAGAAAGTCTAGGGTAAGTGGGAGAATTTGCATTTTTTAAAAATCTCACAAGAGATTTGAATAATATAAGGCTGTAAGTTAGTCAAGGATGTAGATGACATGGTTTTCTCTTTAGTCTGTTTCTGTGTTGCTGTAACAGAATACCTGAGACTGGGTAATGTATAAAGAAAAGAGCTTTGTTTGGCTCATGATTCTGGGGCAGCTGTGTCTGGCATGGGCCTCAGGCTGCTTCCACTCCTGGCGGAAGGCTGAAGGGCAGTTGGCATGTGCAAGGAGATCACATGGTGAGTGAGGAAGCAAGAGAGAGGAAGGGGAGGTTCCAGGCTCCTTTTAACAACCAGCTCTGGCTGGAACTAAGAGAGAGAGTGCTCACTCATCCTCCTCCCCAAGGGAGGGCATTAATGTATTCATGAAGGATCTGCCCCATGTCTCAAACACTTTAGACTACACCCCACCTGCCAATGCTACCACATTGGGGATGAGATTTCAACATAAGCTTTGGAGGGACAAACATAACCAAATTATATCACTTTTAAGGAATTTACAATCTGTTTATCAAAGTTCACTACATATTTTCATAATCAGATTATGGGAAAACTGTGCTATGCACTTTAAGAGAATTATAACTGTATCTCTGAGTTTGTAATCTTTCATATCAGACTTTTCTTGATTTCCTAAATAAGTGCTCAGGAAGTCCCAAGAAGTTCATGGACATAGTCAGGAGGTTCATTTCAGGAGGGGAAAATAATTGCATCCTTATTTTTGTTAACTTCTGCCTGAAATTGTATTTTCTGCAATTACTAATGTGGGCAAAAAATCCACAGTATTATTAGTAAAGTCTGAAATCACACATAGAGATCTCAAACTATCATTTAGTCTTATCAGGACTCCAAAGTTGCAGTATTTATTATTACATAACGTATTACCAAAAAGCACAAATGTTACTGCACAAATATTTTAGTATTTTAGTAACTACATGCTGATATGACCTTTTTCCTTCAGGATTATTTGAAATATCCATAGGCTTCATGAGATTGCCAAAGAGATAATGGCTGAAAAACGAATAAGAATCTCTGCTCTTTGATAAAAATCACAGAACATTAGAGCTATAAAGGATATTATCAATCATTCAATCCATCTTCTTCATTTTATAATTGGAAAATAAAGTACAGTGAAGACTGTGGTTGACTTCCTAATACTCTCTCTCTTAATGAAAACTAGCAGTGCAGTTTTTGTAATTGACCTCAAATGAAGAGGAAAATCTGATTTCTTAAGGGAAGTATCAACCTTCCTATCAGTGATTCTTCTGGAATAGGTTAGTACCATTTCAGTGGAGAGGAATGCTGTAGTTTTCTGGGAAAATTCTATATTATCCTTTAAATAAGAGAGAAAGTATACCATTTTCTCTCTTCCTCCTTAAAGAGTATGGGGAAATGTTTCTTTACTTTTGCTGGCAATCTTTCAATTATGATAGGAGCCATCTGTGTTAGTTCATTTTCTGTTGCTTATAATGGAATAACTGAAACTGGGTGATTTATGAAGAAACGAAATTTGTTTCTTGCCATTTTAGAGGCTGGAAAGTCCAAAGTTTAGGGAACTCATTTGGTGAGGACCTTCTACTGGGATGCAGGGTGTCACATGGAGACAGCTGTATTGTAGTATGAAGAAAAGGACAGCAATAACATTAATATAAATCTTCTGTCTCTCAAGAAACTTATTATGCTCTCTAGAACCTTGAGGAGTGTCTGTCTTCCTCTCTATTTTGCTCATGCATGTAAATTCCCTGAGAGGAGACTACAATTGAAAGTGAGAATTCTCTTGCATTTACTTAAAATGCAATAAATGTTTTTATATAGTTACAGCATCTGCAATGTTCCCACAGGAATTGCTGTTTTGTGATGCAGGAACACCTGGACATGATATAAATTAGAAAGCCACATTCTGGCAACTGAGAGGTTTCATTGAGATAAGGTTTAATTAGTAGCAAGGGGGGAAGATGAATCAACAGCAAGCAATGGCCAGCTCCCAGATAGGGATGTGGTAGGTCCAAGAGGTAGCAAACAATGTTTCAATGTATGAAAAGTTCTGAGAACTGAGCTGTGGGAAAACAGAAAACCAACTGCTGAGCCGTGGACAAGTCATCAGACCTAGTTCTGGACAATTCCGTCAACAGTGAGTAACTAATGTGGCTCTACAGGCAGACTAAAGTGAGTACATAAAACTCAATCATATGTTATCTGATTAAACCAGTGTTTCCTAACTTATTGAATCATGAGACTTGCAGGGATTATTTGTTAAAATAACAGATTCCTAGGTCCTCCTTTATAGATCTTCACACAATTGGTATCAGAGAGAAACAATTTTTTTTAAATTCAATTTTATTTATATTTGTGAGGTACATTATCCTACTCTATACTTCTTTAAAAAAACAAAACACAAAGATCAACATCCTTACTGCAAAAAGAACTCTTAAAAATGAATTACAAAAATCTAAGCAGAAATTTGATGAAGGACATGAGCAGATAAGTCACACACCCCAAAGAAAGACACATGGTTAATAAGTACATTCTAGGACCTGGCTGCAGCTGGGGTCAGGGCTGGCCCAGGGCTGAGACCCACAGACCCTCTCTCTCAGAAACCCTGGGTGGGCATCAGGCTGGCTTCATTGCTGGCCTGGATGTATAGCAGCGGGGAGAGGGTTGAGACCCATGGCCCCCCAGAAACATTTGTTTTTAAACAAATGCCCATAATAATGGATCTTGAAATCTGGCAATTTTAGGAAGCACTGATTTTAGACTAATCAAATCACAGAAAGGAGATAGTGGTCATAACTATAAAATGAAGGATGCATATAAATCAGTTCAGTGGAGATTTATTCATCACTCCTTTTGCTATAGAAACATAGACAACCTTCATTCACGAGATATTTATTAACAACTTAGTACATGCTAGTCACTGTGCTATGTGTGAAAATTTATTGATGAAGAACTTGTGGCATCTCTCTCCAGAAGTGATTAATCTATAGGAGAGATACACAAGTCAATAGTCAATTATGATATGCTTTGATAAATTCAATGTTAGAGTTAAGCATACAGTTTTACGGTGGCAAATAGAAGAAGCTTGTGACCAAAATTTAGTAAGCCATACCTAAATTGAGAGTGAAAGGCAGATGGGGAATGAATGGATATGTGCAAAGACTGAAGCAGACATCCCATGGGGCAAAACAACACGTGAGTTAGGAGCAAAGTAGCCAGAAGCAAGCAGGAAGCAGATGATGAAGGGTCTTCAGAAGGTATGTAGAGTCACTGGAGAGATTTAAGCAAAGCAATGATATAAGCAGATTTGTGTTTTAGAAGGAACAGCGAATACAGAAAAGAGTGAATGAATCAGAGCAGGGCCAAATTTATAGTCAAAGAGGTCAATTAGAAATCTAGAGCAGTAATTCAGCCTTTGGTAATAGACACCTGTTGAATTATCTTTCTTTTGCTACATAATAATGTTACCACAAACTTAATGGCTGTAAACAACACATCTGTTTCTGTGAGTTAAGAGTCTAAACAGGACTTGACTGGCTTAGGGTCTTATATGGTTGCAATCAAAGTGTCAACAGGTCTGGGTTCTCATCTAGAGGCTACACAAGGGAAGGATCTGCTTCCCCACTTACAGTTATTAACAGCCTTCAGTTCCTTGTGGTTGTAGAAGTAAGAGCTTCAGTTTTTGCCAACTGTTGGCCAGAAGCCACCCTTAGGTCCCAGAAGCTCCCAGTAGTTTTTTGACACATGGAGTTCTCCTATATGGCTGGGATCTTGGTAGGATCCCAATATGGTAGGAGCATCTTAAGATCTGTCACCACACCTGAGTTAAGAAAAAATTAGTAGAGATAGAAAGAAGTGGACAGGTTTGAGCTATGTAAGATGGTCTTGGATATGATTACATTGTTTATATCAATTATCATTACAATTGGGCCACCTATGAACCTGCATCATATTTGTTAAAATGAAAAACAAAAATATCTGAACTTTCTCTTTTGGAGGAATATTTGTTCTGCAAGTTCTGAAATTATAGAGTAATTGTCTTTGCTCCCACCAATGATTATAAATTAGGTATTTTCTCTAAGTAGAGATAGACTTGGGAGGAAAATTTCACCCTATGGACGACGAGTTTGAAGACATTCTTTAATTAGCAAGAAAAGATACCCAAGAATGGCACCCTTTCCAGCAGCACTAACAGCAGGCATTAGTTACAATCTCGGTGCATGAGCAGATGCTAAAGCCCTGGAACTTCACTTGCAACTGGTTAAAACCAAGCACGTCATTTCAACATGTCATAGTTATTTGACATTTCAGGAAAGACATCACCAAATAGTTTAAGAATTTAGCCAAAATCTTAAGAAATTTTTCCAAATTCTTTCCATCTTGCAGCCTTGTCCTGTGTCTCCAATTTTTACTTTTCCTATATATTTCCCAGGTGTGTTATTATTCGGAGAGATCAAAAGCCTGTTCAGATTATTCACAGAAATCTCATTAAGTTCTAGGAGTATCCTGGACAGTTACTAGGTCTAAATTAGGAATTTTTCATTTATCTTCAGTTCTGAAAGTTCAAATTCTCAAGTGTTCATCCAACAATAGATTGCAAAGTATTCCTCAACAGTCATACAGATCAAACTGATCTCCCAAATCATTGCTAATATGTAAGAATACAAATGGTTATTTCATTGGTATTGGCACTGCTGGATGATGTAAATTTGAATTTTAAATGCATTCTTGATCACCAGTGTGTTACATCAGACTGCAAACTGGATTGGCCCACATGAGCGCCACCCCAGCAGGTAAGTGCAAATGGGAGAGAGAATGCTGCCCACTGGCGTGTTGGCACTATACAGAGCAGCTGCCAAATAGCTTTGTGCTTGCTTCCTTTATTAGAGTTTTATTTTCTCCAGATTGCTGCTCCTTCAGGCAAGACACATGGGTGAGGAAAGCAAGTGATACTTTTAGTCTACCAGTGTAAATTAGATTACAAAGAAATAACATATGTAGCTAATAAAATAACTATAACAATGTTTTATATTATTCATTGTAACTTAATGAATGATAAATGTAATATTGTAAATGTAATTGTATGATAATGATAGCTAATAATAATAATAACAGATAATATTTGTTGATATATATGGGCAGGTCAGGGTGTCATGGTCATTAACCACCCTAAGCTTATTCTCATCCCCATTTTAGAAAAGAAACTGAAGTTTGGACATATTCGAATTGTTTTATCCAAAATATCTTATTCATAAGTGTCACAGGCAGAATGCACATTTGGTTGTGTCTTCTTTGAAGTTCCTTGAAGTTCTTTAAGATATACATATGGCCAATTTCATTCCAAGCATGTGAGAATATAAATAAATAAAATGACAATCTGAATAAACTGGTTGAAATAAAAGAGAATTTTTTTTGAAGAAACATGTGTTTAAGTATCAGTTTTTACTGCCCATCATCTTACACTATTACAAAAAATACGGCATTGGTTTACTGGAAATCACAGTAAAACAAGAGTGTGATGCCCCATTCTGTGGTTCTGATAAATGGATCTGGTACACCATAACTAACTCGTTATTCATTCTTTTTATTTTCCTACACTGCATTATTTCCTTTTACATGTTTGAAATGATATATTTCCCAGGGTTTAAAAATAAGTTTGATTTGGTCTATTGGGTTGATTGTACCCTGCTCCTCTTTATTTTCACTCCTAGTACACAGCACACAATAGACTCTTTATTATCTACAGCAAAGAACACTAGCCAATGAAACTGATACCTCCTAATCTCGATAAAATCTAAGGCTACTGCTCTCAGATCCTGATTTCTTTTCTTTTTTTCTTAGCTTGAATTCTGGACACATAATCCTGCCATTATAAATACTGCCTGTGGGAAATAAGAACGCAGAGCCATTTGTGTGCTGCACCAACTGACTTGCCAGATGACAGCCAACTGCATAACATTTAGGCCAATAAAACAAACAGAAACCATGTTGAGGTTTCCATGTGTGGAGGAGAATTGCAAGCATATGCTCGCCATGCTTTTCTTAATCAAAGGTGCTCAGCTTATTTTAGGTATTTTATGTATCATGCTCTACCCGGAGCACTACAGTGGCTGTGAGACACTATATAAATATGGAGAAACTGTATGATGTTTGGGAAGTGGGGTCAACCTGCTTTGTGAAATGACTCCCTTTCTTTTTTCTCTCATTTTCTTCCATTCCCTACATAGTGGGAACATGCCTAACTAACCTGCAATATTGTCTCAAGTTAAAAGTGAAGTCGCTGACTACCACATATCTAAATCTCCCTCCTAAAACCTTTCCTCTTTTCTTACTTTTTCTGTTCTTCACTCTTGGATAATCTAATGGTCCACAGCACAGTTGAGAAATACTGTACACTCCTTAGTACACAATTATCATTTTAATATAATCAATAAAACAGAACAGAGCTTTGCAGGGAAAATAATTGTGCCACTTATTCAGTTATTGTCTCAGCTCTAAACCCACCCTCTCCAACTCTGTTTTATGATGGGACTGTGAACCACTTTTCTTATACACAATCTACTGCCCTGTTAAGCTCTGACAGTGAAGGGGTGCTAAAGGAGACTGCTAGGCTGGATGAGGAGGAAAGGATTTGCTCTTTCCTGTTCTCCCATGGGCTTCTTGATTGCTGTGGTTCCTTACAGTGTCGTATCAACAAGGCTTCTTCACCCGGGCAGAGGCAGTTCCTTCCCATAGGAAGATAGAATACCAGGGAGCTGATGATAGAAAAGGAGACATGCTCCCTTGATATAGGTCCCTTGTGTGCTGCTTCTGGGAATCCTGTTTGCTTTAGTTGCTTGGGAGCATCAACCCAGCAACACATCTCAATCCTGGCAGAGGCACTTCCTTCCCATAGCAGCAACTAAAAACAGTTTTCAGCTTTCCCAGCACTCACAGAATGAGCTTCACTGGTACCAGCACCATATGATTGGCACCGCCTTCTCAAAGGTCTGGGATGCAGCCCCATATGACCCCTCCTCTGAGTTCAAGTATGGCAGCACCAGCTGGGAAGAAGTTCTTCAGAGAGGTGTGGCATGTTAGATCCAATCTTGCCGAGGCCCACAAGAAATATGACCGAATGGCAAATTTTCAGACTCTCTCCATAAACTCTAAAGAACTTCAAGCTTTTGTGGAGTGTGCTATTAGAGCAGATGGGATATGCAGGTCATTGCTTCAGAGGTGGAGAATTAATTTTTCAGATGCTCCTAGTTGAACATTTTCGGACTCTATTTTTAGAGCTCATTATATTGTTGTCTTTGCTAATTTTAACTGCTTTATTTTTCCTAAGAGCTTATATACCTTCAAAGACCAATATTGTAAGCTTGCAGAGGGTAGGAAACTTCTGTTTTGTCTGCTCAGATGACAGCCACAAAAGGATTGGTTGGCTTCTGCAGTTTGTGTGTGGCAAACAGCAGGTTGCCAGAAAGGCTCTACCTCCAGTGTATAGAGAGATAGTGTTGTCACAAAGGAATAGAATGGGAACTTAATAACAACATTAATTCACAGTGTCAGCAGGAAAGAGAATGTAAGTAGCAGCAAGAAATGGCAAATTGCAGCTCTACAGGGCAAAGGGGGAAAAAGCCAAACAAAATAAAAAGCTCAAGAAACTCGAGAGAGTTATGGTAAGATTGCTTCAGTACAGCCTTCTAAAAGCAGCACTCTCTGGGGCTTGCCTATTGGCATCATTAATATCACAGGCTAGGAAAAAATGCTGTGAAACCCTGTGAAGCTACCAAAGAGGGGAGGGAAACTGAAGGGGTGAATAATACAATGAAAGCCCAGAAGTGCTAGGCTTATGAGGCTGTTTATTCTGCAGCAATTTTATCACAGAGCAAGCTGATAGCTTTTCTAATGCCTTAAATCAAACAGCAGGTATCTACAGCCTCAAACGAAGAAATATTAAGCACTAGCCAACTTTCATATTTGAAACATTGCAGAGGCGGAAATGGAAGATTTTTGAAGGTGTTTTCTCTCCCAAAGTTTTCCTTTTTTTTTTTAGCTTCATATTTATTTGTTTATTTATTTTTTTCTTAATATATTTTTTATTTTATTATGTTCTATCCATATACAATGTAGTTGATTTTCATTTCCCTTTACCCATTTCTTCCTCCTGCCTCTCTTTCCCCCTTCCCTCCCACAACATATTTGTTCACTTGTCTTCATTCTGGTTCCATATCCTCCTGTTGTGGATTTCATTGTCATATTTCCTGTACAAAAGAGGACAGTTTTCATATGAGTCATGGCCTACGTTTCAGTCTAAACCAATGTAAGTATTTTGGAAATGTTTACACTCAAAACCACTTATGTTTCTTTGTTATTATTATTAAGGTAAGTATAAAATGGAGATTCAAAATCAAGACAAAAAGGGCTATGGTACTTTTACCTCCTCTTAGAGATAATACATTTTAGGTGGTATTGGCAATAGTTCTGGAGAAGTTTCCAAGAGAAAGTGTCCTAGACGCCAGATTCGTACAGTCATAAAATGCCAGTATTTGAAGGGAACCAAAAGGTCATCTAGACCAGGAGACAGCTAACTTTTTCTGTAAGGAGCCAGATAGTGAATATTTTAGACTTCGTGGGCTATAGTTTCTGTAACACTATCCAACTCTGCCACTGTTGCTTGAAAACATGGTTGTGTTCCAATGAAATTTTATTTACAAATACAGGCAGTAGGCCAGATTTGGCTCATGTGTTATAGTTTGCTAACCCTTGATCTAGACTATCCAGCCATGAGATGAAAAAAGAAAACAGAAAGAAGAGAGTCCTTTAAGCTGGGAAACAAAAGGGGTCCTGCCATTATGAAAAACAGTATGGAGTTTCGGCAAAAAATTAAAATTAAACTACCAAATGATCCAGCAATTCCAAAACTGGTTATATACTCAAAGGACATGAAATCAGTATGCAAAGAGATAAATGCACTCCAATGTTCATTGCAGCATTATTCATAATAGCCACAATATGGAATCAGCCTATAACTGTCCATCAGTGGATGAATTGATAAAGAAAATGTGGTATATATACACAATGGAATACTATTCAGCCTTTAAAAAGAGGGGAATTCTGTCATTTGTGACAACGTGCATGAACCTGAAGGACATTACACTGAGTGAAATAAGCCAGCACAGAAAAATGAATACTGCATGATCTCAATTATACTTACATGTGGAATCTAAAACAGTTGAACTCATAGAAGTAGAGAGCAGAATAGTGCTTATCGGAAGCTGGGGGAGTGTGGGGGTGGGAAGACATTTGTTAAAGAACAGAAAATTTCAGTTGAACAGGAGGAATACGTTCAAGAGGTCTATTGTACAACATGGTGACTATAGTTAATAACAATGTATTATATTTTGAAAACCTCTGAGAGGAGATATTAAGTGTTCTGACCACACAAAAAATAAGTATGTGAGATTATTCATAGTTAATTTGCTTGATTCAACCATTCCACAATTTATACATATTTCAAAACATCATGTTGTAGAGTATAAACATATACAATTTTTATTTGTTGATTAAAAAATAAACAAGAGGTCCTCGAATCTGACCTCCACCTGATTATTCATCATTTTATTTTTAGGCATAATGTTTCAACTGTTAAGAGTATAAGTCTTAAGTGTACAGTTTGATACATTTTTACATAAGTATATGCCACTGTAAACACCACCCAGATCAAAACGTAGAAAATTCCCTACACTCCACTACGGCCGTCTTGTCCCCATCACAATCAGTTACACGCACGGATAACCCCATTCTTACTTCATCAATAAAAGTAAGTGCTGCCTATTTTTGAGCATCCTATAGATGCAGTTGGGCAGTTTATAATTTGTTGCATGAGGTTTCTATTGCTCAACACTATAACTAAGGAATTCTATATCATTTTATAAAACTCTTACATTTTCAAATATGTTTATTATAGCATTATCTATGTCAATACCCTAAATATCTAATGACAGCATAGATTCTTTGCATCCACTGTCCTTATTTATAACTCAAATTATACTACAATTGGCTTGAGCACCCATCTGTCATATTGGCAAAAGATTTATTATCACACTCTTGGGGCTTCCCCTCTTTCCATCATCCCTTGCTCTTTACTCCTCGTCCAAGATCCATAAGGGCTTGGTACAAAAAAAGCGTGAGTCAAACTTCCTTTTCAGAATAGGAAGACATCTAGTGTCACCTGTCTGCAGATGCCATCACTGTAGTTAGTCCTCCCCACCACACGGGTTGTGCTGTGGAGAATCTAGAACCCCAGCCCTGCTAGCCCATGCCACAGTGAAGTCTGTTTCCAGGTCTGTCTAAGTCTGTCTAACCAAGCTCCCTGACCATGACCCTTTGAAAGAGAATCCCTCTACCAGCAACACCATTCTCTCCATTTTAGGCTGGGCCACAAGTGACCCTCATTTAAGGCCCCAAAGCTTTGTAGTGCTAAGTTTTTTAGGCATCCACATGAGTATTTGATTCCTCAGAACACCATCTGAGACTAGAGTCAGGACTCTGACAAGCAGTTGGGTGTAAGAGTTAACATGATTTACTTAGTAGCTGTGTGACCTTTGGAAAGACACTTAACCTCAATGTGCTTATTTTTGCATGTGCAAGATGGAAATTGTAACAGTACCTACCTTATAGGATTGATATGAGGATTAAATGAATTCATGCACATAAAATGCTTGGAATAATGTCTGCCACATAGTAAGCTACACTGTATAGTAATAACAATTAACTCTAAAATGCAAAGCCTTCCTGCACATCAGTCTCCCTTAACAATCTAGATATCATTATCTTAAGCCTCTTAGAAATAACACTTAGTTGCCCAGATAGGTCTAGTCAAAGATTCCAAACTGGACTGACACAGAAATAAACAGACCAAACACAAAATTTAGTATATTGTATAATTTTTAACTGCAAAGAGATATTCATAGAAAACATACTGGAAGGAAAGATATGAACATGTTAACAGTCATTGCTGTAGTTTGAATGTCTCTCCAAAATTCATATTGAAGCTCAATCCCCATTGTAACAGTGTTAAAAGGATGAGAAATCTGACTATGGCATTTGAAAGATGAGGCCTCTGAAGGTGATTGGATCATGAGGGTTCTGCCCTCATGAATACATTTATTCATTCATGGATTAATGGATTAATGGATAAATGGGTTATCACGGGAGTGGCACTGGAAGCTTTATAAGGAGAGCAAGTGAGCAAGTTAACATGTTCTTTCCCTTCTCGCCATGTGATGCCCTGAGCTGCCTCAGGGCTCTGCAGAGAGTTCCCACCAAGAAGAAGGCTCTCACCAGTTGTGCTCCTTAGACCTTGGACTTCCCAGCCTTTACAACTATAAGAAACAACTTTGTTTTCTTTATAAATCACCCAGTTTCAGGTATTCTGTATAAGAGGCAGAAAACTAAGACAGTTGTTATCTCCAAACTATGAGATTATGGATAACTTTAATCTCTTCTTTATATATTTTTATAAATTTCAATATAATAAGCAAAAGTAATTTTTAATTTTAACTTAAAAAATAAAATTGTCTTTGTGTGTAGCTTATTTTAAATAATGATAACACTTGTATTTCAGTGCCAGAACTTCATACAATACAGGTATAACCATGGGATGACTCAACTAACATCCAAATTTTGATTTGCTAGTATCTAAAGTAAGAATAATATCCCTACTTCAATTGGTTGTAGAAATTAAATGAGAAATTATATGAAGAAACTCTTTTATAATGTAATATGCTATACAAATGTAAGAAATTTCATTGATTTTATTATCAGGTTTAAAAAGGAATATAAGGTAATATTTTCAGAAACTCAAGGTGTTCATTTATATTCAAGCCATTAGGGGAAAAAATGAACAAAAATTCCAGCTAAGTAAGTGACTTAAAAGCTCATTAAGCCATTGTCTTTCCACTTCTTTGTGAATGGACATGGCAGGTTGTTGACTGGCTCGTGCCTGCATGAGAGGAAACCCACAGAAAAATACACCAAGAGTGATAAGAAATTTTCAATACCAGAAAAATTGATTGAAAGCCTGATATGAGCCAGCCATTGTACTAGCTATTAGAAATATATAAATGAGTAATACAGATAGATCATTGTCCTCAAGAATTTCAGTGTAAAAAATCAGGAGACAATTTCATGCATTTTTATGTTACCTTGATCTAGGATTGTATATATTAATTCTTGTGCAATGTTATCTTGATTATTGTAATTCCTGTGGCTTTTCACAAATTTTAAAAATTGACTGGGGACTGGACCCCACCCCCTAATCAGGCACACTGCCAGCACCCAGGAGCATGCCAAAAACATCATCTGCATGTGGGCAGCCCACCCCAGCCACCACAATAACCACGGCTGCCACAAAAGCAGCTAGATGCCACAACCACCACGCACATGGTCTGCCAACCACCAGAGTGCATTGACACAAAGAGAGTCACCAGCAGAGACCAAAGAAAAGAAGAAGATGTCTCTCTCCACAAAGCCCATTGACAGAAGAAGCATCTGCTCTATGATAATATTGGGGGACCTGAACACACCTCTCAGCATTGGGCATCATCTAGGCAACAAATCCACAGAGTAACTATTACTCTTTCAGAAGGAGAGAAGAAATCTAGGGTAATTAGTGGGGAAAGGGGGAAGGGAAAGGGGGATGAGGAGAGATTGGACAAGGGGCATAAAGAATAAGTACAATTTGTGACAATATATATGCTAGTAATATTGATTTTATCAACATATGTCATTGTTGAACCCCAAAAATATGTATAATCAATTATGATTCAATAAAAAATTGTTTTTAAATTGACTTGGATATTGTACACTCACACCCACCCTTATTGTTTTTGATTGTTAAAGTTATCAGATCAGCAATTCCGTTCCTTTCATTGTGCAATTTCAGCTCTTAAGAACACCAGTTTGTTCAACAATAAGATGGTGAGTCTAGAAAGTAGTTCATAGGAGTGAGTCAAATAAAATACATTTCTCAATTCCTTTTACTCTAATTTTCTAAACTCTTTAAAGACTTCTCCCTTATTTGGTGTTCTTCTATTTGCCCCACAACCAACTGTGAAGACACTGAAATTTAAGACTAAGGATTTGAGAAGGGATTAAAATAACAACTTTTGTTTGTTTTACTAAACGCCACATTACCTTTTCCCACAAACATGTCATCAACAGAAGTAGATGAGTCTCAGAAAAGTATAGTCAAAATGTAGCTGGAGGACCGCACTTCACCAACTGGGGAGACATCCTGAGTTAGAGGGAATACTTTTGCACACAGAGTCACCAGACATAGGTCCTGTGGTTTCACTTTGATTAGCTTTCACTCACTAGCTGTGTGAATTCAGTGGTCTCTATGTTATCTCTAAGCCTTAATTTCCTTTGCACAAAGTGCGGAGCTTAATAGATACAGTATGCTTTAATGCATTTTTCTTTTTTTGTTTTTTCTCTTTGGCAGCTTGCTGGTATGGGAATCCAAACCCTTGACCTTGGTGTTATAACACTACACTCTAATCAACTGAGCTAACTGACCAGTCCCATAAAGTATTTTTGTCTTAGCCTTATCCAAATCAGTCTTTGGCAGTGTACATAAAATACTCTTGTTCATCCATTTCTCTTATAATGGAGTTAAAAAATTGAAAGGAAGGACTTAAAAGAGCTGGACTGAGATCCATTTACCTCCTTCATGGGGAAACACCTTTTGGGGAAAAGAAAAGGAGCAGGGGATCCAGTCAGTTTGAACTCCTTGTGAATTGAAACTCTGGGTCAATAGAATATTAATATGTGCTAAGAAGAAGAGATTTTATCTCTGAAGTGTCCTTATATTTCATAGATATCCCTGATATTTCTGGATAAGGATTACCTATAGTGTATAGGACCCAGGATCTAGGAGGCATAGCTTCCTGAAGGATGTCATGTAAGCTATGCAATTGTCTGAGGTAGAGAATAAAGATGTTCTGTAATTGCAAGCATTCCTCATTGTGTGAGCAGCCAGCAAACCACACTTAGAGACTCCATCTGTTCTGGGCCAGAGGGGGACATCTGCCTCAGGAAGGAAAGTCTTCCAGAAACATGCTTGATTTCTCAGACCTCTCTCTGCTTTTTCTTTGCTTTTTGATGGACTTCATCCTCATAGTCACATAGCAAACACTGATACTGGGTAAGGTCTCTGATTCCTGTGAATCTGATTTGGCAATCCAGTCAAATATGTGAGCAGAGAAATACTTCAGAACTACTGTATCAATAGCAATAATTGCAATAATGATAAAAACTCAACCATCATTTCCTCTGGGAGAATTCTCTGACTTCACAAATGTTTGACATCATTTCATAACAGTGAAGACATCCCTTCTTTTCATCAGGCTCTATGTTAATTAGTAGAATTATGCTACGGTAACAATTGAGCCCCCCAAAGTTCAATGGTTTGAGTAACAAAGAATATATTTCTTTCTCTTGTAAGGGTCCCAGGGAGATGTCTCCTGTTGGAGTAGTGTGGCTGGTGTGGGGGATGGGGGCTTGCAGGGGCTGCTTCATATAATTATTCAAGGATCCAGACTAACAGAAGTTCTGACATCTTCAAAAAATATGGTTTCCAGTTTCAGCCTGGGGTTTGTTATCCTGTTCAGCCAGGAAGAAGGGAGAGCATAGGGGCAACTTGGAGTACTTTATGTGCCAGGCCTAGAAGCGCATCCATTCTGGTCATGTCTGTGACCTAGAGCTCAGTCACATGACCTCGTGTAGCCGCTGTTAAATGTTGTCTAGTGTTATGCTGGGACAGAAAGGGAAAATAGATTTCAGAGGACAGCTAGCAGTCTCTGCCACAGGACCTAAAGAGAGATTGATCCTATTCTAACGTTGTAAGGCAAATAATCAGACCATTAAGAAAGATCAGGAAAAGGGTTTTTTGATCAGTCTTTCTTATTTTCTATTCAAGATAATATTCAGTAAAATAATATATCCTCTCTACTGATTTCTTAGCTCTCTGTTGATAAGGCTTTTTCACTTTTTTAAGTGGCTGAGGAGTGTAAGCTTCCCCCCTTTACCCCCCACCCATCTTAGACAAAAAGAGAAATACAGCAATAGTCATATTCCTGATATTACCTGGCAGCTGCATCCAAAGAGAGAAAGTATTCTCAGTCCTCCCAATACCCAAGCCTGCCTTTCATAAACTGGTTGATGGGTGATAAGAACCCAAAGCAACTTCTTTTCTATACCCAAAGCACTTGAGAGACAGTACATTGTTTCTGTTCTGTAATGGAAAAATCAAAAACCAGCAAGTAGAAGACACAAATTCTAAAGAGAGAGATATAGGAATTTAAAAGAATATTACTCCTTCCTATTTTCTCCCCTTGTTGCAACATGTAAAAATTATTTCTTCAGATGGAACAGTCAGAACCTATAGTACTTGAGTCAAGGTACAATAGTGACCATTTTTTCAATGCTGGAGATGAAGGAAGAGCTCTCATAAGGCAAAGATACAAAAGGCTTCTTTTTAAAGAAGAAGATCCCATGAGCCGGATCTTCTAAGGGCCCCTTAGAATCCAGAAGTGATTAAATCCTTTAGTTATATGTTATAATTCTGTGTAGCTCTCTTTATGACAACCTCAAAAGTATGATTTATTTGTGGTTCTTTAATTTGTGTCTTTCACATCCCTAAACAATAAGCTATATAAGAGCAGGGACCTGTTTGTTTGGGCTCACTATTTAACCCCCAGTGTCAAGCACAGAACTGGGCATGTAATAGGAGCTCAATAACATTTGGTAATTAAATAAAGGGCAAAACAAGAGATAATAATGGTTAATATTTATTGAAACTTTCCTGTATACCAGACACTGTGTGAGCGGTTCATATACAGGTGCCTTATGACATAGGCACCTCATTATCTCCCTCAGTCAGGTGATGAGACAGGCTCAGTCACTTGCCCAAGTGACCTTCACCCAGCTAGAAAGGTATTTAGCTGGTGGGGTACAAAAGTTAGCCCAGGTTATTCTGGACCCATGTCCTATCTACTCTGTTCTTTGTTCTTATTTTCTTTTCTTCTCACTGATTAGTAGCCCCTTTTCTATTGTAATAGCACAGTAGAGAAAGAACTGATTGTCAGATTTCATAAGAAGTTTTCACATTGAGAAAAGTGATTTCAAGCTGTAATATAGGTTCTTTCCTAACTGTCTATAAATCAGAAACAATCCTGAACAGTGAGACAAAGAACTCAATCCACCTGGCATTCTCTCTGAAAACCTGAGGCAACAGACACATTGCAGAACACTGGTACAAGGAAGTTTTTTCACAAGAAAAGGACATAGTATGCCCATAAGTATCAACACTTAAGTATAAAGAGCAAAAGCAAAATTCTGAAACCAAGGACCATTCCAAAATGAATAAAATTCACAATTATAAAGATGAAACATTTGGAACTTCTGTCTTCTACAGTTTGTTTACCAGGCTCAGTATTTACAGAAATATAGTCATCTAGCAATACTTACATTATAGCTTATATAGCTTATTTTTCCATGCTTAAACAACACTTTGTGATAGGGTTCCTCACCTTCAGTACTGTTGACATTTGAGACTGGATAACTCTGTTGTGAGGTGTCTGTTCTGTGCATTGTAGAATGCCTAGCAGCACCCACTATATGACAGTAGTACTCACCTGATTGCAATAATCAAAATGTTTCCAGACATTGCCAAATATCCCCTGGGGAAGAAAATTCCCCCCAACTGATAATAATTCATTATTGAAGGAGAAGAACAAACTTGGAGGACTGACACTACCAAATTTCAAGACCTGCAATAAAGCTGCAGTAACTGAGATGGCGTGGTACAGGTGAAAAAACAGAAAAATAGATCAATGGAGTAGAATACAGAGCCCAGAAATAGACTTACATAAATATAGTCAACTGATCTTTAACAAAGAAGTACAGGCAATACAATGAAGAAAAGATAGTCTTTTCAACAAATGGTGTAGGAACAACTGGACATCTATGTACAAAAACATGTATCTAGATACAGACCATACAAGCTTCAAAAAATTTAACTCAAAATGGATCACAGACCCAAATGTAGAATGAAAAATTATAAAATTCCTAGAAGATAACATAGGAAAAAATGTAGATGACCTTGGGCATATTCAATGAAAAAAATAATTGATAAGCTGAACTTCATTAAAATTAAAAACTTCTATAAAAGACACTGTTGAGAAAATGAGATGACAAGCCACAGACTGGGAAAAAATGTTTGCAAAAGACGTATCTGATAAAGGACTATTATCCAAAATATACAAAGAACTCATAAAACTCAAGAAAATAAACAACCCAATTAAAAAATGTGCCAAAGACCTGAACAGAAACCTCACCAAAGATGATATACAGATGGAAGTTAAGCATATGAAAAGATGTTCAACATCATATGTCATTAGAAAATTGCAAATTGAAATAACACCAAGTTATAACTACACACCTATTAGAATGACCAAAATTCAGAACACTGACAACACCATATACTGACAAGGTTATGAAACAACAGGAACGCTCATTCACTGTTGGTGGGAATACAAAATGGTAGAGCCACTTTGGAATACAGTTTGGTGGGTTCTTACAAGACTAAACATACTCTTACTATACAATCCAGCAGTTTCACTCCTTGGTATTTACACAAAAGAGTTGAAAACTTATGTTCACATAAAAATCTGCACAGTGATAGATAGAGCAGTTTGATTTATATTTTTCTAAGACTTGGAACCCAACAAGATGTCCTTCAGCAGGTGAAGAGATCAGTAAACTGTGGTATAGCTAGATAATGAAACATAATTCAGTGCTAAAAAGAAATGAGCTATCAAGTCTTGAAAAGACATGGAGGAAACTTAAATGTGTATTACTAAGTGAAAGAAGCCAATCTGAAAAAGCTACATGCTTTATTCCAATCATATGACATTCTAGAAAAAGCAAAACTATAGAAGCAGTAAAATTTGAGTGGTTTCCAGGAACTAGCAGGGAGAGAGTGAGAAATAGAGAATAGAGGATGTTTAGGACAGTGAAACTATTCTGTATGATACTACAATGGTAAATACATGTCATTATGCTTTTGTCAAAACCCAATAGAATGTACCACACCAACAGTGAGCTCTAACATAAACTATGGACTTTGGGTGATAATGATGTGTCAATGTACATTCATCGATTGTAACAAATGTAGCATCTAGATGGGGGATATCATTAGTCGGGGAGGGTGCATGTGTGGGGACAGGAGGTTTATAGAAACTCTCTGTACTTCCTGTTCAATTTTGTTGTGAACATAAAACTGTTCTAATAAATAGTATACCAATTAAAAAATAATATAAGCCATATCGCATCCCTCAAGAGCTAAGATCTAACTTTCAAAGAGACTCAAACTAAGGAGAGATCTGTGGTTACTAGAGGAGGGAAAGAGGGAGCGGGAGGGCGGTTAATGAGAAATTGATTAATGGACACAAAGAATACTTGTGTTTTGTGATGATGAATTTGCTAATCATCCTGATTTGATAATCGCACATTGTACACAGGTATTGATATTCAACTCTGTACCCCACAAATATGTATAATCAATTATGTTTCAATAAAAAAAAGTTTCAAACTAATCAAATAAATTAACTTATACCACTGAAAGCATTCTATATTGCATTGAATAGTTAGAAAATAGTCAGGGGAGGACAGTCAGTCAAATGATTCTTCATTGCAAAAATGAAAAATGCTATATTAGCTATAGGGGTAATAAGAAAATGTTGAGAAAGAGGCCTATCAATGACGGTCACACAAAGGAAAAAGAAGTGAAATAAGAGTCACAAAGAAAAGAAATGAAGTTTCCTATAAATATATATACAAATACATGAAAGAAGATATCATGAGAGGTGAGACTGAAGTGTCAGCAAGGCGATTTTGGAAATAGCAACAGAAATGACTTTATGAAACCTTTCACTATTTGTTTAAAAATTATAAATTTTTACATGTAACATTTGACTTCTCCAATCCTTTTATCATATATGTAAAGAGAGAATAATAAATGTCCTGTCTTTCTGTGTTATGAGCTTTAATATTGAGAAAATACAAATTTCTTTAATTATAGCACTTACTGAACAGCACTGTAATTATTTCTTCTCTTATTTGTCTACCTAATCTACTTGAGTTTCTTGGGGACAAGGGACTACGGTTCTCTTCAGCTCTCTAATTCTACCATCTAACATAGCGTCTGCCATATACATAGTGGGCTTCATAAATATTCATTGAATACTAGAAGACAGGAGAAAGGGAGGGAGAGAGGGAAGAAGAGAGGAAGAAGCAGGAAAGGAGAGAGAACGAGAGAGGGAGAGGGAACAAAAGAGCAAGGAGGAAGAGAAGGGACAGAGGGAGGAAGGATTGATGGAGGAAAGAAGGAAAGCTGGCTTTAATGATCCGAGTAAGAAAGAGTAAGTGGAAGAAAATTCATCAGTATCTTAAAGTCCAAGTCAAAATCCTATGTCTGGAAGTGATAGGGGACTGTGGTTGAAAGGAGCAAGGATATATAATCAATTATACAAATAAATAAAGCAGGAAGAAAAGGGGACCTTCGACTGGGTACAGATAACGAGCTGTATTTATGGTGCTTGGTAAGCACGTGTACTAATTTGCCTTAATACTTTTTGGTTCATTTAGCCCATTGTCTTTCAGGTTTTCAGGACAATAGACGATAACTTCCTGTATTCCTATAAAAAGATTCCTATAAAAAGCAAATATTTATATGTTTCTCTATTCCAGTAATTTTAACACATAATGATGTCATTCTCTGAGCATTATATTTTTAAATAGCATTGTCAAAAAGCATCTTGATTGAATATATTTCTAGCTAAGAATAGCGATTTAACAGAGGATGAAGCTGACGAAAGTCTCTCTCTCACCCACAGACACATACACCTTTTCAAATTGTTTATCAAAATAACTAAATTTCTCCAATAGATGATCCCCTGCACCCCAAATTTTAATCTACTTTGTTAGCCACTGACAGTTTATTTATCCAGGTCAGCACCTGCCCTATTATTTTTTAACAAAAATCATTATATTACGAGTCTTACACAATTCTATGTTCTTTTCACTCCTGTTGAAATATTTGAAGTTTTTCTTATCTTTTTTGCAGATTCTAAAGTTTTATTTGTTTTTCTTTAACTCTGCACTTTCTTCCTTTATGCCCTATTTCTTTTCTCATTTTATTTCTTGCATCCTCCCCTATTCCCTTTCGGAAGGAAGACGATCATCCCCTACTCAAGCACTCCTGACCTACTGGCCCCAACAGCTACAACTGATTTAAGTAGGGCCCCCGGCAGCAATGTCACCTTTTCCAGGAGACACAGAGACCCAAGCTACAGCTTAGACCATGAGAGGAATATCAGAATTGAACTGGGGCAACCTGGACTGCTGTCTTCTCTACCCTGATGCAATTCATCACTGCCAGCCTGATTTCAACAAGGGCAGCAGCAGAGATATGCCTTGGAGTATCCCCTGCTCCAGCTGTCTTTATGCTTTTATTTTCAAATACTATAGAAGCCCCTAGCTACATTATAGTCTCTCTGGATCCTTATAAATTTTTTTAAATGGCCTTTTTCCCTTATAAAATGTCTTCGACGAGAAGGTTATGCTTTGTTTATTTTCATTTCTGAAGACTCCTGCTGCCAGCATCAGTGAGTTAGAAGTAAATGTGCCCATACAAAATATCTTATTGGGAGGGCTTTCTAGATTCATGTTCCATTCCTGTGATAGTGCTGACCTCTAGAGTTCAGAACACTGATATTTTCTTTGACTTTATTCTTATTTATTATTTTCAAATTTTCTTCACGGGGTTGGCTCTTCTATTAGTGAAATCTGATTTTTTTTAAAGTCTCCATTCAGTAGCAAATAAATAATTGCACTTTAAGAACTGAATATGAGAATTAAGGTTTGGGGACTTTTGAAAATGTGAGATTTTTAAAGAGGTATAAACATTTTCAATTGTCATCATTGGCATTCCCTGTGAAGCATCTCAGACTGAATATAGTCCAAAACCTAAACCCATACTCTGTTTACAGTGGCCAGTCTTCCATTTGTTCAGTCTAACAGTCTTGGTGTTAACCTTGACTTCTCTCACTCTACAAATCCATGAGAAAACCTGTGGGTTCTACTACTAACATGTCAAAATCCACATTGTTACCGAAACCCCAAAGGTCCATTTGCTCTCTGCTCTATAGCCAATATTCAGGAGACAAGTGTTGGTGTAAGGAAAGGTAGCCTTTCATTGGGAAGCTGGCAGCCTGGGGAAATGGTGGACTTACGTCTGAAAGACCATCTCCACCTTTCCTAGACTTGCCAGGGTGTTTTATAGGGACAGGCAGTAGGGGCTTAGGGACATGCAGGCATAATCATAAAATTGCAGATAAACATCAAAGAACTTGGGTCTGAGCTGATCCATGGTGACCATTCTCCATGAAGTCACATCACGGATTCAGTTCCTGTTAACCTCAAAAAGATCTAGTTAGTAAGCTAGTAAAGAATGGCCATCTGGGTTAATAATTTCTTCTACAATTATTTTGTGTACAATATAACCAAAAGTCATTATGTTCTAGCAATCAGGTGAACAAAAATTATTGTATTCTAACATCCAGCTGCAAGCTATGTGGTTCAGATTATAAGAGTAAGAAAAAAAAACTTTTTAATTTAGAACTTTAACAAAATAGAGTCACTTCTGTTCAGGCTGTTATAACATGTGAGCCACTTCGCAGCCCCTGCCACCACCATCTTGATCCAAGACACATGGTCTGCCACCAGGATTATGGTGATAGTCTAGCTGGTCCCTCTGAGGCTCCAGCTCTCCACCTACATGGAGTCTATTAGCTTCAGCAGCCACCATAGTCCTTTAGAAAGGGAAAGCAAATCGTGGCATTCTTCTGCTCAGAACCTTCAAGTGATTTCCCACAGCTCTCAGAGAAAAGGCTGAAATCTGGAGATGGCCTACAAATCCCTGTTTGATCTTGCCTCCACATCCCAGCTCTCTAACCTCATCTTTTACAAAAATCCCTCTCTTTCTTCCTAAACAAAAACACTGACCTAGATGGCCTTAAAGTTCCCCTCAGCTTGACTAAACGAGATAGATTTCGTCTTCCCCCTGGGCCCCCGACTTCCCTTTTCTTAGAGCATTTACCTTAGAACACTTGTCTTCCTAAATTCTTTCTCTGCCCCTTTGAGATGTAAATATTCTTATAAGCTTTTGTTGGTTTTAGAATTCAGGAATATCTTTCTTAAGAACCTGGGATTCGTCCCTTTGAAATGTAATCACCAAGGAAAACAGCCCTTATCTCTCAGTTTTAACTTCTTTCTTGTTCCCCATTGTAACACAACCTCCTGTCCTGAGGATCAAGAGAGTTTACTTTCCTTTGGGTAAGTCCAATTAACAGACACAGGTGGTCTATGATTTCCCCTTCATCCTAGTTCTTCAAAATTTCCATCCCTTTGTAAATAGCCCTTTATAAATCTCCCTTATTACAATAGTCTCAAATAAAATCTCCTTGCCTCATTTAACTTTGGTGCAGTATTTCTTTGACAATGCCAGGTACACTAATTCCTCAGGGCCTGGGTATTTGCTGTTTCCTCTCTCTTGGGATGTGCTGACCCCCAGGTATGTCTAGGTACCATGCACTAGTAGGTATATCTGCGTGACTTACTCCCTCACTTTCTTCACAGGCCTTTGTTCAACATGTCACCCTGTCGGTGAGCTCCCCTGCCCTACCTAAAACAGCAAACTTCAAGCCTCTCCTTACCCACTGTCCCCTTAACCTGCTTCATCCTTCCCCACTGAATTTATCACTGTCTAGACTTATTGTATATTCTATATTCATTGTCTGTCTGTATCCCCCTAACTACAATGGTAACTCCATGGGGGCAGAAAACTTTTTTCTTTTTTGCTATTTTGTTCACTGCTATATCCCTGTCATCTTATTTATTTTTTTAATTGACAAATGAAACATTGTATACATTTTATGGTATACAGTGTGATGTTTTGATATATGTATACATTGTGGAATAATCAAATCAAGCTAATTAACATATTTATCACCTCACAGCTTTAGCATTTTTGTGTTGAGAATACTTAAAATCTATTCTCTTAGCAATTTTCAAGTGTACAACATATTATTATTAACTATAGTCATCATGCTGTACAGTAGATTTTCAGAACTTATTCCTCCTGTCTAACTGAAATTTTGAGCCCTTTAACCAATCCTTACACCCTGCACTCCCTGTCCTGGTAACCACGATATGACTCTCTGCTTCTATGAGTTCAGTATTTTTGGATTCCACATGTAAGTGAGGTTATGCAGCATTTGTCTTTCTATGCTTGGCTTATTTCACTTAGCATAATGTCCTCCAGATTTATCTATGTTGTCACAAATCACAGGGCTTCCTTACTTTGAAAGGCTGAATAGTATTCCATTGCATATACATACCATATTTTCTTTATTCATTTATCCACTGATAAACAGTTAGGTTGATTCCTTATCTTGGCTATTGTTAATAATGCTGCAATAAATATGGGAGTGCAGATATCTCTTTGACATACTGATTGTATTTGTCTTGAATATATACCCAGAAGAAGAAATACTGGATCATATGGTGGTTTTATTTTTAATTTTTTGAGGGTCCTCCATACTGTTTTACGTAGTGGCTATACTGATTTACATTCCCATCAATAGTCTATGAGAGTTCCCTTTTCTTCACATTCTCATCAATGCTTGTTACCTTTTGTCTTTTTTATAAAATCCATTCTTACTAGTGTGTAGCGATATTTCATTGTGGTTTTAATTCGCATTTCCCTGATATTAGTGATGTCAAGCACATTTTCATATACCTATTGACTTTTTGTATGTCTTCTTTTGAAAAATGTCTATTCAAGTACTTTGCTCCTTTTTAAATTAGGGTATATGTTTTCTTGCTATTGAGTTGTTTGAGCTCCTTATATATTTTAGAAATTAGCCCTTTATCAGATGTATGGTTTGCAAATATTTCCTCCCATTCCATAGGTGGTCTCTTCAGTCTGTTGGCTGTTTCCTTTGTTGAACAGAAGCTTTTTAGTTTAATGCAATCCTATTTGTCTATTTTTGCTTTTGTTGTCTGTGCTTTTGGGAACATATCTAAGAAATCTTCGTCAAGAAATATTTTCCTTATGTTTTCTTCTAGCATTTTACAGTTTCAGGTCTTATGTTTAAGTCTTTAATCCATTTTGAGTTGATTTTTGTGTACAGGGTGGCATAATGGTGCAATTTTGTTCATCTGCATGGATATTCAGTTTTCCCAACACCACTTATTGAAAAGACCAGCTCTATCAGTCATTTTCTGTTGCTTATAACTAAATACCCAAAACTAGGTAATTTATAAAGAAATGAAATGTATTCCTTACAGTTTTGGAGGTTGGGAAGTGAAAAGTCCAGGGAACACATCTGGTGAGGGTCTTGGCAGTGGCTGTATAGTGATGCAGGGTATCACATGACAAAATGTTTCAATTGCTCTCCTTTTAAAGCCATGAGAACCATGCCCATTACTCCAGATTGGATCAATCCATTCACGAGGACACAGTCCTCACAATCTAATCACTTCTTTAAGGCCCACCATAATAAGATATCCTACCATCTTAACACTGTCACAGTGGGGATTATGTTTCAATGAATTCTGGGGCGACATTGAATCCACATCACTATCCTCTCCCCATTTTGTGATCTTGGCACCTTTGTCAAAGATAAGTTGACTGTAAATGTGTGGATTTATTTCTGGGTTCTTTATTTCAGACCAATGGTCTACGTGTCCATTTTTGTGTCAGTACCATACTGTTTTGATTACCAGAGGTTTGCAGTACATTTTGGGACCAGATAGTGTGATGCCTTCACCTTTGTTCTCTTTTGCTCAAGATCACTTTGTTTATTTGGAGTCTTTTGTGGTTCCATACAAATTTTAGGGTTTTTTTTCCTATTTCCGTGAAAAATGTGACTGGAATTTTGATAAGGATTGTATTAAATCTGTAGATCACCTTGGGTAGTATGGTCATTTTTACAATATTAATTCTTCCAGTCCATCTACACAGAATATATTTCTATTTTTTTGTGTCTTCAGTTTCTTTTACCAGGGTTACAGTTTTCAGTGTCCAGATCTTTTCCTTCCTCGTTTAAGTTTATTTCTAAGTATTTTATTCCTATCATTTTGATAAAGGTAGAATGTACTCAAATATTTGTTGCATGAAAGAACAAAAATGAGTTAAGAAATAAATGGTGATACAGAACCTTTTTCTCTCCATAGAAGCAGAGATTGATTAATAATTGAGTTATCCAAATCAGGATAAGTGCTGACTTAAACAGGCTGAGCACCTTCACTGGTATAATCTATAACATATGTATGTGAATGCATTCCAAATAGGATTTTACCTAGGACTTAGAGAGATATGAGGTAAAACAAGAAAAATCAAAGCTAATAATAAAAAGTATATTCCATTAGAAAAAAACATACACTTGGGTTTATCACTTTTCTTTGCTTCCTCTGAATTTCTGATTCAGCAACTCTGTTGAAGAATCTACTAAATGACATTTTAGAGGACATAGCAATGAATAACATGCAGTTCCTATTATAAAAGATGATGTTCTAATAGAAAGAAAATAATTTCAAAATGAAAATTAGGAAGAGAGCTAACTGCTAATAGTAATTGAAAGGAATAGCTGAAGGATTATTGGAGCTGCATTTTATTTTATTTTATTCTGTTTTATATTTTATTGGTGGGGGAGTATTTTAAAAGAACTTGTGAACTGCTGGCTAATGGGAAGATTTGGGAGAAGATATAATTTTGAGGAGAGAATATTTACTGTGCCTTGTTAAAAAGATTATCTCTTTCACCAAACATTAGTAAGGCTCCTCTGGATCCTCTTCCCAACTAGACCTTGACTTTTGGACTTTCATGTCCTTCTTTGCAACCACCAAATTTCAAAAAAAACTTGTCAAATCAGTTTAGCTTAATTCACCATCCTTGATACCTAATCACCCCCTTATCTGATTGGGTTCCTCATCCTCCACCATCACCAAGAAGTCTGATCACCCTGGGCTGTCTTTAGCAAGAATCTTGTTAGGCCAGTTTAGCCAAAATCCTCCCATACTCCTGATGTTTCCTCTTAGTAATTTTTCATCCACTGACTTTCACCCTACTCCTTGGCTGTAAATTCCCACTTTTTCTTGCTGTATTTGGAGTTGAGCTCAATCTCTCTTTTCTACTGTGAAGCCCCACCACAGTAGTTCCTATACCTATCCTGATAGTCCTGAATAAAGTCTGCCATACTGTTTTAACAAGTCTCAGAAAAGTTTTTTCTTTCACACTTGACCTACACCCCCACCCCCAACCCTATAAAATAATACTATACTTCAGAACAAAATACCATGGTCAGCAACTTGGTAACCAACCTATACAATACTGAAAAATTACTCTCCCTTAACTTAGGTTGCTCCAATATTATTAAAAACAAAAATAATAAAAGCTGGCTTATATAATAGAGTACTTACCATGTGCTACTTACTATTTAAAACATTTTACATGGTTAATCCTATTTACTCTTTTTAATTCTATGAGGCTGTGTTATTAATCTCTCTATTTACTTGCCAAAGGTCATATGGCCACTAAGTGACAGAATCAGAATAGTTATAGGAATCAGGTTATGTTATTGGATAAATTATCACTAAAAATTGTATAGGTACTAAATTATAGAATAAGCAATAGTTAACATTAAAACAAATGGATAATTACACTATTTTCTATCATAAGGCTCCAAAATAACTGTCTAAAGAGAATTATATCGTTAATATCTCCTCACAGCTTGTCAGTGAATTCCTGAGACCCTCAGGAATGAAGATGGTTCACGACTCCCTCCTTTTAAAACTGATAGTCAATTCATTCAAATCCTGTGGACAACTCGCAGCACTTTGTAGAGATCCTGTTGTCAATGGTAGAGTATGCTTTACTTTGAAAAATAATCCTAATTTCTGATCTCACATTTACACATTGCAAAGCATCTAAATGAAAATGTGAACTCTCCAGGACTTGAAACAACAAAAAGGAGAATTAGTGTTTAGAACACCGACTGAGGTTAAGAACATAAATCCTAGAACAGAAAGACTTAGGTTCAAAATGGAGCCTGGCACTTATTAGCTGTTGACTTGAGCGAGTTACTGAACAATTTGGAGCTGCGTTTTCTCAGTTATAAAATGAAGAGGTAAAAATAGTCCATATTTAAAAGAATATTATGAGAGTTAAATTCAGTATTACCTGTAATTAACTTAGCATATTTCTGTCATGGAGCAAGCACTCCATAAATGTTTGCTATTACTGTTGGTGTTGTCATTGCTATTCTCTGCAGAATCTCAATCAATGTATAACATATCAATGAAATATAACTTTTGCTGGAGATACAAATTATTATTAATTATAGGATTGTGGAATTTATTACAGTTTAGTTTTCAATTTTAGAAAAATACTAAGGCTTGTTAATTATAATATGCTGTAGTTTGTTTCCTTAAAAACTATTTTGTTTAATTTTCTAATAGACTGTAAGCTTGTTGAAGTTTGAGTCTCCAACATATGATTCAACAAATTTTTATTCATTGCCTGCTATGTTTCAGCCATCATTCTAGGTTCAGAGAAATCAGTAATGAACTATAAAGAGTTTTTACCTGCATGGGGATATTACTTTTAAAGGTAAAAACTGACAAACAAATATACAATATGTATAAGATATATATAGTTGGAGGGATATGCCCAATATCTTGAATAGAAGCTTGTTCACAATAGGCAATTAATATGAATTAGATTTAGTTTGATCTCTTTAAAGTATGTCATTATAACACGGGGAATATGCAGAGACGTGTTCGAGTAAGCTCTTCCCAATTCAAGTGAGCCAATTGTGTGCATTTCTTCCTAATTTCAAAATCAGTGACTTCATTTTAGTAGCTTTAAATAATCCGCTTTGGGAGTTTTTTCACTATGGAAATCAGCAATGCTACAAACAGTAGCTTTTTCTTTTTTTTGAGAATTAGTTGTTAAGCATTTACTAGCACACCACTGAATAAAGTCTGGCAAAGAGTAAAGCCTGAATTTTACACACTTCTAAAAATAAATAACCCATAACATCTCATATTAATATATTAACATATATTAATATAATAGTGCAATAAAATACTACGTTAATATATTTCAAGGAGCCAAATTTACAAATTATTTAGCACAATGTTAGTCTGAAGATGATTCACAAATACACACCTATGTAGATACAATTATTCTCTTCCAATAATCAACAACCATCTCTTGATTATTTAGGCCCACGGAAGAAGCATAACATGCACAACCCAGACCATCAACCAACTAATAAATGCTTTCTATTTAATTTAAAATATGCCTTTTTGATAAAAACAATTTATGTTTCTATTAGAATTTATTCAGTATCATGTTAAGCAATTTTATATCTTTTAAACATAATAACCCACTAGCTATAAAGAGAAAGAGAAATTTCTGAGTTAAAAGGAAGCACATTTGAAATTATTTCCCCATGGAAAAACCACATAAAAATCATTTAGTTGACTATATGCAGAGCTACAATGCCCTGGGCTAGAAATTTCCCAGAACTGAATGTGTGGGGAGTATAAATTATTAAGTCAGAATTTTAAAAAGAGAAATGAAAACACATTTGAAATTCTGCCACAACATGCGTTTTATTGCTTAATTTTTAGTGGTGTAATGTATCAATTTTATTTTGTTCTTATGTTTTAAAAATGTATTCTCATTCAAATATTAGATATAGATTTGTTTCTGAATCAAAAATGTAAGAAAGGGAAATATTCATGCATCCTGTCTCCAGGGGATCTCATGGACAAGGAGCAAGTGAATGTGAGAATTACATATCTGTTCTCAAAAACATCTTCAAACTGTATTTCTAACCCATGCCACAGCAGAAACGTCCAGATTTTATATTCAGTTGCTGTTTAATACCGTGTAAATTAAATACCAGATTAGGTCCTAAGATTGTGGTCACATTATTTCTCTTATGTTGATCAGTAAGTGGTGATAACTTGTCAGACATTTCTCAATGACAATAAAAGAGCACCGTTTATCAAAAACCACCCCTATCCCAGGCACAACCCTTGACACTTCATATATTATCTCTAATGCTCATAACAACCCTGTCAGGAAGTTATTACTGCAAATGAGGAAATTCATGTTCAGAGAGATTAAGTATTTCCTCCAAGGTCAAACTAGTAAATGGCAAATCCAGGAGCCTAAGAAATCTCCTTCTGGCACCAAAGCTCAGGGGAGTTTATTGAATTTATTGGCAATTATCCAATATTTCTCCTAATCGCCTTTAATCTGTCCTAAGGCAGTCTTTCCCCTAAGGGAAAAGAATGTAAACATCATCCTGGCAATAGAGGCAGCTATCTCCACAAACTCAGCGAAGCCAACTCAAAGCAGATTGAATCAGAACCCAAAGTTCTCCATCCCTTTCTGTGGATGATTAAACTTACAAACAGTACAAATTATCCTTTTGAGCTTATGCTGGGAGATAAGTAGAAGTTGCGGTTTTTATTTTTACTGGGCAGTTTAGACTTCAATTCGTGACAGATAATTATAAGTTAAAAAGAAACTCTTTCATTTCCAGATCAAATGGCAGCCTCTGGTAAAAGGACCTAAACACATTTTCAAAGAAAAGGCTGTCTATAGTAAACTTTTCTTAAAGGTAATATAGCCGTATTCTAAGACTAGAGTTGAAAACAAGCTAGTTGGATTCCTCAAGTTAACCTTAGAGAAGAGAATTTAGGTAAAAATTTTTAATAGTTGTATTGTGAAATAAGTTATTTACAACCAGGAGTAACAAATTAAGAAGGGATATGTCGTGAAAACGGCCCCATTAGTGATAAATGCAAGAGGACTAGTGCCTAATTGCTAATAAATATGCCTTTGTTTATTTGGAAAGTTTATTTAAAGGGTTCTATGTGACTAGGAGTGGGACTTGGTGGCCTGCGTCTCTGTCTGCTTTCCTTCCTTCACCCAAATGTTGGCAAGTGTAACAATAAATTAAGGCTTAAACTTTTCATTCACTGGTACATTTCTAAATTGGCTGTGACTCATATATACATTCACCAAATAGGTTTTGTAAATTTTAAAGTTTTGCCTGTGATATTTAACTGTTCAATTCATCTGAAATTTATATTTTGTGTGAAATTAGGAATTTATTTTTTCCATAATGAATACCCTATTTCATCAACACATTTATTTAATAGTCTCCCTTCCTCAATTTGGCAGCAATGTAGTTTCCCTTTTCTTGCAGTTATCCTAGAAATTTTAACATGCATAATTAATTTAACCATGTCTCAGATAATACTGTATTTTACCCCTTCAGGTTTTCTGTGTACATCTGCACAGGTAGAGCACTGTGTTCAGGTTATGAACTGCACCCTCTTGGATGTGTACAACACATGCTATACACCTTACATGCCTGACAATACAAGGAACTCAAGTTGCCTTAACTCTGGTCACCTGTTGTTACAAATTATATGCAATTGTGGTCAAAGACTTTAGTTCTATCTTGATTTTTTTAAGCTTACAAATTAGAAAGTACTGCTATTGCTTTATATAGTCATTGTTTTCTTAAATGAAACCATGTGTTCATCATGCTCTTTGACAACCATTCTTTGTGCCCCTCAGATTATTTTTGTAAATCACTTTCCTTTTTTCAAAGAATATTATTCAGAAATAACCAGTAATTTTGGCAAAGATGTCAGTTTTGATTTGTCTAAGAGGTTTTTATTTCTCTAAAACTCTTGAAAAATAACTGGATATTTTTTCTAGATTGATGATTATTTTCGTTCAGTGCATTGATTACTCCATCGTCATCTGGCGCTGTTGCTCTTTAGAGTTCAAATACCAACATGATATTTCTTCCTTTGTAGGCAAACAAGACTGTATTTTCTCTCTGACTGCTTTAAAGATGATATTTTTGATGTAGTGCAGTTTAATGATAAAAGGTACAAATGTGGAGGATTTTTTGGTCCAGTTTTGGGGTTTTGTTTGTTTGTTTTGTTTTGTTTTTTGTTTGTTTGTTGGTGTTGTTGTGTTGTTCTTGATCTAATGGGCTTCCTGAATCTGAGGGTTGTGTTTTCAACACTTGGAAAATTTCCAACAATTCTCTTTATTATCTCTACCATTTGTGGTTGGTACCCTTGAGGGAAAGTTTAGAATGTCTTAGGGACTGGTTATGGTGGCGAGCAGAATGCTGAAAGAAACATGGAGTGTAAAGACCATTCTAAGGAGGTCTCAGATAGAAATAATGAGTTTATTGGAAACTGAGGCAAAGATCAGCCTTGATGTGAACTGGCATGGAATCTGGCTGCATTGTGTCCACGCTCTAGGACACTGTGGAAGATGGAACTTAAGAGTTGTGAACCAGAGTATTTGGCAGAAGAAATTTCTAAGCAGCAAAGCATTAAGGAAGCTGCATGGCTACTTGTAACAGCCTACGCTGAGTTATGGCAGCAAAGGAATGACATAAAGTCAGAATTTAAAAGGGAAGCAGAGCATAAAGATCTGGAAAATTTCCAGCCTGGCCATGTGATAGAGAAGAAGAATCTTCAGAAGAAAAATTCAATGGTACTAAAAAGGTTAATACAAAAGAACGGGATTATCAAGAGAAGGGAAAAAAGGCCCTGAAGGCATTGAAGAATCCTCTGGGGCCAACCCTTCCATTTCAGGCCCAAAGACCTAGGAAAACAATATGGTCTTTGGGAACAGGCCTGAGGCACCTTCCATGGGTTCGCTGTCCAGGGCCACCTTGGAATGCTACTCCTCACACCAGCACCGCAGCTGCTTTGGCTGCTCCAGCTGTGGCTAAATTGGCCCCAGGTGTGGCTGTACATCAGCTTTGGAAAATACAAACTTGAAGCCCTGGCAGCATCCATGTGGTGTTAGGTCTGTAGGTATGCAGAATGCCAGAGCTGTGGAGGCTTGAGAGCCTCCACCCCTATTTCAAAGGATGTATGGAAGAGTCTGGGGGCCCAGGAAGAGATCAGTCATAGGAACAGAGTCACCCCAGACAGCCACGACTAGAGCAATGCCAAGCAGAAATGCCTAGTGGAGCCATGTGAGCAGAACCGCCATGGAGACCCCAGACTTGTGGAGCTACCAGAGTGCAACACCAACCCGCAAGAGCTAAAGCATCACCTGAGACCAGGAAAGTCATAGGAGCGAAGCTGCCAGAGGACTTGGGAACCCAACCCCCACAACAGCATGCAAAGGATGTTGAACAGGGAGTCAAAGTACCTGACTTACCAGCTTTGAGATTTAATGCCTGCCCTGCTGGGTTTCAGATTTGTTTGGGACTTGTTACACCTTTCTTTTGGCCTGTTTCTCCCTTTTGGAATGGGCATATGTACCCTATGCTTGTCCCACCATTGTATCTTGGAAGTAGATAACTTGTATTGATTTCACAGATGGGACTTTGAACTTTGGACTCTTGCGTTGAAATAAGTTAAGACTTTGGGGATGAAATGAATGTATCTGCATGTGAAAAGACATGAGTTTTGGGGGGCCAGGGATGGAATGTTGTGGACTGAATTATGACCCCCCCAAAATTAATTGAAGCTTGAATTGTGTCCTCCAAGTTTTATGTATTAGAAACTTAGCGCCCACTGTGACTGTTAAGAGGGTGGGAAATCCTATTACGGTAATTGAAAGGTGGAGCCTTAAAAAGGTGATTGGATTGTAGAACCGTGCAGTACTGAATGGACTAAAAAATGTAGTCAGGGGCGTGATTCTGAGGGCTTTAAAAGAAGAGGAAAGTCTGTCTTTCTCTCTCTCTCTTGCTCTCTTTGCTTCCACCAACTTGCAGTGTGAGACCCCTCAGTCACTGTCGCCACCACCAGATGGACTTTGGATTTCCCAGCCTCAGAAACTGTAAGCAATAAATTTTTTCTTTATAAATCATCCAGTTCCATGTACTTTGTTATAAACAACACAAAAGGAATAATACAGTACCCCTACTCTATCCTCCATCTCTCTTTACCTTTCTTTATATTTTCCATGTTTCAATTTCTTTGTGATACATTATGGACAATTTATCCAAATATATCCTTTAGTATGTACTGTCTCCAGCAGTTTCTAATCTTTCTTTATCCTACCCTTTATTAGTCCACCTATATTATTCCAACTATTTTATTTTCACTTTCATATGTTCTATATGGTTCCTTTTCAAATATTTCTGCTTAACATCAATAGCTTCTTATCAATTCTTCATATTTTCAATGTATTCTTTATGCTTTAAGTATTTTTTGCTTGTCTGATTCTGTCATTTATTGCTACTGTTGACTCAATGGCTGTTTCTATTTAATTTTCTGTATTATTATTAAATCCATTTTAATATAAATTATTATTTAATAATTAATAATTATTAACTATTTAAATAGTTATTAAATAATAATTTATTATTATTAAAATGGAATTTTATCTTTGGTTATTCTTCCAGTTCTGCATTTAGAGACCATACACACCAGAATGATTTACCTTTGCCTCACCCAGTTGCCTGGGGTCACTACCAATTAGAGAATACTTTATACTAAATTTTTGGCTTAAAGTTTGTTGGAACATTTTGACAATGTGGATTCAAGCCTAAATTCACCTGAAAAAATAACTTTAGAAATTCTAAGAGAAGATATATTTTAAAACTATTTCTATCTGCAACGTAAAGTTTCTTTTTCTAGCTTCCTCCTTTTTAGTTCACCCTTAAGGGGTCCTAAATTTTTATAGAGTTTTCACTCCTACGATGGATGCACCCTGTTTACGGCCCAGACTTTGTCTCTTATTCCCCCACTTATGGGCCACCAAAGCTCAAACAAGGCAGGGCTTTGCTTATATCTCAGGGCAGATGCCAGCTCTAATGCTTCCTTGCTCTTCTGGACTCTCTGTCATTTTGGCCTCTGAGGAAATCCCATTATTCCCCATCTGTTCAAACATGTATTAAAATAGATACTTTCGTTGTATATTGTTTTGTTTCAAAGCATGGCATATTCCAGGAAGTATTTCTCTAAATATATAGTTTACCATACTGCTGGAAACTGAAGCCTCATATTTTCACTCTTTACAACCAATTGTTTTTTTCACAGAAGCTTCAATTTATTGGGTAGTTACTATGTGCCAGGCACTAAGTTCTGTCTATCTATCTGTCTGTCTGTCTGTCTATCACCTTATTATTAAAACAAATAGTAACGTGACACCATAGGAAAGTAGCACGGAAATATTTGAGGGAAAAAAAGACCAGTTAAGAGATTCTATTACTGTCCCTAGAAATATACTACAAATATATTCTAGATTTTAGTTTTATTTTGCTTTAGATTTTTTGTATTAGAGATTAGAGGACAGACTAAACACGTTTGACTGACTTGTTCAAATCACTCTTTGGTTAATAGCAATGAACAATGGCATGCATTAGTTTTCATAGAAGAGTGCACAGACCTATTAATTTTGCCCAAGACTTCCTTAACAACCACATCAGTTCCATATTACAATAATCCTCTAAATTACCGAGGCAGTGTAGTATAAAGGAATGGGAAATTACATAGAAATTATACTATCGTCTGGACCATTCTCCATCAGAAATATTCTAAAAATGTAATTAACACTGCTCTTTCCAGTCAGCCTATCCCCTTTATTGTGATGACAAATCCTTGACAAAAGTCCAGACTCATATTAAAGCTGGTACCATCCTTTTTGTTCTGTTCAGTTTGCATAATAAAAGAAACCCCCCAAAAATCCGTGTTAAGATCCCAAGTATTACAGAATTGACAGGAAAAATGAGAACTGGGGAGAAAGTGTTGCTCTTTCGCTTCTGTGTGCTAAATGGACTAGAATCATCCCAAATATTTGCAGAGCCCAGGGCAAGAGTAGATGTGAAGACTTACACACCATATATCTAAATATTTAAAAGTTATAAATCAAGCTGACAAATATACCTGTGAGTTTATATAATGAATATACCTCATGCAAAATAACATAAAACACCAGGTTTGTATTTAGAATTCTGGGACAACTCAGAATTCTAAACTAGAAGCATGAAAACACTCAGGCTCCTGAAATGAAATGTATCCTGCTTCTCTTCCTATTCTCTGCCATGTCCTAAGGCTCAAGAGACCCCATGCACATGTATGGACAGGACAGCCCACGTTCTCCGCCTTCATCAACATCTTGCAGCTTCCCCATCACCACCCTTCTGATAGCAAGATGCACCCTTTGGAAGATTATCCTGGGGGAGAGGTCCATACAGCCCTCGAAATAGCCTCAGGGTTATTTCAACAGCAAAATTTAGCACCCCAGATCCTAAAGCATGCTCCAGGGCCTAGCATGCACTGGCCTTGTAAAGTCCTTGCCCAGGGCAAATCTCTCAAAACACAAGGTTTGCTGCAATAGTCTTGCATTGCTGGTCTGAGAGTTGTACTGATTGATTCAAAGAAAAGAAAGCTCAGTGATTGGCATTAGACCATTCAACAAATATTAAGTACCAAGAGCAAGGGATATAAGGAAGGAAAGACATTGCTTTTTGCTTGAAAACACTCATAACCTAATAGGAGAAGAAATAAGCTAATCATTATGCATAATATAATTGCATGACAGAATGCTGGTGGGTGTCCAAGTAAAAAAGTTCACACTAAAACTAGTATTCTCAGTGACACCTCTCTGGGAAACACATGAGCACAATTTTTCTGTTCTGAAGCAGAAGGAAACTGCTCCTCAACATTGAACAATTCATCTTTCATTCCACAGTGGTGCCAGTGTGGGTGCTAGCCACATGCAGTGCTCTGGATTGGCTCTCCCGCTCATAAGGAGGAATGCTAGCAGTAACAAACTGTTTAAGAAATCTTAGGACCACTCAGTGCCAAGCTAGAATGTCAGTTGAAGCATCTGTGAGGGACACAAGTGAGGAATGCAATTCAAGCTTCAGTGAGTTTTGGGGGGACATAATTCAATCCACTACAGTCATCTCCTATCTTTTCTTATTTGGGGGTTTGCTCTCCCTCCTCAATTAGTAGTTTACCCCCATTTAAACCAATTGCCTTTTCCCTAAATCACAAATATGAAAACACGATGAGCTAATGCCATTGTTTACTTAGTCCTTTAGACAAAGCTCATCATCATAAGAAATTTTCATTTATTCAGGAACAACATGTGTACAGTCACACTCAGGTTTTCCTTCAGATTTTTCTCAATCCTCATGGATTCTTCAGCATTCAACATGCAATAAAGATGCACACTAAGAACCTGTACTTCAAGGAAGATATCTTGGATTGCCTTCTTGGAACCCTTCACTCTTCATCCCTAGTTGAATGTTATAAGGACACAGATCTGTTTGTTAAATTAAATTTATATGATGTCTCCTTATCAGCTTCCATTTAGACAGAGCCCAACTCAACTATTTTCGTACTTCCCTCTCAAATCTATCTCACCAAGATATTTTTCTGGCACAGTTTTCATTTTTATCTGCTCTGCTTGTAAAAACAAAATGACTGTATCCCTATGCTCTTAAAAGGGGTGCACAGAGCACCATTAGAAGCCAGAAACCAGAGTTTATTACTCCAAAAATTGGAATCTCATCTTATAAAATATTTTAAAATAAAGTATTCCTAAGAACCCCGATTCCTTCCTCTTCAATAAATATTGAACAAAAGTCTATCAATGACCACAAGATGCATGGAAATATAAATGAGGGTGTCCCAAAGTCTTAGTGAAGTTCAAAGCATTAGTAAATTCAGAAGTATAAATGCCACAAACTTCAAAAACAGCATTTGAAAGGTCACTTATATGGCTTTCATACTTGTATTTAAGTTTGAAGCATAAATTTTTAGCTTTTTGTTTCACTCTGCAGATGGTTAATTTTGACTGAAATCTTAAAAATTAAAAATGTATGATTTAAAATACACAACTCTAAACAAATGCAAAGGAGATGGAAATAAGTTTTCAAGCGATGTCTCTCTTACATTTGTCACCATTTACTTATAATTCTGGAGCTACTAACACCTTAAAACTTCAGTAAGACTTTTCGGACACCATTGTATTAATTTACTATTTTCTTAAACATGTCTATTTCTCCAATATGATCGTAAAATTTTTTATTTTCATGGTAGGAAAGTGTCTATTTTTCAATTTTGAATGTAGCATATCTCAGCACATAGATTTTGTAGTTGCCAATTAAAAGATATTGTTTAGTAACTGCCCTGCATAATAAACCAATGTTTGTCTTTTTCAAACACACATCAAAGTATATTGAGATTTCTCATCATCAAACTGTAACCTTGGGACTATACTGAATTTGTTTACACTTTATGTGTTATCATTGCTGAGGGCCCAGCTTAAGATCCAGGTGAAGAAAGAAAAAGTGAGGTTTCTTCCATAAAGAATATTGCAAAACAGAGATCAAAGGCGCAATTCTAATCCTCAATCTGTGCAATCTAACTTGGTTTACAATTAAAGAACGATTTTAATCGTTAAACTTTTAAATTTTATTAAATGTTTGTGGTAATGCACCAAATGAATTACAGACGTATATAAATACACAGGCAGCTGTTTGTAATTTGCATTTTTATCAGTTTTGAAAGAGCACAATGTACTTCCTGCATCCTATTTTCAGAATTCGCATTTTTATCATCTTTGACTATCCAGTATGTAGTATGGAGGACTTGAATATCTCTTTCTTTGAATTTTCATTTTTGATTGTAAATCAGATGATGTCTGGCACTTTTCTCTTTTCTAATTTTTCTCTTCTCTCAACTCCGATTTCTTTACTTACTCCCATTTCTTCTTGGCTCTAATAATAAAATACACAAAATACTTCAATTATTTTCTATTTCAGACTTCTTTGGCCACCAGCATTTTGTATTTCTTTTGCTAATTACTTGCCACAAATCTAAAGGCAATACAAAAACTAAGTTTATCATTCTAATTCATATATTTTCAAAATGCCAAACTTAATCCACTTCTTTTTGATGTTTACTGTGTTTTGAATTTAGATGGAGGATTGGAAAGGAATGGAAATGATACTATATATAATGCTGCACTGCAGGACACCCAGAATGAACAAAATGAGCATTTCACTAGATGGGGACAGGAACCTCCATTCACACCAGCTACATCTCTATCAGAAAGGACATGCGGCCTCAAGGGAAAGGCAACAATGAGAATGACCCCTCTAGTCCCTTTAGCTCCTGCCCTCAATTCCCACGGATGCTCGCACTTTCCTCTCCTATTATATTATCTTCAGAGCATCCAGCAACATTTTCCCAAAAGGCTCCTCTCTCCATTAACATTTCTGTGGCCTTGACTGCCAGAGCCCTCGAGGAACAGACTGGCTGCAGCTTGTGCTTTGTGCCTCCATCCCTCCAGCAGTCCATTTGTCCACTGGGAAATGGTGAAACTGCTGTTCTGTGCCCTAGCAGAAATATGTGGGCGGAAAAACACGAGCTAATCTTCCTCTTCCTATTCTGGTGATGACAACAACAATTAGGAAGGATAAGAGTTTCGCTTTGATGTTACAAAGTTTTCAGTCAAAAGCTCAGCAAATAAGAAAACACTTTGTTTTATTATAAAATCGATTTAATTTCTTCACTCTAAGTTTCCATTCTTCCTGGCATAGAAAACTCATTTAGTCCTTTGCACATAAATTCAATCCAATTCGGTGATTTCTTAGTCCCTTCATTTTATATTTCAGTCACATTCGGATTTAAAATTCTTTCTCAGGGTTTTCTCCCTACTACTGATCCTAAATTTCTAAGGTTGGGACAGGAGAATGGTTGCCGCTGAGTGACAGCTAGGAAGAGAATATAATTACAAGTCTTAACACGTCTGGATCTTGTGCTGGGCTCTTATTTCCCTTGAGTGGTGGCCCAGATCACCTAGTCTGTGGTTTCTCAAACTTTAATGTGCATCCTATTCACCAGGGTATGTTGTTAAAATGCAGTCTGACTCAGCAGGTCTGAGATGGAGACTCCACATTTCTAACAAGCTCCCAAGTGATGTCACTGCAGCTGGTCCTCAGACCATTCTTTAATTAAAAAGGGTTTGGTCAGTGGTTTCAACTTGGCTCTCTGGTAGAGGCAATCTATTGAGATTACAGCTAAGTATCCCCTGATACACAACAGGTATCAACAACAAGAGCATCTTTCTGATGCTTATCCCTTCAGTCCCAGCCAGAAGACCCTGTGTCTACCCATTGGTCCTCTCTCCAAGGAACTCTATCCCACTTGAGGTTCACAGGAATGTGTGATACCCACCCATGCAATCTTGGCACTTGGAAATCTTAAGAAGCCGTTTCCAGCCCTCCCCTAATAGATATGGTTTGCCTTCTCCCCAACACAGCTAACACTGACAAAGTCTCTCCAAAGTTTCATTGCATCTGGGAAATGCATTACAGCCATACATGGATGGTACATGCTTTGTGTTCTGGAGTGACCCTTCCTTCCCCAAATCCTTCCGTGATTAATGTTTAGCTATCTGGCATAGAGGAAGAGAAAGCTACTGGAATACAAGAGCAGTCACTGGCACAGGGATGGGGGAGGAACACATCCTTTAATAATCCAAATGTTATCCTGACCATAAGGAAACCATAGGAGTAGAAGCTGTAGCTCAACAATTTCTCGTTTCATCCAGGCTTTTTAGAAACTCCTTACCTCCTTCTCCCCTAAAGTTAAGTACACATAAAGTTAAGAGAAAATATAGTTGTTGGGAAAAGAGAATAATTTAATCAGACCCTCTCTCCTTAGGTCAGGTTGGGGGTGGTTCAGTAAACAAATTGTGTGTGTGTGGGTGGAGTTGGTGCACATGCCCAGTGTCACCACCTTGGCTGGCATCTGCCTCAGGCATCCGTTCCACGCAGCCATGCTTTACAACCTATGGCTTCCAAGGATCTGTTTGCCAGTTACTTAGCTCATGGACCTGCATGTAAGGGGTCTGGTGACCCAGCCTGGTGTGTGAGGGGTTTGTGACCCAGTCTGTGAATGGGCTTGAGGGGTCTGTGAAAACCAGACCCAGCCCTAGCTCGACAACTGGCCCGGCTGGCAGGATTACAGGCAGGTAAAAGTAGCCAGACAACTGGCATGGTTGTGCAGCTTTACAATTGGCAATGTCGACAGGATTAAGAGCTCTACAATTGGTGTCACGAACTGGATAAAGTAGCATGACAATAGTCAATTAAATAGCACTGCATCAGAGTTCTCTTGCAGTACAATATGATCTGGGAAAACATGGGGGGGAAAGAAAAACAGTTGTCTCCACTCGGTTCATTCTGGGAAGCTCTGGTTTAAGAGTTCATGGATTTCAGATTATTCTGATAGTTCTAGGCTACTTATTTAGGTAGGACATTCCTATCTGGAACTTTTTCTGAAAGGTTTAGTTGTCTGAGAAGTAACTGAAACCATTTTATCTTGTGTGGTTTTCCAAACCTACTGAGACGGCCCAGGACATGCAAGGAGAAGACACCAAGCTGTTTAGCAAAAGAACAACTTGAGATCAGGGTTACCGCAAACCTCCCCAGGATCTCCATGCCCTTCCAGAGCACACGGTATAACAGTCACTAGGAACCTCCTGCCTGAGAAACTTCATCTTGGATGCCATGTCAGCCTGCTCCAGCCAATATTTGTCTATGGTAGACATAGTAAGGCTTTAATATTTATGTCAAAATATAGTTTTACATATTTGCATTGTAGTGCAGCAAAGAATGCATCTTAATATATTATACGATGGCTGCAATTACTATGCTTGTTGCTGAGGAGAGAACAATACCAAGAGGTTTTTTGGTAACATAAAAATAGATAGAAAGGAACATAATAAAACAAAGTAAAATTAAATTGCTTGTAGACAGGTATCTACTAAACTAATTCAGTGTGTGTATATACCTTGAAATTTTTATTTATTTTAATGTTTTCTAAAATATGTTCCTTGAACTAAAAAACTTGTCATTCACATTTTCAGAATTGCATGATATATAAAATCACCAGTAAATATTTACCTGTATATATCTTTTCAGTTTTTGAATATGTTTTTGAAAAAGGAATTCTTTTTCGCCAGGCTGAAGCATTATATGATGGGGATGCATATTTGTCTGAGAAAAAAAGAAGACTGGAATTAAATATTTTATAACTTAAAATCATATTCCAAAGGTGTTTCAAAGTTATAAACATCTCAGGGGTGAAGCTACTCTTTAAGTAATTCATTTTACCATTTCAAAGCTAAGGCATCAAGGATACAAGTGAGTTTATTAAGCCATTTAACTTATTAGTGGACATGGTTACAGATCTCTTAACTGGCCATCGCATTCCTCAAATAAGGCTCACTCCCCTGAGGCTAAGACAGAGGAGAGTATGATATCTGAACATAATCAAAATATTTCACTGCCTTGCTTTACTAGGATTTTATGTAGAATTCTGCTAATGTTTATAGAGCTTTAAAAAGAAAGAAAAAAACCTATGAAGTACAGCCCAAGTCTATTTCCTTCCATAAAGTGACTTTCATGATTACTCTGAAACAGTGAGTTCACTGCCCCACAAAACCAAAGCATTTATGTACTGACCTGGTCCTTAAATACTTTTCTCTGACATCTCTACATTTCAACTATTACCGAACAATATTATACTCGTGTTTTCAATTATTACTATGCAGCTGTGGTTCTCAAGGCGTGGTTCTCAAGGCATGGTTCATAACAATACCAAGAATTTGCTTTTTTCCCTGTGTTGACATTTGCACTAAAGTTGTAAAAGCAACATAGGGTATAACCACTGGCACCTTCACACAAATACAGACTTTAGCAAAAACTGTTCTAGTACTCCTTGTATTCTTCACAGCAATCTACTTGCAGTAAAATAAAAACATTAACAATAATAAATAAAAGTAATGGTAAGATATAGAATTAAAAGCCTGTTTCACTAAGAATATCTTTATTTATATACATGATACCTATATATCATTCTATTCTAGAACAAATAGAAAAATAATGTAAATAAAGCTAACTTCTACTCAAATCATAAAAGCAAGAAACGAGGAAAGACATAGAGTCTTTACTTATATTTCCCAAAGTACACAACTGGGAAAATACAAACACACTGTGAACTGGGAAAATACAAACACAGAATTATACAGAATTGAGTAGCATTTTGTTAAGTTGAGAGAACTGAAACCCAACTCCAAAAAAGCTAAATTCTGAGAAGGGAAGAAAAAGAGATTTGGTTTCCTTCTCCCCTGTGGCCTTGTATTTCCTGACAATATACTATGACTTTGCCTATTACATGATGAAATGATTTAAGAGCAATCTGTGCATGGTGGGAGAAATGAGAGGTTGACAAAAATATTGCCATTAACCCCCAAACTAACCCTTTCAGACAGTAATCACAAAGGCCTAAAGAAAAGCCACGGCACTAGACTGACAATAATAATTGAACAATGCAGTTCGTGGAACAAGAAAATGTCAACCATTTAAAAACAATCCTCCACAATGAAATAAAGCTATCTGGGGGGAACAGAGTGCAATGCTCTGAGACAGAACCCTAGGAAGGTACAATGTCAAGTCATCTGCACCCAACATGAGTTTTCTTCCACATCCTTTAAATCATGTGCACTTCTGTACACAGAAGAAATCCTCTCCCTAGCCTCCAAGATGTTATGGTGGTGATGTCCTAGGAAAAGAAGAAGGGGGTGGATAGCAGTGAAGATTAGTCAAGCCATTGGGAAACTCCATGGGAATGCAAATCACAGACAGGAGTAAACCACATCAGTAAAGAGCCTCACCTGGACAGAGGTTGAGTTTGGGTTCCTTGTTTACAACAGCATTATTATAGGACCCATTTGTGGGTCTGCTGCGGGAAGGCGCATTCAATGAGACAGTCCTGACAGCATTTTTCTGAACATGGATATAGGATGCATTTTCAGCATTTCGGTTTTTATTATTGCGATGGTAACTCACTTTATTTTGGGGATTTGAAGCCTGTTCTGCTGCAAAAGAAATCAGGGAGAGAGGGAGGGATAAGACAAACGAGTTTCACACTCATAGATAACATATTGCACTTTAAGTATTTGATAGCACAATGGAAGATAATGTAAGCTAAAAATTAAGTTTGGAGGAGCTGGGTTGACATCTAAAATAACATTTATGCTGCATGACAATGATTTATTTTTCAGGTAAAAAATATTTGCTATTTAATCTCTTTTCAAATTATAATTTAGAAATATCAAATACATGGATGCTTTACCTCTCCGCATTCCAGGACCAGGAAAGTTCTTTGGTTCATCATAAATCCATTTTCTTTTCTTCACACCTTTAAAATGAGGCTTCCTCACTGGCTGGACATTGTTCACTTAGAGAAGATATACATTTTTACAGTTTTTTAAGAAATGCATTCATCTGAAAATTACTGTAGGTGATAATTACATATCTGTGCATTCACATGTCAAACAAGAGAAGAAACTAAATGTACCACCCTAATACTTTATTTTCTAGAACAAAGGGTGATTTATTTTTAAGTGCCAAAAAAAATCAATCTTGGAAATAGATTGATGAGAAAACCTTCAATAAGTAGCTTTCCTCAGAGAAAAATTCTTTTCTCCAAAGGAATGTGTGGATTCTTTTAAAAGAACATAAAATTGCATTCTAAATATAATTATAAATCTCATTATAATGTTATTCTTAAGTAATTTTAGAATTGTTATTTTCAACATAAATCTTTTTGTACTTTTTTTAGGCAAAACTACTTTTCTTAAGATATTGGATTAAGGTAAAATAGTGAATTTTACTTTATATTTTTAAGGTCTTAGGAAGTTGAGTGTACAGATAGTTTGGTCAAACAAGACAGAACAATGAGAATTTGTAAGTGCTAAGATCATTAAGTTTTTTACTTTTTACTTGCAGATTTTTACATCAAAAATTTTATATGCATTCTCAATTTTCCAGGAATTCTAAGGTACATTTCTCCAGAGAATCTTAAAACAATTTGGTAGAGGAGGGCATTCTGTTATTTATCCATGTGGGGCTCCTGAACATTCACCAGTGACTACTGCACAGAGAAAATAAACATCAAGTGCACATTAGCTCTCTACAACGGACTAAGAAATCTGTCTTTACCCTCGCTCCAACCTCAGCTTAAGCTTTAAGCCCTCGATGAAGTGCTAATAATTCACCTCCTCCTCAAACATCATGTGCCACCTCCATTTCCAAGCTCCCAGTTCCAGGATTTGGAAACCGTATTTTTAATAAGCACCACAAAACTGAACTACCTGGGGGCAAGCCGTCATGGTTCCCTTCAGTGCCTGGCTGAGATCCAAGAATATTACAGGTGTTCAATAAGTGAATAAGGACTGAAGAAAGGAGGGAAGGAATCAGGAAGATTCACAAGTCTTAATTGTATTGAGAAGTAGCTCAGAATGTCAAGGACAAGCCAAATCAAGAAAAATAATCCAAAACTAAGCTGTCAATATGTTCCTCTATGGGTGAAGTTTAAAATATTATACTAGTGAAGTTTCCAAGAAGGAAGAATATTATTAATTTTAATAACTAAATTAAACTAGGGGGAAAGCATATAATTTACTAGGACCTACATTTCAATTCATTATCAGAGTTAGTAGAGAAATATTGTGTCTTTAATTCTTAACTCTGAATAATTTTCAAATCATTCTTTTTTCTTTTCTTTTTAAAATTCTATTTTTAATAAGCAAAAGAGATCCATTGATAAGATGAATATATGTAAGGCCAAAAAGTGATAGAGCTAATGTCTCACTTGAAGAAGAGTCCTCTCTGCACTTCATACTGATATTCTCAGTAGCATTTAATACATGGGTTGTAGATACTAGTCGGGTAGTTAGGGAACACTTTGCATGAGGACTGTCCCTGTTATCTTTTAAAGCAAATTAAGAAAATAAAATGTCAATATTAGAAAAAGAAGCATTTCAGTTGGTATTTCACTATTAAACATTACATAATGGGCACACCTCTTTAAAATATATATATGCATATTAATTTTTAAAAATCATCATTAAAATTCCCTAGTTGCCACATTGATCCCCAAATTCATCACTAACAAAACTTAAAAATTTAGAACTACAGCCTTTATCTTCAATATGCAAATGATTTAGTCACAGAAATATTTTTAATATCTCTGTACAAAAGAATTAAAAGGTTATCAATTTTATAACAAATGGATCCATGTAAATTGGGGTTCCGAAAATATTTTAAATATATTAACTTTCATTTGTTCTATGCTTTGTAGCAGGAGTATTCAATAAGGGCTTTCCACAGTGATGGAAATGTTCCAACTCTGTGCTGTCCAATATGGTAGCCACTAGCTACATGTGGCTACTGAGCACTTGGAATGTGGCTAGTGCAACTAAACAATGGAATTTTTAATTTTATTTAATTTTAATTAACTTGAATTTAAACAGTCACACATGGCTGGTGGCTACCATCTTAGTATAGCTTTAGAGTTTCTCCGATGGAGTAGGCAAAAGTTTTCCATCACTGAGTGGCAGAGAGAGAGAAAGAGAGATGTATATAGTATTTTACATAAAAATACTTTAATTTGATCATGAGCTCCTTGTCCTATGCTTGAGAATATTTAACAGTAGGGAAAACGATAAATGAAATGCGTGTGTACTTTGATGGAGAGTATATGAGGCCCTCTAATTACAGGACAGCTATGCTTTTAATCTGTGACTGAGAAAGGTGCCCACAGAGAGGTACCAGCTGAAGTATTCTAAGCACAGTAAGGGCGTAAAACTACAGAGGACGTATTTCATCATATCTATCTCTTGATTATTCATAGATTATATTTAGCAATAATTATAAAATAGGGAAGCCATCACAAGATTAATATTGTTCAATGTGTTCACAATGTTTCTAACGAAATGTAGTCATACTTATATTATTAGTAGAAAATGAGACTGAAAAAGACTTGGTATTACAATGCAAGATAGCCAATGACTTTAGAGCTAGAAAGACTCCTAGAAATTATGTAGTACAACAGGATAATTTTCAGATAAGAAAACTAAGGCTAAAAAGATGAAGTCCCATGGTCAAACAATAAGGGACAGAGCCAGGACTGGAACCTTAGGGCTCTTAACTCCTTTTCAGCGTATACTCATGTTTTGATTTATCACTGTTCTTCTTATATTGGATTCTACAAGACCTAGCTTCATGTTTAACTTATCTGTCCAAATTAAAAATCGATCAAAACTATAGAAAAATTATTTACCTTTAGTATTTGAACATTTTGACTCGGTGATTTCTTTCTCTTCAGTTAAAGCTTCACTTTCATCTACTCTAAGAAATATGATCCTCCGTGGAATGTAACAGTCACCTCCTACGAAAAAACCTTACTGTCAGTGGCAGCAATGGCAAAAAGTGCTACAAAACTGCCTTTCAATACAGGAAGATTCTCTACAATATTTCTTTTGTTCACTTCGGTTTAAACACTTCTCAGTAATACCATTCCCATCTCTCTACATATCATATGTGCTTAGATTAATAAATGTGTGTTAATATATACATGTATGTCAATACCTAGTATGTAAACTAATTGCAAGAATGTTCACATATTCAACAAAATTAATTTTCTTTTAACTTCCAACAATCTTTAGTTCCACTCTTTAGAGATACTCAAGAGTAAATGTAACTTATCTTTCATATAACACCTTCAGATTTCTGAAAGTAGTTTTCATTTTCCTTAAAAAATCTTCTTTTTCTCAGGAAAAATCTTAATAGCTGCTTTAAATATTACTTATGTACAAACTTTCCAGATCCTTCATTATACAAGTTACCCTTTTTTAACATAAAATATTTGTTTCAAATAACCTTCTTTAAAAATGTGAACTAACTTGTGGAGGAATCAGTGGATCTAGTCTAGTAACAGTTGACATTTATGCAGTATTTTTATATGTGCCAAACCCCCTACTGAGTATTTTAATTTTGTTGTTGCTATTGCTGTTGCTGCTGTTTGTTTTTGGTAGCTGGCCAGTAAGGGGATCCAAACCCTTGACCTTGGTGTTATTAGCACCACCCTCTAACCAAGTGAGCTAAGCAACCAGCCCTCTACTAAGTATTTTAAATGGCTTATCACTTTTAATTGTCTTCCTATACAACTAATAATTCAATGTGAGTTTACCTTAACTATTTGGTAGTGAAAACACATTACCGAACTGTTTTGAAACACAGTGGCCAACAAAAAAAACACTTTTTTTCCCTCACAAACTATATCATGTCAGGTTTTTTCCAACTTGAAGAAAAGCCGCCATTACTGTCTTGAACCTAAATGAAGACTTTATGTTCATCACTGACTTTGCCTTGTTATATTTGGCTAGTTGTTCTAACAAATCAATTCCAGACGTCTGTAAATTTTATAAACATGTCTCTATTCACCCATTCAAGAGATTTAGACATGTAATCATTTATTCTACAGTATTTACTGAGTGCACATCATGTGTCAGACATTTTACTACAGAGATTTACTTATAGTAACTGATTATATATGGTTCCTGGCCTCAAGGAGCATACACAAAACCAATGATTAAAATGTCAGAATGAGTTTTGGTTTCAGCCATGACCAAATGGTTTATGTCAGAATAACTTTCCTGCCCAAAACAATTATAAAATACCAAAACAAACTAATAGGAAAATAACCCAATGCATGCATGGGACTGTAATGCTGAGAGCAACGGAGGCGCACAAAGTAATTTCCACATTCACATTCACCCTGGCTTTTTCCCTGACTGATTTACACACACTCACTGCAGATTTTTTTCATGAAACATTTCTAATTCATTGTTCAGGGAAATACGTATATCCCAAGCAGAAAGGGACCAACCAACTAAGCTAAAAGAAACAACCCAAAGTTTGGGTTGCCTAAGTGGCTTGAACTTGAGGGAAAAGTCTGAAAGAGGAAGATAAAACAAGAAAGTTCTCCTGAGATATGTATAAAATTCCCTTTAAATTGTTGCCTGACTCCCACACTTTTCATGCACAAAGTGGGGCCCTCAGAAACTGGCAAAAAGAGCATGTGGACACTAAAGAACTGATCAGAGATTTCAGCAGCAGCATACTGCTGGGGAGTCAAAATTTGGAGTTCAAGCTTCACCAGGGTAAGGAGATCTTAGCAAAAACATCCCGGGCTTTCAGTTGATAATCTGAAAAGGCAAAGTTTTAGGAGTAAGGGCCTTGTCCTAGGAATACGAAATAGACCTGCAATGAAAGGGCAAAAAGCACATTGTCTACTACATCATCCCTTATAAAGCCTAAAATCAGGCCTTGACAGAAAAAAGGTGGCCTGCTGATAGTCTAGCTGCCTGCCAAAATAAAAAGTTTCTTTATAGGAAAACAATAGCTTTCATACACTACATAATTTTTTATTCATAATGTCCAGCATCTAATAAAAAATTAGAAGGCATACTAGGAAACAAAACAACTGATCAAAAACCAGAGGAAAATGAAAGAGATCCAAGGATTATCAAACATGAATTTAGAAAAAATAATGTGACTAATATCAAAATAAAAGACTAAAGGGGACTTTAAGAAGGAAATCCATTAAAAGGTCAAATAGAAATTAAGAATTTAATACATGGATTTAAGAGCAGAGAGGAAGAAATTAGTGAATAGGACAGAGAATTGGCAGAAAGTGTACAGATTTATCCAAACTAACTAATAAAAAGACTATTACAAATGGGCTAGAGACTTAAAAACACACTGGACAAAAATGAAAATATCAAAATGGCCAATAAGTTTATGAAAAGGTGCTCAACATTATCAGTCTTCAGGAAAATATAAATTAAATTACAGTGAGATACCACCAACCACCAACCGGAATGGCTAAACATTTAAAGGACTGAAAATACTAAGTGTTGGTAAAGATACAGAGCAAGATTACCCCAAATAAAATGAATGCATATGTCCTTTAGAAGGCATGTACAAGAATGTTAATTATAGCCCCAAACTGGAAACAATGTCCATCCAAGCCCATATATGCTCATGGTGTTCACAGTCTTTTGTAAACATATGCAGAGTGGTAAAAAACTTGGGTCACTGGACCCACACATTCCTAGCTAGGGTACAAAAAGGTAATATGATTGGGATTCTTGTTTCAGTTTTCATACAGAGATGACCAGAGAATGGAGACAGTAGGGGAAAGCACAGGATAGTACAGAAACTCTGGCTCTGGGGCCAGGTGGATGAAGTTTGAATCCCAGCTCTGACACCTATAAGTGGAACAGCCACAGGAGAGTCACTTTAACACATCTGAAATTTGTTTGTTTTCTCTTTTGTAAAATAAATAAAACCTATCAGGATGAGTAATTTCTAGGATTTAAAATTATAATCTATGTGTGATAAGTATGTGTATTACGTGTGTGTGTTTGCGTACATATTTCCCCTAGGAGCAATAGTTCAGTATTTACTAATTCAGTGCTCATGTCAACTTTACAGAACATAATTATGGGGAAAAATGAGAATCAACTGTGTGTAGATGTGTGTGCATCAACTGTGTGCATGTATATATTTTTTTACATATATAGAAAGAGATGTGTGATATACACACATATACACCATATATCTCTATGTCTCAACATAAAATTATATAGCAATGTAAAAGAGCTACTGCTACAATCAACAACATGGATCAGTCTAATGCTGTTAAGTAAAAGAATCCAAACTAAAACAGTTCAAACTGTAAATTTCCACCTATATAAAGTTCAAGAAATGCAAAATTAACCTATGATAACAGATATCAGAGTAGTGTTTACCATTAGGAAGGGTCTCTTCACTTGGAGAGGAGAAGCCTTCTGTATTACTATAAGTATGGTTATATTGATGCATATGCATGTAAAATTTTATAGAGCTATATACTTCAGATTTGTGTACTTTATTAAAATCAAAGCTCAATAAAACATTGAAATAATATTAAGACTCAAAACAATGCCTCAAGTGTTTTCCTTCAAGTTGAATATTGAGTCATTAATTATAATTTTAATTTTTGATTATCTTCCTTTCAAAAATGTCTTATTAATACAGGGATCTAAATATGTTTATGTTGCTCTCATACACATATATAGGAGATTCTTCTATCCAGTGACTTAGAGAATATTACAGTGCCTGGAAAATCAACAAGCCTGACTATGCCAGAAACACAGTATCCCAGATGATGGAAAATTTTAACATTCTTTTGCTATGGTTCTTCAACCAGCTTATTACTCTAACAAAATTATTTAAGTGTAATAACATTCTTACTTTTTCTAAGTCATAACAAAGTAGGAAATATACTTATTGATGTCACAACGTGAAGGAAAGTTTGTTTTTTATACAATAGCATCGGTTATTAGTGGTTGAAATAGCCTTTTACTAAACAAAAAAGCAATATAATTTAATGATATTTCACCAAAATGTACAATTAGAACTGGCCAGGTGAAGTGTATCACAGTTTTGTTCTCTGCTAGGCTGTACAGACAGTATAAACTCCACTGGGAGAATCTGCCAATGTTTCTGATTTATAGCTCAAACTTACCGCTTCAAGGCAACCAAACAATGACAGCTAGTCTAAAACTGCTGCCAATTCAAGAAAGGAGAGGAAAGAATCAAATTACTTCGGCACCAGAAAAAAAAGAAAAAAGAAAAAAGGTAGACAGAAGAAAATGGCTGAAACTGAATGAAACGGGGATGGCAGAAAGCATCACTGATGAGCCTCAGGCATATTGGAACTTACTGGGACCTGCTGTCAACCTCCTTCTCACACACATTCTTCACATCAGCCACATCTTTTTCCTTCCTCACAAAAATATATTTTTTTCAAACAAAGGCTTAGAATTTTCTGTGAAAGGATAAATGTTCCAAAATGCTTATGCCAAAAAGCAGTTTCAAAATGTTTAAGCTATAATACATAATTAGGATGCGATGCCTTGGCATAACTGATACACATATTTGAACACAACTGCCTTAACGTAGACTTACTCAAAGGATTTCCTAAGCGCCTCCTCTGTTTATAGCTCTATAGCATATAACAGCATATTCCTGATACCTGATTTCATTATAGACTGGAATTGAGCCTAAACATACACACACACACACACACACACACACACAAATCAGATTTTTCATAAAAATATGTGAAATGGAATGTCTTGCACACTGAAAACAATTTTCCACAAGGTGTTTAGTAGAGATACTAGCCTCTGAAAGCATCTGATTTTGTGATGTACCTCCAACCCCCTGAATTAAACATGAAATAGATAAAAAATAATAATGGAACAAAATTAGTTATGAGAGAGAAAATTCAGACTCATTTATTGTATGGTGATATGTTCAGGATCAGCCTGTAATAAATTAACTCACCTCCATTTTCAAAAGCAGCAATGTCAGTTCTCGGTTTCTTATCCAATGATGTTTTTATCTCACCTTGCCTTTCAAATAGGCTTAATTTTGTTGGAACTGTAAGACCATCCCCTAAAAATGAGAGGAAATAAAAGTCATCCCAGGAATCATTAGATGCATAAATAAGACATTTATGATAGAATTCATGATGAAAGCAAACAACTTTTAAAAAGTTAAGGCAAATATTGTTTACGCAGTGATCTGAAGAATAATAAATTTATAAGTACATGAGGTTTAAGCAAATTTTATAATTTTCAACAAAGCATCAAGCAAGTATATCATTCTATTTGGATTATTTATCAAATGACAGTTTTTAAAAAATTAAGCAATCTAAAACTATTGTCCGTTCATAACACATTCAGCTTATTTGATGTTTTTCATGTAATGAATTTTATATTTCTTTTCTTTTTATCTATTCAACATGACAAACTTAATAAAAAGTGTTAAGAGTCACCAATGACTAAAAAATGCTACTTATTCTGTGATAATTAAATTATTCTCTCGGTTTTCCTTATACATCTCTGGATAATTTTCTTCTAAAACAAACCATTAAAAGCAGAATTAAAAAGTCATGACATCCCAAGATGGGCAACTAAAGAGGTCCGGCACTAGTCCCCTCCCCATATAAAGAGACCAAAACAACAGATAAATATATTTTTACTGGAATGACTGAGAAAACATGTTGCATAACACCAGGAGAGTGATGACATCCATGTGAAGCATGGAGGAAGGGAACAGCACCTTAGAGAGCAGAACAGAGCATCCAGGCTTTGCACCCCCACAGGGACTGGCCCAGAACCAGGCAGAGAGAAGAATACTTTTACAAGAAAGTCTCCCCCTTCAAAAGCCACTCCTAGAATTAAAAGAAGTTACTGAACCACCACATGCTCAGACATCAAAGATATGACATCAGAGATATGAGAAGCATGAAAAAACAGGGAAACATGACTCACCCCACAAAAGACTACAGTTTTCTAACACCAGACCCCAAACAATAGGAAACTGATGAATCACCCGAAGAGGAATCCCAAATGCAATACTAAGGAAATTCAAAATGATGGATGAAAAAATAGCTAGAAATCACAATGAAGTTAAAAAGAAATTTCACAACCTGTATGAGAAATTCAACAAAGAGACACAAACAATGAAAAAAAAAAAGGAATTCAGGGAAAAATCCTGGAATTGAAGAATTCATTGAAAAAAATTTTTAAAAACACAACTGAGAGCATAAGCAGCAGGCTAGAACAGCAGAAGAATCTCAAAACTAGAAGGCAGTCTTTTAGAACTAATACAAAGAAAAAGAAAAAAGAATTTTAAAAAAATGAGGAAAACCTACAAAATCTTTCTGATAACCTTAAGTGTACTAACATCCATATTATGGGTGTACCAGAAAGGGAAGAGAAAGGAAAATGCATTGAAAGCTTGTTTAATGAAATAATAGCTGAAAACTTCCCAAATATTGAGAGAGATATGGCCTTACAGATCCAAGAAGCTCAAAGATCCCCAAACAGATTCAACCCAAAAAGGGCATTATACATTATAGTCAAATTATCAAAAGTCAAAGACAAAGAAAGAATTCTAAAAACAGTGAAAGAAAAGCATCAAATCACCTGTAAGGGAATCCTCATCAGGCTAACAGCAGACTTCTCAACAGAAACCATATAGGCCAGGAAAGATTATGATGACATATTCAAAGTACTAAAAGAAAAAAAGCAGCCTACCAAGAATACTATATCCAGCAAAGCTTTCCTTCAGAAATGAAGGAGAAATGATATCTTTCCCAGACAAATAAAAACTACAGGAATTCACCACCACAAGACTGGCCCTTCAACAAATCCTCAAGAGAGTCCTATATCTGGAATCAAAAGATGTATGTCACCATAAATACACAAGAAAGAATAAAAATCATGAGAATATCAGATAGGCAAATGAGAACGAGAAAGAAAATATATTTTATCACTTATGAAAAAATAACAGCAAAGATAAAGAGAAAGAAAGTAACAAAAGAAATATAAAATAACCATAAAGAAATAAATAAAATGGCAGGAATAAGGCAATATCTTTCAATAACAACCTAGAATGTAAGTGGTTTAAATTCACCACTTACATGATATTGACTGACTGAATGGATTAAAAAAATATATCCAATTATATTCTGCCTGCAAGAAACCCACATCATCAATAAAAGACACACATAGACCAACAGTGAAGGAATGGAAAAAGACATTCCATGCAAATGGAAACCAAAAACAAGCAGGGGTTGTTGTACTTATGTCAGATTTCAAACCAAGATAAAATAGATTTCAAACTAAAAGCTATAAAAAGAGACAAAGACACACACTAAATAATGATAGAAGGATCAACGCAGCAAGATGATGTAACAGTCATAAATATACATGCACCTAACATGGGAGCAACCAGATATATAAAGCAACTGTTATTGGATATAAGGAGAGAGATAGACCCCAACACAGAAATAGTTGGAGACTTTAACACTCTGCTCTCAGCACTGGGAAGATCATCTGCACAAAAAATTGGCAGAGAAATATTGGATGTAAACAGTACATTAGACCATATGGACTTGGCAGACATATACAGAACATTTCATCAAACAATAACAAAATATACATTCTTCTCTTCAGCACACAGATCATTTTCCAAGATAGACCACATGTTAGGCCACAAATTATGTCTTAACAAATTTTAAAAGATTGAAATCATACCAAGTATATTTTCAGACCACAATGGAATAAAGTTAGAAATTAACAAAAAAACCATTTGAAACTATACAAATTCATGGAAATTAAACAACATGCTCCTGAATGACCAGTGAGTCAAAGAAGAAATAAAGCAGGAAATCAAAAATTCCTTGAAACAAATGAAAATACAATTACAACTTACCAAAACCTATGGGATACTACAAAAATAGTGCTAAGACATAAGTTTATCGCAGTAAATGCTTACATCGAAAGAATAGCAAGACTTACAATGAACAACCTAAAGTTAAATCTCAAAGAACTAGAAAAACAAGAACAATCTAATCCCAACACAAGTAGACAGAAAGAAATAATTAAGATCAGAGCAGAACTAAATGAAAAAGAGACTAAAAGAACAATACAAAAAAAATCAATGAAGTAAAAAGTTAGTTTTTTGAGAAGATAAACAAAGTAGACTAACCAAAAAAAAAAAAAAAAAAAAGACAGAAGGCCCAAATAACAAAAGTCAGAAAAGAAAAAGGAGACATTACAACTGATATGAAAGAAATACAACGAATCATTAGAGACTATTATGAACAACTATACACCAATAAATTTGAAAATCTGGAGGAAATGGATAAACCTCTGGACACATACGAACTACCAAGACTAAACCAAGAAGAAATACAAAACCTGAACAAACCAATATCAAGCATAAGATTGAAGCAGTAATCAATAGTTTCCCAACAAAGAAAAGCCCAGGAGCAGATAGCTTCACTGCTGAATTCTACCAAACCTTAAAAGAAGAATTAATACCCATCCTTTTCAAAATATTCCAAAAAATTGAAACAGAGGCCATTCTCCTGAACTCATTCTATGAGGCCAGTATCACCCTGAAACCAAAACCAAAGACACAACAAAAAAAGAAAGCTGTAGGCCAATATCCTTGATGAACATACATGTAAAAACCCTCAACAAGATATTAGCAAACAGAATACAACAGCACATCAAAAAGATTATCCACTATGATTGTGATCAAGTGGGAGTCATCCAAGGGATGCAAGGATGGTTCAACATACACAAATCAATAAATGTGATATACCATATCAACAAAAGCAAGGACAAAAACCACATGATTATCTCAATAGACACAGAAAAAGCATTTGACAAAATTCAGCATCCCTTCATGATACAGACCCTCAACAAATTAGGTATAGAAGGAAAGTATCTCAGCACAATTAAAGCCATGTATGACAAACCCACCAACAACATCATCCTGAATGGGGAAAAACTGAAAGCTTTTACTTTAAGAAAGGAAAAAGACAGGGATGCCCACTCTCACCACTCCTATTTAACACAGTATTGGAAGCATTAGCCAGAGCAATCAGGCAAGAGAAAGAAAAAAAGGACATCCAAATTGGAAAAGATGAAGTCAAACTGTATCTGTTCACAGAGGACATGATCCTATATATAGAAAAACCCATAACCTCTACCAAAAGAACTCTTAGAGCTCATATAAGAACTCAGTAAAGTTGCAGGATGCAAAATCAATACACAAAAATCAGTAGCATTCTTATAACCCAACAATGAACAAGCAGAAAAAGAAATCAAGAAAGCAAGCCCATTTACAATAGCTACCAAAAGAATAAAATACCTAGGAATAAATTTAACAAAAGAGGTGAAAGATCTCTATAATGAGAACTACAAAACACTGCTGAAAAATTATAGAGGACACCAAATGATGGAAAGACATTCCAGGTTTATGGATTGGAAGAATTAATGTTGTGAAAATATCCATATTACCTAAAGTGATCTACAGATTCAAATGCAATCCCCATCAAAATACCAAATATGTTCATCACAGAAATAGAAAAAAAATCCTAAAATTCATAGGAAACAACAAAAGACCCTGAATTGCCAAAGAAATCCTGAAGAAAAAACAAAAAACAAAAAGAAACTGGAGGCATTACACTACCTTACTTCAAACTATACTACAAAACTATAGTAACCAAAATAGCATGGTACTGGAATAAAAACAGACACATTGGACCAATGGAACAGGATAGAGAACCCAGAAATCAGCCCAGGTTCCTACAGCCAACTTATCTTCAACAAGGGCAGCAAGAACCTACATTGGAAAAAGAACAGCCTCTTCAGTAAATGGTGCTGGGAAAACTGTAAATCCATGTGTAGAAGAATGAGACTAAACCCATCCTTCTCACCAAATACCAAAATCAACTCAAAATGGATTAAAGACTTAAATATAAGATCTGAAACTATAAAACTTCTAGATGAAAACATAGGGGAAACACTTTGGAATGTAGGACTGGGAAAAGACGTCATAAATAAGACCCCAAAAACACAAGTAACAAAGAAAAAAATAAATGGGATTATATCAAACTAAAAAGCTTCTGTACAGCAAAGGAAGCAATCAATGGAGTGAAAAGGCAACCTATAGAATAGGAGAAAATATTTGCAAACTATGTATGTGACAAGGGATTAACAAATGTCTGAATATATGAGGAACTCAAACAACTTAACGGTAAAAAAAAGAAACCCCAAATAATCCAGTTAAAAAAACAGGCATAGAGCTGAACAGGTATTTCTCAAAGGAAGACATGCAAATGCCCAACAGGTACTTGAAAAAATGTTCTACACCACTAATTATCAGGAAAATGCAAATCAAAACCACATTGAGAAATCATCTCATCAGTTAAACTGGCTATTATCATAAAGACAAAATAACAAATGCTGGTAAAGATGTGGAGAAAAGGGAACTCACTGTTGGTGGGATTGCAAATTAGTACAGACATTACAGAAAATGATATAGAGGTTCCCCAAACAACTACAGATAGGACTATCATACAATCTAGCAATTTCACTTCTGGATTATACCCAAAGGAATGGAAATCATCATGTTGAAGGCATAACTATACTCCTATGTTCACTGCAGCTCTATTTACAATAGCTAAGATATGGAACCAACTGAAATGCCCATCAATAGATTACTAGATAAGGAAAATGTGGTATATATATATGCAATGGAATACTACTCAGGCATAACAAAGAATGAAATTCTGCCATTTGCAGCAACATGGATGAACTCAGAGAAAATTAAGTGAAATAAGCCAGGCACAGACAGGAAAATACTACATGTCCTCACTAATAAGTTGAGCTAAGGAAGCAAGGAAGGCAGGAAGGCAGGAAGGACAACCACAATAATATGTTGAACTTTCAGAAGGAGAGAACAGATCTATGGTCACTTGAGGTGGGAAAGGGGAGCAAAGAGGGGTTAAGGAGAAATTGGGCAACGGATACAAAGAAGAATTATGATTTGTAATGATGAATGTGCTAACAAAACTGATTTAATCATCACATACTGTACACAAATACTGACAGTCAACTCTGTACCCCATGAACATGTATAATGAATTAAGTTTCAATTGCAAAATATTTAAAAATTAAAAAATTTTTAAAAAGACATGACAACCTTTTGCAATGTGTGATTCTAGATTGGATCCTAAACCAGGGGAAAAACTCATTTGCTATATATAAAGGACATGAATGGAATTATTGTTGAGGATGGAAAAGGCTGCAAATAATAACATTTTACCATTGTAATTATTTGATTTTGATATTTATACTGTAGTTATGTAAGAGTAAAGAGGCATCATGTCTGCAATTTACTCTCAAACAATTCAAAGAATAATAAAAAAAAGAAAATTTGGAGAGTGTGTGAAAATTCAAATGTGGTAAAACACTAACATTTGGGGGAAATCTGGATGAAGGGAGTAGAGTAATTCACCGAAACTATTTAAAAATTTAAAAAAGCTTTTAAAGCATAATTCAAAGCAAAAGTACATATAATGATTTTATAATCTGCTATTTTTAATATTCAAGTTTCCTTTTCATGTTTTGTTTTTTCTTGTCTGAGAAGCACAGGCCTGTAATCAGTCCTTCCCTAGATGGCTCCCAAGTCTTTCTGATGGTTCTGCTCTCTAATGGTGTGTTGCTGCCACCTACTGCCATATGTTTCAATAGTTTGCCACATGTGTATTTGCATGACAGGCAGTTCAGATACTCTATCCTTTACTTTATCCTGTACTCATCTTGATCTTGGGAGACGTTCCCAACTATTTCTCTCCTTTTTTTCCCCCAAGGGAGCAGGAAAGGATTCAAACCCATCCTACTGCTGCACACTTTGTTTTTAAGCTCATTCTAAGGGCAAGAAAACTATATAAGCTCATGGCATTCCTGGATTTTCTCTGAGATCCTGGTTTTATATCCAGAATATAATGCTCTTCTTATCTTTGCCTTCGAGGGAAAAATGTTCACCAACAGTAAAATCAGATTCACCAAAGCATAAGTTCTATGACCGGCAGACCTTTGAATTTGTCCATCAGCATCACCCCTGAAACTGCCCGGCTCACAGAAGACACTCATTCAATGAACAAATATATATATATACCTTTGTTCTGCCACTAATGTCATACATTGATCACTCTATTGTCCTTCTTGGGCTAGGTTATCTTTTCTATTCATAAAAACAAACAAAAAACACCTAGACCTATTTCGCAGGGGGATTTATTTCACAAACAAATAAAAAAGTAAAAGCAAATTATTTACAGGATTACTACTGTATGGGGTGTATAGTGTTGCCATATGTTTATGAAGTCTATTTATTCTGCGTCTCCTCTAGGAAAACGTAATTACATTAACAGCAGCTTTTCATATGAAATTTGGGTCATCCAATAAAAATACTTCCTTCTAATTATTCTGATGTATTATTTATCATTTAACTCTATTCTAGTATACACTATACTAAATAGTTCAGTCTATCACACCAAGTGAAATGTTGCCTTCTTATTTCTTACCTTCTTGCAATTCACTGCCATTTTCCAAAGGCTTTTCTAACTCTTTTTCCACTGTAGGAACTATGCCTTTTGATGATGAAATATCCGGAAGAGTATGAAATCTGTAGTATTCACCTAATCTCCCATAAGAAAAGTAATGGTTAGTATATTTATCACATCAAATATTAGAAAATCCACAAATGTTTGATTTCTTACCAGATTTATAACACATCTCCTTTATTGCTCTTTTTTCTTCTATTTCTTCAGGAGTCTTTGTCCATAAACCAGAAGCATCTATAGGATATATTTGTTTTAAATTAAATTCTCCCAAAGCCAAATAATCTGAAAATTTATAAACCAGAAAGAAAAAAAAATCCCGAATATTGTTTTTATGAATGGACTACTCTTCTTTTAATTTTTAAAATCAATAATTTTGTATACTGGTAAATGTTTCTAATTGCTACATTTTAAGTATTAGAAAGAATCAGTGAAGAGAAATGAAATGACTAGTTGTATATTATGTGTCTTCAAATGAGAAGGTGGAGGTATAGACTCAGATATTGGGATGGTGTTTGGAGGAGGATGTAGGCATAAGATTTGTGGGACTACAGCAGACAAAACAAGTAATAACAGTTCTGTGTATTCCTAAGCACAGAAACTATGGTGGCCTATAGCTCACAGAAGGACGTATTTCAGGGCAAAGGTGGAATGAAAGTTTTTCTGCATGTTTGTCTTGCATGTACACACTTGCTGGCACCACTATGCTGTAACAATATGGGAGGAAAAGGATGGACTAAGATGCAGAAGACCTGGGTCCTAATCCTGTTCATACTCTTGCAAGGATTACCTAAGATAATGAAGATGGCACTGCTTTATAAATTATAAATTATAGACCTCTAAAACTTCAAGGATTAAATGTGAGACAGATTAATAGATATGTAGATAAACACACAGAGGCCTATATGTGTCAGTGGGTTTTAGAAACAGTTGTTATACATAAACAAGAGAGGTTATTAGTAACTTTACAAGCACATGTACATATCTGAACATGAGATCTGTCTCCCAACCATCATACAACAAAAACCTTCCAATCTAAATGATCATAAGCATGTGTAGACACAGAACAAATTAGGAATAATGAATTAAGTGTATTTAATAAAATTAAAGCTATTTTCCCAACAAAATCTGTCTTACTTATTACATCATAAACTTCTAATAGTTAAATAAGCAGAAAATATTGTGAAGTTTTTAAATGTGCACTGTAAATTGGAGAAAAGTTCTACTCACCATTTTGCTCATCTCCTTCCCCCTCTTCTTCCTCAAAGTCTGTTTTTACAACTAAAGGATGGTGAATAGGTCGTGATATATTCTCCTGGGGTTTCGGAGGTTCCTGACTCTGGGTCGGGGGTGGAATTCCCTCCTGGCTTTCCTTCTGCAGTGTGATACCTACAAAGAAAATGCAACATTTTGGTCTATTCAAGTTATATAAATAATATGATCTGTATATTCAATGATCAACCATTGCCCTCCTAATTAACTATATATTTTGCTAAAAGGCAAACCTTATTTTTAGAAAGGTTATTAAACCAACTTACAATAAATATCAACATTTTGCTGGAAGACATAGCCATTTGTATATCTCCTTTGAGAAATATTATTCAGAACCCTTAACCATTTTGTAATGAGATTGTCCTTATATTATTGAGTTGTAAGAGCTCTTTATATTTTCTAGATATAGGTCCTTTATCATATACATGATTTACAAATATCTTCTTCCATTCCATGGGTTGTCTTTTCCTTTTCTTGATAATATTATTTGCAACACCAAAGTTTCTAATTTTCAAGTCTAATCTTTTTTTTTTTTTTTTGTCCTTTCGGTGTACTAAGAAATCTTTGTACAACCTAAGATTTCTTTTAACAGTTTTATAGTTTTAGCTCTTATGTTTCATTCTTTAATGCATTGTGAGTTAATTTTTGTATATGATGTGAGGAAGAAGTCCAACTTAATTCTTTTTGCACGTGGCTATTCAGTTGTGTTAACACCATTTGTGGAAAATACTATTCTCTCCCCAAATTAAATGGACTATGCAGACTTGTTAAAAATCAATTGAACACAGTTTATTTCTGATCTCTCCCTTCTATCTCAATGATCTCTCTCTCTCTCTCTCACACACACACACACACACACACACACACACAATGTTAGATAGTCTTGATTACTATAGCTTTGTAGTAATTTGTAGATTTTGAAATCAGGAAGTGTGAGTCTTCCCACTCTGTTCTCCATTTTCAAGATTGTTTTCACTATTCTGGATCCCTTGAATTTCCATATAAATATTAGAATCAGCTTCTCAAAATTTCTGCAAGTCAGTCAGTTGGGATTCTGATAAGTGTCGCACTGAATATGTAGATCAATTTGGAAAATATTGCCATATTATCAATAAAGTCAATTCATGTAAAAGAATATCTTTCCATTTTTTAAGGTTTTCATTAATTTTCTTCAACAGTCTTTTGCAGTTTTCAAAGTTTTGAAATTCTTTTGTTAAATTAATGTCTAAATATTTTGTCCTTTTGATGCTGTTGTAAGCGGTATTTTTTTCATTCATTTTCAGTTTGTCCATTGCTAGTATACAGAAATACAATCAGTTATTGTAAACTGATCTTGTACCCTACAACTTTGCTGAACCTGCTAGTTCTAATAATTTTTAGTGAGTTTTTAGAATTTTCTGAAAAAAGATCCTATTATATGTAAATAGAGATAATTTACTTCTTCCTTTTCAATCTAGCTACCTTTAATTAGGTATTAATTCACAATTTCCCTGCTTGAATACAAATGGCAAAAATGAACAGCCTGTCTTGTTCCTGATCTTAGAGGGAAAGCTTTCACTACTTCATCATTAAGTACGATGTCAGCTGTGAGTTTTTTCATTTATGTCCTTTATCAGGTTGAGGAAGTTCCCTTCTATTTCAAGTTTGTTGAGTATTTTTATCATGAAAGGGTGTTAAACTTTTGTCAACTTCTTTTTCTTCATCCGTTCAAATGATTGTGTGTTTTTGCTTTTTATTCCATTGATACGGTGTATCAGAAATCATTAATTGATTTTCTGAAGTTAAACCAGCCTTGCATTTCTGGGTTAATCCCACTTGATCGTGAACTATACTGCTTTTTTAACGCTGTTGGATTTAGTATGCTAGAATTTTGTGTTTATATTCATAAGTGAAATCACTCTGCAGTTTTCCTTTATTGTAATGTCTTATAATATCTCATAGACAAGGGGTAGAAAGTGTTTCTTCATCTTTTATCTTTTAGAAGAATTTGTGAAGCACTGATATTAATTGCTCTTTAAATGTTTGTTATAATTCAATAATAAAACTACCTGAGTCTGAGCTATTATTTGTGGGAAGGTTTAATCAATCTCTTTAATTACTATAGATCTACCATTAGTTTTGGTAGTTTGTGTCTTTCTAGGAATTGGTCCATTTCATCTATGCTATCTAATTTGTTGGAATACAGCTGTTCATAGTATTCTCTTATAATACTTCTTTTTTCTATAAGGTCAATAGTGATGTCTTGTCTTTCATTCCTAATTTTAGTAATTTTAGTCATCATTTTTTTAAGTAAAGCTAAAAATTTCAATTTTCTTGATCTTATAAAAGAACCAACTTTTGCTTTTATTTTCTATTTGATTTTCTATATTGGTTTTCTATTCTCTATTCCATCCATTTGAGTTTTAATCTTTATAATTTGCTTCCTCCTGTTTGCTTCAGGTTTACTTTTTTTCCCCCCAGTGTATTAAGGCTTAAGGTTAGGTTGTTGATTTGAAATCTTTTTTAATGTAGGCATTTACAAGTATAAATATTTCTCTAAGCTTTTCTTTACCTTCATGCCATGAGTTTTGGTATGATATGTCTTTATTCTCATTCATCTCAAAGTATTTGCTAGTTGTCCGTATAATTCTCTTGCTATCTATCGGTTATTTGTAGGTATTCTGTTTAATTTCCATATCTTTGTGAACTTCCCAAATTTTTTAATCTTATTGATTTTTAATTCCATTGTGTTCAGAGAACACATTCAATCATTTTGAATTTATTTAGGCTTATTTTATGGTCTACTACATGGTCTATCCCAGAAAATATTCCTTGTGCACTAGAAAAATGTGTGTTCTGCTACTGTTGCATGGAGTGTTCTATTGATGTCTGTTAGGTCTAGTTGTTTTAAGTTACTCAAGTCCTCTATTTCCTTGTCGTTGATAGATGTTGTTTGTATGGTTTTTTTTTTTTCTTCATACTTTGACTTTCAACTTTGGAATCTAAATTATAGATAGCATATAGTTGTATCTTCATTTTTATTCTGAGATTCTTTGCCTTTTGATTAGATTTTGAATCCATATACATTTGATGTTATTATTGGTATCTGTATTTGATTTCTGTATGTCATTTTGCTTTTTGTTTTCTATATGTCTCATGCCTTTTATGTTCTCTTTCTCTACTGCTTTCTTTTGCAGTGAGTGAACATTTTCTAGAGTAACATTTTAATTCCTTTAATTATTTTTTCATTTATTTTTGGGGTGTAGAATTTTCTTAGGTGTTGCTCTCTGGCTTACTATATACTTCTTAACTTATCAGAATCCACTTCAGATTTATACTAATTCCAGTGAGATATAAAATGTTACTCCTGCATGGCTCTATTCCCTCTTCCTCCTTTTTGTGCTATTATTATTACATGTTACATTTAGGTATGCTATGAACCCAAAAAGTACATAGTTATGTTTATTACTTTTATATGATTTTATGTCTCTTAAAGGAGCCCAGAGGAGAAAGAACAAGCATATATTTCTAGAGTTTGTTATATCAACCTTCTTATTCATAATTTCTAGTTCTCTACATTTACCATCTGCTAACATTTCTTTACCATAATTCAATTTTTCTCCCACCTGTTCCTTTGTGCTACTACTGTCAAATATACTACATTTCTTAATATTATAAGCTCAAAAATACAATTATATATATATAATACTATAATTTTTTAATCAGATAAGGGAAGGAGAAGAAATATGCAGTTATACGTGTATAATTACACAAGCACCTTTATCAGCACTCTGCCTCTTCATGCGGATTTGAAATACTATCTTGGATTATTTGCTTTAAACCTAAAAATTTTCTCTTAGTGTTTCTTTTAAGGTGTTCTAGCTGGCAACAACTTCTCTCGGCTTTTGTTTTCTGCAAATGTCCTTATTTTTCCTTTATTTTTGAAATAATGGTACTGAGAAACTGCTCTGCTGAATAAAATACTTTCAGCAAAAAACAATTATTGGTTGCCACTTTTTTTTCAGACCCTTGAATACTAACTACGTTGTTTCTGAGAAATTAACTGTTAATTGTATTGAAGTTCCATCATATGTGACAAATCATTTTTATCTTGCTGATTTCCAGAATTTGCCCTTGTCTTTGGTATTTAACATTTTTAGTATAATGTGTCTGGATGCAGAAATATTTGTGTTTATACTACTTAGAGTTTGTTGAGTTTCTTGGACATGTAGATTAATGTTGGTTTTTTAAATCAAATTTGGAGAGTTTTCAGTCATTGTGTCTTTCATTTTGGTACTCCCACTACACACGTCCTATATTTCTCTAAGGCTTTGTTCATTTTTCTTCTTCTTTTTTCCCTCTGTTTCAGACTGAATAATCTCTATTGATCTAACTTCAAGTTTGCTGACTTTTTTCCTCTGCAGTTCTCAAATTTGCTGTTGAGCCCCTATAGTAATTTTTTTCATTTCAGTTCTTGTACTGTTCAACTCCAGAATTCCAATTTGGTTCTTTTTTATAGTTTTTATCTATTTATAATTGCTGTTTGTTGAGATGTTGTCATCATATCTTCCTTTACTACTTTGAGATTTTCTTTAGGTCTTTGAAATATTATAATAACTTCTTTAGATCCGTGTCTGCTAATCTCACATCTGAGCCCTCTCAAAGGCATTCTGTTTCCTCCTTTTTTCCTCAATATAGATTATACTTTTCTGTTTCTTTGCATATATTATAATCTTTTTTTGAACAACAAATATTTTGGATAATATATTATAGCAACTCTGGATATTAACTGCTCAACCCTGGGGCTTATGGCTGTTTGCTTTTAAATTTTTTAGTGACTTTGTTGAACTATTTTATTTCTAATCTTATTTTCTCCCACCACGTGCAGACTCTGATATCACTTCTCAGAAGTTGCAGCCTTGCCATGTTCACAGTTACCCAGGGATGACAATGGTTTTAGCAGGGCTCTCTTTGACTCTTTCCCTGGTTTCTCTGTTAAGCTGTTCACTTCTGTTTCTATCACATCCAGAGGAAGCCTCCACTAATTGGTAACTGATTGCATTATTGGTTTCATCAATACACTGGGACATATATTGCTCTACAGTTTGATTCAATTAAGGTCTGACCCCTTTGCAAACATCATTTTTTTTTTTTAAGATTCATCTTTTTTTAACCTGCAGGTGAAAACATCTATTAACTTTGATTTTAAAACTAATGGTTACGGCTACCTATTAAAACTACTTTGAAACACTTTTTTCAGTGTTCCCAGTTTAGAAAACAGTTTAATTCACTGAAATAAATTACTCTCAAACTTTTTATTTACTTAATGACACATATTGATTGCACATATTTATGGGGTATAGAGTTATATTTGAATACATGTATACAATGTGTGATAATAAAATCAGAATAATTAGCATATTTGTTATCACAGAAATTTATTTTTTAGTTGAAATGTAATTTATTATACATATTTTAGGGGTACGGTGTTGACTATCATTACTGTGTACAATATGTGATGAACACATCATTATTGCTAGCATATTCATTATTATAAATAGTATGATTCTTTGTGCCCCTTACCCAATTTCTCCCTAACCCCCCTCTCCCTCTCCCACCTCTAGTAACCATAGATTTGTTCTTGCCTTTTGATAGTTTAATGTATTATTGTGATCTTTCTGTCTTTCTTTCTTTCTTGCTTCCTTTCTTTCCTTCTTTCCTTCTTTCTTAGCACCCACTTATGAGTGAGGATGTGGTATTTCCCTTTCTGTGTCTGGATTATTTTACTTAGCACAATTTTCTCCAAGCTTAGCCATGTTGCTGCCAATGGCAAAATGTCATTGTTTTTTATGGCTGAGTAGTATTCCATTTTGTATATATACCACATTATCCTTAGCCAGTCGTCTGTCGATGGAAATTTAGGTTGGTTCCATATTTTGACTATTATAAATAGAGCTGAAGTGAACATGGGTGTGGAGGTATCCCTTTGACATGATGAGTTCTATTCCTTTGGGTATATACCCACCAGTGGGATTGGTGAATCGTATGGCAGTTCTATCTGCATTTGTTTGAGGAAACTCCATACTGTCTTCCATAATAGCTACACTAGTTTACAGTCCCACCAACAGTGTAGAAGAGTTATTTTTTCTCCACATCCTCACCAGCATGTGTTATTCTCAGTCTTTCTACTAATGACCAGTCTAGCTGGGGAAAGATGATATCACAATGTGGTTTGATTTGCATTTCCCTGATGATTAGTGATGTTGAGCAGTTTTTCATGTACCTGTTGGCCATTTGTATATCTTCCTTTGAAAAATGTCTATTCAGCTTCTTTGCACATTTTTTAACTGTATTATTGGGGTTTTTTTTTACTGCATAGTTGTTTCAGGTCCTTGTATATTCTGGATATTAAGCCCTTGGAGGATATGTAATTTGCCAATATTTTCTCCCATTCTGTAGGTTGTCTTTTCACTATGATGACTGTTTCTTTTGCTGCACAGAAGGTTTTCAGATTGATATAATCCCATTTGTTTACTTTTTCTTTTGCTGCTGGTGCTTTTGGGGTCTTATTCAAAAAGTCTTTGCCCAATCCTACTTCCTGGGGTGTTTCCTCTATGTTTTCTTTTAGGAGTTTTATGGTTTTGGGTCTTATATTTAAATTTTTAATTCACTTTGAGTTGATTTTGGTATTTGGCAAGAGATACAGGTCTAGTTTCATTCTTCTGCGTACATATATCCAATTTTCCTAGGTAATCTTTTCCCCAATGTATATTATTGGTTCTTTTGTCAAAGATCAATTGACTGTAAGTATGGGAGTTGATTTCTGAGATCTTTATTCTGTTCCATTAATCTCAGTGTCTGTTTTTATGACAGTATCATGCTGTTTTGGTTACTATTGCTTTGTAGTGTAATTTGAAGTCAGGTAGTGTTAAGTCTCTGGCTTTACTTTTTTTGTTTTCAAGATTGCTTTAGCTATTCAGTATCCTTTGTTGTTCCATATGAATGTTAGGATTTTTTTTTTTTTTCTATTTCTGTGAAGAACACCATTGGTATTTTGGTGGGGATTGAACTGAATCTGTAGACAGCTTTGGGTAGTATGGACATTTTCCTGATGTTAATTCTTCCAATCCAAGACCATGGAATGTCTTTCCCCCTTTTTTTGTCCTCTTTAATTTCTTTCAGCAGTGTTTTGTAGTTCTCATTGTAGAGATCTTTTACTTCCTTGGTTAAATTGATTTCACCTCCTTGGTTAAATTAACTATTTTTTGGTGACTTGTAAATGGGCTTGGTTTTTTTATTTTTCTGTTAGTTCATTATTGGAGTATAAAAATGCTGCTGATTTTTGCATATTGATTTTGTATCCTGCAACAGTACTGAAATTGATTATCAGCTCTACATGTTTTTTGGCAGAGTCTAGGGTTTTCTATACATGGATCATGTCATCTGAAAACAGGGACAGTTTGACTTTGTTTTTTTCCAGTCTGGATGCCCTTTATTACTTTCACTTGACTGAATTCTCTGGCTAGTACTTACAATACTATGTTAAATAGGAGTGGTGAGAGTGGGCACCCTTGTCTTGTTCGTGCTCTTAATGGAAAGTATTTAAGTTTTTCCCTATTTGGGATGATATTGGCAATTGGATAGTTGTATATGAACCAGGAATAAATAGAAAACCTGAACAGGCCAATAACAAGCAATGAGATTGAAGGAGTAATCAGCAATCTCCCAAAAAAGAAAACCCCAGGACTAGATGGCTTTACTGCTGAATTCTACCAAACCTTTAAAGAGGAACTAATACCAATTCTCTTCAAACTATTCCAAAAAGTTGAAACAGAGGCCACTTTCTCAAACTCATTCTATGAGGCCAACATCACCCTGATACCAAAGCCAAACAAAGATAAAACAAAAAAAGAAAACTATAGACCACTATGTCTGATGAACACAGATGCAAAACTCCTCAACAAAATATTGGCAATCAGAATACAAGAACACATGAAAAAATATATACACCATGATTAAGTGGGATTCATCCCAGGGATGCAAGGATGGTTCAACATATGCAAGTCAATGAATGTGATACAGCACATCAACAAAATATAGGACAAAAACCACATGATCATCTCAACAGACACAGAAAAGGCATTCAACAAAATTCAACATCCCTTCATCATAAAGGCACTCAGAAAATCAAGAACAGAAGAAAAGTATCACAATACACTAAATGCAAAGATAATTCTTGAGGCCAAACTTTCATGTTTGTTTCAATTCCAGGAGAGCTCTTCTTAATTGTCTCTTTCCCTGGTTGTTATTGGTAAACTTCTAGCTGGCTTACATTTTAGCTTGTTGCTCTCATAAAGATACCAGCCTCCTCTTAATTGCTTACCCCCAATCACCATTTTTTTCCATAGTGTTCATGATCTTAAACTTCCTCACACTCTGTTCTGTTTCAAATAAATTCAGTTCTCTTTCAGAGAGCTTTAGAGTTCTCTGCTCTTACAGCCTGCCTCTCCCTGTGGGAAAAATCTCAGTACCACTGCTAAACATAGGGACAGCCACTTACTTCTCTTGGAGTTACTCTCCTGTTTTACGTAGGACACTGGGAAAGGGACGTAATAGGTCTTTATGGCTTTCACCTCCACCCGATGCTCAAACTGAGGCAAGGGCAATTTGTATCCCATTATTCTCAGCCTATTACATCTGGGAGAAAACTTCTGATCTATCAGTGGGGCTGGGTGAAAGAAAGATCCAGACCTCTCTGCCCTCCTTGCCTAATAAATAGAGCTCTGTCACCATGAAGTTGGAAGTCAGGGAGAATAAGGAATGTTAGCAGCCTGCTCCTCCCAGAAAGATATTATAGTCCTTGACTGGGAGCTGAAGGTAGAGAGCTCTATATTCTGTGTGGCATCCACTTAGAGAGGAGTTTCTGTCACACTAAACTGGGAGGTGGTGAAAGGAATGAGCGGTGGCTCAAATACCACAGACTAGCTATTCTTACTGAGATTTAGTAGATTTTCTTGAATAAGCATTACTTCATTTGCTACATGCCCTTAGGATAATTTCTAGAGATTTAAAGTGTTTTTTAAATATATAATTTTCAACAACTATGCTTATTTCACTAGGGAGCACATTCATGGAACTCTTTAAAACATCAGCAAGTGGAATTACTTATAAGCTTGCCAAATTATTCATAATACCTTAAATAAAACTCATGGATAACATTTTGAAATGATTTTCTTCCAATTAAGCATTATTCCATGAGACAGTTAAAACCTATTTTACCAAGTAATATTATTAAATCTTCTAATTAAGGTGAATCCTCATCTTACTTCAGCTTATACAATATTTACTATCTTCTGTCTAAGCAAATATAAGAATAACATGCTAGCTCTGGACATCAATTTTTAGCAATTGTCTTAGTTTATTTGTACTGCTATAACAAAATATCTGAGGCTGGGTAATTTATAAACAAAACTTTAAATGAAAAGCCATAAAAAGAGACAAAAAAGGGCACTATATAACGATAAAGAATGGTTCAACATATGCCAGGTCACTAAATGTAATACAGCACATCAACAAAATCAAGGACAAAAACCATATGATCTTCTCAATACACACATTTTAGTATTTGACAAAATTCAACATCCCATCATGATAGAGACCCTCGGTAAATTAGGTATAGAAGTATCTCAACACAATAAAAGCCATATATGAGAAACCCACCACCAGTATCATCCTGAATGGGGAAAAACTAAAAGCTTTTTTCCCTTAAGAACAAGACAAGGATGCCCACTCTCACCACTCCTGTCTACCTTAGTATTGGAAATACTAGCCAGAGCAAACAGGTGAGAGAAAGAAGGGCATCCAGATTGGAAAAGACAAAGTCAAATTGTCCCTGTTTGCGGATGACATGATCCTATATATAGAAAAACCTAAAGCCTCCACCAAAAAACTCTTGAGTTGATAAATGATTTCAGCAAAGTTGTTAAACTTCACTATAAAGTTTTCAGTGAAGTTCAGGATACAAAATCAACACACAATAATCAGTAGCATTTTTGTACTCCAATAACAAACTAGCAAAAAAAGAAATCAAGAAAGCAAACTCATTTACCATAGTCATCAAAAAAATAAAATACCTAGAAATAAATTTAACCAAGGAGGCAAAAGACCCCTACCATGAGAACTACAAAGCACTGCTGAAAGAGTTACAGAGGACATTAATGGAAAGACATTCCATGCTTTTGGATTGGAAGATTTAACATTGTGAAAATGTACATATTAGTCAGAGATCTATAAGTTCAAATGCAATCCCCATCAAAATACCAATGACATTCTTCGCAGAAATAGAAAAAACAATCCTAATGTTCATAGAGAACAACAAAAGATACCAAAGAACCAAAACAATCCTGAGCAATAAATAAATAAATAAATAAATAAAGCCAGACTTCAAATTATACTACAAAACAATAGTAACCAAACAGCATGGTACTGGCTTGAAAACAGACTCTTCAACCAATGGAACAGAATAAGCAAACTAGAATTCAACCCATATTCTTACAGCCAACTGATCTTTGACAAAGGCAACAAGAATAGACATTGGGGAAAAGACTGCCTCTTCAACAAATGGTGCTGGGAGAACTAGACATCCACATGTAGAAGAATGAAACTAGACCCATACATCTTGCCATATACCAAAATCAACTTATAATGGATTAAAGATTTAAATATAAGGCCTGAAACTATAAAACTCCTAAAAGAAAACATAGGGGAAACACTTCAGGATGTAGGATTGGGCAAAGACATTATAAATATTACCCCAAAAGCATAGGCAATAAGAGAAAAAATAAGCGAATGGGATTATATCAAAACTAAAAAGCTTCTGCACACCAAAAGAAACAATTAACAGAGAAAAAAGGCACCCTAAAGAATGGGAGAAAATATTTTCAAAGTATGCATCCAACAGGGGATTAATATCTAGAATATACAAAGAACTCAAACAGCTTCACAGAAAAAAAAAATAATTAACCCAGTTAAAAAATGGGCAAGCAAGCTGAATAGATATCCTTCAAAAGAAGATACACAAATGGACAACAGGTACATGAAAAAATGCTCAGCATCACTAACCATCAGGGAAATGCAAATCAAAATCACAATGAGGTATAATTTCACCGTAGTTTATCTGGGTAATACCAAAAAGACAGAGAATAATAAATGTTGGTGTGAATGAGCAGAAAGGGAAACCCTTCTACGCTGTTGATGGAACTGTAAATTAGTGCAACCATTATGGAAAACAGTATGGAGGTTCTTCCCACAACTACAGGTGGAACTGCCATACAATCCAGCAATCCCACTGCTAAGTATATACCCAAAGGAATGGAAATCATCATGTTTAATGGATACCTGCACTCCTATGTTTTTTGCCAAGAGTTGGAACCAATCTAAACGTCCATCGACAGAGGACTGGCTAAGGAAAATGTGTATATATATATATACAATTGAATACTGCTCTGCCATAAAAAAGAATGAAATTCTCCCCTTTTGCAGCAAATGGATGAACTTAGAGAAAATTATATTAAGTGAAATAAGCCAGGCACAGAAAGGGAAATACTGCATGTCCTCACTCATAAGTGAGAGCTAGAAAAATAAACAAATAAAAAAAGAAAGATACAACAATCACAATAATTCATTGAACTTTCAAAAGGTGAGAGCAGAACTGAGGACACTAGAGATGGGAAAAAGGGAGGGGGAAGAGGGGTTAGTAGGAAATTGGTAAAGGGCCAGAAAAAATGATTACAAAGTATAATGTTGAATATATTAATTATCCTGATTTGAGCATCACATATTGCAAACAGGTATTGATATTCAATGCTGTATCCCACAGGTATGTACAATCAATTATCTTTTAATAAAAATAAAACAAAAGAAACAAAAAATACAAAAACAGTCATTGGATAAATTTAAAAGTGATTAAATTTTATTTCTAAATGTAAGTATTGATTAAATATTGGAAATTACATTCTTTGCAATTATTTAAACTTATAATGACAAAGACTAATCAAAAATATTTTAGGGATAGTTCATCAAAAATAAAGACCACTCCTCATTACGCCTTTCCATTTAATTTATTAAAATATACATCAGAAGGAGAAAAAAGATGGGAAAGAGCACATTTAGTGATCAGAAACTACCCAATTAAAAATATGGAATAAATAATTCAAGTGAATTACTTGGTAATCAAGTAATGCAATAAAACTTCAGACACTGGTTAAGTTTATCTCTCTACAATGGTTAAAACCATTAGTTCGATGCATATTATTATACCTCTGTTGATTTGCAGTAACTTTCTTGTGAGACCCCAAATACAAATGGTCTTTGCATTTTAAGAAACTACTATAATGCACTTTCCATGTATTTACACAAACAGATCATTTGTGTCACCTTGACTTTTCTACCTAAAACATAGTTTAATGTAACTAAGATCAATTTTGGGGTAATCAGATATACTTTATACAACCTTTCTGAAAAAAAGCATATTTTAAAAATACTATTTAGTAAGCATCTATTATTTTTGCTTGTCCCATAGTCATTCCTTTCCTCATTTTAGGTAAAGGACATCACTTTTCCTTTGGGGAATCTCCTTTTTCTCATTTTAAATTCATCTAGTTAGTGAGGATGAACTCCCGGCCCCAAAGATTAGCTATTCCCCTGGCCTGAACAGTTGTTAGGGGTGAGCTTTTTTCCCATACCATTAGATGAGATTTGATGTTAAGGCTTTAGCTGGAAAAGGATTTCTTTCTTCTGAGATTTTAATTAGAATGATGATGATAATACTGAGTACTTACTCTTTTCCAGTAGTTCTAAAATATTAGGTACTAATCCATTAAATACCTAAAACAACACTGTGATATAGGTACTATGACTATCTCTATCATACAGGTGAAGAAACAGCCACAGAGATATTAAGTTGCCCAAAGTTACAGAGGCAGGTATTTGACAGTTTGAAATTTTAACCCAGTCTGAGTTATAGTCAGTGTTCTTAATCTTTGCTTATTCTTCCTCCAGGATCTAAGTCTGGAACTTCTGGGGCAATTGCAGTACATGGAAAAAGCCAATAAGTGCAGAGCCAAGAATTGGTAAAGAAAACCCTGGATTTGGCCAGGTCTGAGGTCAGCTCTGTCCCTAACATCTTTAATTACATGAGCCAATAATTTCCAGTTGTCCCTTAAATTATGCTGTTTGGTTTCTTAAAACCAGTGGTGTGATGGAATGGGCTCAGATGAGCATGTGTGAACCAAATGTTAAATTTTCAGGAATTTTGCAAGCCAACAGATGTCACATTTGTTTCCTGAAATTGGCCATAGTGGGGATATTTGCTCCACGATAATTGGCAAATGTTACAAACCAGGGCTATGTTCCCCCACCCCCCATTTGCTTTTGAGGGTGGGGGGAAGCAGGGTGGGAGAGAACAGCCAGTTGTTAAGCATTTAGCAGTACACTTCCACTTACAAGCAAGAGTGTCTCAATTAATACATGTGACAGACTACTATATCTTGCTCAGACATTTCAAAGATGGCCAACTACTTTCAAGCTATGTTAATTTTCAAAACAAATTCAGTTATTTTAACATAGATGTCACATGCACTGTCACCATAATGCAAGATTTTCTGCTGTAAATCCCTTCCATAGCTAGAACACAAATGCAATATAAAACATGTAGGTTTTAAGAACCTTCTGCATGAACCATTTAATTATTTATAATCAAATATGTTGTTTTCATTCAGACTCTCTGGGAATATGCCACTATTTTTCCTTTGTGCTTGAAAGAGTAAAAAAGGTGCTAATTTTTGTAAAATTTCACAGAGTGACTAATTCATTTCATCTCTTTTTCACTAATTCTTTAAGAGCACCTACATGGAATCGTTTGGCTAGGACATTAGAAACACTTGTATAGCTTTTAAAATCCACTGATTGATCGTCTTAGTAGTATTCTTGAAAATTTGTTTAAACTAAATCTAATTAGAGGGAAACAAATTTCCATTTAAGGGATATTCTGCAAAGCAACTGGCCTGACATGACATGAAAGGAAAAAAACCTGGGATGTTTTTTTTTTTTTTTTTTTTAACAGAGACAAGAGATTTTAAAAGAGATTTTTAAAGAGATGAAAGAGACATGACAACTAGCTGCAATGAATGATGTCTGATTGGATATTGTATTAGAAAAAGCAAAACAAAACAAACAATTTTAAGACTATACTAGTCAATACTTGGTCTCAAGAACCTGGTAGCTTGTTAGAAATTTAGAACTTTAGGCCCGAGCCCAAACAAAATTAACTGGGCTACAATTTAAGAGAGCGCTTCAGGTGATTCTTATGCATATCAAATTTTGAGAAACACTGCTTTCATGAGTATTATCGAACAATTACGGAAATCTGAAATTTGACATAGATTAAATATTGAACATTGGTGTTGTACCAATGTTAAATTTTCTGTATGTGATAGTCATGTGTAGTGCGGTTATGTAGGAGAATGCCCTTAAACTTAGGAGGTATATGCTCAAGTATGTAGGGATGAAGTTTCAGGATATTTGCTACTAACTCTCAAAAGCCTCCAAAAAGAAAGAGGGTAAATATGTGTTTGTATATTATATGCATATATATAAGTACAATAAAGGGAAAAGAGAATGTAGATGTGCAAAATATTAACTGCTGAATACAGGTGAAGAAGTATTAGAATAGGTTCTCATCGAACTATTCATGTAACTTTTCTGTAGGTTAAAACATTTCTAAAAAAAAAAAGTTGGGGGAGAAACAAAGTACACAGAAAGCATCTGTTTAATTGGTGATCTAGGTGGTGACGGAGAGCTCTTTTGCTTTTTGGTGGTAGTGGTGGTGGTGGTTGTTGCTTTAAGCTCCCCAGGTAATTTTAATGTGGAGCCAGAGGTGAGAACCTCTGGGTGAGTCAAACTCCAGATGGGGTGCCTGGGCTTCAAAGCACCAGATGATTAAGGGAACAGGTTTCAGAAATAAGAGGAGAAAATAAATTGAGAAAGAGAAAGAAGAAACCTTATTTAGTGGAAATAGACATAACTCGGAAATGCTAGAAGTAGCCCACTCTTTACGAGAGGTTAAAGAGAAAATGGGAGTCTTCTACTAAACGTAAGGAACTTTTATTTTAAATAGCTTTGAAAGGAAGCCTATGGGATAGGGTGGAATAGAATTAGCCTTCAAAGGCAGAAGCCAGAACAGGAGGTTTTATGGATATATCCATTCAAATAACAAACAGGTTTAGAGTATACTTTACAGGCCATGTCTAGTTTTTTTGTGAGATAGTTTTCGAGTCAAACAGAACTATGTCTGAATTCAGCATCTATCACTTATGAGACATGTTATCTTGCCTAAGACATTTAGCCTGTCTAGGCTTCAGTTTCCTTGTTTGTAAAAGGAGGATACTCACTTTATCTATTTTGCAAGTTTTTGTGAGGATTAAATAAAATGGGGCATGAAAAGTGCTCACTATAGTGTGCCACATAGAAAATACTTAAGAGATTATTCAAAAACACTGGGTATGAGATTTTCTAATTTCTTATGACCCCACTTCATGTTTTTAAAATCATAATTAAACTTGCAGTTTATCAAGTCCTAAGAAGCAAGTCTGTTGAGGTCTCAGACACAACTAACAAAATATTGAGCCTGGAGCACCTGTCTTTATGTTTTATATTTTTAAACTTGGAGAGAATAACCAAAGGGATTAGGCCATCTTCGTAAAAATCTATGGTTTAAAACTTTTAAATAAAATATCTTCCAAAAGAGCCCAAAACCTTTTTTAATTCACTAGCAGGTTAAGTTTAAATATCAAAAAGACTAACTGGCAGTTTTATACCCACAGACAAAAATTGCAGTACTCCTAATAATTGCACTCAGTGCTTAAAGATAACATACAATGGCAAATCAACTAATGAAAAATTGCTTTTGGTAAGTACCTCATACTGTAAGAGAACAGCTGGTGCTTTAGATAGCACTGCTGTGGTGCCAGCTCACCTGCTTAATATGGACTATGTGATGGTTCTCAATTCATCAAGCAGAGCGGGCTTAGAAATTTTCACAGATTGTGCATTTAAAATCTAAATTTTATCTTATATTAATCCAAGAGACATGTTCTGTATGAAATGACATTTAGCTAGTTATATTTTGCTGCCAAATAATTTGGAATATCCCACTCTGAATTTATCAATTAATCATATACACTTAGTCATACACAAAAAGGTGGATTTTTGTAAAGGTACTACTTTATAACCTTTGTCTAAGATGCAAAGACTTAGAGTTCCAGTTTTAGTCAATACGGGCTTTGGTGGACAAGTGCTCCTGGAAATACTGAAGGAAATACCAAGTCTACCAAGGATTAAATTACACCTTCTGAGATATTGAAATATTTCCAAAATGAATAGGTGATGTGGTAGTTCAATACATATTTCAACTGAGCTTGATTTCCATACCTACAGTATGGAAATCGAATCTTCTTTTGTAGAATACAGAAATGTGTCTAGGTAGAGGGAAAACAGTTACCGGTTTACCATGAGTAAACACTATTCAGGATTTCCTGGGTAGAACTGGTTACTATGTGAGACGCAACACTATGTACCCACGTTAGGTGCCTGGGATTCATCAGTGAACAAAATAAAGATTCTTGTATTAAGGAACTTTTATTGTATAGAGAGGAGCCAGACAACAAACAGTAGACATAATAAACAAGAAAATGATAGGGGATATGACAAAAAGCAAGAATGGCAAGACAAGGAAGACCAGAAGCATATAGGGAGGAGGTGGGAAGGTTGACTACATTTCAGATAGAGTGTTCAGGACAGATCTTCTGAAAAGATAATAGTTGAGCGAGGCTTGCAAGAGGTAAAGCGGCTAGCCATGAAGATATTGAGGAAAGGGTATTTGGTGAAAAACCCCTAAAACAGGAGTGTGCTAACATGCTCTAAGAAAAGCAAGTAAACTTGGTGTGGTTGGAGTAAAGAAAGCAACTACATGAGTGTGGAAAATAAATTCAGAGAGCTAAAAAGGCACCAAACCAGATAGTTCCTCAGTTAAGCCCTTGTTAGGACTCTGACTTCTCTAAATGAAAGAAAAGGCACTGAAGGATTTTGAGTGAAGGAGTAACATCTGCTATGTGTAAGTATCACTCTGGCTGCCATGCTTTGAACAGACATAGAACAGCAAGAGTTGAAACAAGGAAACCAGTTAGGAGGTTACTGTAGTAATCCAGTTATGAGATGATGATGGTGGTTCGGCCCATCAAAGAATAGTAGACATGATGAGAAAAGTCACATACTGAATACATTAGTATGGAAGACCTAACAAGACTTCTGTATAAATTAGATGTGAAATATGAGAGAAACAGAGAATTTGAGGATGATTTAGATGACCTGAGCAACTAGAGGAATAGAACTGCCTTCAAAATGAGATAGGAAGAGCTATGGATATAGCAGGTTTGAGAGTATGAAGGTAAAATCATGAGTTCAGTTTTGAATGTTAAGTGTGAAATGTCTATTAGTCATCCAAATTAAGAGTTCAGGTCAGAAGTTGAATATAGGGATCTGAAGTTCAAGAGAGCAGGGCCTGGATCGGATGTATAAATTTGGGAGTCTTTGACATGTGAATCATATTCAAAGCCTTAAGGCTAGATGAGATTACCAAGGGAGGAGACAGTGAAAAAGAGAACCACAAAGTAACTTCCGAACACTCCACATGTAAGATGTTGGAGAAAAGAGGAAAAACCAGCAAGGGAGGGTGGTAGCAGAGCATTAGAAGGTAGAAGAAAAATGTAGACAGTATAGAGTCCTGGAAGCTAGATAAGAAAATTACATCAAGGAGGAAGGGACGATCAGATGTATCAAATCCTGCTGATGGTTCAAGTTACATAAGGACTGAGAATTGACCATTGGATTTAACAATTTGTGTATCACTGGTGAAAGGGGTTAAAAAGCTTGATTAGCATGGGATTAAGAAAGAATGGGAGGGGAGGATTTGGTGACAGCAAGAATAAATAACCACTTTGAGGAATACAACTGCAAAGGGGAAAAAGATGGATGGTAGCCTATGAGAGAAAGGATCAAGAGAAGAAGGAATTTTTAATAATAAATGCATGGCTATATGCTGATAGAAATGACCCAATAAGAGTAAAAAATAATTATGTACAATTGAGAGAGAAGAATTGTTGAATCAGCGTCCTGGAGTAGACAAGAGAAGGTAGGCTTCAGAAAAGAGTATGGACAGTTCATCTATGGGAAGAGTGGGGAAGAGGCTTGGTACAGATGCTGATAGGTGGGCAGATGCAGTGATGGAAATCTGTGGAAGTTCTCCTCTCATTACCTAAAAGTTTCTCAGTAAGGCATAAGGTCATCTGAGAGGAAGTGGAGATATTGAAGGTTTAAGGAGAAGGAAGGAAGTGTAAAACAAGTCTAGGGAAATAGGGATAAAGTGGGGGAGTACCATTCAGTATGATTGGCAGTCAGCGTTAAGGGCTCATTTGAAGTTTGTGGTCATGAATTTAACCCAATCAGCATTGGTTGTGTACTTTTGGGCAGCCACGTTCAGCTGTAATGAACGCAGGCACAGAGTAGGTAGGGAGTTGTACTTAACCAGTATCATAGTTGCCAAGAGACTGTGGTGACGCCAGAGAGTGGTGAGAGAGTGCAGGATGTGTTCAAGGGACAGATTACAAGATAATGGTGGGGAAGATATCAAGGGGGTGAGGGACTGTTTAAAGATGGTAGAATCAATTAGTTGGAGGTGGAGGTCCCAGTGGTTTTGAAACATTGTATAAGTGAGGATTCTAGAAGCACAAACATAGGAAAATAGGCCAGAGGATGAGATGCATGAAATTGAGATCATGGCGTGGGGGTGGTAATCAGCATTTCGAGGGTGATGAAGAGTGAGTGACTGAAATGGGGGGAGGATAAGATCAATGGAGGAGTTGAGTTCAAGAAACTGAGAGGCTAGGATGATGGATAGGTCATATATTTATATATTTAAATCACCAAGAATTACACAAGTGTTCTGTTAAGAGTGACAATGAGTTGGGAATTTATATTGCTGAAACACAGGGAGGAAGGACCTAGATGGATGTAGACAAAAGCAAACAGGAACACTAAGGAGTAAAAATGATATCATCTGTTGACATTAGATTCAAGCTGGACGGTTTTAGGGGGAAGTGCCAGAAAACAGTCTGAAATTGGCAGTAAGGACAAAGGAAACCTCCCATTTCACCTCCAGGTCCACTGGTGCTTGAGGGCTGGGAGAAAAAAAGCCACCACTGAGAGTGCTACCAGAGAAGCAGGCTACTCAGGGGGACACTACTCACATTAGAGATGAAGATGAAGGGAAAATTCACAGATGAACTAGACAAAGAATTCTGTTGATAATGGAAGGTTGAGGAGGGGTGAGTGAAAAGGACAGAACAGAAATAGGAGTGGGTTACCTGAGAGATGGGGTTCTTGTATTGACTGACATAAACGGGAACAAAAGACAGAATGCAATTAACCCTGGTGAATAAGTGGATATGATGAGGCTGTTTTAGGAAGGTGTGAGTATGAGGCCCCCTCTTGTGCCTTAGAGACAGAGACAAAGAGGTTTCAGGAAGCATGGTGTTAACAGCCTATGAACCCTTATCCCTGCTCTCAGGATGGAGGCAGAATGATTAGCCGAAGGATTTGGTCTCAGTGCAAGGATCTAGATTTGACCCTATTGAAAGGAAAGCTCACTCCAAGCGTCAAGCTCAGCCTTGACACCTGTTGAGGAAATTGAGACTTCCAGAAAAGCCCAAAGTTATTTATCTTCAACCCTCAGATTCTATTTCTAGTAAACAGGAATAATAAAATGTATCCCTTACAGCACTTAGCCCAGGGCATGTCTTAAAGTGGGGAATCCAATACTTGTCAGACACACAGATATGGCACCCTTCCTTTGCCCAGAGATGCTGTTTTTGTTTTCCTCTAGTCCTGAAAGAGCTAGTTAGAAAGATAATAATTTTACCCATAGACCACTAGGGAGCAAACTACTAACTAGATATTAAGAATTTAGTACAACATTTCTCACGAAATAAAATCACATTACCTGTTAACTAATGGGTCAAGTTAATCACTTAAGTAGTTGCAATAACTTTCATCCCAGTAGGTTACCTTTCAGTAGTCATCTATCTATCCCCTATCCATCTGTCCATAATCCAGTTTTACTGAGCATCTGTGAACCAGACACTGTGCAAAGCAGAGTAAGGAAATTATTTATGATCCCCATTCTCCTGGTGTTTACAGTCCAGTGAGGAAGTGAAACATTGGCCAAGGTATTACATGCAGGATGTGTACTATGAGGCCAGAGTTTTCCAGGAAATACCAGGGAACCTAATTTTTAGTTATCTATTTGCTGAGATTACCTATAGCCAAATTTTCAACTCCCAAAAGACCATAAGCTCATTTCGAGAGTGATGCCATCAGAGAAATGTGGTGGCTATAGCAGGAGAGTGGAGTAGCTACAGCACCAGGGAACCTGACAGCCCCAATTTCTTCGGCAAGATTCTTGCTGTTCACTGCTTTAAGGTATGGTGTCTTCTGTTTCCCCTTCCCAGAACCTACCTTAATTTTCACTACATAGTAGCCTCAGTATTATTCAGCTGGATTGAATTGTGCCAGGGCATTTGAAGCAATGGAATTGCATTTTCTTCACAATTGAAGCTTTAGAAAGAACCATAACATATAGCTGCTCTTGTAGAGGAGAAGTGCGTGACCCAGAACATGACCATGTTCTCCCCACCTGTGACATAGGTTTCTGCACATTCATGGGGAGCATCAGTGAGGCCATGACCTCATAGCTTGGCTCCAGTGTGTGATGCTTTGCTGAGACACAATCTCCTTCTACTTAGTGAGGTAAGTAGCCATCTAACTTTTCAGATGAATAAAAGCCCTTTTAGACACACAGAGAAGGATTAACTTGTTCTTTGTTGACTTGACCTTGTTAGCTACCTGATGGCTCATTCTAAGCTTCATCTCATGATTCTTCATAGAATCATCCCAAATCATCCATTGGCTATTAAACTGCATTGCTCACCTTGTCATACTTTATTGAATGCACCATTCTATGCCACTACTCCAAAACCAGGTTATAATATGGTATGTCCATGTTATTCAAAAATATACTCACTGCTACTTGGTGGCAAAAATAATCCATTGATATTTCGAGGTTTGCTGTGATAAAAGATACAACTGATCTTCACACAACCAAGAGGCTGAGTTTCCCAGAAGCATGAAATGCTGCAGTTTTGCTAGACAAAGGAGGTGGGAGGAAACGTAATGATTAGATGCCACATTCACAATAAATACAATGTGCTACAACACAACACAGCGAGACAAAAACAATTGCCATTACTGATTTAGGTTCATGTGTGTTTCCTGGCTTTCAGTGTTTCCGAGCCTGCTATTTAAAAGATGCAATGGAGGGCCGAGCCCGTGGTGCACTTGGGAGAGTGCGGCGCTGGGAGCGCAGCGACGCTCCCGCCACGGGTTCGGATCCTATATAGGAATGGCCGGTGCACTCACTGGCTGAGTGCCAGTCACGAAAAAGACAAAAATAAATAAATAAATAAAAACAAATAAAATAAAAAGTTACTTCTTAAATTTATTTAAAAAAAAAAAAAAAAAGATGCAATGGATATTTCCAATACATTTTCCTTCATTTTTCTAAGAATTTAAGTTCAACAAAGTGCAAAATGCCTGAAATTAAGTACTGGATAGAAGAATCATTTCTTCCCCATTGTGTGTTGCAAAAGTATAAATCAGTATTATTGAAAGGAGATGCCTTTAACAAAAATGATGATGCTGAGTAATTCTACCTGCATTTCCATGTGTCTAAATCTGCAGAGCGGATCTAAACATTTTCTCTCTCTCCATAATGAGCACACAGTGACACTGCCAAGAGCCTCTTCACAGTGTCGGAATCGGCACTGGGAACCCTAAAAGAAGGTAAACAGTGTAGAAAACTCAATACATTAACATTAGTGCTCAACAACAATAAGTTGTCATGAACAGATCAAATTAGAATCACAAAAATACACACTATCAATATAAGACCATAGTCTAAACTTTAACAGATTACTCTTACTAAAATAACTTTAGTGAGAAAGTGATAAGATAGTCTAATGATTAAATAGTACAACGCCACAAGTCACTGATAAACTGCTACTTTTTGTTATCAGTTAACCCATATGGTTCACTAAGAATAAAGATATGAGACCAGTGATATCTTTGATTACAATCTAATAACAGAACAACCTAATTTCTCTTTCTGAAGAAAGCCGGACAGAATTTTTAGAAATCACTAGTCATATTCTAATTGTGAAGATGATCTTAATCAACCTTAGTATTAGACAATCTGTTTTCTTAATCAGTCTATGGAGATACTGTTAAGTGTGTTTATGTTGGGATAGTGAATGGAGGTTAAACTTTAAATTAGTGTGGAATTTTAAGTAATTACCACATTATGCTACATTACATTAAATATATATACTTTATGCTCTTGATTTACAAAGATAAACAATTGCTTATCCATACACACACTGACATCTTTATATAACAACAAAAGTAGGTGTGGATTATTTCAATAGGCTGCTATTGCTTTTTTTAATTTTATGTTCTTTTACACATAGACCCATAGTTGGAAAAACTGCAGGCCACTGTCTTGTGGACAGAGAGGTGGATAACATAAAATAAAAATATTCCATTAAATTATTTCCTCTTTTGACGCATGCTCTACGGTTGTTTCTCATCTTTTATCTCCCTCCTACTTCTGTCTTTACACTCTCTCCCTTTTAAAAGTGGATCTGGGGCTGTCTGGTTAGCACGTGTAGCTGCTAACACCAATGTCCAGGGTTCCATCTCTGTACCAGCTGGTCACCAAAAAAAAAAAAAAAAAAAGGTGGATCTGTGTACCCTCTCAGTACAGGGTAGTCAGCAGGGGCTTTGAAGCCAAATAAACCAGTATTTGAACCCCCACTCCATTACTTGTCCATAGTCACAAAGTTAATACTTAACTCATTCTCTCGATGACTCAGTTTTCTAATCTGTAAAAAGGTAATAATATCCACAGAACAGTTGTAAAAATTATGTGATAAGATATTATGATAGCTATTATTCTTCTTTTTATTTATTCATTTAATTATTTATTGAGAACTTAGTACCCATCAGTCAGTGTGCTAAGTACTGGCGATACAGCTGTGAAATAGACAAAACTCTCTGCCCACATGGGACGTGAATTCTATGTATCACCCCAAGGTTTAATCTAAAGGTAACAGATAACAGAAGCGGATCTAATTCCTATGGTCAAAGACGTTAACTCCATTCAGGTTTCCTAACAGAGATGAAACAAGTTAAACCAGACACATGACCTCTTTCTTCGTGTTTGTTCTGGTATGACCATTAAGCTCCAAATATCAAGTTTCTACATGTATTTGGTTCTGTTGAGATTCATTAATCTTAATCCCTTACATTAAATTTTTTTCCCATTTAACTTTATAAACTTTGATTCATATTTCACCAATTTTTTGTTTATATTACTTTTGTTTTTTTCTCCATAATATTTGAATATTTGTTTTTCCTTAGATAGATATTTGACAGGGGAAATTCAGTAACTGGATTAATGAATTTCAAATAAGAAACGTAGATTTATTACACTAAATCTGATAGTGAACTGAATTCAACTATTTGAATTCATATGATTGGAATCACATTAACCAAAACAAATGAAGTATTAAATAATGTTTCAATATTAGGAATTTGATGTCTCAGGGAGCCATAATATACACAAGAAGATTAAAAAACCATAGGCATGTAAGGGGTATAAATGGGTAGTTTCAAACAAATCATAATAAAAAATTTTCCCAGATTTCCTCACAGAAATTCAGTATATTTAAAGTATATGATAAGCTTTTTATTTCAGATTTTAAGTATATAAAATATCTTGCAGGAAAATAGTAAATTTTGATTCAACAATGCTAATTATTGCCATATCTTCCTTCATTCTACTAAAAAGCTTAAGTATGTGAAGGGCTATAAATTGTACAATATTTACCTTTATGCATGTGGAATTAAAAAAGAAATAGCAGTCATTCCCAACTTCTGCCATTTTCAACTCTCTTGCTGCTAATCCAATATTTTTTTCTTTAAAAAAAAAAAAAAATATATATATATATGTATATATATATAAGAACTGCAGGAATGCAAATAGAAGAACTATCAATGTGTAAGGGGGAAAAATTTCTTTTCCACAGTCTTTCAGGCTATCAGTAGTATTCCTTTAAAACTGACCTCCTGTTGACAGTTTATTACACAATAGATAATTCTTAAATAAATTTAAATTAGAAGATACCTTCTCTACCTTTGCAGATATGTTGAAAGTGGTTGCTAGTAAGCACACAAACTCAAACTTCCAGAATTTTCCTCATTGTTACCTAAGTCATTGTTTGCTCATCATAAATGACCTCACATGTAACTGTAGGCTAGTCTACCTTAGTGAATACTGTATTTCCCTTACTAAATTCTAGTATATTAGCCAAAAAAGACTAGTAAAAATAAAATAGTATATTTTATCTTTCAATGTTCTGATTGGATATGGAACATAAACTAGTTCATTTTTTCATAATTAAAAATATGTTTTACAAGTAAATAGCTGTTCTCTAAACCTACTTGTTTCTATATATGGTTTGAAAACAAAACTAAAATATTTAAATATAATAGGCAAATATGCTACCCATATTCCAAGATAATATATACAATTATTTAAATATGTATTCACAGTTATCCACTGATTTGGGGGAAAAATCATATTCAAATTGTAATATATTATTAGGTACCTGAAAATAAATCATACTACCTATTCATCAAGCAGTTATATTCATTTTTTATCCACCGTAAAAACAGTTATTAAGGTCTTCATCTTAGTATTTTTAATAAAAGAATTAGAACCTAGCAGAAATTAATAAAAATATTCATTGTAGGTTACTTAGATGCCACGGAGATGGCAGATTACACTAGACCAAAATGTATTTCTAAATTGCCATGTACTTTTAATTGGAAATTTAAAGACAAATATGAATTCCCACCTTGTTGTAGTAAAATGGTATAAGTTGGTATGAACTTTTTAAATACAGCGCTTTAGGATAAAATTCTAGGAAATAAAATAAGAAACTAAAATTTAGGAAAGAGTTCTCTGTAACTTTAAATGAGAAAGTAATTAAAAAGAACTGGGCATTATGAGAAATTAAAGAAGTAGAAAATAATGATTTGGCTAAACATTTGAAAAGATTAGCAAAGACATATAAAAAATCTATCTTGACTTTTGTTTTGCCCTACCTTCTAAATCTAGAACAACAAACTACCCATCTTAGGTACATATGCTACTGGGAGAAACACCCCTAAACATATCTTTAAGTGATCTTTGCCTCCAGATAAATTCCCTCTCCACCTGTGAACTTGTAGCTTTATCAGACTGTTTTCAAAACTGTTACCAAACACTATTATTACATGATTGCCTGTAACATCATGATTAAAGCCATTATGAGAATCCACATTTTACATAGGAGAAACCCTGAAAAAATGTTTTTACCTCTTGAAGTTAGGTGTGAACAGCAACATTCCATTTGACACAGCAAAAACAGGTCAAATCCAAATGGGGATTTTTTTGTCATTGCAGATCACGTGAAATAGATCTGTACATTTTGGTAGTCCTTGGAATGCCTGAGTAGAATATTAAATTCTCTCTTTTTTTCTTTTTTCCTTATTCCTTTCTTCTATTTTTTTCCTGTTGTGAATTTTATTCTAGTCTCTCTTGGAAAGCTATGACGCTACCCAGGAGTATTTTTACTCCTTGAAATGAATAGTAAAAAAAAGAAATTTGTCTAGATAGATGGGAGTAGGACTGGAAATTCTGTAAGCATTTTGAATTGGTCAAAGCAGACCCACATCGAGTGTCTTTCAACTTTGGTGCACATTATAGCACAAACACATCAGTCAGAGAAGAAGATTTTTCTTTCAGTTTGTAATCCTTTAATGCCACTTTAAATACAGTGGTTGGAAGCAACTCTTTGCCGGCTCTTCTGGATTATGAGTCAGGCAAAGCTGATGACTGCTACTCCTCAGAGTAGTTCACAGATGTAAATTGATCCTGTGGCTCTCCCTTAACTTTGGGCCCTTGTGTTTCTGCCAGAGGCTTTGCTCCAGGCACTGACGAGCCCATAATATTGGAAACAGAGAGTGCTTCCTGAGAAATGATTGGTCTTGCTGCTACTATTCAATGAGCAAGTGGAATGTTTTAGAAGACGGTCCTTTCTCAGAAATGACAGAATGTTGGTCTTAGAAGATTCTGTGGCAGTTTGGAAAATGACAGTTGATAGGATAGTCGTGAAGGTTATTTAATGTCTCTTTGAGATTCATAAGTGGCTTTTGAGGTGTCTTCTGGAGGAACAAAGAAATAATTGGCGCTTGACTGTAAAATGCTAAGAAGTTTCTGGTTCCGATACCACACAGCCAACATTAGGTGTTTCATTTTTCCTTTTTCTGGTAAATTGGTGGGGGCTTTTTGTGTTTTCCTATGAGAAAATTAAAGATAGCAGAACAAAATAAACAATTTGAAATGGCAAATCTTTTCCTCCCTCCCTCTCCTCTAAATATGGCAATCAAACAGTGAACTGTTTCTTTTAGTGGTATTTTATTCTTTAGGACCTCCTCTCCACCCCACCTGCCTTACTATATAGATACCACCAAGTGAGATACAGTTGGTTGATTTGTTCAAGGGTTAAGTCAGCAACGTGCTGGATAGCTGGGTACACACAGATAAGAGAAATATAAAAATGAGAACTGGGCCTTGCCCGAGCACATAAAGGATGACAGTAAAGTCAAAATTCCCCTACAACTTTAGGCTAAGGACTACTAGCTGCAATGAGATAGAAAAGCTATTACTACTAAATACTTAAATTTTATTTTATTCAGTCATTGACTGGCTTATCACCTACTAGCTTATGTTCTTTTGAGCAATACTCAAATAAAGCTGTTTTTAGCTCTGCAGTTGATTGACTACAACTACTCAAGCCATTTGGACTCTGTTGGAACTCATTAGTTAAGATTTTTATGAAAAACTTGAGATTGAATCTGGTTGTTGGTATTCCTGTGGTTTGGATTTGTCTAAGGCTTCACTTCTCACTCTGGAGAGGATATTGTCAGTGAACAAGACTGAAGCCATGTTGGGACCTAAAAAGCGCTTAGGCTTTAGAACATTTTTAAAGACTATGTTTTCCTTCTCTCTTTCCTCCCATCCTGGGTGTTCCTGTGGTTTTGGATTAGTCTAAGCCTTAATTTCTCACTCCGGAAAGAAGATCCCAACCAATTTCAACCTTTTTTTCCCCTAACATTCTTCCTGGGAAATCAGTTTTCATTCTGCCTGGGAACCTGGGGATATCTCTAGGTATTTTTAAACTTCTATAGTACTTGCCCCATGAACTCACTAAAAAGAACAGGCAAGTAGATTTCGTTAGAAAGGTCTTAAACCACCATCTGAGATGATTCATCACCTACATATTGCTTAATTTTCAAAATTATCATCGGTTACTCGAGTGTGGCTAAGTACACACATCAGGAAACCGGATCTTTTTTTACATAGTCATTAAAACCCGGGGGACGCACATGGGAGCGCACCGGACGCACTACAATTCCCAGAAGGCGTCGCGGCCAAAAGGCCGCTTCCGGGTGTGCGTCCCCGCTCCTCGGTCTGGGTTTGGCGTCGTCGGGCCGCTGCTGCTGTCCCTGCACGCGGAGCGTTAGCGGCCGGAACGCCGGGGCCGACTGCTGCGTGACTTTTTCCCGGCCAGGACCGGGCGCCGTTTGAAGGCGCGCTCTCCACTCGCACTGCCTGGTAGGCCCACCATGAGGCGCCTGGGCTCCGTGCAGCGAAAAATGCCGTGTGTGTTTGTGACAGAGGTGAAAGAAGAGCCGTCCGCCAAGAGGGAGCAGCAGGTACGGAGGGGCTCGGGCGGCTGGGTGGCTGCGCGTGGGCATCTCCCCGCGGCGCTGGCTCTGTTTGGATCTGGCGAGGGCTGCACCGCGCGTTGGAGCTGCCCTGCAGGCCTGCAGCTTTTTGTATGTTTCTCTGGGCAAGTTTGGAGTGGAAGTCCCTTGCTGTGAGCTCCAGGTTCTAGGACTCAGTTGTAAGGGAGGGAATCTGCGAGAGAATTTTTCTGATCGGGCGATTCAGACTTGCCCTCGCAGGGGAATTGAAAACCCACATCCTAAATAATGTTCCTTTCTGCTCAGGCTAGCACCTTTGGGGGAAGCTTACCTGATAATCACCGCAGTCCAAGCTTTACTCTTTTCAAGAGTGTGGTGAGAAAGTGGAGCTATTAGAAGACCTGCTTTACCTGTTCTAACCTGGGATCCCATGGCGGTGTTGATGGCTTGCCTAATTAGGTCACTAAAAACCAGACCTCGTGTATTGTCACCTCGTGTATTTGCCTACTTGATTCTAACTTTGGTGTTCCCATTTCAAGGTTATCTACACTCCTAGCAACGTGTTTTACACTCAGTGGGCCCTCAGTAAATGCTAGTGAATGCATACTAAGTAACCTATAGCAGTATTAATTCTTTAATATTCTACTGATCAAGGACTTTGTTGTAAGGTCCTTGAAAAGTAGAATCCTCAGTTGTCAGTTGGGTGTTCCAACTCATACAAAATCATCATGTCCGTTTGAAATCGACCTCCATTTCATCATTGGCACTGGCCTCTTTGTCTTCTAGACTAAAAGGTCTTTAAGGCAGACACTGCCCTGTTATTTTTAGTCCCAGCTTCTAGAACCTGACACTTGGTAGGCACTGTATAAATATTTGTTGAACTAAAGAACCCCGGAGTCATTTTATGCCAGTTCTCCATTCACCTTGATGCATTTATACCTTACAACATCTGATTATTCCATACTCCCTTTCATTGCTATCATTGTTGTTACAGTTCTTAATATTTTATGTCTTCTTACTGCATTACCTAATTGGTCTTACTTAACACCCAGAATGATCTTCATCATGTTTTTGCCGGGTCAAAACCCCACAGTTATTTCTCAGTGTCTGTAGCAGTACTTGTCAACCTTCCCCTCACCCCACCCCCCTTTTTAATAAGCTTTAACAGATCTAATCCATATGAAACATTGTCATCATCAGTGGTAGTGGTTCACTCTAGTTATGGTTCTCAACTTTGTATGCTAGGAGGAAGTGGTTTGTAAAGGTATCCTCCACCAGGAAAAATAAGCCCCTCCTCTTATCTCTCTACAATTAAGAATAGCTTCTAGTATTGTTTATAGCATAGCATCCAAATTCTTAATTGTAATTCAAAGCCTTCCATTAATCAGGCCCAATCTACTCTAACCTTTTCTAATGAAGTCTCTATTTTTAGCAAAGTCTCTCATCCTGTGAACATACCAAGCACAAGCCTGTCTTTATATTTTTGCTCAGGCTGTACACTCTACCTGGATCATCTCCAGACTGTTTTTAGTTTTTCAAGTCAGACCTTCTCCATAAAATCTTTGACCATCATAGTCATCTTCGTGATTTCCCCACCCCAGAAATTGTAGAGGACCACCCAATTGATACATGCTATTACATTTTATATGCACATACTTGTTTTTCTAGTAATAAAGTCTTTGGACAGGTGGAGGAGGAGAACTTAGTGGTTTGGATTAGTGTCTTATGTTATGCTTTGGATACGTCAATAACAAAGAGTGGTAAATAAATTGATTCTTATGGAAGGAACATTTATATTCTTCAAGAGCTCCAGGGGCATAGTCATCTCCTCCCTAAGATCTTTGATAAATTTAAGTACACTCTGCTGTTGCACCAGGCCCTGGTTTAAATTGCTAACCTCTGATACCAATGTCATAAGTTAGTGATAAATCCCCATTCAGATATATCTTGAAAGTACTAAATCAGTACTAGAATGGGGCCAATTTTGGCTTACCTGACTCTGTTTGAAATAGTACTTCCACTTTATTAGTCTTTCACTTATACACAACAGTATGTTTATATTTTGCAGTGTTTTTTTCACATTGTAGGATGAATGAATATTACTTCAGATTAAGACTATAAAACAGTGGAATAAATCCTCCTCAGAGATGAAAGTAAATAACAGATAAAAAGTTGGTAGGAAGCTTATAGACTCTTTTCCTCCATCCTTGATGCTGTTTAGACTAGCCTTCTTGATAGTAGAAAAACCATAAAATATGTAAACAGTTTACTAATGATAAAGCTGAAAGGAACAAAAAAAATGAGTACTCTCAAAGCAAACAAAATCTAAGGAAAAACAAAAAAATGATTCTTGGTAATTTTAACAGTGAAACTTTTAGGGGAAAAACATGAATGAACTAAAATCAGTCTCAAATATTGAGTACTCATTGAACAAAGAATTAGAACTGAAGTGGTACTGCAGTACGCAGTATAACACATCTAAAATGGCACAGTGAACCAGGTTGGGCCATCAGTGAGACTATTTACTGGAGTACTCATTTGAGTTCTCACCCAAGAGGAGATGCCAGCAAGTCTTATTCGTTCTTTATATTCTACCTGCATACTTTAGGACAATTCCTTTCGCAAACTATATGCTCAAACTTTGTCATATGAGTATTTTAATACAGAGTATTTTAATACAGAGATTGTTGGATCTACATTATAGTAAGACTCCCGAGTACAACATTCAAAGTAAAAGATTCATGAGACTACGTGGGGAAATCAGGTATCTGTGAAAGAAACTATTTTCAAAGTGAAGCCTACCTCAGAATCAAGAAAGAGATTTGTTTTATAGAGGCAATTTTTCTTTTGCCTTATTGGACATTTCGCAAGTAAATAAATGTAAACAACCATAGTTGATATAGCTTATAAATTTAAGTTTTAATACTGTAATATCTATCTGATATAAGAATTCAGTGTTAATGGTGAGAAACCATCAAGAGTTACTTTTTCTTTTAGGCAAATAATATATTTTCCAAAAGAGAACTGGTTGAATTTTGTAACACATCTAAACATTTTGGGGATATAAAACTGAATCAAGGATAAAATCGTGCTATAAATTAAGATGCTTTTAAAGTCTGTGATCTGAAATGTTTAGACAGAGATGCAAGCTCCATCACAATGGAGGTATGCTGATAACAATTGCTTTATAAGAAGAATGAAAATGATTATAGCTAAGGAAACCATGCTTATTATGATAGCATTTAACATTTTTCAGAGATGAAATATTAAGAAAAATGTATTGTTTTTATGTTTTTTATGAAGTTGAGGAAAAGCATGAAACAAGTAAATCCAGAAAGCATTTTGACTTTGGCTTTTTTAGAAACTGTTCTGTAGAAAATAGCAATTGATGTCAATTATATTAAGGAGGAAAAATGCACTGAAAAACAGATAGGAGTTATGCCAAAATGTTCTTGGTGATTACACCTGGATGGGAATATTATGGATGATTTCTTGTTTATGCTTTTGTATATTTGATTTTACATATACATATTCTTGGAAAACTGAAAACTATGGTTGGAAAATACTTGTATTGAACCACGAGAAGTACCTATGAAATTATTTATTTAATTAAACACATGATCTGGTTTTACCTTCACTCAGCTCCAAACACAATGGCTGCCTTTCATTCTTCAGACACATCAGGATACTTAGGGCCTTTTTCCCCCCAGATATTTACATGGCATATTCCCTCACTTGAAATCTGCTCAAATATTGTCTCCTAAAATAGGGCTTCCCTATCCACTGTATCTAAAACTGCATCTCATCGCTCTCTTCCCTTTACCCCATTTGTTTTTCTCTGTAGCATTGAGATCTAACATTCACCAGAAGCAGGTACTCTGCATTTCCTTTGCTGAGGACAGTGCTTAATCAATAGTAGGAATTTAGTAAATAATTGTCAAGTACGTGATTGAACATACTGAACACTTGTGCTAGGGGTGCAGCGTTGCATAGGATGTGGGTCCTGGTGTTAAGTCATCATGGATAAAAAAGAAACATATAAATAATTACCAATCTGTGGAAAATCAAGTGTTGCTGTTATAGCATATAAGGGAGCAGTGATTCAGAACTTTTACAGAACAAGTACTTTTAAATTGTTTTGAAGGATGAACAGGAGATCATTCCCTAAAACTAATGAAATTAAGAACATTTCAAATGAGAGTGTGGAAGGCATGGAGTTTGTCAATCTTAAACCAGTTTTCTCTCTTTTTCTTTTAAGCCATTTAAAGTTTTGGCAACTGAAACTATAAGTCACAAGGCATTAGATGCAGATATATGCAGTGCAATTCCAACAGAAAAAGTGGATGGAACATGTTGTTATGTTACTACCTACAAAGGTAAAATAAAGCTATAATATTTACTACAAATGTTATTTTTCTTCATCACTTTACAAACTATGTAAATCTGAAATGGGGCATTTGAACGTCATAAACCCTTGGAAACCTATGTATAGTAGCAAGATTACAAAGGTCACAATTGTTATATTATACTTATTTATTATATTATTGTATTTTTTCTCTTAGGGGAGGAAAGGAACGTAATTAACATTTAATACACATTAAGGGCCAGGCAGTGTGATAAATGCTTCATACATATTGTCTTTAATTTGCACAGTAAGCCTCTCCATTTCACAAATAAGGAAACTGAGGCTCAGTGAACTTAAATAATTTGCTCAAGACCATATAGTTAATGAATGGCTGAACTGGTACTAGAACCTAGGTTTGTCTGACTCTAAAGCTTGTTCTACTTGCATTGATACCAGTGATTTTATTACTACTGGCATTGTTTCTAATTAATTTCATTTTAATTACTTTAAAAGAGGTAGAAACTCAAATAAAAATTGTCAATTATGTTAAGAAGAAAAATGCATTGAAAAGAGAAGTCTTTGTGATTACTTCTGGATGGTAAGATTACCTCTCAATTCTAGCAAAAGAAATAGAACATTTAAATGTGCATCCAGACACATTCCCTGTATCAGGAAATCTCTTCTGAAATGCATTTTTTGAAAAAAATTTTAACTGTGCTAAAATATGCGTAATATTTACCATCTTAACCATGTTTAAGTGTATAGTTCTGTGGTGCTAAGTACATTCACATTGTGCTACTGGCACCACACCATCTCTAGAAATGGTCTCTTGCAAAACTGAAACTCTATACGCATTAAACAACTTGCCATTCCACCCCCCAACCCCCCCACCCCACCCCGCTCCTGTAACCAGCATTCTACTTTCTGTTTCAATGAATTTGACTACTCTAGGGACCTCATATAAGTGGAATCATACAGTATTTGTCTTTTTGCAACTGACTTATTTCACTTAACATGATGTCCTCAAGATTCATCCACATTGTTATTAGCATGTATGGAATTTTATTCCTTTTTAAGGCTGAATAGTTTCCCATTTATGTATATACCAAATTTTGTTTATCCATTCAACCATTGATGGACGCTCGGGTTTCTTCCACCTTTTGATTATTGTGAACAATGCTGCTATAAACAAGGGTGAACAAATATCTCTTTGAGGCCCTACTTCCAGTTCTTTTGGGCATATATCCGGAAGTGGAGTTACTGGATCATATGGTAATTCTAGTTTTAGTTTTTTGAGGAACAACCATACCATTTTCCATAGTGGCTATACCATTTTAGCGTCCCACCAACAGTGCACAACGGTTCGTTTCTCCATATCCTCACCAGCATTTATTTTTTATTTTCTATTTTTTTGTGTGATAGTAGCCATCCTAGTAGGTGTGAATAAAATGCATTTTTTATTTTTACTGGTAAAAAAAACAAAAGTTCTGTTGACCAAACTGGCAGAATATAATTTTAATCTGGTTCTTTATTTGGATACCTAATACGTAGTAACAGAATATCTGAACCTTAGCATAATTAATATTTTTTATTTTTTTGTATAAACCTCTGATTTATATATTTGAAGAAACTGTAAAATATTTTCCAGGCTTTTATATTTATGTTAAGAAAGTTCAGTGTGCATGATTATATGTGATTATGCATGATAGTGGCAGTTAAACAAGGTTGGAGTTTAACTGTTAAAGAAGACTCACAGGACCCAAAATGACAACGTTTCCAAATCCAAATTTTATTATTGGTAAAGGGTACATGCTATATAGCAAGGACATTAAAAGTAAGGATGTATATCATAGCTAAAGTGTGTCTCACAGCAGGGAGTCTAGGGAGGTCAGATTAACGTTCTCTCCTTTAAGGCCCTGTCAGGACACATTTTATCAGATCAGGAACCGCTAATGTGTGCAGGCAACACCTCAGAACCAGGGAGTCCAAAATGGAGTCTCAGCTGAGGATTTTTATGTTTGCTGGTCATGTAAAAGTCTTCCTGCTAAGTAACCAGCCTTAACAGCAGAGCCTTCCTGGGGGTCTCACTGAGACCAGGTGCAATTCATCAGTCTCACTCTGATGAAGAATGCTGGCACATTGCCCTGAATTTCCTCAGACCCATGGTTACAAAGCAACACGGTTAATCAGTGTGTTTCATACCATGCAGAACTGCTCAGCCTAATTAACCCTCAGCAGTGTGATGTTCGGGGAGATGTGAATACAATTATCTGGTTATGTTTCCATTTTGTATACAGGTAGCTTCAGTTTCTCACAAATGCTAGTTATTAATAAAATATGACTATGGAATGTCCTTATAAAAGGATCATATACTTACTTTTTACCTTATCCCCATCATGCTTTAACCAAAGAAGTCTTCTCATAATATCAGGTATTACTAGGTGGCATGTATCTTAGACTGGCCATTTCTCTTTGTCTTCTAGGGTTGCTTCAGGTGATCTTACTGTTTACTGAAAAATTCTATTCTGAAATGTCTTTCAAGATAAGTTTTATTTGCCTTATTTATCTTTTCCTGTTATTGTTACTTTTTTAGATCAGCCATACCTTTGGGCTCGACTAGATAGAAGACCCAACAAACAGGCTGATAAAAGATTTAAAAATTTTCTACATTCAAAAGAAAACTCAAAAGGTTAGTTTTTTTTGTTTTTTTAACTTTTTATGATTTAAATAGCTGAAATTTGTGGCTATTGCTATGGTATTTCTATACATTATATACTTATGTATAATTTAAGCAATTTAGGGAAAAATTATAAAAGCATGTTTCTGAAAAATATTTTAAAATATTTACCTAATATTTCTGTTACCATTATAGTATGAGTCTATTTTATTAAAACATACAAAGTACCACAAATATAATGAGTGACATTTAGATTTTGTCTGGTTAAGAGACAAATATATAACTTTATAAATAATGCACATATCTCAAAAGAAAACTAAAATAAAAGAAAAGAAATAAAAGAAAATTAAAATAATTTTTAATTATTACATTAAAATTCCTATAAATATATGTAGTAAATATATACACTGATTATTGTATATAATGTATATGAATGTTTATTCATAGTGCATTAAAAATTCATAAATCTATACATAATGGAATATTGGCTACTTTAGTTAGACTGTTACACACTATATCAAATGGGTGTATTCAAAATTGAAAATTTAAAGTGTTAGTAACCTAATGCTGAGAAGTACAGTCACACTGTAGCGATGATGAATGGAGAATAATTGTATCATATGTGATATGAGGTTTTATTAACTGTTCCCATTATGAATCTGTTCGGTATTTTACATTTTGAAAAGTATCGCCACATATAAGATTATCTCTTTTTAGAATTTTTTTGGAATGTTGAGGAGGACTTCAGACCTGTTCCAGAGTCCTGGATACCAGCAAAGGAAATAGAACAATTAAATGGGAATCCAGTACCTGATGAAAATGGACACATTCCTGGTATCATGAAATCTCTTCTTAAATGCGATTTTATGTTTAGTAGTATAAAGAACAAAAGGTCCATTCAATCAGAAATTACAAAATTTAATTTTAATCTCTTTATTTTATTTATATGTATAGTGTAAAATTTCTGAATCAAATTTATGTAAAATCTAACAATTTGTATCAAAGATATTTCATATTAAGAAAGTCCTCTCAGGTTTAGAATCTTTTCTAAGATGGATATTTTACTAGCTGTAGTCTCGATAATTAAGTATTGAATGAGAATAGCCTTGAAGTTCTTGTCAAGATAGATGACTATGATTGATCTGGTCTGAAATGGGATTTCAGGAAGTCTTTCCTTTAGACTGGGGGATAATATAGAGTATATGTGTATATTTTTTGTGACAGTCCCAGAAGGGAGTTGAAAATAGGTGTCTCTCAAGTAGTTTTTCTGGGGATGGGAAAATTTTTGCAAAGGTAGGCTGAGTAGGAAATTTCCCCAGATAAAGGTTATGGGCTTACTCTTGAATCCCTTTTATGTGCAAAGTACTTTTATATGCAAAGGCATTATGGAGTTCATTGTTGACAGTTTCTGGTAATACAAAAACCAAGGTCAGAAACCTTGACCCTGATGATCTTGTTTTAGATATTAGGAGAAACTGACCAATAATAGTATGATTTAAGAATAGGAATGAATACACAGGTACAATTGGAGAAAAGAGGAGGAATTCCTAGATCAACTTGTGCTGTTAGAGGAGTTAACATCTGTACTGAAGCTTAAGAATCAGGAAGTTAGCTGGCAAGGAAGAGGGAAGGTCAGCTTGGGCATACTCCCAGGAAGAGAGAACATGGAGTATTTTGGACATTTTATGTAACACTTTGCAGCTTGTTTAGGATATACAACATTTTGAGGAGATTATAAAAGTTGAGGCTGGAGGTGTAGTATGGGCTCAGATCTTAAAGGTCTTTGTATTCCATCTAAAGGAGTTTTAAGTTCATCCTGAAGATAATGAATAATTAGGGGTACAGTGGAAATTAATTTAAATTTTAGAAATAGAACTATGATTGTCGGGTCAGCCGCCGGCCGACCCGAACAGCCCTAGCCTTGTTATCAGTCTTTCCCTAGGTGTCCCTTTTGGTGGGTGGGCAGATGGCCCGGATTCCTCTTTCCCTCCAGTCCCCGTTGAGAGGAGACGGGGGAAGAGAGCACCGCCGGCCCCAACCAGCCCGTTAAAGGACACTCAAATGTGGCAGGGGTTCTGTCGAGCAGTTCTGTTTATTATCACACAAGCACTTGCTTTTAAAGGCAAATGGGGAAGGGAGGTTTTTACATCCTCCAATCAGCTTAAAGGTTACGAGAGCATGCATCCTGTCTCAATGCCTAGCTATTGCAATCACACAGTGTTCGCAAGCACGGAAGTGCGTATTTGGCCAATAAGGGCTAAGGCAAGGTTCCTGCAGACACTCCCACCCTACTTCCTCCCCGGCGCCGTCTTAGGCTGCCACGTTAATACGCCCTTGTGGGCCCATAATGGCGCCACTTGTAATGTCACTTAAGGTGGTGTTAGTTTTTAAGGCCCGACATATGATAAAAGTGGAGTGGGTTTCACTGGAGGCTAGCAGACCAGAAAGAAGTTATTACAGCAATCCAGAGTGAGTAATGAAGGCCAAATATATGGTGGTCACAATGGCATGCATGTCCTAATTTGTCTTTTTTTTTTTTTTTTGTAATGAGTTCTCCACGATGAGGGGACACGATATTCTCTACGATTCTGGCAACAAGAGTGAGAAGAGGAATAGCAATAACGTTCAGTAAATGTGGAATCAATAAATTGTTCAATATATATTGGAACAATTCAATAAATTGTGGAATAGTTACTGCATGTATATGTCCATTGTCCCTGAAACTGGAAATAAAGTAGAAAGAAACTTCTTATAAAAAATACTTTAATGCTATGGCTTAGAATGGTGTTCACTTCTTACTGACTCAGGTCGAATTTTGTAGTAAGAATACTGGGTGCTCTGTGGTGAATAATCAAATGGGTTAATTCCTCAACAAAATAAAAAAGTAAATCCTGTGATTAAAAAAAAGTAGTGAAACTGTTAACTTTCTCACTAATTTTAAAAGTGTTATTTCTGTGATAGAACATCCAGGAAATATGGAAAATTCATGGCAAAAATAAAAATTATCTGTAATTTCAATCCAAAGAAAAACAATGTAATTAAAAACAATTTTTTTTCTTAAAATGACAGGTTGGGTACCAGTAGAGAAAAACAACAAACAGTACTGCTGGCATTCCTCTGTAGTTAATTATGAGTTTGAAATTGCCCTGGTACTAAAGCATCATCCTGATGATCCTGGACTTTTGGAAATTTGTGCAGTGCCACTATCAGATCTCTTAGAACAAACACTGGAGCTTATAGGAACAAATATCAATGGAAACCCCTATGGTGAGTGAAGACTTTTTCTTGTTCAGCTATAGTAACTTTATGAAGAGAATTTCCTAGGGTCAACTTAAAAAACACATCTACACACTAAAGAAATGACACATTAAAAAAATAACAAATTTGAGTTAAATGGTTTTCTAGGACTATATCCATTTCTGTTATTAATTTTATGCTCATGGAAAATTTCATGCATGACTGATTTAATCCAAAAGGTTGGTTTTATCCTCTCATTCTTTGCTGTGATAACATTACATAACTATGTATGAAAAGTAATTACTCAGGTGTAACTGTTGCTTTTTAAAATTTGGATGAGCTGATTTGATTGAAAATGCACTTTTCATGACTAGGTAATAATTTTAGCATTAAAATAGCCAAGAGTAAAGGAAATAAAGAATTGGCGATGAATACTGTATCAAGCATAAAGATATATATCGTGATGACTTGAGTACAAGTCCCAAATCAATACACTGTGGACAGGGGCATGAATAGATAGTGCTAAGAACATTAAAGCTGTAATAACAAAATCCTATATAGAGATCAAAAGTAGATTGGTAGATGTGAAGAATAACTTTATACAAGTTATCAGAGATATGGTGTGGCTGTTTAGCAAATACTGAATGATAGTTGGAATGTGGCTAAAGGTGTAGAGCAGGAGTTGGCAGACTTTTTCTGCAGAATACCAGAGAGTAGGTATTTTAACCTTTGTGAGCCACACAAGCTATAGACAGTACTTAACAGAATGGGTGTGGTCTGTGTTCCATTGAAACTATTTATAAAAACAGGTGTCTTGTCTAGACTTGTCCTACGTGTCATAGGTTGTGGATCCCGGTGTAGATTACACAAAGAGGGAATTTAGATTTATAAGATGCCACACTTGAGTGAGAACAAAACTAATCTACTGTGATTATACTCTCTTCAAGGAAACCAACTGAACTTCTTGTTAACTTTATTCCTAAATGTTTTAAAAAATTTATTTAGAGAGGTACATTTTCTCATTCTTCCTGAAAAGTTTCTTTGAATGAGTATGGCTAATAGCAAATTTTACCATTTAGGGTTAGGAAGCAAGAAGCATCCCATACATCTTCTTATACCACATGGAGCATTTCAAATAAGAAATCTGCCTTCATTGAAGCACAATGATCTGTTATCCTGGTTTGAAGGTTGCAGAGAGGGTAAAATTGAAGGAATAGTATGGCATTGCAGTGATGGCTGTTTAATTAAGGTAATGGCAAAAAACAGCTTGTGTGGGGTTATGAAATCTTATGTTCCTACAACAAAATATAACTGGCACTAAAATTCTCTGCAAATTGCAGTAATTATGATTTGTAGTAAAGAAATTTAATTTTCTCATCTTATATGCCCCATTCTTTATATGCTAAAACAGTGTCTACCAATGTGTATTTTGTGGGATGTTGGTTATCCCAGATGTGCTTCAGAATTAAGGTATAGTCTATATCCTCTTCTTGGAAATTCATGTTGCACATTAGTGCTTTCTGAGCTATCCTACACTTAGTTTAACTTAGCATCTCCCAAATTTACTTGATTATAGAATTTGTTGAGTAAAAAGAGTGCCAGGGTGACAGTTGATATGTATGGAATTAATTATCTTCTGCCTGTCCCCTTTCTGTCTGTCTCCTGGACTTGTCTATCTGATTTCTTACAGTTACCTGAAATTCATAATGTTCAAAACTAGACTTAGTCTTACCAACCATCTAAGTCTACACAATTCCCTAAAGTAAAAAATTTGGATATTATTTTTAATATTTCCTTTACTTCATACATCCAGTTATCAGTTCTTAAAGATTATTATCTGTTAAATCTGTGTACTTCTCCCAACCAGTTGGTTGTTAATTTTAATTTAGGCCAAGATCTTATTATGTCACACTCCTAAACAGTATCTTTCAGTCTTATCCCTGTCGTGTCCATTCTTCACAAATAATGAGAAAATTACTTTCCTGCATAAAACTGTTCGGTTACATTAAGGTTTTTCATGATCTGGCCCCTGCTTAACTCTGCATAACTGCTCTCCACACCCTGCAGCATACTCACATTGTGTTCTAACCATATTTAACTTATTGTGATTACAGCAAAACACACTATTTTATTACATAATATTCCCTTTGGTTAGAAGACCTCCTTGCCCACATTTTTCATGTCATATTCATAACAGACGCTATTATACATTAAATTTTTATGGAGCTCCTGATTATGTTCCTGGCATGTTTCCAGGTGCTGGAAGTACAGAGTCAACAAAATAATGTCTCTGCCTTCACGAAGCTCACATTCTAATGAGGAAGATAGACAATAAACAAGTAAATATGTAATACATCAGAAGAACAACTATGGGGGAGGGAAAAAAAAACAGGGTAATATAAGGTAGAGCCTTACATAGTGCCTGGCAGATAGTAGGCACTCAAAATTAAGTATTTCTAAGTGGATGAAGATAAAATCTGTAGGCTAAAGCTAATACCCCTTTTCTCTTTCCAGGTCCATCGCCATCATCTTGGTTTATGCTGGCCAATTCCAGATACTTATATGAATTCAAAACCAGTTATTATCAACATGAACCTGAACAAATATGACTACGTCTTTGATACTAAGAGTTTATTTAATTATTTTTCAAAAATAGATAATCAGAAATTTGGTAGGCTTAAAGATATAATACTTGATGTATAAATGGAAATGCAATTAAGATAAGCTTTATTACTGTTTATTTGAATCTTGACTATTCTGCCATGTTTAAAAATATCTCAAGGTTTGTTGTGAGACATACCAGCGTCTTCCAGCATCTGAAGAAATGAATACCCAGTTGCAAATACCTTTTCAAAATTTTATTTAGAATCAACAAATTAAGTTCTTGACACAGAAATCTAAGTTATAGTAAGCTCCCAAGCATGTACAAAGGCTGGATTCTGTCCACTGTAACTGGGTGGTAATTTAAAGAATAATTACCAACAGTTTTATATCATTTACTTTTAAAATTAAACAGTTTAAGCTCAATTTAATTTTGCTAGACATTTAACAAAACGTATGGCACAACATTGTAACCTGGGTGTGTCTGTGTGTATACCAGGGTAATTCAAAAAGTTCGTAGAAATGTAGAATTAAAAGATAACACAAATATTTCCATGAACTTTTTGAAGTACTCTTGTGTGTATATATTGTAGTTAGTATTTGAGAATCTTAACACACAAAATAAGTACATACAAAACCACAATTTTAAATGTTAAAAGCTTACCTGCATACTCTTTAAAAACTTAATCAAAACATTATGAATGTAGAGACATTCATCATAGCTCACTACCTATTACATAGTCATTCTAAAAATCTTCAAAAATATACTTCTCCAGTAAGATTAAAATTTCATATAATTTTATTTACTAAAAATTCCAATTTAAGTAAACGTACAAGGTAGTGAGAAGGAAATTCTTCTAGTTCAGAGGTTTGCTTGACTTCCAAATAGAATTTTAACTTATAAAGTTAATAAATAGTTAAACAAAACTACAGTTACAGATGGTCCTTAATAAATGGGGAAATTAACAGGACTTTCTTCATCTTCAAACTGTTCAGAAGCAGCAACAGGGCTAGTCAATTCAACTCCCAGTTGTTCAGAAAATTTTTTAAATTTCTCCTCTAAGAGAATATTTTTTTTCACTTCTTCCTTGTAATTATACTTCAGATCTTCAATTTCTTCAAAAAATGAAGGATCAAAATTTTCCAGTTCTTTTTTCAGTTTTTTTATTTCCTCCTAGAGGAAACATATTATCTTTAAAATTCCCACATAGGAATATAATACATGTTTTAGGTTTGAACTAATTTAATCACAAACATGAAAGCCAAAGTAAATAGTCAAATGTGGTTAGCAAGGCAGAAGTATTCTCTTAAGATTTTGTTAATAACGTTTCATTGTACAATATAAATAACTTGTTAACTGTCCCATCAGGTTATCATCTATTCTCTAAGTTATGTTCTAGTTTTGACTAAAATTTATCAACTTAGATTATGTTAGGATTTAATCTTTCTCTGAAAGCACATCAAATACTCTCAATGAAGAAATTAAAAAGACTTTGCTATTCACAACATTGAAATTACTCCGGTTAAGAATTTTTGGTTTAGGCTTCATTTATATTGTCTTTATAATATCTAATTTTTAATGAATGATGATCAACTTTTTATAAATATACTTATGATCAGGGAAACCCTATAACTTCTGCCTGGCTAAGTTAGGCCACTGGTGGAAGAGAGAGAATTTGAGCTTTATTGACTATTTAGAATAGCCAGTAATCACTAGCTAATTCTCATATTGATGCCCTTGTTCTGTTTATGGAGTCTTAAAAGAGGTAAAGCATATTATTTTTTTTTTAAGGGAACTATAACTTTAAGGGAAGATTCCTGAAAAGAATTTCAAAAGGAACTAAAAGACACTGTTCCCAATATGACCCAAAACATAAAATATTGTAATAATGATCTATATTTGTTACAATTAAAAAATAAACTTACTCTTTAGTTCTTTCTATTTGTTTTATCTGAATTTTTTGTTAGCTCTTGTTTAATAAATATTTTTAACATAGATGAACATAATGAATTTTGTAACATCAACATCAAATATAACTATAAAATGTAATTTCAGGAATTTTTAAGGTACAAACGTAAAGATGGTAGTCAAAATAGTTTTCATGAATATTTGCAATACTAAAATTAGATATAATTAAAATAATTACCTTCAAATGCTGCTTTTCTAGATCTGAGGTTTTGAGCTGTGTCTCTAGATCTTTTACCTTTTCCTTTAGTTTATCAGCATCTGACAAAAATGTTATAATAATTAGACTCAGCTTTCTTCCACTTTGAATAAGTTTAGGATAAGGATTTGTTTCGAGAATAAGCAGAAAACTTAGGAAACCTATAGCCTGGGAAATATGTCATTTTATGACTGAAACACTTCAGGCTGTGAACACCATATGCTCCTTCTATCAAAAATTGTAATTCCTTAGTAGCAAAAAGAAAAGAGGCATGTGCTAGCTATTAGAAGTGTAGAGTCAGGTTAAGTTTTTACGTGGAAGAAATTATAAGAAAAATCATAGAACCAGGAAAATTTGTTAGGTACTAAAAGTACAACAGCAGAAAAGTAGGCTATTATGTAAGGGTCTACAACCATAAACTGGTCAAATGCTCCTACTACTATTCCATGTAGGTCAATAAACATTTATAGTACAATTACTATGTGCAAAATGTCCCAGGCAGGGTGTATAATTCAAAGATACATAAGGCATAGCTCTGCTGGGAACATGTGGATTGGGTTATTCAAATTTTTCAGTGTTCTGTGTATATCCACAAAGGCTCCATGAGTGTTGATTTTGGGGTTACAAATACAATTTAGTGAGGAGAATTCACAAATTCAGAATTCACAAGTAATGATTCAATTTTACATTGTGTACATAAGTATATACATTATACATGTATGTGTGTGTGATATATATAATGTGTGTTTATATACACAGATACATGCACATAGGAAGAGGGGAATGATTAGTAATCACAGTCACTTCTGAATGGGAATGGAAGCCTTTTTGCTTTGTAAAAGGAAAAATGAAAAAATATAGGCAGTGTTTATTTATTTGTAGTATTTAAATTAATAACAAAAAAATTAGTAGTAGCATTGAGATGAAAATGCTCAGAGAGATGGAAAAGGCCTATACTTAGAAACTGGAAGCAACAGACCTTGTATTCATTGCTTAGCACTGTATTGTGATTACATTTATAACACCCAGATGGAACACAAGGAGAAAAACATTTGGGTACTTGCTACTCTGTAGTACAAAGAACTCAAAGGACTAAATGAGAATATTTTTATAGCATGGAGGGACAACAGCTCTAATACTTTATATCAGGGCTTTAATTGTATATGGAGATGATCAGAAATCTGAACAAACAAAAAAGGCAAACCCTAATTTAAAAACTTATGGTAACTAAGATTTTATAAAATACATTACCAGGGATGGTGCTTTCGGCTCCATTTTGGTCCTTGTTAACTTCTATCTGATGGATTAATTCTGCTTTTTCTTTATCCAGCTGACTATTAGCTAATCTAGAACACAATGATAATGTATTTAAAAGAAAAGAAAAACAAAAAGACATTGCTTTACAAAACACATGGGCATTTCTTATGAATTAGTCATGTACAGTCCTCAGAACATACTAGTATTTATCAAGGTAAAATTTACTTTATTTACTCTCAATGCTGCAATGCTACCATTCTCTAACAAAGCATAGAATCAAGTCTTCATGTTTTTCTTAATATCTGACATGATGTCATTTTCAAGAGTGGTTTTCTTATAAGAGGAGCCTAATGAAAATAGGTTGTGGACACCTGGAAGTAAAGCATTATTTCTACTCTCTTTCATTAATATTTGCCTGTGGGTAGCTAAGTTTTAATTCATTCTATGCTTAGGAAAGTTTAAACTAAATTACAAACTGGGAAGTTATATTAGGATTGGGTTTACCCTTTTTTTCAGTATCTGTTATGTAAATGAGTATTTGTCATTAGAGGGATGAAATAAAGACCTGAGGAGCCTATTCAGCAGCAACGTTGGAAAATCCTAGTCTCTAGCTGTACTAAACCTGATTATATAAAAAATAATAATTTTAAAAAAGAAAAAGGTAGTCATTTGAACATATAATGTACCTAAGAACTTGAATTTCACGTTTAAGGCCTTGCTCTGTCCCAGCACCTTCAGGAACATGTTTGAGAATTTCAATCTTTGGGCACAAAGAAGAGTTAGAAGATAAAGTCTGACATGGAAATATGAAGTTTTACAAAGATACATATTTTTAATAAAGCATAATATTAAAAGTTGGGTTTTCAAAAGCACACATAAGCACATTTCTCTATTCTCTATTCATTCACTCAATAATTACTGAGCAACCAACCACTGCATGCCAGGCAATGTCCTGTGTACAGAGGATATATCAGTGAATGAAACCGGCAAAATCTCTTCTTGCATGGTCCTTACATGTAATGTGATATGAAGTGATAATAGTGCCAATGGTAAGAAGAGCTATCAAGAAAAATAAGGTAAAAGGATAGAGAGTGATGGAAGTTGGTATATAGGGTTAGGGTTAGAGTTAGGGGTTCAGGAAGGTCTCTGAGGAGCCTCCATTTAAGCAGAAACGTGGAGTACGGAAGTAAGCTATGAGCGTATTTGGGTGAATAATAACCTAAATGAAATAAGTGCAAGGATTTGAAGCTTGAATTTGGTTTGTTCAAGGATGGAAAAAAGGTTAATGTGGCTAAAACATTGTGGATGAAGGGAAAAGTGGTGGAAGATGAGACTGGAGAGAAAACTAAGTATCAGACCATGTATGTCCTTATAGGCTAAGAAAAGAACTAAGTTTTATTCTAGGGTGAGGGAGAACCATTGGTAAACTCTGAGGATGAGACTGCTATGATTTGCTTCATGCTGTAAAGGATTGTTTGGCAAATGTATGGAGAACAGGCCAGGGAGAAGGTGAAATGATATAAGAGTAGAAGCTGACAGACTAGTTAGGAGATGACTGCAACTGTTCAGGTATGAGATGATAGCTTGGACAAGAATGGTTGTGATGGATACGCTGAGAAGTGGTCAGATTTGGGATGTATTTTGAAAATATATCAATTTAGTAATGAAAAAGATATGGGGAATGACAAAGAATGAAGTCAATGGTAGAAGTTTTTGACTTAAACAAATGGGTGAATGTTGATGCCATTCAGTTAGATGGGCCTTCCAGGGAAAGAATTAATCAAAAGTTCATTTTTATCTACACTAAGATAATGCACAGAGTGTCTTGAGATATAAAGCATTTTATTATGTAAAAAAAAAAATTACATGCCTGTTGTTCGAGGTCTTCAGTGTATTTCTTAACTTTTTGTTCTCTCTCTGTTGCTTCTTTTACAAGCTGCTTAAGGTCAGTAATGCTTTGATTTTTTTTGGCAATATCAGTTTCCAAATCTTTCAACTTATTTTCATACATTCTAAAAGTATAAAGGAAAAAAAAAAAAAGCATGACAAATAATTTCACTAATTTAAGTCAGTTTAAATAATCACACTAAAAATAAGCAAGAATATCCTATTATACTGTTTCTTCTAGTCAAACCTTCAGCTATATATTTATTTAGCATCAAACGGTGATGGCATTCCTTCTTGGCCTTTTGGCTAAGATCAAGTGTAACAGGTGATGGCAGTTTTCCAAGATTATAAACACAAATAGAGCCTAAATTTGACCACTGTAAAAGTTTAAAATTAATACCTTTTTTCAGTCACATAATGAGAAAATACAAAGTAAAATTCATCAGATTATCCAATTCTGTGTTACTAGATATACTTAGGAATATAAAGGTGGCAAAGTAAAAGTTTTTACACACACAAAAAACATACACACATACACACACAGGAGGTATCCAAATAGAAAAAAAAAACAAAGAGTGCAAGGCAGGCAGAAGGAAAAAATTGTGCAAAAGCATGGGTAGAGAAACAGTGTATGATGGGGGAGGGATGAAGCTTGTTAAAATCTGAATAGATTGGCGGCAGCGCCGAGAACACGGAAGGCAACAAACCAGAGACAGAGCGAGCGCCCGACCTGGCACAGCACTGTGAGTGATCCCTGGCCCAGCTCTGTTCGGGGGGTGGATGCCCACGCGGCTCCCGCCTGCACCACCAGGCCACTCACTGCCCCGGTGCTGCCTCCATTTTCCCAGGTGCGGGCAGCTCCGCCCTGCTCGGCCATCACTGAGCCCATTTGCTTGGCCTGGCGCGGGGCTTTCCGGACCCTGCGGGCCGACCTCCTCTCCCACTCCCTCCGCGGTTCTCTGGCAGGACTGGGGGTGTGGGGCGTCCCGACCAGTTTTGGGAGGGCTAGGAAGTACGGGCGGGCCGACTGTCACTCCACCACACCCTGGACTCCGGCCCCGGTAAACTTCCTGTTACTGGGAGGCAGATACCATCTCTGCGACCACCAGTTTGGAAAAAAGCCTAACGAATTTCTGGTTGGGAATAGTGTGGTAGGAGAGTTCCCAGGTCCGCTTGAACCTGCCGGAGAGCAGGCTGCAGGCGGGCACTAGACTCGGTTTATACCGGGGGGATACAAAGGTGAACAAGACCCGAGAAAGATCTACACAGTGCTACAAAGGCACCCAGAGAGACCGGTCGTCTGTGCCTAGCAGAAACCTGGTAGACTTCCTGGGCGAGGCGGTGCTGAGCAGGGTCTTGAAGGCCCAGCTGATAGACGAGGGGTGCAGAAGACACGCCCCAGCCCAGCACAGTGTGCACAGAGGGGGGAGACGTGCGGCCAGGGAGGCAGAGTCTCGACAGAAACCACACACCCGGTGGGGTCGCCACTGCACGATCTAACAGCCTGGGCCAGAGCACACGGAACGGGGAGAAGTCCTGTACAGAAAGTGAAAGCTCAACAGAGATCACACACCCTGTGGTACGTGATCCACCAGCCCAGCAGAGTACAAGCTGACCAGAAAGGTGGATCCCCGGAGAAGCCCAAAACCCGAGGCAACCACACACACAAGACACTAGAGGCCAACTGAGCAGTCACGGTGGGAGCCATACCAAATTGGCAACCACAGCAACATCCTATTAGTCATTAGTCTTAAACCGGTGGACTGTGAAACCCCCTGCAACAATGAATAAACACCAAAAAAAAGACACCAGAAATACAAAAAATCAAGAAAGTACACCACCAAAAGTTAATAAATCTCATACTCTAGATCCTATAGAACAAGAAGCCCTTGAAATAACTGACAAGGAATTTCGAGTGATAATTCTAAGGAAACTGAATGAGATACAAGAAAACTCAGCTAGACATCATGATGAAATGAGGAAAAGTATACAGGATCTGAAAGAGGAAATATACAAGGAAATCAATGTCCTGAAAAAAAATGTAGCAGAACTTGCTGAACTGAAGAAGTTATTCAGCGAAATAAAAAACACAACGGAGAGTTTAACCAGCAGGCTTGTCGAAGTTGAAAAGAGAACCTCTGAACTTGAAGATGGGCTGTTTGAAATAACACAAGCAGACAAAAAGAAAGCAAAAAGAATCAAGGACATGGAAGAAAATCTGAGAGAGATATCAGACAACCTCAAGCGCTCAAATATCCGAGTCATGGGTATTCCAGAAGGGGAGGAAAATGGAGATTCCATTGAAAACATATTCAAAAAAATAGTGGCAGAAAACTTCCCAGGTATAGGAAAAATCACAGATCTTCAGATCCAGGAAGCTCAACGATCTCCAAACGTATTCAACCCAAAAAGGCCTTCTCCAAGACATGTCATAGTCAAATTGGCAAAACTCAGAGACAAAGAGAGAATCTTAAAAGCTGCAAGAGAGAAGCGTCAAATCACCTATAAGGGAGCCCCAATCAGGTTAACATCAGACTTTTCATCACAAACCCTAAAAGCTAGAAAGGAATGGGATGATATTTTCAAAATACTAAAAGACAAAGATTGCCAGCCAAGAATACTCTACCCTGCAAGGCTATCCTTCCGAAATGAGGGGCAAATAGTATATTTCTCAGACAAACAAAAACTGCGGGAGTTCACTACCACAAGACCACCCTTACAAGAAATCCTCAAGGGAGTACTGGGTTTGGTTCCTGAAAAATAACTACCACTGCCATAAAAACCTAAGAAAAATCTAAACCCGCTAGTACAATAAAAATGGCATTCATGAAGAGAAAACAAGCTAACAAAAACACTATCTACAACCTAAGGAACCAACAAACAAAGAAACCGAACAGTAAATCAGAAAGCAAGGAACAAAAGACACCTAAGACAACCAAACAACCAATAAAATGCTAGGAATAAATCAACACCTTTCAATAACAACTCTTAATGTTAAAGGCTTAAATTCCCCAATTAAAAGACACAGACTGGCTGACTGGATCAAAAAGCAGGACCCAACTATATGCTGCCTACAAGAAACCCACCTCACCCATAAAGATTCACACAGACTAAGAGTGAAAGGATGGAAAAAGATTTACCATGCAAACAGAAAAGAAAAACGAGCTGGAGTGGCTATTCTTATATCTGACAAAATAGACTTTAAACTAAAAACCATAAAAAGAGACAATGAGGGACACTACTTAATGATAAAAGGACTGATCCATCAAGAAGACATAACAATCATAAATATGTACGCACCCAATGTTGGAGCAGCCAGATTTATAAAACAAACTCTATTAGACCTAAAGAAGGAAATAGACACTAATACCATAATAGCAGGGGACCTGAACACTCCACTGTCAATATTAGACAGATCATCTAGGCAAAGAATCAGTAGAGAAACACAAGATCTAAACAAGACTCTAGACCAATTGGAATTGGCAGATATCTACAGAACATTCCACCCAACAACCTCAGAATATTCATTCTTCTCATCAGCACATGGATCATTCTCCAGGATAGATCACATATTAGGTCACAAATCAAGTCTCAGTAAATTCAAAAAAATTGGAATTATCCCATGTATCTTCTCAGACCACAATGGATTAAAACTAGAAATTAATAACAAACAAAACTCTGGAAACTATACAAACACATGGAAATTAAACAGCATTCTACTTAATGACATATGGGTCCAAGAAGAAATCAAGCAGGAAATCAAAAAGTTTATTGAAACTAATGAAAACAATGATACATCATACCAAAACCTGTGGGATACTGCAAAAGCAGTATTGAGGGGAAAATTTATTGCATTAAATGCTCACTTCAGAAGAATGGAAAGATGGCAAGTGAACAACCTAACACTTCACCTTAAAGAACTAGAAAAACAAGAACAATCCAATCCTAAAGTTAGCAGACGGAAAGAAATCATTAAGATCAGAGCAGAACTGAATGAAATTGAAAACCAAAAAACAATTCAAAAGATCAACGAATCAAAAAGTTGGTTTTTTGAAAAGATAAATAAAATTGACAAACCATTAGCATGGCTAACAAAAAAAAGAAGAGAGAAGACTCAAATAACAAAAATTAGAAATGAAAAAGGCGATATTACAACTGATTCATCTGAAATACAAGGAATCATTCGAGACTACTATAAACAACTGTACGCCAACAAATTTGAAAATCTGGAGGAAATGGATAAATTTCTGGACACACACAAGCTCCCAAAACTGAACCGTGAAGACGTAGAAAATCTGAACAGACCAATAACAATAAAGGAGATTGAAGCTGTTATCAGAAGGCTCCCAACAAAGAAAAGCCCAGGACCAGATGGATTCACAGCAGAATTTTACCAAACATTCAAAGAGGAATTGACACCGATTCTTTACAAACTATTCCAAAAGATTGAAACGGACGCAAATCTCCCAAACTCATTCTATGAAGCAAACATCATCCTGATACCAAAACCAGGTAAAGATATAACCAAAAAAGAAAACTACAGGCCGATATCCTTGATGAATATAGATGCAAAAATCCTCACTAAAATACTAGCAAACAGAATACAGCAACACATACGAAAAATTATTCATCACGATCAAGTGGGATTCATCCCAGGGATGCAAGGTTGGTTCAACATACGTAAATCAATAAATGTGATACACCATATTAATAAACTCAAACACAAGGACCATATGATCATCTCTATAGATGCTGAAAAAGCATTTGATAAAGTTCAGCACTCATTCATGACAAAGACCCTCTATAAGTTAGGTATAGAGGGAAAGTATCTCAACATAATTAAAGCCATATATGCCAAACCCACTGCCAATATCATCCTGAATGGGGAAAAGCTGAAAGCTTTTCCTTTAAGAACAGGCACTAGACAAGGATGCCCACTCTCACCACTCCTATTCAACATAGTGTTGGAAGTACTAGCCAGAGCAATCAGAGAAGAGAAGGAAATAAAGGGCATCCAGATTGGAAAAGATGAAGTCAAACTGTCCCTGTTTGCAGATGACATGATCCTATATATCGAACAGCCTAAAACCTCTACAAAAAAACTGTTGGAATTGATAAATGATTTCAGCACAGTAGAAGGATACAAAATCAACACACAAAAATCAGTAGCATTTCTTTTCTCCAATAGTGAACATGCAGAAGGAGAAATCAAGAAAGCCTGCCCATTTACAATAGCCACCAAAAAAATAAAATACTTAGGAATTGAGTTAACCAAGGAGGTGAAAAATCTCTATAATGAGAACTACAAACCACTGCTGAGAGAAATTAGAGAGGATACAAGAAGATGGAAAGATATTCCATGCTCTTGGATTGGAAGAATCAACATAGTGAAAATGTCCATACTACCCAAAGTGATATACAAATTCAATGCAATCCCCATCAAAATTCCAAAGACATTTTTCTCAGAAATGGAAAAAACTATTCAGACATTTATATGGAACAATAAAAGACCACGAATAGCCAAAGCAATGCTCAGCAAAAAACATAAAGCTGGAGGCATAACACTACCTGACTTTAAGCTATACTACAAAGCTATAATAACCAAAACAGTATGGTACTGGCATAAAAACAGACACACTGACCAATGGAATAGAATAGAGAATCCAGAAATCAACCCACACACTTACTGCCATCTGATCTTTGACAAAGGCACCAAACCTATTCACTGGGGAAGGGACTGCCTCTTCAGCAAGTGGTGCTGGGATAACTGGATATCGATATGCAGGAGAATGAAACTAGATCCATACCTCTCACCGTATACTAAAATCAACTCAAAATGGATTAAGGATTTAAATATACACCCTGAGACAATAAAACTTCTTAAAGAAAACATAGGGGAAACACTTCAGGAAATAGGACTGGGCACAGACTTCATGAATACGACCCCAAAAGCACGGGCAACCAAAGGAAAAATAAACAAATGGGATTATATCAAACTAAAAAGCTTCTGCACAGCAAAAGAAACAATTAAAAGAGTTAAAAGACAACCAACAGAGTGGGAGAAAATATTTGCAAAATATACATCTGACAAAGGATTAATATCCAGAATATATAAGGAACTCAAACAACTTTACAAGAAGAAAACAAGCAACCCAATTAAAAAATGGGCAAAAGAGCTAAGTAGGCATTTCTCTAAGGAAGATATACAAATGGCCAACAGACATATGAAAAAATGCTCAACATCACTCAGCATCCGGGAAATGCAAATCAAAACCACATTGAGATACCATCTAACCCCAGTTAGGATGGCTAAAATCCAAAAGAGTATGAACGATAAATGCTGGCGAGGCTGCGGAGAAAAAGGAACTCTCATCCATTGTTGGTGGGACTGCAAAATGGTGCAGCCTCTATGGAAAATGGTATGGAGGTTCCTTAAACAATTGCAAATAGATCTACCATACGACCCAGCCATCCCACTGTTGGGAATATACCCAGAGGAATGGAAATCATCAAGTCGAAGGTATACCTGTTCCCCAATGTTCATCGCAGCACTCTTTACAATAGCCAAGAGTTGGAACCAGCCCAAATGCCCATCATCAGATGAGTGGATACGGAAAATGTGGTACATCTACACAATGGAATACTACTCAGCTATAAAAACGAATGAAATACTGCCATTTGCAACAACATGGATGGACCTTGAGAGAATTATATTAAGTGAAACAAGTCAGGCACAGAAAGAGAAATACCACATGTTCTCACTTATTGGAGGGAGCTAAAAATTAATATATAAATTCACACACACACATACACACATACACACACAAACCGGGGGGCGGGGAGGAAGAAGATATAACAACCACAATTATTTGAAGTTGATACAACAAACAAACAGAAAGGACATTGTTGGGAGGGAGGGGGGGGGAGGGAGAAGGGAGGGAGGTTTTGGTGATGGGGAGCATTAATCAGCTACAATGTATATCGACAAAATAAAATTAAAAAAAAAAAAAAAAAAAAAAATCTGAATAGATTTGTAACCATTAAAGAAATGATGAATAACTTAAAAATATCCAGATTCCAAATGAAATTTTTTCAAGATTGAGCCAGTTTTACAGACACATCATACTTAAAAGAAGACAAAACTTAACAATAATCAAACTTTTCCAGAGACAGAAAAAAATGGAATGCCTTCTAGCTAAGTTGAAAAGACTAGCTAGTAAATCTTTGGCAACAAAATCTGGTAAGGACAGTACGAGGAAGAAAAATTATGATTGTCCAAATACATTCAAATAGCTTTTGATAGATCTTAGAAACTTAGATTAGAAAAGAATGTTCTTAATCTGACAGACTACCAAAGATCTACCAAAGGTTAAAGGTCAAATAAAAGAACCTCACTCCTTCACTTCATCGAATTCTCTGTTCAAAAGCCACTCAAGCAGAGATACTTTCTCTGATCACCCTATCTAAAACAGTCCCCACATCACCCTGGCCTGTCCCAGAAGTCAGCATAGGACCTGACACAGAATGTGTTAATAAGTTTGCTGAGAAGATAACAGAGCCAACTATAACAATTTCATCATGAGCAAAACCTGTGTCATGGGTCCCAAAAGAGGTATCTCCACACTGCTTTATTGAGCTGGGTGTAGAATCTTTTTTGTGGAGTGGATTTTAGAAACCTGGAGGTCAAGGATGGGAATCAGCCTTCTCTCTGTCAAGATGTTTCTATTTGGACTATGTCTTGAAAATGGTTTACTGAAGGCCTACTCAATGCTCAGTTCCCTGTACAATTCTCAGATTAAATATAAATGATCTAAAATGCAAAGTTATCTTCAAGTATAGTAAAATATCATCACCCCTTCCAGCTGTATATAAACCTTAGAAACCCTTTTCACATTAACAAGTTCTTTTGCAGTCTCACAGAGCTCTTTTAGAAATAGGAAGACAGGGATCATTATCTCCACAGATAAAAAAACTTGACCCCACAGACAGGCTATAATTTACATCCCCACAGAAAGGATATAAGTTACTTAGGGTCACAGTAAGAATTATGTTCCTCTAAGCCGTAGAAGCTACCTGGCTCTCTGAAGGAACCTAAGCAAGGTAAGCCTTTTAGAAATAACATCCAATGTGAAGCACAGAGTCTGGCAGTAGCAAGTACTGAGGAAATATATGGAAAATAAATAAATCTCAAAGTAACTCAAAATTCTTTCTGGGTCCATATGTGATTGTAGAAGGAAATAAAGGAACAAGCAAGAAATCAACTGATAGGGTTACTGGCTGAGTGCCACTGTTGTGGTCCAAGAAGACAAAAGAAGAGACCCCTCCCTCCTCCATCATACTCATTATTTCATTTAACCTTGATGCTAGCCTTCTGACAGAATAACTGGTCCCAGTTTTAAGATGGTAAAAGTGAGGGAGAAGAGTGGATTCTGACTACTCTAGGTATAGTGTTAGGACAAGAACCAAGGACTCCTTCTCCAGGACTGCAAGGCTGTGCTGCCCTCTAATGTACCTGCTTAATCTTTCTCTTTTCTCCTTAGACTTGGCTGACGGGCAAATGCAGTGCAGCAAGCCTACTGTGGGACTTGCTGTAGCCTCACAGTGCTAAGACTTCCTAGTTGTAGTGATAGTGGTTGCCATCTTGCCCCTCATCAAGGCCATTCCAAATAGCAGGTAGGGTAGATGAAGCTCTGAAAAACATCAAAGCAGAAACTGGATGCATGGACATAAGGAACTCTATGAAGAAGATGGTAAGATAAAGAGGAGTTTTGTCTTTTGAAATAGGGGCAGCAGATGCGCTGGAGAGTAAAGAACACAACTTCACACAGGATGGCTTTGATGGGAAAGGACATGGGCAGGATCCCATTGGTCACTGGCTTCCAGACTCCTTGAAGCAGCTGCTTAAAACTGGAAAGGAGAACGACACCAGAGCCCTTTACCACTTCTTCACAGTCATGACAGACCAACTGTGCTGACAGTGGCAACGAGAATATGAACGTTTACTCAACTCCTATGACCTCTTTCGTAGCTACAAAGATTAGTTTCACAGGCAGAAATCCCACGTACTTACAGAAAAGGTTCATGGGGTGGGACAAAATAAAGTACCAGAAAGCAGAAGCCAGTAAGACACTAAAGCTGCTGCTGAATTCATCTACCGGGGTTATCTGAAGGGAAAGTTGCCCAGGATATAACTCCAGAAGCATTGCTGCACAGCCCAGGCCCACTATGCCATAGGTTATGACAGGACAGCTCAATTGTTCCTGTTATCCTTAAGGTAGAAAATGAACTCAATCACGAAACTAACATTGCAGTTGGAGAAAAGCAGAACCCAGGAGAAGCCAGGCAGCATCAGCCCAGGCTAATGGTAGGTTCATGGATGCACACCCAGCTTCATGATGGGGTACCTGAGCCCAGCCCCAGCTCTGCTCTGCTCTGCTCCATGTCATAACACCCAAACTAGTCAAACATTTTAAGGAAGAAAAATAATCTTTGGCATGCTAGGACAGAAAAAAAGTGAATATGTTAATACAAACAACCAAATAAACTGTTCATGAGGAAGAAACTAGGTTATGCAGAATAGTGTCATCATTTGTAAAACAATGATGCCAAAATTAGAACTGATTAAACTTTATCTAAGTATTAAGCTATTTATTCCTACCTTGTAACAACAATTGATTTCCAGCTCTTGCTGTCAGCACCTTCGAGCTGTGGACCTCTACTTTCTGCAATCTGTAATCTCTTAGCAGTTTCTTCTAGTTGAACTGTCATCTTCTCATTTAATATCTCTAAATTATTCTTGGCTATCCGCAGTTTCTCTGCAGCTTCAGTTTCCTATCATCAAAAGCTACTTAGTATTTTATGACAATACATAATGTTTTTCTCATAATGTAATCAAAATTATCACTACAAATTGAAAAACAAAACATAATCTGGAGTTCTAAAAGCTGATTAAAATTTCAATAAAAATTCTGTATTTCCCTCCTCTAAAACAGCAAAATGATTATAATAAAAAGATTACATAAATGAGGTCATAGAAATATGTTTCCAAGCATTAGTGGTCACTTTAAATTTGTCATTTTGTTTCTCTGCAATATTTTTAGAATAATGAGATAGTTTATGTCTTTACACATTTAAAAGATGCTTTGTTTTGATTCCCTAATATTTAAGAGACCTGACTATAAGTGCAAACTATGTGTAAGTAACATAGATTATTTCCAATACTAAACATCCACCTTCAAAGCACAGTATACATCACTCTGGCCTCATAATACATTCAGGTGCTACTCTAACTAGTTTAAAAATATTAATTTCTATTTATTCACTAGATCCTCCCTATAAATAACAATACCTATTTGTCTGGAGCAAGGAATTCATTCTGCCACTTAAACAGAAATAAATCTTATTGTTTAACGAAACAATTTCATATATTCCTTACTGTGTATCAGGCATTGTTCTAAGTCATGTGCACAGACATTAATTCATTTAAACCCCTCAGAAGCTCTGTGAGATAGGTATACTTATTATTCCCAATTTTATAGATGAGGAAATTGAGGAATAGAGAGGAGTTAAATGGCTTGCCCAAATTCCCATGACTAAAAAGTAATAGAGCTAGGAACTGAATCAAGACCAAGTAGCCTCTACATTTATTAATATTTTATATCAATGTCCCTCATGGTGAAAGGATATGATGACAGCAGGCATAAAAATACAATTCCCAAATCTCTTAATGTCTACTTTGAACAGATGCTCTAATGAAGAATCCACTTTCGGTCTTTTCAAGATGTATTAATTAAAATAAAAATTAATAATTATAATTGGTCATAAAGGTCATACTTTTTTAAGTTCTTTACGAAGCCTTTCATTTTCAGCAACAACTTTTTCTGTGCCTTTTGTCTTGGATTCATAGTGCATGCTCAACTGACGTCCAAGATGAGCTTTAAGTTTTTCTAATTCAGCCTAGTAATTAAAAAACACTATACATTATCAAAACAAGGAAATAAAATAAGAGATGATCTTCTAAACTCATATAACTTAATTCATTATAGTTTTAGAGACTATAAGCTGATGACTTAAAAGAAAAAAACAAAACAAAACACTCCAACACAATACCTATGTTAGGATCCACCCCAAAATAATCAAATCAATCTCAGGGACGGGGGCTTGGGCATCTGTCTTTTAAAAAATAGACACAGGTAGTTAATCTATGACCCCACAGTGAGAAGCTTTGGTCTTGAAATAATAAGGAAGATCACACTGAGCTACTCTGTAACTACCCTTAGCTTTGTCTCCAATAAGTTTTTTCTGTATTTGTAAAATATGTACTGTATCCACTAAAGCTATTTTATATACTGTGATTATATTTAAAATTTTCCTAAAAAATTAATAAAAATTAAAATAGTAAAACATTCCCATAAAAATGATCATATTTAAAAAATTACCTTCAACTTTTCATTTTCCAGCTCAATATTAGCCATTTTTTCACTGGTCAATATTCCTGATGCTTTTTTCAACTGTTCATTTTCTCTTTGGACTTTTTCAACTACTTTTTTCATTAAACCAATGGTTTTTTCTAGTTCTGGAATTGTCTTTCCACTTCTACCAGACTACAAAAGAATATGTTAACTTTTTAATCAAACATTATAGAGAATATAATATAAATTACCAACAACATAATAGGCTCATTATTATACTCATTATTAGTAATTCCTGACATTTAATGCCAAAGCTTGTGTTAATTCAATTTACCCTTAAAACAACCCTATGAGACAGAAATTATAATTCTCACTTTAAAAAATATAAGAAAACCAAGACTTACAGAATTTGGTATTTCTAAAGTCATTCAGCTTAAGTAGTTTAGTCCTAATGTCTGATCCAAATAAATAAATATAAATATTCTATCTAGTTAATGCTCTCCCAGTATACCAGAGTTTTCTTTTCATAGAATAAAACCACAAAAATGAAACTGTGTCTTTAAAGAGATCTGAGTAATAAAACTTTAATTGCAGCACAACAGAGGCAATTTTCTCTAAGAATAGACACCACTAAGAAATTCAGTTTCTGTCTAAAATAAATAGGAGAGACATCCAAAATAAAAAACCTTGTATAAAGATATCAACAAAGATGGGTTATCAATTAATAAGTTTAACTTCTTATATTTTAAAATAAAAATAGTTTTTAACAGTTGAGTAAAACAGTATGCTTAAAATTTTTTGCTTTTTCATTAGTATTCATACTGTGCAATGAATGACCCTGAAATACAAGCTTTTACAAAATTTTAATATATTTTCATAATTAGACAAAAAAGGTCAAATTAGCACATATATTTTCATTTATAAAACAAATATTGCTGTCAGCAAGACACTTGTTCTGAATATTTTTCTAATAATACTCTTAGTATTTCAATGAATCTATTATGTATTTAATATTATTACCTGAATGAGTTTCTGCATTATGATTGCTTCCATTTGTGCCACTCACCAATGTAAAATCAACAGAGACTTAAATCACTGGCCTTGGCCTCATAAGCAACATTTGTTCATTACAAAAAGTGAATACAAAATAACATGGGAAGAAAAATACAAGAGTACAAAAAAAAGGGAAACATATTTATAGTACGTTATTCCAAGAAGTTGCTGTGGATATCATAAAAAACAGTTTAAAATGTTAGAACTGGACCAAGGAACAGGTGTAGTTATCTCAATGAACAGGATTCCTGGAAGTTAAACGTTTTCAAGGTGTGACAGGATTCTTGGAAGTTAAATGTTTTCAAGGTGTGCAATGAAGAGAGAGTTGATATGGAGTATGAGTGAAATAAAGAGCATGTAAGGTGTACCAAATGAAACATAAATATTAAAATACATTAACTGAAACACAGAGGAGAGCTTACTGATGTTTTACATTATAGATGCAGCAAAATAAAAACTCAAACTAGAGGCACTAGTAAAGGAATATCACTACTGTTACAACATATATAAACTTTTCATTTCCAGCTTACCTATCACTTCTGAAACCAAAAAAATAAAACAAATTAAAAAAAAAGTATAGCATATTCTCACATACTCACCCCTCTAACATGGCCAAGTTTCCGCTCAACTTCTGCTTTTTCTTTCTTAAGAAATTCACACATTTCCTTCAAATCTCTTACTTGATTCTAAGAGATAAAAGCAAACATAAACATTTAACATAGGTATAGCCACTGAAAAGGAAAGGCAAAATCAGAACTATCAATCTCTTCAACTGAATAGTTTAACTAAACAACTAGGTCTCTACACCAACAAAAAAGATATTGAACTAAGACATGTTCAATTTATACAAGAGTATTTTGTATATGAACTGTCAAGAAATATTTTCCACTTTATTGCTTTAGCATACAATATAAATTTGAGTTTAGAACTCTGATTTTAAATGTCCCATAAATTATACATGTAGCTCCTTATCCATGTGGTATAGAGAAAAAGACAACTGAACTTCTAATACTGGTATTATCAGTGTAAAAATCAGTCTGAGAAGCAGGATATAGCTGTAATATCATCAGCAGTGGAATTAACAGACTGCCAAATTTTAAGTTAGAAAACAGAATTTAAACAATTAGCCAAGAGAAAAAAGATTCCCATAAAATAGGATAAGATTTGAAAAATCAAAGATAAAAAACTTATTAATACCAGAATAAAGTAAAATTTCTAAAAGAAAAAATTATCTTTATATTTTAAGGTATGATAATTGTTAATGAAATATGCCAAGTATCCTCCCACCTCAGGACATTTGAATTTGCTATTTCTGCTGTCTGGAACTCTTTTTCTAGTATCTGTATGACCCGTATCCTTACCTCTCTCCCCTAGCTCTCTGTTCATAATCATCTTAAGGAAGCCCTCCTGACTACCCTATTTTAAATCTCATTCCTCCTCCCCCCTAAAATCGTGCTTTACTTTTCTCTCTAGGACTTAACATCAGCTGACATACTATATATTAATTTTTTACTTGTTTATTGTCAGTCTTCCCCACTAGAATGTAAGTTCTATGAGTGCAAGAATTTTTTTACTGCTGTTTCCCAGCACCTAGAACAATGTTTGATACAAAGTAGGCTCTCAACAAATAACCGTTTATTTTATTTCATCAAATATACAATGTAGTTGATTTTAAATGAGTAAATGTATAAAGTATAATACCAATATGATATTTTACGAATATGTATTTTTGACTTCTTTTCTTTATAAGATAATATTAGGAAATATAATAACTAAGTGGGGTAAAGGGGGTTTTCAAGCATTAGATTTCCTAACTATATAAAGAACATTATGTTTACCTTTAATCTTGGAAAATCTTTATTTGCTTGTTCAAGCTGAAATTTCAGTTCAATATTTTCAGATGACAACTTCAAGTTTTCCCTTTGAAGCTCATACTCTTTCTGACAGTGATCATCTGACTCTATTCCTGAAGTCTTTGGAAAACAAAATTAGAAATATTTTTAAAGTTTAATAAATAAAAGCCACAAAAAATACTGAATAAGAAAATACTACATCAAAAAGAAATTTTCATCAAAGGAATATGAGAAAATTGGAGAGCACTAGAGCAAAACAAAAATGAATAAGTTAGAATATAAAACTTGCTTGAGAAAAGGTAAATGTGGTTTGCTTTAATTAAAATAGAAAACAAAGTCAAGTATAAAGTCCACACATGTAATGCCTTCATATATACTCTCATAATGGTTATACTAATTTTTGGTGGTTAGACCAAAATAAAGTATTATTGTTATCCACCTGTTACGGGTTGAATTGTGTTGCTCCAAATTCATATGTTAAAGTCATAACTTCCAGTACCTCAGAATGTGTCCTTATTCGGAGACAGGGTCTTTACAGAAGTACTCAAGTTAAAATGAGGTCATTAGGGTGGACCCTAATCCAGTATGACTGGTGTCACTATGAAAAGAGGAAATTTGAGAATGTGGACATAGAGACATGCACAGAGGGAAGAAGACGTGAAGAGACAGGGAGAATATGGCCATCTATAAGCCAAGGAGAGAGACTTGGAACTGATCTTTCCCTCACAGTCATCAGAAGGAACCAATCTGCCAACACCTTGATTTTGGATTTCTAGCCTCCAGAACTGAGAGACCATAAATTTCTGTTGTTTAAGCCACCACATCTACAATATTCCATTACAGCAGCCCTAGCAAACTAATACACAAGGCTATGAAAAGAACTGCCTCAATTCCTTCCTCATTCAGAAAGCTTTTCCTAATTCCTTAAGCCAAAGCAATCCCTGCTTTCCTCTGAAATCCATTAACAGTATCTAGTACTTGCATTTCTTTTGGCATAAATCTACCTTGGGTTATAATTTATGCTCATTACATCTCAATCTAAACTCTAAGTTATTTGAAAGAGATGTCGGTGCTTTATTATTTTTACTATAAATTTAGTAGAATACCACCTATCTCATAGGATTATTATAAACATCATATGAAATAATTTTGTGAAAGTACTCAGGACAGCTTTAGTTTTTCCTCCTCCGTCCCTTTCTCTCTCTACTTATTTCATGGGCTATAAAGTCAGTAACTCTGTCGACATTACAGTTCTTAAAATATATTATTATTATAAATATACCTATTACACATCTCTATAACATCTTTCTACGTAGTAGTAGGTTAAATACTTTGTATTACTGTTCTGATATAATCAAGCTTAGGTTAAAAAAGGTAAAGAAATACAAATACACATTTTCTTAGGTAAAATGTAGTAAAAGTAAAGAAATCACAAAGTAGGACACAAAAGTAAAGAAATTCTGGACAGACGTTTGACTTTGATCTGAGGCATGTAACAGAACACTGGCAGAAAGACTGCAATGTCCACCTGATTTTTGTTTGAGAAAATATATACACATATGAACAATATGTAGGGGTTAGAAAAAAAAAGACAGACATTTTTGTTGATGTCTGTAAACCACAGGAATGTGTTCTCATTTATTCAAGAAACCCAAGTATAATTACGATTCTACTACTGTTAAGACTAGGCAAATCCTGCCATATACAAGATTGTCAATTTTTGCATCTTATGAATAAAGGTATAGGATAATTTTTAAGGTCTCTTCAGACATGGAAATCTATAATTCCCTGTCCCTGAGTTCTTCTGTCTCCCTAACTTCCTCTCTTCTGTCTGTGATAGCTATTTGATTCAATGAATGATAATCACATTAGTACCACTGATTGAATAGATGTAAAACAAATTAAATATCGCTCACAAAAGAGAATATTCTATTTGGTGAAGATCTCACATGAGAGTATTTTTAACAGACTTTTCCTCACTAACATATAGCATAACACATGGCAAAAACACTACGAAAGGCCCCCACTGTTGTGACTCACATCTGCAGCTATGTGTCCCTTTCCTTCGTCATTCTTGCCTATCTTTTTCTATTCCTTGTTCTTATGTTCCTGTTTATCATTTCTCACAACATTTTTGATTAATTTTCTCAACAGTAGGATTTGGTTCATTTTCAAAATTGGAGTTAAAATCTGCCAAGGTATCATTTGTTGACCTAAATGGACTTGATTTATTGTTTGGTCTTGCCTCAGATTTATTTAAGTCAGTAGGATCTACAACATCTGCTTTGTGGTCTTCACTACTATAATACCAGAGAATATTTCTAGGTACTCAATGATGTAGGTTGTCACTGGCATCTATTCCTTTCCTACTTTTAATTCTGAGTACTGTTCTAGGTTTTGTTTCTCCTTGAATAAAGAATTTTTGTGAAAAACATTACACCTGTATTTATTAACACTGGTAACAAGGGTTACCAGATTCAGTTGTGTCATATACCAGATTCTGCTTGAAGTAGAAGAGAAAAAACATGAAAGAGAAAAAATATGAAAACTATATACACTGAGTATTTAAAATGAGATCCAAGAGTTCCAGTCAAGATGGCGGAATACACAGTCCCCAGCGTCACTCTGTCCCACAAATCAACCAATTTACAATTATAAAAAGGTAACATCAGCCAAACTGGGGCCACTGGAGCTCAGGGGAAGAGGAGAGACCTATGGAGTTCATGAAGGGGGAGAAACCATGATGAGAGAAAGAAAAAACTGCTCTGAGTGTTTCGGACCACAGCCGCTTTAAGGCTGGAGCTGCTGAGCACATGGAGCAGGAGCCAGCAGAAGCCCCAGCTGTGCCCTTCAGATGGAGTTACTTGGAGACAGCAGGAGAGAAGAGGGCCTTGGCGGCCCCCAGGCCAGCAAGACCACTGATAGGGTTCCTGTGGACCCACATAGGAGTGAGGAGACAGAACAGCTGTACAAGGGGAGCCATGCAGAGGCTGGTGAGTCATTGCAAGAGACCAGTGCAGGGCCTGTCCCATGGGAAATGTTTAGAGCACGGGCAGTGGGGGAGACAGGCCCACTGAGAGAACACTGGGACACAGCAAAGACAACCGACCCACCCCCAAATCAGTGCAGGGCCACTCAGAGGAGACTGGTCAGGAATGAAGAATTGGATGGGGTGCAGTTTGATGAAAAAACTCAGGCCCAGATCAGAGTTTCTACACAACCAGATCCACTATGTCTCTGGAGAACCAGAAGTACCTATAAGGTCAACCATTAAACCCTGAGCTGAACAAATAGCCTTCCCTAGGGAAACAGCAGCAAAGCAGCAATTTAGCTCAACCACACAGCTCAAGTACTGGTCCCCACAGAAAGTTCCCCCATTTTAGAAGTAAGCAAAGGACAAAAAATTAGTTCCGGCCCAGGCACAACACCAGCGCCTTGGGGCCTGGGACTGGACCCCACTCCCACATCCAGGCACACTGCCAGAGCCAAGGAGCATGCCTAAAACATCACCTCCATATGGGTGGCCCACCACAGCCACCACAAGAACCGTGGCTGCTGCAAAAGTGGCTAGACACCACAACCACCAGGCAGATGGTCTAGCAACCACTGGAGTGCACTGATACAAGAAGGGTCACCAGCAGAGATAAAGAAAAGAAGAGGATGTCTCTCTCCACATTTCAGAGTGACAGAAGAAGCATCTGCTCTATGATAATATTGGTGCTGATCACACTTCTCAGCATTGGACAGATCATCTAGGCAACAAATCAACAGAGTAACCATTATTCTTTCAGAAGGAGAGAAGAAATCTAGGGTAATTAGAGGGGGGAGGGGGAAGGAGAGGGGGATGGAGAGAGATTGGACAAGGGGCATAAAGAATAATTAACAATTTATAACAATATATATGCTAGTAATATTGATTTGATCAACATATTTCAATGTTGATCCCCCAAAATATGTATAATCAATTTTGATTCAATAAATAAAATAAAAATTTTAAAAACATTAGATCCAACAAACAATTCTACATTAATGATAAATGAGTTTTTGTAAACTAGAAATATACATATTTTAATGAAAATAGTGCTGCAACATATTTTCCTATTTTATTTAATTGTATGCTCCTGCCAAAGCAAAATTTATAATTATCCCTACATATACATATATATAAAATTTCCAGAAATCATTTGTAATAAAGTTTTATGCGAAGCTTAAGAATCTTAAATTTACTGTTATTATGTGAGAAAGGATTACAGAAGTTATTACATTTCACTCTCTAGTAAAAATAAAAGCTGAATTTACTATATTAATATTGAGAGAGATCCAATGTTTCTGACCAGATAAAGTAAGAAGTTGATTTCACGTTTATACATTTAAAAATAGGAAAAGGAAAAGAAAGAAAAGGTAAACACTTACTGAAGTCCTAGAATATGCATCCTTTGAAAACTGTTTTTCTAAAGCATGAAGTTTTTCTTGGAGGTATCTATTTTGTAAACGTAAATCTTCTACAACAGAATCTCGAGGAAGAGCTTCATGGGTCCTACGAACAACAACCACAGATACTTTAGTATTCAAACTTCAACTTTTCCCTGTTTTACTATATTAAAGTGCAGAAAAGAAAGAAAGAAAGAAAAATGCAACGTGTTTATTAATACTGTATTAATTTCAAATTCTTCAAAACTTCCAAACTTTACAAAAAATAAACTAAAACCATCACGATTTTATATTATAAAATAATCTTGCACTTTTCACAGGATTCACTAAAGGGCTCCCTTAAAAGCATGAGTTAAAAAGTGTGTTTTGATTTCTAGAAATACATCAACATTTTTAAAGAACATGCATCTATTTATATGGAATTATATAAGACAGTTAAATTAAAATACCCACTGTTTTTAAAACATTATATAATAATTGCATAATATCCATGTCCTTTTCAAGATGCAAGTACCTAAAAACGCTCTTAGTGGTTCCAGATAATAATCTGTTACTTCAAGTCTAAACTCATCTGGCCTAGGCCAAAACCCTCCCTAATCTGGCACATCCACATCTATCCAACCTTATTGTCCAGAAGTTTATCTTTATTTAGGCAAATAAATCCACTCATAAAACATATCCACACATAAAACATTATTCACTCTTGCCTCTATGTCTCTACTAGGGTTCTCCTTTCTTGAAATGTCCTTCCTCCTTTTAATATCTGAATCTGATGAATAAAATTCAGAAATTCAAGCTTCTTGAATTCGGAAAGAAGACAAGTTCAATCTCTTATCAAGTCTTCTCCAATTACTTTGGCCCACACTGATTCACATTTTTTTAAAAAGCCTCTGAAACTATTAGAAGCTTTCAAAACTAAAATGATGTGATCCTTGAGAAAAATGCAAAGGAGAATAAAAGGGTTTTGCTTTGAACATATGTTTAGATGAAGAAAAACAAGGAAGGGAAAGATGCACTGCTCGTACCAGACAGTAACCATAAAGAGATGTTAAGAGAAAGAATTCCTCAATCATTTTTCTTTTCCCTATAAAGGAACATTCTGAAGGATTTAAAAAACATTAACTTAGAAGGAAAGGAGATGGAATGTAGGTTAGAAGCTCGTGAGTGTTCCTTTAAGGGAGTTCAACTTCGTAAGTTCACATCACATCCATACTGTCGCAATAGTAGAAATTAATAAAGAAGCATTAACGGTAACTTCTGAAGATTAATTAAAAAGAGTATGATAAGTGTACAAAGGGTAAATATCCTTACATCAAAATATTACAGGTAAGTACCAGACATTAACAATGATTATTAGCATGATTACATATTGTTTGTAAGCGCTTAAAAGAAATAACAAATTACGTAAAACTAACCTAAGTTCATCTTGAGAGAAATATGTGAAACAGATAATTAGAAATAATTTTAGTTATTGTTAAGACATTCTATTTTACTTTTCATGAGCATGACTATATCAAAATACGTAGCTTGGAAAGAGACAGCGAAACAAACAAACAAAATCTCAAAGGCTCTGCTAAAAAATGACACTGGGAGTAAGGGATTTGGTTCCAGGTACAATGCAGTAAACAGTCAATCTCATTTCTCCCAAACGCAATGAACAGCTATTTGAGGACTTTGAAAAGTAAATAGTACAAGGCAGATTGGGATAAAATACCAGAAACTGAAGTTAACAGCAAATAGGTGATGAGTTTAGCCTCTAACTTCTGTTACTGCCTGGCCTGAACACATTATTTGAAACCTAAAGGTGGGTGTCAGCACCGAGGGAGAAAGTTCCAAGGAAGGTTTCCAGTTCCAGTTCATGTAAGGAGAAAGGGAACTTCGAACACTCACAGATAGTACAAAAATACCTCATTATTTTTCTCTTATATCCATTCTCTCATGTCCCAGCCCTCATGCAATCCCATGGTGGTGGTTGCAGAGGCTGCAATGGGAACCCACAGGAGCTAAAACTTTTAGAAAGGGGAAACTTCTTCTGCAATTAGTAGAGCTAGAGCTGTGATACTAAGGAGTAGGGAGAAAGTAGAAATTTTTTGTTGTTTTTTTTTTCTGTCCCCCTTTCTGCCTTCCTGTTGCTTTCTTGGCTGCAGGTGTGTGCAACTGCTTAAGTGCACTGTATAACTGCATAAATAAAGCCTCAGATTTCTGTAGGAAGTGCCAAAATGGGGAGCCCTAGGGAACCCAAGTATCAGAGATTGCAGAAAGGTAAGAGCTCAAGAAAGGGACCCTATAAAGTTGTTTATGAACTTCTGAACTCACTCTTGAGCTGCACATGAATAGATCTCATCCTAATCAGAATACCAAAGATTCTAAGAACTGAACTAATATAGAACATAGACCACATACCAGACTGTCAACCAGGAGGTGCACAGGCAGAACAGATCCAAATAGCACTGTAAAGGCTTTGAAAATGGAACTGATATCGGAACCACAGCCCACAGAAAGAGGGTTGAAACTTGTGACCTGAACCTAACCAGACGGATTACATGCTAAAACAAAAATATCAATATTTTCCACTGAATTTAAACAAGATCCAGAGTCTCACAACATAATATTTAAAAGTTCAAGAATACAATAAAAAATGATGTGGTATACAACCAGGAATATCTCAATTCACATGAAAAAAGACAATCAACACAACCTAAGCTTAAAATAACACACATTTATTATTTCCATTTCTTGGGTCAAACAGTTTTTGTTCATTATAATGGGTGGTACATTTCCATGTAATAGCTTACCTCATATACAATATGTCATTTTCTAAGTCACGATTTCTCTTTTTTAATTCTTCCAACTCTTTTTCTGACTCTAAAGCTCGCACTCCTATAACTTGATCAACTGTCATACCGGTTGTTTTTAGTTTCTTCTGCAAAGTAAGTTTCTCTTTATCAGCTCTGTGGAATTTAATATAGAATCATGAAAATATATCATTCACTGTTTGGTTTGTTCAATATAACTACTATGTTCAATATAACTATATGGTAATATATTCAATATAACTACAAACTACATAACTTCCAGGTCAATAAAATATTTTACACATAATTAGTTTTACAATGAAGTTTAAACTTACTTGGCAAAAAGATCCTTCAAAGTATTCAACTGCTTTGTTAGAGTACAGACTTCCCCCTCTTTCTCTTTTAACTTGTTTCGAATTCCCTCTATTTTGGTTTGCCATTTTTTACCTTCTTCCCACCTAATTAATTCTTCTCTAGCACTCTGTAAACAATAACAATGGAGGTAGAAAATTACTGATATTATTGCAAATTTCATTGTCAGATTTACCAATTACAATTTACCTAGAAAAATAGCAAACCAATAATACATCCTAGAAATTATGTAAATAGGTTCGTTTTGCTTTGTAATTTCTAGAATCTTTACACGTGCCAAACTATTAGCAAAAATGCCCTTCAGTCTAAGTATGCTTTATTCTATCACTTGACAGATCGAATTCTGGGTGACAATTTTGACTAAAGCCAACACTCTTAAAGCAGTCTTTAAATGAAGATTCCAATACATAAAATCATGACTAAAGTAAGCTTCTAACAAAGAACCTTATGCATAAATGACCAACCCAATCTTGTTACCCTATGACAATCTTCTAGCATCAGAGATCCTTCAAGTCAGTCTTCAATGCACATTACTTCATTCATTCAACAGATTTTTATTTATTCCTAACCACAAGCCAGGTACTACTCTAGGCACTAGGAATAGAAACTGAATAAACCAGACGAAAAGCTATATCTTCATTAATTTTACAATCTAGTTTATATAGATTGGTTGGGTAGATTGGGGACAATGAAACAAAATATAGATAACAAAACAAGAAAAAATCTAAGTATATTTTGTAATAAGTTAGTTGGTAAGTGCTTAAAAAAAGACGGGAAGGAAATTAGGGCATTTCAGGGGTAGGTGTCGTGGTTTGTTTTTATTGAGATAAAGGAGCCAAAGAAAGCCTATGTAATGCAGAGTAGTTCCATGTACTAAACAATGCCCAAATGTTCTACTGGATATTCATATAGTTAAATAGCATGCTCATAACTGTCTAAGCTAGGAATTTATCTACATTTCACATATTAACACCAAGAAAATTTTTAGTGGTTTTACTAGACACTGAATTTTCTAAGAATACAATGGCCTTATAAAGAAAGAAAGAATGTAGACACTGTTTTGCTGAGAACTGTACCAACAATTGTTTACCATTTTGGAAATCAAATTACAAATGGCAATGCAATCCTGACATATGAGCTGCCAACAGAACACATTTGTATCAGTCAGTATTTGTAGCTTTGAAGTCATACTAATGCCGTGTAAAGGTACCCTTAAGAGTATGAGTACTTCATTATGTTTTCTAGTGTACATATTGAAATATGATAATATGCATATTATTATTTTTATGTTATTTTCCTCTTATGTTTCTCCTATATATTTAACTTAGGACACTTATACTATTTTTTAAATTATGCAAGTAGAGTTTTACTTGGAATAGTAAAGGGGGCATTATGAAACATATTTACGATAGATAAAAAGGAACGTTGGGTTTGAGAAGGTTGAGAGCTATGGTTTAAAGCCAAATTCCCAACTAAGATGAGTTGTCCTATCAAAACTATCTTCTCCAATACTCTTTTCCAGTGCTGATCAATGTTTTAGCTTATTTATTTCAGCTAACAAGTTTCCTTTAAAAAGTGCAAAAATTTTCGTAAATGGTTGAGAGTTATTAATTTATTTTTTTTCTGAAATATGTACAAGAAATTACCTGTACTCCCAGAAATGCAAATACTAGTTGGGGGCATAAAGTATGTTAAATAAATAATTCTGTAGCATGAACTGTTTTGTTAGGATCTGGCAATTCTATCCACCTGACATTACTCCCTAAATTAAGATCAAGGGAAGCAAAGCTAAGAGAAGAATTTTAAAATGAACAGAAAAACAGCAAAGGCTAATGTCATCAAGAGTCTGTTCTTGCCCAAGGGAAAAATGGGGGAAGAGAGGATGGGAGAGAAGTTCTGTTTTCATATTTTCTGTACCAAAAGCCTCTTATGCAAACATTTTAGAATATTACAGTATTTAAGATTTTTCATTCATTTAACAAATATTGAAAATCTACTATGTGCCAGGGACTGCTCTAGGTGCTGGGAATGCAACAATGAACAAAACAGGCAAAGCTCCCCATCAAAGCTTACAGCCTAGCAAGGATAGTAAGGATAAACAAAAGATGAACACACAGGTAATAAATATCTAGTATGTTCAGACAGTAATAAATGCTTTGAAGAAAGAAATGCAAGGCATGGGGGTGGTTTTTGTTTTTACTTAGACAGGCTACAAACACTGTTTATGGAGAAAAAGGTACTGAAATTTCCACTCAGTATAAAAGCATTCACTGAATATAAAGTCGAAACTCCAAGCGCTATAGAATCTGAAAGAATATTCTTACTAGATTCCTGGATATAGTTTTTAATACTGGTATTGCCCTCTGTGTTCTCTTTCTAGTTAGTAATAATATCTTACACTGGTATGGACTTGATGGCTTATATAAGACTTTCATGTATTATTTTACTCGATTGTAAAATAATTTTGAGAAATTGGTGATGCAGATTATTATTTCCATTTTAAGGAGGAAGAAACTGAAGCACAGATGTTAAGAGTCCAGGCAAAGCCACAGGCTATTGAGGTATTCTGATAGGAATCAGGTTAGGACCTAAAATCCAAGGATTAGACCTATCTATCTCCAATTAGGGAGGTAGTGAAGACAGCAATCCAGATGAGTAAAGACATTTTGAAATTCTAGTTTTCACCAGCAAAGCTTCCGACAGCAAGCACGTTGTTGCTCCATGCATACAAATGCAAAACTTTTCAATAAAATTATACTGACACTGATGAATTTTCATAGAGAAAATATTTTTTGGAGTATACTCTATTAAAATATTTTAATTCCATTACATACTTTCTATTCAGTGCCATTAAAGACAATTTTCTATTTTTGTTACTGAAATTATTTTATAGATATTGCATATTTTCTGGGTAAATATTACAATAAACTTTTTTCTAACCATAGCTCCTCCACAGTGGTGTTCTTCATGGGCAAATTACTATACTGTACTAACACTAACATTTCCCAGGTCACATGTGATATTTTCAATATAACTAACAATGTATCTCCAGTTTATTGTTCATAACAAGTTTTAATTATATGCATTTTAGCCAATTTTAGTTTTTCTTTGAATTGATTATTTCTATCAGTAATTTTTATGACAAAACACTTTACTAGTTAACCTGTTAGAAAATATTACGCAATTTTTTTCACATTACAGAATCTATGAGCACATTGGTTATTGAATTTTACTGCAAATACTGAATATATTCCAAATCACTTTGTTTACCCTGAAATAATAGTCCAGTCTACTAAAGAACAAAAAAGACACAGTTGGGTCAAAGTAGAGGTCTTAAAATACCCAGCTTTCTGTCCCAAAGGTCAAAAGCACCAACAGAAATAAACAATCACACTGAGGAGAAATAATAAATACAGTTGGATATATACATAAGGTGCAAAGAAAGTACTCTGGAGATGCTCTAATGTCAGGAAGATGACATGCAGATGAGGTAGTAATTTCCAAATAAGAGTTACATATAGGTGTCTCCTCAAATAGACCATAAATTCCTAAAGGACAGAAACTTGTCTTAGACTTCTCTCTGTTATATAGTACTACTTACAGTATGTATTGGGTCCTCAAATTAATATGGTATATTATCTGTTCATCAACTACATGTTTAACTTACTCTATTACAAACTTAAACATATTAATCATTATGTTTCTTCACATACCTTTTCTTTCACAGGTTTTATGTCTACTTCATCCACCTTTCTTTCTACTTGGCTTTCTAGTTTTTTAACTTTCTTTTGGAGTTCTTCAATTAGACTTTGTTTGTTATCAATTAGAGGTTTACCCTGAAAAAATAAGATGTATGTTTATATTCTACAAATAAATATCAAACAAAATACACAATAAATATTCCAATTATAGAAACTTTTTGAAACTACTGCTGACCAGGCATTCTAAATGACACTCAATATGTAACATGCTAGGGGCTTCTGTATTTTAATAAGATATGCTACTTGAAGAACTATAAATATACTACAGGTCACTAAAAGAATTAGTTACATTAATCAAAGTGATTTAAAAGCCAGTTTTAGGAAATGTTATAGACAAAATAATAAAGTAAGAATAAACTACTACTTATATATTTTAAGTCAAAGACATATATCCTAAGAACCACAAAAACAGATATACTACTACAAAGACATATGTACTACTCACATATTGTAAATCAAATTATCAGAATTAAATATGAAATTACCTGTAGTCCACTGGCTAGTCTTTTAATTTGCCTTTTCAGTTCATCATTCTCTTGATCAATTCCTTCTTTCTCTCTAAGTATTTTATTATAGGCTTTTTGCTTTTTTTGCAGTTCATTGTTTAAGTCATTCAAATTATCCGCTAGTGCGTTCTCTCTGTTTTTACTTATTTTCAGAGATTCTTTGAATTTTAAAAGATTTTCATTTAAATCTTCAATTTGTGACTAATAAGAGATAAAGATTAAGATTTTATTCATGAATTTTCATAAAGTATCATTGATAAAAGCAACATAAAACATAAAGTATATCATTAATACTTATTAAAAAGAAAACTTCAATCTAAAATTTTAAGTATACAAAAAAAAAAACAAACCCACAAAGTACATATATTTTTTCATGTTTATGTTAAATCAACCAAGTCTACTTGGGGGGAAAAAAAACCCCCAAAATAGTCTAAAGCAATTCACTTTCAACAAACACCAGAAACAAAATTTTATCAAATAAGCAAATGTTTCATTATGGCTGAATTAATTAAAGAAACAAGTATACATCAATGTACACGGCAATGTTGTAAACACTATGAAGCATGAGTATTACAAAACAAAATTTCTGACTTCAACTAGTGTCTAATCTAGTTTATAAAGACATTACACAGAAGAATAACTTACAATACCAGACAGTATATATAAGCCACCAGAAAGGAGTTCCAAGCAGTCCTCTACAGTGACAGTGAAAGAAACTAGGCCAAATATTATTACTAATAATACTAACAGGAGGGCCGGCCCGTGGCTCACTCGGGAGAGTGCGGTGCTGATAACACCAAGGCCCCGGGTTCGGATCCCATATACGGATGGCCGGTTCGCTCACTGGCTGAGCGTGGTGCTGACAATACTAACAGTAAATTAGCATTATTACTTATGTGGTTAGAAGAAAAACATAATCTGTCCTGGAGAAGTCAAAAAGGCTTCAAGAAAAAGAACTTGAAGAATGTGAAGAATTCAGAGAAGACATTTCAGGCAAAGAGAAGGTATTGAAAAAGACATTAATAAAGAATTATTCCTGTTTATTTATTTATTTAATACATTTTTACTGTCTATTATGTCTATAATCTTGGCAGGTACAATGCAAGATTTTAAAAATTTGAGTAAAATCTAGTCCTTACACAGTTTGATGGTGGAGAAGGGAAGGTACAAATAAACCGAAAGTAAATCAAAATTACAAACAAAATAAAACAAGCAGAATTTTTATTTTACTCTTAATATATTATATTAAACTTTGTGTAAAAAATTTGAAAATCATTATGAAATATATATGTTTTGGAAAAAAAGTTTAAATCAAAAACCTAATAATCAAGTAAGAGAAAAAAATATGTTATCAAAATATAAATAGAGGGAAAAAAAAATGCTTCGAGGTCAGGCAGCTATATCAATTAAATGTCTCAAAGACTTCATGCATGATTGTCATGAACTTTTTCAGAGGAAAAAAAGGAAGCTAAATAACTCATATTATGAACTAAAAAAATCTAGACAGAAAATTCTGATAAGGCAAGAAGTAAAACAAACAAAAAGATCTACACACCTTTCTTACTTATCAATACAGATGTAAAAATAACAGTTTTATTCATAATTGCCAGAGCTTGGAAGCAACCAAGATGTCCCTCTGAAACTGAATGGATAAATAAACTGTGATACATCCCTACAAAGAAACATAATTCAGTGCTAAAAAGAAATGAGCTATCAAGTCGTGAAAAGACATGAAGGAATCTTAAATATATACTACTAAGTGAAACAAGCCAATCTGAAAAGGTTACACAATATATGATTCCAACTAAAAGACATTCTGGAAAAGACAAAACTATGCAGACAGTAAAAAAACAAAACAAAACAGTGGTTTCCAGGGAAAGGAAGGGGATAAATAGAAGATTTTTAGGGCAGTGAAAATATTCTTTATGACACTATAATGATGGATACACATCATTATGCATTTATCTAAACCTACAGAATATACAATACTAACAGCAAATGTAAAGTTGGACTTTGGGTGATATGATGTATCAATGTAGGTTCATCAGTTGTAACAAATGGCCACTCTGGTAGTGGGTATTGATAATGGAAGAAGTTATGCATATGGAGGCAGGGGACAGACAGGAAATCTCTGAACATTCTTCTCAATTTTGCCATAAACCTAAAACTGCCCTAAAAAAAATAAAGTCTTAAAAAAATCCTAAGTAAAATGTTTCTTAAATTTAATTCTTTTAGGAAGAGTGATAAAGCCTATCCTTTCCTAATCCCCAAGATGATAATCAGTACATGAGTATTATAAAGAGACTTATTATCAAAAATATATGAATGTATGTATATCTATCCACCAATAATTCATATAAATTCTCTATTCATTATCAAAATTACTATACATCAAAGTGGATTCTCTTCCAATGGGAATTATCAGAAATTTTGTTATATTAGTATATGTGCTGATGTTCACCTTTAGCTCTTTAGTATGTCGATCAACAATTTGTTGAACATTGAGATGTGCCTCTTTCTGAGAAGTTGCAGAAATAATACGTTCTTCAGCCGTTGCTGTCATTTCTGCCCGGAGTTCCAAAAGTGCTCGACTAAGTGCCTAAAAATTACAACATATACAAACTTTTTTAAAGGAAAATTGTTATTTTACATGAGCAATATATAATATAAAAAATAAACAAGTTTATTACTTTCTACAATTTTCCTAAAATACCATGTATTTAATCAAACATACTTTACAAACAACCCAAATTCCTCAAGTGAATTTCCTCTAGTAATTACACTGAAATCTTTCCAAATTAAGTATGAGTTCAAAATCTTGACAGTGATTTTGAGAAGCCAGCATTAAATCAAGCACTTTGTATTACAAAAACCAGATATGTTTTGTTTTCAAGTATCCAATTTACACACCAGCTAAATTATTCACTTAGAATGTACACCCTTCCACATGAAACTAATTGAAATTTAAGCAAACAAGGAAAGTTATAGGAATAGAAAAGGGTTAAAATTTCATAAATTAGCATAGAAAAACACCCAGCACCTTCTAAAACAATTTGAATATATCAATTCTAAGATAAATTTTTTAAAAACCCTAATAAATCAGATAATCCACTAACCAACTCCTTTCCACAAAACCATCTCTGTGACTTGATTAATCTCTCCTCCTCACTATCATAGTTCTCTCTTAATCCCCCACATTATTTAAAACTGCTCAATTGTTCAAAATAGCTTCCGTAATATAAAATCCTAGTACAAAAGAAAATAATGTAATTAAGGCTTCCCCTCATTTCCAATAGATAATCCACAAATGAAATTGTCAACAACATAAAAAGATAAATTGGAACATGTTTGCAAGGAAACAGCATTCAATAAGGCTTAATTAAAGAACTGTCTTGAAAGCCCCGGTTTAAAAGCATAAGATAAAGCTCACAGTTTTCATTTCAACAAAGATCTATACTACTATCTTTTACAAATTTATAAACCTTCTCTTAAAGCAATCTACCACATGTTTTTCCTAAATGTTGATAATTTTCTGCAACTTACTTTTTGTTGTTTCTCCTTCAAAGCTAGTTGGCTCTTTAGCCGTTCTACTAGATTTCTCATTGAAGTTGTTGGAGCTCTAGAATTGGCTTCTTTTTGAGCATGAAGTTCAGATTTTAAACTCTGTGACTCCTTTTGTGACTGGGCCAGAAGACACCTTAAATCTTCTACTTCTGCTTTCATTTTTTTCACTTCATCTTCATGGTTTTCTCGGAGCCTGATGTAAACAAATATATGTACTTTAAAGAGTGGTTGCTGCCATTAACACCTTGATTTTTACAAATTTCACAAAGAGCAAATGTTGAGTCCTAAACAGTCTAACGATCTAAATCTTGATGCAGACATTTAATCCAAAAGAAGAAAATGTTTTTATTCCACTTTACTCTTAAACTTAACATAGAATAGACTTATTTCTCTAGTTTTTGTCTACTATTTTTGGCAACAATCTCATAAAGTTATTTCATGGTTCTAGTCAAATAATACAGAGAATGACAAAATAGGACTTTAAATGTTATGGCTCCTGCAAGATGTGACTGCTTCCTCTATGTCCAGGTTTCTCAACTACAACACTATTAACGTTTCTGCCTGGATGCAGTGGATTGAATTATGTTTCCCCAAAAGTCACTGAAGCTTGAATTGTGTCCCCCAAGTTTTATGTATTAAAAACTTGCCCTCACTGTGACTGTTAAGAGGGGGGTAAATCCTATTATGGTAATTGAAAGGTGAGGCCTTAAAGAGGTGATTAGATTGTAGGGCCGAGTCATAGTGAATAGATTAAAAATTGTGGTCACAGGCGTGGTTATGAGGGCTTTAGAAAGAGAGTGAATGAGGAGGTTAGTCTCTGCTTTCTCTGCTCCACCATTTCACAATGTGATACCCTGTGACACTGAAGTCAGATGTGTTACCTGGACTTTGGACATTCCAGCCTCAGAAACTGTAAGCAATAAATTAGAGCATAATGTCTTAAAAGTGGCAGCTCCTTTAACAAAGTAAAAATAGTGTTAATTTTGTCAGAGGCACCTTGGATAAGTGAGCAAAGAATCAATGGGTTCAGAGCTGGAATTATAAGTCAAATAGTTCAACTTTCTCATTTTTTCAGGGAAGAAAATTGAGGCCCAAAGAAATAGTTCAATGATTACAAACTACATATCTATAAATCTATTTTAGTTTTAAAATTTATATTCTCACAAATTGGTTGAACAATGCTTAGAATCTCTAACATAGAGAATGTTATGAACACTCTACTGTCACTATAATTAATACAAAAAATTACCTTTTTAGTTAACATTTATTGAGCATCTATTATGTGGCAGACACCATTATAGGTGTATAAACAAAAGTTTAATGTTTATACGTTATTTTACAATTTTCAAATTATTTTCATATACGGTACCAGTTGGCCTTCATTCATATAACGACCCTGAAAGAATTAGGGTAAGTACTGTCATTTCCATTTCATAGATAATAAAACTGAAGCTTGAAGAGGTTAAAAACAAGATTCTGGAGAAAAATCTGAATTGGCTTTTGAGTCAGACTGACTAGTTTCAAATTATGGCTTTCCCACCTCCTTCTAAGTATGTTACGAGGCTTCCGAGGCACAGTTTCCTAACTGAAAAATGGAGAAAATAACATCATATGTCATAAGTAGACCTGAGGATAAAATGAGATAATATACATAAAGGTCTTAGAACAGTACCTGGCACAGCAAATGCTTACGTTTATCTTCATTATATAATTATTACCATTTGCCTATTTCTAAAATACACTTCCAAGACTTACCGTAATTTGATAATTTCAAATTCTTTAACTTTTAATTCAGTGATTTCTCTTTGTCTCTCTAAATCTTGAGATACTTTCTTTAGTTTGATCAAAAGAGAGGAGAGAGAGTCATCTTGTTCTGCTACCGTCTGTTCCATTTCAGCCAGACGGACAAAGTGCTTGGTGGTAGGAACTGGAGTAGGAGACTGTTTTATTAAGTCCTATAAAATATGAATATATTAGCCATGGCATGTATAATTTAATGCCATACTTATTCCATAATTTTAATTTGGTTCCTCAGATGATTAAAAGATATTATCTAATCTAAAACTTAATGATTTAGCAGGCAATAAAGGCTTAAAGAAGACAGGAAATAGAGACCTTACACTTTGTACTCTCAGCATCTAGCAAAGTGTCTATACTTTTATGGTAGAGGATCAATAAATGTCGATTGAATTAAGGATGTAAGGCTTAAAGATGCTACGGTTGCACATTAAGAGATGAAAGGTCATTTCACCCGAACAGAAAGAATGATCAAAAGAGGCAAGTATGAACTGAATTCAGAAGATGAAAAGCAGGAGATACAGGAAAACTTACCATGATTGAATTTTAAAAAGACAGGTAGGTTCATGGAAGGTTTTGAGTACACAGCTAAGAATTATAAACATGATTTTGTGAGCAGTGGTTAGTTACTGAAGAATTTGGGTTTAGGGAGAGGAATGATCAGAGCTCTACTTTCAGAAGATTATTTTGGCAACAAAAAGGTAGGGTGACTCATAATCTGGAATACAGAAAAGCTAAATTTTTAATTATATGATCTCAAAAATCAATAAAAAATAGGACAAAGTTCTTAGACTCTTACCAAAGCTGTTTGTTTGAATTTACTGAGTGAACTATCAGCTTGTAGTTCTAATTTATGATGAAGAATATGAAGGTCTTCCTCATGTTTCTTAACAATTTCCCTTTGCTCCTGTTTTACAGAATATCAAAACTATATTTTAAATTGTGATTCAAATAAATTCACTTCCAAAAATCTTAAATATTTTAATATCTTTAATATTCTAAAATCCCTTTGAGATAGGGAACAATATCCACATGTATCTATTTAGACCAGTACGTACCTCCCCTAGCACGTGTTCAAGTTACAAGCCCAGCCTCAGACCATTAATTTATTCTGAATGTTAAAATAACATGTATCTATCAGCTCTTACCTTATTTCTAAATTTTTTTCAAAAATGTTAGATTTCCCCCCCAAAATCTGATTTCCACTGGTACCAGAGTGACAGATTTCATTCTAACTTACTGCCTTAATTTTTACCTATAAACTCAATTGATATTTTTGAAAATCATATAGTTTCACCATGACAGCTATTCCTGTTTTTGCTAGTCCACAGGAGAAGGATATGCATACATAAACTGCCAGTTTTACTGTCAGGTCGGTAATCCAATCACACAAAAATAACGATTTCTAAATAGAATCATTTGAAGGTAAGAAATGAACTACCACTTTAGAGAAAGATAATATCTGGCATTTGACTAAAAAACATGATAATAAATAAAATAGCATAACATGATATAATAAAATACCTCTCTGGCTTTCTCTAGAAGATGTTGATATTTCTTTAACACTTCTTCCTTTTGATTTAACCTTGCTTGCATATTTGCAATGGTCTGATGAGCAATTTTCAATGTGTGATGAGATTTTGGTTCCACCTCTTTTCTGACTAGCTCAGCTATCAGCTTTTCTTGTTCTGCAGTGGCAGGCAATCGAAGCCTCAGTTCATTGATTACTTTGTCTCTTGACAGAATATTTTGCTCTGCTAACCACAGGGCAGATTCTTTTTCTTTTAGCTTCTGAAATGATCAAATCACAATAAATTATTAAAGTATATTTTTTTCCTTTAAAATGTTCCATCTGAATTTTATTTATATGAGTTATAAGCAAAAAAAGGAGTTTCACTTTATTTTTCACATCATATTTACAACACCCATCTGGTATTTAATAAGGTTAAATTGAGTGTATTTATATGACAGCACAGTTAGCTGCATGCATACTTTAACTTATTTATAAGATTATCTTGTGTTAAATACTTCATTGTTATAATAAAATGAAATTTAATTAAGGTGCTTTATTTAGATGTTGCAGTTTAGAACTAGAAATGTGGGTGGTGCTAGATTTAATAAGAAAATGTAACAAAGCATTCTTTTTATTTAGGTCCATTAACTATTAGAACACTAGAAGACTAATCCATAAAACTCTGCTGAATACAAAACAGGAATTTTAGTGGCCCAAAATGATGAATACCTATGTTAATATCTGCAATTTATTAAAACAGAACAGAAAAAAGTTTATACTCTTCAAGAGGATTAACAGATATTTTAAACCTAGTAACTAAGGGGCAATTCACATAAATACAAATCTTACAACTACTGAAGAAAACCTAACTTTCCTGAATTAATTGAAAACATATAATTTTACTTGAAAAATTGTTTTTAAATGAACTTAAAGCTAAAATGTTTAGACGGAATCTAAAATGAAAATAATATTCACTTTATATTATTTTCTGAATAATTTAATAAAAACAGTTGTGATCACCTATCAATCAAATTTAAGACCTAGATTAAACTAATAAGTAAATTACAGTTCACCTTCCAACCTTTAACCACCCATTAAAGGAATGACCTGAAAACGGATTCATAGCATACTCAACACACACTTTAAAATAAAACATTAAAATAAATAAAAGTAAAAAGATCATACAGGGGAAGGAAACATACTGCTCATAAAGTTACAATTAAATGATCTTTCACGATCACTATTATTGATCAGTCTGCTCAAAAGTAACAAGTAATTATTACATGAATAGTGAATTCATAGAATCATTGTTTTCACTTTAAATTAAAAAATAAAAAGTTTACTATGGGAATTAATCACCACTAGAACAACCTTAAAAGAAATGCTCAAGGGAGTTCTACAGCTGGAAGTGAAAGGAAAATAACCACATTAAGATAACAAATGAAGGAATAAAATTCACTAGTAAAGCAGGTACACAACTGGGAAAGAAAAAGGAATAAAACTTTATCACTACAGAAAAATACCAAACTCCAATGATAAAAATAAGTGAGGAAGAAAGGAACAGAGATACACAAAACAACCAAAAATGTATATACAAAGTGGCAGGACTAAGTCCTCACCAATCAATAATAACCTTAAATGTAAGTGGACCGAATTCTCCAATTTAAAGATATAGACTGGCCAAATGGATAAGAAAATAAGATCCAACAATATGCTGCCTTCGAGAAACTCACTTCACCTATAAACACACATAGACTTAAAGGGAAGGGATTGGAAAAGATTCCATGCCAATGGAAACCAAAAGCAAGCAGGAGTAGCTATACTTATATCAGATAAAAGAGACTTTAAGTCAAAAACTGTAAAAACGGAAAAAGAAGGTCATTATATAATGTTAAAGTGGTCAATTAAACAATATAATAAATATATATGCACCCAACATTGGAGCACCCAGATATATAAAGCAAATATTGTCAGACTTAAAGGGAGAGATAGACCTCACTACAATAATAGTTTGGAACATCACACCCCACTCTCAGCATTGGACAGATCGTCTAGACAGAATGTCAACAAAGAAACATTGGATTTAAACTGCACCACAGACCAAATGGACTATACTGATATTTATAAAACATTCCATCGAACAGCTGTAGAATACACATTCTTTTCACTAGCACATGGGACATTCTCCAGGAATGACCATATGTTAAGCCACACAATAAGACTCAACAAATATAAAAAACCTGAAATCATATCAAGCATCTTCTCTGACCACAATGAAATAAAACTGTAAATCTTTAACAAGAGATACCCCCAAAACTATAGAAATACTTGGAGACTAAACAACATACTCTGAGTGACCTCTGGGTCAAAGAAGAAATTTTTTAAAAATTTAAAAGTTTCTTGAAACAAATGAAAACAGAAATATGACATACCCAATACCCAAGCCCATGGGAAACAGTCAAAGCAGTACCAAAAGAGAAGTTTATAGCAATAAATGCCCACATCAAAAGAAGAAAGATTTCAAATAACAATGTATCCTAAGAAATTAAAAGAGCAAGAACAAACCAAACCCAAGATTAGCAAAAGAAATAATAAAGATCAGAGCAGAAATAAACAAAATTGAGAACCCCCACCCCCAAAATACAAGATTGACAAAACAAATTATTGTTTTTTTTAAAAGATAATCAAAACTGACAAGCCATTAGCTAGCCTAACCAAGAAAAAAAAAGTCTTAAATAAATAGAAATGAAAAAGGAGACATCACAACTGATATTACAGAAATACAAAGAATCATAAGAGATTATTATGAACAACTACGTGCCAACAAATTGGGAAACCTAGAGAAAATAAATAAATTCCTGGACATATACAATCTGCCAAGAATAAACCAAGAATAAATAGAAAACCTGAATAGACCAATTATAAGTAATGAGATTGAATCAGTAATAAAAAGCCTCCCATTAAAGAAGAGCTCAGGACTAGATACTTTACAGCTGAATTCTACCAAACATTTAAAAAAGCATTAATACCAACTTTTCTCAAACTCTTCTAAAACACTGAAGAGGAGAGAACTCTTCCAAACTCATTCTATTTGAGGCCAGCATTACCCTGATACCAAAACCAGACAACGATGCAACAAAAAAAGAAAACTACAGTCAATATCCCTGATGAACACCGATGCAAAAATCCTCAACAAAATATGAGCAACTGAATCCAATAGCTTGTTGAAAAGATAACTCACCATGGTCAAATAGGATTTATCCCAGGGATGTAAAGGTTGGTTCAACATACAGAAATCAATAAACATGATACATCACATCAACAGAATAAAGGACAAAAACCATGTGATCATCTCACTTATGCAGAAAAAACATTTGATAAAATTCAAAATCCCTTCATGATAAAAACCTCAACAAATTAGGCACAGAGAGAATGTACGTCAACACAATAAAGGCTATATATATCACAAACCAAGAGCTAACATCATTCTGAAGAGGGAAAAGCTGAAAGCTCTTTCTCTAAGAACTGTAATAAGGCAAGGATGCCCACTCTCTCCACTCTTATTCAATGTAGTACCAGAAGTCCTAGCCAGAGCAATTAGGCAAGAGAATGAAATAAAGGGCATCCAAACTGGAAAAGAGCAAGTCAAATGTCCCTATGCTTTGGATTGAATGTCCCTCTGTCACTCTTAAGGGTAGGAGATCCTATTATGGTAATTGAAAGGTGGAGCCTTGAAGAAGTGATTAAGTTGATGGTTTAATAGTGGTTGTGAGCATGGTTCTGAAGACTTTAAAAGGAGAGTGCATTAGAGCTATCTCTCTCTGCTTTTATTATCTTGCAATATGATACCCTGTGTCACTAAAGCCACCACCAAGGAAAACCCTCACCAGATGTGTTCTCTGGATTTTGGACTTCCCAGCCTCAGAAACTGTAAGCAATAAATCTCATTTTCTTATAAATTATTCAGTACCAGGTATTTTGTTATAAGCAACAGAAATGGACTAATACACCCTGTTTGCAGATGACACAATGTTATATATAGAAAAACCCAAAAATTCCACCAAAAAACTTTTAGAACTGCTAAACAAATTGACTAAAGTTGCAGTATACACAATCAACATACAAAAATCAGTAGCATTTCTATACACCAATGAGCAAGATGAAAAGAAATCAATAAAGCAATCCCATTTATAATAGTTACAAAAAATTAAAATACCTAGAAAATAATTTAATCAAGGAGATGAAAGATCTCCACAACAAAAACTATGAAACACTGATGAAAGAAATTGAAGAGGACACAAAAAAATAGAAAAACATTCCATATTCATGGGTTGGAAGCATTAATATTGTCAAAATGACCATATTACCGAAAGCAATTTACAGATTCAATGCAATTTCTATCAAAGTACCATGACATACTTTACAGAAATAGAAAAAACAATCCTAAAATTCATATGGAACCACGAAAGACCCCAAATAGCCAAAGCAATCCTGAGCAAAAAGAACAAAGTTGGAGGCATCACACTACCTGACTTCAAAAAGCTATAGTAACTATATATTTTTACATTTAGTATATAGTAACTATTATGTATACTATAAAGCTATAGTAACCAAATAGCATAGTACTGGCATAAAAACAGGCACACAGACCGATGGAACAGTATAGAGAACCAAGAAATAAAGCCATGTATTTACAGTGAACTGATTTTCGATAAAGATGTCAATTGGGGAAAGGACAGTCTCTTCAATAAATGGTGCGGGGAAAACTGGTTAGCCATATGCGGAAGAATGAAACTAGATTCCTATCTTTCACCATACACAAAAATCAACTCAAAATGGTTTAAAGACTTAAATGTAAGACCTGAAACTATGAAACTTCCATAAGAAAATACAAGGGAAATGATCTAGGACACTGGTCTGAGCACAGACTTTATGAAGAGGACCTCAAAAGCACAGGCAAAATAGACAAATGAGATTATATCAAACTAAAACGCTTCTGGACAGCAAGGGAAACAATTAACGGAGCGAAGAGACCATCTACACAATGGGAGAAAATATTTGCAAACTATGCATCTGACAAGGGATTAATATCCAGAATATACAAGGAATTCAATATACAAACAATTCAATAGCAAGAAAACAAATAATCTGATTTAAAAATAGGCAAATGAAGTAAATAGACATTTCTGAAAAGAAGACATACAAATGGCCAACAAGAGTATTAAAAAAAAGCTCAACATAACTAATCATCAGGGAAATGCAAATCAAAACCATGAGATATCATCTTACTCCACTCAGAATGGCTATCATCAAAAAGACAGAAAATAACAAATGCTGGCGAGGATTCACAGAAATGAGAACTCTTACACACTGTTGGTGGGAACGTAAATTAGTATAACCATTATGGAAAACAGTCTGAAGGTTCCTCAGAGAACTACAAGTAGAACTACCATATGATCCAGCAATCTCATTACTGGGTAAATATCCACAGGAAAGTAAATCAGTAAATCAGTAAATCGGAGACAGATTTGCACTCCCACATTTATTGCAGCACTATTCACAATAGCCAAGATATGGAATCAACTGGTGTCCATCAATGAGTGGATAAATAAATGTGGTATATATACACAATAGAATATCACTCAGCCATAGAAAAAGAATGAAATGCTATCATTTGCAGCAACATGGATGAGTTTGGAGGACATTACGTTAAGGGAAGTAGGTCAGGAACAGAAAGAGAAATGGTGCATGTTCTCACTCATAAGTGTAAGCTAAGAAAGTTGATCACAAAGAAGTAGAGAATGGAATGGTGGTTACCAGAGGCTGAAAAGGGTGTGGGTAGGGGCAATAGTGAGCGGTTGATTAAGAGATACAAAGTACAGCTATATAGGAGGAATAATATGTGGTGTTCCATAGCATTGTAGGGTGACTATAATTAATTTATTGTATAGTTACAATTAGCAAGAAGAGGGGATTCTGAAAGAAGAGAGGATTTTGAACATTCCCAACATAATGAAATGTTGAATGCCCGAGATAAGGAAAAAAAATAAAAAATCAGTGGTTTCCAGGATTTCAGGGAATGAGGAAAGGAAGGAGAGAGGGATGAATAGGTGTAGTACAGAGGACTTTAGGGCAGTAAAACTATTCTGTGTGATACTGTAATGGTGAATACACAACATTATGCATTAGGCAAAACCCACAGAACTATACAATACAAAAAGGGGAACTCTAATATAAAATTAAGTTAATAACAATAGATCAATATTCATTCGTAATTATAACAAATGTACCACATGAATGCAATAAGTCAATAATAGAAGAAACTGTATATGTGGGTGAGAGGAGGGTATGGTAAACAATCTGTAGTTTCTGCTCTATTTCTCTATACAGCTGAAACTGCTATAAAAATAAAGAAATCAAACAAAATTATAATGTTTAAACATTAAGCAGTTATCCCTAGGCAGGGCTGGGGTAGGCAAAAGGGTAGGCAAGGTACACACAGGAACTTAGAAATGTACTTGTTATGTTCGTATCTTAAACTGGTTTAAACTGGTTGGTAGAGACACAATGCTATTTTATTCTTATAAATTTACACGTTATAATTATCTTGTCTACAACCAATACACAATAAAACAAAATTATTATATCTCAAATAAATAAAAGAATAGACTGATATACAGTTAATTTAAATTAGCCGTATCAGGTATTCATTATTATTTATTGGAAACACAGGACAGTAGAGAGTGGAATTAGCAATAGATTAATCATTCTATGCTTCATTCTCATTAATAAATGTTATTTAGAAAATTCCACAAACATACCCGATAATATACTAAACGAAATGCAAATTCATCTAATTACCTCTTGTAGTGATTTGCAAGCTGCCTGTGTTTGTAGGATTATGCGAACATTCTCCTTAATTTTTCTTAGAGCAATCTCAAGTTGATTTGGAATGGGCATACTAGGGTCTGGCACTGATCCTGAAGCCTCTTCAAACTATTAAGAAATAGCATGTTTTAAAAAAAATCAATTGTAGCATTGAGAATATTAATTTTTACGACTGTATGACAAAACATAGTTTAAACCCCAGTTGTGTTTTAAATATAAAAAGATAACATCAATTCAAATCAAAACAGATTTAGAAAATATATCTATCGATTAACACTCTAGGCTGTGCTACACAGTAGCAAACAGTATCAATCACACATACCTTTTGTGCTGCATTTAGTATTTCATTTTGTTGACGGTCAAAAATGTCTATTTGACGTTCCAGCTCAACTTCTCTTTCATCCCAGGCCATTTGTCTTTCTTCATGAAACTGAAAAAAGACAATTTATATCAAATATGCATACAGAGATACCACATATATAACAGATGTTTTACATGTATTTTCTTACTTAATCCTCATAACAACCCATTGAGGTCACTATGATTATTCTCATTTTAAGGAAAAGGATATAAACTCAAAGAGCGTGGAGTAACTGGCCTACGATCACAGAGACAGGCAGATGTGAAGTCAGGATTTCAATCCATCCATCCATCCATCTATCCATCCAGCCAGCCATACAAAGCATATTTAACAATATACTATGTGCCAAGAACTATTCTAGGAAGTGAAAAAAACCCCAGTGAACAAAACAAAGTTCCTGTAACCATGTGTTGGGAAAAACAGGAAAATGTCAGGGCCCCTCCATGTTTAGAATCCTGCCAAGCATTTGCTGTAAATATCCTCAGGTGTTCCTTGTTACTACTTAATGTAAATTGTGTATGGGCACCCAGGTGTCCAGGGTTGTGGACTTAAGTATAAAAGACTAACAGCTCTGATCCACAGTGCTTCTCAGAACTCTCAGAGATAGTTGCTCCTAGATCTGAATAAAACCCATTCATGTTTCTATACCCATGGCTCCCAGAAACTTTTTTTTTTCTACTACCTAGCTCACAGACTTCCATGTGGAGAGTTTGTAAACCAGTCTGTGCAACAGACTCGAGGGGTCTGTAAGCCCTAGCTTTACACCATGGAATTTATATTCTAGTAAAGGGGAGACAGCCTATAATAAACAAATAAGTATGTAATGTTAAACTGTGAGAAGTGTTATAGAGAAAAATGAAGATAAGTAATATCTATTTAGGGAATCTTGATGGTAGGATTTACCAATCTGGATGGCTGGTGAAGGCTGCACTGAGAAGGTAGGACATTTGAGCTAAGACCTGAAGGTAGTGAAAGCATAAACACCACAGGCTTCTAGGGTAAGAACAATCTAAGCAGAGGGGACAACAAAATCTCTGAGGCAAGCATGTGCTTGATGAATTTCACCTGCCTCCAAAGCATGTCTTTTATTCTACACCAAGCTGTCTTCTACTCCGATCAGTGAGAGCCAGTAGAAACTTATAACTGTGAAAAGTCAAGTAACCAATATTGCAATAAAAATTAACTTACCAAGTAAGTTTGCTTATTGCTCCTTTCAAGTTTAAGACTACTGTTACAACAACTAAATAAATAAATATGCATTTTCCAACGGGCCCATGAAAAAATTCATCAGGGAAATCCAAGTTAAAAACCACATGACATATCATCTCATGCCAGTTAGAATGGCTATTATCAACAAGCCAAAAAATAACAAATGCTGACAAGGATATTGCTAGTGGGAGTGTAAACTGGTATAGCCACTGTGGAAAACAGTATGGAGGTTAATTAGAGAACTAAAAATAGATCTACACTATTACCAAGCTATCCCACTACTGGTTATATACCCAAAGGAAAAGAAACCAATGTATCAAAGAGACATCTGGTACTCCCATGTTCATTGCAGCACTATTTACAACAGCCAAGAGATGGAATCAACCTAAATGTACATCAATGAATAAATGGATAAAACTGTGGTATATATACACAATGGAATACTACTCAGCTATCGAAAAAAAAAAAAAAAATCCTGTCATTTGCAGCAACATGGATGGAACTGGAAACCATCATCTTAAGTAAAGTCAGTCAGGCACAGAAAGACAAATACTGCATGATATCACTCGTATGTGGAATCTAAAAAAATTTTAAAAAGTGGTTCTCATAGAAATAGAGCTTAGAATAACAGTTGTGGGGGAGGAGGGAGGAGGAGAAGTGGTGGACTAATGGGTACAAAACTATGCTACCTACCCCAATGCAGTGTATCAACATACTATAATCCACAAATATGTACAAATAAATGTTAAAATATTTTGTATAAAAGAAAAAAAAAGGAAACAGATTCTTTTATAAACCCATTACGAATCGGAGCTTTATTCAATTACAATAATCGAGTCACTCAAGCAATGTTCTTATGTTTAAAATCTTAGCAAAGTCACCAAAAGAAATATAAAATGAAACCTTGTTCTGCTGCACAATTTCTTCCTCCAGACTGCTGATTGTATGCTCATATTCAGAAATTATATTATTCAAATATTTTATTTCTTCTTTATCCTTAACTAATTCTCGATTTAGTTTAAGCTCTTGAAGACGAAGTTCTTCTATTTTCATATGCCAATTGATTACCTAAGATTTACAAATTATATATACAAATGTAAATGCTGTATAAGTAAATAATATATTTCTCCATTGATAATAACGATTTTCATTGAAATTAATGGACATTCTATAATAAAATAAGACATAAAGTTATTCTTGGTAGAGTCACATGGCAAAGTTTATTTAGTATTTCCACAGACTTTTTTAAGAATATGTGAGATCTTACAATAAAACATTCTTCAAATTATGTTAGAATAGATACCGTTAACGATCGTTTTCAGTTTTTCATTATTACATATTTACTGAGCACTTACTGTGAGCATATACTGAACTATTGGTACTACTTTCAAAAATGGAAATCTGAAGTATTTCTAGCCTAGAGAATAGGCTAGAGAACTGCAAGATAATTATTTTTCATTTAATTCTTTCCAAAGGGGGATAAAAACCAAATCATATTTAAAAATAAATAAGGGTCTACTACTTCTAAATAATTTTAAACAGATAATAATTAGGAAAAGTAGAATTCAACTGATAACCACTACAATGTTTAAGAACATCTATAATGAGCATTTAATAAATATATACAAACTTTTTAAAGTGTTTAAAATTCTTCACTATTATACAAGCATTTCTACTAAAATTTTTGCTTAGAAAAGTCTCATTTTATTTTTACAAATAATAGACATTCAAATAGCTATAATTCCAAATTTACAAAATCTAAATTAATAAATTATAATTGGAATTTTGGTTGTATATCAGGCATTTTTCATATAGGACATACTAAGAACTTAAAATCAATGTTTACCTTTTGGGCTCCCCTGGCATCCTTTAAAGTGCTTATTAATTCTTCTAAGCCCTTTAATTTTAATTCCATCTCCAATGTTTTGTTCTCCATATTTCTACGTTCTTGTTGAGAATTTTTCAATTCTTGCATTACCTTAAGTTTGTCATTTTGTAATTGAATCATTGTTTTAGAGAATTTTTCTTGTTGTGCCAAGGGTAAAGCTCCACTGAACTGTCGTCGTAGAGACTGAATTGTTTGGCGCAGATGTTTTGCTCTATTTCTCCCCTCCAAACGAGCGTAATATAGAGCCTGTTCTTTTTCATCGAGTTTCTGCTCTAAGCGCAAATTGTAGGCCTCCATCTTCTGCACTTTAAATGCAACTGACTCCAACTTACCAAGAGCAGTAGCCTCACTAATTTGAAGAGAGACAATATGTTGGTGCAACTTGGCAATTAGTGCCTTTTCATCAGACTGTGCCTAATATTAAAAAATACATATTTGTAGTAAGTTTCAAGTTTTCCCAATGAAACATCATGGATTTAAAAATCATACTTTACTAAATAAAATTTTAAAGCAGTGTGGTACAGAGATCCTATAATAATCTAATTTTGCTTTAATATAAATAATTACCAAAGAATTATAAAAGAAAAAACTCAGAATCAAATATACTTAAAATACAAATCTAACTAAATAACAGAATAGTACTGTATTTTTTTAACTTCCATATTCATATTTCAATATTAGTATAATTCTGATGTAGACAATGTGTATTTTTTTATCCCCCCCAAAAAGACAGTACTTCTCAGTGTCTTAACTTTGATCAGCAGCCAGCATGATACATCTGAAGGCACTTAAATGCTTTTCTGAATTATGAATGGTATTTCAAATTTCAAAAGAATTTTTCTAATCAGGTTCCAACTAACAAGAATAGGAGCCTCTTGATGACATATCTTCTGATTAAAACTATAAAATCATCCCAATATTTCATGTGAATTTAGGAAAAAAGTGGATTATATATAGAAGAGCTAATACTGCACATACCTGATACTCTAGCAACTGCATTCTGAGAGACTCTACTTCCTTTTCCCTGGACTGTTGCTGTGCATTCAAAATTTCAACTTGCCTTTTGGCAATATCAGAAATCTCTCTCAGTCTAGAAAGTGATATTTCAGAAAAAATTCTCTAAGTAAATACCAAAATTCCAAATTTCTAGACCCCTTTCTAGAACAGCCATTAGTTTTCAGCATCTCTTCTTTGTATAAAATAGTAAAGCAGTGTTTCCTGAACTGTTTCATGAAATATAATTCATGAGAGATTAACAAAGTCCTACAAAAAAACTCCATTCCCAACATCTCTCCCCTTTGAAAATTTATAATATATAATATCATATTAAATGTTCTGAGAAGTTCTAATATAAATAATTATCTTGAATTGTTCTTAATAAATGTATATGGCCAAAGAACCCCTTCTCTCACACTTTTTTTCACAAGATATTTATAATTTGGGATCTACTAGAATAGGGTATTAAGTAGGTTTATCTGACACCATCACATAGTTAAGAATACAGAAATTTAAAAAATTTCTAGGTGCCATAGGTAGATTAATGTAGGTTTTCATTTGTTTTACCTTAATTCACAAGTCATCAGAAATGTGAAAAAAAACAAAGTATGCATTTACTACAATTACAAAAAGTGGGGGGGAGCTGATGATAAGCCCTTCAATTTCCCTTATGATTACTATGATAAGACAATACAGACAAAGTAAAATGTAAAGTTTCTTTGCTTTGGGCTGAATAATTTTAGCCATGTGTGACAGATAAGCCAGATATCCTCACACTGATCAGAAGCTCTCATTGCCAGTTATATAAGTTTTAATTAATAAAATATGATAAAATGAATAATTATAAATTAGTTTATTTCAAAGGTGAGGTCCATGAGAAGAGAGGAAGAATGAAAAAAAGGAGTCCTTCATAGTGAAAAAGGCTGGCAAGACTGATATTCACAAGAGGACTATCAAGGCTCCAAAGGAATGGCTATAACTTTAGGTGTAAGCCATAAAAACATCTTTACTAATTTATTCATGCTTGACAGATTAACTCAGTGCTCCTCATACTTTTCTTCTGAAGTAGCACTTAATTACAAAATAGTGAATAAACAGCGTCTGTCTGTCATACAGGACTTACTCCTTATATTTTGTATTCTAAAGTAGCTGGTCTGTTTCCTCATGTAAAATAAAAATAACAATGTTACCTCAGGGTTATTAAGCATAACTGTACAACTTAATATATGTTTAATACCTTGCACAGTACCTAATATATGTAAATTAAATGAAAATCTGGATTTTTCATTATTTTTTTACAACAACTTTAAAAAACATGTAGAAGAGGTAATATAACTCCTTCATTAAAGTGAAGAAATTAACCATTCCTTCTCCATCTCCGCCTCCCAAGAAAAATTAGAAGATGAACTGGATCTCATAGGGTCTTGATTCACTGCTTTCTGCAATAATATTACTGGACTCTAAAAAATGAAAATCTTGAGAGGTCATTTTGTCTTCAATATTATTATTAACACTTTTAAAAAATCAACCTTAATAACATAAGAATAATACTATTCTTATAGACAGAAACCAGTATCGATTGCCACTGAGAATATTACCCCTGTATATTTGTAATTAGGTTTCTTAAAGTCAAGTTAGAGGACACACATCTATTCAAATGACTAAGATGTTTGTATGCACTTACTTTGACACTTCAACTTTCAGTTCCATTTCATTCTTCTCTAATTCTAGAATCCGTTGCCTATCAGCATCACTTACTGCTTTGCTCACACTATCAGCTAATTCATCTCTTAACATCTGTTCCACCTTCTGTGCATCCAAGTTGATTTTAGTAAGCTAAGAAAAAGTAACATTAAAAAAAAAGTTCAGATATACCAGTTTTTGGCAAGGTTGTCCTCGTAATTTGGCTTTCAGAGTACTGCAGTCCTCTACTTTGCCTTACTACAGATACTAAATTGGATATAAAGTGTTAAGAACAGATTGGAGAAGGTAAAGAGAGAAAAGAGTCAGGAACAAATTATGAAAATTCTGGTTATATTCCAATACACCAAAAGTCATTTGTAATCAGACAACTTACTGACTAATAATATCTGAACTCCTGATATTCTTAATTTACTTGGAATGCAGTAAACTCATTATATTTTACTTCAATTATATCATCCATAAATAAATTCAAATTAGTTAATAAAATCTTATTAATATAGATTTAGTGACTCAGTTAAAATAAACAAAAATGACATATATGCTTTGAAAAATATATTAATTCCAAGGTAAGCAAACACTGTAAGAGTGTTGTTTTATCACAAACTGTCAACTATATGCAATCTATGTTTACTGCAAGGCAGTTTGACGATTCTGACATCAAAAAATCTAAAATCTCCTTTTAGAATGCAAAGTCTCTGAAAGCAGAGATAACTATGCATTTTGCTTCTTGCTATAGTCCCAGCCTCCATACAGGGTCTGACATGTAGCAATGAATAAGTATTTGTTAAATGAAAGGATGGTGGTGGCAGGCAATTCCATTATTAAGTAAATAACATCTTTTTGCATATTAAATGTAATAATGTAACATTGGTGAAAAACAAGACCTCATTCACAGAAATATCAGCAGATACTCTTTTTAAACAATTCAGATTTAAAAATAAATCTTTTATTCATTATATGAAACACAACATTATATTAATATGTTACTTCGGAGATACAAACCTCTTAACAATAATACAATGTCTACCAAGACTAATTCTTTACTAATTGCATGATAAAAATTGTAACATCAAACCTCAGCAAATTTGGTTTCCAATTCAAAATTACGTTCTTCCATTTGCTTTAATGAAGTCCTTAAGTGTTCATACATTTTTTGACAATGTTCAGCCCGCTGCCTTTCGTTTAATTCCTTCATTTCCAACATAGTAATTTTTTTTGAAATAGAAATAATGTCACTGTTGGTTATTGATTTCTTTGCCTTATCCATGTTAGATTCATTTCCTATATGCAATAATACTTAAGTCAATCATGTTGTTTATATCAAAATTATATCCCAGATATTTCAGATATTGAATATAAAGGGGACAATATAGTTACATGGAAAGCAGGTGAGCTTTTGAATTATGACCAACCTGGATTCTATTCTTAGCTGCTACTTCCTGCCTATATGATGCCTGTACCACTTAATCTCTCTGGAACTTACGTTCTTCATTAATCAAATAATAAAAAACTGTTTCTCATGGGATTATTGAAATAACAGTGGAAAGGTCTTAAACCTGAAGCCACATGATTGAGAAATCTTATCAAATATGATCTTCTCGAACCATAAGCATTATCTGGCCTTTGTACACATCTAATATCAAATATTTTACATTCTTTTATTAGTTGTATGCGCTAATCTTATATATGTAGTTATATGGCTTGTCTTCAGACAAGAAAGTCTGTGGTTCAGTGAAAAGAGAACAAAAACCTCCAATTTACCATAAAATGATATCACATAAAAGTGTCATTAGTTACTTAGTCATTGTTGGGGAGGAGGAAAGAACTTATTACTTTTGTTTTGCATAACAGACACAGTACAGGAAAAAACCCACAAAATTTGGTAGAGTGTTTTGATTTTTGCTGACTCAATTAAAACTCATGTTTAGGGTAGCCAGTTATTTAAAAGAACTAAGCAGTGACTTACTTTGTAAATAGTCTTTCATAATACCAATAATGCCCCCTCCTATTTTAGCAGCTTCATAAATTCAAGTTTTATAATTGAGCTTTCTCAAAGTAACATATCTTTTCTGAAAGGAAAAAACTGGTGTCTGTCTCAGTTTTAAAAAGGACTTCATTAAAATATATGATTTTAGAATAGCTGATGCAAGCAGTGATCAACTAACAATAAGAGATTATTAAAAGAAGTTAAACATGTTAGTAAATCAATTCATTATGAAATAGAGACTCATTCGGGCAACCCTAAACACCATGAATGAAACAAAAAAACTGCACTAAATATAAATATATAAAGAATATAAAACCCCTTTTCCATTCTGTATTGTGTAATCTCCCTGATAACAAAAAGAAGCATGTCACAGAGACTGAAGCAGATGAGCCATCTGATGTTCCTGGGTTGGGGGTTTTCTTAAAGAAAGGGTAGAGCACAACAGCTCAACACCAACAAATTCCTGGATAAAAAACGCTGAGGAAGTGATACTTTCAAACAGAGACATAAGGGCAACAGGAAATAGGAAAAAGTTCTGAAATCTTCAGTGATATAAAGCCATGTTTGAAAGAGATTAAGGTACTTGAAAATTAAGAAACTTCTATGGAGAATACGGCACTTATTAAAGAGAGAGAATGAAATGAACCGAGAACTTACTAAAATTGTATGTAATGCTCTTTTATATCTTAGTTTAAATGGTATCTTCTTTAATGTAGGAGCTATAAGAAAACTAATTCGTATTTAATCTCTTATTGAATTAAAAATTACATTTCTAAAAATAGCTTATTTTAGATTTCCCAATGTGGGCCTCTGTAAACCAAATGTCTTCGTTACCAATTTAATAAAACAGCTCTACTGACAGAAACCTTGAATAGCATTAGAGCTCTAAGATCTAGGAAAAAAATTTTAAAAACACCTTATCCAAAGCAGCAAACTTATTTGAAAATTATAAAGCACAATGCTATGAGATAAAATTATTAAAATTCTGTAAACTAGGATAATCATTTGAGAAACTAATACAGAAAACCCTAGCAGAAAACATAAAGATTTCAGTACTTTTGAAACAGTAATATCTGTTAGATATACATGAAGGTGTTCATGATAGCACTATAAGCAATAGCAAAAATAAGAAAAGCTAGTGATTTAATCACTCAAACACAGTAGGATATTTCATGAATATTTACATTTATAAGTATGATGAATAAAACAGAAATATTTTTGATATCTACTAAATGAATACAGAATATAACAAATAATGTTTATTATAATTTATAGTACATAAAATATGTAAGCATATATAAGCAAAAAATGTGACTATATAGTAGTGAAACTATGAGTAATAAAAATTTTCAAATTATTTTTGATGTTTTATGGTGATCTTTTAACTTGAAAGTATCAAATGATGTATATCTAATATAACTTTACACTCAGTGGAAGAATTCATAATTCTACTATTAAAATACAGGTATTTCAAAATTATCACCTGTTTTGATTGTTAAATAGTTCAAAATAGCTATATTTAGTCATAAATTTTTAACATATATGATCTTATTAGGAACAAATGTAATTTAAGAACTGAAAGCCACATTTTGATGGGGATTAGTAATATTATTCATCAACTGCCTGCTAAGTTAAACTGTTAGGCAGAGAGTTCATTTTTTTAACCAAAATACTTCCTTTTCACCTAGTATAGGAAAGGAATTTTAAATGAAAAATATTCACTATTAGATCTTAATCATTTTACATTACTGGAGTTATAAAACTTACTTACCTAATTTACTTTCTTGTTCCCAGGCTTGTTCAACAGTGTGAAGTTTCTCCTTGGTAATCTCCAATTCTTTATTTATAGATTCCACTTGTTCTTTTAAGGATGTATTTTCACACTAAATAAGAGAAGCATCACTAAAAAATTGCACTGTAATTCAGATCATTGTCTTTTAACTTTATGTAATATCTCTCAAAACTCACAATCCATATTTTTACAAAATTAGAATCTCCCCATATTTAATATGTATATACACTTGTACATATTCTTATATAATGCAAAATATTATTTAAAAATAATCATTAAAATCCTGTGTATCTAATATGGGTCCCTAAATCTCTAAGTATTAGCTTCTACCATGAAAGCTATATGTTCACTTTAGCAAAGCTGGAATACTCCAAGAGTTTTACAACCTTCACAAACTAGTATTTACTTCCCTCATTCATACATACAATTACTAAGCATCCCTAGCATGCCATCAGTGACAGGTGCTGGATGTTCACGGTGAAAAGAGACAAAATTCTGACCTTCATAGGCCTCACAATTTAGTGTCTGTGTGTATGTGTGTGGGTTAGGAGTTGCAGAGGGTGAGGAAGCCAGACAATAAACAGGTAAACACACAAAAAAATCCATTAAAAATGTCAAGATCTAGAAAGAAAAAACAAAACAAAACAAAACAGGAAAACAGGGTGCAGAGCCAGAGAATAATAAAAGGAGGTACATAGATAGAGTGATTCGAGAAGTTCTTAACCACCAAAGAGGTAGTACTTTAAGCTGAAACTTAAGGTATGAGAATGAGCCAGTATTGACAAGAAATTAGTCATGGAAAGAGCTGATGTACAGGTAAACCCAGATGCTCTAAAGCAAGTAAGGGTTTGGAGTAGTAGAAAACCAAGAAGAAAAAAAGGTCTGAAGCAGGAAAAGATTTGGAGTATTAGAGGACCAGAGCAGACTTAGCAAAAATGAGAATAAGGAGTGGTATAAGATAAAGCTGGAGAGGCAATCACAGGCCATACCACGGAGTTAATGGTATATACCAAGATAAGGAACTGGAATTTCATATTTAATGTATAATAGGAAATCATTTAAAGACTTTAAGGAGGAAGTTCTAAACAATCATTCTGGCGGCAATGTGAAGAAAAAATAAAGGAGCAAGTAGAGAAATCAGGGAAACTAGTCAGGAAGATACTGTAGAAGACCACATGAGTGATGATGCTGTAGCAATGAGAATGGAGAAAAGAGAACACATGTAAATTCCATTTGAAGCATAAAATGAGAGGGGAAAGGAATGGCTAGAGAACAACTCTAAGGTATTTGCCTTGACAAACTGGATAGACAACAGTAGCATAATATATTGAAACAGGAACATTCGACTGTGAGAGAAACAAGAATCAGGAGCTCATTGTGAATATGTTAAATTTGCGATCCCCTTAAAACATCTAAGTTGTCAAGTAGTAATTCTGTATAATGGAATAGAGCTCTGAGAAAAAGTGAGGCTAGAGACATACATGTAAGAGTTAGCAAAGTAAATACAATATTTTAAGTTCCTTTTTTCTTTCTTTTAACAAACAGAATGGCTACTATGTGCCAGGTACTCTAAGCAATGGCTTTCAATGGTAAACAAATTACAACTGACAATTTATATTTTAGTGAAGAAGATGAAAAATAAGCCAATGTCTAATACAATGTCAGGTAATAAGTATTATGAAGAAAAATAAAAACAGGGTAATGAGATTTTTAAAACGGAATGTTATGATGAAATAAGCAGAATATGGGACTAAAATATGATTTTCTAGTAAAGTGCACAATTACAGTTTTAGATACTGTGAATACATAGAAGGAAATAAAAGATGGATGAGGGGGTTTTAAATATCTTTCTATGCATTTTTTTTTCTTCTTTCCATCATCTTTCACAGGATAATCTTACTCTTGGTCCAGATCCCATTTTCTCATATTTCATTCTCACTTAATGCCACTCTCATCTCTAATCGCCATCATTCTCTCCCTATTAGCTCTAAATTTTCTTTCCCTCTTTTCTCAAACTTCATTGGTCTCATTTATTAAAAAAAAAATAAATTCCCTCCTTGATTCTACCTCAATCCACATCTTTCTTTTCTTCTTCTACTATCAAATTTCCAATTTTTGAATTGCCTTATTACCCCATCCAGTTTTTATAACTCCTTATCATCCACTTTGTTCTTTATATTCCGAAATCTGATCTTTATCATGTCTATTCTCATAAAATTTTACTGTCAAAAGGCATCAATGATTTTCTAATCACCATATTTGATGACCTTTGCACTATGGCTCTATACCACTAATCACTCTCTCAGGTCAACATGTATTAGATATAACTCTGTGCCAAACAGGAGATACTAACTAAACATGTAAAAATGCATTAAATAGAGCTCCTCATATCACAAGGCTTATATTCCAGTAAGGGAGGCAGACACATAAACATATATAATATGATGTAATATAAATAGCGGAACTGTATACAAGACATAGAACTAGTACTGACAGAAGAGTGAATTTTTTCCATAAAGACAGATGTTCCAAGAAAAACATAATGCCTGAACAAAGCATTGAAACATGAATAGAAATTCATTGAACAGATAAACTGGAAGAGGGAAAGGATTTTCTAGACAGAGGAAACAGCATTTACAAAAAAACTTATGTAAGAGAAAATACTGTTGCAGAAAATTGGTAGTTCAATTTCTAAAACATAAATTGTGAAACTCCTTAGAGCAGGAGATGACATGAGGTAAGTATAGGGAACTAATTACAAGAGGAACTTGATTTTTACCTTTCAGGTGACTGGCAGCTTTTGATGGTTTTAAATAAGAAAGTGACATGGTCAGATTCATGCTTAGAATGATCATTCTAGTGGCAGTAAGGAGTACGTAAGGCTGGAGATAGGGATACAAGTAATGGCTACCACAATAAAGAAAATAAAGAATAAAAATAAGACATTACCAACAGGAAAAGGTATAAGATATTTAAAGTTATAACTAAAATACAGGAAGTACAGGAGAGAAAGGAATATAGACCCAACTAATGGGTCTCTTAACTGGCTGATGGCTCTTGGATAAAAAGTATAGAAAAGAGTCTTCCACGTGTTGAGTTTTGGGAAACTGTCAATAAGCCAGGTGGAAATTTCCTTGAAAATAGCAGGCTGTGACATTTAAAAAAAAAAAAAAGAGCCACAATTTTTTGACACTCCTTACATTGAGAGGTAGGGGCTATGTTCCCTTTCATTATATCTCAGCAGCTTTGCACTACTTTAAGCAATAGAGACAGAGGAAGATGACACTATGTCACTTCCAAAGTTAAGTCACAGAAGACAACATGGTTTCCACCTTGTTCATTAGAACACTAGTACTGAAATCCTGAGTAGTCATATAATCTGAGACTGCCATGTTGTGAGGAAGCTAAAGTGTGTGGAGAAATCACATGGAGAGACACTGATAAACAGGCCCAGCTCAGAATCAGCCTTAAGAGTCACTCCAGCCCAGGGATCAGATATGCAGGTGAAGGAGCATTCATATGATTCCACTCCCCCAGTGTTGAGTCACCCTTAGTATTTAAAATCTTCTCTGCTGAGGAACCAGGTATTACAGACCAGAAACGAGCCATCCTCACTGTCTGAATTCTGGCCCACAAAATCTATGAGCAGAATAAAATAGTTGTTTTATGCACTGAGTTTTGGGAAAAGGAGTGGTTTTGTTATGTTGCTATAACATCTGGGACACAGGCATTTAACACATTTTATTGAACTGAAGTAATTAGTATGTAAATGCATATATGAAAAGATAAAGATTAAATTACAAGAAATATCAATTTTTTTTAAATTTTGAGAAAAGATAGAAAAATATTGTATGGGAAAATGATAAAATAAAGCTAAAAATTACTTATTGACATGTTATCTCCAGAAGATTTCTTACCTAGGGTTTTCTAATGCTAGAGAGGATAGAAGAGGGGACATACAGAATGGGAAAAAAGAAATTATTACCACACCTAAATATTCAGAATTTTCTATAAAAATTAACATAATTATCTCTCTTCGGCAAAAGCAGTAAGAAGTAAACTTGTCATGATTACTCCTAGATACTATTAATAAATAACAACAGCAGTGGATTGAATTATATACCTCCAAAACTCCCTGAAGCTTGAATTGTGTCCCCCAAGTTTTATGTGTTAGAAACTTAGTCTCCACTGTGACTGTTAAGAGGGTGGGAAATCCTATTACGGTAATTGAAAGGTGGAGCTTTAAAGAGATTGGATTGTGGGACCTTGCACAGTGAATGGATTAACAATGGTGGTCAAGGACATGGTTCTGAGGGCTTTAAAAAGAAGAGGAGAGTCTGTCTTTCTGTCTCTCTGTTCTCTCTGTTTCCACCATCTTGCAGGGTGAGACCCCTGGGTCACTGCTGCCACCACCAGATGGACTTTGGTCTTCCCAGCCTCAGAAACTGTAAGCAATAAATTTTGTTTTCTTTATAAATCACCCAGTTTCAGGTATTTTGTCATAAGCAACATAAATGGACTAATACAGAAAATTGGCACCAGAGAAGTGGGGTGTTGCTTATAACAAATACTTGAAAATGTGGAAGCAGCTTTGGAACCGGGTGTTGAGGAGAAGCTAGAGGAATTTGGGGGAACAGGCTAGAAAAAGCCTAGATGCTGGTGAAAGTTTAGAAGACAAGAAAACCAAGGAAAGTTTTAGAGACTGGTTAAATGGTGGTGAACAGAATGCTTATGGAAATACAGACTGTAAAGACCCTCCTAAGGAGGTCTTAGATAGAATTAAGAAGGAGTTTATCAGAAACTGGGGCAAAAATCACCCTTGCCGTGAACTGGCAAGGAATCTGTCCACATGCAGTACATGCCCTAGGACTTTGTGGAAGTTGGAACTTAAGAATTGTGGACCAGAATGTTTGGTGGAAGAAATTCCTAAGCTGCAAAACATTAAGAAAGCTGCTTGGCTACTTGCAACAGCCTACACTGAGTTATGGCAGCAAAGGCATGACATAAAGCCAGAATTTAAAAGGGAGGCAGAGCATAAAGATGTGGAAAATTTGCAGCCTGGCCACGTGGTAGATAAGCAGAGCGCATTTTCAGAAGAAAATTTCAATGGTACTAAGAAGATTTATACACAAAAGAATGGGATTATCAGAAGGGGAAAAAGGCGCTGAAGGTATTGCAGGAGCCTCTGGGACCAACCCTTCCATTTCAGGCCCAGAGGCCTAGGGAGACAGAATTGTCTTGGGGAACAGGCCTGAAGCACCCTCCATGGGCTTGCTGCTCAGGGCCACCTCAAGAAGCTGCTTCCAGCACCAGCATCCCAGCTGCTTTGGCTGCTCCAGCTGTGGGTAAATTGGCCCCAAGTGTGGCTGGATATGCAGCTTTGGAAAATACAAGCAGAAAGCCTTGGCGGCATCCATGTGCTGTTAGGTCTGGAGGCTTGCAGAATACTAGAGCTGTGGAGGCTTGGGAGCCTCCACCCTAATTTCAAAGGATGTATGGAAAAGTCTGGGGGCCCAAGAAGAGATCTCTCACAGGGGCAGAATCATCACAGACAGCCTTTGCTGAGCAATGTGAAGCAGAAATGTGGGTTCAGAATTGCAGCAGAGAAACCCCAACAGCACCATGCCTAGTGGAGCTGAGAGAGTGGGACCACCATGGAGACCCCAGACCTGTGGAGCTACCAGAGTGGAACACCAGCCTGGGAGAGGTGAAGTATGGCCTGAGACCAGGAAAGCCATAGGAGTGGAGCTGCCCAAAAACCTGGGGACCCAACCCCCACACCAGCATGTAGAGGAGGTCTAACATGGAGTCAAGGTACCTGATTCACCAGCTTTGAGATTTAATGCCTGCCCTGCTGGGTTTCAAACTTGTTTGGGATCTGTTTCTCCTTTCTTTTCACCTATTTCTCCCTTTTGGAATGGGAATATATACCCTATGTTTGTCCCACCATTGTATCTTGGAAATAGATAACATATTGATTTCACAGATGGGACTTTGAACTTTGGACTTTTGAGTTGAAACAGGTTGACTTTGGGGATGAAATGAATTTATTTGCACGTGAAAAGGACATAAGTTTTGGAGGGCCAGGGGTGGAATACAGTGGATTGAATTATGTCCCTCCAAAACTCTCTGAAGCTTGATTTGTGCCCCCCAAGTTTTATGTATTAGAAACAGCCCCCATTGTGACTGTTAAGAGGGTGGGAAATCGTATTATGGTAATTGAAAGGTGGAGCCTTAAAGAGATTGTATTGTAGGACCCTGCAGTAGTGAATGGATTAAAAATGGTGGTCAAGGGCACAGTTCTGAGGGCTTTAAAAGAAGAGGAGAGTCTATCTTTCTGTCTCTCTGTTCTCTCTGCTTCCACCATTTTGCAATGTGAGTCCCTTGGGTCACTGTTGCCACTAGCAGATGGACTTTGAACTTCCCAGCCTCAGAAACTGTAAGCAATAAATTTTGTTTTCTTTATAAATCACCCAGTTTCAGGTATTTTGTCATAAGCAGCAGTAACAGACTAATACAATGACTCAGATGATTCTGTAGGAGTCATTGAAAATTATTCAGAAGAATGTTTCAGTTTATTGAATGTGCCCCCCTAAGCAACTAAAAGCTTTTGAGCTAACAGAAATTAGAACTTATTCCACTCCTGTGAGAGGATCTTAAAAGAGAATAAGCCAAAAGACATAAGCCTCTATTTCCAATGAGGAAGATGAAAAAATCAGAAGCTTGTTTTGACTACTATAAAAGATAGGCAGGTCAAAAGGCTATAAGAGAAGTATAAAGGGCGTGGGCCATATTCACAGATTGTTTGAATGGAATTTATGATACTACACCTTACTCTTTTGTATCTTTACAATAAAAAAGAATGGGGACTTGTAGAGCTCATCCATGGCCCACTAAGAACCATTAATATGTCATCCACTATTGGCTACACCCATCACAAGGAAGAGAATCCAGAGACCATGACAGAATATAGTTTGCTCTGGGAATAGTTGTAAGAGAAAGGGATGGGTATTTAATGACATTTCTTTCTTTGATTGCAATATTCTATCTGTTCCATACTCCTTTTTTCTTTTTTAAGTGCCTAGTTGAAGGAGGTTTGATTCAGCTAAATGATTGCAAGTGATCTAAAGAGAATGACCCGGATAAAGTCATCCATAAGTCATTCTGAAACTATAAATAGATAGTACATTATATACAGTGTGTACTGATATTCAGAAACACAATATTTAGGATAAATTAATATCTGCAAAATCTCCCCAAACAGAAAGATATCATTCAAAGAAAAATGGCTAGTATCACAAAGTTCAAGGATCACACAAATTTACCTCCAGGTGTTCCAAGTTATTTGTTCTCTGAACAAGCATATTATCCTTTTGCAAGATGTCTCTGTACTTCGCAGTCAGTTCATTGTATTGTTTATTGGCTAATTCTAGTTCAGATGAAGAGACACTATTATCTATAACTTTTTGGAGAGCCGCAATCTTGAAAATGGACATTTCCTATGTAAATAAAAACACACTGAGTTATGTTAGTGTATTTTTTTTTCGGTGAAGCACTAACCACTTTTGAGCAGGATAACACAAGATAATACAACTGAAAGCAACACAGATTCATTTTTTAACCATTTAAAAAGTATATGATTTCCCATGTAAGAGAAAATTTGCAATAATATTAATCTCTTTCATATAAGAAATAATACTTATTTGGAAATTCTAAATCATAATAAAAATAAATATAAAGTGAATCCTTTTATAACTCCTGTCATAGTAAAATGAAATTCAATTAATTTGAGAAAGTATAACAGTAGCAAGAAAATATATCGCTCAGAATATATCTCTGAATGGCTTTTCTAAATTTCATAAGATCAAAATACAACTTGCCTTTTGACAGATGAATGGCAAAATTAGCATTATCTCAGGTACAGCTTAGCTATTTCTGCTTATTACAATTTACACAGCCTAGCTTTGTAACAAAAGAAAACTTTCTGCTCACATGAAGGAAACATTATTTAGGGGAAAACACCTCTCATAGTTATCTATGTTTATGTTACTTTATGTCACTTGGTTCATGTTCTACTTGCCAACTATAAAACTATAAAAAGTCACTACTCAAAGATATCTTATAATTAACATGAAAAAGAAATGTCTGAACTTTGTTTCTCTACAGTAAATTGCTCTGTGATAAGCAAAAACTATATAGAAAAGTAAAATGAAGAGTGATGGAAGCTGATTAAGAAGTGGTGCAAGGAATAATCAAATTTGTGAAGTGAGAGATAAAGAATTTATGCTTATAATTCATTCTGTTTTGTTTTTTTTTTAAAGATGACTGGTAAGGGGATCTTAACCCCCGACTTGGTGTTGTCAGCACCACACTCTCCCAAGTGAGCCACAGGCCGGACCATTAGTGAGATATATTCTAAAGAAAATAAGAACTGTAAGAAAATGTGAAACTATGTTTGGTAGCACTGCTGTTATTGTTAATACCAATACAAGTTATTATTATTTCCAAATGTACATTGTGGGATAAAACAATTATTTTACTATTAATAATCAAGATTCTCTATGTAAGAAAAAGAAATACAAGTACAAAAGATCAAAGAGGGGTAATAAAAACCCCATATGATTTACTTACCCCATAATGTTAAATTTGAATTGAAAATAACAATATGAACTCATGATTTAAATATACACATATTTTCCTAACTTGTCCACTGAAAGGAACTAGTAGCAATGACACCCAGTGACCAGTTTTTGGTATCCAAATTACTTACTCCCTAAAAAGAACCAGGGCTCTTTAGATAAAAAGCTTATTCCAAATCCAAATAGGAAATATATAAGGTAAGTTTAACACATCTTGTGTCAGAAAACAAACCAAGCTTTGAAGTTCGGTTCAGGGACTTATAGATTCTTGTCAAAAAGACATAGAGTCAGCTTTAAAGGGCTCCCACTGGCAAAAGTTGAGACAGAAGAATAATGACAACTGAGTAACACACAATGAATATTTAAAATTCTGTGAGTCTGTTATACTGTAAGAGAAAGTGGAGGGGGAAAAACAGGAAGAAGGAGAGCACAACAATTCTGTATTCTGAAAACTGGCAATTAAAAGGAAAGAACGAATTATTTATTTATCCTGCTTTTGTAGTAGGAACTATACATCAAGATAACCAAATTGCCTAGGCTAATGAGGGAAAGCTCTTTATTTTACAAAAGAATGCCTGTAAATAAATATAAAAGTATAATGTAACTAGAAAATCATGATTTTTGCAACTCCTAATGAAATAATTAAGTCAGGCAACAATCAGTGGGTACTAAAACTATTAGGAGGACTGAAGAAGAATTTGTTATTTGCATGTTACCAAAATATCACCAAATAGTTAACTCAATCACTCAGTACTGGAAGTATACGGCTGTCCTCCCATTAACACGGTAAACAATCACAAAACGAGAAAACCAGACATATTCTCTCTTGAAGTGATGCAATATAAAGTACAGAGCATTACTTATGAAGAATTCTTGCCAAAAATATTTAACCTGAATCTAATAAGGCTTCAGAGCTAACTTTTAATAAATACAAGGGGTAGAGGAACAAGTAAAATGACACACAGAAAAATCAGATAAACCTTTAAACATTTTTAGAGGAAAAAAAAAACAAAACAAAACAGGGAGATCCTAGATCCTTGATTGAAACATGGGACAAATGATGAAATGTGAACACAGTCTAGGCATTAGGAATATCAGGGAATTATTGTCAGTTTTGCTGGGTATAATCAAGTTACTGTGGTTATGTAAATTTTAAAAAAGGTTTGGTTTTTAGAGATGCCCACTAATATATTTAGGGGAGAAATGTCTGCAATTTAAATATTCCTACAAAAAAGAAGAAGCCCTCACAGCAAATGTTGATAAAAGTTAACTACTAATCCAGGTGATGGGTGTTCATGATGCTATCCTATCTTTTGCATATTTAAATATCTTCACAGAGTCAAAAAAACAAAATAAAAATCAGATGTACCTTAAATCTTTGCAAACTTCCAATTTTTTCAGAAATTTCATCCTCCATTGATAACAATTCATTCTTTAGTTTCCCATTTTCTTTTCTAAGTTGTCGCTCCATTTCTACTAAGGTTGTAAATTGCCTTATGAGTGACTTTTCATTCACTTGCAAGACAGTGATTTTTCTACTATTTTCTGAAAGTGTTTTTTTCATTTCATCTGAATTCATTTGAAGAGTACTGAGCAAATTCTGCACAAAGACACACTGATATTACTTGTTGAATCTAGCTATCCTACTTTATATAATACTGTACACTGATGTTAAAAGTGTCTTACGTTATATTCTTTTACTTTTATAGCATCTTGTTGAATTTGATCCTCAAGTTTTTTCTTTTCCTCTTTTATTGTTTCGGTTTCTGTTTTCCAGGTTTCCTTTTCACTGAAAAACAAAACAAAACAAAACAAAAAGACTGTTTGGTAAACCTGATAAAATGATTAACTTTAGGAAGAGCTAACTTTAGATTATGAAAATTTAAAGTTTTCTGAAAACAAGAGACATATAGTTACTCAGTACCTGATAACAAAGAAATTAAAATTTCATTCAAAAAGAATTTAGCCTGGAATTAAAATTTTTTGAAAATAAATGCAAGGTAACAAAGTTATTTTATAAAATTATTTTCATTCTTCCCTGATTCATCTTTCTAAAGGGATTACAATATAACAATTAAAGCTGAATCTTATAAACATTTTATTGAAAATTGAAAAGAATTACAAAAATAGTCAATATCTCAAACTAATTCTGGAAATCAAGTCTTCACATTCTGACCCTACTCTTAAATTTGAGTGTTAAATACTTGCAATATAGAATATGAACAACATTAGAAATTATGAGACTTACAAGAAGGTGTATAAAGAACACAAAATTTCACTTACACTGAGGGAATAAGTTTAAGAATACATCTGGTAACTATAATGAACAATAGACTATATACTTGAAAATTGCTGAGACTAGATTTTAAGTGTTCTCACCACAAAAAAATAATAATTATGTGAGGTAATACATTACGTCAAATAGCTTAATTTAGCCATTTCACAATGTGTACATATATCAAAACAATTTTTACTTGTCAATTTAAAAAATATATGTAGATAAATTTTTTAAAAAGGTTTATAAGACACTGTTGCCTATACAAGAGACATTCCACAATTCCCTATAATCTGCTTGGCATAAACCAGTTATGGTGACATCACTCTCTTTGCCATTGAATGGTTCATACTTGAACATGTGACCCAATTCAGGCTAATGAGATCTGAGACAAAAGGTGCCAGATGCCTCTGGAAAAAATTTATTTTACAATAAAAAGTTAGAAAAAAATGTTCCTCTTCTTCAATGGGCATGGCTCCATCTTCCTCGAACTCTTGCAGTTATTTTACAACCACAGTAGAGACAATGACAACCCCTAACTATGACCAATCCTATAACTAGATCAGGGTTTCTTAGATCAGATAACAATCACCCTTAGTTGTTTAAATCACCTTTGATTAGGTACTCTAATTCCTACTACAGAAATCATTCTGATATAGATAAGGTGGCAAAGATGAAGAGAAATATTTTATGCCCCATGAATATGTATAAATGATGATGAAAGTGATGATGATGAACAATGCTAACAGGTGACATTTACAAAGTGTCCATATGTGCTATGCATTAGTCTGACATGTTCATGTAATAACTCACTTCAGTTTCACAACAATCTTATAAAAAAGGTATTACTATCACAGATAAGGAAACTGAGACACAGAAAGGTAAAAAGCAATTTGCTCAAGACCTTATAACTAGCAAATGTTAAAGTCTGGATTAAACCCAGGTAGAACAATCCAAGGCTATGGATGGGCTTTTAATCATGAAGCTACACTGTCTTTCTAAAAACATGGCCTTGGGCCGAGCCCGTGGCGCACTCGTGAGAGTGCAGCACTGGGAGCGCAGCGACACTCCCGCGATGGGTTCGGATCCTATATAGGAATGGCTGGTGCGCTCACTGGCTGAGTGCCGGTCACGAAAAAGACCAAAAAAAAAAAAAACATGGCCTTGATAGCAGTTATGAGTGTAAAACACACACACAAAAAAAAATGTGGAGGGGAAGAGGCAGGAGGGAATGGCAAAATAAAATATCTAATTTTTTTTATGTTACTTTCATTATAAAGAAGAATATATTGCAATTGTATTTATAAAGTTTTGTTAATACCTATACCTTAGATATTCTTTATATAATAAGCTTTGCTGATGACGAATTACTGCAAATTTTCTGTTATAGTCTTCAAGAGAATTTTCTAAATTCTTTAACTTCTTTTCTTTATTTTCTAGTTCCTAAAAATTGGGTTAGAAATAGGAATGAACAAAGCATCAAAATACATTTTGAATTCAAAGGTATAAATTCATATTCTGACATTACAGAAAACTATATAAAAGAGAAAAACCACCAAATCCATTAACAGCACAGATCATTTCTAATGATATTTCTAATGATATTTTGAACATTTTAGTTTTAGGCATAAAGAATAGAGCAATATGTATAAGAAAGAAATACTATACAACAGGTAAAAATTATTTCTATCACATGATAGTTACAGTAAGCACAAATTATCAGACAGAATAGTTACCATAGCACAAACTTTTATCAAACACAATACTTACAAACTCACTGCTAGTTGCTCAGCCACATAGCCTTTTTTCAACATACACTTTCATGACTCCAATCAAATTATCCTTTCCAATTATTTCATTTTAAAGATGAAAAAATTGAGACTTAAAAAGATTAACTTACTCAACACTGAAAAACTCATTAGCCCTACACTCAGGCATTTACCAAGCACATAAGCCAGGCTTGACACCAGGTGTTTTCCATATATGCAGATCCAACATTTGAGGTCAGGTCTGTCTGACTCCAAAGATCTTGCCATTTCCATCACTCTACACTGCCTTAGGATTGAGAGTCCAGGTATTTGTTTTGCTACTTTGGACAGGTTTTCAGGCTCCCAACAGACGCTCTCTAATCTACGACAACACTTCTGATATGTTTTTCATATAAAGATGCAAAACATGAATTGTATCTCAAACAACATAATAATGCCATACTGCCATTACTTGCTGACAGTGTCCCTATATTGGAGGAGAATAAGAGAACTCCTAAAGAATACTAATATTATAAATGTAAAAGTAATGATATAACATGAATTATAATGTTCTGACAAATAGTTAGGTTTGGATAACATACAAATTCTAATATTCAGAAAAAGATTAATTAGTGTAATTTCCAAATACAAAATTGAATATTCGATAACCATAATTCAAGCCCATTCACAAATAGATCATCTAGCAGACTGAAACAGTGGTGCTTATAATCAAAAACATATTTTCTTTGATTCTGAACACATTTTTGTAATTATACTCATATTTGTAGTGTATGTGATGTTATGGGAATTCAAATTTCAAATGAAATAATAAAAAGCATGTCTCATTAGACCATTCACAATGACCAAGATTTAGACAGCAAAACTGAGAAACAAACACCAGTCAAGCAGTATAGTAGAATAACCTTTCTAATTTGCTAATGGATTAACTTATACTTTCTAGGGTAAAGAGAAGAAAAAGATAAAAGATAATTTGGCTTAAAAGCTTTTTCTTATGGTTAACACAAAATTATTCCAATCATGACACTAAAAAGCTTTGTTAAGACTTTACTTTCTTGAATTGTTTGTCCAACCAGCAATCAATAAAAGTGCTCATCTTATTTATACATTTTTTATTTTATACACTTTATAGTAGGTGCTGCTTGTTCTACATGTCAATCATATATTTCATATGAATGACAGGCATGTGAGGATATGTGCACATGCTTCTCACGCAGATGAGTCTGATGAATTGCTTTTATTTATAATATACCATGTAACATCAAAATTCATTAGGAATATATCACTGTAATATTTGGAAAACTCAAGGAAGACTAAATTAAGAAACATACTATCAATGATTTCTATTATTTACATGTAAAATTTTCAGTACCTGTAAGAGATGTATTAAATATTCATTCTGAGAATTAATAATATTGGCACTAGATGGTGCTATCCCATCAGGTAGCTCTACTCCTTTAAAAACAACATTTGATCCTTCTGATTTTCGTAAAAGACTGGTTTCTTTTTCAAGATGATCTATCTGGAAACAAATAATCCAAGGATGAGAATCACATCTCTTACACCCAAAGAAAGACAAATGGAAAAGCAGTTACTTATACTTCATGCTTTGTCTAATGAATATTTTTAAAAAACAGATTGTGAATGCCCTTCCAGGAATTAATTAAACCATACCTTAATTTCTATTTAGAAATTCTTAGGTATAATACTTAGAATTTTTGTTTTTATATTATAGGGCACTTATTTGTCCACTTAATTTTATTTAAAAAATCCAAACAGATTTTTAATGTTGAAAGAATTAATTCAAGGGGCATTTTCTTATAAAGCAGTCTTTCAAAAAATTAGAAGTTTCCTATTAAATTTATGTTGTTATGCTCAGCATTTTCTTTTATTTAATAAAATTCTCACCTTTAAATTTGCTTTTGCCAACTGCTCTGAATAATTTATAGCCTCCTTCCGAGATTCTCTGAGCTCTTGTCTTAATTCTTCATTCCTTCCAGTAAGTTGATCAACTTGGGCTTTCAAATGCAGACTGGCATCAAAGATTCCTTCTGCATTCTTTGATTCTATAGCCTAGTATATTTATATTATATATTGGAAATATGGATGAAAACAGTAAAATCATAGTAAAAAAAATCTACCTTTCAATAAAATTGACATTTAAGCATTTTTCCTATTCCCATTACCATGCAGAAAAACAAAATACATCAATTCAATTTCCTATTTATGAATTTATAAAACTTTTGTTTAACTTACATTAACAAGCATAGTAATTACTTCATTATAACAATTAACAAACATCTAGTTAATCTTAGTAGACTGGTAGAGTAGAAAAATAACTGAACAGGAATAAGATAACTAGGGTTCAAACCTTAACCAGTCTCTTACTAGCTGGGCAAGTGACTTTAATTCTTTAGACCTTAGTTTCCTTGTCTCTAAAGAAGGGGAAATAAGGTTACCTCTGCCCATTTCACAGGGTTTTTGTATAGTCAAAATGAGGTAATTTATATATAAATGGCTTGAAGTTATGCAGCACCTAAGTATAAAGCATAAGTAAAGGAATGGAATAGCTACTACATTCAACTATGTGAATTTTTCAGTGCTTCCTCTTCACACAGTTGAAGCATAAGAGAGTACTTCAAAAAAGTTCATGTAAAGATTCTTATTATCTTTTAATTCTATTTTTCCATGACTTTTTGAAATACCCTTCTACATGATAACAAAGGTAGACACCAGAGAAGGAAAGTCAGAATGAGAAAGATATAAAGGAAATCAAATGGTTCTCATAAATTTTGTCAAATGATTTTCTTGCTTAGTAAGTTTTTAACATACCAGTATCACTCTGTCTGCTAACAATTATAGTGTTAAGTATCCAACTATTGATTAAATGTGATTAAAAAAAAATTCAATAAATAAGAATTTTTTCTATTTAAATCAAGCACAAATTTGGGAAACAATATAATATTGGACAGTAAATATGTCTTGATAATGTAAATAACATATACTTAAATATTAAGAATCTAAAATGTGTATTTTATTCAGGTTTATATAACAGACATTCATTAATACTGTGGAACGCTTAAGTCCCTGTATGGTAGATACAAATAGAATATTATTTGATGGCTAAAATCTTTCCTGTAGCAATGGGTAAGTCTTTAAACATTTAAAGTGGAGCTATACGATTACATCTCCAGATTTGTGGCATTAGTTCCCAACAGAACTGTAGGAACCACATATAACCAATGAATACAAAAAACAAATACCTAAAGGTTTTAGAAAATGAACAAAATAAGCAAAAATAAGCATATTTTGGAGGGAACTTGAAACATGGGAGATAGGACCAGCAAGAATTGAGTTTTCCATTTTTAAGACTTTAGTCTTAGGGCATGCTGTTGCAGTGACCTATCATCTTTCTGGTCTAGAAAACCAGAGGATAGAGCCCAAGCCACAGGAAAGTGGGGAGGGAATACCAATAAGAAGAAAGCCAGCAAAAAGGAGCTCCAGATTCTGTGTATAAAACTCTGCCAGGTCTTGGGTTGACCCTTGAACCAGAAGAATGGAGATAACAGAGGGAAGTGTGAGTGAACTTGAAGATAGACCAATAGCATTATCCAAATGGCAGAAAAAAAAGAAAAAAGATAAGGGGGAAAAGAAATGAATAGAGCCTGAGGACCTGTGTGACAATATCAAAAGGTTTAATACATGTGTCACTGGTGTCCCAGAGAGAATGGGACAAAAAAATAATTGAAGAAATAATGGTAGAAAACTTCCCAATTGTGGTGAATAGCATAAGTGAACAGATTCAAGATGCTCAGCAAACTCCAGACAAGATACACATATATGCTCATTCACACACACACACCCCTAGGTACTTTATAGTCAAACTGATGAAAACCAAGTATAAAGAGAAAGTATTAAAAGCAGCCTGAGGGCCGAGCCTGTGGCGCACTCGGGAGAGTGAGGCGCTGGGAGCGCAGCGACGCTCCCGCCGCGGGTTCAGATCCTATATAGGAATGGCCGGTGCACTCACTGGCTGAGTGCCGATCACGACAAAGACAAATAAATAAATAAATAAATAAATACATAAATAAAAATAAAAGCAGCCTGAGAAAAACTACACATTACATACAGGGAAACTATGATTCAAATGACTGTAAGTATCTAGACATCAGAAAATATGGAGATCAGTACACAGTGAAACAACATCTTTAAATGGCTGGGGGAAAAAAACATTAACATGAAAAATAACTTACATTAACTAGTCTTTCAAGACTAGGGATAATTAGAGATGTTTCTCCTCCTTTAACATCAGGATCTTTCTGCATTTCCTTAATAGCTTGCAATATTTCTTTCATACCTTCTTCAAGCTGCTTATTTTCTTCAACTAATTCTTTTACTGTAATTACATATTTTTCTCATTAAATGAATAGATCTTTTTCACAATTTACCCTATTCTACACAGATGAAAATATTTCACATATAGAAAAAAATAACCACTGGGAAAAGGCCAATGTAAATAAATACAAAAAAAATTAACTATAAGTCCAGCATGAATACTTGAGTTAAATGGTAGGGTAGAACTGTTAAATCATGTGCATATACACATATATCTTATAGCTGAGAAAAATGAATCCCCAGTATACTTTTGCCTTAACTTAAACTATGCTTTAAATTAAACATCTTTCAAATTCAGTTTTCTATTACTTCACTTTGACTAGAGAACACAAAAGGAAAACTAGACATATAACCTCACAAAAAATCCAGATTAATAACATTCTTTAACAATGAAATAGCAAGGCAAACCAACTGGATGAGTGAAAGAGACTGAAGTATATAAATTGCAGAGGTAGTTAAGGGTAAAAAAGATTAGAAAACAGAGACTATATTAAAGTCATTTCAGACCCATGATTTTAAGTATAGAAAAATAAGAAATAATAGTAACTTAGTAACTTACACTTATTCTGATATTTGGTTATCACTGTCCTACTTCTTTCTAAATCTCTTTCCTTTTCAATAAGTTCTCGTGAAAGAAATTCATTCTGAACAAAAAAAGAAACTAAAATTGATATTTTTTTTTTAGAAAATATCACAATAGTCTATAGTTTTCAAGTTAAAAAATTTAACCAACAGAGGTATAACACAAGTTATAGAGACATAGCAGCAATCGTAAAATAAAGTCTAAAGAGTAAAACAGATGATGCAGGCAATGAACCTCTTCCCACCTTCTCCCTCCTCTAACTCCCACGACAAAAGGCAAAGAGATATAATGAAAGTTATTGTCTTTAGTACCACAATTATCTCTTTTAATGTTCTGCCTTTACACTACCTTTTCTGCCTGGCTTCTATGACGTTCAAGCTCTATTTCTGCATTTCTATTCTGTGCTTCTTTGATCAATAAATCCTGTGCTATGACTTCATTCTAAAGAAACATTTAATAAATTAGACAAGACAATAAGTCCATATTAAATGTATGGCATTTTTAGATTTTTAAAAATAGAATGTGTATAAATTAGTGTTATTGTGCAAACAAAAAAAATTATTATATAAAAAAAAAATTATTGTAACTGTAGAGAACTTTGTTAGAGAAGTCATAAAAAAGTCATCCCAGGAATACAATTTGAAAGAAAGCTCACCTGAGATCTAAGAAATACTAGTTCTCTCCGTAGCTGCTCTATAAGATTTTCAAGTGGCTCTATCTGAGATAATTGTGATTGTGCAGTAACAGGCATAGGATCTGGAAGATTAACTTCAGGCTTACTTTTCAAAATCTCTGTCTGTAAGGGTACTTCACTTTTTCTTGTATCTTCTTTCAAATTGTTATCAGTATACTTTATTTGGGTGTGAATCTGTTCATCTTCTGATGCTACTATGTGAAATTTATCCACATCAGCTCTATTACCATGAATTTGTTGAAAAAATATCGCAGATTTGTGCCTAAGTGATAACTTCTGCATTAAGTCTGAAGCTGTTGATAAGGCTTGAAAAGATGAATCACTTTTTTGCATGGAACTAGTCTTCTCTAGTGCTTGATGGCTTCTTGACACTTTTTTCATACAATCATCAGAAAGACAGCATAAGTAGTCATTTATGTCTTCATGGTTCTCCCTACTAAAGGTACTGACTAATGATTCTAGATTTCTTAAAGATTGTAGACATGGTGCTTTAAAAATCTCTCTTATTGTAATAGTTTCTGGAGTTGAATTATCTTTTACTTGCAAGGATGAAGAATATTTAGTATTAGAGACAAAAGGATCCACTCCACTTTCTAAACTATGATGAATTTCAGATAACGTTTTTGATAATGGTCCTATAGTCATATTCTCTTCTGACTCATTCTGATCTGATTGTGGAATACTGAATGATGGTCTCCTGCGCAGCAGCTTTATTTTATCTGAACTCCTAATCTGTATTCAGAGTAAATAACGTCTCATTAATCAATCTTTGGATCAACAGGTTATTTACATAAGAAAACATTTTTCTCTACTTATTTAACAACTATAAAAAGAAATGAATATTCAAAATGAGATAATAGAGGAAGAAATGAAACAATGATAACATTTTCCTTTATTCTTTTTGCCATAGTAGTAGTTTACTGTTTACCTTTGATTGTGCTTCACTCGTATTTTTCAGTCTCACTAAATCCAATTTTCTTTCTCTTATTTTATCTCCTTGAGAAAAGTTTTCAGATAGGTTCAGGTCCTCAATAGTTAATCCTACATATAAAAAAATTAACAAATTAAAAACATAAAAATAACTTTCCTACTATTCCAATACTTTAATTCTTAAGAACTAAAATCAAGTTTTAACCAAAACAAAAGGTAGAATAATTGTTTCTAAAATCTCTGACTCACATGTAGCCAATACAACTTTCTGATCTAGCTCACTTTTAATAAATTATCGATAATATGAGAAACCAATCTGAATTTTATCTTCTCTTCCATTCTTTGCCCATTCCATATTAAAAGTGCTAATTAATAAGTACTAAAATAGGATAGACACATATAAAGAAAGTAAACAAGAATCATGAGTAATTAATAAGCTGGTTATTACACTAATAAATTACAATGTTTCACTTCTCTAGAAAATTTTTGATGTAATACACAAACCATAATGCTAAAAAAATCTCTCTGCTATTATTCATAAATTTGCTTGTGGGCTTGGGCTGAGATAAAAAAATTCTTTCTCTTAAAAAAACACATGCAATGGCTATTATAAAACTTAACCAACTGTTCTCTTTACATCAAGTAAGACAAACCACAAAAAGATGTTAATTTACATTCAATAAAACATTACATTCAATTACATTCACTTAGTAAAGAATAATTTACAAAGAAGGTTTTCAATGCATAGCCCTTAAGGAAGGGGAAAATATTAAGTATAACATATATTAACATAAAAATTACTAAGTTTTCTCATTATTAATCACAACATATTGGGGCTGTCTAGAAATTAAAAGACTACACTATAAACTTTTCAAAAGTCCACTATTCCTTGTATTTTGTTCACTTGTTTGGTTTTATTTTATTCAGGACTGAACCCAGTGACACTCACTTATCTCTTACTCAGGCCATAATTTTCATTTATTAAACTTGTAGCAGAACCACAGTAATATAACAATAGTATTTCTAACATCCAGAAAATTTCAGATCTAAAAACTGAATTCCCAATAATTTTTTTTAAAGGTTCGGAATAACTGAGTATACCTGAAGTTGCACTTCGTTTTCCTCTTTCTTGAGCCATTTGACGAATTTTTTTTTTCAGATCAAGTCGCTCTTCCTCTAGACTTTCAATCTGCAAAGTATGAATTATTAGTATTTCTCTTCAGTTCAGCCAAGAAAATAATCAATTGACCACCACACTTGCCTCTTTCAAAAGAATCTGGTTTTCAGCTCTGTACTGCTGCTGTTTTAAGCATTTGCTATTTCTAAATTCAGTTAAATCAATCATTGTCTTCGGCTCAAGGCCTAAAATAGAAACAAATACAATTAAAAACTTTAAAGCATTCACATGAACTATTAAAAGTTCATATATCATCAAGCAACTGGTTATAATTCATTTGACAGTATTATTAAATAATAGAGTACTTTTTGTGCAACAATTTTGGATACGTTCTTGAACTGTACCACAAACATTTTACTACAATTATTAATGGAAATCCTGACAAAAACCTGAAGTAAATTATAGACCAAGATTTGGAGCCTTCTAAACACAGAAAACATGGTGTTTGTGACAGCTATCTACACTGGCAGAAGCCATCTTAGGAACTTCCAGATTCCTGGCTGTGATCTGATAGGTCAGGTTGATCAGAAGTCTAACTTGAGGTCCTAGCAAACCCCAGGACCCTAGTTAGAACAGACACTTTTCACAAACAAATAATCTGTACAAAATATTTATTTTTCCTTCCCTAGAGAAAAGTTAAGTCATTAAACTCTAAGAAAGCATTAACTGATATATAGCAAGTATAATAAAATCAATATATAGATCTTTATTTTCATTTTAAAGAAGCAACTTAGACTGTCATAACATTCAAATTACTAATATTCACTAATGAACTATTTATTGAAATCAATATATAAACTCTCAAGCTACATATACTAATTACTTCATAGAATCAATAGAAACTTTAAAATACTCAACCAAAGCAAAACATAAGCAGTCTAAATTGTAAATGTCAAGTACTTAAAAAGTCTTTAAAAGGTTTAAACAGTATATCTGAATGTCCTCATGAATTCACCTGAAACGAGAACATTTTGCAAATGAACATAGGTCATACAGATCCTACTTTGGTTGAAAAACAAAAAAAAGGATAAGTTCTGATATGTAGTATTAACATAATAGACTTCCATTTTTTAAACAAGTGGTTATTTCTGAGATAATAGACTAAATAAAGCAATGCTCCAGGCCTGCACAACCACCATTCCAAACCCATCAAATCCCCAATCCTACTTCAGAGTAGCTCCATTTTAATTTGTTTTAAATGTTTTTATGGAAGTATTTATTTGAAAGAAAGCATTCAACTACTTAATAATAATAAACAAAACATAACGCAAAAAATACTTGAAAATCAGAGTTCAGTAAAGCACTTATCTGATGGCTTACCCACACGCTCTCTAAGTGCCTCATTTTCATCGAGAAAATCATTGATCTTCAACTCAAGTTTATTGATTTCCTTTGTCAATACTTCAATCTCTCGATCTCTTATTTTAATTTGGTTTTTACAATTTTTTATTTCAACAACAGCATCTTCTAAACCATATACTCCCTGAAAAATAGCCAATCTAAATTAAATACTGTCAGCGCTCTGCATCCACAGCTTCTGCATCCATGGATTCAAGCAACCATGGATTAAAAAATATTCAGGAAAAAAAAACAATAAGAAATAACAATACAACAATAAAAAATAATACACATTTTTTAAAAAATGCAGTATAACAATTATTTACATAGTATTTACATTGTATTAGGTATTATAAGTAACCCGGAGAATCTAGAGATGATTTAAAGTATATAGGAGGATGTGTGTAGGTTATATGCAAATATCACAACATTTTTTATAAATGACTTGAGCATCCTCAAATTTCAGTATCTTGGTGTGGTCCTGGGGCCAAGCTCCCCTAGATACTAAGGGATGACTATATAGCATGGTTTATTTGAATAGTTTTACCAAATTCATTAATTTATTTCTTATGTCTAAGGGGAAATGCATATATACCTATAATTTATATCACTAACCTAGGTTTTTATTGTGTTTTTATAAACCAAGACCAGTAATAATAATGATGGAATACTGAACAGTTGAACTTTCCCAGTACAACATCCTAATGGCAAAGTAACTCAGAATACTACCCATAAAACACTTAACAAAATACAAAAAAAGAGTAAATGTGAATCAGCAATACCAACAGAATATGTAAGTTATTAGTTGCCTGACTTAATTGTAGGCAGATTAAAAAAATATAGAAAGTACAAAGTATGATGTGCTGACATAGTAGGTGACAAAACCTCCTGTCATAAATTTTATCACAATAGTCAGTGGTGTCACATCTACATGGTTGCTCAATGAACATAGATAACAACGAATGTAATCTTGTTGCCTCACCAAAGCTGATTATCTGGGCAAAATGCTTTGATCAAAAGGTTTGAAAACAATTCTCCTGCCAAAAAAATTAATGCTCAAAATTTGAAAAATATAAATTAATTAGGATAACCTTTATCAAAAGACACTTACAGAATGTTTTTTAAACGGTACGCAGTAAATGGCATGGAATAGTCTTTGAGTGGCAAGAATAATTCTAAGTTCCTTGATTGGCAAGATAAAAATACATACCGATTCATAATCTTTTAATCGCTTCAGAGCCTCAACTAATTCTTTATCCTTTTCCCTAGCATCTGCCTCAGCCAGTTCCGCTGTTCTCTCAGCTTCCTTTGTTTTCTCTTCTAAAAGTTGTACCTTTGCCTGAATTTGCATATAATGAGTCTGTTGAGAAAGGGTTGAAGCCCCTGCCAGGAAAAAACAAAAATCATGAATTAACTGAACCAACTATTCTTTCCTTAAAATCAGTGGTTCCAATATGAGGTCAGGAGAAGTGATGTATCATTTTTAAAAAAGCTCCCTTAATGTAATAATTTTATACCTGTAAAAGTTTTGTTTTGACTTTATTAATAAAATTAACCAAAAAAAATAAAGTTCAGTAAAATCTTCTTAGCTGAAGGGGTATGGATTATAAAAGGTCACAAACACTGCTTTACAAACAATGACCAATGTGGCAGAGACTGTTAGCTATTCCTAATATTCAACCTCCTTTTTTGTCCACTGTACTAAAATTACAAATTTTTAGCTGGACACATGGCCACTTGAAATAAAGACTAAATTTCCACATACATTCTAGCAGCTAGGTGTGGTCATTTACAAATGGGATGTAAATACCCAAGTCGTGCAAATTTCAAAAAAACGTTTTTAAGGGAGAGAAGTGAATCATTCTTTTCTTTCCTCCTTCTCGCTAGCTGGAATATGGATATGAGGCTGGAACTCAAACAGTCTTCTTAGAACACAAGATGGAAACCACTTATAGAGATAGGCAGAGCAACAAGATACAGGGTCCTTGATACCGGAGATCTGTGTAGCTGTCACACCAATCCTGAACTAATTGCTTCAACTTTGTTTTTATCACAGAGAAATAAATTTCTATCTTGTTTAAACAATTGTTTATGCTTGATTTTAATGTCACATGCAGCTAAATTTAATCCTAAACTAAAAAATCCCTAAACCCACCCTACTTGTGTTATCTTACTAAACTGTTTTTAGACCAAAATATAATATTCCTTTTGTTCTAAAATTTACTGACACAGATCATTCTCCTATTCACCCATAATAAACATTTACTAATATATAGGGCATATACTTACACTGGACTTGTATTATGCATTGGACTAGTATGGGGGATCACATAAGTTTGTAAGAAATGAGCCCTGCTCTGTGGAGCTAACAGACTAGTTATAGAATGTGACAGAGGTTGAATTGTCCCCTGATATCTATTCCCCCTTTCTTCCACACAACCCTCCACATTAAACACTATATTTACCAGACTATCTTTCTACATGTGCCCCTTCTTTCTCTATCTTGCTGTTTGGAATACAGACATGAAGTAAAGCTCCATTTTGGATGGGGCAAGTGAAGGCAACACCTTGTACTGCCTAATTCTAGACTGTTAGACAAGTGAGAAATAAACTTCTATCTTAATTTTTGCCACTATTCTTCAGATATCTGTTTCTGATAGCTAAATCTAATCCTAACCAATGAAGGAAAAACACCATTAGCCATCATGGTTTACAAGTTAAACTGAAGATATATAGTCTAGTACACTTTCTATGAGCTTTGGGGATTATATGACTATTGACTGTCTTAAGTGTCAGATAAGACCCCTTCATTATTTGATAGACAAGATCAAACATCACTTTTCTCCTGGTGATTGGAATATGCAGAATCTATACCATTAATCATCGTTTTAAAGCAGTTTATATTACTGTCAAAGAATTCCAATACAAACATAACACACACACACATATAGAAATATGTATCTCAAGTGGGCTCTTGATGCTGCTCAACAGTCATACTACATTTCCCAAGTCTTCATTCTTCCAGATGACCATTTTATACCTTCTCTTCTCTTCAAATATATAATACATTTTTCCTATCCTCACTTTCAGCTGAGAACCTTGCTTCTTTGTTCAATGAGAAAAAAGAAGTAATCAGCTAAGAACTTCTACCACCACTAGGAAGTCTACTTAGCCACTTGCATCTGCATCTATACGCTCTACCTTTCTTCCTGTAATTATGGATGAACTCTCTCCATGTTCCTACTTAAGGCCAGCCTCTCCACTGGTGCACTAGATCCCATTCCATTGTCTTCTCAAGGATATTTTCCATAACTGTTTCTCTCCTTCTTCTGCTTCATCAATTCATCAATTGTTTCTTCTTAATGTAACTCTCCCATTAACCTTGAAACATGAGTTATTTCTTCCATCTTAAAGACAGAAAGACTTTCTTAATTCCTCTCTCCCCTCAAGCTACCACCTCCATTTTCTCCTTCCCTCTATAAAAACAGTCCTGAAAACAATTCCTGTATTTCTTCTCTCCATTTTCTTTCTACCCTCTTTTAAACAAAAATGACTATTGCTAAGCCCAATGGTCAATTTTCAGTGCTCATCCTGACCTACCAGCAGCAATGAAAACAGCTCTGAATGCAGTTGTTTATTCTTCCTTGATGACATTTCTCATGTAGTTTTCAGGACTCTCCACCCTCCTGGTTTTCCTCCCATCTCTCTGGCCATTCCTTTTCAGTCTCCTTTGGTTGTTTCTTTCATCTCCCATCCTCTAAAGTAGAAGTATCCCAGGACTCAGTCTTTAGGTTTTCTTCTTAACCTACATTCACTCCCTTGATGATCCTGGCCAGCCTCATGACTTCAAATACCACTTGTATGGAGAGGGTTCCCAAACTGCTATCTTTAGCCTAGATTATTCTCCTAAACCTTGGACTTTTATATACAAGTGCCTACTTAACATTTTCACTTGGATGTCTAATAAGCATCTCAAACTTAACATGTCTAAACCTAAGTACTTGATAATCTCTAAATATGCTCTTCCCACAATCTTCCTCAGCGTTCATTCCAAATGTCCTGATAACTCCTTCTTTCACATCCTACATCTGCTCTGTCAGCAAATTCTATTTCTATCACCTCCAAAATACATTCAGAACTGACTACATCTAATAACTCCACTGCTACCACCATGCACCTCCCTCACCTCAAACCATCACCTCCCTCCATATCATTGCAATACTCTTGTAACAGGTCTCCCTGCTTCTGTGTTTACCACAGTCTACAGTCTACTACAGACACAGCCTGAGTCAAATTATATTACTGCTGTCTTTAAAAACTTTCTTTGATGTCCCTTCCCATTTAAACAAAAGCCAAAGTCTTTACAATGAATTATAAGGCCCCATATGACATGGCCTCTTGTTACCTCTGATTTTATTTCCTACTAATGCCCCACTTGCTCACTGTACTCCAGCCACAAAGACTTTGTTGTTCTTTGAACACATTTGGTATACTCCTGTTTTTGTGCCTTTAAACTTATTCCCACTGTTTAGAGCCATCTGCACAGCTCACTCCTTTACTTCCTTCAAGTCTTTGTTCAATTATCTTCTCAGTGAGGCTTTTGCCTCACTATCTAAATTACAACCTACCCCAAACACCAACACCAGCATTATACTTATACACACACAGAGACTTGCTATTTCGCCTTCATGTTATTTTTTTTATCTTTAGCAATTATAATAAACATGACTATGAATTTATCTTGAACAGTTTGTACCAATGTGCCTTGGCATAACTACAGTATGTAGTGCTATAGAAATATAACAACACTGATATTATGAGGGCTATATTCACAGGATGTGATATGCTAGGCTAGGTAGTATGACTCAGCATAAGCCGAATATGATAAGAAATTAATTTGGGAAAGATTAATTCAAATGCTTACACATCAAATTACTTCTGAAAGCTATCTGTAATAGTGATAAGCTGATCAAAACTTTATTCTCCATTCTTTGTTAATTATAAAAAGCATGTTCAATAAAAAATAATTATATCACCATTTTTCACCTTCCAGCCAATCTGGTAATAGAGGTTAATGTAATTTTCATCAAAGGAGAAAAATGACAGAAAATACATTTATCATTTACAAATTTAAGCACTAGTAATCTGTATATAGTAATTAATAATAACCTGTACAATTAAAAAAATATGATAAAATTCAAATGAAGAAAACTCAATAATATGTGAATATTTACATGACATAATTTTATTTTAATAAAAATAAAATGCTTTAAAACATAATAACTTTATATACTTATAAAATACTGAATTACCTTTGTTTCTTTGGAGCTCATTTTTCAAGTCTTCAATAATAAAAGTATTTTTTTCCATTTCTTTTGTATATTGTTCTACTTGTTCAGTGAGCATCTTAATTTGACTGTCTCGTTCCTGTATACCCTATAAAATATTTTAAAATACTACACATCCCTTCATGATTATTAACATGCATCTTAAAGCTAAGAAAAAATGTAGGTCTTGTTTTTTTCAACAAGACTGTAGAATATATTTTCTTGTGGGTAAAACTTTGCCTTTTACTATCATGAACACCTCAACTACACTACACTACACAGTATTAGGTATACTGCTGTCACTAAAAGGTGAATATAATGGTTAACACTCTGGCAAATAAGAATTCCAGAACGCTGTAATATTTGTTACTTTTGCTTATCATCTATCCAATTCAATCTTTCTACCATTTTGTATGTTTGCGTTTTGCCCTGTGCTTTCTTATACTAAACCTAGCTTTTACCCCTTTGGTCCTTCATTCAAAAATATTGTCCACTGTAATTGTTCTTATTCTCCAAACACTTCTCAGATTTTCTTCTTTCTTTTGGAATATGACTACAGCACAAATGATGAAAATGTGACTTCTTTCTATATAAATATATTTTACTGTAAATTAAGTCTTTAGTAGCACAGACAAATTATAACCATTCTTTTAGCTTATTTCTCATTGCATAGGGCATATCAGGAGTAAGATACTTGGGCCGGCCTGTGGCTCACTCGGGAGAGTGTGGTGCTGATAACACCAAGGCCACTGGTTCAGATCCCATATAGGGATAACCGGTTAGCTCATTGGGTGAGTGTGGTGCTGACAACACCAAGTCAAGGGTTAAGATCCCCTTACCAGTCATCTTTAAAATTAAAAAAAAAAAAAGATACAATATAATAAACCTTAATAATAGAGTATTAAGATAGTCTAAGATTTCTAAAAGTTTTTAATAGTTCTTTATTAAATAATTCCTAACCAAAACAGTGTGTGTATTATCCACATCAACATTAAAAAAAAATGAACAAAATAATTCTATTTCTAACTCTAACCCTAACTATAAACTTAATTCTAATTTTTTTCTTGGAACTGGATGATGTAGGAATATCTCAGAAGATTTTATTATACAACCAATAGTGCAAGTCACTAGATTAGAAACAGGTAATATAATAAAGCATAGTTCAGCATTCCAACTTTAATAAAACAGGTTGATAAACCAAATTTTGAGAAGGTTTTACCTGTTGTAGAGCCATAACATTACTTTTGTCAGCATCAAGCTGAGCATTTTTAAGTTTCTCCCTCAGGTTATGTAACATTTGCTGATACTCAATAATTTCATCATCTTTAGAAGACAAAATTAACTAGAAATAAACAAAATAAGATTTTTTACACAAAGGAAAATTAATAAACCATTCCTCATTTATAGTAAATAATATATACCTTTAGTAGATTTAAGAAAATACAGTAAATAAAATTCTTTGAAATGACAAAGTATCAGCAACTACAAGTACAATCTTTTTCCTTTTGTATATACAACCTTAAGTTTAAATAAGAAACAATCCAAAAATACTCATTATAATTTCTCTTTTAAAATTCAATCTTTCACTTGGGAGAGCATGGTGCTGATAACACAAAGGTCAAGGGTTTGGATACCTGCACTGTCCAGCCACCGAAAAAAAAGAAAAAGAATTCAATCTTTTAAAAAATTTCAAGCTTTCAAAATCCATTTCTAAACAAGAAGTTATAAGTACCTCCATACAACTGCAAAAATTTTATACAACTGATCTTTTGAAGTAAACATTAAAATGTCACTGAGGCATAAAATATCTTCAATGAATAAAAGGAAAGATAATCTTGTGTTCTTAGAAGGACCAAATATCATAAAGATGTTTATCCTAAATCAATGTGTAAATCAATTTATAACTTTAACAAACATCCAATAAAATGATCAACAAAATATTTTTTAAGAAGTGGACAAGCTATTCCTAAAATTCATGTGAAAATGTTCGTAAGAGTCTAAAAACAAAAAATAATAATAGCTTTTTCAGTATATACATGATTAGAAAATAGATCAATCAATTTAATAACAAAAGAGTCCAAAAATAAATTCAGATTCAACGGGAGTTTTGTATGTGATAAAAATAGAACTGTATTTCAGTAGAAGAAAGATGAAATATTCATTAAATTATGTTTGGACAACAGATTAGCTCTACTGCATCCATATTACACTCTTGTACCAAAATGAATTATATATGCATCAAAGATTTAAATGTTAAAGATCAAGGTCAAGAGTTCGGATCCCTGTACAGCAACCCTCAAAAATAAAAATAAATAAATAAAAATAAAGGTAAAAAAATGGAACCAGAAGATACTAGGAGAAAAGATGAGAAAGAAGTTTATACTCAGAATCCTTTCTAGTTATAACAGAAAACTCAAAAGCCATCAAAAAATAATAAATTTAACTACACAATATAAAAATAAATACTTTATAGCAAAAAATACCATAAAGCCAAAATGACAAACTGGAGAAATATATTTGCAACATGTATCACAATTACTCTTGTAGCAATTTATTCTACAGATGTATATTTGCAAATTAATACATATACAAGGATATTCAATAAAACGTTGTTTCTAACAGCAAAGATTAGAAACCTCCTAAATGTCACACAATAGGAAATCAATTATCAAATAGCATACATATCCACAAAGAAAAATTACACAGCCAATAAAAGGAACAAAGTAATACTACATGTACTAAAATAAAATAATCACCAAAAAATACTAAGTCAAAACAAAGTAAAGTGCGGAATATAAGTGGTATCATTCTACCATTCTCATTTTACCCCTCAAATTAAAGTGGTAAAAGCAACTCTTTTTTTCAAAGGATGGTAAACTATGGACGACTGATCAAATCTGTCCTGCCACTTGTTTTGTAAATAAACTTGTACTGGAAAACAACCTTGTTCATTCATTTATGTATTGTCTATGGCTGCTTTCATGCTATAGAAGCAGAGTTGAGTAGTTACAGGAGAGACCAGATGGTCTAAAATATTTACTCTCTGGCTCTCTACGTAAAGTTTATTGACCCCTGGTTGATTATATAGGTCTCATTTTATTGCTACTATTTTTGTTTATAATACAGGTTATCTGAGCTTCCTAGATGATAATCAATTCCAAATTGCCAACAAAATTTACATGAACCCTGCTACAAACAATGACTCTAGAAGTGATAGCTTTGAAATTAGAATTATTCATTCAGAATCATCTTAGATGCTTACAAATATACAACCATCATAATCCCAGCTTCTGATACAGGAAGGCCAGGGAATTAGGTTGGGGTTAAAGAGAGGTGAGAAGGAAAAAAAGAATATTTTGAAAAGGCTTCTGAAGTAATTCTGATAGATCTTTCCTCACTCTCATTCCCACTGATTAATCTGACATGAAAAACAGAGTTGGAAAAACTAAAATTAAACCTGAAACTATAAAACTAATGTATACAAGGTAGCTATGAGTTAAGTGAAAAAATTTAAATTTTATTTAGAATTACATATTTTAGATGATATATTATCAACTAAGACTTCCATCAATAAGTTTAGTTTAAAGTTTAACTCATTCATTTGCAAGAGATCATTTAATAACAAAAGAGCTAGAGGACACACAGAATACTTTTAGAGGTTTTCTACTTAAGACATATAATAAACTTTTAAAAAAAACCCTAATCAAAATGTTCTTAACTTGTATGAGACCTTTAAACAAAAATAAGACTAAAATTTAAATCTAAAATACAAAATAAAAAAGCTATTATATCAATTAAGAAAAGCACCTTCCATTCTTCTACTTTTGCATTGACAGCTAGCATGACTGGATCATCGTCTTCATTTTTTGCTTTCAGAAGATCTGTAAGCTCCTGCACCTAAAAGGCAACAATTACTTCAAGAACTGTTGTGAATTGGTGCAATCTAAATATATTTATTAATATGCGTATTTACATATACACTACATATACACGTTCATATACACATATATAGATATGCATACTTATTATATATGTAATGTATCTACATATGCATACTCATATATATACATATACATTACATATGCATTTTTACTATCACAGTGGTTCTGTAGTTAAAGGTGACATCTAATGGTTTCTGCATCTTTATAGTTGCATAATTATTTCATTACGGGAGAATTATATTTTTAAACATTATTCTACTTTTTAAACAAGTTTAATCCCATGTAAATGGTAAATAATGTATTGGTTTCTAATATATTTATAGTGTATTTATTTTAAAATATAAAATTAAATTTTATAATCCACAGGAGTTTCAAGAGTTGTTAGTAGAAAATCATTATTATGAGCTTTGCAGCACTGCTCTCTACACATTTTCTTCAGGTTATCATTTATATACCCCATATGACAAGAATTACAAGGTGTTTGGGAGGGGCTTACAGAAACACAGACAAATATGTCAGCATGACAACATATTATAGTATTAAGACAAAAGACAAAAATTCACACCCTAGAAAGTTAAAGTACTTTCTAGCTTTGAATAAATAGCAATAAAAAAATATGAAGTCTATGTAAATAAGTTATTCTAACAGTAATTCTTGGGCCGGCCTGTGGCTCACTCGGGAGAGTGCGGTGCTGATAACACCAAGGCCACGGGTTCGGATCCCATATAGGGATGGCCGGTTTGCTCTCTGGGTGAGCGTGGTGCTGACAACACCAAGTCAAGGGTTAAGATCCCCTTACCGGTCATCTTTTAAAAACAACAACAACAACAAAAAAAAAAACAGTAATTCTTACTTGAAGTCGATAGTGACCATTTTCTTTTTTTAATTGGTCCATTATATTATCTGTCTGATGCAAAATAGCTTTCATCCTATTATACTCATCAGTCATCTTCTCCATTTCCTGTACAGACTCTTCTAAATTTTTTCTCATTTCTTGATTCTGAACTTCAATTTTCTCATTAGCTTCTGTTAAAGTCTAAAGAAGTTAAAGACACCATGGTGAAAAAATAATTTTTTTTAAGAAACTAAAACTTAAGCTAAATTAAAATAAAATGGAGTCTTAAGTTTCCACTGATGAAAAGAGAATTCTTTACAGACTTTTAGTTTGCATTGGTGTTGACCGAGTAAATCAAATTAAACATCAAGAAAATTGTACATACAGATCTTAGTTGTTCTTAATGTTCAAGATAGCATACATAAAAAGAATGAATAAAGAATTACAACTTCAAAGATACAATTTATTTCACGTTTTACAAGTACATAGTTCCAGATTTATACTAAAGAATTTACATGTACAGCTAAATACTTGATTTACACTATAATGAAATTAAAGTTTTATAAGAATCATCGCTCTGAGATGACTTCTATCCATTTTACCTGAATTTCATCCAGATACTGGACAAGTTCATGGTTTTTTTTAGACAACTGTGATCGGTAGTCACTGTCTTCTCCTCTTCTTGATAAAAGTGTTTCTTTTTGTGAATCTATTTGTTTCTGATAGTCAATAATATCCTGACGAAGCTGTTCATTCTGAAGGTAGACCAAACACAACATTCCATTAAGAAACTATCCAGAATAGCAAAATTACATCCTCTAAACAGCACTCTCAGAATAGATCTTTAAATTCCCAAGGTTTCACTACCCTTACAAGCCTCACCTTTTTCTTTAGACGTTTGTTCTCCAGAAAAGGACAGGAAAAAGGCAATTAGAAATGAGAAAGCAATACATAATTAAAAATAATAATCAGAAATTAAAGAAAGCAAAAAAGAGAAATTTCAGGAGAATGAGGTACATTATTCGGAATAACAAAAGAAAGAACATTAATTATCAACCAAAACAAAGAACATTTTGATTAGGTTAAAAAGATAAGAACTCCTATCAGAATAAACGATGTACAAATATTATTTGGCTCAGAAGAACCAAATAATAAGAATTTATAAGATTACATGAGAAACAAAACTTTTAAAAGAACACTGGATAAAATAAGAGAAATAAGAACAGAAATCCAGTCACATATTCAGTTAGCAAACCAGCAAGATTCACCCGCCAGATCTAAGATCAATGAATGACCTCATGTTTTGATTTATTTCCTACTTCCCTGAGATAAAGTCATATAATAAAATGAGCCTTTTTGAAAACATCAGTTACTTAGAAGATTACAGCTCTGGCTACAATGTAAATTTACGTAATTTTAAACAAGTATCTTTGTTGAACCACCACAACTACTAAAACTTTTTACCAACCTCTCTTCTTAACTTGCTGTTTTCATTTTCTGCCTCCTCATTTCGAAGCGCCAACTAAAACAGTAAAAAACTAAATAAGATAAAATTCAGCCATAATTCAATATAAAGCCAGATTTTCAGCTTATTGATTTAAGTTCTAAATCCTCTCCTATAAAGTAGAGAATGTAGTTATACTAAGGACTTCATATCAACCTAAGACAGAATTAATATGCCAAAATTTTTGAAAACTGAGGCTTAGTAAGTATAAAACAGGTTGTTTAAAAGATTAAAAAAAAATACAGACACAACTCTCAAAAAGCCTACCCCCCAAACCCAAAGGACACAGAAGATACGGCAAACAAAATATTCCCCTCCCCACCCGGAAAAAACCCTAATAAAATGAATATTTTCTGTCCAAGATCTTTATATTTCATTGTTCTTCTATGTCATGACTAGAATATTCTTGGCTCTCAGTGAGCACTAAATAACTTAGAAATACAAGGCAGTACAACATAATGGCTAAAAGCAGCAATCTGAATTCAGACTGGTCTAAGTTTATATATCCCTTGTCCACCAATTTCTAGTCAAGTGTGAACAAGTCATTTAACTTCTCTTAAATTCAGTTTTTTCATCTCACATGTTGACATAAGAATTAAATAAGATGTAAATAAAGTCCTTAGCACAATGCTCAGTAAACAGCAAAAAATTTTAAAGTGTTTTCTTCTCCACATATAAAAGATTTCATTTGTGACTCTTTTGTTCCACCAAACACACAAATATTATTCTAACCATTATGATAATTTTTTCACCTATTCTCCAAATCCCATCCCTCTTATGACCTTTCACTTCCCTGATTTTCCGCCTTATTCAAGGAGAAGATAGAATCACAATGGTATGCAACAGTGGCCCAACCCATAAAATTAGGCCGACTCTCCATTCTTCCCTCTTCTTTGATAACCAATCATTCACCTCATCTAACTATACCTACTTCCCTCAAACATATCTATGTCTCTTAATCCCTTCTGTCATTACATTAATTAGCCTATTAGCAGCAGTTGCCTGAATTAACACAAATGTTTCCTTGCTACTTCCGTCCCCCTTCAATCCACTCCCCACAAAGCAGAGTAAACTTTAGAAGTATAGATCTGATGAGAATATTCTTTTGTTCAAAATTCTTCATTAGCTCCTTTCAGGAAAAGTACCAAATTCCTCAGGAACTGGCCCTTGCTTACTTCTCCAGAGGATCATGAATATTAAAACTGGAAAGGCAGGATAGTACAGTGGTTAAGAACACAGACTCCTGACTAAGACTGTTTCAATTCAAAGTCTGGCTTTTCCACTTATTAGCTGTGTGACTATGGGTAATTACTTACCCTTTCTGTGTTTCAATTTCTTCATCTGTAGTATGGTTGAAATGACACTTACATAAGTATCAAATGAGGAACAATGAATTAATGCATATAAAGTACCTAACACATAGTAAGGACTTTACGGAAGCTAATTCTATATATATTCTAGATCTACCCAGAATGCTCTTTTCTTAACCATCTTGTACACATCCTCATTCCCCTTACCAAACTAACTCCTACTTCAGGTCTCAGTTTACAGATCATTTGCCAAACCTCAAGAATGATTTCGGTACCCCTTCCCAGAATATACCAGTGTTCTTATATCCTTATGTATCCACAAGGTATCATGTTATCCCTATGTTATGCATATCATTGATGTTATGCATATTAATATCCTTGAGAACCAGGATATAGTTTCCCACTGTATCCCTAGAAACTAGCATAGTTGCTGGCATGCTGTAAATTCTCAATGAAATTAAATGACTGGTTAATAAGGGCAAAGAAGAAATTGCAAAAGCAACCCACACCCATATTCCATCTCAAGGAACCTAGCAGCTAGAAGGGTACGCAGGCCACATATTCAAGTTTTCTGTGTGTGTGCCTATGAATAAAGATAGTAGTCTAAGTTATGAATGGACATGCTAGTTCTGATTAGCTAAGGGTGTATGGTATGAATGATGATAGGTCGATTGATATATAGGCTAGAAAGAAGAACAAAAGTCTGACAAACCACATAGTCAGACATCCCCTAAACAATTCTATTAGTGAATATCACAGGTTGAATCCTTTATGATTACTTAAAAAGTCCACGGGTCTGTTATGTTTTGCTGAGTCAACTAAACCAATAATCATCTAAGAGTACATTCCTAACCTTTAGGTGGCAACAATCCATACTTTCTTCACCACAAAAACTGTATTAACAACTAACTTTTATATGATTTTTTATATTATAGAGTAAATTAGTTACATCAAGAATGGTGATCCTTTTTCTCACACATCCATTTATGATATATTCTCTTTAAATAGCAACATCATCTCATAATCATTGTTTACTTAATTTATAACCTTCTATTTCTGAGAGAATAACAGACAAAATAAGATTATAAGGATATAAAACAACAGTGACTTTCTACAGGACACAAAGGTAGAAAAAGCTTCTGGGCACCAGCAATGGGACAGTTACCACACTTAGGCACCAAATTTATATTAAGTTTATCAACAGCAGAGGTAAAACAGGAAACGTCATTTTCTGCTAGGAAATACAAATTTATCTGCAAAAAGCAACTTTTTCCTAAAACTAATAAGTAAACATTGTATGAATTACTTTATAATTAACAAGGAATAACATAAGAGGTAATAACAAACTATGCTTGTATTAAAAAAATAATGATTTTAAATATGAATTGATTTACAAAATGCTGACATTAACACAACTTTTTTAGAACCTATGTATTACATAAAGATACACTCAAAAACAAGGAATTAAATTAACCCTTACTGAATACATCATTAAAAGATTAATTTCCAAATCTACTACTAATCTAAATACATACAAATAATTATAACTTTGTACCCAAAATAAACTATGGCAGTAAGAAAAACACTTGTTCATAAATGCCTATTAATTTCTCCATACCAATATTCAAGACAAAGCATGAATTTTATGTATGTAATTCTAATGTCCTGAGAAAAATGTACCTCCAAACATAAAGAATTAATCTCCAAGTCATATTCACAAGAAGTACCTGATCCATTACACTTTAAAGATGTGATGACAAAATGAATGGTGACATAAAACCTTAAAGATAACTGTACATCATTCCTCAAATGTAACATACAACATAAAAATTGACATTGTTACCATTAATTATAAAAAGTAAAAACAGGTGTTATAGAGAGGTAACTTGAATAGTTGATTCATTAAAATGTGCCTTACTTGTTCATTAACTTTCTTCTCTTTTTCCAATTCCTTTTCCATGTCCTCCAATTCTCTATCTTTTTGTTCCAATTGCTTTTCAAGTTGGCGAATTTCATCACGTAAAAACCTAGTGTCCCGTCCACCTGCAGACTGCTGAGCCATCTGAAAGTAATAAAACAAAAGTATATATTATTCTCATTATATGTAAAGGTTCCAATGAATAAACAACAAGCAAGTAATTACTTTGACTTTACACTTTAATTATACTTCAATACCAAAGGTCAAAACTGTAGTAGCTTAAGGACCATTTTTTAAAAAAATTTTACTTATTTAAGCTTTAGTTCACAGGCTGAAGTCCTTAAGCTTCTCCTGAGCTACCCAAAGCTACAAAGAATTGACTGTTAATCACTTAGGGTCCGTAGCCACCAAGCCACAGGTACCAGACTAGACTGCAAAGACATATAATGTAAGTGATTAACTACTTAGACTTCTCCTAAACCTCAAGCTCTGAAACCAGGCTACAAACCAACAGAGCCTCTGCTCTAGTCACTGAATCTTGGTGCTCTTATCTGGTCCTTTTCATCATACCACGGACGATTTAGGCTAGTGCCATCCAATAGGACTTTCTACGCTAACGGAAACATTCTCTGTGCTGTTCAGTTCAATAGTCACTATCTATATGTGTTTATTACGCATTTGAAATGTGACTAGCAGAAGTGAAGAACTGAATTTTTAATTTTAACAAATATAAATGCAAACAGCCACAAGTGGTTAGTGTTACAATATTAGACAGCCCAGATTCAGGTTATATTTAAAATCTTGCAGCCAACTAAATCCATTTTGCTTCATATTCCTGTTAATTTAGGTCATGGCTCAAAACAGCAAATCATCTGGTCATCTAACCTGTCTCACATTCACCTCTTCACCATACAGTTGTTCTTACTCCTCTAACTTAACCAAATTGTTCTCACTCTTCCCCTCCTCCAAAAAGCTTTCCACTGCACTTTCTAAAATCCTCTCCTAAGATAAACTAATATTTTATATCCTCAACTTCTTTATTGAATCCTCCTTTCCATCTCCTTGCCTTAGCTACAATTTGGTTCCTTTAGGACATTAAGTTCCCTTGTAATTCTTTCAATTGGAAGCAGCTCATTTTTTCACATTCCCTATGCAGCAGGGTCAAGAGAAGGTCTTAGTATTCTCCTACATTTATTTTACCTTGCAACTTCCATGTTATTATTCGTATCATTCCTCCACCATTCTGTAAAAACTCCAGCTGCTTTGAATCTCACATGATATCTAGATCTCACATTCCTACCTACCATGGTAGCAAGCCACCAGCTTCCCAGTCACACTGTCTCAAAATTCATTGGGAACTTAGGCTCAGAGCCTTCCCTCAAAATCCTGCCTAAGCAATTTCCATATCCACTTAACTTTCATTCTAGTCTCTCCCTCTCTTTTTTTGTTACTTGTTTCTTGAATTCAGTAGTGTCATACTCCAACACCAGATCCTTGTCCAAAAAAGAACATTCTCTCAATTATTCCCACTGTACCTGCTCTTTGACCCTTTGACCTCCCTTGACTTCTCTTCTCCCTCCCTATCTGTATCCTTCTCCCAACCCAACCCCAATCCTAAGATCCTCACCTATTCAGTTAAGATTTCATAATCATCACTTCAACCACTTTCCTAACAATATCTTCAACTGTCCTATCCTATTCTACAGCAGCTTCCTGGCTAAACACTAACACAGAAGCAATTCAATTTCATTTAATAAATGTTTCTTAAAAGTGCTTGGCATTTTCCCAGGAGCTGGATATACAGAAAGATAAGAAATAATTCATCCAAGTTCAAAGAGTTAACATAACAAGTAAAAGAATCAGGACTGGAACTTTAATTGGTCTGACTCCATATTCTCTACATTCCAGCCCTTTCTCTCTTATATTTCAAGCTTCATCTCACTTCCTTAAAATTTGACCAAATTATCTGCCTCTCTCATTTTTAGCAGATGACCTTGTCTCCAACTTCTCAACTTCCAGGCACTAAACCTACAAATAAAAGCTTTTGTACACATACACTCTTCCTCCCCTCCATTATACAAAGAAAGAGGGCCTTCCTTTTTTCAAAGCCTAATACGTTTGTATTCCTTCCTACATTCTTAGGAATCTCAATGTATTTAGTTCTTCAACAATACATTCATATTTTAGCCCTTGAGTTTGTCAAAAGCAACTTCTTCTACCATACGCTTCAGTCATTATTCCTCAAATGCCTTCCGTCCCCTACCACCTCAGTTACTAGTAAACCTTTCCTATACTTTTCTGGACTTTAAGCTCCACCCAGCTATTAACTGTTTTTATTTTGCTCACAATCAGACGCTCAATCCTTAGAAGAATTTAAGGAACATAATAGGCATGTAAAATACATACTGAATAAACAAAAAACTATGAGCACAATGTCTTCCTTGTGATTTTTCCAGCCAATAATAATCAAAAAATTTGAAAATAATTCAAAATAATAAAATTAATAACAACGAAATCCCAGGGAATACAAAAGGACATACCTCCAGTTCATTTTCCAGTTTCATTACTTTAGTTTTTAATTGATTCTCTATTAAAACAAAAAGACAATTGGTTAGATTTACCTCAAAACAAACTTTTAAATGAATTTTAATAAAACAAAATTAATTCTTTTAAAAGATTCCATCATGACTATAATAAGATAACAGAGAAAGTAACTATTATATACCAGACCCATGAAATACGAGTTCTAGAAATATTTTTCAAAACAAACTGAATACATACATTTTATAGAATATGTTAAATTTAATTTTCTACCACTTAATGAATAAGTGAAATTTGTTATTTGATACCATAATAAACTTTTTTCAAGGCAGTTACCAAATTTTGCTTGTTCTTCTCCAGCTTTTTCAACTTCTTCCAAAGCTAGCTCTACTTCTTGAGCTTTCATCTAAACATTAAAATAATAATAAGTTATTTCAACATGCCTTTACAGTGGATTGCAAGCACTGAAAATAAGGATTTTGTTTTATTTGCTATCCCCAACCTCAGTGCCTGCAATAGCTGGCACAAGGAGACATTCAGTAAATATGTGTCAAATAAATGATTTTCTTACTTAAGGCTATAATTTCTAGATATTTAACAGTGTGAAATATCTTTGATTCTTCCTTTGCCCTCAAGTCTTACAACCAGTATTGCCACTTCTCCCTTTGTAATGTTTTTCACTACCTCTTTTTTCTGTTCCTATTGTTCTTACTCTAGTCCATACTTTTATGTCTAATCTCCTTCATAATGTTATGTCTAAACAGCTCCAATTCCCTTCAATTTGTCCGATATAACATACCCAGTTTCTCCTTCCTAAGCCATATTTTTGTATCAATTGCGGTTTAAAATCTTTTATTGGCTCCTCAATTGCAGATAAAATTAAGGCCTTCAACAGCCTATCCAAACATCTATCTAACATTTGTTTTCTGTGCAATCTGCTACAAACTTTCTGCACTTGTTTCCTCAAATGTAAAGATGAGCATATTTCCTATTCCCAGTATTTATTTATGGTAACCACCAACTCTAGAATCCCCTTACCATCTTATCACTGCCTGACACTTACCTAAAAGTACTCCTTGGTTTCATCCTTTATGAAGTCTTCTGCCACCTCTCAAATCACTTCACCCTAACAAATCCCTATATTAGTCATTGCCTGCATTTTTCATTTAGACTTCAGAATATATCTTTCTGTTATTTTTAAACGTACCCATTATGGTTCCCCTACACATTTTAGGAAATTTAGGGCAGAAACTAGCAATGTTTTACACGCTAAAATTATCAATCCACATTTGAAGATATCTCATTTTTGAGTGGTGATTTAGATATTACCAAGTATTTTCACAGAGATTATCTTATATAAGAACAGATCCTTAAATTTCCTCTAATAGTTCAAAGCTACTACAATACAAACCTACTACAAAACCTACTACATACAAACCTTCATTAGTGACTGAGTAATTCTGAAAAGGTGTATCACATTTTCTTGATTTTCATTTTTTAGCTCATTTACTTCCACCTAAGTAAACAAAAAAGCAACTATTTTATATTTTATAACCTTTAAGCAAAATATAAGAACTCTTCCAGTTTCATCATTTGATGATTTCAGGGACAACTTAATCACAGGTTGCGTGTACATATCTATGCATTATTTATCAATTAAGCACCTTGGATAAGGAAATCAATAAATTATCTGCCAGTTCTTCTTGACGAGGCAGGTCATCTGGGTCAACTTTCATTATTTCTTTCCAGTTTATGTTAGGCGGCATCTTGAATTCTTTCACTGTGCTCCACCCTCTGGAACAAAACAAGTGGGTATTAGCATTCTCAAGGTAAACAGCATTACTGTTTTTACAGTACTATATTTTTTACAGGTTACAACAACTTCGATGGTGTTAGCAAAGAGCTCTGGCTCCTCAATCGCAAAACAGAGAAATGGGCTTTTAAAAAAGCCTTGATCAAAATTAAAGCAATCAGCACAAACCGTCAGATATTTTATAGGCTAAATAAATCAGGAAGGCTTCCTTGCTAAAACTATCCTAGGGCAGGAGTAAGATTCTGGGTCCCCTCTCCGTCCCCTACTACCAACGCGCGCTAAGACCTTATGGTGCCAAGCGTGGGGGTGTTTGGAAGGCTGCAAATGACCACTGATTCGGACAAACAGGAACTAGGGGGTTAAAAAAATTGCGGAAATAAACGACTGAAGAGTGAAGTTGTGCGGGCGAAACCAGGGCTGAGGCAAAGAGACGGCAGAAGGATTGCGGACCACAGGTTACAACGGGCGGGGTAGATAGGCTGTTGCACACCGGCCCTGAGGCTTAAGAACCCGGTAGTGAAGAGACTGACCGCTCCCGCCTGCAAGGATCCACCCACCTAGACCAAGCCTGGCAACCAGCGGCGGTCCCTCCTCTACAGCATCCGCCAAGCTTGGCCTTGCTGCGGCTCCTGACCGCTCCCTAGCACGGTTACACACAGTCTCTGCGTCCTGCCAACTGATGCCGAGCAAGCTAAAGCGGCAGCGGCTGCTAAGCGACACCATTCCCCACCCCGCCAAGGCCGAATGAGGCCCCGGATGCAAGAGGAGCCTACATTTCACGACCGTAGGCGATGCTTTACGTGTAGACTGCCCGCCACGGTCCCTGGACTCGAGGTTAAAGACGAGGAGAAGGCGTGGGATGAAGACTCCAAATCCCAGAATGCAGTGTGCTACGAGTCTTGTGCATGCGGGAACTGAAGGCTCCGAGAGGGGAGGAAGGGCGTTCCCGGCGTGCAGTGCGGGAAGCTGCGACGGTAGTGGGGCGGCTGAGGAAAGGCCAGGAGGCGGGAGGCGCGGTGGATGAGGTGCGAATGCGCTGGTGGCCTGAATTAGAGAGACCATGATTGTGGTTTCGGTGGCGTCACTCGTTGGGCCGTTCTTCCTGAGATTTCCTTAAGCCATCTCCCAGTGGAACCACTCCCAGGTGAGATCGGGCTGTCGGTCAGCGGCTGAGGAGGAGTTGAGGGGAACAGTCCGGGCTTATAGAAGCTCCCACCATTTGGGCCCGAAGGGCCTGGCCGGGGTCTGAAGAGGTGGGAAAACCTCGCCTTCTCGGGCGTTCGCCAGCAGTGTGTGGGGTAGTGCCTTCTGTAAGAAGGGTTTTGGGAGGAAAGTTTTATCCTTCTGTGGTATCAGACTGTGTCTCGGAACTGTGGAGCGGGGCCGCACAGCCGAGGTCATAGTTTCGGGGCGCGTACAGTATTGAGAAGAGGGTCTGGCCACGCCCAGCGTACCTTAGCACTATTGCCTTCACGGATGGAAGGGTGAAGGTTGAGGAGCTAGTTGAGAGTGAAGGCAATGAGAGGGGAGGTTAGTACTTGTCCGGGCCACTGCGGGGGGTGGAGAGAGAAAGGACCGCATGACTCACCGGTGCTGCGGCTGTCGCTTGCTTGGTTACCGAGGGTGCCCTTCTGTGAAAGCGCCTTGTCAGGTGTTTACCTCTCTTACTCGTGCGAGTTTGGCTCATTCCACTGTTCTCAGCCGTTCTGGAGTATGATACACCACTAGGTAACTTGCTTCAGAAGCTGTAGACTTGAAATCTGAAGTGGCATTCCAACTATTTGGACCAGTACCTGTCAACTTTACCTTTTTTTAAGTGCCTCTTTTTTTTCTTTTTTAACTATAACTGATAGTAAATTTTTCTTCTGAAGATAGTTTTTTTTTTTTTTTTTTTTTCAAACCACATGTTTGGGTAAAACAAGAAATAACTCAGTAGCAAACAAAAAACATGCTGATTTTTGTGAGATAAATTTTAGAGACATTGATTAGATGTGTAGGAATGATCGTTTTGCTTACTCCTTTTCTGAAAGATTATATGCCAAATACTGCTCATTATCTCCTCTAATCTTCATAACAGTCCAGTAAAATACATGCTTACGTTGTCCTCATTTTCCACCTAAGTTAAGAAATAGGCTTGTAGAGATTAAGTATTGTGCTCTGACTTATTTAGTGCTATTGAACACAGATCTTTCTAGCTAGAGGACATGTTCTTAACCGCTGCACTGCCTCTGCAGGCATTCTGGGAACCAGTATTTGTAAAGCGCTTGTTCTTCAATCTTTTTATTAATCTTTTTATTAAATTTTATTCCTTTTTATTTTGTTTTTATTTTTATTTGTTTTTTTAAAGAAAATGTAATTTCTTTAATATTATTTTTTATATTCTAGGATGTAGGGGAGCAGTTGGGAGGGAGGGGGAGAGGGGAAAGGGAAAGGATATGGGATAGAAGAAGGAGGGAGGAGGGGCAGGATTGAGGCCTGTGGCATCCCCCTCATTCCCACAGGGGAGACCAGGGGCTTCCAGCGGTGGTTTGTTCATTGCCAGGCTGGGTGCAGATGTCAGAGGAGTTTGGCAAAAGCCCTCGCCCCCCACCATCCCAGCTCAGGAACCTGGGGCCCTTCTTGCTGAGGCTTGGTGGGCTGGTTGCACTTGTCAGGGGGGTGTGGCTATGGCCTGAGGCCCCCCACTGCCCCAGCTTGGGAGAGCCCAGGGCGCTTCCTGCGGCAGCTCTGCAGTCACCACTGGGCAGGCTACAAGTGTCAGGGAGGCATGGCCAAGGCCCTTGGCCCCCCACCGCCCACGCTTGGGAGAGCCCGGGGAGCTTCCTGCAGCAGTGCAGTGGTCACTGCAGGGCTGGCCGGGGGGGGGGGGGGGGGGGTGACAGAAGCCCTCATCCCCCACCCTTGGGATTGGTTGTAGTGTTGAGGGGCATTGCTGAGGCCCCTGGCCCTCTCCCCTTCCTGGCTTGGTAGCTGAGGGGCCTTCCAGTCCTTCTCGGTGTTGTAGGTATTCTTTAGTGAAATGAGACCTATAGTAGATAATATGAACTTTTGTCTCTGGTTGTGGGTACTTTGTTTTTTCTTTTAGATCTGTGTTGAATTATTTGCTGTTCCCAGCATTCAAATTCTGCAAGATAACTAATTTGTTGTCATCTGCTTACTTCTAACATGGGGGAACTTCCTGTGGGGACCACTACTTGATCTCTGTGTTTGAGCTTAATTGCTGCTTTGTTGCTGATTCCCTAAGGAAGCCTTTTTGTGCAGCTCAGGTTTTAATGGTTGATTTTATAGGTACTTCTGGCTCCGGAGAGATCCAGTGCACCTGGGTTGTATAGAAATTCTGGTCTGGGCCTGAGTCTCTGATATTCCTGATCAATCTCCTCTGAGTGGTCCTTAGCTGATTGGGGTGCAGATCAGCTGTCCTTGCTGTGCCCCAGTGTTCCCCTGGTGGGCCCGTCTCCCCCACCGCCCATGCTGCAAGCACTTCCAATGGGACTGGCCATGCGCCAGTCCCTTGCAATGACTCACCGGCCTCTGAGTGGCCCCTTTTTTTAAGCTGTTGTGGCTCCTCGCTCCTATGTGGGTCCACAGGAACCTCATTAGTGGTCTTGCTGCCTGGGGGCCACCAAGGCCCTCTTCTCCCCTGCCGCCTCGAGCAACTTCATCCAAAGGGCACAGCTGCGGCTTTTGCTGGCTCCAGCTCTGTGCACTCAGCAGCTCTAGCCTTAAAGCTGTTGGGGCTCGAAATGGTCAGAGCGGTTTTTTTCTTTCTCTCGTGGTGGCTTCTCCAACCTTCATGCATTCTGTAGGTCTCTCTTCCTCTTCCCCTGAGCTCTAGAGGCCCCAGGTTGGCTGTCATTGTTTTTTTATAGTTGTAAATTGGTTATTTGTGGGACAGTGACACTGGGGACTGTCTATTGACCATCTTGACCGGAAATCTCTTATTAAAATTTAAATATTATCACATTCTAATTTTATAACCTTGTTTACTCAGGAATTTGAATTAAAATTTCTTCATGTTCAATGCTTTCAATTCATAATTTAATAGGAAGTGGTAGGGATTAAATTTAATATTTATTGAGCACATATTATGTTATATATGTTTACTACTGCATATTTATTTTTACTGTAGTGCCTTGTTTTGCTTTTTGTTTTTTCATTCATTATAACTGTTATTATCTATTTATTCACTTGTTTTGTTTTGTTTGTCTGTATTGGTCTTTTCTATCCTTATTTTCTTCACCTTCTTGTTCACATTTATATTGCTAGCCAGTCAAGGTGCCTGGTCTAATGGTAAATTTTATTCTCATTTTTCAGAACTGAGAGTGGGTTCAGAGAAGTTAAGTAATTTCCTAATAATTAATGAAGGTAAGATCTCAATGACAATCTTGATTAAAAACACAATCTTGCATAAATTTCATTTTTTAACTTAATGTAACTATATTTTTACACTTGTACACTGTGCTAGACACTGAGAATACAGCAGGGAACAAGTTAGCTATGCTTGGTCTAGGTCCTTATGCACTGTAGTCTGTTTGTACCTAACTGTGAGTCAGGAAATTTAACCAAAGTTCTATTTTAATAACTCACTGTGTAATTTTGAGGAAAATTAGGAAAACTCTCAGTATTTTTTACCACATTTTCTGCATCAGTCAGTTTTCACCAAAAGGTGGGATTTGTGTGACAGTTTTGTAAATGGACTTGTGACAGAATACTTGCCAGGACTTACCATCTTTTTTCCCTTGAGTTTTATGAACAATTTTATGAGACCAGATTCACTTCAGAAGAGAACTTTGCCTTTTGTGATTGCTGCCTCTTTTCTCTGTACCAGTCAACCTATGTTTCTTAGATATACCTTCCATTTCTTTTTTGCTTACTTATCAAGAAAATGATTGATAGCTTACTTTTCCAGTGTCTAAAATAAAGCATGGCCATAAGAAATTTAGTAGCCACTGTGTACAGTAAAGGTTTTGTTTTGCCTTGTTTTCTTGGAGAGCAATGAGTGTGTGACAAGCAGGCACTTGTATCTCTTCAACATGAGACTTGAAAGATTAGTAGGAGTCAGTGTTCACAGTCAGAGTGAGTACAGACTTTGCAAACAATGCCGGCCAAATAAAGTTTACAAACTTTAAAAATAGTAATACAATATAGTAGATTACTCTTCTTGTACAAGATACCATAATGATAATGAAATTAGGAGGACTTTTCTAGTTTTCCAGGAAATTGAATTGTGAGGACTCTCCTTTTCAGGCTAAATATTCCCAAATTAATGTAAAATTTTCCTATAGCCTTATTTGTTCCAAAATTGTACTGTTGGATTATAACAAAGTGAGCACGGAATACAGTTTTGTTGAAGGAATTGGATTTTGTGTCTCTATAATGTAGCTCATGAGTAGTCTTCATTTGTGGTTGGATTTTGAATACATATATAGTGACATCCCGTTTTTGTAAGAAAACATAAATCAGTCATCCCATCTATTTAGACTATATTTGAGTATGCTTGTTTGCCTAGAAAAAAACTATAAGTTCCCACAACTAACAACTGCAGTGTGTTACTTTGTTATAGTAACTGCCCCCAGTGAATCATGTCTGCCACCATCTGTGCTCTTGTGTAACTCTCTACCTTTCCCTCATCCTCTACCTTGAAGGTAACTCTTGAACAGAGCTTAAGATGACTCCAAAACTGTGCTTGTGACATGCACTAGAACGAGCTCTCTCTCCCTTTCTCTCATATTACACTCCCTTGGGGAATCTTTAAAAATTCTATTATCTTGACCCTTTTATAACTTCTCTCACATTGAATTCTCTTCCACATTGCTTGATTAATATATACATGTACATTATATTTTACTATATTTACTATATAATATTTAATATACTTTATTATATTTTTATATTATATTTATTACATACATATATGATATATAATATATATTTTAATGTAGTAAACAGAGGCTTGTAAAGATCTTGTCTATTAGGACTTGCCCTTCTACCATTGAAAGAAGTCCAAGGTAAGCTACTAAAGGTTGTGACCATAAGTAGCAGAGACTAGCTTTCAAAGCTGAGACTCTTACCCTTTAAACTATGTAACCCTAGTCAAGCTATGGGATAACTATAATCACATGAGGGACCTCAGGGACAGCTAACAAAAGAAATATGTACTCCGTGAGAGAGAGAGAGAGAGAGAGAGAGAGAGAGAGAGAGAGAGAGAGAGAGAGAGAGAGAGAGAGAGAGAGTGTGTGTGTGTGTGTGTGTGTGTGTGTGTGTGTGTGTGTGTGTGTGTGTGTGTGTGTGTGTGTGTTTTAAATGAAGATATTTTTAGCAAAGAACTGACCTAAAGGACTATGGGGCTAACAAGTCCAAATCCAAAATGTAGTCTGGCAGACTGGAAACTGTCCAGCAAGAACTAATGCTGCAGTCTTGGCAGAATTTCTCCTCAGCAAAACTTTAGTTTTGCTCTTGAGGAGATTCAAATGATTGGATGAAGTCCATTTACATCACGGATGGCAATCTCCTTAAGGTCAACTAATTATAGATGTTGACCACATCTACAAAATACCTTCATAGTAACACCTAGATTACTGTTTGATTGGATACTACTGTAGCCTAGTCAAATTGGCACACGCAGAACTAACCATTACAGTAATCATCATGAATAGTAAACATCTTGCAATGCCATTCACTCAGTGAAGATTACCATCTCTTTGATAAACCCTCTTGATGCTTCTTAAGCCCCTCACCCAAACAGTTTATAAAGGGGCAAGATGACAGAATTTTAAAAGATTCTCCAAAGGAGCTTTAACATAAGAAAAAGAGAGAGAGCGCTGTTTTTTAGTGCATGCTCAAGAGTTCAGTTGAATCATCTGAAGTTCTGCCTAAAGAACCCCTTTGAGAGTAAAGATTGGAAATAGGGGTGATAGTTGCAAATAGACCTTGGCAAAGAAAAGCAGGATATCACCAGGAGTAAGGAGGGAGTAAGCATCTTCTCATGAAGGAGAATGAACTAGAGATAATGGGAACTTCAGATGATAGTCCCCGGTGATGTGGGTTTTGTTCCCCAGAGAACCCTCAAACATCCTTCAGAGGGTCATCTTTAAATATAGCAGTCAAGTAAGCACTTTTTTTTGCCCTGCTTTCTTTCTTTTCTCTTCATTCTGCTCTAATGCTATGGTATTCAAAAACTATGTTTAACAAGAATATAAAGTACTATCTCTAGGTGAAGAAAGAGAATAGATGATATCCCGATTCCATGACAACAAGCTTCTCATTTGCAATGAGCCCAAACCTGCCGCAGCAGGCAATTCCGCAAGTTAAATCAAGTTCAGAGTTTTAATTATTTATGAAACTGTTCCTCAACTTAAAGTAACTGTATAATTTTTCATTACCTTATTATATTTAGAAATCATGGGATCCATCCAAATTTATTAAACTAACATTTTATAACATTGTGTTCTTTAAGCCTTTAAATTCAATCTAAAAATGACACTTTATAAAGCAACATGTCACTTTTTTTATAACAAATAACTGAAGTTGAAAGGACTAAACTGCCTTAATCAGCTGCGTTTAAAATTTCATTAAATTGCATTAATTTAAAACTGCCTTTATAATTTGAATATATTCAAGTACTTCAGTTGGCTGACTTAAACAAAACTTTCTCTATACTTAAATAACTTTTATAAAGCTAGTAAATTAAACTTAGAACTATAGAATTCTCCAAATTCTTATAAAAATTCCAACTTAGCTAAATTCTTATACTTTTCAATTAAAAATCCCAAATCGAGAAATTGTATAGTCAATAATTTAACATCACGTGTATTATACGTATTATTATATAATATAATATTGTGTTTTAAATTACAATTTTGAAGCTAACGTATCAAAGTCTCTAGTATGTCAAATTCTCTTAAACGTTACAATTACCCTAAAAATCATATGCATAAGTTATTCCCAAATATAACTTCAAAGTGTTAAAACCACAGATTTAATTTACTTCTTTGTCCTCTATTAATTTTAAACTTTCCTGTGGTCAGAACATTTAACCAAACAGCAGTTTGTCACTTCAAGTGAATTGGTGTTACCAGGTCAGGGATCTGAGGTTATTTATAGGACAGAGATTTCTGACCTGTACACAAAACTTGATTTTTACCTCCCAACAAGGAATATGCCCTGAGTTGTTTTGTTTTTCTAAATTATAACTTATTTATATGTGTATGTATACATGTATATATATATATGTATGTATATATGTATATGTGTATGTATAACTATTTTTAAAATAAAATAGTTCTTCATTTCAGTATGTTTAAACACGTCAGGTGTTTTATTGGCTATATCTTCTTGGGACCATCATTCAGGAACCTTCTGACCTGCTCCAGGGTGGACTGGTTGATAGACCCGCTTGCATGCCTGTGATTCTGGAGATTTCCTTTGTTGGATTCCGTTTCCTGATTTCCCTCTGTCTTTCTGGTTCTTAGTATACTCCCTCATTTTATGGGAGTATTTTTTCTAGTTTCCTGGGAAGGGACATCAGAGGTAAATATTGAATGACTTAAAATGTTTTTATTCTATTTTCCCCACTTGGGAAATTTGGGTTTATTAATATAAAATTTTAGTTCAGAAAGCACTCTCTTTCAGAAATTTGAAGCATTACTCCCTCTTTTTTTTTTTTTTTCCCCTAGCTTCCAACGTTGTTGAAAAAAGTGATTTCTTTTGATTCCTGTTTTTGGTATGGAACCTGCTTAATTTCTGGAAGCTTTTAGAATCTTCTCTGTTTCCTGTCTTGCAAAATTGTACAGGATTCTGTATCCATTTGGGGAAGAGAGCTGGAGGGTCTCAACATGAAATATATAGACAGACTTTTACTTAATCCTCATTTTTAATATGCTGTCTTTGTTCCTTTGTTCTCATTTTTGCCCCCTATATCAGAGACCCAGTGTTTTAAGTATTCCACAGAGGAAATCTTTCGTCTTTTGCCTTGGTGTAGAAGGGATGGTTCCTTGGCTAAACCCAGTGAGAGAGGGATCTAAACTTTAACAAATCTATCAGTCCCTAGGCCAATTTCTGAAGATCTTTGGCACCAGTTTTTGAGATTAATGGTAGCAAGGGTGCTGGGAATCAAAAAACTTTTCAGCTTTCCCCTTTGGGTTTAGGATTCACATTCCTGGGCTCCACTCCATTGAGTCACTTATTAATATATCCCTTTATTTTCCCAGCTTGCAGAAATTTGTGATTTCCTCTCCAGATGTCTTTAAACTTGTGAATTTATATACTCCCTTTTTTTAAATGCCTTGACGTTGACTGTCATTTTAGTGAGGGGTTGGGAAGAAGCTGAGGCAAATGTCTGTTCAGTCTCTTCAGCCTTTAAACAGAAGCACCATGAGCTTCTTTGTGTGTTAGTAAGGGTGTACAAGCCAATACCCTTTAGAGATAGTAAGTCACTTCTAGACTCAAGATAAGCTCTTGCATAATTTTTCTTTTAATTGAAAACTATACTTCTGAAAGGGTGCAACTAATTTTCTGCTTTGTTGGATTTGATCTTGCATTTCTTTAAGTCTAATACACTCTAAGATCTTCCTATCTGATTTTAAAAATACTTTAATGCTTTCCCATTTTTCCCTTGTATGCGAGGATACTTGAAAAAGTTCGTGGAAAAACAGAATTAAAAGATAATATGAATGTTTCCATGAACTTTTTGAAGACACTTCATATATATCCTTATATAAATTTTACATCTGATTTTAATTCTGTACCCACCCACTCTACCTCAGGTAGGACTGTTAGCTGCTGGATGGAATTTTGATTTTATTTCATATTCTTGCTCTCTGGTCTGGCCAAGAACTCCTACAGTTAGGTAACTAAGATCTCAGATGTTCTGGCTCTGTTAATAATATATTAGTTTCCTATTGCTGCTGTAACAAATTGTCACAAATGTAGTAGATTATATAACACAAATTTATTATCTTATGGTCAGAAGTCCAAAATAGGTCCAGTAGACTAAAACAAAGATGTCGATGGGGCTGTGTTTCTTTTTAGAGACTTTATTGAAGAATCTTTTCTTTGCCTTTTCTAGCTTCTAGCAATCATATCAGTCTGACCTGCTTTTCTGACTCTCCTACCTCCCTCTCACTTGTAAGGACCCAACCGGATAATTCAGGATAATCATCTGACATCAAAATTTTCAATTTCATCCCACCTGTAAAGTCTTTTTTGTCATGTATGACAACATATTCAGGGGATTAGGACATGGACATGGCAGGGGCAGGAGGATATTATTATTCTTTCCACAAATGATAACACTAGGTACTAATGGCACTACTCAAGCCTAGAAATTATATTATCAGCTTGTTTTTTAAGAGTATTTTCCAACTTTATTTTTATTGTGGGGCTGATTTTTCCATATCCTCCACTTAATGTAATTCTTTCTACTCTTAGTCATCCCCTCACTGAATCCTTTCTAAAGCAATAATTTTTACATTGTCTTTTCACTTAATTATGAATTGTCATACATGAAGCCCATTCTCTAGGCTGTAATGAGGAATTGAAAAACCATGATTTAGATCTAGGTCATAAATTTATATACCCCAAGGGCCAAGGAGATAACATAAGTCAAATAAATCAATCTGGGTGAAAGATAATAGAGAATGGTACGACTATAGTTAACTAAGTCTCTCTCTCTTCCCCTCTCCCTCCTCCTCCCCCCTCCATCTCCCTCTCTCCCCCACATCTCCCCCCCCCCTCTCCTTTAGCAAGGATAAATTACGCTTACATTCACACATTACACATTCCATCCCAGTCCCAAAAGTCTTTAGTTTGCAGCACCAACTTAAAAGTCCAAAGTCAAAAGTCTCCTCTAAGACCAAAAGCAAAAGTCTTTCCAGCTGTGAACCTGTAAAAGTCAAAACCAGATTTATCTACTGCCAAGATACAATGGTGGAACAGGCATTGGGTATACAGTTGCATTCCAAAAGTGAGGAATAGGCCAGAAGAAAGGAAAAACAGGTCCCAAACAAGTCCAAAACCCAGCAGGGCAGGCATTAAATCTCAAGGCTTGTGAATCAGGTACCTTGATTCCATGTTTGACTGCCTCTGCATACTGGTGTGGGGGTTGGGTCACCAAGTCCTTGGGGAGCTCCGCTCCTATGGCTTTCCTGTTCTCAGACCACACTTCACCTCTCCCAGGATGGTGTTCCATTCTGGTAGCTCCACAGGCCTGAGGTCTCCATGATGGTCCCACTCTCATGGTTCCACTAGGCATGGCACTGTTGGGGTTTCTCTGCTGCAACTCTGACCCCACATTTCTGCTCCACATCGCTTCATAGATGACCTTCGCAGCGGCTCCACCCCTGCAGCAGGTCTCCGTCTGAGTTCCCCAGCTTTTTCATACATCTTCCAAAATCTAGGTGGAGGCTGCCACACCTCCATTGTTCTCACATACTGCTGGCCTACAAACTTAACACAACGTGAACGCCACCAAGGTTTTCAGATTTTTTTCTTCAGAGGTGCTGAGGCAGGATTGCTCCAGCCAGAGTGGCTGGGATGCAGGGAGCAGTTTGTTGAGGCCATGAGTGACACGTCAGGTCTGCCCTCCAGGACAACTCAGTCCTCCTAGGATGGGAGGGGCACTCTCCCAGACTTCTCAAACACACTCAGGGCCTGTAATGGGTGGGGTACCCATCCAGACTTCTCAAATGCCTTTAGGACATTTTCCCCCATTGTCCTAGTTTTTAGCATCTGGCTGCCTCACCCCAAGATAATGTCTTTCACAAACAGTTTATCTGCTTCACCCCTTGCGGTTTTTCTCCTGCTCTCTGCTTTTCTACCTCATGGCCAGGCTGCAAATTTTCCAAATCTTTATGCTCTGCTTTTACATCCTGGCTTTTGAATTACTTCAATCAGCTCAGCTTACACCGGCTACTCACTCAGTCTCATATCTGTGACTCTTTCTGTAACCCCTGCCTCAGAGACAGGTACATAGTAATGGAGACTAACTTTTCTACCTTTTCACCAGGTGAAAGCATACTTGAAATTCTGCAGTGGCACCCGTCCTTGGGTCATCTGCCCATCTTCATGTGGCACTCTTTTCTTGGGTTTTACGGCACCCGGCTGGCCATCAGGTTTAAGTGGCACCCTCCAAGACTTTGCCTTCAGACAAACGCAATGTGCGTTTACTACATAGTATCTAGAGCACGTTACACCATCCACCCCTAGATCTCATAGTTGGAGCCGCCAGGGGCTCTCCCTGTTTCTACTGCTTTACTGTCCCAATTTCTCGTGCACAGCAGGTCATTCCTGGAGATGGATAGTCTTCCCCAGCTCACCACTGGGTTGGTTGTCTTCCCTGGTGTGAGAGGCAGGAGTGGCCAGTCACTGCATGTCATCCTGCAGGACATTTATCCATGCATCCAACAACTCTGCTTTGTGCCGCAAATCTCAATCAGTTTGCAGCATAATGAGCAATAGCCAGGCCCTGATCAGCAGAAAAGTGGCCACAGGGCACCACATGCTCTAGGATAGCCACGTTTCCTCCTTCCGAGGGCTTTTGGCTCCTGTACCTGCTCAGAATCCTGTCGCAGACTACGCCAATTGTGGCATAATCCTGCCGACTACGCCAATTTGTCTGGCTAGGCTAAGGCCTGGAATCCTCACAGCACCTATTGTCTAGCTCTTTTTTGTGACGCCAGTTGTAAAGGTACTCGACCACACTAGTTGTCAGGCTCTTTTACCTGCCAGTAATCCTGCACCGACTGGGCTGATTGTTGAGCTTGGGCTGGGTCTGGAGCTCCCAGACCCCTCAAGCCCATTCACAGACTGGGTCACAAAGCCTTCATACACCAGGCTGGGTCACCAGACCCCTTCGCACCGGACTATGAGCTAGGCAACCAGCCAAAAGGTCCTTGGAGCCATAGGTTGGAAAGTATGGTTGCATGGGGCAGATGCCCAAGGCCAACAGCTGCTCACCTGCTTCATTCAAACTCCTCTCTCTCTCTCTCTCTCTCCCCCCCCTCTCCCCCTCCCCCCTCCCTCTCTCCCTCTCTCCCTCTCTCCCTCTCTCCCTCTCTCCCCCTCCCTCTCTCCCTCTCTCCCCATCCCTCTCTCCCCCTCTCCCCCCTCCCCATCCCTCTCTCCCCCTCTCCCCCATCCTTCTCTCCCCCTCTCCCCCAGCCCTCTCTCCCCCTCTCCCCCATCCCTCTCTCCCCCTCTCCCCCCTCCCTCTCTCTCTCCCTCTCTCTCTCTATCTCTCCCCCCCTCTATTCCTCTCTGTCTGTCTCCTTCTCTCTGTCTCTCTCCCTGAAGAACACAAGAATAGCAACAAAACTAAAAAGATATATTGGCACACATTTGCACCAACTACACACACACACACACACACACACACACACACACACACACACACACACACACACACACACACACACACACACACACACACACACACACACACACACACACACACACACACACAATTTTCTTACAAAGGGTGCTGAACCACACCCAACTGGACCTGAGTTGAGGGCCCTGACCAAACTATTCTATTTTCCCAACAGCAGGGTATAACATTGGGAAAATGGTGGAGCAAAGAAAGCAGGAGAGACTAACCTCCTCATTTACTCTCTTTTTAAAGCCCTCTAAATCATGCCCATGATGACCATTTTTAATCCATTCATTATGGCATGGTCCTGCAATCTCATCACCTCTTCAAGGACCCACCTTTTAATTACCATAATAGAATTTCCCACCCTCAACAGTTACAGTGGGGATTAAACTTTGGGGGGGACAAGGCAACTGGCTAGTGTATAACTGGCATAAAGGCACTCAAGAAAAATATTTTTCAAGGCTTTTGATCTGACTAAACAAGGCTGCCACCTTACAAGTTTGGACCCTTGATTTAGATTGGTATTTACATACATAAAGTACTAAAAATTAAGCTCCATCTTACAGTTTGAAAAACCCATGCTCAGTGTCTATTCAACTACTGTATTTGCCTAAAGAGATTCATTTAGATGCTCCTGGAGCACATATCTGGTTTTTAGAGTTAACTTGTATTCCTCTTCTTCCCAGGTAGCCTGACCTGTGACAGTTGATAAGGTGTTCACTAGAGAGATAGGGCCAAAGATTAAGTGTTGTAATAAAGACTGTAATAGAGGTAGGGAAACACTTATAGAGGAGCAATTGATTATGCCTCAGGTCAGGGATATGGAGAGGTGGTCAGCTAATGCTTCTTGGAGGTGGATGGCATTTGAGCTGTGCTTTTCCTTGGAAGAATTACAAAGCAATCTTGATTTTACTTATCTATCTACTAAAGTTGTATTTATTTGGAAAAAAACACGTTGCTTATTTTATGTTCCTGATTTTTATTTCCAGTTTTTTTCCACAAGCACTTGTGGAAAAGATGGCTGATATTAACGTCAAAGAAGTAACCTTGATATTAGGTGTGGTTACTGCCTGCTATTGGAACAGTCTCTTCTGTGGTTTTGTTTTTGATGATGTTTCAGCAATACTGGATAATAAAGACCTGCATCCATCTACACCTTTAAAAACTTTATTTCAGAATGACTTCTGGGGAACCCCCATGTCTGAGGTAAATAATTATTTATATATTACTTATATGTATCTCTGATTTTAAGATAGTCTGGTAGTTTATAACTCCTGATTCTTTCTTTATCAACATTGTCATCATAACAAGTTTTTTTTTTTTTTTTTTCCTCCAGAGCTTTATATGAGACATAATTTGTTTGGAATAAATTGGACAGGAAGTTGAAGATGTGATTATTTTCTTTACAGCCGTGTTTGATTCTTTTCCTTGGCTGTGTACCTTGGCTTACTGTTTAAAAAATATGTGTATGTGAAAATCAAATATGTAGGGAAAGCACCAGGTGTTCTATAGTTCTGTTTTTTGCCAACTGACTATTTCTTTTTTCTGTTTTGTGAGTCAGGCAAAAGAGATGACTCTGATATACTTAATTGTTTAAAAATATCGTAACCTCAATGTAAATAGATTAGACTTTAAAGGTTAAAATTAGTAAGTACACGTATTGCCAATTTTTCTGTGTGAAAAAAAGTGATTTATTAAAAATGTAAAATCTGTGTCATATCTCTTACCTAATTTTGTTTTCTTATATTGACAATCTGAAAGTTTTGTTTGTTTTCATGAGGATGTCTTTACTCTGCCTACAACTTTATTCTAATGGTCAGTGTTAAACTGAGATTAAACCCTTGTCATCTTGTGATTATATAGATTGGGTTCAAATTTTAGTTCTGTCATATATTAGCTGTGTGAAATAGGTGGGAATACAGCTTTTAAAAGGCAAGTAATTTTTCTGAGGTATAAAAGGGAATAATACCTTGAGGATTAACAAATAAACTGATTTATCTAGCTAGTGGTTCCTAGCACATAGATGTTGAATAAATTGTTGTTGGAACATAGCATGTAACAGTCTGCAGTAGTTTGTTTCTCAGTCATCATTTGTGGCATCTTTCCCCATTGACCAAATTTGGAAGATTCTCAAGGGTTGGGATTGAATCTTTCATTTCTCTAGTGTTTGTGACTAATAAAACATAATAGATATGTTTTCTTATTAAATAAGCAGAACTTATTTTCCTGCAGCCTTCCTATTCTCACTCAATTCTAGCCCTAAAAAAAAAAAAGAAAAAGTTTTAATAATGAAGGAAAGATATGGCCCTATTATAATACATATTATTTCTAGACTGCTTATTCCCCTTAACCCCACCCTTGATCTCCAGAGACCCTTAGTGATATGTGTCCATTCCCCCAACTTAAAATAGTATCTGTTGTGATTTTAGTCATAATGTTGAAATTTTGAACTAAAAGTTTAGCTGACCAGATTAAAGGGCCTCTTAAAAGTCAGTCATGGTGTCAATGCTCTGTTTTGTGATTTTCTCAGTTTTGCAGATTGAAAATTTGATTTTGTTAAGAGTATACATAAGCAGGCAGTCTAAGAAAAAGATTTATAATAATATACTTAGACAGAATGTTTGGACAGACTTGAATAACCATTTACTTTTAGTGAAGAGTATAGTTCCCTTCTATTTTCCGATGGGCACATTCTTTCTTTGTAGGCAAAGGGGATACTAGGGAAAAATTATTCTAAGTAATATTTAGATGTCATAAGGTTTCATGATAAGCCTGGAATTGGCACATTCAAAGATGTAGTCGTTGATGTCAAGTAATGATAGCTTGGAAACGTCTGTGTGTGTGTGTGTGTGTGTGTGTGTGTGTGTGTGTGTGTGTGTGTGTGTGTGTGTGTGTGTGTGTGTGTGTACATGTACACGCATGTGCATGGCATGCTACCTTATAAGGATTTTTGCACCAGTGTTCATCTTAAAGACACCTTATTGGGCTTATGACATTCTCCTGAGCCATATAAATACTGCCATATTTGGGGTCTTTGGACTGTGAGGGGACTGTCAGTGTTTAGATTATCTCTTTAGTAGGCCCATTCTGTAGATATGTATACTCTGTTTTTTGATAGTTCAGGGGATCACAACCTTGGCTGCCCAGTAGAATCTGCCTGGTGCATTTAAAAAAACTCATATTTAAGGCTCCACAGAAACCTGTTATTTCAGATAATCTCTTAGAGTGGGATGTGGGCATCAATATTTTTTGTTTTATTTTGTGTGTCTTCTTTTGTTTGTGTGTATGTGTATTTTTTGTTGTATTTAGTGGGGAGCAGGGGAATTAAATAATCCAGGTGATTCTGTGGTACCACCATGGCTGAGAACCACTGAGCTCTAATGAGTCACACTCTTCTGGCATTTGGCCTATAAAGCACCTTGTGTTAAGGGTAACTTTTGTTAAGGTAACTTCTGCGTATATACTATCTCACTATGTTTTTGCCATTCCTGTATTGAGATTCACATTAACAGGGAACTGTTAGCTTATTTATTCATTATATTTGTGCTTGTTTCTGTTGCTAATTAATATCATGAGTAATTAAGTTTTTCTTTATGTCTGAGTGTAATAATGATCTGAATTGTTTTGTTTCCTTTGAAGATCTAGCCAGCAGTTACATAAACTTTTTTATTGGTGATAGATAGGAAGTCAGGCTTTGGATAAAATACAGTGCCCCAGCTTGACCAATGCCACCATTGTCCTTTTTTTTTTTTTTTTTTTTTTTTAATTAATCTGTGTATTGAAAAGAAGTTATTATTCTTCACCTACTGTTAATTCTCTGACCACTATATAACAGGGAGGAAATTACCTTGTTTTGGGACTAAGGAAATAGAAAAACACAGATTATAAAGCTGTCTTTTATGTTTGTGTTACTTTTGGGGCATTTCATTATTTTATTGTTATTTCTCAGCCAAATGTAGATTTCTTCAGTAGTAAATGAAGTGATTAATTTTTGTACTCTGAAGGACCAAGGTATTTTAGTAATCAATGATTTTTTTTCCTTTCAGGAGAGAAGCCACAAGTCTTATCGTCCCTTAACAGTATTGACATTTCGCTTAAATTATCTGTTTAGTGAACTAAAACCAATGTCATATCATCTCCTAAATATGATTTTTCATGCTATGGTTAGTGTGATATTTCTTAAAGTTTGCAAACTTTTTCTGGACAACAGGAGTAGTATGATTGCTGCTCTGCTTTTTGTAGTGCACCCAGTACACACAGAAGCAGTAAGTAAAACTATAAATTGAATTTTGTTTAATTTTTTTTTTTTTAGCAGATCTTAAACAATAATTATAATGGTATATATTTTTAAGAAAAAAAATTTAGCCATGACTTTAAGTATTTGAAGAAACTTCTGAGTTAATACAAATCTTAACTTTCTAGTACACAAAGTCTAACTTCCTACTGCATAAAATTTTTAGTTTAAAAGTTTTGGAAACATAGATGTTTATCTATTCAAGAACATAAGTTATCTATAATAACTTCAGTAATATAAAATATATATGAACATAGTCTTTTCTTTGATTGTTTTTAATCAATACAGATATTAAATATTATTTGTCAACTGATCAGGGTTTGTGTTTCACAGGACAGAACATAGTAAGGCAGATTTAAGTAAAGGGTGAAGATATATCAAAATATATGCAGATTGTACAGACATCTTAACAAATGATAATACTCAGTGGTTTCATATTGCCTATTACCATGTGATTCAAAATTGTGAGCTATCTCTGCTATTGCCAATATGTTCCTCAACACCTACCTACCAAAACATTCCCAATCTATTATTTCAATTTTCTTGGTAACCTTGAAACTCCAAAATTGCCTGCCAGCAAGAGCAGAGTACTCTGTTCAGTTGCTTTGTTACAAGCTTTCTGTTGTAAGCAAAAGTCTCTGTGTGTATGCATGTGGTTGAGGATAGGGGGGATGTGTATCTCTCCCACTGTTTTGAACCCTTTGGTTTCTAGCTGAAAAATAACCATACATTTTCAAAAATGATAGGTTGTTTTAAATTTTACAGTGAGTTAAAAATGCTTCAAAGGAGGGGTTTAAGGATTTTTTATTTAAATTTTTATAATTTAAAAGGACTTTTTAAAATTTATCGTCTATTTAAACTTCAGCTTGTGAATTTATTATGAGGTATAACTTACTAATGACACCTTTGTATTTTAAAAACACTCAAATTTTAGTGATATGTAAGAAGTACTTAGCTTTTTGCTCTTTTTTTTTTTTTAAGTTAAGGACTGTTCTAGGTATTGTCCCATAATTATGTAAGATGTTATCATTAAACCTAGGACCTCTGTACTATTTTTGGATTTCCTGTGAATCTATAATTATTTCAAATTATGTTAAAATAATAATAAAAGAACTGTTATAAAGAGTCACTGATAAATTTCATTTATGGAAGATATATAGATTCACCACATGAGGGCAGTCAAAAAATGTTTAAGAAACAAATGTGTACTTAAAAAGTTATAGAATTTAGTTTGTAAAGTGCAGTTGCTATCATATACAGTAAGTGTTCAAGATACTCTTCACTAGTATGAACCTCCCCCTTCCTTTTCCTTTGTAGGTAACCGGTGTTGTAGGAAGAGCAGAACTTTTGTCATCTATCTTTTTTCTAGCTGCATTTTTGTCATATACCAAATCAAAAGGACCAGATAATTCCATAGGTAAATGTCTAACATTTGATATTTTTTCTATAGCTATAAAACTTGATCAAGCAATTTTTATGTACTCCAAGTGCTTCTTACAAAACATTATATGCCACACTTGGGGTTTATCTTTATATATTATTCTACTTTAGCATGTGTTGAAATATGAAAGTATGTAACATTGCCAATATTAAAAAATTTTGTGTGTAGTTTATATTTTTTGTCATGAACTAATATATTCTGTATGATGTGATTTTAAAAACCAAATAACCGTAGTATAGCGGAGTTTAGAGTCAGTCCTATTTTCATCTGCTTTTATCTATAAATGATATAGGTACTAATGTTTCAACTGTCTTTTGATGAATAACACCTGGTAGGCTGTCAAATTTAGGCAAGGTTTAAAACCTGTTAGAGTCTAACTATTAATATGTGTGTGACTTTTATTAACTTTTAGTATATGAACTATGATCATAATTCAACTATTTGTTGAGCCCCTACCATGTGGCCTACCCTGGAAGTGCTTTTTCCACATTAGATCACTAATCCTAATGATGCCTGCAATGTCAGAAAACAAGTTCAGGCAATAAGAATGATTTCTTTTAGAGTGTGGGCACAGTGGGCACAAAGGGGGCTTTACATGATATTTTTAACCTTTATTCAGTTAGTCTTAAAGTTTAACTCTGTGGGGGCTGGCCACTTAGCTCAATTGGTTAGAACTCAGTGTTGTAACACCAGGTTCAAGGTTTTGGATCCCTGTACCGGCCAGCCACCAAAAAAAGAAAAAAAAAAAAAAAAAGTTTAATTCTAAGTTTTTTCCTGAGTTCTTGGGGGGATTTTCTCACTATAAACCCAAGGTACTGATGGTAAGAATCCTAATTTTGTATGTGTGGAAACAGGTTCATTAAATACAAGTACTTCAAAAAGTTTGTAGAAAAATAGAATTGAAAGATAACATGAATCTTTCCATGAACTTTCTGAAGTACCCTTGTAAGTGATTCAGCAAAACATCCTAGTGTCTCTTAGATTTGTAATATGAGTTGGTTTGCTTCTGGCTGCTATGCATAATGCCTTCTTAAAACAGTTTGAGTGGCAGTAGAGCTTCCTAATTAAGAGCATGTATTTGAGAGTGTTTTTAAATTCCAGCTCTACCATTTATTTGCTAGCTCCATTTAGTACCTTGGGCAAATTACTTAACCTTTCTGTGCTTTAGTACCTTTATCTATAAAATGTGGATAATAATAGGCCCTACCTATGCAGTCCATCATGCAGTAAGTAACTAATTTGGAATTGCAAACCAATATCATCTTTAAGTACCATCCTAAGCAAAGCATAAGTGATAAAGTTAGAAAATTCCATGACCTGCAAGACCACCATCAATGGTGGTGTTCTGCCTACCTCTCTAACTATATCTCCTGCCACTCTTGCCTTAATTTGCTTCACTATCACCAGGTAGACCTTCCTGCTTTTTTCAGATAGGTGGAGAATCTGACTTTATACTTTGTTTCCCTTTTTCTTGAATTTTTTTCCCTAAGAGCTTCACATAGTTGTCTCCTTTATATTCTTCTTTGTATCATCGTACTTCAGCTCAAGTATTTCCCTCTTAGAGAAGCCTTCTGTGTTCTAACTGAAATAGCTTTTCACCTTACTTTATTTTTTTATTCCTAATAATTTTACTTGGTTCTTTTTAGTGATTTCTTATTCTTCATAATTCTAATATCTTCCCTTATTTCCTTAAAAATTACTCATTTTAAATGCTTTGTCTATCTTTTCAACTAATTCCACTTTAGTAGTATGTTACGATATTTGTATGTTAACGATATTTACTCTCTTTATGATCATTGTGTCCTTCAGTTATTTTGTGCCCTTTATTTTAGCTTGTGAATTCAAGACACATGCTCTCCTAAAATTAACAACTACTGTGTCTGTTGAGGGGAAGGGCCAAGGCCATTCCATGTTCTTCCTGTGACTCTGAAGAGATGAGAGTAATTACAACCCAGGGTGGAGAATTCGAGGTTCCCCAAGGCACCAGTGATCACTGTTGCTGTTACCAATTCTACCAAGCACCCCGTCTAATCTTTTAAAGAGAATCAGTGTTGAGAAGAGGCCAGTTTACCATCCCTCTGCATTTAGATGAGAGCTGTATGGAAGTTACTGCCTAAGACCAATTGGTCAGTTGGCACCTTTTTTTAAAAAAAACTTGTGCCTTACCCCATCAAAACTTCTAAAGAGCTCTGATTTTACCTCAGGACCATTAACTAGCCAGTGTAGCTGCAGGTTTCTACAGTAATGGAGCAGACAATGGTCTACCCAAAGCAGTCAGGAGAGTCTAGAACAGAAGTTAAAAAATGTTTTCTCACTCTTGTCTTCTTTTTGAAGTACCCTTGTATTTGTTGAGGAAATTAGGTTGAATGAATATAATATATTTTAAATTCTAATTGAAAATAGAAACCTGTTTTGACCTCTCTCTATTCTCCTAATCCCTGTTATACTTTGTACTCTACATTAAATAATTTTAGCTTTGAGACCACAGTTTCATCATCACCTTGTATTCCCATCGTATCTAGTATACTAGTATGTTGACCTATGTAAAGGTTTTCAGTCTGTAATTATTTAATCACTTTAAATTCTGGATTATTTGTGCTCCGTGGTTTTTTTGTAAGCATGATCCAATCTCAGGCCTTTGTATTTGCTTAAATGTCAATTTATCTAGCAGGTGTTCTTGTTTTGGACAAAATCACATTTGATAACTTTAGTCACAGAGATCTGATTATAAAATCTAAGTGTCTATGTTTATGTAGTAATATAGTCACTAAAGTTTGAAGAACTGAAGTGACTGGTTTCAATAAAGTTTTTGTCTTAATTGGAGCTGTTAGTTGGTAAGATTGAATCCAAGCTTATGAAAAGCATTTCCTTTGAGTGGAAATGCAAATTAGGGAGAAGCTCTGAATTTAATGGCAGAAGAACCAGGTTAAAGTCATGGTCTCTTTATTGTGGGTGGCTTTTTTAAAACCTCCAAAATTCTTTCCTCATCTTAAAAAATGGGCATGATTATATCTACCCTCTTATCCCATAGAGTGATTTTGAGATTCAGGGAAATATATGCTAAACTGGTTATATGAACTGTTCAATATATTTTTTTAAATATCTGCTTTCAAGTCCATTATTTCTCATTAATTTTTAACATCTTTCATTTGCCAAACTTATTCCTTTATTCATACATCTCCCTTTCCCAATTTTTTTCATGTCCTGTATACCTATTTTGTGAATAACCATCTACCGATTTCTTGATTTCTTTCCTCTATGAATTTCTGTTGAATTTAGTACTGTAGTGAGTACACCTCTTGATATACTCTATGACATTAGTATGCATGGTTTTGATCTAACTAAAATATGAGATTTTTTTAAGGAAGGAATATTGTTATACTTAGTATCCCCAACAGTTTTGGGGATTTTGGTTGGTTGGTTTGGCGTTTTTCCCTTTAATTTTAAACTGCGAAATAATTGGAGGTCATATTTTTCCATTAGAAAACTGAAGCTCAGAAAAGTTGCCCAAATTCACAAAGTAAGTTGGTAGTAGATCCAGAATTACTCTCACGTTCATTGTTCTTTAATCAAATTAATACTAAGTAGTAGACATTTACTTAAAGCTGATGAAGTTCGTTTTCCATTTTATGGAACTTCTGAATACTCTTGCGTGAATTTTTTAAAGAGTAGTAGTGATTTACGTGCTTATTGATAACCTGTTTCATTGTAATTTTTATAGTCTTTTTTTTTAAGTAAGAATTGCCCAATAGTTTTAAATTTCAAATTTTTAATAAATTTCAGATATAGTGAAGTACAGTTATGTGTCACACAATGATGGGGATTCTGAGAAATGTGTCATTAGGCAATTTTGTTGGTATGTGAACATCATAGAGTATATTTGCACAAATCTTTTTTTTTTTTTTTTAAGTTTTTATTTATTTATTTATTTATTTATTTAACTTTTTTTTTTTTTTTTAATTTGTCGATATACATTGTGGCTGATTATTGCTCCCCATCACCAAAACCTCCCTCCCTTCTCCCTCCCCCACTCCCCCCCAACAATGTCCTTTCTGTTTGCTTGTCGTATCAACTTCAAGTAATTGTGGTTGTTATATCTTCTCCCCCCCCCCCCCCGGTTTTGTGTGTGTGTGTGTGTGTGTGTGTGAGAATTTATATATTAATTTTTAGCTCCCACCAATAAGTGAGAACATGTGGTATTTCTCTTTCTGTGCCTGACTTGTTTCACTTAATATAATTCTCTCAAGGTCCATCCATGTTGTTGCAAATGGCAGTATTTCATTCGTTTTTATAGCTGAGTAGTATTCCATTGTGTAGATGTACCACATTTTCCGTATCCACTCATCTGATGATGGACATTTGGGCTGGTTCCAACTCTTGGCTATTGTAAAGAGTTGCACAAATCTTAATGGTATAGCCTACTACACACCTAAGTTACTTATAAAATTCAAATATATTTTAAAGTATAGAGTATTTGTCAATGGAAAATAACACAAATGTGGATATGGAATCAGAAGTGAAGTTTAAATTTTTTTTTATGATATTATAAAATTGTTTTACCACTAGACCACCAGGGACTACAAATCAAATGAGAATCAAACTTTCTAACACTCTACACAAATAATTAAAATATAAGGAAATTGAGGAAAATATAAGGAAATCGAGGTTAATAGGGTGGAAGAAGGTTTGATCCCGGAGAGGTTAAGGTGTAATAAGAAGGGAAGAATTTAGGGAGAAAGGCAGTTTGTTATTGGAGGTTATATGGTGTGGTGCCTGCGATTTGCGTGTTGCCTCTTAACTTTTCGTTTTCAGACGGAAACTCTTAAGTTTAATTTCTCAGAAAGTCATGCGCCTATATAAAAAGCTACTGATTTCCACAAAAATAAAAAATAAAAAAATAAAATTGTTTTGTGTTGTTTAATTTTTTGTATTCTTAAATTGCAGTGTGGACTCCGATTGCATTAACAGTGTTTTTAGTGGCTATTGCAACATTGTGTAAAGAACAAGGAATAACAGTTGTGGGAATTTGCTGTGTATATGAAGTATTTATTGCCCAGGGGGTAAGGAAAAATACAAATTTTGTTTTGCGATCTTTTGTCCCCGTTGAATCAGATTTCAATAGCCTTATTTCCTAAATATGTCATCACTTAAATCAGTCTGTTTACTAATAACAATAACAAAATTTTCAAGAGACAAGCATGTTTTGTGCTCATACCCACTGAAAATTACTTAACATTTTATGATACCTTCAGTTTTTTAAGCACTGCTTTTTAAGTTTCCATAATGGAATTGTTGAGCAATTTGGAAAAGTATGCAATAATACTGTTCAAGTATACAGTTGACCCTTGATCAGTGCAGAGGTTAGGGGTTCTAGGTGTTAAGGGCACTGACCCCCTGTGCGTTTGAAAATTAGCATAGAATTTTTGACTTCCCGAAAATTTAATAGCCGACTGTTGACTGAAATCATTACAAGTAACATAAACAGTTGATTAACACATACTTTGTATCTTAAATGTGTTATATACTGTATTCTTGCAATAAAGTAAGCTACAGGGGGGATAAAAGTGAGCTAAAGAAAAGAAATCTTCCCCCAATTTTTTAATACATTTATTGAAAAAAAAATCCATTTGTAAGTGGATACACACAGTTGAAATCCATGTTGTTTAAGAGTCAACTATAATTCATTATTGGGTAAGATTAGTGAGCTCTATTTTACTCATGATCAGTTCTACAGATTGTTCCACATTGATTTTATAATTGTACTCAATTTGTGTATAATGTTGTATTTAGAAAGTACATTATTGAAAACATTGTAGTATATTGTTATTTGCTGTTTAAAACCTTTTTCTTTACTTTTTTAGTATACTGTGCCATTATTGTGTTCAACTGCTGGACAGTTTCTTCGTGGAAAGGGTACTATTCCATTTTCTATGCTGCAGACACTAATAAAACTCATTGTCTTGATGTTCAGTACATTATTACTTGTTGTGATTAGAGTCCAGATTATTCAGTCTCAACTTCCAGTATTCACCAGGTATGAAATTCTGGTTCTTTTTTGTTTTTTTCATTCTGTTTTTTTAACTTTGCATTTTCAGTGATTGTAAATGTTCTAGAAAGTCTTTAATTTACACTGAGTTTTTCCAACAGCTTTACTGAGGAATAATTAACATATTTTTAAAACTGCGTATAATTAAAACATACTAATTGATAAGTTTAAGCGTATGTGTACACCCAGGAAACCACCATAAAAAAGATAATGACCATAATAAAGATAATGATAAGTGTTAAGGTTGGTGATAAGTCTTCTATATCCTTAGTGATTTTTGTCTACTTGTTCTATCAGTTATTGACAGAGGGATGTTGAAGTCTCGACTATAATTGTAGATTTGTCTATTTCTCTTTGAAGTTGAATTTCTGCTTCATGTGTTTTTGAAGCTGTTATTTTTGTTATTTTTTAAAACTTTTTATTAGCATATTCATTCTTACAAATCATGATATTTCTTTATGCCCTTTGCCCGACCTGTCACTTCCCAAACCGCCTCCCTCTCTCCCTCCCATCTCTAGTATCCTTAGGTTTATTCTATCCTTCTGAAAGTTCAACATATTATTGTGGTCTTTTCTTTCTTTTTTTCCTTCATTCCTTTGTTTTTCCCTCCATCCCTCCCTTCCTCCCTTCCCTTCTTCCTAGCAACAAGTTATGAGTGAGAACATTTGGTATTTCTGTTTCTTTGTCTGGCTTATTTCACTTAACATAATTTTCTCCAAACTCACCCATGTTGCTGCAAATAGCAGAATTTCATTATTTTTTATGGTTGAGTAGTATTCCATTGTGTATATATTCCACCTTTTCTTTATCCAGCCATCCATTGATGGACACTTAGGTTGGTTCCATATTTTGACTATTGTAAATAGAGCTGCAGTGACCATTGGGAGTGTAGGTATCCCTTTAACATGATGATGTCCATTCCTTTGGATATATACCCAAACACACGCATGGCTGACAGGTACATGAAAAAATGCTCAGCATCAAAAGTCATCAGAGAAATGCAGATCAAAACCACATTAAGATATCATCCCACCCCAGTTAGACTGGCCATTATTAAAAAGACTGAGAATAAAAAATGCTGGTGAAGATGCTGTAGAATAACTCTTCTACACTGTTAGTGGGACTGTAAATTAGTGCAGCCATTATGGAAAACAGTATGGAGATTTCACAAGCAACTACAGATAGAACTACCATATGATTCAGGAGTCCCACTACTGAGTCTATATCCAAAGGAATGAAGCTGTTATTAAGTGTAAAAACATCTGGGATTGTCACATCTTGATGAATTAATCTCTTTTTCATTACTAAATGAGCTTCTAAATTGAGCTTGTCTTATTTAGGTATCCCAGCTATCTTTTGTTAGTGTTACATGGTATTTCTTTTTCCATCTTTTTACTTTTTATTTATCTATGTCTTTATATTCAAAGAAGATTTCTTTTAGGTTGCTTACAGTTGAGTTTTCCTTTTTTGTGTGGTTGGATAATCTGATTATTGATATATTTGATGTAAATCTACTATCTTGCTAATTTTCTTTTTCCCATCTGTTTGTTCCTTCTTTTCTTTTCCTTTTCCTTTCTTTTCTTTTCCTTTCCTTTCTTTTCTTTTCTTTTCTTTTCTTTTCTTTTCTTTTCTTTTCTTCTGTCTTCTTTTGGATTAATTATATTTTATTATTTCATTTTATCTCCTTGTTGGCTTGTTAAAGTATAAATCTTTATTTTGTTTTAGTGATTGCTTTAGAGTTTTTAGTATACATCATTTCCTTATTACAGTTTACTTTCAAGGGATATTATAATTTCAAGTATATATAGTATAAATATCAATATATAATGTAAACATCACATATAATATGTATTTATATATATATATATTTAAAAAAATAACTTAACCCCCTCCTTGAAGAAAAAGAACTTAGCTTTTGTGCAATTTGCACAACTTTTCCTTGTAGATACCTTGTAAATCCCACAATCCATTGTTGTTATTTTTTGCTTTAAACAATTATCTTTGAAAGAATTTAAATAATAATTTTTAAAAAGTCTTGTATATGAACCCATGGAGTTGCCATATCCAATGTTCTGCATTCCTTTGTTAGATCAAGATTTTCATCTGGTGCCATTTTTTCCTTGTGTCTGAAGGACTTTCTTCAACATTTCTTAATATGCAGGTCTATTGTGGATTAATTCTTTTAGCTTTTGTGTCTAAAAATATATTTATTTTTACCTTTGGTTTTGAAACATATTTTGCCTGGGTGGAGAATTCTGCATTGACTGTTTTTCATTCAATAGTCTACAATTGTTCTACTGTCTTCCGGCTCACATTGTTTTCAGTGAGATAATCTGTCATCCTTATCTTTGTGCTTTTGCATGTATTGTGCTTTTTTTTAATGCCTGCTTTTAATATTTTCTATCATTATTTCTTTTATCTTCATATTTCTTGTGCTTAGGTTAATTGAGCTTCTTAGAATCTATAAGTTATGCTTTATATAAAACTTTGAATTTTTTTAACCATTATTTTTTTCAAATATTTTTGCTGTCTAGTCTTTCTACTCCTTTTGGGACTTTACTTATCCATATTTAAGCTTTTTGAAGTTGTTGCACTGATGCTCTGCTTATTTTTTTGTACTCAATCTTTTTTTTCCACCTCTGTTTTTATTTTACATATTTTATTTTGCTGTGTCTCTACCTTCTCTAATCTTTTTTCTGCAATGTCTGATCTGCCCTTAATTTCATCTAGTTATTTCTCATTCCAGAAGCTGTTTTCATCTCTAAAGGGAAGTCTGATTTGAGTCTTTTTTTATATCTTTTTTTATATCTTCCATCTCTCTACATGTTCTACTCTTTTATTGTTTTTGTCTACTAATTCTATCATCTCTGTCATTTCTTGGTCATTTCAATTTATGTTGAATAAATTTTTTCATCATTATGGATTCCATTTTTCTGCTTCTTCACATGCCTGGTAATTTATTAATGGATGCCATACATGAATTCTGCATTAATGTATTTCTATGAATATTTTTGAGTTTTGCTCTGAGATGCATTTAAGTTATTTGGAAACTGTTTTACCTTCTTTTTTTTTTTTTTTTTTTTGGCAGCTGGCCAGTATGTGGATGCAAAGGAAATGTTTTATCTTCTAGGCTTATGTTTAAACTTTTTGTTTTGTTTAGTGGGATCATAGCAAGATTTAGTATAGAGCTAATTTGGCTCCACTACTGACACTGGACATTTCTGACTACTCTATTTGATGGACTGTGAATTATGAAGATTTCTACTATGACTGCTGAGGAACTGTTCCTGGCTCTATATGTATTTGGAGATTTTAAATCTCTAATCTTTTCAGTGGTCTTTCCTAACTGTTAGTTTTCCTAATACTGCTCTACCAGATAACCACAGACTAGATGGGTGGTTAAAACAACAGAAACTTATTTCCCTACAGTTCAGTAAGCCAAGTCCAAAATCAGGATGTCAGCTCAATGGGTTCGTTCTGGAGGCTCTGAGGAAAAATATGTTCCATGCCTCTCTCTAGCTGCTGGTGGTTGCTGGCAATCTTTGGCATTCCTTGGCTTGTGACTGCATCACTTCAGTCTGTTTTGTCTCTATGTTACTTTCTCGGTGTGTCTCTCTGTTTGTCCTCTCCTCTTTGTATAAGGACACCATTCATTGGATTTAGGGTCCACCGTAATCTAGTATGACCTCATCTTAACTAATTACATTTGGGAAAACCCTTTTTACAAATAAGACCACATTCTGATGTTCTGGGTAGATGTGAATTTGGGAGAAACGTGAATCAACTCAATGCACTGACCTTGGGGCATTTCCTCACATATACTTGCTGATTACAACTCATCAATACTGGAAACTGGAGAGAGACCCTCTGTAGATCTCTCAAGTTCTCTCTCTCAGCAGCTTTCTTCTCTCTGGTATTGTGTCCCACCAACTCTAGCCACCTGGGCTCCTAGGGCTCCCAGCTCCGTCTTCACAATTCAGGTATACCACTGGGCTAAGCCTGAGTTTACCCTGCAGTTCCACTGACTAGAAACCCTATCCAGCTACGATTTCTCCAGGTAGGGCTCCCCTCATTTCTTTTTCTACTCTCAGGTATCATTATGTCTAATGCTCAGTGTGTTTAAAGAAATGTTCTGTACCTCTTGTCCAGTTTTTTAGTTGTTTAAGGCTAGAAGCAGAAATTATACTGGATTTTAACAGTCAACATACCATGTTTTTCTACTCTAACATTTTGCCTTTCTCCATTTCACCTTACTGAGCTAAAATTTAAAATAAAATATATACTAGTTCCCTATTCAGTTTTAAGTTATTAGCATTACATGCAAGAACTTTATTTTAAGAAAGGACATGTTCATGTTGCTATCCATGATAGTGCATTACTGGAACTGGTTCGAATAAATTTTATTCAGATAATTTTCTAAGCCCAAAGCTTTGTGATATTTCACGTAATTATACTTCTCAGCATTTTTTTTTCTTTAAAGAATAATTTTCAACTTCCTGAATTTTTACCTCTGAGTCTAGGCAAGCTAAACTGATCTCATTCAGGAGTTAAGTATTGGAAATAGATTTAATTGTAGATATACATTTTATATTTCCTTCTTCACCTCTTAGTTTTAGTGTTTGTTCTGTTTATCATTTCTAATTTTAGAGAATTTAAGTGAACTATTTTTCATCTCCACATTTTCATCTACATTCTGAAAATGTGTTTTATATAGATGTGAATCTATTTGTTTTGTGTATGAGTGAATGGGTATATGTAGCATATAAATATGTATTTTCTAAATGTAAGCATTTTAAAATGTGTGTGTTTATATATGTGTGTGTATATAAACTTTATTACATTACCCTGTGAAGTTGATTATAATATGATTTGATACGTTTTGACATTAACTTTTTTATTAAATCAGCTATCCTAAATAAACTTAGTTTTAAAAAGGTGAACTCTGAATAGTATATTATAGGAGAAAAAGAGAGATTTGTATTTAGTTCTGATGGTTATTTTGAGAATTTAAGTCTTGACTCAAGATTTATTATTTTACATATATATGGAGATTCAAATATGAAAGTTTTTAAATATTATTTGTTCAAATAGTATTTAGTTTTTCTTAACAAAAATATCAAAAATTTGATATTTTTAAGAAAACCAAGTCAAATGAGTGGTAGAGTTTGACTTTTCATTAACATTAATTTTAAAATGACAAATTGGATTTTTTAGGACTATGTATTAATATAGTCAGTAAAATCTAGAACATAGACTAAAAAATAAAAATCTAAAGCTATTCATTTGAAATGTACTTCTTTTTAAAAATGATTTGAATTAGTTTACAGAAAGTAGACTAAGCTAATAAAATGTATATGTAATATATTGTGGTCTAGGGAAAGATAAACTAGGATATAAGCTTACGTTAACATGTACTAGGAGACAAAGTAGAACACACATAAAATGTTACATAGGCTTACACATTTACTACTCTGTACTAATTTGGTTTTTAGCTACCTAGGAGTCAAAGCAAAGAGGGAAATTTTGCTCCTAGGTGATACTGTTTCCTGTGTTTATGACAGGTGAAAAACATAGTAATTATTTCTAAGAAGCATAATTTTTATTAGCATTCAGCTCTAAAAGAAATGTCTCATGTAGGAAAACATTGGTAAGTGTTCTCAAAAGCATCATACAACACATACAACAATGAATCTTATGTAACTTTTGTTATTACTTTTAATCAAGAAGTCATAATTTAATGAAAGCACTTCTGCAAGTATCATAATATTATAGTATGTATAAATTATTCTAATAATAAATTACAAATAGATGATCTGCTTGCCCTTCAAATGGTTCTTAAATTATCAGTTTTCTCAACAAGACTTTTCATAAAGTTTAGATAGTTTGAACTCTGGCAAGAATCTGAGGTACCCGTAAAATATATTTGTGTCTTCAGCTTGACTAGATTATGTGTAAAATATTACTTCTGCTATGTTCGGTATTTTGCTTATTTGTGTTATATATTATTTTGTGTTTAAAAAATGTTTTATTTTGAATAACTTTTTTTTTTTTTCATTCTTCATACAGGTTTGATAATCCAGCTGCTGTAAGCCCAACTCCTATAAGGCAGCTAACTTTTAACTACCTCCTTCCTGTGAATGCTTGGCTTCTATTAAATCCTTCAGAGCTCTGCTGTGATTGGACCATGGGAACAATACCACTTATAGAGTCATATCTAGATATTCGAAATCTTGCCACATTTACTTTCTTTTGCTTTCTGGGGACTTTGGGAGTATTTAGTCTTCGATACCCTGGTGATTCCTCCAAGACTGTTTTAATGGTAAGAAACTTTCTTAACTTTGCAGATGATGTTACATTCAGTTGATTAAATAAGAGACTTCCTTTAAGGCATCAAAAGCATCTTTTTGAAGCACTGTCTGCCTTTGTTCAACATCATCTCAATTTATGAACTAAATTTATCCTAAAATTATGTATCAGAATTTAATTTGCAAGCATAATTTGATGTATACATTCAGCATGTAAAATGAAAACTGATTATGAATTTTCCTAATCTGAAATCATGAAGCATTCCTTTTTGATTTATTTTCTTATATTTATCTTTATCCAAGTATATTTTGCACTTTTTGAAGAAATGGATAATATTATATATTTACTTGTTTACTTGGCACAGAGAAGAGTATCATATGAGATATGCAGCTAAAAATATATAGCTCTTTAGTTCTCATTAGTAAGTTTTTAATTACTCCCTGAGATAGTTCTTAGTATGTTTAGAGAACTCTGATTATTTGAAGCCTTTTGTTGTTGTTTTTCCGAACTCTGTTTTCTTGTAATTTTCTTACTGTGCTTTCAGTGCTTATTCATAAGTGTTCTGTTTCCTCTTCCTTATTGAAGACAATAGTAATCTTTAACATTTTCTCAAGCAAAAGTGTTTAATGCTTTGCAGATGTATCATTTCTAGCTACAGCCGCTAGATTTATTTATTCACTCAATAAAAAGTTAAAAATTGGAGCCTACATACCAGGCAGCATTTTTGGCACTGAGGATAGGATAATGAAAGGAAATACAAGGTCCCCATTTCCAGAGAGCTTGCATTTTAGAGAAATTTGAAGTCAATGTCTGAGAGAGAAGATTGAAAGAATGTTAGAGTTTGCGAGGAAGATTGTGTTTGTTATTATCCTTGGACATGAAGAGTTTGAGGTGTCTTTGAAACATCCTAGTGAAGATTTTGAATAGCACTTGTGTGTGGAGTTCAGAGGAGATGCCTAAGCTGCACATAAAAATTTTATTCATTGGCAAAAATGTGGATGTAGATAAGGTAGCCTATGGAGAAATTATACAGCAACCTTTTTCAGTTTTGTCAGTTCTCTCAAAGATGGTAACTAGCTAGTACATTCTAGATGCACAGAATAGAAGTTAATTCATACTCATAACGGATGCTTTAGAGTTTTTGGTATTAATTGTCCCCCAGAAAATAGTTCAGGGAGCCAAACAGAGTGAAAAGAGAAGCCTACAACTAGGTCTTCAGAAACTTCCATGTTTAGATGTTGAATAGAGTAAAATGAACTTAAATAAGAGACAGACTGAACAGAAAAGTAGGAAAGTATTTTAAGAAAGACTTAATGGTTAACACCAACATATATTGTTGAGTAGAAAAGTGAGATTTAGTTGAAAAGTGATATCTGTTGGGTTTGATCTCTTTTAGATTAGTTACTTAAATGAAATTTATTTCTGTGGAGTGATTTGATTGGGAGATTAAAAAAAAGTGAAGGCAGCTAGTGTAGATAACCTGTAGAGATAATGTAACTTGGAGTATTTTAAAGGATGAGATAAACTTGAATGTATTGCCTCCCTAAGAAAGAAAAGGCTAGGCTGTTCAGGCAGTGGCTTTAAGCATAGCAGACTGCTGGCCTTATGTAGGATGTAGGGGAAGCATGGAGATCTGGGATTGGTAGACTTCCAGAGGCAGAAGTGAGTTGATTTCAGAGAGAGACTGTTGATTAGTTGGCATTTAGAAGCATTTTTATTAGCGTACTCAGTTGGTTGACTTTCAGAACCAAGGAGATATCACTAATGGGTTGGCTTGCAAAAACATATTTATTAAGTCAAAATGTTGATTAAATAGCTACTTGTTCCCATGACTACAAAAGTCTTTTCCTAAAATTTTGGGAAATTGTTTTATATCTGAGAGATGTAATGAATGGTGAAGGTAGATCAAAGATGTACTGTCAAAGGAGAAAAAGTTTAAGGTTTCAGAGGCAAGAGCATGTTTAAATATAGGTTGGAAGAATACAGTTGATTAGAAAGTGGTTGAATAAATGAGAGAAGAGATAATTGATAGTGAGATTTGTGAGGAGTAGATGGATACAGAGCACAGGTTTAATCTGAGGTAGAAGGAAGCACCTATGTTACCGGAAGGAAGGAATTGAGCATGAATGTGAATGTCGGTACGTTTAGTAGCAGGGAGTTGAAGAAATTATTGTTTTATGGCTTCAGCTTTCTCTGAATTAGAAAGTATGGTTGCCTCCTGAAAGTGATATAAATCGGAAGTTTTGAGAAAAATAGGCAAGACTCAAAACAGTCAAGAGTGGGATTGAACCTACCAGAGAAACCTAGAAATCCTGAACAGTCTTAAAGATTAATTTGAAATTGGTGATCATGAATTTATGATGATTTTAATCTGTTCAGTTTGAGACTTACTCTAACAGTGCATTGCTGCTCAGGTAAATAAAGACAAAACAGATAAATGGTAGAATACATCCAAAACTGAGGTTCTATTAAAGATTAAAAAAAGGAGAGATAGGGGAATTAAAATTTTGGCAAATAAAATAATCATATATATAATGTAAGCTAAGTAAGAAATAAAATAGAGAATAATGCCAATGAAATAAATATAGATTTATATAAACTGTATTTTATGTATATGAAAAAGGAATAGTTGTGACCTTGAGTATAACTCTGCTTTAAGTATAGTCTCAAACAAGCTAATTATTTATAGTGGTATTTTCTGAAGATCTCTGGAAGGTCTAAGTAGAGCAAAGAAGTAGCAACCAAGGATCAGATACCATGTTAAGCACTTATTTAAATAAGATTACATACATACCAACAACATAATGTAAGTGGTTTTACTTTTAAAGAGAGTCTTGGGGTGATTGAGTAGTTTACCTCATTTTACATAGAAAGTAAGACGTGAAACATTTCTCTCAAACTCTGCTTTTTCCACTAACATCCTTCTTTTTAAAGATAATTTATATTACTGGAAGAAGGAAATTATAAGTTAGTCATAGTTAACTAGGTTGGTATATATTAATAGAGAGCAGATATTCCTTATCCCAGAACTAATAGGTTTTTTCCTGAGTATGGTTTTTCTTTCTTTATGTAGCTTATGCATCAGCCTGGGATAAATCTTTGAATGAATTTAACACTTAATTTCTTCAAATAAAATTGCTTTAGGGCAGCCATGAATTAATAGGGACTTTTTTTTTTTAATTAACTGCTAAAATACTTAGGAACATCTGTGTTTCACATCTAACTGGTTATTTTTATCAAGCATTTCTGGGAAAGAGAGGGTGAACTACCAGTACGTTCACTCTTTAAATTTTACCTTTTTGATTTTAAAACAATACTGAAGTTTCAAATATACAAATTGGTATGATACTGAGCTGTTCAATGGTAGTGCTTTTTCTCAGATTTGTTGTTGCCTCAGTACTGATCATAAACGTGAATATTCATGGAGAAAGTATTCTTTTCAATGTATATACATCTTTACTTCTATATTTCACTAATAAAGTATAATAAAGAAAAGACGTTCTCTCCCCTTAAGCCCTTAGAAGAGTCTCAAACTTCTGAAGCTGAAAGATTAATTTATTTATTAAGTTAGGTACTAGAAAATAAGTCATGGGAACAGATGTCCATAGGAACAGATGTCCTAAAGACAAACTTATTTACTTATTTCCTTCCACAAGTTATTTGTGTGCTAGTTATTTGTGGCTTTATAATCTGGAAACCACATGTCAATCCCATTTTCAAAATGGCAAGAAATCTAAGCACTTTTGTGTTGTTTTATTTCAGTGTGTTTTAAGTGTTATAATTTTAGAAATTCTTTTTTTTTTTTTATTATAACATTTACTTGTACATATTTACAGGGTACAGTATGTTATACTGCACAATGATTCACTTAGGGTAGATAGTATAGTACCCATTAGTCTGCCTCTTCTCCTCTCCCCCAGCATCTGGTAACCAGTATTCTACTCTCTACTTTTGTGAGAACCACTTTATTTATTTATTTATTTTTAGGTTCCATGTATGAGTGAGATCATGCAGTATTTGTCTTTCCGTACCTGACTTACTTAACATGATGGTTTCCATTTCCATACAAGTTACTGCAAATGATAGGATATCATTTCTTTTTTATAACTGAATAGTATTCCATTGTGTATATATACCACAGTTTTTTTTATCCATTCATCTGTTGAAGGGCATTTAGGTTGATTCCATGTCTTGGCTATTGTAAACAGCTTTCTGATGAACATGGGAATGCAGGTATCTTTTGGATATATTGATTTCATTTCCTTTGGGTATATATCCAGTAGCAGGGTAGCTGGCTCATAAGGTAGATATACTTTTAGTTCTTTGAGGAAGCTCTGTACTGTTTTCCATAATGGCTGTACCAATTTATATCCCACCAAAAATGTAAGAGGGTTCCCTTTTCTCCACATCCTCTCCAACATTTGTTATTTTCTGTCTTACTGGTTGGTAATAGCCATTCTAACTGGGGTTAGATGAAATCTCATTGTGGTTTCAATTGGCAATTCCTTGATGATTAGTGATTTCGAGCATTTTCTCATGTGCTTGTTGGCTTTGTGTGTGTCTTCTTCATTTGAGAAATGTCTGTTCAGGTCCTTTGCCCATTTTTAAATTGGCTTATTTGGTTTTTTGATGTTGAGTTGTTTGAGTTCCTTATATATTCTGGCTGTTTACCCCTTGTCTGGTGTATAGTTTGCAAACACGTTTTTCCATTCTATAGGTTTTCTGTTCATTTTGTTAATAGTATCTGTTGCTGTGCAGAAGCTTTTCAGTTTGATATTGATATAGTCCCATATTTTTGCTTTAGTTTCCTGTACCTTTTTAGTCTTGCTCAGAAAGGCACTGCCTGCTCCCATTTTGTGTAGCACTTCTCCTGTGTTTTCTGCTAGTAGTTTCGTAGTTTCAGGTCTTAAATTTAGGTCTTTAATCCATTTTGAGTTTATTTTTGTGTGTGGTAAGAGACAGGGATCTAGTTTCCATCTTTTGCATGTAGATATCCAGATTTCCCAATTCCATTAATTAAAAAGACTGTACTTTCCCCATTTTATGTCAAAAATCTTGGCACCTTTGTGAAAACTCAGTTGGCTATAAGTGTGTGGGTTTATTTCTGGTCTCCCTATTCTGTTCCAGTTGTCTTTTTGGCTGTTTTAATTCCAGTAACATCCTATTTGGGTTGCTATTGCTTTATAATAAGTTTTGAAGTCAGGAAGTGCGATGCCTCCAACTTTGTTCTTTTTGTTCAAGATTGCTTTATCTATATGGGATCTTTTGTGGTTCCACACAAATTTTAAAACTTTTTTTTTTCTGTTTCTGTGAAGAATGTCATTGGTATTTTGATAGGGGTTGAGTTGAACTTGTAGATTGCTTTGGGTAAAATGGACATTTTGATTATATTGTTCCAATCCAAAAACATGGCTTACCATCCATTTATTTCTGTTCTCCTCAGTTTTATTCACCAGTTTTTTATAGTTTTAATTGTAGAAGTAAATTTATTCCTAGGTATTTCTTTTTTTTTTTTTTTTTTTTTTTTGTAGCCCTTGTGAATGGGATTACTTTTTTGATTTCTTCATCTATTTGATTATTGGCATACAGGAGGAAGGCTGTTGATTTTTGTGTGTTGATTTTGCATCCTGCTGCTTTACTGAATTCATTTATTAGTTCTAGTAGTTTTTTGGTGGAGTTTTTAAGGTTTTCTATGTATAGGATTATGTCATCTGCATATAGCGATGGTTTGACTTCCTCCTTTCCAATTTGGATGTCTTTTATTGCTTTCTCTTGCCTTATCATGCTGGCTAGAACTTCCAGTACTATGTCGAATAAGAGTGGGGAAAATGGGCATCATTGTCTTGTTTAAGATCTTAGAGGAAAAGCCTTCAAGTTTTGTTCATTCAGTGATGATACTAGCTGGGTGTTTGTCATGTATGGTCTTTAGTGTGTTGAGGTACATTCCTTCTATACCTAATTTGTTGAATGTTTTTATCATGAAGTGGTGTTGGATTGTATTAAATGCTTTTTCTGCATCTGTTGAAATGATCATGTTTTTTTCCCTTCATTCTTTTGATGTGACATATCATGTTTATTGATTTGTTATATTGACCCATCCTTTTATCCCTTGGATTAATCCCACTTGATCATGGTGAATGATCTTTTTAATGTGTTGCTGGATTCTGTTTGCTAGTATTTTATTGAGGATCTTCTCGTCTGTGTTCATTAGGGATATTGGTCTATAGTTTTCTTTTTTTTTGTTGTGTCTTTTCCCTGATTTGGTATAAAGCTAGTACTAGCCTTGTAGACTGAGTATGGAAGCATTCCCTCCTCTTCAATTTTTGGAAGAGTCTCAAAAGAATTGGTATTAGTTCTTTAAATGTTTGATAGAATTCAGTAGTAAAGCCATCTGGTTCTGGGGTTTTATTTGCTGTGAGACTATATTACTGCTTCAATCTCATTACTTCTTATTGGCCTGTTTAGGTTTTCTAGTTCTTCGTGGTTCACCCTTGGTGACTTGTATGTCTCCAGGAATTTATCCATTTCTCCTAGGTTCTTACAGTTTTTTCTCATATAGTTCTTCATATTAGTCTCTTATAGTCTTTTGTATTTCTGTGGTATCAGTTGTAATGTCTTTGTTTTCATTTTGATTTTATTTACTTGAGTCTTCTCTCTTTTTTCCCCATTAGTCCAGCGAGAGATTTATCTGTTTATCTGTTCGAAAAACCAAGTCTTTGTTTCATCGATCTTTTGTATTTTTTTTAATCTCTACTTCATTTATTTTTGCTCTAATATTTGTTATTTCTCTCCTCCTGATTTGGGGTTTAGTTTGTTCTTGTCTTTCCAACTCCTTGAGGTGTATTGGTGGGTGATTTGAAGTCTTTCTTCTCTTTCAATGTAGGGTTTTATTGCTAAAAACTTCCCTCTTAGAACTACTTTTGCTGGACTCTTCAAGATGGCGGTAGCTGCGGCAGTTGGCGCGGAGTAGCTGAGGTGGAAAAGGCGGCCACTGGGCCTTAGGCAGCCGGGAAACTTGTGGACCTTCCTCTTGCTGTCTCTTAAGGGAAGACCGCTGCTGGTGGCCGGTCATGGGGGCTGACCGCCACTTTGCCCTTGGCAGGAGAGGCTGCCTCGTTTACAGGCAACAGCTTTGAAGTATGGAGCAGGAAAAGAACTGTTTCTTAGCTGCAAAAGCGAGTCTCTAAACAGGGAACAGGGCGCCGGGGCTGCTGTGGATGCAGCCAGGATCCCGGAGGGCGGGGCTGTGCTGAAGGCAGCCAGCTGCCCTATTCAGGATTCGAGGTTTCAGGCTGGCATAAAAGAAGATTCCTGGGAGCGCCCGAGCTGCGCCGCGGGACCGACTGAGCAGCCCGAGGCAGCGGCGGCCAAGAATGGGACGGCAACAAAGCAGAGGCAGAGAGGGAGCCGCCCAACCTGGCACAGCCCTGTGAGTGACCCCCGACCCGGCCCTGCTCGGGGGGCAGACGCCCGCCCGGCTTCCGCCTGCGTCACCGGGCCACTCACCGCCCCCAGGGCTGCCTCCATTTTCTCAGGTGGTGGCAGCTCCGGCCTGGCTCAGCCAAGCCTGTCCTCCTCGCCCGGCTCAGCTGCTCACTGAGCCTTCCCACTTGCTTTCCCCGGCGCGGGGCTTCCCGGGGCCTGCGGGCCGGCCTCCCCTCCCACTCCCTCTGCGGTTCTCTGGCGGGGCTGGTGGCGTGAGGTATCCCCGGCCAGTGTCGGGAGGGCAAGGAAGTACAGGCTGGGCCGACTGTTACTCCACCGCACCCTGGGCTCAGGCCCCCGGTAAACTTCCTGTTACTGGGAGGCAGATACCATCTCTGCGGCCACCAGTTCGGAAAAACGCCTAACCAGTTTTGGGTTAGGAATAGTGTGGTTGGAGAGTTCCCAAGTCCGCTTGAACCTGCCGGAGAGCTGACTGCGGGCGGGCACCGGACTTGGTCCGTGCCGGGGGGATACAAAGGTGAACCGTGTGCTGCGGGCTCCTCCCCCGAGGAGCTCACGCTCTGGTGTGGGAGATAAGACAATTACACAAATAACCGCGATACCAGGAGAAAGGTGATAAGTCCCGAGAAAGATCTACACAGTGCTACAAAGGCACCCAGAGCAACCGGTAGTCTGCGCCTAGCAGAAACCTGGTAGACTTCCTGGGCGAGGCAGTGCCGAGCAGGGTCTTGAAGGCCGAGCTGATAGACGAGGGTTGCAGAAGACACATCCCAGCCCAGCCCAGTGTGCACAGAGCAGGGAGACGTCTGGCTAGGGAGGCGGAGACTGGACAGAAACCACACACCCTGTGGGGTCGCCACTGCACGATCCAACAGCCCAGGCCAGAGCGCACAGAACCAGGGAGAAGTCCTGCATAGGAAGTGAAAGCTCAGCAGCGACCACACACCCTGCGGTACCACCCCGTGAACCAGCAGCCCAGCAGAGTCCAAACTGACCAGAGAGGTGGCTCCCCAGAGAGGCCCAAGACCCTAGGCAACCACACACACAAGGCACTAGATGCCAACTGAGCAGTCACTGAGGTAGCCATACCAAATTGGCAACCACAGCAACATCTTAGTTAGTCAGTAGTCTCAAAATGGTGGACTGTGAAACCCCCTGCCACAATGAATAAACATCAAAAAAAAGATACCAGAAATACAAAAAATCAAGAAAGTACACCACCAAAAGTTAATAAATGTCAAACTCTAGATCCAATAGAACAAGAAGCCCTTGAAATGACTGACAAGGAATTTCGAGTGATAATTCTAAGGAAACTGAATGAGATACAAGAAAACTCAGCTAGACATCATGATGAAATGAGGAAAAGTGTACAGGACCTGAAAGGGGAAATGTACAAGGAAATCAATGTCCTGAAAAAAAATGTAGCAGAACTTGCTGAACTGAAGAAGTTATTCAGCGAAATAAAAAACACAACGGAGAGTTTAACCAGCAGGCTTGTCGAAGTTGAAGAGAGAACCTCTGAACTTGAAGATGGGCTGTTTGAAATAACACAAGCAGACAAAAGGAAAAAGAATCAAAGACATTGAAGAAAATCTGAGATATCAGACAACCTTAAGCGCTCAAATATCCAAGTCATGGGTATTCCAGAAGGGGAGGAAAAATGAGATTGCATTGAAAACATATTCAACAAAATAGTGGCAGAAAACTTCCCAGGTATAGGAAAAATCACAGATCTTCAGATCCAGGAAGCTCAACGATCTCCAAATGTATTCAACGCAAAAAGGCCTTCTCCAAGACATGTTATAGTCAAATTGGCAAAACTCAGAGACAAAGAGAGAAGCGTCAAATCACCTATAAGGGAGCCCCAATCAGGCTAACATCAGACTTTTCATCACAAACCCTAAGACCTAGAAAGGAATGCGATGATATTTTCAAAATACTAAAAGACAAAGATTGCCACCCAAGAATACTCTACCCTGCAAGGCTATCCTTCCGAAATGAAGGGCAAATAGTATATTTCTCAGACAAACAAAAACTGCGGGAGTTCACTACCACATGACCACCCTTACAAGAAATCCTCAAGGGAGTACTGGGTTTGGTTCCTGAAAAATAGCTACCACTGCCATAAAAACCCAAGAAAAATCAAAACCCACTATTATAATAAAAATGGCATTCATGAAGAGAAAACAAACAAAAACGCTATCTACAACCTAAGGAACCAACAAAAACAGAAACCAAACAGTAAATCAGAAAGCAAGCAACAAAAGACACCTAAGACAAACAACCAATAAAATGCTAGGAATAAATCAACACCTTTCAATAACAACTCTTAATGTAAAAGGCTGAAATTCCCCAATCAAAAAACACAGACTGGCTGACTGGATCAAAAAGGAGGACTCAACTATATGCTGCCTACAAGAGACCCACCTCACCCATAAAGATTCACATAGACTAAGAGTGAAAGGATGGAAAAAGATTTACCATGCAAACAGAAAACAAAAACGAACTGGAGTAGCTATTCTTATATCTGACAAAATAGACTTTAAACTAAAAACCATAAAAAGAGACAATGAGGGACACTACTTAATGATAAAAGGACTGATCCATCAAGAAGACATAACAATCATAAATATGTACGCACCCAATGTTGGAGCAGCCAGATTTATAAAACAAACTCTATTAGACCTAAAGAAGGAAATAGACACTAATACCATAATAGCAGGGGACCTGACCACCCCACTGTCAATATTAGACAGATCATCTAGGCAACGTATCAGCAGAGAAACACAAGATCTAAACAATACTCTAGACCAGTTGGAATTGGCAGATATCTACAGAACATTCCATCCAACAACCTCAGAATATTCATTCTTCTCATCAGCACGTGGACCATTCTCCAGGATAGATCACATATTAGGTCACAAATCAAGTCTCAATAAATTCAAAAAAATTGGAGTTATCTCATGTATTTTCTCAGACCACAATGGATTAAAACTAGAAATTAATAACAAACGAAACTCTGGAAACTATACAAACACATGGAAATTAAAAAGCATTCTACTTAATGACATATGGGTCCAAGAAGAAATCAAGCAGGAAATCAAAAAACTTATTGAAACTAATGAAAATAATGGTACATCATACCAAAACCTGTGGGATACAGCAAAAGCAGTATTAGGGGGAAATATATTGCATTAAATGCTCACTTCAGAAGAATGGAAAGATGGCAAGTGAACAACCTAACACTTCACCTTAAAGATCTAGAAAAACAAAAGCAATCCAAACCTAAAGTTAGCAGACGGAAAGAAATCATTAAGATCAGAGCAGAACTGAATGAAATTGAAACCCAAAAAACAATACAAAAGATCAATGAATCAAAAATTTAGTTTTTTGAAAAGATAAATAAAATTGACAAACCATTAGCATGGCTAGCAAAAAAAAGGAGAGAGAAGACTCAGATAACAAAAATTAGAAATGAAAAAGGCGATATTACAACGGATTCATCTGAAATACAAGGAATCGTTCGAGACTACTATAAACAACTATACGCCAACAAATTTGAAAATCTGGAGGAAATGGATAAATTTCTGGACACACACAAGCTCCCAAAACTGAACCATGAAGACGTAGAAAATTTGAACAGACCAATAACAATAAAGGAGATTGAAGCTGTTATCAGAAGGCTCCCAACAAAGAAAAGCCCAGGACCAGACAGATTCACAGCAGAATTTTACCAAACATTCAAAGAGGAATTGACACCGATTCTTTACAAACTATTCCAAAAGATTAAAACAGATGCAAATCTCCCAAACTCATTCTATGAAGCAAACATAACCCTGATACCAAAACCAGGTAAAGATATAACCAAAAAAGAAAACTACAGGCCGATATCCTTGATGAATATAGATGCAAAAATCCTCACTAAAATACTAGCAAACAGAATACAGCAACACATACATAAAATTATTCTCCACAATCAAGTGGGATTCATCCCAGGGATGCAAGGTTGGTTCAACATATGCAAATCAATAAATGTGATACACCATATTAATAAAGTCAAACACGAGGACCATATGATCATCTCTATAGATGCTGAAAAAGCGTTTGATAAAATTCAACACTGATTCATGACAAAGACCCTGTATAAGTTAGGCATAGAGGGAAAGTATCTCAACATAATTAAAGCCATATATGACAAACCCACTGCCAATATCATCCTGAATGGGGAAAAGCTGAAAGCTTTTCCTTTAAGAACAGGAACTAGACAAGGATGCCCACTCTCACCACTCCTAATCAACATAGTGTTGGAAGTACTAGCCAGAGCAATCAGAGAAGAGAAGGAAATAAAGGGCATCCAGATTGGAAAAGATGAAGTCAAACTGTCCCTGTTTGTAGATGACATGATCCTATATATCGAACAGCCTAAAACCTCTACAAAAAAACTCTTGGAATAGATGAATGATTTCAGCACAGTAGCAGGATACAAAATCAACACACAAAAATCAGTAGCATTTCTTTTCTCCAGTAGTGAACATGCAGAACGAGAAATCAAGAAAGCCTGCCCATTTACAATAGCCACCAAAAAAATAAAATGCTTAGGAATTGAGTTAACCAAGGATGTGAAAAATCTCTATAATGAGAACTACAAACCACTGCTGGGAGAAATTAGAGAGGATACAAGAAGATGGAAAGATATCCCATGCTCTTGGATTGGAAGAATCAACATAGTGAAAATGTCCATACTACCCAAAGTGATATACAAATTCAATGCAATCTCCATTAAAATTCCAAAGACATTTATCTCAGAAATGGAAAGAACTATCCAGACATTTATATGGAATAATAGAAGACCACGCATAGCCTAAGCAATGCTGAGCAAAAAAAATGAATCTGGAGGCATAATACTACCTGACTTTAAGCTATACTACAAAGCTATAATAACCAAAACAGTATGGTACTGGCATAAAAACAGACACACTGATCAATGGAATAGAATAGAGAATCCAGAAATCAACCCACACACTTATTGCCATCTGATCTTTGACAAAGGCATCAAGCCTATTCACTGGGGAAGGGACTGCCTCTTCAGCAAATGGTGCTGGGATAACTGGACATCCATATGCAGGAGAATGAAACTAGATCCATACCTCTCTCCGTATACTAAAATCAACTCAAAATGGATTAAAGATTTAAATATACACCCTGAAACAATAAAACTTCTTAAAGAAAACATAGGAGAAACACTTCAGGAAATAGGACTGGACACAGACTTCATGAATACGACCCCAAAAGCACGGGCAACCAAAGGAAAAATAAACAAATGGGATTATATCAAACTAAAAAGCTGCTGCACAGCAAAAGAAACAATTAACAGAGTTAATAGACAACCTACAGAGTGGGAGAAAATATTTGCAAAATGTACATCTGACAAAGGATTAATATCCAGAATATATAAGGAACTCCAACAACTTTACAAGAAAAAAACAAGCAACCCAATTAAAAAATAGGCAAAAGAACTAAGTAGGCATTTCTCTAAGGAAGATTTACAAATGGCCAACAGACATATGAAAAAATGCTCAACATCACTCAGCATCCGGGAAATGCAAATCAAAACCACACTGAGGTTCCATCTAACCCCAGTTAGGATGGCTAAAATCCAAAAGACCCTGAACGATAAATGTTGGCGAGGTTGCGGACAAAAAGGACTCTCATACATTGTTGTTGGGACTGCAAAATGGTGCAGCCTCTATGGAAAATGGTATGGAGGTTCCTCAAACAATTGCAGATAGATCTACCATACGACCCAGCTATCCCACTGCTGGGAATATACCCAGAGGAATGGAAATCATCAAGTTGAAGGTATACCTGTTCCTCAATGTTCATTGCAGCACTCTTTACAATAGCCAAGAGTTGGAACCAGCCCAAATGTCCATCATCAGATGAGTGGATACGGAAAATGTGGTACATCTACACAATGGAATACTACTCAGCTATAAAAACGAATGAAATACTGCCATTTGCAACAACATGGATGGACCTTGAGAGAATTATATTAAGTGAAACAAGTCAGGCACAGAAAGAGAAATACCACATGTTCTCACTTATTGGTGGGAGCTAAAAGTTAATATATAAATTCACACACACACACACACACACACACACACACACACACACAATAAAAAAACCAGGGGGTGGGGGGGAAGAAGATATTACAACCACAATTACTTGAAGTTGTAAGGACAAGCAAACAGAGGGGACATTGATGGGGGGGAGGGAGAAGGGAGGGAGGTTTTGGTGATGGGCAACAATATTTACCCACAATGTATATCGACAAAATAAAATTAAAATTAAAAATAAAATAAAATAAAAATAAAAAATAAAAAAAATAAAGAAGTACTTTTGCTGTATCCCATAGGTTCTGATATGTTGTGTTTTGTTGTATAATATGTTTTCATTTTCATTTGTCTCCAGAAATTTTTTAGTTTCTTTTTTGATTTCTTCTTTCACCCGCTCATTGTTTAGGAGCATGGTATTTAATTTCCATGTATTTGTACAGTTTCTAATGTCCCTGTTGTTATTGATTTCTATTTTAATTCCATTGTGGTCAGACAAGGTAGTTGATATGATTTCAGTTCTTTAAAATTTGTTGAGAATTATTTTGTTACCTAACATATGGCCTGTTCTAGAGACTGTGCCATGTGCTGCTGAGAAGAATAGCTGTTGGTTGAAATGTTCTGTATATGTCCATTAGGTACAATCAACCTATAGTAGAGATTAATTCTGATGTTTCCTGGTTACTTTTCTGTCTGTATCATCTGTCCTTTGCTGAAAGTGGGATATTAAAGTCCTTTATTATTATTGTGTTTGAGTCGATTTCTTCCATTAGATCTAGTAGTATTTGCTTTATATAACTGTGTGGTCTGAAGTCAGGTGCATATATATTTAGAATTGGTATAGCCTCTTGTTGAATTGGTCCCTTTATCAATCATTATATAATGACCTTCCTTTTCTTACTTTACTTGACCTTCCTTTTTTTTTTTTTTTTTTTTTACTTGACTTTGCTTGAAGTCTATTTTATCTAATATAAGTATAGCTACTCCTGCTCTTTCTTGGTTTCCATTTGCATGAAATAACATTTTCCATCCCTTCACTTTCAGGCAGTGTGTGTCTTTATAGGTGAAGTGAATTTCTTATTGGCTGCATATTGTTGGTTCTTGTTTCATAATCCATTTAGCCACTCTGTGTCTTTTAATTGGGGCATTTAATTCATTTACATTTAGAATTATTATTGACATTTTGGGACTTGTTACTACCGTTTTGTTCCTTTTATTCTGGTTGTATCATTGATCATTTTTCCCTTTTTCCAATCTTATTGTCTTCCTTTGTGATTGATGGTGTTTTCTAGCAGTGTATTTTGATTTTTCTTGCTATATACTTTTACTATGTTTCTTATATGTTTTTGTGTTATGGTTACCATGAGGCTTACAAAAACATGTTATAACAGATTATTTTAGACTAATAACAACTTTGGTATCTAAGAAAATAGAAAAAAATCAAAGCCAACTCTCTGCTTTGGTGTCTTTCACGCCCACTTTTTGACAATTTGTTGTTTCAAGGTATATCTTTCAATATTGCCTGTCTTTTACATGGTTATTGTATATGTTAGTGTCTTGTTAGGTTTGTGCTTTAGTCTTCATACTAAGGATTAAGTGGTTTATTCACTACCCTTAAAACATTGGAGTATTCTGAGGTTTTCTATGAACTTTACTAATGAATTCTGTACCTTCAAATGTTTTCTTGCTGCTCCTTAGCTTCATCTTTTTTCAGATTAAAGAACTCCTTTTAGCATTTCTTGTATTGCAGGTCTGGTATTCATGAATTCCCTTAGCTTTTGTTTGTCTGGAAAAGACTTTATTTCTCCTTCATATTTGAAGGTTAATTTTGCTGGATAGAGAATTCTTGGTTGACAGTCCTTTTTCTTCAGCATCCTGAATATATTGTCCCGTTCTCTTCTGTCCTGTAGGGTTTCTGCTGAGAAATCCACTTAGAGACATATTTGGGCTACATTGAATGTTATGTATTTCTTTACTTTTGCCACTTTCCACATTCTTTTTTTCTCTCTGGTTTTTGATAATTTGATTATGATGTACCTTTGGGTGTTCCTCTTTGGATTCAATTTGAGGGGCAACATCTGAGCTTCCTGGATGCTGTCATCTTTCTCCATACTTGGGAAATTTTCAGCCATTATGTCCTTAAATGTGCTTTCTACATCTCTTTCTTTTTCTTCTTCGGGTATGCCAATTAAGTGGAGGTCATTTCATTTGAAGATGTTCCATATTTGCTATTTTTCTGTCTCATTTTTTCTTATTCTTTGTTTCTTTTTGCTCCTCTGACTTGATAATTTCATATGTTCTACCTTCAGAGCTCACTAATTCTTTCCTTAGTGTGATTAAGTCTGCTTTTGGAGCTTTCTATATCAAGTTTTGCAGTTCAGGTAGTGTACTTTTTATTTCTAGAATTCCTATTTGTTTGGGGGGGGGTTTAATTGATTCAGTTTCTTCATCAAGTTTCTCATTCTGCTCCTGGATTGTTTTCCAGATACCATTTAATTTTCTGTCTGTATTTTCTTGTGATTCCCTGAACATCCCTAAGGGGGTTATTCTGAATTCTCTGTCAGACATTTCATTCTGCTATTTGGGTCCATTGTTGGTGTCTTATTTCTCTGTTCTTTCTCAGTCTTTGTGTCTTTACGTTGATGTCTAGATATTTGAAGAGATTGTTAACTCTCCTAGGTTTTATACCTATTCTTTGGTAGGGTTAGACCTTTACTGATTAATATCAGAGCTTTGTCTGTGTTCTGCAGTTTTGATTAATTCTAAAATTGGAGGAATTTCCTCTAGGAACCAGAACTTGAGATCTGTGCTTGCGCTAAATTGCTGCTTTGCAGCTGATTCTCTGGAAAAGGCTTTTTGTGCATACCAGATTTTAATTGTTTGCCTTTTAGTCACTCCCAGGTCTTGTGAGGTCAGTTACACCTGGGCTGTATGGAAATTCTGGCCCAGGACTGAGTCTTTCAAGCAAACCGCCCCCTGTAGTTCTTTTGCCCTGACCAGTTTCCACCAAGTGGGCCTGTACTTGTTGGAAAGCACATCAGCTACCCACGCTGTACTCCAATGTTCCCCCCACCCCTGCCGGCAGGTCCATGCTTGGGTTCCTTGTGATGACTCATGGCCTCTAAGTGGTTCCTTTAGTCAGCTGCAACCCTCGCTCTTGTGTGGGTGCCTGGGAACCCTGTGAGTGGTCTCATTGGCCTGGGGGCTAGTAGGGTGCACTCCAACACCTTACCCTCTTCTCCCCTGTAGACTCCAGTCAACTTCATGCAAAGGGCTTGGCTGTGCTTTTTGCAGGCTCCTGCTCCCTGTGCTGCAGCTTACTCCTGCCTCTCAGGGGTAGCCCTGACACATCCACAGCTTGAAAAGGTCGAAGTGGTTTCTTCTTCCTCTAGCATGGCTTCTCCTGCCTTTGTGAGCTCTGCGGGTCTCTCCTCCTCTTCCCCTGAACTCCAGTAGTCCCAGGTTGGCAGTCTTTGCTTTTTAGTAGTTGTAAATTGGTCTGTTATAGGGTAGAGTGACTCTGGGGACTGTCTATTCTGCCATCTTGATGACATCTCCCAATTTTAGAAATTCTTATGAAAAAAAAGACTATTGATTTAAAAGGAGCATTTTTATTTTTATACATTTTAAGCCTCTAATTAAATATATGTGAACTATTCAGAATATTATGTAAAGTAATGCCAAGGTACAAAGGCAGTCATCTTGTCTGAACCACATCTTTCTTCGTTCCTTCAATTTCCAATATTGTGTGGTTTCTTATTGTACTTAGGCTATAAAAACTGACATGTTTGGCTGTTTTATCAACCTTCATAGTTTTGTTTTGTTGAAAAACCTATTAACGTCTTTCTCTGTCAATTTATTTTTACCATATGCACGTTAGATGTGTAAAAAATTTATTTTTTAATTTGTTTTATTCCTCCTAACTGAAATTTTATATCTTTTTACTAGCATCTCCCCAACTCTTTCTTTTCCCTGAAGCACTTGGTAACCACCATTCTATTTTTCGCTTTTATGAGATTGGGTGTTTTAGATCCCTCATATAAGTGAGATCATGCAGTATTTGCCTTTCTGTGCCTAGCTTATTTTATTTAACATAAGGTCCTTTAGGTTTATCCATGATGTTGCAAATGACAGGATTTCCTTTTTTTTTTTTTTAAGGCTGAGTAGTATTCCATTGTGTATATATATACCACATTTTCTTTATCTATTCATCCGTTGATGGACAGTTAAGTTGATTCCATATCTTGGCTATTACGAATAACGATGCAGTGAATGTGGGAGTACAGATAACTCTGACGTGCCGATTTTCATTTCCTTTGGATATGGTTGGAATGGTAGTTCTATTTTTTACTTTTTTTAAAGAACCTCCGTACTATTTCTAGAATGGCTGTACTAATTTACATTTCCACCAACAGTGTGCATCAACCCTTTTTTCCACATCCTTGTCAACACTTGTTATCTTTTGTCTTTTTGTTAATAGCCATTCTGACAGATGTGAAGTGATATCTCATATTGTGGTTTTAATTTGTATTTTCCTTATGATTAGTGATTTTGAACATTTTTTCATATACCTGCTGGTCATTTGTATGTCTTCTTTTGAGAAGTACCTATTCAGATCCTTTACTCATTTTTTAATTGGATTATTTGTTTTCTTACTATTGAGTTGAGTGTGTTATTTTAGATATATTTTCAAAAAACATTTCTACTTTTTTATTTAACTGGATGAACCTTTATTATTAAATTTTTGCTTAAAGATGTAAATATTTACCTTTATTAATTAAAGTTTTTATATTTTACCATGCAAGCACATTTCATTCCTCATAGAAAACCAGTCAAGTATGGCTAATTGTGTTTTTCAAATTTAAAATGCTGTAATGGTTCAAATTTTAATTTCAAGAAGAAATCATTCCTAAGCATACTTAAGAATCTTGTTCTCAAAGAAATCCCATAGATATCCTGTAATTATAAGTTCTAGAATTCACAAAGACTTTCATCTCACCTTGTTGATATGCATCCTATTGTTTGTTATTAACATCCCTAAGTTACCTTCTTTATGTTTAAATTAGTTTTCTTTATAGTACTATTGAAAGTTGTCTACCAATACATTATCCAAATTAAATGTTAAAATATTTAGATTTGAGTTTTGAGTGTCCACATATTTTCTAATTCAACGAACTATCTTTTTTTTTTTTCTAGGCGCTTTGTTTAATGGCATTACCGTTCATTCCTGCATCAAACCTTTTTTTTCCAGTTGGATTTGTTATTGCTGAGCGAGTATTGTATGTTCCCAGCATGGGGTTCTGTATTTTGATAGCCCATGGGTGGCAGAAAATATCAAACAAAAGGTGAATTAAAGTGTTAGTTTATTTAATGCTTATTACCTATACAGTTAAATGTGATACATTCAAATATTTTACATATGTATTTAGTTCAGCTTTATAAGTTATACTTTTATATCTTTTAATTTTTCATCTCAATACTTTCCTCATTTATATTTTCCTCTATAATTCTGGTTAAGAAAACTCCATAATTCCTACTTATCTTGTCTTCTTTCCCATATTTATATAATTTTATTTTATAGGTGAACAAACTTTGAGTCAGATCCAAATGAAAACAAGGATATTATTGAGACTAAAGTCACAAATGACCATTATCACTTCCATATGCAATGAGCTAAGATATAGTCATCCTACTTAAGTGAGTTGTATTAAGTTAATATAAGTAAAATGCGTATAGTAAAAAACTGGAATTTCTTGATATCTTCACTGTCTTCATCATAATCTTCATGTTCTACTTGCCTTAATCTGACAGTTAAGGAACAGAACAGTAACAATGTGTATGCTTAGAAACTTTAATTGTAATAGGTATTATCTTGTTGCATACATATTCTGTGGCACTAAAATTACTAAATCAAGGTAATTGTTAATGGTCAAATAACTCTAATATATAATATTAAATTTAGATTTGCAACTTGAAAAAGAAATGGTCATTTTTCTCATTTTCCAGTCATCCCTCAACCCACTGAATTCTGATTTCTTTCTACATCACTACACTAACACATGTGTAACAAATTGCCTCCTACTAGCTAAATCCAGTCAACACTTTAATTTAAAATTTATTTCTTTGGTGTCTGTAAAAGTCTCTCACCTGGTTCTCTTCCATATCTATTTATTTCTGCTCAGGTTTTTCCTGCTATACCTGCTCCAGCAAGTACTTGTATTTTTGAGTTTTATTCATAGTCACTTCTCTCACACTGCATATGCTTGGTAGATTATCTCATCCGTGTCTACAATTTTCACTGCCATCTACCAATCTTTTTCTCTTAGCTTCTATCCATATATTTAATGATAATCACTACCAATTTTTGAGTGCCTACCATGTACCAATGGCCATGATGAAAGAACCTTTACATTTGTTTTCTCATTATATCTTAACACTCCCTAATTTTATTTTGCAGATGTGAAAATTGGAGCTCATACATGCTATCTAAGATCACAAAGCTAGTAAACAGCAAAATCTTAATTCAGATTTATGTCTGACTGCTTCCGATGACCATGTTCTTTCTGATCCATACTCTATTGTTCCAGTTAAGTGGATCTATCAAAATGAAAGAAATTAATCCATGTTATAGGAGCAAAAACAAAGACTCAAAGAATGTTAATACTAAATGAGATCATTGAGATTATTGAAATATAACCATCTTTTTATAAGTGAAAAATTGAGTCTCAAATAGCCTAAAGTTGTATGAATAATTTACATCTATTTTATGAAGACTTAATTTTACTATGCCTTTAACTTTAAAGTGCAAAATTACTACAAGAATGTCCTGTTAGTCAATGGTATAAATTGTAAGCAAAATCATTTTTAAATATAGTCAGTAATAAGATCGACCCTTTATAAACTCAATTAAGAATACTCAAGTTATAGGTAATGGCACAAAGGACTTTAGATGTAAAAAGTCCAATTAAAAACTGGTTTTATCAATTTTTGTTATTTAATCTAAACAAAGCTTTATTGTCATTTAATCTAAACAAAGTAGAGACAAATATTAGATATGTAATGTAATTGAAGACTAGATTGGAAAATCATACTCATAATATTTAAATTTTTTGGTGGTGTTCCCTCTAAAGTTAGATGATTATTAGAATGAATTAGAATAAATTCAAACATGCTATTTATGAACATTTAACATATTTCTTACCTACTGTAAAAGGTAAAATGCTTTTGATCATATAGACAGTGTCTTTTTGTTTTGCTTTTTTTTCTCTCAACAGTGTATTAAAAAAGCTATCCTGGGTTTGTCTTTCTATCGTGGTACTTACTCATGCCTTAAAAACACTCCACAGAAATTGGGATTGGGAGTCTGAATATACATTGTTTATGTCTGCCTTGAAGGTAAAGTATTGTTCAAAGTGACAAGAAAGTATGTTATCAATGATTTCTTATAGCCATTTTAAGGTGTTTTAACTTTACTTCTAACTAGACATTTATCTGTCAATATTAAGTACTTCATCAAAAGATTAATGAAAATAATATGTTCTTTATATAATATATGCCATAACCAGATGTTCTGAATAGTACTTAGCTATATGTCCAAGGCATGTTTGAATAATTCCCTAAATGTTATACAGTTGTTAGAAGCTCAAATGATAAAATGTTTAAATCAGAGTACTATATTTTATTGGTTCTGAAGATGCACTTTTTTTTAACCTTTTAATATCTCTGAAATCAGAATAAGTCTTATAGTGAAAGGCACTTAAATTAATGGCCTTTTTTCTTTAATAGTACATAAAATAATGGTGAGTCTATAACTGATGGCATTTTAGATTCAGTGAAATAAAATACACAGCAAAAAATGGCACCCTACTGGGTAGAAGATAACCAATGTTTACAATACTATAGGAAAGGTAAGAGCTGGCAGAAAAGAGTGACAGCATTTCTGTAGAATGGATGACATAAATCAGAAAAAGGTGTTTTAAAAAACCCAGACTTGTTTTCTGTAAAGGTTATCAGCAAAGATTTTTTTTCAGGCCCTTCTTTACCAATGCCCCTGTTCAGGTCTCTAAATTTTTACTTCCTTTTGGCTTTTTCCTTACTCTCTGTTGCCTAGCTTTATTGAATTGCTGCCTCATTCCAGTAGTCAGTGTGACTCCTTGAGTTGACATCCACTTAAGACTGGATGCCTCTTCCTCTTATACTACTCCATGGCTCCACTCTCTCCCCTAGCTCATAAGTCTGTGGACAAATGAGACCTCATTACCATGCTTATTAATCTACACTTCAGGGATGTCAGTGGGGCCCCATAATTTTCAGGAATCTTGCTTATTGTCATTCCCAGGACAGTGGTTGAAACCTACATATGTCAGGCCTAAAAATTAAGTCATCAATGCAATGTTTAAATATATTCTCATGTTCCGATACCTTCTCTTCTAAGAGAATACAAATAGTAGAGCAGGAGTTTTCAAATAGCACTATGCTTTGATCAGATAAAATTTTTAGTAAAATTCTAATATACGAGGATGAAACAGACTGCTGTGGTTTTAACATGTTGTTGTTGTGAGGAAAGGGAAAGGAAATTAGGTGAAGAAGTCTTCATTTGGCTCTTTCCTCATCCCTAGGGACATCTGCATGGAACATTTCATTCCTAATAGTATACCAAACAAATATTGTGTGAACTGTAGTCATTTTTTTTTAGTTGTAACTTATTTCTATCTGTACTTTGTATTTAAGGTAAATAAAAATAATGCCAAGTTATGGAATAATGTGGGTCATGCTCTAGAAAATGAAAAAAACTTTGAGAGAGCTTTGAAATACTTTTTACAGGCTACCCACGTTCAGCCAGGTAAGCATTATTTAACAAACTGATGTGAATCGTTTTACTTTCCTTAAAAAACTTGGTTATGTGAGGGTACTTCAAAAAGTTTGTGGAAAAACAGAATTGAAAGATAGTACATGTTATAACACCAAGGTAATGGGTTCAGATCCCCATACTGGCCAGCCACAAAAAGAAAAAAAAAAAAAATACAGATCTTTCCATGAGCTTTTTGAAGACTCCTCGTATTTGGGGGAAAAAAGGTAGAGTTTATTTCCAGGTTTTGTTCCAAGTTACTTGAATACTAGTGTTCCATACTGGCTTCTTTTGAATTTGTTTATATATAAGAGCCACTTATATCAGACATTTAAGGAATTTTGTTTACACGTAGTTATTGGATGGCACAGATGAACAATTTTGGTGAAGTGACGGAGGCACTGATAGGAGTGAGGTAATAGAGTAAGAGAAAAATTTTGGAGACAATTGGTATAGAACACTTAAAGGGTATTGATAAGAAATGGTGGTGGTACTGGGTACGGGGTCAAAAGAGGGTGGTAGGGTGATATGGTTTTGTTTTTGTTGTTTGTTTTATGGTGGGAGAAACAAAGCATGTAATGGGACTAATCTAGTAAAGTTGGGAAAAGCAGTAACATAAGGTGAGGTGATGAATTATTGAATCGATGTCCTTGAAATAGATGAGAGAATAGATAGGATCTGGTGCACAGGGTGAGGACTTCATTCAGTCATAGAATTGATAACCTGTGGTAGCAGGAAAGGCACATTATATGGACATGACTATAGGCAGGTGAGTAGACAACGTAGAGGAAGCTTCTGGGAGCTGTCTTTTGTTTGCTTCTGTTTTCCCAGTGAAACAAAAAGCAAAATCATCAGTAGAGAGTAAAAGGGAGGAAGTATTGGAAATCTAAGAATGGGAGAGGGTACAAAATAGTCATCGAAAACATTGCTTCACAAAAATGTGCAGGTGAATCACCTGGGGATCTTGTTATATAGTGTATATTCTGGTGTAGGTTGAGAGTAGGGCATGAAATTCTACATACGCTCCCAGATGATGCTTAGTCCACAGATCATACTCTGAGAAGCAAAGATCTAGGAAAGTGTATAGACTAGGAATATGTAGTGTAATTGCCAGGCAGCTCTGCCACTCTACTTGAGATTAGTAACACTTAATTTAAAATTAAGCCTCTTAGTGTGGTTACATGTTTTTTTCCTACTACTTTTCAGATGAGATGGTGATGGTGTAAGCATGGAGAATTCAGTTAAACAGGGTTAGTATTTTGTCAGATGTGTATTACCAAGCAAGAAAGGGATAAGGGAGTGACTGTGATGATGCGACAAAGAATCTAAGCTGGTTAAGAAGGGATGCGAGAGAGGATAAGGGATGGAGGAAAGATTACAGGACCGGTGGACTGTATATATAAAGAATTATTCTTATCTGAATAGGGTGTAGCAAGAGCAGCAGTATTCTTTAATAAGAGTGCTGTTGGCATTTTGAGTGTACAGAACTGTATTACAGGGTATGTACCAAATGTGGGTTCCCACCCACCAAATGCCATTATAACTTTCCATTCAGAGTGACAACCAAAACGTTAAGGGATGTGGAGTGGCAGGTACCCATTTTTTTCTAGTGGGTATGACTATGACCTTTGAACTAACTAGTTAAGGTTGGAGAGAGGTAGCAATCATTGGAAGAAAGGACATCAAGGCCACAGTATTAGAAAATTAATCTATGTGGATTTTTAAATCACTAAGAATTTTGACAGATGTGATGTTGGAAAGTGCAAAAGGGAGCCAGGATCTGTGATCCAAGGATTGATAATTGCAACAAGGAGAGATAGTAGATAATAGTTTATTGACCTGAGATTCAGAGATGAGTGATTTTAACAAGGAGTTAGAATTGTCTGAAATTGACAACAGAGATCAGATAGGACACCTGCTTTTCCTCCAGGCCCAATGCTGCGAAGAATGAGAAAAAGGACACAGTCACCACTTGGAAGAGCTCCAGGGTAACCATGTCTCTAAGACAAAGCCAAGTTTCAATTGGAGAAAGCTGAAGAGAAGGTTATAGAAATATAGCTGATGGTCAAGCCTTCCAGTTTTGTCTCCCATATCCCTTCGTGCAGTTTAGTTTTTCTTGGAATATGGGGTACATGTCCTGTGCTTCCTCACCCCTTTGCTTTTGTTTTTATTCTTCCTTGACCCTAGAATTTCTCCCTTTCCAACCCATTTCACATGGCTTTTCTTCTTAAAAAAAAAAAAAATCCTTTCTATCTTTCCAGTTAGAAGCAAATATTTTTTATCCATAAAACCCCTTACAACTTCCTTTTTGTTTTTCCTGTGGTATTTGTAATTTTCTATTTAGTGCTATACTGTATTTATTTAAATGCTAATTTATTAAAAATATTTAGGGCCGCCCCCGTGGCGCACTCGGGAGAATGCGGCGCTGGGAGCACAGTGGAGCTCCCGCCACGGGTTCGGATCCTATATGGGGATGGCCGGTGCGCTCACTGGCCGAGTATGGTGCGGGCAACACCAAGCCAAGTGCTGTGATCCCCTTACCAGTCACAAAAAAAAAAAAAAAAAAAAAAAAGACAAAAAAAATATATATATATTTATTTAAACTGTGGAGCCCCCTGGGGGCAGCCTGAGCATTGATTTATCTTTGTACCCCTGAATCGTTTAGTAGAGTCCTATACATAGCAGTCACTAAATGTGGTAGTTTTAACTCATTATTTTCTAAAATCTTTTAGATTTGTTTTAGGAGTTTATAGAGAAGCCAAGTCGTCCTTGATGTCAGACACACAAGGGCTTTGCGATTTAAAAGATGTTATTCAGGCCACTTCAGCCTTATCTTTCTCCTTTCTAAATTAGGATAGTAATTTCCATCTCACAGCATTGTTGTAAAAGACTAAATTAAATGTGTGCAGGGGTGTGTGCATTTTCAATTTTGTTGAGTGAATATGTGCCTATCACAGGATGTTGCAGGAATGGGCAGTCAGTTTTTTAATAATTTTCCCTTCATTGGCAATTTTCACTTATTGCTATTTTTGAGAAACTTGCTGAACCTATCTCCTTCAGTATGACTTCACTATCCACTTTTAAAATTGCTGTTTTTGAATACAGGTAAACCAGTTTATTAGAATTTATTACGAGTAAAGTACATAAATTTAGAAACATTGTATGTGGCATTCAGAGGGTTCTTGGCTTATTCCTTGTTTTTTAAAAACTGTGTTCTTCATAGATGGGTGTGACAGATGAAATGACGTTATTTTACTGGACTCATTATTAGGGCTAGATATAAGTATTGGAGATGGGGACAGACAGTGACCAGGATAGGACTAATACGGACAGGTACCTTAAAAGGTTGGACTCTGGAGTCGGACAGACCTTTTATCAAATTTAGTTCAATCACCTTAAGTTTTCTATCTATAAATTTGGAATAAGGGGCTGGCTGGTTAGCTCAGTTGGTTAGAGCGCAGTGCTATAACACCAAGGTCAAGGGTTTGTATCCCCATACTGGCCAGCTGCCAAAAAAAATTTTTTGGGGAATAACAACAATATTGCCATTCTTTTGTATGGATTAAATTAAATACTGGATATCAAAGACTTAGGCCAGCTTCTAGCCCATACATAGTGTATACTCAAAAGATGTGAGCTGGTAAGTATTAATAGTAATATTTTCACTGGAACTAGGGAAGGAGAAGGCAAATAAAAAATGTAGGATGCAGGGAGAAGGCAGAAAAGAGAATGAATAGCAAATGACTCTATAGGATTGTTTATTCGTTGGGCATTTATTTGAAAATATACCTTGTGTCAGACAGTCTTCTGTTTCAGACACTGTTTTAAGTGCTGGAGATCCAGTGGTGAATAAAACAAATTTCTTGCCATCATGGAGCTCCCATTCTAAATAAGAGTATAGACAATAAGTAAACAAATACATATAAATATATACTGTGTACATTTTTATATATGCACAGAAAATATTTACATGCATATACACTCGCGTGTATTTATTTATAAGAAAATGATGAAAGCAATAAAAATAAGAGTAGATTAGAAACAGTGGTCAGAGAAAGGCTCCCTGAGAAATTTGTATTTGACAGAGAGGAGAATAAAGTGAAAGATCATGTCTTGCAAATACACTTTGGTGAAGTTAATTTTTAGGATCACTGGCTGTGCAGAGAATAGTGAAGAAAAGCAGGAATACCATTTAGAAGGCTTTGCAAAGGAATAATTATAGTTTTTAATAGCTATCATGAAGTACAATTAATACATAATAAAGTATATTCATAAGTTTTGTCATATATATACACCCTAAGACCATCAGCACAGTCAAGATATTGAAAATATCCATCAGCCCCCCAAATTCCTTGGATCCTTTTGTAATGCCTTCCTCTCACCCCTTTTCACCTCACCCATCTGCAGGCAAACTAGATCTGCTTTCTGTCACTGTAGATTACTTTGCTTTTTCTAGTTTTTTATGTGAATGAAATCATATTCCATGTTCTTTTTTTTTTCACCCCTGGCTTTTTCACTCTGTACAATTATTTTGATACTCAACCATGTTATTGTAAGCATAAAAAAAAAATCATACCTTTGGCTAGTATTCCATCATGTGGCTATACCACAGTTTCTTTATCCATTTACCTGTTGATGGACAATTGGATTATTTGCAGTTTGGGGCTGTTACAGATAAAGCTGTTATGAATATTCATGTACTGGTCTGTATGGACATGTGTTTCGTCTGTCTTGGATAAATACCTAGGAGGGGAATGGCATGGTCATATGATTTGTGGATGTTTAACTTTTTAAAAGACTGCCAAGTTGTTTTCCAGAGAATGTATTTTAATTTACATTCCCACCAGCAATATAGGAGAGCTCCGAGCCCTTTCTTATTCTTTGCTGAGAATTTTTATCACAAATGGATGTTGGATTTTGTCAAATGCTTTTCCTGTATCTATTGAGATGATGATAAGTTTTTTATTTTTTAGTCTGTTAATGGAGTAGATTACATTGATTGATTTTTATAATGTTAAAACAATCTTACATTCCTTCAGTAAAACACCACTTGATCATGCAGTCTTATCCTTATATATTGTTTGATTGATTTGCTAAAATACTTTTAATAATTTTACATCTACATTTATGTAGGGTATTGGTCTTATTTTTCTATTTTGTAATGTCTTTGTCTAGTTTTGACATCAGCTAATGCTAGCCCCATAGAATTACATGAAAAGTATTCTCTTTTCTTCAGTTTTCTGGAAGAGTTTATGTAGAATTCATGTAATTTTTTACCTGAAAAGTTTGGTGGAAGTCACTAGTTTTCTTATGCAATGTCTAATCTGCCAATAATTCCATCCATTGTATTTTCTATCCGAGATTTTTGTTTTTATCACAAGAAGTTCTAGATTTTTGTAGCTGACAAGATATACCAATGTAGGATTAGATGTAGGATATGAGAGACAGTGAGGCATAAAGGATGACTCTTAGGTTCATATCCTGAAAAACTGGATGAATGACAATGCTTTGTCTTGCTTTGTGGAGTAACATCAAGTGAGGGGATTCAGTAATCCCCTTTTGTCCCTGTTAGATATCATGAAGATAGATTTATAAATCTTGAGATAAGAAGAGTAGTCAGGAGTAGATATAAAAATGTGGAGTAACAAGCACATAGATGATATTTAAGCCCTATAACAGCACAGGACCCATACTGTAGGGATTTATAACATTTTCAAGTTCATTTTTTTAAAAAACAATAACAATAGAAAAGAGTATGAAGGCTTTTGTTGCTTAGCTAGAATAAGAATATAAACTATAAAGTGGTCTTTGACCAGGGAACATGCATCCAATTTATTTTTATTTACTTATTTTTTTGATGGTTACAAGTATTTAAAAAAAACTCAATTTACAAAGATAAAATTTTTGCAAATGGAATTATAGTTTCCATAAACACCTTTAAAAGTCAAGGGTAGGCTTTTCTCAAGAAACACCAGAATTTTTCAAGGGCATTTTTGCCTTAAGAGCAATAATTTCATTTTTACCTAAGTCAGAATCTTTGAAATTGTTTATATCAGAAAAGGATGATGTATCTGTACTTCAACTTTGATGCCATCAAGATGGGAATGATTTTTAAAGAGTTCTTAGGAGTTTTCAGATGTTTATAAATTTATCTTTTTAAGTAAATTGACAGATAATTTTGTGGATAGGAAATACCGGAAAACAGCATAGATGCCTGGGCCATCAGTGTGAGCATACTTAACATGACTGGTGGCTGAAGCAAAATTAGGCATGCACAGTTACCTGTTACTTTCCAGCTACATCACATGTGCGTCTGTAGACACATGACCAAGATCACATGTGAGCCAGTGGTGTATCTAATAACTGCTGTCGTTTCAAAGTGTCATTTCAAGTATAAACTAAATTTCAAGGTATCTGCAACAATTGCAATGTGATATGAAAAATCTGTGATTTCTTTTGATGATAAAGTCAAAGTACTACTAATACTACTGAAATTTGATGCCTGTATTTCTAATTGAATGAAATTCTAACTTTTTAGTAGAGGTTACTGAGAATTGAAATGCATATGTTTTCCTTCCCACTTTCAAAGATCTCCTGGATTCTGTCTATGACTCACTTGGAAATGAGGAAGTAGAAACAGAATAAATCTAAACTGTTCTTTCAAAGAGACTTGCTAGAGGAAGAACAGATTTTAGCATTAGGAGGATGTATTGCAGGATAGATTTGCACTTTTTTCTTGCTGCTGTTGGACTGCCAGTATGGGGGTCTGAACCCATAAAATATACATGGTAAGATTAGTTTTTACTAGGAATTGTAGGAAGTTTTTTTTTTTTTTTTTTAATAGAGGTTTGCAGGTAAGTAGATGGTGTTACAAAACCGTACCAAACTAGCCAGCCCTAGGCAGAATAGATAATACTAGGGTACTTCAAAAAGTTCATGGAAAGATTTGTAGGATCTTTTAGTTCTATTTTTCCATGAGCTTTTTGAAGTACCCTCCTAGCATGAACAAAGTCCTTAAGTGGGGAAAGGGAATGTGATCCAATGCATAAATAGATTGGTTGGCATTAGATCAGAGAGGAGGTATAGGAGGGAAAGTAGACTGTGCATGTGCAAGTGCACACAGGTGTGTGTTAGTATTATAAACACACACACATTCATACAGCTAAGTTGATAGCTTTGGCAGTGAGATGACAAGCAAATTCCCTTCTGATCTCATTTCCCTGATAAGAGAAACGGTATTGACAGATTAAGAGAACATTTGAGATTTGGGAGGTCCTCGTTTACATTGAATTAAAGGCAGACTGCTTGACTCATGTTGCTGTTCCTTGGTTTGGATAGTGTACTCAAAAGAGCAAGCTTGTTTGAAATTCTCTTTGGCTTCTTAGTCATTTAAATGTCATTGATTTTTGCATTTTGCCTTTTTTTCTTACCTTATTTTTCAAATTTAAATTTACCTTAGGAGTAATAGTATTTACCCCACTGGAATCTTAAAACTTTGTAACTTATGAAGACTTGATTAGAAATGGTCTTTGATTTTTGGGGGGTTGTATTGAGTAGCCCTTTTAATGCTAAAGGGTATCTGCTATCTTTTTTCTTTGAGAAAGTAGGGATGCTTTGCTGCAGTGTCTGAAGTCTGCATTGAGGACAGTATCTTTTTGCCATAATTCTGAGAACCTGATTCTAGAGGGTAGTAATTTGCCTTGTCTTTTATCTAAGTAGATAACCTGTTTCTTTTCTAAGATTGGTTGAGACTGATTTCAGTAACATTTTAAATATTCAGCTAACATAATTACATTTTTTTAATCCAAATTTTGTTTGCTTTTAGATTAAATTCTTACTGTATAATTAATTGTTTCATGTTTTACATATCCTTAGTTTTTCCTAAATAACTTTCTGATCTCTGTAACAAATGGTATGGATTTATCTGATGTGGAAAAAAAAAATCAGCTTTATAAAAGCAAAGACTACCTACTGTATATTTTTATATACACTTGATAATACAGTGATTTTCAGTCCTGCTCTATCAAAATTGCATTTGAGACTTTTTAAAAACACGTTTTTGCAGATCCCATTTCTGAAGATTCAGTTTTGGAGAGGGCTGGGTGGGGCTAAGATGTCTGAATTTTTAAGTACTACACAGGTATCCTCATTTGCAGCCAGGACTGTGAATGGCTAGCCCAAGCATTTTTCTGTTTGACACCTTCTTGGCTCCATGAGACTCAGCAATATATCTAAAAAGAAAAATCAACTTTCTTACCCCCAATTTTGTCTCCCAATTCTCTAACCAAACCTGTACTGCATCTGCCAGTTTTTGTGCAGTGCACACAATCACCAACTTGATATATAATATAGCGAGACCTTAGGACTGTTACTCTCCTCCTAGGGGAATTCCCAAGATATATATGCTTGGCCCCTATGTGTCCTGGGAGTTGCAGGCAGAGAAGTATTCCACAATTGCAAAATCATCGATGTCACAGGCAAGTAGTAATCATAATTTGAAACCTTGTCATGTCTGTTAGAAATTTATGTTGAGTAAAAATTGTCTAATTTAAGATCATCTCCCTTCCTTCTATCTTTATTCCAAACTTTTGAAATATTTGTTGGCATATGTATCTTTTTAAAAAAACTGGTGTGCAATGAGTTCTCATATCTTTCTTTTATAAACTGAATTTTTTTTTCTACCCCTGAATAAATTTGCTGGAAATTTTATTTTTCACATCAAAAATGATATATAAGTTCCTGACATTGTGATATTAGCACAAGCTCTTATACAGTTTTAAATAAATTATATAGGAAGTTATTATTTAAGAGAGACAGCCCACTGCATCTTAAGTAATACTGTTATACTGTTATTCCATTTTATTCACTCCAACCACATTTATAAAAATTTTTAAAAACTAAATTACAGTGTTTTTTCACAGTCTCTTTGCCCCTGTCCCACAATGGTACATATCCAGGAATCATGATGATCCTTTTCTCTTGTAAAGTTAAGGCATACATTTTGAGTGAATTCCAAAGCTATAGGATTATGGATATAGAAGCAAGCCTTAGCATAGCATAGTAGAATATCGGGAAGAGAGGTGATGTACTTATTCTATCTCTCTTCTCTTATGTCTTAACCCTTCAAAGATCCATTCATGTAGTTTTTATGATTTCCTGTGTATTTTCTGTCCTTACAATGCTTTAAGTAATTTTGCAGTGTATCATGGGTCATAAGTTCTAACAAGTTGTGTTAGGAGAACTTTAAGGAGGAAGCAGGACCTGTTGCCTACATTTGCATTTTTGGCTTAGTATATTTGTTTCTAGAAACTTGTCTTCTCAGTAGTTTACATTGAATACTGTTTAGCATATTTGCCAAGTGATTTTTTTTTTAATTTTAGATGATATTGGTGCCCACATGAATGTAGGAAGAACTTATAAAAATTTAAATAGAACCAAAGAAGCTGAAGAATCTTACATGATGGCTAAATCACTGATGCCTCAAGTAAGTTGTTTTATCTATTGTGTCATGTGTACTAGATGTCCTTACTGAACAGAATTATCTAGATGGAAAATCCTCATCTTTTCTTCAATTTATTGATATAAAAGTAAGGTCCAATGAATTATCTATTCCTACAAGTTTTATAAAGAATTACATTTACTTTTCTAGCTCACTTGATTTTTAAGAAATTATTTTTATATTCCATTTGTAAAAACTGAATTCGTAAAGTATAAATTTTAGCTATTTTTGATTATAAGTTATTGGTGAGTTAAAGAGCTTTAAATGAAGAGGATTTTATTTATGTACATAAGGCACTAAATTCAACATTATTCCTATCAAAAAAATAAAAGGGATAAAATCAGTAGATACATCTTTGTTGCTCTATTGTGTCCATCAGTTGTTGTAGTGACCCAAGTACAAGTTTTATTGGATATAACAATACAGTATCCAAGTTGAAAGATTTGATCCTGCCATTGACCAGTTATGTGTCATCAGAAAAGATAGTTTGACTGGGCTGCACTTTTCTCACTTGTAGTAGTATTGATAATATTAGCAGTATTAGTAACAATTGGGTAGTTTAATAAATTTTTAAAAAACAAAGTTGGACCATATGATATCCTAAAGATTATTTCAGTCCTAAAATGCTATAGTTAAATTATTTGTTATAGGTTTTTATCAGATACAATTTACTGTGTTCTCTGAAAATTTAGATCCATATATGTTATATGTAGTAACCTTTACTTACCATAACTAATCAGTTAATTAGAGCATTTTATTTCTCGTAACTAGACAAGTGAGTTTTTAGTGTCATTCTGAAATAGTATTGACTATCTTATTGTCACACCAGAAAATATTTTGCTAACAACATGAAAGTTGACATAGTATAAAAAGTACACTGGACTGAGTCAGGAGATCTGGGTTCTATTCTTATTCTGATGTAAACTAAGAGACCTTGATGTCTAAAAGTTCTGATTTATCTGACTTTATAAAAAGATAGATATAAATAACAAGTTAACAATAGTCCATCAAGTTGGCATAAATGAAAAAAATGTCTTTCAGTGCCACAAAATATTATTTTATTTACATTTTGTGAATATTACGGATGCTTTCTTTCACATTTTTATAATTTATTGTAATACAGTAGTAAAACTGTCAGCATAATCTTATGTTCTGTATTATTTTTTAAAAGCAGTAAGAATACTTATTTTTTATTTTTATTTGGTTCTGAAATATCAAATTATGAGAATGCCCTTTCTTCTAAACAGATTATTCCTGGTAAAAAATATGCAGCCAGAATTGCCCCTAACCATCTAAATGTTTATATCAATCTGGCCAACCTGATCCGAGCAAATGAGTCCAGACTGGAAGAAGCAGATCAGCTGTACCGACAAGCCATAAGCATGAGGCCCGACTTCAAGCAGGCTTACATTAGCAGGTATCATAGTTTAGAGCTATGAGCTACCATTATAGTAGATTGAAACTGCATCAGCATGTACATTTTGACTTAATTAGCATGCTTTTCTTTTAGTAATCTTACTGGACAACCAAGTGCATAGAAGGGGCATAGCTTATTTTAGACTGAGAATCAACTATAAGTGATGTTAAATTGACAACTTAGGTTTTACATGAAAGAAAGAGTAGAAGAAGCTCCTTCTTAGTTTCATTTTCTTCGCATCACTGAAATTATTTTTTTCCTATTTAAAACACCTAAAACTTACATTTTATAATAGTTACTTTTCATATCCAACTCTCAGAAGCTTTCTTAAATGAATTTTGAGATTTAAATGGTTATTGATGTATCTGTCACAAAACCTCTGGGTTGTCAGTGGTTTTTCTGGCATCACATGTTAAAATTTGAAATGCTTTTTTCATGTAAGTGTTATTGTTTGTATTATACTTGAAGAAAAATGTATGTTAAGCTTTGTTTTATAGCCTGGCCCAGAAACTTAATCACAGTTTATAGCATAGTTTCTATGGGCAAGTGCACTCAAAACTTAAGATTTTGAGATTAAAATCTGTTCTTACATTGGGGATTATCTTACTAGTTCAGCTCTATCCAGTATTTGTTGAAATTCACTAAGTTTAGCAGGTTGTATCTATATATAAAAACTGTCATGTTAATTCATAAAAAATTAATAATCTCTGCATTAAGAAAAATTACATTTTGGACAAATATTCATTCTAGAAATTGCTTTAATGAGGATATTAATAGTTCGTTTTATTTCATTCCTATGCTGATACTATAGGAAAGAATAGTATCATAACAAGAGTAACTCTCATTAGATCGCTTGAACGTATTTTGTACTTATGTCAAAATATTTTTTAAGCAAAATGACTTCTTTTAAGTTCTCTAACAGAAAATAAAATCATATTGGAAAGATTATGCGGTGGTTTTCAAACTGATCTTTGATTCTGGATGTATTTCTCAAAACTGTCTGCAGGTGACACTAGTACCCTCTAACCCTACCTGATCAGCTTTATAATTTTTAATTTTTTTTTTTATGGTCATTTTATAATACATTGAAGAAGACTAAATCAATACAAGAAGGAGTTACAAATTTCAAATGCTCTGCTTTTTTTGCACAGTGAGACTTCTATCATAGATTAGAATTTCCCTGTCACTACTGTAATATTTTTCTGCTTCAGATGCTGTTACTTCATCACCTAACAAATTCGTTGTTCTCCCATTCTGATTAGCAGTCATTTTTCTGATGCAGTCCATCTTTTTGAGATATATTCAAAGAATATGCAAGGGATCTTCAAAAAGTTCATAGGGGGATTCATATTATCTTTTAATTCTATTTTTCTGTGAACTTTTTGAAGTACCCCTAGTATTTCTCTGTCCTCCTTTCTGGGATACCGTTCCACATCTTACCCTCTAAAGTCAGGCTGCTTTTTCTTCTTTAATAATATTTGAATATATATAAAGCAAAATTTGCTGAAAGAAAGAGTTCAGATTTGAGAACAGTTTTAAAGAGTTATTTTTGAAAGAACTTGTAAGAGCCTAAGTTAAAAGGAAAAAAAGAAAGCTATATGTGCAAAGGCTTAAAACTCACCAAAAATGCTATCTACAAAGTGACATAGTAATGTTGTAAGTAAAGCTGTGTTTGATTTTTCCACAGAGGAGAATTGCTCTTAAAAATGAATAAACCTCTCAAAGCAAAGGAAGCATATCTTAAAGCACTAGAGCTGGACAGAAATAATGCAGATCTTTGGTACAACTTGGCAATTGTACACATTGAACTTAAAGAACCAAATGAAGCCCTAAAAAACTTTAATCATGCTTTAGAACTCAATCCAAAGCATAAGCTAGCATTATTCAATTCTGCTATATTAATGCAAGAATCAGGTATGTTTTCTCAGAATATTTCTACATTTAAACAATTATAGTTTAGAATATAGAAAACCTTAACTTAAACTTTATTTCCCATAGCAAACATTTTATGGATGAATAGTTTATAACAAAACTGTGTATAAATATAGAAAGAATATTTAAAATATTTGAAGTAAACTCTGTTCAAGTAACATGCACTAACATTTATGAAAATACTAATTGTTAATTCTTCTGGTATGTATTTTTCAGGAAAATAGCATTTTATTTTTCTTTGATTTACACGATCTAATAGTTATCAATCACAATAAATCTTGATTTTTGATTCATATTTTATGTAGGAATTTTAGTTCTCTCAGGGCAGTGTATATGGTATATAGTCTTTTAAATTTTTATGTTGGAAAAGTCTATTTACAATTTTTAGTTTTTCTTAGATACATTTCTTAAAATTCTTGCAAAAAAAATGGAAGAATCATAAAATCATTGTATTATAGAGCTAAAAAAGACCTTTCATTTAATTTTGCCAGTCTTCTACTTAGTAGATTAGAGTGAGGACCAAATAGATCTTATGATTAACCCTCCATCATATGGCCACTTTCATAGCTAGTCCAAGATAAGAACTGAAGCCTACTGATTTATTTTCAAATTGTCTTTATCACCCTGTCAAATAAAAGAATAGAGGGAGATCTTTATGCCTGATATTCAAAAAAGTAAAAATTTGGAGAAAAGCTAATATTTTTGTAAGGTTATCTAACATTGATAATCATGAAAGATGCTTATTATCCAACACAAGATTGTACTGTAAGGTTTGTGGCTGTAGAATATGAAAAAAAAAAATTTTATTTGTAATAGAAATTACCTCAAATATTTATTTCCGTAATCCTAATTTTATTGCTTTATATTTAATGGTATAATTTTGTCATTGAAACTTTCTAAAACTTTGAGGTAACATACAAAAACATCTAATTTAGTAATTCTGAAAAAAAAATTTTATTCAGTAATAGTTACTATTTGCTGAGCATTTTTACATCTATCTTATGAAATTCTTAGAAAATTCAGTAAGTTAACCTGGAGAAGTTAAGTAACTTGTTCAGTGTTTAATGTAAACAAAATTGAGATTAAATACTTGTCTTTGTTGGCAAATCCCATGCCTCTTCCTCTTAATTTTCTGTTCTTCCTCTGCTACTTCCAATAAGATCCTAAACTATAAGAAGGTATTTCTCTCCTTTTGGTTTCTAAAGCATTCTTATTGCTTTATAAGAAGAAATGAGCTATTATTTCAGTGTTTCAAACACATTGTCTTTCCTGTGAAGACTTTGTGGTTTTTGCTTTCTGCTTTTTTACTAGGTACAGAAATTAGTTGTTTTGATGCTGTCTTTCTGTGATGTAATGAAATACTTGAAAATGGCTTTGTTCCTCAGACTCAATTCATTTACTAACAGTATAATTTTTTTCTTTTAAAAAAACTGTTCTTTAGGTGAGGCTAAACTCAGACCTGAAGCTAGAAAAAGACTTTTAAGCTATGTAAATGAAGAGCCACAAGATGCTAATGGCTATTTCAATTTGGGAATGCTTGCCATGGATGATAGAAAGGATGCTGAAGCAGAGATTTGGATGAAGAAAGCCATAAAATTACAAGCGGACTTTAGAAGTGCTTTGTTTAATCTGGCTCTCCTGTATTCTCAGACTGCAAAGGAATTAAAGGCTTTGCCAATTTTGGAAGAGTTACTTAGATACTACCCTGATCATATCAAGGGTCTCATTTTAAAAGGAGACATTCTGATGAATCAAAAGAAAGATATACTTGGAGCAAAAAAATGTTTTGAAAAGATTTTGGAGATGGATCCAACTAATGTGCAAGGAAAACACAATCTTTGTGTTGTTTATTTTGAAGAGAAGGACTTATTAAAAGCTGAAAGATGCCTGGTTGAAACATTGGCATTAGCACCACATGAGGAATATATTCAGCGCCATTTGAGTATAGTCAGGGATAAAATTTCCTCATCTAGTTTTGTAGAACAGCCAATATTCCCAGCTGATAAGACTTCAAAAGTAGAAGAAGGAGACAAAATTCCAACTGAAAATGTAAAAGAAATCAGAAGTGAATCCAGACCAGCAAAGATAATAAAAACAAGTGATGATAAAACTTCATCTAAGTCCAGCAAACAATTAGGAAAAAATACAGAAAAAGAGACCTCCCACAAGACAACAAAAGATATCAAAGAAATTGAGAAGAAAAGAGTTGCTGCTTTAAAAAGACTAGAAGAGATTGAACGTATTTTAAATGGTGAATAGCATTATTCTTTATCATGTGACAATGGTATCGAAGAACTTCAATTTATATCATGTGATTGCTTGTTCTGGGAGCTTTGAAAAATATCAAGGATACATATAATCTATCGTGAGGTGCCTCTACGTAGGATCCAAATAAGGTTTTCATTAAAGACCTGTCTTACCCCAGGTGTATTATATAAGATACGGTAAAAATTTTCAGAGTTTTGGTGAATATAACAGAAATATTCAATTACAGGTGAAAAATTTACAATTTTTATTATGGAAGAAAAGTTTTTTCTGGCACAATAATCTTTGCTACTTTTAATCAGTTAAAAATAATTTGAAGCTTGAATGATAACCCCTTGAGAACAAATGCAACATCTGGTTTATTCTGTGAATTCCCATTTATTAGCCTACTTCATTTTTCTTGTACCTCTTAAAACCTGGCTATGGATTGAAAACATTTACTGAACACGTTCTTTTTTCTTCAGTAATTCTGTTTAACCAAGGAACTTTGCACTACAAAAGAATGCTGGTTTTCTTTATGTTGAGTTTTTGGTTTGATTTTTAGAAGGAATTCTGGATGAAATATTTTTAAATAAGTCATATAACATGTTAGCTAAGGAAGTATTTTCATAATTGCGTTCTCGTCCTTAACTTCATTCTAAAATGCAATTTTTAGGCAGGTAAAGTTTTACACACACATAAACATACACACACACACACATTTCTTATGGTGCTCATATATACTGTATTTTTTTTAAAACATTTAGAGTATTACAACATGAACCACATAGTGATGATATATTCTTTGACTTATACTCCCCAAACTATTCATGTTTCTTAGGGTCATAGTCATGTTGAGAAGTCCCAATAACCCTAACTTTAAACTTTTGAGTTATAGTAAATTTCTCTTTCATTTTAGTATTAGCTCTCTGGTCTTATTTGAGTTTTAACTTTCTGTTTCCAAAGTCACACCTTTATCATGCTAGATATGTTAAGTCACTAAATTCAGTTCTGTTTAACTGAAGGCAAAACAGTGTGACATAGTTTATTTTTAAAACACTAAATTGTTAATATCTTGTTATGGTGTATATTTTTATTAAATATTTATTTTGACTACTGAGCTTTCATAAAAATTTAAGGCTGTTTTAATTCTATCAAGTATGGGAAACATATTGCTGTTGCATTTACTATATGTGCATACATTATGGTTTATCCAAAATTGCATCAATTTTGGCTCCCTGTTCAGCTATAGAAGATAACTAGCATAATACAGGACTAATAAATTTGTTAGTTGATTTTGGCAAATCTGAATATAAAATACATGTTAGGTTAAAAAGTAGATACGAATGACACATTCATTTAAATAATTATTTTCTTGAATTAAACTACATTTCAAATGAGTTTTATAATACCTAATAAAGTTGGTTTTAATTTAAAATGTTAAAGCTCAAGCTATCATCTAGGGATAGTAGTTAATTTCTAATTATGTCATTATTTCAAAAACTATGTATTTTTTAGTTCCTTTGAGGTAACTGATTTCTAATTATATGTTTCAAAAATCATATTCCTGTAATTTTTAAAAGAAATATTTTATAAATAGGTCACAAGAAACGTGGTATGTGTTAAAGACCTACTCTTACTAGGTTCCCTGAGGATCTGTCATAGATTTTTTCTTTAAGGCAATTTAAAGCAAGCACTGATACCAGTGGGAATTAATTCCTGATCTAGGAAATTCTGTTAAGCATCAAAGCAATATCTAATTTCAGTTCTTATTTTATGTCTTTGCGACTCCAGATATAAGGTGGAGAATACCTCATATACTATGACTTGAAAAATGAAATCTATATTATTCTTATGTTCTCTCCATGTATCTTGAGGAAAAGTCTCTGAGTGTGATCTCTTATGCTATATTATAAAGTGGAGGATAGTTCAGGGAAGCAGAAGGAAATCTTTTTGTGACAGGAGACCATAATAAAAGTTTGAGTAATATTTTGATAAAGTTATATAACTATTCAAATGATAAAAGGTATATATTAGTATTATCCAATGATTTTTATAGAAAAGAGAATTATCTTCCTTTTTAGCACTTGGAACAGTGCCTAGCATATAGTAAGTGCTCATATATTTGAATTTTAAATAGTTTAAAGCAAATTCACCAAGTAATAATAATTATTCTGTATCAATGGTTCTCAACCCTTACTTCATGTTAGATCATGTGGAGTGCTTTTAATATGGACCCCACCCTATAACAAATATTAATTGCTGGCAGGTGGAGCCGTGCTTCTGTTTTTGTAAAAGCTCTCTAAAGCTCTCTGAGAGATTCTGATATGTAATGAAGGTTAAGGACTCTCTGCTCTAAATTAGTTCAGGAAAATGTTTTTCTCTCTCCTGTGTTAACTTTTTTAAGTTAGTAATACAAGTCAGAGTTCCACTAAGGAATGTGTTCTTCTGATAACTAGTATTTATTTTTTGAAATTTAAGATCTTAAGTTCCATCAAACTTGCTTATCTGTATGATTATTTCTTTTATAATAGAAATCCTATTCAAACTGTTCAAGTGAGAAATGGAAATGGATTTTTTTTTCCCCCTCTGGAGCTACCTTTTTGGGAAAATGGATGTGGGGACATTTAAACCCAGTTCACTAACTTATGGTTCAGAGTTGTGAGCATCTGTAAGTTTGGAAAAAGCCTAGCACACTTCTGTGCACTGATGAAAGGAAGGAATTTTAATTTTCACTGTTTTATAAAAGAATCTACGCCCCAGGAATTCTGGAAAAGCTTTGACAATCCCCAAAGGGCAATGTTGTATTACTCCTTCACTGCTTCTCAGAAGGTTTCTCAAATTGCTCCTATATATGTTTCCTATTAACATTTGGAATTGGGAATTTTATCTTATAATTATTACAGTGAGTAGTTTCTGAAATTGATGACTTGAAGAGTAAAATAATGAAAAATGTAATTTTATTTTGCAGTTTTGTGTTTACTTTTATGTAAATATTTAGTATGTGAATTACACAATTCTAATAAAACCTCATGCCTTTTCATTACATCTAATTTGAGCTCTCAACTTCATATAGAGTGCTTCTTTAAAGATGCTTCAATGAAAAATATTAAAATGTATAGATTTGTATGTCAATTTATACTTCAGAAATTCGTATATTTGTCATATTTATTTTTTTAAAAAACTTCCTAACTGCATGACTAAATGGTATTTTAAATGAAATCCAAAAAACATCTGGTATCTTTGTCCAAAATTTTACCCATTCAAGCCATCAGCCATCCATGTTAAGGGTTCATAAAAAAAAGTTTAAAATCGTATGCATTTTATGTTACTGTGGTGTCTGTGTGTACCATATTTCTAAGTATTCAGTATTAAATTGGTACTCTTTAAACACTTGACTTGCCTTTTAGTGTTAAAATGAACAAAATACAATATTGTGTATACAGAGATTTCTAGGTAGAAATCAGGTGGGGTAGCATAAGAAAAAATATTGATAAAATCTCTGAAGACTGGGTCTCAGACAAATTCCTGATCTTTGGAACTCACTTTCTTCATCAGTAGTATCTCTGTGACTGTGTCCATGGGTAGCATATTTCCCATCGAGTAGCATTTACAAGGTCATGGAAAAATAGAATTAAAAGATAATATGAATCTTTCCATCAACTTTTGGAAGACCCCTTCTATATTCTGTAAGAACCTGCTGCTTTCATGTTTCTGCCTTGAATAAAATACCCACAGCAAACTATTATAGTTTGTCCTTTCTCAGAGACTTCCATGGTCAAAACTCAGTCTTTATTCTTTTCCTCTTCCATGGCTCCAGTTTCAGATATTGGAAAAGTAGACTAATTAAATTAATACATACTAAAGTGTGGATGATGGGTGCATCGTGTTAGCCATCTCAAAGGTTAATACAAGTGAATTGCTTACTTTGTAAAGTTTCAGGCAGTAAAGTGGGTGCTATTTCAGGGATTTGGAGTTTCTCCGCCATCCTTCCTTTCTAACTTAAAAATGAGAGAGGCTACAAAAAGCTTTCTAACTGCAAAAAGCCCACTTTTGACCACGGTCCTGTTTTTGATGGGCCCTGGCAAGCCAGGTGCCTGGCCTTTAGGAGTGAAATCAGAGAAGCTACACTGTTAGCAGACTCAGATCTAGGTCCATCCAATAGTGATATCTAAAATTAATACCTAGGCAGTAGATAGTGTCTACGTTTTTAATATATGACTTTTTATGACCATTCCCCTTGGTGGGCCCACAGTGTCATTTGCAATTTACAGGATTTTTTTTTCTCTGCCTGTCACTTAAATATTAGTGTTCTCTTTCCCACTTTTTTTTCTTTTTTTCCTTAATCTCCATGGAGTAGAAGTTTCAGCTATATGTAAGGGTACTTCAAAAAGGTTATGGAAAGGTTTGTATTATTTCTTAATTCCATTTTTCCACAAACTTTGAAGTACCCTAGTGTATTCCAAACCTCCAGCCCAGATTTTCTCCAAGCCTAGAACCATGAACATCACATCCACAGGTATTCATTGCCCGTGTCCTCTCTTCCAAACCAATGCCAGTGGATAACAAGTTTACACTAAGAGAAAGAGAAAATATCATACAATTTGGAGAAAGGGAGGTATGAAAGAGATATGAAAGCTTGCTAATGGTTTACCCACTAAAACATGCATTGACAAAGTTAAAACTTTTTAACTATCCTATGGACTGTAGTAATGGGAAGCAGCAAAAAGCAGTACTACAGAAGATGTTAGATGTAATGGCTAATAGAGCAGTAATTACAATGAATGTAAATGAGTTAAATCTAACAAAAAGACAACTCTTGGAGTTTTAATTACAGGCAGTCCCCAACTTACAATGGTTTAACTTAATGATTTTTTGGCTTTGGGATAGGTTTATCAGGATGTAACCCCTTCATAAGTTGAGAAACTGTATATTTTTTAATATTTTAATTATTTAAATGTTATATAATTTATATTTGTAGTTATATATACAATGTCCAATGTTATCTACAAAAATTTGAAAAGGTATACAGAAGTTAAATAAAATTATGACAAAAAGTCTACCAAGAAAATACAAATCAAAAGCAATCTGGGGTAGCAATTTTAATACATAACAAAGTAAAGTTTAAGGCCAAAAAAAAAGAAAAGGCATAAAGGAAAAATGAGTAATGTATACTGGTGGGATAATTGAACAAGGAGATATGTCCATCCTAAATATATATGCCACCTAACAACACACCCTATAAAAAGGTCTAAAAATAGTACAGGGAAATACATACATCAGAAAATGTAACTGGAGATTTTAATAAAACTCTAAGAACCTCGTGGATCAAGCAGAAAAAAAAAAAAATACTATAAACCTAAAACTTAATAAATAATTACATAATAAGTTTAAACTATAAACTTGTATAGCATTTCACACTTGACACACAGAATATACATTCTTTCCTAACACATGGAATATTTACAGAAGTAGACCATGTATCAGGCCATAAAGGAAACCTCACTGTGTTCTTTGACCATAATGCAACAAAATAAGAAATTAATGTCAAAGGTACAAGAGGACTTCTACTTCCAAGTAAGATGTAGTAGACCATGGCAGGCCAACATTCTCACTGTTCCAACTATTTTAAAAAAAGATAAATTGAAAGACATTTAAAAATATATAGAGATCTGTGAATGAAAGCAAAGAGAACCATAAAAATTAAAATCCAAGTGAGGAAAGAGTTCTTCCTGGGAGAGCTACTTCTAGGTAATTTCTTCTCCTAGAGCATTTGGAAATTCTGCATGTGGAATGAAAACTTGACTTGTCCTGAGAAGAGGGAACCTACTGGGAGAAAGAGAAACTAGCACAATTTGGGGTAATCACATGAGAATGGCACTATGTATTGAGAACTAGAAGAGAACAAACACAAGGGCAGTTCTTCTCCATGAGATGTGCTGAGTTCTGCATTGCCACAGGAGATTGTTGGGCTTGCCTAAAAAGGTGGGGTGAAATCTCCCACTTTGTTGTCTTGCTTAGGTGATAAAATCCTGTAGAGAGAAGGCCTGCTTTACCTGATTTTGAGCTAGATATACAAAGATGCAGAAAAATGTGGCTAATAATCAAGAAAGTAAAACAAAAAATAGAAGCAGCCATACCAATTATCCAAATTGGTGGAGTTAGCAGACACAAGGATGTTATAATAACAATGTTAAAGGGAAAAGAAAACATGGACAAAATGGATGAAAAGATACAGAATTTCAATAGAGATTTGGAACCTATTAGAATGAATTAAAGGTACATTCTAGAACTAAAAACCATATCTGGAATTAGGAACATATCATGCAGATTTAATAGCAACCTGGACGTAGCAGAAGATAGAATTAGTAAACTCAAAGGCATACCAATACAAACTATACAAAATATACCAGCTGGAAAAATGGAGAGAAAAAAGATAAAGGGAGCAAAGTGTAAAAGACACATGTGACACAGTCATATGATGTAGCACTGGAGTACAGAAGAAGAGATAATAAGGCAAAAACAGTATTTGAAGAGATAATGGTCACACATTTTCCAAAGCTTGTAGACATCAATCCACTGAACTTGTGAGAAATAAATTTTGATATTTAGCTGAGGAAGTTTCTAAGCAAAGTGTTGAAGGAGGTGCTTGGTTCCACTTAAATGCTTATTGTAAAATGCGAAAAGAGAGAAATAAATTGAAGAAGGAATTGTTAAACAAAAAGGAACCAGAACTTAAAGATTTGGAAAAAGTCTCAAATTGTTTATATTGCAAAAAAATAAGAAAGCATGTTTGGAAGAGAACACCAAGGGTGTGGGTGGACTATCACTTGATAAAGAGGTTATGAGATTATATGAGCAGAAACACTGCTAGTTTGAACTGAAGAAGACAGAGATGAGACTAAATGAAGGAAGGCTGTCTGATTTCTTAGATCCTGTAGGACTGGACCATAGAGCTATTTGGCTTTGAACTGCACTATTCTTCAAGACAAGGGAAGAATGACCCTGTAGGTGATTTAGAGATCATCAGGGCTGCCTCTTCAGTTTCAAGAAAGGGGCCATCACCAGAGTTTTAACAGGCTAGGTGACAGTCACTGGAGCTTTGAGGATGTGACCCCTTCAAGGTAGAGCTGTGAGGGTGGGACTGCCACTTCACTGAGTCTGGATAGCAGAGCATTAAACCAAGGAGAATTAGTCTTGAACTTTAAGATCTAATGGTCTTTGCCTTGCTAAGTTTTGGACTTGCTTGGTACTCTTCACACATTTCTTCCTATTTCTCCCTTTTGGGATGTATTTTGGAAGTGTACAACTTACCTGGTTTTACAAGTTCACAACTGGAAAACAATTTGCCTCAAAATATATTGTACCTTGAGTCTTACTCATATCCAATTTAGATGATATTTAGATGAGACTGGACTTTAGACTTTACAGTTGATGCTGGAATGAGTTAAGACTTTTGGGGCTGTTGGGGTGGATGGAATAAATGTATTTTGCATGTGAGAAGGACATAAATTTTGTGGGCAAGGGCTGGAATATTATGAACTCAATATTTGTGCCCCCCAGAAAAACATTTGTATGTTAAATACCTAACCCATACGTGATGGCATTTGTAGGTGGGGCCTTTGGGAGGGAATTAGGTTTAGATAAGTCATGAGGATGAAGCTCCCATGATGGGATTAGTATTATTATAAGAAGATGAAAAGAGACTCTCTGTCATCTGAGGACACAATGAGATGGCAGCTGTCTGCAAGTCAGGAATAGAGCCCTCACTAGGGACCTAACCTGTGGCACCTTGATTGTGGACTTCCCAGCTTCCAGAACTATGAGAAATAAATATCTATTGTTTAAGCCACCCACTCAATGATACTTTGTTATAGCAGTCAGAGCTGACTAAGACACTCTCAGAATAATTATTTTGAGATTTTTCTCTGTTGCTGCATGAATCAATAGTTCATTTTTAAAATTTTAAGTAGTATTCCATTATATGGATATACCTTGGTCCACTTTTCTACTAACATGTTGGTGGACAAAAAATTGCTAACTTTTACTTCTGTCTTATGCAATAATTATTGTTTTCTCCTGTATGCATCATGTGTATTGCCAATACTAATGAAAAAAATGTTTTAATTCTATTATTTGTAGTAGATATTTTCTGAGTGGCTAGCTTTAATTTACTCTACTTCTGCAAAGGGCCTTTTAGGGATTTGGTCCTCTCATGATTGGTCCATGTGTTTCTGGAAGTGTGGAGGCCAGAGCATATGACTCAGCTTAGGTCATTCAGCATATGGTATTGCTGTGATTCATCTAGGAATGAATCGGAAGTTGACTAAATCAAAGCCAATGAAATGACCCATGATCTTGCTAATACTTCACTGACTTAGAATGAGAGAGAATGTAAGTTGTGGCAAGCATCTTCCCATCACATAGACACTATGTGAGAATGGAGCCAGGACAGAGTAGACAGATCATAGAGGTAGGAAATTAGGTCACAGTGATATTTTTTGAGGCCTGGTTAAACTGCCTCTGAAAAGACAAGAAAGTAAGCCATAGTAGAAGCAACTTGAGCCACATCTGAGTGATCGTGTCAACTTTGAATAGGGATTAGACATTGTACGTAGTTTGGCCAAGCTCATGAGGTCACATGAAAGGCGAGGTGGGCCACCTCAATCCCAGTCTTGGAAGTTGGCAGTTTTGATTATGTGTAAGTAAAACACTAATTAAATTGTTCACTGCATATTTTGTGCTGAACAAGGCAACACGATAAGTAAACTTTTTTTAAAAAACTTCAGCATGTTAGAGCCTTTATTAAGGTTAAACATGAATGAGGAAATTAGAAGCTGAATCTGTTCCATCTAAAAAGAAAGAGAATTTTTTTTGGTATAAGGCTTCTTTCTACTTGCGATCTGAAGTCTGAGATACCTGTAACTACAATAGCAGGGTAGGAAAAGCCAAATTCTTGGCCCCAAGCTAACACTGACTCAAGCAATATCAGAAGTGGGAGACTTACCAGGAGATGTGACTGGTAGGTGGGAAAATTGTATTTTCCTTCTCTGACTCCCCCCACATTCTTCCACTTGAACAGTCATAGCCTGACAGGGGATGAATTGCTCCCATTGAGTAGATGCAGTTCAGGGGCACAGTTACCAAGAAAAAGGACATTCTGCTCAGGGCTCAAGAGACTGACAGTGCATTGTGGATGTACTATTTTCCTAGGGCTTCTGTAACAAAGTACCACAAACTCCAATGGCTTAAAAATAACAAAAACTTACTATCTCACAGTACTGGAGGCTAGCAGTTTGAAATCAGGGTGCTGGAAGAATTGCTTCCTTCCGAAAGCACTGAAGGAGAATCTGTTCCATGCCTTTCTCCTAGCTTCTTGCAGTTGTCAATCCTTTGTGTTATTTTGTGATACTTGGCTCATAGACACATCACTTTAATCATTCACATGGCTTTTTCTTTCTCTGTCTATGTGTTTCCACTCCTGTTCTTATAAGGACACCAGTCATATTGGACTAAGGGCCCACGCTACTCCAGTGTGATATCATCTTAACTAATTACATGTGCAATGACTCTATTTGTAAATAAGCTTACATTCTGAGGTACTGGGAGTTTGGACTTTAACATATCTTTTAGGGGTAATAATTTAGGCCACTATAGTAGTCATAGCCAGCTTCAAGAAGACAGAAAATCTAAGGGTGATTTCCAGATATAAATACTCTGATGCTTCATATATCTCTTTGTTAACAACCCCATGAGATAGAGTGAATGGAAATAACTTAAAAACATATCAACAGTTTTAATAAATTTTACTCTTAAATAAATCCCAAGCCTCACAAAAAAAGAGGCTAAGTTTGCTCAAACCTTAAAGTAATTCTCAGGCTCCAAACCTGAGGTTAAATAGAGTGCACTGATAGGAAGTTACAGGATGCGTCTCAGATATGGTCGTGGAAAACAATTGTGTTAACTCAATAGATTGAATTGTCAAAGCAGGGCCACATAACTCATAGATCTTACCTGACATCAAGCTTTATTGACAATTCAAAGGGTATAGGCTAACACCAGGTACAGGAAAAATATATAAATTTCATGTTTGCCTACAATAATGACCACAAAAATGTTTACATTGTGTAATGATAAAAATTTTTTAAAAAGCCCTAAAATAAATAAATTAAAAAATTTTCACTAAAGACTAATGCTAATCAGTATTTTAATGTAATTATATTGAAATTTATTATTTTGATTACTTCCATTTTATCTTATATATGCTTTAAAATACTGCCATTTGCAACAACATGGATGGACCTAGAGAGAATTATATTAAGTGAAACAAGTCAGGCACAGAAAGGGAAATACCACATGTTCTCACATATTTGTGGGAGCTAAAAATAAATAAATACACGAATAAACTGGGTCGGGGGGGGACAGAAGAAGACACAACAGTTACAAGTCCTTGAAGTTGTTATGACAGTCAAACAGATACGAGGTTCTTGGGAGGGAGGGGGGGAGAAGGTGGAGGGAAGGAGGTTTTGGTAATTGGCCACAATAATCAACCACATTGTATATTGACAAAATAAAATTAAATTTAAAAATAAATAAATAAATAAATTTCAAAGGTTCATCTGTAAACCCTAAATATATATATTTATATATTTTAAAAAATTGATGTACATGCATATATATATATATATATGCATGTACATACATACATATACACAATAGTGTTCAATGTAAAATGTAAATAAATACATTTTAAATGTCAAAAAATAAAAAGGAAAGAAAAATAGACCAGAAATATGTTACTAAAACATTTTGCAGATAGGGAATCCCTGTGTACAAGAAGATCTTGTGAAACTAATTCATGTCCTCTGTTGTTCCCATTAGATTAATCTGCCATTAACCGTTTCTTTCTCAGCAACCAAAGAAAACTCCTAGAGAGCAGAACTAGGACAGCCTGACTGGCTGACAGAGGAACTATATTTCATTTCTAGTCAAGGAGTCCTTGCTCTACCTGTCATGCGAGATTTGATATGAGTTATGTACCAACCCCACTTTATGTTGTTTAAATGGCAGTTTAGGAAAAAAATGTGTGTTGAATGTTTTTCGATTTATTAAGCTTACTATCTAGCATTAGTTCTCTGGGCCAAGATGAGGCAGAGATTGGCCTGACTGAGAGGACTGTGCGTTAAACAGATATTTTGACTTGAAACTGTGTGCAGTAAGTTAATGAGACTTTGTGTGTTATTGCTTTGGGGAAGGGCAGGAGAGTATGTTTTCTGTGGGACATGGCATAAGTCTATTATGTACACACAGATATTTTTGAAGGTGTTTGAATGGGAAGATGGGGTGGCCAAATGAATGGACATTTCCTGGGTTGTTTGCTGTTTAACATCAATTTACCCTATTTTTACTATTGCCATTTGGAGATTTATTCAGGGATGCTCCACTGGATAGAAGCACTTAATCCATGCGTATGTAAATGAATATATTCCATTCTCTTGGCTATGGTCATTTACAGACAAGGTCAGAAATTTTTATGTGACACAGTTAGAATTAGTAAGATGCTGAAACTTCCAAGATTCTCCTGCTCTTCTCCCATTGGATTTGATTAAGAGACTATCTAAGTCTGGAGTCAGAGCAGCCATCTCCAAAGACAGAAGGCGTGGGATCTCATAATAGAGGAGAATAATGGAGGAACAGAAAAATAGGGGTCAAAATGGTATCATTTGGTCCCCAATCAAGCTGCAGTAGAAACAAAAAACTGAAGTTTTAGATAGAAGCAGCAATTATTTACCTTTTGTTTTTAAGCTCTTTTAGATTGAGTTTCCTGTCACAAGAAATTGAATAAAATCTACTGACACCTAATTTTTTAAAATTGAAATACATCCTCAGTGCTTCGGTAATCTAAGAAAAACTTTTTTCAGAGCAACATGTTGTTTTTCTGGAGTCTGTCTGACATTAATCAAAGACAGATTGGAATTGATAAGATTGCACAACAGGAAGGAATCTCAGGACATTTTTTTGTTTTCACATTTTCTAGATCTTGTACCCTGTTTTGAAATTATGCAAAAAATAAAATGTCTGATTAATATGCTTTAAATATCCTTCTCCTGGCTTATCACCTACCTCTGTTCTCCTCACCCATTTTACTCCAGCTCAACCAGCCTCCTTGCTAAGATCCCACCTCAAGGCCTTTACACTTTGCATTCTCTCTGCTGAGAAAGCTATTCTCTCAGGTATATGAGAAATGGGTTCCTAAACTGTTAGATTTTTTTTTCCCCCAAACAAAACCACACCAAGTGCAATAAAAAAAAATTAAGGAAAACATAAGGATAAAGAGCTGTGAGGAAGGTAACAATTGAATATGGGCCAGAACATAATAATGAATGGATAACCAGTTCTTTAAGGATAACTATTAACAGTAAAAAAGGAAATAAATTAATTATTATGAAGGCCATATCTTCACATCCACTGTTCAGAGTACTGCCTTTCTAGAATTGATGAACCTACTGACAGAACACAGGAGGGCAACTGTGGCAGGCTGTGGAGATTTTAGAAAGTGGAGAAAAGAAAGTATAATTCTGTAAAATGTGTTTTTAAAATAATTCTGTGTGGTGCTCTCTTCTTTTTAGTGTGTTTTCTCATCATCATTATTTCTTTATCCTTCATTGTCTTCCTCTTCCGTATATAAGATGGCTTATATACGGACTACCTAGGAACACTCCTGAGAAGTCTTTGAAATTCTCGAATAGCCAAGTATGATTGAGGTGTAACTCAGAGGACAGGGTCTGTGAGGTAGGCAACATTTTAGCGGGAACTTTAAGGCATAGCTGGAGTGATGAGACATAGAAGGGTAGGCCCAAGTTTCCATGCACAGGCAAGAGGTGAAGGAGCAGGTAGTCCCTACTCATGGCTTTAAGCAGAAGGCAGCAAAGAAGGGCTTGTGACTCACACATGATTTAGGGATAGGACAGTGGCTGGGCAGCAAGGGTAGTCCTTAAAGCGTTAAAGCATTCAGACACTTTTTGAAGATAGTTTTGTTTTTGTTTCTTTTTCCTTTTGTAGTCGCCATAGCTCCTGGCTAGGGTGGATTGGGTCAAGGATATACAGCAGCCAGAGATAACTTTAAGATGACTCAGCAAGAAGAAATCCAGGCACCTTTGTGGTGGCTTAGCAAGTTTACCAAATGAAATGCTTGGTGAAAGGGAGACGTTGAGTCAATCAAGACACAGTTGTTGAATGGAAGAACATTGAGTCACTTATCTGTAGAGCCTATTGCACTTTCCAGTCTCAGAAGATCTGGAACATGGGATAACTACATTGTTGCTAACACTAAGAACAGTGCTAGTCCATATTTTCTTGAATTCTTACAATAAACCCTCATCATTGCATCATTGAAGGTATGTCCGCTTGTACATCTGTGTTTGTGCATGTACTCTTACATGTGACCCTAATAGCCTGACTAGTACTAGTACTGAAAATCTATTCAGTAATAAATATTTATAATGGGCTATTGATCTTTATATATTCTAGAAATCTAGGTGATCTGATGAAATTTTTTAAATTCTATTTTTTTCCATCTATAATACCTGTATTTATATTCAGAAAGTTGTTTCTTAAATATATTTTAATTGAGAAAATATTTATTTAGGAAACAAAAATGACCATTAATTGAGGAGCTCTAAGTACATTTTTTCATTTGATCATCACATCTAAAGGGATAGAATTACTATTTCCACTTTCAAAACAATAAAATTAAGGTTTAGAGAGGTTAAGTGAAATATCCAAGAACACAGCTTATGGCAAATCCAGAATTTGAACTCAGAAGTGTCTGACAATGAAGTCCATTCATTCCAATAGGCTGTTCTCCCCCTTCACATATTCTCAGTTTAGGGGTGAGCAGTCATTGTTTTTAAACAAATATTTATTTGCATAATAATAATATCTGTCATCTATTGATGACAGATATATTTGCTAGGTATTGTATCCTTGTCATATTTACTTCATAGTGTAGAAACAGACATGCAAATAAATAATTACAGTAATATCTGAAAGAGTACATGTATTTAAAGAGTTGATCCCAATAGGCAAAATCACTAAGTTAAAACAGTTGAGGCTCCTGCTATGCATGACATACATGAGGGAACTAAGCTTGCTTAAGGAAAAGGAGATTCAAGGAATCCACCTCATAATCACTCTTCCCATGCCCATTGGATGGAATAACAAATGGAATAGCATAGATTATTTACATTATTTCTTTTTCTCTCTTCAAGCATGCAAGTAATCCCAATGTGACTAGGACAAACTATAATGTACTGCAAATATGCAAAAAAAAAAAAAAAAAAGTTGAATTTATCTCTTTTGCAGTGAAAAGAATGACTTTTTTAGTGCAATGCCTGCAGTGCTCTTGTATGATGGAGTGGGAACAGCTCTTTAAATACTATCTCATTTAATCCTCACAATGTCCCTATTACGTAAGTAGACTTTAGTTCCATTTTTCAGGTGAAGAGCTTAACACTTGCCCAAAATGTGCATCTGCACAATGAACTATCTTTATAAAAGTAGCAATAGTTATGATTAAATAAATGTATGAATTATTAGAGGGTCTTCTTTAGCTAGTTATGAATTCCTCTAGTACAGTGATTGTGGTAGGCTGAATGGTCTCCAAAAGATGTCCACATCCTAGTCCCTAGAATCTATGAATATGTTATGTTATATGTCAAAAGGGCCTTTACCAATGTGATTATGTTAAGGATCTTGAGATAGGAAGATTGTCCTAGACTATGTGGGTGGGTCCAGTGTAATCAAGAGGGGACAGGCATGTCAGAGCAGGAGAGTGACAGTGGAAGAGGTTGTTGTAATGTGCTTTGAAGATAGAGGAAGGGGCCATGAGTCAAGGAGTGCAGGCAGCCTTCAGAAGCTGGAAAAGGCAATGAAACAGATTCTCTTCTAGATCGTCCAGAAGAAATGCAGCCCTAGCAACAGCTTTCCAAGAGTCCATTCCTTTTCAAATGTGAAGATTTTTTCCTTATGTTATCTGTCTCTCTTGGGTAGTGCTGCATAAAAATGGACAAATCCAAATGTTCAATCCCTCTTTTCAAAAAATATGTCAGCAAACACATTTGCTTTGTGTTACACATCAAGTGGTGTAATTAAAGTGTTTTGTTTTAAAAATATCCAATAAGAGGACTGTATTCCAACCTTATGAGGTATGCTCAAGCGGATTACCATAAGAATATGAAAAACCCTCTGAGACTGAAATTAATAAACTTGACATAACGATGGATGAAACTAGCTATCATCAGATATAAATTAGCTTTAATATGTTGTTGAAGGTACATTGCTATTGGATCAAGGTGTCTGCAGGACCAAACAAAAGGTAAAGGATGTTTTGAAAACTTGGATCTTGATACACTGGTTAAATTCTCAGTAAGATGTGATTGTAAGCTAATTGGTTAGGAACCCAGTGCTGATTTGCTCAACCATATGCCTTCAGATCCTAACCAACTGAGGCAGGTAGAAGACATTCAACAAATATTTTTGAGTGTTTGAATAAAATTATTTTATCAGATATTAAAAAGTACTCAAAATTACAGAATAATTAAAACCATGACATGGGTGCAAAAATACACACACTAATTAATGAAGAGAATAAAAATCTGAAAACCATATCCTAACAAAAATAACAATACTATCATTTGATGTATTGTTGACATACTGAGGCTTATTGTGAACTGAGCACATGCTAAGTGCTTTAAATGTGTTCTCTTATTTAATATAAGAATCTAGTGCTATTTTCATTTATCTCCCAATGAAGCTAAGACTTGAAGACATCAAAGTGGTAAAAACAGGTTTTGTGTGATGATAAACACAATGCTTTATCCACTTTGGAATACTGATTTTAATAATTTAAAATGTGATAAAGGTGGCATTTTAATTTCATAAGGAAAAACTAATTTTAAATAGATAACGTTGGCATGACTGCTTAAAGCTCTTTGTCACATCATTCATCAAAATCAATTTGACATAATAGAATCACTAAGTTAAAAAACATCTTAGATTTTACACCTAAAAATTAAATTTTTTCACTTTAAGGGCATCATAAATAAAAAAAAAAAAACCTGGGAGAATATTTGAAATATATATATTGCAGCTAAAAGTTTACTCTTCTAATATTTAATGCACTCTTGCAAATAAAAAAGGAAAGAATAAATATTCCTCCACTAAAAGAAAACCATAAATTCTCCAAAGATGTAAAACAAATGGCAAACAAGTATATAAAATGTTTAGCCTCTGTAGTAATCAACAAGAACAAAATAAAATTAAAATCAGATCTTTCTCACAATCAAATAGTCAAGGATTTAAAAAATGGTAACACCAAGTATTGTAGACATGGGAGAAACATACACTCCTATAAATATTAGTAGAAATGCAAATAGATACAGCACTTAGAGGGAATAATTAGAAAATGGGATCATAAGATTTAAAACACAAAAACTCTTTGATCCGCAATCCCATTTCTGTGAATTTATCCTAGAAAAATAAATAAATATGTGAAAATATAAACACAAAGAACATCATCTCAGCATTGTTTGTGATACTGAAAAATTGAAAATTACATGAATTTATTGGAAAGATGTTTACAGTATATTACTAGGAGTAAAGGCAGATTACATAAAGGTATATATAATAAGATTCATTAGAAGGTGTAATTTACATACAAATTCTACAATATTCGTATATCATGTTTATATTTATATTTATCCTAATTCAAGGAAAAAAGTACTTTATATTAGCAACCAAAATGTTAAAAGTGACTTATCTCCTAGTGAATGTGATGTAGGTGGTTTTTACTTTTCATGATATCAGTTATCCACATTTTATAATTTCAAACAAATATTCTTTCTTGATTCGAAAATAAAAACACAGGAAAAACTAAAAAAAAAAAAGAATAAGGCACTCACCTCCACTCCAAAGCTGATCATGTACTCAGCATCTAGCTTTAAAAAGCTCTATTGATTCTTTTTTATTTATTATACAAAAATCCAAACACTTTATCTTGGCATCCAATGTCATTTCACATCTGGTCTTACATACAATATTGACCTCATTATCCACTTCTGCATCCCATGGGCCTTCTGAATAGTTCTGGAAAATGCCAAGCCCTTTTTTCTCCTCTGCTGAAGAACCTCCAGGCTTCTTTCTCTGGAAAACATCACTTCCTTCGTGAAAACTTTCCAGACCCCTAAGAAAGTTAGTGCTCTCCAAGCTTTGTTTTCAAACAGCGTGCTAACTCAGAAGAATTGGTAGTGGCTACTTGGAGTCCTAAGTTGGCTCATTCTTATGCAGGAGAAAGAATGACTATGATCAACTGGCAATAGGCAAGGAATAGAAAGTGGTAGAACATGCCATCCCTGGGCATATCAACCTCTGAAACACTTAGATAATGGGAATTTAAGAACTGGAAGACTGTAAACTTTCTTCTTGTGTTTCTTCATTTCTTGGTTCCTATCTCTTCATGCAGGGTCTATGTGTTTGGATAGCATCCCAAAATGATGTTTTTCTTCATAGTCAAGTTCTATATAAACTCATGTTGATAAATTAAAACATCTTTACTCTTTAGCCACTTCAACACAAGTAAAAAGATTGGATTCCTGTGGTTCAAGTTAATGAGTCAGTAGATAAAATTACTTAAAGCAACTTACAGTTTGTTCTACTGGCTGAATAAGCAGTGTTTCTTGGCTAATGCTGTTGTTTGGCTACCAGTTGCAACTTATGAGCTGTTTTAAGAGTAAGAAATTTGGGAAGTTATTTGGCTGGGGGTATGCAAAAACAAGATGTCATGCTAAGGATTGTTAAAAGTTTCTCCATGACAAATTCAAACATATACAATATTATTAACTGTGTCTTGGCAGCTCATTTTCTTCTTTTATAAACAGTCAAAAAAGCAGCTCTGGTTTATTTAATTCCCAGAAAAGAAAAATTGGAACCAGTTAGCCTGCTTAATGTCAAAACCTACCTGACCCAAAGGAGAATCAGAAAGAATTTCACAGAACACTTTATTTTAGTTACATCATCTCATACACAAACTCTTTGACTGCAAATAAAATAGAACTTTTTAAAAAAGCCCTAATACAAAGTTTACAACATTCATTTCTTCTATTGCTTCTCCCTGATTTCATGCTCTTTCTCTGATTTCTTTTTTTTTTTTATACCACTCTTCAGGAATTTCCAGGAATTAATTCCTTGTTCCTTGCTCCTTTCCCTTAACATTTATCTTTCACAGAAGCTCTTCCATTCTTATGGTATGAATTTACCAATTTTGCATAGATCGATTGCTAAATGTCTATCTTAACTTCCAATCTTTCTATAATTTTCTGTAGATCAATCACGCTCATATCAAATACTGGACTCTTATTTTTCTTCTCAGAAAATAACATGTTTTAAAAATATATTCATCTACTCATTCTTCATTTTATCGTTACCAATTATCTCATGTTTGGGTATTTTATCAGGACCTTTAGGCTTCATAAACATGATCAAGCACTAGTCATTTCTCGAACTCTTCCCCACCTCTGTCTAAAGTTTTCTTCGTTTCACTTCAGGTATTTATTTTCTTTTAGGTTCCTGAAGAATTGGGACACTGGACAGGTAAATTTTGATTGGTGAAGAGTAAATAGGAGATGATGAGAATTATGATTATAGAAGATTGCTCTGGAAATAGATATTTGGGAAGTACCAAAAGGCTACTATAATTCTTTACTGGAGTTAGGGATGAGGGATGAGGGGAAGGCATAGGTCATAATTTCAGGTTAGCATCTGATAATGGCTTTCTATGTTCTCTCCCAAAGAACAATCATATTTCAAATGACCCAAAACTGAAGGGGAGGAAAAAGAAAGGAAAATATTTATACTGTCACCCATGCAACTTGTTGTGTGGTACTCAATAACTATTTTCTGGTTAAATGAATTACTGATGGGTTGAATTGATGGTGAACTTTTAAGTCATCTTGGGGACTACGTAGGGATGTGTTTTTTCTCTAGAAGTGGCTTTCTCAGCACATCATTTGTATCATGCATCTGGCAACCTGATTTATTTCTGGGTATGACTGCCCACCTCTTGTCTCCTCTGATCAATCTTAGCTTACTCCTACCTTTCTTCTACTTTGTTTTAATACAGTGTACTTCTTGAAAGTTGTTATGTAGTAATTCTATTTCATTTCACTTGCACTTGTCTTGACTCCCCAGAGAGTCTTTAAACTCCTTAATGTCAGACACCGGGTTTTCTAAAGTGTCTCACAAGATCAAACAGAATGCTCTCCACAATGGCGATCTAAACGTGTGGTGCCTTATTTCTGAATTCTAATTAAATATGCTAATAAATATCATGTTATCATAGAAAATAATCAGTTTACACTATGTTTAAGGGGTCTCATTTTGACTATCTTAGGTTGTTTTATTATGTTTTTGTATTTAATTCACATTTCTCACTTTATTGGAAATTTCCTTTGGTTTTCAGGAAGCAAATATTCTCAGAAGATTAATCTTTTATTCTCTTGTTTCCATTTCACTATCCCTCCCCAAGATGTACACTTTCAGATGCTGATGTGTTCTCTTCAACATCTGTTTGTGGATCTTGATATTTGATTTTATTCATACACCAAAGTCTTGGAATTGAAATACATTAAGTATATATAACAAAAAGCTTTAATTCAATCATGTATTAAAGCTTTGATAAGAATATTTTTTCATTTGGGATCTGACTATGACTAATATAGATTCTGAAACACAGAAAAATAAATCAATTTAGTGATTCCTTTGTGACATGAGATATAGCATAATCCTTAAAAACTTTATTAAGAATAGTCTTAACCTTAATTAAGACTAATTATTCTTTTATATTATTATGGCATTATGAAAGAATTTTCTTTAATGATAGGATTATTCTTTGGTATTAAGAAAGAACTTTCTTTTAAATTTTAAAACTTACTTGTCATGAAGATAGCTGTTTGACTTCTTGTGAATGAAAATTTCTTGTGTACAAAATTATTGACTCCTAGACGTCGAGAAATTTTAGTTATCCTTTCTGTTGCAGAAAATATTTTCACCGATATAATTTCTATTTTAACAAAGTTGAAACCCTAAAATGTATAGATTATAAAATTCATTAAAGTGTGTGTGTTAGTTTATTACTGCTGCTATTACCACCAACCAAGTGGCATAAAAACAAAACAGATGCATTATCTTATAGTTTTGTGAGTAGAAGTTCCACAAGTCTCACTGAGCTAAAAATCAGGGTGCCAGCAGGAATGTGTTCCTTTCTGCAGGTTCTAGGGAAGAATCCATTTTCTTACATTTTCCAGGTTTTGGAGGCCACCCACATCCTTCGGCTTGTGCTCCCCTTTCTCCAACTCAAAAGCCAGAAATGATGGGTCAAGTCCTTATCATGTTGCATCTCAGTGGTCCTTTTTCTGTCCTTCCACGCCTCTCTGACCACAGCCATGGAAGGTTCTCCACTTTGAATGACTCATGTGATTAGATTGGGCACCCAAATCTACATACCATCCATAATATAGTCTCTGTCCTCGAGGAGCTTAATTTCCATATTTGGAATTTTTAAATTATGAATATGAGAATTACTTTGGTGACTCCATGAAGGTATACACACACACGCGCGCATGCACACACACAGACACACACTCACACACACCAGAGGCTGGATTAAGAGGAGTGGGGAGTTTAATTAGCCTGGAAGATGATTGAAAAGTGGTTTTAATTTTTAACATTTCTTTTTGCTGTTCAAATTTCAGATTTAGAACTTAACCATATTTGATGTGAATGAAAGAGCAGTGCATTCATCGCTTCAGGGTTTCTTTGCAGAGTTTAAGATCCTTAGGGACCTCAAGCAAATACCAAAACAAGATACTGCACATTTTATCTCCAGTCAAGTACTTTTTCATGGTAGTTTGCTTGTAGTTCTGAAGACAGACTTACATTAAAAGCCCAAAGAAGACAACAGAGGAGAAAATAAAGTCAATGGAAGATACCAGGTAAAGTCCCAATTCATAATCTCATCCTTTCATGAAAATTAAGTTGTCTTTGGCTGTAAATTTTACTTTTTTCTTTCTCCTGGAATAGATGCAATCTTTGACATCCACAGGAGATCTCAGTGGATAACTTTGATTGCCAGCACCAGGAGAAATATCCTTACAATGTGCAGGACAGATAGAGTAGAATAGTAATTGGATACTTCAGAGATGGAACCTTAGAGTCTAGTCCTTCCTCTTTATGTTTATGTTCCTCCTGCGAGTGCATCTTCAGATTGCTCACTCATACATTCATACTGCATAATAGGCACTATGTACATCGTACATAAAAACAGTAAGAATAACAGTGCTATAAAGTATAGAACACTCAGGAGTACAAAATACTATGGGTAAGCCAAATTCATTATCATAATAACTATCACAAAGCACCATGTTCCTGAGAGGTATTAGATTAAGCACTTGCTATTAGCTGATTTAGTCCTCACAAAAACTCTATTGGGAAGACATTATTTGTCTACAACTTATAAAGGAGGAAACCAGGGTAACTTCTTCCAAGCCAGACGGCTAATAAGTAGCAGAGCCCGAACTAAATTCGGGTTTACTAGACTCCAAAGCCTTTCCTCTTGCACATTAATTAGTGTGGTACCATTTAATAATAATTACACTCCTAATAGTACATTATTCCAATTTTCACTTCCAGGTCAGCTCTTAAGTCCAATTTTTTTTTAAATGTTATTTTGGTCCACACTGAACTTTTAGCTTAAAATCACTTGACATGAACAAAATTCTAGTGAGGCTGAGAAAAAGTTTGAGAAGATAATTTCTAGTCAATTACAAATGAATTCATGCTTGTGCTCTTCCCTTCCAAAACTATTGTAATGGATTAGCACTGTACAAACTAGGAAGGGAAAAAGGGATGGGAGATGATGTCAACAAACTCATCAACATATTTTTAAAGATGGAAAGCTGATAGATAAATGGTAATTGATTTAAACAAAGAAGAAACAACAAAAATGCAAGTTTTTGTTGGACACAAAAGACAGAGAGAGAGATGCCAAATAGCACAAAAGGATAAGTACCATAGAACTGTAAAGATTAAGAAATTGAAGGCATCAGGTACCCAGGATGGTAGAGAGACTGTTTCAAAGTCTAAGAAGCAGTTAGGCATCTTAATTGCATTCCTACCTTTTGCTAGTGTCTACCTTCCTGTATCCTGGTAGTAGAAAAGAAATGTGTCCTCTGGAGAGATTGAGTCAGAGTGGCACAAGACTTGGAGACACATACTTGATGATTAAGTGAAATTATGCAGAATGAACTGTAAGATCTCAACTCTTCCCATATTCAGCTTCCAGAATACTGACAGCTAAGCCTATGTCATCCATCAAGTGTAGTTCTTAGTAAAAGATTGCTTCTGGGGAAGCAGATCAGTTTAAATGAAAATCTCACAAATTCTAAAATTTGGGGGCTTCTAAAACAAGCATTTGTGTCCCCATCTAATCACCACACTGTCATAACAACCAATCAACATGTCTCATCACTGAACATGAAGAATCAAGCCAGCATTTTATTGCCATTCTTAAATATGAATGAATAGCCAAGGATTATGGAATGTTTGAGAAAGGCCTTTGAACTAAAAGATCAGTATGCATAACCAAGGAAAGAGTGACAATGTAAGGAACAGAAAAATACTTCAAAATATGTTTAATATCTTTCAAGAAATAAGATGTTATCACAGCCTTGCAAAAAGACAGTATATTATTTAAAAAATATATACATTTATATATATCAGAGAAAAAACGAAATCTAAACATTAAAAATAATTTATTGTTAATAGAAGTTTGGAAAAAGAGTGGAAAATATCCATAGAAAATATTAAATATGAAATACATTATAATAATATTACAGTATTAATGTACAAAGGCCAATATTTGGTTAATTAGATTTTGCAGGAAGAAAACATAGACACAACAGATAGGAAGAAACAATTAATGAAATTATTTTTAAAAATTTTTAGTAAGGATTATAATATATTATTTATTTATTGAAGCATAATCGATTATATATATTTGTGGGGTATAGAGTTGAATATAATACCTGTGTCCAATGTGTAATGATCAAAATAGGATAATTAGCATGTATCATTAAACAATGTAAACTTTTCTTGTGTCCCTTTACCAGTTTCTCCCTAATCCCCCCTCTCCCTCCACCTTTCCCACCTCTGGTGGCCTCAGTTCCATTCTCTTCTTTTGAAAGTTCAACAAATTATTGTGATTGTTGTATCTTTCTTGTTTTTATTTTCTTTTTCAGCTCCCACTTAGGAGTGAGGACGTATGGTATTCTCTTTCTGTGCCTGGCTTATTTTACTTACATAATTTTCTCTAAGTTCATCCATGTTACTGTAAACAGCAGAATTTCATTCCTTCTTATGGCAGGGTACTATTCCATTGTGTATATATACCACATTTTCCTTATCCTGTCTTCCATCAATAGACATTTGGGTTAGTTCCAACTCTTAGCTTAGTAAGTAGAGCTGTGATAAACATGGGTGTGCAGGTGTCCCTTTGACATGATCATTGCCTTTCCTTTGGGTATGCACCCAACAGCGGGATTGCTGGATCAGATGGATTTCTGGGTATAGTTGTCTGAGGAACCTCCATACTGTTTTCCATAATGGCTGCAGTAATTTACAGTCCCACCAACAGCATAGGAGGATTCCCCTTTCTCCACAGCCTTGCCACCATTTGTTATTCTCTGACTTTTTGATAATGGCCAGTCTAACGGGTATGAGATGATACATCAATTTGGTCTTGATTTGCATTTACCTGACGCTTAGTGATGTTGAAATTTTTTCATGTGTCTGTTGGCCATTTGTATATCTTCTTTTGAGAAATGCTTATTCAGCTCCACTGACCATTTTTTAATCAGGTTATTATTTTTTTTTTTTTACTGTTAAGTTGTTTGAGTTCCTTGTCTATTCTGGATATCAATCCCTTGTCAGATGCATAGATTGCAGATATTTTCTCCCATTCTGTAGGTTGTCTTTTTGCTACCTTATAGATGACTTGATGCTTTTCTCTTGTTGCTTTTAGTATTCTCTCTTTCTCTTTGAGCTTTGCCATTTTTACTATAATGTGTCTTGGAGAGGATCTTTTTGGATTGAATCTATTTGAGGATCTTTGAGACTCCTGGATCTGAAGGTCCAAGTTTCTGTACCTGGGAAGTTTTCTGTTATTTTGTTGAATAGATTTTCAATACCAAATTTCAGGCAATTCTTTTCTATTTTTCTTATTCACCTGAAAACACACTATATACAATATGATTTAAAGAGTGTTATTTCAAAATAATGGATTCAGCTAAAGACATGCACTCACACCAGTTTACCTGACATAATAGTTTGTAGACAGAAAATATAATGTAGAACAAGTTTGAATTGTAAGCAACATTTGAACAAATCCAAAACACTTCATTTTACATACAAATATCAATGGGATATTTTCTGATCCTTCAGTGTATATGTGTCAAGCTCATGTATTTCAGAAAGCTCTCATGCTTCGCTTTATTTTGCTAAAGTCCTAAAGAAAACAAAATTATCACCAAGCCTGCGTGATTCAGATATTAAATACCTGCCTCAAGATGATCAGCACGTTCTCCACCGGCTTTTGAAGAACTGCTTCCTTGCACCTTCCTCCGTCAAGCACCACTCACTGTCAAGTCTTCTTTCTTGGTTATTACAGTAAATGTTCATGACATTACATTTTACATACAAACTATTCATTTATTTTCAGATCGTTTATATTTTATTTATATAAACATTTTCCTTGCTCAATTGATATATTTTTCTATCTGTAAAGATTATTTGCACATTCTGGGGTGGGAAAAAATGTATCATAGTTTTCCAGTTAAAATTAATGGAATTTTTTATTATGATTATTTAATAACTTTTTGCTTAGCCACAGGGTTTTCATAATAAAACTAAAGCCATTCATTGAAGGATGAGTATGGAATAAAGACATTTGCAGGTACCCAAGGTCTTAAAAATTTCCTCCCAAATACCCCTTTTCAGGAAACTGCTGGAAGTTATACTCCAGAAAGTAATGAGAATGAAAACAAAGAAATATGGGATTCAAGAAATAGGTATTTCAATCCAGGAAAGATGTCGGTAATTCTCATGATGATGTTGGGAAGAAAGTGCTAAGATAGTTATGAAGCAGGCATGGCTAGAAATTAGAGCAGTCTCCAATGCTGAAGTCTGTAGGCAATGTTCCTCATAAACTGGTGTCTCTGGTCTTGGTCAGATTACGATGTCATTTGCTAGATGACTTTATTTCCTGCTGGGTCCAAACCAAAGGTTGTTCTTTTACATCCTCTGACCCTCTGTTGGCCCAGAAGCCAATCTCCCCAATCTATGCCAGAGTTCATCCTGTACCTTTCAGTAGACCGCATGCCAGGTGCTCTGCTCTCCACACTCATCTACGCCATCTAAGTCTGGAAAGCAGCCTGGGAAAATGAAGCCCTAAGAGGTTCATTAAAAAAGTGTGGGCAGGTTCTAGACTGGTACAAGAATACCCACAAGGTGAACTCTTTCCATGGTCCTCAACAGGAAATTGGTGCAGCCACACTATCATCTAGTATTAACTTCACTTTTCTAAATCACATACACACCATCTCACACCTTCTTTTCTCATTATCAGTTTCTATTCTCCCCTGAATCCATAAAATGGGCTTTTTGGTTTTTCTTCCTTCATGTCATATCTTCTTCCTGCCACTGAATAGTGGCAAGTTTGGCTGGTTTTTGTTATGGGCAAAGAAGTAGTTCCATACTATAGGAGATCTCTGTGAACTGTTCATCCAAGACCTAGATATTTTAATGGAGGAAATGAAGCAAGCAGGACGATCTTCTTTCTTGATTTGCTCTCTCAACTGGAGCCTGTCTTCTTGGCTACTTACTGCATAATTCTCTTTTGCATATTAGTAGCTGAATCTGACCTCTTTACTTGTATTTCTGTAGTAACAAGTCCTAATCTCCTTCCTGTTAAATGGATACCTCAGAATGACTTGAACAAGGAAAGAAAAAGAGAAAAACACATTAATAATTTTTGAATTATTACCCCATATTATTGGTTTATATGAACATTTTCTTTAAAGATTCTATTGTAGCATACACACACAGAGACACACACACACACATGGAAAACACGTATTTTGAAAAATGGTTACAATTTTTTCTGCTTCTGTTTGTGCCACAAAATTTTTTTGAATCTTTGTTTTTGTCCACAACCTTGATAACCATTTTAAAGAAGATAAGGATAAAGTAATATGAAGAGAGAATAAAAATTATAGGGTAATTAATTTTTTTTCTTTTTTGGTTTTCATAAATGTAATATATAAGGAAAGAAATATAACAGCTTGAGTAAAACAAATTCAGTGTTTATGTAAGAGGGTGCTTGTCTGGCACAATCATGCAGGAATTAGGCCCTTTGGCCATCAAATATGTAAGACACTGCTGGTTTGGCTGCCCAGGTTATCTTCTGTTATGGTGTGAGATTAATGAATCTTATGATGTCTAAGACCACCAGGCTTAATTATGTATAATAATAATGACTACTACTGTTAATTACCTATTATGTCCTAGACATTTTTTGTACATATATAATTATATTTTTACTTTTACATTTCTAGGTAAGTAGGTAATATTATCCCCATTTTTTGAATGAATAAATTAAATCTCAAAGAGGTTATATAGTAGCACAAATTTCCATAGTTAGCCCTGGGCCTGATTGGAACTTCAGCCTCATTTTCTTGGGTAGATTACAAAGATTGTGTTCTTCTTTTAATGTACTAGAAAGACCGCTGTGGTCTCCCGAGAAGACTCTTTCCTGTCTCTGCCAACACTCATAGCCTTATCACCACTAATATAACTATGTTTATAAAAAGACTTCAAAATTCTGAATATAACTTAATAAAATATAGTTATCATCATTTACTGAGGGTAAAAGATGCAAAGTATCAAGGATTGTAACTGAGAAAAACAAATGGGAGAACCCAAAAAGGTGAAGTCCAGGTTAGGCGGCATAGTACCGCGTCAAGGTCCTGGGGAGAGGACATTCTGGGCAGGAAGAAAAGTTTCAAAGGTTTTCAGGATGATAAGTCTGAATGTAATATAATGGACAAGTCTACACAGCTAGGAAGGAAAAGAAACAGTTGGCGTCTTGACTGCTACCTTGGCAATGGCTTGAAAGTGGCTGCTTCCCCTTTATTTTCTCCTCCAGTAGCCATACATACAAGGTGTGGCAGATAGAAGAACTTCTACTGTAGGTTTTGGAGTCATGGAAGAGGGATCCCATTAACTAACACTTAAATAACTTAACACTAAGTAAAAAACGCGCTGTTGTTAAAAGTCACTGCTGATATTCAACCTAAGCTCAGTATGCTTCCCTCCATAGGTAATAGCCTAGCCCCTAAACATTTTCTGGGCTAGTTTTTTCTCCTTTTTTTCTCCTCATCTCTTTTCCTCATTTCTCCCTATAGGAATATACTATTCACTCCACTGTATTTTATTTCTTCTCATTCTACCATGTAAATTTAGCTTTCTTCAGACTCCTGTAAATTCAGTTCCCTATGAACAATTTTACATATCCAAAACCCACAAAGGATTTAGCTGGAAAAAGACACCACCTACAGCAGTCTTATACTCTTTTGATCATGCATCACTATAAGCGAAAAGGTTTTGAGTACAATTCCAATGTATAGAAATTTAGAAATTATACACATGTACTACTATCAATTCATATTTTAAATATGAATAAGCATTCTTTCTTTGTAAAAAGAAAGAACACCTTCCTTTGCACACTTACTGGGATGTGATTATTACGTTTTGCAGACTCCTGATTCAACAGAAGGGACTAGAAAAGACCTAAGATTACCTGTCCTTTAATAAGAAAAAAAACCCAAAACATTTCACAAAAGCCTTACATAACTGTTTCTTCAGCAAAATAATATTTGAGGCAAATGGTAAATAGTTGGTAGAAAAGAATATAAGAAAAAATATTTTTCTTTTGATATTTACTGAGATAATATTCTTACCAAGAGAATTTATACTTTTGAAAATACTCAAGTAAGCAATGCACTCTACCTATGTTACTAAGGGAAAATATAAACAGTTTTCTCAATAATAATAAAACATTGTTTTTTGCATAGTTTGGCTTGACTTGATCTCAAATACATATTTCAAAAGAACAAAATTCTGTTTCTCATTATTTGTCCTTATGACATAAAAATAGTTGGCTATGAAACACAATTGTTCCAGTTATCTACAAGAATCATTTTTATAGATACACATCTCCACTTTGTTCCCTACAAGAATATCTAAGTCTGGGTCAGGGTCCTATTTGAACCCAAACAAAGATTTATTTCTTTAAAAGTTTTCTTTGAAATCCCGATTGCAAAGAAACAATAACAATAATCCCAATCCCTGCAATTAGAATATGATATATAACTCTTTTCTATATATCACCAATAATTTAATTTTTAAATATATAGATGACATTTAGAAAGATAGATAAATTTAAATAACCTGTCAATTCTTTTAATCAAATTGCTTCAAAGATTATTTTACCCTAACCAATTGGTTGCTTAATTTCATTAAATCATCTTGTTTAGTTTTATGCAGACACAATCAGAATCTTTATTTCAGGAGATAATCTAATACAAATAAAAGCTCATTCTAAAAGCCACATGGTGAAAATCTTAGAGATTACTTTCAACAAGAGCACATCCTCAAACACACTGGGAACAATATTTCTGAGCTGTGTTAAAATACTGATATTAAATATCAAATGATAATTTTTAAAAGAAGTTATTACTTCCCACATTATATTTAGAAACTACATAAAAATGTTGTAAGTATATTATGAACTCCCAAAAGAGGAATAAGGAACTTTCTTCAAGCAAAATCATCAATTACCAAGAGATAAAATCAGAAAATATTTTTCCAAGCCTTACCACACAAATGGAAAAAAGTCCCTTGCAATTAATGTACATCTTTTCACCAGGCATGTTTTAATCAAATTATATCTGTGAAACTTATTTTTAAATAATGACTTCACGGGCTGGCCAGTTAGCTCAGTTGATTAGAGTGTGGTACTATAACACTGAAGACAAGGGTTTGGATCCCTGTACCGGCCAGCTGCCAAAATAATAATAATAATAATAAAAATATTAAATAAATAATGACTTCAAAAATAGAGGTTTAGAGGATGTGGTACAATGATATTCGCAGTAAATACAGCTAAAATTATGGTTAATATCCTCGCTGACTTCATCTAAGTTGGTGTTTTCTCAACCCTGATTGTCACTATAATTACCTGGGGAGCTTTTAAAAAATCACAGACAGATCAAATCATAATTTCTGAAGGTGGTTCCTGGACTTTGTCATTTTGTTAATGATTCTTATGGGCATTCAGAATTGAGAACATCTAATTTAAATGGATAATTGTGGTTGTGATAATAAGCACCCTCACTTGTTGAGTGCTCCCATCTGTGTCAGATATTGTGCCAGGTGCCCAATATACATCATGCAACTTTATCTCCATAGTAAAAATGGCATTACTCTATGTGTAAGAAAACTTACCCGAACCCCCACTAGTCAGTAGTGTTGCCAAGCCTCAGACCCCAAGCTGTATTTCTCTAAAACACCATTTCTTTCCACTATGTCCCTAAAACACCATTTCTTCTCCTCCAGTTATAACCTAAGGCAAAGCAAGGGGTAAACAAACAACACTTGGATCAGTCAGCAACTAGCTAAAGAAAAAGTATTTCCTTCACTCTTCATCTTTCCAAAGGCTTTCAGGACTGCTAAACCTTAATGTAAAATGATGTGCAAATGGACATAGCTAGGAAGCAAAAGGAACAGCTGGCGTCTTGACTGCTACCTTGGCAATGACTCAACTGTGGCTGCTTCCCCTTTATTTTCTCCTTCCAGTAGCCATGCATACAAGGTGTGGCAGGTAGAAAAACTTCTACTAAGATTTATCCTTGTGGGCAACCATCACAGAAAAAAACAGAGTTGAATACTTTTGAAATATTTTCCAGGCATCCCTCAGTTTAGAATGTGGTAGACAGAATAATGGTCCCCAAATATGTCCACATATTTTTAAAAGGGGACTTTTAAGATGTGAATAAGATAAGAATCTTGAGATGGGAGGATTATCCTGGATTATCAAAGTGGGCTCAATCTAAGCACAATGTTCCTTATAAGAAGGAGTCAGAAAAGACGCAAAGGTAGAAGCAGAGGTTGGGGTGATACAGGGATATGACTCAGCACTTAGGGTAAACTTTAGAAGCTGGAAAAGGCAAGAGAACAGAGTCTTCCCTAGACCTTCCAGAAGGAAGGGAGTCTTGTTGACCCATTTTGAACTTCTGGCCTCTGGAGCAGTAAGATAATAAATTTATGTTGTTTTAAACCACTGAATATGTGGCAATTTGTTAATGGGAAACTAATACAGATCTTCTATTTGCCATCTAAAATCATGGAATTATAAAACCCCACCCACTGAAGAACTCTGATCACTGTAAAAAATACTCTAGAGAGCATTGTCTTAGGATTGTTGCAAAACAGAAACTTCGATTCATAGATTGCATTGATTGGTAAGATATTTGCAAAGCAGAGGGAGAGAGATAAACCCCACAAAATTTCAGAAGTGTGCCACCTTGGCGATGTTTTTGGAGTTCAACAGTTTGGAGCCTATGAATATGTTCTCTCAAAGGTTGAAGACACACTGCTGCACCTTGTAAAACCTCCCACTGAAGGAGGCTTAATGCTTGGTGGCATTTATGGATTTTGGAGGCAGCATATACCTTATTTGAATGCCTGGTTTGGGGTCATTTGCTGAGTTACCCATGAGGCTCCTGATTTTGAGTGGGGACCAGAGCAAGAGACGGCTCTACAGCAAGTTAAGGCTTCAGTGCAAGCTGCTCTGTCAGTTGGGCCTTGTGACCTAGCAGATCCAATGGTACTCAGTGTCTACAGAAGAAAGTGATGCAGTGTGGATCCCCCTACAAGTGCAGAGTCTCAGACCTTTAGAATTTTGAGGTTGCCTTCTTCTACAGATAACTATATCTCTGTTGAGAAATATATCCTATCTTGCTACTGGAATGCCATGCAAACTCAGCTTTCCATTTTGTACTGGGTGTTGCTTGGCCTGCTAGGCCATGAGGTTGTCTGTGTGCAGCAACACTCTGTCATCAAAAAGAGATGTTATATAGGCTCAGACTCCTTTGCTACTGACTCCTTCTGCACAGCCTTATCTCTCTTAATACATACCTATGACCTTATGGGGAGCTCATTATGACTAGTTGACTGAGGAGGAAATAAACCCAGATGGTTATGCATGATTTTCTAGCACCAAGCACAATGGATGGCTGTAGCATCACGCTCTCATGTGGAGGGTGGCCCTGAAGCAAATGGTGTTGAAAATCATCCCATTAGGCAGTACATTAAGTGATACGTTTTATTTTCCACCTTATCTTGACAAAGAGATGATCAGAAGAATAGATCTACATTGATTTATGGGCAGTTACTGATAGTTTGATTTTTTGGTCAGGGATTTAGAAGGAACAGCATTGGAAGGTTGATGGCAAGGAGATCTGGGAAAGATGTAAATGAACAGATTTACCAAATTTGGCATCTAGTTTGACAATACTGTGTCACATGTGAATGCTCACCAAATGGCGTCTACTGTAGAGGAGACTCTCAATAATTAGGTGGACCAAATGACACATTTCCGAATGTCAGCTGCCTCTTTCTCTGACTACCCAGTGCTGGCTCTGTGAGCTTCCAGGCAAAGTGGCCATGATGACAGGGATAGAAGGTACACAGGGGCTCAAAAACTTGAACTTTCTTTTACCAAGGCTGACCCAGCTACTGTTTCTGATTAGTTCATACCTATCAAGTGCAAACAAAACCACCACGCTCTTGATATGGTCATTATCAATGTCTATAATAAAGAACATCAGTCCTTTAGTAGATATAAGTTTTATGAATTTCTTTTACACTCTTATAACTTGCCTATTAATTTTCTGAATGGTGTCTTCTGATGAGTAGAAATTTTGGCTTTGATCAAATCTTAAGTTACCATTTTTTTAAATGGTTATTTCTTTCTTTGTCTTATCTAAGAAACCTCTGGCTACCCTCAGGCTTCAAAGATATTTCTGTATGTTTCCTTATAGGAAATTTATAATTTTAGTTTTTACATTTATGTCTATGATCCATCTCAAATTAATTTTGTGTATGGTATGAGTTTGGGGTCAGAGTTCATTGTTTTCATATGAATTTCTTGCTGAAAAGACTATCATTTTCTCATTGGATTACTTCGGTGCCTTTGTTGAAAACCAAAAAGCGGAATAAATGTGAGTCTCTTTCTGGGCTCTCTTCTGTTCTATTGATTTATTTGTTGATCCATATTCCACTGATTCTCTGCTGTAGTTTTACAGTAAGTCTTGAAATCAGGTAATATGAGCCCTCCAACATTTGTCTTCTTTCTCATGACTATGCTGAATATTCTGGGTTCTCTGCATCTCCATACACATTTAAAATTAGTTTGTCAATTTCTACAGAAAAACTTGCTGGGATTAAGATTGAGATTGATGCTATCCTTGCTGTTTTGCTGGTGGATGAGGGGTGCCCTAGTTTTTCTAATAGGAATAACTACTTAATTGCTAAGCATTTCAGGAATTTTTAAAATTAAACTTCAATGCTAATTCAGTATATTCTCTATATTGTCAGTCTTTGCTTTTGCTGAGAATATCACTGACAGTGTTGCCTTTTGCGTATAGCCCAGGCAGAAAAGATTAGCGTAATCCTATAGTAATTCTTCATCTTCTACACCTAGCCAAAAATTTCAGTTTCCACTAAACAAACACTGATAAAAACACTACACAGAGGAAACTATAATAAATGGACTAGAAACAAATGTTTATAAACACACACAAAAAAGCCTTGTTTCTGGTCAGTCTGATGATCACCATGTGCTCTTGATTATTGGTGCTTTCCACAAGTTGAGCTAAATTTTTAGTAAGTAATTTCAATTAGGGTCCTTTGGAGTAAAGTCACATCAGTAGAAGACTTCAGGACTCTGTTGTCAGCTTGACAATATTTAATCACAGTATATCCTTTCACAAGCGCTGTAAAGATGAACTCTTTTAATAATTCAGTCAGAAGCCCTTTGAAACCCTTTCTCAGGCACTAGGAAGAATTTGACCGTTCTTGTAAGGTTCTTTATTTAGTAGCTGCTCATGTTTTTTGTTTTCGTTGTTGTTTCTTAATAGTTGATCTGCTTCCTTACGAATCATAGTCTCTTCAAATGTAGTTTAAAAACTTGATCCAGACATATAATCTATCTCAGAATACATTTCATAACTTATTACCAAAGCTATAAAAAGTATCAAATTCTGAGACTTGCATAAAGGGCTCTTAATAGAAGGGAAGTCTGTTTAAGTCAGTGGATATTTTGTTTTTCTGGCTGAACAAAATCCACACAGGGTTTAGAAAATAAGAAGCACATGGAGCATGATCTAAGAGACCAAAGATGAACACACTGAATGTAGAATTTTTATGGCTAAAAAATGTCTGAGGCAGCTTTTCCACCATAGTCGCTTTATGGTGGAACTGGCTGCATATCTATCATTCAATCAAACCTGCATTTAATGAATGACCACTCAGTTTTAGACACTGTATTAAATTCTGGGGACAAACATACTAATAAAGTGCTGTCCATGTCTTAGATAATTTCACAGCCTAGTAGAAAAAGAATAGTAGCCACAACAAACTCTAACAGTAACATGTGACAAAGTCATGGGCAAAGTGCTCTGAGAGTTCACGTGGAGAACAATGAATACCGCTGGGGAAGGTGCGTGTGTTTGCAGAGAGAGGCCAAAGACAGCTCCACCGAAGAGGCGGTGTCTGAAAAAGTTCTTCAAGAAATGACCAGAAGTGGCTAGCAAGTCTGAAATAGGAGAAAACATATGCACCTTACGTCTAAAATAAATTTTAGGACGTATAAATTGTTTCATCACTGACTTAGTTAATATTTTGTTAAAATGCTTTTTTAAAGTCTATATTCTGAATCTGTATCTTTTAGGATTATGTTAAGTCATGGTAATTTTTATTGTCACTTATTATTCCTTCTGTTATAGTTTTGATTAGGAAACCAGAAATTCTGTCATTGTCAATGGAGGTACATAAACATTTTAATTCATTGGCAATCCAAATTGCCGTATAATGTTCTCTCCTATTAGCCAGTTGGCAGCAGGGTCTATGAAAGAGTTGCTGCCCCAAGAACTATTTGCACAGCCTGATACGAATCGGGTACAGTGAAGTGCCCATTCTTGCACGTCTCTGCTTCCCTAGCCAATGTAGATGTCTGAATGTTATTAGCAATTCCTTTGCATCTATTGGATTATGTAATTGCCTTTAATGGAAAATTAAAGAGTTATTTTACTTGGGACTTTATAAAATAATGTAAGAATTTTTGAGAGTAACTAAATACACACTGAGACTTGAAAAAATATATATACTACTGTACAGTAACCTTAAGAATAACTATAAATACATCCTGCTCTAAACAATGCAGTCCTTAGGAGCTTCCATTCCGGATTTTCTGATGAAAGTCTTAGGCATATGTGGCCAACAAAAATCTCTAAGGAAAGTAATACAATGCTATTTGGCTTTTCTTCTTATTCACTCATTTAATTCTCTCTGTCTTTTGAGTCTGTATTGATCCTTGTCTGAACTGTAGTAGCCACTTCCCTTGTATCAGGACTTTAAACACATTGTGCTCTCAATGTCCCCATCAGGAATTGTTCGGCATTCAGACTTTAAACAGAAAGTCACCATCATTTGTTCATCAGGAAGATTTATTTTGGAGATACGAACAAAAACAGAATTAAGATTCTCTCTTTTCTCTAAAACTTTGACAGTAGCTTTTTATTACCCAAGAATTTCTTTCAGCAATGTGCTCTCTGTCTCTTTTTCCCTCTGGTTCAACAACACATGGCTAAGTTTTTCTCAAATGCTTTGGATTTCCTGTTATCTTATTCTTTTCAGTAATGATGGCATTCCATACCCTCATGAGAGAGAGGCTAAATATATACAAAGTATGCTTAATAGACACACAGTGAGGTCACCATAGTGGGGCGGAGCTTTTAAAAAGAAGAAAAGGGAGTCACAATTTACTTCCTCCTTGTGATTTATCTTCCCTGATGGAATATTATGATTGGATTGGCTTCCTGGGAGAAGCCTCTGTAATAGAGGACCAGTATCTCCCATTAGGGTTGTAAAACAGTTTGGGAGGTCTTCAGCTCTGGGTGGCCATTTGGAGCCAGAACAGGACCAAAGGAAAAGGGATCAAGAAAAGATAGACCAGCTGTGGACTAGACTTTAAGGAATAGATATTAAATTGAGAGGGATCTTTGAAGTTTTTGACTTTTCCAGACAAACTTAGTATGGTAGGGATTTGGGGAAGGAGCTCTAGTGTGGAATACTGTGCACACATTTTGCTGAGGTATAGCTTATATCATATATCTCAGCTATCTTTAGTGGCAGGTGACACATCAAGGTACAGATGGAATGGAGAAATGAAGCCCCAATATTGTGGAAACTTCACTAACAAAGGCAAATGATTCAACTGATAAAATAGAATTTTAAAGAAATGATCCTTTATCTTCTTGTTTAGGTAAATTATTTTTCTCCCTCCATGTCTGAACCCAGCCTTTTTATAGACAATGAATACATTGTCTGTATTCATTGAACATACTCTAAATATGAAAATGCCCCAGAGCAAGCTAAATGACTCTCATCTCTACCTTTTTTTTTTCACTAGCATCCTTTTTTATGGCTTTGCAAACCTACTTGGACATTTTGGAAGCATCTTCATTAAGGTAACAGTCAAGCTAAGCTACAAATTGATCTTTTCTGCAGATGCGCTCTGGTATGGAGATGTTTTGGATTCATGAATGTAATGAGGATGTTCCTCTGGTTTACTTCTGTATTTTAGTATTTAATGCAGTGCATGCTAAATGAGTAAATGAGGGAGTGATTGAAAAGAAATTAGAGGTTTGGACTTAATCAACATGAACAAAAAGGCACCACAGTGCTTTTTTTTTTTTTTTTTTTTTTTAAAAATAACATTTTAGGCTTATAGTTCCTAATCATTTTCCTAAAAGAAAGTTCTCTCAACTCCTAGAGGTTCCTACCAACTTCTGATTTGGAAATAGAGGAATCTTTCTTTTTGATGCCTATAGTCCCTCACCTGAGTGTTTGGAGGTACTCGAACCAAAATCAGAAGAGTATTATCTCCAATAGAGATTTATTTATTTGTTTATTTATTTATTGTCTTTTTCGTGACCGGTACTCAGCCAGTGAGTGCACCGGCCATTCCTATATAGGATCCGAACCCGCGGCAGGAGCATTGCTGCACTCCCAGCGCCGCACTCTCCCGGGTGCGCCACGGGCTCGGCCCCAATAGAGATTTATAATTGTTGAATACTGGTATTATATAATTTTAGCAAGTTCAAAGTCTTCTCTCCAATCACCTGCTGACTAAACTACTGAATTTATCACATAAGGAAAAAATAGATTTAGCTGATAAATTAATGAGAAATGGGTCAATGGACACAAAGAATGATTACATATTGTAATAATGAATAAGCTAACTATACCGATTTGACCATCACACGTTGTACACAACTATTGATAGTCAACATTGCACCCCACAAATATGTATATTAAATTATCTTTCAATAAAAAAAAACACATTTAGCTTAATAAAACTAACAAGGACACTGAGTTGCATCATGTATGGGGTGTTATGAAGGGTTGTGGGAGTGAAGAGCAAAGATAAAGGCCACCCAGGAAGGCACAGACAATGCCATTTTTCTCCTCTCAAGACTTAAAATAGCTTCAAAGCTGGAAAACAATGCAATTCTATTTTACAGATGAGGAAGATAGAAGATAAAATAATTTAAGTCCTATTTTGTCTTGCACAGAGGAAAAGAGAACATAGCCTTGTGGATTTTTAATTACCAGTCTACTGAGGTAGAAGTCAAACTATTTGTATGTTAGAGCTTTAGTCTGGCTGATCAAAATGAAATGAACAGGGAACAGATTCTTTCAGCTGATTCTGATATTGTTATTTTACTTTACTCTTCAGTTCTGAGGAAGAAGTTATAAAAATTTTGAATTTCACTCCTGTTGCTCAGTGACAACGTTCAGAGAAATGTGGCATTTTTACCATCATTTTGGTAAACTTGGTTATTTTTGTTATGGCCATCTGTTCCTAAACTACATTATTGAGGGTTTTCTTGACTTTGTTCTTTCGAAGTAAAAATAGAAAAAGAAAACACTAAAATAGTTTTCTATGCTTATACTTGGTAGGTGAAGGCGGAAGGACAAGGAGAGGGAACACAAAGATACGCTTTAAATCTTATTGAATTATAAGATAAAGATTTAGAATTTAACTTTTTCAAAGTTATTTCTACTAAAAGAACATAGCAGTCTTAAAAGTTTTCTGCCAAATCTTCTAAACTATGTATAGAGATCCTACGTTTTGCCTCTTTATATATTGCACTGTTTATTTTTAAGTGTTATGTATGCAATGCTAATCATATTTTTTCAAATAATGATTACATAGTAATATCTTGCCACAAAAGCAATATATGTTCTCCAGAGTACAAGAGTATTTAAAAAAAAAAATCAGAATTAGAAGATAATATGAATCTTTCCATGAACTTTAAAAAGCATCCTTGTATTTAGACATAACAGATAAAAGAGAAAATAAAAATCACATGCGATTTCACATCTAGAGATATTTCAGTTATAATTTAGTACATCCTTGCTGTTAAAAATATGTTTGAGAAGTCAGTGTAACCACATTTGAAAATATTTATGACATATGAAGTGAAAATAATTAGATTAAAATAAAACAGTTATGGATCAAGTTGACCTACTTCTCTCTATTCCTCCTGCTAAGTACAGCAAGCTCCTGCTCTGTCTAGCTACAAGACCAGAAAAGGGGTAATCTAGCAAAACAGAAAACTTTTGAGCAATAGTTGCCTTATTCTAACCAAAAACTACAGAAACAAAACACTGCTCTACCCCCATCCCAGTCAGTAAAGACCCAATGGGGAGTATAGATTTCCACTCTAACCAGGGTGTAATGAAGCTTCTCCACTGGGTGGTGTCACAGAAAGCTGAGTAGGGAGCTGAGACTTTCATTCCTGCCTGGTGATAACCAGACACTGGCCCCCATGATTTCAGTGAAGATGTGAGGATTCTGGACTATCATCCCCAGGCAGCACTCTCCCCTTTTCCATTAGAAGCCAGAGCTTTATCCACGAGCCAGTGGCAAGGAGCCCTCTTCCAATCCAGTGTCAGTAGAAATCATGTGGGAAGCATCAATGAAGTGCCTTTCCTGCTCCCAGCCAGGGTGGTGTCACCAGAAATACCATCTCTTCCCAGAAGTAACAAGGTGCTCTACCCAGTCAGAGTGTCAAAGAAGGCCAAGTGCGGAGCTGGGACTTTCACTTCCATATGTCAGAGGAGGTCTGCTGGTACAGAGATTTAAATAAAGTCTAGAGTTTCATAACATTATGGACAAAATGTGCAGGACACAATAAAAAAATCACCTGTCAAAGCATGAATCAGAAAAATCTCACCTTGAATGAGAAAAGGCCATTAATAGATGACAACACTGACATCACACAAATGATGGAATTAATTATAAAGATTTAAAATCAGCCATCATAAAAGTGCTTCTGTGAGCAATTATAGATATGCTTGAAACAAATGAAAAAAGCAGAAAGTGTCAACAAAAATCCAGAAGATACCAAATGGAAATTTTAGAACTGAAAATACAGTAACTGAAAAAAGAAACTCAGTGGATGGGTTCAACAGCAGGCTGGAGAGGACACAGGATAGAATCAGTGACCTTGAAGACAGAACAGTAGAAATTACCCAATCTGAATAACAGAGCAAAAACAGACTGAAAGAGAAAAATGAACAGAAACCCAGGGATGTGTGGGACTGTAATAAAAGATCTAATGTTGGTGTCATCAGAATCTCAGAAGGAGAGGAGAAAGAGGTTGAAAAAGTATTTAAAGAAAAAAAATGACTGAAAATGCCCCAAGTTTGGAAAAAGACATAAACCTACAGATTCAAGAAGCTGAGTAAACTCTAAATGGATAATTTTTTTAAAAAGTTGCACTAATGTGTTTCACCCTGAGTTATAATAAATGTTTTCCTTTTGTTGGATGCTTCTAACAGATTATTTCTAAGTTTGACTAAGTTATGGTTCATATATAACTAAAAATTATGTATTTATTCTGGATGATTATTTCTGGTGGCTGGCTAGTACTGGGAATCAGAACCCTGGACCTTGGTGTTATGAAACGGCATGTTAACCAACTGAGCTAACTGGCCAGGCCGTATTCTGGATGATTAAAGATGGATTCAAGTCTCTCATTTTCCTCATTAAGGGATGAAATCTATTTTGCCTTCCCTTAATTAAGTCCTGTGACTGTTTGTCCCTTAAAATAAAATGTAAGTAACACTGCCAATTCTAAGTCTAGCTTTGATGAGTGGCAGCTTCTGTTTCTTCTCTCTAAAAATGCTTGCTATTGGAACATTCTCAGAACCTAACTATGATGCTGTGAGAAGCCCAAGGCCCATAGAAAGCCCACAGCTCCTAAATAATAACCTGCATATTCTGCCAGCCATGTGAGTGAGCCTCCTCGGTCATTCTAACCCAGTCGAGCTCTAAGAAGACTGAAGCCCCAGTCAACATGACGTGGAGCAGCAGAACTGTCCAGCTGAGCCAATTAACACAGTAGTATCAGCTATAATGAAATAGTTGTTTTAAGCCAAAAGCTTTGAGGTCCTCTATTAGTAGAATAAAAACTGTTTTCTAATAGATTCTGATGACAAGGGAAAATGTTGATGTCCATGTTAAATTAAAACAGATGCAAAAAAGTAAAAAAGTGTGATTGATATTGTTTAAAAATATGTGGTAAAGAGCTGGCTGGATAGCTCAGTTGCTTAGAGCAAAGCATGGTGGTGTAACACCAAGGTGAAAAGTTTGTATCTCCATACAGGCCAAAAAGAAACAAAATATGGTAAAGACAATATAATTTAGCACTTCACTTATACATACAGGACATCCAATAATTAACTCATTTTTTCATACTTATTTGACTAGAAGGATATACAATATGTTACCAGTAGTGAAATAATTTACTTCCTCAAATTTCTATATTTTTTACCATTAGCAGGTAATGCTAATTGCAGGAGAAAATATTTTAAATATTTGCACTATCATTAACAATAGAATTAGTCTGGTAGTTTGACAATATAACAGTACAATAATAATAATTGGCTCTCAGTTTAGAAGATAAATTCAGAATAATGGATTATATGTTGCAGTAATATAAGTTAAACAAAACTTATTAGAAAAGCCAACCCAGTTGTAAGTAACATTAATTCTAGATTAGCTTCGCTATGACAATCAAGTAAATCAATCAACCAATAAACATTGGCTTTTAGTGGCAAGTCATATTTCTTATTTTAATTTGTGATCAAAGACTTCTGTTTTAAAGTTGAAATTGTTTTTAGAAACAGATGTTTTAAATAAAAAGATTTTGAAATGTATTATGCCTCTTATATGCTACTTAGGATTCCCAAGGAATGTATCATATGGGATCATAGAGAGTTAAACCTGGAAGGGATTTTTGTATTTATCTAGTGAACATCTTAATTTATAGAGAGAATAACTTTATCTATGAAATTAATCAGATCCATACCACAAAATGGAAACTGGAAGGAGATGGCAAGAGAGATTAAATTTGATGATCAAAATTGGATATTGGGACACTATGCAATCTTCCTGAGGTCTTGAAGTGGTGGTAGGGTGGGGCGAGGCTGGGATGTTTAGACCAGATGCAGGTAACCCCACTAGAGAAGAGGTTCAGTTTACAGGCAAAGTAAACACTGAGGAAATAGAAACATGTATGGTTTTGCTCACAGTAGGTCAGCACTTGGAAAACTATAATTTTGGAGGAGAATTTTAAATATTACATTACTTTATACACATGACCAAATTGGATAAAATTTGGCTTTTTATAGAGTGAGAATTCTAAATACTATCCACATATGCCATATCATCTTTTTGAATACTCCAAGGATTTTTCTAACATTCTATTAGAATAAAATTCATTAGTTCTCTGTTAAAAGCCCATCATGAGCAAGGCACAATATTTTGTTGGAGAGTGAGAATATTATGGCCCTTCACAACAACTTCTACTAATTCATTTAGTCAACAAATATTTTTTACTGTGCACTTTTCTTTTCCAGTCACTTTAATAGTTTTTGAGATAAACCAGTATATAAGGTAGACAAAGTCCCTATTCTCATGGAACTTATATTCTAGAAAGAAAAAAAAGATAAACATATACAAATATAGGATAAAGTATCAGGAAGTGATAAATGCTAAAAACAAAAATAAGGTATGGTAAGGGGACTATTGTACTTTTATTTTTATTTTCTTATAAATGCTTTATTTTAAAGTTCAACATTATAAAATGTAATCATTTTTTGTGTCCCTTTACCAGTTTCTCCCTTACACCTGACTATTTTAAAGAATAATTCAGGAGAAACTTCATAAGATATTTACATCTGAGCAAAAGCCAAAATAAAGTGAGAAACATATAATGAATAAATAACTAGGAGCTATTAAATTTTTTAATAAGAAAAGTGATGTCTTGTTATTTATATTAGGAACATGCTTTTCATGTAAGGACAAAGAAATAATGAAGAGTAGTGAGTTAGGAGGTTATTATAAGAAATGAGTAAATCATAATACTGGTTACACCCAGGACTTTGGAAGAAGAAACAGAAATAATGGGCTTTGCAGAGGCAGAATTGATAAAGCTTTCATGCTAATGAGGAATTAAATTTTGATTTATCATTATCATTTTCATCATTAATATCATAAACAGTATTAGTTTAATAGGTACTTATCGCTGTACTAAGCACTTTCCATATGGTATTTCATCTAATCCAAAAAATGACAATTGCAAAATAGCAAATTTTTTCTTATCCTCATTTTTCAACAAAGAAACTGAGATTTAGAAAAGTGTAGAAACTCTCTCCAAGTCACAAACAACAAGTGATAGAATAGAACTCAAACTGTAGAATCTATACTCCTAAGATTATGCATGGCTGTCTCTCTGTTAGGCCAAATTCTTGACATCTAATTATTTATCTGAACTAGAATTATAAAGAATACTAAAACTCCCTTTACCCCCTGTGTCTTTCTTCCTTAAAAATATTTCATAGGCAATATATTGTTTACAAATCAATTTTGTAAAGCTGGGTATTTTAACTAAGATAATTTAAGTAATATATATTTATTGTTATAATTATTATATTAAGCCTAATTTAATTCTTAATGCCTATAAAGTGTTCTTCTGTTATACCTGCTTAAGAATTCTGTTCCATTTTCTCTAAATCTCTACAATATCTTCTGGTTTAGTTTTAATTTCTATTTTTGTCATCATCTTTCATATTTCTTCATATCCGTGTTATTTTCTTGTGCATTTTCTCTGTTTTCTTGAGAGATCTTCCATTGCCTAATCCGAATTTATGCAACATTTTGTATATAGTTTATTATATATGTCTAATAGTTTATTATATGTTTATATATATAGTTTATATATTGTTTATTATGTTTTATATATATATATATATATATATATATATATAGTTTATTATATGTCTAATACCTGTATTTTTCTCTGGTTGAATTAAGCCAGTTCAAATTTTGTTCAATAACCACTGAGTCATTCACTTTTAATTTTTTGTAAATGGCTAATATTTTCTAAAATATTCATCTATATAGTTCAGAAGATCTATATTACTGATGATTTACCTCCACGATTTTTTCCTTTTGTGTTGTAGATAGAATAATCTCAATTTGGTCATATTATTTGTTTGTTCATTTTGACTTGTTTTTTATACTTGTAAACTTGATCATTTAGAATAGTGTTTTGAAGTTTACACCCAGGTACACATCATTAAATGCAAAATGTGTTTTTACTCCAGTCCACCTTGCTTTACTGCTCTACCTTAATAAGGCTAAGTCTAAGGCTTAACTTGCCCTAGATCTGATCATATAGCACCCAGATATGAATGAATGTATTAATGTTTTTATAATCTTTCCTCTTCTCTCTCTTTCTCTCTCATTCTCACTTTCCCTCACCCTTTCATTTCGAGTGAGGACGCTTTCTTCAATGGAATATACTTGTATGTAATAATAGCATTAGATGACATTTCAAGAAGTCATATAATCTCGCTGAAATACTTCCTGGATATACAAATCACATGACCATTGATTTGACATAAATATTTCCAAAGATTTACATTCTTTAGCCAACCTTAGTAACTTACTCTAGGGTCAGTCCTCATTCAATAGAGAAAATCTTCCTGTGTATGGCTTACCAAATTTTTAATGTAGGATGAATTAATTTTCTTGCATTTATCTAGTTGATACTCAATGAAATATTTGTTATTGCCAAGTTACTTACAAGCAAACTTCAATTGTAAATTAAGATATTCTAGTTGATAAAAAAAAATAGACAATTAGAAATATGTTACCACTAAGAAAATTTACCCAACTCAATAAGATATTTAAAGGTAAGGTATAATTTTATAAATGATACAAAAGTGTTTATGATAAAAATTATTCTTTCTATTTTTTCATGTTTCCTTTTATTTTGTGACTTTGAAAATAATAATAGTAGTCATAGAATAATTTTAAAATTTCCAAATAAAAATAACATTCTCAAATTGCCTTCCAATGGAGGGTACTTCACGTTGAAAGAGGAAACACCATAATATATGTGTATTTCTTTAAATGTTTTCTAAGAAATTAGATTATGTTTTCCGTCACAAATCTTAGTCTACATCCCAATTAAGTGTACATTTAGAAACCCCAAGCCACAGATACTGTGGCTATTAGCTTGTCTATTAGCTTTCAATCTACATTTAGTTTAAATTTTTTTTTAATTGCTCTAGGATTGGGACAACACTACACTTTGCTGGTTTTCCTGAGTCATTTTCCTTAATATATAATTAGAGTACATATTTTCAAATGTTTCTGAAAGCAGATATACCTGTTCAAGTAATTTAGGAGAACCTATTTAGTGAGTTATAATGTTTTCCTCAGGATAAAAAAAAAAAAAGTAAAATTTTCAAGAGGCAGTTCTCCAAAATGATTGTTTCTGATCAGACTTTATGAGGAATTACTCTAAAAATTCTCAAATAGTAGGCCAACTGTATTAGTCTGTTTTGTGTTGCTATAACAGAAATACCTGAGACTGGGTAACTTATAAAGAACAGAGGTTTATTTGGCTTACGATTCTGGGACAGCTGCATCTGCCACAGGCCTCAGGCTGCTTCTACTCATGGCAGAAAGTGGCAGGTTTCCAGCGGGTACAGGCAGATCACATGGCGAGAGGAAGCAAGAGAGAGAGAGAGAAGGTGCCAGGGTCTTTTAAACAACCAGCTCTCGCAGAAACTAATAGAGCGAGAACTCACTCATTAATCCCCCCTCCCCCAGGGAGAGCATTAATTCATTCATGAGGGATCTGCCCCATGACTCAATCAGTTTCCAACACTTCCACATTGGGTATTAGATTTCCACCTGGGTTTTGGAGGGGACAACACATCCAAACTCCATCACCAACAAAATGTCAAAACAAGTTTTAATTTTGACCATACACATAAACTATTCAAATCTGTGTGAATAAATTAAAGTGTGCCAAACAAACTTCTAATATTTGAAACATAATAATTTCTGTTTTGTTTTTCAAACTTAATAGTTTACAGAAGGATGTATTTTCAATCCTACTTTTTCTCTCGATTATGGAAGAAAGTAAGAGTCTTGTCATTTGGTGTAATTGTTTGTTTTCCAGACATAACTGACAATTCTTTAACTTTGTATTGTGCAAAAGAGATGTAGCATATCTGAGTCATAGCAAATGAGAAAATTCAGTTCAAGTGAATGCACTGATGGAACTCTGCTAGATAGAAAATTATTTAAACTTTGAAAGCAGATCTCAACTCCTAGGTTTGTTTTTTTCTGCTGTAATATCAGGTGAATTAGAAAACTGTACTGAGGAAATGAAATCGTCATCACTATCTACATTTCGCTGAGGTCTTACTTTGTGCCAGACCTTGATCTCACAACAATATTTTCATTACGTCATTTGATTATCACAAGTACTCCATAAAGTAGGTTGCTATCACACCCGATCTTGCAGAGGAGATATCTGAGGATTCAGGATGATGTCAGAGGAGAGGGTCTGGGGAGGCCCAATGGCCAGCTTCAACCCACCGCATCTCTTACCAGGTTCTTGACTCCACCACGGGAGAGAATTCAAGAGCAGAGTCACATTAGAAAGTGAGAACAGGTTTAATGTAACAAATAAGAGACAAAAATCTCACAGAGAAAGTGGGGTCTAGCTCCAGAGACTGAGCAGGGCCCACACCAAGTTTAACACAAAAGGAACAAATACACACTTAAGGTTTAGTACAGAGTGCAGGCTGGCTCAAGAGAGTGAGCAGCCACTTGCTGAAAGTAAGTTTGATACAAAAAGAAAGAAATACACACTCCATAAGCAGAGTGCGGGCTGGCTCTAGAAGAGTGAGCAGCAGCCCTGCCTTCTGCTGGGATTCAGAATTTAAAGTTTTACTGTCTACTATACATTCATGCTATCTAATGAATATTCAACTAAGGGGGTGGTTCCCTGTTATGTAACATAGCCTTGTACATGCTCAGTTGGTCTCCTTTTAGGGCACGTTACTTGGTCAAATTCTATCACATGTAACATATTCAAGAATATTCTGTGCTCTTTAGTACTCCTAGTGGAAGGTCATTCAAAGGACAAACCCCCACTGAGCATGCTCGGTTGCTGGGGTCATATAAGCCTGTATAATTCCTTTTTACTGAGCATGCTCAGCTTCCTGATTTGCATAAGCCCACCCCTTGCAGCCTCAATCTTCTCATGTTGGTGCTGAAAATAGGTGCAGTACTATTTTGCCACAACAACTCTTCTCTAGGAGGGCCTGAGACCTCCAGGAGTGGCTTGAAACACAGAGGTGTGTCCTGAAACCCAAACCCATGAAAACTGAGCACCTCCTATCTTAGGGAGAGGAAGAGCTAATTAATTACTGATTGCCTCAATGTGCTTGGAGTCACAGCTCTAACTGGAATAATTTATAACCAATGCTTTTTTCTCCCTCTTACCTCATTTTTTAGTTAGTGTCTTTGTATTATATTGTTTTTCTTCTTAAATCCAAAATATGAATTCATCATGTGTTATGGGTTAAATGTGTCCCCTGAAAGTTCATGGGTTGGACACTTGATCTCCATTGTAACAGTGTTAGGAGGGTGGGAAATCCAATTATGGTGTGAAATGTGGGGCCTTTGAGAGGTGATTAGTTAGTGAGGACTCTGTCCTCAGGAATTACTTCAAGGAGTCATAGGTTAATGGTTTAGGGGGTTATGACGGATGAGAGGTGATGGCTTTATAAGAAGCACGTGAAAGTGCTCTTGCCATTCCTAACATGTGACACCCGGCACTGCCACTGGACTCTCTACAGAGCCCCCACTAATAAGAAGGCTGTCACCAGATGTGCCCCCTGGGCCTTGTACTTCCTGGGTTTAAAAACTAAGAAATAAATTTTGTTTCTTTATATGTTACCCAGTTTAAGATATTCTATTATAAATGACAGAAAACAGACTAATACATCATGTCAAGATATCATACTTATTTTTAGCATTTGCTCATCTTGTTTATTTCCTTTTTGACCCAGAGAGGGTTAGAGCTCAGTGTTCAACATTTTTGTGTTTGATTGTTTTAGTCGATTTTTATTTTGACATAAAAATTGGCTCATGCAGCAAACTTGTATCCAAAATACTTAAAATTTTGTCTTTAATATTTAGGATTCTGAGGAGGAATAGTGAGCCAGTTCTAAATTTTGACTTCTCTAAAAACCCTTTTCTTTTACCTTACCGGACTGCTACTGACTGGAGGCAAGTGTACTTATCTCATATATTAAACACAAATTTCACTAAAGCATGTTTAGGAATATCTCCCAAACACAGTGGTTTTGAGAAATAAATCACAGCCATTTTTTCAAAGTACCTGAAAAACGAAGCCATATTCTGAATGCTTTTAAGTGAGCTTTAAGGTTGCCTATCAACCCTGTAAATGCCTCAGATCCAACCTTTCTCTCCTTCTTTCTCTCTTTTAATTCAAACTTTTAGAGAAAATAGGCTATACCCACTCTTTCTAACATACCTTTTGAAAAAAACTATTAACCAACTACTATCTGGCTTTAGCTTCTGAAGCAGTGTCATCGCTGGCAACTTAGAACAGCCAAATCCAGAGTCCGCACTGTCATTGTCTTTCACTTCCTTTCTTCTGAACTTGGACATTGTTGAGCATCCTAATCCTTGAGAGACTGTTCTTTTGAAGTTAGTGACATTGTTCTTTCCTGGATGTCCTGCTAAGTAGCTCTCTTGCTTTCCTTGTTGTCTTCTCTTATTTTGCTTATGCTGTAACTATCAGTGTCACACATAGCAGCATCCTGAGCTTTTGTACTTTTTTCCTTTCTACACTCTCCTTGTAGTAACTCATCCACATCCATACATTTTGTTAATGTTCATGAGCCAGTAACTACCACATCTGTATCTTTAACCCAAACTTAATTGCTGAGTTCCAGATGATTACTGGACCTCCCCATTTAAGACCCAAATTACCCTAAACTCAACATTTTCAAGCCAGAATTTAACTCTTGTTCCAAATCTTCTCTGCCTCTGAATTAACTATCTCGATGGGTGATACCTATATGTATACAGCTCTTCAACTCAGACATAGAAATTCCCAGAGATTTTCTTACTCTTTATATTTATTTAAATAGTTTTCATGTTTTTCAGTTATCCCTGTCTTGTTTCTGTTGGAACTTCTGAGATACCTCTGTGGGATCCTGCGGATTAGCAGAAATATTTTTAATTTTTCTAAGTGATAATAATAATTGCAATAATAATTTTCGTAAGTGAATGAAGCAAGACCGCCAAAGACTGCAAACTGTATGATTCCTTTACATGACATTCTAGAGAAGGCAGAAATGGACAAGAGATCTCTGGTTGCTCATTAGACAGGAAGGCAGGAGGTGACTACAAAGGAGCCACATAATGGGATTGTTAGGGTGATGGAACTATTATGTATGGTGCTATGCTGGTAAATACCATTTTTCTTATTGTCAGAGAAAGAATTACAAATCAGCGAGGGCAAGATTAGAATGAAACTTATAGTGCTAGATTAGAATTGGCGATAACAGTATGAATTCGTGTATATATACATATACACACACACACACATATACATGTACATATCATATATATTAGACATATCATACATATATGACCATGCTTTTAAAAGTTCGTGGAAAATAGAACTAAAAGATAAGAATCTTTCCATGAGCCTTTTAAAGTTGAAGTACCTTTGCATGTATGTATATCATACACACACACACATAGATACAGAATAAGTATAGATATGTGTGTACATGTAGTTAGCATACAAATACATATTTCCTAGTTCTTTCTGCTGAGAGGACCTAGAAGCAATGATGTGCTGGTAGCAATGAGCACGTCTATTCTAGATCATGTTTTTAAATACTGTCTCCCAGAAGAGGGACCTGGGCTCCTTAGAGAAGTTGTTGATACTAGGGCTGAGCAGGAAAAATACGAGATGAGTCTAGAGCACTGTGTAGTGGCAGAATGTAAGAAAATGATAAAAGCAAAGAAAAGAATACAAATCATTTGCCTCATACTTGTATCATTGTTTGCATTCTGCCTGGCAATGCATTGCTCTTCATCATTATCACCATTTGGTATTGTCAATCTCTTAAATTTTCATTTCTCTAATAACTAATAATGAGCATCTTTTCATGCATTTATCTGACAACTCATATATCTTTATCTGTAAAGTGTCTATTCAAACCTTTAGCCATTTTTTAAAAAATGATTTTTTTTCTTATTATTGTCTTTTATTTTTTCAAGTCAGACAGGTTTATTTTTCTTACATGAAACATTAAGTAGGTAGGATGCAGGGATGGTATAGAGGCTCAGATGTCATATCTCTAAGATCTTTGTAGTTCCTCTTGGTCTTTGTCTTGTGGTCAAATGCAAGTGCCTGCTGCAGCACCTGCCATTATATTTTCACTTTAGGGTAGATGAAGGAGAAAGGGCACGCCAGCTGAATCTGCCCCTTCCCTCTATAAGGAATTTTCCTTTCTCCTGCCTCCAAATACCTACTTATATCTCTGTGGCCTGAACTGTGGCATATGGATACCTCTATCTATAAAAGAGGCCGGGAAATTTAGTTTTTATTAGCTGGGCAACTTTGCACTTGTCTCCCAACAAAACAGGTTCTATCAGTAAGGAACAATTGGAGAATGAATGGATGTTGAATAAACAACTAGCAGTCTTGCCATAGCTATCTATTAAAGAAACTCAGCATAGACCCACGGAAACTCTTAAGGAATATTTCATTTTGGTGGGTCTGCTAATGAGTTAGTTGCATTCTTTTTATTCCTTTAATTTTTAATTAAAATATATTAATTGTACCTATTTATGGGGGTGCAGAGTTACATTTCAATACACGTATGCAATGTCTGATGATCTAATTAGGGTAATTAGCATATACATCATTGCAAAACTTAATCATTTCTTCATGTTGCGAGCATTTATCTTCTAGCTGTTTCATAACATGCAGTAAATCATTGTTAATTACAGATTCCTGGGTGGACTGTACACCAGTAGGACTTATTTTCCCTATTCGGCTATGAATTTGTGTGCATTAACCAGCTTCTCATTATTCACCCTTTCCCCTCTCATTTCCTGCCTCTAGTAACCACAGTTCTTCTCTCTCCTTTTAACTGTTAAACTTATTATTTATTTGGTTTTTTGTTTGTTGTGTTTTGTTTTTTTAGCTCCCACATATGAGTGAGGACATGCAGTATTTCTCTTCTGTGCCTGGCTTATTTCACTTAGCATAATTTTCTCCAAGCTCATCCATGTTGCAGCAAATGGCAGAATTTCATTCTTTTTTATGACTCAGTAGTATACCACATTTTCTTTACCCAATCATCTGTGGATGGACATTTAGGTTGGTTCTGTGTCTTGGCTGTTGTGAATAGAGCTGCAATAAATATGGGAATGCAGATATCCCTTCAACATGATGCTTGCTGTGCCTTTGGATATATACCCATAGTGGGATTGCTGGGTCCATGGTAGTTGTATCTGTAGTTGCTTGAGAAACCTCCATACTGTTTTCCATAATTGCTGTACTAATTTACAATTCCGCCAACAATGTATAAAGGTTCTCCTTTCTCTACATCCTTGTCAGCATTTGTTATTTTCTGTCTTTTTGATAATAGCCAGTCTAACTGGGGTGAGGTAATATCACAATGTGGTCTTAATTTGCATTTCCCTGATAATTAGCAATGTTGACCATTTTCTCACATATCTATTGGCCATTCGAATATCTTCTTTTGAGAAATTTTATTCAACTCCCTTCCTCATTTTAAATTAGATTATTATTATTATTTTTTAGTATTGAGTTGTTTGAATTCCTTGTTTATTCTGGATATTAGCCCCTTGTCTGATGCGTAGTTTGCAAATATTTTCTCACATTCTATAGGTTGTCTCTTTGCTCTGTTGATTGTTCCTTTGCTGTGCAGAAGCTTTTTTATTTGGTAAAGTCATTTGTTTATTTTTACTATTGTTGCCTGTGCTTTTGGGTCTTGAATTCATAAAATCTTTGCTTAGTCCTATGTCCCAGAGTAGTTCCCCTGTGTTTTCTTCTAGAAGTTTTATAGTTTCAGGTCTTACGTTTAAGTCTTTAATCATTTTGAGTTGATTTTTGTATATGGTGAGAGATAGGGGTCTAGTTTCATTTTAGAACAAATTTGTCAATTTAGACAAAACAGCTCTACAATTTTGATTGGGATTGCATTGAATATGTAGATCAGTGTGGTAAGAGTTAATATCTTAAGAATATTGAGTCATTCAGACTATGAACACATTCTATCTCTCCATTTACATGGGTCTTCTTTACCATCTTTTATTAGGGTTTTGTAGTTTTCAGTATAGACATCTTGCACACAGTTCATTAGATCAATACCTAATTATTTTATATTTTTGACACATGTGCATATGTTACTGTTTACTTTTAGTTTAACCTCTAATGTTCAATGATAGATGTAATACAATTGACTTTTGTATATTGATTTTGTATAGTGCCATCTCGCTAAAGTCATTTATTTGTTCTAGTAGCTGTTTTGTAGGTCTTTGAGATGTTTTTTATCCATTCTGACTTCATTCATTATGTCTTTTATTTGCTCTTCTGCCTTATTGCACTGGCTAAGATCTTTAGTATGATGTTGAACAGGAATTGTGGCTGCAGGCATTCTGCTCTTGAGGGAAACCATTCAGTCTTTCAAGATTAAATATGATGTCAGCTGAAGGTTTTTGTAGATGCCATTTATTAGGTTAGTACATGATTTTGATGATAGAAAACATTAAATTTGAATGTCAATTAGGTAAAATGTTATCTCCCCTAAAAGTACTATAGTTTTTATTTTTATATATTTTTATTGTTTTAACTTATTTTTTATCGACAAAAATTTTATGTATTTATGGTGTACAACATGTTTTGAAATATGTATACATTTGGAATGTCTTAATTGACATATGCATTATCTCATATAGTATTCTTTTTCGTGTGTGTGGTGAGAACACAAAATCTACTCTTAGCAATTTTCAAGTACTTTTTTATTAACTATAGCCACCATGTTGTACAATATATCTTTTGAACTTATTTCTCCTATCTAACTGATATTTTGTGTTCTTTGACATCTCTCCAATTCCCCCTTCTACCCTCAGCCCCTGGTAACCCCTATTCTACTTTCCGCCTCTATGAGTCCAACTTTTTCAGATTCCACACTAAAGTGAGGTCATGTAGTATTCGCCTTTCTGTGTGCCTGGCTTAACTTAATGTCCTCCAGCTTCATCCTTGTTGTTGCAAATGATATTTCCTCCTTTTTAAAGGCTTAATAGTACTCCATTGTGTATATATACCACATTTTCTTTATCTATTCATTTGTTGATAAATTGATTCCATATCGTGGCTATTGTAAATAATGCTGCAATGAATTTGGGATTGCAGATATCTTTATGAGAAAGCAATTTTATTCCCTTTGGATATGGACCCAGTAGTGGTAGTACTGGATCATACGTAACTCTATTTTTAATTTTTAATTTTGTTAGGAACCTCCATAATGGCAGTACTAATTCACATCCCACCAACAGTGTATAAGGGCTCCCTTTTCTGCACACTGTCCATAACACTTATTATCTTTCATCTTTTTTATGATAGCCATTCTGACAGGTGTGAGGTGATATCTCAATGTGGTTTTAATTTGCATTTCCCTGATTATAAGTAATTTTGAGCATTTTTTTCGTATACCCATTGACCATTTGTATGCCTTCTTTTGAGAAATATATATTTGGATCCTTTTCCTATGTTTAAATTGTTTTTTTATGTTTTCTTGCTATTGAGTCATTTGAGTTCCTTACATATTTTGGATATTAGCCCCTCAGCAGATGTGCGGTTTGCAAGTAATTTCTCTCATTCTATGGGTTGTCTCTTCACATTGTTGATTGTTTCATTTGCTGAGCAGAGCTTATTAGTTTGATATAATCCTATGTGTCTATTTTTGCTTTAATTATTGTGCTTTGGGGGCCATATCCAAAAAATCATTGCCTAGGCCAATGTCATGAAGCTTTCCCCTTAGTATTACATTTATTTCAATGGTAGGTTTGTATTACAAAACAAAATTGTCCTCAACTACTATTATTATTTTATCTTGAATGTTGTCAACACAAATTTGTAAAAATGTATTTTCTCTCATATTGCATAAGTACCAACATATTATCCTTGATTTTTCCTCTTGGACTGCAATTCTAAAATAGTTACCATCTCTCCTTTATAGAAAAATTGTGTCTACTCCTTTTATATGCTAATAACTAGAGGCATACTTAAAATGAAACAAAATAAAAAATCAGAGTTACATTTTGCTTTTAAATACCCCATCTTATTGCTCCATCATTAAGATTTCTCATTGGTTTCAGAATTGTAACTATAATGAGATTCCAGCAGAACACAGAAAACATGTTTAAAATCTAAAACAGGAAGAGGAGATTTTTATGCCAAAGGAATTACAAATTTTTGCTAATTTATATAAACTCATATATTTTGAAAACATTCAAGAATAGATTCTAAGAGTGATAGACCAGGGAAGGAGAACACAATTTTAGATCAGGCTGAATTTATCAATATGTAAGGTGTAAGGTGGTAGTTTTAGCAGCTATGAGCAGTTCTGACTGCTAGGTGGTTGATTGAAATATGAACTGACTATGGCTGATGCTAAATAAAACTGAGACACTAGAAATTCCTTACTAGGTTGGATTTACTATGTGCAACTCTCCCTTCCTTCCAAATTTGTCTCCTGAGAGCACAGCATGGGCTGTCATGGTTATTGTCTGTCGTTTGGGAATATAGCGAAGAAATGCTGCTATTGAAATTAATCCTCTAAATTCAGTGAAAATGATGCCATCCTGAAGAGGCTGAGGTCTGGCCTCATTTAATCAACAGATATAAAGTGGATGTGGTTTCTGTAATTAGCAGTAATCAGGATGGTTTGAACCGCAGGGATTTTAGCAGATGGGTAATTGATTACAGGGTCTTCCAGCACTTCAGTAGATGGGCAGCCTTCCAGGTGTGTTAAATGGAGTGTTGACTTGAATGACTTATTCAGAGATTCCTGGCCCATTATTGAGTTTCACAGCCAGAAAGCCCTGTGAATAAAGAGAAACTATGTACTCTTGAAGCAGAACTCCATCATAACTCCAAAATGTTTATTGCAAAGCATCTGCTAGCCAACACTAAAGAGATGTGTGGCCATTTACTGGAGTAACGGCCCTTTGAACCATGGTTAGAAAAAGCCCACCCAAGTAGTGAATTGGTTATTTCAGAAGAAGAGCATGCTCTCATTTTGTGTATACAAGGTCCAGTAACTAAATACATGGATTCGAAGCCACAAGGAGTATTTCTCTTTAAAGAATTGCTGCACTGCCCTAGAGGAAAGGCATGGCCTGATGAACAGGGTCTAGACTGAATGCATAATCAGGTGTTAGCAAACAAGAGAAAAGTACTCAGTATTCATTTTTAGGCTAGAATAAAAAATACTAGAGATCAATACCTAAGAGAGATTGTATGAAATTCAGACGTGCTGAAGTTCACACAGAGATGACCTGTAATTAGGAATTAATATGTAGCATGGGATTTCAGTGAGACTCACAAAATCTCCCAAATGGGAAGTTGACAAATGCTGAAGAGGAAAATGTGGTTTCTTTAATGGACTATAAAGAGCAGGGTTCATAAATGAAGTTTAGAACTTAGACCTCAGGTAGACAGAAATGATGCAGGTATACCTCAGCCTCTTGAAGTTGGTCCCACAACAACTGAGATTCCAGGGATTGAAAACAAGAGGTTTTTAAATCCCAGTCAAGGTGCCATACTGCTCAAGATCCAGACTGGGGCTTGCATGGATAAGGAGATGGTAAAGAAATTTGCAGTGGCCTGTGAATGGGTTCCCTATGAATGTTCTCAAAGATGCAAATACAGAATTTGTGGATTTTTAAAATTACATTTACCTTCATACCTATATTTTCTTGAGAGACACTTGCACTACATAGGCCCCAGGATATTACAGTTTCCCATATGATAGTGAAAAATACAAAATGATGTAAATGCCTAATAATAGAACTTTACCATATTACATTTATACATTGTAATGTGCAACCACTAAAAAGCATTTTTCCCCAAGACTATTTAATGATACTGGGAAATGATCATGATAAAATAAGTATGTAAAAATAAGATACAAACTGTATATGTACTATGAACACAATTATATATATATATAAAAACACAGGCTTGGAAAAAAGACTAGAAAGAATATATATTAATAGGATAATAGTGTTTACTTTGAGTGGTAGAATGGCAGGTGATTTTTCTCTTCTTTTTTATACTTATCTGTTTTGTCCAAATTTCTTCCAATATACATGTATTTGTTTTATTACCAGAAAAAATATATATAACAGCAATGAAACAAAAGTAGCTTCAAATGTTTGAAATTGTTCAAATTCTTCTTCAGCTCATGTGGGTCCATGTTAAGTACTCTATGTTCCAACCAAGTCCAGTATTGGAAATGAGTCCCAGAGGTCCAAAACCAAGGAAAGCCAACCTACAAGAGACAGTCTAGAGTGGGAAGTATCACAGTATTGAGTATATGTCAAAAAATTTTAAAGGAGAATTAATAACCAAAAAATCAGGTGACTGAATGTAGACACAAGTCCAAAAGGTAAAAAAATGTAGCTTCAAATAAGAGACAAAGCAAGGAGTCAGAGGCAGGTAAAACTAAAGGGAAAGAATAGGAGCAAGTTAGAAAAAAATTGGTAGGGCCCTTGATGATTGCCTTTAACTCTCAAAAAGGGTGTAGGACTCTTGTGTTCAGGTTATTAGTTCTTGGGAGGTCAAGCTGAGTTAAACACAGTGTTAAGGTAGCAAGGAGAGAGAAAAAACCATTTTCAAAATGCAGTTGAAATACAAAATGTACTAATTTTAATGTATTTTGAGAAATGCCTATATTTCTAGTACTTTCCTTTCTGCTACATCCTCACCTGTCAAGATTCTTGATGGTCCAGCTCAAATTCTCCATCTTCTCTGAAACCTTCCCCAAGTCTCCCAGTTGAATATGATTTCTTGCTTACCTTCGTTAAAGTCCTGCAGATTTTATTTATGCTATTTGTAAAGAATACCAGTTTGTCAGCACAGTGAAATATTAAGCTGGCTTTTCAGGTTTGAAAATTTACAGAAGCTTGGTATTTACAGAAATTTACAGAAACATGTATTATGCTGCTTTATGTGACACATTGCGTGTAACTTTTAGTGAACTAGCTAAATGATTAAGTGCTACAGACATACACATTTATTAAGAGAAAAATGATAAGGAAGGTTATCACTCACTGCAAATATCTTCCTCTTGGAAGCTATATTTATTCTTAATAGCTAATACTTTAACATACCTGCTAGGTCCTTTCCTGTTTGTTTTGAGTCATAAATTATTCTTTAAAAGCTGGCATACTTCCCACTGCCAGTTTATAAATTAAATTATAATCTAGAACATTTCCTTCACTTAGACTGGTAAGATTTAATTTAGGCCTCCAAGCTACTGACATTTTCTAGTTAATCATATAATAGTAATGCTGTTGAGATTAGGGCAGAAGAGAGAAATGGGATAGACTATCATACTTTCATTTTAAAGAAATAAAGATATCAGCAAATTATTGTCATTGCTGCTTTTTTTCACATTATACATTTTACAATTAATGAAATTGCTTCAATATTTCTGACTCCTAGCATTTTTTCTTCTGGGATGTGATGATCTTTTGATGAGAGTGGTGCTATTTCTGGTTATGTAATGTTTCCTCTATTCATCTGCAAATCAGCTTCCCTTTCTTATTGATTTATAGTCAACTGTATTCTCTGAAAAGGACTTTTGGCACTTCACATAACAAAGAGTGTAACTCCTTTTATAAGGTTTTATTTGACTTCTCTATTAGAAAGCCTCACAGATACCTTAAACTCAACTAGAATCACTGCATTTGCCCCATTCTGCCACTCCTCTTGCAATGTTTCTTTTCTAGAATCTAGGAGTTATTCTAGTTGTCTCCCCTTCACTTCCCATACCCAATCAACCACCAAATTTTTTCAAACAAAAAATAACTACTAATAGGATATAAATTGCAGAGATCTCAGATGATCCACATATAGTACCCCCTTTTCCTTGTCCAGTGCAGAACCAATTGAGAAATATGGTGTCAGAGAGAGGGGACTAAATCATTATCTTAATTGCTGCTAAACTCTTAAAGTAGTGCCAGAGCTAAATGGACCAATTAGAATGTCCTGGTAGCAGGCGCCCCCTATCACATCTCCTGCCTATGTCTCAAGAAAGTTCTCCCATGAATAAATTTGTTATTGAATAGTTAACCTAAGCTCTTTGCCTCCCACTAACTGTCTGGTGGAGAAAGAAGAAAAGATTCGAGTCCTCAGTCTGTATCAACATGAAATATGGACCAATGACTTTCAACCATCAGTGGAACCTGGCGTCTTCTTCATGGGGAGGAATGATTAAGGGATCAAGCAAACGACCAAGAGTGCATGTTGGAGAAGTCCTCCCACTGGCAGCAGGAAAAGAGGAAAATACCACATTCTTTCTCTAACAAGAGACAAGAGAAAGACAGGGAGAATGTGCAGTTATGGAAACCGTGAAATTTGTTTATACAAAGGAAGAGAGCCATATAGAGAATGAAGGTTGTTGGAGCTAGGATATCTAATGCTAATACTCAAGAAAAGATCTGACAGCTTCTGATGCTGAAGACAAAGAACAGCCTTTGTCTCTAACCTTTGTCAAAGTAGGATGGTGGTTCAATTAGTCTTTCACTTCTATGTACTATCTTAGTAAACAATAAACTAACTTTCTTAAATTAGAGTACTTTTTGGCTATTTAACAGTTATACCTATACCTACCTTATTTATCCACTATATCCCTATCTAATGGAGTTCTGTTTAAGATCTTGACTGGTACAATTCTTACCATGCAGGTAAATTTTAAAAAAAGACAAATTGTTTTTATTGCTAAATCAGTTATGACTTTTGATGAGTTTGAATCTTGACAGCAAATATGGAATTTAAGATGTAAAAGAAGGGCCGCCCCGTGGCTCACTCGGGAGAGTGAGGTGCTGATAACACCAAGGCCACAGGTTCGGATCCCTATATAGGGATGGCTGGTTAGCTCACTGGCTGAGTGTGGTGCTGACAACACCAAGTCAAGGGTTTTAAGATCCCCTTATCAGTCATCTTTAAAAAAAAAAAAAAAGATGTAAAAGAAAAAATTCTGAGAAGGGAAATCCATCAAATCTCAAGTTCATTCTAAAACACAAGGGAACCTTGTGACCTCTTAATGCAGATGCAAAAAAGGATTACTCAAAGCAACATGAATGCAATGAGAAGCCCAAAGGGACGGCACCTCAGCAACTCCTCTGTTAGAAGGAGAAAACTGGGCACAGCCCCAACTCAAAGTTAGTTTCTGTTTTTTATTGTAAAGACGAAGTTTCACAGGAAAAATCAGTTGATTCAATCATTTCAAAAGGACACAAAGACATGGGCGATGTGACAAAAGTTATCTATGGCTAAATATAGCTTAAACAATGGAAACTAGTAACATCATTTAAATCTGAGTATAATTGTCTCTAAAGTTTCCATCAACAAACAGCTTGCCCATAGCAAACATTTTTTCACATTTTTCCCTACAGCAATTCTTTAAAATCTCTTAATGAGATCAGTATGTCAACCACCTGTTAGCTCTAAAATCATTAAAGTATACAATCCCATACCTAAACAGTGATTAGAGTTGATTAGATGGGCTTCTGCCCTCTGGCTGTAGACTTTTGTCTCTTAATTGAGGACTTTTGTCCCATACATGCATTACCTAAAAACCCTATTCTAAAAATCAAATGAGAATCAAGATTTCTAACCCTCTACAGGAAGGACACAGTTGGGACCAGATCTCAATAAGATTGTACACTGACTTCCTGACCATTGTAAGTAGCAGCTTTTATGCAGTCTCTTAAGAAGTGACCTGTATCACCAAGAGTTTGATTAAATCTGTGGCCTCTGCATCAGGGAAGTTCTCTTATCACCCTAGTTAATTTGGGGTCATCTAGAAGAGCAAGATAGTATTTTAGTCAAATATTACTTTACAAAAAGTATACGATTATAATTTCGTCATTGGGAAGATTATGTACATCCTCCTTAAAAAAAGATGCAGTCCAATACAATGACTACAGATAGATCTTCCATATGATCCAGCAATCCCACTTCTAGGTATATACCTAAAGGAATGGAAATCATCATTTCGAAAGGATACCTGCAATCTCATGTTCATCGCAGCTCTGTTCACAATAGCCAAGACATGGAACCAACCTAAATGTCCATCAATGGATGAGTGGATAAGGAAAATGTGGTATATATACACCACAGAATACTACTCTGCCATAAAAAAGAATGAAATTCTCCCATTTGCCACAACATGGATGAGCCTGGAGAAACTTATGTTGAGTGAAATAAGCAAAGCACAGAGGGATAAATACCACATATGCTCACTCATAAGTGGGAGCTAAGAGAGAAAGAAGGAAGGAAAGAAAGTCCACAGTGGTGTGCTGGACTTGCGGAGGGAGAGAACGTACCTTGGGATATAAAGTGGAGTTGGGTGGAAAGAAGCGGGGGGAAGTGGGGGATAATTGGGTGGGGGACATGGGGTACAAACACTATTTGTGGTAAGGTGTGTGCTGCCAGTATGGATCTGGCCTTCACATCTTGGGCACAAGGGGTGACAATCAGCTTTGTATCTCATGAATATTCATAACCAATAAAAAAAGAAGGGGGAAGGGGAGAAATTGGATGAGGAGCATAAAGAATGTGTGATTTGTAACAATGAATATGCTAATAAATTTTTTTTTTAAAAAAAGCATGAAATTCCAAATTATTTTAAATCTTGAGTCTCCCCAATTTTGACTGTTCCTCATTTTACACAGACTGGTTCAGGTCATCCTGGTGGGTTTCCATTTCAGTGTTAGGCTCTGAGGCACACAGAATTTTTGCTTGATGGGTGAATATTTATTTATGTCTGTTTGGCTAATTTTGTTCTGTGGCTGAGCAGCGGTTTCCTTCTAGTTATGAAACTAGGTTGAGTTAAATTAAAATGACATGGCCATTTTGTTTTTCCTTTTGCTCTTGCCATTTATGCACAAGGGAAAATAACTCCAGGCATTGATTCAACAAATATTTATTCAGCCTTTACTATATGCCATAAGCTGGGGATAACGTTGTTAAGATAAACATTATGGTTCTTGACCTCACAGAGTTCATGGGGTAGGGAATCCAAATTGGCAATCCATGCTTCTCCTGAAAACCATCCAAATTGGGGAGGATCCTATATCCAAGTAAAGAATTTTTAGAGTTACTCCTTACTTTCCTCTTGAACAGCATCCCCTCTTTGTTATGGAAGATATGTGTCAGAGCTGAGCACCTCCCTTTTATTTTGATGAAACATTATTGTAATTAGCAAATATATGTTAGATTCTATAGGAAGAGGTTTTGCTAACTTACTAATTGACTTTATCATCTTCTGTTGTGCTTGTTATTTTGGTTATTGCTCCATGCAAACACACAGTCATATTATCATCTTTCCTAGAAGTCTAATTTCATTCAAGTTTGCACATTTAACAAAGTGAGTGAGAAACTTGTTCCTCTAATCTTTGCCATTTATCTTGATCATTATTTCAACTGCTGTTGAAGAATGGTTCACACAAACGCAGAAACAGATTTTAAATTCTATAGTTAAGTTTAATCTTTTTCAATCAACCTTTGTTTAAAGTGGAAACTTCCTATGGCTTTTTTCCTCCTGAATACGTAATAAACATATGTTTATAAAATATTAGATAATTACAATAATAATTTTTAAAATATCATTGTTAATCCTATCATACATAAATGATGAGTATTAACATTTTTATGTACATCTTTCCAAAATTTTTAATAGACTTGCACACATAGAGAGACATACATGTTCTTGCCCCTTTCTTTTAATTAAAATAATTGAAATTATTTACTGCTATAAAAGTACTTTATAATCTGCTTTTATCACAGAACTTTGTATGATGGACATATTTAGATTTCTAAAAATATAGATCTATAGCATCATTTTAGTCACTGCATCATATTCCATTTTATGCTATAATTTATTTATTCATTTCCCTTTACATCTAGTTTTCCTCCAATTTTTTGTTCTGAGGAACTCTCATTTAGGTACTCCCTAGTCCTTTGCAAGTCTTAACCTCTGTTATAAATTTGTTATTTATTTATGCTCTTTTAATATTTTAACAGAGAATTGTCTATCCATGAGTTTTTGGTTAAACACATAAAACTGGAAATAATTACACATCAGTAATGTATTAAGAAGTAACATTGATGTCACGCTTTTCTTGTCCCTGTGTAGCAAACATTGGTAATCTGGATTTTGCAGTTTTCTCTGGTAACTTCCCACTAGTTTCAAACTGCTCCCCCTCCAAATTTAGTAATGTTTATTCCAGAATGAATGTATTAAATCCGAACTGTTTCATGTGAGTTGCCAACCCCCAAAGTCAGTCAAGGAGCCAGGGCATTTCCATGGTAATTATATCATCTGTCTTTTTCTCACACAATGTGAAATTCAGCATTCTTGTCTACTTGTTTCTCTGGTTGCAGCTGGAAGTAAAGAAGAGATATATCCCAATCTCCACACATAGTCGTGCAAGCACATGCAAAGGCAAAAATACTGATAATTCAGAACTGAGTTGCATCTAGTGCTTGTCCCAACTCCTTGGTACTTTCACTATGGTCTTCTTAGTTTAGGGAGACAGAGGAGGAAAACAAGGGAGGTCTCATAAACTCTTCCTTCATAAAACAGAAAATATTAATAATTAGCATTTATTTGTTTTTTACACAGTGCCAGGTATTGGTCTAAGTCTTTTACATGTGAACTAATTTAACCATCATACCAACTCCATGAAGGAGTTACCATTATCATTTGCAGTTTATAGATGAGGAAATTAAGACATTGATAAATTTAGCAACAAAGGTCAAACAGCTAGTGAATGGCAGAATAGGATTCAATCCCAGGTAATCAGATTTTACAGCCAGTACTCTCAGCTAATGGGAGTACAGTCTTGGGAGTACTACCCACCAATGGGAGTTCTATGTCTCTGTCAAGATTTGTTAGTCAATTAGATGAAAATGAATGCTTGGCAGCCCATTCGTCTAAATTTGTGACAAGATCTATACTGACCTTGGATTAGGATTAATCATTAGAATCAAACAACCTACAAGAAATTGATCATTGTTAGTCCCTGTAGACCTGTTCTAGGTCTGTAACCTCAAATTATGTTGTCACTGCCACCATGCACTGCAGGGACCAAGGGCATCCTTCTAGACCTTGATGATCCTTGTCTTTCAAAACTCTTAGCTGGTGATCCCACTACTGCCAATTCCATTTCTCCCTGTTATGGCTCCTCCACAGCTACCATTTTATCCCACTGATGTAAATGTCTTCATTACCCCAACCACACCTGGACACAGATACCAGGCATCGGGGTGGGCCCAGTGAGTGTAGAATCTCACTTTCACATTTCCTGAGGCAAAGCTTTCTCTTTCTTTGGAGCTAGCATTCTGTGTTGGTTTCACTTCTTCAATTTCCCCCTGAATGCTCATGACACTCTCTTTTCACCTTCAGCACAAGAATTTCCATCTTCATTTCTCTTTGTTCCTAAGAGTTAACCACATTCCCTCTCTCAAGTCCCATTATTCACCTTTCATCTCCTACTTTGATATTTGGTTTTACAAATCAGCTATGATTGTAATCATGCTGTATAACAAACAGTACCAAAATCTCAGTGGCTTATAATAACATGTATACAAATATATATATCTATGTCTTATTCTTAGGTATTTGGATCAGCTGAATCTTGTTTCAGTTCATCTGGGTTTGGCTGCAGGCTCTAATTTGATTTCAGGTATACTCCACACATCTTATTTTTGAACAAGGGCCTTCTTGGGGACATTCCCTTCTTATAACAGTGGGAGAAGTGCAATTGTGTAAGCCTGTGATGGTTAATTTCATGTGTCAACATGACTGAGCTAAGGGATGTCCAGGTAATTAGTAAAACATTATTTCTGGGTGTGTATGCAAGGGTATTTCTGAAAGGAATTAGCATTTGGGCCAGTGGTCTGAGTAAAGAAATCTGCCCTCACCAGCGTGAGTGGGCATCATGCAATCTGTTGAGAACCCTAAGAGAGCAAAGAGGTGGAGGAACAGCAAATTTGCTCTCACTCTTCTTGACTTGAAGCATCTGTCCTTTCCTGGCCTTGAACATCAGAACTCCTCGTTCTCAGTCCTTCAGACTCTGGGACTTACATCATTGCCATCCCTGTCATCTGCCTCCTGCTTCTCAGGCTTTTAGCCTTGCTCTGGTGACTTTTCGTCCTTCATGATCATGTAATCATAATAAATATCCTCTTCTATATTTATATATTTTTATTGGTACTATTTCTCTGGAGAACCCTGGCTAATACAAAGCCAAACAACACAAGCACATTTTAAACTTCTGCTTATGTTATGCTCACTAACATGCCACTGGCCAAAGCAAGTTGCCTGACTAAGCTCAATATCAATAAATCAAAGAAATATATTTTGCTTGGTCTAGTGGGGGCACTCCCACATCATGTGGCAAATGTTATGGATGCATATTTCTATCACTGGGAAAGAGTGAAGAATTGAAGAAAATGTGCAATTTACCACTAAAGTAAATGGAATTAAAGCGTTCTAAATTTCTACAATTATCAGAGAAGTATGAAAGTTGATATTTTGTATTAGATAATTTCAAGGCACATGTTGTAGTCTCTGGAATAACCAAGAAAAGAATAGTAGAAGTATGTATATGGCATTAAAGGCCAAAATAAGGCTCCTCTAAAAATCTATGGATCCTAGGGTGCAACGGGCTGTCCCCAACTTATTATGGTTCGACTTACAATTTTTTGACTTTACAATAATGCTTTCAGCCGTGCACACCAATGATGAGTACCCATACATTCTGTTTCTCACTTTCAGTACAGTATTCAATAAATGTCATGAGATATTCAAAACTTTATTATAAAATACGCTCTGTGTTAGATGATTTTGCCCCACTGTAGGCTAACGTAAGTGTTCTGAGCACGTGTAAGTTAGGCTAGGCTGAACTATAATATTCAGTGGGTCATGTGTGCATTACAAACATTTTTGACATAATGAAAATTTTGACTTCTGATGGGTTTGTCAGGACGTAACCCTATTGTAAGTTGAGCAGCATCTGTGTGTGTACACATACACGAAGGGATTTCAAAAATTCATGGAAAAATAGAGTTAAAAGACAATGCAAATCTTTTCATGAACTTTTTGAGGTACACTTGCCAAGGAAATACACACACACGCACATATATTTTTTCTGTGTGTATAAAGATATAAAGACAGCTTGCCATCGAGAGAGAAACTCTGGGTAACTTTGGGGATGGATTCAGTTAAGCCAAATTCAGTATATCTGTATTATGCAACTCTACATCAGTCCTGTGGTTTGAGCATAATTATTAGGAATCTTCTTGTTGACAGAACATATTTTTACCCATTAAAGGGGGTAATCCTCTTCCAAAAGAAAACCAAATATAATTTTGATGATATGAGGAGATCTGTGTGCTTAGATAAACTTGGGCATAAATATTTTGTCTTAGTATTTCAAGTAATTCCTTTTGTGTCATTCAGAAAAAGGTCACTGATAGCCAACAAGACAAGCCTATGCATATTAAGCAGTGAATATTTGTGCTCTCTTCTACATTTCTGTTGGCACTTTTCTCAGCTTAAAGTATCAAGGGACAAAAAAAAATAAAATAGCTATCTGTGTGTTCTACTTATTACGGAGTCTCTATCTCTGTTTAATATTCTTTGGAGCCAGGTTGGCAAAGAGGTCAAAAATCAGTCAGTAAGCACTACATTTTCTAATATTCAGGATACTGAACAAGGACCAAAAGTAACAAAACAAAGTTTTGGCTATGTTCAATCATAAATCATAATGCAAATGTGTTTTTATTTAGAGAATGATTGAAAACAGAACACTCTTTAAGAATATCAGTACAGTTGAAAAGTCAAGAATAAATTAGACCATTAGCTGCTTTGTATCTTTAACTAAGGTATATATTAAGTTGACTTTCACCTTTCTGTACTGGCTAAACAGCACAAGATGACCTAGTATAGTAGTTTGCTACCTGTTAGTAATGATATTAAAAACATTTTCTCCTTAATTGACACATTTACATTGTACATGTGTATGGGGTACAATTTATGTTTCAATATGAGTACCTATACATTGCATAATGATCAAAACAGGGTATTTAGCATGTCTATCACTTCATGCATTTATCACTTCTTTGTGGTAAGAACTATCAAAGGCTTCTCTTCCAGATAATTCATAATGTACAATACCTTAATATTAACCATAGTCACCCTACTGTGCAATAGAACTCCAGAAGTTATTCCTCCTACCTAATTGTAATTTTGTACCCATTGATCAACCTCTCCCTATCCTCCTCTGCCTGCTTAATTCCCCAATTTTTGGTAACCACTCTTCTGCTTTCTGCTTCTATGATATCAACTCACTCACTCTTCCTCTCTTCGATTCTACATATGAGTGCAATCATGCTATTTTAATGACTACTATAGCTCATTTAGTCTGTCTGGTTCTTTTCAGCCAAGAAAGCATGTCGGTTATCTCTCATACATAGGTGTTTAACCCAATCGAACACATTTCCAAGTTCCAGACATGTTAGTACATACATTATTAACTTGTGCCAAAACCTTACAAACCTTCTTCCTAACTGTGGCTTTCCACTGAGGCACTGAATTCCACTCTTTAGAATAACCTGACCTTTCACTTTCTGCCACCCTGCTTTTAGACTTCAGTCTCATCTTGACTTTGGCTCCATGGCAAACCTTTCACTTGCATTTGGTTTTTCTTCTCATTCCCTACGTTCTATCGGTCTCTCCAATCCCTAGTCACTGTTCTTACCCTCAGCTTGACTTCACCATGAATTCAGCAGGTAACAATGTCAGAGAAAGGAGAGTTCATCAGAGGTAAATTCTTCCTCTCGCTCTCCTCAACCCCCTGGCTTATATACTTTCAATTTTAGGGCAAGAAAAATCCTTTTCTCTGTGCGCCAAATCATGCATTGGAACCGTCCACCATTTGAAATACTCTCTTTCATTTCTCTGATATCTCTGAAGATACCTGGAATTTAAATTTTCAAAGTAGATCTTCTTTCTTGCTTCTAAATCTATTTTAACTCTTGAATTGTCCGCCTAAATCAAAGTTGTAACTTAGGCTTCAAACTGAAAATCTTCTTGGCCTTTGTGATTCCTACACCTCATTCTTTGCCCCCTGTTATTCCATCCTCCATAGAAACTCATCCTCGTAGTAACCAGCTCCTCTGAATTCTGCTTTTTTCCAGATTGCTTATTGTTGTTCATTTAAACATCAGCAACTATTTCCTAACTGGATTTTCTTTTTTCTCTCCACAATGTCTCTTTTTACTCAGGGTCACTTTCTATATGGCTGTGTAAGTTCACTTCTAGAAAGTAAGAAAGGAAGGAGGGGAGGGAGAGAAAGAGAGAGACAGAGACAGAGACAGAGAGACAGAGAGACAGAGAGAGAGATACATGTTCTTTCTCAATTTAAAAAGTTATTTTAGCTCCGTGCTGGTTATTTCTCATAGCATCCTGTTTATGCCTCTCCATTAATGTCTGTTAAACCACACTGTAAATATTTCTTTATACCCTGAATCCCCACTGTGAGCTTCTTTAGGCAGGGTCTGTACCTGTCTTCTTCATTTATTTATCCATAGAAACTATCATATGTTTAGCACTTAGTAAATGTTCATGTTTGTGGAATAAAAGAACCCATTCATTCCTCTTGATTTTTCACCAGAGAGATAAGGGATCATTTCTTTCTTTCTTTCTTTTTTTTCATAGCATCTATGCCTGCCACATATACGCTCACGGAAATAATTAATTCACTATGGTTGGTTGCATTCTAAGTCCATTTCTTTGAGCTGGTTTTCAGAGAAAGAATGTTAATCAATTTAGGTGCTAAGGACACAAAAAAGAAAAAATTCTCATTGATGAGATTTGGTCAACTCCACATTATTTACACATGAAGTTTTTTGAGTCTCTTCCCAAGGACAATCTCTGGATTTTAGAATCATTGAGATATCATTACTTTCCTCAGTCAGATCCTGTCTAGATTAGAAATCTATTCCCCATTCCACGTTTTGAGTCATTTTAGACACAATAAATTCTATGAACACTTAACTTTGAAAGTAATGCATGTCAAAGCAATTGTTATGTGTAGAAGAGATTAAACAATCAGTGAAGAAGGATAAGAGATGCTCTGACTCACTAAACCATTCCTTTCATCTATTGTTCTGGCTCCTGGAGGTCTCCTTTCAATGGTCTGACCTATGAGTTGCCTGAGCTTGGCAGGGCATCAATGCGTGATGCACGAGCAGCACCAAGTGGAGCCATCGATTGGAAAAATATGACCCTCCTCTGCTGTATAGCTTGTGCAGCTTAGTGAGCAATATATTCTTTTTTTTTTTTTTTTTTTCTCTTCTTCATAACTTGGGAATATTTTTCTCCTCTTGGGTGGCTTGATTCCTCTAAAAGAAAATGAAAACTCTTCCATGTATCTTGTATATTTGCAGGCTAATTACTGTGTTTCTAGCAACCAATATGTATTTACTGGATACTTACCATGTGCACACTGCTGTAGAAGGCTCAGAAGCAAAGCCATCTCTGATCTCCTCCAGGAGCTGATGGTTCTGTTAAAGACACAATGTCTTGCCATGAACATTTTCTTTCCTTCCTTCTTCTATTTTTCCTTCTTCCCTCCCTCCCTTCCTTCCTTCTGACCCTCCTTCCTCCTTCTCCTCCTGCTCCTTCTTTTCATTCTTTTCTAATTAAAGCATTCTATTTGTGTGTTAATACATAAATTTATCTTTATGACATTTGAGCATAATATTTACTTTAACTCCTTCGATCTTTATCTAATGCTTTACTTTTTTGAGTTCTGTGGAAGGAAATGAATCATCATCTGGCGAAACCAATTTCTTTCCCATGGGTCCTAGAGAATTAGAATGACCAATTCCACTAAAAAGTGGGCTATCCGTCATCTACGATTAAATGTCTTCTAAAATTGGAAGATGAGAGCAAGGGAAATAAATATAAAGGAAAAAAGTGTATATTTATTTTTGCATGAGATTTCTCAATTCACAACTCAATCTTCAGAAATAAAAATGTTTTTTTTAAAAAAAGATTAGGTCTCCTAAGAGAGTGCCAGTAATTTTTGCCTTAGAGTGAACTGACTTAAGAATTACTTTCTCTAATTCATCACTTTTAATGTGCTGTCTTCACACACTGATGTGATGACCAGTTGAGAAGTATGTCACAACTTTATTACTAGTGATACTACCACCAGTACTGATGATAATTATATATTTTACAAAGTGGAGAGGATCTGTTTCTTTTCTTAGACTGGTATCCCTTTCTGTCTTTTGCATTCTGCAATTGTTTCTTGAGAGAAAAGGGAATGCTCAAAAAATGCCCATGGGAGTGTGAGGCAGATGTGAACGCCAAACATTAGCTGTGTCACAGCTGCTCACTTATGAAATGGAAGTCATAAGTGAGAAACCTAAAACTTTGAAAACAAAGTATAAAAGTAATGTTGGAGAATGGAATCATGCCTGAATGAGGCAAACTTTGGGGAAGAGAGCAAAGAGGGGTATGAAGATGGATGCCAAGAAAAAGAGAGCAAAAGGAAAGAGAAGAGTACTGAAAGGAGGAATAGAAAGGTTTCTTTTAAAGTTTATTTATTTATATTATAACTTTTTTACATTCTAAGATGTTGCAGAGCAGTTGGAGGGGAGGGTGAGAGGGAAGGGGGAAGGAAATAAGGTGGGAGAAAGAGGAAAGGGGGGTGCGGTTGAGGCCCATGGCACTCCCCTCATTCCTGTAGGAGAGACCAGGGGGCTCCCTGCGGTGGCTCAGTGATTGTCACTGGGCTGGTTGCGGATGTTGTGGGGTGTGGCTGAGGCCCACTCTCCCTCCCTGGCTTGGGAACCCAGCGGGCTTCCAGTCCTTCTAGGTTTTATATGTGTTCTTTGGTGGTGTTAGACCTTTACTGGTTCATATCAAACTTTGTCTCTGATCTGTGGGTATTTCGTTTTTTCTCTCAGTTCTGTGTTGGATTATTTGCTGTTCCCACCACTTAAACTCTGCACTGGAACTGATTTGCTGTCCTTTGCTTACTTCTAAAATGTGGGAACTTCCTGTGGGGACCAGCATTTTACATCTGTGGTTGAGCTAAATTGCTGCTTTGCTGCTGATTCCGTGGGGAAGGCTTTTTGTGCAGGTCAGGTTTTAATCACTGACCTTGTATATACTTCTGGGTCTTGTGAGTTCTGGTGCAGCTGGGTTGTGTGGAAACTCTGGTCTGGGCCTGAGACTTTTCCACAAACCACACCCCCCCTGCAGATCTATATTCCTGACCAGTCTCCACTGAGTGATACTGTGGTGGCTGGGGGGCAGATCAGCTGTCCATGCTGTGCCCCAGTGTTCCCCTGGTGGGCCCATCTCCCCTACTACCCGTACTCCAAACACTTCTCATGGAACAGTCCATAAGACTGTCCCTTGCGATGACTCACTGGCCTCTGAGTGGCTGCTTTTTTTCAGTTGTTGTGGCTTCTCACTCCTATGTGGGTCCACAGGAACACTGTTAATGGTCTTGCTGGTCTGGGGGTCAGCAAAGGCCCTCTTCTCCCCTGCCACCTCCACTCAACTTTGTAGGAAGGGCACAGCTGTGTCTTTTGCCAGCTCCTACTCTATGCACTCACCAGCTCCAGCCTTGAAGCAGCTAGGGTTCAAAATGGTGGGAGCCATTCTTTCTTTCTCTCATCGTGGCTTCTCCTGCCTTCACGAACTCCGTAGGTCTCTCCTCCTCTTCCCCTGAGCTCTAGTGGCCCCAGCTTGGCTGTTGTTGCTTTTTAGTAGTTGTAAATTGGTTGATTTGTGGGAGAGAGTGACGCTGGAGACTGTTTATTCTGCCATCCTGACTGGAACAGAATAGAAAGTTTTTGAAAACAAACTTAGTCATTCAATAATTTTAATTAAAAAAGGGCTTGCCATTTTTTGAAGATGACTTTTGACTACTGCTTTTATTTCTTTAATGATTGTTGATCTATTAATGTTTCTTATTTTTACTTAGGAAAATTCTGATCATTTGTATTTTTCCAAAAATTTGTCTCTAGATTTCAACAAGCAAGTACCAGGTTGTAGGCAGTAAGAGTATAGTACAAGAAGAACGGCTGGCATTTCTTGACAGGAGAGTTGTAGAGCAGATCCATTGGGTTCTGGAGCAAGGCCATACCTCTGTAGCACAGAAAGCAGAGCCTATTCAGCATTCAAATTGCAACTCTCGACATGCTACTGGGCTCCAATGGAGACTGTGCTGGACCATGGGGTGTCAAGTCATAATGCAACTCCTTATGATTGGGCCCGCCAAGCCATAACTTTGGGTAGGTGCAGCCACCATCCACTGAACTATGGAAATGGTCTGTTTGGGGTTGTGCCTGAGCAAGCAGGTGACCAAGACATTCATGTCACCTATATCACAGCAATTTGATTCCTTCAGGTCACCCCTGTGGGTTTTCCCATAACAAGGTTAAAAAGAAGAAAATATTCTGGGCTTTTGTTTTTTCCTTGATTCCATGACAATGTTTTCAGAATTTTAGTGTTATGATGGCTTTATGATCTGACAAATAATTAAATATAAAGTCAAGGGTATATCCTACTACACCTATCATAATAAGATTTTTAAAAAACCAGGAATGGTTGGCAAATGTATCAAATGCCTTTTTGACCTGTGAGAAGATTATCTAAGTTTTTCCTTTTGGGCTTTTATTAAGGAAATGATATCAATTTCTTAAAATCAAATCTTTCTTTTATTAATTCCCTTTTATTATATGGTATTATTCCTGTAATAGGCAAGTGAGTTCTATTTGCTAATATGTTATTTAAAAGTTTTGGAATGATACAGTGTTTGAACTGTAGTTTTCCTTTTTTGTACCCTTTGTTAGGCAGATGTTAGAATTTTTCTTTTTCTTTTTTTTTTTAAAAGATGACCGGTAAGGGGATCTTAACCCTTGACTTGGTGTTGTCAGCACCACGCTCACCCAATGAGCCAACCAGCCATCCCTATATGGGATCCGAACCCGTGGCCTTGGTGTTATCAGCACCACACTCTCCCAAGTGAGCCACGGGCTGGCGCCCGAATTTTTCTTTTTCTTTATCATCCGAAATATTTTAAACAGTTAAATAGTGTGAAATCTCTCTGTTCCTTCAAAATTTGACAGAACTTGCTAGTGATGACTTGAAATATTTGCACTTTTACTGTGTATAACTTTAAGCACATCCCTTCAATCTAACAAGTACTTTTATTAGAAATGCTATTAGTTTCTTTAGGACTATAAACAGAGTGTTGGATAACATTTTTACTTCTAGAAAAGAACTACATTTATATTAAAAGCAAAATTCCTGATATTTAATAAAATACACTTTACTAAACTTGGAGGAATTCTAAAAATTAGAGCTCTAACACTGTAAGCCATTGTTCTGAAGCTCTAGATCTAACTGTTTTTTTCTCAGCATGCTGGGTATACTGATTTATGCAAGACAACAAAGAAATTACTATCACTAAAATTCGCCAAGTGTTAGAAAGGAGCAATTCTTGCTGTATGCCACAAATATTTTGTTCTTTTCCATAGTGGAAATATTATGGATAAAGTAGTTCAATTTTGAAAATTAGCTTTGAAATATGGAAAATATTATAACTAAAATGGCAAGGGTAATTTAGCACAAAAAGCACAAAATTTAATTTTTTTTCTACTTTGTAAATGAGTGTGCTTGAACACTCCATTCATGAATTTCTTCATAAAAATGGGAAAGTACTGGCTAAACCTACTTTACACTTTTTGTGAGGGTTGTGTGAACTAGATATGAAAAAAAAATTTATTATGATGCTCTCTCCACTTTGATCTGTTAATTCAAACAATAATTTTAGAATAATAAAATCAATGACTATAACAATAAAATATTTACAAAGATCCAGAACATTTTAGCCAGCTATGAGTAGAAGGAAAAAATGGAAAGCAAGAAGGGAAAATACACTATCTCTGCCTCTCCCCAGAAGAGATTGAGGCTAAAGTGGGGAGGGGTAGGGGGAGGAATGATATGTATTACATATCTTTATTTATACACCTATACTGTTTAGCTAGGTAGATATTTAATAATTGGTTATTGAGTGATTCTGAATTTGTAGCTTGCCAGGGAATTTTATATCTGCAGGAACAGGTGGGAAAGAAGAGAAAGAACTTGGAGTCAGAGAAAAAACCAAAGAAGTAACTGCAATATTTGAGTGAGAAAGCACTGCACACAGAAGAGTCCATAACAAATTTGTCTGTGATAAATAGCTTTTATCCATACAAGATGATCAGCTTTGTTCCATTTAGTTACTTGTTTTTTGAAATTACTTTGATATTAATATTGACTCCTCTGCTTATTTTTTACTTTGTCAAACATCTTTACTCCTTCGTTTCTAACATTTTGATATTGTTTTTGTTAATCTGGTCAAAAGGATCTAGTTGATCTTGGTTTAAAATTTGATACAAGAAATGTTGCTTGGCAATAGGGGATTTAAAACTCATTTTTATTTATAGTATGACTACTAGGCTCCATACTATTTTCATCACTTATTCTTAACTTTTATTTCACAAAGGTTTTCATACTATACCTTTTCTATTCTGCTTTTGCTATATAACTTAAAATTTTCTGTGTTCAATGTTTTTATCATTATCAATGCTTTAGAAGACATTCTTCAATTTAATTTTTTTAGCAATTAAAATTTCTTTAAAAACAATCAGTTACATTTACCTAATTATTTAGCAATCACAGGAGGGTTTAAAATTTTGTTTTCAAACATACACAAAAGTAGAGTGTATAAGATATCCCCATGTACCTATTCCTTGGCATCAACAATTGATATTTTGCCATGCTTCTTTAACCTACTTTCCCCTGTGTTAAGTAATTTAAAACAAATTGCAGGTATCATGACATCTCACTCTTAAATTTTTCAATGTACGTCCTTAGAATATAATTTCTTATATACCTACAGTATTTTTAATCACAGCTAAATTCACAAATTTTTCATATCATTAACCCCCTAGGCAATATTCAAGTTTCCATCAACTGTCAGTTAAACTTGTTAAACAAGATTATATGAGGCCATTGCTTTGAACTGAGCTCCTGCACTAGTTCCCAAAAGATTAGACCAAACCAAAATGGAGTCACTCACGTTAAGTGCCACGTAATCTAACTGAAACTTTAAGGAAGCAGATAGACCTGAAAACAGACCAGTTTTTTTTTTTTCTCCTGAAAACAGGAGATTCCAGCATAATAAGGAAGTTTCCTCTAACCCTTATGAAAAAGTAATCTGATATTAATCAGTTTTTTTTCTATTGTTCTGTTTCCTTTATCCCACTTTATAAAACCTACTGTTCTGCTATTTCCCTGTGGAATTTGAGACCAAATAAGTCCTTACAGTGGTCACAGAGAGTGATGTCAGTGCCTAAAGTTTTGCTCAATTTCTCCATTTTGAGATTTAAAAATTAATTTAAAGATTAAAGATTAAATTAAGTTTGGCCTAAAGGTTTCTTCAGATACAGTGAACTGTAACCTCACTCGATATGCAAATAGACTATAACCTATACTTGTAACAAGTTGCTGAGTTTCAGCCAATCACAGGCAGCCAATAATTCAAACTATGTTTAAATAAGGCATCCACCCAGCTGTAACCAATCCAGTTTTTGTACCTCACTTCTGTTTTCTGTAGGTCACTTTCTTTTTTTTTCTATCTATAAATATTAGCCAACCACATGGCAGACCCAGAATCGCTCTGAACATATTCTGATTCTGGAAGCTGTCTGCTGTGTCAATCATTGTTTGCTCAATTAGACTGCTAAATTTAATTTGTCTAAAGTTTTTTGTTTTTAACATATAAAAATTAAAGCATTTCCAATTGACTTGGTTTATCTTTTGTCTCTTCTAAACCACTTTAAACCTGGAATCTCCAGGCCCCACCTCCATGCTTTTTACACTGCACTGACTTAAACCATTTCAGTTTTCCTGTAGAATACCTCACAGTCTGGGTTGTCTAAATGTTTCCTTGTGGTATTACCCAACTTTTCTTTAATACCCTGTATTTCCAGAGAATTTAGATTTAAGGCTTGATTAGATTTAGATTTAGGATTTTTTTTTTTTTTTTTTTTTTTATGAGAACATTTCAAAGGTCATTCTGTGTTGATCATATCACCTCATCTCACACCAGGAAGTACTTTCTGGCTTTTAGTAACTGAGTTCGATCACTCAGTTCACATGGCAAAAGCTTTGAATTTCCCCCTCAACTTTTGATTTATTATTTTTTTAAAAAACTGTTTTTTGATGGTCCTCGCCTGAGGCATTTACCTCTTAACAGTTTGCAAAATGGTAATTTTCTAATTACACCATTTGCCTGCTTGTATTAGATGGAATTTTTCTATGGAAGAACATTTTTCTCACTAAATAGGGCTATTTGCTTTCATTATCATGCAGTTGATAAAGTCTAACATTTTTATTTAATTATCAATTCACAGAGAAATGGGTCTGTTTCCCAGCACCCTCCAATAGTAAGACAATGGGTTTTAAATTCTCTTTATGGAAGATGAAGACATGGGGACATTTCTTTCTCTGCTTTTTAAAAAAATCTTCTCAATGGGGTAGTAAAGATTTTAGAAGATGATTTCAAACTTCTCTGCATTTGATTCTGTAATTAATGTAATTAATAAAATGTCCTAAGAAAAATATAATAAATCAAATCCAGAAATGTATATAAAAGATAATGTATAATGACCAAGTTTGCTTAACATTAGAGAATTAGCGTATTTCATAATGACATAATCTCCTTTAACAGGTTAAGGGAGAAAAATCATATGATTATCTTAACCAGTGAAAATTAGCATTAGATATAAATTAACATACATTCATGAGAATTACTCTTAGCAAACAAGAAATAGAGAAAAAAAATTATATAATTTTTATTTTTAGTTTTTTTGGTGGCTGGCTGGTACAGGGATCTGAACCCTTGACCTTGGTGTGAGAAATATGTTTTAATCTCTTAAGAGATATATGTGGGGGGGGGAAGCTACAGCAAACATCATACACAATAATGAAATGTTAAGGCATTTGCTTAAAAATTCGGAACAAGACAAACATGCTATTATTTATTCAATATTATAAAGAAGTTCCTAGCCCACATTATTAGAGAAGAAAAATATGAAAATAATATAAGACATATAAAGAAACAAAAAATTTTGATTATTTTTATTATTAATATAAAGCTCCAAAGAATCTATGAAAAACTTACCAAATTAATAAGAGTTTACTCTGCTGTCATATATAAAATCAATATGCAAACACAATTAAATTTTTACACACCAGCAACACTTATTAGAAAATGCACTTTTTAGCTTTAATAGAATAGGAATTAAGAGATAGAAATTTGATCAATAGAACAGAAATAAAAGCCCTAAAAATAGATTCGTGGAAATCTGGAAATGTAATTTATGACAAAGCTAAAAATACAAGTCAGTGGGAAAAGAGGGACTGTCATTAAGTGCTACAGAGACATCTAGTTATCTACATGGGGAAAAAGGCAAATAAATATCGTGTTCATAAAATCAGTTTTAGGTGAATAGAAGACCTAAAGAGGATAGAAAAACTTTAAAATGTTTAATAACGAGGATAATATGTCATGACTTCAAGGCAGAAAAAGATTTATTAAAGAAGATTTTAAAAATTCCAGTCATAAAAGAAAAGATTGATAAATGCGTCCACATTAAAATTAATAACTTATTTCAACAAAAGACCCCACAGGAGATTGAAAAAGACAAGTAATAGCAAGAGCTTGAACAACCAAAATATCCTCAAAGATAAATAATTATTTATAAAAATGGAAAATTACATTTAAAAAAGGAAAATATCACATACACATTTATGTGTACGACTTTTTTTAAAATTGTGGTTAAATACACATAGGACGAATTTAGCATCTTAACCATTTTTAAGTGTCCAATTCAGTAGTGTTGAGTATATTCATACTGCTGTGCAACCAATCTCCAGAATTCTTTTGATCTTGCAAAACTGAAATTCTATACCCATTAAACAATAATTTCTCATTCCCCTTCTTCCCAGCCACTGGAAACTACCCCTCTCCTTTCTGTCTGTATGTACTTTACTACTTTCGGTACTTCATACAAGTGGAATTAGACAAATGAATAAGACAGTATTTGTCTTTTGGTAACTGGCTTATGTTACTCAGCATAATACCTTTAAGGTTCATACCTGCAGCCTGTGTCAGAATTTCCTTCCTTTGTAAGGCTGAGTAATAGTCCATTGTATGTATATACCACGTTTTGTGTATCCATTCATCCATCGGTGGGCACTTGGGTTGCTTCCATTTTTTAGCTATTGTGAATAACGCTGCTATGAACGTGGATATACAAATATCTCTTCAAGACCTTGCTTTCAATTCTTCTGGGTATATACCCAGAAAATGGAATTGCTACAGCATATAGTATTTTTAATTTTTTGAGGAACCACCACACTGTTTCTATAGATGCTGCGTCATTTTACATTCCGACCAACAGTGCACAAGCCTTCCAGTTTCTCTACATCTTCGCAAAGACTTGTTATTTTCTATTTTTTGATAGCAGTCATCCTCATGAGTTTGATGTGACATCTCATTGTGGCTTTGATTTGCATTTCCCTAATGAGTAGTGATGTTAAGCATCTTTTCATATGCTTGTCAGCCATTTGTATGTCTTTGGAGAAATAGCTTTTCAGTTCCTTTGCCCATTTTTTAACTGTATTGTTTGTTTTCTTGTAGTTGTCACAATGAAACAATGTACTTGTAAAATTCATAGAATTGAGCAAAAGTATAGAGAAATAAATGCATTATAATTTTAATATCAAGTTTAAAATAGGCCGATTAAAATAATGTATTGTTTTAAAATTATATATCCATAGGATAAATCTATAAAGAAAAACAAAATAGTAACAAAATTCAGCCTGTTGTTTACCTCTGACGAGAGAGAGGAAAATATAATTGGGAGAAACACATCATAGCTGCCATAGTATTAACAGTGTCCTATTTCTTAATTCACATTATTCACATGAATTCAGGTGGATATTCATATTATTGTTATTCTTTAAATAGTTCATATGTATATGTACAATTCATTTCAAAATAAAAAAACTTTTAAGGGAAGAAAGGAAATGGGAAAAAAGGGAGCACTGGTAGATAGGTTTAAATCCTTCATTTAAAGGAAAAAAAATTGTTAAGTCAAGAATTCTATGACCAGTGAAATTGAAGTTGTACAGTAGATATATGTGTGTGTACTTACTTGTGAGTGCAAGGTACAGGGACACAACATATACAGTCTAAATATCATTGTGTCCAAACAGCAGGTGAAAACAAATTAAATCATCCATGCAGGAATCTTTACTTGAAATTATTATTTTGTTACATTTAAAATTTTCTATTTTTATTTTTCTAAAGTTTAACAATTTTGGAATTCAATGTAGCAGAACGAATGAACAAAAATTTTTTTAATACTGAATACTTGAAATTTAACCCTCTCCCCTTTCTTGATGTACCGAAGACATCATCATTATCAACACAGTTCCTGTTTTGGTCTATAAAACATGGAAATCCTCAGGAGTAGTGATGGGTGTGAAGTTGTTCGAAATATTCTCAAAGTTCTTTTTTGTTTGTTTTTGTTTTTGTTTTTATCCCAGTTTTATTGATATAATTAACAGTGCACATTGGAATCCATGAAACACAAACATACATGTAAACAATGTTTCAAATACATTTACAAGTTCAATTTCATAATGATTCTTTTTTGTACTGTCCTTGCCTGGTTATGCTGTCAAAGTTCTGATAGCCATTTAAAATGAGTCGTGGTGCTTTCTCTTTATTTATTCTCTGGAAGAATTTCAGTAAAATTGAAATTAGTGGTTCAGGCGTTTTCTTTGAAGGAAAATTTTAAACAACAAATTCATTTTCTTTCATATTTACAGCTGCTTTTCCAGCCACTTGTGTCATGGCCTTGAAATTTGTTTTGATTGATATTAGTAGAGGCTTATTTGGTTGGTATTTACATTGTTCGTGCTACATTTTTCAAATTTCTTCTAAACTTAAGTTTCCTTTTCATACATATTATCCCTTATTTGTACTGTTATTGCTTTTTTATGAATTAATCTCACCAGGAATTATTTATTTATTAGTATTCACTATCTTTTTATGGGGTCTTTTATTGAAATAAGTGCTTACTTATGTTTTTGGTTCCTAATTTTTTGCAGGTACAAGGAAGGGTTACACTTACCCATTCTCTTGAGGTTCATTGTGGCCATGTGGCTTGTGTAGACCAATAAAATGTGAGGATATGTGACTTGTCTCACCTCTAGATGTGCAAATCTCCATGATCTCTTCCCCTGCTGCATCAAATGCTGAAATCCTTGTTGATATGGAAGTGATATGGGGTCTCTGTCAGCTGAAGACCCTGAGTGACTTCAATGAGTAGAGCTTCCCTGTTGACTCCTGGTGATATAAAATATGAGTTAGAAATAAAGCTCTGCTACTTTTAGCCCCTGATAGCTTGGTGGTGTTTGTTTCACAGCATCACTAGCCTATCCTGACTCTTAAAACAACAAATTAACATTTGTTATAAGTCATAATGGTACATGGATTTCCATTATATTATTTTATGTATGTTTCCATATGTTTGAACTATTTCGCAATATTTAAAATTAAATTAAAGTAATGTTAAAAGAATGTTGTTTTTCTTAGTTACATGTATTTGCCTTAAGGCATAGAAAATTATAGGTTTGGAATGAACAACTTGTTTCTGGGTTAAAAGTGCAAAGCAAATCCCCAAATATTTAACTGAAAATTCCCATGATTATAGCCTATTAAAAATACTTTTATTTTCTTTACTTGAATTCAACATTTTTATATGCTTTAACATAGAAGGTTACTAATTAGTGGCCTTGCCTGGTTTCTGGTCTCCGGATCCTTGCCCTGGACCGTATCCTGGAAGGAGACACTGTTAGCCTGTTATAATACCTGCAGTAAAACTTTGGGAAATAATCGGGATCACTGCTCTGAAATTTCGTTTCATATTATGATAATCTACCCATTCATTAGTTTATTCTCATCTCTGTAAACCAGAAATTCTGATAGAAAAACCCTGTGATCAGGGAGCTTATAGGTCAGCAAGATATGGACCATGGGTCATATCCTCAGTGTATTCCAGAGCTTCACTGACTCAAGACTGTTTTTTATGCTACTTTGTAAGCTTCAAGAATTACCATACCAAGTAGGTGCTATAAGTATGGAGTCATAGAAAATTTTTGTCCTTCCCCAGAGTCCAACCAGAAAAAAGCTTGTCAGAAACAACCATAAATTCTTGTCTTTTCCCTGAACTAGTGAGTAGATTTTTATGTCATTTTTTTAACCCTTTTTCTAAGGGTCATCTTTTGCAGAGTATTGGCTTTCTGTAGTATTTTCTGTTCTTTGTGAAGTATGAAAACTCCAGCCCCTAGATAATTTCTTTCACGTATAAAGTTGTATTAGTGTGTTTTTCTGTTGCAATAACAGAATTTATTACTGAGACTGGGTAATTTATAAAGAACAGAGGTCTATTTGGCTCACTATTCTGGGACAGCTGCATCTGGCACGGGCCTCAGGCTGCGACTACTCATGGCAGAAAGTGGCAGGCAGCCTGCAGGTACAAGCAGATCACATGGCGAGAGGAAGAGAGAGAGAGAGAGAGAGAAGGTGTTAGCGTCTTTTAAACAACCAGCTCTTAGGGGAACTAACGGAGTGAGAATTCACTCACTACTCACCCTCCCAAGGAGAGCACTAATCTATTCATGAGGGATCCACTCCCATGAGTTTTGTGGGGACAACATGTCCAAACTCTATCAAAAATGTTCCAAGAAATAAATAACAAAAACATCAAAAAACCCAATAGAAAATGAGTAATGGGAGTAAGCACACATAATAGAAAAAAAATGTATAAAAGTTTCTTAAATGCATGAAAAGATGCTCATCACTGCACATAAGTGCAAATTTGAGATGTGATGTGCGAGATGTCATTTTTAAGATTAGAAAAAAATCCAAAAGTTTGACATGCACTTTGTCTGACAGTATACAGAGGAAGAGATATTTTCTTAACAATGCTGTTCAGGCTATCAAATGATACACCGTCTATGGAAGACAATCTGTCAATAGCTCTCAAAATAAAACATGAAGCTATTCTTTGATACAAAGATCCCACTTCTAGGAATTAATCCTACAGATATACTTACAAATGTACCTGATGATGTAATTTCAAGTTTATATACTGAAACAATCTGTATCCATCAATAAGCAATTGCTTTCCACACAAACGAATACTATGCAATTTTTAAAAAGAACAATGAAGTCTTCATGTACTGATGTGGAAATATCTCCAAGACGTAATTTTACCTGAAAAAAAGCAAGTGGCATTAGATGCATACAAAAAGTAGTCTTTTGTGTATGAAAGAAAGAACAAATTTACTTTGATATGTGCTTACTGTTGCCTGCAAAACACTGAAAGGATACATAATAATCTAACAAAATACATTATTTATAGAAAGTAGGGAACTGTTAAATCGGGACAAGAATCAAACTAAAATTTATTACATAGTTTTTATTTTTGACCCATGTGAATGCATTATCTGTTTAAAAAATAAAATATAAAACCCATAACAACATTCTCCCAGTCCCTAGCTGTCAATCTCTATAGTGTCAAAGATTTGTCTGGACCACTTAGGAGCTTATCACTCTAGCTTTAAATTTTCTCATGAGTTCTGTCAGCAAGAGTTTTTTCTTTTCTTTTTTCCTATTTTGTGAACTCAGCTATGTATTAATTAATTTTTTAGTACAGGGATCCAAACTTGCGACCTTGATGTTATAATGCTGTGTTCTAACCAACTGAGCTAGCCAGCCAGCCTGCTCAGTTTGCAGCAGGAGAGGTGTCCAGGTTGGTTGCTCTTCTAATTGCTGAAGCCCCAGAATCTGTGAAGGGTTAAGGAGCCACAGGGTTAAGCAGCCACAGGGATTTTTCACAGGTGAAAAATCAGAAAGATTTTAACTCTGCAAATTCACACAAGAGACAAGCTTTATAAGGCTTACTTAGGTGGGTGTATAGGAGATTACTTAAATGGCTCTTTGTGATCATCCCTTCTTGAGGTGGGTAAAAATGAAAGTCAATATTGGCTTGTGTATATCATGGAATTCCTGAAGTATGGTGTTACCACTCCTTCCTCTTGTTAGTAGAGAAGTAAGAGTCTTACTCTGTGTGTAGTTTCTACAGTGAATATATTTAAATGTACCTTACGTCAAAGATCATTTGCTCTCTATACCAAGTTTTAGCCCTAAGAATATTTTAATCTCTGAATATTACTAAACATTATCATCTTAAATTACATAAAGTGGTTGAGCCAAGAGTAATCAAGTCTTTCACTCTTCCCAATGGATCTTAGGAGATGTTAAACCCTGTGAAAGATAAACTTCCTTTTTTGATATAAAACATTGTGGGAAATATGTCCAAGAAGAGGATGGAGGGGACCATTGTAAGAGACTTTGTGCCCCATCTGAAGTTGAGATTGTTTGGGGAAAAACACTGCTAATTCAGCTGCTACACCGATCCCTATACAATCCTTTAGGATCCATCTCATAGAATAAGCAATTTAAAATAGCTGGTTTAAACAAATTAAGTTGTCATGAGTTGAACGGTGTTCCCAAGAAAAGACATGTTGAAACCCTAACCCTTAATATCTGTGAGTGTGACCCTATTAGGACATAGTGTTTTACAGATGTAATCAAGTTAATATGAGGACATACTGGATCAGGGTGGGCCCTGATGCCATATAAATGCTGTTCATATAAGTGAAGAGAAACAATGACAGACGTAGGGAGAAGACCACGTGAAGACAGAGGAAGAGATTGTAATAAGACAGCTGCAAGCCAAGGAACACCAGTAATCACCAGAGGCTAGGAAGAGAGAGGCTAGGAAAGATCCTTACCTAGAGCCTTCAGAGAGAGCACAGCCTTATCAATACCTTAGACCTGAATGCTTTTTTTTTTTTAACTTAGAGACATAGAAATAGCTGTGATTTGTATGTCACCTCTAGTAAAATTACGGAATGAATTGTCTCTGAGACTGTAAGAAGTAAAAGAGTAATGGATGGCTAAGGGTTTCACCAATTATCCTTAACAGATCAGATGTTAAGTGTTGTTGGAAGTTAACATCAAAATCACACAATTATATAGCTCTAAGTTATTAGTGTCTTGAAGTGTATTTATGTCCAAGTTTTAGCTGTCTACTAAATAACATATATTCTTTATATGTAATTGCATGGTCACTCTACCTATAACAGATCATTAATATATAGTCAGGAGCTGCATAGTGAAGTTTAGGTCACGAGCTGCATAGTGAAGTTTAGGTCACCCATGGACCTTATACATGACAGTGGTTCCATAAAATTATAACAGAGATGTGTAGTAGGCTATACCATCTAGGTTTGTGTTAGCACACTCTGTGATATTCACACAACGATGAAATTGTGTAAGGACGCATTTCTCAGACCTATTGCAGTCATTAAGCAATGCATGACTGTATCTCTCTCCTGTAAGTGTCTCTCTTATTCTTCTGAAGTTACTTCTGTTAATTATTGGTTGCACTTTTCACTCTCAGACTTTCTGCATCTTTGTTAAGCCTACAAACAAAGATCGGCCTTTGGCTGTTATTCAGGGGGAAATACAGAAATCTCCCTTTACCTGCTGTTTTCACTTTCTGAGGTTTCAGTTACCAAGGGTCAACCGTAGCCCAAAAATATTACATGGAAAATTGTAGAAATAAACACTTCACGAGTTTTCACTTTGCGTGTGTGATAAAATCTCATGCCCTTCTGCCCTATGCCTCCCAGGACATGAATCATCCCTATGACCAGCATCTCCATGCTGTAGACACTCCCCACCCATGAGTAGCAGCTATCTGGGTTGTCAGATTGACTGTCATGGTATCATGGTGCATGCGTTCAAGTAACCCTTATTTTACTTAATTATACTTCATTACTAATAACTTGATTATTAGTTACTCTTATTAATCTCTTACTGTGCCTGATTTATAAATTAAACTTCATCATAGGTATGTATGTATAGGAAAAGCACAGTACATACAGAGCTTGGTACTATCCATGGTTTCAGGTATCCACTGGGGGTCTGGGAACATATCCCCTGTGGATAAGTGGGGACTACTGTATTCAACTAAGGAGACCTGGTGAGTACTGAGTATCAGCGTGCAAGAAGAAACCTGACTTTCTCATAAAATAGTCCCTGAATAAGATGGGTGTGGGCAAGTCCTCTCCTATTTTGCCAAAAATTGTAAAAAGACAAGCACATTCCTGCAAAACACACTTGCCTATATCTATATTTATGTATTAGGGTGATAGTGAGAATGGAGGGTGTGATATAGATTCCCTTTCTCCAGGATTTCCTGTATTTCCAATGAAACCACAGTTTTCTTTTTCTTTTTTCCCCATCCCTGAGCACTTGTGGTGGGAAGACACTACTCTGACTCAGCCAGCTGGCTTGAGTCTCTGTCTATTTATACTTGTCCTTTCTTATTTCCCTGGAATTGGACCCTATCCTTCTTCTCCCTTGTCTCATTTTCAGGCAGAATTCTTGGAATGATTCAGCTCTGCAGCTCAATTTATTCCCATAAAGTCTCTCTATCTGGCCCATATATATCTTCTATCTGCTTGAGTTTCTCTGGAGACTGTTTATCACTGTTGCCTCCTCTCTACCATTAGGGATACAGCTTTAATCCATGTTTTGCCCACATATTATCACTCATTCTGCTCCAGCCTCCTTGAGATAAAACTTGACCCCAATTCCTTCTAGGCTTTATGGCCAGCTGAGCACTGTGGTGTATCACTCTGCTGGAAGCTATAGTTGACTATTTTATGACTTGTATAACAAAGGCATAGGATCTTTAGCATTTCCAGAGGTTAGGGATAGGCCCATAAACTTACTTTCCTTCAAATTGCTTCTACCCAGAGGCCTCTGTTTTTCCAAAGTTATTAACAATGGATTCCAACTATCAAAACAAGTATTTTCAAGTAGAAGATTATTATACAACAATCAGGAAATGATGACAAATATTTTCATTTTGTAAACAGTTTACAGTATATTATAAAAGAGTAGAAAGATTTTCAAAAGTATTAACTATTTGCTTTACCAAACTTTGTCTTTCAGCAAAAGTCAGAATAACAAAGATCTCAAAGTGTTGCCATCAGCGTAATTTATTTATTGTTTGTGTCTGGTTAAGAATTTTCTTAAGGACAGTACACAAAAAGTAAATGTGTGAATTTCTTTCATATACTAAACATTCATCATGGTGTGCTGGAAAAACCAGTGACATAGTGCCACCCAGATCTGAGCTAGGCTGAACATTTAGCTGGCTACCTACAAGCTGTATGACATTGAACAGCTCACTTGACTTCTCTGAAGCTCATTTTGTCTCATCTGTAATAATAGGAGTTAGACATTCTCTCTCTTAAAGGCTTAAATAGAAAAAGATACATGAAGTCTCAGTACAATGCTGGTCAGAGTAGGTGTCCATAATGCATAAGTTACTTTTCCAATATTTTTTCAAAAATAAACAACTATTCATTCAAATGGAAAACTATACAAAAGTAAGCCTATCAGATGCTGACAAATTTCTGCTATATTTTTCTTCTTTGTTGTTTCTGCAATACAACTCTTGTTAGTAACATGTGATAAGGATATTAGAATGACACCAAAGAGACCTGGGAACTTCAAAGCCAACTGTCAGAAGATGCTGATGAATAAAACAATTTGAATAATGTCTAACTAATCAATGATGAAACTAATCCTTAATAACTTTAACAAGAAAGAAAAGTTAATGAATATATTTACCTATGAGAAGGATGTGAACTTTGTGGGCCAGGGATGGAGTGTTGTGGATTGATTGACTTGTGTACCCCAGAGTTCATATATTAGAAGCTTAATTCCTGCCATAACTGTTGAGGGTGGGAAATCCTACTACAGTAATTGAAAAGTGGGGCCTTGAAGAGTTGATTAGGTTGTAGGACCTTAGTGAAGGGATAATCCATTATAATAATAATGGTGGTCAGGGGCATGGTTTTGAGGGCTTTAAAAGGTCAGTGTGTGAAGAACTCTCTCTCTCTCTGCTCTACCATTTTCTGCTATGTGAGATCCCTCCATTGCATAAAGCCACCACCAAAGAAGACTCTCACCAGATGTGTTCCCTGGGCTTTGGACTTCCCAGCCTCTGAAACTGTAAGCAATAAATTGTGTTTTGTTATAAATTAGTCAGTTCTAGGTATTTTGTTATAAGCAACAGAAATGGACTAATACAAAGCAAAAGTGATCCCACTGGGATTTTTCATTTAAATGCCATTTGTCTGGTAGTCTCCAGCACATTCTCCCTTACTTCTCATTAAAATATCTATGAAGACAATGGAAGAAAATGTTATAAAAACAACCCTGAATGCTAAGGTCCACAGACCACCTAAGGTCAGATTTTGGGAGGAGTCTTTGTTAAATATATGAGCATTTATGTAGTTAGAAAGAAAAAAAGACTTACTGAAGTTAACATTTGGCTCACCCAGATTCTGCTCATAAATAGAGATGATACTTTGCACCTGTTCTACTGCAGGCCCATTGATTGGCTACACAACATGAGTAGCAAGCAGAATATTAAACTACTGTTCCTCTATTATATACTTATTACATTTTGGGATAAACAGAATAGTGTCATTTTTTTTTTTTCCCTCATCAATCCTATTCTATTTTTGTTTATCTAGTCAAGTAAAGAAAATCCCAGAATCATCTGGACAGTTACAGAGGAGGTGTAGAAATGAAGCATTATTGCTTAAGGGGCATAATTTACAGAAGTAAAACATTATAATGAGAATTGGAGGCTGGCAGAAATTTCTAGAAAAAATAAACCCTGGGAATTGCATTAATTTATATAGCTTGTCATTTGGAATAGAAGAGAACAGGAAATTTTCTATAGGATAAATAGCAGCCTCAGTGGTACATATCCGAACTAGGCATATCCTTGCAAGAAATTGAGAATTGATCCAAGAGATGCTTATATCAACCTTCTCTCCAGCTGTAGATTTAACCATTATCCAAGAATGTATGGATTGGACCAGGAGTAATCCACACAATCTGTTTGTTGACAAATATAAATCTGAAAAGATTTGGCTTCATTCAAGATGTCTGTAGACAAAGAAGCAAGTGAAAGCAATGTAAAAATAGTGCAGAGCAAGGGAAGAGAAACAGCATTTGAAAATTTATAGGAAGAGAATATTTCTGCAAATAACCAAAGATACGATTTACTCTAAAGTTTAGAAAATGAGTAGACATTCTCAATAGAATGCAAGAAGTCTTGGCCTCTTTGCAACAGGAGCAGAAAATCATAACAGCAAAACATGATGTATTAAAAGGATAACACCATGATATAAAAAGAGAGATGACTAAATAAGGATTCTAAGGAAATATGAACAAAAAAATAGCATGATTAAAAGCCACTGCAGAATCAAAGAAACAGAAAAGATACTGCAGAAAATTAAATCAGTGATGCAGTGATATAAACTTCCAAAGCTCTTCCAAGCCTCTTCCAGAGGAAAGGAACAGAGATAGGAAAATTGTGATAGAGAAGATGAAAGACATGGAGTACAAAGAATAGAGAGTCAATATACAAATAATAGATTTAGCTACAGAACCCCCCCAAACAAAAAAACCCCAACAAAATCAGAATAAGTAATAATGTAATAATTAATATTTGGATGACCCAGGAAAGAAAGAGTTCACTGACAGACCAGCGGAATATACCATGGGCAAATTTCTGTGATTGAATGAAATGCTACAAAATGAATATGTCTATGTTGTGTGACATTGAACAAGAGATTTAGAATACTATAAAATGTTAAAAAAAATAAACAAAACCACTTCTCTAACGTTATCTTTGAAGAAACATTTGTTTGAATTTGGAATTTGTTTCCCTGTTTATTCATTCATTTTTGGTAGCAAAAATCACATATTCATTTTAATGAATCAGTTGCTACAAACTTCACATTTCCCTCCTCTGAGATAATTTAATTGGCAAATTATTTCCCCAGTGTTATGTTTTTTAACCAGACAAGGAACAGAAAAGAAACACATATTAATGTCATAACGAATAAGACTGCTGCAGAGCAGAATCTCATTCCTTGGCTCTCAAGGTGGAAGAGATAGGGTAGGGAGGTTGCAATTGAACACAAGAAATGATACAAACATGCCTCCTGCAATTTAAAAAAAAAAAACAGTAAATAAAAGCATCGCTGAAAAAAAACTACAACTCTCTCAGAGTAGAAGAGGGCTCTGGTTGATGAGAAGCTGCATTAAAAAGAAAAATGAAAAATAATCAAAATGAGGTTAACATTGGGATAAAAACAAGAATTGGGGAAAAGTGATAAAGGGTAGAGGGTAACTCAAAGAATATGGAGAGGAAAATAGTGACCATGGATATTTGAAAACAAAACGGTAGAATCGGCTCTAATCAGTTTTTCAGCTTGTTTCTAAGATATATCTTATAACCTCTTGGGATAGGAAAGAGATGGAAATATACGAGGATACTTCCAAAAGTTCATGGAGAAATAGAATTGAAAGACAATACTAATTCTTCCAAGAACTTTTTAAAGTATCCTCATGCATGCAAATAATAGCACTACACAGAAGAATGTGTTCTCAGCATCTGGACATTTATCGATATAATTATAGATGGAATTGATTAGGAGCGACTTAAAGGGACTTCCAGTTTCCAGAACAGTTTTGATTTTAAATACCTTGTACCATTGATAAATTATTTAACTGATCAATATGTTAACAAGATTTTGTCAGAAAAAAAGACCACAATAGCTATACATCACTGTAATAGCTGAGAGGGAAAACATTAAAAAGGACCCTTGAGTCAACAGAGGTTAGATCGCTTAAGGCTCACTCAAATTACTGTTTATTTCCTAGGACATAGGATAAGTATATTTGCTTTTTACTACCACCATTTAAAAATGTTTTTAAAAGTTGATATTAAAATGTAAGGACTTAAGAAAATAAATGAAGGTGATTCAGTTGGGGAAATTACCTGACTATTTTTAACAGAAATGGCTGGCTTCCATGAATTCACTGAATATGGTCACAACAGGGTATTTGCAATAAAAATATTAGCATAACAGTTTAAACTAACGATTGTCTCCAGTAAATCTGATAACTCTATACATGGGATGAGAGAAGAATTCGTTGAAAAAGATTGGGTTAGTTCAGTTTTCTTTTGTTAAGCAAGATTAGCCTTTAATGTGCACAATCTTGAATAACACATTTGGTGAGGGCCTATTTATCAGTGTGAAAGAGCCTCAAAGTCACAGTATGTTTTACAAAGCTCATAAAAATCAACCATCTGGTCATAAGACCATCATTATAAAGAACAAAAGATCAAATAGAGTGGAATGTTTCCATTGGATTTTGCCATAAATATTCTCTTAATAAATATTCTCTTGATAAATATTCTCTTGTATAGTTATTAATATTTTGTATTATGATGACCTTAAAAGCTTTGATCATGCAGATGGGTCCTCTCCCCAGGAAAAATACATGTGTCCATGAGACATTCTCATATTTCTTTGAGCTTATCCCTGAGTTCCTTGGGAATTAACAGAAAATAGGTTAAGAATTTTTATTGTAGAATAATATCTGAAATACTACCTTTCTCTGATCATAAATAATTAAACTTTATTAATTCTTTCTTCCTGTTCTCATCAACTCCTCTTTCCCGTGCTTCCCAGCAAAAAAATCTATTATTTTTGTTTATTGAATTTTCAAGTACATAATAAATGTATTCAGGCATCTGAGAGGTTTTAATAACTAAAAATTCTGAAATAATCACATAAATCTTAGCTTTTTCTTAGGTGTCACTAAGTTGAAGTTGTTTCTGATTTGTTTCAAATTATACTTCCAAAATGCCACAGGTGTTTAAATTCTGTGGGATCTAATGTATGGTTAACATTTGGTAGCACGATCCTTGAGGTTAAAAATCTTGGATGTGTATCCAAGTTCTCAGGTACAAGATAAACTAGCACAATTACTGTTTATTTTATTATGAATTTTAGCTTTGGAATGAGAGAAGCCCAAAACTTTTAAATGGATTTGATTAATTTGGTCTAAAACAGCTTTATTGAGGTATAATAGACATACAATAATCTCACATATCTAAGTGCACAATTTGATGTTTTCTCGTATGTATACACTTGTGAAACTATAACCACAGTCACTATAACAAACATATTCATTGCCCCCAAAAGTGTTCTCATGCCCCTTTGTGATATCTCACTCTAACTCCACCCTGCCCCAGGCAATCACTAATTTAGTTTTTATCATTATAGATTGGTTGATAGTTTGTAGAATTTTCAGTAAATAAAATCACAGTGTATGCATTCTTTTTTGCCACTGAGCAAAATTATTTTAGAATTTACACATGTTTTTACATGTATCAATAATTCATTTCTTCTTATTATTGTGTAGTAAGATATTGTATGGATATACCACTGTGTATTTATCCATTTGCCTGTTGATTGGACATTTGGGTTGTTTCCAGTGCAGGCTATTACGAAGAAAGCTGCTATGAGCACTTGTTTACAAGATTATAATGGATTATCAAAGGCGGTCTAATGTAATCAGAGTGGTCTTCATAAGGGGTAAGCAGGAGGGTTACAGGCAGAGAAGGAAATGTGGTGATGAGAGAAGTTGAAGTATTGACAGACATAAGGAAAAGAGTGAAGGAAGCCTCCAAACATGGAAAAGATAAGAAAATGGGTTCTTCCCTGGAAGAATCTCCAGAAGCAACATAGTCCTGCCAATCTATTTTAAACTTCTAACCTCTACAATTGTAAGATAATAAATTTGTGTTGTTTTAGGCCACTAAATTTGAAGTATTTGTTACAGTAGCAATAGGAAATTAATACAATGCCTTTTATCAGGTTGTAGGAGTTCCCGTATATTTCTTGTTTGCTGACAACTTTTATAGAAATTGGTGTGAGATTTTGTCAAATGCTTTGTCTGCATCTGTTGATATAATTATACAGTTTTGATTTTTAAATTTTTTTCTTACTACAGTGACATATGTTGATTCTTCATAACAGTTTCATAATATGGAAGCTGAGGCTCTTCTATGATTTATTTTCATTGCTAATATAAGCATTTTAGTGCTATAAATTGCCCTCTAAGTACTGCTGTAGCTGTACACCACAAATTTTGATTTATTGTGTTTTCATTTTCATTTAGTTCAAAATACTTTCTAGTTTCTCATTTGTTGTTGAGTTTCCAAAATTTGAGTGTTTTCCAGATACCTTTCTGGAATTGATTTCAAATTTAATATAATTGTGGTCAGATAACATACTTTGTATGACTTGAGTCATTTTAATTTTATCAAGACTTCTTTTATGGCTCAGAATAAATAGGAATATCTTCCATGTACGTTTAAAAGGGTATGTTCTCTGCTCTTGTTGTTTAAAGTGTTCTATAAATAATTTTCTCTCTACTTGTTTAATCCATTATTGAGAAGGAGGTGTGAAAATTATAGAATTTATTGTCTTACAGTTCTGGAGGCCAGAAATCCTAAATTATGGTGTCAGCAGGGCCATGATCCTTTATGACGTACTAGGAAAGGAACTCTTCCAAGCTTCTTTCCTAACTTCTGGTAGCCTCTGGCATTTTTTGGCTTGTTGATGCATCACTCTGATGCTATCTTCAGATGGTGGTCTCCTGGTGTCTTTACATAATATTCACTCTGTGAGTGTCTGTCTCTTTATCCAAATTTCTCCTTTTTAAGAAAGACACCAATTGGACTAGGGCCCACCCTAATGGCCTCACTTTGACTTGATTACCTCTCTAAAGATTCTGTCTCCAAATAAGATAACATTTTGAGGTACTGGAGATTAGAATTTCTATATATTTTCTGGGGGAAACATAATTCAACTCATAATATGGCTTACTTTTTAAAAAAACTCTGACCTGACAATCAATGCCTTTTATTTAATTGAGATAATTTGACCATTTACAATGTAATTATTGATATGATTGAGTTTAAATCTATAATCTTGCTATATGTTTTCTGTTTATTCCATATGTTCTTGTTCCTTGGTTTCTACTTTTCTGCCTCCCTTTGGACTAATTTAGTATTAATTGATTCTATTTTATCATCTTTGTTGCCTTGCTATCTATCACTCTTCAATGTGTTTTTAATGACTGCTTGATAGCTTATAGTATACATCTTTCACTCAGTGTAGTCTACTTTCAAATAGTAAGAACCTTATAGTATATTTTCATTTTTCTCCTCTGGGCCTTTGTGTTATTATTGTCATATTTTTTCATCCATATTTTTTAGAAACACCACACTATATTGGTTTGGGGTTTAAACTGTTGATTATTTTTTCAAAGGAATTTGCACAATAAAAAGTCTCTTACATTTGTCTGTGTAATTACCACATTTGTACTCTTTTTTCTTTTTTGTCGATCAAGATTTTATTTATAGCATAGGAAATTAACTTGATAAGGTATACCTAGTCAACTAGGAGCAAGAAAAAATAAAAAGTATTTCTCTAACTTATGTGAAGGATTTTTATATTTTAATATCAATATAATTGAGTTACAAAATATTTTTGGAATTTATATATACCAGCAGTACACTTACTTCAAAAAAATAATTAAAATAGTCAATTCATATTATTAGATGCATATAAAAACTTGAGAATGTAAATATAATTATTGAGGAAGAATTCCTTTTGTTAATTAATACATTAGGCCAGGGCTTTACAGTTATTTTTATATAATAATACACAAAGTATGATTATATCAGTGTAACATACTGAAGTAGACTGATGAAGCTGATCGATGGTCCAAGGGTCTCTGACTACCTCTGGCTCTTCAAAATCTCCCAAAGGGTGTGTCTTAGTCCATTTTGTGCTGCTATAACAGAATACCCACAGACTAAGTAATTTATTAAAAAGAAGGTTTATTTCTTACAGTTCTGGAGGCTGAGACATCCAAGATCAAGTGGCTGGCATCTGGTGCGGGGCTTTTTGCTGCATCATTCAATGGGGGAAGTGAAAAAGGCAAGAGAGGGCAAGTGAGAGAAAAAGAGGGAGAGAGAAAGAGAGAACAAGAGGGGGTCGAACTTGGATTTATATGTATCTACTCTTAGGATAAATCTACTCCTGCTATAGTTCTATTAATCCAATTATGAGGACAGAGCCTTCATGACCTAATCACCTCTTAAAAGTTCCACCTGTCAACACTGTTACAATGACAATGAAATTTTAACATTTGTTTTGGAGGGGGCATTCAAACCACCTCATTAAGTATTAATATCTTAGTATAATTTTGACCTGTTGAGAAATTCCACACTAAGCTGTAATACTTGGTGTGGTTATTTCAATGACCATTAACCTCATTCCAGCTCCATTTCACATGTTTTTATCATTCATTGTCATGTTGGATGGTTGGGAACTACAACAAAGCCCAACCTGCAACACAATTTGCATGTGCCTTTGGCAGGCTTGATGCTCCAATCATAAATACTGTGTAAAATGGTAACCAAATAAAAATAATTGAAGGCAGAAAATATATAATTTGTCATAGTGTCATTACATGATAGTTTCTGGGACTCACACATTTCATTATGTCCATGATTATATCTGAGAAAAATAGATTTAAAACTGAATGGGAGATATAAAAATTCCAGGCCTGGAGAATAATTTTGTCTTTTTTTTTCTTTTTATAACCCTCAATTCATTGAAAACAGAAAATTTCTCTTTCTAAAAAGGTGGAGGGAGAACCAAATAAAACGGCAATCACTGAACATCAGCATCTGGAAATGAGGCTGGAAATATTTAACAGAAGAATTTGCCTGGCTTTTATATTCAGGTTGATCAAATTTTACTGAGATTTTAAAGCTCTTAGTAATACTGGGCAGTGGTTCCAGGTGCTGGATTAAAATTGTAGCTCATCATTTCCCTTCTGAACTATTTATAAGGCTTTATCTAAAGAAGCAATAGCCATTGTTGGCAAAGACTCATGCTCCTTGCAAGGAAGTGCTTCAGTCAACAATAATGTCAATGAAGATATTAGTCTTCTCTTTCTAAATTCAATACTATCACAGTCTCCTAAAAGTAATAAAAATAAAGCATGATGCTTGAGTTTGTACAATGGAGCTGTTGTGCTTGAATACTCAAGAATAACCAGAGTACTGTTGAGAGAAAATTTAAGCTACTAAATCACTGGCCTCCATCCCAACTATAAAATCCTTCCTAAAATAAAAAGAGAAATGTTTGAGTAACATTATTTTTTAGAAGACTAGTCTTTCCTGCATCAGCTTTGACTTCCAGGCATCAATCAATTTTAGTGTCACCTATATGTCAGTTTTCAATTAACCAAAAAGTTATTATTTATTTGTCAAACTGATATTTGGCTTCTTTAATTTTATTGCACTGAACATCAAAATTAGCATTTAAATTTTATGAAATTGAATCTTAAAAGTATTTGAGAAAATATTTATTTTAATGGTATATGTTATAATTTAGAAATGGGGGAGCTTGAGTCCAAGAATTGAAGGGCCTATGCTCAATTTCATCTAGTACAGAAATCCCTAACCTCTACCTTTTGTTCTAATAAATTGTCTTAAAATTTTAGAAATAATATTTTTCACAAGGAAATCATTTCCATTTTTTTGCCAACTGTTTTATTTACACAAACATTTATTTGTTCAGTTATTCATTAAACATAAACTTATTGAATACCTATCATGTACCTTGCTTTTTACTAGAAGATGAGAAAACTGATGAAAAGTCATGGTTAATGCTCTTGAGAAGTTCTTGGTTTAGTTGAGGCATGGATATTTAAATGACTAATTATGATTATGTGATAAGCACTCTCATAAAAGTGTATTTTATAGACTAAGGAAAATGAACCATGTGAATAAAGTTGATTCATAATGTTGAGTGAAAAAACAACCCCCCCCCAATTAAACTATAACAATATTTTTATACAGCTCAAAAATAAGCAAAGGAGATATTTAGGGATACCTTCTAATACACAATAAAATAATGATGATGATGATGATGGGAGCTTTAGGGAGTAATAAAATATCCAGGATAATGTTTATCACTTTGGATGGAGCCAAAGCAGTAGAAATCAGGGAGAAACACAAGCTGGATGTAACTGTACTGGTGTGATAACCTAAAGTGGGTGGTAGGGGCAGATGTGTTTATTTTATAACTCATAGCATGAGTATGTGGTGTGTGTGTGTGTGTGTGTGTGTGTGTGTGTGTGTGTTGTAATTTTGTTTAATTGTTTTACTTAATTTATTGAAGAAAATTTCAATCATATACAGAAGTAGAGAAACTAGTATAATGTACCTCATGTTTCTATCACCCAGCTTCAATGAGAATCAATTTATGAACAATTTCATTTAATCTAATGCCCCAACCATTTAAAGAGCCCTTTATCAAATATATCCCCTGATAATTTTGGAACAAATCTCTGACCTGATATGATTTCATCTGCTTAATATTTTGGTTTGTATTTGTAAAAGAAAAAGATGATTTTTAAAAACATAACAATTCCATTATCATACTTTATTTTTTTTTTTATTTTTTATTTTTTATTTATTTATTTATTTATTTATTTATTTATTTTTTTTATTTATTTTTTTTTTTTAAATTTTATTTTGTCGATATACATTGTAGCTGATTAATGCTCCCCATCATCAAAACCTCCCTCCCTTCTCCCTCCCCCCCTCCCCCCCAACCATGTCCTTTCTGTTTGTTTGTTGTATCAACTTCAAATAATTGTGGTTGTTATATCTTCTTCCCCCCCCCCGGTTTGTGTGTGTATGTGTGTATGTGTGTGTGTGAATTCATATATTAATTTTTAGCTCCCACCAATAAGTGAGAACATGTGGTATTTCTCTTTCTGTGCCTGACTTGTTTCACTTAATATAATTCTCTCAAGGTCCATCCATGTTGTTGCAAATGGCAGTATTTCATTCGTTTTTATAGCTGAGTAGTATTCCATTGTGTAGATGTACCACATTTTCCGTATCCACTCATCTGATGATGGGCATTTGGGCTGGTTCCAACTCTTGGCTATTGTAAAGAGTGCTGCGATGAACATTGGGGAACAGGTATACCTTCGACTTGATGATTTCCATTCCTCTGGGTATATTCCCAACAGTGGGATGGCTGGGTCGTATGGTAGATCTATCTGCAATTGTTTAAGGAACCTCCATACCATTTTCCATAGAGGCTGCACCATTTTGCAGTCCCACCAACAATGTATGAGAGTTCCTTTTTCTCCGCAGCCTCGCCAGCATTTATCGTTCATAGTCTTTTGGATTTTAGCCATCCTAACTGGGGTTAGATGGTATCTCAATGTGGTTTTGATTTGCATTTCCCGGATGCTGAGTGATGTTGAGCATTTTTTCATATGTCTGTTGGCCATTTGGATATCTTCCTTAGAGAAATGCCTACTTAGCTCTTTTGCCCATTTTTTAATTGGGTTGCTTGTTTTCTTCTTGTAAAGTTGTTTGAGTTCCTTATATATTCTGGATATTAATCCTTTGTCAGATGTATATTTTGCAAATATTTTCTCCCACTCTGTTGGTTGTCTTTTAACTCTTTTAATTGTTTCTTTTGCTGTGCAGAAGCTTTTTAGTTTGATATAATCCCATTTGTTTATTTTTCCTTTGGTTGCCCGTGCTTTTGGGGTCGTATTCATGAAGTCTGTGCCCAGTCCTATTTCCTGAAGTGTTTCCCCTATGTTTTCTTTAAGAAGTTTTATTGTCTCAGCGTGTATATTTAAATCCTTAATCCATTTTGAGTTGATTTTAGTATACGGTGAGAGGTATGGATCTAGTTTCATTCTCCTGCATGTCGATATCCAGTTATCCCAGCACCACTTGCTGAAGAGGCAGTCCCTTCCCCAGTGAATAGGCTTGGTGCCTTTGTCAAAGATCAGATGGCAGTAAGTGTGAGGGTTGATTTCTGGATTCTCTATTCTATTCCATTGGTCAGTGTGTCTGTTTTTATGCCAGTACCATACTGTTTTGGTTATTATAGCTTTGTAGTATAGCTTAAAGTCAGGTAGTGTTATGCCTCCAGCTTTATTTTTTTTGCTGAGCATTGCTTTGGCTATTCGTGGTCTTTTATTGTTCCATATAAATGTCTGAATAGTTTTTTCCATTTCTGAGAAAAATGTCTTTGGAATTTTGATGGGGATTGCATTGAATTTGTATATCACTTTGGGTAGTATGGACATTTTCACTATGTTGATTCTTCCAATCCAAGAGCATGGAATATCTTTCCATCTTCTTGTATCCTCTCTAATTTCTCTCAGCAGTGGTTTGTAGTTCTCATTATAGAGATTTTTCACCTCCTTGGTTAACTCAATTCCTAAGTATTTTTTTTTTTTGGTGGCTATTGTAAATGGGCAGGCTTTCTTGATTTCTCCTTCTGCATGTTCACTATTGGAGAAAAGAAATGCTACTGATTTTTGTGTGTTGATTTTGTATCCTGCTACTGTGCTGAAATCATTTATCAATTCCAACAGTTTTTTTGTAGAGGTTTTAGGCTGTTCGATATATAGGATCATGTCATCTGCAAACAGGGACAGTTTGACTTCATCTTTTCCAATCTGGATGCCCTTTATTTCCTTCTCTTCTCTGATTGCTCTGGCTAGTACTTCCAACACTATGTTGAATAGGAGTGGTGAGAGTGGGCATCCTTGTCTAGTGCCTGTTCTTAAAGGAAAAGCTTTCAGCTTTTCCCCATTCAGGATGATATTGGCAGTGGGTTTGGCATATATGGCTTTAATTATGTTGAGATACTTTCCCTCTATACCTAACTTATAGAGGGTCTTTGTCATGAATGAGTGCTGAACTTTATCAAATGCTTTTTCAGCATCTATAGAGATGATCATATGGTCCTTGTGTTTGAGTTTATTAATATGGTGTATCACATTTATTGATTTGCGTATGTTGAACCAACCTTGCATCCCTGGGATGAATCCCACTTGATCGTAATGAATAATTTTTCGTATGTGTTGCTGTATTCTGTTTGCTAGTATTTTAGTGAGGATTTTTGCATCTATATTCATCAAGGATATCGGCCTGTAGTTTTCTTTTTTGGTTATATCTTTACCTGGTTTTGGTATCAGGATGATGTTTGCTTCATAGAATGAGTTTGGGAGATTTGCGTCCGTTTCAATCTTTTGGAATAGTTTGTAAAGAATCGGTGTCAATTCCTCTTTGAATGTTTGGTAAAATTCTGCTGTGAATCCATCTGGTCCTGGGCTTTTCTTTGTTGGGAGCCTTCTGATAACAGCTTCAATCTCCTTTATTGTTATTGGTCTGTTCAAATTTTCTACGTCTTCACGGTTCAGTTTTGGGAGCTTGTGTGTGTCCAGAAATATATCCATTTCCTCCAGATTTTCAAATTTGTTGGCGTATAGTTGTTTATAGTAGTCTCGAATGATTCCTTGTATTTCAGATGAATCAGTTGTAATATCGCCTTTTTCATTTCTAATTTTTGTTATTTGAGTCTTCTCTCTTCTTTTTTTTGTTAGCCATGCTAATGGTTTGTCAATTTTATTTATCTTTTCAAAAAACCAACTTTTTGATTCGTTGATCTTTTGAATTGTTTTTTGGTTTTCAATTTCATTCAGTTCTGCTCTGATCTTAATGATTTCTTTCCGTCTGCTAACTTTAGGATTGGATTGTTCTTGTTTTTCTAGTTCTTTAAGGTGAAGTGTTAGGTTGTTCACTTGCCATCTTTCCATTCTTCTGAAGTGAGCATTTAATGCAATAAATTTTCCCCTCAATACTGCTTTTGCAGTATCCCACAGGTTTTGGTATGATGTATCATTGTTTTCATTAGTTTCAATAAACTTTTTGATTTCCTGCTTGATTTCTTCTTGGACCCATATGTCGTTAAGTAGAATGCTGTTTAATTTCCATGTGTTTGTATAGTTTCCAGAGTTTCGTTTGTTATTAATTTCTAGTTTTAATCCATTGTGGTCTGAGAAGATACATGGGATAATTCCAATTTTTTTGAATTTATTGAGACTTGATTTGTGACCTAATATGTGATCTATCCTGGAGAATGATCCATGTGCTGCTGAGAAGAATGAATATTCTGAGGTTGTTGGGTGGAATGTTCTGTAGATATCTGCCAATTCCAATTGGTCTAGAGTATTGTTTAGATCTTGTGTTTCTCTACTGATTCTTTGCCTAGATGATCTGTCTAATATTGACAGTGGAGTGTTCAGGTCCCCTGCTATTATGGTATTAGTGTCTATTTCCTTCTTTAGGTCTAATAGAGTTTGTTTTATAAATCTGGCTGCTCCAACATTGGGTGCATACATATTTATGATTGTTATGTCTTCTTGATGGATCAGACCTTTTATCATTAAGTAGTGTCCCTCATTGTCTCTTTTTATGGTTTTTAGTTTAAAGTCTATTTTGTCAGATATAAGAATAGCCACTCCAGCTCGTTTTTCTTTTCTGTTTGCATGGTAAATCTTTTTCCATCCTTTCACTCTTAGTCTGTGTGAATCTTTATGGGTGAGGTGGGTCTCTTGTAGGCAGCATATAGTTGGGTCCTGCTTTTTGATCCAGTCAGCCAGTCTGTGTCTTTTAATTGGGGAATTTAAGCCTTTAACATTAAGAGTTGTTATTGAAAGGTGTTGATTTATTCTTAGCATTTTATTGGTTGTTTGGTTGTCTTAGGTGTCTTTTGTTCCTTGCTTTCTGATTTACTGTTTGGTTTCTTTGTTTGTTGGTTCCTTAGGTTGTAGATAGTGTTTTTGTTAGCTTGTTTTCTCTTCATGAATGCCATTTTTATTGTACTAGCGGGTTTAGATTTTTCTTAGGTTTTTATGGCAGTGGTAGTTATTTTTCAGGAACCAAACCCAGTACTCCCTTGAGGATTTCTTGTAAGGGTGGTCTTGTGGTAGTGAACTCCCGCAGTTTTTGTTTGTCTGAGAAATATACTATTTGCCCCTCATTTCGGAAGGATAGCCTTGCAGGGTAGAGTATTCTTGGCTGGCAATCTTTGTCTTTTAGTATTTTGAAAATATCATCCCATTCCTTTCTAGCTTTTAGGGTTTGTGATGAAAAGTCTGATGTTAACCTGATTGGGGCTCCCTTATAGGTGATTTGACGCTTCTCTCTTGCAGCTTTTAAGATTCTCTCTTTGTCTCTGAGTTTTGCCAATTTGACTATGACATGTCTTGGAGAAGGCCTTTTTGGGTTGAATACGTTTGGAGATCGTTGAGCTTCCTGGATCTGAAGATCTGTGATTTTTCCTATACCTGGGAAGTTTTCTGCCACTATTTTGTTGAATATGTTTTCAATGGAATCTCCATTTTCCTCCCCTTCTGGAATACCCATGACTCGGATATTTGAGCGCTTGAGGTTGTCTGATATCTCTCTCAGATTTTCTTCCATGTCCTTGATTCTTTTTTCTTTCTTTTTGTCTGCTTGTGTTATTTCAAACAGCCCATCTTCAAGTTCAGAGGTTCTCTCTTCAACTTCGACAAGCCTGCTGGTTAAACTCTCCGTTGTGTTTTTTATTTCGCTGAATAACTTCTTCAGTTCAGCAAGTTCTGCTACATTTTTTTTCAGGACATTGATTTCCTTGTATATTTCCTCTTTCAGATCCTGTATACTTTTCCTCATTTCATCATGATGTCTAGCTGAGTTTTCTTGTATCTCATTCAGTTTCCTTAGAATTATCACTCGAAATTCCTTGTCAGTTATTTCAAGGGCTTCTTGTTCTATAGGATCTAGAGTATGAGATTTATTAACTTTTGGTGGTGTACTTTCTTGATTTTTTGTATTTCTGGTGTCTTTTTTTTGGTGTTTATTCATTGTGGCAGGGGGTTTCACAGTCCACCAGTTTAAGACTAATGACTAACTAGGATGTTGCTGTGGTTGCCAATTTGGTATGGCTCCCGCCGTGACTGCTCAGTTGGCCTCTAGTGTCTTGTGTGTGTGGTTGCCTCGGGTCTTGGGCTTCTCCGGGGATCCACCTTTCTGGTCAGCTTGTACTCTGCTGGGCTGGTGGATCACGTACCACAGGGTGTGTGATCTCTGTTGAGCTTTCACTTCCTGTACAGGACTTCTCCCCGTTCCGTGTGCTCTGGCCCAGGCTGTTAGATCGTGCAGTGGCGACCCCACCAGGTGTGTGGTTTCTGTCGAGTCTCCGCCTCCCTGGCCGCACGTCTCCCCCCTCTGTGCACACTGTGCTGGGTTGGGGCGTGTCTTCTGCACCCCTCGGCTATCAGCTGGGCCTTCAAGACCCTGCTCAGCACCGCCTCGCCCAGGAAGTCTACCAGGTTTCTGCTAGGCACAGACGACTGGTCTCTCTGGGTGCCTTTGTAGCACTGTGTAGATCTTTCTCGGGTCTTGTTCACCTTTGTATCCCCCCGGTATAAACCGAGTCTAGTGCCCGCCTGCAGCCTGCTCTCCGGCAGGTTCAAGCGGACCTGGGAACTCTCCTACCACACTATTCCCAACCAGAAATTCGTTAGGCTTTTTTCCAAACTGGTGGTCGCAGAGATGGTATCTGCCTCCCAGTAACAGGAAGTTTACCGGGGCGGAGTCCAGGGTGTGGTGGAGTGACAGTCGGCCCGCCCGTACTTCCTAGCCCTCCCAAAACTGGTCGGGACGCCCCACACCCCCAGCCCTGCCAGAGAACCGTGGAGGGATTGGGAGAGGAGGTCGGCCCGCAGGGTCCGGAAAGCCCCGCGCCAGGCCAAGCAAATGGGCTCAGTGATGGCCGAGCAGGGCGGAGCTGCCCGCACCTGGGAAAATGGAGGCAGCACCGGGGCAATGAGTGGCCTGGTGGTGCAGGCGGGGAGCCGCGTGGGCATCCAGCCCCCGAACAGAGCTGTGCCAGGGATCACTCACAGTGCTGTGCCAGGTCGGGCGCTCGCTCTGTCTCTGGTTTGTTGCCTTCCGTGTTCTCGGCGCTGCCGCCTCGGGCTGTTCAGTCGCGGCGCCGCTCGGGCGCTCCCAGGAGTCTTCTTTAATGCCGGCCTGAAACCTCGAATCCTGGATAGGGCAGCTGGCCGCCTTCAGTGCGGCCCCAGCCTCCGGGATCCTGGCTGCATCCACAGCAGCCCTGGTGCCGTGTTCCCTGTTTCAAGACTCACTTTTGCAGCTAAGAATCAGTTCTTTTCCTGCTCCACACTTCAAAGCTGTTGCCTGTAAATGAGGCAGCCTCTCCTGCCGGGGGCAAAGTGGCGTTGAGCCCCCACGACCGGCCAGCAGCAGCAGTCCTCCCTTAAGAGATGGCCAGAGGAAGGTCCACAAGTTTCCCGGCTGCCTGAGGCCCAGTGGCCACCTTTTCCACCTCAGCTACTCCGCGCCAGCCGCCGCAGCCGCCGCCATCTTGAAAACCCCCATTATCATACTTTAGAAAATTAAATCTATTTTCTTAGAATCATCATCAAATATCCAGTGTTTAAATATCCCCTATTATCTCATAATTTTAAAAAGTTTTTATGTATTTATTTTTTAAAACTCAGGATCCAAATATGGAGTAACCATGTATTTAATTTATAGGCTATCTTTCATATTTTTTCTTTTTCGTTTTTTTTTTTTAAATAGACTTTGAAGCTGGCCAGTTTGCTCAGTTGGTTAGAACATGGCATTGATAACACTAATGTCAAGGGTTTGGATCCCCATTCCTGCCAGCCACCAAAAACAAACAAACAAACAAACAAAAAAACAAAAACAAACAAAAAAACCCCAAAGCAAATTAAAACAAGCAAACAAACAAACAAATAAATAAATAAAACAGACTTTGGCTTTTTAGAGAAATTTTAGGTTTATGGCAAAATTGAGAAGGTCTAGGGATTTCCCATACACTCCTTGCCCCACACGTGCATAGTGTCCCCACAATCAACATCCACCACCAGAGTGGGGCATTTGTTACAACTGATGAAACTACATTGACACATGATCACACAAAGTGGGTAGTTTGCATTAGGAATCAGTCTTGGTGCAGTACATTATACGGTTTTGAACAAATGTATAATGACATCAGCACTAGTACAGTTTCATACTAAGTAGTTTCACTGTCTTAAAAATCCTCTGTGCTCTGCCTATTTATTTCTTCCTCCCCCCAACTCCTGGCAACCTCTGATCTTTTTACTGTCTTCATAGTTTTGCCTCTTCCAGAAGGTCATACAGTTGGAGTCATAAATTATGTATCCTGTTTAGACTGGTTTCTTTCACTTAGTATTTTCTTGGCTTACTAGATCATTTCTTTTTAGCACTGAGTAATATTCCATTATCTGGATGTACCATGGTTTATTTATCCATTCGCCTATTAAAAGATAATTTGGTTGCTTCCAAGTTTTGGCATTTGTGAATAAAACTATAAATCTCTGGGTTCAGGTTTTGTGTGAACTCCTTTGTGTAAATAACAAGAAATGTGATCGATGGATCATATGGTAAGAGAATGTTTTGTTTTGTAAGAAACCACCAAACTATCTTCATAAGTGGCTCTACTGTTTTGCATACCAGCAATGAATGAGCGTTCCCATTGTTTCACATCCTTGGCAACATTTGGTGTTGTCAGTATTCTAGCTTTTGGCCATTCTAATAAATGTGTAGTGGTAATTTGTTGTTTCAATTTGCATTTCTCTGATGACATATGATGTGGAGCACCTTTTTATATGCTTTTTGCCTTCTGTATATCTTCCTTGTTGAAATATCTGTTAAGGTCTTTGGCTCATTTTTAATCAGGTTATTCGTTTTCTCATTATTGAGTTTTAAGAGTTTTTTGTATATTTTCAACAGCAGCTCTTGATCACATATATCTTTGAAGTATTTTCTCCCAGTCTTTTGCTTATTTTTCATTCTCTTCACAGTGTCTTTTGCAGAGCAGAAATTTTAAATTTTAATGAAGTCCTGCTTATCAATTCTTTTATGAGTCATGCCTTTGATGGTGTATTTAAAAAGTCATTGCCAAACCCAAGGTCATCTAGATTTTTCTCTTATGTTATCTTCTAGGAATTTTATAGTTTGCAGTTTGCATTTAGATCTGTGAACCATTTTGTGTTAACTTTCATGAAGGGTTTTAGGTCTGAGTATAGATTCATTTTTTTTGTAGGTCAATACCCAGTTGTTCCGGCACCATTTGTTGAAAAGACTACATTTTTTTCCCATTGTATTGCCTTTGCTCCTTTGTCAAAAATCAGGTGACTATTTATTTTCTCAGGTCAGGAAGGTTCTGATAAAAGTCCAGAATGTTAGGCTCTATTTAAATAGCAAGAGTAGTAAAGGGCCACAAAAAAGAACTGCATTGTGTAATGTTGAATATACTAATTATCCTGACTTAAGCATCACATATGATATGGAGTGGAAAAAGAACACTACACAGAGAAGACAATATAATTAAAGGTAAAGTAGAGAAAAACAGAATTTGTGGTGAAGACTGAAAGTTTTATACTGCTGGAGCAGGAAGGAATGAGTGTGGAGAAGTAGGAATGAGCTAAATCATAAAGGGATTTTATCCTGGAGATACACAAACACTTTCTATGGGATATCCAGATACATTTTGTTTCAAATAAACTAATTTTCATAACTTTGATTTCCATATTCATTCTTTCTAAAATCGATCAGCCTGAGAACATTCCTGGGGTCAAACCTTTCATGTTGGTTCTTATTTTCTACCTTCCTTCATAGACATACTTATTGCACTGAGGGGGATAAAAATAAATGAAAAAAGGAAAGAAATAATTGCATGAGTTAGTTGTCATTATTGCTTCTTAACTTCAAATTCACCCTTCATTGCTTGAGATATTGGAGGTGAATCTTATAAACATTTTTCCTTTGCCCAGTAGAGTGTGGTAATGTAACAGTGCAGGAGAAAGGGGCTTCTTCTTTGGATACAGGTGCACCATTCTCAGCTTGCTACCGCAGTGTGTGACAACCAGTAGCATGAAGGACACACAGTGGAGTTCACCTTTGAATATGCCAGTCCCAACTTGTATTCTCTGTCTGCCACTGTTAGCCTAGTGATTGTGGACCAGCTCTGACCCAGGGCAATCCTTCCAACTTCTCTTCCATCCAATAGGCTACAATCACACCTTCTCCAATGAGGACTGAATCCCACCTTTGAGAAAGGGACCCCTTTTCAAGTTTATTTCTTCCTTTGGTATTCTTCCTCAGCCCTATGGTATTTTTTAATTTTCACTTTTTTATTAGCAAGTTTCTTAATAAATAATTTGTATAACTTTTCTCATACTATACCTATTCAAATTACTTTGTGTTTTCTTTGTCCTGATTGGACCCTGAATGATACAGAATATTATTTACACATTTAAAATATGTATATGGTACATCTTTCTCAAGAATAAAACCTTCAGAATACCAAAAAAGAGAAAATCCAAAGTGTTAGTATGTATGTAGCCTCATTCAGTTAATAATATTAACCCATGGTAATGCCTCATGCCTTTCACTGTCTTTTAAAAAGTATTGCTCAGAATGATATATGAGGATGTTGAGCATTTTTAATGTACCTGTTGCATCAGGGAAATCAAATTAAAACTACATTGAGATACCGCCTCACCCCAGTTAGACTGGCTATAATCAAAAAGATGGTGAATAACAAATGCTGGTGAGGGTGTGAAGAGAAGGGAATGCTCCTACACTGTTGGTGGGACTGTAAATTAGTATAACCACTATGGAAAACAGTATGGAGGTTTCTCAAACAACTACAGATAGATCTTCCATACAATCCAGTAATCCCACTTCTGGGTATATGCCCAGAGGAATGGAAATCATCATGTCAAAGGGATACTTGCACTCCCGTGTTCATCACAGCTCTGTTTACAATAGCCAAGACATGGAACCAACCTAAATGTCCATTGATAGATGATTGGATAAGGAAACTTTGGTATATATACACCATGGAATACTACTCTGCCATAAAAAAGAATGAAATACCTCTATTTCCAACAACATGGATGAGCCTGGAGAAACTTATGTTGAGTGAAATAAGCAAAGCACAGAGGGATAAATACCACATGTGCTCACTCATATGTGGGAGCTAAGAGAGAAAGAAGAAAGGAAAGAAAGACCACAGCAGTGCATTAGACTTGAAGATGCAGAGAACATTCCTTGCGCTACAGTGTAGAGCGGGGGGGAAAGGTGGAAAAGGAGGGAGGTTGGGGATAATTGGGTGGGGAACACGGGGTAGAAATAAAATTTGTGGTAATGAGTATGCTGCCAGTATGAGTCTGGCCCCCACATCTTGGGCATGAGGGGTGACAATTAGCTTTGTATCTCATGAATATTCATAACCAATAAAAAAAGAATGATATATGAGGTTAGAATCAGGGTGCTTTGGCCTTTGTTGAGATTTTCTTAATTGAGAAGTATTCAAGAGTTGGAAAGTGATAGTTTCAGTCATAATAGAATAATAGGAAGCAGACTCCCCCTTAAACACTAAACAAATAGACAAAATATTTGAAACAATTGTTTTTATACATAGGAAAACAGGCAGTGCAGGACAGTGATTCCTTAGAAGAGAAAACAAATGAGTTGAACCTCAGAATTGCCCCATTTTATTGCCTGGGGTGAGTTTCCAGGCCACAGGACAACTGGGAGATGCCCAAATGGAGCCTCTTAACACACTGGATATTGAATAGAATCCTCAGAAAGGCATTCTGAGGCTCGCTACTGGGGCCAAATTAGTACTAAACCAAACACTGTTTGGGATCACCTGACAAAGTTTAAAGGCAAGTCTTAAAAGGATCAACATGTTTCCAAGAAATTTAGTTATGTCCTGGTGTGGGGAGGGGGCAACACAAAAAACAATATTAAAGAGTTACCAAAACAAAACAAAATCCAGCAACGAACAACATAATATTCACAATGTCTGGAATCCAACATAAAATTAACAAGCATGCAAAAATGCAGTAAGTTATGAACCATAATGGAGATAACAAGTCAATACAGGCACGTAATGGCACAGATAACGGAATTAGTGACCAGGTGGATGTTGTAAGAAGGTATATTACATTATTCACCATATTGGACAATTAAGTCAGACATTTTCTAGAAAAAGTAGGTCTGAATTGATTGGTTGGATTGACCATTAGGATTAGTTTTGCCAATTCATTTATATGATGATCATATTTCAAAAATGAGCTAAATAGATAGCTCCTATATTTTGACAGAAATAGAATTTTTAAAATATGATATGGTAAAATTATATAGTGTTGGGAAATATATATTTATATTTATATTATTTACATTTCTCCTACTGTTTTTGAGTGTATTATTTTAAGCAAAGTGCCCCTTAGTGATAGCATAATGGGTATAATTAATGGTTATTTGAAAAGTTTTGGTGAAGTCTTATTGGTAGACTTCCCTACAACTAAAAAATTGAGTGACTCTGATAACTGAATACAAAATAATTTTGATGTCAAATGGTTTTAAAATGTTGGCTTCCAGTTAAATTTAGAAAGAAATAATTTAGTTGTCAAATGTTAGATAGTTAGAAATTATTTTTGATAATAGAGTGGATGTAATTTTTTTGCATGTTATTTGAAAGTGTCAAAGAATTGAGTAAAATTACTTTAACAAAGTGTCTTCCATTCCCACTTATTCATGTGACGAGTACTTCTCATGGTTTATATCCATAGAAGTGAAAATGGAATATAACTAGATATGAATCCTACCTAATCATAACAGTAAGGTAAATACTATTAGGAAATATATACACTATTCAGTTAAAGCAGCTTCAACTATCTCATTAACATATGCATTTCAATAATACTTTTTATTTTATGCTTATCAAAATATATATGTTTGACCAATTTTTTACTACTAATAATTGTAATAATAATTATACCAGATGAAATTTTTAGCATTTAGGCCTTTGATCACAAGAATTAAAAAAATTGACTCATAATCAACTTTTTTGTTGTAGAGAAACTTGAGACAATGAAAAAGCCCCTGATACATAAAAATATATTTTATAAAATCTTGTGCTGAAATAAAGTTAAAATATAAGTTGAAAGAGCAAGAGGAATTATATAAAATTTCTGACTCTTAATAAATGTCTGTTTATGAGTTTTTAATAGATAAATCTTGGTATCAAATCACTATGTTATTTAGATACTATTGATATGTTTAAATGAGTTAGACATCAGTTTTAATTAACATTAATATTTGTAGTATTTTGGAAATTATATCCTTATAACCATTCAAACAGGATAAAAAATGTAGAAGTCTGCTTTAAAATGTGAAAGTGTTATAATGCTTTTCAAAATTCTTCAAAGGAATAAACAAGCAAAAACATTTGAAAACCAATTCTATTGATGACAAAACTATTAGAGATTTTAACCAGATAAAGGGCACAGTTATATCATTTAGATAAAAACCTGCAGCTCTGTCACAGATAGGTTTTAGGAGGACCAGACTCTAGGCAGAAAAAGTCGTGTAGAAAACACTTGTGATCTAGGTGGTTGATAATGAGAAAATTGCACAGTGGTAGCGGCAACAGCATTTACAGTTTCTAAAATATTTAGAAGATAAAAACATCAAGCATTGGCCTCCTGTCCAGTTTCCTAGTTTTAGGCTTTCCTCCCTCTAAGCCATTCTCCATGTGGAGACCAACTTGCTTAAGTTCTTTAGTAGATTCCCATTATATTGGTCAAGGTAATAGCTAAGATGTTGTAACAAAGGTATTCCAAAGTTCAATGGCTTGATAAGAGAGATATTTTTTCTCCTGTAACAATCCAACATGCATAGGCAGGTTGGACCCCTCCTTTTTTTACAAAGTCATTCATATGTCTAGGTTTCTTTAATCTTGTTAATTCTCATCCTCTAGGGTGTGTCCTCAACTGCATGGTCAAGGCTGACTTGCTGCCATGATGTCCACATTTTAGGTCAGAAGAAGAAAAGTAACGTTAGTCAAGGTTCTCCAGAGAAAAAGGACCAATAGGATGTATGTGTGTTGTGCGCGCGCACGCGCGCGCGCGCGCGCGTGTGTGTGTGTGTGTGTGTGTGTGTGTGTGTGTGTGTGTGTGCGCATAAAATAAGGAACTTGTTCGGTGATTATGGCAAGCTGGAGAGACCCAGCTGATGTGTAATTCCAGTCTGAATTCAAAGGCCCGAGGACTAGGAGATCCAATGATGTAGTTCCAATCTAAATGCTGGAAGGCTGAAGACCCAGTAAGAGCCAATGTTTCAATTACAGTCCAAAAGCATGAAAATAAAAAAACCCCATAACAGCCTAACTTCCCATCCCAAGGCAGTCAGGCAGAAGCAGTTCCCTCTTATTTATGGGAAGGTTGACCTTTTTGTTCTATTCAGTCTTCAATGGAATGGATGAAGCCCACCCCATTGGAAGGACAATCTGCTTTACTCAGTCTACATATTCAAATACTAATCTCATCCAAAACACTCCCATAGGCACACCCAGAATAATGTTTGACCAAATATTTGGATACCCCATGGTCCAGTCAAGTTGACACATAAAATTAACCATCACAATTACTAAGTCCAAACTATCGATTTTTAAAAAATCAAGTTTATGTGGTGCACATATTTCTTACACCTACATTCCATTAGTGAGAACTCAGTCACCTAGGTGCATAGGAGACGGAGAAGTGCAGGATAGCTGGCTGGCCATGTGCCAATGAAAGAGAGAATAGATTTGGGGACAACTGTGAGTCTGCCTACCACATATAAGCAGAATTCTGTTCAAGGCACGGTATTTACATAATATCTTCATCCAATCAACAAGTATCTGGCTCTGCTTTAGTCCTTACCATTTAATTACACTTGGCTATATTTTACACAGTCAAAAGTGTTGTGCCTTTGTTCATAAAGTCACTATTGACTAGAAAGCTCTCTTCCCGATTTTGTTTCTTTTCAGTAAATTGCTCATGTCCTTTTATCTAATAATAGGCATAGCTGGGATGTGAATAGATGTAGTTGGGTTTTCTTAATGCTGAGTCAAGTGTAGCAGATTACCAGAATGAGGTTTCTGAGGGGATTTTTTTTTAATTGGTTATGAATATTCATGGGGCACAAAGCGAATTGTCACCACTCATGCCTAAGATGTGATGGCCAGATCCATACTGGCAGCATGCCCACTACCACAAATTGTGATTATACCCCATGTCCCCCACCCAATTATCCCCAACCTCCCTCTGCCTTCCTCTTTCCCCCCAACTCCACTTTGTATCCCTAGCTATATTCTCTCCCTCTACAGTCCAACACACCACTGTGGTCTTTCTTTCCTTCCTTCTTTCTCTCTCAGTTCCCTCTTACAAATGAGTACATACGGGTTTTTATCCCTCTGTGCTTTGCTTATTTCACTCTACGTAAGTTTCTCCAAGCTCATCCATGTTGCTGCAAATGGGAGAATTTCATTCTTTTTTTATGGCAGAGTAGTATATACTGAGGGGATGGTTCTTTGCAGGGGAAGTAGTGAATAGAATTTACACTCAATATAGGCTTAGGTTACTGTCTGTGAACCTGGAACTTGGATGAGTGAGAGTTTCCCCAATAGTAAGAAGAGCGGGTGGGAATTACAGCTTGAATATGCAGGAATTTGGAGGGGGGGGTCTGTCTTCTCTTTTCTTTCTCTTTGGTCAGCCATTTAGTGAAATGGATATTTGATTGCTGTATTGTTCCTTGTTCATTACTGCTTTTTACTTATTTGTTAGTTTCACTGTTGTTGAGAATTGACTTAAGAAAGGGAAGAAAACTAGTACTATATGCATACATTCTTGTATTTTTCCAGAAAGCTACAGAAATTGTTTTTTAAGCAGTCTTTTAATTTGTATTTTTTTCTCCAATGGGTCAGTGCCCTTGGTAGAAAAGAGGTCCTTCAATTGTACAGTAAATGTTTTAGATTGCTACTCCCTCAGGTTATATAAACTCTGGATATTAATTGACATCCACTTTTACTGCATTAGTCTCTTATTTACTGGCTACATGGTTTTAAAAAGTCTGTCACATAAAACAAATTAACTTATCTCCTATGCATCTAGAATTCATCACGCGTGATAGAAAATCTTAGGGCATTAGGGATTAACTCTCTTAGACCAAGAGTCTGGCCAGAGGATTCCAAAATCTTTCTTGAGAAAATCATGTCCTACTGAAATAAAAATGTGAGATTTTTAAATCCTCTTTTTTAGTGACAGAAGTAGGCAGATGTAAGATGTGAACCGAAGAGTTTTATTTTATAATTTAAGACAGATGAGATTTACTCTTTTCTGTTTTTTTTATGGGCAATAGTTTTAACATTATTTTCAGAAGTGGTTAATACAATGAGAACTATTTTTACAAGACTGCTACTATCAGAAAGTTAAAAATAACAGACCCTTGGAGCTAAGAATAAAAATTTATTTTGAAATATTTGGAACTAGAAGACTTTATAACTAAATGATTAGATATTATTATAAGAGTTTTGGACCATCCCTATCTTTTTCTTCTTTTAATTTCTAAGAACAAATTCACACTAATATTCTTAATTTGATATAAATTTGAATTGGATGTAATCATAGCAGTTCAACATGCTGTATATCAAGTATCAGCACAGTATCTGTCACATGGAAGCTACTCAGTAAATACCAGGCATCTTTTTCTTCTTCTCCCTTCCCCTTGTTGTCCCCCTTCCCTCCTCCTCCTCCTCTTTCTCTTTTTCTTCCTTCTTTTGCTTTTCTTCATTCTGTCCTCTCATTCTTTTCTCAAGAGGAAAATTATGAGAGTGTGCTGCTATGTATAAATAGATTTTTATGAGATATAGAAGACAAGAAAATGTGACTTTTCCAGAATCACTGAGAAAATATATTACAGAACCAAGATTTCCAAAGCTCTATATTTTTTCGGACAGCTAGAACATGCTCGTATTACTTCTTTTCAAGGTTATGTCTGTGTATTAGTCCATCTTGCTTGCTTATAACAAAATATCTGGACCTGGATAATTTGTCTTTTTGTGACCGGCCGCACCGCGCTCAGCCAGTGAGCGCACCGGCCATCCTTATATAGGATCCGAACCCGCGGCGGGAGCACTGCCGCGCTCCCAGCGCCGCACTCTCCCAAGTGCGCCACGAGGTTTGCCCTAGGACCTGGGTAATTTGTAAAGAAATATTTATTTCTTATAGTATCAGAGGCTGGGAAGTCGAAATTCCGAGGAACAAATCTGGTGAGGGCCTTGCTCTTGGCGGCAGCGCTACAGTGACACAGGGTATCACCTGGTGAAACAACAGAAGCAGAGAGTGAAAGATTAGCTTCCTTATTGGCTTTCCTTTTAAAGCCATCAGAACCACCCCCATGGCAATCATTAAGCCACCAATGGATTAATCCATTTACTAGGGAATGGTCCTCACAATCTAATCACCTCTTCAAAGTCCCACCTTTCAATTACCATAATAGGATTTCCCACCTCCTTAACACTGTCACAGTGGAGGTTAAGTTTCTAATGCATGGAACTTTGGGGGACAAAATTCAATCCATAGCAGCCTTTCATAATTGTATTGGGCTTTACATCACATATTTGAGTTGTTCAGTTTAGACTTGTTCTAATACCTCAATTAATATTTGAAGATAGTTGGAAGAAGAAAACTAAAATAGATGTGACATTTTTCCTGGATTAGCTAGAATGGAGAAGTGAATCCTACTATCCACTATTGTATAGATACCTGGAAAGGCTACATAACGTGCTTACAGTCTACCAACCAGTCATCGGCATACTAGGTTCAAACCCTGATTTGTCTGATTTTGATGTCTTTTTATAAGTTTTTTTTTTTAAATATAAAAAACAAATATAAAGGAAGGAAAAAAACATTTTTGAGTATTTTATCCTTGGCCATGTGAAAAATGCTTTATATACACATTTTCTCAATACTATCATCAAAATTTTTGCAGCGAAACTGCTTTCCTAGTTTGCTTTTTAAAAAAGGGGGGTGGGAGTGCAGGGGAGACAAAACAGAAACAAAAACCCAGCAATATGAACAGAAATTGAGTATGTGAAAATCTTCACTGGTGGCATGCATCATATCTATTATTTACACTTTTGAAGAGTTATTCTGAAAGTTTAGTTTTTGAAGGTTTGAAATATTCATAGGCATGCCCAAACACTATGCCTATAATTCATGCTGTCTGTATAAACTGGATGCCCATGGGCCTACCCACTTTAGCCCCAACTTAGGTAATGTATAGCCCCAACTGGCATGTTTCATGTATAAAACCCCACTTAAAATAAATATTTTCATAGATATGCGTAATTAAATGGTATGGACGTTCCTCAAACAATTGCAGATAGATCTACCATACGACCCAGCTATCCCACTGCTGGGAATATACCCAGAGGAATGGAAATCATCAAGTCGAAGGTATACCTGTTCCCCAATGTTCATCGCAGCACTCTTTACAATAGCCAAGAGTTGGAACCAGCCCAAATGTCCATCATCAGATGAGTGGATACGGAAAATGTGGTACATCTACACAATGGAATACTACTCAGCTATAAAAACGACTGAAATACTGCCATTTGCAACAACATGGATGGACCTTGAGAGAATTATATTAAGTGAAACAAGTCAGGCACAGAAAGAGAAATACCACATGTTCTCACTTATTGGTGGGAGCTAAAAATTAATATATAAATTCACACACACACACACGCACACACACACACACAAAAACCGGGGGTGGGGGAAGAAGATATAACAACCACAATTACTTGAAGTTGATACGACAAACAGACAGAGGGGACATTGGTGGGGGCAGAGGGAGGGGGGAGGGAGGTTTTGGTGATGGGCGACAATAATCAGCCACAATGTATATCGACAAAATAAAATTTAAAAAAAAAATTTCAAAAAAAAATAAAACTTAAAAGATTCCCGTAAAAATTAGCTCACATGCACATAGGATAACCAACCATCCCAGCTTGTCTTGGGATGTGGAACTTTCAGTACTAAAACTGGGACAGTCTCACACAGACCAGGGTGGTTACCTTATATGATACAATGTATCAGGGAAATATGGCATAATCTCCCATAATATTCATTCAGTCATTCAATCAGATATAATTATCCCTCTTTTCGAGATGTGAATCCAGGTACAGTGTATCTTGTGAAACAGCTACTATTGAAACAAATACTGAAATCTGGGTCCGGCTGGCTTTAAAAAGGATGCATTTTCTAAATACCACACTTCTTGCCCAGCCATTATCTCAGGAAGAAAATAACATTAACAAATAGTGTGTTGAATTCAGACTTTATCAAGAAAATTTTGGCTGTCTAACCACACGTCAAATTCCTCTCATCCTGTTCAGGATGCCCACAGGAAGCCTGGCAGGAACTCAGGGACATGGTCTTCTGGCCACCATGAAGATGCCACTCAGTCTTCCTCCAGCTCTTCTGTTCCTTGTCTGTGCTGTCACTGCAGCCCCTCCATTTTGTCCCCCAAGTCACCATGGCCCCCTTCTACTGTATTCTTACTCCTGTGGCACTCTTTCAACTGCCATGTCTTCTCCTAATCTTGCCTAGATTTTAGTGAAAAGTGATTTTGTTTTCTGTGAGAGCTTCTCATCCCAAGTATATAGAAAAAGATGGGAAGACCAGGGCTAGACAATAAAATGATAGAAATACGCATCTATTTTCAAAATATTTTCTCCCCTTTCACCCATCCCAATGATCTTGAAGCAGAGCATTTTTACCTCCCTAAGATGATCTGTGCTTTTCCCTCCAGGATCTTCCTTCTGGTGGTTCTGCTTTACTGGCCTTCCAGACTTTGCAAGGTCATGCAGCTGTTTAGGATTTGAAATGTGGCTAGTCCAAATTCAGTGTGTTGGAACTATAAAACGTCCATAGGATTTGGAAACTTTAGTATGGAAAAAAAAGTAAAATACCTCATTAAGATATTTTATATTGATTACCTTATAAAATTACAATCTTTAAAATGTGTTAGTTAATTAAAATGTAATATTAAAATTAATTTCACCTTTTTTTTCTTTTTATTTTTTTTAAATGGCTACTAGGAAGTTTAAAATGACATCTATGGCTCACATATCTATTGGGCAATATTATTCTACAGTATCGTGATATCTCTGCAAAGCTGGGATTAGAGAACATATCTACCAGGAAAGTGTCCATGTATTTCTCTTTTATTTATCCATCCATCTATGCCTCCATTCATTTAACATATACTTGTTAGGTTTTATAGATACAAGGATGGGAAAACAGACATGATCATTCTCTTCATGGATATTACAGTTTAGTAAAGAAAAAAATTCATCAACCAAATATTCCACCAGTAAATGCATAATTAGAAGCCATGTTAAGTACTAAGTTGGAAAGATGTACAGTAGTCCTCTCTCGTCTGAGGATATGTTTTTTCCTATACATACAGTATACCCATGATAAAGTTTAATTTATAAACTAGGCACAGTAAGAGAGTAACAACAATAACTAATAATAAAATAAATTATAACAATACACTGTAATAAAAGTTATGTGAATGTGCCCTCTCAAAATATCATACTACAGATCTTAGCAATCTCAACATGATTTTTTTCTTATTAGGGTGAGAACTTTCTCCTTTTCACTCTAAAGGAAGCACTTTATGGCTTCTCTTTGACATATCTGATTGACAGTGTCACTTCTGTTGCACTTTGGGGCCATTCTTAAGTAAAATAAGGATTACTTGAGCACAGGCACTGAGTCACTGAGACAGTGCATACAGTAACTTAAGAGGCTGCTGGGGAGCGTCTACAGCATGGATATGCTGGACAAAGGGACAAATCACATCCAGGACAGGAAGGAGTAGGAAGGTGTGAGATTTCATTACACTACTCAGAAAGACACACAATTGAAAATTTATGAATTGTCATTTCTGGAATTTTCTATTTAATATTTTTGAGCCATATAGAAGGGACCTTGGCTATGGGTATGGAGTATAAAGAAAGGTCTTCCTATAGGATTAGGCACTTCGCCTCATTAACTAGGCCAGCGTGGGGTGGGAGGAGAAGGAAGACCATCTCAGATGATCCTTTTCAGGCCTTGTAGCAAGAGGACTCAGGACACTAAAAGAGAACAAGACAGAACATTTTCAAAATGAGGTTGGAAAGAGAGACAAAGTCTAAATCAAAACATCCTGTGGAGACAAGTAGCTGAAAAAGAGAGAACGTCAGCAACAGCTCTTCCAAAGTTGCATTGACTCATTGGAAGCTAGTGGGCAATTTTTTTTAGGGTGAGGGGCTCTAGAAAGTTCGTTTGTTTTTGCTTGTTATATTATTTGCTTTTGATCCTTTGGCACAGCTTATAGATTGGGAAATGTTCAATGGAAATACGGTAATGCTAGGTCTATTTTTTAGAGTTTAGTTGCAGAGCTCTTTTTGACAAGGTTATTTTGATTTAGTCAGGCCAAAATAAACAAGGCCATAGGGATATGAAGAGGAGAGTACTTTCTGGAATTTATATGAAACCTCTCCACCTCCCACCCTGACAGCCAGGCAGGAGTCCAACTGAAAGAAGCAAAAGAAAAAAAAAGTTTTTTAAAGAGAAAAGAGGGACCATTTTGGGGCCATCTTTTCACATTAGAATATTTTTCTGAGCTTCTCTACATAAATCTGAGTGGATTTTTTTTTTTGTTTTTTTTTTTTCATTTTTTTTTTTTGTTTCTTTCTGGTAAGGCAGATTCTTTACTTGATCATCATTAAGCATTGGCATTGATTCGGAAAATGACTGTGGTAATACATGCAAAAGCATAATTTGAGTTATAAAGTGCTGTATAAATTTATAATTTCTGTAATGCTTCATTAGTGAGGATCACGGCTTCCCATTCAACTGCTATCAGCATTATTTATGCAGATCATTTTTTTACCCAAATGGATGAGGGAAGAAAAGAAAAAGACCTCACAGTGAAAGATACTGCAAGTCATTTCCCCATAATTTTAAACTTTATCCACTTAGACTACAAATTATTCTGGGAAAAGATCTATACATAACTGTGAAGCTGTAGTAATTCGTGGGAAATTAAAGTTAATGCAGAATGCTCTGCTCGGATTTTTCTTTTTTTTTTTTTTATTGTTTTCAAATAAACTACTTTCCATTTTGCTTATTGGACAACACATGGTTAACTGGTTTAGGACACTACATAACATTAGAGAGACTGACCTATTTTCTGATACTCTATGTGGATCACGTTCGAAATATGCTTCAGCATACCTGCAGCAAAAATATGCGTGCATAGGAAACATGTCACTGTGGCTTTTATTTGTTTGGAAAAACCAAAATATGTTTACTTATTTTTGAGACCCTTTGGAAAATCCTTTCAAAATAACATAAAAAGAAAACTTGGAGACATTAATATTTTGCAAGTAGAATCAAATTTTTAAAAAGATTCGATTATGATACATAACAGAGAAACTGTTTATTAGAAAAACATATGATGCTGACTTTGGATTGGAATTTATAATTCAGCTTGTGGATATGCTAATTTTCTTTTCCCCTTCTCTTTCAGCTCATATTTTCTGATACCAACAGCTTTATTGCTTGTTAATAACTCAATTAATTTTTTGCTGTTTTATTTCTTTCATTTTTTTTTTTTTTTGAAGAAAAACCCCTGAGATAAGAGAGAGCTTTGCTTAGTCAGAGGAATGTAAATGCTGCTGTTCCTTTGGGTTGGAGCTGAGAATATAAGGAGATGGTACCACGAGCTAGAGAAATAAACAAGGGCTCCATCATTACAGGCCCTGAATGCCATGCTGTATTATGGAGTTTCCAAGTCACTGTTCCATGCTGTTGAGGCCCCTTCTCCCCCCAAGGAGGGCTAACACCTTCTTCTTCTTGTTACTTCCATCACCCAGGAATACAGTGGAACTTCTCAGGGCCACTCTGCTGAATGAGTTCTGCCAACTGTCACAATTTTAACTTTAGTTAGACCAAAATCCAAACCCCAAGTCACCTGTTACATGATTCCTATCATCAACTGAAGGAACTCAACCAGCTGTACATTGTATCTAACACAGCTGCATGTAATTCTCCAAAGATTTCAAATATCCAACAATGAACATACAAGCTGTTTTCACAATGCTTTTTGGCACTACTGCCTTGTCTGTTCTGGATGAGTACTTGATAGTTTGCAATGTTAACTGGGAGAAGTATGAAAAGAATGTCCCATACATTCAGCCACTGTTTTTTGATGCTCTTTTGTGCAAGGCTAGAGGCTCTGCTAAATGCTAGAGGATAAAAAGGTTAAGTAAAGCTCAGTTTCTACCTGGAGGGAACTTATGAGCCTGTAGAATGACAATCCTGGCTAATTATGTAGGGAAATGGCAGGGATTTGGAGGCAATTAGAAAAAGAATTTAATACTTCTAGCCTGCACAGTGCCTGGCACAACATAGGTGTCTGAAAAGTGCTGCTGCTGTTGATGAAGATGTTATAAATAAAACCACTAGGAACGTTATTTCTAACAGAGAGGAGTATGAGACATTTATTTTTTGTGCAGAACTTTGAAGGCTGAATAAGATTTCAATAAGGAAAGATTTAGGACATGGTCGTTCCCAGCTGAGCTAACCTGATTAAACCAAAGAGCAGGATGAGAAAGCCCAAGACAAGGTGTGATCAGGAGTAAGTTCTCAAAGAAGCAGAGTTCTCGGGGAAAGTGAAAAGCTCCTTAGGAAGCAGTAACAACAGGCTAAGTGAGAACTGAGGAGGACCTGACCCAGAACTTTGGCACATTCATCTTTTGTGTTTAGATGTCTCCCAGGGCCTTTGTTTAAATCTACCTATAAAGTCTGATGTCCTGGTTTTCTAGGACATGACCCCTGCAGTATGTCTTTGACATTTAATTTCACTTTTAAAATTAAAGTGGTATTTTTCAAATGAAAATCCCTTGTCTCTAATCACAGTATACCTTCAAATATAGGGTCTAATCGTTTACAGACTGAATTGTCTTAATTTTGTCACTTTGGCCAAAGCTTCCATTGTTTTAAAAGATAAGCCAGTTCAAGAAAAAATTCCCCCTAAAATGAGCCACCCTCATTTACTTCTTTAAAAAGAACTTTGTTCAAAGTCGTATATTCTGAATTAATCTTTTTTGAACTTTTACAGAGAGTTGGGGTGAGAATGTTTACAACACATCCAAGTCCATCCTATTACTAGCCTTGTACTAGGTGGCCATTAGGTACAATATGTATTATAGAAGAGAAGGTCATGATACAGGAGATTTATCAGTTGAGATGATTTTATATTTTCATGAATAGGAATCCATTTTTTTAAAATTCCAAATTTTGTTTTGTTTATTTAACTTTCACTGCATGCCTTTCTTCAGATTAAAAAAAAACGAAACAAAACAAAACAAACAACAACAAAAAACCCTCCCACAAACTGGAAGTTTTAACTAATCTGTGACATTTAAGCCTGTTTGTAATATATGTGTGCTATGCTGAGCATATGTTGTTCTCCAATTTACTGTGTTTCCTTGTCTTTTTTCTGTGCATAATTGGATTTTAATATGACAAATGTGGTAGGAGATTTTCTACCCTAAGAGATTTCCTGGCTCCAGTGTTTGAAAGCATCTAAAGTTGTCTGCCTAATACTTCCTCTAAATTAGATCTAGAGCTCTGTTTGGAAGTACCCTTGAGAAACTTGGAAAGGTTTTTATTGACACTAAATACTTGAAGATAGTAATTTACATAATAGTGTTTATGTTCAGAAATAATACTTCAAATTTCTAAAGAAACTATTTTGGCCTGAGAACTCCTCTTACAATATCTGATTTACTTATTCTCTGAAAATAGAACCTTTTTTTTTTTTTTTTTTTTTTGTGCCTTAATAGACTTACAGAGCCAGAAACACCAGCTACTACTCTTAATCTGAAAAGGAAAATTTAATTTAACACCTTATCTAACAATGCACAAGAAAGTAATACTTTGGGTGGATTATCATGGTAAGTTATCATTTACTCCCAGTGTATCATCTAATCAAGTTATTTCTTAAATGCACTGATTCCTAGAAAATCTTTTGGAATTTTATTAATGACACTAACTTCCATAGAAAAGAAAGTATTTGTAATTAGGTAAACTTTTTTGTCAGAACCAATAACAGATTATTCCCTTCTGCCTTATTATAAATTTAGTGGTTTATCAGAATTATATTAGAATGAATTATAACGAACTCCTAAATAATGTAATTTAGATTATAGATAGGCTTGTGTGCAATTTCTTGGCATTCCATGTACACTACTTTTTCTTCTCCTTCTTATATGCTCCTCCTATGTGATCTCATCAACACTTATGGCCAAAAATATCACATTTGTGTCAAGGCTCTCAGATTTAGAAATCCAGCCTGAATTTTACTACAGCGCTGGGTAGTATGTCTTAATGTCATCCTAATATTGGAACATGAAATATCACAAGGATCTCAAACTTAACATGTCCCAAACCAAATCTTTTTCTCCACACTTGAGCACTTCAGTTCATATCCCAGTCCAACTTTCCTGGTAAATGTTCTGTCACTGAACAAATTACAGTGACTGGCAATGTGAATATCAAATATTGAAATCACTTTGCTCCCAACCCACTTGCCCAACCCTGGTATTAAAACCTTCACCGACTCTGGTCAATTTTATCTCCAGAGTACATGTTTCTATCTCCCTGGTTTCTACGTACCCTAGTCTAAGCCATTGTCACCTCTCGACTAGACCACCACAGGAGTGTCCAAGTTTATACTACTAGAAGGCCACCTCGCTTGCCCTCTTCACCATCCTGCATTCATTCTTCTCACTGCAATCAGAATGGTCATTTAAAAACATTTTTCTGATCACATCACTTCTCTGCTTAAAATCCTTTGGAAGCTTCCTGTTGTGCTTACAATGAAGACCAAAATATTTACTTAGCATGACCTGTATGTCCCTGAAAAATTCAGACTCTGCCTACTTGCCAACCACATCTCATGCCACTGTGCCCCTGTTACTGTTTTCTAGTCACACTGACCTCTGCTAAGTTCTTGTGTGCCCAGCTCTTCCCTGCCTCGTGGCTCTTGCTTCTACATGAACATCTTTCCTGCTCACTCGTCACATCACTGGTGCCATGGCATCACTTGGGTAGCCAAGGATGCCACCTCCTATTCTAAAGTAGGTCCTTCTTCTTCTCTCCCATGATCCCCTCTTCTTTTCCTTCAAAGAACCAATATGACCATTTATGTGTTACTTCTCTTTCTCCCATTAACCTTAAGCTTCATGAAGGCAGTGGACATGGCTGGTTTGTTTACAACTAAATAGTTAGCACCAAATAGCATTCCTAATACACAGTAAGTACTCACTAAGTATTTTTGAATAAATTAATGAATGAACATCTAGAAAAATAAAGCAGGTAAGGTCTTCAAGAAATTGAGTGTTTAAGGAATATCACATTTCTGCTTACTGAAAAAAATCTGTTGCTTAGATCTCAACTTTTCCTGTGGAGTGAGGAAATTCAAACTTATATATATCTTCCCTCTTTAATGACACATGAAGACTGTGGAGGCTAATGCAAACTAAATTTAATTACAGGTGTCTTTACTGTCATGCTTGCCCAGAGACCTCAAGAGAGTCTGCTCTGCTGCTTTCAGGCTACACTTGAAAAAAGGAATCTTTGCTAATGCTGTGAGCCTCAGTGTCTAGTATCCACCCTTTTCATGGATTCAGCAGCCATTTCCTTCCAGAAGCTTGCCATTTCCCAGGACACTGCCAAGGGGCAGGGCCCGAGTCGCTCTTTTTCTTCTTGTCATATTCTGAGCTGTAGATTTTGGCTGTAAGTCTAAATTTCAGTCCAACTGATCCAAAGTACAATGTGTAACAAAACCTAGATGTGATTTGTTAATTTATGTTTTTACAAAAGACAAGAAATTATTATTGCAAATGATGGAGCTAACTCTATGGAGTTAGAATTATTGACATTTTGGTGTATAGTAATACAAACATAATCGTTTACAGCCTATCATAATATGAGGCAGAGGTCTGATATACCATGTAATCCTAATTCACTAAGGAATTTTGTGAAGACTCTTGTTTGAATTAAGAAATTCCCTCCCTCTCTCTCTCTCTAAATTCTACAGACACTTCTCTTCATACCCCATACCATTTTCTATTTAGATTGTCATTTTCTTATATTGAGACCCTTAAGATATATTACAATTTTTAAATAAGAGGACTCATCAATTGGTTATTTTATTTTTTTCTAAAAAAAATTTGTTTTTCTAAAACAAGTGCTTGAAAAATACAGAAAGGTATAAAGAAAGTAAATAATCACTCATAATTGTACATATGGCAATAACCAGCGACATCAAATCTTTGTTATAACTGCTTAATCTCACTGCTCTGCTAATATTATTTACACATTAGCTAGCATTGATCTTGGCATCTGGATGACTGTGTGGAACATTGCTGCTCTCTGACCCTTTCTGAACACCTTCTGACTACCGTCTCCGTTTTCTATCGACTTAAGATATTGGATTGGATTTTATCTCAGCTCTTTTTGGAAGAAAGACCAGATTCCAGTTTGATTCCCACCAGCCTATTGACTTTCTATTGGAGAACATCAAAGATGTCTTTATACTTCATGGTTGATATTATTCAACACTGCCTCTAACAATAATAGCTGCGTGACTGTTTAACCATTTTGTCTCCATTTTCACGTAGGTTGACACTTCAAATGTAGAATAATATTCATAACAAAGGAGAAGCAATTCCGTACATCAACATGTATATAGTAAGTGGCCAGAATCCTGGTTATGTAACTCTGAGTGCTTCTGATGTTGCCACCTACTTCTATTGCTACAGTCACAAAGCCCAGAGAAGTCATTTACTTAGTCTCTGAAAGAATGATTCTCTCAAAGGTAGTTGTTAGATATAGTCACAAAATATTTTAAGCTCTCCATCTTCTGGATACATGAGGGGAAGGCACTTCCTCTCCCACTTTTGAATTTAGGAGTAGCCATGTGACTTGCTGTTTTAGACTGTGTCTGTTGCTTATAACAAAGTACATGAAACTGGGTAATTTATGAAGAAATGAAATTTATTTCTTACAGTTTGGGAGGCTGGGAAGCTTAAAATTTAGGGAACACATCTGATGAGGGCCTTATTTTACAGCGACGTAGGATGTCGCATGAAAATGGGCTGAGCAAGAGAGAGCTAACCTCTTCACTCACTATCCTTATAAAGCCATCAGAACCATACCTATGACAACCCATTAAACTATCAATCCATTACTCCATGAATGGGTTGATCCTTCATTAAGGCAAGGTCCTCACAATCTAATCACCTTAAAAATCCCGCCTTTCAATTAACAGTATTTCCCACACTTTTAAAACTGTTACAATGAAGATTAAGTTTCCAATACATGAACTGTTGGGGGACACATTTGACCTTTAGTACTTGCTTTTGCCAATGAAATGTAAAAAGACATATGACACTTTCAGGCAGCAATTTTAAGACCCATTGTATGATCTGTCACATTCTCTTCTGTGATTGCAGAAGCCCGTATTGAGATCGTGGCTGCTCCATCGGTCTGGGTCATGGAATTAGGGAAACAAACAGAGGCCCCAAGTGATATGTAGTAGGCAGGTAGTGTGAGTTAGAAACACATCTTTGTTGTTCAAAGCACTGAAATTAGGATTTTAAAAATTACTACATTGTAACCAGGACTATCCTGATTGACACAACTACCCTGCCACTGACATCTATAAGAGCATGAGTGGAGAGGATTTGTCCAATTCCAGGAGAGAGCTGTCCCTAAGGTTATCATACTTTATCTCATACGATCATCTGAAAGTCTCATATCTGCATACCAACATTTAACTTGCTAACATTTAACTTGACACAGCTCCCTAGACACAGCTATAAATAAATACCCTAAAATGTGATCTACCATTGTGGCACTCTTCTTTATAATGGATGGTATGAAGGGACAGAGAGGGAAGGGGTAGAATAGAGCTGTAATTCCCTTCCGCACATTCAGCAGAGCTCATGCTCAATCAAAAAGCACAAAATATGTATTCAATGACACGAATAAAGTACCAACCATCAAAGGATGGAAATATGTGAGCACTGTTACATCACAGTTCAATTGTAACATTATATCTGAAAAATAATAAATCAAATTATAAATTGGAAGAAAATGATAAGAGGTGTTTTGTAAAAAGTAAAACATCTTAGGAAAACAAAAATGTATTTCAATTTTTCAAACACTAGAGTTGCAGAAACTCTATTATTGTGATTTGCTGGATATTTAGGATAGCTATGTAGAGCCTCATGTAGAATTTAAAACTATATTACACATTTTCCCCATGCAGAGCGCTGAAAAAAAAAATCCTCATGACTCACTGAAGGCTTTTATTTTTTCCTGTAAATATTCTGGTTGTCATGTAAAAAACTTATAAAATGCCCAGAATTTCACCTATCATCTTCGAAATGTAAAATTGTATGCCGACAATTTATTTAAGATCTCCTGAATATTTTTGGTAAAATATGACAGTCTACTTGTATCTTGGTACACCAAATACATTTTAAGCATTCAGATTATTTTAGAGCCTTAGTTGAAAGTGCATATTACAGAGGTATATATTTGGGAATTGCTTTAAAACTATGCATTAAAAATAAACTTTCAATCTTATTTAATATTGTATGGTGTGATTTCTATGGCTGTTATCCTGAATATTACTACTATTCAAATTTATTTTTAAAGACAAGTGTAGTGTTTCTAACTATTCGTCAGCCTTTGAGATAGAGAAACAATGATTATGGTCTATCTGTGTGGCTCTTGCTCAGAGATAGAGTCTGTAAAATATTTTTGTAGGTTGATAATCATTAAGTACATGTTTATTCATTGGGTTGCAGTGGCTATATTTTTGCAAAATTCCGTTTTAGTTTCTTAAAGACTTCAAAGGGTGTCTACATTTTTCTGTCATTTCCTTTCAGTTTCCATAGACTTCTTAAGTACTTTGCTTAGCGAGGTCTGCAAGTTATCCTTCAAAAAATAAAACAAAGTTAAAATAGCACTGCTTTAGAGAAACTGATCCAATCTTTTGGTTCTATACCTTTAACTTTTTGTGTCCTTGTGTACTTTTTGTAGCAAAATTTAATGTATCATGATTCTCACAAGGTCAAGTCACATTTTCTAGAAGATAATGCACGTGTGTTTGAATGTCTTCTAGAGTCAGTTTTTCTAAGATATCTTTTTAAAAAATGCCCTGTAGTCTTTCTTTACAGATTAAGCAATTAAACGGCAACATTCCAGGGTGTAACTATTTGTACGCAAATGTATTACACAATTGACATTTTACAATCCAACACTTTTATAACAGCTAAGCAGTAATAAAACCATAGTGCTAATCCAGTAAAGGATCACATATATTTAGAAATCTTCAAGGGGGCTGTAATGTTACCACAATCCCAATAGAAACAATCAACTTGAAGTTTCATTACAATTCACACAAATTACTGTTAATTCTGAGAACTTTTCAAATGTTTTGCTATGCTGTTGTTCTTTATAATAAAACTTCTCAAAGTATATTTATAGGTGTATATACACTTACAAAAATAAAAAAATGATCAGTTAGTAGATTGTGCCTAGATCAATGCTTTTCAACCTAATAACTTATACATTATTCCTTATTAGGGATTTGTTAAACCTGCCAAAGTGATTAAGTGGGTATGCTCATTTATTCTTAGGACTAGTTTTCTTTAACTGACCTTTTAATAAAGGCAGCTTAAGGAATAAGCTGTCAACAAGGCTGGTATTCTTTTTCCCCTCTCATGCAGGGGCATAATTAAATACAAAATGCCCTAGTTTCTCTTGTGTAGGACTACTAAGCATTGGATTTTAAATTAATTTAAACATCATTAGATCATCCATGTAAGCATATTGCAAGAGTCAAAAAATTGGGGGCCTAGCCTTGATTCTGTCACAAACTAGTTTTATGAATTGGAGCATCTCACTCGATTTATCTGAGGCTGTTTTATCATCTACAAAAGAAGTGAGCTATAAGAAAAATAGGAGTTGTGAGATTTGCTCCAGCTTTACATTCTTTAGTTCATAATGAAGCTATCTTTATTAAATTATTCATATGGACTCTTAACATTCTTAAACATAAAATTTGTTATATTTGAAGAAGTTTCTTAAAAAAGAGTTACTTGACAATTTTAATCCAAACTCTACGCTCCCAAATCTGAGCATGGTAAAACAGTATATACCACGATTATTGAAAGAAATTACTCAAACTGGTACTTTCTTTACCTGTGTGCCAGTCATTTGCCTGTGCACTTAGATCTGTCTCCTTCCTCCTGCTTTGCTCTGCATTGCAGAAGGCTGACCTCAGTGATCTGTGTTTTCCAAGCCCCCTCACTGCTGCAGCCATGGAGGGTAAGATGCCCATAGCTCCATCCCAGAGAGAATCTGCCACAGGGAGGGCAAGGAACCAAGAGCACCCTGCTGTGGTGCTTTCAAGATCTGCTACCTAGGCAGTTGCTGGTCACTGACTGAGCATAGTGGGCATACAAGACCCCTCTATGGGTAATCTGTTGGGCTGTTGGGCTGTTTAAGTCTTTCTCAAAACTTTATCAGGGTCTGAGGCCCTTGCTCCCCAATCGTCTAATCTGCCCCCTCTCCTTTCATAGGTCTTATTAAAGCATCGGCTCTGAAGGCCTTCCCTACTCATTCCTTTTCCTTCTCCCCTTTGTCTTTCATTGGTGTTACCTCCAAGACATCTCTTGCCCTTCTAAATCCATCTCGCCATATACTTCCTAGGGGACACGACCTTACACATTTGTCAATTTCTTCTGACTACATTCAGCCGGTGGGGTACCCTGGAGGGGAGGGGAGGGAGGAGCAATGAGAGAAGCTGGGATACAGCTGCCTCTCTGTGTCTGCTACGGGAGGCATCTGAGCTGTGGCTGCACCTCCTCCATGTGCCAGCTGCTGCCCCATGGCCCCTCTTTCTCAGTGGGTCTCAGTTCCTGTCAAACTGACTAGCTTCTAGGCTCCAGTAATACTACCTTTTCCCAACTGCTTCATGGGTACTAGCAGCTTTTACTGCTGTTAACATCGTGTTCATCTCACTACCCTCACTATCCTTTATAAGAAAAATAACCATCTGGTAAAAGGTAGTGAACAAGATACTTTGGTATATTCCTATTTCCTGCCTGAGATCTGAGTCACCGGAGGGAATATTGGTTCTGTAGCTCTCCAGTAATTTCCTTTCAAACTGCCTTCTGGAATTTGCATTTCTGAGCCCTGCATCCTTGCTTTGCTGGTAACAGACCTCCTGCCTCTTTTCTTTTACAAGGCATTCCTTCTCTCTCTAGTGAGGACCCAGATTGAGGGCATCGGTAGGCATGGAGTCAGGCATGTAACCCATCCTTGAGCAACTTCTTCCAGGAACTGCTAGGGATGTGGGGGAGAGAGGAATCTCCCTTTGAGCTTCAGGGCCTTGAGAACTCTGCACATCTGTACCTGTGGGAGTATTTTGTGGAAAGACCCTATCCACGAATGAAGCCCATAGTGAAGGAGGCCAACCTAAAAGGTAGCTTTTTTTTTTTTGCTGGCCAGTACAGGAATCGAACCCTGGATGTTGGTGTTAATCATCACCACACTCTAACCAAATGAGCTAATCAGCCAGTTGAAGTCTTTTTTCTTTTCCTGACTCACTGAAAAGGAGTTTTGAGTAGTGGGGGAAGGGGCAGGTTGTTGGAGATGAGATTAATTTGGGGTTATAAGCACAGAGAATGTGGACACAACTGGGTGTCTGGATAGTAGCTGAAGAGTAAAGAAACAGAAATCACGACACCCTGCATAAGTTGAATTACCTCCACATTTTTCATTCTGAGTTTCTGTCTTTTCCTTATACTTATGATGTCTGCAGCATCCATTCTTTTTATTACATTGCTATATATCTTCCCAAACTCTTTGAAGTCAGAGCTCTTTGTTATCGCTACCACCCGGTGCTGACATCTGTGGCTAAGCTCCCTGGGCTGCTTCAGGATTTTTTTGAACCAGTTGCCATAAATTAGAGGAAAGGAACTTCCCAAAGATTTAACTGCTTATTCATAAAACAATAACATTATTTGTGACAGGAAATGAAACAGATTTTAAATGTCTGTGAATGGATTGTTGAAAATGACATCTAAACAACCATCCATGTTTTCCTTAATTCTGAATTAAATCCTTTCTTGTATGTTTTCTTTAACACCATAGTTATACGGGTTAATGTCACTGAACAACTTACTCCATGCCATGAACAGGTAGGTTTCTGACAGGATGTCAGCATCAGCTGGGAATTCAGATCAGTAAATTTCTTTTCCAGGGTGCATAAACTTAACTTAGGCTAGAAAAAAACCCTTTCTTTTAGGTGCTCTCAGCTTCGAGCATGGGCTGGCCATCCATTGTGACCCCGCTTTAATTTTCTGCATGAATGTCTCATAAATTGTCATCTCCATTTCAGCCTTGGTGAGAACATTAACATTTGTGCAAAGTAGAGTTCTATTTGAATTAGCTAGAATTTTTGAAAGGAACCAAGGTAATTGGCATGTTCTGATTTACTCAGTATGAATCACCTTGGGCCTGGTATACTCTAAAGGAAGTTTAAAATGAAAACAAAATTATCCAGATCTTGAGTTTCAAGCTAGAGGGCACTGCCCTCTCACTTTAGGAGGGTAAGTTTGTTCAAACAAAAACAAGAATAAAAATCATGGCTCCCCCTCCACACACACACCATGTAGTTTTTCACGTCTTTGGAGCCGCTTCACTATCAAAAGAGCTGCAGATCCTCTCATATTTTTAACCCTGGATAGCCCAGAAACACTAAGACTCCCAGTGACATTTGAGGCCAGATTCTCATTATTGCTTCTCTGTGGTCCCTATGATTTGAAAAGTTAAAGTATCTTGATCACTTTGCCAATATCTTCATATAAAAATTATCTGAAGAAAATTTAGGATAATGGAAATAAGAAATAATGACTTTAATAGGTATCACATTGCAATGTGGAGACATTTGAATCTTAAAACCTAGGATCCATGGGATAACCAATGGAAGAAAACTATACTAGGAAAATGCATATGCATACACGTGCACATGCACAGAGTGTCTACTCTACCAAGTGCGTGCTCTTTCCCAGCTGCTATGCCAGAGGTTTCACATAAGTATGGTAATGAAGAGTCCAAATGTTGGTGTCACAATGACATGGGTTCAAAATCCCATGTTGTCACTTATTAATGGTGATACCTTGAGCAATTAAAAAAAATTATCCTGATTATCATTTGCCTTGTATAAATTGGGAATAGTAAAATTTACTTATTGGGGTTGTTGAGAGATTTAAGTGTGTATGTAGAGCACTTGATGTAGTGCTTGGCACATAGACTCATAATAATAGACTTTATCATCATCATCATCATCATCATCATCATCATCATCATCATCATCATCATCATCCCATCAACATTAGCTATGGCTATCTCTGAACTTGCTTTAATTTTCATTTTATTTCACTTGTATCTTTATACCACTCCTATGTGTTACGGATTATCATTCCCATTTTAGATGAGAACTGAGGCTGAAGGCAATCCAACTGATAATTAGCTAAGAGGGGAGTTGAGCTCATACATGTCTAAGTATGGAGCTCCTGCTCTTTGCACAGTATTGTACATATACAGTATAATTTTTTCTGATATAGGGAACTAACTTTTTTTCCCAGAGCAACTTGAACACACCTTTACTCATACAAATTCCCAGATCAACTGACTCATTTGGACAAAACAAGAATTTCATATGCAAATAGAATAGGGAATTGGATATATATGAGATATTTATGTCAAGACATATGTACCAGTACCTTAAGTAAGAAACAAGCTACTAATACATACACACATATATACATAGGAACATATACACATATCTGTGGCATTAAGTCCATTTTAAAGTATATATTCTGTAGTGTCAATAATACACAATTTAAGGTCAAGCAACAAGCAGTATGTAAAGTTATAAAGGTAAAAGGAAAGATTTATTACTCCGAGTTTACTTTTCTGTAATCAATTTTGAGGTTCTAGTTTTTAATCTTTTGTGCAATCTTACATTTCCCAAGAGAATTCACCTGTAGTATAAGGATGTTCTGTTTTGTTGAAAAATAACATTATATAATTGTGTCACCATTTACATAACTGGAGTTGCAGGAGCTTGCTTCTAACACAGGGCAAAGCCTCAAGAAAGTCTTTTGAAATGTGCAGCAGATGGTATTATCAATAAAGAAATAAAGCTGTGCCTGCAACACCTTCCTGCCAGGGAGGAGTAAGGATGATGACACTTCTCCTGTGCCATATAGATTGTTCTACAAAGCAGTACTTAATGCCATTTAAAATTGTAGCCACAAGTTACTGCATGTATAATTTTGTTGTCACCAGTCCAAAAGTAAACTTTTCCAAGATAATGTATATGTTTTCATGTATACATTCATCCTGTATAACCTGAAATATTAGTGGATAAATGAGAAATAAAAGGTTACTTAGGTTTATTTCACGTCTGGAGAGTCAGTGTAAACATTTGAGTTTCATTAGGACATTGGTTTAATAAAAATTTCAGTGCATAATTGTTTTTCTGTGCTAAGACAAACTTTCTTATACAATATTAAGAACACAGACGTAAGTAGACAAAACAAAAAGAGACTTTCGCTAAGTAATGCCAAATCTACTCTTGCAATATAGCCAGTAAACATACAGCAAGGAAGAGTACCTGAAGGTTTTCTTAATTGCATGTTTAATCTCTCTGCATACTTACTTCATCACTTCAGTACTTGCCTAGAGACCTATAAAAGCATTGAAGGGTAACATTTTGCAAATTGAATGCAGAAAACTAAGGCATGTTACATCAAATCAAACTCTGTCTTGCTGTAAGCTGTTTTGGAAAGTTAAATTGATCAGCCAGCCTCCCACTTGCTGTGAAAATGCATGCTTGGCAAAAATATCTGATGCAGGCTTCTGAGATTTATAAGACGATTCACATCTTTTACATATGAATAAAAATATTTATCTTGCTAGTTTGATGATCTTTACACACAACTAAGAGATAGTACTGCTTAGTATGTAAGAACACAGAATCTGCAGTTAGCTTGAGGTTAAAGCTCAGCTCTACCACCTCCTACATGTGTGACCTTGAACATACTACTTACCTTCTCTTAGTCTTAGTTTCTCTTGGCTATTTGTTGTTTAATGGGGAAAAATAGTAATATTATGTACTGCTAAAGGTTATCATAAATAACATGAGAGCATTTGTTGAAAGCTTTTCACAAAATACCTAACCGTAAGTGCTCAATAAGTGTTTGTTAAAAGGAAAAACAGGAGGGAGGTAGAAAGAGAAGAGGGAGAAAAAGGGAATTTGGGCTTTAGCTTTTTAATTCTAAGTTTAAGCCCAACCAGAGGTTGTAGAGATTGAAGAGAAAGTTGTTTGTAAGGAATGGAACTCTAAGAAGCAGTTGACAAACACAAAATGACTATCTAAATATTTCATACCCTCATAAAAATTACATAGATCAACCATGAAGTTTTAGTTACTGGACAACTTTAACTTTCTCCACTTTACCTTTGTTTTGTTGATAGTGTTTTTTGTTTGTTTGTTTGTTTGTTTTCTTTTTTCCTGTAAGGAAGCAGGTCTAGGAGATCCCAATTAATCTTGAAATTGTAGAAAGTAAGCAGGAGAAGGTGGTATTATTTATTTTTTTAAAAGAACACACCTAAAACTATGCTAAGTTTTTTCTTTGGCTGGCGAAATTATAACAACAAGTGTCTGGCATTAGTCTCCTATACCTCCTCGTTATAGACCATTCCGAAGGATTCCCCAGACATCCAGGTACTGTTTTACTTCGCCCTGACGGCAGTTGAAGTTTCGGTGCCTCCTGTTTCTTCTCAACTGGAAAGGACATTCATTTCTGCCCAGCTCCAAGTTTATCTCCCTTGTACTAGAATGTGCATTCTACCAGTAAATCTAAAACTGCCTTGACATGTTGTTATAACACCTCATGGATGTGGAAATTTTATTGCCACCTAATGTGAAACATGGGAAAAGGTGTGATCTGGCTGCTCCTTGATGTGTTTTTACACTGGCACAACACATCGCACTTCCTGCGTGGTGAGCACTATAGCCAATGCATTTATTCCTGCTTTCTTTCCTCTTACTGTCCTTTTGTAGGCCACTAGATTGTATTGCCAGTTTATTTAGAAATAATTGAGATTAAGTGCTCTTTTGTCTTTTTGTACAACTAAATTCTGTAGTAGGATTACAACCATGAGAGAATCCCTAACAATCCCATTTATAGAAAAAAGTCAGCAGGAACATTTTAGCATTTTTAAGACAAGTTTGATGATATTTCTGTAGTGTTACAAAAGAACCTTGATATGGCAACCTTATGAGAAGTTACTAGCTGGCAAGTCCCATGCATGATATTTTACCTAATTTTATTTGATCCTTAGGGGAACCTTATAAAGAAGATATTATGGTAGGGAAAATGAGTCTGAGAAATGTGACTTACCCAATGTCATAAAGAGAGCAAGAGGTAATTCTAGGTTTTGAATCCTGTCTAAGTAAAAAGTTTGAAGAAAGCATTTATTTCATGGGCAAATTCCATACATCACATCACCAGACAGGCTTGGGGCACTTGAGCAAGCAAGGCATTGTCCTAGCACTGAGAATACACCAGAGAATACATGCAGAGACACAATCCCTGCATTCATGGAACTCCTTAGCGGGACAGACTTTCAAAAATTGCACTTAACAGGACAAAGATACTCCATGTGTAAGTGCTCACAGGTAGCTAAATGGGGAAATAAGAGCCCAATTTTCCATTCCGCTCCACCCCAAGCAACTCCCCTCAAATAAGAGAAAGAGAGTCATGCTAGAAGAGAAGAAAGGTCATTCTACATAAAAAAAATATTTACAGCTGACCTCTGTATCTGTGGGTTTTGCATCCATGGACTCAACAAACTACAGATCAAAAATATTTGGAAAAAATTTGCGTCTGTACTAAGTGTGTACAGACTTTTTTTCTTGTCATTATTCCCTAAACAATACAGTATAACAACTATGATAGCATTTATATTGTATTAGATATTATAAGTAATCTAGAGATGATTTAAAGTATAGGAGAAAGGATGTGCATAGGTTATATGCAAAAACTACACCATTTTACATCAGGGACTTGAGCATCTGTGGATTTTGGTGTCCGAGGAAGGTCCTGGACAAGATGATTGTGTTTTTGATTTGTATTATCAAATGTAGCATTTTTATAAAATATAGTGTATAAAAACATGTATGTATTGGTTAACTACTAAATTGAACATCCATACACTCACCACTTAGGCTAAGAAATACCCTTAAAAATTCACTCTGCTCCTTGATGTGTCAGAAAAGTCAGAGGCAACTGTAATTCTGAAATAATTATTTACAGAATCATGCTGCTTACCAGTAAGAATTAATAATTACTTACATCTGACTATAAATAATAGTGTATTTAACATATTTAAGTAACAACATATTTTTCTTATTTTACTTAATCATTAATTATTATTTATAATACTTGTATTTAAATTTCTTTAAATTTTTTATTACTTCTAATAAAGGTGTTTGAAAAGCTACGAGAAAAAAATACCAAATGTGAGAGTTTTTGTCAATGTTTTTCAAAACATATACATTTTTCTGCATAATAATCTTTGTAGTAAATAGTATTTTCTTCCTCTCATGAAAAATATGATTAGCAAATATTTAAAAAGCATTAGTAGTAGTGCCAAATTATTTGCCTGACTGGATCACCCTCATATCTCATACACTTGCATAACTTCCAACTGGAATTGTCAGCTATGGAGTTTGCTGTGTCTGTGATCCTCAGAGAAGTCTAAGCTGGATATATAAATTTGAAAGTCATTGATACACAGGTGTAAATCCAAGTCATGGGTATTAATGGCGTTATTTAAACAGAGAGTATAGATTAGGAAATGAAGGGTGTCTAAAACTTAGCTTTGTGGAACTCTGGTATCTAATATTCAAGTAAATAAGAATGAAACAGACTAGTGGGTGGAGAGGTAGGAGGTTTTTCAGAAGATTAGAGAAATGGGTATTTTAGAAACAAGGAAGTGGCCAATTGAATGCTAGTGAGAGGTTAGCTGGGATGAAGACAAAATGTTATTAGATTTAGTAAATCATTAGGATAGAAGATCTTGTGTCCCAGTTTGCCCAAGGCTTTCCTAAGTGAAGCCTGCTATCACTCAGTCCAACTTTTCCAATGATGTGGCCTTCCCAGTCACTGGTAACTTTAGCAATGGTCATTTCAGTAGAGTGATACAGACAGAAGTCAAAGTAGAGTGGATTAAAGAAGGCATAGGAGGTAAAAAGAAATGGAGGCATCAAGGTGGATAATTTCTTAAAAGAAGTGTGACTATAAAAGGAAAGTGAGAGGACCATGCATGGAATGAAACGTGAGGCCAAGGGATTTGTTTTAAGGTGAAGGAGAGTATGTTGCATGGGGATGTCTTACAGGACAGGAGAGCATGATGAGATGCAAGTGAGGACAGGTATGTGAAGGGGCAAACTTTCTGGAAAAGTGGCAGAGGGTAGGATCTAGAACATAGGAGGGATGCAGAGGCCTGAAGAGGAGGAGGGACACACAAATAGCTACAACAGGAGGGGAATGAGGGTAGGAAGGCAATTACTAGTAGATGTGGATGTTTGCAGATGTAAAGTTAAGGTAATTTTAATCTGTTGACAAATTTTCTTTGAACTTTTTTATGAAGTAGGAGGTAAAAATATTTGCTGAGAATGAGGGAGTGAGGCGGTAGTGTTATGTACTGAAGCGGGTAAAGAAGGTGTGAAAAGCTAATGTGTACACCATGTGGGAGTGTGAGTTGAATACAGCCCTGGGACAGAACTGCTTGATGGTATTCAGGGCATAGTTGATACATATGACCATTATTTTCTAAAGATATCAATTTGTACTTTGTGTGATTTGATCCAGCAGCACCCAGCAGCCTGGTCTCACACACAGATAAGTCAGATCAATCATTTCATATAGAAATAAAGATAAGGTTTTGCCATATAGGTGTAACTAAAAGACAGAGAAATAAAGGTTTCAAAATTAGCAATACAATGGTCAAAATGATAAATCGAGAAATCTAAGTTTGATAGGTGGAGAAGCGAATCCAGGGAGAGGTTAATAGTAAGAAAACGCAGGAACCAATGGCTTTCTACTGTTGAGGTCATGGTGGAAAGAGTTGGACCAGCAAGCTGAAAAGATTGGAGACTGTGGTCAGAATTCAAGATGTTTGAATTAGTGATTTTGAAGGTAGAAGTGGAATAGTCATCATGAACAAAAACTTGTACCTACCACCTTTCTTAGGATAAATGTTAAATGGGCACCCCACTTTTTAATTTTAGTCCTAGACCTTAAGAACTCAAGAAAGCAAATTATTTAAAATATGTACATGATGATTTTGCTTCCAACCTTTATGAATAATTTTCAAACCCTGAGGTATTGGATTTTCTTTGGAAATCTATGTCTTCTATTGAACTGAAATTTTGCAAGCTTTTCGTTTGGATATAATTTAAAATGCTAAATTTGTTTTATGATATATATTTAAAGTCAATGGAGAGACTCTGATTTTTTTGTACTATCATGTAAAATGATTTTCTTTCTAAAAATTTGCTTGGTTTTAGGTTAGTGAGATAACTATTAAAGTGATGTAGCATAAAGACACAGCATTCATTTTTTTCAGTGTCCCAAAGTAATAGTACTGATGTTGTGTTATGTGTTGATTTTACTTCTCTTGTAACTAAGATATACTTAAAGTAGAGTTTACCATGTTCTAGGCTTTGTGTGCTGAATATGAAGTATTTCATTTAATCCACATGACTTTATTTTTGTGTTAGGTATTATTTGACCCTTTCTAAAAATTCAAGTGAGAACCAGCTTACTAGAAGTTGAGAAGCTCGTCTCTGATGTTATAGTAGATGAATCCTTGCCAATTTTGGTCTAATTTCAGAATCAAAAATTTAAACATTATACTGTATTTGTTTTTGTCATGTCTCTAATTTCCAGTTGCCTATTAAATACAATCCAAAAAGTATAGTTGTTTTTTGATTAAATATATGGCATTGTTTAATGTAAAAACAGATTTCCCAATATTTAATATTAATCAATGTTAATGTTGTATGAGATGAAGTTATAATATCCCTGATTTCTCATACAAACATCACTGTTATTTATCAGTTTAGAAGATTGGTTTGAGAGTCTTCCATTTTAAGTTTCAATGGTGTAACTTTATGTTAGATCATCTTACTAAAAACAGTTATAGGAGCTGGATTTTAAAAAATAGGAGTCAAGATCGTAGAGAAGAGGGAAACAGATTGACATGAGCGGGGCTATCTCCACAATTTTTTCCTGTCAGAGCATTTGCCAATTTTTGACGTAGGTTGTAGAAAATCTGGAAGAGACAAAAAATACAATTTAGTACTGCCAAGGCAAGCAAAACCTGAAGGGCCAAAGTTCTAGAAAAAAAAGAAGCCAGAGATAACTTAGATCAACATTTGTTTTCTACATTAACTTCTGGCACCTCTGCTGTCTTTTAGGCATTTGGAAAATTCTACGCTATGTGAAGGGATGAAGGAAATCTAATAAAACCAGGATAAAGAGTCCATAAAATCTAAAAGTCTAAACAAAATTTTAGCAGTCTCTTGGATCTAAAGAAAAACATGGGAATTTGGTATACTCCAAGGAGAAGGGGCTATGGAAAAGACTTAAAATTTTTGTTGAAAAAAAAATTTGGTTGAAATCTCTGAATGGCAACATCCTACCTGTTACTAGAAATTTTAGAAAGATCAAAAGAGGATATTATGAATAATTATTTGCCAATAGATTTGAAATTCTGGGTGAAATGGGAAAATTCTTTGCAAAGTACAATTTATTATGTTGACATGAGAAAAAAATAGAATAGCTAAACACTCATGTATCTATTAGTTAAAAATCTACTCTCAAAGAAAACTCCAGATACAGATGGTATTTATTGCAAACATTTAAGAAAACAGTAATACCAATCTTACACAATTCTTCCAGAAAACAGAAAAATAAAGAAACATTTCTACCTATTCTGAGAGGCCAGCATAACTCTAAAACCAAAATCTGACAAGGGCAATATAAGAAAGGAAAGTAATAGGCCAATATTGCTTATAAAACATATTTAAAACCAAAAGTTTATTATTCAACCAAAGTTGTTATTCTCAGTTATTCTGAGAATGCAAGGTTGGTTTGACATTTGAAAATCAATCACTATCATTCATCATGTTGACGAAATAAAGAAGAACCATGTACTCATTTAAATAGTGGCAGAAAAAGTATCTGATAAAGTTCAATATCTTCTTATGATAAAATCTCTTAGCAAACTAGGAATAGAAGGGAACTACTGAAATCTGATAAATAGTATCCATTATAAAAAATTTCCAGGGAGCATCACACTTAGTGGTAGAGTACTGAAACCCAAGATTAGAAAGTAGACAAAAATATCCACCATCACCATTTCCATACGATTGTATTAGAAGATTTAGCCAATGCAGTGGGCAGTATCTACTAAAACTGATATAATCATGCACCATGATCTAGCATTTCCTCAGGAAGGCCTATATTCAACAAGATTGCATCATTTCTTCACCAAAATTCATGAATACGCATGTTCATAGCAGCCTTATTTTTGATAGGAAAAACTGGAAATGATCCAAATAAACATTAATAGTAGAATGGGTTTTTTAATTCTGGTATTTTCACTCAGTGGAATATTATAAAGCTATAAAAATCAATGAACTCCTGCTACACACAGCAAAATGGATGTATCTCACAAGTATAATGTTAAGCAAAGGAAGCCAGAAACAAAAGAATTCATATAGGATTTTTCCATTTATATAAATTCCAAAAAAGAGGGGAACTAATCTATAATGATTAAAGTTAGGCTAATGGCTGGGCTTAATGACAAGGGAAGCATTTGGAATGCTGGCATGTTTTATAACTTCTTTTGGGTAATTACATGATTCGATGTGTAAAAATTCATCAAGCCATATACTTTTGAATTTTCCATTATTATGCACGTATGTTATTCTTCAATAAAAAATTTTCTTACATTGACATGATTGTTGTCACCTCCAATGAATTCACCTTAAGAATCCATTACCCAGGGTGGGCTGGTTAGCTCAGTTGGTTAGTGCACAGTGTTATTACACCAAGATCAAAGGTTCAGAAATCCAAAGTGGCCAGCTGCCAAAAAAAAAAAAAAAAGAATCCATTACTTTATTAAACCATCTTAGAATTCCCCTTTTGAAGATGCTTTCATAGTCTGCTTATCACATGGGAGAAAATCAGTGTCAGTACTTTAGTCACATTTCATGTTTGACCCATGCCATATGTTCACACTTGATCACAGATCTCATTCACCAGCCTTGGCTTCAGAGGACTTTTGGCATTTCTATAGAATGTATTTGTAGCATACGATGATTTGCTTTCATTTGGAATACTTGTAAGGATGTGCTTCATATTCTTATGATGATACCACTCACGAATCCCAGAGACCCTTTGAGCCACAATAGAATCATTGGAATTATGGGAAAGAGAGTTTTACCTTCTAGAATGATTGTTTGTTCATCCCAGGGATGCAAGATAGTTCAACAGACACAAGTCAATGAATGGGATACACCACATCAACAAAATCAAACACAAAAACCATACGATTATCTCAGTAGATGCAGAAAAAGCATTCAACAAAATTCAACACTGTTTCATGATAAAGGCTCTCAGCAAATTAGGTATAGAAGGAAAGTATCTCAACACAATAAAAGCTACTTATGACAAAGTAATCACTAATATCATCCTGAATGGGGAAAAGCTGAAAGCTTTCCTCTTAAGAACAGGAGCAAGACAAGGCTGCCCATTCTCACCACTCCTATTTAACATAGTATTGGAAGTACTATCCAGAGCAATCAGGAAGAGAAAGAAATAAAAGGCATCCAGATTGGAAAGGACAAATTCAGACTGTCCCTGTTTGAAGATGACATAATCCTATAGACAGTAAAACCTAAAAACTCTTTGAGCTGATAAACAATTTTGCAGGATACAAAATCAGCATGCAAAAATCAGTAGCATTTTTATACTCCAATAATGAAATAGCAGAAAAAGAAATCAAGAAAGCCAGCCCATTTACAGTAGCCACCAAAAAAACAAAATATGTACGAATCAATTTAACCAAGGAAGTGAAAGATCTCTACAACAAGAACTACAAAACAGTACTAAAAGAAATTAAAGAGGACATAAAATGGTGGAACAACATTTTATGCTCTTGGATTGAAAGAATTAACACATTGTGAAAATGTCCATACTACCCAAAGTGATATACAGGTTCAGTGCAATCCCTATCAAAATACCAATGGCATTCTTCACAGAAATAGAAAAAAAATCCTAACATTCATATGGAACAACAAAAGACTCTGAGTAGCCAAAGCAATCTTGAGAAAATAAATAAATAAATAAATATAGCTAGAGACATAACACTACTCAACTTCAAATGATACTACAAAGCTATTGAAACTAAAACAGCATGGTACTGGCATAAAACAGACACTTGGACCAATGAAACAGAATAGAGAACCCGGAAATGAACTCACATACTTACAGCCAACTGAAATATGACAATGGCGACAGGAGCATACACTGGGGAAAGGACAGCCTCTTTGATAAGTGGTGCTGAGAAAACTAGACATTCATGTGTAGAAGAATGAAACTAGACCTGTACCTCTTGCCATACACCATAATCAACTCAAAATGAATTAAAGACTTAAGTATAAGACATGAAACCATAAAACAATTAAAAGAAAACATAGGGGAAACACTTCAGCTAGTAGGACTGGGCAAAGACTTTATTAATAAGACCCCAAAAGCACAAGCAACAAAAGAAGAAATAAACAAATGGGATTATATTAAACTAAAAAGCTTCTGCACAGCAAAGTAAACAATCAACAGAGCAGAAAGACAACCTATAGAATGCTAGAAAATATTTGCAAACCATACATCTGACAAGGGATTAATATCCAGAATATATAAGGAACTCAAACAGCTTCACAGTAAAACACCAAATAATCCAATTAAAAAATGGGCAAAGAAGCTGAATAGACATTTTTCAAAGGAAGATATACAAATGGCTAACAGGTACATTTAAAAATGGTCAGCATCACTAATCATCAGGGAAATGCAAATCAAAACCACATTGAGATATCATCTCACCCCAGTAAGACTGGCCATTATTAAAAAGACTGAGAATAATGAATGCTGGCAAGGATGTGGAGACAAGGGAACTCTTCTACATTGTTGGTGGGACTGTAAATTAGTGCAGCCATTATGGAAGATATTATGGAGTTTCCTCAAACAACTACAGGTAGAACTGCCATATGATCCAGCAATTCTACTGGTGGGGATATACCCAAAGGAATGGAAGTCATCATGTGAAAGGGATACCTGCAAACCCATGTTTATCACAGCTCTATTTACAATAGCCAAAATGTGGAACCAACCTAAATTTCCATTGACAGACAACTGGCTAAGGAAAATGTCATATATACACACAATGGAATACTACTCAGCCATAAAAAAAGAACAAAATTCTGCCATTTGCAGCATGAGCTTAGAGAAAATTATGTGAAGTAAAATAAGCCAGACATAGAAAGAGAAATACCACATGTCCTCATTCATAAGTAGGTGCTAAGAAAGAAGGAAAGAAGGGAAGAAAGAAAGAAAGAAAAAGAAAGGAAGAGAAAACCACAATAAAATGTTGAACTTTCAGAAGGAAAGAACAAATCTGTGGTCAATAGAAGTTGTAGGGGGGAGGTGAGGAAGGAGAGGGGATTGGGGGAGAGATTGAATATGAATAATATTCACTTATTGAATATTATTAATAGTATGTAATAATGAATATGCTAATAATATTGATTTGATCATCACATGTTGTACACAGGGGATGGTAGTCAATGCTCTACCCCCAAAATATGTATAATCAGTTATGCTTCAATAAAAAAAAATCCTATATACAGTATTTCCATTCTTACTAAAACCTTCTTTTAGAGAGCCTTTGGCAAAGAGATTATACAATTCCTATTTAAAAGTATTCCTGAATTGTTACTATAACAACAATAATCAATATTTAACAGTTAACAAAGTGCTTTTTATACACTATAATTGATTAAATTATCAAAATAACTCTGTGAAATAGGTATTATCATTCGACCTTCACAGATTATTTAACTGAAGTCAGAGAACTGAAGCTAAGACTAGTTCCTCCCATAACTAAGTAAACACAAAACCCAAGTCCAAACCTCAGTCCTTTGTTATTAAAACAATGCCTTTTAATTTTACCGTGCTTTTCTGGTGGATAATATATATCTTGATATTAGTTTAAAATTAGAGGGGTGAGAAAATATTTTGTGTGGTTATTTTATGACATTGCAAGTCTGTTTATAACACTTGCTGTAATATTTATCTGGTTGATCCTCCATGAAAAGCCATGAAATGCCTACAAACACTTTAATACTAATTAAGCACAGACTGGTGTTTGCAGCAAAAAGCTTTTCAATTTACTCATAAAGTATTTTGGAATTTATTTTCAAGATTAGCTTTCATGCTAGATGAGTTTTTGTCCCAATTATACAAAATTGATTAGATTCAAGCAAAAAAGAAAAAAAAATTAAAAAATGCTATCACATTGTTTTAGTCTTTCAAATCAAATGTTTTTAAACTTAGTTGCATAAAAATAACATAAGGAGGTTATTAAAATGCAGATTTCAGGGTACCATGCAAAGAAATTATTATTTAACCAATCCGGGATGGGGGCCAGTAGTCAGCTTCTCTAACAGACACCTCAATTGATTTGATGCAAGTGGTCTTGGACCATACTTTAAGAAATGCTAATCTTGACTTTTATTTTTCTTTTTTAACATCTATTCTTTAATTTTGGATGATAAAATCTAAGTTCTATAGCAAACTATAATCTTTAGTAATAAAGCTACCTGCATGACTGAAATTTGGGTCTCAATTCTATACCTGAAGTCCTAAAAAAGTATTTATAATACAATTACTTTAGGATCTCTAGCTGTTATTTTAAGGGAGGAACAAAAGATACTTATTTTGAATTAAGAGATTGTCAACATATTTTAAGTGACCAATAAACATTAAAAAATATTTATTCTTATTAGAGGCCAAAGAAATGCAAATTAAAACTAAAATGACATACAATTTCCAACCTCTCAGATTGGGAAAAAATAGAAAGCTCAAGAATACCTAATTCTGGTAAGAGTGTGAAAAAACTGTCCCACAGATTTATTACTCATGGGGATGGGCATTATCGCAATATGTTTGGAAAGATTTGGATAGAAATCTATTGACAGCCTTTGGGATAAACAAAATGCACATGTTTGACAATACATGTTTATATAATTATATGCACAAAGATAAGTTTATATGACCACACAGACAAGACTGGTTTTTTATAACACTTTGCATGAGCAAAAACCACAGCAATAACCAAAAACCTTTTAATTAGGAGAATGACTTAATAAATTATGGATTTGAAAATTACACAACTATTAAAAAGGAATGAGTTTCACATAGTAACCTGGATGAAAGTGTATGACATATTTTAAGTAATACAAACAAAACTAAGTTACAGAGTAATTTGTATAATGTCCTTCACTTTTAGTAAAATGGCAAGAAACTTTTAACTATATATTTCTATGAGACTGTAGACACTGTGTTGTCCAATATGGCAATTACAAGGCACATGTGGATAATGAAATTTACATCAATTAAATAAATGTTCATAAATCATAACATCACATTGTACTCCATAAATATATGTAATTTTAATTTGTCAATTTACAATTTAAAAAATGAACAATAAAATAAATAAATAAAAACTAAATAAAGTTAAAAATTTAGTTTCTCAGCCTCATTAGCCACATTTTCAGTGCTCAACAGTACATGTGGCTAGTGGCACTATATTGGGCAGCACAGAGAGACTATTTCTACCACTACAGAAATTAGAAATTTCTATTAGATAGCCCTGTTGTAGAAAATTCTGGAAGGATACACACCAAACTCAAGAGGATAGGATGGGAGATGAGGAGGGGGAGAAGGTTGTTAGCAGTTTATTGTACATTTTGTATCGCTGACTAAATTGTTTAAAATGTGTTATTACTTACACAATTTTTAAATCCAACTTTTAAATACAATAAAGTAAAAGTGAAATAAGATATTTTGTTTGCATTATTCGTTTGAGATGTGTTTTAAAAAGACTTTGCAGTGCTTATTAATACAGTTTCTCCTATTTGTAATCAAATATTTGGCGATTCATTCAAGGTCTACTCTACAGTTGAATTTCCAATCTTTTTGAAGTGACAGGGACATCCACATGACAGGGCATTGACATGCAAACACTTGGAGAACAAGAAAACATGTAATTAAATTCCGATCTTTCCTTTTTTTTTTTTCCCCCAAAATGCTAATTGAAAGTATAACCTGAAGGCATTCATCCTCACCATTCTGTTCTTGCTCTTTACTTTTATTATCTTCCTATCTAAGCAGTTAAATAATATTTATGAACAAGTGCTCCCTGAAAGGGTAGAATTTATAAAGATAAAATGACACATTCAGAAGATGGGCTTGTCTCCACTGCTCTGCTGTTGCCTCCTGACCAAAGGATTCCCAACAAGAGCCTCCGATCCACTGGCATTGCCTTTGCATGATCAGTGCATTAGGTCTGTGAAATTTTTACCACTACGAAGCATTGTGCAGCTGTGATGCTGAAGTTTAATCACGTCCTTCTTAAGTTTATTCAAGAAAAATAGGAAATGTGCTTTGCCATGAAGGAAAGAACATGTATGTTGAGGTATGGACACATGTTATACTAACATACAATTCCTGTGCAAGATCAGGCTTCTTTTGAGGAGTAGATAAAAACCAAAGGGCAATGTTTTATTGGATTTGGCTGAGAAACAGCCAACAAACTGCCAGCTGGTATCCAAGTTAGATACAAGAGAAAAACAAACTCATTTTGTTTTGCAATCGACATAAAGTGTTTTTTAAGGAAAAAACAAACTAATGAAACTCATAGTGCCCTATTTCATGCACTTTGCTGCTTTAGCTACTATAAACACTGACTAACTTGGAGGTAGTTATTTTGGGTTTGCTTGTCTAAATATTGAGCTAGTCGACATTTGTTGATCATTCGTCCATTTAAGGTCAACTGTACAGAGTTTAAGTTGTGGAGATTGACATGAACCAGTTTCTGTGAATTACTTGCAATGTATGCCAGTAAGAGCTGTGAAAGATTTGGTTCTTTCGAATTCCTGCATGCTGATTTAGATCAGGTTAAAATGAGAGTAGCTATGATTAAAAACCTGCTCATCCTTTTCCAATCTTCTGCTCACTTAATTCAGATTTTCCAAGCTCATGAGAAGTAAATTTTCTATACTGAAATGAGAATTCCAGAAAAGGCGGCTTATTGAAATCATTTCCTTGACTCCATGATTAACACCCAGATCTTCTCCAAATCCTGTATCAAGGGCCATTTACCCCATATGAAGAGTCTCACTCCTATCCTAAAATCTAAATCCAATCCTACACTTAGCAGGGTGAATTTTATATCTCTATATTTTTATTTCTCAATAACAAAACAGTCTCACTATTTGTTTTTTTTTTTTTTTTTTTTTTTTTGTGATCTTAGCTCAGATCTTTTCCTTTGACCAAGACAATTTTTGTACTCCAATCTAATAACTCTGTCTTTTGCCTAAATTCCTATTACAATATTGTGTTCCCAACATCTTTCTATAATAGTTTTCAACTGGGGCCGTGCATTAGAATGAACAGTGAAGATTTTCTAAAACAGAGAAAATCATACCTTAGTCAAATTTGTATTTAAAAAATCAGGACTAGAGATTAGGCTTCTACATTTTAGCAGCTATTCACAGACTGTTACCTGCTATGGCTTTCCTCAGGAATTTGCTTTGTCTCCTCTGTAGCTTTCACTCCACCTTCATCTGACCTGTTCATCAACTAACTGAGCTGAGCTGCAGCAATTAAGATAAAAAAAAAAATTAAGTTTGCGTGTTTAGGGTCTGGGCAGAGACATCAGAAAAATCCAGCATTATATATTAGTATTATATGCTTATAAAGTTACTATTGTGAAAAATAAATGTGTCTATATTTTGTTCTATTCTTGGTGTTACTCAAAAGTGAATAGAAGAGAGACTATATCAGGAAAATAATTTTAAAATAGCAAATGCAACTTGTTGAAATCCTTAAATTAGGATTATACAAACTTTAGTGTGCATAAAAATTACCTGAAATTATTTGGAGAGCTTATTAGTTAAATATATATTTATTATATATTACATATATATAATATATGTACATATATATAATATATGTACATATATATATAATATATGTACATATATACACATACACTTTGGCTCTCATCTGACTCAGTAGGTTTGAAAGGAGACCCAGGTATCTTCATGTTTAGTAACCATGAGAAGGTACAGAAGGTCTTTGGATCATATCTTAAGAAACAGTGGCCTAAGCCAACTAACATTGGTTTTCATCCTGATTTTTTTCAACCATTCTTTTTGTTTTTTAAACTTTCTGTCTGACAAATACGATTTTGTTTCTATGGGTAAGATGTATGATCATAAAAAAGCCCATGACAGTTGATGCCTTTCAGCAGGTCTTACTCTGGACATGATATAATTATTTTATTTTTATATTACATTCTATCAAGAAGCTATGTCTCTTGATTTCCTTTTAAAAGGAATAGTGTACTTATTCTTTTTCAATCGTTCCTGATACTTAAGTATTAAGTGACTTGGTTGGCTGTGGCTGGGACACCACCATCACCTGGTGGCAATGAAGAAAAATTGCAGGTTTAGTTTTTGACACATGATTCAGAAATGCCAGCTCCAGAGGTTTTGCTATAAGCAATTATTTCATCATGAAAGTTATTTGGAGGAAGTCTACAAGTTCATTTTCTCATGTAGGATCTTTCCTATGTGGTAATCTGGTCTCATCTCAGCCCTATGTACAAGCACTAGCATTCTGCTATTTGTTTTGGAATATTAAATACACAGTTTTAAGGTTTTTGCATAATAATGGAAAATCAAGGTTAAAAAATGAAAGGAGCAATGTTGACAGAATTCTCTTCTTTTCCCAGTTGAGGCATTATTATTACTTATTTAATCTCAGGGAATTCTTGCACCTTTTTATACTTTGGTAGCATCAACAATACCCTTATTATAGTCTGTCTTTTTAAAATGAACTACAGAAACATCATATTCTAGAAAGAATAATATATATTAAGTCTGCAGAATTTGGCAATGAGTACTATGGAAGGTATAGTCACATAGCCCCGCAGACTGATAAATATTTTCCAAAGTCTTATACTACCACTCCCTCTCATTCCTTTGCATTTATGTTAACAACCCCGTAAAAAAAAGATAATCATAACTTTAGAGTACCTTTTGAAAGCCCTTTTGCTCCAAATAATGGTTGTTCTTGCCTTTCATTTTGGCTTACCATTTTGTAGAAAACCATTTAAACAGAACAAAAAATGATTATAGTATATAAAAGTGCACCATGGAGGGAAAAGCTTGCCTCATATTTGGTAGAATACATGGAAATTATTTCATGATTTTAAGAGACTGTCCCTGGCCAAAACCACACTTCAATCTCATGCTTGTAATTTTGTTAACATAGAACAAGTCTTATTTACTTATGCGAGAAACTTAAAATCAGAATAGTCCCTGGGAGAGATAATATATTAACTTAAATTTCAACTACTGAAAAAGATTATAATGAGTAGAAGAAATGTAACACCTGAATAAGGAATTGCCTGGAGGGGTAAAATGATATAAAATAGCAAGGACAGAAGAGCTAGTCACAAATTTTGATAATTCCTTATTTTTGCTCAAAGTCAGATTCTGATTTGGGCTCCCAGTCATATTCTTGGTTAAAGGTTGCACCTCTCACCTTCTCTTATGCAAACTACCTGCTATTTAAAAAGCCACATAAGTTTGTAATTAATTCTCCTGTCTCTGTGTGTAATAATACCTGAAAAGTGCTCAGCAATTCACTAAACTGCTCACATTTATTCGTTATAGACAGGAACTTAATGCTTCCTCATGCCAGCCCAAGCTACCTGACAAGAATATTACAGCACCAAAAAGAGTATCTAAGTTCACCTAATTGTTTGAAACAAAATAATTTCATCAATTGATAAAAATAGTAGTCCACCTGGAGATGTGTACATATGTTAATTTTTGTTAAAGAGAAATTAATCATCCTAATTTGTCAGAGAAAAATTCAAGTGAAACAAGATTGCATGAAATGCTACCTTTAGAGTCCAGGAAACAAACAACAAAGGAATGTTTCCACCTAATCACATTTAAGCTAAAATAATACTGCAGATTCTACTTCTGTTCCGTCATAGAAAGACTATTTTGTTCTTTTAAAATGCATTCCCTAAGGAGAATCTATGGGAAAAACGGGAACAAACTTTCTCCCACCATTGTATTTTCAAAGTACATAGCAAAAGAGTAAACAAACAAGGATCTTCCTCTCTTTCTATACTCTTTTTAGCTGTTGACTTTGAACTCTGTGGTTGCTGACTTGATGAACACATTTGTAAAGGTTTTAACAAGGATTGTCTGTGTTTTAAAATAGGGATGGTGAAGCCTTTAAGCCCTGTGTATGGCATCACGTGGTTGTGTGCAACATGGTACCCAGCCCTGAGATATCCTAGAGGATCAGAATGAAAGGACAACTCCCAGCATGTCATATCCCACAGGTCTGGGTGGTCAGCACCAGCAGTCCAATGCTGCAGTTTAATATTAAACTGATCTATAAATGCCTAGCTAAGTATATACATTTTCTGCAGGCAAAATTTATGTTAACTTTAGGGCCCTTAAAAATCAGGAAACACACACACAGACACACACAGACACACACACACACACACACGGTTTTAAAGTGATGAGGAAAAGACATGCAAGAATCTGGAAGGTTTTATTTTTGGTCTAGGTTTAGATACAGCTTCTAAATTCAACAGTGATGGCCATTGGTATTTTACTTAAAGGGTTATTGGATGCCCAAAGTTGCTCACCATGAGCTTTCACACCACATGATTGAAGGACAAGTCAATTAACACATTTTCAAAGTATTGAATATCCATAAGGCATATAGCAAGGAGCTAATTTTGTGATGTCCAAAATAATGTAAAATCAATATACATAAGCATAATTATATATTATTCTTGAATGTGGTGAACAGCAAGAATGAGTTAAGGACTGTACCAGAGCGATAATGAGCAGTCCAAAAATGAATTGAGCAAATCTTGTGTGTAGCCTACTATAACAGATGCTATATGGAATTAAAATTAAAAAAGGAAGAATTTTCTAACCCAAGAACTTTATAATGTATTTGAAAGAACCTACTAAATATGAAGGAAACAGTTTGAAAGTAATCACCAAATAACGTGGATTTTTTCCGTGCTACAAATAACTTAATCCTATCGATCCTAAAAGTAAAAGCTATATATTCTCTTGACTCTATAAATGTCAGGTTATTATAATAAGGAGCACACCAAAACAGAATTTAGCCTGATCAAAACAAAATCATTTAAGGTATTCCTGTTTTTGTCATTGTAGTCTTTAGAAGTTGACTGCTATAGTCAAGCAATGTCCACCAATGCAGATATCACAATGCCTAAAGGATTCATTTTAAATGGGTTATGTATACACACACATATGTACTTATATTTTACTGTGTTGAGTCATATACAATTAACTGTAACGGTGTTACAGCAGGTGCTATGAGTAACCTCCAGTTTCTCCTTACTAAAAAATTAGGAAGGAAGCTGACTGTTTTGCTCACTTGGGAGAGTGTGGTGCTTGTAGCGCCAAGGTCATGGGTTTGGATCCCCATAAGGGTCAGCTGCAACAACAACAACAACAACAACAACAACAACAACAAAAAAAAACCCCAGAATTGGTAAAAATCCTGAAGCACTGCAGTCAAGATCACAGTATCTGCCCTGGAACTGGTCTGTATTATCTTCTCGCTATTTCCTACTATACTCACACTGTGCTGGAATGTCCACATGTTACTTTCTGGTTGTACTTCTAAAAGGATCTGTGCACTTTTTCTAAGTACAGGTTCTAAGAGCTGCATTGGCATCAGCTAATTTTAATGAGGGCCTTGCTTTCTTCCTAGGCCCTTTGCAAAATACTGGCTGCCTCATTTTGTAAATACAGTGACTGGCTCCAGCTTACTTCAGTGCTATCTCCCAAACCTGTTTAATGACTCTTTTTTTCTTTCTTAGCTTTATTCTATCTCCCAGATCACTCTTCTCTGCTATCCTACCCTGCCACTATGGTAACTGAGAAAGGAAATTTATTTAAAATATGTAATACCCCTTTTTTAATAATAACAAAAAATCATTTCCCGTGTGGAATAGGTTGAGCAGCAAAAGAATATGGCCAGCATGAGCAAGAAGTAACATATCACATATCAAAGACATATCCATCTGGGAAATACATTGAGATAGCCATGCACTTTTGTTGAAATTTCAAGACAAAAAAATAATGTAGAACCCCAGATCTTCTTTCATGTCTGAACCTTTGTCCAACTATAGCATGTTCCTACAGAGGTAAGCTGGCAAGGAAAGAAAGAAGTTTTCTTTGTTGGTTTTTGTTGCTGCTGTTGTTTTCATATGAGGCATCTTAGTTATATTTCAGAAATGGAAATCTAGCTGGTAGGTCAGAAAGAAAGCTCAGTGTGAAACAAGGCATGTGAGCTAGCACACTGCAATGTTCACAAAAGCCATAGTGGTCTGGAAGTGTCTGCCAATACCTGGTATGCTGTACTGCCAATAGAAAGAAATAGACATTTGGAAGGCTTACTAAGCTAAGCACTATGAACCAGATATCATTGCCTTTCAACCCAACTGCTGCATCTCTTCCAGATCTTCTTTTGCTGCAGAGCCCTCTCCATACAAGAAAGGAAAATGCTGAAAACTACTTTTCCAGCCTTGCTTGCAACCTTGCCACAATTATGCAGCTTAGTGCAGGCTAATGGGATCAGAAAGGATGTTACTGGGTCTTCTGGGAAGAGTTCTCCCTGATGAGAGACATGCAAGGATAAATGCTCACCCTCTGCTTTGGATATTGATAAGGACATGATACCTAAAGCTACTGCAGCCAAGAAAATCACAGAGAAACTGGCCTATGTTTCTGATGCCATCCAGCTCCTGCACCAACACAGGGAATTCGTACCTCTGCATTTGTTGTTCGAGAAAAATAACGCCCCTGAGTTGAAGTCAAAGTCACTTTTAGTCGAGTATTTTGTTGCTGGATGTCACATGCATCCTAATAACAACATTGTACCAGGCACTTGTAATATGATCCCTTTTTATGCTTATAATCATCCTACTAACTAAGCATTATCCCCCCTCCCATTTTTAGAGATAAGGAAACTGAAAGATGAAGGGACTTGTCTGATGGCCCAAAGCCATTAAGTACAGAAGTCAGGGTTCGGGTCTATGTGCCTGAGCCTGGAGTACCTGTCCATCTCCATTTCTCTTTCACTTTCTGCCACTCTATCACATCACACCACCTCTCTGTACAGCAAAAATTTATTGACTGAGTTAGTATTTGAATCTGGCAGGGAAGGTGTAGGAAGGTGTGTCTTTGTTCTGAAACCCTGGAAAGCACTGTAAGAGGTAAGGATTGATCACAAAGACAATTTTTGTTGCATGACGTTGAACTGAGGCACACATATATTCAGTTATAACTAGATATGGGTTCATGAATAGAAACTTAGCTTTGCAAAATTTTTTTGAGACCCCATACCTACAAGAATTTCCACCATTCTTTCTATCTTCATTATAGCTATCTCTCCTGGGTCTCACTTGTCTAGTTACTTAACAGTTCCACCTTGACTGGAATGATTTTGAAACCTGCCTTTAGCAAATGCTGACTGTTTTCAAAGTTGTCCCATTTGAAAATGCACAGAATCCTGTAAAATGGGAGAGAGACTAAGAAAGAAGGGCAAAGCATATAACACTTCTTTTTTTAAATACTGCTTGATTTTTAAAAGAGATTTAGTTCTGCAAATTCTATGAGGCCCTGCACAAATGTGTAGAATATGCATAAAGCAAATGTACTTCACAGGGCCTGGTTTTCCAAAGCTTTGCAGTTTCAAATATTGACCTTACAAAAACAGGAAGTTTTCCCCTGGCTATTGAGTCTCTGTTGTAAGATAAAGAGTTGTAACACAGCAAGGTTGCTGGCTCAAAGACAGACAGTTTACTGATTGATATGTAAAGATACTGGCAAATTGCTGTAAGAAGAGAATGTTTGCTAAGGTCAAGCTTTTGTTGGTAGATCACTTAATTGCCTAATGGAATGTCATCTGACTTGATTTTACTGAATGTTACCAGCTTCTATTGTTAAACTTGTTAAAACTTTAAGCCCACCTATGTCTCTTCCTGTAACTTCCTGGGCTGGAGAATAAATGCAGGAAGAGAACCCCAATTTGTGGTTAATTTCCTGGATGGAAGGAATGCCTTGCTCTTGAGGGTTCCAGGAGATTAACCACTTCGGGGCTTCTCATAGCTCAGAAGAGATGGGCTTTGAGTAATCCTTTGTGGCTCCATCACCCAGGGGAAGAGAGGAAACAAACCTGTGGGGAGCAAAGCAACACAAGTGAAACGTGTTTGTATGTTTAATAGTAAGCTCTTTTCTAGATGTAATTTGCAAAGATGTAAGATTTTTTCTGCTGCTTTCACCTTCTATTTGCTCTCCCAGGTGAGGGGACTACTGTCTTCATTAGTGTGAATCTTAGGCCTGTTTTATTGGCACCAGCATAGAATTCCCCTTTGGGAATTTTTCTTTTCTCCTCTTATCTTCCTAAACCTTATCTCTAATGCTATAAAGTTTTCTTGGTAAGCTGATTCTAACTAATGTGTTAGTGGTGATTCAAAATTAAATGATTATATCATGTACATGTGTGAAGTAATACATTTGCAAGGCCTTAACCCAGAGTAATAACTTCTGTGTTCTGGAAATTTCAGCTGAAGTCAGAGAATTCCTCCAAGGGAGCTAAAATAATGCCACATGGGAACCTGCCTCCTACGCCAACCAGCCATAGAGGTTGGTAATGTGTCTGGGAGCCTTAAAACGAAAACCAGAAAGTGAACAGGTAAATACTCATATATTTTACTATAGCATGTTCTTTAATACTAGATAGAACTTTGGGAAAACATTGGCTTAAGAAAGACCTCATAATAATGTAAAAAAGTCTAGGCCAGCCGTTGTTATTCTTCTGAACTCACATTAATATGCAAAGCAACCAGAGTGGGAAAAACAAATTTACGTCTGCACTGTTTTTAGCCCAAGCCACCAATATGTATTAACTGGAATTACTGAGATAATCATTTGAACTCTCAGCTTCCATTCTTACCAGGTTGATTTTTTTGTTTGTTTATTATTTGTCATTTTCCTGTTGTGTTTTCCCATGCCCCTCACTAGAATGCAAGCTCTATGAGGGTAAGAAGTTTTATCTAATGCTTATCAGCGTTTTGGCTAAGATCAAGTGGAAGTTTTATCTGTTATTTATTTATTTGTTTATTTATTTATTCATTCATTCATTCATTCATTCATCCATTTATTTATTTATTTATTTATTTAGTGCTGTATCTTCAGTGCCTGGTACATATTTAAACATTCAATAAATATTTGTAAAAGGAATAATCCTCCCACCTGCATATTCAGTTAGGACTTATAGTTGCAAAACTACATTATTACCTAGTTCTAAGTAACTTAAGCAGAGAAATCATTGACTGAAATGAGATTGGAAGCCTGAAAAACCAGACTCAGAAAACAATTAGGAATCAAAGAAGGCTGAGCAGCCGAACACCCATGCATGGTCTGGTGTCATCCCCACCACTAAGGACTTGCCCCGGGTCTCTTCACTCTGTCTTCACCACCATACATGATCTCTGAGTGTCCCTGTATCTTTGCAAACTTCCTCTAGTTCTGAGTGCCAGCTGGCCAGTTGGATTCTTCTAGGTCATGTGCCAACATTCTAGCTGTCAAGGGCCAGGGGAGACAATATGGAACCCCCATCAGTTGCAATGTGGAAGGCTGAGTTCTGCCTCCCACCAAAATTTAGGCAATGATGGATTCTCCAACATAAAAATGGATATGGATTGTGGGCAGCTAAAAACCAAAATGCTCAGAAACAAACCAAAATAAAACCCAAGTCTAACCTATAATTATAAATAGAAAGTGACTTTTATTTGCTTTCTTTAGTTTTCTTCTATAATTTTTCCCAGTAATATAAGTAGTATTTTAGCTTATTAATGACTTTGGCTAGAAAAATTAACACTAAACCATCTTAAGGTAATAAAATTTTTAGCCAGACCTCTATTTTCCCCTGAGGCAGAGTGTTATTTATGGTCGATCAGTACTTACATGTAACAACGAGAAATGAGTGAATTGAGAGGCCTTCAAAGACCTATCTGATTTCTTCAGAGTAAATTTTTATCCAAAGGCTAATATGGCATCTTTTGTGTTACAGTAAATTCTCATAATGAAATAAAGGTATCAATGGAAAGCAGATGCTCATCTGTCTCATTCTGTTCCCCACAGAGAAAGAGTCATGCATAGTATTGAACTAAAGTTCAAATTTATTACACAAGTATTTTTATTTGGTATGGGATTGTTCCAAATGAAGATGGAAACAACAGCTCTCCCATCCTGCTGGTCCCTTTGTGACTTCTACTCCTCTTGTCAGACTTGTTTTGCATCTGACCTGGCCATGTGACCTGCCTTAACTAATAGAATGTTGCAGAAAGGACATAAGTGACTTTCTAGCCTTGTCCATAAGATGCTCTGTAGTTCTTGATTTTGACCTCTTGGAAGCCAGCTGCTATGTAAGAAAGTCGAGATTATCCAGTTGGGGAAGCAACATGGAAAGAAAGGCCCTGGGGGATGAGAGACTACATGGAAAAGAACAAGGCACCCCAGACAACAGCCACCATCAACTGTCACACACTCTGAGTGAGGCCTTTTTGGATGTTCCAGCCCCAACTGCACCACCAGCAAAATGCAGTCACATGATTGACTCAGCTGACACCTTGAGGAGTAGAAAAATCAACTATCTGAGCCCAGCCAACACTCAGAATCATAAGAAATAATAAACCATCGTGTCTTAACCCGTATGTTTTGGGATGATTGTTCATACAGTACTAGATAGCTGAAATATTTAGGATGTAAAATTGAAATAGAAAAAAAATCAAAAAACCTTGCTTGGCTAATAGCCCTGTTAAATTTTCTTGAAAATAATTAGGAAATATCCATCCTCCTTTGTGTTTAAGGAAAAGTGCAGTAGGTGAAAATTATCTGTCTCTAGTTGAGCCACACTCACCAATACATCCCAAGCCACTCCTGTCCCTACTCCCAAACCCTTTCCTAGCTCCAACTTCCTGTGCATCAATAATATCATATACCTCTTCCAAGGTCTATAGTAACTTATCTGACTAGTAGAACTCTCTCTAAAGTCTGAAAGTGTCTTCTAGATTCTCTGGTAAAATAATGTTGTAAAGGAAAATGGAGAAAGGAAGTTCTCTGATGATGTGTGTACTTTGACTGACTTTTAGAGACACTGATTTTCTTCCTCGACTTCCATGCCTCTGCCTCTTTCTACTCATTCTACATGGAATGTTTTACTTACATCATATAGTGAGGACTTCAGTCTAGTTTGATCAGGTATGTGTGGCATCAGCAGGACTGTGGGGAAGAGATGTGGGCACAAATGATTCTACTAGGTTGGAAGTTTTTTTGTTGTTTTTTTTAACATTATGTTTTGTAGAGAACTTCATAAGAGACCCAAATTTCAGGAATATTCCAGGTAGTCATTCCAGTAGTTTAGATGTCAAATATTTAATTTGGACTGAGTCAATATTATAATAAAATAGTACTACTTAGTTATTACTGTTGTTGTTTTTTGTCAATTTCTTTTGTGTTGCTTAAAGTATTTCATCTTGGATGCTTTACTATATTTCTTCTTTCTTTCTTTCTTTTTTAATTGTGGTCTGAACACTTAACATGAGATCTATCTTCTTTACTATATTTCTTAAAACAAATTTTGTATTCATTGTTTCCAGCCTTTTCTGATGTAGCTATACTTTCAAAGGTCTTTGTTGAAGCTCCCAATAGTTGTGTTACAAAAGCAAACTTAAGAAGACTATTCAGTTCAGAGAGGCAGCTTTTTAGAAACTGAACTTTGGTCTTTGAAATGAGTTTTTGCTCATTAGATGATTTTAATATCAATTAACAAAAAAATTGTTTTTGCACCTCTACCATGCACTAGTTCTGAGACAGGCAATTTGAAAAATATGTTAGAAATATTAGATAATTAGATATGGTTCCTCCCCTGAAAGAACTAACAATATATTCAAAGGAGAAAAGATCCAAATGACATATGATGATGGTTAAAAACAAGAAAGTGCCTGGATTCAGACTTCACTTCACCACTTTAGGCAGGTACTACTCAATGCCACAGTTTCCTCCTTTACAAAATGAGGTAGTACTAGTACTTGTGCCATAGATAATCTAGTGAAGTACTTAAGGACATGCCTGACATATAATAAACATTATTCATATACAAGCTTACTGCTGTTAGATACTCTTATGCCACTGAAAAGTGTACATCTCCTTGGTCATGTCATTTTGGCTCAGTAGTCTACATCTCGGCGTCCACATCTGTGAAAAGCCATGTTTATACTAATACCCTTCAGTGCTAAAATTCAATTATGTGTATCAATTTTAGAAAAAAAAAATTACATGCTAAAATACTTGGTATTATTTGTGATTTTCATTACTAAAATAGTTGAAATTTAAAAACCAAGTTAAGTATAGAGATGCTTTCTTTTTAAATAATTTTTTCTACCTTTAAAGTAAAAAGATGATTCAAAAAACTTATAAAAACTGAAGGAATTGGAACATTTTTTGTTTAATTTATTTTATGTTGTCATTAAATTTGGATATCATGAATTAAATTCTAAGTATATCAATATCGATGATTGTACTGATAGTTCAATTAGCAATGTAGTGACTTGTTTATCTCATTAAAGGTTTTTTCCCCTGATTAAGGTACCTATCACATTTTAACTTCATTTTTTGAGAACATAAAATAATACTTTGTGTACTTTATTCTTAGTTCTCCAAAATGATGTTTTTTGTTTTGTTTTATGGTAGTATATTAAATGGACTTGGTGAAACCATCAGTTGTCAGTTAAATAAACATCTGAAAAACTGAACTGCCAAAGAATTTAGATTTACCTAATAGTCTATTTGTAGAAGTTGGTCAGTGATGAACTCACCTAAAAGGAGTTATAAGTTTACACAGATCATTAATTATACACACTTAACAAGTTTTTTTCAATCCTTGGTGATTTTTTTTTTATTGTTATTACTCCTGGTACTCTTAAATGAATAAGCGTTTCCTCCCAGTGCCTGCTTTGCTATAAATGTGTTGTACTGAACACAGGGTCATTGTTAATCACCATTTGATTAGAAAAAGTTTTCATTTGTTTTTTACTTGCCACTGTTTGCTTTTAGAAGATGAATAACCTACCTTCCCTGATAACTGAGCCCTTTGAGCAATAGGGAGGCAGAGAGAGGTAATACATATTTTATTTTGTGTTCCAAATTCAACAACACTATGTCTCCATTACAATTTTAAACATTTTCAGGAAACAATCTGACAGAATACCAGGTTTGATGAACAAACAATATACTATTGTGAACTCACAGCCACAGAGGTTTATAGCCAGGCATTCTAAGATAAAAGAAAAAAAGACCATCTTTGAAGTTTTTCTGTGCTAAGTTGCTGAGTCATATTTTATCACGTGATTGATATGTTTTTATCAGGTGAACAATATGTTTTATGGTAAGTTTCGAAAGAAATAAACAAGAGTTATGAGAAATGTTATATATAAAATGAACCTAGGTAAATTAAATTAAATAAAAATGAAAAAATTTGCTATAAAGAAAACTATATAGTTCTTTACAAAAAGTTAGTACAAAATAATTTATCTATCTTTAAAAGAACAAGCAAGTAAATTCAAAGCAAATCTTTGGGGAAAAAGTGAAAAATTAAGATTTAATTATTTCTAGAATTATAAAGCTTTTTCTGTCCAAGAAGACTCAGGATTAAAGCATTACATTCTCAAATGTTATACTGTCACCTATTAAAACAAATTTGCTTTAAATAGTCAGAGTGGCATTTTTATACATTTTCAGACAATAAAATCATATGAAAATATCTGTAATAATTAAAATCTGGACATATGTTTTAAGTGATGGAACAAGAACTTTAAAAATTCTTCTGAAATGTATCATCAAAATGAATTATGTGTCATAAAGGCACGATGGGCTGTAAGAAGAGATGAGACTTTACAGTGTTTGAGTTACTAGCTTTGTTCTCAATTTCAGTTTTTAAAGATCTGTCTAAATAACACCCTATTCATGCTATAGTCTGCAAACAAACAAAAAAACCAATGTAATCACATTTTGTCTATTTAGATTGTATGTAAGTGCATCCATGCTAGAATACCATTCATTCAGTAAAGGTCTGAAAAAATATATCAAAATAGGAAAAAAGTAATTTCACTTTAATAATTTTTTAAAATCTTTCTAGGTGCTTGAATTTTAACAGGAATAAAAGTAAAGACATTTTCAAATTCTCTTAAGGAGCAAACAAAAAAAAAAAGAACATTCAGATTAATTCATGTTAATTATATGAGAAAATTACAATGTTGATTCTCACTAATGAGTAAAATCTTCCTATCAAATTCTCTTCAAATTATTTCAATTTGCTGGGTTGTCTGAAAGGCTTTTGTTGCCCAACCTTGCTGAAACATTTCTCCCACTTTACTGGAATAAAGTTCAGCCCATGTCTGTCTTGGGTGTACAGTAATACCCTTTACTTTGTCAAAAAAAAAAAATCAATAGATTCTAATTTGTTAAATCTGAGAGAAGCTGTTCTGAAAATGAAAGCTCTTTGCTGTGGTGGAGATTTAGGCTATAACACAAAAACGGAACAATTCCAGGCTAACTCAATGAAAAATTGTGGGAACACCAGTACAACAGTAAGCAATGGGACTGCATTATTTATGAAACATATTTCTAGAAAGACCACTAGTTATGCACAGAAGGCAGTAAACATGGCCAAGATCTACAAAGCATTTCTGCTTTGCACTAATCTAATGTCAAGAAAGGCTCCTGCTTTCAATTCAATTCCACAAATATTTGTTGAGCAAAATCATTCAATATTTGTTGTAGAAGAGAACCTAGCACTCTGCCAAATGCCGTGCTCTGACAGAAATCTGTATTTAAACTTGCACAAAGCTTGTACTAGCCTGAGTCTCAATTTCTCCATCTGTAAAATGAAGAGATTGAATTAAATGACACCTTAGGTTTTAAAATTCTGGGAATACGGAATTGCCTTGGATATAGTGTTGACAGATAATCCTTTGATTTTAACCTATGGATGGAAATAAAGAAGCCACAGATTCCATTTGCTGGAAGGTACTTCAGCCACTAGAAGAAGGACTGTGTCCAGGGAGGCAGGCGGGGACAGTGGTGGAGAGCATGGGCTAAGGACTGGGACTGCCTGGGCTGGGACTCTGCCCCTTACCAGTCATGTGATTTGGGACAGTTCCTTCACCTCTGCGGCTTCAGTTTCCTCATTTGTAAAAAGGGGATAATAATTTTATTTATTGTACAGTGTTGTAAAGATGAAATGAGTTAAAGCATGTAAAGCACTTAGAGCAGGGCTGAACACAAGTATTCAATAAAATTAGCTATCATTATTCTGGTTAAGGTCACAGGGACAGATGTCGATGGCCTAGATTCAAACCCAAGCACTGACATTTCTAGGCCATTGCCTAGTTACTTTAATTAATAGTAACCACCTCACATGATCATGAGGATTATTCATGGATTTGTATACAAATACATATTTATATCTATATCTCATCGGCAACAATGTCTGATATATAACATGTAAGTTAGTAAGCAGTGGGGCTAGGATTACATATAACTCACTACTCTTGTTTCAGTACCCAACACATAGCAACACCAGGAACACAAACACTGGAAAATGGTGAAAAAAGCATACAAGTACAGAAGTCTTCAGGTACTGAGTTTCATATATAACAGGCTTATAAATGTAACTGTAGTGAGTTTTTGCAAAATAAATATTCAGAACAAGAGTTTACAGCCTTTAATACTATACCTTACTACAATAAATGCTCAATAAATGTTAGTTTTTATTGTTATTATTGTTAGGGACATTAAGACCCTTTTCTACAGAATTGAAGCAATCTTCTTTGGCTTTTATTAAAAAGTTAATTTCAATATGTAATAAAATCATATTCAATAATGAATAAATTTTTAAATGATAAAGGGAAAAACATTTAAAACTATGTCACAAATATGACACAGTAGCTTAAAGGATTAAGGGAAAATTAGTAATTATAGCTTAATAAAATAGAATTCATTGGAATAAAAAGCCATTTTGCTTCAATTAAATCCATTTAATCAATTAAATCCTCAGTAGTATACAAAAGAAGAGCTGACAAGCACTTTAGGTATTAAGATTCTCTGTACTCTTTGCAGAAACTATTATCCCTTACAAAAAAGTTCATTTTCACTTGGCTGTAAATCAAAGTTACAAATGCATCAAAATGATTGTCTAAAGACACCGTTGTTCATGAATTGACATGCAGTGTAATAAGACAGGATATGTATCAAACTCCATTAGTGTAAACTTAGAAAAACCCTCACGCTTATGTATACACTATAGAACTAACTTTATTTTCCCTTTATAGCTAGCCCTTAACAATTAACTAAGATTTTATTGAAAGCAGCTGTCCATCACACCTGAGGACTCTAGATCCTGTCTCCCTCATACATTTACCTATATAAATCCCAGCCCTCGGTAGATCAGAGAGGCAGTTGGGACTTTACCCTCTGTCTCCCAGTCTACACCTTCTGAAATAAAAAAACCCTTTCCTTTCAATTCTGTCTAGTGGGTGTGATTGGTGATCCTACAGCAGTGAACACCCAGACCCACATGGGTCAGGTATTCCCCCAACGAAGTTGGCCTCTCACATGTTAGCCGATAGTGAAGGGGAATCCCATGGGACTCATTTGTTACCATTAGAAGGTCTTTAGAGAATGCACATGCTTTTGAATTAGGTTCATAATTTATATATTTGGTAATAAAGAGTTTCTACAAAATTCTTTTATAGAAAGATATCATGTGACTTCTACACGAAAGAATTTGTATAACTAAATACGATATGGAAGTTAGGACAATAAATTCAGGATAAATATTGTAAGTTGTTGTTGGAAGTAAGGCCTTGATAGCATTAGAGCATATCATTAGATGCATGACCCTCAAAAAGATAACAAAACAACTGACTATAGCAGTTTACTAACTTTCATTTCTTTGCCTTTCCACATATGCCATAAAAAGCTCATTTGTGCAATATGCAGCCACATACATGGTCAAAATTAAGAATAATTCACTTACAAGACCAAAGATGGTGCCATGAGGTAAGTTTCCAGAGATAAATGGTTGCCCTCCACCCCCCTGGAAATCCTCTTCTTCCTGAACGGGTGGTATTATGCTGCTTATATTCTGCTGGAACTCTTCATATTTCGTATAAAGGTCTCCTGCTACCATATCCAACAGCCAACCTAGTACTAGATGTGGTGATGCTCCTCCTTATCTTGAAATCGAAGTAATACAACTGTTTTTTGAGGACTTCTGGTCAAGATGGCAGAATAGATGATCCCCAGTGTCACTCTCTCCCACAAGTCAACTAATTTACAATTATAAAAAAGCAATGACAGCCATGCTGTGGCCACTAGAGCTCAGGGGAAAAGGAGAGACTTATGGAGTGCATGAAGGCCAGAGAAGCCAGAATGAGAGAAAGAAAAAACCTCTCCAACAGTTTTGATCCCTGACCACTTCCAGGCTGGAGCTGCTGAGTGCACAGAATAGGAGCCAGCAGAAGCTGCAGCTATGCCCTGTGGATGAAGTTGCTTGGAGGCAGCAGGGCAGAAGGGGCCTTGGTGGCCCCTGGGCCAGCAAGACCACTAATAGGGTTTCTGTGGACCCACACAGGAGCAAGGAGATACTCAGAGGCCGGTGAGTCATTGCAAGGGACCAGTGCATGGCCTGTCCCATGCGAAGTGTTTGTAGCACAGGTGGTGGAGGAGACAGGCCCACTGGGAGAACAATGGGGCACTGCAGGGACAGCTGATCTGCACCCCAATCAGTGAAGAACTACTCAGAAGAGACTGGTCAGGAATATAGAATTGTATGGGGTGCAGTTTGATGAAAAGACTCAGGCCGAGACCAGTGTTTCTACACAACCCAGGTGCACCAGATTTCACTAAACCCTGAAGACCTATAAAGTCAACCATTAAAACTCAAGCTGCACAAAAAGCCTTCTCCAAGGAATCAGTGGTAAAACAGCAATTTAGCTCAACCACAGAGTTCAAATACTGGTCCCCACAGGAAGTTCCCCCACTTTAGAAGTAAGCAAAGGACAGCAAATTAGTTCCAGTGCAGAGTTTAAGTGGTGGAAACAGCAAATAATCCAACACAGAACTGAAAGAAAAAAGAGTACTCACAACCAGAGACAAAGTTTGATATTAACTAGTAAAGGTCTCAGTTTATCAAAGAACACCTAGAACACCTAGAGGACTGGAAGTTCCCTGCACTACCAAGCCAGAAATGGGACAACCAGTCATACCACCAGCACCACGGGGCCCTCCCAGGGTCCTGAGGAATGGAGCCAGGGACTGGACCCCCTCCCACAACCAGGCACACTGCCATTGCCACCACCAACTAGGTAAGGAGCATGCCAAAAACATCACCTCCATGTGGGTGGCCCAGCACAGCCACCACAATTACCACGGCTGCCATGAAAGCAGCTACATGCCACAACCACTGTGCAGATTGTCCACCAGCCACTGGAGTGCATTGACACAAGGAAAGTCACCAGCAGAGACCAAAGAAAAGAAGAGGATGCCTCTCTCCACAAAGCACACTTCAGAGTGACAGAAGAAGCATCTGCTCTATGATAGTATTAGGGGACCTGATTATACCTCTCAGCATTGGACAGGTCACCTAGGCAACAAATCAACAGAGTAACCATTACTCTTTCAGAAGAAGAGAAGAAATCTAGGGTAATTAGAGGGGGGAGGGGGGAGAGAGGGGAGGATGGGGAGAGATTGGACATGGGGCATAAGGAATAAGTACAATTCGTAACAATATATGCTAGTAATATTGATTTGATCAACATATGTCAAAGTTGAACCCCCAAAATATGTATAATCAATTATGATTCAATAAAAATTTTAAAAAGAAAATAATAATTCATTTACATATCTCTTCTTCCCTTTTGCATGCTAAGCACATTGAACTAAGTATTAAAAGTGGCATTACTGAAGAGAATTTTTGCTTTTGGCTACAATAGAGTAACAGGAATTGAATTTACTCTCCTACTTGAAACTACTACAGACCCTCAAAAAAGTATACAACATCAGTTTTCAGACATTCAACACCAGGTAGTACAGGACAATGATCCCTGCAGAGGGGCAACGAACCAGGTAAGCCTACAGTTGCCTCAACTTACAGCCTAGAAAGAGTTCCTAGGATGCCAGTCAGGGAGAAGACACCAAAGTGGAGCTTGGTGCTCTCCACGAGTTGAGAAGGTAGAGGGGAGAGTCTGGAAAAAGTAAGTTGGTTAGAGTTTTCAGGACAGAGTCCCAGAAAAGAGGAAACTGCAGAAAGTAAAAGAGCTCCAGAGATCTGCAGAAGAGCCCCCTCAAGTTTTCAGTTCAGTAGTAATTAACACATGTGAGAAGGAAACTACTCAAGTTCATGGCTAATGCCATCTGAAAGGAACTAGGGGAAAAATCCCAGTAGCTCACAGAGAGCTAGAAAATGTTTGTGTTCCCACTAGCCAGTGTGGAAAATTTCATAATTCAAAGGACATCAGGAAATCAGAAGGATATTGCCTTGATAGCAGAAAAGAAAAAAAAAAAATCAGCCCTGGATTAACGGCTGGTCTGATTCTGCCTAATAAAGCTTAAAAGAAAGCCTCAAAATAAGCACAAATAATTCAACTGACTCCTAGACCAAAACTCAGGCAATACTTATAGGAATACAAAAATATCCAGTATCCCACAAGGTGAAACCATGTCTGGTATCCAATAAAAAAATTACCAGTTATTCAAATAAGTGGAAATAATTCATAATGTGGGGAAAGAAATTACTTAATAGAAACAGACACCAAAATGGCACAGATAACATAATTATCAGACATAGGCACTGTAACTTTTATTATAACTATTTCATATAATTATAGAACATTCCGTATGTTTAAGAAGCTAGAGGAAAGATAAGGCATGTTAAGTTAGATACATGGAAGATATGAAAGAAGACCCAGATTGGAGTTCTAGAGATGTCTGAAATGATAAATATACTTAATGGGATTAAAAGCAGACACTGCCCAAGAAAAATTTAGTGACTTGAGGACATAGCAATTGAAAGTATTCATAATTAAACATGAAGGAAAAAAGACTGAGAACTAAATGAACAGAGTACCAGTCTAAAATTTTCCAATTTTCATGAAAACTATAAACCACTAGATCCAAGAAGCTTAGTGCAACCCAAGTACAAGAAATGAGAAGAAAACCATACCAAGGTATACCATAATCAAATAGTTAAAAGCAGTGGTAAAAAGAAAATCTTAAAAATAGCCAGAGGGAAAAAATACATTACGTACAGAGGAAAAAAGATGAGAAAGACCATTAATTTCTTGTTGGAAACAATGTGAGCCAGAAAATAGTAGAGGGCCCTTTAAACTACTGAAAGGAAAAAGAAATGCTGTCAACATAAAATTCTATACCCAAGTCTTGCCATTTCAAGGAATCTCAACCACAGCCAATTTAAAATGCATACTCTTTTAAGTGAATTCAGTCAATGCAGGAGTTGTTCCCTTTACCTCTTCTCCTTGATGTCTCCCCAGGTATGATTCCTGTTCTGGGGGTGTTGTTTCAATGTAAGCGGACAGGCTTAGGTTCAAATGTTAACTTTATTACTACTTATCTGCCATAGGCTGCTTACTTCCCTATTTTTTCTTGTTGCTTCTAATTTTTCTTCTGTAAAATGAAGATATTAATAGCTACTTTGAGGGATTATTGTGAGGATTCAATGAGATCCATATGAAAGCACTTAGTGCAGTGCTCTTTGCAATATTAAATCCTAAATGAGTGATCCTTTTTTTTTTTGGATGGCTGGTACAAGGATCAAATCCCAACCTCATAGAGATACTTTTCACTATTATCTTTCCGTGATATTCTCTGCCCTGCTTCAGCCAAACAGTTGTAGACTTTGCCTTCTATCTTCATTGGGTACCATCAGCTCAGTCAGCAATTCTATAATTCTCTTGGGGGTTTTGGAAACGTTTTTGCAGTGTTTCCAGGATGCGATGTCCAGGACTCAGGCACAGATTTCCAGTGCAGCCTCCAGAACTTCCCTCCATCATTGCTTATCTATTGCTATCAGAAACACCCACTCTTCCCAGGCCAGACTCAACAGAGCAAGACACAAATCCTTTCCGTGCTCCCCTGGCTGCCAGGAGCTGGCATTTCAACTAATATTTTTGATATGAGTTTTTAAAATTTCTATTTGGAAACTCTATTCCAAGCAGTAACTTTTGTGATCACACTGTAGCCATCCTGTACACAGCAGTGCAAGTGGCCAGTGGGCTCTCTGCCTACATGCTGATGGCTGTCATTAGGGTAAGAAGAGTGGCAAGTGGGGCTGGCCAGTTAGCTTAGTTGGTTAAAGCACAATGTTATAACATCAAGGTCAAGGGTTCAGATCCCCATACTGGCTAGCTGCAAAAAAAAAAAAAAAAAAAAAAAAGAGGAAGAAGAGTGGTATGAAGACACCCCGTAACATTGTCAAATACTATCTGCTCCCTCGTGGCAGCCTTGAATCTGCTCTAATACACATGGAAAAGTTAATTATTTACTTAAACATTCAATGTTACTAGCAACCAATTAGTTATGTCATAATTGGAAGTGATTGCTATCCAGCCCTGTGCCTTGATGCCACAGTGAACTACTGCCTTTGACACTGAGCTGTTTGTTGCTGCACACAGGCTGAGATTTGGGCACATCTGGGAAGTCCTTGAGGTACTGCTTCTACTTAAGGTGGCTGTGAATATCCCTGGAAGCTGCCTCTTGATTCAATCCAGATAAACTGAAGTCTCTAGGATAATAGGCTATCTGTTGAGCTCTGGCTCAGCTGTGAACAGCTCCATGGAACCATTTCTGATTATTAGAGCTGGAAACAACCTCTTCCTTCCTATTGCTCTTATGGAGACTATCATACACTGTCATGTAGTATAGTCATTCACATACTCTCCTGCTCCCCACTGTAGTCTAGAAGCCCCTTGAGCAGTGGGACTTATTCTCACCTTGGCATCTCCACAGGGTCTAGCGGGGTCTTAGAGGAAGCTGCTACTGACACCACCACATCTCTATATGAAGAGACCACCCCAGACACTGCTCCAGAGGTTGGCTCCATGGTATGATTCCATCTAATTCTCATAGAATCCTTTAAGTTATTTATTCCATTTTATGGATAAAACAATTGAGGTTCCAAGTAGTCGTGAGATTTGTGAAAGGGCATAAAGCATGGGACCATGATTCTACCCAAATGTGTGTGACTCTCCTAACTTATTTACCATCAATACACTATGATACCTTCTTCACATGACACCTCTCAGTGATAACTGTTTCTGAGCTTATCATCTTGCACTGTATCTACATGCAAAGCTTCTGGTGGTACGACTGTCTTTGGAGAACATTTGAACACAGGAGAGGAGAGACAGGATTTGTGGCTATTGAGATAAGAGAGGTGAATAGCATTACCAAATATACATTCCATTGCTTTAGAAATGCTTGGAGAAATTTTGTAAAGAACAGTCAATAATAATTATTTTTTACACCTACCTAGTGGAAATATGTTAATTTTGGTTGAAATTGTATAGTTAGGAGTGGAAAGAATTTAGGGGAAGGCATCTGAATACTCTTAATGTTTCAATCTGCTGTAGCCAAAGTCTTATTTTTTTCATAGAAAGTCAGAAGTTTGGGGTCATATTCATTAATTTTGATCTGGAACTTATGGCCTATGATCTGTGTTTTAGAACTGCTGGATTACATTCTGTTTTGCAGAGGCCTGTGACCTCTGACCAGACCTACATGGTGAAGTAGGCAAAGCTTGTCTTCTGCTAAACTCACTTCTCTTTTATGAAGCCCTTTCCCCTTTTTACAGGCCCTGCTCCCTCTGTCCTCCCCCATGTCCTGGTTCTCAGTGCTCTGTTCTAAGTGTCCAGGAAAAAATAAATTACTCATGCTTTCAGGAAAATTAGTCTGTGTTAGAACTCTCTGAGAATTCGTAATTACCTCAAAGGCAGTAACTCAAAATAATAAATCTCTAGTGACAGGGGTTACTAATAGTTGCATTTCAGTGGCTGTGGCTCCTGATTGAGGAAATTATTTTGGTGGTAAATTATACCATTTGAAAGGCAAATTGCATCATTAAATCAGCCACCTGCCCTCCCTTCTCAGGGGGCCTTGGTTAGCACTACAAAGATGGTAGGAAAAGTTTTCCACTAGCCAAGTGTAAGGAAATGTACAATTCCAGATTCGATTCTATTGTGGTACAGTGGCTGAAGAGTTGCGATAGTAGGGCAAAATGAATGGAAACTTGCAAGGTGGTTCTTCATTAAGGGTGGGCTGTTGCTGACCTTGTGGTGACCTGGCTGATGACCTTGCTGCTTTTTCCCAATATGTGTCAGCTGAATGGACTTTTGGCTGCTGGACATGAAGAAATCTTATAATCAATTAAGCAATCAATCAACAAATATATAGTGGACTTCTGCAATTTGCAAGGCTCTGCGGCAAATTGCACAGGGGATACACCGATGATTAATAAAGCAATAACCTTGTTTTCAGGTAGTATGAGAGTACTTCAAAATGTTCATAGAAAAATAGAATTAAAAGATACATGAATCTTTTCATGAACTTTTTGAAGGCTCCTCCTACATAATAATTATCAAATGAAGGATATGTATAATACTTGCTACGATAGTCAGAAGAGAAAGCAATTCCCATGGCTGACATTGCCCAGGAAGTTGTTTTTTTGTTTGTTGTTTTTTAATAGCAGCATTTGCCCTGTTGAGTAATATTATAGGAAAATAATAGAATCCTTTTATTGCCTACTTTCTTTGTACCAGGCACTGTGGTTAGCTCTTTACACACATACTATGCAGAGTACTTACATGAGGGAATGACACATGGTAACTGCTCAGTAAGTATTACTTATGGTTCTTCTTATTGTTGTGTGAATCCTTCCCTACCCTTTCAATAGGAACTATTATTTTTCCCACATTATAGTTGAGAAAACTGAGACACATCAAGGTTACGTGACTTGTACAAGATAGTAATGTGAACACAGACACTGACTCCAGAGTCAGTAAGATTGCTAATTAAAGGCAAAAGTTGGGGTGGAGGGTTAGATCTAAGAAGCAACACAGGCAGATGAGTAGAAGTGACAAAGTTCTAATCTTGTTCAGGAGATCCAGAAGTTAACTGGGGTTGAATACTTAAGGTAAAAGCTATAGATGGTATCGCTAGAAAAATAATTTAGAATAAGTTGTGTTTAATATTGACTGAAAGGATATTAAAGGAATTTAAGTTTATTCTACATGTACTGGAGAGTCAGTGATTTTTATACACATACCCATGCATTGACATGAGAAAAAGAAATTTTTGTGAAGATTAAGCTAGGGATGTTATCAGGGCTGACTTACCATTCGGCACAATAGACATAGCATCTAGAGCCCACAAAATGTTTTAATTTATTTTAAATTAGAAGAACAAAATGAATATAATAATAATGAATACTTAATAAATACAATCTGGATTATATTCATCTTTTATCATCATAGTCCCAAAATGTAATTAAAATTTTTTTTAAATGTAGAATAGGGCAAAAGTTCCTTTGGCCCATAAAAGTCATAATGCAGCCCGGGGTATTGTGCTGACTCATCTGGAGGAGGGAATGACTAGTCATAAGTAAAACAGTTAGGAAACCACTAAAATCATTATGCATGAAATTATACAGGCTTTGACTAAGTTTGTGGCCATGACCGTATAAAGAAAAACAGTTATAAATAAAAAGCTCAGAAAGTTGATAACTGCCTCTAAGTGTATGAATGTGTTGGGGATTATAGGGTTATGAGTTACAACAGGGCACATAAAGTGTAAGTTTTCTGATTCCAGATAATGGGCAAATATATACATTTACTTTCTTTGTGTTCCAACGTTTCTGGAAATAACAGAAGAGATGTATTTCTCAAAATCCTATTGCAATGCTAAGAAAGTGAAAGTCTGAAGCAAAGTTTAGGAACATGATTAGATTTCTAGAGAAAGTTTAGAAATCTGATTAATTAAAAAATAATCAAAGCTGAGAAACTTGAAATAAGCACAGGGGAGAAGGGCAGCATATAGTCAGAATGAAGTAGGCTGGGAATAGAAACTCACCATAAGGTAACTAGTGTGATAATTTAAAGGACTGAGAAACAGCCAGATCAGTTCTATGTAGGGCAGCTGGCTGAAGTGCTTTCCTCCAGGATATAAACCTAATGATAACAGCTTTTGAAACAAAGTAGAGAATCTGCTGGGCCAAGATAGGTGACAAGAAGGCCTAGTAAAATCTCAACATGATCTTGATGCTGAAAACAAAATGATGCAGAGCCTGGGTGGCTTAAAACCTACACAGACATGAAAGAAGGGTGGGAAGGAAGAAATGACTCGACACAGCAGCAAAATACACTCGAGCGTTTGACCTCCTTTCAAATTTTGGCGTTCAGAAGTGGTCCAGCCTTGCTTGCCAGCTTTCCACCCACGAATCTACCAGTCAGCACAATCTTACCCTTTCAACTTCAGAGTCTAATCAGATTTCCTATTATTAGAAAGAGTAGGCTGGTGAAGAATCAAACATATACAACTTCTAAGAAAAGCCATATTAGCCATTTATGCTAATCAATCCAGTCCTTTATTTGCTAATCGGTAAGAACAAAAGAATTTCCATGCATTTAAGAAAATGCAACATCATAAAAGATAACTCAATAGCTATTGAGTCAGAACAGCTGATCTATATAATATTTAAACATTTAATTCATCTTTAGAAAGACCGAACAGGCTATTAAATCCATGAATGAAGTACAATCTGCTAGGAAAAAAGGTACAATCAAAGAATAAAAAAAAGTTCTTAGAAAATAAAACATGATTTCAAACACAGGTACATATACATATGTACAAATTTGGGTCAAAGAACCAAACTGACAGAGCTGAAGTCCACTTTAATGATGTGGGTGATGAAGTCCAGAACATAAAGAAGACAAAGAGATAGAAAATATTAAGGTTGGATAACTTAAGCATTTTGGAGGATAGTGCCAGAAAATTCAGTAAACACCTAAAAGGATGAAAATACAGAGGAAAGAATAAAACAGAGAGGTAGCTATAACTACTAGAAAAATAATTTCCTGAGCTGAAGAAAGATCCAAGTATTAAAATGAAATGTGTGTCGGCCCCGTGGCTCACTCGGGAGAGTGTGGCGCTGGTAGCACCGAGGCCGCGGGTTTGGATCCTATATAGGGATGGCCGGTGTACTCACTGGCTGGGCATGGTGCAGACGACACCAAGCCAAGGGATGCGATCCCCTTACCAGTCAAAAAAAAAAAAGGAAAAATTCTTGATGTACTCAACAGGAATGAGGAAACACAGGCATATTCGGATATATCCTGGTAAAATTTTTTAATTCCAAGAATAAAGAGTTAATTTTTAAAGCCTCCACAGTAAAAGAAACAAAGCAAATAACAAAGCAAAAAACAAAAGCAAAGCAAATAAGCAAAGGATCAGCTTGATATAGAAATTCCCAGCCTTTACACTAATTGCGAGAAGAAAAGCAGCAAGGGCTCAATATCTGTAGGAAAAAGGATTTGAGATTAGGACTCTATACCCATCCAATTATTCTGCAAATATTTGGAAAACATAAAGATTTCATTGGACATAAAAAATCATATATCATTCATGGTCATTTTCAGGCAAAAAATGATTTAGATGTATTTTGTAAGTTTGGAATGAATTTCAAAAGTAACCCAAGAAAGAAGAGATGGTGTATGTTAAAATATATGAATAAAAAAATCAATTAATTATATTGTTAAACCTAAGCAATTATTGATAATTTGGACATAAATTTCAGTGTAGTTCATTGCAAAATGAATTCCTAAGAGTATTACATAAAATAAATGAATAAGCATAACTACAAATGATTAAACATGATAATGAAAACTGGGGGGGAAGGGGGTGGTTTAGTTGGTATCTAGGAACCAATTTTTCTGTAAACCTGAAACTGTTTTAAAAAATAAAGTCTACTAATTTAAAAAAATAATACATGGGAGATAGAAGAAGAGGTGAAATAAAGTCATGTGAATGATGTTTCTTTTTCAGAAGACAATAGATACTGATTGGTCCTCCATATTTACTGAAAAACAAAGTTTATGTTTATATCCTAAGAATTAAAGATATGCAATGAAAAGAACTGGAATAGCAATGAATAGAACTTCCAAACCACTAGAAGTGAAAAAAGGAACATAGAAAATATGTTTCATTCAGAAATTAGAAAAGAAGGAAACAAAAAAGGATGAGGAAAATGAAATAAATTACATATGAAGGATTGTATGAAACACAAAATAGAAGATGGCAAGATAAAATATCTAATATCAGGGACTACAATAAATATGAATGGATGAAATTGCTAAATGAAAAAGACTTAAATTAATTAAATAAAAGTAAAAATTCCAATTATATGCTATATATAGGAGACATTCAGAATAAAATGCTTTCTCACTCAGTGGATCTTTTCTTTTGTTGGGACATTTGACTATGGACTCTCCCTGTTGAAGGACAAATATGTGGAGGGCGGTTGAGGGCAAAAGAATCCAAGGGCCTGCAGATGATATGCCTGATACAGACACTCAGAGAAAAATTTATTGTTTCCAGTGAATTTATTAGACAACAAGAAACAATGGGCAAAACTGGCAATGAATTATGCTACATTAACCACAAAAGATTTAATTAACTGAAACAATATAGTATCAGAATACAGAAGCTCCTCGACTAACATCAGTGTTATGTCCAGATAAACCCATCATAAGTTGAAAATATCTTTAAATCAAAATGCATTTAGTAAACCTAACCTGCCAAACAACATAGCTTAGCCTAGCCTGCCTTAAATGTGCTCATAACACTTCCACTAGCCTACAGATGATCAAAATCACCTGGCAACACTGTACACTGTACAGTATCAATTATTTATCCATGCAGCTGACTGGGAACTGTATTCACTGCCACTGCCCAGCTTGGCAAGAGTATTGTACTGCTTTCTACTGAATGCATATTGCTTTTCCACCATCATAAACTCAAAAAATTGTAAGTCAAATCATCATAAGTTAGGAGCCATCAGTATATAAACAGACAGCAGTCTCAGCTCGTCTTATGAGTAGATTCACTCAAACTTTAAGAAACAGATAATTCTTCATAGAGGAAATCCTTTAAAATTATTTTACAATGCCAGCAAAATTAAGGATGGTACAAAAAAATTTATGGACTCATTTATTAATAGTTCTAAAATATATGATGGAAATAATAACAAATCGAATACAGCATTATTTAGAGAATAATACATGAGGGTCAACTAGGGTTTATGTAAGCAATGGAAGGATGGGAGGGAGGGGTTCAGAGGATAGAGTGGAAAGAAGGATAGGAGTGAGAGGAGGAAAAGAAGGAATTGTTTTGGGAGGCTACAGCCAAGAATTTGAGGAGTGATGTAATGAACTGGCTACAAGTTTTCTTATAAAACTCTGTAATAAAGTTGTTTTCAATACTGACATTGGATGAGTTCCTAGGTAGATTGAGAGATGTGAGGATAATGCTGCAGTCTTTGCCAGGATTCTAAATGGAATGTGAACATGGGTGAAAAGAAATTTTCAGCAACTGAGAAGGGATCATTCCAAGAACCTCACTTCCCCCCCAAAATTATCAGTAGCCTTTGGTGCCAGGAGCATAAGACACAAGAATAGGTCAGAACATGATTAAGCTGGTACATTTAAATTTGCTCTCAACTTCTTGCAGACATTTTGAGAGGATGATATTCCTTCACCATATATTTTAAGAAGTGGGAAAAAGGTATACTAGGGTTACAAATCTCTAATTCTAAACACATAGGGCTGCATGAAAAATAATTCATAACTCAAATGCTAACAAAGGCCAAGGTAAGGAGGCTTCCAAGGTTTAAAGTTGAGGTTACTAGGACTGTCGTGGTACCCAAGACCACAATAGGGAATTTAAAAGATCAACAATTTTTATGGAGATGTTAAAGAGTCATGTTGAAGTGACCACAGGACTTCCACATGTAAATATCCAGGAAATAGTTTAATATGTGGGACTGAGATTCATAAAGAGAGGAATCAGGCTGTGTTTATAGTTTGGGAAACTATCACAAAGAGGAAAACTAGTCTAACTTGTGAGACTAGATGACCTGAAACAGAAAAAGACAATCATGACAATTCCAAAAATAAACTTGGAATGGGAACAAACTTTATAGTGGTTGAATTAAGGTAAAGCCAGGGGAAAAAAAAGATCAAGAAACAAAGGCTATTACAGGCCAAGGGATAAATAATAAAACAGCAGAGACCTTGAGATTCTGATTCACAGAGTGTTTTAATCTTGAAGGCACAGAGGCATCAGAAAGAAATGAGGTACTATTTATTCATTCTACACACATATTGAGCACATTCTCTATATAAAACAGCTTAAATACTTTTCACCCTTCTGATGCTTTTTCTTTGATTTACAGAGCAGACAAAAGGGTCTGAAAAGATATTTTACTTATTTGGAAGTACCAAGACTAAATTCCTCCCATAATCATCCCTACATTCTTTTGACTCTTCTCTATGTCTCCTCTTTATGTTAACATTTAGCATCTTTTAGCTCACAATGCAGGCTTCTCTGTGCAAGAAAAAAAAAATGCTGGCATAGATGTCTGAAAATATCTTATTGTTAAGACTAACCCATAGAGGTTTATCTCAGCTCTTCTAGATGCTGGGAATAAAACAGTGAACAAACCAAACTGTATAAACTTCTAGTGGATTCTAGAAGGCCAGAAAAACTGTATTTATAACTCTCAACTAAATTCATGGGTGGTATAGTAACCAATTAGTAGTTCATATAATGCTACAGACATTGTTAGTTGTCTCTCAAAATCTGTCCTTCCTTAGTGTGTTATTTTGACAAGGGAAAATGATGTTGGTCTGGTCAAGGCACTTAACATGGGGCTAGGAGGCCATCTCATCTTGAGTTTCAGGCACCTTTTAACTGAGAACATTCTGGAACTTTGCACTCAGTACCACAAGAGTCACAACCTCTTGGAAAAAGAACTTTTGAAGAAACAGTTGTTTGCTACTTTTCACTACTTCTGGCCAAATCAGAAGTTCCCTGACTAAAGCCCTCCTTAGAGAACTGTTATGACTAATCTCTTACGGACAAGGCTGTTTAACACTCTTTAACACCAATCACAACTTTTGTAACCACCGCTCCTTTTCATGGGCATTTTCCTTTAAATACCCCCTTAAAATCCTTTGTTTTCTGGAGCATATGTGAAGACCTCTGGAATCTCTGTCTCCCGAGCTGCAGTCCTAATGAAGTCTCAAATATACCTTCCTCATTTAACTTTCAACCAAGAGGTTGTTTTACTTTAGTTGACACTTTGCTAGTGTTGCCCTCCAAAGTATCACAGACTAGATGACTTAAACTACAGAAATTTATTTTCTCACAATCCTGGAGGCTAGATGTCTGAGATCAAGGTATTGGCATGGTGTTTTCCTCTGACATCTCTATCCTTGGCTTGTAGATGGCTGTTTTCTCCCTGAGTCTTCACATGGTCATCCCTTCAAAAAGTTCATGGAAAGACCTGTACTATCTTTTGATTCTCTTTTCCCCTGAACTTTTTGAAGTTCCCTCATGTGTCTGTGTCCTGATTTCCCCATAAGAGCACTATATTGGATTAGGGCACACACTAAAGATTTCATTTTAACTTACTTCTTTAAAGACTCTATTTCCAAGTATAGTTATGTTCCCAACATACTGGGGGTAAATTTTGTGGGCACACAATTCAGCCCACAACACTTAGTAATAGAATTGTAACTAGAACGTAGCTGCCCAGCCATGGACTACATTTCCCAGCCTCCCTTGAGACTACAGGGTGGGCATATAACTATCATCTCACCAGTGAAATGTAGACAGAAGTAATTAGTGTCACTTCTGTACTTCCAGCCAATCTCACATAAAATTACAAGCATTCTCCTCCATGAACCTTTCCTCTTCTGCTAGCTAAAAGGGCAAGAAGAGGGCAATTTTGAAAGAAAAAAGGTTGAAGATGGTTGCTATGGGTTAAATGTGTCCCCCAAAAGTTCACATACTGGAAACTTAATCCCTACCATAGCAGTATTAAGAAGGTGGGAAATCCTATTATGGTAATTGAAAGGTGGGGCCTTTAAGAGGTGATTAGATTGTGAGGACTGTACCCCTGTGAATGAATTAATCCATTGATGGTTTAATGGGTAGTGATGGGTGTGGTTCTAATGCTTTAAAAGGAGAGCAAGTGAGGAGGTTAGCTCTCTCTCACTCAGCCATTTGCTATGTGATACCCTGCATCACTGTGAAAAGTCACCACCAAGATAAAGGCCTTTACCAGAAGTGTTCCCTGGACTTTGGATAACCCAAGCTCTGAACTATAAGAAATAAATTATATTTCTTTATAAATTACCCAGTTTCAGATATTCTATTAGAAGCAACAGAAACACTAGTGCAATGGTAGAGGGACTGGCCAGTTAACTTTCTTGGGGGAGCATGGTGCTGGTGACATCAAGGTCATGGGTTTGTATTCTTGCCAGCTGGCAAAAAAAAATAGGAATCATCATCATCATCATCATCATCATCATCAATACAATGATAAAGTCTACATCAGCCTGGGTTCCTTGTGGAATATTCTTAAAGCAAATGTACTTCACAGGGCCAGGTTTTCCAATATTGACCTTGGAAGTTTTAAAATTTGAAAAGCCTTGCAGTTTCAAATATTGACCTTGCAGAGGACTGGAAATTTTCCTCAGGCTATAAAGTCTCTGGTGCAAGATAAAGATTTGTGGCACAGCAAGGTTGCTGGCTCAAGGACAGACTAGTTACTGATTGTTATGTAAAGATACTGAGAAATTGCTGTAAGATCACTTAATTGTCTAATGGAATGTCATCTGGCTTGTTTCACTGAAAGTTCCCAGCCTATATTGTTAAACTATAACCTCACCTATGTTCTCTTCCTGTAACTTCCTGGTCTGGAAAATAAATGCTGGAAGAGAGCCCCAATTTAGAGTTAATTTCCCACAGAAGTGATGCCTTTCGCTTGAGGGTTCCAGCAGGAAATTAACCACTTTGGGGTCTCTCACTGCTGGGAAGAGATGGGCTTTGAGTAATCCTTTGTGTCTCCATCACCCAAGAGAAGAGGGGTGACAAATCCATGGGGGGCAAAGCAACACAAAGCAACAGTTTCTGATTGGCAATATGAAGAGTCCTAAAACCCCCAGCCTGGATTAACAACATGAGAGAGAAATAAACTTGTATGTTCAGTGAGTCATTAAATTAGTGTTGAGTTCTTCATTATGGCAGCTTATTTTTCTTTAACTAATATAGATACAACTGTTTATGTACCTGTCTACCTAGTGTTAACTGGCAGAAAATCTGAACATTAATCTTTAATTTGAACAAAGTTGTTAATATTGGGGACAAAAGAACTCACAAAACACATAATCTAAATTATAAACTTAAATTGTAATTTTTTTTTTTACCCAATAATAATAGTTGTTTATTAGACAAAGTTAATTCAATGAACAGTTACCATTACTATGGACCATAACCAACCCTAGACCCTGGCCATAAACAATCAGACAAGAAAAGCAGATACCAAGAATATCATGCTATATTCGTCTTCAAGTTGCTCAGAGTCCTGTGGGGAAGCTGCAGATAAACTCTACCATGTGCCACCTACCAACAGGGGAACACATAAGATCTACCCAGGCAGATCACAGAAAGCTACAAATTAGAGATGGTAGTTGTGGTATACCTAGAAGAAACTGCAACAGATTATTGTATATAGATTCAAAGGATAAATATAAGTAAATGCAAGTTCTGAAAAGTCTAGCTGGGATATAACATAGGAGAAAATGAATTATAAGTATTTGGTGAATGAGAGTAGTTCCCACGGGTCAAAATTGGCATAGAAGAAAAACCTGTGTGAGAGAACCATTGCCAATTTTTCTCTATGTTAGGTGAAAATTAGTGAGACAATGACTTAAACTTAATCAGGAATGTCAGGTGATAAGCCACTGGCTTTGTTCCTGAAGAACATTTAAGGGTGTGGACAAAATTCTTGGCTGGGGTGAATAGTTTTCATTTGCCTGGAGGCAAAAGCTTAGAGCAGGTGTCTTGAGGCTGTTTCCTTGCCTAAGGAAGGCAAGGCAGAAAATTTTACAAAGCATATGAAAGTGTACTGCAGTAGCTACTTTTCTTGGAATATGTAATTTAATCCTCATGGAAACCCTATTATTATTCCCATTTACAGGAGAGAAAATAGATCCCCAGAAGTGTCCAAGGTCGTATAATTAGTACGTGGAGGGAGGGAGTTAGTTTGTCTGACTCTGCTGCACACATTCTCCCATTAGGCCTCCTATTTTAAGTTTTCTAAAACCTCTTGATTGTTGTGGGAACTAGAAGAATCTTCACCTGCCACAGCTTAGTTCATGGAATTGTATCAAACTGCCTGAGTGTCTGGGCCCTGGGGCCCAGATGCCTGGGTTTGAAATGAAGCTTCTTCCACTTGTCAACTGTGGGAACACAGGAAGTTTATTTAAACTTTTTTATCCCATGCTGCTGATGCTTTTTCTTTTTCACTGCGTCTTCTCTTCTTCCCCTCTCCTCCCCCTCCAGCTCCCTCTCCGCTTCCCCCTCCTGTCTCCTCCTCCTTTCTTTCACCCTCCGCCTCCCCCACCCCCTTTTCCTTTCCTCCTTCTTGTAAAATAAGAGTGACAATAGTACTTACTGCATAGTTACTTTATGTAAAATACATAGAACAACCCTGACATAGGTACATGATATGTACTTGTAAGGAAAATGGAGACAGACTGGTCAGGCTCCCTCACCTCTTATCCAGCTGAGCCTGACTCAGCCTGTCTGATGTAAATATGTTAACTGTGCATGTGCGCCCATGCGTTCCTTGGTTTTCTGACTCTAGGAAAAAAGACAACGGCTCTGATCCACTGGGGGCTGAGCTTATGTCCGAATAAAGCACGTTAACCTTGCCAACGGCTCCCAGGATCTTTTTCCAACCACCTAGCTCATGACCTGCATATGAGGGGTCTGTGACCCAGCCTGCATATGAGGGGTCTGCGACCCAGCCTGCACAGGATGGGTTTGAAGGTTCTGTGAACCAGCCTGACAATACTATCTACTCTTGGCTGTTAACATAGAATTTTTTTTCTTTCATTATTTTAAGGCTATAAAGATCAGCATTTAATATTTCAAATACTTTCTCAGTGTGCAGTATTAATCTGCATAATAAAAAGCAGGAGCTGGACTTCATTACTTCAAGAAGGTCTAAATATTTTGAAGCTGATTTCAGTGTTCATTGGTCCCAAGTAAAATATGGAAGCATAAACCACAGATGTGTGAGATTAAGATACTGAACATCTATGCTTTTGTCTTTTTAACTATTTGAGTCCGGCAAGCTACTTTTTATTTTGAGAACTGTACTTGTCAGGCACAGGCCCCGGACCAACTCTCGCTGCTGCTGCTCCCACTTCCGAGAGGGCAACCCGCTTGTCCATTTTGCCTGCCTAATAGACTTTGGTTGAGTCCCTGTCTCCTGGTGTTTCTTTTGCGCTTGGGCCGGGGTTTTTTCCTTTCAGTACTATTGCATGGGATTTAACTCTCTGATAGGAAAAATAATTCTGAAATGATTTTCCTATGTTTTCTGTCCCACAGATAATCAAAATCTTGGATCAAAGCAAGAGTTGATTGTGTTTTTCACTGTTTGCTTTCATATCTCTGCTTTCTGTGTCCTCATGACTCATGTTTTCCATTGCTAATTAATAATTGCAGGCCTCAAATCTTTTCTTCTTCTCCCATTCTTCCTCCCCCCAGTTCCCACATCATGCGACTGTCCCACATCTATTCATCCTTTGTCTGAGCACTGTTTCTTTGCTCTCTCATTTGTTTGTAACTGTGACTCTCAACCCAGAGTATGTATACCACTCCTGAGATGAAGCAGTACACTAGGTGGATTGCAAAATCTACATAACAATTACCAATAATTGGTTAGTCTTCGACACCAATCTCCAAAGTGTCTCCTGCTGACCGTCTCAGCTAAGGATTGTTTGCCTTTTGGCATTTTAGTGGTAATTTCAGATGCCAACGTGTTTCTTGTTATCTGAGGTGCTTGCCATGGATTGAATGTCCCCCCAAACTCATTGAAGCTTGATCCTCATTGTAATAGTGTTAAGAGGGTAGGAAATCAGACTGTGGCAGTGTTAAAAGGTGCAGCCTTTCAAAGATAATCGAATCGTGACTATGCCCTCATGAATGGATTAATCAATTCATGGAGTAATGGGTTAATGGTTTAGTGGGTTGTCACAGGAGTGGTGGTTTTACATGGAGAGCAAATGAGAGAGTTCTTGCTATTCTTGCTGTGTGATTGCCTGCATCACCACGGGACTCTAGAGAGGTCTCACCGAGAAGAAGGCCCTCAGCCAATGTGCCCCGTGGACCATGGACTCCCAGCCTCCAAAACCGTAAGAAATAAATTTTGTTTCTTTACAAATTACTTAGTTTCAGGTATTCTGTTATAAACAACAGCAAATGGACTAATACTGTGAACTTGCAGTAAAGTAGAATGCTACTGATTGCAGAGGAGAGGGTCTGGGGAGGCTGGATAGCTGACTCCTACCCACCCTGTCCTCTACCTGCTTCTTGACTCTGCCACAGGAAAGAATTCGAGAGCAGAGTCAGAGTAGAAAGTGAAACAGGTTTAATGTAAAGAATAAGATATATACACTTCACAGGGAAAGTGTGGGCCGGCTGCAGAGAGTGAGCAGCAGCCTCAGCAAGTTTAATACAAAAGTAAGAAATACACCCTTCACAGACAAAGTGCAGGCTGGATTGAGAAAGTGAGCAGCAGCCACACATTCTCCCTGGATTCTACTTTTATACTTTGGCTCTCTATACATATGCATGCTAAATTAATGAATATTCAATTAAGGGGTGGTTCTCACATAGTGGGTTATGTAACATAGCCTTGCACATGCTCAGATGGTCTCTTTGGAGCATACTCATTGGTCAAATTCCACTGAATACACTTAAAATAAGCTAGGTGCTGTCTAGCATTTCCAGTGGAAGGTCATTCATAGAATAAATTCCTTTCTACTGAGTTTGCTCAGCCACTAGAATTATGTTAAGTGTGCCTCCTGTGGTCTCAATCTCCACGTGTTGATGCTGAAAATAGGTGTGATAAGCAGGAGTAGCTCAATTATGCCAAGACCACAGGTGTGAATGAGATTTGGGATCACTCTATCTTATCCCCAAATCTCCCTGACCATCAGTACAGGAATTAGTACTCCAGACTAAGAATTATGTCCTCTGTTTCTGTCTCTTCCATCTCTCTTGGCTATTTGTGTCCTTGAGTTTTTAAAAATATCATCTCACAGCTACAGTCACAATAAAATTTTAACCCAATAGTGCCATTATAACATTCGACAACTCATAGATTTTTAAATTTGGTTTGAAATTTAAAGACCTTAATAAAGCAATTTCCTGGCAATTAATTTTGTTTTTAAAATTTAATGATATTATAAACCAGTAGTTCAGTGCTACATGTATACCCAACTGAAATCTGGACATGTGTTTACATACTTGTGCAAGAATATTCATAACAACATCATGTGTAGTTGTTCCTAGCTGGAGAATACCCCGATGCCTATCAACAGTAGAACTCATAAATAAATTATATGTCACACAATGGAATACTATACAACCATGAGGATAAACAAACTACAACTACACAGAACAATATGAATGAATCTCACAAACACAATGTTAAGAGTAAGAGGCCAGACACAAATGAGAACATATTTTATGATTCCATTTATATGAAGTTTGGAAAATGTTGAAACTAATCTATGCATTAGAAGTCACAATAGTGGCTGTCCTTTGGTGGGAAGTGGAGAGACTTAAAGGAGCACCAGGGGAGAATCTGAGATTCTATTAATTTTCTACTGGGGGCTGGTTGAATGGGTGTGTTCCGTTTATGAAACCTGTAAAAATTCATATGGTATATCCTTATAATCTGTGCAATTTTCATTATATATCTTGTACTCTGAAAAAATTTCAAATATATCTGATATATAATATGTAATTTTTATACATATGTAAATATTACTACTAAGGAAACTGGCATCACTGTTTTTTTTTTTCATATGGAGACCAGGCTCTTAATAGACCAATAGGGGGAATGGAAATTTTAAAAGATTGAAAACACTGACAGTAATAGTCAACTAATTTTTTAAGGGAGCACTCCTTCAATAAAAGAATACAAAATTAGGTACAAAATGAATTTTATTCAGAAGAAAAAAGAAATCACAAAATATGGTAAAAATATTTTTATTAATTAACTACCTGTAAACATTGATAAAACTTTTCTACATGTCATAATTACAAATAGATTGTCTCTTCATATCGTATGCTTTAAAGTATTTAATACAGAGAGACTAGAAAGATTTTTTCTTCTAGTATGGTAGATGCATTTTTTTAGTTAAAAATGAGATTTTATGAACAGACATATTTACCTGCTGTATTACTATAAGCTTGGGCTCTATAATCACAAGAATTGTGATAAATTCTATGTCTTACAATTCCCATAAAAATGTATGGTATTTTTATAATTTTGTACTTTTCATTATAAAATATATCCCCCACATCACAGAACTTCGATTTTGACTAGAAACTTTAAGAAGTGAATCCTCTACTTAAAAATGTACCTGTCTAACAACCAAAAAGAGTTTCTTAGAGACTAGCCTCTTCTGCCTCTGCTACCTATGTTCTTCCAACCCCATGCATGAAACGTGCTTATAATGGATACACCTTTATGTTTAGTCTTTTGGTGAGTCTACCAAACAGGCAGTAGGAGTATTCCTGGTTTTCCTGCATCAGCAGAGCTAGGTAGAACTTAATTATAGGCAGAAGTAATAAATACATCTCACTCCCAAACTAAACGTATCTCCAACTCAAATTCCCTGTAGTTGAATCCCAGAAATGCCCATGGCCACCCTAACACCCGCCACCAGAAAGGAAGTGAAGGTGGAGTAGAAAGAGACCGTGATCTCAACCAACCACATTCAAATACTGTGCTTTTGAAAATGTTAGAAAAGCAAATGACTGAATGAACCCAAGTGCTCGCTCCCTTGAAAGACACCAGTGCAAGCTTCAGTTGCTTCTCTGTAAATCCACCTCTGCTTTCTCCTTTGCCTCACTGGTTGCACTTCCTTCTCCTGAAAGTGAGCTCTTCATCTCTAATTACTGTCAAAACACTGCACACACCTACGGTCGGCTCCTTTGTCAGCTGTGATTGTTTTCCCACAGTCAACAACAATCTGAGTGGCACTGTTTAAGTTTCTCCTTCAGTGACTTTTTATAGAATTTCATCTGCTTGCCTCCTGGACAGCCCATTTTAGCTTAGTGGACAGCAGCTGGTGAGATTTCTGGGTTTTTGTTATCGACCATTGTTGGGGATGACCAGCTGAGCACAGTTGGGAGGAGGCCATTACGCTTTGATAGGCAGAAATGGCTGTTCTTCAAGGCTGCAATGGTTTTCTCTTGCCATTTGATGTAGGTTTGATGCTAGTGAACAGGGTGGAGGCTCTGTGGATACACATGCAACAGCAGTAGTTTTAGTCTTTACACGGTTCTTGATTCAATTCATCACTTGCCCAGACGGAAACTGTTTTACTTATGTGTGCTGACTCCTGACTATTTTACACCTTGAAAAAGTACTCAGAGCTTTTATTCCCTTTCACTCATAACATAGATTTGCTTAGCAAAATGGTATACATTTGTGCTTGCCATGCATTTTGCAATCATGTAGATCAGGAGAATAATTGCATAGGGAAAATGTTTACCTAATAAATGAATTTTTGCAGTCTAGTGATATTCTGCGTTGAGTATCTCCTTTCTCTCTGTCCAAAAGTAATTCATCATTCAAAATTAATATGAAGCTTTTGAGTGTAGCACAAAAATTTCTTTAAACTGCCAATATTGGATTAAATAACATGAGTTTATCTTATATTAATGCTCAGAGAATCTTTAAATTATCCAATAGGTTGACAGTAACCATTGAAAGAGGTTTTTCAGTTTCTAATTAATTCTTTCTCTTGTTTAGTTGTACTAACCAAATACTTGTACTAAGTATTTCACAGGTATCATTTCATTTAATTCTCATAACGAAACTAATGAAGGCAATATTATCCGTCTTGAGGAAACAGAGCCTCTGCCAAGGGATAAATTTGCCCAAGTTCATACAAGAAATAATTAGTAGATCTGTGATTCAAACGTGGGTCTGCTGACAGCAAAGCTAGTGTTTATAACCACTTTCTACTTTTTACAGTTAGTTTGGTCAGCAAGAAAAGGTAACTGTGTTTAACAATCCTCTCAAATCTACAGTACACCAGAATCATAGTGCTGTCTGAATTTATGATAGGTTTGGATAATTGAAAAAATTAATTTTTCATCTCCCAATTCTGAAAGCAACTCAATCTTCATATTAAAAATACCTTGAATCAGTATTTGATTTAGTCTCTGCATTTTTTAATTGATTTAGTTTATTTTGGCTATTCTAATACCTGTTGCACAGTTTTATTCTGTGTGGTCATGTGCTTGAGGATCTTCTGAGACATTTGTTAAATGGAGAGAATCTGGGCCACATTCTAAGCCTTGGGTCAGACTCACTTGTGCTTGCATCAGGAAATCAGCATTTTAAATGAATAATTAGAATATGATACTGAAAAGCACTAAAGTTTGCTTTTAGTAGAGTTCCCTGTGCCTTTCTGTGGTTGATATTTTCTTGGTAGTCATTTATATGCTCCTTTAAAATCTGGATCCCCAATCTTAGTGTAACTGGCTCTCTGAGGAAAGCATCTCTGGTAGTCATTAGACATATTCACAAAAATTCTGGTTCTTCTTCATCAAAGCACATGATAAGATTGCACTTCCCTGCTTCCTTGAAATCAGATATGGCCCTGTGACTACCAGTTGGCCAACAGAAGTGATTGGAAGTAATGTATGCTTCCTTCCTTGGCCCCAGGAACCACCTACACTGCAGATAGGGAGGCTCTGTCATGCTGCATTTCTGCATGAGGATGGGATGGAGCAAAGACTCCAGATGATGCACAGTGGATCTAGCAAAAGGGAATTCTAGCAGGAAGTCTAGCAGGATGATAATTATCTTCCAGTATTCATTCTGTACTTATTCCTTTATTACAGGAACACCAATTTTAGTCAGTCACATTACTACCCAGCTAAAAGATTAAAATTTCCAGTCTACTTTGTGTTGGGGCATTGAGGCCACACACCTCCTCCCGGGGCAGAGAACTAGCCACGACCCCACCCACATATGCGTACCTAATCTGTTGAAAACATTCGCCTGGACAGGAGAGATAAAGATGGCGCCTGACGGAAGCCGCTGGGGAGTGGCCAAAGAAAGACATAGTTTAAAATTATTGGATAAAAGATATTTCCACGTTCGTGCTCACCACGTGATTGCAATAGCAAACATTAGAGCAAGATGCATGTTCACATGACCTTTAAGATGATAGGTTGAAGTTAGGAAATCCTCTTGCCATATGCTTATAAAAGCAGGTGCTTGTGTGAAAATAAACAGAAGTGCCTGACGGAACCCCTGCCACGTCTGAGTGTCTCTCTGTGGGGCTGAATAGGCGGGCAGCATACTCACTTTCCTCCCGTGCTCTCCTGGCCACTAGGGTGGCAGGAGTAATCCTACCGGTTCCCTCTCTTGCTCATCCCGTGGCGGGGGAATAAAAGGGGTTACTGGGAGGTTCGGGGCCCGCCGCCCCTGAGCCCCCGTACTTTGTAGTTACATATAGTGATTATGTTGTTTTGGTCACAACATACAGGTGAAAATTATATTTTATTGCTGGCAAGCATCCTTAAAAGACAATAGTTCTCTTATCTTTTTTCTTTCTTTAAGCTTGCTGGAAAGCAAATGTAATGGCTGGAGCTCCAGCTATGAAGTGAGTCCTAAGATGAAAGCCACATTCACTAGAGCAAGGAGATAGAAAAGGCCTGGGTCCCTAACAATATGAAGCTTCTGTACTTCTCTGGTAAGCCTACCCCTGTATTTATTTTACACAGATGAGAAATAAACCTGTAGGTCACTATTTTTCAGATCTTTATTTTCTGCTGCCTCATATATACAAAGCACTATATCTGCTTATAATTATTTTCAAACCAGGACTCTATCACTAACTAATTATATCAATTGGGGTTAACATACTTTATAAAGCTGTGCAATTTTCCTCACTTGCAAACAAAGAGGTGATTGTGAGCACTATGGCTCCCATGTATGTTGCATGCCTTCCAGGAGTGGAATATGACTCCCATGCTTGTCAGCCAGTTTCCTAAGATGATACTCTGCATTTTCTGAAACAGTTTGCCAGCTCACATACTATCAGTGAGCACTGGTCAGCATCCTGTCAAGATAGGTGGAGTTTATGAACGATTGTTGGCCTCACTCAAAAACAGCTGGAGGAATGGTTTTTATGAACTCACCAAAGACCCCTAAGCATTTCATATAGAAACTTCAAATTAGCTGATGAGTACATTTATTTTTGGTCCTCGTCTATTTCTTGCAAAGTCATATAGATAAACTTCAACTAAGACATTGCTGTTTGCTCTCACTCTTCCAATCATCAGCTGTTGTAGAATTCTTTAGTTGGCAGGGGATTTAGGACACACAGAGTTCAATGCCTGGATTTTACATTGAGGAAAATGCTCTCTTAGAGAGCACAAATGACTAATCAAGAGTCACCCAGCCAAGTTCAGGTTAGAACTGAGAGTCTCTGACTCTCAAGCCATAGTTCTTTCCTCCAAACTAAGGATCCCCAAAAAGCTATTTCTTTTTTTTTTTTTTTTGTCCTTTTTTTGTGACCAGTAAGGGGATCGCAACTTTAGCTTGGTGTCATCCACACCACGCTCAGCCAGTGAGCGCATCGGCCATCCCTATATAGGATCTGAATCTGTGGCGGGAGCACTGCTGCACTCCCAGCTCCGCACTCTCCCGAGTGAGCCATGGGGTCAGCCCCCCAAAAGCTATTTCTGACACCTTTCTTCTATGTGAACTTTAATCTTAACTCCATACTGTATACTCAGCCTTTAGTTGAGATCTTTCAAATTGAGTCCAACTTTTACATTTCTTTAACTCTTTTTATGTACCATTTTCATTTTTTTCATTTTATCTAATTAATTTATTTTTACTAAAAGAGAAATTTATTTGATATAAATATGTGCATTAATTAAAAAGAAAGATCTCAAATCAACCATTGCCTTTGCAACTTAAGAAACTAGAAAATGAAGAGCAAACTAAGCCCAGACCTAGCAAAGGAAGTAAAAAATAAAAATTAAAAGATAGGTAAAATAAATAGAAAATAGAAAAATAATAGAGAAAATCAATGAAACCAAAAGCTGGTACTTTGATGAGATTCACAAAATTGACAAACCTTTACCTAGATGGAAAGAAAAAAGAGAGAAGACTCAAATCAGAAATGAAAGAGGAGTCATTACCACCAAATTTATCATGATCAAGAGGGTTATAAGAGAATACTATGAATAATTGTTGACCAACAAATTAGATCATCTAGAAGAAATGAATAAATTCCTAGAAACATACTACCTATCAAGACTGAATTTTCAAAAAACAGAGTTTGAAAAGAGCAATAGCTAGTAAGATGAGTGATTATCATTTTTTGGATTCTTGATGGCAGACTCCCTTGAGGATTTCTTGAGGACTGGTTGTGAGGTGGTAAACTCCTGCAGTTTTTGTCTATCTGGAAAATACACTATTTTCCCCTCATTTCTGAAGAATAGCTTTGCTGGGTATAGTATTCTTGCCTGGCAGTTTTTTTCTTTTAGTGTTTTGAATACATCATCACATTTTGTTCTGGCCTATAGAGTTTCTGTTGAGAAGTCTGCTGTTAGTCTGATAGGGGCTCCCTTATAGGTGACAAAATTTTTATCTTGCTTCTTTTAAGAGTCTCTCTGTCTTTGAGTTTTGCCAGTTTGACTATAATGTGTCTTGGAGAGGATCTTTTTGGGTTGAATCTGTTGGGTGATCTTTGAGCCAACTGGATATGATTGTCTGTATATCTCTCCCTATACCTGGAAGTTTTCCATTATTATTTCATTGAATAGGTTTTCCATGCCTTTCCCTTTCTCTTCTCTTTCTGGAATACCCACAATTTGAATGTTTCTGTGCTTAAGGTTGTCTGCTAGCTCTCTTAGATTTTCTTCATTTTTTAAAATTCTTTTTTCCTTTTTTTTTGTCCTCCTGGATTATTTTGAAAAGACTATTTTCAAGATCATAAATTCTTTCTTCTGCTTCTTCTAGCCTACTCTTTAAGCTCTTGGTTGTGTTTTTTATTTCATTGAGTGAATCTTTCAGTTCTATGAGTTCTGCTAAATTCTGTTTAAGGTATTAATCTCTTTGTAAATTTCCTCCTTCATATCCTGGATATTCTTTCTCCTTTCATTTTGTTGTCTGAGTCTACTCCTATCTCAGTGAGTTCCCTTAAAATTGTTGCTCAGAATTCCTTTTCAGTCATTTCAATGGTATCCTGCTCTATAGGGTCTGGTGTTTGAAAATTATTATGTTCTTTTGTTAATGTTATTTTTTCTTGTATTTTTGTATTTCTAGCATCTGTACATATATCTGGTCATCTGGTAGAGCAGTTGCTGCTTTTATTACTCTGGAGTGGACTTAGAGGAGAGAGATGTCTTTTTATTTTTCCAGTCTCCACTGGTGACTCTTCTTGTGTCACTGCAGTTTAGTGTCTGGCAGGTTGCCTACATGGTGCTGTGGCTACTGCTGTGGCATTCAGCAACTTTTGCAGCAGTTGTGGAAGTGGCGATGGCTGTGGTAGTCCACCTACATGGAAGTGGTGTTTTGGGCATGCTCCTTAACTGCTTCCAGGCGGGGTATGTATGCTGCCCTCTGCTCCTGCCTTCAACTCCAGGTGTGCTGTATTTCTTGCCTGCTTCTGGGCAGATGGGGTAACCTTCAGCTCCTGCCTATGGCCTGGGAGTACTCTGTTTCTTGCCTGCTTCTGGGCAGAGGGGGCTGCACTCAGCTCTAGCCTAGGACCCTGGGCATGCTCTGTGCATTTCTTTCCATCTCATCTCAATACATCTCCAGTATTAAAAAAATAAAACTAAACAAAACTGTGTCCCTTGTTGATGTTTTAACCTGAACTCCTGTAGCAAATGCCTACTTTAATTATTCTTCTCTTTGAGAATCTATATTCTTTCTCAGCCAGTTACTTCCCTCCTGCTTATAAACATACCTAAGTCTTTCCTATCTTCATATAATTTAAAGCTTCTAAAGTTTTATATAGAATTTATTGAATCATTTGAGCTTTCAAATTCTTTATCCTCTGAGCAGCTTTGTATATAGATGTTTATTCCACATCTCTTATCACCTTATTTCTTTCCTCTTGTTTCTCTCATTCTCTGACTCTCCCCTTTCCTCTTTACCTCTTTTCCTGTTGTTGATATGAAATATCCTTCTATCTTCAATGGCTAGCATAGTGCCTGGCACACACTCAGTGTTCTGTAAATTTTTTGAATAAATAAATAAATAAATAGAATAGTCTAAAAAATTATGATTGTCATTAGGAAATCTGGCTGCTCATTAAGTATCCTTAAATTGGAAAGATGGCTGTGTGTACAAACATACATGTAAACATACATACAAAGGAGGAGCTCAATAGCTTATTATGTGCTCACTATGCACTAGTCTGTATTGTAACACTTTAACATGGCATTGCCTCATTTGATAATAATAATCGCTATTATTATTATTATCCTAGTAGAGACAGGGAGAGAAATAGCTTCTGCAATCCCACAGCAAGTGAGTAGCAGAATGAGGACTTGAACTTATGTATTCTGACTCCAGAATCTGTTATCTCTCACACACTGTACTCTTAACCCTTCACACCATATTGCTTATCAGTCAAGGTCTCACAAGTAGAGTTGGTTTGTTAGAAAAAAATATATTGTACATCCTACCCAAAGGAGTATTTCCCCCCAAAATCTTTTCACTCTTGTATGGAAAGTGACTGAAATTTTACTTGAACTCTTTATTTTACTCTGAACTCTTGACCTTGGTGTTATAACACAAGATCCTTAAAATTATCAAAAAATAAGTTTAAAAAAGATTAAAAACATGGATTTATTTTATTTTATTTTTTATGCAAAATATTCTTACATTTACTTGTGTATATTTGTAAGGTACAGTATGTTGTTTCCATACATACATATAGTACACAGTGATTCACTTAGGGTGGATAGCATAGTTTTGTTGTATCAATTAATCCACCACTTTTCCTCCTCTCCCTGCCCTTCCCCTTGGCCTCTGGTAACAATTATTTTACTCTATCCTTCTATTAGAACCACTTTTTTTTTTCTTTCTGTTTTTTTTTAGATTACACATATGAGTGAGGTCATGCAGTATTTGTTTTATTGTGCCTGACTTACCTCACTTAACATGATGGTCTCCAGTTCCATCCATGTTGCTGCAAATGATAGAATATCATTTTTTTGAATAGCTGAATAGTATTCCATTGTGCATACATACCACAGTTCTTTTATCCATTCATCTGTTGATGGGCATTTAGGTTGATTCCATCTTTTGGCTATTGTGAATAATGCTGTGATGAACATGGGAGTGCCGGTGTCTCTTTGATTTAATTTCCTTTGGGTATATACCCAGTAGTATATAGCTGGGTTGTAAAGTGAATCTGGTTTTAGTTCTCTGAGAAACTTTCATACTGTTTTCCACAGTGGCTGTACCAATTTACTCTCCCATCAGCAACATAGGAATTTCCTTTTTCTCTGCTGCCTTGTCAGCATTTGTTATTTTTTGTCTTGTGGAAAATAGTTATTCTAACTGGAGTGAGATTATATCTCATTGTGGTTTTTTAATTTGCATTTCCTTGATGAGTAGTGATGTTGAGTATTTTTCATGTGCCTGTTGGCCATCTGTAGGTCTTCTTTTGAGAAATGTCTGTTCAGGTCCTTTGCTCATTTTTTAATTGGATTATTTATTTATTTATATATGTTTTTGCTGTCCAACTGAGTTCCTTATATATTCTGAATATTAGCCCTTTGTCTGATGTGTAATTTACAAACACTTTCTCTCACTCTGTAGGTTGTCACTTCACTTTGTTGACAGTATCCCTTGCTGTGCAGAAGCTTTTTAGTTTGATGTAGTCCCATTCACATATTTTTGCTTTAGTTGCCCTGTGCCTTTGTAGTCTCCCTCGAGAAAGGTCTGCCCATTCCCATTTTGTGTCATGTTTCCCCTGTGTTTTCTTCAAGTAGTTTCATAGTTTAGGGTCTTAAATTTAGGTCTTTAACCCATTTTGAGTTGATTTTTGTGTGTGGTAAGAGACTGGGGTCTGGTTTCAGTCTTCTGCATGGGGATATCCAGTTGAAAATACTGATTTAGAGAAGAACCTCTAGATTTCTTTCATTTTTAAATTGTATTATTTATTTATTTAAGGTTGTATTTATTTTTATTGGTCAGCCACCAAGAAATATATTTGTTTATATTTATATATACATAAAGTTTTATTTATTTGGTTGGGAATAAACGTATATAGGCCTCTGTGTTGAGTCTGAGTCATAAGCCTAGGATGACCAGTTCCTGAAATGTTGTGTGGTGTTTCGGAGGTGGGGTGGGTATATTTGTTTTTGCTTACTGCTTTTTAAAAAAAAAAATTTCTGAAGCCATGGTCTTTGTTCTTCCACTGAGTCACATGTGAGCCCAATTTATGATGCCTTTGTTCACCCCAACAGATCTCCCTAAATTCAAGTTGATGTAGTGTAGATCCAGTATGGGAGGTTTCTTCCAGCTCAGTCATGCTACACCAGTGATTCTGATTTGGTCAACAATGACTGACTATGGAAAGGTGAACTAAGCAGGGCCAAAAACTGAACGCTCAATATGGTTCACCACTGAAAACTGGAGAGGGACCCTGACTATCATATCTTTAGCATTAGAAGAGTGAAAATGGTAGAAATTTAGAACTATCTAAAGTGGCAACTTCATGTAGTTACCAGAAGTAATGGCTGTACCTGACTACTATCTCTCATTATTCTCTATTAAAATTAAAATTTAACATGCTATAAGTATGCCAAGAACCTCCCGTCCCAAAAGACATTGCAATCATGGTGAGAAAACAGGATGTGTTCCCCCAAACTCCCTTCACTTCCCAGATCAGTCCTGGAACAGATGATTAAAAGGATCATCTTTCAGTTAATTAGGCTTATCTCAATATTACAAATTGACTTTCTAGTAGGGATTTTATCTTTAATGGAGAATTAAACTATCCTTCATTTTCATCTTCACCTTTCCTTTTCTTCCTGAAAAGTTCGGCCCCAAAGCCATTAAGTGGGGGTGATCAGAGTAGACATTTGCACCAGCATTGGGGGGCTGCAATGGTCTAACATTGCAGAGCACAAGTGGGTGAGGTTGTTTCCCCATGGAGGGACAGCCTGATGTGAAATGCCAGAGCCCTGGCAGTATGAGGAGCACATCATACAGAAGAGCAGCCCAGAACAGTGGATCCAAGTGTGAACAAATCGAGGAGGTGTCTATAGGGAAAGTGCCCAGCCATGGAGTGTCAGGCTTGATAGGAGTGGTCAGTGCCCCGGTGGGGTAAGGAAAGTATATGCATGGTGAGCCAACTCATCACAGGTATATCAGAGTTTGGGCTGGGTAGGGGGGATGTCCACACATGAAGGCAATCTGGCATGGAGTATTGGAGCCAGTTGAGAGGATGAAGGGTGTCTATGTGGAGGGTCAGAAGCAGGCTGACCTGTGTCGTCAGAACTGACACAGGGTGAGAGAGTGTCCTTACAGAAGAGCAGCCCAACCTAAGCAAGGTGAGGAGGGCAAGATAGGAAGCTTCCCTGATGAGGAATGTCAGAGTGCAGGCATGTGAGCAGAGTATCTATACAGGGAGGCAGTGTGGTACAGGAAGCCAGAGCCAAAAAGTAGTGAAGAGTGCACCCATCCATGCCTCTCTCCAAGCTTCTGCTGGCTCCAGCAATTCCTAGCATTCCTTGACTTATAGAGGTAGCACTCCAGTTTCTACTTGACTTTCCCCTTGTGTCTCTCCTTTCTCTTATAATGACATCAACCATTGGATTTAAGCCTCGCCTGAAATCCGGGATATGTCTTCTCAAGATTCTTAACTTAATTACATCTGCAGAATTCTATATCCAAATAAGGTTATAATCACAAGTACTAGGGGTTAGGACTTGTACAGATCTTTTGGGGTGCCACTATTCAAACAACTACACACATTAAAGAATTCAGGGATGATCAGGGCATCATGCTGGAAACTTATTCTCAAATGATTTACAGGAAAAAGTTATTTGAATTATACTTGCTGGTTTTTAAAAATAAGTTTGAGACTATCAAAATTAGAACAATTAGAAAAAAAAAATAGAGGGAGAAACTCTGTTGAATTAGTGTAGTGCTTAATAGCACAGACTAGAGTGACATTGTCCAGGTTTGAGCAGGCCACTTGACCCATCTCAAGCTCACTTCCTTTGCCTACAAAATAGGGATAGTATTTACTTCATAGATTTGTGAGGATTAATCGAGACAGTGGTTGTAAAGAGCTTAACAAAGTATTCAGCATTTATTAAACAGTTAATAAAAGTTAGCAAATATCATTATCATTATTAGTATTATAAACATTATTAAAATAATCTAACTTTTGCTTTTATGCAATAACTTGAATGTCAAAGATGTTCTTTGAGCCTAATTAAACATTTTTGAACTTGGCAGGCCAACAAAACTTGTCCTTTCTACCTTACTTTACCAAAACAGTACATTCTTGCTTTCTACTTGTAGTTGCAATTGTGTCATGCTTTTGAGAATGGAATTTGTGAGATTTGACTTTTAAATGTCTTAATATAACCATACAAAGCTTTAGAGCATTTCTAGATCTTCAGCCTTATTATCATGGTTAGGTAAGTATTTCTGTCTAATGTTGGTGGTTGTTTCATTTAGGAGTGCATTCAGCTACTAATAACACGAAACAAAACTACAGTGGCTAAAGCAATAGAGATTCATTTGTCTCACACAGGAAGAAGTCAAGAAGTAGGCAGTGCAAGGCTGTCCAGGCAGTTCACTGATGTCAGCGAAGACCATACTTGGTATATAGCTTTTGCCCTTGTCTTTATTGCCTCGTAGTCACAAGATGGTTACAGTACCTTGAGATTTTATGTCTACTCTTCAGGCATGAAGAAAGGAGCACAAATAGACAAAAGAACGATACCAACTGAGTCTGTCATTTTATCTTTTAATCCGGAGAACAAAATTTCACAGAAACTTCCATCCGATAGACCTTCTTTATGTCACCCTGGTGGGAAGTGAGTCACTTAATGCTCCAGAGGTCAGTCACTGCAGAGGTGCTAGAGTTGCAGAGGAGAGGGACAGTATTACTGTAATTCAGATCAGAACTGGGATAGGGATCTGCTCTCCCAATAGGACTATCCCTGGCATGTTAGCTACACTTGTCAGGGTTTCTATTAGCAGGGAAAAATAGGATGGGGAATGTAAATATGTAGGCAATGGATAACTTCTGTCATAATTAGCCATGGGGCCTTTGCCAGTCATCGCAGATAAAATCTCACCCTTTTGAAAATGTAATATATTACTTTAGCATCAGATCCTTCCAAAAAAATCAGCCTGAGATACGCTAGTAGAATATGTTTCTAATTTGTTCAATAATTTAAGTAATTAAAAGATATACAGAGTGGTTTTTTGTATATTGTTAGCATATTTTCCAGATGTGAGTATAAAACAAAACACATAGAATCCTTTTTTATTGAAGATGGGCTAAGAACTATTAAATTAATTCCAGTTTGTGATTATAAACTCAACTCTGGAAAGAAGGAAAAGGTTTCCACTGTGTGAGGGAGATGAAATCCAATTAAAAGTCTTTAAGGAGTAGTGGAGACCATATTTCCATTTTCATCATCAGGAAAAGACTTAAAATAAATAGAATACATATCCCAAAAATATTCATCAACATGACCTTATAGAGATCATCTAGTCCTGCTCCCTCTTTGCAGATATGTAAGGACTGAGGCCCAGAGAGACAAGGTTAGGCATATTGCCAGATATTGCTCGATTGTTAGGGGAGGTGGGACTTGATCTTAGACCTCCTCTCCCCAATCTAGTGTGCTTTTACCTGTATACCTCTGAGGCTAAGTTGGTACAACAATCTGGAAAAAGGAATGTGTAGTGAGTTGTCTTGATTCCTGGTAAGAAAAGAAGAGACGGGAAGTGAGAGAAATTCCCCGGGAGAGTCTCACCACCAAGTTAGGAAGAAAGAACCGGAGCTGAAGGATTCTGACATCACAAATAGAGAGAGAGAAAATATAGCTGTGTATGCCTGGTTTTATATAAACAACACGTCTTTTAAAATTGTGAACTTGTTTTCTCTCTGTCTCTCTTTTTCTCTCTCATTCTCTTTCTTTCAACATATATCTATTGAGCACATACTTTCTATCTGGCACAATAGGGTCTACAGCGAAGTCCTATCTTCCATATAAACTAGATTTTAAAGTCTGCTTCTAGATTTTACATGTGATCACAAAGAATCAAAATTATACAGTATACTAGGATTCAACTGTCTCACAACCAACAGTTTTTCATCCAATGTTAGAATGAATTTCTGATTTCTCAGACTATCACTAAACGAAACAATTGGCTTTTGTTCAGGGGCCATGATTGTTGACAAATATCTATCTTATAACACTTGAATCACACTCATTGTCATGAGACACTCACAGTGGGATAGATAGAAATCAAGACAGATTTCTAGGCTTAAACAACAGTGTCCATCTGAAACTTGTGCTCATAAATTAGTGTGTATATAAATATGAAAATGCAGAATTACAACTCAATAACTTGAGAGTTGCTAAAAACGAACATCAATTTTGATCTGGAGCAGGAAAGGGCAACATGCAATTTATAAACGATTTCTTATTGGTCTATCATGAAAGATAATCATGTATTAGGAGACGAGAACTAACAAGTAGCACCTGGAATGCCTCTGCCAAGTATTATACACATCTTATCTCCTTTAATCCTCAAAGGAATAGAATGAGGTAACTTTTATTATCCTCAGCTAACAAAAATGGAAACAATTCAGGAACTTCTCCAAGATCGTACAGCTGGTAAGTGGTACAGCCAAGATTCAAACCTAGTTTTGTAGGACTCTGAAACCTGTGTTCTTGTGATTACAGAATCCTATTCCCCAACAAGACAGCCTAGCTAAAGATCCAAAGCATGAAATTTCCTCTTTTATATAGATCCATGGAAGAAACCTCCTTCTTGGTCTCCAGGCAGGAATAACTTATTGGGGGCCTCCTGAGCAACTGTTATGTTTTAATATGAGGGGTACTCTGAGCATGTCTTCACATTCTAGCATTCCTGTTATGACACTTAGCATAAAATTTCTGACTCACCTCATACAAGGTGAGGAATCTACTTTTTGCATTTTTTTTAGCTCAAACCTCACTCCTGTCTTTATATTTATTTTTTTTCATTTTGTGCTTTGTCCCATTTTCATATGCAATTATTTTACTGCATTGTTATGAAGTAGTGGTGTTTAATATCGTCTATAACAAGGCATGATATTAAAGAATGAAATAAAAATCTAAATTGGCATAATTCAGAGTTAGAACATGAACTTTAAGAATGAAGAATTAACTTAAAATTAGTTATAAACTATAGAAATGTACGTAACAACACAATCATACTTACTATTTTCTTCATTGTTGTTGATATTAACCAAAGCATTTACCTGTTACATGTAAGGAAAGGGAGAACAAGGAATGAAGAAAACCTTTGATAATAAAGGAATGAGTATTCAATCATTTTTTCATGACCAGTCATTTGTGCTATGTGTCACACATTATGCAAAGCCTGGGGATAAAAATATGAATAAGACATATTCCCGTACACCATAAAAAATAATTGTGAGAGAATAAGTTTCTGCTGTTTCAAGTTGCCCAGTTTGTGGTAATTTATTACAGCAGCTTTAGGGAAATAATACAGTGAAGAACTACAGTGAAGAATTCAGATCTGTCTAACTTCAAAGGCCAAGCTCTCAGTCATTTTACTGCATTAATCTCAGAATGTCTTTATGTGTCTCTATTACAGGAACTAATTTAACCTCTCACAGCTCTGGAGGTCAGAAGTCTGAAATAAGGTGTCAGCGTAATTAGGTCCTTCTGGAGGTTCTGAGGGAGAATCTGTTCCTTGCCTATCCTTTAATTTCTGGTGGCTCTAGCAAATCCTGACATTCCTTGGCTTGTAGATGCATCACTCCAATCTCTACCTCCAGCATCATGTGGTCTTCTTCCCTGTGTGTCATCGTCTTCACAATAACCTTCCTATTAAGACACCAGTCATTGGATTTAGGGCCCACCCTAATTGAGTATGGCCTCACCTTAACTAGTTACATCTGCAAAAACCATATTTCCAAATAAGGTCATATTCTGAGGCTCCCCGCAGACATGAATTTGGGGGTACACTATTTAACACAATACATTCATGAGTTTAAACAAGCACTTAACTTCTCTGTGCCTCATCTATGAAATGGAGATGATAATAGTATCCATCTTCTAAATTTTCAGGATATTTAAATAAAATATCCTGAGATATACAATACTCAGTATGCTGCTTGGCACATAATAATTACTGAATAAATGCTAACTAGTAGTAGTTTGAGAGGTATAGTCTGGTTCTTCCTTGTAATGATAATGCTTTTTTTAAACTAGTGAAGTGGAAATGTCCCAATTTTATTTTCCAAAGTCTGTGATATCCATCCAGCTGAGTAGTTTAATTACTTCTAAAGCTTTGCAGTGAGAAATTGCTGTATGCTAGTAAGAACTCGCTGAGGAGTATTGCTGTGCCAAGGATTTTACAGCCGTAAGGAAGGACTGGATATGTGAAAGTTGCATTCCAAAAATGTGTGCACTTGGGAATTGGTCACTTAAGTTGGATCTTTAAAAAGTGTACAACTATCTTTAACTTCTGTAGTGAACATGAATTTACTGAAGTGATGACTCTCTTGGTCAGTATGATAAAGTTAATTCCTTATCCTCATGGTGCTTATACCTTCTAGTGGAGAAGTCAGATAATTTACAAATGACCCCATAATGTCTGGTAGTGATAAGAATTGTGAAGGGGAGAAAAAGCAGGGAAGGGGATGAATGAGGAGGCAGATATGCTCCTTTATACAGGTTGATCAGAGAAGGCCATATGGGGGCAAATGTGACATTTCAGGAATGTAAAGAATAAAGAGAAGGAGCTGGCCATCCAAGTATCTGGGGAAGAGCATTTCAGGAGAAGGACAGAACAAGATCTAATACTCTAGAGATGAGAATGTACTTGGAATGTTCTAGAAACATTACAGGGCTGGAACTGAGTGAGCTGGGGGAGGATGGGGGTGAGGGTGGTGGGATGGACTGAGGAAATTGCATTAGAAATAATCAGGGCCTGATAAAGTACGTGACAGGTGTTTCTAATGTTGTGCTTAGTATGGTGGGAGGTGATTAGAGAGTTGAGAATAAGAGAGTGATTGTATAGGGCTTGCTTTTTGAATAATATCCATTGAATCTACCTTGTCAAGAGAAAAAAAACGAAACTGTGACTATAGTATAGTGCACTGTTTATACTATGATACAGATACTAAAAGAAATAAAATATCTGAAAATATGGCCATAGGTTAAATGTGTCAAATGAAAAAGAAAAGAATCAGAATAAATTAGAAGACATTTTGAAAACTATGAGGTCAAGATAGAAAAGACATAGGAATTGGAAACCCTGAACTACTTAGATCTAATTGGTTAAATTATTTTTGTTTAAAGCTACCACTTAATGAGCACTCACTGTGTGTTTGGTGGTCTGCTTACATAACGGATGTATTTAGTGAGAGGAGAATTATTGGTGTTATTTTACATACATAGATCAAATTATGTAATGAAGAAGTATTAGCAATTTTAAAGATGACGAAACAGAGGCAAGAAATGTGCTTGAGGTTACACAATTATTAAGTAGTAGAGCCAATATTTTAATCAAGATTTGTCTGATTTCAAAGTCCATGCTCTTGATTACTATAAATCATGTGAAAATTTTATTTTCTGAAGCATCTTTTCCCCATGAAGCATGTATGTTATGACCTGAAGATGCTGTTTATCCTTGTCCCACGTATCCCACCCATGATCCTTGTTCCCTTCATTCAGCTGCAGTGCCCAGCTTTCTCTATGGCCAACCTTCCTCTATGGCCATCCCTCAGGACAGGGAACTCAATAGCCTCTCCACCACCTCCTAAGCCCTATGGGAAAAGCTCGTGATGATGAGCTAAGCCTGCAGAAGGAGGCTGTCTGTATAAAGGAGGCTCGGTTCTTACAATGATGATGTGGGTCTCATGGCATCAGGGAAATCATTTCATTTTGAGAAGATAAGACTGATCTGAAAATCCAGTAACAACAACAACAAAAAAAGACAGAGTGAGAACACACAGAGTTACTATGAAACCAGGAATCTTCTTAGTACAATCTTTTGCCCTAGAGTCTACACTCCCTCTGGCCAGTTTCAGTCATTTCCCTCGTGGCTATCCACTTTCAATCTGCCCTTCATCATCAATCTGTCAGAAACTTTTTCACCCTTCCTTCTAATAATTTTTAACAGCCGTAATTAATTTCTATATTTGTGACTCACTCAACACTCTAGTTCTATTTCCTTGATCTACTTTTTATAGTAATAACCTTCATCTCTGACCCCCTCACATAGCTATCTATATCCCTCGTATCTCGAACGCTGAGACTTTTCTCTCCTGTCTCCCCACCTCTTCTACTCCCTCAATGTTAGCAAGTTTGCTTTTTGCTCTTATTGTAACATTTTCTATTTTCTAATTTATTTATTATTAGTTTCCAGTTTACTAAAGTCTCAGTTTCATTTTTCGCTGATCACACCTCCTTTCCACAAGCAGGTGTGAGCCTGTGCCTTGATGCAATGTGTCTTCTAAGTCAGCTGGATCATGCCATAACTCAATCTACTCCACCTCTCCCAAATTTCTGAATTTGTCACTCATTTTCACATTTATGGTATTTTATTCCTCTCTGGATTTAAGTCTCAGCTCTGCATTTAGGATTATGGCCTTATTTTTTCTCCTGAGACAAAGACTGGGTTTTCCCTTGACCTTTGTTGCCTGTAGACATCTGGATAAATATCCTTCCTGGAATTGCTCAGTTCTGAATTCTATCGTTGCTCCAGCTCTTATAGGTTAAGATGTCACTGATTCAACCCACCCCCAGATATAAGATCTTGATAGCTACCTACCCAGGCAGAACCCCAGGGCGCATCTCGTCAAGTATATCCTCACCAACCCACTTCATTCTCTCACTCTTTTGACTGCTTAGTGGAGGGTATTCTCCATGAGTACCTAAATCTGGTTTGTGTTCTTGAATTCCTACTGATTTGCATTCTTTAATCCTATTCCAGGATTTCTACGTACTATCAAAGACAATTGCATAATTATGTTGGTTGGGGTCCAACAAAAATTTATGTTTTCAGCCTCAATAAGATAAGTAATTCTTTCAATCATTTTACTCAGTTTCTAACACATTCTTTTCAGAGAATAAAATAAAGTAGAAAAAACAAAAAGAAAAAAATAAAATAGACAAAAACATTATGGTTCTTCTCAAGCCCCTGATTCTCAAAGAATAACCTAATATATATGTAATATAGAATTTGCATATCTTATAAAAAACCTCCATATCTACTTTTTCAGATTCTTTTACCATCTTTCTCTCTCCTTTTTCTGTCAGTTAAAATTCTTTGGCTGGGGTGACACAGACGGGCTCTCCCAAAGAAAAATGGAGCTGACCAGAAGGATATTGTGAGATCACGGTAACAACAAGAAGCCTGCAGGTGTGGACTGGAAAATTTGTGGGAACCAAGGAGGCCCCAGAGGGAATTAGAAAACGGTCTCTCTGATGACTTTTTTGATGAATACTGCTGTTTCTACTCTCTTGTCACTCTGTCCACTGTTCAATTTCTGGGGAGAGAGCGTCCCCGTGACTGACTTAGCTTGGGTTGCGAAAGTTGCTTCTCAGCTAAGTGGGAGCAAGACTTCCAATTACAGACCCATCAGACGGTAACCAACGGAGAAGAAATACTTTCCCCCCAAAGTATCAGGGTGCCATAAAGAAAGGGAAATGAATGCTATGTGATCAAAACAACAAAAGCCCACCATACCTCCTGTCTCCGAGAAAGAATTGGTTCTACCCTTTCCCAATTTTCCGACAGAGTTCTTAATTTAATCCCTCATAAGATTTCTTCATAATCTTCCTCTCCAGTATACTTCTAATCCTCTTGGTTTCCTGTGGGAAGCCATCATATCTCTTCAGGCTCCATATTATAAACCTCAGAGTCATCTTAGACTCTTTCTTCTTATTTATCACCCCTAGCCCATTTAATTGATTTTGAAGTTTGGTTGATATTATGTGAAAATTATCTCTCCAATTATATTCCTTTCTCTTTGCCTCAGTTCAAGCTGTCCTGGACTATTACAATAACATCAGTTGACTTTTCTTTCTCTAAACTTTTTCAATCTAGTTTTTGATATCACTCCAGAATTATTTTTTTAAGTAGTCAAAATATCAAAGAAAAAATAATCTTTTTGGGGGGTGGCTGGCCAGTATGGGGATCTGACCTTCGTGCTATCAGCATCATGCTCTAACCAAATGAGCTAACCAGCCAGCCCAGTAAACAATAATCTTATCATGTCACTTTCTTGCTTAAAAAAAAAACTCCTATGGCTTTTTAGCAGATCCCTAATAAAATTCAGTCTTTTTATCCAGTTATGTAAGGCCCTACTTAATCTGGCCTCAACTTACTCTTTCCAGAATCAACTCCTTCCATCTTTCTTTAAGCATTCTTCTGAGAACACACAATGTGCTGTTTGTTATGAACTTATGATGGTTTCCCCCAAACGCTCTTACCCATTGTACAGTAATAATAGACTTAGAGGAAAATTGTTCTACTCCAAGATCCAAGAGTAGCCCTGATTATTTTAATCCAAATGTGGTGATCCATTTCCACTTGCCATAGTGATTGGTTCATACAAATCAGGCTAAAACCAATTGGTGTAATGAATATGTGTACCAAGTTGACTGATTTAAGAAAAGACTTGGGATTGGAGAAAAAGGGTGCCCACTCTTCTAAGAGTTTTTTCTTTCCTTTGGATATTGTAGAGTGAGGGTTCGTGTCTTGAAATTATGATGGCTGTTTTGCTACTGATATGAATTGAATTGTGTCCCCCAAGCTTTAAGTATTAGAAACTCGATTCCAACTGTAACTGTTAAGAGTGTGCAAATCCTTTTATGGTCATTGAAAGGTGAGGCCTTGAAGAGGTAATTAGATTCTGAGGACCATGCCCTAATGAATGGATTAATAATGGTGGTCATGGGTGTGGTTCTGAGGGCTTTAAAAGGAGAGCACATTACAGTCTCTCTCTCTCTGCTCCACCATATTTGCCATGTGATACCCTGAATTGCTTTAGTCAACACCAGGGCAAAGCTCTCACCAGATGCGTTTCCTGGACTTTGGATTTCCCAGGCTCTGCAACTGTAAGCAATAAATTTCATTTTCTCACAAACTACTCAGTCTCAGATATTTTGTTATAAGCAACAGAAACAGACTAATATAGTTCCTATGAATGAAACCATCCTGAGGGCAAAGCCACTCCAGAGACAGGGCGATATAGAGAAAGAAAGCAAGCACCATCACATGATGCCAACCATAGAGCCCACCTGACTTCAGGATCTCCAGTCCATGAGTCAGTGCATTTCAGATTGCATTTCATATATACATTTCTCTTATGCCTGATGAAGAAATGGAACTAATTCAACAACTGTGTGGTTGCTTAGCAAGTCTCTCTAATCCTTGCAAGTAACAAGTGTAAGATAAACAAAATGCAGGATTTGCACTCAAATGGGAAGAGATGCTAGAGATAAATAAACAACTAATAATAATATGGTATAATAAATATTCCCTCAAAGCCTCTTCTCAGCCAAGCAACCAGAGTACACCTTTAAAAAGAGAAGTCAGATCCTGACAGTTCTCTGCCCAAACTCTATTCAGTGACAATGACTTACAAACTCTTGTGTAGTCTGACTCCTGTTTCTAGTTTGCTTCCCCTCTCCTACCCCTCTTTCTCTCATTCCTGTCCCACTACTCTGGTGTCCTTGCTCTTCTCAATGACACACAAACATTGAACATGACAAGTATACTGCTGCCTCACTTTACACCCAGCTATCCATCTACTATTTTATCTGTTTTAAAATCTGCTCAAAATTCCATCTTCTTAGTGAGACACTCCCTGACCATTCTATTTTACATTGCAGTCTCTCCCCAGCACATTCTATCCCTTTTTCCAAGGTTTGTTAATCTCCATAACACTTTATGTCCCCCACACCATACTTTTCTGTAGGTGTTTAGTTTCTATCTTGTCTCCAGAATATAAGCTCTGTGAGGTCTAGGACTTTTCCCCATTTATTTATTATGTTTTTGGTGCCTGTAGGAGAACCTGGTATATATAAAATGCTCAATAAATGTATGTTAAATGAATGAATGACTATGAAAAGTATGTATTAGTCAGAGTTCTTCGGAGAAAAGAATCAATAATGTGTGTGTTGTGTGCGTGTGTGTTGTGTGTATGTGTGTGTATGTGTGAGTATGTGTGTGTGGAGAGACAGAAAGAAGGAGAGAGATTCATTATAAAAATTGGCTCTCACAATTACTGAGGCAAGAAGTCTCACGATCTGCCATCTGCAAGCTGGATACCCAGGAAAGCCAGTGGTTCAGTTTAGTTTGAGTTCACAGACTTGAGAACCAGGAGTGCTAATGTTTGAGGATAGGAAAAGATGGGTGTCCCAGCTCAAACAGAGAGCAAATTTACCCCTTTTCCATCTTTTTGTTTTGCTTATGCCCTCAATGGTCTGGTGATGGGAATCACCACGTTGGTGAGGGCAATCTTCTTTACTCAGTCTACAGATTCACATGCTAACCTCTTTCAGAAAGGCCCACACAGACACACCCAGAAATAATGTTTTACCAGCTTTCTGGGCATTCCTTAGCCTAGTCAAGTTGACACACAAAACGAACCACCACAAAGTAAGAACAAAGTGCCATAACAGAACAAAATCTTAAACGATTCTTCTTCATGGGGTAAGGAAGGCTTCATAGAAGATGTGATAATTTAGCTTGGCTTAAAAAAAAAAAGTAGATATTTTCTAACTATATAATGAGGAGAGGGGGACATCCTAATCATGGAGAACAGTGCATCAGTGTGCTATGAATGAGCTAGTAATCAGGCATAGGAGAAATGAATATATGAAATGTAACATGAAAAGATTACATTAAGCTTAATTTCACTGAAGAGCAAAACTAAATTGATAAAGGCAGTAGAGAGAGAAAGGGAAAAAGAGAAGAAAGTTGAATAAACTTGCATATAGATAAAGAGTATAGTTTTAAAATAAATAAAAAGCAAAATAAAATGCTGTTCCTAGATTTCAAAATGAATTAAGACCTAAAAGAGTACAGAATTCTAGCATACGTGTATTAATTGAACATCTAAAATGACACCAACATGCAGTATGTCTCCAGTAAAATTTAATATTGCTGAAACCCTGGAAAGTTAACTGTTTTTCAAATGACTGTGTCAAACAGCAACATAGACAGACCATCAGATAACTATCCCACAGTAAAATAAACTTGTACCCTGGATCTAAATCAAATTACATGTTTGAGGTGTGTATGCTACTTTTAAGTACAAATTTGCAACTTCATTGAGTTTTCTGATAATTCATAGGTTTCGCTGAACTTGTTCTTTCGTACCAATTGTCTGGTGTTTGAAAAGCTGTATTCACAAGTTCAGCTAGAAAATATTTATAAGCCCTATGGTGCCAGGCATTGGCAAGTGTCCTCCCCTGGACATGTGCTGAAGAAAACAAGCCACACAACTGCTTCCCTCCCACATAAGCCCTACGGTTCATTGGAATTGGATGACCTTCCTGGGAACTCTTTACTGTGGCCTCTATGGATGCCAAAAGCCCAAGAAAGCTTGCTGGGTTGTTCTCATTCAAATACTGAGCTTGCTGGGTTCTTATTCAGGCATCTTTAGACATATTTCCTTCTTGCTCAGCAAAACTGCTAATTGGCACAAGAAACATCCCAGCTTTGTCCATTTTCTACAGAAGCTGGAAAGGCTTCTACCTGACTGTGCTGACAAAATTTATATTTTCAATGGTAATGCCCCAGACATTTCAATGACAAGTTTGGAAACAAAGTAATACATATAGTACAGTTGGTTAGTCTTAAAGAAACTCATGCCACAGCTTAAAAGATTACAAAGAAGGATCCTCCAAAATCAGGGGCTAAAAAAATGAGTGCTTGGGATAGAGTCGTTTAAATTTGATTTTTTAAAAAAAGCTGCATAGTCCCTTTCTGTTTCTGTGCTCTTTAATTGTTTTGTTTGCACTATCATACATTTAATCTGTTTGCCACAAGTTATGAATAAGAAAGTCTTGGTTTCCAAGGATTATTTTTCCAGCAGTTCAAGAAAGCATGTAGCATTGCCAAGACTAAAGAATATTGTTCTTGTATTTGTCATTGGCCAAGAGCCCAAGCTGTAGGATGAGGAGGGGAGAACCCTCTAACCTGTATATTTAGGTCCTGCCTGCTTCTCACAAACTTTTGTAAAGTGGCAGGCAAAAAGGAGATTATATTTACTTGTGAGACCATTTGGATCAGGTGTTGAAATTATTGAAAAAATTTTAAGCTGGTATTAACATTTTGAATGCTGACATGCCAAAAAGTACCTTAAATTATTTGCATGTTCACTTGCACATATATCTTCTTTGAATTCATGAAGATGCATCAAGGTTTGGTTGAGTCTTTAGAGGATATCCTGAAAGGATAACGATGCCTTTAGCTGTGATGTTTCATGCTGTTCAAATATATTATAAGTGAATTACATACCACATTTAGAAATACCATTAAAAAATAAGAGATTATTAATGTTTTGCTTTGTATTTCTAATTGAGTATTTTTGGGCTGTTCACTGAGAACAAGATAGCAATTCATGACATCATTGACCTTGTGTTGAAAAGATCATGCTAACAAAATGACTAACCAGATAGGTGGTTGTATACAGAAAAAGCCAGTCATAGCTAGTCTTTTCTGTACTTCATGTATAAGAAATTCATTCATGCTGCTTTTCCAGTGTTAGAAGTTATCTGAGTCATTAAAATTCTATGTGCCTTGGTAAAGGGACATGAAAATCAACTACAGTGTATATTGAGAAGTTAAAATTAAATTAAATTAAATTTAAAAAAAAATTCTATGTGCCCACAATATGTCCAGAACTGTGGTAGATACTTGAATGGATAAAAAAGAAGTTTCCTGGAGAACTTTTGTTTAGGTCCTGTTTAAATAGTGATTTCTAATTCTTGCTAAGTTGTTTGTTTGAATTAACTATTTAAGGATAGTTTCAAAAGGTAATATTTTATGCCCCACTCCAAATTAGAGACCCATTAGTTTGTGAAACAAAACTAAAAACAATTTTTAAGACCACAGTGTGTCAAATAGGTTAGTTCTTGAGAAGAAACAAAATGACAGATAAAACAGAATTGAAAGTTCCAGAAATAAACCCAAAGTACACATGGGAATTTAGTGTGAGGCAAATCAGCGATTTTAAATCAATGGAGAAAGATCAATTATTTAATAGGCAGTGTTGAGACAGCTGGCTAGCCATCTGGATGAAGACCAAACTGGATCTCTAATGTAGAGCCCAAATATATTCCTGGTAAAATGATGCTTTAAAATAATAAGAGTAATTATAATAATAACTATAAAAACAGAAAAAATCAGTGGGTATACTTTTTTCTTTATTATCATAAAATGGGCAAGGTCTATTTAAACAAAACATTACCTATAGGATGTACAGAAAAATAATTGGTAGAATTGGCTATATAAAAATTTTAAAATTATATACAGTAACATTATACAAAACACAGCAACAAAATTACCATATAGCAAAAATTACCAAAAAAAAAAAAAAAAAAGTGAAAAGAAAAAGGGCAAAGTGGGAAAAATTTTAGTGAACATATAATAAGCAAAAGACTAGTTTCCTACATATGCAAATAATATTTATAAAACCAATAGAAAGATAACATCTGAAAGAAAAATTGGCAAAAATATAGAGTTGACAGAAAAAGAAATGTTAGTAGCTAATAATCATTATTCCATAAATACAAAGGTAATTCAAAAAATTCTTGAGAAAATGAAATTGAAAGATGCTACATATCTTTCCATGAACTTTTTGGAGAACTCTGGTATATGCTGAAAACCTATATATGCCAGGAATATTCAAGATACTAGGACTATATCAAAGAACAAAACAAATAAAATTTCCTGTGATTTTGTACATACTATCATGAGGGTTGGTGATGGAAGAGACAATAAATATCTAATAAGAAAGTAATTATATAATATGTTAGAACCATGGTTCCCAAACTGTGTGCCGAGGCATCCTGGGGTAATGCAGCAAAATTATAGGAACACTGCAGGTTATTTAAATGTTCAAGATCACTCAGTGTTATGGTCTGAATGTTGCCTCTAATTCGTATTTTGGAACTTAGTGACAGAATTAAGAGGTGGAGCCTTCTGGAAACTGATTAAGTCATGAGTGTCCTGCCCTCATGAATGGGATCAGTGCCCTTATAAAAGAGGGTGAAGGGAGCATGTTTGCCCTTTCCACCCCTTGTGCCATGTGAGGACATGGCAAGAAATCTATTCTATGAGGAACAAGCCTTCACCAGACACTAAATCTGCTAGCTGAGGCAGCTCAAATTTTCACCATTAGATCATGCTAAATTTCCTTCAGTGACATCATACCATTTCAAAGCTAGTTTTTCAGTGGCTGTGACACTGAGCAAGCACTGCACAAAGAGCAATATGCATCAGAAAGTGGGGGTGGCATTGTCCATTATGATTCCAAACATTCCAAACCATTTCAGGGCCCAATAGGCACACATGTTCCATTACTAAGTAATTGTGATTATTTATGAATGAAAGATAAATATTATTTTCTTTAAACCCATATGTATTATTTTTTCAAATGGCTTTTAAATTGTTAGGACATAAATGCTTATTAAGATTTGGACCTAACTATTTAATAAATAGTGTTGTTAGATAGTTCCTTTGGCTAGAAATGTTGAGCAAAAATTATTGAGAGACTAAGGGCACCATGAGTCAATAAAGTTTGGGAAGCTCTGTGTTAGAGGGTGATGGATGCTATGGAAAACAAATGTGGAACACACTAAATTGGTCTGGGTGGGCTGGGAATAGGAATTGGGTAGATGTTATTTTAAATTGGGTGTATAGGTCGGACTTCACTGAGAAGGTGACATTTAAGCAAAACCTTGAAGAGGTGGGAGAGTGAGTCACATAGGTACCTCAAGGAAGAATGTTCCAAGCAGAAGGCATAGCCAGTGCAAAAGTCTCAAGATGGGAATGTGCTTAGAACATTCAAGGAGGCCAGTGTAGCTGGAGCAGAGTGACCCAAAGGGAAAGTGGAAGGAAGTAGGGTCAAAGAAAGGTCAGGGAAGCAAGTCACATAGGCTATTCAAGAACTTTGGCTTTTACTGTGAGAGAAATACAGAATCACTGCATTTTAAAACAAGCTTTAAAAAAATATTAATTTTTTTGTGGCTGGCCTCTACAGGTATCCGAACCCTTGACCCTGGGGTTATAACATCACACTCTAACCAACTGAACTAACTGGCCGCCCCAAAATAGGCTTTTTAATATATGTAAATTCCAAAGTGAAGGGACATGTTAGTTTAGTTAAAAAATAAACATTTATTGGATCCCTATACTGGCCAGGCACCAAACAAAAACATAAAACAAAACAACAAATAAACAACAACAAAAATTTATATTTTAGTCTTCTGATTTTTTTAATAAGCTCTCAACCAGGTAGAGCTGAAATATGAGAGTACTTCATAAAGTTTGTGGGGCTGCCCAGTTAGCTCAGCTGCTTAGAGCACAGCCTTATAACACTAAGGTCATGGGTTTGGATCCGTGTACCGGCCAGCAGTGCCACCCTATCCACCCAAAAATAAAAATTCATGGGAAGATTTATATTCTCTTTAAATTCTATTTTTCCACAAACTTTTAAAAGTACCCTCATATATTAAGTTTGAACTACTATTATATATATTTCAAAATTCATGTAATTGTAAAATAAATAATTCTATCTGTCCTAGAAAACTTAGCTTTCTACCTCTGAAGTGAATCATTTAATGACATCATTGCCTAGGATGTAAAATGGTCCTACAGAATATGATAGGCTACAAGTGCTTCATTCTCCATCCCATTTTCCCTTACAAAAGAAAACCTTCCTATAGTTGAGCATAGTAGTGCCCAATCTTAAATTATGAAACAATTGTGCATAAAGAGTAAAGGAAGATAATTTTATTTTATAGTACTTTCACATCAACTATCTAAAGAATTATAGATAGAGAGAGAGTTACTTTTCAACAGAAAAATGAGTACTAAAATCATTGTTTATGTCCTGAAAAGATAAGTATACCTACAGATATATATGTCAAAGCAAAAATATTGGTCATTTGTACAAACATTATCCTTTGAATAAACAATCTTTAAGTGTAGCAAACAATATTAATAACAGAACATTTTTCAGTTAATAAAAAAATAAATCTTGGGCATAATTATTTTTTCTTTTCCTTTTTTGGCAGCTGGCCAGTATGCGGATCGGAATAGGGTTTAATTCTTAGTATTTCCAAGAATTCACTTGGATCATAGTAACGAAGGACTCTTTTTAAAAAAAATCAAGTCAAGCAGGAGTTTTGTGGGTTTTGCACTATTTATTTATTTATTTATTTTGCAGTAAGATCAGAAGTTCACAGTTTTGGATGCTAACTTGGAGATGACAGATATCCAAGAGGAGAAGGGTCTGGGCTGGATAAATTAATTGCATGTATTTGCTATATTTGTGTTGTTTAAAGACAATAGACTCAACGAGATCACCAACAAATCCTGAGAACAGAAGAGAGCCAAAGACTGATTTGTGGAGCCCTCCAACATTGACAGGACAGGAGAAGATGAGGAAGGAAGATCATGAGACTGAGCAACTAGTAAAGAAGACAGAACAAGGATAAAAGAGTGTATGAGGGGACATATAGGAAATGAGCACTCAGAGTTGAGGACTGGAATTAATTACATGGAGAGCTTGATGAACACTTTTAATGGAGTAATGGAAATGAAAATCTTGTTGGATTTAACAAAGACTTGAGGCAGGGAGGATTTTCATCCCAATAACCCCCATAGGTAGATTGGACCAACACTCAAGATAAGGAAAAAAAAAATTTTGGAAGGTACTAGACAGCTAACAAAGACAACCTCAGAGAGCCTTGTAAAGCATTCAGGGATACCTTTCTCTTAGGAATATCTACTGATATTGGAACTGCCAAAAGGATTAAGCAAGAAGCTAAGTAAAACTTTCAACAGAATCCTGGAGTTGGTGGGCCAAAATTGGACTTCAGGGCTTGTCAGAGTGATCCATGGTTAAAAGAAAATTCCAGGCATTGACTTGCGACCCTGAATGTGTTAGAGTGAATAAGAATAGATGGACCTAACTAGGGACTGAAACTTAGTTTCAGATTATCTCAGCTCCTGATTGGATTAAGGCAATCAATGGAGAAGGGGGTGATTCTGCCTCTCAGAAGATATTTGGCAATATCTGAGACTTTGAAATTGTTATACCGGAGGAGGCTACTGATATTTAGTGGGTAGGGGCCAGGGATGCTGCTAAACATCCTAAAATATACAGGACAGCCCTCACAACAAAAAATTATTCAGCTCAAAATGACAAGAATGAAGAGGTCCAGAGACCATGGATTAAGGTATGTGGAATTGCTGATGGCCCCAGCTGCCTTCCAGAAACTAATTAAATCTTATCAGGATGAAAATAATATTATTCTTGGACTCAAGCTATATCTACAATTGGTCAGAAAACATTAGTGATGAGAAATCAAAAGTAATCAGGTACATGAGGAGGGATGACAATGGGATCAAAATCAAAAGAAACATATACACAGTAGTACCCCCCTTGTTCGAGTGGGGTATGCTCCAAGACCCCCAGTGGATGCTTAAAACCACAGATAGTACCAAACCCTGTATACTGTATATTACATTTTTTCTTATACATACATACCTATGATACATTTTAATTAATAAATTAGGCCCAGAAAGAGATTAACAATAATAATTAATGATAAAATATAACAATTATAACAACATACTGTATTAAGAGTTATGTGAATATGGTTTCTCTCTGTCTCTCTCAGAATATCTTATTGTACTGTACTCACACTTCTTATGATGACATGAGATGATAAAATGCCTATGTAATGAAATGGAGTGAGGTGAATGACGTAGGCACTGTGATGTAGCATTAGGCTAGTACTGACATTCTGGCAATACTTCAGAAGGAGCATTATCTGCTTCCAATGATCCTGGATCATCGAGCTGTGATGGTGTTGGTGGCTGGATGTCAGGAGGAGACGATGTTGATGACTAATGGACGGGCACCAAATACAGTGTGGATTTGCTGGACAAAGAGATGATTTACATCCAAGGCTGGATGAAGCTGGACTTTGCAAGATTTCATTACGTTACTCAGAATGGCGTGCATTTTAAAACTTATAAATTGTTTATTTCTGGAATTTTCCACTAATATTTTCAGATCTTGGTTGACAGTGGGTAACTGAAACTATGGAAAGCAAAACCTTGGATAAGCAGGGATTAGTGTACAGATACAAAATAAAATTATCTCATGAATTTTGTATTCTTTAACTTTTTCATTATAGAAAATGTGTGGCCATAGTGTAAGTAAGGTAGAAATTAATAATAAAAGGGAAACTGAATCCTCATATGTTTGGAAATTAAGAAACACATTTCTACATAACCCATAGGTGAATAAAGTAATATCAATAAAAGATAGAAAATATTTTGATTTAATGATAAGGAAAATACCACATTTCAAAATATATTAGATGTTGCCAAAGCTTTGTTTTTGAGAAATATATAATCTTAATCCATATATTAGAGAAGAATGAGTGAAAATAAAATAATTAAGCATTTGCTTAAAGAAGGTAGAATAAGAACAGCAAATTAAATCCAAAAAGAATAAAAGAAACAATTTAATACAGAAAACAAAGAAAGAAAGAAACTAAAGACATGAAAACAAACGTAAAATAGATAGGATAAGCACAACTAAAAGTGGATTTTATGAATAGAGTCATGAAATTAATAAATACTTAATGAAACCCTTTTTTAGAAAGAGGGAATGAAAAAGAAGTGAATGTGAAGTCATAATACTACAGAAATAAAAACATTAAAAAAGATAATCAGAAAACTTTGATAGTAAATTAGAAAATTTAGAAAAAATGGAAAAATTCTTATTAAAAAGCAGCTTTCCAAAATGTAAAAACAGAAACAGAACACAATAGAATAGAAAATCAGAATGGTCTCATAAACTGTTAAATAAGTGGAATCCACAAAGAAAACTCATGGTCCAGATGCCTTCACCTGAGAATTGTGCTATACGTACACACCAATCTTACAAAAAAATCTTCAGGAAAATAGAAAATGCCTACTTGTTTTATAAAGCCATAATATAATGTTTTCAGGTCGTTGATACTTTGGTCTTGGATACCAAGACCTGAGAACATTAGAGGAAATTAAATTTATAGGCCAATCTCTTTTGTAAATGTAGATGAAGAGTTCTAAACAAATTGTTAGCAAACTTAATCCAGCAATATATAAAAGATAATACAATCAGACAAACTCAGTTTATTACATGAATGCAAAGTTGAATGAACATGCAAATGTTAATTAAGTATAACTTACCTCATTGAGATATTCATAAAAAGGTCATACATACATTCATAACTTTTTGGAAGCTAAACTCCTTAGCATACTAGGAAGAAGGGGACTTTTCTAACCTGATAAAAGACATCTTTAAGTTATCCCAGCACCATTTGCTGAAGAGGCAGTCCCTTCCCCAGTGAATAGGCTTGGTGCCTTTGTCAAAGATCAGATGGTAGTAAGTGTGTGGGTTGATTTCTGGATTCTCTATTCTATTCCATTGGTCAGTGTGTCTGTTTTTATGCCAGTACCATACTGTTTTGGTTATTATAGCTTTGTAGTATAGCTTAAAGTCAGGTAATGTTATGCCTCCAGCTTTATTTTTTTTGCTCAGCATTGCTTTGGCTATGCATAGTCTTTTATTGTTCCATATAAATGACTGGATAGTTTTTTCCATTTCTGAGAAAAATGTCTTTGGAATTTTGATGGGGATTGCATTGAATTTGTATATCACTTTGGGTAGTATGGACATTTTCACTATGTTGATTCTTCCAATCCAAGAGCATGGAATATCTTTCCATCTTCTTGTATCCTCTCTAATTTTTGCCTCTTCAGCAAATGGTGCTGGGATAACTGGATATCCATATGCAGGAGAATGAAAATAGATCCATACCTCTCACCGTATACTAAAATCAACTCAAAATGGATTAAGGATTTAAATATACACCCTGAAACAATAAAACTTCTTAAAGAAAACATAGGAGAAACACTTCAGGAAATAGGACTGGACACAGACTTCATGAACACGACCCCAAAAGCACAGGCAACCAAAGGAAAAATAAACAAATGGGATTATATCAAACTAAAAAGCTTCTGCACAGCAAAAGAAACAATTAACAGAGTTAAAAGACAACCAACAGAGTGGGAGAAAATATTTGCAAAATGTACATCTGACAAAGGATTAATATCCAGAATATATAAGGAACTCAAACAACTTTACAAGAAGAAAACAAGCAATCCAATTAAAAAATGGGCAAAAGAGCTAAGTAGGCATTTCTCTAAGGAAGATATACAAATGGCCAACAGACATATGAAAAAATGCTCAACATCACTCAGCATCCGGGAAATGCAAATCAAAACCACACTGAGATACCATCTAACCCCAGTTAGGATGGCTAAAATCCAAAAGACTATGAACGGTAAATGCTGGCGAGGTTGCGGAGAAAAAGGAACTCTCATACATTGTTGGTGGGACTGCAAAATGGTGCAGCCTCTATGGAAAATGGTATGGAGGTTCCTCAAACAATTGCAGATAGATCTACCATACGACCCAGCTATCCCACTGTTGGGAATATACCCAGAGGAATGGAAATCATCAAGTCGAAGGTATACGTGTTCCCCAATGTTCATCGCAGCACTCTTTACAATAGCCAAGAGTTGGAACCAGCCCAAATGTCCATCATCAGATGAGTGGATACGGAAAATGTGGTACATCTACACAATGGAATACTACTCAGCTATAAAAACGAATGAAATACTGCCATTTGCAACAACATGGATGGACCTTGAGAGAATTATATTAAGTGAAACAAGTCAGGCACAGAAAGAGAAATACCACATGTTCTTACTTATTGGTGGGATCTAAAAATTATACATAAATTCACACACACACACACACAAAACCGGGGGGGGGGGGAAGAAGATATAACAACCACAATTACTTGAAGTTGATACGACAAGCAAACAGAAAGGACATTGTTGGGGGGGAGGGGGGGAGGGAGAAGGGAGGGAGGTTTTGGTGATGCGGAGCAATAATCAGCCACAATGTATATCAACAAAATAAAATTAAAAAAAAAAAAAAAAGGATATCTTTAAGAAAATTCTGGGCCAGCCCGTGGCTCACTCGGTAGAGTGCGGTGCTGAAAACACCAAGGCCCCGGGTTCGGATCCCATATACGGATGGCCGGTTCGCTCACTGGCTGAGTATGGTGCTGACAACACCAAGTCAAGGGTTAAGATCCCCTTACCGGTCATCTTTTAAAAAAAAAAAAGAAAAGAAAAGAAAGAAAATTCTATAGGAAATTTCATACTGTTATTTTCCTTTGTTATTGATGTTCAATTTTGTTTTTGTTTTAAAGATGGCAGAAATAAGAACAATTTGCATACAGATGCAGATGATCAAGTAAAGTAGGAAAAAATAGTATGGGTGAAAAGGGAATAATTACTAAAGGGTGTCCTAAACAAAAAGGCTAGCTGTTTTGGGACAACTGTAGAAAGAACCTTCACATCAAAGCATGATTAGCTGTACAGTAACAGTCAGACAATGGATGAGAGGCTTGTGCTACCAGAGATGGACCCAGGTTTCTGGGGACTTGAAACTAACACACTTTTGGTGGGCTCTTTAAGAAAAATAATATAAAAATTATGAATATGGAATTAGATAGAAAAATATTTTCAGGAACAAAAGAAGTAACAAAGGCTATAAATTATAAAAAGCCGACAGATATAAATATTGGGATAATAAAAACATAATTTTAAAATTAATTTACCAGACACACCTTGATAACAATTATTTCCTTCCTTTTGGCTGCATCCTTTTATTACCACTTCATATGAAAATTATTTTATAATATGTTTTATAGAAATATGGAAAGATAATTCAGTCTTCCCACCACTAGCATGATTGATGATTGATATGATTGATCAACTTTTTGTTTGTTTTGTTTGTACTATTGGCAATGTAGAAAGTTGCTTTCATCTTCACAGCTCATTTTGGCAATGTCATGTAAATTTATAGAGTTGTCAAATCTGGGAAAACCTTGGTAAGCTGTTTTTCTTATACACGAGCTATAAAATTTTAGGATATTTCAAGTCTTCTTTTATTGTGATTAATTTAAAATATTTATTGAATTGATGACACTCATTAACCAGTTTAAAGCTGATACTCTTGTTGTGAGTTTTGGGTTATTTTCTTCAATATAGCATTTTTTGTCAAACCAGCAAAAAATTTGTCATTTGCCATTGTGTTCCAGTGACCCACTTTCTTCATTAATTTGATTGTAAATCAATTTAATGTCCTATTCAGAACTCCTATTGGAAAGCTATCTCTTCCTGTTAGCAAATTACTGCTTTTGGTGTTATACGGTTTTTGTTAGAGTTTGCTTCTCAATGTCAGAATAATTTAAATTTCTTTCCTCTCTTACTAGCCTAATTGATTTTTGTTTCATGCCTGTTTATTTATTTTTTTATCTAAATATGCTCTCAATTTTTAAATAAATACATTCCAAAGATGACAGAAGGGGATCCTTTATATCCATTTTATATGTGTGAATGAGGAGTTTGTAATTTCTCAATTGTTTTTATGAAACATTTCAAAACATCTTTCCAAATTGGAGTTAAACATGTGTAAATTTTATCAACTTTTTACTTCTCATGTGTTTTGGCTTTTATTTTGAGTCTTTAAAAATATATTTTAGAAGTATTTAAAATGTCATTAATTATGTTGCAAGGCTTTAAAACAGTCTTACAATGGGGAGACAATTTTGTTAAACAAAAACTCTTCTAAAAATCCAAGTTTGCATGTGTTTAAAATATTCCATCAACAAGAGAAACCTGAAAAGAAAACATGAAAATTGCAAAATACTGAAGTGATCAACTTTATCTATGGTGGAGGCTGCTTTTTAAGGGAATGAATTGCTCAAGATATGTAGTCTGTTCTTTTTCTTTTTTTTTTTTCTTTCTTTCTTTCTTTCTTTCTTTTTTTTTTTTTGATGCCTGTCAAGTATGGGGATCTGAACCCTTGACAATGATGTTATAACACCATGCTTTAAGAAACTGAGCTAACCAGCCAGCCCCCATACTTTGTTCTTACTTATTTAAGAAAAAATGCTTGCAGCTGCTCAATGAAAATCAGGAGAATGGAAAGACAAGCCACAGACTGGGATAAAATATGTGCAAAACCCATACCTAATGATGAACTCGTATCTAAAATATACAAAGAACTTTTAAAACTCAACAATAAGAAAACAAACAACCCCGTTTTAAAATGGACAAAAGATTTTAACAGAAACCTAACCAAAGAAAATATACAGATGGCAAATAAGCATATGAAAAGATGCTTAACATCATTTGTCACCAGGGAATTGCAAACTGAGACAATAATGATGTACCATTACCCACCTATTAGAATGTTTAAAATCCAAAAAACTGACAATGACAATTGCTGGCAAGGATGAGGAGCAGCAGGAATTTGCACTCCTAGCTGCTGGGAATGCAAAATGGTACACCACTTGGGCAGACAGTTTGGTAGTTTCTTGCAAACCTTACCATAATCTTACCCAGCAGTCATGCTTCTAGGTGTTTATCCAAATGATTTGGAAACTTATGTCCACACAAAAATCTGTACACTAGTGCTTAAAGCAGTTTTATTAATAATCATAAACTGGGGGAAACCAAGATATCCTTTGTTAGAAAAATGTATAAACAGTGATACATCCATACAATGAAATATTATTCACTGATAAAAAGAAATGAGCTGTTAAGGCATGAAAGACTTAAATGAATCTTAAATGCATATTGTTAAATGAAAGAAGCCAGTCTGAAAAGGCTATGTACTATAACATTTTAATTACAGGACATTATGAAAAAGATAAAAGCTATAAAGACAATTAAAAAAAGCAGTGGTTTCCAGAGGTTCAGGGGGAAGGCAGGATTATTGAATACATGAAGAATAAGAGATTTATTAGGGCAATTAAACCATTCTGTATGACACTATAATGGTGGACACATGACATTATGCATTTGTCAAGACCAGTATAAAACATGTGACCTCATGTACAGATTTTCTGGCCCTATAAACACAGCTATTTTATTAAATTCTATTGCATTTCCTCACTATTAACAGAAAAAATGTATGGTTTGTTTAAAATTGAATACTCTCCATTACTGTTTTCCTGACAGGGGAAAACTTTCATTTTGGCCAGGCATTAATGAATCCTGAGTCTCCGTTTAATTTTATACATCAGGTGACTGTGATGATTGTGAGAATTTTCTATAAACTGTTTTCTAGCTCTGTTCATTTCAGATCTTATTTCTCTTCCATCACCCACATACTTCTTATGCCAGGTCCATAGGACATGTTTGCACCATAATACAGCCTCCAGCTATGCACCTTTGGGTTATGAGGCCCCAGTGGGAGTGTTGCTGGAAGCCATTCCCACACCACAACAGCTACTGCCAAATGAAAGCGACTACAAATTATACAAAACCATATGACCATGTGAATGCATGGCTGGGCCCCCCTCCCAGGACTTTTAAAGAAACTATATAAGTGAAGGTTCTTGAAGTTTAAGGTTTAGATTTGCAGAAAATCAGCCTCTAATTTCTAGGAGTCTTTGGAAGTTTTATTTTATTTTTTCAATTTTGGGGGTGAAAGAGCAATCAAGATTGTTAACCAAGAGTGAAAATGGGGAATAAAGTGGGTGATTGGGGAGAGAAAACTATGTATGATATAGCTTTGAGAATGGAAAAGCAAATGGACTAGGGAAATATAGTATTATTGGTGTATTAGCCCCCAGTTGAAGATCATGAGAAGGAATTTATAGAGACCAGCCGGCATGCTCATGTATTGTACTGCAGCCATGTTAGCCATACAAGTGTAGACAAAGAGTTGGTGTAGAATTAGGTTTGAGCAGGGGTGTGGTTTACCAAGCAACTATTAGAAAGTGAGAGAGACTGAGGGAGAAGAAGGTGTATGCAAGACAGTGACTATAATGCTGGAGTATGGATTTTAATAACTTCCTAAGGAGTGAAAAGAAGGCATCAAAGGTTGACAGTGAAAATGGTAGAATCAATAGATTGACAGGCGCAGCAGACCAAAGAATTATTGGGGTTGAAGTTCATGATAAAGTAAACTGGAAAGACAAAGTGGTAGTCAGAGAAGGAATGAGATATGAATGCAATTGAGATATGAATGGGTTGTAGTTAATGGCAAATGTCAAGGTCTACAGGATGACCACGAGACTGAACGGCTAGAGTAGTGTCGAAGACAAGTTCACTAGAAGGAAGAAGTTTGAAAACCTGAAAGGACAGAATGTTGAAAGGATCATCAATATGTATATCAAACTCCTCAAGAATTAAGACAGGAGTACAAATGAATCAGGTGACAGTGATCCAGGTGCTAACACCATCAAGAATCCAGGTGCAAGAACCAGGGAATTAGCACATGAAAGAAACAATGAGTGGCAGTGGGTGTATGATCTGATAACATGAGAAGCAATTCTGGAAGGGTCTAGGGAGGAGAAACGACTGAACCAGAAGCGGCAATGAGGAGCAGAGAACCCACCTCCAGACTCAGTAATGGCTGTCGGGGGATGCAGCCACCAGTTGAGATGGATAAAGAGGCTGATATGACTTCAGAAGAGAGAGCCTCATTTTAATTTTGAGTGAGGTGATGAAGAAAAAGTTCTGAGAGTATGTTGGAACTCCAACAGGCACACATTCTATTACAACCTTAATGCCCATCTATAATTTCCTGGTTATTATGGTACAGTGGGTAAAAGTTTATCTGGGCTGATGCAGAGTATTCCACATTCTTCTAATAAATGGAAATGCCAAGGTTAGAGATTAGAATTGCAAATATATGTATATATAGTTTGTACACACAAAGAAAAAATTCTAAAAATTAACCAGAAATAGTTGGCAGGGTTTCTCTTCCAGGGGAACTAACTTTAATGCTGAAGGGAGACTTTTACTCGTATTTAACCTGCTTTAGTGCAACAGTGTAATGTACAATCTGAGACAAAATGTGAATACTTATTAGCTCTTTGATATTAAGAAATCACTGGTCATTTTTTTTAGGTGTTACAAGGGTATCATGGTCTTGTTTTTAAAAAATTATCATTTAGAGATACACATACAAATATTTCCAGATCAATATTTTTAGGCATTTGCATGAAAATAATAGGAAAGGGAGATCATATAAGGGTATAGAGTCTTTAGAGAAAAAGTTATTCTGGAGTTGAGTAAGCTTGAAGCAGAGTTGTAATACATGGAAGTTCATTACACTATCCTGTCTACTTCTGTATATATTTCAAATTGACCATAATTAAAAGGTTTAAAAAATAACTTTTAACTTATAAGGTAGTGCAATAGGTAATAGCCATTTAGATCAAGTTTTGTTTCAGTTCAACTCCACAAATTATTATTTGCACTAAATTTGAGGAATGCAGTGGTATAAGTATTCCTGGGCCCAGATATCATGTATGTGGCTTAAAGGAGAAGACAAACAGTTAGAACCACCCCCCCTAAAAAAAAAAAAACTCAAATATATATATATTTATATATATTTGATCCATCTCATAATCCATCTCATATCATCAGATTTCTCCATATTATTCAGTATAATGTGATAAACCGATTTAAAAAGGGCTAAAGTGGGGGTGTGTGATCAGTTCGGAGGCTAGCATAGGCTGGTACAGTCACCTAGGCTTATGTCTGCAATATAAAGGGTGGGCAGAGGAGGGAGAATCAGCAGACCATGCTGAAAGGAAATGGTCGGTAAGTGTGGTGTCATAAAGCTGGGGGGTGTGGACTCAAGCAAGAGTCAAATATCAGCCAGGGGTTAAGCAGGATGATTATTCACTGCCTCAACCACAGAAGCCATAATCGGGTTTGATCTATGCTCAGAAACACGCAATGGCTTCTTGTGGACCCTACGAATGTGTCTGCACTTCCTGTGAGGCATCCCAGGGTCTGGTCTCAACTCTCTGTATATTTCTTTATACAGTATATGCTAAGGATTTGATGGAATAAGCTGGGGAATTTTACAACCTCTTGTTCTGGAAAATCCTGCTGGGCATAATTCTCGCGCTCTATCGAAATTTGTCTCATCCTCCTAAGTCTTAGCCTGAAAACACCAACTCTTCCATGATTCTCTTCTACTCTGCATCCATTTCTCCTTCCCTCCGAACATTACATGGACCTCAGTTTTGTCCATGGGTAGTCACTTCAGTGTGACTTCATACATATAGTGCCTTTCATATCTTTTCCCCAAGTAAGTTATAAACCTCTTAAGAGCATTTAGTGTTCACTCAACTTTATCTTCCTTGATTAACTTTATCTGTTTCAGCGACCAATAAATATTTATTGAATTAAAATGATTTCTTATCCCCTTGTGTCTACCTTCTGACAAAATCTAGATTAATGACAAAAGTTTCCATAGAAAAATTTGATTTTAGCTTAATAAATGCTCAACTATGCTGTGAACATGTGTGATAACTGTAAGATATCAAATGACAGGGAAAATTTAGGAGGGTGCATAAAATTCTTTATTTAGAACAATAAAGTATATGTATATATAATGTTATTTCAAATTCAAACCTGTATAAAAAAGGGTCATGACATATACCTATTTTAAAAAGTACACATACAGTATATACACATACACATCACATTTTACAAACTTGTTTTTACTTAATTAAACTTCAGTCATAATAAAACTATTTAGAATAGTGTTGACATACATTTACATTACAATATGCAAACTCCAATCTATGACTGAACTAGCAATTATCTGTGCATCCATCTAAACGTCTGAATACTCTTCAAGTCCATTGCTTTAAAAAATAGTGGCAGGTGGACACTATAATCACACATTAATCCTTAGAATATAGGAGAACAGGATATTTTGACTGAAAAATTATATTTAGTGAGTCTTGTAGCTCAGAAATCAAGTATATGAAAACACAATGGTTTTTAGTTCAAACAATTACTTTAATTTTACTTTTAAAAACATCATAAGGATATAGTTGAAGATGGCAGTTATAAATAAATTTTCAATGCTTAGCAAACATTTTAGGATCATAAATATCCATTTTAATATGGATTATTCCTAAAACAACACCTTGTTATGAAATGAAAGTACCATTATTTTATCTTTACAAAGGCATCTCAAGACTAGTTAATGGAAAGCAGCAACACCATGAATTGCGTGATCGAACACCGCAAATGAACTAATTAGAATTTCAATCTGAATGATTATATTTTAAAGCCAGTTCCAAAATATATCGTTTCAAAGATAAGCTGGCTTACTTTAAAATTCTTATCCTGCTTTCCAATTTTAAAATGTAATTTATGGATTACCTTTTTATGAAATGGTTCTAAAATATCTTTTGGCATTCAAAAACTTTATGAACATTTTACATTTTCTGCTCTTTCAATAAAATGAGAACATGTAAATGCTTAATTTGGTGCATTTCCAAATATTATGTACATCGCATAGTATCTCTTACGGACTAAAATGTACTACTGGTTTCATTCTTTGGAGGTGATCTAAAATGTTTATCTAAGCAAAGGAAAAAGCCATCTCTTGTATAAATGTTATCCAATTCACCCTACTTGAGACTGAATTTCACTTTTACCAGTGGACCTTATTTACATTAGAAACAAGAATAGCAATGACTTTTTATGGTCTAGATGCTTATTCACAGAGACCAGACTTCGATATTTTGTATGGGATAGTTTCATCTCTATTATATCTTCTTTTTCAGTCATACAGCAATAGGGCTTCACCCCTAGGGAGTGACCTCCATGTTTACCATACAGATAAATAGAAAATTGAGATCAAAAAAAGGGAGGTGATTTATTTCATCAGTTAAGGGCAGAGTGGAGGCTCCTGACAATCCTTCCCAAGATCCGATTCACTATGCCAAACTGACTTTTTGAAGAATATATTTCTAAAAGAAGAACGGATATGGAATGCCTAAAAGAAGAAGAACGGATATGGAATGCCTAAAAGACCCCTATTGGAATTCAGTTTTGAAACCAAAACCTAGCTGCAGAAAAACATTAAGAAATATCCCTAATTTCTGAATGGATTTTTCTGTTCATTTATAACTTCAATTGAATTAGAGTAACAAAATGTGCCACAAAGTTTCTCCAAAGTACTTTAAGGTACAATGAAATATGTTCAATTCTTACTAAAAGCAAATACTTCATTATGGACACACACTTTTTGATACATTTTCATTTTTTACATATGTAATCATTTTTTTAAGAGCATAGGTTACTTGTTCTATTATTGTATTGAAAAAAAGTCAGTTTGTCTCTGACTCTTTAAAAAGTGGCAGTGTGGTAAGCACATTAGATTATAACACCATATCTAGGAACACTTCAATATCACTGGGAAATCACCATCTATCACAGATCCAGTTTCTTTATAGACTTGGTTTCTACCAAAGAGGTGAGACACTTTCAGTATAATTTAGAATCTGCAGACTTCTGAAATAATTTTAAAAGGCAAATTTGAAACATAAGAAAAAACTATCAGATACACGGCACTAATTTAAAAGGTGATTTCATGGTTTACCATCTCAGTTGTGAGTTTTTCACGATTTATGAAGAAGGATTTTCAGAACACAAGTGGGATAAAATAAGCAAAGATATTTATATATATATATATATATTTTTATCTCAAAGCAGATATGACACAGTTAATGTCCAAGTAGCTAGCATCCAAAATAATGTTCAGCACTTTTCTATTGTTTATGCATTTTACTGAACTTCAGTGTTTTAAAAATTGGCAATTCATGTAACTCTCAATAAACCAACAAGTTTAATAGGCAGGATGCATTTCCCCTACCCTACCATGTCAGATTTCATAACTTGCTGAATTTGTTAATTTAACTCTATTGATTAAGACCATGTCCTTGAGTGTTAAAACCCAGCTACTAGCTTTGAGAACAGAAGTATATTTTTTGTACTCTCAAGCTCATCAAACAGCATTTTCATATGCCCAAGCAAACTGAAACCATTGGTTAAATAAATCAAACCATTAGATTGAGAAGTATCAATCTTCTCATCTACACACGACCTACACATACAACTCATATTAATCTATGTCTATTTCCCTCAAAACAATCAGTGCACACACAGAGACAGGTCCTCTCAGCAGTTAAACTGATCTCTTGTTTTATTACTAATTGATTGTACTATGGGATATCTGAGGGCCTAAACAAGTTAATGCAGCTTCTCAAAGCACCTGAGTTCTATCTTAGAGAAATGACTAGTGTTTGAGGAACCACAGCACTTTAGAGAAGAAAGGGAAAATAGATGTTACCTGGGCTCATTGGTACAAAAAGAGCAAAGGCCACTTACTGTAGCTATATTTGGATTAGCTTTGAACATAAGCTAAAATCCAACTGAACTAGAAATTCTTGGGCTTTTGAGATTAAGGGAAGCTAGCAGTTTGTCATGCCCTTTTATATCTGTACATTGAAAATGGTCACCTTAGGTTTATAGAACGTGGCAATAATGTTATGACAAGGATTAAGTTAGAACGGAATGCTTTGGACTCCTTTCGTGATATGTTAAAAGAACCTTCACAAAATAAACCATAAGAAATCATTCTTTGACTATAGTCAGATGTTCTTTCAACTATTAAAAAAAATTGGCAAGGGGAATTCACATCATGTCTTACACGTTCTAGTTTAAAAGCACAATGTCCATTTTGGGAATTCCTGCCAAATTCACTCTTAATATGACAAATGCTGTCACGCATTTTAAGTAGCAAACTGACATGCATAACTACATAAAGCTCTCTTTTTATTTTTAATTTATAAACCTTAATGAATATAGAGTGCCTGGTTTTAAATAAATGGATCCTTTAAACAGATAATCGTGATTATACTATAAATAAAGTTTCCTGATTCCTTGCATTCTTGTAAAAGCCAAGTAACCTAGTTTTCAACACCCATATTGGCAGGTGGGTGTTGTTTTCTAACTTAGATACTAAATATCATAATTTATTTATATTCTCTCCCATGGTAGAAATTAAAAATGGGACCTTCATACATTCAGCATTTTCTCCTAAGTCCATTTACATAACTCTGTAATAGTTTTAGAATATAAACATGTCATAACATATTTTGCAAACACGATTTATACACTCTATAGTGGTCAAGGGAAAAGGCAGACTTCACCAGGGGTGCCAAATGTCCTCGGCAGACTGTTCTGCTGTTCAGTGTTCATAGCTTCTTCCTGTGATGACTCTTTTCAGAGTCTCCCCTCTGCCGAGGCATACTTCAGTCTCCCCTGCATGGAGAGAACCAGACAACCATGTCCATTTGTCTAGTGGGATATGAGTGAGCCCGGTTTACGACAGGAAAAGATCAAGATCAGATCCATATTGTAAATCAGCAATTACAAGGTTGACATGTTGCCAACTCTGATCACTTCATTCCCATTGCTTTCTATACTGTACAGTGGCCGATGCTACTGAGTTTTTGTTCTTTAAAATTTTTTCTAAATCCCTTTGAGAAAAATTATTACTCCCCCTAACCAGGCTGAAACCTACTTTCAGAGACCAAGATAACTACAGGCTGCAGGTTGTAACTGAAGAATAAAGCTATGTTTTCTTTTTAGCATTTAGACATTTATGGAGCCATGCAAATGGTGTGTGCAGTCTGAGACATGTGCTTTCTCTGCCAACATCAGTTGCAAATTCCAAATGAGACCACAAATCCCCCAGGTCCTTAAAATAGAGTCCTGCTCCATGCAAGTTCTTCTTTATAGATGATTAATTCAGTGCCAGTTTCACAGTAAAACACTCTGTTCCAATTTCTGAATCATCCATATAAAGTCATTGGTAGCAAGAACAGATAAAGATGCGGTCTGTCACTCCAGACAGAATATGAATTTGTTTAAAGCTGCTTCATTTATGAAGCAAACATGAACTGTTACCAGCCTAGAGAGGAAGGAAAAAAGAGAGATTATGGTGTGTCTGCTTTCTGCCTTCTTTTCATTCTCAGTAGCTGAATTCATATAAAACCACAGATGAGTAATACACTTACTATGTATACTTCACTTACATAACCTTTAAGAACCCGATAAATGTTTTCTTAAGTGAAGGATCAGTCACTCTCCATGATCTCTCTGGTAATACTTGACATTGCCTGAAATGATCTTACTGTTCATTGTCTGTTTCCTATCATTAGAATGTAAGCTCCATGAGGGTGCGGAGCTTTGTCTACCTTTTTTACTGTGGTGCCTTCACTCTCATAACAGTGCGTGGCATATAATGGACACTCAGTAAGTATTTCTTGACTATAAGAATGCACGAATGAATACCCTGTGGCTTTCATATCCCCAGACATTCTAACAATTATCTCAGTTTGTGATAAGAGGGTTATCAGCCTCTTTAGCCTCAAATTTCTCTAGCAAGGCTGCAAAAGGTAGTAGACAGGGGGTGAGGGGAGAAGGATTGAAGGACAAGGCAGTGTCTACAGAGTGAAGAAGTGGAGATGGACGGAGTAGCATAAAAAGGATACTTGGGACAGGTGGAGAAGCTGGTCAGAGGCCACCATCAAATAATAGCCACATGGCCAACTGAGTAGCTCCAGTATCTTGGCTGTCTAGCTAGGCTTCAGCAATCATATCTCCCAATTGAGAAAACAGTTGCAGCAAAATCTCATTCAATATTTCCAGCCAGAAAAAGAAAGACTGAAATCCTGGCACCACATCCTGACAAAGCCTCTGGGAAGGTTCATTTGGCCTCAGCACAGCTTATTGTACTTGTTGAAGCACGAAAGCCATACTTTGTTTTAGTTCTTCAGTGCTGGTGTGAAACCACTGCGCGTTCAGATTTCTCAGCTTTTCAGTCAAGTATTTATACTTCCTCATCTACTTTCCTTTTTACTATAGACAATATCTTCACTCTTGTCTCTTCTTCCTCACTCACTCTTTTTTCCTACTTTTGTCTTTGTTTATCAATCCCAGAATCACGGATCACTGGTTTTAAAACACTGAGATCATTACACAGATTATATATAAAATTCCAAAGTAGGAGTAATAAGAGTTGCAGCGTTTTTCCCAGCCTCTCTAAATGTAATATATTAAAAACTGCATTACATGACAATTTACCAGAGAACTCTAAAAACTAGAGAACCTGTATTTAGGAAAGCAGAATTAAATCCATAAAGAAAAAAAAAAAAAAAGACATTAGGAGAAAGCTTCAGAAATCCAAAAAAAAAAAAAAAAAAAAAAAATAGAAGATATTTTAAAATTAAAACATGGCTAAGAAAGCAAAAAGGAATCACAAAAATCAAAGGGATTTAAAAATATATGTATGAATAATTTTAAATTCTAAACTTAATTAAATGTAGAGAAGCAGGATTGGAAATCTCTCTGATTTTGTCCCTGGGTCACTTAGCAAAGAAAATAAACTTGAAGGCTGACAGCTGTTTTCCCATAGAACAGACTACAATTTTTATAATGATACCCTGGATTCTTGCAACAACCTCATGAAATAAGCAGGGTGGGTATTATTAACCCCTCATTATATTTGAAAAACCAGGGGTTAAAAGACATGAACTGACTCATCCAGGATTCTATAGCTAGTTATGTCACAGAGCCAAGACTTGATCCCAAGTCCAAATCCCTTTTAATCCTCTGCTTTATGATGTGTCAATAGAAAGAAAGCTCAGAGACACAATTCCCAAAGCTCAAAAAATTTCTAGGGAATGTCTGGTAAAGAGTCACAGATTTTGTCATTTGGTAACTGTAGTGGATTGAATTATGTCCCTCCAAAACTCCCTGAAGCTTGAATTGTGTCCCCTAAGTATTACATATTAGAAACTTAGCCCCCACTGTGACTGTTTAGAAGGTGGGAAATCCTATTATGGTAATTGAAAGGTGGAGCCTTGAAGAGACGATTGGATTGTAGGACCATGCAGTAGTGAATGGATTAAAAATGGTGGTCAGGGGCATGGTTCTAAGTACTTTAAAAGAAGAGGAGAGTCTGTCTGTCTGTCTCTCTGCTCTCTCTGCTTCCACCATCTTGTAATGTGAGACCCCTGGGTCACTGTCACCACCACCAGCTGGACTCTGGACTTCCCAGCCTCAGAAACTGTAAGCAACAAATTTCATTTTTCTTTATAAATCACCCAGTTCTGTGTATTCTGTTATAAGCAATACAAACAGACTAATACAATAAACAACCATTCCCAAACCCTGTGCCCTAAGTGTCCAAGCTTGACCTGGGGTCATTCTTCCTCCAATCTTAAGATCTATTTTCTTCCATTTTATCTCAGATCTACATGAGACTTTCAGTTTATGTTTCTCTTATGAATCTCTCCACAAGTCTAATTGTAATGAGAATCACTTTCTACATTTACCACACTGAAGTAAGTCACTAAACTACTGAGTGTCTACAAACCCATGCTATTTACTATCAACCTTCTCTATGACTAAGCAGTCCTTCTCTCAAGTTCTCAATTAAAATTCTCTGTAGATACTCTCAGATCCCAAATCTATTATTTCCAGCCCTGACTGTTCTCTGAAGTTCCAGTCTAACATATTTGGCTATTGGTCAGTTCCACCAGTACTTACCAACAGCTCCGTTTCCTGACTTCACATTTTTATTTAATGGTTCTGCCATCTTGCAATTCCCATAGGCCCCAAATCACCCTTGAACACTGCTGTGATGCCGACCCTCACATGCCATCAGTAACTGGAATTTGTTGATTCTTTAACTGCAATATCTCCAAAATGGTCAATGCTGTCCTATTTCCTTTCCTTAACCCTCGTTCAGGTGGTTATTCTCTCAGATCTGATTGGAAGACTGACCTCCTAGATGGACTCTCTTCCTCCAGTTCATCACTCCCATCCATCTGGCTACACCAACACATTATTACTTTTCCTAAACCTCTGCTTTGATTGTATAACCCACATCTTTTTTTCACCTCCCAAACAGCTCCTTGTATTACCCGATGGAGTGTAAACCCTGTTCTTCTGGAATTCAAACCCTTTGTCAAACTGATGCCCACCCTTTCTTCTCAACATTTGAACCCTTTATATGTGACTTCCACTGGAGTCCAACTGTGCAAACTGACCCTTGAACATAGTTTATACTTTGGGGCCTTCCTGACTTAGTTTATGCTATTCACAGCACAGATCTAGTTCAGTACAAATGCCACCTCCATCACCTACAAAATGAAGCCTTTCCCATTTTGCTAGTGATTTTTCTTTCTCTTCAAAGAAGGCAATTGAATACCAGTGTGCATGGCACAATTCTGAGAGATACCATCCACATCAACACCAGAGATGTGTTGAGTTTGTATCTTGGACAACCAAATGTAGCGGCCCTGACTTTGATCTCTTATTGCATTTTCTTTGTAAGCTCCTTGTGTTGCTTTTTAAACTTTGTAAACTTCTAGTTTACTTCTTGAAATTGGTTATTAAGCATATGCCTCATTTCCTTTTGTAGGCTATAAGCAAGTTGAGGACATAGCAGGTTAAGCTTTGCATCTACCAATGTACCTCATAGAGTTTGTTGGAATCATATTTGTGAAAAGAATAAGGAGCAAAATTTTCCCGTAATATACTAACATAAGTGATGCTTTTGAGGTAATTTATTTCTACCTTATTATTTTTTAAAAATTTTTATTATTTATTATTAGCATATTCATTCTCACAAATCGTGATATTTCTTTATGCCCTTTACCTGACCTATCACTTCCCAAACTCTCTCCCTCCCTTCCCCCATCTCTAGTATCCTTAGGTTTGTTCTCCCCTTCTGAATGTTCAAAGTATTGTTGTAGTCTTTTCTTTCTTTCTTTCCTTCCTAGCAGCCAGTTATGAGTGAGAACATGCAGTATTTCTCTTTCTTTGTCTGGCTTATTTCGCTTAACATAGTTTTCTCCAGACTCATCCATGTTGCCACATATGGCAGAATTTCATTCTTTTTTATGGCTCAGTAGCATAAAAAAGTAATTTTTTCTCTTAAACTAAGCTACATACACCCCAAACATGAAGAGTTCTTGTAGGAAACCACATATAGATACTTGGCATCAGCAAAGTGACTTAGAGGATTTTTAATTTTTCATATAGACATTTTCATGTTTGATGTCAAATAAACATAACTTCAGTATATTTTTTCTTAGATGCAACTCTTTTTGCTTTTAGTTCATTGCTTACATTCCTTTCATGTTCTTTCCTTGTATTTAAAATATTAAACCCTTGTTCTCTTTGTTTCCCAATTATAGGTTATTTCCTTCAGAGAACTATTTCATATGATTTCTATGCTAGTGTTCCAAAATTTGCCTTGATTTAATTTATTTTAGTTGGTGACATTTCCATGTCAGGGAGAAATCCTTGCCATAAACCTGAGTCATTCCCTGTATTTCCCTTCTTGTTAACCAAGAAAATGATTGTAATCCACATTATATCTAACTTTTAAGGTATATAATTACAACTCCCATTTCATTTTTCTATCCTGGCAATTTTTACTACTATTATTCTTATTTTTTGAAAGATTTCCTCTTCTACCACACCATAGTCTATTCTCACTAATGTTTTGCTCTGTCACATGCCTCTCCCCAAAGTAGACTTAAAGTTCCTTTGAGGATTTTATTTATTTATTTATTTATTTACTTACTTACTTACTTATTTATTCATTTATTTTTGTGTGCCTGGCTGGTACAGGGATCTGAACCCTTATCTTAGTGTTAATCAGTTCATTTATTTATTTTTTGGCAGCTGGCCAGCATGGGGATCTGAACCCTTGACCTTGATTTTACAAGGCTGCACACTAACCAACTGAGCCAGCCCGCCTGTCCTTGAAAGATTTTAAACCTCATTGGTACAGGGCCAAGCTTAAGGTTTTACTCAATACAATGGGTAGTCAATAAATGTTTATAAATGATATATACACATTTTGACTTTAGGGTTTGCAGATTCATGGTGATAAGCTGGCCTTCCCACCCATACCCCCCCTTTCCCTACTTTTCCCTCAGCATTTGAATTCCTATTTACTCGTACATATACACAGGCTTATTCCTGTTTTTATCTCCTTAAGTTTTATTCTCACATTATTGCAGTTCTCTGAGATATTCATTCATCTCTCCATTCATTTATTCAACAAATATTTCTCCATCACTTATATGTGCAAAGTTTAAGCGATACAGTTCTGTAGGGTTTCATAATTAAATTCAGAAAGAAATCCTGCCCTGTAAGAGTACATGGTTTTGAAAAAGACATAAAATGTCTATGTAAGTAACTGTGATGTCCTACCAAGGGTCACATGAAATGTAATTAGGGGGCCACAAATAGAATTAGTTTCATTGGGGAAGTCAGCTTATTGGAGGCAGAGGTATCTGAGCTGAGCCTTGACAGAGATTTGCAGATATGATGAGTAAGGCATTCTTCAAAAGGAATTAAACACTTCTTCATGCATTCTGCCATTCATTTCACATTGACTAGTCAATAAGTGTGATGAGTTTATTTCTGAACAAATCTGGGTTTCTTTAACCTTAGTGTCTAATGTGATTCATTTTATGCATGAGTATTATTTTATACGTTAAGAAAAGTAAGTTAATAGTAGATTCCCCACATGCATATATTCTCCCTTGTTGTGTACACCTTGCCGTCACATTGATCAAAACAAGCAAATTAAACACACACACACACACACACATACACACATACACACAATCAAAATAAGCCCTACTTCAGAAGAACTGTCTTCCTTCCTTGCCATTCAGTTAAACCTTCATTTAAGGTTCATTCATTTGCTCAGTCTTTCATTCAACAAACATTTATCAAGAGCCTACAATGCACAGGCAACAAGTTAGGTGCTGGGGATACAGCAAGAACCAGACAGATCCAGCTCCTGTCCTTGAATGTTATCTGACCAGTCAACATATGCCTAAGTTGTTTGACTATGTTTGCTTTAAAATGCCATCTTTTATCCTCCTAAACAAGTGGCCTTATCCCCATCATAATCCACTCTCCAAATGTCACAAGACAAATGCCACAGTTAAAACCACATGATTAAAGACCTGTGTGCCAAGGCAGGATCCCAGCCATGCAACGCAAACCCAAACAGCAGACGACATTACTTGAGCTTTTAAGACTCAATTAACCATTTAATGTGTGGTTTATGGATATCTGGCTTTAGGGAAATGAAATGTCTAATAGGAAAGAAACAGTAAAACTTATGTTGGGGTTGAAAGGCAGAGAAATGGGTTTCTAGGAAAAACAGTGATTTTAGCTTGGGGAATATTGCTCCAGAAAATAAAAAGGGTTGAGTGAAGGGTCTATGCATTCACATTATCTGACAGGAAAAATGGTTCTAGAGAGAAGCTAGGATGGGAAATAGAAAAAAGAGGGTGCTATTCATGCACTGGACATGGTGATCAAGGGTATGATTGAAGGCAAAAATGAAGAAGTCTGTGGAATAACAGGAGAAAAGTGTTCAAGAAATGCATGGTGTAATTATTATTCCGTGGTAGGATGGGTTGTTGAAAAATGATGTTCTATAAGTATAAAAGTGAGCTCCCAGAGGAGGCAAGAGATTCTATAACCCAGCTCCCCTGGGAAGATTCAGTCTAGAAATAAGTTTCTGAATCTGAGACAGAAATAAGACACAATTGTGACCTGTAAGGAAAAGAAAGAACTCATCACAGACCATATCCGTAATAACTAGGAGAGCAAATGACCCTCTGACATTGAGAAAGTGCAGGGAAGAATTGAGAATTCAGGAAGAAGAGAGAACACTTGTACACCACTGTGGTAAATGCACTCAGGATTCCATGAACAACAACAAAATTAACAGCCAGTTAGCAGAAGTGACAATGAGAAGGAACGTGAATCAATACTGGATCTGGTTAATGCCATCTGGGTGTTTCCCCAACAGTGTCTGCAGCTTGGGAGCAGAAAAAGGATACAGGACAGAAGATAATAAACATCAATTCCTTCTGGCACCTGTTACTCTCCTCCCACAATCCCTCCACAGACCCACACAAAGTCACAACCGGTATCTGTCACTGGTTTATATTCAGTGCATCCTGGGCTCTAGACAGTGATGAGGCATAATCAGTACCAGTCATGTGGCAGGTGGCACTTTACCTTGACAATTTTACCTTCCTGATTGTAAGATATTTTGACCTTTTCTCCTTTTCCTTAAAATGGCAGGGGAACATTTTTAGTTTTCTCTTGTTTCAGTATCTAACAAATAGGATGCTGTCATGATATGGTGGTCACACCTATATTAAATTGGTTTTATTTATTTTTCCTCTACTAATAATATTTTATTTTAATTCCAATTTGCTCTATTCCCCTTTTCTAATTTATTTTCTGGCTTCAAAAATAGTACAAATAAACACTCAACTATTAATTTTTTGTATATCTCCCATACAATATGAATCCACTAATCAGAACTAACACTGCTTACCTTCCAAAACTTGAGAACACACAATGAATTAGATATGCACAATTCAATTATTAACAACTTCAGTTAACATGCTGACATCTGCTTGGTAGCAGACTTAATAAAAGAAAATAAAAGTTTAATATAAGTTTGTTTCTAAATTTTGGCATGTAAGATGCTGTTAGCTCTTGCTGATAGTTCTTGCTAAATATTTCAGCTTGAATTCTAAAAACTTACCAATGTATGAAAGTAACAGTGTTGATACAAGCCAAAATTACACTTCTTGAAACTCTCTCTCTTTTTCTTGCAACATACTGAAAAACAACAGGAAAATTGCTTATTTGCTTTTGGACAGAGATTCTGAAGTACACCATGATCTGGGCACTGGAAAAGGCAGTTTTTCTGTAAATACCATAGCAAAAAATTGCAAAATTGAGTGGGAAGCTTACCTTCATAAATATTACTACAAAGAAGGGAGGATTTGTCTCATAGTCTTCCAAAGTAGTTTAAAAACCTCTACCTCTATATATGCATATACACACACTAAAATGCTTATATCCACTTAATATGTATATATGTACACACTTAGGCATGATATAATAGAAAGTAACATGCCAAATGGAAATTATAACTGAATGTAAATGAAGATATTAATGCTGGGGCAATGTGGAGTAAGGCAAAAGAGTAATGAGGGTGAACGTCAGTAAATGAAAGGCATCTTAAAGCCATTTTCATATTTGGCTTTGGGAAATAATGAATGTGTTGAGAAAAGTTAAGGTCTCTGAAAGCCAAAGTAAAGTAAAAACTATATTAAGAATGCAAGAGAAACATATGCTGAATAGGAACCAGGGTTTAAGGAAAAATGTAACAAAGGTTGAGTTTAGCAGGGCTAAAGATCTGTGGCAGCAACTTGAGAGATAATAAAGATATGGGTGAAGACAATAACTATTATTTCTTTCTCAAATAAATAGAGACTCTAAGAAAAGAATCAGTGTGTTTTGGAAATAATGTGGAAATAAAAGGAGAATAAGCACATGTGACTCCACAGATCCATGACCAGGAGTCTGAGCAAGAGTCTGCAGCTTACAGAAGTAAAGAAAGCAGAGGTGACCACTTTTGATACCCTAACAAGGGTCATGAAAACAATTATGTGAAGGTATTCTACAGGTAAATGGAGACAGAGGATTGAAGATGAACGAGAAGTCAGAAACATGGATAAAGAACTGGGACATATTGCTGGAGAAACTGGATAACTTCTTAAAGACACTATGAGCATGTGCAGGGTATATGAAATGGCGATGTCAAGCTTGCTTACATACACGTTCAGCAAAACAAAATACCTTATCTCATTATCCTCTTCATTCATCTGTATGTTTTCAACTGCCCTTGTAAGATTTGGTTGTCTCTTCTGGGAAAAGAACAATGACATATGTTGTGAACACATCAATGAATAGTATGTTATTTAAGAGGTAAGCGGTCTCCACTTTTATGTCAGTAACACCAATAAACAGGCTTTTTCAGCATGCAGCATACAAAATATTTTTGCAATAAAAAATTATGAAAAATGCACAGTATTATCAACTCAACATTTTCAAGATGTTGGGGGTCAAGGAGTAATAAACTAACAGATTTAAGTAGTAATCAAACTCAAAAGACATTTCAAAAAGCTGAGTCATGATGATTTAGCACATTTTGCAACTTTAGATGAGCTTCAATAAGAAGAGAACATAGGAGTAGAAATCCAAAATAGCTGATAGTACAAATGACATTTCTATTTGGATTTTAAGCCCATTATATAATTTATGATTATTAGCAGATTTTCTTCCTTTTCAGATTTAGTCAGGCTATTAAAACCAGTTCCCATTTCTTAAGTGTGGATTATCAGATAGAGAGGGGTTGTCTCCAGAGCATAATGAAGAATGAAGAGAACCTTTCTAAAATTTAAATTTTGTTGTGACTATATGTTAAGGTAGGACTCTGTTTTATTGATAAGATCCTTTCTCAGAAAAAGAAACTTTGTTTTTAGTAATTTATGCAAATATAGTATGAACAAATAAGTATGTAAATTTGATTAATCAAGAGGAAAAATAAATGAATAAAAGAATAGTAACACTTGCCTTCCAGTATAAGGCTCCTAAAGCAAAGCCAATTACAAGAGAAAAGAATGCTGGCAATGCCATGGCTGCCCAGTGTAGGCTGGAGTCTCCAGTGGAATTTTCGGCCTTCCCTGTAATTTAAACAATGCAGTGGTCAATACTGTAGATCCATCCTAGAGGCTTTGCTCTGTGGTTGTTCCCAACTGTTTCCATAACATACTCTTGACCTATAGATCTGTTTAAAGTATTCAAAAGGCTGATTTTTCTGCTGAGTATTGTTTTTACAAGGCAATATAAATTCATGTATACTCCAAACGATGAAAACATTTAAAAGAGAAAGAAACCCCACAGACAGAAAGAGATTTGACTTCGTTAGTGTTGACACACATGGAATACACACTCGATATATTCTGGGGGGAAAATGATTTATACTATCAAGCAAATTTATCTCCTATGCTTTTATCTTCTAATGTCTTTTCACTTTCTCACTCTTGATAACTTGCCCAGAAATTTTAAAGAAGATATTTTTACAACCTGGATCAAACTGTATGCTTTTGGCTATGTTTGGCCTACTATAAATATTGTCATTATATGTGCACTCTGGTTACAGTATTTTTAGGTATTTAATGCTTAGAATCATGGTTATTTCTTCATTCACATCTTCAGTACATACTTATTTGATGCCAGGTAGTGCCAAGCACTGTGCCATGGACTAAAGGTTTGATTTTTCAGATTTTTTATGTTAAAAAGCTTGAGACTGTTTAACAATGAAGAATGGTTGAAACCACCAGTGTTGCCCCATACTAAACATGTCTAAATAAGTAACTTAGTGAGAGAGAAGACATGCGGGATTAGCTTGGGATATCTTCCTTTACCCTGTCTCATTCTTCCAAGAGAAGCAGAATGATTCACAAATTAAGCAGAACACATCTCCCACAAGGTGTGTTCTCTTCCTCCCAACATGAAACTTATTTTGACAGATTTTTCTATATGTCTCCTTACAAGGAACTTAGTTGTTTGAGAACATGGGCACATACGTGCTAGTTTGCAAGAGTTAAATTTGTATCTTTCTTTTAAAGATGTAATGTATTTAGAAATTATAAATATCCAACAATTATATGATCAAAATGTAAACTAATATGAGGGAAAAGTGACTGCTTTCGCTAATTTTGCAATGGTGTTTGGGTTACAGGGTCAGCCTACAATTACCTATTCAACCAATAAAGTACCTGAAGTACATCTATAAAGTACATAATATAAAAGAACTGATTTATATGTATGTATGTGTCAAAATTTACAAGGGAAAAATAAACTCACAGATACAACCTGAGAGGTAAGAAACAGAGTTTACCTACTGTAGTAAGATTAGGAATTGCCCATTCCCCCACCGAATGTGAACTAGGAACAGAAAATTCCCTAATTCTATTATTCCTATGTTTCCGGAGAGACTCTAATGATAGAGTTTGCATGTATGCTCATGTGCATGGGTGTGTGTCAGGGAAAAGCAGGGAGGAATAGTGAGGGATGGGTATCTAGTATAAAGTACAGGGTAGGGAGTTGCAGGAGGTAGGGTCATCCATTCACATAACTATGAATTGCCTCTGACCCACTCCACACCCTACAGCGCCATGGCAGATATGTTTCAGGCATTTCAGGTTAGAGCTCTACTTGAATTTTCTCACCAAAATAAACCTGAATTATAAGATGGGATTTGGTATAATTGAAATAGCACTATCATTATGATAATATAGCTATTTTAAGAATTATATAAGATTATGTGGGCTAGTCTGGGACTTATAAAAGTGTTTTCGATGAGTAAATGGATTTGGAGCTATAAGCAATTCCTATCATTTTAGGAATTTTCCGTTCTGGAAATCCATTTATTTATCTTTTAATTTAGTAATTTAAAAAAATTAAATTTTTTTTATTGTAACAGTTGATTGTACATATCTGTGGTGTAGAGTTGAATATCAATACCTGTGTGCAAAATGTGATGGAATTTTAATATCACTATCTGTAGATAAATAATTTGGCTATTCATGTTTGTATTCTTCTTAATGGCCAACCTGCTGTGGCCCCCACTGTCTATTAGGATTTCTGGCATGTAATTATGATAGATTTGACTATGTGATCTCCTTAAGAGGCCCTAACCAAAGCATACTGAGAGAACAAAACCCAATGGAAAACTCTACTGAGCTTGGATGGTGCTATGAAGAACTCTATTATCTATGTGTGGTTAGTCAGATGCCTTGTAATCAAGGCAGCCAAACACCCTGTTCTTCCTATTCTATCCAAAAGCTAAATCTGAATCTTGGATTTCACTACTCGGACCAGAGGAAAGACCAGACTCACTAGCAAAAAGCAGAAGGAGCTTACTAGAGGGTGAGATGTTCTGGAATTCACTATCCAAAACCTTTCTCAGGCAGGTGGATAGTGCCTAAGGGAGGGGCTTTAAAGAAAGCTACATGGGAGACCTCACTAAGGAAAGCTCACGCTCACTCTCTGAGAATGCTGTGAGTTTTTATCCACTTTGACAGTTACATGCCTAGGACTCTGGGCCAATACAAAGTCCTGGAACCTGACTAAGATGCAGCAGCAATCCCCCTGCAGGAGAGAGGGAGGGAAAGGAACAGTAAAGACTGGGAGGGAAAAGGGCCCACAGATACTGAGCTTCACCTCCTGCAGAGGTCAAAATTACCTTGCTTTCGTTATTTCATTTGTTAATGCGTAGGGTTTAAGAGCCAGGTCTTCAGCTCTCTAGATAGGATTTGAGTTATCCCAAATTCTCAGGCTATTACTATGAACTTTATCACATTATTACTAAGACTGTCCTCTGTGCAAAATTATTGGGAACTGACTTATTTGGTTTGACTGATAATTATCGTTATTTGTAGAAACACAAAAAACTGTGCTAGAGTTTTGCTGATCTTCCTTTTAGAGTGAGCCTACGCGTGAGCAGCACGCCTGTGAACCTGGATCACTGGGTGCTTAGGAAGCATGCAGATAGTTACTCCTCCTTAATTCAGATCCAGAGCTCACTACAGACTCACTCACCACAATTACTGACCCACAGTCTTATGGCATCTCATAGTTAATGAACTCTTACTTGACATCAGGCACAGCTCCACACACATGTGTACAAGGATATTTCAAAAAGTTCATGGAAGTATTCACATTGTCTGTTAATTCTACTTTTCTACAAACTTTTTGAAGTACCTTTGTGCTAACTCATTTCAAACTCACAGAAACCCTGTGAAGGAGGTAGCACCCTCCACTTGACTGAGAAGTCAAGAGAGTTTAAGTAACTCACCCAAAGTCACACAGCTAGCCAAGGGTTAGATCTGGGATGTGAGTCCAGGTTCTAGAAGATGTATAAAGTAATATATCACAGTAAGGATTTCTTTCTATATCATTTAAGTAATGCCTGCAAGGAACTCAAGCTTAAGTATCTTTTAAGTATCTTTTTACCTTGGCAAAAAAGATATTACCATTACTTTGTAGACATGATTCCCACTGGATAACTAGTAGGTTGTATATTATCCCATGACTTTTTCTTGCACACTCACATCTCTAGAATAAGCCCTCAGATGTCCTGGTTCTCTGATTGGCATGGCAGTTTTTGTGTCTTATCCCTGAAAACGAACATGCTTTCTTAAATTTCCCTGACCCAAAAAACAGTTTTACCTCCTTCAGGCCACAACTAAAAACATTCACATAACTCTTTTACTATACACATTATATACTGTACTATGGGTGATTCATTTACATTTGTTTCTCCTAGAATGTGAGCGCCATGAAAGCTTGTCTTGTGCATAGTTATCTAAGTGGCATATTCATGAGTGACATCACCCAGCCAAAAGTTGCTGACAATGCAAGATCAATATATTTTTTAAAAGGAGGAAAAAACAAGCAAAATAAATGAAAAGGAAGGCTGTCCATTCATCTCACAATTTAAAAAGTACCCTCAGACTCAGAGGCAAAGGATTGAAGAGGTTTTTTATAGTTGGTTTGTCTTTTAAAGACAGTAGGAAAGACTTTTGCTTCCAACCACAATGGCAGCAGACTAGCCTTTCCAACTTAAATAATCAGAACTCTGGACAAATAATATGAGACAACTCTTTTCAGAAATTAGCCAATAAGCCGCACAAAAGTGTAATTCCTGAGAGAAGGAAAACACACAAAGTGAGGCTCATGATTGCCCTGGCTTTCTGGCTTTTAGCTCTCCTGTCTGGGAGGCACTTTCAGGCTGAGGTGTGGAAGACAGAGTCCAAGCAAGGCTCAATGGTCTCACTGAGATAGAGTCAGAGATTTAAGTTCAGGGTTGTTGACGTGGATGGAGTTCACAGAGCTGGATTACTTGCAAGAAAGAACTATGCAGAAAAGGAGCACCGGAAATCTCCAGACAAGTCTCCTTAAGATGAGTCGAATAATAAGCTATACGTGCACAGGGAGAGATATCACAAAACCTGGCAAAAAACAACTCCTGAAAAGCTATCATCTTAACAGAGACCCCAGCAGTCATACACCATTGGGGGACAAAGGAATTCTGATAAGCAAGATTGGAGATACTTTCTCAGCCCTCAGAGATATCTCATAAAATCCATGCCTTAGGAATAAGGCTACTCTCTCCCCTGTCCCTAAGAAAGTTTAAAAATAAAGATAAAGATAGTAATTTTCCTGATCTGAGCAACACATATTGCACACAGGTACTGATATTGAATGCTGTACCCCACAGATATGTACAATCAGTTATGTTTCGATCAAAAATAAATAAATAAATAAAATAAAAAACACATTGAAAAGAAGAATAAAGATAAAGGTCATCTGCCAGTAATTGAGCCTTCTACCAGAACAAAACTCAACAGCTCCCAAAGGAACCCTACAAAATCTGGAAGATACTCAGCAACATAGTATCCATAATATGCAGCACAGATTCAAAAATTACTAACCATTTAACAGGAAATATGACACATAATCAGGGGAGAAAAATGTCAACAGAAACCAATCCTGAGATGACCTACATGTTGAAATTAAGAGACAAGAACTTTAGAGCAGCTATTATAATTACATTTAAGGAACAAAAAAGAAAATATATGGTCATAATGAATATGCAGATGAAGTACCTTAACAGAGAAATATAAAATATAAAAATAATCAAATGGAAATTCTAGAACACAAAACACAAATTAGAGACAAACAAACAAAAAATCACTGGATGAAAAATTCAGCAGATGAAAGATGGCAGAAGAAAAGGTCAGTGAACTTGAAAACAGATAAGTAGAAATTACCTATTCAGAAGAACAAAGAGAAAAGAGGTTGGAAAAAAATGAACAAAACATCTGTGACCTATGACCCAGTATCAAACTGCCGAAAATATATGTGGTAGTATCTGAGAATGAGAGAGAAGAGAGATTGGAGAAGAAATATTTGAACAAAATTATGGCCAAATTTTCCCCCAATTTGAGAGGAAACAAACTTACAGATCTGAGAAGCTTGACAAACCTCAAGAAAGATAAATGCAAGGAAAACCATTCATAGTCACATCTTAGTTAAACTGTTAAAGAGGAGAAAATTTTTAAAGAAGGCAAAGGAAATGAAGGAACATAATACAAATGACAGCTGCCTTTTGTTCAGAAACAGTAGCTGCAGAAAGACAATGGAGTTACATCTTTAAAAGGCTGAAATAAAAAATAATTCTGGCAACTCAGAATTTGATATATGGTAAAAAGTTCCTGCCATGTGGAAGACAAAGTTAAAGACATTTTCCAATGAAAAGAAAACAGAGAATTTGTTGCTAGCAGATCTGTACAAGAAATGCAAAAGGAAGTTTTTCGCCTGAAAGGAATTAACACCAGATGGAAACTTGTATTTACAAGAGGGAATGAAGGGTACAGGAAATAATAAATATGTGGGTAATATAAAAGACAACATACTTTTTCTTCTCTTACTTACTCTCTTTAAAAGATACGTGACACTTCAAAGCAATAATTTTATGCCTGTATTGTGGGGTTTATAACCTATGTAGATATATTTATCAACAATAACACAAAAGATGGGTATGGCTAAGTGAAACTATCTTGTTTCAGGTCCTTATATTTTCTTTCTGAACTGCTACAATATTAACTCTAAGTAGAATATTACAAGTTAAGATGTATACTTCAATTCCTAAAACAACCAGAAAATAATGCAAAGAGGTGCTGTTGACAAGCTGATAGTAATTAAAATGGAACACTGGAACACTAATAAAACAAAAAAGCAAAAAACCCAGAAAACCCAACATTAACTAACCCAAAACATGGCTGGAAAAAATGAACAGAGAATCAGTAAACAAATGAGACAAACAGAGAGCAAGTAACAAAATGGTAGACCCAAATCCAACCATACCAATAATTCATTAAATATAAATGGATAAAACACTGTAAGAACAAATCAGAGATAGAATAGATAAAATAGCAAGGCCCAGATATATGCTGTCTACCAGAGATGTACTTTAAAAATAAAGACAGAAGTTTGAAAATAAAAGAAAGCAAAAGGTATACCACGCAAACTGAGCATTAGAAAGATTGGCTGTAATCACATCAGACAAAATACACTTCAGTACAAAGAACACTACCAGAGGTAATGAGGGATATTTCAGTAAGATTAAAAGGTCAATTAATCAAGGAAGACATAATAATAATAAGTGTATAAGCATGTAATGACAGAGCTGCAAAATATATTAAGCAAAAAGTCAGAACCAAAAGAAGAATCAGATGAATCCAAAATCAAAAGGAATGTTTTTTTAATTCCCCTTTCTCAGTAATTCATAAAAAAGTAGACAAAAACTTTAATAAGGCATGGAAGATATGAACAATACTATCAACAGCTTTGGCCAAGTTTGAGAATGCTACACCCAATAGTTCAGTACACATATAAAAGAAGTCTCAGTAAGTTTCAGAAGATTTCAGAGTTTGTTCTCTGACAATAACAGAATTAATTTAGAAACCAGTAATGATATGAAGATAAACACCATATTTCTAGACATCAGACAACACACTTCTATATAATACATGAATCAAAGAAAAAAAACCACAAGAATAAAAAAAAAATTAAGAAAAAACTGATGAAAACAGAACATATAAAAATGTGTGGGAGGGCCGAGCCCGTGGCACACTCGGGAGAGCGGCGACACTCCCGCCGCGGGTTCGGATCCTATATAGGACTGGCCGGTGCACTCACTGGCTGAGTGCCGGTCACGAAAAAGACAAAAAAAAAAAAAAAAAAAAAAAATGTGTGGGATGCCAACCAGGCACACTGCACCAGTGCCTCAGAGCCTGCCTGGAGTCCTGAGGCATGGAGAAGAGGACTGGACCTCTCTCCCACAATCAGGCACACCACGCCAGCACCTTGGGCCCTGCCTACCCTCCCACAACTAGGCACACTGAGCCAGTGCTTTGGGGCCCACCCAGGGACCCAGGGTATGGAATCAGGGACCGGACCACCCTCCCACAGCCAGGCACAACATGCCAGCACCTTGGGGCCTGCCAGGGGACCCAAGGGAAGGAGAAGGGGACCAAACATACCCCACAACCAGGCATACCACCAGTGCCAAGGAGCATGCCAAAAACAGCACCCCCACGTGGGTGGCCCACCACAGTCACCACAATAACCATGGCTGCTGCAAAAGTGGCTAGAAGCCACAGCCACCAGGCAGATGGTCCGCCAACCACTGGAGTAGTGCATTCACACAAGAAGAGTCACCAGCAGAGACAAAGAAAAGAAGAGGATGTCTCTTTCCACAAAACCTATTTCAGAGTGACAGAAGAAGCATCTGCTCTATGATAATATTGGGGGACCTGATCACATCTCTCAGCATTGGACAGATCATCTAGATAACAAGTTAACAGAGTAACCATTATTCTTTCAGAAGGAGAGAAGAAATCTAGGGCAATTAGACGGTGGAAGGGAAGGGTATGGGGGAAGGGGAGAGGTTGGACAAGGGGCATAAAGAATAATTATGCTTTGTAGCAATATATATGCTAGTAATACTGATTTAATCAACATACCTCAATGTTCAACCCCCCAAAATATGTCTAATGGACTTTGATTCAATAAATAAAATAAATTATTTTTAAAAAATGTGTGGGATGCAGCTAAAGCAGTGCTTAAAAGGAAAGTTATACCTTCTAGTGCTTATAATTAGAAAAAAAAACTGGTTTAAAATCATTAATCTAATTTTTCCACTTCAGTAAGATAGAACAAGCTGAGTAAATTAAACCCAAAAGTAAGTACAGTTGGCCCTCTGTATCCATGGGTTCCACACGTATGGATTCAACCAACCGCATATTGAAAATATTCAGGGGAAAAAAAGAATAAAAAATAACAATACAACAATAAAAAATAATATAAAGAAAAAAATACAGTATAACAACTATTTACATAGCATTTATATTGTATCAGGTACTATAAGTAATCTATAGATGATTGAAAATATATAAGAGGATGTCATCAGGTTATATGCAAATACAATGCCATTCTATATAAGGGATTTGAGTATCCTTGGATTTTGGTCTCTGGGGTCTGGGGAATTGTAACCAATCCCCCACTGATACTGAGGGACGACTGTAAAAGGAAGGAAATAATAAAAATTAGAAATCAATAAAATGTAATGAGAGAATTTAAAAAGCCAAAAGTTGATTCTTCGAAAAGATTAATATAAAGGCCATAGTTAGTAGGAAAGACCTTAACTGACTCACATATACAGGACCCCAGTCCCTTTTTGAAACTTTTTCAGATCTAATTGTTATATAAATCAGAATTTTAGATTTTAGAAGATTCTGTCCAGCAAATATTGTGTATTACATACCACCCCAGTGACCTCTCGCTAGCATCGTGTAATAAAACATGTTAATATTTCTGTTGTGAAATGTATATTCACTTTCAGAAGGATAAATAAAGACTGTAAATAGCCTCATCTCAATTCAGATCAGGTTTTGGTGGCAAAAATTCCAAAACAGATTGTATTTTATAGGTTTTTTTGTTTAATTTCTGAATTATAGACAAGCTATCGTGAATTTGTAATAAATTACTCCTTTACAGATAGGTTTACTATGCTCCTGAACAAATAACAGTGGCCCATTTACAAGTCTTAAGGGATGATTTTTTTTAGCTAATTTTTTTTTCTTCTAGCAGCTTCCATGAGGCAAGAGGGTTTTTAGTAAATCCAATAACCTTTATAATGACCTTTGTCTGGATTTGAAAAGAGGACATAGTCTTCCAGGGAACTAGATTCTTGGCCATATAGGACAGAAATTTCAGGAAAAGCAGCATGTTCTCCTCCAACATATAATTTTACAGTACAATAACAAAATCATTGAATTTCCAAATACACCATTGTAAATACTGATATACACAAAACTGTAAATATCCTTGGAATTCTACACAACCAGCATTTGTGCTTTCAATTTTATAATTCCATTTCTATCAGACACATTCCACACAAGATATATTTTAAGTCTACAATGAAAAAGTCTAAATCATATTTCTAAAATTAATTTCATGCCTTATTTAAAATAATCTTAGCAAAAACTTTATTGGTCCAATTCTCTAAACATTATATCAAGCTTTAGGGAAACCCAATTCTACAAACCTAATATTTATTCTCAGGAAGACTATTAGAGGAATAACAGTAACAGAACAGTATTAATAGTAATAATTGTACAAATTTCCTTTAAAGCCCATGCAATACTCCTAGAGATGCTAATTGGAGCCATGCATGCATTAAATCAGATATGTGTACTTACTATTACTGCTACTGCTGTCATTCCTAAGGGAGCTGGCTGCAACAGGGGGTAACATAAATGGTTTTGTGACACTTACTCTGGAATCTAAATAGAAAGCAATAATGTGTCAGTGTTATATGGTGATTTGTATGAATTACAGAGTCCCCAAAAGGTGAAGTGCAATACCAGAGTACTTGCCAGGTCTGCTTCCCAAATCTAAGTTATTCAGATCCTATTTATTTTATACTGGGTTCTGCTGTTCTATTTTATTAAGAAATTCACCACAGTCACCTTGTAGAACAAAGATTTATTGCATACATATGCTAATAAATGTGAGTAACGACATATTGTTGGTAATTTGTCTTTAAAAAGAAAGCAATAAAATTAAGGTTTTGTGCTGTAGGGACTCAGCAGGAGAAAAAAGCCTCAATACAGAGTAACTAGTGAGGATCAGAATTCATGACTCAGACCCTTAAGAAAAAGATTTGAGAGGGGTACATTAAGAAGACTGGAGATGTCTTTCAATTATATTATTAAGAATAATATAATTGTACATTAGTAGCAAACATCACATAAGAAAAAATGAGTGGCCATCTCATATATTCTTTATTCATACACAATTATTTAATTTGAAAATGATGAGTATTGTTTTGGCTTGGAAGTCAACAATTGTGCCATTGATATTTGCTTTTTCATTAGACATACACACATGTATCTTTCTAGAGCTACACATATATTTGATTCAGAGGTAGGGTCTTACCTACATATATAAGATTCAAACTTGTAATTTACACTTAAGTTAGAAAGGCTTATATGTCTTACCTTCTTCAGGACTAAATGTTGAAGAAACCACGCAATCACTAGTTTCAGATGCCACCATAAAGTCCTTGAAGGCATCGATGGATCTATTAAAAATTCTAAAGAATTCTTCAGGAGTAAAGAGTCTGGGTTCTGGGCTCCTAGGTGATTTTTTTACATTCTAGAAGAAAAAAAAAATAGGATTGTATTTTTCAAGTAGTCTGTAGACTTAACTGAGGTCAAGATAATGGACTATAAATATGTCCTTCAAAGATTCAAGTATTAAACTATGAAAACTAACACTTTTAGACAGATGTTTCAATGTACATAATTCAACCTGGCAATATGGGATAGTGATTCCATTGCGTCAGTCTGAGGCTCAACTCATGACTCTGTGGAGTGGAGTGGAGTGCAGTGAGCATAATGTCGTAACAACGATAATAAATTGGGGACATTTTTCTTTAGAGATGGTCATTAAAAACATTAATGTTGATTTTAAAGAGACCCCTCCATAATGCATGCTTCAAAATCCAAAAATTTAAAAGTCTGATGATATTGGCAAGGACGTGGGGTGAAGGCAACTCATATATATTTGCAATGTTCTTCCCAACATCACCATTTACTGAACACTTTACTCATCTTTAAAGCTCCAATGGATATGTCATTTCCTTCGTGACACTTTGTGTAATACACCCTCCTTTTTGTGACTTCTACTTTATGAATGCCATCAGCAGACTAGCTGCAATAGTAATATGATGGAAAAAAGTGATGTTAATGCTAAGACATCATTAATTATAAGATACATTCTTACTTCAGAAATGACAAAGTGAAAAAACAGTAATAAGATGTAGTGAGTGAGTATTAGTATGGTAAGAATTCTAAGATTGGAAAGCAGACTTGGGAATGATGTTGGGTCTTAAAAGAGTAGCTGGAATTTGAATAGAGAGAGCATTTAGGTATTAAGGTACAGAATCATGTTTAAAACTTTGGGTTTAAACTTCTAAAAGTTTGGTAAGCTAAACTTTGGCCATTTGAGCTCCATACCAAAGCAAGTCTCCAGTGCCTTATTCCATTATAGACACTTTGATATAAACAACAGTAACGTCCAAATTTATTTTGTCAGGCACAGTGTTAAAGCACTCATCACAAGTCATCTAATGTCAACCCTATGAGATGGATTCTGCCAGCGTCCCCACTTTAGGCATAAAGAGATGCACAGGGACATGACGTTCACAAAGCCAGTTAGTGATAGAGCCAGAATTTGAACTCCAACATCTCGTTCTTTATTTTAGGGGTACTTGCCTATCCATATGCTTAGAAGCCAAAATACTACCATGCCTATATCCTGAAGTTTGTGATGACCAATTATCCAATGACTTTGAGGAGCCAAAATACACTTCTTTGTTGTGACCTATGCAGTGATTACATTACGGATAAAAGGTCAAGTATAAGTGTTCATCAGAGACAATTTTCCACCGAAATGAACATTTGCAACTTAATAGCAAGGTTGTGAGGACTTCATTCATTTACGAAATAAAAATAAAGATAAAGGCAGGGCTGTTTTTACCCTATAATGTAAAGAAGGTTTATTTTTATATTAGATGACAATATTTAAGTCTGAATATACATTGAGCTATTGCAGTATAACTACAAACACTTGCTATCTGCGCTTATCTTAAAAATATTTTTAAATTCAAAGTTGATAAATTCAAAAATCACACAAATAAGGATGCTCCCGTTCCCTCCAATACTACCAATTAGCATAGGGCTTAGAGAAGAGTAATGAAAAATAATCCCAATAAACAGAAAGTTACCTTAGATGAGTTTTCTTTCACACACTCCACAAGGTCATCCACTATATTCATAAGTTTGTTTATGATAGAATAATTACTCAAGCCTTCAGAAATATTTGAAAACTTGTCCAGCAGATCAGTCAAGCTGTATGACAACTGTACTACCATCTCGCTTATCCAACAATGACTAGGCTGCAAGAAATTGAAAGGAAGGAGACAAAGCATCTATTTTAATAAGTGCAGTAAACTCAGAGTACTCTTCAAAGCTGTCAGTGTTTCAGTCATGAACTGCTGGACAAAGGATTTCCTTGTAGCAGACAGATCAGTTCTTGTGTTTTGTTTAACTCAGATCTAATATGCTGTTTCAAAACTTACAAATGTGTAAACATCAGAGGAAAGCATTCATGGTCAAGACTTTGCTTTTCCATGGAAGAAAATCAAGCCAGGACAGAGCCAACTCTTACCATTGAGTTCAGTTATTAATGGAATTTAATTCTAGTAAGGAATATTTATTGTTTACTCACTCTGTTCTCAAAAGAGCTTGTGATGCAGAGGGTATTACAAGAAACTACTGTGGGAAGGAGTCCTAGCCCTCAAGAAACTTCCAGTCTTTTGGTGGAGTGTAATACAGAATAATTGATTAACAATACCTTATGTTTCTAAAGTGCTTGATAGATTTCAAGGCTTCTAAATAGATAAACTCATGTAGATGTTCAAAAAAACAGCTCTGGCAGAAATGTGGTCTGAGAAAGAAGCAGCACTTTTGCCTCATGGCAGCACCAGTTACATTATTTGTGGCACCCAGTACAAAATGAAAATGCATTCATTGTTCAAAAACTATTGTTCAAAAACTTGCTAAAAAAAACTATATAGAATTTCCAGATCATGATAGCAGAGAATCAAACCAAGCATGGAGCCCAGCCCATCAAACCAGTCCTGCCCATTGGTTAGAAGCTCAAGCTTCTAACCAATGGTTAAAAGAGGCAGGAAAAACTGGGCTCAATTCTAGCTGAGGGACCCCAGGCAAGCTACATAAATTCCCTGAACCCTACTTTGTCTGTCTATAGAATGGGAATAATGAAACCTTCCATAAAGGGTAGTTATGAGGAGATAACATAGTTAATTCGAATGTAAGTTGCATGAAGGCAGCATTTGTTTAAGTCTTCTTCCCTGTGGTATCCCCAATGCTTAGAACAGTGCCCGAATAAATTCATGAGTAAATAAAAAAAGTGAAAAATTAGAAAAAATATTTCAGGGGTAAGCACACACTTTCTGTAAAGGGCCAAAGAGTAATTATTTTAGTGCCAAGAAATATAACTAGAGATATTATGTAGGTTCATTTACAACAAGACAAAGCACATTTCCAAATATTTATTACAAAAGTCAAAATGTAATAATAAAATATAATTTATTTTGTATAATAATTGAATATAATGTTCCATAATATAGATCTACTAATGAGAAGAATAAAATTATTTATTTTGGGTTAACATTTCACTTAGTTGGGGTTTAAAGTCAGCATTCTTTATCATCAAATAGATTGCAAATGTTCACCTATAAAAACCAATTTTAGCTGGCTGGTCATACAAAAAAAGGCAGAGGGAAGGGTTTGGCCCCCAGTGTATAATTTGCTACCTGGCTCTACCTGGCTGTGGATGAACACAGGTATAGATTATTTTGAAGAACTTCTCAGTATATTAGACACATTTTAAGATTTTAAAAATTAATATTACATTACTTAAAATGTAATAATTGGTTGTAAGTTTTCGTACTTCTTATAATTTTAACATTATCATTTCTCTTATAAAGATCTTTTAAGTGGAGGCTCTGATTTATTTTTAAATCTGCTAAAATGCTACAGTGAGAAAAATAAGATGACTATCAGGGATAGTATAATTGACTTGGCTTATTAAAATCCTAAATAATTTAATACAACTTTATAGTAATAAAAATATTATACTCAGAGTAACTGATGTCATGCAAAATGAATCAAACCACCGAACTTTATTTCTCTACTTACCAGCAGAATATCTTTGTGGACAAAGTCAAGTAATTTATTTATTCTAAATTACACAAGGGGGCCATTTTACATTTAAACAAAAAATTTAACACAACAGTTTTAATATAGACCAAAAGGAAGCTGGTTTATGTACAGATAAGTAAACCCAAACTCCTGGAAGTATTAAATGTCATTCAAACTTTTAGTTTTGTTGGCTCTGGCTTCAGGTAAGTAGGATAAACAAACTTCAAAATGGAATTAATTCAAGAGGTCATTTCTTTCTTCTTTTTTGTTTTGTTTTTTTCAATTGAAACAATTGATTGCACATATCTATGGGATACAGCATTGAATATCAGTAACTATGTGCAACATATGATGCTCAAATCAGGATAATTAGCATATTTAACATTACACAATGTAACCATATTTTGTGGCCCTTCACCAGTTTCCAGTGGCCTTTCAACTCATCATAATCATGTTCTCAAAGACTATGTGTTTTCAAAGTATGTTCAGAATGGATTCTTTGTTTTCTTAAATAAAAGTTCATCTCAAGCACATGCAAGTTCATATTTGCATCATTAACAGGTCTCTTTCAAAGCTGTTCGTCTTTCCTTGGGTGATGAATTGCTCTGCAAGTTTCTCTCCTTTCAGGCAGTGATAATTCCTTTTAGATAGTCGGCCTTATCAGCCAGGGACAAATTTCCTAGGATAAGGAACACAGCCCATACTGCAAATACTGTTTGAATAGTATTTACGTGGTACAATAGCCTTCACCAATTAGGTAATTCGGTTGTAATTGTGCAAATTTTTCTGTGACAAATAGATTCCAGGTACTGATCTCTTAAAACTCTTTCTTTGCTCCACTTTATGAATATGCTTGCCTGTTCTTCTTGGATCGTCTGACAAATAAGAACCCAAATCAAATTCCCTTGTTTTGAATTAAGGCACTCCTTTTGTTTCTGTGGCCATTGCCTTAAATGAATTGGTATCTTTTTTCCTTTCCTTTTCTTTCTTTTTTTTTTTTTTTTTTTTGCTTTGTTTATGATTAAAATAGAAAACATTTTGTTTCTTTGTTTTTTATTTTTAAACTGGGGAATTCTGGGGTGCTTGTTGACACTGTTTATCTCTATTTTCAACTAAACTCTACTTTTACATTTTGTATCTTAGTTTCTATTTAGCTATAACCCCTCCTCTGTCCATTTTCACATACCTAAATCAACAGTCAGAACAATCAACTTTTTCCAGGAAAATTTTCAACTCCAATCCTATGATTTCTTATAGTTAAATCACAGAAGTTCCACAATGTCTGCTCTTTTAAAGTCACGGACAATTTGTTGATAGTTGATAAGAACTTCTTGACTACACAGCTGAAAATCCATATATTTCTAAAACCTTTGGAATCATATTTCCTTGACTATTTGTTCTTGCTTGTGACATGTTCTCTTGGAAAAGACTGTATCATCAATTCAAAGTTCTATCTTTTCTGTAATTTGTTTAACCAGCTATATTTTTTAAGATTCTTAAATTAATTAAAGATAAAACCAAGATAAACAAATAAAATTAAACATCAGCCAGTTTTGACCTGCCTGCCCATGTAAGAGATGAAACCAATTTTGACTAGAACACCAAGCAGTTTTGTATTTTTTTAAAATTCAATATAGTCAATGATTTGGAAAGAGAACAAAACACAATGGACTAAGCAATTCTTTTGTGAGATGATAGGAGATATTTCTATTTTTCAAGTCTTCCAAGATTATGATTATAAAATGGATGATTACAGGTTATCAAATTCACAAATGTAATTTTTCATTTACCTTAATAAATGGCACTATTACTGTTTCTTATCTTTCAGATCCTAATTTAGTGTTATATAGATATTAACTCACAACATTAATTAGAAGAACGTAAGGTATAACGTTCTCTCGCACTAGAAGAACGTGAAGAATTAGAAATGTTCACGGTTATGCAGGATGGTCGAGGTGATGTAAAGAGTAGCTTTCAAATTCCTGAAGTTCATGTAATTTGATGTTTTATTCACTCATATGCATAGTTTCCAAAAAAGAAATACAGACCCTGCTTTGAATGGGAAAAACTTGTCTGGATTTTTCCTTGACTCCAAATTCTCAATCACTTACCTTCTTTCTCAGTAGCTTCTGTCATTACATACCCTGGGTCAATTATAGCAGCTCTAGCTAGGACTACTGGAACATGTACTTCCATTCTTACATATTTATAACATGCATTATTCTAGAATGCTAATTGATTTAATGATAATGACCCAATATCCTTGACCTGCCAGCATGCCACTCCCACTGACATTTTGGTTAAACACTGTAAACTTTCTTAGGGATTTTTTTTTCTTCAGAGCTGGCTAGTACAAGGATCCGAATCCTTGACCTTGGTGTTATAAAACCATACTCTAACCAACTGAGCTAATCCCACTGACATTTTGGTTAAACACTGTAAACTTTCTTAGGGATTTTTTTTTCTTCAGAGCTGGCTAGTACAAGGATCCGAATACTTGACCTTGGTGTTATAAAACCATACTCTAACCAACTGAGCTAATCGGTCAGCCCTTAGGGATGTTAAAGTACCATGAGCACCAAATCCATGATTTCACTACAGGATTAAAGAAAAGACATAATGAAAAACAAATACACTTAAAAGTATTCTAAACATAACTAGGAATATGCTTCCAAAGACCATATTAAAAATATCCATGCACATTCTATGACTAAACATGAATTTTAAAAAGATGATATATGAATTCCACATGATGTGTGATATAGTGCCTCTGTAGTACCAGAACTGGTAAACCTGAGATGCTGGCTGAAATAAACCGTGTGCTTTAAAAACATCCTGCGGACTTGCTAAGTCTGGCCTGCTTTCTCATTTCCACCCCCTTCCTCATTCAAGAAACTATACTGGATTATTAGTTGAAAGAATTTGACATATCATTCTCCATCAGTAGTAGATGCAGAGGGTCTCTCTAAGAGTAGTCACCATAAGACTGATGGAATTAGAAGCTGAAAGTGGACAAAACATACTGTAACATTTCTCACTGATGCACTTTACACTACTTTCCATTTGGTAGCTACTCATAGAGAGATACCTATGTGCTTTGTTATTGGGACTAAACTTGGTATCTACCTAGAGAGAAAGTTCTCATCAAAGGAGTGGGGGTAAATACCAATTATAGATTCTGAGGGAGAAAAGCCCTGGCTCATAAACTATGAGGCATCTGAGGAATATTCACAAAGAGTATTCACCCAGCCTTTTAATCCAACTAATCTAATTACCAGCATTACTACCCAGTTTGATGGTTTTGTTTTATTTTCCGTAATGTGTGTCAAACCTCAGTCTTGGCAGAATTAGAGGTATGAATACCCCACAAAGCATTTCTTTCTTTCTTCTTATGCTTTTAGCATCTACCTCCTGGCTGAGTGATGAAAATAATCTAGAACCATGCCATTAGAATCACAGTATTTTAGATGTAGGAGGAATACTGAAAACCATCTGGTCCAGTCCCACCAAATTCATAAAGAAAAGCAAGTCCTAGAGCAGGGAAGTGGTTCATCCAAGGTTACACAACAAACAGAGACAAAAACATTAGAAATCAGGTATCTCAATCATTGATCTAGTTCTTCTATCAGTAAGAATAGTCAAAGCACATACAACTGACATATTATTTCTGTTGGATTCACTCTAACTCACATTTGGTCTCACATTTCTGCTGGATTTACTATGACCCACACTATGGTCTCACATTTGGACCAGACACACCAGTTCTTAGGCTCAATTAAGAAATCTCTTAGTAATGGAAATGGTGTTTTCTGTCTCATTTCACTTAATCCAGAATCATACTAATGAAAGCATATTTCTCCGAATAATCATGGCAACCAAATACCAAATGCCCAGTGCCATTAGTGGACTTTCTTTATTCTCCTCCTTGTTTTTAAACTTATGGCTAGAAAATTGGTACTCCTTAGCCATTCTGAAACATTCCACAAGCAGGCAAATTTAAAACATTCCTGTAAAAGCACTTTGCAAGCTACTGTGTGCTCACATTGCTAGAGTATAGTTTCCAAACTCTTAACTCCTTTTTGGATGAGGTGGGTTTTGTAATGATTTATTTTAGTCCTCTCCCTAAACAATTAATTTGGATCTTCCATGTTCCCTTTATCATCTAACTTTGCATTTCCTACTTTGAATTAAGTCATTTAGAAATTTCAATCCGATTAAGATAGTCATCAACCCAAGCACTACAAATATATGTTATTTCCCATGGCAGGTCTATAAATGGACCCTGAGCCAGACCCAAAATAGCCCAGTGAAGGAACAGCAAGGGGACCGTGAGGACCGCAACAATGATCGAGAGGCCCAGTTTTCAGTCCCAGTTCTGTTAACCCACTATGTGATTGTATGCATGTCACTTAATCTACTCAGGGTTCCAGTTTCTCTATCCGTAAAGTAAAGGGGCCAGTCTAATTTGTGCTGGCCAGTACGGGAGTCACATTATCCACCTGTGGCTACTTATCACTCAAAATGTGCCTTGTGTGACAGAGGAACTAAAATTTCAATTTTACTTAACTATAATTTCTTTAAACTTAAAAATCAATTCTTGACTTGATGACTGGGAAACTTTTAAGTATGTTTAGAAACACATGGGTATGTGAATCTACATTTTCAGTGATAAATTTTGAGAAAATTTAAATATAGAGTAAATATTTCTGATGAAAACTTAGTGTCTGAACAAGAATGTGTTGCAGGTGTAAAACGCACAGTGGATTTTATATAATATTAAAAAATGGAAAATATTCCATTAACAATGTTTATATTCATTTTAAGGTGAAATGATAATATTTTGGCTATATTGGGCTAAATAAAATGTATTATTCTTAATTTAAACTGTTTCTTTTTACTTTTTTTAATGTGGCTACTGGACAGTTCCATTATATTGCTTTTTAAAATGTTTTTGCCCTTTTTTTTTTATTGACACATAATTGACTGTACATACCTGTGGGGCACCACGTTGAATATCAATAACTGTGTGCAATATGTGATGCTCAAATCAGGACAATCAGTACATTCAACAATACACAATGCAATCACTTCCTATGGCCCTCCATTTTATACCAGACAGTAATGGACTAGTTGTTCTGGATGGTGTCTTAATATAATCACTAATTCTTAAGATGAGCCCCTGTAATGTAGTCTGTGTATACAGAAGAGTTACTTAAAAATGGTATTTATGTCAGATTTTATTCATTCAACTAACATTTTATGTTTATTCCTTTTAAAGAAATACTTTCTTATTACATGGGAGATAGAAGCAGATAAGCCTTGGAGTTGAGAATAAGCACGGTGATTTTAGGAGACAGTGATGCATCTGGCTAGAGTAGTAAGTTCATGTTGGGGAATAATGGATATTAAGATGAGATGGTTAGGGTGGGGCAAGATTACGGAGAATCATAAACATGTGGTTCAGGAATTTGGCTTTCAGTCTTCAGTAAGTGAGAACAATGAGAAAGTTCTTGAATACAGAAATGACTCAATTAAAGCAGTAGAACAGAAGACTCGAGGAAACCACGACTCTCCAGAATTGCACAATACAGTCCTTACACCTAAGATCTTTCATAAAATGCACACATACATGAAAGTAGCTAACAATAGCATTGAGGTGCAGATACTGCTTGATGAGTTACAGGCACTCACCTCATCATCATAACCTTGTGGACTATATTTAGTTCAAATTTGTGCCTCAAGGAATTTATAAGGATTACACATGGGGGAACTTTCCTCCTACCCTCCTGCCTTCATTTTCAGCAAATATTTTATTAAGTGCTTACCATCCAGCAGGCACTAAGGATATAAATAAGAGCAAAAAGAATACAATCGCAGCTCTCATGAAGTTTCCTGGTCAGTGGAAGCTTATCCATGGAATAATCCCACCAACAAATAGAAAACTTCTACTCTGAGGAATGATATGAAAAGAGTTTCTCATAGGAGGATTTAGATTCATCAAGGAGATGAGGGAAGGTTTCCTTACAGAAGTAAACCTGAAACCTGAGAGTCAAGAGTTACCTAGACAAAAAGACCAATCAGAATCCAGGTACAGAGAAAGCCATGCAGAAAGGAATGGTGGCAGCGGGGAACATGTGAGGTGAGGGACTGTAAAGGGACTTGCAAAGTGCCAGATCATGAATGCTGGAAGCCTACTGAAGGAGCTCGTTTCCTATTTCCTAAGAGCAATGGGAAGCCACTCCATGTATATGAAGAAGGAGGGGTAAAATGATCAGATGTATTTGTTTTTTTGTTTTTTTTTAAATCACTGTCTACTCAAGAAGAGTTGAAACCTCAAATGATAAACCCTGGCATGTCAAGGGAGATGGGAAGAGCCCAGCGGCAGCAGAGCCAGGCAAAAGAAGGTGGCAACAGCTGAGAAGTGGAATGTGCATACCTGAGGAAGAGTGCTGCAGAGGGAAGATATTGGGAGGCTTCGTGTTACAGTAACATTACATGTTGCCAATCACTTCCCCATTTAGCAGTGCCTTTAAAAAATATCTTTATTAAAAACAAAGACATGACAGGAAAGATTGATTCAGGTAAGAATCATCAGTAGATGCTAAATCAATGGGAGAACTTTGATGCGGAGCAGGATACTTACATGGTCTTAAAGTGTCTCTCCAACAGTTGCTAATGAGTTGAACACAGAAGTAGTTGAAGATCTTAATTAACTAGGTGATCAAAACCAATAGCTCCATGAGGGAGGATGAACCTTGTGTGCCTCTGGACATGACAACCTGAGCATGCACCATCATTTATGTAGCATCATGGCTTGCAATGCATAAACTCAATAGAATCACTAGGAAACATCAATCAAATGTTTCAAAGAGAAACATTTTACTTAAAAGGGAGGGCTGTCTCATTCAAAAATGTCAGTGTTATGAAGACAAAGAAAGGCTGAAGAACTCTTTACAGGAGACATAAGTATCGGTTTCCTATTGCTGCTATAACAAATTACACAAATTTGGTGGCTTAAAACAATACAGATTTATTATTTCACAGTTCTTGAAATCAGAAGTCCAAAATAGGTCTTACTAGGCTAAAATCAAGGTGTCCATTGAGGCTATGCTTTATCTGGAGACAATAAAGGAGAATCCTTTCCTTTGCTTTCCCCACCTTCTGGAGGCTGCCTGTGTTCCTTGGCTCATGGCCCCTTCCTCCATCTTTAAAGCCAGCAATGTAACATTTTCAAATCTTCCTCTTTGGCTCTGATATTCCTGCCTCCCCTAAAAGGACTCATGTAGATTAGATTGAGACTATGGGATAACCCAGAATAATCTTTCCATCTCAAAATCCTCAACTTAATTACATCTGCAAAGCCCCTTTTGCCTTGTAAGGTAACATGAGAGTACTTCAAAAAGTTCATGGATATTACAAATCTTTCCATGAATTTTTTGAAGACCCTTTGTATATCCACAGGACAAGACTATTTGGGGGAGCTACTATTCATATGATATCAAAATGTAAATCATGATCCTAGACTGGATCTTGTATTAGAGGAAAAGAAATGCAAAAAAAAAAAAAAAACCAGATAAAATTGAAATACAGTCAATATATTAAAGTATTCTAATTGTTGTTAAATTTATTTATGCAAATGTACTGTGTAAGATAATATTCTTTACTTAGGAAATACACACCGAAGTGTTAGACGTAAGTGGCCATGATGTATACCACTTATTCAAGGGGTTCAGAAAAATAAAAAAACACACATGCACACCCAGAAAGAAAACAACTGATAGAGCAAATGAGGCAGAATGTTAAAAATAGGTGAATCTGGTTTAAAGGGTATATGAGTGTTTTTTTGAATATTCTTGCAACTTTTCTGCAAATTTGAAATTCTTTCCAAATAAAAGGTTAAAATAAAACTGAGGAACATATAATTTACTTTAATTAAAAACCAGTGAAGAATTTTTCACTCAAATATCACAAGCAACTCCTAGTTTATGTAAAGTCACAGAAGTTAGAACAAATGCAGATGCGTGGCACAAATTCAGCAACTTGATTTTTGTTCTTTCTACAATAACATTACTAGTAAATGAGAAGGACCAGAAATGTTTAGGTATTTTTAAGGTTAGGGAGTTAAAGAAAATCCTAACAGTCTGGAAATATTATAGTCTTGAAGAGTTTAAAATAGAATTGTTGATTATCGTTAGATTAAAATACTAACTGGTTGACCACAACCTGCTATTTCTGAGAGAGAACCTGCTAGGTAATTTTCTAAGAAAGCCCTTTGAAAAGTGGATTCCCCTTTTCAGGAGTATTTAGCTGATTTTTAAAGCAAAAGAAAAAAATATAAAGTATATTCTATTCTAGAGCTTTCTGCTGCCCAGTGCCTCAGGCAGAATTTTATTGCTTTGGCCCCAGGGAATTTTTCTGGCACCCACTCCCACTCCACCCTCTATTGTTTAAAAACAAAAGACAGGGCAGCTGCCACCAGCTCTGACCACTGACAAATAATCAGCGGCCTCTCGGCTGGGAAACTCCTCTGGTCTTGGCAGAGAGGAACATTTTAAAATGAAGGTGAAACAAAGGGTAAGACCCCTCTTTCTGTCCGAAGCCCCATGCACAGGCTTGTTTTTCTTGCCAACTGTGGTGGCTAACAGCAGTGTTTCTCCAGATGTGCCAAGACAGCGTGCCAAGATCACATAATAGCAGACTTTTCTCAATTACAGAAACAAGCAAAAAATTCGTGGCAATGAATCGGCTTTCTTTTCACAAGTTTGGCTTTTGCTATCACCAGCCAATACTGAAATTGTTGATTTAGCACAATCTATGATTATCCCAGCCCAAAATAATCTATTGAGTTATTTGCAGTTTAACACTTGGTTTTCAAAGAGCAGCAGGATTTCTTTGAATAAGTTTGGCAATCCCTGTCCTCAATGCTGTGGCAGTCGGGGCCAGGGTGGGTCTCTATTACCTAGAGGCTTCCCTGTCGACACTTTCCCTCAGCATAGTAATTACTGTATTTAGAAGCCCACATTCTATAAATTAGGGTTAAGAGTCAGATGGCCTGGAGGTGTCTTTTTAAGACTATGTAGCTTTCTAGTTGTATAACCTTGGGCAAAATGCCTCTGGGCTGTAAACCTCAGTGTACCATTTGTAAAATAAGAATACCAATAGCTATTTCACTTTGTCACAGGGTTTTTGTAATCATCCAAGGAAATAGATGTGAAATCATTTTGCAAATGGAAAAGTGTTATAAAAAGGCCATATAATCCCCCCCCCCCACCACCTCCGGTTACTATTAAAGTTCTTGAATAGAAGGCCATTGCCCAGTTGAAGTGCATTTGTTTCTTAAAATGTCTGGCAAAGTGCCGGTTCCTAATCTGAGGTTTTGGTTAGTTTTTCTTAACAAAGTACTTCCTGACTGAGGCACCAAATGATTGGATTAATTAACATTCAGGCTGCTATGACTTTACATTTCTATTTCCAGAGAAATCCCACAAACTCAACAGGATAGGCATGAACTTAGGCTCAGGGATAACTAGTTCAACATCAAGATACATGTTGTAAGGAGTTCTAAGGAATTTTGGGTAGTACATGCTAAAATGCTTACTAAAGAAAAGAAATACAGCCTTTGACATTCTCTTGAAATGACCATCTTGTAGTCTTTGAAAGGCATTTTAAGCACAAGCACATTTAAGCAAAAGTGCTTAGATTGGTAATACTTTTGATTGACTGATCCACAAAAATTACTCAAAACCTAAAATAATTTGCACAGAGTAGGTGTGTAATCAGTGTTTGGTAAATTATTGAAAGATGAGAGTTGCAGAGAAGAGAGAAACTCAAATGGCTTTAAACTTACTCAAGAACACAATACAGTAGTTAAAATGAATCAATATGGAACAACCTGTCAACAGCATGTTGAAAAATATAAGCAGGTTGCAAAGTGGTATATAAAGACATTAACATAACAATTTTAAATATGCAAAAAGCTTGATATCTTAGGTATGAATGCATGCTTTGCATTAAAGGTATAAGAGCGTGCAGTGGTACTGTGTACCATTCTGCTCTACACAATTCCAGGGGATGCTGTCCTCATTTCAAACCCTGAAAACATGCACCTGAATGAAAAATCCCAGCTCAGAACAATTGTTACCACTAGGAGACAAAGTGGGGACTAATGGAGATAGGAAGTAACATACACAGGGCTTTAGTTATATTCATAATATTTCATTATTAAAAATATATATTCATAGCAAATATTGCACAATGGTAATGCATGAGAAGCTCTGTGATGAGTATATAGGTATTACATTATTCTCTATGCACGAAATATTTCTTAATGTATCTGATACTATCTAAGGAGAAAAATAATTGAAATTTCTTGGTTTCAGTAATAGTGTAGTATTTAAAATTGTAGTCACATAAACTTTTATTATAAGTGTCTAAAAATCTCTTGCGCTGCTAATAAATTCAGAGGTAAAAATTTTGTGTTCTAAAATTAAATAGGAAAGAGAAAGACTTATATAAGACCTTTTTAGGTATGAAAAGAATTTACGTAAATTTACATTTAAGCCTTTTTGGGGGATGCTCAAAAAAAAAAAAAGAAAAGAAATCTGTGGCTAGCTCTAAAGAAGATGATCGTATTTACTTTGAGAGAAAAGATCTAAGACACATGAGCTGAAATGCTAACTGATAAAGTTTAGCGGTTGCTCGAGGAAAAAAAGTGAACTATGCAAGTCAAATTCCAAAGATCCCTTCTTCACATCCTGACAATTAGCAAACTCCTACATGGCAGATAATTTCTTATCTCAGTATGAGTGATCCCATCTCTTCTGTCAGCTACTAAAATGAAACTAAGAAATAAACAGTTTACATACCAAAACATCCATCCCGGGGACATATTTGAGGGTTATCATATAGTCTTTTGGAAGATTTGCCACCTACAGAGACCAAAAAGAAAAAAATTCCATTAGAAAATTCATACACATCAATTAATCATATTATTTTTAGTTGTTTGGAGAGAAATACATACAAAGCTGTCATGCTTTTTTAAGTTACCAGTAGATTTCAATATTTACATATATACTGACTTTTCATCCCTGATTTCCCTTTGTAATCAAAGGCACCCTCCAAAAAAAAAAAAAAGAAAGAGATAATATAAATCTTTTAGATTGCAAATTCAGTTATGATTGGCTAAGTATAACTTATTCAGTTTTGGAGACATGATATGAATTTCCACTTCCATCTGTGTTCTTAGAATTTCCCATGAAGACTATTTTCCTACATGTTCTGCTATAAAATTAGAAATAAAGTATGATTTTCTTGTCACATGTTCTCGAAGTGTGGACCTCAAAGTGGTGTCTCAGTATCGACAAGAAACCTGGTAGAAAAGCAAATTCTCAGGCCACACTAGACCTAATGAATCTTACTTAACAAATCATCTAGTTGATTTTAATGCATAATCAAGTTTGAGAACTACTGTTCTGTGTTGATCCTACAAAAATGTCAGTGCAACTTCAAAAGAATAATGCAAATGCTTTAAAACGTAAATAATTTAGAAAGATTCAGATTTGGGATATAACTTAATCTGTTTACCTTCGGCTGAACATTCGAGATGCTTCAAATGTTTGCCTGGCTTCTTTTAAAGCTTTAAAAAAATGTCTAAAATATTTACATCAGTCATTGTGGCATAAGTGACTAAGCAACAGATTCGGGACTGAGGAACTTGGAATAAATCAAACTCTTTGTATGTTGGTTCCCCTTATTTGGAAAATGGAGATCAAGTTACCTATGTCAAATGGTCATTCACAGTTGAAGCGCGTGAATGTGCCAAACACACTATAAACATTGGCAAATGACCTTGGAGACATATGACCCTGGTATGTTATACACTTTTAGGCTCTTTTAACTCCCTTCCTACATACAGCACCAGCTCTGTATCACTGTTAAAATTTCCAGCTGAATAGACAACAAATGTCTCAGCCCATTGAGTATTGAATCAGTTCACAATACAAAAAAGTGGTTTTTCACCATGGCCTCTTCAATGGGTCTATCTTGCTTTGTAGACTTATTTTCCCCTTTACCCTGTCCCTAAAAACTCTATTTCCCTTGTAGAAAGCTGAGCTCATGTGTATGTTTGCTGGCCCAGGTCATCTTCCACAAGTTTCCCAAAACATCACATGGTCTTGCCAATAGCTTCTAGAATCTGAGAACAATTTGCTGAGAAAAGAATCCCAGGCAAAGGCCTAAGTAGCTGGAGATGAGCCAAGATGGTAAGTGGCCCCAAGCTGCTCACCATCATCCTCCTTCCAGTGTGACCACCTTACATGTGTCAGCCTTGAGCTGCAGCAGCGGGTCTGGCTGTTTCTTCCTTAGCTCACTTGATCATACAGTAGTAACGGTGTCTGACACTTATCAAATTTTTATTATGCGCCAGGCACTGTGCTCATTAAGGGCTTAAATTGCATTACCATATCCAATCCTCAGATCTCTGTGACATACATTCTTTACTTGACAGATAAAGAAATTGAGGCTCGAAGAGATTGAGTAACTTGACTGAGGTCACACAGCCACCATGTGTGAAGTCTGGACTAGAATCCAGGTCCCTCTGACAGCAAAGCCTTTCCCTTCTTAGCTCCACTCCACATTTTCATCTATTCTCTGGGCATTCGCCCTCAATATTTAGCACTTGGGAGTCTCCATTATCATCTCTCCTCATGCCATCCCCAATAAAACAGTAGAATTCTTGCTGCTTATTGAAAACACATTTGGGCTGCCACAGAAGGTGACGTTGTTCACTTACTTTTGGAGTTAATTCTCTTTTCTTTACACTTTCTTCCTCTCAGTCAAGCCTCCCACCATATTCCCGTAATTTCTTTTGTCTTCTGAATCTTTATCCCCATTTTTGAAGAGCAAAATGACCTAGTCATTTTATCTAAACCCTGATGGTAAAGACACAACAGACACTTTTGCAGGTGTGAAAGCTGGAATATGAGACTGAGCACAACTTTCTATTTTGTTATGAACCAACCATGTAAATTCAAGCCATTCCAGATTGAAAAATGCAGCAAGAGGTGGCAGGTATTCTGAAAAAAGCTGCTTAACAATCTAGCTTCTTCTTAAACATAATTTACATTATGTGCAAAATACAAGTATAGAATCAATTGAGTTAGTGTTTAGAAAACTTAGAAACTGAGTATATATCTAAAGAACAGAGAAAAACATAAGGGATATGCTGGCCAATTCCATTTTACGAGTTACTTATACATAAAAATTGGTTCAAAGAAGTCAAAGAAATCTTACAAGAAGTTCTCTGACCAAGACACTGAAATCTCCACACTGTACTGCTCTGAAGGGTGTGTTTCTGCATTAAGCTGATTTACTGAATATTTAATTTCTGGTGAGACTAAAAAAATATTTTCGAAAAGTGCTTTACCATTTACAACAAGCTTTCATATACAATCTCTACCACAACCCCATGAGATATATCTTATTAAGCCTATTTTACAGATGAGGACATGGAGGCTCAGAGAGGTTAACTGGCATCCAAGGTCATAGGCATCAAGAGTAACTGGTGGAGGGAAGATGCAAACCTTGGCTCTGTGTGGTCATGCTCAGCACACCGATCTAGACAGCAGTCTCCCCTTGATTACTTTCTTGGCTTTTGTTGGTTCCTTTCCAGTTACATTTGGAAGATAACTTAAAAAGTCAAGTTGTATGTAGATAGTTGTGGTTGCTTCATAAATTATATTACTTTCTAAGCATTTGTATATGTTGAATAGCATTCAGAAAGCACAGATAACCTTGCAATAAATTTAACTTCTCTGATCTATATTGATCATATGGAAAATCTTATAGAGTAGAGGAAGCCTTTGCCCTGGAACTTGGAAGATGTTTCTTCGAGGCAGTACATTTAATGTAGGGGCTAACAGCACAGGTTCTGGAGACAGACTGCTAAGGTTGGTTCCTGCCCTTATCTCCTGCTAACTCAAAGGTCTTGGGCAAGTTACTTCATCTACTTTAACCTTAATTTACACATGTGTCTAGTGGCAATCATAATAGAATCTAGCAAATGGATTTATAAGAATTAAATAACTCATATAAAATACTAAGTGCTTAGGTATGGTATATAAATCAGTATGAGTTTCTATTAATATTAAACACAAGGGAATCAGGCATTCTAGATAGAAGAGGGAAAGACAAAGGAATGGGAAAGCTCATGGTGTGTCAGGGAGACCCAAAAAGAGGTAAGAAATATGCCAGGAAAGCCACATTGGAACCTGCTTAATGCTGGGCTAAGGAAGTTAAATAGGAGGCAGTGAGGTTCAGCAGAAACAGTTCTCTCACCAGCACTCTACAGCAAATTACTCCTACTGAGGCATGTTGCATCCTCTCTCTGGAACTTCTACTCCTTGTGTATAAAATAAAAAGGGTGAAATAGATAATAAGTAAAAATTCAGTGTGGTCTGACTTTCTAATATAAGCCATGGTGCAACCTTGAACATGTTTAAACAGGGAGGGAACATGCAAGTAAATTTAGGAAGATTAGTCTGGAAGAATGGATTGGAGCATGGAGAGAAGAGAGAGGCAGAAAGCTAGAAGACCACTAGGAAAGTACTAAATATGTGTAAAATATTTAAACAGAGACTAGAAGCTAGAAAAGCAGGAATCTGGTCTAGGTTCCAGGGAAGTATCCTGTTGGTAAGGTTAAATGAGCAAATAACTAATTTAATGAGTAAGTAACTTGCTTTGAGGTTAATAAGGTTAATGAGTAGGTAACTTGTTTTATTTTGAAAACAAATCTATTCTACTAAAATAAAGTCAGGGGAAACAAAATAGAACTTAATTGATGGAAAATTTTACCAAAGGCCAAATCATTCCAATGAGCTTTGGTTTGGAGTGCGAGGATGTAGTATTATGCCAGATTATAAACGTATAAAACTGCAAAGACAAGTTAGTTGATGATTGCATAAACTTGACTAGATGGGCCCCATTTGCTATCTTTTTTGGATGCCCTGAAGATTGACCATACTCAGTGACACTGGAGAAAAAAAAAATGCGTAGAAGAACAGCATTTAGAAATGCTGGAAACAGGGCCAAGAAAAACTCTTTGCAAGCCAAACCAGCACTGGCTGCCTATCATACCCTTGAAGGTATTTGGAGTCAGGAGAAAAAGAACTCAAAGTCAGAACACTTAACTCCCTCTCTAGATCTCTGGTTTAAAACCTTTGGATCTCATAATTCAAATGTCACTGAGGTCCCTAAATCTCACAAAATCAGTGGCCACTTGGATATCCTTGGCAAGACCCTTACTAGTCTCAGTTGTCTCTCCCAAGTCCAAGAGAGGAATCAAAACGCAGTAGTGGCTCACTATTCCCTTGACATTCCATGCAAAATGTTGTGCTTATGTATGCTCCTTCTGGGGAAAGAGTCCCTGGTTTTCAGTCTCATCAGATCCAAAGAAGTTTAAGAATCACAACTACAGAGGAGAAAAAGCTCTACACTTCTCTCTAAATATCACAGTTCACTCATGTGCAATAGCTGACTGTAATGCTGGTTGTTCAGCCTTCAGAAATAACACAGGAAAGAGCTTTTTGCCTTTTCGTTTCTCCTGATAAATTATCTCCCATTAATACTGACTAAAAATCTAACTAACCAGGTCAATCACCTTTAGTTTTCAAGGGTATCTGTTTTTTGTTTGTTTGTTTTAATTTTTTTAATGATAACTAAATTAGTGATTAAAAAAATTAAGATGCAACTCCAGGCTTTTCTAGGTCGTCTTTTCTCAGTAAAGAACACCTAAATAAAGGTGGGTAACTCTTATATCCTTTCAAAAAGGAGACATTAAAAACTTTTTTTGTCTTTTTCATAAACATTCTTATGATGATGATTCCAATTAAGTAGCACTAATTTTGAGCTTCTACAATATGATAACTTCTTAATCACAATGAGATAAAGAAACAAAATTTAAAGAAATAAAATGTAATAGGTCACAATGATAATTTGTAAATCGCAGTTGCAACTTGCATCTTACACTACTGAGAAGGCATTATAAATTATGAACTGAGTTCTTGTGCTGCAAAGACAGGTAGTTATGGGTTCAAGACTATACTCAGCTATTTTCCCGGTGATGATGTTTAATAAAACATCCCTAGATGTCACCTTCCTAACCAATAAACTGGGGGTAAAAATAATTACCTCATAGGGCTGTGAAAACTAAAGGAAACCATCCATACAAAGTGCTTTGCGTGGTGCTTAGATACTCATACCATAACTACTGCTTTTAAAAGCTAAAGAGAAGACATTATCTGTGTAGTTTATTCCATAAAGAAAGAACAATTTTTTTTCTCATGATAAATTGACGTGTTTGGTAATATAGCAAGTCATTTAGACAGGTTTTATAAATATTATTTCTAATATACTTCTACCTTTTCTTTAAATACCGAAAGTCCTAAATTTAGCTTTAAATAGAGAAGGACATTTCTACTCATCACAGGAGCAAAAAATAAAATGCGAAATATTGCAAACTAATAAAAATAACTTTAAAATTCATCTATCAAACTATTGTTCTTCAAAGGTCAAATAGAACTACGTGACACCTCTACTTTTAAAGAGAAGATATACATAGGTCATTTGAAGAAAAGATGAGAATTCATCTGAAAATGGGGAGATTCAGAAACTCTAATCCTTCACTTTAATGCAGTGGTCATGCTATTTGAAGAACATAATATTTGAAGAAGAAAAATCATAATTAGTCAAAGCTGCCCATTCAAAGTATAAACATTTAATTATCTGAGGATATTTTTATGATCTCCCATTATGTTTACCTCCAAGAGTTATGTATTAATATAATCAATTTAAAATAAGTGCCTATCAGAAGACCAGGAAAACTATAGATTCCTTTGTTCTAATCCTATCCTGATTTGTGGTCTGACGTTGAAAAGACAGAGTAATTTCACCTTTACAAGATAGGAATGGGACAGCAACCTACCTTAGAAAACACTTTGAGGAAGACGATTCATTGCTCAATAGATATTTGAAGATATAAATATTTTTTAAAAGCAGCAAAGTCACATTTAATTAAATTCCTCCAAATGAAGGAAAAACATCATCACAAATAAAAGGAAGAGTAGGGAGAGCAAACAAACAGGGCAAACTAATTTGAACTATTTCAATATTTGGATTTCCTCTTTATATGACACTTATAACTATTGAAAGTTGCAACCTCACTTCCCAGGAATAAAAGTTTTAAAAGTTTGATTCATCTTCTTCCCAGATACTTGACCCTTTCTTTACGTACATTTTAGTTTGCCATTTAAAACAAGTCTTGCAACATTTTTTAGAAACAAAGCAAAATGTTCTGTAAGTAGATGAATGATTATGCTGAGTAAACATGCCAGAAGGATTTCAAATGAAAACCATGGGGACCATAGGGGCAGTAGAAAGTGTCCAAGAAGAAATTAAAAAAAAAAAAAAGTCAGTAAAGCCATAAATCATGTGCTTCTGTGATGTGAGAATCACCCCAAGCAAACAAACTTAAGGTTTGTGGGCACGGAGCACATTGCCATCTAATGCAAAGGTGGACACTGGTAGAGACTGCACAGGAATGATTTCAGCTGAAGAAATCACTGTGAGCACAAGGCAAAAGAATACCATCAGCTCACTCTTTCTCTCATAAAATGCACCAAGGTTACGTCTGCAAAGCAAATTCCTCTCATTCTGTATAACTCCTTTAATCCAGGCATTATTCCAAGAGGTGCAACCTGAAAAAATATCATTATGGAATAAAATAATTTAAAGCCAAAAGGGCCTCCAAGGTCTCTAATTTAGCAGTTCTTGTCTTCTTTGGGGTCACAGACTTCTCTGAGAAGTGATGAGAGCGAGGCACGCTCTCAGAAATGGACATAAAGCACATGAAGGGCGATTCAGAGTTCCATGTGCAGGTGTTTGAAGCTTATGAGGCCCAGATTCAGAACTATCGATCATGTTCATGTTCCTCATTTTAAAAAACAGGAAACTGAATCCCAGAAAGGTTCAGAGTCTTGTCCAAGGTCATACAGCCAGGTAATAGTAGTGCTGGTATCTAAATGACCCGGTGTTCTTGACTTCCACTAAGATGCTTTGCCCCAGCATTTTTTGGAAAAAGGCTGTGATTATCTGTATCCGCAAGACTCAACAGTCACTTGTGTTGCTGTGTGAATTAGTGAAATGAGTGAGTTAGGATAGGAATGCTCAGCTTCTTTTCAAATATGAAAAAAAACACTATAAGCATTATGGCCTATGCAGTCCTGGTGCTTCTATGCAAATAACTATCACATGGGATGCTAGTCGGAAACATTAGGCTCCTACACTGCACCTCCACAAGCTGAGATTCGGTAGTTCTGCAGTGGTGCCCTTACAGCTGTACCTTAAATAAGTACCCTGAGAGATTGTGATGGGATGGTTCTCAAATGATATCCTGCAGTCTTTGGTTTAAAGTGACAGCTTCCAAACATTTTTTCATAAGCTTGATTCTTTTTTCAAGCCAAGTTTTGTTTGGAAACCCAGATATACAAATAAAAGCTGAATATGTTGGTAGGCTCTAGGAGCCAGTTTGAAAACCAGTGTTCCAGAAGACACAGTACTGGTAAATGGGACCAGGAGCTGGGTTTTACCACTCTTGGGTCTCAGTTTCCTTATTTATAAAATAGTTTGCTTAGATTGTCTCTAAATTTCTTTCCAGCTCCAGCATCTTATGATCCTACAAACACCACTACTACTACAACTACCACAATAAATAGGTCAGATCTCAGGCATTTACCTTGTTCAGGCACTGTTATATTAACTCATTTAATCCTCACAATCACTCTTTAAGGTTAAGAACTATTAATCTCTCTAATTATACTGGTGAGGAAACTGAGGCACAAAGAGGTTCTGTGACAATAACTGGTAAAATATTTATATATACTTTCTCTTTTTTGATCTATACCACAAAATTGAGAAGTAGGAACTGAGTTTTAGAAAGGAAGTTATTTATCTAAGGTCAAAGATCTATGATTTAAACTCAGGTTTGAAAGATTCCAAAATCCATTCTTTTAACCAATATATCAGCACAGGTTGGATCCTATGTTATACCGTGGGATCTTCTAAATGATATCCATTTCTGTTTTGTTATTGTGGTGTTAGTGATATGAATTCACATTTTAATGGAGATGGCTTATCTCCCACATTAGATTATAACTGCTATGAGCTCAGAGATTGTTTTATACTTTTCTATTTCCTACTCTGTGAAATACAGGCTGTGAATTGTATAGGTCTTTATTTGTTCAATTAGAGGTGATCTTCTGAGCCCTACTTTTTATAAACTTGATTTGTTTTCTTTTCTTTTTTTAAAAAAAATAAAAGATGACCAGTAAGGGGATCTTAACCCTTGATTTGGTGTTCTCAGCACCACGCTCAGCCAGTGAGCTAACCGGCCATCCCTATATAGGATCCGAACCCGTGGCCTTGGTGTTATCAGCACCGCACTCTCCCGAATGAGCCACGGGGCCGGCCCTTGATTTGTTTTCAAGTGACTTATTAAAGAATATAATCCAAAGAAAACACACTATTTCCCTACAGCGACTCTTAAGATTAATTTTTTTTCTCTTTGAGTTAATAGCTGGAAGGAGCAAAAACATTTTTTCAGTTTAATGATTTGACGTTTGCTATTTTAGTGTCAATATTAATAAATATTCCTTTCCAGACACTTCTTTCTCATCTTATTAATGCTTCTGGCCATTTTTCATTGTATCAGCTTTTAGGTAACAGGCTAATAATAAGCAGATGGTTAAAAACAAGAATAGAAAATCTTGGAAGGTGCTTATAATACCTACTTATACCACTTGAAAATATTAGTTTGACATTTCACAGGAAGTGATGCTTATTAAGTAGTATTCCTTAAATACTTAGCAAATAATAAGGCCTACCAGTAATTTTTCTTAAATACCATGTTAATCTCAGACATGCCCAGTCTGTGGTCATCTTCCAAATCTGCTTCCTTGCCCGCATAATTGAAATTTGCTCCCTAGGGCCAGTGCAGGTCTGGCCCCAGCTCACTCTCAGCTCCCATAGTTATACCAGCAGCTCTATGTGAGCTCTAATTTCCCAGGGACTTGAAGCATAATCTGGAGATTCGTATTAACCTGACATCTATCTAAATCTATACAACATAGGTATAACTAGTCCTAATAATAAGAATTGAGATTAAATTAGAACCAGGACATATGGTCTCTAAACTTTGACAGAATAGACCATCTAGAGCAATAGTTCTTAAACCTCCTTTCAGGAATTTGTTAAAAATGTAGATGCCTGGAGCCCTTTCTCAGTCTTATCAAACTAGTTTCTTGGAGTGGGGCCCAGGCACCTGTAACTTTAATAAGCACCACAGGTGATGAGATGCTCACCAAAGTGGAGCACATCATTTCTTCATCCACTCGACAAACATTTAATGAATGCCTTCTACTGAAATACACAAAATTTAGAATATAAACACACAGTATCTTTTTAGTATTATTTCTTGGATCACAAACTAACAAACAATTTGAGAAAAAGGACCATGATCTATGTACTTATTATTATTTTTTTGGCAGTGGGCCAGTACAGGGATCTAAACCCTTGACCTTGGTGTTATCAACACCACACTCTAACCAACTGAGTTAACCGGCCAGCCCCATGATCTATGTTTTTAAAAAATACTTCACTTTCACTCTCATCCCTATACACAACACCCAGCTGGGTGTACAGTAGGAAAAAGTTGCATTGTTTTGCTTACCAATCCCTCAAGTAAAATATGTAGATACATCTTCAGCTGCTGTTTCAGAGCATACTTCTAAACCTGGACTCTCTAGGTGTTCTTCTAAGGAATCTGCATAAATTGTGTGTGTGTGTGTGTGTGTTTCTAATTCTGCATGAGCCTATATAGCAAGACTTTAACCACAGCATTAAACTTTTGTTTTGAAGTTCTGTTATGAACCCAGAATAAAATATACAAACCAGAAAATGTTTATCAAGAGCAGGGAAGCCCCCTCTACTCCCATATCCTATCATCTCAACAAGTATACTCTTCTTTCACTTCTCTGTCCTGCAAGCCTCATTTCTCCTCCATTCTCACATCACCTCTGTTCTCTAGTAAATATTCAAGTAACTGAGGGCCACCTGACTGACTATTTTGAACCAGGAACTTACTGACTATTTTGAACCAGGAAAAATGCTTCTCAAACTTTGTTTATCCTGAAATCACACATGGTATAAATGGGCATGTAAACTCTCTCCTCGATCGCCAGAGCTGGGAAGGATGCGTTCCAGATGTGTTACACCCTTTCTGTGGTTTGAGTCTTAAGGGAAGCATCAGAAGAAGCACGGCACGAAACTGGCAGTGACCAAGGGACACCAGTGCAAATGGGCTTCTTCTGAGGGAAGAGTTCCAATATGACAAACGTGGCAGATGAGTCCATTCAACATTTGGGGAATAAATCACTCTTTCAACTATGTGCTCTCACCCACATCTGACTTCATGCTGATGCAAAGGGGAGAATGGTATCTCAGAACTCCTTTTGTTGGGCATGGGAGAGTAGGAAAGTGGTGGAGGGGAACTAAGACACACTGAGGAACCCACTAAAGAGATGATGGGGTACAAGCTGTTGCCGGCATATCAGCACACAGCAAACTCTCCAGGGTCCTTCACCACCTGTGAATGAGGCAGAAAGACCAGCAAAGAAATAAACTCACTGCAGTGGTGTGCAATGGGCTGACTTTCCCACCAAATTCTCCATGACCTTAAATATTTCCCTACCTGCTCTCTATAAACTCTTTACAATAACTCAACGATTCCTTTCCTTGTCTTAGAAAAATACAAATTTGGGGCCAGAAAAACCTAAGTCTTTGATCAACAAGCACAAGCAAAAAGTCACAGCCATGGAAAAGCATTCCTTACTTACCAATTTTGTGACGTCTTTTACATTATTAGTCACACGATTCCCGCAGATCCCTTTAGTTTTGACGAGAGGATTAAATAGGAGCAGTTGAAGATAAAAGCAAGTGATAATCCAAGTCTAAATGAAAACAGAAAAATTGCTTGGTGACCATCCATTAAATCTCTAGTCATGTAAACTATTAACATATCATGCCTTGATGTGGGAAAGGCCAATCTGCTATATTTTTTATAAAAAAGCTGTTGGCTTAAATACAACTAAATGCTAGGCATTCAAACTATGATTATCAAATGTTTAAAAAACTCTCAGTTAAAATCTGGTTTGAATTATTCTTTCAGTGACATTATTGTTAACTTTTGTCAAAAGCTTTCTGCAGCCAATTTCCGAATGGCAATTAGGGATGACTTGTAGCAACATGTGACAGACTTATTTAGTGTGTCTTCTAAAAACTAGGGAATGCATAATATTCATACCTTAAGGCACCAAAAGAAAGTTTCTTTTGCTACTTTAAACACAGATTGTTTGACAAGTAGCAGCATAACTCCTGAATGGTGCTTTAATACAATCGTACACCAAGTTAAAATGAGGAAGAAAGGTGCATTTTAGATCTAAGACAGAATTTAACCTAATTTGTGAGACATCAAAAGAATTATTGCTTTATTCTTTTGAATGATAGCTTTTTAGTCACTTAATAAGGAAAATATTTCGTTGGCCAATAGGAAGACACTCTTGAACCCTAGCAGGAAGTAATCTCTCTTATACACATGCACACACACACACCCCCACACACATCTTTTTGAAAATAACACTTTCTATCATGTATTATAGTGACTTATTTACTTTATTGTGACATTTTTCCTTAGTACACAATACTTTAGAGCTTTAAGTACTTGGGCATCTGATTTATTTTTTAGTATCTTTACAATACAGAACCACAGGACCTTGCATATAAAAAGCCCTGAATAAACATTTGCTGGATGAATCAGTGGTCAAAGTAAAAACATATTTTAGTGCTCTAATTCATAACCGTTTGTTGAACATGTATTATGAGACAGAGACTGTACCAGTCACTACAGAAACAAAGACAATGCAGAGGCCCTTGAAACTCAGAGGTATGTAAATAAATAACACCCACACCTTGTAATAAATGCTTTGGGAATACAGAGGAGGAAACAATTAATCAATTACTCCTAAGGGGGAGAACCTGTGGCAGGAAGACAGTGCCAAGAAAAGCCAGGGAGAAAATATGACTCTGGCTGGATTTTGTAGGACATGGAGGAGTTTTCAAGGGTCAACAAAGATGAGCATTCCAGGAAAAATAGCCTGAGTAAAGGCATGGAGATGTCAAGATATTTAAAAACATTTGAGATTTCTTTTATGAACTAACATCCAAAGGAATCTTTAAGTAATTACACAAAAGCCCAGATGCACGTGACTAGAAATCTTTTCTATTTATGCAACTAGTCATGTGCCAAAAGGAACTGGAGTATTATTTTCAATTAATATCAGCACACTAATTAGATATTGCATGAACCAAATGATAATTATCATTTGCTAAGATTTTTAAGACTACAATGCTACTTACATGGATTTTGTGGCTTGAAAACAAAATTAAAACCTTTTACTCCTTTACCATTGTGGTCTATTTTAGCAGTAATCATGCTTAATTTTATTTAAGGTTACTTTGAGCACTGTGGGGTCACATTTTACAGTATTGTCTCCTTTGGACCACAGTGAAGACTAAATTGTGTAAATGATTTATTTGGGGGATTCCTCTTTTTGGTCAATCCTAACATATAACATCTCCCCTAATAACACAGTCTTCCTTCACATATGTAAATATAATTTACTAAAACACAGCTTTCTTTGACATTGTCACTGCAAAGAAGTAACTCTCCTTGAAATGTATTTCTCCAAGGCCCTCTTTCCTGATATGATTTGGGAAGCCTCCCTAAGGATCTCTATAATTGGAGAATCTCACTAATAACCATCTTCATATTCTAGGCTCTAGGAAATATAAAGGCAAAAATTGTTACTTGTCTTTACCATGCCTGATGACTGGCATTGAATAAATACTAAAAGAAACATTTGTCCATTCATTCATTTGACAAATATTTATTGAGCACCTAGTGTGTGCCAAGCATTGTTCTAGATGCTAGGGCTACATAAATGAACAAAAAGACAAAATCCCTGTTCTCATGAAGCTTACCTTTTAGTGAGGGAAGACGAACCATAATTGACAAACATAAGTAACAAGGTTATATAGTCAGAAGATGTTAAGGACTATGGAAAAAGAAAAATTAGAGCAAGGTAAGGAAGGTTGGGCTTATAGTGCCTACTCTGATCTATTAGCAGCAGTAATCTTAGGGTCAGATTGACAGTCACACTCAAGAGACACCACAGGCTTTACCAAGCTCCAAGGGTACTACTGAGCTTTAAGAAAAGATTCAGGATAGGCAGTAAAAGAGCGGGTACAGAACCAGCATCACAGATGTCACCTGACTCCCAGACTGTCTCTAGTGTCCACAAACCACTGCACACTTGGGACATGAGTGGCAATGACAGATGACGTTGGGTAAGCAGGACCACTCCTTCAGCTTATACCTTGCTAGTTAAGTAGCCCTTTCAGAGCATGTGATGAGCTTCTGTTCATTTTCCAGAGCAGTTCCCTCCATCTGTACCAGTCACAAAAATAAAGTACATATTGGTGCTTGTTCTGCTACCTAGTAACTTCAGCTGGATTCTCTGGATGAAGTACAGGTATGCAGACACTTCTCGAGTTCCTGTTGCAAGGAGGATTATAGAAAACATAAAATCCCTAGACATCTCTGAGTCTAAAGGAAAAACCACAGAACTAGCCATTACCTCTTTCCCCCTGGAGACTGCAGAATGAGTGAAAACAGCTTGAAACTTTTAATAGGATGATTACTGGGTGCTTCATTGAGAAGGCAATATTTTACCAAAGATTGGATGAAACTAAGGAAGTGATACATGCAGATATCCGTGGGAACAGTACTGTAGACAGAGAGAAAAGCTGGTGCCAAGGCCCTAAGGTCTATTTAAGGAATCTTCTTTATTTAAGGAACAGCAAGAGTAAACTCAGGAGCAGTAGAATCTCATGATGTCAGAGAGAGAATGGAGATGCCAGATCATGTAGGGTATTGTAGCCCACTGCCTAGACTTTGACTTTTAGTGTGAATTAAATAGAATTCATTGCAGAATTTTGACCAGAGGAGGGATATGAACATACTTCAAAATTAAAAACTAAACTAATTAAAAGATTTCACTCTGATTGCTGTATTCAGAACAGATTTAAGGGTAACAACAGGTAGAAAAAAAAAAAAAAACAGAGACCAATTAGCAGTTATTGCTATAATCCAAACAAGCAAGGGTTGCAGCAATGAATTGACTGGAAGTGGTTAGATTCTGGACATCTTCTGAAGGCTGACCCAAGAGGATTTCCTGACAGAGTGTAATTTAAGAGAAAGAGTCAAAGACAACTCCCAGGACTTTGGCCTGAACAACTGGAAGGATGCTGTTGCCACCAATGGATATGGGAAAGGCTGGGGGTACAGAGGGTTTGGGGGCAGATCAGGAGTACAGTTTCCAGTATGTTAAGTTTGAAATGTCTTTCAGATATTCCAGTGATTATATATACCAAGTCAGGATATTTAAATCTGGATTTAGGAGGGAGGTTTGCACTGGATGTATGAGAGCCCTCAATACATAAATGAAATTTTAAGCAAAAGAGTGGGTGAGATCACCAAGGGAGTGGACAAAAGTAGAAAAAAGAATGAAGGACTGAGCATCCGATGCAGCTCTAACCTCAAGAAGTCTGGCAGAAGAGTTAGAACCCTTAAAGGAGCCTGAGAGGGAGAAGCCAAATGATCATAGGAGAAAGGCAAGTTAAAAAAAAAAAAAAAAAGTTAAGGAGCAGGAGTCAAAGTATGTCAAATGCTGGTAATAGGTCAAGTAAGATTAGGACTGGATACAGCAACATAGAGGTCACTGGTGACATTAACAAGAACATTTTTGTTCACACAGGATGGGAAAATGCCAGTCTGGAGTGGGTTTAAAAAAGCACGAGAGGAGATTAACCAGAGAGTACAGACAGCTCTTTTCAAAGTTCCCTTGAAAGGAGAGCAAATAAACAAACACATAAATAAATAAAAACAAAATGGGGAGGTAGCTGGCAGAGAATTGGGGATGAAGAGAGTTTAATTTATAAGATGGTAGAAATACCAGGATGTCTGTATGCCCATGGGGATGATTCAGTAAAACGAAGCAACTGGTAATCTAGGTCAGAAGAGAGCGAACTGCTTGAACGACGTCCTTAAGTAGACAAGGAGGAGTGAGATCGAGTTCTCAAGTAGAGGGTCTGGTTTTAAATAGGAGTATAGTTAATCAAGGCTATAAGGCAGGATATTGGAACATGAGTGCAGATGCTAGTGAATAAAGCTAAAATTTATTGAAACATTTACTATGTATTAATCTTCTTGCATATCTAATAGCAAACAAAATTTAACTTTCACATATTCTAATTTTAAAGATAAAGAAATCGAGGTACATAGAGATTTGGTGACTTCTGAGTGGTGAAATCAGAATGTAAATCCAGGTCTACCCAATCCTAACTCCTGTCCTTGTAGCCACCCCATATTGTCCCAGCACTCACAGAAATTGGTTAGACCTTTTATGAGGATGTTAATATCTCTAAAACTGATAATTTTGCAAATATCAAGTATACGGAGATAAATTTCTTCCATATTCCATGCCACAGCTGAATATTCTACATTATTCAAATTGTCATAACTTCAATATATGTCCTTTGACAGTTGCTTAAAATATATTAAAACACCAATATCTGTAAAGATATGATTTTGCTCATTTTACAGGAATCTATTTGGTCCTGGCTAAAATTTCTTTCTATGTTAACTAATGACATTCAAATATCCCTGAAAAACTTGCATTTCCTGAAGTACTTTATTTTAAAGCTATTATCATTAAACTCATACTGTAACTTAACTTTGCATATATATTGCTACCATTAAGGAATATTTCCCTTTTTTAAAATTCAAGAACTAACTCTGGCATAGCTAAATATAAGGACAGAGGAGCAGTCACGGTAGAAATACTGAGAATTCTGCACAGAAGGAGTAAAACCTGCTTCATCAGGATTCTCAGAAGAGGGCTGAAATGCAGAGCTTCCTTCTTTATGTGGAAAAGAAAATTTTCAGTATTAATTATTCTATACAGAAATCTTTCTAATATATACCACACACAAGTCCTTTAAACTGTGGGTAGAAATATTACACTTTGCTTTCCTTTGATGATTCAGGTTCATCAAATAAAAGGAAAACTTGCAAATCATCTCGGTTAGGTGGTTGTGCCTGCTCTCCTCCAAGTAGTTCCAAATCACTGTACTTGTTTGAATGACTGTGTTTAAAATTTTATTTTAGTTTTTGTTTGTTTGTTTCTTAGTTTTCCTGTTTCTCCCAGACAGTCAGGTCATCCCTCGTAACACATTTTTCCTGCTAACATGCTTATTTCCAGCTTCCTGTAGTCGATGGTGAGCACAACATGTGGCCCATGATGGGCCCTTATGGTAAGTGGGAGAATGGCCCCCAAAGATGCCTAGTGTCCTAATTCTTGGAACTTGTACACGTATTGCCTTATATGGCAAAATGGACTTTGCAGACAGGATTAAGTTAAGGACCTAGAGATGGGGAGACGATCCTCAGTTCTCTAGGCTCGATCTAATACTGCCATTTGCAACAACATGGATGGACCTTGAGAGAATTATATTAAGTGAAACGAGTCAGGCACAGAAAGAGAAATACCACATGTTCTCACTGATTGGTGGGAGCTAAAAATAAATAAATAAATTCACACACACACACAGACACACACACACACACACACACACACACACACACACACACACCAGGGGGGGAGAAGACACAACAATTACAATTCCTTGAAGTTGACACGACAAGCATACAGAAAGGACATTGCTAGGTGGGAGGGGGGAGAGGGAGGAGGGAGGGAGGTTTCGGTAATGGGCCACAATAATCAACCACATTGTATATTGACAAAATAATATTTTTAAAAAATAATAAATAAAATCAATAAATAAAGAGGGGGGAAAAAAATGGAGACTCTTTCCCGGCTCTGGTCAGAGAGAGATGCAATGATGGAAGAAAGGTCAAAGAGATGTGGCATGAGAAGGTCTTGACTCATCAGTGCATGGAAAATGGAGGGAAGGCGTCAGGAGTCAAGGAATGCAGGAGGCTTCTAGAAGCTAGAAAAGGAAAGTAACACAATCCCACCAATACCTTTAACTTGGTACACCCCATTTTGTACTTCTGATCTCTAAAACTATAATATAATAAATTTGTATTGCTTTCAGTCACTAAATTTGTGGTAATTTTTTACAGCAGCAATAGAAAAGTAAAACAGAGTCTAATAAACACACTTTCTGAATGAATGAATGAATGAATGAATTGTGTAGTACAGTGATGTTCAAGCCATTCTGGGCAAGGAAAATGAGCTCTGCCAGAATTCTAGGCCCCCAACCCGTATTTTAAGCAAAGCAGCTCAGTTTTTCTCAGTTTTATTTGTTCAGGCCTCTGAGTAAGATTTTGTCTGAACAAAGGTTTCCAAGGGCAAGGAAAAAAACAAAATAAAACACGCATTTGGAAATCATGAGCAGAACACGGATCCAGAAAACCTCCAAGACCCTTACTGTGTGACCTCAAACGAGTCAGTTAGTACCCCTGAGTATCTGTGCATTAGCCTATAAAATAAGAGTAGAAATAATTTTTGCCTTACCCACCTCAGGAACTGGTGGTGAGAATCAAATGAAAAAGTATTCAAACTACAGGTGCTATGCAATTATTCATTGTGTGGTTTTTTTTTAATGGGCTTTGCATTGGCTAGGAAACCAGGGAGACAAGTGCTTCAGAAATGTTTGAACAAAACAGTGTGAAAAAGGACTTTATAGAGTGAATCTTCCATGAACAGAGAGTATGATCTTTCATACGTGCATTTTTTTTTTTTTTTTCTTTTTCTGGCTGGCCAGTACAGGGATCCGAACCCATGACCTTGGCGTTACCAGCACCACACTCTCCCAAATGAGCAAGTGAGCTAACCGGCCAGCCCCTGCATATGAACATTTTGACACTGATTTTGGATTCAGATGCCTTTTTCAATTTAATTTTAGTTCTCAATTGTGTTTAGAGTAGCGTCAATAAATAGACAATTGACTTCCAATCAAGTGAGGTGTTCCAATAAATCAACAAAATATTTATCTTTGTTTTTTCTCTCTTCCTCTTCCTACAACTTCTGGAAACTCCAACTAGAGTATCTGGGTGCCTAAATGTGGGGGCGTGTGCACACACGCCTGCACACACCCTAATGGAGATAGAATGCTAAGCAAAATGTCCCTGTGTTTGTGACTTCTGCTCTAAAATGTATCCTTTCAGTTTGGGTAATCATTTCACTGTTTTTTCTGCAACATTCTCTGCGTCTGCATATGACATTTTTCTTTGGCTACTTTGTTTTAAGATCGTACAACTTTTCTTCTAGGTCACGCTCATTGTGTGATAACCTCTTATTTCAGGATAACCTTTCGTTGCACAGACACATTAAACTAGTCTTACTATCGGCAGTTCTTGATTTTTCTATTTAGAGGCATGCATCAAAAGTGTCCCCCACAAACTCCTCACAACACACAAAATTGTAGTAACCTTTTTATTGCTAAAAGTTGCCTTTAAGTTATTTACATGATATGAAAAAAAAAAAAAAAAGAAAGAAAGAAAACTAATGAGAAGTCTGTATGCACTGTTAGGACTAAGGCATGCAGTTAAAACAGTTCTGGAGTTGAAACAGTCCTGGTACAGGGAAGTAATAGTGACTAAATTTCATACTCAATTGTAAATGACAGATATAGCATTTCTTTTTATGGGAGTGGGTTTTAACAGTCACAGATAGTTCTAGAAAGGTACTTCAAAGAAGGGAGGAAAACCCTTACAAAATGATGAGGGTGAAGACTCCAAAGGCAAAGGTCTTATCCACTTCCCATTTGTGTTGAGAACCAACCTTAGCAGACTCCAGTGGGATATTCACCCAATCACCAATCCCTCCTGAACACAGAACTTTCCTTACAGTAAAAAGCAACATGTCAGGAAAAGGAGCTGCAAAGCCCCCTAAAGCAAACTATTTACTTGATCTGAACATGTGTTATAACACAGAAGTCACACTGCAGACTCCTTCCTTCAATAGAAGCTAACATGCATGCAGCCCAAGAACATCAGGGGAACATAAGCTGTTCCAGAAACCAGACGATTCCAATATTCTAAATTTAAAAAAAAAAAAAAAGAAAGAAAGAAAGAAAAAGAAACTCTTTTCTCTCTATGTATATAAGAAGCAATTTTAAAATATGCATTACCAGGGTCCACATTACAGACTTCACAAAGTCAAAAAGGTAGTAGAGTGTCACTTGTTTTCTTTATGCACAGACCTACAAAATGATATTATTCTAATACTGAGCAGAACAAAACAGCAGCTGCTGCCAAAAACAACATTCACCTTCTCTTTAATCTTGCATGTCAGCTATAGAAGCCGGCAGTTTGCCTTGTAGCCCAATGCGCTTTGGAAGAGAGCCAACTGGCTCAGCTATCCAGAGCCAGGAAAGCAAGTTACCAAGACACAGGTATAGTAATTAGTCCTCAGTTCAGGTCTTCTGAGGTCATATAAACCATATCTTTCAAAAATGATCTTGAAGTAGCCAGCATCAGGATTCCCATTTGGTGAATAACCATTTAATTCTGACTTCCTTCAGATTTTTTATCACTTAAAAATTTATCAATAAACATTATAAAGAAAATACCAGATCTTCTTACACAGACTCAAATTCTTCTCTAATGACTGTCTAGTCATGGCAAAGGGACAAAGGAAACATTTAGAAGATTCATTAGTTTTTAAAATTTTACTTCTATCAGTAAAGCAGATATTAACAGGATAGCTAAGTAAACTCAAACCAGCTTCAAGTCCAAATTGGTGCATTGAAATCTTGTGAAGATACTCTTTTACTTCTTTCCATCTAGATCCTTTTGTAAAGAAGTAAAATAAAAATATTTTAAAAATATGGGTGATCATTAAAATATGAGGTGAGTACACACTTCTAGCAAAAAACTGAAGATCCTAGAAAAAACTTGCTCGATATGAAAAGGCATGCATTGGCTTTAATGTGAGAGGGGAATTTAAAGATTTCAGAATATTCAATCTATGGGGAAGAAATGAGGGAAAAATCACCCTATGATAGTCAGTTCTCGTTCTATAGGTAAATGCTACTTAAAGGGGAAATAACTCAACATATATTGACTTCTAAGGGCCACACATAGGATGAAGAGTTTGCAGATATTATTTCATATAATTCTTTCATAAACCAGGTAGATATTATTATCCCATTCAGCTGGTAAGTAAAACAGGATTCAGAGAATGACTTCTTTACAGCCACCCTGCTAGTAAATTGCTAGGTTGGGTGTAAATCAAGACCTACACTATGCTTAAAAGAAATATACTGCGCCAGTCAGATAATAAAACTGATTTCATTTATATTTAATGAACTATTAAATTTTATTTAAAATGGCTATGTTGTGGAAGGCTTAAGGTCCATTTAACTGAAACAGTTTCTAATTGACACTACAATGTCAAATGATTATAGGTTGAAGTAAACAAGTAGTGCAGGTAAATCAAGTTACACTTAGCAGTAGCTTAAAAAAGTTTACATAGCTAGAGGGAGGGGAGAAACACAAAAACTAAAGAGATAAGTTGTTCTTTCTGATAAAAACTAAATTTGGTAGTTTCGGATTTCTAATAACATTATCCTGAGAGCCACTTACTCATTCAATAATAATGTAGTAGAACGTGGTACGTACATAAGATAGAGACAGAAGGGATATGGTCACTGGTCTCAGGAAGCTCAAGCTACTGGAGAACCCAGCAGGGTGGACTCTCTGAGAGAGGAAAGGCCCAGGTATTATAGCCAAACGGGGAGTAGAGGAGGAGGAGGGGCTCAGAGATACTTCTGGAAAGAGAATATTCTTCTAAGGGAGGTAGCCAGGTCAAAGGGAGCTGGGGAGAAGAACCCTGACAGAGGAAATAGCAGGTGCCCACGAAGTGAGGGGACAAGGCACTTTCATAGAATTTCACGTTTACGACACCATTGGAAATGAGTTTCAAGGAATAAGCAATAGTAGATGTGGCTAGAGAGGTATGCAGAGGCCCTCCCAATTTTGCTAACTGATTTGGATTTTATCTTTTTTTTTTTTTTTAAACACCGGAAATTTATTCTCTCACAGTTCTAGAGGCTAAAAGTCTGAGATCAAGGTGTCAGCAAGGTTGGTTTCTTTTGAGGTCCTCTCTCCTTGGCTTGTACATAGTATCTTCTCCAGGTGTCTTTACATGGTCTTCCCTATGCCTGTGTTCTAATCTCTCCTTATAAGGACATCAGTCATAAGACACTGGGGAGCCCCTGAAGGATTTTAAGCAGGGGAGTGTCAAGATCTGATTTATTTCTGAAAAGTTTATCAGGCATCTGAGTGAAGGATGGACTAGGTGATGGGAGGTGAAGAGCCTGGGGGCAGAGGACAGTCAGGAGGTCACTGAAGTCATCCATTGTGGACAAGGCGAGGACCTCAACTTGGGTAGTGGGAACAGAGAGCAACGCACAAGTTCAATGGAAGGTCCTGGTGACTGACATTAAGATGGTGGGGTAAAAGGGGGGAGGGAATGAGAAGCCAAATACATGAGGGACAAATCAGTTGATTGTGGGGTACGGCAGCCAATGGAAAAGAAAATACTAAAGGGAGGGTGCAATGAATAAAACAAGCACTAAAGGATGTTATATGATAATTGCTGAAGGGAACCTAATGGAGCTGACTTGCTGGGGACAGTTTCCATGGAGTGACAGAACTTAAATCAGACCACAGTGGATGGACTGCAGGAGTGAATGAACTTGAGGTAATTTCAAGGTGATACTATTACAGCTTGCCAATAAAGGAAGAAGAGAGTGAGTAATATCCAGAAGGGATAGAAAGTTCACTTTGGTCTCAGTAGAAGGAAAGAGGCAGCTTTGAAAGAGCGGGGCTAAAATGATAAACTAAACCTTTCTCTTTCTTAAATGGCCTAGGCATAGGAAACAACTCGCCTGTGATGAATGACAACTAGGTGAGCACAGAGGCATCGACCCTGTGTAAAAATCCCTGGAAAGGACTATACCTCAAGCTAGAATCTAGCACCTGAGTGTTCAAGTTTTGCTGTTATCATTTTCATAGCAACATGTGATAGAATAAAAATTTGTGCCAGCAGTATGGATTATTTCACTCATGACGATGGTAAAAAATATAGGTCTTTAACTATTCATAAGTATAGCTCTTTAGCACTTATATATACCAAAGTAAAGGGGAAAAAATCCCCCATACAGTATAATTCATTTAATTTTAGGGAGATACTAGTTAATGGCTAATTCTAATCAATTTTATGAGGATGATGATATTTAACAAACTGAAATCGTCTAGAAAACTGATGGATGCTAGCTAAATTTTGAACCCAGTTTTGCATATCTGTTACCAATTCTTTTTTGCTATAAGTGTGTATTTCCAAAAAAATAAGAGAAACAGTCCCCCAACATTGCAAAAGTACAAAAATATAGTAAAACAAAAACAAAAACAAAAAACATGACAGTTCTGAAAACCACATACCCATCTTCAGCACTGCATGGACACAGTTTCTCTTTGGGTGGCATTGTTCACTCTTCTGCCAATTAGTTGCTCTTAAAATTGAACCACCGTGATATGCAAGAATCTGATTGTTATAGCTCTCCAAAAACAGCTACAAAAACCTAAATCATAATTTATACTCTTTCAAATATGTGACTCGCTTCTGAAGTGTAATCTCATGTAAATCAAAAGCATTGCAATTCTTCAAAATCTCTAAAATCTTTTGAACTCCAAACAATTCAGTGGTAGAAAATGTGTGTAGGTTTCAATTGCCATCTGATCCCATGTGCCAAATCTGAGACTAAATATCTAAACTTCCTAGAACTTCTGGTGTTTTCCTCTTATGGATGTAATTAAATGTGCTCAGATGTATTGTCGGATCAGCTACTGAGTCTGACAAGTTTGGTCTCATAGGGCCTTTAATGTTTAAAAAAACTTAATTTGAGGAAGCAGCTCAGGAAATCAACAAGGTTTTTTTTTTTCCCCCACCTGGATTTTTTACCACATTAAAATAAACTAAATCTTTGTACTCTGTATTAACTGCTTCCAAATTTCATCAGCTCCTTTGGGGTTAAAGGCACGAGCTCAAAGAACATTCACCATCTTGATCATTTTCTCCATTACATCAGATGGCAAGCCTAATTTGCAAAGGTCATGGAATTAGCTTTCCCGATTATGGGATGTGTGCTGGACATACCAACTGCATTTTGTTGAATTGAATAAACTATGGAAATGTTTCCCCCTTTCTTTGAAGTTCCCCCAACTGAAACAAGGAGAGTCGGCTATGTTATGTTTAGATGAAAGTGTAACCTGGGGTGCTTACTTCCATATGAGTATCATATGGAATCCAAATTTATGAGGGTGCATCTCAGGAATGTGCATTTTTAACAAGCCCTACATGTGATTCTTACGTACTCTCTAATGTCTGCGACATACTATTTTAGGTAGCTCATGGGAGCTATATCCTTAGGGAAAACAAACAAAAATGTCTAAAAAGGTATACAAGGTTACACTTGGTTCAAGGGCTATATGTTAATTCCTTCAGATTTAGAGTAACTTGATAAAGAAAAGTTAAGTGTAGTGAGTGTGGAGGATACTGTGGATTGGCTCTTTCAATTCCCATCCTAACACTTTCCTAGCATATCCTTCTGCACTATGGTGGCTGGAAAGCTAAAAACTGCATTTCTCAGACTCCCTTTAAGTTAACTAGGGTTGCGGATGTGACTTAGGTTCTGCCAATTAGGCACAACTCCACGAGATTTGATATGGGAAGGAAATACTCATATTTGAGAAGAGAGGCTGGATACTGGGCATGCATTTTGTTGGCTTGGGTTGTATTGGGGGACAGTAAGACTCTGCACTCAGCAGCAGTAACAGTTGCCTGCACTGGCTGTCACAACTTTATAGGCTGCAGTGGACTTAACTGGGTTCTGAGTGCTGGGAGTGTTCTGAAGCTCAACCTATGGTCTGCTCCTTCAGCACTTCCAATGGTTTTTATAAACCATCAAATGCAGTACAATATACTCCTTTCTGTTTTAAACTAGCTAGAGTGGGTTATATCATCTGCAACTAAACCCTAAGCAAACCTGAGAGAAAAGAACCAAATTATTGAACACTTTTCCCCTAAAAATTGGTCTAAACTTTCTTTAGGAATTTTCCATTAATGTTACATGATTCAAATTGTAAAATAAGGATCATTAAAAAGTTTTTAAAAAAACAATGTTTGATTAGCAATCCATAAGAGTTTTAATCCAATTCTACCACCTGAAGCACACCTTTGACATGCCTGAGATGTATTCCTCTGGAAACAATACAGTTCGGATGCAGGTTCATTCACATGCCTAGGACATGTTCCTCTGGTAATGATACACATCAATTGCAGGTTGATTGACATGCCCGGGACATGTTCCTCTGGGAACAATACATTTCAATAGCAGGTTCATTGCATATGAAGACGATGATGTTCAAAATAGGAGAACATCATCAAAGTAAGACATGCATTCATATCTTTGTTCTGTCACTTACATGCCATAACCCTGAACACATTATGTAACCTGTCTGAGCCTCAGCTTTCTCATTGTAATAACATGTCTTCAGATTTTTGAAAAGATTAAAGAATGTTATGTAAAGCACCCACAAGAGGATTGGCAGATACGGGAGATCATTACATAACTGTTAATACTATAGTTATTCTTTTATTAATAATAGTTAATAATTAGTTAACTATAGCTAGTTTAGTTAGGTAGCTCCAGTTAGTTCATAGTTAATGCTATAGTTATTATTTTATTTCTTAGTACTAATTCCTTAAATGTTAAATTCTAAAAGTTATACTAACGGTGAATGACACAATCCATTTTTCAAAATTTTATTTTATTTTTAATTGACACATAATAATTGTCTTTTTTGCTCTGCGTTCCCCCTAGATTAAAGATCAACATGGTAAGGTGATAAAAAGAGGTTGTGAAATTGCCCCCTTGGCTTAGATTTGGATCAGCTCTCCCAAAGCAGGCATGTTCATTTCTAGCTGGTGTAAAAGTGAGGCTGAATTGTTTGGGCAATGGGTGAATGTTAACCTAAGCTGCAGAGTTTCAAAAGTCAACTTCAGCTTCAGTAACAAATCCAATACAGCTTTAGAAAACAGAGTGGATTTACTCATGCACAGAGAAGTGGTATAGAGTATGGGGACGGGGAGGCATCGACTTGACAATCAGACTGCCCAAATTTTAATCTCTACTCTGCCACTTACCATCCTTGTGGCCTTAGTCAAGTTATTTAATCATTCTAGGCCTCAGTTTCCCCATTTGTAACACAGACATAATAATAGAACCTATTACACAGGCTCCTTGAGCATTAAATAGAGTTAGGCATGTAAGACATCTGACAAATAGCACAGTGTTGCTATGGCTATTATCATTGCTGCCTTTTCAACCACGCCTAGAACAAGCATCCCCAGTACTGTCATTTCCAAACTTGAAGGATGGTAGTTCAAACCAAAGATCTGGCCACCGTCCTTGATTATTCCCATTCCCCTATTTCCATATCTGGTCCATCAAGTACTATCATATTTTCATTTCAACCAGCAAAATAAATCTCAAAACTTTCACTTCTCTCGATCTCAACAAGTACACTGTAGCTTCTGCCAAGCTCCGTCACTCTTCCTGGAAGACTACAAGGATCCTCCAAACAGTGCCATCTTAGCTTTCACGCTTGCTGCTCAATTAGTGTGTTCTGGGATTATAAAATATCACCGCCTGCTTAAAATCAGCTAATTGCATTTTCATCACATTTGCCATAAGACTTGAACACCTGACGAAGGCCGACAGGGCCCTATGTAACAAAGACTCGCCCACCTCCACCGTCATTTCTTTCCAATCCCTCTCTCCCCACAGAGCCCCAGCCACATTGGTCTACTTTATGTTCCTGAAACACCCAAGACGTATTCCTGCCTCAAGCCCTGTGTATTTGCTGCTGGAGCTTTCTCCTTCTTGGGCTCTGCAAATGGCAAGTCCTTCTCATCTCATTCACAACTCAGATCAAATATCACCTTTGTAGAGAAACCTTCCCAAGTAACCCATCTTAAGGAGCCCCTCATATCATCTCATATATCATATCACAGTTTTTTTTCCCAATGAAGCACTTTCATTCTCAGAAATTATCTTGATACCCCAATTAGTTTACTCTTATCTGTTCCTCCCAACAAGAATATAAGTGGTATGAGAATGAGAATTATATAATTCACCATTATTACCTCTGTCTGGTCCTTATTCATAGTACATGTTCCTCCATGTTTGTGGATTGCATGCACTGCTAACTGCTACTAAATTATGCGTAAAAATGCTCCTTCAATCAAATTCTCTTTTACACAGCGCAGATCATGGTGGTGGCACTATCTAAATTTGTTTGAATAGAAAATAAACCCAGATATATAAAATGAAGCAGAGATGAAGTCTGGATAATGTACAATTCAATCTTCAGCAGATGTGTCCATATTTACAAAATGGAATTGCAACACCACCCCAGTTTTGCTTTTTGTCTTCTGCACTTGAGTATGAGTACCATAAGGCAGGGACTTTCTGTTTTGTCCTGGACTGTTTTGTCCAAAGTGGTTTGAGCAGTGCCAGATATGAAGAAGCCCCTCATAAATATTTTTTAAATGAATGAATGAAAGATAAACAGAAGCATTTTGCTTATCATTTGGGTATAAACCATTGCCATGCTTCTCTTGGGTCCAATAATTGCTAAATCCTGATGATGACAATTAGCTAAATGCTTCTCAGTTTGAACTTGTAACCATTTTCTTTGTAACTTTAATGCTTCTCTAGGTCCATGTAAATGGAAAATTAGGATATAAAAACTGGAGTAGATTGTAAGCTCCATGAAGAACAGGGACAATGTAACTGTTTTGCTTATTACTGTATCTCTGGCCTCCAGCACAGTGCCTTGACTGTAGTAAACGCCAAATAAACAATTTTAATAAACAAGCAGCCACTGGAAAATGCCCCTCCTGGTAGATGTGGCCAAAGTGTAATAAATAAAAGTGCTGACCTGGCTGTAATATCCCCAGAGCCCCCTCTCCGAACAAACCAGATAAGTTTGAGTTACTTTCCTTTACTGGCCCACCCAATAGAGGCATACTTAAAAAAAATGATAATAATAATAACTAAACAAAAAAACCTCCCACAGACCTAGAATGTGGACACTGTCCTGCAGTAAGTTCAATGCAAATCTACAATCCATACTACTTTATTTATAATTTAGTATAGTATGCAATTATAAATTTTTCCCTATCTCCCCAATGAGCTGCATTCCATCAAAATTTCTAAGGTAGCCATTCACAAAAAACTATTCGTGGTGATTCTGCACTGGAAATGCAGGCAGGGAATAAGATTTCACTTCGGGGACAGACACATCCAGAAGTGATGACATAAGTTAAGCTTTTAAATGCTAATCTTATCACATTCTTATCTGTCATCCCAACTAAAGCAGGCAAAAAAAATAAATAAATAAAAATGCTCACAGAACTGAATTCTTTTTATGCGAGCCAGACCCATTCCAACTTTGACTAAAAAACAAAACCAGCTACCTCCTCCTCAGTGTCACAGTGGCATAGTGCTCTCCTCTTATGTGACTTGTTTGTAAGAAGCAGAAAGTTGCATGCCAGACTTAAGAGCCAACTCAATGATACCCCCCCCACCACCAAATAGGCTGCATTATTGAGTTTTCATGCTAATGAGCATGACTAATTGGTAAGCTCCTTTATTTCAATTTTTCATCATGAGATCTACGGAGTTATGCTTAGCATTCTCTATAATACCTCTACATAGGAGGAAACTCTAAATTCATTAGAGAAAGGAAGATGTACAACAGAAGTAAAAAGGAGGTGAATTTTTACAATATATCAGGATAGGAGTGGCACTACACTTATTACTATTATTATTATTTTAAAGGTTCTGAGTTCAAAATCTTCTAAGTAAATGTAAATTATTTTGTGTTCTGAAATTCACCCTCTTAAAAGACCTGGGAAGATAATCAATTAAGCTTCCAAATTTAAAAACAAAAGAAGAATATGGAAAATGTACTTCAAGGCCTTAAGTCCCTAAATAACGCTGGGGGAAAAAACGGAAAGGAACTTTCTTCTCAGGGTAAGAAAGAGGGAGAGTGGGTAACCGTCTCAAGATAATCGTTTGGGTTTCTTTTCAAAGCAGCTGCTTTGCTGAGGAATCAAAAGAAGTTGCAGGAATAAATGTAAACAGAGAGACTGTTTGGATAGCAAAGAGAGTCTCTCACCATATGGGAGAGAATGAGGAGCAGCTTCCTCAGGAAATGAAGAGAGGGCCTCAAGAACAGTAGTATATTCAGCTAAATGAAATTCAAAAGATGGGACTCAGCTGCTGTATGGATTAAGTGCCAAATATGCACAAACCATTTCTGCACATTTAATTCATTGCTCAATTTTTGCATGTTATCTCCTCTTCTAATTTTTGGTCCTTTCAGAGCTTTAGTTTATAAATTGAGGCAGGATATAGACTTTGTTCTTTTTGATATAACGATATAAAACTTGAAAAGTTTTTTTGGTTCGAGAAATGTTAACTTTTCAGTGGTACACCTGAAATCAAGAAACTTACCTGATTAAAAAAAAAAAAAGGTAAACTAGTCCATGCTAGAAGATTGCATAATTTTTAAAACTTTACAACTTCGAAAATTTGGTATTAAAAGAGTATTCCCAAAATGAATTTTTTAAAGTACACAAAATCTCTGTAATGTTACTATACAGCATTGTATTGTATAGTAGTACTATTGCCTTAGGTCACTAAGATGGTGGCTTCTAATCATACATAAAATTTGAAAACATCATGTCTTGTTAATCCTCCAACTTTCTTCCTCCACACTTAAATAATCTCTGATCTTAAGTACTAACATGTTTTTTTTTGCTAAACTCCTGAACAATATCTCTCTTAAAGCCATAAATATCATTCAAATGAGACCACCTAAAACTTCTCGTGTTGTCATATTTATGTCTTTCAACACTTTGTAGACAGAGATGATACACGTCAGTATCTAAAGCCACACTACATCCTGTGCTTGTCTATCGCACTGGCTACCTACTAACCAGCACAAACTGTGGAAAGAAAATACTAAAGATAGCACCTTGAATGTGGGTGAGCTGGGAAGGAAGAATCCATTTGCTATATTTATAACAGTCTTAGTAATTTACATATTAAGAAAAACAGTACTAGTACCTCTCAAGGGATTAGGAACAAACAGATCAGGTTTGTTGACTGACAGTGGTAAGATGCTTAGCAACTTGCTCAGCCTCTCTTGAGCCCACATTCTTCTTGCGTAAAACAAAATAATCATACTCCCAACCTCATAGATGAGGAGAATTAGGGGAGATAAAGTGTGTAACACACACAGCTCAGGACCTGGCACACAGCATTACCATTGGAAATCAATATTTTCTTCATCATCATCAACAGTACTGTGTCCTAAAATCCTTTCTGGCTCTTAACCCCTTTATGTATCTTGAATCAGCAAGCTCCAACGGGCATTTGCAATTCAGCCTACTGTATTATTTCCTTAAAGAATAGCAAGCAACTGCCTCACCCTCTTCTTTTTTTAATTCACTGTCCCCACTCTCTTCTATTTCTACCACCCCAAGTGGCCCATTTGTCATTTCTCTCTCCAAAGTGAATTGCATTTGAACAATTTGTGTATAAGTGTGGGGATGGTGTTATCTGCACAAGCCACCTTCCTTCCAAGCCACTCTTCTTAGTGCCAACCCATGTGTCAACTGAGGTCAGCAGGCATAAAATTATTAAATACCCAGATCCATGCTTAGAATGCTGGTGGTTGTTTTCTTCAAAGATACATCTGACACGATTCATTAAACTCACAGTTTAGCTCAGAAACTCCTTACCAAGATTTTGACACCATGCCACTAGGTGGGGACACCAATGTGAGACTAAGCCAGGTGAGTAAAAAAATAATTTTAATATAATGTGATAAGTGATATAACTTTTTTTAAAGCTATAGGATCTCAGGGTAAGATCATTAAACACACTAGAGAATAAGGATGGGGAAGAAGGGCAAACTGATGTCAGGGAGGGCTTCCTAGAGGAGGAATCATCTGAACTACGCATATGAAGGGGCTGTCAGGGCCTTCGAGACCAAATGCAGCATGGTGGATATGCCACTGTACCTAGTTAGGTGACACTGAAATGAAATTTACCACTCAGGGATTGGTGGAGATAAGCAACAGCCAAACCACAGAGGACCTTGTATAGTGTGCTGAGGGTCTGGACTTTATCCTTCAGGTAATGCAAAGTCAATGGAGGATTTTAGCCAAGGTAGTGATATAGGCAGACTTCTGTTAATCAGTCTACATTGCATGCCTTAGAAAAAAATCTTTAATGGGCCGGCCTGTGGCTCACTCGGGAGAGCGTGATGCTGATAACACCAAGGCCATGGGTTCGGATCCCATATAGGGATGGCCGGTTAGCTCATTGGGTGAGCGTGGTACTGACAACACCAAGTAAAGGGTTAAGATCCCCTTACTGGTCATCTTTAAAAAAAAAAAAAAAGAAAGAAAAATTCTTTATAATTACAAAATCCATCGTTAGTTTTCTTAGACAGTGAAACGGACATCCTCAGAGGGACTAAGCCACATACCAATATCACTATCTGATTTTAGGACATGGATCTCCTGTGCTGTCAGTAAGTTCTTGTTCTGACTTTCCTGCATTACCCTTCCAATGTTAGGACACAAATTTTCAGGGAAAAGTGCAAAACTAAACCCTTTTTAAATCTAACTCTCTTCCTAAGCAATTTACAAAAAATACATGTCAATATTTCTGCCCCATTCTCCTCTGGGCCTTAAAAGAATGCACTTGCGCTTTTTGGGTTTTTTTTCAATATCTGAAAGAGATTTCACGTCTGTTTAGTCTTGGTTCATATTTTTGTGTTAGGTCCTATTCTGAACTGAACCCAAAGTTACTTCACACATTTCTGGTTTGATAAATTAATCAGTGAGGTGTCCAAAGTCAAAGATTCAATCAAGAAACTTTTACAAACAATCTTTAGGTTATAAAATGTTAGAAAACATAAGCTGTTTTCTCTCATTCATAAATGCTTTGAATAAGTCAGCACTCCGTCCAAAGGAACATAAAAGTTTAATGTTCTGTCAAAGAATGGAATGCTTGTTTACCTGAAGTAATGGACTGATAAAAGTACCATCTGTCTTGATTGATACAAAACTTACTCAAGGATTAACCTGGACAATCAAACCCTAAAACAGAATCACCAATAAGAAAATAAAAACTGAATTACTGATAGAAACACTTCCAAACAGTTGATTCTACACACCTATTAAATTCAATACATGTGGGGCAAAAAAACATAAACAAAAACAACTACCAAAAAACCTTTGAATGTAATAATGCATTTTACTTGATATTTTCCTAACATTTACCTAGGTTTTCTGGTATTTGTCATGGTACTAGCCCTTCTCATGTATTAGCTTATTTAATCCTCATAACCCACTTAGGAGTTAGACCCTACTATAAACCTTATTTTACAAATCAGAAAATCAGAATGTTAGAAGAATTAAGAGACGCAAAGACATGCAATTTGAAGAGGCAACTCCATATCTATGAGTCTCCAAATCTATTAATGATTGTACTACACAAAATTTAGTTTGAACTCATTTTGGAAGACATTAATTAACATAAAGATTTCATGTATTTGGAAAGTTTAAATTTTTCATCCCTCAAGGCTTAGAATAATAATAGAACCTTAGGCCTCTGACTAGAACACTATAGTCTGTAGAGCACTGCTCTATTAATTACTACCCCTCTTGACTCTGACAATAGCTTGTGAGGTATCCAAGATGTGTGTCAGCATCTGCTGGGGTATGAATGTCCCCTCAAGCTAATGCTGGAACTAAATTTCCAATATGGTAATTGAAAGATGGGGTCTTTAAGAGGTGATCATGAGAACTGTGCTCTTATGAATGGATTAATCCATTTCTGGCATAATGGGTTATCATGGGTGTAGACTGGTGGCTTTATGAAGAGAGCACAAAAATGTTCTTCCCCCCTCCTCACCATGTGATACCCTGGGTCACCATGGGACTCCGTAGAAACTCCTTACTGAGAACAAGGCCCTCACCAGATGTGTCCCCTGGACATTGGACTTCCCAGCCTCCAAAACTGTGAGAAATAAATTTTGGTTTTTTATAAATGACCCAACTTCAGGTATTCTGTTATAAGCAACAGAAAATGGACTAATACAGCATCCTTAGTTACAAAGGGGAATGCTAACCCCTGTCCAGACCCTTTATTAATCTCAGTTCATGGTTATACAATCCCATTTCCCATAGTCACCTATAATCTTGCTTTGCTTCTCAATGACAACAGGTTTTAAAGTATTATTACCACCAGATAAATGGAATAAATGGACACAAAATAGACAGCTGCATGCATACTGATGTGATTGCTGGCACAGTCCATTCCCTGAAGATTAGAGATACCACTGAGTGAGCATCACTTCCCAGTCAGACAACTTCCACATATTATCTCATTTAATCCTTGCATTCTTCCAACTATGTACTAAAACTCTTACTGTCCCATTATACAGGTGAGGATATTGAGGCTGTGAGAAAGAAAATAAGCAATATGCCATGGTCCTGGTGAATAACAGAGCTAGGATTGAAGCCTCATTCGAGGACCAATGTCCATGCTCCTTCCAGTCTATATAAAACCAATGAGTCAAACACTTTGCACAAAGTACTAAATAGTATAGCAGAAAAGCATGTGTTAATTTTGAAAAATATTTTTACAATAGCACAATTATGTAAATGACAATCACAAACCAGATAGACAACATATAGTTTCTAGGTTTAAAAAGGAAGGAAGGGAAGAAACAAGGAAAGAAGGACAGAAAAAGAGCAAGGGAGAGAGAGAGGGAGGCTGCAATGTATTATTCTTCCATTTCACAGAAGGTTAAAAAAAGGTTGAGCCAAGTTAAACAAATTACCTAAGACCCCACGGCAAGCTAGAGTCAAGAGCCAGAGGTAAAACCAGGTGCTTTTGACAAAAAATACGTGCTCTTTCCATTCTCCCTTGACAAGTAGCAATATTTCTATGGATACTGAAAATGACTTCTTCCAAATGAAGAAAAGTAGGGAATCACTCATTCATTCAAAATGGGAAGGACTCATGTTCTGTCCCCCCAATTCCAGGTATAGCATAGAGCTTAGGAATGCGGGTTCGGGATCCTGACCACCTGGTTCATATGCCAGCCCTACCACGCATTAGCTCTGTGACCTTGTGAACATGATGAAAGTAACATTGCTCTAGGTAAACTCTCTTGAGATGATAACTTTACACATTTATCTTTTTTCAGTTTTTGTTAAAGTAAGGAATGAAAACATTTAGATTACTCAGGACTAAAGAGAATTTGAGGCCTGAGTTATTTGGATAAATTGCTTCAATTTTCCTTTTCACTCTCACAATAGAGACTTTTAATTAAAATCACTTTCTTTAAGAAAGTGATAACTATTGATAAGCATTGCATTACAATTTGTTTAATGTTAACAACAATAGTAAATGTTTATTTGGTATTTCCCTTGTGTCAGGCACTGGATGAAGTGCTTTTTGTGAATTATTTCATCTAACCACCTATGAGAAATGTACTATTGCTCAGCCTGTTTGGCAGATGGGGAAATTGAGGCTCAGAGGTTTGTGTGCTCAGCCAACCAAAGCAGACCATCTGACTTCAGAGTCTGTTTGGTGTACCATGCCTGTTCTGTAGTCTCCCTCACCTGCATTCAGATGATGCTGAGACTTTCTAGCTAACAATTTCATTTGCACCAAACTGCTGATGAGTAAGTTACAATGATGCTGCTGATAAGGATGCGCTGAAAGTCTTTTGTTTAAAAAAATCATAACATGAAAGCAGAAAATAATTTTTTACTGTTAATGCAGTTGGATTGCCAAGGAATTACTAAGCAAAGAGCACAACATAAATGACTGTTAGCTTTAAAACCCAGACATAAGCATAAGAGCATTATTATATAGTTTTCTAATATGATCACAGCCATTTAAAACTGGGCAGTTTTAAAACAAAACAGCATGTAAAGAGGGTCAAAGCAAATTGATCAAGGCAATCTTTGCAACATCTTTCTTTTTCCAAGAAGTTATTTTGAAACACAATTTTAAAAGATTCTAAAATCTGCCCTCTGCCAACAGAGTACTACTTTATCTGAAAGACAGCAAGGTTTCGGCAGTACAGTAATTCTTAATTCCACAAAGTAAAATGACATTTTTACAGTTTGCAATGGGCCTCCCTTACAAACGTCAGATGAGTCAGGCGTGGGGCTTCCATTTGACAGCTATGGAGACTGGGGTGGGAGAGGCTGGTGATGAAGCCTGGGCCCCCTGATAGGTGGGAGCGTCATTCATCCACAGCCGTTTACACTTCGGGGCAGTACTGAGGAGATGGGGTCACAAGCTACCTGTCATTCAACCAGAAGACTAGCTTTGCCTGCTCTCAGTCCTCCTGGTATAAGATTAAAACCCATCATCATCTCCCCACGCAAATTCAGAGGGAAAAAAAAGAAACTCAAGCCTTAACAGTTTGTATGTATATGCACGTGTGTCTAAACATGAGTGCAGATATACCTGAGCAGTTTGCAGCACAGTGCCTCATCCATAGTGAGTAACCGACAGATGTTAACTTATTAACTAGTCTTATTATTTCCTCATTCAGTAAGATGCTCTTTCACTTCTTAAGCACTTGTCTTTTGGCCTATTTTGTATAACTGTTTCCTTTCACAGAAAGGGAAAAAAGGTAAAGGAGATAAAATTGGGGGAAATTTGTTAATTTGCTAAGTGTTTATGAGTGTTAAAGAAGGTAGATAATGTACAAATAAGGAAGTTAAGCTATTAGTTGCTAGGGATTATTTTAACTTATTTATTCATGTAAACTCTAAAGCCAAAGCCAAGCATACGAATTTACTTCTCATAGCATATGGATTTGCCGTAATCTTCTGTAATTTGCTACTCTAACAGAGAAGGAAATTATTATCTATTAAGTGCCAGCTGCTGTGACATTAGACAGTCTATCTCATGTAATCATCACATCAATACTACTACTAGGTAGTTACTTCCGTGCCCATTTTAATGACTGAGAAAGCAAAGTTCAGAGAAAAAAGCTTATTGAAGGTCATACAGCTATGAAGTGGCAGAACCAATACTGCATTTTATCTACAACTCAGTCCAACGTTTCCTATTCCCTCCCATGGTCTCTAGTTTCAATCAGTAAATGATGTGGCGTATTCGCTGAAAATTAATACTGGAAATGGTGAGCAAGTAGCCTTTCCAAACATCAACACAACACATTTGTGGGCACAATCAACCTAGAACAATTGTTAAAATTTTGCCGTCAAAAAAAGAAAGAAAAGCTTGTTTAAAAAAAAAAAAAAGTATCAGTACCTAACAACCTGAATTAGGCATTCATTCACTTCAGAAGATTCCATACGCATTTACTGAGTGTCTAGTATGAGCCACTCTGCTATGCAACTGCAATAATGAAATTTTTGTTGTCCAAATTCTATTACTGGAAGCTGTTTTTAATATCTGAATTGCATTTGTTTTTGATTCAGTGTTCTGGTAAACAGAATGTGTATCTTTGAGGTACTGAATAAGCCACATTAATGCACTGTGTTTGTGCCAGCTGAATCTCTGTGTGATAATTGGCAATAAATGCCTGGGATCAGCAGGGGAAAGATCTTAGTTTCCTCATCTGTGAAATGGGACTTAAAAACATAGTACCTACCTCCCAGACTAAAAGTTCTATGAATTAATTAATCTTCGAACTGTTTTCTATTAAGTGCCATTTTGGCATGATCTATTATCATCAGAATAGTTTGATTTTACATAACAATAGTGGAAGCTATTTAAAATGGCTACACATTTAAATGTCAAACACTTGACACAGTGTACAGTAAATTTCACATTCCTTCAGGATGAATCATTTATGTGTAACATTTATAGAAAAGTATAAACAATAAATGGTCAAATCAGTTTTGGATTTAAAAGTCTATCTAATTCTTTAAAAATAAAAAAAGTAAATAAAGAAATGCAAAGGGCTTAGAACAGATCCTCATATTTTGAGTATTGTATAAGAACTTGCTATTATGAGAAGCTATTTGTAATTTTAAATTAAAATTAAAATCTACAGTGAAATGAACATATTCATGAAATAAATCAAGCCAAAAAAGAAAAAAAGACCCAAGTTTCAAATGGAAAAAAAAAGTCCACTACTTTTTAAGTATTGTTAGGGCACAGAGCACTATGGCTTCAGTACATTACAAACAAACAGGTACTTTCCTAGGCAGGGATTGAGAATAAAAAAAAAAAAAAAAAAGAAAAACCCTTATAATTTGTTACAAAAACAACAGAAGAATTATATAAACCTATGTTGTAGTTCTGTGCTTTTCTACACAGAATTAATTTCATCCAAATATGGAAAACATCATGCTAATAACCTCCTTTTCATTTTTCATGGATGTTTCCTAACCCCTTTATTATCCTTGCATTTCATTCTCCACTTTGGACCACCTGGAAATAGAAAGTACCAGCCATTCCCCAGGACTGTGATAATTTATCTTTCTAACAAACAACAGAATGCCATATGTGTTAGGATCAGTCCTCTGCCTAACAGAACACATCAAAGATCTCTGCGCAGGGCTCACCAAATACAGCAGTTTTCTGAAATTGCCAGAGATCCAAACTAAAGCAATCACGGTGGTTTTGGCTGGTCATCGCACATGGAAATCCCTAATGTATTTACTGTTTCAGAAGTATTACATTGTAGGTTTATACAGAACCATAAATAATGATGTATGACTGCTGAGGTTTGTTTTGCAATCCTTGAGTTTTCTAAATCACATTAGAAAATATTTTATATGAAAACATCTCTACCCTTCCTCCCTCTGCCCATCTAAAGTTCTGCAGTGAATATAATTTTTAACAGTCAGGATATCCATATGACAACACATCCCAGGAGGGTTGCAGGCCCTTATAACAAAGCACATTTCTCTGTTAATACTCTTCTTGGAAGCCAAGGAATCTGTGTGTTTTCACAAGGCAGTTGTGTGGGAGGACATTGAGAAAGGGACCCCAAGTAAACCGTGGAAAACAGCACAGTAGGTTCCCAAGAGGTGCCTTTACAATACACAAGCACTATTCAGTTGTGATTGTTAGTGGCAACACGGTTTACCACGCAAACACTCACATTTAGATGAAACAAGCCAATAATGAGATGCCATTCAGCCCCAGAGTTACACTGAAATGGAAAGGTCTTTGCTCTAGGGATTTTATGTCAAGGTGAAGAAGAGGCAAAAGTTCTAAGCACTCAGAGGGCTTTTGTTCAGAATATGAACTTCTACTCCTGAAAAGGCAATATGGTATGTGTATAGAAGACAAACACAAGGCCCCCGTTCCAGGCTGTGCTCTCTTTTGTCCCAGGTTTGCACAGGGACACTATTATGCAGTGGGGATAGCCTTTCCACAAAGGTGAATGAGGCTTGCTTTTTCAAGCAAGTGCTGCTGATGGGTTTACAGTTGCCTTTTCACGCCCTTTTGCATGGTCACCCTAGAGAGCAGAGGTATTCTTTGCAAGGCAGCCAGCAGATTTTTGAGTTGCTGTCTGTGTACCCGTTACACAGAAAAGGCAGTCTAAGTGCTCCCTCTCCATACAACCATGTTCTAATCAGCAGTGCCCAAGAGCCCCAAGACAACAACTGCAGGTGAAAGTCAAGTGCTGAATTCCTACATCCAGATAACCCAATAACAGTTACTGCTAATTTTTAATTGTCTAGCGTATTGCCTCAATTATGAACTTTGTTTTAGTGGGTAGGTCACTGGACTCTGCCTGCGCTTACAAGAGAAGAGCATAATTGTTGTCGTGGCCCTATTTTCTGAGGAATCTGTGGTCTCTTGGCTGGAGGAGGCTCCAGCTAATCTTTGAATATTCTCATGTCATCAAAGACTGCCATGGCTGACTTCTAAGGAAAAGCTGCTGCTGGCTATCGGGATTGCCTCCACCCTCAGCTAAGGAAAGGCAGTGGCCAAATGGTACTCCAGGGATGGTACTGGACCCTGACAAAAGCCAGGGGAAGGAGAGACTTGGCAAAGTATCACCCCGAGGAACTGTCTGTCCCTGAGGTTCCCTCCGCTTTCCACCTGTGTCCCCCCTCCAGCTGCAGCCTCTCATTTTTACTATCTTCTCAGGATTAACTCTAGGGCATGATTCAGAGATACTAAAACTCAGTGACTTGCCCAAGGTCACATACCTGCAGGCAGTGCCAAGCCCAGCACCGTTCTTCTGATTCTCCACACTAATGCTCTTTCTACATCATCAGATTCCTCCTTCGTTTGCTCTCTCCATTTTAACTCCATGCACACAGACTTTGAAGAATGCAGGAGCAGAAAAGAACAGGCAAATACAGGAAAGCATTACCTTTCGTAAGCTTATCTCCTCTGGCTGTCTGACTTTGCCTTAGGATTCTTCCTGACTTCCAGAACTTAAAAGCTTAGATGAGAGAAAGTAAAGATCCTCTTCAACCATGGATTTTGCTAAAATAGCTAAGTGTACATACCGTTCTTATTATAGAGAAATATCAAGCAGTAGGTGAAATGGCTAAAAGTAGAACTGTCTAAATTTAAATCTTCGTTTCTCCTCATTGGCTGGTTCATAATCATAAAGCAATAGTTATAATTTGTACTCACACTGAAGCAATGGCTACATAAATCTCAGAACTAAAGAAGGCTTACATGCCATCTGGTTCAAATTTCTTTTTTACTATACCTTAGAAATGGAGAATTTTAGAACTGGAAGGCACTTAGAAATCACCTAGTCCTACATTCTCCTTTTACAATTAGGCAAACTGAGATTCAGAGAGGTTCTAATAACTTCCCAAAGTCATACAATTTGGAATCCAGGTCAATAAAAAGAATTCAGTCTCCTAATACACACGCCAAGGTGGCAGCCTAGAAAAATAGTAAAATGTAACCAAAGGATAAAGAGAGCTACATAAAGAACAGTCTTCCTTCAGATGACATACATTGCAACTTTTAAAAAAGAACCATAAGGCCTAATTATAAGAAAATTATCCCCACCCCTTTTTTTCTGTGCAGAAAGAAATAGGCAGAGATGGGATAATGACAGTTCTCTCAAACTCCCAGACCCTGTAAACAGTTTTTAGTATGCCCATAATTAAGTGAAAAGACAAAAACAGCTTGCTGCATCTATAAATCAGCAAGGCTACAGTCAATGGTTTCTATGAAACAAAGTCTATACAAAACAACCCTGAAAGCTGAATATATTATAAAAGCATCTTGGTGTTCCCTCAATTTGTTTTATAAATTGTTCTGACTACACAGGTGACTAAGACCAAGAACAGAGTCTCCAGCAGCTGCTCATGATTCATGTAGGAGAAAAGAACGATAAAAGACCACTCCTCAGAGATTTATATCCAAATGTCTTACCCTAATTTACAAAAGGGAACATTAAGGTGATAGAGAAAAGAAAAGAAGAGTACCAAACTTGCATAATGGAAAAAAAAAAGTCACTGCATGTTGCCTGGTAAAGACAACAAAGACACCCTGCAGAAATGAATGCATGGCCTCACTCAGTAGTGCAAGTGCAAGAACACCAGGGATAGGAAGCTGATCAAGTCTCTTTAGTCTAAAATAAAATAAAATAAACCCTTAGAATCATACAAGGAGAACCCAGAAAGCCAAAGTGTGGAAATATGGAACTGAGTCAGAGATAGTGATACTATTTCCATTTTCTATTTCTATTTACTATTCCAAATCTCTCATTCATTTTTACTTTTAAAGAAAAACCCTCAAGACTTAACATCACTCATGCCCACATACCCACCTTTGTTTTCACACATTCCCGATTTGACATGTGTTAATTACGGTCTGTAAACAGAGATCAGCCTATAATCAGAGGCACTGAACTGAGGGATTCAGATTTAGGAAAACTTAATCTCTGTGCTTTGCTCATTAAGCATCATTTATCTGTGATTGCCAGTTTTTCTCTAGCTTGTAAAAGTCAGCTGGCAGGTAAATCGTCTCAGGAACAATAAATTCTGACTATAACTACAGTAAACCACTGTGCTAGGATAGAGACCTATAAAATCTTGCTTAGTCTTTACAACCACCATGTGAGAAAAATCTTTATAACTATTTTATAATCATTATACAGATTACAAAATGGAAATCCCAAGAAGTTGAACCACTTGCATAAGGTCATTTGTTTCATAAGTGGTAGAATAGAAATGAGAATCTAAGTCTTCAGAGGCTAGAGCCTAGAATCCTTCCGCCAACCATATTTTAGACGTGGAAAGAGAAGCTCCTATGCAGTGGGATTCACCAGCCCATGAAAGAAACCTGCAATACTCAGACTTGCTATTTGGGCGGGATTTTTTATTAAATGTTATTTATGGTGATGGAAAGATTTCAATCACCTGTCATTAAAGAACAAATGTGACTCACAATTTGCTATCTTCACATCAACAGTTAGACATAAATAAAATGTAGCAATTTTAATTGGTTTGGCCCAGACGTTCAGATTTCCATATGGTTATTGTCCTTGTTTTATGTTAAATGTAATCGACTTAGCACTTGGGTTTTAAAGTCTTGGCAGAATATAGCAATTAAAAGCTACATAAATTAGAACTATTCAAAGCACATACTCCAAATTAAGTGATCTTAAGTACAAGAGTAAAAAATGCTCTTTTCATGAACATGTTAATTTTCTCTATATAGTAAACTTGCATCGTGATCCACATGACAAACTTCATACAAAGAAAAAAGGGATATTTTCTTTGGAATAGCAAATTCTATTTGCTTTTTCTTTGAGAGACACAGTGTGCCCCAAATGGCCTTTTCTACATTGTTTGCAAGATGACTCTTTCCTACATCAGTATTTCTGAAACTAAGAGTCAGGACAACTCTCACAAACCATCCCAAAACTAAAATGTAAGCACAACATTGATAAATGAGGCAGCAGGCACAGTAAGTTGATGGTAATTTTAAGCAGCTCTTAAATGGTGTTGCAAAATATAGCACCCCAATTGTTATTTAATATACAACACTATCTCAGAGTATTATGTTTAAAAATGGTTATACACTGAAAGAGACGTTCTTTCTAAGCCAGAGCTTAATTCCCCTTAGAAACTGTAAAACCACACAATATGGATAAAATAAATCAAACAGAAATCTGAAAAATGCAAAATAAATTCATTTCTGTAGATTTGTGATTAAATTTATTGTCACAATTGCTCCTCATGATGATTGCCTGTGTAATTATTTTCCTAATACTGAAGTCCATCACACATGCTAAATAAATGAATCATTCATCAAACCCAAAGTGGTTGTTGATGGAATGTTCACACTTATTTAGCTTGATTGAAAGGCCAGAATGCCTGGTATCCACATGATTCTTGGAGAGCTGTGTAATTCAAATTAAAGTCCTTTTAAAAATATTATTAATACATTCTCATTTTATATATTGGGTAACAGGAAAGTACAGAAACAGCTGCCTTATAACAAAACTCTGGTATTGATGCCGTGTTTATAAATGACAATTTAAACTATTGAATATTAATAGATATTCCTCCCTGGCAAGGATAAAATTAGATTCAGAACAACAAATACCACTTCTTTGTGTCGATTTCTTTATGATACCCTCCATCCATGCAGAGTTGCACAGAAAATATCTTTGTAACTTTTTGATTAGAAAATTTGACAATATGAAAGAGGATCTAATTCCCTCCTCCATTTTAACTGATTATTTTATTGATTTTGTGCTACTTCCAGAGTCCCCTTTTCCAGTGATAGGAATGTGGAATTGCTAGAAGTATCCTTAAAGGAAACCTTGAAGGTCATTAGCTCCTAGGCAATGAATGCCTTCATTCAACATGAGCACTGTCCTCCTTTGCCTGCAAGTTCCCCCAAAGGGCCTGCACTTTAACTTGGTCTGAACAGGTCACATTTCTAAAATACTTAGCTGTCTCAAATGTCTCTGATCGGCAGCACTGAGTCACTAAGGCACAGCCTCAGTGTTCAAGCTAGATTGACCTCTTTCTAGTTTTCAATGGAATTATTCCATATAATCGGATTTACACAGCCATTTAATCAAAGCGAGAAAGGAGATTACAGAGCTCACATTTGTTTTGCAAAGCAAGGGTGCAAGGATCATCAATCCCACTGACTCTCGGGCTGACTCGATAGTACACTGCCCCGCTTTGGAGTGTTGGACATTAACCTGATCCTGTGTTCTTGTTTAAATAGGAAGGTTTAGGCTCTTTTCCTGAACTGGAAGTAGCGGCTTCTCCACCCAGACCTCACCACTACCATTCATGTGAGCAGATGCTACTATAAAAAAGAATAGGTTCTCCACCCTTGTTTATTATTCCACAAAGCAGAAAGATTGTACAAATCAAGTGATTACAATAAAACTTTTCTTTGACGCAAGAAACTTTATCATCTACATTTCAACAGTACACTGTGGTCATCCCAGGTGTGGTGTACAGTGCTGTGCCTAAAAACTAACCTGCTTGCAAGAGAGGAGATAGGCACTCTGCCTCTCTTCGTCTTAAAGACTCTGAGAGTGTTTTAGAGACTACACAAACCTCCTTTTAGCCAGGCAATGTCCCTTCCTCCTGCCCTATTCCACACCGGTGCAAAGGGCTCGATTCTTCCTATTTCCTTCCTAACGCGTACATTTCCAGGCCTAGACATGTATTTAAGATAGGATGCTGAGCAGGTCATTTAATAAAGCATTTTCAGCATGTCGATGCCTTCATTCTAAACTGACAATTTGTACAAATCCCCAATTTTCCTCGCCGCCCCCCACCCCCTCCCGACACATTTCAGGAATTGCAATCTCCAATAGAACCTCTGGGGGGTAAAAGGGCAGCCTTACCCAACCCGCGGCAGATAACACAGAACAATTCCCAAGGGGAAAAGTGAGAAGCCATAAGTACCGCCAGTAGTGAAAAGAACTGGGGACGGGGATACGGTGGCGGCCCTTTCCAATCGACTAGCCAGATATTCGTTTCGTTTCAAGGGAAAAACATTTTAATTGTAATCTTGGGCCGTGCTTTACCCACAGTGCTTTATATACAATGCACAGTTTAGCAGCACTGGGAATTATCTCAATAATTATCATTAGAGGTGCCGATTTATTTAAAAAAAAAAAAAAAAACAAAACTTTTTCTCTTTTGTAGTGGTAGAAGGTGCATGCACTGTGGAAGTATTACCCCCATCTAGAGGTCTCTGGACAGCCCATCCCCACCCACGAACTAGGCAAACGCCGCGGGGAGCCAAGTTTCCCGGGCGGGCCGGGCAGGTTCCACGCCCCGCCGAGCGCTGCCTGCCGCTTAGGAGCTCCGGGTTGGCTTGGCTCCCGGGGCTGCACCCGCGTCCGCCCCGCGCCCCGCGCCCACCTGGGAGCTGCACAAATAAATCTGCGTGCGAGAGCGAGCGCGGGTGGCGCGTGGGGAGCTGTTTCATAATCTCTCAGAATCTACGGGAAAATGTCTCCCGTGCAAAGACTTGCCTTCCCGTGATAAGTTAAACCCCTGTGCCGGAGAGCGGATCCTTCCAGCAGATGGGAACTGAGGTTTCCGACTGACAGCTCTAAACTAAACTGCTGCGGCTCCAGACTTGACACCCGCTCCCTCTCATCACTCCCACTCCTTTTCTGGCTCACCCGGCCGGGAGGCTGGGGCTCGCACCCCACGCCCGCCTGCCCCACACCCCCTTGGCTCACCGGGCTGGCACAGCCCAGCATGCCCCGGCCTCCCCCGGGCTCCGGACGCGATTTTCTTGGACAGCCTGCGAGCTCCCCGGCGCGCCCTACTCACTTGTGTCTTCTTCATAAGGAAAGGCAGCACTGCGATCCAGCCCAGGCAGCGGTGTGGCGACTCCGTTTAGCTGTTCTGGAGCTCCAGCATATTGCACGAGCAGCGGCGGCAGATAGTCCACGCATTGGGCAGCCCGAGCGCAGCGCCCTCTCCACGGCTCGTGCTTCCCGCGGCGCTCCTGGTCCAGGCGCGAGGTGGCGAGTGAAGCCCGGGCCGCCCCGCCGCCAGCGCTTTTATATAGCTCGCTCCCGCCTGCTCCGGACACGCCTCCTTGCCTTCCGGAGCCCCGGGGAGGCGAGATGCAGGCAGGGGCGCGGCGGGGAGACCCGTGAAGGCTGCCAGAGCACGGTGAATGCCCCAGAAGTTGTTTGAACCAGGCCAAGCGCGTCTCCTCGCCTGACGCACCGGCGGAGGCCACGAGGACGCCGGGCTCCCGGCGCGAAGCTCAGCAACCTGCAGCCGCTGCTCGCGGAGCGTGCCGGGCGCGGCGATTCTCAATTCGACCTCCCCGCCGGGGCTCACCTGGCACCGCTGGGGGACAGGCGAAATACCTCGCGCGCTGGAGAGGGCCCCGGAGTTCCCTCCTTTATGCAGAATCAGTGCGGGAGAGGAGTTAGCTTGGTTCCAAGCAAAGAATTCACCCCGCCCCGCCTTGGGGAAATAAAAAAAGTTTAATTAGGATCTATAGTTAGGCCATTGTCTTACCCCTCTGTTTTTTTTTTTTTTTTAAACAATTTCTTTGGTGAATGAATATTAAAAGAATTGTTGACTCAAGGTTAAGTATTGTTAAGGGAGATGCTATTTTCAGAATGTTTTCCTGCTGTCTCTTTAGAAATTAAGATTGAAAGCGAAGCCATGGATAAACGTGCAGGTCGCGAACACAGCCAGGGTTTTGAAAGCTGTGCTTTTTTCTTAGAGAAGGTTTTGAAATCAGACAGATAATGCAACAATAATAGTAGCTATTACATGATGCACTTATTATGTACCAGGTGCCATGCTAAGAACTTCACATAGATTATCTCATTCAATCTTTTTTTTTTTTTTTTACAAACCTATTGTATAGATCCTATTATTTTTATTCCCATCTTATGAATGATGAAACACAGGCTTAGAAAGGTTAATTTTCCGAAAGAACTACAGCTAGTAAATGGCAGAGCTCTCATTTAAATCTAGATCTCTGGCTTTTTGTCCTTTAAAAAATAGTTAAAACGAATATTTTATTGATTCTCCAAAATGCTTCTATATTTGTTCTAATAACCAGAGAACATTAAAAAGCATTCAGTATTTTTTTAAAAGAAGGTGTGAACTAGACATTAACATCGGTAATCTTTGGGAGCAAAAATAATGTATAAATTTAGGAATTAGTTATCTTTTTTCCTTTTTTAAAAAAATTTATCCTTTTTTTGTTTCTTGCGGGGACGGGGGCTAGTTACTTTAGTAAGAGAGTAGGATTCCAAATTTACCTTAATATTCAGGTGACTTTGTTAAAAATGAATATGCCAAACCTTTAACCGTAAGAGAAGAAACTAGATAAATTTTGAAGTTCATTGTATTAGTTTTCTAATGCCGCTGTAACAAAATAATACAAACTTACTGGCTTACAACAACACCAATTTATCCTAGAGTTGGAGGTCAAAAGTCCAAAATGGCTCTCATTGGGTTAAAATCAAGTAGTTGGTAGGGCTGCATTCCTTTCTGGAAGCTCTAGGTAAGAATCTATTTCCTTGCCTTTCCCAGTTTTAGAGGCTATTCACATTCCTTGGCTGATAGCTCCCTTCACCTGTAAAGCCAGTAATGGTGAGTTGAGTCCTTCTCACATAAAACCACTCTCACCTCCTTCCCTTCTGCCTCCCTCTTCCACTTCTAAGGACCTTTGTGATTACAGGTGAGCCCACCCAGATAATCCACGATAATCTCTCTGTTTTAAGGTCAATTGTTTAGCAAGCTTAATTTCATCTGCAGCCTTAGATTCCCTTTTGTGTAATTGCCACATAATATAAAATATTCACAGATTCCAGGGATTAGGACGTGGATATCTTTGGGGGTCTATGATTCTGTCTGCTAACACTCAACAGCAAACAAATCTGGGGAGAACAGGAGTGGAAATATTGACGCAGTATGTCACCGTGTGTCTCTCATCAAGTGCTTCACTCCAAGTGGCTTCGGAGCTCCGACCTAGAAGATGACCTCCTCCTCCATAGTTACAAAAATAAATATTTGAGAAAAGGAACATGAGGAAAGTTGAAAGTGTTAAATAATTGCTTTTACTTTCAATCAAAAAGGTGCTGCGATCATTTTAAACAAAAGTGGAAAGAAGATTGAAAACAGCAGCAAATATGACAGTAGTAGAAAATCATTTAAGTAATGGCTCCTCCCTGGTAATCCCGATCTTAACCCAGCCAGCTGTCAGGCATAATTTCGCTTTGCCAGAATCTTCCAAACAGCTGAATATATGTTATGTACAAAGGAGCTATGTTCCTGAAAGTTACCGTTATAGTCTAATGGGAAGAAAGATGATTTTGAGGAAGGGTGGTTCTATTTCAGTTTCTACTGCAGGCCCTAAGATCCTGCTTCAAATCCAGGGTTTAGCAGGGTGGCATCCATAACCACAAAGGTTCTCAAGATGATTTTAGGTGACACACAGTGGAACATTTTTGTTTATTTTATCAGTGAGTATATATTAAAATGTATGTAGATAGATAGCACATCAAACATGATTCTAAGCTTTTATTCAGAATTAGTATAAATAAATAAAATATCAAATATCAAAAAGACTTGCTTAATTGGGGTATCTGAGGCATAGCAAATGTTTTTCATTTTAAGAGTTTCTTTTGAAGTCAAGCATTTTATATTCCCCCCAGCTTTATTAAGGTATATTTGACAAATAAAAATTGTATATATTTACCATGCACGATGTGATGTTTTCATATATGTGTACATTGTGAAATTAGTAAATCAGGCTAATTAACATATCCATCACCTTATACTTATCATTTTTGGAGAGTAAGAACATTTAGTTCTACTCTCTTAGCAATTTTCAAGTAGACAATACACTATTATTAACTGTACTCAGCATGCTATACAGTAGATCATCCTGTCTCACTGAAAATTTATATCCTTTGACGAATACATCCTCATTTCCCCTCTAGAAAAATAAATTTAGTGTCAATTTACACTCTTTTTAATGTATAACATTAAGTAAATAATAGATAGTACTAAAGGAAGATGGATATGACAAAAATCATCAAGATTTATCACTACTAATTTTATGAGACTGATAGGAAGGAATGGCCTAATAGGTTGGATCAGGTTTAAACAAACCAGCCAGTGGACCTATCAGAAATTCAGTCCAATTTCTTCTCGTTCAACTTGACAATGCATGCTATATTCATTCCTACCACGCACCTTCACTCTCTTCTCTCCCTTCCTCCCGCCTTTCCTTCTTTTCCCTTTCAGTTCTCTGTCTCCTGCCACTTCCATGACTCTGTGGCTCATTCCACATTAATATCATCACTGGCTTTCTCACCCATAACCCTGTATCTTTTTGTTTTCCTCATATTTCTGCATAACAATTTTGCTGTGTAATCGTGTTACTTGAAATTAAATCAAAGGAATATAAAAGCAGATATCAAAAGGATTAGTAAGAGCTATGCAAATCACAGATTGTAGGTAAGCTCATCAGGATGTCAGAAGAGGGTTAGAAAGACTGGGATCTCTTCTTAAGTCTGGTTTTTGAGAGGTGATACAAGCAAGCATTCAGTCCCTTAGCAGAAGAAAACCAGGGAACTATTTAAAAGTGAACAAGAGGCAGGGCTAAGTCCCAGGTGGACAGGAGGCATGGGAATATTTTCTCATGGAAATAAGCTCCCGTGATACAGTTTGGGGAGTTTAACATTTACCACGGTGGGTAGAAAATCTTCCCATGATTTTTTAGTCTTTACATGCATGCTTTCAGTGCTAGTTGTTTCTTCATGCTGTTTTTGATTAATGTAATTGTTGGAAAGACTTTTTTTTTTTTAGCTTTATCATTTTTCTTGTTTATAGGAGGCAGGTTTAAGAAATAAATCTTGTAAGTCTTGTGCCTGTCAAACACCTCTTGTCCCCCACTTTGTGGCTGTCCTCTTTTAAATACGCATATTGTTTTTAGTATCCTCCTTCAAAACAATTGCACTCCAAATCAAAAACTGATATTGTGTGACCAAGCCAGACCAGAGGAATGCTGTTCATTCCTGTCTTGGGGTGTCTGGAGGAGGGGAAAAAGGAGAGGAAAAGAATCACTCTTTGATCATGTACCTTCCTCTGCTGAAAACTCTTTGGTGGCTTGCCATTGCTCCTGGGAAAAGGAAGTAAGTACATTAGCAAAGCCTTCAAGGCCTCCGGGATCTGGCCCCTCCTCACCTCTCCAAAGTCAAGTCATACTGTGCACCTGTGCTCCAGAGGCAAGGACCTTCTTTGTGGTCCTCATAATTCCCTCCCATCTCAGAACACTGCCTATAACCTTCCTTGTGCTGAACCACTTTGCTGATCCTCTCATCTTTGCCTAGTAAATATCTACTCATACTTAGATCTCAGCTCAATATTCCTTATAATCCCTTCCTCAGGGAGGCTTTCCCTCATCTCTTTGATTGGTCAATTCTCCTTTTATTATAAACTCAAGCATGAATCCCTTTTTAAGAAAACAGCTGCAGTTTTCCATTTTTTTATGTGTGATTATTTGGTTAAAGTCCCCATGACTGTCCTTGCTTATTATTTTATCTTCAGTGTCTAGTACAGTGAACAGAACACAGTGAATCTCTTAAATATTGGTCTAATTAGGTTACTGATGCCAGATATGGGGCAGAAATTGGGCTAAGCCCTTAACTTAACTATATCACCAACTTCTCACAATAATCATGTAAGGGAGATAATTTTTCTATTTGACAAATAAGGGAACTGAGAATCAACTAAGTAAAGTGCTTTGCCCAAGATCCCTCATCTGGTAAGTGGAAAAAGCATGATCTAACCCAGACATATGGACTATGGTTAGGAATGTTTTTTTAAAATTTTTACTTTAATCTGGTCAGCACTTTCTCTTATGGCTCTTATTCAATTATGAGCAGCCGGCTATCACTTTGAGAATTCACACTCTATTCTGTCTTTCAGGAGAGACTGTTATTCACAAAGCTCTGTTCTCCCACCTTCTCCCACCTCCATTACAGGAGTGCACTTAGGACCCAGATCTGCCCAATCCCTGATTGGTTGAGGGATGGGTACATCAAGTGAGGTGGACCAATCAGAATCCATTTGGGAACTTTTCTGCTAGAATCAAGGGGAGTCTTGTAGTTGCCAACCTACAAGAATGTGAAGTTTCCTTCACCTATTTGAAGGTATATAGTTTTACCAGCACTGAAAATGATGAAAGACATCAGTTCACAGAGTATTCTTTAAATAATCCAAATTTTCTAGTATCTGGGGAACACCATCAAACTTATTTGTCTAGTTCATGTTTTTTCTTCATTATGGAATAAAGATTAGCAATATTGCCAAGGATAGCAAATTCTTAATTTGTTGGTAGGTTGCCTTTTTCCCCTTCACACTGTGCCTAAAAATTGATTGTAGGATCGATTTAAAAATGAACAGTAAATAATTACATTCTTAAAAATATTGAGCCTATATAATACCAAATCAGAAATATTCTTATTTTTTAAATTCTTTTGTGAAATTCTAGAAGTGTTCATGATATTAATTCAGAATGTTCTATTTAGTGTTATGCTTACATATTGATCACATATCAAACGGAATTTGGTTGACAAGAAACCAAACAAAGAATTAATGTTCCATGGAGATAATTACCATATGGATAAATCATTTTGCTTCGTGTCTACCAAATAATCAAGAAGGTATTGGTCATCAAGACTCAATGAAAAAGTGAGATTATCAAGAAATTCTGAAAGAATAAACTTATTTAAATATTCTAGTAGAGGGCTGACCAGTCAACTCATTAGGTTAGGGTGTGGTGCTGATAACACCGAGGTCAGGGTTTGGATCCTCATAATGGCCAGCTGCCAAGAAAACCCACAAAAAACAAACAAAGAAACAAACAAACAAAATTCTAGCGAGGAGGACTTGAGGAAAAATAAATCCAATTTATCTTAAAGATCGAATTTCCTCGTATATTTCAAAACTACTGATTCAACTTTGCAGAAATAACTCCTATTATTTATTAATTGATCCACTTGCTTGACAAATATCTTTTAATACCTCCAGATGACATTAATAATTTCCTCCAAAATTAACATTTTCTCTAAAACATATTAATAAAACATTAAACATACTGCTAATAATTAATATTTAGTTCATAACTGATTTCCTCTAAAACATATTATTTAAACATTATGTTTAATAATTTCCTCTAAAATGCATTATTTGTTCCTGTTATCACTGCCTTACATTAGAGTCTTGTGGATCTCACCTGAATTATTCGCCAATTTCCTGTCTTTGATCTTTTCTTACCTAGTCCGTTTCAGCATGGCTGCCCAAGTTACAATTGCACATGTAGAAATCTGGTCATGCTACTTCACTGCCTATAAATATATTTTTACTTTTGGTACCTAGCGAATAAAACCCAAGGCTCCTCACAGTTTGGCCACAATATGTATAGCTACCTCGGCTCATTTATTGCACTCCGCACCTTCTTCCAACTAGCCATATTGGACTTCTCAACATTTTCTCGTTGACACCTTTATTCCTGTGCACGTGTTTTTCCTTTAGCATGGAGTAGCTTTTCCTCTGTTTTCTGTCTGAAATCTCCTTTTCATCATTCAAAGCCTGGTTCAAGTATCACTTCCTCTCCAAAGCAGAATGGTTGCTCATTCCTTACAATCTTCATTAGGTTTGCTGTTAATGGGAAAAGGAATACATAATGACATGAGCCTCCTCTCAGTGAAGGGGGGAAGGACGTTGCTCAAAATATACTGAGCAAAAGAATGAAATGATTTGTGGAAATTTGATGGGAACATTCTAGACAGGGACTATGCATATAAGATTTAAGTTAACAATGTTTTTGTATTATTTTTACTATTAAAAGTTTAATTTACATAAATATTTTTTATTCAAAACTTATTTTTGGATGAAAAATTGTCATTATTTATTTAACTTATACAAATGTTTTTGTTTCTCTTTTTATCTCTTTTTATTCTTTAGAATTTTCAGAATCTATGAGTTATTTCATGAACACAGGATTTAAAACTGGAAGACTATTTTGGTAAAATGTAGTTTTCACAATTAATCTGCAGATAAAGAAACTGAGGCCCCAGATGGGCTAATTATCGTAGAATGACGGTGTAGAACCCACATCTTCATAGCTGACCTGTGAAACACTTCCTGGCTGGTCCAGAAGTGATACTTTCAAAGAATCAAGATCAAAGAGTAAATATTCTGGTTTTGTTTATAGTAAAGAGTGATTTATTATTAATGAGACAATGCCTTTAAGAGTACTCAGAGAAAAATTTCTAGAAAAGAAGAAAACGTGGAATTAATTTTCTAAATTATATATATTCTGGGAGTATACTTTTCTACATTCTATATTCCTGGAATATAGGAGACTTCGGAATACATACCTGTGTGTTTTAAATGTTCAAATATTATGTAACGCTACAACTTTTATATACTTTGCCTTGGGTCCCTCTTCTGTAGAACCATTTAAGAATATATTAAGTAACTGTACCTTTTGCATGTTTTTGGTTATGGGTTTCATATATGTCTCATAACTTTTATGTGTATTAGATAAATTAATTTAGGTTGGTGTTTTTGGCAGTGTTGTTATGTTTTTCAGTTATTTGGTTTTAAAAGAGATGCATGGCTCCTACAGTGGCAATATTCTTTTTTATATTCTACATTTGAAACGTGTCCTCTGATGAAGCATTTATATGAGAAGTTTCTAGAGCATGACTTTTTTCCTAATTGACAGGTTTGTTCTGTACAACCCTTGCAATGACAAAGTTAATATAGAGTGTAGGGATATAGACAAATGGATTATTTTGAAAAGTTCAATTACAAGATGTAATGCAACTTCCCTGGTTATCTCCTCCTATAAAAAACAAAAGCAGGGTATGATTGAGGAGCTATCACCTTTCTGAGACTTTCTTTCTTCTTTTTTCCTATTTTTGGGCGGTGGTGGTGGGGGATGAGGAATGGATTTGATGTTAAAGCAACTAGGGAATAGATAACTTTTACTATTGTGGGTTCCACAGTCTGAAATAGGCATTGTAGATACTCTTTTTCTTTCTTTCTTTTTTTACTGGATGTGCAAGTTGCTTAGACAAGTAGCAGATTTTTCATGTCTCCCTTCAACGTCATCAGACCACTTATCAAGTTTGGATAAAAGACATTTGTTAACAATGTGCTTCATTGTCTGTATTTTCTCTCAGCTAGAAATTGACTGTTTGCAGTGACCCCATCTTTAGAGGTTATGGGGATCTTGACCAGTTTACAACATATTCTCCAGAGGCCTTGAGGGAGATGGCTTTTGGAATTTAGAGATCCAAACTTAGAATGGCTAGTAAGCCCCAGGCATTGTCATCCTTGGCCACATACACACCCCCACCTTCACCACCTTCCTTTTCTTTATTCTGGTTCCATCCAAGGCTGTCAATCCATGCAATAGAGGCTCCCATGGCAAATCCCAGGTACCAACTTTCTTATTCTGAGAACTGCACCCAAGGTGAGACAGTACATGAAAATAGTGATGATGGTCATACCCATTGATTTTTTAAATATATTTTTTCTTTTTTATTTATAAAGAATGCATGCTTAAATTGGATTGATTATTGCTATGGTAGCTTTCATTTCCCTTAAAATATGCAATGTGGTATTGTGTGTGTGCTGATTGAGTGAGGCTACATCCCAGATGCTGTAAGCATTCTGTTAAAGAATTTCAGTCCAGAGGTGGCCAGCAAGCTTTCTAACTTGCTCTAAGTTAGAGAAGTTCCATGCTATAGAGGATACTAATGTAAGCGCTTCTTTTATCACAATCTATACTATCCATACCTAGTTTATCCATGAATGTTGAAATATGTTAGAAATAATAATGTTGCATATTATTCATAAACAGCATACTACATGGAAAATAGTATTTTTCGAGGTGAAAATAAAAAAGAAATTGACCAGCATTATTAATGTAAGAAGAGACTCTCATTGGTAAAATTAAAGCTCTTCAGGATATGTGGATTGGCTAAAATTACTTTAGAGCAGGGTATAAGAATTCAAAGAGGCCTGAAGTTTGTAGCAGTAGAAATTATGCTAGGGATTTAAACCCTAAACAGGATGGTTCCAGCTACTAGCATGGGAGGATCGCTAATGATGGTTGTCTAAAGTGAATATATATATATATATATATATTTTTTTTTTTTTTAAAGATGACTGGTAAGGGGATCTTAACCCTTGACTTGGTGTTGTCAGCACCACGCTCTCCTAAATGAGCTAACCAGCCATCCCGATATAGGAATCCAAACCCGTGACCTTGGTGTTATCAGCACCACTCTCTCCAAGTGAGCCACGGGCCAGCCCTAAAGTGAATATTTTATGCCAGATGTTAATGAGAGCATTTAACTGTATCAAGAGCTGGAACTTAATCAAGCCTTAAAGAATATTTTGTATTACCGGATTTATGTCTGCTTGTCAGTGTATTGGTTAATAATGTCTATACTTGTATGTGTGGCAGAATTTAATCTATGATTTGCTTTCAATATGGTCTAGTGACCACATAATCTACCATAAAGAATCTAAGAGTTGTGCATATGAAATGGGCTTGAGGTCAGTTCATAATTGTTTGTGGAGCACTTACCAAGTGCTAAGTATTTTATATACATTATTAATCTTTACCATATTCTATGCAATAGTCCTCACAACACTCCTAACACTACTGTTTGTTTTGGTTTTTGTTTTTGGTAAGCCATCTGTGCACAGTGTGTTGCTTTTCATTGTCATTATTTAGAGAAAGAGAAGATGATGAAATCCACTTATGAGTTCGGTAGAATTACCCTGTTTTACAGATGGTGAAACTAATCCACAGGGTAGTTAAGTGACTTAAAGATCACAGAGCCAGATGATTGACTCTAAAAGCCCATCCTTCTGACCATGATGTTTTACTGTATCCCTTAATAATTCTTTGTTATTAAATAGAAATATTTATGAGCTAAGAAGTGGATTAAATATTTCTGATAATATAGGATTTACATTGCAGAGTTTTTTATGTGGTTGAAAGGTAGAAAAGTAACTTGTCAAGTCTTAGGGCATTCTGGGCAGATACCAGGACTACAGGATAATTAAACACTTTACAAAGCAGTACTCTCAGCATGGAAAATGTCCTTAAGGACTTTGATTCAAATGACTGGTTTCATAACAATGAAGGGCTCCAAAAGCGGAACAAGGTTCTTTTATGTAGAGCAAAGGAGATAGTTAGGTTAGACTAGCACTGAGCCTTTTCGGTGCAAACATTGGAAGCTGAAGATTATCTGTGCTGATTTTTTCCCTTAATCCTCTTTATTGGGTTTCTGGTTACCCGACCTTAGTATAGCTTGTACAATATCATCTCTGTAACCTTTGTGTTTGTCCGTTTATCTTGATCAACTATCAGTGCAAAGTGAGAAGCTGCCTTTCATCTGGTTTTCAATGGTGCTAACTAGAAAAAGAGGAACTAAAAAGTTTGCATTGAGCAGAAATAAGGTAGTAAAGGTATTAAAGCACTGACAGTGAACCTAAAGATGGTATTTGAAGAAGGAAGGATTCCTAGGGAGAAGGTTCACTAAAGAATAGCGTACACCGTAGGGCATTACGAACAAAGAGGGTTGGCTAAAATCTTGATTATTTTCAGTGGTACAAAGTTTTTCTATTTCAACTTCAGTAAAAAGTTTTTGTCAATTTATCTTTACGCTGAAGCTGTCGTCCAAAATCTAATGCATCAAAGATCTGGCATCATTAAGGAAGATAATCCTTGAACTCTTAGAAATGTAAGCAGAGCTGGGAAAAAGAGAAAAAAAAAAAAAAAGGAAAAAGAAAGTGTAATGCTACATAAACCTTCCTCTCTCAAAAGAAAATAGAACAGGTTTGACTTTGGGAGACCAGTTAAATTAGGTGGTAGAATATAGAAAGAGTTTCCTAACCAAGGAGGCAGGTGAAAGTGAACAAGGAAGTTGTAAAACACAAAAATGATTTAATTTACAAAAGTTTATTAAATAAATGGAGGAGATACAATTCACTTATCTAATGCAGATGATTTTACATAGTGTTGTAGTAGAAAGAACATCAGCTTTCAGTCAACAGAACTGGATTTAAATCCCGGCTTCACTACTTTCTGCCTGGGAAATTTCAAGCAGCTTCTTTAACTTCTCTGAGCCTCAGTTTCCCCATAGGTTAAATGGAACTCCCAGCATTTGCCTTGCAGCAGTATTGGGACCTATATATCTGTCACTAACCTTCTGTTTGACTTTAGGCAACTCAACTTCTCAGCCTCAAAAACTCCATTCATAAAATGGGAATAATAATGCTTCCTGGCTTCAGTCTAGAACTTTTTGCAGCAAATGGGGAAAAACCTACAGGATTGATGCTCTTAGTGGTTTTTGTTCTCTTAAATGAGGATAATGACTACCTAGTAGAGGCATTTTAAAGATTAAGTAGCGATGAATTTAAGGTCCCTAGTTCTTAGTGGCCAGGTAATAAATGGTACATAATAGGCATGCAGTAAATATTGGAACTACCTTATTAAATTCACGCAAGATTTATTGGTGACATTTGCTTACTCAGTACTTACTTTTACAGAGAAAACCATATGACACAGGAAATAACATAAGGCAGTGCTGTCTTACATTTGAATGTGTTCTCCAATTTTCAAAGCATAATCATACTCTCACGGGAAGGACATGCCTACGTCACAATCCATATTTTCAGAAAAAGAGATCCAGAGAAATTTAGTGGTATTTACCAGAGATGATGTGATTTTAAGCAAGGGCTGGAATCTGGATTCCTGAATTGTGTCTGGATGTGCCTTTCTAAAAATGCTTTGTTAGGATAAACTGTAAGAACAAGAAATAAGCAATCAAAATGGGTTTTCCTTTTATGAGTTCATGATGTGTTGATGTCCTGGGCTTACTGTTTCAGTTTTTTAAATGCAAAAAAAGATAAATTCACTGTAACATTTAGAGAGGAACAGAGAGAACATACTTGTGCTAAATTGAGTGGACTCGTGCCACTATCAGTTTTGAGCTTTGAACTGATTTCAGACCCTTGAAAGTTGAAAAATCAGCAAAATGTTTTGCTATTTCTCAAAAAAAAAAAAGACTGAATTTTTTTTTGATATCACAAATCAAATCAATCAACTTCAAATAGCTAAGAAAAAAATAAATATTTTGATCAGCAAAACAAATTGGAATATCAACAAAATTATTAAATTTTCTTTGAAACATGCTTATTTATAATAGAGTAAATGGTTACTGACTACACATCCTTTAAAAGCACTGGGCTTTTAAGAATCAAGACTGAACTGACTTTGATTCCTTAATAAAGTTTAGTTTACCCAGTTTAATACTTTAACATTTGATAAATTTTTTCTTTGCAATATTAAAATACTTTTAGAAAGTAATAGAAATAGAAAGCATTGTGTAAATCATAATGCTTTCTATTTCTTTTACTTTCTATTTCTATAACTACTTATCTATTTTAGTCCAATTCAATTCAACCCACAGTACTCACTGGGAGCCTACACTGTCAAGCATGATACTTTCCTGAAGATAACTACAGTCTCTGCCTTTGAGGAATCCAATGTATGAGCTTTTTGGTAATAAAGCTTATATTTGCTAACTTTTATTGAGCTCTTGCTATGTTTCAGCCACTCTGCTAAGAGTTTTGCACATGTTTTCTTATTTAGTCTCTTCTTCCAAATACTACCTTTGGAGGTAGTATTTTATTAGCCTAGTTTATAGATGAGGGAACAGTGGCTTAGATTAAGGAATTTATCCAGGGACATACAGACCATAAATGGTTTAATCTATTCTCTTAGGTGATATACCAACACAAATATACAGTCGAAAATCTACATATATACACAAATACACAAACACGAATACTTGCACTTAAAAAAATCAGTATACTTTTTCTTCTTTAATCAAAATAAAGGTGTTATTGTGATTGTTGTTTTTTCCAGCCAGCTTATTCTTAAAATATTAATTATGTGATAGTAGAATCATCATTGTGCAGAAAGGGCAATACAAACATAATCGCAGAGGGTGCAAAGACCTTCATGGCTATTAACTCAAATCTCAAATGCTCTGACCCTGATACTGCAGCCCTGTTCTTTTCTGTTTTTTAAAGATTAATTGTAACCAAAATGATATTTAAACTTTAGGTTGCCTTCATAATAAAACTTCTAATCTTAAATTATTCTTGTATTTTTCCTAGGAAATTGAGGTATAAGAAATGCTTTGAATATACTCAGAACTGTTTGTAAAAGGATCCCAAAGCCATAAGGCCAAGAGACCCTAGTCATGAGTAGATGAGGGGCATGCACTCAGGAGAGAAATTCAGGAAAACATAGACTAAAAAAAGCAGACTTCCCTCCACTTTATTTAAAGTTTTGGGATAGAAAACTTTTGATAGAATTCTTAGAAAAATATTACAGATACATAATTCCATTCATACACGTAAATAATAGATTGGGTGACTGTATTAACTTGCTAAAGCTGGCATAACAAAATAGCACAGACTGGGTGGCTAAACAACAGAAATGTATTTTCTCACGGTTCTGAAGGATGGAAGTCCAAGATGAAAGCACCAACAGGGTAGGTTTTTCCAGTCAGATTGGATTAAGGCCCACTCTAATAGCCTCATTTTAATGTAATCACCTCTTTAAGGGCCCTATCACCAAATGCAGTAGTCCCCCGTATCCACGGGGGATATGTTTTAAGACCCCCAGTGGATACCTGAAACCTCAGATGTTACCAAACCCAACTGCTGTCAATTGGAACACTGACAGCAGTGTTTCTGTTTATGTCTTTCACCTACAAATTTAATGCCTTTTCCATTTTAACTGAGCACTTATCATATACTGTGGCCATAACTTTTGCAGTTTGAGGTATGACAGCAAAGCCAACACAGACTTCTTTTTCCTTCTTCACAATGTCACGGAAAGCAGATTCATTCTTACCATAGATCTTAGCAACCTCATCATGTGATTTTTTTTTTTTTCCCGTATTAAGTTGAGAACTTTCACCTTTTTTACTTAAAGAAAGCACTTCATGGTTTCTCTTTGGCATATCCAAATTGACAGCATCACTACTCTTGCACTTTGGGGCCGTTGTTCAGTAAAATAAGGGTGACTTGAACACAAATACTGGAATACCATGTGACAGTCAATCTGATAACTGAGAAGGCTACTAAGTGACTAATGGGTGGGGAGCATGGGCAGGTTGGATCAGCTGGACAAAGGGATGATTCACATCCAAGGCAGAACAGAGCAGGACGGCTCAAGATTTCAGTACACTACTCATAACTGCACTCAGTTTAAAACTTATGTGTTATTTCTCGAATTTTCCATTTAGTATTTTTGGACTAAAGCTGATCATGATTAACTGAAACAATGAAAAGCAAAATCACAAATAAGTGAGGAACTATTGCAAACTTAACCACCGCAACACATATGATCATAAAGGAATCTACTGGGTTTCATATGGGGTTTTGTGGAAGATAACTCCACTGCCACTGAAAATTATGACCAATATAAAAATAAAGCCATGGCATTAATTTTAAACAGTGCATGCATTTCACCCAAGGCTGGAAAGATCTTCCAAATCTTAGATACTGCCTCTTTCCTCCTCTCATCCTTACTATCATAACTAAAGTTTTTATTTTACAACTTTATTGCTCTTGCCTATCAGGTAATTTTTGAAATTTTTGTCTTAATGATATTTGTGAATGCCTTCATTATTATTCATAATTTTTTTCTCTGTTAACGCATCATGCCTGCAAAATTTTATAAGAACATGTTACTTTTTGCTCCTGGCATTACTTCAAAATTCATACAGCAGACAGACTCTACAAAAGCAAAGCCCAGTACCATACTCACAAATGCTGAGCCCCACCTGGTAATAGGATTTTAAAAATTAATAAATTTAGATTAAATGAACGATTAAATGAATAAACTGTTAATTTTAGCAATTTATTTAAATCACATTCAGTATTCAACTCTGAAAAGTTGAAAATAACGATCAAATTTTATCTAGTTTATTTTTTACCTGTACCTTACATTTTTCCCCCTCACCTTTCTGATGATAAACAACACAGTAACCCTGCCAAGTGCCCTTCCAAGAATTTTCTGGAAACTCAAGAAGAATCTCCCACGTGTTTATGTGCCAGTTTTATTCATTGGTTCATGTGGGCATTTGCCATTTCTTCCCTCTTTAATTCTAGGCTTTGTCTACAAGGTGCTATGGTGTCTGCTGGGCCTTGTTACCTCTGCTGGGCATTACTGCTGCTTTTGTCAGATTATGCCACTTTAGCATTAGTCAGGAAACTGGGCTAGTTCTTCTGCTGACCCCACCCACATCTGCTTGGTACCTTGGTCCCTCTCTGGACACCTCAATCTCCCACTAAGCTCAGTTGCCTCCTACTGCAGAGGGCACCCTGCAGTGCTCTCACTGCCAAAGTTTAATGGTGTTCTGTTGCAAAGTAGGTAACTCCTTCCTCTTTTTCATTATATCTTTCTAGAAGTGGTACCAGAGAGAGAGAGAGAGAGAGAGAGAGAGAGAGAGAAATAAAAGGGAAGCCCTGCTTTGGTAATACCTAAAAGGATTTTTTAGGAATTTTGATTTGTTTTGAATTTTGTCTTAGTCCATTTGGGCTTCTATAATAAAATACTATAGACTGGGTAGCCTATAAATAATGGAAATTTATTTCTCACGGTTTTGGAGGCTGGGAAGTCTAAGATCAAGGCGCTGGCAAATTTGGTGTCTGGTGAAGACCTGCTTTCTCATAGATGGTGCTAGACGGTGCTGTCTCATTTTGTGCTCACACAGTGCAAGGAGCAAGGCAGTTCTCTGGGCCTCTTTTACAAGAGCACTAACCCCATTCATGATCTAATCACCCAACAAAAGTCCTGCCTCCTAATACTATCACATTGGGGATTAGGTTTTCGACATATGCATTTTGAAGGGACACAAACATTCAGACCATAGCATGTTTCTATGTTACAAATCCTTGGGTCTCCCCAGTGAAGTCTTCTACATACATAATTGTCTTGGCTTTTATTGTGGTTGTTGGTCCCCATTCTCCACCAGAAATGAGGGATTACGGAAACAGACTGAATCTGGTAATTGTGTTGACATGACGTAGAATAAGAACAACTACATGTGTAATGCAAAATGACTCCCAACTGAACTAATTTTGAAGAAAGCAGTAGCACAAAATTTGAGATGAAACCACGCAAACATAAACACCATACATTTTTTCAGAAATCTTGAGAACGATATAAGACTTAATCTATGAAACGGGTGGACTAAAGCATTCTTATCTAGTTACTATAAAGTAAGGTGACTATACATGACCTCAGGGTTGAATTAATCTCAGGATTGCCCTTCCTCAAAGGCAAGGAAGGTTTGGTATTAGGAAAGTCCACAGTGCCTAGTTCTCTCTTCCCTTAGAGCCAGTTGTCTTTCAAGAACCTCCTTAGTCTTTCTCTTAGACAAAACAGGTCATCCCACTGGTTCATCAAACATGTGCACACAGAACTAAACCTCAGCCAGGGATTGTGCTCAAGCTGGATCCCTTGCTATTGCTATTAATGCTGAGAAATTTAAAAAAAAAAAAAATCAGCAAATCATATTTTTTTTTCTGCCCCAAATGGTTTTATCTCTTTGAAATGATCGCCTATGTTGCCAAAAGAAGCTTTATTAAGCAGATAGCATGTTATCTTTATTAGAGATGCCAAGGAAGAGTAGTTATTAATTAGAAATGGAATAGGGTTGTTGAAGAGCCCTGATTTGTAGCATGTGCCAGTTTTTCTGGTGTAAATACTCCTGACAACAAATTTCAAGCTATCAAAGTGACATCAACGATCTTGCAAAAGTTTTGAAATCTTAGCAATCCGTTCTTGCAAGCCGATGTGAAGCAGCTCCAGCACACCACCAGGACAGGCAGAGAGAATTTTTTTTTTTTAATTTTATTTTGTCGATATACATTGTGGCTGATTATTGCTCCCCATCACCAAAACCTCCCTCCCTCCTCCCTCCCCCCTCCCCCCCAACAATGTCCTTTCTGTTTGCTTGTCATATCAACTTCAAGTAATTGTGGTTGTTATATCTTCTTCCTCCCCCGCCGGTTTTTGTGTGTGTCTGTGTGTGTGTGTGTGTGTGTGTGTGTGTGTGTGTGTGTGTGAATTTATATATTAATTTTTAGCTCCCACCAATAAGTGAGAACATGTGGTATTTCTCTGTCTGTGCCTGACTTGTTTCACTTAATATAATTCTCTCAAGGTCCATCCATGTTGTTGCCAATGGCAGTATTTCATTCGTTCTTATAGCTGAGTAGTATTCCATTGTGTAGATGTACCACATTTTCCGTATCCACTCATCTGATGATGGGCATTTGGGCTGGTTCCAACTCTTGGCTATTGTAAAGAGTGCTGCGATAAACATTGGGAAACAGATATACCAGGCAGACAGAATTATAATTCAGGCAGGGATCAGAGATCAGGGATCAGTGACTTAGGCAAAGATACTGGATGAGAAGTTGTCCGAATCCAGGCAAAGCATCTGGATGATATGCACCAGACTCCTCAACAAGAAAAAGCTATCTATATTATTAAGAGTCATCTAAGCCATGGCCTTTCTTTGTTCTTCCTGTTAAAGGCTAGAACTAGTCTCTGTGGTGATTGATTAGAGGCAGGTGGAGGTGAATCAGAGCATCAGAGCAGACACTTCATTCTCAAACCTGCAGCTTGACAGGTACGGAATTAGGTAAAAGTAGTGGCTAAAGGAAAGCACCTCTTAAAATACAGTACTGAGCTCCCTGCTTCTAACCATCTGCAACAGTGAGGTGATTTGTACAAAAAACTTCCAGTCTTTCTCTTTCTCTCTCTTATGAATGCGCTGCCTTGCTCAAAGTGATCTATCATTCCAAGTGATGTCATTTACAAATCTGCTATTACAAGAATATTCTTTAGCTCATAGTCTGGAATGAGAGGTTTCTGTGTTTAATTCTGTGACTTTTTCACATAACTCAATTTATATCATTTTATTTCAAGAAGAAATTTTTGTCCTAAATAATAGTAAAAAGAATTTCAAAATGGCATGATAACTGTAGTTTTTAATCATTTATTAACTCCTTTCAAAATAACTGTCCTTAGGATGCCAATTCTTTTACAAGTCTAGCCTTTAGATACAGCTTTAGTAATGGTACTTCCATTAATAATTTTTGCCAGTTGGTTATTAGTTGAGAGAAGCCTAGGAAAGCCCTCCAGAATGGCAATAAAATGATTAAATATGGTATTCGAAGGATCCAAATTTCCTTAAGAATAAAACAAAAAATTTATTTGTAGGAGTATCTCCTTTCCTTCCAAATGATTTCTGTTTGTAGGAACTAAATATCATTATGCACATAATTGTGGAAATAGTGTTTTCAAAAGATGCATACCAGCCTTACACCATAAAAATTGTTGACACATTTTTTAAAATGACATGTAAAAAATTAATTACGTAAAACATTGAAAGTCATGGAATTAGAACTAGTTTGTAATTGGGTTTTACACCTCCTATATAGATGAAAAAGAGATAAATAAATAAAAATTAAGAATATTAACTTAAGAGAACTTGCCCAAGCCTACTGATGGAACTCAACCCCGGGCTACTATTTCTGCTTTTCCATGCTACCAAGCCTTCCTCAGCCCGACCGGAGAGATCAGGCCCAAGCCTTTACCTGGTAACTTACTTGAGCCTCTTCTCCAAAGTTCACCACGATGCCCTAGGGCTTCAAGGTTTCTTTCTTATAAAGTCCTGAGGTTCTCCCAGGGACATATAAACCTATGACTGTATCCCCAGGTTAACAAAATTTCTGTCAATTCATATTCCTAATGCATCCACAGCATGTGGTGGTGAGATGCTGGCCACTTTGGGTTCCAAACCATTATATACCATTTATACCCCTCATTTTTTCTAAGGGACTGGGAATGTGGATTCAGTATTCTATTTCCCCTGGATTTTGTAGGAAGCTGTCCCTGGACTACAAACTAGAATTATAATATCCTAAACTATTTCCTGACTTCTCTGTTCAGAATACCAACCCCCTCCAACCAAGCCCCCAGCACTATCTCCTTTCTGCTTTATTTTCCTCCCTAACACTTACCCCTGCCTGAAGTATGATATATTCTACTTATAAATTTGTCTATTGTCTGATTTTATCACCAAGTGTAAACAGTAGGAGGTCAGGGTTTTTGTCTATCTTGCTCACTGTCCTTAACACCTAGAGTTGTGCCTGGCACACAGCAGGTACTTAATAATTATGGAAAACATGAACCAATAAAAGAATGAATGAATAAATTTTGGAGGCTAGAGTTCAGAGTTGTGACTTTGTAGTGTCTAGTTTAACAAGAAATGACATGATGGTAATTTCTACAGAGGGCTATTATTTATTGGAATTATAGGTTTCCTTAATTTAACAACAATGTTTTTTGAGAACCTTTTGTATACAAGGCACCGTATACTATACATTGGAGTTTGGTACAGAGTTCCCAGTTTAGTAGGTTTACTAGGATGAGTAGGGTTTAGAAATGATGTGTGTCATTATGATACATTGTTGTGGGTGATTGCTTACATGCTGGCTGAAGGAATATATGAATGAATGTTAGAATCAGTGTCCTGATAGAAGTAAATGCCTCATAGGAACACCAAGAAAGGTGTGACTGCTTTTGAGGAGTTTGTGAAGCGGTGTTGCCAGGCATAGATTTATGGAGGAGAAAGCATTTACTTTACATTCTGAAGGAGTTGCTGGCAGAGGAGAGCACTCTGGGCTGAGGAAACTGAGTAGTCGAAGCACAGATGAGGAAGATTCTGGCATCCTAGGGCAATTGCTAATTTGTGACAAGAGATAAGGCTGGAAATGTAAGTTGGGACAGGATTAGAAAGTATCTTAATGATTTTAAATTTTTATCCTTTAGGTTATGAAAAATTACTTAAGGTTATTAAGTGAGGGGTGACATAATATGTTACATGTTTTAGACACATAAATATTTTTGGTGCAAAATGTGTGGGCTTGGAGGAGGAAAGAGATTTCACATAGGGAGGCCAGCTAGGGAGCCATTATTTTGGTCCAAGTGGAGATGATGAAAATTAGGATAATAGCAATGGGAGCAGAGAGGTGATGGAGAAAATAAATATTATGGAGGTGGGCTCCATAGGATTTGATGATTGACTGATGTGAAGAATAAGGTAAAGGGAGAAGTGAGGAATGATGATGAAGTTCCTAATTCAGAAAACTAATACATGATTTTATCCTGCACTGAGATGGGTAATACATGGGGCAGAGGGAGCAGGCTTGGCAGAAAGGTGAGGAGGGAGACATTGTGTGCTGTCAGACAGTCCACGTTTGAGTTGCTAGAGGCCATGCAGAGGGTGGGCCTTGAGCGCAATGTAAAATGGGGCTGTAGTTGCAGAGTTGAGTGTCATTGTTGAACGTCTTAGTTCATTCAGGCTGCTATAAAAAAATACCATAAAGTGCGTGGCTTATAAGCAACAGAAATTTATTTCTTCCAATTCTAGAGGGTGGAAAGTCCAAGGTAAAGGTGCTGGCAGATTTAGTGTCTGGCGAAGGCCAGTTTCCTGTTTCATAGATGGCACCTTCTTGCTGTGTCCTCATATGGAAGAAAGGGCATGGCAGCTCTCTGGGGCCTCTTTTATGAGGGCACCAATCCCATCCATAAGGGTTCCACCCTCATAACCTAATTACCTCCTAAAGGCCCCACCTCTTAACACCATCATCTTGGTAATTAGTTGTCAACATATGAATTTTGGGGACACAAACATAGTACTGAGGCTATGAGCTTTTATGACCTCCATTAGATAAAGAATACAGAGCAAGCACAAAAGCACTCCTAGGATGGAACCCTGAGGTCTGTGAATACTTGAGAGAAACTGGTAAAGATGGAGAATGAATGCTCAGTTTCACCAAAACCAGAGTAGAGGCAAGGGAAGAGGAATCTTTGCAAAAGAAAGAAATGGTCAACCGACAAATGCTACTGAAGTCAAGAGGAGGAAGCTCAATATTTCGTAGTCTTGGTGGCCTTAGCAAGAGCAATTTCAGTGGGGCATTGAAGGTGGATTGTGGAGATGGGAAGGTGAAAAAGCAGGGTAAAAACTGCATGTTGTATAAGAATGCACAGCAGCATCCCCCTTTGTACCCTCGGCCCTACCCCATCCAACCTTTCTCACAGAAACAGATTCTCAGTCACGTGGAGCTTACAATGAGGTGAATTAACTTAGCACCTTGTGTTCAAGTGAGGACTTTAATAATTTTCACAAGTTTACACGATGTGACTGCCAGCCCTTTCCTCTTCCTTTAGCATCCTCACAGATTTTTTTATATGACTTATGAACATCACTTACTGACCAAAATGTATTTGGGGAGGTGAGTGAGGTCCAGGAAGTCTTCATTTCTAAAAAGGTCATGAGCAGATACTTAATTACCAGTAGCAGTCACACATCCTGAGGTGTCCTTGATTTAAGTTTGATTGCTTCCATGCTGATGACAGCATCCTCTGTCACCTATGTGATGGAAAAAAAAAAATGCCTCAATTCTTTTATAAGCAGAACTTTTCAAAAGCAAAAGGGCAAAAAGTACACATGTACATGGACACACACCTGTGTATGTAATTGTATAAAAAATCTGAAAGGTACATACCCAATAGTTAGCAATGAGTAACTCTGTGGAGAGGAGTGAAATTAGGGGATGAATAAAAGTAGACCTTTACTTTTTAATTTTTCTTCTCTTGCACTATTTAAATTTTTCAATAGGCATATATTCAGGCGTTACTTGTACCATTCTTTAAAGTTGTAGCATCTCTTTATGTGAGAGACTGTCCTTTCCACACCTACCCCTTACCCAAAATTCTACGTAGAGTTCATAATGAATGGAGGTCTAAATGTGATCTCTACTTGCTGACAGGTTAGTCTTAATCTTGAGCCTGTTGGTGAAGAGAAAAATTTGAGCAGCTAGCCATGGATAGACTAAAAATATATATAAATACTGTGAGCAAAATTTGGTGACTTTTTCAGCAGCCAAAAAGTAGTGCACTTTCCCAGTGGAATGGTCCAATTGCCTTTGAATCAGGGGGAAACTCAGTAGCAATACAGATTCCTAGGTCCCACCCTTGTCTTACCAAACAGGGTGCTCTGAGGATGAAACGAGAGCTTACATTTTAAAGAGCACCATTGGTGATTTTTATGTAAACATTTGGGGGTCAGTGCTACATATAAAAGAGTACTCACTTGAAAATCTCCAGGCCTGAGTTTTAGTCCTGACACTGTTTGTGTGGTCTTGGACAACTTGCTTATTCTCTCTGAGTTCTTCCCTTTCAGATCTAGGATTCTATGACTTGTATGATTGTAAATGTGACACAGCACCGTGGAGAAGAAACGTTCCTCCAGATCAACCTTCTCATTACCATGTTTATTTTTGTTCCTGATCCCGCCAAATAAAAGGAAGCCTTTAGTGAAGTCATGTTTATTAAAAGTAAACTTCGGTTTCAAACTTTCTTCCTCTGAGCTTATCAAAGCCTCAGGTGTTTATCACTGATGGGAATTCCTGCTGCTCAGGGTGACGGGTGTGAGCCGTGGGAGGAATCCTTGCCAGTGCGGCAAGAGCCCAGCAATCATGAAAATTTCTCCTATCTCTTAATTTGTAAATATTTAGATGTGAAGTGTCTGTAAAATGGCTGGGGCAAGAGAAGGGGTTGGTGGAGGAGGTGTGGAGAAGAGAGGGAGACCTGTAAACATAAAAACGTTTTCTATTCCTTCACATCAAGGTCATTGAAATACAAAGTTGCCTTTAGCATGGCTGTGGCACTTTGCTGTCACCTTCTTTCTGTGTTTAAGGACTTGATAATGACGACTCACACGTGCACATTTGCTTTGCTTCTGTTCCAGCCTTTTGGACCAGGTCCCTGTCTGCTGCCAGCACAGTGATCAAGGGTTAGTCTGACAAAATGGCCTTGGAGTTACACCCTAACAGGAAAAAGCTGGAGCAAGCAGTGGGAGACTAGGATAGAGATTCTCTCTTCTTCTGGCTTTTGCTCTGCTTCTAACCTAGAAAAGAAGAAAGGAAAGAGGAGGATTTGTTGTTCTTTTGGTATTTCACTGTACAGAAATTCATGAGAATTTCTTTTTTTCTTTTTCTTTTTGTAGTGGATATGATTATATTCCCAGAAAGTCCAGTCTAGTGAGAGGAACAAACATGTAAACTTATCATTACAAAAAAAAAAAAAAAGTGAATAATTTTACAAATGTATAAGTAGAAATCCATGAGAATTTCTTACATTTGTTTAAAATTACAATTAAGAACATAAAAATGTGGTTTCACTGTTATGTTTAATACTCTACTGAATTCACCACAGCCTGGCATATCATAACCACAATGAAAATGACCACACCGCCATACTCTAAAATTTCCTAATGGTATGTAGGATATGAAAGTCCCAGTTGTATTTTGCAAGACATTTTGTCCCTTTTTTGCTGTTTCCTTTTTTTTATTCCTAGAACTATTGCCTTCTCTCTGTCTGTCTGTCTGTCTGTCTGTCTGTCTCTCTCTCTCTGTCTCTGTCTCTCTCTCTCTCTGTCCCTCTCTCTCTGGCTCTGGCTCTGTCTCTCTCTCTCTCTGTCTGTCTCTGTCTATCTCTCTCTCTGTCTCTGTCTCTCTCTCTCTCTGTCTCTCTCTGTCTCTGTCTGTCTCTCTCTGTCTCTCTCTCTCTCTGTCTCTGTCTCTGTCTCTCTGTCTCTCTTTCCTTTTATCTCCTTTGAAAATTAACATATCTAATACATTGAGCCCCTTTTTGCACTTTTCCATAGATTGTGGTGATTTAATATATGTTCAGTAGGACAACATTTTTAAAAATGCAACTATTTGTGAATTTGATTGTGGTCAGATGTTGGGGAAAGCAGAATTCAGTTCTGGCTGAAGTGGAGACTCTTTTATTGTTTGAGAAAATCACCTTAACAAGACTATTGCTTATGAAAAGGTAGTCTGGAATATTTGTGCTGGAAAAGGTTTGTGCAAAGAAGACAAATTGCTCTGCTAAATAGTGACATGGTGCTCATTGACTGAGCTGGCAGTTCTGGGAGATCATTTGGCTAACTGACCCTTTGCTTCATCTGGGTGGTGAATAATAGAGGCAGGAGGTAGGGACCATTGAAAGATGGTAAGAGACAGAGTAAAGGGTCTGGGACTCAGCCCTAGGGTGTAGCAAAAAGGGAGGGAGATAACAAGTCGTGAACTTCTCATAAAAACGTGTGAAACATGACCTTTAGAAGAACTCATAATACCTGACCTTAATTTTTTTCTTTGTTGTGATTCCTTTATTTATACTTAAAATTTCATTTAAGCTTTATTAATCATTGAAGCTTGGAATTAACTTTGCTAAGGGAAATTATGAAATGGTTCTCTGACCACAATTGTACTAAACTCATGCTATGAGTCTAGCTGTTCCTTCTGAGGCTAACAGGAAGGAAGCAGCATTCTTTCAAAGTGTGCCATAAGTCTTTGAATTCCATTTGTTGGCCAGCAACAAAGAAAGTGGCTTATAGAAGAGGAAGAAATGAGTATGACCATTGCCCCCCGCACCCCAAGATTGGCCAGGGGAATGTGCAAGTATTCTCCAGGATTCTCAGTAAAATTAGGGAAGTGGAATGTGAAAAGGGACATGGATGTCTGCAATCATATGAGGTGGAGAACTGAATAGGTCTTATTTGGATATTAAAGGAAACGGTGACTCCAAGTTCCCGAACACTGGAGGACCCTCAGATTAATCATATCGTATTGTATCTTTGAAATGCCTTACTTTTATGATGACCTATTTTGTAAACATAAATGAGTATGGTACTTATACATGCTGTAAGTTAATGTTTTTAAAATTTCTTTAAGTTCAAAGACATCCTGTTAAAAAAATTATTTCCTATATTATACTCTATATGATATTAGGGGGGGTAAATTTTATCCAGATATAGAGGACTACTATTTGATAGCAATGAAAATGTGAGTAATGTTGGACACACTGGATTCTTAGAGGCATCTAACTTTCAAGAAAATGAATGGTGTTTACTTGATTGGTAGGTCTTATAAAAGAGAATTTTGATGGAAAAACAATCTGACTTTGTCATCAGTCACAGTGTTGTTTTCCACCATCACCCTGAAATTCCGCATTGATGCAATGCCTGCTTTGCAGTCCCAGTTTTCTCTTGGTTGCTGCTTTATTTTCCAAAATTCTCTTCAAATTAAGAAATACAAAAACACACTCAGTAACAGTGATTCATGAGTTAAAAATTCACAATCCATAGTCTTTCTATAGCTCTGATTTTTTTTTTTTTTCATCTCCTTGAGTTTTTTAGTTTAAAGATAAATAGAGGCACTTCTGGGAACATTTAAATTGTTTTTTGTTCCAAACTGTTGTCATCAAGTAAAAAAAAAAAAATCATTCAATTCATATTGGCTTCTTTCTAGCCCTAATAGTTAGGATTTTACAGATAATATTCCTTAAGCATTGTTATTTTTATATTTTGGAAGAAACTCTGTTATTAGTCAGTAGTCCAGTTCCTGGGATCAGAAGGTGAACTTGGGTATTAATTGTGGTTGACACTGCACACCCTACATCAGTGATTATATAAGGAGCCTGGGGCCTTAAAGGGAGATATAAATTGGTGCCACAGGCCTGGCGCCAGGCACAGACAGGGCCTGGCCCTCAGACATGACAGATGTTCCACTGTTAAAGTGATTTCTGGATGTCGTGACCTATTACCAGCTCCCCTGCCCTGAAATGCACAGCCAGTGTTGCATAAACGTGCCATTAATTTGTCTTTTTGCTTTTGTGCTCCCTTACTTTCCTGGCTTCTCTTTCTTCATTTTACCTCATTGGTAGTTAAGAGACTATCATCGGGAAAGTGATTCTTTAAAAAAATTTATTTTTAAATTTATTTTTAATTATATGTATTTATGGGGTACAGTGTGTTGTTTCAACACATGCATGTATTGTACAAGGATTCACTTAAGGTAGATAGCATATCCATCACCTAAACATTTATGGTTTCTTTGCGGTGATTATGGTCAAGATCCTCTTTTCTAGCTATTTAGAAATATACAATACAATAATATTAGCTCTAGTCAGCCCAGAGGACCAGAACATATTCTTTCTATTTACCTGTACCTTTGTATCTGCTAATTCACCTCTTCTTTTCCCTCCCACACTCCTCCCCTTCCCGGTCTCTGGTAACCATTATTCTACTCTACTTCTATGAGAATCTCTTTGAAAAGTGATTCTGGAGAAGTCCATGTGAAGGGCTACGATTGACATAGAATTAAAGAACAAGCTCCCACTGGCAGGAAGCTTGAAGGAGCACAAACCTTAGAGTATGTGGATATTAGAAAGAGACACTAAGAGGAAAGAAAGAAAACTTGGGGATAAAGGATTTCCTCAAACAATGTCATGACAAAGAGGGACAGTATGGTTGTTACCTGGGGAAGAAAACATCACAGCTGAAAAATGAAAGGGAGTCGGGCTGAGAAGGAAAAGGAGGAGAAAGAACTGGCTAGGCAGTGGTAACAGAGAAATGGGGAGGCTGGGAAGAAAGCAGGGGTATGCTTAAGAAGCACGTGCTAGCAACCATTTCAGGGTCTCCCCTAACTCATAGGATAACTCATGCTTTCCTTTCACCCGAACTTTTCTGTAATTTAACCAGCCTGTGAAGTAGAGGTGATCCCAATGAATTGTTAAATATCCATGACATATATTAAATAAGTTTATAAAACAAATTTGATTATTAGATATGAAAATCCACCCCTTCACCCCCAATTCAGGCTTCAGGACCTAATGGAGAAGGGATTCAGAGGATTGTCCTTGTCATTATTTTAAAAACAAATCCGGTTCTCTTCTCTTCTGCCATTGAAGCCTCATGTGGCCATGGACCAATGTGGATTAGAGTTATGCTGAGGAGTCGCTAGCAAGGAAGCCTACAGCAAAGGGCATGAGAAAGTTGGAGCTCTCCTTTGTTCCCAAGGGCCTTAGTTCACTAAAGTCACCGTCAACATTTTTCTTAAGCTGGATTTAATGTGTATATTCAACTTTTAATTAGCTGAGTGAGATGTATTTACTTAATGGATTATCTAAAACTCCTTTTAAATTTAATGTCCTAATATGAGGTAGGGCCTTAGGGTCTGAATTTCTTCCCATTATGCAGTTGATATGTAAACACGAAGAAAGTTATGGTGAGCATCAGCAGAATATGGGAAAGTTTGACATGAAAAACAAAACTAGAACATGTAGAACATCTAAAATCAAATACGGCATGGTTTAGGGTGTCTATGGTTTGAAACTATTTCTGCTGTTAAAATTTCTCCTCCTTATTAGCACGGATAACTGCCAGTTGACCAAATTCTGGTGCCTGGAACTCACAGATAAATGAGAAAACTATTAGATATTACAAAATCACTGATAGGTACAATCTTAAATGGCCAAACACTAGATATTTTTCCAGAATCATCCTAAATATCATTTTAAAATCATATAATAGTTAAAAAAAGAATTGTTCCTTCAAAAGATTCTGGTTTTCTCATCTTATATATGGTGGGTTAGAGTATTATATACACATTTTTGCAAAACTTAGACCACTTGTGCCAAGATAAACATATTCCAATCCCCTAAACAGTCATAATGGCCACAGAAGGGAATTTATAACAAATAAAGAAAAAAATAAATCCCTTGCAAATAGCATGATCAGCAAGACAGACATTGCAATGTATTCTTGATAAACATTCAACACATACCTGAGGGAATATAAAAAGAAAACATTTTGACTTGTTTTTAGAATAAGATCTAAGAAACAGCTCATACTTTTCGGTTGCTTTAATTCACTCATGGTAGAGAAGAATAACAATTCTAGTAAGTCGTCTTGACTGCTTTTGTTAACCATATTTATAACAGTCAGTAATAGTATCCCAAGTCTTTTTTGTGTTCTGCTTTGGGCTGTGTTTGGGTCTCCCTGAAAACTTCCTTGGTAACCCTCCTACTTGAGGTCACTGTGATAGGTGGTAGCTAATTTCATGTGTCAACCTGACTGGGTCACAGGGTGCTTGGATATTTGGTTAAACATTATTCTGGGTGTGCTTCAGAAAGTGTTTCTGGATGAGATTAACATTTGAGTCTGTAGCCTGAGTAAAGCAGATTATCCGTCCCATTGTGGGTGGGCATGATCCAATCCACTGAATAGAACAAAAGGGCTGAGTAAGAGAGAATTCATTCTCTCTGCCTGATTGTCTTTGAGCTGGGACATCCGTCTTCTCCTGCCTTCAGACTTGGACTTAGATTAGAACTATACCACTGCCCCTCCTGGGCCTAACTTTTGACTGCAGATACTGGGACTTCTCAACTTCCATAATCGCATGAAACACTTCCTTGTAATAAATCTCTCTCTCTCTTTCATATATATACATGTACATATGTTTCATATACATATATATATTTTTTTTGTGTATATATATATATACACTATATATATATATATATATTCTCTGGTTCTGTTTTATTCTCTGAAGAACCGTGACTAATACAGTCACCTATTTAGCATTTTCATGAGATTGGTAACAAGAGCTATGCTAAACTGTAAAAACACCCATTTCAAAGATTTGTATTCCTTCCCTGCAAAGTGTCTTCAGGGGGAGAGCTCCAAGAGGGAAAGCAAGAAGAGCCATTCCTATTCATGTGCCTTGAAACTCTGACCCAAGGCAACCCATTTTCAACAGCCCATTGCAGCAGGCAGCGCTGCTCTGAATCCCCTACTGCCGGCTCACTTTATGTAGCTCTATGTCTATTTGCCTCTGGCTTGGAGTACCAAAATGCTTTTAGCATCTGGCAGCCACTCGCTCAGCTCCCAACTGCTGATACAATGCTGCTGCTGGAAAACTCACTCGGCCTCTGGAAGATTATACCCAGACCCTGAAAGTTGTTTTTGCTCTTGTTATTTTCAAAGCCCACCAGTCTGGCAGCTTCTGATGGAGCTGCTTCTGACTTCCTCAGGGGTCTTTACCCTCACCTGCACAGATGGATTGGCTCCTGGAAATCCTATAATCCCATGACATTAAAAAAAACAATAAATGCATACATATTGTTTTTCGGGGTAAACAAAGGGCTCCAAGACTCCAAAAAGAAGTTTGTTCTAGGGATTTGACAGGTTTTCTGATTCTTTAAGTCTTTCTGATTCTTATTCTACCTTGGGAAGGACATTAAATCAGCCAAAAGCATTGTTTGCTATGTTGAGTCCAAAGGAGTCCAGCAGTATCTGAGTACTTTCTTAACCAACCCTCCTTCCCCTTAGCTCAGGAGGTTACACGAACTTCTTCCTCAGAAGAATGTACCAAGCCTTCTCAGCAATCTCAGGTTGAGAAAAACACTCAAGGTTAAGCACAACTGTACATTTTTTCAAGGCAATAGTCTAGGCTCAAAGCATACAGGGTAGGGAATACACAAATTCACTGTTTATTCAAATTGTATGATGCCTTGTCTCTCTTAACTAGCCAGATTAGTAAATGATGTTTTTTCCATTTACTCCAACATATCTTCCTCCCACCACCCACCTATATCTGGGGGCACTAAAGTTCGGTGTTAAGGTTTTATTGATTTCCAACAAATACTTACTGAACACCTTTATTATTTTAATGCCTGGACTTTTTATGGTTGCAAGTTACAATGACAGGGTAAGTTTACTATCACAATTTTCCTCCCCAGTAAAGGAATATTACTGGAATCTATTTGTGTTCTGCCAATTTGCTGCTATTCCACCATGATGACTTTCAAGGTTTATTCTTAGATATGTTCCTGTTGCCTAAAAGTAGGACTGGTTCATGTCTGCATAGAGCTGTCAGTCTAGCAGGAGAAAGAGGATACACAAATAAATAGTGATAATAAAAAGCAACAACAACTATAATAATGGTGTCTATAATGTGCAATGGAACTGTAGCCTAGGGAGTAATTAAGTCTGCAGGTAAGAGAGGGCCAGGGAACGCTACTAAGAGGAGAGGATGTTTCTCCTGGGTCAAGACATGAATATAATTTGACCAGGGGGACTAGCAAGAAGTGAAAAAAGGAAGATCCGATGACCAAAATACTGTAAGACTGAAAAAAGTCTAGAGTGGTGTTCTTTCTTAAATTCACGTTTGGAAAACAATTACTGTTTGAATAAGAGTGCTTAAGCTTTCCTATTAAGCAATGTCTTTAACATGCTTATTTAAGACAAGGAAATTCTGTTCCAGTTTTTTTATTTTATTTTTTAAGATAGAGAAGCAGCTGTATGCTTTCAATGCCTTATTTAATTTTAAACAACAATTTAAAAGCATTTTAAGGATTAAGTTTTTTCTTTTGAATTAAATCCATTTTTTAAAGAGGGACTCTAATTCCCTTATTTGTTTAACATTTATGGTGTGTTTAATATAGTGTACATAATATATATTTACTCTCTTAGAAAAGGATTTAATGCCTTCTATACAACAAAATTGCTACTGCCAGTAAGATGTGGTTTATTACAAGAGTTTATAAGTTAGATTTATTAACACATTCTATACATCATCTGGGAGAAATTTGTTTTAAATTTTTAAAGTTATTATAATTACTGGACAGACCTTCCTGAAACATTTAGTACCCTATCCCAATAAAATATCAAAATTCTATATTCTTTGTGCTTTCATAGGTTAGAGTTATTTTAGGACAGTTATTTTAGGAAATATATCTGAAAATATACATGCACAATTATTTAACTCCTCTTATTTAAATAACATTTCAGAGACCATAGATCTTTGTTGTTTCAGATACTCTTTCCAATATTGTGTTCTCTTTAATAGATTCTTTGCCAATTTGTTACACAGATATTTTTCATGTTTTAATGGAAAATAAAATTTCTGTTTAAAAATATAATAAATTTGAGTACCGGCAATATACCACCCAATGTGCTTTGTACTTGTAATACCAAAAATAAGCTTATGGACGAGGAATTATAGCACCACTGGTTAGGTGTTCTAAAAGAAATATGTGTGAAGTATCAGAGACTCACAAACTATGAAGCACTAAATTCTGACTAGGGAAAGATGGGATGGCTGAGTAGGAAGAGGATGTTTGTGAAGTATTCTAAAAGAATAAGGGGAAAAAGAGTATTTCAGCGAATGGCAACTTCATGAACATAGTTGAGTGTGAGGAATGGTGAGGAGTGGACAGGGCAGGAGATAAGGTTGGGAATGAGGCTGGGGCCACATCAGTAAGGAGCTGGTATACCACTTAGGCCGAAGAGGAAATGGCTAGAGGCATGTACTAGAAAGATCACTTTGGTAACAAGAAGGGAAAATGGACCCATTCCAGAAAAGAGTAATGACAAGAATCCCAGTTAGTAGTTTATAGGAAATATGAAGCCCCAACTGTGGTACTCACAATGGGGACAGATAAGACAGGAGGGATGAGAGAACTGTTTGCAAATGGTGGACTTGACAAGATCTGGTGACCAGTGGGGTAGAGCAGAAGAGGTAGACATATGGAAAAGTAGGAGTGGCAAATTACTAAGTTTTTAGTTTGGGAAACAGAATGAATAGTGGCATTATTCTCTAATGTAGAAAAAATAGGAGGAAGAATTTTGGAAGAAGCAAAAATACTTAGTTTGGGGGGGAAATGCATTTTATTAGGACATGGAAATGGGTTTCAATCTTGGTTCTCTGTTCTATTACTTTATTTTTACTAGTGATGTGAAAATCTGGCAAGCTCTTTAACCTCTCAGAGCCTCCTATTTTTTAAAAAAAATTTATTTTATTTATTGAATCAAAATTGATTATACATATTTTGGGGGTTGAACATTGAGATATGTTGATTAAATCAATATTACTAGCATATGCATTGTTACAAATCGTAATTATTCTTTATGCCCCTTGTACAACCTCCCCCTCCCTCCGCTAATTGCCCTAGATTTCTTCTCTCCTTCTGAAAGAATCATGGTTACTCTGTTAATTTGTTGCCTAGATCATCTGTCCAATGCTGAGAGATGTGATCAGGTCCCCCAGTATTATCATAGAGCAGATGCTTCTTCTGTCACTCTGGAATGGGCTTTGTGGAGAAAGACATCCTCTTCTTTGTCTCTGCTGGTGACTCTTCTTACGAGAATGCACTCCAGTGGTTGGTGGACCATCTGCATGGTGGTTGTGGCTTCTAGCCGCTTTTCACAGCAGCCATGGTTATTGTGGTGGCTGTGGTGGGCCACCCACGTGGAGGTGTTGTTTTTGGCATGCTCCTTGGCACTGGCAGTATACCTGGTTGTGGGGTGTATTTGGTCCCCTTCTCCATGCCTCTGGTCCCTGGGCAGGCTCCAAGGCGCTGGCGCTATGTGTCTGGTTGTGGGAGAGGGGTCCAGTCCCCTTCTCTGTGCCTCGGGTACCCAGGTGGGCCCTGAGGTGCTGACCTTTTGTGCCTGGTGTGGGAGGAGAGTACAGTCCCCTTCTGCATGCCTCTGGGCTGGGTGGGCCCCATGGTGCTGTCACAGTGTCCCTGGTTGTGGGAGAGAGGTCCAGTCCACTTCTCCTTGCCTTGGGTCCTTGGGTGGGCCCCGAGGTACTAGTGTGGTGTGCCTTGTTGTGGGTGGAGGGTCTGGTTCCTGGCTCCATGCCTCAGGTCACTGGGTGGGACCCAAGATGCTGGCTTGATGTGCTTGGTTGTGGGAGAGAGGTCCAGTCCCCTTCTCCATGCCCTGGGTCCCTGGGTGGGCTCCGAGGTGCTGGCATGTTGTGTCTGGTTGTGGGAGGGTGGTCCAGTCCACAACTCCATACCCCAGGTCCCTGGGTGGGTCCCAAGGTGCTGGCTCAGTGTGTATGGTTGTGGGAGGGTGGTCCAGTCCCCATCTCCATGCCCTGGGTCCCTGGGCCGGGCACAAGGTGCTGTCTTGGTGTGCCTGGTTGTGGGAGAGAGGTCCAGTCCCTTCTCCTTGCCTCAGGTCCCCAGGTGGGCCCTGAAGCACTGGTGCGGTGTGCCTGGTTGTGCGAGATAGGTCCATTCCCCTTCTCCTTGCCTCGGGTCCCCAGGCAGGCCCCAAGGTGCTGGCGTGGTGTGCCTGGTTGTGGGAGAGAGGTCCAGATCCTGACTCCATACCCCAGGTCCCTGGGTGGGCCCCATGGCCCTGACTCAGCATGCCTGGCTGTGGGAGAGAGGTAAGGTCCCCTTCTCCATGCCCTGGGTCCCTGGGTGGGTCCCAAGGTGCTGGCATGGTGTGCCTGGTGTGGGAGAGAGGTCCGGTCTTCTCCACACCTCGGGTCCCCAGGTGGGCCCTGAAGCACTGGCAGTGTGCCTGGTTGTGGGAAAGAAGTCCGTTCCCCTTCTCCTTGCCCCAGGTCCCTGGGTGGGCTCCAAGGTGCTGGCATGTTGTGCCTGGTTGTGGGAGAGAGGTCCAGTCCCCTTTTCCTTGCCTTGGGTTCCTGGGGAGGCCCCAAGGTGCTGGTGTGGTGTGCCTAGTTGTGGGACCAGGGTCCAGTCCCCTTCTCCATGCTTCCTGTCCCCAGGCTGGCCCCAAGGCACTGGTGCAGTTTGCCTGGAAGTGGGAGTGGGGTCTGGTCCCCAGATCCAAGCCTCCATTTCCCAGGAAGTCCCCAAGGTGCTGGTGGTATGCCTGGGCCGGAACTAATTTTTTGTCCTTTGCTTCTAACATGGGGGGAACTTCCTGTGGGAACCAGTACTTGAGCTGTGTGGTTGTTTAAATTGCTACTTTGCTGCTGTTTCCCTAGGAAAGGCGTTTTGTGCAGCTCAGGGTTTAATGGTTGACCTTATAGGTACTTCCGGCTCTCCAGAGACCCCGGTGGATCTGTGTTCTGTAGAATCTCTGATCTCAGCCTGAGTCTTTTCATCAAACTGCACCCCATGCAATTCTGCATTCCTGACCAGTCTCCTCTGAGTGGTCCTGCGCTGACTGGGGGGCAGATCAGCTGTCCTTGCTGTGTCCCAGTGTTCCCCTGGTGGGCACATCTCCCCCACTGGCCATGCTGCAAACACTTCCCATGGGACAGGCCCTGTGCTGGTCCCTTGTGATGATTCACCGGCCTTCGAGTGGCTCCCTTTTCTCAGTTGTTCTGGCTCCTCGCTCTTGCTGTCCTGGGGGCTGCCAAGGCCCTTTTCTTTCCTGCCGCATACAAGTAACTCCATCCAAAGGGCAGAGCAGCTGCTCTCTGCGCTCATTAGCTCCAGCCTTAAAGCAGTCATGGCCCGAAATGCTCAGAGCAGCTTTTTCTTTCTCTCATGGTAGTTTCTCCCACCTTTATGAACTCCATAGGTCTCTCCTCCTCTTCCCCTGAGCTCCAGCAGCCCTGGCTTGGCTGATGTTACATTTTTATAGTTGTAAATTTGGTCGATTTGTGGGAGAGAGTGACGCTGCAGACGTCTATTCCACCATCTTGATTGGATCCCCTCCTTTTCTTTTAAAATAGGGAAAATTATACTTTGTACAGTTGTTAAGAGAATTTAAATGACAAAATGTGTGTAAAGTGACCAGCACTTTCTTGGACTATCAGAGACATTCAGTAAGCGTTATTTTCACTTCTACCTTCTTCTGAATTTGAGGAGCAATAAAGATTGAAGATAGCCAACTAGACAGTAGAGTTGGTGGAAAAAAATTGGAAGCCCAAAGGAAAAAATCGACTGAAAGTTTCCAGACAGTTTTCAAAGAATAGGACATAATTGATTCAACGTTCTAAATATACTTAAATTCCTGTTTGAGATTATTTTAGGATATAAAATTAAAGTGCCCAATAAGTTTTCAACATGACCAAGTCCACAAAAAGGTAATTTGACCATAATTACTACTCTTATTACATTATATATAGTCAGTATAATTTAATCCTGATCTCTCTAGCTACTTCAGAAACACATTATATTCGAAAGAGCTTATTTCTGTTGGTTTACCTGCACAGTTAAGACAAAATTCAGCTAAGGAGAATTGAGGAAATAGTAGCCAATAACATCAGCCAGAGAAGGGATGGATTCTAAAAGTAAATATGTACTGAGAGGAGCACATCCAAGATGAGATATCGTAATCTTACTTTTCTTGATTGTGGTATGATACAGGAAGAGGAAGGTAATAGCACACCTGGTATGCAATTGGCAGTTGATAATGATTTGCTGGGTGAGTGTATTCATGTTTCATTAAACTTTTGAAATGAGTATATTTTCGACCACTGTGTTCTTATAAGTCATTAGTCACTTAGCATTTTTTTCTGTTACAAATACAAAAACATTTTTTCCCCATAGAATGTCTGAATATTCTACAAATGTCTTAATGCCAGGTTCAATTTACTGAACAGATGAAGATTTCAAAAAGGATTGACACTTTTTTCTCTTTCCTCCCTCCCTACCACAGGAAGGCACGTATCTCATCTTCTCGTAGAAATTTACAGAAAAATATGAAGAAAATGGACCATTTCCAGTCTGTCCAGTTGTCTACTCTGTTTTGAGATTTAAGATTGACAGAAAGGGAGGTTTCCTGCCAAGTCATGGTTGCCTTTGGTAGGAAAAAGGTCTGTTTATTTTCAAACATTCCCATTTAGTATCACAAATTTATCTAGTATACCATCTAGAGATTGCTGTTTTCAACCTATATCAACCCTATATACCAAGCAAAGAACACGGCTTTACCAACTATTTTACCAAATATTTTGTTATTATGTATCAAATACATTTAGTTATCACTAAACCTCCTTTCTAAGTGCTAGGGAGTGCTATCTTTCTACTGTTCTGCAGTTTGATCAATTAGATGATGATCAATCTGCCCATTGAGTTTCACAGCCCCCCCACTCTTTGTTTTTTTCACTCTTTTTCCAGAAAAGAGACAACCTGAAATCCTGAGAGACTGCAAGTTGACCTGTAGATCTAGCTCCAGAGAAAACAAGTTAGTGAAACAGGATAGGTTTGGATTTATGTTACATGTTATTCCAGATATAGGTTTGTTCCAAAACAAACTGATTTTATTTATTTTTTCTAAATTAAATTAAACTTTGTCCTTTACCTTAGAGTTAAGAGGGATTATAACCCCTGAAAAGATGCCTATTGTCTAGGCTGGTGGGGCACTTTGGAAGGCTGGAGGCTCTGCAGTTGATAAGAAACATTTTCAACTCGGCTTCTTGGGCCTTCCTAAAGCTTCTAAGGCTTTGGTTTTTAGGGTTTAATTTCCACACATTTCAGGCCCACCTACCTTAGAGTCTCTGCTTCTTTTCAGGATATCTTCCAGTCTCCCAGAAATCTTCCCTCCCTCTGAAGTCACACCACTACTCTCTCTTTTATCCCTGTGAGACTTTCTCTTCCTGGAATAATCCAGCCCCTTTTTAGTTATATTTGAGAACAAAAGTCTCTACAGCAGAAAACCTGCTTGCCTTCTAAAAAAAGCAGAAGAAAGAATGATTCTCACTTTTCCTGTTTAGCCTACAGAAAAAGTAAGTACGGTTTACTTCACCCAATTATCGTGTCACATTGGTTTGGTAGCCTTTCCTGCTTAAATGGTGTTAGATACTCCTAAGCAGATGCTTACCTCTTCCAGGCTTAAAAAACTGAGATTCTGGAACTGAGATTTTGTGTGTAGAGGTCTCATAGGTTTAGCAGGTGTTTGTGTGTGTATTTTTGTATGTGTAAGTATAAATAATTTACTATGAGGTATGGTCAAGTGGAAAATCAAGGTTTTCATCCCCGAAAGATTTTATGGAGCTCCATTATGTTCTAGGTACTGTGGCTGGTATTGGGATTTGGGGTATAGCTGTGAACAAGACAGATAGATTATAGGATTTTGTATTCTATCAGAATTTTTTTCTGGAGCAAGATGACAAACGATGACAGGCACTGTCATAAATGCTGTACATGAATTATTTTACTTAATATTTGTAATAATCCTATATGCAGGTATAATTATTAGTCTCAATTTGTAGATGAGGAAACTGAGATAGAAAACATTTACATAGTTTGCCAAAGTTTAAACTGCCTATAAGTGCTTGAAATATTATTAAAATCCAAAGCTTATGCTCAATGCTGCCAAATTAGTCATGGTATTGAAGACTAAGATACAGATTTTTTTTTAATTGATAGACTCTCTTAATTGCTTCTTCCAAAATATGCTTTAGATGCACATTTATTCAATGACAATTAGAGACACAAAGTGTTATGAACTGAATTTAGTTCCTCCCAAATTTATATGTTGAAGCACTAAACCCCTGTACCTCAGAATGTTACCTTATTTGGAAATAGGATCATTGCAGATGTAATTAGTTAAGTTAATAGGAGGTCATGCAGGGGAAATTTGGACACAGATACAGACACAGGGAGAATGCTATGTAGATATAAAGGTAGAAATCGGGTGATATATCTAGAAGCAAAGAAACACCAGGTTACCAGCAATGACTAGAAGCTAGGAGAGGCATAGAACAGACTATTCCTCATATCCCTCAGAAGGAACAAACCCTATTGACATGCCCCATGATTTCAAACTTCTAGCCTCCAGAACTGTGAGACAAAAAATTTCTATTACTAGGAAATTATCACGTGTGGAAAAAAAAAAATCTGTTGTTTAAGCCACTGAGTTTGTGGTACCTTATTATAGCAGCCTGAGCAAACTAATACACAAACCATCTATGGCAACACATCACCGATGCATGTGCAGAAACGGACGGGTATGCTCCCTTCATATACCTATTCATTGCCAATGAGGGGCCACACATTGGACTAATTATATTTTGTAATATAATAGCAACAAACCACTTAGTATGTAGGTTCATTTATATTGCCAGACTTTACTGTCACCCTATATATTTCTTTTAAAGAAATTGATTCATTTAAAAAGATGATTAATGAGATTTATCTATCATATCTGATATATGCTTCTCTGTTTGGTTGAAGAGTTTAACCAAAGGAGAGGGGGGAAAGCCATAAAAATAAACTTTGAAAAGAGAAAAAAATTATTAAATCTGAAATCTGAAAATAAACATTCAAGATAGCCAGCCTAGTTTGTGGATGAACTAGGAAGGTTCATCAGATATCAACATCACCCTTTCCAGCTTTAAAATTCTATATTAATGTTGCTTGAGTTCATTTATTGTATAAATATTTATTAAGAATTAACTATGCTCTGGGTTTTATGAGAAAGAAGAATTTTTCATTTCAGAGTTTTTATGGTTGAGTAGGCAAGAATTGAAATGTACATAATAATGATTGAATCATATAAAGAGTGACACACAACACAAGAAAGGGACATAGGGAATATATTAACCCTAATTTGGGATACAACTGAAAATAATAAAATAATATTTCTGTTAGTGAAAAATTTGGGATTTGAGAATTTTGAAGACAATATTTCGAATGGTAAATAGAGGAAATAAAACTAGAAATTCTGTTAGGGCAAGCACTCATTTCTTTGCTTGTCTAAAGTCAGAGTAAATAGTTTTAATTTCATTTTTTCCTTTTTATAGACTTCACTTTCTAGAACAGTTTTAGTTTTACAGAGAAGTTGAACAGGTGGTACAGAGAGTTTCCATACATTACCTTTCTCCATGTATATTCACACAGTTTCCCCTATTATTAACAGTGTGAATTAGTGTGATACATTATTACAATTAATGAACCAATATCAATATTAATGTATTATTATTAACTAAATTCTATAGCTTACATTAAGGTTCAATCTTTGTGTTCTACAGTTTGATGGATGCATAATATTATGTATCTACCATTATCATATCATACAGAATAGCCCTAAAATTCCACTATAGTTCACCTATTCATCCCCCACTCCCTGCCAATGGTATGTTTGTTTTTATCCTTTTAATGTCAACTTGTTTCTGCCTTTATATTTAATATGTGTATTTTTCAAGCAGCATCTAATTGAGTCTTGGATTTTTAGCTAGTCTGGCAATCAACTATTTTCTAGGATTCTCTTCTAGCTCCTTTGATGGTGTTTTTAGCTGTGCTTCTTGGTATTATTATTTTTATTATTTTTAATAGATTTTATTTTTTAGAGCAGTTTTAGGTTCACAGAAAAATTGAGCAGAAGGTAGAGATTTCCCATATGCCTCCTTCCCCCACAAATGTCCGGCCTCCCCCATAATCAGCATCTCCCACCAGAGTGATACATTTGTTACAATTGATGAATTTACACTGATACATCATTATCATCTAAAGCCCATAGTTTATAGTAGTTTGCTTTTGGTGTTGTATGTTATATGGGTTTAGGCAAATGTATAATAACATGTATCTACCATTATAGTATCATACAGAGCATTTTAACAGCCCTAAAAAATTCTCTGTGCTCTGCTTATTCATCCCTCTCTCTTTCCTAACCCCTGGTTATCACTGGTCTTTTTACTATCTCCATAGTTTTGCCTTTTCTAGGTTGTCGTATAGCTGAAATTACCCATTATGTAATATTTTCAGATTGGTTTCTTTCACTGAATGATATCCAATTAGGTTTCCTTTCTGTCTTTTCATGGCTTGATAGCTCATTTATTTTTAGTGCTGAGTAATATTCCATTGTCTGGATGTAACACCGTTTCTTTATTCATTCACTGAAAGACCTCTTGGTTGCTTCTAAGTTTTGGCAATTATGAATAAAGCTGCTATATACATCCATGTGCAGGTTTTTGTGTGGACATAATTTTTCAACCCCTTTGGATAAATGCCACAGAACATAATTGTTGGATTATATGCTAAGAGTATGTTTAGTTTTGTAAAAAACTGACAAACTCTCTTCGAAAGTGTATCACTTTACACTCCCTCCAGCAATGAATGGGAGTTCCTGTTGCTCCACAATCTCATGACCATTTGGTGGTAGTGGTGTTCTGGGTTTTGGCCATCCTAATAGGTGTGTCTAGATTCGTCATTTGGCATTTGGATGTTCAGTTGTTCCAGCACCATTTGTTGAAAGACTATCTTTCTCCATTGTATTGCCTTTGCTCCTTTGTCAAAGATCAGTTGAATATTTATGTGGGTCCATTTCTGGGCTCTCCATTCTGCTCCATTGGTGTATTTGTTTATTCTTTCACCAATACCACATTGTCTTGATTACTCTAATCACATAGTAAGTCTTGAAGTGTTAGTCCTCCAACTTTGTTCTTTTCCTTCAATATTATTTTAGCTATTCTGGGTCTTCTGCCTCTCCATACAAACTTTAGAATCAGTTTTTTGATACCCACCCATAAAAACAATTTGCTGGGGTTATTATTAGGATTACATTGAATATAGTTTCAGAAGTATTTTTGTTGAATTTTTTGGATTTCCTACACAGACAATCATGTTACCTACAAGCAAAGGCAATTTTATTTCTTCCTTCCCAATCTGTGTATATTTTAATTCTTTTTCTTGTCTTATTGCCTTACTTAGAACTTCTAGTATGATGTTCATTCTTGCCTTATTTTCAATCTTAGTGGAAAAGCTTGGAGTTTCTCACCATTGGGTATGTATGATGTTAGCTGTAAGCATTTTCAGGCATTTACCAAGTTGAAGCAGTTCCCCTCTATTCTTAGTTTACTGACAGTTTTTATCATGAATGGATGTTGGATTTTGTGGAATGCTTTTTCTGCATCTATTAGTGTTATGATATGATTTTTCCTCTTTAGATTGTTAATATGTTGGATTACATTAATTGATTTTCAAATGTCAACCAGTCTTGCATATCTGAGATAAATCCCACTTGGTCATGGTATATAATTCTTTTTATATTTTGTTGTTTTTAATTTCCTAATAGTTAGTTGAAGATATTTACATCCGTGTCCATGAGAGATATTGCTGTGCTGTTTTCCTTCCTCTTAATGCCTTTATCTGGTTTAGATGTTAGGGTAATGCTGGTCTCATGAAATGAGTTAGGATATGTTCCACTTGCTTCTCTTTTTTTGGAAGAGATTTTAGAGGATTGGTATAATTTCCTTCTTAAATGTTTGGTAGAATTCACCAGAGAAAACAACTTTGCTTTCTTTTTTGCAATGTTATTGATTATTGATTTAACACCTTTAGTAAATATGGATCTACTTGGATTATCTATGTCTCCAAACTCCACTTTGGTAGTTTATGTCTTTCACAGAATTGCTACATTTCAACTAAGTTATTGAATAAACTTAGACTTGTTTATAATATTCTTTTTTTATCATTTTTAAGTTCATGGAATCAGTAGTCATGATTCTTCTTTCATTTCTTATATTAGTAATTTTTGTCCTTTCTCCTGTTTTCTCGGTTGGCCTAGCTAGAGTTTTATCAATTTTATTGACTTTTTTTCAGAGAACTAGCTTATGTTTTTGTTGATTTTCTCTGTTAATTTCCTATCTTCAACTTCATTGATTTCTGTTCAAACTTTTATTGTTTCTCTTCTTCTACTTCCCATAGAATTACATTACTCTTCTTTCTCTACTTTTCTAGGGTGGAAGCTTGGATTATTGATTTTATATATTTTTTATTTTTTAATACATTATTTCAGTGTTGTAAATGTCTCTATGCAATAGTTTTGCTGGATCCAACAAATTTTGATAAGTTGTATTTTTATTTACACTTAATTTAAAATTTTTAAAATTTTATTAAGACTTTTTTCCTTGACCTCTTATTTTTGAATAATTATAAAGGTATAGTATTTGGATTTTATTAAATACCTACATTTAGCTTAAATTTTTAAAAATTTTATTAAGACTTTTTCCTTGACCCATTAATTTTATTTTTGAATAGTTATAAAGGCTAAAGTATTTGGATTTTATTAAATACCAAATTGGATATTTATTTAATATCAGTCACAACAAATAAATAAGGTCACGGCTATGTGTTTTTCATTGTAGTATAAGAAATGCAAATTCCTATTTGCTGCCTTTTATTAGTGTACAGAAAAATTCACTGTATATATTTTACTGTAGATAACTAATTATGCTTCATTAGTTATCAATTAAATTCATTAATTATGAATTTAAGCCCCTAAGACAAATAATTTGAGCTTTCCTTTTAAGTAGGCTTCTAGCAAGCTAAGTATATTGCTATTTAAAAGATGTTTCCTTATGGACTATCCATATTAAACATAGTCCAGCTCATTACAAAGTTAGGGCTTGTCTCCTTTCCAATGCTATAACTATACATTATGTAATATGTATAAGTACATATTCCAAAAAGTGGTCAGAATTAAACACATATATCACTTGACTTAATTCATTCAAATAAACGAGACCCAAATCTTAAATTTTTTTTTCAGTACTTGTATCACTTAATGTAGCTTTTTAAATGATTCTCCACCTGACTCTGCTAGCAAAAAACTGCAGCTTTCTTTTGCTCACTCTTTGCAGTTCTGCAAAGTGCTTGCTGTCCTCTATTCTGAGTCCAAGGGTGGAGTTCCCTGTTCTTTCTGGTTTCAGGAAACTTGTACTTCCTCCCCTGCTTGTCCCTTCCTCCATCTTTTACTGAACTTCAAAATACTTGGGCATTGAACAGTTTACCTTATTCTACTGTCAAGAATTATCTCCTGCTTCTGGTCAATTTACCTGACATATGGCCTCTTACTTCTCTTGACTTCAGTTATTTGGGTGAGAAAATGACTCTTTTTAAGAAATTATGGGAAAAGAAGGGCATGGGAGGGGAGTGCCTCTTGGCATTTCTTTAGTTCTGTATTATGTTTAAGATTGAAATAAAGCATACAATCTTCATTGGAGGTTAGGGCATCCTTTAAAGAAATAAACCTTCTGGGAGAAAAGATAACCTCTCAGTTATTATAACTCATAAGTATATTCCATTACGATAAATTATCTAGCCTTTAAAAGCTCTTAGAATTTCAACAATGAGAATCCTTTTTAAGAGGAGAAGGATTTTTTTCCTTTCCATAGCACGATTACAAATCTTTTCTCCTGCTCTCTGTTTTTCAGCTCAGTGAAGAATCCCTCCACTTCCTCTGCTGAAAAAGGAAGGAACCGAACTCATTAATGGTTTGATGAAATTAGGGAATTCATACTCGCACATCCCCAAAGAGAATATGTTAGTAGTTTTAACAGCTTAAAAGTCTCTTTCAACTTCTCTCTGTGTTCATTAAGAAAACACATGAGAAATTCCCATATGGAAAGTATGGATTTTTCTTTCCCCTAATCACTTAAAGTAGTTTCGTGTCTCTCCTTTCCTTTCTGCCGGAGTGAACTGGGCTAAACCACAGACTACTGTCTGTTTCCATCTCTACCACTGATTAATTGCCACATGCTTGCAGATGAAATAATCAGCTCATATGCTTCCAGAAATGTGTTGACCCTTTAGGAAAAGGAGTATATTCAAAGCTTTTTACCCAAATTCTGGGCACTTTGTCAAAGATTTACTGTCCATAGTGTAGATGAGAGAGGCTACAAGCACTAACAGCAAAGCCCACAGCTGCTGGCAGAAACATTGCTGAGATAGGAACAGCTTTGAAAGATAAACTGGGGAGACAACTTTAGCAAGTGGGGCTATAGGCTTCTGGAGGGCTGGCAAAGGCTGTATGTACTTCTTTATAACACTGTATTACAGTTCTAAGAGTTTTATTATTTTCTAACGAATCGTTTATGATTCCTGTAGGAACACCAAACAAAACTTTTTTTTTCAAAAGAGTAATATTTCATTAAAAGTCTTTGAAGCTTTGAGGTAAACAGTTATTTAGGACCTGATAGTGTCAAAGACAATGATTTTCACAAACATCTTCTATATTAGAAATGAATGCTTAGATGAAGTCAGTACAGTCACACTATTGACTTTTCTGCAAATATTTACCAAAGAAATGGTAACATTTAGGCCAGTAATTATCTCTGTGGTACACAATATCAAATAATATCGAATTTTTGTTCTCATGTCATAATTGTGTTTCATTGCTTTGGAATAGTTTTTTCCCAATTCATGAAGTCCTAGGCTATAGTGTTTGTTGAATTTTTAGTTTTCTTTATGCTATATTTCTCCCTTTGTCTTTAAAGACCTCTTACAAAAATTAAATTTCAAAAACTGGTACAGACGCTTGTAATATATGGAATTCTTATATATTTACACTAATATGTAGAATTTACATGAATATCTAAATTCTAAACTTTAGATTTTGTTGTGGTCTATATGATTTTCTTGTTGCAGGCTTGCCTTCCCAATTATATTTTGTATTGTACTGATATTATATTCCATTTTCTTCCTGAAGAATACACATTGGGTAATATACATAGATAAGGCAGCCTAGAGCAATACACACACATAGTAGGTGCTAAATATATGCTGATCGAATGCGCAAATGAAGAGATGTTGCTGAATAAAGCCCTTAAGAAAATCAGAGTTAAAAAAATATTTTTCTCAAATATCAGTAATTGAAAACATACTATATTTAAGGTAGATATTTGAGAATATATTATATTTTTCAATTTTTTAAATAATCTTGGCAATTACTCTCTGTCTTTCCATTGGGATAATTACTGTTTCAATGAATGAGGTATACATGCCACTTTAGTTTTGAAAATATTATGTTATTAGTGTTTAATGAATATTGAAGTTAGTTAGATAATATTTCAGAAAATAAGGCTACATTTTTTGAAAGTGCACAGGGTATTCATCTCTACTAAACTAATTTCTTAAGCTTATGTTCTAAATCAGTTTTTATTTAGCTCAAATATTCTTTGATATTGGTCTGAACTGCCATTGAATCAGGACACTAAGATGAAAGGCTACTTCTGTCCACATTTTTAATTCTTACTTTTTTCCCCTGTCAAAATGCATTTGCCAGAAATATTTCTTTCTAGCTTTATATTTATAACAATTGTCCTTGGCTATTTTGAGAATGATACCTACCATTTTAACATCTTTTCTCCATGTAGCATTGGATATCTTTACAGCATCTAGAAAGACTTGATTGATATACTGAGAATATAGTAGAGGCTAAATTGAGCATTACCAGAAAAAGAGGCTGTAGATGCTACACAGGAAAATATAAATGTTCACATCTACTTCTGTTCAGCCAGTGCTCCATGAATTAAATAATTATTTCTCTACTTTTGAATCTTTCAGTTGCTTTTGAGCATGTAGCTCTAATAAGCATTTTTTCTCTAGAATTCAATTTCAGGAGCAAAATTATTGGGCTCAACTATATATTAGTATTATTTTCTTGATAGCCAATTTTTTTTTTCCAAAATGGTTGTACTGATGTACAATGCCAACCGAGCATCGTCTGAGCATAGACCCAGAAGACCATGTTAGCAAAAATAAACTTAAAGCGGTTTCAGAAATCTGCTTTGTGATTGGTTGGCAAAAGTATTATATTTATTTATACCCCACCTTATTCTAGAAAGTATTTCAAGATGACTAATGTATCTATTGCAATAACTCAGGACAGACATGACAAACCTGGGCATATACATATACATCAAATTTCCTTCCAAGTGAAAGATATTGGGGGTAGCAAAAGCCACTTTAAAAGTCCTTTAATTCCAACTTCCATGTAGAGCTAGACCCATCTTAAAGATGAGATATAGGCAGAATTAGTATCCTGGCACAATTTTTTACATTTCTTTTGGAAAGCAGTTTGACAAATAACCATGACCATAAAAATGTGCCCACTCTAACCCAGTAATTCTCTTCTGGGAATTCTAAAAAATAAATCATCAAATATGAGGATAATGAATTTTATGCATTAAATGTTCATCACAGTTTTATTTATATATAATATTTGAAACTTGGACACAACCTAAATCTCCATCCAAAAAGGAAACATTAGATAAATAGTATTACATTTGCTTGTTAGAATAGCAATTTGGCCATTAAAGTATGATTATTAATCACCACAAAAACTGGTATAATATAATGTTGAGTGAAAAGCAGAATATAAAATACCATGTGCAGTGTTACTGTAATAGTGTTAAAAATATTATGTATTAAAGAACAAAAAGTAAAATAGAACAAAATGTTCATGGTCGCATATTAATATGAGAGGAACTATTGGTGTAATTTATTTTCACTTTCGTTTTCTAAAATTTTACTATGGGCTTGTGTTACTTCCAAATAAATTACTCTGAGGAGTAATTAAGCCTCCAATATCTATCTGAGTAATATCATTCTTATATTCTGATGTAATATATAAAAAAAACAGGAAAACTTGCTATCAGGAGGCTACCATCTGGTAAGTATTCCCTGTGTGCTATAACCTATATAAGCCCAGGCAGGACTGCAAAAGAGCACGTGGAGTTCTGCAATGGGAGGACAACTGAGATCAAAGCGGAGAGCAAGCTTATGGGGAGGGGAGATGGTGGAATCTCACAGGGTTTGAGCATGTGAGAAGAGCCAACAACATAAAGCCGAAAATCAAAATGAGGCATGACATAGGCAACAATCTTTGTATAAGGAAGCCCCAAGGAACCAAGAAGATCCCACATGCACGGAACCACTGAGTGTCAAAGGGGATGTGCATACCAAAATCTATGCCAGTTCATACCAAAATTCTATTCCAGCAAGATGCAAATCCTGTCACTAAAATCTGTCTCTACTCCCTCTCATAGATAAGAAATGGAAACTGTCAGAAACAGAGATGAAAGTCCCAGCTGGCTGGAATGAAATCACATAGGATTGGCCTTAAGCATGGGAAGAGAGTTCTCAATTTTTGCGACCCCACTATTTTCCAAAATCTGTGTTAGGTGCTTTATCTATGTTAGCTTATTTAACCCCTACAAAACCCTATGAAGTAATAGTATCCCCATTTTACAGAGGAGAAACCTGAACCCTGGAGAAATCACATATCTTGCCCAGGGGCACATAGCTGGTGACAGAATTAGGACTTGAACCGAGGTCTCCAAAGTCCAGGTACTTTTTATTATTTCTAGCAGGGCTGAGGGTGAAATGGCCCAGTAACTTAAGTCCAACAAATTGTTATTACACTTTCAACTCGAAGCAGAGGGCAGGTCAGATGACTTCTGTATCTCATTGTCTATGAAAAGCAATTGGGTTATCTTAACCCATTAACTTTTAAGTGGTAACATAAAAAGACCATATGCATCCAGCTATACTCAGGACAACTAAAATATGTCTAGGTCTGCAGTCATGCAAAGTAATATTGATAATGCTGGCAGCATCTATAGTGGAAATTTTAGATGTTGCCTCTAGTCTTGTGAAATTCAGCATCTTTTGAGAGATGGGTTAACTCATGTTGACAAAATTACATGCTTCCAGACCTCAACTGTCCAAACGCAATCCCAATCAACCCCAGCCAAACCAAGTAAACCAAACCAAAACAAACTAACTCTTACAAATAAATGGCTGGTGACATTGTTGCATAATGTAGAGGATATGGTCAAGCAATAAAATGATTGCTGACCAAACATTTATTTATTTTTTATTTTAGTTTGTCAATATATAATATAGTTGATTTTCGTGTCCCTTTACCAATTCCTCTTTCCCCCTTTTTCTCCCCCCCCATCAACATCATATCTGTTGACTTCTGACCAAACATTTATATACACAGTTATATTTATGTGGAAGAAAAATTTCACCCATCAGAATGTGCTTGAAAGTCCCATATATATATATATATATTCAATTTATTTGTTAGTTTGCATTTTGTCTTTATTACAGCTTTTTTTTTTTTTTTATTTTTATTTTTTTTTATTTTATTTTATTTTTTTTTACATTTTATTTTGTCGATATACATTGTAGCTGATTAATGCTCCCCATCACCAAAACCTCCCTCCCTTCTCCCTCCCCCCCTCCCCCCCAACCATGTCCTTTCTGTTTGTTTGTTGTATCAACTTCAAATAATTGTGGTTGTTATATCTTCTTACCCCCCCCCCGTTTGTGTGTGTATGTGTGTATGTGTGTGTGTGAATTTATATATTAATTTTTAGCTCCCACCAATAAGTGAGAACATGTGGTATTTCTCTTTCTGTGCCTGACTTGTTTCACTTAATATAATTCTCTCGAGGTCCATCCATGTTGTTGCAAATGGCAGTATTTCATTCGTTTTTATAGCTGAGTAGTATTCCATTGTGTAGATGTACCACATTTTCCGTATCCACTCATCTGATGATGGGCATTTGGGCTGGTTCCAACTCTTGGCTATTGTAAAGAGTGCTGCGATGAACATTGGGGAACAGGTATACCTTCGACTTGATGATTTCCATTCCTCTGGGTATATTCCCAACAATGGGATGGCTGGGTCGTATGGTAGATCTATTTGCAATTGTTTAAGGAACCTCCATACCATTTTCCATAGAGGCTGCACCATTTTGCAGTCCCACCAACAATGTATGAGAGTTCCTTTTTCTCCGCAGCCTCGCCAGCATTTATCGTTCATAGTCTTTTGGATTTTAGCCATCCTAACTGGGGTTAGATGGTATCTCAATGTGGTTTTGATTTGCATTTCCCGGATGCTGAGTGATGTTGAGCATTTTTTCATATGTCTGTTGGCCATTTGGATATCTTCCTTAGAGAAATGCCTACTTAGCTCTTTTGCCCATTTTTTAATTGGGTTGCTTGTTTTCTTCTTGTAAAGTTGTTTGAGTTCCTTATATATTCTGGATATTAAACCTTTGTCAGATGTATATTTTGCAAATATTTTCTCCCACTCTGTTGGTTGTCTTTTAACTCTTTTAATTGTTTCTTTTGCTGTGCAGAAGCTTTTTAGTTTGATATAATCCCATTTGTTTATTTTTCCTTTGGTTGCCCGTGCTTTTGGGGTCGTATTCATGAAGTCTGTGCCCAGTCCTATTTCCTGAAGTGTTTCTCCTATGTTTTCTTTAAGAAGTTTTATTGTCTCAGGGTGTATATTTAAATCCTTAATCCATTTTGAGTTGATTTTAGTATATGGTGAGAGGTATGGATCTAGTTTCATTCTCCTGCATATCGATATCCAGTTATCCCAGCACCACTTGCTGAAGAGGCAGTCCCTTCCCCAGTGAATAGGCTTGGTGCCTTTGTCAAAGATCAGATGGCAGTAAGTGTGTGGGTTGATTTCTGGATTCTCTATTCTATTCCATTGGTCAGTGTGTCTGTTTTTATGCCAGTACCATACTGTTTTGGTTATTATAGCTTTGTAGTATAGCTTAAAGTCAGGTAGTGTTATGCCTCCAGCTTTATTTTTTTTGCTGAGCATTGCTTTGGCTATTCGTGGTCTTTTATTGTTCCATATAAATGTCTGAATAGTTTTTTCCATTTCTGAGAAAAATGTCTTTGGAATTTTGATGGGGATTGCATTGAATTTGTATATCACTTTGGGTAGTATGGACATTTTCACTATGTTGATTCTTCCAATCCAAGAGCATGGGATATCTTTCCATCTTCTTGTATCCTCTCTAATTTCTCTCAGCAGTGGTTTGTAGTTCTCATTATAGAGATTTTTCACCTCCTTGGTTAACTCAATTCCTAAGTATTTTATTTTTTTGGTGGCTATTGTAAATGGGCAGGCTTTCTTGATTTCTCCTTCTGCATGTTCACTATTGGAGAAAAGAAATGCTACTGATTTTTGTGTGTTGATTTTGTATCCTGCTACTGTGCTGAAATCATTTATCAATTCCAACAGTTTTTTTGTAGAGGTTTTAGGCTGTTCGATATATAGGATCATGTCATCTGCAAACAGGGACAGTTTGACTTCATCTTTTCCAATCTGGATGCCCTTTATTTCCTTCTCTTCTCTGATTGCTCTGGCTAGTACTTCCAACACTATGTTGAATAGGAGTGGTGAGAGTGGGCATCCTTGTCTAGTGCCTGTTCTTAAAGGAAAAGCTTTCAGCTTTTCCCCATTCAGGATGATATTGGCAGTGGGTTTGTCATATATGGCTTTAATTATGTTGAGATACTTTCCCTCTATACCTAACTTATAGAGGGTCTTTGTCATGAATGAGTGCTGAACTTTATCAAATGCTTTTTCAGCATCTATAGAGATGATCATATGGTCCTTGTGTTTGACTTTATTAATATGGTGTATCACATTTATTGATTTGCGTATGTTGAACCAACCTTGCATCCCTGGGATGAATCCCACTTGATCGTGATGAATAATTTTTCGTATGTGTTGCTGTATTCTGTTGGCTAGTATTTTAGTGAGGATTTTTGCATCTATATTCATCAAGGATATCGGCCTGTAGTTTTCTTTTTTGGTTATATCTTTACCTGGTTTTGGTATCAGGATGATGTTTGCTTCATAGAATGAGTTTGGGAGATTTGCGTCCGTTTCAATCTTTTGGAATAGTTTGTAAAGAATCGGTGTCAATTCCTCTTTGAATGTTTGGTAAAATTCTGCTGTGAATCCATCTGGTCCTGGGCTTTTCTTTGTTGGGAGCCTTCTGATAACAGCTTCAATCTCCTTTATTGTTATTGGTCTGTTCAAATTTTCTACATCTTCACGGTTCAGTTTTGGGAGCTTGTGTGTGTCCAGAAATTTATCCATTTCCTCCAGATTTTCAAATTTGTTGGCGTATAGTTGTTTATAGTAGTCTCGAATGATTCCTTGTATTTCAGATGAATCAGTTGTAATATCGCCTTTTTCATTTCTAATTTTTGTTATTTGAGTCTTCTCTCTTCTTTTTTTTGTTAGCCATGCTAATGGTTTGTCAATTTTATTTATCTTTTCAAAAAACCAACTTTTTGATTCGTTGATCTTTTGAATTGTTTTTTGGTTTTCAATTTCATTCAGTTCTGCTCTGATCTTAATGATTTCTTTCCGTCTGCTAACTTTAGGATTGGATTGTTCTTGTTTTTCTAGTTCTTTAAGGTGAAGTGTTAGGTTGTTCACTTGCCATCTTTCCATTCTTCTGAAGTGAGCATTTAATGCAATAAATTTTCCCCTCAATACTGCTTTTGCAGTATCCCACAGGTTTTGGTATGATGTATCATTGTTTTCATTAGTTTCAATAAACTTTTTGATTTCCTGCTTGATTTCTTCTTGGACCCATATGTCATTAAGTAGAATGCTGTTTAATTTCCATGTGTTTGTATAGTTTCCAGAGTTTTGTTTGTTATTAATTTCTAGTTTTAATCCATTGTGGTCTGAGAAGATACATGGGATAATTCCAATTTTTTTGAATTTATTGAGACTTGATTTGTGACCTAATATGTGATCTATCTTGGAGAATGATCCATGTGCTGATGAGAAGAATGAATATTCTGAGGTTGTTGGGTGGAATGTTCTGTAGATATCTGCCAATTCCAATTGGTCTAGAGTCTTGTTTAGATCTTGTGTTTCTCTACTGATTCTTTGCCTAGATGATCTGTCTAATATTGACAGTGGAGTGTTCAGGTCCCCTGTTATTATGGTATTAGTGTCTATTTCCTTCTTTAGGTCTAATAGAGTTTGTTTTATAAATCTGGCTGCTCCAACATTGGGTGCGTACATATTTATGATTGTTATGTCTTCTTGATGGATCAGTCCTTTTATCATTAAGTAGTGTCCCTCATTGTCTCTTTTTATGGTTTTTAGTTTAAAGTCTATTTTGTCAGATATAAGAATAGCCACTCCAGCTCGTTTTTCTTTTCTGTTTGCATGGTAAATCTTTTTCCACCCTTTTACTCTTAGTCTGTGTGAATCTTTATGGGTGAGGTGGGTCTCTTGTAGGCAGCATATAGTTGGGTCCTGCTTTTTGATCCAGTCAGCCAGTCTGTGTCTTTTAATTGGGGAATTTAAGCCTTTAACATTAAGAGTTGTTATTGAAAGGTGTTGATTTATTCTTAGCATTTTATTGGTTGTTTGGTTGTCTTAGGTGTCTTTTGTTCCTTGCTTTCTGATTTACTGTTTGGTTTCTTTGTTTGTTGGTTCCTTAGGTTGTAGATAGTGTTTTTGTTAGCTTGTTTTCTCTTCATGAATGCCATTTTTATTGTACTAGCGGGTTTAGATTTTTCTTAGGTTTTTATGGCAGTGGTAGTTATTTTTCAGGAACCAAACCCAGTACTCCCTTGAGGATTTCTTGTAAGGGTGGTCTTATGGTAGTGAACTCCCGCAGTTTTTGTTTGTCTGAGAAATATACTATTTGCCCCTCATTTCGGAAGGATAGCCTTGCAGGGTAGAGTATTCTTGGCTGGCAATCTTTGTCTTTTAGTATTTTGAAAATATCATCCCATTCCTTTCTAGCTTTTAGGGTTTGTGATGAGAAGTCTGATGTTAACCTGATTGGGGCTCCCTTATAGGTGATTTGACGCTTCTCTCTTGCAGCTTTTAATATTCTCTCTTTGTCTCTGAGTTTTGCCAATTTGACTATGACATGTCTTGGAGAAGGCCTTTTTGGGTTGAATACGTTTGGAGATCGTTGAGCTTCCTGGATCTGAAGATCTGTGATTTTTCCTATACCTGGGAAGTTTTCTGCCACTATTTTGTTGAATATGTTTTCAATGGAATCTCCATTTTCCTCCCCTTCTGGAATACCCATGACTCGGATATTTGAGCGCTTGAGGTTGTCTGATATCTCTCTCAGATTTTCTTCCATGTCCTTGATTCTTTTTTCTTTCTTTTTGTCTGCTTGTGTTATTTCAAACAGCCCATCTTCAAGTTCAGAGGTTCTCTCTTCAACTTCGACAAGCCTGCTGGTTAAACTCTCCGTTGTGTTTTTTATTTCGCTGAATAACTTCTTCAGTTCAGCAAGTTCTGCTACATTTTTTTTCAGGACATTGATTTCCTTGTATATTTCCTCTTTCAGATCCTGTATACTTTTCCTCATTTCATCATGATGTCTAGCTGAGTTTTCTTGTATCTCATTCAGTTTCCTTAGAATTATCACTCGAAATTCCTTATCAGTTATTTCAAGGGCTTCTTGTTCTATAGGATCTAGAGTATGAGATTTATTAACTTTTGGTGGTGTACTTTCTTGATTTTTTGTATTTCTGGTGTCTTTTTTTTGGTGTTTATTCATTGTGGCAGGGGGTTTCACAGTCCACCGGTTTAAGACTAATGACTAACTAGGATGTTGCTGTGGTTGCCAATTTGGTATGGCTCCCGCCGTGACTGCTCAGTTGGCCTCTAGTGTCTTGTGTGTGTGGTTGCCTCGGGTCTTGGGCTTCTCCGGGGATCCACCTTTCTGGTCAGCTTGTACTCTGCTGGGCTGGTGGATCACGTACCACAGGGTGTGTGATCTCTGTTGAGCTTTCACTTTCTGTACAGGACTTCTCCCCGTTCAGTGTGCTCTGGCCCAGGCTGTTAGATCGTGCAGTGGCGACCCCACCGGGTGTGTGGTTTCTGTCGAGTCTCCGCCTCCTTGGCCGCACGTCTCCCCCCTCTGTGCACACTGTGCTGGGTTGGGGCGTGTCTTCTGCACCCCTCGTCTATCAGCTGGGCCTTCAAGACCCTGCTCAGCACCGCCTCGCCCAGGAAGTCTACCAGGTTTCTGCTAGGCACAGACGACGAGTCTCTCTGGGTGCCTTTGTAGCACTGTGTAGATCTTTCTCGGGTCTTGTTCACCTTTGTATCCCCCCGGTATAAACCGAATCTAGTGCCCGCCTGCAGCCTGCTCTCCGGCAGGTTCAAGCAGACCTGGGAACTCTCCTACCACACTATTCCCAACCAGAAATTCGTTAGGCTTTTTTCCAAACTGGTGGTCGCAGAGATGGTATCTGCCTCCCAGTAACAGGAAGTTTACCGGGGCCGGAGTCCAGGGTGTGGTGGAGTGACAGTCGGCCCGCCCGTACTTCCTAGCCCTCCCAAAACTGGTCGGGACGCCCCACACCCCCAGCCCTGCCAGAGAACCGTGGAGGGAGTGGGAGAGGAGGTCGGCCCGCAGGGTCCGGAAAGCCCCGCGCCAGGCCAAGCAAGTGGGAGGGCTCAGTGATGGCCGAGCAGGGCGGAGCTGCCCGCACCTGGGAAAATGGAGGCAGCACCGGGGCAATGAGTGGCCTGGTGGTGCAGGCGGGGAGCCGCGTGGGCATCCACCCCCCGAACAGAGCTTTGCCAGGGATCACTCACAGTGCTGTGCCAGGTCGGGCGCTCGCTCTGTCTCTGGTTTGTTGCCTTCCGTGTTCTCGGCGCTGCCGCCTCGGGCTGTTCAGTCGCGGCGCCGCTCGGGCGCTCCCAGGAGTCTTCTTTAATGCCGGCCTGAAACCTCGAATCCTGGATAGGGCAGCTGGCCGCCTTCAGTGCGGCCCCAGCCTCCGGGATCCTGGCTGCATCCACAGCAGCCCTGGCGCCGTGTTCCCTGTTTCAAGACTCGCTTTTGCAGCTAAGAATCAGTTCTTTTCCTGCTCCACACTTCAAAGCTGTTGCCTGTAAATGAGGCAGCCTCTCCTGCCGGGGGCAAAGTGGCGTTGAGCCCCCACGACCGGCCAGCAGCAGCAGTCCTCCCTTAAGAGATGGCCAGAGAAAGGTCCACAAGTTTCCCGGCTGCCTGAGGCCCAGTGGCCACCTTTTCCACCTCAGCTACTCCGCGCCAGCCGCCGCAGCCGCCGCCATCTTGAAAACCTTATTACAGCTTTTGAAGTCAAATGTGACCTCCTTTTCTTTCCTAAAATTACACTCATTTCATAATTAATTTCTGCTTCACTCCAAAAACCTTGTTTCTGTCTTCCAATATCCATTCTTCTTGGCTCTCACACGAATAACATTTTTCCAAATCTTCTATTAGAGTTTTATGTTTTTAAAAAGCTAACCTAGTCATGCTTTCTTATTGATAAATCCACTGAAATTGTTTAACTTTTGCAACTCTTAAACCAGATGCCTGGTGCTTTGGTGGAAGTTTTGGTTTACACACTTAGTGGAATGAGGCCTGCTCAATTTAAAGGAGGAGATTTGAATCGACCAAAGAGTTCATCCATTCTCTGAAAGCAACACAATCTAATAAGAGCTTGAATTAGGTCAACTTAGGCCACATTTCCTGTCACGGAAAGCTAATCATTTTTAAAAGAACCACCACAGTAAAACAGCTGAGAAAGCCACTGCCCGCCTTAAGACAATAACAGGTGACTCCTTTATCATGTGATAATCACACCTGAAACTGTCTGTTCTTGATCCATTTTCAAACATATTTGAAACATGTGACACGAACAGATTTAGACGAGGGAAGAAAAGCACGTTACTGTCAAGCTTCTCTGTTGAAATGTCAAGGTTCGAGTTAGCGTTGTAACCACCCCCCATTTCTTTGCCACTCGCGTCCCCCTGTCTTCCTGAGAGTGCTGTTACTGCTGTGTGTTCCTGTACCCCATCCTCTAGTTCCCAGCCCTGCACAGCGGGATTCATTGATTCTTTCCTTAACTCCACTTCCTGAGCTAACTCGGGCTCAGCAGAAATATCTCTGTACCATGTAATACTCTACTCTTGCCATTCCTCGGAGTTTAAAAAATAAGTCACCCTTCCCGAACCTAAATGTAAAGATTCAGGCAGGATTTCTGGCCTTCCTGTTTCTACCTATCCACATTGCTCTGAGTCCATGTTCATTTCTTATCCTTCTGTTAGTTTTGTCCATAGCAGCAGATTCCTTCTTTACTATTCCAGTACTTAGTGTAACCCAGGGATCAGCCAAGGAAGCCCTGACCTTCAGGATTCGTATGACATTGTATCAATCGCACACCATATTAGATGGAATCTACCTTCCCCCCAACCCCATCCTTGCCGTTTCTCCAGTGATATTGAGGGCAAAATGAGGTACTAAACATTTCTGGCTCTTGAATCCTGCTTCCAATGTAGGTTAGCTTATGGGTTGTTTTGCTATTCCAGTTGTGCAACCAACCGCATTTTACTCCTGACATGGATCATAGCCTCCTATGCTTCATTTCAACCAAAAAATATCACTCAAATAGGTTGTCGTGCATGGATCAGACTTATCACGTATTCAATTTAGACCAGCTTAGGTCTTTGGGGCTGGAATTCAGCTTGTCCTTACTCAAAGGTGAAGAGAAAATTAGACAATTTGGGGGTTAGAAAGCTCTGTGGAAGCAGATACCTACCTACCTACCTACCGACCTACCAAGGTGAGATAGTTATCTAAATCTATAACAGACCTTAGAATGGGTTTGACTATGTGTTATTTTGCCTGTGAATTGTTTTTAAGGCAAATCTGTCTAGCTCCCAGAGTCCAATAATTCTCAGATGACATCTAGATTTTATTTATTTTATAATGGATTGAATTCAAGAAATAAGGGAAATTAGCAGACTTGACTGTGCTTTTAATTAAGGAAACTGTGGTTGTGAGGGAGGCAATGGAATACAAATGATGACTCATTTATTCATGCACGCATTTATTTGATGCAAGAAGTGTTATTGAGTGCCTTCTTTGAGCCAGGCAAAGTGCAATATGCCTTTGATACACAGTTGATAAAAGTCATGTGGTCCATCTCCTTATGGAACTTGCAGTCTACCGAGAGAAGCAGATAATAAATGAGAAAAATAGCAAGTAAATATACGTCTGTAATTTCTATGGATAACTAATATGAAGTTTTGTTTTTTTTAAATTGACCTTATTGAGGTATAATTAATATGCAATAAAATGCATCCATGTTAAGTGCACAGTTTGGTGAGTTTTGATAATCACGAGCCTAATCAGGATATAAAGCACTTTTCATATCCCATAAAGTTCTTTTTAATTTTTTGCAGTTAATACTCTCCCACTTAATCCAAGCACCCCAGGAAATCACTGATTCGTTTTCTGTTAGGAGAGATTAGTTTTGCCTGTTTTAGAATTTCATATAAATGGAAACCTACAATAGTATTCCTTGGTGTTTGACCTCTAAGTATCAGTCATTTGTTCCTTTGTACTGATGAATAATATTCCATTTTAGGTATATTCCATAATTTATCTATTCACCTACTGATAAACATTTCAATTATTTCCAGTTTCCAAGGCTGCCATGACAATTTGTATATAAGTCTTTTTGTGAGCATATGTTTTTAATTCTCTTAGGTAAATAAGAATAGAATTGCTGAGTCATATGGTAAAAGTATGTTTAGGTTTATAAGAGACAAACTACTTTCCGAAGTGGCTTTACCTTTTTGTGTTCCCACCAGCCAGTTGCTCCACATCCTTGTCAGCACTTGGTAAGGCCTTTCATTTCAATTTTAGTCATTCTTATAAGTGTGTAGGATCTCATTAGGCTTTAATTTGCATTTCTCTGATGACAAGTGATGTGAAGCATATTTCCTGTGCAAGTTGGCCTTTTGTATATGTTTTGTGAAATGTATGTTTAAATTTGTTATGAACTTTTTTTTTTCTTTTTAAAAGATGACAAGGGGATCTTAATCTTTGGCTTGGTGTGGTCTGCACCACGCTCAGCCAGTGAGTGAACCAGCCATCCCTATTTAGGATCCGAACCCGTGGCCTTGGTGTTATCAGCACCGCACTCTCCTGAGTGAGCCACGGGCCGGACCTGTTATGAACTTTTAATTAGCTGTTTTTGCTTCCTTGTTACTGAGTGTAGAGTTCTTTATAAAATTTGGATATAAATCATTTGTCACATGTATGTACTGCACATATACTCTGCCTCCTCCCCTACCAAGTCTGTATCTGCATTTTCATTTTCATAATGGTGTTTCTCTTATTAGAAAAATATTTAATTTAGATGAAGCCCAATTTATGATTTTATTTTTTGATTCATGGTTTTTTTTGTATTCCATCTGAGAAATAATTGCCTAGCACAGGTTGCAGAGATTTTCTCCTATCTTTTCTTTAAGAAATTTCATAGCTTTACTTTCTCATTTAGATCTATGATTCATTTCAAGTTAAATTTTGTATGACATTTTGTAAGGGTCAGTATCATTTTTCCCCCAAATAGGTATCCAGTTTACTTTTTGCCATATGGATATCCAGTTCCAGCACCATTTGTTGAAAATAAATTTTCTCCAATGAATTTCTTCACATTTTTGTTGAAAATTAATGGATCGTATCTAAGTGGGTTTATTTCTGACCTATTTTATTCCATTGAACTGTTTGTCTATTCTCATGCCAATATCACACTGTCTTATTCACTGTAGCTTTATAGGGAGTCTTGACATGGGATAGTGTAAGTCCTTCAACTTTGTTCTGTTTTTAAAAAATAATTTTGGCCACTTTATGTTCTTTACAATTCTATATAAATTTTAGAATCTGCCTGTCAATTTCTATCCCCCCAAAAAGACTTGGGATTTTGATTGGGATTGCATTTAATTATAGATCAGTTTGGAGAGAATTGACTTTAACAATATTGAATTTTGTAATTTGTGAACATAGCAACTCTCTCCTCTTTCATTTCTTTCAGAAATGTCTGTAGCTTTTTTTTACTGAAACATAATCAATTATGTACATTTGTGAGGTATGCAGTTGGCTATCTGTATTTGTGCATAATATATGATGATCAAATCAGTACAATTAGCATATTCATCATTGCAAAACATAATCATTCTTTGAGTCCATTAACCAATTTCTCCTTAACCTTCTTCCACCTCTTTCTTTCCCACCTCTAGTAACCCCAGTTCTGGTCTCTCCTGAAAGTTCAATGCATTATTCAGATCCATCCTTCCTTCCTTCCTTCCTTTCCTCCCAACTTATGAGTGAGGACGTGCAGTATTTCTCTCTCTGTGCCTGGCTTATTTTACTCAACATAATTTTCTCTAAGTTCATCCATGTTGCTGTGAATGGCAGAATTTCATTCTTTTTTATGGCTGAGTAGTATACCATTGTGTATATATATCACATTTTCCTCATGCATTCGACCATCAATGAATGTTTACATTGGCTCTGTGTTTCAGCTATTGTAAATAGAGCAGTGATGAACATGGGAGTGCAGGTATCTTTTATACAAGCCTTGCTTAAATATATTTTGTTTTTCTTGAAGCTATTGTAATTGGTATTGCTTATTTTAAAAAAATTATTTTCCAAATCTTTGCTGATAGTGGGCTATTTTGTTGTTTATCAGAAGCCAAATAGTTTGCAAGTTTCCAGCATCATGGTACATTTGCGTATCATATACAAATCTCCCTGCTTTGTGGTCATCTAATCAGCATACCATCTCTAAGGTGCAGAAATTAATCACACTTCCACTGTTCACTATACGCATGGAATAAAATTAATCTGTTTTATGCTATTTCATTTATTTGAGTTGGTTATTTCAAGATTTGTTTTATAATCTTTTTTGATTGTGCACTCTCTCCTACTAGTAAAACCTATTTGAACACACATGCTTACATATGTATCTTGGGAAATTTATTTATAAATTATATATGCATAATTCTGCACTAATTTATTATACAAATGTAATAAAATACTGACATTTTAAAAGGTCAAGAAAAAGAGTAAGTCACATTTTAAAATGTATTATTAGTAGCTATGACTATGTTCTTTCCTAAAGCATGATATATATGTAGAAGAAGTTTCTTTGTTAACAATTGTGGTTATAAACTCATTAATACTCTCTTTGATAATTTGAATTTTGTTGGCTGACTTCTTGTCAGATTAGATGAGGCTGTCCTTGTCTTTAATCTTGTATTACAACTGATGAACAACTTGTTCTAGGAGTAGAAGTGTCAGCACTGCCATTCTCTTTGTAGTTTGCCTGTGCTTGCATTAGTAGCAATGCTCTCAATTTATAACTTATTTGATGGAATCTCTCTAAACCACTTGTTCATTTTGTAAAATGAGGTTTTGCTAAACTAAGTAATTTAATCTGAAAATACAATCACTGATCTTACAAACTGTAACATGCTGAGAACTAACAAATAAATGAGGGCCCTGTTGCAGAATTGCTCCCTACTCTTTCCCAGGATCTCTTGCCTATGGGCCTGATATCTGGTTACCAGACAACCATAGCAAGTGACAACAACAGTTGAAGTGTATATTAAATATTAGTAAAGCTTAACTTCCTTCTTAACTATGTCCATTAAAAATAAATATAAGTAGAAATTGTAATTTTTTTCCCTATGCCTTAATGGGTCATCTTGGCACCTTCTGATATGTAAGTGACCCTCCTTCTGGAAGAACAATGGTTTAGGCCCCGTTGCTACCAAGTCCATGTCATTGCATTTGATTCCTCTGATAGACAATATATTTCACACAGAAATAAAATAAAATAAATAAAATAAAATAGAACAACACCCTCTATCCCAGAGCTCTCTGTTGCAGCCAGCTGAATCATAATATGTCTTATTGGTCATAAAATAAGAATGAATTTGGATGCTCTTTGCAGTCCTACAAGTTTGGAAATAACAATGTAAAACATGTGTTTCTGAGGTCACATAAAAGTTCAGTATCTTCTCATCCCACAAATTTTCTTACTGGGAAGTTTTGGTAAAGCAAAACCTTGTTTAAATGTGCTCAAAATTTTCCTGAGTATTTCTAAGTTTTGTTTATTAATTAATTATATCCTCCAATCTCATCCCACCTCTATGTTGTTCTACACAATTTCTTGGTAAAAAATTGGAAACAATTGAAAAAAATTGAAAACAATTACATGACATGGTTCCCGGTTTCCATATTCATGGGAAGCTAAGAGATTTATAAGTGAAGCAACTACAGAATAACAAAAGACAGGATATAGGTAGTGTCCAAAGAGCTTCCCATTCTTTTATTGCAGCTAACCACAAAAGCATCTTAAGTATGACTAGGAACGAGCTTGGGATAAAAACGTCCTGGTGGGAAGCTCACAGCCTCATAAGCAAAGTCTTTTTATCTGGGAGTCTCTGCTCACACCCTGGAGCATTGCGGGTTTTTTTTTTTTTTTTTGTAATGCTGACTAATAGCCCCTTAGTGCGACAACACAGAACATGAATACGATGAGAAATCAGGGAAGGAAGAAATGAGTATGGATCAAAAAAATTAGGGAAGTTGAGGAGAGCTGTGAAGCAATGCTAATTCACTCTACTCCTTACAAATATTTGCCATTCTTGCTGTCACTGAATCTTTTTCTGATGCTGAACAATCTTTTCATTCATTTGTCATTAATTCTCTAAAACTAGAATCAGCAAACTACTGCCCACAGGCAAAATCCAGTGACATTCATTTGGTTACATATTATCTATGGTCACTTTCACATGACAACTGCAGGTGAGTAGTTGTTAACAGACACCTTATGGCCCCTGAAACCTAAAATACCTTACTGTCTGGGCCTCTCCATGTCAAGTCAGCCATCCCTCTTTTAGATGGTTGCCTGTCCTTTCTTTCTGGCTTGAAGGAAAGTTATTTTCTTAGAGGATTCAGGAAAAGAACTGATATTTATGGAGTACTTATTTGCTAATCCTATGACAACCCTATTAAATAGGCATCACCACTCTATTTCATAGACTAAGGGATTGAAGTTTAGAGAATTTAAGTAACTTAAGAGATGGTATAGGGGATAGGTTTTGTAACTAGGTATCAAATTCATGTTTTACTGTATTATGTTATTTCTCATACTCCCCTTTGTCCAAGAAAGTAGATTTGTTATGCCACATCAAAAACAAAGATAAAAAGAATCGTGGGACTGTGGTTGGTCACTAGTATTGGGAGCTGGTACACCACCAAGCTATCTCAGCAGTACTGATTTCGAGCTTGTGATAGGAAAGCAGCCTGGAGGATTTTTTATTGGCACGTGAATATTTTCCCTATATATCCTCTTTCCTCTAAGGGTAAAGACACACATCACTGAGATCAAATTAATTTCAGGGAGTATCTTTCCATACTACACGAATAAATCTTTATTATATGAAAGAATATGAAACTTGAACTTTAAAAATCTTCCTGATTTTCTAATACATGATTATAGTAGCTCAATTCAAGTCATTTTCTGACTTTTTAAAACACCTGCAGATAGTGTAGCAGCAGCTGCGGCAGTGAGAATCTACTGAGTCAAATTATATTTGTCATCAACTGATCTCCAAAGGCAGTTCCTTTAGAAACCGGTCTTTAAAAATTCACTTAAATATACATAGTGCTTTAAATGAAGGGAGTTAAAATATGAGATGAGGATTATATCTTTATGTGGTGGCTGAATCAAATTGCAATATAGCTTAAACATTAATTTTAACTGTCTCTCTGATAGCTCAAAATCATCACAGCCAAATAGACAATGAGAGAAATAAGCTAATATTTAAGATACTAAAAATAAATGTTGATCATGTTGTAACCTATTCTTTTTTTGCAAATTGATATGATCCAAACTTGGTTTGGAATGAATAAAATGTCTGTCTATATTGCTGCTATTAGATTCCTTATCTCTACAATTATTTTTCTCAAATTGTTTTTATGTCAACTTTCTCTCACTCTATAGTTTTCCCTCCTCACAAAAAAGAAATGTGCAAATTCCTGTTACCTTCCACTTACATGCTTGTTCCTGTTCTACCCTCCTAAGTCCCCCTCAACCCCATTCCATTGTATTATTCCTTAGGAAGCTGACTCTGATGGAATTAGCCACGTTGATACATGGGCTGCCGTGCTTCTGAAAGCCAGGACAAAAGCACTGAATCTAGGGACACTGAGAGGAAGCTGCTGAAGATCGGATGGTAGCCAGAGTGGCAGAGGTGGCCACTCTTAACATGGAAGTTCTAAGGATGGGGAGATTATTCCAGGTATAGGATTACCAAAGAGAAGATGTATTAAAGATAGGTCTTCTCTTTAATGTAGTAATACCTAAGGGAGCAAAACAGAAAGAACAAACAAACAAAACAATAAAAAGCCCAACATTTTAATGATTGTGCTCTATGGACACGGTAAAATGGCCTCTGTCTGCTAAAATGGTAACTATAAGTCTGTGCTCCATAGACAATCAAATTGAATAGCAAAACATTTATGAAATGGGGTAAGTAAAAATAGCAGAGTTCCAAATAGCGTTCTTGGATTACAAGAACACTGCTAGCCTACACTGGCTAATTTAGGCAGGGAGAGGGAGAGAAAGAGAGGAGAGAGAGGGAGAGAGATATGGAGAGAAGACAGAGAGGGGAAAGGGGAGGGGGAGGGGGGAAAGAGAGCGAGCAGTTGGACAACCAGGTCTCAAAGGACAGAATAGGCAGCTCCAGAGACCTGGGAATCAGAAACTAATATCAAAGCACTTGCAAGCGCTAGGAACAGAGCAGACAATAAATATTTTCAAAAGAGGTTATAAGTAAATGAATGAATAAATATTTTCTACTTTTAGGAAGCTTGAGATATATACACAGAGAATTTTTTTATGACATCACTAACCTTTTTTCTTTTAATACCATTTGGAGGGAGATGATTTTAATCATCATTTTATTAGCTGGGGTAGGAATTGATGGATACATTTTTAATAACTTTAAAAGTGTTACCTCAGATGTAAATGCTTTCCATCATATCTTACCTTAATAAATCTGGAAGTTGAGAAATGACCTTTGAATTTTTTCAGATTCTGTGATTGCACTCTTCCAAAGGGGAAAAAAAAAAACGTACTTAAGAATAGAAAATATGACAGCTATTTAAAAAGCGAGAAACCAAAAAACAAATTCCAGAGAATAAGACAATTGCTGCATTGACTTCTAAAAGTACAAAGTTGTTGTCAAGCCTGTTAAAATTTATTACATTTAAATTTTGTTTTCAGATTTTCCAAAACAAAATGCTTTCGTAATTTTATAAGAAATGGGTGAAATGAGATAAAAATAAATAGGAACAATTGAAAATAAAAATATGCATGGGGAATAGAATGTTTTGGGGGCATTACTTCTACCTTTTGAATATAAATTAGGGTATAGTTTCTCTTATCATAAAAATTCATCTAGGTTGGTACCATTATTGACTATTAGGACACACTATAGAAATAAAGGGTTTTGTGATTTTAAAGGTTATGTTGTATTAATGCTTCTTTTTACATGTAGTTATGCAGAAGAATTTTTTATCAATCATATTGATAGTGCCTATGAATTTCAAAGATTTGCAGATATTTTATAAGCAGATAATTATAGAATGTGAGGGTGACAGACACGTTTGGAGCACTTGCCCAGTTATCACCACTCCCCAATCTCATCTTTAGTAGGGTCATCAATGACTTATACTTTGAAGAAGGCTCTCACACACATTCTTTTTAAGATATGTCTTCTATTGTGCAAGCTTGTGTGCAGGTGTTTGTATATCTGGTGGGTGTAGTTATGTCTAGTGTATTGTCAGGACTTGGGGTAGTGGCAGAGCACAGTCTCTTTTAGCTTAGAATCACTTATTACCTCGAGACAGTGGAAGGCTTGAGGGAAGGATAAAATGGAGTTGCTCAACCTCTTTGCTGGTTCTGATACAATAAAATTTTGTAACTTCGCACATCATCTCTTTCTTTTCTCAGCATTTGTATTAGTCAGGATTTTCCAGAGAAACAGAACCAATAGGATATATGTAGAATGAAACTTATCACAGGGAACTGGCTTGCAGGATTATGGAGGTTGAGAAATCCTATGATCTGCTGTCTGCAAGTTTGAGACCCAGGAAAGCCAGACTCCAGTCTGAGTCTGAAGGTCTGCAAACTAAGAGTGCCAGTGGTGTAACGCAATCTGAGGACTATTACTATGTAAACACTTTTCACAGGTGAGCCATACTGGGTACAAGGATCACATTTCTTTCTGCTACAACTTTTATTTTCCATGGATTTAGTAATCATCTCCTGTTTCCAGTTGTTTATTTTCTCTTATACCTCTTGCCAAATGACCTTCAAGATCTCTGCTACAAGTGTAATCATCTCTTTCAAACTAATAAACAGAGCAGGTATCTTATCAATACATTTTCTTTGGACACATTGATCTTGGAATCCTCTGTCCTGTTTGAATCAGACTGGTTGCTCTCCAAGTCTGCTTCCTTAACTGCCATCCTGGGATATTTCCCTATCACTCTGGATAGTATAGTTGCCTCTTCCCTTACTCTACTTCTATCACCTGTTTCCTTGATCCCATATTTTCCTTTTACTTGATTTACTCTCTGGGTTTACATCTGTAAATAGAACAATCTAATCAGTCAAAATAAAATTGATTTGAGTTTTGAGATGTTTTGAATGTTTAATGTAATCCACATTGTGTGTGTGAAGTTAACTGCAACTATTAAAATTAGTCCTTAAGATCATTACTACACCCAGCATATTTTCATTTGGTTAATGTGAGTGATCAACACACCACAAATTCTGTTTTTCATTCTTTGATTGTGGGTTCTTGGTTAATGGTAGAAATTTTCCTTTCTGTTTTTTATCTTTATTTTGCAGTTAAACTTGTAAGTTTCCTGTTCTTTTGCAGTGATACTAACTACAATCATTCATGCAATACCGGTTACCAGAGTTCATATCCTTGTTTCTGAATTCCCCTGTAGGCATATAAAAATAAACCCTAGACAAAAAGCCCAAGATTTGGGTGCATTTACATCAGTTTTGTATTTTCTCTTCCTCACACCTTCAAGTAGCTGCCAAATGCTTTCTTTTCTTTCTTTATAACATCCACAGAGACCTACTCCCCCTTTATTTTTCTTTCTTTCCCTCAGTAATGTGTGGATGAGTACATATTGAGACAGAACCATGGTAACAGATTCCTGGAAATAATCTGATTCATATTAATATAAAGGAGTAAATGTACTAAATTGAGGACAATTATTAACTAATGTTCATTCTCTTCAAGTGTGGTCCTTTACTTAGCTCATGTAGAGGATCAGACTAATCAAACCTTGGTGATTGATTTAATTAATCTGTGGGTCATTTCTTGTGATTTTGTTGTTTTTTCCCAAAACATTCAGCAAATATAAAGGTTGCTTTCTATTTTCCCAGGCATTCAACAAATAAGCAGTTGATTGTTGAATGGGATTTGTCTTAAACTCACTTTCAACTGCTACTTTTATTTTCTGTAGAATCAGTATCCCACTTTCAGAGGCAGCTGCTGACATCAATTCTTAAGCATTGTAGATTTAATCTGCATACCTTCTATTGGCAAAGAACCAAGGATTAATAAGGTCTGGTGGAGGGAAATGAAAAAGAAAGCAATGTTTCTAGTGTCCATCTCATACATTACACATCATGATAGGAACTCTCTTATTTCTTACTTATTAGAATGGAAACTGTGGACAGGAATTTTGTTTTGCTTTCTGTTGTATCTTAAGTGCCTTGGTCAGTACCTGATACAAAGTAGGCTCCGAATGAATTGATGGATAAATAAATATGGCATCTTGTTTAATCCTGATGGTATCCTGTTTTGTGATGTTATCAAAAAGTTTAAGTAGTTTGATTTTGTTCTCACAGGTAATAGTAACAATTATCAGGTGGAATTCAAATTTATATCTATATGACTCCAAGTTTATGCTTTAAAAAAATGTTAAGTTGGACTTTATTGAAAGCTCTTTCCTGATTAGAATAGTGCCTTTCATATGGTAATCACAAAACACAGGAAAATGTTGAACATGTTTAAACAATGAAAAAAATGTATACAAAAGAAGGGTTCCTTACATAAGTTTAGGCATTTTTATTCATTAGCTTTAATAAAGATTCTATTTTTTACCATATCTTGGCACAGAACTTAATGCTTATTTTTTTATTTTCTCTTAACACAATCTACCCTATTGTCTTCTTGTGAGACTCAGGAGAGTTGCCAAAAGGTGTGGTTATCAGTAGTTAGATTTTCAGAAATCACTCATACTGTTTGCTTCAGTTTTCATTGTAATTAAACAATAATCTGCTTTCGCCATTATCATTTGACAAGCACTAGGTAAAATAATGTATCTGCATCTGATAAAGTGCACAAGTCAAAAACATCCATCAATTTATTTCAGAAATGCCTGGTACAACTTGTTTTAGCATCTCAATGTAGCTTGAATAGGCTCAAAGATACATGTAACCCATTCTTCCTGGTATTTAATGTGATGAGCAGATCCTATTACTAATTTCCCAAGAAGAAATCACAATTAAAAATCCAGTCCTAGTTTAGTTTTGTTTTTTTAATGACATGCAGAAGTTTTATTTATGAAGGAAGTGCAGTAGTATCCTGTAAAGAGCAAAGGGCTCGGTGAAACTGATCTATATCTGAGTCATAACTGTGAGAACTTGAGAAGTTCGTGCAATTTCTCTGAGCCTCAATTGATCTACATGTTAAATGTGGACCAAGATTCATGTGTTAAGTTCTTTGGGGCTGTTGTGAGCATTAGATGAGAGAATGTACATGAAATAATTTCATGTTTGGAAAACATGAAACAAATATCTTTTATTAGTGACAACATTGTAATTAGCATTTATAGTCACAGCAACTTTCTTGGTGAGCTATTCCCAATCCTTATAAATGGTGTATTTTCACACTTTCACTATTATCAACAATAATCAATTCTCCCTTTCCTTTCTTTTTTTTTCCTGCCTCCTTCTAAAAACAGATCTGAGGAATGTCATAACTGAAATGTATACACTATGCTTCGTGAAAAAGAAATGGAAAGAAGTTTGGATGATGAAAAATGAGTACTAAATAAATGCTAAGTTAATATGATAATTTTATGACTGAGAGCAAACTTTGGATTGTAGAACTCGATGTTAGTAATATGATAATTCTTTAGTATGACGTGGACCCGCTGACAGTTTCTGAAAAGCATTCCAATTCATCTAACAAAAATGAATTCTACTGCTCCTTTGGCTGTATCTTCGTGCATTCAACAAGTTTACATTGAACATTTGCTATGTGCCATACACTGCGCTAGGTACTGAGTAAACACTCGGAAACAAAATGGTAGTGGCCTGACACCAAGTAAATTTGATTGAGAAATACAGATGTTAAAAAAACACATACCTAGTGACTAACACCTATTTTTATAAATAGTAATAAATAATATGAAGGAGAAGAACTAGATTCGATGAGAAGAAAGGCAATCTATCTTTATTTGTAAAGGTAGTCAGAAATATGCTCTCCAAGGATATATTTGGGTGTATTTTATTTATTTATTTATTTATTTATTTATTTATTTATTTATTTATTTATTTATTTATTTTATTTTAACTTCTCAATATACATTGTAGTTGATTTTCATGTCCCTTTACCTGTTCCTCTTTCCCCATCCCCCCTTTCTCCTCCCCCACCACTACATCCTATCTGTTCACTTGTCTTAACAAGTACGAGGAATTGTTGTGATTATTGTGTCTTCTTCCCCACCCCTACCCTTTATTTTATTTTTTTGTATATTTATTTGTTTATTTATTTTTAGCTCCCACAAATAAGTAAGAACATGTGATATTTCTCATTCTTTGCCTGACTTGTTTCACTTAATATAATTTTCTCTCTGTCCATCCATGTCATTGCAAATGGCAGTATTTCATTTTTTTTTTATAGCACAGTAGTCTTCCATTATGTAGACATACCACAGTTTCCTTATCCAGTCATCTGATGATGGACATTTGGGCTGGTTCCAACTCTTGGTTATTGTAAATAGTGCTGCAATAAACATGGGAGTACAAGTAGCCCTTTGGCGTGATGATTTCCATTCCTCTGGGTATATTCCCAGCAAGAATAGCTGGATCATAACAGTAAATCTATCTGTAATTGTTTGAGGAACCTCCATACCATTTTCTTTAGAGGCTGCACCATTTTGCAGTCCCACCAACAGTGTAGGATAGTTCCTTTTTCTCCACAACCTCTCCAGCACTTATCATTCTCAGTCTTTTGGATATTAGGCATCCTAACTGGAGTGAGATGGTATCTCAGTATGGTTTTGATTTGCATTTCCAGAATGTTGAGTGATGTTGAGCATTTTTTCATGTGTCTGTTGGCATTCATGTACCTTCCTTTGAGAAATGCCTATTCAGCTCCTTTGCCCATTTTTAAATTGGGTTACTTGTTTTTTGCTGTAAAGTTGTTTGAGTTCCTTGTATATTCTGGATAATAATCCTTTGTCAGATGTATATTTTGCAAATATTTTCTCCCACTCTGTTGGTTGTCTTTTCACTCTGTTGATTGTTTCTTTTGCTGTGCAGAAGCTTTATAGTTTGATATAATCCTGTTTGTTTACTTTTCCTTTGGTTGCCTGTGCTTTTGGGGTCATATTCATGAAGTCTGTATACACTTCTACTTCCTGGAGTGTTTTCCCTATGTTTTCTTTAAGGAGTTTTATTGTTTCAGGATGTATATTTAATTCTTTAATCCATTTTGAGTTGATTTTGGTATATGGTGAAAGGTATGGGTCTAGATTCATTCTCCTACATATGAATATCCAGTTTTCCTGGCACCATTTGCTGAAAAGACAGTCTCTTCCCCAGTGCCTTTGTCAGAGATCTGATGGATGTAGGTGTATGGGTGGATTACTGGGTTCTCTATTCTGTCCCATTGATCCATGTGTCTGTTTTTATGCCAGTACCATGCTGTTTGGGTTATTATTGCTTCACATTTTAAACATTTATAATTTTCTAAAAAATTAATCAGTACTTTTGCTCATTCAGTATTCCACTCAGTCATTCAGCTAATTAATATTTCAGGGGTTTCTCTATGGGGCATAGAAATAAAATAATAATAGCTAACTTTTATGGAGTACTTATTATGTATTATGCATTGTTGTAAGCACTTTATGTATATAAACTTCTTTCATCCTTGTAATATCTCTTTGAGTAGGAAATATTATCATACCCATTTCACAGATGAGTAAACTGAGGAAGAATAAAGTATCTAGCTTAACTTAGGTCAGTGTTTTGTAAGTGGCAATGAAAGGATTTCACTCCATCAGCTGACTCTACATCGCATACCTCTACTCATTAACTAGTTACCTTTACCTTTCTTGTGCTCAATGATGAAGAAAGATATGTCAAGGAGAAAAATAATAATGCAATATTCTCAGTTCTAAAACAGAGGTGTGCCTGTGGAACTGTGGGGACACAAAAGAAAACCTATTTCAGAGCAGGTAAAAGGGCATGCTTCTCAGGGAAGTATTTGTTTGACTTAGGTCTTTAAGCATGAGAAAAGTTACCCTAAGACCTACTTCCTATTCTAGGATGAATAAAATGATACATTGTTTGGAATTTTGAAAGCTGAAACAGGTTAAGGAGGTTAAATAATATGTAGATCTAGAACTGTGAAATAGTATGCCTGCTTTGGGAGAACTACGATATTTGAGAATGGTTCTCCTTATAAGAAGAAGCTAGGATTGAGGATGGAGAGAGAGGCCAGGGACAGATCACAAAGGGCCTTCTGATCCAAGCTAGAATTTGTGCTTTACCTTGAATGCCATGCAGAAAGCTATTTCAAGAAGGGAATTGGTATTGAATTTGAGTTTTAGGGCACAGATTGGAAGAGGTGGGTTGAGCAGTTAGCAGGAGGGTGTAGCAATAATTGAATTGCAAAGTGATAGGGACCTAAAACAAGGCTCTGGAAAGTAGGAGGAAGATATGGATTAAAAAATTATTTAGAAAATCAAATGTAATGGATTTGGAGAAGCCCTTGGATGTGTGTTCTGAATAAGAAAGCCGTGGTTTAGGATGATTTTACAAATTTTTAACCAGAGAGACAAAGTATGTAATGATGTCATTGAACACATTATAGAAATCAAGGACAAGGATGTATCTTAGAGAAAACATGATGCATTCAGTTCTAAATATAAGGTGTTTGAGGTTTTTGTGAGATGGCAGATATTCTATGGGCAGTTAATATGTGGATCTTGAGTTTAGGAGTGAGTTCTGGGCTGGAATTATGAACTTCTTACTTAAAGCCAAGAGAATGGAAAAAGCAGACTATATATAGCAATAAGAAAAGAGAGGCACACATGCAGATCTAGGGAACGCTGGCATTTCAGAAGAGAAGGACTCTTAAAGACTGAGAGCAACCAGAGAGGAAGAAAATCGGAGATATCTGTGTTCTAGAAGAAGGGAGGGGAGGATTTCATAAGAGAAGACATGACCAACAGTATAGAATGTGTTTCAGGCTTAATTTAGTTAAAGACAGAAAGCGAACATTAAATTTGACAATATGGAGGTCACCCTTCACTTATTAATACTCAACCAATATTTAACGAGAGATTATTATGTATCAAGCAATTATGTATCAATGCACAACACTGGGAAGACAATATTAGCAGAATAGATATTGCCTCTGTCTTCATGCTGCTTGGTCTTATGGTAAGTATTTATGAAGTAATTTCTCCAGTAATTACCCAGAATTAAGAGACATCAGCCTGGATAGTGGGAATTGTAGGAGATAAGTCCTCAGTGAGGGATGTTTTTGAAGAATCACATAAAATCAGCTTTCAATGTGAGCTCATCGAATACAAAATAACTTAGGATGGCTCAAGTTCCATGAACACTTTTCTTGCCTTTTCTCCTCTCTTTTCTATCAATACCTGACTTCCCTCATTCCACTGGAAATTCAGGTGCAAAGTAGTGAAGAAGAGGGCCTGGAGCAGGCCTTAGTGAGGGGAGAGAATGTTTCATTGTAAAAGCAAATTTGAAGTTTTGATCAATATCTTAGACAGGCAATTGAATAGACACTGAGTTTGAGACTTAAACTGACAGCACAACCATCTATTACTTAATAGTAAGCAGAAAAAACATGCAATTTGCCAAGGTTTTCTTCTCAAAGGGCAAGGGGAAATTACCCTGAATGAATGAATTTTAAAATTACCCATGGGAGACAAAAATAAGTTACCTTTGCTGTTATGTCAGGAGACATGCACTAGGGAGAATTGCAGTAGATTGAAGAGAACATGGGAAGTGAGTAGTGAAAATAAGTGTGTGGAAGGTTCCTTTCCCAAGATACACTTAGAAAGTGGGAAAGTATGGAATGAGGAGACAAGTCATGGAGAGTTTTGTTTTTTGTTTTTTTAATATTGGAAACAAATTGAGCATGTTTATATGCTGAGGGGCTAAGAGAAGAGAGAAAGAAATATCAATGTTACAAAAGAATGAGTGGATAATTCCTAGTTGCATACTTATTCTTGAGTTAACTTAAGAATTCATTTCATTCTTGAGTCATGAATATTAGCAGCATACTCAAGAAACTGCGTGGTTCTTTTACTTTAGAAATTACCTTTGCAAAGTGCTTAAGTGTAGAGGATTCTTAAAGCAAATGTACTTCACAGGGCCTGGTTTTCTAAAGCCTTGCAGTTTCAAATATTGACCTTGCAGAGGACTGGAAATTTTCCTCAGGCTATAAAGTCTCTGGTGTAAGATAAAAATCTGTGGCACAGCGAGGTTGCTGGCTCAAAGACAGACTAGTTACTGTTTAAAATGCAAAAATACTGGAAAATTGCTGGAGGGAGAAGGAATGTTTGCTAAGATCAAGCTTTTGTTGGTGGATCACTTAATTGTCTAATTGAATGTCATCTGACTTGTTTCACTGAAAGCATATATTGTTAAACTATAACCCCACCTATGTTCTCTTCCTGTAACTTCCTGGTCTGGAAAATAAATGCAGGAAGAGAACCCCAATTCCGGGTTAGTTTCCCAAGGAAGGGATGCCTCTCACTTGAGGGTTCTGGGGGAGATTAACCACTTCAGGGTCTCTCACTGCTCAGAAGAGATGGGCTTTGAGTAATCTTTTGTGGCTCCATCACTCAGGGGAAGTGGGGTGACAAATCTGTGGGGGGCAAAGCAACACTTAAGTTTATTCTTTGTCATTTGCAAATCTAAGAATTCACCTCTCCTGGTGAAATTATTCTATTTTAATTATAGGAGATGTACCCATAATTTGGATCTTACTTGGAATCTTGAAGGATTGAGTAGATGTGTAAGATCGATGACAAACTCTATTTTACTCCTTTTTACTGTATAAATCATATTCAGTTCTGCATTCCCAGCAGCTAGAACAGTACCTAATAAATAGGATATGCTAAAACATATTTGGTGAATGAATGACTTATAACTAGTAGCAGTAACCTCAGATATTGGGTGAATAATACCCGAATGAAAGGTCCCACAAAGGAAACAGTAATACCAGGTCATTGTCTGTTTGAGACCATCAGTTTTAAAAATCAGAGACTGGGAAGCCTGAAAAAGAATTTGATCTTTAAATAAAATAACTTATATGTATTCAATTGTACTTTAATGTGAAAATTTACTTAGTTTTATTTATTAGAGATGAGACTGATGAGTGATTTGCTCATATTTTGTCTTTTCCAAAAAAAAATTTGTAAAATACAATGGATAAGGGTAAAAGAGAAAGGGAACAAATGTGTCTAAGTTACTGTCATAAAACCAATGGTAAGGCCACCGATAAAATCCAAGATTCCAGATGCAAAGATGTTACGTAAGATAAATTTCTGAAGCCATCAAATTCCCTCAAATATTTTTAAAGAGAAGGCCAGCTACATTCCAAAAGCACTATTTCATGGTCCAGATTGAGTATTACTCCCTTAACTAGAGGAAATGATTTGAATTCAATCATTGCAGACCTTTGCTTATTCGTTCAGACATACTGTTCTTCTTTTTCTAAATGTATGCAATTTAACAAAATAAGTATTATCATGAACTGTATGGATATAGAATTCTGACACTGGAAATTATGGGTTGAATTCAGCCAAGAGATCATGATTATAGCTTTTTGATTGTATAGTTTTTTCCTCTGCATTTGTATTATGTGAATGGCACCCCTATTTATTATCATCAGCTATTTTCAAAATTTAACCACTGACTTTAACAATAATTATTATTATATTTATAGAAAACTGGCAAAGTAGATGCAGTTTGTTATTCACAAAGTTACAGGTTTTCTATAAATAGAAGAAGGTGATAATTATCATAGGAAAACTTATATTTTGCATGTGAATGAACAGACCACAAGAGTGACACTTCTTTCTTAAGATTTAAGATGTGAAAAGTGGCTGGTTAGGATTTTCAGCCTGCTTATTTAATAAGCCTTTCAATCAGCTCACCCTAATGCTTCCTGTATACTCAACAATGATTAAACAAGAGCGGGAAATGTAAGTCACGCGTCCTCAATTAGAAGATTCTATGTTAAATTATTTTCAACCTCACTTGAGTGAGGTTTTAAGCACAGACCTATCCTGAGGATATTATTTCTGAAGAAAAGAGGTACTTCTTCCTTTCAGTCATTTGAATACTCTTTTAAAGTGTACCATTCATAGTCTGGATTAGCAAAATGATACCTTGTATATACTAAGGTGAATTTGAGGAATATCTCAGGGTTTGCAAATTATTTAAGCTCACATGTGCTTTGGTTGACATTTTCAAGATTCCACCTCACCATGTCTCTCCTCACATTTCTAATTAGTTTCACTGTTATGTCTATTAGAAACAAAATCCTCTGATAATTCATAGTAGAAACTCTCAAAAATTTTCAACTCTGCCTGTATCTCTTCAGTACTCACCATTCCAATACATTCCATCTCAGCATATGCCAGTGGTGTCCTAAGAGAGCATCAGTTACTTTCCACCTGCAGGCTTCTTTGGACCTGCACATCTGATGGGTGAGTTGGGCTGGGGATGGGAGTGGTGGTGGGGGTGTGGGAAAGCCGGAAGTGCTGGGAAGTTTATGCCCCCAGAGCACCCTTCAGCCAATACTAGAGGGGATTTGGAGGATAAATACCTCAGTGTCCTCACTCATTGTGTCGATAACTGTGGGCAATGTTCAACGTTGTCTCCCAGGGTTCTGCAGGACAGAGCCTCAGTTGCACACAGTATGATTAGCTGGAAAATGTACCTTTCATTGTCTTTCTTCCCCCTTTGTCTGTTTCCCACTCTCCTACTAATGCTTCCTAAAATCATCTCCCTAATGAATACTTTACTCTGAAATTCTTGCCCCAGAGTCTACTTTTAAGGGAACCAACCTAAAACAAAGGTTTTTATGACTGGAACTTACATGATATGTAAGGCAAAAACATCGTTCACATCTATAGATAACAATTGGAAAGATTAATAATGATGATAAAGAGCACTGCCATTTTGTTGGATGCTTGCTATGTAGTTATGTGCCGGTAACCAATCTAAATATTTTCACATATTAACTTAATCTCCCTAACATCTCTCCCTATGAAATAATTGTATTGTCATCCCCATTTTATAGATGAAGAAACTGAGGCTTAAAGATAGTAAGTTACTTTACTGAGTTCCCATAGCCAGTAATTATCAGAACCAGGATTTAAAGCCAATGCTCTTGACTATCACTCAGCAGAAAGTACCCCCCGAATTGCAAATTCATTATAAAAATTAAGTCCCCTCAGGAACATATATATATATATATATATATATATATATATATATATATATATATCTCCTTATAATAATGTATCATTTTTATATTTCATTTGTTTTGTACTTAATCGATATTGGTTTATGTTGCTGAAATTTTCATGATAAATAGAAATAAAACCTTTTTTTCTCTAAAAAATAATTGAATCTTGGCCACGTTCAATAGTAACCATTATAAAGAATTCTTCAGAAGAACAAATGAAACTGGAGGCATGGTAGTCACATGAGTCATCCTGTACCTGCACAGCACTTACTCTTCCAAAAAAGAAGACTTGAGTCCAATTGGCTGAAGTAATAAATCATTTGGAGAAGAAATTTATTTCTGGTTTGTTTCAAAAGAAGGAAGTTTTTATTTTCTGTAGAAATGGAGCCAGTGTTTCATGCTAACCAATTCCAGATTAAACTCATATTTGTTGACTAGCACAGAACCTGGCCTTCTTACTCATCACTGGTTTAAAATTAATCAGAGATGATTGTGTAATCATAGGAAACTTGCTATGATAGAAACAGAAATATAAGCAAAGGTTTCAAGATTTTAAAAATCCCCTAGTTTCTGAAGATTTAATTGTACTTAATAAATATAGCAATCTTTGGTACATAGTAAAAAACTAAAAAATACTGGCACTAACCACTTATATTTATTTTGATAATACCATCATTATGGTGAGAAAAAATTAAGTACCATTTTGAAGAACTTAAGGACTAATTTCTGACAAATATTTGTTGAAGCTTCATTTCCTATACAGTGAGGTTAGCTTTTCATGATTCTGAATGAAAACTTTTTCCTTTCTTTTCTCTTTTCTTCTTCTTTTCTTTTTATTTTATTCTAAATAACACAATTTTGTTTTACTTAGGGTTAAGTTTAGATATTTACCTGTTCAGATGTTTACTTGTTTCCCTAGATATACCAACCCAAAATCAGAGAGAAAAAGACAACTTTTCACTTTAAATTTATTGTAATTATGCGAGTTTCTGTTGCAAAATGCAGTCAATATTTAGAAGTTCAAATGTGTAGTTTATTTTCTAAAGGAAAGAATAAATATCAGGGGAAAACATAATTAAAAATGCTATGCGATTACCTATATTAAATTCTTCCAACAAATATTTTATTTAGTATTTATAATTCATTTGCAAAACTAACTTGATCTTCTATAAAAGGAGAGAACAAATATCTCTCTTTTGTCTTAATAGGTAATGGCTGTTTTGTCATACTTTGCATTGCATTATATTTAATTACATACATATCTGTCAGTTCAACTACATTTTGATCTTTTCAGGGGCAATTAATTATTCAATCAATATTTATGGAATACCTATCTTGTGACAAATGTGTGCTAAGCTTTAGAGATACAAGACAAATGAGACAAAGTCTGTGTTCTCATAGAACTTGGAAAAAACAGAGTGAGAGAGAAGGTGATTAAAGAGTAATATGATCAATTTCATGATAGCAGCATGCACAAGTTATCTAGGAACCCAGAGGGAGGATATTCCACCCAACTTCACAGAAGTAATGGGAAAGAGAGAGAGAGAGATTGGCAGCGTAAACTGAATCAATGTCAGCTGAAATGTAATAATAGCGTATATCTACATTAGAATGTAGAATGAAGAACACTTCACAACTAGATGAAGTGAGTGCAACCGTATCTCAAAAGGACATTTAGACTCATAGCCTGGACTCTTTATAGAAGGGGATTCCCACTTCTATTCACTGATACAGGAAGAGTTTTTTTTATCAGGAAGTTTTGAAGAATTTTGAACATGTTGAAGACAAAGTGCCCATGAGACAAAAAGGTGGAGATGTTTAGGATGAAATTGAGTACGTGGATCTGCAGGTGAGGAGAGAGACCAGGGGATTCACGTATACGTGTATGGGAGTCTCCAAAAGTCTGTGATGGTAAATATGATTATTCCAGGAGAAAGTAAATGGAAACTCCTATAGGGCAGGAATCATGTCTTGCTCAGAATACCTGACAAGAGCATTTGTTATTGCATTTGTTGACCTGAGTGAATAGGAAGAACATTAAGAACAGGACACTAAGTGACTTCAACACTTATGGAGAGAAAAACTGAATTATCCCATGGAATGATACTTATATAATCACAAATAAGATCAATATGGACCTTTTCAACCAAACCTGAAAAACAGAAGTAGGAAGTATGTCTGTATTTTTAGGACAAACAAAAGTACATATTATTTCATATTATTTCATATGATGAACATGAAAGAGGCTATTCTCTTAGGAAATTATGTAGATTGAAAATACTAATATGTTTAACAAAAATTTAGATAAGTTAATCAAAGATCAGTTCATAGGTCATTGAGGGAAGCTTTGTGTAGTGGCAGGAAAATTTCTAACCTTTTAAATGTACAGTGGGTAGCCATCTTTTCACAGCACTTATTGGTAATACTGGAAGGGAAAGAATATTCTAATTGTCAGAGCTTTGGGTAATTACAATAATTCTTTTGTGTGTTCATAAATTCTAAGGGCCAATAATAGTAAATCTTGTCTATCATTTTCAAAAGATGACACAAATTTTGTCAATTATGTGATCTATGAGAAATAATTTGCATATCTATACAATAAAACAAAAATCTTGATCAACAGAAAGATTTTATTGAATTTGTACGTACATAGCAAAGGTTTATGAAATTCTCTGGCAGATTTTATTAGGACATAATGTTAACTGTCACCAAAAACTATTCAGCATAATTTTTCCAGGTTTGCTGAAATAAATTGAATCTCAAATCTATATCTCGTGATATGCTTTATAGAGACAGTCTTTAACTAAAATTTCAAAAAAAAAAAAAAAAAGTGTCAGAAGTAGAGAAGCCAAAATTCATTTGGTCTGTTTCCTTTAGCATTCTTACTACTGTGTAAGTTTTTGATTATCTGTGAAGTGAATTCAGAACAGACAAACCACAGCGAATCAGATGAACCCTGTGACTTTGTTCATGGGACTGAATTCTCCCAGACAGCCTGTGCAAACAATTCATTTAAATTAAGAAGGAAGGTGTTATCTATGCAATGCTGGAAAAAATAATGTTATCACAATACTTTTCTTGTATCTAAACACCTTGAAGACAGGGTCGTATTTTATGCACCTTATATAACTGTCTCCACAGCATTCAGCACACCACTGATTTTATTAGGTGCTAATTGAATACTCATCAAATGACTGATCAGAAACAATATTTCACTTCATAGATTTGGAAAGTACTCTTAAATTTATTTTACACCTGGTCATTTACTCTATATTCCTCCTTTATTGATGTTAATGTGACCTTAGTTATTTTAACTGTGTTAGGCTCCTCTCCACCCTACTTCTTTTACTGTTTGTAGTCCCTTTATGACCTGTGAGAACAGAAGATAGAGATTGTCGTGTGTCAGAATTATAAGAGATTTTGTAAATACCATCATACCTCCTCAAATTGTGGGATCATGGATTTGGATGTCTCCAAAATCAGCTCAAGGAAAGACATGTGATGGAGCTTTATAAAATACACATTTTATAAAAATACTTCCTTTTTCTAATTGCAACATTGCATAGACTCTAGTATGTCTCAGTAATTTTTCATGCACATCACTGTAATAGTCATTAACAGTCAGATGGGAGGAGCAAGTCACCAATGTGACCTTCACCTTCAGTCAGGCCTAGGAACACTCATCTTTTTATCTAAATCTCCAAGTTATGACATCAAATACCTTTCCTTGAGCAGTGCTAGAGGTCCAAGCTTTCTTCAACATCTTAGCACCAAAGGCTTTGTTTCTATTTTCCCTCATAACTAGCACGATCAGATTGGACAAATACCTGTCTATATAAAACCTATATGTCAATTTTAAGGGGAATTTGATGGCCAATTATTTTAAGATAGTAGAAAATGCAGGTGATTGCTGTGTGGTTGATATAATAAATAAGAAAATTCAGGGTGATAGAGAACTGAGATGGTGCTTGGTATAACAGAAGAGGGAATAAATAATATCAATCAAAGCAGATTTGAAACTCTTTGCCAATTAAGTGAGGAATCCAGAATTGTTCTTCTAATCCTTATCAGCATTCCTTTAGAAAGCCATTTTCTACAACACTGCTTTTATCCACCCAAGCTTAAATCCCAAATTTCTAATTAAGTGCTCAGCCGGTAAATGAGGTAGTCATTTTATTTAGAATGTATCAATAGCATTCAGTACGGTATCATATGGACCTGCCATTCTGAATACAAACTTCAAGGTCTCTTCTTCTGTTGTTGCACTTGTAGTTTGTACCAAGTCTGGACATTTTATTAAACAGGTTTGCAATGAATGCACTTTCCTTTTTAACAAAAGGAAATGTTCGCCTCCTTTCCGGTCTTGTGTCATAGCTTTGCAGAGCTGATCTGAGGAATCTTCTTTAGCTGAGTTCAGAGGAACGAAGAGTGAGACACAAAAATGGTGTAAAGTCTTTTCTCGATGATGACAACAGCCTGGATGCAAAAGTAGCACATTGAGATCCAGCCTTCTACCAAAGCTAGAGGTTGAATTGCTCTGAAAAGACGAAGTCTTGCTTGCAGCCATCTGTTTTCCAAAGATCCTTCCTTGCTCTTTGGCCTGTCAGGTTTACTGAGGCCAGCCAGGGTTCAGGAAGTAGGAGAAGCCCATTTGTAATGCTGAGGCAATCTCTCTGTCACAGGTGAAAAATTATTCAAGGAACAGGAAGTATGTGAAACGTGCTCAATCAAATTATTTAAAAGTACTTGTTAGTTCATTCATTCATTCATTTTAATTTTAATGAAAAGGTCAAAAACAAACAACAACCTACATATAGGCTTTGGCTCCATTTAGACTTCTACAGGATCCAGGTTCTTCCTGTTTCTCAACATAGAAATGCCTCTTATATTACACATCATTTGATCCATGGAAATAAAAGTAGCTGCTCATTTATTTCAGTTCATACCCCTTCCCAACTTGGTTTAGAAGAAGAACTACCTTTGCCCCCTTTGAACTAAAGCAAAGCAGCACATCTGACATGGGATAACTTCCCTGAAAGGACTAATTAAATCCCTTTTTCTTCTCAAGATGAAAAGGAGCCTTAAAAACAAATTGAGGTTTTATATCAGCAGGTATTAAATTCTTCCCTTGCATTTGCTTTAGTTCAATGTAGCATTTGTGTGGTTTATTGCAACATCTTTCATGTAGCAGATCTAAAAACCCCTTTGTGAAGTCGAAGATAATGGCATAGTGTGCTATGCGTTTTAAAGATCCTGTTTTTTAAGCCAGCAAGCAGCCCGTGGCAGGGAGAAGCTGCCGTGCTGATGTGAAAAGTTTCTTTTTCTGGCTGCAGCTTAATTCTCCTTTCATGTTAGGAGTTGCTTTTTACAAATAAAATGTTTGATGGCCATTTTTTTCTCTCTGTCAAGCCTAAAGCAGAAATTGCCAAATTTAAGGATAAATAAAAACCACCTGGAGTGTTTGCTAAACTGTTGATTCCTGGGTCTGCAGCTAACATAGTTGGCTTAGGAGTGGGTCCCAGGAACCTGCTGTTAAGTGAGCCCTCAGTTGACCCTGATGCAGGAGTTCATTTAGAGAAACACTGGCCTAAACTGGTTCTGGAAAAATGTAAGCATAAAGGTATTAAACAACCTTTTTTGCAAGATATTTTCTAAGTCTGATTGATGAATTCTCTCTGACTCCTAAAAGTCATAAAACAGTAAATTATTCAAAAAATAAAAGAAATAGATTTAAAAGGAAGCAGCATTACCTAGCTTTCCAATGGGTACTATGAAGACTACGCACAAACGTAGAATGGAAAAGCAAAGTAATCCACGGGTTGATTACAAAACACTACAGAGATTTCATAAATCCTAATTATATGTCATGAAATCCAATTTTACAAAGTGTCTTCATAAAGATAAACCTATAGATTGTAGTGTGGATTAGTTTAATAAGATTCTATTGTATGTTCCAACTTGTTGGCTGTCAAGTCAGCATATACTACACACAGAGATGGCAAAATGCCTATTATTCTATTGTAAATGTTAATATGCCTTCCATTCAGAAACCTAATACAGGCCTTTCCTGTTTCAGTTCAGTTCAGTTCGTGGACTGCTGCAGAGAAAGATGATAGTGGGCCCTTTTTGGCAACATCTGGAGACCAGGAACACCTGGAGATCCTTTAGTGATATCCAGGAATGGAAAGAGAATAGAAAACATCCAAAGTATTCTGGTGGCCCACACAGTGATGTTGCTCAAACATGATCGACCAGTTGCTGGTAATGTTGCAGCTCTGAGGAATTGGCAGCCCATCTACAACACCTGCAGAAACGATGAAAGTAAACCTATGGTAGTTCCACGTTACACAAACAGACCCCTAGAGAAGTTACTTTGGATGTACACATGTTTAGCTGGTTCTAGTGTCAAAGGATTCAGGAATTTTCAACTCTGTGGAATCTAACATTGCTAAGAAAAATTAACTCTTTATCTTTCAATCAATCAATTATACCTGCAGTGAAGAAATTTGCGGCAGCACAGTGAGGTAATTAGGAAAACAGATTCTGGGTCTAGAGTGCCTGGATTAGTAGACTGGCTTCACCAGTTTCTGCCTGTGAGCCACTGAGCGTAATAATGCCATGTTCTATGTTTCAGCTTCATTCTGTATAATGTGGAAATAGGTGGTATCATGCCTATGATATGAACTATCATAGAGTTCTTAAGAGGGTGAAATGAGTTAACATGGATGAACCACTTATCACTGTGCCTGGCACAGAATAGGTGCTCCATAAACGTAGGTTTTATTACTATTGCTGTTGCTATTGTTAGAGAAAACAGGTGGACAGAGTATCATTTTTAATTTGAAAATGTTTTTAATCAGCTATATTGAGGTACATTTTGCATACAATAAAATGAACAAAATTTAAGTGTACAGGTCTTTAACAAATATATGCACTTGTATAATCAGTGTTCCAATTAATGCATAGATTATTTCAATTATCCCAGAAAGCTCCCTACTGCAACTTTCAGTCTTTCGCCCCCAACCCACATCCCAGGAATCAATCTGATTTCTAAAGCCATTGCTTTGTTTTTGCCTATTTTAGAACTTCATACAAAAGAAATCACATAGAATGTACTCTTTTGTGTCTCGCATTTTTTACTCACCATAATGGTTTTGAAATTCATCTCTGTTCTTGTGTACATCAGTAGTTCCTTTCCATCACTAAATATTCCATTTTCTTAATATACCACAATTTGTCCAATCACATGTTGAACATAGAGACTGATTGATATAGATTATTCAATTTTTTCGCTACTAGGACTAAAACTGCTCCAACATTCTTGTACATGTCTTTTTGTGAATATATGTTTTCATTTATTTTGGGTAAATGCCTAGAAATGGAATTGCTGGGACACATGTTATATGTATGTTTAAATTTATAAGAAACCCCAAACTGTTTTCCAAAGTGGCTGTACCATTTTACATTCCCACCAATGATGTATATGGGAGACTCTTTACTCCCCATCCTCAGCATCTGCTAGTATTATTTTAAATTTTAGTCTTACAATAGAGTGAGGCAATATCTTATTATGGTTTTATTTGCATTTTTATAAAAATTAATGATGTTGAGTATCTTCTCCTGTATCTTTTAGAAATTCCTATATCTTATTTTTTCTAGTGTTTGTTCAAGTCTATTGCACATTTTTTATTGGCTTGTATTTTTATTATTGAGTTGGAAAAGTGTTTTATGTAATTTGAATATAAATAATATAAAGTATTATTATAAATATAAATATAAGTAATCTAAAGTACTGTTGGAAAATTATAGGAAAATGGTCAGGACCCCTCAGATGTTCAGATTCTTACCGAGTATTTGATATAAATATGCACATGTGCCCAGGTGTTCTTTTATTATTGTCTAATTGAGCAAGTGCACTCAGGTGTCCTGGGTTATGGACTTAAGTATAGAGGGTGAGTGGCTCTGACCCACAGCAGCCCCCACCCCTGGGATGCCCCCAGGAGAGCCATGAGGAGGCCCCTACTGCTGCTGGAGGCTGTTGGTGCTGGGGCCCATGGGACCTTCCAAGAGGCCACCGCCACCACCAGACCTATAAGCTGCTGCTGCCATTGCTGAGGACTGAGCTCATGTCATCTGCCAATGTCTCCCGGGATCTTTCTCAATTACTTAGTGTGGATCTGCATGTGAGGAGTCTGGTGACCCAGTCTGTACAATGGGTTTGAAAGGCCTGAGCCCTAGCCCTGATAATACAAATAGAAACTTAGTTTAACTAAAATAATGAAACATTTTGGCTTTAGTTATGATTTGCCTTACTCAACAACTGGTGTAGTCCTGTAGCTTTACAAGTGCTATTTTATGAATATAAATGATATAAAGTGAATTATTAATTCAGCCTTTTTAGGAGCACGAGTTTAATTTTGATGGAGTATAATTATTATTTTTTGTTTTACGGTTAGAGCTTTTTATGTCCTAAGAAATCTTTACCTATTCTAATATTGTAAAGAAAATCTGCAGTTTCTTATAGAAATTTTACAGTGTTAGCTTTATATTTAGGCATATGATGCATCTTGAATTAATTTTTATGTACAAGGGTACTTCAAAAAGTTCATGGAAAAATAGAATTAAGACATGATATGAATCATACTATGAACTTTTAAAAGTATCTTCCTGTGGTAGAATTGAGTTTTGTTTTATTTTTCCATGTATGTTTAGTTGTTTCAGCACAATTTACTAAAAAAAAAAAAAAAAAATCTTCCTGTCATTGAATTAGCTTGCTGCCTTATACAAATAAATAAATAATAAAGTATTAAAATAAAAAATATACACACATGCAGGTGTGTGTTATTTTTGGACTCTCTTTTTCCGTTTATTCATTTTTCTGTCTTTACTCTGCTACCACATTTTCTTGACAAATGTAGCTTTACAGTATGCCTTGAAATGAGAGAGTATTTGTTTTGGCTAGTTACTCTATCAATTATTTTGAGAAGGATGTTAAAATCTCCATTTATGATTGTGGATTTGTCTATTTCTTACATAAGTTCTGTTCATTTTTGCCTCGTGTATGTATTTTATGTATATATATATGTATAGGCAGCTGTCTGGTACAGGGATCCCAACCCGTGACCTTAGTGTTATAAGGCTGTGCTCTGAGCTAATTGGCCAGCCTTCATATATTTTTAAGGCCTGTAATTAGATGAGTACACATGTAGAATTATGTCTTCCTGATTAGTCAATCCTTTTGTCATAAAATAACCCTCTTTCTCTAGTAATATTGCTTGTATTGAAATAATCTAGTCACACTAAATTTCTTAGTGATTATATGGTATTTTCCTTTTATTTTCAACTTGTTTGTGCCTTTAGATTTAATGTGCATCTCTTTTAAACAGCATCTAATTGAGTCTAGGACTTTTATCTACTTTGACAATTATTTAGACAATTACTTTTAGGATCCCATTCTGATAGGTGTTTTTTTGTTGTTTGTTTTTGTTTTTTTAGCTATACCCCTTGGTAGTATTCTTTAGTGCTTGCCTTAAAGATTACAATATACATATTTAATTTATCAAAGCCCATTTGAATTAACATTACAACACCATATATGGTGTTGTAATTCCAATGTAATTCCTTACAATGTAATTCCAATGAACTTTCTGTTGTCCTTTGTGGTACTGATGGAGTATTTTCTTCTATATGTATTATAAACCCCATAACCATTAATAGTAATTTTTACTTTAAATATTTAACTGACTTTTTACAAAAATTTTTTTAAGATATCAATCTTTCATATTTACCCACATATTTCCCATTTCCTTCACTCTTCATGGAATGGTGCTTTTCAGCGATCTTCAGGTGGTAGTTTGGCCTCTTAAGGACACACCTGTGTAAACATAGAAATGATTCTCTGCAGCGATGAGGTGCTATCTTTAGTCCAGTTCTCTAGAGGTAAAACCTAAAACAGACTCCAGTTCAAGTGATTTGTTAGGGGAGATTTTTCAGGTAAAGGGGAGTGACTGAAGCAAAGCAGGGCAAAGGAGAAAAGCTAAGTGAGACTGTGGTTTCAGTTGGAGACCAGTTTCAATCTGATCCCACTGGGAAGATCTGCAGCACAAATTGTATCACATAATTCTATACTGAGTAAGGTTTTTGACCTTTTGTACACTGTGTCAGCCAATCATTGGCTAAAGTCTACCCTCCTCTCCCTGGCATGGAGGAATGCACAGCCTCCTGGGCCAGGTGGTCCCTGTTAGCTGAAGGCTATTCTCTAATGAAGGGGCAGATGTGATTTGTTATCAGCCAAGATTTTTCTAGGGCACCAAGATGTCCCCTATAGGGCTATCATTTAGGATATAGTACAGGTCTTAAAACAGCATCCACTCTTTATTGATGTGACCTCAATAGGTAGAATATGTAAGTTCATAAATCACAGGTGGATACTAGGAGTGGCTCCCTTTACACAGGGAAGCTGTGTTTCCTGTCCCCACAGTTTAGGCTCTGTGGGTCTCGATGTCTCAGTTAGGGGTGGGAGTGAGGTACCACTGCCAAGGGATAGAATAGGGGTCTGCCTAAATTTAAAGCTGCAGCTTCCATCTAATCACTTTGGGTTCTTCGTGCCTGTAGAAGAGCAGGCACAGAGAGGATACATACTGGCAAGTATAATTGATCCTGATCTTTATGAGGAAGTATGACTGCTGCTATGTGTGAGGTCTGAGTAGAATGTCTAGTACAAAGGGGATCCACTGGGGCATTTTAGGGTAACTTGGGCCCTAGTTTAGCTGTATATTGTCATGTAAATCAGTCACGACCTGATGAGGCTATGATAACCAGAGATTCAGCCTCCTCAGGGATGAGAATCTGGGTCATTCCACTAGGTAAGCCAAAGTTCCAAAGTGCTATACTAGGTGGTGGAAACATAGAAGACAAGTAGCAGTTATAACCTCAAGATCAATTGCAACAATGGAGATTCCATTCATTCCTATCATATTTCCCTTGTAAGTTTTCCCAGGAATTGCAATTATAGTCCCCTGGAGATGCTATAACTAGTTGTTGAATGAACTTAATGTGAAAAGTAGGTGCATCTGAGCAGTGCAAGGTCTGAGCTGTAAGTGTCTCTGGGGTCACTCAAAGAGTCAACTCTTCAGACACCTTTACTGGGCTGGTGCTTCCATCCCCCAGCTGTTGTGAGTTTGACTGTTAACAGTTCACAGCTGCCTGTTTTTTTCTGAAGAATTGCCCCAGTTACCAGCACTTGTGCGAGCTAACTCACTCAGGAAGTCGCCTCCACTGGCCAGTAGGTGCTAAAACAGGGTTCAAAAATCTGATCCTCTTGCTTCAAGGCAGAACAACACTGCAGTGAAATTTATGCTCAAACTCCTTTTCCCTCTCTGCTCCCCTGAATCTGTCCAAGACCAGACTTTAACTGAGACCATATCCATGCCTCTGAGCTCCTGCCCCAGGTTCTGCTTTGAGGGCACCTGAGCTAAGATGGGGTGGAAATTAGCTGTGCTCCACTTACCTCTTTAAATTATTGATTTGCTTTGTTTTTTGGCCTCTAGATATTCCTTGATTCTTATCAGCTAACTCAGTATATTTTGAAAGATTTAGAAGACATTTTATTCAGCAGAAGGGTTAGTCTGGGTGTCTAGTTTTGCATTTCCACATGGAAAATGGGTCAGTTTATCTCCACCCTTGTTTTATCCAGACCATTTTCTCAGTTATAATATTTATTGAGCACTTACTATGTACCAGGTGCTGTTCCTAGGTTATTACATAAATTAACTCATTTTAAACTACTCATTAAAAAACATTACTCATTAACCCTATAAATTAGGCATACATGCTACACTTGCTTTACAAATGAAAACAAATAGAACACAGAGAGTTTAAATAACTTGTCCCAGGTCTCGTAGCCGGTAAGTAATAAAACCAGGATTCCAATCAGCAGTGTGGCTTAAAAACTCATGGTGCTCTACTGCTGCTAAGTAGGAGTTCCCTAAATTCTCCCATAATTATTTTCCATAGTATTTATATGCCTGGAGAAGGGCTTGGAAAGTGATTTTCCTGTCATCCAACATCCGTATGTTTTATAACATGCAAGTCTATGTTGAGCTGTATATAGAGAGAGTTGGTTTTGTGGCCTATCTGGTTTTTTTGCTATCCAAATTTTGTTCAGCCTAAAGGCATTCTGCATCCACTTTATGGTATTAAATTATGATTCTAGCAGTATATATATATACACTAGAAGGAAATACTGCATCAGGACAATAATATCACCAAAATAACTACTGAAGAATAAAGGTTTGCATCATTTTTTCATTCTGTGTTACATTACTACGAATGGGTTTTCCTTGAATAACTATTATCTGCCAGTAATTTTCAAATATTACCTATAAAATTCATCACAACTTTGTAAGAAATTGTTTTTTTAAGGCATTGAATAATTATTTGTTGAATGAATAATGAATGAAATGTGAAATAATATTTTACTAGCCAATAGGCAAAAAAAGGAAAATAAGTCATAAGGAGTTGAAGGTAAGTCAGATCTATGCAAATACTGTATTGGAAAAACTTCCTCTAGGTAAAGAGACCCAAGTACTATAGAATTCACTAACATAGACAACACTATCTTTTCCCCATTGTGTATTTTTGGCACCCTTGTCAAAGATCAGTCAACCATATATACATAGGTTTATTTCTGGGCTCTCTATTCTGTTCCATTGGTCTATATGTCTATTCTTATGCCAGTACCATACTGTTTTGATTACTATAGCTTTGAAAAATAACTCAAAACCAGGAAGTATAATGCCTCAAGCATTGTTCTTTTTGTTCAAAATTGCTTTGGCTATTCAGGGTCTTTTGTAGTTCCATGTGAATATTAGGAGTGTTTTTTTCTATTTCTGAAAAAACAATGCTACTGGGATTTTGATAGAGATTACATTGAATCTGTATATTTCTTTTCATAGTGTGGACATCTTAACAATATTAATTCTTTCAATCTATGAACCTGGGATGTCTTTCCATTTACTTGTGTCTGCTTTAATTTCTTCCATCAGTGTTTTATGGTGTTCAGTGTACACATTTTTTATCTTCTTAAGTTTGTTCCCATGTATTTTATTCTTTTTGATGCTATTATATATGGATTGCTTTCTTAATTTCCTTTTTGGAGAATTCATTGTTAATGTACAGAAATACAACTAATTTTTGTATGTTGATTTTGTGTCCTGTAACTTTGCTGAATTTGTTTATTAGTTCTAACAACTAACAACTTTTTTTTTTTTGGTGGAGTCCTTAGGGTTTTCTAGATATAAGGTCATGTCATCTGCAAACAGAGATAATTGTCCTATTTGCAAGAAAATTCTTCCTTTCCTATTTATACATGTTTTCTTTTTCTTGCCTAATAGCTCTGGCTAGGACTTGTAGTATTATGTTGAATAACAGTGGTGACAGTGGGCATCCTTGCTCACTTGTTCCAGATCTTAAAGGAAAGGTTTTCAGTTTTTCACCGTGAAGTATGATGATAGCTGTGGGTTTTCCATATATGACCTTTATTGTGTTGATATGAGTTCTTTCTATACCTAATTTGTGAGTTAAATGATGGAAAAACTGGATGTCCACATGCAAAAAAATTAAATTAGAACCTTATCTCACACCATACACAAAAATCAACTCAAAACAGATTAAAGACTTACATGTAAGCCTGAAACTGTAAAACTCCTAGAAGAAAACATAAAGGAAAAGTTTCTGGACATTGGTCTTGGCAATAATTTCTTGGCTATGACAGCAAAAGCGCAGGCTACAAAAGGCAAAATAGACAAGTGGGATTACACTAAACTAAACAGCTTTAGCATGGCAAAGGAAGCAATCAACAGAGTGAAGAGACAACCTACAGAATGAGAGAAAATATTTGCAAACTATGCATCCAACTAGGGATTAATATTCAGAATGTACAAGAAACTTAAACAACTCAACAGCGAAAAGAACCCCAAATAATCCAATCAAAAAATGGGCAAAAGAGCTGAATAGACATTTCTCAAAAGAAGACATACAAATGGCCAACAAGTATATGAAAAAGTGCTCAACATCACAAATCACCAGGGAAATGCAAATAAAAACACAACTAGATATACCTTACACCTGTTAGGATAGCTTTTATTAAAACAACAAAAGATAAATGCTGGCAAGGATGTGGAGAAAAGGGAACCCCTGCATGCTGTTGGTGGTACTGAAAATTGCTACAGCCCCCATGGAAAACAGTATAGAGGTCCTTTGAATAACTAAAAATAGTACTACTATATGATCCAACAATCCCACTTCTGGGTATATATCCAAAGGAATTGAAATCAGGATCTCAAAGAGAAATCTGGACTCCCATGTTCATTGCAGTATTATTGATAATAGCCAAGACATGAAAGCTACCTAAATATCCATTGAAAGATGAATGGATAAAAAACATGTGATATATACATACAATGGAATATTATTCTGCCTACAAAAGAAGGAAATTCAGCCATTTTCAACAACATGGCTGAACCTGAAGGACATTATTCTAAGTTAAATAAGTCATGCCCAGAAGGACAAATACTACCTGATAGCACTTAAACAATAAATCTAAAATAGTCAAACTCACAGAAGCAGTTAGTTAAATGCTGATTGTCAGGAGCTGCAGAGAAGGGAAAATGGAAAGATATCAGTCAAAAGATACAAAGTCTCTATTATACAAGATAAGTAAGTCCTAGAGATCCACTGTACATAATAGTGCCTGTAGTTAACAATTCTATATTGTATACTTAAAAATTTGCTAAGGAGGCACATCTTATGTTAAGTGTTATTATAACTAATAATAATAATAATAATAAATGAGAGCAAGGAAACTTTTAGAGGTGACAGAGAGGTTTACAGCATAGATTGCGGTGGTGGTTTCATGAAGGTATTCTTACCTCCAGATTCATCAAGTTCTGTACATTAATTATGTACAATTTTTATATGTCAAATATTAAATAAAATAGAATGTTGAATTTGCAAAAGAAAAAGAATTTAGTAACAGTGGGGATAGATTTCTGCAAAGAAAATCATCACACTATAATCAGACTTTTATTCTCATCATTCTCTTGCAATTGTTCTTTTAAATGTCTCTAGTGGGACCCGTGTCATATTTTCTAATGTTCAATTTTCAGGCCTCATTTTACTCACCATCATTTCAGGCAGTAGTTGATTCATTCTGCTTTGAAACTTTTTTTCCCCCACTTGATCTCTAGAACATTGCTCTCTTGGCTCATTTCCCACCTCCCTGGTCTCTCCTCCTTAGTCTCCTTCATTGGGTCTTCCTCAGTTTCCCACCTGCATATGTTGGGTACCGAGGCTCAGCCTTGCATGCCTTCTTTTCCCCTCTGCACTCATTTGCTTGGTGCTCTCATTCCAGCCACATTCATATGCCCAGCCTCGCCCTACCCTTTGCACCCCAGACTCATATGTCCAACTGCTGACTTAGAGTTTCCTCTGGGGTCTCATTGCTACACCCTAGTTCAAGTCTACTGTATCACAACAGCCTCCTACTTCCTTCCTTGTGGTTTATTCCTGCATGACCTTTTAAAAATAGAAGTCAGATCATGTCACTCCTCTGCTCAAAGCCGTCCAGTTGCAACACTTAGCACTCCGAATAAAAATGAAATCCTTCCCATGGCCAGTAAGGTCCTATGCGATCTGAGTGCTCCCGATCCTGTGGCCCCTTTCGTTGATCTTGTTTCCCTCTTCACCTGGCTGGCTTTTCTCCGAGCACACTATTCTTGCTAATCTTGAAATATGCCAAACACACTCCTTCCTCAAGACCTTTGCCCTTGTTGTTCCCTTTGCTGGAAAAATCTCCCCTCACATGTCTATAGACTGCCCCTTCCTTTCTTCATGCCCACTCCCTGGCATCTTCATAAAACAGCATGGCTCCCCATCCCTCACTGTCTCCCTACCTTGTTTCATTTTTCTTCTTAGCTTTCCCTACCACCTATGTGGTTCTTTGCTTATTGTCTCTCCCCACCTTCACTCCCTTTGAAAGTGAGCTTTTTCAGAGCAGTGACTTTGTTTTCTCCCCTGCTGTATCACTATTGCCTTGAACAGTGCCTGGCACACAGTAGATGCTTGATAAATATTTATTGAACCAATACATGTATGGAAGCATTTTCATTATTAAAAAATAACATATTACTAAGATAGCATATTACCTTAACGAGAGCTTCATACCAACTTCATCTACAAAAACTGCTCAAAATCTATAAGCATCTTCTCTTATTTTCCCATCTGCCTTTGGGATACCTGCGTTCCAGAGATGCAGGGAGATAAGGAGGACCTTCCATTTCTCTCCCTCTGGCAAAGGTTGTACTCAGAAGAAGGGGAGAATGAGGGAAGTTTTTTCTTGTGCCTGAGGACAGTATAAGGTTTTTATAGTGCGTAATTATTTGTCATGTAGAGGGAGGCCCTTTGAATGGGCTGGGCATCTGTAAAAACAAAGCCCAGACAAGGCTGCCTTTGCTTTTGCTCTGCCAGTGCCCTGACTGGAGTCTGTCCCTCAGTCTATAATCCAGTGACCTCCTATTTTCCAGTCCATTAAATAGAGCTAATAGTACCATCCCTACCTTACAGTAGTGCTGAGAGGCTTGATTAATTAGTAAACGTTTATGAAACACTTTAACATTCTCAGATGAAAGGCACTAAAGGAGTATAGAGTGTTATTATATTTTTAACAATCAGAGAACCTAATATTAAAGTAGTCATATTTTATACTTTTATAAGATCAAAAGACTTTATAAATCAATATCATTTTATACTCTTTCCTTTCCTTTGATAGAGAAACACACAGAAAGGATGAAACCTGTTTCCAGAGGTTATTCTGCAAATCAATGGAACAGTCATAAATGGGCGTTATGTGAATACACATACAGAGAAAGAATACAACATGGTAACTGGGGTTAATTTTTCCATTTAAGCATGAGGACAACTGCAGGGTGTCAAGAAGAAACAGCACATAGCAGAAAGGTCACTTGATCAAGAGCAGGAAGACCAACGTCATTGCCTTGGCTCTCAGATCAACTCATGTGATATTAAGTAACTCATTTAACAAACATTTATTAGGTGCCTAATATGCCTACACAGGTGTAGGTATTACTTCTTGTTCAGAAACTGATGGGAGTGTAGAAGCACAAGGCCTGTGAGGAAGACTGGCTTTCCTGGATCCTGATAGGGTCACTAAGGAGACACCTACCTATCCTCAGGTAACTTCCACTTCCTGTGTGTTCTCTGGGAAGGACCCACACAAACCTGGTAATCCTGATGAGCCTGCAATGTAACTGCACTATCAGCTGAATTGCTCCTGGCTTTGGGATTTGGACAGGACCATTGCTTGCACTGGGAGGAAACCAGAAGCCAAAGGCTCCTTGTACTTCATCAAAGGGTTGACAGCTGCCAATACCTTCACTACCAGTCGTCAGGTACAAAATATTGTGCTTCCTGCCACTCTCTGGACTGTGCTGTAATCTGGTAAAAAGCAATGATAAAGATATCATTATTGCCTGTACTGTACAAGTGACGTGGGGACATAAACCCATAGGAAGACGAAGAATAAGAACAACCTAGTCAAAAGATCCAGTTACCTGAGAGAGGGAGAACAAATGGTTTTTTTGTGTGCTAGACTCAAACGGAGGCGTCAGAAGACAGTTTTAACATATTAGTAGTTGCAGTAAGATGGCATGCCAAAAAACATTTCTAGATCTATTAAAGTGGAGAATCCATGATGAGAAGCGAACTTCTTTTCTGAAGATCAAGTGGTAGAAAATTCTAACAAAACAGAGCAAAAATATAAAGTGATGAATGTTATTAAACAGAAGATAAGAGTCTTAGAAAACATAGTATATATAACATACATAGAAATAATAAGAATTCCACAGGGAGAAAAATTAAGAAACAGAATATAATAACTTAAATAATTCAAGAAAAATTGAATGGGTCAAAAATGGACTTGAGTCTGCTGATTGGAAAATTCTACTGAATCCCAGGAAGAATTAATTTACAAAGTCATATACAAAGGCCTATCTTGGTGACTTTCCAGAATTCTAGGAAAAGGATGATCAAGGATATTTTTGCCTGTGTGAAATTTTATGAGTTAAAAAATCTAAAGTGAATAAACTGCACCCCTACTATAGATCAGCACAACCCAGAAATTTAGGCATAAAATTGTTCTAGAGATCTTATAATTGGGTGTGGAGAGCAGTAAAAGAATTCTAAAAATTCCATCTTCATGTGTTGGAGTGGGATGGAGGAAAGGAAATATAACAAACGACTTGGAAGATATTAGGAGAAATATAAGAGAGTATCACTTGCAATAAATTTGCAAGCCAAGAGGAACTGGGTTATTTTCTCGGAAATTACCAAAACTAATTTAAATAAAAATGGAAAACTTTAGCAGACAATAATTACAGAAGACATTGGGAAGATATTGTATGTACCATAAAAAGACTAATGTTTAAAAAATAGATAATTTGAGGAGTTTCAAGATGGCGGCGGCTGCGGCGGCTGGCGCGGAGTGGAAAAGGTGGAAAAGGTGGCCACTGGGCCTCAGGCAGCCGGGAAACTTGTGGACCTTCCTCTGGCCATCTCTTAAGGGAGGACTGCTGCTGCTGGCCGGTCGTGGGGGCTCAACGCCACTTTGCCCCCGGCAGGAGAGGCTGCCTCATTTACAGGCAACAGCTTTGAAGTGTGGAGCAGGAAAAGAACTGATTCTTAGCTGCAAAAGCGAGTCTTGAAACAGGGAACACGGCGCCAGGGCTGCTGTGGATGCAGCCAGGATCCCGGAGGCTGGGGCCGCACTGAAGGCGGCCAGCTGCCCTATTCAGGATTCGAGGTTTCAGGCCGGCATTAAAGAAGATTCCTGGGAGCGCCCGAGCCGCGCCGCGACTGAACAGCCCGAGGCGGCAGCGCCGAGAACACGGAAGGCAACAAACCAGAGACAGAGCGAGCGCCCGACCTGGCACAGCACTGTGAGTGATCCCTGGCACAGCTGTGTTCGGGGGGTGGATGCCCACGCGGCTCCCGCCTGCACCACCAGGCCACTCACTGCCCCGGTGCTGCCTCCATTTTCCCAGGTGCAGGCAGCTCCGCCCTGCTCAGCCATCACTGAGCCCATTTGCTTGGCCTGGCGCGGGGCTTTCCGGACCCTGCGGGCCGGCCTCCTCTCCCACTCCCTCCGCGGTTCTCTGGCGGGGCTGGGGGTGTGGGGCATCCCGACCAGTGTTGGGAGGGCTAGGAAGTACGGGCGGGCCAACTGTCACTCCACCACACCCTGGACTCCGCCCCGGTAAACTTCCTCTTACTGGGAGGCAGATACCATCTCTGCGACCACCAGTTTGGAAAAAAGCCTAACGAATTTCTGGTTGGGAATAGTGTGGTAGGAGAGTTCCCAGGTCCACTTGAACCTGCCCGAGAGCAGGCTGCAGGCGGGCACTAGACTCGGTTTATACCGGGGGGGATACAAAGGTGAACAAGACCCGAGAAAGATCTACACAGGGCTACAAAGGCACCCAGAGAGACCGGTCGTCTGTGCCTAGCAGAAACCTGGTAGACTTCCTGGGCGAGGCGGTGCTGAGCAGGGTCTTGAAGGCCCAGCTGATAGACGAGGGGTGCAGAAGACACACCCCAGCCCAGCACAGTGTGCACAGAGGGGGGAGAAGTGCGCCCAGGGAGGCGGAGACTCGACAGAAACCACACACCCGGTGGGGTCGCCACTGCACGATCTAACAGCCTGGGCCAGAGCACACCGAACGGGGAGAAGTCCTGTACAGAAAGTGAAAGCTCAACAGAGATCACACACCCTGTGGTACGTGATCCACCAGCCCAGCAGAGTACAAGCTGACCAGAAAGGTGGATCCCCGCAGAAGCCCAAGACCCGAGGCAACCACACACACAAGACACTAGAGGCCAACTGAGCAGTCACGGCGGGAGCCATACCAAATTGGCAACCACAGCAACATCCTAGTTAGTCATTAGTCTCAAACCGGTGGACTGTGAAACCCCCGGCCACAATGAATAAACACCAAAAAAAAGACACCAGAAATACAAAAAATCAAGAAAGTACACCACCAAAAGTTAATAAATCTCATACTCTAGATCCTATAGAACAAGAAGCCCTTGAAATAACTGACAAGGAATTTCGAGTGATAATTCTAAGGAAACTGAATGAGATACAAGAAAACTCAGCTAGACATCATGATGAAATGAGGAAAAGTATACAGGATCTGAAAGAGGAAATATACAAGGAAATCAATGTCCTGAAAAAAAATGTAGCAGAACTTGCTGAACTGAAGAAGTTATTCAGCGAAATAAAAAACACAACCGAGAGTTTAACCAGCAGGCTTGTCGAAGTTGAAGAGAGAACCTCTGAACTTGAAGATGGGCTGTTTGAATAACACAAGCAGACAAAAAGAAAGAAAAAAGAATCAAGGACATGGAAGAAAATCTGAGAGAGATATCAGACAACCTCAAGCGCTCAAATATCCAAGTCATAGGTATTCCAGAAGGGGAGGAAAATGGAGATTCCATTGAAAACATATTCAACAAAATAGTGGCAGAAAACTTCCCAGGTATAGGAAAAATCACAGATCTTCAGATCCAGGAAGCTCAACGATCTCCAAACGTATTCAACCCAAAAAGGCCTTCTCCAAGACATGTCATAGTCAAATTGGCAAAACTCAGAGACAAAGAGAGAATCTTAAAAGCTGCAAGAGAGAAGCGTCAAATCACCTATAAGGGAGCCCCAATCAGGTTAACATCAGACTTTTCATCACAAACCCTAAAAGCTAGAAAGGAATGGGATGATATTTTCAAAATACTAAAAGACAAAGATTGCCAGCCAAGAATACTCTACCCTGCAAGGCTATCCTTCCAAAATGAAGGGCAAATAGTATATTTCTCAGACAAACAAAAACTGCGGGAGTTCACTACCACAAGACCACCCTTACAAGAAATCCTCAAGGGAGTACTGGGTTTGGTTCCTGAAAAATAACTACCACTGCCATAAAAACCTAAGAAAAATCTAAACCCACTAGTACAATAAAAATGGCATTCATGAAGAGAAAACAAGCTAACAAAAACACTATCTACAACCTAAGGAACCAACAAACAAAGAAACCAAACAGTAAATCAGAAAGCAAGGAACAAAAGACACCTAAGACAACCAAACAACCAGTAAAATGCTAGGAATAAATCAACACCTTTCAATAACAACTCTTAATGTAAAAGGCTTAAATTCCCCAATCAAAAGACACAGACAGGCTGACTGGATTAAAAAGAAGGACCCAACTATATGCTGCCTACAAGAGACCCACCTCACCCATAAAGATTCACATAGACTAAGAGTGAAAGGATGGAAAAAGATTTACCATGCAAACAGAAAAGAAAAATGAGCTGGAGTAGCTATTCTTATATCTAACAAAATAGACTTTAATCTAAAAACCATTAAAAGAGACAATGAGGGACACTACTTAATGATAAAAGGACTGATCCATCAAGAAGACATAACAATCATAAATATGTACGCACCCAATGTTGGAGCAGCCAGATTTATAAAACAAACTCTATTAGACCTAAAGAAGGAAATAAACACTAATACCATAATAGCAGGGGACCTGAACACTCCACTGTCAATATTAGACAGATCATCTAGGCAAAGAATCAGTAGAGAAACACAAGATCTAAACAAGACTCTAGACCAATTGGAATTGGCAGATATCTACAGAACATTCCACCCAACAACCTCAGAATATTCATTCTTCTCATCAGCACATGGATCATTCTCCAGGATAGATCACATATTAGGTCACAAATCAAGTCTCAATAAATTCAAAAAAATTGGAATTATCCCATGTATCTTCTCAGACCACAATGGATTAAAACTAGAAATTAATAACAAACAAAACTCTGGAAACTATACAAACACATGGAAATTAAACAGCATTCTACTTAATGACATATGGGTCCAAGAAGAAATCAAGCAGGAAATCAGAAAGTTTATTGAAACTAATGAAAACAATGATACATCATACCAAAACCTGTGGGATACTGCAAAAGCAGTATTGAGGGGAAAATTTATTGCATTAAATGCTCACTTCAGAAGAATGGAAAGATGGCAAGTGAACAACCTAACACTTCACCTTAAAGAACTAGAAAAACAAGAACAATCCAATCCTAAAGTTAGCAGATGGAAAGAAATCATTAAGATCAGAGCAGAAATGAATGAAATTGAAAACCAAAAAACAATTCAAAAGATCAACGAATCAAAAAGTTGGTTTTTTGAAAAGATAAATAAAATTGACAAACCATTAGCATGGCTAACAAAAAAAAGAAGAGAGAAGACTCAAATAACAAAAATTAGAAATGAAAAAGGCGATATTACAACTGATTCATCTGAAATACAAGGAATCATTCGAGACTACTATAAACAACTATACGCCAACAAATTTGAAAATCTGGAGGAAATGGATAAATTTCTGGACACACACAAGCTCCCAAAACTGAACCGTGAAGACGTAGAAAATTTGAACAGACCAATAACAATAAAGGAGATTGAAGCTGTTATCAGAAGGCTCCCAACAAAGAAAAGCCCAGGACCAGATGGATTCACAGCACAATTTTACCAAACATTCAAAGAGGAATTGACACCGATTCTTTACAAACTATTCCAAAACATTGAAACGGACGCAAATCTCCCAAACTCATTCTATGAAGCAAACATCATCCTGATACCAAAACCAGGTAAAGATATAACCAAAAAAGAAAACTACAGGCCGATATCCTTGATGAATATAGATGCAAAAATCCTCACTAAAATACTAGCCAACAGAATACAGCAACACATACGAAAAATTATTCATCACGATCAAGTGGGATTCATCCCAGGGATGCAAGGTTGGTTCAACATACGCAAATCAATAAATGTGACACACCATATTAATAAAGTCAAACACAAGGACCATATGATCATCTCTATAGATGCTGAAAAAGCATTTGATAAAGTTCAGCACTCATTCATGACAAAGACCCTCTATAAGTTAGGTATAGAGGGAAAGTATCTCAACATAATTAAAGCCATATATGCCAAACCCACTGCCAATATCATCCTGAATGGGGAAAAGCTGAAAGCTTTTCCTTTAAGAACAGGCACTAGACAAGGATGCCCACTCTCACCACTCCTATTCAACATAGTGTTGGAAGTACTAGCCAGAGCAATCAGAGAAGAGAAGGAAATAAAGGGCATCCAGATTGGAAAAGATGAAGTCAAACTGTCCCTGTTTGCAGATGACATGATCCTATATATTGAACAGCCTAAAACCTCTACAAAAAAACTGTTGGAATTGATAAATGATTTCACCACAGTAGCAGGATACAAAATCAACACACATAAATCAGTAGCATTTCTTTTCTCCAATAGTGAACATGCAGAAGGAGAAATCAAGAAAGCCTGCCCATTTACAATAGCCACCAAAAAAATAAAATACTTAGGAATTGAGTTAACCAAGGAGGTGAAAAATCTCTATAATGAGAACTACAAACCACTGCTGAGAGAAATTAGAGTGGATACAAGAAGATGGAAAGATATTCCATGCTCTTGGATTGGAAGAATCAACATAGTGAAAATGTCCATACTACCCAAAGTGATATACAAATTCAATGCAATCCCCATCAAAACTCCAAAGACATTTTTCTCAGAAATGGAAAAAACTATTCTGACATTTATATGGAACAATAAAAGACCACGAATAGCCAAAGCAATGCTCAGCAAAAAAAATAAAGCTGGAGGCATAACACTACCTGACTTTAAGCTATACTACAAAGCTATAATAACCAAAACAGTATGGTACTGGCATAAAAACAGACACACTGACCAATGGAATAGAATAGAGAATCCAGAAATCAACCCACACACTTACTGCCATCTGATCTTTGACAAAGGCACCAAGCCTATTCACTGGTGAAGGGACTGCCTCTTCAGCAAGTGGTGCTGAGATAACTGGATATCGATATGCAGGAGAATGAAACTAGATCCATACCTCTCACCATATACTAAAATCAACTCAAAATGGATTAAGGATTTAAATATACACCCTGAGACAATAAAACTTCTTAAAGAAAACATAGGAGAAACACTTCAGGAAATAGGACTGGGCACAGACTTCATGAATACGACCCCAAAAGCACGGGCAACCAAAGGAAAAATAAACAAATGGGATTATATCAAACTAAAAAGCTTCTGCACAGCAAAAGAAACAATTAAAAGAGTTAAAAGACAACCAACAGAGTGGGAGAAAATATTTGCAAAATATACATCTGACAAAGGATTAATATCCAGAATATATAAGGAACTCAAACAACTTTACAAGAAGAAAACAAGCAACCCAATTAAAAAATGGGCAAAAGAGCTAAGTAGGCATTTCTCTAAGGAAGATATCCAAATGGCCAACAGACATATGAAAAAATGCTCAACATCACTCAGCATCCGGGAAATGCAAATCAAAACCACATTGAGATACCATCTAACCCCAGTTAGGATGGCTAAAATCCTAAAGACTATGAATGATAAATGCTGGCGAGGCTGCGGAGAAAAAGGAACTCTCATACATTGTTGGTGGGACTGCAAAATGGTGCAGCCTCTATGGAAAATGGTATGGAGGTTCCTTAAACAATTGCAAATAGATCTACCATACGACCCAGCTATCCCACTGTTGGGAATATACCCAGAGGAATGGAAATCATCAAGTCGAAGTTATACCTGTTCCCCAATGTTCATCGCAGCACTCTTTACAATAGCCAAGAGTTGGAACCAGCCCAAATGCCCATCATCAGATGAGTGGATATGGAAAATGTGGTACATCTACACAATGGAATACTATTCAGCTATAAAAACGAATGAAATACTGCCATTTGCAACAACATGGATGGACCTTGAGAGAATTATATTAAGTGAAACAAGTCAGGCACAGAAAGAGAAATACCACATGTTCTCACTTATTGGAGGGAGCTAAAAATTAATAAATAAATTCACACACACACATACACACACACACACACACAAACCGGGGTGGGGGGGGGAAGAAGATATAACAACCACAATTATTTGAAGTTGATACAACAAGCAAACAGAAAGGACATTGTTGGGGGGAAGGGGGGGAGGGAGAAGGGAGGGAGGTTTTGGTGATGGGGAGCAATAATCAGCTACAATGTATATCGACAAAATAAAATTAAAAAATAAATAAATAAAAAATAGATAATTTTGCTGTTATTCAAACCATTTTAAATGCTTGGAAAAAGATGAAAATTTCTAGTTAGGTTTATGAAGCTGGTATTTGCTTCATAAGATAGTACAATACCACAATAACTATATGTATTTAAGAATATAAATATAAAATTCTAATCGTTAGCCAATAGAATTGAACGTATATGTATGCATATATAATACACCACGATCCAAGTTATCTAAGGATGTAAACACAGCTCAATATCAAGAAATCTATTAATGCAACTAATTATAATTACAAATTAAAGGAGAAAATAATATATATTATATAAATGCATGCTTAAAAGGCATTTGCTGATTTGGGGCACTATACCTAATTTAACAAAATAAATCTCTAAATGAAATAGTAATGCATATAATCTATTTAAATATAGTATTTACTCAAATTCAGTGAGACCCATCATACCACATGATGAAATTTTGTCTTCACTTCCATTAAAATGAGGGTCTGTCTTTCTCTTCCTCCCAGGTGTGTGTTCATTATAAAAACAACAACAAAAACAACAATATGGGAAGTGCAAAGGAAGACAAAATGGCTCTAAATCCCACTCCCTTGATCATCCTCATTAATGTTTGATGAGTATTATTCCAGACACATTTTTATGGATATATTATATGGAGAATAGATTATATAGATAAAAATAAAATTATACTATAATGTCAATATAAGCAAAAATATATCAGTTTTTCTTGAATTTAACAAAATAAATTAAAATGGAGGCAAAACTGAATGAATCGTTAAAATGCAGATGAATATTCTTACAAAATATTAATTTCTTTTAAAATTTACTGGTTAAGAAAAAACTATATAAAATGCTCTTAGAGGTTGTCTGTCTTTATTTAAACTCTAAGTTGCAACTAGACTGTACTTTATTGATTCTCCTGTTATGAAAATAAGAAAATTACCACCTTTCTCCTGACCATCAATTTTTGAAAGATTATTTTATTAGTTATACATTTGAATTCTGTCTGAAACCATAATTCCCATGTTGAGGTTTACAATTAAATAGATTCAGCGTTCATCATTAATTCGTTGACCATGAGTTTTCCTCTGAGGTCATTATTTTGAGTCATTTATCAGTTGCTTGACCAGTAATTTTACAAGAAGGGCTCATGAGTGCTGTGGTTGTCTCTGACTGTTACGTGCAATAGACCACTTTGTTGGGCATAAGACTTTTACATCACTTTCTTTCACTCAGCACTTTATAGGCAGCTTTTCACTATTTTCAGACATGGGGTGTTATTATAAAAATGTCTAAAGCCAATCTAGGTATTTGTGATGTTAGTTTATGTGTCAACTTGACTGGGCTAAGGGATGGCCAGGTAGGTGGTAAACATTTTTCTGGAAGTGTCTGTGAGGGTGTTTTCAGACCAGATTGGCATTTGAATCAGTAGACTGAGTAAAGATCCACCTTACCAATGTGAATGGGCGTCATCCAATCTGTAGAGGGCCTGAACAGAACAAAAAGGCAGAGGAAGGATGAATTCTCTCTCTCTCTTCCTGAACTGGGAAATCTATCTTCTCATGTTTTTGTACCTTGGTGTTTCTAGTTCTTAAGACTTACGACTCTAGGATTTACACCAGCATTCTGCACCTCCCTGCCCCCATTCTTTGGACTTGGACTGAATTACACCACCAGCTTTCCTGGTTTTCTAGCTTGCAAACAGCAGATGGTGGGAATTTTCACCTCCATAATTGTGCAAGCCAATTTGCATAATCTCTCCGATTGGTTCTGTTTCTCTGGAGAACCCTAATACAGTCTGTGAATTTTTTTTTTCTGGAGGATTATATTTCCCTCTTTTATCCTTATGTTTAGTAATTTTACTAAGATATATTTTTGTGTTCATAATTCTATGTCAATATTTCCTGGGTCAGAAGCATATTTTGCTTATTAAGTAAACTTTCCTTCTAATGCATGTTTAAATAATTTTTGTACTCTATAAATTCTTTTCCCTTTTATAGGAATGCAATTATGTACATATTTCATCACTCCTGTTATCTTTTTAATAAAACTATATTTTATATATTTATTTTGTTGCATGTTGGTAATTACTTCTAGCCTGCCTACAGTTTCTCTCAGTTTTCAATTGTTTATTCTTTTTAAAATTTGATTCTACTGTAACTTTCATTTCTATAACATTTCTATTTTTTCTCATACATTTCTCTGCTGATTTCTTCCAGCTTGCTTTTCAGTTCCTCCTGTCTAATAATCACTGCTGTGGATTGATTGAATTCTGTCCCCCAAAGTCCATATATTGGAAACTTGGCATTTTCTGTGACTGTGGAGAGGGTCAGAAATCCTATTATGGTAATTGAAAGGTGGGGCCTTAAAGAGGTGATTAGATTGTAGGACTACCTAGTGAATGGATTAAAAATGGTGGTCAGGGGTGTGATTCTGAGGACTTTAAAAGGAGAGCATGTGAGAGTCTGTCTTTCTGCTCTGCCATGTGATACCCTGAGTTGCTGTAAAGCCACAACAAAAGAAGACACTCGCCAGATGTTTTCCCTGGACTTTGGACTTCCCAGCCTCCAAAACTGTAAGCAATAAATTTTGTTTTCTTACAAATCACCCAGTTCCAAGTATTTAGTTATAAGCAACAGAAATGGACTAATACAATCACATCTTTAAATACTCATTTCTCTTTTTTGAAACATTTTAAGAGACAGAAAATATTATTTTTGATTTATTTGAACCTAGCAGAAGTATTAACCTTTATGGGGAAATGTGCAAGAGGAGTAACTATTCCATGATGTATTTTCTGTATCTTCTTTTTACTTAGTCTGTTCTCTTTTTTGAGCACTATCTACTCAAAGATGTTTTTATTTGTTTTCTTTCTTACTACTACTTATGCTTGGATGGGGCCAGTTATTTGTTTAATAATTGTTTGTGGACGGGGATGGGAGTGAACTGGCATAGTCTGAAACTTCAATTTTGTTTGCTTGTCTTAAACACCTTTCACGAAATCATTTGTATTGTCTGCTCTGGAATGGCAACTCCATCAATTTTGCAGTTTTAGTTTGGTGAGTCTTAGAGCAGAAGCCTTCACATCACAGGCTTTATGGTTTCTTGTCTAATTATACCTACCTCCCTTCCCCTGTTTTATCCTGCCACTCTGCCCACAGACTTCTTGAAAAAAGCTAGGTTGAAGGCACTGAAAATGAAATGTATCCATGGGCAAAGGATCTAGATCTTTCTCCAAAGAAGAAATACAAATGGGCAATATGCAAATGAAAAGATGTTCAACATCATTAGTCATTAGAGAAATGCAAATCAACACCACAATGAAATATTACTTTATACCCCCTAGGATGTAAAATGTATGTAAACTGGTGTAGCCACTTTGGAAGGCAGTTTTGGCAGTTCTTCATGATGTCAGACATAAAGTTATCATATGATTTACTCCTAGGTCTATACCCAAGAGGAATGAAAGCATATGTCCACACAAAAACTTGTACATGAATATTCAAAGCTGCATTATTCATATAGAATCATTCAGTTTATGACAAATTGTCAAAACAACCCAAATGTCCACCAGCTAATTAATAGATGAATAAAATGTGGTATATCCATACAATGGAATATTATTGGGCAATGAAAAAGAATGAGATATTGATACATGTTACAACATGGATAAATCTTGAAAACATAATACAAAGTGAGAACAGCCAGGCACAAAAGACTACATATTGTATTACTGTATGATTTCACTTATATGGAATGTCCAGAATAGGCAAAACTACAGAAAGTAGTTTAGTGGTTGCCTACAAGTGGGGAGAGTGGGAAGGTGGGCATGGATTTTATTTTGTGGCTGACAAAAACATTCTCAAGTTAGATTGTGGTAATGATTGTTTGCTCAACTCTTTGAGTTTACTAAAAATTGTTGAATTATATATTTTAAATGAGTGAAATGTATGGTATGTAAATTACCTCTCTCTCTTTATATCTTTATTAAGCTGTTTTAAAATAAAGAAAGACTGAAGACTCTTGAGTAAGGATGTCCAGGCTCAAAACCTGGCATCTCACTTGCAGCCATGTGACTACGGACAAGTTTCTCCACATCTTCAAGCATCTATGTCACGTGGGTGATTCTCATACCTACCTCAAAGCTGGTTTTCAGGACAACACAAGTGCACATTTAGAACAGTATCTGGTACATGGAAATGCCCAGAAAGTGTTGCTTGTTTTATGAGACTATCCAGTACAATTTTCTTATTTCAATGACCGTATTTTTCACTTCTAGATGTTCTATTTAGTTATTTTCCAAATCAGTTTGTTCTTTTTTCATATTGCTTTTCTTACATTTTTAATTTCTTCTTTTATATCTTTAATAATTTAAAAATTATTTTTCTCTTTATATATTTTTATTGAAGCATAATTGATTGTGCATGTCTTGAGGGTACAGCATTGACTACCATCACCTGTGTACAACATGTGATGATCATATCAATATTATTAGCATATTCATTATATTACACTTAAATAAAAAAATATTTTATCTAAGTGTAATTACTTTGTCTAATTAAGTATAAATACTTGGCACATAAAACGTATTCAGAAAATGTATTTGTTGAATTTATAAATGAATGCCTAGTCGATAATCCTGTTTTCCTCATTTTTCCACTATCTTTCCTTAAAGAAATTTCATAATTCCTGTTTGCTTTTGCTTCAGTTTTTTCATCTGTAGCACAGAAACAGTAATATCTACTTCCTGAAGTTATTGTGGGGTTTAAATGAAATCATATTTAGTTTAGTGCTTGACACATAATACATGCTTAACTGTATTATTTCCCTTCCCTCCTAATCATCTTTTTATGTGTGTTATCAGGGAGTTAAACCCCACCCCTTCAGGAGTAGCTGAGTGCTCATTTTTTTACTATTTTTGTTAGGGCTTTTCTTTTCTCTCTGCAGGTTCTTATAGAAAATATTTCTCATTCTCACAGTTCTTTTGTTGTCGGGCTCTGGAGGTCACACATATCTTGTCCTGTACACTTTCTCTTTCATTATTTTGCTGCTGTTGCTACTCTGGATGCTTTAGCTGCTGAATTAATTTCTACTTTCAGAATGGTAATAAATGCACCTTACTGTCTACTCCACAGAGTAGATACTCAGTGTATGATAACTGAATTTTAAATAGCTCTTAAATTCTGCAGCCTCTTCCGATTCTCTGCCTGTCACTCAGTTTCCTCAGTGCTCCGCTCACTGCCCTGGTCAGGTCTGTATAGTAGAACTCTGCACTCTGGTGGATCTTTGGTTGCTTCTCTTCCTAATCCTGGATGGACAGACTCTGGGGCATCTTTTGCTTCATCTTTTGAGGTAAAAAGAGTCTGCGTTCCTAGCAAAGAAGTATCAGTTCTCTTCATTGGGGAAAAAATAAAAATAAAAAGCCAAATGAATGCCTGAGAATCTCACATTGCCTACATATGGTATCTTTTAGTTTTGGGCTATAATTTGGATTAAAAGTAACCAGCTATTCTTGGATATTCTATAGGTATCTACAAATGAGCTTTTCACTTATTGCGCATTCCCTTTGGTGATGAAAATACTACGTATGGTGCTCAATAGATACAAAATCATTATATAAACTGCAACCTTACTATAACATAAAATAAAATTTAGCTCGCCTTGAGTATTATCCAAGCAAATATACTCATGTTACTGAAAGGATACTCCAATAACTGTTTTATCAACTAGTACTATTTGTAGCCTTGATACTATAGATTTCAGGTATAACAGTAGGTGGTTTCTTTATTGTAAAAAAAAAAAATCTGAAGCAAGATATGGGGAGAAAAAGAGAAAAGGGACAAGATCTTTTAAGAAAGAGGTGAAATGTTTTCAGGCACTGTTTGGTTCCTAAAATGTTATTTTTTCTTCCCCCTACCTAGTGTTCTGAAAATTCTTCTTGCAACGGAGATCAAATATTCAGTAAAGGCATTCATAATTATTAAACAGAAGTCAGATTTTCTATAGTTTTATTATTAAAATATAGATTTATAACACTGGACATTTATTAATATTTTTTGTCTTATATCCTCTTCTTCTAGGAAAGACCTTATTTTTTATTTGGGGAAACTACCCCTTCCCAAGGGGCTTGAGTGAGACTGATCAGCTTATTCTATTTTTCTGGACAGGCACTTTAATCATTCAGTGATAGACATGGTCTTACTTAAGAACAACTGCACCTGATAAGGGTTATACAACTCCATTATTACCTTGATGTTACCCTGTTGAGAAATGACTTATCATATTGCATTGATTTTAGGATGCCCTCTTTTCACGCACATTTTAACATCTCTATCATAGGGGTGCATTTAAAATCGATGTCATAAGAGACTATGGTGTTATTATTTAAAGGTCAGGACTTTTTATTTCTTACAGTTACAGTAAAGTTTTTTCTTACCATCAGTGATTCCATAGATCCCATGAAATATGGCACACCTGGAGCTCTTGGTAGCCCTCCTGACATCTTGAGGGATACAGTAGTCTAAGAATGGAAAGGACAGGGAGGAAACTTTACAGGAAGGAAAGCAGGGACCAGGAATGAAGAGACATTGAGTGTTGGTGATATAACTTAGTTTCTATTGTATCCAGTGTGATTGAAGTTAATGCTTTGGGGTTCTGCGATCCAGCTAAACCCCCTCTAACTCCTCCACTCACTCCACTTGCTTCTTAAACTAATTCTAGTGGCTTATCTCTCACTTTTAACTGCAAGAGTTTTAACCACTTAGGTATCAGGTAAAAAAAAAAAAAAACTCTTGAGATATTATTGAGAAAAAATACCTGAATAAGGAGAATCTAACTGACATTTGTAGTCCCTTTACTGTTTCTCAAAGTTAATTGAAAAGAAATAATGGACACGAAGCAATTTGAAGCATCTAAAACATTTGACAAACATAAATAAGATTAGTAATGAACATTTTCTGTCAGGATATACTCAGTTTCATTATAGTTCAGCCAGACAAACACAATCATTAGATACATTCTAAGGCCCATGAAACAGACCAAGATTCTTAGTTGCCCTTGGAATTAAAATGACTTGCAGAGATTGCTGTTTTCATGAGAAAAAAAAAAAACCTCACATGCTCACCAAAATTCAAGGAATTTACAGATAGGGTAAAGTCCAGCCAAATGTTGACAGTGGACACACTACATAGGGTGTAACCTGGAGTACTGGGATGTGGGTGTATGTGGAAATACAGGGAATTAAGGCATTAGAACCTTAGACTATGCAAGATGAAAAATTTTATATATCGGAGTAGACAGTGGGACTACATTTCTATAAAAGAGTAGTGTAAACTTTAAAGATTTCTAGTACCATTGTCATGAAACTGTAATTTGACCATAGCCTTCTCTATAAGCAATTAAAAATACTTTCTAAAATTTCAAGTTATTTGATAACTATAAATCCTTAAAATCCTTATAGGGTAGAACATATGTGGAGATATGTGCCATCTTGTTCAGATGTGCTCCTTAAAGATAGCCAGTGCCTTTGAGCATAATCAGCATATTTTAGCGTTAAGCCTTGCACCTAGTAACGCTCTTCAAGTGATTAGGACTATCTGAGAAGTGATATAATCCCCTAGAAATGTACTGTTTGGTTTTTCACAGTGCTGCTATGAAAATTGCTAGGAATGCATAAACTGGAATTAAGGAACAGTGTTTTCTGCCAGCTAAATGAACAGAACAAATGTGCATATGTTCAACCGTGTTTGCTGTACTAAGGACAGTTTGAGATAATTTCTTAACTGAGTTCTTTAATGACACAATTCCAATCCCAAGTCTTTTTATCTTTATTATAAAACTGACATTATGCAATTAACATTTGTTCCCAGTCTACTTTCCATTTAAAATCATGTAAAAGTGACAGAGGATCACCTTTATATAATGAGGGTGTGGACAAGTCTTTTAAAAAATCACTTTACACCTCACAGGCAGATGCAAGATAAATCAAAGACATTCCTGTTTTATTTGCTTGTATTTGTTTTTTCTACTACTTATGCCATCATAGTGAGAAAATTTACATGATACTAATCTATTTGAGATTACTATCTTTTTAATGCTCTACTTGAAAAAAAAAAAGGTGAGCCAAGCACTTAAATTAGTGCTTTGGTTTATATCAAGAGAGCAGTGGTTGTGTAAACAAAACATATTTAGATATTAAATCTGTAACCCCATCTTACATAAAGAAGGTACCAGTAAAATCAACTCTAAAGACTCCATCCTTGCCTGGACATACTCTGGTTTAATGATTTTATGTTCCCTATGGTCAGTCATTTGGATTCAGGCATTACCGATACAAATAGTACTTGAGTTTTAAACAAAAAAGGCATTACTCATGAGTTATGATGGAGGCAGCATGAATAAAACAATAAATAAATGTATTAAATGGTTAAATTAAACTCTACACAATAAGTTATAAATATGCTTTATTTTTTTGAGCAAATATGTTAATGTGAGTAATTTGAAATTCCCCAAATCTCTCCGAGTCCTAAGATGCCTGTAGTAGTTTATCAACTGGGATAGATTGGTGTACCTTGATTGTGTTCTTTGATCAGTCAACCTGTTTTGTTCTCTTGTAGTATAAATTCTTGAGTAATTCTTTCCATGGACTGCTCATTGTTATTATTTGCAAGCTTTTCTGATCCCTATGCAAGTTTATTTCATTCTCCTACAAATACTTTTTTACTCTTCTTTAAAAGTTTTTCCTTCCCTTTGCATCCACCACTTGATTCATTCTATATCCTTCTTGTCATGTGACAGTCACTTGTTTTACTCTTGCCTAGCTGTCTACACTGCCTACTTCGCTTTCTGTTTGTATTCTTGGTGAAAAGGGCAAAAGAGTGAGTATTGCTCACTTAGGAAATGTTATTTTAGGGAGCAGAAAAGATGAGCATTTTGGAAAGGGTTATATGGGAGACCATGCACTCTAGTATACAAAATAAATAATTCTACAGTGCTTCCTATTTCTCTAAATTAAGGTAATTAAAAGCAATGCAACTTACTTTACAAACAGCTGAACAACGGCATGACATCATAAGGTATTGCTTAAGAGCACCATCTCTGCAGCCAGACTTCCTGTGTTCCTCACTTCTGCACACCAACATTCCTTCGAGAGTCAATATCATGTGCATGCTCACTTGCTCACTGAGTCTGTGTCCTTTTTCATGCTCCTAACACTGAGTCTCCACCCTATTTTAGCCATTAAATTTCAGAGTCATAATTCATGTTTATATTTACTCACCTACAATCTGAATTACAAGAATTTAACATTCCAGTCCAACCTCCCATTGACTACAACATTTCTTTAATTTCACCAGACCTTACAACCCACTGGTCCAATTTTTCGCTATCATCACCCCCTCATGTCTTTTCTGCTCTTCTTCTCCAGCTTAATTCTATGGTCCATCGTTATAATTACTTCTTTGTACATCCTCAAGTCCTTTGAGACTCTCTTGTTCCATCATTATCACCTGGCAAAATCCCAACTGCTATTCAGTCAAACTTTTGGTCCACCCTATGTCTGTACCTTCACAGCAGAACTTGACTAGAGAAGAACACACAGTCAGGCTGACTAGTCATGGTTCAAATGCATAACCATGAGCCTGGGCTGAATCCATGCCTACATCCCCTGCCTTTTCCCCTCTTACTATGGGTAAACAATCCCTGCTAAGAGACAAGTTTCTCTAATTATTGCATGAGGACTCAAGAACACTGTTGTAACCATTTTTCCCTCTCTCTCTCTGGCACCATGCATTTATTCCTATCAACTTGATCATTCATTCACATAATCATACAAATGAATAGAAGTTTCTCTTATCTTCAAAAGTATCCCTCAAGCTCCTCTCATTTCTGGCCAGACCAGTTTCCTTTTCTGTATAGCAAAACTTCTCCACAGAGTTGTCTATATTCTCTCTCTCCAATTGCTTTACTCTCATTCTCTTTTGAACTCTTTCAATTATGCTTTTAACCCCACAACTCCATCAAAAATACTTTGATGAAGAACACCAAGGGCATGAATGTTTCTCAATTCAGTGGCCAATTCCCAGTCTTCTCATTACCTGAATTCTGCACTGCATATGACAGAGTGTATTCCTACCTCCTGCTTGAGACATCTTCTTTAATTAGATTCAAGGCAACATAGGCCCTTGGTTCTTTTTCATGTTCCTTCTGTTTTCTTAAACTTTAAATGTTGGCATGTCTTGGAACTCAGTCTTTACAATTTTTTTTCCTACTAGACTTTCTTGGTGACTCACCCAGTCTCTTGACTTTTGAGACTTTCTCGAGTGCTCATGGCTCCCAACTTCTTATTTTGACCCCAGCCTACTTCCCTTATTCAAACGTTTCCATCCAACTTCCCACTCAACATCGCCACTTGAATACCTAATAGACACCTGAAACTTACCCTGTCCAAAACTTCCCCATCGATTTTGTCTTCTCATAGTCTTCCCCACTTTATAAATGATAGTTTCATTCTTCCACCTTTTTACATCCAAAACCTTTGTCAAAATATAATTTTTAAAATACATGGGAATATGACTCTAATCAAATTTAAAGTGAGCGTGTGTCAAAAGTTTATTTCATAGGTCAAAAAATGTGTTAGTTCAACTATGAGTGAACCAGCAGAATGGAAAAGTTAATTAAAAAAAAAATCTAAGGACTCAAAAGAGGAAAAGCTGATTCAAAGGAGAAACAGATGTTATATAGTCAGCCAGGAAAACAAGCAAACTAAGCTAGATTAGAGATAAAAGTGGTTAATAACCTTGAGGATAATAAAACTGTTGAGGTTATCTTCTCCACTGGATGGAAAATCATTGCATCTCTACTGGACGAAAGTTCACAAGTGAATGTATAACTCTGAAGTAGTGAAGTTATTACACAGTAGTAAATAGTAAGTCAACATTGGTGTATGTCCTAGAGAATTAAATCGTCCCAGGCAGGGCCTACGAAGCAATGGTCTAATACAAAAAGACATTGTCATTTTTTTGTCTTATTTCCAAATTTTGGATTATACAAGGGTACTTCAAAAAGTTCACGGAAAGATTCATATTACCTTCTAATTCTATTTTTTCCATGAACTTTTTGAAGTAGCCTCATCATCCATGATTTCTGTCTTATTTTCACACGTTACGTTATCAAATATTGTTGATTCTAACTTTAATATGTAATCTAAATCTTATCCCTTATCACTGCCTTTACTGCCCTCACCCTAGTTGGAACCACTTTTTGTCTAGATTGTTGACATTCCTCCTGACTGATTTCCCCTACACTTTCATAATCTAGTTTTGGTAAAGCAAACAGTGATTCTATTAAAGTAGAAGTCAGATCGTGGCACTTATTAAAATCTTCTAATAAATTTACATCACACTCCCCACCAATAAAAATGTCCTTACAGTGGCCTATAAGACCCTGCATGGTCTGTACCTCTCCCCAAACTTATTGTCTCTCTAAGCTCATCTCCTATAACACTCTGTCTCATGACACTTGGCCTACAGGGGCTGCCTTGCTGTTTTGTGAGCACACATAATGTGTTTTTACCTCAAGGCCTTTGTATTTGTTCCCCCTTCCTGCAATGTTCTTCTCCCAGATGCTCTCCTGGCTCACTCCCCACCTCCTACAGGTCTTTCTCAAATATCACCTTCTACGTGAGGCTGTCCCTGACCACCCTATTGAAAATTCAACCCATTCCCCTAATATTTCTGTCCCTGGTACTGCCTTTACCCTTTCTCTGTTTTGCTTTCCTCCATAGAATTTATTACCCTCTGACATATATATTATTTATTGAGGCCAAATATTTTAGACTTTTTTTCACCAATATTTTTCAAAAGACTAGAGCACTACCTTGCACGTGGAATTCATAAATAAGTGGGTGAAGTATTAATTTTTTATTTATTCTTAGTACCGTTTCCTATTTTCTTCTTTGATGGTTCATGTTCACTTTAAAATGAAACCATTATTTATTTCTGATCTTTATTCTAATATTTTTTCTAATAAAATCAAATTAAAACCAATTCTTGTCTACATGTAAGACACTGGCTTAGTCCTATGAAGGACACAAGGAAAATCAGACACGAGGGTTTATAATCTTCCAGTTAGGTATATAAGATGATATAAAACTAGCAGATGAAAAAATAAATGCTAAGAAAAGATATATAAGTAACATTTCAAGCCAAAAATTTGATGAAATATCAGGAGATAAAATTCTTAATTACTAAAATAATTTGCTTTTTCATACTTATATGTTATAGAATCAAAAGTTTGCAGACAGTAATATATTTTCCAAAATGAAGGAAAGGAATGCATTTAATATGCAGAATAATGAAGAAACTTGCAAGAGTTTACTAAATCGCATTGCTTTCATAAAAAGCAACTCAGAAACTCATTGTGAAATGCAAATGTAAAGAAAGAAATTCCTAACTCTTGAACAGTTACATGATGTAATTGGAAGACCTATTTGGTAATAGGGGGCTGCCTGTTTTGTTCATAATATTTTCTTTAATGCTCTTACCTTTCTTCTGTCCAGGATTTGTATTTGTACTGAATTTTTTGTTCTCTTTTTTCACTCTTTCTTTGTTCTCCCTCCACCCCTCCACACACACACACGCACGCACGCACGCACGCACGCACGCACGCACACACACACACACACACTTCCCCTGTGTTTAATGGCATAACCTCTTTTTCTGCAGCTCTGATCATAGAACTAGAGGCTCATTCACTAAAATAGGTGTGCTTTGGTTTCAAACCAAGGCTTCTGCCAATGGTTTGCCTTTTTTGGTTCCCAATCTTGTCACGAAAATAAAATATTTAAAATATATCTCCCTCGTCCTTCTCATAATGATCTAAGCACCTCAAAATTGTACCTAGATAAGTTGAATATCCCAGTATAACCAGTGTGGGCTCTGAAAAGAATGTGCTTTGCTTAAGGAAAATGTTTACATTTCATTCCCTGGCTTTTTCCAAAAAAGGTTTTAAGCTATGTAGGTAAATGGAGAACAATGAAAGCAGCTTTATCAGCACAGAGTGTTTAATTTCTTTTGAAACTAACATTGCTAACCTTTCTGCAGTATTTTAGTTAATAGAACAGAGAAAATGCCATTTATACTGAGAAGCTGCCAAATATAGTCAAAGTCAAAAGATAAATCTAATGTACTTATTAAGGCTGGATCCTCCTCCCATTTTGAAATTTTCTTTACCCTCAGGGCAGGCACCAAGTTGTCTATGTTTGATGCAACACTAACTTTATTGAAAGTGTTAGATAAATAGAAAATAATAGATCCTCAGACTAGCCGTGGCAGTTAAAAAACATGTTCTCTGTCCAAATTGATCATAAGCAACAATATAAGACAAATTTTTTTCTGAATAACCAAATCTTTAATATTCACTTTTTTTTTGCAAAAGGCATCCTTATTCTTTCAATGCAATAAGGATATTTTTTAAAAATCTAGTAATTTCCCCAAGCTATAGCAAAAATTGGATTTAAGTATTGTATATTCAGTTTGCCCAACCTTTCCTCATTATTTCTATGTTTCAGTACTTTTCTTTATAAATGTAGGTCAAATGAAAATTATGTTTCCTTTGCTTTCTCTAAAGTCATTCTTAATTTTTTTTCCTTTTTGTCTGTGCTATTTCTGCTTCCCTTGATGCTGAATGTTCCAAGCTGAAGAATGTCAAAATATATTGCCCTAGATATGTACATTGCTAACTATTATTATGCCCTTTCATAAAAGTCCTTTCAATTCTAGGAAGAAATCTGATATAAATCTTGAGAACAATGTATTCATATCAGTTTCAAATAAGTTCCATATGTTAATAACAATAACCAATTTATTTTTGTTATGTCATTTCTCTCAAAAGTGTTAAATTTTTGTTCTAGGAAATTTACTTCTTTATATGTCTAATGACAATCTGGAACCTTCTTTGTAGTACTGATTCCTGGAGTCATAATTATAGGTTTGTTTATAAGCCATGTCACTAATAATAAGTATTATTAGCACCAAAAAATTAATAATAGTAATCACAACAAGCTTTTATTAGATATTTACTATGTGCTAAGCTCTCCTACATCTTTTATGTGTGTTATCTCATTGAACCATTAGGAGGTACTAATGTTAAATTCTTAACAGATAAGAAATATAAAGCTTGGGAAGGGTACTAAACTTGCTCTAGGTGACACAGCCAATGAAAGTAAATGGCTCTGTCAGTGAAAGTGGAGCGATAGGGACTCAGACATTAAGTCCGTCAGACAATATTTCCTGGGCAAAAAACTGTGTTGGATGATTTCATTTAATTATTTTATAAATCTTAGGAGATAGATGTAATATTACATCAGTTTTATAGATGAAGAAACTAAGACAGTTATTTTCCTCATGATTCCACAGTTACCAAGTAACTAAGTCTGTTTTTATTGAATGACTCAGTCAACAAATACTTTGTGAATGAATACTATGCCATTCAAAACTGTACTAGGTTCTGAGTTTCTGAAGATCACACAGACACATTCACTGTCCTATGGGTATTTACTGCGTAAAGGGAAATCAAATAAACAATTTCAGTATGGTACTTAACAGAGGAGTTGTCCCCAGGGGCCTCTGGGTGCCCACTGGAGAAGAGTATTGAAGTTCATATAGGGCATGGGGTGAGAGTCAGAGGGAAAATGGCTTCTGAGAAAGAATGCTGCTTGAGCTACCACTTGAAGGATGTGTAAGAATTAGGTAAGCGAAGGGAGGGAAGAGAAGAAGGATGTTCTAGAAAGAGGGACAACAAACGTGTACAAAGTCTGGAGATGAAAGCTTGACAATTTCCAGGAGTCACAGTTGTAGCTGGTGAAATAAGAAGAGAAAGAGATAAGAGAAAGAGGTAAGAAAGGAGAAATAAGAAGGCTTGAAGCTGTGGCCCACCTGGGATGCACCCTAAGTTGCTTGGACGTTTTATTCTGAAGGCAATAGGAAGCTATAAAAGGATCTTTAACAGATCAGATCAGAAAGCTTGGCAGGGATGAAGATCGAATTAGAGGTGGAAGGCAGAAAGAGGAATAAATTATGAAGCCATTGTGGTAAACATCACAAAATGATGTCAAACTAAATCATTGACTGCTGGCATGAAAGAGTGAGGGCAGAGACCAAAGATATTAAGGTGGAAGACTGACAATATTCAGTAAATGACAGGTTGAAGGGGCTGGCTGAGAGAAAAGTAGGATTTTAGGAAGATTTCCAAGTTTCTGGGAGCTCTTTTGTAATTCCTCAAGTTTGCATGAAGAGCATGTCTGTGTGATATGACTAAATCAGCTACACGCACTCTGCTGACTAGCATGCATGTCATTAAAATTTGAAGTGAATAGATTATCTGTGTGGGTCTTTTTACATGAATTGCATTCACTACAGAAGGAGGATAGTTGAGATGCCAGATAAACCGTTCTTAATATCTGAACTAAATGAATTAGCCAAGCGGTGATTTCTTAATTCTTCTCACTAAAATCTTCACTTTTTCAAAAAAATTGTAAAGCTCCTGGGTATGTATTTTCAGCACATCCTTAGCTACCAAAATCTCTCCTTACCTCAATAATCTAGCATCATAAGTTTACACTGTGAAGGTGAAAAGATTTAAGTTGATCAAAAGGAGCTTTTGGAAGCTGCCCATTCAGTTAAGACATTATTATTTTCCCCTTAATCTTTTGCTTAAGGGTTCTGAAATGATGATTACATAATCTGAGATTTTTTTTTTTAAGTGTCATTAAATTGTGGATTTGTTTGGAGGATAAAGGTAGAGACTTGGAATCCCATGAGATTCCTCTATTCTATTCAAAACACTAAGGGGCTGTCGAGGAGGATTCACCCCTGATCTGAGCACTCTCTGGGGATCTTGGGGTTAGCCCCAACTTTGTCTCAGGCATTATGATATGTTCTGGGTTATTGTGGAAGCGGGGGCCTGTTGAGAAGGCTAGACAAGGGAGATTTCAACGTGCAGGTGTTAGCGTTTAACACGGTGGGTTTCTGAGAATTACTCATTAGTCAGCCCCTTCAGAGAGTCAGAAGCTAGCAAAACTGCAGAGGACTGGTGTCCTGCCTGCTGTGTAGAACTGTGGCGATGGTGATGAATCTCCTTAGTTGCTCACCTCAACATGGAGCAGCAGCCGTTGAGTAGAACAAGTGGAAGGTTAGGCCAAGTGAGAAAGAGGGCTGAGAATTGACCCTCGAGTCTCCTTACCTACTTGGTAAAAAGAAAGCCAATGAATGGAGCACGGAAGGAGCTTGAACATGAGAGCTGGCATGCCTGCGGAAGGACCTGGAGATGCAAGAGAAGGGGAATCTGTGGCAGAGGATGGGCAAAAGGTGGCAAAAGGTGGCCAAAGCTGGGCAGGCATGATGACGTTTCCTGCCTTGCCTGAGCCAATGGAAGAGGTGAATAATCTGAGCAACACCAGGAAAGAAGTAATCATGAACCAGACACCCCTCTGCCTGTTCCCAGCCTCTGTAAGCCCCCTCACCCTCATCTGCAACCCCCAGAACTCCATCATCCTGAAGAGAAGGGATAGACAAAGAATAGGGGAAAACATCTTGAGAAGAATCCTGAAGAGATTAAGTAATTTCCCAAAAGAAACCCAATTTAAAACAGAAGTAACTAAATTGTCTTGACTTTAAATAGTTCAGCTTTATACAATCAAATAGAATTAAGGCTCGAGAGTTAAGTGGGTGCAGAATGCAAATGAAGGTGGACTGCTGCAAGTGTAACTGTGGAATTCCCACCAGGGTAAGGATGCTGGCTGGAGGTTGATGATTCGGGGCTCATGGATTGTGCAAAATAGTGGAAAGGATGTGGGCTTCAAAACAGACAGATGCAAATCCTCCACTAGGTGACCCTGGGTAAGTTATTTCTTTTCACTGAGCTTCAGTATTTCCCCTGTAAATTGGGTTTAAATCAGAAAAATAAACATATTTTTGTAGAAATATATGCTTTGTCACATTGGAGAGAATCAGACTTTCTGTACAAAGAAAAATAACACTGGGCTTTGTGTAGGATGTCACTGGCCTGTGTCATAGCTCTGTCACATAATCATCGGGTGGCTTTGTCTCCTCTTTCTGATATTTTGGGATGAGTTAGGAAAGATGAAAATTAATTCTTTCTTAAAAGTATGAAAGAATTAATGAATATTAGTACTGTCTCTAAAGTTCTTTATTGTGGGTAAATTTTTCTAGTTTTTTTCTCATATGAATAATCTGTGTAGGCTTTATACTTTTTCATTAGCTAATTTTAATAATTTATATTTTCCTAGAAAACAATCTATTTCATAGAGATTTTAAATTTATTTGTAAACATATGTAGATAACATTTTTAAATTGTTTTAAATTTCCTTTCCAGCTGTTTGCCTAGTTTCTCATTTCTATGTGTGTTGTTTTTCTTCATCAGATTTCTGAGAGGTCAGTCAGTTTTACTGTTTTTCTTTCAAAAGACCGGCTGTGTGTGTGTGTGTTTTAATTTCTCTTTTTTTCTGCTTTTTAATTTTTGCTTTTATGATAGTTATTCCATTCTGCTTGCTTTCTTTGGTTCTTTTTTTTTTTTTTCTCTTTTAAAATTCTTTAATTAGATATTGTTTTTATTTTTTTATTTTTTAAAAGAAAAAATATATCAATTATTTATGAGTAGTATTTATTCATTTACTTTATTAGTAATACAAGTATTTAAGACCATAAAATTAACTATAACTACAACTTCTTGTATTCCTTAGATTTGATATGCAGCATTCATTTTTATTAATATCTAAGTAGTTATTAACAAAATATTTGTTTTTAAATCTCTAAGCAATTTGATTTTTAAAATATTTACATAACATTTGTAGTTTATAAAATACATATCTTTTTGTCCCCAGATATTAGGTCAGTGTTTTTAATTATTCCACTGACATTTGAGATAAAGGTGTATTTTTTGTTACTAAAACAACATAATGTTTGAAATATAACTTATTAATTCTGTTTTATTAATAATAACAGAGAGATTTTCTCTATGTTCTGATTTATATCTTTTGTTTGCTTTTTATGGACTGATAATGAATTGTTCAAACCTTATATTACTATTGTCTTTATATCTATTTCTCTTTTTTGTTTCTAGAATTTTTTTTTTATACATTTTGATGCTATATTATTCACCTTTAAGAGTGGATCTATTATGCTTTCAGTTTAGATGTTGCCTTTTGTCAATCAAAAATGGCTTTAGTTTAATACTTTCTACCATATGCTTGACTTTGGCTAATTTTAATATTGCTATTTCTGCTCTATTTGGAGAGTTTAATTATTTACTGTTATATTTTTTGCATATTTATGATCATCTTTTAAAATTATATTAGGAATATTTTTTCCTTTAATTATTTTTTTATGCATAATTTAACTCATTATTCACTAAAAAACAAAAATGCTACCATGAGTTCAAGTTTATTAAATGTTTCCCCTGCTTTTCACATGCCATTACTAAACATGCCGTATCTGAATATATTTAGACCTTCATCCCAAATTCAGCATTCTTCCAACTGTTTTCTTGTCAACAGATTACTTTTTAAATTTTGGATTAATAATAAGATTAATGTTGGGGGGAAATGGTTAAATTAAAAACATTAATTAAACATGATTTCTTTTTATCTACGTGTAAAAAATGATCATTTTGGAAGTTAAGGAACATTTAGTCCTTTGAAATAAAAAGAAGTAAACATACATAAAAGGAGAGAGGTGTCCTAGAAAAGCAAGAGGATTAGAATAGGGGTTAACTGCTCTTTCTGCCCCATCTGCTTTCCAAATGTGAGAATCACTCCTTGACATCCTTGCATTAAAATAAAGCAAGTGGGTAAGGGCAGAGGCTCATTTCTGGTTGAAAAACCTTTATCATACTTGTCAGCATGAGATGCAACCAGGCTGACCAATGAGAGAGACTTTTTATTTTTATTACTCCCAGGTTGTGATTATCCAAGAAGATTTCTTCTTTTTAGATTTGAGAACAACAGTAATGTAATTTCTGAGGCTCCAGATCAATAACTTTGTCTTTCTGTCTTTCCTTTTTCCACCTAAATTGGAAGAAAAATGATACGGATCTTCCCTAACCAATTTATTTATGGAAGGTGTTCTTCTTTGTATACACTATATGCTTAGGTTTAATTCTTAATGGGTTTCGTGTTTGTTCTAAGAATCTTCCTCAAGTGAGCAAGAGGTTAAAGTTCTTTAACATAAGCACAAGAAAGTATTGACTCATTCTAATATTTCATCTCTCTTGTGCATCTTTGTTCTTGACCTTTAGTGACTCTCTTGCTAGACTACTCTTATTTCATCCAGAAGACAACTAAAGAGGGATGATTTTCCTAAGAGGCCACCAGGAAACAATTTTATTAGAAAATATCCACAGTTTTTTAATATGACTAGTTCTACTTACATTTATTATACCCTAATTGGTTAAAAACCACCTTTTTTAGATCCTTGTCCTAAGATTTTTTTTTTTTTTTTTTTTTGCCTTCTGCTTTTTTGAGGGGTTACGTTTTCTTATATTTAATTTCAGTAGGTTCTAATTGCCCACAGTTGATTGTGTCTCTGGGCTTGGTCAGAGCTGAACAATAAATAGAGGAAAACATTCCTATCATTAGCGAAGTTCTATATGTACACAGGGCTCACAAAATGATAGAGTGACCTTAAAAAAATAGACATAGGTCACACATATAATGAGATGGTGGTAAGAAAACAGTTAACAGAAACAACAGCAACATTACACTGAAAACTAAAAACATACAGCTAAAAACATTTCAAAGATCTGGAGGAAAAAATACCAGTTCAGAGAAAATACTCTGGACACAGAAATTGTGCTTATTATTATAGAAATGATAAAAGAGCTTATTTGGCTGTTATTTCGGGTTTGTTGACTATTAACATCCACTCATCTCAGATTGCTCAGTTACTAGAAATGTGCTGTTAATTAGGCCAAGGTCACTGGTTTAACCCTTATGTAAAGTGGTTAAACAGTGTGATATGTTGGGTCAGGCATGCAGTAGGCATCTTTTCAAAGGCACTGACTTTCAGTACCATGGCTATATTTATTAGGCAAATGACTCTGGAGAAACCTGTCTCTGAGCCTCAGTTTTCTCATCTGTAACATAGGGGTAATAGTCTTTGGCTTTTCTATCTCAAAGGAGTGTGAAGGAGCAGGGTGATGATATAGTTGAATGTTCTCTCAGAACCTGAAAAGTATGACACAAATGGAAATTATGGTTACTGCTATTGTAGTCATACATTGCAATCTCTATTGTCTTATAGACCATGCCTCTAATTTGCAAGGATGGCCAACATCTCAGTTTACCTAGGACTGTCCTGGGGTTTCAGTAGTGAAAATTCTATGTTTCTGGGAAACTCCTGTATTGTGGGCAAACTGAGACTGTTGGTAGGAGAGAACAGTTCATAACATACTTAATTCTCAGTTCAGTGGTGTTTTCCCTCTTGAACGGCCTGTTTATTAATACATTCACCATAACTTTTGGAGCATCCACAATACAATAGCTCTTTGCAAGACAATGAGTATATAATGGTTAAGAAACAAAACAGAGAGAGTGTCTTCCCTGGGAGAAAAGACATTCTATTTGGGGAGAGAGAAATTAAAACAAGTATACCCACAAGTAAGAATATAATTGTAGTTTGGGAGAAATGTGCTAAAGAAAAAGAGCACGTTTCTATGAAAGAAAATAGAAGAGGAGACCATCTTTATGGAATAGTAGGAGGTTATATAAATTAAAACTGAAGCCTGAAAGATTTTGAAGAGCCAGCTGAAGAACACTGAAAACTGTGCATGTGGTGGTGTCAGGGAGAACTCCTGGCAGAGAGAAGAACACACATAGGCTAGATTATCTTTTTCAGTTTTGCATTTTCAGCATAGTACAGCACCTGGAATAATGTAGGTAGGTACCCAAGGACAATTTGTTGAATGAATGAATGAATGACTGTATCCAAGAGTACAACTCCCTATACTCAGTAATTAATTCTAGAGTTTCTGTACCTCTCACTTTTTAACAGGATAGATCATTTGGAGCAGTCACCTTCCTGCAATTCCTTACATCACACTGAGAGTGAGTCCCCTGTCTCTGCTATCCTTAACACTGTCTGTGATGCAGAGATTGAGAGACCCTACACAAAGCCATCTCTGTTAGTTGCCTGGGCCATGAAGTCCTGTGCCTGATGTCTCACAGGCTTCTAGGATTCATCACACTGATTGCAACCATGACGAGTGATTAGCGTGATAAACCTCAGGGAAATTTTTTTGCCTTTTTATTTTCTTGATTTTAAGGAAGTATCAGATTTTGTACATCTGTACTTTGAAGTACTATGAATGAGGTCATTCTCTTGTCTCTACTAGCCCACTTCCCCCACCATTTGCCCCCTCCACACACATTCACCTTCTACACTAAAAGTTTTATATTTTCAGCTTACAAGTTTGGTTACTGGTCTGTTATGGAGCATTTTGTTTTTATAATTAAAACAAAGTTGCTACTCAATGTTCCTATCTGCCTTGAAGTTGTTTTCCCTTTATCACATCATATTTAATTACTGTCTGTTCTTCAATGCCAGGTTTATTTCCAGTCTTCTATGAAGAATAACAGGAGCTCCTTAGGTAGTTGTCATTTCTTTCTCTGCTGAATTTTCTTAATGCTTTCTTTGTTTCCCTCCTTTGGTAATTATGACTTTTTAAAAACCTCATAATATAGTTATGTATGCACATGGCTATGCTAGTCTGTAAGCACCTGAAGAGCATAATCAGTGTTTGTTTTCCTTTCTATTTAGGTTCCTCCTCTTCAACGTCTCTCTCACTCCTCCCTGTACATGCCTATGCTACTACTAAAATCAATTTTTGTTCAGAAAAAAAAAATGCTTTTAGATTATACGAAGTAAAAATAAAACATTTTGAGAATGATTAGAAGTAGAGAATTGAGGTCTGGAAAAAGGGGGGGTCCTCTAACCAGATAAAAGTAATAGTAGACATTTTTACAGTGGCATATAGAAAGAAAAAGGTGATCGAGGCAAAGGACACTGTGGCCATGGATTAATCATCCATCTCATTTATCAGAGGAGAAGGGAGCCTATGAGTTTCATGTAAGAGGAATTGTCATCGGGTCAAATTGTTCCAATTGTTCTGGAGTGTTCTTGTTTGAAGTCATCAGTCTTGGAGTTAAAACTGGCAAATTCTATACTCAGAGGAAGTGTTATTGCAAACCTTGTGGTGGTGTTTCTCCTGAGGCTGCCTCTCCAAAGGCACTAGCACCTGAAGAAGCTAAATCATGGATGTTGGCACATGGGTTACTCTATTAAATGAACATCAAATTAGATAGAGTAACCCATGTGCCAACATCCATGAAAAAACCAATCTATCCAAGTAGCTATTTCAATTTATTTCATTTTTTTATTGAAACATACCCGATTATACATATTCATGGGGTACAGAGTTGACTATCAATATTTGTGTACAATGTGTGATGATCCAATTAGTATAATTAGCATATTCATCATTGCAAAATGCAGTCGTTCTTTGTGTCCATTAACCAATTTCTCCCTAACCCCTTTCCCTTACTCCCTTTCCCACCTCTAGTAACCACAGTTCTGTTCTCTTTCTGAAAGTTTAACATATTATTGTGAATGTTCTTCCTTCCTTCCTTCCTTCCTTCCTTCCTTCCTTCCTTCCTTCCTTCCTTCCTTCCTTCCTTCCTTCCTTCCTTCCTTCCTTCCTTCCTTTTCTTAGCTCCCATTTATGAGTGAGGACATGCAGTATTTCTGTTTTCTGTGCCTGGCTTATTTCACTAAACATAATTTTCTCCAAGCTCATCCATGTTGCTGCAAATGTCAGAATTTCATTCTTTTCTTGTGGCTGAGTAGTGTTCCATTGTGTATATATACCACGTTTTCCTTATCCAGTCATCTGTTGATGGACATTTAAGTTGGTTCCATATATTGGCTATTGTAAATAGAGCTATGATAAACATGACAGTGCAGGTATCCCTTCAACATGATGATTTCCATTCCTTTGGGTATATACCCAGCAGTGGCATTGCTGGATGGTGTGGTAGTTCTATGTGTAGTTGTTTGAAAAACTTCTGTACTATTTTCCATAATGGCTGTATTAATTTGCAGTCCTACCAACAGTGTACAAGGGTTCCCGTTTCTCTGCATCCTCACCAGCGTTTGTTTGTTGTTTTTTGTCTTTTTGATAATAACCAGTCTAACTGGAGTGAGATGATATCTCAGCATGGTTCTGATTTGCATTTCCCTGATGATTAGTGACATTGAGCATTTTTTCATGTACCTGTTGGCCAATTTTATGTCTTCCTTTGAGAAAGTAACTATTTTAGTTTAAACAATATTCTTATTTCAGTTGAATATTATTTCAAGTCCACAAACGATCAGCAGCCAGCTGTATTTTTCCATGAACTAAAGACACAGTATCTATCCTGCTTGTTTTTTCACACTTAGCCATATTCTGCTTTGTAATAATTTGTTTCTTTATAGATGTATGTGTCTTGTCTTTATAAGTAGATTCATTTGTTTGCTTGTCCATTTATTATTTTATATATGAAAAAATCTTTCAGCGACAGGTGCAGCATTAGCCCAGAGGAGTCAGCAGAATAAGTCACAAGTCACAGCCTTTTTCTTAGAGGGATTCAGAGTTCAGCGAGGGTCCTGGCCCCTGCAGTACAGTAGGTCCCCTGACAGAGACCTCGGAAAGAAAGGAAAAGCATTGCAGATACTGGCTTGCAGAAAGCTAACAACTTTAACATGATAAACTTTTCTTTATTTATTTTTCCTTTTCAAGACTTGTTTCCATAAGTAGTTAAGATAAAAGTGAGATTAAGCAGAAACACTGAGTATCCCCTACTTGGGCCTATTGCAGGGTGGCTCGTTTAAAAAAAAAAAAGTCAGATTCTGGTAAACATTAAACAGATTAGTTTAGTAAACTACCTCTTACTCTAGTAAATAATTAACACTTCTTTTCAGATTTCCAGAAATAAATGCCAAAGCTCTTTTTACAGTTGTAGGAAAGCAGTCTTCACTGAGAAAGTGCCTTTTAAAAATAAAACATTGCTTGTATCTGAATGGGGTAGGGGCATCTTTAAGGAAAACCTAAAACAGATTGATCAGATCCTTGTGCTTTTCAGTCCATACCCAATAGCTATACAGTCAGGCCCAGAAGAACAACACATGTGCCAGAATTTAACTGAGGACACAAAAGGGATACCAACTTCCAAACTGACTCTTGAAGCCACCTAAGATATCAAGTTCTAAGAACGAATGCCTTTTCGGGTCATGGTTAAAAACCTGAGTTTCATTCTTTCATTCAGCATTCTCCTGTTTTAACTTTCCAATTTTGTGAATTTGCTTCATTCATTTGCTCTTTCATGACAGCCTAGATGTGTGTGTGTGTAATAAACATTCAAATAATTATATATTTAAATATATTAAAATTTATAAATATATTAATGACCTCCTGTCTTTTCTATAACCGGATCTAATTTTCCACCAGAATAGCCTGATCTAGACCTGAAAATAAATTAATACCTTTATCAGCTAAAACACTTTGTGCAAGGCCTAATGCTTAATGTGTAACATGGATTTTACTCACTTAACTGTCACAACTACTGTGGTTTTAGACAGCATATCCTCATTTACAGATGAAGAAACAGACAAGCCCATGGTTTTAGAGGAAGTATATGATGGTGCTGATTTGAGATCCATGGCCATTGCTCTCTTTAGCTGACAATAATTAAAAGACAAACCTTTGTTTTATAATTTAAAAGTGTGCCTAATCCTTTGGCACATTGGTACTACTTCTTTTATATCCATATCTCAAGAGAATACATGCTACCCTTTCTGGCTAAAATGCTGTTTCCTTCCAATCCTTCACCTAGCTAACTTTCTTACTAATTTTTAAGTCTCAGTTCAGGATTGCTTCCCTTACGAAGACATCTGTGGCAGCCAAAATGGGTCAATTTCTTCCGTAACACCCATGCCCTATACATACATAGTTCTTTATGAAGCGTGTTCAACTCTGTGAAGAATATGGACAGTGACTTATTCACAATTGTATGGTCAGCTCCTAATGTGGACCTGTCATAGAATAAATACTCGTATTCATTGAGTGAATGAATGAATGAGTTCCGTATATATCTAATTGCTCTGAATTAGATTAGAATTATATGTTGGGCATGCAAAGTGTTGCTGCAATGGGTAAAGGAGTCAGAACATCCTAAAGCAAGAAAGGACATAGTTGATCCATGAGACAAAATAGTTTGAAGAGATCAAAAGTATTCATAGAAAAAAATAGCATCGATTTAAAAAGGCAAAAGAGCACCAACAAGATAAATTAAACATCGAATTGCTAAGAGCATGCAGAGTAAAACAGGGACTAGAGTAAGATGAAATTAAACTGGGGTATTTCCTGGAACAAGCTCTTGACCCCAAAATGTCTTTTTGTGATACAACCAGGTGTTTGGGAACTAATGCTGATCACAGCATTCAATTGTGTTCTTAAACCACGATGCAGCCACAAGTGGGTTGAATATTGTTGTATCTTTTTTAGTGTCATGGAAGCAACTCTGTAAATATGCTAAACATTAGTTCACTAACTGCTTATTTTCCCACTCAGACAAGAAAATTACCCCATTCATAGAATGTTTCATTTCCTTTTCCGCAGAGCAGATCACTAAAGCATAGGTTTTGCTGACATGGCAATTTATTTCAGAAAAATAAAAGGAAAGCCACATAGCACTTTATGTAAATAGTTGAATTCTTACCAAATCAAGGTAGAGCTCAGAAGTAGGGTGGAATCTTTTTCCAAGTGTTTAAAAAGAAATATTATTAAGGTTTTTATACAGTGATGTCATGGGAAGATGTCAGGCCGTAGAAAGTGACCTGTACTCAATCTTCCTATCTTTCCTTTCTTGGTCTCATTCTGATGAAGAGACTGAGCAAAATGATCTCAAAGGTTACGTCAGTTCTAAAATCTATACACTATCCTGCTTTTTTGACATTTCTTGCTTCAATTGCTTGCTTTTTAGTGTTTCTGTTGGTCATCGAAGAGTTCTCTATGATGGCAAACACTCTTTAATCATTTAGTACAAATTCTTGCTTGCAGTTCCTGAGAGGGAATGGTTAAGAGACAGGTTTTGTAGGGGATAAATGGTCCATTCAGTGGGATTTGCCAATTACCAACTATGTGAACTTGGCTAAGTTTCTCAACTTCTATAAGCCCAGATTTCCTCATCTATAAACTGGGGTTAATGGTAGAACCATGCTCACAGGGTTGTGGTGTTAAATGACATGATGCATGTAAAGTGGTATACATTTATTGACTAATAAATATTAAGTATTATTTTTGTTAGTTTTATAGGAAAAGATAGTCAAGTTTCAGATATTTGGCTTTTGTGTGTGAATTTTATTTATTTACATGTTCTTTCCTGTTATCCCTGAATAAAACAAGAGATTGCTTAAAAATAAAATTGAGTCAATGGCCATAGGAGCCACTGTGCAGTCTAACTGCTATATAAACCTCACAGTATTTTTTATGTCTAGGACCCAATTAGCTTTAGTCAAATACCTGTGAAGTATGTCTCTACTAATTATGGGTAGAACAATGGAATATGTCACAAAGTGTGTTGTTTCAATAAATCATGTTTTCTTCCAGCAGATTCAAAAACCTGGCAACATACTATCATTAAAAACAGGCAGGTATGTTGTTACTTCCCTTGTAAGCTGATTCTAATATCTTGGCCATTTGCTTTGAAGGACAAACTGTGACACTCTTATAAATTAATGTGTGGACTTTCTTGCTTCATTAGATTATGTTTGCCACAATTGATTATTTTTTCCTTGTGTCTATAGCTTCTTTGTGTTTTTCACTTTTTTTTTTCTTTTGCATTAGTGGTATTATGCCACAAATGTGACTCTTCCAGGAGCCAATTATTTACTGTTTTGGTAAAGGCAGTCCATGATCCTGAGACAGCTTCACAGATAGCATTAGTTTCATGGATTTTTTCCTCCTTGTGGTGATTTTCTAAATAGGGTATAAGACATGAAATTCTGCAAAAAAGTAAATGACCAAAGTCACTTGGTTGCTACTTAGTATTAATGCCTAAGTATGTCAGGGGTTGGAACTAATATTATGGAAATTCCTTCTATGTACCAGATACTGTGTACATGTTATTTATTATTCACAGCTACAACCGTGGCTAGTTATGTTGTATACGTTTTTATTTTATAAATGTTTATATTAAAGCTCAAAGAAGTTAAGATAACTTGCCCAAGATCACACAGGTACATAATCAAACAAGCATTTGAATCCAGGCGAATTTTATTCCAGAATGTGTGGTATTTCCAATATACAACAGTGGCAAGTGTTATACATTCATGCATAGGCATCCTGCTACATGCATAATTTTAAAAATAATCCTATAAAATAGATATTATTAGTCCTCAAAGAAGATATGTAAGGAAATGCTGCGAGAAGAGATATTTGATTCAAAAGAAGTTAGGAGTTTCAAAGTGAGTCTAATGATGCTGATTTGGGGAAGAGGCTTTTCATTCATTCATTGGTAACTATAAGATGCAGCCTTACACTGTGCCAAACATTGAGCTGGGTGCTGGGGTACCAGAATGGGCATAAGCTAGAATGGTCCTTTTACTGTAATGGCTTATGATCGTACTGAGGAGGTGTATTAATAAAATACATTTTAAAATTATATTATTACATATACTTTCTGTGATCCTTGTAATGGAAAATCATAGGATACTATGAAAATTATAATACAGGCATGTGGACACATTTGTTACAGGAGAATAAATTTTAAATAATCATGGAAACCCTCCCAAATTTTACCTATTATTTATATTTGAACATTCAGGATTGTAATAATGATGTAATACTGATATAGATAAATTCATATAATAGAGCCAAGTGTCTTTTAATTATTACAATTAAATATAAATATTTTCTTAATTTCATCTGTGGTTTATTAGAATGGTGAGATTATGAGAATTTATTTTTGTCTCTTTTTTGTTTTCTCTTTTAAAGTATGGATGTGATTACATGTTTTTTTCTTTTTTAAGTAGAAGCAGAATGATTTCACGTATTAGAATATGTCCTAAGAATCTTAGTGAATCTTGAAATGCACTGTGGTGTGTGTGTGTGTGTGTGTGTGTGTGTGTGTGTGTGTGTGTGTAGTATGCTTTTTTACTCCATTGTTTTGGCTAGGTGAACTTTGTACTCTGGATATGCTTAATCTTCAGTTTTGGAGGTGAGGGACTACAGCAGCAACTCAGCTGCAGTGATCTCCTCTCCTGGTTTCTGGCTCATAGATTTGATTAAAAGGAAAATTGAAAATGTATCCAACCTTGAATTAATGCCTACAAGATTAGGGCAAGGCTGTGGAACTCACCCATAAGACACTAGTTTGTTTTTACTTTCGCTAAGCCATCAGAATGCAAAATGGAAATAAAAATTACTTTGTTGATCATTTATTTGCACTGCTATCAATCCAGGATTGGAAGCATTTTTGTGTGAGAAAACAATATCAGTGACATATTTTAAATTAAACATGTATATACATATATATGTGTACACATATCTCCATATAGATATTTTGTACATATTTAATCTTTTTTCCTAAAGGACATCAATCCTAAAATATATTTTATTTCCTTTTCTTATTAGAAAAGTTATACTTGTAGCATGTTTACTAAAGGAATTTAGAAAATACAGATAAGAGAAAAGAAGAAATTAATAATCATCCATAATCCCATGACACAAATATAAACCATGTTTCTATTTTTGTGCATGTCCTTCCAGTATTTATCCTACATATACATATGTATTCAGCTAATATACATATATACACATATACATTTATTTTATAAGATAATATTTTATGATCTTTTCTTACTTATAATTATGTTTTTTACTCTTTTAATGGCTATATAACATCCTGTCATATCAACATCCTATATTGATCAATTAATCCCATAGTATAGGCATTCAAGTGCTTTTCACTTTTTAGCTGTTATGTACAATGGCATGATAAACATCCTTATAGAGAAATCTTGGTGTCACCAATTTGAAGACGAAGTTTTGATTTAACTGGATAAATAAAGTTACAGAACTACATGGGCCAGAAAATAAATGACATTTCCTACCCAAGTCTACTTCTCTTCCCTCTTTCCATATATGCACCCAGTCCATCCTCAAAACAATTTTTTTAATTTTTAAAACTGTTTTAAATTTTATCATTACACGATGTAAATATGTTTTGTAGCCCTTTACCAATTCTCAAAACAATTTTTAGAGTAGCTTTAAAAATAAGATGAATTATTTTAAATAATGTGCAGTGACAATGAGATCTTAAGTGAAAGATATATACCTATTTACCGATGTGGGGCTGTATGGTCCACTCTTGGTATCTGTGAGTTTTGCATTTACACATTCAACCAAGGACCAAAAATATCTGAAAAAAAATAATAATAATAAATTACAATACAATAATAAAAAAACACAAATAAATAAAGCAATATAACATAACAACTATTTACATAGCATTTACCTTGTACTAGGTATTATAAGCAATCTAGAGATGATTTAAAATATAGGGGAGGATGTGCCTACATTATGTGTAAATACTACACCATTTTGTATAAAGGACTTGAGCATCCGTGGATTTGGTATCAAAGGGGGTACTAGAACCAATCTTCCATGGGTACTGAGGGACAACTGTATTTTCTTTTCTCATATTGCTGACAGGTATAATTTAAGTTAAAAAAAATACAAATAAGTTAAAGCTGATTTGTTCTTTCTGTGATTACCTTGAAATTATTTCTAATGCACTAGAATGTTGCAAAATGAAGAAAGAACATAAGAGATAGAGATTCACAGAATGTTAACATTACCAGTATTGTAATTATAAGGGCTTTATGTATGTTAGTTTTGTATGTCTGTCCTTCATCAAGTCTACATTCTCTATTGTTTCTGTCATATTTAATTGACCAGCATTACTGACTGAAAAATAATAGCTACTTTTCTGTTTTTTTTTATATGTAGATATAAATCTAAAGAAAACTGCTCAACTGAAACACTAACGTTAAGGAAGAAAGCCAAAGTAAGTTTCTTATGTGTGTGACATTACAGAATTGAAGATCGATTAGCAGAAACTCCTGCCTCACTTTGTTGACACATCTTTGATGGGTTAATACATAGAGCTAGTGCTAATGAATGTTATATAGCCAAATAACGATAGCCTGCAGCAAGAGAAATAGGGAGCTGATGTCCTGACATTTATTTTCAAAATAGCTGAATATTTTCCAGGCACATTTTGTCAGTTCTACTGACAAAAGTTCTTCTGTTAGCCATCTAGAATGAAATTCTTCTCAACATGATGTAATTGAGGATCCACCTTAAAACATTTTGAAAAATAAAGACCTTTTCAAATTCAGATTGACTTTCTGTCTTTGTGGTCACTTTATGAAGACGCTGAACTTGAAATGAATGTGGTTATAAATTTTTGTGAGTATAAAAAAAGTTGAAGAGCTAAAAAGTCCTGTTGGCGACTACTGCTGAATAGACTGTATTTTAAATCTGTAAATAAAAATAACTACATGAAAATTTCGTCATTTTTATATTTATGTCTTACAATATTTTAGTATTTATTTAATAACTATCAGCTGCTGGTGAGAGTTATTAAAAAAAAAATGGTCACTGGATTTAGGCCTAAAGTAGTGACCTCTCTAGCTTAGCACAGCTATTAAGCATTTAGATAGGGAACTAGAATAAAGGTTTTTCTGGAGGAGATAGCTTGGGGTGTAAGGAGGGATATCAAAACAGAAGGGTCAGATAAAGTGTGCCAGAGAAGATCAAGGGTCTGCGCGCTAGGCTGGAGGCCAAAGAGAGTCAGTGAAGGGCTTGACATTTAACAAGTCATAAGATTGGATTGTGAGGAAGCCTAGAGCAATGGGAGATAAATTAGGAAGCATTTGGAGCACTCTAGGTAAGAAAAATAATCAAGGGCCTTACAATCATTTTTTAAAAAAATAGACAAAGCGGAGGGCTATTTATTTTAATTCTTTAAAAAAATAATGAGAAACATGATTGGGGGAGCTTAAATGTTCAAATGGACACCTGATCCAAATAATTTGGTTGCATTGTGTAGAAAGCACACCTGACCTACACTGACATCTTTTATTTAATCATATGGCAAAATCCCTTTTTGCTACTTCTTCTTTCAATTTACCCATAACCCCTACATTCTTAAAATTTACAGCAGAATTTAGATGATGTATTGGAATCCATCAATTTGGGGCAAGATAGAGAAATTATATGTGTATTCTAGGGCCTTTCCTAACATACTATTTGACCATTTACTTTCAATATAATTTTAAGATATTTAATTTATATTGTTTGGTGAGCCTTATGTCCTTACCAGTAGAAAAAATAGTTTACAAATTAGAATAAAAAGTATAATTTAATAGCATCCAACTTCATCTTTTTCTGAATTGATCGTGGTGATTTATTATTCTAGTATTTTGCATGTTGAAAGATATCTAATTTCTTCTAAATTTCTGTGTTCCTCTGAATTACTTTCAAAGCACAATCTTTTCCTAAGAAATACCAGATGTGGATCTAAATCTAAATCTAGGCATGTCTTTGAAGAGTTCTGTCTTTGGGCCTCTCATTTCTAATATTTAGTCTAGAACAATGTCTCTGGGAAAGAGTCAAGCTAGACAGCTTCAACAGTGACATCATTTCTCTTCTAAAAACCTATATGAAAAGATGTCATTGAAGCCAAATTCATGGTGAGCTTAGAAAAAAACAGAGACTGACCTGCTTAAATAATGAAGTAAGTTATTTTCTGCTTCCTTAGAAAATGTTTTTATTACTCTGAAAGGAACTTTGGAATTGAATCAAAAAATGAATGGCAGCCACTCCCAGCCTAGAAGTTGTGTTTAGATTATTAAAAAGATTTAGATGGTGCTAGGAAAATTAAAATGGGGAATACACAGTGCCATTTCAATTTAAAATCTATATGTTTCCATAAGTAAGTCATACATTAATATTTATTTGCATATATTTTAAGTTTTTAATTACATAATACAAGGATAATAAGACATTAAAACGTGATCTGGCCTCAATAACTATGAAAGAATCAGATGGAGACTTTAGTATGAAACGATTCAATCATGTCTACATTCTCAAAGACTTAAGAGTATTTTTAACATGCCCTCCTTCATCTAATCAAAAACGCTATTGAAAATTACATTGCAATAGAATATTGAATAAAATCACAGCAATACTATAAATTTAAGTTTTATTTCTAGCTGTGCTACCTTTCACAGATCATTACAGTTAATTTTTATCAGACAAATGCATGAAAAATAAAATAAACTATTGCATGTTTCCTGTGTTAATGTAAAGAAGTGAACTCATTAAAAAATATTTAAGATAATTTCCATTCCTCTGGGTATATAAGAAACAAATCCATATTATTGGGGGGAAAACCTCAGCTACTTGCGGAATTGTTAATTTTCTCTCACTCATTCTTTCTCCCCTTTTGTTTTCAAATAATTGTTGCCTTCTCAATGGATCTCATATTTTACTCTTGCTTTGAAAATTAGCTTTAGACACATTCCAGAATAATTCTTTACTCAGATAATTATTAACAAATGTTACCGGAGCCTGACCCTTCTGGCCAGACAGCCACTGAAAGATAAGTATTTTATGAGGCTTCACCTTTAAAGGAGATTACATCCGCCCTCCAGGCGACTGACTATAGCTCTGGAGCCCTTCTTTTTGTACAAACCTATGTCTTTCTTTGCATTCCAAAATCAACTGATTTATATTGATTTAAAGGTTTTCCAAACTTTGGTACCACCATAGCCCTGATATAGTAATTCTCTATTGCCCAATCACCCGTCTCCTAACCCTAAATTAAAAACATGGATTTGAAATGTTCTTCAACATAGCAGGAAGCTGAAAAAGGACAGGTACTAGGAGTTAATCTTATTCACACAAATTCCCCAGCCATGTTTTGTGAGCCTCAATTATGCCTGAACTGGTCTCTTCCACTAAATTGAGCTCCGAGAGGGCACAGGTCATGTGTCTTTTTCATTTTCTTCAGAGTGTGTCTATTGTAGTGCTTTGCACAAGTCAGATGCTCATCACAACTTGGCTCTCACTGTCACTGCTGGTGACAGTTTTCCTCTTGGCCTTAGTTATTTATCAAATGATTACATGGTTGTCTAACTGGTTTCCTGGCTTTCAGGCTTTTTCTTTCCAATTCATCCCATATAGCATTACCAAATTGGAGAACTTCATTAATTGTGTTATTCTGCTGCTCAACAGCCCCTCCATTTTTGGTAGAATTTCCCCTGATTTTTCACTTTCTTTCATAGACTTATGTATTGCTTGAAATTTTTACTATGAGCATATAGTTTTACTTAAATATAATTAAGAAAAAGCTATGTTTATTCTGAAGAGATAAAAATATTCAAAGGAATAGACATTCACTCTAATAAAAGAATTCTGAATATAACAGTATTTCTGGTTCCAAAATACAGACCAGTCTCTGCACTTCAATCTGTTGCTGCAAATAACCAAATTTGATATCAGCCACTGTGGGGAGGGGACAGTATATACATAAATACCCATAAATACACACATAAAACTAATCAATCGATTTGTATCAATACACCTATATATATGAGACCAGAGATGAATTTCTAGAATAATGTGTTTCAAAATGCTGACAGTAGCTGTTTCTGTACAATAGGATATTTTAGGATATTTGGATTTGTACAATTACTTTTGAGGTGAGTTCCTAGTTTTCTTCACAGCCCTAAGGACGTCAGTGATCAACCAAATATTAAAACCTGTTTTTCTAGGCAAACTTTAACCTGCAGACAACTGGTCACCTATTTTTATCCAGAAAAAAAATAACTGCTTCTCAACCTCTTTCCATTGCTGATGCCCAGCACCTTCCTTTCAATGTTCTCTTTCCTCCCTTCAATGAAAATCACTAAAATCTGATCCTTCTTGCAAGACTCAGATCATATGCCACTCCCTCTCTTTCACAAATTACCACCAAAATCTTTTCTTTCTCTCAATTCTGACAGCAGTAATTATTTGCTTGGGCGTTGATGTTTTGGTCCTATTTTTATGAGAATATATGGCATTTTCCCATCTGCATGGTAAACTCACAATAGGCAGGAATGATGTCTTGATTAAGTGTCTAGCTGTGTTCCTTTCAGCCTAATAAATAATATTTGAGATACAAGCTGAGCCTTCCTACTTGGTAAAGGAAAAAAAAAATAGTGGTATCTGCCATACTTTAAATGAGATAGGGACACTTTATTCTCAAATTATTGAAAAGAGTAAATGACAAACTCATATTTATGTTTTTATTTTACCCAGAACCCTTAAAGCCACTGGGGAATGGTGTGTCTCTGATAATCTGAGGACTTGAAGTGAATATGCATATTTAAGATTTAAGGTCTGCAGAAGTGCACAATGAGGTTTTAAGATAAATTGCTACAGAAGAGTATAAAGATAAGGAATTTCAAATTCACCTTGCGTAAATCCAAAGAGAAAGTGAGTTTTCCTTCTCTCTCTCAATCTCTCCCTCTCTCCCTCTTACTGCTGCTGTAATATCATAAGAACATAATTTTTAGGTGAGAGAGGTTGTGTTTATAACTACTGCATAAGTAAACAAAACTATTTAATTGGCTAATAAGACCCTTTAATTTTAAACTACAAGTAATGCCCTAACCGCTGATTTCTACTTTATCACTGAGGCCTGGGACCTGGTCACATTTAGTAGTTAAGAACATGGGCTTTGGCTCCAGGTAAGTCTGGGTTTGAATTTTGTTCAAAGAAGCATAACAATTTTAATATTTTAACATGTGGGGGGGGGCTAATGCATGGGGGAATCACAAGAGAGTGATTGCCCAATAACCCAGTGGGGTGTGGAAGCTTATTTTATTTTCTGTATATACATTTATTTATTTTTATTTATTTATTTATAGTATTTTTTTACATTCTAGAATGTTGTTGCAGAGCAGTTGGGAGGGAAGGAAAGAGGGTAAAGGGGAAGGAAATGGGATGGAAGAAGGAGGAAGGAGGAGAGGCAGGATTGAGGCCTGTGGCACCTCCTTCATTCCCAGAGGGGAGACCAGGGGGCTTCCGGTGGTGGCTTGGTCATTGCCAGGCTGGGTGCAGATGCTGGAGGTGTGGCAAAAGCCCTTGCTTCTCACCACCCCAGATCAGGAACCTGGAGCCCTTCTTGCTGCAGCTTGGTGGTCATTGCTGGGCTGGTTGCTCATGTTGGGGGGCGGGCATGACCAAGACCCTTGGCTCCCCACTGCCCCAGCTCAGAAGAGCCCAGGGCACTTCCTGCAGTGGTTCAGTGATCATTGCTGGGCTGGTTGCTTGTGTTGGGAAGGCATGACGGAGGCCCAAGGCCCTACACCTCCCTAGCTTGGGAGAGCCCAGGGCACTTCCTGGAGTGGTTTGGTGGTCGTCGCTGGCTGGTTGCTCATGTTGGGGGGGGTGACTGAGGCCCGAGGCCCCCACCCTTGGGAGTGGTTGTGGGTATCTGGGAGCATGGCTGAGGCCCCCAGGCCTCCCCTCTTTCTAGCTTGGTAGCCCATGAGACTTCCAATCCTTCTAGCTGTTATAGGTGTGTTTTGATGAAATGAGATGTTTACTAGTTAATATCAAACTTTGTGATTGTGGGTACTTTGCTTTTTCTTTCAGGTCTGTGTTGGATTATTTGCTGTTCCCACAACTAATACTGCACTGGAACTAATTTGTTGTCCTTTGCTTACTTCTAAAATGGGGGAACTTCCTGTGGGGACAAGTACTTGACCTCTGTGGTTGAGCTAAATTGTTGCTTTACTGCTGTTTCCCTAGGGAATGCTTTTTGTGTAGCTCAGGTTTTAATGGTTGACTTTATAGGTACTTCTGGCTCTCAAGAGATCGGAAACTCTGGTCTGGGCCTGAGTCTTTTCATCAAACTGCACCCCATGCTAATCTATATTATTGGCCGTTCTCCTCTGAGTGGTCCTATGCTGATTGGGGGGCAGATCAGCTGTACTTGCTGTACCTTAGTGTTCCACCAGTGGGCCTGTCTCCCCCACCACCCCATGCTTCAAACACTTCCCATGGGACAGGCTATGCTCTATTCCTTTGTGATGACTCACCAGCCTCTGAGTGACTCCTTTTTTTCAGTTGTTATGGTTCCTCGGTCCTATGTGGGTCCAGGGAAACCCTATTAGTGGTCTTGCTGGCCTGGGGGCCACCAGGGCCCTCTTCTCCCATGCCACCTCCAAGCAACTTCATCCAAAGGGCACAGCTGCAGTTTTGCCAGTTCTTGCTCTGTGTGCTCAGCAGCTCCAGCCTAGAAGTGGCTGGGGTTCAAAACGGTCAGAGAGGTATTTTTCTTTCTCTCATCATGCCTTCTCCCACCTTCATGCACTCCATAGGTCTCTTCTCCTCTTTCCCATTGTAAATTAGTTGATTTGTTGGCAAGAGTGACACTGGGGACTGTCTATTCTGCCATCTTGACTGGAAGTCTGGGGTTGAATTTTGAATCAACCTCTTAATTGCTCTCAACTAAACAAGTAAATTAATCTCTCAGAACCTTACTTTCCTCATTTGTAAAATGGGCTTAAAAATTTTGCCTCACAAGGTGATTACAATGATTAGAAAATATAGTATCTATGTGAATCACTTGCCTCAGTGCCAGGAACATAGTAATAATGCAATAAATGCTATCTACTCTTATCAATACTGCTGACCTGGTTTAAGTCTAATCAGCTGCCTCTGCACTGAGTGTAATTGTTGGTTATGGCAGACTCTGCTAAGTTTGTCCCCTGTGTATGCCCCTCCAGCTTCTTGTTTCTTTCACTGCTTGGCAATCTTCATCTTCACCCAACTGCTCATTGTTTCCCAGTCTTGCCAAACTGATTCAAGCCTTCTGTAGCAATGCACCTGCTGTCTCCTCTGACAAGAACTCCCCTCCCCTTTGACAATCTTACTTATCCCTCAGGACCCAATTTAAAGAATTATTTTTCTCAAGTCTTCCTGCCTTGACTCTGAACCCCTGAAGAGACAGCAGATTACTCATTTTTGTGTTCCTGGTGTCTTGCACAACACCTTGGCAGAAGTAGCTGTTAAATACATGTTGATTAAATTTTCTAAAAACAATGTCATTCTGCAAAGCTCTATTAGAGCTCAGAATCCTAAATTCCCCAATATCTCCTAGCACTTGAACCAATCTAAGACTGAAATCCAGTTAAAAGTAGGAACTTTGGAGTCAAATCGATTTGGTGTGTATTCTTTGCTATGTAATATTAGGTGGGTCTTTTAAACTATCTGAGTTCAGGACCTGACTGGTTAGCTCAGTTGGTTAGAGCAGTGTTAGAACATCAAGGTGAAGGGTTCAGATCCCCCTACCAGTTAGCCACCAAAAAAAAAAAAAAAAAAAAAACTACCTGAATTCAAATTTCTGAATCTACAAACTGGGGTTTTTTAAAAGCCATCTAATAGGATTGACAGAAAGGAATAAATGAGAGAATGTAAGTATTTAACACAGAGTGTGGGACATTCTAATTATTTAACACAGTGGAGGTTGCGCTGTTACTGTTGTTGCCACTGTGGTTAGATTTTTCTTATCATTATGATCATCAGTATCTCCATTGCCAAACATTTTTATCATCAGGAGTTGGGAAACCCATTGTTAAAGGACCAGGAATGGAAAATGTTAGTGTAAGGCATGCCCTCTGTAGAGGAATTTAAGACATAATGAGAGATGCTAAATGGAAGTCCCGAAGGAACTGAGAAATAGAGAGGAGGTACACGTTGGCAACTAAGAACGATTACTAAGAGCAGGAGGATGGAAAATGAAAGGCACAATAGAAAGTAAAATAATTGTCTCTTTTATGGGAGTGATTATTACTTGTAAGCAACTAGTGAAAGAGAGATTAGATTGGAGTAAGTACTTGGAAGGTCTTGTACCGTTGGTTAAAATAATTAGAATCGATTGAAATGATGAATCAGTCATTTAGACAGATAATTGTATTGGAGGTTTTTTGTTTGTTTGTTTTGTTTTGTTTTTGCTCAGTAACCTACCACTAACTTAGCTTAAAACAACACCCATTTATTATCTCACAGTTTTGTAAGATAGAAGTTCAGTACAAGGTGATTGGGTTCTCTGCTCAAGGTTGCAAAACACTGAAGTCAAGGTGTCAGCTAGACTGAGCTCTTATCTGGAAACTTGGGGAAGAATCTGCTTTCATGTCCATTTAGGATGCTGGAAGAATTTAATTCCTTGCAGCTGTCAGAATGAGGTCCCATTTCCTGTTGGCTGTCATCTGGGGTTTACTTTCTGTTCCTGGAGGCCACTCACTTTCTATCTTGTCTCCAGCCTGAGAAAACTCTGTTTTAAAGGTCACAGAGATTAAACTAGATTAGGTCCACTAGGATAATCTCCCTTGATTCCATCTGCAAAATCTCTTTTGCAATGTAAGGTAACATAATCACAGGAGTAACACTAGGTGAGTAGGGTCCTGAGAGACATCTAGAATTCTGCTTGCCACAATGATCCTTGCATTGTTATACAAGATTGCAGCAGAAAAGTTCCAAAATGCATAAATAACACTCAGTAGGTATTTTAGCAATTTGGTCTGAGGTGTTCCAGTTAGTAATAACAACTTGCAATGCACTAGGTAGGCCCTGTTCATGGTTTTAACTCAGAATTTTTACAATAACCTTATGATATAGGTGTTATTGTTATTAACACCTGATAGTTGAAGAAACTGAAGCTTAATGAGGTTAGAAAATGTGCTTCACTTCAACACTGCTTGTATTTTGTAGATCTCAGATTTAGACCCAGACAGACTAAATCCAGAGTGCGGGCTCTGAACTTCTTACCACGTACTCTCCCTTAGTCTAATGGCTGTAGACCTTATGGCAAGGGTGGAGACAAGACAGCAATTGGCCCCTTGGTTTTGTATGAATCAACTTTGAATTATAAATTTCCACTTTTTTATTGTGTATTGGGCACACACTTTATGTTGTCTGTTGCTGGGTATTTTTGATAAAAGTGTGTCATAAGTCATTCAGTCCTCACAACAGTAGTATTTTCCCTATATAAGAGATAAGAAAACTGAAGTTTTAGTTACATATCTCACTTCAAGTCTCAGAGCTACAGAGTAGCAGATGTAGACTTCGAACTCCAGTTTGCCTAACTTTGAAGGCTTTTTATTACACTGCCTGATTAATCTCAGAACATCAGGCACAGCATGTTCAAAGCTCTGAGAAGCAGAAACATGTAGTGGCTACAAGCATGGAGGCTGTTTCCATACTGCCTGTATTTGAAGCCCAGTTTTGCTACTTCCTTGTCTCCATGGCCTCAGCTTTCTAATTTTTAAAAGGGGGATGTTAATGAACGGTTTTATGAGGACTATAGTGAAAATCAATGGATTATTCCTTTAAAAACTCTTAGAACAGTGCCTGATACACAAAAATAGTGGAAAACTATGAGCTATTAAAAACGTCTCTGAGAAATGTATGGTATAGACAAATGTGAAATTAGTTTTACCTGCTTTTTGTGTTACTTGCATGATTAAAAGTTGGCAGTATCAGAGAATAGGGATTGGTTAAATGATATAGAATCACAGTGTTGCTCAGTGGAGCTAGCTAATTAGGCTACTGGTGAGGAGAAACTTAATTTTGATTTGAATTTTGAAAACCTGGAGGGCATGTAGAAGTAGCAGATGGTAAGGGAAAATCTCTGTATATGGGTTACTTATGAAAAGAATCATAAAGGGCAGCTTATGCGTGGGACAAACTAAGTAGACTATCCTGTTTGCATAGCACATGATAATTCATGTCAGACTGTAAAGGTTGAAATAATGAATATATTGAAAGCAACTTATATCTTTGCATTTATTTTTCATCCATTCAGTTACCCATTTGATAAACATTCATAGGCCTCCAAAGTGCAAGGTGTTATCACAAACACCAAGGTGAATCATAAATCTCATCCTCAAAGAACTGATAAGTTAACAGAGGAAAAAAGACATTCAAATATTGTAATCATAGATGGAACATTGCGTGAGTCCTAAGTGAGGCACGAATGAAGTTCTAATGACGTTCGGAGGAGAGACTGCTTTAAGTGGAGAGAGATGAGGAAAGGTTTGTGGGGGTGATGGCAAATTGCAAGGGGGAGAATTGATGAGGTGATGTTTAAAATAGGAATTGAAAGGTCGAGAGGGGTTGTGCCTTGGCCCACCGGATGTCAGAGCAAACGTGGACTTTCATTAGAGAAAACAGTGACAGTAGAGGTAAAAGGCACGTAGGAGAGACATCTGGAGATAAGAACTGATAGAAATTGACAACTCAATGAATTTTGGTGCAAGGAGACTAAAGAAGTAAAAATGAACTAGAGTTTTGGCTTTAATGACTAGGGAGTTCATAAAATTAGCAGGAACACTGAATTCAGGAAGACTACATTGGTAGAGATGGTGATGGGCTTTTGCCTATGGGACAGCCAAAGTCATCTGGAATGTCATATAGCCTGGCTGAGTTGGTGCTGTTGGTACCTCAATGAGAGAGAACTTGTCACCTGACTTCTGGAACATTCTAGGCTAGTGGTTTTCATCAGTGTTCTGTGAGCTCTTCACATATAACAGTGCAAGGGGAACTATTCATCATTATGCTGGAACAACGGGCACAAACCGGGACTGCCCTGGAGCAAGGGGCACCAGCTTCACTCCCTTCAGAGGCCACAGAATGAAGGTGAACGTAGTAAAGACGGCAGCAGCCCCACCTGCAGGGAGCCAGAGCCTCTGCCTCAACCAGATCAGCTCTGCTGTCGCCTGTTTTGTGTGGGTTAGGTTCTGCAGAAAATATAATTTGAAAAGTGATTTCGATTGGTGTAAAAAAGGTTGAAAAACCATTGGTCTAGGCAAAAGTTTAAGGCTCACAAACAAAAAGGTAGAAATGGAGGATGTATTTTTTCTGAAAAAGAGGGGAAAAAAAGAATTGCTTTTTTCATTTCCCACTACCTCACAAGGGGTGTTAAAATATTATGGTAGCATGTGTGCTTTTAAAAATACAACTGTATTTTTAAACAAACCATTTGTTGGTGATGCAACTGCAAAAAGCATCTAAAATTATCGTGTCTATATTTGATTCACAGAGTTGCATGTTATAAACGAATGAATAGAGTCTTCCAGACTGTGTTTAAAATTTGCTTGGAAGTTGTGACTTTGTAAGCCAGGTTTTATCCTGAATCACATTTAAAAATATATATATAATGCTGTGAAAATGAACAGTTTTAACAGTAGCACCAAATGTGGTGTGAGAATCAGTTGCTCAAGAGCCTAAGGTTTCCTCTTATAGTTCACTAGTGTTGAAAGAAAATTATCCATATAATATGTGAATGTCAATAAAAAGAATTTAAATACCCATAATATATTAAAAACCAAAAATTCAATAAAAATAAGGATTGAAAACTATGTTATGATCTAGAAAATCATTGAATTTTGATTTTTAAAATTTAATTCCCACACTTTAAGTGTTTTTCTTGTGATAAATTTCATTGAAAATTTGAAATTCACACCAGAAGAATTATCTTTTTATTTGCATAATTTTTCTAGTTATTAGATTGATTAAATTTTGTGGGTGGCTTGACAGTTGAAGTGCTACAAATAATTTTATTAAATACTTTGAAGTTCAATTTTAATTTTCTTTTTAAATTTTACTTCTCAATATACATTGTAGTTGATTTTCATGCCCCTTTACCCATTCCTCTCCACCCTCTCCCCGCCCCCGTCATCATATCTGTTCACTTGACTTAAATAGTTCAAGGAATTTTTGTGGTTATTCTGTCTTCTTCTTCCCCCAACCCTTGATTTGTTTGTGTATTTATTTATTTATTTCTCTATCTATCTATCTATCTATCTATTTATTTATTTATTTATCTTTACCTCCCACAAATAAGTGAGAACGTGGTATTTCTCGTTCTGTGCCTGACTTGTTTCACTTAATATAATTTTCTCTAAGTCCATCCATGTTGTTGCGAATGGTATTATTTTGTTCTTTTCTATATCCATTGTGTAGATATACCACAGTTTCCTTATCCACTCATCTGATGATAGACATTTGGGCTGGTTCCAACTCTTGGCTATTGTGAATAGAGCTGCAATAAACATTGGAGTCCAGGTATCTTTTCAGCATGATGATTTCCATTCCTCTGGTTATATTCCCAACAGTGGAATGGCTGGGTCATATGGTAGATCTATCTGTAATTGTTTGAGGAACCTCTGTACCATTTTCCATAATGGCTGCACCATTTTGCAGCCCCACCAAAAGTGTATGAGAGTTCCTTTTTTGCCACAACCTCTCCTGTACTTATCATTCTCAGTCTTTTGGATATTAGCCATCCTAACTGGAATGAGTTGGTATCTCAAAGTGGTCTTGATTTGCATTCCCCAGATGATGAGTGAGGCTGAGCATTTTTTCATGAGTCTGTTGGCAATTCGTATATCTTCCTTTGAGAAATGCCTATTCAGCTCCTTTGCCCATTTTTTAATTGGGTTAATTTGGTTTTTTTCTGTAAAGTTGTTTGAATTCCTTATATATTCTGGATGTTAATCCTTTTTCAGATGTATATTTTGCAAATATTTCTCTGTCGGTTGTCTTTTTACTCTGTTGATTGTTTCTTTTGCTGTGCAGAAGATTTTTAGTTTGATATAATCCCATTTGTTTATTTTTCCTATAGTTGCCTGTGCTTTTTGGGTCCTATTCATGAAGTCTGTACCCACTCTACTTCCTGAAGTATTTCCCCTATGTTTTCCTTAAAGAGTTTTATTGTTTCAGGATATATATTTAATTCTTTAATCCATTTTGAGTTGATTTTGGTACATGGTGAAAGATCCGAGTCTAGTTTCATTTTCCTACATATGAGTATCCAATTTTCCCAGCACCACTTGTTCAAAAGACAGTCTCTTCCCCAGTATGTAGATTTGCTGCCTTTGTCAAAGATCAGATAGCTGTAGGGGTATTGATTGATTTTTGTGTTCTCTATTCTATTCCATTGATCTGTGTGTCTATTTTTATGCCAGTACCATGCTTTTTGAGTATTTTAGCTTTGTAATATAGTTTAAAGTGAGGTAGTGTTCTGCCTCCAGGTTTACTCTTTTTGCTCAGGATTGCTTTGACTATGCCTGGTCTTTTGTTGTCCCATATAAATGTCTGGATAGCTTTTTCCATCTCAGAGAAAAATGCAATTGGAATTTTGATGGGGATTGCATTGAATCTGTAGATCACTTTGGATAATATGGACATTTTCACAATGTTAGTTCTTCCAATCCAAGAGCAAGGGATATCTTTCCATCTTCTTGTGTCCTCTTTAATTTCTCTAAACAGTGGTATGTAGTTCTCTTTGTAGAGATTTTTCACATCCGTGGTCAGCTTTATTCCTAAATATTTTATTTTTTTGGTGGCTACTGTAAATGGGCTAGCTTTCTTGATTTCTTTTTCTGCATGCTCACTGTTGGAGTATAGAAATGCTACTGATTTTTGTGTATTGATCTTGTGTCCTGCAACTTTGCTGAAATCATTTATCTACTCTAGAAGTTTTTTTCATAGAGGCTTTAGGCTGTTCAGTATATAGGATCATATCATCCACAAACAGGGACAGCTTGATTTTATCCTTTCCAATCTGTATGCCCTTTCTTTCCTTCTCTCCTCTGATTACTCTGGCTAGAACTTCCAACACTATGTTGAATAGGAGTGGTGAGAGTGGGCATCCATTCAGGATGATATTGGCAGTTTGCTTATCATATATGGCTTTAATTATGTTGAGATACTTTCCATCTATGCCTAACTTGTAGATAGTCTTTATTATGAAAGAATGTTGAATTTTGTTAATTGCTTTTTCAGTGTCTATAGAGATGATCACATGGTTTTTGTCTTTAATTTTGTTGATGTGGTGTATCACATTTATTGATTTGTGTATGTTGAACCAACCTTGCATCCCTGGGATGAATCCCACATGATCATGGTGTATAATTTTGTGTACATATTGCTGTATTCTGTTGGCTAGTATTTTATTGAGGATTTTTGCATCTATGTTCATCAAGGATATTGGCCTGTAGTTTTCTATTTTTGATGCATCTTTGTCTGGTTTTGGTATCAGAGTGATGTTTGCCTCATAAATTGAGTTTGGGAGAATGTCCTCTGTTTCAATCTTTTGGAGCAGTTTGTAGAGAATTGGTATCAGTTCCTCTTTGAAGGTTTGGTAGAGCTCTGCAGTGAACCCATCTCATCCTGGGCTTTTCTTTGTTGGGAGCCTTCTGATAACAGCTTCAGTCTCTTTTACTGTTATTGGTCTGTTCAGATTTTCTATATCTTTTTGGCTCAATTTTGGTAGTTTGTATGCATCCAGAAACTTATCCATTTTCTCCAGTTTTTCTGGTTTGTTGGCATAGAGTTGTTTACACTAGTCTCTAATTATTCCTTGTATTTCTGAGGTGTCAGTTGTAATAGCACCTTTTTCATTTCTAATTTTTGTTATTTGTGTCTTCGTTCTTCTTTTCCTAGTTAATCTTGCTAAAGGTTGGTCAATTTTATTTATCTTTTTTAAAAAAACAACTTTTTGTTTCATTGATCTTTTGTGTTGTTTTTCAGGTTTCTATTTCATTTAATTGTGCTCTGATCTTAATTATTTCTTTCCATCTACTAACATTAGGTTTGGATTGTTCTTGTTTTTCTAGATCTTTAAGGTAAAGTGTTAGGTTGTTTATTTTCCATCTTTCCATTCTTCTGAAGTAAACATTTAATGTAATAAATTTCTCCCTTAATACTGCTTTTGCAGTATCCCACTGATTTTGGTATGATGTGTCATTATTTTCATTAGTTTCAAGAAATTTTTTGATTTCCTGTTTAAATTCTTCTTGGACCCATATATCATTAAGTAGAATGTTGTTTAATTTCCATGTGTTCATATAGTTTCCAGAATTGCATTTAATATAGATTTCTAATTTAAATCCATTGTGATCAGAAAAAATACATGGAGTAATTCCAATTTTTTTGAATTTGTAGAGACTTGCTTTGTGACCTAACATGTGGTCTATCCTGGAGAATGTTCCATGTGCTGATGAGAAGAATGAATACTCTGAGGTTGTTGGATGGAATGTTCCTTAGATATCTGCCAAGTCTGATAGGTCTATAATATTTTGTAGATCTTGTGTTTCTCTGTTGATTTTTTGTCTAGATGATCTGTCCAATGAAGAGAGTGGGGTGTTCGGGTCCTTTGCTATTATGGTGTTAGTGTCTGTCTCTTTCTTCAGATCAAATAGTGTTTGCTGTGTAAATCTGGCTGCTCCAACATTGGGTGCTTATATATTTATGATTGTTATCTCTTCTTGATAGATAGATCCTTTTATCACTGTGTAATGGCCTTCTTTATCTCTTTTTATGGTTTTTGCTTTAAAGTCTATTTTATCTGATTTAAGAATAGCTCCTCCAGCTCATTTTTCATTTCTTTTTTTTTTTTTTTTTTAGATATGCACAATTTTATTTTATAAAATTATTATTTTTTTTTTTTTTAATTTTATTTTGTCGATATACATTGTAGCTGATTAATGCTCCCCATCACCAAAACCTCCCTCCCTTCTCCCTCCCCCCCTCCCCCCAACAATGTCCTTTCTGTTTGCTTGTTGTATCAACTTCAAGTAATTGTGGTTGTTATATCTTCTTCCCTCCCCCCCCCGATTTGTGTGTGTGTGTGTGTATGTGTGTGTGTGAATTTATATATTAATGTTTAGCTCCCTCCAATAAGTGAGAACATGTGGTATTTCTCTTTCTGTGCCTGACTTGTTTCACTTAATATAATTCTCTCAAGGTCCATCCATGTTGTTGCAAATGGCAGTATTTCATTCGTTTTTATAGCTGAGTAGTATTCCATTGTGTAGATGTACCACATTTTCCGTATCCACTCATCTGATGATGGACATTTGGGCTGGTTCCAACTCTTAGCTATTGTAAAGAGTGCTGCGATGAACATTGGGGAACAGGTATACCTTCGACTTGATGATTTCAGGAGAATGAAACTAGATCCATACTTCTCACCGTATACTAAAATCAACTCAAAATGGATTAAGGATTTAAATATACACCCTGAAACAATAAAACTTCTTAAAGAAAACATAGGAGAAACACTTCAGGAAATAGGACTGGGCACAGACTTCATGAATACGACCCTAAAGTTTATTTTTGAAATACAAGAGCTACACCTTTAGAGTTAGGGAAATAAAAATAGTTGCATAATATTTGCATAATGTATCTTTTTCCATCCTTTCACTCTTAGTCTATATGTGTCTTTACAGGTCAAGTGAGTCTCTTGAGGAGAGCATATTGTTGGGTCTGTCTTTTTAATCCAGTCAGTCAGTCTGTGTCTTTTGAATGGGGAATTTAATCCCTCTACATTTAGAGTTAATATTGAAAGGTGTTGGTTTACTCCTAGCATTTTACTGATTTTTGTTTAGATATCTTAAGTACCTTTTGTTCCTTTGCTGATAGGTATTGTTCTTTCTTGAGTATTCATGGCAGTGATGGCAGTACTTCCTTGAGAATTTCTTGTAGAGCTGGTCATGTGGTAGTGAACTCTGGCAGTTTTTGTTTGTCTGAGAAATATACTATTTGTCCTTCATTTTGGAAGGATAGCCTTGCTGGGTAAAAGTATTCTTGGCTGGAAATTTTTGTCCTTTAGTATTTTGGATATATCATTCCATTCTTTTCTGGCTTTTAGGGTTTCTGATGAAAAGTCTGATGTTATTCTGACTGAGGCTCCCTTATAGGTGACTTGCCACTTCTCTCTTGCAACTTTTAAGATTCTCTCTTTGTCTTTGAGTCTTTCCAGTTTGATTATCACATGTCTTAGAGAGGATCTTTTTGGGTCGAATGTGTTTGGGGATCTTTGGGCTTCCTGAATCTGGAGATCTGTGACTTTCCCCTTACCTGGGAAGTTTTCTGCTATTATTTCATTGAATATTTTTTCAATGCCATTTCCTTTTTCCTCCTCTTCTGGAATACCCATGATTCAGATATTTGAATGCTTAAGGTTGTCTGTAGACTCTCTTAGATTTTCTTCAATTTTTTTAATTCTTTTTTCTTTTTTCTGTTCTTCCTGTGTCAATTTAAACAGCCTGTCTTCAAGGTCAGAAATTCGCTCTTCTGCTTGTTCAAGTCTGCTGGTTAAACTCTCTGTTGTGTTTTTTATTTCATTGAATGAATCCTTCAGCTGCACAAGCTCAGCTACATTCTTTTTCAAGGCATTGATTTCTTTGTACATTTCTTCTTTCAGATCCATCATATTTTTTCTCATTTCATTGTGTTGTCTAACTGAGTTTTCCTGTATCTCATTTAGTTTCCTTATAATTGTTACCTTAAATTCCTGTCTGTCATTTCAAAGACTTCCTGTTCTATAGGATCTAGTGCTTGAGAGTTATTATTTTCCTTTGGTGGTGATGTACTTTCTTTATTTTTCATATTTCGGGTACCTTTCCTTTGGTGTTTTGTCATTCGTTTCACCCTGAAGTCTGGCTTGGATCCTGAAGGGAGTGCCACTTCTGTTCAGCAGGAACTAGCCTGGGCTGGGGTTCCCACTGCACCTGCCTGTTCTGAGATAGCTGGCTCAGGGTGTTGGGGACCCAAGGCTCTTAAGTCTCTCCCTGGGGTGGGGACCAGCCTGGGCCAGAAGTTCCACCCCACCTGCCTTCTCTGGCATGGCTGGCTTGGGGTGTGGGGGCCCCAAGCCTCTTAATTCTCCCCCAGCAGCATGGACTGGCCTGGGCTGAAAGTCCTGCTCTGTCTGCCTTCTCTGGCTCAGCTGGCTCAGGGTGTGGGGGCCCTGAGCCTCTTAAGTCTCTCCAGGTGGTGGGGACCAGACTAGGCCAGAGGACCAGACCTGCTTGCCTTCTCTGGGATGGCTGGCTTGGGGTGTGGGGCCTCTGAGGCTCTTAAGACTGTCTCAGCAGTGGAGACTGGCCTGGGCCAGAAGTCTCACCCTAACTGCCTTCTCCTGCCCAGGTGGCTCATGGTGTGGGAGCCCTGAGCCTCTTAAGTCTCTCCCAGCAGTGGGAACCAGCCTGGACCAGAAGTCCCACCCTGCCTACTTTCTCTGGGATGGCTGGCTTGGGGTGTGAGGCCTCTGAGGTTCTTAAGACTCTCTCAGCAGCGGGGGTCAGCGTGGCCCAGAGGTCCAGCCCCACCTGTCTTCTCTGGCATGGCTGGCTCAGGGTGTGGGGGCCCAGAAGCTCTAAAGTCTCTCTACACAGTGGGGAACAAACTGAACTGGGGTCCCAAGGTGTGCGGTTCCTGTCTGTTCCAGTGCAGATCTCGGGTCTTCTATTGTTGCTCCTTAATAGTTGCAAATTGGTTGTTCTGTGGGAGAGTGACACCAAGAACTGACTACTCTGCCATCTTGACTGGAACTCTTAATTTTGTTTTGATTTCTAGAGAAACTCAAAATTCAAATTATGTGAATAGTTTTGTACATATTTCTCCTCCTTCTCTTCTTATTTCATCATCTCCTTCATTAAATATTTACAAGTTTAGTACATATTTAGGATTATTATTTCTCAAGTCCAACTTTGGTTTTCAAGTTAAGAAAAAAGTTAGGTATCGTTGCCCCAAATTAAGAGGCTGTTCATGACAAGAATTCCTAGATCCATTTGATGAAGAGTGTTCTTTTTCTGTTAACTCTAATCCATGAATCAATATCGTCACTGAAGTGTCAGATTGTCTCTTCAAAGCAAGGGGTACTATGGGCCGAGCCCGTGGCGCACTCGGGAGAGTGCGGCGCTGGGAGCGCGGCGACGCTCCCGCTGCGGGTTCGGATCCTATATAGGACTGGCCGGTGCACTCACTGGCTGAGTGCCAGTCACGAAAAAGACAAAAAAAAAAAAAAAAAAAAAAAAAGCAAGGGGTACTATTCACAATTCATTCACAACATAAGACTTTGTAGAGTTGAGACAGTGTTTGTAGGATTTAGTATTAAGACCCTGTTTCTGCCCTCAGGCTGCACACAATTCTGTAGGGAGACAAGACATGAAACAAATTGACAATTACATATAATGGTAAGTGTCATGATAGGAACAGGTACAAGGCCCTATGGAACCATGAACAGGGATTTCCTAACTCAGTATTAGGGAATCAAGGAAGAGTGAAGAGAGGATATATAAGCTGAGTCTTGAAAATTTGTATGATTTTTTCATAAAAATTTAAATAGGGATTCAAGCATTCCAGTGAGTTCAACCTTATGTTCATTCATTCCCAGCTCATTGAGAAGGTGGAAGTAGAGGATGGACTTTTTCAGGGAGTTGGGGGTGGGAGGTGAATGCTTGGATAGCTATGGTCATGCTGGAATCTCCTATACTGAGACACCTACGTTCTGACAGGGAATAAACGAAGGGTAAAGACAATGTCTGACTAGATCACACTTCAGGGAAGGCAAGGATTGAGTAAAATACCAAAACAGAGTCACAAGTTTAAAAGTCAAATGTCAGGACTGGCCGGTTAGCTCAGTTGATTAGAGCACAGCCTTATAACACTGAGGTCATGGGTTCAGATCCCCATACTAGCCAGCTGCCAAAAAAAAAAAAAAAAAAAAAAGAAAATCAAAGATAAAAATATCTTTAAAAACTAAATAAATAAAAATAAAAGTCAAAGGTCAATATAACAAGATCTAACTTTTAGTCCACAAACTTATGGATGCAAAAATGACCACATGGAAGAAAAATCTTTTAAACCAATTGAATTCAAACTCTAAATCCCCCAACCTATTAGAAAGGCAGTAAATGAGATCTCAGTCAGTTTTCAGGCTCTTCACTCTGTGCTGGGTAACATGCTTAGATCAGAGTCCTCTGGTTGTAGGATATTGGGTCCATACCACTTGCCACAGGGACATTCATTTTCTCTGTTCATGGTCCCCTCAGAATGGCAACTTTGCTGCTTAACATGGTGTTCTTTGTTTTTGGAAAAACTTAGAGCCTTGGTTCCTGGGATCCTATCTCTCTCTTTCCTGTTTTGGATGCTGCAACGCTGGAGGGAATGACATCTACTTCTTGTTAACTTCTCTGACCTCTTTTCCCTCTCCAGTTTTTGGAATAAATCCTAGAGTCTCACAGCTCCCCCAGTGCTCTTTCAAATTCTTTCTTTCTCCCTGGCGTAATTCCTTCTAGAGATTTAGTTTAAAACAGGAAGCAGAAAGAGTTGGTAACTTCTTGCTGCTTCTGTTTTGGCTCTGCTCAGATCCCTGGGATATAACAGCCAAGGCTGGCTGCCTGCTAGAAATAAAGGGGAGGAGATATTTAGGCAGAATGTGCACAATTTAATTTCCAATAAATTATCTTTCTATTAAGGGCATGGTCCATGGGAAGGATTAGAAGAAGATGGTCAGTATCAGTTAGAAAATTTGGGAAGGTGCCGGGGTTCCCTGGGCACTTGTGGTCATTTGTACATTATACAGCATCACCTTGCTTGCAGCCTGTGCTGGCCTGGTGCAGGTTCCCATACTTGGCCTGCTGCTTAGTGAAAACAGTTGCTTGGGGGCTATATATTTTACATACTTCAAATCTCCAGAGCCTTCCTTTCTTTCAGATTGGCTGCTACAGAGCTTTTGGTTTACCACTTTGGAGTCTTCTTCAAAGTTAGTTCATGTGTTCTCCAGATGCTCTACATTTCAAGAGCAGAGCTGGAGTCTCCACATGCCTGTGGGTCAGAAGTGTATAACTTGTGCCTCTGCTGCCAAGGTGACCTGACTTTTTCCACCAGAATCATTGTCATTATTGACTCATTATTATTAAGAGGATTTTCCACTCTATAGCAATTAAAGTTTTAAGGCTTTTTCATTCTATTATGCCTTTTGATCCTCATGAGAATCCTGAAAACTAGGACAGATGTTATTATCTATGGCCCCTAACTATTGTCTTGATTAGAGCCTTTAAGAGCAGTAGGCTCACTGAAGATATGTTGATAGAAATTTAAGTTGCAAAAAACATATTCTAGATAACCAGGATGAATTGTACCCAAGGCATGGATGTCTTACTTCAGTTGAGGACATATCATTGCACAATATCTGAGGCATTCACATGCTATTCTATTCAGAACATTGCAGGAATTTTCACAGGTTTTTTGAAGGACGTTAGTTATACACTTTACCCTGAATCAGATTATATGCCTGGGACACCAGTTAAAATCTTCACGGAGAAGTTGTTCTCAATATAACAAAAGGATCACTATGAACTTTTGTCTTTGTATCTTTCCTTTCCTCCCTTTTTTCTCTTCCCTTCTTTCTTCCTTTCATCTCTTGTTCATTCATTTGTTCATTCACTCTTTACTTCCTTCTTTCCTCCTTCTCTTCCTCCCTTCAGTCCTCCTTACACCCCTCCACTCAAGCATATGTGAAAAACATCTTCTTTTACTCTCAAAGCTCTAAAAAAAACCTAAAGAATAATGATTTCTCAAGAACTCAAGGCATTAACTCAATTTAGGCAACAAATACTATAGTTATATTTAAGACTTACTAGGGTGAAAGGAATTTTTATTTATTGAGCACCTGTTATGTGTCAGACACTGTGCTGAATTTTCACGTTTTGTTTTTTAAACTTCACAACCACCCCTTGAAATAGATATTAATGTCGCTCAGAGTAGTTGAGTGCATTTGCTAAGACCTTATAACTAAAAAATGGCAGAGGCAGAATTCAAAATCAGTTCTTTAGGGACTCCAAAGTCAATACTTTGTCATTCTAGGAGTATGTATTGAAAATCGTTTAATTCAGATTTGGAGAAGAATCATAGGACATATAATCTGAGAATAGGAAATGACTTTAGAGGTCTCCTTTAATGCAAAATGCTGCTACTCTAAAATTCTCTGCTGAGTGATTCCCTGGTTTCTACTAAAACAGACCTAAGAAGGGGTTGGATTATTTTCTTTCAAAGTTCTTTCTGGTTTTGAGCCAGATTATTCCTCTCTCTTTTTCTCTATCCCATCCTTTAACCCCGGTTTTCTGCTTTGTGTGGAATAACCAGATGTCCTAGTTCTCTCAGGACTGTCTTGGTTTATATAATCCTTTTATCCCTGCATAATTATCAATACTATTCCCCTTTAATTCTCAGAAATGCCCCACTTTAAATAACAAATTATATGTCCACCCACCTATGAGATCACGTAATTTTGACAGTTTTCTAAATATTTGAGGAGAATCATTATGCCTCTTATCACTCATCTGACATTTAATAGTTTATGCCTTCAGAAAAATCGGATTCTAGAAAAATAACTTCAGCTTTTTTCCCTCATAGCTGAAAATCAAGAAAAGTAGGAATAAGAATGTTTTAGCCATTATAATCACAGTTACTATCAAGAGATTCTTACTGAGCTCCTGGTAATATGTAAGTAAAACTTCTTCTTGTTTTTTATATATATCTTTCATTGATTTATGCAACCAAAAAAAAAGATCATTAGGGGAAATCTCCATCTAATTATGTAGTGAAGTTCAAACATGTCCATAAGAGGCCCTGCAAATGGGGAAGGTGGAGGGATTCCACTTGCTGACCTACTAAGGTTTTTAAAGAGCCTCTTCCTATGCTGTAAGATGTAAGTGAAGAGGATTTCTGGAGAAGGACCAGTTTCCGTGTGAGGCTGAGGCATCCCTCAACAACCCCAATGAGCTTCTAATAGAGACAGCACAGAATCTGGAGAATCAACTCACCTTAGTTGGTAGCTAAAAATAAGTCATCGTTATATGAAAAAAGGAGTGCTACAAGTTGGGAAGGGAGTTCTTGGCCTGATTCTGATGCTGCTACAAATATGTCTCAATTAGCTGTCTTCCCTGGGGTGCACATCCCGGTATTTGGCATAAATGGGCCATGCCCATACCTACCCCAGACACCACACACAGCTTTCTGATGATGCCCTGGGAGCATTGCTGCACTCCCTGCTGGAAGAAGCCTATGAGTTTGTTTCCGTCTCCAATAATGTGCTCCTTCATTCATTCATATGTTTGTTGAACACCTACTATGTACCAAGTAGCATGCCAGGCATTGGGGTTGCAACGAGGAACAGGAGCCACAGACACTTCCCTTCCAGAGCTCGCAATGCATCAAGGATACTGGAGGATTAAGCAAATAAGTTCAACAGAGGGTGATGGGAGCTGGGCTGGAAGGTGTACCAGATTGGGTGGAAGCACAAAGTAGAAGATCCCAGCCTAGATCTTGGAGCCAGGGAGGGTCTAAGAAGGCTATTAGCTGAAAGGAAGAAGAGGAGCTGGTCAGGCAAAAGGGAAGTGTTCTAGGCAGAGGGAAGGGCCAAATGAAGGCCTGGAGGTGATATCCTGGACCAGCTGGAAACCCAGAGGTTTGCTGTGGCTGGGCTGCAGAATGTGGGGGAAAAATGACATGAGGTGGGAGTGATTACGAAGGGCTGTGTAAATCATGTGCTTAAAGTTTGGAGGGGGAAAGGGGGCAAACTCAGGGACAAATTCACGCTTTACAAAAATTTCTCTGTCTGCTCCTGTATAGAAGTTAGATTGATGTGCTGGTGGAAAGGTGAGAAGCACAGAAGCTAGTTATGAGACAGGTTTTAGTTCTGTTGGAGAAAAAGCATTGCTGAGGAGGAAAGGGGAGGCTTTGTTTATTAAGATCAACCTCCTCATACCTTGGGAGCAAGATCGAGGTAAGACAATGCCCAAACTGCATGCACTGGCTACATGGCAAAAAGCCTTCTTTCATCCTGGTGGGCAGTGCTGATGTGCGCACGAGGACCATTATTCTAGCATCATTAGGACCTTGCTGTGCACCCAGGGACACAACCCTGCATCCCTCTGAGTCTTAGGTTCTCCTCTGAATGAATCAAACTCCTGAAACTACCCAGTCAGGTAGGGACCCAAGGGGAAAGACCCAAGGTCGCTGTTAAGATGGTGATGCCTTTACATGTAAAAGGGAGCAATGAGATTTAACAGGACTGCTGGCGAGCAGGGAGAGAGAGCTTTGTTTCTCACTTCCTTCAGCCTTTTAATTTCCTATGTCTTGGCTGCAGAGGCTTTTGCTCACTGCCTCTTAAGACCCACTTTAAAGCTGAACACAAGAACTCATTTTAACAAGAACTCATTTTAACAAGAACCAGTGGGTGGCTAGGCAGGACAATTATTCTATCCACCACATGAGGCCACCATAAAGTCATCCCATTAGAGCACCTGACCCCCTTATCACCTCCTGGAGGCTTCTTTGGTTTCAAGCAGCACTCTAGTCTCAGTGGATGAGAACTGTTCATCAAGTGGTTCGTAAATGTCAGCTCTGGTGTCCTTGATTGCTCCAGAGTCACTGGGATCCAAGACAGGCTGCAGGAAGGAGTTCCAGATACAATCGCTGCTCTGCGGGAGGCTGAGATCAGCTCTGGGTCTTGACTTCCCAGACACCATCCACCACGAACTGAGGAGCTTCAGTTCCAGAAGCTGAATTGGTCATGGATGGGAAGACAGTGAATATTGTTTTTCAGGGAAGACTGGAGAAGAAGTTTAGAGTTGGCCCAGCACTGGCAGTCTGTCCTGTGCTGCTGCTCCACCTGGCTCCAGAGGAATATGAAAGTCAAGCTGAGAGCATGTTTTCACATGGGCAGGGCAGAGAGATGGGATTACAGGAAGAGAAGGATGTGAAATGGGCAAGCTGAGGACATACATCACCTTTCACAAGTCTGCTCACAGCCAGTCCAGCTAGCCTCTTTTTTTTAAAAAAAACACTGGGCATTCCATGGAATTAGGAACTGTTTCTTCCTTATTCAGCTCCATATTGTCATTAGCTGACACCTACATTTTGGGGGGGAGAATGGAATAATGTCTATCAGGTCAGATGCAAGAGATGCCCCTTCTTGTCTTGATGGAACTCCCAAATAAGACAGATGCAAAATTCCTTAATGTTTATATTCTCTTGCCAAGGCACCAGTTGTTTGTTTAGATATATGGCTACAGTTCAACAATCTTGTGAATTCTATTTAGTCCAAGTATCCACAGATGAAATAAACATTGTTGTAGACTTGAATGCCAGGGTAGATGGTAGGGTTTTCAGAGCCTTACCTGGACTCATTTTCAAGTGGGGGGATTGTTTCCCCAGAGGTCCTTCTAAGTGGAGTGTTCCCATTCCAATTAAATTTTTTTCCTTAGAGTTAAAAAGAAACCTTTGCTCACATTGCCATTTTAGGGCCCCTCACCCCCTGCCAATAGTTAGTGCTTCTACATGGGCACAATCCTGGATGTAATAATTTTTCCTCATCATATCCTCTGACATTAGAATGTGAAATATGACTGAATTGTTATAAAATATTCTTGAAATTTAAAAATACTTTTTAGTGGTCTGCAGAGTTCCTGAATCTCCATTCTTATGCCTTTTGAGAGAAGCTTCCCTCCTTGTCTCCTATCAACAAATTGGCATTCTGAAGTTAAGTTTTATTTGTCCTTTGTTAGACTCCCTCCAGGCCCCAATTTGACAGGGGTTACCAGGATGTTGGAAAATAGTAATTCTGACTATTTTAGCAAGTGGATATAGAAAATGAAAGTGAAAAGAAGCTACTTGACAGTCTAATTTAAATATTATTTAATCTTCTTATCACTTCTTAGAAACCTAGATATAATAGATTTCTGAAGTTATTCCTGGACTTAGCTGTTAGAAAAATAAGAAACGCCAATTTAGGGAAATAATTACCTACTGAATGAGTTTGTTGAGGGAGGTTATCAAAACAGGATTTCTAATAAATACCTGGGAGGGACGCTTCTTTCTCCCAGCTGTGCAGTTTTATGGAAACAGCCTGGAACTTAGTAAATGCTAGGTCCCTCCCAGAGCAGGACTCAAAAGCACCAGATAAAGACCTCATCATCAGAAATTCAAAGCCTAGGACTTGTGAGTTAATCTCCCTCTTCCACATTCTTTCTTCTTTTCTTGCTTTCCTTCCTTCCTTTCTTCTTTTCTTCTTTCCATTTTTTCTGCCTTTATTTTTTCTCCTTAAAAACAATTAAAAGCAAAAACATTATCATTGAATACATTCACAGGTATTAAAGGAAAAATAATTTAGTCAATATTTTAAATTTAATTAATTTCATAAATAGTTGCATACAATTTCATAGAATACATATGCCATAATTATTTTAACCATCCTTGCCGTGGTGAACATTCCTATGTTTGGCTATTCCAAAAAATGCTTCAATGTTTGTACGTACATTCCTATACACTATTTCTTTCAGGTGAAGTTTTTGGGGTGATTTCATGATCAATCATTAGCTTGCTTTACATTTTATTAGTAATGTCTATATATTTCCAAAAAGATTGTAGTGAGTCTTATCTTTTACAACATTTTCACATTTGTAACAATTCTGACATAATAAAATTTATAGATTTAAGAGAAATGGAGAATAGATCTAGAAAAACCAGTTTCCCTCCTGTTGGAGTTCCTGAAGAAAAGAATAAAGATGATATAGAAGAGCAAACAATAAAAAATATAATAAGCATGTCCTCATGATTCCAGAGGAAAAAAGAGGCTGCTTAAAAGTAAGGAGAACTAATATGACATCTGATGTCTTGGCTGTGATATAAGTTGCTAGAAAACAACGTCTCCAAGAAGCTGAAGAAAAATTATTTAGATCTTAGAGTTCTATGCTTAGCCAGACTTTCATCCCAATGTAAAAAACAAAAAGAAATTTCTCTTGCCCACATTTCCCTGGGTGGATCAGTGCCTACTCTACTGCCCTTGAGAGGTGGAAAACAGAAAAGGAGGAAAGAGTAACAGTTAAGTTCAGACCTCGAGTGTCCACTGTTCTCCCTTTCCATCCTGTACCCCGAGGGCTAGAGGATTATGCTTGTAGACATGTAGGAAGTGGGGTGCAGGTTTTCACCTCATGAATAGGAGGTAACATCTAGGTTTTTACCTTCTCATGAGATATACTTTATCTGCTCTAATAGTTATTTATTGCTGTGTAAAAAATTACCCCAAAACTTAGTTGCTTGCGCCAATAAGCTTTTACTATCTCACAGTTTCTGTGGATCAGGAAATCTGGGTGTGGTTTCGCTGGGTGCCTCTCCATCAAGACCTCTCAAAGGGATTCAGTCAAGGATTCAGTCAAGGACTGTGGTCTCATCTGAAGGCTCAGCCAGGAGGGATCTGCTTCCCAACTTCCTCACGTGTTTGTGGTCAGGATTTGGTTTCTCGTGGTCTGTTGGCCAGAGGCCTTCCTCAGTTCCGTGCCATGTGGTCTCTCCATAAGGCAGCTCACCACTTGACAAAGGACTGTCATCAGAGTGAGAGACTGAGAAAGCAAGAGAAGATAGGACTAAGTCTTTCTCTAATCTAGTCTTTGAAAAGAGACATCCCATGCCATATACGCAACAGAATTAAGTAGCTAGGTCCAGCGCATGCTCAAGAGGTTGAGATCACACAGACTCATGAATACTAGAGGCAGCGATCACTGGCAGCCACCTCATATCTGCCTACCACCCTTGCTATTGTAAGCTGCTATCCCTAGGTAAGTATGAGCACACAGGGAAAAATAAGAAGAATCTGAGGCATGCGAAAGAACAGAAAAACAACAAATGAACCACAGGAAAAACAATAGATCAGAAAGAATAGGGATTTAAAATAACCTTAATATCTTCACAAGAGTAAGGGCAGACATTGGGAACATGAAGTAGGAAACATTTATAAAAAGGACCAGTTTGAAATACTGGTTTTGAAAAATATAATGGTCAAAAGAATCCCATATGTAGGATGTATGTCAAAATGCATACAGCTGAAAATAAACATAGGCTGCAAGTGTTGATAGAAGTAACTATCCAAATGGCATTAAGAAATGGCAGAAATGGAAAATATAAGAGAAAATTTGAGATGTTTAAAAAAATATTTATATTTGAATCATAGGAGTCACAAAAGAAGAAAAAAGTGTAAATAGAAGGGAATAAATATTTGAAGAAACAATTATGAATTTCCTTGAATTGTTTCTAAAAACTTAACTTAGAGTGTGTTCCTTCAGCCCTCTTAATGAGTTGATAAGCCATTTCAAACTCTGTAATTAATACTTGTCTGCTGTAACTAGCTAAGGAGGATATTCTTTATCCTGGCTAATATCGTGTGAATTACCAATAGAATACAATAGAATATATAATTTTAAAATCATCAGAAGTGAAGTTCATCTATCCAATGAAAGGCAGAAAGGGAGAAAAGAAAAGGAAAACACAGAAAACACAAAATAAAATGGAAGAAATGTAGCAACTCTTGAAATAACAGTAAATATGATAGGTATAAACTTTTGGTGTCATTATGAAGAGCCATGTAGCAGGATTAAATGAAACTAAATGTGCATTTACCTTGTCATCTAGCAATCTTATTCCTTGGAATACATTCCAGAGAGATGATCACATTGGTTAACAAAGAAACATATATAAGGATGTGTATCACAGTAGGTTTGTGGTTTTAGAGATATGGAAACATGCTGGCTACAATTTTAGCATATGGAAGCAAATAACTAGATTTTTAAAGAGCAACATATATCGGTCTTAAAAAAGAGAATAGAATAAGAAAAAAAGTGGCTCTACAGTACAATGCCTATACTGATGCAAATTTTTTAAAAAACTCATGGATAAAAATAGACATATAAAACTACATTATATAGCAGTCAGAAATAATAAACTAGCACTACCTGCAGTAGCAAGTTTTCATGATTATCTTTTTTTTAAAAGAAAATGTAATTTTATTAATATTATTTTTTACATTCTAGGATGTTGTTGCAGAGCAGTTGGGAGGGAGGGGCTGAGGGGAAAGGGGAAGGAAATGGGATGGAAGAAAGAGGAAGGAGGAGAGGTGGGATTGAGGCCTGTGGCACTCCCCACATTCCCACAGGGGAGACTGAGGAGCTTCCAGCGGTGGCTTGGTCATTGCCAGGCTGGGTGCAGATGCCAGGTGTGTGTGGCAAAAGCCCTCACCCCCCACCGTCCCAGCTCTGGAACCCAGGGCCCTTCCTGTGGTAGCTAGGTGGTCACCGCTGGGCTGGCTGCGTGTGTCTGTGAGGGCATGGCTGAGGCCCGAGGCACCCCACCACCTCAACTGGGAGAGCCCAGGGTGCTTCCTGTGGTGGCTCCGTGGTCACCACTGAGCTGGCTGCACATGTTGGGTGGCATGGCAGAGGCCCTCGTCCCCCATCCTTGGGATTGGTTGCAGATGTTGGGAGCATTGCTGAGGCCCCCAGCCCTGCTGCCTTTCTGGCTTGGTAGCCCAGGGGACTTCCGGTCCTTCTAGGTGTTATAGGTGTTCTTTGGTGAAATGAAACCTTTACTAGTTAATATCAGACTTTGCCTCTGGTTGTGGGTACTTTGTTTTTTCTTTTATTTCTGTGTTGTACTATTTGCTGTTCCCACTGCTCAAACACTGTGCTGGAACTAATTTGCTGTCCTTTGCTTACTTCTGAAATGGGGGAACTTCCTGTGAAGACCAGTACTTGAGCCATGTGGTTGAGCTAAATTGCTGCTTTACTTCTGATTCCCTAGGGAAGGATTTTTGTGCAGCTCAGGGTTTAATGGTTGATTTTATAGATACTTCCAGCTTTCGAGAGATCCAGTGCACATGGGTTGTATAGAAACTCTGGTCTGGGCCTGAGTCTTTTCAGCAAACTGCACCCCATGCTATTCTATATTCCTGACCAGTCTCCTCTGAGTGGTCCTTTGCTGGTTGGAGTACAGATCAGCTGTCCTTGCTGTGCCCCAGTGTTCTCCTGGTGGTCCTGTCTCCCCCACTGCCCATGCTGCAAATACTTCCCACGGGACGGGCCATGTACCTGTCCCTTGCGATGACTCACCGGCCTCTGAGTGGCTCATTTTTTCAGTTGTTGTGGCTCCTCGCTCCTGTGTAGGTCCATGGGACCCCTATTAGTGGTCTTGCTGGCCTAGGGGCCGCCAGGGCCCTCTTCTCCCCTGCCGCCTCCAGGCAACTTCATCCAAAGGGCACAGCTGCAGCTTTTGCTGTCTCTGCTTCATGCACTCAACAGTTCCAGCCTGAATGTGGCTGGGGCTTGAAATGATCAGAGTGGTTTTTTCTTTCTCTCATCATGGCTTCTCCCACCTTCATGTAGTCCATAGGTCTCTCCTTCTCTTCCCCTGAGCTCTAGTGACCCCGGCTTGGCTGTCATTGCTTTTTTATAGTTGTAAATCGGTTGATTTGTGGGAGAGAGTGATGCTAGGGACCATCTATTCCACCATCTTGACCATGAGCCCCTCCATGATTATCTATTGCTGAGTAACATACCACCACAAATTAGTGACCTGAAACAACAACCACTTATTATCTCAGCATTTTGTGAGTCAGGGATTTGGGCAGGGCTCAACTGGATGATTCTTGTATTTTACATGGCATTAACTGGGGTTACTAACTGGTACTCAGTGGTAGAAGGGCTGGTCTGCAGCACACAAGATAGCTTCACTCACATGTCTAGTGCCCTGGCAGGGATATCTGAAAGGTTGGACTCAACTGGGACTGTCAGCTGTGGTGCTTACTTGTGGCCTTTCCAGCATCAGCGTTTCAGGGTAGGTGGACTTCTTACATGGTATTTCAGGACTCCCAGGGAGGGCATTCTAAGTGACAGGAAGTAGAGTTGCCAGTTAAGGCTGGTCTCAGAAACTAGTACAGTGTCAATTCTGCCTCACTCTATTAGACAAAGCATTCACAGAACCCACCCAAATTCTAGGTAAGGGATATGGATGGGCCTGCCTCTTGAGGGGAGGAGTGCCCAAGAATTTGCAGCCATATTACATCTGCTACACAAGAGTAGAGCTAAGACACACGATGTTAATTAAGAAAAAAAGAAACATCTGTCATATAAAAATCTTCACAGTTTATGTATTTTTTAACTTACATATATCTCCAAGGCCGTGTACCAGACACAATCAGGTGGAAGTCTAAGAGAAAGAAGAAAAAGTATTGAGTGTAGGGGACAACCTCATATATTATTTTTCCCCGGGTTTATAATCCCATTCTTAAATCAACTTAGAGGGCTGTATCTTTGGATGGTGTCACTTTAACACCCATTAATTTAATTGCATTTAAAATTATGTCCTTTTATAAGTTTATTTCCATACTTACATTTGTTGTTATAAGATCTTTTCTTAATACCTTTGAGGAAAATGTGCTCTCTTTTCATATTCACATTTTTTTCTTTTTGAATATTCAAATCACTTAGAGAGCAGAGGAAGTGTGGGAGATGTGTCTGTGTGTGTATAGCGTGTGTGAGAGCTGGGGCAGTATTTATTATTTCTTCCTCGTTAATAGTAGACTTGGCACAACAATCTGCCAAGGCTTCTTCAGGGTGAAGCTCTACCAGCTGTTGAAAGGCAAGAAAATCCTTCTATCTCTAATTCTGTTTTTACATAACATTTTGGCATTTGGCTACTAAATGCAACTATTTTTATTTCCCTAACTCTAAAGGTGTAGCTCTTGTATTTCAAAAATAAACTTTAGGGTCGTATTCATGAAGTCTGTGCCCAGTCCTATTTCCTGAAGTGTTTCTCCTATGTTTTCTTTAAGAAGTTTTATTGTTTCAGGGTGTATATTTAAATCCTTAATCCATTTTGAGTTGATTTTAGTATACGGTGAGAAGTATGGATCTAGTTTCATTCTCCTGAAATCATCAAGTCGAAGGTATACCTGTTCCCCAATGTTCATCGCAGCACTCTTTACAATAGCTAAGAGTTGGAACCAGCCCAAATGTCCATCATCAGATGAGTGGATACGGAAAATGTGGTACATCTACACAATGGAATACTACTCAGCTATAAAAACGAATGAAATACTGCCATTTGCAACAACATGGATGGACCTCGAGAGAATTATATTAAGTGAAACAAGTAAGGCACAGAAAGAGAAATACCACATGTTCTCACTTATTGGTGGGAGCTAAAAATTAATATATAAATTCACACACACACACACACACACACACACACAAAACCGGGGGGGGGGGGGAAGAAGATATAACAACCACAATTACTTGAAGTTGATACGACAAGCAAACAGAAAGGACATTGTTGGGGGGGGAGAAGGGAGGGAGGTTTTGGTGATGGGGAGCAATAATCAGCCACAATGTATATCGACAAAATAAAATTTAAAAAAAAATAAAAATAAAAAATAAAAAAATAAAAATAAATAAATAAATAAACTTTAGGTTTCAAAGGTCAAATGTGAACAAGTTTATCAAACTAAAGACATTAGTTTCTATTGCTTGGATGTCATTTATATCTAAGATAGAAAACATCATAACTTAGTGTATAAGTTAGAACATTTTAAACTAACAATAGACCATCTTTGAATTCTTGAATTTAAAAATCAACATTGCAGTAAGTGAATGTCTGAACAGAATTTGTTCATCAATAATTTATCAGTTATTGTGGGCTCAGTCCCTTAAACACTTGGAAGTAAAGGAAATGAAATTGTTACAAACATGTTAGAAGTATATGAAAAGATACTTTAAATAGGAAAACTGGCTTCTACATCTGCAAAATTTGACTATAATAAGACTAAAGATATTAATGTAGTAAAAAGACACGTCATTCAGGAGGGAGTTGGTCAGTTGCAAAAGCATGGAAAAAAGGAGGTTACATTTGACGACTAAAAGCTGTGAGACATAAAAATCTTAATCATATATTAAGGCAAAAAACATAGAATCACAGATGTTTAGAGTTGGGAAGGACTTCAAGGGTGTCTGGTCTGTCTTCTTCTTAAGAATAATAATTTTCTTTTAAAAACATTGAAGGTATTTTGAACTTCAGGTTTTGCTCCCTGCCTAATAAGCTGCTCATTCCTCTTTGGATCCAAGATGTCAAGTGCCCTTTATTCTGTTAGTTCACTTCTGGCCCACTGTAAAAGTAGCACAGTTATTCACTAGTTAGATGAATTGTTTCCTAAAATAAATGGGGAAATGGTTCGTTTAAACACATATTGAAATTAGGGATTATTCGCAGACATTTACCTGGAGTTCTGGATTTGGATGGGCAACTGGGGACAAAAGGGTTTGTTCTCTGGCACTGAGCCTTGATTTTTTACTGCTGCTTTCCCTGGGCTACACAGTGGTGCCAGGAACTTCAAGCCAAAGGTAGGAAGATGGTGTTGATGAACAGTAAAGGATCCGTCACACCACAGAAGGTTGTGTCATCCTACACATCATTTGTTTGTCATCAACTCTGTGAGACACACAGTGCTACTTGTTTTTTTTTTTATAAGCATTTCATGAAATTTCCTTAACATGCCTTTGAGATAAATCTTATGATGAATGAGACAGCCTTGGAGATGTAAAGGAATTTGTCCATGATTAAATTTGGAGCTTGGATTTGAACACAGGTTTATGTGGCTCCAAATGTGAGGGGACACACTCGCTATTATGACAATATTCTCTTGCCCAGGCTCTTGTCACCAGTGCTCTGCCTCACCTACCTGCCTTCCCCCACAATCTCCTAATTATTTTCTTCTTATAAGGTCTATTATAATTCATGCTAATTTTAAAAAATCATGCATTCATTATATACCCACTGTAGAAAAATTAGAAAATATAGATAAACAGAAAAGTACCCCAAACAAGTTAAAACAAACAAAGATGCTTGAACCATAATTCTGCTACCCAGAGATAGCCCTTGTTGTCATTTGCAATACTGATGCAACTTTAAGTGGCTTCCATTTTTCTGAAGGCATTGATAAATGACATAATATTATAATACTGTTTTACATCCTGCATTTTATCAACAACATCTTTCCATTTCTATAAGTAGTCATCTTCCTTATTATATGTATTGGGGTTTTTTTAAGTTTTACAGTAATTGAATTTTATATCAAGTATTCCTTAATTTACTGCTTCTAAGCATTATTTGTTTCTGAGTATAGAATATATGATGATTATAAAAAATTTAAATAATTACAGAAAATATATCATGTAGTAAGTGAAAGTCTCTTGCTGTTTGGTGGATGTACATCTGATTCTTAATCACCTCTTTCAAAGTTGTTCTGTTATTGGTTGATATCTCTTTTTGAAGATTTCTTTGTATCAACAGATACTTCGTAACTTGAGAGATGTGTATACAAAGATAGAAAAATTGTGCTTTAGTACTTATATATTCTAATTATGTAAAAAGTCTTCTTTATTTTTTGTAATGAGTAGAGGTTATGGTTGAACAAAAAATGGTTTCCTAGTAAGCATCTATCTAAGGATAAATGAAGAATTCATTAGAAATTAAAGCTTTTTAAACTAGTGTACCCTAAAATTACCAGCTTTTATTACCTCTTTAAAGTTACACACTATACAACACATTTTAGCCTCTTAAAATTACTAATTAATGGTACTATTTTTAATATTTTATGAACAAAGCATTACCATAGAATAGCACTGGTGAAATATACTTGTACAGCTCTAAATTTGGAACTTAAATTTATTATAGAAATATAACATGAACCACAATGGAAACCACATATATACTTTAAATTTTCTAGTACTCTCATTAAAACAGTGAAAAGAAAGAGATGAAAATAATTGATTTCAATAATATATTTTTCTTACCCAATATATTTTAAATACTCTTATGTCAATCAGCAATCAAATAAAAAATTAGATATTTTACATTTTTTGTATTGTCTGTTAAATCTAGTGTATATTTTACACTTGCATCTTAGTTTGGATTTAGTCACATTTCAAGTGTTCAAGCCACATATGGCTAGTGCCTAGTAGATTGAAAGGATTAGCTCTACATATTAACAACAGTGATAATAATAATTAGCCATACAGATTTGTTAAGGCTAAAGCACAAATTATGAATTTCATCAAATTAGACTTTTATAAAATCCAGATGAAAACAATGATTTGCCCTGTATTTCCATGGGTGTGCATTTATGAGCCAATTGGCTTCAGTTAGAATCCCAAGGTACGGTCAAGAGAAACAAAAGGATAACTAATTGGTCTTACTGAAGAATTAACATGGATAATGAAATTATTGATTAAATCCAATGCCAAGTACATAGAAGTTATTTCATATGTAGTTGTTCTTTGATTAATTGGGATTTTAAATCTTTAGTCTTCTAGCATTCTGCTCTGATTTGCCCATCTGCTCTAGGATACATTTCCAAAGAGACAATGAAAGACTTTCACAGACTAATTATTTGTGTGAAATTATCACTTTTAGTTAGGAAACCACAGCTTGGTTATATCTGTACAAAGATTTGAGGCAGAAATAGAAGAGAAGACTTGGAGTCTATGACAATGTTTAGATTTTACTTAATTTTTTTTCCATCACAAAAAGACAGAGAGCTGAGAATTTTTGTTGGAGGGTAAAGAAGAGGTGAGAAGGAGAGAAATCTTCCTTGTTATAAGATATATTGTGGTTTCATTGAAAGGATTTGTAATTTTTTACTGCTTATCTATGCAAATGATGGGGCATTAATTGAGGCAACTTGGCGGGCCTTTAATTAATCTTTTTATCCTCATTACATAATGTATTTAGGAATGAATGAATAACAGCAGTAATTAATACTTATATGTAGCCATCTCCTTTCCTAAATAAAATAATGAACACAAATCTCATACATTAAAAAAATAATCTGGCTTCCAATAATAAAAATGGAAAAAGAAAAAAAAAAGAGGGACACAAACGCAAATTCACGCACGGGCGAGAAGCAACATAAGAATGATGCTGCAAAATATTCCTTCACTAAGAAACATATATTTCCTAGAGAGAAGGAAAAAAACTAAATTAAGTGAGAAATATTTTTAATCAGACTGTGCAAGAAATCAGTGTTCTGATATTAAACAAGTCCACACATGACCCGGACTGATATGGTTGACTTATTCGGTCCTTTATTATTAAATGTTTGTTTTTTTTTTTAACAGCTGGAATATTTAACTGAAAAATATTCAAATGAATGCTTTGTTGCACCTCTTATTAAATCCAACAATGCTTTCAGAGCCTTGAGTTTAACATAATCAAACAAGTTATTCAAGTTTTGTTTCATGTTTGATGAAACCAAAATAGTAAAGCACCGACATTAATGAGAGCATATTCCTTAGTAGAGAAGTTCAGGTATATTTATTTACTATTTATCTTTCTGTTTATCCATAACAAACATTTCTCAGCTTATTTAGCTCATTAAGAAAAATATGATTTGATTTTTATCCTGCATGCATTAAGAGATTGCTTCTCCCACTAATTTCAGATGATGAAAGAAGATGTCTACTGGCTGGAGGAAGGTGTTGAATCTTTCATTTTTTATGTATTATAGGTACTTCTTTATGATTAGAGAAAGAAAAAGAAAAAGGAATATACAGAAAACACTAGATCTTGAAGAGCTCAAAGGGAAAAGAGCAGAACTCTTCAAAGCCAGAAACAGAAAACTTTTAGAACAGAAAGCTAAAATAAATTATAAGGAATTTAAAAACTAATGTAAATATTTAGAAATTATTCATAAAACAGTACTCTTTCTTTTTGATGGTAAGAAGAGAATGCTATACATTTAGCAGTTTTTCATTCTCTCTTTTTATTTCTCCTCCCATGATCTACATAACTACACATACCAAAGATACCTATAGCATACAAAAATTTTTTTGTAAATAGTTCTGCTATGAACATTACTTCTAGCTGTGCAGAGTAAAAATTTTAAATTTGGGATATGGAGTAAGCAGTCATTTCTAGTATTTCATTCTGTGGGGCAACATTATCATTAAATACTCTGAGAAAAAATGGATTGCATGGACGGTCAAATTTTCAGGAAATGCTACATACATTTCCCTCTTGAAGATTTACGATTGGCTTTTTCATATTAAGGTTTTAACAAATCCTTCAATAAAGACTTTATATAATTAATATTTCCCAAATTTACTTAAATAGGAAGGCTTCTTTAATTTTAACATATTGCGGAACATCTGTTTAAGGAAAAAATATATTGGGGGAAATACTTCCGTAGACCCAAAATATTTACACTAACTACAGCTACAGACCTTTGAGAATTCCCAAATTCATAAAACCCAGAAATTAAGAAACAGATGTTTAGGGATTAGCTAGGCTAGCTAAGTAACTTACTCATTAAAACCAACATCAGAGCCCATGGGATTCAAATCCATGCTAGATGCCCTTATTACAAGATCATCATTTCTATGCATGTTTATTTCTCAGAATAGCCATATGGTAACAATGTCTTTATTCTCATTATAATTGACTACATCTTGGAATTTTTTTGTGGTCACTAATAAGTAACTGGAACTGCAAATGATAAGTCTATGACGGCCAAAGATCAGAGATGTAGTATTGTGACTAAATAGCTGTATTTTACATCTCCGTGCCTCAGTTTCCACATGTATAACTTGGAATAATAGCAGCTCCTGCCTCATAGAGTTCTTATAAAAGTTAGATAAATTAATACTTGTTGCTAAATTAAATATAAAGTATTTTCTCTATCTGTCTTATGCCCTGGCATGTGTCATAGATTTGGATTTTGTAATAGAAGGCAGCAGTTCTTTTACCCCATGTATTGCAGGAAGGGGGGAGGAAGAGAAAGAGAAGGAGAAAGAAAACCTGCCTCACCTGCTATAGCAAATGCATTGATTGGTCCACATCCACAAATATGAGACTGTTTTTATTTTTTTGTCATTCGTTGGATCAGGTTTGTTTGTTTAAATGCAGATTATCTTAGGACTGCCTGCATCATAAAGTAAAGTTGGAATTCCCAGGTGCCATCTGGATAGCTGGAATCAGAATCTCTATGTGTGTGTGGCTCAGAAACGTCCACTTCTTCCAACCCATTCCGGTTCACTTTGCCAGTTTGCCCAAGTAACCAATGGCTTAGGTAACTAAAGAATCGTTCCCTCCAGTAACGAGAAGTCTCAGACAGACAACACAGGGCCAACAGAGAGGTGCCATCCTGTCTCCGGGCTGCAGGCTGCCTGCGCCTTCCTGCTCAGCCATCCTGAGCACTTGCTTGTTGCCATGTGATCACAGGACATGCTCTTCCTCTGAGCTTCATGTTCACATCCCAGGCAGGAGGCACAGGAAGGGCGAAGGGCGAAGGGCCCATTCTAGTTTAGCCTGCTCCCCTTTTAAGGAGTTTGCCTGGAAGCCTCACTCCACAATAACTACTTCTATAACTCATTAACTAGCCACATTACCATGGTTCACCATTATCTGCATGGAAGACTAGGGAATACCATCTTCTAGCTGGGCACACTTTTATGCCCAACAAAATTGGTTCTTGGCATACTCTATATTGCAGGCATACAAAATTACATCTTCTCAAGCCTCTACCATTTGTAGACACTTGGACAAGACTGCCCTTTCCCACTTAACTAATTTATGAACTTTAAAAAATAATAATTAATTAACCAATTTTATTGGTTGTGAATATTCATGAGGTACAAAGCTGATTGTCACCACTTGTACCCAAGATGTGATAGCCAGATCCATACTGGCAGCATGGCCATTACTACAAATTGTGATTATACCCCTTGTCCCCCACCCAATTATCGCTGACCTCCCTCTCCATTCCCCCTTTCCCCTATTCCACTTTGTATCCATCCCTAGGTATACTCTCTCCCTCTACAAGTCCAGCACACCACTGTGGTCTTTCTTTCCTCCCTTCTTCCTCTCTTAGCTTCCACTTAGGAGTGAGTACATGCAGTATTTATCCCTCTGTGCTTTGCTTATTTCATTCAACATATGTTTCCTCAAGCTCATCCATGTTGCTGCAAATGGGAGTATTTCATTCTTTTTTATGGCAGAGTAGTATTCCATGGTGTATATATACCACATTTTTCTTATCCAATCATCCATCGATAGACATTTAGGTTGGTTCCATGTCTTGGCTATTGTGAACAGAGCTGTAATGAACATGGGAGTGCAAGTATCCCTTTGACATGATGATTTCCATTCCTTTGGGCATATATCCAGAAGTGGTATTTCTGGATCATATGGCAGTTCTATCTGTAGTTGTTTGAGGAGCCTCCATACTGTTTTCCATAGTGGTTGTACTAATTTACAGTCCCACCAACAGTGCAGTATTGTTCCCTTCCTTCCATACCCTCACCAGCATTTGTTCTTCTCTGTCTTTTTGATTATAACCAGTCTAACTGGGGTGAGGTGATATCTCAATGTGGTTTTAATTTACATTTCCCTGATGACTAGTGATGTTGAGCATTTTTTCATGTTGGCCATTTGTATGTCTTCCTTTGAAAAATGTCTTTTCAGCTCTTTTGCCAATTTTTTAATTGGATTATTTGGTTTTTTACTGTGTAATTGCTTGAGTTCCTTGTATATTATGGATATTAATCTCTTGTTGGAGGCATAGTTAGCAAAAACTTTCTCCCACTCTGTAGGTTGTTGTTTCACTCTGTTGATTGTTTCCTTTGCTGTGCAGAAGCTTTTTAGTTTGATATAATCCCATTAGTTTATTTTTTTCTTTTCTTACCTGTGCTTTTGGGCACATGTTCATAAAGTCTGTGTCCAGACCTAGTTCCTGAAGTGTTTCATCTATGTTTTCCCTTTGTAATTTTACAATTTCAGGTCTTATACTTAAGTCTTTAATCCATTTGGAGTTGATTTTAGTATATGGTGAGAGATGCGGTCTAGTTTCATTCCTCTGCATATGGATGCCCAATTTTCCCAGCACCACTTATTGAAGAGGCAGTCTTTTCCCCAATGTAGATTTGTGTTGCCTTTGACAAATATCAGATGGCTGTAAGCCTGAGAGGTGTATTTTCATGCCAGTACCATGCTATTTCAGTTCCTATAGCTATAGCTTTATAGTATAATTTGAAGTCAGGTAGTGTTATGCCTCTGGCTTTATTTATTTATTTATTTATTTATTTATTTATTTATTTATTTATTTATTTATTTATTTGCTCAGGATTGCTTTGGCTATTCAGGGTCTTTTGTTGTTCCATATGAATGTTAAGATTGTTTTTTTCCATTTCTGTGAAGAATGTCATTGGTATTTTGATGGGGATTGCATTGAATCTGTAGATCACTTTGGGTAGTATAGACATTTTCACACTGTTAATTCTTCCAATCCAAGACTTGTCTTCTTTCAACATTCAGTTTCAGCTATGTATTCCTCTGTGAAGCATTCCTATCCCATCCCAGGCAGACTCAACCCCCACCCCTATTTCTAATTTCATATTTCTAGCACTCCGTTACAGCACACAGAATTATCATGTATACTGACTCAGTAGACTGAGATTACTTTGAAGGCTAAGATAGATGGTTTATGTCTAGAGGCCAACTATAGCAGTAGGCTCACAATAATTTCTTAATAAATGTTTACTGAATGAATGAATGATCAAATTAATATACCAAAATTGGAGTGAACAACTAAGAATATGAATAAAAAGTGGAGCATTAATCTTTTGGGTAAACTAATGACTTGTCTTAGACTCTGCTATTGTTTTGCACCCATCATTTAGAGAAATATCTGCCATGTGTTTGGAAAGTTATTATATTATGAAATTAAATGAAAATAAGGAGAAAGACAGTACAGAAAATGCCTGACATGCAAAAAATATATGAGCTCCTCTGGTTAAGAACCCATGTTTACTATCTGGATTGCTTCACCCCATGAAAGGCTTGATTCAAAGCAGATTTTTAATAAATGCTGAATGAATGAGCATTGAATTAAAAGGAAAGAAGAGAATACCAAAGGTTGTCAGGCTGCTTTCATCTCTTAAAATTTCAGGCAGTATATTATTAATGTCATTGTTCTGAGTGAATAATTTTAGGTTGCAATAGATAAGCAATTAACAGTAACAATAATTATTGCTCAAAATGATGCTATGTAAGGAGCTGTTATTTCTAATTTTCTTTAGGATACATGAGATAACTGCACTGATCATTGATGCTTAAGCTTTGCATTTTTATAATCACACATGCGACATATGACATGTGACTCTGTAGAATTGTAAGAAGTAATTTTAAAGCTACATAGTACTAGGATTTAATTATGAAAACCAGCGCCTTCACACTGGAGTATATTTTGTGAGATTTTTTCTGTTGTGTCAATGAAAAAGAAGAGGTACTCTATCACACTTGTGTATAATCCAGGTATTTATTTTTTAAATATTAAAGTGATGGGTCTTCATTTGCTCTGTTAAATCTGGTTTGGGGCAGAAGAAGGTTGGGCCTTGGCCTCTTTGTAAGATAATAGCAATGAAATGCTGGCTTTGTGTATAAGAAGAACGTGTTCTCTCATTTAATACATCCAGGGCCCAAACTGGGGGGCTCCAGTTCTTAGAGTGCCCAGTCCACTGTTAAAATCAGAAAGAAGGAGGAAGGATAGAAAAAAAAATCCCCTTTTTATGCTCAAGGGATAATAGAAAAAAGAAAACGAAAATCAGAAACAGGAAATCAAGGTTTCCTCTCTTCTCTGAATAGAACTCAAAGAAAAAGGCAGGCTCTAGAAGTTGAGGGAAAGAGTGAGGCAGATTGCTCTGTCCTGTAACCTACTTTGGAAAACTGGAAAGAAGACACCTGGGTGATGGTGTGTAGTACACCTGGGATAGTGGTCCCCACTTTCCTGAGGTTTAGAGTTTCTGAGCCACCTCACTTCCACATGTCACAGACACTGAGTCGAAGACCCACTGTTGACTGGTCAAAAGAGGCTGGGGGTGAACAGCCAGGCCAGTGAATCAAATGGAGGGACCCGGAGAGACTCAGCTGCTAGCTTCGGCAACGTGTGTTTGCAGGGCCAAGAGGACTGGGAGGGGGATAGAGGAAGAGGTGGAGGACATCACACCCAAGGACTCCTATTCTTTCCCACATATAAGCCCTTCACCTCCTGTCCTCTGACTCTCAAGAAGGCACCAGCTAATGAAAGGGGTCACATAACCAAGAGACAGAACATGAGTTAAGTGCACTGTTTACAGTTATTAATCATACTAAATGTATCAGTTTGGATTCTTAATCCCCCTCCCCAAATTAATCAGCAGGAGGGATTCAGGACAGATATTACTCATTGTCTCTGAAGATCTAAATTCCAGTGGGAATTTAAATTTGCAGCCTCCAACCCATCCTACACACTTCACCTTCATCCCCATCCCAGATACAGAGGTTTACATGAGGCATTACATTCAAGTTTAAAGACAGAAAAATGTAAAAGCACAGGGAACACCTGATTTACATTTCACCAGGAATAATCCTGATCGGGAATTTTTGCATGTTAATCCACTAAGCATAGGAAAGCAAGCTCTTTCTGAGAAAGCAAGTGTCTTTCTGAGAATGATTTTGCTGAATTGAGTGAAGACTATGAAGAGAAGAACACTAATATTGCCATTTATTAGAATTTCTTTATTTCACTTAGTAAGGAGAGAACACCATTGCTTTAGATTTTACAGGGTGAATACTTATGAAATAAAAACAGGTGCTTTATATTTTTGTCTTGTTTAGCTTTCTAGAAGTGGTCAAAGGGAAATTAGGCAGGTTTGGAATAAGAAGAGATTTTTGATGGGAAAGACATCTCTCTCATCATTTAATGTGAATGACATGACACCCATATTCTGTAACTTCAAGGAATTAACAATATAGCTGAAGAAATTTGTTTAAAAATACAAACCTATAATAGTGATAGCAAAAGGGCACATGAACTGAAAATCTTAATAATTTGTGAAGGATTAATTAGATGAAAGATTATTAAGAAGCTCAAAGGGGAGTTCAGTATTAGAGAAGGCTCTAAAGATCATACAGTAGCTTGATTGGAAGAAAAACATAGAAAGGCATGGTATAGGTGTGGACATTCTATATTACACAAGCAGCATTTGCAAAAGCAAAATAAAGGACAAACAAAAAGAAAAAAAGAAAAACCGAAAAGAAATTAATGTTTATGTTTTTATGGAGAATCCAGTACTGTAATGGAGAATAGTAGGAGATAACAGCAGGTAGGTAGATATAGATCAAGCTGGCCCCAAAAAGCCAGAAAAAGGAGTTCATTTATTTAGTTTTTCAATTTTATTCATATTTATTTGGGTGGTACAGTGTGTTGTTTCAATACACACATATACTGCACAGTGATTCATTTAGGGTAGATGGCATAGTTTTGTACCCATTAGTCCACCACTTCTACTCACCCCGACTTTCTCCCCTACTGGCCTCTGGTAACCACTATTCTACTCTCTACTTCTATGAGAACCACTATTTTTTTTTTTTAGATTTCACATGTGAGTGATATCATGCAGTATTTGCCTTTCTGCGTCTGGCTTACCTCACTTAATGTGATGGTTGCCAGTTCCATCCATATTGCTGCAAGTGATGGGATAAAATTTCTTTTTACAGCTGAATAGTATTCCATTGTGCATATACACCACAGTTTTGTTTTGTTCTGTTTTAACCATTCATTCATTGATGGGCATTAAGTTGATTCCACCTCTTGGCTATTGTGAATTGTGTTGTGATGAACATGGGAGTGCAGGTGTCTTTTTGATATATTGATTTCATTTCCTTTGGATATGTACCCAGTAGCAGGACAGTTGGCTCATAAGGTAGATCTATTTTTTTTTCTCTGAGGAACCTCCGTACTGTTTTCCACAATGGCTGTACCAATTGACATTCCCACTAACAATGTAAGAGGCTTCCCTTTTCCCTGCATCTGTCCTTGCCAGCATTTGTTATTTTCTCTCTTGTTGATAATAGCCAGTCTAACTGGGTTGAGATGATATCTCATTGTGGTTTTAATTTGCATTTCCCTGATGATTAGTGAATTTGAGCATTTTTTCAGGTGCTCATTGGTCATTTTTTTTTTTCCATTGGCCATTTGTATGTCTTCTTTTGAGAAATGTTTATTCAGGTCCTTTGTCCAGTTTTTATAGGGTTATTTATTTATTTATTTATTTATTTATTTATTTGCTGTTGAGTTTTTTGAGTTCCTTATATATTTTGGATATTAGCCCCTTGTCTGATGTGCAGTAGAAAGAGGAGTTTGTTCTCCTGGGGAGAAATATGGAAGATTCATTGTGAGCTTTTGAGCCAGGGAGTGGCACCAGAAATAGAGTTTTGGGTACATTTACCTGTGTCAGGATGGAATTAGGGGATAGGGGCAGACAACTAGCAAGAAAGTGAGGAAGATAGTATAGAACTTAGTGTTGGGGGTAGGGACAAAAACAATGAAAAAAACAGAGAAAAAATAAGAGAACTAAAATAAAGAATTGACAGAATATAATGACAGAAAGATTAAATAGGGTGACTGTTAGTCCTGGTATTCCCAGGATCATCCAGTTTATTTCTGTTGTACTAGTATAATTATTGATAGCTCTCCTTTCACTTGGTGATAAACTATGTAGTCATCATATATATATATATATATATATATATATATATATATGTATCTATATGTAGGGGAACATTTTCTAGCCCAAGGCAAACTGCCTTGCAGTGCCTCCAACAAATACAGGGAAGATGGGTAAGCAGAATGCGGAATGGGGAAGAATTTTATTTTGGATCTGATTAGAGGAAGGAGTAGCAGGATTTCAAAGTATAAATATCCAATACCCATTTGAGATAAAAGACAGACAGATGTACATTCCAGAAACTTTAATTTCATAATAATCTGCATTCTTCCTTTGTAAAAGCCAGTTAGTACCAAACACCACATTTTTATTCAATACATGAGATGAACAAGAGTGTTAACAACATCCAGCACAATCTACCACAAGTCAATATACCTTCAAAAGCTGGGAGATGAATGGAACTCCTGCCATTTAGGGGAAATGTTCAATAAAGTTGTGACTAAGGGAGTCCCACAATTTCCTTAACCTAACATTCCAGCCCACATTCCACTGTTCTTCTTCATAAGTATTTGACTTCATCCAGACATTTTCCCCACCTCATATTAAGGCTGAATGCCCTGTCTTCTTCCCCCTTGTGTGTGTTTCACAACCTCTCCCCCATCAGCTTCTCCACCTGCCCATTTCCTGCTAGTGCTTTATCACCACTTAATTTCTAACTTCCCCATGAAGTCTTCTTGACAACATCAGCACATATGCAGTCTGCAGCCTATGACCTCATAGAATTTCATGTCTTTACCACATATTTGACTCTTATTTAATTGTACATTTGCCTTATGGCACCCATTTTTCTGTGGTATTTTAGGTTCTATAACTTTTTTATTAAACCACTCTACTACTTAGCTCCTAATGCGTATATCTGATCTCCTCCAGGTTGCCCTTTGAAGGTTGGGCCACCATAGTTCTCTGTGTATTTTATAGCTCTTGACTTGGTGCTACTCCATATTTCTCAAAAATAAAACAAAACATTTTAATGCTTTTTGCGTTGATCAGTGAATTCAGATCTTAATCCTATTACTAATGCATTTTAAGAATATTACTTTAACTTTTACTACAAATCATGTCAATTATATCCCTCACTATCTTATTAGAATTACAATAATATTGAGAGGTTCTGGTGTTTTGAGGACATTTGGTACACAATATGAATTTCTTCACTTGTTTAGAAGACATATTTTACTGGAAATATTATAATAGTATCATTTACATTTAAAAATCATATTTATTTAACCTGCTATTTAATGTCATATAATACAGTGTAATAAAGTAAACAGAAAATATTCAACTGCCAAATCTAGAGCTTGTATTTCATCAAATTAACAAGGATATAAACAGATTCACATTTCCAAGGTGGCAATCGCAGTGAGTCAGAGTATGATTTCTTTTCCTATTCTTTGTGAGTGTATCAATGAGGTTTAATTACTTAATCATTAGACAAATGAAACATCTTTGTCTCTCTCCCAAGTCTACTGCTGTTCAATGTGAATTTACCACTATCAGCATCATAAATTGTTACACAGAATGGCACCTCTCTATAATAACACAAGGGGTGTGGAAAAGGATTGCTTCCAGTTTTACAGAGGAATTCTACTTTAAGACAAATGTTTATAATGAATTGAAGGGCAGAATTTAGACCATGATATGCTGAGACGTGATATAGAAATTTATTGCAATAAGATTCCATTGAATTTTCAAAGGTCCCTTTCAAATTCTGAATGTAGGTGTTTCTTGCATCATCTATTTAATCTGAGCTTCAGAATATAGACTGTTTCATGAAAGACAAATCAGTGTACATTGATCAAAAAGTTAACCTTCATGAGCTTCATCAATAGCAACTTCCATAAGAGTAGGTGTAAATTACTGAACATCCATCCATCTTCACCTCCAGAAACATGAGTAATGTTCTTATATTTTTAATTTGCACTTAGTCTGTGTGTTAAAAAGCCTCTGTAAGTAGCTAGAAATTAAATAACTAAACATGTGTGCTTGAAATTCAAATAGTGGTATGGGAAAATATTTTTACTATAATAAATGCATCTCTGATGTCTCCAGGGGAAATTGAATAGTATTTTATTGACTAAGATCAAACAATCTCTAATTACCACCCCACGGCACAAAGTAAAACTGCAGCAAGTAGAGGCAGCATTAGGTTGCATCATATAGGGAGGCACTATTTTGGTATATGCCCAGGCAATTCCTTGAGGAACTAACATAAGGTTTACCAGAAGGTCCATCCCAACGGGGCCATGTATGGCAAGGTCTTAGTCCCCTTTTCCTGCCATCTCTGAGTTTGTTTCTTCCTACATTTGAGGTCTTTGGCAAACCTCAAATAACTGGAAAGCAGAAACTAGGCAGTTCTGGTTAACTGAAATGCATAGATTTTTTTCTTTCTAACTTTTTATAAAATGTTTGTCAAATCTGTCAGTCCATTATCTACATTAGTAATTACAATATCCCAAATGCACACAAATTTTGGGGGCATGATCTGTATGGTCTGAACATTTTATGCTTCTGCATATAACCCATCAAGATGTCCCATTCCCTGACGGATGAAATGCACAAGTCTTACCCTGAGATAGACGGGCCTTCCTTCAGGATCTGACTCCAGCCTGCACTTCCTGTAACTCTCCACCTCAGGCCCTAAACTCCAGGCTTATAAAATTACTTTCAGTTCTTGAGTGTGCCATGTCTTTCACACACCTGTGGCTTTGCCCATGGAGTCAGAGTGATTTTTCAGACTACAAATTTCATTATGTTCAAACAATGCTCATCTTCATACACAGCTGATTATGCCTCAGAGTATAGACATAATATCGCCTTTGGCTCTTTATGTTCTTCCTTCTCCACATTTCATTTAGGGTAGTTAACTCTCCCATCATCCTCCTTTTCTCCACCCCCAAGCTAAATTTCCTTACCAAACATTTTCATTGCACATTCAATGCAATGAAATTAACCCTTTAAATTCCCCACTAAAATAAAAGATGCATAAGGGCAGAGACTTTATCTCTGCTCACTCTTGTACTCTCATACATACCATATGGCCTGGCTCCTAGTAGCTTTTTAATGAGACTTCAGTGATTGATCTGTATTGTTTATTGTTTCTATTGTATAGAATTATACCTTCTGGTGAAATGCTGTTCATTTATCAAGACACAACCCAAATGTTACTTCTTTAGAAAAACTACTCTGGATACCTCCCTTAGAATTTGAGTCTACTTTTTTCCCAAAAGCACATTATATAGGTTATCATGTGCTGTGATGGGCTTCTCATGCAGCATTGAGGTTATTTTTGCTCATGTCCATCTCCTTTAATATGTCTATCTTTGAGGACTCATACCTGTGATTCATTCATTTTACATTACCAGAACTTAGCATGGCACATATATACAGTGAGCACTCAAAAGCTATTTTAATCAATTAATTAATAGGCTCTTGAGTTTCCCAATCATCAGGCAGAAATGTTGCTATTATCAGACCAAGAATTTAAAATAACCATCATTAATATGCTTAGGGCTGTAATGGATAAAGTAGACAGCATGCAAGAACAGATGGGCAAGGTAAGCAGAGAGATGGGGAAATTCTATGAAATCAAAAGAAATGCTAGAGATCAAAAAAACTGTAAAAGAAATAAAGAAGTCCTTTGATGGGCTTATTACTAGAATGAACACAGCTGAGGAAAGAATTTCTGAGCTTGAGCATATCTCAACAGAAACCTTACAAGTTGAAAAGCAAAGAGAACAAAGACTAAAAAAAAATAAGACAGAATACTCTCAAAGTGTGGGACCAGAACAAAAGGTGTAACATATACATAACATACAAACTTACAAGAAGGAGAAGAAAAAGAAAAAGAAATAGAAGACATATTTGAAAAAGTAATAATTGAAGAATTACCCAAATTAATGTCTGACACCAAACCACAAATCCAGGAAGCTCAGAGAACACTGAGCAGTATAAATGCCAAAAACCTATACCTAGGCATATCATTTTCAAACTACAGAAAATCAAAGATAAAATCTTGAAGGAAGGCAGAGGAAAAAGTAGCCACCTTACCTATACAGGTGAAAAAAAATAAGAATTTCATTTGACTTCTCCTTTGAAATCATGCAAGGAAGAAGAGAGCGGAGTGAAAATTTAAAGTGTTTGAGAGAAAAAAACTAACCAACCTAGGATTCTGTACTCTGCAAAATTATCCTTTAAATGTGAGGGAGAAATACTTTCTCAGACAAACAAAAATTGAGGGACTTTGTTGTCAGTAGGCCTGCCTTGCAAGAAATATTAAAAGAAGTTTTTTAAAGACAAGAAAAATGATATGCGTTACAAACTTGGAGCTGCACATAGAAAGAAAGAGCATTAGAGAAGGGATAAATGAAGGTAAAGTAAAACATTTTTTCTTATTCTTAGTTGACATAACGGTTTGTTAAAAATAATAATAACAATGTAATTGTGTGTGTGTGCATGCTTCGTTTTGTTGCATGTTACTTTATTGTGCTTCAGAGATTGTGAATTTTTCCTGAAATGAAGGTTTGTGGCAACCCTGGGTTGAGCAGGTCTATCCGTGCCATTTTTCCAACAGCATGCACTCACTTCTTGTGTCTCTGTGTCACATTTTGCTAATTCTTGTAACACTTCAAACCTTTTCATTATTATTATGTCTGTCATGGTGATCTTTGATCAGTGATTTTTGTTGTTACCATTGTAATTGTTTTGGGGCTCCACTAACTACACCCATATAAGATGGCAAACTTAATTGTCAAATGTGATATGTGTTCTGACTGCTCCACCAACCAGCCACTCCCCCATCTCTCTCCCTCTCCTTGGGCCTCCCTATTCCCTGAGACACAAGAATATTGAAATGAGGCAAATTCATAACCCTACAATGGCCTCTAAGTGTTCAAGTAGAAGGAAGAGTCTCACCTTAAATCAAAAGCTAGAAATGATTAAGCTTCATGAGGAAGCCATATCAAAAGCTGAGATAGGCTAAAAACTAGGCCTCTTGAACCAAACAGTTAGCCAAGTTGTGAATGCAAAGGAAAAGTTCTTGAAAAAAATTAAAAGTGCTACTCCAGTGAACACACAAATGATAAAGCAAAACAGCCTTATTGCTGACATGCAGAAAGTTTTAGTGGTCTGGATAGAAGATCAAACCAACCACAACATTCCCTTAAGCCACAGCCTAATCCAGAGTGAGGCCCTAACTCTCTTCAATTCTATGAAGATTGAGAGAGGTGAGGAGGTTGAAGAAGAAAACCTGAAGCTAGCAGAGGTTGTTTCCTGAAGTTTAAGTGAAAGAAACCATCCCCATAACATGAAAGTGCAAGGTGAGGCAGCGAGTGTTAAGGCAGAAGCTGCAACACGTTATCCAGAAGGTCTAGCAAAGACAGTTGATGAATGGGGCTACACTAAAACAACAGATTTTCAATGTAAACAAAACACCCTTCTATTGGAAGATGCCATCTAAGACGTTCATAGCTAGAGAGGAAAATCAATAACTGGCTTTAAAACCTCAAAAGACTGGCTGATTCTCTTGTCAGTGGCTAATGCAGCTGGTGACTAAGTTGAAGCCAATGCTTATTTACCTTTCAAAAATCCTAGGCACTTAAAAATTATGCTAAGTGTACTTTGCCTGTGCTGTATAAATGGAACAAAGCCTGGATGACAGCACGTCTGTTTACACCATGGTTTACTGAATATTTTAAGCCCACTTTTGAGACCTACTGCTCAGAAGAAAGATTTCTTTCAAAATATTACTGCTCATTGACAATGCACCTAGTCACTCAAGAGCTCTGTTGAAGATGTACAAGGAGATTAAAGTCATTTGCATGCCTACTAACTCACATCTGTTCTGCAGCCCATGAATCAAGGAGTCATTTTGACTTTCAATCTTATTTAATAAATACATTTCATCAGGCTTTAGTTGCCATAGATAGTAATTCCTCTGATGGATCTGGGCAAAGACAATTAAAAACCTTCTGGAAACAATGCACCATTCTAGATACCATTAAGAAAATTTGTGAGTCATGTGAAGAGGTCAAATGTCAACATTAACAGGAATTTGGAAGAAGCTGATTCCAGCCTTCATCGATGGCTTTGAGGAGTTCATGACTTCGGTGGCAGAAGTAACTGCAGATATAGTGGAAATGGTAAGAAAACTAGAATTAGAAGTGGAGCCTACGGATGTGTCTGATTCCTGTAATGTCATGATAAAACTTGATTGGATGAGCAGTTGCTTCTTACTGACAAGCAAAGAAAGGGGTTTCTTGAGATGGAATCTACTTCTGAAGATGCTGTGAACATTGTTAAAATGACAAAAAAGGATTTAGAATATTACATAAACTTAATAAAGCAGCAGCAGAGGCTGAGAAGATTGAATTCAATTTTGAAAAAAGTTCTATTGTGGGTAAAATGCTGTCAAACAGCATCACATGCTACAGAGAAATCTTTCATGAAAGGACGAATCAATCAAAGCAGCAAACCTCATTGTTTTCTTATTTTAAGAAATTGCCACAACCACACTGTCTTCAATCACCACCCTGACCAGACAGCAGCCATCAACATCAAGGCAATATTCTACACCAGCAAAAAGGTTATGACTCGCTGAAGGCTCAGATAATCGTTAGCATTTTATAACAATGATGTATTTTTAAATTAACGCATCTATATTTTTTTTAGATATAAGGCTGTTGCACACTTAATAAACTATAGTAGAGTGTAAACATAACTTTTAGATTCACTGGGAAACCAAAACTTTGTGTGACTTACTTTATTGTGATATTTGCTTTACTGCAGTGGTCTGGAACCAAATCTGCAATATCTCCAAGATATGCCTGTATACACACTAGGTTACTTCAAAAAGTTCGTGGAAAAATAGAATTAAAAGGTAATATTAATCTTTGCATTTTGAAGTACCCATATATATATACACACACACTGTACACATGTGTATCTATAATTAAACAACTTGCAAGAAGTTGTAGCATTGAGGTTTGAACCCAAGAAGTCTGTATTCAGAGTTCATGCCCTTTACAATCATACTCTAAGACCCTATCTTTTCATACACATCAGTGACAAGTGAAATAACAGATACATGTAAAGTTTATAAAATATTGCAAAGACAAAGTACTTAATTTTGTTGAGAAAGTAGTGGTTAGGGAAGGCTTAAGTGAGATGGCAATACCTGAAACCAAAGACCATGGAGTCTGGTCATCTCCCAGCTTCGTGGCTGTGGTCCAGTTACTTAATTTCTCTGAGTCTGAATTTTCATCTTCAAAATGAGGACAATAAAACCCACATTGTAGGTATATTGTGAAGATTCAATTATATAATACATATTAACATATCTTCCCCAAATGGCCGTAACAATATTCCTGACCTTACATGTGCTTCCAGAACCTTTCCACTCCTCCGGAGGTGGAATCTGTCTCTCCCCTTGAACCTGGGCAGACTTTTATGACTGCTTTAGCCAACAGAATATGGTAGAAATGGTGGTATATGCCTTCTGAGACAGGTAATAAAAATTAACTCAGCATCTAGCTGGCTGTCTCTTGTGATGCTTGACCTTGAAATCCAGCCATTGAGCTGTGAGGAAGCCCAGGCCAGGTGGAGACACACGCATGAAGAGAAACTAAGGCTCCTGGTCCTCACCCCTGGCCAGCAATAACTTCCCAGCATGTGACTAAGCCATCTTGAAAGCAGATCTTTCAGACCACAATTCAGTTGACACTGGATGGAGCAGAGCCCAGCCCAAATTACAGATTCATGAGCAAAATAAATGATCTTTATTGATTTAAGTTACTAAGTTTCAGTATAAAGCAAGAGATAAATAAAACATATTTAAATAAGATAATGCATAGAAAGTACTTAACATAGTGTGTGACTTAAAATACATGTTTAATCAGAGGTGGCTACTACACTAGGAATGTTACAAAGTGAGGTTAAGATCACAGATCTTAGAGTCAGACTGCCTGGGTTTAAATCCTAGATCTACCACTTTTTAGCTAGGTAACTTAAGGCCAGTTACTTAACTTCTGTATGCCTCAGTTTTTCATTTTAAATGGAGATAATAATTAAACCCACTTCAAAGTGCTGTAGTCACAATTAAATGAGTTGCAGTTCCTCAAATGGGCCATGATCCTCATCCTGACCAAGCCTTTGTGGTAGATAGTCCAGCACCTCCCCACTCCTTCGTTTAGGTCTCAGGTTAGCTATTCCATCCTCTAGCAATGTTCTCACAACCCAAGTTTAGATGTGCCTCTTATCTGCTCCACATACCTGTGTGCTGACCCTTTGCTGATACTCTACTGGCTAGGGCATTCTTCCCACAGAACTTCTCTGCAGCCCACCCCCCGTCACTGCTACTGAAGCACTAGATCTGTACTAAACTCAAGGCTGCTGAGTGAGAGACGACCACCTTTCTACTCACGCCTTCCCTTTTTTTCTTTTCTTTCTTTTTTTCTTTGCATGCATGCACTGTCTTGAAGAGTACCTAAAGCAATGCTGCTTATGACTCATCATCTTACACAAATCTTGAGAAATTGTCCTTTCAGGTTTAACATACACATATGAGGACTAGATATGAGTCCATGGGGACTGTGGAAAGACAGAAAGTAAATACTCTACTGTCTTAAGAGTTAGCTTTCTTCTCTGATCACCAAAGCTCTGCTACTGTCTTAATCCTTTTCCCCAGACTCTTCTTGCTCAAGACAAATGCACTCCTAAGGGCTTTGCAAATTCTTCATGGAAATGGATTTCAGGAGGACCATGCCAGTACCAGCATTTCAATGAAAATGACCAACTTGCCTAAATCTAAGCAATAGACACATCTTAGATTAAAGCTGGGATCTCCATTGTATAAATATATGAGAAAAAATGTCTCTCCTACTTATGCCATGGACTCTGTGTGTATGTGTTTTAAGGTTGGGATACTTTTTAATTTCTTACATGGTGATATCTATTCTTGTGAGCCTAATTAAATGCAGCGTCATGTGCAGGAAGGAAATAAGTCAGTAACAAAGACATGAAAAGAGAAATTGGCACAAGAGCACATAGAGGCATCAGAAAGTGTGGATATGCTGCCTGGAATAGTTCTAATAAAAGTAAGGAAATGGACCTAAAGGTAATAAAAGTTTGGAGTTAGTTACTGAAGCTTCTGAGACCTTAATATGTAATATAGCTCCCTCCAGTTTGGTCAAAAATCTCTCCCATTTGTGCATGTTAGTTTTCATTTAGCCTGTTGGCTGGGCGGGCTATGATTCTTCCCCATCACATCACAAGCTCTAAGATAGCTGAGCTTCAAATCCTGTCTTTAACTGGAAGCTTAAACCTTTAAGGGCTCATTTTGTTACTCTGAACAGGGCTGAATTGCAGAAATGGAATAAAACTGATCTTATTACACATGTTGGCTGCATGCCTTTGGTTTTTGGAGAGCCCTCCAAATCCTACCACAGTATGTCAGTGAACTGAGCATCCAAACATATTTGTAAGAGCCAGGAGTTAGGCCCCCTGAAAGTATCTGATAACTCTCTTTGGTGAGTTTGCACATTTTCCTGCAAATAGATCTACATTTAAACCCTCCTACTGTACAATGAGTTCATATGAGGACAGACATTCCTTCCTCAATACCACACCTTTTCGGTGACTTTAAAGGCTTGGATACGCTTACCTTGTTCATAGGACTGATGGTATCAAATGTTGTTCTAAGATTGATTTCTATTTATGTAAACCCTGGTGTTATAACTTAAATACGTAAACCAATCTTCCCCCCCCACCCCCCTGAGCTACAATGCCTGTGACTCTTCATGCCATACTGGGACATAAAGAATCTATAGTCATATTACAAGCTTGGAATGTATACTTGATAATGTTGTTTTCCTGGAAGCCTCAAAGGTTTAGTTGAGCTCTGCTAATGGTTTGCAATTTCTACCTCTCTTTTCTTCCTTCCTTTTCTTCTTTCCTCAATTCAAACATGACACTTACATGGGTTAATAGTCAGGAACGTTTGTTTTAAAAAAAAAAAAAACAGCTTTTAGCTTTTCATTTCCTTTCCCCACAAACACTTTATGTGTGTGCAGTTCTGTTCTAATATGTCTTTTGAGCTTTATGGGAAAAAGTAAGGCTAAGCAGTCCCTGAATCATAGGACTTAAAAATTTTAAAGGGGGTGGCAAAAAAAAAAAAAAGGAAAAGAAACAGGGTAGCCATCTGCCCCAGTCATTTGCTAGAAACTTCCTCAAGAGAGGCCCTGACAAGCACACTAGAAATAAAGCAGCATTCTGTTATTGCTGCAATTGGTCCTGTCCTTGCCTGATGGCCAAGTCATCCTAAAGAGAGAGAGGCAATGTGTCTCAGCTGTATCATCATCTGACAAGGCTGGCATTAGGAGACAGTTTATTAGGTGCCAGAAAAATTACAGGAAACATTAAATGGAGAAAATCAAAATCTTTCCAGGAATCCAAAGCATTTGCTTGTAGCCATGAGTGCTGTTTTCTGCCTTGGAACTAGAATGAAGCAAATTAATAAGAAAAATAATAACACTTCTAATAATAGTAATAATGATAATGATGACAATGAGTAAAACTTGAGAGCTTAGCCTTTGACAGTCACTGCATTAAGCATTTTCCACATATAACCTCTGCTTTTCTAATCTTCATATCAACCTCGTGATATATTATCTCCATTTTACAGATAAAGAAACTGAAGGATTGAATTCCTAATTAATAGCTAATTAATAATAGTAATAGAAGTTATAGTGACAACAACAATAACAATAATAAACACTATTTTAAGTACTTTACATATATTACCTAATTTAATTATCAACAGGCCAATATAATAGGTTCTAGAATTAGAAAATTTACACATGAGAAAACTGAGGCACAGAGAGGTTAAATAAATTCCCCAAGGGTACTGAGCGAATAAATGGTAGTGCTGGGATTTCGGCCCAGGTACTTTGGCCTCAGAATTAAAGTCACTAAGCATTGTGCTCTATCATCTTTCCAGAAGCAAAGTAGAATGAAATGTAGATATTGTGTCTCAAAACCCAGCTCATACCAGCTTCTTATTTACTCTATTTCAATGCTAGAACTAAAGTGGTATGAGGACGAGTATAATAGTGTACTCCTTATTGCTTAAACTGTCTAAATGTGCCATAAATGGATCATCTAAATTGACCAACCCATCCTGATTCGCTTAGCACTTTCCCAGTTTTAGCACTAACAGTCCTACATCCCAGGAAACCCTTCAGTCCTCGATAAACCAGGATGGTTGGTAACTATAGTGTGGACTGTGAGCACTGCTGAATTGGCACCCCAATATCAATTCCAACTGAATGTAACCAAGCAAAGAATTAAGACATCCATCATAAGATGCATAGCAAATATACCTTAGCTTAAGGCTCCTGTTTTAACACTGAGCAACTTTGTAACTTTCTGTTTTGTTGTTTGCTAAATTTCATTTATTTTTTTAATTGTACATTTGTATGGGGTACAGTTTGTTGTTTCAATACATGCATATATTGTATAATGATCCAATCAGAATAGTTAGCATATCCATCACCTAAACATTTATCATTTCTTTGTGGTTATAACAGTCAAGATCCTCTTTTCTGGCCATCTTGAGATATGCAACACAGTATTATTAGCTGTAGTCACCCTAGGCTGGGCAACAGTATTCTTCCTATTTACCTGTAACTTTGTAACTTTGTACCTATTTACCAACCTCTCTCCATCTCAACTCCCCCCTCTCCTCTGATAACCACTATTCTATTATTTCTTTTTTTTCTTTTAAATTTATTTTTTCTTAATTGACTCATGAAAATTGTATATAGTTATGGGTAAAGTATGATATTTGGGTACATTTATATAGTGTGCAATGATCATCCCAGGGTATTTAGCATATCTATTAAAATTATCAAAATATCAAAAATATCAAACATTTGTTGCCTCTTTGTGTTGGAAACATTCAAAATCCTCTCAGTTGCTTGTAGTTATACAGTAACTTGTTGTTGACTGTAGTACCCTATATTGTTATAGAACACTAGATCTTACTCTTCCTATCTGTCTACAATTTTGTATCCATTGACCAGCCTCTTCTCATCTTCTCTCTCCCCTCCCCTTATCAGTCTCTTGTAGCCACTATTCTGCTCTCTATTTCTATAACATGAGAGATAGGTAACACCATAGGTAATATTGGAATGACAGGTAGGTTTTTTTAATTTAATTTTTTAAATATTAGCATGTACTTGTACATATTTGTGGGATATAGTGTGTTGTTTCAATACATGCATGTACTGTACAATGATTCACTTATAGTAGATAGGATAGTTTTGTACCAGTTAGTCCATAACAGGTAGCTTTTAAAATTACTTTTGATAGCAGGTTTTCACATTTGTGTCAAGGATACAATGGGCATCCCATAATAATTTTATTAACGATGATGCTAATAAGTAACATTTATTGAGCACTCATTATGTTCCAGTTGCTCAGCTGCAAGCTTTACTTAGATTTTCTCTGGTTAGCATAATTAACCTATTACTAGGAAAAACTTGTTTTCCAAAACAAAAATAAAAAATTGTTGAGAAGAGTGACAATGTTTTACATTTTGCAAATCTCTTTAATGGCTTGCTTAAATATAGCTGGCTCTGATATTTGTATCTGCATTAAAAATGGGATATGTTGTTTAGGCTGAAGTTTATCTGCTTGTCATGTATCAGGCTCTATGCTGGACAGCAGAAATATGATGAACAAACAAATGTGGTCCTTCTGTTCATGGAGCCTACAGTCTACTGAGAGATGCAGTCCATCAACCGTGATTATACCAATAACTTCCTAACTGCTACTGCAAAAACAGCTAGCAAGGAAAAGTAGAGAATGCAGTGATAGTGCATGACGAGGGGAAATAATTTAGGATGAGGAATCTGGGACTGGGTGATTTTCAGTTATAACCACAGCACAACCTTCAGAGAAAAAGGAAAAGCACATCTTTATATTATTTTTATTTCTCTATTTTTTTGCAGCTAGCTGGTATGGTGATCCAAACCCTTGAAATTGGTGTTATAACACCACACTGTAACCTATTGAGCTAACCAGCCAGCCCTATTACAATTTAAAGTGTTCATTTTTAAAATAAAATTCATTATTAGTAAACTCACATTGAAGCAATCAGCTAACAGATGGAAGCTTTGGATTGAAAGCATATTCTTGTCTTTCTATCAGCTAGCAATTAGACATTGTGAAAACATATTTGTAATCCATGATGTGTCAAAGACTTGCAGTTTTTAAAGAAATACTGTCAGGCTGCAAAATTGACAAAATTCCAGTTTTTTTATTCCTGCTTTTGATTTTTACATCCCAAAAAACAAGGCTTTGAAATTTTCCCACTATAGTCATTGTAGTCATAGGGGAAAATTAAAAACAGAGCACATATTTTTGCCTTCTGAAGATTATAGTAAATCTTTCAAATGGATTAACACTTTATTAATATATTCTCTTTGGGGCACCAAATGTTCTGCTTTCTTAGTAGCAATAATGACAAAAAAAAAAAAAAAGAGGAGTATGTTGAGATTCTGGCAATGTCTAGTCAACCCTCTTTCTGGATTCCAAGCTAGGATCTAGATATAAATAAGCCCCCCTATTATGTGAAACTTGCAAGCACAGTGCAAACCAATGGGTTAAAATGAGTTTCTGCTGCTTCCTCTCTCAAATCAAGATCTGGAAGCCACATATAGACTTTCAGAGCACCATTGTAGCCCTATGGACCACAAGGGAGACCCTAGCTTGCCTCTGCAGTGCAAGGAGGCTTGAGGAAAGGCAGATCCAGAGAGGCCAAGCAGAGTCTGAGCCAAGCAGCCCTGTGGCCCTTTTTCCATTCTCACCAGTGGGTACCTTCCCTCCTCCTCTTCTTCTTCCTCCTCCTGTGTGAAGGGGCTAGTGGACAAGGAGAGAAAGGACTGAGGAAGAAACTTCGAAAAAGGGAGAAAACATTTGCTCTCTCCAAAAGGGATGGAACTTAAAATCAAGGTCCAAGAATAAACAGGAATAGCGTACCTTTGTTACCTTCATTGTTTGTCTCTGTTTGGCTAACGCTATTTAGAAGCAGAGGAATACAAAGGAAGCACTCCAAAGAACTTCATTTTCTCCCCTCTCCACCTCCAACCAACCCATTAACTCTGTCTGGTTAGAAAAACTGACATCGTAGTACAAAATCTAGACTTCCAGAGTCTTCTCCAAAACCAATCCTAGAAACGGTTTATTTTTTAAAATAATGAGATATTCAGTATGGTATGAAGGTGTAAAGAACTTTGCAGTTAGAGACCTGCCCTTTCTCTAATATACCCCCCAAACTGGTACAGCCTTTGGTGAGTTATCTAACTTTTCTGAAACACAGTCCGCTCATCTATACAATTGGGATGGAGGGTGATTAAAGTAATACTAGTTCAAAATCAAGTAAATCCTATGAGAGACTACATATGCAAGCACAATCCAAATAAATCATTATTCAAATCAATATTCAATTATTTATGATTGATTACAACTTTATTTGAAGGTGGGTAAGGGATACAATATTGCCATTAACAGTATAGAAATCACTTTATTCAGTTTCTCAGAATTTTCAGTGAAGTTCCTAGGAATGAGTACTTCTTAAAGATTGCTGAGTGGTTAAATGTGTCCCCCAAAAGCTCAAGTGTTGGAAACTTGACCTCCATTGTGTTAAAAAGATGGGAAATCCTATTACGGTAATTGAAAGGTGGGGCCTTAGGAGATGATTGAATCCAAGGACCATGCCCTAGTGAACGGATTGATCCATTCGTAGACTAATAAATTGATGGTTCATGGATGAACATGGGCATGGTTCTGATGGCTTTACAAGGAGAGTGAGTGGCAAGTTTAGCTCTCTTGCTCAGCCTGTTCTCACCAAGTGATACCTTGCTTTGCTGTGGAGAGTCACCACCACAAAAAAGGCCCTGTCCAGATGTGTTCCCTGGACTTTGGACATCTCAGCCTCTGAAACTGTAAAAAATAAATTTCACTTCTTTATAAATTACACAGTTACAAATATGCTGTTATAAGCCACAGAAGTGGACAAATACAATGCTATTCCTAAATATCTCTGTATCCCTCCCTCTCTCCCTCCTTCCTTCCTTCCTTCCTTCCTTCCTTCCTTCCTTCCTTCCTTCCTTCCTTCCTTCCTTCTTTCCTTCCGTCCTTCTTTCCTGGGGTGGTGTGTCTAAAGACTATGCTCTTTTGTATTAAATGATGGGTATCACTTTAAATATATACTCCCTTGGGTGTATATTCTTTGTGCCATCTATTTATGTAAAAAGTCTTCGTTGTTATATTTACAAAATGTCCAATTAAAACTTGATTTGTCATAATTCGGCCTTAATACCAGATTAAGAAATGCATGGACTAATCCATGTACCTGCAATTTAGGGCTTACCCAAGTTACTAATAGCATTCTTAATTGAGGGCTTTTTACAATCCAGCACTGATATATTACATGCCAGATATCGCTACAAGGAATGCATATATTTTACAGTAAAATAAACTCAAGTCTGAGGTTCTCAGAAAATTACTTTTTAAAATAAGTCTTGCAATTGCTAAACACACACACACAGGCAAAATTGAATGCTTATCATTATTTCAGACTTAATTTTTGTGGGTTTAAAATTTTGCAGTTTTCGTTAAAATACAACCATATGATGTTTACACACTTCCAGTTTATTACAACTTTCATATTATTAGTGTACTTTAATAGTATCTTGGACCCTCCCTCCCGGTCTTCCTTCCTTCCTTCCTTCCTTGTTTTCTTCCCCCCTTCATTTTTCTGAAACTTAGTCTATACATTTTCCTCAAACAAATTTTGGCAAGAGTATGTTAAATATTTAAAATAATAGAAAAATATGGTGGACCTATGAAGATAAAGTCAGTATAGGCCTATGGGGGAAAGGTGGGATATATTTCTCCGTTTTGCCTGAAATACATACTCCATTTTGATTCTTACTTACTTAGAAACCAATGAAACTATCCATATATGTTCTTATAGTGAGCTCATCCTTAGGAAGGAAAATAAATGCTCGTTCGTCAATTCTAATGCCCCACAGCCCATTGATTCATCTGCAACATGTCTGTATAGATTAAGTAAAATTACTCGCAGCAGAAAAAATTTCCCTGCTTTGCAATGTAAAACAGATGTTAGGTTATAGTCTAAAGCTGTGTTGATAGGGGAATTCTGCTTTTGTGTCTACTCAGAAAATACTTCTATTTCAATTACCAAGATACTTGAATTTCAGCATATGTAGCATCAATTAGTGCATTCAATATGGTGATACTGCTCTGGAAAATCCTTTCCCATGCTCTTCCATCCCCATATCAGAGAGAGGCAGATGTTTCCAGATTCCTGTAGTGCACCACAGCTGTTTTGGGAGGGCCCAGAAAATAACTAGGCTGGATATTTGGGCCCCATAATTTATCTTTTGTTATCATTGCTACGCTTCTAACATAATTTGGGCAATAGCCCTGCCAAATTCCTTGGAGTTTTCTGTTTGTTTGTTTGTTTTAATGGATTAAAAAAACTCTTAGTAATAATAAGTCTAACTTTATACATGTTTGTGACAAAATTGGTCATAGATGTTAAAAGATCAAGTGTACTGACGTTATTTGGTAAATATTATAATGGAATAGCATGGTATGCTTATGTAACCTAAATAAATTCTATCATACATGTGAAGGGGGCAGATAGAGTGATCAACTGATTTTGTCCACTGTCCATAAGATAAGTTCATGGCTGTGACTGAGGATGAAATGGAAAACACAGATCTGCTGTTTCCCCAGTTACTTCAGTTCTCAACTGCCTGTGTGTGAGCATCTTGCTGCAGTGAGTGTGAGCTTCATTTTTGAACATGGAGTAAATATTTTCCTACAACATGGTCCCTAAGTGCCTTCCATGCAAACCAGTTGTCACCTGGTGCTTAATCAAAGAAACACAGCCCTATTAAAAGACTGAAAAAAAATTGTATTGGGCTTAATAAAAGACAGTGCCATACTATACTTGAAGGTCATTTTCAAGAGCATTATTTATTCTATTTTAATTTTGTTTTAAGTACTGATTCCCATGTGAGATGCTACCATACTGTAAATGCATCAATTTGTAGTCTGGAGCCTAATTCAGCTTAGTATAATATAAAATTTTATTATGTAGATTAGGAAAAACTTACAGTGTAAGTGGGGAAAAAGCCTGGTTGTTATTATTACGGTACAAGTAAATATTTTGTTTGGCATTTTATAGCCAAAGTAAGATATTGAAGACATTTACTAAATTGAGACCAGACTCCAGGGCAAAAGTGGGATTTACTGGGATCTGAATCAGGGACACCATGGATTTGGGTTTAGTGAAAGTACTAAAAATGGGTGAATAATAACATTATCTGTTTGGACAAAATATGCAAGCATCCTCTTTTTTTCTTTTCTTTTTTTCTCTTTGGAATTTAGTTATTAATCAATAACGGTCAAATAATATATTGGAATATAAGTACAAAAAATTTAATTTGCATGCTACAAATTGACAAAAATTTTCACTAAACTTTTTTAAACATAGCCCATCATCGTTTATTGCTGAACAAAACTTGTTATTTAGATATATTAGTTAGTTAATGCACAATGAAAAAGGGTTAAATAAAAAAAAGATGTAATAACAACAGCAGTAGAAGTAAACATTGACTGCTTTGTATGTGATTGGCACTCTGATAAGTGCTTTCCTTACATTACATAATTTAATCTTTGGAGCATGTTTATGTAGTGGGTATTATCACTATTATTAGCCACCCTTTAAAAATGAGAAAGTTGAAGTATAAAGAAGTTTGAGAGTTTTTCTAAGAATCACAATTAGGAAGTGTTGGGAAAATAGAATAATTTAATCAGGTCCCCTCACCTTAGGTCCAGTTGGGGGTGGTGTGGCACATTCTTTGTAAATAAGTTGTGTGTGGCTGGAGTTGGCGTGCCTGAGAGGCACTGTGGTTGGCTGGCATTGATGACTGCCTTGGTTGTCTGCCCCACGCAGCCATGCTCTTCAACCTATGGCTTCCAAAGACCTGCTTGCCAGTGATCTAGCTCACAGACCTGCGTGTGAGGGGTCTGGTGACCCAGCCTGGCATGTGAGGAGTCTGGGGACCCAGCCTGGCATGTGAAGGGTTTGTGACCCAGCCTGGACAATGGGCTTGAGGGGTCTGGAGCTCCAGGTTCAGCCCTGGCTCGACAGTTGGCCCAGTCAGCAGGATTACAGGCAGGTAAAAGAGCTCAACAATTGGCTACATTGGCAGGATTCTGACATTAGCCTAGCACGACAAGAAATTTGAGCCAGTTCTTTCTTATTCTCTCTAATCCCAAAGTCCATTTTATTAACTACTGCACCATCCTGCCACAGATAAAGAAATTAGAAAGAGACCCAAATACAGTTTATAAAAATTAATGGTAATGCTCATAAAATTTATAAACAGACTGGCTTTATTAAAAACCCTTGCCATTCATTATTTTAAATCATATTCTTTTCATTCTTTCATTCTTTTTTCTTTTCTTTTTTATTGCATATTCATTCTTACAAATCATACTTATTCTTTATGCTCCTTATCCAATCTCTTCACTTCCCCCACTTCCCCTTCCCCACTTCTACCCACTTCCCCTCTCCACCCTCCTCCACCCTCTAATAACCACAGATTTGTTTTCTCCATCTGATAGATTAACTGTTCCTCTGTTGGCTTGTTGCCTAGATGATCTGTCCAGTACTGAGACAGGTGTGATCAAGTCCTCCCCTATTACCGTAAATCAGATGCTTCTTATATTACTCTGGAGTGTGCTTCGTGTACAGAGAGCGCCTCTTCTTCTTTTTTTTTTTTTTTTTTTTTTTGGTCTCTGCTTGTGCCTCTCGTGTCAATGCAGTTGAGAGTCTGACACGCCATCTGTGCAGTGCCTGTGAGTGCTGCTATAGAGACTAGCCACTTTTGTGGCAGCCATGGCAATTGCAGTGGCTATGGTGGGCTACCTGCATGGAAATGGTGTTTTTGGTGTGCTCTTTACCTGATTACAGCTGAGTTTTGCTTCCCCTGGCTCCATACCTCATGACCCCAGTAGGGCCCCAGATGGTGGCAGCAGCTTGCCTAGTTGTGTCTGGGTTTGGCTTCCCCCAGCGCCAGCCTCAGGAACCCTGCATTGTTGAGTTGAGTTTCTGATATATTCTGGCTATTAGATCCTTGTCTGATGTGCAGTTGGCAAACACTTTCTCCCATTCTGTAGGTTGTCTCTTCACTTTGTTGAGAGTGTCCCTTGATATGCAGAAGCTTTTCAGTTTGATGTAGTCCCATTTGTCTATTTAGTTGTCTGCACCTTTGCAGTCTAGCTCAAAAAGGCACTGCCCATTCCCATTTCATGTGGCATTTCCCCTGTTTTGTTTTGGTTTTTTTTCTAGTAATTTAATAGTTTCAGGTCTTAAATTTAGGTATTTGATCTATTTGAGTTGATTTTTATGTATGGTGAGAGATGGGTCTAGTTTCAATTTTCTGCATGCGGATATCCAGTCTTCCCAGCAGCCTTTGTTGAAGAGGCTGTCCTTTCCCCATTATATACTTTCAGCACCTTTGTCAGTTGGTCTGTTTTTTGCCAGTGCCATGCTGTTTTGGTTATTATAGCATTACCATATATTTTGATGTCAGAGAGTGTGATGCACTTGTGCCTCTCCATTCTGTCTTCTGACCCACCACAATACTGAAACTTCTTTGTCAAGGTCACAAGTCATCAGTATTTTACATCTATTCTTAGTTTGACCTAGCACTGTCATTAGCCACAATTGACCATTTCTTTCCTCTTGAATATACCCTCCTGTGGGTTTCTTTACTGCTGTAATTTTCTATTACCTTCCTGACCATCTCTTCATGCTCATTTTATAAATGTATGGGTCATATCCCTGCAGTGGACATTTTCGTCCCTTCAATCTCATCACAGAGGTTGAAATAGGGATGTCCGAATCAGGTCAAATAAAGCTAAAGAAACTCTATTCCAGGATTTGTATGAAGCCATTAGGAAGAACTGTGTTTTTTCTGCTGGGATTGCCAGCAGTGAGAATGATGTTAGCACAGTGCTGCTGGAGGTCAGAAAAATGAGGCCATCACAGTGGAAAGCAGATAAAAATTCAGTCCTGATCAGTTTGCTTGAGTTCCTGGATCCACGTGGGTCTGAAGCCTGAAGTATACTTCTAGATCTTTCATAACATGAATCAACACATTTCCTTGATTGTTTGAGTGAAGGTTATCTCAGTTGCAAATGAAAGAGTCTTTGATGATAAAATTCTTTCCTCCCACCTACCTACCCATCCCCATATAAGGATATATAAATTCATATCTTTTACCATTTATCTGGAAGCCAAACTCCAAAAATATAATTCTCTCCTACAGATTTTATTTTGAATGTCTTACTGGCATGACACATTCAAAAAGTCCACTTCTATCTACCAAATTTCCCAGCTTGAAACATAATTTTTTCAAACTTGAGTGTGATCTTTGACTCTTCTCGTTAGCCTACTCCCTGTATCCAAGTCAATCATTCAGTGCTATTAATCTACCCCTAAATTGTTCTTATTCCATCTAATTATCTTCACCCTTACTGCCTGACAGAGAGTATAACACTATTTCTTGGCTGGATCACTTTCACAGTTTCCTAATTGATTTACCTGGCTCCGGTCCATCTTTTCATTGCAGCCATAGTGATCTGTCCAAAGTGCAACACTGACAATAGTATTCTGTTTAAGATGTCCTATGGTTCCCCTTTGTCTGCAGAGGACTGTGAACCCAAATTCCTTAATGTGGCTCACAGGCTGTTTATCATCTGGCCCCTCCTTTCCTTGCCAGCCTCAACTTTGATTACTTATATTCCCTCCACCCACACAATCTTTTCACACACATCAACTACTTTTAATCCCTCAAACGGGCAATGCTTTTTCTGTCCTGTGGGCTCACCTGTGTTGTTTCTTCTGCTTTAGAATATTCTCCACTGCTACACCTGGTAGAATTCTACATATCCATAGGAATATTTCTCCTCTTGGGGTCTTCACTCTTGCAGAACAGCTTCCATGACTGAGTTGAATGGTCTCTTTGTTCTTCTTTAGTCCCTGGATCACATTCACCCATTGCAATTTTAATTACCTATTTATGTTATTTTGGCCATTTATATCATCCACACTGAATGTAAACCACTTGAGAGCAAGCATCTTTGTGCCTAGCACAGAGCCGCTCCATAACTAGCTGCATAAATGAGTGAATGAACAGTGATGAACAGTCATACCATAGAATTGGCATAAACTGAGTTTTCTGCTTACCTAAATATATAAGCCTCTCTCCAATATTCTAAGCAGCTCAGGTAGGAACAAAAGTAAAAACAGACAAAAAAAATTAAATAAAAAAGAATGGAATTTTTTGATAGAGGAATTTCAGATCTTACTTGAAACTTTTTCACTTTCCCAACTCATTTGATTGACATTACATTTAAAATTGGGGAAAGGTTTATATCAGGGAAAATGAGGGCATGCCCTTAACTTTCCAAATATATTTTATTATCAAAACACAGACCTTTTGACCCCATTTTACATATTCATTTTTAAGCTTAAAGTAATAAAATGACACAGGAGATTGGTTGATAGTTCATGAGGGAAACTATGCTTCTCTATGATAACTGGCTCGGTGCTTTGCACAAAGCATCACAGCTGAGAGGCTGCCCTGACAAGCCCTGGAGCCCTAAGCAGCAGATCCTTGAGTAGGGGAGGAAAGGAAACATAGCAAGAGGAGAAATAAAGGACACTGTGGAGGGAACTTAGCTTTCACATCACAATAGAACAATGTCCCTGCCTTTCCTGACCTCTCCTCAACCACTGTCAACACAAGCGTGCATGCACACACGCAAGGCCTGTTCCAATCTATTACTCCTTGGTTTCAGTATGATTTCAGTGATTGAGTTTCTTCTCAAAATAAAGCACCAAACACAAGGAACAGAAAATTCAACAACAAATTAGCAAACTGGCAAAGCCTCTTAACTGTCTTCCCTGAATCTACTTTTCCTCCTCTCCAACTTTCATGAGAAAGTCGGAGGGATATTTCAAGAATTCAAAACTGATTAGATTCTGCGTCAACCCTCAACCTTCTCCCACTATCTTTGGGATGAAGCTCCTAATCCACCAAGTGCCTATTAGTCTTGCACAACCCACCTTCTGCCTACCATTCTGGGGCCATCAGGCACCCCTTCCTGTCTTTCTCTCCTCATTCTGGCCAATATGGGCAACCTTTCACTTGTTGAGGGTACCATGCTCTTTCTGGCCTGGAGGCTTTTGTACATGCTGTTCCTTCTGCCTAAGATACTTCGACACCCACCCTTCTAGAGATGCTTCTTGACTTATGATGGAGTTATGTCCTGATAAACCCATTGTAAATTGAAAATATGGTAAGTGGAAAATGCATTTAATACACCCAATCTGGATTAGCCTAACCTACCATGCTCAGAACACTTACATTATGCTATAGATGAGCAAAGATCTAACACAAAGTCTATTTTATAATAAAATGTAGAATATCTCATGTAACTTATTGAATATTGTACTGGAAGTGAAAAACAGAATGGTTGTATGGGTTCTGGAATTATGGTTTCTACTGAATGGTTATTGCTTTCACACCATTGTAAAGTCAAATAGTCGATAAATTGAACCATCCCAAGTCAGGGATTGTCTGCATTTTCTTGACTAAATCTTATCTACCCATTAGATCTCAGCTCAGTCTCACTTTCTCAAAGCAGTCTTCTGAGTTATGAGTGGATTATGTTACTCTCACCTTTGCCACTTCCTTCTGATGACCTTGATCTTCTTGGAAGTGCTTATCATCCTTATCAATTCCCCAACTACAGTATAAAGTCCATGAAGACAACGACTGTCTTCAAGAAGACAAAGACTGTATCTGGCCATTTTCATTGCAGCTCTGTTAACCAGCACAATGCTTAACAACCACTGATGGTTAGTAAATGCTTAATGAGTAAGTATGTAATCAGGAGGAAAGGAGTTAGACCTTTATTTAATTCACATATCAGCTGAGGCTGCTCAGGATTGTTTTGTCAATTGCTTTGTCAGTAACCAGGTCTAATTTCTAAAACTGTCCTCCATAGCATCTTGTCTCATGGCTCACTAAAATGTTGCTTAAATTTTACGTACATATATGGATGTCTTTTACCAGCTCCTCTCCCCAACCCCATGTTACTAAATATCCTTCAGCCAACAAAATGCATGTGCTGGCATCTTCGAGAATGTGTAAAATCACTAATCCTGGATGCTGAAAACCTGTAACTGTGGTCACTAAGTCCATCTCAGAGGTATGCCAGTCCTCTTCTGTTTTATTAAATTTTCTAACCAGAATTCAAAATGTTCCTATATATTTTTCCTCCATCATTCTGTGCAATATCTCTAGTTTCTGAGAGCATGTAGGCTCAAACAAAGGTTTGGATGCTCACTTAAAAACCAGCCAGAACAGAGCAGTCTAAAGAAAATCTTGTCCCTGCAAATGGGTCAAGGCAATAGCCCCTAGTCAGCAACCTTAAGCCTGCTATACACCCTCTTCCCTTCCAGGAAGGAGTCCAGTTTCTTAAGAAGTTGCCTATCTGGTTGGGTTAATTCCCAATCTACACCCATCCTTTTACTTTCAATTTTTAAAAACAGCTTACATAATTTAAAAAGTGAAATAGTTATATAAGGCTTACAAAGAAAATTAAATTTATCTGTTCTTTCTTATAGCCAGCTCTTTATTTTTCCTAGGACTTCTTTTTTTCTTCTCTAAATTTATCTTCCTATGCAGTTGTTTGAGTGTCTTATATATTCTGGATACTAATCCCTTGTCGGATGTATATTTTACAAATATTTTCTCTCATTCCGTAGGTTGTCTTTCTGCTGTATTGTTTCCTTTGCTGTGCAGAAGATTTTTAGTTTGATATAATCCTATTTGTTTATTTTTTCTTTTGTTGATTGTGCTTTTGGGATCTTACTCATAAAGTCTTTGCCCATTCCTACTTCCTGGAGTGTTTTCCCTATGTTTTCTTTTAGTAATTTTATGGTTTAGGGTCTTATATTTAAGTCTTTAGTACATTTTGAGTTGGTTTTTGTATATGGTGAGAGGTACAGGTCTAGTTTCATTCTTCTGCATATGGATGTCCAATTTTCCCAGCACCACTTATTGAAGAGGGAGTCATTTCCCCAGTGTATGTTCTTGTTGCCTTTGTCAAAGATCAGTTGGCTGTAAGTATGTGGATTGAATCCCTAGTTTTCTATTCTGTTCCACTGGTCTGAGTGTCTGCAAATAATCCAATTTTAAAAAATGGGCAAAGGAGATAAATAGACATTTTTCAAAGGAAGACATACAAATGGCTAACGGATACATGAAAAAAAGTTCAACATCACTAATTATCAGGGAAATGCAAATCAAAACCACATTGAGATATCATCTCACCCCAGTTACACTGGCCATTATTAAAAAGACCAACAATAACAAATGCTAGTGAAGATGTGGGGAAAGGGGAACTCCTCTACACTGCTGGTGGGACTATAAATTAGTATAGCCACTATGGAAAACAGTATGAAGTTTTCTGAAACAACTACAGATAGAACTACCATATGATCCAGCAATCCCACTACTGGGTATATATTCAAAGGAATGGAAATCATCATATTGAAGGAATACCTGTGCTCCCACATTTATCACAGTTCTATTTACAATAGCCAAGATATGGAGCCAACCTGAATGTTCATCGATAGTCAACTGGATAAGGAAAACGTGGTATATTTATACAATGGAATACTGCTCAGCCATAAAAAGGAATGAAATTCTGCCATTTGCAGCAACGTGGATGAGCCTGGAGAAAATTATGTTAAGTGAAATAAGCCAGATAAAGAGAAAGAAATACCACATGTCCTTACTCATAACTGGGTGCAGAGAGAGAGAGAGAGAGAGAGAGAGAGAGAGAGAGAGAGAGAGAAAGGATGGACCATAATAATACTTAAAACTTTCAAAAGGAGAGAACAAACCTAAGGATTGGTGGGAGGGATGGAGGGGAGTTGGGGAATGATTGGTCAGGTAAGGGGCTAAAAGAAGTATTATGATTTGTAATAATCAATACGCTAATAAAAATAAATATAAATACACTTATCTTCCAACTACTTTAAAAAATTTTTTATTTCTGCTCCTTTATTTTAATTTCTAAGGACTAGCTTTTGTTTTCTAAATCTTATTGCCTCCTAGCCTCCTATTCTTATGTGATGCAATTTCTTTTCACTTCTGTTCAATTTTACTTTTCACAAAATGTTTTGTTTCTTTCATTATCTCTGTTTCATTTTTTTAATTGTTTATTTTGATCTCTGCTTTACATGTTAGAGAATTTTCTTTTATGTTGGCTTCCCATTCATCTTTAACAGAGGCTAAAAAGTTGATTGGGAGTTTAGTGCATAAAGACAGACGTCTCCACTTCTAGGCTTCACCATAGTGTGATCTTGATGGGCTGTTTCATTGAAGGACCAATACTGAAGACTGCCAATATCTGAAGATTCCTTTTCTTATGCTGGTTAGTGTTCTAGAGCAGAATCTAATAATGCTCTACTTGGAGGAAATAAGAGACTGGCTACTAGCTACTCAGTCATAACTAAATGAGTCAAGGGAGCCCACTGTTTACATTAAACTTTTACTTTGCTTCCCTATATTTATTGTGATACACTTGCCTTCATCCTTCTATGGTATCCCTCATTTTTGACCTTTCTAGAAAGTAACTCAATAGTCTGCTGGGTATGGGGACAATATCGTGACTGTGAGGAACAAAGGAGTGGATCCAGGGCTTTAGATGCTATTTGTATAGATTTTTGAACAATTTTCCTCTCTCCAGATCCACTTGCACCCTGCTTCATGTTGGTGTAATTGTTGTTCCAGTTCCTGAGCCATGTTGGGCTTCTGCTTTGGGACTGATTTGCTTCAGAATTTCCTACTGCTGGCTTAAGCTTCAGCTTTCTCTGTTCTGTCAAATCAGTCATCACTTTTCCATTTGACATTCAGCTTCTAAAACTTAGTTATCAACTTTCTCCTATGTACATTGTCCTTGTTGGTTTACACCATTTCTGAATTCCTCTTATGGTCACTTTAGTATGGTTTCAGAGAAAATACAGAAGTTTGTGGTCAATCCAGCATATTTAATCAGAACTTTGTAACTTGATTCTTATAACAGAGTTTCTTAGATTTATACCAATAAATTTTCTTAATTCTGGGTATACCAAGTTCCACTTAAAATATCCTGATTACAAAAAGTCAGTGTAGGACAGACAATCTCTTAGTTATTTTCAATATTTTCCTCTCAGCAATAGTATTCACAAAACCATTATAGCTTGTGCAAGTCAGAATATGCTTCCCAACATCATACCTAAGACATTTGTAAAATAAATACACTTCTAAATAACTCATCGTTCAAAGAGGCAATCTCAAGGGAAATTTGAAAAAATACATCGAACTGAATGAAAATGAAAGTACAACATAGCAATGTTTGTGGAATGCTGTTTAAATAATGCTGAGGGAAATTTACAGCACTAAATTCTTGCATTGGAAAGGAGGAAAAGTCACAAATTAACAATTTAAGCTCCCACTTCAGGAAAGTAGAGAAAGAACAGCAAGATAAATCCAAATGGAGCACATGGAAAGGCATAATAAATAGAAGAGCCGAAATAAATAAAATTGAAAAGAGATAAGCAATAGGGAAAAATCAATGAAACAAAAAGCTATTTCTTTGAAAAGATCAATAAAATTGATAAAACTCTAGAAAGAATGATAGAGAAAAAGAGAGATACAAATTACCAACATCAAGAATGAAATGGGGGTTATCATTACAGACCCTGCTGATCTCAAAAGGATAATAAGGGAATCCTACAAAAAACTCTACCCACATATATTTAAAAAGATATATTCCACAAAAAGCACAAATCATCACAACTTACCTATGATGAATTCGATCATTTGAATATTATTATAACTGTTAAGGAAATTATATTTGTAATTTAAAAACTCCCAAAAAAGAAATTTCTACACCCAGGTGGTTTCACTGGAGAATTTTATCAAACATTTCAAGAAGAAATAACATCAACTCTTTATAATATATTGCAGAAAATAAAAGAGGAAGAAACACCTATAATTTATTTTATGAAACCAGTATTATTCTGGTAATAAATCCAAAGAGAGTACAGCAAAAAAAGAAAACTAGAGATCAATGTTTCTCATGATATAGATTTAAAAAATCCTCAACAAACTGAATAGCAGTTTACCAAATTTGCAAACTGAATCCAACAATGTCTATAAAAAAATCATACACCATGACTGACAAGATATATTTTTAATGCACAAGCCTACTTCAACATTTAAAAATCAATCATTGTAATCCACTATGTCAACAAGCTAAGGGGAAAAAAATCACATGACCATATCACTTGATGCAGAAAAAAAAAATTGATAAAATTCAACAGCTATTCACAGTAAAAACAAACAAACACACAAAAAATCACACCAAAAAACCCCGACTCTTAGAAAACTAGAATAGAGGCTATGTTAGTGTGCTAGAGCTGCCATAACAAAGTTCCACAAATTGAGCAGCTTAAATAACTAAAATTTATTTTTCCAGAGTTCTGGAAGCTAGAAGTCCAAGATCAAGGTGTGAGCAGCGTTGGTTCTTTTAAAGGGCTGTGAAGAAAATCTGTTCATGCCCCTCCCCTAGTTTCTGGTGATTTGCTGGCAATGTTTGACATTCCTTGGCCTGGTATCTGCTTTCGTCTTCACATGGTGTTCTTTCTGTGTGTCTGTCTCCAAATATCCCCATCTTATGAGGATACCAGTTAGATTAGGGAGTCCATCCTAATCCAGAATGACCTCATCCTATTTTAGCTAATTACATCTGAGATGCCCCTATTTTCAAATAAGGTCACATTTTGAGGTACTGAGGATTAGGACTTCAACCTATAAATTTTTGGAGAACACAGTTCAACTTATAACAGAAGGAAACTCCTTCCACTTATTAAAAAACATCTACAAAAAACCAACAGCTGTCATCATATTTAATCATGAAAGACTGAAAACTTTCCATCTGTGATTGGCAGTAAGGTAAAGATCTGTGTTGCTTTGCCCCCACGGATTTGTCACCCCTCTTCCTCTGGGTGATGGAGCCACAAAGGATTACTCAAAGCCCATCTCTTCTAAGCAGTGAGAAGCCCCAAAGTTATTAATCTCCCGGAATCCTCAAGAGCAAGACATTCCTTCCATTTGGGAAATTAACCACAAATTGGGGTTCTTTTCCTGCATTTATTTTCCAGCCCAGGAAGTTACAGGAAGAGACATAGGTGGGCTCAAAGTTTTAACAAGTTTAAAAATAGAAGCTGGTAAAATTCAGTAAAAACAAATCAGATGATGTTCCATTAGACAACTAAGTGGTCCACCAACAAAAGCTTGATCTTAGCAAACATTCTCTTCTTACAGCAATTTCCCAGTATCTTTACATATCAATCAGTAACCTGTCTGTCTTTGAGCCAGCAACCTTGTTGTGTTACAACTCTTTATCTTACAATACAGACTCAATAGTCTAGGGAAAATTTCCTGTTTTTTGTAAGGTCACTATTTGAAACTGCAAGGCTTTGAAAAACCAGGCCCTGAGAAGTACATTTGCTTTATGCATACTCTACAGACCTTCTCTCTCCACTGGTATTCAAGATAGTATTGTAAATTCTATCAAATGGTGTAAGTCAATAAAAGGAAATAATAGGCATACAAATTGGAAAGAAATAAGTAAAACTGTACCTATTTATAGAGGACATGATCATATACATTAGAAAAAAACCTTCAAAAATTGGTAAGTGAGTTCAACAAGGTTACAGGATGCAAGATCAACACACAAAAGAAAAAAGCGTTTCTCCATATACTAGCAATAAACATGTGGAAACTGAAATTTAAAATACAATACCATTTACAGTTGCTCAAAAAATGAAATACTTAAATGCAAATTTAAGATGACATATACAAACCTGTATGCTGAAAAAATACAAAACATAAAAGGATGACAGAAATAAAGGGGATCTAAAGAAATGGAGAGACATGCCTGTTAATGGACTGGAAAACTGAATATAATAAAAATGTCAATTCTCATCAATTGTAATTTAATACAATTCCTATCAAAATCCCAGCAAGATGCTTAAATATACATGGGCAAGATTATTCTAAAATTAATATGAAAAGGGAAAGAAACTAAAATAGCTATGTCAATTTTGTAAAAGAACAAAATGGTAGAATTCACTGTCTTTCATTTTGAGATTAAATATATTGCTACAGTAATCAAAACTGTATGGATAGAATGGGGATTGAAAGATGGATAGAAAAATAAACCAATGGAACACAATAGTGAATCCAGAAATAGCCCACACAAGTACAGCCAAATGATTTTTGACTAAAGTGTAGAAACAATACAATGGAGGAAAAATAGTACTTTCAATAAATGGTGCAGCAGCAATTGGATGTCCATAGACAAAACTGAACCTCAATCTCAACTTCACTCTTAGGCAAAAATCAATTCAAAATAGATCATACATTTGAAAGTATAACTGTAAAACTTTTCAAAAAGAGAACTGAGGAGAAAATCTTCAGAACCTAGGGCTTGGTGAAGAGTTCTTAGATATGATACAAAAAGCATAACACATTTGAAATAAATGATAAATTGGACTTTATCAAAAATTTAAAACTTTTGTTCTATGATAGACCATGTGAAGAGGATGAGAAAACAAACTACAGTCTAGGAGAAAATATTTGCAAACCACATATCTGACAAAGTACTCACATCTATATTGTTTAAAGAACTGTCAAAACTTGACAATAAAAAAAAAGTCCAATTACAAAATAAGCAAAAGACATGAAGAAGCATCTCACCAAAGAGCATATATAGATGTCAAATAAGCACAAAAAAACCTCAATATCTTTAGACATCATAGAAATGAAAATTAAAAACACAATGAGTACCACCACACACCTACCAACGCAGCTCAAATTAAAATTAGTAACAATGCCAAATGCTGGTGAGGATACAGAGCAATGGAATATCTCATGCATTGCTGATAGTAATACAAAATGGTATAGTTACTCTGGAAATTAGTTTGGCAGTTTCTGTTTTTTAGAAAAGAACTGGGCTGGTCTAAAGATAGTGAGTTTTCTCAACTGATTATTCACAGTCAGTTAAAGAACGGAACCAAACTCCTGGTTCCATTCTTTCCCCCCTTTTCACTACTGCACTTGACTAGTCTAAAGAAAGAAAGAAAGAAAAGAATTCACCATATGCTAATGATATGGCCCAGCAGTTGCACTGCTGAGCTTTTAATCCCAAAGAAAAAAACTTACGTTTACACAAAAACCTGTATACAATCATTAATAGCAGCTTTATTTATAGTAGCCAAGGACTAGAAACAAACAAAATATCCCCAAATTAGTGAACAGCTAAACAAACTGTGGTATATCCATACCATAAAATACTACTCAGCCATTAAAAGAAACAAATTCTTGACATAAGCAACAACTTGGATAGATCTCAAAGGCATTATGCTGAGTGACAAAAGCCAATCTCAAAAAGTCAAAAACTGTATGATTCCACATACATAACATTCTCGAAATGATATACTTATAAAGATAGTCAGTGGTTTCCAGGGGTTAGGAATTGTGGTAAGGAAGGGGGTGGATATGACTACAAAGAGATAATAAAAATCAGATCTTTGTGGGATGAAATAGTTCTGTATTTTGATTGCAGTGATGGTTAGATAAATCCAACATGTAATTTAAAATAAACACACATAAAACCCTCTATATACTTTGTACCAATGTCAATCTCCTGCTTTTAATATTGTGCTATGGTTATGTAAAATGTAACCATTGCGAGAAACTGGGTGAAGACTACATGGGCCCTCTCTGTGCTACTTGTGTAACTTACTGTGAATCTACATATTTTTTCAGAATAAAATGTTAAAAAATAATTCAGTAGTCTCTCCTTATCTGCAACTTTGCTTTCCCAGATGGCAGTTACCCACAATTTGTGGTAGTGTGATGAAAACTTGCACCATTACACTCCAACCTGATTGGGTCATAAATCATCTCTTTATCCAGCATATCCATGCCGAATATACTACCCATCTGTTACTCTATACACAAAAAAAGTGTATATAGGGCTCATTGGTATCTGTGGTTTCAGGCATCCACTGGGGGTCTTAAAACATATCCCCCAAAGATTAGGGATCTAATCTTTGAGATTAGAGAGAGCTGGGGAGAGAGCTGTGGAGGGGACTGTATAAAGATATGGATAAAAAGTTAATGATTATTTATGCAGTGATGATACAAGGGGGTTTATTATATACTCTTCTGTATGAATTTGTATATATTTGAAATTTTTTGTAATGAAAATTTAAAACACAAAAACTAAAGAAAAAAATAAAACAACAATGAGGGACCATGTCTTATTTATTTGTGTATCCCAAGAATTCTCCATAAAGCCTTCATGTGGTAGGAGCTTAAAACTATTTGTTGAATGACAAACTTCAAGAAACTCAACCTTTCAGTTTTGGTTTCTTCCTTCACAGAAAGAACAAACTGATACAGCCATACTTTGGAATGACTACTCGGCAATGAATAGGAACAATCTACTGATATATGCAATAACGATGGTGAATCTCAGAAGCATTATACTCAATGAAAGAGCCAGACATGAATATTGAATGATGTGTGTTTTCATTTATTTGAATCTTTAGAAACAAACAAAATGACAATTAAAATGTGTGTGTGTATGTGTGTGTGTGTGTGAGAGAGAGAGAGAGAGAGAGAGAGATGAGATAAACTGCAAAAAGGCAGAAGGAAACTTTTTCAGATGATGAAAATGTTCTATTCCATGCTGGTCATGGTGGTTGCATGGCAGCATCGTTTCAAAATTCATCAAATTGTACACTAAATATTAAATGGCATTGCATTTAAATTATACTTCAGTTACACACACACACCACTTATTTATATTTATACTTCTGGTAGCCATGTGTAGGGTAGAGGGGATTGAAAAGAAAGACTAAAGGAAGAGGAGTCATTTATTAGGTCGTTGCACAAACCAAGGTAATCCTGGTAATCCTGAAGTAAGGCCCTTGTGAAGGGAATGGAAATAAAAACATGAATCAGATGTTAGACATGTTTCAGAAGTAGGACCATTCCACAGAATTTGCCAGATGCATTTCTCTCTCTTTTCTTCTTCTGCTGTTGGTTTCAGGCACACTGACCATATGTGGTAGAGATAGTTGCAAGGAATGGACAAAAAGGAAGGAATTTGGACATCTATGAGGCTAACAGCCTTTCTCAGTTGGAGGTAGTAGGAGACGAAAGTTGGGCAAAATCACCCACAAGCTTTTTTCACTTTATATCCACTTCTCCAATTCTCTTCCCTGCAGAATTCTGGTGCAGATTATGAGGAAAGAAGTTAGTTTGAAAATGTCCATACATCATTTTTATTCAGCCTCACTTCCCTAACAAGCCCAACTTTCCTATCCCAAAACTTGATCTGAGAACCACTGGTATAAAATCTGATATGCCCAGGTCAGGTAGTAAAATCAGTTTTTAGATATGCTGACCTTGCAGAAGTTGCAGACAATTCCAGTTGGCATGTCTGGCAGGAAACTGAAAATGAAGGTATGGAGTTCAGAAAATTGGTTAGGGATGATGACATCTTCAGTATGCAAATGATATTTTAAGCCATAGAAGTTAGAGATCATCAAGGAGAGCACGAAAATCAACTACATTGTTACTGATAAATTAAAATAAAATAAAATATATATATTTTTAAAGGAGAGCAAAAGAAAAGAGCGGAGGATTGACTCCAATAAATTATCTATAATCAAAGGGCAAGAGAAGAAAGAAAAGTCAGCAAAGGAAGAGAGTAATAGCAACAGGAGTAGTGGGGGAGACTGGGACAGTGTGATAACATTATCCCAGCTATAGGCAGGAGCTAAAATGCAAGTCAAAGAGGCTTAGATTCACATGTACTTAGATGATTTACTTGAAAAGAATTCCTCTACCCACCTCTCTTTTTATGAACAATAAAGGTGAATGATCTTTAGAGGTTTTTAAGGATCACATATATATTTGGATAGAGTTGAGTACGTAATGTAGAAGAAAAATTTCAATATTTTAAAAGAAATTTTAAACTGAGATATTTATGCACTTGGTCTCATGCATGTAATTCATTTCCCAGAACATAATTCCTTACTTTGCTTTCAAAGAGAGAAAGAGTAAAACTCTGTCAGATTTTCAAAGGTCTCAATTTGAACTTCATTTTTATTGGAAAATGCTGTTTTGTCATTTCTAAACCAGTTTATAATGTATTGCTTTGACATAATTATATAATGGCTTTAATCAGTCATCTTTTTACAATTGTTCAATCTCCAATATAACTTACAATACATTCAGTAACCTATGTAGCGAAGTTCATTTAAATAAAAATTATGCTAGCAAAAGTAAAGAACTTCCAGAAAACTTCTTAATTGTGCATATACACATAGAGGCCAAATGGTTCCAATTGTAATTCTTATTCAAAAGAATCAGCCTGAATAATCTTCATGGCAACAGTAAGAGCATTAATAATTCAGTTCTGTCCAAGAGAAGTGTACTTAATATCTACACTATGCCAAGTACCATAATTGATTTTAAAAATAAACAAATAAAAGACACAGTCTCTTTCTTCAAATTATTCACAAAGTAGTGAGAAGAAGAAATAATAACTCACCAATTTCATCTTTTGAAAGTTATTTTTATGTTTCATACTTACTTAGTTTTGTGAATTTCAAACAATAAGTTTTTAATTTTAACTTTTTTGGCACCTTTGATTTAAGATAGCAAACACTGAAATGAACAAAAAATAAAATTAAATACATTAATAAAAGTAATCAAAATAAATATAAAAGAAGTATAATTAAACTTTTATTCTTTTTTTATTTTAACACTTACTTGTATGCATTTGTGGGATAAAACATGTTGTTACTATACATGCATACACTGTACAATGCAAGTCAAAGAGGATTAGATTCACATGTACTTACGCTTTGGCTTAATCCCCCCCCCCCTGACTTTTTGACAATTTGTTGTTGTTTCAAGTTACATCTTCTAATATTGCCTGTCTCTTATATGGTTGTTGTGTATGTCAGTGTCTTGTTAAGTTTGTTCTTTAGTCTTCATGCTAATGATATATGTGGTTTATTCACCATCTTTATGACATTGGAGTATTCTGAGGTTTTCTGTGAACTTACTTTACTAATGAATTATATACCTTCCAATGTTTACTTGCTGCTCTTTAGCATCTTTTTTCAGACTGAAGAAATCACATTAGCATTTTTTGTAATGCAGGTCTAGTGTTGATGAATTCCCTCAGTTTTTGTTTGTCTGGGAAAGACTTTATTTCTCCTTCATATTTGAAGGTTAGTTTTGCTGGATACAGAATCCTTGGCTGACAGTCTTTTTCCTTCAGCACCCTGAATATATCATCTTGTTCTCTTCTGGCTTGTAGGGTTTCTGCTGAGAAATCTTCTGAGAGATGTTATGAATGTTGTGTGTTACTTTTCTCTTGCTGCTTTCAGTATCCTTTCTTTGTGTTTGGTTTTTGACAATTTGATTATGATGTGCCTTCAGGTGTTCCCCCTTGGATTGAATTTGATTGGTGACCTCTGAACTTCCTGTACTTGAATGCCATCACCTTTCTCCATATATACTTTCTATGTCTCTTCTGTTTTCCTCCCCTTTGGGTATGCCAATTATAAATAGGTTCTTTAGTTTGACGGAGTCCCATATTTGCTGTTTTTCTGTTTTCTTTTTTCTTGTTCTTTTTACTTTTTGCTCCTCTGGTTTGATAATTTTTTATGTTCTATCTTTGAGCTCATTGGTTCTTTCTGTTTCATCAAGTCTGCTGTTGGAACTTTCTATCAAGTTTTTTAGTTCAGATAATGTATTTTTTATTTCTAGGATTTCTATTTTTTTAATTGATTCAATTCCATTGTCAAGTTTCTCATTCTGCTCCTGGATTGTTTTCCAGATATCATTTAATTAACAGATATCATTTGATTATCTATCTGCATTTTCTTGTGACTCCCTGGAAGCATGTCATTATATATTTGTACAAACCCATAGAATGTACAATATCAAGAGTGAACCCTAATATAAACCTTGGACTTTGGGTGTTAGTAATGTGTCAATGTGGGCTCATCAATTGTAAATGTACTGCTCTGGTGGGGGATGAAGATAATGAGGGAAACTATACATGTGTCTAGATATGGAACCTAAAACTGCTCTAAAAAATAAAGTCTATTAAAAGCAGACATAATGTTTCCTAGTATCTTGGCTGCATTTCAGAACAAAGCTCAGTAATATTTACATGAATGCAAAAATTTACTGCACTCAACAATGCAAAATTCACAATGTCTGCTATAGGTGGGATATCCAATGGAATTTTCACCTAGCATGTAACTCAACAGCTGCTAGATATATAGAAAGATTTAATAGATAGGTAAAAAGGTGACTTAACTTTATAGACAAATAAGCAACTTTCCAACAAGCCATAAATCTGGCATGTTTTAATTTAAATCAGAGAGACTACAGAAAGGGAGTTCACATTCCTTTATAAATCTACTAACTGTTGACATTAATAAATCTCTAGAACCACCAGATAAAAATATAATACCCTACAGAGTAATGATTAAAACTAAGGATGACTCCCTTTCCTCACAGTAAAGGACACTGTGGCCAATGGAGACAGCAATACCTGTTGGACCTCAGAGGGAAAAGGACAAGTTCAATTACACAACTTTAGGAAAATTTCCCCTCTATCATATATTACTCACCTCAGTGACTAGTACAGCTTATCCCTTTAACAGGACCCTAGCTGAACTCTGCATTACATACATACTATACATGCAATTTTACCTAGCTCATATATATAGAATTAAACATGTGTTTCCCATTTTGTAAAATAGTCTCTTCTATTAATCATCTAAGTACATCTAATAATCTCTAGGTAGTAGGACTTAGCTGTTATTATCTCTACTACCACACATGTACCTGCCCTGCACCGAACAACAACCAAACCAGACTGCAGCTGCCAGACATGCCAACTGGAATTGTCTGCACCTTCTGCAAGCTCAGCATATCTAAAAACTGATTTTACTACCTGACCTGGGCATATCAGATTTTATACCAGTGGTTCTCAGATCAAGTTTTGGGATAGGAAAGTTGGGCTTGTTAGGGAAGTGAGGCTGAATAAAAATGATGTATGGACATTTTCAAACTAACTTCTTTCCTCATAATCTGCACCAGAATTCTGCAGGGAAGAGAATTGGAGAAGTGGATATAAAGTGAAAAAAGCTTGTGGGTGATTTTGCCCAACTTTCGTCTCCTACTACCTCCAACTGAGAAAGGCTGTTAGCCTCATAGATGTCCAAATTCCTTCCTTTTTGTCCATTCCTTGCAACTATCTCTACCACATATGGTCAGTGTGCCTGAAACCAACAGCAGAAGAAGAAAAGAGAGAGAAATGCATCTGGCAAATTCTGTGGAATGGTCCTACTTCTGAAACATGTCTAACATCTGATTCATGTTTTTATTTCCATTCCCTTCACAAGGGCCTTACTTCAGGATTACCAGGATTACCTTGGTTTGTGCAACGACCTAATAAATGACTCCTCTTCCTTTAGTCTTTCTTTTCAATCCCCTCTACCCTACACATGGCTACCAGAAGTATAAGTATAAATAAGTGGTGTGTGTGTGTAATTGAAGTATAATTTAAATGCAATGCCATTTAATATTTAGTGTACAATTTGATGAATTTTGAAACGATGCTGCCATGCAACCACCATGACCAGCATGGAATAGAACATTTCCATCATCTGAAAAAGTTTCCTTCTGCCTTTTTGCAGTTTATCTCATCTCCCAATCTCCAGTCTCTGGACACCGCTAAGTTCACACACACACACACACACACACACACACACACATTTTAATTGTCATTTTGTTTGTTTCTAAAGATTCAAATAAATGGAAACACACATCATTCAGTATTCATTACAGCAAGCATATCTTCACTCTCCGACCTAGAAGAGGACCCCCAATACACCCTGGAGGATGAATACCAGCCTCACCAGGTGAGACTGGACTGGTGCTGTTGCCCAGAATTGGTACATCTGAGGCTGCACCAGCGACACCTAGAGAGTTTCTTAACGTAGCTTTTAGTTACTCTGGGTATACGCCAGGGATTGGTAGAAGATTCTGATCATAAAGAAATTGCTGCATTACTTTGTATATTATGTAGTTTGCATGTATAGATATGACACAACTAGGACTTATAATGCCACATTCAACTGCAGTGAAGCTCCTACCCCATCAAGGGATGTTTCCTGCTGCTGGAATCTATTATGCATTATTCTTTTAATGACTCCTCTGACAGCAATGACCAAGAAAAATGCCATTACCCCTACTCTGCTTACAATTAAACCAACAGCAGCATTTGCCAAATCTATACCTGATACTGCAATTTACCCTAATGTTATAGGCTTACCTGAATATATTCCTAACTTTCTTCTCCTTAACAACATTTCATACTTCAGTGAAATCTTAGAAAGCATCTATAGAAAACACAATTTACAAGCTAGCCTTAGACTTTTTTGCTCCTATAACATAGATCCCAAGAGATACTGTTTATCAATCCAAACCATGCATCTTTGGAAATTTTTTGTTCATGCCAAGCATTCCGCAATACAGTATACTCAGTCTATGGACGAATGTGATGGATCCAGATTATGTAGCTTTAATCCTAACTTTAATAATATTTCTAATCAATGGACAGCTCATTTATTGATAGATATAGTCTTACAGAAGTTCCCATCACTTTACATATCAACTTTCCCCCTCAAATTGGAACCTGTACTCACTTGTTTTCAACTTGGCCTAACTAATTCCTCCGATAGTATACCAATCATCTTGGGAGAAAAACCTCACCCATATACCAACACTCATTCAACATTGGCTACACTTAAATGGCTACACTTACCCAAACACTTACCTAACTTCTACAATTTCTATGATCCTGCTAGCAGCAGGGTGGGACTTTTCTTTTACTACAACACAGCACATGCCAACATTTCCACCATTTACAATAAGTCTTGTGGATTTACTATGCAAGGCACTTCTAACATTAGCAATCCTGCTTTTAACCAAGCACACTGAATACAGCAAGTTAATAAATACATCATTATCAAAAATTCTACAACTTTCTGGGAGAACATTTCTAGATCTCACCAAATGGTCTCATCTCCCAGGAAATCACACTGGACCCTCTGTTACCCTAGAATGCTCAAACATATACACTAAAATTTAATCACAAAATGCTAGAGTACCCATTATAACCCCATGGTAGACATGCGCACTATTATCAGTATCCTATTTAGGCAAAATCCAACAAGAACATTGGAGAAAATTAATATTTACATGTGACTTTTCATATAAACATTTCACTAAGTTCTTTAGCAACTCCCCCACTGTATTGGGACAATTCACACCCACCTGTTCCAAAATTTTCAATAGCAGCACACACCTTAACAGGTATAGGAACATATCCACACTTAAAACTTATAAAAGATCTGTTAAAAATATAACCAATACAATCTTCTTACTAATTTGCCCAGAAGAATCTCAGGAATCCATACGATTCTATTATCCTGATGTCCATCACAAAAATATTATGCAATATTAAGGTAGTAACTGGTGGGACACACTAGACACTTCCTTACATATGGATAAACTTCAACCCATTGACCCAAGTATGACTAATTACTTTTTTTCCTTAATTCAACCTGAGGATGACCAATGGACTTACACAACATGGTCAGTACAACATCCAATCTTCCAAAACATCACCAGAGTAGAAACCCTTACTTGCCTATATTTCTAGCACAGTGTGTTTCCTTCAAGGATTGCTACATCAAGTCTGATAACTCAGGGCCCTGCATATCTGATAGAGGTTTCTGGGATGCTACACACTGTCTATGTACATTCCACATGGCATTTCCAGACCACCACCTATGTTACTTATTCCAAACCTTTTTAAACCTACCCTTCCTAACCCAGTTAGAATAGTTTACAAGCCCACACCCAGATGAATAAAAATTACATTCTCCAAAGAGAAGTTTCAAGTCACTTATGTCCAACCTCAATATGCTCAATTTTAGAAATCCTTATAACTCTCCATTAAATCTACATTCTTTGCCTCCATTATCTAGGCGCTCTCTAAGGAAACCCTTGCAACTGTCTGCAGCCTTAGTTATTCCTGTAAACCTCTTAATCTCAGGCATCCAGGAAGTAGATATCCAATAAATTAAAACAGACCTTTTCAATTTCAAATCAAATGTAAATTATTTCACAAGGCAACTAATAGCATCACAGGATATATCTCCTCAGCCCTTACACAGATCCAGTCTTTAATGGAACATGTCAATGACTTTAAATATTACCAAAAATAATTTGATTACAACATTAACCATAAGGTTGATGACCTTAAAACCAACATCTGTAAGAAATTTTGTTACACAAAATTCTCTGCTAAACCAATGCCAACAAATATATTTCCTTTTACGCGATGCTTGGAATAACACTAGAAATGCAGTTACACAAAGAAAACTTTATTCAAACACATGGGACACCTCACTTGCTCACATACCAAGAGACAATCTGGTTGCACTGAAAATGGCAAATGTGAACTTAATGTTTTTGAATTTCAGGGAGATCAGTCTTTCCCTTACATATCACACCTGTACAATTCCACAAACTGACAAAAAAAAAAACACCCTTTTGCCATTACTGCCTTAGAACATACTTTCCATGTAGACAGGTATTATTTACCTAAAGACTTAGTCTCTCCATGGTCAAATACCCTATATTATACTTTTTCAGGTATTCTATTGCATATCTCTTATTCACCTATCGCCGTAACTTGCAGTCCCTTTTTATTCCTTGATATGGGATTTTTTAACTGGATTATATGCTCACCCTCTGATAATACTATATCCTCCTTTAACGATACATATATGACTTATGTCAACATTTCTATTGATTCTGAATGTGTTAAATTGTTAAATGTAATCAGCACTTAACAATTTGCTAGTACATCAAAGTTTAGCATCTTTATTGGTGAATATGAATATAGTGATTTCCCTAGCTCATGGCACACCTAGATCACTACGATACCCTGGATAGACACCTCTACCTTAGATAGTCACCTATGAAATAACACACAGAGTCTCTCACAAGCTCATAAGAACATCCACCCTACACTCTGTGCATACAACCACACATCGGATATTATTCATAACACCATCATAGTCTTCAATACAAACTTTATGGCTTCTGTAAAAGACATCCAAAACTTACACACAAGATGCTTGTTTTGGCAACTACTCCTCAAAACCTTTAAATGTAACACACCATGTGAATGTTCCTGGTCAAGTTGGGACTTAATTAGCTCAAATCTGGTTGGAACCCAGTAACTTCCCATATTAGGACTCTCTTAAAAACATAATCTTGTTTGTAACTATCTTCTTTGGATGGTTCCTACTATAACCATGAGTCGTCAGTCTCAGTAAAGCAAAATCTGTGAACAAGCTACCCCACAAAGGACCTTGTACTCTTGATTCCCAGAAACTCTTTCTGTTATTCACTGGAATCAGGGGGTAGATTGTGCAGAGCAAGACCAACTTAGCATAAGTAACTCCATTTTGTTGTTTACAAGTTTGCAACTCCATTTGGATGTTTTTAAGTTTAAAAGTGTTTACTTGAAACTGCAAGTGGGGAGGCACCAAACATACCTGCTTGCCTATGCAAATCCATGAAACAAAGAACTTCTGGCAAGAAAGATAAGCTACAACCTGCATGTATAAAGAGAAACTGCTTCTGCCTCAATGCACTGTCAACTCTTTCTTGGACTCACAGACTCACTATGCTGCACTGATTCAACCTATCTACCTTCAAGCAGCCTGAGTCCTTGAACATTAAAAGGATTCCTCTGCAGACCCCCAGCCGAGCAACAGCAAGCACTGGAACTGGTTCATTAACCCTTTACCATTGACTGCTGCCTAACCTTGAATGACTGAGTTTGCTCCTTCTCTTTTACTTTCTTACTTGATTTTCCCTTGCTCAAAGTGTTAATTTTGTTGATTCCTGTTTGTTGAGATCTCTGTGTGCTGTGCCATGCTACTTAGTGAAATGGATAGAACTCAGTAAATAGCTCCCTGTGAACTCCTCATAGCTTATAGCTGAATCGAGTTCATGTGATTCAATAAAGCTTGACATGGTGGAAAGACACAACTGGAGTCACATCAAGTTAATCATAACGTCGACTCTGTGCTCACAACAAACAGCTTGTGTATCTTGAAATATCTGTCCACATCACTTTTGTATCAGTCTAAGCTATGATGCTTAGACTAAAATACTAAAATACTAAAATCTTAGTGTCTTGATACAATAAAGGTTTTTTTTTTTTTTTTCTTACTCATACTACAGTGTCCAACACAGTCATCATCAAGGGCTCGGCTGATTATAGTCACTCAGAGACCCACTAACGGAATATCTTTCTTGATACATGCCTCTACAGTTGACAAATGGGGCAATGTAGTAAATTAAACATTAACTCCCAGAGTGTTGACTGTTCTCATTTCACTGGCCCAATCCGGTCACATGGTCATGCTTATAAAAGGGGATGAGGATTGCAGTCATGCCACGTTCCTGGTATGAGTGAAGATCAGAGTACATGTGGACAGCCCTAGTGGCTTCCAATCTGCTGCTGCTTTTCTCTTCTTCAGAAATAGCAGTCATGCTTGTGTTAAGTCTCCTCAATTATATCCTCTGAAATCCCTCATATATATATATTTTTTTTTTCATTTCATTTGGTGATGATTTTTGTAAACTATTCTTCATATTTCTGACTTTTCCAGTTGTATTTATCTCATTACTTTTGGTTGTTTCTAGAATGCTTTTCATCATTACAACATTTTTATTTGTCTTCCTTTAATTTCTTGAGTTTTATAAGAATACTTTTCATTCCTTCTCATGGTCTTATGATCACTTTTGCACAATTGAATGACTCTTTTTAATATTTTTTCTCATTTCTTTCTTTTAAGATAAATTGTTCTCTACAGTTTCTTTGTAAAATTATACGATTTAACAATTTTTGTGTTTTTCAGCAGCCTTTCCTCATGTTCTTTTCCATTTCCTGTCTTGCTTTTAGTCTGCTTTTTTCTTCTCTTTACTTTTTTTTTTTTTTTTCAGGCATAGGCTCTATGATAATGTCTTTCTGAATATTACTGACCCTTGAGTGATGGTAGGGCTTCTGTTGAACAGTTGTGAGATTTATCTCAAACACCACTTTCACCAAATAAGTTATTTCCCTCACACTGGGAGCAAATAATCCCTTAGATTAAGTACAGCCACCTGGCTCAAATAGTTTTTATTTTAAGTTCTTCAATCCCCTTTCTACTGGGTTATGTCCTTTGGCAGAGAAGCTAGATTATGGGCGATAGAAGTGACTTTTTCCTTAAATGCTCCCTTGTTCATAATTATGGGCTGTCAAAATTAGTATAACAGGGCATTCTAATAAAAAAAATAGACATTACTGTATATGTTCTTTTGAATGTGACTATACTCTGGGAATGGAGAGGATTTATTTCTGACTCAAGAGCCAAAGCGACATGTTTCGGTATGAAGCATGTTCTTTTTTCTTAGTCTAGGTGTGCTTTGTAATATGAGATTAAGAGTTTTAGCAATTTCTTGGTATTAATGAAGTATAAATGAGTGATATAAATGAATTTCTTGCCATTCATTTTTGTTATTTTTGATGGGTTTTGAGTAAAAGGGTGGGACAAAAATGGCTTTAATTATTTGTCTTAATTATACATTTTCATACTTTAAAACAAACAAACAAACAAAATATATATATATATATATGTTTATATGATGTTTTCCTAACTGAATAGTAACCTTGTGGAAGGCAGAGCTATTCCTCATCTTTTTTTCTACAGTACTGAACACAGTGGGACCTCAACAAATTTTTTTTTTTTTTTTTTGGAGTGGGGAGAGGGAAGCTGGCATGTACAGGGATTGATCCACGGACCTTGGTGCTCTTAACACCAGGCTCTACCCACATGAGCTCACCATCCATCCCCTCAACAAAAGTTTTTGAATTGAAGTGAACTGAATTTAATGTTCATATATTTTATTGTCTACTTTTGGTCACAAGGGGAACAAAGCAAATATAGAAACATAGTGTATCTCAAGATATCACCAGAACTAGAAAGCCATGTCAAAAAACTGTGCTAGTTTTGAAAAGGATCATCATTTTTGCTGCAGAAAGCCATCATATTTGTGTTACGATTCAATTTTCAGTGCTTATAGTAAATTTCTTTCACCTCTACTAGGCAACCAGAAAACAGAAGCATTCAGAGGCATATTATCCACTCACTGGGTGAAAGCCTGTTACTTCAAGTCAACAGCTACAGAAATTCAATTCAGCATGTATTTCCATACCACAATCTTTAGCATTTCTTGTGATGGTCAATCCACTTACCTTTGTGGATGGTTCAGACACACTGATGGCCGTACATGGAAGAAGCTGAAGTTTCTCTTTTTGTCTAGTGTATTAATCAATGTTCCCAGAGGCAAAAATCCATATATATATATATATATGTGTGTGTGTGTGTGTGTGTACATGTATAAATGTGTGTATATATGCATATGTGTGTATATATGTGAGAGATAGAGAGAGAAAGAGAGAGAGAAGGAAGGGGAAGATAGATTCATTTTAAGGAACTGGCTCACATGATTGTGGGGGATGCCAAGTCCAAAATCTGCAGGGCAGAACAGAGTCTGGAGACACAGAGGAGGGTTGACACTCTGGTTTCGAGTCTGAAGACAGTCTAGAAGTAGAATTTCCTCTTCCCTGAGTGAACTTTTTCTTTTTTCCTAAACCCTTCAAGGGATGAGGCCCAGCTACATTATGGAGGTAATTTGCTTTAATCAAAGTCTACTGATTTAAATGTGAATCACGTTTTTAAAATATGTTCTCAGTAACATCTACACTGGTGTTTAACCAAAAACTGGGTACCATGGCCTAACCAATTCAATACATAAAATTAGCTACCATACCTGGCATGCTTAAGAGATTTACAGCCTAGCACCAATAAACCTGGCTTTAAATTTAAGTGTTGTTCTGCCACTTTAAATGAACAGGAGGCTTGTATGCTATTTTATACCATAATAAGTGTCCCCAAGGGAGCAATGCAGAAGTCAAAGTCTCAAGTAGTAGTCTTTATTGTGATGTCCAGATTTATTCTGCTTAGTAAACATGTTATTGTAAAAAATTCTTAATAGCTGAGGCATCCAGAAAGTAGCACATTTAGAGAGGATGGCAACATTGTTATTGGAGCTGAGCCTACCTTCAACATCCCAACTCCCCCACTTCACATGATGGATAATTTGGAACTCACTCTTGTGTATGCTTTGGCTAAATTTTGAGATTTATAATGTTTCACAATAAACCTGCAAAACGAGTCCCAATTTCACATGAGCTGAATGAGGACTAAAAATCAAGCAACAAATATTAGGATTATCCTTCCATTACACCCCCTTTGAAAAATGACTCCTTGCTGCCATATGAAGGGTTCTCTAAGCTGTAATACTGAACAGAGATTTAAAAGGATTAACATCAACCACCTTCCAGTAAACACACAAAATGCATTTTAACATCTTGTATTTCATCTTTATTTGAGTACTTTCAAATTGTAATGTTCTAGTCACATAGAAAAACTGGCTGGCATTGTCCATTACTGCTCCTGCTAAGTTACTCAGAAGTTCCCTACTGACCTTTTTTTTTTTAGCAAGAATTTCAGGTCTTTTATTTTGGCTGCTGTTCTGTGTCTTACTGACGTTAGTCAGTCAGATTTATGGGGCTACGTGCAGGGTTTCCCACCATGCATGTCATTATTACTAATGTTTCTCCTTTTAGCAACCTGTGTTTATAAGTTAGCCATTTAGTTGCTTTACCCAACTCTTTGAATTCCTAGGACTTACACCACATTGGAACACCACTTCTTACTGCCAAGGTACTTTGTAAAACACTTGACTATATTTTCACATATAACTATTTTTAGAGCCAACAGTGGAATTGAACAGACCTGTTCCTTGATTGTTTATTTTTGCCCAGACATTTATTTGGAAGATGATAGTTCTCTTTGGGCTTCCACAGATGCCCCATTTGTTCATTCAACATCTTCTAGTGCACCAAATATGGACATGACCAGCTTGCTCACAGATGAAATAAAATTGAACACTTTCATGTTATGAAAACAGCTGCAATGATGGTCTGGTAACTCATGACATTCTGTTTTTAGTTTTCTCTAACTATGTGGAATACTATCCTTGCCCTTCAATGAAAATGTATTTCTCATCATAACTTCCAAATGGGTGATATAATGGGCATAGAAAATAGGAAAGTATTTTGTTATCTTTAAAAAAAGTAATGCGATGAATGCCATGGCACAGTTTGAACAGGAAGTCACTGTTATAGCAAGATTTGAGGGATACTGAAAATCCGTTTGCTCTAATATGTGTCCCCATTGACCTGTGTCAGTGACTATTCATATGACATTTTGGATAAGTTGACATAAAAAATATGTATTCAGGGACTATAATGGGATAATATTATCATCCATGAATATATGAAGTTTTATGCCACAACTTCACAAAGCATTCCATAATGTCTCTAGATGAAGTACAACTTTCTCCTTAGAACTCTTAGAGTTACCAACATCTATAATTTCATGAAATTTATTACATAATTCAAGTTTTTGTATTTATCAGTATTATATATATCTTATATGTGTGTGTGTGTGTGTGTATAATTTGGCTGTAAGGTCCTTGAGGGTGAGGTGGGTGTCTGAAATTTTCTTTAATATCCCCCACAGTAAATAGCAAAGTATTGTGTATATTGTGAATACTCAAAACTCTGTTGAATAAATGAAAAAAAAATGACTATATTAGAAGTGATGAGCTTATGAGTTTAGTTAGGGAAGATATACTAAGTGAGCATAATATGATGGTGAAGAAAGATATAGGTTACTGTTAAAGATATTGGTTAAAAGTTTGTTTCAAAGAAAAACAATAAAAAATAGTCACTTGAAGTGAAACTTCCAGAATGGCAGAGTGAGGGGCTTGCTAAGTTTTCTCCATTATGAAACAAAGAAAATAAAGCACCATGGTGCCACCAATGGGGGAGGCACCAAGACAGGCAGGAGAGCAGGCCAGCCACCTCCCAAGCCCCACCCCAACTGTGCAGAAGGCAGGACACTACCTGCTGCACCAGCACCATGAGGCTTCACACAGCTTCCATGGAGGTGGTCCACAACGGTCACCATCATAGCTAATACAGTTGCAAGGATGGCTCACTGCCTTAATAACATCCACATATTTCACATCATTGACACAAGGAGAGTCACTGGAGGAGCATGGAAAAAGAGGAAGAAGTCTTTTTCCTCAAAGTTCACTCCAGAATAATAGAAGAAGCAACTGATCTACCAGATGACCAAAAATCAACTTAAAGATGCTAGAATTATTAAAAAAAAAAAAATCAGAAAATATGACACCACAAAAGGAACTCAGTAACTCTCAAGTACCAGACCCTATAGAACAGGAAACCCTTAAAATGACTAAAAAGGTATTCTGAGTAACTATCTTGAGGAAATTTAATGCGATAAGAGAAGACTCTGTAAGACAACACAATGAAATGAGAAAAAATATTGAGAATATGAAGGATGACATTTACAAGGGATTAATACCTTTAAAAAGAATGTAGCAGAACTCTTGGTATTGAAAGACACATACAATGAAATAAAAAACACAACCAAGAGCTTAAGCAGCGGATTAAACCCGTGGAAGAAAGAATTTCTCAACTCAAAGATGGCCTTTATGAAGTAAACCAAGCAGACCAAAAAAAAAAAGGAAAAAAGAATTTTAAAAAATGAAGAATCTCTAATAAGAGGCTAGCAGACAACCTTAAGCACACAAACATCTTAATCGTGGGTGTTCCTGAAGGGGAGAAGAAAGGGAAAGGCATTGAAAAACTATTCAATTAAATAATAATGGAAAACTTCCCAGGCATAAGGCAAGACACAGATCTTTAGATCCAGGAAGCTCAAAGACACCCAAACAGTCTCAACCCCAAAAGATCCTCTCCAAGAAACATTATAGTCAAACAGGAAAGCTCAAAGACAAAGAGAGAATACTAAAAGCAGCAAGAGAAAAGCATCAAGTCACTTATAAGGGAGTCCCCATCTGACTAACAGCAGACTTCTCAACTGAAACTCTACAGGCAAGAACAAAATGGGATGATATATTCAAAACACTAAAAGAAAAACACTGCCAGCCAGGAATACTATACCTGGCAAGGGTAACCTTCATAAATGAGAAAGAAATGGTATATTTCCTAAACAAAAACTGCAGGAGTACATCACCACATAGCCTGTCCTGCAAGTGACTCTCAAGGGAGTCCTGCATCTGAAATCCAAAAAACAATAACCACTACCACAAATACACAATTAAGAACAAAATGCACCAGTAAAACACAATTGCAAATGAACAAAATCTTACCAAGAAATCAAAAAATTTCTAGAAAACAATGAAAATAAAGATACATCATATCAAAACCTGTGAGATACTGAAAAAACAGTGTTTAAGAGGGAAGTTTATTGCAATAAATGCTTATATCAAAAGAATAGAAAGATTTCAAATAATCAACCTAAGTCGACACCTAAAAGAACTAGAGAACAAGAAAACCAATCCTAAAGTTAGTAGATGGAAAGAAAATTAAGATTAGAGCAGAACTAAATGAAATATAGACACAAAGAATAACGCAAAAGATCTATGAAATGAAAAGCTGGTTTTCTGAGAAGATAAACAAAATAGACAGGCCATTAGCTAGGTTAACTAAAAAAAGAAGACAAAAGACCCAAATAACAAAAATCAGAAATGAAAAAGTAGACATTACAACTGATTCCACAGAAATACAAAAAATCATTAGAGACTATTATAAACAACAATACACCAACCAATTTGAAAACCTGGAGAAAATGGATAAATTTCTGGACACATACAAATTACCAAGACTGAACCAAGAAGAAACAGAAAACCTGAACAAACCAATAACAAGCAATGAGATTGAAGCAGTAATCAGCAATCTCGCAACCAAGAAAAGCTCAAGACCAGATGGCTGAATTCCACCAAATCTTTAAAGAGGAATTAATACAAATTCTCTTCAAACTATTCTGAAAAGTTGAAACACAGGTCCCTCTCCCAAACTCATTCTATGAGACCAGCATCACCTTGAGACCAAAACCAAAGATACAACAAAAAAGGAAAACTACAGGCCAATATCTTTGATGAACTTAGATGCAAAAATACTCAACAAAATACTAGCAATCAGAATACAGCAACATATTAAAAAAATTATACACCATGATCAAGTGGGATTAGTCCCAGAAATGTAAGGATGGTTCAACATACACAAGTCAGTAAATGTGATCTATCACATCAACAAAATCAAGGACAAAAACCATCTGATTATCTCAACTGATGTAGAAAAAGCATTTGACAAAATTCAACATCCCTCCATAAAGACTCTCAGCAAATTAGGGATAGAAGGAAAGTATCTCAACACAATAAAAAAATCTATGTCAAGCCTTCCACTAATATCATCCTGAATGGGAAAAATCTGAAGGCTGTTCTTTTAAGAATGGGAACAAGACAAGGATGCCCACTTTCACCACTCCTATTTAATGAAGTACTGGAGGTATAAGCCAGAGCAATCAGGCAACAGAAAGAAATAAAGGGCATCCAGATTGGAAAAAATGAAATCAAACTGTCTCTTTTTGCAGCTTAGATGGCCTATATATATAGAAATACCTAAGAACTCTACCAAGAAACTCTTAGAGCTGGTTAATAATTTCAATTATGTTGCAGGATACAAAATCAACCCCCAAAACTCAGTTGTGTTTATATTCTCCAATAATGAACTAACAGAAAGGGAAATCAAGAAAGCCAGCCCATTTACAATAGTTACTAAAAAAATAAAATACCTAAAAATCAAGTTAAGTAATGAAGTAAAAGATCGCTACAATAAGAACTACAAATCACTACCGAAAGAAATTAAACAGGACACCAAACGGAGGAAAGATAGACCATGCCATTGGATGGGAAGAATTAACATCGTGAAAATATCCATTTTACCCAAAGCGATCTACAGATTCAATGAAATTCCCATCAAAATACCAATGACATTCTTCACTGAAATAGAAAAAACAGTCCTAACATTCACATGATTGTTATGGAACAGCAAAAGACCACAAATAGCCAAAGCAATACTTAGCAAAAAAATTAAGCTGGAGGCATAACACTACCTGACTTTGAATTATACTACAAAGCTATAGTAACCAAGACACATGTTACTGGCATAAAAATAGACACTTGGACCAGCGGAACAGACTAGAGAATCCAGAAATCAACCCAGAGACTTACAACCAAAGGCAACAAAAATATTGACTGGGGAAAAGACTACCTCTCAATAAGTGGTTGGAAAAATTGGATATCCATATGCAGAAGAATGGAACTATACCTACATCTCTCACTATATACCAAAATCAACTCAAAATGGATCAAAGACTTAAGTAGAAGACCTGAAACTGTAAAACTACTAAGGGAAAACACAGGGGAAACACTTCAGGAACTAGGATTTGGCACAGGCTTTATGAACAAGAGCCCAAAAGCACAAATAACAAAGAAAAAATAAATAAATGGGATTATACCTAACTAAAAAGCTCTGTACAGCAAAAGAAACAAACAACAGAGTGAAATGACGACCTACAGAGTGGAAAAAAATTTTTGCTAACTATTAATCACAACAAGGGATTAATATCCAGAATATACAAGGAATTCAAGCAATTACACGGTAAAAAAAAAACCAAATAACCCAATTAAAAAATGGGCAAAGGAACTGAATAGACATTTTTCTAAGAAAGACACACAAATGGCCATCAGGCACTTAAAAAAATGCTCAACATCACTAGTTATCGGGGAAATGCAAATAAAAAAGCATTGAGATATCATGTCACCCCAGCTGGACTGGCTATAATCAAAAAGAGAATAACAAATGCTGGCAGGGATGTGGCAAGAAGGGAACACTCCTACACTGTTGGTGGGAATGTAGATTAGTACAACCATTATGGAAAACAGTATAGAATTTTCTCAAACAACTACAGATAAATCTACCATATGATCCGTCAATTCCACTTCTAGGTATATACTCAAAGAAATGGAAATCACCACGTTGAAGGGATACCTGCATTCCAGTATTCATTTCAGTTCTATTAACAATAGCCAAGACATGGAACCAACCTAAATATCCATTGACAGATGACTGGATAAGGAAAATGTTGTATATATACACCATGGAATATTACTCTGCCATAAAAAAGAATGAATTTCTCCCATTCGCAGCAACATGGATAAGCTCGGAGAAAATTATGTTGAGTGAAATAAGCCAGGCACTGAGGGAAAAATACCACATCCTCACTCATAAGTGGGAGTTAAAAGAGAAAGAAGGAAGGAAAGAAAGACCACAGTGGTGTGATGGACTAGTAGAGAGAAAGAGCATACCTAGGATTGTGGAGTTTGGTGGGGGGGGGATGTGGGAGGGGAGGGCAAGGGAGGTCAGGGATTAATTGTGTGGGGACATGGGGAATAATCACAATTAGCTGTAATGGGCATGGTGATCATATTGATCTGGCCATCACATCTTGTGCACAAGTAATGATGGTCAGCTTTGTATTCCATGAATATGCATAAACGATACAAAAAAATACTAACAAAATTATTAAAATCAACCATTTCAGAACTCTAGAAATTAATCAAAGGCATACAACAAAGTAGAAAATGTTTAAGGAAAACTAGTGAACTTTCATAACAAAAGTGGGGTTTGTGGCACTTTATTTAGGGGATTCTCCTATCTGCCCCACCCCGCTCCTGTGACTATGACAACTGGCAGCCTCACAGCCACTGGATGGAGCTGATCTGTTTTGGAGCTCTGCAAAAACCCACAGTCTCCAGGATGTTATCACTATTTGACCAGACTTGGAGTTCTTGAAAAAGTCCCATTTCCAGGACATTGTTGCTATTTAGCCTGACTTAAAGTTCAGCTCAGCTGAAAAGCCCTATTTTCAAGTCATTGTCAAAAACAAGCACAATTAGCAGCAATAACTAACTAAGGCTACAATGCTAGTTTGAACAATTAAGAAGCTGGCCAAAAATGTGAAAGAAAGCTCTGGGAAATGGCACAGTCCTAGAGGGTTCTGAAAAGCCCCTATACGTTTCTTGAAATCTAGAAGTCCAAGTACACATACACCTGTGCTCATGCCCAGGAAAAACTGGACAGTACCCCAGTTATTTATTTATATCCGGCTGACCTTGGCAATCTCTACAAGCAAATGGTGAAGGTTAACTCAGGCATGTAAACTGCCTGAACTTAGAAGATGTGCCCCTTTGCACATAGGTTCCCTTAGAAAAGAATGGAAGATTTACTGGCTCAAGGAAATTGTCTGACCAATTATGGGCTGACCACTAAGCTAAGCTGACCTGGGGAGAACCCTAAAAATACAAGCTTAAGGATACAAACAATAAAATAAACAGATAGATTGACAGAAAGATTGATAGATGAATAAGCAAAACCCAAAGATTTTAATGGCTACACACTGCAGGGAATAGATAGTCTACAGTATTAGTCCTAGAAAGTCACTAAGCAAATAAACAACAGCAACAACAACAATAAAACAGTGATAACAAAACTGGGGGGGGGGTCTGATTCCAAACTTGCTACAATATATAGTCAATCCTCACTATTCATAGATTTCATATTTTTGAATTTGCCAATTTGCTAAAATCTATTTGTGACTCCCACATCAATAGTTGCAGTGCTTTCTTGGCCATTCACAGAAATCTGAGTGCACAGAGTGGTGAAAAATTTTAGTAGCTCCATGCCTAGGTGCGATCCAAGAAGGTGGCATTCTCTCTGCCTTCTTGTTTTAGCTCTCGTAAAAAGGTAACAAGAGGGTTAAGACAGTAGTGGACAGCCTTAGGTAAGTCACTTAACACTTCTGAACTTTGTTTCCTCTTTTGTAGAATAAAGAAAATAGAGTCTGCCAGAATGAATTGTTTTCAAGAGTTAAGAGTATAATCTATGTGATATGGGTGTATGTGTGTGTGTACTTCAAAAAGTTTGTAGAAAAATAGAATTAAAATATAATGTGAATCTTTTCATGAATTTTTCAAAGTATGCTCATATAAATATATATCCCACAGGAGCAATGATTCAGTATTTCCTAATTCAGCATTTTCAGTGACTTTATAGAATAAAACTCCCATGAGTAAGGAAAACCAATTGTATTATCTAAATTCCCAATTTTCCAACAACAAAAAAATTGAGACATGCAAATAAGGAAGAAATTATAGCCTCTACACAGGGGAAAAAAAGGCAGTCAAAAAGCAATCATATTTAATGAACTAAAGAAAATTATGACAACTGTCTCACACAATAGAGAAAATTAATAAGGAGATAGAAATTATGAAAATAAAAACAAACAGGTATTCTGGAGTTGAAAAATACATAACTGAACTGAACAATTAAGTAGAAGAATTTAGCAGCAGATTTGACCTGGCAGAAGAAAGAATCAGTGAAGTTGAGGATAAATTGAGGTTATCCAGGCTGAGGAACAGGAAGACAAGTGATTAAAGAGAAATGAAAAGAGCCACAGAGACTTGCAGAACAACATCAGGTGTGTACAGGTGTGTACCAATATATAAATAAGGGCAGTCCCAGAATGAGAGAAGTGTGAGTAAAGGATAGAAAAAACATTTGAAGAAATATTGTGCAAAAACTTCTCAAATTGATGGAAAACATTAATCTTCACATCCAGCAAGCTCAACGAACAATTTTGAGGAGGAAAAACCCCAAAAGATCCACATTCAGACACATTATAGTCATGCTGTTGAATATCAGTGACATAGAGAACATCTTGAAAGAAGTGAGAGAAAAATGACTCAAAAAATGGAAGGGCTCCTCAATAAGATTAATAACTGACTTACTGTCAGAAACCAGAAAGGGCAGAAGGTGGGATGACATATTCTGAAAAAAATATATAAATATTTTCAACCAAAAATTCTATATCCAACAAAATTATCCTCCAAAAGTAAAGAAATTAAGGCAATCCCACATAGCAAAGACTGAAAGAATTTGTTGCTAGCACAACTTCCTGACAGGAAATACCAAAGGGTGCACTCTAGACTGAAAAGAAAAAAATACTAGTGGCAACTCAAATCCATACAAAAAAATAAAGACCATCAGTAGAGGTTTTACATAGAGAAATATTAACTGTTTTTTATTTTAATTGATTTCAAAAGACAATTGCATAAAACTATAATTATAAAACAGTATTGATGGACTTATAAGATATAAAAATGTAATTTGTGTGTCAATAATAGCACAAAGGAGGAGAGGAGAAGGAAGCTGAATTGGAGCAAAGTTTCAATAAGCCATTGGACTTAATATAGTATTAATCTGAGCTAAATTGTCTTAAGTTAAAATGTACATTGTAACCCCCAGAACAAACGTCAAGAAAATAACTTTAAAAATATAGTTATTTTAAAAAGGAAATAACAATCACACTAGAAAATATCTTCTTAACATAAAAAGAGAGAAATGGAGAAACAAAAAGACGTGACAGATAAAATACAAATATGAAAATGGAAGCAGGAGCTGAGGGCAGCCCCCACCACCCAGCAGCAGGCAAGGAGCATGCATGGGGTCCTGGGCAAGAGCCAAGGGCAGCACTCCCCACCTGGCAACAGGCAAGGAGGATGCCAAAAACACCACTTCCATGCAGGTGGCCCACCTCAGCTACAGCCACAGCTGCAGCTGCTGCAAAAGTGGCTCACCAACACAGTTGTAGCCACAGCCACCATGCAGGTGGCCCACCAGACACTTGAGTGCATTGATAAAAGGAGAGTCACCAACAGTGACCAAAAAAAGAAGAGGACATCTCTCTCTTCAAAGACTGCTTCAGAGTAATAGAAGAAGCACCCACTTTACCAGTTGTCCAGACTGTAATGTAGAGATGCTAGAAATATGAAAACCCAAGAAAATATGGCACCACCAACTATAGTAATTCTCAAATACCAGACCCTATAGAGCAGGAAATACTTGAAATATCTGAAAAGGAATTCTGAGCAACAATCTTGAGTAAACTCACTGAGAAAGGAGAAGATTCAGTTAGACAACATAATGAAATGAGGAAAAAAGTCCAGGATATGAAGGAGAAAATCTACAAAGAGATTAATACCTTTAAAAAGGATATAGCAGAACTCATGGAACTGAATGACTCATTGAATGAAATAAAAATAACACAACTAAGCGCTTAAGCAACAAGCTAGAACAAGCAGAAGAATTTCTGATATTGAAGTAGCCTTTTTGAAATAATCCAGGCAGACAAAGTGAAAAAGAATTTTTAAAAATGAAGAAAATCTAAGAGAGCTAGCAGACAACCTTAAGTGCACAAACATTCAAATCATGGGTGTTCCAGAAGAGGATGAAAAAAGAAAAGGCATGGAAAACCTATTCAATAAAATAATAACAGAAAACTTTCCAGTTATAGGGAGCAACATAGACCTTAGTCCCATGAAGCTCAAAGATCCCCGAACAGATTCAACCCAAAAAGATCCTGTCCAAGACACATTGTAGTCAAACTGGCAAAGCTCAAAGAAAAAGAGAGTCTTAATAGAAGCAAAAGAAAAGTGTCAAGTCACCTGTAAGGTTTGTCAGTTTCAGAGAGAATGTAGGAATTTTGAAAAAGCAGTCCAAAAAGCCTTGCTTTGACATTGTCCACACCATTAAACATTAGTGCTTTGTTATGGTCTACATAAATATCATGAATATTATAACTTTAGAGATCCCCTAAATAAACTGGAGAAATTGTTTTGAAGAATCAGAATTTTTTTCTTGGCTTTTGAGAGTTTTTGTCCCCTAATTTTCTTATTGTATTATTTATGTGTTTTATAATTGAAAGTATTAACTTATAAACATGTTTAGGATCTCAGTACAAATGAAGTTTCATCATTGACTATTAGTAATGAACAATAACACAGACAGTAGCTTGCTTTCCTTTGGAGAATTGGAATTTATGATGTAATAAGCAAGAGGCAAATCAACAAGAGAAAGAAGAAATGCTTCTGGTGATCAAAGTCACCAGTCCACATTTATCTATAAAACTGTTTTTTAACAAAAATTTCAAAAAAAAAAATAGGTGATTTTTAAAGGCAGTATGATATAGCAAACACTAAAAAAAAAAAGCCCACCTCAATAATGTTGTGACATTTTAGAAACTCTCCAGAAGATGTCTCATTTATGAAAGATATTTGTGAAGCAGAATTGATTGGCACAAGATCAAAACCTATAAAACTTTAAAATAACAATAAAAATAAATCTTTATTTGCTTCAGTGTTGTAAGAGCCTTCCAGAATGCTTGTCACTAACTTCATAAGCCTACAGACCAAGATTATTAAAATATATATATGTTGACCTAGTAAATACGAAAGACCTCAACTCTTCTTGCAAAGAGCATGTCCCCTTGAACAAAGGATTGAAAGAAAAAATGACAGGGGAATCAAGAGTCCCTATCCCTGATTACTTAAACTTTATCAGAACTTTGAAAATACTGATCAACAATCAATCTTTGCCTCTGCCAAATTAAATCTTTTTTTAACATGAAATATATAACACAACCAAAAATGATTAAGTCCTTGAAATATCCTCATAAGAAGGAAGCCTCCCATTTTACCTACTCACCTAATGGTCCCCATGTTATTAGTTATGATATTGGCTCAGTGTAATAATAACTACTCTCTTCAGGAAATTTAGGAAACGTTGTTTTTGCTAATCAGCTCATACTACTCTGTGGTAGTCATTAAGGCTAGTTTTCTAAGTTGTCAGCAATGGTTTGATCAAACTCTTGGCCTCCTTATGGTTGAACAGTACCATCTGACCAGTTCTGAACAAAGATTTATGAGCAAAAGTGATGTGTGTAATTTTTGGACTAATCATGTAATAGCCAATTTGGTATCCTCCAGAACTCTTTTTTTTTCCCCCAACACTGATTTTGGATATTGGTTGCTCTTTCAACCTGAGTTCCTGAGTGCCTGCAGTGGCAGATAGGGGGATCCACATGGAAAAGTAGATGCTAGAAGTAATCAGATTGGTCATTTTTCATTAAAAATAAGTTATATTGGGTTCATACAAATTACGTAGATTTGGAAATAGCTGAATCTGATTATTTGGTCAGCTTCTCAACTAAATAGCTATAGTCATCATTTCAAGTATATATTCACTTATTTTGGTTCATACCTATTAAAATTTTTTTGAAAGATCACACTCAAGCTAACAATATAAAATGAAATGAGTGACACAAGTAGAGTTGGTTTGTTATTCAAATAAAAACTGAGATTTTAATATTTTAACATTTAACATAAACTTAGCTTCATGTGAACAACTGGGTCTCTGCTGGAACTGCTTTCTGGAGACAACCTGGTTGCTATTCTTGCCCATTTTAAAGGATATTCTGGTTTTGGAAACTTTTGATTAGAGATGGTATAAATAAGCACTTTATGGCTAAGCAATATAAGCTGGCTAAGATATAACTGAGAGGAACTAAACTAATTTAAGGGACTGTTTCCTGTTGTATATTAAATGTGTAAATTTATTTCTGGTGTATTTTTTGTTCGTTTTTTATGAAGTTGGTTCATTTTTTAAATTAGCAAATGAAAATTAGCAGAGACATTTTTCTTCCAGCTTCCTTGCTCAGAACCCACCGAAACTAAAAATGAATGAAAAGCAGAAGAAAATTTATGTTGTTATCAATGAGTGAGGAAATAGCTACATACTAAAAGGTATAAAATACTCTGGGAAACATCATTGAAATTGGATGCAAACTGGACAAAATTGAAAGCTGGCATATATTTTTTCAGAATTTGGAAATTTTGCTGTGCTGGGCTCTGAGGAGCTGTGGGTATGTCGGGCATCCAATCTCCCTAAAAGTATTCGTTCTATACAAATATCTTGAGTAATGGGATGAGATTTGAGGTGTGCTTGATCATCACAGAGTAAGGGGTGTTATCACATATACTCTGTTGGACACAGCATATAGCAGAGAGCACAGAGCTGAAAGAGAAACTATATTTACTCCTCGTTTCCATATTCCATGAATTATAACCTTAGACATGGGAAACTTCCGGAGAAGTGAGATAAATTATAAAAGTAGAGCAATAATTGCTATGCCTTAGCATCAAAATCCTGTGAATTAAGGGCTTCGTTTTGTGCTATTTCAGTCTTTTAAGCATCAGGAACAAAAAGAAATAGTTAAAGAAAAAATTAATTGAATCAGGACAAAGAGAACATAATATTTGGTGAGATGGTTTCAAAATCAGAAACAAAATCATAACTACCTCAGATTTCTCCCCCTTTAACACTGATCCTAAATTTTTTTTAAAAGTTTCATTTAAAAATAAGAAATAATCCAAACAAGAACAGAGAACCTAAACATAAGTACTGAAAATCAACCCAGAAAGTGTGCAAAAGCTAAAAGGATATGAAATATCTTCATCATCTGAAGATTTACCCAAAGAAATAGAGACTTATAGTTCAGCTACACATTTCCCATAATTTCAGACATTAAAATAGAAGAGGAACATGAATAAAAAGTCTCAAAGAATAGAGTAGCTAAAATGTGATGACAATGAATATTTGAAAAGGATACTTGTAAATCATGAAAAAGAAATTAAGGAGAAAAATAAATCCCTTACAGAAATAAAAGCCCTTTATACTACAGAAGACATAAAAAAAAAAAAAACAGAATACTAATAGAAAATAAAATCAAGCATAACTTAATAGATGAGACACACACACACACACACACACACACGTGCACACACAGAGGTGTTGCACATTTTTGGTAGATTTATTCCTAGATACGTTTTAGTTTTAGTTGTTATTTTAAACGGGTTGTTTATTTATTTATTTATTTATATTGTTATGAATATTCATGAGATAGAGAGCTGATTGTCACTTGCTGAAAAGACAAATTTTATTTAAAGTGAAGAAAGCAGATCAGTGGCTGATTGTCACTTGCCACTCATGCCCAAGATGTGGTGACCAGATCCATACTGGCAGCATGCCCATAACCACAAATTGTGATTTTAACCCATGTCCCCCACCAATTATCCCCAGCCTCCCTCCCTATACCCCTTTTCCCACTCGACTTTGTATCCCTAGGCATGCTCTCTCCCTTTGCAAGTCCAGCACACCACTGTGGTCTTTCTTTCCTCCCTTCTTCTTCTCTTAGCTCCCACTTATGAGTGAGCACATGTGGTATTTATCCCTCTGTGCTTTGCTTATTTCATTCAACAAAAGTTTCTCCAAGCTCATTCATGTTGTTGCAAATGGGAGAATTTCATTCTTTTTTATGGCAGAGTAGTATTCCATGGTGTATATATACCACAGTTTCCTTATCCAATCATCCTTCGATGGTCATTTAGCTTGGTTCCATATTTTGGCTATTGTGAACAGAGCTGTGATGAACATGGGAGTGAGGTATCCCTTCAACACGATGAATTCCATTCCTTTGGGTATATACCCAAAAGTGTGATTGCTTGGTCATATGGAAGATCTATCTGTAGTTGAGAAACCTCCATACTGTTTTCCATAGTGGTTGTGCGAATTTACAGTCCCACCAACAGTGTAGGAGCATTCCCTTCTCTCCACACCCCAGCCAGCATTTATTATTCTCTGTCTTTTTGACTATAACCAGTCTAACTGGGGTGAGGTGATAAATATCTCAATGGGGTTTTAATTTGCATTTTCCTGATGACTAGTGATGTTGAACATTTTTTCGTGTACCTATTTGCCATTTGTATACCTTCCTTTGAAAAAAGTCTACTCAGTTCCTTTGCCCATTTTTTAATTGGGTTATTTGGTTTTTTACTGTGTAATTGCTTGAGTTCCTTGTATATTATGGATATTAATCCCTCGTTGGATGCATAGTTAGCAAAAATTTTCTCCCACTCTGTAGGCTGTCGTTTCACTCTATTTATTGTTTCGTTTGCTGTGCAGAAGCTTTTTAGTTTGATAGAGTTCCCTTTGTTTATTTTTTCTTTTGCTGCCTGTACATTCAGGCTCATGTTCATAAAGTCTGTGCCCACACCTACTTCCTGAAGTGTTTCACCTGTATTTTCCCTTAGCAATTTCCGTTTCAGGTCTTTAAATGGATTATTTTTTTTAAAAAATGTTTCTAGTTTTTGCTAGAGTATTGAAATGTAACTGACATTTTAAATTTATCTTTATTGAGATATAATTTACATATTAAAAAAATACCTGTTTTAGGAGTTCGGTTCTATAAGTTTTGATTAATACACACACCAAAGTAAACACAGCAATAGCCTGTAAATTTAGCAGTTAATCATCCTGCTAGCTCCTGGTAACCACTGATCTGGTTTCTTCACTTTAAATAAAATTTGTCTTTTCTATAGCTTCATATAAATAAGGGGACGATGGATATCTTAACAATACTAAATCTTCCAACCCAAAACTATGGCATATCTCTCTATTTATTTAAGTCTTCTTCAATTTCTTTAAGCAATGTTTTATGATTTTTAGTGTGCAGGACTTGCACAACTTTTGCTAAACGTATTTTGAAGTATTTCACATTTTTGATGTTATTATATATAATATTTAAATTTAAACATCCAATTATTTCTAGTATAGAGAAATGTGTTTGACCTTATGTTTTAATCTTCCATCCCATAGTCTTACTAAATTCACTTATCACTTCTCCCTCTAGAACTTCAAATACAGGTACATTAGACTACTTGATACTGCCCCACAGGTCCCTAAGGCTCATTGATATTCAGTCTTTTTACTTCTCCTTGCTTCAATTTGGATTGATTCTATTGCTGTGTCTGCACAGTCTAATTTACTCTTTATTCCATCCTGTGAATTTTTCATTTCACATCCCCTGCCTTTTATGTCTAAACATTTTCCTTGGCTCTTTTCTATTTCTTTCCTATATCTTTCCTGTATCTTCTTTTTTCTATATCATGTCCTGTTTTCTTCTTAAGTTCCTGAGCATATTGAGCATATTTATTATATCTGTTTTAATGTTCTTGTCTGCTAGTGTATCCTCTCATATTTCTTGGTCTGTTTCTATTGATAGATTTTTTCCCCTCATTATGCACTATAATCTCCTACTTCTTTGAATGGATAGTAATTTTTTTACTGTATGTTAGACTCTGTGAGGTTCCATTACTAACTATTCTGCAATTTGATGTCTCACTTTAAAGAACGTTGTGCTTTCTTCTGGTTGGCAGCTTCTATGGGTCAAATGTGTCCCCTAAAATTTCATGTATTGGAAAATTTACCCCCATTGTAACAGTGTTAAGAGGGTGGGAAATCCAATTACAGTATTTGAAAGGTGGGGCCTGTCGGAGGTAATTACATTGTGAGAAATATGCCCTTGTGAAAGGATTGAAAATGGATTGATCCATTCATGGAATAATAGGCATGATTCTGATGGCTTTATAAGGAGAGCAAGTGAGAAATTTATCTCTCTCTTGCTCAGCCCATTCTCACCATGTGATAACCTGTGTTGCTGTGGAGAGCCACTACCAAGAAAAAGGCCCTCACAAGATGTTTCCCCGGAATTGGATTTCCTAGCCTCCCTAACTGAAGAAATAAATTTCATTTTTTTATGTGTTACTTAGCTTCAGGTATTTTGTTACAAGCAACAGAAACGCACTAATACAGAAAACTGATACTGAGAAGTGGGGTGTTGCTAATAACAAATACCTGAAAATGTGGAAGTGGCTTTGGAACAGGGTGATGAGCTGAGGCTGGAACAATTTGGAGGAAGAAGCTAGAAAAAGCCTAGATTCTAGTGAGGATTTAGAGGACAAGAAGACCAGGGAAAGTTAGAAATATCTTAGAGACTGGTTAAGTGGTTGTGACTGGAATACTGACAGAAATATGGACAGTAAAGGCCATTCTGAGGTCTTAGGTGTAAACAAAAAAGCAAGAGAATGGAAGAAAGACCCTGAAGGCATTTCAGAGACCTTCCAGGTATACCCTTCCATCACAGGCCCAGAGGCCTAGGAAGACAGAATGGTTTCAGGGAACAGGCCCGAGGTACCTTCCACAGGCTCCCTGCCCAGGGCCACCTCAGGAAGCTGCTTCCAGCACTCGGGCTACTCTGGGTGTTCCAGCCGTGGCTAAGCTAATTGAAATTCTTGCTTTGGAAGATACAAGCCAGAAGCCTTGGTGACATCCATGAGATGTTAAGTTGCAAGCTCACAGAATGCTAGAGCAGCTAACTTACTTGACTAGTTTGATTCATCTAATTCCTATTTGAAGCATTTCTATGGCGTGTCCAGTATAGTTTTCATTCCAGGCATATGTCAGTCCCTTTTTCAAAATATGACACCGCTGGGGTTTTTACTGAATGCCCCAGTGATAACAAGAATCTCTATATTTGGCTAGTCAGAGCTCAAATGTTTCCCTACCTTGTGAAAGATCTGAGAGTTGTTCACCTTACAATTCTTTGTCTGGCATTATTGAGTTTTACGCTATACATGTGCAACCTAGTATTCAGCAAAGACTCAAGAGGCCTCAATGGTAATTACGGAAGATTGTTTTCTTAATAGCTCCTTCTTCAAAATACAAGTACTGTCCCACAGTCTCCAGCTATCTCAGCTTTTTCTCAAAACTGATTTTATTTTTAACTTCAACATATGGACTATAAGTTTGTCTATGTCATTGTATATACTCTTGTTAAGGGCATCTTAACATTTCTTAGCATGAATATTCTATAATTCTTTTGGCTTCTTTACCATGGATGGACTTCCAGGTCCTGGGGCAGATATTTTGCACTGACTCATTTCAGTCCATTTCACATAACTAGGAGCATGCTTGACTGAATGACAAGGGCTGAAAAGTTATGGATGCCTTTCTCTCTCACTCCCTTACAGCTCAGATTCCAAACAGGCTTAGCTTTCAATGAGCAGACATACTCATTTATTGGAAACGCAGTCTGGTGCTTCCACTGTTCCTACCAGTGAGCTTGGTTGCAGCAGTATCTGGTTTTTATGAAACAGAAATTAACAGGGCCTATACCTGGTGCCTAACTTTAGAATACCTCTCAGTTCATGCCTAGCTTCAGAATAGTCTCAGTTATAGAGACTCAGCATAAAGTTACTTTTTAGGCATTCCAGTGATTTTGAAGAACCTAATTCCCTGTACTAAATTTTTCTCAGCTTAAGCTGGCAAGAGTAGTTTCTGCCATTTTTAACTAAACACTGAGTGCAAAGGAAATTTGAACATGAAATTGAGGGCTGCATGTGACAGAAGCCATAAATTTGGCACTGGCTTGGCAATCAAGAGGATGACAAGGATTTGGATGCTGCATTCTGAAAAGATGGTGAACTTTGTTATTTGATGATAAAGATTGATACAATCATCCTCTGTGGTGCCTTGGAAGGAAGAGTATGTGCTGACCATGGCTGTAACATTAGGGGAAATGATAGAGACAATAAAATACAGGTGTGTTAATTCCTTCTTTCATTTTTAAACAAAGTTCTATACACAGTCTAAAGCCAGCCAGTCTGCAAGCAAAGATGGAAGGAAATACAATTCCATTCATGAAATGCTCTCTGCCTTGTTCTACAATCCAGTTTGACTGAGAGTACAGTAGTGTGGTTCCTTGAAGAGTTGAGAAGGCCAGCCATTTTAACCCCAACACTGAAGCAATTATTAGTAGGAATCTAAAGCAATCGCCATGTAAGAGGTAACAGTAACTAAAACCATAACAGAATGCCAAAAGCCTGTCATCAGAGAGGATTTTATCATTGCTAAGTGTCAGTGACTCTGTGTGACTCTCATTTTCCTCTTTTTCAAATGAGAGCTTTTATTTGTTTATTTTGATTTAGTTTCACCATGATATATGGGATGAGTTTAGGGGTGGGTAGCTTGCTTGCTTTTTATTTTAGCAGTTGCCAGACCACAAGACTGCAGATAATCTGACAACACTACAGTGATTATTGTCTGTGACTTTGGGACTGTCTCTCTTGGAAAAGGCATGATTGGATTCTATGTGTCAGAAGAAAGGTATGGGTAAGTATTTGGGTGGGCAAATGGCTCGAGTGTGGTAGAGACTACAAGTTATCCCACAAAATCAATTTTACCCACTTGCTCAGGAGCAGACCTGCAAGTAGTATATTCCAAGAATAATAACTACATCCTATAGTTTCCCTTGAATTTAGGTGTGGCTATATGACTGTGGATGAGTTTTGGATAATGACATGTAAGTGGAAGTGATATGGAGAACAATCCAATAAATACTTTCAAAGGGAGGGTCATGCTCTTCTCTTCCCCTTTATTCCTACCTGCTAGCTCAAATATGGATCAGATGACTGAAGCTGGAACAGTTACACCGGACCACAGGTAAAAGCCACATATTGAAGATGGCAGAGCAAAAAGATAGACAGATCTCTGATAATCTTGGGATTTTCATGCCAGACATTTACATAAAGGAGAAATAGACCTCTATAATATTTTAGTCACTGTTATGTTGGGTTTTTCTGTCCATTACATATAAAACTACCCTTATTCTTAATAGAGGCATTCTATAAATTTTTCATATTATCAGAAAAATGCTTCAATAAACAATGATGTCTTTAGGTAAATATGCTTACATGTTATAAGTTTTATTTTTTATGATATGTTCCTAGAATTGGAATTCTTGAGCAAGTGATTCGTTTTAGTCTACTGTCTTTTGCCAAACTTTCTGTAAATCATTTATCTTTTTTCTTGTTAATTTGTAGAAATTCTTTATATACGCTTGATTTAATTATTTTCAGTTACATTTTTGAAATTTTTTTCCCCAGACTGCTGCTTATTGTGTAACTTTATTTATGGTGCCTTTAATTAAAAAGATATTTATACTTAGGCAAAAGTGGCAATATTTCCCTTTCTGGCTTCTGGATTTTGTGGATTGCCTAGGAAACACTTAGCATTTCTAGAGGCTATAACACTATTTTTGTATATTTTCTCCAACATGTTTATACAATTAAAAATTCTTTTTAATCCATTTGGAATTTATGCAACGTATGAGGTAGGGGTCTAATATTTCATTCTCTTTAATGAATATCCAGTATCCAGGAGATATGGATATGTTATCCATTATCAGTGCTATATCCAATATCAGTGAGATGCAGATTTTTTTAATAACACATCTGTATCTCACTGATTTAAAATGTAACTTTTATTAATCAAATTCTTGAATATGCATAGTTCTGTTTCTTGGTTTCTCTAACCTGTTTTATTAATCATCTTTCTATTTCTGCAGCAATGCCATTCTTTGTTAACTACCACAACTTTGTAATGCATTAGATATCCAGATGGCAAATCTTTTTATAAAAGTTTTGAGTGTTTTCGCTTATATACACTTCCAGATGAACTTTTGAAACAAATTTTCATCAATCCAGTTGAAGAAAAATTTTAACAATATTGTAACTCTCGTAAATTTTAGAAGTCGCTAAGGGCTTTTAAAAAGATGTATGTTAAGTATGATATTAACATTTGAAAAAATATTATGATAACTAGCCAGTTAGAAAGTATTTAGAATAAGGATGCTATGTGAATACTATTGACATGTTTACATGAATGCTTATTTTGTCTATGGCTTCACAAATTATGAAAATAATGCCTCAAAATTCTTCATTCTATTATTTCAAAGAAAAGAAATAATCACCTTTCCCCCAAGACTTAACTGGGTCCATATTTAGACAAAGAATTAATCCAATCCCAATTCTCTTCTCTATATATCCAGATGTTTCAATGTATATTGAATGAGATTAGCAAACAGCAATGTTCTCAGTTTCCTTTGTTGGTGAGAAACTGGTTGAAACTGGAATTTCTGGTTTATTCTAATTCTATACAGTGAATATACTGGTATTATAAAATAATAGGCTACAGTTATTGTGATTTAATACTTATTATGTGGGCAGACAGACTGTGACCTTGAATTAATGTTGATTTTGTACTAATAAGAGATGCGTACAGAACTTTTAGTAAAATCAGTGAAAAATGCAAACCCTGATTATTTTTTGTTTTTTTGTTTGTTTGTTTGTTTGTTCTTTGCTCAATTTTATTTTTTGTTTTTGTTTTTGTTTTGGGGTTTTTTTTTTAACTTTTATTTTGTTGATATACAGTGTGGTTGATTATTGTTGCCCCTTACCAAAACCTCCCTCCCTCCTCCCTCTCCTCCCTGCCCCCCAACAATGTCCTTTCTGTTTGCTTGTCGTATCAACTTCAAGTAATTGTGGTTGTTATATCTTCTTGCCGACCCCCGGTTTGTGTGTGTGTGTGTGTGTGTGTGTGTGAATTTATATATTAATTTTTAGCTCCCACCAATAAGTGAGAACATGTGGTATTTCTCTTTCTGTGCCTGACTCGTTTCACTTAATATAATTCTCTCAAGGTCCATCCATGTTGTTGCAAATGGCGTTATTTCATTCGTTTTTATAGGTGAGTAGTATTCCATTGTGTAGATATACCACATTTTCCATATCCATTCATCCGATGATGGACATTTGGGCTGGTTCCAACTCTTGGCTATTGTAAAGAGTGCTGCAATGAACACTGGGGAACAGGTATACCTTCGACTTGATGATTTCCATTCCTCTGGGTATATTCCCAGCAGTGGGATAGCTGGGTCATATGGTAGATCTATCTGCAATTGTTTGAGGAACCTCCATACCATTTTCCATAGAGGCTGCACTATTTTGCAGTCCCACCAACAATGTATGAGAGTTCCTTTTTCTCCACAACCTCGCCAGCATTTATCGTTCAGAGTCTTTTGGATTTTAGCCATCCTAACTGCTATCTCAGTGTGGTTTTGATTTGCATTTCCCAGATGCTGAGTGATGTTGAGCATTTTTTCATATGTCTGTTGGCCATTTGTATATCTTCCTTAGAGAAATGCCTACTTAGCTCTTTTGCCCATTTTTTAATTGGGTTGCTTGTTTTTTTCTTGTAAAGTTGTTTGAGTTCCTTATATATTCTGGATATTAATCCTTTGTCAGATGTATATTTTGCAAATATTTGCTCCCACTCTATTGGTTGTCTTTTAACTCTGTTAATTGTTTCTTTTGCTGTGCACAAGCTCTTTAGTTTGATATAATCCCATTTGTTTATTTTTCTTTTCGTTGCCTGTGCTTTTGGGGTCATATTCATGAAGTCTGTGTCCAGTCCTATTTCCTGAAGTGTTTCTCCTATGTTTTCTTTAAGAAGTTTTATTGTTTCAGGATGTATATTTAAATCCTTAATCCATTTTGAGTTGATTTTAGTATACGGCGAGAGTTATGGATCTAGTTTCATTCTCCTGCATATGGATATCCAGTTATCCCAGCACCATTTGCTGAAGAGGCAGTCCCTTCACCAGTGAATAGGCTTGATGCCTTTGTCAAAGATCAGATGGCAGTAAGTGTGTGGGTTGATTTCTGGATTCTCTATTCTATTCCATTGGTTAGTGTGTCTGTTTTCATGCCAGTACCATACTGTTTGGGTTATTATACCTTTGTAGTATAGCTTAAAGTTGGGTAGTGTTGTGCCTCCAGCTTTATTTTTTTTACTCAGCATTGCTTTGGCTACGCATGGTCTTTTATTACTCCATATAAATGTCTGGATAGTTTTTTCCATTTCTGAGAAAAATGTCTTTGGAATTTTGATGGGGATTGCATTGAATTTGTATATCACTTTGGGTAGTATGGACATTTTCACTATGTTGATTCTTCCAATCCAAGAGCATGGAATATCTTTCCATCTTCTTGTATCCTCTCTAATTTCTCTCAGCAGTGGTTTGTAGTTCTCATTATAGAGATTTTTCACCTCCTTGGTTAACTCAATTCCTAAGTATTTTATTTTTTTGGTGACTATTGTAAATGGGCAGGCTTTCTTGATTTCTCGTTCTGCATGTTCACTATTGGAGAAAAGAAATGCTACTGATTTTTGTGTGTTGATTTTGTATCCTGCTACTGTGCTGAAATCATTTATCAATTCCAAGAGCTTTTTTGTAGAGGTTTTAGGCTGTTCAATATATAGGATCATGTCATCTGCAAACAGGGACAGTCTGACTTCATCTTTTCCAAACTGGATGCCCTTTATTTCCCTCTCTTCTCTGATTGTTCTGGCTAGTACTTCCAACAATATGTTGAATAGGAGTGGTGAGAGTGGGCATCTTTGTCTGGTTCCTATTCTTAAAGGAAAAGCTTTCATCTTTTCCCCATTCAGGATGATACTGGCAGTGGGTTTGTCATATATGGCTTTAATTATGTTGAGATACTTTCCCTCTATACCTAACTTATAGAGGGTCTTTGTCATGAATGAGTGCTGAACTTTATCAAATGCTTTTTCAGCTTCTATAGAGATGATCATATGATCCTTGTGTTTGAGTTTATTAATATGGTGTATCACATTTATTGATTTGCGTATGTTGAACTAACCTTGCATCCCTGGGATGAATCCCACTTGATCGTGATGAATAATTTTACGTATGTGTTGCTGTATTCTGTTTGCTAGTATTTTAGTGAGGATTTTTGCATCTATATTCACCAAGGATATTGGCCTGTAGTTTTCTTTTTTGGTTATATCTTTACCTGGTTTTGGTATCAGGATGATGTTTGCTTCATAGAATGAGTTTGGGAGATTTGCGTCCGTTTCAATCTTTTGGAATAGTTTGTAAAGAATTGGTGTCAATTCCTCTTTGAATGTGTGGTAAAATTCTGCTGTGAGTCCATCTGGTCCTGGGCTTTTCTTTGTTGGGAGCCTTCTGATAACAGCTTCAATCTCCTTTATTGTTATTGGTCTGTTCAAATTTTCTACGTCTTCACGGTTCAGTTTTGGGAGCTTGTGTGTGTCCAGAAATTTATCCATTTCCTCCAGATTTTCAAATTTGTTGGCGTATAGTTGTTTATAGTAGTCTCGAATGATTCCTTGTATTTCAGATGAATCAGTTGTAATATCACCTTATTCATTTCTAAATTTTTTTATTTAAATCTTCTCTCTTCCTTTTTTTGTTAGCCATGCTAATGGTTTGTCAATTTTATTTATCTTTTCAAAAAACCAACTTTTTGATTCGTTGATCTTTTGTATTGTTTTCTGGGTTTCAATTTCATTCAGTTCTGCTCTGATCTTAATGATTTCTTTCCGTCTGCTTACTTTAGGTTTGGATTGTTCTTGTTTTTCTAGTTCTTTAAAGTGAAGTGTTAGGTTGTTCACTTGCCATCTTTCCATTCTTCTGAGGTGAGCATTTAATGCAATAAATTTCCCCTTTAATACTGCTTTTGCAGTATCCCACAGATTTTGGTATGATGCATCATTATATTCATTAGTTTCAATAAATTTTTTGATTTCCTGCTTGATTTCTTCTTGGACCCATATGTAATTAAGTAGAATGCTGTTTAATTTCCATGTGTTTGTATAGTTTCCAGAGTTTCGTTTGTTATTAATTTCTAGTTTTAATCCATTGTGGTCTGAGAAAATACAATTGGGATAATTCCAATTTTTTTGAATTTATTGAGACTTGATTTGTGACCTAATATGTGATCTATCCTGGAGAATGATCCATGTGCTGATGAGAAGAATGAATATTCTGAGGTTGTTGGATGGAATGTTCTGTAGATATCTGCCAATTCCAATTGGTCTAGAGTATTGTTTAGATCTTGTGTTCTCTACTGATTCTTTGCCTAGATGATCTGTCTAATATTGACAGTGGGGTGTTCAGGTCCCCTGCTATTATGGTATTAGTGTCTATTTCCTTCTTTAGGTCTAATAGAGTTTGTTTTATAAATGTGGCTGCTCCAACATTGGGTGCGTACATATTTATGATTGTTATGTCTTCTTGATGGATCAGTCCTTTTATCATTAAGTAGTGTCCCTCATTGTCTCTTTTAATGGTTTTTAGATTAAAGTCTATTTTGTTAGATATAAGAATAGCTACTCCAGCTCATTTTCTTTTCTGTTTGCATGGTAAATCTTTTTCCATCCTTTCACTCTTAGTCTATGTGAATCTTTATGGGTGAGGTGGGTCTCTTGTAGGCAGCATATAGTTGGGTCCTTCTTTTTAATCCAGTCAGCCTGTCTGTGTCTTTTGATTGGGGAATTTAAGCCTTTTACATTAAGAGTTGTTATTGAAAGGTGTTGATTTATTCCTAGCATTTTACTGGTTGTTTGGTTGTCTTAGGTGTCTTTTGTTCCTTGCTTTCTGATTTACTGTATGGTTTCTGTGTTTGTTGTTTCCTTAGGTTGTAGAGAGCATTTTTGTTTGTTTGTTTTCTCTTCATGAATGCCATTTTTATTATACTAGTGGTTTTTTAATTTTCTTGGGTTTTTATGGCAGTGGTAGTTATTTTTCAGGGACCAAAAACCCAGTACTCCCTTGAGAATTTCTTGTAAGGGTGGTCATGTGGTGGTGAACTCCTGCAGTTTTTGTTTATCTGAGAAATATACTATTTGCCCTTCATTTTGGAAGGATAGCCTTGCAGGGTAGAGTATTCGTGGCTGGCAATCTTTGTCTTTTAGTATTTTGAATATATCATCCCATTCCTTTCTAGCTTTTAGGGTTTGTGATGAAAAGCCTGATGTTAGCCTGATTGCGGCTCCCTTATAGGTGATTTGACGCTTCTCTCTTGCAGCTTTTAAGATTCTCTCTTTGTCTCTGAGTTTTGTCAATTTGACTATAACATGTCTTGGAGAGGGCCTTTTTGGGTTGAATACATTTGGAGATTGTTGAGCTTCCTGGATCTGAAGATCTGTGATTTTTCCTATACCTCGGAAGTTTTCTGTCACTATTTTGTTGAATATGTTTTCAATGCAATCTCTGTTTTCCTCCTTTTCTGGGATACCCATGACTCGGATATTTGAGCGCTTAAGGTTGTCTGATATCTCTCTCAGAATTTCTTCAATGTCTTTGATTCTTTTTTCTTTTTTTTTTTTTGGTCTGCTTGTGTTATTTCAAACAGCCCATCTTCAAGTTCAGAGGTTCTCTCTTCAACTTCGACAAGCCTGCTGGTTAAACTCTCCATTGTGATTTTTATTTCGCTGAATAACTTCTTCAGTTCAGCAAGTTCTGCTACATTTTTTTTCAGGACATTGATTTCCTTGTACATTTCCTCTTTTAGGTCCTGTATACTTTTCCTCATTTCATCATGATGTCTAGCTGAGTTTTCTTGTATCTCATTCAGTTTCCTTAGAATTATCACTCGAAATTCCTTGTCAGTCATTTCAAGGGCTTTTTGTTCTATAGGATCTAGAGTTTGAGATTTATTAACTTTTGGTGGTGTACTTTCTTGATTTTTTGTATTTCTGGTATCTTTTTTTTTATGTTAATTCATTGTGGCAGGGAATTTCACAGTCCACCGGTTTGAGACTATTGACTAACTAAGATGTTGCTGTGGTTGCCAATTTGGTATGGCTCCCTCCATGACTGCTCAGTTGGCCTCTAGTGCCTTGTGTGTATGGTTGCCTCAGGGCGTTGGGCCTCTCCGGTGAGCCACCTCTCTGGTCAGCTTGGACTCTGCTGGGCTGCTGGATCACAGGGCAGTACAGCAGGGTGTTTGGTTTCTGCTGAGCTTCCACTTCCTGTGCAGGACTTCTTGCTGTTCCGTGCACTCTGGCCCAGGCTGTTGGATCACGCAGTGGCGACCCCATAGGGTGTGTGGTTTCTGTCGAGTCTCCGCCTCCCTAGCCGGATGTCTCTCTGCTCTGTGCACACTCGGCTGGGCTGGGACGTGTCTTCTGCAGCCGTCGTCTATCAGCTGGGCCTTCAAGACCCTCCTCGGCACCGCCTCCGCCTCACCCAGGAAGTCTACCAGGTTTCTGCTAGGCGCAGATGACCTGTCGCTCTGGGTGCCTTTGTAGCACTGTGTAGATCTTTCTCGGGACTTATCACCTTCCTCCTGGTATTGCAGTTATTTGTGTACTTGTCTTATCTCCCACACCAGAGTGTGAGCTCCTTGGGGGAGGAGCCTGCAGCACATGGTTCACCTTTGAATCCCCCTGGCTTGGACCCAGTCCAGTGCCCGTCCGCAGTCAGCTCTCCAGCAGGTTCAAGCGAACTTGGGAACTCTCTGACCACACTATTCCTATCCAGAAATTGGTTAGGCGTTTTTCCGAACTGGTGGCCACAGAGATGGTATCTGCCTCCCTGTAACAGGAAGTTTACCGGGGGCCGGAGCCCAGGGTGCGGTGGAGTGACAGTCAGCCCAGCCCGTACTTCCTTGCCCCCCGACGCTGGCCGGGGACGCCCCACACCACCAGCCCCGCCAGAGAACCTCGGAGGGAGTGGGTGGGTAGGCCGGCCCACAGGCCCTGGGAAGCCCCACGCAGTGGCAAGCAAGTGGGAAGGCTCAGTGCGGAGCCGAGCCTGGCGAGGAGGACAGGCTTGCCCGAGCCGGGCCAGAGCCCCCGCCACCTGAGAAAATGGAGGCAGCCCCAAGGCTGGTGAGTGGCCCGGTGGGGCAGGCGGAAGCCAGGCAGGCGTCTGCCCCCTGAGCAGCGCCGGGCCAGGGGGTCACTCACAGGGCTGTGCCGGGTCGAGCGGCTCCCTCTCTGCCTCTGCGTCGTCACCGTCCCCGTTCTCGGCCGCCGCTGCCTCGGGCTGCTCACTCGGTCCCGCGACGTGGCTCGGGTGCTCCCAGGAATCTTCTTTTATGCTGGCCTGAAACCATGAATCCTGAATAGGGCAGCTGGCCACCTTCAGCGCGACCCCGGCCTCTGGGATCCTGGCAGTGTCAACAGCAGCCCTGGCGCCATGTTCCCTGTTTAGAGACTTGCTTTTGCGGCTAAGAAACAGTTCTTTTCCTGCTCCATACTTCAAAGCTGTTGCCTGTAAATGAGGCAGCCTCTCCAAACCCTGATTATTTTTTGGCTACCATTTCCTTTGCTATAGTCACATGGTACTGTTTAGTCAGCTCCAGTTTAACAGGTTCTTAACTCACACTACTCAGCTTTTCTCTCAATGTTGAGCTGCTAGCAGGCTCAAAATGGTTGAAATCAGAAAAATATCTAAACTTTGCCACATGATAGAGGAGAATAAAATCACCTGTCATGACTTGCCAGACCACCACAGAGTTGAGCACAAGTCAACAATCCAAATCCATTCCTCTCTTATGGTAATTCTGCCTTGGGATCCTTAGTGTAGTCTCTTGCTCACAGAACTCAGTTGGAAACAACCCAGTGTATCCATAACATTGAAATTCCTATGGGGGTGGATCTCATTTGATCCCAAAACAGCCCTATGAGCTTGATATTACTGTAACTCCTGTTTTATAGATGAGAAGACCCAAGGCACAGAAAGATGGAGTAGCATGACCAATATCACACAGTGAGCACATGGAAAGGCAGAACACAGCGTGATAGGAAGATAGCAGGGAAAAGGAAGACAGACAGTGGGACTCCAGGGTCTGTACTCCTAACCACTACTTTGTACTGCTTCCAAAAGGGACCAGGGAAGGAGACTTTTGAAGACTATTCCACATGGACATAGAAGGGCACACAGTCTGCATGTCTCTTCAGGAATGTGAACGTCTCACTAATTCCCTCCAGTAAGAGTATTACAGGAACTAACCACAATATTTAAGAAATGCCTGTATTGTAAAGGTTATATATATGGAAATTATATCTTACAAAACTTAAAATTGTTCATAGGTATTTACACTAAGGCTTCTTCCTGTAAATCTACATTGCAAAAGAGCATTTGTTTTTTATTTGCCCTTCAGTTTGTCCATGAGCACTAATTTGATCCCATAAAGTTTGTCCAATGTCAACAAATAAAACTGCTTTTGTGTGTGTGAATGCATCTATGACTTTACATACATATACACTAAGAGCATTCCTATAGGGCAGCAGCAAAATATTATTTCAGAGAGAAGCAGACAGGTATATTTGAATACATAGGATGTCCATATATGAGGAGTTTCATAGCTTTACCTTTATGACCTAAAATTTTAACATGTTTATTTGTAATTGTACATATTTATGGGGTACAGTGTGTTGTTTCAATACATGCACATATTGTATAACGATCCCTTTAGGATAGTTAGCATATCCATCATCTACACGTTTATCATTTCTTTTTGGTGATAATATTCAAGATCCTCTTTTCTAGCTATTCTGAAATATACAATACAATTTTGTTAGTTATATTTGCTCTAGAACACCAGAACTTAGTCTTCCTGCCTCACTGTAATTTTGTACCTGTTAATCCACCTTTTCCCCCTTCCTGTCTACCCACTCCTTCCCCTCCTATGCTCTACTTGTGTGAGAACCATTTTTTTTGTTTGTTAGCTTTTTTGTTGTTGTTTGTTTTGGTTTTGTTTCTGTTGGCTGTCTGGTAACAGGAACTGAACCCTTGATCTTGGTGTTTTCAAGTCTACGCTCTAACCAGCTGAGCTAACTGGCCAGTCCTAGAACCACTTTTTTTTAGTTCCACGTGTGGAAGATCATGCGGTGTTTGTCTTTTTGCACCTGACTTCACTTACGATGGTCTCTGATGAGGCAAAGGCGGAGCCCCCGAGCCACTGCAGTTTTAGCACTTAACTTCCATTTCCAGAAGAGGAGAGCTCTCTGAGGTGCACAGGAAGGAAATTTGAGGCAATCCCAATTGCACACATTAAAGCATCCTACAACAACACACAGATCCACGTACTGTCTGTGATAACCAGCTCCTTACCAGGGCTTCCTGTGGCATGGAGGTTTCAGAATGCCAAGGGCACAGGCAACACAGCGCCGGCATAGCTTCGGGGAGAAAGCTGAGAAGAAGGGTGTGGCCCACATCCTAGCTGTGGTGAAAGGCCTGGGGCCAGGGCACTTGTCTGCCATCAAGTGACTCACCATGGAGGGCCTTGAAGTGATCTCAACCACAGACAGCAGCCCCATCCCGCACACGGGCTGTGCACCGGGAGGGAAGCCTGCACTTGAACTTGACATCAAGTCTCTCCTCCAGTTGGATCTTGTAGAAAGCTCACTGTCAGGCTACCTCCAGAAGAGGAATTATTGGAGATGCTTTAGGCAGTTAAGGGGGAGCTTTGCCTCCTCCCTCAGTGGCCTTTGCTTGCACCTCTGCCTGGAGATAGGTGTACCCCACAAGAGAGACAGACACAAAGGGAGCCATAGGGGCAGCTGTGGCCTGGGCTACGACCTTTGCTCCGAGAAATAAAAGAATATCTGTAAAAAACCAAACCCAAACAAAAAAAAAAAAAACCACATGATTTTTTAAGCAAGCTGTTGCACAGAAATTCCTGCTGATAGATCCAACAAAAAGAATGCTGTGGTAAGTCCAGCTAAGTTACCGCCTGGCTTCACTTTATTTAATTAGAAAACAAGCAGAGAGTTGGGAAAGAGTTGTTTTAGGTTAAAAAAGAACTCAATTGACCAGTATACTCATCTCACGGAAGTACTCTAGAGACCCAGATTAAGGACACGTTTTTTTATCAGGATCATGATATCCTTTTCCTAAATGAAGCATTTGCATCACAGTGAAAATTCCCTCTTTCCCTTAGATACCTATGAAAAAGAACTTCTAAATACTGCATTTGTTTTGGCTCAAAGGCGAATTGTGGGTTATCTGACTCTCTAATCAGTTTCACAATTCTCTGTGAATTAGCTCTGTTTGCTTAGCAAATTTTCCTTGTTCACGATGGAAATTTGGGCAAAAATGTGTTTATATTTTCCTCCAGTAAAACAGTGTTATCTGAAAGGCCCTCTCTGTGGTATTCGGAGTACTTTGGTTGTCTTATACTGCCAGCACTATGAGCCAGAACAGGACTCAGGCTACAGTATTTGGGCTCTTTCTGAGGTAGGGCAGTTTGTTCAAATCACTAACCACAGTGTGATTGGATTGCTTTCAAATTTCAAAAAAAAAAAGCTCTCATGGGGCAATACTGTAGTGTGGTTAAATACTAGCAACCATCTTCCTTACCCCAGCTAGAGATCACCAGGGAGCTGCGCAGTCCATTTTTGTGGTCCAGTAGCAAGAACGACCATTGACAGAAATATTTCATATTTTGGATGTACATGAGTTATGTCCTCTCTTCTATTCTCCCTCAATCCGTTTTTCTCTTTCTTCTTTCTGCTCTTTTCTCTCACTATTTTTAAATTTATTATGTTCCCCTTCCCATAATTGACATTAAACATTCTTTCGATATTTAAGTGTTCAATAATAGCCCCCTGGGAGGAAATAACATTATATATACAGTTCACTCTTGAACAACACGGGTTTGAACTGCACTTATATGAGGTCTACTTATTGAAAGAAAGTGAGCCGAGATGCTGGGTACCATTCAAGCTTTATTAAAGCAAAAGAAACCTGCCAGGCTGTGCCCAAAGTGGCATAGGGCCCAGGGCTGCCCTGAAAATGGGGGACAGCACCAGGTGTGGGGGTGGTAGAGCTTATATAGGGCTCCAAGGGCTGGCTGTTACCATCAAGGAGGGTCATTATGCTAATGTGGGCCTGGGTGGAGAACTGCGTCCTTGAGGAAGCAAAAGGGGTTTCTGTTTAAGTCAGGAGGCTCCTCGTAAAGGGGGGAGGGGAGGAGGTGGGCAGCGCCGTTTTGTACTTGGGCTTGTCTAAAGTGCCCCTGGTTATGTGGCAGATCTATTACTCCTGCCTTTTAAGTATAGGGAAAAGGGGGAAAGAGCAGGGGTCTCATTCTTCTGAAGCTACTTCCTGCTGGAGATGGGTGAAGATATGGAAAAAAATAAGATTTAGGTGGCGGGGTATTGGTTTTGTGTGAGAAGGCTGTATTCCTCTGGGGAAGGGTCGCTGATTCTGAGGGGCTGATTTCCTCCCTGCAGGGACAATTCGGTGACCTTTTGGTTGGTGAAAGTCTGCATACGTTCCTGCCAGAAATTAGAGAATCACCAAAAGAGACAGGGACCAAAAAGTAGGATGAGGCACAGTTAGGGGTCCTAGTAGGGGCATAAGCCAGGGTATCCAAGGGTTCAGTGAAATGGTTTAAGTTGATTTAGATCACCCTGGACTCATTTATGTAATGACAGCATTCCTCCCCCAAGAAGAGGCAGGTGCCTTTGGGAGATTTTCAATTTTGTGGGTCCTAAAATGGATGAAGTGTGAGGAGATGTCAGGCTGGGGGTTGAGCAGAGGGACCCCTCTGGCTTGGTGTTAACAGATTCTTTGGGTAAATCTCAGGTGCTAGTTTTACCAAGGATAAGCGATACCAAGGAGGCCTTTCCTACTACGTTTACTGCCGTGGGGGTGGTGAAAATTACTGTATAACGCCCTTCCCAACATGGCCAGAGGGGCTTTGGGATTTGGGTTTTAATATACACTTGCTGTCCCAGGCTCAGTTTAAAGTCTGAGAGGATGGTGGGGAAAGGATGAGGTTATAGAAGGTTGGCCTGTTCCCTAAGAAGATCCCTAATGAGCAAAAAAGTAGGGAGATACTGGCCTAAAGGTGATGAGCTGGAAGGGAGAGTTGTGAGAGTGAAGGGCCGACCATACATAAGTTCGAGGGGGCTGAGGCCTGTGGGCTTGCAGGGGACAGCTCACAGGCGAGTGAGTGACTGGTGGGGAGGCCAAAACGAGGGATGATTTCTGAGGTGAGAGCATGTGTTACTGCTGTAGCATCCTCTGAAGTGCAGGGAAAAGCCTCAAACCATCCTGAAAAGGTATCTACTATTGTTAGAAGCTAGCGTGTCCTTTTGTGGGGAGAGTAATATAAGGGCTGAAGAAGGTGTAGTAGGAGTTCATAGCCTACATGAACTGAATTATGGAAATCTAAAAGGATTTGCTCAGTTTGTGTAGTAGGGAGGACATAGCGAATGGAGAGAGTATACCAGTTGTCCTTTTTCTGTGCCCCCCAACTGTTGGAGGTGTTATTTTTCTTGGGGTGTGTCTTGGGATAAAGGCATAGGGGCCATGAGAAGGACCTGAGCAGGAGAGGAAGAGTGGGGGCCTGGTGATTGAGCAGCCTGTTTTGCAGTTAGATCTGCCAATTTGTTACCCTGGGCTATGGGGTCATTGGCGGTTTGGTGTCCTCTGCAGTGTATAACCCCAACCCCCTCTGGGAGTTGTGCAGCCTCAATAGCTTGTGTTAGATTTACTATGGCATAACCTGACAGGGGGGCAAGCGTGGAGGTGGCGCTCCCATCTATGAACTGCTTAATGTGATGCTGGGAGATGTGTGGAAAGCGATTGAGAAAGAGGTCTAAAGCCTCCATGCAATTGTGTTATGAGTGTTTTGGGATGAGAGTGGCTGGATTTTAAGGGAGGGCAATGTTTAAAGGAGATCTGGGAGTTTTCAATGAAAGTAAGGTGAATAAGTTGTAGGCGGGAAAGGGAGAGAATTGACTTGGCCTTATGGTTGAGAAGGTCTTGACTGTTTGTTGTTTAAAAGTTAGTTTAGAGTTTTCTTGTGTTAAAAGGGCAGCTGCTGCCAAGGCCCACAAACAGGGGCCCATTCCCGAGCTGTGGTGTCTAGTTGTTTAGAGAGGTATGTAACCAGGGAGAAAATATCTCCTGCCTCTTGTCCCAAAACCCCAACTGCCAATCTTTAGGTTTTGGTGACAAATAGGATAAAAGGATGAGATAGGTTTGAGAGAGATATCTCCTGGGGCTGCGAGGAGAGTGGCTTTTAATCACTGGAAGGGAGAATGAATGGGCTTTGTGGGATCTAAGGGAATGGCAGGATCCCCTTTGGCTGCCCCATAAAGTGGTTTTGCTGGCACACCAGAGTTAGGAATCCATAGACGCCGATACCCTGCAAGCCCCAAAAAAGAAAGGATTGCACCCTTTGTGTAGGAGTAGGGAGTTCAGAAATTAGACTCTTGAACTAAAGGAGAGGAAATTTGGGCCTTGCTGAGGACACTGGACATCCCCTGGAGGCCAGCAAATTAAGGAGAGCAACAATGTGGGCCTGGAAATCCTCATAGGAGGGGCTGCATAGGAAGAGGTCATCCACATATTGTATTAAAATGCTGGAGGTTAGGAGAAGTTCAGATAAGTCTTGAGCTAAGGCCTGGCCAGAAAGTGGGGGCTATCCTGAAACCCCTGAGGTAGTACTGCCTAAGTAAGTTGTTGGGAACAGCACATGTCAGGATCAGCCCTGTACTAACTGGCATGAGCCATCAGGCTTTATAACTGGAAGGATGGGTGTATTGAAAGGTGAGTGGGTAGGCCGTGAGAGAAGAGATGAAAGGAGTTTGTGTATGATGGGTTTTAAGCCTATTAGGTGTTTGTTAGTGGTGGGGTACTGTGGGACATTAGGGAACAAAGAGGGGTTCCACAATTTAACAAGGATAGGGGAATGGTGCATAGCAATGGAGGGAGAAGAAGCGTCCCATACTAGGGATTAACCTTGCCTGAGGGGGAGGGGAAGGTAGAAGCCTCAGGGGCCAGGTCTGGGTGCAGCCTGTAACAGGAGTATTATAGCTGGAGTTAAAGTGTTTAGGGTAAAAGTAGCTTTGAATTTGAAAAGAATGTCCCATCCCAGTAAGGAGGCTGGGCATTGAGGCATTATTAAGAATTTGTGTGAGAATTGTGTGTGATGTAGGATGCAGGAAAGGCTTGAGTGATCCGTGGGTGGTATTCTGATCCCATGACCTCTACTATTGTGATAGAGGACGGGGTTGTTGGTCCTGCATACTTAGGAAGGTTAAAGTAAATGGCCCCTATATCAATGGCATAGAGATTGGCTTACCTGCTACAAGGTAAGTTACCCTGTGCTCAGGTGTGGTGATCAGCGCCCTCAGGCCCTGGGCATCATCAGTCCTCCTCCTGGGCAAAGCCAAGAAGCTCCAGTAGGGATGGCCATGAAGCCAAAGGCTGTAGGTTGAGGACTGGACCACTCCCTCTCTGGCGAGTGGCACAGTCAATCCCCCAGTGACCTGGCCATTTGCAGTGAGGACAGGTTATGACAGACCCATGCTGAGTGGCCCAGTTGACTACATTTGAAGCAGTTCCTAGGTGACTTATCCCTTGAGGCAGCCAGCTTTAGAGTATGTGAGCCACGGATGGCATTAGCCAGGAGCTGGTACTTGGCCTGATCTCTTTTATAGTTTTTTCAAATATCAGGGGCTGATTGGGTAATGAAATGAGAGTGTAAGAGGGCCATGCCTGCAGGGGAGTTTGAGTCTATACATATGTATTCATGTAAAACCTCAGAGAGGCAGGTTAGGAAATTGCTGAGATTTTCAGTGGGTCTCTGTGGGATCTTTCTAAGCTTGTCATAATTGACTGACTTGTGAGTAGCCTTTTGGAGGCCGTGAAGTAGGTATGTGATCATATTATCCTGGAGATCCCAATCCCCATGGCCAGCCTGGTAGTTCCAATTTGGGTCCATGCAAGGAACAGCAATGGCTCCCACAAGCCACCTATTATTTTGAGCATGTACCTGAGCTGCCATCCAGACCTGCTCCCTGTACATAGACACAGACAATTCCTTCCATCCCAGCCACTTTATGGAAGGGTTATAAAAAGCTGGAGCTGAGGTGGGGTTGTTACATGATGAAAGGGGAGAAGGGGTGGGGTTGAGCTGAGAATGAGCATCTGGAGACCAGGTGCCAGGAAGAGAGAGAAATGTGGAGGGCTGATGGATCAGAAGATTGATCTGAGTCTGGAAGGAGAGGTTGAGCATGAGCTAGGAGAATTTGAGACATAGGACAGTTCTGACAGAGAGAAGAACATGTTCAGAGATAGGAAAAGGCCTGAACAAGGAATCTCTACAGATTTTGCCATTTCAGTGAGTGTCTAAATCAAGTGCCATCTTGTGGTCACTGGGATCCATTGTAACAAGGCATTTGTGTTTTAATGTCTCCCTGGAGGCCAAGAAATTGGCCAGGAGATGGCCCAGAGGCGTAGAGTGGCCCAGAGGCATAGAACTCAGAGTACAGTGGAAAATGGGATGTTTAGGTTCAATGTCTCCCTGGAGGCCAAGAAATTGGCCAGGAGACAGTCCAAGGGCATAGAGCGTGAAGGTTTGGATTGTGAGGATCCCATTTAGAGGGTAAGAAAGGGCAGTCAGTGCTGGTAGAAGAAGTGTGCCAACAAAGAACGTCCTCTTTGGTGCCCACCTTCTTTTTGGGAGAAAAGCCAATGACCTGCTAGAGGAGCATCCTCCAATAGCTGGGGGGCATGAGAAGAGTTGCTTTGGCCAGGCGCCTGGGCTTCATAGAGACCAAAGTCATAGAGTAGTCAGGGGAACTGTAGAAGTAGGCAGGACAGACCCACTGTCTCACCCTGAATTGAGGCCAGTGTTGGGTGTGTTGGTCTGAAATGGCAAAAGGAGAGAGAGGCTCAAGTGTACCCTGTTCCAGCAGGTCCGGGAAGGGTGGCCAAGGGCCAAGCACCCCCAGAGAGAGGGGATCATCCACGACGTCGGCCAAAACCCTTCCCGGGTTTCGGCACCATAATGAAAGAAAGTGAGCCGAGATGCCGGGTACCGTTCAAGCTTTATTAAAGAAAGAGAATCTGCTGGGCTGTGCTCAAAGAGGGGAACACCCTGGGGCTGCCCTAAAAATGGGGGACAGCACCAGGTGTGGGGGTGGTAGAGCTTATATAGTGCACCAAGGGCTGGCTGATACCATCAAGGGGGATTATTATGCTAATGTGGATAAGGGTGGAGAACTACATCCTTGCAGAAGCAAAATGGGTTTTTGTTTAAGTCAGGAGGATTCTCCTAAAGGGAAAGTAGGGAGGGGAGGGGAGGAGGTGGGCGGTGCCATTTTGTACTTGGACTTGTCTAAAGTGGCGCTGGTTATGTTGCAGATCTATTACTTATATGAGGATTTTTTTCAGTAAATACTGTAAATGTATTTTCTCTTCCTTATGATTTTCTTAACATTTTTTTCTTTACCTTACTTTACTATAAGAATGCAGTACATAATATAGATAATATGCCAAATATATGTTCATAGACTTTATGCTATCCGTAAGGCTTCCAGTCAACAGCAAGTTATTAGCAGTTAAGGGAGTAAAAATTTATATGTGGATTTTCAACTGCACAGGGAGGTATGTACCCCTAACCCCTGCATTGTTCAAACCTTTGCAAATTCCGATGATTTATAAATAAAGATCCACCTTTAATTAAGTATTCTGTGCCAGACTGTAGCAAAAGTTCTCTTGAGGTGCTTTACAGAGAGAGCAAATAACACAGTAGGGATGCTAGAGCAAACAAGGAGTTAAGGAATAGTTTTAAACATTATATGCAAATTAGGAATTTTAGCGAAATCTTGGGTTCATGAGAACGACAGCAACAACAATTTTTGACTACCTCCTACATGCTAGGTATAAAATTACATATTCCTTACAAACCTGTGCACATTTTGCATAAATAAAACTAATTTCAGTAATGAAAATTAATAAATAAACACTTAAAAGCTTATTAATTTTACCAATGAAACATCACTTCCAATATTAGTAAAGCCTCTCATGTCAGCCTAAGGCAAAGATGCCGTGGAGTGTGACATTTCTGATTAAATGTAAAACCTACTATTCCCTGTCAACTCCTGAGTGAGGCAACCAACAACACATACATTTTATCACAGGGTCTATACTGAAGTATTTTTAAATAAATTACAGATATCATAGGCCTCCCTTGATTTTTCTTCCTAGCTCACTGATCACTGTTTCTTAATTAGTTTTGTTCAGAGGTCTGGAATCATCTGTAGATTGAGCTGCCTAGGGCCAAAGCCTAACAACCTCTTTTCTATTTCAATGCTTTAAACACCATTCATGTGCTGATGGGTCTGAAAATGTCTGTCTCTGGCTCTGACTTTTCTCTGAGCCCCAGACTTTCCTATTTAATCACCTGGCTGACATCTCCACCTGGATGGCTCATTAGCCTCTCCAGCTCTTTATAGCTAACACAAATTTCTTGATTCCCACACCCAACTCCCAATAAGAAAAAAAAATCCTGCTACACTCCGGGTCCTCTCTGTCTCAGTAAATGATATCACATTCTGTCTATTTTCCAACACAAAAAACTGGTGTGAGCCTTGGTTCTTTCCTTCCTCTTATCCTGTGCATCTAATCCCACAATTCTAGATTATTCTACCTCCAAAATATTTCTCTCATTGTTCCATTTCATTCCATTCTCCCCATCATGGTCCTAATCCAGAGCAACATTATTTCTTTCCTAGACTGCTGCAATGGCTTCCAAATTGTTTTCTCTGCTTCCTGCATCCCAAACATTCATTGTTCACATGGCAGCCAGTGGTCATTTTTAAAAAAGATCAAATGGAATCGTTCCCTTGCTTAGAATCTTTTAAAGGCTTCTGATTGCACTTGTATGGAAATTCAAATGCTTCCGTGTCCTCCATCCCCTGGCAGCCCATTCCTCCATCCTCTTTGTAATACCTACTCCTTTACACCATTCCCCCATTTGCTCATTACACTTCAGCCTCACTGGCCTTCTATCTGTCTCTGGAGTCATCAGGTCCTTTACCATTTGATGACCCTCGTACTTGCTGTTCCTCTGTCTGGTGTGCTTTTCAGGTAGCTCCCCACATTACCGATGCTGACTCATTCTAAGGGATCATCTCAAATTCTCAGCAAGGCCTTCCATGGAAACTCAGCTCAGATTACTTCTCCTTAACCCTCCACATTAACCCTCCATCAGCCTGTTTATTTCCTCTACAGCGCTTCCAACAGTCTGTCATTCTTTCCCTATTTACTCATTTGCTTGCTTATGGTTCTATCCCGAAGAGAATGCAAGCTTCGTGAGAGGAAGGACCTTACCTGCCCTGTTCATGCCTACATTCACAGTGGTGATCACGATGCCTGATCTGTCTACACGGGTGCTCCATAAGTTTTTGCTAAATGAGTGAATGAAGACAAAGAACAGAGGAACAGTGGAGAATACAAAATGAAATCATCATGAATACCAGGATTTTACAAGGCAAAGGGACTTAAGAAACTATCTGATCAAATCCAGCTGAGACAAAACAGAGAGAGGGGTTAAATTATCTAAAGCTGAGGAAGTAAGTGGCTGTAGTCTTGGTTTTCTGACATTGAGAGCAGTTGGTAGAGTGCGGCGCTGGGAGCGCTGCGACGCTCCCGCCGCGGGTTCGGATCCTATAGAGAACTGGCCGGTGCACTCACTGGCTGAGTACCGGTCACGAAAAGGAAAAAAAAAAAAAAAAAAAAGTGCTGTCCACTAAACAAGTGGGTCATAAACTTGGTTCTTAATCAAGTTTCTACTGGATTTTGTTGAAATGCAGAGAACAAGAGCAATATTACTCAGGGTTTATATCTCCAATTGTCCTTTCTTAGAAAGAATGCATTGAGGTCATGTCTTTCCTTTCTGTATTAAACACCTTTTCTTTAATAAAATTATACTGATAGTAGAGAGTATTTTTTTAAAATGTTCTCTTCTGACAAAGTAAAAAGTTGGCAACTGTAGACCAATCTCTCTGTGTTTTGAAGAAACTGAATTTCAAAATTCTGATAACCAAATTTAGTCATGACAAGTGATTTATCTTATAGATCCCACCTCACCTCCTCTTCGGTTCCTACTCCATTGAGGTAACCAGTAAGAACAACCTGTTGTATCCTTCCTGTCTTTCTCCATTCTCATGCAGATATGTGAATGCATAAAAAAGTTTCTGATTTAATACAAAAGGATCATATTACCCTACAATTTTGCTTTTTATCCCCCTCACCTAATAGTAACTCTAAAACAATGCATATAGTTGTAACTCATTCTTTTAATTTTACATAATATTGTATGGTGTAGATATACCAAAATGCATTCAACCATTTCCCTACTGATAAATGTTCCCAATTTTTCAAGGTTTTTTGCTCCCTACAGACAATGCTATCATAACATCTCTATATTTATGTTTACAGATTAAAATTAAAATCTCTAACTCCATCTCTTCCTACATTTACATCCCTTCTCACATAATAATGCTTTTACTTTTTTAGGGTAAATTTTCACTAGTAGAATTCCCAGAGGAAGGGAATGTATATACATATATTTTAACTTTAGTATATTTTGGTAAAGATTAAAAAATTTAACCGCCATAGCCTGTCAATGTTCTGTATTCCCAAACACAGTTTTTGCTCTTTGAAACTTCCTGCTGTAGTACTTGTGGCTTTGTCTATCGGAGCACTTCATTGCCTCCAGAGCACAACCACACAAGCCATGTTAGCTGTCTCTAATTCATTCTGCTGTCTGCCACTCTAGAGACAGTGTAGAAGTCTGAATTACCTAAGGGACAGATGTTACGTCAGGTGAAGTGGAAATTTGTATCCAAGAAAATGTCCTCAGTGTCTGCTCCTTATTTTGCTTCTACTGCAGCATTTCCAACCACTTGCCCACCACAGTATCTACATCAACAATGAGTTTCTTTGTCTTGGGCCAATAAGGGTATTCATGTGTCCTAGGACTGAGGACTCTGGTAATATTTGACAGGGTATCTTTCTTTTCACTCTTTCTCCATAAAGAAGTTTATTTTTTTGTTGTTGTTCTTTTTTCTTTTTAAAAATTAATATTAAGTCTAAAAATTACTTTTAAGGTCCTTCTTTTAGGTAGTTTCCTGAAGATAAAACGGAAATTTATATTTTTAGAAAACTCAGATTAGTCTGCATTTGTCACCTATTCCCATCTGACTACTCTGCTATCCAGGGCGTCAAACCATTCTGCATCATCTTGAAAAGCTCATTCTCTTGACAGTCCACTCTAATCCCTCAAATCATCTCTGATTAAGCTCACACTGTAGAGAAACCTATCAAACAGTTCCTTACCACTCTGTAAAAATGCAATTGGCTCCAGTTCCACGGTGGAGTGCTTTAATGCTGGTATATATTGCAAAAGAATGCAAAATGGTGACTTCAACCAGAAGTAAAGCTGATATGAACTGCTATACCAATCTGAAATTATGAGTTTGCTTCTTAAAAAAATATAAAACCAGCCCAAATCCTCACCTACCAGATTAGTAGGAAGTCCCGTATCTTTACTCCCTGTATTAGTCGGTTTTTGTGTTGCTGTAACAGAATACCTGAAACTGGGTAATTTATAAAGAAAAGAGCTTTGTTTGGCTCATGATTCTGGGACAGCTGCACCTGGCATGAGCCTCAGGCTGCTTCTACTCATGGCAGAAAGCACCAGGCAGCAGCAGGTACAAGCAGATCACATGGTGAGGGGAAGCCAGAGAGAGAGAGAGGGGAGGTGCCTGGGTCTTTTAAACAACCAACTCTTAGGGGAACTAACAGAGCGAGAAATCACTCACTACCCCCACCCCCCAGGGAGAGCATTAATCCATTCATGAGGGATCCTCCCCCATGACCCAAACAGCTCCCAACACAGCCACATTGGGGATCAGGTTTCCACATGAGTTTTGGGGGACACATCCAAATTCTATCACTCCCCTTGGTCCAAGAAGGAGCATAAAGAGTGGGAAGGTCACCTACCTGCCCTAGGAAGAGAAGACTGGGACTGCCTTTTGTTCTAACTGCTTTCCAGTCTCAGAGATGAGGCTGATGGGTGGCGAATCTGGGTCCCTGCACAGGAGCATAACTCTTCTCCCAAACCAGCATCAGCCTAGGGTCCTTTATAACTCCTCAGGGAGAGCTTTAGACTGATAACTTTTCAGGCCAAACTCCCCAAATGCTGGCTGCTTCCAGAGTATCAGAATGAATTCAGGTGCCCATTTATAAACTAAAAGTATTATGCCCGTTCCTTCACTAGGGTATCTCACCACAAGGTTTTAGGTAGCTATTGCTTTTCTACCCTGGAAACATTACACACTATTTTTTGTGTGTGAACACTGCTATGCAGTAACCTGTCGACCTTCCGGATGGCAATTCTGATTGCCTCAGGGAGCCCTATAATTTCTCCTTCCACCCTGTGAGTTGGACCCATGCATGCTTGTATACAGATCACAGGCCAACACAGTCAAAAAGGGGATGGTTGAAGATGGTTTACTTTGCTAAAGACAGGAAGGTGATTTTGTGGTAATAGAAGAGAAAAGGAAAAAAAATCTTCAAGATGAATCTGAAATGAGGTATCCTGCAGCATAACAAATGAATTGAGATTTTGACCAATAAAAATAAATGTGCACTCTAAAATATTCAGTTTGCAAAGTCTAATCAGAAATCTTCTCTTGTGCCTTAGTACAGAGTGCAGAAGAGAGTCGATAGTGTTCTTTTTCTTATAAATCAATTTGAAATTTATGTGATTATCTAAGTTAATTAGCTTCCATATCAAAGGAAAGTTTAACATGTCTGTTTACTAATTTATTGTGAATAGTTAAGTGGTTTGCTACATAAATGCTAATTCAGGAAAAGCAGTCACTTATAGAGTACATTCTTAGGTTACATAAACAGTCTGTGCTGCATTTGGTATTGGGTGAATTAAGATATGTGTCTACTGGCAACATTTTGTATAAACAATACATGTCAGGCAAAGATTCAACAACCTGCACTATTAATCTGCTACCCCAAATTCCTCAGCTGAAAATGCTCTTCAAATTATTTTTTGTTTGCTAAATGTTTTGTTAACATGGAAGTATCTCTGCTGTACTTTCCTCAGAAGGCCCATATTTTTTTTTAAACTGTTTTTTATTTCGTCTCATGAAAAAACTGCATTGTACTTTTTATGGCTTGACTTTCACTGCATAATGATAAAAAAAGAATACATTTGCATGTCTACATGGTACTTTAGGAATTAAAGTTAATACACAAGTTAGAAATTTGTTTTCAAAAAATGACGTAAAAATCCTAGAACCAGGTAATTCACTGATTTGACAGATGATTAGCTACTGGTTATCATGAAATTTCTATTCATGAGGCTGATTGCTAAGTGGTTAGTTGGACTTAATATGAAAAATAAAAAGAGTTCACCTTTCTGTTCACTTTCTGCTCATAATGTACTCTTAAAATACATTGTCACCAAAAATTCCACAAAATGAAGGAGTATTCACCTCTTATCCCACTTCCAGGTTGAAATAGAAGATGAGTTCCACTGAGGAATAAGTAGGATATAATTTCATTTTATTGATAAAGAGCTAAATACTACATGGTACTTTAAAAACCAACACTATTAGAAAATTCAAACTGCTAATATTAAACTAAAAAGCCAATTCTAAACATTCGGCTATATGCACAGAAAATAGGACAAGTGATTACAGATTAAATAGCAGTGCTCAAATACAAAATAGCAATAGGTTGAGCATGGCTATAGTGCCAAATTAAATCTGAATTAAAAAGTAAATTTAATTCCTACCCCCACTCCACCATTAAGCAAGTCAAGAGTGATTATGGCTCTTTACATGCAAGTGGGGGAAAAAAGGCAGTATTCCGGATTTGGGTGTTGACTGTAAGTAAGCAGTAAGCAGTCCCCGTTTGCTTAAGAAGATGGAGAGTTATAGATGGCTCTGAGAGTTGTAAACTGGTCCTCTAGCAGAAGTGACAGAGACTCTCCCCCAGTCATTCCTAACTGACTGACCTTATAACCATGCCTCAGAAGGGTCATGTGTGATTTTATCATTTCTTTTAAAATTAAAGCATCACTAAAATTAGCAAATTTAAATCAAAAGTGTGAGTCTTCTTTTCTTTAAATTCACAAATTACCAGAGTTCTTTTAGGAATTCCACATGCTGATTTAGATGACTTAAATGGAATTCAAACTCAAATGCTCCAACACTAAGTTTATTTGCTCTTTGCTGTTCTTCCCTTCCTGTCAATTCCACACAAAGTAAGACAGCTATGAATTGAGCTCTTACTAAGTGCCAGACATTGTGCTAAATTTGTCATATGTTGTATCACTTTATTGTCCTAACTGTCTGTGATAAGGACTATGGCTATCTTAAGTTTACAGACAAGGAAAATGAAGATTAAGAAGCTAAATTACTTGCCTGGAATTTCCCACCTCAATGACTTCACCATCATCCAATCAGCTGGACAAGCCAGAAACCTAGTTGTGTCTACTTCTCCCCTACCTCCAGCATTTAATCAGTCATTAAGTCTGGTCAGCCTCTCAAATGTTTCTGAAATTCATCCTTTTCTTTTCATTTATTGTCACTGCCAAGCTAAAATTTTCACCATCTTTTGTCCTAAGGAGAACAATAATCTCCTAATTAGTTTTCCTATTTCTTGTCTCTTCCCCTCTAATCCCTGAACAGCCTGACATTTCCTTCCTTCCTTCCTTCCTTTTTTCTTCTCTTTCTTTCCTGCTTCTATAAAGCCTCCCTGAGTATTCTATCTTGTAATTCTTGCCCAATTTCCTTATTTCTGCACCAATTAAACCTATATGTTTTATTAATACGAAACTCATGCCATTGAGGCACAGATAGCTAGGTGTTTCTACTACCAGACTGTTGCTCCTGTCTCCAGACTGTTGATTCTTATAGACAAGACCTTGTCTCACTTATACCTTCATTCATTCATCCATCCATTCATTCAACATTTATTGATCACCTTATACTAGGTCCTTATTTATTTTTGAATAATAATAATGATAATAATAATTGTCTTTTATTGATAACATGCTCAACAATCCTATGAGGTAGGTATTGTTATCTTTATTGACATTGAGGAAACTGAAGAGGAAAGAGGCAAAGACACCACTGTTAAGACAAACATCTTGGTTATATGTTTGAAACTATGTAAAGGCTTAATAAGTGTTAGTTGAATTTAGTTGAACTTGAAGTCATCGCAAATAAGCACTTAAGAGAAACTGTCTTGTCCAAGAGCCAAAGAGAAGTAGAGGAATAGAGCAGTGATAGAGAAACCTGGACTTTAAAGTTAGACCGATGTAAGAATTACAGTCCTTGCTCTGCCACTAGCAAGCTACATAACCTCAAATAAATAGCTTATTTCTGTGAACCTCAATTTAAAATCTGTAAAATAGAGATATTGTTAGTACTTCTTTGAAAGGCTGCTATATGGGCTAAATGTGAAAATACGTGTAAAATGCTTAGTAAACCATCTGTTACAAAGTAAACCCACAGTAAGTATCAACTAGTATAACACTGACTGCATAATAACATAATATAATAGGGGTCAATAATAAACTACTCAATGTGAAGCTATAAATCTTCTGGTTAGAATTTTCACTGTCATTATTTTCATCTAGTTTACTTGTTTTTGTTATTGTTGCTGTTATTGTAATTTTCATGAGAAACCAATAGGAAGTACAGCATGGGCGTAACCACTAAACACGCACCGGAGTGTCAGCTGATGAATTCTCCAGGTTTTACCATAAGAGTCTTCAAAGATATAAAATATGGATCTGAAGAAAAAATATCTACTAACGCCTGCCATAAAACATTACCATTTACATGAGATGGGGCTATTTTAAATGTTTTATATTTTATCCTTCCTTCACAGAATTCCTATACCGGGAAGTATAAATAAGAATGAAAGTAATTATTGAGTTAAGAAACTAGGTTAAGTGTCACAGAAAACATTATTTACACCCTAACTTAACCATCTGAATTGTGGTTGAAATACAGAGCAAAAATATTTCAAATCAACCCTCGGGGCTGTCCTCTTGAGAGAGAGAGTGAAGAATTTCACATATTTCTGAATATGAAGAAGGAATTTGTGGAACTTAGACAAACCTTTTTGCTAAAGGATCAACTAAACAACACTCACAGAAATTGGCCTGAGATGCTGATCTACCTTCCATGCAGTTTCCATTGCGATGTCAGGAGCAAAATGACCCCGGGCCCAGAAGTGGGTGTCCTGCATGTTGGGGGATGTTTATGTGGCCCCTTCTGCCTTTCTTCCAATCAGGTATGCCCAACTCCGCTCTAGTGGCCAGTTTCCCAATGGGTAAATAAGGCCTGCTTCTTGACACACATTCCACAGGCAAGCCAGATTTTAGGAGACAAAAAGTCAAATGTGCCAAAAGGAAATAGAAGTTCAAGAAGCCACAAGAGAGTCGATACTGGGGCGGGTGTTGGTCTGGGCTTTGCCGAACATTCAGTGCAAGCGTTACTCAATCTTCTCTTTCAATAAACATCCTTAGGATGGAAGCAATCGATGGTGGGACTCTCGCAAGCAAACATATTGAGCCATGTGTGGTTTATAGTCCAGGCCTTTCTTTTGCTGTATCATCTGTGTATTTTTAAATGTTGTATTTCTTTTGGCTAATCTTCCTTCCTCCTGGGAAACAAAATGTTCTGCAATAACAAACACTGTCTGTGGTAAGTCCCTAAAACTCCAGTGCAACAGATTGCAAAGCCTGCTGTCCATTCCAAATACACTTGCACAGTTTTTCTAAAGCTGATCGTTTTCATGTCTCCAATTCTGTCTTACATACATGTCATTTTCCTCTGGTCACCAATCGCTGATTGCTCCTTGCAAAAGATGTCTCACCATGCACAGCAAGTGTGTTCTTCAAATGAAAATCCACATAGCTGGTTGACTTGTAGAAATTATTGACATCCCAATAATAAATCTGTACCATTTGTTTCTCTCTGCTTTCCTATGTCTAAGTTTGTACCAAAAAAATTAATATGTTTTTAATTATGAAGAACTTTGAACTCAAAGAAAGCTGTAGAGAAAAAATATAACTATTTAAATATTGTATATCATCTTGGATATACTAGTCAGACTTTATTAGAGGTATTTTTTACTTAATAGGAAATTACATATGAGAATGTTAAACCCAAGAAATTAATTAACTGATTCTCAGACTCAGTCAAAGGACCAGATGCTCTTGAAGGGAGTCCCATGGTATCTACAGGTGCAAGGCAAGTTATACAGTGGAGTGACTGCATGTGAGAAGCAATAACGAGTGGAAGGGACTCTGGCTATGGTAGCATTTATCCCAGTTTGCTTGGGGCCAGGTCTGATTTATGCCTGCTGTTCTGGAGTAGTTATTGATACTATGCCACTATTCAATGTACCCTTGTTTTGATAATAAATTATATGGTTATCCTTATTCTGAAAACATGGAGGACACATGTTCTACCTAAAGAAAGAAGCTTCTACTTGGCTCTGGCCAATCGTTGTCATGTACCATTGAAGACCTGTGCTTTCTAAAGAGAAGCCTGATCTGGATTTTAAGTATAATCCTCCCAATATGTAATGTTAGCTCAACTGTCCTGTTTTTCTTTGTATTCACCTTGTAAGACAAAATTTGAATGAATAACAGATTTCTCTACATGTTACCAATGTGCAACTTCTTTTGCCCTAGACCTTCTACAATTTGTGAGCTTCTATACTGTCATTTTCTTTTCTGCTTCATCAGTTGAAAAGTCTGGCTCCCCTTAGTATATTCATATGCATGCTATGTTTCAGGTTAAACAGGTCCTGTGCAAATGCTTCTAAAGGGTGCATTCATCATCAGTTAAGAAAACCGACGAAGAGATTGGAAACTGAGTGATAAATTCAGGCTTAATTAACTGATTTGCTAACATCTTCATTTAAACTATTGTCATTGCTAAAGATATTCACTGAGTAACTGCTATGTGCCAGACACTAGCCCAAGAATTTAATCTACATTATCAAGATGTTAGTCATTACAGCAACATAGTGGCATAGGCATCACTATTCCAATTTTAAATGAAATTAGATGGAGGTTCAAAAAATGTATATGATTTGATCAAGGCCACGTGGCTAATAAACAATTGAGCCAGGATTAGTGCATAAGTCTGTCTGGCTCCAAATCCTGGACTCCATCCACTGTACTCATATCTTTCACTAGGCAAAAATGAGCAGCTTCAGCATTTAGCTTTACCTTTTCCACAAATATGTTGCCCCAAACTGTAGAGTTTCTATTTGATGAAAATATTTTATCAGAGAAGTTGATACATTCAAAGAATAAAGCAAGCAATGAGTGGTAGCAGATGACTATGGATGCCTTCTTAGAAATGTCAAGGTAAATTGATAGTTCTAGAAAACAAACTTATTACTAAAATTTCAAATTGTCTGCACAATAGGACAACTACATAATATCGGTAATTGTCTTTGGTCAGTTTTTTAGAAGTGGAGTATGAGATAGCGATCCTTATGCAACTAATTTTTAAATTGCTCTCTATTTATAGTATTTTTTGTGACATCTTAAATCAAAGAGACTATTTGTTGTTTCTTCTGCAAGGTTGTATTTTCTTCTTGAATGGGTGATTTTCAAAGTTTGCTGAATTATTACCTTTTATTGTCTCCAGTGACCAAACTCTCCCCTTTCTCCACACATTTTAGCCCAGGGATATATATCACAGTTAATAAATATGCAAAAGGAATTCACAGGTTATGATTCCTTCCTTTTAAACAATATTTATTACATGACATTACAGTACAACAAAACAATTCTCAGTCCCTTAGAAATTGTTATATTTGGCTATGCCATATGACACAAATGAAAACATTACTGTCAAATATAGAGAAAATTATTCTTCATTGCTCTTAATGAGAAAGTATCTCTACAGAAGAAAGAAGTTTTGAAAAATAATCTCACAAAAAAATTTATGTCTATATTGTGTCACTGACAAAAACGATATTAATAGTAACAGTTATAGAACCTTTAATGTGAGTAGTTGTACATTTCACACATATTCTCTTAAATGAACATTATATTGTAATGACCACAAGCTTGTTAAATTCAGAAGTCACATCTTATGCCTAATTTTTCTTCAATAAAAAGCAAAGAAGCAGATAGTCAATCAATGCTTTGTTATATTTTTGGCAAGACAAAATGTGAGCCAACCCAGTTTGCTCCATAATATTTGATTTTTTCAGATTGTTGCCAACTGTCCTGGTTACAGTAACCCTTTGAACTGAAGACCAGCATGACTGTTGGAGATTCAGAAGCCACTGTGGAGATCTAACAGTCTATATTTGGTGGTACAGGCGAAACTGATGCTTTTCGCGAAAGAGCGTGAGTAGAGCGCCTCTCAGTATGAGAGTTGCTTGTTTCACAGCTCACCAAGGGTGAGGGGGATTTTCCTGATGTTTCTCACTTGTGGCATGCAGAATTCTAACTTGGGGTCATTCCTTGCTTAAGTGAACTTTGCAGATTTTTCAGTTCTTCTCAGAAATACCCAGGGTCTCAGAGATACAGTCTGAATTAAAATGCTTTCAAGTATAATCTTATAATGAGGTCTAAAATCTAAAAGTTTTTTTTTATCCAGCTTATAGAAAACTAAGAATATATCATTTTGCATTTATGAATGTATACTTTAAGTTTTCTTATTTACCAAATGTGCCACTGTAAGTCGAAGGCAGCTTTATATATTCTGTGTTATATTTTGAACAAGTTCCTGCAAAGCTTAGGGATGAAACTAAGGATCCATATGGTGACTCAAATGCCCCCTAACCATCCTCCCACCAACTCTAATTCCCACTCTAATACAATTTGCAGATCAGAAAGTATCCAAAAAGCAGATATATCCATCTTTCTACAAGATGAATATGTGTGTGTGTGTGTGTGTGTGTGCACATGTGTGTGTATGTGTAATCTTCATCCCTTCCACTATGCTGAAAATCTGATTTAGGGACAAAATATCCTTCCCTCCCACTCAGAATCAATATCATCTGCCTATCCACTATCAGTGTAGAATTGTATGGTGCTCTGGTTTCTATTGTTCACATTATAAAGACAATAAGTATGAATTTCTCTTCTCACTTTTAAAAGTATACTATTGAGCAAGCTTTGCAAACTGCATATGCTATCTCCTCAGAGATGTTGCAATGCACATGCACACCCTCCTGTTCAGAAACACTGCTTTCAGTTTTCAAATGGAAAACATTACTAAATACCCACATCTACCTATCAATTGAAAGTAAATGAATATGACCATTATTTCCTTGTTGAAGAAATCAGAGAATTTAAGATGCAGGCAATATTAAGACCCAAGCGAATTTTCAGAAGAGCTGCCCCTTAACTGAGATTAATCGATGGCCTGTCTGAGAATAGGAAGAACGGCAAACACAAGTCCCAGTGTGTCTACCAGAGAGTGTCTAACTTCAGCCCGTCCCCAGTCTCTGTGCTAGAGATGGGGTAGATTAGGGGCTGAGGCTCAGGAATGAGGTGAGAATGTCCATTTAATTTTTTATTTCATAATAAAAATATGAAAGTTTAATTTTTTAAAGAGAGAGTCCAAGTGTGCCCTTATAAAAACAGTTGAGTTAAAATATCTTTGGTATCAAAATTAGCTTTATCAAAATGGCCATAGTAAGATGTCATCTTGTCAAAAGGTCATGTATCCTAGAGAAAAAAAAATGTGGTTTAAGAGCCAAACCAACTTCTATATCTTATAAATCTAACTAACCTTTTTTGTGTGTTGTGTGTGTATGTGTGTGTGTGTACAAGGGAATAAATAATCTATGTTATTTGGGGTTTTTTGCTTTTTGTGAAGACTAATGATAACATGTATAGAGTGCCTAGTACAATGTAGAGCATAAAGTAAGGATTTAGTAGATGCTAACAATTGTAATTGTAGTTATTATTATTCCAAAAGCAGAACTGTCAGCCAATGGAGTTCCATAAATATTCCAAGCACGCACCTAAGGTTCCTTAAATCATTCTGTATCTTCTGTTGGGAATGCCCTCTTCCCACCGCTCCTCTCCTCACTAGTAGTTTCCCACATTTTTGGTTCCAACTTAGACATTGTTCTTTCAGGAAGCCTGCCCCAAGTACCCAAGACTGAGTGAGACCTTCCTTCTCTGTCTCCCAGACTTTGTGTTATTATAAGTATTATCATTTGTTTCGGTAATATCTGTAGACCCCTGAAGGGTAGGGGTTATCTTTCTTGATCTTGTATCCCCACAAACTAGTGTGGTACTTGAAACACTGTGAACACTAAATATTTATTTTTGAATGGATGCTGTATTAGTTGGGGTTCTCCAGAGAGACAGAATCAATAGGATATGTTATATAAATGAGAGGGGATTTATGAGGGGAATTAGTTCACACTATTGTAAAGAAAAGTCACATGACAGGATATCTGCAAACTGGATGCCAGTAGCGTGGTTCAGTCCAAGTGCAAGGGCCTCAAAATCATGGTGTCCTTTGGTGGAAGTCCTGGAAACCAAAACCTGAAGAGTCTCAAGCTCTGATGTCCACGGACATGAGAGAAGAGTATATCCCAGCTCAAATGGATAGAGAGATTCACTGTTTTTCTCTGCTTTATGTTCCTTCCAGGTCCCCAGCCTACATTGAAGGTGGGTCTTTCCCACCAGGTCTACTCTGGCTTTCATATTAATCTCTGCTGGAATCACCCCCATGGACACACCTAAAAAGATAGCTTTACCAGGTTTCTCGCATTCCTTCATCTAACCAAGTTGACACCTAGAATTAACCTTCACAGATGCTAATAAGTAACTGACATATAAAATATTATGGGGCTAAAAACATACAAACTGAGAGAATTGTTCATATCACTCTAAATATGCTTCTTTTGGAATTCTCTTGCATTACTTTTTAGCTTTTTATTTTTATTTTTATTTTATTTTTATTTTTATTTTTTTAGCATTTCTTTTTTTTAATGTAATTTAATTTTACTTCTCAAAATACATTGTACTTGATTTTCATGCCCCTTTACCTGTTCCTCTCCACCCCCCCCACCCCCAACATTGTATCTGTGCATTTGGCTTAGACAGTTCAAGGAATGTTTGTGGTTATTCTGTCTTCTTCCACCCACCCTTTTTTGTTTGTGTGTTTATTTATTTATTAATTTTTAGCTTCCACAGATAAGTAAGAACATGTGGTATTTCTCTTTCTGTGCCTGACTTGTTTCACTTAATATAATTCTCTCTAAGTCCATCCATGTTGTTGCAAATGGTTGTATTTCGTTCTTTTTTTATAGCAGAGTAGTATCCCATTGTGTAGATATACCACAGTTTCCTTATCCACTCATCAAATGATGGACATTTTGGCTGGTTCCAGCTCTTGGCTATTGTAACTATAACTGCAATAAACATTGGAGTACAGGTATCCCTTCAGCATGATGATTTCCATTCTTCTAAGTATATTCCCAGCAGTGGGATCACTGGGTCATATGGTAGATCTATCTGTAATTATTTGAGGGACCTCCATATCATTTTCCATAAAGGCTGCACCGTTTTGCAGCCCCACCAACAGTGGATAAGAGTTCCTTTTTCTCCACAACCTCTCCAGCACTTATCGTTCTCAGTCTTTTGGTTAGCTATACTAACTGGACTGAGATGGTGTCTCAGTGTGGTTTTGATTTGCATTTCCCAGATGCTGAGTGATATTGAGCACTTTTTCACTGAGAATGGAAAGATGGCAAATAAATAACCTAACACTTTACCTTAAAGATCTAAGAAAACAAGAACAATCCAAAGCTGAAGTTAGTAGACAGAAAGAAATAATTAAGATCAGAGCAGAACTAAATGAAAGAGAAACCCAAAAAACAATATAAAAGATCAATGAAACAAAAAATTGGTTCTTTGAAAAAATTAATAAAATCGACAAACCTTTAGCAAGACTAAGAAAAGAAGAGAGAAGACCCAAATAACAAAAGTTAGAAATGAAAAAGGTGATATTACCACTGACACCTCAGAAATACAAGGAATCATTAGAGACTACTATATAAATCTATATGCCAACAAATTTGAAAATCTGGAGGAAATGGATAAATTTCTGGATGCATACAAATTACCAAAACTGAGCCAAGAAGATATAGAAAATCTGAACAGACCAATAACAGTAAAAGAGATTGAAGCTGTTATCAGAAGCCTCCCAACAAAGAAAAGCCCAGGACCGGAGGGGCTCACTGCAAAGTTCTACCATTACTTTGTAGCTTTTAAAATCTCTGAACCTAGCATTTTCTATTGGCCAGTGTCTTACCAGTTTGGCATATCCCAATTAACTTAAGCAATTTGACCCTATATGTCCTCACACAACTTCAAGTACTGGATCATGGGCCAAACCCAACATCTACTCATGGTACCTCTAGAAATGATGCTACATACACTCTGACTTCCATCTTGTTCCGTCCTACTCAGCACAAGTGTGAGAGCAATTATCTGTACTATCTGCTCCTCTAAAACTCTTTCTAATGATGCCCTTTACTGTGATTTCTAAACTTTTCTTCTCCTGGCTTTGGTAGGTAACCCTGAAATACCTTTATCTACCTCATGGCTCTAACTCCCGTTCCTTTAGTTTAACCCACATCGTTCTCAGTCATGGTTGTCTTGACCCTGTCTTCTGTCTTGTCTTTTCCTAACTTTTTTCCTGTACTTGTCACATAAACTCCTTCACAGGATTCCCGTGGATTCAGTCTTATTGATTCTCCACTCTTAATGAAATGTCTGTATTGTAAATGTGACTTTTTCTTTGGGATTCGTGCTATTGATCCTTCCTCATAAGAGTGTCCTTCCTATACAAATAATTCCAAAGGTCAGTGATCAAACATCAAATTGATAGTGTGGTACATTGTGGAAGAAGATGGCCACAATACTTTTTCCCATCCCTGTGGGTATGTTCCTTTGCAATGAGACTTTGCCACTTTCCTATCAAGAGGTAGAGTCTATTTTCCCAGCCCTTAAATTTCAGCTGTCCTGTGACTTAGAATGCAGTAAAAGTGGTGTAGAGGACTTCTGAGCTTAGGCTCCAAGAGATTTTACAGCTTCTGTTCTCACCCTGATGGAATACTGTGCTGAAACCAGCATGTGAAGAGGCCTGATCTAGCCACTAGAGTATAAAAGTCCTCATGGAGCAAGAGGAGCCCTAATCACTGATGTCCCCCAGACCAAACAGCTGACAGCCAACACCAATCGTCAAAAACATGACTGAGGCCATCTTATTCCATTCAATCCTAGTTGAGTTGCCAGATGACTGCCGTCACATGAAGAATTCCAGGAGAGAACAGCAGAACTGCCTGACTGAATCCAGCTCAAATTGCTAACCCATGGAATCATGATGAAATAAGCTAAGCCAGTAGAGTTTGGATTGGTTAGGCAGGTACCAATAGATAGTAGATCATAGCCATAACAATAGATGATGCACAAGGTTTTCTAAAGAGACACAACTAATTTTTTTTTGTTTTAATCAAACCCAAAAATGCATTATCCCTTTGAACCTACAGTGTTACTTAATTGCTCTGTCTCACTCATGTCTAACATTTGTGAAATGTCTTAAAGTTCACTATATATTTTTTTATTTTATTTTTTATTAAGCATGCACCTTGTGCCAGGTATTATTTTATTTATTATTTATTAGCACATTCAATATTATAAATCATACTTATTCTTTATGCCCCTTATCCAATCTCTTCCCATCCCTTTCTCCCTCCCCACCCTAATAACCATAGATTTGTTCTCTCCTTCTGATTAATTAACTGTTTCTCTGTTGATTTGTTGCCTATATGATCTGTCCAGTACTGAGAGAGGTGTGTTCGGGTCCCCCACTATTATCGTATAGCAGATGCTCCTTCTATTACTCTGGAGTGTGCTTTGTAGAGAAGGATGTCTTCATTTTCTTTTTTCTTTTTTCTTTTTTTTTTTTTTCGGTTTCCACTGATGAAATGGTGTTTTTGGTGTGCTCTTTACCTGGTTGCATCTGGGCTTGGCTTCCCCTGGCTGCATGCTTCAGGGGCCCAGTGGGGCCTCGGAGCATACAATATATTTTTTAAAATCTGTTCCTCAGATCTTGACATCATTCTGTAGGAAAGAAGCAGAGCAGGTGTTTGTTATAATCATCCTCATTATCTGGATGGGGAAACTGAATACAGGATAGCACCTAACTGTGCAAGGAAACATGGCAGCAGAGGCCAAGGCTGGGAACACAACCCAGTACTCTATTCTGTGCTGTGCTGTCTCACAGTCCCCTCTGCCTAGAGAGAATAATATCATTTCTAATATTGGCAGGATTGGATTATATCTAGGCTTGCATTTACCAAAATCCTTGATTCTGAATTATTAAAAACCTCGTCTCTAGCACCACTAATGTTCACTTTTCACCATAGTCTTTTTAAAAAATTTCATACCCATATGGACTTTATGTAAAATATAGCTCTGAAGTCTGATTCATTTTAAATCAAAATTTTATTTAGCAATGATTCTTTGATGTTCAATAGTGCCTTTGAACCATTTTATAAGCCATTTATACCTTTTATCTTTGAATCATCCAGTCACGTCTTGCCAAGGGAACTAAAATTATATTTCATACTTTTTGTATTAGGTTCAAAATGCAGCGTATTTATAAGTTGAGTAGATTGTTCCTTCGTTCACTGAAGGAATTGCTGTATTGTATCCCTTACATACTGATTTTTGTCCAAAAGAAGAAATTTTCCTCATGTAAAATGTATTGCTATCCTAGCTTACTATAGTTCAAAATTGGCTTTGGGGAGTTTGTTTTAGATCCTAATAAAGTGGCCAATTTAAACTGTGAGGACAGACATCATTATAAATACCAATTTAGGGAAAGCCACATTGTGAAGAACACCTGGTTTTTTTGCTTTACTTTAATTTTATTTTGTCAATATACAATGTGGTTGATTATTGTGGCCCATTACCGAAACCTCCCTCCCTCTTCACTTTCCCCACTTCCTCCCAGCAATCTCCTTTCTGTTCCCTCATCCTATGAACTTCAAGGAAGTGTTATTGTTGTGTCTTCTTCCCTCCCTCTCGCCCCCGGTTATTTGTGTATTTATTTATTTTTAGCTCCCACAAATAAGTGAGAATCTGTAATATTTCTCTTTCTGTGCCTGACTCGTTTCACTTAATATAATTCTCTCTAGGTCCATCCATGTTGTTGCAAATGGCAGGATTTCATTCTTTTTTATAGCAGAGTAGTATTCCATTTTGTAGATATACCACATTTTCCATGTCCACTCATCTGATGATGGACATTTGGGCTGGATCCAACTCTTAGCTATTGTAAAGAGTGCTGCAATGAACATTGGAGGACAGGTATACCGTTGACTTGATGATTTCCATTCTTCTGGGTATATTCCCAGCAGTGGGATAGCTGGGTCATATGGTAGTTCTATCTGCAATTGTTTGAGGAACCTCCATACCATTTTCCATAGAGGCTGCACCATTTTGCAGTCCCACCAACAATGTATAAGAGTTCCTTCTTCTCCACAACCTCGCCAGCACTTACTATTCACATTCTTTTGGATATTAGCCATCCTAAATGGAGTGAGATTGTTTCTCAACGTGTTGTTGATATTCATTTCCCTAATGCTGAGTGATGTTGAGCATTTTTTCACATGTCTGTTGGCCATTCATATATCTTCCTCTTAGAAATTCCTATTTAGCTCTTTTGCCCATTTTTTAATTGGGTTACTGGTTGTTGTTGTTGTTTTTTGTCATAAAGTTGTTTCAGTTCCTTGTATATTCTGGATAACAATCCTTTGTCAGATGTATATTTTGCAAATATTTGCTCCCACTCTGTTAGTTGTCTTTTCACTCTGTTAATTGTTTCTTTTGCTGTGCAGAAGCTTTTTAGTTTAATAGAATCCCATTTATTTATGTTTCCTTTGGTTGCCCATGCTATTGGGGTCATATTAATGAAATCTGTGTCCAGTCCTACTTTCTGAAGTGTTTCTCCTATGTTTTCTTTAAGAAGTTCTATTGTTTCAGGGTGTATATTTAATTCTTTAATCCATTTTGAGTTGATTTTATTATATGGTGAGAGGTATGGGTCTAGTTTCATTCTCCTGCATGTGGATATCCAGTTATCCCAGCACCATTTGCTGAAGAGGCAGTCTCTTCCCCAGTGTATAGGCCTGGTGCCTTTGTCAAAGATCAGATGGCTGTAGGTGTGTGGGTTGATTTCTGGATTCTCTATTCAATTCCATTGATCAGCGTGTCTGTTTTTATGCCAGTACCATGCTGTTTTGGTTATTATAGCTTTGTAGTATAGTTTAAAGTCAGGTAGTGTTATGCCTCCAGCTTTATTTTTTTTTTGCTCAGAATTGCTTTGGCTATGCGTGGTCTTTTGTTATTCCATATAAATGTCTGGACAGTTTTTTCCATTTCTGAGAAAAATGTCATTGGAATTTTGATGAGGATTGCATTGAATTTGTAGATCACTTTGGTTGGTATGTACATTTTCACAATGTTGATTCTTCCAACCCAAGACCATGAGATATCTTTCCATCTTCTTGTGTCGTCTTTTATTTCTCTCAGCAGTGGTTTGTAGTTCTCATTATAGAGATTTTTCACATGCTTGGTTAACTCTATTCCTAAATATTTTTTGGTGGCTATTGTAAATGGGCAAGCTTTCTTGATTTCTCTTTCTGCATGTTCACTACTAGAGAACAGAAATGCTACTGATTTCTGTGTATTGATTTTGTATCCTGCAACTTTGCTGAAATCATTTATCAACACCAAGAGTTTTTTTGTAGAGGCTTTAGGCTGTTTGATATATAGGATCATGTCTTCTGCAAACAGGGACAGTTTGACTTCCTCTTTTCCAATCTGGATGCCCTTTATTTCCTTCTCTTCTCTGATTGCTCTAGCTATTACCCCCAACACTATGTTAAATAAGAGTGGTGAGAGTGGGCATCCTTGTCTAGTTCCTGTTCTTAAGGGAAAAGCTGAAAGATTTTCCCCATTCAGGATGATATTGGAAGTGGGTTTATCATGTATGGCTTTAATTATGTTGAGATACTTTCCATCTATACCTAACTTGTAGAGAGTCTTTATCATAAAGGAGTGTTGAATTTTATCAAATGCTTTTTCAGCATCTATAGAGATGATTGTATGGTCCTTGTTTATGATTTTATTGATATGGTGTATAACATTTATTGATTTGCATATGCTGAACCAACCTTGCATCCCTGGGATGAATCCCACTTGATCATGGTGCATAATTTTGCATATGTGTTGCTGTATTCTGTTAGTTAGTATTTTATTGAGGATTTTTGCATCTATATTCATCAAGGATATTGGCCTGTAGTTTTCTTTTTTAGTTGTATCTTTACCTGGTATTAGTATCAGGTTGATGTTGCTTCATAGAAAGAGTTTGGGAGAATAGCCTCTTTTGGAATATTTTGTACAGAATTGATGTCAATTCCTCTTTGAATGTTTGGTAGAATTCTGCTGTGAATCCATCTGGTCCTGGGATTTTCTTTGTTGGGAGCCTTCTGATAACAGCTTCAATATCTTTTATTGTTATTTGTCTGTTCAGATTTTCTGCATCAACTTGGCTCAGTTTTGGTAGTTTGTGTGTGTCCAAAAATTTATCCATTTCCTCCAGATTTTCAAAGTTGTTGTCATGGTTGTTCATAGTAGTCTCTAATGATTCCTTGTATTTCAGGGGTATCAGTTGTAATATCACCTTTTTCATTTCTAATTTTTGTTATTTGGGTTTTCTCTCTTCTTTTTTATTTAGGTATGCTAATGGTTTGTCAACTTTATTTATTTTTTCAAAAAAGCAACATTTTAGTTCATTGATCTTTTGCATCATTTTTTGGGATTCAATTTCATTAAATTCTGCTCTGATCTTAATGATTTATTTCTGTCTGCTAACTTTGGGTTTGGATTTTTCTTGTTTTTCTAGTTCTTTAAGGTAAAGTATTTGGTTGTTCACTTGCCATCTTTCCATTTTCATGAAGTAAGCATTTAATGTGATAAATTTCCCCCTTAGTACTTCTTCTGCAGTATTCCACAGATTCTGGTATGATGTATCATTGTTTTCATTAGTTTCAACAAATTTTTTGATTTCCTGTTTGATTTCTTCTTGGACCCATATGTCATTAAGTAGAATGATGTTTAATTTCCATGTGTTTGTATAGTTTCCAGAATATCATTTGGTTTTGATTTCTAATTTTAATCCATTGTGGTCTGAAAAAATACATAGGATAATTCCAATTTTTAAAAATTTGTTGAGACTTGATTTGTGACCTAAGATGTGATCTATCCTGGAGAATGATACATGCTGCTGATGAGAAGAATGAATATTCTGAGGTTGTTGGATGGAATGTTCTGTAGATATCTGCCAAGTCTAATTGGTCTAGAGTATTGTTTAGATCTTGTGTTTCTGTGCTGATTCTTTGCCTTGATTATCTGTCCAATATTGATAGTGGGGTGTTCAGGTGCCCTGCTATTATGGTGTTAGTGGCTGTTTCCTTCTTTAGGTCTCATAGAGCTTGCTTTATAAACCTGGCTGCTCCAATATATTTATGATTGTTATGTCTTCTTGATGGATCAATCCTTTTATCATTATGTACTGGCCCTCCTTATCTCTTTTTACAGTTTTTAGTTGAAAGTCTATTTTATCAGACATACTCCAGCTTGTTTTTCATTTCTGTGTGCTTGGTAAATCTTTTTCCATCCTTCCACTCTTAGTCTATGTGAGTCTTTATAGGTGAGGTGGGTCTCTTGAAGGCAGCATATAGTTGGGTCCTCCTTTTAATCCCATCAGCCAGTCCATGTCTTTTGATGGGGGAATTTAATCCTTTTACATTAAGAGTTGTTATTGAAAAGTGTTGTTTTACTCCTAGCATTTTATTGATTTTTGTTTGGATGCCTTAAGTGTCTTTTGTCCCTTTCTTTCTGATTTACTGTTTGTTTTCTGTATTTGTGGAGTCCTTGGGTTGTAGATAAACCTTTTTTTTCTCTTCATTGTTGCCATTTTTATTTTACTAGTGGGGTTTGATTTTTCTTGAGTTTTTATGGCAGTGGTAGTTATTTTACAGGTACCAAACTTAGTACTTCCTTGACAATTTCTTGTATGGGTGGTCATGTGATAGTGAACTCCCACAGTTTTTGTTTCTCTGAAAAATATACTATTTGCCCTTCATTTCGGAAGGATATCCTTGCTGGGTAAAGTATTCTTGGCTGGCAATCTCTGTCTTTTAGTATTTTGAATATATCATCCCATTCCTTTCTGGCTTTAGGGTTTGTTATGAAAAGTCTGATGTTAGTCTGATTGGGGCTCCCTTGTAGGTGATTTGATGCTTCTCTCTTGCAGCTTTTAAAATTCTCTCTTTGAGTTTTGCCGATTTGACTATAACATGTCTTGAAGAAGACCTTTTTGGGTTGAATATATTTGGGGATCTTTGAGCTTCCTCAATCTGAAGATCTGTGTCTTTTCCTATACCTGGGAAATTTCCCACCACTATTTTGTTGAATATGTTTTCAATGCAATCTCCTTTTTCCTCCCATTCTGGAATACCCATGACTCGGATGTTTGAGTGCTTAAGGTTGTCGGATATCTCTCTTAGATTTTCTTCAATGTTTTTAATTCTTTTTTTGGGGGGGGGGTCTGCCTGTGTTATTTCAAACAGCCCATCTTCAAGGTCGGAAGTTCTCTCTTCTGCTTCTGCAAGCCTGCTGGTTAAACTCTCTGTTGTGTTTTTTTATTCCATTGAATGTATTTTTCAGCTTGGTAAGGTCTGGTACATTCTTTTTTGGGATATTGATTTCCTTGTACATTTCTTCTTTCAGGTCCTGTATACTTTCCTTGTTTCATCATGTTATCTAGCTGAGTTTCTTGTATCTCATTTCATTTCCTTAGAATTATCACTCAAAATTCCTTATCAGACATTTCAAGGGCTTCCTGTTCTATAGGATCTAGAGCTGAGAGTTATTACCCTTTGATGGTGTACTTCTTGATTTTTTATATTTCTGGTATCTTTCCTTTGACGTTTAGTCATTGTGGCATGGGATTTTATGGTCCACTGATTCGACACTACTGTCTGGCTAGGATGCTGCTGGGGCTGCCGTTTTGGTACAGCTGCCTCAGTGTCTGTTCGGTTGCCCACTAGTGCCACAGGTGCATGATCACCTCAGGTCTTGGGCCTCTCCGTGGAGGTGCCTGTCTGGTCAGTGCAAACTCAGCTGGGCTGGGGATGGAGACAGGCAGCGGCGGCGAGACCTACCTGCTGGGTCGCACACTGGCACCACAGGGCGTGTGGTCTCCATGGGTCTTGGGCTTCTCTGGCTGGGCGCCTCTCTGATCGGTGCACACTTGGCCAGGCTGAACATCTTAAATAAAGCTAATTGATCCAGCAATGCAGTATTTTTTTAATTGTTTTAGTTTTTTAAAAAGTATTACCATAGCTTAATTTATAAGTAACATACATTTAGTGTTCCATTGAAGTGGAAGGGACTGTTTGTTTCATCTATCCAGAATAAGACGGTGCAACTAAAATTGATTTAATATCTACTGTGTGCCTGGAATGGTTCTTGTTACAAGTTTCTTGTTACATGTTTGATCCTCACAACTCACTAAGTATATGCTTGTTATCCCCAGTTTACAAACAATTTACATGCAGAGATGCTAATGTCTGAAATCACACCCTATCAGTTACCCTATGGAGGGTATTATAATGACCATGTGAATTTACAGAAATCAGTGAATCTCTGGATCTTATGTTCCTTATATGCATAAGAAGATACAAAGTTATGTACACTGCATAAAATTATGTGAAAGTAAATCCTAACCTATAATATGGTATCCATATTATTGTCATCATTAGATTTTTCCAAAGAAACCATGAGTCAAAATTATTCTTAATGTGTTTTGGAATAAAACTTTTCACTTCCAGTTGGGTGTGTAAAACACACTGGGAAATGACACAAAGTAATACTTATTAGTGTGACACACGATGAAATCTCATGTTGGAAACCAAGAGAAATTGTTCAGATTTCCTTAGAGTGACCTCTCCCTGTAGTCCCCAGTCCATTTTGAGGAAGAATGTCACAATATCACACGGAATAACTGGTTCCTGTGCTGAGGAGTCTTGTCCTAATTTCTATTAGGAAGTGAGTATTTCAATTAAATACTTTGATTGAAAGAGCTTTATTTATATTTAATTGAAATACATCACATGAGGAGAAACCATATCCTTCATTTAGAATATCCTAAAATGTTGATTAGAATTGGTAGATAGTAATAATTATTAATAATAATTGTTAATTCACTTGTACTTTATTAAAAACACCTTATGAAATAGGTATTATATATCTATATGTCTACTTTCTATCTGTGGAAATTGAGGCAAAAAGATATTGTCTATGGTCACACAGTTAAGAAGTGACAGAGTCAAACCTCAAGAATCTGGTAGCAGAAACTTCATTTCTAACTTCTCTGTATTTGTAAACCCAAGATTCTCATGAGGACAAATATGATATATGCCAAGGATTGTGCAAATCATTATGTATAATACCAGTGGAAGCTATTGTTTTGACTAATAAATGAGAAAGTCAACACAGGGTTTTAAAGATACAGGCACAGATTTGCAAACAGTGTAAACTACTTGCGTTGAAACTACCTACCCATTGAACCTCTCAAAAACTACATTGAAAAACAAGGAAAAGTATAAGAGAGAAAGCAATGCAGACTTTTAAATTTTTTAAGCATAATTATCTTTGCTTCTTTTCTCCTTGCCCCCAAGTACTTATTAGCTGCTTAGAAGAGGTACATTTATTAAATTAATTGTGGGGCTAATTTAGATCATGCTTCTTTGAAGATCAAACTTAAGCATATATTTGGGAATAATTTCTCTTTCTCATCTTTACATTCTTATTTTATATGCCTTACTTTTCAGAATGTAAGACTATGCCCACTTATGAAAAGACCATTTCACCAGCAGCAGCATCAATGAGTCTGAATCGAAAAGCAGTTGGATTTAAGAAGTCTCTAAATAGACAGGAAGCAAATAGTAATGGAGTTCATTCTAAAATGTTATGGTTCAATGATACCATGTCATTCCAGAGAGGTAAGACATTTGAATATTTATTATACCTCTTGAGTATACAACATAATATAGTGCAAAATATTTCAGTATTGAAATGAGCAGAACTGGCATCCAGGCAAATTATTAAAATCAAATTCATTTTCTTCATTAGAAAAATGGAGTTAATGAAATACACCTTACAGGAAATTTAAGGAGAAGTAAAAAAAATATGAACTATGCCCAACAAAATGGCCTTTCACATTGCAGGTATTCAATAATTTTTAGTCTCCTTTTCTTTTCTTGTTAGTCCCCTCTTTCCTTTTTTCATCTCTGGATTAACTCTGTCAGTGAGAACAAAAATACTTATGGACTTTTAGATTTAACAGATGTATAATCACATAACATTTTTGGTGCAAAATGATCATTTGTACATTTCAAGAATTACAGAATTTTAGAACTGGAAGGGACATTCAAGAAGAAAGAGATGAGCATTTATTCAATCAGTCAAAAACTTGTAAGTGCTTGCTTACTACGTTCTGAGACAGAGAGGGCCCTGTCCTTGTGAAGTTTATATTCTAATGGGGCAGGTACATAACATTAGGATTTACTCAGGTCTTGTTTATAAGCAAGGTCTAGTATAGATTGAGCGGTGAAGGAAAACCTAAACAAGAAGGTTTTATTTAAGATACTTAACCATGGGAACGAGTGAGCTGTATGGCGGGTGGGGAGAAGAATCAAAGACAGGAAACAGTAAGTGTAAAGATATCAGGAGGGAACAATCTTGGCTTGTTTTAGGAACCATGGGAAAATCAGTCATGAAAAGAAAAGGAGAAAGTGGTAAGATATGAAGTCAGAGAGGTAAGCAAAGACAGATTGTATAGGGTCTTATAGACCATGGTATGTAGTTTGAGTTTTATCTTATACGTGATGTGGAGCCACTGGAGGATTTTGAGCAGGAGAGTGACAGATCTCATTTATAAATGTGAAATGTGTGGAAAACAGTTGGTTAGTGAGCAAGAAGGGAAGCAGGAAGGGCCACTTAAAAGGTATTGCTGTTTTAAAGAATGAATAGAGTGGTGATGTGAATTAAGGTGGAAGTGAGAGCTGGTCAGACTGAGGTAGCAGCAATGGGACTTGATTATGGATTGAAGTGGGCAGTAAGAGAACTCAAGAAGCCAATGTGACTCCTAAAATTGGGCCATCAGCAAGTGGTTGGAAGTTGCTGCCATTTAGTATGATGAGAAACATTTGGGGAAATGAAAACTTAGGGTCACCAGAATTCAGTTTTGAACTTGGTAAGGTAGAGATGACTATTAGACATTCAAGAAAAGATATTGCCAAATAGTCAATTGGATATATTATTCGAGTTCAGAGAACCCTCAGGAATGGAGATATAAATTGGTTAGTGGGCAGCATGTAGATGGCTTTTAATGCTGTAGGCCTGGGTGAGTTTATCCAAGGAAGGACTATGGCTAGAGAAGGAAGGAAGGCCAGAAACTGAGAACTGGGAACTCTAACATTTATTAATTCCAAGAGTAGAAGTCAAAGAGTATGAGAAGGAGTATCTAGTATAGTATATACTAGTATGTATGATAGTATTGAGGTAGAAGGAAAATCAGGCAAGACTAAAAGACAATCCATTATAAATCAAATGCAAATAAACTCATAAAAACTGCTAAATACAATCCCAACAGAAAGCCAAGAAAATGTCAGCTCATCACTCTTGAAGGTCAATACTGTGATAGAACCAATGCTTAATTTTTAATGATTTTGCCAAGTTGAGACAGCATGTCCCTGATAAATATTATTGTGTTCCAAAAGCCTAGCAGAAAGCCTGGAATTCTGAAAAGAACTGGTAGAGGGAAAGAGGGAAGAATAAAGGAAGGGAGGATCAGAAGGAGGTGCTTTGAAGACCTTGCCGCAAGTATTTACCTTCTCAGAAAAACTAATTTTCAAAGGAGAATCAAAGCAGGAAAAAAGATCGTGCAGTTTCCCTTTCCTCTCATTACATATTGAAAACCCCTGATGCCACCACCAATAGCTTCTTCCTGCAGCGTCTCAGGTTGTCGATCTTTCTTCTGGCTCTGGTTCTAAGACAAACTGTGGGAGTGGAAGCTGTAGACAGCAATATGGGTCATGACCTAACCCCGTAAGTTAGTTGAACTTTGAAAATACATAATTACCCCACCGAGGTTCAACTGACCCCATTACTGAAATGACTGATCCCCTTAGACGTTTCCTTGATTGTGTAACCACTCTCCACGAAAGAATGGAAACATGTTCAAAATCTCGAAGGAGTGCTTCAGGACATCAAAGTCCCAAGTGGATTCCTCCGGAAAATCACTGATGACATACAATTCTCTAGCACTTAGCAATCTGCTCGAAAGAGGAAGAGAATTACAAAATGAACTCTGATAAGTACATAATTAAGAAAAATTGAGATTGAACTAGATAATCAAGCATAGGCGTTGGAGTCAGTCAGAGGCTGGTTCAATTTTGATCCCCACCATCTATTGGTAGTTTGACCTTATGCAAATTACATGACGTTCATAAGCCTCAGTTTCCTTTCCTGAAATAGGCATTATGATAACACCTACCTAAAAGGTTGTGAGAATTAGACAGCACGTGTGGAGAGAGAGAGAGAGAGAATTAGTATGATAAAAATGAATGATAACCATTTTCCCACAGGCGGCAGGGTTAACAAGACTCATCACAGAAATTGCAATGTGGCCCTTGCATAATGGGTTTTATGTCCCTCAGTCTATCCCAGGCATGCTTTTCTGACTCTCTTCAGGAACAGATCTGAGTAGGAAAGACTGGAAACCAACACTCTTTCCCCAGCTTCCTTAAACACCCTTGCTCCCTTGTTTGTCCTGCTCTGCTTGACTGTTCAGTTCTTGTGCTATCCAATATCATTTCCCAATCCTTTCTACTCCATACTGCCTGCTACTCAGCCTGTTCTGTTCAAGTCAGCCACTCGTGACACCCCACATCTCACTGTTCGGTCCTGCTCCATTCCTTTGCTTGCATGGCCCTGCAGCTACCTCACTGTCCTGAGCTGTTCCTCCTGTCCTTTGCACACCCAATTGCTACTCATCTTAGAAACCTAGCTCAACTAAATGAAATGTGGTGTCCTGGATTGGATCCTGGAGCAGAACGAGTACATTAATGAAAACACTGAAGAATTCTCAATCAAGTAATGTACCAGTGTTAGTTTCAGTTTTGACAAAGGTACCATGGTAATGTCAGATGTTAATATTAGGGGAAACTAGGTGAGGGATAGACTCAAACTCTCTAAATTATCTTTGTAGCTTTTCTGCAAAACTGAAATTACACCAAAATAAAAAGATTATCTTAAAAATTCACACCCTAACCTTTCTTGAAGACTTCGTTGCCTATAACAAGCCTCTTTGACCCCTGCTCCTATCCTTGAATACATTGCTTAACTACTGTGTGCTTTAATTTTTTCATCTGTGATATCATGGGAATGTACATAAACCACAATTAAGAGAAGGTCTAGGCAGAGCTGTCATGTGTGTGTGTCCATGTGTGTGTCTGGGTCTGTGTAGGAGGCCTAGGGAGCTAAAGGAAAGCAGAGACGGGATCTGCACCCAGACTGCCTGTGGAAATATTATGTAATTTTCATTGTAGACATTTATGTATTGTGCATAGAAAATGATTGTAAGAAAACCCATTAAAACAGGAGTTATTTCTGAGCTATAAATGATTTTTATTATTTTATTTCCCTTTTCTTTATCTTATAAAAGTTCTACAACAAATATGTATTCCTTGTGATGAGGAATAAATAATTACACATAGCAAACTCATAACAAGGTTGCCCCTGGAGACAGAGTGATAGAAACCAGACTCAAGGTAAGGGTGAAGGGAGATTCTTATTTATTTCTTAAAAATCAGGAGAAAATACCATATAATGCCAAAGGATGTTTCTCCTGACCTATGGATAGGGCAAAATTTGGGGGACATAAGCCAAAAAAAAGGACTTTTGTGTCACATATCCCCATCATTTATTTTTTTTTTAAAAAAATAAAGCAAAAATAAATTAGACTGTACAAATTCTGGCTATTCACAGAGTGGATAATTTTAGTACCTGTTTTAAAATATCATACTCTTTCAAAAAATGTTATCTCAGTGCCTATGCTTTGCTGACAGGCTTCACACGTGTTTTATCTGCCTAATGAGTAGTTTGGCTGTGCCAAAATTGCTTCTTCTAAAAATAAAAATAAAAATAAATAAGTAAATAACAAAATTGCTTCTTCTACTCATGTTCCAGCTGTAACGGGGTAGCTTTCTATCCAGGAATGTGTCCTCACTGGGCTTCCCAACTGTTGAGCCATATGATCTAGAATAAACAGGCAACATAAAAGAACTGGATTATAATATCTCTTTAGGAGTAAATTCTTATACTCACAGTAAATCTTATACTCAAAACCTTTCAAAAGCTTTATTGTGATATTTGAAAATACAGTATATATTGGTCTTTGTCCTGTTCTTGTTGCTTTCCTGATATACAACTCCTAAAATCCTTAGAATCTCCACAAAGTGTCTTTTTGTACTCCAGTGAGCTGACTGGTGGTTGGCAGCCCCTACAACGCTTCAGGATCAGGGCTGGAACCAACTCTGTGATGAGAGTTAAGACTTGAAGTCCCACTCTGGGGAGGGTGGAAGGGCTGAAGGTTACATTGATCACCAATGGCAAATTATTTAATCAATTATGCCTGTATAATGAAACTTCCATGAAAGTCCAAATGGTCTGGGTTTGGAGAGCTTCTGGATAACTGAACACGTGGAGGATCCTAGAGGGTGGCCCACCGGGAAAAGGACATGGAAGCTTTGTGCTCCTTCCCCCATCTCTCTTCATCTGTATCCTTTGTAATAAATGGGTAAACAACATAAGTAAGTGTTTTCTTCCCTGAGTTCTGTGAGCAGTTGAGCAAGTCAATTGAGCCCAAGGAAGGGGTTGTGGGGACCTTGATTTATAACTGGTCAGTTAGAAGTTCCAGAGACCTGAACTTGTGACTGGCATCTGAAGTGGGGGCAGTTCAGGAGGCTGAGCCCCCAGCTTGTGGGATCTGATGCTATCTCCAGGTAGATAGTGTCAGAATTGAATTTAATTGGACAGCACCCAGCTGGTGTCCACTGCAGAGATGGTTGCTTTGCTTACTGGAAGGGAGAAATCCCCACACACTTGGTCACAGAAGTTTTCTCTATTTATCTTTGGCTGTGAGGGCAGGGTAACCACAGTTTGAGTTTTTCCCACTCATTCATCATTGAAAATTCTATTTATGGAAGGTGCTTAGATCATTCTTGATCTACCCGCGAGTTGCCTTGCATTGACTCTAGGAAAAGTGTTTATATAGTCACCTGCCCTTTAGCATGAAATAATTGGCTATATCAAGGGATGTTATAAGAAGAAACTCATCACTGTTAATATTGTGAAGATGTTTTTGAGGGTGTTCACCACTATAATCCCCACACAGACCTAGAGGAGCAGTTTCACTCTGGCCTTATTATCAGGATATTTCCTGAACAACTATTTTGTTTTTCACCTTATGGCACTATGAATTCCATTCATGGTTTTACATTCTTTTCTTGTTTGGCTGTTAAAGAATTCTTAGTTCCAAATGTGTGGTCTAAAAAAAATTAGAATATTTGCATGACATTGACACTGGCAAAAAAATGTCTTTAAAAGGACACAAAAAGGACTACAGAAGAAGAGAAAAGAAAAGGCTGACAAATTGGACCTCAACAGAATGAAACTTTTTGTTCATCAAAAGATACCATTAAGAGAATAGAAAGACAATCCATAAACTGGGAAAAAATATTTCTAATACATACATCTAACCACCGACCCATTTTAAGCATGGATGAGAGACTCAAACATTTCACAACAGAAGATATTAAAATAGCCACTAAACATGTGAAAATGTGCTCAACATTATTAGTCATCAGAGAAATGCAAATTAAAAGCACAATAAGATACCATGACCCCCTCATCAAAATGGCTAAAAATATAGGTGAATCTCAAAGACATACTGTTGAGTAAAAGTGATCAGACACAAATTGTATAATGCTATCTATATGAAGTTCAAAAACAAGCAAAATTAACATGATAGAAGTCAGAATGGTGGTTACTCCTGGAGGAACAATGAGGGAGCCATGAGGATGATGGAAATAGTTTATAATTTTATCAAGGCGGATATATATACATTCCTTGAGCTGTATGTTTAAGATTTGCACACTTATGTAAGTTATACTTCTTTGTTAAAAAAAGAAAGAATTTATGGCCTTTCTCTTGGGAAGTTTATATAACTACGTAGCATGTATTTGATATCATGACCTAAAACTTTAGCTCCATTAGTCCCTATTTTCCCTTTCATCTTCCTTCTTATTTGTAATTATTTTATCTTGCTATTATTTGCATCTTTCTGAGCCATCTTAAATCCTATTTAGGACATATTTTGTAAATAAATTTATAAACACATGAATAAAAGTCCAGGTGTTCCTAAATTAAACATCAGATGATGGCATCACGGGACTCAGGTTTTCATTTTCATTCTGACTCCACTTACTAAAAGTATAATTTATGGAGAAATTACTCAAGGTAATATCTACTTCACATGGTTCTTAAAGGATTAAAAAAATAATATAACTAAAAATATTTTTCAAATTTTAAGGTGATATATAAATTACATTTAAAAGCATGTAATATTAATCTAGGAACATGATCCCCTACATTAAACAATAAAACCAACAAAAACAGTGAGTCTCAGAGAAAAATTCTTAAGTCTATGGGCCGAGCCCGTGGCGCACTCGGGAGAATGCGGCGCTGGGAGCGCAGTGACGCTCCCGCCACGGGTTAGGATCCTATATAGGAATGGCCGGTGCACTCACTGGCTGAGTACCGGTCACGAAAAAGACAAAAAAAAAAATCTTAAGTCTATAATATCTGTCTTTCTTGGGATTATTTGGAATTACTTTAAAAAATACTTGGCGTCCTGTTTAAGTTCTGTCCAAGTGACCACCAACATGAATTCAGGTGATTGAGAAATTCCTGATGCTCCCAAGATCAACTTGTGGGATGCTATCAGAGGAGAGAACCTATTTGACCATAGAAAAATTATTCTAGTCATGCAAAATAGTTTGTTGAACTGGAACATAAATCTACAATACAGCAAAAGTCAATTTAATTTTCTAAAGTACTCATAAATTCAGTAAAGTAAAATGCATTGTAGCTACTGTTTAGAAGGGAAGATAAAAGAGGGAGTGAGATGCATGTGACATCTATTGTCATCTCTCATTTTGCAGCTAAGCAGTTTGTGGAGGCACAGTAGGTGCTATGAGACCTTACCAAAGGAGTTTCCAAATGTAATATTCTAACTTTCATGTTTAAGGATGTCAGCTATTGCAGGTGATTCTCTCAAGTTTCCTTCCAATCTAACACGTTTCTCAACACATTTCAAATAACTTCTGCCTCCAACTATCCCACTGAGATTATTTTCATAAAGATAGCCTCTTGTTGCTGGATCTGATATAAAATTTTTAATCTTATCTCATCTGATCACCCAAAATTTGGTCCTCTCTTCTCGAAAAACTCTTTCCTTGGTTTCTGTGACTCCACGCTCTCTTGGTTTTCCTCTTGTCCCTAGCAACTACTTCTCAATGTCCTTTGTGAATTCTGCTTATGCCCACACTTAAAAATTTGCTGGCCCTTCAGCCCTGAGTCCCCTTTATCACCACTCCCTAGGCAATCTTATCTGATCATCTGGCTGTAAATACCTTTTGATAATGATAACCATCAAAACTTTAGCTTCAGCAAAGATCTCACTTCTGAGCTCCAAACTCATGTAACTACCAACTTGACATCTCTACTTAGGGTTCTTGTAGGGACTTCAAAACCAGCAAGTATTAGGCAGACTTTGTCATCTCTCTCCATAACTTAATGCTGCTTCTATTCCTGTGTTGCTGTTCCCGGTGAGCACACTTCACTCATCAAGTTGCTGGAGTTGAGAATTCCACTCTCTCAGTATTTTCCATTTTCACACAATCAGCAAGTCCTATCAAATGTATCTGCCAACTACCTCTACAATCCATTTACTCCCTATCTCATCTCTTTCGGCTACAGAAATGCTTGTCTACCATTGATTCTACTCAAAACAGCCAAATCTGATTATGCCTATTCTTGCTTAATATACTTCATCATTGCTAAAGACTATTTACCATCATTGTTCTTGAAGAGTTAGCTTATTTTTCAGAAAAATTGTTTTCAGTTTAACAATTTTTATAACACTTTAAATAAACACACTATAAGTAGTAGTTAGACATTAAAATTTCAGGCAAAGACTCATTTACCAGTTTACCTGACACAGAAGGACAAATTTGATATGAATGCAATGTTTGAATGAATCTAACCCATGTTGTTTTGCTTACATGTGCTGAATGAGAGTGATGAGGAGGGATGATTCTTCAGACTGTTGTGAGCACGCACTATTTTCTTGTTAGCTTTTACTTTAGCTTAAGGCTCTGTGTGTGTGTGTGTGTGTGTGTGTGTGTGTGTGTGTTAAAACTTTAGTGCTGTTTGAGGGCAAGATAACCGCACACCCCTTCCCGAGAATTTCTCTTTTACATTCTCCTCTATCACCGAACAAGCAAGTTTTGTTTCTTTAGCAAGTTGAATAAATCTTTAGGATATTATATTATATGTATGGATTGTATTTACTTTTAACTTATTGTTTCTTACTTATAAAAACATGTTTTCGTTGTTCTAGATATATATTTTTTTTTTCATATCTGAAAATTGTGTATCTCGATTTAGGGTGGAACACATAATAATATTTCCTATTAAAGGTAAAAATCCCCCACCACCACCACCACCATTTAATGACTTTTCACTTAGCAGCAGGATTTTCAAGAATAAATGAAAATTCATAAGTGAGAATCAATTGTATTCTCATTGTTTTGAGGATAAACTCTAAACTCCTTAACATGATTTTAAAGCATATTAGTCAGTTTTCTGTTGCTAATAACAGAATACCTGGAACTGGGTAACTGATTTAAAAAATGAAATTTATTTCTTACAGTTTTGGAAGCTAGGAACTGCAAGATTCAGGGGCCACATCTGGTGAGGGGCTTCTTCCTGGTGGGGACTGTACAGAGGGAAACTCAGAATATCACATGGCAAGGGCAGAGAAAAGAGCATGTTTGTGCTAACTTGCTCTCCTTATAAAGTCACCAGTCTACGTCCATGAGAACCAACTAAACCATTAACCCATTACTCCATGAATGAATTAAACCATTCATGAGAGCATAGTTCTCACATCCAATCACCTCATAAAGCCCCACATTTCAAATATCATTTTGGGAATTAAGCTTTGGAGGGGACAAACATTCAGGCCAAAGCAGAAAGGTACATGACCTAACCCCTGCTTCATCTGACACAAATCCCCATTTCACATTCTACCTTCTAGTCATACAAAACTACAAAAATCTTTCACCAACTCAGGAGCTGCATTTCTTAAAAGTACCAAGGTTGGAAAAAACTAAGGCTGGCATGATTAAGTAAGTTCTCACATGTGATAGAAGATTCAGTGAAAACTATAAAAAGACATTAAATATGTATATCATGGCAAAAAGGAATTTTAGGAAGAATCTACTTTCTAAAACTAACTGAATCAAAAGCAAACAAAATCAAAAAAAATAATAAAGAAAAAATAAAAAATAAAAAGAACAAATAAAATAAAACTAACTGAATCAACACATGACAATTCTCCTGAACCATCTTCTTAAACTCTTCTTGAAAAATCATGATGGTTGTGATCTAATGAGGCAGGATATTTTACATGTCTTATTGTACTGACTACCTCCATTTCATGTTTGCACATCAGCCCTTATTGGCTTCAAATTTAAGTGGGTTGCTTATAAACATTGATTTTGTAGACCTGTTTCATTCACCCTGTGTTTTACAGATTATGAAATTCTCCTTAGCCTCAATGTAGTTTTTCTTATTTTACTGATACAAGGTACTTCAAAAAGTTCATGGAAAGATTTATATTATCTTTTAATACTTTTTTTTTTTTTTTTTTTTTTTTTTGGTGGCTGGCTGGTAAGGGGATCTGAACCCTTGATCTTGGTGTTACCCACCACATTCTAACCAGCTGAACTAACAGGCTAGCCCTACTATCTTTTAATTCGATCTTTTCTTTGAACTTTTTGATGTACCCTTGTATTAGTCTTTAATGCATTTGAATAGATGCAGTATCTAATGATTTTCTTGAAGGATCTTCTTAGATAAAATACTGCTAATCAGCTGGGCTCTAGTAAGAATATCTCTCTGGCTGCTTTGTAAAGAATGAATGCTAATATAGAAGAAAGAAAACAGAGAGACTAGTGGAGGGGGCTGTTAAAATAATACAAGTAGCCTGCCAAGGGTGATGGCAAGGAGAAAGAGAGAAGATTTTAGAAAGAGTAACCAAAATCTGGAAGACTAGAAAAGGAATAGGTTGGGGTGGAGGAGGTAAGGAATCAGGAGATCTGTCTTGGACAGATTAAGCTTGATTTGCTTAGTGGACATGCAAGTGAAGATCTCAAGCAGTCAATGGAGAGTTCTAGGCAGAGGATGTAAATTTGGGAGTCATTTCTATGTAATCGTAAGACTAGCCAAGATCTCAAGAAAAAGAGTGTAGATAGCCAAGAGGACTTTATATTCAGACCAGCAAAGGAATTTAATGAATAGATATGGACCCATGGTGGATTAAATACCAAAAGAAAATGGCATAAAACAGGACTCTAGCCAAGACCTTCTCTTCAACTTACTCATGAAGAATTTGTATGTACCACTTGAAGTAATTTTTAGAATGAAGTGGGACTTAAATACATACAGTAAATAATTTGTTACAGGATGTGTACCTTCCTGCCATGCCAAACAGGAAGTTAAATATTCTTCTTTATACAGATCACATGATATTATGTGGCTTGCAGGAGTAGCCTCAAATAGCATGTCAACCTAAACTCAATATCATTATGAAGCTCAGTATCATTTTCACCAAAACCAAAAGTGTTTGACATGTTCTGACATGCGGCGCTATAGTTCCAAACAAAACCATACCATGGAAAACCCATTCAGTTGTCTTGCATTATATTTTGTAGTTAACCCAAATTTTAGAACTATGGAAATGCTATGCTTCTCAAAACAAAATACGCATTCTAGAAGAAAATATATTAAGAGCCTTTAGACAGTAGAAGCTATTTCCTACCCTCACATCCACTTAGACCACATATCTCTTGATATTCCGGGGCCAGAGCTCTTATTCAGGATTTGTGTCAAAAATCTCTTGGAAACTTTGTTTTTTAAATACTTATACCTGGCCTCATTCTTGTAGATTCAAATTTGGTGGGTGTGAAGAGAGTATTCTGAAATAATCTCCCAAGTGATTTTGCTGCAGATCCCTAGTTATCAACTACTGCTTGATGGTAAGGACCTCTGGGGTCTCAAGAGAGTGAGCATTTGAGATCCAGAAGTTGTAGGCAGCTTATTTTCTCTGCCTGGCCCACCTGCCTGCCTGCAACCCACCTGTGAAAGGCACCTTTTAGTTTGCATAAGAATACAAGTCAGGTTCTTAAATTTTTATAACAGAATAGATAACTTTGTCAAACACACACTTAGCATTTTAACAAAAGCAGATAAGTTTTCTTTCTTTCTTTCTTTCTTTTGTAATTGTACATTTTTATTGGGTACAGTTTGTTGTTTCAATACATGCATATATTGTAAAATGATCTCATCAGAAAAGTCAGAATATTTATGACCTAAACATTTATTATTTCTTTGTGGTTATAACATTCAATATCCTTTTTTTCTAGCTATCTTGAAATATACAGTTCAATGGATTTTCTTTAATTAGTAATTAAGAATAACTATATTTTAGGCATAGGTATGGCTTCTATCTGAAGTTAATTTCTCTCCAGATATGGGCAATATCTGTTTGTCAATAAATATACAACAAGAACCGTATTGTGTAAGTGATAATCTCACTAATCAGTCTAAGCCTCTCTTCCTGAATTATTGGAAAACTAAATTCTTAGTCTGTATCACTTTTGATTACTTTTGTTCCCTATGGAAATGCATTCAGAAAATGTAAATTTTAAACACTAAGCCCTCAAGTTTTATGAAGGTTTGTAAAAGAAATAGCTTCATTTAATAAAAGCTGCAATTGAAGACACTATCTAAATGATACATTTCACTTCAGAGGATAGAGCCAGGGAAAATGGAAAAATTGTGTCTAGTATAAGTTGACATGCTCTTTTTTATTTATAAAGAAAATTATTATTGCTAGGAACTACTGCAGTAAGTTGTATGTGCCACTGTAGTAACCATCCGTACCAACCCTTTCTGGTTCAAGCATCTTCCCAAATCACCTGGTCTTAATTCTTCAATCTTTTCTTTTAATGATGCCATTGTACCTATGCCTTTTCTTATAGGTTACCCCAAATCTTTGTTTTGGAAGTGAGTTGATTATTAATAAAAAATCTATCCTGGAGTTGGTCTTTCATAAAATCAATGTTCTTTTATTTTTGGTTATTGGGAGACCACCTCCAACAAATCTAGTGTGAAGATTGTCCAAGTTAAACAATCCAAAACTTTCTGCCTTTTTTTTTTTTTTTTCTTTTTAACTTTATAGGATTTGTGCTTTCATGACAAGGGGCTTTCTTTATGAAAGGTTACGTTTATGGTCAAGAATCCAGAATGCTCCTTTTAGCATTGGGGCGCTACGGCTAATGTCTGAATCCTGGTGGACACAGCCAATTGCAGAGCTCTTAATCCCGTTCCTGATGCCAATTGTAAAGCTACTGGACCACCGCGACCACGCCAGTTGTCGGGCTCTTTTACCTGCCCGTAATCCTGCCCACTGGACCAATTGTCGAGCTAGGGCTGGGTCTGGTCCTCACAGACCCCTCAAGCCCGTTCACAGGCTGGGTCCCCAGACCCCTTGCATGCAGGTCTGTGAGCTAGGAAACCAGCAAACAGGTCCCTGGAAGCCGCAGGTTGGAAAGGTATGGCCGGTCTTGAGGTGGCGGCCCAGGCACTAGTGAGCCAAGGTTTTGGCACCGTGCAGGTGCACTAACTCCACCCACGCAACCTATTCACAGCAAATGCTCCACAAGATTCTGAACATTTGAGGGGCCCTGATCCTTTTCCTATATTTTCCCAACAAGCATCCAGAATAGAACTTTGTGATTTTCCTCTCCCTCCTCTTCTTCAGCATCATTATTTCTAATATTTAAGCATTTCCTATGTTACAGGGACTGTAACAGAAGCTTTGCATGTAAGCGTTTATCTAATCCTCACAACAAACTTGAAGGTGGTCCTCAACTTTAATGTACCTATTTTAGATGATGAGCCCAAAACCTAAGAATATGAAATATCTTGCACTCAATACGTGTTTTAAAATAAAAGCAAAACTTGTGAAACCAGATATTCAATGATTAGATTTTGCTCTGGCTGAGACTAGGAGAAACGAAGTAAGGAAATGATCCTGCTCTAGATGCAACGATAAAGTACCCCTACTGCTACCAGAAGCTCTCTGGGGCTTTCTTGATCTCACTGCAAATAAGGGGAATGGCCCTGCTCTTGCCCTCTTGCAGGGGCCAGATAGTTGACCTTAACACTTTACAGGGTTTTCTCTCTTTAACCTGAGCTTGGACTTTTCTCTTTACCTGTGTTATTTATGTTTAAAAATCTAAAAAAGGGTTGGACAGTGATAGATCCAGCTGAACAAAGGATTGGGTAGATACAGTTGACTGCCCCAAGGCCCTTAGGATCCAAGTGACAAGGGATCATGGCCGGTATTCACTGGTATTCACGACCATGCCAGGTCCCCAAAATGGGTCTCTCACAGCATGTTTTCTTTTTCTACATATGGATAATTAGCCATTGTCTGCTTAACCTGACGCATATACTTTACTATTGCCTCGAGGATTACGAAGTGATAGACGATTTGACCCATTCTTTGACTATAGGGTTCAAAGATTAATTAACAAAGATAAGAATTTATTGATCTGATAAGTTTTCTGTGGCAGCACTGGACTGGGAATCAGGAAACCTGGTGTCTTTGTTTTTGTTCTGTTGCTATGAGTGAATACCTTAGATTGAGTAATTTATAAAGAAAATAAATTTATTTCTTACTGTTTTAGAGGCTGGAAAGTCTAAGGTCAAGGGACCACAACTGGTGAGAGGCTTTTTGCTGGTAGGGACTCTGCCTAGTCCCCAGATGCCAAAGGGCATCACACAGCAAGCAGGTCAAACTGGCCTTTTTAATAGACCCACTCTCAGGATAACTAACCCACTCCCTTTATAACTCATTAATAAATTAATCCATGAATGAATGAATGAATGAATTCATTCGTGAGGGCCCTTGTGACCCAATCAACTTCTGAAGTACTCACCTCCCAACACTGCTGCCTTCGGGACCAAGTTTCCAACACATGAACTTTTGGGAGACACATTCAAACCACAGCACCTGGCATTTAGTCCTGTTTAATCTAGTGATGTGTGACTTCAGATAAGTCATTTAAGTGCTCTCAGCCTCAGCTTTTTAACTGTATAAGGAGAGGATTGTGTTAGACTGTCCTGAAGTTCTCTACCAACTCTGAAAACCTATGAAGTTACCAACCTCCCTGATTTACTGTATCAAATGACTCTTTATCAAAATAAACCTTTACTTTATATAATCTTCTCCAGTCTGGAAGAAAATAGTTCTAAATCAATAGGCAAAAGTAAGAAAGAGCTTTTTATAACACAAGAATCAGTTTAGGCATGATTTATTCTCACATGCTTCATCCAGTCATTCATGAGGGTTTTCTTCCATTATTATTCATTTCCTTAAGTGACTTTAAATACGGGCATCTGATACATGGAGATGAGATCAAAATAATCACTGATAAATTTCCTTTAAAATAAAAGTAAAAATTGCTTCACATTGTATCACACCCTGAATGAGGTCATTTCTCCCAAGTTACCAGATCCTAACACATTGCATTTACTTATCTAAGATTTGTAATCACAGACTGCTCTCTAAACCTATAAATATTTAACAACATGTTTCCTTACAGATGTTTAAGGAAAACAAACCTTTCCTTTCTCTAACTCCTCAATTCAGTCAATCAGCTCTGTGCTGAGAAATTCGGCCATCACTTGGTCCCATGCCCATGAAAATCGTTGTTTTAAAAATGACAAAAAAAGAAAAAGAAATTAGAACCTGCAATTCTTTCCTTATTCTAAAAATGGCCATAAGCCAAGGCTTACTTTCTTCTAACTTAATTTTTCCAGACTTTTTAATGGCTGTGCAATTTCCTGTCATTGTTCTCCTATAGGATTTCCTTAGTCCCTTCCTAATGCCATTGGCCAGTACATACTTATACTGAAATTGATAAAGGTGGGGAAAAGTCATCAATGCAGTCCAGTGAAGGAGAGACTGATTCACTATGATGTAACTAAGCTGAAAAGCACAGTTTAATAAACTATTTTGGTAGCATGACTTGAGACTCAAAAGCCATGCTTCTTAGTCTCTGGAAATGGTTGCATTTAAATGGCATTCCCAAGGTCAGGAAGGAAACATGACATCACTGAAGAGCAGCTGCCTCTGAGGTAGTGAAAAGGAGCTTCAAGAAGCTCCTGTGTTTAAAGGTGCATTAATCATGACCATTCAGTTGGCTGAAAGATTAGAAAAATACTGAGAATTAGGGGCAAATTCAGAAAAACTCAGAGAAAAGAGCTTGGAGTTTTTGTTTTTATAATCAGTGAACTCTTAACCTTAGCAAAATGCTTCCTAATAAGCTTTATTGTTTTTTTCATTCTGTAAAGAAAATGTGTTACCATTTCATTCTCGCCTGTAAGGTCAGAGTGGCCCAGATGCTCCCTGCAGAGTTTTGTGTGAAAACTCAGTTAGTTCACATAAGCTTTATTTCTCTCAAGCCACCTGAAGCTTTGGACGGAAAATAATAGATATTGGGCATAAACATTTTGAAACACAATATTGTAAAAAAAAATTACTGTTATTAAAGTATATACACACAGCTTTTAAGGAATCCAAATAACGTAACTTTTCAACATTTTTGAAAACTATTAACTCTTCCTAATTAAGTGCTTTATTCAATGCCAAAACAGATAAGCTTTTGCTAGAATCAGTTCCATTCCTTATGTCGAATGTCATCGAGCTCTTTATTTTTACTTAGAAGCTATGCTAAGCAATACATATGTTGTCAAATTAATATTGTTGATTATATATATTGAACATTAATATATACGTTCATGAATATGGTTGCTACAAAACTTTAGTGTTCAGTTAAAAATTGCATCTCTTGAGAGAAGAAGTATATTAGTTTCCTATTGCTCTCTGACAAATTACCACAAACTTAGTAGCTTAAAACAACATAAGTTTATTCTTGTACAGTTATAGAGGTCGGAAATATAGAATCCAAGTGTTCCTTGTAGACTTGAGGAGAGATTTCATTTTTTGAATTTTTCAGTCTCTAAAGACTGACTTTGTTTCTTCGCTCCTGATCCTTTGAGTCTGTTGTTACACCTTCTACTATTCGCTCTGATCTCCAGCCTCTCTCTTATAAGACACTTATGGTGACTTCAGGCCCACCTGGATAATTCAGGATAATATCTCCATCTCAGAATCCTTAACTTACCCCATCTGCAAAGTCCTCTTTGCCATATAAGGTAAGATCCACAGGTTTGGGGGATTAGAATGTAGACAATGCATTAGCCCAGCAATATATTTCTCAAATCCTTTATTCTTACTGGAAGATGACAGCCAAAAGTCAATTAAAAGATGTTTATAAGTAGAAGTCAAACAAAGGTACTACGTGGTGACAACTTTCTAAAAAAATGGTAATCCTGGGAATTAAATATATGAGGAGTCTTCAAAAACTTATTAAAAGATATGTATTTTTTTTTTAATTCCATTTTCCATGAATGTTTTGGAGAAATACCCTTGTTTAACAGGAAAACTTATTGTAGCAGTAAAATGTCAATCTGACAGTTTAAGAAGGACAAAATGGTAAAGGAATGTTAAATATTATTAATCTGACCTGGGATTCCATTGGAAATCATGGAGCTTGTAATTTCAAGCTTTGAGTGAATAAAAACAGATTTGGTTTGTTAAAGTTCTAAAAATAATGTTCATTAACAGATGAATAGATGAATTGTGACATATCTATAAAATGGAATGTTATTCAGCCATAAATAAAATGAAATACATGCTACAACATGGATGAACCTCAAAAATATTATGCTAAGTCAAAGAAACCAGACCCAAAGGGTCCCCTATTGTATGACTTCTTTTATATGAAATATCCAGAATAGGCAAATTCTTAGAGACAGGAAACATATTAGTGGTTGCCAAAAAATGGGGGGAGGGGGGCCTGGGAGTGATTAATTAATACACACAGGATATTCTTCCAGGATGATAAAAAAGATTGAAACTAGAGAGAGGTGGTAGTTCTACAACGTTGTGAATGCCTTAAATGTCACTGAATTGTACACTTTAAAATGGTGAATTCTATGTTACATGAATTTTACTTAAATAAAAAAAAATTCTAAAGAAATCCTAATATGTTAATTCTACTTATTAACAGTATATATAATCAGTTCAACGGGAGGTTCTAGGGAGACCAGAAGAAACATATAAATCCGTCTGAAGAAGTACTTCCAAAATACAATATCAGGTGAGGAGCGACCTCTGCTCTAATTTTAACTCAGCACAAATTAGTCATGTGACTTTGGGAAAAAGCACAACATGTCTGGGCCCACTTTCCCATTCATAAAATAACTCAGAAAACATTAAGCTTCAAAATTCTATGATACTCTTACACACTTTGTTCAACACTGAGCTAGTTTTTTGGGGAAACAAAAAGTTACATTTTCTGTTCCCAAACAGTTTACATTTCAGTGTAAAAACAAATATGGCAAGCTTTCTATTTACTTGAGTACATAATTTATGGACAAATTTTTCTAAGATTACCAATAGAAAAAGAGTGAGACAGACACACACACACACACACACACACACAGAAAGAGAGAGAGAGAGGGGAAGTCCATATGCCTACCAGGGGTTATATCTGGATAGTGTGATTATAGCTTTTTGGTTGGTATCTTTGTTTTCTAACTCTTTAAGAAAGAACATGTATTTGTATTGTAAAAAAAAAAATACAAATCCTGAAAAATTTGTCTCCATATTTCAATACTGAAGTATGCTAAACCTGTAGTTACTAAGAATTCACAGTAATCTCAATAACCAATGATCTTTTCCAGAATAATGATGAAATTCTTTTTTGCAGTTAGCATAAGAAGTCATAAACCTGTTCAATTTTTTGATCCTATAGAAATAGTTCAAGAAAAGTAAAAAGGTGTAATCAAGAAGATATGTATTGCAGCATTATTTATAATATTTCCACATTGAAAGTTACCTCAAGATCCTAAAAGAGAGGTGTGCTTTAGTAAAAAAATCCTACATCTTTAAATTTTATGAGTTATTAAAAATGATGAACTATTATCTTTTATGCTATATTGTTCAGGGAAAAATAAAAATTATGTTACATGTTGTAATTACACTTCAGACACCCCAGCCTCTTTCCTCTTCTTCAAACACACCAAATATCATTCCCAACACAGAGCTTTAGGCCTGAATCTTTGTTCCAGTGGCTCTTTGCATGGTCAGCTTTTTCTCACCCATCAGAAATCAGCTCAAATGGCAGCTTCTCAGAAGGTGTTTCCCCGATCACCCAACCTAATACCTCATCGGTCTCTATTATGTCACTCTTTTAATTTATTTTACATTACCTACAATAGTCTACAATTATCTTGTTAATTTACTTGTTTACTTTTGTCTCTCTCCACTGTGATAAAACCCCATACAGAAGGAATTTTGCTGAGTAATCACCACCTTGTGCTTAGTGGATATGTATCTGGCATACATAGTAAGTGGTCCTTCAATACATGGGTTTTTTTTAAAAAAAAAAAAAAAAAGAAAGAAAGAAAAGAGTAAAAAATATGTGCACCAAAGAAAATGTTTAGTAGGAGATATAAAATAATAAAATAATCTTGGGTAGATGAGATTCCGATTATTTAAAAAGTTTATTGCATATATTTGCTGTATTATTTTTGTACGAACTTTTCATTTAAATTAAAACTCTATAAGGTGTGATCCTGGTTTTCTTTCACTAGCACCCAGTTTAAATATTAGGTCTAGAAGCTGTATTTACTCATGCCTTCCAGATCTTCCCTAATTTCTCCAACACATGCAAGCAAAGGGTTGTATGAGAACAGCACAGGGTTTGTAATATTCTTGGCAGTGTCACTTTATCAGCTCTGTGATCTTGGACAAGTTACCAGACTTTTCTGGGCTCCAATTTCATTTTCTCATAAGGTGGATCACCTCAAAAAGTTGTTGTGGGAATTAAAGATGATATTTGAATCACTTAGCACAGTTCTTGACACACTATAGCTCAATAAATGATTGTTCCTGCTACCATTGTCAGCTCCTTGTAAATCATCAAATTGTTGTTGAATTCCGTTTTCTCTTCTTGGACTAGGAAGAGCAGAAATATGAAAAGAGTTTTATTGTTTATTCCCATTGTTATGCTTCTCTCATCTTAAGACCCTTTGCTCTACCCCAGGCAGAGGTTTATTAGATTGGCATGAACAAGGGCATTCTGTCCCATGTCATCCAGAAAACATGGTGGTGAGCCTATTATGCCTGTGCCGTGTGATGCAGAACACTGTGTCTGTATCTGACCTACTATATGACATCAGACACACCTTCTCCAGGAACCCGAAAGCCATTGGCCCAATGTTTCAAATACTTTTTCTGAATTAAAGAACCACTGACAAGAAAGTTTTAGAGCTGAATGGGCCCATTCACCCCACTTGATAGATGAAGATAAGACATATAGAAAGCATAAAAAGTACTTTGCCTAAAACTACCCATTTAGAGTCCAAATTGAGGGCTTATGTTAACCTTAGACCCGGGCCAAATCTTTTTTAACAGTACCAACCAGACTTTATCTTTACCAGATGGCATGAAAGCGGGGGGGAAAAAATCAGTTCAGCCAATCACTTGAATAAAGATTAATGCCATTGGCTATGTGGCCTGAGTAGCTGCTAAGCAAATTATTGTTATGTTTGTTAAATGGCCAATGTGTTTTAGCATTAAGATATAATTAAGTTTAAGGACTGGGGGAAAAAATAAGCTTTTTGATTTAATTTCAAATTTTTCTGCTGTTATTATTCTGTATTCTCAAAGATTAGAATGTTAGAATTATTCTTGACTCTTAAAATTCTTGCCAAGTCAACTTTCATGTACCTCAATGGAGTGTGACCATCACTGTTTGACATTTATGGGGTTGTTTGTGTCCTTTCTTCATCCATCTACAGAGTTCTTTTGAAAAAATAACCTCAAATTCTGAGTCAGTGGTCATCTTAAAGGAAAACATCCAGGGATTTCATATTGCTTAGCCATTCTCTGGGGCAACTGTATTCATAAGTAGTAATTAAGAACAGAGAGGTAGTTAGAAAACATTATAATGAACCTAACAGCATGCAATTAGCAGAGAAGACAACTGGCCTCTCAACCAAAGTACTCTGGCTCTTCCCATTAGAGAATCTACTGGTGTGTCTCTAACTTTATATGCACTTACTTGAATGTACAGAATCTGCACAGAAGAAAGGTTTCTGGGCATATCCATAGTAGTGACAAGATTGAGCCTCTGCAAATGTGATTCCAAAGCACCCAGTTGGCAAATTGAACACTGAGCCAAACTTCCATCATTATTTCTTCTCTAACCAAGACTGAAATCTGACTTTGCCACTAAATAAATTTAGAAAATGTACTCTTGGCTTCAAGTTGGTGCTCCCAGAAAATATTTCCTTTTTTGACCACTGCTCCTTGGCTCACAAAGTTTTTTTGTGTGTGTGCTACAATTGACAAATACACTGTAATCCATCATTTTGTTGAGAATTTATGATCCTCTTACACAATACAGGTCATTACAGTCGAATCAATTTCACTAAGAAAACTATGTTCTCTTTATTTTAAAAAAAAATCTATACAAACATCTATTATTTTATGCTTTTTCTTATACATTTGCCCTACTTCAAATATCTTGACATGTTGGTCATAAATTTTTTTCTGAGAAATAGTATTTGTCAGAGTTTGACTGCTCCATAACTGATGGAAAGACCTAGTTTCTCCATGAAGTATTTTAATCTAAAGCAGTAAATATTATACAGCTCTAAAATTCTAGAGTTCTAGTCAATATTTCTGTTTAAGCCTTTTCATTCTATGAAAAGGAATAGGAGGAGGAAAGATCTCATTAAATACAATTAAATTTAATCCAGTTTTGTAACACTCCGTGCTAATTCTCAGCTCAGCAAAATGTTCCACACTCTTAACTCTATTAAAATGCTTGGAAAGTCAATTTCTATGTGCCTCAATTGGGTGTGACCATCGCTGGTTGACATTTATGGGGTTGAAATGTGTTCCTGAAATGCTTACGTATAAAGACTTAGAATTATTTGCATTGCAAAAGCTGAAATCATTTTAAAAATAAGGCATAATTATAGTCCCTATACAATCTGCAGGTTGTTAGGAAATCATTCAAAATTGACTCCGTGTTTTGTTGACAGATAAGTACAGATTCATAATTTTCTAAGGATATTACTTAAAACCAATCATGCATCAGCCAATCTAGCCACTGCTCAATATAAATTAAACATTTACAGTAAAATACATATAATGCTAGGCTTCTAGGATACAATGGTGAATAAGACAGTCTATTCAGGGAGATTATGTAAAAGATCTTCAAAAAGTTCATGGAAAATGCATATTATAAAAAAACTGAATAGATTTCAAATTTTTTTCCACCAAAATAAACTTATACTACCTTGTTATAACATGTCAAAACAGGATCTAGTTTCAGGCACTAAAAAGAATAACACATCGGTTTGAAAAAAGCTCCTATGAGAGCAGCATGCATTCTACTAAAAATGAAGAAAGAACATCAAATTTATTGAAAAGCTTGGATAGGATAATGATGAAATCACTGATGCTTTATAAAAAGTTTTGGGGACAATGACACAAAAAAATTCAGCAGTTTACAAATGGATAACTCATTTTATGAAGGGATGAGACAGTGTTGAAAATGAAGCCCACAGCAGCAGACCATCCACATCAATTTGTGAAGAAAAAATTAATCTTGTTTGTGCCGTAATTGAAGAGGACTGAAGACTACAAGCAGAAACAATAGCCAACACCATAGCCATCTCAATTGGTTCAGCTTACACAATTCTGACTGAAAAACTAAAGTTGAGAAAACTTTCTGCTTGATGAGTGCCAAAACTGTTGCACCCAGATCAGCTGCAGATGAGAAGAGCAGAGCTTTCCAAGAACATTTTAAACAAGTGGGATCAAGATCCTGAAGCATCTCTTTGAACAATTGTAACAAGAAATGAAACATGGCTTTACCAGTATGACCCTGAAGACAAACACAATCAGAGCCTCAGCCACCAAAAGGTGAAAGTGGTCCAGTCAAAGCAAAAGAGGACTGGTCAAGAGCAAAGGTCATGGTAACAGGTTTTGAATATTCAAGGCATTTTGCTTGTTGACTTTCTGGAGGGCAAAGAACAATAGCCTCTGCTTATTATGGAAGTGTTTGGAAAAAGTTAGTGAAAGCTTTAGTAGAAAAACACCCTGGAAAGCTTCACCAGAGAGTCCTCTACCACAACAGTGTTCCTGCTCATTCATCTCATCAAGCAGGGGCAATTTTTAAAAGTTTTGATAGGAAATCATTAGGCATTCACCTTAAAGTCTCAATTTGGCTCCTTCTGTCTTCTTTTTGTTTTCTAATCTTAAAAAAGTCTTTAAAGGGCACCCCCCTTTTTTTTCAGTTAATAATGTAAAAAAAAAACTACACTGACCTGGTTAAGTTCCCCGGAGTCTCAGTATTTTAGGGATGGACTAAATGGCTAGTATCATTGCTTATAGAAGTGTCTTCAACTTGACTGAGCTTACATTGAGAAATAAAGTTTGTATTTTTAATTTTTATGTTTTAATTTCACCTTTCCACAACTTTTTGAGGTCCCCTCATATTTTAGAAGGCAGATGGCAGGTAAACTGCCACTTTCCATCTAGCAGGACAAACTGACATGTTATATATGTTATAATGATTTGCTATAATAAACACATGTTATGTGCATAGTCAGTGTCGTGAACTAAAGGAGTACATAGAAGGGCATCTAACTCAGTTCTAGCCAGTCAGGAAAGGATTCCTGTCAGAAATGACATATAAGCTATAACTGTAGAATGACTAGGAGTTGCAAGGAGCAAGGAACAGGGTGAGTGTGTGCATGAATGTGTGAGTGTATGTGTAGAAAACAGCTTTCTGAAACTGAAAGCAGTTCAGTATGCTGGAGCATAAACTGGCTTGGGGTAGTGTGTGTGTGTTTGTGGACTAGGTGGGGGTTAGAAATAGCAAGTCTGAGTTAGGAGTTAAGTAATAAAGTTCTTTTTGTTCCATGCCAAAAAATTTGGATGGTATTATGAACACAATAGGAAAGTGAAAGGTTTTAAGCCCTGGGGGAAGGGGAGATGAAAAGAGAGGTGGGCACCATTCTCAGGTACGAGTTTTAGAGTGACCATCCTGCAGCTGCAGAGGAGGCTGGATTAGAGGAGACATGAGATCTGCCACAAAGCTGACAGGTACTATGTACCACGAAGGTTAGTTCTAAGGTTGCTCCTGGGTGTTCCAAAACATGTCCTTGGTTTGTCAAGCATGACAGGGAAGAATATTTTCCCGCAATGCACAACTCCAAGGAGTGCCATTCTCCTTCTAGCCCTGATAGGGTCACTCTCTCATAGTGACAAGGAATGGCTGCCAATGCAAATGGGCTTAAGAGGCCTGACAAGCTCACAGCCTGTAACCACTTCATTTTTAGGAGCACCTGAAAAACTGATCAGTAGTTATTTTATCTTTTAGATTAGTGCATCTTTGGAAATGAAGACACCTGACTTTATATCACAAGGCTAAAGGGAGGCACAAATGAGGATATGCATGTAAACACAGCTATGTAAAAAAAAAAGTGATACAAAATGCAAGAGAACATCCTTAGAGGTGATATATTTTGGAAATTAGGGTGTCACTATTTTTCATATTATATATATAATATATATTACATGCAATATATATATAAATACATATATTAATTGATATATATATATACTATGTATAATATATATTATAGTCTAATTCAGGAAAAGTAAAATTTATAGGCCCCAATTTTTTTTGGTAAAATGAAAGTACTCCAATTGAGTCAGAAAGACATATTCTTATAAATGCGTTATACCATTAGTGCCTTAAAATATCCCTTTAAGGTAGGAATTATTATTATTTTTATTTTACATATGGTGAAACTGGGTTTCAATAAGGTAAAGTGGGTTGTCCAAGCTGCCTCAGGGTAATACAATTAATGGCAGAGAAGGGCTAGATTTAGTTCTTTCCATTGACCACAACTAAATGCTTGCTCTGCACCAGACACGATAAAAGGCACTGAAGACCCAAAGATAAATAAGATGTGAACCACTGCCCCTCTGCATCTTGAGTTTCCTCCCATGTTTGTAGGATTTTCTCTCTGCTTTGCCCAAGCTGGGCAGGGTAGTTCTGAACTGAGGATAGCACAAAGGACCACCACATTTCTATACAGCGAGGGGGCCATGGTTGTTTCACCTGGTGCTTGGCTCATTGAATCCCCAGCCTAATATAGGACTTGGCATGAGGCTAACTCACATAATGATCCCCTCCAAACCACAGCTTCAGAGAAAAAAGTCATAAAATCAACTTCTGGAGATTTTTGTTATACTGTTCTGAATCATAATGTTTTGTATGAGATAAATGGTTACAATTAAAATCTGTTAGATAGGTCTTAGGTTGCTCATCACTGATCTAGACTCTAATCTCTAAAAACAGAATGTAAACTTTGTTATTTTTCCTGGGATCTACCCTTCAGAAGAAAACATGCCCAGTCAAGGGTTATTTCAAGTGTGTACTGAATAGCATGCAATTTGGATACATGAGCCTGGGAAGGGTTTTATATATCTCTGCAGTAAGAAATCATGTTATGGTTCCACCACTGTGCCTAGAAAAGACAGTCATGTGTTGATCAAAAGAAAAAACACCATCTTTTTAAAATTCACTCATACCACTTAAAAGAGATTGAGATAAAACTATCAATTTTAAAGCAGGTTTATTTTTAGGCAAAGCGGGTTTTAAAAAAAGGCATATCAATCGAAGATTGCCAAGATTTATTGCCAGCCACAACATAAAATTGATTTTATAAGATTAACTCACTCAGCAACAATTTAAATAATATTTTGGTTTCAGTGACTTGTCACAGTATGTATGTCAGTGGCTTTTTCTAAGAATCTAGTACAATAGAGCAAAAAAATAAAAGAACAGTTTTCATCAGATGATCAGTTAAGCTTTGGAGTCTGTGAAATGAGTACCAAAAAGACTCTCTGGGGTTTAAAGCATAGACTGTCTTAAACTATGAAGTACGAAAGTTAGCAAAGCACATTTTCACATCTTCCTTTGTAGTGAGAACCAAAAATGACACAGAATCCATTCTGTGTTAATAATATCTTTCAGCTTTTTCATTATTCCCTAGTGATCCAAATAGCTGTCATTCTCATACAGCTAGATTCTCTTCACCAAAGTAAAATTACAAAAAGTGTCTGTGTCCCAGTTTCCACTTTACAATATTGCACCTGTCAATCAGACCCACCCCACCATTATAAATAAGTTAATAGGGGTTTGCACATTTAATTGAGTCCTTCAGACAAAAAGCAATAAAAATATATATAAAAATTCAACACAAGAGTGTCTTTAGGGTGTTCACACCCTAAATTTCTTGTGATCCTACATGGAAGGGCATGCAACTTGTAAAAATTTAGTCAGAATTGATCAAAGTAGCAGCGTTTGCTGATGGAGTTATCTTCATTCTCAGAGCAGGAAATTGCTTTCATGCCAAATCTACTTGCTTATTTTAATGCAATTGTTAGCATCTTAAAAATTGCTGTAAATTCCAGATTTTATTACAACTTACTTAAGAAATGAGGAACAACACTTAAATTGTTAGGTTGGTTAGATGTCTAAAAAGTAATAAGCTAAATCCAGACCCTTCTCATAATTAAGGAACCAAGAAAAACAAAAGGAAAATAAAGTATCACATCAATCTAAATTTTTCACATTCTACATTTTTAGGGTCTTTTTTAAAAAATATGGAATATAAGGGTGGTCAGTCTGGGAGAAATCCAGGATGGAAATGTATTAGATTTGTGAATGTGTATGCCCTGCCAAAAATCTGGAAGAAAATAATATTTAGAAGTTTGATATTGTCATTAACTACAGTAATGCTAAAGCTGGGGAAAATTTGTATTGCACATTGGGGAAAAGGGATAGGAAGCAAATATATATATATATTGATATTGATATCAGCAGAAGGGTACTTGGAGAGATTTGAAAGAAGTATATACTAAATTCTTAAAAAATCATACTAAAAAAAAGTTTAAATGATCAGCAGGTAAGCTTGTTCCCATTTAATTATGTCAGAGATTGGTGGATAGATTTAAATATAAAAGACGATTTTAAGGAAGAAGTAAAACCCAAAATTTGAATAGCAAAATGAAGATTTCTAGTTGAATATGGTAGTAGTAGATTATTCACACTAACCCATCCTAAACCAGTTTATACTGTCTTCCTCTCCCATCCCTGTGAGTGGAAACCACAGTAAAAGCTCTTGCCCACATTTTCTTTCCAATCCCTCAGCCTCCTGACCAACCCTGCTGCTTCTTTACGTAGTCCCCTGTGTGACCTGACAAACCCCATCCTCTTGTGAAGAATGAATAACTATCTTTCTAATAGCAATCATCTCCTGATCTGTTGGCTTCTTCATACTTGAACAAAAATAAAAGCTACATTTTGAAACACCTTTATGTTTGCAAGCATACGTTCAGTACATTTATTCTTAAATAAAATAATGCTTGTAAGCACCTGGCACATAACAATTACTGAACAAATAGTTATTCACAGCTTAACTTGATCTCAGTATTTCAACACCTTGTCTTGACTCTATCTATTGATTTCATTTTCTTTTCATATTTAATGTTCCAACTCTACACCATCTGCCACTTCTACTGCTACTGTGGAGATTAGGCAGGAGAATAGTGGCCTAGTGTAAGAAGGTGTTTGGATATGGGCTCCTGATTGGTTGGTTTGCATATGAAAGGGGTGCTCTTGGACAAGTGTTTGCTATTTCTGGGAATTAGCTAGTTCTGGGAGGGGCAGTCCCTAAAGCATCAGCAAGCTTCCAGATGTGAAAGTATCAGAATAAAAAGACATGCTTACTACAGGAGGCTAAAATGTTATAGTAATGTCCTTCCCATGAAAAACAGCTAAAAACCTACACAATATATATAAAACAACTTGTTTTAGGCATCAGACAACAAACAGTATAGGACTATAGTCTCTGAGAAAATGGAAGCAAGTAAGATGAATTCTATAATCATACTAGCTTACTGCTTGGAGACAATTCACAGTCTACAGGACAGAGAGAAAATCACAGAGCCTAGCATTCTTATTGAGTGAACAGACATAGATCAGAGCTTGGGAAGACCATGTCAGCTAGAATTTGTGGAGAAGAATACCAAAGTAAAAAGAGTCAATGAAAGAGAGAAAAAGAGGAAGGGAAAACGGTGGATCACAACATCTTCAGAGGGCTCATATCAAATCTCTGGCTGATCTGTACATGCATGGAGTGAAACTCCATGAGGCTGGGGGGAAATAACCACCAGAGACCAGTTGGCTGAACAGTTCCAGGACTTTACTCAGGCCTGAAAAGTGTTTGTGTGCACACCAGCAGAAATAAATAGAATGATCTCACAATACACAGGCCACACGGCCGAATCCTCAGAAGGGACCTGCCTCAATAAGGGGGCTAAGTTAGCCTTAGACAAATTGCTGCTCTGGGTCCACCTCAACAAAACTTTAAAGGCAAAGCTCAAAAGGAGCAACCTGATCCCAAATGACTTAACCAGGCTAGAATAAATTCCAACATGATTTAAGAGAATACAACAAAATCTAACACTTGACAACATAAGACTTACAGTGTCTGGAAACCAATCAGAAATTACCAGGCATACAGAGAAGCAGAAAAATATAACTGATAACTAGAAAAAAATCAATAAAAAGAAACATGATTATAAATGATAGTAATGATGTAATTAGCAGACAAGGACAGTAAAACAGTCACTTTACATATGATCTAAAAATTCAGGAAAGTGGAGGAAAACATGAACAAGAGGAAGAAAGAAACAGAAAAAAGAATCAAATCGAACTTCTAGGAATTTTTTTTTAAAAACCTGAAATTTTAAAAAGCATACACTGGATGTAATCAATAGCATATCAAATACTGAAGAAGAAAAAATTATCAAACTTGAAGACATTGGAATAGAAACTATCCAAAGTGAAGCATGAAGAGAACAAAGACTAAAACGGAACCAGAACCACAGTAAACTGTGTTATAATATCAAGTAGTATAACATACAGGTATATTTGGAGTTCTAAAAAGAAAAAAGAAGAGTGAACAAAAATATTTTTTGAAGAAATAAGGGCCAAAACTTTTCCAAATATGATGAAAATTATAAATTCACAGATTCAAGGATCTCAATAATACCCAAGCAGAATAAAACCATGCCAAGGCATATCACAAGCATATTTTTGAAAATGAATGATAAAGGAGAAAGTTTAAAAACAGCGAGGGCACAAAAGAAACAAAATTATATACATAGGAAAAGATAAGAATTAAATCAAACTTCTCGCAAGGAATTATACAAGCTAGAAAATGGTAACAATCTAGAATATATTACCCTCCGCCCCCCAAAAAATCTTTCATAAATGTAGTCAAATTAAACACTGCACTACAAAAAGTATTAAAGGAAGTTCTTTACACAGCAGGAAAATGATGGCAGATGGGAATTTGGACATACACAAAAAAATAAAGAACACTACAAATGGTGACTGTAAGGGATATAAAAAGATATTTTACCTCCTTTTAAAAATCTTTTTAAAATTGAATTCATTGGTTGTTTAAATTGAAAATAACATAGTGTGTGATTTATAGCACAGGTGAGAGCAAAATATATGACAACTGTAGCACAACGCACGGGAGTAGAAAATGGATGTTTACAGTTGCAAGGTCCTTACACTACATATAAATTGAGTAATTTTATCTGAAGGTAGACAATGATAGGTTAAATATGTATATTGTAAACCTAGAGCAACAACTAAAAAAATAGATACAGTTAATAAATTGAGAGTGAAGCTAGAGTGGAATGTGACAAAAATACCCAAGTAATCTAAAAGAAGACAGAAAATGAGGGAAAGAGAAATAAAAGCAGATGGGATAAGTACAAAATAAATAACACAGTAGACTTAGCCTGATCATATCAGTAATGTGAATGTAAATGACCTAATATTCTTATCAGAAGGCAGATAGTTATATTTGAAAAGCAAAACTCATAATACTATGAAAAAGAAACCCATATTACATAAAAAGACATATATAATTGTAAAGCACTTAAATAAATAAAATAGAAAAAGATATACCATGCAAAAGCTAATCAAAACCAAGATGGGATTGTTATATCAATATAATTCAAAGCAGAACAAGGAATACTACCAGGGATAAAGAGGATATTTTATAATGATATTGGGGTCTGTTAACCTAAAGGACATAAAAATCCTAAATGTATACAAATCTAATAACAGAGCTTCAAAATAAATGAAGCAAAAACTGATAAAACTAAAAGGGGAAGTAGACATTACCAACAATTACAGCTGATAATTTCAACACTAGTCTGTCAGTAATTCATAGGACAAGGAAACAGGAAATGTATAAGAATATAGAAGACCTCAACAATGCTCTCTACTAAATTGACCTAATTGAGATTTTAGAACACTCCATTCAACAACAGAAATAATATGAGTACATTTTTTTCAAGTGCACATAGAACATTCACCAAAATAAACTATATTCTGGACCAAAAAGTAATTCTCAATCTATTTAAAAAGATTAAATCACTCAAAGTTTATTCTGTGACCACAATAGCATAATGCTAGAAATCAATAGCAGGAAGATCTCTATAAAATGCCTAAATATATGGACATTAAAGAAGATATTTCTGAACAACCCTTGGGTCAAAGAAGAAGGTATATGATAAATTAGAAAACATTTTGAACTGAATGAAAATGAAAACAAAACACATTAAACCATCTGGGGTGCAAATAAGGCATAACACTGTAAAATTTATAGCATTAAATTTTTATATGTGGATTCCACCCTAAGAAACTAAAAAAAAAAAAAAAAAAAGAACAAGTTCAACCCAAAGAAAACACAAGAGAAGAAATAATAATGATAAGAGTAGAAGTCAATGAAATACAAATCAACATTCATAGAGAAAAATCAGTGAAAACAAAATTTGACAAATTCAATAAAATTGATAAACTCTAGGTGAAGTTATCAAGAAAAAAGAGGAAGTTATAGATTGCCAATATCAAAAATGAAAGAAGGGCCATCACTACAGATCATACAAATATTAAAATCATAATAAGGTGATATCATGAACAATTTTATTCTAATGCATTTCACAACTAACAGAGAAACAGACACGTTCCTTGAAAGATATAAACATTGTGAGCTAACCCAAGAAAAAAATAGATAACCTGAAGAATCACATCTATTAAAGCAAAATAATTTATATTACAAAACCCTTCAACAAAAAACTCCAGACCCAGATAGTTTTACTGGTGAATTCTACCAAATAGTAAAGGATGACAAAAAAATTGCTGATACTATACAAATTCTTTCAGAAAATAAGAGAGAAGGGATCACTTTTCCATTCACTTTATGAGGCCAGCATTACCCTGATACCAAAACCAGACAAAGACATTACAAAGAACACTATACTAATATCCATCATGAACATAGTTGCAAAAAAAGGATTCTTAAACATTTTTAGTAAATCTAATTTAGCAATATATAAAAAGAACAATATGTGACCAAGGGTGTTTGTCATAGGAATGCTAGGTTGGTTTAATATTCAAAAATCAACCAATGTAATTCACTATAGTAACAGACTAAGAACGAAAAACTTTCAAAGATACACAAAAAGCATATGACAAAATTGAATATCCAATCATGATAGAAAAAAAAAAAAATAGAAAACTAGAGTAGGCCTTCCATCTCTTTTGCCATGTGAGGACATAGCATTTGCCTCTTCCACTATGTGAGGATACACCAACAAGTCGCCATCTTGGAAGCAGAGAGAGCAGCCCTCATCAGACACTGAATCTGTTAGTGCCTCAATCTTGGACTTCCCAGTCTCTGGTATTAATTGGGCAGTACTGCTCCAAGACAGAATGAGCAAAAAATCACTTGGATAGAGGCCTACCCACCGCCAGACACCATCCCCACCCTGGCTGAGTGCACACTGACTGAAGAGAGGCCCTTCCAGAGAGGCCTGAGTCCCGCAGAGATTGCAAACAGAAATGAAAAACGAGCTGGAGTAGCTATTCTTATATCTGATAAAATAGACTTTCAACTAAAAACCATAAAAAGAGATAAGGAGGGCCACTACATAATGATAAAAGGATTGATCCATCAAGAAGACATAACAATCATAAATACATAAGCACCCAGTATTGGAGCAGCCAGATTTATAAAGTAAACTCTATTAGACCTAAAGAAGGAAAGAGACACTAATACCATAATAGCAAGGGACCCGAACACCCCACTATCAATATTGAACAGATCACCTAGGCAAAGAATCAGCAGAGAAACACAAGATCTAAACAATGCTCTAGACTAATTAGACTTGGCAGATATCTACAGAACCTTCCATCCAACAACCTCAGAATATTCATTCTTATCAACAGCACCATGGATCATTCTCCAGGATAGATGACATGTTAGGTCACAAATCAAGTCTCAACAAATTTTTAAAAATTGGAATTATCCCATGTATTTTTTCAGACCACAATGGATTAAAATTAGAAATCAATAACAAATGAAATTCTGGAAGCTATACAAACACATGGAAATTAAACAGCATTCTGCTTAATGACATATGGATCCAAGAAGAAATCAAACAGGAAATCCAAAAATTTGTTGAAACTAATGAAAACAATGATACATCATACCAAAACCTATGGGATACACAGGTTTTTTCCCCTAAGGGGGAAATCTATTGCATTAAATGCTTACTTCACAAAAATGGAATGATGGCAAGTGAACAACCAAATACTTCAACTTAAAGAACTAGAAAAACAAGAACAATCCAAACCTAAAGTTAGCAGACGGAAAGAAATCATTAAGATCAGAGCAGAACTTAATGAAATTGAAACCCCAAAAATGATACAAAAGATCAATGAAGCAAAAAGTTGGTTTTTTGAAAAAATAAATAAAATTGACAAACCATTAGCATGGCTAACTAAAAAAGAAAGAGAGAAGACCCAAATAACTAAAATTAGAAATGAAAAAGGTGATATTACAACTGATACCTCTGAAATACAAGGAATCATTAGAGACTACTATAAACAACCATACGACAACAACCTTGAAAATCTGGAGGAAATAGATAAATTTCTGGACACACACAAACTACCAAAACTGAGCTAAGATGATACAGAAAATCTGAACAAATAACCGTAAAAGAGATTGAGGCTGTTATCAGAAGGCTCCCAACAAAGAAAAGCCCCAGACCAGATGGATTCACAGCAGAATTCTACCAAACATTCAAAGAGGAATTGACATCAATTGTCTACAAAATATTCCAAAAGATTGAAACAGAGGCAATTGTCCCAAACTCATTCTATGAAGCAAAAATAACCAAAACCAGGTAAAGATACAACTAAAAAAGAAAACTACAGGCCAATATCCTTGATGAATATAGATGCAAAAATCCTCAATAAAATACTAGCAAACAGAATACAGCAACACATACGCAAAATGATACACCATGATCTAGTGGGATTCATCCCAGGGATACAAGGTTGGTTCAGCATATGCAAATCAATAAATGTCATACACCAGATCAATAAAATCAAACACAAGGACCATATGATCATCTCCGTAGATGCTGAAAAAGCATTTGATAAATTTCAACACTCATTCATGATAAAGACTCTCTACAAGTTAGGTATAGATGGAAAGTATCTCAACGTAATTAAAGCCATACATGATAAACCCACTGCCAATAACATCCTGAATGGGGAAAAGCTTTCAGCTTTTCCCTTAAGAACAGGAGTAGACAAGGATGCCCACTCTCACCACTCTTATTCAACATAGTGCTGGAAGTTCTAGCTAGAGCAATCAGAGAAGAGAAGGAAATAAAGGGCATCCAGATTGGAAAAGAGGAAGTCAAACTGTCCCTGTTTGCAGAAGACATGATCTTATATATCAAACAGCCTAAAGACTCTACAAAATACTCTTGGAGTTGATTAAATGATTTCAGCCATGTTGCAGGATACAAAATCAACACACAAAGATCAGTAGCCTTTCTATTCTCCAACAGTGAACATGCTGAAAGAGAAATCAGGAAAGCTTGCCCATTTACAATTGCCACCTAAAAAATAAAATACTTAGGAATAGAGTTAACGAAGGATGTGAAAAATCTCTATAATGAGAACTACAAATCACTGCTGAGAGAAATTAAAGAGGACACAAGAAGATGGAAAGATATCCCATGCTCTTGGATTGGAAGAATCAACATTGTGAAAATGTCCATACTACCCCAAATGATCTACAAATTCAATGCAATCCCCATCAAAATTCCAATGACATTTTTCTCAGAAATGGAAAAAACTGTCCAGACATTTATATGGAATAACAAAAGACCCACATAGCCAAAGCAATTCTGAGCAAAAAAAAAAAAAAAAAAAAAAGCTGGAGTCATAACACTACCTGACTTTAAACTATACTACAAAATGAGTCAGGCCCAGAAAGAGAAATATCACATGTTCTCACTTATTTGTAGGAGCTAAAAATAAATAAATAAATACGCAAAAAAACGGGGGCCGGGGGGAGAAAAGAAGACACAACATTTACAATTCCGTGAAGTTGATATGACAAGCGAACAGATATGAGGTTGTTGGAAGGGAGAGGGAGAAGGAGGAGGGAGGGAGGTTTCGGTAATGGGCCACAGTAATCAACCACATTGTATATTGACAAAATAAAATAAAATTTAACAACAAAAAAAAGAAAACTTTTGCAACCTGATAAAAAATTTTTTTAATTAACCTTTTAGCTAACATTATACTAAATGATGAAATGCTGAATGCTTTTCTCCCTAGTGTTGGAAACAGACAAAGATGTCTCTCTCCCCTACCCTTTAACATTGTACTGGAAGTCTCAGCCTATGTAATGAGGCAATTAAAAATAAAAGAAATGAAGATTAAAAAGGGAGGAAGTATAACTGACTTTATTCACACATGACAGGATTTTCTCCAAAGAAAATCATAAGGAATCTACAAGAAAACAACTACAACTAACAAATGAGTTCAGCAAGGTTACAGAATACAAAATTGGTGAAACCACAATTATATTCCTATATAATTCCAATGAAGAATTAGAAATTGAAAGTAATAACAATCATAGTTATAACAACAAAAATTTTTAAATACATAGGGATAAATTTATAAAAATATGTGCAAGACATATACATTGAAAACTATAAAAACATTGCCAAGAATAATAAAAGAATATCTAAATAAATGGCAAGATAAAACATGTTTATGGGTCAGAAGTTTCAGTATTTTAGGATATCGATACTCCTTTTTTGATCTATGTATTCAATGCAATCTTGATCAAAATCCCAGCTTCCTTAAAAAACTTAACAAGTTATTTCTAAAAGTTATGTGGAAATGCATAAGGCCTAAAATAGCTGAAATAAAGTTTTTAAAATGTCAAGACTTAACACTACTTGATTTTAAGGTTTACTTATTACCACAATAATATGACAATATAGTGTTGACAAAAGAAGAGACACAGATCATGGAAACAGAATACACAGTCCAGAAATATGCCCACAAATATGCCCACAAATATGAAATCAATTGATTTTTGACACATCTGCTGTGGTAATTCAATGACAGAAAAAATAGTTTTTTCAATAAATCGTGTTGAAACAATTGGATATCTATATGCAAAAAAAGAAAAAGAAAAAACAATTAGCTTCAAGCCTTACCTAGCACTGTTTATAAAACAATAATGCAAAATGGTGCTTAAGACCTAAATGCTTAAAACAAAGACTATAAAACTGCTAGGAGTAAACATGAGAGGAAATCTTTGTGACCTTTCATTAGGCAAAGATTTTGTAGATAAGACATAAAATAAAAATTTTCCCAAATGAAATATTTTCTTTTCAAAAGACATTGTTTGAAAAATGAAAAGAAAAGCACTAATTGGAAGAAAATATTTGCCAAATATATAGCAGATAAAAGACTTGCTGTGGAGTATACTAACATTTATAAAGCGAATGTATTTCACAGAGCCTAGTTTCCAAAAAATACTGAGGAAACTGCTGTTGTAAAAGATAGTATTTGCTAAGAACAAGCTTTTGTTGGTGGATCAATTTAACCTTTTGCAAATTGCATTATGGAATGTCACTTTGTTATTTCACTGATGTTACCAGCTTCTATTGTTAAACTATACTTAGCCATACCACCGCCTATGTTCCTTTTCTGTAACTTTCTGGCCTGGAGACTAGATACTGAGACAGAACCCCAGTTCAGTGTTAATTTCCCAAGGAGGAATGCCTTTCTCTTGAGGGTTCCTGGAAGTTAACCACTTCTGGGTTTCTCACTGCTCAGAAGAATTGGGCTTTGAGTAATCCTTTGCATTTCTGTCACCCAGGGGGAGAGAGGTGACAAAGAGAGTACAACAACTTGCATCCAGAATTTATAAATAAATCTAATAAACCAATAATAAGAAAGCAAATGATTGTATTAAAAAATAGGCAAAATATGTGAACATTAATGAATGGCAAATAAGCATGTGAAAAATGTCCCAAATCATTAATCATTATGGAAATATAAATTAAAACCACAATAAGGTATTACACACTCACTACAGTGGCTGTTTTTTTTTTTTAAATGCCAATGCCAAGTGTTGGTGAAGATAGAGAGCTTTCCTAAATTGCTCTTGGGAATGCAGAAAGGTACAGTCACTTAAACTTGCCATGTGACCTAGGAATCTTGCTCCTAGGTATTTATCTAAGAAAAATGAAAACATATGTTCACAGGAAAACTTGTTTGCAAATGCTCACAACAACTTTATTCATAGTATACCCAAACTCAATTCAAATGTCCATGAACTGGATAACCAAACTGAGGTATATCCATACAACGTAGCAATGCTACGCAGCCACAAAATAGAATAAACTGCTGATGCAAGCAACAAAATAGACGAATCTCAAAAATATTCTTCTACATAAAGAAGCTAGACACAAAAGACTACATACATATGATTCCATTTGTATACAGTTTTTGAAAAGGCAGAACTATAGTGACAGAAGACAGATCAGTGATTGCAGGAACTACTTCGGGGGAAGAGAATTCACTGTACAGGGGCAGCAAGCAAGTTCCTGGGTTGATGGAAATATTCTTTATCTTAATTGGACTAGTGATTACATAGGTGTATATATTTATCAAAAGCTATCAAATTATATACTTAAAATTGTTGAATTTTATTCGATGTAGATTATACCTCAATAAAGCTGACTTTTAAGAATAAATGTACTACTTAAAGGTCTCTGAGATTGTTTAAGATGAAATGTAAGGCTGCTTTCAGTCAAGACGGTGGAATAGATAGTGCCCAGCGTCACTCTTCCCCACAATCAACTAATTTACAACTATTAAAAAGCAACAACTTCCAAGCTGGGGCCACTAGAGCCTAGGGGAAGAGGAGGAGAGACCTATGGATTTCATGAAGGCAGGAGAAACTGCGATGAGAGAAAGACAGGACTGTTTCAACTGTTTTGAGCCCCAGCCACTTCAAAGCCAGCGCTGGTGAGCACATGGAGCAAGAGCTGGCAAAAGCCACTGCTGTGCCCTTCCTATGAAGTTGCTTGGAGTCTACAGGGGAGAAGAGGGCCTTGGTGGCCCCCAGGCCAGCTAGACCACTAACAAGGTTCCCATGGACACACATAGGAATGAGGAGCCACAGACAACTGAAAAAGGGAGCCACTCAGAAGCCAGTGAATCATTGCAAGGGACCAGCACATGGTCCATCCTATTGCAAGTGTCTTGAGTGTAGGCAGTGGGAGAGACAGGCCTGTTGCTTTTTGTTTCTTCACCCTCCATGGATTTGTCACCCCTCTTTCCCTGGGTGATGGAGATGCAAAGGATTACTCAAAGCCCATTTCTTCTGAGCAGTGAGAGACCCCAAAGTGGTTAACTTCCCTGGGACCCTCCAGCGAGAAGGATCCCTTCTTCAGGAAATTAAGCCCAAATTGGGGTTCTCTTCTTGCATTTATTTTCCAGACCAGGAAGTTACAGGAAGAGAACATAAGTGGGGTTATAGTTTAGCAATATAGGCTGGTAACTTTCAGTGAAACAAGCCAGATGACATTCCAGTAAGGCTATCAAGAAAAGCTTGATCTTAGCAAACATTCCTTCTCCCTCTAGCAGTTTTCCAGCAACTTAGATATCAATCAGTAACGAATCTGTCTTTGAGCCAGCAACCTTGCTGTGCCACAAATCTTTATCTTATATCAGAGACTTATAGCCTGAGGAAAATTTCCAGTCCTCCGCAAGGTCAATATTTGAAACTGCAAGACATGGAAAACCAGGCCCTATAAAGGACATATGCTTTTTAGTATATTCCACACAGGCCCACTGGGAGAACACTAGGATACAGCATGGAGAGCTGATCTGACCCCCAATCAGCACAGGATTATTCAGTGGAGGCTGGATCAAGAATATAGAACTGCAGGGATGCAGTTTGCTAAAAAAAAACTCAGACCCAGACAAGAGTTTCCACACAACCCAGGTGTACCAGACCTCACAAGACCCAGAAGTACCTACAAAGTCAACCATTAAAAGCTGAGCTGCACAAAAAGCCTTCCCCAGAGAATCAGCAGCAAAGGAGCAATTTAGCTCAACCACAGGGCTCAAGTGCTAGTTCCCACAGGAAGTTCCTCTATTTTAGAAGTAAGTGAAGGACAAAAAATTAGTTCCAGTGCAGAGTAAGTGGTGGGAGTTGCTAATAATCCAACACAGAACTGAAAGAAAAAACAAAATACTCACAGATCAGAGACAAAGTCTTGGTATTAACCAGTAAAGGTCTAATGCCACCAAAGAACACCTGTAAAACCTAGAAGGACTGGAAGCTCCCAAGCTCCTAAGCCAGGGTGGAGGTGCTGAGGACCTCAGCCAGGTCCCCCCAACATCCACATCAAACCCAGCAGTGACCACTGAGCCACTGCGGGAAGCACCCACGGCTCCTGAGATGGAGTGCTGGGGGGCCAAGGGCCTCAGGCACACCCGCCATCATCCGCATCCAGCCCAGCCATGACTGAGCTAGTGCTGGAAGCCCCCTGGGCTCCTCTGCCAGAATGAGGGGGGTGTGATGGGCCTCGAGCACAACCCTCCCACTTCCTTGTCCTCCTACCCCATGCCCCTCCCCTTTCCTCACTCCCCTCCACCCCAACTGCTTCACAACATCTTAGAATGTAAAAAAAGTAATAATAATTAGTTAATGAATTTTTAAAAATAAAATAAAATGAAAGATGAAATGTAAGGCTGGTGATAATTTAACATAATGTGAAGAGGCCTCTAAAAATCTTGGGACAGTCATAAAAGCAGACCTTAAAAATGTGAGCAAAAAGGAAATCACACAGAATTGAAAGTTACAAATGGAAAATAAAGTGGAAATTAAAAATCAATGCAGGAAAATTTAAAAATGAGAGAAGGAAAGCAAAACTAAAGAGAAATAGGGAAAACAAGAGAAAGGGGATGTGAGGGACATGGACATTGTCACTACAGGACAGGCTTGTAAAGCTGCTTCTGAAGCCATTTTCTTGCATACTAATTATGTTAGATCCCAGGGGCAGGATTTGGATTCCTTGATGTGGACGGTTCTTGCACTTTCTGAAACAACAGGGCGAACTTGGGAGGACACCTTCTCTACCTGCCAGGAGTAGGCGCGAGGCAAAGCTTAAGCACGGCTTAATTGTTTTACAGTGCGGTAGGTTTTTGTGAGCATTTCAGAATTAAGGGCAAGAAATGATCCCTGAAGAACATGCTTCACATTCCACTTGCTTGTGTTGAAGGACGGGAGGAGGCTTTGCTGAAGAGAAAAGATGTTAAGAAATGGAAAGAAGTAATTTCCAAATGGGAGGTGGTGAAGGAAATGGTAGAAAGGAAGGGAACATGAAAGGGTTGAAAAAGGAAAACAGGAAAATATTTGGTAAAGCAATTTCAAAGGAGGTCTATATTTCCAAAATAAAAATAACTGGGCTTGAGAACGTGCTCATTAAAAAGATTCTTAACTAGCTTCCGGAAATAGAAACCTCAGGACAAAGCAGAGAAGTCAGGATGAATGTCTCAGGTAAAAGCTTTCAGAGCAGAGGTGAGAGAAGAACCAGGAGAGGGGATGGGTGTGGGGAGAGCTACAGGCAAGAAATGGGGGAAGGGCAGGAAACGCTGTAACATTTAATCTCTTAATGACCACAGCAAAAGACTTTTGGAACTAATTGTCACACATCATAGGTGGCAGGGCAAGGAGGGAAAGGGGCTAGAAGACAGCCAGACAGCTGCATTTATAAATAAGAGCCCGTCATGACCTGCTCCAACCAGCATTGACTCTCCCACATCTTGCCAGTTCGTCGCATTCTGTGTTCAGAGACTCCCAGACTCACATGGGTTTGTTCCTCCCCATGTGCCATTTTGCCCTTCGCCTTGAATACACTTCCCTCTCAATTGTCACCGCTTTGGAAAAAATTTCCCAGATGGATCTCTTCACTTCAAACTGAAGCATTCTGAGTTGCTATAACTCTTCCAATAAATAACCTACTGTAATAAACAACGCTGCCTCTGCTGAGCATTTATTATGTTCTGAAACTGTAGTTGTGGCTTTATACATGTTATTCCTAATGCTCATAAAAAACCAATAAGATAGCTACATCTTTATTTTACAGATAAGCAATCTCAGCAAAGGGAGCTTTTGTAAACTGCCCTAGGTCACATACCTGGTAGTTGTTGAGAAATGAGCCCAGCACTGTGTAGCTCTAGAGAACACATTCTTTTCCATTGTACTAGGCTGCTTTTCTCACCATTGCACTAGTCTAACATATTGTAATTATTTTTTACACGTTTATATCCCTTGCTAGACTGTGAACATTTCCAGGTTGGGACATGACAATGCATCTTTGTTGCTTCAGTGCTAAATACATTGCATAATCAGTGTTTAATAAATGTTTGAAATATATAAATGAAAGAATGAATGGATGATAAGTGAATGAGTAACTGAAAAGTTTCCACAGTAAGCAGGAAAATGAAGGAGAGGATGTCACTAATATAATTAAAATATGTAATGGTAGCAAGCTTTAGAAATATAATTTTAGTGTTTAACTAATTTAAAAATAGAACACACAAATGTGTTTATATCAAAATCTAAGACAATGTAAACCATTTTTATACAAACATCTGCTGCCAGTCTCACTTGTTTTGATTCAGACCTTAGCAGAAAATTTCTTCTGCCACATCTGTGCCTATGTTTGAAACTTACTACAAATAGTCACTGGTTTTGGAGATGACTGCCTTGCATATTGACTTGATAGTTCCACTTCTATGAAAATCCTAATTGTTTACATTGATCTAAATGGTATTAAGAGTGAAGTGAATCACTGGGGCAATGAATCAGCAATTTAGGAAAATATAGTGACATAACTTACCCAGGTAAGTTAGCATAATTCTTCACTTTATCAATGTGGATGCAAACAGTAGCATGGGTGATATAGGTTGAATGTGTCCCCCAAAGTTTCCTGTATTAGAAACTTAATCCCCACTGTGACAGTGTTAAGAGGCTGGGAAATCCTATTATGGTAATTAAAATTCACTTTAAGAGGTGATTAGAGTGAGGACCGTACCCTTGTGAGTGGACTTACCTATTAATGGAGTAATGGGTATGGTTCTGACGGCTTTAAAAGGAGCGCAACTGAGAAGCTTAGCTCTCTCTTGCACAAGCCCACTTGCCACATGATAACCTGTGTTGCTGTGAAGAGTCACCACCCACCAACAAGGCTCCCACCAGATGTACCCCCTGGACTGTGGACTTCCCAGCCTCCACAACTGTAAGAAATAAATTCTGTTTCTTTATAAATTACCCAGTTTCAGGTACTCTGTTAAAGCAACAGAAATGAACTAACACAATAGGGTAAATTGTATTATTGTTTGCAAGATTCACCTCCTCTTCCCTTGTAAGAAGATTATATGTGTCAGCCCATTGCTGTCCCCCATGTAGTGTTATATATTTCCCTGCCTTCTGGCACCAGGCTTGGCCATGAGACTTGCTTTGGTCAATGGCCTTTGAGAAGAACTACGTTCACATCTGAGCAGAACCTCTTAGAGACAACACTTATTTCTACCAGTTCTTTTGCTCTTTCCTCACTGCTATGAAAATGACATGTCTCTTTTTAGGGGCTGAAATAAAAAGACATGTGGAGCTAAACCAAGCAGATCCAAACAAAGCCACAGCAGCTGCAGCTAACCCATAAATGCCGACATAAAAATTGAGCAAGAGATAAACATTTGTTTTTGTGAACCACTGAGATTTGGGGCTGTTTGTTACCGTAGAAAAGCTGTCTAATAGAGAGGAATTTAATGGAAACGAGAGAGCAGTGTTATGTCGCTTACAAAAGTGGGAAGCCTAGCCTTCTCCCCAGTGCTATGTGGAATTTTGCCCTTGGATCCCAAAGGAGCACTGTCTGTACCCAGAGTCTCAAAGAAATCACTCCAGAGCATCAATCTATCAAGACTTTATGCCACTTCAAGAGGACACTGGCTCTCAGCTCCTTCCTTGTTCTCAAATGACAGTGCTCAAAAATCAAAACCAAACCAAACAAACAAAAACCTCTTCCTTTTACCACTTGCCAGAAAATACCAATGCCTATCAATTTGTGCAAGTAAAAATCAGTACTTCAAACAGCCAAATTTGGAAACCCACCCAGAGATAAGATAGGGCACCCTGTTCTATCCCTTTTTTATAGATGAGGAAACTAAATCCCAGAGTGATTACTGTGGTAAGTTTCCAAGGTCATTGTTGTGAGCTGAATTGTATTCCCTTAAATTCTTATGCTGAAACCCTACACCGCCCCCCCAACGCACGCCCCCCCCCCCTCATGTCAGAGTGTGATTCTATTTAAAGATAGGGCTTTTAAAAGGTGATTAAGTTAAAATGAGGCTCTTGGGGTGAGCCCTAACTTAATCTGACTGGTGTTCTTATAAGAAGAAATTTGGACACACAAGGAGTCACCAGGGAAAGACCATGCAAGGAAACCCAGTGAGAAGGCATTCTTCTACAAGCCAAGGAGAGAAGTTTCGATGTTGTACTTCTGCTGACACTTTCATCTTGGACTTCTAGCCTCCAAAACTGTGAGAAAATAAATTTCTGTTGTTTAAGCCTCCTGTTTTGTGGCATTTTGTTATGGCAGCCCCAAAAAACTAATATAGTCACAGAGTCAGTAAGTAGCTGAGGTAAATTTCAAATTTAATTTGCAAAATCCAAAGCTTTGTTCTTTCCACACTAGTAATTGCCTGTCTCTTCTTAACCAATATTAATTTATGACTTGTGTATATCTGTATAGAGATAGGAGCCTGCTGATAAGAATAGCTAAACCAGCATTTACTGAGCATTTACTTTGGTACCGTGTGAAGAGCTTCGCATGTAAACAGGCTGGATCTTGCTGTAAGAAGCAAGGAAGCTTCTAAGTAAGGGAAGTCAACTCTTTTTCCAAGTCCTACTCATGACTCCACACTCAGTTTAAGTTCTACTCCCTTTTGGAAAAATTTACTGACTTTAATGTGGATAGCCCTTCCGAGGTTCCCTATGGGGTCCTGTGTTTATTGCTATCACGATTCTTGTCCATACTGAACACTGATTTCTTAGATATTAATGACTGTGTTTTCATTTGTTTATTCTCACTACTATGCATAGTATCTGGAACATTACAAGCATTAAAAAATTTGTTCTTAAATTGGTGCTTTACAGCTGTTTGTTACATTTGTCACCAAAGAAAAATGATGATAAAAGATGATCTACCTGACTTAACGTTGTTCTTCATTATATGCATCATCCAAGAGTGAGCAAAATCCTCTTTTTTTCTTGGAAGAAGCTTGGTGTACCTCAATATGTGCCAAATATTTTTGAGCAATTTTGAGGAAATATTTTGCAGAAATACAAAATGTTGTTAGAGAACAATAATCTTATTTTCAGAACATTTTTGCCACCTGCAGAAACTCTTCTTATGCCATTTTTACTTTTATTTAAAAATCTATCACCATTCCTAGGAATGGTGATGGTAGATAGACAGCTTAACACATAGTCAGCCTTTGCTCAAAGTTTGATGAATGAATGATTGGAGGTAAATATCAAATATTTCCTTACTTCTCTTTGATACTATAATCACCTCCAGCGATCACTCTATTTCTCCACTTCCCTTCATTGAAGTTCTTCTTAAGTGAGTTGCCACCTCCAATGTCTCCAATTAATCTTCTCCTCACTCCAGATAGACTTCCAGTCTCACCCCTGCCCTGATACCTCTCTCATCGCGATCATCAATGATTTTACGTTGCCAAATTTAATGAACATTTCTCTGCCCTCAATAATTCTCAGTTTTTCAATAGTTTTTGACACAGTTGACTGCTCTCCCTTTCTTGAAATTTCTCTAGGCGTCTGTAATAGTCACGTTTCTTCTGGATGCAAGTAGCAGGAACACACTCAAATCAACTTTTTTAAACACGAAAGGAATTTGTTGGCTCTTGTACCCAGGAAGTTTGACAAATAATGTTAGCTAAGTCATCATTGGATCTAGAAGTTCAAACAATATTAACAGAAATCTCTTTATTTTTCTCTCCCTCATTCTCAGCTTAAATTTCTGCTGTTATCTTGTTTGTTAGGCAGGGTCACCTCACATGGTAACAAAGAAGGCTATTGGCAGTGCTAGACTTATATCAATCATCCTTCTCTTTACCGGGGAAAAGAAACAAAACATGCCTCTTTCCAGTGTGTAGCAGCAGAAGTTATGGGGAAGCTTCAGCTGAGCAAGATCAGTTCCATGCCCAGCCTAGCAGTGGGGGTGGGGAGGGCCACGTGAGTTAGTAGGGAATCAGCCCCACCCAAGCTGCATGGATTAAGATGTAGGGAACTATATATTCAGCCTACAAAAAAAGAGAACACATACACACACACACATACACGTGGGCCAGAACTTCTGTAACGCTCCCCTCTCTCCTGTTTTCTTTTTATGTCCCTGTTTGTTCTTTCTCAGTCTCCTTTGTTGGCATCAACTCTAAGTATCAGAGTACCTTTGAGTTTTTCTTCTCTGTTCACTTTCTCTTCCTTGCTATTAACTAGAAATCTTCCTGATCCATGGTTTAAATTTACTTGGGAAGCTGATGACTCTGCAACTTTATGTCTCCAGAAGCAATTTATCCCTTGAGTAACAGATACAGCCTTCTAACAGCTTATTTGAAATTTCCACATGGATATTTATATGCATTTCAAATTTAAAATTGTGCTCTTATTTTTTTTTCCCCAAAACCTATTACTTTCTCCAGTCTCTATCATCTCATTAAATAACATCAGCATTCATCAACTGCTTAACCCAAAAATGTAGAAAACACCCTTGTCTTCTATCCTTCCTTCAATTCCCATATTTAATTCATCAGCAAATCACATAATTTATAGCTCCAAAATATATCATAAATCTATCCTTTCATCCATCCATCAACACTGCCATTACTCTATCTAAGCTACCCTAATTTCTTACACAGACCACAGTGATAGCCTACTAAATCAAATCATCTTACATTTACTCTTCTCCTTCCCAAATCTGATTTTCTACTCAGCAGTGGAGTGATCTTGCTAACATTCTTACCTCATCTCCTTAAATTTTCCATCTCCTTCACTGTTCTAGAGCCATTTTTATCTCCTTTCTATTCCTCCAATAGGCCAAGTCATGTCCTTTCTCAAAATCTTTACATTTGCTCTTCTGATTGCCAAATCTTTGCTCTTCTGAATGCTCTTCCCCAACTCTTTGCAATTCTTCAATTCTTAACTTAAATAGCTTCTCTTTAGAGGGACCTTCCTTTACCATCACTATAGCCTGGGCTGCTATAACAAAATACCATAAACTGCGTAGCTTATAGACAACAGTAATTAATTTCTCACAGTTCTGGAGGCTGGTAAGTCCAAGATCAAAGTGCCAGCAGATTCAGGGTCTGGTGAGCATCCACTTCTTGGTTCACAGATAGCCATCTTCTCACTGTGGCCTCACAAGGCAAAATAAGCAAGGGAGCTCTCTGGGGTGTTTTTCTTAAGAGCACTAATTCCATTCATGAGGGAGGCTCTGCTCTCATGACCTAATCACTTCCTTAAGGCTGCCCCTCCAAATATCATCACATTGACATGAAAATGCCCATAAGTTTCTGGATCATGTGGGATTGTTGGGGAGTTTCTAGGATAAAAAAACAGAGTGGAAAGGTGGTGGGGAGTATTTAGGGGGCTCAGGGCAGAGGCAGAGGAAAGTACTTCAACATTTCAGAGTCAGTGAAGCCATATGAATGCACACCACCTGATGTCCGCAATGGACAGAAAAAGTGATTGCAAAGAGCATTTAGAAAAAAATGGATGAGGAGAATGTAACAACTGGTTAGAAAACAATGATGTGGAAAACTACAGTACTAAAGAAGTTTCTCGCATGTGTTGGGAAGAACACTGTTCCTCTTAACAAAAAGATGAACAGAGTCCGTTTTGATGGTAAGAAAAAAAAAATGGGATTATTTTTAGATATGCTTAAGTTTGAGATGATAGTAGGACATGTAAGTGTGACTAGTCCAAGGAAAGTTGGAGATACATGTCACAAGGGAGGTACTAGTTAAACATTCAAAAATGGAAAGTAACTTCCACCCAGAGGTGGTAATTCTGGGGTGACCCATGCAGTGAAATCCACTAGAATTGGAAAAAGAGAAGAAGAGAGATCTTAGTATGTGACATTGTAACATAATCCTTAAAAGAGGGGTATTCAAAAAGTTATCTTTTTCTTTCTATTTTTCTGAAGTTTTCTTATTTTCTACAACCACCATGTCATTCTTTTTATCCATGGGGAAAATATTTGCTTTTGAAATCTGATTTTACTTTCACCAAAGGCATTAACGAGAGCAGTATACCTCAAAGTGTGATCTAAATCACAGAACTAGCTAATTAAAATTGTTATTTTTTCTTGTTGTTGTTCTAGGCCTGATGAATCAGGATCTCAGTGGATGATGCCCAGGAACCTGCATTTTCAACAAACTTTCCAGGGGATTCTTATACACACTGAAGTTTGAAAACCAATGACCCTGAGCACAGTAGCACAGCCCTAGGAACATTTCCTTATCTATTTTTGCATTGATGCTAATCGGTGTACATTGCTTCCATCTGCAGCTTGAGGCTTTTCTCAGCTTCACTGAACACAGAGCTTTCCTGAGCTCCAAATTCTTTTTAATATTTCTACTGTGGTTCTGCCTGAAAGAGATTACTCAGTAAACCATTTTGGTTAATGTGTTCCAGGTAGACTTAGATAAATCAACTGTCCCATTAAAATCTTGTACCCTCTTTAAGGGATAGAGTTTTGAGGGTTTTTTTTTTTTTTCCTTGACCCGTTATCCTTTTTCTTGAGCCTTATCTTGGTCCAAACTGAATCCTCCATTATTTTATTTTCTTTATTAATAATGATCATAAAAGGTGCAAAAGCAAGCTTGATATATAGAAACATGCATCATCACAAATAATGAGATGACCTCCCAGTTTGATCATGTCTGCCTTCCTTGGAAAAGGTGAACAAGCAGTGTTTAATAACATTATTCACACACACACAAAAACACACACACACACACACAGTGTTTATAGTCTTTGTTCAGTGTCTATAATCCGATATACTAACCTAGGGGGGAAGAAATTAAAGATAATAAGGGCATTTCTTTCTAACACTTGTGGTATATCATTAAAAGATATATAATTCCTCCTTGGGAAAAAAAAGATTTAAATTCAGATTTTTTGAGAGGGTTATTAAAATGCGTGAAAATATTCTCTCTGAGAAAAGGCTTCAGGGAGATGGTTATTACACTGATTTTTTTAAAACCAGGTTTTCCTTTTTTCTCCACTCAAATGCAGATATTCTCTTGAAGATAAAAACACTTTTTGAAATTGCATGGGGGGGAACTAAAGGGCAGTATTAAAATCACACATTGAGCTATACTAGCAAATAATGTTAAAGGTTATTTTCTCACATCGATGCCCTCTAGCAAGATCAGAGACAAGGTCATATATTCCCAAATGGAACCAGTTAGCTGCAGTACCCCAGCCTGTGGTACTAATGAGGCTGAGGTCAGGGTTCAGTTCCAAAACAAGCTGGTTAGTGTGACAAGAGCGATGGCCTGGCCAACCCGGTTGTGTGCAGCATTAGAGCCACCTGGGGATTTCTATGTTGTTTTGTTTTAAGTTTTTGTTTGTATTATCAATTTCTGGGCCTGATTCCAGTCTAACTGAATCAAAATTTCTGGGAGTGAGACAAAGAATCTATATTTTGGAAGAAATCTCCAGGTAACTCTTACGCCACTAAGAATTTTGAAACTGATAACTTTAGAGAAGACAGCCCAAGCAAGAAGTAACCTAGCATGATGGCTTGCTGGTCTTTGCAATTCAAAACTGCAAATTCCAAAACTGTAACCCACAGATTGGGTTCCTTTGGAGAACCCATGAATTCATGAAGATTTTGAGCTTTAATGATAAACAGCTAGCCTGGCCTCTTAAAAATAACCCTTCTGCAGACTCTTTTCATGTGCACTTCACTGAGCTTTTGATACCGAACAAAAGAACTCACCTTTCCCCACAGACACTGAGACACAAAGGAAAAACCCCTCTTGCTCTGGGAAATGGGCAATGATTGCAAATCTTGAAATACTCCACTCTGAGCATAGCAATCATTCCCCCTGAATATACCCAGATATGCTTCTGGAAGAATGAGAGAGAAAGGGTATCTTCTCCAGAGAACTCTGAAGGTTTTCATGGGTGAAGTATTTCCAAGCACAAAAATCAATCTCTGACCAAGACTAGAAAAAAACAGGGTGGTCTTGAGGGCAATCATGTGAAACCAAACTGAGTGATAAATCTATGTCTCTTGAGAATTTGCGTTGGAACAGAAGGCAGGACTCTGAGGCAGTGTGTATAGGACAGGAAAACAGCAGGTGGGCAAAATGAAAAGCCTGAAAAACTGGTAAATGAAGTAGAAAACAAAACATGAGCAAAGTGCATGAATTTTTTACATTCTAACCAGCTGCACTGGTGTGGAAAATATACAATCTGACTGTAGTTGCTATATTTTCAAGTCAAATAGATAACAAATAGCTCTCAGAGTTATACAGAAATGCATCGAGATGGAGAAACTCAATCTCTCTTAAGGCATAGAATAAAATTTATATATTTCTTTTAGTTTTAAGGCAGTTTTTTTTTTTTTTTAGTATAGGTTTGGAAAAGCTCAATTTTAAAAGTTTTCTCCCATATTTGAGTCTTGACATTAACCCTCTTTCTGTTAGAAATAGGATGTGTAAATTTCTCACCAGCAGAACCTTTAGACCCAACCCAGTTGGCTCCACAAACAACTTCCTTAAATGAAAATATCATACCCATTCTCACTGTCGTTTAGTGTGCTAAAGCCAAAGCCAATGAGATCTGCCTTTGCAAATTTTGACAACAGTAACTGACATTTATCCACCAACCCATCTGCTACATACTTGGATAATTTTTTAAAAGATAAACTTTCTTTCAATGCCTCCTGTTCTAAATATGCTCAAAAGATAGAATGGGCCTGGAGGAGAAAGCTGTTCTTACACATTTTGAAAGTTGCCAGATACCTTTGCATCTCGAGAGTCAAGACTTTTAAAACAACATCCTTCTCTAGAGAATCTTAACATTAAAGGAGTTTCTGCTCTGTTATTAGAGCAAAATCATGGCCTAAAAAAATCCCTTTCCTAAACTCAGCAGAGTCTTTGACCTGTCAGGCTGCAAAGAGAGAAGCTAGTTTACTGTCATTTTTGGTTACAGTCAGCCAAATGGTTTTATGAAGAGGAAACTGTGGGTAGATGAAAGTTCTGCCTATGAAATAGGTGTCGCTACAGTGCACTGTGGTTATATTACGTGTGCCCAAAGGATAAATAATTCAGGTGTGAAGTGGTGTGGCAAGAGTTGCAGATTAATTAAGCTCTGCGTCTGGGGTTTTTCCTTTAGTGTGCCGCAGTAACATGCCCATGGCTCCAGGGAACTTCATGACTAAGCTGGAATGAAGCATTCATGCCTCATGTTAAATGTAGCAGAGGAGAGGTTTTCAAATATTTCTGGGCAATTAATTACCTGAGATACACCCTTTTTTCACAGCTTTGGTTTTCGGTATGTGGGAGAGTTGAAAACACTTAATTGCACCTAATTTGTTGTAGTTTAATTATATGCTTAAGTATTGCACTGCAGTCTATAACTTGCATAAATAATTTGTAAGGGGCTTCATTGTGACACCCCCAGAGGAAGGGAATTTCTTTTTTTTTTTTTTTTTTTTTACTTTGGAGCAATAGTCATACCTGACCTTTGATCCGCTTTCTTTGAAATTAAGGGAATTGTGAAAACCTGCCAAATACGTAACAGATCCAGTACAATTTGGAAAGAATCCTTTCTACTGCTCCTGTAGTCTTTCCTTTATTAGATGTAGCCATTTTCCTCACCCTCTCCAACCTATTGGCCCTGATTCTGAAAGAAATTTCTTCTCAGCAGCTAAAAGAGAGATGAAGGGTAATCATTCATTTGTATCTGGCCCATTTATTTCAGTGTGTTCTGCTGGTTCCTATAGTATCTTCAGCCCCTTGAGATCTGATTACTTCTCCCAATCTTTCTGACTTCTTATTTTCTAGACTTCTAATTTAACCACTACATTCAAGTATTTTTACCTTCTGGCTTCAAGACAGTCTTCTTGTTTACAGATCCTTTCTACTTTTCTTCATAGGACTTAGTACTGAAATCACATTATTTATTTATGTAGTGCTAACTGTTTTTTGTCTGTCTTCTCTCACTAGAAACTTCACAGGAGAAGGAAGAGAGTTTGTCAGTCTTGTTAAACTGTTAAACCCCCAACATCTATTCCAGGACCTATCATTGAGTATGTATGTGCTCAATAAATAGTGAATGGATGGATGGATGGATGAAAACCTGACATTTACGAGGCTGTATTTTAGATTGGTTCATATTCCTAATCAACGCCAGTACAGTGTGTTTTATGTAACCCAAAATACATGGTATATTTTAGGCACTTGCCAAAGGCTTTGTGTACATAACACAGGCAAAAAGGAGTTAAAGAATTTAGAATCTGCTAAGAAAGCTCAAGATGAATGTAATAAACGAATAATGTCTGAGTGACAGTTGACCACAAAGAGGACACAATGACAACTGATGAGACTGACTGAGGACCATGAGTTTTGGGAGAGCAGGCTAACCATGAGAGCTGTTCCTGGTGCGATCTCCCTGGAGGCAATGGGTAGAATGGATAAAAAATAAGAGTCATTGTTTCCCAGGGCAAACTGAATCAATATCTTCTTCTCAGAAGTACATGTAAATGCAGTGAATGAAGGATTAAGGATAAATAAAAGCAAAGTAGCAACAGTAAGCATTTTAAGTCAAATGCTTAACTTGGTATAAGCAAATGCAGAATGATAATGCCCTTGCAATTAGGATAAGATTTCACCTACTTTTCATATGAAAACTATCAAGGAGATAATGCCCAAATTTATAGCAAACTAAAGCTGAAATAGGCTTATTAACCTCTTCCAGGTCACAGTGATAAATATGGAATCGACATTCAAATACATGCTGTTTTTGCTGTACCAGGAAAGATAAAAGGGTATCATTTCACATTTAATCCTGGTTGATTGGTAGCAGCAGCCTCAAGACCAGTGCTGAGAAGGATTCAGACTGCAGCAGGATCCCTGGGGATAGGTGGGGAGGTCGGCTGTGTCTGACGAGAGGCAGTACCCATTCCATATACCACCTCTGCACATGTTGCCTCACCGTGAGAGCAACTACATGGTGTTTCTAAGGTGTTTGGTGATGTGGGGGTGCAAGATACTGTATGAAGAATTACTAACAGGCTTAGTATAGGCAGTGAATTTGATGAGGTATTTCTATCTAAACAGAAACTCATGTTTTATGAGGCTTTATGAGGAAACTCTGTGTGGGTATAAAATGAAACATGTTAAAAACTTTTCTTCATTTTTATTAATTATAAAAAAATACATAATTTAGAACAAGGAAAAATCTATGAATATCTTTAAATAGTTTAAATAATCTCTCTCTACTCCACCAATTTTCACCATTTCCATTTTAACAAAATGGTGCATTCCTTTCCATCTCTTCCTGATATTCTTTCATGTTTTCCATGTTTCACATACGAGGGTACTTCAAAAAGTTTGTGGAAAGATTTGTATTATCTTTTAATTCTATTTTCTCACAAACTTTCTGAAGTATTTCCAGATATATGTGAATAGAGTATGATTTGCTTTTGTAACTATATCATTCTATTTAGCTAGCTTCTATCTCTGTTATTTACCTCTCTCAGAATCTTCTATTTTTCACATATTACATAACATCCCACGGAATAAATATTCTACAGTTTATCTTACCATTCTCCTATTGGTGGACATTCAAGTTGTTTCCGGTGCTTTGCCACTTCATATAAAGCTGTAGTAGACATCCTTGTATACGTCACACATCTTTATCACCAGTGTTTTCATTTTTATAGGATAGATTATCAGAATTAGTATTGCTGGATCATAATGTGTGTTTATTTTGACTTTAATACGTGTTGCTACATTATTCTCCAAAAGGCTATATAGCAATTTGTTCCCATCAGCAATGTAAGAAAGTGGCATTACTCTGTATCTTCACCAGCACCTGGATGTTATCTATTTTTTTTAACTTTTGCAATTTGACGAGCAAAGAATGATTTTGATAATTGCTTTACTTTGCCTTTTCCTGCCTGAGTAAAAATGAGCAGCTTTTCATGTTTATTGATTGGTTGGTTTTCTTCTGTGAGTTGATGTTTGCCAGTACTTTTCATTTATGTATGTTATGTAATTCATCACTTTTCTTTTCAATTTGTAGGTGCTCTTTACATATTAGGAAAAATAACCCTTTATCTGGCATGTGTGCTGTGAAAACATTTTGCCCAGTGAATCTTTGGTTTTTGACTTTGTTTGTAATCTTTTGCCATCAAAATATTTTTTACTTTTATGTAGTTAAATATGTCTATTTTTTTAATGACTATGGGTTTCAAGTCTAGAGGTCTCTTCTTCCCCCAAATTGTTTTTCTACAAATGTTTTTATAAAATTTCTTCTAATATATGTAATGTTTTATTTCTTGTATTTAAATTCCAATTCATCTCTAATTTTTTAGCTTAGTTTTTGTTAGATGAGATAGCCAAGGGAGTGGTATTTATTAAGTAGTCTAGAAGGAGAGTACACATAACCAACTTATGGTTATGAAGTGCAGAGAAGTGAAGAGCCAAGAGTCACCCTTACAAGGAAGACATGTTGAGCCCAACCAGCTTATGCAAGCCAGTCCAAGTTGAGCCTTAAAGGATATTACAAATCATATCAACATGTTCTCTCTCCTTTTTGTCCTTGACTCAATCCATCATTAATGTTTCTAATGCTACTCTCTTGCTCACTCCTTACTACCAATAGTCCTTCTTCTAGTGGAGGATTTTCAGTCTCGACGCCTAAAGTGTCGGGCAGGTAACGTACATAAGTGAATCCAACTAGCAACAAAATGCCCTGTCTAAATAAGTCAGAGACCCTGCTGATTCCTGCCACATAAGAATGCATGCCCTGGGTCAACAGATTATCTAATTTTCAAAGAGAATTTAAAAATATTGATTTTTATGTAAACTTCTAGATTTTAAGCATTAGCAATTAATTTTAATTGAATACACACACACATACACACACACACACAACCAATGTGTGAGCCAAACAAAAAATATCCATAGGCTTTATTCTTTCCATAAGTGACCACTTTGCAACCTCATGGCTACTCCAAGCCTCCTGACTTTAATGTGTGCTGCACCTTCTGCCTAATTTGTCATCTCTTACTCAAAAGCTGTCTGTTGTGCTATTCAGTCTAATGAATTAGGTCTCAAAATCCTAGCCTGACTTTCAATTTCGCAGTACTTTGGCCTCCACCTACCCTGCCAGCTTTGTTTTCTACACAGCCACACCACACAGCCTGTGAAGGCTAGTACCTTCAGGCATCTAAGAGAATGCCTAACACATGATATGCCCAACAAACTTTTGCACGATGATTGGACGGATGGCTCTTTAAGGAATAATGTGTTGGCAGGTTTGGGTATGGGAGTTAGAGGGAAGACTGGCATGACAGATGGAATTCAAATTGGGCAGAACATGGAATAATGATTAAAGAATTTGGACATTATTCTACAGGCACGATGTATAGTAGAAAGCATACAAGATTAAGAATCAGCTTTTAAATTTAGTTCTTCTGTTTTTAAATTGTATGGTTCTGAATAAGTAACTTTCTATTATTTAATTTAAATGTCTTCATTTTTAAAGAAAGCAAGTGGGTCAGAGGTTTTTGTTTTTGATGTAATTAAGTAAAGAAGAACTTGGGGGAGGGAGGTATTCTCAAAATAGTTACTTAGAAATATGAATTTGATGGCAAAATGGGATAGGAAGCAAAAAGAGTCTCCAAAGAGCAAAGCCATTTGAGAGATCATCACACTGGTCAAACTATGAAGTGATGGAGTTGGAGATGACAGGGGAAGGGTTAAGAATAAAACAGGAGGAAGAAGATGTAAGCAACTCTGTGAATAAAGAATTTACAGGACTTGGTATCCAATGAGAGAGAGAAGAAAGAAAGGAAGGACTCAGGGAGCATTCTGGTTTTTAGTTTAGAAGACAGGGAATACCTTGAAGCCAAGGACTAGTAGGTGGTTAATGAATATCACGTTGGGATATTTGTTAATAACCACACACAGTTAAATGGAAGAAGCAGTAAATGCAAAGTGAGAAGAAGAGGTTTACCCTTTTTCCATCTCTCCAGTCCATCCCTGGAGAGCATCTCCAAGCAAAATGACTTTAAATGGTCAGATGCTTTATCATGCTTCTGTTTCCACCTGAGTTAGAAGAATTCTATTCAATAAACATTCCTGACTGTGGGTTCAGCTATAGCACTCTTTTAAACACATTACTCCTGTAAACATGTCACCTGTGTAAACATGTCTATCAAATACATTTGGAATTTTTCAGATTAGAAATGCATCAAGACAAAGGGCTATGATTGCAGCTTTGGTCTTTTTCCTGATAAGCTTTCCTCTTTAGCATTGCTGACTACTTTCCTCCTGCCTTCCAATCAGCTGGAGTTGAGTAGTAAAAACGCTAAATTGAAAAGAGAAAGCAAATGATGGGAGGAGACTTGTGAATTTAATGTTATTTTATAGTTTATAAAATCTCTGTGAAAGATTCTCTATAACAGCATTGTTCAATACAATAGACACTAGCCATATGCAGCTACTGAGCAGTTGAAATGTGGCTAATCCAAATTGAGATGTGTTACGAAGTGTAAAATACACACAGTGCTGCAAAGAGTCAGCATGAAAAAAAGGAAAATGTGAAATATGTCTTGAATAATTATGTTTTATTTACTGCATATTAAAATATTTTACATATATTGAGTTAAATTTTTTTATTAAAATTAATTTCACCTGGATTTTTTTTTTAACTCTTCTTCATATGGCTAAGAGAAAATGCAAAATCACATATGTGGCTTACATTTGTGCCTGACATTTTATATCTATTGGACGGTGCTGCTCTACAAGGTTTATTCAGAGTTGAGGGCTAATTGTAATGGCATGAGAGATGTCATATGCAAATTTTCCAAAATTCTACCAGCCAATGATCCCTGCCTAGAGTCTAAGACTACAAGGAGAAGCTGGGTACTGATATCATACAGAAAGAAAAAATCACCTCTATTCAACGGAAAGATGAGAAGTTCTACTTTGATGATACTGAGTATGAGGTAGCACATTTAGGGAGAATGTCTGAAAAGGAATTGGAGACATGAAATTGAAGCTCGGGAGTGAAGGTAGGGCCTGGAATGTCTAAGTAGGTAAATGGAAGCGGAAAGGCATGGACTCATCTAGGCCTATGTTTCAATGCCCACATCTTCCAATACTAGATATTTGGTCATAAATAAATCTGTTTTCAATGACTGAGATTCATTTTCATGGTGATAAAGTAGGAATGATTATTCCTATCCTTCATTAAATATTACTGAGGTGCCAGACATTGCTTAAGCGCTAGGGACACAATGCTGAACAATGATGTCTTCCAGAAACTGCTGATCTAGGGAATGGGCATTAATAAGCCAGTGTCAGAGTTGCCATTGCTATAAATACTGAGGAGAAGCATATGCAGTCTTGGGGGCTCCAATTTACCCTTTTTCACCCTGATAACTCATATTTAGGTGTCTATATTCAGCACAGCTATCTCTTTTCTGAGAAGCCTTCATAGTCCTGCTCCACTCCCAGGCTCTGAGCGGGGTTCACCTTTTGTCCCCTGAGCACTTACTTCTACTATACTCTATGAGCTACAGAGTCGTTATGCATTCTCTCTCTCTCTCTCTCTCTCTCTCCATCAGACTGTGAAATACCTGAGGGAAGGATTTGTGTTTTCTAGCTCTGGATCTTTAGCACATTCCAGGTACTGAATAAATATTTTCTCTTTCTCCTTTCCTTGTTCTTCAGTAAGAGGTAAGAGTTAAAGCCCTAAGAGCAGATAAGGGCTGAAAGACAAGCTAAAGAATCCAGAATATAGAGGGCTCAGGACTGTTCTTTGGGAAATATCTTCATTTAGGAGAAGAGAGTTCTATGTCATGGTACTTAAGAGAATTTCCCACTAAGAAAATGGCAAACAACATTATCAAATGCCACAACGACATCAAAAAGAATGGGGTCGCAAAAAGACTGTTGGATTTGGCAGCTTTATTACACTTATTATTTAAATTCTAATCAAAATACCATAGAATAATTTTCCCAAATGACTTTAACTTTTTTCTATCTGTGAGCATTACGAAAATCTGAGGAAAAGATGAAATTCTTTTGTCAAATGACAAGTCTCTTTCGAAGGCAAGCAATGCCTATGGTACATATATAATGAACAGTGACTTCCAGGCAACATGGGAAGTTGGGCAATTCTCTTGTTAGCATAAGCCATAGCATGACTGAGCATTAAGAAAGAGCTTCCATTTCTCCCTTCAATTATTTCTGGCAGGTGACTGAAGCACAGATACAAGCGTGTGAGAATCTGGACGAATCTTACACCCTTTCTTTCTCATAGACTCCATTCTGACTAAAGGATCTTCACCCATCAAACCAGGTGCTATGGTAGAGAAAAGAGGCCTGAACTCAAAGAGGCCTGATTCTGAGTCCCTGCCTTGCTCCTGTCTAGCTAAGGTCAAGTCATTTCTGAGGGCTTGTATCTCCCCATGTGTAAAACGTGCCTTCCTAATAAATTGTAAGTTCCTAGAGCAATCACTAAGTTTCATTTTTTTTTTATCTCCATCCCTCAGCATTGTGTTTTATGTACAGTGGGTACCGAATTATAAGAACTAAAAAATTAGTTTAGAATCTTGGTTTAAATATCTAATATTTGAAATTTTGACATTTACTTAAAAATTTTAAATGTTTTTTGACCTCAGATAATAGACAGATATTTGTTTAATGCTATAGCATCAGCAAACTATGGCCCAGGAACCAAATCCAGCCTTCTTTCTTTTTTTATAGTGGTTTGCTAGAACAAAACACGTAAATACATTAATTTACATATCGTCTACAGCTAACTGCTTCCAAATTACAAGAGCAAAGCTGAATGGCTGCAACAGAAATCATCCAGCCTTCAAAACCTAAAATATTTACTATTTGGCCCTTTATAGAAAAGTTTGTTCACCCATAATATAGACTATTATTGAACTTTCAATGCCAAGAAAGCATGATGGATAAGGTCCAGGTAGAAGGACCCTGAAAACAGTGCCATACCCATGGGCAGTCTTCCTCTTGGATAACACTGAATCTGCTTTGCAGTAGAATGAACTTACTAGTCAGGAAGCATACTTTTCTTTAAGGACCTCCTTTATTTTGGGGGTCTGCATACACAAAGTAGCTGCCAGAATGAAACACTGAGAAATAAAAATCAACCTTCACTCTTAAGCACTAGCAATTCAATAATGTCTGAAAAGTAGGCCAAACAGCCCACATGGCAAAATTTGTTTTTGCCTGTCTAATTCCTCTTTACATTAAAGATCAAACTAAGGTCTCAGCAACTCTAGGAAGCACTTCTAGAAGTACACCTAGCATATTTAAATGGTATATTTTCATGGCTGACTCTTCTTCAGACTATGGGATCCTCGAGGGATCAACTTTCTCTTATTGGCATATAGTGCAGTGCTAGCATGGCCTGTCATAGATGCTCAATAAATACTTTTGAGCCAAATTGAGCTGAACAGGCTAAACAAAGACACCTACCTTAGCCTGAGTGATTGCAGTGGTACCAAATGAACTGAAGTCTTTCCATCCAAAAATAAGGAATAAATACAACTTCCCCAGGTTTTTCTCCCCACTATGCCTCACCATTTTCCAATCCGATAATAAAATAATAATAAAACTATACAAAGGTCAAATATTTGCTGATTACCTACTCTATGCAAGGCAATGGAGATAGACATAATTCCCTTTGGTCTCATGATATAATTCTTTTTTCTCTAAGATTCCCTTCAGGTTAATTAAGATTACCCTTTATGCTGAGGGCATAAAAGCTTGCCATTAGTGACATGGCAAGATGAATGCACAGGTTGAACAGTGGTAAGGAGAAGGCAGTAAAGGTCCACACCATGCAGTCTTCACCAAAGGAATCAGGGTGAAACAACAGTTGCCTTTAGTTGGCTGGGCGAAGCGTATACCAATTAATATTGGGCCAACTGGTTCAGATAAAAGCTTATAATTAACGAATCATTAAGGCACACACTTTAGGAACATGGAAAAATCATGAGCCATGCAGCATGCCTGGAAGCACTCTTTCAATTATGTGGCTGTGCTTAAATACAATGCTAATTTCTGAGGGCCTGCCATTTACAATAGCACTGAGATGAATCACGATGAATTTATGAATGTGATTCTGCATTGCCCATTACACAAGCCCTCCCCTGGGGAAGTGAACCATCCTGAGAGCGACTCCTAATAAGCAGAAATTAAAAGTTACTGTCCCTTGCCACTAGGAGGGGGGAAAAATAGTATGGCTGGGGGGAGGGGAAGGGGAATGGATAATTTGGTTGCATATAAATAGTGTGAAGGGAGAGAGAAGGGCATCTATTTTAAGCCTTTGTGGCCTGGGAAACCACACTCCCTGTGCTCAAAGCCAGGAGCCCTCTTACACAATAAATAATTCAGAACCCCCCAACAAGTGCCTGGCTAGGAGGCCTGCTTCCTGAAAACTGCCTCCTCCGCTAATCTTGGAAAAAGCCATGGATCACCTTGCAGCTAAGACAGGATTCCTGTCTTCTACCTAAGGATTATGACCAAAGACCTCAGCCAGGCTATATCAGGAGGAAACCAACACAATCCTGTCATTGTTTGTGGTATTTATAGTTTATTGTTTGAAAAAATTGGAAATGACTGAACTCCTTGTAGCAAACAAGATCTCATGCATGAACTTGGCAGGCAGTTTTACTGGAGCAAATTTAAGAAACAAATTCAAGATATTGTACACTGTTCAAGGAAAATATGGCAAAGCAGAAACCCCTCCTTTCTGATACTTTTTTCCTCTGTGCCCCTCCAGTGTCTTCTCTTACATTGACCTGGAGTAATTTTGGTGAAAGGCCAATTGTCTTTCATTTTTTTAACTAACTCCCAATTTTTCTGTGCAAAATGCAAGGAAGCAAAAAGTCCAAATGTCTCCTGTCCGATTAGTCTCTGATTTTAGACTGCTCTATGTAACACTAACAGACATGCAAAAGATTAATGAGACATGGTCAATACGTGATGTACAAAATACAATAATGCACAAACTGTGAAATGTTATCAAATGACTCTAGGAAAAGGCACTCATGCCCCAAGTCAGCCAAAGCTACATTTTTGAGTGGTGGAGTGATTTTTGTTTGTTTTTCAGACCTCAGCTCATGGTGCCTCAAAAGGCCTTATCTTTTAGGATGTCTTTAATCAATAAAGGACATTGATAACGGTGATAAGAAAGGCGAACAAACTGGGATTTCTCTAAGAATTTGAAGTCAATACTCACAAGTGCATTTTAGTGTGAAGGGTGATTTCTGCAAACTTTATAAAGTATCCAAGGTCACTGACATGCACAGTTGAATACTAATGTGTTATTACATTATTTGCTGTAGATTAAAAATGAGTCCAAATTCCTTTGGGCCTTGAAAATGCATGCCCTGCCTGAAATGGCTTTATAATTCTGCCAAGTAGACAGCAGGTGCTGCTACTTCTTGCTCTGACTCCTTCACCTACCACCTTAAAAAGAACAAGCAGGAAATGTCCTTTTACACTCATGTTTACTGGTTCTGTCGAATGCTTATTTGCCTCTAGGGGGCATTTCTAAAGACTGCAAGTGCAAGTGTTTCATCTATTCTGCCTGTCCAACCAGATGGCTCAGGAGTAGGTGTTACATCTAATGATAAAATGGGAAAAAGAAAAAAAGAGTTACTTTGGTCAAGTCAGCTTTTATTACCCTGAGAAGAAAAAAGTCAAATTGGTTTTTGAATTGAGCTAAATTGGGGAATTGAAAATTTCACTTTTTAAAATTATTTCTTTAAAAATTTTTATCTAGCTAATTTTCCTGGATAGACAGTCTCTGATCTTTGACCTAGAACAAATGTCATAAAAACAAAATAAGTATCATTAGAATGACACTCTCAGCACAATGGGTTAGGATTACAAAAGTCATGTTAATGCATAGAAGAGTGTGGAAAAGACTCAACTTTGAGATAAGCACCTCCCATTTTTAAGGTCAGCATTCCTTTGGAAAAGAAGAAAGGTGTTGCAACATTCAAAAATGACCCATTATGTATCAAAAGAGGTACTCTTTTGAATGAGCTCATCAAAGCCCTACAATCAGTATTATACTTTAGTGTTACCTCAACTTTATTATCTTCCAGGTTCTGTTACTCAATCTATCAGTACTATTGCCTCCCCCATCACTTGAAATATCTCAATGTTCTTTTTTAATATACTGTATATTTCCGCAATGCCTTTTATCTCCAAGCATATTGCAAACATTAATTAACTAAGCTACTCAGCATCCCTGTGTGGGTAGAAATATCCTATTATCCTCGTTTTGAATCTGAGTAAAGCACGTTTAGTGAGGTGAGGTGACTTGACAAGCCAGCCAGTAGCAGAAGAAGAAAGTCTCTTAGTTTATGATGCCTGGTTATCTGCTTTAACTAGTAGGGCATGATTACCTCTAATCTTCTTATGGATGTACATTATGTGGAGTGAGGACATCAATACTGAAGACCATTTGAAGAACCAGTCAAATTTTTACAATATAAATCCACCTGTGCTTTCAGAGCCAAAAACCAAATTTCCATTGAAAAACTTCTAGAACCCCTTCTGAATATATCAGTCAACTCGTATTTCTCAACGGGCAACTTAGCACCTAAGTGGTTTGGTGAGAACAAAGCTGATTTACTCAAACCCATTAACAGAACAAAAAGAAATGGATTTTTACAAACATCAGATGAAATTGAAATTAACCTTTGCTAATAATAATAAAAACTACCATTCATTGAGCTCTTGAGCTCTTACTATGAGTTGGTGCCTATGTGCATTTTCTCATTTAATGCTGACAATGGTATGTGGGGAGGACTACTCTTGTTCCCACCTGAGAGATGAGAAAATTAAAACAGATAGAGGTTAAAGTGAATTGTCCAAGGTCAGATAGATAGTCTGGACTCAAATTCAGACCTTCTGTCTCCAGAGTCCATGCTGTTAACTGTTTCATGGTAATTATCCCTTTGTCTGGGTGAGATTATCTTTTTCAGTTATCTTTTTCTCCACTTTAGAAATTGCACATTCACTCTGACCAATACAATGAACAGCGTCACTAAGCATTGTCCCTGCATTGCATATTGCAGAGCAGTAAGAAACATAAGAGTAAGATGTATCTTTTCTGCTCAATGACTTTATGCCCTTTGCCAGATGAGGGCCTAATTTTAAAAACGTTATTATTTCCATATTGTAATTTCGAGGGGAGTGACAATGTTTCCTTTTTTCCCCAACCTCCCAAGAAAGCCCCACACAGTACTAGACACACAGTCAGTGCTTTTATTTCAAATCAACTGGATTAAATGGTTTCTTTTTTTATTTGCTTCTAATGCCCCTCTAGATGATCTTGAAATTCTAAGAGTTTTGTGGTTGGGTTTTTTTTTCAATTTTGCATTGTAGTGACACTGGCAAATAAGAGAACCCCATGCCTAAGCTGGAATTTCTGTGCCTCCCAGGACTACTGGTGCATCTAAGTGAAAAGCTCCTGTGGGTATGGAGGCCAGTTACCCAGGCAAGGTCCTAGCTGGACCAATATGGCTGAGAACAGTAGAATTCTTGAATTCCCACCTCTTTCCTCTATGTAAATGGCCAAAATAATTGCCACCTTTATTGGTTGTATTGAGTTTGGCACTATGCTCAGTACATTATCTAATTTGCTCCTCCCACAAACTCTATAACAGGAAACAATTATTTTCATTTAAGTATGAGAAAACTCAGCTATAGAAGCATTAAACAATTTTCCAAAGATGGTACAGAAAGTGTTGGTGCAGGCATTTGACCCAAGCAATACAACTCCAGAGCCCAAGAGTATAATCCATACATTATTGCCTCTCCACCTTTGGATTTCTGGAAAATATCCTACTGATTGAGATATTTATACACTAAGATTCTTTTTACAATACCTTAGAATTAATTAAAGTTACTAAAGGCATTTTACAACTAGTATCTAAAGGAGACACTAAAAAATAGCTTCTGAAACAGCACCAGCTTTTCTTTTGCAGCAAAAAGTCACTGGGCTGAGTTGTGTTTGTAGCTGTGGAATGAAGGGGCAGCTATACAGAAATCCCCGCAGTGCCTGGGAAGAAGCGGAGGGGAACTAGGTCACCTTGGCTGGCATCTCAAGAACAATCACAGGCAGGAAGAGGCTGATCTTATATTTTCAAAATTTATTCCAAGCTCTTCATAGGTGAGACCCACTCCCTGAAAGATAAGAAGAAAAAAAAAAATGGGAGGGGAGCTGATTAAATTCTATATATCCAAGATTTGTGGGCTCAGCTCATGAGCAAGTAAAGAGATGGCCTTTAAGGCCCCAGGGGAGGTTTGAGTCCAGCTTTGGTTATCTTTTTCTCCAGAATAGCAGTAAAAAACTCCTGGGGAGCAGATAAAAGCTGCCTTGCAAGACAAAGGCACAGGAGTTGCTTCTTTTCTCTATCACATGGAAGAAAAGGAACTCTAGGAATCCTTTATAGTTAACTATTAAAATTGGTCATTCCTTTTTGCTTTTTTATAGCTTCTTTAACCTTAATCTCTAAGAGCAATCAAGCAATAAAATTTCTATCTGAGTGAGCAGAAAACACCAAGGTGGCTCACCTATTCCCTCCTCTTCTAAAGCCAGTATCCAGAACAGAAGCTTAAAAGAGAATCAGCTTGCATTTATTTGCCAAAAAAGATCTCAGGACTGGGTTACATTTTCAGCTTTGTTTTCTGACCCCAAAACATAAGGATTTCTTCAGGATCTATGAAAAAGGCTGCGAATAAGAAGAGGTAAGAGATATCTGAGCTGCTTTCATCCCCTATCCCAAGACCATATCTGCTGCTAGATCCCTGCAGCTCAGGATGAAATTACCTGGGGCAACAAAAGAGATCAAGGGATAAGTGAAATAGACATGGGGGATGATAGGACCAAATAAAAACAGAAATGTGGAGAGGAGGCTAAAGAGAAAAAAAAGAAATATGGAACTCATTTCCGAAGAGTAACAAGTATAGAAAATGCTGAAGAAAGAGAAAAGAGAAATAAGATATCTTGGATAATTGTTTACTTGTGTCAACAATATATTCAGGCAAGTGGCTGAAAAAGGTCGTTGTCCAAGAAATACACTAAACACTGGGGGTTCAAAGATGAGTGGGAGATAGCCTTAACCCTAAAGAAGTCACAGTTTATGTAGAGAGATAAATCTGGAAATAAAGAATGGCTATACATACTTTAACGTTATTCTTAGCTGCACTCTATTTCTTTTTGTCCCTCAAATGCAGCAATCTTGATCTTATGAATGGGCCTTGGCACTTGCTGGTCCTTTGGCTTGAATGCTCTCCCTGCTTATCTTTGCATGGCTGGCTACTTCCTGTTATTCAAGTCTCCTCTTCCACCAACCTACTGAAGCAGCACACTCAGTCCCTTTCCACATTAACCCTTTGTGTCTTCTCCAAAAGTCATTTTGAACACTTGAAATCATCCTAATTTTTTATTTCTTCGTAGTTTTAAAGTCTATCTTCCTCCACAAGGATGCAAGTCTTCGAGAAAAGAGACTCAGTAAAGAAATCAATGGGGAACTCGTAATATTTATTGATTATTTGACTAACAGATTGACATATTATTAGAATGTTATGAAAGAGATAAAGCATAGGATTCTGTGGTGTCCCACAGAAGGTGCAAAAAACAAAACAACAAAGCAAAAAAACTCCATTATGAGAACATTAAGGAAGAAGAGGTTATTTTGTTGTTTTGATGTTGTTAAATTATTAAAGCCAAATAGGTATTCAACAAATGAGCAGAGGAAGTGGAGTACTCCAAACTAGAGCATATGTAGTGACAGAGTCCTGAAAGAGCACTGCTCCATCTGGGGACTGCGTTTCATTCAATGTGTCTGGACTGCAGACAGAGCTGGAAGAACACAGCAGCCACAGCAGAGTAGTTAAAAATGTGAGTTTTGAAGCTAGACCTTCTGAGAGTAAATCCCCATTCTTTCACTGGGAATTATGTGACTTTAGACAAGTTATCAGTCTTCTCTGTGCCCCAGTTCCCTCATCTGTAAAATGGGGATTCATTCAACTTATGTCTACCTCGTGGGAAGATTATATCAGTTAATATATGTAAAATATTTAGAAGCATGTAAATGCTCAAAAATATACCTATTAGCATTATTGACAGGTGGTGATGCAAAGAAGTAATAATAACTCTATGTGACAGATTCATTTTTATTTAAATATTTTATGCACATTAATTTAAACCATCATGCTTATGAGGAAGGTACTATGATTATCACTGTCTTACAGATGACAAAATTGAGAGATAGAGAGGTTAAGTAATTTGCACAAAGTCACACAGCAGTTGGCAGCAGGGCCGAGATCTAAATGTAGGAAATCAGGCATTTGAGTCTTGGCTTTCCCAGTTGCATTATGCCACCTCTATGAACACCTAATTCACAGGGATCTGGTGAGGAAAAATGAAATAAAGTACACAAGTGGCTCACCATAGGGCCTGGTATGTATTAAACACTAAAAAATCATATTTATTTTTTAAATGTCTACAGGGCAATAGAGTTATAATTAGGATATGCCGATACTTAGAAAACAGTTTCTGTGGATTTAATGGAAGGCTCAACAGAACTTGGAAAAGAAGACAATTAGAGACATATATGCAATAATTGGCTGGTTGACTTACTGCTGAATAGGCACTTGAAAGTTGGAATAGCCATAATCACTTGCTTGACCTTGGTTTCTGAGGGCCTCCTGTGCATCAATCTTTGCCTAGCTGTACTTCTTAACTAATTAATTTTAGAAAGACCTAAGTCAATTAATTATAAAGTAATGGGTTGTCACTTCCAGCTGCCAATTTATCTACATTACAAACCGTAGCTAATTAGTTAGCTTATTCTTTTTCTTGGAAACACATTATATTTCTATTTGCATTACATAATGTACATAAATCTTGTGAATAGCAAGTTATACATTTATTCTGTAATAAATTTGAAACTAGTTCTTTTGTGGACATTCACCATTAAAACACCAGAATGACAGAGGAAAAGCACCTTTAACACACCTAATCAAATTAATAAAAAATCAAGCAAGCAAACTTGACAAGAATTCCCTAATGGAAGATGATAAATGCCTTTAAAATGCTATATAAAGCCAGCCAAAAACCTGGTAATTTGGTGTTGTCAAGTGACTCTTGACCTTGAGGAAGATGGAATCAAATCAGAAATAAATCTGCAATTCCATTTATTCCATATATAAAATTGGGCAGCCTTAACACAAACATGAAGTGATGTGTTTTCTTTTACAAAGAAGTTATTATTTTTCTTTGTCCCACCCTTTTTTATTCCCTTTTATTCCCTTCTATCTTAAAAGAAAAGGTGTCCCTCTTATCCAAGGCTAAAACCTCCACCAAAGCTCTAATCTCATTCCCTCCCATCTCCTCTGAGACTTTGCTGCATAAACAACTCCCTGTTTTCTTTCATATTATCCATTGCTGCCTCCCTTGGCCCTTTTGTTAGCCTGCAAATATATCCCCCTGTTACTGAAAACAGCTTTCCTAAGACCTGGCACTGCCACCACCACCACCACTGCTGCTTTCTTCATGGCAAGGGGAATCTCCAGTCCTGAGACCACTTTCTCTATGAAACCTTTCTTGGAAGAGACACTGCCATACTCTGCATGGATTTAGTACTTTTCTCAAAATCCACATAAACCCTTTGTACAATAAATACCCAACAAGTATTAGCTCTTGCAGTTGTTGTCACTATCATTTTGAGTGATGGAATATCATAGTGTTTCAGAATATCTTGGCTCCACCTCCTTCTAACTGTGCAACTTTGGGCAGGCTACTTAATTTTTTAAACTTTGACTTCTTAAATATAAACTGTAATCACCTCAGAAAGTTGATGAGAGAAATAAATTAAATGAGGAGAAACATGTAAGTGCTTAGTGCTATGTCCAGAACATAGCGAGTACTCAAATATGCTTTCTAAATATCCAGTATAACACTATGAACACAAACTTTTATTCATTCTTCTCCCTTTTGATAAGTATACTGAATTTCCTTGGTGGAATAACTTTCCCCAGTGCTCAGTCCAGGAGGTTGGGCCCTACCACTGACTCCAGAAATGAAACATGTCACTAAGGTCTGGCCAGTCAAAGCACTGAATCCCCTTTCTGGGCATGTGACGCAGGTCTGACCTGTCAGAATACTGAATCCCCTCTGTAGCCATGTAACCTAGCTTCACCAGTCAACATAATCCCACTGAATCTCTTCATTCAGTACACAAAAGAGACTTGCCAAATTATTTCCATTAGAAAGAATTTCAGAATTTTTGCAGGAATTGTCAACAAGAAATGTCTCTTTCCTACTCAAGTGGATGTGATGTGGAGAGCTTCTAGAACCATCTTGCCATCATGCTAATGATGCTAAAGGAAGTCAACCCAAAGAGAAAAGCAGAGTTAAGCCAATAGACCTGACATTGTTTGAGCCCCTAAATCCAGCCATGGCTGAGGCCAGCTCTGCCCATGTGCATTTTATTTATTTGTCAATAACTTCATTTCCAGATTAAGCTAGTTTGCATTTTGTGTTACTTCCAACTAAAACTGGTATAAATGTTTATCATGTTTTAGCACAGCTAGTTGTTGAAAGTAAGCACCACTTTTGCACATCTTATTCTGTGGCCATAGGAGCCCAGTGGATGCTCACTAAATAGCTATTGCACAGAGGTGGAAATACCCTGTTTATTGTAATAGAGGAGAACATTCTGCATCCATGCCTCATTATCTTACTTACCCTTTATGCATGGATTGATGCAAAGGTCAGCTTAAAGTGGTGATGGCCACAAAAAGCAGCAGGGAAAAATATTCCTTCACAAGTCCATAACCTCCCTGGGGCCAAAAAAAACTGCTTGCATTTGAAATGCCATCTTTTCCAACTACTATAGAAGAAAAGAAATAGCTTATTTAACAAAGTATGTAACTGAGCAGACTAGATGACTGTGTCAATAAGAATTTCCAAACAAAATAATACCTCCTTTGCCAATAGAAAACTGCATGTTTCTGGTTTTAAAATTACTCCTTTGTGACATTTTTTATTATCTTTCAGGACTGATTATTTTTTCCGAAAGCAGCCTTTTCCTAAGTCTATAATGGAAACCAGTGGCATAAAAGGAGCAATAAAAAAATTCACTTTCAACCAACTTTTCAAATTTTATATTTCTCCTAGAAATTGAGAGACTTGTCAGGGGTCCTGTCTAGCTAAACTGTGCCTAAAAATCACTTGACAGTCCTATAATTGGAAAACATTTCTATTTCCTCTGCTGGAAATAAGGATGAACCAGAAAGGAAGCAGCACATGGGTGAATGAAAAGAACAAAGGATTCAAAGAAAATATGTATTTAGGTGGGAAACATGGGGACAACTAGAGGGAGCTGACAAATGAGACACATTAAACAATTTATGCGAGTTGTTTCTGTAAGTTGAGGGCATCCAAACTCAATGTAAAAAAATGTTATTTGATGCAGATGGTAACAGAAATAAATTCTGAAAAAAACTCTGTGCACTCCATCAAAAGCCCTGCAGGCATATTTCTATCCCTTCTGTTGCTTTGCAGCACAGGAACACAACAAAGAGGAACCAAAGCCAGTTAGGAAATCATGGCAACCAGAGTAAGTGCCACGGAAAGGCCCTTCCCACGTTTGGCACATTTTCCAGGTCTAAGAGGGTTTGCCTTAGCAAAAGAGCCAAGGCCAAACAATAAATTCCCTCCTCAAGACTGAGAAAGGTCGTTGCCTCTTCAAATTAACATCTGCAGCTGCTGGTCCTTACAGTCCTTACTAGTCCAGGCCCCTCCTCTTTCTTGTAAAAGCTGGCACCATTTTAATTATTTTTGTAAATTTTGTCCCCCATTAGTTCTACCATGCTGAGATATAAAGGGGGAAAAAACCCTCTAATTTGAGGATTCATTAAGCAGCTTTGTTACTTATTTGATGCAGTAGATGCTAGAAATGTGTTGGTTTGCTAAATTGGTACGAGAAACTATAATACCCCAACCAGACTGCTTTTTATTTGTTTCATTCTGAGGTCAAGCCACTAGGGAACATAGACATTTAGCTAGAGAACATACCAGTATTTTTTTCTCTCTCTCTCTTTAGAAGGGCGTTTATTCATTCAATAAATATTATTGAGCATCTATGTTATGAGAAACCTCTTATAATACTGCAGAGTTGGCATTTCATGAAGGAAACTTTGCAGTCTGAAACTCTATTTTCTGTAGGATAAATGAAAAAGGCTACCAGCTGGTTCCTTTTAAAATATTGTTTTTATTTATAATCCACATACAAATCTTTTATCTCTTTTCTTGTCGCTTCCCAGATTTTCACAAGGAGAAAAAAGAAGGCAGATCATTCTTCCAAACTGCGTAGCCACATAGTATTAGATCCACCCTGCATGCTATGCAGAAAGTCAAACGTGAGCAAAGAGGTTGGCTTTGGGCAAGTGTGAAATCAGACAACATCCCTTCACCCCTACCCCACAGTTCTGTGTTTGAGATGAATACCTATGGCCCCATCAGAGCCAACCTCTTCCCTTCCCCCCACTGAAGGGCAGGAGACGTCTTCAGCCAAAAACTACATCAAAAAAGTTATTACCCCTCTGCCCGCACTTAAACTTTCTGGGTCCTGAAAAAGCTGAGGAAGAGTCTCTCTGGTCAATTTTTAATGGATAAATCTAAGATTTTGTTAAAAAGAAGTAAAGTTTTTTTCTGCTTTTTAAATATAGAAAAGCAGTGTCTATAATATATCCCAAGCCCTAAACGTCAGCTTTCTATAAGTAAAAGAAATTAGACTTATTTTTGAAGGAAAATATGGCATTAGGGAGCTGCCGGGGTAAGGCTGACCACCACCCAGGGCAAAACATTTTCTCCCAACTTCAAATGATCATTCCCACAAAAGATGCTGAAATGAGGACCCAGCCGGGAGCTAAAATTCTCTTCATTGGTGAGAAATTGTCCCCGACTATGAGCCGAAAAAAGAATTCTTCTACGGTTCCCATCCCCAAAGGTCACTCTTGGCCACATTTTGTCTCTGAAGACAGAGAACTGAAATATAACTTGTTCTTGTGAATTATTTTTTGTTCCCTTATTGAAATTCAATAGAGTAAAAATAACTGCTGCCCATTATCCCTTGCCTGTCAGCTCTACCTGGGCTGAGGTGGTGGAACAGGACAGGAAGAGCTGTTACAGATGTTTAATAGAAGAAAGCCCTTTTTGGAATGTGTTTGCATGACTCACAAAGAACAGTTATTCTTAGCTTTCCCGTCACAAGAGATAAAGCTCTTTGTCCTATAATACAGGCTTCGACTTAAAAGGAACCCCCTAGGTCCATTCAAAGCTAGAGCCCAATAATAAGCTCTCATTGCAGTGCTTGCCCCAAACCCCTGGAGTTATATTGTATCACTCTTAACAAGCCTAGAATGCCATGCAAAATTTTCTTCTGCTTGGCTTTTTAATTTCTCAGGGTTATGCCACCTGGAAGAAACAATACACACTGCCTCATGTAGTAGCAATGACTCTAAGTCAGTTACAGGAATCATTCATTTACCAGTACAATTCAATATATTTAATGTGCTGTGCTGTATAGAAAATTCATCACCTTTCTGAATCACCTTTGTAGAATCGGATCTTATCACCAAACTTCAGTGTAACATTGATTATATTTTGGATAAGCCTGTCTTGATTCCCAGCACCAATAAGCCAATAACGTACTGAAGTAATTTACTGAAGGATAGCACTACTCTTTGATGGATTAAATAGCAAGAAGTCAATGGAGACTAAAAGGACTTTGTTGGAATTAAAATGTATCTTCTCTCCAGTTTGCTTCTGATTTGGTTTCTTGCACATTCTCAGATTTCTCTTTTTCGGGATATATTCAGTTCACCAATGCACATTTTCTGTTTGATCATTCTATCCAGATTTTTTTTCTTTCAACATAGATTAAATGTTTTTTGAATACTTTCTTTGTGCCAAGCTGTAGCTGGGTGTTATGAGGAAAGTGATAAAAGTCCTCAAGGAGCTCTTAATCTAAAAGGGAAGACAAATAAGGAAAATGTTACAATACATAATGATAAGGGCTCTGAGGATAAAAAGCTTTACGGGCTCTTGTGAACCTAGGGAATACAGGTGCCCAGATCTGTTTTAGGCCAGAATAGGCCTTTAGTTTAAAATTACCACTCCAGCTTATAGAGAGGTGGGGCACTGTAGGTACATATCTATCGATTGTCCCCCTGGGCCAGGGGAAGATGAGAAGAGAATGATCTTTATATTGCTCTTTTTTCTGATTGGAAAACTCTCTCAACTAAATCCTCCCATCTCTTAGGAAGCCTTCCCTGACTACCACTTTCCAATTCAATTCCCAAGTCTGAATTGGAGACAGCTTCCCAATGTGTCATAAGAGCACCTTGAATTTACCCCTGTAGGACTTCTAATGGGATTGACTTGAGTAATAACTTAGATATCCCCCAAATACAGTTTTATTTTATACTTCCTACCTCTGGAGTCTCTGTTCTCACTAATACTGGTGGAGAGGGAAGACATTTATCAATTAAAGATAATCCAGTCTCTTTTAGTTTAAAACAGTTTTCTTTGTGGTACTCTTCGTTGAACTTAAAGCTCAAATTCTTCCTTAGGGCTGTCTCTGCTTCTTGAAAAGACAAGGCTGCTTTCCCTCCCTCTTATGATGATGGCATCTTGGGGAAGGGGAGTCTCATTACGCTCATAGTGTCAGGGCGGAGCTCTTGTCCACATGCTGTCCTCTTGGTCTTCATTGGCCTGAAAGCAATGTCTACCATCACCGTAGGTCACCAAGTGTCACATGCTGGATCCCCTGAGGTGTGGCTAATTCCTCTATGTCTCGCATTCTTCATTGCTGTTTTATAATCAAATATTGAATATAAACATAAGTATAAGAAATGATGCAACAACTCCCCTGTACCCACCGTCCAGTTTAATAAAAAGAACTTTACCTTTCCCATTGCCACCTCCTGCTGCTCTTCATTTTACCCCATTTCCTCCCTGTTCAGTGGTAGCATAATTCGGAATTTTGTTTTCATCACTCCCTTGCTTTTCTTTATAGTTTTACCGCACACATTGGCATCCTTAAACTTATTTTTTCACAAAACATTATGTTCCTGAATTGATGCAAATTTTTGCAACTGTAATTTATTAATTTTTCTCAAATACATAGTACTTAGTTACATAAAGATATATAATTTATCCCTTCTGCTAATAATGAGCATAAGGTTAGAGTCTAGGTTTTGTTTTGTCTTTGTTTTTGTGTTTGTGTTTGTACACAGTATTTTCTGGTGAACATGTGTAAGCCTTTTTCTAGAATAGATACCAAAGAATGAAATTGCTATATCATGGGGTATGCACGTTTCTACACTTCTAGAAAATGTTAATTATTTCAAAGTTGATATACCAATTAATAGTCCCACTACCGGTGCCTAAATGCTCCAGTTGCTCCACAGCTTCACCAGCACTGGAGATAGTTGATTCTTTTTTCCTATTTGGTACACATGAAAGTGCATCTCATCATGGGCTTAATTTGCATTTCCCTGATTGCTATTGAGGATGAACGCTATTTGCTAAGTTTGCTGTCATTCATAATTCCCATTCTGTAAAGTCTTTTTAAAGTCTTTTGTCAATTTTTCTTTCCTTTAAATTTCTTTTTGGCAGGAGGGTAGAAGTTTTAATTGAATTAAAAGATAATACCAGTCTTTCAATGAACTTTTAGAAGACCCTTCGTACACCTGTTTTGCAAATACATTTCAAATCTGTGCCTTTTCATTTCTTGATGGTAAGTTTTAATGAACATATCTTCTAACTGTAAGATAGTTAACTGTCTATACTCTAATTAGTAGGAGTAATTTTAAACTTGTTTAATTCTCAAGACATAAAGTATCTTATATTGTCTGCTCAATATTATTGCTTTTGACTTTCACATTTAAATACTTAATTCACCTAGAAATGATTTCTTAAGCTGTGGAATAGGTGAAAAATCACATGAAAAAAAAATTGTCCCAGCTCTACTTATACTTAAAAGTATATTCTTTCTTCAAGGATCAGCAGTGCTCATCCTGTTATAAATCAACTTTCCATATTGTCAGGGATGTGTTTCTGTACACCTTTTTCTGTTCCAATGGTTCATTTGTCTATCTCTGCACCAATATCACACCATCTCAATTATTAAAGCTTTATTAGTCTTGATATCTGATAAAGGATGCTCAGTCATTGGTCTTTTTCTTCAGGAGTGTTCTGGCTATTCTCAGGCCTTTCTTTTCAATAAAAATTTTAAATTGACTTGCCAATCTTCACAAAAATATCTGTTGGGATTTTGAAATCTATATATTTAGAATATTAAGAGTTTGAATTGAAGCGGTATATTTCTCCATCCAAGTCTTTTTACTGTCTTTTAGGAAATTTTTATTTTTTCTATTATGCTCTGACATATCTTACGCTAAACCTGTTTCTAGGTACTTAATATTTCTTGGGAATATTATAAGTGGCATGTTATTATTGTTGTTTTTGTTGATATTCTTCCTTGTTGTCTGTGCTTAGAAAAGTAATCCATTTTTACGTCTGATTTTGTACCCAGCAACATTGCTAAACTTTATGTTGCAAATTATATGTATATCATATATGTACATACACACACACTCATAAATATTTTGTGTTCCTTGTACACTTCACCTCTTTTGCTTGCCTTATTGCCCTGGACACAAAATTGAGTGAGAGTGCTACTAGAAGGCAGCCTTGTCTGATTTATGACCTTAAAGGGTATTGAAATATATTATTATTAAAATATTTTCTGAATATTTTGTCTAGATTCTGTTTATCAGTTAAAGAGCTCTTTTTTATTCCTAATTCATCAGGTATTTTTGTCATTAACCAATGTGGAATTTTATCAAAAGCTTCATATATCTCCATTGAGATAATAATCTAATTCTTCTCATTTAAACTTTTTATATTAAAAAGTACAGTAACTGACTTTCTAATGTTAAACAAGGCTCACAGTGTTGGAATAAACCCAAATTGTTCAAGATACATTAAACTTTCCTTATATTCCTGGTATTTTTTGGTAATGTTAAGTATAGGATTTTTGTATCCATGTTCATGAATAAGATGTTTCCATAAGTTTTTCTTTCTCTTCCTGTTCTTGTCAGTTTGTGCTACCCAAGGTTGAACTTCGGCTCATTGAATTAGTTGGGGAGAGGTGTTTTCTCTTTTGTATTCTGTACAATATTTTGTATAAAATAAAAACATTTGTTCCTTGAACATTTGATAAAACTCTCCTATGACACTGTATGGATCTCCTGTTTTAATTTACTGGATCTGGTATTTTAAGTTACTGACTCAATTTCTTTATAATACCATTCAGGTGTTCACATTTTTTTATGAATAGTTATGGTTAACCACATTTTTCTACAGATTTGTTTTACCTAATTATGTTACCTAATTTTTTCAATCAAAATGTCCATACGATTCTCTTATTTCTTTGTAATCTTGGTGACATCTTTAGTTGTAGCCCCTTTTTCTTTCTTAGTATTGTTTATTTTGCCCTCTTTTATTTTACCTGGCCAAGCTTGCCCGTGGTTTCTCACTTTTACTAGTCTTCTTTACAAGGATTTAGTTTAGTTAATAATTTCTGATATGTTTGTTTTCTATTAAATTTATTTCTGCTTTTTAAAAATGTTTCGTTTCATTTTTAGGAGGTGGTTTATTCTGCTGTTTTCTTTCAGGTTGTTTAACAGGGGATCATATGGTAAATTTTGTTATTATTTGTGATCATCATGTCACCATTCCTTATAAAAGGACTGTACCTCTTTGCCCACTAATTTTGGCTTAAACTCTGAAACTTGTGTTGGATAATGGAATGTGAGCAAAAGGGACAGGATGCCAGTTTACTTTTACTTCTAATTCTGAGCAGAATCTTTAAGAGACACTGTGAATTGTTAGCATAGAAGCTGGACTTTCAGCCTGGGTCACAGGATAGGAAGACAAAAGAGCAGAGCCTACCCAACTTAAAGCTTCTAGCAGCACTGCAGCTGGCCCAAGATTCCATGTAACATGAGCAAGGAATTAATTGTTGTTATTGTAAGCATTGAGATTTGAGCTCATTTGTCACTATAGCAAAGCTGATTGAAGCATACATTGGTGTGTCAAAGTGAGGTACTTCTACAACAAACAAATGAAAATCTGTCTTTATTTTGAGGCCAAGAGACAAGTTGTGAAGAAAGTATTATTGGAGGCTGGAAAGATAGTGAAACATGGTATACAATGCAACGTATTTAGCAAACTGTCACCTGCAATAACTCTGAAAACAGATAAGTTATCTACACATTAAAGATGGGCTTTGGGGCAAGAGGTTTCCCAACAGAATGTTATTCATGTTAATCTGTTAGTTTGTTCCCTCTGAATTGTCAGATTAGCTCAGAAGACAGTTGGACTTCTTAACAAGCAGAGAATAAAGAGAAATTAGAGTAACCATAAATTCTAGGGATTGCAGCATTAACAGAACTGTTTTTAATTGGTAAAAAATATGTAGAAAATAAGTTCTTTGAGCAACAGAAGCTTAAATTAAGATGAATACCTAAATAAAGGACATTACCATTCATACCCTTTGTTAAAAACTCTTAATGGCTTAAGGTGACTCCAAGAAAATCATGCCATTTGGACAAAATGACTTAGCAGAAGAAGATTCCAACAGTACTTCGACACCTAGTAGTGTCTCACATTATATGTAATGCATTCTAAAGAGAAAGGCACATTTCCGAAGAACAAGGGGGTAGCTGTTTGCACATGTTGTTGATTAAAATCAAATCATTTAAAAACAATTTTTTTTTTTTTAGGTGGTCATTATACCAAAAGTTCCACTAACCTAGATTAGAAGAGATTGTAACTATAAATGCATAAAACAACTTTTGGGCCCCAAGCTTTCTAGAAGTGCGCTCCCGAAGATGCATATTATTCAAGACTCTTTTGAGAAGTGGCCAAGGAGGATAATAGAAATGAAGCCTCTTCCAGAGAGAAGAGCTTAGTACCATGGACAACAGTGGATTGGGTAAAACAAAGACCTAATCAAATAACATTTCTTATCCTCTTTCCAATGGGAGTGTTTGTTGCAGTTTTGCTTACTGTATCATAATTGTATATTTAAGGGAAGAGCCTTTTTATTTGATAGATCTCTAGACCTTCATCAATGGAGAGACTATCAGGAGACCCTAGGTCTTGAGCCTGATACTGGGATTGGATGAGACAATCGGGGTTTCTTCCTTAGGGTAGGAATGAATATATTTTGACTGCAGAAGTAAAAAAAAATAAAAAAAATAAAAAACAATGATTTGTCGGTTCCGCCGCTGGCTGACCCAAACAGCCCTAGCCTCGTCCCTTTTGGTGGGCGAGCAAATGGCCTGGGATTCCTCTTTCCCTCCTGTCCCCTTTGGAAGGAGACGGGGGAAGAGAGTCGTGAAGAGAGGTGAGCACAGCCGCCAGCCCCAAACCAGCCTGGTTAAAGGACACTCAGACGTGGTGGGGGTTCTGTCAAGCAGTTCCGTTTATTATCACACAAGCACTTGCTTTTATAGGCAGATGGGGAGGGGAGGTTTTAACATAATCCTATCAGCTTAAAGGTTACAAGAGCATGCATCCTGTCTCAATGCCTAGCTATTGCAATCATGCAGTGTTCACGAGCGCACGAGCGTGGTGGCCAATAAGGGCCAAGGCAAGGTTCCTGCAGACACTCCCACCCTACTTCCTCCCGGCACCGTCTTAGGCTGCCACATTAATACGCCCTTGTGGGCCCATAATGGTGCCACTTGTAATGTCACTTAAGGTGGCATTAGTTTTTAAGGCCCAACAATGATTTTTATCAAGATAGACTGTAGTGTATATCCTTGTAATACATCGCAGCCCATTGAATTTGGACTTGGTCATAGACTTGCTTTGACAATGTGCCAGTTCTGAGTGGAAGCTGTAAGGTACAAATGAGCTTCCATCTGCTCTCTCGTTCTTTACCTTGCCCTTAAGAACAAGAACAGACGGGTCCCCACAGAAGCTCCTTCAGTGTAGGTCTTGGAATAAGAAGACACGTGGAGAAGAACCACAGGCCAGAGCAACACTGGGGCAGAGCATAGCGGACTCACATCTTCATCTAATATGGGAAGGAAATAAGATGTTGTCATTGTAAGACACTGTGATTCATGGTTGTGTGTTAGCACAGCAAAACTGACTAAAAGAGATGCTTATGTCATTATTTTTCACACCTTTTTTTTCTAATAAAAGAAATTAATGTTATGATGTTTTCTCTGAGTACTGTGTTACTTGTGTTCCACAAGGCTGATATGTAATATGTTTATAATCATTCAGTTCTACATACTTTCTAATTTCTGTTTTTATTTTCTGTCCCATGTCTAATTAATTTAAAATGAGTTTTCTAATGTTCAAATATTTGGGATACTTCTACTTTTTGTTAATTGATTTCTAATTCAATTGCAATTTAGTGAAAACGTTGGCCTGTATTATACTGATCCTTTGAAATTTATTGAAGCTTTCATCAGGGCCCAATGGGAGTCAATGTCAATAAATGTCACAAGTGCAGTAGAAAAGAATGTATGTTCTCAGTTTTTGCATGTACTATTAAACATACTGTGTTTCTATCAGATCAATAGCAGTAATTGTGATGTTCATATGTTTTATATCCTTACTTTATGTTTTGTTCTTGATCTATCATTACTGAACTCTATAAATTACTCCATAGAGGGTAATTTATCTATTTCACATTGTTGTCGTACAATATCTTTAATTGCCTTTGAGACTCTGTTATTAATAACACATAAGGTTTGAATTTTAATATCTCTTTGGCAAATTAAAATGCTTTTCAATATATGGTAATATTACTTTTCCCTAGTAATGTTTTTTCTTAAAACCTATTTTGCTGATATTAAAATTGCTGCATAGCTTTCTTTTATTTTTATTTCTTTTCAATTCTATTACTCCCAATATTTTCATCCCTTTAACTCCCAAATTTTCTGCCTCCTTTTGTTTGAAAGATCTCTTCTTTACAGCATATGCTGGATTTTTTTAAAATGTAGACGACCCATCTTTATATTTAACCTGAGCATTTTTTTTTTGATAACTAATGCATTTTAATGATATCTACCATCAATTTTGTACTCCATATTTGTTCTGCATTTGTTATACTCGTTTTTTCTTCTTTTTGTCTTGTTTTGGATAAACTGAGTACTCCTTTAACATTTAACATTTTTCTCTCTCCTACTTTAGAAGTTATACATTCTATTTATATTCTAGAAATTTTAATATACTTCATCATCAAAGTCCAAAGGCAATCAATATTTTTATTTCCATCTGAATAATACAATGACCTTAGAACACCTAACTTACCTTCTTCTATTTCAAGGCTACTGTTTTGTATTTTAATTTTACTTTGGTTTTTATTTGTTAGTATTGCTTGGTTGTTTATGTTAATAGCCACAAAGATGATTGCCAAAGTCTCAAGGAGTTAATAAAAAAAAATTAATCTCTTCTTCATGGCACAATCTGATGCAGGTTAGCTGGCTCTGGTCATTTTTACCCCCAAGGTATTTCAGGGATCTGGGTAACTTACATTTCTAAACTTAACTATTTCTGAACTTACTTCCAACCACTTAAATGGGAGAGAGAAAATGTGGGGAACTCACATTCTCTCTTAGCAGCCTCGGACAGGATGGGAAACATCACTTCTGTTCACATCTCCATTGGCGAGAACACACCACTTGTTCCCAAAGAACTTATTGGCTGTAACTCTGAGGAAGGACAGGAACTATATACAGTCCCCCTCTGTGCCCGGGAAGAAGAAACATGTAGCAGTATTTGGTCCACAGACTTTATCATTGTTGTTGTTAGTTAATATTTGTTTGTATTTGCTCACTTATTTACTGTTTTTGCAGGGGGGTGTTACTATTCTTGCCTCTCAGACTTGCTTTTGGGGAGCCCTACCCTTTCCTTTTGCCTGAAGACCATTCTGTGGAATATCTCAGGTCTATTAGGAAAATGGGTTTTATTTGTTTAAAATGGTTTTATTTTTTTCTCATTCTGGAAATATAATTTGGCCGAATATAGAATTTTAGACTTAAAGTTTTACTTTTCTTAGAGCTTATTGAAGATGCTTTGGCCTGCCTTTTGCCTTTCGCTATTGTTCATGAGAAGGCATCTGTTTTCTAGCATTACTTTGGAGGGATTCTGTCGTATCTCTAGAGGGTTTAGGGTCTCTTTATTTTGTGTTATGCAGTTTAACTGTGATATATTGGTGTCTTTAAGTTTTTTTAAATGTCAGTTATTATTACCTTTATTTCTAGCTGTTCTTCTTGGTTCTTTTTCAAATCACCATCTTAAAATATTATGTTTCAATCGTATTTTTTAATCCCTTTTTTTCTTTAAATGTTTTAAACATAGCAGGGCCTCAGCTGATCTGAGTGAAAGCGAGCTGAGCTCTCAGGTGTCTGAGTAGCCGATTAAATAGAGCCAAAAATGAGAGTTAAGCCTTTAATTATTTACTGCTATGGTGTGAGCAAGAGTCTAAAAGTGGAGGAAGTTCTGACTCTCCCTGTTCCATTTTCCCTGTGGAAAGGTGCTCAGATACAGGGGCAGGTGGACCAGCACAGTCATGGGGATCGTTCCACTTCTGAGGGAGCCTGGAAGAAAAGGCTCCAGCAGTTTTATGAACTTTGGGGTCAGAGGGGAGAGCAAGGTGGAAGGGCTAGGAGTGGAAAAGTACTGAGCACTGAGTCAGAGTGGGGAAAGAGTCTTCAACGTTTACCCTCCTCTCTGCAAAAGAGGTCTTAATGGAGGCACCTGAAGAAGACCTCCACCCAAGGCTTCAAATAAAGAGATCTAGAAATGAAGGTGCTGGGGCAGGGAATGTAACCACGTGAAAGAACATGACCAGCCAAGGGGCCCTGAGACCTTGACTGTGACTCCCTTCAGAGACTTTTCTTCTTATATTCCTGATTTTACTTTTAGTTCATCAATGCATTTACATATTGTTTAAAGTTATCCAGTGTTTCTGATTGTGTCCAGTGGATGAGCTGCAGGGTACATAGTCCACCACATACATGATCAGAAGTCCTACTCACTATTTTTGTGTATCAGGCTGGTATCTGCTGCTGGAGACTGAAGACCATGTAGTTCAGATGTGGACTCTGAAAACTCCGTATTTCAGCCTTAGGCCTTTATAGGTCTACTGGGTTTCTTTTCACTCAGAGGAGCATATGAAGACTTCTGTAGCCCACACCCTAACTGTGAGGAAACATCAACTCTTATTTTCTCTATTAGCTACATAATGCTGGTATTTCTACTCATCTGCTATTAACCCAAATGGTTCAGGGTCCCCTAAGAGAAATTCTTCTCTAAATGGGAATCAGGGAACAAGCTTTCCATGCTTTGGCTTCCCTTTTACCCTATTTCAATGTTCTATTGTCAGGCTACCCCCTCTTATGTGCCCCACCGCTTCTGCTAAGTGACTCACTAGGCTGAGGCCCGAAGTGGTGGAAGTCTGGAAGACGTGATGGAGTTTGGAGAGAAGACATGTACACCCTTGTTTTACTCCTGAATGTTTCTCTCTCTCTCTCTCTCTCTCTCTCTCTCTCTCTCTGTCTCTCTGTCTTTCTTAAGGAAGGAGGAGCAGGAGAAAGAGAAAGGAAAGTCTAATCTGAAATCCAAAACCAAATAAGTACTTAATCATCCTACATTGAGTTATGTCCTCTCTTTAAAAAAATGAAAAACCAGGGATACTCTAGAACCAAAATTATTTTCTTTAGTGTATCAAAAATAATATCCTACTTTACACACCTGCTTAAATCCATTGTTTACATACTGTATTATAATTGCCTGTCTATTGTCTGTCCATCCCATTAGACTCTAAGCATCTTAAAGGAAAGAATTATAACTTCTTCGTACCTGTATCCTCAGAATAGCACAATGCCTCCTCACCCATAGTAGGAACCCAATAATTTTTTATTAAATGAATAATAAATAAATTCATCGAAAGGCCACTTTGTAGTTTTATGGAAGTCTGGTGAGAAGGTGCAGAGGGGTGGGAAGGTGGATGTTAGAGGACAAGGTGGAAGGCAGCAGAAATGTACCTGAATAGATGCTGAAGTCCCAGCATGAGTCGTCTGAAACCAACATCTCCCCAGGGTGCACCTTTAAGAATGTATCCATTTTTTTTTTTTTTTCCTTCTACCTGAAGATCCCATTCTGGTTTGCCTGAAGAGAAAAAGTAGAAAATAAGAAAAAAAAAACCCAAACAAACAAAAAACTAGAAGACTTTCATATTAAATACAAAAAAGATGCTGGCAAAAGAGGCCCAAACCGACAAGTATACCCCCAATAAACCCACTTCATTTGTATTCTCAAAGTAATTGATAAACTTGCTTCGGGTAGTTAAATTTTCCCATGTGCACCTAGAAAAATTTCATCTGGAACCAGTATCTAAAAAACTCTCTGCCAAGAGAAGAGTTTAGTGATAACAATTTTCTTTGAAATAGTTGCTCATTTAAGCTAGGGCTGGGTCTGGCTGGGGGAAGATCGGTGAGAATAATCACTGGTCTGTGTAAAGCACGCATGCCTATTAGAACAGAATAGTGCATACGTACCAGGCACTATGGTGGATATGAACATGGATGAGTCTCAGTCTCTGCCTTCAAACTCTTACACATTCATAAAGACATCTATCTATGCACCACTAACAATAATGAAAGGCACAATGTGTTAGGAAACAAATGAGAAGCCAGACAGAATGCCCAAGGTGAAAGAAGGACAGTAAGTACCCCTGTGTTTGGGATAACAATTTGTCTGGGCCCTTAAGAAAATGATCATTCTAATCCTTCTGATTGTATGTGTATAACATCAGGAATGCAACTAGGATTACCAACATGTGCAGCAGTTTCCTAGGGGAAAGGACAGTTGGATTCTTACAGTTTTTTTTACACCTGCTGATTCTGTAAGATTTCCTCTAGATGATTACCCAAGTTTTCTTTCGTTCCAGGCAAGATAACATGAGGCAGGCCCTGTTAGTCAGACAATGCCCAGTCATAGACAATCACTTTCAAAGCTGTTACCATTTCCTTAATGACTTCTTCCAGTTCTGATGTCATGAAGCAGGAAATGAGAAACTTAACCTTTATAATCCCATAGGATTCCAAAGGTCAATTTCCTGATAGTTTTTCAAGTTTCCTTCTTCGTTAAGAGAAAACGAGATTATATTAAACGTAAATAAAATCCAGGTATAATTCAAGTGATTTTAGATACAGAGCATCTCTATTTTCACATAATGTTGTAATGAGGCATTGAGTTTTCTTGTGTGTGTCACTCGAGAAAATTTCAGTAGGAATCTAAATCACTCTTCCTTCTAATCTGGAGCAAATGTGAAAAATAATTTCCAAAAAGTGAAATATTTACTCTCTTCTTTACAGGAGAATGGGTTTATTTTACTGGATAAAATAAGGTATGATAAAAAATGCTCTTGAAATAATAAAAATGGCAGAAATGTTAATTCTTTAATGTTTCTGACACATTTTTATCACTTTTGAAGAGTTACTACATTTATTTATTCGTTGATTTGCTTAAGAGACAGTACTGAACACCCATTAAGTAAAAGCACTGTGATGAAGAAAAATCACTATATCTTTAAGGAACGTACAAGCTATACACATAGTGTATTATGCCCTAGAAACTATAGACAGAATAGAGTCATTGAATTAAAGATTATTTGATTTGTTAACAATCTACTCCAGACATATTGATAATGGTCCATATTGTTTATAAAAATCCTTTCTAATATAAATATAATGTGAGCCACATATTTAATTTACAGTATTCAAGTAGCACCATTTAAAAAAATAAAAAGAAACAACTGAAATTAGTGTTTTTTAACTTAATATATCCCATTCATCATTTAAACATGTAATCAATATAACAAATATTAATGAGATATTTTACGCTCTTTCTTTGTTGCTCTAGGTCTGAAATTCAGAGTGTATTTTACAATTATAGCACATCTTAATTCATACTAGCCACACTTTGAGTATTCCGTAGCCATATGTAGCTAGTGACTACCATATTAGCCAGCTCAAGTGTAAAATGTAGATGAGTTGGTAAAAATATTTATATTGTTTACAACACAAGTAGGAAGGAAGAAAATATTGAGTTCAGGACAAGAGTTTATGAGAGTCAGAGAGGTTTCTACATTAAATATCTAAATTGAGAATAACAAGAGTAAAAGCTGTGTGTAAAAGTCAAGTTCATGTTCACAGATAAACAGGAATCCCTTTAAGAAACTGTCCGAAACTTATTTATAAGGGGTTACTTTTGTTTTTAATTTTACGTCAGTATGCTGTAAATTGTCTTGTTTATGGAGTGGAGAGTTCTTAATATAATAATCATCACAATAGCAAACGCAATGACTTTTTGGCCTTGCAGAGAGGAAATCCTATACTATACAGGACTGCTGGACTTCAGGGTGGGACCCTATTCTGCGGAACAAGCCAGTTAAAGTAGCCAAGGCTTAATTTAGAGCCACAATGAAAATAACAACTGCCTAGGTTGAACTTTATGTGTCTAGCTAAGGCGTTCTGAGATTAGGGCATTTATTTAATCAAATCATAAGATACATTTATTAAACACGTAACATATTCAGTTCACTTTGTTCTTGCTGGGATTAGTAGTTTCATAAACCAGTTACACAAACCAGTATCTAATCCACAACTAATCAAGTATTCCAAAATGATATTGTGAGGCTTTGTTGGTGGTGGTGGTGGTGGTTTTGTTTTGTTTTGTTTTGTTTTGCTTTAGGAAGAACTCAAAGCCGAGAATAAATCAAGTCCCTTTGTGGTACGAGGCACATCAGCCTTTAATGAATGCAGAATTATTGGGAAAGGAGGAGTAGGTAAAGGTGAGGTAAACCACCTCTGATCTCTGTGCTGTGAATTTTTAAGCAGTCAAATGGGTACTAGGAAGTACTGGGATGTATAACAGAAGGGTGGGACCCAGAGACATTGATTTATGTGAGCCATGTGACAAGGAGGATTTAAATTAAAATAGTTTGAGCTTTGAATCAATAGTTGCAGCCTACCCTTGGGATTCTTATTCGTATCTTAAAATTTACCAAAGCCAGTATTTTTTATGCTGAAAACACCATCATTATTTGCTTGTTATATGTCATCATTAGCTTATTATTCTGCATATCATACATTAAATATAAGAGTTAATATTCTATCATATAAAAAACTAAACAAAAAACAAAGCCCAAACTACATCTAGGTTTCTTGAAACACAACCTAAAAATTCATTTGCCACCCACCCTCTTGGGGCTAGTTGGCTCAGATTCAAGAATGGCCCTTGGAGATCAAAGATTCCAATTCATTCTCATTTGTAATAATAGCAAGTCATAGTCCATGATAGGATCTTGGTACGACACTGCCAAATCCTCCTGGGTCCTGAGTAGAACTGGGTGTGAGATAAATGCCAGTATCACCCAAATGGTCTCCAATGAGCCTTAAATGAATGTCAAAACCCAGAAGTCATGTGCTTAGCGGGTAGAAGATGAATGTCATTACCTCATTTGTACAGTGGCTTTCCAGGCTTCTATGACACATCAGCAGTGTTGAATGGTTGTCATTCATGATAAGAAAAAACAAAACAAAACTTTGCACAGTATGTGGTGTCCTTTCATCCAGGCAGTACACAGTCTGTACAGTGAGCCCAGCCTTACACCTACCCCCATCCCCTCTCACTAATTATTCATCAAACTTATTTCCCAGTATGACTTCTCATTTCCATAACCTATTTTCCTCTTCACCTTTCTACCTCTCTGCTCTAGTTTTTAATTTTTTTCCTTCCTTCTTCTCTAATGCAAAAGTACATTACATCCCTAGGTAGCACATTTAATATATTCAGGTTAATATTATTAGACTGAAACATTCCTCTTTACCACCACTGATCCCTGAAGCAATCCTGAAATGGCAATCCATTTAAAGCAGAACTCCAGTCTGAATGCAAAGGCAAGGATCCCTTGGCTATAGAAGGGGTATAGATTTCACTGTTTTCTATTCATGTTATTCATTTTAGAGGCGATGGAGTCTCTTACTTAACTAATACTGTATTTATAGTGTCAGAGAATATGTAACCAAAAAGGGTATCTCTTCCTTTACATCTATGGTAAATTAAGTACGTGGGGAAGGTAACAGCCCTGGACATGGAATCATGTTCTCAGGTGCTGGTCTCTAGCTTGATATTGGATGTGGGCTCATGAGCAATTTATTCGACTACTCTGTTTCCTCATCTGTAATATGGGAATAATAAAATACCTACATTAACATCACTGGGAGAGTAAATGAAATAATACACCGTTCCTTGCACATAAGGAAGACTCAAGAAATGTCATGTTATTATTACAATTGTTATCATTAATAATACATTAGTATTATGATAAAAAAGTTTTCACCAGTTGGAACACAAATGTCCATGGAGTCCATTCAATGTCCAAAATACAGACTGGAAAAGATCAAAAGGCAGGTGCTGTGGCTGGGGAGGGGAAAGTCTACTGTTTTGGTTATCCCAATTTGAGTAGAAAACACAGGATAAATATTTGAATTTTCTCCTTTATTTACCCAATTTAACACATTGAATGTGGTTGATGGGTCCTGTAAGTCTGTTTTAATTAATAGGCTCCTCCATTTTATTCTCCTGATATTTATTTCTCAGAAAGACTAAATCATTTGATCTTTAGAGATCTTTAGAGTTTCCCTCAGTCTGCATTTTGCTAATTGGATCCCTGTGGTGTCATTAGGAGTTTCCCATGTTCTCTATTTTTCCTGTCAGTTGTTAGATCAGATTCAGATTTGATTTTTTTTTTTTTTTGTGACTGCTTTATAGATGATGTATTGTTCCATCAGAAGGCACATTGTTTCTCTCTTAATTTGATAAGCTATCATTGAGGCTCAGGGGATCAGCGGGGCAGGGAGAGTAAAGATAATATTGTAATTCTGTCATTCCTTCATTTATTTCCTTGAACCTTTCCCTTGCCTACTACTTCATTACCCAACGATAAAATGTAAGAAAGGCAGAGTAAATGTTTAGTTCATCCCTCCACCTATTTGTTTTACTGGTTTTAAAAATAATGAGTTGGTTCTCTAGCATTCTGAAACCACTACATTTTTTTGGTGGTGGTGGGTTTTTTCTGATAGGTATTATTATGCACCCATTGATTTAAACATATTTAGCATTAAAATCATTGCAGCTTGCATCCTTACTGATGATCAAATTGTTCCTTTTTTTTTTTTTTTTGGAAAAAGTTGATTTTATTGTAATATACGGATACATGCCCAGTAACTGAAAGAATAAGAAGACAAAGATCAGTAAATATAAAGAAGCTTTAAAAATGATGGCTAGCAAAGTTTACATACTTGTGTGTATAAAACACTGCTCAAATGATTATAGAACATATGTTTTTTTTCTAGTACAGTTGGAATTGTTTCCTCTTTTTCTGGTGGGATCTTTTCTTTGGGTTGATTCCTGAATCTTTTTCACATAACCTTAGCAGTGTTTGATAGCTTCCTTGTTAACTAACATGGTAAAATGTTCCAAACTCACCCTGTACATTTCCTGTCTCAGGCATTTTGGCTCATTTTATGAGGAAACGGTATTTCCTAATGAAAATCTAGGTGTCAGAGAGCTAATTGCTTTTTGGTTAATCATAGTTTTTAGGCCTTTTTATTAGACTCAACTAGGACTTATTTTCAAGATAAATTAGATCAAAATCCTTATGGTAGCTTCCAATTTAAATTCAAGACTACAGGGTTTTTACTTAACCATTTCTATTTTACATCTGTATCTCCTTTCTCCTATTCTGAGTATGACAATGCTGACTCTCAAGGACACAGGGATAATTGAATTAGGCCATCACATAACTACTTATTTGTCTATTTCCAAATTAACACACAATGCTCTTAGAATAAAATGCCAACACTATGACCTATAATATTATTACTGGTAATAACATAAAATTTTACTGTTTTTATTGGATTGTTTTGACTACTTGATTACAGTTCCTTTTGTCCTTACGATGTACACCACCACTAGGTACACGCAGTCACATTACTAGGTTTTAAAGTCATTTGGAATACTTTTTCACTGTGTGGCTATGCTACAAACAGAACATAGACTTGCATTGTTTTTAATTAATAGAGATTTTTAATTGAATTGAATTTTTAATTATGGCAAATGTATATGTGGTTTCAAAATCAAACCTACCAACGAGATACACTTAAAGAAGTCTAGCTTTCAGCTCTGTCCCTGCTACCCTATTTCTTCCCACTCCCTAGAGGTAGCCATTTTTTGAATGTTAAAGTGTTTTTCTTTCTTTGTTTTATTTTACATAGACAGCATACTTAGATAAATGTAACATATCACACACATTTTCTTCACCATGTTTTTTCACTTCACAATGCATACCATGTGGAGATTTTCCCCATTCTTTATAACTGCATAGTTCCTCCACTGGATGGTTGTACCATCATCTACTCAGCCAGTCCCCTATTGATGTACATATAGGGTGGTTGCACTCTTTGCTAATATAAAGATCCCTTCAATAAATGGCCTTGTGAAAACATCTTTTTGAATTTGTGCGACTTTGGGATTGATTCCTGGAAGTGGAATTGCTAATTGGATCCCTGAAATATGTAATTGTATTAGTATGTTTAATGTTGCTTAAAACAGAATACCTGAAACTGAGTAATTTATAGGAAAATGAAATTTATTTTTTACAGTTTGGATGTCTGGGAAGTCCATGGTCTGGGGGGCGCATCTGGTGAGGGCCTTCTTCTAGGTGGGAACTCCACAGAGTCTTGAGGCAACCAAGGTATCATATGGAGAGAATTGTTAAGAGCGCTCTCCTTATAATACCACCAGTCCACACCCATAATAACTCATTACTCCATTAATGGATTAATCTATTCATGAGAACATAGTCTTTTACATCCAATCTCCTCTTAAAGGTCCCCTCTTTCAAATACCATAATAGGAATTCCTACCCTCTTAACACTGTTACAATGGAGATCGAGTTCCCAACACATGAGTTTTGGGGAGACACTTCTACCCATGGCAGTAATAGGTATTTCCAAACTCACTGCCATGGACATTGTACCACTTTGCATTCACAGTGGCAGTGTATGACAGTACTTATTTTCCTCATCTATGTGGAGCATATTGCCAAACTTTTGGAGTTTTGCCCATCAGATAGGTGAGAAATTGTATGTTGGTAAGTTTTAATTTCCATTTTTCTTAATATGAGCAAGTTTGTTCTTCATTCTATGCTTAAAAACAATTTGTATTTCTTTCTTTTTTTTATTTTTTGAACCATTTATCTAGCTTACTTTTATCAGTTTTTTTTCTCCCTCTAGATATTTAAATATTAAGAATACTTGTAAGACAAACTACTATTATTTCCCTCTGCTTGTCATTTATCTTGTGTCTTGCAAAAATTTTATGTGTATGTGTGTATGTATATATAGAGACATATATATATGCATACATTTATATATTTATATATATATACACATATGTTTATAATTTGACCTTATTACTTTTGGATTTAAAGTCATATTTACGAAAGTTTTAATCACTTCTATTTACAGAGGAATTCACACATATTTCATCTTGTATTTGTATGGTTTCATACTTTTGCATTTAAATCTCTTATACATGTGCAATTTATCCTGATATAAGGTATGAGGAATGAGTCCAATTTTATTTTTCCATAAACTAATTAGTTATATTGACACCATTTATTTTACAAGTTCATCTTTTCCCATCATTTGAGATGCCATCTGTGGAAGGCAAAATAATGACCCCTGCAAAGATGTCCACATTCTAATTCATGGAATCTATGGATATGGCGGTACTTAACAAGGTTCACGAAAAGATTCATATTATCTTTTAATTCTATTTTTCATGAACTTTTTGAAGTACTCTCATATGTTTACATGTCAGGGGGGAATTAAAGTAGCAGAAGAAATTAAGTTTGTTGATCAGCTGACCTTAGGGAGGTTACTCTGGATTATCCAGGAGGGCTCGATGTCATCATAGGGTTCTTTAAAGCAGAAGATGGAGGCAAAGGAGATCAGACTCAGAGAAAGATTTGAAGATGCTGCTGGCTTTGAAGAAAAAGGAAAGAGCCATGAGCCCCAAAATGCAGAAGGCCTGTAGCTGCTATAAAAAGCAAAAAAGTAGACTCCCCTCTAAAAGCTCTAGAAGGAATGCAGCCCTGCAGACACCTTTAATCCACTGAAGACCATTTTAGACTTCTGGCATACAGAACTGTAAGATTAATAATCTGTGTTCTTTTAAGTCACTATATTTGTGGTAATTTGTTACAACAGCAGCAGGAAACTAATACATGGTCTTTATCAACTAAATTTAGGATCTATTTCTGGATTTTCTATTTTATTCCATCCCTTAGTCTGTTTTTCCATGTGTTATTATGACACTGTTTTGAAAATAGAGATTTTATAGTAGAGTTTAATATCCACTAGGGATGCCATCCTCTCCCTTTCTTCCCTGGGAGATTCCTGGCTGTTCTCACTTGCATATTTTTCCAAATGAAGTTTAAAATCAATTTTTCTGACTCCAGGGAATAAAAAGAACTTGATGATATTCTTAGCCCCCAGAACCTTTTTGGAGAAACCTCACTCTTGCTTTGCAATGGAAGCTCAGTGACCCACACAATGAAAGTGACTCATACAGTGAGAAGAGGAGCCTAGTATAATATGCCAAAAGCCATAAAAATAAGAAAAAAATTACTTGGTAGTCAGATGTATACAAAGAACTTCTTTACTATCAAGACTTTATAAATGGAATATTTTTTTGCCTGTCCTATATCCATTCACTCTTTTTCTGATCACAGTGTTCTGGCGTTTCCTTTTGGAGAATACCTCTCTCTTACTCTGACCAGTAAGGAGGAGCTGACTTCATCCTCATCTCAAGGAGTGAGTTTATGACCTAGAACTACTCAACCAGAGTATTTTATTCCTTTGGCCACAGCAATTGGCTGAGGGGTGAGTGTGTGAGGCAAGCTACATTAATGAGATTCAATTCTTTTAACTTTTGATAGAACTCTGGAAGAAGAGGTTCCTTTGGGGGATGGGGTAAATCACTATTTACCACAGTCCATATGGCTACTAACAATCTACTGGCCAGAACCAGTGACATCTTACCCCAGCTGCAAGGGTTCTGGGGAGAGTCTTCCACATGCCCAGGAAGGAGAGAACCAGACACTGGTGAGCATTAGCACTGCTCTTAGGATGAAGTTTAAGCAGCTCGGCTGACTCACCAGGACCTGCACGATCTGCCCTACCCCCCACCCCCACCCACTCTCTATCTTGTCTAAACTACTTACAATTCCCCAAATACACTGCCTGTTCTCTGTCACCCCACGGTGTTTGCACATGCTATTCCCTCCTCCCGAAACACTTTCTTCTCTCATCTAATTTTTATTTTTCCTTCAAGTTTCTGATTAAATTTATGTATAGCATTATTAGCAATTATTTCACTAAATTGCTTTTGTTTAATTATAGATTTCTCTTTGTACTTTAAAAAATATATAAATTTCTCCTAATTGTATATGGAAAAATATTTCCAGGGTAGCATGATCCCAGCAGTACAAGCTTAGTTGTTTCACTAATATAAACTTTAGTTTCCTCATAAATAATGATTTGAATTATCTCATGGTAGAACAGGCTGCCTGGCGTACTAGGGTGATCTCTCTCCTTCTAAGTATTTAAGTAGAGGCCAGATCAATAACCTGTCCAAACTGTATTGTTCCACATTGTCTTATTTCTGATAGTCCTTCTACCAAACTTCTAGTCACTGAGTTTCAAAATGTTGTAGTCAACTTTAACTGTTCCCACTCCCTCATACCCATGCCAGTAATAAGGTACAGCTTTCTACTGTCTCCTGTTTTGTTAACTGGTGGCCCCTGCTCTAGCTGAGGTCCTATTACCTCTTAGTTTGCTACAGTAACTCCTCAATGCCCCTCCCTATTTCTCATGACCCTTCACTATACTTTCCCCTAGTCCCTTCTGTATACAAATTCCAGATTAGTCATCCAGTTCAGCATTTGAGGCCATGTATGCTCTTGCTCCTGCTAAATTCTCCAGATCTGGCAATTACAAAGACTAGCTTTACAAGGCCACCTACCCAGCTACCCATGTCATTCATTGGCCCTTGCCTGCCCCCACCATTACTGTCAACCCACTGCAAATTTAATATACTAACTAAAAATGGAGAGCTTATTATGCAAATGAAACATGAAGATAAATCCCTTAGTAACCCATTCACCAGATATCCACTCTAGAGCCTTGTTATGATTTGAATGTGTGCCTTAAATTTTATGTGTTGGAAACTTAATCCTCAAATTCATATGTTGATGGTATTTTGAGGTGGGGCCTTTGGGAGGTAATTAGGATTAGATAAGGTAATCAAGGTGGGGCCTCCATGGTGGGACTGATAGCTTTATAAGAAAAAAAAGAGACCTTAACTGGCATCCTCTTGCCCTGCAGCCATGTGACGCCCTCTGCCATGTAATGGCAGGAAGGCCCTCTCCAGATATGTCCCCTCAACCTTGGATTTCCCAGCCTCCAGAACTGCAAAAAATAAATTTCTTTTCTTTGTAAATTACCCAGTCTGTGATATCCTGTTACAGCAACAGAAAATAGACTAAGATAACTCTTCTTTATGTAGAAATTCTATATGTGGCTGTCCTTTCTTTCCATTACTTCTCTTCTTACATGCTAGGATCTAGCTAATCTGGACGATTCATGGTGCAATGAATCAAACTCTTTTTTCCCATACCTAAAATCATTTTCTCACATTGATTCCACTTGCAGTGATGTGGTTAAGAGTGTGGGTGCATTATTCCCACTGCTTGGCATCAAAGTCCTGCTCTATCATTTACCTGCTTTGTGGCCTTGGGCAAGTTAATTAACATCTTTTTACCTCCCTTTTTTCATTTGTAGAACAGGGATAATAATAAACCTAATTTATAGAGTTCTGTGAGGATTAAATGTGAGAATTGTATGTGAAGCATTAGCCCATTGGTTGTCACTAAGAAATGCATGATTTCGTTAGTTATTGCTATAAGAGATTTTCTTCTTTCTTTGTTGTTCCCAACTTCTGTCTTTTTGAAATCCTCCTTATCCATTAATGTTCAGTTCATAAATCTACTGTCTTGATGGAAATTTGTTCATCAACTACTTTCTCCTACATATGCTCACACAAGTATACATATACACACACTATTGTCAATGTCATCCAAATAAATATGGCAGCCAACTAGAGTCAAGGAAGGAGTTGCAGGTCACTAAAAAGGGGTGACATCAAAGGTGCAAGGGACTGTCTCAGGATTTCTGATTGTCCACAATTGATCCCATGGGAATACAGAACAGCTGCAGCAATAGAGACCTACTCCATCAGGCTTGAGAGAGAGGTCATAGAGGAACAGTGCTTTGCAAACATCAGTGCACATATTAATTACACCAGGGATCTTGTTAAGATGCAGATTCCAATTCAGTGGATCCCCTTGAATAACAGGGCTTAAGAAAAGAGGGTGGAAAAATACCACTAAAACCTGAGGGTCAACAAGAAAAAGAAAGAACAAACTGAGCAATAAGAGTAGTAAAAAAGCAACATGAGCCAGGAGACCACAATAAAAATCAAGGGCAGACACATCACATGGTCACTGCACCAGTGACAAGTGATCCAGACTGTGCTTAGAATCAGAGGACAGGACGGGGAAGCAGAGTGCAGAGAACTGAGCAGAGATACCTACTGGCCATGGCAAAACTCTCACACCAGCTACACACAAATCCTATCTTCTTGTAGGAAAGCAGGGAGTATCAGGAAAAGAGCTCTGGACTTGAAAACAAATTCATATGAAATACAGCCCAGACTCTTTTGACACTTGCTGTGATCTCTTTGAGGACCCATTTTCTCATCCAACAGAAGGAAAATAATACCTTCTTCAAAAGGTTGTTTTAAAGATTAAGTAAGACAATTAGTTGGGAGGTTACCAAGATGATCTCTTAAATCCTTTCTAAGATTCAGTTTATCCATAAAAATTACCATAGCACTATGTTTTAAAAATCATCATCTCCTACCTATAACAAAACTCAGAAATCTTGCTTACCTTGCTAGGAAGAAAACTGTTTCAGCTAATCCATTATTATGCAAGAGATGATAGCAGCCTAAAATGAGGGGTTGCAAAGTCCAGGCCTGTAATCTCAATGGGTGCTGTGAATTAGGCAGGAGCTGGAGAGCCCTCAGGGGTGACTTTTCACAACATTGTCACTAAAAGAGAAAAATGAGCCTGGGTTCAACACCAAGAGAAATATATACTTGAAAACCTCTTAAATTTTAAATGTTGGCAGTAATTCAAATATTTAAGCACTTGTTTGGGCCACACAAAACCTGTCTGTAGGCTCCTTTGCTGCCTCAGGCCAACAATTTTCCCCCTTCTATCTTTGCCTTAATCCTTCGAGGAATTCACACATTTTAAAAGAGGACAAAGATATCCTTAAAAAGCCTTGGAATGGTAGACGTTGAGGCAATCCTAAACTAAAGAATATGAGACTTTTCGAGCACAGTACATTTTCAGCACCCTTAAGTCGGGTCATGCACTTTTTAAACTCTGCTTATTCATATATGATGCCTAGGAAGGTAGTGGGAAGCAATGCAGCGTGGCTCTGGGTCAGTTACGAGCTCTTGAAGAAGTGTTTGGCAGACTTCAGGAGACATGATCTTACAAATGCTGCCCCCCACCCTCTCTTTGTTTTTAACTTAAGGGAAAGACAACCTTCAACCTTGGTTCACTACTCATCCTTCTAATCTTCGCAAGGTTTATTCCATAGAATTAATTATTTAATCGATATGATCGTTTGTTTGTTTGTTTGTTTGTTTTGAGTGTTTACTGAGTGCCAATCACTGTTCTAGGTGCTGGGGATAGAGCAGAAAATAAAATAAGCAAAAGTGCAGTGGGGACATCAATAAACAATTACAGAGAGTGATAAGTATATGAATAAAATAGAGTGGTGTGGGAAAATTACATATTTTGAAGGGTGGAAGATCTATTTTAAACTGAGCGGTCAAGAAGCCTCTCTGGGGAGGTGACTTTTAAACTGAGACTGAAGGATACAGAGAAACCAGCATGCAAAGATGCGGAGGAAAACCATTGCAGGACATGAGACCCTGAGTGGGGGAAGCCAGCGTGCTCTGGCAAAAGGAGGAAGACCAATGAGACTAGAATACAGAGCATGGGAACAAGGGAGCAGGCGGGACTGAGCTAAGGAGAGAGGGGCTGACAGCTGGCACACAGTGTGGGAGCTGGAAGGGAAGAAGCTTGAGTTTGAGTGCAGTGCAAAGCCAGAGGAAACCTTTAAAAAGGAAAAACTACAATATAATTTATATTTCTGGGGAAGATCACTTAGGTCTCTTTGTGAAGAAAGGATTGGAGAGCAGCAAGAGTAGAAGCCTGAGACTCATGTTTCAGACTATTGCTAACATCAGGCAAGAAGCTGGAGGTCATATTGGCTCAAAGAGGGCGGTACCAGCAGAACTGGGGAGAAGTGGATAAATTCAGCATTTGCGGGAGAAAGATCAATATGATGTTAACATATACATATTAACAAAAATAAAGAAAGAAAGGAAGGAAGGAAAGATGGGATGGAGAGAAGGTGGGAAGGGCTGCCAGGTTCAAGTACATTAGGAAGGGCAGGGTTAAAGTTGCGTGTGTGTGTCTGTTGGGGGGGGGGTGAAATGTCTATGAGACCAGGGTCAAGAGGATGGTTATTTTGGTAAAAAATTGTCCCATTCTCCCAAACTTATTTGAACATGAAATTATTTTTGGCATAAAACATCTCTTGGGACTTGTATACCCCAAAACACACTTTGCAAAAACATTTGTCAAAGTATAATGTTTGAAAAGTTAAAAAACACAGTGTTCATGTATTCAACACATTAATTAGGGAAACAGCAGATGGTAGAACTGGTTCAAAGACCATTTGAAGAACAGGATATCCATATGTTTTAAGTACAATTGCTAGGTTAGATACAAAACAGATCAATGTCCTCCTGGGCAACAATCTTTGTGAATTTTTTATTCGGTGGCTCAGAAATCATATGCATCCCAACTGACACTATCATCCAAGTGTAATATTTAAAAGAATCCTGATTTGGAAGACAAATTATATGGTTTTATTAAGTGAACATGTATGCTCACAAAATCTAGACCTTTAATCAAGAGTGAAGAGCAAGTCCAACGAAAGCAAATTCCCCTAACTAGGTAAACTATTCTTGTCTAGGCCTGTTAATGTTCCTAAATAACATTGAAAAGACATGCTGTGCTGTATTTTTCTTAGTTACAAGTTTGGGATAATTTTTCTTAACTGACACCTTATGATCTTAACTAATCTTCAAAGATTATTCATCTCGCATGAACACACACACACTCAATGATTGTTTATTGTGTTCTGGCCATTTCATTTATATAGATGCAACATGAGGTGTTAACTTGCTAGAATTTATAGAGCTGTACAGTTTTAAGGAACTACTAATGCCAGAGAATTATCTTCTATGTAGAAATTTGTATAAGGAATCTAGGATTGTACTTTCAAAAGCCTCTATATTGTTTCTTTGTTGATCCAAAGCTTACAAAAACAAGCCTAAGAAATTTATCTTTATGGATTTTACCTACAGTACCCATCATTTTGGTTGAATTCCTTTTTCTCCAACATCCCCATAATCTTTTGATGTTCCTGGCCTGTGAGAAAGTGTTGTAAGGAAAGCTGAGCTTCTCTTTTGTTTTGACAATTCTTCCCTCGTAAGACAAGTAAGGTAATTGTCCCAACAAGATAGCTCCTACTGTAGTGTTGGGCTATTTAAGAAATATTGAACATACTAAATAAACCTAATCATTTCTAGCATCTAGAATAAATTTTGTGATTACTCTTGCACTCTCTGGGAAATCTCAACAATAGCTTTAAATGTAAAAAATACATTGTTTTTTCTCCTGAGCTTAGGATCTGATCTTGGAAGGCAAAACAAAAGAGTTACCAAAATAGATTTGGTCACTTGATTAAGACAGGATCATGAATACCTGTAGTGGATTGAATTATGTTCTCTCAAAACTCATTGAAGCTTGAATTGTGTCCCCAAGTTTCATGTATTAAAACTTGGCCTCCACTGTGACTATTAAGAGGGTGGGAAATCCTATTATGGTAATCAAAAGGTGGAGCCTTGAAGAGGTGATTGGATTGTAGGACTGTGCAGTAGTAAATGGATTAAAAATGGTGGTCAGGGGTGTGGTTCTGAGGGTTTTAAGAAAAAAGAGAGGCAAGTCTCTCTTGCTCTTTCTGCTCTCTCTCGGTTCTCTCTGCTTCCACCGTCTTGCAATTTGAGACTCCTGGGTCACTATTGCCATGATCAAGACCCTCATCAGACATGTTCCCTGGACTTTGGACTTCCTAGCCTCTGAAACTGTAAGCAAATCAATTTTGGTTTCTTATGAATCACCCAGTTCCAAGTATTTTGCTATAAGCAACAGAAATGGACTAGTACAATACCTAAAAAGAATAAATCATGAAACATTGTCTATTTATCAATCAGAACAATAACACATTTTAAATACATAATTGCAAGGAGATTAGCTCTTTTAGGTAAGGAGCTTTTTTTGTCTTTTAACAATAGATATAGAATATCTGCTATCTGAGTAGAATGCATAAAAGGTAAAGGATAAACTTTTATTGCATCTCTAAAGAGAAAAATATACCAAAGACATTACAATCATTTTGGAAGAGAGAAAACCAAATTCTAGTGTTGCATAAATATAATATTTGGCAGTAAAAGATCCATAAGTTTTTTCTTTATCAGTTAGCTTTTGAAAAAGTCCTTTAAAACAATAAAATTGTAACATATTGTATTACTTTTTTTCAGATCATTATTTTCAGATATGATAAACCAAAAAAAATTTTTAAATAAAGTTTACTTTCTACAGGCTTTCTATAACTTTCTGTATCCATAGAAATTTATTTCTTGCTATCCTCTTTCATATTCTGAACAACCTGACACTTTGCTTTGGTCAAAACTACACTATTTTACCCTTGATAAACCAAAGCACATCCATTACCTTGATACACAGTCAAATTTATCTGTCACTATTGTTTCTAACATAGTCTCAGTTGTCTGCATTAATTATAATTTTTAGCCAGATTAGCTAACTACTTTTTCATGGAGAGAACTGGGAAATAGGTCACTGATAACTATGTGTCATACACAAGCATTTTAGCATACTAACAAAGCTCATGAATAGAGGAGAGCAAACACCTCTGTTGAAATAGTACAATACCGGGCCGTGCCCGTGGCACACTCGGGAGAGTGCAGCTCTGGGAGAGCAGCAATGCTCCCGCCTCGGGTTCGGATCCTGTATAGGAATGGCCAGTGCACTCACTTGCTCAGTGCCAGTCACGAAAAAGACAAAAAAAAAAAGAAAGAAAGAAATAGTACAATACCACTCCCTACAGCCACAGCAGTTTCCTTCACACCTTCTTAAAGTGGCAGAAATAAATACTTCCATTGATATGATCCAAAGATATGACAACTCTGTAACATATACAAGTAAGGAGCAAAATTATATACATATAGAGGTAAACAATGCTTGGTGACCAATGTTTTAGTATTCTATATCATTTAGAAATTATCCAAGATTAATTAACCTGATTTTATATTAGTTAAAGAACTTAAAATTAATTATAGGTTTTGTAAATTATGTTTAAGCTGATACACCATGAACCCAATTACTATTGATATAAAAAGTATTTGTCAACAGTAAAATTAAATTTAAACATATATCTTTACATTTTTTCTTAATTTTAAACATTATGTGTAATTAATGTTAGCTGAGCTGATTAGTAAAGCAGTATAAGAATGTTAGCATTCACATAAACTAAATTTTTAAAAAACGCAAATGTTATATAAAATAAAATATATGCTTGTATTATGCTCTATATTGATAAAGCCAGAAAAAAAGACACATAGCTGTTTTTAAAGAAAAAATTTTAAACTGGTTCACTTGGTCCAAAAATTCACCTTAATTATATAAACTTAGATTATTAATGAAAGTATAAAATACAAAAATATAAGAATGTAAATTATAGGGACATGGGGAACATTATATATACATGTGAGTATGTATGTATATATGTGCATATGTGTGTGTATGTATTCGTGAATCTCTATCAACCAATCCAAGAGGTCCTATATTGAAAAGCTTTATAATTTAATTTATTACTGTCCTCTAGCAATAGGAAGATATTTCACATTTGCATGATAAGATGGGTTCCAATTATCTGTTACTGCTTGACAAACTATTCCAAAATGTGGTAGGTAGAGACAACAACTATCATTTGTAGATAACTATAAATCTACAATTTGGAAAGAATTCCAGGAAAGCTTCCATACAGTGTCAGTTGGGGTGGGTGGCTTAACTGGGGGATGGAGGATCCACTTCCAAGAAGTCTCACTCACCCGGCTGACAAGTGGGTGCTGGTTGTTGGCTGTGAGCTCAGCGAGAAAAGAGGACAAGAGCCTTGGTTCCTTTCCATGTGGGTCTGTCTACATCAGTGGCTTATGCTTCCTGAAAGCATGGTAGTGGGCCTCAAGCTTGAAAACAACTGTATCACCCTTTATGACCTAGCCTCAGAACTCACATAGTGTCACTTACACCTTAGTGCAATGTCTGCTCAAATTTAGAGGGCAGAACATAGATTCAGCCTCTCAACGTGAGGAGTGTCAAAGTCATATCATAATAAGAACACTGGGGGCTATCCAGTTAGCTCAGTTGTTTAGAGCATGGTTCTGATAACACCAACGTCCAGGGTTCGATCCCTGTACTGCCAGCCACCAAAAACAAAAAAACAAAACAAAAATAAAAAGAACATGTTGGATGGGAGAAATTGTTGAAGGCATTTTTTGAAAAACACAGTATCGAAAGAGGTGAAGTCTTTTCTTAAATACAGTCACACAGACAAACACAGTGCTTACAGCTTTTATTCTACAACCTTAACTATGGGTCAAAAGTAAAAACAGAACACAGAAACACACTGACTCAATCCCCATAAGTTCTTTTCCTTTTCAAGGCGACTGAAACATTTTTTTAAATAATTTGAGTTCACACATAGACAAACAGACAACAAACCAAACAAAAAAGGGCTAACAAACCGATCTTCTGTCCTCTCTTACCACCAACTGACTGAGATCTCTAAATAGTTAGACCATAAAACCAGATTTCCCATCACTGCTGCCACCAGTGCCTCCGCACTGTGAATAATCGTTGGCTCTCACGAGAAAAAGTTTCCTTAAGAACATCCTCAGGAAAACAGAGTATGTTTGCATTTTACAATTTAGCCTAATTTTCACAAATGATATTTTCTGACAGAATTCGATCTCAGCAAATATGATTTTTAAACTAAACATATAGCCAATACAAGATGAATATCTGCACAATAAATAGCTAAAAAGAAATAATATTAATTAATTAAATTTTTTTTTTATGGTCATTGATAAACCTCTTAGTTTGTCTTAGTTTCTGGTCTTTAGTAGTAAAGCCCAGGGCTTGGAGTTTGGGTATGGACTTAAGGACTGGCTCTACTCCATCCTAGCTATGTGTTCTCAGGGTCATCTCCAGTCCTGGGTTTCCTCATGGGTAAAATGGGAATAATAAATTGTACCTCCTAGGCTCTCATGAGTATTAAATAAATCAATTTAATAAAACACTAAGCATGGTGCCCGGCACACGGTAACCTCATAAATGCTAGATACCATTATTACTATAGCAATTACTATATTATAATAATATAATATGTATTATATAATATATGTAGTAACAAAAGTATATGGTATATATACTAAGTATATAATATTATGTAGTATACATCATACTATATATCTATATAGCATATACATTATATACTATAGAAATATATAGTGATTATGTGCATAGTAGTAGTTTTGTATGAAATATATATTATACCATAATACATATCATATATTATTATATATACTATAGTATATTATATGGTATATGTAGTATTGTATACTATATACATAACTAATATAGTGTTATATATAATATACCTATACACTATATTAGTTATGTATATAGTATACAATACTATATAGACAATATAAATATATGTAGTATATACTTATACTGTATATAACATGTATATTATTATAACTATAATAATATAATTCTTACTATAACCCCACTCTTCATACTCCAACATATAATCTAATATAACATTGAGGGCTACCTGTCAATTTGATTCTATTTTGACTTGGATGATAATAATTAATCTCCACATGCTTTCACTATTTCAACCATAAATTCTAGAGAAGAATACACATTGTCATCCAATAACTTTCTTTTAATTCAAATATACATGTGGTACATTTAAGTTGTGCTTTATTACACAAGTTTGAATTGCTTTCAGTTTGACATTGCCACAAATAAAAACAGGTCATTTTTGCTGCTGAGAGTTGAGAAGTTCTTACTATCTAAAAATGGATATCTGGGTACAGCTCTTTATTGGATATGTCTGTCTTCATTCCAGAAATCAGTTTGGGGTGTTGACATTTGTGGTGACATAAATGTAAGACTGAGCCCTTGCTCCTACAAGCAGCTACACACACAAGTAGACTTCTAGCCCTTTCTTCTTGTAGTTTCCTCTTGCACTTATGACCAGAATGGTGGACACATGTGTTTCCAAGTAAAAGCAGCATTCTTCAAATCACTCCCCTTAGAAACTGTAGACTCCCGTATGTCAAATTCCTACCCAGGATCCATAGCCATTCCAGTGGAGACTAATGAAAAATCCCTTCTCAGAGGAAAACAGTTAATGGTTGAATATACTGCAACCCCACCGCTAGCTCATCCTAAAATATCACTTCTCCATAATACAGAGCTCTAGATCTGTATACAAAGAACCCCCAAAATAAATACGATAATAAGAAAACAAATACCAAGCATTTTGAAGGCACATGTCTTCTATTTTTGATGCATGACCAACTGCCCTTCAATCATCCTCATTTTCTGCACAAGAAGGACGACTAGTGGTCAAAAGATGTACTCGTCACTTAATTTTTCATGCCATGAGTTCATAGAATCATATATTTGCAATTAAATTAACAGATTATTTCGTTTAGGTTTATCCTTGAAGAAAACGAGGCCATGAAAAGGAGAAGTAAATTAATCACTTAAGGTTTCCTGTCTATTTAGTGGCAGATCCAGGTATCTTTCTGATAGGTAGTCTCTCTTAGGTCTAATTTTCTTTGGTTGTGAATATGCAGTGTAAAGTAATTAGCTCCGATTCCCTTGGTGTAGTTGAGAAGAATTTGGTTCTTTGTGCAAAGACAAGCTGTTACCACTATGCTCATAAACTAGGAACTTTATAACTTAGTCTTCCTAAAGAATTTTGATAGAGATTTTTCTTACTTTCTGACTAGTTTTGAATCCTCTGAAAAGAAGTAGGTGTTATGTATTTATTTTGGTTGGTACTTGTGCATTGAAACTTCTCCAAAGGAGTTATTGTTGAACAAGTTGATGAAAACTCGAAATGCTGCACCAGGACAAAGTTTGCCATTCTCCTATTCACACACCTAAACATCTCAAGAACCCAGTCAACAAAGCCCTGCATTCCTTAGACTCCTTAGTGAATGTTGACACTTTTGTCTGATTGTGTGTGTTTAGAAAATAAATGTGTACCAACAAGCTCATAATTTTTAACTAAATTTAATTGTGCTTTGGAAGCTTGGAACAGCTAGTAGGTAATGAGTGTGTCTGGAAGTTTGTTTTAAATTCAGAGCTTAAAAAAAGATCTCTGCAGATCATACAGGCATTTGCTTTTCATCACTCAATCAGTATATTTCTTAATTTTAACACAAAATGGCCCAGTGGGCACATGACTCCTAAACAAGAGAAAAAAAAATCCTCCTAGAGGTGGCTAATATAACAACAACACAGGAAAAAAAGGTAGAAAAACTAAAAACTATTCTCTTGAGCTGAATATGTAGCCAAGAAATGTGCAGGAATGATGTAATTCTGGTATTTCTGGCCTCCTATTCAAAGTAAAGATGTTCCAAATTTCACGTGTTTTCCTGTGTACACACTGTCTCAGCCCTGCTCTCCACTGTAACTGTGCTCCGTGATAAGACCAACATGTGCAGAAGTTTTGGGGGATGAAGTATTTATGATAAGCTTTGAAGACTGTGGGATATCACAAGGGTTAAGTAGACAAGAGGAAATGAAACCTCTTCTGGAAAGACAATCATATGAGAAAAGGCCAACAGTAGAAAATACCATGGTTCATACTACCTCTTCTATGAAAATATTTTCTTGTGCATTCCATAGAAATGCTCATTTTTCTTATTTGAAACATCAATTTCTACCAATTCTTTCCAGAACATAAGGGGCAAATGTTTTGTCCCAGATAAAGTTGTGCAGGTGGTAAGTGGTAGTATTATGTGCTTACTCACTGATTCAACTTCACAAAGCACTTACAATGTGCTAGGAACTACGCTTGGTGATGAAGAAATAAGAAAGTAAAAAATCTAGTGAGGGAGCCAGATTTACTTAAATTTCAATACAGTGGTGTATAGAATAATGTACACCTGTCTCTGACGATGTACACATGCTAATCCAATGGCATGTGTACATTAACCAAACATTTATTGATAGGGAGATCATATGTTCTTGCTTGCCTATCTTACATGTGTTGTGCTAATGGAATGACTAATAGCATCCTGGTTTGGATGGCAAATTGTATAGTTACACAATTTGCTGAGCAACTCATGCACGCTAAGCACTAGAGATAGAAGAAAATCTCTGCCCTTGAGGAGTTAAGTTATCTAGTAGACAATAAACAATTTTAAAACATGATAAATGTTATATATTACAGATATATACATGGTGTCTTCAAAGATTATTCATAGCATACTTGGTTCAGACTGAGGATCAGGAATACTTTTCAGATTCCAAGAGGCTTTTATGATAGGTAGTTTTAAAAGAAAAATAGGAGTTAGCTAAGTGAAGAAAGAATGTTCCAAACAGAAGGGTTGTAGTTGCCAAGCCAGTGGAACGATAGAGAACACAACAATTTTCAGGAACTAAAAGCATTTGATTTTTCTGGAGCATTGCCTGCAAGCAGGAAGGCATAGGAGATGGAGCTGAAGGGAATAATAGCTGGATCATGAAGGACTTCATGTGTTGATTGAATGTCAGAACTAAATTCCAAGGGTTGGGAAGTTATTAATGCATAAAACACAGGATTGCTTTGGCTACAGCATGAAGCATAAAATAGAGAAGGCAAGACTATAGAAGATGTAAGCAGAAGTTTTGGGGTGGGATTTACATAAAATCTCTTTAAATGAGCTTAATTTGGCATGAGCCTCTTTTTTTTCCTTTCCCCCCCCTTTTTTTTTTTTGCTTTCTGCTTGGAATAAGAATGTGATGGCTGGATTCCAGAACACAGCTTGTGACCTTGAGGAAGGAAGTGACATACAATGAGTGAGCAAAACAAAAATAATGAATGAGGATTCCTGTGACTCTGTGGATTCATCTTACTAGTTATAGGTCATCTACATTTTCACTACTCTCTTCCCTTCTCTCTCTCCCCAGAGTCAATCATTATAAGGTTTGTATCATCTCATAAATATTTATTTTATTGCATATGTATATAAAACACATGTGTCATTTTGTGTTATATTAATTAGGACACATATTAAGCTGCTATAACAAAGAAACCCCAAAATACAATGGCTCAAAAATCCTGTGGTTCAAGTGAGGAGTCAGGTGATAGGCTAGCAATCCAGGGCAGACGATTTCACCTAAAAGGTTATCCAGGACCTAGGTTTCTTGTCTTATTGCTGCGTTATCACCATGAGTGTCCTTATAGTTGAAGCTGGCATTATCATATTCAGCAGAATTTGACTAATGGCTGTCCCTAGCTTCAAAGAAGGCTGGAAACTGTCAAGCAACATGACCATGTATTCTACTGAATCTTGGGTGAGAGGCCTTTCTCTTATTGGAAGAAAGAAGGGTAGACTGGATCCCAAGCAACAAGTAGTTACTTGTAGATTTTTAACATTATATAAATTAATTTCATTATGTGTATACTTTTGTAATTAAATATTTTATACTCAATATTGCATTTTTTAGATTTATCTCTATGGTTACATTAAGCAAATTTTAGTCATTTAAATAATTGTATAGATCTCATTATAGGATAAATCACTCTTTATCCATTCATTTACTGATGGATATTGAGGTGTAAAAATCTAATAAATAACACTTGTCTTCTCTAATAGTGTTGAACCAATTGAGAATCAGTTTTATCATGTGGGAAATTACTTTAAAAAAAAAATAGTAGCTTTCAAGCATATCACCAGGCAAGCAATCCCAGAGTACATGGAACAAAGAGGTTCATAGGCCAAGTTAAGATGCTCAGATCGCTTTGCTTATTAAGTCAATATAGAACATATAGAGAGAAGCAAGGGCAAAGAGATGGGGTAGGTTAATACAATACAAGCAGAATGGAAGGGACACACAAGCTGAATCCTGTCTCTTTCTGCTGCATCAGCCTTCTCTGCTGATGATATAGTATGAGGACCAGAGTTGAATTTTGAGGTAAGAGCATCCACAGATAGAAAGTGGCTGAGCCAACCCACATTCTTGCTCTATTGAAGAAACCCTGGGGCAATTAAGCTAATGTGCAGCTATTGATTTTAACCACATTACCTGGGTAGAGAACTTGTGGGGCCAGAATGGGTGTCACCAATGGGTGGCAGATTTAAGAAGCCATGACTATTGACTGCTGCTTCATGTGTCTCATCAATATTAGATGTATCAGTGCCTCATGCATATTTAATGAATTAGGAATATTTAGGTCCTACTGGTGCCTCTTTTTTTCTATATGTGTATAGCACTCATATGCTCTATTTACTTTACCCATGTCTATCCTATCTTACAGGCTACTAACTTATCCACACGTAAACACATTAAATGAGTTTCACCCATCCCATTTGTTTTTCTTGTCCTCTACAGCAAAGTCAAATATTCTAAAATAATATAGGAACACACTGTGTAAGTTGAGGCAGGACTTTCCTATAGAAGCGGAGCTTCTACCACTAAGTTATGATATAGCGAAGAGAATTGTCAGACCTATTCCAAAACAGAAGAAAAAGATGAAGATGTGTCTAATCTCTTTTTCCAAAACTACCATAAGATAAGTCACTTCACCTCTCCAAGTGGCAAGTGAAGGGGATACAGACAGGTCAGGAATGTTATACAAGTGTAGACTGTTCCACTTAAAAGGAAGTTTGGTATATTTCCCTCTAAAATAAGACTAGAATTTCACAGGTAAAGAGCCAAAATGTTACCATTATAATAAATTGTAATGGATTTGATTATGTCCCCCCAAAACTCATTGAAGATTGAATTGTATCCCCCAAGTTTTATGTATTAGAAACTTAGCCCCCTATTGTGACTGTTAAGAGGGTGGGAAGTCCTATTATGGTAATCGATAGGTGGAGCCTTGAAGAGATAATTGGATTGTAGGACTGTGCAGTAGTGAATGGATTAAAAATGGTGGTCCGGGCATGGTTCTGAGGGTTTTAAAAGAAGAGGAGGGTCTCTCTCTGTCTCTTTCTCTCTCTCTCTTTCTCTCTCACTCTCTCTCTGTTTCCACCTTCTTGCAACATGAGACCCCTGGGTCTCTGTCACCACCACCAGATAGACTTTGGACTCCCCAGCCTCAGAAACTATAAGCAATAAATGTTGTTTTTCTTTATAAATCACCCAGTTTTTATGTATATTGCTATAAGCAACATAAAGGGACTAATACAATCATAAAACTGATATCAGGAAATGTATTTATAACTGGCATAGCTTATATGGCTCATGAGAAATTAAAATTCAAAGATTAATGATATCAGAGTCAAAAATCAAACTATTTTACCTTTGTGACTTGAAGTAAATGAAAAAGGAGAATCTAAAAGTCAGCCTCCTAGTTTCTTATTCTGCTTAGTCTCAGCTAGAGGGGTTCTTACTGGCTCAGGAGAATCTGGTCTTTCAACAGTTGCATCCTGGGCTACACTCAAAGAAACTAATTTAGTGTCTTCAAGATCTCAAATTTTGTAAAATTAATGTGCCTCAATTAAATAAGGCACTCGAATAGTCCAAAGTATCAGTAGGACACGTAATATTATCCCAGGACCTGGGATATAAAGAAAAAACATAGTATCGCCTAAAGTAGCAATCCCAGGCAAAATTAAGTTCCTCCAACTAACTACTTTGTCAAAAACCATAGCAAAACCACAATGATACAAACTGAATTTAAATTTAAATTCAAATGAGAAAAATCTCCCAGCAAGTAAATATTTGGGGTCTATACATTTATCATTTTTGAGTTTCTAGGGGTGGGAGGCTTGGTAGAGGAAATCCATTTATGCTTATTGTTTTGTCTCTCAGACTGTGGCATTTGAAATATTGCAACCTTCTTGCAATGCTTGGAAATTTTAGTAATGGCAGCCTGAATCTAATTTGAAACACCTTCCTTTCCCATCCAAAATATCCAACCGCTCTTCATTTCTATAATCCTCTTTGAGCCCCATGTTTCTGGCATCTTAGTGCTGCTTTCAGGGTGGCCTCTGCCTAGTGAAAGATCTGCTCCCCTTGTGAGCAGACACATTCATTCCTGGGCCCTCATGGCTTTTTCTATTGTCACTCGCTATAGAATTGTTTAAGCCTGTGATGTTGGCCTCCTAGGGAAGATTTTCCCCAACTCTCTGAATTTATTCATCCAGAGAATTTGCCCTCAGCAGATTCCTGAAATGAAGCTGTAGATGTCTTCTGAAGTTGTGCCCCTAGGAGCATAGCAAGGTCTGGTAACTCAAATGCTCCTCAGGGGACTGTTTATTCTCAGCTTTTCAAATGTTCTAGCCTTGAGTAGCATTTCTTTCCATTAAACTTTGTGTGTGTGTGTGTGTGTGTGTGTGTGTGGTGACAATGGGATAATCCTCTAATGTTTGGTTTCATTCTATTATTCCTCTACGTCTCTTAGGAAGGTTCTACAGGTTTTGTAAACCATTTATCCTGCCTCTTAATTTTCTCGCTTTCATTCTCTACCTCATGAAGGACTACGATTTTATTAGCCCCAAATGTTTTTTTTCATTAAACTTTCAGTTTGATTTTTGGTCCAGATGTTCAGTTTTCTAACATAATCCTCCAGGCTTTGTTTTGCATTATTTTTTCTTAATAAGAGATATGAAATCAGTTTGTTCTGAACCTGTCAAAATTATCCACTGCATAGACAAAGCTTCCCCACGTTCACCTTTATGGGTTAAAGAACTTCAGCTGGAAGACTTCCCCTTTAACAAACCTTAACCTTCCACCTTTCACCAGGGCTGGACTCCACGTGTCATTGCACTGCCTGTTGCTCATTTAATAGTTTGTCTTTGCTCTGCCTTCCTTTAGGGTTTTAGTTTCCTAATTTTCTCAGGCATATTTCCTTTTAAAATAAACAGTTCCTATATTCTTCACCTGCAGAAACTGGCACCTTGAGACTCTTTCAATCTTTTTTTTTATAATTATTGATTATATATATTTTGGGGGTACAGAATCAAATACCAATACATGTGTACAATATGTGGTGATCAAATCAGGATAATTAGTATACTCATTTTAACAAAACGTAATCAATCTTTGTGACCCTTAACTAGTTTCTTGCCAAACCCCCCTTCCCCTTTCCCACCTCTAATAACCATAGTTCTGGTTTTGTTTTGTTTTGTTTTGTTTTGAAAGTTTAATGTATAATTGTGATTGTTTCTTTCTTTCTTTGTTACTTTCTTTATTTTACCTCCCACTTATGGGTGAGGAAATGTGGTATTTCTCTTTCTGTGCCTGGCTTATTTAACTTATAATTTTCTCTAAGTTCATCCACGTTGCTGCAAATGGCAGAATTTCATTCCTTTTTATGGCAGAGTAGCATTCCATTGAGTATATGTACCACATTTTCCTTATCCAGTCATCTGTCAATGAACATTTAGGTTGATTACAACTCTTGGCTATTGTAAATACAGCTGCGATAAACATAGGAATGCAGGTATCCCTTCAACATGATGATTTCCATTCCTTTGGGTATACACCCAGTAATGGGATTGCTGGGTCGTATGGCAGTTCTATCTGTAGTTGTTTTAGGAACCTCCTTACTGTTTTCCTTAATGGCTGCAATAATTTACAATTTGATACTGATCTTCCTCATTTTCTCCTCTGAAATCTGTCCAGATTTTTCTGCCACTCCTCTGGAGAGCTGTTTCAACAGTTTCCTAAATCCTGGCCTTCCTGGAGGCAATCATTCCAGTTTGCTCTCTAAGATTTTATCTCTCTTCCTTGAATGCCTATCAATGCTTCTGACAGGATAAAAACTAAGGCAGTGTCTCCTTCCTCCTCTAATGACGTCCACAAGCACTTAGTTTGGAATTCAGCTCTGTTTTTCTTTAATATTCTTTATATACCTTACCCTTAAAACTTTCATTTCCCCTTTTACAAAAGGTTTGCCTATTCCTTAGGATCTCCACTGTTTTCCTAAATGACTTTCTCCTCATCTAGCTTAATCATTCTGTCTTTCCATTCCTTGCTGTGGCTGTGTTTTTATATTTTACTATGCTATGTTTTTCAAACTTCTCCAGTTTATCCTTGAATTTCTAAGAAAACCAGATGACTACGGATAGATTATTCTAAGCTCGGAATTCTTTAGTAGTCCTTCTAATTATTGGGTCTAAAATACTTTCATTGAGTTCTCTACCCCCCAAATGACACATCTCTTTGTAACTGATGCTCTGTTCCTTTCTTTGTTTAAAAATAATAACATCTACCACAGATTACGTCTCAACCCAGGTCTGAATTTACATAATTTTCAAGCCCAAAGCCAATATGAAAGCACATGACAGAAAATGTTTAATGACTTTTGGGAAGAGGGAGGAACCTGATTTGTGGGATACTGATTTCAGTGTTGTGCATACTCCCAGCATGGCCCACTTCATGCTACTGATGCCACATCAATGACCTCACAAAATGGCTGAAAATTTACCGATTGAGTCTCGTGAGCTTTTGCAAGTTGGCTTCAGCACATCACTGGGTGGCCTTTTCACCTGTGACAAGCCAAATGAACCCAAGATATCCAAGATAAGCTCCCCTAAAGTTCTCTATTTAATGCTAGAAAAAAACGAAATTGGAGACAGTAATCTAGGGCTACCTATGTAGATCTACTTCTGAAAATTTAAAGCTAAAACCTCTGCTAGTATTCTATAATTCATGTGGAATTCAATACTGCCTTACAGCTTAAAATCAGCAAATCCCATTCTGCTCAACAATGGCTTAGAAGATTTAATCCTGCCTCAGCCCGACCTCCAATACCTGCTCCAGGTGTGGATCAGGGTAAGCTGCAGCAGTCTGCATTTTCAAGTCCCCACCATTTGCTTAAGATGTCACCTTGGCCTTTGCCTTTGATGAAGCTTACCGTCTGCTAGCAGTTGCTTTTGCTAAAAGAAGGTTAGGGCCAGGTGATGTCTGCACACACAAGTGGACAGAGCCACCTTTTTTTTTTAAGCTGAAGGGACTCACTAAGGTAAAAATCCCTTGTGGTCACAGCCCCAAAGCATAGATTTACCTGCTCTGTGCACACTAAAAGCCTCTTTGTTCCATATGTTCTTTACTTCCCTGAATTGTATTTCTTGCTTGTTTCTCAATGTTGGGATTCATGGGGCCCAATAAATAGCATACATCTATACTGACCCATTTAAGAAATGAAACAAGGGAGAATGGCAGATGGAAGTCAAAATATCACCTTTGTACTGGTAAAACTGAACTGGAAAATATGGTTTATATCCGTGGGCAAATGGGCTTCCTAATTCTGAACCCTAGAACCTGAGTCACAGGCTGAGGTCACCTAGGGCAGTCCTCCCCAACCAACAGGGCAGAACTAGGCCCTGTAAAACTTCTGGAAAGGAACGAAGCATTGTGTGACTTTGTGTATGGTGGCACACTTCCAAGAAAAAAAGAGAATGGAGCTATGCCAGGCAAGTTTATTTTCTTATGTCAAACTCACTAACTATGCACTCTTCTTTCTGCAGAGAGGAGAACATGAGAATTTGCACTAATTAATATTGTTCTATTGGAGCAAAATGTCATCATATAGATCTAAACAAAAAATAATGTATTGCTTTCTAGTTTTTTCACTGTTAAAAACAATGCTGCAATACAGATCCTTATACCTATCTCCTTTTGCAATATACAAGAGAGTATCCTTTGAAATAGACCTAGGAGAGGATTTGCTGGGTCATATTATATTATGTGATATATTCTGTTAAATTGCTCTCCACAGTGGTTGAACCAATGTATACTCTTGCACCATTAGAATATAAGGTTCCATTGACCTCAATCTTTGCCAAGTCTTAATGTTGTTTAAAAAAAAAAAAAAAAAGTCATTCTGCTGGATAAAAAACAGTATCTCAATATAAAAATGGCTTCATTTTTATTTCTAGTTTCCTGGTAAAGTTGAGTTTATTTTATGTTTATTTATCCATATTGCTTTTCATATGATTGCCTACTATATTTTTGTTTATACTTCCACTTTTGTCTATAATTCCACTTTTGTTTGACTTCTTACTGATTTATAGAGGAGTTTTTCTTCCTTTTTAAATTCTGAATACAAATGAAAGGTTAGTTATACTAGAGTACTTCAAAAAGTTTACAGAAAAATAGAATCAAAAGATAATACAAATCTTTCCATGACCTTTTTGACGTACCCTCATATGTGCTATAAATCTTTCTCTTTTTTGTATTTTCTACCAGTTTTCTCCCTATACTGATTTTCGGGGGGGGGGGGGGTTGTGTGGGGGTGGAGGGGAACGGAAAGGACAAAACAGGGCTCTATTTTCCTGTTGACTCATCCTCCTTTTTCTGTATCTAATCTTCTGTTTAATCCATCAATCAACATTTAAATATCAGCAGGAAGAGAAACAATATGGAACACAACCCATAACAACCAACATTCCTCTTTGATTTAAGTTCTCCAGCTTTCTTCCTTGGCTATGAACCTCTGGGTCTATTTCTTTCTTTAAATTCTTCCCTCATTTAGCCTCTCCTAATCTCCTTTAATTCCCCAAGGAATTCATCTCTGCCCCTACCATATATTTTCCATCCTGAAAAGTAGTCTTGAAGTTAACTAAACCCTCAGGAGGCAATTTGATGACCATTCCCATATTTCCAAGCAGCATCTCAAAATATTCACTCAGCAAAAGGGTGGATTGTGCTGTAGGGTGGTCAATAGCAGGTTGATCAGGACTGCCCAGCACTGAAGAAATTATAGTACCAAAAGGGAAAAGTCCCTAGCAAGTCAGGACAAGTTAGTCACCCTATTCTGTTACCAAGAAAAATTATACATATGTTCCCCATAATAATTCTACTTGTTATTTTTCTGGGATAAATTTCTAGATATGAAATGACTAAATCAAAGTGCATTTATTGCTTAAAGATTTTCACAAGTATTGAAAAAAAGTAGACTTCTAATATAACTGAATCTATTTTTAATCCCATAGGTGGTAACAATGATTTCCAGAGTTTTTTGACAGGTCAAAATAGAATCCTCGGCAGCATCAAGCTCAGTACACCAGAGACTATTAACCTTAGATGAGAAACTCAGCAGACTGTCCCCCATATTTGTAGGACATTTAGCATCTCTGACCCAGAGGCAGAACCCTCTCTTCCTCACCCCCATTTACACATACACATCATTGTGACCATCCCACAAATGTCTTTGGGGGTTAAAAATAATACATCCCCATTTAAGGCACCGTGTATATAGCACCATCTCCAGCAATCCGAAGCCATTTACTTACCAGTTAATCTGTACCAAGCACTGTGTTAGACACTACAGATATTAAATGGATTAGAGAAAGTCATTGCCTTCAAAACTCATCGATTTGGAGGAGACAAACATATAAATAATACTTAAAATATCTGTAGTCTAAACTTTAAACTTTCCAGAACAATTATATACTTTTAGTACACTAGGGAAAAAATAGATATTTTCCCTTAACAGCTACAATAGAGAGGATTTCTATGTGTATTTCTATTCTAATTTCAATTCTCAAATTTCTTAATTTCCTAAAAGATGTTTTTTACTACTAGCAATTATTATATCCATTGTGAATTCATTTTCTAATAAACTCAAATTCAAAAAGAAAACTGGATTTTTAAATGCAACACCCATTGTATAAAAAATTATCTCTATGGTGTTGCTGATAATATTCGTAATAATGGGCTGTGGGCTTTTTATTAAGTTGCTTTAATAGTTATGAAGGTCTGTTACAAACCCAAGAAAGCAGGTCTGAGTTCATTCCACTTTTGTAACTAGCCAGAGAACATGACTTTTGATGAGCACCTCTGCAGATCTCACACATTTACACAAAAATTGCCAACATAGATTAAAAAAAAAAAAAAGATAGTCCACAAAGGAGTAATAACACAAATTGAGTGGTTAAATCAGAAAAAATAAAAGCAGCGTGTGTGAGTAATGCACACCTTCACACTATTTGAGCATTTGAGTTTTATATATTTTAGTCACTGAATGCTATGGTTTGAATGCCCCCCTCCCCCAAGCTTATGGTGGAACTTCATTCCCAACATGGTATTTGAAAGGTGAGGCCTTTAAGAGGTGATTGCATCATGAGGATTAGTCCACTCATGAATTAATGGATTAATGATTTGATGGGTTATCAGAGAGTAAACTGGGGGCTTGATATGGAGAGCAACTGAGCACGTTAGAACACTCTTTGCATCCCTCATTATGTGATACCCTGCATTGCCACAGGACCCGGTAGGGAGCTCCCACCAAGAACGAAACCTTTACCAGGTGTGCACCCTACACCTTAGACTGCTCAGCCTCCAAAACTATAAGAAATAAATTTTGCTTCTTTTTGCACTACCCAGTTTCAGGTATTTTGTTATAAGTGACAGAAACTGGATCAATACACCACTTGTCCTTTCTATTCCTTAAGACTGGAACCTCCCAGAAGGCAGGGTTTCCTTGACTGCCCTGAAGCACTTAGCACCCAAAATCTGTGACCAGTGGAGGGGTAGATGTCAGTTAAATATTCTAATTAAGAATCACTAATATTTTCGTTTCAACCCTTGTAGTTGGCAATAACTCTAAAACATTCTATTCCCTTTTTTGTGAAGAAAAGCTGAATTTCTGAACACAATGGAATCTTTTTTGATGATTCTGAAGTTTAGTGCCTCAGAGACATCTTTAGAAACAACAGTTTTCTTTCCCCCACACCATAGCTATAGAAGGTATGGGAGGTTGGCCCTTTTCAACATAATCCTTCATACTAGAATATTTTCTCAGATTTGCTGCTTTCTTCCAAAACAGGAGCACAACAGACAAACTGTCTAGAAACATTAAACCATGGTCAACTTAAACTAAACATTTCATAGTACCCCCAATTACAAATGCTTACAATCTGGTCATTCCAGACTTTTGTTTTTCAGCCTCTATTGAGGAATTACAGTCACAGGCATCACCTTTGTTAAGGGATTAGCCTGCTGATCCTCAGCCACCGACTTCTCTCCTAATAAGGCCTGTTGCTTTGCAGAAGCATAGACTGGACTCCATGATGGATGGATTCATGCATATCCATCTTTGCTGAAAAAACTAACAGCGCAGTGAGCATGTACTTCTTATGCTTTTTTAACATGTGAAAGATTCTATTAAATATTTTGCCATCTACTTGGCACTAAGCCATCAGATAAACAATTCAATTCAACCAACATTTATCAAATACTAACCTACCATATCAAATACCTATCATTTGTTCTCAGCGTGTTTAAGGGAACTAAGAAATTGGATCATAAGCCAGCTTGACAACCTCAACTAGCTGTATTCCCAGGGCAGGAGAAAGGAAATGGGCCTAGCTGATGCCATTGTTTGAGACCAGGTACAGCCTCATTGGGTGTTTTGAGGGATGCTCCAAGGTCCCACCAAAGCCATCTTCTCACCTATCTGGTATGAAATTCCTACCAATAAAGTCTACTCCCCTGGGACGGTTAATAAACACTATCTGTTGAGTTTATTTGTTTGCTTCTTTGTCCTCCTCTAACTAGATTACAGTAGTTTCCCCTTATCTACTGAGGATACATTCCAAGATCCCCTAGTGGATTCCTGAAACCACGGATAGTACCAAACCCTATACGTAATATGTTTTTTCCTACACATACATATCTGTTTATAAGTTAGGCACAGTAAGAGATTAGCAATAATAACCAATAGTAAAATAGAGTAAGTATAACAATATACGGTCATAAAAGTTATGCAAATGTGGTCACTCCCTCCCTCTGAAACTGTCTTATTCTCCTCCCCTTCTTGAGATGATGTGAGATGATAAAGTGCCTACGTGATGAGATGAAGTGAGGTGAATGACACAGGCATTGTGATGTAGCCTGAGGCTATTACTGACTGTCTGACTATTCGTCAGAAGGAGAATCATCTGCGCCGGATAGTCCTGGATCACTGAGCCATGATGATATCAATGGTCAGGTGTCAGGAGCAGACGGTGTTGATGACAAACGGGTGGGTAGCATCTACAGTGTGCATGTGACATTTCATCATGCTACTCAGACCAGTTTATAACTTATGAATTGTTTATTTCGGGAATTTTCCACTTAATATTTTCAGACACCAATTGACTGCAGATAAATGAAACCGTAGAAAGTGAAACAGTGGATGAGGGAGACCTTCTGTATAAGTTGCTTCATAGCTGCATGAAAGGTATTCATAGTTGTTCATAGAATGTATTTCAATCAAATTATCTCTAGAAGACCCTGTTAAAATATTACCTGGGGAGTGAGAGAAACTGTAAGGCCCACAGTCTCTCTTTCTTTCTCACACTGCTACTTTTGAACTTTTGACACTTCATAGCCTGAGAGTCTCAGGGCATGTTGTTTGAATTCATATTTTCCCTGAGCCTCCAGAACTGACAGGTCAACTATTTCCAAATGTAGGAACGAAGGACAACCATGGGCAAAAACTGTGACGTATGTAATGTATGCCTAGGGCCACATTTGCTTCTCTTTCCCTTTATCTTCTAGTATCCCACCAAAGGTTTTCAGAATTCTTTAAAATTATGAATAGAGAGCCAAGCTACATGAGCAAATCATCTTGTACACCTTCTATGTACAAGACTCAATGTCAAGATCCTGTTCATTTTGTCACTAATCCTAACAACATTGCAGGGAGGAAGTTGTTAATCTACACATGAGAAATGTGGAGGCTCAGAGAGAGGTTGACTTGCTTACCTAAGGCCACACAGCCAGCAAGTGACAGAGCCAGGCTTTGAACCCAGGATTGTCTGACTCCAAAGTCCTTTTCACTTTTTGTCATTTGCCAATGCCCTGCCTAAACCTCAGTTTCATCTGTATCTTGAGGGTTTCATGTTACATGACCTTGAGTATTCTTCACGATGAACTCTTCAGGATGTATTCCCATTATCTCATTTGTCAGCATTTTAATGTCTATTTGGCCCATGAGAAAATTGAGACCCAGGGAAGTGAATTGACTTGCTTAAGGCCAGCAGGTGACTCATTGCAGCCCCAGGACTAGAGCCCCGTTTCTAATGTCCAGCCTCGGTTTGTTTAACATCTAATATCCTTAATCCACCCTACCAGGACTTGATTTTTCTGGCTTCTCTGAATGCCACTTCCCCTCTATTCCTTACCCTCTGGCCACAGTTACTGAAAATACCAGATTCTTTTCACTTGTGTGCGCATATATTCCTTCTGTCCATCTGGTCTACCCTTGCCCTCTATTTCCAGCCCCACACCTCTGAGTCTGGATAACACCAACTTACCCTCTAGGTCTCAGTTCAGATTTCACTTCCTAACAGCAGCCTTTCTTAACCACTCCCTCCCCTGCCCCACACATAGGGTTGCCAGATAAAATATAGCAACCCAGTTAAATTTGAATTTCAAATAAACAACAAAAACCTTTCAGTGCAAGTATGTCCCAAAAGTACAGCACAAGGCACACTTATACTAAACTGTGCATTTTCTATCCGAAATTCAAATTTAATACTTCCAGATGAGGTCTGATTCTCTTATTATACCCTCTTAAGAGTACTGTGCACTTCTCCTTCATAATACGTAACAAAATTGTAATTAATAAGTTCTTTATGATGTTTTATTTACAAATGGTCTCTATGCCACTCTAGACTCTAGACTCCAAGACTGTGTCTATTTTGTTAACTACTATTTTCCCTGCACTTAGCACAGTGTTTGCCACATGGTCAACATTCAATAAATATCTGTTGCTTAGAATAATGAAAGAAAGAGAGAAATGAAGGAAGGGAAAAGGGAAAGGAGGTGGGGGGAGAGAGGAAGGGAGGAAGAAAGGAAGTAAAGGAAGATAATAATTTTTTCAGTTTTCTCCATGGATAGGGAGAGATCACATCGATACGTGTGTAACTCATTATGAGGATAAATTACTGCAACACTCACTTAGGGCTGGTTGAACTAGGACCCAGGCATTGCTCATACACACAATAACTTTATTTCTTCTTCATTTTCTCTTTCCCTCCCTCACGTACCTTACCCCAAGGTCTATTTGCATCTTAATATGCTTGGAAATTTTTTTTATTTTTAAGAGAAAAAACAGTTTTAATGTTGGGAGACAGTGCTCCATAAATACTTTCATGTTTCTCCATAGTCAGGGCTTTCTGAACAAAGAGCACTGGTACCTGGATTAAAGTACAACTGAATATCAGGTGTCTTAGTTCAGGCTGCTGTAACAAAATACCATACACTAAGTAGCTAATAAACAACAGGAATTTATTTCTCAGTTATGAAGTCTGGGAAGTCTAAGGTCAAGGTGCTTGCAGATTCAGTGTCTGGTGAGGGCTTTCTGGTTCTAGATGGTGCCTTCTCACTGTGTCCTCGCATGGTAGAAGGGCAAACAGGCTCCCTGGGGCCTCTTTTATAAGGGTACTAATCCTCACTCATGGTGGCTCTGCCCTCATGACCTAATCACCTCCCAAAGTCCTGATCTCTTAATACCATCACCTTGGGAGTTAAGATTTCGGCACATGAATCCTGGGAAGGGGTGACACAATTCAGATCACAGGATCAAGCCTAAAGGTAGAGAGACCTCTGGAGTTTTCCCTCCCTACAGCCACTTGTTTATATTTCAGATGGTGAAATTGAAACACTCCAGAGCAAAGTCTTTCTTTGTCCCTCTCTCCAGAGGGTAAGATGGGTAGATGTCCCATCACCTCCTATATGAACTCCAGGCTTCATAATTTCAGGGTTCCTCTTCTTGGGGTGCCATGCTGGTGACATCAGGCCCTCACAGTGTCACCTTCAGTGGAACTGGGCATGTAATGTATATACATCACACACAAGTACATATATAAACACATGCACATATTGTGGCAGACTAACTTGTTAGCCTGCAAATAGGGTAACATCTCAGACCCTTCACAGTTTGAACTTAACATTTGCTATGTACCTGGCCAGGAGGAAAGAGGGGTAGGTAGTGTAAATTAGTGCGGTTGTTTCCTATCCAGATAATTTGAGGTCAGAGGTCATACACTAAACCAAACTATCCAAAGGAAACATTGTGATACAGTGACACATGTAGAACAGCATCTTCCAGGGCTCAGGCTTTGGGAATACTTTTGATACCAGAGGAGAGGGTCTGGGGAGGTCAGATAGCTGACCTCAACCCACCCTATCTTCTACCAGGTTCTTGACTCCAACGCAGGAAAGAATTCAAGAGCAGAATCACAGTAGGAAGTGAAAACAGGTTTAATGCAAGGAATAAGAAATACAGACTTCACAGGGAAAGTGTGGCCTAGCTCCAGACACTGAGCAGGGCCCACACCAAGTTTAATAGAAAAGTAAGAAATACATATTTTACAAAGTGCAGAGCTTCCAGAGTGAACAGCAGCCTGCTAAAAGCAGGTTTAACAGAAAAAGTAAGATGTACACACCTCACAGGTGAAGGGCAGGCTAGCTCCAGAGAGAGTGAGCAACAGCCCCCCCCTTCTTCCTGGCTTGGCTGTCTATACATATTCATGCTATCTAATGAATATTCAACTAAGGAGGTGGTTCCCAGTTATGTAACATAGCCTTGCACATGCTCAGTTGGTCTCTTTGGAGCATGCTTATTGGTCAATTCCATCACATTCACCAAATACACTTAGAATATTCTAGGTGCTCTCTAGCACCTCCAGTGGGAGGTCATTCAAAGGATAAACTCGTTTTTACTGAGCATGCTCGGCCACCAAAATTATACAAGTCTGCCACCTGTGATCTCAATCTCCATGTGCTGTACCAAAATTAGGTACTACAAGCAGCAGCAGCTCAGGACTCAGAGGGGGCTTGAGTCCTAGGTCAGCGATTTGAAAACCAGGGGAGTGGCCTAAAATCCAACCCCAGGGAGACTGAGCACCTCCTATGTCACATTTATCACTGAGTAGAAAAAGATGCTATTCTTTTTATTTCTAAACAGAAGCCAGACCTCTCTGGTATCTTAAAATGGAAAAATTTTGGCACATCCAAATATAGTAAGTTTGAAAAAGCCATTTCCCTTCCAGCCTTTTACAGAAAGCCCAGGGTCATATGAAGGCTCTGGGTCTTGCTTACTGCTTGCAAGTTTCTGGCTGGCCTGACTTTCTTGGTTTCTGACCTGAACTCATCCATGAATTCTTTCTCACTCCTGAGTCCCTTTTGGTGATTATTGCCTTTGGGTTGTTGGTCCCCTTTGACTTGGGATAACCCAGGGCCATGGCTTCTTGGGTCTTCCTTCCTTGGCTTTAAGTACTGCATTCCACCCCCACTCCCATTCCCATGTCACACCCCACTACCACCACATGCATAGTACAGTGCCCTGGGACTTGCCACGTCTGAGAGGGGACACTAGACAGGAATAGCTTGAGAGAGATGGTAAGTCCAGTTGGCAGTCACTTGCTAGGCGACCAGGGCCAAGTCACTTATCTTTCTGGGCTTCAGTTGTCTCACATATTTAATCCAGCCTCAGGACTTGAATGAACAATCATTAAAGAGACCAAATAGAAAGCTCTTTAATCCCATTGAAAGCAAAAAAAAAAAAAAAAAAAAAATCCATTTCCACTCATTTATGGGCAGTGGATGTGGACAAGTGGGAGCCAAATCAGAAGAGAAAGAACAGAAAGGCCAACAAGGTAACTGCAACTGACTCATGGGCATACAAGAGGTAACCATTTGGGGTACCCAGAAATAAATGAGAACTTTTTGAGTGGCACGAATCTAAGGCAAGCAATCTTGCAATCTTTAAAAGGGGGTTGAACCAACATAATTTAATTTGAGTTTTATAAAGAAAAGTAGCCCTTTGTAAGTACAAGCTAATGAGAAATCCCTCCACTTGAGCAACTGGCAGAAATAATATTTCTAGTATTTTCTGGGAGTTTCTTCTCACCATCTTCAGGCTTATTCTGCTAAAGTTGCCTAATTACTAGGAATAGATTTCACTTTACACCTAAAGATTTCCAGGAAATTGGGTCATGTACTGTTTTCCCCATATACCCTCTAAAATTCGAAAACTTACTAAACCCCACCAAACCAGAACTTGCAAACCCATTTACTTCTCTGTCATATTTTGAAGCACCACCCACACTGTCAGAACATTTCAGCAGCCAAGTTTATTCTATATGGTGTCTAATCCTTTAGTTTCCTGATTTCTCCCCACCCTGCCTCAGGCGTGAATGATGACAGGTTTGCAAAACAAATGCAGTCACTATTGCTTTCTTACACAACCAAACCAAGCTGCATCATGAGCTATTGGTCTCTTACTTGCATTGGGAAAGAGAGAGAATCCAAGAGACTGACAAAGAAAGAATAATAGCGGAGGAGGAAGTGCACCCAAAACAAACATTAATGTTCCAAATTACACATTGATCTTTCCATTCCCTTCTGTGCACCCGGAGACCAAGTACAGACCCTTAATTCCTCAAATGTTTCCCTCAGGCCCAGCCCCAGCTTGCCTTGAGGAGTGAATTGGCTCCATAGCAACCAGGAAAACAAAGCTTGAGGAAAATTCTGCAAAGCATAACCCAAGAGAAGCTGTGCCAAGCCAACACTAGATGTATGTAAAAGCATTTTATCCTGCTCATAGTGTTTTCCTGTGTACATATTGCAGGAACAATGCCCTGTACACCTCCTCCAAACCCTCACTGTGTTCCATTGCAGAAGGGCCTTAAGTCTCATAGACCCCAGGACAATAGCATCTATACAAATGTATTAATATATCTCCCATGGAGAAAAAAAAGGATTCTGTGATAAAAGCCGGTAAGTGCTACAGTCTTGGAGATCCACAAGGCACTTGAGCCCACTAAAGAATTTGGAAAGACTTCCAGGAAAAAACTTGAATAAATTTTCATATTTTTTTCTATACTATTAGATCCATAGAACTCTTCGATTTCACAGGAACATATTTTGAAGAACTTTACCACAAGATGTTATATTCACTTGATGAATATAACATCTATACATTTATTAAATGAATACAAGATGATGTATTCACTTCCTAGGACTGCTGTAACAAATTTCCACAAATTGGGTGGCAAAACAACAGACATTTATTTACCTACAGTTCTAGAGGCCAGAAGTTCAAAACCAAGGTGTAGGCAAAGCTATACTCCCTTTCAAAACTCTAGATGAGAATCTGCCCCTTGCCCCTTCCAGCTTCTGATGACCCCAGGTTCTCCTTGGCTTGTGGCTCCATCACTCCAATCTCTGCCTCCATGCCTTGTTGCCTCTTCCTCTTTTCTGTTTCTCTCTACTTATCAGAATACATGCAATTGCATATAGGGAACTTCCAGTTAATCCTGGATAAGCTCCTCCCCTAGAGATACATATAAAGTAATATTCTCTCTTGCCACATGAGGCAATACTCACAGGTTCGAGGAATTAGGATGCAGACATATGTTTTTGGTGATCACCATTCAACATATTACAGATGTTAATTGATAAATATCAAAATGTTAACTTCAACTCAATTCCACTTAATTCTATTCAGCAATCATCTAATGAACCTTTAGTATGTGCCAAGCACTGTCCTAGGCCTGGTCATAAAATGATTCAAATCCTGGTTATTACCCTTAAGCAATTCACATCCCATAGAGAAGATAAACATGACAGTGGATTAATAATATGCATAATGATAGTTGCTATAGGAGAATTATAATCAGAGCAGAATTGGGGAAGTGAGTAGCTCTTCCTGGGGAAGCAAGGAGAGCTTTTCAGAGAAGGAGATTGTTCAGCTGTGATTTGGAAAATGAGTAGCAGTGTCCCAGCCAAAGCAGGAAAGGAATTCCAGGTGTAGGGAACACCATAGTGAAACACAGAGAGCATGATGGTTTGGGAAACTTGTGAAGACTAAATGATAAAATGCATGTAAAGCTATTAGCATGGCACCTGGTACTCAGTAATGTTACTTGCTTTCCCTGAAGTGAGGCGGGTGGAAGCAGGAGATGAGGTTGAAGACACAGGTAGGAGCTAAACTGCACTGGACTTAGTATGTCACTCTGATGAGCTTGGACTTCACCTCAAAGGCAATGAAAAACCATTGAAAAGTTTTAATCAGGGGAATAATGTGATCAGGTTTTTGCAACAATGGCCATACTTTATCATATATACACAAGTGGGAAGGCTTAAAATTTATATTACAAAAATATATCTAAAATGTAATGACAGAATAATAGATATATTAAAATATATCTAATTTAAAGGCAAGATTCCACAGTGCAAAATTAAAGGGAACGAGAGAAAAAGGATAGTGTAGAACTTTCTCCAGGAAGACAGCCATGTATGTGACTACTTATAAGAACTGCCCTGCCTTGGTATTACCCAAGCATCTGCAATATGTGCCACTGACCACATTTTCGTGCCACTGACCACAAATCCTTTAATAACCTGAGGCCCACATTTCCTTCAAGTCCATAAGCCTTAAATTAGCACACCCAGTAGCCTTGCATTCACCTAAACACTAATATAAGTTATCTATTTGGGAAAATAATGGATATATTGAACTTATATAGGTACTAGTATAAGTTTTTCATCAAGTGCCTTCCTTTCAAAGGCATGTGTATTTGTATCTTTGTGTGCATATGAACATGGAACCGGGCTAGCAAAGAACCTAGAGAAGTTTCCATAAGAATGGTCTTTAAGAAATTATGTACACAAGTAAATAGAAATAAAAACCAGTTAATTTCAGCCAAATAGGTGCCTATTTTGGAAGAAAAAGAATGAATTTAATCAATAGCTACATGATTAGTTGGCTGAATTTGTTCATTAAAACAAACAGACACACACACACACACACACACACACACACACACACACACACATTATTTTGCAGATACTCCATAATAATTGGGGAGCAATTGCACCACTTACGTGGGACTTAATTTTTTTTTTTTTTTTTTTTTGGTCATGCTTCAGTACATGCCTTCAAAAGCCTCACTGAGCATGGCTATTTCCACGGTTGAGAGTCTGGCACTTGAAAGAGCACTTTAGAATGCTTGTTCCTTGTAATAGCCCCTCCTTGACACATGGCCTCATTTTAATGATATTGGCATGTTGGCTGGGGCTGAACTGGGCTTGGTCTGCCTGCCCCTGTTACCAATAAAGCATTTCCCATGTGCTGACCCTCACTTGCAAGGGCTTAGAGTTCACAAAGCTGAATTTTGGTGGAAAGGATTGAGTTTCACATGGCTCCTGGGTTGACCTTTTAGGTCTTAGTTCAAATTTCATTTCCTCATAGAGGCCCCCACTCCATCTAAAATAGCCTCATCTTCACCCTAGTTCATCTCTGTGCCTTACCCAAACAACACTTTGCATAGTCTCTAATGCCTTGTTCATTTAGGTATCCGTGTGTTTATTTCTACTTTCCCATCCCCCACTAGAATGGAAATTCCCTGAGACCAGCACCTCCTCTGTTTTGTTCAACTTTGTTCTATGTTTGTACACATATAACAACAGCTGGCATAGTTATTGGTCAATAAATATTTTTTGATTAAATGAAGAATGGGGTGAGGGAATAATTAAATTGATAAAGGGAGCAGAATTGATGCTACCAGGAAATACCATTTTAGAAAGTAGATCAATCTCTCCACTACAAGAAACTTACCACAGGAAAATATCAAGTCTAAATGGGCACTTACAGAATGAGCCCTCACTTGAACTTTTTAAAGGAGTTTCTCCGATAACTTTACCTTTGACATTTAATAAATGTCTATATTCCGGTCATGAGGAATGTTTGATCCAAGAAAAAGCAGACTGGATCTCTTCAGACCTGATATTCATAATGCAAATGAACCTTTACTGGAGGGCGCTTTTCTGAAAAAAAAAGAGAGAGAGAGAGAGAGTTCCTCTTACTTGTAAAAATGACAGAGATTAAACAGGATTGCTTAACTCCCATAAATAAATGCTCATCATACTTACTGAAATTGGAAGAGTAAATTCTAAATTGATGGAACTAATAAGATAATAGAAAAGTAGTGAGCACTTCAAAAATATCTCCAAGTTTTTGACCCAGAGTATTAGTCTCTAGGAGACTGGCATTGTGTGAGTGATGGCTTTAGCATGGGCAACCACAGCTGCAGATCATAGAGCTGCACAGAGGGAGGACAAAAATGGCACAATTCGCCTATGAGGATAGACAATTGTTCCAAAGACGATTCTACGAGGTTATACTTAAAATATGGTTTGTGCATATACCGAATATGAAATTATGGATAGTTGAAGCTAATAAAGATTGATAAAAAATAAAGTCATACCAGATGGACTCCATTGAGCTACTGTGTCTCTCCTGATATGGCAACTTTAAGCCAACTGAACTTGACCCTGTCTCCTTGGCTGAGGCCCAGTGGATGGATCTGGATCCTTGGCCAAGCAAGGGATGCTTGAGACAATCACACCATGAGGTCAAGTCTCTTTCATAGAAATCTCAGCCAGGCATTTAACCAATTCTCATAAATATTTCTAGGCAAAATTAAAGCATATGGACTGTTGGCGCTTATTTGGATTTATTTCTCTGAATGAATTCACCCCTCAAAAAACCATTAAATAATGCGTTAGGTGACAAAACATGGGGAGATCTCTAGACCAGAACCTCAACATTATGAACTTGACCCTCTTCCATCCAGTATTTTTAATGAATATATAAATGAAGACACAGAAGGCCTCTTACCAATCTTGTAGATACCAGAAAGCTGGAGTGAATCAGAATTCAGAAAGCAAGGTTCAAAACAACAATCTAATGCTTCAGCTCAGGGGAAAAGTTTAACTGTAGGGCGAAAAAGCAGAAGAGACCTGACTAAGAAATAGTTGTAAAATAAGACAAAGAATTCGAATTGGCTGCAAATTCGATATGAACTAGAATCAACAGGCTATCTAGAGAAATCACACATTCACAGCTACATAGGTCTGTAATTTCAAAGCTGGATAAGACCGAGCCCAGCTTGATTAGTATTTTTTAAGGAATGAACAAAGGAACAATTTAATGAATAAAATAACTAACAAGTAATTTTGAGGCTTTACTAAGCAAAGCTGGTCTTTCTAAAAGTTGTGTAAAGTATTTCCTCACAATCATAGCTGCAAATATTTCATGGTTGCTTTGCTTTATAAAGTAGTAAACTCCTTGATTCTGATCTTAGTAAAGTGAATGGCAGTGAATGGCAGCCTCCCTTACTAAAAAGCCTTGAATTGCATGAGGGAATTGAGCCAGATAACTTCCAATGCTCTCTCCACCTAGAGAATTTAATGGAGAAAAAGTAGAGATCACAACCATAAGAGGGACCCTTAAGGACTTCTTGTCAAGATGGTCCCCAGCATCACTCTCTCCCACAAATCAACCAATTTACAACTATAAAAAAGCAACGACAGCCAAGCTGGGGCTTCTAGAGCTAAGGGGAAGAGGAGGAGAGACCTATGGAGCACATGAAGGAGGGAGAAGCCACAATGAGAGAAAGAAAAAACTGCTCTGACCATTTAGAGCCCCAGCCACTTCCAGGCTGAAGCTGCTGAGCGCATGGAGCAGGAGCTGGCAAAAGCCACAGCTGTGCCCTTCGGATGAAGTTGCTTGGAGGTGGCAGGGGAGAAGACCGTCTTGGTAGGCCCCCAGGCCAGCAATACCACTAACAGGGTTCCCGTGAACCCACATAGGAGTGAGGAGCCAGAACAACCAGGAAAAAGGAGCCACTCAGAGGCTGGTGAGTCATTGCAAGGGAACAAATCATGGCCCATCCGGTGGGAAGTGTTTGGAGCACAGGTGGTGGGGGAGACAGGCCCACTGGGAGAACATTGGGGCACAGCAAGGACAGTTGATCTGCCCCCAATCGGTGCAGGACCACTCAGAAGAGACTAGTCAGGAATGCAGAATTGCATGGGGTAAAGTTTGATGAAAAGACTCAGGCCCAGACCAGAGTTTCTACACAACCCTGCTGCACCAGATCGCATGAGAGCCTGAAGTACCTATAAAGCCAACTATTAAACCCTGAGCTGCACAAAAAGCCTTCCCTAGGGAAACAGCAGCAAAGCAGCAAGTTAGCTCAACCACAGGTCTCAAGTGCTGGTCCCCACAGGAAGTTCCCCCATTTTAGAAGTAAGCAAAGGACAACAAATTAGTTTCAGTACAGAGTTTAAGAGGTGGGAAGAGCAAAAAATCCAACACAGAAATGAAAGAAAAAACGGGTACCTACAACCACAGACAAAGTTTGATATTAACTAGTAAAGGTCTCATTTCACCAAAGAACACCTATAACAGCTAGAAGGACTGGAAGTCTCCTGGGCTACCAAGCCAGAAAGGGGGGCGGGGTCCAGGGGCCTCAGCAATGGCCCCCAATACCCGCAATCAGTCGCAAGGGTGGGGAACCTCAGGCCTTGGCCAGGCCCCCCCAACACTCAGCCAGCCCAGCAGCGATCACCAAGCCGCCAAAGGAAGTGCCCCGGGTTCTCGAGCTGGAGTGTTGGGGGGTGAGGGCTTTTGCCACACCCCTCTGACATTTGCACCCAGCCTGGCAATGACCAAGTCACTGCTGGAAGCTCCCTGGTCTCCCCTGTGGGAATGAGGGGGATGCCACAGGCCTCAATCCTGCCCCTCCTCCTTCCTCCTTCTTCCCTCCCATTTCCTTCCCCTTTCCCCTCCCTCCCAACTGCCCAACTGCTCTCTGCAGCAACATCCTAGAATGTAAAAAAAATAATATTAATAAAACTACATTTTCTTTAAAATAAATAAATAAATAAACAAGGATTGGGGGGGAAAAAAAAAAAAAGAGGGACCTTTTTTCCAGATCAGAAAGGAAACTGGTGAGCAGTTTCTTTTTTCCCAAGGATGGAAAAAGAGTACATACTGGTTAAGAGTCGTAATGACCTAGATAAAAACCCCGCTCTTCCACCAAAAAATTGCAGACATTGGACATGTTAGTTAATCTGAGCCCTAGTCTTCTCATCTGCAAATTGGGGATAATATTATTCACTTGACAAGGTGGTGTCCTTACTAAAGAAGAAAAAGAGTATACTGACTGCCATCCACTAAATGTGCAATACTTTGTAGCTAATGTACAAAGTGGAGCAGATGTCAGGCTGTGTCCCTGGTGGCAATCACTTGTTTCTTGTCCTGCCCATCTAGAAAAATACATAGAATTGCACTTAATTATTCTATATTCTTTACAGCCTCTTGTATATACCTCTTTCTTTCTAAGATTGGCTTAGCTTTTCTCACTCACCACTTATAAAGGCACTGATGTTTAAGACACAAATACACACATAAAGAAACAAACGCACACAGAAATATATATTTTTATGAAACCCTGAAGTTAATTTTACTGTGGAAATAAGTGTGCTCAGCAAGTCAAACAAATCACAGATAAGCATTTTCCTCAATTATTTATAACTAAAATTTTCTCAAACTGGGATACAGGCCATGTTTGCAGTGTTGTAACAATACGGTTTCTCCTGCACACACAAATCCTGTAATACAGCAGAAATTCACAAGAATACTTAAAAGTTAAAAACATCTTGGGTATAATTTTGCATTTTGTTTTCATGAACATTGCATTTTTAAAAACAAGGATCTGCCTGTTTGCTATGTAAAAGCAAAGAAAAAAATGTGAATTTTAGTAGTTTTTGTCAAACATCTCACAAGTGTTATAGAGATCACCTGAGACAGAAAATATAGTCAGTCATCTTTCTAGGGCAGAAAAACTAAACTCCATGCACATCAATGCAGACAGTTGCAGAGGAGAAAATATACAACGTTGCCATCACACTAAGCAACGGTGTGAATCAACACTCCAATTTCCCTCTTGTTACTCAGAGGCTGTTTTTCTTGTGACAGTGCACTCAATTCTTTTGAAGTCCCAGGTAAATGGGTTCTGCTCTGCCGACAGGAGCAAAGGCGAAGGAGATCGACATCTGTTGAGCAGTTGGCATTTTTTGGGCACTGTGCAAAGCACTGTTTTTGTAATTTAATCCTCAAGACAAATCTATTAGATAAGTTGTATTGCCTTCATTGTAAAGTTAAGTTATCTGAGGCTTACTAAGGTTAAGTGACTTTCCCACACAGTGAAGATTCTTTAACATTTATTAATCATAGTGGTGGACATGTCTCTGAAAAAAGAAAACAAAAGAAAATATTCATTCTTAGATCCATTACCTACTTTTTTCCTGCTCTTGAAATAAATGTTTTACTTTGTATCTCTTGGTCTATTGTCTGGTATTTCTCATCCACATCTTTATTTTATTTTTATTTTATCTTATTTTATTTTAATTTATCAATATACAATGTAGTTGAGTTTTGTATCCCTTTACCAATTCCTCCTCCCCCCCTTTCCCTCCCCCACTATCAACATCGTATCTGTTCACTTAAAATCAGGGATAATGCAATTCCACTTCTGGATATTTACCGAAAGAATTGAAAACAGGCACTCAAACAAGTACTACGTGCACACTTATGTTCACAACAGCACGATTCTCAATGACCAAAAGGTGGAAAGAGCCCAAATGTCCAATTAAAATTTTTAAATCGACCCTAACATTTGGTCCAAGATTGCTGCTGAGGGTATTTTCTCTGCTGGAGAAAGCAATCGTGATGATAAAGTTTACAGTTCTCTTGTATTAAATGCCTAGAACTCTACAGCCAACAGATGGCACTCTAGTTTCAGTTGTCACAGACGTTCTTTGCCCATCCCACACAAAGGGCTCAGTTTCCATCAATGAAAAGAATGAACACGTGCTCACACTCTTTTATGTAACTAGAAAAAATGACTAATGTGTCTTAATTTTCCTTAGAAATTCCTTTCAACTCAATAATGAAGTGAATATAAATCAGCAACTTTTAGAACAGAAGTCACATGTGGAAATACTATGCATAACCAAAACAGAAAAGATAGATGAAAAAGCAACAGTTTCACAAGCAGATAGACTTGGATCCCAGCATTTGCTGACCCTGTGTCCTTGGCCAAGTTGCTTAATCTCTCTGAATCTCAGTTCTCTCTTCCGCAAAGTGTTGATATAATAATATCTACTCCTGAAGGTAACCGTGATAATTAGAAATAATATATTAGTCACATGCTTTGCAAAATACAAAGTATATAGTAGGTACTCAGTAAGATACAACTACTCCAATTAGTGACAAAGAAAATATAAACATACAGGTAAGATTTCTCTGTCTTGGGTCGTGTATCTTTTATTTAAGTGAGTTTGAAGTGCCAGAGATCTATTTGTAAATTCTCAGTTAGTTGAAAGTCTTAAACGCTTATGCTTTTTCTAAACCAAGCAACCAAGTGATACCATACCGATACGACAGAAAGTTCATAATATATTTTTAGATAGAGGGAAAAATAGATTGCCAAACAGTATTACAGTGTAGTCCCAATTTTGTTAAAAAAAAAAAAAGAAAGAAAGAAAAAAAAGAAAATAATACAAGGATACTTCAAAAAGTTCATGGAAAAATGAAATTAAAAGATAATATGAATCTTTCCATGAACTTTTTGAAGATCCCTCAAAATTGAAATGTTAATGTTAGTTACCTGAGTCATAAAACTATAGCCGATTTCAATGTTCTTCATACTTTTCTGCATTTTTATACTTTCCGTAATGAATATGTACTCATTTCTAATCACACACAAATAATGTTCATGTAATGCTTTCAAGCTAGGTGTTGAGAAAATATCGGAAAATGGTCAGGGCCCCTCAGATGTTCAGAATCTTGCCGAGTATTTGATGTAAATAGGCACGTGCGCTCAGGTGTTCCTTGGTTATCGTCTAGTGTAATTGCGCATGTGCACCCAGGTGTCCTGGGTTATGGACTTAAGTATAAGGATAAGTGGCTCTGATCCATGGTGCCTCCCACCCCCAGGATATCCCCCCGTGGGGGGGGGCATGGGGAGGTCGCTACTGCTGCTGGAGGCTGCAGCTGCTAGTGCCCCTGGGACCCTCTGCAAGGCCACCGCCGCTGCCACCACTGGACCTGTAAGCTACCAGACCTGTAAGCTGCTGCCACTGAGGAAGCTGAGGACTGAGTTCATGTAGTATGCCAACAGCTCCTGGAATCTTTCCCAATTACCTAGCATGGACCTGCGTATGAGGGTTCTGGGGACCCAGCCTGGCATGTGAGGGGTCTGGTGACCCAGTCTGTCCAACAGGTTTGAAGGGTCTGAGCCCTAGCTCTGACAATATAAATGGAAACTTAGTATAACTAAAATAATAACTAAAATAAGGAAACATTTTGGCTTTGGTTATGATTTACCTTGATTGACAACTGGCGTAGTTGTGTAACTTGACAATTGGCTATGTCGGCAGGATTCCAACATTAGCCCTAGCTTTACAGTATGCATATACCAAATACTGATACTGCAAGGCATGTGAATCAGGTGAATCCATAAAGGGACCACTCTCAAAACTCAAACACAGTGCTCAAGGGCCCTCCCTCCTGCTTAGAATTCTCTGTAGGGAGAAAAAAAAGAAGATTCACAGCAGTGCCTCTCTGTGCTAGTTTTTCAAGCCTGTGCATACAAACAGTATCTGCAAGGTGCTCAAACAATTGATTGGGAAGCAGAAATTTCAGTCAGTCTCATGCATCTCCTCAAAAATAAAGACATATTGATTTTAACATTTCTCGTTAACCTTAATGCATGAGACAAGGCAATCACACAGACTTAATTATACAGGTTTAATCATTCAATTAAGCTTTGTATCAATCTGTAATAAACTTGGGAATATTTATCAAAAATTTTAAATGCGCATATACTTTGACCAACAAACCCATTTCTTGGTCTCTGACCTATAAAAATACACATTCCTGCACCAAGATTCATCATGGCCAAGGACTGTACAAGGCAGCAATTTTTAAAGAACAAATTTCCATTAACAGAGAAATGATTTTAATATTATTAGACATTCATACTATGGAATGCCATGTATCTGTTAAATAGAATGCTACAGATTTCTACATTTGGATGTGTCATGATCTTACACACACATTGTCTTAGTCTGTTTTCTGTTGCTATAACAATACCTGAGACTGAGTAATTTATAAAGAAAAGAATTTTATTTGGCTCACAATTCTGGAAGCTGGGAAGTTCAAGATTGGGCAGCTTATCAGGTGAGGGCCTCATGCTACTTCAACTCATTGCAGAAAGCAGAAGAGGAAGGGGGTGTGTGCAAAGAGACTAAACACGACGGGCGACCTAACTTTATAACAACCCAATCTCATGGTAAGTAATCGAGTCCCTCTAAAGGAAGAATTCACTCACTCCTGAGAGATGACATTAATCCCTTCATGATGGTGGGTCCCTCGTGACCTAAGCACCTCTTAAACGTCCCATGACTTCTCAATACTGTTACTTTGGGGATTAAATTTCAACATGAGTTTTGGTGGAGACAAACTACATCCAAACCAGAGCATACATTAAATGGAGAAAAAAAAGAAAACAAATTCAATGAATATTACCAAAAAAGATCCCATTTATGTTTTAAAAAAAACTATATGTATATGTGTGTAAATAAGTATGCATAGTTACATATGTAAATACATAGAAATATTGAAAAAGGCTTATAAGTTACTAAAAATGATTATGTCCTGGAGGGTTATTTTTTTAACTTTATATTCTCTGAATTGTTTTAATTCTTATACATACACACACATACTTCTTTATCTGTAAACTTGAAGCCAGCTCTGTGGCCCAATGGAATACTGCATTGGACTTCTAGCTGAACCTGGTGTGGTCATTTATATACTTGAATTCAATTAAACTCTTGGCTGGGATAAGAGACATAGTCTCCCCCTAGTGACATAAATAATAACTGACAGCTCAAATTTGTAGGAGAAATCAATTCATTCATTCAACAAACATTTATTGAATATTTACAAGGTGACAAACCTATTCTAGAAACTATGGGTGCAATAATGAAAATAGTCTCTGTCCTCAAAGAATAGTCTGTTGCCAGAGAGTTTCCAGGAGGGTATACATAGCCCATCAGGAAAAAAAATAGCCTGGATTCTCACTCATCCTTTATCTTGTACATTTTTGATAGTTATTAGGAATAATCGTTTGTTAGTGTTCATGCAGAAACAGGCAATAGCGAGTCGTTGACAATGAATCAACAGTGATTCGAGGAAACATCTTTATGATTTATATCCCTAAGATTTGAAGAGTTGATTCTGCTCCCACCTCCACCACTCATTTATTCTACCCCTTAAGTCCATAGTTGATGCCAGAAATCGCTTTATTATGAATCACAAGGAGACAGGAGGAATGACATCAGTCACGTCAAGTCTAAATCCAAAGTTACCCTCTGGGTAAGGCTGTGTGATCTCAGTAACAGGCAAGACCACAAGATGGCAGAAGAGAGACAAGTCCTGGAGACTGCAGTAGGCTATAAGGAGCTGCTTTGGATGGAATCATCATAGCTCTGCCAGATGAGGAGAGATTGGGGAGGGCTTCACAGTCCTGCTGGGTGGTGGGCTCAGGGCTAAGGACAATTTTGGCACTACACTTCTGCCTGTCCACATCTCTTAAGCTAGTGTTATATTCAGTAGTTTTCACCATCTGAAAAAAAAGTTCATCCTTTTTTCCCTCCCCAGACATATACTCATACTTCTTAAACTCAATCATACTTTTTTGTTTTAGTATAACTCAGTATTAGAATTTTGCAAATTGGGCAAGATTTCACCAGATCTGAGGGTGGGGAGCTTCATGCAAAGGGAGGAGCAGAAGGCAGGTGGATAGAGGTCTGGTGGGAAAAAAACGCACCATGTGTGCATTGCCACTACGGAAAGATCGTTTTCGTGATAAAAGGGAATTAGGGTTGCGAAATTATTTCCATTAACGTTGTGCATGCGTATGTGTGTATGCACACATGTGTATGTATATTTGTTGGGGGTTGGGGTTGGATTTGAAGAAATAGTTTTATGATTATGATTACAAAAGAAAGACATGCTTATTGAAAAACATTTAGGAATTATGTGAGGGAAAAAATGGCTACATGAAAAGCCAAAACTATAATTTCCCAGACATTATATCTATGCATACAGGTAGAGAAATATAGATAAATACATTGAGTAGCATGTGAAAGTGGAAATTGGTGTAGCTGTTCTAGAGACAAGTTCAACACTATTTAAGCAGATAACCCACAGCTGGAGGCAACCTGGGTGTCCATCACTGGGAGAGTAGATAAGTAAGTTGTGGCATATTCACAGAATCACGCACAAAAGGGTAAATAGCCAAGCGGCACATACATTTGACATTCTGGAGCAGTATTGACAAGGGTGCTTTATGGAGACAGGAGGAGCTGGTATCTGGGATATCCAATATTGCCTTATCACATTCTGGGACAGTGCACAGCAGTCTGGCAGGGCCAAGTGTCTGACTCTGGGCGAAGGACCTTGAAATTTGCACTATGAGGTTTGAAAGCTACATGACTGAGGCAGCACTGGCCCTTTCAGAAAGCAAAATCCCAACAGTGTATTTTGAAGAAATAGAGAACTTGTTGCTAAAATAACTTACATGGAAAGTCAAAGGCCCAAGAACAACCAAAATGTTCCTAAATTTAAAAAGGTAATAGTATTTGTTCAACCGGTTATCCAGACTTACTCTAAAGATAGAATGATTAGCACTGTGTGGTATGGACACAGAGCTAAACTTAGTACCAACAAAACAGAATAGAGATCAGAAACAGAGCACACGTATGAAAGACAGAGTGAAAATGCAGATGGCTGGGGAAGAGAATGTTATCAAATAAATGATGACACATAAAAAAAAAAGACTGGTTTCCTATCCCACACCCCATATAAAAGCAAATTTCAGATGAATTACAGATTGAAATACAAGAAATAAAACTTTGAAAAGTGTACAATAAAATATAAAAGATTATATTCAAACAGGTTTTCTTTAAAAAGACCTAAAAAAGCATGAACCGTAAAAAAGATCAATACATTTGACTATATTAAAATTTTAAATATGTATTTTTAAGAGCATCACAAAGAAAGTGAAAAGGAAATGTCATAAACTTGGAGAAGATATTTCAACACACAGAATCAATAAAAGAATAAAATCCAAAATGTGTTTTTAAAACACAAGTCAGTAAGAAAAAGATAAACTCAAAAGAAAAGTGGACAAAAATCAGAAACAGATATCTCATGGAATAGGAATCAGAAATGCTAAATACACACATGAAAAGATATTCAATTTTGCTAGCAATCACAGAAATGAAATTAAGACCACAATGAGATACAATTTTACAACCACTAAATGTATAAAAGTATAGAAGTCTGACGTTGCCAAATATTGGCAAAGAGTTGAATTAATGGATATTCATACACTGCTGGTGGGAATGTAAATCGATCTAATCAATTTTGAAAACAGTTTGACACCTTTTTATCAAGTTAAATATTCTACACCCCAAAACTAAGCAATTCCACTGTTAGGTACCCTAGCACTCTAGAAAAATTCCTGGACGTGCATAACAAGAGAAATTAATAAGAATATTGCAGCATCATTAGTATCAGCAAAAATTGGGGAAAAACTCAAATTCCCAATGACAAGAGAGTGACTAAATGAATTACAGAATGGTTACACAGCGGAATATTATACAGCCTAAAATGAGTGAAATACAGCTACTCACAAGCACATGAATACATCTTAGAAACATAATATGGAATGAAATAAGCAAGTCACAGCAGACTACATATAGTATGATACAAATATTGCAGTGCTCAAAACCAAGCAAAACTATACCACATACTGTTAGGGAAACACATACTAAGAAAAACTAAACTACTTAAAATTTTATGGGAATGATATGCATAAAATTCAGGAGAGTAGTTTACTCTGAGGAGGAAGGCATGGGGATGGGTTTAGGGAGAATCACATTGCTACAAGGACTGATCAAGTTCTAGTTCATAAGATCGGTGGTAGATTCACAAGTATTTATTTTACTATGCTATATAGCTTATATAAAGGTTACTATAATTTTTATGCATCAATTATTATATCTTAAAGAATTTTTAATATATTTATTAAAAGAAAATAAAGTCCAAACATTAAATATAGTATGTGTTCAGGTATGTTTAGCAGTTTGCTTTTCTCCTGTATTCAATTTTACTTTCTTTAGTACTTCCTTAAATATACAAATTTTAAACATCATTCTCTACACATTCTTTCTTGTAGGAAAGAATTCTATCAAAGAAAGACAGGAGTAGATTAAGAATAGAAGGGGGGAAATCAAAGAACACTTCCAGGTACAATGGGGCTCTGAAGAGAAAATCTTTGATCTGTCACTAGATGGTAAAGGGAACCTTACTTGTCAGACTGGAAAATACCATACATGATAGAGTCCAGTCATTCAAACTAGCCTGCCATTTTGAGGGCAGGTCCTGCCATTCATAAAGTTTTAACTTCCTACAAGACATCTCTGCTAGCTTACAAAGTAGAACATTATGGTAGATTTGTACATTATAACAGAGTTTGTGTCTGTAATTTACTACCCCCCCATAATTTTAAAAACCTCACTTAAAATGCTGAAAGATTATTGAATAAAATGTGCTTGTCTTTGGATAATATTAAGCTTAAATTCTAATTTTCTTTTAGATGCTTCATTGATTCATTTTTTATGTTTGACACCTTAGACTCTTGTAATTTATGCAAAGCCTCTGTAAATTAGGATCAGAAGCAGTTCAGCTTACTCTGTGTTTGGTATGACATTATTCTCAGACAGACACATTTGACCTATTTTTTACATCACATTTTTCCCCTGAGTGCCAGACCTCTTCAGTAGATGCTGCGGAAGGAGAACATGGTAAAAAGGACACAAAATTGAGAGTGTTAGGACATGAGTTCAAGTCTAGTTTACTTACTAACTAGGTCAAGTTACTTAACCTTTCTGGGTTCGATTTACTTTGCTTTACTCATCTGGGAAATGGAGAAAATAACTGTATTAGTGAGGACATTTTTGTTTGCAAATTCAATTCAAGATATCTCAAAAAACAAATGTAGGAACCTCACAGTGCTGGAAGTTCAGAAGTCAACAAATTAAACACAGAATGTCATAAGTTTCTTTTCTTGTCCCTATTCTCTGCCTCTCTCCAAATACATTCTCATGCAAACAAACTTTCATCATTTGGTTGGAAAAACTACTTGCGATTGACCACAGTCAAATTCTTGCTGTTTAGCAAGGAGGAAAAAAAAAAGAAGATAATTCTCTCACCCAACCTCTGATTGGTCTTTTTTAGGACATATGCTCACTTATCTGCCAATCACTGCTCCAAGAAGGATGAGCCATTTTAATTGGTCCACCTGGGATCACATGCTTTCCCCTGAGGACAAAGGAGCAGATGTAGTAATTGACAGCTCAGCAAGACCATTTGTTTTGGATAAGAACCGATCCCCACAGCAGATGGAAGTGATCGGCCTTCCACTACAATAGTAATTCCTCCAGCTAGGGTGTTATAAAGGCTGAAAATTTGGGGCAGAGTGCTTGTGTATATTGTAAAATACAGTAAATATTTGGTTAAAGTGACTTTTTATTAAGAAATTAATAGGAATAGATTAAGAGAGAGAAACATGAGATTATGTTGGAATGAAGCAAGCATTTCTTGTGTAAAACTGGAAAAATTTTTATATAGTCTTTACAAAGCAAATTATCTACAAAATGAAGAAAATAACTGTATATCGTTTTATGTTTAATATAGATTTTTTTAAGAAATAAAAGCCATAATAACATCTCCAGTGTCTTTATGTGCCCACAGTAAGCTAAATGTCTCATTTTCTATCAAGAACTAAAAGCGCTCAGGGGTGTGAACATGTCATGATCACTTAGTCTAATGGGTGTGAAGTAAATGCACTCTTCTCTAGAGGGAAATTTTTTTCTAAAGATCATTGCAACATTTACAGAATGAGGCACATTTTTACAAAATTGAATGGTTGGAAGTGACCTGCAAAGTTCATCGAATCTCTGTCGAATCTCCACCATGGCTTTAAAATGACAATTAAAACACTCCAGGGAAATAACTATCTTGAAATAGATTTCGTAAATGTCTTTCAGGGAGAGCCTCTCTGGGGAATCTATTTTTCACACAATAAATCAAGATCCGTCTTCACCTCTTTTCTTCAGGCATCCAGAAAATAACTGAATTATACTGCAGCTCCCACGGCACTGCCTTTCAAACCTGGTTATTCATCAGAACCACTTGGAAAACTGTAAAATACAGACTTCCAGTCCTACTATAGTTGTACTAAACCAAGGCAAAATAAACCAAGTTCCTTGTACCTAATCACATCAATGTGAGTGAACTGGCAAAGATTCTTCACTTGGCCAAACTTTGATCTGGTTTTTGAACCTTCTCCTAGGCCTATCTGTGTACTTCCCTATGAAATCCAGTTTTAGCAAAGAACCCTGCTAAGTTGATTTAGCAAGAACTCTCCACCCTCAATAACTGATCACCTATGATATATAATCAAGTTCCTCATCCTCCACCATCTCCCAGGTGACGTCTGATCACCCTGGCCTGTCTTCAGCAAGAATCCCGTTAGGAAGGTTTATCCAGAATTTTCCTTAGCCCTAATGTTTCCTCTAGCAATTTCCATCCACAGACTCCTACCCTGCTCCCCGGCCATAAATTCCCACTTGGCCATGCTGAATTCAGAGTTGAGCCCATCATTCTCCTCCAATGCAAGCCCCATTGGCAGTTGTCCCTATACCTATCTCAACGGTTCTGAATAAACCTTCCTTACCAGTCTTTGACAAGCATCACTGAATTTTTTTTAACACAGCTCATCAAGATAATTAAAAGTCACCTACAACTCAATGCTAATCGAAACTTCTTCCTGTTAGTGAATAGACACAGTATGGTGAGCGTTTCTATAACAATTTCTGAAGTGTATGAAAGTGAGAAGGATTAAGGTGGATTCCTGCATATGGCATATGCTTCTCAAGAGACGTTTGGAATTAAATCGTCTGTGTAAGGTTGGAAAAATGCATCTATTTTAGAATTTTTGAAACCCTTATTAAAGAAAAGAAAAGGATATTGCCCACTGAGATTGATCAGTTCATCTAATTACAGATTATCAAAACAGTACTGTTCCCATCTAGGAGTTTTAGGAAGTTGTTTTTGTATTTCAGGCAGAAAACTGAGCTCCAGATGAGCTCATTTAGCTTTGGGAAACTATGATATTTAACTAAGGCTGTGTTGTTTTCAAATTTTAGAAGTTTAAAATCAAATATTGTGCATTCTAAGTTATGAAGAAGAGGAGGAAGAGGACGGGGAAGATTAATGAGGAATAAGAACACCTGGCATGGTTTTCTGTGGAAGGTGAAATGTAATTTCAGTCTCACAAAAAGGATGAGACTCAGACAAACAGAAAATAGAAGAAATTCCATACTGGGGAGAAAGTAAATAAAGATTTGAAATCAGAAATTTGCACAATCTCTTTAGAAAAACAGAGGATTAATATAAGGAGATAAGCTTGGATTTGTATGTAGGACACTGACTGAATGGATTTTGCTTTAATTTTCGTTTTATTTGTGTTATATAGACATAAAACATTTCAAACTTAAAAAGTATACACTGTTGTATAGTAGACATCTATGTGTCCATCAAAGACTTAAAACAGATATTGAAATTTGGCCTATGTGCTTGATTGTTGGGCATTTTTTAAATGACATGGTTTTGAACTTGGATTCTCCAGACCTGGCATGGGCATTTTAAGCTGGAGGTAGGCAGTAGGTTGAAGGTAAAATTCAACACCGCAGGATCGGCATGAAGTGTTTTTCTTGGACTCTGAACTATACTCAGAAGTTGGGGGGGTAGGAAAAAAGAGAAATACAATAATTTTCCCAGTAAATAATTTTAAAATTTTTAACATTTTAAAATAGTGATAGATTATGGAGGTAAATGAAAGACTGATGTGAGCTATTAAGTTAAAATACAAAATATCAAAGAAAAATTTCACCTACTGCATCTATGCAAGGACCACATTCCCAAAACCCATGCTAAATGTGAGATCCTCCCTCCCCACAGGAATGCATACATTTCTACCTTTTACTGCTAGGAATGCTTCTATGAAGACAATCTGAGGTGTTCTCCTCCAGGCCATAGGGACCCACTGAAGTTTTAAATATGATATGGGGCTTGACATTCTAAATACTGAAATGATACTATTTGCAACTTAAATTGACTGTTCATTAAGTAAAAATGAACAGAAACCATGGAACCTGCTGGAGTTTTCATCTGGAGGCAAAGGAAGATTGTCCCTACTGAATAAACTATAAAAGCATGGTGGAAGATAAAAAGAATGCTGCATTTTGATTTTGTCATGAGTCATATGTATTCAGTTTATCAGTTACCTAATAAAATTTTAAGTAAGCATTGCTAACCCCTGGTTGTCTTCCCCCTTTAGGAGGACCCAACTTTCTTTTTTTTTTTTTTTCTGACCAGTAAGGGGATTGCAATCCTCGGCACAGTGTGGTCTGCACCACGCTCAGCCAGTGAGCGCAACGAGCCATCCCTATATAGGATCCGAACCCACGGCCTCGGCTCCACCAGTGCCACACTCTCCCAAGTGAGCCACAGGACTGGCCCAGGAGGACCCAACTTACCAGGGTGATGTGAGGGGCAAGGAGGGAAATCCAAGTATCCAGGACTAGAGCTCAGATTGCTCCAGTACTGAGCCAGCTTGCACATCGTATCAGGCAATGGAGCCTTAATCTCTGACTTCTCCCTTTCTACAGTGTCCTCCAGGCCCTGATGTCAGCCATGCAAAACAGATTACACAATGAGAATATATAGTCACTGTCATGGACTGAATGTCTCTGTCCCCACTCCCCCTCCCCATCCATTTGTTGAAGTCCTAGCCTCCAAAGTAATGGCATTAGAAGGTGCGGCCTTTGGGAGGAGATTAGGTTTAGATGAGTCATGAGGGCCCTCATAGTGGGATTAAGGAAGAGGAAGGATACAGGAAGAGGAAGACACACCAGAGCTTTCTGGCTCACCACGTGAGGAAACAGCAAAAAGACGGCTGTCTGCAAGCCAGGAAGAGAGCCCTCACCAGGAACTGAATCAGCTGACACCTTAATTGGGCAGTTCCAGCCTCCAGACTGTGAGCAATCAATGTCTGTTGCTTTAGCCATCCAGTCTATGGTATTTTGTTATAGCAGCCCAAGCTAAGACAGTCATGTAGTTTATTAATGATGGTACCCTCACCAGAATCAGCGGGAGAAGAACCCCAGAAGTTATCCAACTCTCATTCTTTGATTTACAGAGACTAGTGTAATGGTTAAGATTATGCAATCCAGAGCCTGAGTTTGAAGATCCAGGTCTGCCACTTACTCTGTGCCTCAGTATCTCCTTTGCATAATAGATATACTTTATTCCTTAGAGGATTGCTGTGAGGTTTCGATAACTTAGTATATAGAGTGTATTCAGAGCAGAGTTTGACATTATGTGCTCAATTAATGCTAGTCTTATTTTATATATTTATATAAAACCAAGAACTCTTCCAGTCTGTATTTCTTGTTTTGTATCGGCTCAAATTCCTTCCCAGTCCCAACCCCTTGGCAGTCTCACCACATTACCTACGTCCGTGCTCAAACTAGGTCTACACCTCCACCTCCCCATATTTCCAAGTCCTTGTAACTAGTCATGACCTGTTGGGGTGGTCTGATGGCCTAGGCTACCTTACTTGGTGCCCTTGCTGCCATTCCTTGGTGATAACTCTAATAGTAATTGGATTTCTCCCAAGTATGTGTAGAACACATGTGGAAGGTTTACACCTTGGAATATTAACCTCATTCTTCTGTGCATTTTCTCTTGCACTAACAACCTCTAGTCAACACTGAAACAGAAATAAAGAATAAAATAAACTGCCAACCTCAGTGCCAGATGCAATTTTTCTTCTAAGAGGCATTTCGGGGCTGGTTTTCTACTCATGGGATGATCCAGTGGGGAGGAGAGAAAGTGGAAGCGCAGTTTTAAAAGAGCTAGGGAGAGAGGACGTTTTGGATGGATGAGAAATAAGCACCTGGGGCCGCATCCCACAAAGAATGCAGAGGATGAACTGTCTTGGATGTGGCTCACACTCATTTCTTGTAGACCTCCGGCCACGTAACAATCCTGGTCATTTAGAAGGACTCCTTGCCCTTTAATAGAGGAGACCAAATATAGTGCTAACGGGAAAATCTTGCATCCGATAAAGGCGATACTAAACTGCATTAGTGGGGAACTTCCTTGTGAGAAGGAGATACATATTCATATTAAGCTTCTGTGATCAAATTTATAAAAGTGGAAAAGTCCAAAAGTTTATCATCTACTATATCTTAAGGAAACCAGTTTGTGTTGAACTGATCTCTTTGCTGATTTCACTGTTGTGCCTATTTTGAGGTACAGCACATTCTTCTCAGAGATCAGTCTTCTTGTTTAAATTTGAACACATTAATTTCATTATGTTTTATACATCATTATTTTGCTCTCAAACGAGAAGTTCTTACTTAGGGCTGGATAAAACAGAGAAAAGCCAGGCCTGATGATGCAGACTTTGGAATCATCCATGTAGAACAAATACTTGAAGCCATGAAAGGAACTGAAATCTTGGAGGAGGGAGTAAAAGGGAGAAGAGTAAATCATCAAGGACAATGTCTTAGGAACCCCCAAATTTTCTCGCATGAGAATGAAAAGAAGGTTTTCTCTTAGGAAAGATACAAATTAACCCAAAATGTAGAGTAGAGAACAAGAAAGCTCTGGCTTGGTCAACCAAGTTGATTGAACCAGAAAGAAAAATGCAGGCTGAGAACAAACTTCTGGGTTTACCCATTAGGAGGCTACTAGTGACCTTCAAAGAAGCAGTTTCCATAAAGTGCTAGCAGGAGATACCCAACTACAAGAAGTTGAGGAGAATGAGACTGTTCTGGTTCCAGAGAGTAATAAGGCAGCTCTGGATATAGATTTACGGGTTCTGCTCACTGATCCTGCCTTCCCCATCACCTAGGCTGAAAGTCCTGAGGTCCTTCACCCATGTTTATTCAGTGCAGCTTCTCTGCTGAGCCATTGCTCACCCAGGAAATAAGTACATCGGGATTTTCTGGAAAGGGTTTTGGCATTAGCTGTGAGGCCAGAAGCCAGGTTTCCAGGGACCCAGCAGTATGTCTGCACTGAGCTATGGCCTCCCCCAGCTTCCACCTTTTTGGCTCCCACACTGTTATTATACTTCAGCTTTGACTTTTGGATTAACGTTCCCACTTACCCACTGGTATGAGAACCTGCCCTCAATCCCAGCACCTCCTGTCTTGGCAACTGGCACTCTGACTGGCCTTTGCAGCACCTTGCTCAAGGGTCAGAATTGTGTTTCCAAACCCTGGTGTAGTCATAATGCAAAAGGGCTGATCATGTAGAAGGAAGAAAATGTCACCCACCTGACTTCAGTTTTTATTACCATTTCCTAGAATTTCTTGCCACCTGTTCAAACCACAGGATTGGTTCTGTTTGGAGATTAATCATCATTTCTGTTGCATATAGTACATTAATGTAAAAAAAAAAATTCTTCTCTACTCCCCCCTGACTAACATGATTTATCACCTGTAGTTCTGCCACTCTGGATGGTCTTCAGTCTCTTGGCTTGTATTCCAGATCATAATATGTGCTTCCCAAGCTTTTCCCTTTTTGGAGATTGTTTGAATACTCTTCCCTACATACCCCACCCTACTTCCAAGGCACATAAAAACATGCATGCCCACAGAAACACACAGGTTTACACTCATACAACTACTGATTTTAGGTGATCCTTTTATTCCTATGGGTCCCCTAGCTTAGACAGTCTCAGAACCACCAAAAACCTCACTATCTGCACTAAACCTCAACCACAGAGCTCTGAGTTCAATTTTGGGCTCATTTTAACCTTGGTGTCAAATCTGACAAAGTTTTAGTAAGAATTACCAGACAACAAGTCTGAGAAACCCAATGTTTTAGTTAGAAATAAATATTACACACATCTAGTTTATAATAAAATTATTTTTAACTGTAAATTCTGGTTGAGAAGGGGTTGTGGTAAGACATACTTAAAGAGCAATCAGAAAAACCATGCTTGGGTTCAACTGATCTAATATTCCTTTTAACTGTGAACGATAAATGCTGGCGAGGCTGCGGAGAAAAAGGAACTCTCATACATTGTTGGTGGGACTGCAAAATGGTGCAGCCTCTATGGAAAATGGTATGGAGGTTCCTTAAACAATTGCAAATAGATCTACCATACGACCCAGCCATCCCACTGTTGGGAATATACCCAGAGGAATGGAAATCATCAAGTCGAAGGTATACCTGTTCCCCAATGTTCATCGCAGTACTCTTTACAATAGCCAAGAGTTGGAACCAGCCCAAATGCCCATCATCAGATGAGTGGATACGGAAAATGTGGTACATCTACACAATGGAATACTACTCAGCTATAAAAACGAATGAAATACTGCCATTTGCAACAACATGGATGGACCTTGAGAGAATTATATTAAGTGAAACAAGTCAGGCACAGAAAGAGAAATACCACATGTTCTCACTTATTGGAGGGAGCTAAAAATTAATATATAAATTCACACACACACATACACACACACACACAAACCGGGGGGGGGGAAGAAGATATAACAACCACAATTATTTGAAGTTGATACAACAAGCAAACAGAAAGGACATTGTCGGGGGGGAGGGGGGAGGGAGAAGGGAGGGAGGTTTTGGTGATGGGAAGCAATAATCAGCTACAATGTATATCGACAAAATAAAATTTTTAAAAAAAATAGAAAAAAAAAATAATAAATAAATAAAAAATAAAAAAAAAAGAAAAGAAAAAAGAAAAAAAAAATAATAATAATAATATTCCTTTTAGGTCTTAAAACCCAAGACCTCGAAAATGTTAAGCTTTCCCTCTACTTCCCTCAGGCTTTAATCACTTTTTACGCTTTTTTTTTTTTTTCCTTATCCTTTACACATATCTATAAAAGAAAAAATACCTAAATCATTCCTACTTCCAAATTCAGGAGGTCTTCATTGAATATCTGGCCTGATTTCTCCAGACAAACTCTATGTGAACATGACAGCTGACTGTTAAATGAATTCAGATTTCTCTTCTATGAATCAGAAGCTGTGGAGAGTCAGGTAAGTTTTTCCTAAAATTGTGGCTCTGTCATTTACTAAGTATGTGACCTTGATCAAACTATTAGACCTCTCCGAGCCTCGACTTTCCCATTTGCAAAGTAAGCATTTTTTATCTACCTTCATGCATTTAACCACTATGTTCATTTGGGGAATGACTGAAAGAACTAAGACATTTTGCTGGAATAAAAAATAAGATATGGGGGAGACTCCCTTCCTGGTCTCTCCGTGGGTAACAGTAAGAGCATCAGGTAGAAACAGCAGGAAGACTGAGTCCACGGCAAAAAAGAACTATGTATCACCTGTAGCCACCTGACAGTGATCAGGATGCCTGGAACCAGAAAATATTTCAATAGGAACCACTGGGCCACAGTTGAGAACCATCAGCAAGAAGGTTAGAAAGAAAGAAAACCTCCAAACCTCCTTTCAACTCCATCACTGATTGCATAGGATATGAATCCACCCAAAGTACATAACAAAAATAGTCTAAACCATTGAGAAATGAGATTGTTCAAATATTTAGAAGTTTACAGTTCTAGTTTTCCTGTATTGCTCTTCTTTCCTTATAGTTGATGCTTTCACCAGCACTTCTCAGAATCTATTTCCTGCAGCAGAAAAATCTCTTTTGAAAGGCAGTAAATGACTAAATTAGTGACATGATGGGTTAATAAACTGATAGTCTCATACAAACCAATTTCTGTGGCAGTTTAAATGTGATTAGGACTTAATGTTTCATCAAATCAATCAGGGGTCAAATGCTAGGTAACTTAGAAAAAAAAATCATAGTTTTTAGTAAGTCTGTAACTAGCACTTCCATGTTGCACATTGTGGTAGGCAGAATAATGATCCCCCAAAAATGCCCACCTCTAATTCCCAGAACCTGTAAATATATTACCTTAAATGGCAAAAGGAACTTGCACCTATGATTCAGTTTATAGGCCCTGAGATGGGGAAAGCATCCCCGGTTATCCATGCAAGCCCAATGTAATTACACAAATCCTTAAAATTGAAAAATATTTTCCTAGTTGTGGTCAAAGATATTGAACAACCAAAGAAGGACCAGAGAGATGCAACAGTGCTGACTATGAAGATGGAGAAAAGGTCCATTCCCCACGAAATGCAGGTGGCTTCTAGAACTTGGAAAAGGCAAAGAAATGGATTTTCCCTGGGAGCCTTCAGAAACACACATAGTCCCACTAGTGCCCACTGATGCCTTGATTTTATCCCAGTGAGATCCGTGTTGCACTTCTGACCTACTGATGCTGTAAGATGATAAATTTCTATTGTTTAATCCACTAATTTGTGTTAATTGATTATAGCAGCAATAGAAAACTAATACATATATTGAATAATTTTCTTACTTATACTCTGTTCTCCAGAACAAATTCTGCCCAGAGGACTAACACCTTACAAACCCTGTGTATAAATGGCTTTTTAAATTTTAATAACAATTGCATGTTTCATTGGAATCATGCTTAATCATGTAAGATAGGCAGGCCATGTATCAATATTTCCACTTAATAGATGAGGAAACTGAGGTTAGTTTGTAAAGCACCTTGCTCAAAGTTTCAGAGCTGGCAAGCAAGTGGTTGAACCAGGATGTCAATTCTTGTCTTCTGACTCTTCCAGGCTCTTTTGCATGACACCAACTCTGTCTCTAACATCATTGCATATGACCCTCATACCAGTAGCTTAGGCAGAGAGAACAGATGTAGATGCCATTATCTTTATTTCACAAATGCAAAAATTCTTGTTTCAGAGGAGGTAAGTGATCTATAGTAAAGCCAGGAAAAGAATTCCTCATTTTGAACTTGTAATCCAGTTCTCTTTCTGATTCGTATGCCCAGGCATAAAACATGCAGGATATTTAAAAGAGGGAGGACCATAAGGTTTAGAGGAAAACGAACTTGATTATAACAGTAGTGATATCACAAGTTAGTTAACCTCCTTGAATCTCAATTTTCTCATTTATAAAATATAAATAGTACTACCTACCTGACACAATTATTGAAAAGGTTTGTTCAATTTCCAACAATAATGGGAATATTGCATTTAAATGCAGTCCCTGGCATATATGCATATGTAGTCACATCGTGTCAGGGTATTGTGTCAATTTTATGACTGCTTTCTGTTCCTCCTCATAGACAAGCAGAATCCAATTTTCAATCTGTCAAAAGTCACTAAATCTTGGCTCCAATCAGACTAATAAATTCAACTTAAGGAAGAGTTAAAGTAGAAACAATATGTTCCCTTCACTACCATGGATGAATTAATTCATAACAGTTCCTTCTCCTTCCTGAACCCAAAAGGAAAACTTATGTGAATACGAAGGCTGGATTTAGTCTTCTGGGCTTCTGTCTATTATAGACAAGAAAAGATGAACCTTAACCTCGCTAAACCTTCCTAAGAGAAATTGCAATCATGTACAAATCTGTTTAGTTTGTATGGTTCCCATCAAATCGAAATTGATGGGACTAGAGAGTCCCCAAATTGAACGGAAAGCCCCTAAAATGCTGGGAAAATCCATTTTCCACAATCATTTAAAAATACAGTAGTGCTTGACATAACTCTAGAAGGAACTTCTGTGGCTCAGCACAAACCTACTCTCTCTAGACAAAAACAATACTATATAAATAAAAAACACAATTTTTATAAGAAAATGATTTTGTTTAATTAGAAATGGGACTGTAGATTATGTTCTATTGTAGTGTAAAGGTCTGGTTATTTGGGTATCTTTTGCATTCTTACAATGAAGAATAGTAATACTACCTTACTTAAAGCAATTTTGAAGAAAAAATATATTTCTTTACCAAAAATAATTCTTCACAGAGACTGTCATTTCACATAAAAAGTAGATAAACCATTTTATGAAGAACTATCCAAAAGATTTCTTATTTCTTACTTTATGATTTTCCTTTGTGATAGAAATGAATTAGAAATAACATGGTTGTTTTAATTCGCTGGTGTATGAATCATGAAACGCAGCTAGTGCTTTCCCTGTCTACTAAACATTGGACACAGAATATTAAAGTAGATATCATGATCATACCTACCAACCACTTCTCAAGTCTTTGTATCCTGTTACATATTCTTATATCCTGCTGAGTAGTAGATAAGGAAAGTTCACAAGAAAAGTTGCGTGACTGAAATGAACCCAATCTAAAATCAAAGACTTTCAGAATTAGACAGAAGCTTCTGCCCTCAGGGACTTCTCCACCTGTGTATCCTAAAAGCTATTATAATTCAACACGCCCCAAATTGAACTCAACATTCCCCTCCACCTCTCTCCAACCCCTGCCCTTCCTCTGGTTTTTCCATTCTGAATGACAGCAGCCCCACCTTTTCATTCTGGTTGTGAGCCTGGGAGTTGGCATTTACTTTCCCCCCACAATAAGCAGATCACTACATCCTGACATGTCACCTGCTAAATATCCCTTAACTTCAGACAGAAAACCACCACCAGACACACAACCTCAGTCACCTGGATAGTGGAAATGATTTCTTAGCTAATATTCTGCTCTGTTCTCATTTCTTTCTTCCTCATTTACTCCTAGTTTCTTAAATATCAGTCATGAGACTTCTGTGCTCAAAATTATCCTGTTTCATCTCACCTGCATCAGATAAAACCACACACCTTAGCATGATGCAAAATTCCTTTCTTGCTTCGATCCTCAACAAAGACATCTTTTGCTGGTTGTGCACAGGTGCCCTGCGCTTGGCCATGCTGAGTCCTTGGAAGTTTGCCTCAGCTGTGACACGCTCCTTCTCAGCTCTGCCCTTTGCATCTACTGTTCTTGCCAACTAAATAAGCTTCCCTAGCTCTTCTGACTGTAAAATCCTACTTGCTCTTTAAAAGGTTCTCTTCAGATGTCCTTTCCTAAGAAGCCCCGCTTTGCCCCAGAGACACTCTTCCCTTTCCCTGTACAGCATCCGTTACACATGTTGTAACTTTACCTGTCTGCCTCCCTCAACAAGTGATAAGCTTCTGGGAGCTTCCTGTTCTCTCGCAGGGTGTGGCATGTGGCTAAACTTCAATAATTGCTTTCTGGATGAATGAATGAATCTATGCTATGAATCTATGCAACTTGCCCAAGGCCACATAACTGGATAACAGAAGAGCTAATAAAAGCAGACACCATGGGCCTCCAGATTCCAGGCCAGTCATTCCTTTCTGCATCCAACTGCTTTCATACTTGACACAGTCATGTCCTACAACAACACCCTTCCCTGAGTTTCCTATCTTTATTAAGGAACTTTTATTTTTGGCTTGGTTTGCTTTCTTTCTAGCACCAATATCTTGATTTTCCCTTGGGGAACTACCTTTCTCATATTTCCAATTCTCATAATTAGAATGGGCTGGTCCCATACCCTGATTTCAAGAGAAGACAAGTGAGCCAGGGCTGCCCAATGGACTGTGCTATGTTCCCCTGGGTGAATCAGAGACTGTGAGTGTCAACCCAGGACTCACTAGAACTCTTGAGGAAGAGAAGTTCTCTTTCCACTGACTACATGAAGCAGAACTGAAAGAAGAGGCTCTTTGAGAAAGAAGACAAAAGAGAGAAACACAGATTTGAGAAATTTCTGAGGACATTGTTTAAACACCTCCAGCCAGTCCTTCCGTTTACCGGTGTGGGGCGGCTTTGTAATGCGTTGATGTGGCCAAGCTGCTCTATGTCTCCCAGAATCCCCTTTGCTATAAATGTCTGGTTAGAGTGAACTACTAAACACGTTTTGCTTGGGATTCAGAAGGAGGAAGTGAAGACAGCGGTATTGCTTTTACACCTGAAAGGGCTGGGCGGGGGCAGCTGTTGCTGCTGCAGCACGTGCACGCTGTTGGTTATCCACTGACTTCCCTTTGTTGTCGTGGGGCAGCAGCCAGGTTTACATCTACTCCACCTTCAGGAACTGGTGCAGGTTTAGCTTCATGACAAAGGGAACCAGCTTCCCTTCTGCAAGACAGTCAACATGGTCTGGAGATATAAGAGACTGACCTAGGGTCCAGTCCATCCTCATAGGTTCCAGCTCACAGATACCAGTTTTTCCCTTCTCTTTCCCTCTTTACATCCAGCTTTCCTACCTGACAGCTAGCTCTGATGTCTTCGAGCTCCAGCATCAGAAATGAAGCCAACAGCTTTACAAAGACTGGCTAATCAGCTTTCACAATTGCATAAGAGATTCTAATAAATCTCTTCATGTGCGTGTGTGTGTGTGTGTGTGTGTGTGTGTGTGTGTGTACACACACTTTTGATGGGTTGAATCCTTCTCTGACTGGACACTGACTGGTACCCAGTGCTATCCCTGGACTTTTCCATTACACAATGTTTAAGTTTTTGTGGATTTGGTTTCTGTCACTTTCCACTAGAAAGGACTAATATGCAGGATTATCTTATCTGGACTAAACAACTTAATATCCTAAGGGCAGGATCTGTTCTTCACTTATCCTTAAATCCCCAGCACCCAGCAAAATGCCAAGTACACAGTGGGCACTTGACAAACACATGTTGAATGAACTGACAACAAATGGCTACAGAATAAAAATGCTCTCCTGGGGACCTGGAGTTAAAGCTTCTCACAATGTGAATCATGTGGAAGATGAAAAGCTAGATGAGAGGGAACCTCGGGCCTCTGGAGAAAGCCATGAAAATCCTGGGTCTGAGGAGCAGCTGAGACTTCCACCTGGCAGCCTGGGGGCAGGGGCAGCACATGTCTGACATCTCATATTCACCACTAGAACAACAGGTGCCCGAGGGCCAGCCAGCCCTCACGCGGAAGTGAGCTTCCTGTCACTACCAAAGGACTCTCTAGATGTACATAACAGAAATGGTGCAGGAAGAAGCATTTGTTGAATAGAAAATTTGAAAGCATATCAAGTTCCTAGAAAAGGAAGCTTGGGGGAGAGGAGGAAGAGTGGTGGACTAATGGATACAAAACTATGCCATCTAGCCTACGTGAATCATTGTGCACTATCTGCATGTATGGAAACAACATACTGTACCCCACAAATATTTACAAGTGAATGTTAAAATATTTTGAATTTTTTTAAAAAGGTGATCTCACAGAAAGAAGTCCCGTGAATCATCTAAAGGATTTATATCTGAGGTAAAACATAAATGCTAACCATTCTCTGTGCTTGCCTGGAACACTTTAACAGTCCTAAGAAAGTAAGTGGTTCATGGTAACCACAAAGAAAGAAATTTCTCAACAGAAATTTTCTGAATGTTTTGTTGAACATTCAGTACAAGTGGACCAGACAATGAATCAGTTTGTTTCCAAGTACAAGGCTTCACAGAGAAAAACAGGAGACATACACGTATTCAATCAAAATGATGGAGGGATATGGTAGGCTGGTACTGGCCCCCAAAGATAACCGAGTCCTAATCCTGGAACTTGTGAATATTACCTTATACTGAAAAAGCATTTTTATAGATATGATTAAATTAAGGACCTTGTAATGGAGAGAGTATCCAGGTGGGCCCTAAATGCAATCCCAAGCATCCTTATGAGAAGGCAGTGGAGGGAGATTTGACCACAGAGAAGAAGGTGATGTAAAGAAGCAGCAGAGAAAATTAGAAGATTCTGGCCCTGAAGATGAAGTATTGGGCCATGAGCCAAGGAATACAGCTCTGGAAGGTGGAAAAGGCAAAGGAAAGAATTCTCCCTAGAGCCTCTGGTGGGGGTAGGGAGCATGACCCTGCCAGCAACTTGGTTTCAGCCTCGTAAAACCCATTTCAGACTTCCGACCTCCAGAACTGTAAGAGATTAAAGTGTGTTGAAACAGCCATTATGTTTACGGTAATTTGTTACAACTGCCATTGGAACCTAATCTAAGGGACCGAGCCACAGAGCTGCAGCTTCTGAACACAGAAAACAGGGAGTGGAGCGGCACACAGACCTCTCAGTGAGCAGGATGCAGCAAAGACCCAAGGACCCACAGAGAAGGGTCCAAACTGGCTCCACACCCCAACGTGCCCTTCTCAGATATGGGATAATCTGTAGGCCCCCTAAAAAGCCTCCTTCATTGACATCAGAAAGAACTCTCCCGAATCCACTGCCATCTGCTCTAAATTTTTCCTGTGACCTTGATATCTGTCCCATTGTCTCACACCTTGCTTTTTTTTTTTTTTTTTTTTTTTTTTTAATTTTATTTTGTCGATATACATTGTGGCTGATTATTGCTCCCCATCACCAAAACCTCCCTCCCTTCTCCCTCCCCCCCTCCCCCCCAACAATGTCCTTTCTGTTTGCTTGTCATATCAACTTCAAATAATTGAGGTTGTTATATCTTCTTCCCCCCCCCCCCCGGTTTGTGTGCGTGTGTGTGTGTGTGTGTGTCTGTGTGTGTCACACCTTGCTTTTATCTCTCTGCTTGGCTCCTTCTAATATTTAAACAATTTGATGATTTCTTTCCCCAGCTCTGTCTTGGGATACCGCCTTTAGGGCTTCTGTTAGCCCCATGCTACATATCCCATGGGCCTGAGGAGCTCCATTTCCACAACCAGCTCTGATTCTGGAATCCCAACTAAATTAGTGTCCCAGGTCACCTGGCTTTTCTATGAGGAAAGCATAGTGGAATGGAAAAAACTGGCTCTAGAGCCAAAAAGAGGCCTAATTTTGGATCCTGGCTTTACCTCTTGCTGGTGTGTGCCCTCAGCTTCCTCAAAGGTCAATTTTCTCATCCGTAAACTGGACATAATACTGTCTTCATAGGGTTGCTGTGAAGATTAGAGATAACGTATAGACATTTAGTATGGTGCTCAGCACATACTAGATGCTCAGTAAAAATCTGTTTTTATAATGATAAATTGAGTCAGTGGTTATTTTTATTCTTTCATTCAATATTGTCTTTCCTGTGATTGTGGTCTCCAGAAAACAGCCCCTCCCCTGAATCTACTTTATCTAAGGTAGTCTCTGCTTAGGCATTTTGAGTACAAATATTTTCCTCAGCTAGGAGGAGAACAAACTATAGAAAAATGAGTCATAACAAATGCAAAAATCCAAATGGGTTTCTTGTCTGACCATCTGAGTAGACTAGGAGAGTGGACTATGAACTCAGACATCCTGGATTCAAATGCCAGCCCCGTTTCTACTCTCTAGTTATGGCACCTTGGACAAATTATGAACCTCTGTGCTTCAGATACCCCAATGCAAAATGGGGATGGTAATAGTGACCAACAATGTAATAGAAAATTTTAGGAAACAGTTGAACAGACACTTCACAAGAGAGAATATCCAAATGGCAAAAAAGAACAGAAAACATGTTCTACCTCATTGATCATTGGTTCAACACACAATGAAATACCGCCATACACCCAGCAGAATGGCTGAAATATGTCGTCTTGGCGAAGAGTGGAACAACTGGGACTCTGCTACACTGCAAACAAGAACAATACTGTCTTCAGACCCAAGCAAGAGGGGTCCACTGTGCCCCTGTTCCTGCCTCATCCCATGTAGTAAAGAGTCCATAGAGCCAAAGGAACAGTCACACTCAGATTCCATGTCACCCCTTCCCCTGGACCACAGTCCAGACACCCAGGACTCCAGAATGCTTCTTTTATTTCTGTCTTCCCAGTGCTTGGCATTGTGTCTAGCACATGAATGATTCTCAATACCTCTGAATCAAAGAAAGAATTCCTGGCCTATAGCAGGCATGGAATACAGGTTAATCCCATCCCTCCTCATCTCTTTCTATAGCAGGTATGTAATATCTGTTAATATATTCTCTATAGCAGGCATTGTTATACATGTAATGCATGTGATACATGTTGATGCATATTAATGCATGTTCTGTGGTGGGTATGTAATACATGTTAATCCCATCCCTCCCCATATCTTTCTCTCCCCCTTTATTTTCTCTTTCTCTCTTTCTCCAGTTTTTCCTTTCACCCAGGAGAACCTACACCAGACAGAAGCCTTGGAGCTCTTCCAACAAGACCCTTTATTAACAGTCTAAGCTGAAACAGTGACCTTACAATAACTGTGTACCCAAAGTGCATACCATGATTTCATTCTCTAATTGGACAAATGTTTCCAGTGAAGAAATTCACCACTGACATGTTGCTTAAGCAGCAAAAGCCTGAAGTTGATGCGGTCATCAGGATGATAGGTTAAGCTTCCAGAGGATCATCTGAGCTATGTAAAGTGGGAGACCAACAAATTCAACAGCTGATAGCAACACAACCCATTTCATCTGAGGACAAATATATACAGCTAATGCCCTTTACAGGCTACCATGAATGCCTTACACAATGCCCCCAACAGGGAAGAAGGGTCCAGAAAGAATTCAGTATCTGATGAGAACTTGGTTATGGTGCACAAGTACTAGTCTACAACACTTTGCACATGACATTTTATTTCTTAAAAAAAATTACTAAACAGTGAGGTATAATTGGCTGTGAACAGAACTAACTTCTACGAATTTTTTACATAGAAATACTCATGTGCACAATGATATACAAAAAGCAAGTTCATGGAATCATAATTTGGAATAGGGAAAATTAAAATGAATTGAAATGTTTATTGTTAACAGAATATTCTTATTATAATACCACCATCTTACGAAGTGATATGTAGCTGTTAAAAGAGCTTGAAGTGTCTCCATATAGATTGGCAGGGAAAGATATCTGAGTTATCCAAGGAGAAAACACAGCAGAACAATATGTAATTTCTATTTTTATAAAAATTTTAAATAAACATATTTGTCAAAAGCAAAGAAAATCTGGAAGGATTCACACCAAAAGGTTAATAGTAATTACATCAGAGAGGAAGAATTAGAGAAATTAGAAGAGGAAGAGGTGGGAAGGGGAGGAAATGACATTTTACTTTTTCTTATTTATGTTTCCGGTTTGCTTAAATTTTTCACAATAAGCTTGTAGTATTCGATAACTTAAAAATTTCAATGTATTGGATTACTTTGGAGACAAGTTTGAAATCAGCTCCATTGCTTACCTTGGGCAGTTATTCCATCTTTCTATAGATCCATTTCTCCAACTGTAAAATGGTGATAATAATTACTACGATATGGCCTGGTAGATGGTCTCTGTAAAACTTCTAGCCAAGAACCTGAGACTAATAAAATTTACTTGTATAGTTTAACTATTGCTCTGTAGCAAAGCATGCCAAAAAACAGTGGTTTGAAGCAACAACTACTTATTACTGCTCATGTAACTATAGCTTTGCTATGGGTCAATTGATACAAACTGGGGTTGGCTGGGCTGCTTTTCTGAGTTCAGCTCAACTGTACACACCCACATCCTCCTTGGACTGAGGGATAATCAGGGCATGCCTTTCTCATGGTGATGACGGACACATGGAGAGTACAAACGTGTAGTCCACTAAGGCCCTTGCACAGAACTGACACACCGCAATTTCTACCTCATTCTATTGACCAAATATGTCACATGGTAAAGACCAAAGTAAAGAGGTATAAAAATATACTAAGGGTGACCAGCCATCTCAGGTTGCCTGGGATTGAGGGGCTTCCCAGAATGCAGAAATTTCCTCACTAAAATTAAGAAAGTCCTGGATAAACCAGGACTGGCTGATCACTCAACATCTCTCTCTACTCCAGTAGGATGAACTTCAAAGTCACCCAGCAAAGAGTGTGGTATAGGAACAGGGTGAAGAAGCAAGACCAGTGATGCAATCCACTACACTTTTAATACTGTTATCATCTCAGCAACTGGGAAAATAGGCAAACAGTAGGTGATCAAAATTATTTTGGGTAGATTGGCTTTAAGTTAGCCAAACCACATCAGATCCTCCCAAACTCAACACGATATTTCCCAGAATATTCTCCACAAATAAAAGGCATCGAAGGCGTTTCTATAGCAAGCAGTTGTGGCATCAGACAGGTGATTAGAAGAGATTCTCGAAAAAACTCAGGACTGTTTTAAACCTAATTCTAACTTCATCTGAGAGAATAAAATGAGCTTCCCTAAGACCAATGAGAATCTCTAACAGCAACCTCCTTTTCTTCCAGGAAGAACATTTTGCTTACAACAAACTCTTACTAAAGACAGATTGTTTAAGTTTTAATCATTTGCTTGTGTGTGATCATGAATATTTATTTAGTTCCCTCAGCTTTACTAATCTTCCTCAAATGCCAAGACCCATAGTGGGTGGTGGTCCACAGATCCTTAGAGCCACAGGATGCTTTGCTCTGCCTTCTGTTTCTGCATACCTTCCACTTCCTCTTCCTGTCTAGACTGTGCATTTCTCATCTGAAGATGGACAGGCCCTTACTGGATAAGATTGATGCATGGGCACAACCCACAAAGAATGATTTCTCTCTCCTCGAAACCGTTTTCTTTATCTGAAATATGCCAAAGAAGAAAGCATATTAAAGCCCTAAAGTATTCGGGTTTTTTAATTTTTTGAAGTTATTTTGTTTTTCTTTAAGTAAAAGAAGGACTCTAGACATTCCAAATGGGAATGGGATATTAAAATTTGGGGTTCCTTTTCCTATAAACTTGGAGAATAAAACAAAGAAATATTAGTATGCTGATGAAAACACATTCAACTGAGAGAGTCAGCTGGAGTTGAGTCGAAAGAGTTGGAGTGTCAATGTGGCAAGTTGTTTCAAAACTCTGGGGAAAACCCGTTAGTTCAGGTGACCACTGGGGCAAATATCTGGCCACTAACCTCTCTGCAAATTCCAATCCAGGTGCCAGTAACAAGTGAATTAAACTACTTAGAGCAATTTTAATGACCAAGAATGTGTAGTTTAGGGACTGGCTGGTTAGCTCAGTTGGTTAGAGTGTGGTGCTGATAACACCAAAATCCAGGGTTTAAGCTCTGTATCCACCCAAAAAAAAAAAAAAAAAATGTGTAGTTTAGATAGATTACCCTAAATTATGACCAATAATTATAAAGGAATCCAATAATCACCTTTATTATACTCCACCCAGATTAAGTAAGTGCGGTCATGTAAGGTAGTCTCAAGGCCTTTTAGCTGCCCACCCTCCCTCATAAATGGACAATCTCCCTCTCTTCAACATTTACACAGCCTATAGTTCTGAACAGATCATCTGCTCTAAAAGACCTAGCAGCAATTTCATCTGAAGATTTAAGGTTCTGTTAATTACCTGGGGCTGACAACATCTTTGCCTGGCCTGAGATTCCAGTGCAGCTGAGCACCTAGGACATTCCCACTTTACAAAGAGTAAGGGCAAAGACCAAGCTGATCCCCTACATGAGCTTCCTCCCAGGCCTTCCATTGATCTGTTGGCTCCCCACTCCACCTGTTCTCATCCTTGTTTTAATTTGATGAGGCAGGTGGTCAAAAAGCACATGATGCCAGGAAGATGTAAAAAGGTGTGAAGTAAATAACAGTCATCACTGTTGCTACCCTCAGCCTTTCCCTAAATGATCTCAGATGGCATTATGACTACAGTGATAAATCAGAATACCGAGCTCAGGGACAGCTTATCAGTTAACCATGACATTTTCTGGGAAGGGTGGCCCAACCAACATTTTATTAGAACAGGCTGGCTAATAGACAGGGAAGATATAAGACAAAGTGATAACGTTCCTTCAGCTTTTCAAATCATCAAGGGAATAAAAAAAAATTGCAAGGCAAATACCTATCTTGAATTAAAAGTTATTCAGGGGACAAGAAACAAAGGAAAATCTATTATGCCATAGAAAGAGTCTCCAGAGATCTGAGGAAATATTTTTTTTCTTATTAGGAGCCATTGATTAATGACTTGGGGAAAGGGAATGTTTAGGGAGTTAGAGACTTGTCATTTTATTTCCTTCTGGGAGTAGAAAGTGCAGAAGGAAGGGAAGCCACCTGAATAATTAGAATTGGAAGACGGGGGTTAAAGAAAAAAATAGGAAATAAAACTAAGTTAGAGAACCTTATGGAAAGAGATGAGGGAGTGTAAAATAAAGCCTTCGTTGGGATGAAAATGATGACTAACAGTTACTGAAGGCTTACTGCGTGCCAGGAGCTTCCCATGTTAACTCCATTCTGCAGTGGAAGTGGTACCTATCACATATTCCATCAATCCTAAAACAAACACAAAATACACACAGATTTTATACACACACATACATATAAACATTTTAACACAGAATTGATGTCACCTTACAATCACAATGTGGGCCAAAGAGCAGATCTGTTATAATTGTGTCATTGTCTACGAATGTATAAACTCATCTTACTGTCACTTTAGTTGACTTAATGCACATCATTGGCACTGCATACGTGGAGTTTAATTACTGCTTTAAAATCTTTTATACTGTGACAGTACTAAAACTAAAGGTTATTTTACAAGCATAAAAACTGAGCAAAGAGGTGAGTGTAAATTTGGTATTAGTAAAGCAAATATCCATCATAGGAAAGAAATTCCATCCTTTTTTTCACAAAGCAACAACCAAATGCTTCATGGGACCTAAGAAATGAAGCTAACAATAAACAGATGAAATTGTGTTTCATTTTGCTACTTAGATTTATACAAAATAATTGCCTATTACATGCCAAGCAAAGCAAGCAACGGCAGGCAAATTACCAAATTTCCAGGAGTACGTTAATGACATTGCCAAATTTAGAGGGCCTGGTTTGACCAATGCATGCATGACTAGCAGTGTTAGGTTTGGTTTTATCTTATTGGTGTATAAAATAACAGTATGTATCCTGTCTGATGGCACTTAGATTCAGTTAACTATGGTATTATCATATCTTTTCTTCAGATGAGAAAACAGAGGCTCAGGTAAGTTAAATTACTCGTTCCTAAGCCCAGAGGGAATGAGTTCTTAGAGACATCATTTAAAATTAGGTCAGCCTGATGCCAGAACATCTAGTCTTAACCATTATAATAAGCTACTTCCTAAAGCTGGAAAAGAAGGTAGGCATAATTCTTTGAAAAGTTAAGTCAAATTAGGCACTTCTCTTTACAATAGATTTTCATCTCAATCAGAGTAAAAGGTGCAGTCCTTACAAGGGCCTTCTGGACCTTACGGGATCTGTGGTCCCCTCCTGTCCCCTTGCCATTACCTCAATACCTCATCTCTTATTACTCCCCTTCACTCACTCTGCTCCAATGCCACAGACTCCTTGTTCTTCCCTTACCATGCTAGCAAGTTTGCTCCCACTTCAGTATGCTCCTACCTCAAGACCTTTGCACTTGCTGTTCTCACCACCTGAAACACTTCCCCTCCAGAGCACTACTTGGCTCACTCTCTCATTCCTCTATTGTCTGCTCAAATGTCACCAAATCAGAGACCCTCCTGGGTTACCTTATACAAAATAGCAGCCCTCTGCTCTATCTCATATCCTCTTTATCCCCTTTAACATGTTTTATTTTCTCTAAGCATATTACTATGTGAAATACTATATATGACTTTGTCCCTTTGTTTATTGCTTGCAACAATATAAGTAAGCTTCAGAAGGCAGAAACTTTGTTTTGTACATTTCCGTATCTGTATAAACACTAGGCACCAGAAGAATGAAAAATGAATGAATCTTTCTCTGACAATCTCAGTGCACAATCTTTCTCTTCTGTTCTATTGTCAAGTCAGAAAAATTATGTAAATTGGCATCTGTGGATTATGACTCCTAAATCAGTAATTCTGTTCTTCACTCCATTTGGTATATTAAGGGTGACACTGGTAGTAGAGTGTTGTTTTTTTTTTTTAATTTTATTCTGTCGATATACATTTTGGCTGATTATTGCTCCCCATCACCAAAACCTCCCTCCCTTCTCCCTCCCCCCCTCCCCCCCAACAATGTCCTTTCTGTTTGCTTGTCATATCAACTTCAAGTAATTGTGGTTGTTATATCTTCTTCCCCCACCCCACCCCCCGGTTTTGTGTGGGTGGGTGGGTGGGTGTGTGTGTGTGTGTGTGTGTGTGTGTGTGTGTGTGTGTGTGTGTGTGTGTGTGTGTGTGTGTGTGAATTTATATATTAATTTTTAGCTCCCACCAATAAGTGAGAACATTTGGTATTTCTCTTTCTGTGCCTGACTTGTTTCACTTAATATAATTCTCTCAAGGTCCATCCATGTTGTTGCAAATGGCAGTATTTCATTCGTTTTTATAGCTGAGTAGTATTCCATTGTGTAGATGTACCACATTTTCCGTATCCACTCATCTGATGATGGACATTTGGGCTGGTTCCAACTCTTGGCTATTGTAAAGAGTGCTGCGATGAATATTGGGGAACAGGTATACCTTCGACTTGATGATTTCCATTCCTCTGGGTATATTCCCAGCAGTGGGATAGCTGGGTCGTATGGTAGATCTATCTGCAATTGTTTGAGGAACCTCCATACCATTTTCCATAGAGGCTGCACCATTTTGCAGTCCCACCAACAATGTATGAGAGTTCCTTTTTCTCCGCAACCTCGCTAGCATTTATCGTTCAGAGTCTTTTGGATTTTAGCCATCCTAACTGCGGTTAGATGGTATCTCAGTGTGGTTTTGATTTGCATTTCCCGGATGCTGAGTGATGTTGAGCATTTTTTCATATGTCTGTTGGCCATTTGTATATCTTCCTTAGAGAAATGCCTACTTAGCTCTTTTGCCCATTTTTTAATTGGGTTGCTTGTTTACTTCTTGTAAAGTTGTTTGAGTTCCTTATATATTCTGGATATTAATCCTTTGTCAGATGTATATTTTGCAAATATTTTCTCCCACTCTGTTGGTTGTCTTTTAACTCTTTTAATTGTTTCTTTTGCTGTGCAGAAGCTTTTTAGTTTGATATAATCCCATTTGTTTATTTTTCCTTTGGTTGCCCGAGCTTTTGGGGTCATATTCATGAAGTCTGTGCCCAGTCCTATTTCCTGAAGTGTTTCTCCTATGTTTTCTTTAAGAAGTTTTATTGTTTCAGGGTGTATATTTAAATCCTTAATCCATCTTGAGTTTATTTTAGTATACGGTGAGAGGTATGGATCTAGTTTCATTCTCCTGCATATGGATATCCAGTTATCCCAGCACCATTTGCTGAAGAGGCATTCCCTTCCCCAGTGAATAGGCTTGGTGCCTTTGTCAAAGATCAGATGGCAGTAAGTGTGTGGGTTGATTTCTGGATTCTCTATTCTATTCCATTGGTCAGTGTGTCTTTTTTTTTTACCAGTACCATACTGTTTTGGTTATTATAGCTTTGTAGTATAGCTTAAAGTCAGGTAGTGTTATGCCTCCAGCTTTATTTTTTTTGCTCAGCATTGCTTTGGCTATGCGTGGTCTTTTATTGTTCCATATAAATGACTGGATAGTTTTTTCCATTTCTGAGAAAAATGTCTTTGGAATTTTGATGGGGATTGCATTAAATTTGTATATCACTTTGGGTAGTATGGACATTTTCACTATGTTGATTCTTCCAATCCAAGAGCATGGGATATCTTTCCATCTTCTTGTATCCTCTCGAATTTCTCCCAGCAGTGGTTTGTAGTTCTCATTATAGAGATTTTTCACATCCTTGGTTAACTCAATTCCTAAGTATTTTATTTTTTTGGTGGCTATTGTAAATGGGCAGGCTTTCTTGATTTCTCGTTCGGCATGTTCACTATTGGAGAAAAGAAATGCTACTGATTTTTGTGTGTTGATTTTGTATCTTGCTACTGTGCTGAAATCATTTATCAATTCCAACAGTTTTTTTGTAGAGGTTTTAGGCTGTTCGATATATAGGATCATGTCATCTGCAAAAAGGGACAGTTTGACTTCCTCTTTTCCAATCTGGATGCCCTTTATTTCCTTCTCTTCTCTGATTGCTCTGGCTAGTACTTCCAACACTATGTTGAATAGGAGTGGTGAGAGTGGGCATCCTTGTCTAGTTCCTGTTCTTAAAGGAAAAGCTTTCAGCTTTTGCCCATTCAGGATGATATTGGCAGTGGGTTTGGCATATATGGCTTTAATTATGTTGAGATACTTTCCCTCTATACCTAACTTATAGAGGATCTTTGTCATGAATGAGTGCTGAACTTTATCAAATGCTTTTTCAACAACTATAGAGATGATCATATGGTCCTTGTGTTTGAGTTTATTAATATGGTGTATCACATTTATTGATTTGCGTATGTTGAACCAACCTTGCATCCCTGGGATGAATCCCACTTGATCGTGATGAATAATTTTTCGTATGTGTTGCTGTATTCTGTTTGCTAGTATTTTAGTGAGGATTTTTGCATCTATATTCATCAAGGATATCGGCCTGTAGTTTTCTTTTTTGGTTATATCTTTACCTGGTTTTGGTATCAGGATGATGTTTGCTTCATAGAATGAGTTTGGGAGGTTTGCGTCCGTTTCAATCATTTGGAATAGTTTGTAAAGAATCGGTGTCAATTCCTCTTTGATTGTTTGGTAAAATTCTGCTGTGAATCCATCTGGTCCTGGGCTTTTCTTTGTTGGGAGCCTTCTGATAACAGCTTCAATCTCCTTTATTGTTATTGGTCTGTTCAAACTTTCTACGTCTTCATGGTTCAGTTTTGGGAGCTTGTGTGTGTCCAGAAATTTATCCATTTCCTCCAGATTTTCAAATTTGTTGGCGTATAGTTGTTTATAGTAGTCTCGAATGATTCCTTGTATTTCAGATGAATCAGTTGTAATATCACCTTTTTCATTTCTAATTTTTGTTATTTGAGTCTTCTCTCTTCTTTTTTTTTGTTAGCCATGCTAATGGTTTGTCAATTTTATTTATCTTTTCAAAAACCAACTTTTTGATTCGTTGATCTTTTGAATTGTTTTTTGGTTTTCAATTTCATTCAGTTCTGCTCTGATCTTAATGATTTCTTTCCATCTGCTAACTTTAGGTTTGGATTGTTCTTGTTTTTCTAGTTCTTTAAGGTGAAGTGTTAGGTTGTTCACTTGCCATCTTTCCATTCTTCTGAAGTGAGCATTTAATGCAATAAATTTCCCCCTCAATACTGCTTTTGCAGTATCCCACAGGTTTTAGTATGATGTATCATTGTTTTCATTAGTTTCAATAAATTTTTTGATTTCCTGCTTGATTTCTTCTTGGACCCATATGTCATTAAGTAGAATGCTGTTTAATTTCCATGTGTTTGTATAGTTTCCAGAGTTTCGTTTGTAATTAAATTCTAGTTTTAATCCATTGTGGTCTGAGAAGATCCATGGGATAATTGCAATTTTTTTGAATTTATTGAGACTTGATTTGTGACCTAATTTGTGATCTATCCTGGAGAATGATCCATGTGCTGATGAGAAGAATGAATATTCTGAGGTTGTTGGGTGGAATGTTCTGTAGATATCTGCCAATTGCAGTTGGTCTAGAGTCTTGTTTAGATCTTGTGTTTCTCTACTGATTCTTTGCCTAGATGATCTGTCTAATATTGACAGTGGGGTGTTCAGGTCCCCTGCTATTATGGTATTAGTGTCTATTTCCTTCTTTAGGTCTAATAGAGTTTGTTTTATAAATCTGGCTGCTCCAACATTGGGTGCATACATATTTATGATTGTTATGTCTTCTTGATGGATCAGTCCTTTTATCATTAAGTAGTGTCCCTCATTGTCTCTTTTTATGGTTTTTAGTTTAAAGTCTATTTTGTCAAATATAAGAATAGCTACTCCAGCTCGTTTTTCTTTTCTGTTTGCATGGTAAATCTTTTTCCATCCTTTCACTCTAAGTCTGTGTGAATCTTTATGGGTGAGGTGGGTCTCTTGTAGGCAGCATATAGTTGGGTCCTCCTTTTTAATCCAGTCAGCCAGTCTGTGTCTTTTGATTGGGGAATTTAAGCCTTTTACATTAAGAGTTGTTATTGAAAGGTGTTGATTTATTCCTAGCATTTTATTGGTTGTTTGGTTGTCTTAGGTGTCTTTTGTTCCTTGCTTTCTGATTTACTGTTTGGTTTCTGTGTTTGTTGGTTCCTTAGGTTGTAGATAGCGTTTTTGTTTGTTTGTTTTCTCTTCATGAATGCCATTTTTATTATACTAGTGGGTATTGATTTTTCTTGGGTTTTTATGGCAGTGGTAGTTATTTTTCAGGAACCAAACCCAGTACTCCCTTGAGGATTTCTTGTAAGGGTGGTCGTGTGGTAGTGAACTCCCGCAGTTTTTGTTTGTCTGAGAAATATACTATTTGCCCTTCATTTCGGAAGGATAGCCTTGCAGGGTAGAGTATTCTTGGCTGGCAATCTTTGTCTTTTAGTATTTTGAAAATATCATCCCATTCCTTTTAGCTTTTAGGGTTTGTGATGAAAAGTCTGATGTTAGCCTGATTGGGGCTGCCTTATAGGTGATTTGACCCTTCTCTCTTGCAGCTTTTAAGATTCTCTCTTTGTCTTTGAGTTTTGCCAATGTGACTATGACATGTCTTAGAGAAGGCCTTTTTGGGTTGAATACGTTTGGAGATCATTGAGCTTCCTGGATCTGAAGATCTGTGACTTTTCCTATACCTGGGAAGTTTTCTGCCACTATTTTTTTGAATATGTTTTCAATGGAATCTCCATTTTCCTCCCCTTCTGGAATACCCATGACTCAGATATTTGAGCGCTTGAGGTTGTCTGATATCTCTCTCAGATTTTCTTCAATGTCCTTGATTCTTTTTTCTTTCTTTTTGTCTGCTTGTGTTATTTCAAACAGCCCATCTTCAAGTTCAGAGGTTCTCTCTTCAACTTCGACAAGCCTGCTGGTTAAACTCTCCGTTGTGTTTTTTATTTCACTGAATAACTTCTTCAGTTCAGCAAGTTCTGCTACATTTTTTTTCAGGACATTGATTTCCTTGTACATTTCCTCTTTCAGATCCTGTATACTTTTCCTCATTTCATCATGATGTCTAGCTGTGTTTTCTTGTATCTCATTCAGTTTCCTTAGAATTATCACTCGAAATTCCTTGTCAGTCATTTCAAGGGCTTCTTGTTCTATAGGATCTAGAGTTTGAGATTTATTAACTTTTGGGGGTATACTTTCTTGATTTTTTGTATTTCTGGTATCTTTTTTTTAATGTTTATTCATTGTGGCAGGGGGTTTCACAGTCCACCGGTTTGAGACTAATGACTAACTAGGATGTTGCTGTGGTTGCCAATTTCTTATGGCTACCTCCGTGGCTGCTCAGTTGGACTCTAGTGCCTTGTGTGTGTGGTTGCCTCAGGTCTTGGGCTTCTCCGGGGAGCCACCTTTCTGGTCAGCTTGGACTCTGCTGGGCTGGTGGATCACGTACCACAGGGTGTGTGATCTCTGTTGAGCTTTCACTTCCTGTGCAGGACTTCTCCCTGTTCCGTGTGCTCTGGCCCAGGCTGTTGGATCGTGCAGTGGCAACCCCACAGGGTGTGTGGTTTCTTTCAAGTCTCGCCTCCCTGGCCGCACGTCTCCCCACTCTGTGCGCACTGTGCTGGGCTGGGGCGTGTCTTCTGCAACCCTCGTCTATCAGCTGGGCCTTCAAGACCCTGCTCGGCACCGCCTCGCTTAGGAAGTCTACCAGGTTTCTGCTAGGCACAGACGACTGGTCGCTCTGGGTGCCTTTGTAGCACTGTGTAGATCTTTCCCGGGAGTTGTTCACCTTTGTATCCCCCCGGTATAAACCGAGTCTAGCGCCCACCTGCAGCCAGCTCTCCGGCAGGTTCAAGCGGACCTGGGAACTCTCCTACCACACTATTCCCAACCAGAAATTGGTTAGGGTTTTTTCCGAAGTGGTGGCCACAGAAATGGTAACTGCCTCCCAGTAACAGGAAGTTAACCGGGGGCCGGAGTCCAGGGTGTGGTGGAGTGACAGTCGGCCCGCCCGTACTTCCTTGCCCTCCCGACACTGGCCGGGGATGCCCCATGCCACCAACCCACCAGAGAACCGCAGAGGGAGTCGGAGGGGAGGCCGGCCCGCAGGCTCCGGCAAGCCCCGCACCGGGCCAAGCAAGTGGGAAGGCTCAGTGACGGCCGAGCCGGGCGGAGCTACTAGCACCTGGGAAAATGGAGGCAGCCCCGGGGCGGTGAGTGGCCTGGTAATGCAGGCAGGAGCCGGTTGGGCGTCAGCCCCCCAAACAGGGCTGGTCCAGGGGTCACTCACAGGGTTGTGCCAGGTCGGGCGCTCACTCTCTGCCTCTGGTTTGCCGCCTTCCCCGTTCTCGGCCGCTGCCGCCTCGGGCTGTTCAGTCGTGGCGCGGCTTGGGCACTCCCAGGAATCTTCTTTAATGCCGGCCTGAAACCTCGAATCCTGAATAGGGCAGCTGGCCGCCTTCAGCATGGCCCCGGCCTTCGGGATCCTGTCTGCATCCACAGCAGCCCTGGCGCCGTGTTCCCTCTTTAGAGACTCGCTTTTGCAGCTAAGAAACAGTTCTTTTCCTGCTCCACACTTCAAAGCTGTTGCCTATAAATGAGGCAGCCTCTCCTGCCGGGGGGCAAAGTGGCGGTCACCCCCCACGACCGGCCACCAGCAGCGGTCCTCCCTTAAGAGATGGCAAGAGGAAGGCCCACAAGTTTCCCAGCTGCCTGAGGCCCAGTGGCGGCCTTTTCCACCTCAGCTACTCCGCGCCAGCCGCTGCAGCCACTGCCATCTTGAAAACATCTAGTAGAGTATTTTTAAATGCGGATTCCAGAGCCAGACTACCTGGATTTTAAGGCTGGCTCTACCACTTAACTATGTGATGTCATGAAAGTTTTTCAATTCCTCTGAGTCTTAGTTTTCTAATCTCTAAGATTTGGATAATAATAGTACATTACTCACTTTTGAGGATTCTTATAAGGATTAAATTAAAGAATGCCAGCCCTGACACATGCTAAGTACTCAACAGACTATTTATTTTTATTGGCATAGTATTTCCAACTTACCTAATAGGGAGAAACCATCAAGAAAAAGATGGTTCTCAACCAGGGGAAGTTTTTCCTCCAAAGGGAATATTTGGCAATGCTGGAGACATTTTGCTTATCACAACTAAGAAATGGAGTGGAGATGGGGTGCTACTGGCATGTAGCAGGTAAGAAGCCGGAGATACTAGTAAACATCCTGCAATGCACAAGGGACCCTCCACAACAAAGCCCAAATGTCAATAATGCCACAGATGAGAATCCTAACAGGAAACATTTGATTCAACATACTGCAAACTCCAATATTCCAGGAGAAGTAAGAAATTTAAAGGGTAAACTTTACTAAATCACCACTACTCCCTCTGTCATGCCTGTAAAATCAGCTTAGAGATGAAAATCCACGCTCCTGGTACCCCACTCTGGAAGCCTGGCCTTCAATGTCTTCTTACCATAGCCTCTCGTGACATAAGACCAAACACACACAGGTGTTGCTATCGAGACCTCAGGGTTCTCAGGCAATTGTCTTTGAAGATGCTTGTGTGTTGGCTTTTCATTTCTGCATCAGGCCACTAGAGGGTAGAGAAACATCATCAATCATTCCCATTTAGGTGACAAATTCAGTATTCAGTAATGTAAATCTTAATAAAATGCTAAATTATTCCTGGTCCCTAAAATAAAAACTTCCTGAAACAGATTCATTAAACACCTCTATATGTACACAATTTGAAAGGCTGATTCAAGTATTTCACTCTAATTGTCATCACCTAACAACTGTAAAGCATGGCAGTAATTCAATTCAGCACCATAAGTTAAGTGGAGACCTAATAAATGGTCATTGGAGATATTATTACGACTATATTATTAAGACTATTATGATGATTTTATGATATTATGACTATATTAGTAAAACTCTTTCTTTGATAAAGATTTGATTATGCTCTAAGTTAAATCATATCAAATTGATTTATATGATCTTACCCACCAGGAATTAAACAAAAATTGAGCATGAATTGAAACCTAAGTATGAACTTAAAATTGGAATAAATAACTATTTTTCTGAATCCTGAACCAAACACAACCCAAAATATTAATGTTCATTTCCTAAAAATATTGCATTAGATGAATATGAGTGACTAAAAAAAATATTATAGTATCATCACTAAATATTTAGTTATATATCAATTCCACACACTCGGGTTTATAATAGATGCACTGAGAAAAGGTTAAAGGGAAATTTGGAGGGGAAAGATTGAAGAATTAAAGAGCAGAGTGTTCAGCTGTTCCTTTTCAAAGAAAATTTAACAAAAGTGTGGATATAAATATTGTATAAGTAATTTCTAAACTTTTTATTACAATGTTCTAAGTTGTCCACGGTTATCGCTAAAGAGATTGCAAAATTCTATTCAAACATAATTTTAATTTTCTTTAACTTACACACACATGCACATACACATAAACATAAATTAAAAAGCTCGTGTGAGTATTTGGACACAGAGCTGAAGGACTACATAATTCTGTCAAAGCCAATGAATGAGAATAGGAATCAATGACTCAAATATTTAAGTATCACACTAGGGAATATCAGACTTTAGGAGACTTCACAGAATAATTGTTAATTACGTAAAGCTGATATCAGACTACATACATTTGAAAACTGCCTTTACAAGTTAATAGTTTTAAAGCTGTGGGAAAATTGTTTTACATCTCTGTACCTCAACTGTAAAATAGCTGCAAATATCATCGTATACATGGGTGAATATAGGTATAACACTTAGAATAGTGCTTGGCACATATTAACTCTGTAAGTCTTTTCTACAATAATTATCATTTCTTTTACTAGATAAATCAACCTAAGAGATGTCTTAATCTCTTCTCTATTGGATGTGCCCTCTCTTTCTAAAGTATCACTAAATCGTTTTATTTTTCAAGAAAAGCAACAGACTGAACATATTGGACTTAATGAAACTTGAAAAATATGAAAAACTTGGCTCAGTTTCTAAGTCATCCCATCACAATCATCACAATGAAGGCAACCTCTGTTTTCTTTTTTCTTTTTCCATATCCCCATGGTATACCCACTGCACCCTTTTTTAAGTAAGCAACAGGTGCAAATGAGGGTGGAAGAAGTAATCACTCTTTTTTCTTTTTCCATTTAACGCTCAAGCCAGGCATGGGGATAATCATAACATACAACAGAAAAAAGCCTCTGAAAACCATTGTGTGTGACACCCTTTGGAAAGGTCAAGTGCATTAATGGGAACAACATTTTTTTCCTTTTATCAGGTTCTAGAAAGCTTCACTGGATGCTGAACTTTTTTTTCTTCCTGTAACAACTGGTTATCATTAACTAGTGATAAGACCATACACAAAAGGAAGTGAGGAAACCAAGGACAAGAATAATGCTGGGCAAATCCAGAGTCAGCATCTTATCATTATGTTAGCCCTGCAACAGTTAATGCCTTGATCTGTTGCCATAGAAACAAGACCTCTATGTCAGGGTGACATGGTTTCCAGGGGCATAGAGCACATCTCACCTTGCACTTCATTCTTCAATCGATTGCACTTCATTCAGAAAAATCCTCATTTTGAGAGGTCAGTCTCAAGTCCTATAAGGTCCAAAATGTCAGATGCTCAAAATATCAAGGCGTAATTCTTTAGAGAAAACTCACTAACCCATGTCACGATCAGCCTTCTATCACACAAGTGTATTAGTCCATAAAAGCAAGACCAAGTCACCCAGAAATAAAAAATTAAAATATGCATGAAACTAAAAATAGGTATACAAAGTTTGTATTAATATTATTTCCTTAAATTTCCCTTTCTTAAAATCTAGCTCAACAGGGCCTCTCTAGTTGGAAAATGCCTGTAAATATTTCTTTACTTCAAGGAGCATAGTTGAAAAACAGCCAGACTCTAGAAACAGATGGATTGAGTTTGAATCCTTGCTTTGCCACATTTTAGTCTAAATCCTTAATTCTCTATGCCTCTGTTTTCTCATTTGTAAAGTAAGGACAATAACAGTCCCTACCTCGTAGGATAGTAATAAGGATTAAGTGAGTTAATATGTACAAAACACTCAGGGCCTAGCACACTGCAAGCACTATCCATATAGGCATTTGCTATAATCAAACCAATTATTTTATTGTAGTTATAATTATTTGATAAGAGAAAGAAAATTTGATATTGTCTTTAGATACTCAGTTTTTAATTAGTCTTGAAAAACCCTATTTGTAGTGCTGTAAACACTAAAAACTGCACTTTTATTGTATACAATGGCTAAATGAGAGAACAATGTTAAAAGAAGGGGAAAGTGAATTGAGGAGAATTTTTTATTTTCCTTCATTTTTGTTTCTTAGGCTGTGTGCAAAGCCTTTTGCTACATTCAGTCACAGTTCATGACAAGCCATAATGAATGAATGAATGATTAACAGAACAGAGTTCTGACCTACCAGCAGCCAGGCTCATTCATTCTAATTGTAGGACTGGATTGGAAATTACTTAGCAACCACTTGAGTAAACGATGGGGAAGACTCTGCAGAGAGCTTTCATAATCTTAATCAGGCAAACATCATTAAACCCTTTCTCCTGACCATATTTCCTGAGCTCTGCTTATCTGCAAGTTATCAGAATAAACAGGTCCAATTAAGGAAAACAGTGGCACATACTCCCCAGATGAAACATGAGGTCTCAAAGCCGTTGGAAGAATGTTTGACAGACCCTTTGGCTCATATAAAGACAAATACAATGTTACATAATGGAATGTTTGGGGTTGTAAATCTTTAACAGGACATAAGAGTTAATGTCTTATGCAAACATATCTAATCCCTGGGTAGAAATGCGACTTGAATAATATTTCTTCTCTGTGCTACCCTGTGACAAGGTCTGCCTTAGTTTTACCAACTCTATCTAGTCCTCTAAGAGTGTAGAGTCAGAAGGATCTAGAAGTTGAATTCAGTCTCCCAGTCGTTTTCCTTATCGGTGGTCATAGACTACAGTATAAACATTTCCAGTGGTAAATTCCAATTCCTTAAGAGGCAGTTCGTCTGGTCCATATACATTTATTGAGCACCTAATAAGTAACATATATTGGATTTTGTGTTAGGAATACAAAATTAAATAAAATTAAGTCCTTGCTTTCAAGAAGCACATTATCTAATTCAAGAGAGATGTGAGAAAACATGTAATACCAAAACCATATGAAATATTTCTATGGGAGTAAGTACAGGTTGCTATGTGAGTATATAATAACAGTTAACATTTCTTTTATATCAGGTACTGCCCTAAAATTTTGCATTTATTAACTCTTTCAACCTCCTGACAATCCTGCAAGTAAACTGAGGTGCCAAGAGGTTAAATGACTTGGAATCACATAGTGACTGGGAGAAAACCCACCCTGGGAAAAAAAAGAAGATTTCCTGGAGGAATAAGGCAGAAGATGGGCTGAGAATGAGCTCTAACATTCTAAGTTGCTCTCCTTTGAAAGCCATCACAACCACATCCATTACTCTATGAATGGATCAGTCCACTCACAAGAGTAGTCCTCACAATCTAATTACCTCTCAAAGGCCTCACCTTTCAAATACCATAATTGGATTTCCCATGCTCTTAACACTGTTACAATGGAGGTCAAATTTCTAATACATGAACATTTCAGGGACACATGTGACCCATAGCACCTACGGTTTGAACTTAATTCTGAAGGCAGTGAGGATCATAAGGATTTTTAGCTCTAGCATTAGCTCTAAAGTGCTCATATCACAAGTGTCAATCTGCTTTGTTCCCAAAAGAAAAGCCAGATATTTTTATTCTCTCTTCTTCCCTTTGCCTCTCCCTAGAAGCAGGAAAAAGAATGGTGGTGTCTGTTATAGCTGTAGGAGGACAAATAGCCAAGCCTGGTGCAGTTAGAAGAGCAAACATCTAGGAGAAAAAATATCAAGTGTGGTATTCTTATCTGGCCTACTCAGGTAAAGCAAGCCTGAGATCACAGACTGGGAGAAGGCAGTTAACCCGCAGAAGTAGAGGACAGGACAAGGGAATGGGTCAGAGCCAGGCAAGTAATCAAAGAGCTAAAGCAGACCTAATGCACCAGATATATGAAGTCCTTGGAGAGAAGCTTACTTCACCTCCTGTTCTTGTAACCCTCCTGGGAGCAGCAGAAGACTCAGTTATTGATGGATTCCCAGAGCAAGGCCAGTCTGGCCAGACACTTAGATCTACAGGGCAGGTCTCTCAGCATCAGCCATGCAAGGCTGCATCTAAGCATGACTGACAGACACTGGACAAACAGAATCTTCCTTTGGTAGGTCTCCGTAGTAGATATTTACCAAATCTTCTTGCCAAAAATAACCTGATTTCCTCATGGGGAATTATCCGTGTGCAATGTGGGGAAAAAAACAAAACAAAACAATAACAACGAACTCCAACTGCACTTCCCATCCATGGGGAAGATCTTTGGATTACTGTCCCTATCCCAATTCCCAGCCAGGTGATAATGATGTGACCTAATCTCAACCTGTCACACACCCACACTAAGACTTTAAACTGTGAGCTGGTGAGGCAAGAATATGAGAACAGTTGGGGTGCAGATTATTGCAGCAGCCGCCTCTGGGCTGTCAACAAGCACTGCAGTGATGACAGCAGAAATGCCGGGGTAGATTTTTGACCAGAATGCCCCAGGACAATGACGCTGGAGGTGGAAGTTGCTGCCCACTGTTTTCCCAAGCACAGACCTTCATCTTGTCAGTAAATCCCCAAGTGCTTCCATAAAATCAACCAGCTTCCCTTCTATGCCATGAGCAATTCATGCCCCTATGCCAGCAAGTTAGTTTGAAAGCCTAGAAATTGCTGCTGAGAATTATTTATGAAAACACAGATTTTTCACATCATCACTATTTAAACTTGGAAACCTGTGGCTTCTCCATTTTTAGTTAAGTGCATTTAACACAATGCTACGTTATGCTTCTATGCTCTCTTCTCAAATTCCAGGGTGTGCCAATTTTTACAGACCCACTTGGCTATCCACTGACTCTGGGACAGGAGTACCCAACAGAAGGGGAGTTATTTTTTATTTCCTTGGAGCCCTGTGGTTTCTGATACCCTGGTGAAGAGGAGAGGATGTTGGCAGGGAAGTCAATTTGCTGAGGCAAAGCGTAAGTGCCCCGCTGGCCTTCCCTTTTGTATACAGGAATACTGACAAGCTTGGGTAGGAAGTACACGTGAAGGTTGAGAAGTCAATGCATAGGGGCTTGGACCCTAGCTACTGGCTACTGGTCACATTTGGGTAGACAGATTTTCATTAAAAATGTTATTTTGAAAATTAGAAAAGCATACACACACATGCAACTAAACAGATGTTCCTATTCCTCCTCCTCTTCCTTCTACAGTACTCACAGGAAACACATGTCTGTGTTGTCCTAAGTCCAGTTACTAATTAGCACGTTTCAGTAGCACATTTTATGGAGGATAGGGAGGATTTCAAAGGGATTCCTTCCTTTTAAGTTGAGACAGCTGGTGCTAATTACCAAGCAGGAAAAGAATGCGCAAACAGATCATTGAGAAGCCATCAGTGGAAGAGAAGGCTGAAGGGGTCTTTTGGTCCTTTTGCAGAAATCCCTCCATTGGTTAGAAAAGGCTGCACATTATCTACATCCTCACCTTACCCCCAGGAAGCAGCTGTCCAGTCTCATCACCCTGCAAGTAAGTCCAAAAACATGAACCCAAGGGTCATTTCACAGCATGCATGTAAATTGCACAGACATGCAGTCAGAGCTCTTGTAGTAAACCCTCTCTCCATCAAAAATGCACAGCAAAATAGAAGCTGAGCATGGCCTTTTCCTTTTTACACCAACTCAGGAGATTATTAATTCAAAGTTCACCCTTATAATTAAGAGTTGCTATGAAATGAAAACAGTCCAGACACCCCAGCTGATACATGGTAAGAAAAAAAAAGTCTTGACTAGTTCAGTGACACCTCTAATGGAAAGAATATTAGACAAGAAATTAAGAGGCTTTTGATATCTACTAATTATGAGACTTTGGGAAAGTTGTTCGTTCAGTTTATCTGAGCCTCAGGTTTTTATCTATAAAATGGAAATAACAGGACTTACTACATAGGACAGTATGTGAAAGCTTTAGAATATTATGGAAGTATAATTCATATTTAATTTGAATCTCCAGGTAAAAGTAACATTTGGGGCATCTTTGGAATGTGACTTCCAGCAAAAGGCATTCAAAGTAATCTAAGCCCAGTGGAAATATATGAGCACCCTACAGAAGGAATTGATTGTCCTGGGTTCTAAGGCTACCTAGTGAAGATAGAAAGCTTGCAGGATGGCTAATTGAATTTTAGGAACTGATTCCACAATTAGGAACAATTATGCAAAAAGTGCAGCAGAGTGACTAAAGGTAAAGCTTCTGAAATTACATTGCCTAGTTTCAAATTCTGCTCTCCCACTGCCTACCTTTGTGACCTCAGGCAAGTCACTTGACCCCAACTGTAAAATGAGGTAACAGTAATGACATCAACTCATGGATGGCTTCAGAGTGAGAATTAAATACAATGTAGTATACGCACAATGCCTGACAAATTATAACTTTCATCTCAAAAAATATCAGCATTATTATTACAAAGACAATGTTAGTATTATAATTACAGAGTTGAGTAACGAGTTCATTTAACTTAATTATTTTTATTTTAATGATTACTATTAGCCAACACACATGTAGTGCTTATATTGTGGAGCTTTTATGCATATTGATTCACGTAAACCTCATAACAGCCCTGCAAGGTATGCTGGTGAGTGGCAGAGCAGAAGAGCCTTGCTCTTAAACACTACACAAATTAATATGGGCCAGTGATTGAGGGTGAGGGAAGTTTAAGAGTTTCAGATTCCGGTTCTACTTGCTACAACGGTAGTTCATATAGCTGGATTTGAACATGAGACTGGTATGCATGCTTGCTGGGCTGAATGTTCCCCTACATATCATTAGCACAAATATATTCAACTGCCTTGGCATTATAGAGTAGTCATGTCATTTGTTCTTTTTTCTCCTTCATTATTTTTATTTTCAGGAAACTGAAAACATTTTGAAAAATAAAGGAAGTGTTTCCTCATTCCAAATATTCTACTTTTAAAGATGAAAGTAATAACTCAGAATAATGGCAAGAAAAATTTGATAATCAAATGCCATTGAGAACCACTTAACACCCACATTCAGTGTCTGAAAACTTCCAAGTTCTATCATTTTTAACAAAGCCCAAAGATTTCACTCAGCTCTTTTTATATCAAAGCAACAGAAATTTCTGAATCATTGTGAGTGCTTTTTATAAAACACCTAATTTTGAGGAACAATGCCTAGACCCAAGCCCTGCATCTCAAGGAATTCAATAAAGGCTTATTGATTGCTTGAGTACTGATAGTGCAGTGTCTGGCTGATATTAAATGATATCTCCATAAATGAAAAATGTAGCAATTTTTATACATAGGATCTTTTGAACCTGGGAAGGCATACCTAGAAGATAATTAGTGGTTGGCAGTGATGGCTATAGATTAAATATAAGCCAGTTTTATGAGACCAAAGAAGAAAATAGTTTCATGTTTAAGAAAGTATATAGAGGATTGGCCAGTTAGCTCACTTGGTTAGAGTGAGGTGCTGATAACACCAAAGTCAAGGGTTCAGATCCCAGTACTGGCCAGCCACCGAGAAAATAAATAAATAAATAAATAAGGAAGAAGAAGAAAAAGAAGATGTATAGAAAGCCTGAGGAGTAATGCAAAAAGAGACAGTGAGAAACAAGATCATCTATACAACGTCTGGGGTCATTTAAAGAATAGAGATTCTCTGCACACTCTGAGTTCATGCCAGCTTGTTCAAAGACCTGCTCTCTTCTCTCTTCCCCTTGCTGACTCTCTATCCCAGATTCCAGATCTAGTCACGCCCAATCTCTTGCCAACCAAGTTGCTACATCCTGCATCTGTGCTCTTATTTACACTTGGCTTCCTCTCCAACTTTTCTTCCATCTCTAATAATCTATGCCTTACAATTTTCAGACAACTGATCAAAAGCCAGCTCCTGGCTTACAGCTGTTTTGCATTCAATAGACTCTTACACACTGAACCAATACTGTGTTAAATATCTGCAGTCCCAATGCCTTCAGTATGTCCATGCCATTGAGATGGCTCTATGCAATGGGGTATAATTAGTTTTTGGTATCACTAAAAGAAGTTGCAGAACCATTAGTATTGACTCTGCCAAAATCTACAGATAACATCTACATGAATTCTAGAGGCAGGTGGAAGGAAAGCTGCATTAACACAGTTGATGGATGGAAGGCCAGTTAACATGGTGGTTATGAGCATGTTTGGGGGAGTCCAATAGCCCATCTTCTGCCACTTTATAGTTGTGAGCTAATACTTCTTTAATGTCAGTTTTCTCTTCTAAAAGATGTGGATAATCATTGTATCTATTTCACAGAGTTTTTATAAAGATAAAGAAGATAATACAGGTAGCACAGCACTTGAGATAAGAGAAATCCCTCAGTGCATACATGCTATTAATATCATGAATAAAATAATCAACCAAGAACTCAGATATGTTTTAAAGATGCAATGAACAGTGCTGATGATTCACAATAATGTATCCAGATTTGAGATTTGGCTTTTACAAATACATATATTGAGTATTTAAGTTACTTATAATTAGTGATCCTTAATCTTGAAAGCGGTGTGGCATCCAGGTAAAACTGGCTTTATAGTCATTCAGAATTATAGGATTCTGACATACTAGTTAATTGTCAGAGAACAAGCCTGCTGATTTCTAGAAGCTTCAGTTTCCTCATTTAACACAAGGAAAGGTTACTTAGCTAAATGGTAAAAATTGCAAATAATTGCATGTATGTCCCCTAGCAGTGAATGAATGACAGCTGTCATGATTTCTGAGTCACTACCTTCCTGATTAACCTAAAGGACAGCCATTGTGCAATTTTTAGATAAATCCATTGTAGAAAGCTCCACATTAGGACACTTTGCAGAGTTCTGCCCTTCATCTCTCTAGTGGCATTTCTTCAGAATTCGGAGGCGAGTGTATCTTTGGGAACAGACTCATGTGGGAGAACTTGGAGTAGGCAATTTGTGGACTCATTTTCTATAGTGTTGGCAGAATGTGGGTTGTCATCACAGGATGGGTATTGTCTTGCTTCCTGCAATCTTACAATTGCCACACTGTGGCATGGTGTTATTTTCGTCCCCATGATGGGCTGATTATAGGTTAAAGCTGCACTGTCTGACCAATGTGCCAGGTGGCAGCTCTAATAACTCCAAGTGTTATTACTTTTTAAAAATCAAATAGAGATGTGAAGGGAAAACAGGGAGCTACAAACCAGTAAGTACTTCAGATCATACCACAAAGTGACCAGATGCTGCTAAACTGCATTTTGTTTAGACAAGTTCTACTTAATCTTTCCTGAGATCAACAGAGGTATCCAACCAATGGCTGCCCTGGGCAATAAAGTTGACAATTATTTAGCAACATTTAGAACTGCGGGCTGTTCTTTTTCTTTTCTTCACTGAAGGGGCATGAGAAGACAGACAGGAGGGATATAGAGTTATACACAAACCAAACCAAAAATCTAAGTAGTTCCATTTATTGTTTCCTTACCTGAAGTATAGAATTAGAGCCATTTATTCACTAATCCAACCTGTGCCACGAACCATGAGAAATTCAGGAAATACAATTGTGGTCAGAAAAAACATATAAACATAGTCCTTGATCTCAAAAGGCTTATATTCTAGAGGTTTAATAAGCCAAAAAAAAAAAAGCAAAATAATAATAACATAATTAAAAATTGAATTAAAAGCTTTGAGCTTTAAAAAAGAGAGAATTACAAAGGAAATGTAGTTGTTGCAGAAAGAGGCATTTAGAGGAGTTTTCTTCTAACTTCTAAGCTGAGTTATGATAGATGGATAGAGGGATAAATATTTCAGGCTGAGGGAAGGGGATGTGGATAGATCTGAAGAAAGCTGAGAGCTCAGTGTAATAAAAGACCTGAGGGAAGAAGTCATTAAAAAAGAGTGAGCAATGGGAGAATGGCAAGATGAGGCTGAAAAAATAGTCAAGGGCCAGCTTACGAAGGACCTTCAGGTCATGACTCATATTGTCCGTAGAATAGGAAGCCATGGCACAGCTTTTAGAAGGAGAAAGACATGATGTGATTTAGACAATCTAGCATTGCAGAACAATCATTGGGCAGATTCTTGAGATGGATTGAGTCTCAAATCTTGGCTCAATCATGTATTAGCTGGGTGGCTTTGTGTTTCCACATCTGCAAAGAACAATAAGAATAGTGCCTACTCCATTGTTTTGAGATTTAAATAAATTATTTAATGAGAAACCCACAGAACAGTAGCTAAGACATAGTAAGTACTCAATAAAAATTATCTACATATATATAAATATATATAAACCATACATATTTATTTTTATGTAAACATATAACTATTACTTTTTAAAATTATTTTAAAGTTGTTGCTCTTGCTGCTATATGGACAAAAAGTAGGAGAACAAGAAAGAGTGGAAGCAGGAAGATCCATTGGGAGAGTTTACTTAGTAAGATAAGATAGAAATACTGAAGGCCTGAAATAGAAGAGTGGCAGTAGGGAATGGTGAGATGGAGATGGATCAATATATATTCTGGGCATGAGTAAACTGAAGCTTCTGATGGATTGCATGTAAAAGTGAGGACAAGGGAGATCAGGGATGAATCTTAGACTATTCAAAATGTGCAAAAGGTAGAAACAACCCAAATGTCCATCAATGGATGAATGGATGAACAGATTGTGCTATACTTCATACATGAAAATAGTATTCAGACTTACACAGGAATGAAATACTAATACATGCTACAATGTGGGTGAACCTCCAAACATTATGCTAAGTGAAAGAAGCCAGACACAAAAGATCACATACTGTCAGATTCCATTTATGTGAAATAGCCAGAATAAGTAAATCCATAAAGACAAAGAACATATTGGTGGTTGCCAGGGTGTGAGAGAAGGCTGAGGAGTAACTGCTTAAAGGGTACAGGGTGTTCTTGTGGGTGATGAAAATGTTTTAAACTAGATAGAGACACAACATTGTGATTGTACTAAATGTCACGGAATTGTTCTGTAAAATTGTTAATTGTATGTTACGTGAATTTTATCTCAGTAAATTTTTTTTAAAAGAATGGATCATAAGTTTTGTCTTGATCTACTGGATGAAGAGTTTCTCAAGTCAGATAAAGACAAAGAACTTAGTGTTCTGTTTTAGATGTTTGAGTATGTGATGTTCATAATTAATACAAGTGAAGATTCAAGAAATAAGATGCAAGAATACAAGTTTGAAGCTCAGAGGAGATATCAGAACTCAAGGCATAAATTTTAAAACAGTGGAAGTGGACAATATAAGTAAGGACAGAATTTAAACAAAAGATGAAAAAAGACTTAGGATACACTTTGAGGAATTCCAATATGTAAGAAGAGAACCCAACAAAGAGAAGTAGAAGGAAATCAAGGAAATAATCCTGGAAACCAAGAGGTAAGCATGTTCAAGCAGGTAGAGTGTCAACTTTGAGAAACATTGCTAAGAAGTCGGGAAAGAAGTCTGTGGGATTTGGCAACCTTCAGGTTATTGTTGATCTTAGCAAAGGGAGTTGCAGTTAGTAGAGGTACAGAAGCACGAAGGACTGCGTTGCAGAGTGGCAGGGGGACGAGGAGGTAGAGACAGTTTGTTTGGATAGTCAAGAATTTGGTTAGAAAGGAAAATGGAAAAATAGGGCAAGAACTGAAACAGTATTATGGTTATATGACAAAATTTCTTAAAAGATGGGAAATATTAGAGCATGATTGTATGATAACAGGGATGTGTTACTGCTGAGAAAAATCAGAAATAACATAAGGAGCAAAATCTTTGATAAGCCAAAAAGTAATGTGATCCAGAGCAGAAGTGGAGACACTCCTTCTGGGAGGAGGAGGAACACTTCCTTCATTGTGGTAGAAGGAGAATTTGGAGGCAGATGCACCAAGTTGGCAGGTTTTGTGGTGGGAAGATGAGTGAGTTCGTTTTCAATGACTTCTATTTTCTCAATGAAGTATGAGTCTGGGTCATCAGTAGGAGGAGGATGTGTGGGAGGTTTGAGGAAAAAGGAGATGATATGGTACAGTCATCTCACAGAGATGGAGAAACTTAATAGGATTCCAGAGCAGAGCTGAGTGCCTGCTTGAGGTTTCTGAATTCTGAATCAGTCATCTTGGCTTTGTGATTTTTCCCCAACAAAGTTGCTGCTTGGGTTTGAGCAAAAGAAAAACTGGGAAGAGGCCTGCGAACTTAGAATAGCCTTTATGATTCATCCCAGACCTATCATATTCCTCTTCTCGCTCACTGGCTACTGGGCACTGAACAAAGTTTAATGGTCCCATCTGTTAAATATAGAAGGGAAGAAACATCAGCAACAAGATTTTTTTTTTTTTTTTTTTTTGCCTGGACTGCTGCCAGTGGTAAGAAGGTTACGTCCAAATCCTTGGAGCCTAACTAGCCCAATGCATCCAGAAAGAAGCACAATCTCGTAGCCACACATACACTGATGAATGTTTGCCATGGAAATTGTCATGTTAAAAAGCCAAAGTCATTTCAGGAGCTGAAGTGCAGCCTTACTAATTCAGTGTGAGATATATCTGAATTAAAGGATGAGAGATAGAATAAATGCAAAGAAATGCAGTGGTGTTTCTTTCCAGGTATACTGCAATCTATACATGTGAGCCTAAACTGTGTCAAAGAAAGTTCTAAATAAGTGGGCTCCAAATTAATTACCTAGTAAAAGAATGTGAGAAAAGGACAACAAAGAGCCTAGTAGATCCTACTGAAATAACTAAAATATAAAGTTATATAAACTAAAATATATAATATATAAACTAAATATAAGAAGAAAGGATGAATTTCCATGGTGTCAGAAAAAAAAAAAAAAACTTTCCTATGGATTAATTAAGAAGGAAATTGTAGCAGCCAACGCTCTGTTTATGGGTCCGGATGAATCCGCTGCGCTGTCCTTTGGGAGTTCTGTCTCTGTCTTTCGTCGCATCATTGAGCCAGGTTCACATGTCCTCCCCTGCCCTGGCCATCTGTCCATGCCTACTTCTGCTTCAGGAATCCACTCTTTCCCTTCATCATGCTTCAGGGGTTGGTTTAAAACACTCTCCAGGAACATTTTCTCTTACCCCACTTGGTCTTGCTTATGCCCCACCTTTCTGGAAAGTGCTTTCTGGGGAACATTTATTACTATTATAATTATGTTTTGTGGAACTGTTTAACATCTGCCTATTTCTGCTCAACACTGTATTCACAGTTCTTGGCATACATCTTCACACTCGGAAGACCAGTCTATCATCATGGAAGAAAAGGAAGGAAGGGAAGAAGGGAGAGGGAATGGAAGAAAGGGAGGAAGAACAGCAGGACGGAAGGAAGGGAGGAAGGGATGTCCCTCAATCTACAAAGGTTTTCTCTTTCTTTTGAATTCATAGGATATGGTTTCTGTGCCCTGCACTTATACTTAAATATATACTGCTCTACTACTTCTGATTTTTCTAACATGCAAATACTGCACAGAGAGTGACCACAGGGTAATTATTTAAAGAAATATATATATGAAATACGTATGCTGAGAATGGAATCAAACACACTCCCAGGCATGCTGATAACTCCTCATGAATTTTTTAAGAGTTTTATCTGAAATATTTTCGCATGTTTGCCTTTCCCTGCAATAACGTAATCCCTAAATGTCCTCATTGCCAGGTGGAGGTACCAAGAGATTCCTCCTTTTCCACTCTCATTACCAATTACACATTGCTTCACATTTAAAATCTAGCAACTCTGAACAATTCATAGTTCCTCGGAGGCCTTTTCTTCCTCAAAACTGCAGTGTTTTCTTCTCAGGACAAAATTCTGCTCATTCAAGACTCATTCTATTTTTCACATCGTCTGGGAAGCCCTCCAGTATTCCCGCCACCCCCACCTCTGTTCTCCATGATTTACTGTAGGACTCACTGTACAGTAAACTCACTGCAGGACTGGGTCTTTTTCATCTCAGGGCTTAGAGCATTGGTTGAAATCCAGTAACTACTCAATAAACGTCTATGGAACTGAGTTATTGATCACTATGAAGCAACATCCTTAATGATTTCGTAAACATCACCCAGCCCGAATATTCTTCCCAGATCAACTATTGTAATTTATAAGGTGACCACATTATGAGAGGCATAATAATACCTACCAAAAATAGATTTTTCCATTAAACCATCCTTTTCAAAAAATTTTACTTGGTTATGCAAGCCTGTCTTTGGTATTTAACAAAAGTATTCATTCCTGTAAAAATTACATTTAAGATTATCATACCAATTACATCCACAGAAAGTGGTATCAGCTTCTACTATATAACTTTAAAAGGGTATTAATTGAACATTTTGAAGATACAAATGCATGTTTTAGTACAAAGTAAGGTCAATATTTTATTTCTCAGCTCTCTTCTCTTCCTTTCTCACCCCATTCCTCTTGTCCTACCATTTTTCCTTTCTTTATTCTTCTCCATTTCCCCAATATTTTCCAACCACTGGAGACATATAAGACTTGCTTAGACCCGCTTAGAGAAATCATGGATATTAATTTTGCCAATTCCTTTTCTAGCATGAGGATGTAGGCAGCAGGGAGTATGAACTTTGAACATGGGCTTGCATCCCCTGGCTCTAAATGACAACAAATCAGAAAAGAATTGCATTTATCAAACTGATTTAAATTTTTAAAATTTATTTATTTTAAAATTTATTTGTTTTTTTACAATGTAGTTGATTTACCAATTCCTCCCTTTATCTTTTTTCTTTAATTGACAAATAAATTATATATATTTATGGTGTACAGCATGATTTTTGATATATGTATACATTGTGGAATGGCTAAATCAAGCAGACTTTCTCTATTTTTTAAAAAGCCCCCTATGCCATCCTTAGTGCTAAATGCAAAAGAAAGGATGAGGGAAAGGGCAAGGGAAAAGATAACACTGAGAGGATTTTCTGCTGGGACATTATAAGTAGCGTGAAGGAGGAGTGAATGAAATTTCAACTAATAGTGCTGAACGCACAAAGGAAAAGATGGAAAAAAGGGAAGAAAGAGCCATGATAATGCCAAAGGAGGACCTAGCAAAGGGCACCCCCTGACTGAATGGTGTGGACTGAGCCATTGCTGTGGCTAGCCATCCCCAGGGAAGCTGTCTGTGACTCAGTGACTCCTGCCAGCAAGGATGTGTGAGCAAAGCAAAGAATTACAGTAAAGGAAATGACTACCTAGAAAGTAGTGGTGACAGCAGCACTTACTGGCACCTGCAGTCAGAAAAACTAATTCATTCACTTTTTCAAGTGTTATTTATGAGGTATCCACTCTACACAAATCATAGTCACTAAATAAGTATCCTCTTCCAGATTCTCATAACCTCATGTTTAGAGTACACCTAAATGGTCTTCTTGTCTCTTGTCTTTCCCTGTTCCAGTTTATCCTGCACACAAAGGCCACGAAATTCTTCCTCCTACACAAGAGTGGTTATAAGCACAGGCTCTGGAATTAGACTTCCTGGATTCAAACCCTGGCTCCACAACTTCTTAGCCCTGTGATGTTAGGCAAGTTACCTAAACTCTCTGAGCTCCAGTGTGCCAGTCACTGTAGACTGAGTTGCAGAAACAAATGTCTCCCAAATTTTCATAGTTTTAACAATAAAGGTTTATTTCTTGCTCATGCTCATGTCCATAATAGGTCTGAAGCTATGCTCTGTAACCTCTTGGTTCTGTAACGAAGGTTAAAGTTGCAGCCCCTATCTAGATCACACCAGACAGTGGCAGAGGGAAACCACACAGTGCTATAAAAGCTTTTGCTTGGAAATGTCACAAGTCACTTTCACTCACATTTCATTTATGAAAGCAAAGAGGCAGGACTGGGAAGAAGGAGCAGAAAGTATATTGACAACATAATCAATCAGACCCAGATTCCTTGTCTGCAAAATAACTTCCTTATACTTTTCACTTTAATGCCATCCTTACTGCACTTGCAGGTAAAATGTCAGTCCAACAAAACCAAAATATGTTGCCATCTTCTGCCCAGTAACTAAGTTTGATATTTCATATATAAGCTGGCTCTGTAAATACAGAGTAATGGACCCACTCAAGGAAGATAGTGATTTCTACAGAAAAAAAAAAAAAAATGTTCTGCTTGCAAAATGTAGCAAAGGCTTCAATCCCTCATTGTTATCCTGACATTTCCTGCTGGAGGAAAAACTAGTGAAGAGCCTTCATATTCTCAATGGATATGATCACACATCTTCACAAATCCTCACATTTTCAAGCACCTTTATAGCCTATCATCTATTCCATAAAATACAGAAAAGCATAATGTCATTAAAGACTGCTTCGTTTGAAGCAAGACTGCATCATGTGAAGGTGATGACTAAACATAGCAATGCCACATAGAAAAATGACAGAGAGTACATGAATCAGGCTAGACTGTTACAACAAACAACCCCAAATCTCAGTGACTTAACAATGAATTTTTATTCTTAATTTCATCATAGTCCATTGTAGGTTGGTGGTGGCAGGTGGGTAGAGCTAGAAGTTCTGCTCCACATACTCATGCAGGAACCCAGCCTTCTTCAGTCTTGCCATTCCACCCTCCTCTGTGTCTTCGGAGTCCTCTCCATACAGCTGTGAGATAGGGAAAGAAAGTAGAGGATCACATTTAGGAGGGTTTTATAGTCCGGGCCTGGAAAATGTGAATTGCATTTCCACCATGTTCACTGATCACACCTCAGACACGAGGGTGCACCTAACTGCAAAGGAAGCTGGGACATATAGTCTAGCTGTGTGTTGAAAGGAAAGTAGTTTGGGAAACAACTAGCCAATCTGTACCATAGTGACCTAGGCTCACTTTCTAGCTAGGTGACTTGATCCAGTACACAAGCCCTAAGGCCAGTGATTCAAATATGAGAATTTACAAAATCACAAATTATAACATGTTCTATACATTAGGCCTCCTGTGCCATGTACCTTTGGGAATGACAAAGGTCTGTTTTGCTATTATAAAGCACTGGTTCTGATATAAATTGCAGAACCATTCCAGGAAAACTAAAGAGTCTGATCACTGGATTATGCTACTTAGGAAGATCACTGGGTTGGGCTAACAGGTAAAAGAATATAGCAATTCAAGTGCTAAACACACATGAAACAACACAAAGACACAGAGCACCATCATTTTGTGCTGTGTGCGTACACACAAACTCCTCCCACAGAGGTTGACATAATGGAGGAAAAAAAAGAAGAGAAAGGATATGTACACAAGGAATTGAACCAAATCAAATGTTTTGCGATATGCTTGACTACCTGCCCTGATAAGGAATAAGATGAATTCATAAAATTCACCTGCCCTCACAGTTGGTAATTGTTAGAAAATTGTCAGGCCCAAGGATGACATCATGCAGGGCAAACCAAGATCATTTCCTTCTACATTGATTGGCACCTGAGTTTTGCTTAGACCCCAGCTGCCTGGGCCTTGTTGTAAGTAACCAGATATTGTAGGTTTGAAACAGGCTTTCCATTTGCATCACCAGGCAATGAGCACAGCCAACAGGAAGCCCAGTGATTCAGATAACTTGTTTTAATTGAAATCAATACCAACGCAAGCAAACCAGCCTGGGATGGCAGCACTATGCTCTGATGGAATATTTTCATGGTCTCTGCCAAAGACAGTCGTTATCAGGAATGAACTATTAACTTCAACAGTGACTCATAATGCTTTCCAGGAGGGAAAAAAAAAGTCTTTGGACCAGTGAAAGTTTTCAATTAGGAAGAAAAAACTCACTTTTTCAAATCTCTGTTATAAAGTTTCAGTCATAGACTCAAGTTCAATTCCAGTTTGAGGTCCCATTAAATGGAAAGAGACAATTAGCTACACCAGTCCCTCTTCTACTCAACCCTCTTCATCCTTTTCTTTCCACTCTCACTTCAGATTAGGTCTGGTGAAAACAGAGAATAATTATCATAATTCATATGTTTTGAGCATCTTCTAGGTGCAGAGCCATGTTATGGTCCAGGAGTCAGCAAAATCAGCAAACTTCCTTTAAAAGGGGCCAGATAGAAAATATTTTAGGCTTTGTGGGCCATACAATCTTCATCATGACTACTCAGTTCCACTGATGTAACCAAAAGCAGACATAGACAATACATAATGAATGAGCATCTCTGTCTCCCAAGGAAACTTTATTTACAAAACAGACAGCAGGCCAGATTTGGCCTGCAGGACCCTCTTCTAGACTTTACATGTGTTTTCATTTAATCTTCACTGAGGAGGGTATTACTATTCTTATTTTACAGATGAGGTCAATTGATACCCTCAAGGCTTCTCCTCTAGTACTAGGTGGAGCTATGGCCAACACCAAAGCAGACTATTCTTTCCCCGCTTTGCCACTCTACTGCCTGGCTGAAAAAGAAAGTAAGGAATCCTGAAAAATAGCTAAAGCTGCACACCTGGGCCTGTTTATTTACAAATGCAACTCCTACTTTAAACAGGTGTCCAACTCTTCCTTCTTGATGATCCAGTTGACCTGACCAAAGTTTTCATGATGCAAGGTATGTAAGGAGTCAGATGCCACCTAAAAGAAGCATGATCAGAGCATGTAGATTCCTAAAAAAAAGTCTTCTTTCTACAGCCCCTGGAGCTTCCAATCCACATACAAGGTCAAAAATTGTGCCAAATTTGAAGGGTACTTCATAATTAATTTGATATCTCACAAATGCCATAATTATAATATCCATGTGTTTAATGCCCACCAGAAGGACAAGGAGGGAGTGCGTCTATATTCCTGAAGTGCCCTGCACAGCATCTGACACACAGGAAGTTCTCAAAAATATTTGTGCCATGTTTTCATAGAGCATCAGTATAATAAAAGTGTAATACAAGATCCTGCTCTTTGTAAGCCGACACTCTAGCAGAAAAGAAGAGAAATATACACAGATATTATAGTCTGATCTGCATTATTGCTTAGAATCAACAGAGAATTAAAAAGTGCTGTAGTTGTTCAGAGGAGAAAAGAGAGGTGAACTATAGGCACATCTTCATAGAAGACGTGGCATCAAAGCAGGCTCCTGGAACATGTGTAGGATTAAGTAGGTGAAGATGTTGGAGGAAGGACATTTCAGGCAAAGGAGACATGATGAGTAAAGAGAGGAGAGATGGGAAAAGGAGTATTTTCATAGAATATGAGCTGCTTGAGGAAATAATGAAAGACAGGTTGGGAGAAAGTATGACTTGAATTATTATGGAAAGGTTTTGAAATAAATTACCTTGGAAAGGTAATTCCAACTGAAAATATTTCAAAATTTTTTATTTCTCCAAAACACAGAATTATTTGCCTAATCCAAAAGGAAATTGACAGGGAAAAAATGATGCTGGATTGTAATAAAGTAGAAAAATTGTAGTCATAAGGTAAAGTAAATGTCATTACACAATCATCTGTTGTTACTTTTTAGATGTGTGAATTTACATCTCTTCTGATTTAACTCAACACATCATGAGATAGAAACTGAATCTAATCTTTCTCACCATTGCATACCCAGAACCTAACACCAGGCCGGGTATACAACAGATGCTCAATAAATGTTTAAAGAAGAAATGAATGAAGTAGCACTGTCTTTCATATTCATAAACATGAACATCTTTTTTTCCTCATTCTTGGTCAGGGTAAATACATGTCAGCTATTTGAAAGCTAACTAGGAAATTCACAAATAAAAGTTTTATTTAAAAACACAACAAAACAATAAACATTAGTTAGGTTAAGATCCTTGACTTGATTTTAGAGCTGATTCATAAAAGAACCAAATAAACCTGGGTTCTTATTTTAAAATCAGGAATCTTAGAATTTAGCCATATTTGAGAGATCCATATTTATTATGTATGATGGCTACAAATAACACAGAAAAAATCCTATGCTTAAATAAAAGTACTATCAGCCACCTAATTTTTTTTCCACCTCACCACCATAGCCTACTCCCATCTGACCTACTCTGCTCGAGTTATCTTCCTGTAGTTCACGTATGATCATGTTTTTAGCATTTTGTAAACCTAGATTAATGGGTCATTTAAAGTTTAAATATTTGCAAAATCTTCCTAGCAATATCCCACTAAGCATATTGCAGCAACATAAGGTAAATTATGGCCTGCAGTTGGGAGGGTTTTCATGGGAATTCCTATGTTTGTCTGGGCTAGTCTTTGGGGTCAGTTGGAGGGAAACCACCCCCTGCATTTCCTAATCACTGAAGCTAAAGCAGGATTTCCTTGCCAAGTAGGCAAAGCATAATCTTTAGAGACACTCTTGCCTCAGAGTAAGATGATGAAACCCCCAGATGGTGGCTTGTTATTACCATACAGCACAGAAAAGTGTACAGTCTCAATCAGTAATGAAATTGAAGCAGGAGAATAGTCCAGAACTGTGCAACTTCCACAATAAATAATGCAGGGTGTTCTTTTCTTTCGTTTCTTTCCTTCTTTGTTTCATTAGCTATTATTTTTTACTTAAGAAAACATTTCTTGGTGGAAGCGGTTATGGTGGTGGTAGAATGTCACTCCACTGCACTGCAAGCCACAGCTAGCTCCCGAGGTTATTACAGTGCCTCTGTCTGAGCAGTGTGAGTTCCAAAAGTGGGGGTGGAAATTAAATGGCATTTACATAGCAGAGCTGTAGGGATAATTAGTAATTCGACACACAGCCATTCAGGGCAAGGTCAACATGGGCATCATATGATAACCACTTAATGGACTGTGTGAAATGAGTGGGTGGTCTAGGCTCAGCTCTAGCCAGGTACTGGTTCCCACACTCCTAGACTCGGGAGGGGGTCTAGAGTTCACCTGCACACAAAGACTCATACAAACAGCTCCTGTTGGATAGAGTTGGCCATGAAAGCTGCCACTAGACCAGAGGCCGGAGCTCCTTCTGGATAAATAAAGTCATTCAATTAAGCTGCAAATGCATGACATTTTAAGTGCACTGACCTGACTAAATTATACCAGTTGGTAAAAATGTTCAGCCTGAATAATTTTTCCATTTCTTTGTCACAGCATTGTGAAAGGGACTGGCCAGAGTCATGCTAATCCTGGGGAAAACGAGATGTTTGGCAAGAAGAAGGGCACGGAGGCTTCATGTTGAAGATTTACTAACAGGAAAAATACAAAATGGCCTCTCATCCACAAAAAATGCTTCAGAGTGGCCTGACACCATGGGAACCCAGCAGTGTGTCGGGTGGAGCTCAGCCACCTCTAGTTATGAAGTTTCCCGCTCTCGTTCATCCCCACTGAATTGGTGAGAGTGTCCATTTTCGATAGTACCATTCCTTTCTTTGACAGTATAGATCACTCTTCTACATTCAGGGCAAACAAACAAGCAGAGAGGAGCAAAAAATTATGTTGTGTTATAATGAGATTTGCTAATCACTTATTTCAGCACTAATGCTTTGTGGATACTTAATGCAATAGACATCTGTCACAGGCCTACCGTATGCTACTCTGGAAAACACTTACCCTACACCCCAGGCTCCATCTACAGAGAGCCCAAGCATAGGTTAACACATAGATATATTTCAAACTCTTTAGAACAGGGGTCAGCAAAGTTTTCTTGTAAAAGGCCAAAGAGTAAATACTGCTGGTTTGATAGGTCAAATGTTAGTCTTTGTCTCAACTACTCAGTTTTGCCACTGTAGTGTGAAAACAGCCTTAGACAATACATTCATAAGTGAATGTGGCTATGTTCCCATAAAACTTTATTTCAAAAGCAGGCAGCAGGCCTACAGGCTGTCATTTGCAGACCCTTACTCTAGAACACAGAAATTTGCCTAAAAACCAAACAGAGAGAGAACGGAAGGAAGAGCCAAAGTTTACTATTTTTTTGAGACTATGATCCGACATCTCCCAGTCATGGCTACAAAGACATAAATTAATCGCCTTAACCAGATACAGAAGCAGCTTCACTGTCAGAGTATTTTATTAATTCATGATTTATACTAAATCCACTTTCAAAGAGAATCTGAAGTAGCTGTCACTGGGAAAGCATACGTAAAGGCTTGCCTACATGGTGTGGTTAAAGAGACTTGGCCAACCAATGCAATTCCAGGTAGAATTATATGTCATCAATTATAAATTTAATGAAGTCAACAATTTGCCTTTCTCTCATATTAGTTAAGAAGGATTGTGCCCAGGGTAACCACTGTTTTATTCTCTATGTCCATATATTTGATCTTTTCTCTTTTTGTAGATTACACATATAAGTGAGATCATGCAATATTTTTTTCTATGTCTAGCTTATTTCACTTAGCACAATGTCCTCTAGGTCCGTCCGTGTTGTGGCAAATGGCAGAATCTCCTTTCTTTAAGACTGAATAATATTCCATTTTATATTGAATGAGTGAGCAGGAGAAACACACACTGTCTTTCCTCTGTTCTCATAGCACAGCAAGCAACACAGAAGACCAACTTCTGCATCCAAATGTGTGGGGATTTCTCCCCACTAGCAAGTAGTAAGCAATTCTCCAGCAGACAGCAGCTGAGTGTCCTCCAATTCAATTCTGACACTATCTACTTGGAGATAACATCAGATCCTATAGGTTGAGGGAATCAGTCCCCAAGACTGCTCCACACTTCAGATGCCGGTCACCAAGTCCAGCCTCTGGAACTTCTGACCAACCAGCTGTAAATCAGAGTTCCCACAACCCCCTCCTGGGGTTCAATTAGCTTGTTTCAGCAGCTCACAATACTCAGGGAAACACGTATTTATGTTTTGCAGTTTTTATAAAGTATATTAGAAAGGATACAGACAAAGAGATGCATAGGAGGAGACATGGGAGAAGGGGCACAGAGCTTTCCATGTGCTCAGCTATCCAGAAACTGTCCACACTGTCTCTTGTTTTTTTTAATGGAGGCTTTATTACATAGGCATAATTGATTAAATCACTGGCCACTGGTGATCAACTAAACCTTCAGTCCTTCTCCCCTTCCCAGAAGTTCTCGGTCTTTCCTGTGACCAGCCCCCATCCTGAAGCTACTTAGGGGCTGCCAGCCATCATCAGCATACAAAATGACTCATCCCCTTGGAGATTCTAAGGATTTAGGAGTTGTATGTCAGGAGATAGGGAGGAAGACCAAAGATATATTTTCATAACATCATATATATATTACATATATATATATACACACACATATACACACATATCACATTTTCGTTAGCCATTCATCTGTTGACAGACACTTAGGCTGTTTCCATATCTTGGCTATTGTGAATAACTCTGCAATGAACATATGAGGGCATATATTTTTATGAGGTGGTTATTTCATCTTCTTTAGGTGTATATATCCAGAAGAGGAATTGCTGGACTGTACGGTAGTTCTATTTTTAATTTCTTTAGGAACCGCCATACTGGTTTCCATGACTGTACCAATCTACATTTCCAACAGTGTACTAGGGTCTCCTTTTCTCGATACTCTTGCCAACATTTGCTCTCTTGACATTTTGATAATAGCCATCCCAGTAGGTTATAGTCATAGTGGTTTTAATTTGCATTTCTTTGATAATTAGTGATGTTGAGCACATTTTCACGTATCTATTGGTTATTTTTATGTCTTCTTTGGATAAATGTCTGTTCAGATCCTTTGCCCATTTTTTAATCAGTTTTGTTGTTTTTCAGCTATTGAGTTGTAGGAGTTTTTTATAAATTTTGGATATTAACCCCTTATCAGATATGTGGTTTGAAAATAATTTTTTCCCAGTCCATAGTATGCCTTTTCATTTTGTTGATTGTTTCCTTTGCTGTGCAGAAGCTTTTTAGTTTGATGTTGTCTCCTTTATTTATTTTTGCTTTTATAGCCTTAGCTTTTGGTGTGATATACAAGTCATTGGCAAGACCAATGTCAAGGAGTTTTCCCCTATGTTCTCTTCTAGGAGTTTTACGGTTTCAGGTCTTACTCCGTTTAATCTCCCCAATCCTCCAACGCAGGTATGTTTAGCCACATATTACAGAAAAGATGAAAATGAAAACATCTCTAATTTGCACAACTAGTAGCTCTGGGAATTGGGATTTGAACCCAGCTCTATTTCCAAAGTTCACGGCTTTCTGATAAACAGCACAGACTCTTGAGCCCAAAATGCCAAGATTTTACCCATGTCAAGGATTCTTACTTCTTCTTAATTTTTTATCTATGTTATGCTCTTATTCTCTCTCTGCTCATTGTTGAATCAAATTATGATCAAAATGACCTTAAAAAACACCCAATCTTCTGATTGGTACGTAGTTCTTTTTATTTGAGATTACGGGACCCACAGGAATAAAAGACCACACGTCAAAAACTACATCCCCCCTCCTTTCTCACTCAGTTAACTGGGACTGTTAAAATTTTCCATAACTTTCATGCATTTAATTACAAATGAGTCTTGATAGTATAACAATAAGAGGAAAAATAGCTAACATGTACTGGGTACTAAGATATGTGGCAGTCAGTGATACTATTTCATAATGCTTTGATAATCCTATGAGGTGGGTACTGTTATATCTCCATTTTATGGAAACTGTCTCTCACTAGGAGTTAGAATAATATGCTCTGTGTCACCCACTGAAAAAGTAGCTGAGCTGGGATTCAGATCCATATCTGCTTAAATTATTTATAAACTTAGACCTTAGAGAGAAATCACAGGGATGCTTTTCCTGCTTACCAATGACAAGACCACCCCGAATGAGGCAAGTACCTTCTTTCCTATAACTACCTAAACAGACTTTTGAATCCTGGTAAAGGAGGCTAAAAAAGAGTAAGCATCTCTCTCACTCCAGCTCACTCACTTTTCCTACTCTCTCAGTAGCCCCTACAGAAATTGGGAGCCGAAAGTAACAAAAAGAAGGGGAGAGAACAGACATTTTTGAAAGAGAAACTGGAAGAGTTTAATAAAATCCTTTCAAAAATTTTCTTTGGCGGATTTAAATTTATATACGCCTTGGTCCAAAAGCGATTACAACTAAAAGTCAAATACTGTACATGCCAGAATCTTTTACTAACATAGAGGTAGGATTTGTACAAAATATAAAAGTAAGTAGAGTTCTTTCTTTTTTTTCTATTTCCCAACAGCCAGCTACCCATAGTACCCTATGATGGGTTATCCAATATCATAAACCTAGGAATCCACAACTTTTTACTGAATTGCAGAAAGCCTCAAATTCTATGTGCATTCACTCAAGGCTATGAGTCAAAAGACAAACTGCATTTTATTCCCAAGCAGGAGCAATCCACTTTTTCTGCCATCGCCACACATGCATTGTCCTTTTATTCAGTCCTTACAACACAGTATAGTGATAAATCTCTTTTTCTATATGAAATCAAGATATGATCCTTAAACAACAAAGACTAATTGTATTAGCAGCACAATGAGTCACCCTATCACTTATATCCTGGATATATGTGAGATGCATCTGTTGAAATGGAATCCGTGGGCTCCCTTTAATGGGCCAAATGTCTCCAAGGACAGAATACTGGGAGGAAGTGATCCAGCTGCTCAGACTCCAAATCTTTTGTTCTTGGAAGAAAAATCAGGGAAGCATTATGAGAAAAAAAAATAATAAAATAAATGTACACTCTTCACTTTGGGAAAAGATTAACAAAGCTTAGTTAGAACACTGATCATTTGACTGCTTATATTTCTATTTATTCCTTGCAGGAGGTCTGGCGAGAGTGAATTTTTCTCCCTGCTGTGTTCCTCAAATTATGATTTTCAAAACTTTTTCAAGGCACTTTATGGAGGCAAAAGATTATATAATCTACCTGCCCTACGTACTTTCATTGTAACTGCAAAAAAAAAAAAAAAGCCTCATGAAATGAAAGGAGAGTGTTGTTGCCAATAAGGCAACAAGGGAAGAGATGAGCCTAATGTTTCTTAGTATCAAAAAGAAAAATACAGCATAAAAATTATTGTATAAATGGGGACATCTCAGTAATCCAAGACTGCTCAGGCCATCTCTAAATGGCCTTGGGTGATCTGTAAATGCCCTTCAACGAGGGCAGTGTGACTTAGTATGAGGAAAGAGGACTTTACCCATGAGAGAAAGTTGGCCTGGGGGTTGGGGAAGAGGGTGGTGTGGAGAGGAAAAAAGCACAAGTCCTAGAATCGAAAGGGAGCTTGCACAATCATTTTTCCAAGTCCCCTGGGTTGACCACTCTTCCTGTCCTTCTCACAGCCCCCCAGTCTCACCGATTTAGGGAGACAGGGCACAATCTAGAACCTGTGGGAAGATCAGGACATTGCTTGCTTTAGCTCTCCATGTGTTTCCCAGAGAGAAGGTACCTCAAAGCTCAAAGGATGCATTAGCAAAGCTGCACTGCACAGATCACGCATCTTCTCACCCTCTGAGAAGAGTGCAGAAGAGAACTATGGGGGTTCAGGATTACTGTTTTTGTCTATCCTGCCAAAGGCAGTAATGAGAAGAAAGATCGGAACCCTGCTAGGGAAAGAAGTGGCAGGGGTGGCACTGAGGATGACAGAATAGCTCTGGCAAAGGCCGTGGCAATTGACGAATGTGCACAGAAGTGCACACTGGGGCTAGCAGCAGAAAAAACACTGGGCAAGCTGAGCATTATAGAGCAGTGACAGGCAGCAAGATCAGCAGGTGGGAAGGCAAACTCTGATGAGAGGGGCAGCAGCAGACATCTGAGGTACCTCACTTTCTTTGCTGTGAGTAAAGATGGGCTGGGAAAGTACGTGATGGATCCCTTAGTAATTGGGCTGTTGCAATTAGCCACTGAGAAGACTGGGAGCCTCTGGGGAGTTTTGTCAACAAGAGGAAGGTCATTATCATCAGCATTGTAATGAACACTTCATGGGCATTTGTTTTGGCCCAAGCTTTATGCTAAGCCCTTTGCTTGCATTATCTCTTCCATGCCCATAACGCCTCTATACGGTAGTTGCATTTTCCTAGAGAGATATGGCTTTTTACAGATGAGGAAAGGGAGTTCCTCGGAAGGTTAAGAATCTTGCCCCAGTTTAAACAGCCGTCACATGACAGGATGAGGACTGGTCCCAGGGTCTGTCTTTCTCCAAAGCTGGACTTCTTAAACAATGCTGAAGTACTCCCAGCAGCCCCGCCTCACTCTCCCCTTAGGGTTTTCATGTATAGTCATATTCATTCATCAACTTCATTCATGCAACAAAGATTTATGAGGATCTACCATTTGCTAAGGGGTACTTGCTAAGTCTGAGAGTTCACTACAAAAGGGACCAGTGAGTTGACAATAGTAGAATGAGTAGAAAAGAACCAACTAGAGTGGTATTGAGAACAGCATTTCATCTTGTACTAAAGCCCTGTGAGTGGGGAAATGGAAACAGGGCATATTGGAGGAAATAATAAAAAGGGAAGGAGATACTATTGTGGCTATGGAAAGAAAGTTTATCACTTTATCACTTTATCAGGATCTATGGAAGATTTTAAAAAATAGGAGAGTCCTGAATGTGTTTAAATGTTGATAGGGAGGATTCAGTAATAATAACAGCCAACAAATATCTTGCTGGTCATATGTTTCTTATACAAATATATGTATATGCTTTACATATATTTACTCATTTAATCTTCCTTATCAGCCTTTGGAAAATAGGAACTCTTGCTAACCTCATCTTACAGATAAGGAAATGGAAGCACAGAATTTAAGTAACTTGCCCAGCTAATAAGCATCAGAGCTCCAGAGTCCTTGATCTTAACCCATACGGAATCCTATCTCTACGTCCTTCAGAGAAGAAGATGAGTACATCAGAAAAACTACAATCAATAGGTTAAGGTAGTAGTTCTTAAACAGCAGTGTACATGGGAATCAGCAAGCGTGCTCATTAAAATTCAGATTCCCACGTCCTACTCAACCCTTGGGTTTCTGAACCAATAGGTCTAGGCTTTTTCAACCCAAGGCCCAGATGATTGCAATGAAAATGCTCCAGGACAAAACTTTGAGAAGTACTGCTTTGCTTTAACAACTGGGAAGGAGAGAAGCACGGATGCAGATGCAGGCAGGTTGGTATGCTTGGAAGGGGAGGTTCAGGGAGTTTTCTTTTAATGGCTTCTGTTTGTCCTGTGGAAAATAATACAGCACATACGAATACTATAAAACAAACCTGGGTGTCATCTGAAAGACTTTCATCAACTATGCAATGATTGAGAACAACCCAATCCTGGCTTTGAGAACTATACTCCCAGTGGATTGCTGCATTACTTGTCCACTCTTGCCCCAAGAGTGGCTAAAGAAGGCTCTGTGTCTGTTCCTCAAGCAATTGCAGGAAGGACTGTATATAAGAGAGTGAGAGGAAGGCCAGGTGATTGAGGAAAGGCTAGATGAAGGGTGGAAATAAACCAAGTCTGCCAAGGACAGTGCAACTTAGAAACCCTATAGGAAAGAGCCAGTAAGATCCAGAAGAAGAAAAGATGTATTCATGGCTGAAAGGGAAGTACACAGGAGACTTGATTTATTGAGTGTCCTTGTGTTTGCAACGGCATTGTTTAAAATTCCTTTTATCCCAGAATTATTTCCCAGAACTTCCTACCGGGCCTCACAGAACATTGAGATTTACATCTGAAAAATCAGAGCATGACGGGGAACATCTGTGGTCTTCAACTTACACAGCTAATTGCCTTTCCCCGACTCTTACATCACCAGGGACCACAAGCCAACACATGCTGTAAGGATGTAACCAGCTGGAGGGAAAACATTCATTATCAGGGTGAATTACCCAATTCCTAAGCATTCAGCTATGCAGGGGGAAAAAAAATCTGCTTAATGGAAATATCAAAAGTTGACTTTTCTTAGTGTTTCACGGGTCCCTTTCATTGCCTATTTCAGTCACCTCTAAGTAGCAAATCCACAACTGGGTCAGATTTGAAGTTCAGGCAACTCTGAATTATCTGTGCATTGAGCAGTTTATAATCCATATCCAACCCAAATACTGCATTTAGCTAATAATTTTCACTGCTTCCTCCTCCTCATTCATAAATTACTTTCCTGGCACCTTCTACTTGAGGAAGATATTTTCCTTAAGTTTAACCTTGTCTGCCTTCAGCCTGCAACCATAAACTGAAATAGTCAACATTCAGGTATAAAGAAGAGAAGCACAAGGGACATCTCCTACCCCATGAAAGTGAATTTGTTGCAAAATGTAGCATCCCCACCTCCACCTCCTCATGAGCTTGGGGGAAGAGGGCATAGTTCACTTACTAAATTGAACTGGAAATAGAACTCCCCTAGGTAACCAGAGCAAACGTCCATGAATCCAGGCCAAGCCAAAGCTGCTGTTCCCAGCCTCATTCATGGGCCGCCAGCCCACCCTTTCGGAAGTGCTTCAGACAGGACTATGTTGTGTTTCTCCAGCAAGGAAGCTTCCTGTAGGCCACAGTGTCTCCTGCCTTGTAACCATGAGAATAACTGGAGTTCACTCATCTGTCCCCCTCATCCTGTCACAAGGGAGAGCCAAAGAATTCCCATTTAAACAACCTCAGCAGGACTGATGGACAAACCCAAGGAGAAAAAGGGAAACTACAGGAGTCCAAAGGGTTTTAGAAAATCATTTATACACACACCCACATATGGGGGTACTTCAAAAAGTTCATGGAAAAGTAGAATCTTTCCACAAACTTTTTGAATTATATAATGTATACATACATATAATACAGATATATGAGTATGTAGAATTAATATACATAATATTATAAATATATATACATACATATGTATATACGTATATATAGGTATGTGTATTATGTATATTACATATATTCATGTATATATTTATTATTTATGTATCTATATGTATAAATATATAAAATATTGCCCTCCCTTCTTCCCAACACATATTGGCTCTGATTTCACAGTGCCTCAGAGCATAACCAAAAGATTCTAGAGAATCAAAATTAAAAACACAAAGCAGGTTTCCAGCAGGATGGGTGGTGGTTGTCGAAACTTGATTTGCAAGGCCAGGCTTAAAAGCTGATCCAGCACACGGTAGACGGGTGCCTGAGGAAAGAAATGATTTGGCAGTAGCTTTCAATATCCTTCCATCTCCAAACATACAAGTTCAACAACCCACGCTGTTCCCTTATTCTTCCTCCAAATGGGAAGAAACACTTCTGGTAAGACATCTGTTTCAGCTCCCAAATGCCCTCAGAACACCCTGGACTGCCTAGGACCTGCCTGCTGGGTGGAGGCCACGGTGGGGAGGGACATCTTGGGACCACTTGGGTGGTAGGTGTTTCCTTCCATGCCCAAAGGCACCTGGCCTTTGAAGTTTGGAAAACTTCCTCCACAGCACATTGATTTCCATCCACTTTGATTCTTCAAGTCCTTAAGAGATATGAAAAGATAAACTTCCCTCCCCAAAAGAAAAGGGAGAGCCAAGAAAGAAGCTGTAAATGTGCACATTTTCCTGTCACCACTAATAATCCCCTAATAATCAGAGCAGTCTATTGCAAAGTGCTATAAACCTACTACTGAAAAGAGAAAACTCTGCTTTCTTTACAATAATAATGTGACTAATGGAAGTGTGTTCATGAAGTGTAAATCTACTTAGTTGACTGAGAAGTTCTTTTTTAAAAAAGAAACTGCAGAATGGCATTCATTGCCTGTCCCAAAGCAAGCATGACAAGCACACCGTGGTTTTTCTTCCAGTTGTTTTTGTTGTTTTCTAGCTCAGAAGAGCCCAGCCTGGCTTGGTCCTGACCAGCTGGACTACTGTCTGACAGTTAGAACACACATTTAACTGAGGGTAAAAATCACCAATGCAAATTCTTGGTATTTAAGCAATTCTAAATCAACAGGTTCTTCCATGGGAGTGTATGTTAGAAGCTCAATATGACTTCACTGAAGCCAACTCTGAAAATAGAGAACATAAAGGTCTTTTGCTACTGGAAGGCTCATAAATGCCTCTGACTAGCATTTGAGACTTTCAGCAATCTGCCTCCATCTGACTTTCTAGGCATTACACTCGTTTCTTCAAATCAGGTACTGTTCCACAGTCATGTCAGACTTCTTGCTTCCTTATTCTGCAAGAATTTATTACCCCCTGGATTTTCTTGGCCTGTCTCCCTACCTTTCCTATTGGGATTCTAACCAGCTTGAAGACCTGGTTCCTTGTGAACTTTAGAAGTCAAATTACTGGATTTTCTTTTCTCTAAGCTCTATTTTCTCCCTTGCACACAATTAATTGGCCTTCAAACTATTCTGTTCCTTAGTTATCAGTACTAAACTAGCAGTTGTTTTCCCAAATATAGGGAAACAAATTTTAAAATATTATACACGGTATGAAAAAAATAAAACATGTCAATGGATAAAGGGATTCCAGAGTGAGGGTGAAATTTTAGATGGGTGGTCAGGGAAGACATCTTTGAGGAGGATATATCTGAAATAAACAAAGGGAGCCAGCCATATAGAGGGCTGAGGAGGGAGGCATGTGGAGAATGACAGACAGCAAGTGAAAAAACCTGAGAGGAAACCAGCTGGTGTTTCAGGAACAAAAAGAAACTCAGAACAGGATGGAGAAGGTGACAATGATGACTTCAGAAAGGAAGACAGGAGAAGATGGTGTGATGCATGTGGGCTGGAAAAGGAGTTGGATTTTATTCTAAGTGCAATGGGAAAACTTTGGAGGACTTTAATCAAGGAAGTAACATAAGCTGGTTTATGTTTTTGAAAGATCTCTCTGTCTGCAGTGCAGAAAACAGGTTGTAGGAAGGTAAGACCAGAGGCCAGAAGCTGACCTGTTGGGATTCCATGTGAAAGGTGAGAGAGGCTTGCCCTAGGTGGTAGCAGTGAAGATGAGAAGTGGTTGAATTGGGAGAATATTCTGGAAATAGAGCTGGCAATTTTTGATGATGAATTGAATACAGGTTATAAAAGAAAAAGAACAATTAAGATTTTTGGCCTAAGCAACTGCATGTCACGTGACCTGGATGAACCAATGTTTCTATTACATCCCAGTCAACAAACATCATTATTATCTTCCAATTACTGAATAGTTACTATGTGTCGTGTATGTTTTAGCCATTGTTTAATAATCATTAGATAAGCCAGTGAGTAGAAATTGTGGCCAACATTTAGCAGATGAAGAAAACGAGCCTCAAGAGATTAATTTGCCCCAAATCACACAGCTAAACCAGGTTTCAAACCATGGCCAGCAGTACTCGAAAATCTATACTGTCTTCATTCAGCCACAACTCCTTGCATTTGCCCATTACATTCTGGACGTGCACAAGCACTGAAGTTCATCCTTCAACTGTGTAGGCATAGAAAAGAGACTGGACAGAAAGAAACCAAAAGTAATCTTCACTCTTTTCTGGATGGTGGGATTACATAAGACTTTCTTGTCTTTACACATTTATGGCAAGTATTTTTGGTTTGTTAAGTTATTGGAATTTTTTGTTTTGTTTTGTTTCCTATAAGGAAAATTGAGGAATCTAAAGTCAGGTCTGAAGACAACCCTTGTTCTAATTCCAGTTCTAAATCTTAATAGTTCTATATCCTTTAGCAAGTTTCTTAGCTTCTAAAGGTGTTAATTTCCATGTCTATAATGTGTGTTTAATAATATTTACCTTGGAGGCTGATATGAAGATTAAATGAGAAGTGTAGGATACATTTAACATATGTCTGGCAGGTAGAAAACCCTCAATAAATAAATGGTATCTATTTTAGTGGTAGCTTCCAAGAGTGGGCACAAGGACACAAATAATTATCTGGCAATATTATATTTTCTGTAATCTATTTCTAAATAAAGACTCAGACAAAAGAGACAGTGACTTGCCTAATAGCCAAGATAAATTACAGTCAGGACAAGAATTCTTATTCCTAATTCCCTGAACACATCCACTAAATCACCCAGTTTCTTCAATATCATGTATTTTTTTAAACCATTACCCAATTGAACGCTCCTGGATTCTATAGGCATCTAAACCACAGATGCTACAGACTAGACATTCAAAAGAATAAACTACTAAGTCACGTAATCATGCTCAGGGAAGACTCCTAAATCAAATTTTTACTAAGAATACACACTGCTGAAAATATCTATTGCTAGTAAGAAAATTGTCAGTGTAGTCTTAAGAGCTATTTTTATTTGGAATGCCTAGAATCCATTAATCTGTGTGTCTTAAAAGAAATATATTTTCTAATCTACTCTGTCAAGTCATGCAAAATAAGGAATTCTTAAATCTCTAATACAGAGATCCCTTCTCCTTAAGGCTAAACCAATTCCCTTCAGGTAATTGCTAGAATGGAAAGCAGTTTTGATGTCTGGTTGATTATCAAAATCAACTGAAGAGTTTAGTAAAAATTATCAATTTTCTCATCTCCAAATTCTCAGAGTCTTTGATCCAGGAGATCTGGAGTGGGGTATAGGAATAAATAATTTTTAAAAGCTGTCCATTAACAACCAGGGAAATGCAAATCAAAACCACTACGAAATACGATATCATATCCATTAGAAAAGTTGTGATCAAAAAGACAAGTGTTGGTGAAATTTCAAGTGTCATACACTACCAATAAGAATGTAAAATGGTTCAGCAGCTTTGGAAAACAGTCTAGAAGTTCCTTGAAAGGTTAAACTAGAGTCACCATCTGAACCAGAAATACACAAGAAAATTAAAAACATAATATGCAGGATACAAATATTTATAGTAGCATTATCCATAATAGCCAAAAATTGGAAACAGCCCAAATGTTCATCAGCCAATGAAGAGATAAATACGATGTTGTCTATACATACAATGAGATAGAATTTGCCCATAAAAAAAGTAATAAAGTACTGATACAAGCTAAAACATGGATAAACCTCGAAAACATTGTACTAAGTGAAAAAAAACCAGTCACAACACATATTGTGATTTTATTTATATGAAATGACCAGATTAGGCAAATCTATAGGGACAGAAAGTACATTACAGTTGCCTAATCTTGGGGGGGACAGAGAGTGGAAATGTTCTACTAATGGGTACAAGTTTTCTTGAGGGGGTGATTTAAATATTCTAAAATTGATTGTGGGGATAATGGCACAACTAATTTAATGAATGTACTAAAGCCATTGACTGAACTGTACAACTTAAATGAATGAATTGTATGGAATATGTATTATATCTCATTGAAGCTGTTACATTAAAAAAATAAAAAGCTATGCAGGGGATTGTGACATGCAGACAGGTTTAAAAACCACTGCTTTAAGCCCTTGCTACTCAAAGTGTGGCCCATAAATGCAGTATCTGCACCACCTGGGAGCTTGTTAGGAATGCAGTTCTCATTGTTTGGAGGGAAGAGATTCTGCATCTCAACAAGAACCCTGGGTATACATTAAAGTTTGAGGAGCACTGCTGTAAGGTACTATTTAGGACGTTCTCAAAACATGTCTATTCAATCCCAAAAAATCAAACCAAAGACTTTGACCTCCTTAATGCCTAAACTGTGTGGGCATGCTGGCTAGCATCAACAGTTCATTCAACTATAGCAAAATTGACCAAAACAATCTTGGAGAAAGCTCCAAAGAGAAGACCTTTATAAACAAATCTCCTGAGTCCATCATAGGAGTTTTAAGTAGTGTGGCTAGAATCTCACTGGAGAACATGAAAGTGTTTCTGATTTTAGTGAACTGGAGAAAAGGGTTACATTAACCCAACAGTCAATCTGAGCAGAGGCAGAGAGGTATAGGTAGGTAGAGGTGGGAGCAAGGTGAATGTTCGCATAATCTGACGTGATTTATATCTCTCAGTTTTTGTTTACCATTAGTTGATTTAATGAAATATGTGTGATTTTTTCACACTTTACTAAAGAATCATGTTTTCTTTCACAATATATGTCACTCATTTCACATGTTTTATCATATCCCCAACAGCTAGAGTGCTTTTTAGAAAATTTAATTCTTCATCACTAAGGTATTATGTTGGGCCCTAGAGGCTTATGTTTTCATGTACATAGGCAGTCTGTTCATTCGACGTTCCAGTTAATAATACAGGGTCAACTCACCTCAAATGTGGGCCATCACGAATTGACACAAAGTGGCAAAAGCCACAAAACATTGCAATAAGTGACCATTTTCATGTTCTTTTTTTTTTTTTTTTTTTTTTTAAAGATGACCGGTAAGGGGATCTTAACCCTTGACTTGGTGTGGTCAGCACCACACTCACCCAGTGAGCAAACCGGCCATCCGTATATGGGATCCGAACCCGGGGCCTTGGTGTTATCAGCACCGCACTCTCCCGAGTGAGCCACGGGCCGGCCCCATTTTCATGTTCTTATCCTATTCACAGTGTCTGTATTGTATGTACAGTGGTTATTAGACAAGTAGTTGATAGACTAACTTAGTCTGAACTCAGAAATGCCCTCTAATAGTTGTAGGAGTTTGTGCAAGCCATTTAAGCAGTTTAAGTCTTAGTGTCCTCTTCTCTAGGTTGATATAATAACTTCATAAAATTATTGTAAGGAAAAGATGGCATAGTGTACATAACATATTTAATATGCTTTTTAAACACATTAAGCTCTCAATAATGTTAACTATTATCATTGTCATCATGATCTAAAATAGGGATATCAGCAATCTGTGACAGCACATATGTTTTTAAACCATTTTATAATCTGACTTCAATTTAGTGTAAAAAGATGCAATGTATTTACAGTAAAAATTGACAACCTATAGGGCTCAATGAATTCAGATACAGTGCTATTCAGATATAGTGTGTCAGATGAGATGTCTGAAAACCTTAGTTAAAAACCTTTACCAGAAAAGAGAATAGCTGGCCATGTAAAAATTCAAGAGCTTGCCCATATCCTAATGAACCAATACAGTGTAACCAACCTCAACAAGGAAATACTAAGTGTCCCAGGGACTAGGCCACAGAGGCACTCTCATGCAACTCCAACATTGAATTTGGCCAAAGTACCTACACAGAGACTATACAACTGCATCTACCTGGAACCAATACTAAAACACCCCATTCTACCATCATTATAAAACACATCTACAAGAGGAACCCCTTTCCTTAAACCCCACTCCAGAGTACTAGAAAAAGCAACTGCTCTACCAGACAACTAAACACCAACATAGAGATACAAGAAATAGGAAAAAACAAGAAAATATGACACCATCAAAGGAGTGTAATAATTCTCAAATACCAGATCCTATAGAAAGGAAGTCCTTGAAATGACTGAAAAGGGATTTCAAGCAAAAAACCTCAGAAAACTCGGTGAGATACAAGAAGACTCAGATGACACAATAAAATGAGAAAAAGTATCCAGGACATGAAGAGAAAAGTGTACAAAGAAATTAATGCCCCCAAAAATAATGTAGCAGAGTTTGTGGAGCTGAAGGAGTCATTCAATGAAATAAAAAACACAGCAGAGAGTTTAAATAACAGGCTGGAACAAGCAGAAGAGAGTATTTCTGATCTTGAAGATAGCCTTTTTGAAATAACCCTGATGGACAAAAAATAAAGAAAAAAGAACTTTAAAAAAAATGAAGAAAATCTAAGAGAGCAGACAACCTTAAGTGCACAAATATCTAAATCAGGGTGTCCCAGAAAGGGAGGGGAAAAAAGACATTAAAAACATATTCAATGAAATAATAGCAGAAAACTTCCCAGGCATAGGGAGAGATTTGACCTTCAGATCCAGGAGGCTCAAAGATCTCCAACAAGATTCAACCCCCCAAAATCCTCTCCAAGACACATTATAGTCAAACTGACAGAACTCAAAGACAAAGAGAGAATCTTAAAAGCAGCAAGAGAAAAGCATCAAGTCACCTATAAGGGAGCCCCTATCAGACTAACAGCAGATTTCTAAACAGAAACTCTGCAGGCCAGAAGAAACTGGGATAATATATACTGGGATAATATATTCAAAATACTAAAAGAAAAAAACTGCCAGCTGACAGTACTATACTCCACGAGGCTGTCCTTCACAAATGAAGGAGAAATAGTATATTTCCCAGGCAAACAAAAACGGCAGGAGTTCACCACCACATGATCAGCCCTACAAGAAATCCTCAAGGGAATACAGCACCTTGCATCTGAAAAACAACCATCATTACCATGAATACACAAGAAAAAACAAACCCAACAGTGGAGCAAAAATGCAAATGATAAAAAGAAAGGAACCTTATCTAACCACCTCAAGAAACCAACAAACACAGAAGACAAACAATAAAATGGAAAGAAAAGAACAAACGATATTTAAAATATCCAAACAAAGATTAATAAAATACCACGAGTAAATCTTTCAATAATGACTTCAATAATAATTCCCTTCAATAATAACTCTTAATGTAAAAGGATTAAATTCCCCACTCAAAAGACACAGATTGACAGATTGGAATAAATAGCTAGACACAACTATATACTGTCTTCAAGAGACTCACCTCACCTGTAAAGACACAAACAGAGTAAAAGTGAAAGAATGGAAAAATATATACCATGCAAATATCAAAAATGAGCAGGAATAGCTATTCTTATATTAGATAAAATAGACTTTAAACCAAAAACCATAAAAAGAGACAAAGAAGGCCACTATATAATGATAAATGGGTCTATACAGCAAGCCCCAAGTCAAGCACACCAGAACAGGAGGAGCCACAGGACCCCCAGCTCAGGCCAGTCCCCACTGCCCAGAGAGGTCTGAGAGCCACTGGGCCCATCCCCTTGAGACAGCCACGCCAGAACAGGCAGGTGCTGCACACTGTGGGACCCCCAGTCCAGGCCAATCCTTGCCACCCAGAGAGGTACAAAAGCCACTGGGACTACATGCCCCAAGCCAACCATGCTGGAACAGGCAGGCGCTGTGGGACCCCCCAGCCCAGGCCAGTCCATGCTGCCCAGAATTGGCAGTCCCTTTGGGATCCAGACCAGACATCAGGGTGGAACAAGTGGACCATGAAACCCCCTGACACAATGACTAAACACCAAAGGAAAGATACCAGAAATATGAAAAATCAAGAAAGTATGACACTAACAATGGAAAATAATAACTCTCAAGCTCTAGATCCTATAGAACAGGAAGTCCTTGAAGTGACTGACAAGAAATTTCAAACAACAATTCTAAGAAAACTAAATGAGATACAAGAAAACTCAGTTAGACAACGCAGTGAAATGAGAAAAAAATATATACAGGACCTGAAAGAAGAAATGTACAAAGAAATTAATGCCCTGAAAAAGAATGTAGCAGAGCTTGTAGAGCTGAAGGATTCATTCAGTGAAATAAAAAACACAACAAAGAGTCTAACCAGCAGGTTGGAAGAAGCAGAAAAGAGAATTTCTGACCTTGAAGATGGGCTGTTTGAATTAACACAGGCAGACCAAAACAAAGTAAAAAAGAATTTTTGAAAATTGAAGAAAATCTAAGAGAGATAACAGACAAATATCCAAATCAAGGGTATTCCAGAAAGGTAGGAAAAAGGAAATGGCATTGAAAACATATTCACTGTAATAACAGCAGAAAAGGTCCTCTCCAAGACATGTTACAGTCAAACTGGCAAACCTCAAAGACAAAGAGAGAATCTTAAAAGCTGCAAGAGAGAAGCATCAATTCACCTATAAGGGAGTCCCCATCAGACTAACACCAGACTTTTCATCAGAATCAGAAACTCTAAAAGCCAGAAAAGAATGGGATGATGTATTCAAATACTAAAGGACAAAAATTGCCAGCCAAGAATACTTTACCCAGCTAGGCTATCCTTCTGAAATGAAGGACAAATAGTATATTTCTCAAACAAAAACTGCCAGGGTTCACTACCACATGATCAGTCTTCCAAAAAATTCTCAAAGGAGTACTGGGTTTGGTACCTGAAAAACCACCATCACTGCCATGAATACTCAAGAAAGAACAAAACCTACCAGTAAAACAAAAATGCTAACAATACTGATAAAAAATAGTTTATCTACCACCCCAAGAAAACAACAAATACAGAAGACAAACTGAAAATCAGAAAGAAAGGGACAAAAGGTACTTAAGACCTCTAAACAAAAATCAATAAAATGCTAGGAGTAAATCAACACCTTTCAATAACAATTCTAAATGTAAAGGGATTAAATTCCCCACTCAAAAGACACAGACTGACTGACTGGATTAAAAAGATGGACCCAACAATATGCTGCTTTCAAGAGACTCACCTCACCTGTGAAGACACACATAGACTAAGAGTGAAAGCATGGAAAAAGACATACCATGCAAATAGAAATGAAAAATAAGCTGGAGTAGCTATTCTTATATCATATAAAATAGACTTTAAAGCAAAAACCATAAAAAGAGATAAAGAAGTCCACTATATAATGATTAAAGGATCTATCCATCAAGAAGACATAACAATCATAAATATATATGCATGCATCATTGGAGCAGCCAGATTTATAAAGCAGACACTGTTAGACCTAAAGAATGAGATAGACACTAATAGCATAATAGCAGGGGAACTGAACACCCCACTCTCAACATTGGACAGATCGTCTAGGCAAAAAATCAGTAGAGAAACACAAGATCTAAACAACACTTTAAACCAATTAGACTTGGCAGATATCTACAGAACATTCCATCCAACAACTTCAGAATATTTATCCTTCTCATCAGCACATGGAACATTCTCCAGGATAGACCACGTTAGGTCACAAATTAAGTCTCAACAAATTCAAAAAATTGGAATTATTCCATGTATTTTTTCCAATCACAATGGATTAAAATTAGAAATCAATAACAGACAGAACTCTGGAAACTATACAAACACATGGAAATTAAACAGCATTCTACTTAATGACATATGGGTCCATGAAGAAATTAAACAGGAAATCAAAAAATTTCTTGAAATCTATAAAAATAATAACACATCATATCAAAAACTCTGGGATACTGCAAAAGCAGTACTAAGATGGAAATTTACCTCATTAAGTGCTTACTTGAGAAGAATGGAAAGATGGCAAGTAAACAACCTAATACTTCACCTTAAAGAACTAGAAAAACAAGAACAACCCAAATCCAAAGTTGGCAGATGTAAAGAGATAATCAAAATCAGAGCAGAACTAAAAGAAATAGAAACCTGAAAAAGATACAAAAAAGATCAATGAAACACAAAGTTTTTTTTTGAAAGATAAATAAAATTGACAAACCTTTAGCAAGGCTAACTAAGAAAAGAAGAGAGAAGATGCAAATAACAAAAATTAGAAATGAAAAAGTTGATATTATAACTGATACCTCAGAAATACAATGAATCATTAGAGACTACTATAAACAACTATATGCCAACAAATTTGAAAATATGGAGGAAATGGATAAATTTCTGGGTACATACAAACTATCAAAACTGAGCCAAGAAGATACAGAAAATCTGAACAGAGCAATAGCAATAAAAGAGATTGAAGCTGTTATCAGAAGGCTCCCAACAAAGAAAAGCCCAGGACTGGATGGGTTCACTGCAGAGTTCTACCAAACCTTCAAAGAAGAACTGATACCAATTCTACAAACTATTGCAAAAGATTGAAATGGAGGCCATTCTCCCAAACTCATTCTATGAGGCAAACATCACCCTGATACCAAAACCAGACAAAGATACAACAAAAAAAGAAAACTACAGGCCAATATCCTTGATGAATATAGATGCAAAAATCCTCACTAAAATACTAGCCAACAGAATACAGCAACACATACACAAAATTATACTCCATGGTCAAGTGAGATTCATCCCAAGGATGCAAGGTTGGTTCAACATATGCAAATCAATAAATGTGATACACCACATCAATAAAAGCAAAGACAAAAACCATACAATCATCTCTATAGATGCTGAAAAAGCATTTGACAAAATTAACATTTGTTCATGATGAGACTCTCTACAAGTTACATATTGATGGAAAGTATCTCAACACAATTAAAGCTATATATGATAAGCCCACTGTCAATATCATCCTGAATGGGGAAAAGCTGAAAGATTTTCCCTTGAGAACAGGAACTAGACAAGGACACCAACTCTCACCAATCCTATTCAACACAGGGTTGGAAGTACTAGCCAGAGCAATCAGAAAAGAGAAGGAAATAAAGGGCATACAAGTTGGAAAAGATGAAGTCAAACTTTCCCTGTTTGTGGATGATATGGTCCTATACATTGAACAGCCTAAAGCCTTTACCAAAAAACTCTTAGAGTTGATAAATGATTTCAGCAAAGTTTCCCCATCAAAATTCCAATGACATTTTTCTCAGAAATGGAAAAAACTATCCAGACATTTACATGGAATAACAAAAGACCACAAATAGCCAAAGCAATCCTGAGCAAAAAAATAATAAAGCTGGAGGCATAACACTACCTGATTTTAAACTATACTACAAAGCTATAATATCCAAAACAGCATAGCACTGGCATAAAAAACAGACACTTGGACCAAGGGAACAGAATAGAGAACCCAGAAATCAGCCCATATACCTACAGTTGACTGATTTTCAACAAAGGCACCAAGAACATACACTGGAAAAAAGACTGCCTCTTTAATAAATATTGCTGGGAAAATTGGGCATCCATATGTAGAAGAATGAAACTAGACCCATACCTCTCACCATATACCAAAATCAACTCAAAATGGATTACAAAATTAAATATATGTCCTGAAACTATAAAATTCCTAAAAGAAAACATAGGGGAAACACTTCAGGAAGTAGGCCTGGGCATTAACTTTATGAATATGACCCCAAAAGCACAGGCAACAAAAGGATTTATAACAAAAGGATTATAATAACTAAAAAGCTTCTTCAAAGCAAAGGAAACAATTAACAGAGCAAAAAGAAAACCAACAGAGTGGGAGAAAATATTTGCAATCTATACATCTAACAAAGGATTAATATCCAAAATATACAAGGAACTCAAATAACTTAACAGCAAAAAAACAAGTAACCCAATTAAAAAATGGGCAAAGGAGCTGAACAGACATTTCTCAAAGGAAGATATACAAATGGTCAACAGACACATGAAAAAATGCTCAACATCACTCAGCATTCAGGAAATGCAAATCAAAACCACACTGAGATATCATCTCACCCTAGTTAGGCTAGCTATCATCAAAAAGACAGTGAAAAACAAATGCTGTCGAGGATGCAGAGAAAGGGAAACCCTCCTACACTGTTGGTGGGACTGTAAAATGGAGCAGGCTTTATGGAAAATGGTATGGTGGTTACTCAAACAGCTATGGGTAGAACTGCCATATGACTCAGCTATCACAATGCTGGGGGTATACCCAAAGGAATGGAAATCATCATGTCAAAAGGACACGTGTACTCCTGTGTTTATTGCAGCTCTATTTACAATAGCTGAGAGTTGGAATCAAACTAAATGCCCATCATTGGATGAATGGATAAAGAAAATGTGGTATATTTATACAATGGAATTCTAGTCTACCATAAAAAAGAAAGAAATACTGCCATTCACAGTAACATGGATGAAATTAAAGAAAATAAGTGAAATAAGCCAGGCACAGAAAGAGAAATACTGCATGTCCTCACTTATATGTGGGAGCTAATAAAAAATAACTAAAAAAAAAAAGATACAACAATCACAATGAGACATTGAACATTTTAAGAGACAGAACAGAACTGAGGTTGTCTAGGGTGGGAAAAGGGGAGAGGGAAGGGGAAAGAGAGAAATTGGTAAAGGGAAAAAATAAAAATAAAATAAAATAGAGGTCATGGAGCAAGAGAGACTGAGGCAAGATTGTCTTTCTTAAGCAACTAACCACCATATCATTACTATTCATTTGGATATGGCCTAGGTCTAGGTGACGGATGGATATCCACAAGTTTACTTAATACCCAGATTTCTTCAACCACAGCAGAGTCCTGGTTTAATACTATTTATCACACCATAGTTTGGAAAATACTAAAAATCCTCCCAAATATTGTAGTCTGTCTGGACTCTCCTGGATTATATAAGAAAATATACAGGAAGCAGTGCTGTACCAGGCACATGAAGAATATTCCATAAAAATTAATAGATACTGAAGAAAACCACATAACAGAGAAAACTCCTAACTAGGTTAAGAACTAAGCAACATAACATAAATGAAAGGAGCTCTGGTTGTAAAAGAAACCAGCAGGGAAGGGAATGGAAAGATTACATGGCCCATGTCATCGCTTTTCTAACTTTGCCTAGAGTGTCCTCTGCAGGGCTGATAGGTTATGGAGGAATCCTAGATTTTGCTCGGCTGTGCCTTCTATCCAAGGCTCTGGGAGGGACTGGACAAAAGCCACAGAAGACACGAACTCTCAACCTCAGCTGAGTAAATAAACAATCTCAGGGAAGATGCGTGGGCTTCCCTTTGCTCCCCAGCTAGAACAAGACTTCTATTGAACCCAGCTGATCAGATATGTAAGAGCCTCTGCAGCCCAGTTGACATGGTTCCTGGTTCTGTCATTTACTGTCTGTGATCTTGAGCTATTCAGTCTCTCAAAATCTCCAATTCCCTGTCACTAAAATGGGGATAATAATAGTTGCTACCTCAAAGGGTGTTCATTCATTCAACAAATGCTTTTTTGAGTGCTTACTTTGTGCTCAATAATGTCTGGGAATACGGCTGAGAATCAAGTAGACAAAACCTCTGCCCTCATGGAATTTATATTCCAGTTTCAGACACGGTGGCAGAGAGGTTTACCAAGGCAGCCTGGACCTGTTGCAGAACCTTCTCTTGTCTGGGCTCCACTCAAAACTAGCAGCTTTTTGGGTCACCCTGGTGGCATAGCACACTCAAATGAGGTACGTATCGCCTCTCAAATCCAAAGTGTTGATAATCTTTTTTGGTTGTGGGAATGACCGGATACAACAAATTATCCTTTGTCTTAGAAGACATATTCTGACATGTCTCATACCACTGAACTCATAGAAACTTCAATTAGGTGGAAGGCCCCTGAATTTGGGAGGGGGGGGATTTATTTCCCACCCTCTGTCAGTCTTAACAATGTGGCCAGAGTAATTGCTACTTCATACTCACCAGGAATTGCTACTTCATGCTTCATGCTTCATGTCCAGTCAACATCACGTCAATACAATGGACCACTTTGATGTCCTGTGGAAGGGGTTTAGACTGCCCTGTGGCGCTGGGGTGAGTATTTCATCACAGATGTGCAAGAGGCAATTAATACAGTTAGTTCTGTGTCAGAGCTAACCCTCCACCACTGTTACCTGCTGTTGCTCTGCTCAAAGCCGGTCCTGTATGTCAGGATGCTCGGCAGGGGCCGGCGGGGGCGGAGGAACGCTGCTCACAGAGTCGCCTTCTTTTCTACAGACCCCTCTGGGTTTCCTCTCTCCCTATGTACCGTCCAATTGTTGTTCGCAAAGATGTGAATGAACGTTTTACGCTACACCCCAACAATAAATATTTCTCAAAGCAGCACTTCATTGCACCTCAGCAGTGCTCCCTTGTGACCGCCTCATTAATCTGCATCAATGATGCGTCGGCTTGCTGGGGTGCGCTCTGCTGTTCTGAAGCACAGGAGGAAACGAGGCGATGTTGGCTGTTCCCGGGCCCACTTTGCAGCGCGCGCGGGCGCAGCTGCCTGGCAGGGCAAGAGACGCTGCGGGAAGTGGGTCACCCTGACCAGATTAAGTTCAAGCCTCACCCCCCGCCCCCATAACATCCCTACCTCGCCCTGGAACAGGAAGGCTGTTTGGAGGCCTCTGCCCCCAGTCACTGGAGCAGCCTCCGGGGAGGCGCGGTGCGCGGCGCGCAGAACAGACGCTGGGCTGCGGGCGGGCGGGGACCTTCTCAACGAACCGCATGCAAAGGGCTGACAGCCTGGGGTCCCAGGCTGCTCCAACTGCCCCGCCCCAGAGTCCGGCGACGGCCGTAGCAGCCAGAAGCCTCCTTTCTTCCAGCGGAGCGGGGCGGGGAATTGATGAAAGAACTTTTTTTTTTTTTTTTTTTTTTTTCTTTCTGAGATTTTTTTCATCGTTCCCGGAGCATCACCTGTTTGGCAGCAGCACATGTTAGAGACCTATGGCCCTCTGATTTATTCCTTTTTTACTGTTTCCATTAAAGGCCGAGCAATTTCTTCCACTGTGACTTCCTCTCCCATTCCTGAAAGAAAGCCCTTAGAAATTACCTACAGGACCCCAAGTGTACCCCAAAGGAGGTTTAAGGCATGGGCTCTGCCTCCTCACACAGACCCTGCCTGCGCCTTCATATTAAAGTCATGGTAATAGCTGTCTTTCATGCAAGGTAAACGATAAGTCTACAGGAGTTATTTCATCTTATACCCATGAGATAAGTACTGTTATCACCACTTTACAGATGAGGACACTGAGGCTGACAGACGTAAGCCAACTTGCCTAAAGCCATATACCTAAAAAGCACTGAGGCTGGGACTGGATCCCAGGGAATCGAATTCCAGAACCTTCAAGTTTCCATATTCTCCCCACTCCACCCCTTTCTTTAACTAATATCTTCTCTTTTTAATTTATTTATTTTTAAATTTCAACCCCAGTTTGTGATTTGACCTACAGGAACGAAAAACCCTGTGTCTTTGCTCTGGTGATAAAAATTAGTGAGTGCATGGGAATCCATAGGCTTAGTTCTTTTACCCTTTTAAGTTTTCCTTGTTTTTTGAAACTTTTCTTGGAGCTAATTGAAATACAATAGCACAAAAAAACAATATGGTCTAGTTTGCCAAGAAACTCAGCAAAACCATATGCAAAAATTGGTGCACCCAGGCAGTAAATACTGGAAGCCCCTGGACTTGAAGTCAGAATACTTGAGTTTCAGTACTGCCTCTGCTATCTGCTATCTGGGTGACCCCAGACAAGTCATTCAACTCTCTGAGCTTAGTTCCTTATCAATAAAATGGAGAAAGCTATAGTTTCTACCCAACCAGCATTGTTGTGAAGATTAAATATGGTAGGTTATGTGAAAGAGCTCTTTGCTTTCTATATAACCCACCCTTCTGCCACCTTTCATAGATGCTATGTAACCAAGGGAAGGAGGTGGCAGTATAAAGGCTGAAAGGAATTAGAAGGATAAAGCTGCTGCTAGGAAAAGAAGCAGAACAGCTCTTAGGAAAAGCTACTATTTCTCCCTTTCTCTGGGAATCCCCTGGGAGGCACCCACTATTCCCAGAACCAGCTCCAGCAATTCCCAGCTGGCCCTCCCCCACCCTCAGCTCTCCTGAAAGGCCCAGCTTTGGGGGAAGGTCACATCCTGGCTACCACAGTTTCAAAAGTCAGCTCTAAATCATAACCGATCACCCTCATTTCCTTGACACAGGCAGCCTTCAAATGAGCAACAGAAAATGCTCACTGTCAGTTCATTTGTAACAAGAGAAGATAGAAAATGTGCTCCTTGATTGTGCAGAAAAAGCTAGACTGGGGAGAGGTTCCCATGCATTTCCCCCTCTACCCTAGCTCATAAATGGAGGCACACAATGAAACTATACCTTCATGGGTGAGTTTGTTGCAGGCACATTGAAAAAAAAAAGAAAAGGAAAAAAAGTAAAAGATACTTTTTTCTTCTGGAAATACTTATAGCCAAAAAAAATGGATGTCTTTCTTCTCAGTTCCTCTCTGGGGAAAAACTTTGACCTTTGTTTCTTCATTGAACTCCTTATTCCCTGCAGAAGGCATTGCATCATCCTGAAAATCAATACTGAGCAGCCAGCAGTCTCGCCCCTTCCATCCAGCAGGCATTAACAACTTGCGTGGCCCCCCTCAGATGCATCTGTCCCCCTGTCCCCATCTCTGTTGCTCTTCTCCCTCTCTATATATTTCGTTCTTCTTGCTATTGCAAATCTCCCCCATGTGATGACTACACTGTTTTCTGGTCTGCCTCCCATGAAAAGATATTGTAAGGCTTTATCAGCACCCTCCACACCTACAGGAGGACTTTCCCAGGTCCTTTCTTTTCTGGACATGGATATCTTTTTAAAGGAAGAAAGGAAGAGAGAAAAGCCAGGCAAATTTGTGGCAGTAAACACAAACTGAAGCAGGATGGGGCAGGGTAAAGATGTGGGAGAGAAAGCCTACGGCCACCTGTTTGGAATAGATTAGCGAGGTTTAAACAAAAACATCCCCAAGCCTCCACAAAACCTCCAGGAAAATGGTGCATTTTCTGATTCCTTCCTCCCACGCTTCACCCTGAAAAATAAAGAGAGGATGACCTGAGAGCCAATGGGGACAAGACTATCTCAGAGGACGATGGAGCACTGGATCAGGGCTCAGGGGGCGGTCCATATTTTTTATAATGCAGTTAGAGAGTAGGGCAGGAAGCAACAGCTGCAGAAGCCTGCCTCTGCTGAAAAACTGCCTGATGGCCCAGAACTAAAGATTTCATTTTATGGGGGATGCCCAGCCTTCCCAAGATTGGACATTTATCTACTCTTTCAGGATAGTAGCACAGTGACAGTGCTTCCTGTGCTAAAAAAGCAAAACAAAGAAGCTGACCAAAAACTTTTGTAAATTAGTGAATGCAGTTATATAAATGCATTATATAACCCATTTTATATAAGTACGTTTACATCAAAATTAAACCATTTTATTAGAAAATACAATTAAGACTGCACTAGAAAAATCTGGAACATGTATGTGCTGTACTCATACTTGTAATCACAGCTATTCCCTTCAGGCATGTGCCTGCACATGCACACACATGCATGTGCTGGCCATGTCAGCTTTTTGAAACCACTTATCCTGATCGTTGGCACATTTTAATCACTGGCACATTTTAATGTCCTCCTGGAGAAAACTGTAATCCCTAAGAAGGTCCTTATTAGTGAACCTGCAATGCCTGGCCGATGGGAAAGATGCCATAGCAGGTGTGGTTTCACTGACATTTACACAGAACTGGCTTGGCCTTCAAATCCCACCACTTGGACCTGGTATTGGGACACATTGTTAGCTAAAGTCTAATTGATACAAATATTTGGAGGCGGTTTGGTGACATTAAATGTCCATTCCCTTTGACCCAGAGATTTCTCTTTTAGAATGTTTGAGGATTTTGTAACAGCACCACTTTCAGAGTGAAAACTGAAAAACAACCTAAATGTTTACCAATAGGAGATTGGTTAAGTAGTTTGTTAAGTAATTGGCTAAGTAATGTTCACAATAGTATACTTCAGGAGGAAAATGGAGATTATGGACAATATGTACAATGTGATTGGTTAGGAATAGGAAAAAATCTACAATAAAATATTAAGAGGGTTAAAGCTGGATTGTGTGATTATACCCAATACTATTTCTTATTCAAACACTTATCACTTATCTGCATTTTCTGACTACTTCTTGTAACAAGGAAATATTCCTCTATATTTGGAAAACACAATAAAGCTATTTTAACCAAATCACACCAGGATGAGCTTCCTTACTTACTCCACATAGCCAATCCTACTCCTAAAAACATGAGACTCGTTCAGCAAAGGTGGCCAGTCCTCCTTCTGGGAGCAGCTGAGAATCATGTGGAAGGGATTCATGCCAGAGCAGCAGTCAGACTGGCCTGTAAGATCTGTATTAAATCGAGAGTTTCTGGCATGTTGGCAATGCTGCAAGCCAAGCACCAAGACAGGGAGCAGGCAATTAATTCAACCTGTGACTGATTTGTAATCAATGGTTCTTTAGCTTGGGGTTTTGGGAAACATAAAGGGTAATTTGTTGAGAACTGACCTGGTATCATTTACTCTGATCCGTGTGTGCGTACATGCACACACACACACACACACCTATGTAGAATGGTAGTACTTGGTATATTCATGGATGTGTTGCTCATTCCCAGCCATCACTGATACTGCATAACAGGCAGCTGTAGAGGCATTCTGAGTTTTTGGATGGATGATGATTCAACAAAACAAAACAGCCAATTTTTGACTTTTGAATTTCAAAACAATTTTTGACACACAACAGAGAAAATAATAGAAAAGGGGAAAAAATCAAGGAAGGAAAGGGACAATTGAAGAAAAAGTAAGAAGTTCCCATGTTGGTCAGTACCTCTGAGAAAACACTGTGCATCTGGCTCCTTCTCCCAGTCTAGGTCATTGCCGACAAAATAAAAACCCTAGGTCCGTTTGGGATTCTGAGGGGCTGCCCTCTGCACAGCATGAGAACAGTGGCACATCAATGGCTATGAGATATGTATAAGTGGAGGAGCCTAGGGCAGCTTTACAGAGACCCTGCCCAGCCCAGTAACATGGCAAGCTGCAAAGAGCTGTGTGGGTATAGCATTAGGTTACTATGGGCTTTAAGAAACCCTGCAATTGGGATGAGGGTTTCTTAATCCATTTGTGCTGCTATAACAAAACACCACAGACTGGATAATTTGTAAACAATACCAATTTGTTTCTCACAGTTCCGGAGCCTGGGAAGTCCATGATCAGGTCTGATGGAAGACCATCAACAGGTCTGGTGTCTGGTGAGGGCTGTTATCTGTTTCCAATATGGTGCCTTGTTGCTGCATCCTCCAAAGGAGAGAAACACTGTGTCCTCACATGGTGGAAGGGACAGAAGGGCAGTGAGGTGCTGAACTCACTCCCTCAATCCCTTTTATAAGGACACTAATCCCATTCATGAATGCAGAGCTCTTGTGGCCTAATTACCTCCTAAAGGCTCCTCTTCTCAATACTGTTGCACTGGCGATTAAGTTTCAACATAAATTTTTTCGGGGGGACACATTCAAACCATAGCAGTGGGCATGATAATTTCTCCCTGGTGCATTGATATTATGTTTGATCCAAAATGTAAATGGAGAATCAAGAAGAAAACACGAAGAATAAAAGAATACATTTACTGAATTTACCTCGAATTTACTAAGCTGGAGTTGCTACCACTTGCTAAGTGAAGGTCTTGTTAGAAATAAGTTCAATTGTACTAGAAAAATTAATATACAACTTGAGTTTAGCCTGAGTATTGTACCTGGTTTACATAAGCCAAGGACTCATGAGGGATTCTTCTCCATCCAAGGAATCCCTGGCCACAGCTTGGGCTATCTCATTGTTAAATCTCTCTTTCTAATGTTAATGACCAGTCCCCACTATGCTTGTATAGAGCCCCTGGCTGGCTACACACAATCAGTCTGTCTTTGCTATCAAAATAAGCCTCACACAGGCCATTACATTTTTCTGGGCCCCTCCCTTGTATATATGTTCTTGCATAAGCCATCTTTTCATAACTGCAAGGATGTTTACCTCTGCCCATTATTTTGGTATAAAAAAGAAAAAGATTTTATAAAAAAGAAAAAGAGTAGAATGCCACTATTCTGAAAGACTTTTTTTATTTTCCTCTTCAAAACTTTTTCCAGTCCACCCCCCCCACCCTGCCCAGCACACACAACACACAAACAGACACATACACACACACATTTCTCTCCACATACATGTTTCCCTCCAGCAACCAGACACAAACATCCTGATCTTTGCATCCAAATGCAGTCCAGCTGAAACCCAGAGAAGCAAACACACAGCCTTCTCTGCATCATAACAAAAATTGTGCAACATTCCTAACATCTTCTAATCCTACCATCACCTCTACATGCACACTATAAGTAAGAAAAAGGGAATTCTCTCGCTCTTTCCTGAGGAATATGAGAAAGGGGGTTGGCAGAGGCCACATTACTGCCCAAATTAAAAGAAATTTATACAAATGGCCAGTGATTCTTTCATAAACCTATAAAAATGTTTGGCTCAAAGAGATTAGTTCCAACTGGCCCAGGGTGGGGAGGAATGGAGAGGGTAAATGTGGTACAGAAAACAGAAAGGACTATTGCATATAGTTAAAACTTTAGGAGAAATCATTGGAAACAGCCAAAATAGAATTTAGACGGAAGTAGATTTAACTTCAATAATGCTTTTGAGAGTTTGAATTCCTCTGAGTGCCCAGAGGTTTATATATCTTTTATATTTTATTAGCAATTTCACCCTGAAAAGGGAAACAGACACAAAGTAGTTACATTATATGAAAAAGGAATAGTTTGTATCCTCCTGCTTACTCCGGGGGGTTGGGGGGATCCTTTGATATTCCACAGAAGAATTATACAAACACCCCACTGGTCTCCAGTTTAACAATAGGGTTCTACAGTCATTCCAGAATGCAAGTAAAACTTCAACATCCGCCCTGTGGGAAATTTCCAAGCAACATGGGATTCCAGGGCTGTACATCTCCTTGATGGAACACTGGTGTTTTATTAATTTGGCGGTTTTGTGCCAGATGAATTTGAGCCAGGAGGGACCACTTAGGACCCTGTAGCACTGATCACTATGCAGTGTAATTGTTTGTTTACTCGGTTGCCTGAACAACTAAAATATATTTTCTATTAAGCCAAGGATTATACCATTTTTATAATATATCTTCAGCCCCAATTGTCACTAAATATTTGAGTAATAAGTGAAGGAGTTTCTCAGAGTTTTTAAGATCCAGGTGGTGAGAAGCTGAACTCCAAGGGTAGCAGTGGCAAAATACAAATATTTTCTACGAGCTCCCCTCTAAGAGGGTCAGGATAGGACCATACACGGGCATGACAGCCTTTTAATATACCCATATAACCACTACCGAGATCAAAATATTTCTAGATCTCCAAAATCTCCCCTTGTCCTCTACTATGACTATGAATAACTGCTCAAAAGTAAGCACTATCTGACTTCTGTCATCAAAGATTAGTTTGGCCTGGTTTTGAAATTCATATGAATGGAATGATACAATGTGAACTCTTTTGTGCTTACCTTATTTCACTTAATATACCTGCGAGATTATCCGTACTTCCACAAGGTTGTCTGCTAAACCTGCTCCTCCAAAACCAGAGCCCAAGGCTAAAAACGCTCCTCTGAAGAAGGGAGAGAAGGTCCCCAAAGAGAAAAGAGGAAAAGCTGATGCTGGCAAGGATGGGGATGACCCTGAAGAAAACAGAGATGTCAAACCAGACTGGGCACAGAAAGCTGAAGGTGCTGGAGATGCCAAATGAAGTGTTTGCATTTTGTTGTTGTTGTTGTTGTTGTTTTTTAATTTTATTTTGTCGATATACATTGTGGCTGATTATTGCTCCCCATCACCAAAACCTCCCTCCCTTCTCCCTCCCCCCCTCCCCCCCAATAATGTCCTTTCTGTTTGCTTGTTGAATCAACTTCAAGTAATTGTGGTTGTTATATCTTCTCCCCCCCCCCCCGGTTTTGTGTGTGTGTGTGTGTGTGTGAATTTATATATTAATTTTAGCTCCCACCAATAAGTGAGAACATGTGGTATTTCTCTTTCTGTGCCTGACTTGTTTCACTTAATATAATTCTCTCGAGGTCCATCCATGTTGTTGCAAATGGCAGTATTTCATTCGTTTTTATAGCTGAGTAGTATTCCATTGTGTAGATGTACCACATTTTCCGTATCCACTCATCTGATGATGGACATTTGGGCTGGTTCCAACTCTTGGCTATTGTAAAGAGTGCTGCGATGAACATTGGGGAACAGGTTTACCTTCGACTTGATGATTTCCATTCCTCTGGGTATATTCCCAACAGTGGGATAGCTGGGTCGTATGGTAGATCTATCTGCAATTGTTTGAGTAACCTCCATACCATTTTCCATAGAGGCTGCACCATTTTGCAGTCCCACCAACAATGTATGAGAGTTCCTTTTTCTCCGCAACCTCACCAGCATTTATCGTTCATAGTCTTTTGGATTTTTGCCATCCTAACTGGGGTTAGATGGTATCTCAGTGTGGTTTTGATTTGCATTTCCCGGATGCTGAGTGATGTTGAGCATTTTTTCATATGTCTGTTGGCCATTTGTATATCTTCCTTAGAGAAATGCCTACTTAGCTCTTTTGCCCATTTTTTAATTGGGTTGCTTGTTTTCTTCTTGTAAAGTTGTTTGAGTTCCTTATATATTCTGGATATTAATCCTTTGTCAGATGTATATTTTACAAATATTTTCTCCCACTCTGTTGGTTGTCTTTTAACTCTGTTAATTGTTTCTTTTGCTGTGCAGAAGCTTTTTAGTTTGATATAATCCCATTTGTTTATTTTTCCTTTGGTTGCCCATGCTTTTGGGGTCGTATTCATGAAGTCTGTGCCCAGTCCTATTTCCTGAAGTGTTTCTCCTATGTTTTCTTTAAGAAGTTTTATTGTTTCAGGGTGTATATTTAAATCCTTAATCCATTTTGAGTTGATTTTAGTATACGGTGAGAGGTATGGATCTAGTTTCATTCTCCTGCATATGGATATCCAGTTATCCCAGCACCATTTGCTGAAGAGGCAGTCCCTTCCCCAGTGAATAGGCTTGGTGCCTTTGTCAAAGATCAGATGGAAGTGTGTGGGTTGATTTCTGGATTCTCTATTCTATTCCATTGGTCAGTGTGTCTGTTTTTATGCCAGTACCATACTGCTTTGGTTATTATAGCTTTGTAGTATAGTTTAAAGTCAGGTAGTGTTATGCCTCCAGCTTTATTTATTTTGCTCAGTGTTGCTTTGGCTATGCATGGTCTTTTGTTATTCCATATAAATATCTGGATAGTTCTTTCCATTTCTGAGAAGAATGTCAATGGAATTTTGATGGGGATTGCATTGAATTTGTATATCACTTTGGGTAGTATGGACATTTTCACTATGTTGATTCTTCCAATCCAAGAGCATGGGATATCTTTCCATCTTCTTGTATCCTCTCTAATTTCTCTCAGCAGTGGTTTGTAGTTCTCATTATAGAGATTTTTCACCTCCTTGGTTAACTCAATTCCTAAGTATTTTATTTTTTTGGTGGCTATTGTAAATGGGCAGGCTTTCTTGATTTCTCGTTCTGCATGTTCACTATTGGAGAAAAGAAATGCTACTGATAAGTGTTTGCATTTTGGATAACAGTACTTCTGGTGAGTGTACAGTTTGAATAACTATTTCTTATCAAATTTTAAGTGCTGAATTTTGTTTTACTTTTTTCTAAAGCTATGTTGTTAGCTCACAGAACACTTTGTTGTTTTGGGGGAATGGGCATCTTTCACAAACAGGATATCATCGAAGCTGGATTGATGTGGGGGAAACACCTCTCCCTTCTAGTTTTGAGATACATCCTACTGGCTTCCAGGAGGAGGGATTCCTTGACATTAACATACATAGCCACCTTGGCACAACACCTTGTGGTGTGGAAACACTAAAATTTGTTTTATGTCTTCTTCTCCCTCCTCACCTTTGGCATAGACTTAATTCCCTTAAACCCAGAGACCTGTTGGGACCTACCCCCCAGAATTGGTTACCATTATGTCAAGCAATCTGGACTTTCCAGTGATGCCACTGAGATGGCATCCCTCAAAAAGACAGCAATTCTTTTTCTAGATTGTGTGTCTTTTGGTTAATTACGCCATTTTCATTTCATTTTTTCTGAAAGTCAGGGTCTGCTTATGAAAAGTTATTAAACAACATGCTAAATGTGACAAGTGAACCCTCACTCTAAACTTCCCCTGTTCACAGCATCATATGAAGACTTCAGTGGATATGATGGTGGCTTTCTTATTTTGGTAGTCTATTGAAGAAGGGAGTTTGAAAGTTGTTTTATACTGCTAATGATTTTCTGTCCATGTCCTGCCTAAAATACCATGACTGTTTATGAAAAGTATCTTTAATAAAGCTGAACACAGTTTGGATTGGGGGAAAAAAAGAAGAGACTGAAAAATCAAGTCACAAACTGGGAGACAATTTTGTAATTCCATGTAATTGACTCCTATGGTTTGAATGTGTCCCCCAAAGTTCATGAGTTGGAAACTTAATCCCTGATGCAACAGTGTTGGGAGGTGGGGCCTTTAAGAGGTGATTAGGTCATGAGGGCTAGTGAGGCTAAACAGCTGTTCATGACTTTACTGGCCATTTGTATGTCCAATCCTATAAATTGTCTCTTCATAATTTTTGCCCTTTCTTTTTCTACCAATTATTTACTTTTCTAACTAGCATATAGTTCTAATACAAACAAATCTTCAATCTGTGACAAACAAATACTTTCTCCCAATCTACTAGTTTTTCTCTAGCTTTTATGTTGAACTTTGTTGTACAGAGGTTTATAATTGTGATTCAATGAAATTTCTCAGTATTTTTCTTTATGGTTTTTGCTTTTTTTTTCTCATTTATAAGTCTTTCCTACACTAAAGATCTCATAGACTTTTTGTAACATAGTTTTAATATTTGTGTTTTTAATACACCTGGAGTTTATGGTGTGGGATAGAAGTCTGTATTAGTTAGGGTTCTCCAGTGAGACAGAATCCATAGGATATGTTATAAATATGTGAGAGGGAATTTATTAGGGGAATTAGCTCACACCATTGTTAAGAAAAGTCCCATAATAGACTGTCTACAAACTGGATGCCAGTAGCATGGCTCAGTCCAAGTCTGAAGGCCTTGAAATCAGGGAAGCCAATTGTGTCCTTGGTGTAAGTCCTGGAATTCAAAAGCTGAAGAGTGTCGAGCTCTGATGTCCACAGACAGGAGGGAAGAGTGTATCCCAGCTCCAGTGGATAGAGAGAGAGAGAGCTTCACCTCTTTCCTCTGTCTGTTGTTCTCTCCAGGCCTCCAGCAGATTGGATGGTTCCTACCCACACTGAGGGCAGGACTTTCCCACCCAGTCCACTCGGGCTGTCATACTTACATATGCTGGAAAAACCCTTAAGAACATGCCTAAAAAGATAGCTTTACCAGGTTTCTCGGCATCCCTTAATCTAATCAAGTTGACACCTAGAATTAACCTTCACAAAGTCTAGGGGTTTTTTCCCCAACTGGAAAGCCAATTTATTGAATAATCTACTTTGAACTCTGATCTAAACACCAGAGCCATAATATACCAAATCTTTATGTAAGAGAGTATATATTTATAACCTCTGTCCTGTTTCATTAACCCACTTATCTATTCCTGAACCAACAACACATTGTTTTAATTAATAAAACTTTATTTTATTTTCTATCAAGTGCTATTGGCAGCCCCTGTTCTGTAATTCCTTTTTACAATTGCCTTGCTGTTTTTGAACATTTACTCACATAAAAATTTTAGAATCATCCTGTTAAATTCCATTTTAAAATTCTATTTTTATTTTGATTACAATTAGGATTACATTGAGTTTGTAGATTATTTGGATGAATATTTAAAATATTGAGGATTTCTATCCATGAACATGGTTAAACTTTCCATTCACTTGTGTCCTTTTTAGATCCTTCAGTAACGTTTTGCCATTTTTTCACAAAAGTTTTATGGAGACACTTTATATTGTTTTAATTTTTGAATGGTGTCTTTTTCTCCTATTAAATTTTTGAATGAGATATTACTGGCATATAGGTAAGGTTTTTTGTTTGTTTTCACTTAGTATTTTTTAGTAAATGTCTTAATGTGCTTTTTCTATTTTCTTGGTATTACCAGTACCGGTGGGGCAGACTAAAGATAGTATGCCAACAACCAGTATTTCACAAAATTAATAACATATGGAAAATTTATTAAAATGTCTTAAAATAAGTTTTACATAAAAATTCATTATAAAATGAGTCTCTATTAAACCCTGTTCAGGAAATATGGTCCCCAAAATTTGTCATTATAATGTAGATATTATCATCTATAAAATTATCTGATACCACATTCCACCCAACACACCACCCCCAGCTCCTTCAAGGACTTCTAAAACAAGTCTCACTGCTTCCTTATTTGTTTCTGTTGGGCTGGGTCACAAACCCTTCAAATCCATTCTCTTCAGACTGGGTCACAGACCCCTCATGTGCAGGTCACAAGCTAGGTAGTTGGAAAAAGATCTTAGGAGCCCTTGGCAAGGTTAACATGCTTCATTTGGATGCAAGCTCAACCCCCAGTGGATCAGAGCCGTTGTCTTTTATACTAGAGTCAGACAGCCAAGGAACACATGGGCGCACAAGCACAGTTAACGTATTTACCTCAGAGAGGCTGAGTCATGCTCAGCCAGATATGAGGTGAGGGAGCCTGACCAGTCTGTCTCTATTTTCTTTACAGTTTCCTAGTCAGCTTTTCCCCAGTGTTTAATCTCATGTACCTGTCCCTTCCATTCATCATCTCTTTTCTCCAGTGATTCCATTAATCCAGTAAGAAACTGTTCACTTTTTCAGATGGGCAAAGCAGGAGAGAAATGTTACATTGGTCTTTCCCATCCTAACAATGTTTAGATGCTGACTGCATATTTAGTGAAATTTTAAAAACGGGGGAGGAGAGACAACCAGAGATACAGGTAAGTTTAAATATCCTTTCCCCTGATTTCCTCTGTTTTCATCTTCAGGTGTAATAAAATCAACCATGATAATTAGCATTTAATGAGAACTGACTAAGTGCCAGGCCCTGTGTGTAGCACTTTCTATTTACCATATTTCAGTCCCCTAACCACCCTATAAAGTACAGACTATTATTATCCCTACTGTGTAGAAAATAAAACCTAAGTCCCTGGAAGACATATAACTTTCCAAGTTGCATAGCTAGTAAGTTCAACTAAGCTAACCCCAGTAGTCTTAACCAGCCCCTGTTCTTAAGCCCTACTCTAACCCAGCAACAGTATGAGAAGAAAATACGGGAAAAGTAATAATTACTCTCTCTGACACTTACATATCTGTATTTATGATTCTAAAGCCTAAAGGTTTTACATATTTCAGTGTTCAGCTCAGTAATTACTGTTTTAGCCATGAAGTACACCCATATTTTGGGCCACCTGCAGGACAGAAAATATGGCCCCTTAGTTACACGGAAGCACAAATTTGGGGTTGTACCAAAATGCTCCTGGGTCCCAAAAATACTCCTGGCCACATGACAGTGGAGAAAGGACATAGATGAGAGTATGATATTTTGCCACACCCATATTTTGTAGGATTCTATGAACTTCAGGCTGAGTGGATCTTGGGCATGTCACTTAATATCTCTCTATATATCTCAGTGATAAAACAGTGATGATAACATTTACCTGGTAGGGTGCTGAAAGGATTAAGTGAGTGCATGAATGGTGCTCAGAACAGTGCCTGGCACATTTTATGTATCATATCAGGGTTCCCTACATCCTCAAATCCTTCATAATTCAGAGTGACAAGCTCAAATCCACTTTTATTCCAACAGCTCAGATGGGTTTCCAGTTGGGAGAATGGTATGGAAATCTAAATATCAGGGGTTTTCAAAAGCTTTTCGAGGCTTTCTGCCCTTTATTTTCATACCTATCCACTTTTCAAAGACAGTGTGATGAATGTTTCTGGTTCTCTGAAAAGGCGATCTGTTTTGCTTCCTTCTCCCTCCCTCTGCTGAAAACCACTTAGACTCAAGGTCTACCATGAAACTTTTAGGAAAATAAACATTTTTTAAAGTCTTTTCATTTGAAGTTGAACGTGGTGATTTGGCCAAGTGCAAGTCTTCATCAGTTGACCCTTGTTTCTGAGGCTGGCTTCCCGTGGCTGAAGGGGGTTGGTATCATCTCTAAGTTTCTCTGCACTGGGCTCCAGGCTAACCTTCCATCCTAGCCTGCCTCGCTTCAGCCAAGTGAACACATTGCTGGTTCTCACCTGCACAATCTAGACCAGCCCTGCTGTTGGCTCCTGCCAAACCATGGCTGAAGAAACCTCAGAAGCAGGAACAGGAAGCCTATTCAGGGATCGAGTTTCCTTGATACAGATCTGTCCTCTGCACTGCCCGCCTGATTCCTTGTTCACCTTTTATTCTCCCACTCCCTTTGGCTTTATCTTGGCTCTAACTCGTTGACTTTGGGTGTCCTTAAACTGACCCTCTCTAATGCAGTAGATTTCTGGTATTCAAAGACCCAACCTGCTCTGTGATTAATCCCGGCCTGCCCTAACTGCTTGCTCCCTTAGCTTACCTTTGGATTTGGACAGTTGTCCTTGGCACCAAACCTTAAGTAGTGACTTCAGTTGCCTGTATCCCAAAGCTGACTTATTTCAACCTTTTCCCTTTATGTCCCTATGATATGCCTTGGCATCCTAGCTGAGAGAACTCACTGAATAAGGAGGCTCAGAAAGATTTTGTTTACACTATCAGGGTGCGAGTGAAGTGCCATGGCATTACAAAGCCAGAGAAAATACATTCAGGGAGCCCTGTTTATTTTCCATCTGCATAATCTTGGTGTGCTGAGTTTCTAAAATCAAAGCACGCAATTTTCAAATATTTATTATGAGGACGGGAACTCAGATAGTTGGTGCCCATTAGTAAATGTTTTCACCTAGTTTCAGGACGTCTGTATATGAGATGAAAGGAACAAAAACCATACATAATCCAGAGATTGGCATTCATATCACTTTTGTAGCATCAATTGTGTGACTTTGGGCAAGTCCTTTAATTCTTCCAAACCTCAGTTTACACATATATAAAATTGGGACAAAAAAATCTACTATAGTCTTTATGATTATGCAATGTGTCTCATTTTTATGAGACTCTTCCCCAACAACCGACCAAGAGAAAGTGCTCCAAAATATTGACTTCACAAGGCTCATAAAAGAATCAAATAAATGGAGGTAAGCATAATCACTTTGAAAACTGTAAAGCCCTATATAGGTACATGTTTGTTATTATGAGCAAGTTGTACGCCAAAAGTTTTTATGGAATTCACAACATATTTCCCCAAAATCCATGCCACAATCTCCTTATCCTTCAGGTCTTAAATCAGACGTGACTTGAAACCTTTTGCTTCAGCTCCCATGTACCTTTATCAGGCTTGTCCTGCCCCCATTCTGGTATCTTCTTTTCTGAACTCCCTACTAGGTTGTAAAATCCTGAAGACAGAGCCATGTGGCCCATGCCTTGGTCATTGTATGTGTTAACATACAAAGCAAAGCACTTAGTACATGCCAGGCTTCATCTGAAGTGCTCACGAAATCATATGAAATTACTATTACCCCCATTTTGTAAATATAGAAACTGAGGCATGAAGAGGTTAAATGATCTTCCTAAGCGCACACAGCCAGTGAGTAGAAAAGCTGTGATTTGAACCCAGACAGACTAGTTCCAGGGTTCACATTGTTAACTACTACACTATAGTGCCTTGGTTGGATGGGAAGGTGATGGGTGGGTAGATTGTTCCATGTACTATTTGTCCTGTATTATCTCTAGTCGCAGGCAAGACAATGTAAAAAAACATGAAGATCATAATTAATTATTAATTCTCTACTTAATCTACAAATGCTTTCAGTGGGAATCAAAACCGGAATGATTATCAAACCAACAAATTTTTTCTCATTGCAATAACAAAAAGTATTATTTAATTTTCTGTATCTAAATAGTAGTTTTTGGATATACTTAAGTATATCTTTTCCTATTTTTAAGTGCAGTATTAAATTTACTATGAAAAATGTATTTTAAAGATAGGCAGGCATTTATGTGATATATGTATATAGTGATGGGGGAGGGAACTACAAAAGGATTATATTGCCCTCTCCTTGATTTCTCTGAGAATTACCAATGCCCATGATCTGCATCCGTCAAGACTGAGGTTTTTGAACCCCACCGTAAATAAGTTATCCAAGGGATTCTTGTCAGCTTGGAAACTACAGCTTTAAAGAAAAAATGACTCCTGTAGACAAACACATATTCACCCCTCCACCCTACCTACCTATACAACCCCCACCTTCACCCCCACCCCCCATATACACATTGATATGCACTGGATGCACTATCAGTCTGCTCTAGGTGTTTTGCCATGTACTTCTCATAGGTATCCCAGTTATTCCCTTGGTTTCAAATGTCTTCTAAAAAAACATCAACTCTCCTTCTTTTTGTTTGGTTTAGATATCTATACTGAATTGCTCACCAAACATTTTTATTTGGATGTTTTACAGGCATCATATCCAATACATGACCCAATATATCCAAGCCAGAGCAAATGAGCTTCCCCTTCAAATGTGTTTCTTCTAAGGGTAAACAGCAGCACCACAACCATGTACTCTAAACAGAAACCTGGAAGTCATGTTGATCATCTCCACCTTCACATTTCATATCTACTCAATGATTCACAAAACCCAACAATTGTATCTGCTAAGTATCTCAAAGCTCCACTCCCACTCCCTCCAACCACCTCAATCCAAGCCACCACCTCTCTCATCTGGACAACTCTAGGAGCCGTCTGACAAATATCTCACTTTCATTCTTGCATTTCTCTAGTCTATGTTAACACAGTGGATCCAAAAGAAAAATCATTCCCTGGCTTAAGCCTTCTTAAAGCCTTCAAAATGCTTTAGGCAGAAAGGACAAAATTTTTACCATGGCTTGCAAGACACTGGGTGATTCTGCTCCACTTACTTTTGCAGTTTTATCTCATGCCCTTCTTTCTTTGGTTTATTAACCTCTGGTACATATGAGCCTTTCACGAATTCATTGCACGTGCCAAGTTTTTCCTGCTACTGCTAGGCTTTTGCACATGCTGTTCCCTCCATCTGGAACTCTCTCTTCCCCATTTCCTATATAGTCAATCTCACATTCACCTTTTGGCCTCAGCTTAAATGTCACTTCATGCTTGACCACCTACACCAGCAGACAAGGTTAGTTCCCCCCATTATACATGTTCAAGGCACAAGAACTTTTCCTTTTCTACACTTTATTGCATTTCCTTTGTTGGCCTTATCATGGTTTATTCTTTGTACAATTGTTTGCTTGCGTCTATCCCTTCCAACAGACCATATGTTTGATGTGATCAAAGACCAATTTTGTTCACTTTCTGTTTACAGTGCCTAGTATACATCCTTAAGTGAATGAATAAAATAATGAATGAATGAATGAATGAATGAATGAACTAATGCTATTCTGGTAGTTTGGAGGATAATAACAATGGACATTTGAGGTACATTTTTTCACTTTATTCTCATAACAACTCTGTGAGAAGATATTATTATCACCCTTTGAAAGGTGGACAGGTGAGAAAGCCATTGTTCATAGAAGTTAGGTTACTTGCCTACATTGCATAAGACAAGTTGGGTATACAAACCAGGTCTGTTTGTGTCCAACAGCTCAGTTTCACTGAGTAATGCTACCTCTGAAGTTATTTCAAAATTGTTTCTTCCAGGAAAAGGGACTAATTCACATTTTAAAGAATAAGTGATTGCCTAATAATAAATTTCTCCTGCTGCTTTGTACTTTGTAAATGCTAAATAATATTAATATCTCTTTAGCATTTTCAGGGAGTTCTTTTGGATGAATGAAACTAGTTACTACCACTTCCATTTAGGGAAAATCCCATGAGAGAAAGTCCTGCTAAATTAAGATGCATTTCACATTCATTGAAATGGAAAACACACAGAGAGGAGCTGAGTGGATTAAAGCAAACTAGATAGCAAAAGGAAGTTGGTGTGATAAAGGCAAGAACAAAGAGAATGGAAAAGATAATGGAAGAAAGAGAAGAAGAGATAAGTACAAGGACACAGGGAAACAAAAAAATACAGACCTCTGAAGTTCTTGAGAGAGTCCAGAAAAGCACAACATGAAAGTTGCTGTTTCTGCTTCAAACAAAAATAGTGGTGTTTCTGAGTAGGCAAGAGTTTAGTAGCAAATAACCAGAGCATCTGATGACTACAAGAATTGTTCGGGCTGAGATTTTAGAATTGTTTTGCTAACAAAAATTAAAATAACGTTTTCTATTTGCTCCTTATGCTTTTGTTTGCAATATAGGTGAAAGAGACAGGAGGTTAGAGGAATGGGATTTCCTCCTCTATCATGGGCCAAAATTTATAATGTGTACTCTTCTCCTATGTTCTGTTCCCCTCTGGAACCAAACTGAGGTTCCCCTGTTCCCCAGCTGGGTTCTCCCAGGGACCAGCCATGGGCAGACCATTTTACTCCTCTGAATGTGTTTCTATATCTATAAAGTGGAAATAAGCATTCCAGGCTATTTTTTCTCAGTGCTTTTTGGTTCATAGGATCTCAGAAGAGGGAAGGACTTGAAGACTTGGAGAACTGCTAGTGTAACCACAAACTGGACGCATGAGTCTCCACTGCATTATCCCACCATCCATTACCCTTAATTTGCTTTTTCACCTTCCTCAATCTCAACACTTAAATGTGAGACTTTTATAATTATTTACTCTATGAGATAGTTTTTCCAGAACTATGTTCTTACAAATGGAAAGTTGTTGAGGTCTTTAAAAATTAAGTTGATACAGTTTGTATTTTATGCTTTATATACAAAGAAATGAAAATTAAGAATAAGTGAAAATGACAACACTTGAAAATATTTTTTAAGAAAATCAAGATTTTTAACATTGTTTGGAGTCCAAAGGGAAAAAACAAGTCCTAAAGGTGCATTCTTGGGACATCGTCCCTCTGCACCAGTGGTTCCCACGCTGTGCTCGCTGGTCCAGCCACAACAGCAGCCTGACCTGGATATTTCTTAGAAACTCAAAATCTCTGTGCCACCTCACACCTACTAAATTAGAAAATCTGAGCTTGGAGGGCCAGTGATCTGCTTTGTTACAAGCCCTGCCCTTTGAAGTTTGAGAACCACTGCTTTATGCTACAAAGTAAAAAACCTGGGGGGCAGGGGGTGATGAAGAAGAAAGTCGATAGGGACAGAGCAAATGTGTGTCATCATGTTCTTATCATTAAAAAATGAGGATAATATTAGATTAACCATATGTTACTGCTGACAGTCAACCATTTTTGACCTATATAAAACACAATATATAATTCAACCTAAAAATACATATTATTATTTTTATGAGAATAGGATAATTAGTGTGAAAAAAATATCTTGCACAGAGTCTGGTGTATGAAAGCTCAATACATGTTTGTTCTCTTCCTTTTCCCTAATGCTCTAAAACAAACCTGATCAGGGCCTGAAATCTCAGAAACAAGCTCTAAAGCAACTACTAGATGTGCCTTCTAGTGAGAGATGAGTGGCAGGCAGCTTACCCCAAACGCACACGGAAGAAGTCGTGTTGTTAGATGACGAGTATGCCACCAGCTCACATTTCTGGTAGGTAAATAAGTAATTATCCCTCTCCAATAATTAAGAACAACCAAGGTAATACAATGTGTGGATGTTTGCTGCCATGTATCTCTGGTTCGATCAAAATAGCAACTAAACTTACTCCTACCCCCCACTTCTTTCAGGCATATGCCTACCCTTTCCAAAATATTCTTCCCTTCCAGCTACTTACTGGCAGTTACATTCCTATAAAATAACTGACCTCTAGAAAGAGATGGAAATAAGCACAGGGCTCATCAACAATTTTGCAGCAAGCCCTGAACACAAAACTAAGACTCTTGGCTGAAGTCAATGCAAATGAAGAGCAAGTCCCATGTTTCTCTCATCATTCTGGCTTTGTCAGTAAATGTGGTGCAATAGGCCATGTTATTGGAAATGGCCTAGAAAGAAAAAAAACACACTTTCTAACCAATCTATGTTACCTAGATGAGTAATGCTGAATCTAAATGCACTTTACGATCTTTGAGATTTTCAAAGGAAAAAGGTGGGGATCAAATTGGGGAGGGAAAAGGAAAGGAGAGGAATGGGAAAGAAAACAGAATTTTTTCTTGAGTGTATATGCCCTCTTCTCAAATTAAAGAGAAAGTGTTTGAATGATCACAATTCTGTCATATACATCTTTAAATAGTACTCTCTTCCACGCACATGCTCAACACAGTAAGGGCAGTCAATAAATAGTACAATGAATGAAAGCAGAGACAAAAGGGTAAGGGATCTACATATCTCCATTTAGCAGGTGGTTGACAGGATACATGCTTTATTAGTTGCCTCAATTTTGAAGACTCTTTAACTATTCAGTTTGAAATGATAATGCCTATCCTTTCCATCTGCTCCCTACCCTAATTATAGTGATGACACTATAATTAAAGTACCTATTGGAAATAATCCAGGTCCCCAAGAGGTCACATATTTTGGGGAAATATTCATGCCCTGCCTTTTTGTTGGCTTTTGTTGATTTGTTTGGAAGAATGAATTTATCCTTCTTCATACATTCCCAGAGACTGCAGCCAGATGGATGGTAACTTCCCAGCTCAAACTCAACCCATTTGACCTCCATCTTTCAGATCCTCCCCCTGATAGCTGAGTTTAGTGCCACTTTGCAACCAAATTGGAGTATGATATGAGCACTACAACTTATTAAGAGCCTGGACTTCTTGAGATGATTAAAATTAGGTCAGGGCAATTTATTATGTATTCTATTCTTCCTTAATTATTTTTGCACACCCTCAATAAAAACAAGGCAATTTTGTTTTGAATGCATATGTATATCTGATCATAAAGGGGAGTGGTGCTAGTCATCCTCCACTGTGAACCAAAGATAATTTTATCTGGCCAGCTTTTTCTGTCACCTAAGCACTGAAATTATATTCTCCTCTAATAAATAGAAATACTTCTCTTTATTAATTGTAAAAGCCTGAGAGTATATAAAACTTTTTTTAAACTGGCCTCTCTGACCTAGTCAAATAAAATGTTAAAAAGGACGAAAATGTGCTTAACTTAAAGTAAGACAAGATCAGTGTATTTCTACACACACACACACACACACACACACACACACACACACACACACACACACCACCACACACACACAGAGTCTTTATTTCTCCGAGGAGAACCCAATGGCTTCTTTCCTTCATTTCACCTCACCCTTCACTCCCATATTCAGGCCCTTTTAGAGTCACTAGCCCAAAACACACCATAAGGCGATCTTGTCAGCGAGCTTCAAGACAGCACACTCTTTGCCAGCTCCCACCAACACACACTTCATTCTTCCTGCTTGTGCCAAAATAATCAATAAGTGCTTTTAGCGTTTTCTCTAGTCCTGTCACTGTATTAGTGCACTTGAGCTCCCTTAACAGAGTACCACAGTCTGGGTGGTTTAAACAACAGAAATTTGTTTCCTCACAGTTCTGGAGGCTGGAGGTCCAAGATCAAGGTGTCATCAGAGCAGCTTTCTTCCAAGGCTTGTAGATAGCCATCTTCTGTGTCTTCACATGATCCTTCTTTATTTGTGTCTCTGTTCATATTTCCTCTTCTTGTAAGGAGACCAGATATAATGCATGAGGGCTCTCACCCTAATGACCACATTTTACCTTAATCACCTCTGTAAATAACCTGTCTCTAAATACAGTCACTTTCTGAGGTACTGGGAGTTTATAGAAATGAAGAAGGCAAGTAGGAGGATGGAGAACAAATGACTAAATACCTTTAGAAAAGGAGAGTGGAAGGAAAAAGCTTTTGTCTGCAGTGATGTGCTGGGACTGCAAGCGGTATGAATGGGAAGAGGAAGAGAGTACAGGGCCATTTACTTACTAGACTCCAGAAGCACTGTGCCTTGGCCCTATGAACTTTTCAATGACCTGTGTAAATACCTGAGAGCTAAAATGTAATGGTTTACAAATATAAAAAGAAAATGGCAATAACAGTATTTCATAATAAATATCTAATGAGCTGGCCATTTTGCTACTGCTCTTATCATTTCATCTTCCACACTGTCAATTATGATGTTTCTAAAACACAGATCTAATAGGGACATTGTCTTGTGTCACATGCTCTAATGGTTCCTCATTATGTACAGGATGAGGATTCCAGTTTTCAGGAGAGTGTAAAAGGTCAGGTTTTCTTTTTTATCTACATTGCACCCAGCACTCTAATTGCACCGTCTTCTCTACCTTCTCTGAACACACCATGTTCCCGCTCACCTCTGTGCCTTTGAACATGGTGTTTCTTCCAGGAAAGCCCTTTACCTCTTGGACCTACCAGTGAAAACCCTTTATCTTTTGAATCCCAGCTTCAATGTCACCTCTGTTGTAAAATCTTCACTCTAAGACCATGTTAATTACTTTTCAATGTACTCACTTTTCATTGGGTACTCACTTTTAAAAATAGTTCTCATCATATTATTTCATAACTAGAAATTTCTGTACCACTACACCATGAAACTTATAAGTTCCTTGAGCATACAAACCATGACTTTGTCCATCTTTGTATCTCACCAGTGTCTGGCACATGAAATGCTGTTAATAAGTATATATTAAGTTAGTGAATAAATGAATTAGAAGTAGTATTTTTTAAGTTTGCACAAACTTAACACTTGCTTGAGACTTTTACCTACCTACACCCAAATAATTACCTTAGTTATGTGGGTGATGTTTATGGTGCCATCTCAGAGAATATTAGAGCTGGCAAGCAACTTAGATAATACTTAATTCAGTCCTGTCAATTTTCACATAAGGAAGGCAAAGCTCAGAGGAGAAGGAAAGAAATAATTTATTGATCTAGCCAGTTGTACCTATATATGTTTCACATTAAATCTTCATGCTAAACATGCATCTCAGATGTTAATTTTTCAATTAAGAAAATATTCTTCAGAGTGAGGTGAATATAATTGATAATAGCATATAGTACATTTCAAAATTGCCAAGAAAGGAAACTTCAAAACGTTCTCATCACAAAGTATTTCAGGTGATGGATATGTTAATTAGCTTTATTTAATTATTCCATATTGCATTCATAAATATTAACATCACTTTATACCTCACAAATATATACAATTACAGATTGTCAATATACTATGAAAATATAAAAAGTAAAATACATATTTCATGGGTTTTTTTAAAAAAAAAAAAGAAAATGTGCTTCATAGGGGTTAATTTCTTCTACTGTCATGTGGTGAGCTGGGCTTTAAACACTGGCTTGCTCATTCCAAAGTCCATGTTCTTTCCAGTACATCTTTCACCTGTTTTTCCTCATTTATTACTGAGAGATAATAAAAACCACTATTACTAAAACTACATTCAATTTTCCAATCCATTCTGATTCCATTTCTAAACTATTAGAAAAGGAATCACCTGACCTTCTCCTGACAGGTAAGAAATTGAATAAAGGTATAATACCTGCAAAGAAAAGGGACAGGAGTAGATCACAGAAGACAGGATAGTAGAGAGGAGAGGTCACAGGCTTTAGAATTAGGTAGACATGAGATCAATTCCTAATTCCACATTTGATTTGGATTGTCACCCTGACCAAATTTCTGAAGTTAAAGAGTAAGTGTACCTCTCAAAACTATGAAGAATATCTATTGTAATTAATCTTATAGGCACCTAACATCTATAACAGTGTTTCCATAAACCCGGCTTTCCTCATTCCTTCTTGGAGTCTTAGAGTACACGGCCCATCAGCAGTGTTTACTAGGTAAGCATAAAATTTATCATATCATATGGACCCAATAAGATAGATAAAAACATATCTTACCACTGTATGTATTTTCAGAATGATCCTCTTATGTATGGTTGCATTTTTTTTAATAATCAAAAAGAACCATGTTTTATCAAAGAAGTTTGAACTATAATGTGATGATTTATAAGAGAAGAAAGAAGGTGCAAGCTATCCTTATTGTATCTTTAAACACAGAAGTGCCAGATCTCAACAAGCTTGGGGCATCAGAAAAATCATAGTCCTTTGTAAAATGAAATAAGACATAAACATAGATGATGGATGAAAGGATGAGTTGACGGACATAGCACAAGAGAACTTAAGCCATAACTGAATGATTCTTATCAAGGAAAGGTAGCTTCTAGAGGACAGAGAAGGGTGAGTTAATGTGCACAAAAATACCATCAGATAGAAGGAATAAGTCCTAGTGTTTGAGAGCACAGTAAGGTGACAATAGTTAATTGTTTACTTTAAATAAAAAATTTATTTTAAATAAAGTATATTTCAAAATAGCTAGTAGAGCCGTCAAGATGGCAGAATAGATGGTCTCCAGAGTCACTGTCTTCCACAATCAACAAAATTACAAATATTAAAAAGTAGTGACTGCCAAGCTGGGGCCACTAGAGCTCAGGAGAAGAGGAGGAGAGACCTACAGAGTTCATGAAGGAGAAAGAAGCTGCAATGAAAGAAAGGACTACTCCAACCGTTTCAAGCCCCAGCCACTTCAAGGCTCACTCTGGTGAGCACACAGAGCAAGAACTGGCAAAAGCCGCAGATGGGCCCTTCATATGAAGTTGCTTGGAGGCTGCAGGGGAGAAGAGGGCCTTGGTGGCCCCCAGGTCAGCAGGACCACTAACAGGGTTCCTGTGGACCCACACAGGAGCAAGGGGCCATAGAAAACTGATAAAAGGAGCCACTCAGAGGCCGGTGAGTCATTGCAGGGGACCAGCACATGGCCCATCCTATGGGAAGAGTTTAGAGAGCAGGCAGTCAGGGAGACAGGCCCACCAGGGGAACACTGGGGCACAGCATGGACAGCTGATCTGTCCCCAAATTAGCACAGAATCACTCAGTGGAGACTGATCAGGAATATAGAACTGCAAGGGGTGCAGTTTGTTGAAAAAACTCAGACCCACACCAGAGTTTCCAGACAATCCAGGTGTACCAGACCTCACAAGACCTGGAAGTAATTACAAGGTTAACAATTAAAACCTGAGCTGCATAGAAAGCCTTCCCCGGAGAATCAGCAGCAAAGCAGCAATTTAGCTTAACCACAGGGCTCAAGTGCTGGTTCCCACAGGAAGTTCCTCTTTTTAGAAGTAAGCAAAAGACAACAAATTAGTTCCAGTGTAGAGTTTAAGTGATGGGAGTTGCTAATAATCCAAAACAGAACTGAAAGAAAAAAAAAAAAAAAAAAAACATAGATCAGAGACAAATTTTGATATTAACCAGTAAAGCTTTAACACCACCAAAGAACACCTATAAAACCCAGAAGGACTGGAAGCCCCTGGGGCTCCCAAGCTGGGGTGGGGAGAGGGCCAAGGGTCTCAGCCACACCCCTCAACATCCACATCCAGCCTAGCAACGACCACCAGGTCCCTGCCCAAAGTGCCCCAGGCTCCTGAGCCAGGGAGGTCAGGGACCAAGGGCCTCAGCGACACACACCCCCAACATCCTCATCCAGTCCAGCCATGACCATCAGGCTATCGCCAGAAGTGACCCTGGCTCCTGAGCTGGTGCAGTGGAGGGCCAAGGGCCTCAGCCGTGACCCCTTATGTATGCATCCAGCCCAGCAAAGATCACCAGGCCACTGCCAGGAGCATCCTGGACTCCCGAGTTGGGGGGGGGGGTGCTAAGGGCCGCAGCCACATCCCCCTGACATCCACATCCAGCCCAGTCAGGACAGAGCCACTGTTAGAAGCTCCCTGGACTCCTCTGCAGGAATGAGGGGGGTGCCATGGGCCTCAACCCTGCCGCCTCCCCACTTCTTCATCCTTCCACCCTCTTTCCTTTCCTCTTCCTCTGTCCCCCTCCACCCTAACTGCTCCACGACAACATCTTAGAATGTAAAAATAATAATAATAAAAAATTTTTTTAAAAAAGAAAAAAATAGCTAGTAGTAGAGAAGATTTGAAATGTTTCCATCACAAAGAAATTATAAGTGTATAGTTAATAACAATCCTGGTTATACTGATTTGATCATTACACATTCCATACAGGTATCAATTTATCACATGTACCCCACAAATATGTACAATTATTATATATCAATAAAAAAACAAAGGCAATACAGAACAACAAAAGGTGGCTTCTACTGAGACTTGCCCAGAAAAGTAAGCCACAGAAAATGTGTAGTAGTCCTTCCATCCACAAAGATTCACAGAAAAGAGAAGTGCTCAGTAATTTGGAAATGACCAGAACCGATAACATGCCCATCAACAAATAGCCAGTTACTTTTATGACCGAGTGATTGTAGAATTTGGTGATTCTGGCCAGCCACAGAGCTGCTAAAAATGTACAAGATTTCCCAAAGCTTATGTATTAGAATTTCAAATAAATGCCTTGTCATTTTTATCACATAAAATGTGACTAGTTTTGATTGTCACCACCTTTTACACCATATGCTACACAAGTTTAACATCTTTAAAGCAGAAGGCTGAGAAGAGTATGGATCAGCAGCCTTCAGTTCCCTTCTTGTTATCCAAAAGGAGAAGAGATGAGCACTCATGAAACCACGGTTAATAACCTGGGGGGAAGTTTTTTGCAAATCTGAGCAGTAAGCCACGACCACTCAAACCAGAGAGTCAAATAGAGAACTACATACACCTCCTTGTGTTTCTCAATCCAACACTGATGGCAGGAACCATCCAGGCATATAACAGAGATTTTGCTTTATTTTCCTATTTCCTGTTTTCTTTCCCTTCTTTTCCTTTGCATATCTTTCTTTTCTTCTTTTTCCTCTTTATCACTTCCATGTTATCCTTTTCTCCCCCTTTCTCTATCTCTTTTGAAAAAAAATTTGCCAGCAATTTTCTTTTACTCACCTGCCAACTTCTGCCTTTAGAAGGGGTATTGCCTTAATCATGCAATGTCACAGATTCATAAAACTATAAATGTGCCAAATAAAGAAGGAAAAAAAAAAAGCTGACAAGGCCTGATTCCACAAGTGGCAGAGATCAAACCTTTCTCTGGGAAGAGAAGCACTCAAATCTTCTAGAAATTACCACCACTTGTGACAATCTTCAACCAGTGAAAACAATATCTTGTGACATTGGTGGTTGGCTTCGCAAAGAATTTCTAAGTGTATTATGAGGAGAAATCTTGGGTTGAGGTTTTTTTTTTTCTCTCTCTCTCCTTCAAAATAATGAGTAATTAACAATTACTGTTTTCCATTAACTGAATGGAAACTCACATGCCTGAAGATGTTCAATCAAAAATGAAAATTGTTTTAAAAGAGATCCTATCATAGAGATTGCAATAAAGTGCCTCTGAAGAATCTTCCAAGTCTGAGACTGAATTACCTCATGTAGCCTAAACAATAATGAGAGTAGAGAAGGCGCTGCAAACCTCATTTAGACTGACACATAAAGAGGGTATTTGTCTGTCAATTCATAGGGCTACATTCCAGATCTCCAGATGCCTTGTCATATGTTCTTTCTTTTGCACCAGAAAAATACCTTCATGCAATATTTTCCAATGACTTGAGAAAACATGAAAGAATAATGGCAAAGAAAACGTGAACCAGAAGTGCAAATAAAAATCAAAGCTTTCCAGTTCAACAGAGCCAAAGAATTTGACTGTAGAGCCGAGTGATCATTTACCCCAGTCAGGAGGAAAACTGTTGGGCTGGAACAAATGAAAGAGGTTGTGAAATCCTCTGGTGATATTGATTACGTTCCACCCTATCCAAAGATTAACTCAGTGAATGGTGTCATTAAAAGAACATGCCTTAAGGACATGCCTTAGAGATACTGAAACTCAATGTTTTTCAGAAAGATTAATCCTAAGCATGAGGGTAAGACATGATTTGAACAAAAAGAAGCTAATCTGGGAGATCCTTTTGATTAGATTGGCCATTCCACACCACGTCACAGTGACAATCAGAAAAGTCATCTCTGAAATGTGCAATGAACAAGAGCAAAAAGAAATTGATTTACCCAAAGAGACTAGTGAATAATACAATTTAGTCCTCATGAAAAGGCTCAGCCAAAAGAAGTTAAAAGGTGTCTTTGATTGGTTCCAGAAAGTTGAACCAAGTATAAGAAACAGAGATTTTGTTGCTGTTTCATTCAACCTCCATCACCTCAATGGCTACGCATCCTCTTTCCAAAAATCTGGAACCCATGACACAAGAAAAAATAATTGTCACCTCCAAGGACTGTACCAATCGAGTCTGCTCTGGTATTAATTTGAGGTAAATAAGGCATGTAATGGGAGGAAGTGGATGTATTTCTATAACACATAAAATTAGTAGGCATAACTTGAAATAAAAATTAATTAATTAGTTAATTAATTTTATTTATTTATTTATTTATTAACTATTAAAATAGTTTTTAATGTACATCAATGGGGTTGGAAGCAAGGGCAGACAAAGGTCAACGGAGAGGAAGATTATAAAAGAAAAAAGAAAAATACCTAATAATGAAAATATTAATAGTGTATTATATTAAAATTCAAAGAAACATATATTTTGGTTGTATTATAAATAAGAATGATGAATATGAAAGATATTTGAGCAAATGGAAACATATAAAGGATGATCAAAATGTATGTTCCATTCTACATTGGAATTACAGTTTCCAAATTAAAACTAAATAATGTTCCCAAAGTAATTTGAAAGACACTTATTTGGAGTTCAGGATATATGTTCTCATGGAAACATTGTTGGAAAATGTGAATTAGGTTCCTAGGTTACCTGTAAATTCTATTTAAATCAAATATTTTGCTAAAATATCATTAATTTGTATTTTGAGTCAATAGAAAATAAAACTTGCATTGGAACAAGAATTAATACAGGAAGATAAGACAACTGAAAAAACAATTTTATGGAGCTCCTGATAAAGGTTTTCTAAGAAACATTCAGGGGGTTAGATGTGGATGGCACCAGATCTTTATTTATGTCCACTTTCACTTCTTTCTTTTCTATCTACACACTCTCCTTTAGTGACCCAGTTTAGTTTGTGGCTTTAAATATCACCCATATGCTGAGATTTTACAAATTTATAACTCCAGCTCAGACCTCTCCCCTGCATGCCAGTCAAGCATGCCCAATGCTTTCTTGTCTGGTAGATATTTCAAATGTAACATGTCCCACACTGAATTTCCAATCTCCCTAACCCCCTCCAGACCCAGCCCTCCCACCATTTTTTTAATCTCCATTAATGGCGACTCTCTCCATTTCTGACTCGTCCTTCTCACACTGTAAATCCAATCTTTTCCTATATCCCATCAGCTCTGTCTTTAACATACCCCCAGAATCCTACCTACTACCATTCTTTCTTTAACATACCCCCATTCTTCATTTTCTCTGCTCCTAGCACCCTGGCCCAAGGCATCATCATCTCTTTACTACGGCAACTTCCTCCTAACTAATCTCCCTGCCTTACTCTTGTTCCCAAAAGTCAATTCTCCACATCACAGTCAGAGAGATCTTGTTACATCATGAATTAGATCATGTCTGTCCTCCACTCAAAACTCTCCAACAGGTCCTCCCTCACTTGGAGTACAGCCAATGCTCACCTTGCCCTGTGAGGCCCTCATGCCCCATGCCCATCCTCAACCTCTGGGAGCTTGTTTCCTATGACTTCTCCCCTGGCCCACACATTCCAGCCTCACTGGCCCGCTCACTCTTCTGTGAGCAGTCCAGGTCTGATGCTTTCTTGGGGTCTCTGGTCCTACTGGTCCCACTACCTGAAATGCTCTTCCCTAAATACCCAGAATACTAACTCCCCCGCCTCAAGTCCATTGGGTCTTTGCTGAAATTTCACCTCCTTAGGTCTTCAGTGCCCGTCATACTCCAGCTCCCTTCCCGCCAGGGGAATCTATTTATTATGGAAGCTGCTTTTTTTTTTCCATTGAAACAATTGATTGTTCATATCTGTAGGGTACGGCGTTGAATATCAGTACTTGTGTGCAACATGTGATGCTCACATCACGATAATTAGTATATTTATCACAATGTAATCATTTTTTTTTGTGGCCCTTTACAAAGAATTCCAACCTCCACTGCGACCCTTTGCATGCCCCATGCATTCTTTATTTTTCTTTTCAGTCATTCTCACCACCTAACATACTAATCATTTTACTTAATTATTTATCGTCTCCCCCATTCTAGGATGTAAGCCCCATGAGGGCAGTGCCTTTTGTCCCCAGTACCTAGATCAACACCAGGCATATAGTAGGCACTATAATTCATTGAATGAATAAATGAATTATGAATAAGCAAACGGCTCTCTTTTTTTATTTCTCAAATGTTCTGTTGACATCGTTCTTATTTACCCTTATCACCCTTCTCAGGGATATGTTTTGTTTGGATGAAAAATGGAGAGAAACTAAAAAGGCAAGAACATCATATTTAGTTTCCCCATCTCAAGTCTTGCCGCTCTCCAATTAATTTTCCATCCAGCAGCCACAATGATCTTTCCAAAACTCAGAGCTGCAGAATCACTATTTATGGAACTTCATGGCTTTGAAGATAAAGTCCATCCTTTTCACCTGGCTTACAGAACCCCTCACAGTCTACCTCCTTCATACCTTCCCAGCTTCATTGTGAGATGATTAGGTCTCTGACAGGGAAGAAATGAGGCAGTGAAGACGTTTTTGAATCAGAGATTCCTCCTACAGATAAATGGCTGTTTATGCTGGATCAAGGTAGTTTGGTGATGGTTATGAATGTTTTACAAGTTGGCCACCTGCCATTCTTATGTATGAGGTGATCCCAAAGTCATTGTTCATTATTGCAGAGTCCCTACACCTCTTAAGGTTATGAACAGTGGATTTACCTGCTCTTTTCTTTCTTGAATTAAATGTTATACAAAACTCTAGTATAAGACAAATATAATTTAAGTGAAGCTGTTCTATTCAAGGTAACAGGGCTTGCCAGGATAGGGATCAAGCCCTGCCATTCAGTTCCCATGTGCCCTGGCATGGCCCCGAGGCTGCTTTGAGTGACCCCTGCTAGTGAGGCTCTGAGCCATTAGAATGTCAAGCACTGACACCTAAGAAGAAAGCCTTTCAAAACAGCCACATCTACTGGCTGTTTATCAAAATTGCCCAAGGAACTGAAATGCACTCTGATGTCCTCTCCTCCTCTGTTTAGTGTGTGACAGATAGCAACATTTCCAAACGGCAGGAAACAACAAGACAAGAAATATGTCACCGTCTGTGTCGCGCAGGAGAAGGAACATTATGCAGGTTTGCGCAGAACAATCAGCTCTCGAGGGAGTCATTAGTACCCGGTGCACTTCTCTCTGGCACTGCCTTGGCTTCTCTGCCAGAGGATTCTGAGAAAAGGTTTGTTGTTTCAGTTTCAAAAATGCATTTTAGACTGATTCTTTGAATAGGGTGCATGTAGGGACAAATGACATGAACGTTTAGCAAGTGGTGTTTGGATTCACAGCTTCTCTCCCAGCCTCAGGTTCATGACGTGTCTATTTTTCAGAAGTCTAATTTTAAAAACGATATTAGAAAATGTAAAGTGGAGTTTTTAACTGCTGGAAAATATGATTTTTATTTTCAGAGACTAAGATAAGGGAGCTTCAAAGGAGGCTGTGGGGTTTCTTTGTCATGCCATTTGCAGATGGGCAAATTTATTTTCAAATTGAGAAATAAGACCCTATCCAATTTTGAAGACCAAACTTGTGCCTTACAAAATTAATGTGAAGTATCAGTACACTTTCAAAAAGAGCTGTTGCAATGTGCAATGCAAAAAGTGCAAGTGCAATGATGTCTCTGACTTGCGGTGGAACACATACACAAAGCAATGAACAACTCTTTTTTCTAACACTTCTACAGCTCCCTCACCTTCCCACACTTCCTTACAGCAGAAGCCAGCTCCTCAGAGGATGGGGGTCAAAGGAAGCCTCTTAGAACAAACTGATTAGAGATTTCTGTTAACAGCCTATCATGACTTTGTAAGAACCAAGAAAAGGAGCAGAGTTATTTCTGGGATACTATTGTATTTAGCTTAATTCAAGACAAAACTAATTGCAATAAAGGTTTTGAATAACCTTTCAGTGAATCTGTGCCAAATGGATAAATGGCTATGCGTAACTATAAGACATACCCCCTTTCTCTCTGTTTCTCTCTCTCATACACACATCATATACATACTACACACCACATACAAGCATGTCACATACATGTACACACCACACACACCAGCAAGGGACACCACACACACATACACATCATATGAAAACACAACATACAACACACACATATACACACCATACATTTTCACACACATGTGCACATGCAACAGTGCACATACAACATACATAAATGCATAATGCAAACACATACCAGACACCACAAACATACATACACACCATATATAAATTCACCACACATATACACATCACCCAAAATGCAAATACACATCCCATATGCACACATACACATCACAAAAACACACATACAGTATTCAGCTATAAAAAGAAATGGTATCTTATCATTTGCAGCAACATGGATATAACTGGAAACCATCATGTTAAGTGAAGTAAGTCAGGCACAGAAAGACAAATACCCCATGATCTCACTCATACGTGTGGTTCTTACAGAAGTAGAGAATAGAATAATATAGAATAATGGTTACCAGGGGCCAGGAGGCGAGGGGATTGGGGGAGAAGAGAAGGGGTGGACTAACGGGCCAAAAACCATGCTGTCTACCCTAAGTGAATCATTGTGCAGTATATGCATGTATTGAAACACACTGGACCTCCAAAATATGTACAAGTAAATGTTAAAATTAAAAAGAACATATATACACATATAACACAGATATGCACGCACAACACATACAGACATACCCTGACACCACACTCCTCAAGTAACACACTCCAACCCACACTAAACTCACAAGCATACATTCATCACATACAAATACAACACGCGCACATACACATACCACATACAAATTCACTACATACACATGTACACCACATACAAACACACTCCCATACACACCACACACACCTACACATCACGCACAACCACACAGCACACATATGCACACAAACTCCAAATGCAAGTACGCATAAATACACATCACATATATACACTATGTACAAATACACATCACAAGCCACATACCTATCCATTTCACATACAATATATAAACACCACAGAAACATACACTACATACACATACACATACACATCACACACCACATGCCACATACTAATACACACACCACATCAGACACAGCACACATACAAATTAATCATTTTCTAGCAGAGGTTCTGGGTGAACCTAGGAAAGAAAACCTACAGAAGAGAGCTAAGACTGTGGAACACAGTGTAGGAACTGGATTCATCTTGAATTTCAAAATTCCTACTTCAAGAACTATACTAAACTACTGTACAGATCATGACTGTTGCTTTTACTCATGCAGGTTATGGTTCAGAAATCAAATCTTTTAGCATTTTCATGTTACCAAAAATACCAGTCACTCCTAGGCTCACACTTCTTGCTTCACTGGCTCATGTACTGTCATAATGTATCAGCAGAAAAAGTTTAGAAAAGGGGTTTACTCTTTGGAAGGTATTTTTATTTTTCCCATAAATACTAGTCCTTACAGTTTTTTTAAAAAAGAGTTGCTCTTAATTTCCAAACCATTGCTCACTCTTCAATAAATAAAGTCATTCTGAAGATACCTGTATTATACCCTGACTCTCACAGACCTGCCTCAAGACCTCATTATGTGGAAACAATTACAACAGGTGCCTGGCTCTGGGCACACTCAGTTTTCACAGAGCCACACTAAAAATGATGCTTCCACCTGTGATGACTGATGCTGGAGCAGCAGACAATGAGTCTAAGCTGAACACAATAGTTCTACAAGAGCCCTTGTTCAATTCAACAGCACCTCTCGATGAGACACTAACCTCTTCCCCTTCATTACAACAGAGTTATTTTTGTTTCTATGTCTACGTGAAAGTTATAGCCATCCCATTAGACATTCTGCTTTTGGGTGCCAAAGGAAATGCTTGCCCCAAATACAAGTATATGTGACAGGGAGGCAGAGTGTGTGGGAGTTCGGTGTGAATGCTCTGGAATCAACCTGCCAGGGAGAAGCCAAATCCAGCTCTCTCATTGAGCTGCTTACCTGCTGGGTGTCCTCAGGCAACTCACTTAACCCCTAAAAGTCACCGTTTTCACATCAACTAAAAGTAAGCTGTTACCTAGGTCATGGGATTGTAATGAGAATTAAACTAGGAAATAAAATGCTCAAAACAGTGGCTGGCTTTTGCCCTCGATGAGCTGTAGGTGCAATTAATAGGAAAGAAGATTATAAGAGGTTTTGGAGGTTCTCTTGTCAACAAGAGAATTGAGGTGTTTACATTTATTAGGCATCTTTTCAAGCCTGGGCTTTGGTCATCAACAATCCTAAGATATTAGGTATTACTACCTCAATTTTTAAGATAAGAAAATTGATGTTCAGATAAGTTACAACAACTTTCCCAATGTCACACAGTAAGTGGCAAACTTGATTATTTCACCATTGAACCAACAGTGGAATAATTCCAAAACCCTCTTTCTTTTTACTCACTACTACATTACACATGTTCTGAAGATCCTTTCTTAGTTACTCTATAGAATCGTTACCCTACCATCTAAAGGTCATGCTAATAATATCAGTCTATTTCTAGTAAAATGAACTCAGTCTCGTGTGGATCCATGCTGTATCAGAATGATACAGGAAAAGGAGCCAGAGCCATCTTGATTACGGAACATAAGGTCCACCCTGGAGAAGGAAGCGCCTTGCAGACAACTTTGCTCTTGGAATTACCCCACAAAAACACATCTTCCCAAGATTATTCTGAAATATGGAAGCAACTCAAGAGAGTCAAGATTTTCTCCTAGTGACATGTGAGGGAGAGGGACAAAGGAAAATCTAAGAGAAAACACACAGAAAGAGAGGAACAAAAAGAGATAGGAAGGAGGGGGGGGAGAGAGAGAGAGAGAATCATTTTATCCCAAAAGAATTGCAAGAGAAACCAAGACCCTGTATATGTATGTGGCATATCCAGGGATGTTGGGGAGGGAAGTGATCGCTTCAGGAAGCAGAGGTGTGGACAAGGCCGGCTAGCCTGGTAACGCAGTACCAAAAGCCCCTCCTTCTTTCCCCTGTATTCTTTATCCAGCCCAGAGTGGAAAAGCCTCAGAAAGATCAGGCTTCTTAGGGGAGGAACGTAGAGGCCACTTTCACATGTCCTAGAAGAAAGACAAGTAAAATGCCACCAGAGGTCATGGTGGAACATCACCTCCTTCTCCTTTGTCCAACACAAAGGGTTCCACTTCTTCCATGGCTAGTGAGAATTTCAGGAAGAGGGAGAGGGTAGTGAGAGGATTGCTAGAAAGGCTGGAAGGTGAGCTGGAGTGACAGGACCCCGTCTCCAGGAGCACTACCCTAATCAGCGGGATTCAAGCACCTTCACCAGCTCTGCAGATCTTCTGAACTTGGATGCTTTCACATCTTAGAAGAATACTTGTTTTCAGTTTCAAAGTAGCTAGTGTTCTTCATATGTCCATTTCCCACATTCTCATGTAAATAAGGTAATGGTGATAGTTCCATGTTCATGCATTTGGAAGAGATGCATTTCTCAGGAGCCAGGAAAGAATACCATAGAGGAAACACTATTTACAGATGATTGAAATGCACACACGTGTGCACATGTGCACACATGTGCACAAATGCACACAAGCACACACATGCACACAAGCACAGATGCAGAGAACAGACACAACTCCGTGGCCATGGAACCATTTCAACAGTCACCAAACAAGATGGCTGAAAGCCAGGAAGGTGAACTCACCTTTGGAACTGATAAGAGTCATTGTTTAATTTTCCTTTGTTCTTTGTTTCAATCTAAGGCTGCCTCTCCTATCACTTTCTCCCTTATCACCGTCTCTCATTGTCAGCTTTGAGACTGAAGAAAATTGTTCATTCCATGTAAGAGCAATACACTCCCCTCCTTTTGTCTTTTTCAGGAAATTAGTAGCCCATGTTCCATTAACTGGAGTGTTTTGCCTTATCTCATTCCTATAAGTAAAGTGAGAATTTCAATGCCACAAATTAGAATTATTCTGTACAATTCATCCTAAATGGATTCTGGTCTCATTGCAACAGTTATCTCTAGACCTCACTAACGATAACATTCAGGCTCTCCTACATGCCCACAATTTTCCTCTTCGGCACTGAGGTCTTTAGAAATGTAACAAAATGTGACAGGTTTTTAATTAGACTCTAGAAAGTGTTTCTTTTAAAACCAAGTGTATTCTTTACCATCTTAGAAGCCAGTTTCTACACTTATATAATTTATTTTACAGAAGGACCCAGGACACTCTGGGTTTCTTAAGTAAACAATACCTGCTCATTATTCCAGAACTGTCTTATAGAGATGTTACTTTTTCTCATATTTATTTGAAACTTGAGGTCTAAAAACAATGTAGTCATCAGATGGAAGCTTCAGTGTACCCATCCATCATGTGATTACAAGGGTCAGGATGCACACTAATCATAGAGGCTAATGTTATGGCTTTTTACTGGGTACAATTCAGTTTCAAGAGAAAATATATATAGCTTCCAGGATGTAGCAGTTTACCCAGTCAAACTTTTTACAACTGGCATCTGTTTTCATTGGTTGGAACATGTGCTATGCCAATGGTTAACTAGCTTACTATCTAGCTCAATTCCTCATTTCAAAAATAAGTCAAGTCTCAAAGTCAGATGATTTTCCCAGAGATATATAGATAGTAGATAGCCAAGACTAGGTCAGGTCATTTGACTTCCATTTTAATACCCTTTTCACTAATTTGTACGATCATCCAAATATGTGCAACCATGAACTATGTTCTAACAAGACTCAATAACTGAAAGGGGGTCTGGCATCAATATTCTAGTTCAATTATTCTACAGCATTTAACAGTACTCTGAAATACATAGACTGTTATAGCTTTTAATAAACACAAATACCTTTTCTCTGGCCATGGCATGATAGAAACAAGCTCAGAAGGATTTAACTAGGAGCAGTAGAAAGAAAATGAAATATACCAGGTTCTCTAGATTGTCACCAAGAATTCTGTGACTTTGTGCAAATTCTTGGTTTTCACATGTAAAGCTCAGTGAGTTTAAAAGACAGGTGCTTCAATTAAGATTCTCAGGTGAGTGGATAGACTAGGTGAAAATTGAGATCCCTTTCAATAGTGAGATTCTATCATTGATCCGTTTGTTAGAAAGTTAATTTAGGAGACTTTCCCTCACTGACCCTTCCAAAGAGCTTCACTTCCAGCACAGCGGAGTTCACTCACAAAGCAGTTTTGTTTCTTTCTTTGTTTGTTTGTTTGTTTTTTCTTAATTTTATTTTGTCGATATACAATGTGGTTGATTATTGTGGCCCATTACTGAAACCCCCCTCCCTCCTCCCTCTCTCCCCTCCCACCCAACAACGTCCTTTCTGTTTGCTTGGCGTATCAACTTCAAGGAATTATAGTTGTTATGTCTTCTTCCCCCCCCCCCCGCCGGGTTTTTGTGTCTGTGTGTGTGAATATATTTATTTACTTTTAGCTCCCACCAATAAGTGAGAACATGTGGTATTTCTCTTTCTGTGCCTGACTTGTTTCACTTAATATAATTCTCTCAAGGTCCATCCATGTTGTTGCAAATGGCAGTATTTCATTCATTTTTATAGCTGAGTAGTATTCCATTGTGTAGATGTACCACATTTTCCGTATCCACTCATCCAATGATGGACATTTGGGCTGGTTCCAACTCTTGGCTATTGTAAAGAGTGCTGCGATGAACATTGGGGAACAGGTATACCTTCGACTTGATGATTTCCATTCCTCTGGGTATATTCCCAGCAGTGGGATAGCTGGGTAATATGGCAGATCTATTGGCAATTGTTTGAGGAACCTCCATACCATTTTCCATAGAGGCTGCACCATTTTGCAGTCCCACCAACAATGTATGAGATTCCTTTTTCTCCACAACCTCGCCAGCATTTATCAGAGTCTTTTGGATTTTAGCCATCCTAACTGGGGTGAGATGGTATCTCAGTGTAGTTTTGATATGCATTTCCCAGATGCTGAGTGATGTTGAGCATTTTTTCATATGTCTGAGGGCTATTTGTATATCTTCCTTAGAGAAATGCCTGCTTAGCTCTTTTGCCCATTTTTTAAAGGGGTTACTTGTTTTTTTGCTGTAAAGTTGTTTGAGTTCCTCGTATATTCTGGATATTAATCCTTTGTCAGATGTATATATTGCAAATATTTTCTCCCACTCTGTTGGTTGTCTTTTAACTCTGTTAATTGTTTCTTTTGCTGTGCAGAAGCTTTTTAGTTTGATAAAATCCCATTTGTTTATTTTTCCTTTGGTTGCCTGTGCTTTTGGGGTCGTATTCATGAAGTCTGTGCCCAGTCCTATTTCCTGAAGTGTTTCCCCTATGTTTTCTTTAAGAAGTTTTATTGTTTCAGGGTGTATATTTAATTCTTTAATCCATTTCAAGTTGACTTTAGTGTATGCTGAAAGGTATGGGTCTAGTTTCATTCTCCTGCATATGGATATCCAGTTCTCCCAGCAGCATTTGCTAAAGAGGCAGTCTCTTTCCCAGTGTATAGGCTTGGTGCCTTTGTCAAAGATCAGATGGCTGTAGGTGTGTGGGTTGATTTCTGGATTCTCTATTCTATTCCATTGGTCAGTGTGTCTGTTTTTATGCCAGTACCATACTGTTTGGGTTATTATAGCTTTGTAGTATAGTTTAAAGTCAGGTAGTGTTATGCCTCCAGCTTTATTTATTTTGCTCAGTGTTGCTTTGGCTATGCATGGTCTTTTGTTATTCCATATAAATATCTGGATACTTCTTTCCATTTCTGAGAAGAATGTCATTGGAATTTTGATGGGGATTGCATTGAATTTGTATATCACTTTGGGTAGTATGGACATTTTCACTATGTTGATTCTTCCAATCCAAGAGCATGGGATATCTTTCCATCTTCTTGTATCCTCTCTAATTTCTCCCAGCAGTGGTTTGTAGTTCTCATTATAAAGATTTTTCACATCCTTGGTTAACTCAGTTCCTAAGGATTTTTTTTTTTTTTTTTTTTTTTGGTGGCTATTGTAAATGGGCAGGCTTTCTTGATTTCTCGTTCTGCATGTTCACTATTGGAGAAAAGAAATGCTACTGATTTTTGTGTGTTGATTTTGTATCCTGCTACTGCGCAGAAATCATTTATCACCTCCAAGAGTTTTTTTGTAAAGGCTTTAGGCTGTTCACTATATAGGATCATGTCATCTGCAAACAGGGACAGTATGACTTCATCTTTTCCAATCTGGATGACCTTTATTTCCTTCTCTTCTCTGATTGCTCTGGCTAGTCCTTCCAACACTATGTTGAATACGAGTGGTGAGAGTGGGCATCTTTGTCTGATTCCTGTTCTTAAAGGAAAAGCTTTCAGCTTTTCCCCATTCAGGATGATATTGGCAGTAGGTTTATCATTTGTGGCTTTAATTATGTTGATATACTTTCCATATATACCTAACTTATAGATGGTCTTTGTCATGAATGAGTGTTGAATTTTATCAAATACTTTTTCAGCATCTATAGAGATGATCATATGGTCCTTGTGTTTGACTTTATTAATATGGTGTATCACATTTATTGATTTGCGTATGTTGAACCAACCTTGCATCCCTGGGATGAATCCCACTTGATCGTGGTGAATAATTTTACGTATGTGTTGTTCTATTCTGTTTGCTAGTATTTTAGTGAGGATTTTTGCATCTATATTCATCAAGGATATCGGCCTGTAGTTTTCTTTTTTGGTTATATCTTTACCTGGTTTTGGTATCAGGATGATGTTTGCTTCATAGAATGAGTTTGGGAGATTTGCATCTGTTTCAATCTTTTGGAATAGTTTGTAAAGAATCAGTGTCAATTCCTCTTTAAATGTTTGGTAAACTTCTGCTGTGAATCCATTGGGTCCTGGGATTTTCTTTGTTGGGAGCTTTCTGATAACAGCTTCAATCTCCTTTACAGTTATTGGTCTGTTCAGATTTTCCACATCTTCATGGCTCAGTTTTGGAGCTTGTGTGTGTCCAGAAATTTATCCATTTCCTCCAAATTTTCAAACTTGTTGACGTATAATTGTTTATAGTAATCTCGAAAGATTCCTTGTATTTCAGATGAATCAGTTGTAATATCGCCTTTTTCATTTCTAATTTTTGTTATTTGAATCTTCTCTCTTCTTTTTTTTTTTGTTAGCCATCCTAATGGTTTGACAATTTTATTTATCTTTTCAAAAAAACAACTTTTTGATTCATTGATCTTTTGTATTGTTTTTTGGGTTTCAATTTCATTCAGTTCTGCTCTGATCTTAATGATTTCTTTCCGTCTGCTAACTTTAGGTTTGGATTGTTCTTGTTTTTCTAGATCTTTAAGGTGAATTGTTAGCTTGTTCACTTGCCATCTTTCCATTCTTCTGAGGTGAGCATTTAATGCAATAAATTTCCCCCTTAATACTGCTTTTGCAGTATCCCACAGGCTTTGGTATGATGTATCATTATTTTCCTTAGTTTCAATAAATTTTTTGATTTCCTTCTTGATTTCTTCTTGGACTCATAAGTCATTAAGTAGAATGCTGTTTAATTTCCATGTGTTTGTATAGTTTCCAGAGTTTCATTTTTTATTAATTTCTAGTTTTAATCCATTGTGGTCTGAGAAGATACATGGGATAATTCCAATTTTTTTGAACTTATTGAGACTTGATTTGTGACCTAATATGTGATCTATCCTGGAGAATGATCCATGTGCTGATGAGAAGAATGAATATTCTGAGGTTGTTGGATGGAATGTTCTGTAGATATCTGCCAATTCCAGTTGGTCTAGAGTCTTGTTTAGATCTTGTGTTTCTCTACTGATTCTTTGCCTAGATGATCTGTCTAATATTGACAGTGGGGTGTTCAGGTCCCCTGCTATTATGGTATTAGTGTCTATTTCCTTCTTTAGGTCTAATAGAGTTTGTTTTATAAATCTGGCTGCTCCAACATTGGGTGCGTACATATTTATGATTGTTATGTCTTCTTGATGGATCAGTCCTTTTATCATTAAGTAGTGTCCCTCATTGTCTCTTTTTATGGTTTTTAGTTTAAAGTCTATTTTGTCAGATATAAGAATAGCTACTCCAGCTTGTTTTTCTTTTCTGTTTGCATGGTAAATCTTTTTCCATCCTTTCACTCTTAGTCTGTGTGAATCTTTATGGGTGAGGTGGGTCTCTTGTAGGCAGCATATAGTTGGGTCCTGCTTTTTGATCCAGTCAGCCAGTCTGTGTCTTTTGATTGGGGAATTAAAGCCTTTTACATTAAGAGTTGTTATTGAAAGGTGTTGATTTATTCCTAGCATTTTATTGATTGTTGTTTGGTTGTCTTAGGTGTCTTTTGTTCCTTGCTTTCTGATTTACTGTTTGGTTTCTGTGTTTGTAGGTTCCTTAGGTTGAAGATAGCGTTTTTGTTTGTTTTCTCTTCATGAACGCCATTTTTATTATACTAGTGGTTTTAGATTTTCCTTGGGTTTTTATGGCAGTGGTAGTTATTTTTCAGGAACCAAACCCAGTACTCCCTTGAGGATTTCTTGCAAGGGTGGTCATGTGGTGGTGAACTCCCACAGTTTTCGTTTGTCTGAGAAATATACTATTTGCCCTTCATTTCGGAAGGATAGCCTTGCAGGGTAGAGTATTCTTGGCTGACAATCTCTGTCTTTTAGTATTTTGAATATATCATCCCATTCCTTTCTGGCTTTTAGGGTTTGTGATGAAAAGTCTGATGTTAGCCTGATTGGGGCTCCCTTATAGGTGATTTGACGCTTCTCTCTTACAGCTTTTAAGATTCTCTCTTTGTCTTTGAGTTTTGCCAATTTGACTATAACATGTCTTGGAGAAGACCTTTTTGGGTTGAATACGTTTGGAGATCATTGAGCTTCCTGGATCTGAAGATCTGTGATTTTTCCTATACCTGGGAAGTTTTCTACCACTATTTTGTTGAATATGTTTTCAATGCAATCTCCTTTTTCCTCCCTTTCTGGAATACCCATGACTTGGATATTTGAGCGCTTAAGGTTGTCTGATATCTCTCTCAGATTTTCTTCAATGTCTTTGATTCTTTTTTCTTTTTTCTTTTTTTCTTTTTCTTTTTTTTTTTTTTTTTTTTTTTGTCTGCTTGTGTTATTTCAAACAGCCCATCTTCAAGCTCAGAGGTTCTCTCTTCAACTTCGACAATCATGCTGGTTAAACTCTCCGTTGTGTTTTTTATTTCGCTGAATAACTTCTTCAGTTCGGCCTGTTCTGCTACATTTTTTTTCAGGGCATTGATTTCCTTGTACATTTCCTCTTTCAGGTCCTGTATACTTTTCCTCATTTCCTCATGATGTCTAGCTGAGTTTTCTTGTATCTCATTCAGTTTCCTTAGAATTATCACTCGAAATTCCTTGTCAGTCATTTCAAGGGCTTCTTGTTCTATAGGATCTAGAGCTTGAGATTTATTATCTTTGGGTGGTATACTTTCTTGATTTTTCGTATTTCTGGTATCTTTTCTTTGATGTTTATTCATTGTGGCAGGGGGTTTCACAGTCCACAGGTTTGACACTATTGTCTGACTAAGATGTTGCTGGGATTGCCAATTTGGTATGGCTACCTCAGTGACTACTCAGTTGGCCACTAGTGCCTTGCATGTGTGGTTGCCTCCGGTCTTGGGCCTCTCTGGGGAGCCACCTCTCTGATCAGCTTGGACTCTGCGGGGCTGCTGGGTGACAGGGCGGTACTGCAGGGAGTTGCTCCTGCTGCTGCCACTTCCCCCGCTGCTGCCGCTGCCGCTGCTCACGCCGCTGCCGCCGGCACCACTGCCACCGGCTCTGCTGCCGCCGCTTCCCCCGCTCCCGCCACTTCCCCTGCTCCCGCCGCTTCCCCCGCTCCCGCCGCTACCGCTGGTGCCACTGGTGCCACCTCCGGCTCCTTCACTGCTGCCACAATCAGATCATATCTTGATTTAGATTCTCTCTCCTATTGCCACAAAGCAGTTTTGATATGGAGAAAACCGGCTCAGAATTTCTGATAAGCCATTGCAGCAAAGACTGCTAGCCCTCCACTGATATCCATTCACTCATTCCTTTTAGTAATAGAATCCTCCACCCAAATTTCTACTTGGTTTGAGACCTTCCATCTATAGATGACAATTCCTGACATCCCTTGCAACTAGGTGTGGCTCTGTGACTAAGTTCTGACTAAAGACATGTGAGCTAGAAGTGATGTGTATAACTTCTAGGCTTTACCCTTAACTAGAAGGGATGTGCCCTTCACTTGCTCTGTTCCTCTTCCCACTGTCCAGGGGAGAGTTGCTATAGCCAGCTTGGGCATACAGATGGAAGCTGTGTGTTGGATATACCAGCTCTGCTTTGCCTACTCTGGACAGGCATGTGAGAGAGAAATAAACTCTCATTCTGTTTAAGCCATTGCATCATGAGTCTCTTTGTTTTAGCAGCTAAGATGTTTTGCACAATAGCACAGCCATCTATCGATGCTGCCATGGAATAAAAATGAGGAATCCAAGTAGGATGCTTCAGCCTCAGATTCTATTCGGTTTTACCAACCCCACAGCATTCCAGTTTCATTTTCAGAAAAATGATTTGAATCATAAACTAAGACATCTCATATTTCATAATTCATAAGAAGACTTGCTGATTACTAAAGCCAATGTTGTTTTCAACCCAACATATGCTGTAAAATAATTGCTAGTTAAAATAAATCTTTATAATTAACAGCAAATATTACTTTATGAAAATTCTAAAAATGTCAATAGGTAGTCCCACAATACAGAAACAATGTTTTTTTAAAAAACACCAGGATCACCCAGTAACAAAATAATCAGTATTTGGTTGTAATAGCCACCAGATTGTCTCTAGAAAAGTATTTCTTCAAATGGAAAATCTTTGCAAATCCTGAAATCCCAGGAATGCAAGGACGAGATACCACTAACTTTTCTACCAGTATACTATCAGAATTATTTCACTTCACTGGTCAGTTCACTGCTACATCTCTCCTTCAACATTAGCTCAATTAGTAAATCGTTACATGAGTATATCAAACCAGGAGCTGATATTTCACCAGCATCTAGTTGGTGAATAAAGAATGAGCCACAATTTGGTCATGATCATTGTGTCAGATACTGTAGACTGGTTCAATTGACAACCATTCCAATCTCCTTCTAGCATCCCTTCCTATAGAGTAAAGGCTGGAAAGCTAAATCCCACATTCCAGGGTTCTGCATGGGACTGGTTCTTCTAAGCCCACTCACATTCCATAAGCTACCTGATACCCTATAGTGAATCTCTTTCTGTTTACTTGAGCTGACCTAGAGTCTATTGCTGCAACTAAGAATCTTGACTGCTAGAGTAATATTTTAGTTATCTTCTTCTTTAAGGATTAAAGACATATAGAGGCTCATAAAACATGTTTTTTATGGCTGTCTTCTTATCATTGGCATTTTTAACATTATTTTGTTGACGGAAAGAGAAGAAAGACTATGTCTTGGGAGGTGTGAGTGCTAATCAGAAGTCCTAAACAGCTACATTCTTATTCCAGACTGATCCACTAGCCATCTGCACAGACACAGTCATTTACACATGGTCTTCAAGTGGTAGCCAATACCGGATGACTGCAATGGCATGGGGGTATATTTAATAATTTCCTTTTAGAGGCTAAAGGAGTGAGCAACAAGAGATACAGCCATTAGAAACCCTGTTCTCAGAGGGGTTGTTAAGCCTGCTTCATGTAGGTTTGTAGTTCTCCAAGTGTGGTCCCCAGCCAGCAGTACCAACATCACCCAGAAACTTCTCAGAAATACAAAATCTTATATATTTACATATACCCCAAAGCTACTGAATCAAAAACTCTTTGGGCTGAACCCAGAAATCTGCTGTAGCAAGCTCTCCTGGTGACTCTGTATTTTTAAGTTTGAGGACCACTGGTGTGGGTCTTCCAACCCTACTTGAGGTTAAAGGGAGTTTAAGAAAAATAGGGGCAGAGTAGGGAAGAGAAAAAGACAGCTAAAGAAACAAGTCTTTGATTTAAAAGGAAGCTTATTTCAGAAATAGAAAAATTATAAATTTAATCCCTGTCACATATAGAATGGAAAAAGCTTTAGTAGAAAGGACATTGTGCTGGAAATCTGAATAATTAAATTTGACTCTTGGATTTTTAACAAATAATTAAGCAACTTTGAATGAATCACTTAACTCTTCTGGGCTTCCATTTCTTTATTTGTAAAATAAAAGAATGAGATAAAATGCTCTTCAACACTCACAAATTCTATTTTCTATCAGTTCTGGGCAAAATGAATACTATTTTCCCTGATTAAAATCTTATTACTCTCTGGGTACCATGTCCTGTCTGGTATAAACCTGATGATAGAAATTTCCCAGTATTCTATTTCTCTACTTAGGAGCTGTGCCTGAAGGAAAATTAACAAAAGATACCTGTCGTTCTCCACCCCAGGACAGTAGTCCAGTAGTGCACTTCAATTTAATTCAGATCTGGTGAAATCCACTGGATATCTGAAAGGCTCAATGCAACATTTAGCATACATTGGGAATTGTTGATATCCTGGAGGTATGTAAAAATTACATATGCGTCTCTCATGTTATTGATGATTTTGATCACATGTGAGAATTCGATGTTAAGGGCTAGATTTGAACATAACATTCTCTGTGTGTGTGTGTGTGTGTGTGTGTGTGTGTGTGTGTGTGTGTGTATGTGAATGAAACGCTTTAATCTCCTTCCAATATTTAAGAATTGAGACTCATGGGCATTTAGCCAAGACTGAAGCAGGTAGTCATTCCACTTAGGAAACCCACAAAATTACATCCCTTAACAACGTGGAAACATTCCAATACTGACAGGAGATTGTGTCCACTTAGTGAGTTTGGGAATTTTAGAAAAAAAGAAAAAAGAAAAGCTATTATTTGTTAAATTGAAGTTTATGAAAATAGGGGAAAGAAGGGTTTGGGCTACCAAGGGCCAATAGGTGAAAGAGTTTGCTAAAGATGGAAATGTAAACACATTGCAAAGCTCTAACATAGTAAGTCAATAAAGAAAGCTAAAGGAAGGTACAAAAAAAAGTGTGCGTCCAAAGGCTAAGACTAACTTTCTTTTTTACCCCATATATTTGCAGATAGTATTTAATAAATATTTGGGATTGAATAAATGAGTAAAGATTGAGAATGAGAATATTTTAACTCTTTGTGAAAAATCACAAAGAAATATGATATTTTAGCTGTGTGTTTCAAGCAGAAGTGAGTTGCTTTACATTTTTTTCCAAATTTTTTTATTGTAACTTCTCAACATACAATGTAGTTGATTTTCATGTCCCTTTACCTGTTTTTCTTTCCCCCCTCCCTCTCTCCCCTCTCCCCCACTACATCATATCTGTTCACTTGTCTTAACTAGTTCAAGGAATTGTTGTGATTGTTGTGTCTTCTTCCCTGCCCCACACACACACCCTTTATTTGTTTGTATATTTATTTATTTATTTATTTATTTATTTTTATTTATTTTTAGCTCCCACAAATAAGTGAGAACATGTGGTATTTCTCTTTCTGTGCCTGACTTGTTTCACTTAATATAATTTTCTCTAAGTCCATCCATGTTGTTGCGAATGGTAGTATTTCATTCTTTTTTATAGCAGAGTAGTATTCCATTGTGTAGATATACCACAGTTTCCTTATCCACTCATCTGATGATGGACGTCTGTGCTGGTTCCTCCTCTTGGCTATTGTAAATAGGGCTGCAATAAACATGGGAGTACAGGTGTCCCTTTGGCATGATGATTTCCATTCTTCTGGGTATATTCCCAGCAGTGGGATAGCTGGGTCATATGGTAGATCTATCTGCAATTGTTTGAGGAACCTCCATACCATTTTCCATAGAGGCTGCACCATTTTGCAGTCCCACCTACAGTGTATGAGAGTTCCTTTTTCTCCTCAATCTCACCAGCATTTATCATTCTCAGTCTTTTAGATGTTACTCATCCTAACTGGAGTGAGATGATATCTCAAAGTGGTTTTTATTTGCCTTTCCCAAATGCTGAATGATGTTGAGTATTTTTTCATGTGTCTGTTGGCCATTCGCATATCTTCCTTTGAGAAATGCCTATTCAGCTCCTTTGCCCATTTTTTTGTTGGGTTATTTGTTTTTTGCTGTAAAGTTTTTGAGTTCCTTTTATATTCTGGATATTAATCCTTTGTCAGATGTATATTTTGCGAATCTTTTCTCCCACTCTGTTGGTTGTCTAATGAGCCTAAAATATATATCTTCTTTCAAATTTTTCAGTGCCAGTGGAGTGGGCATGACAATTTCGTGCAAGTTTTCTTATGTTGAACCTTATGAAGTTACAAATTTTTTTTTTTTTCATAATTTACAAATTTTTTTCTTTGGGCCTACAAAAATTGTAAATGCAAAAGGCTCAACCTAATATTTTCTTTGGTCTAAGAGACATTATGTACATTTTAAAAACTGGTTGGCATTCTCTTTGTAAATGCTGAGTCATGAAGAGATAATCCTGGCACTAGAAGGGATGGAACAAATATATGCTATCAAATGTCCCTTTAAAACATGTTTTAAGCCAGTTTTCTACAGAGGTAATTTCAGGGCATAGATTTTTTTTTCCTTTTATAAGGGAAACACAGCATTCTGGAGCTATTAAAAAAAATAGTAAAGAGTCTTAAAAATAGATTTTGAAGTTAAATAACGTTTACAGTTGTACAATTCTGTGAATATACTAAAAACCACTAAATTGTACATTTTAAAAGGTGAATTTTATGGTGTATCTATTATATCTTAATAGAGATGTTCTTAAGAAAAAAAATAGAAAGGATGAGAGCTACAGAGGATGGAAGTACAAATGCACTATCTGGACCATTCTGTGGCTCCAAGGAGGAAGAAGGTGCATTACTGCCAAGCCCCAGATATCTGCCTGGTTGCTAGCCAACCTTCACAGTATCATCTCTGTGAAGATCGCATGTCACAGAGCACACCATTGCCAAGTCATGAGCATAAAAATACATGCAGTATTAATAGTCTCTGGTATTTCAAGCTTGATGCTTGAATTCTGGAAAGGGATCCCCTCAACATTCCTAAATTGAACAATGGTGAGAGCTGTAATCTTGCAAAATGCCATCTGAGTCTCTGTGGAAAGGATTTTTTCTCAAATCTCACTTGTCCAGTCAAGCTCATATGGCTAGTTCTAGGACATAGAATAAATTTAGAGAGTTATCTATAAGCAGTAATACTTAGCTGGGGCTGGAGTGGGAAGTTATGAATTCCAGATGAATGGCCAGAAAGATCAGCAAAATTTGCACATGCACAGACCTAGTTTGAAATACAACATCAAGAGGCCCAAAGGCCCTTGAATCCCTTCCATGGTCTCCATAGTAAGAATCCCTGGCCTATAATCTATACAGTATGTCCTCACTGCATTCTATTAGTTAGAGTATTTTAGTCAAATGTAACATTGAAAACTAAATACTAGGTTTTTGGACAGGCCCTAAAAAGGCCATCCTTTTCCTTTACTATCACAAAAAGCAGTCTTTAATTCCTTGACTAGAACCTACAGCTTCTAATGGGATGCAAAATACACTGGACAATGGGGGAAAGAATCTGGCAGACTGAAATTATAGTTACCTTATTTTCATTGCCTTGAGCTCTCTCTGTTTTGTTTGTTAAATTTTCCACTTGTTATCACATGTAACATTATTCTATTCCCAGTGTTTCTTTGCCACTGCACTTTTAAATTGTTCTAAAGTTTTATTTTTAATAATAGCCATTTCCATCAATTATCCGTAACAATTGCAATCTGTTGTAAAAGATTTCCAGAGACCAAAAAACTCAGTCATGTCCCACAACTTACATGACTTGGCCCTGATCATACTGAGTAAGGGGCTTAAGACATGGTTTTGAATGTATTTTAGAAGCACCTCTATTTTTAAAAGGTATAGAATCAAAAGTGGCAAGAATTTATTAAGCACCTATGATATCCTCAGTGTTGTTTAAGTGTCATGGAAAACACAAAGGAAAAATAGCTTCTTTCTTTAGTGAAGTCATTACCAGTTGAGAAGGCAAGACTGACAAATAGAAAGCAATGAGAGGATGGAAGAACAATTGGCTGTAATTATTCACATTCATAAACCATAAAATGAAAAGATGTTTCAAATAAAGACAGAAGTGTTCTTTGTTCCACCATCTGACTTGCTTGTTCTAAAAACAGGATTCTATGAATGCTGCACTAAAATAGCATAATTCTGGAGGGAAAAAAAGACATGTCAACCATCACCAATAAGCATTTATTTTCTGGCATTCTGCACAGTTTCATGCTATACAATAGGTATTTAGCAAAATTAAGAAGTCATAGCCTTGTACATTAGTTGCTTACAACCCAAGTTTATGTTTCCCAAATGATGGGAAAGAAAAGGTTGCTTACTTTTTTTTGCTACTTGAAGTTCATCAGGAAATGTCAAAGGAGAAATATCTTCTTGCAAGATTCTCAACCAGAAACAGAAACAGAAACATTTCTATTAAAAATATAGCAAATAGGACTGTTCTCCTGGGATTTCTAACCCAATTAGTCAGATGAAAACATCTTTCAGATGTTCCTCTGCTCAGGTGTTTGGAGATGATAAAAAAAAAAAATCATCAAACATATTTTCTCCTTTACTATCTGTGGAACACAGGCTGTGTCACTTGAGGTAAAAGGAGACTGACAAAAACAAATTTGCAGGTCATTTAGAAAGAGAGCAGGCCTGGAATGAATATAAAAGAGCCCTGACCAATTCTCAGAGTTTCAGCCAATTCTCATTTAAGATATTAATGCCTAATGGTTTTTATCCCTAAACCAAGATGCAATAAGAATAAGTGGGCAGTCATGAGAGTGAATAAATTTAGTTGGCTCAAACAGGATTTTATCAAAAGGTCTTTCTGTGTAATAACAAGCCAACCCTGGATCAGAGTCAAGCAGTGATGTCACATGAAGCAGAGGCACCTTAAATCCAATGCACATTTTGTTCATAGCTTCCAGCCCCAAACTGCCTTCCAAACAGCCAGGCCACTTTAGCCTATTAGGCACTATTCAGTCACATGCCATGGACAGTTGTCTCAGAATTTGCGGGTATATATTTTACACTCTATTGCACCATGTAATACGCACATAGAAAATTACATAAAAGATACATGAACTTTTCGACAATTATTTAAACAAATAGTCTAATCCAGGTCATGAAATAGAATATCACCAACTCCGCAGAATCACCATATGTGTTCCTCTTCCCTAGAGATAACCGCTGTCCTTACTTGTGTTAATCATTTTCCTGCTTTTCTTTGTAGTGCTACTACTTATGTCTGCATTCATAAGCAATAGAGTTTGGTTTTGCCTGTTTGGGGATTTCATAGGAACAGAATCATAATTTAGACATTTTTTGTGCCATAATTCCTTTGTTTAACCTTACAGTTGGGACAATTTTCAATGATATTGCTTAAAACTGTCCTTTGTTTATTTACATTATTGTTTAGTATTCCAAATTATTTTTCCATTATACGTAGATCTAGGGTTCATATGTAAGAATTTCTCTAGAGTCTATTCTTAGAATTTCTGGGTCATACAGTGTGTATATCTTCAGCTTTCCTCAATAATGCAAAGTTTCCTTTCCATGTGATTTTTACATCCTAATTTTAGCCAATCTGGTCAGTACATTATTGTTGTTTCAATTGTCATTTTTTCTAATTGCTAACAAGGTTGAGCACCTTTTACTGTAACTACCAGCCTCTACCATTTCTTAATTTAATAATGAACTGGTAGAAACAACCAGTTTCTACTGATTCTAACTGAGCTTCTTTAAATGCCACAATCATATGCAGAAGTAACCTGACCATTTTCCAGTAGATTTGGTATGATTTCACCGTTGTGATTATAAAACAATCATATCAACAGTGCTTCAGTTCTTCTCAGTCATTGAAACAGTCTGCAGAGGATGGAATGCCTTTTTGTTAAATCTCCTGCTTGATGTTATAAAGAAACATTTTAAAATCCCAGCCTATATCTAGTCTTTAAGCTAATCATGGTGAAGCTGTACCGGGATAAAAGATGAAACTTGAACTCTTTCTACCACGAAAAGAAGCCTGATTAGTACAGAAACTGAGGACTGAAGATCCATCAATGGAGGGCATTATGATAGTAGCTTGTTGAATTGGTTTCTATTTTCTGAGGAGAATTACAGGCTTTGATATTTAGGATAATATTAGGATTCTCTCTTCTTCTAGCTGAAAGAGCCCTAGAATTTCAGGGTAAGAAAGATGTAACATGCTGTTATGTCTCTTATAGAGGCATTTACTATTTACTTCACATGCCCCAAATAGTCAAAGGCAAGTTACACTTTCACTGATAAAGAGCATTTTCTGCAAGTGTCTCTATTTTGCAGAAATGTGGCCTGCTCTGCATATCTGTGCATTTTTATGCTTGGCATTAGTCTTTTAGTCCTCTTAGGTCATTTGATTTATTGTCCTAATCTATCTACCTGTTTTTATTGTCTATTACCAATCAAAAGAAAAATATTTATAGCAATGGCTGGAAAATATTTTTATAAAGGACATTTAGACTACAACTTACAAGGGTACATCAAAAAATTTGTGGGAAATGGAATTAAAAAATAATATGAACCTCTCCATGAACTTTTTGAAGTACCCTGATATCTTTCTCAAATTCTATGAATATATATTCATCTTCTAGTTCATCCTCTTTTACGATAAAAAAAAATTCCAAGACCTATCCACAAAATAACTGTACTTCTTTGAGTGCATAACTACACAGGATACACGTGAGTATAAAGTTATTCAAAATGAATGACTGGGCTTCTGGTCAACATGGCAATGTAGACAGTTCCTAGTGTCACTCTCTCCCACAAATCAACCAATTTGCAGCTATTAAAAAGCAACAACAGGAGGCCAGAGATCTGTGCCAGAACAGGCAGGAGCCATGCACCACGGGACCCCCAGCCCAGGCCGGCACCCACTGCCCAAAGAGGCCTGAGAGCAACCAGGCCCACACACCCCAAGTCAGCTGTGCCAGAGGAGGTAGGTGCTACGGGACCCCCAGCCCAAGCCAGTACCCCTGCCCAAAGAGGCCCAAGAGCCGCCGGGTCCGCACACCCTGAGTCAGCCGTGCTGGAAGAAGCAGGTGACATGGGACTCCCAACCCAGTCCACTCCCTACCATGCAGAGAGGCCTGAGAGCCACCAAGCCCGCATGCCCCAAGTCAGCTGCACCAGAACAGACAGAAACTGCAGGACCCTCCACCCAGGTCAGTCCCTGCTGTCCAAAGAGGCCCAAGAGCTGCCAGACCCACATGCCCTAAGACAGCTGTGCCAGAAAAGTCAGACACCGAGGGAACAAGAGCCCAGGCTAGTTCCCACTGCCCAGAATTGGCAGTCCCTTCAGGATCCAGACAAGACATCAGGGTGGAATGAGTGGGCCATGATAGCCCCTGCTACAATGACTAAACACCAAAGGAAAGATATCAGAAATATGAAAAATCAAGAAAGTACATCACCACCAAAGGGAAATAATAATTCTAAGCTCTAGATCCTATAGAACAGAAAGTCTTTGAAGTGACTGACAAGGAATTTCAAGCAACAATTCTAAGGAAACTAAATGAGATATAGAAAAACTCAGTGAAACAACACAATGAAATGAGACAAAATATACAGGATCTGAAAGAAGAAATGTACAAAGAAATCAATGCCCTGAAAAAGAATTTAGCAGAGCGTGTGGAGCTGAAGAATTCATTCAATGAAATAAAAAAACACAACGGAGAGTCCAACCAGCAGGCTAGAACAAGCAGAAGAGAGAATTTCTGAACTAGAAGACAGTCTGTTTGAATTAATGCAGGAAGACCAGAAAAAAGAAAAAAGAATCAAAAAAATTGAGAAAATCTAAGAGAGATAACAGACAATCTTAAGTGCCCAAATATTCCAATCATTGGTATTCCACAAGGGAAGGAAAAAGGAAATGGCATTGAAAACATATTCACAAAATAATAGCAGAAAACTTCCAAGGTATAGGGAAAGTCAACAGATCTTCAGATTCAGGAAGCCCAAAGATCCCCAAACATATTCAATCCAAAAAGGTCCTCTCCAAGACATGTTATAATCAAACTGGCAAAACTCAAAGACAAAGAGAGAATCTTAAAAGCTACAAGAGAGAAGTGGCAAGTCACCTTTATAAGGCAGCCCCAATCAGACTACCATCTGACTTTTCATCAGAAACCCAAAAAGCCAGAAAAGACTGGGATGATATATTAAAAATACTAAAGGACAAAAATTATCAGCCAAGAATATTTTACCCAGCAAGGCTATCCTTCTGAAATGAAGGACAAATACTATATTTCTGACAAACAAAAACTGCCAGAGTTCACTACCACACAACCAGCCTTACAAGAAATTCTCAAAGAAGTACTGGGATGGATAGCTGAAAAACAACCATCACTGCCATGAATACTCCAGAAAGAACAAAACCTACCAGTAAAACAAAAATGCTAACAATAAAGAGAAAAAATAGTTTATCTACCACCCCAAGAAACCTACAAATAGAGAAGACATACAGAAAATCAGAAAGAAAGGAACAAAAGATACTTAAGACATCTAAACAAAAATCAATAAAATGCTAGGAGTAAATCAACACCTTTCAATAACAATTCTAAATGTAAAGGGATTAAATTCCCCACTCAAAAGACACAGACTGACTGACTGGATTAAAAAGATAGACCCAACAATATGCTGCCTTCAAGAGACTCACCTCACCTGTGAAGACACACATAGACTAAGAGTGAAAGGATGGAAAAAGACATACCATGCAAGTGGAAATGAAAAACGAGCTGGAGTAGCTAATCTTAGATCAAATAGACTTTAAACTAAAAACTATAAAAAGAGATAAAGAGGGCCACTATATAATGATAAAAGGACCTATCCATCAAGAAGACATAACAATCATAAATATATATGCACCCAATGTCAGAGGAGCCAGATTTCTAAATCAAACACCATTAGATCCAAAGAATGAGATAGACACTAATAGCATAATAGTGGGGGACCTGAACACCCCACTCTCAACATTGGACACATCGTCTAGGCAAACAATCAATACAGAAACAAAAGATCTAATCAACACTTTAGGAAAAAAGCACAGGCAACTAAAGGAAAAATAAACAAATTGGATTATGTAAAACTAAAAACCTTCTGCACAGCAAAAGAAACAATCAACAGAGTGAAAAGACAACCAACAGAGTGGGAGAAAATATTTGTAAAATATACATCTGACAAAGGATTAATATCCAGAATATAAAAGAAACTCAAACAACTTTACAGCAAAAAAACCCAAATAACCAAATTAAAAAGTGGGCAAAGGAGCTGAATAGGCATTTCTCAAAGGAAGATATATGAATGGCCAACAGATACATGAAAAAATGTTCAACATCACTCAGCCTCTGGGAAATGCAAATCAAAACCATTTTGAGATACCATCTCACTCCAGTCAGTATGACTAATATCCAAAAGATTTAGAATGATAAGTGCTGGAGAGGTTGCAGAGAAAAAAGAACTTTCATACACTGTTGGTGGGACTGCAAAATGGTGCAGCCTCTGTGGAAAATGGTATGGAGGTTCCTCAAACAATTGCAGATAGATCTACCATATGACCCAGCTATTCCACTGCTGGGAATATACCCAGAGGAATGGAAATCATCAAGTTGAAGGTATACCTGTTCCCCAATGTTCATCGCAGCACTCTTTACAATAGCCAAGAGTTGGAACCAGCCCAAATGTCCATCATTAGATGAGTGGATAAGGAAACTATGGTATATCTACACAATGGAATTCTACTCTGTGATAAACAAGAATGAAATACTGCCATTCACAACAACATGGATGGACTTAGAGAAAATTAAAGTGAAACAAGTCAGGCACAGAAAGAGAAATACCACATGTTCTCACTTATTTGTGGGAGCTAAAGATAAATAAACAAATAAACACAACTAAATAAAGGGGGGGGGAAGAAGACACAACAATTTCTTGAACTTATGACAAGTGAACAGATATGATGAGAGGGAGGGGAGAGAGAAAGGGGGAAAGAGGAACAGGTAGAGGGTCATGAAAATCAACTACAATATTTATTCAGAAGTTAAAATAAAAAAATAAGTAAAAATAAAAATAAATTTTAAAAAATGCATGACTGCCCAAACAGCAAAGAAATCATTCAAAGGCATACATCTTCTGGGGCTCTTTGTTTATTTGGGGGGTTTTTTGTTGTTGTTCTTTTCAGAATGAATACCAGAATTACCAGAGAGCGCTAAATTAAGTTCAGTTGTCCCTCAGTATGTGAGGGATTGGTTCCAGGTAAAGCTGACACCCACCCCACCCCACCTTGTGGATACCAAAAGTTCCTTATATAAAATGGTAATACTTGCATATATCTGCTCACATCTTCCTACATACTTTAAATCATCTCCAGATCACTTATAGTACCTAATACAATGTAAATGCTATGTAAATAATTGTTGCAATGCATTTTTTGTATCATTTTTTATTGCTGTATTGTTAAGTTTTTTTCCAAAATTTTTTTTTATCCCTGGTTGATTGAATCTGTGGATACAAAGGGCCAACTGTATATGAAGGAAAAATAATTTATGTGAAATGTAATATAACACCACCTAACTAATTGTCACTCAGATGAAAATAAAACCAATTGTTTAACTGAATTCTGGGGAAGTATAATTGCCTTAGGTATGTTAACCCATTCATACTTTATCAGAGCTGTCTGCATGGGGAAATTTTCCTAAATCAGTAACTACTAGATTTCCAGCAAACATTTCTGACAAAATTTTTCTCAATTTCATATCACAATATATTATAATATTCTCTTTCTATTGAAATCCATTTTATATTTATATGTTACATTATATTCATATAATATCCCTAGTACATAGCACAGTGTTAAGTCCTTAGTAAATATCAAATTTTTGCTGAATGAATAAATGAAACTTTTTTGTGGCCTATAATTTGAAGGTATAATTTGTAAAGTAGGGTGTAATCATAGTTTTTAAATAAAGGCATATACAATTTCCAGATGAGAGGACCCTATCTATGTTAGAATCTACCATGAAGTTTAGTAGCTATAAGTGCAATGCCATGTTTCATTTTTCTGGTAACCTACTGAGAAATAGATTAAAACTTTCCTAATTTTTACAGGTGAGAAAACTGAGGCTTTGGGACATTAAGTAATATGTACAAAGTCACACTCACCTGAAAACAACCAACCATTCCCAGTAAGACATGAAAAAGGCCAATATATTTACATATTCATGATATAGTTTATTTTTTCAAGATTTTTCTAAATCAAGGTACAAGAATCATTATCCATATTTTTTGGATAGAGGAATTGAATTTTTAATACCAAATCTATTACCTATATGTTCAGGTTTCTCCTTTCTTTTGTTTACTAAAATATTCATAATGACTTCTTTGTCACTAACTGTCACCGTGGGAGTGAAACAAAAATGCCCATGAAGTCCTCTGGGTGTATAAGAAAAAGAAACAAAAAAGGATGAGAAAGGAGAACTGAAATAGAAATAGGAGGGGCAGACAAAAAAAAAGCTATTAATACTTCATATCAACCCCATTTTACTTATTTGACTAATAGCACAAAAGAATTTAGTTAATCTAAAAATCAGTGGAGCCAATATAAAATTCACCTCTTTTAATTGGCCTGATTCCCTGGGTGTTACCTTTATTGTTTGTACTATTGATTTAACACAAATGTTAGTGAAAACAAGTTCATTTCTTCAGCTTGCCATGATCAAAGAAAAAAAATTCAGAAGCTAGAGAATGACAAGGTGTACTGACAAGTGACACAGTGACAAATTGAAGAAAATATTTGCCAGATGTAGAAAATATTCAGATTAACATTCACAATATACAGAGTTAAAGAAGTAAAAGGGAAACAACCCAAAGAAAACAAAAAAGACCAAAGATATGGATGGGCAATTCAAACTCACAACAAAACTCCATATGATCAAAAACATTAAAATTTCACTAATAATTAAATAAATATAATTTGAAACATGAAGATAACAAATACACCCTTATTAGATTAATAATATCCGCTTTTGCTAAGGGTGTTTGTAAATAAAAATCCTCTTAGCATGTATTTAGAAATGTAAATTTATGTAAATATATGGAAGACAAATTGACAATGCCTACAAATATTTAAAAGGTGTATACTCTTTAGCCAAGCAATTCCACTTCCATGCATTTATCCTATTGATATAAGCATGCAAATCTACATATCGTAAATAACTGTTTCTTCTAGAATTTTTTTGTAACAGTGAAAAGTTGGAAACAGTTTAAATGTACTTAGATAGGGAAATAGTTGAAAAGTATGATTAAGCTACAAACTAGAGTACAGTGTGACATGAACATTTCTTAAAGTTACATGGATACACGTGTATGACAGGAAAACATATCTCACGATACATTTTGAATAAAAAGTAAATTATAGAACAAAGTGTACATTTTATTACAATTTGTGCAAAATAAATGAATTGTTTATGTGTCTATGTCCTTGTCATATGTCTAGAAAGAAAGCCTGGAAAATACTAACCAATCTACAGGTATTAGTAGTAATTTATTATAAGGAGCAATTGCTTATGAGCATTGGGGGGAGGAAGGGTATGTTCTGTATTGCTTGAAGTTTTATAATATGCATGTATGATTTTATATATACACACACGAGTATGTATGGGGGGAAGGAAACTTTTATTCTCTGTGGCTGCTCACAATTTTCTTTCAAAGAAATTAAGAGTCAGAAAGAAACTATTTGAATGGTACAAAAATTTTAAAATGGGGATTTTTTGGTTTGTTTTTTTTTTTTCACTTTTCAGTGACTGCTTTGGTCCTTGATGAACAGTGTTAGTATGATCTTTGCCCTATTATACTTCCCCCAAAGGCTAAATTTGATAAAATGCAAGTCCACGTTTCTCCCAGGTAAGATGTTAACTCATTCAGGTTTACCTGATGCAGGAGGAATTATCTCCGAAAGTTCTCTTACAATCGCAGTATAATCTGTCATTCTCTGCCACTGCCCCTTAGGTGGACACAATCATTTGACGCCATAAATGCTTATGTTTTATCAAACAATTTTATGTTTATATGTCTTGCCTTCTCATCTAAATTTTCAGTCTACCCAGTGTTAGGTCTGGTCCCTCTGCTCTCTCACAGTGCACAGAACCCAGCAAAGGCGTTAACTTGGTGAAACCTCAATTCAAGAACATTGTGGACATCTAAACAATACTGAGGTATATAGCAGTATCTGCATGAACACTGATCCAAAGAATGAAGGGCACTCACCAGGCTGGTCCAAAGACTTTGGTCCTTAAGAGCCTGGACTGTTCCTATGAGATTTCTCAACCCAATTCCAAATCTTTGACTTAATTAAAAACAGTAAGACTCTAGCTCTAGAATTTAACCCACATGTCAAGAAAAAAACTTAGACATAAATATACAATTATACACTGCTTAACCAATTTTCAGTGAACCGAGCATTTTTTAACCGTAATAACAACAGGCACAAAGATGTCTGACAATTCAGTCTCCTCAACGACATGAGTACAGTGGTAGTCACAGCATCTGAGAAAGTATCTGTAGTGCTATTAGTTTCATGTCTCTGATAGCTGAGTCTGAACTGGAATCACTGTGAGGAAGGTGCCAACCCCTACGGCTCCCATCAACGCCCCCCCACCCTGCCTGCTGCCCATCCAACATTCCCCCCAACATACTCATACACAGACACACACACAGGCGTGCTCACACAGGACCAAAAATTACAAAATCAGAGCTCAGGTCTCAAAAGCAGGGTCCTTTGCATCAGTGAGTGGAGAATTATCCAGATAAAGATGGAAACATGCACCCAAAGAGTCAATGAGCCCAGTGCAGTGAGCTCATCAAGAAAAAAAATAACATCTACACAATGGAATACTACTCAGCTATAAAACGAATGAAATACTGCCATTTGCAACAACATGGATGGACCTCGAGAGAATTATATTAAGTGAAACAAGTCAGGCACAGAAAGAGAAATACCACATGTTCTCACTTATTGGTGGGAGCTAAAAATTAATATATAAATTCACACACACACACACACACACACACACACACACACACCGGGGGGGGGGGGAGAAGATATAACAACCACAATTATTTGAAGTTGATACGACAAGCAAACAGAAAGGACATTGTTGGGGGGGAGGGGGGGAGGGAGAAGGGAGGGAGGTTTTGGTGATGGGGAGCAATAATCAGCCACAATGTATATCGACAAAATAAAATTTTAAAAAATAAATAAATAAATAAATAAATAAATAAAATTATTTAAATGGTGAAAAAAAAAAAAAGAAAAGAATAAGAGAAATAACACAGCCAGAGCCTCTTGTATCATTATTACCTCTGAAGACAAAGTTTAGTGCCACAAAGCAAGTCCCTGAAATAAACCTTATTCATTAGTAAAGTATTACAGTACATTATTCGTAAATTCCTAAAAGGGCCACACAAGTACATTAACTTGAGGTAAACTAGGCAAGAAACATTAGTGAGGTGGGCCAGACACATTTTGATAAAAACTTAAACATTTAAGAATCGTCTTTGTATCTAAAAGTAATATGCTCACTCATTTCCTTGAAACATACTGTTATCAATCTATTTGCCTACTTTTTTATTTGAAAAAGTTTATTCTTTGTTTAGTATCAAAACATAGTTGATTGTACATATGTGTGGGGTACGGTGTTGAGTACCAATACCTGTGTGCAAGATGTGATCCTCATATCTCATGCTGTATATTAGTATATTCAGCATTATACAGTGTAATCATTTTTAGTGGCTTTTACCAATTCCTGTCTTATCTCCCTCCCTCGCCCTCCCCCTTTCCCACCTCTGGTAACCTCAGTTCTGTTCTCTCCTTTTGAAAGTTCGACATATTATTGTGATTGTTGTATCTTTCTTTCTTCCTTCCTTTTTTATTTATTTGTTTATTTTTTACTCCCACTTGTGAGTGAGGACATGAAGTAGTTCTCTTTCTGTACCTGGCATACACTTAACATAATTTTCTCTAAGTTCGTCCATGTTGCTCTGAATGGCAAAATTCATTCTTTTCTATGGCAGAGTAGTATTCCATTCTGCAAATATACCAAGTTTTCTTTATCCAGCCATCTGACAATAGACATTTAGTTGGCTCCAACTCTTGGCTATTGTAAATAGAGCTGTGATAAACATGGGAGGGCTGATTTCTCTTTGACATGACAATTTTCATTCCTTTGGGTATATACCCAGCTGTGGAATTGCTGCATCGTATGACAGTTCTATCTGTAGATGTTTGAAGAAATTCCATACCATTTTCAAAGATGGCTGCACCAATTTACAGTCCCACCAATAGTGTAGGATGGTTCCCCTTTCTTTGCATCCTCACCAGCATTCATTATTCTCTGTCTTTTTCGTAATAACCAGTCTAACTGGAGTGAGATGATATCTCAACGTGGTTTTGATTTGCATTTCCCTGATGCTGAGTGATGCTGGGCATTTTCTCATGTGTCTGTTGGCCATTTGTATATCTTCTTTGAGAAATGCCTGTTAGCTCCTTTGCCCATTTTTAAAATCAAGTTATTTGGTTTTTTTACTATTAAGTTGTTTGAGTTCCTTGTATCTTCTGGATATTAATCTTTTGTTGGATGCAGAGTTTGCAAATATTTTCTCCAACTCTGTAGGCTGTCTTTTCACTCTGTTAATTGTTTCTTTTACTATGCGGAAACTTTATAGTTTGATGTGATCCCATTTGTTTATTTTTCCTTTACTTGCCTGTGGTTTGGCAGTCATATTTACTATTCCTGCTTACTTTTGATTTCCATGTGTGTAGTATATATTTTTCCATCCCTTCACTCTTAGTCTATGCGTGTTTCTACAGGTGAGCCTCTTGTAGACAGCATGTAGTTAGGTCTAGCTTTTTAACCCAATCAGCCAGTCTGTGTCTTCTGAGTAGGGATTTAATCTATTTACATTTAGGGTTGTTATTGAAAGGTATTGTCTTATTCCTGGCATTTTATCAATTTTCATTTGGGTGTTTTAAATATCTTTTGTTTCTTTCTTCCTCTTTTATTGTTTGTCTTTGGTGTTTTGGGGTTTTGGAAGTGGTAAGGTACAGTTTCTTTCTCTTTCTCATTTGTATTTTTGTTCTACCAGTGGGTTTTGTTCTTTCTTGAGTATTCACAGTAGTGATTATCTTTCTTTGGATTCCAGGTGGAGGACTCCCTTGAAGATTTCTTGCAGGGCTGTGGTGGTGAACTCCCATAGTTTTTGTTTGTCTGTGAAATACACTATTTCTCTTTCATTTATGAAGGATAGTCTTGGTGGGTATATTATTCTTGGCTGGCAGGTTTTTTCCTCTAGCATTTTGAATATGTCATCTCATTCTCTGCTGGCCTGAAGAGTTTCTATTGAGAAGTCTGCTATTAGTCTGATGGAGATTCCCTTATAGGTGGCTTGATGCTTTTCTCTTGATGTTTTTAGGATTCTCTCTTGTCTTTGAGTTTTGCCAGTTTGACTATAATGTGTCTCACAGAGGACCTTTTTTGCATTTGATCTGTTTGGGGATCTTTGAGCCTCTTGAATCTGAAGTTCTATGTCTATCCCTATATCTGGAAGTTTCCCACTATTGTTTTATTGAATGTGTTCTCAGTGCCTTTTTCTTTCTCTTCTCCTTAGGAACACCCATGATTTGGATGTTTGTGTCTCCAAGGTTGTCTGCTAGCTCTCTTAGATTTTCTTCATTTTTTAAAATTCTTTATTCTTTTTGTTTTTGTTTACCTTAGTCTTCAAGATCAGAAATTTTTTCTTCTGCTTGTTCTAGTCTGCTGCTTAAGCTCTCAGTTATGTTTTTAATTTCATTGAATGACTCCTTCAGTTCCATGAGTTCTGAGATATATATATATATTAATCTCTTATTCCTCCTCACATCCTGGATAGTTTTGATCTGTTCATTGAGACATCCAACTGTATCTTCTTGTATCTCACTGAATTTCCTTAAGATTTTTATTCAGAATTCCTTTTCATTCATTTCAAGGGTTTTCTGCTCTGTGGAGTCTGGTACTTGAGAGTTATTTTATTTCTTTGGTGGATTCATATTTTCTTAATTTTTATGTTTCTAGTATCTCTATGGTAATGTTTGGTCATCTGGTAGAGCAATTTGTTCTCCTATTACTCTCCTCTGGACTCCACTGGTGACCCTCCTTGTGTTGATGCAGTAGAGTGGTTGGAGGTCTGCCTGAACAGTAGCAGTGGCTACTATGGCTGCTCTTGTGGTGGCAGGCTGCCCTTGTAGCAGCAGTAGCAGTGGTGGTGGCTTTGGCAGAGTGCCTGCATGGCAGTGGTGACTCTCGTGGCAGTGGGCTGCTCACTCAATGATGGTGGCTGTCAGGCAGCACCAGTGGTGGTGGTGAGTGTAGCAGCAGCAGTTGCAGCAGCTGTCTGCTTGGCTGCAGTGTCCAAAGTGGTGGCCTGCACAGCTATGGTATGTGCAGCAGCAGTGAAGTTACCTCACAGCAGTAGCAGCAACATCACCAGCTGCAATTGCCTCCCTTGTGTCTTCAGTGTCCTTGGTGGCAACAGGGTTACTTGTGGGTATGGCAGTGGTGCCAGTGGCTGCAACTGCCTCCCTCATGTCTGCAGTGTCCATAGCGGCAACAGGGTTACCTCACGAGGACAGCAGCAGCGCTGACAGCTGCAACTACCTCCCTTGTGTCTGCAGTGTCCTTGGAGACAGCAGGGTTACCTCATGGTAGTGGCAGTGACATTGGTAGCTGCAACTGCCTCCCTTGCATCTGCAGTGTCCTCATTGGCAGCAGGGTTAACTCACATCTGTGGTGTCTGTGGCAGTGGGGTTATCTTGCGGTAGCCACAGCAGAGCCAGTAGCTGCAGCCATCTCCCTCATGTCTGCAGTGTCCTTGGTGGCAGTGGGATTAACTCGTGGCAGTGGCAATGGCAGCAGTGGTTGCAGCTGCCTCCCTCACATCTGCAGAGTCCACAGCTGCAGCCACGAGCCACCTGCAGGACTGCTGCTCTTCAAGGAGCTGCTCTGCAATGGGCAATAATTCTGGAAGTGGACAATGGCTCCGGAAACTGTATGTCACTGGCAGTGAGCCCATTTCAATCTTCTGTGGGAGAAATGCACCCTGGGTACCTCTAGTCTGTCATCTTCCAGGAAGTCCTATTTGACTACTTTTGAAAAAGACACAGATTTTTAAAATATTGCACTTTTATCCTAACTTTACTGTAAGAAACAGTAGTTCAACCTTGGTCATAGATGACAACTCACTCCTAGTGTCAAGGAGAAATTAGAGAGTCGTGGGAACTTGTTAAAGACAATAGTCCATAGCTCTTGGAAATGGGATAGGAGGGCCACTACTCAGCTCCTGCCACTTGAGGCCACACAAAAATTACAGGCCTAGTGAGACCAGATCTCTCCATTTCTCAAGAGAGGACAGAAATATAGAGTTCCACTTTAGTGTTGATGAGCAATTTCAAAATTTTTGAGTACTCTGTAGAGGAAAACAAAGCACATCTCATGGTCAGGCATGACCTATGCACTCTGCTTGGACCATTGCTAAACATTTGCCCTAAAATAATTGTGTGGGGGGGGTATGGGGGGGAGTGATGAGATGGAGGGTGAAAAAATCAATTGCATAATGTTATACAGAGTAGAGAAAAGGTATAAAAGAGAAGAATGTTAAAATTCAGTTATCCTAAAATTTGAGTTCACATGCTTTCTTGCTTATTTTCATTCTCTAATTATAAATTCATTGAGATCATTTGGAATTCTTATAGTAACTTTACCTCTTTATGAAATCTATTGTGATAAATTTTATACATTATATAATATCTAAGATAATTTTGTGGAGTCTGCACTTCTTAAAACCACCAGAAGAAGATTATGAAATCACTTCTATATATTCAGATTCTGGTGTCAAGCTTTATTGGGTGCATGGTAGGAGGTGTCCTTTCGTGAACTCAAGTAAAATGTTGCAGATCAGACTGACTCTGAGTGACTAGGCCAGGGAGTTTGATGATTTCCTGTCTCCCAGCCTGCATTGCCTCATGTAGTAGCTATGAAAATCTCATCTTCATCAGTGTTTCACCCCCCATACTCTATTTTTTAAAATCCTTAAATAATTTCTGGTTGAAAGGGGCCATGTTTACAATTCTTCTCTATAAAACCTTCTTATACATTTAAGTGAAACTTGGTACTCAATTTATCCTTTCCAAACTTCAGTTGGTCCAATAGTTACCTGAACTTCATTTCTGAAAGTACAATTCTAAGAATCATTATTCTAATCACTGGCTGCTATGGGGCAAATGTGTCCCCTAGAGGTTTATGTATTGAAAACTTAAACCCCACTGTAACAGTGTTAAGAGGGTGGGAAACCCTATTATGGTAATTGAAAGGTGAGGCCTTTAAGAGGTGATTAGATTGTGAGGACTGTACCCTCATAAATGGATTAGTCCATTGATGGTTTAATGGGTGGTAATGGGTGTGGTTCTGATGGTTTTAAAAGTAGAGTAAGTGAGGAGGTTAGCTCTCTCTTGCTCAGCCATTGGCCATGTGATACTCTGCCTCACTGTGGAGAGTCACTACCCACCAAGAAGGCTCTTACCAGATATGTCCCCTGGACTTTGGACTTCCCAGCCTCTGAGACTGTAAGAAGAAAATGTCACTTCTTTATAAATTACCCAGTTTTAGGTATTCTGTTATAAGCAACAGAACACAGACTAAGACACTGGCCAACAGTTTTTAAAAATTCAAAGAATCTTCAATCAATGACCTGTAGTGAGGTTTCATAACTAGGATTCCTGACAGGTAACAAAGAAAAAAACATTTCTTTTTGTAATAATGAAACCATGTCTGTACAGTAGTGAAATGGAAAGAGTTTCAATGACTCAGTTTCATTAAAAAAAATAAAAGACATAGTGAGCACCAGGAAACTTAAGCAAGACATACAAACTTCCCTATCTCAAAGAAACAGAAATACTGAGAAATGGAAGCTAAGGCCTATATCCTTCAGAGAGGCCTTTCAACTCTCTGATCTTCCATGTCAGTGTTAGTGTTTTAATATTGATGAAATAACTTATTAAGTTCCTGTATAGCAAAGTCTCAGTTATATGCTTGAAATGGAGACATCAAGATGACATGTACAAACCAAAGAGAAAGCAATCAATAGAATATTTTTAAAGGATGTGTCTGGCTTTGGTAGAAACATCATGCTTTCACATAGTAGCTTTATATCTCCTAATCAAGTTTGAATTATTTGAAATAAAAATTTATTTCTGTTTCCTGAGCCATTGAAAGTGGAACATCCCACACTCGGATCATCTGGAGCTCAATTTAACACACATTCTACATAGAAGAAATCCAACATTCATGACTAAGTGAACCCAACCCCAAAGCAGTAGCATCACCTTCCTCTACTCCCACTAAACGAACATAAACTGGAAGACGGCTAAGCCCCAAATCAGTGAGTTGTTAATCACCATGGTTATCATGCTTCTTTGGAGGAAATGAGATTATCCAACTCCTGCTTGTGCCTTTTCAGGAAATTGCTCATCTGTCCACTTAATCCCTTCTTTCCTCATGGGTCTGTGGATATATTCAGCAAACATATGGCTTCCAGAAAACCTTCTTGTCCTCTTACCGTTGGTCATTGGAAATTTCTGATATGGTCATTGGAAATCACCATTTTAAAGAGATTCCATCAACCTTGTGTTAATCACTGGCTAAACTCCACTGATACTTAGAGAGTATGTTTCCTATTGGGAATCACTTTTGAAAGAGCATAAATTAAAAGACCCTCAGAGACTATTCAGGTGGGTTTATGACCATGTCACTAGCAAAAAACTCACAGACTCCAAGTATACATGTGGTCAGGCAAGCTTGTTCCAGCTTGTTTATTTGTTTTTCCAGGGGAATAGCTATTGTACTTTGGCCTCTGCCCTTTCATAATACACCGCAGGGAACCTGCCCTCTGTCCTGGCTTCCACCAATTAACCTTGCTTTATTTCTGTCCTTGCAAAGTTAATACACCCCACTTCACTTCCACCACACACTTACCATTTCCTTCCTTCTAAGCCAGGTTATTCATTTCTACCTCAATTAAAGAAAAATGTAACATAATTATGGAGTCCTTTGTCCTATCCTAGGGACATGAAACCAAATAATATATAGGTTTTGCCCTCAAGGAGCTTGCAATCCAGTGGACAGAAAAATACAGACAAACAAAAACTTCACATTAAACTGTAGTAGGAGCAAAAAAGACAAGTCTTGTTTAATATGTTTAACAGTATGTTAAAGAAGCAAACTAAAAGTGTCATTCTCTCTATTGATGAAAAAATATTAATTATTGCTTCTAAATGCTTTCATGCTTGCAAATAATGTTATTTGAATCTGTGAACATACTATGTCAATAGGGGAGGGAAGGGGAAGTTAGCAAGCATGTTTGTCCTTCCCACCGACCTATTATTATATCTAAAATATTTATAGGAAGGAAAAGTGATTCTCATTTATTAAGTTTTATTCACAAATAATATAAATATAAATGTGGTTAAAAGAAACAAAGACGGTAGTATTGAAGTCTGTTCAAGCTAAATGAACCCCCTCCCTCCTCCAAAATCATAATACAGTAATAATAGAACAGGCCTGGAACTCAAGTGTCATTCAGTTTTACCATGTCCTTAGCACACCTTGAATCAAAATTACACAACTTCTTAGGTCTATTGAAAGGCATTGCAATAGAGATTATGAACTTTCGAGCAGATTTCTGGATTCAAGATTTAACATTTGAGGGGTACTGTAACGCTTTCAGCTCTATTCCTGCACACCAAAATGGTTAGAAGAGGATTTAGTTGATCTATGTGCAGCCAAAAGCCTGTAGGCTCCTAACATCTGCTACATTTATAGGTTGAGAACAGATCTAGGCAAGGCCAGTTCCATGCAATTCAACAATATTTGAGTCCAGGAAGTCCTTATTATGTAAACATGCTTTATGCCCATCCCACAATTACATGGTGGCTTAGAGAAGCCCAAGGCACTGTAATACAAAAATATTTGCAAAGAGAGCTGACTGATTTCTTACAGTGCTGGTCACCACTTATCCCACTCCACTTAACCCTTGCTTGTATCTCCACTCATAACATCATTATCAAGCCTAAACTATGGTGTAGATGTTGTAGACATTGGGTCAAATGATGCAAATGCAATGCAATAGACAGCCAAGCAAAACAGCAAACATTGCAAAAGTTGTAGGATTTCATCAGGTTGATAAAAGTGATCTTGGAAAACTTAGATGACACACACATGCACACACACAAGCCAAATGAGGAGATTACAGAACTGAAACCTATTTTAAAATCAATGAACAGGAAATCAGCAAGGATGCTGATGTAATAGACATGGCAAAAAGAATAATTTAAGTAAAAAAGGATTAAAAGAGGCCTTTAGGAAAATTGACAAAGTTCTCACTTAATGCAAAAATAGCCCTTATTATGATAGCATTGCAACATATTATACAATCATACAAATAAGTGAGGATTTCAATATCTCTATCATATGATTTTATTTTAAAAAGTAGGATGAAAAAGAATAATCAGCATTTGATTGATCTGTGTTTGTTTTCTTAAATTGCTAAATATGATTTAAACTAAATTTATTTAAATATAAGTGTAAACAAATTATTACCATGAGATTTAGTTTCCCTTTGAAGATACAGACTCAATCACGGTTCTTTTAGTTATTTTTTACATTTTGTAAGTGAGTTCCTTTTCAGGAGCCTTAAAAATCGGTATATATACATATACATTTTGATATATATGTATAAATTTTCTTTAAATAAAGAGGAACCATTCACTGTTCCAGCCAGCCATGGTCCTTGCCCCCAAAGAAGCTTCTAAGATCTGATCAGGGAACATCACTTATCAAGCAAATCAAAGGTGAGCCCTATAACATCAGCCAGTGCAAAGGGATTCATCTGAATCCTGTACACAGATACTTGTGGTCAATTAAATTAGTGCTGATGGGAGGATTTTGCTCCTTATTTTAAATTAGGTATTTCCCTTGATTGAGAGGAAGAGCTCAGCACACTAAACTTACTTTCCCAGTACTAATGAAAGAACATTCATCAAAGAAAAAAAAGTCTCTAAGTGCTGAATACCAAATTATATACCTCAGGTGGCTAAGGATACTTAGTTGAAGAGGTCACGTGCGAGTTTATGAGGCCCATGGGTAGCACGAGAGGTCCCAGCAAATCAATCTTACACACCAACAGAGAAAATACAGCTTCCTCCACCCCAAATGTCCCAGCCCTCCAACAATGGAAAATTTGCTGGAGCTCTATTAAAAAAGCACTGCTCTCTCTACCATAAGCTACAAAGCCATCAATGAGAAAGCATTTTATCTCATCCCTTTTCTTTTGAGGAGATAACCTTGCACAATTTCAGGAGCCCAGATGCTCTGGAGACGGGCAGGCAGAGCTTCAAATCCCACCTTTGTATTTATAAGCTGTGTGATTTAGGCAAGTTTCTTATCTTTTCAAAGCCTCAGTTTCAATCTCTGTGATACAGAAATAATAAAGCCGCCTCATGGAGTTGCCAAGAGACCATAAATGAAGCAATGACTCAAGAATGCCCAATAATGTGCAAGGTTTGTGGTAGACACGCTTTAAAAATATGCTAGTTCCCATCACTTCCTCGAGACCAAGAAAGACTGTGGGGAAGCATAACCCACTTGGCACCTGGTGGGAAAGGAGGAACTGAAAGGGGATAAAGGGAGCATAAGAGGAAATGGAGGGGGTGACACAGACTAACTCCACTGCCCCCTCGTTCCCATGCCACCCAGGGCTGGTCTTGATCTCACATGGAAATGAGGAATAAGGTATCTGTGTGTCAGACAGAAAGCACAAATTCAATGCATCTGACTTAGAAACTGGGCAAAGCTGCCCAGAGCAGATAATAAACACAATCACACAGATCTAATTCAGACTAAGACCTCAGGGTTCTGTCACTTCCAGTTGAAAGGTTCTACTATCATTGGAAGGAGACTTGTTCTGGCCTACATGTGACAGTCGCTAATGGTTTTTCTTAATTAGTGGCAAATATGGTCTTCTTATGAATGAGTTATTTTTTTCTTTTAAGATGGTATATGAAAGTAGGTCTCTTCCAGCACTTTAAAAAACAGAGATATTCAACCAAAAAAGCAGTTAATGTTCATGTTGGTTTTCATTTTCAAGGCACATTTTCTAAGCACTTTTATCTATTATCAGTCAACAAATACTTATTACGCCTGACACTATTTGCTGTGTCAGACACTGTGGGTGATAGAAAAGAGGTGAAGTGCATGGATTCCATTCTCAAGGAACTTGCAACCAGCCAAACCACACAAGACCTACCCATATGAAATAATTGGCCAACAAAATAAAACAAAAAAATCTATACTCAATGTTAGTGTACAAGAATGTCTCCTGCCTCAGAGAGTTGTCATGAAGCTCAAATACAATGATATACAGAAAGCTTCTAGCATGGACACGTGTGCTTAACAAATTAATTTTCCCTCTCCTTAGTAGAGAAAGTAGACACAAGTAACATCAAAGTCAAGGCAGCAGGCAGTCAGTCACGGGGAGGAGGTTATCAACAGCAAAGGCTGCTGAGAGATTTTGACAAAAAGGAAGTTACAACTGAATTTTTAGAGAACTGTTTCTGGAGTGCAATGAAGATCAAAGCCAGTTAATTGCAAAGAATTAGAAAAGGAAGGTACATCTATCAAGTGTAGACAGTAGGTCTAAATTACACATTTGAGAGGCTTGAGAGGAGGAGGAGGAAGGAAGAAAACCGTAGGGTATGGTGAAGGTCATTCTGCTTTTTTTTTAAGACATGGAATTCTGTTTAAATAATGGGTTTCTTTACAAAAGGGGAAAGAATTAAAATATTCTAGAACCTACCACAGCTCTAACCTGAAGTCAGCAAGGCAACCACCTGGCCTCATGACTCCAAGGAACTCAGAGATGGGTGGAATCGATTCCCTTTTTTATTTCTTTTTAATTGAAAAATTTTAAAACAACAAAAAAATAAAATATCTTCCCTGGGATATTTTTTTAAAGTAAATAGCCTTGTTTATTTCATCAGAATTCTACAAAAACAAAATAGAAGCTGATCAGTTTAATCTGCAAGGAAGAGAGTTTCGGTATTTTACCTAGGATCTTGCTAATCCCTGTTAAAATTATTAAGAGTGGGTTTATACTTCGTCACTAACCATGACTTATAATCTTGGCTTATTATATTCCTCATATCATTGAGTGAAGTTGTAGAAAATATAAAGATGTTCATGACAAGCCCCTTGCCCCGAAGAGATTTTAACTCAATAGAGGAGAGAGTATATAAATAACTTGTATACAAAAGCCACTGTGACGAATTAAATAAAAGGCTAAATATATTCATTGAGGGGAGACAAGAGAAGGAGGCTAATTCTGGATTGAGAGAGCTTAGAAGTTTTCTTGGAGGACAAATGGATCTAAGTTTGACTTTGAAGAAAGCATAAACATTTCCAAGGCAAATGTGGCAGGGCTAATGAGGGGGGTGAAGGAGGTGCAGTCTCCTTTGAATTCAGGCAGCAGGAACGAATGGGCAAAACCAAGGGTAACAAGGGTAGTTATAAATAAGAGACAATAATAGCCCACAAAGACAGTCCAGATATCGACTGTACCAAAATGGACTTACTAAACTCAAACCCTCTGGATGGAAGATCTGTATCTCTAGGCCTGTCTAATTCATTATCGCGTTATTACTCACGCCACTGTTTCCCAACCTCAGTATTTCAGCTCTAGGGCCTATTTTTTTTTCCCATCGTACTCATACTGTAGAAAGAGGAAATAACTCATCCAGCGGTGGGGATTTCTTAGTACGGTTTTGAAGAGGGATGCTGGGGGTGGCTGACTCTGCCAAAATGTTTCCTTTTTCTCTTGCTGTTTGTCAGATATTGCTGTTGAGCAACTCTAGTAAGTGTCATCAACATGCTATCTCATCTGATTTATCTTCCTTTACTCACTCAAACTCAGCCTTTTGCCTCTTTTTTTCTGGCTCATTTAGAGTTTCACAACCTCTTACCTTTAATTGCTGAATAAGTGCAAAATATTTGTGGATCTGGCATCAGACATTATAATCTCCAAGAAAAAGTGCTCACAATCAGAGATGCTGTGGCTGCGTAATGAGCCTCAATATTTTACTTTGCCATTAATTCATTTACAAATTACTTTTCTATTTTTCTCACATATTTAAATTCAAAACAGTAATACATCTTTGAGTTCTTTTCCTTCAAGTCTCTCCCGTTTGAAATCCAGGTGACTGAAATAAACATTCTTATGACCTCTGAAGTTCAGACTGTCAGTCTCTTCTAGAGACCCATTTTTAAAGTTCCACCCCAATAAACCATTGGTGCAAGTGTAGGTGATAGAATATTTGGGCTTAATGGGATCCTAGAACTGACTTTCAATCACACAGATAGAGTAAATTAACTTCATCGGCAGATCATAAGCTTTTACAGTGTCCTAGGGGCAGGGCCACCAAGGTTATTCCTCCACCCAGTTAGTACAGAGTCCTGGGAGGAGAGTTTTCTTGGCTAATCTAGTTTATTCCCAAATCAACCTGACTTCTCTTGAATCAGCCAAGAAAGTTCTCTCTTCTCCCCGCAATCTTTCTTGTCTGCATTCATCTCAATATGGAAAGAAAAAAAAAAAGTTTGGGTTTCCGTAGAGACTCCTAGAGGAGAATTCCAGATCTGATAGTTAAATAAATAGATTTTGAACGTAGTGAAAAATATGACTGTGCTAAAACAGGCTAAATAAAGCAAGTACAAAAAAAACACAAGGTAGTGTGTTGATGCGACAGTCTATAGCCTTTATGGATCCTGCCACTCACACCTGTGTCTGAACTAAAAAACTTTGGGACAGCAAGCATTTTTAAAGCATTTGTTCACTTAAACTAGGAAGGACTTATAAAATTTCTAGGACATGCCTCCATTTCCCTGGAGACACTCTCCACTCTATTATCTTTTTATGTAAATATCTTCTCCTGCCCACAAATACTGAAAAGGGCCAAGTCCTGGGAAGTCACTTGTTGTCTCTGTCAACACACGAAGGATGCACCTGCTGTAAGATGTTTCCTGCCTGAGGCCATCTTCCCTTCCAAGTTTGTTGCTGTATCCGCAAAGCCTTCAATAACGCCTAGGGCTCAGTAGGAGCTCAGTAAATATTTGTTGAACACTGCATGAATTAACAAATAAGAAGTTCTCAGTGTTGGTGAAGAGCTCTCTTAACTACCTACCTTGCCACAAACCAGACTTACCTTAACCACTGAATTCTTGCTATTTGTGCCCAAATGGCTTCCCAAGTCTTTTCCAACTTTTGTCCTCTTAGTCTGGATTTGGCCCACAGGCACCAACCTGACGAACAACTTTTATGGCTATTTCAGAATTAGGCTATTCATTAAAATGGCTTCAACACTTCACTAGTTGGTTTACCTTGGTTCTCACAGTCCTAAATTCCAGGGCTACGGTGACAGAAGTTCATATATAGCATGATGATATGAAAGGGTAACAATTGGGGGAGGGGGGAGCAGGGGATGTCACTAAATATGAAAGCCAGTCTCCACAATATCTCCCAGTGGCCCCTGCTTCCTGGTACCTGTGTCCTTGTATAATCCCCTCTCCTTGAATATGGGCTGCACTTAGTGTTCATTTCTAACAAATTAAATACGGCAAAAGTGATAGTATGTCACTTCCAAATTCAGCTATAACTGCCGCTTCCATCTCCCCCCCCCCCCCATCGCCTGCTCTAAGGGAAGCAGCTGTCACATGGAGCAGCCCCATGGTGAGGCCCATATCTCACAGAACTGAGGCCTCTAGCCAACATCCAGCAGGGAGCTGAGGAGCTTGGAAGTGGAGTCTTCAGCTCTAGTCAGGCCTTGAGATGACTGCAGACCAGTCAACAGCTTGACCATAACCTCATGAGAGACCCTGAGCCAGAATCACTCAGCTACAGAAGCCCAGATCTCTGACCCACAGAAACTGAGATAATAAATTACTTTTTTGTGGGTTATTTTATTTTATGATTTAATTGTACGTATTTGGGGGATATAGTGTGTTGTTTCAATGGCAAACACTTTCTCAAAAGGCCAGATAGTAAATATTTGGGGATTTGTAAGCCATATGGCATCTATTGCACTCCTCAATTCTGCTATTGTAATTCAAAAGCCACCAGAGACCATATGCAAACAAATGGATGTGGCTATGTTTCCATAAAACTTTATTTACAAAAACACTCAGCCAGCTTGCAGGCTGGAACATGCTGACCCTGACACGAACCCAATGCATTTTCAGTCTTTATTATTTCTAACATCTTGTCCCACAGCTACCCTATCAAGACACAAACATAGCCAAGTTGGATCATAGAGTTTCCTCTACAGTGTGGAGAGGATACCCCTCCCACTATTACTTTTTAATTAATATGAAAAAGTGAGCTTGATGCTCTGGGGAAAGGAAAATAAGATGTGAAGAAAGGTAAATTACAGGGCAAGTCTCTTCCAGAATTGAAGAAGAAATAAAAATCCAGACCTTTTAATCTAAAAGAGTTTAGAAGGAGAATAAAGACAGGCAGAATGAGGAGGTCAGATGCCACCCTGGCCAAACACTGTGCACAGAGATGGAGGAAAATGCTTTAGATTCAGCTAGATGGAAACAGGAATCCTCAGAAGTTCAGAAGTGCTCACTTAATTGCTTGGCTCTAGTTGGAGAAATGCTGAGACATTTGGGCCAAAATGGCACAAGATTAGTAGCACACATTTGTTGAAGGAGCCTGAAATAAGGCTTATGGCCTCCCATGGATTGGGCACAGCATGAAGAAGATACAAAAGTTTCCACATGGCCCCCAAAAGTTGCAGAAGTGTTAAGGAAACCATGTGACCAGCACAGTCCATGGCTGGCTGAGGATGAGGCCTCAATGGCCAGAGGCAATGGCAGGGTCTAGAGTAAACAGCAAGGAGTGACACTAGAGTTCACTTCTTTTTCCCCTCTGGAAGGTATTCTCTCTGCATCTTAATTTCCTTTTCCTTATAGCACCACTCTCACACGGCATGCCCAAAGGTCAGGTAGGACCAGCGACACCACTAACACATTTAGCAGAAGCTAACAAGCAAAGATAAGTGGAAACAGATCCACAGCCAGAGGCTGCTCATGGACAAGCCCCCATCTGCCATTCCCAGGAAGACATATGGGTCCCCCTCTACCCTGTTTGCCTATGGGCTATCTTTGGATGAACAGAGAGGAAAGGAGAGAAAGTCTGGCAGAGCAAACATTTACCCAGACTTTCTCTTCTGAGGCAGAGTGACCTCCACAGAAGCTGTTTGAATCGGAAGGGATTGAAATACTCCTACTTGATAAATTTACATAGTTTTCCCTGCTAGCCAGAGGGATAGAGGCTCATGGGAAAGTTTATCTCAGCTATTGTATTAGTTTTCCATTGCTGCCATAGCAAACTACTACACATATAGTGGCTTAGAACAACACAAATTTATTAGCTCACAGTTCTGTAGGTCAGAAATCCAACATCAATCTCACTGGGCTAAAATCAAGGGGTTGGCAGGGCTGTTTCTTTTGTGGACATTCTAAGGGAGAATGCCTTTCCTTTCCTTTTCTAGCTTCTAAGAAAACGAAGGGGTTGCATTCTTTGCCTTACAACTCCCTTTTCCCATCCTCAAAACCAGCAATGCAGCATCTCTCCAACCATGCCCTATCATCACCTCTCTTGTTCTCACCAGCCTCTTGTAAGAATCCATGTGATTGAACTGAACCCACCTCCCATGGAAGGTAACCTGTTCACAGGTTCCAGGGATGAGGACATAAACATCTTGGGGGGATAAGGGGATGATCTCTCTATCACAGCTGTAGAAAATAAAAAAGAGACATTTCATTTCAATTTAAGGTGTCAGTAAATTTGGGACCCTGATGATAATACTAAGATTTAAATATAATTTATATTCTACACATTTTGTACTTTATAAACCTTCCAAATACAACACATTCTACGTGAGTAGCTAATTGCTTTAACTTGACTAACCTTGAGTTAAAAATTCAGAAAATGTGCATAAACTGTGTCTATTTAAGGCAGCAACCTCACCCAAGAAAAATTCAAGGGCTCTTACAAATGTTCACCTAACCAAAAGTACATTTACCTGTAGAATTCCAACCAGAAAGATAAGAATCTTGTGCAAACAATAAGGGATGGGCAAGGATCTTCAGTGAAAGGGTCTTAAAACTCCTTGAAGTTCTGGTTTGCTTCAATTAGAACCTAACAAACTAGTATGATCCATCCTTAAATTAGGCAGCCTTATTAATTGCTTAAAGGCATCAGCCATGTAAATCATATAGAAAAGTCCTACCAAATTAAGAATAACATTTGCTTTAAATTATGTGCACTCTAAATAAACTACTAATATAATGATTATTGAAACATTAATGGGTGCATATTGCTTAAGTTTTGTGTTAGTTTTGTTACAGTGCTTGTTTTTTGTTTTGGGAGGTGTGAGGTTTTTTTAGTTTTTAGATGAAGAATATTATCTAAATTGAAGCTGTGTTATGATCATTATCATTGTTTTTCTTTCAAGCCATCTTTTATCATTAGAATTTTTGGAAAAGATGTTCAATAATTGATTCAAAGAAAACACATCTGTGTTGAATATGATGCCTTATCTCAATTAAGTTTTTAAATATAGGTTTTACCATAAGGTAAGCTGTATAGAGCATATAAAATGGAAGCACTTAAACTAAGAAACAAAATGGAGACAGTCATGCTAAGGAAACTGAAACTAGTAGTAAACGACTTGTTTTGAGCCAAGTGGATATGTAGACACTCTTAAGACATCAGCTAACAGACACATGGCATTGATAAACCAGACAGGTGGGATGAATAGGCAGTGTAAAAAGGATATAAAAACCCAAGGCCTTGCCCAGTTGAATGCAGATGGTCTGGCTGAGAGTTACTCTTGTTCTCGACCATCTCACACTGGCATCTGCCACCAAAGGCTCTGCCCAAGCAGCTCTCAAACTGAGTCTTCCTTGCAAGATGCTGACCGTCCCGGAGAGACTGGACATCCGACCAGACCAACTGACTTCTTTGAGCATCAGCCAGTTCGTTAACCCAGAGTCTTGCTTTCTATTTCCCTCTATATACCCTCACTTAGTTGTCTTGTTATTATTATTTTGAATAATAAGTGAATGCAGTGGTGTATAGCTCGAGCCTGTGTGCTTGCGGCTCTGACTACCAAATGAACTGGTTAGTACCTAGGGAATTGCTCCCTATGGGAACTCCGCAGTAGCCCGTGGCTGATATATTATTAATGATCCTTGCATTAATAATATATATAATATATATATAATATATATAATAATCCTTGCATTAATAAAAGCCTGACACTGTAGAAAAACACAAACATGTTTGGCCTTGGTTCCTTGTGACCTCTGTCTGCTCACGACACAGGCCATCGTCTACAAGACGATGACCTAGATACAGAGAAGCAAACATCATATCTGGCAGTGAACATATCTAGAAATTTCTTTATAGAAATCAAATGTTTGGGATTTGAATTGGTTGTGGTTATAATAGGTTCATAAATATTGATATAGTTGCACTTTTCGGAGGTCTTATAACTCCTGAAAATAAGCCCATTTTTTAAATTATAAAATGTTCATCTTAATGCAGTTGCCTGAAGGCCTGAGTCCAGTGTCTTCCTGAGCACTAAGAGGGATTCCTTTCAGTCTTTCTTCAAAGCATTCTTTCCAGGCAAACCTTTATCCATCCTACAGAAACTTCCTCAAAAGGCAGGAAAGAACTAAAACATGCTTTCTAATTATTACCCACATTTCTGCAGATGCTCATTTTCTATTCTGGTCACCTGAAGACACACAGAGAACAGCACAACAGGTCATTTGATAGAAACTAGCCACCTGCAGTGGATGAGACAGCATTGTGTGAACAATGATTGTGTAGGACACTCTCAAATAACTAAACCAAGCATGGACTCAATAATACAGGAAGGTTGTCAATGTAAAATTGAATGTTGTGGAAAGATCAAGGAAAGACAGATGATTCAACTGGGCAGATAAAGGAAAAGTTCAATGTAAGGATATGGCATTTGAACTGAGTCATGTCGAGTCAGGAGCTTGTAATGATTTAGGGAAGGGTTTACCAAAAAAATCTCTTGATTTTGCAGAGAATCACAAACAACACACAGCTATCTCTAGCCTTAGCAAATTGTAGCAGGTACAGATCTCATGGAAAGAACACAAGCTTTGTATATAAAAAGATATGGAAACTTGAGTGGTGGGGTCCAGTGATCACATGGCCATTTACTGATTTTATTATCTTAGGGAAATTACTTAACCTCTCTGAGCCTCAGCTTAATTTTCTGCAAACCTCAAGCATGATAAAAACAAGTTGGCAGGATTGTTCGTATTTGTAAGCATAGCTCCTGGTACATGTTATGTTTGAAAAAAATGTTAATTATTTTATATAAAAATTCTCATAGCAAAGATATCACAGACTTAAATACTTCCTTATATGTAGATAAATTCCCTCTTTTAAGATTACTCTGCATCTAACTCCTAAATTCTCTTTCTAAAATTAACTCTGGGATCTGGAGACTAGAATAATAGAAACCTCACATGACATTTTTCCAGGAGCAAGCTACTGAAAAACCACTAAATATAGAATATGCAAAAGGGAGGGAAATGGAAAATTATGGACACATAAGAAAATTGTGGCTATAAAATTTCAAAGAAATCATTTCACAAAACTTCAAATGCTGGAGCTTTCTGTAAGGCTATATTATACATATTTCAAAGAGAAATATTTTGGAATTCTGGGTTTGAGAAGTTCCTTACATTTTGGCCCATTACTTCCAATTATGCTGAATCTTCACTATCAGTCCTCACACTGGAGATGTGTCATTATCTAAACAATCATTTCCATTTCACAGAAATCCCAGTACTGTTTTTCTAACAACTGAGCCATAACAGTGCTATTCCCATGGTTACCAAGAATTCTAATTTCAGTTTCTCAATATGTGTTTTATGATGTAAGATTGGACAGCGCTTCAGAATAGGCCACTCTGAGTTCCACGTGCTCTTCCTTGTATTATTTTTCTCCATGTTCCTCATACCCAATCCCCATTTAAACTTCCTATTTGGCTTATTTTTTGACTCAATATAGTTTGTACTCGACCTCTCTAGTGATTGTGTTTCTAGATAATAAATTTGGGGCAAAGAAGCAAAGTTAAGGCACAGGAATTGGACAAAGAAGAATTGGCTCCTCGTCACTCTGTACGACCCTAGATTTAGCCCCATAATCATGGTAGTAAAGGAAAGAGCGAGGTGAAATCCGCACTCTGAGGTCCTCAGTGATGCCGCATTATCTCAATTTGAATTTCTCAACCTTAAAGGAATTTGGAAGCTCACAGCTCTGGAATGTGCTTCCTGTAGAGATTGGTGTCTTACACCAGAGTCTACAGAATGGGCTTCAGAGGATCTCATTAAATGCCTGAAATTATGTGTAGAGCGGGGTGTGTGTGTGTGTGTGTGTGTGTGTGTGTGTGTGTGTGTCACTCTGGGTAGCTGAGAGAATTCACTATTTTTTCAGAGAGGAAAGGATAGTTTATTTCATAAATGATGTTGGCCTTAATTGGTTACCTACCTGAAGCAAGACCAAGTTGAACTTTTATCTTACACCGTATGAAAAATAAATTTCAGCTTAGAAAATAATGAGAGAGTCTATGAGTAAAGGGTAGGGATAGGGACCTTCTTAACCAATCTTAAGAATCCGGAAATTATAACAAAAAGCCTAGGGTGTTTGCCAGGCCTCCTCCTTCTTGGTGGGCCTTGAACTCCAATTTTTTTTATCTTAATTTATCAATATGCAATGTAGTTGATTTTCATGGCTGAGAGAATTCACTTGAATAGGAAGGAGACCTATAGCCTTAATCAGATTCTCAGAGACATCTGTACACCAAAGATGGTTTTATAAAACACTTCTCTTGGGCAAAATCTGTGTTTTAGGAAAGAGCTCTGAAGGGCCAAGTTGTTAACAAAAATAGTTTTGGTAAAATTGGTATTATATCCTCAGTCATTGAGAGGGGTATTAAAATTTGGCATAAAATTTTTGGAAAATCAACATGAAAATGTGTAACAGGACCCATAAAGATGTTCTTCTTTGCTCCAGTCATTGCACTGCAAGGAATATATTTTTAGGAAACAAGAAAGGCAAAAAAGTAAAGAGATGTTCATTTTGGTGTTATGAATAATAGAAAAAAATAGAACCTATATTAGAGATTGGTTGAGCAAATAATGTGACATCACACAATGAATATTATAAGGTCATAACTACAAATATTCTCTAGGAAAATATAAAACATTTGGACTGCTGGTCAACATGGCAGAATAGACGGTCCCCAACGTCATTCTCTCCCACAAATCAACCAATTTACAACTATAAAAAAAACGACAGCCAAGCTGGGGCCACTAGAGCTCAGGGTAAGAGGAGGAGAGACCTAAGGAGTTCATGAAGGTGGAAGAAGCCAAGATGAGAGAAAGAAGAAACCTCTCTGACCGTTTTGAATCCCAGCCACTTCCAGCCCAGAGCTGATGAGCACACAGAGCAGGAGCTGCAAAAGCAGCAGCTGCGCCCTTCAGATGAAGTTCCTTGGAGGTGGCAGGGGAGAAGAGGGCCTTGGTGGCTGCCAGGCCAGCAAGAGCACTAATAAGTTTCTTGTGGACCCACAAGAAAGTGAAGAGCTACAACAACTGAAAAAAAGGAGCCACTCAGAGGCTAGTGAGTCATCACAAGGGACCAGAGCACAGCCTGTCCCATGGGAAGTGTTTAAAGCGTGGGCAGGGGAGAGACAGGCCCACCAGAGGCACACTAGGGCACAGCATGTACAGCTGATCTGCCCCCCAATCAGCACAGGACCACTCAGTGGAGACTGGTCAGGAATATAGAATTGCATGGGGGACAGTTTGATGTAAAGACTCAGGCCCAGACTAGAGTTTGTACACAACCCAGGTGCACCAGATCTTAACAGATCCAGATGTACCTAAAAAGTCAACCATTAAAACCTGAACTGCACAAAAAGCCTTCTCCAGGGAATCAGCAGCAAAGCAGCAATTTAGCTCAACCACAGGGCTCAAGTACATGTCCCCACAGGAAGTTCCCCCATTTAAGAAGTAAAGGACAACAAATTAGTTCCACTACAGAGTTTAAGTAATGGGAACAGAAAATAATCCAACACAGACCTGAAAGAAAAAACAAAGTATGTACCCACAACCACAGACAAAGTTAGCAGATAGTAACTAGTAAGGTCTCATGTCACCAAAGAACACCTATAACACCTAGAAGGACCAGAAGTCCCCTGTGCTACCAAGTCAGAAAGCAGGGAGGGCCAGGGGCCACAGCCATGCCCCCCAACACCCACAACCAGTCCCAAGGGTGGAGGCCTCAGGCAGGCCTTGGTCACACCCCCCTAATACATACAACCACCCCAGTAATGACCACTGAGCCACCACAGGAAGCAGCCTGGGCTCTCCTGAGCCAGGGTGGTAGGGGCCAAGGGCCTCAGCCATGCCCCATCACACCCACAGCCAGCCCAGCAACAACCACCGAGCCACTGCAGGAAGCACCCTAGACTCTAGTGAGCCAGGGTGGTGGGGAGCCAAAGGCCTCGGTCACACCCCCTAACATGAGCAACTAGCCCAGCAACAACCACTGAGCCACTGCAGGAAGTGCCTCAGCCACACACCCCCAACACACACAACCAGCCCAGCGACAGCCACCAAGCTGCAGCAAGAAGGTCCCCAGATTTCCAAGCTGGAGTGGTGGGAGGTGAGGGCTTTTGCCACACACCCCTGACATTTGCACCCAGCCCAACAATGACCAAGCCACTGCTGGAAGCCCTCTGGTCTCCCCTGTGGGAATGCGGGGGGTGCCACAGGCCTCAGTCCCACCCCTCCTCCTTCCTTCTTCCATCACATTTTCTCTTCCTTTCCCCTCTCCCCCTCACTCCCAACTGCTTCACAACAACATCATAGAGTATAAAAAAAAATAATGAAACAAAAGAAAATATAAAACATTTAAGATGAAATATTAAATCACAAAGTAAAGAGTATGTATAGTATGAGTAAAACTGTGACAAAATATGCAAACATTTGAAAAATAATTTGCAAAATAGTCGTGTACTTTAGTAATGGGCTTTTGTATGATTTTGTTATTTGTAAATCCTCCAAATTTTAATATCTTATTAAATAAATGTTGAATTAAAAATAAAACAGAGTCTTCTGTTAAACATGGCAATCTGAACATGTTTTGCTTTTCATTTACTTCCCACACTCCACTGACATGACACTAGAGATACGAAAAAAAGACACAAATCTACAAGGAATATGGGGACAAAGAAGAAAATGACAGCATTAATATTCTGGAATTTATAAAGCCAACAAATGGGGATGACTAACTTTTTAAAAAGGGGAAAAGTTAAACACGCACCAATAATGGAGTAAGATTAATAATAAACTTATTTATTTCAAAGAACCCTGGAAAGTTTCAAAATCAAAGACGTCTTCTACCTCTGAAAGAGGAGGTAAGGATACAGTTGAAACAGACATTTGAAAGCAACTTCTGGAGCAAAAGGTAAAGCAGTTATACCTACATCTTGCCCAGATCTACTTCTTCTACCTCCTAAGTCAAAGAACGTCCCCTTCCCCACCCAACAAAGAACCGCTCTTTGGAGAGATTGAAGCAGAGGGATCTGATACTATAAACAGCTGAAGTCAGGAGGAATATAGGGAAAATAAAGCATTTAAACAATGGTTGACATATTGAATAGTGGGACCCCCCCTTTCTTCACCAGCGGCCAGTTTAGACCACTGTGCAGGAAATCTTAGGATGACCATCCCATAAGAAAAATTCTACAGATACCAATGATTGTGGATCCTCCAGTAAAGTATCCAATCCAACTGTGCTAGAATAAAGCTCATCACAGGGGCAGGCTGGCTAGTGGCTCACTTGGTTAGAGTGTGGTGTTGATAACCCCAAGGTCAAGGGTTTGGATCCCCATACTGGCCAGCTGCCCCCCCCTCCGCAAAAAAAAAAGCATTAGTAGTCTGGTCTGTCACTTATTCAAAGCTCGTCACAGTTTCCAGTCAGCCTTTTAGTGCAACTTAAGTATGAGTGGACACCAAGAGAGCACAAGACATTCGAGGAAAGTCTCTAACACGAGGAACAGTAACCCAAACAAACAGTAAAAGAAACTGGGAAGAATGAGACACAGTAGAGACAGAAAACTCTTCCCCAAATAAATTAATATCCCCAGAGGGTTAGGAGAAGACATCACGGCTATGGAACAAGAAGCAAGGTAGTATTTTTAATAGAACATTAAAAATACAAGAAAGAGCTCTTGAAATAGAAAAAGTATGGTATTAGAAATTTGAAATGCAATAGAAGGATTGGAGGGTGACGTGGAGACAGCAATCTAGAAAGTAAAGCAAAAGACAAGGAGTTAGAAGAAAGGAAAAACAGACCGAGAATGTCCAATATCTAACCAACAGATGTTCTAGACAAAAAGAATAGAGAAAACGAAGAGCAAAATTTTTTTGTCAAAGAAATAATCCAAGAAAGTTTCTTAGAACTGAGCTTGAAAGTGCTTAATAGATTCTCAATACAATGAATCAAATGGCTGACTGGTTAGCTCCATTGGGTAGAATACAGCCTTATAACACCAAGGTCACAGGTTCAGATCCCTGGACCCGCCAGCTTCCAAAAAAATAAAAGAAGGAAAGACCAAGCCACAAAATCATGAACTTTCAAAATACCAAGAGTGAAGAGGTCTTAGATCCCAGACGAAAAAGAAAAACAGCTCATATACATGAAGCCAAGAATCAAGATGACATCGTAATTCGTTTTTTCACTGGCAATCCTGGTAGAGTAATGTTTTCAAAATTCTAAAAGAAAGTGACATCCAATATTGAACCCTATACCCTAATTATCCATCAAGAGTGAGAACAGACCAAAAATATTTCAGACAAGAAAAGTCTCAAAAAAAGTACCTCGCGTGCTCCCTTTCTATGAAACTGGTGGAGAGAGTAAAAGAATAAAGAGGAACCAGGACATGGGAACCAGGAAACAGGGGCTCCAATACAGCAGTCAAAGGGGATTTCCATGCCAGTCCTAAAGAAACAACAGCGCAGCCGCATGAGGAAGCATCAAACCCACCCATCCAGGAGGAACAACGCCAATGGTTTTAAATAAGTTAAAGAGATTATTTAACATATTTTAATGTATTGAGAGAGGATTTAAGAGTATAATCCTGGTAAAATGTTTGGAGTTGAACTGTTGTAGCTACTCAGAAAAATAAACTAAAGAAAAAAAAGCCAGACAATGAAGACTTCAAGAAAAGCAAAACTTACGTAGGAAAGGCAACTAAATCAGAGAACCCTATATAGTTTGTCTGTGAATAAAGTTTATATAGTTATAAAAATATAAACACTGAATATTGATTAAATTTTAAAAAGGAATGAAGATGATATTTGGAAAATGAGGAAGGAAAAGTGTTTTCATGGGGAGGAGGAAGAGGCATGCGCTACAAAATTAAATCCTCAGCTTCAGAGTAAGAAATTAATAGATATTACCCGAAACTGAAATAAAAGTCAGTGTAAGCATGTTATTTAGAAATATGGAAGCAAATACTAGAAAAATAAGTAGAAGAGTTTAAAATAGAAATGAAAATTGAGGATAGAGAGAAGTTGGAAGGTGACAATTTTTTAAAGTAAGTCTTATTAACTATTCACTTCTAAATCTATTTACATGTATAACTTGTACAGAATAGAGAAAAGAAAATCAAAAGAAAAAAATCATAAAACAGAAAAAGTAGAAAGAAACAAGTAAATCTGAGTGCTTTTCTAGATTCGATGTTTAAAAAGGATAAAGGTTGAGTATTACAGATGATATTCATGTTTCAATTTCCATGAATGCCATAAAGAGAAAACAGAAAAAAAGAGAGAGAGAGGCTAAAATGATGAGACTTGTAAAAAAGGAGTTTTCCAGGACTAAAGAGCATGAACGTTCAGATAAAAAGGTTCTGCCAAGTGATGTCATTGTGAAATTTTAGAACAAAAGATAAAGAATCCTAAATATTTCTAGATAGAGAAAAACAAATGGAACTAAAACTGGTATCAGATTTCACATGAGCCGCTCCGATTTTATTTTCTTCATTCTGTTCTCCTTAGATTTGCTTGGAATTTTCCCTCAACATTGATTTAAATGATTACTTTTAATCTTTATTTTTAAACAATGAAAACACTGCAAAGTTAAACATGTAAATAGATTAAAGGCAAACATTTGATAAGACTAACTTTACAAAACAGCAGCCACAATGAAAACAATGACTTTAACGTTAGAAAAATAATTTTAAAGCTATAGATCTATACCAAGCCAAATTACCAATTAAATATAAGGTAGAATAAAAGCATTTCAGATATACAAAGATTCAGAACATTCACTTCCCTCATATCCTCTCTTAGGAACTCACTTAAGGATACTTTCCAGGAAAAGAAGGGAGGAAACCAAGAAAGGAGAACTTCAAGCCAAGAAATGGGAGACCCATGCCAGAAAAATAAGAATTATCACTCACTAGATGAAAACTGCAGTGAGTTCAAAAGAACAATCAGTCCAGATGGAGCAAAGAGACACCCAGGAAAAATAATGACATCTTGAACTTGACACATTCCTAAGAAATTGAAAGAATTTAAGAATTTAATAAAAGGAGACAATGTAAATTAGAGAAAAGGAGTTAGGAACTCTAAGAAAAGCTTTAAAAAACTATTGAAGAATGGAAATTAGCTCACCATTGGATATGCTATGAATAGTATTTTAATATAATAAAAATTTTAATTACATGTATTTATTTATGAATTTTAGACACAGCCTATGCACTGGAAGCCAAGAATTGGTAGCCTGATGGGCTACGTGCAGCTCCGCAAGTATTGTATTTGGCCTACTGTGTGTGTATGTGTATGCATTTTCAACACTTTTATTTTGTTTATTTATTTTTTTTGACAGCTGGCTGGTACGGGGATCCAAACCCTTGACATTGGTGTCATAAGGCTGTGCTCTAACCAACTGAGCTAACTGGCCAGCCCCCATGTTGTATGTATTTTGATTGAATGAGTTTCCAGCATTTTTAAACCAGAAGATTTAACATAAAAATCTTGATTATCAACCTTCTCTCTAAAAGCTAGAAGATTTTGCATCACTGGGTCCACATTTATGCAGGCAACATTTAGCACACTCTAGCCAGTTTACCAAAGGAAAACGTCAATCCCTTTAACTCATGCCAGTCTGCTGTCTGCAGCATTTGAAGTTTCAATTTCTCCTACGTGCAGAGCATGAAGGCTTCATTATGATCACAAAATAACAGAGAAATGCTATCAATATTTCTCAGTAATACTGGAAATTACCTGAAAATATCAAAATTGGTCCTGACTAAAGCTAGGAGTTGGAAGGGTGAGGTGAAATGAAGGCAAAAATAGAGATGCTAAGATCTTCACATTTGAACATCAGGAGTTAATAGAGTAAGTTATAAGTATTTAGATACGTTCTTCGAAGTTACAAAAGTCACAAATAAAGAAATTAAAATAATATAATTATATTGGGATGGGGAAAAGGGAAATGAGGCATTTTCTAAATCCACATGGGTCATAGCAGTTGTCCATATGTGTATAAAATCAGCAAGCCAGAAACTAGTCAGATAAACATTTTAATCACTGATATGCTACTACCCTTAAAACAATTAAAATTAGAGCAGTTTAAAGAATTTGCAATAATTCCCTACAGAGTTGAGACTGTGTGTGTACGGTGGGGTGTGGTAGGGGGTTGTTGCTTCTAATCAGAAGCTATCTTTTCTCCCACCACCATTTGGAGTCAAAAGTATAAATGCCACAAGATTTAGAAAATCAAATGATTAACATGTTTATTATTTAATTTTTAATATTTGAGTTTTTATTTAAGTTTTCAGCATGTGAATGTAATATTTTGTTTACATTTTTTTTAATATGTGCGTATAATACTTTGATAATGGGTGAAACATACATATGTATTAAAGTACACATGGAAGAATAAACAGAACAATTGAAATTATAGAAAAAATATGATTGCAACCATTAAAATAGTGCAGTTTTACCCTATTGACACAAGAATCAAAATACAAATTAATGTAACAAAAAAATACCAGCACATATATGAAACAGAATTTTAAAATGTAACTTTTCATGTTATTCCAGTTTTAACTAAGCAGTGCAACAATACAATTCAGCCTACATGTGCTGAAGATCTCCAGAGCTTGTGGTCTCAAACCAGTTCCGTCATCATGTATTATGTAAGAGGGGACAAAGGAATTGGTTGAGGAGATCAGAGAGGGAGAATTCTTTTGAGGATTAAGTTGCTAGTGTGCTGTGGAGTTAGACCAGGCAACCACGAGCGTATATATCTTTTTCCTATTAAATTAGGATTCTTATTTTGTTATATAAGTATTTTCTTATATATAAGCTCTTTACGGAAGGAACTGAAATGGATTTTTAAGGCACAGTCCAATTAATGCAGTATCAAGGATCCAAAATTTATCTAACATAAAATTTGTTCCCTCTTCCCGGCTCGGGCCTGAATTAGTCTGTGTAAACTGTGGAGAAGACCTAGGGCCTGCTCAGCATCTTCTCTTTCTCACTTCACCCCCTCCCCAATTCTTTAGGATTAGATTGAGCACAAGGATTTAGGGGTAAAGGTAGGCTAGGACCCTCTACCGAAGAAGTTTAAAAAAAAAGGGCTAGTGAAAATGGCCTGCTTGGTGATAGAGCAGAGAGAGAGCTGTATTTTCACTGACAGTAGGGCCAAAATATGTGTATCCCAGAGTGCTGTGGCAGGATGCAAGTGTGGACCCTGTGGAGGGGACACTGGCCATGGGCATTGTGAAATGGATTCCACTCAAGAGGATGCCTGAATGAGTAGGGCCACCCACTCTAGGGATCTGGCTACATTGTAAATACAGGGTCCATGGGGTGGCCACAAAGCCACATGTGCAGAGAGGATGGCCTCAAGGAGGCAAGCAGTGTGCTCTATTGTGGGCGCTCTGTTGTGGGTTTTAGACTGTGGATCAACAGCAAGAGTGTTCAGTATATGCTTTGCTTTATTCAGACTTAGCAGATGGCCAGTTAGATAATCAGTCTCCAGTTCAATGCTTATATGTAAGAATTTAAATCTTACTTTAAATATCAACCAGTCTGGCAAGATATGCCTTAGAGGATGCTCTTGGAGAGCTCAGTAAATGGTTACAGAGATCCTATTTGAAAACAATGTATCAAGAACCACAAACATAATTATAGGCATTGACATGGAAATCCCAATTCTAAGAACTTATTCTAAGAAAGAACATTTAAAGACATGTTAACTTTTTTTGCAGGCGGGGAGTGGCTGGCCAGTATGGGGATCCGAACCTGTGACCAGGGCATGGTAAAGCTGCACTCCAACTAACTGAACTAACCGGCCAGCCATTTTAACTTTTTTAATCATATGCATGTTCAAACTCTCAGCTATACACTGCAAAGTACAGTCCATTACCAGGCAGACATTCTCATTTTCTGTTGGCTTGTAATAAACACACCCTCAATGAGAGGACAGGACAGCTTCTAATGCTAACTTTTAATACTGCATCAACTTTCAGTCAATAGTCAGCTTTAAATGAGTGAGTGGGAATCCCATTTCCCATGATCTGCCTCCCTCTTTCTTGTTTTATCTTTAAACCACCTTCCTAACCCTCTACATATATTCCACAGTCCAAACTCTGCTCTAGTGGCATTCCAGGAGGTCAAGGTCATGAGGCTCTTTGCCTCAAGCTCCATCTTGGAAGAAAATAAGTGGAAACTTGGAATATCCTTCATAGGAACAGGCTTAGGACCTCAGCTGAAGCATCTACAAGAAAACCCAATAGCTTCCATGCTCACACCCCTATACTCATTCCACATGGCACAGTGATGATAATTTATTAAAAGATATCTTTCCTATTGCAGGTAAAGAACCAAGAAAATGAGAAATACATATAATCGAGTATGTTTTTGATACTAAAAAATTGTTACGAAAAATTTGTGAATAATTAATTCTCTAAACACAGGAGAATTTTAAATAAATTCTAAATCATTGCTCTTCCTTGCCGGGTTTTCACATCTGACTCCTCATCATTCTTTAAAAAGGCCTTCAGAGATCACCATTCACCACCATCTTCCAACAGTTTCTCGTTATTTCCATTTCTGTGTTTTATTTTTATCATAGCACTAATCACCATTTAAACTTACATTTTTAAGAATTTACCTTTATGTTTACCATCTGTCTTCTTCCATTAGGATGTAGTTTCCATAAGGTCAAGGGCCTTGTCTATCCTGTTCACTATAGTATCCACTGTATGCTGAGCAGAACCTGGCACATAATAGGTGCTTGATAAATATTTGCTAGTAAATGAATGATTTTCAGATATTAAAGTTATAAATGTAGGGCCAAGCCCGTGGCGCACTCAGGAGAGTGCGGCGCTGGGAGCGCGGTGATGTTCCCGCCGCGGGTTCGGATCCTATATAGGAATGGCCGGTGCACTCACTGGCTGAGTATCAGTCACGAAAAAGACAAAAAAAAAAAAAGTTATAAATGTAAAAAGATATAGCTTGATGGAAAAAATCTTGTGTATAATTGCTTAAACACAATAACAGAGAGATGATTTTAACAGTGTTGATTTTGCATATGAAGCAAAGAAAAAATTATAAGTGCTTAATTTACTGAGGAATAATGATTACAAATAACATTTTTTGCTTACTTTCATTATTAGTTACTTTAATGCCATTAAAATATTGCTTATGGATTTTTAACCATTCAATCTAATCTTCCTCATATGCACTGAATAACATGAAGGGACAACTTGGCTTTTCCGGTGAAAAAAACTAGTGGATTGTGAAATAAACTTAAACCCTTGAAATGCTCCCAGAACAATTTAAATATATAAGGCTTAAACTGATAGCTTTCACAAATAGATAATAAATCTAAGTGGAAATTAACATGTTTTTCTAAAAGGTATATCTTAAAGTCTGAGTTAATCATAGAAGAGTTTTTGAGCTTGTAAATAGAGAAAGCGGAGCCTCATCTTGCTTATATGCCTTCATGCTTTTTCCATAGGACATAATAACTATCCACAAAAGATTTGTTTCTGCATAGCTGGCCTCACCATGCCAATGAGGAAGATGATGCAACAGCATCATTCCTCTAAAACTCAAGCTCCAGGCTGCATGGTGTATGTACCTCCATTATGACAATTACCTTGTCGCTTTGTCATTTCTGTCTTCCCCATCAGACTATAAACTCCTTGAGGGCAGGAGAGTAGATAGTTACAAATTTGCTGAATTAAAAGAATTCAATAATCTATGTTTGAGGTTAAGACACTTTAGATGCTGAAATTTTGCAGGAAATTTGATTTTCTCTTAGTTACTTTGTGTAGTTACTCTCAAACATGATCCACAAGAATTTGAGTCAGTTTACAACAAAGTATAAAAGGGAATGGTTGACTACCATTCAAGAGGTTAAAACCAAAGGAAATTTCATGTGAACATATAGTCCAGGGCAATTACAGGAAGGAAGAGACTCTCTCCTCTATAGACCATAACTGGCAACATTGTTGCTATAGTTAATCTCAGGTTTGGTGTTGATATTCCTGGTAGCCAAAGCCAAAGGGAGAGACAGGATCGGTTATGATTTTTATTTTTGATAGTCAAAAAATTAATTAAGCAAGGGGAGAAGCAAATCATTTCTAAATCTTAGCTCTGACAGAAATACTGATTAATCATATAAATAATATTCTCAGTGGCATCCCCAGAGCAAATGTAATAAAGAATTTCATAAGGTTTTTTTCTCGACTTCTTCCCCAATGAAAGCCCAGTGCAAAATACCACAGAGTAATTCAGCAAAGGCAACTTATAACAATTCATACCAAACACTGTTGTCAAAGAATACAGTTCTCTATCCTTCAAGCCAGGGTGAGGAAACTAGGGACCCCAGGCCAAATCCAGCCCATTGTCTATTCTTGTAAATAAAGTTTTATTGGAACACAGCCACACACACCCATTTTTTGAGTGTCTGTGGCTGCCTTCATGCTACAACAATAGTGTTCAGTAATTGCTATAGACCATATGACCCACAAAGACTAAAATATTTACTATCTGGCCATTTACAGAAAAGTTATGTTGACCCCTCATTTAAAACAAACCTCCATTACCATTACTTTTATCCATAGAGCTTTGATAAAAGTTGGCTAGCAAACAATTTGTTAATTTGAGTTGAATTCATACATTAGGCAGAACCACATGAAATTGGCAATTTTTAAAAATTTTTTCATCTATGAAAGGCCAATTTTGTATGGTTCACTCTAACACTTAAGAAAAAAGAAAAATTGAAATATTGTTTTGAAAATTAAAGAATCAACCAAGTCTTCTACTTAGATGGGTAACAATGCTCACATATAGGAGTGGGACATGAAATTAAGCAAAGCCAGGATATTTCTGAAGAAGGAATTTTAATCTCCCCACAACATAAAACCAGTCCTAAATGCTACCATTATAGATGAGAGAAGGAGAAAATACCAACAATCTTCATTAAAAGCCCAATGAAATGGCAAACTCTGCACGGACGATTAGCCATTGACATAATGGTTCCTAGTGAGTAACCACTTGTATTTATATTATGTGAAATACTTGCACAAAAGACTTACCATTGCATCCATAGAATATTCCTGTACTGGGTACATGATGGATATTCAATATATATCTCTTTAATTAATTAACAATACATAAAATTGTTTTATGAGATTTCAAAGAAAAATACGGGTAGGTAAGTCTGTGCACTAAAAATGGTACAGTTAGAAGCATCAGCAGAATGTCTCACATCAAGTAAATTATTAATAGTAGACATTTATACGAGACTCAGTTCATACATTTCTTAAATGCATAATTAATTTCCTACTATGTGCACACTGTGCTAATGGCTATACAAAAATATATGACTCAGTTACTTTAGGCAAGAAGCTTTAAATCCAGCTAGTGAAAGACATATTTAAAAGACAAAGTGCTAGCCCACAAGGCATGTCCTAATAAATTGCTAAATGAATAAAACTGACAATCAGTGAAAGCATTACATATTGTGCTCAATTCATAATCCATGAAAATCAAGCAGGAAAGAGGTCAAGAAGCCCAGATGCCAGGCCTGACTGTGACATTTCCTAGCAAGAATGTAAATTATTTTATTGAACAGTGTTAAGATTGTTTATTTTGCTGGATTGCACACACTTCAGTTCTTAAAAAGCCTGAAATAATTATCACACCACTACTAACAACCAGTAGTGTTTTTTGAGCCCTAGGTTTCTGTGGAAATGGTTCAACAGATTGATTTCAATTAGTATTTTAAAGGTTTTTTTTAAAAATGTTTTAAATATCATAATACTTCAAACATTCTAAGGAGTTCTAGACCAGACGTTAACACGTTGAAAACCACCAATGAAAACCACCAATGCATTAACTTGTATTTCTGGTTTGACTCATTTTTGAATAGACCTCAGAATAAAGGCTGCTCATACAACAGATTACGAGGTAATCTGCTAAAGGCCTCCCACTTGCAACTAGTTTTCTGGGCAAATTAAGATTTTTTGATAGTGGGTAAACAACAGAAAATACTAAAATAAATTAGATGCTAAGGATTACATGAAATCTTAAGTGTCACAGTAGCTCTGATTCCAGATTTTTGAGTTAATCAAAAAAACCCCATTAGTTTCATTTACTGACTGTATAATGAGTAAACTGTGAACTTATAATTTATTTTTACGAATGAAATACCCTCTATTTTTATATAGTACAGTTTCATTTAAGATTTTATTTGAAGGGAGTTATTTCTGCTTTAAAAAAAATCCACTGGAAAAGATGATCTGAAAAGTATTTTCCAAATTGAATAGTGTGTGATTCTCTGAGCAAAACTCTGCTTTACAACAGAGATAAAACAATCATCTCATGTCCTAAGACTTTATAACAACACACGCTAGACACACCGTGTACAAGGCAACTACCAAAATCTGCTTACTGGTTAAAAATATTTGCTCTTCCCACTTGGTTTTGCACAACACCTGCAATTTAATCAGGATGTTTTTGGGTGTGCCTGTACTTCCCTGTCAACATTTCAGTTTTGGGCAAATGCCAACCTGCAAGAGATTTTCATCTTGAGGCTGTTTCCCTTCTTGCAACATCGGTTGTACTGTTGCCAAAAACATCAAACTACTGAGAGAACATCCCCTTTTACTCACTCCCATCGATTTCTGGACACAAATATTAAACACAGTCCTATGTCTGAATTAAGCTTTTTTTCTCCTTTTCATTAATAATTCACCTAAAACAATCCTTACTAACCTAATGGGTTAATCTTTTTTAACATGTTCTTAGTACCCTAATTACTAAGCTACTCCCTATTTTTTTATTCTTTTATGCTTTTGTTTTGTTTTTTCGTCAAAGAGGACTCATGAGATTTAGCTCTTTAATTCTGCACAGGAGTAGAAAAGTCATTTTTGTTTCTAACTACTATGGTATTTTAAAATGTTAACCTCCAAAGATGCTCCACACATCATATGTTGTTAAGGAAATGCAAATTAATACAACAATGAGAGACCACTACGCACCTACTAAAATGGCCAACATCCAGAACACTGACAACAACAAAATGCTGGCAAAGGTGTGGAGCACAAGAATCCATTCATTGCTGGTAGGGATACAAAATGGTACGGCCACTATGGAGGACAGTTTGGCAGTTTCCTACAAAACTACCATGTGATCCAGCAATCACACTCCTTTGTATCTACTTAAAGAAGCTGAAAACTTACGTCCACACAAAAACCTGTACACAGAGGTGTATAGAACTCTTAGTGCCGAAACTTGGAAGCAACCAAGATGTCCTTCAGTAGGTGAATGGATAAACTGTGGTACATTCAGACAATGAAATATTATTTGTCACTAAAACTAAATGAGCTATCAAGCTATGAAAACAAGTGGAGGAACCATCAATGCATATTACTAAGGAAAAGAAGCCAATCTGAAAATGCTACAAATTCTGTGATTCCAACTATATGACATTCTGGAAAGGGCAAAAAAAAAAGGTGTGGAAACAGTAAGATCAGTGTTTGCCAGGGGTGAGGGGGCAGGGAGAGAGGAACAGGCAGATCACAGAGGATTTTTATGGCAATGAAACTACTCTGCATGGGAGTGTAATGGTTGATTCATGTCATTATACATTCGTACAAACCCATAATATGTACAATATCAAGAGTGCACTCTAAGGTAAACTGTGAACTCTGGGTAATACTAATGTGTCGGTGTAGAGCCATCAGTTGTAACAAATGTACCACTCTTCTGGGGAATTTTGACAAAGGGGGAGGCTGTACGTGTGTGAAGGAAGGGAGTATATGGAAAATACCTGTAACTTCCCCTCAGTTTTGCTGTGAATATAAAAGTGCTCTAAAAACATGAAGTCTTTTAAAAAAAACATTACCCTCCTCAACCTCTACATACCAACAAAGAGCTTTGTCCTTGTTTACATGATGGACACTCCTTGCTAAGTGTGATCAAACCTGGGAGCCCATTTCCTAGTAAAATGAAATGCTCGGGGAGACGGTTCTGATCAACAAACAATGACTCAGTGTGTTCAAAGGGCAAACCTAAAAGGAAACAATCCTGTTGAAGATAGGCATGGTTTCCTGAGTAAGAAGTTTATGGACAAGAAGGCTCTGTTTATCTAGATCTGGGTCTGTATTCTGTTAAAACGACTTCTTTTTTTCCATCGCTGTTGCATTTTTAATATCAGAGCAAACTATGATTGCTCAAATTGCTCAAAGATGTTAAATATTTATACTTTCTCAGAAGTCATAAGATCAAGAGGAAAAAGCACCTAATAGAAACAATCTGCTGGAGTGGCCAACAGGCCTGTTTCGAAGAATGGTGAACATTATTCAGTCTCGTGAATTATTTAAATTGGATGTTTTAAAGGGTAGAAATATTAAATAGCTAACTTCTGCCACACTCAATAATTATTTGCATAGTATTGAGGATATTATATGACTTTTTTTTAAAAAATCTCTCTTGAGGCTCTTCTCTTGGTAGGTGCAGGTTCATTGCGTAGAGTACAAATTAGAAGCAAGTTTACCTTCAACTATTTTTAAAATGATAATAACAAATGAGGTAAATCATGAAACTAAAGAATAAAATAAAAACTCTTTACTTCACTTCCCCATACTTAGAAACTTTTCTCTGTTTCATTCCATGCAAGGCACTCTGGACTTCTTTTGATTATTCAACATACCTGGCTTTGTTCCTGCTGAAAGACTTTCTACCTGCTATTTCTTTTTCTAGAATGTTCTTCCTCAATTCTTCATAGGACTTAACCCTAAGAGACTTTTTTTTTTTTTTTTGGAGGCTGGTCAGTACGGGGATACAAGAGATTTTTAAAAGCAGGGACTTGGGAGCCTTGTTGGGAAAATAGAATGGTTTGGTAAGGACCTTTGCCTCGAGTCTGGTTGGGTGAGGTTCAGCATATCCTTTGTAAGCAAATTGTGTGTGTGTGTGTGTGTGTGTGTGTGTGTGTGTGTGTGTGTGTGTGTGTGTGTGGAGTTAGTGTGCATGCATGCCAACGTATCTTTTTAGTTTTGTTGCTATTCTTGTGTTCTTCAGAATTTGTGAAGCAGGCTGGCTGGCGGCTGACTGCCTCGGGCAGCCACCACTACATGCAGCCATGCTTTTGAACCTATGGCTTCCAAGGACCTGTTTGCCAGTTACCTAGCTCATAGACCTGCGTGTAAGGGATCTAGTGATCCAGCCCGGCATGTGAGGGGTCTGGTGACCCAGCCTGACATGGGAGGGGTCTGGAGACCCAGCCTGGTGTGTGAAGGGTTTGTGACCCAGTCTATGAATGGACTTGAGGGGTCTGTGAGCTCCAGACCCAGCCCTAGCTTGACAACTGGCCCAGTCAGCAGGATTACAGGAAGGCAAAAGAGCTCGACAATTGGCGATGTCGGCAGGATTCTGACATTTGCCGTAGCTTGACAAGCCTAAATCACAGAACACAGTGAATTAATGTATATAAATGGCTAAAATATAATTAAGTACTTAATAACTGTATAATCATTATTGTTTTGTTACCCTTCTGTTCTCAGCTCAAAGTATTACCTACCCACAGAGAGAAGCCTTCCCTAGACATTGGAGGTAGCGTTTCTTCTGGCTACCTTCCTTCTCCAACCTGGCCACTCTGTCACATCCCCCTTTTATTTCCCTCTCTGCAGATGAGAATTGCCAATGAGTAGCATTTCACAGAAAAGCTAAACTCTGGAGGGACTAGCTTTACTTTTAATAGTTAGAAATGCTTTCTCTAGTTTCCACAGGTAAAAAAAAATTATGTTAGACATGTCGCAGTGATAGTGACTAGAAGTCAGCATTTATTTTTAAATGAGTACAATGTTGGTGTAAGGGGCATTACAGCACTGTGGTTCATGGTTTGTGGGAAAAGGGGTCAAAGTAAGGAAATCCATTATTACCTACAACATGCTTTCTTCCTTCAAGCAGGTCAAGGCAGTAATATCTCCTGGAAACAGTGACTAGGAAAGAAATAGGAAGATTCTTCATTCTTATTTTCAAAGCTAAGATAATTACATTGAGTAATTTATGTTAAATTTGTGTGGGAAGAATGGGATAAGAAGAGGAGAGTCTTGAGAATGATATTTCAGTCTCCAAGACCATAATTATTCTCTTTTCCTTCTAGAAAATTATAAAATTTTTGCTACATGAAAATCATTGCCCAAAAATATGATCCTGGATGAAAATATAAATACATTCCAGAAGATGTTAGATAAACTCTTGCACAATAGATGTAGTGAATCATGAAATTGAGTGTTTATTCCTTAACTTTTGAAAAATGTCTTTCTTGGAGACAGATCAGGAAGGCATCGCCCTTTGGTGCCTACATGAGAAAAGTCCTGGGGAAGAATCGATGGTTGTTCTGACCACCTCTTCCCCAACATGAACACCTGGTATTCTGATATTCATTCCTCTCATCCCTTTTTCAGGACATTCTTTTACTCTTCCCCATCTTCAAGAACAAACGAGAGAGAGAGAGCATTGCCAATATAAGGTGGATTTAGGTCAGGATATTTTGGAGCAATCAGTTCTTTCCTCTTCCTCCCACATTTTAATCTCCAATCTAAGCTCATGCTATTAGAGATGTTCAGAGTCCAGATTTCTTGATTTTTCTGACAGTGCTCTCTCCAACAAACACTTTTCCAGTACTTCTCATCATAACAGCTCCAGTTATCACAGGTGATCCAACCTTCTCATTTCACAATCATTTGTTTTACAAACAAGAAACTTAAAGCCAAGAGGCACTGAACAACTTATCAGGTTTGTTCCAAATCAGTATAGAAGATGATATCAAAACTCATGCCCAATAAATTTTTTGACTCATGGATGAAGTGAGTGGCAAGTTGCCTCACTTCATGCTTTGAAATAACAAGTATTTATTCTCAAGGTTGCTCTTATAAGGGCTGCTAGGATAAAGAGTGGCCTGACTCTTGCATAACCATTTGGAGCAGGAAAAAGGGAAAGTCAGGTCCTGTGAGGGCGGGTGAGAGGCAATTAGGAGAGAGAGGGATGGGTGGAGTGGGCAGGAGGCTGACCAGGGAGAGATGTTGCACAGACTGTGAAGAAACAGTGGATCCTAGGGCCAAATGGTCTGACTCAGTCCCAGGAAATAGATCATTATCATTGCTTTGTCTTTGCAAAGAAAAGACTGGAGCCACAAATGACTATGCAAGCATTTGTTAAACAAGCAGAAGGGATCTTCATATTTATATACATACACATATATATGCATGTGCATATGATTTATTCAACACTCACCATGTATAACACCCCATGCTAGGAGCTTTGAATATATTATCTCGTTTAATTTTTACAGCAATCCTAGAAGGAAAGTGATATAGATTGAATTGTGTCCCCTAAGTTTTATGTGTTGGAAGCTTGATCCCCACTGTGACTGGTAAGAGGGTGGGAAATCCTATTACAGTCATTGAAAGGTGGGGCCTTGAAGAGGTGAGTGCATTGTGAGGACTATGCCTAGTGAACAGATTGATCCATTCACTGAGTAATAAGTTGATAGATTAATGATGGTCATGACTATGGTTCATATGGCCTTAAAAGGTGCTAACTGAGAAGATTAGACCTCTCTCTGCTCCTCCATATTCACCATGAGATACCTTGAGTTGCTGTAGTCACCAGTAGGATAGGACTTCACCAGATATGTTCTTTGGACTTTGGACTTCCCAGCCTCTGAAACTGCAAGTAATAAATTTTATTTTCTTACAAATTACCCAGTTTCAGGTATTTTGTTACAAGCAACAGAAATGGGCTAATACAGAAAATTGGTACCAGAGAAGTGGAGTGTTGCTTGTAACCAATACTTGAAAATGTAGAAGGGGCTTTGAAACTGGGTAATGGGCAAAGGCTGGAAGAATTTGAAGGAGCAGGTTAGAAAAAGCCTAACCACTGGTGAGATTTTAGAAGACAAGAAAACCAGGGAAAGTTTGGAACTTCTTAGAGACTGGTTAAATGGTGGTGACCAGAATGTTGATACCAATGTGGACAGTAGAGGCCATTCTGAGAAGATCTCACATGTAAATGGGAACAGATTTATTGGAAACTGGGGCAAAGATCACGCTTGCTATGAACTTACAAGGAACATGGCTGCATTCTGTTCATGCCCAAAATTTTTATGAAATGTGGAACTTAAATGTGATTAGCTGGGGTATTTGGTAGGAGAAATTTCTAAGCAGCAAAACATTCAGGAAGCTGCATGGCTACTTACAACAGCCTATGCTGAGTTATGGCAGAAAAGGCATGAGGTAAAGCCAGAATTTATAATTCAAAAACAGCAGAAAGCAAAAAATTATAAAACTTTTAGCCTGGCCACAAAAGCAAGGGTGTAGCCCAGTGACTCTTCGCTAAGGAGATGAGTACAGAAGAAAGGGATTATGAAGAGAAGGGAAAAAAGACCTTGACAGCATTTCATAGGTTGCCTCTTGCATTTCAGGTCCAGAGGCCTATGGAGACAGAATGATCTTGGGGAACAGACCTGTGGTGCGCTCCATGGGCTTGCTAACCAGGGCTACACCTCAGGATGGTACTCCCTGCACCAGTATCCCAGCTGCTTTGGCTGCTCCAGCTGTGGCTAAATTGATCCCAGGTGTGGATGAGCCTGCAGCTTTGGAAAATACAAGCTAGAAGACTTGGCAGCATCCACATGGTGTTAAATCTGCAGGCTCACAGAATGCCAAAGCTGTGGAGGCTTGGGAGCCTCCATTCTGATTTCAAAGGATATATAGAAAAGCCTGGGTGCCCAGTAAGAGATCTGTCATGAGGCAGATTCACCACATTGAGCCTTTGCTAGAGTGATGCCAAGAGGAAATGTGGAGTCGGAGTTGCAGCAGATAAACCCCACCAAAGCCATGCCTAGTGGAGATGTGAGAGCAGGAGACCCCAGAAATGTGGAGCTACCAATGATCAACTCCAGCCTGTGAGAACTAAAGCCTCACCTGAGACCAGTAAATCCATAGAAGTGGAGCTGCCTGAGGACTTGGGGACCCAACCCCTACACCAGCATGCAGAAGACATGGAACATGGAGACAAGATACATGATTTCAACGGCTGTAAGATTTAATGCCTGCCCTGCTGGGTTTTGAACTTGTTTAGAGCCTGTTAACTCTTTCTTTTGGCCTATTTCTCCCTTTTTGAATATGTACCCTATGCTTGTCCCACCATTGTATCTTGGAAGTAGGTAACTTGTGATTTCACTGATGGGATTTTGGACTTGGGAACTTTGAGTTGAAAGAAGTTAAGACTTTGGGGATAGAATGAATGTATTTACCTGTGAGAAGAACATAAAATTTGGGGGCCAGAGGCAGAATGATATGGATCAAATTGTGCCACCAAGTTTTATGTGTTAGAAGCTTGATCCCCACTGTGACTGGTAAGAGGGTGGGAAATCCTATTATGGTTATTGAAAGGTGGGGCCTTGAAGAGGTGAGTGGATTGTGAGGATTATGCCTAATGAATGGATTGATCCATTCACTGAGTAATAAGTTGATAGATTAATGGTGGTCATAGGCATGGTTCTGATGGCTTTAAAAGAAGCCAACTGAGAAGGTTAGCTCTCTCTCTGCTATGTCATATTTGCCATGAGATACCTTGAGTTGCTGTAATCACCACCAGGACAAGGCCTTCACCAGACGTGTTCTTTGGACTTTGGACTTCCCAGCTTCCAAAACTGTAAGCAATAATTTTTATTTTCTTGCAAATTACCCAGTTCCAGGTGTTTTGTTATAAGCAACAGAAATGGACTAATACAGAAAGCATCACTGTCTTCTTCTGATCAATGCAAATAAGGCTTGGAGAAATTAAGGAACTTGACCAAGATCACATAGCCACTACATGAAGAAGTCAAGCTGCAAACCTAGATCTCCCTGACTCTAAAGACTTTAAATACAAATAGCTAAGCTTCCCATAGGAAAAAAGAAAATCTCTATTTCCACAGGGAAAAACTGAGTGCCTGTGTACCGACTTCACCACTGCATGCTCCTTGAGAGTATAGATTTTTGTTTGTTTGTTTTCACACATATGTCTTCAAAGCAGCCTACCCCAAATCCTGGTATGCATATTCAATAAATATGTTTTATTTCTATGTAAATCCCACATTAGCAAGGGGCTAATTGTGGTTAAAAATAATAGCAGCAGGAGCTGATAGCTAAGTGGCAGAAGTGAGCTCTCTGCCCCCACCATCTCTAACATGTATCCAAAGGATCATGGGTGGAGGAAACCGTACGAGGTGGCTTTAAGAGCAGTCTGAGATGAAGGAGCAGTCAGAGAAAGAGTCCTTCCAAGAGCCACAGGGTTGACATATCCTGTCCTAGTTTCACCACTAACCATGTGACATGGAAGGTAGTGGTGGGGACTGTGCTATCATTGGCATCATTTTAGAGAGCTCCGTGGTGCCTCTGAGGTGACAGTGCTTTTCGTATATGACATAAAACCACATTTTTAGTCAGTCCTTTCTCAGCCTCCTCCTACCATCCCCTCTATCACTACATTCTTCAAAATGCACCCAGCATCTCTAATTCGTGACAGGGACAGCTAATTCAGAGATTTAAAAACAAATACACTGAATCCCCTCAATCTTTATGAAATTCATATACTGCAATAAGTTATAGCCACCATAGATTATTCTATAACTCTTTATAGGCTGCCCTCACAAAGGTATTTCAGAAATTAGTTTACACACGTGACCTATTTTATTCTCTATGAACAGAATATGGGAGAAGAAATCACTACCCGTAACGTGTCCTTTTCAAACTTTCTCTAAAAGTGATAGTATTTTAAGTTATGAAGCAGTCAAAAACATTTTCTGTATACCAAACTCTACTAATATTTGCTGTCTACCAAAAAAACACTTGCTGTGTACAAAACTGCACAAAATCATTTTTGGAATTCAGAGGAGTACAAGAAAAGGTCCTTGCCATTGAGCTTAAAATCTAGGTGGAGAGAGAAGTATCGCATATCAAGATAAGCAGAACAAGAACAGTATGTGCAAACCTCAGGTGAGTCATGAGGGCTACCAGGAGAGGAGAGAGACAGCAAGACTTTTGCCTCAGGTGGTCAGAGAGGTTTTCATGCAGAAGACAACACACAATCTAGAACTTGAAGGACTGGCTAACAGAAAAAAAGTAATTATTTATTAACTGTTAATAATTAATCTATACTGTGTTTCTTCCCTGACTCTTGGTACTTTTCTCAAATTTCGTCTTCCCTTCAGTTGCACTCTGAAAACTAGAAGTCATCTACAATGCCTCCCTCTCCCTCACTTCCCTACCTCTCTACTGGGTCAAGGAGTTCTATTAATTTCCTTCACAAAAAGAATCTAAAATGCAACCACTTTTCTTCATTGCCACTGCTAAGACCCTAGCCTCAAGACCACTGCATGAGCCTCCCACCTTTTCTCACAAGGCTACTCTTGCCTCTCTCCAAATCCTTCTCCTCACAGTAGCCAGTGTAATCTTTTAGTAAAGATATATAGGATTATTTCACAGCTAAGATCATTCAATGAACCCTCATAACCATTAGATAGCATAAGATGCCTTTAATATGTTCCTAAAGGCTACGTGTGTTTCTGGTCCTCATTGGCTTCTGCAACCTCATACTCGACCATTCTCTCCTGACACCAAACACCAACCTATCTGGACTCTATAGCTGCAGAACTCACTGAGTATTTCCCACCTAAAGTGTTCTAGAATGTTCTTGCCCTCAACATCCACTCAAATAGCTTCTATTCAACTGTTAGATGTCAGCTTAAATATCCTTTCCTAAGAAAAGCCTTCTCATACCCCAGTCTTAATTATCAACTCTCCTTCATCATTTCTGATAATATCTCTCAAAATATCCTATACTTTACAATTATAGATCAATTACATATTTAGGGTTTTACTTAAAGACTCTTCCCGCATTGGCCTCTAGATTCAATGATAGCAGAAATCATGTGTATGTTATTTTCTACTATATTCCCACTGTCTAGCCTCCCAACAAAAAATTAAATGAATAAATTACCCTATTTTAGCACTCAAATTAGTTTTTATTTTTTTGTAATACTGTTGCACAGTTTACTATAAGTAGCAAAGCAAATAACATGCTTAAAAAGTTCAACAAGTTTTTCAACATCCAGAGATTGCATGTATTTTCTCATTAGTGAATGCTATAAGCTCAGCCCCTCTTTCCCTCCCAAACCTGGAGTTAAAAAAATAAAAATCCCATGCTTCATGTAGCTTGAAAAGCTCTGTATTTCACACCTTAACTTACTTAATGTCTTTATTAAAAATTATTATTCTTTCTGATTTTATTTCTAAAGTTATTCCAAATAAGCAAAGCTGAATCACAAATCAGGAAACATCGGCACTAAAGTTAATTTCCAGAAGAAAGAAAAGTGAAATCTCTGAATCCTCAGAAGGGAAGAGAGAGACAGGAGAACTCATATCCCTAGAAATATAAAGAGAATGGAGCAAGAGTAGTTTACTGTGAAAGCCAGACCCTACCCCTAGATGCGTCTCTTGTTCCCAAGACTTTAAATATAGGCTCTTCACTCCCTTGACCTAACTCTTAATATTTTGTCAAAAACAATGATCAGTTATAACAAGTCCATGAAACAAAAAAGCAAAAAACTCTTCTCTTGTACTCTCTCTAAAAATATATCCTTACATTATTTTAAAAATTGAAATAATAATAGTAAACATAGTGTTTATGAGCCAGCCACTTTTCTAATGCTTTCTGTATATTAAAGTATGCAATTCTCCCCCCATAAACCATATGTAGTAGGAATAATTACTATCACGATGCTGAGGAAATTAGGCCCAAAGAAGGTAAATAATTTGTGTTGCCTCACAGAGCTTTTAAGCAACACAGCCATATTTCTGTTATAAAATGTTACTTATCCACTCTTGCACCATGTTGCCCTTGTAACCTACACCAGATATTTACAAGAAGACTTACTTAGTGACTCCTGCAGATATGCATTCATTTGACCCTGTGCTGGAGTTTGGAGATTCAGAAATGAGTAAATAATTGTCCTTGCCCTACTAGAGTTTACAGTCTAATAAAAAGACAAAATAATGGATAACATAAGAGACATTTACCACATGAATGGTATGAGGGTACTTCGAAAAGTTCATGGAAAAATATAATTAAAAGATAGTATGAATCTTTCCGTGAACTTTTTGAAGACCCCTTGTATCAGAGCTCCAAGGAGAAGAGATAGTCTCTCTTTATACGAGGACATCTCCTCAGGGAAGGTCACATCTGAATTGGGCAATGACAAATAGGTGGGCATCACAAGTAAATATGGAGCATTGACCATACATGTTTACTTCTGAGCAACCCCTTCAAAATTCCATATCTAACCCCCAACTTTAGAACCCAAAGAACAAAGAGAACAGGTGGGGGAGTAAGAGATAGAAAGAAGGTGGGGGATGGTTAGCAGCTGAGCAGAGGGAGGAAGGCTGAAACCTACAGCCTACAGTGGGGACATGCCAGTGCAATGAACAAGTGTGCTCCACAGATCTCCAAAAAGGCTCAGACTTGGAACCACTCACTAGGCACCTTTAGGAGCCAATATAAAGACTAGCTGAGAACAAGACTTGTTAAAAACCAATGTGGAGCTTTTAGACACCTCCCACTCCTTCCCCCAGTCTCTAGAGCCAGGGAACTGACCTTCCTCAACCCCCGGTAGAACACAGGAATTCAGTCCCAAGAAAAGCTGGACCTGAGAGGTTCAGCTAAGTACAGCTAAGGGCAGGGACAAGGTGCCATACAGAAGATGAGAAATTAATGAAAATCTACATAGTGGATGAGGGGGCTCCTTGAGCTCCTTTCCCGAAGTCTGGAGTTATACCCTTTAGGCAGGAAGCTATAAGATCCTTCTCAGAATGTGTTAGTGAGGATGTGCAGAAAAGGGAAACCTTGTACACCATTGGTGGGAATGTAAACTAGTACAACCACTACAGAAAACAGTATGGAGGTTCCTCAAAAAACTGAAAATAGAATTACCACATAACCCAACAATCCCGCTTCAGGGTATTTACCCAAAAGTTTTGAAATCAGTATGTCAAAGAGATGTCTGCACTCCCATGTTCATTGTAGCATTATTCATAATAGCCAAGTTATGTAATCAACCTAAATATTTATCAGTGGAAGAGTGGATAAAGAAAATGTGGTATGTGTACACAATGGAATACTATTCAATCTTGAAAAAGGAAGAAATTCTGTCATTTGAGACAACATGATGGAATTGAAGAACATTACACTAGGAGAAATAAGCTAAATACAGAAAAGCAAATACATATAGCATGTTCTCATATGTGGAATTTAAAACAATTGACTCATGGAAGCAAAGAGTAGAATGGTGGTTATAGCAGCTAAGGGTCAGGAGCAATGGGGAGATGATAGCCAAAGAGTACAAAGCCTCAGACATCAATCACACAGCATGGTGAATATAGCTAGAAATTAACTACTGCATATTTAAATTTTACAAAGAGTATAAATTTCAAATGTTTTTATAAGAAAATGGTTAAATATTTGGACCACTCCCCTCTGCCACTGTTGGAAATGTGCTGCCACCATCAACACTGCTCATCTGAGTTGCAGGATCATTAACATTTCCTCCAAGCCAGTATTTAGAAACTTTAAATAATTTAACTTCTGGTTTAGATTCAGAGAGTTCTCTGGGAGCTCCAGCTCTCACAGGCAGGAGCCACAGGCAGCCCTCACTGCCCTGTAGAAGGTAGGAACATGCATGGGGTCCCAGGCAGGAGCTGCAGGCAGCCCCCACCATCCAGCAGAAGGCAATAGCACTCCTAGGGACTTAGGCAGGGCTATGCGCAGGCCCCACCAGATGGCACAAGGCAGGAGCACACATGGGGACCTTGGAAGGAGCCACAGGGAGTCCCTGCCACCTGGCAGAAGGCAGGAGTATGTTGAAAAGATCTCTTCTGCAATGGTGGTCTACCACAGCCTCTGCCACAGCTACAAGGGTGGCTCACCACCACAGTAGTAGCTGTAAGCACCATGTAGGCAGCCCACCACCCACTCAATTACATTGACACAAGGAGAGTCACCAGTGGAGACCAGTGGAGACCTCCTCTGTCCTCAAAGCCCACTCCAGAACAATAGAAGTAACTGCTCTACCAGATGATCAGACATCAACAGAGAGATACTAGAAATAAAAAAAAACCCAAGAAAGTATAATACCACCAAAGGAATAAGATAATTCTCAAATACCAGACTCCACAGAGCAGGAAACATTGAAATGACTGAAAAGACATTCCGAGAAACATTCAAAAGGAAACTCAATGAGATATGAGAAGACTCAGTTAGACAGCATAATAAATGAGAAAAAATATCCAGGATATGAAGGAGGAAATTTATAAAGAGATTAATATCTTTAAAAAGAATATAGCCAAACTCCTGGAATTAAAGAATTCATTCAATAAAATAAAAAACACAACTGACAGCTTAAGCAGCAGGTTAGAGCAAGCAGAGGAAATAATTTCTGATCCTGAAGATAGTGTTTTTGACATAACCTAAGCAGACAAAAAAAGGAAAAAAGTATTTTTACAAATGAAGAAAATCTAAGAGATCTAGCAGACAACCTCAAGCACACAAATATTTGAATCATGGGTGTTCCAGAAGGAGAGAAGAAAGTAAAAGGCACGGAAAATCTACTCAATGAAACAATAATAGAAAACTTCCCAGGTATAGGGAGAGACACGGACCTTCAAATCTAGGAGGTTCAGAGATCCCCAAACAGATTCAATCCAAAAACATCCTCCATCCTCTCAGACACATTATAGTCAAACTAACAAAAAGGAAATCCAAAATTCAGTGAGAGAAAAGTGTCAAGTCACCTATAAGGGATCCACTACCAGACTAACAGTATGATTCTCAACAGAAAGTCTAGAGGCTAGAAGAAAAATGCATGATATGTTCAAAATACTACAAGAAAAAAACTGTCAGCCAAGAAGAGTATACCCAGCAAGAAGTATATCCTTCAGAAATGAGGAAGAAATAGTGTATTTCTCAGACAACAATGTGGGAGTTCACCACCCCATGATCAGCCCTGCAAGAAATACAGATGGGAGTATGGCATCTAGAAACTAAAAAAATGATAATCACTACCACAAATACACAAAAAAGAACAAAACTCACTGGTAGAGCAAAAATGCAAATGAGAAAGAGAAAGAAACTAAATCTTACCACCTCAAAAAATCAAAAAACCAATAAACATCACAGACAAACAATGAAAGGTGAAGGAAGGAACAACAGATATTTAAAACATCCAAGCAAAACTGAAAAATTCCAGCAGGTAGACAATGCCTTTCAATAACATCCCTAAATGTAAATGGATTAAATTTCCCACTCATAAGAAACAGACTGACTGACTGGATTAAAATGCTAGGCACAGCCACATGTTGTCTATAAGAGACTCACCTCACCAGGAAAGACATGCACAGACTAAGAGTGAAGGGATGGAAAATGATATAACACACAAATGGAAGCCAAAAATGAGCAGGAGTGGCTTTTCTTGTAGAGGATAAAACAGACTTTAAAACAGAAACCATAAAAAGAGACAAGGCCACTATATAATGATAAAGGGATCTATGAAGCAATAAGTCACAGCAATCATAAATATATATGCATCCAACACTGGAGCACCCAGATACATAAAGCAAACACTATTAGTCCTAAAGAAAGAGATAGACCCTACATGATAATAGTAGGTGACCTGAACACCCTTCTCTCAGAACTGTACAGAGCACCTAGGCAGCAAATCAACAGAGAAACACAGGATTTAAACAACATTTTAGACCAGTTGGACATGGCAGATATCTATAGAACATTTCATCCAACAACCAAAGAATATACATTCTTGTCATCAGCACATGGAACATTATCCAGGATAGACCACATATTAGGTCACAAATCAAGTCACAACAAATTTTTTAAAATTGAAATCATTTCAAGTATCTTTTCAGATCACAACAGATTAAATCAGAAATCAATAACAAGAAAATCTCTGCAAACTATACAAACACATGGAAATTAAACAACATGCTCTTGAATGACCTATGTGTCCAAGAAGAAATTAAACAGGAAATTAAAAAATTCCTTAAAAGTAATAAAAATAAAGTCACTTTATGTCAAAACTTGTGAGATACTGCAAAACAATACTGAGGAATTTTTTGCAATAAATGCTTACGCCAAAAGAATAGAAAGATTTCAAATACACGACCTAATGCTACACCTCAAATAACTAGAAAAACAAGAGCAATCAAATCACAAAATTCATAACAAAGAAATAATTAAGATCAGAGCAGAGTTAAACAAAATAGTCCCAAAAAGTGATGCAAAAGATCAATGAAACAAAAGGTTGTTTTTTTGAGAAGATAAGCAAAATAGACAAACCACTAGATAGACAAAAAAAGATGAGAGAAGACTCAAATAAAAAAATCAGAACTGATAAAGGAGACATTATCACCAATATCACAGAAATGCATAAACTCATTAGAGACTGTTATGAACAACAGTACACCAACAAATTTGAAAACCTGGAGGAAATGGATAAATTTCTGGACACATACAAACTACCAAGACTGAACCAAGAAGAAACAAAAAACCTGAACAGACCAATAACAAGCAATGAGATTAAAGTAGCATTCAGGAGTCTCTCAACAAAGAAAAGCCCAGGACCAAACGACTTTACTGCCAAGTTCTACCAAACCTTTAAAGAGGAATTCATACTGATTTTCTTCAAACTATTCCAAAAAATTGAAACACAAGCCATTCTCCCAAATTCATTCTATGAGGCCAGCATCACCCTGATACCAAAAACAGACAAAGATACAACAAAGAAAGAAAACTTCAAACCAATATCTCTGATGAACTTAGATGCAAAAATTCTCAACAAAATATTTGCAGTCAGAATACATCAACATATCAAAAAAATTATATACCATAATCAAGCAAGATTCATTCCAGGGATACAAGGATGGTTTGACATATGCAAGTCAGTAAATGTGATACACCACATCAATAAAATCAAACACAAAAACCATATGATTCTCTCAATAGATGCAGAAAAAGCAATTTGACAAAATTCAACATCTCTTCATGATAAAGACTCTCAGTAAATTAGGTATAGAAGGAAAAGTATCTCAACACAATTAAAGCCATATACAACAAACCCACTGCCAATATCATCTTGAATGGGGCTTAAAAACAGGAAGAAGATAAGGATGCCCACTCTCAGCACTCCTATTTAATAATTATTAAAAGTACTAGCCAGAGCAATCAGAGAAGAGAAAGAAAGAAAGGGCATCCAGATTGAAAAAGGCAAAGTCAAATTGTCCATTTGCAGATGACATGATCCTCTGCATAGAAAAGCCTAAAGACCCTACAAAAAAACTCTTAGGGCTGATTAACAATTTCAGTAAAGTTGCAGGATACAAAGTCAACACACAAAAATCAGTAGCACTTTTGTACCCCAATAACAAACTAGCAGAGAAAGAAATCAAGAAAGCAAACCCATTTATAATAGTTACCAAAAAAATAAAATACCTAGGAGTCAACTTAACCAAGGAGATGAAAGATCTCTACAATGAGAACTACAAATCATTGCTGAAAGAAATTAAAAAGAGCACAAAAAGATGGGAAGACATTCCATGTTCTTGGATTGGAAGAATAAACATTGTGAAAATGTCCATAGTACCCAAAGCAATCTACAGAGTCAATGCAATCCCCATCAAAATAACAATGGAATTCTTCACAGAAATAGAAAAAAAAAATCCTAACATTCATACAGAACAACAAAAGACCCTGAATAGCCAAAGCAATTCTTAGCAATAAATAAATAAATAAAAACACTACCCAACTTCAAATTATACTACAAAGCTATAATAACCCAAACAGCATGGTACTGGCATAAAAACAGACACTGGGACCAATGGAACATAAAGGAGAACCCAGAAATTGACCCATATTCTTGCAGCCAATTGGTCTTCAGCAAAGACACCAAGAACATACATTAAGGAAATGACTCCCTCTTCAATAAATAGTGCTGGGAAAACTGAACATCTATATGTAGAAGAATGAAGCTAGACCTGTTACCTCTCACCATATCCCAAAATCAACTCAAAATGGATTGAAGACATATATATAAGACCCCAAACTATAAAACTGCTAAAAGAAAATATAGGGGAAACACTTCGGGAAGTAGTGCAAAGACTATGTAAGACCCCAAAAGCATAGGCCACAAAAGAAAAAATTAACAAATGGCATTACATCAAACTAAAAAGCTTCTGCACAATAAAAGAAAAATTTAATGGAGTGGAAAGACAGCCTACAGAATAGGAGAAGATATTTACAAACTATGCATCCAACAAGTGATTAATATCCAGAATATAAAAGGAACATGAATAGCTTAAAAGTTAAAAAATACTACTAATAAAGTGTCCTCTTATAAAAAACATGAGCTGAATAGATGTTTCTCAAAGGAAGATATACAAATGGTCAACAGACACATGATAAAAAGCTCAACACTCAGCATCAGGGAAACATGAATTGAGAACATATTAAGATATCATTTTATGCCAGTTAGACTGGCCATTATCAAAAAGACAGAGAATAACAAAGGCTGGCAAGGATGTAGAGGAAGGGGGACCTTCCTACACTGTTGGTAGGACTGTACATTAGTGCAGCTGTTATGGAAAACAGTATGGAGATTCCTCAAACAACTACAGATAGAACTACCATACGATCCAGAAATCCCACTGCTGATTGTATACCCAAAAGAATGGAAATCATTCATGTCAAAGGGATGCCTACACTATTATGTTTATTGCAGCTCTATTTACGATATCGCTAACAATCGGAACCAACAGAAATGTCCATCAACAAACAACTATATAAGGAAAATGTAGTGTATATACAAAATGGAGTACTACTCTTCCATAAAAAGAAATGAAATTCTGCCATTCACAGCAACATGGATGAACTTAGAGAAAATAATTTTAAGTGAAATAAGTCAGGGACAGAAAGAGAAATACCGTACTCACTCATAAGTGGGAGCAAAGAAGGAAGAAAGGAAGGATCACAATAATTCATTGAACTTTCAAAAGGAGAGAATGGAACTGAGGTCACCAGAAGTGAGAAAGGGGAAGGGGAAGAGAGGGTAATGAGAAATTGGCAAAGGACCACAAAAAATGATTACATCGAGTGATAATAAAAACAGTAGTTACTCTGATTTGAGGATCATATATTGCATGCAGGTATGTACAATCCATTATGTTTCAGTTAAAAATTTGTAAAAAGTGTTAAATATATGAAGTGATAAATATGTTCATTAGGTTGATTTAACCATTCCACGCTGTATTCAAGAATCATAACACCACTTTGTACCCCATAAATATATATATATATATATATATATATATATATATATAATTTGTCAATTAAGAAAAAGAAAATTAATTCTTCTATGGGAAAACAATGATCCAAGAGAAGACACCTACAAATAATGACATTTGGAGGTCTCACAAGGAAAAGCTGAGTTCCAGCCTGTTGAAGACTGGTAGCCAGCCAGTGCTGCCCAGGCACACAAAGCTTCTAATGAGCTTTTTAGCTCACTTAACTACGCATGGATAGGCAAGGATTTCCAAATATTTGAGGAAGTCCTCTAGCATGAAAGACAGACCAAAGCAAACAGAGAAAAGCAGGAGAATAGATGGGACTTAGAAGAAATAGAGATCAATGCAGTAAGCAGAAAAAAGCTTCAGGGAAAAAATAAATCTTAACAAATACTTTTAGAAAGATGGAAAGATACCATAGTTACAAAACAAAACTGGGAGACTAAAATTTTTTAAATGTTACATTTTAAGCATAATAATGTTGTATTACCCGTTATACCATTTTGTGTATCTTAAATATTCTTCAATAATTTTTTGGAAAAAAGCTAACTAGACCAAAAATTTTAAAGCTTTATTACTAGTAAATAATATTAATTTTTACTTACTGCAATGGAACTTATGATAAATGAAAAACAAGGACAAACAGAGCTCACAGTCCATATTAAAAATAAACAATCAGAAAATAAAGAAGAGCTCTTGAATTAAAATAATAGCAGGAAAAATGTTGAACAGAAGGGTTTAAAGACAAAATCAAAGTCTCTCCCAGCAAGTAGAACAAGAATTGGGAAACGAAAAGGAAAATAAGAAAATTAATCTGGAATATCCAACATCTATCTAAATGAGTTCCCAAAATACAGAATAGAGCTCCAGCTACCATTTTATTTCTGTTCTTCCCTTTTTAGCAAAACTCCTTAAAAGAGTTGTCTGCCCCCACTATTTCCAATTGCTTCTCTTCATTTCCTTAACTCCAATCTGATTTTCACCCCACCACTCCACTAAAATTGTTCTTATCAAGACCCCCAGGAAGGCAATTTCCCAGTTTTCATCTTACTCCCTTTATTGGTAGCACTTGACGTGGTAGTTCATTTCCATCTCCTTGGAAAACTTTCTTTGCTTGGCTTGTGAAACTCTACACATGTCTGCTTTTCCTCCTACCTTTCTGGACACTTTCTATCAGACTCTTCTGCTGTTTCTTACTCACCTCCCTGGTCTCTAAATGTGGGCAGCGCCTCCAGACACAGCCCTCAGATCTCTTCTATTTATAATCGGCACTCACCCTCCTGTTTAGTCTCATGGTCATATGGACCACTAATACACTGTTGGCTTCCACATCTATAACTCCAGCCCACATGCCTCCCCTGAACATGTTGACCTAAATGTCAAACTGCCAATTTATGTCTCAATTTGGATGTGTTATGGGCATCTCATAATCCCAATGCCCAATTTCAGACTTCTAACATACCTTCTCCTTCCTCCCTCTTTCCCGAAAAATAAAAACTTTCTTCTCCTGTACTGTTGCCTTTTTCAGTTTTTGGCAACTTCTTTTTTTTTTAGGCTTCAGCCAAAACCTTGACATTATCTTCCTTTGCTTTTATCTCACACTCTAGATATAGTCTGTCAACAAATTATGACACCTCGGTCTTCAAAACATACGAAGCATTCAACCACATTCCACAATCCTCACTGTCACTAACCTAATAAAAGCCACCACTACTTCTCTCTTGCTTTCTTACAACAGCCTCCTAAAATGTACCCTTGCTTCTACCGTTGACCTCCTTAAGACTATTTTCAACATACCAGCCAAACCGATACCATTAAGACATAAGTCAGATTAGGTTATTCCTCTGTTCAGAACCATCCATTGGCTCTTTTTCTACCCACAAGGCCTGGACATCTGTGCCCCAGTTGCCTTTAACCTAACCTCATCCCCTCAATTGTCCCTCTTGCTTCTTTCATTATGGTCACACTGGCTTCCTCACTGTTCCCAAATGCATCTGTACTTTGAACTTGATATTTCTTCCACCTCGAAAACTCTTCCCCCAGAGTTCTAGATGGCTTATTCTCTCATTTCCTATAGTCTTTACTCAAACCTCACTATCTCAGTGAAGCCTTTTTCAGCTACCATGTCTAAAATTGCAACATCATACACACACGCACACACACACATGCACACACACACCATATTATAACCCCGTTCTTGGCTTTATTTTCTTTCCTTAGCCCTTATCACTTCCCTAACACACTTTTTATTATTGCTTTTTTAACTTACTTATTTCATTAGAATGTCCTCTTCTTGAAGACAGGATTTTTTTTGTTTTTGTGTTTACTGCTGTATCCCCAGAGCCTAGAAAAATGCACAAACATAACAAAGACATTAAATGATGAATGAAATAACCAAGAAAATAGAGGACAGAAAACTATCAATGAAATAATTCAAGAAAATTTCTGGAACTTAAGAATTTGAGGTTACAAACTGATACCTGATGCTCTGTTGATAAATAAAACAAGACCCACACCAAGACACAACATTATGAAATCCAAAATGTTAGAGATTTTTTTTTAAAGACATTAAAGCTTTCTGTGAGAAAATAACTGGTAATATACAAAGAACTGTGAATTGTATTGGCATTAAACTTCTCAGTAGCAATATAGTACTATAGGGAGATAAAACTATGATGCCTTTAAAATTCTGAGAAGAATTTATTTCCAATCAAAATTCCATATCCAAATAAATTGTCACTTAAATACAAAGGTTAAACAAAGACCCTCTCAAGAATTTAAGGTTTAAAAAAAAAAAATTACCTTCCCATACACTTTTTTTCAGGAAGCTACTGGAGAATGTTCTTTACCAACATGAGGTAGTGAACCAAAAAAAAAAGTGGGGGAGGTATTGGATCCAGGCAATAGGTAATACAAAGAGGAAACACACAAAGAGAATTCAGAGAATCGTGCTGAACATCAGATCTAAGGAACAACTGGTTCAAATTAGAACAAGATGACACAAGGCTGCAGCAGGAATCTCAAAGACAAAAGGAAAACTGTTATACTGCCTGATACTTTCTGCCACATTAAGGGAACTTTTATACTTTGGGAAGGTTTCTTTATTAGCATAGGACATAAATGAGCAAAAAAAAATATGCGATTTTAAACTCCAGGAAAAACAAAACTTTTAGAGAAAATAAAAGTAAAATCATGTTTGCTAGGATATGTAGCATGAATAGTAATGATAATTTAAATTTGAATTATTGAATTAACTAAAAATTGTAACACACAAACACACACACACACACACATACACACACATGAGAGGGAAAGTGTTACAACCCTGAATATTCTAGGAAAAAAAAGGGCCTGATAAAAAGGATTAAATTGTTGAGACTTTATTGTGAAGGTACAAATTCAGATCAATGAGAGAGAGAAAAAAAAATGAAGCAAGGCAAAAGGGATGGGAAACAATAAAGGCCGTATGTTACATGCTTTGCTCTCATCAGTCAGTTTACCCACAGAGATAATTATCCTTCATTTCTGAGTTGGGTCATCTGGACTCTCCAGCAGCCACTGGGGATGCTGAATCTCATATTCTGAGGACTGGAGCTTCCTTTGAGTCCAGATGTGGTCGTGAAGGCCAGAAATTCATGGCATTAATTTAGTTAGCCCAGCTGTTCTACTGGCAGCCAAGAGAACGGGCCCAAGTTCCCAGGGCAAATGATTGGTTACCTCCTGGGAGCAGCAGCACAGTCTGGAAATAGACATCACAAGTGGAAACCGAGGAGACACGTAAGACTGGTACCCAGTTTAGAGAGTAAGCCAACAGTGCAGAAAGAGAGGTCAAGAGAGGTAATTCTAACTTTCTACAATAGTATTTTAAGGTAATGTCTAAGTTTTAAAAATCAGAAAATTGATAGCTGGATGGATAGTTCACTAGAATTTAAAAAAAGGGAAACACTAGAAATATCTAAGAGGTTAATGTCATTGACCCAGGAGAATATCACACTTTGCCATGGGGGGCAGAGCAAGGACAGCATTATAGAATAGTTTGCATGATTAATAAATGAGTATGTTCATGTATTAAAACTTTCAGTTGAGTTTAAAGTAGAATGATCAAAAACCTTACATGCAAAGAAAAAGAGACATGGCCTCTCAGCAGAGATGGCAGCCTCTGGAACAGCTCAGTATGTGGAGTGTAAGCATGTGAAAGGGAATGGTTGAAGATGAATCTGGGGGAGTGGGTTGACAGTGGACTATAAACCACGCTGAAGACTGGACTTAATCCTATATGACTTGAGGAATCAGTTAAGAATTTAAAGCAGGAGAAAGATGTGATGCTATTTATATTTTAGAAAGAACATTCTGGTTGCATTGCGAACACATTAAATGAGGAAAGGCCTGGAGTAGGGAGTCCCTTTAGGAAGCTGATGAAATAATAGTCAAGTAGAAAGACAGACGATCTGAATGAAGTATGGTAAAAACAGGGAGAAAAAGATGCCATCAGTTGTTAAGAACCTGTGGACCAATTGAAACCAATCTCCATTATGAGCCATTAGAGAGAGATTAATAAAAGCAGATTGTTTCTTATAGAAACCAAGCATATGGCATTACTCTTGGGAACATCCTAACCTACCTTTCTATGCAATCTAGTGTGAAACTTTCCAAAAGAGACTTCTGTTCCCATGACAAATCTGTCATACCAACATGTCATTGTTATTTCTTGAAATTTTTAAGTTTTTATAATGATTGCAATTGTGCCTTTCTAAATTACTAAGTAGGAATAAGTTCCTGTGAAAAGTGACCTCTTAAAGGAAGAAATATTCTTAAATGCTAACCCCTCCTTGGATGACATTTCTTCCCTATAAAAAATCTCGTTTTAGCCATACCGAAAGTGTTGTTTATGGCCTGCTCATCTCAGGTCAAATGTCAGCATTTCCCCTCTTCTATATTCAGCAGTTAGTTTATTCTCCTTTCATCCCATGAGGCATACCACTATCGAGTTTCTTTTCTAAAATTCCATTAATCATGCTACTCATTAATCGAAAGTCTTTAGGATTTTTCTTCCCTATAGATTAAATACATGCACCCTGCATAATGCATTTTTGTTTTTGTTTTTGTTTTGGGGGGGTCAATATTTAAAGCTTTTTAATTCTTTCTATCAGCAAAATACTTTGTAGGCACTGAGATTATAAGGAGAGGTATAAAAAAGCAGTACCTACCGCCAACATTTATATTCTTCCACTTGGAAAAGAGACTTACGGTTATAAATGATTAGAAAACAGTTTAATAAAATGAAAACAATTTTTATTGTTTTAAGAATAATTCTTTTTATAGCCATCTATCCTGTGAAAATAGGCCTAAAACCAGAAATTGACTATTTATATAAGAAGGTTTATTGAAGTAGTATTTATAATAATGAAGCATTAGAACTAAGCTAAGAGTTCAACAAAAGAGACCAGGTTAAATGGCTCGTAAGATACTCACTAATAGTATATGTTTATCAAATGCCAAATTTGAAAGTAATAACATGGGAAAATATGTTGAAAAACAGGTAGCATGCAAAATTATGATTTATATTTTTTTTAATTTACATAGATATAGATAGATGTACTTGGAAAATATAATAAGGAAATATATTAAGATGTTAATATATAGCAGTGATTTTATATCTAGGTGTCAGGAATCACATTTTCTGAATCATTGAAAGTGAACATGGATTTTTTTGTTCAGGTAGAAATCAATATTAATTAAATTGATAAGTAATACTGCAAGATATAATAAGTGATGAAAGTAAGCTGTACAAAATTTGCACATTGTGATTCTAAGTCTACCCATAGACAGAATACATAGGAAGAAATATACAAAGCTCTTCTTAGTAGTTGTCACTCGGTGGTGGCATGAAGTCTAATAAATTTTTGTTTGTTTGTTTGGACCAAATAAAAGAATATATTGTTTATCAGTATTGACTACATGTTTTTCTTTGTTTTTGCTTAGAAGAAAATTTATATTTGTAAACACCTATATTAAAAAGAAGAAAAATTTCAAATCAGTAACATATTTTCTACCTTCAGAAAATAGAAAAAGAAGAGCAAACTAAACCAAAAGCAAATGTAAGTAGGAAATAACAAAGATTACAACAGAAATATATGAAATGAGGAATTAAAAAGCAATAGAGAAAATCAACAAAACTAATAGTTGATTCTTTAAAAAGATTAACAAAATTTGCAAACCTTTATATAGACTGACCAAGAAAAAAAAGAGACTGAAATTACTAAAATCAGAAATAAAGCAGGGGCATTATTATATTGTCATTATAGTTTTTCGTGGAAGTAAGACTTAGTTTCTCTTGCTCATTTGCATTTTTGTTCTACCAGTGGGTTTTGTTCTTTCTTATGTATTCGTGGTAGTAATTACCATTTTTTGTATACCAGATGCAGGACTTCCTTGAAGGTTTCTTATAGGGCTGGCTGTGTAGGTCAACTCCCACAGCTTTTGTTGGTCTGGAAAATACACTATTTTTCTCTCATTTCTGAAGACTAGCTTTGCTAGGTATAGTATTCTCAGCTGGCAGTTTTTTTCTTTTAATATTTTGAATATGTCATCCCATTTTCTTCTGGCCTGTAGAGTTTCTATTGAGAAGTGTGCTGTTAGTCTGATAAGGGATCCCTTATATGTAACCTGATGCTTTTCTCTTGCTTCTTTTAAGATTCTCTCTTTGTCTTTGAGTTTTGCCAGTTTGACTATAATGTGTCTTGGAGAACATCTTTTTGGGTTGAATCTGTTTGGGGATCTTTGAGCTTCCTGAATCTAAAGGTCCATGTCTCTTCCTATACCTGAGAAGCTTTCTGTTGTTATTTTGTTGAATAGGTTTTACACAACTTTTCCTTTCTCCTCCCCTTCTGGAACACCCATGATTCAAATGTTTTTGTGCTTGGGGTTGTCTGCTAGCTCTCTTAGATTTTCTTCATTTTTTTAAATTCTTTTTTCCTTTTTTTTAATTCACCTGAGTTATTTCAAAAAGACTATCTTCAAGATCAGAAATTCTCTCTTCTGTTTGTTCTAACCTGCTGCTTAAGCTATCGGTGGTGTTTTTTATTTCATTGAGTGAATCTTTCAGTTCCATGAGTTCTGCTACATTCTTTTTTAAGATATTAATCTCTTCATGAATTTCCTCCTTCATATCCTAGATACTTTTTCTCATTTTATTATGTTGCCTAACTGAGTCTTCTCATATCTCAGTGAGTTTCTTTATGACTGTTCCTCAGAATTTCTTTTCAGTCCTTTTAATGTTTCCTGCTCTGTGGGTCTGGTACTTGAGGATTATCTTACCCTTTAGTGGTGTCATATTTTATTGGGTTTTCATATTTCTAGTAACTCTATGTTGATGTCTGGTCATCTGGTAGAGGAGTTGCTTCTTCTATCACTCTGGAGTGGGCTTTGAGGAAAGAGATATCCTCTTCTTTTTCTGGTCTCTTCTGGTGAATCTCCTTGTGTCGATGCAGTCAAGTATCTGGCAAGCCACCTACATGGTATCTGTGGCTACTCCTGTGGCCACACACATAACAGTGGTGTTTTTGGCATGCTCTCTTGCCTACTTCCTGGCAGAGGGTGCTGCCCTTGGCTCCTTGCCTAGGACCCCAGGCATACTGTCTTGCCTGCTTCTGGGGGGAAGGGGCTGCCCTCAGCTCCTTGCCTAGGACCTGGGCATACTCCTGTATAATGCATTTTGTACATCATTATTACCGTGAATCATCCCAGCAATCTAGGAAGGAAGTATCCTCATTGCCCTCATCCTATAGGTAAAAAGTCCACAGGGGAAACAGCAGTTTATGAATCAAAATTAGATACTTTTCTACTTTATCCCCTTACTTTCATTTAGTCTGTTGTCTAAGGTTCTTCAAAATCTGCACTCTTTCCATTAATCTTGTTGAGATGTTTTTAAGTGGAGAGATCTATAAACCCCACTTCCTTCTGATGTCCATGGGAAGTCTACATGTACATATGCTCTTATAAATGTATATAAAATTTTGCATTTACTTTTATATGTTTTTTGGAAGGAAATTCACAATACTTATCAAATTCTTAAAAGTATCCATAGCCTTAAAACAGTGAAAAACACTGCTCTACAGGAAAACTGCTGTAGAAGATTGAACTACCTTCTCTCCCCACTCTTCTTCTTCTCTGGTTCTTCCCTTCAGCCTTGGATGACTTTTCAACTCATAAAAAGTCAACTTTCTCTCTAAGGCCAGGGTCACATCTCTCTTCCTCCATGTAGTCTTTGCAGACCACAGTAGCCAATTTTTCCCTCTGAACTTTTAACACTCATGTTCTACATAACAAATCTGGTAATTAATTATAGACCACCTTGTGATATTGCTTGTGCTTTTGTATACCTTGTTACTAGGTAACTTTACTTGTTTGTGATTTCAAGAATCTAGCATCTTAGACTTCCTGATGCTCTCTGTAGCATCTTTCCCAGAGCTCTGCATAAGATGGATGTTCAATAAATATTTGTTGATTTAGTTTGAGACTAGCATCTTACTTTTCCTAAAAGTGCAAGAATTATTCAAGTGTTTATTAAATGCCTGCAATATGCCAGGGCCTATCATGGAGGTGTACAGATTGGAGTGAGACCCACCCAAGGTAGTGAAAGAACTATTTGACCGAGGCCCTATCCTCATAATGAGCCTCATAAACTAAGGGAAGAGGGCAGGAGAGAAGGGTCATAGCCCAGGAGATGTTTAAGACACACAAAAGACCAGACTGAGTGAACCATTGGTTAGGGACAGTAAGGGAATAAGAGTTGAGGACACCAGGGCTACAGAGAAGCTAATTGCTCTACAAAAGGATCAGTCACATGGGGGAGGTGGTGCCAATCATCCTTCCCTTTATGACATAGAGACAAATCTCAAAATCTGTACACTGCATTGGCTTATGATCACACAATGAATACCTGTATGAGCTTTACTGTGAAATATAGAGACACACTCAGAGGACTAAAAATTTAAAATACTATATATCACAATTTTAACATGCTGGTGAATTGAAAAAAAAGGGAGGGGGGACCTCTGAGAGCTTCATTTCCACTCTGTGAGGGCCACATCAACCTGTAGGTACTTCCCATGCCGGTAGTTGTGGAGAAGAATACTGCATACTCCTTACCTGCAAGATGCTTTAAATCTAGTCAGTGAAACAAAGTTAGATACATAAACATGGACCAACAAGATAGTAAATATCAGAAGACTGGAAAAAACATACAAAGACACTAGTTATCTAAGTGCGTTTACTATTCTTTATTTATTAAGAAAATTTCAATGATGTCATGAAAATTTATTGCAAAAACAAACCTCAAAATATTTCTCTGCTCATGATATACATGCTCTTTTTTAGATTACATCTAGAGAGAAATACATCAGAAGCATTGACCATTTACTAGCACCCCCTACATCAAAATGGCCCTAAGATGAAAATCAATATCAAGCTGACAGAGAACACATTAATTCTGGCCAATATATAACATGGGTTCTTAATACTGAAGTTCATGGAGAATCATGATATTCAAAGAGATAATTTAAATTATATTTCAGGTTATATGAAGTTTGGAAAGTTCCCTGAAGCAAAGTTTTCATTGTCTTAGAACCAGGAACATAGACTAATTTCACTGGAGATGAGTATTTCAAATGGCCATACATGAACAGGTTTTTAATTTATTACTCTTTATTAAAGCTACTTTTTAGATTTATTAGCTTTATTAAAGCTACTTCAAGATTTAATGTTCCAAATAGACTTTCTATTCTTCTTTTAAAAAAAGATCTTCCAGGCACATCAGGCCACTGCCAGACCTCCTCTTGATGTTAATTCCTATGTCCCAGCCAGGTAGGATTTATCACTTCCTCTATATTCTTACAGATCTTTGTTCTTAGAACTGGTGGAGCACTTCACACATATAGATATCCCTTGATAGCCAAATTCCTACTCTTCATGTGCCCAAATGGATTGCAAACATTTTTTACACAAAATTCACTATCTAAATTAAAAATCTGTTGTATTAAATATGCATGGCCCACTAGTAAAGATGTTCAAACCTCACAAAATTACAGGCAAAAGGGGATGTCTCAGCAGTTCCCCGTGCTCGCTTTGTTTAAATCTATCATAATCATTTTCCCCATATTTTAAGGGAAAATGTTTTCTAAGAAAGTGGAAAGGGCTATAAAGAAAGTAGATGAACCCGAGCCATGTCTAGAACAGCCATGCAACTGAAAGAAAATAGAAATGTGAACACACACATCAAAACAGAAGCGTGGCTGGCCATGCATGTGTCACCATTACCACGTGACGATTTTTCTAAGAATTGTTAGTTTTAGAAAGTTTCATCATGTTATTCAAGCACGATACACTGTTTTTGAAAACCTGAGAAATATTTGGTGTACTGGATTAGTAGTCACCATGGTATGTGCCTGAGCAGCATGTTAAAGTAGAAGAAGGCATTGAACATCCTCAATAACCAGAAAAAGGAGGAAAGGAAGGAGGAAGTTGATCCAGTGAAAGAATAGAATTTAAAAGAAAGTTGACAAAAACATAAAATATTGATATTACCTACACACTTAAATATCAGTGACTTCCAAGGCAGCCAAGTATTATGGAAAGAGCACAGGCTCTGGATCCAAGCACAGATGAGATCAAGTAGGATAATGATATTCATCTCTTATTTCTCAGGATTCTAGTAAAAATCAAGTCAGACAAAGCATACATGCTTAGCAAGGTACATAGGAGACAGTATGTGCTCGACAAGGTTTAGTTCTTTTCTCCTCCTGTAAACTCGATGCAATGATCACTAACTACATTTACACAAAATGTAAAGAAAAAAAAGAAAAAAGCAAGTTCACAATAGGTGAAAAGATTTAAGAGTGTGCAACACAGCACAATTTAAAGATCATGGTTGAAGTAGCTTCCACTAATAGTGAGGTTGCAATTAAACAGTATATACCACAGGCAAATTTTGCATGGTGATAAAACTGGGCTATTTAAGAACTGAGTGCCACATTCTCTTCAAAACAAGAAGGAAATAGTGCAAGGACATAATACATTCAAAAATAGGATTTTAGATATTGTGAAGGCAACGTTAAGCTAATAGCTTTGAAAATCCCAAGGCCCTTAGGGAAATGTCGAAGATGAATTATTTTGTATGCAAATGATAAAGTAGGGGTGATAAAGAAAATATTTAATAATTACAAGAGGAGCGAGCTGTCATCACTGATCAAAGTATGCACAAAGAAGGGAAATCTTGGAAAAAAGACTACTTGTATAACAGTGCTCTTGGACATTCTTTGCCGTTGATTTTAATAAGGGCTTGGTGGTCTTTTTGTCTTCTGATGCCACGTCACTTCTGTAACCTGTGGATTAATGCACCACCTCAACACACAATATCTCATGCAGAGGGCTGACACAAATAACATTGCTTTGATGGAGAATTTACAGAAGAGTTTTGACATCTGCTTTAGCTTAGATTGCCTAGAAAACAAAGTCTGAGGCACAGACTAAGTTTTAATACTTTCTAATGGATGTGCAGTAGCAGGGCAGCACAAGCGAGGGGAGGGGGAAGTGAGACAGCTGAGGATGAGAAGCAACACCAGGTGATGTGTTACCATGCTAGCCACTGATGTAAAATGTGCTGCAAGCAGACACATGCAGTTGTGAGGCAGAGGAATCCTGTAGGCCACATAATTTGGCTTTGGACAGGCCACACAGAGAATTGATGCCTTGGAGTAGATTGCTGGAAAGAAGAAAGCTGAAACTTATTTTTCAGCTCCTTTTCATCTCCTGTCTCCCAATGGACTTCTGGGTTTCATCAGCTTCAGTCATTTTATCACATGAAAAGACAAGTCCCTGAAGCATAATGTTTATAGACTCACTTATTTTACTTTGTTAAGTGTTATCTGAATTCACTGTGCATCTTTAACATTATTTCAATGTTTCTCTACATTACAGTGCATGTCCATTGCAGGAGAAAATTATAATTTGTGTCTGATACTGTACAATATTATTGTTGCATTCTGCATTCATATATATACACTGAGTGCTTTATTAAAGAATTCGATTGTCAGTTTCATAAATGCTTTATATCATGCAAAAAAATCCCTGAAAGATTATCATGTAAGTATTTAAAATTGTTACAGAATTGTTGAGAGAAATGGGATTCACTGGTAATGCATAATTTTTCCCATTTAAAACAATGAAATATAGGCTCTGTTTACCAAAAACTTATGCAACACATGAAATGTGCATTTGATTTGGATAACAAAAGGTGCCATGTATATGTACATATACATATGATTTTCAGACATGTGTTTATATATATGTATTTATATGTATCTGTATATAAACACTTGTGTGTGTGCGTGTGTATATATATATATATACACACGCACACACACACACGTATATGCATATATAAGTATGTATACATAACTCAGCATCCTGAACTGGAAAAAATCAGAAGGTTGGGGACAACAGACTAAGCACTAAACTCCAGTTCACCACTCACTGGCTGACCCTCAAGTTCTTAAGTGGAAAATAGCTGCTCGATATAATATCTACCTCATAATTTTTCCATAAGCATTAAAAGTAATAAAGCATGTAAATTCCCTAGTAAAAGTTCTAGCAGATAGTTTAGTGGTCAACAACTTTTACTTCCTCCTTGTATGTGCTTATGACTCTCTCCTACTAAACTGTGAATTCCTGAGTCCAGGATCGAGGCATATTCATCTTTGTGTTTTCAGCACCTACCACATACTAAGCACTCAGTAAATGTTTACGAATACAATGGAATTAAGATGATGGCTGTTAAAAACTAAGTATTCATCAATAAAAAAATTAAGACTTTTCTAATTTCCTTCCCAATACATCTAAAGTCAATGTAGGGAACCTTATTTTAAGGCTGCTTAGGATTTTTTCAAGAAAATGCCACAGAGAAAAGTTATCTTTATTTTCAATTTCACAATCTTCTAAGTAGAAGGTATTGTTCTTTGTGACAGTTTTATGTTGGAGTGACAATCTCTTTCTTGTTTTATTAATTTATTTTTTAATTGACACATATTGATTATACGTGTTTATGGGGTACAGGGTTATATTTCAATAGATGTATGCAATATGTCATGGTCAAATCAGGGTAGATAGAATATTCATCTTTGTAAAAATGTATCATTTCCTTGTGATAGGAGTATTTGAGCTGCAATTTCTATAATACCTCTTGAGAGGTAACTATCTGTTTTGCATTTCTAAAAGAATAGAGTAAAATAAAATTTAAATACAGACTAGATGTTGAAATTAATAATTTTTTTCTCATTGAGTCATTTACCTTTCCAATTTATTTATAGGAAAAAATCTTTTTTTCTTATTTGTCACTCACAATTTTGCGTTATCAATTTTCATCATTGTAATTTATTTTTAACAAGTTAAGAAATTATAGTTCTTTCCTATTCACTAGTCTTTGGTGCATCTAGCTTTCCATTTTAATTCAGTACTTGTTAAGAAAATAGGCAGAAGATGCTATCAAACTATCTTATGTTTCCCAAACTTAGGCCTTAATTTCAATTATATCCATGCAAGGACAAAATATAGCCCTGGTAAATGTGAAACATCTGATCATGATAGCTTTGAGTTTGGCCAGATCGCAATCAACTGGAACTTCCTTCTACCTAAATTTAATTCCATTTGAGAATTACCCAGGATAATTTGACCCAGGTCTGTTCACAAAGTAACAGTATCTTAGAGTTTACAATTTCGTTAACCTCTTGTGATTAGAAAGAGAGCACTTCAAGCTTCCCACTTGATTATGCTGAGCTATGATGGTTTCCTTTGCATGGGTTCAGCTTGTCTTACTCGCGTTTAACATGGCAAATTCAGTGTGACCAATGCAACCTGATGTAATACCTTCACAGAAAAAAATACCATGAAGGAGTCTCACTTAAATCTGCAGTGGCCTGGGAGAATGTTGATTTTTAAAATCAAAACTACCAAGTAACAGAGATTACTTTGAACAAATTCAAATTAAAAGAAGAATTAATTAAGAATCATTTAAAAATTTACATGATACTGACTTAGCTGATTAAATAAATTTTAATAGCTTACCTCTCTTATAATCAGAGAAGAAAAAACATTTAAATTAAATCTGGAAATAACTTTTAAAATCTGAGGCAGAATTCGAAGTAATGAAACAGGAAGTTTTAAATAATCCCTTCTCTAATCACAGGAGGTTAATAAAATTGCAAGCTCTAACATTTCTTTGTGGAGAAACCTAGGTCAAATTATTACAGCTTTAAATATGGATTTAAAATTGGGTGGAAGTTCAAGTAACATTTTGGGAAGTCATTATGGATTGCAATACATCTGAAAATTATCATATCCAATTTTAAATGTGATGTTGTTTTCATCATTAGGGTGAGAAGAAATGTTTAAGACATAGAATCCAATCACTGGGGAGATGTTTAGAATTCCTTTCTTTCACAGGTTTAAAAAAGTTAGAATATAATTTTCTGATTCTGCCTTAAATACTTTTTGCAAATGGTAAATAAATAATTTTCTAAGAAGATAAGGTTTAGGGATTTTCAGAACTTCAAATAAAGTTGATACGTAAGAATTGTGAAAAAAAGCCTTCCACCTTTTAACAAATGGGGATGTTACTCTGCAATTGTGAGAACACCAAGATCATGAGCTCTGAGAGGACAGGGCTGTATCTGTCTTGTTTCTGACTCTGTCTCCAACAACTAAGGTAATAGGATAATGCTGGCCCATATTATGTGTTTAATAAATATTGCTGAATGGACGAATAATCATTCACATGCAAATATAAAAGAATCCATTAATTCACGAATAATGACTCACATTTGTTCAGTAATGTACTGTACAAGATAATGGGTATGTTAATTTGCTCGACTGTAGTTATCACTTTACTATATGCCTATGAAGATAAGTATATCCAAACATCCTGTTGTACGCCTTAAATATATGCAATTAAAAAACCTGATTGAGCAAATATTTGTTGAGGGCTTCTGTATACCAGACTCAGTTCTAGGCACTACGGATACAGCTGTGAACAAAGAGACTAAAAGAAGTCCTTGTCCCACTGAAGCTTGCCTTCTAGTTGGGTGAGACCAACAATAAACACTATAAGCAAGTGAACTATAGAGAGGGTTAGTTGGTGATGTGTTTAGTAGAGCATTAAACAGGGAAGGAAGATTAAGTGCGTCAGGTAGGGAGAGAACTACTGGAATGTTTAAGGCAAAATGAGGGAAAGCCAGTATGACTGCAACAGACAGAGCCAAGGAGAAAAGAGAAGGAAATGGGATTGAAAATGTGCCGGCCATTGAGCCTTTGACTCTGAAATAAGGAGCACTGGAGGGTTTTGAGTGGAGATCTGACTTATGTTATAACAGGTTCATTCTGGCCTCTGTGTTGAGAACAGGATGAGGCAGAGCTGGATGTGAAGCAGGGAAACCAGCAGAGAGAATAGCTATGTCAGCCACCCAGCAAGAGACGACGGTGCTCGTGTGCCAAGCTGTGTGAGAACTGCTTTATACATTTAATATTTACATTCTCTAGTATTGAATCCTCACAACCCTATGACGTAAATATTATTGTTGTCATTTTATAGATTAGGGAACAGAGGCTAACAATGTTAAGCTAACTTGCCCAGTCACTCGGCTGGCAGGTGGCAGATGTAGGCTCAAACATAAGTCTGTCTGTCTAACTTCCCCACTCCAGTGCCACTCTGCTTTTTTGTCCACATTTTGCAAATGTTTTGTAATAATTAACATCAATACATGCAGAGATTGTGATAGTACCCACTTTAGGGGTGATGTGGTATTAATAATGAGAAACCAGCTTACCCTCTTAGCTCTGTTCTCTATTTCTCTTTGTCATGAACTATGACACCAGCCAAACCAATTTATTTTCTAAACATGTCTTGAACTTTCCCAACTATCTTATAAGTATAGGCTTTTAGAATTTAAAGAAAACTGAGCCAACATGATACTCAAAACAGGAGACCTGTCTATAGGTATACTGATAATAGGTCATTTGGTCTCTGAATATTTTCAAGTGACAGACAAGGTGTTCATTATTGGCTGTACCTGTTCATGTGCTCACATGAGACACTGCCTGGGGAATTCCACAGAATCTTGAAATAGATCTTGCGAGGATTAAGAGTTTGGGTACATGATAGTAACATTCACTTTATAGAACATAGCCCATCAGCCAGGCCTCTTCATTATAAGGAAATGTAGTACTAAGGAAAACTGAGACTTAGTACAAAAAAACAAAATGCTGCTTCTGTTGCTATTAGAATGCTAAAATTTCTTGGCTTGAAATTAAATATTTTTTCGATGGCAGTAAATTTTCACTTTTCTCTATAATTCATGAAAAAAGTCACTTTGGAGGGCTTGGGAAGTGATAGGTTGGGGAAAGGCATAAAAAAATCACGATTTATAAGAATAAATATGCTAACAATAAATAATAATTTTTTTAAGTTGCTGTTGGAGGGACAGAAAAATGGATCTATGAGTTAAAGATTACAATCTCAGTTCTGTATTTACTACCACCTACATGAGGGTTTCAGGAAGTGGCTTCAGGAAGTCAACCAGATCATATTACCACTATGGACAATCTGTCTATTCTATAGCCTGACACATGAAATTCATTCCTGGCAAATGGACTAGAATAGAGAGGAGAGGAGAAAACAGCAATAGATGAAACACTTTGAAAGCTCTAATTATTAGCCTGCCATTGTGGCATCAGCTTCAGTCCCTGCATGGAGACTATTATCCCAGTTTGGTCAAAACACAACATTAAAGGCTAGAGATAGGAGACAAGAAGCTCCTTTCAGTTCTTCCATTTTTCACAGTGCTTCAGAAAGTGACAATGGAATTATGATTTACAAAAGCCCCCTCTTTTCTTTAAAGTGCCATCTTGCTCTATTCCCTGGTTCCAATGCTTGGGTACCAAAAGCTTGGGAAGAACGGGATTAAAGCATAATTAACAGGTGATGTTTAACACAAGAACTGTCTCCATCTGAGCCATATCAAGAGACTCTCAGAAAGCAAGTCAACTACCCATTGTCTTAGTACCTTCACATATACGATGAAAATTAAAAGCATATCCGCTTAACGCTGAATGATCTCTTAAATGTCATTCTCGCACTTCCCTTTTGAATTAGCATGAAAAGTTTTAGGCATACTGACTTCAAAACAACTGAACAGAATTGGGAATCATGACTAGAAGTCTAAGTTCCTAAATTAAAGAGTTTTGTATGGTGGTTTCTCACATTGTTATGTAATAACCGTCTCCTTGAAACTCATTCCAGGCTATGGCCTGAGTCAGAAGTAAAAACACAAGGATGGTCCTGAGGCCGGCTCTGAGGCAACGTCTTTAGAACAGGATGTGCTTCTTCCTTGAGGTGACAGGTTACATACTGAGAGGTTTTTTTTTTTTATCCCTATTGAAAACATCTCATTTGCTGCCAAACTATATGTAAGGAAAAGAAGCAAGGTCTGCCCTCAAAGGCTCCTTGGAGACTGAAACCAGAGAATAGCCGGACATACACACAGTATGAAAAGTCTAAATTAAACAATGGCTTTACAAGAGCACCTTCCCATGTGACTTTGAATCAGAGTAAAAGGAAGTTCACAAAAATCAAAGCAGTAAAAGGGATCTTTATTTGGAAAGTACTCATTAACTGGGCAAAGCCAAGCTTTAAGAATTAGATCTGTGAGGAAAATCCTCCTGGCAATGAAACGAGAGCTTTGATTTCTACTGGCTCATAAAATAAATAATAATATCCACTTACAGTTCTATACTACCTTTTAGTTTACAAAATGCTTTCCCATATATTATCTTATTTTATCTTCACAACAGTCCTCCTAGGTACTGAGATCTGATCATTCCCTTTCACGGCTTAGGAAGCTGAGGCTCGGTAAGCAGACAGGATTTCCTCAAGGTCACATAGTTATTAGGAAGTGGAGCCCAAACTGAGATTTTGGTCTCCAGACTCTCTCAGAGGAACTCTTTCCTCTGTTACATCTCTAAAGTTAGTAAACCATAATTCCAGATTATCATATCTAGTTATATGTTAATTGGGGAAATTCTAAAAAGCCCCTGGTTACCCAAGAGCTTGAAAAAGAGAGAAGCCAGACTTGAAAGAAGGCAGGTCTTCAAGCTGTTTTATATATGTTCCCTGTGACAATGGCAAGAATCCAATGTACGTTTTGAAGACAAACAAAATTAAAATGAACTCCAGTTTTGAATTTCGTAGTAATAATATCAGAGGCTAAAACTACTGCATATATTAGAAGCTTTGTCAATGAAAAATGAAAGTTTCCTGATCAATGTATAAACCTGACATAAGTTTTTTCTAAGGTTCTCTGTAAACGGAATTAAATACCGTGATCTGGCATGTTGAAAAATACTTGAAACTTACTTTTTGTACCTGGAGTTGGGGTTTTTGTTTGTTTGTGAGTAAATGTGGGGAAAGCAGAGTTGTGGTGGAAAGGCAATGGTTTGGCAGCCAGAGACCAGGCTTTGAAACCTGGCTCTAGCTGAGGAATTCAAGCAGTCTGTTTAACTACTGCGAGCTTTATCTATATTATGGAAGCAAAATTATCATTGCTCAGTTCCTACCCTAGTACAGAGGCAGCCTGGAAAAATAAGTCATTTAGAAAAAAGCAGCATTCTTAATTAATTAAGGAAGGGCACACAATAGTGAAGAGCACTGACATCCAGAAGTTCTAGTTTATTAAAGTTGGTTGCAATCTGTCAGGCAGCCCTTTTGAAATAATCAAGAACACTGACCAGGATGCTATGGGAAATTGCTGTACTTGAGATGCCAGTCACTGCCTGCTACCACCCAGAACCCATTTTCAGAGAAAACGGCTGCCCTATAGAGAATCCATCCATAATTCAGCAAATCAGATTCTCTGATCTGGGAATATAGAATTTAAGGTTAGAATTGAGATAGTGAGATGACGGTTGCTGCGGAAGGCGGGGGAAACACACTGAAAGGTATAGAACCAAAGTCAGGTCTGGAGCTATCAAAACAAAAGCTACATCCAAGCAGAAGTTAAGGGGGATTAAAGCAGCCATGAGGAAGGGGTAAATATGAAAAACACAATTGAGCAGAGGAGCAGAGAAGAGTCATGAGGCCAGTAGTTCAGTGAGAAAAGGGAGTAGATTCAGGTACAGATTTTGCAGTCCCAGAGTGTCTTATGATTTTGGTGTACTTTTTTTCCTGCATCGTAATGTTTTAGAGATGCCTTAGCATCCTTTCAACAAGCTCTCTATTTACTAGAAACAATCTAAATGGCTTTCTGTCCCTGGCAAACAAAAAGCCTTGAGCATAATAAATACCAAAAAAAAAAAACAAAACAAAAGGAGACAAGAGATTAACTACATTAATAAAAATCCATTTGAAAAGTCAAAGAACAAACTAAAAGCAACATAGATGAGGGCTGGGAGAGACACAGGGTGGATATGCAGTCAGAGTTGGGTGATGTTAACCAGAGAACTCTCCTGAAAGAAATGAACTGAATCAAGTTTGAGAAAAAGAGAGATATCAATGCTTGCAGTGAGAAAGCTGTTTAATCTATGAAAACATCTGCAAAAAAGAATAGAAATCATACCACCAAAAGTGGGCTCAAAAGCAAGTTAGTAAAATAGCTTGATCTTTCAAAGAAATAATTCTTAAGTGAATCTCATTTTGAATGTAGTATCTTCTAATCTAATGAAGATTTGAAATTATTAGATTGCTTTGAAATTCACATTGTCTCCCATAAAAGTATTTATTTTTTACTAATTTTGCTGTTTTTAAGTCCAAAATCAAGTGTGTCCTTTATATTTAGTCCACTGCTATCAATTTTCAGTTAATCATGTCTTAACATGTACAAATTCTGCTTATGGGGTCTCACATAGATTCTCTAGCTCATGGCTTCATTATAAAAGGGAAGAACTTTTCTTATGATAAACATTCAACCAGTTTTAATGTTATGACTCAATTTAACATATTAGTTATCAATTCTAACATCTGTAAGTGTTAAAACACCTTGACATAAAAAGATATATATTACTTGTTTTAAATTCCAGTGTGCGCTTTTGCCTTAAAAAAAAAAAAAAGTATACACACCTCATATTAGGAGTATGTCACAATGGATTATCTGAAAGTCCATATGACAGTCTTAGAGCCCCGACAGTGTATGCACAATTATTGTATGTCACCAGCACGAACACAGAGTTGTCAATCAATAATTACTGGCAAAGTAAGAACAGGGGTAGTGGGTGGAGTTCAAACTTATTAAGTTGGTACTTGAGGCCATTCATTTGTTCCACAATTATTTATGAAGCTTCTATTATGTGCCAAGCTCCGGGTATACTTTGTTGAGTAAGAGTCCCTCTTTGCGACACTTATGATCTGGGGGGTAGGGGACCTCTTACATATAATTACGTCAATGTGGCGTCTCCATTCATGCCTCTGTGCCTTCTAATATGCTGTCGCTCCTCCATTGAGGATCGTCCCCCACACACAAACCACATACACACATGTGCAGGAGCACACACACAAGCACACCTTCCTTGTCTAGCTATTTCTGATTCCTCACACCTCAGTGCAAATATTACCTACACTGGGAAGTTCATTCCTAATTCCCTTGCTTCTGATTTAAATGTCCCATGCCTGTGCTCCCATATACCTTCTTAGTGCTTTTATCAAAGCATTTATCCTAATGCATAATCTGCTATCATTGCTACTTGTTGTGGGCCTTCCCTATAAAGGCAGGGACCTGGCACAATACTTGACACACAATAGATACCCTATAAATGTTAAATGAAAAAATAAATGAACTATTGAGAAGCAGTGGTGGCAGATAGGCTAAAAAATGAAACAATCTTGGACATTGAAAATAGTGGTTTTAGTTTTTTTTGAAAAAAGACTTTTATTTGTGAACAGGAAGAAAGGGCTACTTATCTCACATTGTCTTGGGAGCTTAAGAACAGATTCTATTTAATACCTGAAGCTCTTAGGAATGTTACATCATACTCTTTTTAAAATTTTTTATTATTTATTATTAGCATATTCATTCCTACAAATAGCAATATTTCTTTATGCCCTTTACCCGACCCATCACTTCCCAAACTCCCTCTCTCCCTCTCCCCATCTCCAGCATCCTTAGGTTTGTTCTCTCCTTCTGAAAGTTCAACATATTGTTGTGGTCTTTTCTTTCATTCTTCCCTTCATTCCTTCCTTCCTTCCTTCCTTCCTTCCTCCCTCCCTCCCTTCCTTCTTTCCTAGCCAGTTATGGGTGAGAAAATATAGTATTTCTCTTTCTTTGTCTGGATTATTTCACTTAACATAATTTTCTCCAGACTCATCCATGTTGCTGAAAATGGCAGAATTTCATTCTTTTTTATGGGTGAGTAGTATTCCATCATTACAGCATACTCTTCACCAATTCAGCAGTTTGATCAACTAAAGTCTGGGCTCAATATTCTTTGATACTGATCTAACACACATGGCAAACACATGCACACACACACACACACACACACACCCTTGCACAGTACAAGTACTTTTCTTAGGTGAATTTATTGGATTCATCCACTCACTGTTTTGAGTGCAACATACATGAGGTATCACGAGGCAGACGTTCTACCAAGGAATTAAAAATAAATAAGTAAATCCTTTAATTTCAGGGGAAAAATCCATTTTAGTAGTTCCACAGTGTGAAATTTTAGCAGATGGTGCTAAATAACTTATCACATCTCCAGGACCTGACTTATGCCACATCATGTTGGGCCACAGCTCAACAGCCTGGCTTCCTGATTTAAATGCAACCCAGAGATATATTTGGCATTTTTATGACATTGAGTGAGAGGCTTTAATTCATGCTCAAGTTCCTGTTGCACAACCTGAACTATAAGTGAGCTGGAGAAGATTATGTAGCATTCTATCACTGTCTTTAGATAGACTTAGTGGAGCAGCTGGGGGAAGAAAGCTCTGCTTCTCCATCTTAACAGGTCCTTTGCAGGCTCCAAATAATTTGGATTTGAATCGTGGTTTGTTAATGTGAAAGAGGCAGAGGAGACTGGGAAAGTTTCTCTGTGCAATTGAAAACAAGCAGGAAAGAGTCCAAGGGTTTCAAATTCTCCAGCAGAGTTTGGAAGATGTGAATAGGTGGGGCTGTCTATACCTGTGCTTCTCAGTCTATGTGCCAAAGGGTCAGAATATGACAAGTGCACAGCGTGGGTCACATGCCACCTACCACCTGAGTCCAACAACACCCAACCAAACTGGTCCATACCTTGTTTAATGTACAAGTCCACTGATCATGCACTTGGAAGTCAAGGAAATGTTAGATTGCCATAAAAATTCCGAATGCTTGCTCTCCATTTCTGTGCATGTTTTATTGCAGACAGAAAAGAAATAGTTGAATGCCAGTCTACAAACCACACTTTGAGTAGCACTCATCTGGAACTTTTGGTGTTTTTCTCACTATTTTTTAGGTTCACTACAAGGACCAAGGAAGGTGATTGAAGGTAATTGGTGACGATTTGTTTGTAGCTTGCTGGCAATGGTCAGCTTATTGTATTTAGTCTAATGGATGTCAAGGGCAAAAGGTAGTTCCACAAGAGACTGGCTTCAAAAATGGGCTGCTTAGAACCCCTGAATGGGCAGCAAAGCAGACCTGCTTGTTTGCTGCAGCAGCAGCAGCAGCCTTTTTTAAGGATATGTATGTAGGGAGTTATTAAAGACAAAAAAAAAAAAAAAGAAAAATACAGGTCTAGTTGCAAAACCACCCTTACCAAGATATGTGTAAACTGCAGGGATTACACCAGGAGTAGCAGGACGTTACCTTTCTATGCTGTTTATTCTCTCTTGCAGCCTTTGGTTTCAAATTCAAATACCATGAATAATAATTACTAATTCACAAGACTTGAAGGGATATTTATGAAGATAATAGCTTTAATTTTTTTCCAGCCTATCCGCTAAAATACCTAGGATAGTACAGAAAATGACAAAAAGACAAAAGCTATCATATCTCCATGAATTAAAACTCACAGCCTATCACAATGACCAAATGGGGATTTCTTTTGTCTGGCAAGGGGCTGGATTTAAAAGATTCAGAAGCCTACCCATGCTTCATCTGTTCAAACATAATATCTCAGACACCTGAAAATCTGAAAAAGAAACAAGTAGGAGCCCCTGACAGTCCTCCTAGTTCTCCCCGAACCTCTTGTCTCTGACTTCGAGACCCATAGGCTATAGTCCTGCTACTAGTTGGCACTTTGAGGCAGCTGAAATCCATCAACCCTTCAGCCTACACCACCCCACAGCCTTTGGAAATCATTCCCAAGAGAAAAACAGGTGAACACTCTGGAAATGGATAAATACAGAAAGCATTCTAGCTATTTGCTCTTGGCATTGTAGAGATCCAAGTACTCTAATCTATTACAGAGGCATTCCTGAAATAAAGTTCACAGAAGAGTAACACCGTGAAACGGTTTTCGAAAAGAATTCGTGAACAAAGAATTTGGGGAAAGGAGGCATAGCCCCTCCTTGGATGTTCACACAGCACATAACAGGTTCAGGATACTCTGCAGGAAGTAATCATGTTTGCATTTTTATCTGTCATTGCCTAAATCCTTTTGCCTGGACAATAAATTTCTCACGTAACAACTCTCAATATCCTACATAACAAGCGTTCTGTAGAAAACACACCGAGAAAAGCTTGTTCAGAGAATCAGAAGTAGGAGTAAGACCAGGTCTCTTTTCTGTGCTCAGAGCTGCCCTCGATGATTATCTAGCTGATCCTGAGAGGTGGGCAAGGAGACCTGCCCATAAATTACCTAATATAATAAAATTATACTCCAATTTTTGGTTTTTTGTTTTGGCAGCTGGCAGGTATGTGGATCCAAACCCATGACGCTGGTGTTATAAGGCTGCACTCTATCCACCTGAGCTAACCAGACAGGCTGAACTCCAACTTTGATCCAAGGAGAGAATTCATCTAGCACAAGAAGTGTCAGTGAGGAACGTTGAAGTTAACCCACAAACCCTGTCCAACCACAAACACTGAGTTAAAAAAAACACTTCTCCATGCCGTAGGATGAATAAAGAAAAAACTACTTAAAGTCTATAAGTTAGTGCATAAATAGGAGAAAGAAACATAATCTGGAAGACTCCAAAGGAGATCATTCTCTAGAAATAATTCCATGTGCCACTCATGTTTTAAATTTAAAATTGCAGTGAAATATACAATTTCAATCAAATGGTAATATAAACTTACAAACAACTTAAATAGACTTAATAGATCTGAAATAAATTAAAATATTTATCAAAAAAACTAGTGCTTAAAAAAAAAAGCTCCAGAGTTAATCTATCATATGGTTGCGTTCTTTTAAGAAATAGACACCACATTATATAAACAATTCCAGGATATATAAAAAGACACATATCCTCCTCATTTGCCTTACAAAGCTAGCATAATCCTGACACTAAAACCACTTAAACCACACAAACCACACACACACACAGCTACTGATACTGATACAGCTACTGACAAATATCAGTTTTAAGCATGAATGGAAAATTCCTTAATAAAGTTCAAGTGTGTATTAAAAGTATAATCCACCATGAAAAAGTAGGATTTATCCCAGGAATACAAGGATTGTTGCAGAGTCAATATCCACTGATTGGCACAGAGCAGTAAAATTAAAACTCTACTACTAAGTGTGAAGAGTAGGATAATGTGGCCACATCCCACCCTGGTTCCAGCAGTTGTTAAGGCCTTGGTGGTTCAAATACTTTCTTCAGAGGAGAAGACAGAAGCTGCTTGAAGACAAAGCTGCTTCTTGTTTTTATGGAAAGGCTGAGTTCACTGACGAGAAGATGATGGACTTCTCAGAGAGAGAGAAGAGCCCTTGAGAGCAGAGGTAGAAAGAGGACACTGCTTGCTTTTCATGGGAAAGATGCAGATGGCAGTAGGTCACAGGTAGTAGGTGTCAGTGCACCCCCTCAGTGGTGGTTCCCCAGGGACAGAGCCAGATTTCAGACTGATGTGGAATGCATAAGGAGGCTGAGCCCTCAACGAAGGGCTCTAACCACACCTAAAACTCCTGGGCATGAAAGTAGCAGAGACATGAAGAAACTTTGCCAACTGTGACACTCAGAAGCGGCTAGGGTAGACTGAGGACAAGAGAGGACTGCCCACCATCGTACCACTGTTGCATGAAGATTTGTTGCAATCCTTCACCCAGGGCTGTAGTGGGGAAGCAAGGGCCATGAGAGACAAGTACATTCTTTTATTTACAAATGTTTATTATGTGCCAGGCACTGTTCCAGGTGCTGAGCAATGCCAAGGATAAAGAGATGAATATCCAGCCTCAGGAGCTCACATTCAAAGGTGAGGAGACAGCAATAAACAATTAACGCAATTGGAAGTACATTACATAGTATGTTAGAAGGTGCAAAATTCTACGGAATAATGAATAAAGAAGATGTGTTAGAAGGCTATTGTAATCTAGTCAAGAAAATATGGGGGTAGCATACAGGTGGTGAGAAGGGGTCAGATTGTGAATATATTTTGAAGGTCCAAGGTCAAAATAACTTTCTGACAGATTGCATGGGGGATGTGAGGGAAAGAGAATAGTCAAGAAAGTCCGGATTTTTTTCCCTGGAGTAATTAGAAAAATGGAATTGCCATCAACTGAGGTGGAAAATACTAAGGCAAAGCAGGTTGGGGAGATTCTAACCCCCTTTTTTAACATATCAAGGTTAACTTTTCTATTAAATATTCATGTGTAGATGTTAGTTAGGAACTGGATATAAAAGCCAGAAGTGTGTGGTTTGGAGGAAAAAGGAAAAGAAAGGAAGGAAAGGAGGGAGGGAGGGGGAGAAAGAGAGAGAAGGAAGGAAGGAAATAAAGAAAGAGAGAGAGAAAGGAAGAAAATAAATGTGCTTTTTAATCAAATAAGTGTTTGGACCAAAATTCAATTCCACTACATTATTATCAATAATATGTAGTGTGATATTCTAAAGTCTGTACAAAATTTAATTTAATCTGGGGTATGCTGGGAACAGTCAGGGAGATATTGCAGAAAAAGCAACAATTAAACTAGGCTTAAAAGGATGTGTGTGAGCTCACCAGGCTGACACGGAAACAAAGCTCAGAAAAGCAGGAGTGTATGAAACTTCACAGTGTAATGATGAGTAACCCAGCATGACTAGAACCTCTGGTGGATGGTGCAGAATGACTGCAGTTGAAGCTAGAAGGGTAGGCTGGGTCAGCATATGAAGGATCTTGTACAATGTGCTAAGGAATTTGAATTTATTTTGCATAAATTTGGGTAATAGCAACTGGAACAGAAATTTATTTCAGATGCCCTAAAGATTACTCTGACTCCTGGACCTGATCTTTTCAATAACCAATTTAATATTTGAAATAATTTCCCTCTGTACTTTGACCTATTCTTCTACTCCCGCTTAAAAAACTGAACTTACATTTTTCCTTAGTGGAGTTAACTAGGGAATATTTTTAAGCAAAACCTATCCATTAGAACATATAAAGATTATATATATAGCAAACAGTAAACATTTAAAGAAAACAGTGAAATGAAATGCTATGTTGCCCACTTGTAGGCATAGTTTTAGGCATCTTACAAACTTTAAAATCCTGAGGGATTGGCACCTTCAAGGGTAGAGCCATCTCCAGAGAACCCAGAGCCCTGAAGCTTAGAGATTCTCCTTTTCTGAGCATTAGGATACCTCTGGATTTAACCCAAAGCTTCTACTGAGTCATCAGAGATCTGCACTTTCTTTCAAAAGAAATTAGCCAGATTATTTTCATTTTGGGACTCTGGTGTGAGGTATAAGTAGCAGGGAGACAAGTCTTTTTCTTTCTTTTTTTTTTTCCATCTCGTGAAATGCATGTTCACTGTTATATATTCCCTCCCACAATAAAGGCTAAAAGTTTAACCAAAGAAATCTAGTCATAAGTTTATACCATCAACTCTAAGTTAATCAATGTTTAATTATGTACTTTATGGATTTGCCAGACCCAGCCTTAACTAACATTTCTCTTTTTATATCTTTGTAAAGGTTAATCGTATGTGTCAACTTGATTGGGCTAAGGGATGCCCAGATAGCTGGTAAAACATTATTTCTAGGTGTATCTGTGAGGGTGCTTCCAGAAGAGATTAGCATTTGAACTCATAGACTGAGGAAAAAAAGATACCATCACCAGTGTGGGTGGGCATCATTCAATCTGTTGAGGACACTAACAGAACAAAAAGGTGGAGAAAGGGCAAATTCACTGGTTGAGCTGGGACATCCATCTTCTCCTGCACTCAGACGTCAGTACTCCTGCTTCTCAGGCCTTCAGACTTGGACTGAATTACACCACTGGCTTTCCTGCTTCTCCAGCTTGCGGATGGCCTACCATGGGACTCTTGGCCTCCATGATCATATAAGCCAAATCCTATAATAAATTCCCTTTCATTTATTTATGTATATCCTATTGGTTCTGAATCTCAGGAGAATACTGACTATACAGTTTTGTAGCCCATTTTATGTCCTGTGATGCATATGTATTCTTTTATCTTACCAGCACCCTCTCTTCTTTGGCACAGCCCCACTGCACTCCTGTTTCTGTCTTCTTTTGGGAAACACTCCTTCCTCACACCAGCACATAGTTTAGGTGAGACTACCAATCACGATAACCCATCATCTGGTCAGAGAGGCTGCATGTAACCCAAGCTGGACCCCTCCCTGAGCATCTACAAATTGGGATTTAAGGAAAAGGGATAATCCCTCTCTGGTATCAGGGCTTAGGATCTGAATATGGAAGCATAGTGGAGGAGGGGACCTTGTGGATGAGGTTTGCAGGAAAACCTAATAGGAAGAAATGAAAGCTAGAAGAGAGAGAGACTTGAAGGCATCTGAGTCTCTGTTTCCAGCGATCCTGGAGAATCAGTTACATCCATTGCCCTTCCTTTTGCCTAAGCAAGTTCAGGCTGCATTTCTGTCACTTGTATGGAAGGGGGTCCTAATTAATATAGTCTCTCTTATAACCCATCCATTAAGGGTGGAATAAAAAGATAAAAATCCCAGCCCAGTCCGTTTTTCATTTGAATAGCAAATCTGGTTTTAAAAAAAAGAAAAGTTTAGTTCTGGGAGACTTTGAACCATTGAACCATTGGCCAACTGAAATTGGAAGTGAGAGGAGGAAGGGAAAGGTGTCTGCACATTTCTGTCACATTAGACAGACCCAGGTGTTGGTGCCCTCCAGAAGGCAGCCTCCACCATTGTGGGCACCCACAGGCAGATCTTCACATGTTAAAGCTCTTTGCTCTTCTGGCTCCTGAATCCAGATGAGCTCACCAGTGTGATCTCACTTCAGAGAGCATTCAGATGAAAGGAAGTGTGGTATAGGTGAGTCAAGGGCAGAGGCAAGACTCCCTCCTCTTAAGTCAAGTTTGTGGGCAGAGAAAGGCAAAGAGAAAAGATTCCAAAGCCAGCTCACTCTTCAAGCGGTAACCAATGACTTTGCTCCTTGTGGAAGATTAGCCTTGAGGCCCTGAAGCCAGCTCCACAAACAGCTCAGCCACTCCCCACATGCTCATATTTTCATGCCACAATAACAGCCACTCCTTTCTCTGGTTTGGATCCAACAAACAATCCTTCCCTTCTCCTCTAATACCAGCCTTTCTGTAGTGAGCTCATGTCCTCCCTCTCTCTTCCTCTCCCTCTGACTCACAGAGCTCAAAGCTTTAAGAAATAAAAACCTGTTGGGTCAGCCAGACTGGAAACATCAACTTCTAATGGGCCAGTCCTCCTGTGAAAGGGAATCTCACTTTCATTGTTAGCACCAAGACTCTGAGTTACTTAACTCGGTACTGAAAAGCCCAAAACCCAACTCATTCTTTTACCAGCAAAAACAATGGTGTTATATGTCTTTAAAAGGAAAAGAAAATATGCCTTTAGTAAAACAAAATGACTGAGGCATTGAATTTCAACATCTCAAAAGAGACATCATCCACGTAGCTTTAAAACTGAGCAATGACTTGATCCCTTCTTCCCTGTAGTGTTTCTGAACATAGTTTATTTCAGCTACATTGCAAAATGATTTAAGGGAGTCAGATTCAGAATGTAAGCGTCATCAATAGAGGGGGCTTCATCACTCTCATCTTTATACACAAAGCACCAAGCATAGTGTCTATATATTTTAATTTTTCAATAAATATTTGTAGAATTTATCATAAGTGATTTGCCAATGGAGAAATAGGAGTCCACAATGAAAATTAGTAACCAAACATTTGGGAGTAAAGAGTGTCACTATTATTCAAACTAGAAAACGTTGTGCTAGATCACAAATGTCTCAGAATTTTTCATAAAAACCTGGATTTTCAACCAGTTTTGCAAAAGCAAAAAAAATCTTTATCTTAGGTATCAGGACAAATAAAAACATTTTGTAGCAGTACCCTTAAAATCAAGTTGGTATTTTATTACCTCCTCTCCCAGACCACAGATGATTGAATGAAGTGAATCTTGACAAAGACCCAGGTCAAGGTCATTTGGCTTCTTATCCAGTGGTGATATTCCTTTGAGGCTTTGGTGCATACTTCTTGTGATAAATGTTCTTAGATTTGTGCAAGAGAGCAAAGGAAAATAACTTTGGGGGGAATAAAATCCTGACCCTGGATTTGAACCTGCATTAACCATCAGACCATCTATAAATGAGATATAATCAAATAAACTGAGCATAGCAATATTTTTCAGCATTATTGTCCTAGCTGGTCAGTGAGCTTTATGGATGGTTGTAAGTGGTTTGGCTGGTCTTTTCTGGAGAGTAGTTACCCATGAAGAGATGATTAGCTTTCAATTACATGTAATGAATACTTCTTTGGGTTTTTTTGTCCCTGCCCCTTTCTCTTCCTCCTTACTCAACCTCTCAGACAATTAACTCTCTATAAACTATCCCAATACTTGACCAAAAAATAATGACAAGGAAACATAGCATTTTGGTGAGTTCTTAGGAAAACCATTCCCACCAATTGTTATTGAAAATGCCCTGGCAACTTCCAGCCAAAGAAAGATCCAGAGAAATTTATGGTTCACAACATACCTTGAGCCCTTATATAAAGATGTTGTGGAAATATGATGTATCAGCCAGCCTACTGAGGGTTAGGGTATTTTAAAATGAGAGACAGCAGGTTCTTTAACCATCTTTAGATCTTATTTTAAAATTTACTGGCATGGTCCTTCCTAAGATGGTTCACTTATGGCAATGCTGAATGTAAAGAAAAACCAGGCAAATTCAATATTTTGAATCAGAGATATTAATGTACTAAAGTAAGATTGCACAGCTAGGCAATGACAGAAATAGAATTTTTTTCTTTTTTTTTTTTTTTATTTGTCCTGTTTGCAATATTGTACATGATCATCAAACTGCTGCTAGAATGATCACACCTGTTACAGCAAATTCAAAACCCAGGAAAGACTTCTCCTGGGAATTTACTTTAGGTCAGGGTCAGGCTGCCTGGTACTGGGCAGGTTCAACAATACAAAAGGCTTTCCCCAGACCATAGGAATGAGATTTTAATCCCTAGTCTTTCTGATCCCAGAACCCACATGCTATTTTGCTACTTTGACTCTCATGAGAAAATGTGTACCAAATGAAAACACAAGATCTCTAAACATTTTAGACTCTCTGATTTTTTTTAAGATTAGTGAGCATCTCTATAGCCACTGTAGAGTGTTTTAGTCATGAACACAGTACACTCTTTTATGAGAATCCAAGCAAACTAGTTTCCAATCTGTCTTGGGTCATTCTGCCCTCAGTACTCCATATCAATCTAAAGTGGCAAAAGTCTGACGATCCTTCCTATTTGCCTCTGGAATGTGTTTTTGAATTTTGGGACAAGTGCTTCTCATGTTCCAGTAATTCACACCAACTCAAATGTTTTAAAAGAAGCCAGGCTGAGAAGGAACTCTAGAGGAAGTAGAAAACTGCCCATCATCGCTCCCAACTCATCCCTCCTCAGTCCATTGCACACACAGCGGGCCTGAACATAAAGCACCATCCCAAATTAGTATAAAATTCATTTTAAAGACTCTTTTATATCTTATCATCTAGCTGGAAAACAATATGCGCTTTCAATTTCCTCTTCTAAAGTTTTACACTATCCAAAAATTAAATCAAAATGCTTCTCCAGAACCTCCTGGACTCTTTTTTTATTTGATGAAGACAGCAGCTTGCCTTCACTCACCAAAGAGGTGAAAACAAGATGGGAAAGGAATTTATCCGCACTACAACATGAGCTGTGTTTTCTAAGTCGGCTGAAAGGGGTGCAATTTTGGTGAGCGCTGCCAGCTGCTTTCAAATTTCTCAATAAAAGTTTTCTTTATGGGATTGTCTGTCCTTTCTTTATGTGATTGTCTGCGAAAGAGAAAGAGCACTTCAGCCCCAAGAAATTGTCAACTTGAAATGTTTACATGTAACACTCTAAGAGGTAATAAAAGTTAACACAGAAATAATACTTCACAACAATAAAAAGGAACAAATTACTGATACACACAATAACATGGAAGAATCTCACAGACGTTATGCTGAGTGAAAGGAGCCAGACAGAAAAGAGTTGATATTGTTTGATTTACATGAGCTCGTTTATATAAGCTTATTCATAGAACTCAAAACTGGTTTTCATGGTGTGGGGACTGGTGGGGGAGAGGCAGAGGTATTGACTGAGAAGGAAACCAAGGAAGCTTCTGGGTGCCAGAAGTGTTGTGTGTGTGTATATATTGCACATTATGTATAATATACATTATATCTATAATACACTTTATGTGTTATGTAATTAATATGTATTATATTTTAATGTATAATGGAATACGTACTATGTTATATATATTATATATGATATATACATTATAATATATATTATATTACATACATATGTATTATAATGTATGTTATAATATACATTATATTACATATTTAATATACATTGTGTGTATATAATTTATATATACATAAGGTCATTAGGCTGTGTATTTGTACTCTTAAAGTTTTCTACTTGATGTATGTTATATTTATACTTCAATAAAAACATTTTTTAAAAGTTTAGCCCAGCTATATGTCTCAAAGAAAGTTGAAATGACTCATGCATTGAATGACAACATTTTTTTCCTGTGGTACACAGACTTTTTCAGTAGTACTTATAGTTCCACCGTTCCTTACCTGCAGTTGTGAAATCCAGAAATCTTTGAAAACCAAAAGTTTTCCAATAGACATGAGGTTATTTAACATCTTTATTTATTCCACATTCTACCTAGTGCAAATATTCATATGCCTCACTGTGGAAATGTTAATCTTTGATTGTGGGGTACTGTCCATATCCCTATAATGGTGCTACATAACATATAGTACATACACTTTATTATCTTTGTAAAATCCAAAAATGTCCTATATTGCAAAACGTATCTGGTCCCAATATTTTCAGATAAAAATATTTTAACAATATTAATTTGAAGATGTATTTGAAAAGGTCTAATTATCACATTAAATCTATGATTTCACAGATATTATAGCGTAAGATGAGGCAAAATGTATTTAAATAAACTGTAGGCTAAGTTACCAAAAAAAAAAAAAAAAAGTAAATAATAAGGCGATTCGCAGCCAAAATTGGAAAAATGGTAGAAGAATGACTGAAGTTTAAGAAACATCTTGCCAGCATGTTCAAACAGATTTTAGCATGTCCACACAGAAAGCCAAATTACCTCCATAAGACAAAGAGCAAGGGAGGAGGTTTTCTTGACATCTTTCCCAAGCATGAGCTTGCATGTGGTAGCACTCAACAAAGGTTTGCTAGCTTGAACTGAATCTCCAACATCCTCAATCCCCTCATTATTACACACCATCCCTGAAAAGGAAAAATGAACTTTTTTTCTAAATAATGTTTGGGGAATAGCTTTTTAAAAAATAAACTTTGAGAAATAGCACTTTGGTTCCTTTTAGTCCATCGAAAGAAGAAAATAGAGTCAAATCTTGGTTTTTACCTTTTAACTTTAGGGCATGTCTTTATTTGAAGCCTTCAAAGACTCAGATATATCACTAAATCCCTACTGTTCTTTCTGTTCATCCAAGAACAGAAATCTTACAAATAAACCACATGAAACTGGCCACTGACTCTGGTTTACTCTGGGAAAAGGTTTGGTTTTTTTGTGCTGACTCTACACTGCACCATAACTTCTGAACTACTGCTTTCATATTTCTTCCCTTTATCCCTTTATATTTTCCCCAAGGAAAAGAACTCATTGTCTGTATTCTGCTCAAATATATTCCGGAAGCACAGTAAGTGTTTGCCTCATGCTTCTGTATCAGTTTCAGGGTGATCATAAATCAAAAGTCTGTGGAATGAGGTGCTCAGACCAAAACCATGCCTTTGAAAAACATGTCGCATCGCCCTCCTGGAGCAGCTGCAGCCTTTTATTAATGGCTCAGGAGTCTTTCACACCTCCTTTTAAATCCAGTGCATTTGAAGTAATAAAACAGGGAGCAGTTTATAGACAGGAAATATTAAAATATTTAATTGCTTTTTTTTTCTTGGCACATGGCAGACAGCCTCAAGCTTTCTATAACACATGAATAAAGGACACCTGCCCATGCTTGAATGGACATGAAACGGGGAATTGCCAAATTGGCTACATCTGTGACTAAACCTATGCTTTTAAACCCACATCAAGCCCTTTTTTTATTAGTTCTAACCATTTCACTCCAATTACTTTTTGTTTTCTTCTTCCTTCTCTTTGTCTAAGTTACTACAAAACGCAAAAGAGAGTAAGGTGATATCATGCCCAAGATAATTCCCTAATCTATCCCAAACTGAAATGATACACAACTTGAACCTGAAAATTATTCCCATTGCCCATCAAACTCTTTTCTGAGAAACAACTAAATGTTAAGAGTGCTAAGGGAATCACTAAACCTTCTGACAAGTCTACCCAGATGGCAGAATAAGATAGCTTGTGCTCAAGTCCCAGCTCTTCTAATTGCTAGTTGAGTGACTTTGGACAGATTACTTAGCTTTTCTGAGCTTCAGTTTCGTCATCTGTAAAATGGAGATAGTCAGTAGCGCCTCTGACATAAGGTGGTTGTGGATACTACGTACCACTTGTCAAGTGTTTGGTATAGCATTTGGCACTCTGTAAGGCCCCAGCATTAGATGTCCTTTTTATTATGATTCAATCTAAAAAGAATTGTTCATAAAGCAAAAGAAGATATGACTAGCATCCTTCCATGAACAATAGAAAGTTGTACAAGAGTATCTTGAGGAAATTTGTATCAGTTTTTTTATTGTTGCATAACAAATTTCTTAAAACAATATCCATAGAACAGCTCACAGTTATGTAGTCAGAAGTCCAGCATGGCATGGCTGGATTCTCTTCTCAGGGGATCACAAGGCTGAAATCAAGGTGTCAGCAAGGCTGAGTTCTTATCTCAATACTCCAAGGACTAATCTGCCTCCACACTCATGTGGTTATTGGCCAAATTCATTTCCTTGTGGTTGTAATTGTGAGGTCCCTGTTTCCTTGCTGGCTATCACCCAAGACTTGGTTCTTAGAGACCACTCTCAGTCCCTTTCCATGTGAATCCCTCCATCTGCAAAGACAACAGCATAGAATTTCCTTCACGTTGAATCCCTCTAACGCTTCAATTCTCTGACTTCTGGAACCAGCCAGATGAAAGCTCTGTTTTTAAAGAGATCATGCAATCAGATTAGTCCAACCCAGATAATCCCCTATTTTAAGGTAAACTGATTAATAACCTTAATTTCATCTGCAAAAATCTCTTTTGCCACATTACATAATATAATCATAGAGTATCAACAGGAGCATAGATCATAAGGGTCATCTTAGAATTCTGGCAACCATAAAATTTTAAGAATCAGAATTGGGATTAAAAATAAATAAATAAATCATATTGAAAGGCAGAGCCAGGAAGAAATATAGCAGCCTCCTAACCACTCTTTCTAGTCTCCCTTCTTGCTACTCTCAAATTCAATCTTCATTAAATATCTAAAAGCATACCTTATAAGTTCCTCATTGCCTACAAGATCAAGTTTAAATCTCAGCCTGACCCACAAACCCTTCATGACTTGGCTGGTCTCTCAGACTACCTCTCTTTCCAATGCCGTATTCATGCTTTGTGCCCAGGAACACCAAACTGCCTACAGTTTCCCTCATTCACCACGTTTCTCACCTCTGGGTCTTTGTTCAAGCTGTGCTCTCCACCTGGAACACTCTCTGTATTTTCACTATCCCTGTGACAAGGTAATTCCTATTCATCCTTTAATTTTGTTCAAGTGTCACCTTATTTATTTATTCGTTCATCCAATAATAAGTAACTATCGAACATTTACTCTATGCCAAAGACTAGGAATAGTGACAAAATAGATTCACACAATCTCTCCTTTCAAAGAGCATACACTAAAGTTGGGGGTTAAGGAAATTAAAGAAAGCATCACAGTCCAGTGATAAGTACAATTCCTGGAGAATCCTGGAACACCTACAGAAAGAGTCACTTAACCAAAGTCAGAGTTTTCTGAAGGAAGCGACATCCAAGCCCACATCTAGAACATGAGTAGGAGTTAGCCAAGTAAGTGGGAGGGGAGAAGAAGTTGCCAGACAAAGGGAGTAGCATATAATATAGAAACACATACATTTTAGAAAGAACATATTTCCTTTGAAGGACTCTAAAAAGCTCAGCCTGCCTGAAGTATGGAGTGCTGGGGGCAGTACAGGATCTTTCTCTTGGGCAACGCGGAGCCACTGAAAAGTTTAAGGTTAGATTTCTGTTTTAGAGAGAGCTCCCCTACCTAACCTGCAGAGAATAGACTGGAGGAGGGACCGGCAAGAGGAGAGGAAACCAGCAGAGAGTTGGGGGCAGCCATCCAGATCAGAGATGAGAGTGACCGGTTTTATGTAGAGGCAACAGAGATTGAGGGAGATGGACAGATTTCAGAGAAGATGCCACCTAAGGGAACTTGGTGATGAATCAGGTATTGGGGATGAGGGAGGGTGATACTTATGTTTCTGGCTTGGGCAACAGGGTGGATGCCAGTGCCTGTCACTGAAGGCAAGAACAAGGGTGGAGGAGCAGTTTTGTGGGGGAAGATAATTGTTGTCAAATGGCTTCTAGGACAGCCAGTAATTTACAGAGATGATTTCAAATCTCCCTAGCCCACCTGAATGATTCAACTCCATTAAGCAAGGAAAGAAACCCATTTGTTGAGTATAAGGGCAAGAGGGATAATAATGGCAGCAGTCACCTCTTCCTCAATTGTTGACCTCTGGTCCCTGGGTAGAAGGTTCTCGTCATCTGGGATTTCTTACTCAGCCTAGATGACGATGACAGAGAAGGATAATGACCATTCACATTGGATCTTTTTTCTGACAACTGAACTCTTCTCCCAGATATCTGCATGGCTCACTCGCTTCCTCTCTACTTAAATGTCATCTAACTAGAGGGGACTTACTGACTGTCCTTTATAAAGAGCAAAATCTTCTGGCACTTCCTCATCTGCTTTATTTTTTTCTAGCACTTTTCACCACCTGACAGAAGGGGTGTGTGTGTGTGTGTGTGTGTGTGTGTGTGTGTGTGTGTGTGTGTGTGTGTGTGTGTGTGTGTGTGTGATGTAACTGTGTGCTTTAGTAGAATATATGTTCCACAGGGGCAAGGACTTGGTTCATTCACTGCTGAATCTCTGTCCTTAAAACAGTATTTGGCACATAGTGGTCACCAGTAAATATTTATTGAGTGGATGAATGAATACAGGAGTAAAGTCTGCTGCTCAGAATATTGATCTTGGCTGGAGAGAATTATGGTGAAATCATCAGGATAAAAATGGTATTGAATCTAAATAGCTAAGTTTTCTCAGAAAGAAAATTCAGAGTCGCAAGAGGTCCCTAAGGAATTCCAACATTTACCAACCTTTAAATGACGAGCTGTAGAAGAAGAGTCAGCAGAACAGTGAGAAGGAACAGTCAGGGAAGCAGAAAGAAAACCAGAAAAGTGAGGGAGTTGGGGAAACTAAGGAGAAGGGTGACCATGAAGGAGGGATCAGCAGTGGCAAATGCAACCAAGAACACAAATAACACAAACAAGAAAAGGGCTGGAATGCCTCCATTGGATTTAGCAACCAAGATGTCATTGTGGACCTTGGTTGGGAGCCATTCGGGGGAGAGGTCAAGATGAAGGCCAGATTTCAGTGGACTTAGGAGTGAAAGGCAAGAAAGAAAGCATAAGAAAAAAGTAGATGAGGAAAGCAACTGGAGGAATGCAGGGCTAAGAAGAGTTGTTTTTCTTAAGATGGTAAAGGCTTGAACAAACTTAAAGATCGGTGGGAAAGACACGTAGAGAGGAAGAGGTTTAAGATAAGAGAAAGCATTAAAGATAATCAATACCGGGAGATCTCTAAAGTAGAGGAAGTGAGGTTTCCTTCTTCCGGAAGCCTCCTCTGACCCCTCCCTGCCCCTCCTCCTCTCCATCCTCCACAGTCTGGAGCCTGCATCAAATGTGCATAGGTCTATTATTGCTCATCCAGAGGAACTGTAACTCTGTTTATGTCATTGTCATGCCAGTAGGTTAGGAGCTTACTCAGGAAGGGACAACTTCTGATTCTTTTTATCCCCAAGAACTAGCACAGAATCTGGTACCTAAAAAATATTCAATAAATATTTGAGAAATGAATGAATGAATGAACCAATAGACAAGTAGACATAAGGACAGATGGACTCAATAAATATATGTTGAATGCCTACGGTGTGTCCAGCCTTGCGCTGGGCTCTGGGAATTGAGCAGTGAACAAAGCCCATGCATGAGTGAATTGAGGAAAGAATATGAGAATGTGAAGGAAACAATAAAAGCAGAATTCAGTCAAATGAGACATCATGAACCAGCACTTCATAAATTCAAGAATTTTGATGCTTTAGAGGGGACAGCATGCCTCTTCACAGCCATTTTTTTTCATGTGGGTAGGGAGGATTTGCTTACCATTTATAAAGGTTGATTATAGTTTTGCTCCCTCATTTCCTGTTTTTCATGATACTTGTAATCTATGAATCACTTGCTCGAATTTGCCTTTCTCCATAAGCTCTCAAATGTAGATTGCACTGGTTTGCCAGCTCCTTACCAAAAGAGAGACACAGACCCAAGCTCCCAGGGTACAGTGGAGTTAAAGCCCTGACTGTGGTTCGTTCCAATGGGCCTTCACACTCAGGATCCCGGTCATCATCATGTTCTCCTACTGGGATCAAACAGAATAGATAGGAACAGAGGTAGGGAAAACCCATATGGACATTCCCCTACAGGTGAACAGCCACTAAAATCAGGGCTTTAGGAGATATTGCTTAAACATTCCCAGACAGGAAGGCCTGTCTTTGAGTCATTAGTGCACATCTGGGAACATCCGCGGCCTCATAGATGGGAGTGATTGAGGCATCATCCCACAACAACTCTACCGTGATGCCAAGAAGCCATTCTAGGTCACTTGTGCAAGTGGCAGAAAAGTTACCCAAACAAACATATATGGAAACATGGCACTCACTGTGGAGCATTTAAGAATCCACATTCTAAAGGTTCTTGGATATCAGAAGCTAATTAAACACTTGTTTTCTCTTTACTTACTTCCCTTGCTGTAATCACCTTTTCAAAAATAAGAATTGAATGCTTTGTTGGCTCTTCTTACTCTGAAACCCAGTTTCTAATCTTGGTTTGGCCCTTTGCTCTTGTCCAATTATGCTTTTTCCGCAGTGACATTATCCAATTGAGCAATCACTTCTACATGGATTATTCCCAATTCTTTGGCCATGAGCTCAGACCTGCATCATAATCTTCCAGCCAGATATCTGGATGTCCCTCCAATACCACAAAGCAAACATGTTCAAAACCAAACTCATCCTCTTCCTCCACAAAACTAGTTCTTCCACTTGACTTCCCAGCTTCTATAAATGGTGCCACTTTTCTACTGGGTAGAAATCTCAATAATCACTGACCCTTTCCTCTCCTTTATCTTTCCCTCCCATCCATTCTCGAAGACCCATGTCCAGCATATATTCCCATCCATCCTCCTTAATGCTCAACTTCTTTTATTCTCACTGCTTTGATACTAGTTAAAGCTTTTGTATCTTCTCACCTGGACTATTGCAAACACCATTATCGGGGAAACAAAATTTCGCAAGCTGATAGATCTGTATTCGAACCTTGGTTTTATCTCTTTCTAGTTATATGATCTTGAGCAATTTTCCCAAATCCTCTAAGCCTCAAGTTGCTCCATAAAATGGTGGTTCATTTCAGTGATATATAAGATGACATAAGTTAAGGTACTTAGCACATAATTGCTCAAAGAATCGATTACTCTTCCCCTAGAAAAGTATTCTGAACATGTTTTTTCCCTACTCAGAAGCCTTAAATGACTTCCCTTTTTCTAAAAAAAAAATCAAGATGAGATACTTATCTTCCCTCTACAATACCACCCAAGCTATTTTCCTAGCCCTCATCTCCCAAACTGGCCTTCTCAGCCTTCCCCAAACACACCCATGTGTTTGCCATGATGATCTTTCCACCCAATAGGACTTTCCCACTAACCTCCATCAGTCAAAACTCTACCATCCTTTAAGAAACAACTTATATGCCACTCTCTCTATGAAACCTAATTCTAGTAACCAAACATAATTTATTCTGCTTTGGAATCCTCACTTTGCATCCTTAATATTTGTATTATGGAATTTGTCATATTTGCCTTTATGCTAAATTCATTGTGTCTTTTTCTTATTCTAAGTATAGGACTGTGAACTAACACCTTGTTCATCTCTAAAGTTTAGTACGTTTCATTTATTCAACACTCAGGAGATGAGCCGAATTAATTTTAATGGCATGTCCTTAGAAGAATTGCATTTATCTGTTGGAATACATTTTTGTCTATTTTAATCCATGATATATTCCTAGCACCTAGAACAGTGCTTAATATTATCATGGGTGCTCAAAAACTATCTGTTGGATGACTTTATAATCCAAGATGATCCTTTAAGCCACAAATAAATTCCATATAATCCAATTTTTTAAAGTTATGCCAATTAGCAACACCTAAGCTCTGCACAGTGTCATTTCATATTAGGGACATCATATCATGTGTCATTGACAGGAAATGCTCACCAGATGTCCTCCCAGAGAGAGCACCCAAAGAAAGAGAGCCCTGTCCACGTGCCCGTGAGTGCTCTTACCCAAACAAGCTGCTCTAAGGTTGCCCGATACCCTCCAGTCTCCCAGCATTCACCTTTCCATCTGGCTTAGACACCGGGCCTGCAGTTTGGCAGTGGCATAAATTAAAGCCCAGGAGAACAATCACAGGAACACTGGCCTCTAAAGTCAAGGCCAGCCAGCAGTATGATTCAGGCACTGAATGTCACCTCCCTTTGCTTCAGTCAGAATCCTGGGAGGAATCACTCACCAGCCCAGCCAGAGTCAGAAAAATACTGCTGAGTTGTTGGCTAGGATTCCCAAGCAAGCCACAGACACCATTTTGCTAACTCTTACAAAGCTTTAAACCGTGCCTGTAGATCTAGCCTGTTCACTCCCTGCTGTGTTGGGCTGGGAGAAGTGAGGAGACCATGACCCTGAAGTCAGACAGACCTGGTTCTGAGCACTGGCTCTGCCACTGACAGGCAACACAGCTGTGGACACAGTATCTGCCTCCCGGGCTTCAGATTTCTTATCTATAAATAATACCTACTTTATAGCATTGTTGTAAGAATTAATGATAATATATGTAAAGCACCAGGCATCTAGCTGTTGCTGTTGGCATTATTACTACTATTAGATCAGAGATCAAAGAGAATAACCACAGAGATTAAAACAGCATTCCTAACACAATCCTAAGAATTCATCATGACCAATTCTCTCAAATATGGCTCACTTTGTCCCTTTGAAGGAAAATGACAGATTTCTAAGAAAAATAATCAAGTCTCAGTACTAAGTGTCCTAAAACTCAGACGACAATAAAAACTTTTTAGATGAATTTTCAGAACTAACCCCTTCACTGGCTTGATCTTATCCTCATCCCTTGAAGCTCAAGACTCTAACAATGCACTTCAAGGTCATTGCCACCTACAAGAGTCCCCCTCTTCTCAGCAGTTTGCCTGCTCTCCTTCGCATCCATTCATGGCTCTTCTCTCCACCGCCCCCAACACACACTCCAGACTCCCTCAGCCACCCCACGCCATCTCAGCCCTCGCTCAAACCCACTCTCACCCTCAATCCTATGCTACCGACCCCAAGGAGAGAAGTGAAGGGTGAAAGAAGGGACTTTGTTTTCACAGCAGCCTCAACCAGCTAACAATGCCAATAAATTTGGCAATCACAGCAAGTATACACTTCCTCAACTGCTACCCATTGTTTTCACTCTAATGAACGAAAAGTCAACTCCCTGGTCTGATCGCATCTGAAATACATACTTTCTAAGGATTATTTTGTATCCTATGTCTTATAGATATAGATTCCATGTACATAAATCACAGAGATTTCTAAATGTTATATTTCTCCCATTGTGGGCCATCCTGGATGACGCAGTCACTTGCTGAATTTCTGATTTTCTTTTGAGCTCCTTTTCTGATTCTCTGATACTAAAACACTGATTCTGGAACATTCTCCTCACTGGCTGTGGAAGGCAGCATTTTAGCTTTTCAACTCTATGAACTGAAGTCTGGTGGAGCTGGCTGAGAACTGAGATGGAGTTGTTTGAGAATTATCTTTTCCACTATCTCCTATAGCATCTACCTTATTTGCTCCTTCCCAGCTTTCATGGAAATTGCTTAAAATCACTGGCTTAATTCAGTCATCTCTCCTTCTCCTAGCCACAACTCACCATGCCTACCTATTATTTATCTGTCTGTCATAACCACCTCCTAACTCTCTCATATATCTGCCTCCAGGCCAACCCTCCTTCAGCTTCATTCCTTCCAATACTCTCTTCTTAGCTGAGTGATATTCCGGACAGCTACTCTTCCTAAATTGCTACATTGCTCACAAACACTTAATGGCTCCCATTGCCATATAAAATCCTAACTCCTCTGAGTAGCACACAAAGCCCTCTGGGATCTCATCCTCCCCAGCCTCATCTCTCTTTTATTTTTAAGTTTATTTATTTATTATTATTTTTTTACATTCTAAGACATTGTTGCAGAGCAGTTGGGGGAGGGAGAGAGGTGAAGGGGGAAGGAAATAGGGTAGGAGAAGACAAAGGACATGTTTGAGGCCCGTGGCACCCCCCTCATTCCTACAGGGGAGACCGGGGGGCTTCCAGCAGTGGCTTGGTCATCGCTGGGCTGGTTGCAGATGTCAAGGGGGGTGTGGCCAAGGCCCTAGGCCCCCCACTGCCCTGGCTCAAGAGCCCAGGGTGTTTCCAGCAGTGGCTCAGTGGTCATCACTAGGCTAGCCTTATCTCTTGCCACACCCTCACTGTATCCTAAACTAATGACCAAATGCATCATTCTGCTTCATGTCTTCATACTTCTAATCATGCTTCGCTCTCTCTGCCTGGAAAAGAAAGATCCTTTCTCACCTATCTTCCAAACCTGAACATCTCTTAGTCCACTTTCAAGAATCTGCTCAAGCCTGACCTCAACATCTAGGCTGCCACCTTCCTCCTTTCTGCTCCCTCCCCTGTTTTTCCTCATGCTCTTATTTATTCTATTGTATCTATCACACTGAATGGCTTTTATTTGTTTATTTCTGCCTCAACTACTAGACCATGAGCTCTTTGAGAGTAGGAACCACGTCCATTTACCTTACATAAAATGCATGACACATAATAAGTGCTCTATAAACACTGACTGAGTTGACCTTTCCCAATTCCTTTAAGGAGTCTTTTGACAAAAATCTGTCCTAAAACTACATCAGCTTAAAATATATATATACTGAAAGATTTCTTCCTGCCTTAATTGGTTGTAGTATCATTCACATCCCAGGAATCTCTGAAATATACTTTTTTAAAATATTTTTTTCTTAGAAAGTCATCTCATTTTGCTAGTTTGAACAAGCCTGGAAACTTTGGTGTTTGTTTTCAAACTAAAAAGTGCCTCAAGAGGCACTTTGCGCACTTGGACAGGGTTGAGAAGAGACCCACAGAGATGATTAAAGGCTGGAAAACAGACTAAGAGAACTGGAAGGAAAAGCTGAAGACAATTCAGTAATCGACGTCAAGCCTGTGAAAGGTTGTTATTACCAAGGAGGGGGACAAGCCCATGTAGTGCATACTCTGTAAGGAGAAAACAACAGGAAATGAGGCCAGCTGCAGCACCGAAGACTTGGGTGAGAGAGAGAGAGAGACTCACCTGGCAAAAATATTGCTAAATACTAAAGAGTCTAGCAGGAATGATACCTTAGTCTCTCCTTCTCTGAAGGTATACAAATATAGGAAACATTCCCAACCACCTGGACGGTTCTCTGTGCAATACTGCCTAAACTCAAGGATGGAATTATACAATTTTGAGAGACAGTCTTTTGATGGGACATCGATTTTTAACACCCAAAGTCCACATGACCTGAGATGGTCCTTCCAACTCTAAAATCTTGGAGAAAGAATCTCAGAGGAACTGAATTCAACAGTCACATTTTTTCACTAAACATTTACTAAGCCCCTTTTCTAGGCCAGCTCCTGTGTTAGATACCATACCAATGACTAAGGCATAGTTTATTCTAATAGCGGAAAGAGCCAATTATTTATACATCCCTTACAGGACTATCAGTCCTCAGCTTTCAGAATTCTGTCTGTCTGACACATGCATATGCACACATACTCTCTGCAAAGCCACCACCAAAGCTACTTGCATTTCCTGACACCCTCCCCCAGCTGCTCTAACCTCCAAGCCTTGGCATATGCTATTTCCTCTACCTGCGATGTCCTTCCCCCACCTCCTTCCTTAGGAAACTCCTTCTTGTCCTTAAGTGTATGGCTCTAATTCTACCTCCTGCAGGTCGCCTTGTTGTCGCAGTGACCACTTCCTTCACTACCACTCTAGATTATGATACTGCTTTATGATTCCTGGCTGCAAGCATTAGAAACTGACTCAAAGTAACTCTAATAAAAGAGAATGTTTTGGAAGTATATCAGGGGCTCAACAATACCTAGAGGAACAGGCTTGGAAATGCCCAAGATCCAAGAGAGTTAAAGCCAAGAAGCAGACAGCACAATTCTCTCATATACAAAAGCACCAGAGCTGGATATTTCTACCTCCAGGTCATAAATGCCCTGAAAATATTCTCTCCATCCTAGTGTCAAAGTCCTAGAAGAGGGTCTGATAGGCAAACCTTAGCTCTCACAACCTGCCTGACCAGCCTATGGCTGTACTAGGGTAGGAGAGGAAGATCGCTTTCTTCAGTCTCCCTAGTATGAACCGGTCACTAAAAATTATTCTCCCACTAACACTCACACAATGGAGGAGGGGTGATCCCCCCCTCCCCCCCCAGTAAAATTGGAATACAATGGAAGAGGAAATACTAGGCAGCTCTCCCTTACACTCACTGTATTCCTTAATTTTCTTGTCTGTGTTCTTAGCCACTCTATGTGCACCCTAAGGGCAGGAATTGTATCTTTCATCCCTGTCTCATACACTGTTGGGTACAGCCAATGATCAATAGCCTCCTATAGACCAGGCTCCTGATTAATATTTGTTCAATGATGCATAAAGGCCAAGACAGTATTCATCCCTGTGCCTGCCAACTGCAAGCTCGGTGCTTTTTCTACCATATCACAATGGTAGCTGAAATAATGTGCTCAGCTTTAATCCAGCCATCAGCTTCTTAACCTAAATAATATGTTCTTGGTTTTCTTAATTAAGATTGGTATAGTAAGTCTTGGTGATGGCTGGCAAAAAAGAAAGAGTCTCAAAATATTCACAGAATTGAAGTCCATGATGTGTGAATGCATTTATCTTTGAGTCAAACTATGGCATCCATCAAACTTCCTAGACAATACTATCCACAGATTGACTTTTACCTAGTAAATGATAACTATTGGGGAAAAAAAAGAAAGAAAAATAATTCCAGAAGGTAAGAAATGAGCTCAAAACATAATAAATAACAGTATAATAAAGGCTAATGCTTGAGTGTTTCGTGGTCACCATCAGACAGGTAAGCATGACTGATGTGGTAAGCCCATTTCAATAACACCAGTGTTCATTGACCAATGTCTATGGCCATTCAAGCCTGTGACTTTGCGTGGTTTGTTTAATCCAATTTCAATTTCTTTCTGAATCATACTTGGCCCTGCACTGAATATTGCTTCTTTGAGATGAATAAATGCACACCTTGTTCAAAAGAAAAAAGACCCTTTGGGAATTCATTGGTGAGATTTCAAAAGTTCAGGATTTAGACCTTATAGATGCCTAAGAGGTAAGTTGATCTTCCTTTGTGGACACATTGTCATGGACATTGAGAACTGTAGTCAGGTGCTTGGCAATGAATTAACAATGAATTTGGACTTATGTGGTATCTATCACCTTAGGTATTAAGTCATCAAGGTTATATCAAAAATAATTATCTTTGGACTCCAAACTTATATATCTATATCCATATAGAATCAGCCCAGGGATCAGATTGTGGGTCCTTTGTCAATAAATATTTTACATAAAGCTTTCATATTTGTCCACGTTTTCTATATCACTAGAAACTTTAAGTCATATAACAAAATTTCTGTGTATTCAACTGGCTGGATTACATTCAGTTGTCTGGGGAAATAATGTTTGCTAAAATCAAGCAGTAGGATACTAGTAAGTGTTACACAAGATTGTCTCCTATTTTGAAGGGCTTGTCAATTCAGGTACATTTTGTGTTCCAATTTAAGACCAAACTAGTATATTATAGTAATTTTTGCATGTTTATAGCAAGATTGCTTCTACTGCAATCATTTCAAAAGCAAGAGAATTAGGTCTCATTGGTCCAAACCTGGATTTACAGGCTCCATGCCCTCTGGACACAAAGGACTTGAAAGAAATTATCAACCACTCTGAAAGTATTTTGAAGTTGCTTTTGTTAATGTCAATCTATGATAGTAGACCAGTTTGGCAACCCTGAATTTTTTTTACTGCAGCTGTGGATTAGCTGTGGTTTCAGATGAACAACTGTGTATGCTTTGTTTATTTTATCCCTTCATGTTGGAGAAACAGCTGGAGAACAGACATCCTGCTGTTCAGAGCCTCAGGCTTTGGAATATTAACAGGAAGCCAAATAAGCATCTTCATTACTTTACCTGTGGCATAAATGGCAGAGAAAATGGAGCCCATCAGGAGGTACTTATGTGAAACAGAAAGAAGCAGTTTGCAGACCATATGTCTGAACATCCAAGTAACTGCCACAGGCCTAATAAATTGGCTTCCCTCATGTAGAGTTCAACCTGGGTAGGGAAAAAGTCAGTTTCTTACAGAAAGGAATAAAGGCAGGCCTCAATAGCCTGTGGCAATGAGTGGAATAAAATATTTGATGCATTAAACCAACAAGTAGTATCACATAATTTATATCAGTTGCTTTTAGCTTTTAGCAAATGAGTGGGAGTGGATGGTAGGGGTATGTGAATGGGAGAGGAGAAAGCTAATAGCCTTACAAGACAATTTCATGTGTTTTCCATCATGTATCATTACTCATCTTAAGACAAGAGGGCTATCACATAAGCATCATTCCAAATATCATCCCAATTTGGCATGGGGAACTCAGCGGGGGTTGGGGGGTGCTGCTGAATGGGGAAAGGAAAAGTAATTACAGAGGATCGATGTCCCTCTTCTCCAAATGAGGAGATAGGGCTAGAGAGGGTATATGACTATCTAAGGATATTTGTGTTATGTCTTCATTATAATGGGTCAGAAATAGTCCTGGAAGTGAAATTACCTGGTGCAGATCCATCTTTCCCTCTGTGGAATGAGGCTAGAAAAAACAATTATTCTGGAAAAAGCATTTCCCTTCTAAATATAAAAGTGAGCTACTGAACAGAAGGACAAAAGAGGGAATAATAATCTCAACATTCATTATTGAACACACAAGGGGCCCTCCTTCCACTGTACCTGGTAAACACTTGTCTACCTACAGGGTATTTAATTCCTTAGTGCCTTGCATGCATTCAATCTATCAACTTTTCTAAATACACTTAAGAAAGAGAATACAGCAGCAATGTATTTGCAACAAATGCAGGCACAATTTTTTTATTACGGTCCTCAGAACAGGGATGCTAGAAATCCATCATGCAATTTAATCACTATTAAGCCCATGAATCAGACAGATCTGGGCTCAAATCCTAGCTATCCCACTTTTAGTTACATGAACTTGGATAAGTTACTGTATGTTCTTAAATATAAGGAATTCTTCCATTTTTCCGAAGAAGATTGAAAATGTTTTCTACCAACTGGAATTACATAAACTTTTAGGAATACAGATGAAATAATCAAATGTCTATTTATAATACTTAGTTTATTAAGTTAATCACATAAATATTTTAAATCATGTAAGATATTGGTTTAGAAACTTTTTTCACTCTCACATTTCATTAAACGGGTTTCTTCAAATTCTTAATCTGCAGCACTGACATCAGTGCCCTCTGACAGTCTTCACAGTACATCATCTTCATTTCTATATGGGTGGTTTGATGCAGTCATCAGAAATTTTACCCAAACCACAAGTACTCATTCACATAACATGAAGACGATTGCTTTGTTTATTCATCCTGTGGGTTTGTGCCGTTGTGTTCAGTTAATGTAATATAATAACCAATAGAGTGCTTTAGAAAGGCCTCTTTTTTAAAGGCTGTTTATGATGACATTCAATCCTTGCAATTGTGAAGTCACCACCCCACCCCCAAACCCCAAGAATAATGAATAAGTCTATGTCAAATTTCCTTGCTTCCTCCTTTTAGGGATTATGTAGGTGACTTCTATAACCTTCTGAGACAAGAATTTTCCGAGGGCATCTCAGGCTTATGTGGTTTTAGAAGTTGACGAAGTGCCATAAGGTGACCCCCTCCTTTCTGAGGAGTAGGTTTAGAATCTGTCTCATCCTATTCTTTAGCACATACAGTGTATGATCTTTCTAAGTATCTGCTTCCTCCATGGTGGAACAGAGCTAATAATAGCACTCTGCTCACAGAATGGTGGTAAGGATTAAGTGAGATGACACACTACCATGACACTTAGCACGGTGCTGTGGACCTAGAAAGCAACAGATATTATTCAATGATCCTGCCCCAGTCTGGGGCTCCAGAAATTAAAATGCAAAACTTGAAGACATATGTCCAAGACAACTCACAAAGATCTAAGATGAAGCAGATGAGGACAGGATAAAGGAAACTGGATTATTATTCCATAGGGGGAAAAATTTGTAATGTGACAAATTAGTTCCTAAAACTGAAGGGCTCTTAAACAAAGAACAATAAGTATTTCTGCTCTTCTTCACTCAGTAAGACGGCTATGGTGTGCATGTGAATTACAGCATAAAGGACTTATGTCACATCGAAAAAGAATTTCTATTCAGTGAAGGTTATGAAATAATTGAATCACTTTTTGATTGAGGCTGCAAAGTACTTTAAAAACAAAGGGTCATTTTGATATGACTCTGTTTAAAGGCAGTGTTATTGAAGAAATTATTTTTCAAGGTCCCAAATTATCCCTGTGTCTCTGCACATCAAGATGAGCTATTATATGAAATTAAAGCACAGGAATGTAACACTAGTGTTAGAACATGAACCAGGGCAGCGTTGCAAACTAAAAAGATGGCATATTTTGCTGAGTTCCTTTAGTATCAAGCAAATTTATTTTTTACTGTCCCTGATCAGAGGATTACTTTCCTTTCATAGATTGCCACTACTGTTAGAAAAAGCATAAACCTTGGAGCTACAAAGATCTGAGTTCACCTCTAGCGTTTCTTCTTACTGTGTAATCTTGAACAGGTTCCTGAAACCCTCTGATAGTATGTTTCATCATCTGCAAACAGTGCGTAAAAACATCAACATTATAGGCTGTAGTGGGATTACATGAAATGTTCATGAGATGGCTAAACTCAGTATCTGGCACACCATAGATGCCCTAAATGTTAATACTCTTCTCCTCAAAATTATGCTTCTAAACATACTTGGGTTTTCAGAAACCTAAGTTATCACACTGTGTTGTTAGCTGAGACCCTTACAACTGGAGGAGGTTTATCCCTCAATACAGAACAAAGCCACATCACGACTTGGCTTATTTTCAGGTAACAAATTCTCTGAAGATAGAATTAGACAGAGGTAAATAGACTTCTGCTGAATACGTGTCACTGTTATAAAGTTTCCCTTTCCACAATGTGGGAAGAATGATTCTGCTGTTCAGACAAACTAGAAGGGAACCTTATTCTTGGTCACAGAACTTCCCTATAGTTGCAACAAATGTCTCCACAACCTCCTCTTCATCTAAGTATGAGTAATTTGGAATAATTTTAAACACACTAGCAAGGTATGTAAATTAGGACAATGTTTAGTAACATAACAAAAAGGCCCAAATATATATCTGACTTAAGTGAGACATAAATTCTTTCTTTCTCATATAACAGTTCAGAGGGAAGTAGTACGGGGTTGACAGGACAACATTGTCATCCTCAAAACTGACTTCCATCTCTAGGTTCTAGGCAACTCCCAACTGGCAAGAAGGGTGAAAGAGTCAGGGAATGCACCACCTACCTTTCTAGGTGCACGACCCATAAGAACCATGCATACTTCAGGTCACAACCCATTGGCCAAATGAGTCATGTGTCCACACACACCAGCTACAAGGGAGACCAGGAAATGCAGCTTCGTGCTAGGAAGCCATGTGCCCAGTGAAAGCTCAGGAAGAGGGGGATAAGGAATAGGAGGGTAGGAACATTAACCCTGTCTGCTTCACAAAATTAAAGAGGGAAAGTTATCTGGATAGTTTAGCTCTTTTTTCTGGTTTTGTTTTGTTTTGTTTTGTTTTGTTTTGTTGTTTTTTATTTTGGTGGCCGGTTGTTAACAGGGATCGAACCCTGGACCTTGATGTTATCAACACCATGCTCTAACCAACTGAGCTAACTAGGCTGCCCCTAGCTCTTTATTAAAAGTCCAATTAGATTTTGAAAAGTATAGACAATATACCTTTGAATTTGAGATTTGATGTGGTAGTTATGGATAAGATGCAATGAATAAGGACCCTAGCAACATAAATCGAGGTGGTAAGTACAAACTTTCTTGCTTTTATGTAACAGAAACTTGAGTCATCAAGTCTTACTGAGGCCAAGCTGCATCTGGGAAAATATGAATATGCTGACCCAGAAAATAGCTGGAGTGGAGCTATGTTGGAATAATGACAGCACTTAGCCTCAATCTTTTAAAAATTCAAAAGTTATGGGGAGGGCCCCCTGAACAAGCCTGGGCTAGCCCGGAGAACTCCGAAAGAAGAAAGAGCCCCACTCTGACGCAGAGTTTATGGTTTATGAAACACCAGGTCAGATGAAGTGACAACACCCCCCCATTGGACTGTGAGAAACTCTCTCTGGGGCCTAAGGATACTAATTCCTATTTGCAGTCAAGAATGAGTTTACCAGATGCCATTTTACACAGTCTTATGGAAATCTTTTTCAACCTATATTGAAAGACTTTAATACATTACTTTATTTCATTATCTGAGATTCACATTTATTTTAGTCCCACGGGAAATCCAGAATATTTTATCATTAAGTACGTGTTCATTAACTTAAAAAACTTTGTCCTAACCTCATGAATGTTTTCAGGAACAGTCAGTTCTCTTCTCTGACTATACAAGTAGGAAGAATCTCCACACTTTGTAAAACAGAGACAGTTTCCCCCATTTTTTCCAATAAAAACAAAGAGAATATACTGGAATTTTTTGATCCTACAAGAATAGAAAGAAAACCACCAAAACACAAGTGAACCAAAGATCAGTCTTGATCACTTGTTTAAAATTAATACAACTAAGAGGAAGTATGTCTCTTGAACTACTTGACACAAAGGAACTGGGGAAATTTGCTATGAAATTAAAATGAAAAAATCATTGCCAATTTTGAAAATTCGTAGGGGGAAAAAATTTATTTTCTGATGGAGCAAATCCTAGACTAAGCCAGAAAATACAATTCAAGTCCCAAATCAGCCAATAGCTAACTATGTGGACTTGGGCAAATTACATAATGTCTTTGAACTTCAAGCTTCTCATTAATAAAATCAGGAAGTTGAACAATATTATTTCTAACATCTTTTCTAATTGTAATAGCCCATTAGTTTATGAAACTGCTACTTACTAATTTTTCTTTAAATTCCAACATCACAAATGTTACAGAATCATTAATGTTTTTCCTACTTCACACTCAAACTTAGTAAATAATAAATTCTCCCCAACAATTGGAAGAAATCCAGATTTCAAAGACATCTTGTAAAGTTAAAATTTGTAAAGGGAAAACTAAACTGTGGTCTAAATAGCTCTCTATCTAGCCTTTAGAGATGCATGTGCCACTTTATTAATTCTTGGTGCCAAAAGAGTTTTTGGATAAGATGGCTGTTCCCTCCAAAGTTGGATTATTTATGATTCATATCCTGCTGCCAGTAAAATGTTTATAGAAGGTGATCTCCCCATTAATGTTAGTTTCAGAGGATTAAAGTTAATTACGGCATTGGTCTTGACTACACTTATGTGAACTTAAATTTGCTCCAGAATGACATTGCAATGAACCCCTGACTCCAGTCTCATTTGTCCCAGCATCAGCCCATCCATCTTCCACATAGACACCAGGCTCTTTCTAAAACACAGGTGATAACATGCTCCAGCAACTCCACAAGCTCCATTCATGCCTTACATGCTATGCCATCCTAGTGCAGTCCTCCAAGGCTCTGCACATGCTACACCCAATACCTAAAGTGTCCATCCCAAAGCCTCTTTGGGGTGTATGGAAGCATGAGTGCAAATTCTAAACAGACCTTCTCTCTAGACACAGGCAGTCCCGGAGGCCACATTCAGAAAGTGGAGTGAAATTTTGTGCAAAGAAAAAGGTACCACCTCCTTTGAGTGAAAGTAGAACTGGGCTGGATTTGGGGCAAACATTGGTTACCAGGTGGCCCCGGCTTTTCTTTCCTCCTCCCGAGCCACGTGGTACAACGGCATAGTTTTTGCCTGCTTTGCAAATCCTGATCATTTTATATCTATTATACATAAGTATTTTCCATCTCAAAAAAAAAAAAAAAAGATAGTGGAGTTATCATTTATCTCATCTCTTTTTTAATTGGGATGAAAGTTTCACTTTTTATTAAAAACTTCAGAAGTACAATGCATAACTGATTTTCAAATGTTGTTCTATACTTCTCTCTCTGCAAATATCCTTGCTCCTACACCTTCAAAAAATTCACTCTTTTCCCATAAAATGTAAATCAGCTACATTCTAAAAAGAAGAACTGATCCCTATTGACTAAGAAAAATTTATTTCTTTACACGGGAAAGGAAGTCCCTTATTTCCAGACACACAAACCATCTGCCGTCATTTAGTGAGGACCAAGGCTGGCACCAAATATTTCTAAGCAGTAAGGCCTACTTCAGGGTTTCTCAGGGTTGACACCGATGACACTTTGAACCAGATAATTCATTATTTGCATGGGTCACCCTGTGCATTGTGAGCTGTTTAGCAGTGTCCCTGGCCTCCACCCACTTTATTTCAGCAGGATGCCCCAGGCATAACAACCAAGTGTTTCCAGATATTGTCAAATATCCCCTGGACCGAGGGGTTGCAAAATTGCTCCCAGTTGAGAACCACTGTTCTCAAAATACTTGTGAAGACTAAATGGAAAAATGTACATACAATGCTTAGCATAGTACCTTGTGTATTACAAATGCTTAACAGCCAATACTTATATTTGTTAGTTATTACCATACGTTAAGTATTAATTTTGCTGGAATTATAATATCACAAAATATACCCTACTATAACACTGAATACAATTTGATTTTTAAAGAGTTTAGAACAATTTCAGACTCTTACTGTTCCTTAACTGTCTCACTGTGAACATTAATAACTACTGTTCTATGGTTCAGGAAAGCGTACAAGTTTCAGGCTGTAGAATTAAAAAGAAAGCAGTTTTCCACTTGCAGATGAGACACTAGTCCTCCAATATCTAGTATCCCTTCTTGCATAATAATGCTAATCTCAAAAATTTAGCAGCCCCAAATATAGTCATCTTTCCCAGTCTCCCACCCAGATAAGAGAAGTCATGTGACAAAGTTCTACCCAATGAGACATAAACAGAACTCATACGTACAACTTATGAAATGTGTCTTTAAAGGAGGAGAATCTCCTTCTTCTTGCCTTTTATTCATCCTGCTACATGGAATATGGATGTGGTGGCTGGAGCACCAGTTGGGACCACAACAGCAAACATCACACCCAAGAGATAGTGAAGTGGAAAGTTGGAAGCAGCCTGGGTCCCAAATATATGTAGTATGGCACTGCCATATGAGCTCCAAGCTGCCTACATCTTCACTTTAAAGTGAGATGGAAAGAAAACTTCTAGCTTGTTTAAGGCACTGTTATTTTGAATCCCTGTTAGTCATAGACAGATTTAATGTGTAGCACTAGTTTAAAAGCGTGAGATCAAGCAGCAAGCATACAGACACTGCAAGCCAGCAAGCTGGTGCCCCATGTTACAATATGGCACAACACTTGCTAAAAGTGTCTCCTTTGGTACCCAGCCAACCCAACCTGTAACCACATGTTGAAAAATTCTAAATGTTGGCTCTTGCCCTTTTTACTAAAAAATTATAAAAGAGATTAGCTCCAGTTAGAGCTAACCAGTTGTAGAAATGGGAGTAAATACAGTTCTGCTCAGGGCTTCCAACCTAAGTTATTGGAGAAAGCTATTAAATTTGGAACCTTTTAAAAATAAAAAAGCTAACTACTTCTGTCTGTATTCACACTGAACCCTTTTGAAAGGGAATTGTAGGCTTAGCAGGAGATATATATCCTGTTTTCAGCCTCCATCACATAAGGCTTTTCTGCCAGACAATGGGAACCAGCCTAACAGCAAAAATCATATTCATGGTGCTGCCTTCCCATCTCAGCCTATCTTCTGGATAACTAGGAGGGGTAGTGTTATGGGTTGAATTGTGTTCTTCCAAAATTCATGTTGATGTCCTAACTTCTGCATCTCAGAACGTGACTGAATTTGGAGATGGGGTCTTCAAAGAGGTAATTATGTTATAAAGAGGTCATTAGGGTAGGTCCTAATCCAAAATGACCGGCATCCTTATAAAAAGAGGAGCTTAGGACACACAGACACACACAGAGGGAAAACCGTGTGAAGACAGAGAAAGAAGATGGCCATCTAAAAGCCAAGGAGAGAGGCCTCAGAAGAAACCAACCCTGCTGACACCTTGATCTTGGACTTCTAGCACTTCCAAAACTGTAAGGAAATAAATTTATGTTGTTTAAGTCTGTGGTACTTTGTTACAGCAGCCCTAGCAAACTAATACACGTAGGTCAAATAGTAAGGAGAGCACGGGGGCCAGTAAGTGAAAGACAGGGTCTTTAGTTCTAAAAACCATGTAAAAATGAGATCTTCAGTTTTGCTTACTCAAAAGGGCATTAACCAGAAATAAATACACCAGACACTTACTAACTTGGGGAGGGAATTGTATTGCCAAAGAAACCACAAGCCTGGCCTGACAAAGCTTGTGATCATTCAAGCCCTAAAGTAACCCCTGGAACCCAAATCTTCCATCCTCAGGAAGGAGGCTGGGAAAGAGGGCAAATCGTCCAAGTCCTGCCTCAGATACAACCAGAGAAACAGAAGATAGCTCCTCCCCAGGAGGAGAACCAAGAGCTGCCAGATGCACTAACAACACTTACTCTGCCACCGGGACTTGGGTTCTTCCCAATTCTGGTCCAGCAGGATTTGACCGGAAAGTGTTCATATTCCGTCTTTTTCCAAACGGGAGGTTTTTGTGCGGTTATTATATTATGACTCCACTGGAGCATATTGGGTGAGATGGAGCCAGGAGATTATAGACCTGAATGGAGCTCTATGGTGACCTGAGGGACTGCGCATTACCCAGAGATCTTGAACTTTGAGCTAGTTGCAATACTGGATGAGATTTTGAATTGTCTCCCTTGGGAAGAGGGCGAGTATATTCTCAGTGTAGGAAGAAGGTACACATAGATATGTAGTTTTCCACCTAGATGGACTATGGTAGAGATTGTTGGACGTCTCTAAATTTGTATTTCACCTCTTCCTCATTATAAAAACCCAGAGGTTTAGCTGGGTACATGGCTGCTCAAACTAAAGACATTTCTCAGCCTCGTCTGAAACTAGGTATGGCCATGGGATTAAGTTGTGACTGATGGGATGAAAGCAGACCCAATATACATAACTTCTGAGATGTGTTCTTAAAGGTAGGGTACATGTCCCTCATCCCTGCTTCTCTGTCCTGCTGCATGAGATTTGGCTAGTACCCCATCCTTGAAGATGAGGGTCATGTGCCCAGTTCACCAGCGCTGGTAAGATGGAAAGTTGGGAGCAACCTGTTCTAGGTGACTGAGAGGCTATCATTTCAGCCTCTTTATATACACTTTAATACGAAAGATAAACAAATATATGTCTTGTTTAAGCCAGTGATATTTTTGGGTCTCTGTTTTTTACAACCTGAAGTCCAAGGAAGAAAACTATCATATGATTCTTAATTCTAATTCCCCTAACCCCTTGAGAAAATGTATCACTTATATTCTGCCCTATGTGTATAGCAAATGAGTCTGAGAAAAGCAAAGAAGAGAGAGTAGGAAGTTGAAGTAAAAAATGGAAGAGATGTATAGAGACTGAGTGAATGGTTTAGAAGCAGACCGGGGTGACTCACCTCCCTGAACACTGTCTTTAAAGTGACTCAAAAGGAAAGATGCTAAGAAAAATGAAAAGGAAATTCAGATATGCATCCTGAAATGGGCTATGCTGATTTCCCCAATTATCTGGGTCCGTCTTTACCCATACACAATTTCAAAGTGAAATGATTACTTTTATAAATTTTTAATTTGATTCTGAGATAAAGGAAAAGGAAATGACATTTTGTTTGAAAACACACATGCTTACCAAGAGGGCTATGGTTCTCGCCCACACATTTCCCATTTCTATTAATGAGAATTGTGTTGATGAAATCCCAGCCAGTGTATTCCATCTTTTCGTGAGCCTGCTAGCTTGCACAATGCTTAGAAAACTGTCCTGGGGATACCACAGCAACTGTTGTAGCAAATAACATGTGTACTCAACCATCTTAGATCTCCACAATCATTTTCATAGACCTCATTATTCAAAGCATTTTGAGAGACATATTGTGTATTCCCAGCCATTTGGTAACAGTAATTGCATAAATCAATAAGTGTTTGAGTGTGCAGTTAGCGAGTTATAGGCAAAGAGAAACATGAACTCTTTTTAGAAGAAATCACCTGAATTCAACCAGAAGTCAGTGCAGTGGCCCAAATGAACATACTTCTTATTCAAGCCTGTTACATCAACCACATAACTTTTTGCCCCTAGCCACAAGCCTGCTTACAGCCTAATTTAAATCCCTTACACATTGTAATGCTCTACTAGGTGGGGTAAACAGCACATGTTCTCAGTCACCTGCTAAACATATGAAATGAGGTGTAAATTCATTTATTTGAACCTTAATATTAAAGGACCTTCTTGAACTTAAATCAGTCAATACCAGGTTATGACTTCAATCTAAAACAGACATGCCCTGGAGACTTAAGTGTCATTTTCAAAGACAAAGAAGGCTTCTAACCTGCTCACAATTAGCCATTACATGCTACTAGGGGCTGTTTAATTGGGACTGCCATTCTCAATTAACCAGAGACAAATGAACAGAAGAGTGAATAACCAAAATTAGGTACACATGTTACCAATGATTTCCATTAGGGATTATAATGAAATTGTATGTTTGCTTTGGTTTTTTTTCTCTAGCTCCAAGAAGCTATATAAATTAAACTGGAATGAGAGACCAGAGCTCAAACATAACTTTTTCCTTCAAAGAGCAGAACTATGCACATCGAAACTCCTATAGTTCTTCAGCTTTGATATTCCATTCTGACCTCAGCATTTGCTCTGTAGTGAAGCTGATCAAAATTTCATCTGAGGTCCTCAAGAATAACCAGGTGAGGCTCTTTGTGCCTCAAACATAAGGCTCATTCATCTTTCCTTCACTGAGCAGTAACAGAGAGCATTTAGTCCATGAGACAAAAGTCTCCTCTTGTTCACTAAAAAGCAAAAATATTCTGTTTCTCTGTAACGATGAACTGGGTTTCTGATTGGTAGTCCTTTAAACAGTATTTTATTGGAGTGGTGGAAGGCTAAGGAGAGAAGGGCTGTATGCAATGATGATGCATTGAGTTAAAAAGATCTTCAGCTTAGATTTGCATTTGGAGCTCGTTTAAATAGCCATCCCCCCACAATTGCACTTCAAATTTGAATTTCCTGGACTTGACAACATTAAAATCTATATTTAAATGTGTGTGTTTAAATATACATATTTAAATGTACATGTATATTTAAATATAGATTATTTTTAAATTTTTGGATTGTGCCAAGCACTTTACATAAATTAAGCATAAATGAAAGACAGACGTTAAAGAAAATGTGTACCTGAATGTGACTCAATTACCATTAAACATTAACCTGTTTCATATTTTCATTTGTTGTAAAAAAAAAAAAAAAAAAAGAACTTCAAGAATCCAAATATATTTGGAAATTGTAATTTTTTTTCCCTATAAACTTCCAACCTTTTCTAGATTCCATTGCAGCAATTGTTTTCCTGTGGTTGTGCTTCTGATGGTTTGGCAGACTACAAGACACTAACGGAATCTATATGACTTTAAACTGTTCCATGGAGTATACAGATAGCACCATATGCAGCTGATCCAAAAGTTAAATCACTTCCTATGACGTCCTTCTTACACTTATCAAGAGGTTGAGAATTTGGGTCTTCCAATTGCAGGCAGGGTCAAATCAAGAGCTTATGCCTTTTTTCAGGCACAGAAACAATTATATAGATTAGGAGTCTAAAAACTTTTTCTGAATAGCCAGATAGTAAATATATTAGGCTTTGTGAGCCATAAGGTCACTGGCACAGCTATCCAACTCTGCCTTTGTAAAGAAAGCAGCCAAAGGCAATATGTAAAACAAAGTGAGTGTGGCTGTATTTCAATAAAACTTTATTTACAAAAACAGACTATAGGCCAGATTGGGCCCTTGAGATCATATTTTGCCAATCCCTGGTTTAGCTCTAAAACCTCTGCTTCTCTTCAATCACTTTTAATCTTCCATCTCACCATCTCAGAAAATAAAGTCTTTGTTGCTAAGTAGCACAAGTTTAGAACTAAAGGGACTCAATCTAGAATCATTTGGGGAACTTAATAAAAATATTGATACACATGCCCTACCCCAAAATGTTTAGTTAGCAAAACTTATGAGTATCTCATAAAGGTGAATTTTTTTAAAGTTCCCCAGTTGATTCTGATCTAAAGTCAGATTTGTGATGTCCTGTTCTAGATAATGGCCTATGCTTCTCCAATAACTTTCTTTTTTTTTTTTCCCCCAATAACTTTCTAACATTAAGAAGATCACCTACTATATTAGTCAGGGTAATTAATGCTAGCTGCTACGACAGCAAACCTCAAATCTCAGGGGCTTAACCCAGTAAAAATGTATTCCTGTCTCATATCACTCTCTTCTATTTTATACCTATGCCATTTGGAGCTCTTGGAAAAAAGAAATGGAAAAGGCACACTAGCTCTAACATGTCCTAGCCTAAAAATGACACACATGGCCCTTCTGCTCACCTTTCATTGGCTAACTGAAGACTACTCATATGGCTACATATGAGATACTACATAGTCGTATCTGATTTCTTATCTGTCCATTTGATATCACCTGCCTGCCCCAGACCATATGGAAAGAGCAGATAGATGTTCAAAACATGGTTGGCCATCAGTAAAACTAACCAACTCTGGAATAGACTGCTTAACATCCCAAACTATTACATATGCCTAGCTTTTTGCAAAGGTTAGGTTCTTGAGATTCTGGAATGTAGTGGATTTTTAGAAATCAAATTAGGTCTCCTTTTAAATTAACCAGAAGTTCATTATGTGAAACTGGGGCTGTTGTGATCTCTGACTTCTAAATGGGATACACACAGATAAGTGTCATGGCAAAAGAAAACAGCAATTAGCAGATTCACAAGTTGTCCTCTTGTTTGCAGTTACAAAGGTTGAATGTTGGTTTAAGTAATACTGCATGTAACCATGATACACATGTTAGATGAGTAAAAAGGAATGTAGAGATTACCACCTCCAGCCCAGGATCCAGAGCAGCCAATACCTGGTCCTCAAAGGTGGGGGGAAATACCAGAATAGGATGTATCTGCTTGAATATTTAGAGACACAGATATCATTTCAAAAGTTATAGCCCTCTTTAAAAAAAAAAAAAAAGGAAGAGGATGACGATTCCTCCTCCACCAAAAAGTAAAATAATGTTATAGTGTTATAGATCTTAAAGCTCTTAGAAAAAATAGGGATTTCTACTAAAGTAAGATATATTTCAGCTAGATTTTTTTGAAAATTCCTAAATATTTAGGAAGGCTTGTGGCTTTCTCCACACAGAAACTAAGATAGTACATGTAATTATTAACTGAGGAAGGTTTAGGGTCCTGGGAGGAAGAACTAATGAACTACTTATGAAAATCACATGACTTACGGTCTATAATTGTCCACATACACTATCTGCTTATTCAAAGTAAAAAGAAATGCTAATCAATAAAAGGCATTGTCCTCCAGTGCACAGTGCTCACTCAATATAAACTGTGATCTTAAGTATTGCACAAGAATGGTTTTCTTTAACAGACCTGTGTGTGATAATCAAGTAAAGTTGCTATTTATGCCCTGCCTCTTAACCTTTCATCTTAGGGCCTGTGTCTGAGTCCTTTGTTTTTTAACCTGATAACTCTCTCAGTGCAGCTTATCTTTCAGTTGATACAGCAGCCTCAGTCTTTCTGGGTAACCAGCCACTTCAGAGGAAGAACAAAACATTTGTTCAGCCAGCATGGTAGTATTGGACTGTTTTACCATTTCCACAGAATCTTGGCCTATGTACAATTGTAGATATGACAAGATGTCTATAATAATTTCAGCTGTTGGATTAAGTATCCCCTTCATGATTTTTAACTTAAAATCCCTTATGTATACAAACACATAAAACCTGGTGAATAAACTATCTTTTTATATATGATGGAATTATCTCATCGATTTACCAGGGAACTATATGTTACTGTTACAGCACCATGGTATACAGTCGGTGGCTTCCTCAGAATCTCCAAATGAACGCCTTTTAAAGAAAAGGAAACAAGATTTCCAGAGTATTAAGCTTGGAAGGATATCTTTATTCATGTAGTAAGAGTGGTGTTTGGGGGGAAAAGGAGAGGTGTAGCTTCTTTGGAATATTTACATGTCCATAGACTCTGTATCTCACAATTACAAAAAGCTTATAAGGTTTATTTCTTATAGAAAATGCATCAATGACCTTTCCACAGATAAGGATTTAAAACTGTAAGCAATAATCTAATAAAAGTTTTTAAATTAAATTGCTAAGTAAGAATAATTTAAAATACATATCAAGCAGAAATCAGGAGTTTATCATTCATATATCACAAAGCCTAGAACAAGTATATCGTAATTACATAGTTCAGAGATATTATTTATAGATTAAAATATATTTCAAGGGGGAAGTGGGTTAGGGAGAAATTGGTAAAGGACCACAAAAAAATGCTTACATTGTGTAATGGTAAAATAAAAATAAATAAGTAAAAATAAAGTATATTACAAACAAATGCCCTTCCCCCAATTTCAAGATTAACAGGAACATACTAAGATCTTTACCACTTACTTAAGGCCATTGGGTTCGAAAGTCACTGATATTTAGAGCAGAACTGACCTTGAGAGACTATCTAAAAACAGCTTCAATTTACAGGTGAAGAAACAGATGCCCAAAGAGGCCAAAGGACTTATGAAAAGGACAAAATCCAAGCAAGACTTCTCCAGGTTCTATTCCTAATTCTCCATTTTCCAGCTGCACATGAATAGCAGAGGGTGGTTTTACATATGCTTTGGAGAACTAGTAACTAGAAAGATGTTCAAATGAAAGGGATTCCTAAGCACTCTAAAGGAAGCAGAGTTGGTTGGCTTTAAAATAACCGAACTGCTATTCACAAGCGCTCGATGACAACTTTTTTGCTCATCTGTTTTAATTTAGTTACCATAAAAATAAAGAACATTTTCCACTTGTTCCTAACTCATTCTTGTTAACAGTGACAAATGACTCATTGAAAAATGACTTCTGACAGCGTCCAATCGCCTGATGGATTTTTATGACTGCCTTTGACTGGGTCAAGGAGCAGCCATGTGTAACCCTTTCAGGCCATAACCGGGTAAAAACTCTGTGGCAACTGCACTTGCTGCATCATTCATTTAATTGGTTAAAGTAGAATGGCAGGGAGGCCACAGTTAACATCCTCACACTCAGTATGCCTCATCCCAGGCAGGAAAGAGAAATGCCTACCCATGGCTCTGAGGAGAACCACACTAGAGAACATGTGGAAGGAGGAGAACGATCCATTACCAACCCACAGCACAGTCCCGAGAGCATGAATAGGGGCCCCCACACTTTCACTTCTATATACAGAAGCCACATATATGTTTCTACAGAAAGGCACAGGATAGAATCCTTTTCATTATAATATTTTAGAGCTCAAATGTATTCGTTTTATAGGTAAGGAAAGAGATCCAGAAGGTCTAAAGCGTTTACTCTAGGTCACACAATTAGTTACCAGCAGCACTCAGACAAAAATCCACTTCTCCCGATGCTGATTCTAATATTCTTTTCATTATACTCATAGTTCATAGTGACTCTAAAATGTCTAAGAGGTTTGTGTGTTAAAATGGTCTTGCATGATGGCAACATTTAGATTCCTGGTTGTTTTCTAATCTAATTCTAATCTATTCCTGAAGATTCTCTATGTGAAAAGTACTATTGAGTCTTATTACTATAACTTCTCTTCTTTTTTTCTTCATTAAAAACTAGTTTAAAACAGAGTGACAAATTTATTGCTGTGTCCAATTATGTTAATAATGCCTGAACTAAAATAAAAATCATATTGTCAGGGTAGAGGGAATATGAGTAAAATATTTTAAATGTCCTTATATAATGTTTTAGAATTGATCTCATAATGATTTCCTTTTGAAAAATTGCTTATTCCGTCACTTTGGAAATTATTATGGAACTTTCTAAGGAAAAAGGAGGACCTGAATTTGAGATTAACCTTGAATTAAAAAGGAAAAGCAGACAGAGAAGATCAAAGGCAAAATCACCACTAAAGGCTTCAAGTTCTCCGAAGAATCTGTTCTCTTCCCAAATAAAGAGAAAAGTTAGAATAAAGCAGATGTACAGTCCTTTACTCAGCCAGATATAATCAAAGCATGACATTCTTTATCAATGGGACAGGAATTTCCATAAACTGATAAGTACTGCCTACTTGGACAGAAGGTCAAAGAAGATTTTTCTTAAGTTCGTTAGAACCTCTGTTAGTACAGTTTTCTCTTTTTCATTTCCAGAAAGTTAGGGGTTAAGACTATGGTGCTAAAGAAAAATGTCCTACTGAGGCACAAGGCTAAGGATGTCTACAGTAACTGTCCTATATTAGGTTTTTTCTCAAGATTTATACTTGTACTGATTCACAACTTCCCATACACTGAGAGATGAGGGGAAAGGGATATCCACCTCTTCCAGTTAACTATAAAATGTACAAAACAAAAAAGAATTATATGGCTCCTTCAGAAGTGCGGAGCATTTGGTCTCCTTATATTTACAGAAATTAAGATGCTCTCAATTAAATGTATTTTTGAATGGTTCATTTATTGGGTGGGGATAGATAGCATTATGCAGAGAAGAGAATACTCCCTCTGATTTTATGTTTCTAAAATCACAAGAACAAACACAAACTAAATTGTGCAATGAAAGATTTTTCCCAACTGATGAGCTAAATTTACAAATTGAGAACCAAAGAAACAAATGACAACTGGCAAGGAGACCCAACTGCAGTGAACACTTAGACACACAGGCTAGTTACATGAATACTGTGCTCTTTCCTTCATGAGGAAAAATTTCTCTCAAGGTTAAGGGAAGGGAAATTGATATTTATTTAGGCCTTACTACATGCCATGTGTCAGAGGCTTTCCCACAGACTGGATGCCGTTAAACCTCAGCAGCAGGGCTGGCCAGTTAGCTCAGCTGGTTTGAGTGTGGTGCTGATAACGCCAAGGTCAAGGGTTCAGATCCCCTTACTGGCTAGCTGACAAAAATGAAAATGAAAATAAAAAGTAAACCTCAGTGTACACCTGTGATGTATGACTCCCCTCATTTCATACAGATAAGAAAGATCCAGACAGGGAAAGGGGAGCCTACATATACTATCTACCTATGATATGCGTACTTCAACAAATAAATATTAATCAATTTATTGACTGATAAAGTCCACACAGAGTCAGAAGAATTAAAAATATTCTAAATTTGCTTAAAACTAAAATAGCAAGTCTAACATGCCTTGGAGATATCAGGACTAAGGAAAGTACAAAACACCTATTTCAGTTTACCCACTAGAGCATCAGGAATTATTGACATACATAGAATACACAACAACAAACTAATTATTCAGAATCCACATTTTTATATGAAACCATCCAACATTCTGCACTCTTCATTACAACAACCACCAGCAATATGTAGCAATTTAACTTATACAAATTAGTTATAAATTCAGTAAAATTAAAACTTCAGTTCCTCAGTTGCAGGACTGCATATCAAGTGCTCAATAGCCACATGCGGCAAGTAGCTACTCCATCGAACAGCACAGAAAGGGAACACTCCATCATGACAGAATGTTCTATTGGACAGCACTGTTGGATTCCAAACATTCATTCTAAATTAGGGAAAGAATTTAACATATAATCTCATTTCAGGATTTTTTGAAAAAAAAATTTTTTTACTTTATATTTGTATAGCACTTCATGATTTTCCAAAGACTGAAAAAGATTTATCTAGTCCATGCTAAAATTATCCCCCTACTTCAGTGAAGGAACATGAGATCTAGAGAAGTGAAGTGACTGACAAGATCACATATTACTACCCACGTACAGAGAGCACAGCCCTGGTCTTCTGGTCTAGCATTTTCAGGACATAGTACAAACACATACACTCAGAGGTCAAACTTGACTTTGAAACCCAGGCTCAATAGATGCCAGATGTGTGACATGGAACAAGGATTTAACTTTTCTAGGCTTCAGTTTCCTCATCTGAAAAACCAGGATCATAATGAAAATCCTACTGAAAGCAGCAGTAACCACCAGATGGTGAGCTTGGTATACTACCTGGGTGTGACAGCAGCCCTTCTCCCAAACATCAAGAAGTGCTTTTTAAAAAAAAAAAAAAAATCTTAATTGAACAAAATTTTCAATGTTATTTTCTAAAATAAAATCAACAGAAGTGGTTCATAATTTAGGAAGCTGATTGTGAGTACGTTGGCATTTCCAACTGTTATATATACTCTCCTCCCAGCTGCTATATTTGTGCTACCTCAGAATTGTCGTCAGGATTAAATGAGAATTTAAATAGCTCATAAAATCTGACATGTAGATGTTCAGTCCTAACACGCTTTAAGTCTTCCTGGTGCGTACCTATGGCACCACACAATTTAGAAAGCCTAGATTCTATCCTGAATAGATAAATGACTCAGCAAGCTTATTTACAATGTGATGATGTAAAATGTAGTTTCCGTAAGACTATATAGTACATATTATAATAGAAAAACAGTAGGAAAATAAGACTAAATATTCAGAAAGTCATTTTACAGGAAGTCAATTTGGGGGGACATTCTATTTTAATTAACTTTAATTTCTCACAAATACCTGTGTACTGTATTGATCCTCAAAAGAGTCCTGAAACAAAGGTATGACGAGAGTAGTCCAACATCAAAGAGGCGCATGCTTAAGCATATTCTGGCTGGTATTGAAACCAGCTGGCCTAAGAACAGGCTGAAAGATGTGAATCTTAAAATACCTGCCAAAAATTCACTCATGGATAGAGATAGTGAAAGTCTAGCTCTTTGTAGCCTATAGAGGTTCTACAAACACATTGCACTGGAATCTGATACCAACCCTGTAAGCATGAAGTGGGACAGATATTACTACATTTTTGCAGGTGAGGAACTTGAAAATCCAAAAGATTACATGACACAGGTAAACCATAAAACCAGGACTAGAATTCAACTAGTCTGATTCTTCATTTGATGGCTTGTCTATTATCCAAACCACCAAATTATGTAAAGCTCTCATTAGAACAGGCCTGAACACAGTACGTATATTTCATCTATTAAAGCAAAACCAGTGTATAGAAAATGGTCACATGGACCAAATCACAGTTAGCCAGAGAAACCCACGGGGGTTAGACAAGAACAAGAGGTCATTAAATGGGATGAAGTTATCCAGCTCCGTACCTCTGAGCTCTGGGATCACTTTCATTATCTTCAGCATTTTTATTAATCTATGGGAAGAGAAATAGACAGAATGCATATTGAGTTTACAGATGGCACAAATTTGGAAGAAATGATGAGAATGCTGGAGAACAAAATCAGCACTTAAAAATTTCCCAGTGAGCAATAAGCCAAATCTAACAAAAGGAGAGTTTTAGTGACATAAATGAGTCCCTGTTGTTATGGGCTGAATTGTGTCCCTCCCCAAAATTCATATGTTGAAGCCTTAACCCCCAGTACCTCAGAATGTCCCTTTAGGGTGGGCCCTGATCCAATCTAACTGATGTCCCTCTAAGGGAAAATTTGAACACACAGAAACACTAGGGATACAAACACACACACACACACACACACACACACACACACACACACACACACACACACACAGAGGAAAGACCAGGTGAGGACATAGCAAGACAAGCAGAAACCAACCCCGCTGACACTTTGATCTCAAACTTCCAGCCTCCAGAAAATAAATTTCTGTTGTGTTAGCCACTCGGTCTGTGTTATTTTGTCACAGCGGCCCTAATGAATTAATACACCTGCATTTGGAAAACAACAAACAAAATACCTGTTGAGTATAAGATGGATAACATCTTGATCAACAATGTATAATGGCAAGGGAGAGAGAGAAGCTTCCTCTAACTCTGTGTAAGACCACCAGGTATTTTAGTACCACCAAAAAAACATACAACACAGAACAAGTTAGTAAAGTTCCACTGTTTGAGGCAGCAAGGTCTCTGGTATCAGACACAATGGTTTGTCCAACCCTGTCATTTCCTAGTTATTTGACCTTGAGCAGGTCATCTCTCTGTGTGCCTTAGTGACCTCATCTGGAAAATGCGAATAACATCTATTTCACAGGATGTTTGAGAGGATCTCAAGGGATAATGAATATCAAGTGCTTAGCACAAGGCTTCACATGGAGAAAGCAATAAATAAAAGTCATCATTTTTGTTATTTTCATTATCCTCACCACCACTACAGTAGGACAAGGGTCTCACTGTGCTTGGGGATGACCAGATCACATCTGAGTATTGGTTTTGGCTCTTCAAAACCCACTTTAAAAAAAAATGTTGACAATAAAAAATAACAGCCAGTACCACTTGTTTGAGAGTCTGCAACGTGTCAAGAGTTATATTTTACCTCTAATTTCATTTTCATAACTCCCTTTAAACTATGTGTCATTATCAACATTTTACAAATGCGGAAACTGAAACTGAAACACATGAAGAGAGTAAGTGGCGGATCCAGGATTCAAAGCTGGGTGTGTCTGACCCCAGATGATTTTCTCTTCCTCTTCCTATATGCTCAGAGCGAGGGGACTTAAAACAATGTCCAGTAAGAAAAATGACATGCGAATATTAAGAACACTCATAAGAACATAGCATTGTTTTTAAATGTTGTAAAAAAAACTCTGTTACTGAGAAGATGAGTTAGGTTTTCCATAATCAGTAACACCAAACCAAGGAGTAGAAGTTACAAGGGGCAAAAGTACACCTCAACATAGAATGTTCTAGCACAGTAATCAAAAACTGGAATAAGTTTCTTCAAGAATATTCACATAACCACTTGGCAGTAATGCTGCCTATTCAGGTATCAGCCAAGTAGTTGTAATAAGTGACTTTGGGGATCTTTCCCAGACCTAGAACAATCTGTGAATCTGTATCTGTGCATCAGGGATGCACTGGCAATAGGAATAATGACAGAGGCAGATATCTAACCATTTGCAATTATTGGGAGTCCTAGCAGACAGGGACCAGCAAGAAAATGTGCTAGATAGCCAACCACAGGGACTAAGATGTCGAGCTCCAGTCCCAGCAGAATTAGAGTTCCAGACAGGGAAAGAAGGAAGGCCACAGCATGACAGAGCATGGCCCAGTGTTCTGGCTACTGGCCTGCAAGTCTTAGGCAGAGGAAACAAAGCAAGGTCCTGGCTGAAGCAGGAGGATTCTGTGGCTCAGAGTAGTGAACAGTGCAGATTCAAATTGCTGTCTCACCACCCACCAGCTGCGTGTCTTTGGCCAACTTGTATAGTGAATGCTCAGTAAACATTGGTTCATGTTACTATTATTCCTGAGTACAGATTTTGTCCCAGGATATGGGGCAGAAAAGCTAAACATTAAGTTACCCTTTCTCAGATGACAATAGCAATATATAATCAAGGACTTCAGTAAACCATGCAACCTTCCACTTCTAAACCAGAAAATATGAAAAACTCTACTTCTGAGAATTGATACCTACTTTTGGAACCTTCTGCTCTTAAGAAAGGATTAAGTTTAAATTATGGTTAAAATTTCCTGTCATGGTTCTTCCCTTACGTAAAATAGCTTATATGTGTAGTTTAATTCAAAATATAGTTGCAGGTAGGGTGCAAGGGTTAAGAATGTGGGCTTCACAGCCATGTTCTCTGTGTTCAAATTCTATCTGCCTCATTACCAGGTGGTTGATCTTGCCCAGTTAGTTAAGATCTCTGGACCTAAGTTCCCTTATCTTTATAATGGAGATGATCACAGTACCTACTTCAGAAGATCAGAATAAGGATTTGTAAAGCACAGCAGTGCCTGCCTACCTATCAGAAGTTACCTATTATAATTTCGGTGAATTGCTAGGTGTCATAATAGGCATAGAAGTCACAGTGATAAACAATGCATGGTTCCTCATCCTAGAGGAGGTTCTGAGCTAATAAAGAAGACAGATTCAAAAGCAGAATTTCGAAAGTAAAACGTACAAATGGCAAGGATGACTTAACCTATCACTGGGTATAATGAGGCCAGAGAGGAGAGGTAGCTAATTTAACCCAGGAAGCCTTCCTGGAGGAGGGATACCTGAACTAAGTCTTCAAAAATGAGTAGATGGCAAAGTTCTGGTGGAATCTTTGGGATCTTTTAAGTCAAAAAAGATTTCACCCAAACTGTTAGCAAATAAAATCCTTTTTGAATTCCCTGATTTAATAATAATAATAATAAATCAGCCAGCAGATTAAAAGAATTTGATCATCTGTTGAAACATGACAATCGTTCTGTTTAATTTCTAGCTAGCTGTTGCCCAATGATTTATGTGAATGTATTTCAGTTGAAAAGTATTGCCCTAATAATTGAAGAAAAAAGTCACTTGAAACAGGTACTGAAGCTCACATCTTAGAGTACTTGAGTAGGGAAGGAATATACAAAAGAATCTAGCTTATAAGTGGAAAAATATAAAATAACTTATAAATGTTTCCTGTGACCCTGCCAGTAATCTGGATCCTCTTTAGGGATAAGATATTTCTTATCGTCTGTGTAGCCCCAGCTTCTAATGCAGTACTTGGCAATAAATGTTTGATTAATTAGCACATAAATTGAGTTTGTTGAGTTGAACTACTAGCTTTTAAAAAATGAAGAATGATATCTCATCTTTGAAATGAACTTTATAATAATTACCAACCTTTTTTGAGTGCTTATTATATGCCTAGTACTTCATTAAGACTGCACATGAATTAGCGCAATTTAATCTTATGAAGTCAGTCCTTTTTCTATTCTCACTTTACAAATTTGTTCACTAATTTAGCAAATATTTATTGGAGAACTAATACTTTCTAGTTACTGTTCTGGGAACAAAAGAGACTAGGTATATGCTCTCATGGAGATTGCATTCCAATAAGGGATACAAACAGTAAATAATATAGTATAACATTATAATATAATATAAACCATAGCATAACATAATATCATATAAATATAATATAATATTGTTTTTCATACTGTGTTCCTCAGGAAACACTCTGAGCCCCTGTGGGATTGTTGGGCTGTGATTCAGTCTGAACAAAGTCCTCACCAGCCCTACAGGGAGCTTCCAAGCTACAATGGCCCTTACAGCTACCCGAGTTGGGTCTGGGCATCTGGGCCTTTTCACCTTTGTAGTGACCAGACTTCAGATGCAGGCTGTGCTGGCAAGAGTACATGGCATTGGGTGAGGGTAGTTTTCTTCACCCAAGGCAGTTCCCAAAGGGAGCTGACAGATGACAGCCATCACCTGGCAGCACAGCTAGCTAGTGATCTCAGCAACTATTATGCTATGACCTATTATCAGTCTCTTGCCCAGTAGAATGTAAGCTCCACAAGGATCTAGTTTTCCTCTGATGTGTCTCAGGTGCCCAAAACAGTATACCTGCCCATGACAAGCACTTTGTAAGTGCTTGTTAAAATCATGAATTAAAGTAGTAATACATGATTATATCACAGAACATATGAGAATACTTCAAAAAGTTTGTGGAAAATAGAATTGAAACATAATGTGAACCTTTCCATGAACTCTTTGAAGTACCCTGGTACACCTAAACCAAAAGTTTCTAAAGGCGATTTTTAAATAATTTGTATTTGTTATTGGTACAAAACTTTTTAAAAATATTCTTCTTTTTAAAATCTTTGTTTAAAACTGTGATCAGTGATACAACAGAAATTCTGTTAATAAGTTCAGTTTATCTTAATACTTGATATTAATAGCCATTGTGACGGGCTGAATTTTGTCCACCTCTCGAATTCATATGTTAGAGTTCTAAACCTCAGTAACTCAGAAGGTAACCATATTTGGAGATAAGATTTAAAAGAGATAATTAAGTTAAAATAAGGTATTTAGGATGGGCCCTAATTCTATATGGACATGCTGAGAGTATTGATCTGATCATCACATCTTGGGCACAGGTGTTGATGGTCAGCTCTGTACTCCATGAATATGCATAATCAATATAAATAAATAAATAAATAGATAGATAGATAGATAGATAGATAGATAAATAAATATAAATAAAAATGTTCATAAACATTTTTTAAAAAGAAAGAGGAAGTTTGGACACAGACATGCACGCCCACAGAAGAAAGGCCACATGAAGACAGAAGGAGAAGGTGGCCATCTACGAGCAAGAAACAAACCTGCTAACACCTTGATCGCAAACTTCCAGACTCCCAAACTTGGAGGAAATAAATTTCTTTTGTTTACACCACCCAGTCTGTGGTACTTTGTTACAGGAGCCCTAGCAAACTAGCAAAGGCACAGCAACATAAACATAAATTTGGGGTGAGGGCCATCATTAACAATAGTGAATATGAATTTACATTTTAAATAATATTCCTGAAAAATGAAAAAAGAAGTTACTTTAATTCTTAATAGATCTGACTCGATCCTTGCTTTTTCCTTGTCATATGACTAAGAGCCACCTCTACCATTTCCTTATTGTTACTTGTGCTTACATTAATAGTATTCTTTAATCTGCAGTTTCTCTGCAAGGGTTGTTTTCAAGCTGTCTATTCGGTGAGCATTCAGTTAAAACAAGGTAATACAATCTGTTGTAAGGCCACTTACTAGGCCCTACTTCGAAAGTCTGAAAGAAAACAAGAGAGTAAGAATACTGGCCCTGTCCCTACCTCTACCTTGAGAAACTTCATTCTGCTCTCAGGAAAACTTCCATACTGTTCAAGATACAAGTCTATCTGACATACAGACCAACGAAGGATGCTAGAAACATCCAGCACCAATCCATTCCATACGTGCTAGTGAGCTTAATCTCTTTCTTACATTTTTAAACAAAAGTAAATAATAGTTCTAGTATTTTCTTAGACCCCAGATTGTCTGTAGCCAGCCTCTGAGTTGCATGAACCCCACCTTGGAAATGAGTCTACTTGAATAAACAAAGACAACATCTATGTCTTGCATTTCTTCTCAGACAAAAGCCATCTCTGTCCTTGTTCTATTATATGTAGAGTTATTGAGGCTCTGTGTGACCTGCCACTCTCTGAAAATGCCTCTGAAACAGTAAATGCCAGCACTCACATGACTTATGCAAGGGTGTTTGTTCACCGCCCTGCGGGTTGTACCACCTGGATGCCCTGAAGCATGCCCCTCTCTAGCAGAGACAAAATTGTGAAATCACTCAGCATTCCCTAAAGGAAATCTAAGGTTGAGTGTTGTTCTTTGGTATTTGAATCTCTGAGTTCAGACCAGAGGATGCACAATTTAGAAGCAATATAATTGAATTTCCTTTCACCAGCCTGCTGGAGCTTGTTGCCTGTCACTCATTAAAGCCAATGTCTTTGTAAAGGGTTTTGGGAACCACATCCTAATGTCACTGAGCAGATAACATATTAACTGTTAATTGACACAGGAAAATGCTCCAGGACTGTGTCCCTGTCTTTGTTGGGGGATGATAAGTGAGTTATTACTCACCAGTGCCATTTTTTCTTATAGTTTTCAGTGAGGTTATAATCGAACTTCCCTCGCCCCCAGCTCAGGTGTTGATTTAGGTCACAGTGTCTCTGTTTTTGTGGTAAGATTGGCTTTATTATTAAATTACGATAATATCTTTCAGAATTTAAATGATTTTTAAACTGATTTTCTCTTGGGGTAATGGTGTTTTGTTTTGTTTTAATCATACCAACAAAATTCCCCTTGAGGGTATTATTTTGTCTTAGAATTTTAAAAAAGCTTTATTATAAACAATGTTTAAATCCTTAGTTTTAAACCATTTGTATTTCTTCAAATTGTCTTCCATTCCTTATTAAGGTCCTCATATACTTTCATATATAAAATTAAGTAAAGTGCACATACACTATTGTTTTCCATTTTTTTTAATTAAATATATTTTTATATAATTATCAGTCAACTAAATGAACTTGGATGCCTTTCAGTTCCCCATCTTTAAAACAGGGAGAATAATGTCTGCCTCTCCTGATTATTTTGTGGATTGAATTATGAACATAAATGAAATCACCCAATAAAATGAGGGAAAGGTGGTTAAGCCTGAGTTTAATGTGAATATATTAATGAGCCCACAAAAGTGAACTTTTTAATAATAATTAATTTCGTCATGTTATTTTGAAACAGTTTATTTAGCCAGTTCACTGCTAAGGTCTAAAAGTGGAATTACTATACACAATTAGTATATTCATAAATTTTATTCCACTTGCTTCTGAAAAGGATAAATGACTTAAATTTGTCACCTTTCATTCATTTGTTAATAAAAACAGGAAGAAAAACTTACACAATGCTTTACTACTTGAAAATTTCTTCCACTCACTTATTTGAATCTATTATAAACCTTATCGGGTTGATAGATATTATTATGTGCCCTTCATAGATGAGAAAAAAATTGAGCTTCGGAAAGGTGAATAACTTGCCCACTATTTGGGCTCGATTTAAGTCTTTACACCCCTAATGCAACATTCTTTCCACCACACAGCTGAGACACATTGCTTACCACAAAGAATTGAATTTGGGGGTTTTCTTATTGTTGTTTATGTTTGTGAGTTTAATAGGTTTTCAAAGATGCCATAACTTCTTTTAATGTGCATTTTTTTATTTGCAAGCAAGGCTGTATAATTTACCGCATGCGAACCTACCAAATTTCCTATTATGTAAACTGTCTATTCATGCTCTTTGAGTAGACAGGAAACAGAATCTTTCACCACATCCTCTTCTGCATGCTCCTTTGCCCTTATAACAAACAGAAATTCTTTTTTATTCCCTGTCATACTCAGTTGACTGACAATAATCCCCCAATGAAATAAACGTTGGAAAAGACCTTTTTTGTAAAGCTAAGGTATGCAACAAAAGTTACGAAAATCAATGCAACTAGAAAGCTTCACTGTACCCTGAATCCCATAGATCAGCAAACCTTGGGGTTCAGCTCCTTAGAAAGCGGGATGTTTCTGTCTGTACAAACCCAGCCAAAGTCCATCAACTTAGTCCCATTTCTAACCATTTTGGCACTGCTCTGGGTACACAAACAGGTTTCCCACATGTCTTTCAGAGAGGGAATTTCCTAGAACTGCAGCTGACCTCCATTACCCCAGACTGCCTTCACTCCCAGAGTTTGTCTAGAGCCTGTCTGGCCTTTGAGATTTCGGGGTGGGGGGAGGCAAGCAGGCAATCAGTTTCCTCAGGGCATTCATTCCATACCGTCTGACTCAGGGAAGGATTTTTCATTATTTGCTCCCAATCTGCAAGCCCTGCCAACTTAAGCAACAGAGCAGTTAGGCACAGTGATGTGTCCCAAAGGGAAAAGAAGAAAAAACCGTATCAAGAAAATCTCTCTCTTTTTAAACTCCTGACCTTATTAAACATTGGAGAGAACAGAAACTGCTGACAATCTTAAATATGTGGAGTACAATAAGCCCAAATTAATTTTCACAGCTAAGTCTTGGCTGTCTAACTTAAATGATTTGGTCATCGCCTTTTGGAAAGGCCAGTATGAACAACACAGTTATCAATAGTTCACTGAGTCCTGGAAAGAAACAAAGAATTGTTTTAGCAATAGAAGCTACTATTGTAGACCAACTCACTTCTGTCTATCATTGTAAATTTCTAGCACAATAATAATCATAGCGATTATTTCTTAACTGATATCGGTTTACTACCTTTAACCATATATTGATATGCACCATTATATCTGACTCCCATAGGAAGATGTCAGGGAAAATATTATGCTTCCTCTTCATGTTTTAAAAAGAAAAAACAGAGGCTCAGAAAAAAATTTAGATGGCTTGACCACGGTCACAAGCTAGTGGCAGATACAAGACTAGAAACCAATTATATTACTTGTATGTTGGTATTCCTCTTCATCTTCTGCCTACCAAAGGGAAAAATGTTACATATACTTGGGAATATGTATCCTTATATCTATAAAATCTTCAGCATAGTAGTAGAGCATCATTGTACGCGTAGTTTTTTTCCTGTAACCTTGATGTTTTATTTGTTTTTGCTATTCTCATTAGGAGCTCTTTTTAAAACTTTTTGTTTCTCCAGGCCTATTCATACCATTCTGAAATGCTAATAGCACTCAATGAAAAGCATTCATATTAGTTAAATAAACAAACAATTTGATTCTAAATCCAAGAGCACAGTCATAATTGATGAATTTGGTGGTTACATGAGGGTTTTAGGTGGTTAAAGCACACTAAGCAAAACATATCCATCCTTGCTAATTGAATTAAGCATGAATTATGACATATAAAATTTCAGGAATCATTTTTCCCCTTTCATTTTCATAGTTCTATTTTTAAAGTTTTCCGTGCTTTACTTTAAATGCAGTCTTTTTAGTCGTGCTTTGCTGCTTTTTCCATTTCTATATGAAAACTTAAAGAAAATACACAGCCATCTGAGTAGTCCCACCTTAGAAATTATAGCAATTTTGTTCCATCCTCTAGCATTCAAATTGTGTTCCTTCCTGTTTAAGTTGGATGACTTTTCACTTAGAGGAACTGAATGTATTCCACTGAGTTTTTCCCCCTCCCCTTCTCCACCATGTGTGGTCAATTAAATCCCAGCAGTATGAAGGAGTTTTCATTTAAACTACTGCACTTCCTGGGAAACAGCAGGGTTTTCATCTAGTTTCTAAACATTGTTTGAGCTCGATGGGTACAATTTCTTCTCGATAGCTTCCACACAGAACATACACACCAAGACACGACCCCACCTCTATCTAATTTGGCAGTGAAACACTCTTTTAAGAAACCTCACTGTTTTCAATAAATATCTCTGTCATTCCTATTCATCATAGGATTGTCTTTATTTTCTGTCCGCTTTCATGCAAATATGCACCTGGATTTTAAAGAGGATGCACCATTCGGGATAACCTACATAAAATCACCTCTACCAAAATACAATTGGAACACAAAACACCTGCCTAGAAGACAATCATGAAAAAAATGATGAGTATCAAATAGTGAATAGATATTTTGCACTAACTTTAATAAAGGTTTTGTTATTGTTTTTTGGTGGTGGTGGTGTAAAAATGTACAACTCAATTTTTAAAATATAATAAATAATACAATACTTTGTGGTTCCTTTTGGGAAGTGTTCTTTAAATCTGATCACTGAAAAAGTGTTTTCTTTAGGTTTTAAACACCTGTTTAAATGTGTCTGAGATAAACTAATTGTTAGGTTACACATAGAGGAAGAAGGTATGTAATTTAAATTGGAGAAGGATTAAAAAAATGTTTTACAATAAAACTCCATTAACATGGATTTCCCTCTTTCTATGTAGCTATTCATCTTTCAGGTACTAGCAGTTAGCAATTGCTAACAAATTGAAGTATAAATCAGGTTGCAGGGGATGTTTTCCTACTTAAAAATATAAACTGTATTCAAAATATAAACTGTATTCTCGGCTTTGGGGTATTTACTCATATTGACATTTGTTTATACTTCATTTTGCTTGTTACCTTTTTACCTTTCATTTTTATACAGAAAGGTACTGCTCATCACAACTGATCCTCTGTAAATTACAACTGAAGCAACATAACCACCACATTTTATTAACACTATATCTTATATGTGTGCACGTTTAAGAAAAATTATCTTTCTGTTAAAAAATCTCAAAATACCAAAAAACCTTCACCCTAAAGAAAGTCTCTTGTACTTGATTAAAAATGGCAAGATATGGGCCGAGCCCGTGGCGCACTCGGTAGAGTGCTGCGCTGGGAGCGCGGCGACGCTCCCGCCGCAGGTTCGGATCCTATATAGGAATGACCGGTGCACTCACTGGCTGAGTGCCGGTCACAAAAAAAAAAAAAAAAAAAAAAAAAATGGCAAGATATGAAAGAAGAATAAAGCCAAAATAGGAGAAAACATTACCTTGTTACATGATTCAAAAAAAGCCAAATAACTCAGCTCAATTACAATTGCATATGCTCCCAACACTTAGGTTAAAAACCATTCTAACAAAAAGGTCAAGTTGGGACCAATTTTCCCAAGCAGCAGCAGAGCCTATGATAACCTTTACTCCATCGTACAAAGACTGACACACAAAGGAAATGCCTTCAATACAGCTGATCTGAAAAAGGTCTTTCCGGAGTAAATGCTCGCAAGGAGCTAAAAGAATCAGGCTTTTTGAAAGGCCCTTTTGCTTGCTACGGTCCAACAACATTGGACTTCCATCTGTTCCTCAAACGGGCCCAACTGTCCCCCATCTAAGCATTCACAAAGTCTGTCCTCTCTTCCTGTGATGCTCTTGTCCCCTCTGTTCACTCAACCGGGCCTTTCTCTTTCTCAGGCTTACACACCACCTTGTACAAAAGTCTTCCCACATTAACCAGTCCAAAGTATTTTCCCTGTTAGTCCCTCTCATAACACTTTGTCTTCACAGTACTTGTCATAGTGTGTATATCCAACGTCTCATAGAATTGAGGACGCCCACAATCCCTAAAGAAGTCACTATATTACACAACACAGAAGGAAAAAAAGGGGGGTGTCAATCAAGCTGTGACACTCTCAATTTTAGGATGTATCCTAATGTCAGAGATATTAAACTATAAGAGAAAATTGAGGGCCTTAGAATCAACAGGACCTTGTATATGGACCTGTGCCCCCAACTGGTTAGAAATGTTGGGCAGAGACCATATCTGTAGTGCTTCCTCTGTGGGCCCAGCAACCAGCACATTGTCTAGCACACGGTACATATTTACTGAATAAATAAATAAGTGGATGGCCAGATGGCCATGATGATATTTTGTGGTTAAAAAACATGTTATATGAGAAGTTCTGATTCTCATTCACACATTCATATTTTTTGCACTCAGAAGTCACTTTAATTCAATTTTTAATTCAATTTTAATTCAATTTAAAAGGCAGGAAATAAAAAGATTTTTGCAACTACCTTTCTCAACATGCAATTTCCTCTTATAACATGTACTTAATGTCTATCAGTGTTTGCTCATTGTATAGTTCAATCGTTTTCTAAACTTATGGAATCTGATCATTGAAAGAGATCATAGAGGCTGTGTGCTTCAACCCCAATTTAATTCTATAACCTCATACTGCCTCATCTGTACAAAGGAAAGATTAAATTAGATGACCTCTACTGTCATTTTTAGCTATTAAACTCTCATTGGGTGGTGCAGGAGTTAATGCCTTATAAAGTATAGGTGTTCCATCTATTCTGTGTTGCCTGCATTATCTTAAAAAAAGGAGAAAGAGATTGTTCAGCCAGACAATAATTAAACCCATGCTGGCCTGTGGATCCATTTTTGATGGACTAGATACATTTTCTTAATTACTTGGATATGTTTTTCCTGGAAAGTAAATACCTCATACTACTGTAGCCACAGCAGAATTCTCCATGGAAGCCAAAAAGAAGAAGTAGAAATTTCTATTAAGCTTATAACATTCTTGTTTTTGCAAAGCATTTTCTTGATGAAAATCCACTTCTCACTGAACCTATCATTGGTGTTTTCTAGCCTTTACTACCATGTAGGTATAAAAATATATATTAATAGGAGTTTAAGTAAGTCATAGTAACGGCAGAAAGTGTGTGTTTTTGCATTCTCTGCAATAATGTATTAATTGCTTTGTGGCAATGTACCTATCTTTCCCCTTATTTCTGGTGACCTCGGCTGATCTGGTATAGTAACAAAGGTGTCTTGCTAACATAATGAGGACAGCACCAAGGAAGTCATCTGGAAAAGATTCTACGTTACTGGATTGGTTCAACTTATGCTAATTTAGGCATAGAATTATTTAAAAGTGTCTTAGTATTCTTAGCTGAAAGGCAAAATGACAGGTACAGCAATTCAAGTGTTATGACTCTATTGCTTTTTTGCTAGGTTTGAGACGGCACTTTGCCCTGTTAAATCAAAGCAAATAATGTTACAAAGTCATTTCCAGATTTATAACTCAACCCAGAAGGTTGATACTGAGAAGTCTCCAGAATTGGATTAAATTTTCAATTCAAATGAATAGAGCAACTCGGCGTCCCATGCCTCATAAATCTCCAAATTTAACTTGAAGCCTGTTCCTTTCTTCCAGATGGCTAGTGAAGTTGGGGAGGGGGGTGCAGAATTAGCAAGCAAATTCAGAGACATGGTTTATCTGTATTTAAAGGTGTCTGTCTCCCAACCAGGTTTTACTGTAGCTAGTATTACTAAACAGAAATTACCTAGGTAAGCAGTAAGTTTCAAGTATGTGGAAGATTTTGATCCCTTAGGAATCTCCCTTTATAAAGCCATTGACCTAGAAGATGAATTTTTTCTTAAAAACTAAAAGATTAGGTAAACAGATCAATGACAAAATGTCATTTGCACAGAAGGTATTTAGTATCACCTCTTCACCATTCCAGTATTTATTTTCTCAGGGATGGCTTCTGTCACCTCACATCAGAGACTTAGCTCAGGTCTTTGGGATTTTATAGGTGGTGACTCACTTCTGTCACCCTCATTCAACTCCCCTGGCAAAAGTATGTTGGGTAAGGTTGAAGGAGGTATAAACAGAGAGAGCAAAGGATAGAACAGGAAAGAATCAGACACTGCCTTCCTTTTTTCTTTTCAAATCTCTAAATTTCTTTTTATAAAAATGCAACACATACTGGGTTTTAATGAGAAAATAACTGTATACTTGCACTGAATGCCTGACAATTCCAAATTCTTTTTCCCCAAAAAAATTTGTGACATTGGGTATATGCATTAGATAGAAGTAGCAGACTGAAGATATGCAAGAGCAGAGACTACAAAATATTTGACACTAACTTACTACTTGCTTTCTAGACTCTTCCAGTGATGTTTAGGTCTCACTTGAAGAAGGCTTATCGATTTTTTTTTTCTATAACTTCTTACTGTTTTCATTCTGCTTACCTTTGCCCCATCATCATATTTTGATAGCCCTAGAAATCAGAGCTTCAAATCAGGTGGAAGAAACTTTCTTCTGGAGGAACTGAATCTCACTTTGTTTCTTTGTAAGTGATTAAAAATGCATCAGAATTCCCTCCGTAGTTCGGACCATCTTTCCCTTCTTTTCTTTGCTTCATTCCTGACCTTCTCTTTCTACCTTTTTAATATTTCTTCTTCATCTTTCGTATCTTCATACTCTTCATTGACCTTAGAACACTGCATCTCATATATATGGCAGATGATAACAATGCATGTGTGAAACTAAGCACAGGATAAAAAGTGACATCACATATTTATAAGCATATGGAGCAACTAGAATGCCCATACACTTCCAGTTGTCATGCAGGTTGGTACAACTACTTTGGAAAACTGTCTGGCTCTGTCTATTAAGGTTGAACATATGCATATTCTATTACCCAGAATTCTGCTCATATATAAACACTCAACAGAAATGCGTGTATATGTACACCAAAAGACATGGAGAAGAATTCAACTTAGTGTGTACTCTAACCTCAGATCCTTTTCTGACAGAAAGTTACTTCTCCACAACAAATAATATAAAAAGTTATATTGTGTATGAGTAAAATTAAGTTGTAACTTACTTCTGTGACTGTTGAATGTATTTTACTATTATTCAGGTATGGATTTCAGTCAGATTGGATTGAGATGACACAGATCACTTTGACTTATACAAAGAGGCAGTCACAATGGGCCTGCTAGAACACAACATACTCTTGATTAATAAATAACATGAGGCTTATACTGTTAATGATCCACAAGAAATTTTAATACCAGAATGAATCTCTTCCTGCTACTAACATCCATCCTAAAATTTAGGGTATCTATCAACTAATGTCAATATTAATCTAAAAAAATAGTTTTAAAAGGAAGTTTGCTATAAAATATATATTGTATACTTAATCAAAATGTGCTTGGATATAATGTTTCCAATCGGAATTGATTTTTTAAAATTACTATGAGCTGGCTATATCTACACCACTCCTATAAGTCACTAACACAGACAATTAAAACAGGATCAAAATCAATTTGGTGGTAAATTTTTCTTTTTCCAATATCATCTGGGTCCTTAGGTTATTAGTTATTATTCTAAACTGCATAACAAAAGTCATTTTATACAAGTTTCTAATTTCCATTAGCATATATACTTTTTTCTTAGAGCCAGATGTATGACCCATATGTGCTCTTCATTCTGTAAATTAACCCCCATTGGCTCCATTCTGCTTTCTTTACTTTCCCATTTCCTAATTTTCTAACTTTCTGTTCCTTTTTTAAAATATCTTGTTATATTGCCAGTATCTGTGTAAACCATTTTACATTCTGTTTTGGAAAAAAGGCAGTCAAGAGCATCTGAGAAGCGGACATCAAGATGTGATTAGACAGGCAAGAGATTTGTTGGGGGAAATGCTAGTGAAGGATAAAAAAGAGAGAGCAGAAGCAGCCAGCAAGAGGCTCCCAGTGCAAGATGCAAGTGTGACCGAAAGAAAAGGAGGAGGAATAGGATTGGGAAGGAAGAGTCTCAGCCTGCAGAGCAGTCCTATGAAAGTTTTCAACCAGACAAACTAGGAGTTGCTGAACCAAAACTGGTAGTTAAAAAAGTCCCAGATCCCCCCAGTGTGTAGTTCCTGGCTGGGGACAGCCATCAAAAGTGTGGCCACTTTGGCACATATTCTGAGAAAGGGTGGCGAGGCTCTCAGTCAAGCTATGCTCCCCACAGCAGTTTTTCCGGAAGAAATTTGTCAATGGCAAATTTCCATGGCCCCGACTGCATATACAAATAAATAAACAAAAAAGTTGTCATGGACTGAATGTTTATGTCCCCTCAGAATTCATATGTTGAAGCCTTAACCCCCAATGTGATGGTATCATAGTAATTCTGTCCAAACAAATATTTATGAAAACCTAACATTCTAATGTTTTCAGGTCATAATAGATTAGAATCACATACCAAGATTTATAGTGGCTGAAACATGTTTGAGGGTGTCCCCTTTGTATTAGAAAAAAATCTGTAGGTTATGGGACTATGCCTTCCTGACATCTGGAATATTGGATATTCTGCAACATATAATTGTGCTATTACCACTGTCGTTATTTTTCATTGTGCCACATGGCAAGATAAAAAGGAAGGGAATCTCAGGCTTTGCTTTTCCTTCTGTTTCCATGGACACAGGTTTATAATTTTATATGAAAGTCAAAATCTGTCACTCTCATTAAGTCCGTTCTTGGAGCTATTCTGCTAACAGCTTAGACTAATGCAGTAAAATAATTAGAAACCAGCAAAGAAAACACTCAAAACGAAGGGAAATGAGCCCCATCTTAAAGATATGAACTGGGAGGTGGCTTGGAAAAGGGATGAATGGAAGGCGATAAAGTACTTAATGAACGCGGGGGGTGGAGGAGCAGCGGACGGAATCTCAGCATGCAATGTGGGTATAGTTTGTTTTTAAACCAGAAACAATAGAATTAATGTTCCTTTTAAAGATAACACATCCTGATGGTTCGCACTATATCTGCCTCCTGCTGTCTCTTACACAAATATGTGAATATGTCAGCCTGACAGTTTCAAGAATCTTACCTTAAAACACTTACCAGTCCAAAAATATTCATAATTACTTTCAGCCTAATATTATGGCCTAGTTGACTATTTCACAGGCCCTGGGTCTGTGAAGCCAGGTCACATTGTTCTCACAACAGAAGGTTTATTAAAGTCTTGCTGTGTGTGAAAGACACTGGCAGATAATGAGCAATCTAAAGAACCTGTGGAAACCATTTTTTAAGTAATATTATATTAAAAATATTAATTTGGAAAAGCAAAATTAGGAAAGAATTATTGAATTAGAAAGCGTTCTTTATTTTTCTGGAAGGATTTACTTCACTAATACCATACACCTATAGTTAAATTTAAATGATTAAACGTATGTATTAACCATGTCGCTATAATGTTGGGTGCAGAACTGAGCCATGTTCATGTTATGGGCTTCTGTGTACAGAGCTGCCCCTCTGATTAGGTCAGGCCCACCCAGATTAATCTCCTTTTTTCCTCTTGATCTTAGCCAAAAGACTGAGAAGCGATTAATTTTCTTTTCTGAGTAATTCAAAGTCAACTAATGTAGGACCTACATTCCATTTGCAAAATCCCTTCAATTTAGCTCTTTAACATAGGGCCAAATCACAGGACCAAAATCTATTATATTCACAGTTCTGCCCACAGGCAAGAGTTGGGTGGGGATTATACAAAGTGTATACACACCAAGGGGCAGGAAACTTAAATGCCATTTTAGAGCTCTGCTTACCACAGGTGAAGGCTGCATCTTTGCTTGATAAATTGTGGTAGAATTTTATTGCAATATTAAAATTATAACTGGATTTAATTATTAATCCAAATACTGTGCCAGATGAGCAACATTACACATTTTTAGCTAGATTTAGGAGCTCCCATACATTTAGACTTTAATTAAAGGTAGCCATGGTAACTGGAAATTTCATTACAGTCTTAGTACCAGTATTTTTCTCCTCTGAGTATCATCCCAGTCCTGAGAAAGCATATTCATGTGTTTGTGCAGCACTGGGCAGCGAGGGGTGGGGGATGCATTTTGCCTATTTAAGTAGAAAGGCTGCTATTTAAAATTAATCAAAAATATACTTTGAGTGCTTGACAGAAGGCAAATGCTATTTAGATAATATTTTTCATGTAAGAATCACTTCACTTTTTGTTCAGAGAACATGAATGATTTCATTCTCCATATTTCTTCTAAGCAATTTGAACATTGAGAACTGGTCTAAATTTTAAGTTAGACATTTAATATCCTTTTGGTCAGAATTGCCTCTCCACAGGGAATCTCACTCTAACAAATTTCCTCTGACATAAAATTTGCTGATCTAAGCAATAGCATTCTCTGTTAAGTTAACCAATATATTTTGCCACACCTTTCAAATATCACGTTTGAGAATTCATCAAGCATTATTTTCAGGAACATGCTGTGTGACAGTCACCAGTCTAGATTCTGAAAAATTGCAAGATCTCTGTTTTCTAAAGAGGAGAGAGCATAAGCTAGTAAACAAATAAGTGGACAGGATAATTTCAGATAATGAACCATGCTATGAAGAAAATGAAACAAGTTGATTTAATAGGCTTGAACTAGGGGCAGTAGAGAGGAGGAGAGGTTAATTTAGACTCTTCGTGAGATAAGGTCTCGTTGAGATTTTTAAGTTGTGAACTGAACGACAAAAACAAGGCCAACCAAGAGAAAAGCTTGGGACAAGAACTCCCAGGCAGAGAGATCAACAGGTGCAAAACCTCGTAGTAGGAACAATCTTGTTGTGTTCAAGGAATACAAAGAAATCCAGGCAGTACTAGAGTCCAACAAAGGAGGAAAGAAGGAGAGTGGAGATCAGATTACATAGGTTACATAGGTTATGTAAGTCATGCAACGATTGGGTCGTTGTTTCTAGATGCAATTGGCAGCCACTGTGGAATGGATTTGAATGGCATTGTTTTCAAAAATTACTCTTTCTGCTGTATTGTGAATGGTATTTGATATATGAGCCTCATCCATATTCATTGATTATAACTGAAAACAAAACTGCACTACTAGTCCTAGGGAAGCAATTAGTCGATTATTTTCATCATTTAGTATTCATTTTTAAAGTGTCTGTCAATTAATAGAATACCTTTTTATTTGTCATAACTCCGGTCTGTAGTTATCTCTGATAAAAACCTTAAAAGGAAACTGCCAAAGAAATTATATAAATATTTTTTCTCTACCAGCTGTTACTTTTAAAAAATCCAAAGAGGATGTGACGCCCAAACTTGTTCCTTAATCAATTTGTTCTTTTTCCTCCACTGATATGCTACAGTTTGTAACCTTAAGGTTGCTAAGGAGCACCAATCCAATAATGGTGTAGCCTTTTTTTTTCTTTTAAGTAAAAAAAACCAACATTAGTACACCTATTTTGCAATTAAAAGAAATAATATTTTTCATGATATAGTAAAGTGATATTTGACAGTATCTTTTCATTTTCAATGGCCTATTTTCAAGGTCCATCTTATAACTAGTTTTTTCTAGCTGTATTTTGGTATGCATGAACATGTCCAGTCCATCTCCCCAACAAAGAGAGAGAGAGAATGGAAACTAAGAAATCACAAATCAAAAGTCAGGAAAAAAGGGAAATTTTAATTCTAGTGATAGCTTAATTAGGACAAGTTCTTAAGGTATAAAAACTTCTACTCGAAGGCACTGAAGAACCAACATAGCAGTAAAGAATGACAAAGATACAGGAGAAGGCAGAAACCCAGAAAGAATAACTGCGCATTCAGGGCTACTTTTCTCCTGAGTATTTGTGCCGATTCCAGAGAAAGTGGCTGAGAAGCTGAAAAACTGAGCTTGAATGCTTTTGACGATCTGCCAGAGATAGGGGGACAAAGTTTGGGACCAGGGTCCACCAAGGAGAACTCATTGCTTTCTATTAGAACTCTGAAAGACTATATTTTAAGGATAAACCAGAAATAGACAGGCCTTTTAAGAACTGCTGCTCCCCTTTGCATCATCTCCACGCTTGAAACTTACCATATTGCAAGCACAATCAGAAGCCTGGCAGAAGCAAATGTTAATCCTCTCTAGAGGAAGGTAACACCATCCTAGGCCTCAAATTATTTCTATAAACGATTGTGCACAATGTCCTAAATACAACAAAAAATAACCAGGCACAAGAAAAACAAAACAACATAAATTAAAAACAGCAGAAAAAAACAGACAGTATAAACCAAGCAACAGTGACTTCAAGATATTAGACTTACCAGATGCAGCCTTTAAAATAACATGTTGGAGAGGATAAAAGCCAAGATTCAGAATTTTATCAAGAATGTGGAAACAATTAACAAAGAGCCATGTAGAAACTCTATAAACTTAATTGAAAAATACAACAATTGGATGTAAGGATACAATAGATGAGTTTAACAACAGATTAGATGAGAGAAGAGAAAATTAGTGAACCAGAGGTTACAGCAAAAGAAATATTCAGAATAAAATGAGATATAAAAGGATGGAAAGGGGCAGAGCTGATGCAGTAAGAAAGTCTCACTACATAACAGGATTCATGAAAAAGATAAAAGACACTTGGGACAGAAGCAAGAATGGTGGCTGAAAACACCAAATCAAGGATTCAAAAATTCCCATTTAATGGTGCAATAATAAAAGCTTTCCCTATGAAGCAAGATGCAACACAATGATGTCTCCGATCACTACTTTTATTCAACATTGAATTAAATACCATAGCCAATAAAACAAGATAATAAAAAGTAATAAGATCTAAGAATAAAAAGGAAGAAATGTAGCTGTCATTATTCTCAGGCAATATTATTAAGTGAACAGAAAATCCAAAAGAATCTATAATTAAATTGGTAAAATTAACATGTAAAGTTAGAAGAGTTACTGAATGTAAAGTCAAAATACAAAAAGAAATTGCATTTCTGCATGCCAATAGTAGTTAAAATAATTTTTTTTAAAGTTTCCATTTTATGAACATTTAGAAACTCCAAAGTAAAGTAGTAAACCTAATAAAAGATTATGAAAAAAATCTCTCCACAGACAAATGCCAGGCTGCTTTCCAAAATGATTGTACCAATTTACATTTCCACCAGCGGTGTGCATACCCACATCTTCAATTAAGATAAATTAGAGGAGGTCTAACTAAATGGAGGGATAAACCAAACCATGTTCACGAATTGAAAAACTCAACACTGAATTTATTAATGTTTCTAAAATCAATCTACACGCTCAATAAAAATCTCAATCAAAATCCCAGCAGGTTCTCTGCTGAAAATAACAGCTCATCCTACAATGTAAATGGCAATTCAAAAGACCAAGAAAGGCTAAGAAACTCAAAGAAGAGCAAGACTCCTAGATATTAAGACTTATAAAGCAATAGAAAATAATGCAGGGTTGTATGGCAAAAAGATAGATAGCAGAACAATGAAACAGAATAGAGAGCCCAGAAAGAGACCCACACATGCACAGACATTGACTTTACAATAGTGGCACTACAGAGCAATGGGAGAAGAGATGGCTTGTCAAATAGTGCTGGGCCAATTAAATATCCACATGGAAGATATAAAACCTGGCCCCGATCTAAACTATGCATAAAAATATATTCTAGTTGGGTTACAGACATAAATGTAAAGATCAAATAATAAATCTTTTAGAAGGCAATACAGGACAATATCTTTATGGTCTTGAAGTAAGGAAAGATTACGTAAGCAGAAAACACAGAGAGCACTGCCCAAAAATGAAAAGACTGATAAATTGGATTAAATTAAAATTAATAACTTCTGTTGAGCAAAAAAGGTGCCCATTAATCGAATGAAAAGGCAAGCCAGGGTAGAAGGCTTTTGTAAGACATGCTTGACAAAGAGCATATTTCCCGAAAGTATTAAGAATTCCTACAAGTAATAAGAAAAATGCAGGAAATCCAATAATGGGCACAATATTTGAACAGATATTACACTAGAGAAGATACGCAAATGATCAGTAAACATATGGAGTTGCTCGACCATATTAATAATTGTGAAACTGCAATTTAAACTCACAGTAAGATGACACTACATACCTACCAGAAGGTAAAAATTTTAAAGATTGACAATACAGAATTCTGGCAATGATCTGGGTATGCACACTGCTGGTGGAAATGTAAATTGGTACAACCACTTTGGAAAGCAGCCCGGCATTGTCTAATAAAGTTGACAATATGTTATTGTATGTTACTCTATGAACTGTCAATTCCACTCCTATTATAGTCAATAGCAATGCATGCATATGTGCATTAAGAAATATGTACAATAGGGCTGTTAGAACACATGCTATAACACCAAGTTCAAGGATTGAGATCCCGGTACCAGCCAGCCACCAAAGAAAAAAGAAATATGTACAATAATGCTTGTAGTAGCATTATTCCTAAGAATCAAGAAGGGAAAACAATAAAAAATTCTATCAACAATAAAATGGGTAAATAATTTGAAGTGTAGTCATGGAACACAATACTATTCAGAAATGAAAATAAATGAACTACAACCATACAGAACAATATAGATAAATCTCCCAAATGTAATGTTAAGGACAAGATACCTGTTTCAGAAAAATACATACTGAATGATTCCATTTATTGAAGTTCAAAAACAGGCCCAACCAAACAATAGGGATGTATGCTTGATGACAAAACTATAAAGAAAAACAAGGACATGATTATCATAAAAGCCAGGATAGCCATTATTTTTGAGGGGATAGGAAAAGCTAATGACCAGAAGAGCTCCCCGGAGAACCTGTGATGCTGGTAATATTCTACTTCTTGACTTGGGTGGTGATTATACACTGTTTTCTTTGTGATAAATCATTGAGTTACATATTTTGGTTTTGTGCACTTTTCTGTGTGTTACATTTCTCAATAAAAGAAGTGTTAACAATTCCACTTAAAACAATTTAAATGGTGATTAGGTTATCTGTCTAAAAGCATCAATTAATGTGTAAGTAGTACCTGCAATTCTAGTTGGAAAGTAGGAAAATCCCAGCAACCAGATATGTCTGTCATGTTACGCAAAGATATCAAACCCTGAAAATAATAATTCACTCAAAACAATGCCTCAGTATATACTTTAACAAGAAAATAGAAAATACAAATAAATAAGAAATCAAAAACATCTAATAAAAGGGCAAGGAGGTCTTATTCTCTAAAACCAATAAAGCAAAGTAACAAATTTTTTTTAAAAAAGATCATTTTCTCCACCATTTAGCCCAGCTGAGCCACTACAACAACTACAATACTGGCTAAATTTCTAGTACTGAGTCAGATAGTCTCAGGCACTTGGAGAGATGGAGAAATGGTCAAAAGTTGATGCTTCTGTGCCAAGAGCTTATAGTCTATTTACAGAGATAAGGGTACTGCAGATGCAGTAAGTTGCAAAACAGTGGAAGTCTCACTTATTCATTTGGCCATTTGTTCATTCAACAAAGGACTATCGACTTCCTGCCTGCCATGAATCAAGCATTTTTTTCCAAGACAGTAAGAAATATAAAGATAAACAAGACAGGATTCTTGTCTAATATTAGATCAGAAGGGTTCAGAGAAGAGAGACAGACAACGAGGCCTGAAGGACACAGGGAATGCTTCGGAAGGATGTGGAAACTTAGTGAGGCCTTCCGTGGGGAATAGAATTTGGAGAGAGTCAAGACAAAAACTGGCAATGAATATAGTTTGTGCACACATTCAGTCCCTACTAGACCAAAAGTTCAAAGGCAAATTGGGAGAAATAAAGATGAATTTGTTTTTTAACTTAAAAGCCTTAGCAGAAGAGTCTGGAATTCAGGCAGTAGAGCAACTGGGATGGATTGTGGGCTTTTCACACATGAGAAGTGTCAAGGCATACCCATAATTACCTTTACTCTCCATTTCCTAGAGTTGACAAGTATCCATAGCGAATCTATTTTAGGTAGATGACCATGTATTCCAGAGCCAAGCCACCAGGTCTGAACCTCCCTGTACCACTTACTAACCATAAGGGACCTAGACTCTTGCCTCATATGGAAATGGCATAATAATAGTGTTGCCTCATGGATCTTTTCTGAAAGCTAAATGAATTAATCCACATAATGCAATTAGACCACTGCCTGGCACAAAATAAACCTGTATAATTTAGCTATAATTATTAATATTATTATTATTATCTGTTTTATATTTAATATTACCCTAAACACTGTAGTAGATGTATTTTTTTTAAAGTCCTGCCTTCAAAGACTTTACAATTTATGTAGGGGTATAGAGGTGGGGGGATTGCCATAAAGTCTATGGTGAAAAATACTTAACATTATGAGGAAATGTTCAAATATACAGCTAAGAAAAAAAGAAAATTACAATACAGAACAAAAAGTGTAATCCCAAATACCTTTCTCTGAAAGTAGATATGATTCCTAAATTCCTGGAAAATACCAGCAACTATCATTGACTTGTGGGATTAGGAGTGATTTAAAGAAGCAATATTGAATTACAAACTTTAAAGAGAGGCAGGAGGTGTAATGGAATTCATGGGCTTTGGGATCATAGAGAAGCGGGTGGCTGTATCAGCTAACCCTTTTGTCTGTGCAACCTTGAGAAAGTTTTGTTCTTTTTTTTAACTTTCTCAATCTCTGTTTCTTCATCTATAAAATGGGAGAGTACCTGGCACATTGTAGATGCTTTACACACTGCGGTTACTTCTGGAGGGTGAACTAACTCTCTCAGAGCATTCACTCGTCACCAGTTACACACAGGCCTTATCACTATAAGCCCCATCCATACCATTGGTTACTCAGTGTAACCAGTGCTAAAATGTGATCACATTGGTCTCAGACATTTTTAAATGCTCAACCATGTTGAAGACAAGGGGAAATAAAAGTGTATTTGTTTCTTCATTCATTTGACAAGAATTTATATTGAATAAATAACTGAATTTGCTGTGCATGGTGCTGGGTAAGAGACTTGGAAAGTATCTTGCTTGTCACAAAGTATGGAATTAATATTCCCTTTATATTACTTAGTTTATTTATTCATTTATCAACAATTCGTGAATTGTGTTCACTGTGCTAAGCAATGAGTATGAAATTAATTTATTCTCAATCCATTTCTTCTAGCCTCTTATAGAAGCTACATTTGGTTCTGCCTGTGGTTTCAAAAGGAGAGCTAAAATTATATTTACCTTTGACTATAAATAGCACTGGAATAAGCACAAGTCAAATAAATTCCCACTGATCAAATCCTAGCAGCTCCTATGTGACATTTCAATCCTTTCATGCTGTTTTTGAGCTATTTGAGTTAAGTTATTTGGAGTTTGCTTATTTTAAAAGCCAAGATCAGATGCTGTCGCATATTTTGTCATAGTCTCAGGCAGCATTGGAAGTTAAAGAAAAGCTTTAATTTAATCCAAAAGTCTCATATTTAATAAAAAGACTTAATACCAGATAACCAAAACTTGAATGAAATAATAAGAAAGACATAGAATCTCTTTCTCATCACAGTTTTTCAGACAATATCTATTTCTGAAACCCATATAAAAATAGAAAGATTCAAAAAACATTCCTCTTAGGAAAATATTGCCACCCACCTACAAAGGTATTCTTCAGAGTTGTAATGTCAAAAACTTTAAAACAATCGAAATTATATAATAAAAGAAAATTAGTTAAATAAACTATAGCATTTGCACAAAATATAATACTATATTGCCACTGAAAATATTATAGATGGATATATAATGAAAGTTCTACAAGATAAGTTGTTATATAAAAATCAGATTACAAAATAATATTTACAGAACATTCCAGTCCCACTATTTTGACCTTGCTATTTTTGTCTCTGAGGAAATTTTAACCTTGGACATGTTTACAGTACAAACACTTCTATCAGAATTAGGCCAGCTTTTTTTTTTTTTTCCAACTTTCTTCTTTAACTGAGATTTTGTTGTATTAGTTATTTTCCACTTAAATTGCAGTACTACAATTTCTTTAATAAGGTTTTGTCTATCAACTTTTATTGATTCCTTTCTATATGTGTGGGTTTTCTTTTGCAGTCATTATTTCCACCAAATTCAGTATTTCTCAGTAAGATTTTTCAGATCTAAACATCATCAAGATCTTATTCTTCAATTAATTTTTAGTCAGTAGCAAATTTTACCATGTACAATTTAAGGTATTGTCAGTTTTACTTCATGGAGATTATGCCAGTAATGTTTAATGTAAATATTATATTTATTTCTTAGTTATTCCATGTGAAAGTACTAATCTATTTAAAAAGAGAAGAAAAGGGGAAAAGGGAAAAGAAAGGAGAAAAGATAGGTGAATGAAAGAAAGGGAGAAGGCAAGAGAGAATGAGGAAAAAAAGAGACAAACATACAAAAACAGACAGGTGAACACATCTGAATAGTCAAAACAGTAGGATCAGTACTAAAATACAACTGAATAATGCTATCTCTTCCAGCTTAACCATGCTAATCCTTTCCCTTGACAAGATAAATTCCCAAAAGACTCCTCCAGAACATTTTTGTATTTCTTACTTTTCATCTCCCTACATACTGATCTGCGACAGAGAAACAATTTGCTGTATCAGAGAAGGATCTTTCTACATGACCGTATGACAACCAGTTCAAATACATAACATTTAATATTCTTTGCACTACAAACTTACCAATTAGCCTGAAGTTGTTCATTAACATCACTGGGTGTTTTGACATCAGCCTGTTTGGGGTAGGCAGAGGTCCTGTTGAATATCCAACATTCTATCTCTCAACATAAAATACAGAAATGTCCATGAGATTAAAGATAAAACTCAGAGGAAGATAATGAGTAAATCAAATGTTGGTCTGTAAGTCATGGTCAAGGGCATGGAAGTGAATGCCAGTGTAAGGAGGAAAAGCACAATGAGGAAAAGCAGATGAGAACAGGGGTGGGATCCCCCAGTTGATGTATTTTCTTCTCTGGGCCACTCTGAACACCAGTCCAGGATCTAAACTGCTCTCCTTGTGTCCCCAGTCCCCATGCATGTAACTCTATTGCCACAAATTATAACTTAGACCAAGGGCGTTCAAAGTTCTCACCCCTTTCTTGACGGTATAGACTCAAAATCTTCTGCAAAATCCTAATTTTTTAAATCAGAAAAAGCTGCTCTTCTGGAGCTGTAATGTGGAATGAATGTAGCAGGGCTGAGGAGGCAGAAAATCCCACACACTCAGATCCACTGCCCCTCCCACTCCTACAGCAACCTCAAGAGGAGTTCCATGGAACCCAGTTTGAACCCCATTGGCTTAGACTTTCTGTGCTGTGTTCTAGAATCTCTGAAGGTAAATTTTACAAGTAGCATTGCAAAGGTAAAGATGCCAATGTTTAACAGAGCATTGAAGGTTGAGCCAGCCTATTATTTTTTAGGTTTGTTTTACTGTTTTATTTTCTGGTTAAAAACTTAAATATTAAACATTTCTTTAAAATGTTTTTTATATTTATATTTATATTTATATTTATATTATTAAATGTTTTTATAATATATAATATTATATAATATTATACATATTATATATAATATAAATGTTTTATATTTATATTTATATTATTAAAAATTATAATGATGATAGCAAACAAATATGTAGTGCCATATTCCTTCCTGACAATGTTCTCAGTGTTTCACATGTATTAACATATTTCATCCCCTCAGCAACCCAGGGGGTCAATAATATCTGCTATCTACAAATGAAGAAAATGAGATACAGAATAGCCAACTAACTATTTGAAGCTTATACACCTTGAAAGTGAAGCAGGAATATATTAAAATCATAATCTGATATACATTTCATCTGCAGGAGTAAGAAATTATGCTTTAGTATAGTTATGGAAAAGCTTTTTCAGTGATTACCAAATCATATTGAATCTTCCTAAGCATTTCCATAAAGTCAGGTAAATTAATTCTCCATACCTACATTACAGAAGTTCATGAAAATTTTCTCTGAGTCATTCAAGATCTTTGAGGAGTTTTGAATCTTGGTAAATTCATTTTAGATAAGCATAATCTATGGCAATAATATTTGCCCAATGCAGTCTTCTTATGCAACCCACAAACAGAAAAAATACATCCCAAAATAAAGTTTTTCAAACTCTTGCTCAGTGTCACAGGGTAAACTAAAGTATATTGTGACTATATCACAAAAAAGTGCTATGGAAGATTAGTGCGAGTAGAAATTGTCAACAGAAAATGAGATTTTACCTAGATGATGGAGTTTGGGTGTGTTGTGGAAACTCCAAAACTCATGTGGAAATTTGATCCCCAATGTGGCAATGTTGGAAACTGATTGAGTAATGGGGGCGGATCCCTCATGAATGGATTAAGCTCTCCTTGGGTGAGGGGGGATTAATGAGTGAGTTCTTGCTCTATTAGTTCCCATGAGAGCTTATTGTTTAAAAGACCCTGGCACCTTCTCTCTCTCTCTTGCTTCCTCTTGCCATGTGATCTGCTTCTACCCACCGACTGTCTTCCACTTTCCTCCATTAGTAGAAGCAGCCTGAGGCCCATGCCAGATGCAGCTGTCCCAGAATCGTAAGCCAAATAAACCTCTTTTCATTATAAATTACCCAGTCTCAGGTATTTCCGTTATAGGAACATAAAATGGACTAAAACACTGGACTTTGAAGCATCTCTAGAATTTTATTAATTTATTTCATAATCCACAAATATTGAGTGCTGAGCAATGATAAAGGCTATAACCTAGATTTTCAAGAACTACTATAAATTTATTAATTCATTCAAAATTCAAGAGCTATTTATAGATGAACACTAATAAAAGCTAACACTGTCCTCAGCATTGGTAATACAGAAGTAAACAGGACAGAAAAGGTTTTGCAAACCTGTTAATGAAGACAGGCAGATGACAAATAAATAAATAAGAAAAGACAGGATAGTAATAAGAGGTATGTAAAGACAGTATGCAGTGACAGCCAAAGTCTGGGTGGCTACTTTTTGTTGTTGCTTGTTTGTTTGTGTTTGTTTGTTTTTATATTTTATTTTATTTTACTTCTCAATATACATTGTAGTTGATTTTCATGCCCCTTTATCCGTTCCTCTCCACCCCCTCCCCACCCCCACATCATATCTGTGCACTTGATTTAAACAGTTCAAGGAATTTTTGTGGTTAATCTGTCTTCTTCCCGCCCCCCTTGATCTGTTTGTGTATTTATTTATTTATTTATTTCTAGCCCCCACAAATAAGTGAGAACATGTGGTATTTCTTTCTGTGCCTGACTTGTTTCACTTAATATAATTTTCTCTAAGTCCATCCATGTTGTTGCAAATGGTAGTATTTTGTTCTTTTTTATTCCATCGTGTAGATATACCACTGTTTCCTTTTCCAGTCATCAGATGATGGACATTTGGGCTTGTTCCAACTCTTGGTTGTTGTAAATAAAGCTGCAATAACATTGGAGTACAGGTATTCCTTCAGCATGATGATTTCCATTCCTCTGGGTATATTCCCAGCAGTGGAATAGCTGGGTCATATGGTAGATATATCTGTAATTGTCTGAGGAACCTCCATACCATTTTCCATGAAGGCTGCACCATTTTGCAGCTCCACCAACAGCGTATGAGAGTTCCTTTTTCTCCACAACCTCGCCAGCACTTATCATTCTCAGTCTTTTGGATATTAGCCATCCTAACTGGAGTGAGATGGTATCTCAAAGTGGTCTTGATTTGCATTTCCCAGATGCTGAGTGAGGTTGAGCATTTTTTCATGTGTCTGTTGGCCATTCATATATCTTCCTTTGAGAAATGCCCATTCAGCTCCTTTGCCCATCTTCCAACTGGATCATTTGTTTTTTTGCTGTAAAGTTGTTTGAGTTCCCTATATATTCTGGATATCAATCCTTTATCAGATGTATATTTTGCAAATGTTTTCTCCCACTCTGTTGGTTGTCTTCTCACTCTGTCGTGTCCTTTGCTGTGCAGAAGCTCCTTAGTTTGATATAATCCCATCTGTTCATTCTTCCTGTAGTTGCCTGTGCTTTCTGGGTCCTACTCATGAAGTCTGTACCCACTCCTACTTCCTGGAGTGTTTTCCCTATGATTTCTTTAAGGAGTTTTATTGTTTCAGGATGCATATTTAATTCTTTAATCCATTTTTAGTTGATTTTGGTATACGGTGAAAGGTACAGGTCTAATTCCATTGTCCTACACATGAGTATCCAATTTTCCCAGCACCAATTGTTGAAAAGGCAGTCTCCTCCCCAGTATGTAGATTTGCTGCCTTCATCAAAGATCAGATAGCTGTAGGCATAAGGATTGATCTCTGTGTTCTCTATTATATTCCATTGATCCATGTGTCTATTTTTATGCCAGTACCATGCTGTCCTGGTTATTATAGCTTTGTAGTATAGTATAAAGTCAGGTAGTGTTATGCCTCCTGCTTTATTCTTTTTGCTCAGGTTGCCTTGGCTATGCATGGCCTCCTGTTGTTCCATATAAATGTCTGGATAGCTTTTTCCATCTTAGAGAAAAATGTCATTGGAATTTTGATGGAGATTGTGTTGAATCTGCAGATCATCCTGAGTAATGTGGACATTTTCGCAATGTTAATTCTTCCAATCCAAGAACAAGGGACATCCTTCCATCTTCTTGTGTCCTCCTCAATTTCTCTCAACAGTGGTTTGTAGTATTCTTTGTAGAGATCCTCCACATCCCTGGTCAGCTTTATTCCTAAGTATTTTATTTTTTTGGTGGCTACTGTAAATGGGCTAGCTTTTTTATTTCTTTTCCTGCATGTTCTCTGTTGGAAAATAGAAATGCTCCTGATTTTTGTGTGTTGAATTTGTATCCTGCAACTTTGCCGAAATCATTTATCAACTCTAGGACTTCTTTTATAGAGGCTTTAGGCTGTTCAATATATAGGATATATATTTTTAGTCTATTTTGTGTTGCTGTAATAGAAATACCTGAGACTGGGTAATTTATAAAGGAAAGAGGTTTATTTGGCTTACGATTCTGGGACAGCTGCATCTGGCACAGGCCTCATGCTGCTTCTACTCATGGTGGAAAAGTGGCAGGCAGCCAGCAGGTACAAGCAGATCACATGGTGAGAGGAAGCAAGAGAGAGAGAGAAGGCGCCAGGGTCTTTTTAAGCAACAAGCTCTGGTGGGAACTAATAGAGCGAGAACTCACTCATTAATCCTCCCTCCCCCACGGAGAGCCTTAATCCATTCATGAGGGATCCGCCCCCATGACTCAATCAATTTCCAACACTGCCACATTGGAGATCAAAATTCCACATGAGTTTTGGAGAGGACAGCACATCCAAACTCCATCAAGGATTATATCATTCGCAAACAAGGACAACTTGACTTCATCCTTTCCAATCTGGATGCCCTTTATTTCCTTCTCTTCTCTGATTGCTCTGGCTAGTACTTCCAACACTATGTTGAATAGGAGTGGTGAGAGTGGGCATCCTTGTCTAGTTCCTGTTTTTAAGGGAAGAGCTTTCATCCCATTCAGGATGACATTGGCAGTGGGCTTATCATATATGTTGAGATAATTTGCATCTATGCCTAACTTGTAGAGAGTCTTTATCATGAAAGAATGTTGAACTTTGTCGAATGCTTTTTCAGCATCTATAGAGATGATCATATGGTCCTTGTGTTTGATTTTATTGATATGGTGTATCACATTTATTGATTTGTGTATGTTGAACCAACTTTGCATCACTGGGATGAATCCCTCTTGATCATAGTGTATAATCTTGTGTATGTGTTGCTGTCTTGTGTTAGCTAGTATTTTATTGAGGATTTTTGCATCTATATTCATCAAGAATATTAGCCTGTATTTTTCTATTTTTGATATATCTTTCTCTGGTTTTGATATCAGGGTGATGTTTGTCTCATAGAATGAGTTTGGGAGAATGGCCTCTGTTTCAATCTTTTGAAACAGTTTGTAGAGAATTGGTATCAATTCCTCTTTGAACGTTTGGTAGAATTCTGCAGTGAACCCATCTGGTCCTGGGCTTTTCTTTGTTGGGAGCCTTCTAATAACAGCTTCAATCTTTTTTATTGTTATTGGTCTGTTCAGATTTTCTATATCTTCTTTGCTCAGTTTTGGTAGTTTGTGTGTGTCCAGAAATTTATCCATTTCCTCCAGATTTTCAAATTTGTTGGCATATAGTTGTTTATAGTAGTCTCTAATGATTCCTTGTGTTTCTGAGGTGTCAGTTGTAATATCACCTTTTTCATTTCTAATTTTTTTTATTTGGGTCTTCTCTCTTCTATTTTTAGTTAATCTTGCTAAAGATTTGTCAATTCTATTTATCTTTTCAAAAAACCAACTTTTTGTTTCATTGATCTTTTCAGTTGTTTTTTGGGTTTCTATCTCATTTAATTCTGCTGTGATCTTAATTATTTCTTTCTGTCTACTAACTTTAGGTTTGGATTGTTCTACTTTTTCTAGGTCTTTAAGGTGAAGTGTTAGGTTGTTTACTTGCCATCTTTCCATTCTTCTGAAGTAAGCATTTAATGCAATAAATTTCCCCCTTAATACAGCTTTTGCAGTATCCCACAGGTTTTGGTATGATATGTCATTATTTTCATTAGTTTCAAGAAATTTTTTGATTTCCTGTTTAATTTCTTCTTGGACCCATATGTCATTAAGTAGAATGTTGTTTAATTTCCATGTGTTTGTATAGCTTCCTGAGTTTCATTTATTATTGATTTCTAATTTTAATCCATTGTGATCAGAAAAAATACACGGAATAATTCCAATTGTTTTGAATTTGTAGAGACTTGCTTTGTGACCTAACATGTGGTCTATCCTGGAGAATGTTCCATGTGCTGATGAGAATGAATATTCTGAGGTTGTTGGATGGAATGTTCTGTAGATATCTGCCAAGTCCAATTGGTCTAAAGTATTGTTTAGATCTTGTGATTCTCTATTGATTTTTTTGCCTAGATGATCTGTCCAATGGCGAGAGAGAGGTGTTCAGGTCCCCCACTATATGGTGTTAGTGTCTATCTCTTTTTTAGATCTAATAGTGTTTGCTGTGTAAATCTGGCTGTTCCAACATTAAGTGCATATATATTTATGATTGTTATGTCTTCTTGATGGATAGATCCTTTTATCACTATGTAATGACCTTCTTTATCTCTTTTTATGGTTTTTGCTTTAAATTCTATTTTATCTGATTTAAGAATAGCTCCTACAGTTCATTTTTCATTTCTATTTGCATTATATATCTTTTTCCATCCTTTCACTTTTAGTCTATGTGTGTCTTTACAGGTTAAGTGAGTGTCTTGAAGACAGCATATTGTTGGGTCCACCTTTTTAATCCAGTCAGTCTGTGTCTTTTGAATGGGGAATTTAATCCCTTTACATTTAGAGTTATTATTGAAAGGTGCTGACTTACACCTAGCATTTTACTGATTTGTTTAGATGTCTTAAGTATCTTTTGTTCCTTTCTTTCTAATTGTCTGTTTGTCTTCTGTATTTGTTGGTTTCTTGGGGTGATAGATGAACTATTTTTTTTTCTCTTTTGTTAGCATTTTTGTTTTGCTGGTAGGTATTGTTCTTTCTTGAGTATTCATGGTAGTGATGGTTATTTTGTGGTATCAAACCCAGTACTTCCTTGGCTGGTCATGTGGTAGTGAACTCTGGCAGTTTTTGTTTCACTGAGAAATATATTATTTGTCCTTCATTTTGGAAGGATAGCCTTGCTGGGTAAAGTATTCTTGGCTGGAAATTTTTGTCCTTTAGTGTTTTGAATATATCATCCCATTCTTTTCTGGCTTTTAGGGTTTCTGACGAAAAGTCTGATGTTATCCTGATTGGGACTCCCTTATAGGTGACTTGCCACTTCTCTCTTGCAGCTTTTAAGATTCTCTCTTTGTCTTTGGGTTTTGCCAGTTTGATTATCACATGTCTTGGAGAGGATCTTTTTGGGCTGAATGTGTTGGGGGATCTTTGGGCTTCCTGAATCTGGAGATCTGTGACTTTCCCTATACCTGGGAAGTTTTCTGCTATTATTTCATTGAATAGGTTTTTGATGCCATTTCCTTTTTTCTCCCCTTCTGGTATACCCATGATTCAGATATTTGAGTGCTCAAGGTTGTCTGTAGTCTTAGATTTTCTTCAATTTTTTTGATTCTTTTTTCTGGTCTGCCTGTGTTAATTTAAACAGCCTGTCTTCTAGGTCAGAAATTCTCTCTTCTGCTTGTTCAAGTCTGCTGGTTAAACTCTCTGTTGTACTTTTTATTTCATTGAATGAATCCTTCAGCTCCACAAGCTCAGCTACATTCTTTTTTAAAGCATTGATTTCTTTGTACGTTTCTTCGTTCAGATCCATTATATTTTTTCTCATTTCATTGTGTTGTCTAACTGAGTTTTCTTGTATCTCATTTAGTTTCCTTAGAATTGTTACTCTAAATTCCTTTTCTGTCATTTCAAAGACTTCCTGTTCTATAGGATCTAGTGCTTGAGAGCTATTATTTTCCTTTGGTGGGGACGTACTTTCTTGATTTTTCATATTTCTGGTGTTTTTCCTTTAGTGTTTTGTCATTGTGTCCAGGGGTATCACAGTCCAGTTGTTTCACCCTGATGTCTGGCTTGGATCCTGAAGGGACTGCCATTTCTGGTCAGCAGGAACTAGCTTGGGCTGGGATTCCCACTGTGCCTGCCTGTTCTGGGACAGCTGGCTTGGGGTTGGGGGCCCAAGGCTCTTAAGTCTCTCCTGGGGGCAGGGATCAGCCTGGGCCGGAGGTCCTGCCCTGCCTGTCTTCTCCAACACAGCTGGCTCAGGGTGTGGGGGCCCCCAAGCCTCTTAAGTCTCTCTTGGCAGTGGGGACTGGCCTGGGCTGGAAGTCCCACCCTGACTTCCTTCTCTGGCCTGGCAGACTCTGAGCATGTGGGACTAGAAGCTCTAAAGTCTCTCTACACAGAGGGGAGCAACCTGAACTAGGGTCCTGTGGCACATGGTTCCTGCCTGTTCCAGCACAATCTCCGATCTTCTGTTGTTGCTTCTTAACAGTTGCAAATTGGTCTTTCTGTGGGAGAGAGCAACACCAGGAGCCGACTACTCCACCATCTTGACTGGAACTGTTCTTTCCTGGGTGGCTACTTTTAATTGATTAGTCAAGAAAGACATGTCTGAGGAAGTGATAGGTAAATTGAGACATAAAAGACAAAAAAGGGCTACTGTCCTGAAGAGAGAAGTACATTCCAGGCAGTGGGAATGGATAGTACAGAAGCCCTAAAGTATGGCCAAACTGGCTTATTCATTGAACAGAAAGAGGACCATTGTGGCTGGAGAATCACGGTCACAGGAGAGTACTGAGAAAAGAGGCTGGAACTGTGGGCCTCTCAGAAATAATAATCATAATAACCAAATAATAATAATACTTCTATGGGATAAATGAGGGCAGCTTGCTATTGCTATTGGAACACAGAGAGGCCTAACCTGGAGTAGGGAAAGTGGGGATGACTTTGAGGCCTATAGGCTGAGAGGAGATGGACAGACAAGGCAAGACTAAAAGGCACTCCAAGGAAATGTCTAGAATAACAAATAGTTCATTGCAGCCAGAATCTGGAGTCTGAGGCAGAAGCGTGTGAGAGATGAGCCTGGATACATAAGCAAGGACCAAATGATAATCGCCAGGAACTCAAAACACCCAAAAAATATTTTTCAACTGAGTAGATCAAACAAACACAGTAATCACAGATACAATGCATAACACAGATATAAACACCTCAGAAAGGGGCCCTCAAGAGCCTAGTGTTCTGACGATGATATTCTCTATCTTATGTCTATTCCCTACCCCCAGAAAAAAAATTAAGATACTATTTCTTTGCCTAGCTCAGTCACAAGATTCAGTCCTTGTCTACAAATGTCTTACTTTTTGTTGACTATTATCAAATGAAAGTCAGTGAATCCCCACTGCAGTAGTCTGTTCACCAACTATTCAGGTGCCTCTACCTGCAGTGTCTCTCCCTGAGGGAGAAATACACATCACTGCTCCGCTGAACTCAGAAGTGGCCATGTGATTTGCTTTATTTAGCTAATGAAACGTGGATAGAAATGTGTGTCACTTCCACACAGAAGCTTTTGCAGCCAGCAAGGTTGCCATGTTTTTTTTCCTTCTGCTACAATGAACAAGGGTTCCAGATAGAGGCTGCCCCATCAGACTTCAGGGAGTGGAGCAACAGCCAATCTGGAAAGATGTGGTGTAGAAGATAAATCAGTCTATAAGTCACTGAGATTTGGGGGGCTGTTTGTTAACTGCAGTGTAAACTAAACTAGCCTGTCTTGACTAACATATTCACAAACACAGACTTCCAGGGCAGAAAGGATGAGGCAAGGGACGCTGAGGACATACCCTATACCTGGAATCCTTTGTCGATAAGTACCTGGGCTTACCTCACTTGGTAATTTCCCCACAGGTTTAACACTAGAACCATGGAAATGAAGTATGTAGAATTTTACATCTCCACTCTCTTCCTGCTTGTGACCAAACAATTTCATGCTAATGACTAACTACTCCAACCCAAAAAAAAGTGTGACATGGGATGTAGGCAGCTTGTCTGTGCTCGGTTTTCACAGCCCACAGCTATAAATAATAGCATTGGGAAAGCACACATTGCCTTAGATGGAAGGCACAAAGAAAAGCACTTTCTCTGATAGTTTAGCAACACATTCAGATTTCATGTCTCAAGGTAAAAATAGGCCTAACAAATGAATTAAATCTGGAAGCTGAGCTGAAGTAAAGAACACTGACATTATGAAGCATGCCGTAGGAGGAAAGAGAGACTTATAAGGTGCTGTATTCTCTCTGCTGGTGAGCAGGATAGAAGGGTGGAAAAAGGATTTTCCTGAGAAATAAAAATAATCACCAGGAGTCTGAAATTAAAATCATCCTTATTAAATCAGTAACTAAAAGGAACTCTGAAAATCATGCAGGCTTTAGCAAATGATAAAATAAATCTCAAACATAGAATTTTCTTCTGTGTACTTTTCAACATCAGGGAGAAAAAAGATTCAAATAAAATAGATGTCAAAGAATGTTTAAAAATATATAAACTTCCAATTCGATAACTTGTATGTTTTGATTATTTAGATTGTTTTTCAGGTTTCAATAAAACCCAGCCATCTCTATTATACAATTTTTCAGTGCTACTTTTAATGGCTCTGGTACCTAAGCAAAGGAAGTGCAAGGAGATGCTGTATCTCCAAAGGACAAAAAAAAGGTCATCAACCCATCAACCTTTCTTAACGCTGCAGTCTAAGGTAAGGACCCCTCTCTATCCTATATGATATGAGAACTAAGAAAAATACTGAACTGTCTTCATATATCAAAATATATAAATTATATCTAACATTAGCTTGTAAGCTCCCTGAGAGTAAGAATCATTTCTTCCTCTCCTTTGTACCTGTCTCAGGGCCTAGCTAGTACAGTGGCTAACACTCAATAGGTGCTTAATACACTTTTTTAATTGAAGAGGGGGACTTTTCTCAAACAGTCCTTCTTTGCTTTAAGTGGCTTACTATCAACGAGCTGTATGCTATGTTAATGGAAAATTAGCGTAACTTTTATGCCAAGAAAACATCAGTAGAAAATAACAGCATATCCTAACTCTATGTCTAAATCTGTGGGCCTGCAATATTCTCTAAACTGCACTACTGGCATCCTAAGTGAGAATAACTCAATCACTTCACTGAACAGCTGGAGAACTGCCTGAATATGCCAACACTCTCATGGCATGGGGTGATTTGCCAGGTCTCAGTTCCCCAAGCCCAACCACTGGACACAGGTGAGACCTTTCCAAGAGATCCAAATGGCTTAGACACACAGCTGAGATGACTCACAGCCATAAGAGAGCAGAGGGCTCTTGTGTTCATTGTAAACACAAGCCTGGAACAACTTATTCCTGGATGTCTGGACAATTCTTGTGGTCAACCCCTCCAAGCATAGCGGATCTAAGTCATTTGTCATCCCATACAGTCAGCAATGGTTGTGCAAGCCCTCGGACACCATAGCAAAGCAAGAGCTTCTTTTTTTTTTTTTTTTTTTGGCAGCTTACTGGTGTGGGGATCTGAACCCTTGGCCTTGTTGTTATAACACTGCACTCTAACCAACTGAGCTAACCAGCCAGCCCTAGGGCTTCTTGATTAATTCGTGAATAGTTCTGTTCTGTTGCTTTAAGACCAGCTAACATGTTGGGACAAAGTACGATTTTAATATCATAAACTGAAATGTCATTGGTAAGGAATTTTGTATTTTATATTTATTAAATTACTAGTAGAGATTTCCAGAAGACTGGAAACCCCAGTTCTCACAATGCCTTTTTCTAGCTGGCATGAAGTGGCTCAACAACAGGACCTAAATTAAGACAAAATAAAGTAAACTAGGGTCAACCATCCTGTGTATTTTTTAGAATAAACACACCATGAGCTATATAATTTTTACCTGGGGTTAGTGACTTCAGAATCATTTATGCAGACTTAAAGCAAAATGAAAAGTTTCAAACTCACCTTTTATACTAAACAGATTCAACAAACACTGATGATGCTTACTATGTGTCAAGTACTGAGCTGGGCACAGGATGTTATCTAAAGTACATAGTACCTATTGCATGTTGCATACTTTTCTCTTCCATTGATTCCGCAATCAGAATACCACTCCTCCAATGCAGAAAACAAGCTTTCCATGAACTAATGAAATTTTCAGGCTCAAAAACATTTTGAAATAAAGACACAACTCTGAGTTAACCTCAATGAATATATGATTGCTTAGGCATCTATAGTAACATCATTGACAATCAGCCATTGTTGATAAGCCTATGCAAGGTCAAATTCTGCAGAGACCTTGAACTTAGCAGGCAAAGTAAAAAGCCAATTGACTGCAGAATCTGAATATGGATTTATTCATTTATCTATAAATTTATTTATCCAGCAGATATTTATCGAGTCCCTAAGAGGAGTGTATCCTGTTCTTGGCATTGGAGTACCATAGTGAATAAAACAGATTTTTAAAAAGTGTTCCCTTCTTTGCACTTATGTTTTAGTGGGAGAGACAAAATATAAACAGGCAAGCAAATAAAAAAAAATGTTTTTAGTAAGATTAAGTGCTATAGAGATAAGATAGGATAAAGTAATAGAAACCAGTTGATGGAATGGGAGGCAAAATAGATGGGGAACATCTCAGGCAAGCTATCTTGGCAGAAAGAGAAAACACACACAAACAAGATTACATTAGGTTTCATTTTAACTAGCAAAATACCAGAAATAATGCTGAAGCAAGGAGGACAAAGAAAGAAGAAACAGATCCAACATGTCTCAGCTCAACTCCCGAAGACTCCCCAAAATCCCCAAAGGGATGTCACAGCTGCCATTGATACAGCTCCTGGTATTTTCCACAGAGCAAATTCAAGGTGTAGTAAAGAATGATTAGCTTCTGAGTTGCAAAATAGGGTAATGTACCAAGACAACAGCCTTGCAAGCCACATTATCACATTAAGAGAAAATTTTCTAGATCGCTTTACTCTTTCCTTCAGTTCTTCAAGAATTGAGTCTGGAAGATACAAATCATAGAGTTCTACCATACTGCGGGAGAGAGGCCTATCCTCTTATCACAGCGAGGCCATCATTATGGTAGACAAAACATGTGTCATAAAGAAAGTAAAAGAAAGGCTGTCCTTTTCTGGATACAAGGTTGGTATAAAAGAGAGAGAAAAGAGGAAAAAAGATAAGTAAACATGTGCCTCCAAATTTTCCCCATCTTTGCTTCCACCGGGACAGGAGGAGATAGGTTAGATAGGTGGGCTACCCATGACATCAGCTACCTCCAGCTGAGAGTCTCAAGGGCACTGTCTAACAAAGGGTCCAATCTGAGGCACAGCCATTTAAACTAATTAGCGGTAGCCTGTGGATAGGCAAAAAGCTTTGAGATTTAGTGTTCACAAGCCACCTGCCTTTCCCTGTTGCTTGGATTCAAAATGAAATCCAGTGGGCTAACCAAGGAGCCCACCAGAGCAAAGCACAAGGACTCCACAGCAGAAGCTGAGGAAAACCCCCAGAACACAAGACCTGACGGAGGATCTGCCAGAGACTCAGTAATTGACACAAAGCATCTGGAGACCTGAACCAAAAGAACAGCCTGTAGGTTCATAAGCTCCAGACCTCAGCTCTGAAAGCCAAGAGAGAACTCAGTGATCAAGAAACCAATGGCCATGACTTTGGAGTCCAGAAGACATCACACCCAAAGACCCCCACATCTTCTCCTTGGCCCCCAGGCTGTACAAGCTTAAGCAGCACTCACCTCCATGCTGACACTGACTCAAAGCAGTAGACAGGGACAAGAGGCCACAGAAACTCTCTGAGCCTCTGAATATTTTTATTCATATGAAAGATTGAGTATATATAACTTAAAGGGATTGTTTAAATTGTCAGATTGGACTAGTTTTAAAACATACTGGAAATTTAATTAAGTTTTCCCACAAACCAGAAGGTAGGAGCTGTTGGAGGAGACAGGCTCTAGACAAAATAAAGGAGCTACGTTTCTTTGCACATCGAAATTGTCTTGTGAGTTAAATTCTGAACCCTGCCACACAAGCCACAAGTTTTGCCCACTCTCTGAATGCCAGTGGGGTTGATGTGCTGGGGTTAGAAAAACAGCTGCTGCCAAATTTGAGTCCAAAATATGCAGAACTGACGTAATGCTTTGTAGGTTAGTCAATCATTCTATTTAGAATTAAATTAAGAAGTTGCTTCTAAATAGATAAGGCAGTAACTACTTTCTTAGTTGTCTTTTCCCAGAGATCAGAAAGTCAGAGTCCTGTCAACACAAGTTTCATCATTGAAGAGACAACACATTCTAGAAACATAATGGATTCATAGGTGGTGCTTTTTCATGAGGAAAATAGATGGGAATAATTAAAGCTCCCATAACAAGTATCACTCTCAAAAATCTGGACCTCAAATTATTTTAGTTTCTTAGTTTTTTTAGTAGCTGGCCAATATGGGGACCTGAACCCTTGGCCTTGGTGTTATAACACTTCACTCTAACCAGCGGAACTAACTGGCAACCCCAGTTTCTCTCAATTTTAAAAGATCACAAATGAGTTCAAGAAGTAAATAAGAAATATGCTCTCAAATATGAAACCTTGATTTGTTCTGGAGAAATTTAAATGCAATAATAAACAGGAGTTAGCAATGTTTATTATTTTAAATAAAATCAGCATTTTTGAACCTATTTTTAAGCAAAATATACAAATACTATAAAATGATTTTCTAAGACTAAGAGATTCTTCCTTCAAAGAGGAAGGGGAAAAAGCCAGATTCATTGAAACCATTTGAAAATATTTATTTTCATTTATACTTTTTAAAAAGTTGTATAAAATAGATCTCCGCTAAAATAATTGAAAGTTACCCTACTGAAAAATACAACTTAGAAAGAAAAGAAGAGGCATGTTATTGGTCCTTTCCTGTTTCTACCTAGTTAAAAATAAAAATTAAAAATTTGTCTCCATTGTCCTTCTAACAACATCTTTTTATAACCAGTTTTATTGCTTTACTGTGGTATTATGCTACATCTTCTTAAAAGAAATATCTGTCTTCTATTCCACAAGTCAATCAGGTATAACATGCAGTTTATGCTTTAAAGCCAAAGTTCTCCTTCTCTGAGCATGATTTGTTGGGAAGTAAGTTACTCAAAAGAACTTCCAGCTTAATTTTTAAAACGCCCTCTCACCCAGCAAAACTTTCCATACCTGTTAAATCTTATGACCTCCGGTAACCCTTAATATGCAGAGGTGAGGAGGTGACTGATCACTCGCACTTTTCCTAAAGAGGCCCCTGCTCCTACCTGCCTGTAATCATGTTTTAATATTGAGCTTAATCTTCTTGCTCACAAATTACAAGCCTATAACCATTACCTCGAGAGTGACACCGGGAAACAAGGGTGCATTATTACTGCACCATCATCCCTTAATATTTCCAATTTACTCCTTTCATGTCAGGCCTTTGCAAGAGGCCTCCTTTATTCCTAAATTCCAGGAACACAGGGGCTAAGAAAAGCTCTGTTGTGTGGCAGACAGCTCCAGATCTGGTGTTCATGGGAAAGGGGGAGGCAAGTGGGCCATCCATTAATGGGCCAGTCTGGAGTCATTATGAAACCCCCTGCCTTTTCAAATGACTGATGGGCCTCTCATCCTTTCTAGGGCCTGGACCTCTCAGACTGCAGGCTGTTTGCATTCAGTCGACACTTCAATTTTATAGGCCTGTGGAGCCAAAGATTACAAGACTTTTGAACTCCAGGCTGCCTTCTGTCTGGCTACACCCTCTCTTCCTGGAGCCCAAATCTTTAACAACTCTACAAAAACAAGCAATTAGGGTAAGGTCTGTTAATCCTCTCCTTTTGACCTAGAGGTAATTATGTATCCAGCACCAACGGAGCGGGGGGGACAGAATGACCTGTACCAAAGCTCAGAGCTATTTAGAGAAGGACCCAAATGTGCTTCAAGGGAATGACTGGGATTGACACAGCTTCCTTAAAAATGTCCTACTGCTGTTTCATGGAAAGCTAGGTACGATGCTAGGCTAGATTCTTAAGGAAAAGAAGAAATGCATACATTAAAACTGAAAAGAAAAAGAAACATTTTAAAGGTTCAAAATATACTACAGCATTCATTGGTCTGTGTTTTAGTCCGTTTTGTGTTGCTATAACAGAAATACCTGAGACTGGGTAATTTATAAAGAAGAGAGTTTTATTTGGCTTACAATTCTGGGACAGCTGCATCTGGCATGGGCCTCAGGCTGCTTCTACTCACGGTGGAAAGTGACAGGCAGCCAGTGGGTACAGGCAGATCACATGGTGAGAGGAAGCAAGAGAGAGAGAAGGTGCCAGGGTCTTTTTAAGCAACGAGCTCTCCTGGGAACTAATAGAGTGAGAACTCACTCGTTAATGCCCCCTCCCACAGGGAGAACATTACTCCATTCATGAGGGATCCGCCCCCATGACTCAATCAGTTTCCAACACTGCCTCATTGGGGATCAAATTTCCACATGAGTTTTGGATGGGACAACACATCCAAACTCCATCAGTCTGGTAACTGACTTTGTCTTCCTCCACTGGGCAACTGCACATCTGGTTTCTTCATACATAATAGCACACACCTCTTCTTCTTATCACTCTGTCAATGGACTTCAGTCTATTGACAGCTATGAAATTTTGTCTAAGATTTATCGAATTTAGAACATGATGGTCTTTTTAGTTACTCAAATTAAAATGATAAACAGTACAGGAAAAATCATAGCATTCCTTTCAAAATCTGATTTATAAAACTGTATTTTATTTCTAATCTGAATTATTATTTAGCTTAATAATAAACAACCTGCAAAGGGTCCTCAGAGAGAGGAAAGGAATCCCTTTTATTCCTGCCAACAAATGTTTTGCTATGAAATGTATCAGTGGTCAACTCTGTTCCTACCTGGCATCTTTTCAAACAAGTCTGTAGTTTTCCTATAAAGATTTTGCATGGATGTGCCAACTATACAGTTCTTGGAACACAAGCATTATAAATTGTAGTAGGGCTACCACTAACACTAAGAGAACAGGGAGTTCCCAATTTACCAGCAGATTATATTTCCAAACCTCATTTTTCAAGTATTTGGAATGCAGAATGCATTTTCCCATAGAAACATTGTTATGACTATTCCATCCAAGTGAGTCTGCTTGACAGCTCTTGGCGCACACTCCGTGACATCCTGCCTGTCTTGCTTGATTCATGCAGTTCTCTCCTCCTGGAATGTCCTTTACTCCTCTTCTATCTCATATGTAGTACCAAACTCATGCCCTTTGTGAACAGCTCAAATGCTAATCCACCAAGATTCCCAACAGATGTAACTATCACTGATCCACAGAACTCCTAAAGTGTTTTTTATAGCCCTTCTATAACAGACATTTTAATTATTTCCCCCGACATTGTTCTTAAAATCTTCCACATGCTGCTGTGCATTACGACAGAGTGGGATTCAGTGTATAATATTTCTCAAACTTATTTGACTCATCTCTGTTATACTGAGCATCTTGAGGAATTAATGTTACAATGAATATATTTGAGAAAATACGATTGTATGCCATAATGCACCTAAACTATGCTAATGACTCCAATTTAATGGGTTTTGAGGAATAAAAAGGAAGAGAGAAGGAAGTTTTCTCCTCAATTCCTAAAGTCAAAACCAGCCCAAAGATGTTGTCATTGGCACCCTCACTGCTCCATGTACTCTTTATACAGTTCCTGAAGATCTTTTCTCCCAGAAACCTACACCTTTTAATTGCGCTCACTAAGTTCTGATCTTTTAATCAAAGTGTTCCCTCTCCTTTTGTCACCATCTACAGTAAAAATCCCCTTTCCCACTAAGCAGGTGAGATGTCCACAGGAAAGCAGACTAGCTAAATTGTGTCATGTTATGTGTGAAAAGTCAATCCTTTAACTCTACAATTCCTACATGTATTATACATTTTTATATTTCTATTAACACTACCCCCTCAGAAACATGTCTAGGTACACAAGAATATAGTTCAGTCAGTATTACAAATGAAAGTGTAGGGCAAATATTTTTTAACGAAGAGTGCTCATATTTAAATGAGATCATTATATGTCAGATCTTTGCTATAAGAAGTAAGGAACATCGTGGTTGCCAGGATCAAAATCACCATCATTAGTTTTAGTAATAGTACTTCTTATGCTATTCTCATCTTGTAAGCTTTGTTTACTTAAATAATTCCCTTTATCATAATTAGTAATATTTTCCTAAGGGACATTACAGTCTTCTAAGATTGCTCTATTTCTGCCAGTTAGGTTTTGTTGCAAAACCAACCACTTCAAAACTGAACAACTCAAGCTTTCCACATCCCAGGAGCCTTTTGACCCACCACTTCCAGCAGGAGTCCTTGTAATGCTTATGTCCCCTGTCCTATGAGTCCAGCCATCCTGTGTCCCAGGAGCTGCCTTAGTCCTGAGCCATGTGTGTTGTGCTGGGGCATGTCCCACTTGATATTGGCTTTGATTCTGAAAGCACACGGTGCCAGAGATGGCTCTGTCCCAATGGACAGGGAGCAATAGTGAGGAACTTGGAAAACCTGGGCAAAACGAGCATTTCCTTATTATATCTCATCTACAGCCAACAGGATAATAGCAGAGAGTATTTCTTGGTGGATTTTTATGCAGCAACATCTGTTGAAAGTATAAAGAAATATTTTTCTCAAGACATTGATGTGATCATACCTAATACTGTAAACCACCCACTAACTCAGGAAGCAAAAGAATATGAAGGGATTTTTCTGGTCCCATCTTGAAGAAAAAACATATCCCAAGAAGAAGATATAAAAAGAGTCACTAGTTTGCATCCTTATTTTTAATTCTCTCACTCAGGAGCACCATTAATTTAGTTTACAAACTTGACCTTTATCTATTTAGGAATATGTTGCAGGAGCCATTTGAGTTTCTGAAGGCATTGTTAGCTTTTGATCCCCTTTGCAGTGATGTGAAGGTGAAACCCTTGCTTAGACTGCTCTCTAAGTCTGTGGTACCAGCATATTACCTTGACTTTCCTTTCACTGATGAAATTTCTTTGCCAGTGAGGCCTTGTTACCTTACATCAATAGCTTCGTGAGCTTTATGTCGGGCAACAATACCGATAACACCATTTTGTGGAGCAAAATTTATTAAAATTGCCTTAGATTGCTAGCAAGTCATTCAGACTCTTTAAACGTGGAAAAATAGATTTTTTAAAAAATTGCCATAGTACTTTGATTGGGGTAGGAAATGTGATATTTTAAACAAACAAGTCAAAAAGTGAATATTAAGTGGTTAATAGCACCAATGATTTATTATAGCTCTCAGTTCTTCAGGTCTGAGACGGTTAGTCTCTCTTTCCATGTAGTTTCTTATTCTCCAGGAATCCAGTTTAGGCTCCTTCAAAAGGTGGTCCCTGGGTTCCCTGCAGCAAGAGAGCAAGAGAGTGTGCATACACACCCCAGTGTGTATGTACTTTTCAGATATCTGCTGTATCATGTTTGCTAATGGCCCATTAGGCAAAATGAGTCACATAGTCAAACCCAGCTATAAGGGTTGAGGAAATAAACTCCTCTGTGTGACTGGAAGGTAGCAAAGTCACATCACAAAGGGGCATTGGTGTAGTGACAGAAGGAATAGGCACCCCATCTCTGCAAACCATCTGCTTCCTTGCCACTCTGGCCATAGTGAAAACTGAGATGAGCAGTTCCAGCTGAGCCCAGCACCAATTGCTGACTCACACAATTGTGACAAATAAATAATTATCATTAAGGCCACTCAGTTTTGGGGAGCATTGGTTCTGCTGCCAAAGCTAACTGAAACCACTTCTGCACCCATACCATAGGTAAAAGTTTCAAAATTTTTTTAGTTTCCTTTGTTGAAACTCATTTTTTATGCTGGAGTATTTTAAAGTAAATTAGAGACATCATGTGAATTTTCCCCACTATGTCTATAAGCAGAATGGAGAACAAAGGGTGTTTTCCACATAAAAGTCAAGTATAAATTAGGCACTTGAAAATCGGGGCAGGCCTTTCCTGCCACATCTATCATTTATTTGCCAATGAAAAGAAAGAAGACAGTCTTAATGGAACAATCACAAAAACAAAATATTCATTTTGTTTAGAGATGTTATAGGAGAAACCACCATGTGCTTTGCTATGGTTTGAATGCTTTTCCCCTTCAAAAATCATATTGCAATTTAATTGCTGTTGTGATGGTATTGGGAGGTGGGACCTTTAGAAGGCATTCAGGTCGTGAGAGCTAAATGGATGTCCTCATGAATGGACCAATGCCTGTTACTGTGGGAGTGTATTTCTCCCCTCTTGCTTGCTCTCCCTCATGCTCCCTTTGCCCTTCCACTATGGGATGCCCTCTGCCATGTTATGACACAGAAAGAAGCTCCCCACCAGATGCCAGCCCCTTGATATTGGACTTCCCAGCCTCCTGTGCTGTGAACCAACACATTTCTGTTCTTTATAAACTACTCAGTCTCACGTAATCTGCTATAGCAGCACAAAACGAACTAAGACACTACTTCCTCCTTAATATAACATAGTAAGCCAAACCAAAAGCTATGTATTTCCTAATGAAAAATCTCAAAATTTATAGAACATGTTGGAGGGAAAAGAAAAAGGAGGTAAACAAGAGAGGCTGGCAACTCAGCTCCAAGTTTGAATTTTAAAAGGAAAGACTTCCACTTTTCCCACTCACCATTACTCAAACTGCATTTCTGAACTAGTTCTTCATCAGAATGTAGCAGAATAAGTGTCAATATAGAATACAGCACACTGGATTCTAATTTTGCCATTGATTGGCTGTTTGACCTCAAGCAAGTCATTTGACTCCTCTGGGCCTGTGCTTTTGCAACTAATTAATTGAAAAGGTCAGACTAGGTGACTTCCCTAAACGTTGGTCTTCTAGAAATTAAACAACTGTCCCAACTTTATACCAAGTACTATTGGAAAGCTGGTTGGTTTAGCATTGTTGTCAAAAGCATGAGCTTTGTTATCAAAAAGAACCATTTTCAGTTTAGTTCGGTAACTAGCTGGAAAATCTTGGGCAAGTGTCTTAAATTCTCAAAGTCTGTTTCCTCATCTGTACTAAAACAGTAATTGTATTAGAATCTATTCACTATAAGATGATGCATATCACATGTTCAGCATATGCCTGGCACATTAGGGAGTGCTCGGAAAATGTGCCTTCTTGTTGACAAGAACCTAAACCTCATCTGTTAGTCTTGTCCATACTGTCATAAAATACATAGGTCGGGTCACTGTTCAACAAGAGAATTCTAAAGCTGCTCCCCTCACGATTGCTTGGACCCCAGCTCTGCTTGCCTGTCCTTCGGAGAAAGCAGAACCTGAACACCCAAACTCAACAGAACATTCTGGATCTACTGCTCTCCCTGCTCAAACTATATTACTTTCCTTTTTTAAAAATCCTAATTTCAAGCATGAGAAAGAAAAAAAAGTTTCAGGATCTGGGCTTAAAAAAGAGGGGGGTAGGGAAACAGGCTGTACAGACTAAGTTTGGTTTCTTCCAGATTTATGGAGGAACTCCCAGCACCAGCTCCCAGAGTGAAGAATGTCTTCCAGGCATCTGATTGAAACAAGACACTCAGTTTAACCAGTAATTCTGGTCTTTCCATCTTTTCCCCTCATGTACAAGGTATCAAAGGGACAAATGATGCCTAAAACTTCAAGATATTTTTATTCTTCACCTAAAAACAACTATATCTATTCACAAAATGAGAGGTAATTGAGAGCATATTTAGACAAGAAGACTCTGTTACTCAGTCCTTATGGGTCTCCATTGCAATTGCTAAAGATAATAACAAAACAACCATGTAATGTGGGGAGTAAGGGATAAAGACGCATCTCATCATCCCCCAGCATCCTCTAAGCCAATAGACACAAGAAAGAACATAGGGACAGAGGCAGGGCCAGGGCAGGAGAATGAGTTAATGACCACATATCAAGTGAATAAGTAAGTAAGAGTTACAGAAAGAAGTGAACAAATGGGTAAATAAAATATATTCCAGGGCTGGCCATTAGCTCAATCAGTTAGAGCACGTTGTTAACTCCAGGGTCAAGGGTTCAGATCCCCATACCAGCCAAAATATATGTGCCAAATAAATGTGCTCAAAAAATACACACACACACACACACACACACACACATGGTGACATGGGGACATCCCTCCTCTACTCCCTGCCTACCCCCTTCTCCATCTCCCAGGTCCATCTGGCACCACAAGCAGCCTCAAGGGCACATTTTGGGATAGCCCAGCCCACACATCCAAGAAGTTAAACTCTCCCTAACAGTCAGCCCATGGCAATCCCACAGGCCTAGAAGTGCACAGTATACTGCTGTCAGGAGGACAAACTCAGGGAAGAGACCCACTCAGGATCTGGAATCAGGTCTGGGAACTCAAGGGCCCAGGGTAACCAGAATGTGGTCTCAAAAGGGGGCATGACTTCAGAGGGATATGTCCCCTTGGCTTCTCGGACTTCCTGCTCAGTGTATCCCAAGGAAGGTCAGAACAGAACCTTCCTGAGCATGGAGCCCAGGGTAGGAACACCTCTTGCCTTGTTCTCAGGGCAACACTGAACAGACCACGGTTTTCTCCTCAGAATCTTCCTAGACTTTTGCCCCAGGGGACTGTGAGGTTCCTCCTCACCCCTCCTCACACAGACATATGGCCTCTACAGAAGTTTCTTTGTGCTTTAACTACTTTTAGGTGACACCTCCACTCCCACAACCTTAGCCATAAATCACAAACAAATGTCAAGCAACCAACTTCTCTCTAATGTCTCATTCCTGACATTATTCTTCAGTCTGAAACCGAAGCCCAAAGTTTCTCATTTTCTCCAAATTCAGAAAGCTTGTCTTTTCTTGACATTTTTTCCTGCCCCAGGGTGATCCTACTCTCATCCGATCTTTCCCCAAGGTGGAGATACTTTACGTCTATCATACACACACAACAACTATCCTAAAGTCATTACTACTCCCTCATTTCCCATAAGAAATCAATACACTAACACTCAGTTTCTTTTTTCAATTAATAATTACTCATACCCAGCTCTGCCTCCCTATTCCTGGGTGCTGATTATTTTCTAATTTTATTCGTATTCCCTTTTCTTAGAGGTCATCCCTGCCAGCAACCTCAAGACTGGAATCCACTCAACCCAAACCACCAACTGTGTAATCGTGGCTCCTATTCTCTGAACCCAGTGGGTGTTCTTCATCACCTCACCCACCACCCCCACACAAGACTGTCACAGAGCCCTCACCTGTGGCCACCTTTGCCACCAAGCATTCTCTCTTCCTCATCCATTCCCCACCTGCTTTCTCCCTTTCACTCATGGGAAGCTGTCCCTCCTTCATTCATTTCTCTCATACTTCAACTTGCTTTCTGATATAACCTTCCCTGTTCTAAGCAAGTGCCATCTTCTCAACCAGAATGCAAGAGCCCTCTTCCTTGCAGGCACTGTGAATTATCACCAGGCCAAGGCATAGGGACCAGCCTCAGGCAGCAGGTTTATTTCTGTCTTTCAATCAGACCTACAGTGTCTCCTACACTAAGGCCAGGCTAGTTCTAAAAAGAGCAGGGAGAACGACAGGGCCAGCTGAGTGGGTGCACGGCATGGGCTTCATGGGCCATGTGCTGGGTTTAATGTTCTGATGTCACTGTCCTGAAATTCTTAATAATGTCTTTGGGCTTTTGTTTTGTAAGTGAAGTCCAGTGAGACAATGGGGCATGTGCATGAGCAAAGGAGATATGTACACCATGCATGCCCTCTATTGATTACCATCCCATCTGCACGTAGCACTCATGATGCCCCATGAACACAGAATTCTGGTGGATCTATGATGATTGGGAGTTCAGTGGGATGGAAAATGAGCACAAGGCAGGGGTGTTACATCTATGGCTAAGTGGGGGACATTTTCCATTCCAACCAGAACTTGCCTCAAATGCAGAAAGAAAGCAATGGCATTGGAAGAAGCCTAAACAACCAAGGAAACCTGTCGTATCCTTTGTTACTCCTAGTACTTCCCTGTTGTTAACCAACCACCAACTCTGAAAATGATGACATGGAAGAAAGGGAAAGATCAGGAAACCAATATTTCCTTCCATACTCATTAGTAAGCAAAAGGTAAAGTGTTGGTAAAATGTTGCAGAAGAGTATCAAGAAATAAAAGCAATTGTGTTAGTTTTGTGTAACAATTCCACTATTCTGATAAGAACAAATGTATGCACATGTATGAATTACAAAACATGAAATGTATAATTTTGGTGATTCTGCATACAAATCCAGTGCTCTTATATTTGCATTCAAAATGCATTTCACAAGATAAAGATGAGCAGTAAAATTCATGATAATAATTTTAAACATTCATGTTTCTTAGAATTATATTAAATAGCAAATTTAAAACACCATAACAAGTTGAAAGCAAAGCTACAGATAAAAGGAAGACTTTATGTTTCAGTACCTTTAACTGTACCTTTTTTCCAGCTATTTGAACAAGAAGCCCTATTCTTTTTTTTTTTTTTTTTTTTTTTTTTTTTTTTTCCTACATTGAGCCATGAAAGTTAGGTAGCCAACCCTGGTGAACAATGAAAAGAGATTGAGTGTGATAGAAGCTGGGAAGGGATGAGCACTGGGCCAAGGCCAGCAGGATATAGACATTTGTCTAAATGCCCTTTTTGACCCTAGTATCCCATTATTCAAACCCCTCCAGTGGTGTCCTGTCTCACTCAGAGTTGAAGTCAAATTACTCACTATGGCTTTATCCCACCAGCACCTTCCCTGCCCACCTTGCTGACCTTGTCTCCCACCACTCACCTCCTCCCTGAGCTCCAGCCAGGCTATTCTCATTGCATTTCTTCTAACCTTCCTGGCGTTCTACCACCCCAGGGCCTTTGCACATGTCAACACCCCTCTCTAGAACTGCTTTGCCCCGAGCACTCACTTTCTGAAATCCTCAGGCATCTCCTCTAATGTCTCTGTGTCAAAGAAGTCTTTCCCAATCACCTCATATTTTAGCAATACTTCATTCCCCTTTCTTCACTTTCCTCCTTAATACTTTTTACCACCAGACTTATCATGTATGTGTTTATTTCTTTATTTAATCTTGGTCTCCTTCATTGGAATGTAAACTCTATGAGGGTAGAGGCTTTCTCTGTTTTACTCACTTCTATATCCTTGAGCTAGGACAGTATAAATATTTGTTGAATGAATGAAGCTAATATTCTTCCTAAAAGATGAAATCATTTAGATTGAGATAAGAAAAGCTTATTTAATATGGAGGCATAAATCTGGATGAGCTTTCATGTTACTAATGATCTCTAACTTGGATCCACAAGTGGTGCCTGATGTCCAAAGTCAGGAAGCATTTTGTTTAAGGAAATCCACCCAAACAGGGCGCCAAGGAGCCTGGGTCTGCGAGAGGGGAAGTGGACTCTGCCTTTTTTGAGCTGTGCAATCAAAAGCAGTAACTAGAACCTCCTAAAGCCTCATGTTGCTCAGCTATAAAATGAACATGATTTAATAATACCTGTCCTCCTTATCTCACAGGTTTCTATGCGTAATAAATGAGATAGTAAAAGTAAACATATTTTTGCAAACAAAGCTGGAATGTTAAAGAAATGCAGGGGGTCATCTCTGCCCTGCTAATTAAGGAAACAGTGGGAGAGAGGGGCTTGGTGGAGGGGAAACAGGACTGCTGGGCCATTTAGCTAAGACTGATATTCTGAGAGAATGAAATGAAGGAAGCAACGCAGAACAGCAGATGCAGGTCCTTGTTGATCTTTCGCAGGGTGACCCTCATTCATCTCCCATTGGACATGAATGTCACTGAGCCCAATTAGAGTTAGCCTTTCACATAACATTCAAATTCCTGGACTTCCGAGAACAGCCATATATGGGAGGAACAGACAGTGCGATAAGAGGAGAGGAATGGAAAGGCAAAAGGTTATGGAAAAACTGGAGGTTTTCACATTCCCCCACACAAAGGACAAAATGTATCAACAAACCCTACAATTTTGGAAAAGACTTCACTAAAGGATATTTACCCAAGTGGCAGGCCATTCTCTGTTCCAGCATTTCTGTCTGTGGTGGGGTTTTATGATTATGATTATGATTATTTATTATTTTTACTTCCAGTCTGTGTTTTTATGTGTTTGGTTATTTGCTTTGTCTTCTATTCATTTGTTTAATTTTTTATTTCATTTTGCTGCACTCACTATGCAAGCTGATCTATACCTAGCACCAAAGCCGCCCCGTGCCTACTGACTTTGTCTGCCTGGACACAGAGCCTTCGTGTTAGCACACTCGCCTCCACTAGAATATAGTTTTAAGATTCATTTTCTTGCTAACTATGCCCCTGCAAAGACAGTGAGGCATAGAAAACCAAATTGTGCATGATTTTAAATCAGGAAACTGAAGGATTTTTTTCAAAAGCACCTTGAGATGCTTTAAATGAACCTTTTTGGTAATTTCAGGGCTCCAGATAATTTAAGCAGAACATTTAAAAAATAAAAATAAAAATGCTTTGAAGTATACCAAAAAAGGGAGGTAGAAGAGGCTGTCAAAAGTGGGCAGCCTGACAGCTCTGCTGACAAGGGAACTCCTGCAGTCTATTTTTAAACCAACCTGTGTAATTTAGGAGAGAAGTCTCCATGTCTCCTGAGAAAGCTTTTGGGGGCGGCTGGAGATAAGTTTGCAGCACTAGAAATGGCAGTGCCGCCCACACTGAGAAGGCTGAGCTGCAAGATTCTGCCTTTTCACAGAACCAAAAAAAACAAAAGTATTCATTTCCTGAGTGAAATGGAAGCAGCCTCTAAAAGAGAAAAAGCACAAAAGCCCCTAGATCTTCTGAAATTGGTATGAATGCCACGATATTGGTGTTGGTAACAAGCAAGAGATGTGAGTGATGTAGAGCCTAATTAAGAGGCACGGAGAAAAATTGGTAGTGGGCATATGTAAATATGGTTGTTTGACGTAACTCCATTGAGAGATATGGAGCCAATGTTACAGAGCTCAAACAGTGTCTCCAGCACTCCAATAACTGGTCCTCAGAGGAACAGTGAGGATGGAGATGCATCCACGGGGAGGATACAAAATGATTTAGCACAGGGATTACGGAATCCCACCTCCCGTCTTCCTGGTTGCGTGCATAATGTGAGTTCTTTAACCCCTCTGATCCTTAGTTTTCCTCATCTATAAAATGGAACTGGTGGCATTGTGACTTACAGGGTTGCTGTTAGGATTAAGTAACAGACAGAATAAGCATCACTTAATAAAAGCACAGTGAAGGGCACACCTTGAGCATCTGCCAGACCTTGGATCTGTTCAAAGGACACTTAGTATGAGGAACCAGTAAGGGGTTTTCTGGGGGGCACCACACTTATTCTTCCTGACAATCAAATAAATGTCCCAGCTGCCTCCTCCAGCTTCTGGTTAGACCAGTGCCTGATCCTGACTTAAGATCTAAGACTAGTTGTGACCTCCCCCCAACATCCATACACACACACACACACACACACACACACACACACACTCCCCAGGCCACAGCCAAGAGTACATGCCGTGCCAGTGCCCAGCCCTGGGTGACTGACCCCGACACGGGCCCTGAAGGGCAATTGTTTGACTGAATGGAGCCTGTTATTAAAAATTAATTTCTGTCAAATCTGATTACATATGAACACAGCCTCATTGTGATCACTACTGCGATTTCTGGAAACAAACACAAGCCCTACTGTTGCCAGAAGCAAGGGGCAGTTTAGGACAGTTCTGAGTCTAGCTCTATGAACACAGCCAGCAGATTCCCCAGGGCTCACAAAGGCATTTGTCCCCCGAGGACAGAGATATGCCTCACCCTCCTCTTCTGGCTCCTCCCTGCAACACACCCACTTCCTGGGGCACATTTGTAGAGATCAGAAAGCATGCTGCTTAGTGCAGATAGACCCTGCACCTAACAGAGTGTGCTTGCCCTTTGAGAGCTTACGGTTCACATTCTGTAAAGATGGAAGAATGGTAGATGGCATCACTGCCTAACTCACAGGATTAATGAAGGAGATTAAATGAGATAATATATGTAAAGCACCTGGAATATAGAGAGCAGGTGCTCAATAAACACCTGTTCTATCTCCTGCCACCACCCTGTCCTGGATATTCCTGTACTAGGATATTGACTTCTGTGATGTTTCTTTTAAATTTAGGGCAGTAAATAATAGCAGGGTTGGGCGAGGTTTCATTTTCTTTTTAGCAATGAGTTGAAGAAAACAAATCTGAGGTTAAAATACTCTAGACCAGATTTACATATTCCACACATCTCAAATAAAATTTGATTTTTCTCTTTTGCATTGTTTCTTCTAATTTCACGCCATTTGATCAAGAAGCAGAGAGAGTTAAAAGTGGAAGGTTCATTACTTACATATTATCAATATTTTTGCCATCAACAACTTGGACCTGGCATTGCATGATCTTCTAATGTGGTGGAGGAAACCTCAACTTTTAAAAGGGATGATACCCCACTGACTGAAAAAGAGTGAAAGGAGTGACAGTACCCAGTGAGAGGAGGGTGACAAGTCTGCAAGAGGGCAAGCAGGCAACAAGAATCAGATGGAAAATGTCCCAGTCATACCACTTTCTATAATGTATCTAAAGGAAATAATTAAGCAAACATAAACCAATGATTTTCATTATAGTGTTGCTGATCCTAGTGAAAAAATTGGAAATAAGTTAAATATTCCTCAAAAGAAGGTTGATGATATAAATTTTTGTGCATTTGTACAATTGAATACAATGTAATAGGTTTTTTTAAAAAACAATAGATGAGTATTTCACCACTCAGTGAAATGGAAAGATTGTCCATAAATTGTTGAAGTAGAAAAACCAACTGGTCATTCTTTCTGTATATTTATATAAGCAATTTTTAAACTCAAGTATGTTTTGTCAAACTTTTGCATGGTTATCTCTCGTGGGAGGATTATAAGAATACTTTTAAAAAATATCTTATAAACTTAGGATGGTATGAATTATCTAATTTAAGCTTATACCCTTTTATAATCACCCAAACAAATTTTTTTTAAAAACATGTTATAAAATTCAACCTTTCTCATCTGCAAATTTTTTTTAAAAAAAATGAGAGTATGCATCTAAGTACAAAGTTTCAAAATGCACAAAGCAAACACTGGCAAAATTAAAGGAAAAGGGACAATTCAACAAACAAATGTATAGATTTAAACATCTTTTCTCAGCAATTAGTAGACCAACTAGACAAAATGTCAGGAAAAACATAGAAGATAACTATGGAACTGGAACTAATTGATGTTTATAGAACACTATACACAACAACTGAAGAATACATGTTCTTTTCAAGTGCCCATGCTACATTCTCCAAGATAAATTACATGCTAGGTTATAAAACAAGTCTCAGTTACATAAAAAGTTTGAAATTATACAGAGTATTTTTCTCAGATCACAATGGAGGTAAATTAGAATGATAACATTAACAAAATAACAAAACAAGTAATAAAATATCTAGAAAAATTCCAGCTGTTTGGAAATCAAATACACTTTTAAATAATCCATATGACCAAGAAGAAATTACAAGGGAAATTAGAAAATATTTGAGCTGAATAATAATAGAAATATAACATCAAACTTTTTGAAATGCGGCTAAAGCAGTGATTAAAGGGAAATTCATAGCTTTGATCACTTATGTAGAAAAAAAGAAAGGTATAAAATAAAGGTCTCAAGATTCCTACAGTAAAGCCTGGGAATAGAATAGCAAAGTAAATCCAAAGTATAAGGGAAAAAATGACTCATATAAGAGCAGAAAATTGAGACAGACAAACAAAAATGAAAATTAACATAATAAAAGGGTTGGATGAAGATCTTTAAGGTGGCTTTTTTTCCAAAAAGTTCTGTAAGTGTAAGTGTACTTAGGATATTAGATTCCCAAAGACTTTCTTCCTACCTCTAGGTGATTCATCATTCTATTTAGCAAATGTTTGTTTATTTGCTTGTATCTTTTAGGCAAAACCTTTCTTAAGACAGATGCTATTAGTACTCCTAGAGCATAAAAGCAAATACACATTACCTGTCTAGTGATATGAGGTAACCTAGACCCTTTACAAACTTTCACTTTGCAGGTATTTATTAAGGATCTGCAAAGTACATGACACTATGCTTTACATATGCATTTCATTAATATACACAATGCTCATATTCATTCACCCATTCTACAAATATTTATCAAGCATCTAGTATGTACCAAACAGCATTCTAGGTGATGGGTTAGCAGTAGTCCTTACATGCTAGGTATTTTCACTCCTATTTTACAGTTGAGGACACTGAGGTTCAGAGAAGTTAATAACTAGCAGAGTACTGCTATTTATTTGCTGAGCAAAGATTTTCAATCCATCTCAAAGCCTAGTTTTTAACAGCTACACTACAGGAAAAGACAATATGCCACAAAGATGAAGAAACACAGTTGAGCCAATATTTATAATAGAACGTGAGGTTCTATACAATGGTGATAAGACAAATTGCCATGGGACCATGTTAAAATCAACTCTTAAATCTGCTCAGGAATTCATAAAGCTTCCCAAAAGAGGTGGCACTGGAACTGAGACTTGAAGAAAGAGCAAAATTTTGCCAAGAAGGCTGGCAAACACATCATCACATTTAAGCTACACGATTACCCTGAAGGATGACTGTTATAGCTCTTTCACAGAAGAGAAGACTGAGGTCAAGAAAGATGAGAGGCCTTGCTCAGGATCAGACAGTTACTATGGAACATGCCATAACAATATCTGTGCCAAACATTTCAAAGCCATTGGTCTCGTGACAACCCTGAGGTTTAGACATTCCCACCACTAACATTATTGCCACTGGGTCTTGCCTATATCATGGCAACAGCTTGTGCATTAGTGGTGAAGCTGGAATATACAACTCAGCCTTACCCACAAGTCCAAGAAGTAGTTTCTGTAAAAAAGTTTTCTGATTTATGAGTCCAACGTCCTGGGTTCTAAAGAGAAGAGTAACTTTAAGAGAGAAAGGGAGAAAATTAATTTATTTAGGCACAAGCTGACATGTTGAGAACCTCATTCTTCCAACAAAAATAAATCCCAGCGGTACCTAAAATAAAATAATAAAATCCTAAAAATGCTGATTATCACTTCAAATTAAGAAATAAGCTCCAAAACATTTTTTAAAAATCTCTTCCCTTAAACCTCATTTCTCCATTTCCTCTCTACAGGTTGTTTTACTCACACTCCTTAAAGTCAATGGACTGGCCTACATCTAGTTTCCCTTGGAAGGTGTGACTAGAGTCTGCCTGAGCTCCTTCTGTCCTTTTGTGACCTTCTGATGACCTGGGAGTTCTGCCCACTTTGTTGAGGGCTTCTGCTAGCCTCAAATCTACACATCAGTGGGATTTAGTTTTCCTTTTGCTTTAATGGCTCCTCAGAACCTTACTCATTCAACAATCCCACCCACTTTCTTTCTTGTTTCTCTGGCCCTTATGGGCTATAGCCTACTTCTCCTCCCAGCACAGGCAGGCTCTTGGGGGGGGTCAATGGTGATCTATTTATTTATAGTTGTCCTTATGTTTTGTTTGGTTCACTTTTATTTATTTTTTCCGCATGTAGGATAAAAAGCCAGATTGTGTTTTTCTTTCACTATCTTATGACTTTAGGTGTTAGCTAGTAATTCCTTGACTTATCTTCCTGTATTAGCCTTTGTTTTGTAGTATAATTATAGGCCTCACCACACCAGACTATTGGGCTTTAAATCATCTTCAAGTCAGAATCAATACAAGAATCCGGTTACCAAATTAGCCTCACTGATACCCAACATCTAAAAATAAAATTTTTTGATGAAATATTTAAAAAGAAAAGATCTTTTAAAAGAAAGAAAGAAGAGAAACAAAAGAATTGGAAAATGCTTGACTTAGCCGGCTCAAGCACACACCTTTCTTATCTGCCCTCAGAGGAGTAAGGGAAAATCCTTTGATACGAATAACCATCAGCAGCAAAATCCCCCGATTATGAAACACAGCCACACAAAATGCAAAGGATATTTAGCATAAAGGAAGTAAACTGCACAGAAAAACTTGTGGTGATGCAAAGAGTTCTACAAATTTTATAAACTACTTGAGAATGCATTTAACAAATTTTGTAATGAACTTTGAAAAGCCTCTCACATCTCTCACTGTTTTCCAAAGTAAACACATCTCCCACATGGTAGTAGCTATTACTATAGATTTGAGTTTCTGCTCTGAAATGATATAATCTTCCATTTGGGACAGCTTCCAAATACCTTTCCCAAATGATGAAGAAGCAGAATTCAACTTTATGTCTTCCATTCCCAAAAAAACATGCATGCAGAACTGCACGTTAGTGGCCATCAATCAGGAAATATTTAGTAAACAGAATTTGTACTCCATTTATTCTGAGTTTACTTTAAGAAGCCACTTATCTCTATTAGAAGGACTTCCCCTGCCAATCACCTTTTGGAAAAGGCCTGGGAGAGACACTCCCTGAGGACGTGCAGAATCCTAGGTCAACAGCATGTGAGGTAGAAATAAACAACTAAGCTATCTACATCTTAGGATCTTTCCTTTTCCTTACAAACACAATCACTCTTTTTAGAGCAACTGAAAACCGAAATGCATACATAGGTGTGCACACATACACGTGGGTATACACACACTCATATACATCACAATGTCTCCTCTGGTATGTGCTTTGAAAAATGACCATAGTTTCTTCCCCAATGATGGTTTATACTTAAAACACCCAAAATAAATAAGAATTTTGGAAGTAGAAAGGCCCTTAAAATTCATATTGTTCAACATTCTCATTTTGCAAATAATGAACCTGAGGTCAGGTATGTTAAGTTCATTCTAAAGTATTTATATTCCCCCAGAATTCTGAGACAAGATTAAAGTTTCTTCTTCTTTGATTGCTTACAGTGGAAAGATCAAAGGCTCTGAGGTGAGAGCAGATTGGGTTCAAATCCACCATCTACCACCTTGGAACTCCTAGACAAACTAATCTCTCTAAACCTCCATTTTCCCATCTGCAAACTGGAGATAATAAGAGATGAAGGCATCCAGAATATACCACTATAAAGAGTTTTTTCCTGAATTTCTCCTATCTGTTTAAAAGCAGAGTGTCCCAAAAGAATTCAACTGTCATAAATCCCCTCCCAGGAGTTTCGTAACCAGGAAAGATTCACTCCTATCACCAGAGAGTAGAATTTGGCACTGAGATAACAAATCATCTAAACAGACATTTCACAAAATTATCATATCTTTCATCTGTTCTCCTAAGGGCCTGTTTCTCTTTCCTGAGAGTCATTTGTTTTCCCATAAGTGGCCCTCTCCCCCTCCCCTTCACCTGTTAAGTCCAAATTCTAAGCACCTCTTTGAGTCATATTTTTCTATGAATAAACATCTATCTTACTAATCTGTCTTTTGTGAGTTTAATTTGCAAGACCCTGAAAACTCAATCTAAGAGGGTAGGAGAGGAGGTTTTCCTCCCCAACAAAGCTAACATGTATTAATTACTTACAATGATCAAGGCACTGCTTTAAGCACACTGAGTGTATTTATTTATTTCCCATCACATCCTTGTGTTATATCTATTTTAGAGATAAGTGAAAGGAAAGTGAGGTGTGGAAAGGTTAACCAACTTGCTTAAAGTCAGATAGCTACTAAGCAGTGGAACCAGACTTTGAACCTAGCAGTCTAGCTCCAGAGCCCTTGCACTTAACCACTGTGGAAGAGTAATCTCCACCTCATAAAAGGGAACCAAAGATTAGACGAGACAGTCTGCATACAGCATCCAGCCTGGCACAAAGGAAGGGCTCAATAAATGTAGATTATGTTTGTGCTATTAGAAAATCATCCATCAATGTGCTGTTGATGAAACTAGGGTGTTTCCCATTTCTCATGAAGGGGTTAGAATAGAGCAAAGAATCTAACCTGTAAATATCCATTATTGTTTTCATTTCAAAGCTAAAAGGTCAAGATTTGTGTCTAATTTATCTTTTATGGCCCCAGAACATTCCCTGGATACAGTGGGTTGTCTATACATTATGGAATTAATGAATGAATAATTGCACTGTCGGCCCTCCATCCATATCCATGGGTTCCACATTCATAGATTCAACCAACCATGAATCAAAACATTTTAAAAATACAAATTAAAAAAAAATAAAACAATAAAAAATAATGTAAGTAGGGGACTGGCCAGTTAGCTCACTCAGTAGAGTGTGGTGCTGATAACACCAAGGCCAAAGGTTCTGATCCCGGTACCAGCCAGCCACCAAAATAATAATAATAATAATAATAATAATAATAATAATACAAATTTTAAAAATATAGTCTAAAAACTACTTACACAGCATTTACATTGTATTAGGCATAAATAATCTAGAGATGATTTAAAGTATACAGAAGGATATGCATAGGTTATATGTAAAACTACACCTTTTTATATAACGGAGTTGAACATCTGTGGGTTTTGGTATCTGCAGAGGGTCCTGGAACCAATCCCCTACAAACACCAAGAGACAACTGTGTGCCATAAGTTCATTCCCCAGAGCCTCATCGGTCATAATTTATCTGCACTGTCCCGAGAGCTGTACATCAGTCGTCTCATTGAATCCTCACAACTCCATCAGCTAAGTGTTATTATTATTCCCACTGTACAGATGAGGAAACCAAAGCTCAGAGAGATTAAGCAACGCATCCAAGGTCACATGGCTAAGAAGTGAGACTTGGGTTCACATCTGGGGAGACTTAACCCACTGACCAGCTTGTAACCATCACTCCACAGCTGAGAACAAGATCTGAACTGAGACAGTTTCAATAAATCACAGACATATTCTATGGTCCACTCAGCCAACATCTCTCTTTTTAAAACTTTTTAACCCAAATATTTTTTCTCAGGGAGTTAGAAGGTCTTTAAAAATATAAAACCTTAAATAGAGATCAGTGGTAACTCCAAACTTTCCTTGTAGGAAAGGTTTGGGAACAGCAATCTCATTAAAACCGGGGTAAGGATTTTTGAAATTATCATAAAGCTGTATTTTCATAGGAGACTCACTAGTCTTTGAATCAGGTTCTAGTATTATTGTGGGTTGCTGATGGATATTACGAGGGCAGATTAAAGGGATAATCACTCTTCAGTTTGAGGACATATTAAAAAGTGTGTATTTCATAAATCTGTACATAAACCAGTCTTGTTTACCATTTTCCAAAAGTGATATACACATCAATAAAGTGAAACCTCAAATCTATAAATGACACCAAGATTTTCTGGCAATTGTAACACCCACCCGACAGAAATAAAGGTCAAGAAGGTCTCACAAAGCTGTGTGAGTGGGCAGCGAACAGTCACAGTCGGTGGAATCAGTTGTACAGTAAGGGCCACAGGAAAAGAGGACCCACCTTGTGCTCAGGAGACCAAGGCCTCCGAGTGCAGACGTGATCCAGGAAAAGGATGATGGCATCATTGGAGACCATGCCCTAAAGAGGCCGGTCCAATGTATTGTGGCAGACACAAAAGCAAGCATCATCAGGAAGGATGTTAAAAACAAAATAGAAAGTACAATCCTACAAGTGTTTGTGCACACACACACACGCACACACACAGAGACACCAGAATTCATCGGCTGCAGAAATACTGCATCGACTGACTGATTAAGCCTCAAAAACATTGTAACGAAACTAGAAGCTATCCAAAGAAGGTCACTGAAAATGATTAGGATTTGAAAAGAAGCCAAAAAGACTTTAAAACACTTCAGGCTGGAAAGATGAAGAGACGAAATATGAGAGCTGGTGGGCCAGGGTTTATCAACCACAAAGGGCACTGATAAAGTGACCACAGATTATGACACCAAATCCCAGCAAAGCAGACCTAGAAGTCCTGGTGACATTAAAATCGAGTGCTTTTAGGACATCATAACTCTAATAGAGTCTACAGTTGTGAGCCCGCAATAGCTTATGGTGTGATTATAGCCAAACTATATGCCCAGCCTTTTGATGTCCATGTGGTAAAAGACATCTAGCAAGGTCCCTTTCACACTGTTCTCTGAACACCCGGAGAGACAAGATGCCTGATTAACTTAACTACTGGTCTCATACACATGGCATATCTGATAATTCCCAAACAGGACAATCAAAAGAATCACTTGAGAACCTTTTATAAAATATGGATTCTCAAGGCTCATTTCTAATGATTCTGACTCAGTAGGTCTGGGGCTTAGCAACCCTAAGAAAAAATCCTTCATGGATAAATCCTGAATATAATCTAATTGGCTGGACTTGAATCATGTCCCACCCCTGAACCAGCATCTGAAATCAGAAAATGAGGCATTTTTTGACCTGACCTGGTCCATGTACCCTTCCCTGTGTTGGGAGGAGGGTTTTCCCCAGAAAAGAAAGTGGGTCATAAACATTCAGTCTCCCCTTCTTCCTAACAGAACCTATGTTAAGGGAAGCTTGTGACCAGCCTCTGTAGCTCTGGCCATGTGGCTAATTCTGGCCATTAAGTACCTAAATTACAAGTCTGGTGCAGGATTTCCAGGAGGCTTATTTAAGGGATCTGGCTTTGAAAGGAAATGGACTCTTTTTCCCTTTCTCCTTTCTACTTCCTGCCGACTAGATTTAGAATACGATTGGAGATGAAGCCACCATCTTGTGACCTTGAAGATCAAGGTAGGATAAGCCTGAGTCCCAAATGATCCCATAAATTACCATACCAGTCCAGGATTTCCCACCTCCTGACTTTTACAGACGAGAATAAACTCTCATGCATTTTGATGATTTTTAGTTTTCATGCTCTGTTGTAAACTTCTGAATCTAATCCTCTTTGATACTGTAGAATTCTGTAACTAGATGTAACTGGGAAAGGAGGCTAGGCAGACAAAAACCACAGTTGTTGCTACACTTTGCCACTTCTCTTTACATTTCATCCCCAGTATCCCTGGCTTCCTGATGTTTTATCTCTGTTCTATAACTTGAAAAATATTCTTGTCATGCCTTGCAAAAAATTTGTCTTTTACTACATCCAGTGCTAGGGGTAATTCATTACCCACACCTATAGCACCCTTTCCGCATATCTGTGAAAAACTACCCCCTCTTTCAAACTTGGTTCAAGATTTAGTATACCCCCAAACACTTCTAGGCCAGCCCCACTTAAATCTAGGTAAGCAAAAGTAGCTATTCCTTCAATGCACTTAATCTCTCTCATTCTGTTTCCACATTTGTTAAATAGATTCAATCAGTGGTTTTCAAATATAGGCCCAAGTCCCACGTGAGTCCCTGTGGCCTCCATGTCAGGTTACACAGGTCAGGCATTGCCATTTGTGTCATTGTCTTCCCAATTGACACCCTGTAGAGCTATGCAGTGTTCAACCTGCCCCAAAGGCAACCTGACCCTTTCCTGACAAGGGCCAGATTAACAAAGTTTGAAAAGCATTGTACTGATATTTTCAATGCATACAACCATTACTAGTACTTAGAGTATCAAAGCACTTCTTATATCAAAGTAACCCAGTTGAAAACTTGGCAAGAGACTTGAACAGGCACTTCACAAAATAAAATATCATGAATGAAAGAAAAGGGCCCAACTTCATTAGGAATCAGAATAATGAAAATTAAAATCATAATAAACTACCATTTTACATCCACCAGACAGGCAAAAAATTAAAAAGGCTGAAAATATCAAGTGTTGACAAAAATATAGAACAGTATAAAGAGTCAATGGGAATGTAAATTGGTACAACCACTTTGAAAGCAATTGGTCATTGTCTGAAGCTGGGGATCTACATGGTCTATATTATTCCACTCCTCTGCTTACCACAGAGAAACGCATTCACATGTGTGTCCAGGTACATGCACAAAAGCGTTCTTAGCAGTATTGTTCATAATAGCAAAAACTGGGGGGGAAAAAACCCCAAATTCTATTAATGTAAGATGATCTATGGCAGTGGAATACTATGGAATACAATGGAACGCTATTTTCCATGAAAGTGATGAACCATCGCTACACTGAGTCATTTGGAGGAATCATTCCCAAACATAACATTTTTTCTGCCAAAACGAAAAATTAATACTTTTGTAAGAACTGTTTTATCTTTTATTTCATCAGTCAATCTAAAAAAAAATGTTTGGATGGCATCCCTCTATTAACATTAAAGACAGATGAAAAAGAGTAAGATTAAAAGAAGAATTACAGCAGTTGTTTAAAATGTTTTCAAGGTAGGACCATAAGACTAATACAGTGAAGTGTCTTTTGATGCAGCTCAATTCGAGCTCAGTATGACTTCTCACAGTCCTACATACAAACAGCTTCCATGTAAGATGTGACAGGTTGTATTTTCCAAGAATGACTGTGACAATATTCGCCCTCTTACATGCTCTTTCAGAATCTTCCAACTCCTCCATCAAGAAGTGGATTTTTATATCCCTTCTCATGGAACTTTGTGTCCAGCCAAAGAGACTGCTAAGCCCAGTTCATGGAAGTCAATTCAGCTTCCACCTGTCTCTCTCTTGAGATTTCACCCCATGGAACCCAGCTACCAGACTGTGAGGAAATTTAGGCCACACGAGGAAGAAAAAAAGTCCCCAGCCCTAGCCCCTGGCTGAGCTCCTGGCAGATGGCCAGCACCAGCTAGCTTCCCAGTGACATGAGTGAGCCCTCTCAGAAATGGACCCACGGCCCACAGTTGAGTTGCCCAGATAGAATTGCACTGGGCAGAGACCAGCCTTTCCTGCTGAGCCCTGCCCAAATGCAGACTTATGAACAAAATAATTGATTGTTGTTGTTGGAAGCCACTAAGTTTTGGGGTGGTTTGTTACCTAGTTATAAACATCCAGAACATAGGATAAAGGGGCATTTCTGCTATGATTGCCTTGGGAGCTATTTGCTTCCAAAGATCTCCTTCTGCTCCTTTCCCTCTTTCCTTCCTCCTCCTATTAGTATTTGCAATAGGAATTAAACTGGACTTAATGAAAAATACTTACTGTGATAAATACTTAGATTTTCTCCAAAAGCAGGAAAGAGTAAATTCTAGCTTAGTAGCAGCCTTTCCCAGACTTGCTTTGTGCTTTTTAGGACATCATTATCAAATAATGCATGGTATTTCTTCACTTTTCCTTTGTGTGTCTGAGAGTTCAGTTTTGGAGGTATGATGGTTCAAAGCTTTTCTATTATGTCAGTTATAGGCAGTAGATATGTACATCTTCTCTAGAGGTATTTTCCATGAGAAAGTAGGGAAGTGGGTGAGCTATTAATCCTTTCCTACATAAAAAAATAAAACGTAGGGTCTAAAATGTTAGTTGGCTGGTTGAAGGAGATAGAGACATACAAGAACCTGTCGGATAGCTGCTTGAGGGTTTCTCTTTGATTTGGGGCACTAGCAGAAAGATTCAGTGATTCCATCTTGTATCAGGACATTGGCTTCAGCCTTTAAGGGCTCCTCTTAAGTTTTTGATTGCCTTTTATTTTAACCTTGTTTCATCGACCAGTGCAATGCACATCAAGACCTGGATAAATATTTGTGAATTGTTTGAACTTTGTTCTGTGTCCTTCATTACTCTTAGGAAATCAATGTTGGACTTTAAAGAAGTTTGAAGATCCGTTCACCAAAACTGGGCTGATTCGGGGCCAATTGCTAAGGGAGCAGTAAGAACATGAGGAGAGGGAGGACATTTGAAAGTCATGCAAGATTTTCGGAAAACAATTATGGCTGTATGAGGAACTGCATATAAATTTACACCCCAAGTAACCCTTCGTAAGCAGTCTAACATCTGACGACTGATTTTTTAAGAGGACTTTTCAAGGATACGTTTTTACAGCCAGCCACCACATGACCTGCCCTTGCTGTGTCCCCTGCCCCCACCTCCACCCCTTCCATCTGCATTGCTAATTGGCTGGCCAGTTTACCTCACTTATCGTGCAGACCTCCACCAAACGTCCTCTCCCTCCTGCCCCTCTCACTTTCCCTCTGCCTCCCTCTGCCTCCCTCTGCCCCGTCTCCGCCTCCAGCTTTCTTCCAGGAGGGATCCCAGTGAGAAGTGAGCGTCTTTGGAGCCTGTTTACTTATGTAATCCTGAGAGCTGAGTATAAACAAGGGTCAGGGCCCTACAGCTAGCCACTTCAGAGAGCCTTAGGAAAATCAGTTTTATAATGTATGTGCTAATGAGCTTAAGGTAGAGCAACTTGTCTGTGGAGAGGGGGATGGAAGCTTCCAGGTGGAAGACAGCACATGGGCTAGGGGCCTTCTCCATGATTTGGCTGTTGAATTCAGCTTTGATATGTCAGGTCATTTAACTGCTGCTTCCTCTACTTCCTCTGCTGTAAAATGGGACATCACTTCCTAGTCAACATCATGGGACTTTATAAAGAGGAGCAAATACTGATGAGAAGCGGTTTATAGCAGAAAGAGCTAAAGGTTCAAAGCTCCGTTCCCCCGGGGTGGTAACAGGCAGCGGATACGCACATCTTCTGCAACAGTGTGTGTTAGGGGTCCCATATTGGTGGCTGTAGGCTTTACGGCCTCTCTCTGCTTCAATTTCCTCTTTGGAAAATAAGGATAATAGTAGGACCTATCTCACAGAGCTGGTTTGGGGATTAGATGAGAAAATATTATACACAAAGTATAGTATCTGGTACCCATCATACATGTTAGTTGTTTGTTTCACCAGCTCTGCACCTTATTTTATCACCTAATAAGTGTCACCAATCCATGACCAGAAGGCTGGAATTATAAGACAGTTTTAGAAGGACAGCTAAAGTCTCCCTCATTTTACAGGCAAAGAAAAGAAACTCAGCGAGGCTGGGTTTCTTGCTCAGGGCTACCTGATTCATTAGCAAAAGAACAGGAGTTAGAGTTCAGGTCTCCTAATTGTCAGGTCAGGGCAAATCTCCATTTTCATTCCTTTAAAGACTGTGTTGGTATTTTTATCCCCGGATTACCCTTTTTCATTCTAATTTTAACCCAGTTCATACCATTAACCGGTATATTTTCTAAGTCTCCTGTGGCTCCCACCAAACCTGCAGATAACCTCCTCTCCCAAAGCTCCCTCCCCCAGCCCCCCCGCAGAAGGCCAGGAAAGGTAGCGCTTTCTCAGACCTGAGGAAGCCACTAATGGGGACAGCAGGTGAGGAGGGAGGCTGCGGAGCTGCAGCTGCTGGCAAAGGTTGCCCTAGTAACCGTACGGCTCCATTCAGGAAGCGAGCCCAACTCCAAGATGCAAAATGATCGCCTTCACGCAGCTCCTGCAAACACAAAAGAACCAGAGGGGCCCTGGTATGGCCGGGAGAAAGGGAGGCACAGGGCGAGGTGGGGGCCCACACTGCCAGTTACAACCTTCCACCTTCCAGAGAAGAAAACGAGGGAAAGAGAATAGCTCTTTGAATCTTCTGACCTATGTGAACCATAAAACCACCCATTTAACATGAGTCCTTTTGTGGGACTAGAGAGAAACAGGCACCCCTCTGTTCACCAGCCTCCTGAAACAATATGCCAGGAGAACGGGGTGGAGAAACTCTAAACATTGCAACTTTATGGGGGCCCTAAGCCCTTCTTGCTCCTTCTCCTTTATTCAGACTGGTGACAAAGACCATTTGCTCCCAATTTATTGGCAACTTTTTTTTTTCACAGCTTGAGCTGCTTAAATGCAGCGAGCTCTCCTTCCCCAAATCACCATCAGACACTTGCTGAATGGGCCAGGCTCCCTCCACAGGTTCAGCTCACACTGTGACCCTGCATGGCTTCCTGCTATTCATATGTGTTACTTCCCCTTTGTGATAATGGTTTGTGGCACTTGGCCAGAAAACATTATTAATTTCAGAAGTGGACTGACAAACAACAAACCCACAGTGAAACGAGAGGAAGTGCTGGGGAGGCCAGCTGTCGGCATGAGCGAGCAGCAGGAACTCAATGTATGCAGGTTCCAGGAGGACAGAGATGAGAATCCGCAAAGAGGAAATGCACTAAAATTATCCACAGCCCATATTTTAAAAAATAAAAAAAAAAAAAAAATGAAAGAAAGAAAAAGAAAAAAAAAGAAATAGAAAAAAAAAACCAAAAAAACAGAGAAAAGAAAGGGTGGGGGAGCACCCAGCTACTTGAGCTGCAGCTGGACAGGAAATTGCTAACACTGCTTGCAAATCCCTACTTTGAACAGGCAGTTTAGGGAATGCCAGGAGCGGAAACCGTTCAGAACTGGATTAACACGAGCCAAATTGAACTGCAATCCACTTCTCCTTTCTGTGCTCCTGCTGACTTGGGACACCCAAATAGGAGAAACTGACTTGGTATTTTTCTGCAGTTATTTATGTTGTTTTTTATACTTAGTTGTTTAAAAATCACACTAGACAGTTTGATGTGACTGCCACTGAATAAAGGGCCACTTGCCTCCTAAAATGTAGATTACCAAAGTCCAACTGACATCTCACATGTGCCATGTGGGTGAAAAGCTATGTTTCTCCCCCATTCAGATAAAGGGACTGAGCTCATATGAAAAGAGCACAAAATATATGTTCTAGTTCTTTTGATTCCATACACCTGCCTTTTACTTTTATTTTGGTTTGTGTATTGGGGTGAGGAGAGAGGAATTCCCAAGGAAAATGACAGGATATTAAGCCTTGAAGGAAGAAACTATTCAAAATAATTTCTTCATATGGTTCAACGGGGGTATCTGGCCCATATTCTAAACCAGTTAAGAACAAATGGCAAAGTTTCATTTCAAGCACCAATGGAAAATTCTAAAGCTACATCCAGGCTTAGGAGGAAAGCTTAGATATGCCTTGCTGTGCATATGTGAGGGGGAAAGGGAGACACCACTCTAGATATATTTATTATTCCAGCACAAGGATAACTTGCAGGTAGAATTGCCAGACAGTAACAACAGACAGGGAAAAGAATTATCCCTACTTTCTTCCTGGCTTGTCTAAAGCATTATTGAACAGAGGATGTTGAAGGATAGAGAGGTTAACATATGGTTGTCACCTTGTTATTTTAGGTACACCTCTATGGCTATTAATGAATATCCTAACCTTATACCTCAGCAAGGTATGCTCTATCACTTTGTTTGTTTTCAGGGACATTAAAACCTTAAATAAGCTGGAAATATATTCACAGAAAGTATTGTCCACATGCATGAGAGTCAGTCCATTCTGTGATGTCATCTTTATTTGAAACAGAAGTTGGATTTCATAAACTGCACCTGAAAAATATTCCAGGAATTGCTTAAAAAATAAGAACTTTGTCCTGCCGTTCCTACAAGCCAATATCAGTCCCCAACTGAAAAATTTCTAAAATGTGTCACTCCACATGTACATATGATTAAGGAGAGATTTTTTTTTAAGAATACACATTCAATAGCCAAAATAGTTATTTATTAATAACTTAAGGTTTTACCTTCTTATAATAAATTTCAGCTCAAAACTTTACATCATGAACATAATGGAACAACTTAACTCTCCCTTCTTCACAATCATATGCATTTCACCTATCAAATGGGTACCCATGCTCACACACACACTTCCAGTTTTATACAAATTTTTTAAAAAAGGAAAGAAACCAACCCAAAGTATTGCATTTGAGGTGACACTCCCTGAAGAATTTTGTACAGAGGTAATATACTGTTTAGCACAGTTGAAGTTTTAAAAAAAAAAAAAAAGTGAGCCCATGATTTTGGTGTCTTTCCAAGATATCCCCTTTGAGACAACACAAGCCAAAATATTTACAAAGGTAAGGCATAGTCAAACTACATTAAGAGGAAAATACCACGAGGAAGATATATGAAAGAGACTGTAGACTGCACCATACCCAAGGTCTTAGTGATAATAGTGTCCATGAAAACATCATCAGAATTGGTACAGTAAAGTCAAGCATGCTGCAAATATACCCTTTGGATTAGAAAAGAGCAAAATTTTCTATTTTTTTTTTGTTTTAAGAAGTGACATATTGCTCTTTCTCCCTTTGGATGATTTCTCTTAAACCCATAAAAGAAAAAAACAAACACAATTCAAACAAACACTGTCAAGTGATTTAAGATCAAATATTTACAATAATCAAATGGAGTATCAGATTTTTTTTTCCAAACTGATACTACAAATACAGAGCTGAAATCTCTCTTTGGCTCCTCTATATGCAAAATTGAATCAGTCTTCACTGAAGACAATATATAGTCAGTTCCAAATGCAAAAGGAAACAGGCATACAGGGCCCTAAAGAACACATGCTCCTACCCTACCATTTGGTCCTACCCTATATACCTGGAAGTCCTGGAATTCCAGTCCCTGCATGGGTAGGCTGTACACATGGGTGCAGAGCAAACTACTGTCTGTATCTACATAGCACGTCCTGTTCTTCCAGAGAGAATGGAGGAAATCTCTCCCTCAGTAATAACCAATTCCACACTTGGAAACCTTGTCTAATACAGACAGCTGGTGTCATTTTGATACCTGGGGCCACACACAAAGAAAGCAGCCCAGCTGATGCTGCCAAGAGAAACTGCTGAAGAACAGACACATCCCAGTGAGGAGGAGCATGGGGCCTTTCACGTGGATTGCAGGGAGTCCACCTGGTAGACATTCTGGTTGGAGGGAGTAGTAAAATAGAGCTGCTGTGCCGGAACTCGGTTGTCACAGGGGCTGCTGAGTCCCAGCGTCCTCTCGAAGTCCAGCAGCTGGCCCATGAAGTTGAAGTTAGGAGAGATGTTGGATTTCTTCATCTTGACAATGTCGTAAGCATCGTTCATTGACAGATTGAGCTTCTGCATAAGGTAAGCCACAGTCACAGTGACTGAGCGGCTAATGCCAGCCAAGCAATGCACCAAGACACCACAGTTTTTGCCCCGGGCTTCATCTGTAAACACAAAAAGAAAGGCAAGGTTTCAGTAGACTGAAAACCACCCTTTGTGAATGATCAGTCTAAAAACTGGGTTTAAAAGGAAAAAAGATAAAAAATAATTGTGTGTGGCAGTTGAACCCTTCAGGCAGCAGAAAATGTATCAATGAGATAAAACATACATTGGACACAATTGCATATTTCACATATTTTCTGAAAAGGGAGCTTTTGTATTAAGTTTCTGCCAACCAAAAACTCCTTAATGTGTGCATTCTTTGCCTCAGCATGTGAATACCAGAAACCCTGCAATATGGTCGTGAATGCCTTTTATACAGACAAGCAGACTGCAAGGGTCTATTAAATTATTCTCCAACTGTTGTGCAGCTAACAATGGAGGTATTCAGGCATTTTAAAAGAGAGAGGGAAGTCACAGGGGACAGCCCATTAGGAGGAACAGGATGTCGACATGGCCTGAAAATGAGTTCCTTTGTAATAGGAAATGCATTACAATGCCTGGAGATTCACTTCTCCCAGGCTTCCAGCCCACAGTTCTTCCTGCTGGGCTCAGGTTACCCACACTGTCTGGCTGTTACCAGTATCACGGTATCATTCAACTGGATAACATTTAGCATTCATACCGCTTTCCAACAACTAACTTGATGTCCTAAAATAACTTCTACGTCTTATTAAATTAAAAGGCAATGCTAGAATTCCTGCTTACAGTGAGAAATTCTCTCTAGCCCTCCCTCCCCACCGCCCAGTCCAAAGACTGTGGGGAAAACTGGTTGTCTGATTATGAACGGCCCCCCTCCCAAATGACTGAATTCAAAGACTCGTGAAACAAGAGAGCGCCTCAAGTACACCTGTGGTCTGCAGCCATATCAAAATGCACTTTTTCCTTCCATAGCAAGAAAATAAACCAGAATTAAGAACGCCCTAGGAACATTAGAGACCTGCAGTCCGACAAATTAGCAGGCAGCAAGAACGATTATCAGCTTAAACTCTATGAATGGCTGGGAGTTTTGCATTTAAAAGTCAGAGCTACGACTGTTAATTAGTCTCACCTATGAAAGAAATGGCCTCAGGGAAAAACTGGGACAGGTTTTGGCTCCAGTGATCCGAGATGGGGATTTGCTTGTATTTAAACTCTCCTGCGTTCTCAAAAAGATTCGGCAAATTGGGGGTGACGTTCAAGATGTACTTGATGCCAAACTCCTCCAACACGTCCAAGTTGGTGGAGTCCTTGGCACAGCCCAGGTAGAGGAAGGGCAAGATCTCCACAGGGAAGGAAGGCTGGCTGTTGGACAGCGGGCTGCCATCCGAGTCCGTGGCACTATTGGGGTCTCGGTCAATGTCAGACTCAACGTCGGAGGAAGAGTCGGAGCTGATCCGCAGGCCCCCGAGCCCGAGCACCGGCAAGGGCGGCGAGCTGCTGCTACACGAGCCGTCTAGGTTGGTCTCGCAGTGCAGGGCGAACTCGGCTTGGAACTTACTGAAGCCACCTGCCGGAACGAGAAAAGCAATCGTGTAACCCGAGAGCCCGTAGTAGTTTTCACATCTTGTAAGAACCGCAGCCCGCGCAGGAAACGCCACGAGCACCCTACGAACCCCCCTCCACGCAGAGCCAAGTAGAAGAGAAACACACTCAAATGTGTATCCTCGGGGATGCAACCAACGGGCCCGCCTCCCCTGGGAACTTCTCAGTCCTCTAAATACGGAAATGCACACAAGGGCAACTTTTCTGAATACGCTGAGGGGCTAAAAGGTGCCGATCTGCATCCCCAATAACCTCTCCGGTCCTGCCAATCTTAATTCAACATCGAACGATAGAAAGCTGGGAAAGGTAGTAAGAAGACACCGAACTCGTTAGAAAGAGACGGCCGGTTCCCGAGGCCGACAGCGGGTGGATGCTGCACGGGCCCGGGCGCGCGCGGCTCCCGACCCCTGCCCAGCCCGCGGCCCCGCGCCCCCGCCCCGCCCCGCGCGCCGAGCTCTCCGGGCGCGTACCTTCCAGGTAGAACGCCCGGCAACCCTCGTCCTTGAGCTTCTTGAGCAGCAGCCCGAGCACCGACTCGCCGCCCGTATTCTCGTTCCAGTCGCTGCTGCTCTCGTCGTAGAGCACGACCGTGTCGGTGCCGCAGCGCCGGGTGAAGCGGTCTCGGTCCTCGCCGCGCGTGAAGAGCGCGCGCAGCGGCAGGTTGCCCTTCTGCAGGCGCCGCAGCATGATGCCCGGGATGGCCACGTTGATGGCCGACTCGATGTGCGAAGACTCGTACAGCTCCTGCGGCCGGCAGTCCATCAGCAGCAGCCGCTCGTTGCCCAGCTCCAGCTGCTCGTTGAGCCACGCCACCGTCTTGCTGATAGCCATTTCCGACGCGCAGGGCACGGGTCTGAGCGTATCTATCATGGGGGTCGAGCTGCGGGAGGGCGGGGTGCCTATCAGACGCCCCAAGGGGCACGCCTAGGCCGAGCAGGCCGCGCGAAGCCGCCGCTCTCGCAGCGGGGTTTGATTCCGCCTCGCCTTTCCCAGGCCGGGGCTAGCGGTTGGGGAAGGCGAGACAGAGTCGAGCCGGCGGTTCCCCTGCCTCCGGCTGCAGCCGCTGGCTCTCGGTGTCAATGAGTCTCTCTGAATGAAGCTGCCCAGACAGTTTTGTTCCTCCCCAGTGAATGAAATCCTATTAATTCGGACTCCGTGCTCCTGAGAAAGGAGAAAAAAAGTCTAGCGGCTCCTAATCCCTCCCTCCGAGGCTGCACCTCAAATCTACCCGGGCGTCTTACTCCCCGGAGTATCCAAGGCTCGATTTGCTCACTGTCCCTTGGACTCAGCCCTCGCACACCCCCTGCGCGAGGCAGCTCCTCAATGGATACAAACAGCGAGCGCCTCAATGGATACATTCTCCGGGCCAGCCAATGAGCGCGCTGCGGAAGGGGCTGTTGCCGTGGGGACGGGCCGGCTGGAACAGGTTGTGTTGATGAATTGTTAATGAGTTTGTCATTCACAAAAACGGAAAGGAATTTCCGCTCCGGATAAGCCCCAGTGCAAACAAGCTGCAACAGCGGGCTCGGCGGGAGGAAGGAGAAAGAAGAGGCGGCGGCGGCGGAGGAGGAGCGGGGCATATAAACCAGGGCACTTTAGTCGTCTCATGTTTCCTTCTGTTGAGAGTTCACACTTCGCGTCGGAACTTCTGCGCACAAATGGTGCAATTAGCGTGCACAAAAGCCCTTGTGTGCGACGCCTGTGCTCGCGAGCTCGCTTTAGGAAAACTTGCGCTGACTCTTTTCCCCTCTTTATTCCCTTCAAACTCATTTGGACCCGAGTTCGCCCTAAGCCCCCGCCCTCCTTTAGGAGTGTGTGGCATTCGTTTGCCAGTTTTAAAAGCCCTGTTCTGTTTGCTGTGATGTTCTTTTAGCCGAGGCTGTGTTGGGGCTGGTGAACTGCTTGGGCTTTAGTGACCGACGAGGTGTTAAATGCTAATCCAACATCTTTGGAAACCAACCAGGATTTTGTTGAAACATTTTAAAGGAAACAAACAAACAAACGTCTGGTTGTCCAGAAAATCAGAAACAAGTATCTTCCCCCCTCCCCCCGTTTTATTGTTTTTCTAAAGCATTGCAGAGTGCAGAAACACACGCTTTGTACAGTCCTGATGCTTTTGTTCCTCTCCGGCGGCGAGGGGCGTTATGAGCTATTGTTCCGGGGATCTAACTCACCTCTCTCCCCATCCCCCGCCGTCACCCCCGTGCTGGGGGTCACGCTCGTTAATAGTTTCTGGGTGAGGAGCTCGGCTTCTGACGGAGGAGCCGGCCTGGCGGGGCTGCCTGGACGAGGTGCGCTGGGACGCGCCGGGCCGGGCGGCCTATCCCCGCCATCGACAAGGTTTAGGGAAGTCGTCCCGCGAAGTCTGCGGGCTGCGGGGGCTCAGAAGGCGGGCTCGGCACTTGGTTAAACAGGGAGACCTGTCAGAGGGTCGCCACCCCCCTCCACTCCCTCCCCCTCCCCCGTCCAGCGCGGGGCACTCCTAGAGCACCAGCCGAGCCTGCGCCCTGCATCCTTGCCGCCGCACCCCCTGCCCCCGCCGCTCGGCGCGCCTGGCGCGGGGCCTCGAGCGACCCCCCCCCCCGCCGGTGGACCGGTGCGGGGCTGAGGGCGCCCCTGTGGGTTCCGTAGAGGAGAAGCGCCTGCCGGTTCCCTCCTTGGCCCCTAAGGAGGGCGGGGAGTCTCGGGGAACGTCTCTACTGCCCTGCAGAGCCTGCAGGTAACTCGGGGAGGTGCTGGCCCGGCCGGCGAGCGGCGCTCGGCCGAGGCGGAGCGGGGCGGGCGGGCTGGAAGCCGGATGGAGGCGTGGCCGGGCTGGGGCCGCGGCGGCGGGAGGCGCATTCCCGGCGCGCACAGCTCTATTGTTACATAAAAGTGCCCGGGCCTGCCCCTCCCGGGCGGAAAACCACCTGTGTGCGGCCGGCGCGGCGCGGGAGGGCTGCGGCCGGAAGGCGCGGGCCCTGATCCGGCCTCCCCTCCCTGAGCCCCGGAGGAAAAGAGGCCGCGCTTTGTCCCGCCGCTGCCTGGCAGGCGGAAGCGGGGGCAGCGGCCCGGCGGGGAGCGGCGTTTCGGAGCGCCCCCTCCTTGCGCTTTGCGCCCACGGTGAACATAGCGAGGGCGCCCAGGGTCGCGGGGTCTTCCCTCGCCCGGCGCCCCGCACCCACGGGCCTGCCTGCGGACGCCCCCGCTGCAATTTGCATTTTTAGTCACCCGCCTCTTCCTTGCTTTGGGAAATGTGGGATAAAAAAAGGCGGCTGCGAGGCCCAGGTTGCCAATTTTGGAATCTGCTGCCGGCAGGCCGCCCCTGGAGGAGCGTGTTCGACGGAGGTGGGGGCTGCCGCGCTGCTCTCCAAGCCTTTTTTGGGCAGCCCTTGGAACAAAACTCCCATATTTCAGTGGATATCTTCCAGTTCCCGCTGGGGGAGGCCTGCGCTGGCGTTGACGACCCCGATCTTTCCCGTGTCTGTTACAGACGTTTCCACCCCAAGATGTTTCAGTCATTGGAACCTGGGAGGGGAGAGGCAGGGTGCCCCGCAGCGGAACTGGAAAGAGCAAATCTTTCAACCCAGGACCTGCAGCAGAAGACGGGGGCAGGAAGGAAGGGAGGGAAGTTGTTAAAACTGGGGTTACCCGAGTCAGAGCATAGGCTTTGTGGGACGATCTCAACACTGGAAATCTGAAGATCAAAACAGTTTTACCCAAGCTTTTGAACCCTACTGCAACGGGATTGTCGGTCCTTCCCGGCACATTTAATAAAAGGGCACCTGACCGCTGGGTCCTAAGAAGTGCGGCGTAAAGGGGCTCTGGAGTGAGACAGCCCAAGTTTGAATTGTGGCCCCCACCTCTTTCTAGATGGGCGACTTTGGTTATATTATCTTTCTGTTCTAAGTTGCAGTCTTCCACGTTGGCATAATGAAGATAAAAAAATGTTTCGTAGGGTCGTTGTGTTGGTTAAATGGGTACATAGAAATGCTCTAACGTGCTATTAGTTATAGATATTATTTTTATCGTTCTGAATTGAGGACCTGCAAAACGGCCTGGGTTCTTCGGGACTTTTTTTTTAATCCTAAGGACGCTCTCCGAGGCCTGCCTGACAGCCCGCTGGACTTGCTCATCTGCAGCAATACCTTCCAAGGAAATACCCTAACTATTTTAATCTATTGCCATTCAGCTGTCAAGCAAAACAGGTGTTGTCCTAGAGGAGGCTCAAAATTCTTTAATACGGTTAACAGGATGGACCCAGCCACAATTCTAACTTCTGCCTTTGTTGCCTGTTAAACACCCTGTTTTCCACCCACACCAAACTGATAAAAGAGAAATAGTGTATGTTGGGCATTTACTACATGATGGATACGGTCTTGTTTCTTCTAAAATATGTGTTTACATACATAATTTCTTCCGATCTTCAGAAAACCTATGTAAATTACCCACATTTACAGAGATTAAGGAATTTGCCTGAGGTCACACAGCACAGCATGGGGTTAGGACTTGAGACCCTTGACAGATCTTTAAGGATTACCACATACACACATTACAGGGTGTTGTGGACACCATATTCACCTCCACGTGCTGTTTCCTGCCAAAATGTGAAGGATTTCAAGTTCTGTATTTCGAACTCTGATTGTCAGGCATTTCCAGCCTCACATACTCGGCTGCACCCTCCCCACAGATGTCAAGGACTGAAAATTAGGCTTATTTCCCTGATCCTTGAACACACCAGTGGTTTTCTTTGACTGCATGCAGCTCTTTATTAGTCAGCCATTCCTGAAATTCTGCCTATTTTCTCATTCTTGGAGTATGTCCTATATTCTAATCCTTACAACTAGCATCACTTATCAGTGCTGCTTCACTGCAGCACATGGGCCTGGGTTCAAATTCACCTTGGTCACTCACTACTCTGGCAGAGGGAAAGTCACTTAGCCTCTCTGGGTCGCACTTCATTCATTCATTTATTCACTCATTAATTGTAGGTTCCAGGAAAGCAGCAGTGAACGAAACAGGAAAGAATAACCTGCCTTCCTGGAGCTCACATCCTAGTGAGGACGGACAATAAACAAAATAGATAATTATACAATATATTAGACAGTGAAAGTGCTATGGAGAAAAGGCAAGGAAGGGAATTCAGAAGTGTATAAAATTGAGAATATATATACCTACCTCAAAGGACTGAGGATTAGAGACAACTGAGATTGACACATGAAAAGTGTAGGGCACAAGGTGGGTACTCGAATGACGATTTCAAAAAAATGTCTCTGCTTTGTCCCTGCATAAAGCTGATTTGCTGTTGCAGATCCTGCTTGGAATGTCACCATCCTGGCTCTTCCAGACCAGCCTGCCAGGAAAAGCTCTCAGGAGTTAAGGGTTCTAGGGATTGGACAAACCACAGGCTTCCTTTGTTCCAGAGGCCTCAGTTCCTTTCTGAGGGTATCATTCCTGCATACAGGGCTGTGTAAAGATTGGAGAATACTGCGGGTCACTTCTGACCCATTCTCATAAGTGCAGAGAAGCGCGTTCATAGATCCTAGTTTCTCCGTGTGTGTGTGTGTGTGTGTGTGTGTGTGTGTGTGTGTGTGTGTGTGTGTGTGTGTGTGTGTGTGTGTGTGTGTGTGTGTGTGTGTGTGTGTGTGTGTGTGTGTGTGTGTGTGTGAACTGAGCACTCGTGCTTGAGTTATTCCTGGTGTTTCCCCTTGGAAATCTCCTTAGAAGTTGTTAGTGAGTCTTTTGATTATACATTTTATCCAGGCTATTGGAGTAACATTCCAACGCTGCAGGAATTTTCCTGAGTTTGAGGGCACTTGCAGTTTATGAGACCTGAGTGGGTTAGCATGATCTTTAATCTTCTTGGCGTAATCTCTATGAATATAATAATATTTATTAACACATCATGTGAAAATAGTTAAACAGATTTTTGGCAAATAAGAGGATGTTTTGGAAGGTCTGACTGAAAATGTAGTCTTGTGGCATATTCAAGATTTACTTTTAGAGGTCCCATGGAGGCCTTCAAAGTGATAGTGGTGTTCAGAGCAGCCAAACCTCAGAACCCAATTCGTATTTGAAGGATATGTTTGAAATAGTTTGACTTAAAAGGTATATGGGGCACACAGAACTCACCCTGAGGCCTCCTGGCAAGTGCCTCAAAAAGATAGCAAAAAGCTAGGTCTGAACAGCAGGAACTGAGGAAACCAAGAGGCCTGAGGGACTGAGAAAAGGAAATAACAGGTCGCGCATTGATAGGCTATGAACAGAGAAGGCTAAAGGGAGTGTCAAATAGCCCCCAATTAAAATACCAGCAGCCGGTAGGAACTGCAGGTCCAGGTTTGTAATCAAATTCTTTCTCACGGGGCAGCTCCATGCAGCTGGCCCCAGGGCAAGGAGCTGCAGGGTCTTGTTGAGCACAGGTTAATGATTTTCCCAAACTCTGCAGGGGTGGGAGGAAAGGTAGCTGGGCAGCAGCAGTGCCCGAGTCACTCACTCATCCACAGTCACATCTAGGGAGTGCTTTCCTATAAACAAGATGGCACTTTCACATCTTGCCAGAACGGTACGACATGAGGAAAAATATGAACTACTGTGAAATTCAGACTTTAGCCAATTTGGCTAAGCTTTCAGAAATTATGGTCTTTGTCAGCTTGCTTGCATTTCTGTTTCCCATCACTTGATGAAATGCAGATTAATTTACATTCAGGATCCCATAGAGACTTTATCTAGAATGTTCTTTCGAAGCTAGACAGTCTCTAGCAAGGAAATTCATTTAAAGATAATGTATATTTCTTTCAGGTGTTTTAATTCCATAACTTCCGTGGGGAAAACATTCATTGATTCTTCCCTCTTATCCTTTATTTTCACAAAGTAGGAAATGTAAAAGTACATATGAATGTATATGTAAGAAATCGTCAGGAAGTTGGCATTTCTACAGCTAAGCTCATTTTATCATTTTTTGGAAAAGAGATAACAGTACCTTACTTCCCCCACTGTATTATTTCCAAAGCCCCAGTGATGATTCTTAGTGGGGAAAGTATGGCTTACACTGCCTTCCAGGGAGATGAGGAGCTGTATGTATTCATCTTTCCGAAACCTTCTCCAGTCATGTGGTGAAGCACGCTGTGTGCAGTGTCTTGGGCATTAGCCATGCTAGATCTACATGTGGGATATTTGCCTTGTGCCTCCTTGTGTGGGCCATGTTTCCTCTGGTGACTTTTCTGTCCATCTTGTGTTCCTTTATTTACGCAGGTGTGAGTAGTACACATAGCTGTTGTGTAAGAGAACTAATTATTTTTCTAAGTAGGTACTATTTCCTGCCACCCTATTTTTGCCTCAGCAATCAGTGCAAATGATTGCGTGTGTCCACAATACAGGAATGCTTTAGCTCAGTTTTTCAAATGGAAGAGCTCACAGATTCCCCAAGAATATATTAATGGAACCCCAGGGGCCCCCAAACTCCAGTCTAAGCAACACTGCTTAAAGCCATTTGGTGGATCCATTACAAAAGTTATATCTGAATATATTATGAAAATAACAACATTGTGGCTACAATTTATTCTATAGCAAGCATTGTGAGTGTTATGATAACCCTTCAAAGCAGGTGTACTATTACCACAGTTTTATGGTGGGGAAGCCTGGGCTCAAATGTCAGGCAATTATGCTGGAATCCAAACTCAATTTTCAGTCCCTTTGAAGCATCTTTGGGACACACTGCTCCCTACCTGATAAGGGTGGCCCTAAAGCATGACCTTGTGCAGCCTGTTATGAATTCAACCTGTTATATTATAGCAGCTTCTACGTAATTCGTTAAATTTTATCTTGCTGTTCAATACTGAAAGTTCTGGAGTCAGGCCAACCTGGATTTTAATCCTGGCTCACCTACTTTCTAATTGTGTGTCTTACTCCCCATACCTCAGTTTCCTCATCTGTAAAATGACAGTACTACAAGGGTTCTTCAAAAAGTTTAAGGGAAAATTAGTATTATTTTTTAATTCTATTTTTCCATGAACTTTTTGAAGTACCTCATATATCACAGGGCTATTGCAATCAATGAGTTGTATTTGTAAAGGGAGGAACAGTCCTAAAACAATACTAATTCGTTGAGTGCTACCTGTTTTTACTGTTACACACACACATACACAGCTCTTAACAAATGTTTACTGACCTTGCTGAAAAGGGGTTATATAATGAAAAACACAAAGGGTCGATTTAGTTCTAAGGAATAGAAGAACAATCCATATGAAATTTTGAAAAACAGTTTTAAAGAACAGAGTCAATTGCTTTACCACCAAGTTGCTGATGTAAGTAGCCCAGAAACTGAAGTTTCTCGGTATATGATGAGACCTGGATAAATTGGGGACAGTGGGAACACTGATTGCCTCCAAGGGACTTCCCATCAACCTAGGACTCTGCTAATGTAGCAGGCACTTTACCTCTCTGTCGCTGCCACTCACGGCTGGTTGTTCCTGTGGACTGCATGTTCTAGAAGAGGGGAATTGAAAATGTACTGGCCTGAGCCTTGTATCTATCCGTCCTCTCTCAGTGATCTGGGTTCGCTGCCACTGATGGGAGCACACATTGATATTCTGAGTCCTGTATATGAGAAATGTTATCCTCTGGGAATTTCCTTCCTTCCTCTGACTTCGTGCCCAGCAGCTTTTCAGATAGAGATGAGGGGGAAGGAGGAAGGGTTGGCAATGGGTGTAAGAGCCACTCTCCTGTGACTGGAAGGAATCTTCCTTTCTTGGGTGAGGAAGACTGTGCTAGAAGCCACATTGTAGAAGCATACCCAGCCTTGAATACACAGTCCACCTGCTTAGCACAGTTTCTATAGTAATCTTTGCATATGCATGATTCCAATATTATTTCTATTAAATGTCTGACAAAGCATGCATCTTTTGGTGTAATCCTATCAGGTTTTTCTGGACCCACCAGAAGTTTTAGATTCCTTACCCTAACCTCAAAAGTCTAAACCCTTGCTAGGTCATGCCCCTGCCTAACCAGTTTTCCAGGAAAAAAAGTCTTTGTGATGGGATTTCTTTTCCCTTTTTTCTTGTATCATCTACACAGTAATTTCCTTTTAAGTAGTTCAGTAAAACTACTGTGGTATTCTAATGCTTCAGGGATGGATAATTAGCTGCAACATTCTTTAATGTGAATCTACTTGGTGACCTGAGGGGTTTTTTTTAATTTAGCATAAAGGATGTTTTTTTAAAATTCCTTTTTTTTTAAATCACCAATTTATCAGTAAAATATGAGGCCAAAGAATACCTTTTTCCAGGAAGAGTATGAAAAGGCTTTATTTTAAGGTAGGCAAACAAAAGGCCCAGTATTTCTGAGTTTCAAAATCATACTATTTAGCACATAAAATCCTCAATCAAGTGATATTTATTCTTAACAAGTGGCAAATTGTGGGGTTAGATAAGCCGATCTTGATGTTTTTTTAAAAATATAAGTGTCCTTTGGGAACCAAATCTAATTAGTTACTTAGCAAGTGTCTGAATAACAATTTAAGATAAAAAGAAACATCTTGTTCTCTAAATGTTGAGTTTCAAATAATGATTTGTAAGAGCTTAGTGAAGGATACCAGGTGTACCTCAAAATAAAAAAAAAATTGCTGAAATTGGTGTGCTTACAACATGTGATTGTCAGAGGAGGTACGACAGGACCCACGGATATTGCATGACCAAGATATAGTCAGACAGGCAGCCCACCTGTGTATGTAACAGGGCAGCCTCCAGCACTGGAGCCTAGGATCCCACGCCCATGAGACCACAAGCCCTGCAGGTTTTGATTTTGGAACATTGTTGCATTAGCTTTGGCATGGCCCTTTCATGCATGGTGCTGCTAATTGGAGCACTGATGGCAAAAGGAACTGTTCCCCAGCCACGCACCATTTGTATGACTGTGCCTACCTGCTAAAACATATTTTTTTCCCATCTAGTTATATTTGGTATGAGATTTACTCTTATATAGTGAGAGTGAAGGGGGTGCAATGGGGAGCATAACCAAAATCAGGGAACTCTAGTGGTTAAATTTCTGTGGTTAGATTTCAAAAGAATCTGACATTTACCCTACAGCCAAATTGGCTCAGAAGCAAAGTTTTTGAAAAATATAGATGCTCAAGTCTCATCTCTAGTCATTTTGATTTATCTAAGGTGGGTCTCAGGTATTGGTATTTTTCAGCAGCTCACCAGAGAATTCTAATATGCGGCCTGGACTGAGAACCACTGACTTAAAAGGATTTACAATACTTGTCCCCCATCAACCTCTGCCTAGGCAGAGGTTTCCAGTAAGCTAGGGAGAGAGAAAGCTTCCCAGCCAAACTGGTAGGTCTCAAAATTAAGTGCTTAGAAACACCTGGAGGTACTTGCTCCCTGGCCTCCCCCACAGGGACTCTGATTCAGAAGGTCTGGGGAGGAGCCCAGGCAACTGTATTTTAGTCCAGCAGCCAGGAGTGGCTGATACAGGTGGATCACACTTTGAGAAGCTCCAAATGATAGCTGGCTTCCTCACCCATCAGCTCTTGTATGCAAGTATAGAGATTTTCTTGAAGGTTAACTGGAAGGATGAATCTAATAGCACCCTTTCCTGCAAATATCAGAGCTTCATAACAGAAAAATACAATGTTAATCATAACTAATCTGCTTGCCCCTCATAAGCACAATTCTTACTCTGGCACACACTCTTTAACTTCTTTTCAGGAGGCCTGAAACTGTACGCAGATCTGCCTGTGCATTTGCCTCAAAGAAGGTACCGTTTGGTCACAGCATCAAGTGTTTATTTAGCACCAGTTATGTCCAGGACTGAAATGACTGCAGGGTCATATGAAAATGAGTAAGATTCAGGCCCTGCTGTCACACACAAAAAAGTCTGATTGGGGAGGTTAGACATGCACGCAGCAAGCTAGAATGTAAGGTGATGAATGTGGTAATTGCAGTAGAAAGGGAGTGCTATGGCAGCTGGAGGAGGAAATGCTTCGTCTACCTTGGGGTGAGTGGGAAGTTAGGGGTGGTACTGGGAAATGTCCCAGAGAAGGCAACATCTGAGTTAAATCCCTATGGATAAGCAGGTTTCTCCCTTTGTCCCATTCCAGAGGGATAGAAGAAAGGCACTTTAGGCAAGAGAGACTGAGGGCATGAGATGTGGAGGGATGGATGTGCACGACCCTTGGAGTGCAATGGAGCAGTCTGGAGGGCAAAAAGTGGCAAAGGATATGGGAAAGACAGTGTAGAATCAGATGGGAATGGGCTTTGGACGTCATGCTGAGGAGTTTGCAATTTTTCTTTAGGCAGTGAGAAGTCATCAAAGATATTTATACAGAGGTGAGACGTGATTTCAGAATATAATTCCGGTAACAAAGGGGTGTATAGACTGGAGGGGAGCGAGAAACTGGGGGCAGGAAAACCAATTAGGAAGTAATTGCAATTGTCCAGAAAAGTGACGCTGTACCCCCCAGTTGTCCTCTTCCTAAAATAATGTGCCAATCAACCTGCTTAGTTTTATTCCTCTTGTTTCTGAGCCTAGAAAAATCTCTTAGCCCTTTTGTGACTCAGAATTCCTCCCTATTAATAGAAGATGACAAAATACTTGTCTTACCTCACACAGGGAGGTACCGAGAGATGCCAGCAGTTGTAGCCAGGAAAGGGGGAAATGTTATTCCAAATGCCAGTGGCAATGATTCCTCTGGGGAGAAAGGAATTATTTCCCCCTAATACTTTATTATAAAAATTTCAAATCTACAGAAAAGTTGAAATTTGAGTAACAGCATCAGAAGTACTCTTTGGAGAGAAGCTTCTACAGAAATTCCAAATACTCGCTACCTGGGAAGTGGCATTTCTAATATAAGGGTCCATTGCCTTTAGGATGAAGGTGCCATTGCAACCTGTTTTATTATAAACACTTCTGTAAACTGAGATTTTGTAAAGAAAGGCCTGTTTTCTCATTGTTTTCCATTATAAACAAAAGTGTAAGGGATATTGCTTCTATTACTCCTATTTCTGAAATGGAGAAAGGGGCTCCCATATTAGAAGGAGTTACACACGATGATTTAGGTGAAGAGTTGTGCATAATGCTTTCAGGTTATGCGTTGCCTTTTGAAGCATGGCATCTGTCCTCATAGCAAGGGACACGTGGTCATGACTTTTCCATTTGCTGCCGGGCCCTTTCCTACAACTAGGTCTCCATTTCACCACTCTGGACCACATTAGAATTCTCTCCTCTTTTTGGAAAAGCATCACTAATATGTATCACAGAATGCACAACAGACTGAACTGCTTTAAGTTTTGCCAAAATAATTGTCTTCTAACTTTCAAAAATATCAATGCTCAATATATTTGCTGAGTTGGTGCAAGATATTCTGAGGGATAAAAAGATAAAATTACATGGGGACACTCCCCTCAAAAAGCTAACAGATAAGACTGTGACCTAAGGGAGAAGTTACAAGGGTAGCATTCAGTGCTCTATTAGAACAGTATCAACATTCAGGATCCAGAAGGATGGTCGTGTTTGATGACTGATGGAGTCCTTCTAACCCCGGGTGGTATGATTTGAACTTACAGTGAAGAACTCCAAAGTACCTCATTTTACATACAAAAACTAAATGGTTATAGGGTGACATAATAAGGACACATGTCAGAAATACATAAGGAGAAGATAATACATGCTCCTTTCTGAAGTACATTTATGTAAGCAATGAAAGATTAGTTCTTTCAAATGGAAATACTTGCTAAAGTACAGGAAATTATTCTGATTCATTTGTTCACTCAACATGCATTTCTTGGAAAACTTACTAGTGAAATTGTCACGAAGCAATTGAGAGATCACAAAGTACGGAAGAATACACCTTTTGAATCTTTACATAAATTAGTTCTTATTTTAAGGACAGTTTAAATATCACACCATCACAGTCTGCATTTGCGTGCACAGTCTGCATTTGCATGCACTCTTCCATTCATTCATTAGATTACTGCAGAGAGCTCAAGAAAAACAACTAGAAACATGGCTGTGCTGATAAAGAAGACTCCATTATAGAGGGAAAGCAGTGAAGATTTATTAATTTATTAATAAAGTAAAGTGGACCACCATTTTATAATTCTAATTTCTGATTCTGTCTTTAAAGGTGATATATTTGCTTCTTTTAAAAATATGTATAAACTACTTCCAGGTGACTGGGAACTACAGAATATATTTTACCCACAAATTAGATGAAAGCCCCTTTTCAAATGTCTACACATATTATGCTTTTTTTTCCTCTTAAAATATAAAGCATTATTGACTTATTTTTGGACATATGATACTTGTGCCTGGAATAAAATGACAGAGGAAGGAAGTGCTATAGAATAAAAGTCTGTCCCAGCCACCCAGTTTCTCTTTCAAGTCAGCCAATGTTAACTAGCTTCTTGTGTATCTTCCCAGAGAGTCTACGCAAATACAAGCATATTTATTTATTAATACTGATATTATTACACAATTGTGGCCAACTAAATGTATGAGAGTGGAATTTAATTTTTCACTTAACACATTTTGGAGATGGGCTCATATTAGAAAACAGAGCTTCTTCATTCTTTTTAGTGGCTACGTAGTATTCTATTGCATGGACATAGCATAATTTATTTATTCAGTCTTTCTATTAATAAATATTAGGGTTGTTCATTATGTCTCTTGCTATTACAAGCAATGACTGCAATGAATATGTTTTAACACATTCGTCTACCTTATATGTGACTATATCTGTAGGGTAAATTGTTAAATGTGAAATTATTTTGTTAGAGAACATGAGCTTATAATTTTGATAGGTATTACCTAAATGCCCTCTTCAGAGATTGTGCTAGTATGCATTGCCACCAGTAGTGTATTACCCCATACCTTAGCTGACAGTGTGCTCGCAAACCTTTTGCTAATCTGATAGATGAATATTGGTATCTCAAGGTAACTTTAATTTGCATTTCTCTTGAGTCAAGTTGAGCATGTTTTCGTATGTGTAAAAGCTGTTTGAATTTCCTTTCCTGTGAACTGTCTATTCACAGCTTTTACCCATTTTTTGAGTGAATTGTTGATCCTATCATATTATTACGTACCTTATTATTCAACCATAATATTAAGTTCATGGTAGCCACGGAACTTAAATACCATTAAACAATCATTAGTTTCAAATAGAAAAAATGTAGAACCACTTGATAATCCTAAAGCATATTTTGAAACGTAACTCATGGATGCCTGACTTTTCTTTCTCAGCTAAATCTCAAGTTAAATCTCAAGTTGAGGGGCCGGCCTGTGGCTCACTCGGGAGAGTGCGGTGCTCATAACACCAAGGCCACAGGTTCAGATGCCATATAGGGATGGCCAATTTGTTCACCGGGTGAGCGTGGTGCTGACAACACCAAGTCAAGGGTTAAGATCCTCTTACTTGTCATCTTTTAAGGAAAAAAAAAAAATCTCAAGTTAAATCTCAGCTAAATCTCAAGTTGTAATGAAAACTGTCCTTGCTCTTTAGGCTTGTAAGCGTCAAAGAGCTTTGGGTTTTGTTTATTTTATTTTAATCCCAAAGGGTTGTTTGTTTTAAGCTCTGTTTTAACCACACATTATCTGTGCAAACTTTCTGAAGAATTTTAACTCATTATAATAACAGCCTTAATATGCTCTTCTAGCCTCACAGTCCCTGCCTTCTGCATGAGCAGAAAAGAGAAAGCGGCACTACTAGATGTCTAAAAGCCTCTATCTTCACCTCCCACCCTTCCATGAGAAGATATTATTTTGCCCATTAAATAAAGAAGTGGAAAAGCCCCTTCTTTCTCAGCCTGGGTATGGTTTAAAGTGTCTGTTTACAATCCCCCAAAATCACATTACTTTTGGCAGCTGATATTCCTTAGCTGCTGATTAAAAGATACATATTATACACAAAATAGAATATCCTGAATCAAAAGGATTTTGAACATTAGTTTGAACTGGTTTATCTCAGGTAAATATCCGGAATTCACTGAGAGTAAAATGGGCGATGAGGACAGAGGATAGCAGCAAAGATTAAAAAAAAAAAAAAAAAAAAAATGCAGATCAGGAAGTAGGTTCGTAAATACCTACAGGTAGGAGGTACAGAGGAAAAGCTACCATATCAGATTGGGCAGAAGCAACCAACCCAAGAAAATAACTACTAGCATCCCATCATATTGTGATGAGATTAAATTCACAGGAAAGTTAGGTGAGATTTAGGGAACATATTCTCAACCCAGAGACACTTCATTGGAGCAAATCTAGTGAACTTTAATGGGAATTATAGATCTCCATTCATCACTCTTATTAAGAAAACAGACTGTAGGCAGGAGGCCAAATTGAAGATATAACATGGGATTTAAAAAAAAAAAAATCATTGTCTTAGCCAAATTCTTTAGAAAATAAAACCGGAGGCAAAGATTACCTGTAAGACTATGTTGGGAGGTGCAATCCCAGAGCTATAAAAGTAAAGGAGAGAGAAGTAAGGCAGGGAAGGAAGGAATGCAGATACTAAGTGGTGTGTTAAGCATTGGCCATAACTTTACAAGGAAGCACAGACAGTTGCTGGGTCCTGCAAGTCCCCGTTAAACACCCCATCAAGTGATAAAGGTAGTGGGAAGGGGCAATGTGGAAAGAAAGAAGCATTTATCTTCTTGGTGTCTAGTCCCTTGATTCAAAATTTAATTCCCCTGCACTTCTGGGTTATTACTCAGCCACTTAAAGGAGCCCATGGGGAAAACAGATTCCTCGTCTCACTGAGCTGCCTGGGAGAGGAGCCTCATCAGGTCAGACCTGGGGCCTAGAGCCACTGAGATTCCTGATGCAGCAGGTGATATGTGGTCTTACCAAAGCCACCCCACCTTCCCTGGAGGCGCTGAGACAGCAGGCCCTGGATACCTATTCAGAGAGAGGCTGAGGCGTGGGGGTGAGGTAAGGCTGGGGAATCTTGAGAGGCACAAAAATTGATCTGGTATAGTCATGTCTTAAAATTATGAGGGATAATTTTCAAAGTCCCTTAGGATCCAAGTATTAGTATTTTTTTGGAGATTAATATGAATGACTTTCAGATAAAAGAGTCACTAAATCATAATGGGTACAGGGGTGGAAATTCCATTATTAGCAAGATATATGATTGCTGAAATATTTTGTATGATTATTTTCACATTGATTTCTGGACTTTGTTTACTCAGGCTTAATCAGATGATATTTATTATTAGAGCTGATTTTAAAGGTGTATTCATTAATAAAAAATGCTCTTAACCACAATGCTTTATTTCCAAGTGATGTATAATAATTTGTGTTAAGACAAATATCCCAACTTCTAGATGAATATTTTACCAAGATACCTATTGCACTAAGAAAATATAACAAACTCTTACCTTTCTGCATATTAATGTGCTGTAATATGGGTACAGGAGAGGGAGGGCAGATGATGGGGATGGAAGTAGGAAAAAAGTCAGTGAAAGAGAGTCTGTCAATAAAACAAGCTTTGTACATCTAAAAAAAAAATGAACAATGAATAGTTAGCATATACATCCAGATGACATTTGAAATTTACATAGAAGTAACAGAAGAGCTAAAGGAAGATTTCTGAAAAAGTCATAGCCTTTCAAACTTCATGTTCTCTTGAATTTTAGAAACTTATTTCAGTTCTTCAAGTGAAATGAGCAAAATTAGTGTCATCTCTGTACATACAGCAAAAAGCCAACTTTGGGGAACAATACATGGGCACTTGTCCTGAGACCATTGTATCTTTCTGTCCTTTCCACACTCCCATCACCAAAAGCCCCAGTGACAACAATTTGTGTCTTCCTGCTTAACCCGTACTTTTATTTGAATGTGCAGCCCCTCTCCTCTAGCTTCCCTCTGGGCATTTGCCAATCCCTTATGAGGTCAGCGAGCTTATGCTGTGGCACATGAAGAATATTTACATACTTCATATCCTGCAGGAGAAAGAAGACAACACGAAAAATACTGTGGCCACTAATTGAAAATAGTTTATAACTTTATCTTTAGGAGGTCTAATGTCAACACTTCAAGGAGAGGATAAACAAAACAACCTGGGCCTGAGCCTGGAGTTTGGAAGTCTAAGATGAATCCGAGCGGATGTGGATTTGCACGTTAGTACCTGCAAGCGGGCGCAGCCCCCACCCTGGAATGAATGTACACTTCCAAAGAACTCATTTCCAGAGGGTGGTGGAAGGAACAACAGAGACAGCTATGTGCCCACATGCTCAGCCATCTGCCGTTCCAACCACATGTCCCTCCCCCCATTTCCTGCAAATGATTCATCTATTCTTTTTCTCCTTCATCAAAGATAACTGTGTAGGCATTTAAGGAGGGGAAAGTCATTACGAAAAGTGGAATCTGGAGTTTTTGGGATGAGGGAGAACAGATTAAACAGTCTGGAATTTCACAAAGTAAACAGTGCAGAGGGCAGACTCTGGGCCCTTGTCTCATACTGGTGCATCATTTCAACCAGTTGTCATCCATCATGTTCAGGTCAACAGAAGTGGCCGCATGTAAATTATGAGCACATGGGATGCTGAAGACCAAAAGAGGAGAGAAGAATTCAGAAGGATTCTGGATTTTCCAATTGGAGCTGTGGTTCATCTTACCCACCATCACAGATGGCTTCTGTCTCCAAGTGCTGCTGAAGGTTTTACACCAGTGAATGGGATCTTTGTGACTTTTTGCAATAAGTAGACCCAAAAAATGTCACTAAAATCATGCCTTAAGGAGATCCTGAACAATAGCCAGAGAAGGCAATTATGGTCGTGTCCTCAACACTGGGGGGTATTGGTGGCAATACGCTATGTAGGAAAGGCATGAATATGCCTGTGAGCAGGTGCTTGTTGAATTTCATCAAATTGGAGCCAGATGAGATTCTGTTCAAATGCTGGCTTTGCTTCTAGATTCTAGGCCGTTAGGCAAGTTCATAAACCTCTGGGGACCTCAAGTGCCTCATGTGTAGGCTGGGGGATAAGGACACCTATCTAAGGACACAGGGTAGAGTAAGAGCTAAAGAGGATAATGTATGTAAAGTCCTTCGTGTGTTCCTTGGGACAAGGTAGATAGGCAAATATCAGGTGAATACAAAAATTCCTTATAATTTCACTCCAATTTCTGCCACATCCCACACCCTAAGGCTACCAGGGTAAAGAGCTCAAAAGAAAATTGGGGGCCTCAAGCCCATTTTAGTATGTCCTCTCCCATTGGGAGTAGAAAGGCAGACATCACATGAGATCTGGCAGTAGGATTGCATGGGACATATTCTCTCTGTTAATGCAAGACACCTGGGAGGAGGAGAAAAGCAGAGACACAGGCAGAGCTGTTAACACACTTACCCCCCCAAACAGCCACCATGTCCTTTGTGGCAAGTGAAGGGCCCAAGATGTGAGGGATCCTCTTGCTTAGAAGAACATACAGATCCCACATCAGACCGAGCTCGTAAGATTCTAATATGATGCCTCCATGTTCTGTCAAATGGGCATTATAGTAGCACTCACACCTTAGGTAGCTGTGAAGATGAAATAAGACAATCTGTGTAAAGGACTGAGCTCAGGGCCCAGGATAGTTAGTAATACATACATGTTAGCTACCGTTGTTATTTTGTATTCCATGTCAGCATACAGTATTGATTAACCTGTTTATTGATTGACAGATTTTCACTTAATAAATGAATTTTCAATGAATTATTTTTATGTAAAAAATATTCGTTCACTCAATCACTATTTTTTTTATCGTCAAATATTTATCAAGATCCTATTCTATGCTGGTGTTATGCTGGGCTCAGTAGATGCCAAGGCTCATTGTGCCAGAAGCTTGAAGGCTGGACAGGCAGAGAGATGTGTGAACCAAAACAGGAGAAGACACGGGGCAGCAAGTGCCATCAGAGACTTGTATCCTGGAACCCAGAGGGACCAGAAAAGGCTTCCCAGAGAAGATGCCTTTTGAACTAGATCCCGAAGGATGAGAAGCCCAAGGAGTTTGGGCTGGGGAATTCCAGACCATTAAGCAGTTTGCAAAAAGGTATGAAACTGTGAAAGAACAGGGCTGGGAGCTGGAGCACTTCGTTGTGGGTGGCGTTTGGCTATTCTGCCTGGCACCTTCTGCTGAATTCAGGCTGGACCCTGGGCTGGAGCCATGGACACTCGCCTGCAGCTCAGTCCTACAGCAAGTGCTGGGCCCGAGTCCACTCTTGGAGGAAGTGTAAGTAGCTCATGTAACTCGGTATCAGGTCAGCCAGGCTCTGGGTTCAGTTCTGAGCTCCTGCTCCATTTCCAGCTTTAAGGTTTCCGCTTGATTCCTGTCATGGGCTCTACTTTGTATTCCAGTTGAACAGCTGGTTTTTGCCTTATTCCTTTCTCTGCATTCTGCCTCTGAGTTTCTCTAAGACTGGGATTCTGCCTTCTCTTATAGATCTTCCCTAGAGGTTGAGTCCCTCCCTGAACCCCATCCTTGACCCTGAGGCCCCACTCTGGGCTGCGTGGTCCACTGATGGTTATTGTGAGCCAGGTTCCTCCTCTTTGCCCTTCTGCAGGTGTGACAGACTGATGTCCTCTAGTTGGAAGTCTCCGATGGCAACCATCTGCTGAACTCCCCTGCTACCGCCTAGGCAGAAATTCCCATCTATAACCTGTTTCAACTGCCTGGCGGAACTGCCCTGCCAAGTCTCATTTGGCTCACCACTGATCGAATTCCTAAACTCCATTCTGAATACTGTTGATGAAAAGTGTACTTCCTTGGTATCGAAAGTAGCACCAAACATATGCTTTTTGGGATACAGGTTATGCCATATGCATTGGTAAATTCCCCCTAAGCAACTTATAGAAGGCATTCAATAGAAGCTATTGGAGTCTGTTGGTTGCCACCAAGGCAAACAATGAGCATTGGTGGTGTGGGCCCAGGCCTGCCTGTGCTGATTAGCATTTTATAACATATATACTTTTCCTTAACATTGCTCAGGAAATTAGGACATATGCTACCAGCCACAACTTTTAAAAAAACAAAACTTGGGAATAAAGTCACAAGAGGAAATGAGGACCATTTGGAGATTCGAGAACCCACAAGTTCTCTCTGTTTTTTTTTTTTTTTTCCAGGAAGAATTTCAAAGCTTCAACCTGTTTTAATGCTAGCCCATCTGGCTGCTTTATTAATGAAAACAGCAGCATCTTCTAATGCTCTTGTGTGAGGCAACAGTACTTTCCCAAAAAATTACAGAAAGAACTTTTGTGTTTGATGTACCATATTTTTTCTTTTTTTCTTTGAAAAAAATAAATCCCAACTGGAGAGAGTTTTAGAGAGAGTATGTGCACAAAAATATTCAGTGAGTCATGCCTGGTGTTGTAGGTCTATTCTGGTGCATAGGGTTTCCAGAACAATGACATAAATGTTAACATAGCCAGGAACTTTTGACATTTGTGGCAGCTTAGTGGAGTTCTTTTCATCATTGAAAATATCTTAATCATTGTTTCCCTAAATTTAAAATGCATAAAACTGGTGAAGCAGCATAAATTGGTTTCGAGGCATTCCTATCAAGTACGCTTTGTTGACAAAAAGAAAAAAAACACCTGAAGAAATTTTATTTGAACTGAAATATAGGTGATCAAACTATAACAAATACAATGATGTAATCATTCAACAAAAATTGTCTGAGAGTAAATAGTAGGTGAGACATTTTTGATTCTTCTTCTTCTACTATCTGTCAAGATTTCCTTTACAACCTGAGTGCCCGTAGCATATTGTTTACTTGGACAACCTTACTTATAGGAGTTGCTTAATAACATGAAAATGCTGGGATTCCAAAAACTGCACCTATACCTTGCTTTAATCTCTCAAAAAATCACCCAGGAAATAATATGATATTCCAAGTACCATTAATACATTTGTTAAAATGTTAGGTTTTTTGTTTGTTTTTGTTTGTTTGTTTGTTTAAGATACCAGGTTTCAAGGTATCTTCTAATATGAGAAACTAGAGAAAGACCCAACCAGAGCCATTGTCAATTTATCTTTTTTATTTCAAAAGTGAGCCCCCCCCAATCCAGTGCTTAGGGGCTTTCTAGGGAAGGTAGAGTCCTTGATTCTTGTATATGCTTGTTCAGCGTCTTGCGTAACTTTGCTACTGGTTTATTTTCCTGGAGATAAGAGGCTGTAGTTATGGGTGTTACTGTATTTATCAGTTCTGTAGCCCTGGTGCAAAGGACAGGCAGGCACAGCGGGCTCTGACTCACAGAGGTTGCCGTCTGCTCATGCCCTCTGTGCTGCTTTTGAGGGCAGAGCACAGTCCACCGAGTCCAGCTGTGGACTTGGGACCCAGCCCAAGCGCTGCTAGATTCTTTCCGCATGACCACAAGGACGTGAACACCTTTCCTCTGTAGCAGAGCTAACAGCACAGAGTACCCTGAAAATCCGTATAGAGAAGGTGTGGGGAGGCTGTGTGAACTGTGGGGGCCATGGTCATGTAGGTGATCATGTAAACGAGATCACACATTTAGTAAGTAACCTGTGACACACAGTCATCATTAGAGTGTGCTTGTTAATGTTGGAGTACTAAGTGCTATCCACGGCTATTTCCAAGAATCTACTTGAACATGTTCCCCTGGGCTCTAGGAGACAAGAAGAAAAGAGGAATGTGGTGTCCCTGCCAAGTTTCTAGATAATGGAGATAATTTTTTAGGAGGAAGTGATGTGTACATCCGAGGGCTGGGAGGGTGGAGGTGGAAGAAGGCAGCCTTAGCAAGTAAAAACTGTGCCCAAACTAAGGCCAAGTCAGAACATAACCTTCTAGACCAACAGAAAGAAGGTGAGGGGAGCTGCCTGTTTTGTTTCACTGAAGAACTCCTCATCTTACTTTTATATTTCTGGCTTTCTGAATCCGGTAGTGACCAGGTGGCTCTCTCTCTGCTCATTGTGAAATCCATCCCCCCTTTATCTCTCCAGCCACTGAGTTCAGTCTCTTGCTGTCATTCACCTGGATTACTGCATTGGCCCCCCAGCTGAGCTCCCTGCTTTCAGTCTTGTCCCCAACGACTAACTATATCTCACCAAAGGGGTCTTTCATGTCTTTCCATTGTTTGACAATGGGACTTTATTGGGAAGATTTCTGTCAGCTCTCATGATGGACCAGAAGACCCAGAAACCAATAGAAACTGTCAGGGTGGAGATGGGATAGCTCTTGGAGCCATTCAAGTGTTGTTAGTGCCCTGCCCAGGACAAATGGTCCTCCCTCATTTCCCCATCTCTCTACCCTCTTTCTTCACTCTAGGAAGTGAACACTGTTCCAGCTTGGGTCAGGTGGCTGTTTGTTGGTAACTGAAGGATTGAGGGAACCTAGGTTTCACAGTCTCCCCAGACTTTCCAGTGGGGGAGAGGTAATTTTTCAAAAGGAAATCAAGGTGGAGTAGATACCATGTTGTCAAAAATCAGCATGTTCCACGATATGTCAATTATAGAAGAAGGGGGCATCTAAGTGCAGCAGACAATATATTTTATCCCATTCACTCTAATAGCTTGTTAATTTGTCTCTCTCCCCCAATAGACATTGAAGACCTTGAAGGAAGAACCATGTCTTATTCAGCTTGTATGTGTGGCCCCTCATAGACACTCATAGACACATACAATAATTATTCAGTGTATGAAATAATGAATCGATGTCCTTTTGAGTGAAAGCTTTGATTTGGCTAGTCTTTCACCTTTCAGAACTACGTTATGGTCCCCCAACCCCAGCCTTCAATGATCCTTCTTCCTGACCTAGAATCGCTCAGCACTGAACTCAGCAGCTCTCAGTCTGTCCACTCCCTGGGTGCTGCCAAAAGAATAGAGAGAGTGCCAAGGGACTACAGGTCAGATACAAGACCTCTCTTTCTTCTTTTATTCACCCATTTCTTCTAATACCATTTTAGTCTTCAGGGACTTCTAACATCCTTTTGTTCCTGGGGTGCTTAGTCATCTTGATGTGCTGACATCTAACTATTTTATCTGACATAATACAATAGAAAGAATGTGCTTTGAAATCAGACAGATGTGGGTTTCAGTGTGAACCACTAATTACTAGCTTTGTGACCCTGGCTATTTTTTTTTAACCTCTCTGGGTTTTGAGTTACACATAAATCCACTGAAGACACTACAAGTGTAAATGAAGTAATATATGCAAAGACACTTGTCATAATGCTTGGCATGTGACAGGTGTCCAGTGAATATCAGCTCCATTCTGCTTCAGTGGCTTATAGCAACAGAGGCATGAGGGAAATCTGCAGTGCTAGAGTACATAATTTGAACTGAAAGGAGAAAGAGGAAAAAGCAGAATGAACATACTGAGTTGCTTTAACATGAATCAAAGTCAATTATTAACTTTCCACTGATTATATAAAACATACCAAAGTTTTTAAAAAATGTAACAGCTGGGCTTAAGGGAGAAACAAACCTATATATTTTCTAAAACCACAGCAGAATTAGATATTCCCCAAACTACAAGCTTTATAGGCATAAGATTTAATTGGAAGAGATTTCTTCTCTAATGAGTGTTGTCTTGTTCTGCTGTAGGGTGCATTGAGATGAAATCTTGGGTTCATTATGGGTTGTTAGTTTGCATCACCTGAGAGGTCACATGTGAGGGTACTTCAAAAAGTAAGTGGAAAAATGGAATTTAAAGATAATACAGTCCTCCCATGAACTTTTGGAAGTACTCTCACATGGAAACCCCGGGGGAAAATAGATCAAGGATCAGAGAGTCAGGAAACACCCAAATGAGCTCCTGCCTAGAGGCAGGAAGGTGGGGTCTACCTAATAACTTTCTTCAATCCTCTGGCACCATCTTTTTTTTTTTTTTTTTTTTTTTGTCTAATCAATTAACAATTTTTAAAATGAATTACACCATATAATGTGATAAAAAAAAATTTTAAGAGATCAGTTCTAATAAAAAGAATTAAATATCATTGGCTATTATTGTGCTCTGTTTTCCCTTCCTATTTAAAAAATTACAACCAGAAAATTCAAGGTACTGCAGTGGCAATATGATTCAAGTTTCCCTCAGATTAAATCAAAAGTGTGTTGCCTTGGGAAGAACTGAAGTCAACTCAACCCTTCCAAAGGAGCACACAATATCCACCCTGCCTGCCTCTTTTTACTCATTTTTTCCCTTTCTCCAAAATTCTAAGCTGCTCACACATCCCAGGTTATTTTTGAGGTGAATAAGCGCATGCTATCCTGGTGTGGAAATGCCTGGTATGTTAACTCATAGTTTGGAGGAGAGGGAAAATATGAAATAAAACTGGAAGGTAGCGAACTAAAAATGGTATACCCCACCTCCACGCCTCCCTCTTTAGCACAGGGCCACCTCTTTCCTTGCAAAGGGAAGCCATGCTGCCACAACAGCCGAGGACAGAGAGCCTTGGTTTGTTCCTGGGACACACTTTTTTCCTATGGGAGTAACGACTGTCTACCACAGTGCCTTCCCCTACCCTGGGCAGAGGGAGATTGGACACCTGACTGGCACTAGGCCTACCAGATGCTCTTGACCTGGAATGCCAGTGTCGGGAGAAGTGACACAAAAACTGAGAATGGTTGGAAATCATCTTCCCTTGTGGCAATGGAACTAAGGAAACTGCATTATTCCCCAAACCTGAATTCCTGGAGTTTCTTTTACACTTTTATAAGGCAGATTCTTCAGCTTCTTCTGTGAGCTACTCTCTTTCCTTCCAATAAATTCATTTGTTTGCTTAAGATATCTACAGTCAGCTTCTGTTAACCCCATCACAGAATTCTGACTGAAGTAGCTTCTCAGATGCTTCAGCCTCCAATACGCAGTGTTAAAGGTCAAAATTTAGAGGTTGGGGAGAGTCACTTAGGTTAAACATTTACTAAAGCACCAAGCTCAGTTTTTCTCAAGCTATTCCTCCCCCAAATGTTGGCTTTATGGCATCCCTTACAGAGTGGTGGTCACACAAGACTGGGAAAGAAACAGAGCTCCCAAGCCAATTTTCTTGGGGTTAATTTGATTGAAATCACCAGATTCTCTAGTTCTGCCAATGCTATTACAGTGAGCATCACAAATTCTATAAAAATGTCGGTGGTGCTGGTCTAGGTAGGTTTCAGTCAGTCCTGTAAGAGGCAACAACAGAGGTGCACAGTAATTATATAACCAATTCTGGTGGAGAAGCAGCCACTGCATTTAAAAAATCACTGCGTGGGAACATTGTCAAACCACAGCCTCCCATTAGGAGCCTACACTTCCCAGAAGATCCTTATTCCTTCATTTAGGCAGCAGTTTTAAAGTCAGCTGGAACCACTGTTTCTTCACAACAGAAACCAAAAAAGGGCCAAGACTGTATTTTACTTTACTATAAGCAGCATCTCCCAGTGGTGCCATTTTGTATCCCTAGGATGTCACCTTGGGAAGTTATTTCTAGCTTTGGTTTGAAAAGTAACCTAAATCAGCAACAACCAGCCTTTCTCTCGATGGGGCTGAGGGAGTAGGGGAAGGGGTGCACCAGAGCCCTCCTGAACCTGTTGAAATTTCTCCTCCTCCCCCTCCCCTCCCCCCCCCCCCCCCCGTTTGTTTGTTTTTGCTGCCAGTGCTACTCCAGCATTCTGATGAGAGGAGCAACTTCTGTGTATTCTTTCATTCCACAAACACTTGTTAAGTACCAAGAGGTACAATGTCCTGTACAAGGCACTGGTGAACTACGCAGGCGAAGTCCTTGCCTTCAAGGAACTTCTATTCCAGTGGACGAAGACAGAAACACACACAATGATTTCAGATCTGCTTGGCCCACCGAGGAGGCCCTGATTCTAACCAGGGATTAGATCTCCTTACTTTCCAGGTGGCAATGGTTGCTTATGTGACAAACACTTCAGACAAGGAAAACTAAAACAGGAGATCTTTGTTTTCAAATAAGTTCAAAGAAGGAAACTCTTTCAAGGAAGTTTTTACTTCCATGGACTTCTTTCATTACTTATTTTCATTTGAGACCTTTCAACGAGTACACTGTGTCTGTGGATTGCGCTGTGATTGTGCATGTGATCTTTGTGCACGTGATCTCATTTGGTCCTGTGAGAAGGACTGAGAAGATATCACCCTGATTTTACAGATGAGAAAACCAAGGCTCAGAGAACTTGCCCACATGCACTCAGCTTCCTCAGGTATGACCAGAAGCCAGGCCTTCCCCTTTCCTCTGCCCTGACTTCTACCCGCCCACCTACCTCGTCGCCGTCTTTTTCATCCATCACAAAGTGCTCTGCTGCTGTGGGTTTGATTGAGATTAGCCATAATATTTTGATTATGAACAGAACATTCCCACGACATACACACTCCTAGAAAGTACACACCCCTGTAATTTGCCACCATCATTCGTCAAAAATTATCATTTCTTATGCTTTTATTGGCTTGGCTCGGAGACTAGGAAAAGAACTACATTTCCAGTGTCATTTGTTCCTTAGCAGGATAGTTGTAGGAAGCAATCTAGAGAGCAACACACCTAATTATTGTTGTGCATCAGAAACACCAGAAGCAGTAACTGATGCCATATTGATAACCGCAACCTCTGGATTTATAACAGTAAGTCTCAGTCTTCCATGACCCATTTCCCTGATTCATCCATCCCTATAAAAATTGATTAATTTAGTGACAACAGGATGGAAATCACATATAAATAAGTGTTATAATAATGTGGCCTGTACTAATGAAGCTAACATTTATCTGAACACCTGTTACAAGCTAGGCCCTATGCTAAGGGTTGTGTGCAATTATCACATTTAATCTTTACCCCAGCCTTTTCATATAGGTGCTATTCCTATACCAATTTTAGGTGAAGAAATTGAGGCTCCCAAAAGTTAATTATTTGGCCCAACAATACGCAGCTACTTACAGGTGGAGCCAATGTTTGAAGCCAGGCCTATCTGACTTCAGAATCCTCTTTTCTAATCACTGTCTAATCGGGGGCACAGATTATGAGAGTTAGACCGTAGTTCAACTCCCCGTTTTAGATACGAGGGGGCAGAGGCCCTGGCAGATTAACGATCTGCTTAAAGTCACACAATAAATCTTTACCAACAGAATGAGACTTGCTTCTACATTGCCTCTCCCAGCTGAAGAAAAGCTAGAATGAGTCTTTTGATATTTGCCTATAAATTTAAAGAAGAATATCTTTTGAGAGTTTGAGTAGAGAATACCCATGCCATATAAAGTAGAATCTTGACAAACTTGTACTCAAAAACCCAATTTTGAGGTTATCTATTCAATCATGAGAAACATTTCTAAGTGATTGAAATCTAGCCATAGTCCAATAGGAGTCTCCAATTTCACCTGGCTCTGTTTTGATAAGCGCAAACCTGGAGAATGATAATCTGTTTCATAATAGTATGTTTATCCCAAGCTTTCAGGGGAGTCATCTTTGAAAAACTCATAAGCAGGAAGTTAACTGCTGTAATAAGCTATGGTGATAGTGTGAGTTTTATTACTTTTGTTATTTTGGTTGTTTTTCTTTTCTTTTTTTAAGAACTCAGTAAACAACACTGAATGTTAACAATCCATTAGCTCTAAAGGAAACATTTTTAGCTCCAACAAAATTCCTTTTTCCTCCCAAATCTGAACTTGTAAACACAAAACCTCTTTGTCTTATAAAAAGGCTTAGCATTAGTTGTTTCCACAAGATTAGCCCTATTGATCTGAAGCACTTGTGCTTCTAAAAAATGTAAGACATCAATTTTTAACATTTGTCCAGGAAGCTGTGCTTGGGCTCATGTTATTTATCCAGCTGGGTATACCGACTAGGACAGAGAAGATCAAAGTAGTTGGGGATTGTGTAACATCTAAGATCGGCCCTGATAATCAATCAAGCCTGGAGCATATGGACCTGATTACAAAACGCCATCTCATACATTCTTTCAGGATACTGGTAAAAGGAAGGCAGTGCTATATCTCTCATGGCCATAACCCACTTCAAGGATTCCTAGGAGCTCTTTTTAGGTCATTCAGTTGTTCTGCTTAGTTTTCCGGATGGTAAGCATGCAGAAGGCACTAGATGAAAACCCTAACATGCAATTTGCATCAATGAGACCCTTGGGGTTGTTAAAAGAACAAATAAAAAAGGGTGTGGGAGGAAGTCTGTGGAACTGTGTGTTCCACCCCCAGATGGGCCCTCTCCCAAGAAGAAGGCTGTGCATCCACATGCTGTCCCCTCCTCCTGCACTCACTCTAATGGCAGGAAGGCAGTGAAGAGCACACAAAAAGATGCTCATTAGGAGAAACAGCTCTTTCAGTCTCTGTGTTTAACCTTGAATATTCAGTAAAAGCACTAGGGCTGGGAACAGAAGGGCCGAAACAGGAAGAGGAAAAATGCAAGATGGTTTGGCAAGAAAGCAGAAATGGAAAGAGCCCCCAAAATTAAAAAGTAAAATAAAACAAAAACCACAGGCTGCATTTACCTGACAAGCAAGAGAGTGAAGGAAGTAATTTAAAAACTAGAACAATGCAAAAGTGGCAGGCAGTGCAGAGAGCTCCCACCACCTTCCCCAGCCAGGCTGTGAGGGGGCCATGATCCATTCAAACCAGGCACCGCCAAGTCTAGCCTCGCTCAACTGCCAGGAAAGGAGCTTGCATGAAGGTAGGAGGGCAACGATGCAAAGAACCTGCTGGAATGCCTTCTCTCTCTCTGAGTTTAAATGCATCTCAGAGAACTTTAAAGGCTGACAGCTAAATTTAATCAGGGTTAAATCACCGAAATGAAAATGATGTTCTTATGTAACACAAATGAAGAGTGATTCTGCCAGTGCTTTCCCTACAAGGTAATGAATGGTACAGGCTCCTAGGAGCAGCCTAGCAGTTTGGAAATGTTATGAATTCAGGGGAGGCAGGAAATGTGAAAGTCTGGTTCATTGCTAATATTGTCTTCCGGGGATGTTAGCCCTGTAGGTTACACAGGCAAGGTTCTACAGCTGGTATTGTGTAATGACTGAGCACTTGCTCAGAAATTCTTCATACATGGCATCCTAACTCCATTCTATATTTAAAACAGTCGTTTTTTCTAAAGAATTCCAATGTTTTCTGCATAGGAGCTTGCATAAACCTTACAACCAGGGACTTGTACTGAATGAAGCATTAGTTTGTTTTAAGATAGTTGGGCAAGCTGATTTTCTGCCAGTTTAATCATCTTAGAAAATGCACAGGTCCGGTTCTGGTTCAGACTGGCTTACCACTCGATTTATTTTCTTTAAAACTGAATGTTAAGTCAACAGTGATAAGTCATGTATGCCTGATAGGATGTGATGAGAAGGGCACTTTACCTCCATAGTTGTCCTTCCAAAGACCTGTAACTCCTGTCTAGTCATGAGAAAAACATCAGATAAATCCCACTAAAAAACATCAGATCAATTACCTCACTAGCACTCCTCAAGGTTACCCAAAACAAGGCAAGTCTGAAAAACTGTCACATTCTAGAGGAGCCTAAAGGGACACAACAACTAAATATAATGTGATACTTTGGATGGGATCCTGGAACAGAAAAGGACATTAGGGAAATCTGAATGAAGTATGGGCTATAGTCAATAATAATGTATCAGTTTTGGGTCCTTAGTTGTGATGAATGTACCGTACTAATGTAAGATGTTAACAGTAGGCAAACTGGATACGGCATACATGGAAACCTCTGTAGCTTATCAACTTTTCTGTAAATCTAAACTATTCTAAAATGTTTATCAAAAAATAAATGTCAAAACAATTCCTTGAACTTGTTAAGACAAGTGAACAGATATGATGTAGTGGAGGGGAGGAGAGAGAGGGAGGGGTAAAGGGACATGAAGATCAACTACAATTTATATTGAAAAGTTAAAATAAAATTTAAAAAACAATAAAAAATAAATAAATGTCAAAAGTGAGTTTGTCTCATGGATCTTCAAAACTAATAATTTGAGCCTATTTCAGATTTCAATTTCTGGTTGGTTTAAACTCCTGTTCCCACTGTCTCATTATCATTAATACTTTACCAAGAGGAAAACTGAAACATAGAGATAGGGAGGAGCACAAGGTGAGGGACGATGTGATATAGGAGAGTTTCTCTTCTAGAGCTCGTCTACCCAGTTCTCCACTCAAGCACCCGGCTATGGGCCTTGCCCGACCACCTTCAGGCAGGATGCTGGGTAATAAAAGCATTTCCTTTTAAAGGGCTTATGTACCTCAATAGGATATTTTGAAGAGGGTTACGTAGGTACTAAGGAATGATTTTATAATGGTGGAATCTCCAATAAAGAGGCACTTAGGGACAGAGAGTGGTTCCATTGGTCCTCCAACTCCTACTCTTTGGGCCAGCCCCTACACAAACAACACAGTTCCAGCCAGTTTGTATCAGGGCAGCGGTCATAAATTCTGATTCTTAAGGTGGTGACTTCTTGGAGACATTCAGAGATCACGTGACTTCTCATGTCAGGTGTTTGAGATACAGTCAGTGTGGGAGTGAGGCCTGGAGCCCATAAGAGTGGGAGACCAGCCTCTGAGAGGTGACCTGTACCTTGATTTTTTGTCTTTAATAACCTGAGACATTGCTGCCAGCTATCTAACCAACGTCTGCCACTGCCCTAATGAGACCATGACAAACACTGGACTCATAAAGTCCTGAATTCACCTCCCCACTTCCAAGTTTGCCACTTCCTGGCTAGGTAGCCCAGGTCAAGCTACTTAATCTCACCGATCTTCAAGTTTTCCATCAGGAACAAGGCTGATCATAATCCTGCCTTGAAGGATTGCTGTGAGGATTAGCTGCACTGAGTGTGTGAGAACCTGTTGCCCAGTGTCTGGAATACAGTAGATGCTGAGCAAATGTTCCTTCCCCTCCCCCTCTCCTTCCTTTCTCCCAAAGCCAAGACAGTGGGGACAGGCACAGCCTGGGCGGCTCAGCCCCTATCACAAACGGTTCTCTGTGTTCTCACGAGATTAGCATTTCTAATAGGATCAGAGATTCTTCTAATTCATTGATCATGAATCCTGAGGTTGGCAAATAAGCTCTTCTAACTTGTGCAGAACCAAGAACTTAATGCTCTTTTAGAATGTACACTTACGTATTGTTATTTTGTTGCTATTCAATAGAAAGGGCCAATTTTATCCCACCAGAAATTGTGTGTGTGGCTCTCTTGCCGGACAATTAGGGTTAACTGAACCCAGGAGCTATGCAAAGTAGACACCAAAGGAGGATTGTTTAAAACAAGCCGGGCACTGGCTGCTCAAGGATGCCTCTCAGCGAAAGATGCCAGTATATCTCAGTAGAACAGGGGGAACAAATAAGGCACCTAAGACAGCTGAAAGTGGCGGGGAGAAGAAAGAAAAAAACAAAAAAAACAAGAAAAAAAGAGGGAAGCAGCCAGGCAGGGTAAACAAGAAGATGTCCCTCAATCCAGAGATGGTCTGGACATGAAAATGCTTGGAAAATTTTCAGTCTGAAAATCTGATAGGGAAAATTCCGAAGGGAAAGATTTCCCAACACACAGGCCATTTTTATTTCTGACTGCTAGCCGCCTCCAGGGTAAATGTGTTGCTGTTATAATAAACGTTATCAGGTGCATCTGTTATATGAAGCCTGTCCTACCTGTGTGGCCTGCTGCACTGTATGGTTCACAACTGATAGAAGAAAGTCTCTGCCTCTCTGTAAACCGAACCAGCATCAAAGTACCACACTTCCATTATTGTTGTTATTTACAGTCTGCATTATAACATAGCAGTGACACCTGTCAAGTAATCCATCTTTGGACTAAACATGATTTTGAAGAATCACACAGAAATCTTTGTATATTGGACCCAAAGGGGTCTTCTGAGGGGCCTTGAACTGTTAGGGGGAAAAAAGACATGAATTTTACAGTTTTTACTACCAAGTGTCCTTTGCTATATTATTTGAGAAAACTTTTTAATAAAACAGTTATACATGTTTATAGCAGAAAATTCTGAAAGTGAGGACCAGCTGAATAAACAAATACCACCCGTTATCTCATTAACCAAAGATAAACTACTAATTAATATTGTTTTAAGATTGTTTCTATTTTCAATATAAAATTATAATACAAAATATGAAAAACAGGGAAAAAAAGAAAAAAGAATCCATAATTATTCCACCTTAACTACTATCAGAATTTTGGTGTATTTTTTTTCTTAGGTTGTTTTTCCATTCTATGAATACTATTCCTCCTTTAACATGGCTGCAGCCACACTGTATATTCAGTTTAGTATCAGGACATTTTCACTTAACTGTCATAAGCTTTTCCAGGGTTACAAGTTTTCTCTTCAAAAGTCTTTATTTCTACCAGCACCCTAATATCACATAGAGTAGTTTTATTGTTGCTTATTTTAAACTATTCTCCGATAGTTGAGATTTAGTTTGTTTCCAGATTTTATTAGAAATACTACTGTGTCAATAACACTACCATAATTTTTTTTTTTTAAGATCCTGGAAATGGTATGTTTTGCTACCTCAAGTTGTTTCTATTTATATTATAAATTTTATTGAGGGCCTGGATATATGCAGGGTGCTGGTATACCTAGATGATTAAGATACAGGCCCTGTACTCAGGAGATTGTAGTCATATAGTGGAGACAGATGCTTCTACAGCATATTTTAATGCACCTTGAGATGTACTATAATAGAAGTAAGTGCCAGGATCTATGAGCTAATGTAGTCATTTGCACTATACTTGGCACATAGTAAGTGCTCCATAACAGAAGTGCATCATAAAAAATGACGATGACAATGACTGCAGACATCACATTTCTGATAGAATCATTCAAATGCTGGTTTCCATGATTCACAATTACAGAAAAATAAGATGAAGAGAGCAACAAAAAGTTCTGCATGAATTATAAAAATCAATGATAACCCAAATATGTCCAGGCTATGCCAGCAAATAGCAAAAATTATCAAGTTCCTCTTTATCACTAAGACGAAGTTCCTTGTATAGAACAGAAACTCCTTCCATGGTGATGTTCTAATGGCGTGATGTCATCCTAGTTTAAATGCTGTCAGACAGAATGACTTTGCTTTTCTGCACAAGACATGGGACAGATAGAGAGCTATTTTCAGATAAGAGATAAGTCAGGTTAGCTGTACTTCTTTTTCTTAAAAAAAACAACAACAAAATAACCATGTAACTTTGGAGATCAAGACAGATAAGGGAACTTTAAAATTTTCCATAGGTAGAATTTTTTTGCATATAATTCCTGATTCCCACCATTGCCTTTAGCTACCAGGTTCACAGACCTGAACAATGGTTAATGTTTAAAAAGGTACAGCGTGTTCTGGTTAACAACCCTGCTCGTTTCCTCTTCCTGATGGTGCTTCTGTGATTGCAGGTCTCATGTAAGGGCTTTTTCATTACACTAGAATACATGAGAAATGATGCTCAAGTCATAATAAATGTGAGATAAAAGTCACTTGAAAATAAGGAAGTTGCAGCCTTAAGGAAAAACTTGAATGGCATGGACCTCTGTGGGGGTAGGTTTACTATAGTCTGTGGAAATAACCCACAGCCACCATTGAAATATGTGTAAAGATTTCAGACAGGAAATGAAGGAAACGCTGCATTAAACTGAATGCATCGTGGGATTTAAGTAAGCTGCATATACATTCTCCGGTGAGAATTTCATCAGGGCACCACTGGCATTGGCTTGCCCTCTCACCAACAGTAGTGGAAAGAATTACGTGGTCTGCCTGTCAGATCCAGAATACAAAGTGTCTTCAGTCCCCCAGCTATCCTCCTTCGTCTTTGACTGACCCCATTTCTCATGAATCCTTTGTATGATCTTCCACGAGAGCCAGTTCAATGCGATTACTGACATTTCCCATAAATGATTCCTACCAATCCGATTAGTTCTGCTTCCTTCAAACTTTACTCAAAACTCAACTCATCTGAGAAGCCTGGTGCCTTACTGTCATTCTTTGTCCTTGCAAACCCTGAGCAATTACTTATTGATATGCTCACTATGACTGTGTATTTCCTTATGCCCAGCATTGGGCTTGGCGCTGGGGCTACACTGATGAGTCTCTCCCGGTCACTGCCCTCATGGAGGTCACAGTTCACACATGCACAAAACATCCTAATAAAATGTGATAAGGGCAGTGTTTGAGCTGAGATAAGCATGCGGAAGCACGAAAACATTCTTCCTCTGGGGTGTCAGAAGGCTTCCTGGGAAAGCTGATGCCAGAGTTGAGTTTTCTGGGCTGAGACGGTGGGCAGGTAAAGGAGGGTGGGGGAGGCACAGATGGTGTGTGCGGTAGGCAGTACAGGCCAGGAACCCCCTTGTGTGCTGTGCTGTGCTTGGTGTATTAGTAATTTTCTCTTGATAAGTTCTCTAAATTTGGGGGGGGGTTTGTTTTGTTTTGCTTTTTTCCTGCAATTGAATTATAAGCTCCTCCAAAGACCATGTTTTCTACTTATTTTGCCTTCTTCCCCATGGGTCTGTTATGGTCCCCAAAAATTTTCGAAGAGTGTGTTTCACTGTCCTGTGGAACTGACCACCTCCTGGCCCCTCTGCCCTCCAGAGCTAACGGGTCTCTGTGTGGCCATAGGAAGATGTATCTTGCTCTCAGCTGCAAGCCTTTTATCAGCTGTCAGGATAGACCCAAGAAGACACACACGTCTGCCTCAAAGAGGCTCATGTTGCCTAAGAGGAGGAACCATCCAAACCACTTTCTCCCCAAATCCATAAGTACCCATCAAACACCATCTTTCCACTATTTTATATTCTTAGCCTTTGCTATGATGAGTTAAATTTTACAATTAAAGTGCTCTGCACTGACATTTCTATTACGATTTCATATTGGATAATAAAAATTGTCACTAAGCAAGTATGGAATGGAAGTTTTAATCATCCTACAGAAACAGAAAGTAATCATTTTTTAAAATTGATGAGGCTGATACTTTTTCTTGATGTGATTGCTAGCTCAAAAGTGCCCATGCTGGGTGGTTCACTGCCCTCCCTTGATTCATATGACTTTATTGAAAGGTGGAAATGCTTAGTGGGCAAACAGACCAGTGTGTTAGGAGCCTTTATGAGCTTTATGGAATCCCTCTGCTTCCCAGCGAGAAGGCTGGATCCCTCAGATTGAGGTTGAGGGTGGGTATGTGTTCATCATTTCTGGCCTCATATTTGGCCCCTAGGTAACCAGACCTCACATTCCAAGGCTGCCAAATTGCCATCTTTCATGGATGGTTGAATCCCAATCCCTCCCTGACTGCCTGGGGTCAGGAGTAGAGGAGGAGAAGAGGCAGAACAACAGCAAACTAAACTCAAACAAAAAAAGAGGAAAAAAGCACCAAGCGAGTTTGACCGTCTCTGCTGCTCCAAAGCTGCCATTTCAAGGTTATGGCTTTACAGTGACAGAGGAAGCAGTTCTCCACCTGAGCCCTCCTTCATGGGAATAGCCAGAATCTAGCCTGCCTATGAAAAGAAGAAAGGAAAATCCTGGAGCATGAAGCCAGACGGGGACTTTTGGACACTGAATGCAAAGCTTTAAATGGTACTAAATAAAATACGATATAGGAACTTGATTTCCAATGACCCAGTAACAGGGCCTAAATCATATTTTAGTGTGAAAATGAAACTAATAGTCTGTTTTAAATTCCCCAACTCGAGTTACCAAACTCTGGCAGTATCCTAATAACAAAACACTCCATGGATGAGATGGTTAAAGCCACTTCCAAATCCAAGGCTGAATCACTGAGGAGGAAGAAAGGAAGCAATATTTCTTAATTCTGTTAAAGTTCACAGTACCCAGGCCAAGTAATCCATGTCAGACATATTAGAAGAACTTGTATGCCAATACTTTGGGAAAACAAACAATAATTTGTGAGTGACTTTTACACCAAGCCCCTTTATCCTTATTAGTCTATTTGAGATTTTAATACATATCTCAAAAGATAGTTACTGACTTCGTGTTCTTACCATCTTGATGCCGATTATTTAACCAACTCATAGTGTTTCTTTGTTCATGTTTTCTTTCCTGGTGGGGTCTGGAAAATTCACTGAGGACAGAAACTTTGTCTGATATACTGTTCTTCCCACAGAGAACTGCACATAGTAGGCAGACAGTAGGTGCTCAATGGATGCTTGTTTCTACACCTGCAATGAACTGCTTCACTCCTTTCTGACTTTTCCTCCCTCTCAAGCTCACACAAAGGATAATGGGAAAACGTAAGATGCTTTTCAATACTTCAGTGGCCTTTCTCCACTTTTAAGGACAATAGGCCTATAGGAATGGAACTAGAAGGAGGAGGGATTTCTTAACAAATGTTGACCTAATTAAAGAACAATGCCCGAATTACCCAACCAGGACAACATCACTGGCTGGTTATTGCTCTCTAACTAGCTTTTTATGTGCAGTCCCAGCAAAATGTAAGTTCAAAAGCAATCATCTGGCCAAGAGTGCATTTTACAGATAACTCCATATCTTTGCTGAACACAGCTCTCTAATCTGTTGCAAAATACCAGCACCCTTACAGTGGCCGCATTGATACCTACAGCCACCAGGCAAGGAACATTTGGGAAGACGAACTTCTGTAGATAGATGACTTCTATAGACAGATAAAGAAGGACATTCAAGATTACCTAGTCTTTCGTTTCTCAGATGAGCAGACTGAAGTCAGAGAAGTTACAATCTGCCCAAGATCACATGGCTAGTTAGAGGTTGAGCTAGATGAATGAACCCACGTCTGAAGGTTCCTAGTCTGATCTGTTTATTCAAAAAAATATTTATTAAAGGTTTACTACGTGCTTAGTATGTTGGAGCTACAAAGAGGAGAATGACATGGGCCTTATACTCAGGGATTCTAAAAGGCAGTGAGACAAGACACAGCTGTACAGCAATGTAGAGTGATGAACGTAAAGGATACTGTGCGAGCCACGTATAGGATAAAGAGAATGAGGCACCTACTTCAATTCCAAAATGTAAAGGGGCACCAAAAACTCCTTAATCAAAATATAGAATATTATCAAGATAAAGGCAGTATCAGTATTACTGGCTTTCCCTTTTGGCTCCAATATAACTCAGCAAGATGCTATTGCCAATCCTGTTTAACATTGTAATATTTCGTTCATCATGGATTTTTTTGCATTAGTTTTGGTTGTTTAAAATATTGAATTAAAATATTCTTTTTCAATGACTGAGTTTTTTTGGCGCCCCCACTCTGAAATTTTCCACCTTAGGCGAGGGTCTCACTGTCACCTTCAGGAGAATCTAACAGAGGCCGGGGTGGCTGGGAGGAAAAGGAGTGTCCTTTGTGCATATCCCAGCAGAGGTACGAGGTTTTCAGAGAGGCCTACAGAGCAGCTCTGCCTTGATCTGTTTTGGTTGTTAACATTTTATGTAATAGTTTATAATATTCCTCGTTTGGAAGAAAGAGTCTCTCAGGTTTAAAAATTTGTTTGAAAAGCTCTTACAATAATGTATTAGTCTGTTTCTGTTGCTTATAACAGAAAAACCTGAAACTGGATAATTTTTCCTGTTTGTTTTTTAAAGTTTTTTATTGTAACATAGTTGATCATACGTATCTGTGGGGTACAGAGTTGAATATCAGTACCTGTGTGCAACATGTGATGCTCAAATCAGGATACTTACTATATTTAACATTATACAATGTAATCGTTTTTCGTGTACCTTACCAATTCCTACCCTACCCCTCTCTCCCTTTCCCACAAAACTAGGTAATTTGTAAAGAAACAATATTTATTGCTTACAGTTTTAGAAACTGGGCAGTCCAAAGTCCAGGGAACACAGCTTGTGAGGGCTTTGCTCTTGATGACTCTTCAGTGACTCAGGGTGTCACATGGCAGATGGCGGAACAACAGAAAGAGTTCCTCACATGCTCTCCTTTTAAAGCCCTCAGAACCACGCCCATGACCACCATTAAACCATCAGTTTATTAATCCATTTACTAGGGCATGGTCCTCACAATCTAATCACCTCTTCAAGGTGCCACCTTTCCTTTATCATAATAGGATTTCCCACCTTCAACAGTTACAGTGGGGATTAAGCTTCAGTGAGTTTTCGGGGGGGGGGGACATTCAATTTACCGCAGATAATGAGAAAAGATTAGATTCAAATGTATAAGGCCCATTATATACATCATGGAATTTGAGCATGGTGGTGGTGGGGGGGCAGTGTAAACAGATAAAGCAGGTGAGGCGTAAGGGTCCCAGGAGGCGTACTAGATGCTGGCTGTCTCACCAAACTTGCAAAGGGTCCCAGAGCCTGGCTGTTCATTTTCCTCCCAGCTTCCTCTGGAGAGCCCTGTCAACAGACTCATTCAACAGACATGTTCGGTCATTACTAGAGCAAATGGCTTACATCCCCCTCTTCGTCTGCTGGAAAGAGGGATTAAAGGATAATTTTCAAAATTTGGCTATCACAATAGAAAGTCTGCTTTCCTTAGACAAACGCTTAATATACGAAGAGGGACAAGGACAGAGCAGAGAAAAAAATATATCTTAGAAATGATTCCTAAAATTAAGTGAATCCAGCCAGACATTTTTAGGGGCTACCGCATTGCACAACTCCAGGGGGCAACTTCTCATTGTAGTCTGTGTACATGGTGCCCCTGCTGGGGTCATGCAGTGCACAACCAGCTGAATATATGGGACAGCAATAGTTGATGACAGCCCTCTAAATATCCACCCAGGAATAATAGCTTGTGTCCACATTTGGATAATTAATTCACAGATCCTAATTCAAACTATTAGAATTGCTTGGTTTTAACAAGCTGGCTTCTCACATTCCAGAAATTTTTTCTAGCAAAAGTGCTCAAGTGTTTTCTGAGGAGAGATTTTCATTCCTTTCAAGCCCTGCAGTTATTAGGGAAGGAGATATGTGTGTGTCTGTTAACAAGTGGTTAAGGTAACAGGAAATTTGGGAGATGCTGAAAGTAAAGTCTGCTAAAAAAGTTTTCAACAGCAGATTTGAGTTTAATATATTGGTTTTATTGTATACAAAAAAAATCTGATATGACCAAGTTTTGGGGATAAGTTGCAAAATTTCACTCTTATACACCTCCAGAGAGATGCAGTGTGGTACTGTATTTCTGAAAGGCTATTTGGGGTGTGTGTGTTCAGATTCTAAATTATATGCACATCAAAAATTTTAAAGCAAGTTTTAAAACGATGTATAGAATGACTCCACAAAAGATACATGTGAAGATAGGAAAAAGAATGGCAGAGAAGGAGCTTGGGGCTGGAGTTACATTTGGGAGTTTGTCAATATATCTATGATATTAGCGCCAAGAGACTGGATAAGATCACCTAAAGACTGAGTTTAAGCAGGGAGGCTGTACCCAGTCCCTGCCTTCTGGAGCTCCCTAGAGTTGAGGCCACAGAGATGAGGAGGAGCCAGGAAGGGGTGCTAAGAAGGAAGAGGTGAAGGAAAAGGACAAAGGTGCTCGCTGTGTTCTGCAGCCTGGTGAGAAATCATCTTTCAAGGAAGAGGGATTGATGATCTGTGTCACTGCTGCTGGGGGGTATGTAAGATGAAACTGAAAGTTGTCCATTGGCTCTAGCAGCTGAGAGGTCATTGGTGACCTTGACAAAGCAGTTTTGGTGAAGTCTGATTGGAGTGGGTTTAGCAAAGAATGGGAGGAATAGGAAACAGTGAATGAAGACAACACTTTCCAGGGGTTTTGCTGCAAGGAGAAGAGGAGAACTAAACCTGTAGCTGAAAGTGGAAATGGGACCAAAGGAAGGTCTCCGGCTATTCATTTTTAAAGATGGGTGAAATAAGGAAGGGGGGTGGGGGGGGAGGGGAAGAGGCGGGTTAATTAACATATGAAGTGACCAAATCTAAATCAACTTCTTACAGTTGGTTGCTTAGCATATGGAATATGCTTACATGAAACACCTGAGGGTAATTAGTTAGCATAAAGAAATGTTAGAAATAATGTTTCATGGGGGAAATTGTGAGTCAACACTGGTGAGACAGGACCCAAGGCCCTAGCACATGGGCAAGGATATGAGCCCACTCCCACTCAGGTCTGGGGTCTCCTAGACCTGGGTCCGTCTACTCCATGGAGGATCCTCTTGCTTGATCCAACTCAAATGTCACCTATAGAGCCCTGCTGTGAGTATGTCAACAAGTCTGCTTCTGACCATGCCTGTCCTCTATGATGCTGTTGGCACATATGGCAGCAGAGAAGGAGCTGCCCAGAGCCACAGTGAGGGCTGTGCCTGCCTGCTAGCATGTGTCCACATGTTTGACCTATTTGTTCTGAGACTTGCTTGAATTGTCACACACCAACTGGTTTGGATCAAATAACACCCACTGGCCTGTTAGAGGAAACTACCAAAATTTACCAGAAAGAACCTCATAGTTGTCTATTGGCCAGATTGGTTTAGGCCATTTGCTACAAAGAAAAACAATACCATTCTGGGGAAAAGCTGAAAGCTTTTCCTTTAAGAACAGGCACTAGACAAGGATGCCCACTCTCACCACTCCTATTCAACATAGTGTTGGAAGTACTAGCCAGAGCAATCAGAGAAGAGAAGGAAATAAAGGGCATCCAGATTGGAAAAGATGAAGTCAAACTGTCCCTGTTTGCAGATGACATGATCCTATATATCGAACAGCCTAAAACCTCTACAAAAAAACTGTTGGAATTGATAAATGATTTCAGCACAGTAGCAGGATACAAAATCAACACACAAAAATCAGTAGCATTTCTTTTCTCCAATAGTGAACATGCAGAAGGAGAAATCAAGAAAGCCTGCCCATTTACAATAGCCACCAAAAAAATAAAATACTTAGGAATTGAGTTAACCAAGGAGGTGAAAAATCTCTATAATGAGAACTACAAACCACTGCTGAGAGAAATTAGAGAGGATACAAGAAGATGGAAAGATATTCCATGCTCTTGGATTGGAAGAATCAACATAGTGAAAATGTCCATACTACCCAAAGTGATATACAAATTCAATGCAATCCCCATCAAAATTCCAAAGACATTTTTCTCAGAAATGGAAAAAACTATTCAGACATTTATATGGAACAATAAAAGACCAAGAATAGCCAAAGCAATGCTCAGCAAAAAAAATAAAGCTGGAGGCATAACACTACCTGACTTTAAGCTATACTACAAAGCTATAATAACCAAAACAGTATGGTACTGGCATAAAAACAGACACACTGACCAATGGAATAGAATAGAGAATCCAGAAATCAACCCACACACTTACTTCCATCTGATCTTTGACAAAGGCACCAAGCCTATTCACTGGGGAAGGGACTGCCTCTTCAGCAAGTGGTGCTGGGATAACTGGATATCGATATGCAGGAGAATGAAACTAGATCCATACCTCTCACCGTATACTAAAATCAACTCAAAATGGATTAAGGATTTAAATATACACCCTGAGACAATAAAACTTCTTAAAGAAAACATAGGAGAAACACTTCAGGAAATAGGACTGGGCACAGACTTCATGAATACGACCCCAAAAGCACGGGCAACCAAAGGAAAAATAAACAAATGGGATTATATCAAACTAAAAAGCTTCTGCACAGCAAAAGAAACAATTAAAAGAGTTAAAAGACAACCAACAGAGTGGGAGAAAATATTTGCAAAATATACATCTGACAAAGGATTAATATCCAGAATATATAAGGAACTCAAACAACTTTACAAGAAGAAAACAAGCAACCCAATTAAAAAATGGGCAAAAGAGCTAAGTAGGCATTTCTCTAAGGAAGATATCCAAATGGCCAACAGACATATGAAAAAATGCTCAACATCACTCAGCATCCGGGAAATGCAAATCAAAACCACATTGAGATACCATCTAACCCCAGTTAGGATGGCTAAAATCCAAAAGACTATGAACGATAAATGCTGGCGAGGCTGCGGAGAAAAAGGAACTCTCATACATTGTTGGTGGGACTGCAAAATGGTGCAGCCTCTATGGAAAATGGTATGGAGGTTCCTTAAACAATTGCAAATAGATCTACCATATGACCCAGCCATCCCACTGTTGGGAATATACCCAGAGGAATGGAAATCATCAAGTCAAAGGTATACCTGTTCCCCAATGTTCATCGCAGCACTCTTTACAATAGCCAAGAGTTGGAACCAGCCCAAATGCCCATCATCAGATGAGTGGATACGGAAAATGTGGTACATCTACACAATGGAATACTACTCAGCTATAAAAACGAATGAAATACTGCCATTTGCAACAACATGGATGGACCTTGAGAGAATTATATTAAGTGAAACAAGTCAGGCACAGAAAGAGAAATTCCACATGTTCTCACTTATTGGTGGGAGCTAAAAATTAATATATAAATTCACACACACACATACACACACACACACACAAACCGGGGGGGGGGGAAGAAGATATAACAACCACAATTATTTAAAGTTGATACAACAAGCAAACAGAAAGGACATTGTTGGGGGGGAGGGGGGGAGGGAGAAGGGAGGGAGGTTTTGGTGATGGGGAGCAATAATCAGCTACAATGTATATCGACAAAATAAAATTTAAAAAAAATAAAAAGGCAATAATGGAATTTAAAAAAAAAAAAAAAAAACAATACCATTCTTTGATATGTATAGGGAAATTGTCTCGGTAGTATATAAAGTGGATGTAAAATCATATTTAGAGAATTTTGCTACTTTTATTTGTTATATATAATGTAAGTATTAAAAGTGTGCTACCTATGACATAGCTTTAAGACAGCCCTCAGCTATCCATCCCTCTTTTAACCAGATTGCTGCCTCAAGATGCTGCTACCCAGATTCTATCGCTGTCCCTCCCACGGAAGATTCGGCGTGATTTTTAGGAGGCATCTGCCTTGTTTCCACAATGCATCCCTTCCCTTTGAAACAGTTCCTCCAGAATTTGAATTTTCAGCCCCAAGTTGGCATTTCTCTGATCCATTTGCACTTTATGCACTATTAATGTTTGAATTGATTACACTGGATAACTTTGGAGGTTAAAATTGATTCATGCAAATGGACGTCTGAGTAAGCAGTAGAAATATGACCTAGAATAATCTCATGGCTTGATATTGCATGAACATGTTTTATAATCTGTTTAACAGCAAACTTGATACTTCCTAAATGTGTCAACCATAGCACACCCTTTTCTGTTAGAAGAGAGAAAAAGAAAAACCATATTTTTCTTCCCATTTATAATCAAGGAGATTATGAACCTGAGAAAATCTGCTTGCCCCATTAATACACTTTCTTGTGCCTTTTTTTTTTCACCCTATATTCTTTTTTTTTTCTATTTTGTGCAGGACTGGAGCAAAAAGCAACTCTCATACTTGGAATGATGACATTTAACCTCAAGTTTATTATTTTAAATACACCTACCTGAGTTTGACAAGGAATCAGAGTGAACATCACCAGTAATGGTACAATTGACATTATGTGTCCTTTGATATGACGCCCTGAGAAGAACACAGCACCACTTCTGTGATATTCCTGGCCAACTGCATATACCAATCATAAGGAAACATCACACAAATGCAAACTGAGGGGGATTCTACAAAGTGACTGGCATAAAACCTTTAAAAATATTGAGGTCATGAAACACAAAGAAAGGTTGAAGAACCACTCCAGACTAAAGAAGACTGAAGAGACGTCAAAAGTAAGCGCAGCACGTGATCCTGGACTGGATCCATATAAGTACCGCGCGCTAACCGATTGCGCCACTGGAGCTTCTGGATCCAGAAACAGAAGAAAAAAGTTGTTTCTGTACATATTGAAACAATAGGCGAATTTGAACGGGACGAGTGGATTAGGTGGCGATATTGGATGCTGATACTGTATAAACCTCAACTTCCTGCTTCTGATAGCTGAACTGTGCTTATGTAGGAGAATGTCCTTGTCTTGTAGGAAGTTCACACTGACATTTCTAGTGGGACTGGGGTCATGTCTCCAACTTTCAATTTTTTCAGGAAATGCATAGATAATGATAAAACAAAAAGTGGCAAGATGTTAGCAGCTGGGGAACCTGGGTAAAAGGTAGATGGCAGTTATTTGTAGTATTCTTTCTCCTTTTTCTGGAAGTTTGAAATTTTTCCAAAATAAAAAGTGAGGAAAAAAAGAGGAGACTATTAAAGTGTATCTTGAAGCAAAAGTCATTACATTACTTACCATTACTATTAAAATGAGTACTAACTACCTCCATAAAACAAATTGCAAATACCTGTATCTATAGATAGATAGCTATACATGTACAAATATACGATATAAAGAAAAGCTACTTATCTGTATCTCATATGTGCATTATGTGTATCATTTGTCTTGAGATCCTGCAGACCTGCTCAGTTAGCATATGGGCGAGCTCCTGGAAGCTCCAGGGGTGACTGTGGTGCGCGGCCAGCGAAGCAAACCATGAGTCCCTTCGGTTCCTGGAGCTCGGGGGTAGGTCTGGGAAGGAGAAAATTCTGCTTCCTGCCCTTGTTTTTTCTCACATTTCAAGTCCAGTGCCCACTCTCTCTCTCTCTTGTTACTTCACACACTGTTACCTGATATCGACTCAGTGTAGCTTCCCAACCTGTGTTCTTCAACTCTCATGCGTTTCCCGAGACAAGTGAAAACAAAAACAAAACTCATCTGGTTCTCGGGTTGAATAGGTCCGCATAATGCCTCACACGGCGGCTCCTTTCTGGGAATGTATAACATGCATTAGTTCATAAACCAATTGTGCTTAATTCAGCACTTTGCACGTTTTTGGCCATGGAACACTTCACCCCTGCCACTTAACACCAGTCACACACACCCTGTGACACGTGTGTTCTCTGGGTTTACTCCAGAAAACCTAGATGATCCTCTTAGGATGCTGAAGGGAAACCCCTAAGGGCAGTCAGGCTGCAGGTGTGGCTCAGTCTGGGACAGGCTCAAGTCGTTATTCTCACAGTTCTGCCTTCTGCTGTGGGTCAGCTTTATCCTCAGGGTGACTTCCCTTGTGAGATTTTAAGATGCTGTGAGCAGCGACTAAGTCTAAGGCTTCTCCCTTCACAGCCAGGGAAAGAATGTATTTGTATTGAATCCACTCTGGTCCCACTACCCCCGGACCAATACACCAGATCAAGGGAAATAGGATTACCCTGTTGTTTTGGACCCATCTGGGCTCTTCCTGGTGGCTTCTAGGGTCCCAACCATACATGGTGGCTACACAATGGGGAGGGGGTGGAATGGTAATCGGATTGTTCTCCACGATGTGCAATTGGAGGCAGCAGAGCATTGAACTGTTCTCTATCTCTGGTTACTTCTCCTGGGACAAGGAAGGAGCCCCCAGAATATATTCCTCTCCTCTCTTGAGTGGGCAGGGAGCGCAGGGTAAAGGGTAAGAATACTGAGGAAAGGGTAAAATAGTATATTGCATCACTTTTTCCATTTCTTTCTTTTTTTTTCTTAAATATTCTCATGATTTCCCATGATTGGATTTTTATTTTTCTTTAGCTCCACCCAGATTTCCTGCAAGCCTTGGCTCTGGAGCACACTGGTTACTGTTCACCTACATTCAGACACCTCTGAAATGAACAAAGATTGCCTGCCAGTTCCCTCACTGGAGGCTGAATTCCAAAGGTTATTTTCTCTAAACTTTAATCTCAACCTTTGGCCCCAGAATTTTCAAGTCAAATCCTTCTTAAGGTGGGTCCTCCCAAAGTGCTAAGAATGAAACAATGTGTCTTTCTGGACCTTGCAGTAATTTCCAAATCGCACTGGTGAATTCAAGTATTTGTAAATAACTTTGCATGGGCCATCCACGCTGCAACCAAGAAAACTACAGTGCTAGGTTAACCTTAGAGCTTTAGGTTGATGTAATACAAATAATGAACAGAAGTTAATACAGCCCCACTTGTCCTCTTTTCCTGTGAAATAGTTAATAATAATGTCACAGGTACAGTGCTTTCACATGACGACAGGGGCTTTGAAGGTGGGCCGTCCCCATTTATCACCCAAGTAGATGAGAGATTCTAGAAGTCAGGCCTCTTTGCAGCAGGAGGCTTTGGACAGTGCCCAGCGCCTCCCCAGAGCAGGTGTCCAGTCAGGTGCTATCTTTCTCTTCTCTTCATTTCTCCCTTCCTTTCCTTCCCCCAAAACACTGCCCCAAAGAAAAAGACCCAGGGCATTACAGAAAATTAGTGTAACAAGTTATTCCCTACAGCTTTTTTCCTACTGCCCTTCTGGAAATCATCAGCTCCTTATTATTAAGTTACTGCCTAATTCATTTCATCAATTACTATGTGAGAAGGTGTGTTACCCCAAACACATACACACACGTGTATTTAATGTGAGGCCTTCAACACCTCAATTCAAAATAGTGACAAGAGATGAGAATCTCAGGCCTCACCATTCAATGTTTGCTACTCTCTTCAGTCAACCCTAGAGGTAAACTGGATTTGAAAGTTTCTTGAGTTCCTTAAGGCCACCTGAGACTTGTGAGTCTCCTCTGGCCCCAGAATTACCTCTCTATTTACAAGTTCAGTAGATGTAAACCACAGGATCATAGAGTCTCAGGGCAGGAAATGAACTGAAATGCTCTATCCTCTATTCTAAGCTACAATTTCCCTTCCAGTTGGTAATCTAAATTATCTCCAGGAACAAGCTACCCTTTACCTCAAAAGGAGGTCCATTTTGCTTTCAGACAGTACTAATTGCTTGAAATTCCTCATATATCTGGTTCAAGGCTATCTTTCCACAGTCTCTACCCTCCTTCTGCCTCTGGAACAATATAAAGCAATGTCTAGAGTTTCTACAGGACAGTTTAGAATTTCTAGACTCCAGGCTATTTCCTGCAGAGGAATCTTGTGTTTGAGCAGGTGGGCCTTCTGTGTTCACCGTTCCCAGCTGGGGGATGCAGTGTACTTCCTTGTACCTCAGTGGCCATGCTCTATGCACTCCTGTCATTCTGATCAATCTATGGGCTGATCTATGTCCCATGAGGAGACTTAGCATGAATGTTTGTCTTACTAGGGATGATGGTGACTATATTCATCAATGAGATTCTTTCTTTTAAGAATTGGTCTGGAAAAATGGGAGAGGCTAGTTAAATAGTAACATCAGCAAAGCAGAGACAAAAGAAAAATAGCCAAGTCATGTTAATGGTGGAGCACTAGAATAGGAGTCCTGCTGTGGGGTGGGGTGTAGTAGCCAGGCTACTTATAATTCAGTGGACTCTATCAATAATTTTGGATGGTTTCCTGCATTTGATTATAGTTCTAAGCTTAGGCCCCACTAGACCATAACTCATCATTGAATAGGCTGGACTCTGAGCTCTTCCTGGGTTGCCATAATTGAGATTCTTGCCCACTTTATTTTCACATCTATCCTTCTAGAAATTCTTGCATTACTAGAAGTAAACCAAATGAATCTCTAATCCTTGCACCCACAAAAACCTAACTAATAGTTCTCACATTCTCTAAGTCTTCTCTTTTACAGGCTAAAGATCTCCCCAAACATTTAAACCATCGTTATGAGGTGGCTTCCAGTCTCTTCACCTTCTCCACTTCCCCCTCTCTCCCATCACCCTTCTTGAAATTTCTACTTCTCACCTTGTGTCACCCCCGGTAATCAGCATCACCAATGAAGCATATCAATGGCATACTAAGCACTGTACACCGAGTCCTCCTGCATAAGAAAACTTTTATGAAATCAAATGCATACCTTTCTTTTCATTTTTCAAATAATCGGAGTAAAGTTTTCCTTACCTGACCATGGAAACCAAGCATTGTTGGAACCAAACTTGTGAAAATGAACTAAAGTGAATGATTATCTGCATGCTCTTGAAGGGAATATGATGTAGACTCTTCTACTTATCTCCTGACCCATCCCCTTCATTGGATAAGATAATCAAAAGTACTGGCTCTAATTTCAAGTGACTTAGCATTGGGAAAAGAAGTAAAAGAATATTCTAAACTCCACATAATGTGTTTAAATGTATTATTTGAAAGAAAATGCAAATGTTCTTATGTGTATCCATTTTTTGGCTGCAAGTAATAGAAACCCTAATAGTTGCTTAAACCATAAGGACGTTGTTTAATGAGGCATGTAAAAGTGGGTGCATGTTCCATGTTTTGTTTTGTTTTGTTTTTTTCACTTGAGGTTAGAATCTGTAACTCTGCCTACAGAATTCTGCTTGGCATTTTCCCATAACCAGAAGACTTCCCCTCACCTCATTAGTCAGGGCGGAAGCACATGGCCAGTCTGAGCTACAGGGAGGCAGGGAAGTGAGTATCTCTGGCAAAGGGAAGTAGATTGTCCTGACTAGGCAGAGTGTCTGTTTCAATGTGTTTAAAATTTTTAAAAATAGAGTTCTATTTTATTACAAAAGTTAATACATAATTATTAAAGAAAGTTTGGAAAGTAGAAGATTCCCTAATGCCATAACCCCAAAACTCCTCAACATACTATTTTAAAACTGTTCTAATCCTATTGCACAGAGTTTGATTTTTCTTTTTTCTTTTTATGCTTAACACACAATTATTTTTAAGCTTGATGGTTTTAAAAGTATATTTACCATATTGAAATAAAATATAAACTAAAGGAGGCAGCATAGAACAGTGGAGAGAGAACTGGCTCCAGAGTGAAGAGATGGTGTTTGAGGCCTGGGCTCTGGCACTAATCCATCCCTGTATTTCCACTTCCTCAAAATAAAGAGGTGTGTTTCCTTAGTTCCACATCATCATGAGAGCTGTGCCTTTGAGACACACAAGTCACACTATTCAGGTGCTGATTTAACATAGCAGGTTGGGGTCACAGAGACAAGCAGGCCAGGTGAACTGAAGGTTGCTTCCATATATAATCAGATGCCCAATAGAATATAATATATAATATATGACATATAATATAATACCGGGTCTTCCCATTTTTCAACAGAAGCCAGGAATCTAGATTTTCAACTGAAATTGTTTGATTTTTAAATACTGGCATCTAACTTGAAAAACAAAACAAAACGAAACACTATACAAGCTAAACAAAACACGTCTATCGAGTGTCAGTTTATAACTCCAGCTAAACCGGCAGTCAACTTCATCAACACTGGGCAAAGAATGGATGGAAGGGGGCTGAGAAGAGCTTGCTTATAAGACATTTTGGCTATACAGCAACTGAATTATCACAATGAGTCTAAAATACCAAATGCTTATATTAATGGTGAATAAACATAGTCTAGGATTTTATCATCTCTAGTTTTTTTATATTGACAGTATTAATTACTTCCCATTGCTGATTCCAAAACGCCCCTGGGAGTGAGCTGAGCTTTGATGTGCTGCCTTGAATAGGTGTGTACTGTTTCGGAAACAACTAAGTCAGGACCCTCCTACCTAGGCCTCAAATTCTTTTATGTGTATTTTCCATGATCACATCTGGTTTAAAACGAAGTCCTGCATCTTTTGCCCTAATCACTCAGTTTAGGGTAAAAATGAAAATGGAAAATGATAAAAGTCTCAGACAGGTGCCCCCTTGAGTAAGAACTGCCTCCTCAAGCAGTTAATTCTTTTCCTCCCGCTCTCAGTGTCGCATCTGTAATCTCTCCTTTTCAAAGAAAGAATGATCAACATCACTGGTTGTGAGATTCTGACTCTGGCTTGCTGAAAGCGCTGCAAAAGGGGGATTTCACGACTTTGAACTTTTCATGTGATTTTTGCCTTTGACAGAGTTGTTATTAGAGTTTTGAAAAAACAACACCCACCCCCCTGCAAGAACGTCAGGTTTCTAAATGATTCATCTCCTTGCAGACCTTGATATTCAATCCAGGTGTAGGAATAAACAGTATAGCCCTCGGCTGCTATCCTTGGGGATCAGAAAAGCTTCTGTGAAATTCAATAGCGAAAGGTCCAGGCGCTTCCCCTGATTTTCTCTTTGTTCTACTAACTTTTTATCTGTGAAAAGCAAAGGGATTTCCTCTGGGGATTAAGTAGAGGAAACAACCTGAGGTAGCAACAGTGTTTCATTAGCATTAAAGAGATGCAAAAGTATCCCGAAGCCATCTCAGCAGGAGTTCTTTTCACAATCTTGGACTGTTGGTCTTCCATGTACAGCACCAAGCTCCACAAACCCTTGCCCCATGGAGGGTGTCTCTTTCTCCTGGTCACAGGAATATCTTGGGCAAACAGTAGTGATTTCTTAAGTAAGGCAGAAGAGTGCTTCATCTAAAAGTGATACAGGCTGACTTTTTTTTCTTTTTCTTTGTATTTTTCAAAAGTTTTTGCATGTAAAAATCAATGGGTACCTCTCATCCTGCCGTGTCTTGGTTTACCGTCAATGAAAGGATCAAAGGAAGGAGACAGGTGATTAATTTTCTTAATGATGGATCTTAGATGCTACTGTATGAAGAATTTCCTCTTCACAGGCTTCTGGGTTTGCAAGGTGCCAATGTGCTGCTCTATAAATTTGTCCTACTTTTTATGGCAAACCAGGAGTCTGAAGAAGGGTTACGTATGACAGTAAAGGATAAGGATTTGTGCCAAAGCAGCTATACGAATGGCAGCCTGACATATCCATCTTCTGTCAACATAAGGCTAGATAAAAAGTAGATAGGTAGCTGCTATTCAAAGGCCACTAAAAACTCTTGAAACAAACAATAACATAAATCACATTTCCATTAGATTTGTTTCTGAAATTTTTACATTCTGATTTGTGGCTAGCACTTACTTTAAACATATTTGATGGTAACCTGAATGACCAAATCCTAAGGTAACCATGTTTTTAATTACTTTCAAAATAAAACAAGTTTTTTTCCTTTGGATGAATGATTAATTTTAAAATTTTCAAAGAGCCAATTATTTTTTACATCTCTTATTTTAACTTTGTTATATTTTCTTTCACTTATTCTGATCACTCTTTTCATTTTTAGGGAGATGCTTCATTCATACTTTGATTGCTTTAGCAGTATCCCATCTAATTTAACATATCACATTTCTATTTTTATTTTAAAATACTCTACTATACTTGGGGTTTCCCCTGTGGCTCAAATATTATTTAGTGGAATTTAAGTTTTCTTTTTCATATTTTCTGTGTGATTGATCATTTATTTTATTATTTCTAATTTTACAATTTGCTCTCTGGCTATATGGCATATGGGGTTTTGACTAATATTTATATCGTGTGGTCCAGAACATGGTCAATCTTTGTTTGTTACTCATGGGTAAAAATGCAAACGTGCTTATAGGTGCTTCCATGTAGTTGTTTCCACATATGTTAAGTCTGCCTTATTAATATTGTGTGATTTTGTATGTGCATTAACTAAATTCTACTTTTAAAATGGTGATATTCCCAATTATATTATGTGTTGCATTTCTGCCAGTTTTTTCTATTCATGTACTTTTTGCTTTATAAGTTTAGAATTTTCAGATGATCAAGTTATTTGTCCTATTGCTTTTGTTGTGAAAGCTACTTTATTAAGAGAAGAATCTCAAATCGGAATCTTCATTTTTAGTAGAAACACGTTTGAGATTTGACCCAAAAGAAAATGCAACTAATGTACTTTGCAAAGAAAGAAGTAGCTGTGCACACACCTCTGCCCCTTCCCCTCCTTACTAATCTTTGCCTCTTGGCCAGCCATTGACCTATTTTCCTAGTAAGCACAGGCTGCAATTGTGTTACCTGGCTGAGTCACAGTTGGAGCTTATGGAGGGCAATGTGGCAATTACACTGTGTTCCTAGATTCATTGCACATTCATAAATCCTCTGGTGCATGAAGTCTAAAACCTCGTGACTCGATAAGGCAAAAAGTTGTTTAAGCCATCAGGAAAAATGAAGCATATAGTGTACTGGTGGTATAATTTCACATAAAAATCTACAATAGACCCATCTGTTTTTGTTATTAAATTTGTTCATGGATTCATCAAGATTATTTGTCAATAACTTCCAAATATTAGAATCTTTTCTTTCTCTTAGCAGCCAAATATTTCTATCCAGGGACAGATGGTTTATCTTCCAATCCTCTTAGATGCATAGGCTTCGTCATGGGAATAACAGCCTCCGAGTTTGCTGTACACATGAATGAAATGTTAAGCGAGGATTTGGAGTATCTTGTCTTTGGAGAAAAGGCAGGAAACAAATAATACCTGTTCTCCAAATGGTCAAAGGGCAAGGGTAGTATGAGTTCCAGGCAAGTCTTTTTCTCAGTGAAACTTAACTTGGTTCCAGGCCCTTTCCCCACTTGTCGTTTTTGCTTTACTTTTCTTTAGCGTAATTATGGCATTAGTATTCTCAGGCTGAATTCCTCAGGAGTTGCTCAGTGACCAGCGTTTGGCCAGACCCTTGAGGTTTTCTGTGTATAGAAGGCTAATTTCTTTTATATAATTATTCTTTTTGTTGAATTTTTTAAAATGCAACATTAACTTTGGATTAAATACCATGCCTTCATTCACTACCACTTAATATTAGTCCCTGTATCTTTTCTACAGTTATAGTTGAAATCATGTTATTTGGATGTGCAGTCCAGAGAAATAAATATATAGCAATATAGCAATATAGCTATATATAGCAGTAATAGCTACTGTTTATTGATATTTACTCTGTGACAGATACTGTGCTAATCATTTCACCTAGTTCACATTTTTATTTTCACCATTTATGGTTAAGGAAACTAAACTTTGTGAATAACTTCCCTAAAGGTCATACTGCTAGAGAGTAGCATAGCCAGAACTTGCACCCAAGTCTTTCTGGCATCAAAGACTGTGCATGTATCTACTGAGCCACACAATAAACAGCAGGTCATAGGAATACCCACTCAGCCCCAAATATAAAGCATCTAAATTTTTACCTGTTATTTCTTCCTGCCCACTCACCCTAGTTTTAACTGCTTTTGACTTTAAGTGGAGCAAAGAGCAATGTGTTGTATTTTTTTTTCTTTTTCTTTCTCCTTAATTGATCCATGCTAATTGTATATATTTATGGTGTACAATTTAATATTTGGATGCACTTATACAGTGTGCAATGATCATATCAGGTACTTAGCATATCCATCACCTCAAACAGTTGTCACCTCTTTGTGTTGGGAACACTCAACGTCTTCTCAACCAGCTACTTGAAGTTATACAGTAATTTGGTGTTGACAGTTGTCTCCCTATATTACTACAGAACCCTAGATCTTATTCTTCCTTTCTCTTTACAGTTTTGTACCCATCGACCACTCTCTTCCCCTCCCTCCTTCTGTGTTCTCCCTCCCCTACTAGTCTCTAGTAACCACTATTCTACTCTCTACTTCTATGGGATCAACTTCTTTAGCTTCCACATACGAGTGAGGACATGTGGTTTTTCTCTTTTTGTGCCTGGCTTATTTCACTTGGCATAATTTTCTCCAAGCTCCTCCATGTTGCTGCAAATGGCAGACTTTCATTCTTCTTTATGGCTGAGTAGTATTTCATTATGCATATATACCATATTTCTTTATCCAATCATGTGTTGATGGACATTTAGGTTGGTTCCAAATGTTGGCTATTGTGAATAGAGCTATGATAAACATGGGAGTGCAGTTACCTTTCTGACTTGCTTTTCTTTCCTTTGGATATATATATACCCAGTAGTGGGACTGCTGGATCATATGGTAGTTCTATCTGTAGTTTTTTGAGAAAACTCCATACTGTTTTCTATAGTGGCTGTACTAATTTAGTACTCTAGTACAACATTATATTAGAGTTTCCCTTTCCCCACAACCTCACCACTGTTTATAATTTTGTTTTTTTGATAATAGCCATTCTAACTGGGCTGAGATGATTTTTTTGTGTGGTTTTGACTTGCATTTCTCTGTTGATTAGTGATGTTGAGCATTTTTTATATACCTGTTGGTCATTGTATGTCTTCTTTTGAGAAATGTCTATTCAGCTCATTTGCCCATTTTAAAATCAGATTATTTGATTACGTACTAAGTTTTTTGAGTTCCTTGTACATTTTGGATATTAATCCCTTGTCAGATGCATAGTTTGCAAGTATTTTCTTCCATTCTGCAGATTGTCTTTTCACTCTGATGATTGTTTCCTTAGCTGTGTAGAAGATTTTTAGTTTGATACAATCCCATTTGTTTACTTTTGCTTTTGTTGCCTGTGCTTTAGAAGTCTCATTCATAAATCTTTGCCCAGTCCCATGTCCTGAAGTGTGTGTCCTCTGTGTTTTCTTCTAGAAGTTTTATAGTTTTGGGTCTTACAGTTGAGTCTTTAATCCATCTTGTCTTTATTGTATTAGGATAGTTTCCTTCAACACCTAGTTTTTAGGTTAGGTGTAGAAAAGAATTTTTATCATGAAGGGACATTAAATTTTATCAAATGCTTTTTCTGTGTCTACTGAGATGATATGTTTTTTTCTTTCATTCTGTTGATATGAAGTATTATGTTTATTGATTTGCGTATGATGAATCATCTTTACATCTCTGGGATAAATCCTACTTGATCATGGCGTATACTCTTTTTGATGTGCTGTTGGATTACGTTTGCTAGTATTTCATTGAGTATTTTTGCATCTATGTTTATCAGGGCTATTGCCTTGTAGTTTCCTTCTTTTTTTCTGTCCTTGCTTGGTTTCAGGATCTGGATAATGCTGGTTTTGAAAGAATTCTGTCCATTTTAGTTTTTTGAAATAGTTTAAGAAGTATTAGTTCCTTAAATGTTTGGTAGAATTCAGCAATAAAGCCATCTGGTCTGGGGCTTTTCTTTGTTGGGAGACTTTTCATCACTGATTCAATCTTATTACTTGTTATCGGTCTATTCAGGTTTTCTGTTTCTGCTTGGTTCAGTCTTGGTAGGTCATATGTGTCCAGGAATTTATCCATTTCCTCAAGGTTTTCAAATTTTTTGGCATATAGTTGTTCATAACAGTCTCTAATGATCTATCGTATTTCAGAAGTATCACTTACAATGTCTCCTTTTGCATTTCTGATTTTATTTACTGGGGTCTCTCTCTCTCTCTTTCTCGGTTAGTTTGGCTAATGATTTGTCAGTTTTATCTTTTCAAAAAACTCAACTTTTCATTTGGTTGATCTTTTGTATTGTATTTTCAGTCTCGATTTCTTTTATTTCTGCTCTGATTTTTATTATTTCTTTTCTTCCATTTACTTTGGGTTTGATTTGTTCTTGCTTTTCTGGTTCCTTGAGGTGTATTGTTAGCTTATTTATTTGCGATCTTTCTGCTGTTTTTTTTTTATGTAGGCATTTATTGCTATAAACTTTCCTCTTAATACTACTTTAGCTGTATAACATAGGTTTTGGTATGTTCTGTTTCTGTCTTCATTTGTTTCAATAATTTTTTTTATTTCCTTCTTAACCTCTTCTTTGACCCATTGGTCATTCAGAAGTATGTTGTTTAATTTTGGCATGTAGTAGTTTTGGAAATTCCTCTTATTATTAATTTCTAGTTTTATTCTATTATGGTCAGAAAAGGTACTTGATATGATTTCATTTTCTTTTTTTTTTTTTTTCTTTTTTTCAGCTTCCTCACTGCCCCCTTGCCAGTGGCTCCTCTGGTTTCAATTTTTTTGAACTTGTTGAGACTATTTTTGTGGCCCAGCATAATCCTGGGGAGTGTTCCATGCTGATGAAAAGATGTGTATTCTGCAGCTGTTGTATGAAATGTTTTGTAAATGTCTCTTAGGTCCATCTGGTTTATGGTGCCATTTAAATCCAATATTTCTTTGTTGATTTTCTGTTTTGATGATCTGTCCAATGTTGATAGTGGGTGTTAAAGTCCCCAGCTATTATTGTGTTGGCATCTATCTCTCCCTTCAGATCTGATAATATTTGTTTTTTTATAACGGAGTGCTCCAGTGTTGGGTGCATATATATTTACAATTGTTATATCCTCTTGCTGTACTGATCCCTTTATCATTTTGTAATGTCCTTCCTCATCTCTTAGTACAGATTTTGATTTAAAGTCTATTTTATCTGATGTAAGCATAGCTACTCCTTCTCACTTTTGTTTTCCTTTTGTGTGGCATATCTTTTTCCATCCCTTCACTTCCAGTCTATGTGTGTCTTTGTAAGTAAGGTTTGTCAACTGGGGTGCAAGGCTGTGCTTCCCCCATTGGTTTGGGAGCAGGTCTGCCAGCAATGGGGCTGCTGAGCCACTTGTTGGGGGCTGGGCAAGGCCACTAGACAGGGGCTAGGGAGGAGGCCCAGACAGCTGCTTCTTAGGCAGTGGGTAAGGCTGCTAGATGGGGCAGTAGAGAGGGGGCCCTTCCAGCTGTTTCTTAGGCTGTGGGTGAGGCCACTAGTTGGTCCTGTTGAGGGAAAGACTACCCGGCTGCTTCTCCACGAGGGCATGAATGCCCTTTAGTTCCACTGGCCCTAGGGTATGTTCATTAAGGTAGGGATCTGTGAGCTGTTTCTCCAGGTTGGGAGCTCGGGTGCACAGAACTCAACCTATTGGTGAAGTGGGGAAGGGGTCTTCCTGTCTGGTCTCTGGCCAGAGACATGGAGGACTGTCTGTTCAGCAGGCCTGGGATTGGCTTCCTAGACATTCAGGATTGAGGTAACAGCCACTCCTGGGTCTAGGGTTCAACTGCTATGATCAGGGCATTATAGCTTCTCCTGTGAGTGCACTGGGAAGAAGGCTGAGGTTTAAGACTAGGGAAGCACAATGGCTACTGGCCCTAGGGCAGAGCATGCTCCCGCAGTGGCTCTGGCTTCAAGATGGTGCAGTACTGCATCAGCTTGGGTCATGAGGGTGGGGGGTGCTTCTGTTTTGAAGCAATGCAGTGCATGTGTTCTAAGCAGCTCCCCACAATTGGCTCTGAGCTTTCCGGGGCTGTGGAATCCTCCTGCAGTGGGAACTGCAGGTCTCTACGGTGAGGATGGAGGTTGGTGGATGTGGTAGTATCAAATACTGACAATATTAATATGGCTTTTCTTCCCCTCAATCACAGAAATCCTAAAGACTCAGTCCTCTTCAGCCACTCACCTGAAATTTGGTTTCTTGAAATAGGCTGCTGAGGCACTCTGCTAAAGAATATGAGTTGTCTCAACCTTAGTCATGGTTGAGAAGCCACTTCAGGGGTAGTGGAGGAAAAAGTCTGCAACTTAGTAATTGTTTTCATATATTCACAAAACACATGCTGTGTGCCTATTATAAAGTGGGTACTATTCTCAGTTCTAGAGACCCATCAATGACTGACAGCAGAGTTCTTGCCCTCCTGGAACTTGCTCTTAAAGGGGAGATGTATGAGTGAATCAACACATATGTGAGATGGTACTAAGTGCATTGGAGAAAAGGAAGCCTGGTCAGGAGGACAGGGAGAGTATGGAGGGTTGCTATTTCAAACAGGGCAGTCAGGGAGGGCACCTCTGAAAAGTCAAGGAGTGAGCAGAGGCTGAAGTTTGTGAGGCATCAGTGCCTGAGGGTAGAGCATAGAGTGTTCCAGGCAGAGGAAATGGCAGGTACATGCTCTCAGATGGGAGCAATTTGCTTCTCCAAAGGGAGGCAAAGAGGCCTCTGTGGCCAGAGGGCTATGAGTGAGGGTGACCCAAGGTGCAGGAGAAGGGAGATCAAAGAGGAGGTGTTGGGGGTGGGGGTACAGATCAGATACTGTCAAGACTTCAGTTTTACTCTGAATGAGAAGGGAAGCCCTGAAGGGTTTTGAGCTGAAGAGCCACATGCGTTGATTCAGGCTTTTCAAGAGCCATTCTGGCCTGCTGGGCAAGGGTGACAGCAGGGAGACCAATGAGCAGGCACGTGTAGTTGTCCAGGCAAGATGATGGTGGCTTGGGCCTTGGTGGGAGATGGAGGTGGTGAGAAGTAGTCAGGTGTTTCATACATTTTGACAACATTTGCTGGCTGAACGAACTGCGGGGTGTGACAGGAGTCAGGGAGCACTCTAAGCTTCAGCTTGAGCAACTGGAAGGCAATTTGCCATGTTACTGAGACGGGGAAGACTAGAAGAGGAGCTGCTGGTGACAGTGGCCTTGTGAGAGAGGACAGCAGAACTGGTTTGGACCATATTTAGAGATGCCCTAGTAGACTTCCAAGTAAGGACTTTGATCAGGCAGTTGGATATTCAAGTTAGAAAAGAGAGAGGCTGGAATCTCATGAAGAACAAAGAGATTCCTCAAAAGCTAAAAAAAAAAAAGGTTAAAAAGAGGGGAATTATAAAATGACTCTCTTGAAAAAGCTTCAAGGCTTTTTCATTTATATCACTAATTTTATATCATTTATAAAGTTCTGTGATGACTGCAAAAGTATGCAGGTGTAAGAGGTGGCTGAAGCTAGATCAGTGGTTCCTAATGTGTGGGCCTCAGGCCAAGAGAATCAGCATCACCTCTGAGCTTGTGAGAGATGCAAACTATCGGGCCCACCCAACCTAGTGAATCATAAATCCTGGAAACTGTTTTGACAAGCTCTCCAGGAGACCGTCAATCACATTAAAGATTGAGCTAAGTGATAAGAAGTTTAGTATTTCCAGGTTTTAGTCATATAAAAAGGAAAGGAACAATTATTTTTTTAAAGAAAAATGTCTTTATTGTTTGAAGCATAAAAAATAAAAATTGGTATGACATTTCATTTCTTATTCTTCTCAACAAGGTTATAAAAATACAATGCCACTTAGTCTCCCTCTGTAAGCTCTTAAAATGTCTAGAAGTTCACACTTAGTCTGATACAAAAAGGCACTTTCAACACACAATGAGATGATTTTTAAAAACTGACCTCATAGATGCAATTGAAATTGCTTTGAAAGAAATTGCTAAATATAGACTCCTAAATAAACAAGATTTTTCACTTTTCCAAAACGTAGATGCATTTTCCCCATGTTGCTTACAGACACCGTAAGTATGGACTGCTTTCTCCTACCTTTGTTATTATATAGGTTAATAAAAAGCAAGCTAAAATTAATTTACCTGCTTTTCTTTGCTTTAATCTCAATTTTGTTTAAGGCAAAACAAAATTCTTAATTTGTAACCAAGATCTTTTAGAATACCTGGCTCATTTTGATTTTGTTTCAAATAACAATTCATTAAAAAAAATAGGAAGACAATACAAATTTTTTTTTAAGTACTTATTATTTAGCTGTCAAAATCACCCTAAACAGCAATATGTCTGAAGCGTGTGTATTTTTAAATGTTGTTGTCGCATTATTCTGGCTCTTTAGTATACTGAAATCACACTAACATAATTTCTGTGAACCATGACCATGGGTTCAGATACAACCCAAATCACTCAGTGCATTCATCTGTGATAGGAAAGATACGGGCGCTTCACATGCTTCTAACTCTTCATTGTCCTTCAGGAGGGCCAAAGGCTAAACGATGTACACCATAAATTAAATAAAAACCCACTCCCTATTAAGTGCTATTGCTAATTAACATAGGGGTATTCTGGCTGTGAAAATTCTGTGGTCTGAGAATTTTTATTAGATCATCTTTTCAAGCCATTAATAAAAAATGTAAATTATTTTTGAAGTACAAGAAATATGAGTCACATCAATAATTCCTGCTGTTGTATACAGAATGTTATTTTAGAGGTAAGTAAATTATTTCATCCCAAGGATGTGTTCGCTAAAGAAATACGTTAATTACTTTAAGGAATTGCCTGAGCATGGTTAATCTGAAATGATTTAACAATGAAATCCAGAAATTTGGTTACTTTCCTGGCTGGATTTGGACTATAAATGAAAACTGACATTAAAATAATATGGGGGAAAATTATAGAGTCACTTGAATGCTTATCATTTTATTACTACAGTCATAAATGATAGTGATTTAAATTAGTCCTTGATATTGATTTGTGTGTTTAAATTAGTCCTTAAATATGCCTTTTCTGCCTTTTGTTCTGTTGCTCACCCCTGAAGAAATGCCACAGTAATTAGCCCATGTTTGTGTTGCGTGGAGCATCTTGTACTACCTTCCTGAGTATACGGACATGTGTTCATTTATCATGCCTCTGTTCATACTTTTCTATTCAACTTTTCTGTTGGACAGCACTGAAAAGCTTTTGCTGATTTTCAAGGCAGTCTTTCAGTTTATCCTCAGTCAAAGTCAGTCGTTGCTCTAAGATGGAAACCGTCTGCAAAAAAGGAGGACAAAATAATCAATTGCCTGGTAACGTGGTGCTGAGAACAATGATCATCTCTACATGGGAAATCCTTTTTAGAAAGGATTTAGAACTGGGAAGCCCACCCTTTTGCCAAGAAGTTGGCTCAGAAATGAGCCCCAGCACAGAAATGCTCTGGGTATTACTGAAGGGCAAAGCACTATCAAGCAGTTTGAAGAAAAGAGAAAAACTGATGCATTCGAAGAAAAAGGTGTAAAAGATCAGGCCTCTGTAGACAGCTCTTATGTCTGCTCCTCTGAAGCATCAAGGACGGATCACACATGGCATTCATTCCAATGGTGCCATAAACTACTCAGTAGTGTGGGGAGTGCAGATGGGGGTGAAATGCCACATGTCCAGCCCAGATGCTACTGAAACGTCATCACTGGTCATTCTGTCACAATCCAATCCATAGAGAACCATACCTATAACACCCGGACAGCTGGATTTAAAATATCATAATTTGGGGGCAGGCCCCGTGGCGCACTCGGGAGAGTGCAGTGCTTGGGAGCGCAGCAACGCTCCCGCCTTGGGTTCGGATCCTATATAGGAATGGCCGGTGCGCTCACTGGCTGAGCGCAGTGCGGGCGACACCAAGCCAAGGGTTGCGATCCCCTTACTGGTCACACACACACACAAAAATATATATATATATATATCATAATTTTGCTACCAGTTCCCTCACCCAGAAGATGATAATAGTACCTCATAGGGTTGTTAGGATGATTGAATGAAATATTCCATGTAAAACACTTAAGCTAGTGCTGGGAGCACAGGACTTGATAAATCTCAGCTATTCTAACTCCTTTGGCTAATAAATGATTGCATACTCATTTATTAGCCGGAGGAGTTAGAATATGTTGGGAAAATAGGATGATTCGATCAGGCTCCCCTCACCTTAGGGCCAGATAGGGGCGGTTCCATAAACATTGTGTGTGTGTGGGTGGAGTAAGTGTGCCCCTACTGCACCACTTTGCCTGGTGTTTACTGCCTCCAGCACTTGCCCTGCACGGCCATGTTTTTTCCAGACCTGTAGCTTCCAAGGACCATGTGGCCGGTTACCTAGCTTACAGACCTGCGTGAAGGGGTCTGGTGACCCAGCCTGGCCTGTGAAAGGTTTGTGATCCAGTCTGTGAATGGGCTTGAGGGGTCTGGGGCAGCCCTAGCTCAGCGATAGGCCCAGGCGGCGCAGGATTACCGGCAGGTAAAAGAGCCACAACAACTAGCATGGTCGCCTAGCTTTACACTTGGTGTCATGAACAGGATTAAGAGCTAGACAATTGGTGCTGTGAGTAGGATTCACGACATTAGCCTTAGCCTTAGCCTCGCAGTAGCTAGATAGAATACATACATACATACATATATACATCAACTTTGGGAAATCTCATTTTTTGTGATATTGACTACTTCGCCTGCTCTCTTTTCCATCTTTTTAAAAAATATTATGAAACACAGATCATTCAGGAAGCCACATAAAGCACATATGTCATGTAATGAATTCTCATAAGAAAAACACCCTTGTAACCATCACCCGTGTCAAGAACTAGAACTCTACCAGCCGCCTCCCATTACCTTACAGGTTCTACTACAATCCCCTTCCCTGCCCTCACTCCGTAACAGCCATGACCCTTTATAATAACCTCTTTCTTGTGTTTATGATTTTATTTCTCAGGTGGACATCTCTAGACACTATAATAATTTTTTCTTTCCCATTTTCAAGACTTGATGTGTCACTTAAAGTCTCTTTTAATCTACAGATGCCCAGCCTCTCCCTTTCTTTTCTTTACAATTTTCCTGTTGACAGGCTCAGGCCATTTGACCTATAGAATTTCTACCAGTCTGGATTTTAGGGATTGCACACTCAGGGTACACTTCAGCCTGTTTTTCCATCCTCTGTATAGTCTGTAAATTGGCAGCTGTATCCAAAGGCTTGATTAGGTTAGATTCCTTGGTAAGACTACAGGTGATGGCTTATTCTTTCATTAGAGGGCACGATGATAATGTTTGGTTGTTTCTCTTTTAATTTTGGGGCATTGTACATAATGATATTTTAATTCTATCATTTAAAAATTTATTAGTTGGGATATGGCAGGATAAACACTTGATTATTTTAATCAACAAGTTTCAAGACAATGAATTGATTCTCTATCATCCTCTGAAGGTAACCAATTTTTAAAATATCATTATTTAATAGCTTTTGCTTTCACATTCCATACTATAGATTATGACTAATTAAAAATAATAGTGACACTGAAACACTTTCTACCATTTGTTGAGTACCTATCATGTGCCAAGCATTTTGCCAGATACTTTATATACATTATCACAGTTCCACATGCTAACATTGTTGACACATATATTATCAGACCTTTAACTCTGGTTATCTCCATTTAAAATGTAAATTCATTTTAATTTATTTCTTTTATTTTTTATTTATTTTCATTTTATTTCTAATTATAGTTCAGTAGAGATCATTATAAACACCCTTAGTTAGGAAACTTAGGTGATGTTAAGTCATCTGTAATTCAAGTGAATCAAAACATGTTTTCTTTACTTGCTACTTGCCTGCAGATTCACTGCTCCCCTTTTGCAAGTGCATTGTGCCTGCTTTTAACCTCTTTAAGATGTAAAAGGAATCCAGCCCTTCAAAATTAAAAATAAAAATCTACAGAGGAATTCATAAGCTTGAAGTGATTTATTTAACCTTGAATCAGGTAAAAAGGAGGAGAAACAGGTCAGGAAGCTGAAAGAGTGGGGAATGGAAAGATTCATTTGGAAGAGATCCTAATGAGGACCTGAAACTAAAAGATGACAGTGTAGGGAGGAAGTCATGGCAATATGGGAAACAAGCCAACTAAAACTAAATCTGGCATGAAGCTGAGACGTCAACAGCCTCTAAAAAAGAAAAATGTCTGATAAATACGAAGTCACCTCCAGCACAATATTACGAAGTGAAATGGGTGATTTTAATATGATTTTCATTGAGCAAATCCTATGATGATTTCAAGTTCTCATATGGCTACTTCTCACAATCTGTCAGGACCCCCAAACCACATACTCTTAACTGCAGAGGCCCTGAGATGGTATCAACAGGATAAAAAATTCACTTAATTAGTGGTTCTAAACACTGGCTGCAAAACAGAATCATAAGAGGGGCTTAAAAGATGATTCCAGACCAATGAGAGTGGACCCCCTGGAGGTGAGTACTGGACTTGTGCATGTGTTTTAGCTGCCTCGATGATCACAATGCACAGCTGAGAACTGAGTAAGGTGATTTCTGTGCAAGAGATATTTCAAATTGAAATATTTATTCTGGACAAGTGATTGACGTCTCTCCAGTTCACATTAGCCTCTCCTTCTGCATAACTTGTGACGATGTCCATTCTGACAAATATTAGTATCCTCATTCCAACATCAAAAAGGAACAACAGAAGACTTCTTCAAAGGAAACACTGAATCAGCAGAGCTGGGAGAGAAACCTTTGGTATATTTGTTTTGATATACTACTTCCCTTAAATTACATGTATAGCTCCTGACCATGATTTGGAAGACTTTCGGGACATTATTTAAGCCACTACATTCCTTCTTTGCAAAGGTAAATTGGCCTCAAAGGACTGGGTAATATTCTAAAATGAGAATGCAAAACTATCACCTCTGGAAGAACACTGCATCAGTGTAAGAGGCCTTGGAATAAGGGAAGTTATAGAGTGCAAAACTATAAACATTGGCAGTATTTCATATAAACCAGGAATGGTTACTCCCAATATATTTTTCTTATGGCCCTAGATATTTCTTTATAACTAGCCTAATCTGAACACACTGCATCACAAATTCTAAGGGCAAAACATTACTGCCTAGAATCAAATACATTTGTAGCATGGAGTGCCACTGCTGTTCTTCATACCCATACTGCTCCCTTCTGGACCCCGATGCCAGAGATAGCACTCTGTATGTGTGCGTGTGTGTGTACATATATACCCATACATGTACATGGGCTCTGAGCTTATCTTCACAGATCTTGCTTAGAGCAGGTCAGCCAAGTGTGCCTTGCCATATTGATTGACACCGTCAGTTTACCTTGCTGGAAAATTTTCCCCTTGCTTCACTAGTTCTGAAACCTGCTATAACCAGGATTGTTTTGTATATCTTACCCCCAAGTGCAAAGCATGCCAACCCACCTGTGTCAAAACATTGAGCTGTTCCATAATATGCTCTAAAGCATCAGTCACAGCGAGCGGTATGCTTCTTTGACTCTCGGAGGGGTGGTCACTCATGTCTTCTGCGTTTTTTTTCATGGTTGTTGGTGAACATTCCGGTGACATTAAGGAAGGGTTCAAGAAACATCCACAGGTCTCTTCACCCTTGTCTGGTAGAGTTCTACTAGTGGTTTCTGTTGTCTTTAACACCATCGAAAAGATAGAAAAAGTTATATTTTCTAAACTTTAAAATGATATATATAAAAGTTTTAAATGTTCCTCTTCTAAAAAGCCCAGACTTAACATTTAATTATCTATCCTCAATTTTAACAAATTATGGAAATTACAATTATAATAAGAAAACAAAGCTGACAGAAAATAGAGAAAATTCACAATTTTCCTTGATTTTCTTTTCAATGAAATACACTTTGCATTCATCTGTCTGAGGGATCAGGTATTCCACCATTAAAAAGATTGTTAAATGTAGTTTAATTCTTAGTTAAACTAAAACAAATAGTTAAAAAACAAATATTCACATTCATTAGGATGACTAATATTTTTTAAAAATGGAAAATAACAAGTGTTGGCAGGGATGTGGAGAAATTGGAACCCTTGTGCATTGCTAGTAGAAACGTGAAATGGTATAGCTGCTGTGGGAAGCAATTAGACAGCTCCTCTAAATGTAGAATTACCATATGATCCAGTAATTCCATTCCTAAGTACATATCCAAAAGTACTGAAAGCTGGGAGTCATACAGATACTTGGACACCAATGTTCATAGCAGTATTATTCACAACAGCCAAAAGGTAAAAACAGCCTGAGTACCCATCCATGAATGTATAAACACAATGTGGTATAAATATACAATTGAATATTACTCAGCCATAAAAAGAAATGGAATTCTGATACATAGCATAATACAGATAAACCTTTGAAACATTATGCTAAATAAAACAAGCCATACACAAAAGGACAGACATTTTATGATTTCACTTATTTGAGGTATCTAGAATACGCAGATTCATAGAGACAGAAAGTAGAGTAGAGGTTACCAGGGGCTGGGAGGAGGGGTAAGGGGGAGTTATTGCTTAATGGGTACAGAGTTTCTTTGGAATGATGAAAAAGTTCCAGAAATAGATAGTGGTAATAGTTACACAACATTGTAAATATTGTGAATGTACTTAATGCCAGTGAATTATACACTTAAAAGTGGTTAAAATGGTAAACTTTATGTTATGTATATTTTATCATAAATCCAAGACATGCTGAAGCACTCCATATAATGTAACTTTGGGATCAAAGCCCCTGTTTCCCATGATCCTTTGCATTTTTTAGGAAGACAAAAACTTTCAAGTATCCCCCTGTCATAGTCTTGCTAATTCATCATTTGTTTAAAAACTAAAAAAAAGCCCTCAAAATCTATTCACAATTCAAGTTCATTTTAAAAACATGTATAAAATACATTTTAGGTTGGGGGGGAGGGGGGGGAGGGAGAAGGGAGGGAGGTTTTGGTGATGGGGAGCATTAATCAGCTACAATGTATATCGACAAAATAAAATTTAAAAAAATAATAAAATAAAATAAAATAAAATAAAATAAAATACATTTTAGTATTCCCACCAAGCTAAGTGTATCTGCTCAGAGTCTTTTCATTTGTTCACTCAACAAATATTTCTGGGGCTGCCCTCGGTGCAGGCACTAAGTGGTGGGGACCCAACAGTGGGCAACATGATCCAAGACCCCGCCCTCCTGAAGCTTACATTCTGGAGTCTTCAGTCATTTGGTAACTTAACTACTTTTCTCCCTCAGAGATTTATGAGCTTCTACATTTTGTTATGTTTTTGTTTTCTTGTCTAGCAGGTTACATATATCTTGAAAAACCATACTGTTCTCTAAGGAGCTATGCTCTGTAAGCCCCCCCTTCCCTCCTCTGGGATATTGCTAGAATATGAACTTAAAATACCTGAGGGAGAATGACTTTTTAGGGTATGAAGCACCCATTAAAATCCACAGTCTCATTACTATCACTTTGAATCACTCAATTCTATATGACAAAGAAAAGTTAAAATTGTACTGAAAATGTCCAGAAGAAAACTCCTAGCTATCACAGGTCACGGAAGAACAAGTTAACATAAAGGATTGTTAATGCTACTCATTATGTCACCCTGTTATTATGGGGTTATACTCCAGTGAGTGAAGTACAAAATTAAGTATGTAGATATGCGATGTAACACCAGGTGACAAGGTTTATGAAGAAAAATAAAGCCAGGTAAGGTGCTTCACTATAATGTAGTTATACTGATGATGAAATTTTTAATGGAGAAGTAGAGAATGAATTTTAGACACATTAAATTTGAGATGTCTATTAGACTTCCAAGGAGAAAAGTTATTAATGCAATTAGAAATGCATGATTCTAGATTTCTGTGGAGTGGCTGGGGCTAGAGATATAAATTTGGGAATTACTGGCATACAGATCTTTATATCCATGGGTCTATGATTACGTAGGCAGGAGCCAAACACCAGAAGAGCTGCAAAGACTTTAGAAGGTAGGGGGAGGAGAGCATGAAAGGGGACTGATGGCTCTGGAGGTGGGAGGGGCAGTGGCCCAGAAACCAAGTGAGAAAATAGTTTCTAGAAGGAGAGAGTGGTTGCCAGAATCAAGTGCTGCAGAGAGGCTGAATTACATGGGCCAATGGGACCTTGACACGAGTGGGATGGTGGGCACAACAGCCTGACTGGGGTATGTTCAGAAGAATGGGAAGTGAAGAAATGATGACAGTGAATCTGAGCAGCTCTTTTGAGAAAAGTTTTGCTACAAAAGGGAACACGGCAATGAGACAGGAGCTGGAAAAAGATGAGTCAAGTGAAGTTTTTGTTTTTAAAGATGGGAAATATGAGCATACTTTAAAAAGTTCGTGGAAAAATAGAATTAACAGATAACACAAATCTTTCCACGAGCTTTTTGGAGCACTCTTGTATATCACAAATGTGTGCTGCTGGAAAAGACTGAGTAGAAAGAGAGCATCCAGGACACAGGATGGTGAAGGTATAACTGGATCACCACCCAGTAAGTGGGCTCACTAGGCATAGGCTAAGTGCCCCTGGAGCTTTGCATAAACAAATTTAAGGTGAGACCAGCCAGCCTGGCTGTCTAATCAAATTCAGCTCCTTGGGTGTAGGCATGAAGGAGGCAGAGGAACAGACTTAACCTAGGTTGGTATGTTTCTGGGTGAGGACAACAAAGGCAGAAAGGGACAAGAGCATGGCTGTGGTGATATGATAGAACACAGAATCCAAGCCAAGTAAAGGAGAGAGGCACCGACATAGGAGATGGGCAGTGGAAAGGCAGGAGGCTTGATGGATTAGAGGCCCTCTGGGACTGATGAATTATCAAAATGGGAAAGCTTGAAGAGTGGTGGCCAAAGATGGGAGGCCCTATGTTGAATTTACAATCAGCACAATGGGTTCAGACAGTCACCGAGTTCATGGGAGAATCCTGATAAAGAGGACGGCTGTCTTGTAGAAGTGACTCAGAGTGTTGCTTTATTTTTGGTTCTTTTCTTAAAATCAAAAGCCAGTGTTGACCAAGGAGTGGATGGACCAGTCAGGGGAACAGAAAAAGGAGCTATAGAGTCACCCAGATGTGGTTGTCACGGGACCACAACATAGAATTCATTCTCAATTTTTAAACTTAGGCTGTTGATCCTGAAGGAGAAAACCACATCTTTTCTATCTTATACACTGGCACAGTGTACTGCGTATCCCTGTTTGAACATACCCATCTGATCAAGTCTGATTGATTTAAAAGTATTCTAGTGTAAAAATGAAAGAATGTCATGTGAAATTTTGCCTCCCAAACTAAATTTGATGAGTTGAGAAAGACCTGTTTGTCCTTCAGGAGAAATCATACAGCTCTTTTTCAAAGAAAAACCTTCAGGCTTTGGGGATAAGGTTTTACAGAGAAGACTTTGCTTTTTCTTCCTGAAAGCAATGGGAAATTTCATTTCTATCAGATGACTTGAAAAACATATCCCTATGTAACTATCAACTAGAAAAGACAGCTGAGATCACAAATCTACTGTCTGCCTTTGTCATTAATCTTAGTCTCATTTCTAAAGAAACTTATTAATTTTAAAGCCATGAATGGGTAGAATACAAGACAAAGAAAATATGTACAAAAATTTCTTTCTACATTTCACTTTTTACATGATTAAGCAATCAATTCCTTAAAGGAAGATCTGCCTCCTAAGACCCTATGCTGATCTAGAACAGTGCACTGCACCAGACATATCATAATTAATAATAAAAATACTAACCAAAAGTATCGGAGGTGGAGGTGGGACAGGGAACAGGCAGTGAAGTAGAATTAGTGCACTCTCTTCTGAGTTAATATTAAACTAAAAAAGCTACAGGTATATGTTATTCCCAGTATTCTAGACCAATATAACACCAATAAAATTTTCTGTAAATTGAAAAGGAAAAAACAAGAAGCCATTACTTCTTTTGTGAACCCTGCTGGTACACTTCAAAGGGCATTCAGAGTAAGGGATTTATCCTTTTTCTCTCTTTCATATAGAATTCAACAAGAAGCATTTACACAGTATGCTAAACAACGAGGGAAAAAATTTATAGTTATCTTTCACTCTGTTTAAAGAGAGAGAGAGAGTGTGTGTGTGTGTGTGAATCTAAATTCTGAGGCAGGTAATAGCTTATATTATAAAATTATGTATCTTTTAAAAGATATTTTATATTCAAGTAGGTATTACATCTTGGAAAAAATGGGGGTTTGACTTGGAAAGCCATATTTGGTTAGTTTCACCCACATCATGTCTCAGAAAAGCCATCTGTTCACCTTTCAGAAGCTGCCCCTTTCTTGAAAGCATGGCACCAATCAAGTAAAATTAATATGAGGGAGTAAGAAATGCAGCCTCACCGCAACACTAACATTTTTGAATGAATCAGTAGTCTTTCTCTTTTTATCTAACTGATAACTACTGAATTTTTAAAAGTTCCAACTATGCTTTAATAAATTCAATGAAAAGGTATAAGGAATAACAAAGCAACCTTCTCTCCCCCAGCTTAAGAAATAAACCCCTCTCTGATCTCCCTTCCTTTTTCTCCTGAAGTATATACTACCATACTGAATATGGTGTCTGCCATTCCAATTCATGTCCCTTTACTTCTATCACATATGTTTCGCATGTATTAGAACTTCACATAAAATAGTATTGTATTACATTAGAACCTTTCAGTATTTTGTATTGTGATGTATGCAACTCTAGTTCACTCATTTGTACTGCCAAATCGTATTCCACTGACTGACTACTCCACAATTTATATACCTCTTCTACCATTAGCTAGCGCTGACTGCTATAGTGAGCATTCTTGTAAATGTCCCCTGTATAGAAGTATGAGATTTTTCTCTAGAGTGGAATGGCTAAGTCATAGTTCTACCTCATACTGTTCAAAACAGAATTAACTTACACTTCTACCAGCAAAAAAGGTTTCCCTTTTTTCTACAAAGTCATCATATGTGATCATTAGACATATTAAATTTTGCCAAAATTATGAGCAAGAAACAGTATCTCATGGTTTTAATTTCATTGCGCATTTCTTTGACTATTAGCAACTTGAGTATATTTTATGTGTATATTCATCATCTTCCTGTAAATCACCTATTTAAATCCTTTGTTTACTTTTTTTTTTTTTTTCCTGACCAGTAAGGGGATCACAACCCTCGGCACAGTGTGGTCTGCACCACGGTCAGCTAGTGAGCACACCGGCCATCCCTACATAGGATCCAAACCTGCAGCCTTGGCACTACCAGGGCCGCACTCTCCCAAGTGAGCCACGGGGCCGGCCCCTTTGTTTACCTTTGAATTGGTCTACTTTTCTTTTTTCTAATTTATATTTAAGAGTTCTTTAAGAAAGAAACAATAATCACAATAATATGTTGAATTTTCAGAAGGAGAAAACAGAACTGTGGTTACTTGAGGTGGGAAAGGGGGAGAGGGAAGGAGTTAGGGAGAAATTGGTTAATGGACAGCACATATTGTACACAAATACTGATAGTCAACACTGTATCACACAAATACAATCATGTTTCAATAAAAAAAAGAGTTCTTTTATATTTCAGGTAACAATACTTTGATGTTTATACATATACATCTCTTGCTCTGTGGTTTGTCTTCACTTTTATTTTATGGGCTTTTTAAAAATTTACACAAGTTTTTGTGTTTAATATAGCCAAATTTATAAACTTTTCTTTTATGATTGGTGCATTTTATATTTTGCTTAAGCAATCCTTGCCTACCCAGAATGTATAAACGTATTCTTCTGTTTTCTTTTAGAAATTTTAAAGTATTGCTTTTCACATTTAATTCTTTAACCCATCTGGTACTGATTTTGTTTGTGGTTACAAGTATGAACATGATTTTATTTTTTTCCATATGGATGGTTATCCCAGCAACATCTATTAAACAGCTCACTTAGTGACAAGTCCATCTTCATGGATCTGCAAAGTCAAGTCTTTCATGTATTAACTGTCTGTATGGGAGTGGGTCTGTTCATATGCTCTTCATCATGGTCTCTCTGTTTCTCCCTGTAACAGTACCATGCTTAGAGCTTTCTGAGCCTCCAATCTTCAAATTTCTTCAAAATTGTCCTGGCTATATTTGGCTCCTTGCTACTCCATAAAAGCTTTAAATTAGCTTTTTAAGTTTCACTAAAATTCTTACTGAGATGGTTATATGAATCGCCTCCAATCTGTAGATTTATTCAGGGAGATACATCTTTATGACATCAAGCCTCCCCACCTATAAACATGGTATTCCAAAAATCATGGACTACTTTGAAAATTTCATGTTATCCTGACATAGAAGCTACTCAGTATTCTTGTATCATTTCAATTTTAATATGGGTGCTGCAGAAGCAAACATACCACCACCACTTTTGTATCCTAACAATATATACAGAAAGCCAACCACTTTTGTATCCTAACAATAAATACAGAAAGCCAACCACATCAACAGGTTGAAGTATGTCCTCAAATAACTGCCCTCATTTTTATAAAGCAAAAAATCATGACAGAATTAGAAACATTATTTAGAACACATCTCTAAAAATTATTTTCCAGGCTTGCTTATTTCCTGAGATAAATAACATTATTCCTATGGGCCCTATTCTGTCCTTCAAAACCCTTCAAGTGCCAAATTCAACAGAAGTGAGCTGTGTGTTAAAAGTCACGAGATGATTTTTTAAAATTGGACATACAAATTAAGTCATGCTTTGCTCACTTGAATAAAATTTTAGCTTCCTTACTGTATTTGTTTTAATGCTATGAAGAGGCAATTTTAAGGCAGAAATGCATCTAATCATTTAACAAAGCTACATTCAAAAAGCTGGCAAGCTTTACACATCACCTTTTAGAAAACAAATATTTTATTTATTTATTGTTCTATTCACTATCCAGCATAATGAGACCATTCTAGTATGATTAATTTTTACCCTGTGATTATAGAGTAACAGTAATGTATATTCACAGCTAGACATCAAGAACCATGCTTCTGTCTATTCATTATTCATTAAATCATTCAAAAATCAGAGAGTGAAAGCTTTCTATGTGAACTTAGTATATAAAGCCTACAATATCTTAGTTGACTTAATTTGTATTTACAGAACAATAAAGTTTTCCCTCATCTTCCCCAAATAGATGCAATTTGTCCCTCCTCCAAATCTCTATAATAATTCAGTTTTGCTTCTTAAGGCAATTACCAATTTTTTCTTGCATTTCTGCTATTTGTGGTATGATATAATTATCTGTGGTATCACATAACATGGTGGTTATATAAATGGTACATCAAGTCACATTGACTTGGGTTCAATCTTTTCTCTGCCCTGTATCAACTGTATGACCTGGGACAAATTACTTGACCTTTCTAAGTCTTAGTTTCCTCATCTGTAAAATGGAGATAATAATACTGGGCTACATATATGGTTGTGGTGATAATGTAGGTAAAGAATTTAAATCTACAGTTTGCATTATATTACCTACCATCATCATTATCATCATATCATGCCCTTTCCTGCCCTCCCCCAAATTCTATACTGCACCTTTCTTCAAGGCAGAAGCCATAGTTCACCTTTTTTCAGAAAGCCAGCAACATGCTGAATAATTCCTATGTGTAAGGCACACAAAAAGTAATTAATAAACTTTCTTGAATTAAAGATATTTTTCTATCCATTATGCTCTCAGTTGTTTTTTTTGTTGTTGTTGTTGTTGTTGTTTTTTCTCTTTCCTATTTCTATGTCTGGTTTCTCAAATTAAATAATAAGCTATTTAAAGGCAGGTGGAGTTCAATAAATAAATAAATGAGCCATACAAACTAAATGTTAACAGAGTTATAAATGAATAAATTATGCATTGTATATACATTTAAAATGAAAATCTCTGTTCAGCAAACCCCAAATAAAAAAAATTAAGATATTTTCAAAAAAAAAAAAAGGATATTTTCAGATGTAATTTTAAAAAGAAAAAAAAGGTTTCAAATTTCAAGCAGCTGATTGAAAAATGTACATAATACTTTCTAAAAATACACAGCAGACAAAGATCTAACATCTATTTAAAAATTCTGGTCTCATCATTTTAGTGGATGAAAAATTATTTCCTAACAATCATACAGGAAGTCAATCTAATATCAAGCAATTAGAACTATGAACTTCATCTAAAATATTTAACACTTTGATAAAGATTATATAACTGGACACAGTTGAAAAACTATGACATGAAAATCTCTAGGAAGAAGAGCATTCTCAAATTGCTTATGAGTAGAGTATCAGTAACAAATACTTCATTATGAATAACTGAAAATAAGATGTTTTGATAACACTATACTGTTTGGTAGAGCTACCATATTTTACCTCCACCCATTTTTGTGTGTAAAAAGATGTGGGTGTTTTCCTCATTTCTTATGTTGCTGGTCAAAGAAACTCAGAAACCAAAGACAATAAAAATAATGACTGTGTTTAGAAAGAAAGATTTTTTTTTCTTAACAATCTCTATGGGTAAAAATGGCCCAGAAAAAATAACATTCAAATATTACCATAAAATGCAAAAATATTCTTCATAGCTGACATGAGTCAAAGACAATATGAAATAGATTCTATAACTTTTTAAAAAGAGTTGTTAAGAGTCATGATAATTTATCTCACCCTCTGGAGCGTGCACATGTGCACACACACACAAGATGAGTAAGCAGGAAGTTCTTAAAGAGGAAGTTATGACACCACTAGAGCATGTCCACATTCACAGCCATTAAATGTAACAAATTTTATCTACTTCATGTTTCGGTCACAGAATTTACCAAATAATCAGCATTATTCAAATAAGCAGTCTTCTAAAGATCCCACCTGATGAATGGGATGCAATTAAGGCAGAACATCTGTTTATCCTAATCACTGTCACATTTACTATGGAGCTGCAGTTTAGGGGTCACCCTGTGAGACATTGTGGCTTTATAAATTAATTAAAGATTCTCAAATCTGTATTTCTGGACTAGATGCTCCATACCCAAACCCTGTCTCTTCCTGCCTTGATAACAGTGCCATTATCTACCCAGCAGCCCCAAATTTGGAAGATATTCTAGACTCTTCCCTCTCCTCCCCTGTTCAGTCAGTAAACAAAACTTGCTCACCCTCTCTCTTCTGTATCTCATGAATCGGTCTCCTTTTCTTCATTCCCTCTGCTACTGCTCTACATCAGGCACTTATCACTTCATATCTGATTCCTCCTACAAGTGCCTCCTCATCCTCCGTCTTCCAGTCTCACCTCCCTCCACTACTCTGTTTTCACATCTCCAGAGTAACTTCCCTGAAACCCAGATTTGCTCTTGTCACTCCCCTGGCTTAAAATCCTTCACTGGTTCCCCGAAAGTTCTGAGGATAAATCCAAACATCTTCAAGTGCCGTTTAAGGTCATTTACAGTTCACCCTTATGTCCTCTCTCCTTTCTCATCTCTTGCTATCCCTTGATCTCAGTACTGTAGCCAACTTGAAATGCTCACTCCCCTGAATTCACTCCCCCTCAAGCCTTCCTCATTTTTCACTTGCTGAGCTCTGTCCCTGTTCACCTTATTACCAGCTGAATTCTTAAAGAATCAGCTCAAGTATCACTCACTTCTAGAAAGGTATCTCTGACTAACTTTTTGTCTTCTCCACCCTACCCCAATTCTCCAGGGAGCATGCATGCACACACTCCTCCCTCTCCCATGCATCACACCTTCTCTTTATTTAACCACTGCACTCCCATAGCAATTTAGGCATATGTTACTGTTATTGGATTTAATCTTTCACTTGTATGTTCCCATTGCTTGGTACATAACAGGAACTTACCAAATGTATTGAATAAAATAAAAAATCTACTCTAGCTCTCCTTTGCTCACCCTTTCCCCCTACTCACTCTTCAACCCATTTCATACTGGCTTGCACCTGTATTACTCCACCATAAAAGTTCTCCAAAAGGTTACCAATAATCTCCTCTAAATTCATTAAACATTTCTGCATCTTTCTCTGAATTCTGGGCAATGCTGACTTCTACCATCCTCTTGAAGTGCTTCCCCTCCCTTGATTGCCGTGACACCACACTCTGGCTTCTTTGCTTCATACTAGCTTTCTCCGTCTCCTCTGCAGATTTATCCTCTTTCATTGGACAATTTTATTAAAATTCCTCAACATCTAGCACTCAACCCTCTTCTTACGCTATACTCTCTATTCAGGCAATCTTATCTCAGCCTACTGCTTCAATTACCACATACATGTGATACATTCTTGTTTCCACTCTAGAACTTTTTTTAATGCTCTGGATATGTGTACACAATTGTATATCTGCCATGTATTCTTGGATGTTTCGAAGATACATCAAACTCAAAGTGTCCAAATTGGAACTCGTGATTGCAAATTTGGCCCCCTTAGAAAATCCCCTACCTCAATGAATGACATTTCATTGTATAAGCTAGAAATCTAAGAATTATCCTTGATAACCCCCTTCTTACCCCCAACTCACTACAAATCCTATCAATTGAACCACTTAGATCAGGACATCTCAAATTTTAATGTACACACAAATCACCTGGGATCTTATTAAATGCAGGGTCTGATTCAGTAGGTCTGGGGTGGGAACTGAGAATCCGCATTTCTATTAAGCTCCCAGGTGATGCTCAAGCAAACCGCCCATGAATCATATACTGAGTGGCAAAGTTTTATATCCCAACTTAAATGCCCTTCTCAGGGAAACTTTATCTGATCTCAGCTCACACACATCACCGATTTGGTCAAATGCCCCGAATTCACACTCTCACTGTACCACGTAACTCTCCACGATGGCTTTTGCTTATCATTATAACCACATGCATTCCTCCCCACCTCCTCCCCACCCCCATATTCCCAGCTCCTACCTAGTGTCTGGCACATTTGTTTTTGTGAAATGAATGAACAATGTCCATTGAACCAGTCCCTGACTTAGGCCAAGTCACTTTCCTTCACAATGCTAATTACCACAAGGTTCACCACCCTGAGCTCAGCTCCTACAAAAATCCAGCTTATCTATGGTTAATAAATCTAATAAAATCTCTGAGAGATTTATTAATTTATTAATAAATTTATTAATTTATTAATAAATTAATAAATCTCTGAGAGATTTATTATTTCTGCCAAGCTTTGCTCATTGGGGGTCCACAGAGCTATGGCCAGAAGAGTATTTGATTCCATATGTACTGGCCTTTCCATTCTAACAAGCTGGTTGGCTCAAGTCTCCTTGTACCATCTACCAGTACTCCAGATTTTTCTGTGCCAGGGAAGAAGCAGAGGAAAACAAGCAAATCCTAGTTATCATGGTCAGATCTCCCATCCTGGTGTGAGAAATGGCTCGAGGAAAGGTGGAAGCAGAAGAAAAAGGCACAAATTTTTAGTATGCCCTTATTTTTTTTCCATTAAAAAATCATGGTTTAAATTCTCATAAAATTCATTTTTCCTTACATTTAGAAAATATTTTTTGACTAAAATCACTGTAGGAAAAATTATATAAATTAATGGCTAGATAGAACAGCTAGAACATTTGCATGAAATAAATTGTAGTGGGAGAATACAATGGAAGAGCTTGATTGCAAGAAATACATGACAGGCAGAAGCAATGTCACTGTTGCCAAGAGAACTGCCTGGAAAGAGTGCTAAAGCAAACACTAAAAATAAACAAAACATACTCACAAATACATTCATAGTTTGAGATATAAACCCTGCAACTGTCATTTCCTTTGACTAATAAATACACAAAAATAGTCATAGCACTTAGAAGCAGAAATAAACAGACCTAATCCTTAATTAAATTAGTAATATAATATCTTAGAGAAAACTGTTGCTCTCTGAATCAAAAGTTTTAAATACATTTAAGGTGAGCAATAGTTTATTTTGAAACTAAAAAAATCTTTTTTCTCAATTCTATTTGGTAAACCTGTCAATATACTCAATTTTTTAAAAAGTGATCTTTCTTTTTTTAAAAACATAATCTTATATGCTTGAAATTTCTTATGTCATTTAGTTGTATATCAGAAAGAGACTGCTTTTCCCAGGGGTGGGGGGAAGAGGGTGTGAGCCTTTGATGCATTAGTGCCCAAAATGCAAAACAGCAATATGTTTATTGCATGTATAATTCAGAGTATCTAAATATATGATTTCTAGAAAAGGAAAGAACAAAATCATTTTTATCAGCACCATGCTCTAACCAACTGAGCTAATTGTCCAGTTTAAAATAATTTATAAAATAGTGTTAACGTCTTAAATTTTTCAGTACTTTAATTGTGTACTGAATTATATAAAAAGTACACAGAATTTTCTAAAAGTACAAATCTTGGAGAGTACATTTCTTAGTCAGATTCTTCAATTTTTAACTGATTTTCCAAAGCACACAATTGTCTTCACTTTATCTGAAGACATTTCCAGTTCTGTTTAAAGTATGGAATGATTTTAATTAAATTTATCATCCTGAAATTTTACTAAATTATCTCCAAAATGCATATTTCCAAATTTAGAATAACATTTACTCAGCATGGTACTCTGCCTGATGCTAGATGTCACTTAAAATAAATTTATTTTACATAATATCAACCTTAGAGAATGAAGAAAGTAGGGTGCAAATTCATTTTACGGAATTTGAAGCTTCAAAAAGAACTGTCTAAGTGAACTACAAAATTTCTTTAATAGTTTCACCTATGAGGACAAGGTATAACACTGTAACACCCTGCTCCTTTACGTAATCAGCCGAAGGGATGCAAACTGAGTCTGAGGAACTGTGAACATGGAACGACAGGATCCCTTGGAAATATGGATATTCATGATCTAAGGAATAATAATAGCAAGAGAGAGAGAAGGGTTGGAAGGACAGCCTGGATACTGCAAGTAGCTGTACAGTTGTAAGAGTTCCTCAAATCACTAGGAACAACAACAAAAAACCCCCAGAAAACTATTATGGGTGTGGGCATGCTTTTGAGCCTTGCCCACAAGACTTCCAACCCAATAAACTGAGGATATTTACCAAGAAAACACAGCTGTTTAAAAATAAGTGTCAATGGAAAACAGGATTCACTTTACAAAAATCACACTAACCAAATCTGATGGAAACTGATGTTCTCACGTATTTCACAAAGGAAATAATACCTGAACACACCAGAACTAACAGCAATAACAACACGAAAGGAAACTTCCACACACACAGTTCCTGCCACGAAGAATATCCTTTCTTAAACAATTAACAAACAAAAAATAAAAATTAGTGATAGGGCAAGGGTGGTGACCTGGGGGGAGTAGCAAAAGAAGAGTAACAACAGAGCCCAGCCAGTGGAGGCAAAGCCATTATGTCACTGTGAAATAGAAAGACATAAAAGATCAAATAATTATTCCTTGATCAACCTATGACGAGCACACCAAATGGAATACCTTCTGGATTATCAGTAAGAGACAAGTGTGTCTTAAATAGACTATTACTTTTGATGAGGATTCTAACACTAAGTTAAAGATTTATGCTCACTAAAGTCTGGTACATGCCAAGCATTTCCATACTTGGCAAGTGGAAATAGGCAATGTATAAAATCTCAAAGTAGCCTCCACAACCAATTACTTACAAGCATTGAGTATTTCCCCACCTTCTCCCAAACTGGAGGTCCTCAATACTTATCCTGTCTTCCTTCTTTCTTTTTTTTTTTTTTTCCAACCAGAGATGCTGATCGGACCTATTTGGCTACTCTACTATGGTGAAGAAACATTTACTTAGGCTAAACCCTGTTGACAACAAGGAAGCTAAAACCAGGATTCAGAGTGACAAGGAATGTGGTCTAGTTGTCATGACTGTGGGAGAGGCAGTATGGTGCAGGCTTTCAGAGTTCGGCCTCTGATGTTAGTCCAGTCCAGGCCTTGCTTGTCTCCTGCACTTTCTAGCTATGTGACTTTGGGCAAGTTACCTAAACTCTTTAAGGCTAATTTGTGGAATAAGAGAATCTATGTGCATGCTTAGTAAGGAGGTAAAATGATTAGTAGTACATGAAAAATGGTGACTGTTTTTATGGGAACCACTGGCACGTAACAAGAATGCTCTTAAATCTGATTCAATGAAACTTTAAAATACTTGTCTACAATACTACATTCCTAGATGAGCAACTCAAGATAGTAAAGTTGGCAATTCTCCTCAAATTATTTTGTAAATCTAATGCAATTCCAATCAACATTCCAGTTGGATACTTTTAAGAACTAATTCTAAAGTTCATATGGATAAATAACAGGCAAGAATATCCAGGAAACTTTTCAAGAAAAAAACTGTGCACTGTATTTTAACAAAATATTCTAAAACTACAATAATTGAAAAGGTATGATAATAGGTCAAGAACAACCAGATCAATAAGATAGAAGAGAAGGTCTCCAAATAGAAAAGTACATAAGAATTTAATGTTTAATAAAGGCAATTCAAATCAGTGAGGAAAGAAACAGTACAAACTGACAGCACATTGTTAACTATAAATCTGTACCTTCCAACTAAATTAATTCACCTGGAATTTAAGATTTTGTTGTTAAATATAAAACCTTAGGAAGAGTACCTGAAGATATAGTTGGGGATTGGGGGAAAATTTTCTTTGCATAGAATTCAGAGGAATCATAAAATGAAAATAATGGTAGTTTTCAAAAGTTAACACAATTAAACCTATCAACAATCAGAAATAAAATTCTAGAGAAAATGACAAAACATAACTGTAGCATATGGCAAGAGGTCAATCTTCCTAATTAAAATGACTCAAGGATCAATTTTAAAATGAACAAAACAATAGGAAAACAGGTAAAGCATACAAATAGGCAATTCTCAGAAATACAAATGAACAATAATCATGAAAATAAGTCAAAGCTCATAAGTCATCAAAAAATGAAATTAACTTGATAACATTTATTGCTTATTAAACTTTTTTAAGGTTTTTAAAATATTAAGTAATTAAAAATATAATACCTTACTTAAGAGTGTAGGAAATAGGCAATCGCATATATTACTAGTAGAAATTCAAATTTGTATACACATTCTAAAGTGAAATTTGTCTCACAAAGTTTTTTTTTTTTCTTTTTTTTTTGTCGTTTTCGTGACCGGCACTCAGCCAGTGAGTGCACCTGTCATTCCTATATAGGATCCGAACCCGCAGCAGGAGCGTCAGCGTCGCCGCGCTCCCAGCGCCTCACTCTACCGAGTGCGCCACGGGCTCAGCCCTTATAAAGCTTTTTGAAAAAGTTCCTATCCTTTAACCCAATAATTCTTCTTATAGAATGTGTCTCTTGATTCCAAATCCACCCTTCAGAACTCTGTTTTGTGATGTTGAGACAGGGGCTCTGTAAACTACAGTTTTCTCTTGTCAGTTAGTTCCCTGTCAGGCTCTGCAACTGGAGGCTTGAGAAGGAGGCCAGAGGCCAGAGACAAGAGAGACTTGCTCCTCCCTATCTGCTTGCTGTTCCTGGCAGCCTCTTCCCAGCAAGAGCTCTTAACCCCCTTTGCTATACTAGCACTAGCTGGCCAGCACTCCGAGGTTTGGGTCCAGCTCCACAGGGTGTGACCTGTGAGCTACTGAGGTTGGAGGTCAAGGCCTATTCTCCAAGCTTCTGGGTTCTAATAACCCCAAACTCAACCTAAAAGACTATACTTCAAAATGTTAACAATGGTTGTCTCCTGGCAATATTTTGTTTTTTGCATGAGGGGTCTTCAAAAGTTCACAGAAAGATTCTTATTATCTCTTAATTCTATTTTTCCACAAACTTTTTGAAGTATCCTTATATTTTGTGTGAGGGTGTACGTGTTTTCTAATTTTTTAAACTATTATTCATTCATATAATTAAGAAAGTTACCGATTTAAAAACATATATATCAGGATACACAGTACTTAAAAGCAGTCTCTAATGCCAGATAGAGCTCACAATCCAGCTTTGTTACTTGCTAGCTGAATGACCCTGGACAAATTCCAATGCCCAGGTTAGTACATGATACATCTAGGACACTCAGAGGAGTTCTGTTGAATGGATAAACACATTTTTTTCCCCTTTACACAATTAGCATCATATTGTTTGTAATATACATTTTCATATGATGTATGGAGCAGTTCTACTCATGACATAGAGAAATGTGATTTTTGTTTTTTAACTTCTTTTGAAATAATTTCAGAGAAAAGTTGCAAGAAAAATGAAAAGGACTCTCATATATTCTTCATCCAGATTCACCAATTGTTGACATTTTGCCACATCTGCTATATCCCCATCTATCTATGTAAATTGTTTTTCTGAATCTTTTGAGAGAAGGTACTGACGCCATGCCCCTTTACTTCAGTTACTACAGTAGGTATGTCCTAAAGGCAAGACCATTCTCTTACATAACCACAGTACGAATATTAAAATCAGGAAATTCAACATTGACATTATTATTGTCTAATCTTCAGTCTATATTCAGTTTTTACCAATTGTCTTAATAATGTCATGTATGGCAATTTTTCCACTGGCCTGGGATCAAATCAAGAACAACATACACTGCATTTAGTTGTCCTTAAACATGGAATGGCTATATAATATTCCATCTGTTGCTATACTATGCTTTTATTTAACTAATACCCTGTTAAAAGACACTTGGTTTGTGTTCTTTTTTTGTTATTATAAACAATGCTGGAATAAGCATCATTGAATAGAAATCTTTGCATGTACATCTTATCACAGATGCTCCTTGACTTACTATAGGGTTATGTCCGATAAACCCATGGTAAGTGAAAAATATCCTAAGGTGAAAATGCACTTAATACACCTAAACTACTGAATAGCACAGCTTAGCCTAGCCTACCTTAAACATGCTCAGAACACATACATTAGCCTACAGTTGGGCAAAATCATCTAACATAGAGCCTCTTTTATAATAAAGTGTTAAATATCTCATGTAATTTATTGAATACTGTACTGACAGTGAAAAACAGAATGGTTATATGGGTACCTGAAGTATGGTTTCTACTGAATGCTTATTGCTTTCGCACCATCGTAAAATTGAAAAACTGTAAGTGGATTCATCATAAGTTAGGGACCATCTGTATTTCTTTAGGATAATTTACTATGGATCATTCAGAGTCCAGCAGAAAAACAAGCCATAGGGTTATTTTAACAGAGAGAATTCAATATAGGGACTGGTTAAACAGGTTTGGAAGTCTGTAAAGGCTGAAAGGGAACTCTGAGATAAGGAGAGATAGTAAAAACACAAAACAACTACCTCGCTAAGGCTGGGGAACAAAGGAAAGAAGTTGGATTATTAGAAACTAGACACTTAGAGGCCCCTCACTGAGCTGAGACAGTTTGTTCATAAGGAGGAAAAAGGAATGTTCATTAAAAAGACAGTCTGAAAAGGAAGAGGAAATGCCTCACATTCCTTCATCTCTCCTTCAACTTAAAACAAACAAGTAACTCATGTGCTTTGGCAAAATAATCCAAACAAATACAAGAAAAGTAATAGAATTTTGCTACAATAAACACTGAAACCCACCAAAATTCTGCAGTGATTTGGAAAGCAATTTTAAAAGTACATATGATATAAAAATTGAGCTTTGTAGTGGCCATCATTATCCCAAGAAAAAGTAAAACACAATACTGTAGCAATCAGGGGAAAAAATAGGAAATCAAATTATACTGAAACATTTTTCAATTGTAAAAGTTGATTCAAGTCAATTTGAAATTTAAGTGATAGGACTGGTTGGTTGATTGATTTAAAGCAACATAGTTTTATGTATGCTTGAGGATGTATGGTTGTGTACACACTATCTCTTCTACTGATGCCTATCTCAGAAAGTAAAAGCAAGCAAAACGAAAGACACAGAAAGAACTAGACCAGCCCTGGGCCTTAAGAGCCAGTTCACTAAGATTATGAGGTTTTCAGTCTCTCTGAAGCCCTAATACATCTTACATAACTTGGCTTCACAAAGCGCAAATAACTGACTGAAAAGTGTTTTAGTAGTCTTGCTGACCACTTCCACCAAATAATGAACTGTTAAGTGGCTAAATAAGGAAAGGAGCAAAGCCGTCTAGCAACACCAAATACTTCAAAACCGGATTGGTACAGACGTACAGAACAGTTGAAATCTAAGTTCACTATTTTCTGTGAAACTCAGTCAGCCCCACAAATGGCATTTAGCTCCATAGTAAACCAGCCTCTAGGTCAGCAGGAAGCTCATTATGGGCTGGCAGTCCAGAAGACAAGCACTTTTCAGAGTGCTAGGGTTGTAATTTCCTGTGTGAAAAGCTCACTGCTGTTCTTGCATTCCTCAGGGTGCATGTCTTCTCATCTCAGAGGATGTTGCTCTTCCACAGGAAGAGGAAGGAACCAGTTGTTACTGGATGTGTGGGCTGAGAGCTGTCGGGCATTTTCAGCATGCCTCAGTCTCAGCTGTGGGAACTGGGGATGCAGCTTAGATTCCCAGACCTGGGATAGTCAGTATTACTGCAGCAGTCAGGAGTCACAGTTTAGAAATACAGTATCTCAGGAAGTGGAAGGCTGAAATAATACCTGGAACTTCAACACCTCCAGTTCCCAGAAATGTGCTAATTTTCTAAAGGAAATTCTAAAAAGCATTTATTCTGTTGGGCTCTCAAATAGCACGTTTCACAAAATCCTTTCATAGTTTCCTTTTTTAAAAAAACACATTTCATGTAGAAAAGTTTAAATCTTAAATCACTTTTGCCAACAGGAATAAGGACCAGTTTCACTGTATAAAGTATTATTTAACTAGGACTATTTTAAAAAATTAATTAGTATAAAATCTTTGGTAAATTCATTAATATAAGTTCTCTTTCTTGGTGACTTTGACAGTTAAAGGGAACAGAGCTCAAATTAGTAAATTTTTCAGTATATCTTAACCAGACACTTGAGACAGTGATTATTATGATTTTTATAAAAATTATATTTTATTTGGAGGAAAAAAAAGAAAAGAAAGAAAGCCTCTGACACACTGTTAATCTCTCATTACAGTGAGACTATCTTAGTACATTTTATAGCTATCCATATCTCTCTATTTTTAAGTCAGCCATCATATTCACAACTGTTAGTAGTTTTTAAGACATTCGGGTCATTATGTACTACAAAAGCAAGGATCCAGCTAATTTGGAAATAGTCTCTTTCTAATTTCTAATATTTTCTCTCCTATCTTTTAGAAATTATATCTGAAAAAATAGAAATGTGTTTTCTATTTCTAAATGGCAAAAGATACTTGAAAATGTTGTATTTTTACTCATTCTTCTGTTAACTATCATGTATGTTCTATTTTTTAAATGCCTTCGACAATTTAATTATCTCACCTCTTTCCATTTCAAACAGGACTGTTTTTAAATTATTTCTTAAGACTTATAAAAATTCCTTTTTTACTCCTACTAAGCATCTCAGCATTTAACATTTGACTTTTTGAGTTACTGGATAAAAAATTACTGTATCCCACTTAACGTATTTACTATCATTTGAAGTTAAGACCAAAAGTCTCTTAATAAAAGGAGAATAAATTGAGGGAGGCACTGGCTGGTGAGACCTGGATCCTACAAATGCCTAAGTTAATTTCCTTTCCAGCCCTTAGAACAGGGGCAGGAGAAAGATACTGCAGAAAGATACTGAACCAGTGCTTCACAATACTATAAAAATGTCTGTTTGCTAAAGCTTAGTATGCAACCACAAAGTTACAGACATACATAACTAGTTTCAGAAGTCATATACACTAAATGTACAAATCAAATGTCACCATATAAACTGTTGCAAAGTTTAAAAACTTTAAAAAGAAACTCACCTACCCCATATTTAGAGGATGTTTGTCTATAAATGCAGGAAAGTTAGCATACAGAAAAGTAGAGAAAGGAAGTTTGTGAAACATGATTTTTACTGATTTTCCTGGAAAAGTAAATGGAGAATTTGGGGACAATAAATTGCATAGGACCATTTTACACTTTCAATGTTATAAATTTTAGTTTTGAGACATTTAGGTTTGCATACTCTGTGTTCTTTCAAGTAAGTCTTTCCAAATCTTTGCTTACATAAGCAGTTAGGAACTGAAATAACTCTGAACTAGTTACGCAATGTTGTCTTGTAACCAGGATGAACTGTTGCCACAACATCCGTGGAAATATTCTCTCTATATCTGCAAGTTTACTCTTTGTGTGTCCATATATTTTCTCAGTACATTAATATTTTTCAGGTAGCATATATATGACAATCTCCATGAAAGTGCGTAATGTTTTTCTTCCTAAAAATAGGCTGATGCAAAAATCTTTCCAAAAAAGAAGTCAATGCACTTTACTGGAAAATACAAATCTAAATGACATTGAAGAAGAAGGAATGTGCTTCCCAAACTCACAGAAATGGCCTAGTATCTGTTGCACTGATACAGCCTATCGCTTTCCTGATACTAAAACAGAAGACAGGAAAACCATGATTCTTTTTCTCTCAGCAACCCCTCTGCCAAAATGCTGCAGAGCCAGGAGATATTCTCAGCTACCCTGAGATTATTCAAGGCTACACCTTACTGTCCCTGGGGAAAGGAGATAGGGAATTCCACAGCTGACATCCAGTCTGTCAGGAAATCCTCTTGGCTCTGCCTTCAAATTATATCCAGAATCCAATCACTTATCACCACCTCCTCTGCTACTGTCCTAGGTCAAGTCACTATTGCCTCCTATCTGACTATTTCATTAGCTTCCTAATTAGTCTCTTTGTTCCCCTTCATAACCACCTCCAGGCTGCTCTCACACAGCAGCCAGAGTGAACCTGTTAAGATATAAGTGAGATCATGTCCCTCCTCTGCAGGAAACCCTCCAGTGGCTCCTGTGTCACTCCCAATCTGGCTTCTCTCACTGTTCCCTTGCCTGGAGTGCTCTTCCTAGATATCCACAGGACTTGCTCCCTTCATTCCTTCAGTTCTTTACTCAAATGTCACCTGTCACATGCCTCTTGTTCTGACCATACTATCTAAAATTGCAGCCCTCTTTCTATCCCCTTCCTATCTGCCTTCAGTGCTCTTTTTCAGTCCACTATATAGTTTATTCTTTTTTAATCTATGAATTGTCTGTCTCTCCAATGACTATGTAAAATGTAGGCTTCTCTGGGGCAGGTAATTTCATTTTGTTCATTTTCTCTAAAGCCAAGAATGGTGGGTTCCATAGAATACTTACTCAATTAATATTTTTTGAGAGACATATACATATGTAATGTGAATGGGTATCCTCTCTGGATTCTAACACATCTGCCATCTGTTGAATTAGGCAACTTAAGTACCTGAAATTAGACTGATGCACTTTATTACCATGCTACATATTTTCAGTTTCTCCTGAGGCACCTACTTATGCCTTGCTTTCCCTGCCTGGCATGCTCCCACCAAAATCTTAATCATCTCTGGTCAGATCAAGAACAAGTCAAAGATTTTTTTCTCATCTAAAGAAGTCCTCTAGTTTCCTACAGCCAGTGAATGATCTCTTCTGAATATTCCCATTAACAACTTTTCATTGACAATCATATACTTGGCATCTACTGTACTGAAACTGACATTTATCTCTTATATGGTTATTTCTACCTGGCTAGGTTGCATGTTTCCTGAGATAAGGCAGCCAGCTCAACAGGCCCCTCGGCATCTCCTGTAATGCCTTCATGCAGCATGTCTTTAACTACTTTGACTGATGGAGTGACAAAAGACTGTAACTCTTGGATTTTTTCCTATCATGTAATTGCAAGTTCTCAGTTTATTGTAAGTAATTAGTGTGACCTGAAATATTGTGCCTAATTCTAAAGAAAGGCCTATACATTATGCTCATGTTCTGCACAGTTGCTAGGATGAAGATGAGAACACTGTGCCAGCTCTCTGAAAAAAGTACAGTATTTTGGCAATCAGAGGAATAACAGCAAGATTACCAACTTCATTTTGTTCATTTGTAGGATAAATGATGGTAAAATTAATACATCACACCTTGGGAATATAATTTACCTAAAGATAAAAATTTTTAGCAATACTAGAGTATTTTAAAATAAATTTTATTTACAATTAGTTTTAAAAAAACAAAAAACTTCATATTAGGATACAAAAGAAAAATTCCTATCTTACTCGTTATTTTTGGGTGGTTGGTACTGGGGGGTCTAGAATATCCCATGTAGCCACATTGCATGTCAGTCCTACTGCTAAATACCCTAGAACAATTTTGATGACAGAACCCTGGTCTAGTTGTAACTAAATAATCATCAAAAGACTCAAATGAAATCTTGAAGTAAATAATCTTTAGAAAATTAGTATATAATAAGTAACAATATAATCAGAATAAAGATTCAAGAATTTGAGAAGATGAACTATGTCTATATGACAATCAGTATACCTCTTTACAGAAACTTTTTTTTACAAGAAAGTTTTTGTTGGTTTTTTATTGTATTGTTTTGTTTTGTTTGTCAGCGGGCCAGTACAGGGATCCAAATTCTTCACCTTGGTGTTATCAGCACCACACTCTACATAGTAATCAAACCAAACTGGCCAGCCCCTACAACAAAGCTTTAAAAATGAAGATTTGTAACAGCTTATTTTGATCCCCAAATATTGTATCAAATTTCCTGCCTGGCATTAGAGACGTAAGTGCAAACCACAAAGATACCAATTGTTACACTGTATGCCAGAATTTCTTCCCCGTAATGAGAAGATTTCAGAGCATAGATATCAGTACATTCATGTCTACAAATTATCCTGAATATAATATTAAATCAAGTGAAAGGAGAAATAGAAGCCAATTATTTCTAATAATGTAATAAACCTGCTTTTATCCTACTAAGAAATTTGACAAATTAAGGTTTAAAGAGTAAACTTTTTTATGTCCCATCTTGTTGAAATGAATTTCTAAGGAAACTTTCTTCTAGTCTACAAAAACCAACCAAACCAAATCCTACCACAATAACAAAAACAAAAACTACCTTAAACTGCATTTTTTGGGGGTGGGTGGGGGCTTCCAATAGTTCTGAGTTTTAAAATCACAAATACATGCAAAGTTCAAAAATATTTAATGTAATTGTGCTTCATGTCAAAGTAGAAATAAAAGAAAAACAGTCACTGTATAGAGGATACTACAGAATAAAAATTACCACTACATTAATGGGAAGGCAAACAATTAAAAAAAAGTAATTCATGTTAGTTTTCTAACCAATTATCTATCAGTGAACTAAAAGAAATAAGTATACACTGAAATTTAAAGGAAAGCCCTTTAGGGATACTCTTTATAAAAATCTAAATGATTTACGGAGCATCTATGTCTTCAGAATGCACTAGTAAAATAAAGTCCTTACGCCTTGCCTGGAGGCAAAGACCTACCTTTCAGATTGTAACCGTACTTTAGATGGGAATTTATTAGCCTAATCCCAGACCAAATTAAAGCAAACAAGATTTTGTTTTCCTGTGTTTTCTTGTTTGCTTGCTTTATTTTTATGTGGCATCAAGTACAAACAGCAGAGTCTTTCTTTTAATACTTACATTTTGGGTGGAATTATGTGAAGTCACTGATAGCAGACCATTTTTGCCCACAAAATGACAATTTCATATAATTCAACCTAATATTATTCCTTACAAAAATAATAACTGTACTCTTCAATCTTATTATTCTGTTTTGTGGCATAATTATTAAACTTGTCATATGTGTGTTACACAGAATTGTCCACTCAAACTCCCACATACACAATATTCCCTGACTTAGGGTCCTATAATGTAGACCAGTTAATTCTGGCACCCCTGGATTACCCTCAGGGAACAGGCACCCTACTGTCCTTTACTAGATGACAGTTATGCCCACTTGCATAGCACACTGTCTGTTGAGAATGTCTGGATTCCTCAAGTCATAAGGCTTTGTAAAGCCTGAAGGGTACTGGCAGGAAGAGTGAGTCTCAGAAGGTAGTCAAAAGATTTTTAATGATCTGTAATATTTTCTAGGCCAGGAATACTCAATTTTTGTCTACCGACTACCTCCCACGGAGGCAGCACATTCTCATAAGCCACCTATCTTTTGCTCCTTCTCACTACAGTGGAAAAAATCCAACTCACCAGAATTTATAAGTTTCTGTGGCATGCATTTTGAGTAATTCATTGAACATAAATGTATTGAGCACCTAGTATAAGCCAAGCACAGTGGCAAGTTTTAGAGGTCTAGTTAATTTTTAATTCCATTTGTAAGTTATTAATGCAGAAATGCTGATAGAGTTATTTTATAAATACGATCACTGTGAAAGACAAGACCAGCTTGAGGTCTTAGCTGTCACCAGCGATTTGTGGAATTCCCTTTGACAGTCAGACTCTTGGTTGCCCTCACTTGGTTCTTGTCACTGAGACTTCCTGTGAGGGTCCTGTGGGATTAACACTGAAAGGACCCTTTAATAAATAGAGTGCTTTCAGGTAAAGGACGAGTCCTCTGCAGAATTCCTTTACAATAAATACTCTTCTTGAGGTCTGTTGGAGTTTGTGATGTCATAATGTCAGGTTTTTTTTTTTTTTAATTTGGGGGTTTTCTTGGCCACACATTGAAAATTTTCCCAAAATATTTAACTAAACTGACACCGTAACAGTAATGTTGTCAAAGACCGTGTTGTTTTTCCCATTTGTTCCTACAACTAGTTTTGTACTTACTAAGCAGGATCGACTGAGGCAATGATTTGCCTTGAAAAGATTAAGCAGACACAAATTGAAAGGCCAAAACTCTCAATCTGTGAAGAATTTGGATACATTTAATAAATTATACATGTAATCTTTATAAACAAAATTGCAAGTTTTAGAAATATTTCTTAATTTTCTGGATAATCCATCAAAAGAGATTAAAAAAAGGAAGGACTGCTTTTCTTATAGCTTCTAAGGAGAAGTCTAGAAGTAAATTTAGCACCACCGAAAGACAAATAACAAAGTAGGGAATCTACTCTGTAACAGCAAGTGAAATGTTGCCTGGCTGGCACCTTAGTATATGAGATAGAGAGTACGGATTACACTGAGCTCAGGGTCCTCAAAGTAAATGTTTTTCTGGAAATTGGTGCTGCTCCCCCTTGTGGCTACTTAGACACATTGTAAATAACACTTTTTGTACAGGTTCTTTCTAGGCTATATATTGCTAGAATATATATGCTAAAATATTAGGCTACTTAGCCCACATTTTTTTGCCACCCCCCAACCTGCCCCATTCACTTTTAAGAAAAATGGATTGTGTCAAATAATAAGTACCACCTAAATGTGAAAAACAACAACAACAACAACTTACTGTGGTAGAATCAAAAGAAAGGATGTCAACAACAGGGGGAGTAGAGATCTGCAAATCGATTACCTCAAGCTTTGGATTAATCTGTGTATATACATAAAAAAAGTTAAAATGAGATTTTTATACCATAAGAAATTGGATGCTATTTGTAAAAACCTAGAGATTATTTCTTAATACATTCTAAAATTAAAATATAGTGTGGTATATTCATTAACATGGATGAAAAATTTTTTGCAAATATTAGCCTGTCAAATCTATCAGTGTATAAGAAAAGATCATTATGACAAAGTTGAACTTATTCCAGGAATAAATGGTTGCTTTCACACTAGAAAATCAATGTAAATTACCTGTAAAGAGATATTAAAAATAAAATAAAATGACCCACCTCAAAAGATGCAGAAAAAAATCCTAGCCAGTTCATTAAGAAAAAGAGAAGGAAATAAAAGGTGTTAAGATGTAAGAAATAGAAGGAAGAAATAAATTGTCATTCATATTTATTATGATTATTTATGGAGAAATCCCAAAAGAACCTACCACTAAATCGTTAGAACTAATAAGAGAGTTTAACACAATTGTTAGACCCAAAATTGATGTACAAAAATCAATTGCATTTCTGTATCTTAGCACACAGTTAAAAAATGTACATTCTTAAAAGACACCATTGATAATACCATAACAATTTTAAAATACCTTAGAATAAACATACAAATAAGTATAAGACTATATGGAATAAAAAAAATAAAACTTAGGTTGACATTGAAGAAGCCTCAAATAAATAAAAAGCTATACTTGGAAGAGCTCAGAAGCAGAGTGCTGTACATATGAAAAATAAGTATAAGAGAAAAGTGGCACCACAAATCAATAGAAGAGGTGTAATATGTGGTTGAGAAAACTGCTGGATTATACGGAACCCTGCCTAATACTACATACAAAGGTGGGCAGCAGATAAATTAAAACCTAAATGTTATGTTAAAATTATAAAGTTAATATTAGCAAATGCATAAGAATATCTTTGCAACCAAAGACCAAGAAAGATATCTTAAATAAAAACTTCAAAAGCAAAACCATATGGCAAAAAAAACAACAAAAAATTGCTGTATCTGATTACACCAGAATTCAGGATTTTTGTTTAACAATGGACACTACAAGTCATCAATCAGATAATGGAAGAGGAGGAGATACTGTGTGTCTAAAATGGAAAAAGGACAAATATCTAAGATATACAAAACCCCCCACAAAAACCTACAAACCAAAATGAAAAGGACAGTAACCCTGAGAAAAAAATTATAGAAGTGAGAACCTAATAATTAATCAGCATATAAAGAAATTTTCAGAAACACTAGTAATGAGGAAAGTTAAAATTAAAGCAAAATACCACTTAATGTCTGTTAGATTACAAAAACCAGAAAGCTGAATAATGCCAACATTGTTTATAGAAACATTGTTTTGTATTGGCCAAAAAAAAAAAAAAAAGAAAAGAAAATTAGAAATACTCCAAATGTCTATCAGCAGTAAAATAAAATAGATACATAAACTGTGGGTATTACTACTCTGGTAAGTTCCCTGGAATACTACACAGCAATGAAAGTGAATAAAATATAACTGTGTGCAACAACATATAAATATATGAATTCAGAATTTGTATGTATGAATCTCAGTATTTTAATGTTAAATGAAAAAGCAAGCTACAGAAAAATATATGCAGTATGATTCCATTTACATAAAGCTCAAAACCATTCAAAACTAAACAATATTTAATTACAGATTCAAACATATATAGTAAAATTACAAAGAAAAGCAAGGGAATAATTACCTAGAGTGGTGACCACCTCTAAGAAGGTTATTTCAGAATTTGAAAAAACCAAAAAAAAAAAAAAAAAAAAACGTTCAAACATTATGAATGCAAAGAAGTAAACAAAGAGCAACAAAGATAGCGGAACTTAATATCAAGTAAATAGTACCATCAGTAAATGTACTGAAGCACCTCAAAAGAAACTGTTGACTGAGGACTTAGTTAGAAAAGCTTCCTATGGAGGAAACATGGCTTAGGATGTCAACTTAAAAAAAGGTTTAGAAAACAAAAAGAGTGAGAGAGGAGTTAAAGAGCATTCCCCAGCATGGAGGCAGAATGCTGACGTGCTGCTTTTGCACAGGGGTAGAAAGAAGAGAACGTTAGAGAGTTGGCAAGGGTCAAATTGTGAAGGGTGAAGGCATTTGGAAAGGCACAGAAAATTGGAGGCTAAATATGCTTTACAAAGGTTAATCTGACAGAAACATGTGGAGTAGGAGGAAGAAATCAGGGATGGCAGTGAATACACTCCTGCAATAGTCCAGGACTATAGTGATGAGCCAGTGGTAAGAGGAGTGGAATGATTTTTAAAGCATTTATCTTGCTTGATAGGTATAGCTGTAGTTTTAAAAACAGTAAGAACATTTTATAATTTTCCCTCCAACTGTGTGAGAGGGGGAAGTGTACATGCCCATTAATTGCCACGTTATGGCAAAGAAGGGATAACCTGTGCAGAGTGAGGATAAAAGACTATCAGCTCAGCTAACTTTGTTTCTTTCTGGCTGTTCCCTAAAGCAGAAAGCAAATAGCCTCCTCCTGTTAATTCTGAGTCTTCAGCAGAAACAAAGAAAAGAAACCTTTTAGGCTCACTGTCTGAAGAGACTGCCGGCAGACATTTTATTCTCTTTTATCTACTGCCACCTAGTGTAGACAGGAAACTGTTTACCTATGAAAACATGACCTGGTTTCACCACCTGAGATTGGGACCACTCAAAAAAATCTAAATCACGTGAAAATAGTCAGCACCTCTCAGAGAAAAATCCTTCACCGTCTGTATGTAAGTTGGGAAAAACCGCATGTAATTAACAGTATTTTACAGCACTGTGGCACAAGCTGCTGCCACATTAATAGAGAAGGAAATTCATACCAAGTAAACGTCTACAGTTCTCTCCATAAAGAAAATATGCTGAGGGAGTAACATTTCTATTTAAATTCTTTCCTCGCTAACCTCTATGAATACAAATAGTACCTTCTAGCTCCTATGTTTATTAAAGAGGAAAACCCTTTAATAATTAGAGTTGCTGTCAAATGGAGTGGCTTCCTTAAGAGAGGCTGAGTTCTCCATAGCTGAACAAGGGTGTAAAACTAGGAGTCATGAATGAGGGAAATATTAGCCTATATGACCTCAAGGATAACATCCCACATCCCACTCTGAGATTCTGTGTGTCCATCAAAATAAGGAGTCCATGAGCATGAACACCTTTACTAAAAATTTTCATACGTTTTCACTAGACCACAAGCTTCTGAGGGGCAAGGAGTATGCACATCTTATTCATGGCTGCATACTCTAAAGCTAGCACAATGTCCAGCACACAGATACTTTAATACCTGTTAACAGGATGAAATTTAATTCTGATCATATTAAAGCATTACACCAAAGTGGTTAAAAATACAGACTGCAACCACAGCGCCTGGGTTGAAATTCCAGTGCTGCCACTTACTAGTGTTAAGATTTAACTTACACACGCCTCGACTTCTCATCAGGATAAAAATGGTATTTACTTCACAGAGATGTTAGAATACTAAATAATTTACGCAAAGCATTAGAATAGTGTTTGTTTAAGTGTTAGATATTATTGTTATTGTTATTATTAGTTTTTGGCAGCTGGCCAGGACAAGGATTAAACCCTAGACTTTGGTGTTATCAGCACCACACTCTAAGCAACTGAGCTGACCGGCCAGCCCTATTATTATTACTATTATTATTATCATTATGTAATCTCTGGAGAACATTTACTGAGGTCCAAAATACTTTAAAAATATACTACACATATAACTAAAACACAAAATTGGTAGACAAGTGGACTTTTTAAAATCATAAATGGTAAAGTTTTCAACCTCATTAGAAGATTGAGATAACAACCCAATTTCAGACTTGAAGACTTAAATCGATCATGTGTAGTTTTCAACAATGAATCATGGTTACAAAATATTATTATATAAATATTTGGTTAAGTTAAAGGATGTTTTTCTTCTTGCTAAATATCATGTAGAGCTTTTTATGCAATTTATAGATTAAGGTAATCTCACAGGGCCAGTATAAAATTAAAAGCCATCAGAACAATTATTTTATTTATAAATTATTTTGAACTAATTATAATCTTTTTTTATAATATTCTGCAATTCTCCTAGAATAATTATTTTGATGTCTTACTGTCACCAAGATCTATCACCATCCCTTAGAATGGCTGTCCTGTCTTCCTATCAAAATATGCAAATGGAGCGGGGACTGCTTAGGAGAAAAGTGTTATGCATACACATTAAATTCCCCCTTCAAGAAGGAAAGTTTGTTTTTGTCTGGGGGCAGGACAGTGCAATTCAGCTTGTGATAGTCTGAAGAAGATAAAGTTATTATGAACTAGTGATATGCTATAGCATAATGTGGGCAGGGTTAAGATACCTTGTATAAAAATTGGGCTTCTGGGCCCAGCCCGTGGCGCACTCGGGAGAGTGCGGCACTGGGAGCGCAGCGACGCTCCCGCCGCGAGTTCGGATTCTATATAGGAATGGCCGGTGCACTCACTGGCTGAGTACCGGTCATGAAAAAGACAAAAAAAAAAAAAATTGGGCTTCTTTCCCACCAAAAAAAGTACAGCGTTGTTTTCATGTTTTTAATTAAGATGGAGTGCCTAGGCCAGAAGTACAAAAGTTGTTATACCAGCAGAAAGAATACAGGAGGGTTCTGTTTCACACAGCAAGGATTCAATGCTTCATGTCTCCTTTTATGTGATCTCTTCTCATTTATTCTAAAAACAATTTAGCTATCACCTCCTCTTTCCATGTAAGAATTAGTAATTTATATATTTAGTCAGCTGGTAGCCAAGATCTAAGACTCTGCAGGGTTCCCCACCTTCAAACAAGTAAAGCACTTAAGGCTGGCAAATGGGTAGCTTTTGCAAAAGGCCAATTTTAGCCAGCAGACTGAGATTATGCAATTCACATGAGCCTCACAGAAAACATAATAAAATACAAATGATAGGAATGTTATGTTGCTTTGAACTCAGAAATGAAACACTCATGATTACTGCAAAAAGAGAAAGTTAAAAAAATTAATTAGTTCACTTAGATACTGTTTATTCCACATATTTTAATAATACCTGTTTATTTTCTTTAAATCATGAATACTGACCTCAAAAAAAGTTTTCCTAGTTTTTAAATATTTCCAAAGTAACATATGTAAGCTCACATTGCCTATAGCTGTAACAAAAAAATTTAATCTACCAATTCAGTATTTCAAAGTAAAATTTACTAATCATAAATGAACACAGCACTACTTCTATTTTGATTCATACTATTCCATTTTAGGTGAAAATTTTAAACTAAATAGGCTTTTGGCTCTGTGATGGATCTATTTGCATTAATTTGAAATAACATTTTTATAAACAACAATTTGGTACTTAACAATTATTTATTCATAATACTAAAGATGTCCTCTGTCCAGAAAACTTTACACCCTTACTAGAGATTTTTAAGAAAAAAATTAAATGGTTGTTCATATGCAGAATCCTATCACTTCTCTGGCATTTTATATCACAGGATCTGAAAGTATTTTACAAAAATAAGTCATATTGTATACTTAAGTTACCATGAGTGCTTACAGATAATTTAAACTGGGTACACGGAGGCTGACTTCCATGAGGCCTCAAAAAAAAAAAACTTTAGTCACAAGTTTCAACATTCTGTACAGTGCAACTGAACTCTAATTTCATGATGACATCAAGGATAGTTTTTAATAGAATTTTTAAGTGTACATGTGAACAGTACTTTTGAGAGTGGCTTTTTGCATGGCCTGGGTCAGTCTGACCTAGCAATACAAAGCAACCTAGTTGGTTTTACAGTTGTCTGGCTATACTGTCAGGGCAGAGCTACTCAGACAACTTGTTGACATTTTAAAGAAAGTACAGACTTTTAAATGTACTGGCAGTAAATCAAGAAAATGGCTTAAGTCTCCATGCTGAGGTGACATGGTATCATGGAAATATCACTGAATTACGCATAAGGAGACCCGAGCTCAGCCTGCAGCTGTGCCATCCAACACTCTGGAAAGGTGGTCAAGTGGTTAACAGGGCAGCAGGGTATCTGCCTCCTGATCAAGCCCATCCAAGCCACAGAAATACTAGAATAAAAAGTACCACGAGTCACTACAACCAGCTTTGGTAAACAAGAAAAAAATACGTTAAATTAAAATATATTTCACGTTTTATATGAATATATATGATCACAGGGGATCAACAAATCACACCTATAATTGCAGAAACTGAAGAAAATGTGATGAGCAAGAAATTATATTACATTCTTTCTCTATAAAATAAAAGAAAATACGATGATCTAAATCATATTTAGATCTAAAAAGAAAATAAATTTCTTTTATTTAGAAATAAAAGAGAAAAAATGATGATATGATAAGTAGGATGAAGAAGTAGTAAAGCACAATGATTAATACTTCAGAGAACTGGAAAGATTGTCAGAAGTTGGAAAAGACAAAAATTATAGCAAAGAACTGAAAATAACACTACCAAGGAGAAACTAGGACAGAAATCCCAAGGTACAGCTGGATTAAAATAAATCTAGAAAATAGTCCAAAAAAAAACTGAAAAGAAAAAAAGATACATATACAGGGACAATTTGAGACATGCAAAAGTGCCTGAGACAACAAAAGACCAAGACTAAGAAAACTAACATTAAAGAAGTGACTGGGGTGGGAAAAAGGGAGACCATGGAAGGATGGCATTGACTGTGAAGGAGGCTACTGTGCACTGACACTCAGGAACAGGTCTCAAGAACTCAAAATACCTACTCTAAATGCAAAGAAAGACCCTGCCAATGATACACCCCCCCACCCCCCCCACACACACAAAAAATTCAGTTGAATAGGTAAGAGTAATTTCTGATATCATCTCTTGGAAGAGGAAAGGAGCTTAAGAAGAACCATGCAAAATGGTAAGAAATAGACTGACACTAGCTAAGTATCCAGCAAAGATAAATTTCTCTTTGAAGAAAGTGGAGCACTTAAATCTATAGGAGGACCTAAGGGATCTTACATACAGCTAAACAGATAATTATGTATTCAAAAATATATGTAGCAAGGAATAAAATGGTCTCAATTATTAGATTTACTTGCTAAATCTCTTAACTGTCCATAGGTTTTTTTTTTTGCTACATAAAAGGGTTTTAAGATACTTTTTTCAATAATTCTTGCAAAAATTCTTGCCTTCTGCCTTGTTCTCATGCCAGACATAACATGACCTACCTAAACACACCTAGAATATGAAGCTAGTTCAGACTTCACAGTCACCAAAGACCTTAGATTTAATTTCTCATTTCCTAGTACTATCACAATTTTTTAGTTTTATTTCTGGTCCTTCAAGAATTAAATATAAGGCTTCAACACTATTACACACTACCCTATATATATAGTTTTATTTTATTAGTGAAAACAATTGACTGTTTCTCAAAGTGCTACTGTTTTAAGTCAGGACTAGGTATTATATAGCTCGGTATAATTTCAAGCACCTAGTTGACCAATTGCCACAAAATGTAAACAAAAGGTAGGACAAATATGCACAAAATACTCACTTCAACAGTTTCAATTTTTCCTTCATGGGGATGTGGTGTTCTTGGGTAGATGTCAAGAAGATGTGGTGGTGAATCAAAATGTAATCTTTTGAGGTTTCTTTTATTAAGAACTTTACGATGCAATTCATCAAAGTTAGTTCTCCATAATAAGACCTACAAAAAAAGTCAATAATATCAGCAGTTATTGACTTATATGTACAAGCAATAGAACTGATTTTTTAAAAAACGAATATACAGAATCATCCCTCAAAGTAGTCAGAAAGGCTGGGTATAAATAATGTTACTGTTTCTCAACACTTCTTTTTAGGCAGGTTGGGGGAGAGAGTTAGTGTTTCAAATTGCCTCCATGTCTGGTTTAAAATTCATATTAAGAAAATATTATCTTGAAATCCTTTTTTTTTCCAAGTTCCAAACCATGTTCCTGGATTGATCATCCACTTTATTCAATAAATCCAACTATGAAAGACTTTTGGTCATTTCAAATAAATGCAGATTTGCTACATAAATGATTTATATTTACCATCCTCAAGAAGCTTAACATTTGAAGGAACAAGACATACAGACAAATGATTAGGCAATAATTCAAGCTAAAGTGTTATATACCTCCTGAAAGTGGACATTCAGTTAGTGTCAGTTACATATATATTTAAGTGTAAAACTGAGCAAAAGAAAGTAAGTGCTATGTGAGTTCCCAAAACTTACTAAAACTGGCACTATTTGAGCTATGAGATAGCAGATGTCCTGGCAAATTAAAATAAAACCACACTGATAATCATCTTAACATACGCAAACTAGCTGGTTATAAAAATCTTAGCTGAGGTCAAGGATCCCTTTATCCTAACCAAATCAAAGAGGGAGCTGAAAGATGTACAAACCTGAGTGTCTGCACCTCCTGATGTAAATAGCTCTCCACCTTTTGAAAATGAAACAGTAAAGACAGGTCCCTATGAAATAAAAGGAGATAGAAAAAAAGTAGTTGGTGGTGTTTACTCATGGCCAAGAGGACTGTGAGTACCAATTTTTCATCCTACTTTATGTAGACAACTTATGCAATAAGTCTCATAGAACATATCCATTTGCTAGAAACTAATGCTGGGGGAGTAAATATAATCAAAGAACCAACTCTAAGTTATACCAAAACACAAACAAAGGATACTAAATAAAAAAGAAATGCAAAAAAATTAACCAGAAAATAAACTTTTTCTCCTTTAAAAAAAAAAAAACTTCTACATGTGTAAATTGATAAGACTTTCTGTTAAGATTTTCTGGCTTTGAACCCTGTATTCAAGCAATCACTAGCAGAAACTGAATGATAAATATGTAGGTAATGGGAATGAGGCTACATAAACAAAGGCTACTTGTTGACCACAACAGGCTTCACTGAGTTCTCCCTCACGCAGGCAACAGTGACCCTCTGAAAGTTTTAAGAAAGCAGGACACAGATAGGAGAAGAGCTTTGACTGATGAAAACCAACATCACAATTGTGAGAATGATGAATTGAAGTAAGAATGAATGCGTGGAGGCCATTTAGGAAGCTACTGCAATTATCTAGGCGAGAAGTAATGAGGAACTTCAAACTGAGCAATTACTGTGGAGTTGGACATGTCTGTACTTGCCACAGTCACAAGATGAATAACCTCTAGGTCAATTTTCCCGTCAAGAGTAATTATTTCTCATCTCAAAAATATCAATACATTCTGTTTGTTTTTAATATGCCTTAATCTATACAGGAAAACTTTTTATAAATCCTTAATCTATACAAGTAAACATGTCGTATTTTTCCAAATAGACCATCCTACAGACTTAGGTTATTAAAGCTTCATAAATACCTTTACCTACAGACTAAAAAAAATTTCATCTTCATGTATAGTGTTTTTCTTCTAAAATATTGTGTTTATTTTCCCCCTATTATTTTGTACTTCTTTCACGGATATTTCAATCCTTGGCCACTTTTACTGGTTGTGTTTATTCGGCCTAAATCCATGGAGATGCATATATCTGAGCTGGTTAGTGTCTACGTCTGCTTCACCCTAAAACCACTGCAGAACAAATGATAAAGCAAGGCAGGAAGCCAGGCAGGATATAGGAAAGTAGAAAGAACCTCTTTTCTTCTTTTATCACAAAGCCCATTCTATTTCTAGATATAAACATCTTATACTTGCTTAAAAGGAAGTATCTAGTACATCTAAAAAAAAAACAACAACAAAAAAAGAAGGATGCATTCTAAAAAATTCAGAAAAGTTTGAATATTTACCCACAAGCGAGGAATAGTGTATATACTTTAAAAATTTCTCTTTAATGCATTACATGCTGAGACTGGGGAGTGTTCTTTGAACAGGTTTAATAAATAGCACCCCTCCTTCCCACTTGGTTCTAAACCAACTGAGAAACAAGACAAAGGAATAAGATATATGAGAGCCAATATATCACCTCTCTTGCAGATAAATGCTTGTAAAAAGAGAATGTAGCTTTTATCTGAAAGGCAAATAGACTTTCTAGACCTGATGCCCAGAATGAATCAGATTTGACTACCCAGTCACAGGCAACACTAGACAGGGCAGGTCTTCCCACAAGAACGATCAGAGGAAAACAGTAAGGACAGGCTCACTCCCAAGGGCAGCAGAAGAAAAAGTGTAGGAAATAAATTTAGCCATCATTATTTCAGTAATCAACCTATACTATATACTGATGAAGACTGCAGTAAAGGATCCATTTAATGGTCATTGAAAGATATACATTGATTTTGACAAGAATTACAATAAATAATATTTCTAAGAGTCGCTTCCAGAGTATAAAAACATAGCCTTAGAAGTAAAAAATTTTTGTGATTAGCAGCAATGTGTACTACACCTGGAAAAATAATAAAGACATATAATAAAATGGATCAAAACTTTTGAATATATATATTATTTAAAAAGCAAAAATCTTAGTGTTAATACCATATGTCCTTGAAGTGTATATATGAGCCTTCCTTCTAAGAGATCCAGAATCTTAAGTGTACCATCTGAAGAAGCAGTGATGAGATAGTTACCCGAAGGATGGAATGATAAACAGTTAACTCCACCGCTGTGCACTGATTTATGGAAAATAAAAGCAAAAAGTTCAGACAATAATTCTCAATTCTAAAGATGCCCCTTTGCCTTATTAGCAATATTAAGTTGAAAACAAAAACCAATTAGAGGCAATGTCTCCACAACACCAAAATTCTATATAGCTCACTAAAATGAATAAGTATTTTGGTATCATATAAAGATAAGCTTCCAACGAATGACACAGAATAACTTTAAAAATGAGACCATGTCATTGAAAGATAACCTTACTGTCCATGCAGCCATAAAGTTGTTTCATATATTACCAATATAACCAACAGTTGATTACTACCAGCTCATATAAGATATATAAGCTAACCTCAAATTAAATTTAATAACCAATTAGTGGCTCAGGATTAAGGGGTGAGGAGTATAGAGATATATTTAGAGAAGGGCACAGTACCACCATCATTTCTGAGAATTCACTTCTGGACATGATTCTTCCAATGGGAGGCAGTATAATACAATGATTAAAAGTTTGTTCTTCCACGGGCTTTGTAAGTAGAAATGCTATGCTAGTTCTATCAATTATTTGAGCAAGTTACTTACCCTTTTTAAGCTTCAATTTCCTTATCTTTAATATAGGAGCAATAAGGATACCTCTTAAGAATGTTGTAAGGATTTAGCACAGTGTCTGCTACATGGTAAATACTGAATAAGTGGTAGCTTATACATACGTGATTACACATATGTGTAATTATAATGTGGTTTTAATATAAATCCAATATAAACCAAGAAAATCAATTCACTTCTCTTTCAGCTACAATACATATGCACAGGAGGAAGCTGTTTCCTACCAGTTATAACACCTATTTGTGCTTACATAACTCCTTGTGATTCAGAATTCAGAGTCAATTTCTATTCCTGACTTCTCACACAATACAGATGACCAGAGTTTGAAAATCTCACAATAATTTTTTTTTTTACATCCCTAACATCATCTTTAATTAAGGTTCCTTCAACCTCCCTCTTCTGCCTAGCTTCGCAGACCCTGCTGTTGATGGAGGCGAACTATACTGTTTTCTTGCCAGTTCAAAGGCAGCCCTGTGACTCTCAGTAAGAGGGCCAAACCACACCAAGAAGGAGAATTGGTTCTTCATAGAGAAGCCTACTCCATAATGGAATTTTTTGTTAAATTGTTACCTTGATAATGCTGGAGTAATTTGTTAACTCTTATATCCCAGATTTTCACCGTATGATCAGAACCTGCTGAAGCTATGCACGTACCACTAGGGTTAAAATCCACAAAACTTGCAAATCTAGGAGGAAAGAATAAGATGACCTAATATTTTGATATCTTTACTCTCATTTCTTTACTTAAATAGTTACAATTAAATGTCTCCTTAGGACTGGACAAGGGGCATAAAGAATAAGTATGATTTGTAACAATATATATGCTAGTAATATTGATTTGATCAACATATCTCAACGGTGAACCACAAAAATATGTATAATCAATTTTGATTCAATAAAAATTAAAATAAATAAATAAATGTCTCCTTAGCAAATTAACTCATATAAATGCACAGAGAATGGACTTACCCTACAGAATCTGAGAAGTTATTAACACATTGCTTATTTGTGGTATCCCAAATTTTAATAGTTTTATCCTCACTACATGACACAATTAATCTTCCGTCAGGTGAAAATCTAGAAAGCAAAAGAAACAAAATTCTATTTGTGAAAGGCTCCTGACAACCACCACGCCTATCTTCCACACCACGTACAAGTCAGGGTGTACACATTAAATACCAGAGACAACTATTACCATATCATGCAGCAAAATCATATTCTGTATCCAACATCTTTCCAACTACATATCATCATGACAAACAACACACTGACAGACCATTAAAAGATCAAAATATGCTATGTAGACTGTTTCTTTTTTCTTTTTATTCTTTTATTCAAATAATTTAGTTTTATGGCATTGCTTCTAGGCTTTTTATTTAACTCAGCACTCCTTCCAAGATAAGTACCCTGTATTTTTTAAAGTACCCTACTTCTTTCTTCTATTTCTGTCATTTATGACCCAAGAGAACCTTTCTTACTCATCCTACCAACACGGTAGAGAGGCTTATTGTAAGGAAAGGACTGGTGTGTTAAGAATTAAAATTAAGTGACATCACCAACAAAAGAACCTCCCCAAGCCTGTAACTTCCTGGAACTGGGGAGGCCAGAGAGCTCCAATGGACTGAAAATAGGACAACTTGTTTATACAGAAATTCCTTCATGGTCAAATCTATCATCCACATGCCCCATTAAAAAACAAATGAGAAAAATCTCAGACATCTTACTTGCTGTTTTTGTGCTGTCTATTCCTTTTAAATCCTTTCCAAGGTTCTTTTTTTCCCCCTAAGTGCCTCTTAAAAATAGACAGAAGAGCAGAGGACCAAACAGAAAATGAAAACAAATTTTAGACTATTAGGAAACTATGAATAGTAGTTTTGTTATTTATATTTAGCAATAATAAAAACCAAAAAAGACAGATTTAGGTCATAGACTGATTATGTTTCAATTTTATTTGTAGTTTCCCTTTATACCCAGAGGCCAGATTACTATGTCATCAATTAAGGGTGTGGAATACAATTGAAGGTCTTTCTTTTTGTTCTCCCTCCTTTCCCCACCCCATTCTTAAGGCTGACCTGGAAATAATTCTTCCTGACAGAAACTTTGAATCTGGCATTTATGGATTCACCACATGAAAAGAAAAGACACAAGGAAGCATAACTGAGTTCTGTGTAGAATAATCTTTAAAAATTCAAGAAAATAACCTTGCAAGGAAAAATCTTTCATGCTGGGTAGTTTACTCTAATTTTATAATAACAAGTAATATTTTATTAACCTTTTCCTCCAGAAAATATGTGAGAAAAATTCAAATATGAAGGACAGTATGATAGAAAGGCTCCAAATAGAGGAAAAGGACTCTGGGGAAGAAAAATCTACTCAGTGTCTCCATGAACATAAACTTATCCTAATAACTGCAAACAACTAATGCAAGGAATCAAATTGTTTCTTAATAAGGTATAGTTTTAAATAAATTACTTAATGTGAATATTTTAAATGACAAGAATATTCCTAAGAGATGACTTGATTCTTACATTGTGAGAAAGCCATGATGAATAAAAATATTTAACAAAATTGAATGATAATATACAAAGGACAAAAAACTCACCCCACAATATTATTGACCAAACCCTACCATCATTATCATATCATTATCCTTCCCACATTTACCAAGCACATATGGAATAGAATGGTTCTTAACACATTATCTACAGCAACTTGTTTAATCTTCAAAATAACCCTATAAAACAGGTCCTATTTTTTGCCTCAGTTTACAGATGAATAAATGGAGGCACATAAAGGATCACTAACTTCCAGAGTCACACAGTCCAGTAAGGAGAGGAGCCCAGATCAGAACCAGGCAGTCTGTTTCTACAGCCAAACAACCAAACCACTCTGCTTAAGTCTCTGAAAAAAAGGAAAGTTTCTTCTACCGGCCAAATTCTTTAGAGCACAGGAAGTACTGTGTGGCTTTTGTGTAAACCACTGAAAGTTCTAAAGTAGCGGGGAACCATGAGGCAGTGCTCTTAGGAGGCTACAGACCATCCTTTAATAATAAATCTGTGTGTGTTGCCATAAGTTATAAGTAAAACAGGCACGGTCCCTGTCCTTGAGGAGTTTATGGGGAAGATATTCATTCACTGATTCATTCAAAGATTTACTGAGCACCTGTCAGTACCCAGCACTGGGCACTGCCCTGGCTAATAGGAACATAGTCATGAATGGCACCGGTAAGATCCCTGCCCTCATGAGGCTTTCATTCTAGGGAGAAGTAAAAAAGGAGGGCACACAAATAACATAATTTTAGAAAATGATACAAAATAATTTTGTAACAAAAAAGGTGCCAGTTTGTCACCAGACACCCCATAGAAGAAACAGGATTTTAAAGAAAATTGTAAATAAGGAAAAGCAAGTATCTTGGTTAACTAAAATCTCATCTGAGCAGGAAGGTCCACAGTCTGGGAGAAATTTCCCAGTGCTGAAGAAATGAAGGGTATGTGCACCTCAGGTAAGTGGAGAGTACAGGCAGTATCTGGGAAGAAGCTGGTGCTGGAGGGAGGGAGGTGTCTACCTCCAACTTAACACAACCCGGTGGGAGACTCAGGGTTGAGGCTTTCCCCCTGCTCAGGACACTACATTATGATCCCTGCATATGCTTTCTGTATACGTTTTTCACCTTTGGCTGGTAGTGAGGACTATAGTTTGTATCTTCTTCTCCCTTTAATTTTTAATTAAAAATAGGTTAGCACCAATAAAACAGATTTCTCTTTGCCCTGACTGATCAGTTAAGGTTACTCCATTATTGTTAGGGCTCAGACAACGTCTAACTGGGCTGTTAATTTTAAAAATGTTAAGAGGATATAAAATTTCTACTAAAACATTAGTAGATTTCTGACTTTCTATCTCAGTACCACCGAACCACCTTTTAAAACTTCCGGAGAGTATGTCAGCAAGATGGATATTACTTTAGTCAACAGTGACTAATGGATCGACAGACAACATGGACTGTCTGTAAGGCATTTGAGAAGTTAATAGAACTATTATTGAATTCTGTAAAATTTATTGGTACTCATTCAAGACAACAAGGAAACTCTTCAGCTTCTTTTTAAAAAAATTGATTCACATGTCCTTGAAAAATAGCCCAAATTACATAACAGGATATCTTTAACTTGGAATCTATGTAGTTCCTGAAACTATATGTAAAATATTATGAATATATGAAGTTGTAGAGTTATTTGTCCATTAGAGAGCCAAAAGTTTCTCTGAACCATGATAAGTTTTAAAGTGCTTTCATAAGAAATCCAAATTTTCCTTTGGATATTTCTTATTAGAATAAATATTCTATAAAAATACATTTCCAGCCCTCAGGACTCTGGGGCAAAACAGGGTAGGCACTGTTCCATATCCCGTAAGAAATCAATCATTAGTTAAGAGGAACCCTGGAGCCAGCAGGTCTTCAATGGGAGGGGGAAGCAATAAAAAGTAGTGAAAATAGGGTGTTCAGTAAGTACAGAGTCCTGAAGTCTAGGACCAATTCTGCAACTGCCCAGCTATGTAACCTTGTGAAACTCAGAAACCACTGGCCAGCGTTTTCTATTTGTATAATGAGGGAGTTTGGATTGCATTCAGACCAAAATTTTCATAGACTCGTTAAAAAAAAAAAAAAAAAAAAATTGGCCATCTCAGAGTTTGCTTTGATAGAATTTGGTGTTTATATGTTGAAGGTGAAGTTCAATATTGAAGCAAAATATTTATGTGTTTCTAAGTGTTGGTCAGCATCAAAAGAGAAACCATCTGTTGACTACAGTAACAGGATTCATTCCTACAACTGCTGAGAGACAAAAGGCAGATTAAAAAGATATAAAAAGATCAAGTATGTCATGAAATGCACTAATTATTTATTGGGTCATTTATCATCTATATGCCCAGACTTCTCTCCTGGGATCTCCACCCATAAGTACAACTGCCTACTGGGCGTCTCCTCTTGGATATCCTGCAGGCACCTCCAATCTGAACTTGTCCAAATCTGAACTCATCATCTTCCTTCCCAGATTGCTCCTTCTCCAGGGTTCTCTTTTTCAGTAAATGGCTTCTCAAGCCAGAAACCTAGAACTCATGCTTGAGTCCTTTTTCTCTTCCACCTCCCCATACTCCATCCAATCCTTTATCAGGTTCTGTCTCCTCAAACCACAATTGGCCCTGCTGTCTTCCATTCTCCACTGCAGCAAAAGTAACCTTTAAATCTTCAATCAGATTGGGTCATTTTTCTGCTTAAAACCCTTCGGTGGCTTCACAATTCCCTGGGGGAAAAGTCTGACACCCTCATCACCGCTCACAGGTCCCCCAGCTATTCCTGGCCCCACACCAGTCCTCTCTCAGGTGTTTCCTCATCTTCTGGTCCCTGTGCCTCAAACACTGCCCCCTTCTCTTTATCTGGTTTAAAGTACAGGACAGAAAAGGATTTTACGCATCCTTCAAGTTCTCTGCTTCAATGTCACTTCCTCAAGAAAAGCCTTCTGGAACACCGCTCCCAATTGGCTAGCTCCCCAGGATGTGTTCATCAGACACATTTACAGTCCATCACACTTACCACTGAGTGATGTGTGTCTGCTTCCCTAACAGAAGGTAAGCTCCAAGGAGAGAGACCACATCTGACTCACCCACTGTTCTACCCCCAGACACACCAGGCACTAAGGAGGTCCTCAGTAAATATTTAGGGAATAAAAAACAAAAACAAAAACTTTTTAATGGAGTTGAGACTAACTTAAGGTTTTATATAGTCAATGAAAGCTGATGTTTAAAATCTTTCAACTCATTGCATAACAACGTGAATCTACAGTACTTAATGCCACAGAACTGTACACATAAAAATGGTAAAAATGGTAAATTTTGTTATATTTATTTTACCACAATACAAAAAATCTTTGCAATTCAGATGGTCAAAAGATCACCAGTAGCACTACCAACAACTGGAAATTAAAGGCATATTTCCCCCTAAAATTAATGCTGAAAAAGCAATAATGTTGAAAAAGTTCTCTACATTCACTTCTACTTATTTTTGACTGAGGACACCATAATGAAACACAAATTATGCCACAATATACATTATTTTAAAAAAACAGGGCTATACTAATTTCACCTTTAGAAAAATCCTTTTGCAACTAAAAAGAGATATTCTCACCTACACATAGATTTCAAATTATAATTGGTTTCTTCATTAATCATCAAATACAGAAAATCTTAAAAGTCCAAAATCTCATCACCAAAACACAATAACACTTAATATTTTGCATACAATAGGTACTTTGTCTTTTGTTCATGCATAGGTCTTCGACATTAAAGTCGTGCCTTCTGAATTTTGTACCCCCATGTAAACACGTTTTCATACCATAGTTTTCATATAATCTCCTCTTAATGCCCACATAATAATCTAAATTTATTTAACTACTTTTCTTTATTTGGAAAAATTGGTTATATCCAATTTCTCATCATTATAAATTATACCGAAAGCAATATTTTTGAATACAAAGCTTTTTCCTTTAAATACAAAAGAGTATTTATTTAGGATAAATTTCTGATCATGGAATCACTACAACAAATATTTCTGATATATTTTACAAGTTAATTTCTAAACATACTATACTAATTTATATTTTAAAAGCATAAATATATTACCCAATAGATGGCATATCTTATAAATATTTCTGTAAATTAATACGCATGGTCACAAACAATGGTTAGTCCAGAGAACTTAGCTACTCATCTCCTCCTGCATTAACAGGCACCATCACTGTGCCACATGGAGTAAGTCTGGGCTCCAGGAACAAGTGCATAGTAAGTACTGGGCATGAAGTCAGACACAGAATTTTAACTCCTTAACTCCACAGCATACATTTAAAATTCAAATAAGAAAGATAGAAACAATTGCTCTGCTGAGCCTCTATATCCATTCATATATTTTTAATATTATTTATATATTCCATGCATTGGAAGAACAGTATCATTTGGATTACTTTTGGTGTTTAGTTGTTTCATTCATTTACAGTTTTTTTAATTGTATGGTATGAAATAAAAATCCAGCATTATATTTTTCCAAGTAGAAATCAAATTACCTTAACCACACATTAAATAGTCCATATACTTCCCCACTGATTGGAAATGCTATCTTTATCATAAAATAAGTTCCCATTATATACTTGGGTCTGCTTCTGGGATTTCTATGACCTGTTTTTCTAATCCTATTCCATTATCACCATACTTTATTACTGTAGTTTTATTCTATGTTTTGAGAGCTGGTTGGACAAGTTTCTTCTAATTTTTTTCTTGTCAATTTTTTCTTGGCTATTCTTGCACATCTGTTGCATTTATGTGAATTTTGAAATTGGTTTGTCCAACTAATTCCTTTGACAGAACTCCAGCTCTGGTCATTGGGGGAGTAATGGCTATCAGACTTACTCCTCTACCACAAACAATCATACAACTGGGCAAAATACATGAATCAAAATATATGTCTCTGGGTAAGAGACAGCATAGAGGATTGTGAACCTTGAGAGGTGGAAAACACATGAGATGAGCACAAAATCCATCCCAGATTTCTGTCTGGGAACACTTTCCAAATCATGGTACAAGGAAGTAGAGCCCAAGGAGACAGCAGCAGTCTTACCAGGCAGAGGAAATGGAAATCACAATTCAGGGCTGCAAAAGGGCTAGAATATAACAGGTGATGAGAGAGGAGCTATAAAGAGCAAAAACACGAAAAATTATGCCTAGGAGGCCCTTTGAATCTTTGGTCAAATATAAAGCCGCTATACACAGGGCAACAAGGCATGGCAGAGAACAACTATTAGGAGGCTGTGAGTTGAATGAAGATTACAGAGGTTATGCAGTACTTAGAGATGTTCAGCTTCTGACCAGACTTTGCTGAACATTCCAGGCATTCAGGTGAGATCCTAGAAAGGCCACAAGTACTATAGCCTCTGAGTAAAGGCTACTCCAGACCCACCCTACAAAGGCTAAATCCAAGGCTTACCAGAATCTAGCTGGGCCAGCAGAAAGTTAATTTCCTACCAGAACAAAACTCAACACTCTTTAGCAATGTAGCATAATGCATACTCTCAGACATTTAGTAATGTTTGGGCATACAATAAAAAAATCACAGGACATACAAAGAAGCAGAAAATGTGATCCAGATATGGCATAGATGTTGGAATTAGCAGACAAGGACTATAAAACAGTTATTATAAATATGTTCAAGGATTTAAAGAAAAAGATGGGCATTATGAACAAACAAGTGGAAAATCTCACCAGGGAAATGGATAAACTTAACAGCAGATTGGACACTGCAGAAGTAAAGACCAGTGAAGAAGTAAAGACCAGTGAACCTGAGGACAGGACAATAAAAACTATGCAAACTAAGCACAGGGAGAGAAAAATTTGAAAAAAATGAATAAAGCCTCAATAAACTGTGGGACAATATAAAGTGGTCAAACATATGTGAATCTGGAGTCTCATAAAAAGATGAGAAAGAAATTAGGAAAGAAAAATATATGAAGAAAAGACAAAAAAATTTCCAAATATGATGAAAAACACCAATCCATAGATCCAAACAGTTCAGTAAACTACAAGAAAAAAATATAAAACCATACCTAGGCTCATCATGATCAAATTGCTAAAAATAAAAGATCTTACAGCAGCAGAGAAAAAAGACACATTAAATATAGAATAGGACTTCTGCCTTCACGTTAAAAAAAAAAAAAAAATGCAAACCAGAAAACAGTAGAATGATGTCTCAGTCTGCTGTATGGGTTGCTATAACAAAATAACACAAGCTGGGTAGCTTACAAACAACAGAAATTTATTTCTCACAGTTCTGCAGGCTGGAAAGGCCAAGATTAAGATGCCAGAAAATTTGGTTTCTGGTGAGGGCCTACTTCCTGGATTATGGATGGTACCTCGCTGTGTCCTCACATGGTGAAAGAGGTGGAGGGTGTGGGCCTCTTCTATAAAGGTACAAATCCCAAAGGCCCCACCTCCTAATACCGCAAACTTGGAGGTCAGGATTTCAACATACGAATTTTGGTGGTACACAAACAATCCGATCCTGGCAAATTACATCTTTAAAATGCTAAAAGAAAAGTTACTCACCAACCTAGAATTCAACATCACAGCAATAATATCCTTTATAAATGATAACCAAAAAGCTAAGGTAAGTCATCACAAGGAGACCTGCACTAAAAGAAATGATACCTGAGGTTTTTCAGGCTGAAGAGAAATGATACCAGATGGAAACATGGATCTACATGAAGGAATAAAGAGTGTTGGAACTGGTAAATATAGGGGTAAATATAAAAGCCTTTTTTGTTTCTTATTTTCTTAAAAGGAAAATTGGCTATCTAATGTATTGTGGGCCTTTACGATATGTAGAAGTAAAATTATCAAAAAGTAGGTAAATGGAGATATGTTTTCATAAATTCTAACATTATATATAATGGTATAAAATTAATTCAGGAGTAGACTGTGATAAGTAAGGTTGCATACAAGGGTATTTCAAAAAGTTCACAGAAAGATTCATATTATATTTATCTTTTAATTCCATTTTTCCACAAACTTTTTGAAGTACCCATGTATTGTAACCTCTAGAGATTACCACTAAACAAACAAAATAAGACAAAGAGTAAAGCTAAAAAGTCAGTAGAGGAGTAAAATGGGATACTGAGGAATATTCAATTAATCCAAAAGAAAATGAGGATAAAGAAACAACTAACCAGACAAATAGAAAACAGTAAAATGGTAGACTTAAATCTAATCACAGGACTAGTTACATAAGTTTAAATGGACTAAGCACTCTAATTAAAAGGCAGAGATTTTCAGACCCAACTACTTAGAAATAAAGTTACCTTCTGATAGTCAAATACATAAAACACATTCACTAGAGGATAGTAACTACCTGTAATAACAACCCCCAAAACTGTGCAAATGTGTGAAATGACTTTTGAACACCACTTAAAGGTGACTCCAGTATAATCCCTAGGAGGAAGAATTGGAATGTGAGGGTAGTTAATAGCTGACATTAATTGACACTTTATATCCTCACAATGACTGTATGAGGAATGGGAGCAGGACTAAGCCCCAGAGAGATTAAATCATGTGTGCCTAAGATCACATGCTAGTGAGCTTAGGCTCTTAACTACTATATGCTGCCTCTCTGGTGAAGCTAATCAACTTCAATGCATTGCCTGAAAGATCCTCTACCAACAGAGAGGTGTCCAGCTATAGCAAGAGGCAGGGAGCAAGAGCTAGTCAGCATGTCTCCATCCTGGCCTAGAAAGGAGAGTACCTGACCAGCAGAACTGATCATGCAGTTCCCTTGGAAGGTGTGCATATGTGGAGGACAAAACTATCCTTCAACATTTTTCCAACACACTCCCCTTGCTTTAGTTCCAGGGCTCATTGAGCAGTCTTCTGATTATATTCTGACTTTATTGGCAAAGGAAGAAGACTCTGAATTAGATATGCTATGTTCCACGCCCTCGGGCAGTTATCATTGTCATTATAAATAAGTAAGCTGGCATCTGGTTTATGTTTCATTCTCTCCTAAATTTATCACACATGACTCAGTTCCCCCTGAGCTTTTTTCACCTCTGAGTATAGAGTGAAAATTGGACTTCTAGTCCTGCAGACCTTAGGAAGAAAGTCCTAGTTCAGGATGACCTCATCCAGGCCAAGTTCTCACAGGAAGATGCACAGACCTTCTGGGAGGCTGGGCCTGGGTGGTCAATTAGGCCCTCTAGACATTGGTCTCAACTCTCTTGTTCTAACCGCAACCAAATGAACCAAAAAGAAAGACTATAATAAATGTATAAGAAAGAATCTGTAAGCATGTTGTAGAGAACATATATGGAAAGTTGCCAACCAGATGAAATCCTTATCATTAAACTGAACCAAGTTATTTATCAAAGAACACTCCTTCAGGGCCGAGCCCGTGGCGCACTCGGGAGGGTGCGGTGGTGGGAGCGCAGCGACGCTCCCACCGCAGGTTCGGATCCTATATAGGAATGGCCGGTGCACTCACTGGCTGAGTGCCGGTCACGAGAAAGACAAAAAAAAAAAAAAAAAAAAAAAAAAAGAACACTCCTTCAGAAAGGCCTCTGTAGAGTTTCATATGAATCAGTCACTCCAAATAGTAAGAAAACAACTGATTAAAAAAAAAAAAATTCCTCAAAACCATAAAGTACCAGCAAGATAAAGGCATTTCATTAAGACCAGGTATGCTGATTAAGCAACTTGTCCATCTGAACCAAAGTCAACAAAAAGGAACAAAGAAAGTAGCGAAGCCACATGAACACCTCCATGCATAACATGCATGTACAATACTCCTGGATTTGCTATTAAAGATCCACAAAAATTGCTCTTCCCTGAAAAAACCCATGACAATTCCCACCAAACTTACCTGCACATTAGAGATCAACCACAGCCTACTGACCAACCTTTCATTCATTCATTCAACCACGTTTTTGCACAACTCCTCTGAGCCTAACACTCTACAGTGCTTCTCACACCATATCTGCCCGTCTTGAACACTTTCTCCTGATATCTACTTTATTGGCTCCCTCAATTCAGTCAGGTCTTGGATCAAATGTCACCTAGGTAGATATGCCTTCTCTGAACTCTGTATATGAGAAAGTACCCCCAACCCCATTACTCTCTATCTTGTTACCCTACATTATTTTTCTCCAGAGCACTTATCAAATATATTTATTGTCTGTCTCCCTTTAGTAGAGGAAGCTCCATGAGAGTAGGAATTTTGTGTTCTACCTTCTGCCATGCCTATAGAATTTCAAACAGTGCCTGGCAAGAGAATCGAACATGAATAAAATCCTTTTAAGTCAAAGTCTAATAGGGAAGAGAGGCCTAAGCTGAGGGCAATGTGGTGGCATAAAGAAATCATAGTAAGCTTGGCCCTAGAGAGTCAGAAACACTTCTTGGAGAAAGAGATGCAGAACAGGATCGTGAGGTAAGGGAGAAAGAAGGGGGCACTCTGGCCATGGAAAGCAGCATGTGGAAAGGCACAGAACATAACAGATCACTGCATGCTTGAGGAACCTTGCATAGCTACAACACTGAAGGGTGAAGGAGACAAAAGAAAGGCAGGTTGTAACGGGAAGGCAGAGCATACATGCCAGGGCAGGAGTCACTGAGGGGTTTTAAGTTAAGGAACAGCATGACCAGATTTGCTTTTTACAAAAGTAGGGGTCGGAGGGAGAAGAATGAAGGTGGACCTGTAGTCAGAACACTTAGGAGATGACTGCAAAAGTCTCCACAAGGGCCAGTGATGCTAAAATGAAGGCAGCAGTACTGAGGACGGAGATAAAACAGTTGTCTTGACTGTATACAAAGATCCCACTTATCTGAGGCTCTGCTCCAGTATTACTTTCCATGGAAAGCATCTTTCTCGGGGGGGGTGGGGGAAGCAAGATAATGTTTTAAGGCTCATCACACACACAGACACACACACAGACACACACAGACACACACAGACACACACAGACACACACACACACAGACACACACACACGTTTAGGTATGGCTATATTCAGAAACCAAGCCATGTGATTAGACAGCAGTGTGTTCTGTCTTCATCTCACATCTCTGCTCTCCTCTGAATCAACATCATTTTCAGGTCAGTTCTTTGCCCACGGTGTCCCTCAGCAGCTCCAGGCTTCAATAAGCCTAAACGCAGCAATCCAAGAAGAAAGGCCTGTGGTTCCAACATGACTCGCTCCTGTAGGAGGGAGACACTATGTTCCCACTGATGAGCCCAAGCTGAATGCCCTAATGGCACTTGGGACAGGGCCAATCCAGCATATAACATACAGAGGGGGGGACATAGGGGAAGGTAGGATCCTCAAGGAAAACTCGAGTACTACAACCAGCCAACAAGGAGTGGTTTTCTAGGCGGACAGAAGTGCGGTTTTACCACCGCTTTCTGCTCTTGAGGTGATAAAGGAGAACAACATTTTCAGTGGTTCCCCCTCAAATGGATTTTCCCCCGAATTGATGGTGCTCAGCTCGAGGAAATGCAGTGTTATGGCATCACTCAATCCCAAACACCATAACCATTGAGAGAAGCCTCATTACCCTCACTTTCTATTGAGGCTGAGAGCAAGAAACTAACTTGCCAGAGGGCAGCCACATGGAGCAGGCAGGCATGTGAATCCTGGACTACTTCGTCCCACTACATTTCATGCCTGCTGACCACAGCTGAATAGTTAATGTGCCCAGAGCATGCCATGTCCTCTCAGGCCACACTTCTTTCCTCCTCTGGCTCCCTCCTTGGAACAGTTTGTCTACCCTCCTCCCGTCTGACCAATATGCTGCTGCCTCCTCTTCCCTTTCCCTCCCCTCAGTCCTGGGCCTGGAATGTCTCAATTATTCCTCACACAAATCTAGTTCAGTGCCTCACTCACATACTCTCTTAGCATCTGTTTTTTTACGCTCCTTGAGGCCAAGATTGTGTCTTTCATCTCTATGTATTCGACATAGATATGTGGTACATAGCAGGGGCTATGCTTATTCAAGGAATATTTTAAAGACTAAAATTTCACATTATTGGTGACTTTTCATATACTCTTCTGTCTTATATTAGCATTAATAATATAGAACAATGAATAAAGTATCTCCTAGAATTTGCTTCTGAGATAATTTTCCTCTTACATGAACAACTTTATTAGTGCCTGCTGTATGAAATAATGTACCAGGTGTCCCCAGCTAGGATGTGTGGGGACATCTGCATTCTTGATACTAGAAAATGAAAACTATGTCAGCCACCATCACACCATTACTACTCTCAGCTACAGAAAACTCAGGCTAAACATCACGCCAAATTTGCACTAACAAGGTTATGTGGTTCTAGAGAGAATTATCTCCCTGATCCCTCCAAAAACTGCCATATACACAGATATGAGAGTTATTATAAACCACCTTTATGCTATATATTTACTCATCCAAATACCGTAACAGCCTATGTGGCAGGTTACTACTATCATCATCCTAATTTTATAGGTAAGAAAATAGGCACTTGAGAAGTTAGGTAACTTCTCCAAAGGTCACACAGGTGACAATGGTGGGCCTGGGATTTTAACCTATATATTTAGGTACAGGACCCATGTTCTTAACCACACAGCTACATGGCATATATAGAAATAATGCTGAGATGGCCAGAGTCAAAAAGTGGCTGAGGTCTTTAGAAGAAAAAAAACGACTGACTAAAAGTATGACCTTTTGTCTATCTTTTTTGATACTTCTCAGGCTTATTATCATAGATTATAATCAACACCTCCTGTGCAATGATGTCCCCTGAGACCATAACAACAGTGAAGAGTGTGGAGTGTAAGGCAAAATGACAGACCTAGGCTCAAACTCCCATTCCATCCACCTTTGCTGGGGACACCTGGCACATCATTTCATACAGCAGGCACAAAGCAGGGGGATCACAGGGCTTGCAGTTCTGCTCCCAGTGCCCCTATCTGTGCCATATCCTTTCTTGTGATCTTGTGAGAACTGTCTTCTATCCCCACACCCAGAACACATGATTGTTCTGACCCCTCCTCCCTGGCCAGACACCTGACCTAAACTGAGGCAACCACAATATCTCACTGCCAGGTGAAGGAACGGGCACAGGGCCTAAGCTGGGCCACAGTCACCCCCTGGTACTTTTTTGATTGGAGCTGGGAGAAAGGCTTTTCCTCTCCAGTGTCCAAATTGTGAGGACTTAAGCCTGGAGCTGGCAGTGACTTCACTATCAGCATGTTCGAGAGAATAGAGCCAATGCATAGAGAAGCCCAACAAGACACAAAGAGACCCAATAGTATTGGAGTCCCTGGTTCTAGTCGTCCCCTCCCCACTCCAAGGTTATCAAACACATAAGCTAATTAATCAATTCTTTTTTGAGGGGAGAAAGAGAATTTATTTGGGAGTCTGTCACTTTAAATTAGATGATTCCTAACTTTAACTTTCTGAAACTCAGTTTTCTCATCTGCAAAATGGGGGAAATAAAATAGCCCTTCCCTCCAGGCAGTTTGGATGGGGAAATGAGACATGCGCTGTGAGTACTTTAGCAGTATATCTTATGAATAGGAAGCGCTCCGTGGCTGTAACTGACCAGTAATGACAATACCTACAACTGAACTTGTCTACAACAGACTGCTGCCAAAATTCTGGAGTCCTTCTTGACTCCTCTCTTTCTCTGTCACATCCAATGTGATAGCAAGTACTATTGGTTGTAACTTCAAACTCTATCTAGAATCCAACCACTTCTTGAAATCTCTACCACCATCACAGTAGTCCAGGCTGGGACTTATACTAGAACAGCCTCCTAACAACATCTCCTTGCTTCTGGCCTGACTTCTGACAGTCTGTCCTCCACACAGCAGTCAGAGAGATGAACATGCTCCAGCTGCATCTCATCATGCTTGGGGTACATGTCAGGGCTGTCTGACCTAGCCCCATTCTCCCTCTGGGCCCTTTCTCCCCCACACTATCGTCCTTGCTTTTCCTAGAACAGCCACCAGGCTCCCACCTCAGGGCTTTTGTCCTTGTTTCCTTTATCCAGGACGTTCTTTTCCTGAATTTCTTCAAGCCTCACTCCCTCCCCTCCTTCAGGTTTCTGCTCAAAGGCCACTTTCTTTATGAGCAAGTCCCTGAATCCCCTGTTTAAAATTACACCACCCCTCTAACTCAGCTCTATCTTCTTCCATAACGCTTAACCGACCACCATCTGATCAACTATATTTACGAGTATTTTCCTATTTTGTTTTATTGTCTGTCTGGCTCTCTAGAATGTACGTTCCACGAGAGAAGGGAGTTTACTCTTGTTCCTAGCACACAGTAGCCACACAATAAATATCTGTTGAATGAATGAATATGACCTCGATCCTCTTTACTGGAAGGTGGGGGACAAACATGGACTACAGCAGAAAAAAATAATGCGGAAATCTTATGAAAGCTTTTGCACTTACTTGGCACAGCGTACCCAGTGTGTGTGTCGGTACAAAGAATATAAGAAGCGCTGGCGATACATGTTCCATACTTTGATGGATTTGTCTTCAGAAGCTGTAGCCAGAAACTGGCCATCAGCTGAAAAGTCCACACTTCGAACTGGAGCTGTATGAGCTTTAAATTCCGATGATTTCCCTCTCCTGAAAATAAACAGTTTAATATTTAAACTCTCTGGACTTAATTATAATCAATATTTAATCAGTAGACAGACTTTGAAACTCTTGCAAAACCTAACAAAAGTGTGAAAAGGCTATGTTGTACTGTACTCTTCATCAATACTGTTTCATACTGGTTTTATTCATCAAAGTCACAACTGACACTTAACAAGACAGACCCTAGTTTTCGTCACTCTGAAATCCATTTGCTGTTCTTGTTTTAATCGGAAGCCAGGAAAATAATATTTTGAATAAATCTCTGCCTTGCATTTTAAGTTCCTATTGTTCCTCTAGAAATGGCAATATATAGATTAAAGAAGTTACAACCTAGAAAAGCAAAAACTGATAAAATCAATAGCTCCAGTGCTATTTTCAAACTGGGGCTACATGGAAGTTGTGTGGACTGATAGTCTGGGCTGGGAAGGAGGATATGTCTTCCATGTCATTTGCCTCTACACAAAGTGTCCCTAGGTAACCTGACTTTCCTAATCCTACCTATGCTTCCATCCACCAGTAATAAGAACTGAGACCTCCAAAGTGTATGTAAGGCCTTGCTCATCCAGTAGGTACAATTTACACTCATAAGCAAAACAAAGGATAAGTGGTAATCACATACATCAGTTCTTAACACCTTGAGATTTCAGAAGTGGTTTTTCTAGGGTGGAAAGATAAGAGGAAAATAGATGGATAATATAATGTAAAGCATTTGAGGAGAAGCAGAAAAATTGTTAAAATAGTTAGAAGCAGGCCGGATAGCGCTAGAGTTACGAGGTGATATTTGGGAAATACTACTTTTTGTCAGTGTCCCCAAGTTCCCAAGGCAATTTCACCTTATGCTATATCCAACACTTAGCAATTTTCCTATCTAGAAAGTCATATTTGTATCAGTGATACCTTATGGGGAAAACTGCCATAACTGCTTGAAATAGGGCAGGCAACAGAATTTACTCAGACACAATATATCTGCCTCCAATTTTCAAATGTTCACACTGACCTCCCATACATCCATACCTCATCCTCTATTTGCTACCTTGGTTGGTCAGATCAATATCCGCCTATCTCCAAGCCACAGCATGTAAGTCACACTTGACTCCTCCTACTTCCTCTTCTCGCACATCCAGTAACTCAACAAACCGATCTGACTTTCTAAATATTTTTTGAATCCTCTTCTTTCTATCACAGCTCCGCTTGCCTTAAGATAGATATATCCTCAACATCCTTCACCTAGATTATTGTAAAAGCCTCTTAACTGGTCTCCCTGCTCTAATCTTTTATCCCTCTCCATTCACCTACATACTATGCTTATTACCTTGCTAAAAGTGTTAACTCCAAGAATGTAAATCCCACATGTCATTGGCTCTCCTCCAATATAAAGTACAACACCCAAGCTCTCTGGCAAGGCATCCTGCCACTGTGCCGAACTTTGTACTCAAAACAGTCATAGTGCTTCACATACACCTGTGCCTCCGCCCTTATTGCTTTCTCTGGCTGGCCTATTTCCCCCATCCCTAGAACCCCTTGACCAAGCCAGGCAGGCTTAATTGTTCCCTACCTGCTACAACTATTTTACTTACTACATTATACAGTGACTTTAAAAAAAAAAAATAGATCTGTTTCTTTCCTATTAAGCAGTAAGATTTTGAGGACAGAAATGATGACTTATCCATCTCTATAAGACAAGCATCTAGCACAATGTCAGGCACATAAAAAGAGCTCAATATATTTTGTTGAATCCCACTAGGAAGAATTGATATTTAAAGGTTCTTAATTCCTACCTGGCTTGGCTTGTAGAAGGCAAAGTGGCCTTAACCATCCCAGTGGCCTATAGAAGGCAAAGGTGACTTTATCATAAATATCCATCACCCGATAAATGATATTATGTCAAGAATAACTGAAATAAATATTAAACAAAAATTAGGAGGGTACATTCAGCGACTATTTCAGTGAGGTTTCAAGGGAGATTTCTATGAGTAGAAATAAGGAGTACAGTTTTTCCTGAACTCAAGTATAAGTCCTAGAGACAATAAAGAAAAGACTTGGCATCTGCCATGACCAGGAAGCCAAGAGACAACCAGTCAGTATCATCAAAATCTGCCCTGATCTTTAGTTCTATGCTCTACATTCCAGCAGGTTTTTCTACTTGCCTTCTTTCTAAAAGGCCCTGCTCTCAGCTGTAGGCTGGCCTACCCACTGGATCCTGTTTCCACAGGAAGCATACAAGAAACCAAGATAGGAGTGCCTTGTGTTTGTGGTGCTGGTGCTTAACTGGTTTCTAGTTCCTCACTTTGCCTTAATATAGGCTCTCTGCCTCCCACATATATTTACCTGCCCGTTCAGTCAGATTCTCTTGACTGCCCACTGTGATGAACTCCAGGCCAGACCTGCTCCCCTACCTGCTCCTACCTATTCTTTCTTAGCCTTCCAGTCATTGGCTGTGGTGTCTATCTGCAAATGTGGCTACCAACATTTCTCTCATTCCTGTACACGCATATTGCTCCTCTCCACAGGATGTGAAATCTTTTTATTTCTCCTCCCTTTGAATCTGGGCTAGTGGTGTGACTTCCTTTGACCAACAACAGAATGTGGCAGAAGTGACACTGTGCAAGTTTTAGGCCTAGCCCTTAAGAGGTCTAGCAACTTTTTCTTTTACTCTACTGGAACCCAGCCATTGTGCTGTAAGAAATTCCAGGTTATAGTGCTAGAGACAGAGCACATGGAGAACCAAGTCAACCCGACCAATAGCCAGCACCTACTCCCAGGCATGTGAGTGAGGTGTTGGACCTGTCCAGCCCAGATGCCAGTTTAATGAAGCTGCATGAGTAATCACAGCCAACACCAAATGGGGCAGAAGAACCATCTAAACAACACACAAAATTGTCAGAAATGATAGTTTTTGTATTAAGCTACTAAGTCTGGTGGATTGTTATGTAGCAATAGATAAATGATACATCAGCTTCCTTGCCATGACCCACCATTGCCCTGGCCCCACTGTGACATGATTTAAAAAGAGAAACTAGAGCCATGTATACAAGCTTAATCAATACACTTAGATTAGCTATGACAAATTAATGATTCATTACGCTTTTAGCTCCTCTACCATTACACAGTTTATTCACTGAGATTTCCTTGAATTAGTAATAAGAGACTGAAGCTGTGCTGTGTCAAAGATAGCAAAAAAAACTATTCTCAAATTACCAAAGTTAAGGATTTCGGAACACACTTCTCTTCTTGGACCCAAAACCAGTCTCTTTCTCCTTATAATTCTTTTCTACATTGCCATCTACATTATCATTATAACATTTCACTTCTCTTCAACTGTATTTACTCCCATCAGAATAATATTCAGATTTCTCAGCATGGAGTTTCCTGTGTGTGGTTGCAGAAAAAAGTACCCATTGGCAGTGGATGCCCCGTAAGCTTTCTTTCATTTGGGAGTGCCCAGGACTGCTCAGTCACATGCTGCAAATCAAATCATGACACAATAGAGTCAAAGAAAATGCTCAAATTCTTATCCTCTGAAGTATTTATGGGGGGAAATGGTATTGTGTATGGGATTTGTTCTAAAAATACTCTGGGGGGAAGGTAGGGAGGATAGGGAGGGGGGAAACAAGATTGGCAGAGTACTGATAACTGTTAAAGCAGGTTGATGGATATACAGGGGTGGGGGAGTCATGCTATTCATTCTACTTCCATGTATGTTTGAAAACTTACATACGTAAAAAATTAAAAACATTTAAAAAAAAATCATGGCTCAATAATTTCTTAAAATAGATGGACTATCAACTAGGGTTTGAAAAGTCTCTTATAGAGAGATTTGTTATAACTTCTGCCAGAAATTTTCTTTAACAAGAAAATCCTGGAGTCCAATAATGAGTGATATGAACCAAAGAATAGTTCTGGCACAAGATTTTTCGATAGGGATCCAAGGGCCCCAAAAAGATGCATGAATGGGCATTAGGAGGTTAATAAATGGTAAACTTTTGGTTATACATGCGGATGTGTATCTTTCTGAGGAAACAATCTAAAACTTATATAAGATTTACAAAGAGACTGATAACCCCCCCAACTTAAGATATATTAAGCATATATGCATGATTAGAAACGGTTGTCAAAAACAGGACATAATTATGAGTTAAAAATGAAGAAAAATTTATATGAAACAGTTTGACTTTACAACAGAGCAGTACAACTTATACTCAGGCTAAGTATAGTTACGTAGGTAATCGGGGGATGTAGGCATTCCCCAGAGTGCATTAGAAGCAGCCAGGTTCCAGGTTTCTTTCACATTTCCAAATTCAAAGCATATCAGGTATTTCTTTGATTCTCTTACTTATCAGGAATCCAGAGTCTAACGGTTCTGTCTCGTGAGGCAGATGCCAGTAAGTTTCCATGTGGAGAAAACTGCACGCTGGTTACAACATCCTTGTGACCCACATATCTGTAAGCTCTAGCTTGTGGCTTGAAATTCCATAGCATGAGAAAGGTATCCCAAGAAGCAGTAGCTATCAAGAAACAGAAGAACAAAACCACTCTTTGTTAAAATGCAAACATAGGCATTTGTGGCTTTTCTGTAAAATGTTAATGTAAAATGTCTCATTAATGTGGGTAGCATGTCTAATAATAGGCATCCAGATGATAGAGAGGCTGGAGGCTGTAAGGCTGACCAGGTAATAGCAAAAATATTTTTAAAGATACTCAAAACTACATCACTAGTATACAAACTTGACTGTGTCCTTTATAACCACACAGCAGGATTACTGGCCCCTGTATTTGATTAGAGTTCAATAACTATTGACTAGAAGAAGTCAGCACAGTGTAACAGAGTGCTGTGATTTGAATGTCTCCCCAAGCTCATATTGGAACTTAACCCATAAGATGGTGGTCAAAGGTGGGGCCTTTAAGAGGTGATTGACTGAATTGCAAGGATTGTGCCCTCATGAATGGATTGATCCATTCATGGAGCAGTGGGTTGACAGTTTAAAGGGTGGTCATGAGTGATTGGGATAGCCTCATAAGGAAGGCAAGAGAAAAGATTAGCTCTTTCTAGCTCTTGCCATCCTCACCATGTGATATCCTGCATCACTATGAGACTCTGTACAGAGCCCCATCAAGAAGAAGGCCCTCACTAGATGTGTTCCCTGGAACTTGGACTTCCCAGCCTCTAAAACTGTAAGAAATAAATATCATTTCTTCATAAGTTACCCAGTTTAAGGTATTCCATAAGCAACAGAAATCTGACTAATACACAGAGAATATACGGTCTAAGAGTCAGTCCTGTCTCTAGCTCTCTGGGTTATTGAGAAAGTTACTTAACCTGTGTGTCTGGAGGACTGAATGTCTTTGCTGATAGGGCTGGATGAGATGATTTTTTAAACTGTTTATATGGAAATAATTTCACACTTAAAGAAGAGTTATAAGAATAGTACAAATAACATGAATATGCCCTTTACCCAAATCAACGTGTTAATATTTTGCCCCATTTGGTTTATAATTTGTTCTGTGCTCCTCTCTCTCTGTACAGTAACACACATATGCACATATACACAGACACACACAAATTTTTTTTCCTGAACCATTTGGGAGTGAGTTATATAAATCATGGCACCTTTATTCCTAAATACTTCAGTGTGTTTTTCTTTCTTACATACCCATAGCATGGTTACCCACTTCAGGAAATTTATCATAGTACAATACTTTAAATTACCAACAGTATTCTAATTTTGACTATTGATCCTGTAATGGTGTTACAGCTGGATAAGATTACTTTAAAAGTCTCTTTCTGTTCTGCAATTTTATGACATTTGATGTTAATTAAAGAATCATATGTGTCAGACATTAGCTTAAGGCTTTAAGAGAAGGAAAACAAATGCAATCAATGGTAGAAATAAATGCCCTGACAAAGAATGAACAAATAAACAAATAAAAGGTAGGTAGCTTACCTAAAAACACAAATTTTATTATATGCATATACCCCCAGGATATTCCCAATAATAGGAACCAGGTCAATGAGAATCACTAAGTCTAGATTGTAGACTTATGAAATGCTTAGAAAAAATGCAACTTTATACACTTGGAATACGATTAGTATCACTGTACAGGAGAAATAGTACCTGGTTATACAAAGTCAATGACACTTTCCAAGTTGTTTAGCCAATGTATAAAATTCATTTGTATTTTGCCTATGCATTATTTTTATGCAAAACAGTTAAAATGAGTTTATAAGTTTTAAGCCACAATGCTGCATACCGCACCTATTAAAAAGAAGTACAAAAAGTTGATCACCAAACCTTATCCAGATTATTAAATATTTATATTAGGGTCTGAATTATGTGGGCTAATGCAGACAAAACAGGGAAAACAATGAATTATCATATGCATTATACTTAGAACCCTATTTCAGTTCTATGCATTATGTTGAAAACAAGATATACAAAAGCAAATAAGACACATTCCTTCCCTCTAAGAATTACACTATAGTAGGGGAGACATCATTAATAGTCTCCTATGGATACAGAGGACTTTGTATATTATTTACTCATTAATCTTAGATGAGGTGATTAGGTGGTCCCTTCTTAGGAAAGGACATCTGAGCAAAGAGCTGAGTGAAATGAGGAGCGATCCAGGCCAAGATGTGGAGAAAGAGCACTCCAGGTGGAAGGAACCCCATGTGCAAAAGCCTGAGACAATAACACACTTGGAAGACCGAGGAGTGACAAGGAGGCCAGTGTGTCCACAGTAGAGAGGAGAGGTGAAGAAAGAAAATGACAGGAGGGAAGCCACAAAGGAGGCAGATGACAGATAAGAAGGCATGGTGAGATGTGTGCAGTTTATTCTAAGTGCAATGGGAAACCACTGTAGGATTTTGAGCAGGGACAATCTCATGATCTGGTTTAAGAAAACTGTCACTCTGACAGGGAGGAAGGGATGGCCTTTTCAAAAATTATGTTGGGTCAAATGAATATTCATAAGGAAAAAAATAAATCTGGACTCCTATACTTTATATTACATACAAAAATTAATTCCATATGGATTGCAGTTCTAAATGAGATAGGTAAAACAATAAGCTTTTGAAAGAGAACACAGAATATCTTCATGACCTTGGAGTAGGTAAAAATTGCCTAAACAGGACATGAAAGTTACTAACCATAAAGGAAAAGAATGATAATTTGTATTATACTAAAATTAAGATTCTTTTTCATTGAAAGACACCACTAACCAAGTGAAAAAGCAAACCACAGAGTGGGAGATGTTTACAATATATATATCCAACACAAAGCGAAGTATGCATATACAGAATCTAAATTCAATAAGAAAAAGGCACAGAGCAGGAGCCACAGATAGCCCCCCACCTGACAGAAAGCAGGAGTGCACCTGGGAACCACAGTTATTACCACCACTGCCACAAATGCCAATTCTGCATGGGTGGGCCACCACAGTAATCAGCACAGCCACTGCTGGCACAAGGGCAGCTCACTGCCACAGCATAAGCCATGGCCACCATGCAGGTGGTCCACTAACCACTTGACTACACTGACACAAGGAGAGTCACTACCAGAGTCTGGAGAAAAAAGAGGACGTCTCTCTTCTCAAAGCCCACTCCAGAGTTATAGAAGAAGCAACTGCTCTACCAGATGACCAAACATCAATGTAAAGATACTAGAAATACAAAAACTAAAAATAATAAAAACAAGAATATATGACACCACCAAAGGAATATACTAATTCTTAAGTGCCAGACCCCATATAGCAGGGAACCCTCAAAATGACTGAAAAGGAATTCCAAGCAACAATCTAAAGGAAACTCAATGAGATACAAGAAGACTCAGAAAACACAATGAAATGAGAAAAAGTACCCAGGATATGAAGGAAGAAATTTATAAAAAGATTTATACATTTAAAAAAAATATAGCAAAACTCCTGGAACTGATGGATTCATTCAACTAAATAAAAAACACAACCAAGAACTTAAGCAACAAGTTAGAGCAAGGAGAAGAAACAATATCTGATTTTGAGGAAGGTCTTTTTGAAATAACCCAGGAGGACAAAAGAAAAAAAAAAAAAAGGAAAAAAGAATTTTTTAAAAAATGAAGAAAATCTAAGAGAGCAAGCAGACAACTTTCAGTGCATAAACATCCAAATAATGGGTTCTCCAGAAGGGAAGGAGAAAGGAAAATGCATGAAAACGTATTCAATGAAATAATAATGGAAAACTTTTCAGGTATAGAGAGAAACATGGACCTTCCAGTCCAGGAGGCTCAAAGATCCCCAAACAGATTCAATCCAAGAAGATCTCTGAGACACATTATAGTCAAACTGGAAAAGCTCAAAGACAGGGAGAATCTTAAAACAGCAAGAGGAAAACATCAAGTTACCTATAAGGCAGTCCTCATCAGACTAACTGCAGACTTCTCAAAAGAAACTCTACAGGCCAGAAGAAAATGGGATGACATATTCAGAATATCAAAAGGAAAAAATTGCCAATGGAGTACTGCCATGCCATAAAAAGAATGAGATTTTGTCATTCACAGCAACATGGAGGAACTTAGAGAAAATTATTTTAAATGAAGTAAACCAGGCATAGAAAGAGAAACACAGCATGTTCTCACTCATAGTGAGAGCTAAAAAATAAAGAAAGAAAGATACAATGGTCACAATAATTTATTGAACTTTCAAAAGGACAGAACAGAACTGAGGCCATCAGAGGTGGAAAAGGGGGAGGGAGAGGAGAGGTTAGTGAGAAATTGGTAAAGGGCCACGAAATATGATTACATTGTGTAATGTTGAATATACTAATTATCCTGATTTGAGCATCATATATTGCACACAGGTATTGATATTCAATGCTGTATACCACAGACATGTACAATCAATTATGTTTCAATAGAAAAAGAAAAAAGACAGGACAATGCCCAATAGGAAAATAGGGAAAGGGCTTAAACAGGCACTTTATAAAAGAGGATATCCATATGGCCAATAAACAAAAAGGCGCTCAATTCCATTAGTTATCAGGAAAATGCAAATTAAAAGCACGATGAGATATTACTACGCACTCACCAGAATGGCTACCATGAAAAAGTAAATAACACCAAATCTTGGTGAGGATGTGGAACAACTGGAACTCTCATGGAATGCTGGTGGTTGTAGCCACTTTGGACATCTGTTTTGAAATATCTACTGAAGCTGAAAATACACTTACCATTTGACTCAACAATTCTACTCCTATATATTTACCCAACAGAAATTCTTATGTATGTTCAGTAAAAGACATCAACGATAACGTTTGTGGCAGTACTATTCAAAATAGACCAAACTAGAAACCCAATTACCCATCAAAGTGAAAGAGATATATCAGTTGTGATACATTCATGCTATATACCTACTGTGTAATTAAATTCATGTATATGAAGTTTAAGAAGCAGCAAAACTAATCTATGTTGTTAGAAGTAAGCAGGGATATTATTTGGATGGCAGAAGGGAGGACAGTGACTGGCAGCAAGCACAGGGGGACTTTTGGAGGTACTGGTAATGTTATGTTTCTTGCTCTGGGTGTTCATTAAATAGGAATGTTACATTGTAAAAATTCATTAAGTTGTAAAATTATGATTTATGCAATTTTTGGTACATATCTATATTTCAATAAAAGATTTAGAAAACAAAAAACAAAAAACATCACTCTAGCTGTTATGTGAAGAATATACCAGGGGCAAGGAGACAGAACTGAAGAAGGAAATCAATTAGGAGCTATTGCAATCATCCAGTCAGGAGAATTCAGTGATCTGGACTAGGCCGGAGGTGGAGGAAGTCAGAGAAATAGTCAAAATCAAGATATGTAATAAAGGAAGAGCCTATGAGGCTTGCTAATGGAGTAGATGTGAGGGAGAGAAAAAGAGAAGCAAAGGTGCCAGGCTTTTGGCCTGGGCACCCAGGTGAATCTTAGTGCCATTTAATGAGATGGGAAAGATCAGAAGAGAAGGAGGTTCGGAGTGAAATAGGATGGGGTGGAAATCAAGAGTTCTGTTTTGCACACAGTAAATTTGAGATAGACATACAAATAAAAATGTCAAGTAGGGAGATGGATATACCCACTTGGAACCCAGGGAGAGGTTATGACTGTACAATATGGTTGTTAAAAGAGTAAGCTATAGAATTAGACTCCTTGGGTTCAAATACAGACTGTCATGTACTGCTATGTGCTCTTGGACAAGTTACTCAACCTCTCTGTGCCTGGGACACTTCACCTACAAAATGAGGTGTCGAAAGTATGAAATGATACTTGTACTCCATGCCTATCACATAGATAACACTCAGACATAGCTATTATTGTTGAAGGTTTTTTGGATGTTTTTGCTGTTAGCAGTAGACTAGAGAAAGTATTAGAGATTGTAAACTGGACGGAGTCACTTAGGAAGGGAGTACAGAAATAGAAGAGGGGGAAGGCACTTAACCTTCAAATAAGGAAAAACAAAGGAAGGAGCCATAAATGAAGTAGGAGGGGGCAAGGAAACTGCAGGGGCAAGGAAACTGCAGTGTCCAGGAAAACAAGAAGTATTCCAAAGGGTGACAAACTGTGTCGAATGCTTTCAAGAGACTGTGTAAGATCAGGCCTGATCAGGACGCACTACATAATTTCCAGGGCCCAGTGCAAAAATGTAGATGTGGGGCCCTCACAGAAAAATTATTAAGAATTTCAAGACAGTGACAGCAGAGCATTCACTAAGTGTGGGGCACTTTGCATCTGTACAGGTAGTATGCTCACAATGCTCGCCCTGGGCCTGAGGATCAAATGTTGGTTTGGCAATAAAAATTGTTTCAGTGATGTGTGATGTGGTGGGATCAAAGCCAGAATGACATGGGTTAAGGAGAAAACGGGAAAGAGGCAGTGGAAAGAGTTAATGTATAAAACTCATTCATTAACTCATTTAAGGTTTACAGGGTCCCTAGTACTTCATATAAGGGCCAGAAAGAAACAGTATTACAGGATTATGGTGCAGCAACAATTAATTGGGGGTGGGGGAGGGGGGTAAGAATGTGAAGCTTAATCAAGAAGGTGACACAGGGTTGGAGCCTTCACGAATTTTGTCAGTAGAAGAGAAAAAGAGCATCCTAACCAGAGTAGACTTCTCAGGTTTTTCTCCACATTCTCCACCAGAATATCTAGAACTGTGAATTGTACACAGTGGGGGCTCAAAAAATTATACATTTAGAGTTAATGGCTACATACTCACATTAAGGCAACACTTGCTATATATCAGCATGAAGCCTGCTAAAGCGAAGTAACTGAGAAAGCAGGATGAACAAATGGTTTAAAGGACAGGGACAGCCTAACTTAGGGTGATGTGCCATTTCAGAAGCCTACTAATTATGAAACTCCAGAAGCAGAGATGTCCCAATCACAGCAGAGTAGTTCAGGGTACACTCTTTATTTTCTTCTAAATTTCAGGGAACCAAAAAAAGACTAATAATTTATTTAAAAAAATACATGAATGAATTCTTATTGAAAACTATGAAAACCAACACTGAATTTTCCTCCATACTTCCTTAACCTTCTTTCTTAAAGGATTCTCCCACCAAACCCTAATACCATGATAATAAAAGGTATTTGATTACTGATGTCAACGTTGTACTGTGTCAACTTGGAATTGGCTTCCTTACATTTCCATTGAACCACACCCTATATAAACATTACCACATAATTTAAAATGTCAAAGCTTGTACTATTCATCATCTGACTGGCTTATTTTGAGATTAAATGTCAAAAGGAGGAAGTTAAAAGTTTAACTAGCAAATTTAATTTAAAAAAAACTTATTTAAACGCGTATTCGATAAGAATAATCTACTGTTTCAAGAAATGCTTGTTAGGACATGAAAAAGAACAAAGCTCACTCATAGGCCAGTGCTTTGTCTCTGGAGTTAACAATGAAAAGCACACTAATGGAAAGCATGTTTGCTCTCCCTAATGTCCAAAAGGCCAAGAGCTTTTGTGTACATTAAGTAGCGATAACTTTCTTTAGTCAACCCAAGCTCTCTCACTTCTTGACTTAACCAAATTACTTAGAGTTTTGATCTGTCAGGAATACTATTTTCTGAAAAGAAATGGTACTGCCTGCAGTTTTGGTGTCTCATTAAATTATCCTATTTATCTTTTCAGTTGGTAATACAAGTACCTGAAACAGAATTCCAATATTATTACAAAGGGTATTTAATAAAATCTCTTGCCAGTTCTTGGTCACCTGGTTCCCTTTCCTAGAGGCAACCAACATTACCATTTTCTTGGAAATTCTCCTATGTGCTTATACAAATATGTGTGCCTATTTTCATGTGCTTTTTATACAAATGATAGTATACTATACCTGCTACTTTGCATTTGCCTATCTATCCTCCCCTCCCTCAGGCCACTTAGTATAATAGATATTGGAGATCACATTTTATGAATACATAGAGTTGCCTTATTCTCCCCTCTCCCAATTTTTGGGCAAGTTTTATTTAGATAATTTCAAGCCTAAAGGAAAATCACAAGGCAGTGTAAGAAACTCCCATACATTCTCTACCCTAGACTTTGCCATTGTTTAAAATTTGTCCATTTGCTTTATCATTTTCTCTCTACATACATACCTTCATTATGCATATTTTCTTAAACATTTGAAACAAAGCTAGAAACATAATGTCTCCTTACTATTAAATACTTCAGTGTGTATTTCCTAAGGATATTCACTTACATAAACCACAGTACAATTAACAAAGTCAGGAAATTAAATGCTAGTTAACATATATTATTATTTTATCTGTAGTTCATACAAAGATTTTGCCAATTATAGCTATTTTCCCCAGTCCATGATATAAACCAGTATATGCATTGCATTAATTGCCATGTATCTGTAGTCTCCTAAAAACTAGGAAGAGTTCCTATGTTGTTCTTTGCCTTTATTGACCTTGATATTCTCAAAGACTGCAAGCCTGTTATCTTGGTAGCACGTTCCTTAATTTTTTTCTGATGTTTCCTCACAATTAGATTCAGGTTATACATTTTTGACAGAAATATCACAGAAGTTATGTTGTGCCCTTATCAGTGCATCACATTAGGGTACACATATTTTGTCCTAATATTTGTCCTAATATTCATTATATTAACTTTGACCTCTTAGTTTAGGTGATCTCTGCCATGTGAAGTTAGTATTTTTCCCCTCTCTAATTAATAAGTAATTTGTGGGGAGATACTTTAAGACTATATAAACATCCTCTTTTTCATCGAACTGTTACACACTAATTTTAGCATCCTTTGATAATTTTCCAACCTAACATTCTTTCTATAACTTACTACTTAATGTTTAATTAGTTATTTAATTAGTGAACTAATATTTGTTAATGTATTTATTATTGTAAGAAGAATCATTCCTTTTCCTCCATTTATCTATTTATTCATTCACTTATTTATATCAGTGTGGACACGTAGATTATTCAGTGTGTTAAAATTGATAAGTATTATTATTTTGACTCAAATTGTTCCAGATTTGACTAGTGTGAACTCCTTAAAGCTGACTTCTGTGTCCTTCTGATGTGTGTCCATTATTCTTCGAGCACTACCTGACTTTCTAGAAACACAGTACAAAAATAGCGCCAAGATCTTGGTTTCTAAACACCATTCTCCACTAAAAGGAATCAGAGCTTCATGGAAAAAACATACATCTAAGATGTACTTCTCTTGCCCTCACCCTGGAATTGGCCTTTTCACCCCTAGAAGTTCTGATTCCTGTTGGTGGAGAACAGTATTTTAGAAATCAAGATCTCAGCACTATGTTTGCTCATTTCTACCAGTATGTCAATGAACAGAGCTAAGAAATAAGATATAAACAGAAATCTCAGCAGGCAGAACTTAAGAAATTAGTTATAAATAGAAAGTTAAATCTATGTATATGTAGACATGTAGATAGATGTAGATATTAAAACCATGAATTCTAATCTAACACCACAGAGTATACTCTGGCCCTTCCACTTTCCATATTTGTAACTCTCTCCTCCCATAGCAAGATACTTGGCTCCCATTATGCTCAATATATTTTTGCTCAAGCCTAGAATATACAAACAGTAGTTTCTAAATCACTAACCCACACCAGTGCAAAAAATAATCCCACTAACTAGGGTTTTCAGATTCAGTTTTGTTCTGAGAAGCAATTAATTTATCAGTGTCTCCTTTTCGGTCTTGTCATGCTTGGTTTTATTCTTTCAGAGAGGAGGATGTGGACATAAGAGAGATCATCTGTAGATGTTCCTCTGGTCCAGTGGTAGCTGTTGGGAAGAAGAGAAGGCATGGGTATCAGGGTCAGCCAAGGGGCTATCCAGAGCATTATGGGAGTAAGAGTTTGCACAATGATTAGGTTTAAACTTCTAGTCATGACTGGAGGAAACAGAATGGGAAACATGGTGAATTTTTTCTCAATAGCCTTTTGGAAAGTGTGGGCTCTTGAGTTTCACAGGATGGGTTCGGAGATGATGAGGGGAGAGGATGAGAGAAAACGATAGACTGTGAAATGTTGTCAGACCCTTTTATGGATAAAGAAACTGAAAGTTCAGTAACTTTCCCAAAACTACATTGCTAATAAGCCACAGAGCATGGTTGAGCCTGGTTTGGAGTCTGATTCCAGAGCCATACTCTTTTCTGTTGGGTTGTCAATCTCTCTCCAAGAGGGCCATACTTAAGATTAAACAAACAAAATATATGAGGCAAATGTTTTTAGGCATTGAACTACAGACATTATAAAACTGTGATCCTTGCAAGAAGGGGAACACACAAGGTGAGACCCACAATCGCCTTGGCTTTCTTCCTGAGAACATTTTTCCTACTACACAGCAAGCAGAGAGGTAGAGTTGAAGCAGAGTGAGCTGAGGAGCCATCAGAGTTCTGGGCTGTGACTGCTAGGGACAAAATTTGTGTGGCAGGACTCCCGAGAAGAAGTGATTGAGCGGAATAGGTGGTCACAGGAGTTGGGTTAAGGTCTTCGTAGTTCCTTGGCCAAGGGTGGAGCAGCACGTGCGACCTAGCAGGGATCACTTACTGCTGGACTGAGTGTCGCTAGATCTCTCACTCTGACAAAGCAGGGAAATCTCTCTGAGCACCCCAGGCATTGAGCTAAGACACCAGAAAGTCCGTGCTTTAGGAATCAGGACCACACCTAAAATAAAGGGCATACCTTAGGACTAAGTTCAAAACTGAAGTAGACTCACCGTAACAAAGAATAAAACCAAGCATGATAAGACCAAAAAGGAGACACTGATAATTTAATTGCTTCCCAGAACAAAACTAAATCTGAAAACCCTAGTTAGTGGGATTGTTTTTTGCAGTGGTGTGGGTTAGTGATTTAGAAACTACTGTTTGTATATTCTGGGCTTGAGCAAAAATATACTGGGCATAACGGGAGCCAAGTATCTTGCTATGGGAGAAGAGAGTTACAAATATGGAAAGTGGAAGGGCAAGAGTATACTCTGTGGTGTTAGAACAGAACTCATAGTTTTAATATCTACATCTATCTATATAGCTCCTCCTTAACTACTTAAACCTGCTTGGGGACACCAAGTTCCCTGAAACTCTTTCACGTGGCAATCATTTGCTCTTTCACACTTCACCTACTTCAGGTCATAGTCTTTCTCTCCATTCCAGCTCCTAGCATTATCGGTTTATTTAACAGAATCTGACCCCTACGACAGGTAGAGAATAGTGCGGGAAGGGCGAATAGTGCGGGAAGGGCAGTTGTCCTAAGTAACAAAATAGAGAAAATCTCTAAATGGGGAGCTTAAATTCAAGCGGAGAAGCAGACAAATATATCACACATGAGCAGGCAAATATATCATTTTAAATTGTGCTAAGAGACATGAAAGATAAAGCAGGAAGTCATGAGAAGAATTTTGTGTGGGAGTGGGATACTTAATTTAGATAGAGTGATAAGTGGCATTTTAAGTGGAGGAGTGAAGGGCCAGGAGCCAGACAAGTGAAGAATGAGGTGGTGAAAAACATTTCAGAATGGGGGGAAAACAGAGCTGCTTCAAAGACATTTTCTTCCATGCCTCCTCAGCAAACCATTCTATGGTCACACTCTGGGTCTTGCCATCTGCGGAACCTGAACACTTCCCAAATCACTAATTGAAACCCACCATGGAAACGTGTTTTCCTTATTGCTCACTTGCTCAGCAGCTTCCACCTCATCCAGAACTCCAATCCATTGACCTCTGTTCCCCACCGAGACTCTCTCCTCACAGTCTTCATCTCTCTCCTCCCCCTTACACATACATTCAATCCCTTGGCTCTCCCTCCTTCCTTCAAATTCCCCTGGCAAAATCCCAATCATTCTGCCTTTTCTGAGACTACATCTGTGCCAGTGAGAATTGCTGGACACCCCTCCAGAAACACTAGAAATTCATGATCACTAATTTCACATGGGCCTTCTACACTGCAAAGTAGTGCATAATTCTCTATTAGTGCCCTCCCCCAATCTCTCTAATGACTACTTAACATCTTCTGCTCTCTCCAACATTTCTATTCCACTCCAGATCTTGGCTTTCATGATACCCCCACTGTAACAACTTGCCCTCCTATCTTTCTGACTATTCCTTCTCAGATTCTTTTGCTATCTTCTCTTCTGATCTAAAAGGTTGGAGATCTTCAGGACTCAGACACGGGCCATTTGCTCTCATTGTTCTATAGTCTTCCCAGGTGATTTCAACCATTCTCATGACTTTAAATACCATCAATATGCTAATAACTCCCAAATTTCTCTCTTACCCAGACCACCACTCTAGTTTGAAGATCACCATTCTAGTTTGAACCACCATTATCTCCTGCTAGTATTACTATAGTAGCTCCTAAATGTTTCCATACATAGTACAATCTCCACATAGTAGCCAGAGTGACCTTTTTAATATATATATCAGATCATGTCATTCCCTTACTGAAAACCCTTGAACAATTTCCACAACTCTCAGAACAAAATTCTAAAAACTTAATTTCCTGTGGCTGCCATAACAAATTAACACAAACTTGGAGGCATAAAACAACGGAAGTTTATTCTCTCACAGTTCTGGAAGCAGAAGTCCGAGATCAAGGTGTTGGCAGGGCCACACTCCCTCCAAAGGCTCTGTAGGAGATCCTATTTCTTCCCTCTTCCAGCTTCTGGTGCCTCTAGGCAGCTCCTTGGCTTGTGGCTGCATCACTCCAATCTCTGCCTCTGGCTTCACATGGCTTCCTCTTATAAGGACACTCATCAATGGATTTAGGGGCCCACACAGTTAATTCAGGGTGATCTCATCTACAGATCCTTAATTACATCTACAAAGACCTTTTTTCCAAATAAGCCATATTACAGGTTCCAGGGATTAGGACATGTGCGCATCTTATGCAGGGCCACCACTTAACCCATCGTACCTTCCAAGGCTCTGCCCAACCTGCCTCTGCCTCCCCCTACAACTTCACCTTTCCCTCCCTTTCTTAGTCTACCAGGCTCTACCCATTATGGCATTCTTTTACTTCCTTGATCTAGGACATGCTCTTTCCAACCCTAGGTCTTTGCCTATGTTATTCTCTAACCTTTACCTAGCTAACTCCTCCTTCAGGGCTTCAGTTAAATCTGACTTCAGCAGAGAAATATTCCTTGACCCCATAAATTTAAGTATGTCTCACTGTTATCATTCCTCAAACATCCTGTTCCTTTCCTTCACAATATTTGACTATTTTCCTTACACATGGATTTGACTTACACATGGATTTGTATGTTTGCTTGGTAGTATTTGTCTCCACCACCAGACTGTGAACTCTTTATACCATCTTATGAAGCACATCTGTTTTGCTCCCATCTGTACATATACTCAGAGGATAGGACAGCGTCTGGCACGCAGTGGCATTAAATAAAGGAGTACTAATAAAGGAGTATTTCCCCTTCCTCTTTTGAACAGGATTTGATAAGTGCAAATAAATGGGTTAGAATGGTGACCAGACAACCAAGGACACCACTGGCCTGCAGAAGATATCTCTCCCAGCCCAGCCTAGGACAGTGATAAAAGCTTGGCACAAAAGGAAAAATAGTACCCAATTGTTGGCAACTTAGAAGGACTTCTCTAGTCTTCAGTTCTGTTGTGTACAACTATACAACTCAGGAACTCATTTTACCTTTTACAGTAATCTCTACCTCTTATCCAAAGGAATGACTGAAGTTTCTCTAAAATTTTAGGAAAAACTCCAACACAAACTGATTTCCATGTGCCACCTAATACTAAACTGGAAGATTCACATATATATCTAACTTTCTTAATTCTGAAAATAACAAAATGACTCAAGTATTAAGGATAATAAATCCTGCCAGCCTGTTCTAAAATCTAGTATGCACAGAGACACACAGAAAAGAGAAATCTTTTCTGGGACACCTGAAATTCTCCAGCTTTTTTTCCCTAAGTTTTTAAAAAAATTTGGATATAATTCACACACCAAAAACTTCACCCTTTTTAAGCATACAATTCAGTATTTTGCCCAAAGTTGTGCAACCACTGTCACTAATTCCAGAATGCTCTCATCACCGCCCCCAAGAAACCCCATCTCCACTAGTAATCATTCTCTATTCCTCCCTGTCCCAGTTCTGGCAATCACTAATGTACAGTTCCTATGGATTTACCAATCTTTGTTTTTACATTCATGAAACTTAAAGAGAGAGATGAAGTGATTTGCATAGGGTTGCAAGAGTCAGTAAGAGAGCAAGGTTAGAGCATGCATATTTACAGTAACTTTTAAGAGTATAAAAAACAAGAGATCAATGAAAACATATTTAGCTTGTCTGTATATATTCTAAATGTGGCTATAAGACATCAGATGATAAAGCAGAGTCCTTAGTATAGCCATTCTCAGGTAGTGTTTTTGGCCAGGGAGAGGCAGGGGTGCAGTGTGTTAGTCAAGAATCACTGAAGAGGAAGAGGGATGCTACTGGCGGGAGGGAATTGAACTATGGACAGGGAAAGTGTGAGGTTATGTGGTTTATAGGACAGACATTTTGTTCCAAAAGCCCAGGGTTCTGACATTGGTGCTAATGAGCCCTGGTGCCCTCTTGCTTCCTTTTATAGTGGCCACAATAGGTCCCAAAGATCCCTGACCATTTCCAGTTTGTTCATGAGTTGTTAATGCAATAATAGTGCTAACACCACGTCAGAATACTTACTGGTTAGTTACGAGTTCTAAAATAATGTGGGCACCTTGACTTTTTTATTGTACTGTCTGCATTTTCAAATAAGTAAAAGAACTACAAGCTTAACTTACCTCTGTTACCATCATAAATGTGTACACAGGAGCAGTGATCCCACAGTCAAAATTATCAGAATCCATTTTCAAAAATAACCAGGCACACATTTTATTTTATATGTCTCAATCAACAGTGCAAACACCATTAACAAAAGGAGAAAAAGATGGGAACCACTCATCACACGCAAAAAAATCATTGCTCAAAAGAGATTACTGAACTTCAACGTTCTTTGTGCTCATTTAAAAAAAAACTATCAAAACAGCAATTCAAAAGGACAAACAAGTCAAAACTAATATTTTATTAATTCAAATCAAGATTCTAAACCAACTAAGACTACACAACTTAAAAATAATTCGTCTCCAACCTAGAAAAGTGTGATTTGCCAACATATAATGAATAGGCAGGAGCCTACTACTGGGTGAGTAATCAAATTTTTTTTTACACACAAATTATTTGGAGTTATAGAGGTCCTTCCAATGATTAGACTATCATTTAAAAAACAATGGCTGCTAAAAATCCCTATTAGAAAGTCCATGTATTCACAGAACTGGACACTAAATGACATAGTGAACATTTAAAGCTGAATCTCCTTGCCCACCAAATATTTTCCTAAAACTGTTATTAAGCACATAAATTAACCTAAAAGGTCAACTCTTAATTGCCTACAGCAAAAGACAGCTTTGGTACCAATAAATTAGAATTACAGAATCAAAATACATTTAGTATGTATCATTACAATGTGTTTTGGGAATTTAATTGGAACATGCCTGTATATGAAAAGTGTATATGTGAAAGTCTTGCTTTTCTGTTATGTACATATTGTGAAGAATAAACAGCCTAACTATTCTGAATTATTGATATAAATAAAGTTCCAGCCTAAAATGTCTTCCAAAAAAGATTGCTGGGTCACACCCAGCAATTCAGGGCAAATGTAAATAAATAATTTAAGTATTCTACTTCTAAAGGCCTCTTTTCCCTTTTGACAGGAGTATCAGTATACTAAAATAAAAATAATTCCAGTAAGTTCTTCCAGAATATTTTAATTTTAGTTCTCCCACATGATAGGGGGCTAACAAGAACAACAAAAAATAAATAAAAAGAGAAAAGTAAAAAATAGAAAAAAATTTTTTAAAGCCGACTGAGCAAGGGGAGAGGGTGGGTTTAGGAGGATCTCTTTTGAAAAATTCAGGGCATTATTATAAATCCTTCCTAAACTAAACCCAGGGCCAAACACACTGCACATGGAATCTGGATGATTCTTTGATAAACATTAAGGTTGCTGGATAACTTACAGAAACTATTAAGACATTTTCATTTTAAGAGGCAAAAGAGAAACAAAATATTCAAGATTACATAGCAATTTTATTTTTTTAAATGGTTATTCTAAATAATTTTATAAGTTCAGATTTTGCAAAGTTCGTCCTCTCCCAGTCACAAGTAAATACTGAAAACAACTTTACTTATAAATAAGGTGGATTAATTCTTTCTGGAATATGCATTTTTCATAAATCTACACCCAAGTGAACTAATGAGATTTAACTCTAAATTCAGCCTTTGATTTCAGAATATAACATTGGTATGAGACCAGAAAAAATACTTTTTTAAAAAAAGTATGTTTACTTCTCAAATAATTTAGTTTGGAAAATATTTATATTCTTAGTCAAAAGATTACTTTTAGAGTCAAAAAGTTTTTAAAACAAAATTGGTTCAACAATTGTCAAAATAAAATGATTACAAACAGTGACTAAACAACTTTCCACCCATAGACATAAACAACTTCAGGTGAGCTCAGCTCACTTAATTTTTAAACTATTTCTCTTTCTGCAGCTTCACAACTGGACTGAACATTGCTCAGCTGCTCAACAACATTTTCTATGTTAAAAATGAAGAGATAAAAAGTGCTACGATTGCACAGTGACTGAATCTGAGAAGGGTATAACGTACAATCAAAATTTCTAAACTGGAAGGATCTTCAAGATCTAATCCAGCATCCACATTTTACAGATGAGGAAACTGAGGAGCAAACACATCAAGTGACTTGAGCAAAGTTACATTCCTTGGCTGAGCCATTCACTCATTCAGTCATTCATTCACCCACTTACTCAAAGCTGCCTAAGGGCCAAGATGGGTGCTCAGGGTGTTGAAAACCAGCTAGAAGGCAGCATTCACAATTGCTGAGGCAGTCTTTTTCTTCCTTCCATTCTTAAGATAAAGCCTTAAATTTCCTGATCAGCAAGAGCTTGTAGAAGAGTTCCACAGCCTTTGTAGAACCTGGCCCACTTTCAGTCTCACACATTTCAATAAACACAGTTGGGTTAAACTTCAGAGAGGCCTCAATTGTGTTTACTTTAAATGATTAAGCACTAACAAAGGGAGGCACAGTATTCTGAATGGGTCCCTTTCTAGTACATTCATAACTTAAGGAAGTGCAATGAGAAAATGCCCTATGCACACAAACAAGTTCACAGAGAGGACAGCTTACAAAAACAGAGCAATGTGAGGTATCAATATATAAGTCAGTTAAGTCCAATAGTTCAAGTTTATAAAGTGTGGAATGTAAATATCTCCCCATGTCACTAAGCCATGGGTATAGTTTTTTGAGAAGTCTGTATGTCGAAAAGATCTCCAAACTCAAATTCAAACTAATGCCCTCTTCCAGTGACACATATATCAAAACTAGGCCTCTCTCCCCAAGATCAACTTTCTTTGATTTCTATTCGAGTGAAGGAAAATTAGATTGAAAAATAAATAAAACCTAAAATTTAACGAGCTGGATAAAAAAAGTTCAAATTCTATGTAATCAAAATAGCAATAGGTCAAACTGCACATTTATGAGTTTTGTTTAAAAAAACAGGATGTGCAGTAAACTTACCCATCAACACAAATCATACCTCATTTTGCTTGGACTTTCACATTCTTTAATATTAAGTCTGGCACTTAAATGTCTTGTATCTCAATTCAGTCAACTTCTTTAAAAAGAAGTAAGAGACCATATTGACAAAGCTTTTAAATAAAACAACCCATAAGGCACTTTGAAATATTAAACAGTAGCACTCTGTGCACCCAGTTTCAGTGTAATATACCAAAATGAACCACAGCTTCAGCGTGCTCTCACAGATGACCGTTGGGTGACTTCTGATAAAATACAATCTTCTCTGAGGCTCTTTGACTTTTACTGAAGCTATTGTCAGCTTATGGTGAAAGTGCTGTTGTACTCTACTATTTCTCAAACCTCCAGATTTGATTTTTATCTAGAGCATCACAAGTTCTCATTTGAACATTAGGTCGGCCCTCGGGTGTCCGATAAGCACTAAGACATAGTCCTGAGTGTGGATGGAAAATGGTTCCATCTTCTTTAAAATGCCAAATTATGTTTACTGGAACAGGGAGCCCATCTTTAGGACAATTTTGCATTCCTACATAATTTTTTTGCTCAGGAACCTCCGCACATAACTCCGTCACAGAATTAAACCTTATTTCTTTGTTTGAAGTATATTCAAAGAATTGATTGCCTCCTTGACCATGGCATCCAAACAGTGAAAGGTTAGCACCTGTGGGGTTGTTGTCAGGAGAATTATAATCTAAACATTCAGAAGAGATCCCCATACTGCGAATAGCCCCATGCCAGCCTGGCCTATCCTCCGGAACATGTAAATTGGAAAACACATTTTTCAAATACCAGTCGAAATTCTTGCATCTCAGCCGTTCTCGTAGTAATTTTCTTTCAGAAATATCACCGTACACTTCTTTCCTTGCTGGAGGGTTTCGATTGTAGAAATGCTCTTTGTACTCATCCATCCACACTTCTGCTGCCCGAGCAGTATTCTGTAGGAAATTGGGGCGAGCATACGGTGCCCGCATGGGGAATACATGGCCCACATGGGAACATGGGTGGATCTCCAATTTACCACCACACTGCCACACCCTAAAAGACAACTCGAGATTTTCACCTCCCCACACTTCCATTCCAGTATCATATGTTCCAAGGTACTGAAAATATTTCTTGCTGACAGCAAACAATCCTCCAGCCATGGTGGGTGATCTGATGGGGTCAATTCTCGATTCCCGCCTGTCCCTTTCATGTTTGGGGACAGAATGCCACTGGAATGTTAAACGCCAGTCAAATCCACCAATCATGGGCTCCCCTGTCTGCATATAGAATTCAAAAGTATTCCAATCAATGGTATCTATAACAGGACAAACAATTGCTGTTTCATCTCTACTGATCCTTTCCAAAAGTGGTTCCAGCCAACCAGAATTACACTCACAGTGACAATCCAAGAAGGTGAGGACATCACCAGTGGCAAAAGTGGCCCCAATCAGGCGGGCCCTAACCAGCCCCTCACGCTTATTGGTTCTAATCAAGCGGACTCTATCAAGATTGCTGATATAAGTTTCAAGTTGTGTCTTCAAATAAACTCTGTCACTCAAGTCATCCACCAAGATGATCTCCTTCAAGAGGACTGCAGGAGAAGTTTCTAAAACACTGTGAATGGTGCGCAGTAAAGTCGACCAGGCTTCATTATAGAAAGCAATGATAACAGAGGTGGTGGGAAGTCTCCTATAGTTGAATTTCTTGGATTTACACTCATACATTCTTTTATCCTCTATGTGGCGGTGCAGAGAAATCCTGTCACTAAGGTAAATATTGATGGCATATCTCTCAATGAGTTCTTCTTGCTGCTTCCGTTCACCCTCGTTGAGCTGGAGTTTGCTGGCTTTCCCCCACTCCCCAAGTGCATGGGAATCTGCAGGGGGCTTCTCATAAAGTGGTCGAGACAAATCCTCTGCATTTTTCTCCAGGTCTGAGAGCCGTCTTGAGACCCGCTCCCTGGTATGGCCGGCTCCTGGGGAGGCATGGAAAGTGGAGACCGAGAACTCCACAAGGACATAGGCCACTGCTAAAAGCGCCAGCAGGAGGCAGCTCTTTCCTACCCAGGTCTTCCTCACGGCCATCCGGATCCTCATGGTTAGCGCGCGGACGCGGCCACCCAGCCACAACGCAGGGGAACACGCAGCTTGAGTTCCCGGCTCAGGTGGGGGGGGGGGGGACTTCCCAGCAGGTCCCTCTTTTCGTGCAGGCGCTCGGCTCCTTTCTAACCTCCCGGCCTTCCCAGGGGTCACCTGAGACGTCTCGGTCCACGGCCTCCGGCACAGTCCCAGTCCTCTCTCCCCACTTCCTCCTGCTCGTCTCACAACTTTTCATGAACTCTCCAGCCAACACCCCACCCGCCCCGGGCCGAAGACAAACCCCTCCCCTTCCCACTCACTCCTCCTGGTGGTTAGTTGGTGAAAGTTTTCTGCCAGGCCCAGGCCCCACACAGGTCCTCAGTCGTTCTCCCGCGGGCCCAGCCTGGACAGGAGGAAACGTTTCCGTCCAGTTGAGCTTCTGTCTCATTACGCAGGGAAAAGAGGAGAATAAAACTTACCCAGTTGTTTGCCGTTAGGGCTGAAGTCTACGGAGGTGATCGCAGCTTTGTGGCCTTTAAAATAACGCTCCAGAACCGGGTCCTCCTGGGAAGGAAAGTTGTCAAGTTTTGAAGGCAGGCGCAGACCTCGAATTCTGGGGGTCGGGGGTCAACGCTGCCCTTCCGCCGGGGTCCGGCCCGGGAACGGCCACGTAGGCGGTGGGCTTGCGGGGCAAGAGTGCCGGGCAGCGGCACAGGCACAGGGCCCGGAACCCCTACGGGGAGACGCGGGGCGCCGGCTCCCCGCGCAGAGCCGGCAGAATCCTCCATTCGCGCTTGCCAGAGCGGAGCGCATCTCAGGGCCCAGACCACCCGGCGGCTTTCCGGGCCCCGCCTGCTCGCCTGGAGCCGGTAGGTGCGAGGCGGCGCCCTGGCTCTGGTACTTTTTAAAAACCTCCCAGTTGATTCTGACGCAGGGGCTCCACGGAAACCCTCAGAGAATTCTGCGGGCCCTGGGGCCACCCGGGCTGCGTCCGGAGCTCCGGGACGCGGGGTGAAGCTCCCGCTGCTCTGGTCGCAGACAGTGAGACGCGGACGCCCCGGGGCAAGGGGCGGGCGGCTCGGGACCCAACTGCGGACACCTGCCTTCATCTCCCTCAAGGTGCGGGCCGAGCCCCGACCTGGCCCCACAGCCCGCGGGACCGACTCTGGGGAGGACTCCCCCCAGCCCGTCCTTACCGGGGCGGAGGCCATGGGGGGAGCGGTCGGCGCCGGGCTCCTGCCGGTGGGGGGAACCGGGGGAGGGGAGGAAAGGGGACGGGCTAGGAGGGGGGACCGTGCGGCGCCCGGAACCGTCTAACCAGAGCGGCAGCGCCTCACGGTCACTACAACAACGGCGGCCCAGTCAAACCCCGCGCTCCAGGCTTGGCCAGCCGAGTCCCGAGACTTCGCCGGCGCCGGAAAGAGCGGGCCTCTGCCAGCGGGAAGGGGTACGCCCCGGGGTCAAGTGCGAGGACACACCGAAGCCAACGTTTGCTAACACTCGGGTTCCCCGCGGTGTGATGCCGGGAAGGTGGGTAGTAACTGGGACAGGAATGAGACTGATTGATGGGAGGGGGTTGTGAGCCTGTGATCGATGCAATCAGAGTTCTATTACGTGTTAAAGAGACAGCGCCTGCGAGTTTCAAGCTGGGTCCCCCTACAATTCTGGATGACGAAGGAGAGAGCTTTGACGTGAAGAGGGACAGCTTACTGGTTATTGATACTTGTATATTCAAAAGAATGAAATCCCTGGAGGACAGATTTGAATTTGTTTAATCACTGTTTTCCACACAATACCGTGCGTGATATATACATAAATGCTGGATACACGTGATGAATGAATGAGCGACTGAATGAATACGTTTTGCATACACTTCCTGTTTTTCTGCTGTATGTTTCTATTCTGATCTCATTTGCGTATACGTTAGAGCAATTAACTTACACAGCAGTATATTTAGTCTTTAGAAAGACTTAGACACGTTTTTTGTTTTAAGTTATTAGACCACATAGTAACTAAAACCATTTCTACCCAAGCTTTCTTACACATAGTATCATTTGTGCTCCAACAACACTAGCAATTTTATAGAGTTACAAAATGTTATCAACCTTCAGAAATTATAAATTTGATTCTTAAATACTGATCTTAGAAATCACACCAAAAATCTCTTACAATTCCAAGCCCGTATCCTTTTTTTTTTCTCACCCTGCTTCAAAGTATGAAAAACTCAACTGAAAATGACACATATCTACACGTTGTCCATGCTTCAATCATTCCTATCCAATGAAGTCTCCAGAAAAGGCCCAAAAGGACAGGGTATGGGGCTCTTCTGGGATAGCTGAACACATAACGGTTCCTTCCTCCATACCTAACCCTGTGCATCTCTTCATCTGTATCCTTTGTAATATCCTTTATAATAAACCAATACAAGTGTTTCCCTGAGTTCTATGAGCTGCTCTAGCAAAGTAACTGAACCCAAGGAGGAGGTCGTGGGAATCCTAATTTATACCCGGCTGGTCAGAAGAAGAGGTAAGACAACCTGGGGCTTGTGTTTGGCATAGGAAGTGGGGCAGCCTTGTGGGACTGAGCCCTCAACCTGTGGGATCAGATGCTATCTCCAAGTAGATAGTGTCAGAATTGAATTGGATGACACCCAGCTGACATCTGCTGCAAATTTGATTACTTACTTGCTGGTGGGGAGAAATCCCCACACATCTGGTGTCAGAAGCATGTTGTGAGAGTATAATGGGAGAAAATGAGTTTTTTCTTCACTCAAGACCCTATTCCTAGAGATGCCGATTCAACATATACAGGGTGGGATTCAGGACCTACAGATGTAAGAAGCTCCTTAGATGATTGCTATGGGAGTCTTAGCTTTGTACATTGAGAATCATTGCTCTAGTCTAGGAAATGATGTGTTAAGAGTGTTAATATTAGCAACTTGTCAGCAAACTCTGGCAGGAGTCTAAACTTTGCTTTTTATTTCCAGTATAGGTCTGACTTAAAGACTGGCATGCTTAAAAATAATGCTGGATGCTGGTGGGAATGTAAAATGGTATAGCACTGTGGAAAAGTTTGACAGTTTCTCAGAAAGTTAAGCATAGAATTACCCTATGATCCAGCAATTTCACTGCCAGGCATATCCCAGAATTACTCAAAACAGGGACTCGAACAGATATTTGTACACCAATGTTTAGAGCAGCATTATTTACAATAGCCAAAAAGTGGAAAAAACCCAAGTATCCAAAAGATGAATGGGTAAATGAAATGTGATTTATACATACAAGTAAATATTATTCAGCCATAAAAAAGGAATAAAATTCTGATACATGTTCCAACATGAATGAACCATGAAAACATTACACTAAGTGAATAAGGAACGTATCACAAAGGCACGTAACATTCCACTTACATGAGTTACCTAGAATAGGAGAATTCACACAGAAAGTAGTATAGAGGTTGCCGGGGTTGAGGGTAAGAGATAATGAATTATTGCTTAATGGATACAAACTTTCTATTTTGGATGATGAAGTTCTGGAAATAGTACTGATATTTTTACAACATTGCGGACATATTTAATGCCAGTAATTTGTACACTTAAAAATGAGTAAAATGGTAAATATTATTGATAGATCTTGGATGTGGCCAGCACCATCTTGGACGTGGTCACATCACCTTGGATGCGACTGGCGTCATCATGGACATGACTGGCACCATACTGAGTACAAAATGGCCACCAGTCTTTTACCCTACCTCGTGGTTTCTTCAAACAAAGAAACCCTCTACCTCGTGGTTTCCCAGACAAAGGACCCTTCCACTCCTGCCTGGAGGTACCGCCCATCTTGACTACGTCACCCCTACCCACCACATCCGCACCAATAGTGGACCCGATCCCACACACCAGCGCTCCCTCCCCCTCCTCGCCTGCCTTTTTTGCACCCACCAACCCATATAAGCGTATGTGCTCCTCCTAAGCTGCCTGCCCCACCATTTTGAGAGCAGCCCGGCAGGGTTTTTCTCCCTTAATAAAACCTGAATGGCCTGGCATTTTGGCTCGTTTTCTTTCATTTTGGTGCCAAAACCCAGGAAGGGTCTTGGCCGGACCGTCAGCCAATCCCCTCCCGTGGCTCTGGGCCGCCCTTCCCAGACCTGCCAGACTGGGTGCCCCTGGGACTGACACATCCACCACCAGCCTTACTTGGGGTGAGTTAGGGGAGTCCTTCCCATCTACTCCTATGGGTTTTTCTCGATCCTCTGTCAACAACTACAGTCTGGCTCGAAAGACCAGGCACCTGGCCTGGAAAACCCCTCTCCTGCCCCAGTTACAGGGGGCACCCTCATACCAGTGGCTGCCCTTCGTCCGAGGGGGCAGAGCAGCAACAGGGACGACTTTTGTTGTTCCCACCCTCTTTCTACTGGGACTTCTCTTTCTCACCCTCAGCATGTGATCCTCTCAGACTAAACCCTCCCGATCTACTCCTCTGGGGTGCCTCTTGGCTAATCTACAGACTCCTCGGCCTACAAGGAGATACAAAACCCAAACGGCTCCTTTTTTATTGTAATCAAGTCTGGCCTAGATATAAACTCAGTAATGGACCCCAATGGCCAGAAAACGGCACCTTCGATCTGGCTACCCTAACAGATCTGGATAATTTGTGTCACAGAAGCGGCAAGGCAGGAGAGATTCCCTGCATTCACGTTTTCTTCTATCTTCAGTCTCGCCCCTCCCTCTGTCAAACCTGTGCTACGTCCCAAATCCTCCTTGCCCACGCTCAGCCTCCCCCATCAGATGCCAACCCTCCCTTCGATTCCTCAGAGCACTCCGCACCCCAGCCCCGGCCATATGCCTCTGGCCCCTCCCAGCCCCTTTGCCTGCACCGACCCCTCCCCCTTCGCCACCCCGCACCTGCTGTCGGGATGTCTCCTCCACCCGTCCGGCCCCTCCTGACCTGCCAGCCCCCTTGTATACCCTTCATGAGGTTGCCGGTAGGGAGGGCATTGTTTGCGTCCATATTCCCTTTTCTCTTTCTGACCTTTCCCAGATTGAAAAGCATTTCGGATCTTTCCAAACAGACCCCAATACTTATGTAAAGGAATTTAAATACCTCTCACAATCCTATGGCCTTATCTGACATGATATTTTCATGATCCTTACAACTACCCTTTCACCTGAGGTTTGAGAACAGGTCTGGGTTGTGGCCCAACAACACACAGATGAGTCACATGCACAAAACAATAGATTGCCCACAAGTGTTGAAGCCATCCCCCGTGTTGACCCCAATTGGAATTATCAGAGTGAACATGGGGACGGTGACCTCCAAGATCAAATGGTTACTCATATACATTCTGCTTTACAAAAACTTACCCACAAGTTGGTTAACTATGATAAATTGAGAAAAATTACACAACAATCCACTGAGAACCCCAGCAAGATCCTAACCGGTCTCTCGGAGGCACTACAAAAATATACCCGTATAGATCCCTCTTCCCCAGCTGGGACAGCTCGCCTCCATTCCCATTTTATTACTCAGTCTGCCCCAGACATTCAGAAAAAACTAAAGAAACTCATAGATGGCCCCAGTTCCAACCAGAGAGATCTCCTCAATCTGGCTTTCAAGGTTTTTAACAATAGAGAGGAGGAGGAAAACAAGGAGTGATACAAGAGAGATCAGGCCAAATACCAGCTTCTGACCAATGCCATCCAGGGACCCTCTACCCAAAGGGCTCGCATATCAAAAACTCGAATGTGCCACCTGGCAACTGTTTCAAGTGTGGCCAACTGGGCCACTGGGCTCGAGCCTGTCCTAACCCTAGGCCCCCTCCTGGGCCTTGCCCACACTGCAAGCAGGAGGGTCATTGGGGGATCGACTGCCCCGCTTGCCAGAGAGGGAGTGGGCCAATCCCCACCCCACTGGTAAGACCGTCCTTGCCTGAACTTCTTGGTTTTGCCCAGGAGGAGGACTGACAAGGCCAGGGTTCGAGGCCCCCATGGAGATCACCATGCGTGAGCCCTGGGTAACTGTCCTCATAGCAGGTAAGCTGATCTCTTTCATTATCGATACAGGGGCCACTTACTCCAGTCTCCCCAAATATTTGGGGCCCACCACTTCATCCTCTATCTCTGTGGTGGGTGTTATGGGATCCAAATACTGCCCTCAAGTGACACCACCCCTCCCCTGCACACTTCCCCACACCCTTTTCACATAAATTCCTGGTTATGCCCCAATGCTCTGCCCCTTTATTGGGGCATGACATTTTCTCGAAGTTCGGGGCAACTTTAACCTTATGTGATCAGACACCTTCCTTGCTGTTGGCCCAAGCTGCCCCAGACCTGGACTCTATGGACTCCACCTTTCCCTTTTCCTCTAGCCTGGTCAACCCAATTTTATGGGATATATCTTCCCCCTCCATTGCCACTCATCAGTCCCCCATCCTTGTTCTTTTAAGAGACCCTTCTATTTTTCCTAACATACCTCAATACCCCATTGCTCTCAATCATCTCATAGGGTTAAAGCCCATCATACATAAACTCCTTTCCTCCAACCTTTTGCAACCCACTCATTCACCATACAACACACCCATCCTCCCAGTGAAGAAGTCCAATGGCTCATACCACTTGGTTCAGGACCTCTGAGCCATTAATGCAGCCGTTTTATCCATAACCCCTGTTGTTCCCAATCCCTACACCCTCCTATCCACCATTCCTACTATGACTCATTTCTTTTCAGTCCTTGACCTCAAAGATGTTTTCTTTTCTATTCCCCTACAACCTTCCTGCCAAGACTCATTTGCCTTCACGTGGACTGATCCTGACACACATCGATCCCAACAACTCACCTGGACGGTCCTGCCCCAAGGGTTTCAGGATAGCCCCCACTTCTTTGGCCAAGCCTTAGCTCGAGACTTATCTGAACTTCCACCCACCTCTAGCACTACACTACAATGTGTAGATGACCTTCCATGTAGCCCCTCATATGAGGACTCATAGGACCACACTATTGCTCTCTTTAATTTCCTGGCCTCCAGGGTATATTGAGTGTCCCCTGGCAAGGCCCAAATTTCCTCCCCTTCAGTCACCTATTTTGGAGTCCACCTTATTCCCAGCACCAGAGATATAATGGGAGATCCCAAGAGTCTAATTTCTGAACTCCCTACCCTTACCACAAAGGGTGAAATCCTTTCTTTCCTGGGACTTCCAGGGTACCTTTGCCTATGGATTCCCAATTTTGGTATACTAGCAAAGCCACTTTATGAGGCAGCGAAAGGTGATCTTGCCATTCCCTTAGATCCCATAAAGCCTATTCATTCTCCCTTCCAGCGACTAAAGGCTGCTCTCCTCACAGCCCCAGCTCTATCTCTCCCAAACCTGTATCATCCTTTTATCCTATATGTCACCAAGACCCAAGAATTGGCAGTTGGGGTTTTGGGACAAGAGACAGGAGATATTTTCTCCCTGGTTGCATACCTCTCAAAACAACTAGACACCACAGCCTGGGGATGGGCCTGTTGCTTACGGGCCTTGGCGGCAGCTGCCCTTCTAACACAAGAAAGCTCTAAATTAACCTTTGGACAATAAACAGTTATTTGTTACCCCCACCATCTTCAAGACCGTGTCAGTCATAAGGCTATGTCAATTCTCTCTCCCTTCCATCTACAACTCATCCACCTTACTTTCATTGAAAATTCTCAGTTTTCCTTTAAACCTTGCCTTCCCTTGAATCCAGCCACTCTCATTCCAAGGCACTCTCAACCTATAGAACACAACTGTATGGAGGCCCTAGATTTTTTCCTCAAACCCTTTCCACAAATCTCACCATACCTGTTTTAGTCCATTTTCTGTTGCTATAACAGAATACCTGAGACTGTGCAATTTATAAAGGAAAGAGGTTTATTTGGCTTATGATTCTGGGACAGCTGCATCTGGCATGGGCCTCAGGCTGCTTCTACTCATGGCAGAAAGTGGCAGGCAGCAGGTGGGTACAAGCAGATCATATGGTGAGAGGAAGCAAGAGAGAGAGAGAAGGTGCCAGGGTCTTTTTAAGCAATGAGCTCTCACGGGAACTAATAGAGCGAGAACTCACTTATTAGTACCCCCTCCCACAGGGAGAGCATTAATCCATTCATGAGGGATCCACCCCCATGACTCAATCAGTTTCCAACACTGCCACATTGGAGATCAAATTTCCACATGAGTTTTGGAGGGCACAACACAACCAAACTCCATCACTCCGCCCCTGGTCCCCCAAAACTCATGTCACTCTTACATACAAAATATAATCATTCTATCCCAACAGTCCCAAAAGTCTTAGCTTGCTCCAGCACCAACTTAAAAGTCCAAAGTCCAAAGTCTCATCTGAGACCAAAAGCAAAAGTCCTTCCAGCTTTGAACCTATAAAAGTCAAAACCAAATTTATTTACTGCCAAGATACAATGGTGGAACAGGCCTTGGGTACACATTCCCATTCCAAAAGGGAGGAATAGGCCAGAAGAAAGGAGAAACAGGACCCAAACAAGTCCGAAACCCTGCAGGGTAGACATTATGTCTTAAAGCTCCAGAATAATGTTCTTTGACTCCAAGTCCTGCATCCTGGGCACAACTGGGCATCTGGGCCCCCAAAGCTTCAAGCAGCCTCACTCCCACATCTCTGCCAGTCACAGCCCATTGGGCTGCACTGGTGCCTGGAGCTTTTCCAGGCCAGTGTTGCACATTACCAGTGGCCCTGCAGTTCCAGGGTCCTGGAGGCAACCCCGCTGCCTTGGCTCTACTAGACATTTCCCTGGTGGGGACTCTGTGGGAGCTCCAACCCCACTTTCCTACTTGACGTTGCTCTAGTACATGGTCTCTGTGGTGGCTCCTCCCCAGTGGCAGGTCTCTGCCTGCCACTTTTCCATACATCCTCTAGAATCTGGGTGGAGGTTGCCATGCTTCCACTGCTCTTGTGTCCTGCCGGCCTGTAGACTTAACACAACATGGGCGCGACCCAGGTTTCAGGCTTCTACTCTCCAGGGCTGCTGCATGAACCACACTTGGGGCCACTTTAGCCAGAGCAGCTGGGATGCAGGGAGCAGGTTCCCGAGGGCAGCTGTGCCCCAGGTCTGTCCTCTGGGGCAACTCAGTCCTTCTAGGCCTCTGTGACGGGTGGGGCACCCCTCCAGACTTCTCAAATGCCTGCAGGGCTTTCCTCTCATTTTCTCCACTATTAGCATCTGGCTGCCTCACTGCCAAGATAACGTCCTTAGCAACCAGTTTATCTGCTCCACCCTTGCATTGTTCTCCAGCTCTCTGCTTCCTTACTGCATGGTCAGGATGCAAAGTTTCCAAATCTTTATGCTCTGCTTCCCTTTTAAATTCTGGCTTTACATCCTGATGTTGCCACTATAACTCAATGTAGGCTCTTAAAAGCAACCATGCAGCTTCCTTATTGCTTTGCTGCTTAGAAATTTCTTTGGCCAAATGCTCTGGTTCACAACTCTTAAGTTCCAGCTTCCACAAAGTCCAAAGGCATGGACACAATGCAGCCAGGTTCCTTGCTGTGGGGTAGCAAGGGTTATCTTTTGTCCAATTCCCAGTAAGTTCCTCATTTCTATCTGAGACCTCATCATCCGCATGGCCTTTACTGTCCACATTTCTATCAGCATTCTGCTTGCCACCACATAAGAATCAAAGACATTCCAAACTTTCCCTTGTCTTTTTCTCTTCTTCTAAGTCCTCCAAACTCCTCCAACCTTTGCCCATTACCCAGTTTCAAAGCCGCTTCCACATTTTCAGGTATCTGTTTAGCAACACCCCACTTCTCTGGTACCAATTTTCTGTTTTAGTCCGTTTTCTGTTGCTATAACAGAATACCTGAGACTGCGTAATTTATAAAGGAAAGAGGTTTATTTGGCTTATGATTCTGGGACAGCTGCATCTGGCGTGGGCCTCAGGCTGCTTCTACTCATGGCGGAAAGTGGCAGGCAGCCAGTGGATATGAGCAGATCATATGGCGAGAGAGAGAAGGTGCCAGGGTCTTTTTAAGCAATGAGCTCTCACGGGAACTAATAGAGCGAGAACTCACTTATTAATGCCCCCTCCCACAGGGAGAGCATTAATCCATTCATGAGGGTTCCACCCCCATGACTCAATCAGTTTCCAACACTGCCACATTGGAGATCAAATTTCCACATGAGTTTTGGAGGGCACAACACAACCAAACTCCATCAACACCCCATTACAGAGCCCCAACACACATGGTTCATAGATGGGAGTGCCACCTCTGCACCAGCCTCCCAGGTGGGATATGCCATGGTAAGCTTAACACTAACCATCGAGGCTGCTCCCCTTCCTCCTAACACCACCTCCCAACAGGCAGAACTTGTTGCCCTCACCTGCACTCTCATCCTGGCCAATGATAAACAAGTCAATATATACACGGATTCTAAATATGCCTACCACATCTTACATTCTTGCACAGCTATATGAAAGGAGAGAAGATTCATGACTATCCAAGGAGGGCCCATAAAAAATGGACACCTCATCAGGACACTTCTTGAGGCTGCCCAGCTTCCAAAGGAGGTCGGAGTTATACATTACAGGGAACACCAGGCCTCCTATAGCCCCATAGCCCAGGGTAACAAACAAGCAGAACTTACTGCAAAACAGGCTGCTGAATCATCAGACCCCCACACTTCCTTCACCCAGGTTCTTTTTATGACCCCTACGCCTTTACCCCAGTACACCCCTCAAGAGATACACTGCCTCCTAGAACTGGGGGCACAAAAGAATGATGGCTGGTATGTTATTTCTGGTCGTTATGTTCTCCCTGAGACATAAGCAAAACAAATCCTCTTAGATTTCCATAATACAATCCACATAGGCCACAAACCCCTGTCACACCTCCTTCAGCCTTTATACTATTATCCCCACATGACCAAATTACTTAAACAAATCACCAAAAACTGCCCATTTGTTCCTGTCGCTCCAATCAGGGTGGCCTCCAGAGCTAATACTTTCCCACTCATCAGGCTAGAGGCTGTACTCCTGGCCAAGATTGGCAAATTGATTTTACCCACATGCCTCCCCTCAAGAAAATGCACTACCTCTTAACCTTAGTAGATATCTTCACAGGATGGGTAGAAGCTTTCCCTTCCATTTCAGAGGATGCAGCCACAGTGACACGAGAGCTCTCACCTCAGAAATCAGCCTGCAGTCAAACAATGGCCTGGCATTCATATCCCAAGTCACACAACTCACAGCCCAAGCCCTAAACATCAAGTGGAAACTTCACATACCATATCAGCCTTAGTTGTCCAGCAAAATAGAAAAGGCTAATGATCTTATTAAAACACACATCACCAAATTGTCCATGGAGCTTCATCTTCCCTGGACACAACTCCTCCCTTTGGCACTAGCTCGCTTACAGCCTGCCCCCTGTAAACCCACTGGCTTCAGCCCATTTGAGGTCATGTATGGCAGACCTTTAACCCTTATGCCACTACCTCCTAGCCCATCACCTTTAGGCCAGTATCTCCCTACTCTTTCGCTTATTAGGGACCTTCTTCATGAGCAAGCCAAACTTTTACTAACTCATCCTTTCCACACTGTTCCCTCAAATTTAAAACTAAGCCCGGGACATCAAGTATGCATTAAAACCTGGATCCCAAAGCCCCTTTCACTGTGCTGGGAGGGGCCTTATACAGTACTTCTCACCACCTGCATGGCGGTAAAGTACGAGGAAAGACCTCTTGGTACCACCTATCTTTGGTAAAGTTAGCACCTGAGGCTCCACCCGACGAATCTATGCACACCAACCCAGAGGGGTCCTTCTGCTCAACCCCTAACCCAACTTTTCCTTACACTTCATCTATCTTAGGACCTACAAAATTAAAAATTTCCAGGACCTCCACTCTTACCCCAATTCCAGAGGAGAAATAATCTCCCCTTCCAGCAATCATCCTCTTACTTTTACAGGCCCACTCTACCTCGCTCATACAAGAGCCACTCCAAGATTGATCCCAACCTGCTATCATGAGTTTACCATCATGGGACATGATAAGCATATGCCACCTTGTGTCTCTAACCTTTATCGTGCTACTTGTCCTAACACTGGCTATAGGTTTGGCGTCCACCACCCCAAGAGATTGCAGCGCCATAGAAATAATTCTCCTGGCACTCCTATGCCTCCTGTCAGTAGGATGTTTCTTAACAATCTCGCTGAGTCAATGTACCTTTTAAATTAACTCTTTCTGCCCCAATCCCAAAAGAGATGATATTTCCCCCGGCAGTTATCCTTTCACTCTTACAGGCCCGCTTCACATCGTTTATTCAGGATCTAATCTGAGACGGATCCCAGCCTGCCTCCTTTGACGTGGATAACATCCTTGAGTGAGTGACTGAGCTAGCCTGCAGGGCGTCCTCTGTGATTACACCCCCTATGAATTTGCCCTGTACTCCTTTTTCCTATTATGTGTTCTCTCAGCCCCCCACCCTCACATTTTTCCTCCTTCTGTTTGTGCAGCTTTCGCCGTTAACCCAGGTATCTGCTTCGCCACGCACACAGTGCATTTCCCAGGTCAGAATCTTTGGGTCGGGTTGGGTGATCGGCGCACAGGCACTGACTAGACTTGGGCATGGGACTGTCCAAACTAGTTTCACAGCTATTACACATCTTCAGGCTCCCTGCTATGAAAGGTCCACAGCCATAAAATAAACTACTGGATGTTTCTTACCAAGGGGGATTCTGCTGGAGCCCAGTACCCTCCAAGAGGCAAATATGTGTGCTTCACTAAAACTACACACCTAGGTGATAGTGATGGGGAAGGGCTCCAGGATGAAACATGTTAAAAACAAATTAAACAAGTCATTAAAAGTCTTACTCCCACCCAGCCAAGCCGATGCCCTCTCCGGCTCCCTCAATCCCAGTGTCCATCCCAAATAGAACTCAAAGTTATACATCTCCTTGATGGCACCCACCATTTGCTTAATTATATATCCCCCTCATTAGCAAGAGGTGCTGGCTCTGTCTGCTATCGACACTTCCCCAATACTAGGCTACACCCCTGTCTAACTTCAATCTGTCTAATTTGCCTACAGGCAATCATACCTCAGTCCTCTTGGGGGAGTGGCCACCCACGTCACTTTAACTCAGCTGGCAGGGTATTGTCTAACAAATCTTACTGGCAATATAGAAGTGGGCAATCTCGCAGTAAAACATTGCAACCAAACCATTCCGAGGGACAACACAAACATCACCTGGAGCTCCTGGAAGGGGGTCTATTTTGTTTGTGGGCCATTTTCATACCAATGCCTTTCACAGAACTGGATGGGAACTTGTGCCTTAGCAATTTTAACATCCCAAATTAACATTGTCCCTGGCAACCAAATTTTAGAAATCCCTCTGGTAGCTCATACTCGGGTGAAACGAGCTGTTCAGGTTATTCCCCTGCTCCTTGGGCTCAGCATAGCAGCAGGAGTGGGAACAGAAGTGGGAGGCATAGCTACCTCAACAACTTACTATCATAAAGTAACCCAAGAGCTAGCTGATGGAATTGAACAGGTAGCCCCAACTATGATAGCCCTCCAAGAACAATTAGATTCCCTAGTGGAAGTTGTCTCAGAGAACAGGCGAGGATTAGACCTGTTCACAGCAGAGAAGGGAGGTCTCTGTCTATCCTTAGGAGAAGAATGCTGCTTTTATACCAATAAATCTGGCATCATTAGATATATGGCCCAACAACTCCGTGACCAAATGGCAAAAAGGAGACAGGCTGCCACTGATTCTTGGGAAGGGTGAAGCGAACTATGGAAATGGACCTCTTGGCTGATGCCCCTACTGGGACCCCTTACCATGCTGGGACTTCTCCTGCTGTTTGGCCCCTGTCTTTACTGGTGTTTTTCCAATTTTTTGCAGGACTGTATGCAGGGTTTTGCCAACCAAAAGGTAAATGAACTTTTCATGGAACATAAATATCAACCTCTCCCTTTAGAAGATCTCACCCTATGACAGGATGATGGCATTTTTGTGTGGCCAGATTTTTCCTCCTCACCCACTCTCAGCAGGAAGTAGCTTCAGAAGAATGAGACCTTTGCCCCTTTTCTACTTTTCTTATTCTTAAAAAAGCAGGAATGATAGATCTTGGACGTGGCCAATGCCATCTTGGGTGTGGTCACATCACCTTGGATGTGACTGATGTCATCATGGATGTGACTGGCACCATACTGAGTACAAAACGGCCACCAGTCTTTTACCCTATCTTGTGGCTTCTTCAAAGAAACCCTCTACCTCATGGTTTCCCAGACGAAGGACTCTTCCACTCCCACCTGGAGGTACCTCCCATCTTGACTACGTCACCCCTACCCACCCCACCCCCCCGCACCAATAGTCGGCCTGATCCCACACACCAGCACTCCCTCCCCCTCCCTGCCTGCATTTTTCACACCCACCAACCCATATAAGCGTATGTGCTCCTCCTAGCTGCCTGCCCTGCCATTTTGAGTGCAGCCTGGCAGGGTTTTCCTCCTTTAATAAAGCCTGAACTGTACCCATCATTCTGGCTCATTTTCTTTCAATTATGTTATGTGTATTTCACATCAATAAAAAAATAATGTTGGGATCTGAAGAGTAATCAAAACCTCAGGATCTCTCATAGCCATGACATGTCTAATATCACATGTAGCAGATTAACAAAAAAAGGAAGGAAATGTTGGAGATGTAGAAATTAACTCAAAAGAAAAGAGAAAATATAAATATAGATTTTTCTCTAAGTCTCTTATTAAAAGTTTTCTAAACCTTTTTTTCCAATTATCAAAAAAGACACAGTTTTAATTGAAGGGGAACAAATTACCTATTGTCCCATTACCTAAAGTTGACCCTGAAATATTTGTCATCTATCTATGATGTGCTCTCTACATGCTAGGTACTCTTCTAAGTACCTTATAAATGTTGACATTAAATCCTCATAACGATCTTATTAGAGAGGTGCTATTATTACCTTTTCCATTTTACAGATGAGAAAATTGGCATGCAGAGACATTAAGTTTCTTGCCCAAGGCACACAGCTAGGAAGTGGCAGAGCTGAGATTTTTAGACACTCAGCAATCTGTTTCCAGAATCCACTCTTTTAATCACTAAATCATAATGCCTTTTGTGAAATTTCAAGTGTATTGGAAATATGCAAAATTTTGTATCCTAGCCAAGGTTTTAATAGTAAATTTTACAAGAATAAAGCAAGTTATATCTCCTTTATTTTCATTCCACTGTCCTCATTTATCACTCCAAACTTCCCCTCCTGTAGTTCTTTTCCATATTTGATTTTATTCTTTTCCACTTTTCTTCACCTTTGCAAACAGCAAAAGCTCAGAGGTGGACATTTAGAAACTTGGCCAAAGTTGGGAAAGTATTTTCTAACCTCGAGCCTACTTGAGTTCAAATAATTGCACTTGCCACAGTGATTATGTGGGTCATCCCAAAACTGCAAACTTATTAATATCGAGGGGAGCCCAGCAGGATCAATATTTGAAAACCTACAGTTTATCTTTGGAGGCCAAGTACTAGGTAGGGAAAACTGAATTTAATGAGCCCTTCATTTTCAGGTCCCCCCCTCAAACCAGAAATTGAATTTATCCATTTGAGCTTGATAAATGATTGTTTTTATTTTAGTACCAGTCATTTGTAGGCCTTCAAATTTGGAAATTCAGGCATAGCACAAAAGTGCCATCTACTGTTCACATTACTATATGGCACTTGGTTTGAACATACTTTGAAGCCTGTTTACAGGCAGTGGAACTCTCTTAATATAATTGCTGAAAGTATAGGAGAGTACATAGAAAAGAAAATATGAGATGGGTTTGAATCATTAAAGAATTGACTTTCTTTTTTGAAGACTGTGAATGATTTCAATCAACATTCAGTCTCCAAATCCAATCAACAATACCCCACAATATATTTTGTGTTCCCATCTTTCTGTCCTTGTGGTTCCCATCACTCTCCATCCCCTCTTTCTCTGCCTCTTAGAGTATTTCATTAACTCCTAATTTGCTTTCTGACTTCAAGACTCTTCCCCACCTCTTTAGCCTGTGCACTACCAAAAAAATACATAAGAATCACCAGGGTGGCTTGCTAAAAGTACGAATTCTTGAGTCCTACCCCAGAGGTTTTGAATTAAAAGGTCTGGTGTGAATACTAGAAACAATCTTTCTAGGTAATTATAATATACACGAATATTTGTGAACCACTGGGTATACCATGTCATGTCTTCTTTAAAATGCATTTTAGGTGCACTTTCAAATGCCCCCAACCAAGTCCTATTTTATATCTAACCATATCTCCCCTGGGCCAATAATTAAGCCATCAAAGTCAACTATGTACATCCACACTTGGAGTCTTGCTAGAACAATTCCTATAGCTCTGAATGTCTGTGCTACTCTCTTCCTCCCACTTTCACACAAAGAAACCTATCTCAGGACCTGGGATGATATATTTATGTGAAATTATCTTTCTCTGAACCTATCTCCTCATAAAAATATGACTTACTATTTCTTCCTTTGGGTCCCCATGGTATGCTGCTTAGAGTTCTACTTAGCACTATTTTATGTTGCTGCATTACATTTATGTTATGTTTATATGTCTACCAGCCCTCATTGTAGTGAAAGGTCAGTAAAGACAAGAACTATGTTGTATTCATTTAAGTATCACTCTGTAGGTACCACAATCCCTGACACGTAGAAGAGGCACAATGAATGATTCTGTAGTGATTGAGGACATATGTTGTGTCTGGCCACCTCCATATTCACTGAAAAGGCCTACAAAAGATAGAAAATTGATCACTGTCCTCAAACAGTTTTAAATCTAATTGAGGAGACAGAACTCACCACATGAAACAATTAGTGATACTAATCAACACAAAAACTAAGTGATGTAATGCAGTAAGTACATAATAACCATAGGAATGTTACAAAATGTCAACGTAGTAGCCATATTATTGTATTTTTACAGTGTCAAATATACTTAAGACATTTGATTCGTTTTTGAAGATGTTCTTGTGTCAGGAAAGATTTTATAGGGGAAGAGGGCTTCAATTATGATTTTTTTAAATGATAGGATTAGTAGATTAGTGGTTGCCAGAGACTGCAGGGAGGAAGGACTGGGAAGTGATTATTAGTAAGAAAGGGGCATCTTTCCGGAGTGATGAAAATGTTCTGGAATTAGATAGTGGTGACGGTTTTACAACTTGATCTGTTTACTAAAAAAACCCCAAACAAACAAATGAAAAAAAACTCCACTGATTTTTACACTTAAAACCACTAAATCTATGTTCTCAAACTTTAGTGGGCATTAGAATCACCGGAAGGATGCGTAAAAAGGCAGCTTTCTGGGTCCCACCTTAGAGTTTTTGTTTTAGTAAGTCTGGGATAGGTCCCAAGAATTAGCATTTATAACAAGTACGAGTTCCTAGGTGTGATGCTTATGCTACTGGTTGAACTATCCTGTGACAATCAGCAGACTAGACAAAAAGGAGGCAGGGAGAAAGACGAAGCAGTACGGTGTTTTCCAGGGGCTGGGGGAGCGTGGAAGAGGGGTGATTGTTTAAGGTATGGAGTTTCCGTTTGTGAAGATGAAAAATTATGGATATGGATGGTGGTGACTGTTGCGAAATAATGTGGATACACTGAACGTCACTAAATATACACTTAAAATAGTTAAATGTCAAGTGTTTTGTGGATTTTACTACAATAAAATGGTAAATGTTAAAAGTAGGAGGGATGTGTTGAAAGCAAGGAAAACACACGAATAAAGGCATCACATTCATGGGATGAATTTCGATACAGTGGAGAGTACTATGGAATGAAGGATTCTAGCATTATTGGAGTAACAGTAGGAGGAATATAAAGAGATAGATGTGCGTGCAGGTGTAACATCATTAAAATGAAAGGAGGACGGCCGGCCCCGTGGCTCACTCGGGAGAGTGCGGCGCTGGTAGCGCCGAGGCCGCGGGTTCGGATCCTATATAGGGATGGCCGGTGTGCTCACTGGCTGAGCGTGGTGCAGGCGACACCGAGCCAAGGGTTGCGATCCCCTTACCGGTCACAAAAAAAGAAAAGAAAAGAAAAGAAAGAAAGAAAGAAATGAAAGGAGGAGGCAGAAAAACTGAGATGCTGTCCTTGGTCCTGAACCAACAGTACCTGTTGACAAATGGTTGTATTACCTATCCTGAGAAACCGGTAACGTCTCTTCTAGGGCTAATTGTTTAATTTTTAATCGTTGACAAAAAAGTGCTATAGCTTTAACTGTCTCAGGAAGAGTAAATTCATTGCAATAATTCACAATTTATTTATTTATTTATTTATTTATTTTTATTTTTATTTTTTAAAGATGACCGGTAAGGGGATCTTAACCCTTGACTTGGTGTTGTCAGCACCACGCTCAGCCAGTGAGCGAACTGGCCATCCGTATATGGAATCCGAACCCGGGGCCTTGGCGCTATCAGCACCGCACTCTACCGAGTGAGCCACGGGCCGGCCCATAATTCACAATTTACTTAGCCAATTCTATGTATTTTGACAGTTGCACTGTTTCCTTTTTTTTTTTTTTTTTTTTTTTTTTTTGCTTTTTTCCCACTAGGAAGAAAAGGAGTTACATGCCCCTCTTTCCTCTCCATCCTAATCATGAGGGTAAGCCTTGGAAGGTGAGCTGATACGAAGCTTCTCTAGGACTTTCCAAGTGACTGTATAAGAGGGATGTAGGGAAAGAAGAAATTGATGGTGGCTGGCAGGTCTTTGCTAAAATGTCACTCCTCAAAGAGGCTTCCTAGACCACCCTCTATACCGTGGCTCCTCCTTCCAGTCATTCCCTGTTCCATTACCATGTTTTATTTTCTGCATAGCCCTTGCTGTTTCCTCTGCCTCGAATTCCCTACTCCAAAATCTTTGCATGTCTCACTTATTTTATTTAATTCAGTTCTTACCACCATTTCTAAAATTAGTGCCCCGTCTCATTATCTAGCACAGTACACTTTTATTTTTCCTCAAACACATGTTGCTCCCAACTAAAAAATGGGAAAATGATTTGGATAGACATTTCAACAAAGAAGATTTATAAATGGCTAACAAACACATGAAAAGATGCCCAACATCATTAGTTAGGGAAATATAAATCAAAATCACAATAAATTATTACTTCACACCCACTAGGATAGCTATAATCCAAAAACAAATAATAACAAGTGTTGATGAGGATGCGGAGAAACTGAAACACTCATAGGTTGCTGGTAGGATGTAAAATGGTACAGCTGCTTTATACCTAGGAGTGGAATTGCTGGATCCTATGGTAATTCTGTGTTTAACTTTTTGAGGAACAGTTTGGAAGTTTCTCGAGAAGTTATACATAGAGTTTCCATATCAGCCAGAAATTCCACTCCTAGGTATGAACCTATGGTAATTGAATACATATGTCCACAAAAATGTTTTATAGCAGGATTACTCACAATAGCCCAAAGTGGAAACAACCCAACTGCCTATTAACTGATATCGGTTAAACAAAATTGGTGCATCCATACAGTGGGATATTATCTGGAAATAAAAGGGAATGAAGAACTGATTCATGCTAAAATGTGGATAAAACTTGAAAACATTTTGCTAAGTAAAGAGGCCAGACACAAGGTATGATTCCATCCATATGAAATGTTCAGAATAGACAATCCATAGAGACAGAAAGTGGACTAATGGTTGTCAGGGACTGGGGGAAGGAAGGAATGCGGAGTGACTACTAATGAGAAAGGGGCTTCCTGTTGGGGTGATGAAAATGTCCTGCAATTAGATAGTGGTGATAAGTTTCACAACTTGATGAATGTACTAAAAATCACTGATTTTTAGACTTAAAAATAATAATTTTTTTTCTTAAAAAAACAAACACAAATAACCACTTATCTCTCATCACAATATAAACTTTCTTTCAGTGATCCTCATGGGAATGAGGGCACAGCCCTCAGAGGCAGTGTGTAAGAATCACTTGTGGGCCCTTCACCAGGGTATAAACACTGAGGACAGAGACGTTATCTTGTTAACCCACTATATGCTGGGACAATGACACATAGTAGGTACCCAATAAAAATTTGTGACTTAAGAAATAAAAAAAGATAATTTCTGCAGAGGAGAATTAGGGAGTTTTTAAAAATTCAGTCTTAACTGTGTATTACAATAAAGTTGTTATTTCAGTAGAAGGAAACTAGATTCTTTTAAAGTCTGGTTCTTTAATATAATAAGAAAATTCCAAATCTAAACAATTTCTAACATAATTTAGAAATATATTTTAAAGTTGACCACTACAGGATTTCTTCCAAATTATAAAAATTACTGTAGTTTACTTCAGTTAATCACCTTATAGCCAGACCATTTTCATTGTATTCATGTTTTTTTACAAAAATACCTTTTGTTCTATAACCTTGGTCACTAATTGGTGGCTCATGACTGAAGCAAGTTCACAAATATGTTTTGTTTGGTCACTACAGGGTTCAAACACTTAAAAAAATTTAAACACCTATAGGTGAGCCAAGTATTGTTTGAGTCAATACACTTCGCTCTGTTATTGTTGTGCATGGCCTGATTCACATATTTAAATGATTTCCCTGGTCCTTTGTATCAGTTTGAAGGTCTAGATTATGCTGCTGTAACAAAGGACCCCAAAATATCAGTGGCTTAAAACAAGAAAGTGTATTTCTTGCTCACATTGTATCTCGATCAGAAGTCAACTAGAAGCTTAGCTCCCATGTCCTTGTCTTCCTCACTCTAGGACACAGGTTGTCAGGGAAGTGACTATCAGGAAGCTTGTTAGAGACTGGCAGCTGAAAAAGGGAGTAGGTGATGTCCATGGTGGCTTTTTAAGGTTTTATTGACCAAAAAAAAAGTCGCTGTCTGGTAGAGAAGCATGATTCTCCACCATGGAGAAATTGGTAAAAAGCTATACAGTCTAACACAGGCTTGGAGTAATTGCATTGAATGTAAAATTAGTATGAAAAAATCCATATTAATTTGACAATGTAAAAACCTTTCTACATGAAAATCTTAAAATGCGTGTCAGTTTCCTGACCATTTTTATGTCCCAACACACCTGAAGATTAATACACTCAAATCTTTGATTAAAGCCACTCAAGCCTGGATGAGGCAGAAGATGGGTCATAATCTTTGCTTTATTTTATGGGATGAGGACTGGCGGCAGGAAACATAGGCTTGAGTTTTTATTTTTAAATAAAAGACCCATAGGTGATTCTGGCATACTGTGCAGGGTGCTGTGTCCTCATCCCCATGAGGATTACTGACTTAGAGGCTCACTGCTTTCTGAGAACACACAGATTCAGATAAATAACCAAAGACCAGAATGAAAACATTACAACCAAGACATAAATGATTAGTAAAGGACTCAACTAACTTTGTTAGTGAAAAGTTAAGTCCTAGTGCATTTTCAAGTCAAGATGAGTAAGTAATTGGGAAAAGAAGAGCTCAGAGAGTAGCATGGAAATTTCTGTTCATTGCCATAAAATAAATGAGAGTCATTCATTTTAGAATTTAGCACCCCAGAGGTAGTATAAGTATTATTACTATCTCCTGTCTGGCAGAGAGTAAGTGTTTAGTAAAAGTTAGATCCATATTCCTCCATATCCTGACCTTCCTAAGGTTTAGGTAAACACTCTGTTATCAGAGGAGGGAGAAGAAAGGTGGGTCAGAGGGCGGTGTTGTCATGTGCATCTTCCCCAGCCACACGGACCCAGTCTGAATCTCGTGGAGAGAGTGGACACAGGAAGGAGCAGAAGAAGCTTTTTTTATAATTGAGCTGGTGAAACATTTGGGCACAGGCTGCAATGCTTGGGCAAACTGGAGGCAAAGTAGAAAAGAGAGTAACAAAGTGTGAGTCTCCCTCCCATGTCTCCATAGACCACAGCATGGCATTGACACAGTGAAGACTTCAGAGATTTTATCTTGCTGAATTGTTGTGAATTATTCAGTTCAACTGGATGATTTAAACCAGTGATTCTTAACCAGGGACAATTTCCTTCCCAGGGGACATTTGGCTGTAGAGGATTCTTAAAGCAAATGTACTTCACAGGGCCTGGATTTCCCAAAGCCTTGCAGTTTCAAATATTGACCTTGCAAAGGACAGGAAATTTTCCCCAGGCTACAAAGTCTCTGGTGTAAGATAAAGATTTGTAACACACAGCAAGGTTGCTGGCTCAAAGAAAGACTAGTTACTGATTAATGTGTAAAGATACTAGAAAATTGTTAGAGGGAGAAGGAATGTTTGCTAAGATCAAGCTTTTGTTGATAAGATCACTTCATTGCCTTACTGGAATGTCATCTGGCTTGTTTCAATGAAAGTTACCAGCCTATATTGTTAAACTATAACCCCACCTTTGTTCTCTTCCTGTAACTTCCTGGTCTGGAAAATATTTGCAGGAAGAGAACCCCAATTTGGGGTTAATTTCCCAAGGAAGGGATGCCTCTCGCTTGAGGGTTCTAGTGGGAGATTAACCACTTTGGGGTCTCTCACTGCTCAGAAGAGATGGGCTTTCAGTAATCCTTTGCATCTCTGTCACCCAGGGGAAGTGGGGTGACAAATCCATAGGGGACAAAGCAACATTTGGCAATGTCTAAAGACATATATGGTTATTACAATTGGGGGTGTAGGTGCTACTGGCATCTGATGGGTAGAGATCAGGCATGCTGCTAAACATCCTTTACTGCACAAGACATTCCCCCACAGCAAATAACTATCCAGCCCCAAATGTCAATAATGCTGAGGTTGCGAAACTCTGGTTTATTTATTTATTTATTTTAATTTTATTTTATCAATATACAATGTAGTCGATTTTTGTGTCCCTTTATCTATTCCTCCCTCTGCCTTCCCTTTCCCCCCTCCCTCCCATCAGCCTATCTGTTCACTTGTCTTAACAAGTTCAGGGCATTGAGATTGTTGTGTCTTCTTCCTCAGTCCCCCATTTGTTTGTGTATTTATTTATTTTTAGCTCCCACAAATAAGTGAGAACATGTGGTATTTCTCTTTCTGTGCCTGATTTATTTCACTTAATAGAATTTTTCTAAGTCTTCCCATGTTGTTGCGAATGGTGGTATTTCATTCTTTTTTATTGCAGAGTAGAATTCCATTGTGTAGATATACCACATTTTCCATATCCAGTCATCTGATGGTGGACATTTGGGCTGGTTCCAACTCTTGGCTATTGTAAATAGAGCTGCAATAAACATTGGAGTACAGGTATTCCTTTGATGATTTCCTTTCCTCTAGGTATATTCCCAGGAGTGGAATAACTGAGTCATGTGGTAGATCTATCTTTAATAGTTGGAAGAACCTCCAAACCATTTTCCATAAAGGCTGCACCATTTTGCAGTCCCACCAACAGTGTATGAGGGTTCCTTTTCTCTACAACCTCTCCAGCATTTATCCTTCTCAGGCCTTTGGATATTAGCCATCCTAACTGGAAAGAGATGGTATCTCAGTGTGGTTTTGATTTGCGTTTCCCGAATGCTGAGTGATGTTGAGCATTTTTTCATGTGTTGGCCATTTGCATATCTTCCTTTGAGAAATGCCTATTTAGCTCCATTGCCCATATTTTAATTGGGTTACTTGTTTTTTTGCTGTAAAGTTCTTTGAGTTCCTTGTATATTCTGGATATTAATCCTTTGTCAGATGTATATTTTGCAAATATTTTCTCCCACTCTGTTGGTTGTCTTTTAACTCTGTTAATTATTTATTTTGTTTTGCAGAAGCTTTTTAATTTGATATAATCCCATTTGTTTATTTTTCCTTTTGTTGCCTGTGCTTTTGGGGTTGTATTCATGAAGTCTGTACGCAATCCTACTTCCTGGAGTGTTTCCCCTATGTTTTCTTTAAGGAGTTTTATTGGAGAAATCCTGATTTAAATGAAAGAACTTAGTACAGTGCCTGGCACTTGTTGAATGCTCAATAAATATTGATTCACTGTGGGTTGATCCCCTGGTGTTCATAAGGTTTTAAATAATTGGCAATACCGTATATTCATCCTATATACCAAAATTTCTCCATTACAAGACATACATTTTGGAAATCTTTTTTTTTCTAGTTTCTTGAATTGGCATGAGATATGATCATTTATATATATTTTCCCATAAGAAGCTATTGTCCAATCATGGTACATATCAGTATAAGGCATCTTAAACTCCCAGAAAAGTAGTACACATAGTCTCTGAAGCTTCTAGGCTTCTATTTCCTGTATTAGGTCAGGAACTGTTGAAAACTGCCTGGGGACATGATAAAGTAACCTATTCATATATTAATTGATTTATTATCACCACTTATATAACCATTAATTGACTTTTCTCCTCCTGCTGCTGACTAATACTACTGTCAAATTCTGCACATTCTAATCTTTCTCTATTATAAATATTCAGAACAAAAAAAGTCAAAAACATTAGCTTTGGTAGAAACCCTGGAAAGCAAGCATGTCAATTCCCTCCTTTTAGAGACACGAAAACAGAGGTCCATGACAGCTCTTTGACCTGCCCAACTCCATCCAGCTAGTCAGTGACAGAGCAAAGCTTACAAGTTGAGGATCCAGAATTCTAGCTTGGGGCTGCCCCTTAGATAATTGCAAATGTATAATCTTTATGCAAGATGTGCTCAGAGGGAGGTTGTTAATTTTTACTTATCAAGACTAATGACATTCTCTATGGACTATAATTTTGGTCCTCAAGCTATATCGATATATTCACTCCACAAATATTATTGATTATCCTAACAGGGGGCAAGCGGTATATTAGGTATTAAACATACAAAGATAAGTAAACATGAGTACAAGGGTGGAAACTCACTTCACCTTCTAGGCCCAAGAAAATTTTAAAAACAAGTGAGGTAGGGGTGTCAGGTACAAGACAAGGGCACCCTGACTGAATTGCATGCATTGCTTTGGACATACTTATACTAAAATATAAAAATCACTGTTTATCTGGACATTAAATTTAGACTGGGTATCTTACATTCGTTTCTGCTAAATCCAGCAACTCTAGCTAGCTGGGAATTGGGGAGAGCTGGAAAGTGCGTGTGTCATTTACAGGGGGCAGCTGCTGCTCAGTCTCAGGAATTATTGCCATAAGAAATGCAGCCCCGGTATTACCAAATCATTGAAATTACCACGATAAGCTGGAAATCCAGAGCTTTCGTTAAAGTCTCTGTAATTTTAAAAGTTGTAAACTGATTTGGAAAAAGTTTAAAGATTATGTGGGCCAAAACTAAAAAAGAAAAAAAGAAAATCATGTGTGTAGATTGTGGTGGTGTTTAAGCAAGCCCCCAAATGAGACCTCTCTTTCCTACCCAAAGGTAGAACCAGTTGAGCCATACAGTTTCAGATAGTTGAGGTCAAAATGTCAGCTTTGATACTGATGATGTAACAATAAAGAACTTGGCTTAGGTGTACAGGGGACAGATGTGAAGAGAGGGGAGAGCAGTGGAGGCCAAGCTGTGGATACCTGATCCCTTCCTCCAAAGCCTCCAGATGACTATGCCTAATGGGAGGACAAGGAAAGCTGAAGGAGAGATTGTTACTCCAGGGAAATCCCCCCATACGGAAACACGAGCTGGAGAATAATTTATGCACTTCCCCAACCAGTTGGAATCAGTCCACGAGTCTCCAGTTTTGTTCACCTGACTCAGTCCATGACTTGCAAAGTTTATAGCTCAATAGGTTGATGTAATCAATTAAGTGCATTAACGTGCTCCCAGTACTTTGATGAGCATGTTTACGGGGCTGATCTCCACAATGGTGAATGCTACCTGGGGTAAGGTATGCCTATGGTTCAGGATGTTATAGAGGGACTCTTCTTGCCCTTTCTGCCTGGATTTCTGCTGAGGCCTCAAGACAGCAGGTGGTCAGTACTCCACATCCTAATGGGAATGGTGAGCACCTGTGTAGGACTTCTAAGGAGGGAGCAACAAACCAGCACTGTGGCTCTCAGCAACTATCGATCTCAAAGTTGAGCTTGGAAAGAAGATAATTTTCTTAGAGAGTGGGTGCATGTGTTCGTGTCTCAGCCCCTACTTCCCATGCCCATGGGGGAAGGGTCAGGGATATCTCTCCCTCCCCTCAAGCCTGCTGAGAAGACATTAGACTATATTTAAGATAAGTACCTTGTGGTGTTGCTGAGCACAGTGACTGCCACGTGACACATGCCTATGAAATCAAAAGGCAAGAGGCTGTGGCTGGCTGCTCTAAGGGCAGAGAGAGAAGAGATCAGATGCCCTGGGAACAGATTGTTCTCCCTCAGCTCAATGGAGACGAGGATGCACGACAGTCTCTCCAGGACCAGATGTGAGCTGTGTGTGTGCCTGCAGCCCTAGAGAACCTCAAGGGATGCCATAAACCCAACAGGAGGATGGACCGCCAGAATCCTGGGAGCTGGACAGGAAAGGACGGTGACATACAAAGAAGAATGCATTTCCCTCATCACAGGGAGTGCGGCTGAATGTTCCCAGTGAGTTCCTCAGAGAACCTGCAGAAGTGCCCATGATAATAAATCTCTCTGGGCTCAAACTTGGGGAGAGTTGGTTTTAAACATTTAAAGAAAGGGAACCATCATCATATTACGTTGGGGCGTCCACATAAATTAAGACCTTTCTTGCTTCATATCTCTCCTCCCTCCTTTGCTTCAACCAGGAGGAGCTGGAGACCGCTTAGAAAGAGGGGAATGGGGGGAAATAGAGAAAAGGCACTATTTCCCATGTTAGATGGGGAAATAGACACATTCCCCTCCCCACCCAACATCCACTGTAGCTTCTGGTGGCTGGAGTCAGGGGAGAGGAGAAGCTTTAATGTTGAATGAATTTCAGAGGTTTGACTATTACATAGAGATGGGTAATGTAATCATTGAAATATAACTATTTTGTAATTAGAGATGACTGGAGACATTTTATTATAAGACTTTTTATTAAAAGAACAGATAAGGCATGGGACCTCTCCTCCCCTACCCCTTGTAACCCACTAAGATTCTATCCAGTGGAAGGGGAAGAAGTAGCCCTTTAGTTGGGTTTGAATGGGCAGAAGAAGAAAATGATTGAGTTGTTTTTTAATTGCATCCTACGAATGTTGCTTTTTTATCAACATAAATGCTATGTATAGTTTTAATTGGTGTAACTGAAAACCCATCTCAAACCAGCTCGCATAACAGCTTTGGACATAGTTCGATCGAGGTCATGGCCGTGTTTCCCAGTGATCTTCTTGACTCTGCCCTCCCTCCATGCCAGCTTCTTCCTCAGACTGGCATTCTTCTTGGTGACGAGATGGCTGCCAGCAGCAGGTGCAATGATAGGCTCCTGATCACTTCTGAAGGGAAGAGCATCAATTCGCACAGCCACAAACAGAATTCCTCAGTTTTCCCATTGAGTAAAAACATCTGTGAATAGAAAAAAAAATCCCTATAGCCAGGGAAAAGTGTACTGGTTGGATTAGTTCTGTATTAATTAGTCTAGTCAATGGAATATAATTAAATTACCTAAGAATCTCCAGAGACACTAGAGAAAAAGTGAATGCAAGCTGAATGCAAAGCTACCATCCAATAGGATAGAAATGGCATAGACGCTGGTGGGATGGGGAAAAAATGTGCACCACAGGATATCAGGAAGGACTGAATAGAAAACATGCCCTTGAGTGGAAGCCTTTAGAGAGGAAGAGGGGTTGGGATGGGCTAGGGGCCAGGGTGGAGAGTGGATTGTAAAGGTTTGGTCACAGAGCATGTGAGGGCACTGCAGATGGAAGCATTTGTGTGAGAACCCCGGGGCACTAAGCAGCATGATTCTGTTATGGGAACTATATGTAGTTGCTTTGTTGGAGCACAGGGTACTGGGGAGGTGGGGAAGAGATGAGACTGTTAAGTCAACATGTTTGGACATAGTGTGAGTAGAACTGAGCAGGCACCAGATGACACGCTCAAACAGGGTAATTGAGGACAGCTTCATAAAGGGACGGTTTACAAAAGTGTGGGCAGGATTAAGGGAAACAAAACTGGGACAGTGCTGTGCCATGGGGCTATGAACAGCAGGCAGCCATTTCCACCCCTAGGTCTGAAGGGGGATTGTAGGGAGCCATTACCAAGAAACTGGAGATGTTAGAGGCTGTGTGTCTGCATGACAGCAGCTGTGGTTTTGAGAGAGGGGTATTGCCTACTCTTAGCGGCCAGGCTAATTCCCCAACCTCTCTCCTCTTCATCAATACTTGTGATTTCCATTGGTTAAGATCAAACTGGACGTTGGAGGGAAAGGAATCCCACCAATGCAGTCTATACAGATGAGCATCCTGGAGCCCAGAACAGAATAGAAAGGAGTGGAGAGTAGATCCAGAGGGACAAACAGAAAACACACAGCATAGAAGGAGGGACAAACATTTGAAGGAACAAATGGAAAATATCAGAAAACATTCTGTGGGTCCTGGGATGTCATGGAAGGTTTCAAAGTTAAGAACACTGCTGTCCTCTAGAGGGGGCTCAAGGATTTCTCTTTCCACTCATGTCCTTCCCAAGGAGAAGAAACATCCATAGAAGCTAAGGGTGAAAAAGAGCCCTTGGCTAGGACGGAGCCAGGAGTAAAGGGATTGCTCCTGGAATGGGAAATCTCCCCTTTGCTCTTAGATTTACTACATTTGGATTGATTTTTAATCATAACAATTAAAATATTCAAGCTAACACTAAGTATTTTCCATGCGGCAAGTTTTCACTGTTGTTTGGCACAACTCTTTGAGGCAGATACCATTGTAATTCTCATCTTACAGATTAAGAGACTGGATTTGAACCCAGTTACATTGGACCACTCTCTGCTCTTTTTCTCCTGTGCTGCTGGTTTTGTCAGCTGGGACAGAGATTGCGCTTGTTTAGAAGGCCTAACAGAACCAGGGCACGGTTCATGGAAAAGGATATCTGCAAAGGGAGAAGTTTTCTGGTAGGAACGTCTTCATTTAACAATTCTAAGCACATATTTAACGACTGACCACATACTACCCGCCAAGCTCTGAGCTGGGTGCCAAGGATACCAGGTAAACAAGGTGACAGACACTACAGTGCAATGAATGAGAGATTTCAGAGCCTGACTGAGCGGATTTGAGGTCTGGTCTACTATGTGCTACCCATGTGACCCAGGGAAAGTCACTTAAGAACTCCCTGTTTCCTTCTCCCTAAAGTATAGATAATAAAAAAGTGCAAAGCACTTAGAACAACGCCTTGGCAGACTGCTACAGTTACAAAGGTGTGAGTTGCTGTTCTTACAACACACTGTCAGCCTTTGAAGCTTTGAAGGGAGTGTAGAGACACAAAGGACCAAGATCAGGTTCTTGGCAAAGTGCAAAGAAGCCTAAAAGCACCCACCCTGCTACTTCAGCAAGGCCTCCAGCTATAAGGGCAGAAGGCGTACTAGAGGCTGCACTCAGTCTAGCTCAGTTTTTGAGTTTGGGGCCAAAGCTCTAATTCAGGGGTGACACACAGGTGCTTGTCTGGCATTCCAGTTTAATCAATTGATACTGGCTGCCTCAACTACTGTGTTCACTGAGATTCTCAGACTGTGTGTGGAATTAATGAGAAAGAATATCATGAGAGATGTGATGTCTGCCATTGATTGAGGGTGGAGAAGAGGCGGTAAATTGTCTAGAACTGTGTTGTATGGCCTAGAATGGCCCTTCAGCAAGGGCAGCTGAGGAGGACTCAGAGGTCCTGATTACAGTCACAGGTTAAGGTGACCAACTATCCCAGTTTGCCCAGGACTGTCCCAGTTTAAGCAGTGAAGGTCCTGCATCCCGGGACACCCCTCAATCTTGGGCACGTCCCAATCAGCTTCACAGGTTTTTTTCTACCTGACAGTATCTTTTTCTTTTTCTTAAAATAAACTATGAGCTCTGACCAGTAGTGATTATTGTTTGTGTCTGGCCAGTTTTAGCTTGTGAAAATGCATCTTACTCTGGCCAATTGTAATATGCCAGCCTCATATCCTCCGATTTCCCCCCACTTCACAATAGCTGACCTCCGTAGCTCTCCTTTCTCAGCTATTTTCCCTGCTATATTCATTGAAATCTTAGCAGGAAACAGATGGCATCCTCGAAAGGGTTTAAAGGAAAAGAATTTCGTGCAGGGACTATTTACAGAGGCATGGGCAGGGTTAATGGAACCAACAAGAGCCTGGGAGACACTCATGGATTAGTCCCAACCACAAGAGGTCTGCAGGGACAAGGGAGGGAATGCTGTTGCCAGCCTGGTAAGAGCTGGAACTGTGCAGGAGAGGCCACCATGGCTGGGAGCTGGAGCCTCTGCCTGAGCAGTGACGAGCCAGGGAGGAGAGGGGAGGAGGGTGTAAAAATCCCTCTGTCCTCCTGCCCTCTGGCCCCTTGCCAGTGTCTCCTTGCCAGAGGGCAGGGAAAGTAAATGAAACAACAGGTCAGATAGAGGTCAGCCTCCCAGGCCACAGAGCGTGACAGGAAAGGGCAGAGAACGGATCTAAGAATAACCAGCTCCAGCCACCCTGTTGTCACTCAGCTTCCATTCTAGTCCCTTACTTAGCTGAAGAAACTCAGGTCCGCAGCACAGGGAAAACACAGTCTCATCAGCTACGGCATCACTGAGTGTTGATGGAGTTCAGTCATATCCCTTCCTGGAACCTAAACGGCAATGTTAGTCACCACCAGGATGTGGTGCTTCCACCAAGGAAGCAAAGCAAGGGAGAAAAAGACACATGTACAATGAAATAAGCTGCTACAGCCCCACATCTGAGCAGGTCTAATCTGATAACCTTGAGTCTCTTCTTCCACCCTCATGCCATGATTCCTTAGCCTCGCCTAGTACTTTGGCGGTTAAGGTGTTCTTACCTGATAGAGTGAGCCAAACCTCCATTCCCAGAGGCTCTAGGGCCTAGTGGTTCTGTCTTTGTTGAGTTGCTGCTGTTTCACATTGACCATTACTATTGGACATGGGAGTGCAGTGAATCCCACCGGCTCCAGATACAGTGTTCCCATTTTGTAGCAACAATTCCAATTTCTCCATGATAATCAAAATCAATCACACTGACCCATATAGACACATAATTCTCTACTCTTGATCAGTGGTGTGAATAGCCTGAAATGTCCAAGGGACACTCTTGTGTTTCCTAGTGGAAATATTTCTGTCCATTTGGCACAAGGACCTCAAGCCCACTGGATGCAATTTTCCAGGAACACGAAGACAATATTCTTGAAGTGAGTTATTAAGTGTATCTGAGAGAAGCTACTCCCATCTCCACTCCTGGGTTCCCAGAGCCATGTATTCAATACCCTGTATTGACCACTGATCTGACCTCTAAAGAACAGCACTCCAACCTCACAAGATGTTGTCTCCCAGCAGATGCCATAAATGAACCTTCAGTAGATCATCCCATCATTCCACCAAGCTAGCTGCCTCCAGATGATGTAAGAACAACGGATTCCATGATGTGAGCCCACGGTTGTTTCACTGTAAATGAGTTCCTTGATCAGTGGCAATGATGTGTGTGATACCATGGGGGTGAATGAAGCAGTCTATTGACCACATGTGGAGCAGCTGGCAAAAGCATCATGGACAGGAAAAGGAAGTTACTCTCCAGAACCTGCAATTATTTCCATGAAGACAAATTACTGCCCCTTCTATAATGGAGCAGTCCAACATAATCAACTCAGGTGGCTGATGTCCCAGGAAATGGTGCCAAATAAAAGCTCTGTGTTGGCTTCTGTTTTTGAAATCTGGGTACTCAGCAGTGGCACTGGCCAGATCACCTGTGGTGAGAGAAAGTCCATGTTTTTGTTCCTATATATTGCCTCTATTCCTGTTCCCACAGCCACTTTGTTCATAGGCCATTTATTCAAGCATGGCCAGTGTCTTAGTCTGTGTGGGCTGCTATAATAAAATACCATAAATGGGGTTGTTTATAAACAATAGAAATTTATTTCTCACAGTATTGGAGGCTGGGAAGTCCAATATCAAGGTACCAGCAGATTCTGTGTCTGGTGAAGACCTGTTTTGCAGTTCATAGATGGTGCCTTCTGTGTCCTCACCTGGTGGAAGGGGCTAGGCAGCTCTCTGGGACCTCATTTATAAGGGCACTAATCCCATTCATTAGGTACTGCTCTCATGACCTAACTACCTCCCAATGGCCTCACTTCCTATTATCATCACATTGGTGATTAGGTTTCAACTTATGAGTTTTGAGAAGACTCAAATATTCAGACTGTAGCAACGAGGAAAGGAGGCTCACTGACAATCAAGGGATAGATCATCTTGGTTACCTCCTTATTTAGTCTTCCATGCAGTAGATTTTCTCTGGAGGACATTGATATAGTACTCAAACAGCCTTAAAGACTACAGCCTTTCTTAGATGTTCATCATACAATTTCTGTCCAGGTGATCCTGGCACCAGTCTTCCAAGTCATTAAGAAGTTGACCAACCCATTAGCCACTGACCCCAGGAAATGGTGCCATCTGTGGCTGAGAATCCAGCCAGAGGCAATGGTGAGGCAGGAGAGGAAACCTCAGGTTATCTCTTCTTTCACGTCAAGTAGCCAACCAGATGTACTGCCCCAAGTTCTGTCCACTGAGAAACTTCTCTTTGGCTTGCAGAGCCATCCCATACATATACAGCCTTAAACCAGGCCAGTGACCTTGTCTTTTCTTGTTAAATGGTCATAAGGAATTCCTTGTGAGACCAGAGGTGTGGTTTGAGGGAAAGGCAGGAAGCAGTAAAAGTCTGAGTCATCTGCTTATGCAGAGAAGAGAAGTGCTGGGAACAGATCTGGAGGTGTGAAGGGATAAAGAACAACAGCTCAGCCATATGTGAGCAGTTCTCTACCGGTTAATTCAAGTGAGATGGTTCTTCACAAGCTTCCTCTTCCTCTGTGTGAGAAAATCCTTGTAGATGTAACATCACCAATATTACAAGCCAATAAGGCAATAAAAGAATATCTTAGCACTTGACATGTGCTTATGACAAATAACGTATTCACAATTCTTCCTAAAAGTACATGAGGTAAAAGTAGATACATCCCTTATCTATATTTTATTGATTTTTGCCAGAAAGTCTACCTTGAAGTGTGAGTTTTGAGTTTCTAATTAATTCCTTCTGTTTGTTCTTTTTAAAACTAGTTCCATTTTCATATTTTCTTGGTCAGTGGGTAATGGAATCAGATCAATTTTATAAGATCGGATTTATACAAGCATTATTGAAACTATTGAAATTCCAATATGGACTTTCTAAAATGTGCTTAAATTAATCTATGATATTAGAAATCAGGAAGGGAAGCAGAAGAAGTGGTAATGTTGTGTTTTCTCCTCTGGGTATTGGTTACATGGGTGACTTCCTTTTGCGAGATTACAACAAGCTGTGCATTCAGGAGAAATGTACTTTTCTGTACATATACTGTTCTTCAATATGAAGAAAATATAAAATGCACTTTATGTAATGATGACCTTCTTGCACAAATGTCCATGAACTAGAAACTAGATGAGAAAATTTCATGAAATGCTGCACCATTAGCATATTCTTCCACCTAAACAGTTGGCCTGCCAAAAACATTTGTCGACTTGTAGTAGATATAGTCTAATGGAGAGGGCAACATATAAAAACAATCAACTCATTCTCAAAACAAATATTTATTGAACACCTACTATGTGTCAGACACTAGTCTAGATACTAAAGATTCTGAGAGTGAGCAAAACAGGCAGAACTTTTTGTCCTTGTGGAACCGATGCTTAATGAGGGGAGAGAGATGTTCAATTTACAACAAACAGTGAGTAAATTACATGATGTGTTAGAAGGTGATAAGGGCTAGTCAAGAAAATAGAGCAGGGTAAGGGAGACAGGGAGTGTTGCGGGGAAGATTGCAATTTTACATAGGATGTTCAGGTCGGCATCATTAAGAAGGTGGTACTTCAGCAAAGATGTGAAGGAGAAGATATTAGCCATGTGTATAGCTGGGGAAGAGAATCCAGGCAGAAGCAATGGTGTGAGGCAGGAGAGCACCTGAGAAGTTCAAAGCAAAGAGGCCAGTGTCATTAGGACGAAATGAACAAAGGGGGAAGGAGTCAGTGCGAGGTCAGGGAATCGGCGGGTAAAAGATCATTGCAGGCTGTTGCAAGATTTCCACTTTTACTTTCAATAAAATAAGGCAGCCTTGCTGGAATTTGAGCTAGGGACTGGTATGAGCTGACCCACATTTTGGAAGCAGTGTGCTGCCACTTTGCAAATAAACTGCAGAGGAGCGAGGGTGGGAGCAGGGAGACCAGTTAGGAAGCCACTACAATAATCCATGTGAAAAATGGTGGTGGCTTGGATCAGGCTGGTAGCAGTGGACATGTAAATAATGGTCAGATTTTGGGTATATGTTGAATATTGAGCTAACAGGATTTGTTAAAAAAAAAATCGGATATGAGATTTGAGGAAAGGAAGAAGTCAAGTATGATCTTGAGGTTTTGGTCCTGAACAAGGGTAAAGCTGTCATCCGTTCCGATGAGGAAGACTGTGGGCTGAGCAAAATTGGGGAGGAAGTTAGAAATTCAGTGTTGGACACAGTAGGTTTGAGATGTCTATTAGTCAGTCTAGTGGAGAGGACAAGCAGGCAATTAAGTGTATGAGTTTAGAGTTCAGTATAAATGTGTGGATGCAAATGGAAATTTCACATTGAGAGGCATAGAGATTATATCTATAAGACTGGATAAGATAGCAAAAAAGAGTATAAAATAGAGAAGAGAACAAAAGACTAAGGCCTGGAGCCCTACAAGAGAAGCACCCAATGATACAGAAAGAAGAAACCGTTCTGTCTTAGTGTATTTCAAGCCTGCAACAGGACTAGCTGCCTTATCACCACTTACCACTGTAATAATTACCTCCCAGGAAAATAAGTCCAAGGACATTTTTCTAGTTTCTATGCCAAGCCATGACCATGAATAATTGCACAGTACCTGGCACATAGTAAGAGCTTCCTAATTATTACAAATTGTTGAATGAATTATTTCAGGTCTCTGGGGACAGGCCAAAATCTCCTGAGGCTTGATCCCTTATTAGAGACCCTTGGTGTTGAAAATACATTTAGGCTCCCTCGTCTTTGGGCCCTGCAAGAATATTGGTGACCAGATGTGTCAAGGTAGCTCCTACTTGGGACTGAGCTAGAAGCCAGGAGGCTACTCCATACAAAGTGTCTGTTCTTCCTTCCTGATCTACTCTATCTGGATCAATTCCTTTTTGGTCCTTGAACATCTATCCTTTTGTCTCAGAGCCTTTTATTTGCTGTTTCCTTTGTCTGTACCACCTCTCCTTTGAGTAGCCCACTGCCTCCCTTTACTGAAGCCTCTGCTTAAACTCACGTCTTCAGAGAAGCCTTCTATCACCATTTAGCCTTAGACAACACCAGTGTCTTCCACTTATTATTACCTTTATGCCACTTATTACCACCTTCCATTATATTATATGTATTTGGTTGGTTGGTTACCCTCTGACTCTCCCACTAAACTGTAGTCTCCTTGAGGCAGGGATTTCTTTTGTTCTTCCACTATCCCCAGATCTAGAACAAAGCCTCACCCATAGCAGGCAATTTGATAAATGTGGGTTTACGAATGAATCAATGCTGTCAGGTCTGATCAAGATACCACTTAATTAAATAACTATATAGATTTCCCACCATGTGGAAGGATTTGTGCTCAACATAAGTAAAAGTGAAGAACACGATCCTTAACCCACAAAAAGCCTGCAATCTGGTTGGGGCTATCAGGCTAGGGCTATTAGGCTGACAGCAATCACTTCCCAAAACTCAAAATTCTGTTTCCTGCCAGGCTCCTGAGAGGAGGGACAGTGCTTTGAGTAACAACAACCCTCATTTTAGCAAAGATTCCAGTGTGTTTTCCATGAGAGTCATCTCCGGGCAAATAGAGCAGGTTTCAAAGTAAATTTAGTTTCTCATTTGGGATGAACAGTCTGTGTTTTTTGTCTTAACAATTGTATCCAGCAATCCTTGCCTCACCTAACAATCCTTTTTTCACCCTTAGTCCTTGAAGAGTGGAGAAAATGATGTTTCTGACCATACCAGTAATAGGACAGGGGTCCGTTATAAAAACACTTCCAGGAAAGTGTTTGGAGAAAAACTAGATTATTAGGAGACTCCCAATTAGGATCTTATCCATGATTAAACTCTAACTTTGAAAATTTCCCAAAGTGTACACACACACACACACACACACACACACACACACACACACACACACACACACACACACACACACACACGCACGCACGCACAATAGAGTTAATAGATTCAGGCTGAAACCAGCTAATACAGTGGCACATTATGTAGAGTTTGAACTCTACTGTGTCCTAGCAGCAGGAACTATGTGGAAATACAAGAACCAAAACTAAGTATTCGTGTAGCTAAAAGGTAAGGATTTTAAGGATACATAAGGCTACAGAAGAAAAAAAAAAGAGAATAAGCAATAAGAAAAGCTTTCAAAATCTCACAGTTCAGTCTTCTCTTAGGAGGTAAAAGGGCTTTATTTCTGTCTCAAGAGTAGGCTTAGGCAAACCCAAGTCCTGCTCTTTGTGGTGGGCTTATGAGCAGGGTAAATGGAAAAAAGGAAATTCCTGGCAAGCCCAGGCTTGGAGATGGTACAAAAAAACCTCAGTAAGTATAGTGTATTTCCTTCTTTCCTGAATCCATACTAACTTGCCCAGTAAAACTTTCTTTAGTCCTTTACTTATTCCAAAACTTATTTTAATTTTCGCCTTTCATTTCTTATTTCCTTTCCCACAGATGGTACTGGGTAAAATAGAAGCCTGTAAAAGTAAAGCTTAAAGGCGTTCTTTCCTTTTTTTGGCCTTAAAATGTTTCACATGACTACATGATAGTCCCACCTCATCCACCCACACTTGCATTTTTCCTCTTCCTAGCATTAATAGGTCTAAACATTCAGTTAGGCAGGAAATTTAGAATAAGAAATTTCATCATTCTCCTGCTCTTAAAGGAGTTTTAAAAAATATTGAAGGGGTTTTGATTCCAGGTATGATGGAGTTAGCATACTCACTCTACCCTGTTTACCCCACTGAATGCGGCTGTAAAATCTGGCCAGAGTATGTGGCATGTCTGAGGACTCTGAAAAGTAAATAATAGCAGGCAGACTGGAGAAGACCGAATGGTGAGTTTATCATCTCCAGCTTCCCCCCGTGAAATTAACTCAAGGCTGCCTGAAACTCAAAGTGGGAACTGAGGCCCCAACAGAAAGAACTCAGGAGAGGTCCTCTAGTTCTGGCTCAAAGAGTGAGAAAGGAAACTCCTAAAACTCAGAGAGGCTGGGGAAAACCATGATTCTAGTCTTTCCCCCCTTTCTCTTGTCTTTCATTGACTTTAGTGCCCAAGAAATACTGAAGTGGTGGCAGAAACAGAAGCACATATGAGTCAAAACTCCGAGAAAGGGGAACATTCCTCTTCAGCTGGAGGAGCTGTGACCCCAAGAGGGTGAGGCCGACTTCTGTGGCTTTGTATCTCTCAGAGTTCTCTCATCACTTGGTCTGTGATGTGAAGATAGTTGCAGGAAGTGCACAACAGATTAGGGCTACCAAAACCCCAGGCTTCTGACGAGAAGAACCAGAAGGGAGCCCCAGGAAACCAGGAGGAGGTATGAAGGACATCACACAGAGAAAGGAGTTCAGGATTATGGCCTCTTATTGTTGTTTATGAACTCCTGGGCTCACCTTTGATTTGTACATGGGTGGATCTGACCTTAAACCCATGGACATTGAGAACTGATCCGCAGGACTGACCATTGCCCAGATTCTTGACTGGATACTGGTAGCACATTTATGAGACAGATCTAAAAAGGGTAGCAAAGGCTGTAAAAACTGGACTGACTGGAATCATAATCACAGGTGGCTGGTTGGAACATTCAGGCCGAACCCACTGGGTCAACTTCCTGCTAAAGCAAAAATATCTATGTTCTTTGTAGGGTTTAAACATGACCCAGAAGCTCATAAAATAATACTCAAAATGTCTAGAATACAATCCAAAAGTATGCAGCGTACAAAGAACCAGGAAGGTCATGACTCACTTGGGAAAAGACAATCAGGAGACACCAAAACCAGGATGACACAGATGCTAAAATTATCTGACAAAGACTTGCTAGTGGAGCTGTTGTAAAAATGCTGTACCAAATAAGGAAGTACTCTTACAAAAATGGAATGATAGAATGGCCCAGCAAAGAAACAGAACATGTAAAGAACTGAAAAATACAGCTTAAAAATAAAAATTCACTGGTTAGGCTCAGTAGCAGACAGCTGTTAACAAAGCAGAAAGTGATCTTGAAGGTAGATTGACAGAAATTATTAAATTTGAATAACAGAGAGAAAAAAATTGCAAAAAAAAAAAAAAAAATAGAACAAAGTTTCAGAGACTTTGAGAACATAAGCAAAAAGTCTAACATTTGTGTCACCAGAGTCTCAGGAGAAGGAAGAATGTAGTATAAAAAATATATTTGAAGAAATAACAGCTGAAAACATCCCAAATTTGGCAAGAAAAACAAACTCACAGATTCAAGAAGCTCAGTAAACCCAAAAGAGGATATTATCAATCCCAAGAAATCCACTCCCAGACACATCATAATTAAACCACTAAAAGCTGACAAAAAAAATATTGAAAGAAACCACACAAAAACAATACTTTACTTACAGGGTAACGATTATTTGAATGGCTAGATTTCTTATCAGAAACCATGAAAAAGAAAGTGAAACATTTTTAAAGAGCTTAAGGAAAAGAAATGTTGAACCAGAATTCTATATCTGGTGAAAATATTCTTCAAGAAATAAAGACATTCTTATATGAAGAAAAACAAGAGAATTCACTGCCAGCAGGCCTGTCCTAAAAGAACTGCCCAAAGGAGTTCTTAGTACAAAAGTGAAATGACACTAGAAGAAAACTTGTAAGAGCAGTAGTGAAAGAAGAAGAACAGATATGGTAAGTATCTTGGAAAATAGACAATTTTTCTCTTATCAAATGTTTTTAAACATGATGGTTGAAAGCAAAAGCATAACATTGCCTAATGGAGTTTTCAATATATATAAACATAATAAATAAGACAACACAAAGCAGGGAGGAAAAAGAGATCCATATGGTGGTGAAGTTTCCATATTCTACTTCAATTAGTAAAATATTGATTCTATGTAAATTTTGAAAAGTTAAGTATGTGCATTAAAATTTATGAGACTCAGCTAAAGCAGTGCTTAGAGGAAATTTATAGCACTAAATATTTCTATTAGAAAAAAAAGGTTTTAAATCTATCATCTAAATTTCCAATTCAAGAAACTAGAGGAAGAAAGATTAAAATAAACCCGAAGCAATCAGAAGAAGGAAATAATGATAAGAGCACAATCGATGAAACTGAAAACAGAAGAAACAATCGAAAAGTCAGTAAAATCAAAATTTGGTTCTTATAAAAAGACTGAAAAGAAAAGATGCCAACTACATGTATTAGGTATGAAAGAGACTATCACTACAGACTCCAGACATAAAAAGGATAATAAGAGAATACTGTGAATAACTCTACACACATAAATTGGGCAACACAGAGAAAAATGGACCAATTTATAGAAAAAACAAAACCTACCAATGCTTACCAAAGATGAAATAGATAACCTAAATAGTCCTATAACTATTAAAGAAATTTAATTCCTAATTAAAGACCTTCAAAAAAGGAAATTTTCAGGTGTAGCTGGTTTCCCTGGTAAATTCTACTAAATATGTTAAGAAGAAATAACACCAATTCTACAAAATCTCTTCCATATTTTCCAGAAAAACTGCCTAACTCATTTTAGGGGCCAGCATTATCCTGATATGAAAACTAAAGACAGTGCAAGAAAACTACAGACCAATATTTCTCATGAAAACAGATGCAAAAATCCTCAACAAAATCAATTTCCACAATATATTTTAAAAATAATATATCATACCAAGTGAAATTTATCCTGTGAATGCAAGATTGATTCAATGTTGACCATCAGTAATCCACCATGTAATGTAATCTACCATGTTAAATGGTCTAAAGAATTTTAAAAACCCATATGAATCACAGATATAAATATAAAATGTACCTGTGTAAAACTTTTGGAAGAAAACAGAAAAAAATCTTCTTGACTTGGGGTTAAGGAAAGAGCTTTTAGTTATGACATCAGAAGTATGATTCATAAAAGAAATTGATAAATTGAACTTCATCAACATTAAAAACTTTTGCTCTGCAAAAGACATTGTTAAGAGCATGAAAAGCTACACACTGAGAGAAAATATTTGCAAATCACATTTCCAAAAAAGGATTTTCATCCAGAATATATAAAGAATCCTTAAATCTCACCAATAAGAAAATGGTGAGATTAAAATCCAATTTTTAAAATGGACAAAAGACTTGAATAGATACTTTACCAAAGAGGGTGAATGGGTGGCAAATAAGCCCATGAAAAGATGTTCAACATTATTAGCCATTAGAGAAATGCAAATTAAAACCATAATTACGTATCTATTAGAATAGCTAAAATAAAAAATATTGAAATAGCAAGTGATGGAAAGGATGCAGAGCAACTGGAACTCTCAACTGGAACTCTTTGCTGGTGGGAATGCAAACTGGTACAGGCACTCTGGAGAAAAGTTTGACAGTTTTTTAATAAAGTTAAGCATTTATCTATCACCATATCTAGCAATCCCACTCATAGGTATTCACCATGGAGAAATAAATAAGTTTACAAAAAAAAAACTGTACATAAATGTTTATATAGTGACTCTATCACTATATAAACTAAATCACTAAAAATTGGACACAATCCAAATGTCCTCCAAGGGGTGAACAGATAAATCAACTGTGGTACATCTAAATACTGAAATCCTATTCAACAATATAAAGAAACCAACTATTGAATCATGTGACAACTTCGGTGAATCTCAAAGGTGTTAAACTCAGTGAAAGGAGCCAGTCTCAAAAGGTTACATACTTAATGATTACATTTATATGAAATTTTCTAAAAGACAAAATTATAGTGATGGGCAACAGATGGATGATTAGTGATCGGCTAGGACTGGGGTGGAGGAGTGTGACAGCAAAGGGATAACATGCAGGAGTTTTTTGGAGTGATAGAACTGTTCTGTCTTGATTGTGGTGGTGGTTATATGAATTTATACATGTGTCAAAATTTATAGACCTGAACACACAGAAAAGGTCAATTTTGCTCTATGTTAATTTTTAAAAATAAGACTAGAAAAAACAGAGAAGATCGCACATACAGTATATATAAAACAAACAGAAAATCATTGTTTTATTCAGTTTTCCTCTTCCATTTACCTGGGCTGGTAAATAGTTTAGGCAAAGTCCTTTCAGACTTAATACTCTACATGTTTCTTCATTCCCAGCTCCCATCAGAGCAGCCATGAAACTTGAGTCACCAAGTGCAGATCTGGAACAGATAGCTGGGGGAGAGGACAGGCTATCAGAAAGCTAATGACTTGGCCAGATGCCATTGTTTAAAGGAACAGGGAGGACATTCAAACCTTAATGGAAGTATTGAGTCCATGACACAAGGGGACATGCTTTAGTTTTAATCAGCTTTTTTCCTGCATTGCATTCCAAGAGTTTGCTAGGTCAGCAAATGACCAATGTGAAGTTCTTAAGTTTATAGGAAAGAGCAATCATTACCCTTCCATGTTTCTCAAAACAAAACTCTCTGTACACAACCAAACTGTGCCCCCAATGCCAAAGTAAGACTATAAATCTGTTGAGTTTTTTTCTTTGTTTGTTTTGGTAGACTGATGCTCCCTGAGGACTTATCTGCCTTGTGCATCATTGTTCCCAGCATCCAGCACATAACAGATGTTCACTTAGCATTTATTAGATTGAATTAAATATTAGAAGGTGGCTTTAACTTTCCAAGATTATTTTTAGGATCCCTAGTTCCAGACTGGGTTAGCAGTCAAAGTAAAAATAAGGATGATACCTGGTAGAAAAAAAAGAGGGTCTTGGTGAAATGCTTTTAGTGGTTAGAATACCGTACTCCAGATCAGAAAAGAGATGCAGCAGCTAGAAGCCCACTGATGTAAGTCAGGAGAATTGGCTTTGACTCCAGCCCAGGGACTGGCTGTCCAGTAGGAGATGGCCACAGAAATAGCACAGGCAGGTAGAGACTGGTGAACCACCCATGTGAAGCAGGTTTCTGTGAATATTAGGTGTGACTTGGAAACTTCCTTTGGCTTGGCTTGGTTAGTTTTCAAGTTATCTCAGGGGTTACTGTAAGAATACACATGCATTGCTTCTGGACCAGTTATCTCAGGAACTGAAGCAACACCAGCCAAGAGCAGCACTGCCTCAGATCGTCTGCTGCACTTGGCTATTTGCTCCATTTTTCTCTCTTTACCCACCAGCTTCTGCTGCTCATGTGTTGCTTCTGTTCCCACTACTAACAGGAGGATCTCTTAGAACTTTCTGGTTCTGATGGGTTGCAGAATCATACTGGACTAAAGTAATATGTCACATCCTAGCCAATGGATTGGTTGCCTTTGGGTCATAAATGCCTGTAGCTGGGATGACAAGGTATAAAAGTGGCCACAAAAAATCAGGAGAGAGGATAGGGCCCTTCACAAGGGGTGTGAGGGGCAGAAGCTAATATTTTGGAGACAGAAATTCCTCTAGACTTTGGGGCTGGGGCTGATAGTACCTTGGTGACACCCTTTTTCTTCATTTATATTGCACAGCAGGTGGAGGAAGTGGGCAAAGGCAGTGGCTCTCTTTAAGCTAGAAGGACACACTCACAAAGAATGACTGGAGGACAGAGCTTGTGTTGTTGGCTGGACACCCTTAGGTCTCATGCAGATTTGGAATGTTGCTCTTCTGGCATTTGAGGTACCCTAGGCTGCATGTGTCTTTTGGGGAGACAAAGTATGTTGGCTGAGAGCATGAATTTAGGATGTCTTGGGTTCCAATCCCAGCATGGCCACTTGCTTTGTGGTTTTGAATAAATAACCTCACCCTCTGAACTTCAATCTTCTTAGTTATAAAAAGGGGGTAATCATCTCTTAGATTGTTTAAAACAAAATTCTGGTCATGTGACTCTACTACTTAAAAATCTTACATGGTTTCTCATTGCTCAGAATAGAATCCCAAGTCCCTGCAATGGCCGACAACACCCTTCTTGTTTTCCGCCCTTCTCCCCTGCCTTGCTCTGCTGCAGCCGCATTGGCCTCCTGGCTCTTCCTTTCACATTCCAAGCTTGCTACTTCCTTAGCCTCCTTGTACTAGCTGTACTTTCTGCCTAGAACAATCTTCACCCAAGTACCTTCAAGATTCACTTCATGATCTCCTTCTCATCTGTGCTGAGACTCTAGTGTCTCAGGAAAGTCTCCCCTGATTCCTCAGTTTAAAATTGTTACCACTCACCCTTTTACCTGCATTCTAGATTCCCCTTGCTGTGCCCCGCTTTTCCATAACACATATCCCTTTCTAACACAGTGCATAATTAATTATTGATCCTGTTTATTTCCTCTCTCCCACAGTAGAATATTAGTCCCAGAGGACAAGAGTCTATGTTTTCTTCATGGGTTCATCTCTAGTACCTAGAACAGGGTAGGCACAGACTAGGTGCTCAAGCAATAGTTACGCATCAATGAGCGAGTGACCGTCAGCTGCCTTCTGTCTTCATTGCCTTCCATTGCAATCTCGACTTTTGATGATTAATTGAATCACCCTCTCACTCTTTATTCATTCATTTATTCATTAGTTTGTTAAACAATTATTTATGTTTCTGTCCTATACCAGGCACTGGAAATAGACCCACGAACAAAACTAAGTCACTACCACCTTACTCGCCAGGAAGGTGGGCAATAAATACAAATGTACTATAATGCTAGGTGCCATGGTTCACTTGCGAAAACATCAAGCAGAATGAAGTAGAGAGAGCTACTTTAGGTAGAGTGGCCAGGGAGGCATCCCTACTGAAGTCACACTTGATGAGGAGTCTGAGGAGGAGAGAGGTGAGCCATGTGGCTCTGGGGAAATGTGTTCCCAGGAAGAGAACAGTGAAGGCAGAGGCCTGGCAGCAGAGGGGTGAAGGGCACGTTGCCGCACTCCCCCAGCCACACAGGTCTGATGGCGCAACCTGCCATCCCCACACATTATACCTGGTCAGCCCAACTCTGTTACAGGCACTCATGCCACTGGGTAGACTGTGACACTGTAGGTCTATTGTTCTTGGTTCTCGGCAGTGCTCCTGCTGTTCCCAGATCCCTCCCCCACTCACCTTGGCAGTTGTCGCAAGCATCATACCTCACCTAAACCCACAATAAGCAGCACAACAAGAGCAACAACTAAGCTTTACTCACACTTCCTATCGCCCAGGCAACATGCTAAGTGTTCCCTTTTCCACACTTATTTAATCTTCACCCACACGTGTAGGTTAGGCATTGTTATTTCATCGATGAGAAAACTGCAGCTGAGCGAGGTTAAGGGACTTGAGCATGATCGCATTAGTAACTGGTGGTGCTGGGGGTCAAACCAGAGCAGGGGCTACACTAACTGAATCCAAATTCCAAACTATATCATTTTATTCCCCACTTCACTTGCTCAGAAAACTGAGAGCATGGAGGTGGTCAAGCACAAGAAGCCTCAGATTACATACATAGTTACCGGCCAATTTCATCAAATTGAAGAGGCTATTGATTATAAGAAGCGCTATTATTTTACGTAACACTAAGAAAAAAATACTGCAGATATAAATTGCAAAACAATGCTAAGACTATTCCTATAGAAGAGGTGTTTCAAGGTGAAGATAAACTGTGTTCAAAAATTGATGATTTTTAAATACAGTACATCCGTGCCCATCAAAACCTCTCTCCTTCCCATGTCAAAAGATGAGACATTCCTCCTCGAGACTAAAACCCTCTTTCTATGTTTTTTATTCTTTCTTCTCCTTGACCTTTTCCCACTTATTTTTCCTTTTTCTCTAGTGTTTTCAACTCTACCTTCCTCACCCTAAAAACATCTTCAGGTCTCTCTCATCCTGAAAATCCTGTGTTTGACTCACCCTGTGTCATCTTCCAGGTATTATTTCATTTTTATCTTTCCCTTCTTACTTATTCTTCCTTCCTTCCTTGTATTTATGTTGAGACCTGTAAAATCTATCACAGAGATATCAGATATTTTGGTCCTAATTATAAAGCCTAATATTTGTTTGCAGCACATTTGCTGTGGGCATGTGTTGTGGTTGTTTCTGCCCAGCCAACTTTCCACTGGGGAACTGATCACCCCCACACCATCCTGTAGAAATACCATTTAGTATATATGGCTCAGAAGGACTGTCTGCCCTCCCCCTCCACACACACATTCCTTCCTCCAGAAGAGGGCACATGATCCAGCTATGGTGAGAATTCTACAGCAAGGTTCTACCTTGTGCAAACCAGGCCAATCAGAATCCTGCCTTGAACATTTCTCTTGGAGCTCTCAGGAAAGATGTACCCTTCCTTGCACTGCTGGTGGCCATCTTGTCTTGATAGCCTAAGAGATGGAGCAAGGTATGAATCCCTGATGTCATTACCTAGATCCAAAGATGCCTAAAACCAGCATACTACTAGACGTTTCAGGCGCATGTGCTAATACGTCCACTTTTTGATTATGCTGTTGGATTTGTGTTTCAGTCACTTTCCACCAAGAGTGCTACTACAGCCTTACAGTTTCTAAAGAGCTTTCACATGCATTATTTTACAAGATCCTGTAGTTTTGTGGAGGCAGGGGATATGGTTGTCTTACTCATAACTAAATTTCTGGGACTAAACACAGTGCTGGGCATAAAACAGTTACTAAAAATACTTGTTGAATGAAGTGGGCAGTATGTGTGCTGTTAGTTACCCCAGTTTATAAAGCAGGACACTGAGGTCAGAGAGCTAGTTAGGTGGTAGAGTTGGATTAGAGTGGACCAGGTTAAGAGGCGTTGGTGAAAACTTAAACTGGGAGGGAGCAGTGTAAACAGGGTGGATTCAGATTATAATATGGGTGTCAAATCCATTTTCATCTTTTTTCCTGGAGTTCTACAGCAGCTTGACTATCTCTCCCATTAACTTTTGCTTCTCTACAATCCACTATACACTCAACAGCCAGAATAATATCATTAAGGTATCAGGTCAGGTCCTATTACTTAACTCTTCTGCTTTAAACTCTCTCATAGTTTCCCTTTACTTTCAGGGATAAGTATCAAATCCTCAACATACCCTACAAGGCCCTTATGATCATGCTGGCCCCTATCCATCCCTTAATTTCATTCCTCCTGCCCTTCACAGTATCCTCTCTGCTCCAGCCACAATAGCCTTCTTTTCCTTCCAGAAAAATACAGTTCTCTGCCCACTCAAGGCCTTCCCCAGTCTTCATCTAGTTAATTCCTCCTTGATGTCATTTCCTCCTGAGTCTTCTTTCCTTACTCCCATTTTAGATCAGGCTCCTTGCTATTCACTCTTGTCCCTGTGCTTTGTTTTTATAGCTCCTATCAGTCTGTAACAATTATTGACTGTTGACTTTCCCAAAGACCACCAGAATAAGCTGTTGATCAAGTAAAACTTAGAAGTATTTCAGAAGGGGGAAGTCTGGAGCTTATATTTATAGGGTTTTGAGGTCTGGAATCAAATGGTTTAAGGGAATATGACTGAGATGGGCAAAATTCTTTGCCCTCATAATAACCTAACCCTCAATGACTTTATTTGGGGATAGGGCCTTTCAGGAGGTAATTAAGGTTAAATGAGGTCATAAGGGTGGGACACTAATCCAATAGGACTGGTGTCTTTATAAGAAGACCATAATAATCTAGCAATGGGGAAAAGAGTAAGGTGAGAATCTTGAGGCAAATCTTGCTAAATAAACAGCTGTTTGATGAGCGAACAGCTTTCCAGTTTACTGATCTATTGTCCTGAGAAATTGGCTGTTTAAGCAGCTAAAGTTCAGATAAATTGACTTTTAGGAAGTTCCTAGAGCAAACACTGAAAGTATTTACTGGTATATAGCCTTAATTCCCTGGGCAAGAATTACTGAAACAAATAGTGAAGTGACGTTGATGTAGGCAGCTTTAGTTCCTACCCTGAGTTAAGGTATATGGGTGCAGGCAGTCTCAGTTCTCATGATATACCTGTGCTTATGTCACCCCATTCCCCAATAGCACTTGTGGCAATTGCAACTTTACATTTGACTAATGTCCATCTCTGCCAGTAGACTGTATGCTCTGTGTGGGAAGATCTATGTCACTTTATTCTCTATACTGATCACAGTACCTGGTACTAATATTTGCTGAATGAATGAGACCTTGGAAAATAGCCTGGATGAGAGGATGGGGGAAGAAATCAGACATTACTTTGTCTTCAGGCTTGTGTTAGAGCGGTTCTAGTAATGCTGAAGTGAGTGTTGGGAGGAAATGTTTGAAGGGAAAGATAAGTTCCACTTTAGGGAAATTGAGTATCATTTCCAACAGGAAACACACATCTGGAATTCAGGAGGGATAAAATCTAGGGCAACAGATGCAAATTTTTAAAGTTTTGCTTATTGAGAATGGCTTTAAAAATCAAAGCAATGTGGAGCTGACAGGGGGCTATCATTTTGCATTAGTCAGTTTTAGTTGCCATAAAACACCACAGTTCTGGGGGCTAGAAGTCCAAGATCAAGGTGCTGAAATGTTTAGTTTCAGGTGAGGACTCTCTCCTTGATTTGCAGATGGCTGCCTTCTTGCAGCGTCCTCACATGGTCTTTCCTCTATTGTACACACAGAGAGGGAAAGCACTCTCTGATATCTCTTCCTCTTCTTATAAAGACACCAGTCCTATTGGATTAGTGTCCCACCCTTCTGACCTCATTTAACCTTAATTACCTCCTGAAAGGCCCTAACCCCAAATAAAGTCATTGAGGGTTAGGATTTCAACATAAGAATTTGAGAACACAATTCAGTTCATAACACATTGCTACAAATATGACTTTATCAGAGAAAAATCCTCCCACAATTCCATTCAGATTGCTAGTCCTCTTCAGTCTGGCTATGGCAAGACTTTTTAAATGTACTAGGTTGTAAAGATGATAATAAATACATACATAGCACCTTCTCTGTGCCAGTTGCTCTTCTAAGTGTTTTATCTCCATAACTCATTCAACCTCCTAATAACTCTGTGAGGTAAGCGCTGTAATCATGTCCATTTACAGATAAGGGACATGAAGAACTGAACAAAAACTGCTTGCAACTACATGAAACAGGACTGGCTATTTTAACATAACTTACTATTCTGAGAAGTTCTTGTCCAAGAAGAGAAGGATGAAAAATATTTGTTTCAAGAACATACTGAAAATTCATTTATCTGAATAATAGACTTCAACTGGGCAACCCAGATTACTTATCAAAGGGTTGTTTGCTCATCGAGATTCACTTTGAAACCCACGCCTTGCTGAGTTCACTCATCCTAAGCTATTGTATCACAAACTTGGGCCAGTCAAAATCAGGTTCCCACACTAAAAATCCCACCTTAAGCCAGACTCCCTAAACCTTAAAAATATCTACCTTTGAAATCTTTCATCTAAGATACAGTGGGTCAAGGTGATGCTGTCCCTCACTGCAATAAGCAATAAACTTGGCTTTGCTTGACAAACAGATTACTTTGGTGGTGTTTTCCAGGGAGTTGGCAGTCAACAGAACCAAGAGATTAATGCCCTGTGTCCAGTGCTTTGCTTTGTGTTCACTAATTTTGCATGGAGAAGGGAGTAAGGCCAGGATTTACTATCCAAATAGACATGAATATCACCTGTGTGAAGAAAGTTAAGTTTTAGGAAAATTAATGGCAGAATTCTTTGTATCTGTTACAAAGTACAGCATAGTACTAAACTGAATTGAATATGAGCCTAGACTAAAGACAGAAGCAAGATGCTTCAGTAAGTTTAGCCAAAAACATCATGAAAAGTGGCCAGGTGAGAAGGAGGATTGGCATGGGGAAGGTCCCCAGGTACTGTCAGGCACAGAGATTAAAAGCACTGGTTTTGGATTCAGAAATGTGCTTACGTTCAGCCATCCCTGTTAATTCGGCCAGTAATTCGACTGTGGGCAATTAATTTCCCTGAGCCTCAGGGGCTCACCTATAAAATTGGAATAGTGTTTGCACCCACATCATAGAGATAATACGAGGAGCGAACAGAACAGTGTATGCCAAGAGTTTGTCACAGTGTAATTGGTGGTATTAATACGATTATTCACTGGAGAAGTTTAGGGCTTGGGAAGAAGAAAGATATGATCACTGGTATAGTCGAAAGAGATTGGAGAATTTGAAAGGAAGGAAAAAAAGGTATCACAAGCTGGGAATTCATGACTGGATTTTTTCTATAGTAGTTTGGTATTTTACCATGAAGGGCCAGAGGGATATTCCCCCCAGCTAAACCCTCTCTATTTGGACGTTAAAGCACTGTTTACCTCTCAAGAGGCTGCTTAGGCAGGGTTTAGGACTGCAGCAGAAGCTTGACCTTAAAAGGTCAAGAATTGAGAACCCCAAGAGAGAGATGAGATCTGTCAGTGAAACACCTAAGCGTTTTCGTGGGGATGTGTGGGAGGTGAGTACTGTTTTCTAGATGCTATCATAGGTGATGCAAAGAGCATGAGCTCACTGAGCCCAGGGTTGTTCCTTTCCAAATGTGCTTATTCACCAACCAAGCAAGTCCTGCCCAGAACTATGAGGAGGGGATGTTAAGCGGGCCCAGTGCTAATTGCATATCACACCAGTTTTACACTGGCCTCCAAAGAGGAATAATCCTGGGGAGGAAAGCCACTCTTCTCATTATTTCTAGAACTGTGGAGCTAATATTTATAGTGTGCTTGCCGCGTGCCTCTAGGTACTATCTTTGCATATTTAATCCTTCTCACAGACCTTTCCAGATATTTTTATCACCATCATTGAACTCCGATTTGATTTTCTTGTGTTCTCTTATTAAGTACTTAAAACTTCTTGAAAGAGCCCTGGGGTCAAAAAGAATTCAATAATTTGCAAGCAGACAGGAGAAATGTGATATGATGTTTGACAATGTGGAAACAGAGAAGAGTATAGAGAATCAACAATAAGAAGTTTAAAGTAAACATGGAAAGAAGGCAGGTCGAACACGGAGAAGGGCTAAAACCCCCCATTTTAACGGCATGAACTTATGTATTAACTACACATTCAGGGGAGGGTCTCTAAATATAAAGACAGAAGTTTTGAGAGTCAGTTGGACATTTTCTGTTTTTAATGTTCCACTTGGAAAATTGGGCAGTTTTCTGGAACCCAGAGGAGTTCTTGGAATAAGGTTAAAAGTTGAAAATAGAATATTTTATGGATATTCTTTCAGTTACCTCCAATTTTATTTTATGTCACTTAATTTTTAAGTTAACACTGTCTCAATATGCAGTCCACGTGGGTTTTAATAATTTTCATTCCATCTCTTTACTCTTTATAGGGAGATATAAGAGTGATTCATTTCTGCACTAGATAATATCCACTCTCAGAAAAAGTCAAAATATAAATAAAAGTTCTTCAAAAGTAACACAAGGGCAACAGTGGAGCTGTGCCAGTGTTGTGAGGTACACACCAAACCTTTCACAGATGTTCTAACATGTTGAACAGTGTCTCTTTCCAAGTTTCAAACTACCACCTTAGAAAACACGAGATTTGCCAAACTCTTCATGTGTCCTTCAGTAACAACTTAACAAACATTCCTGGGCATCTTCTATGGGCAATGGTCTGTGCAAGTCTCCTTAGAAATATAGAGGTGAATGAACATGAATTCGGACAAAAATTACAACACAAAGTAGGAGATGAGTCAGTGCTGCAAGGCACCCAAAGTGTAAAAAAACCAGAAGAAAGAGAGATTGTGAGTGGAAGGTCATAGGGAGCAGGTGGGATTAAATTTGGTCTTGAACGGGTGAGTAGGGTGGGGCAGGGGGGGCAAGGAGTGGGGGTTTAGAGTCAGTAGGAGGCTCATAGCCTATTTGGACTGAAGTGGGCATGAAGGCTGTTGGGGCCTGATGATGGGTGTGATGCTAGAAACCCACTGGGATGCTTTCTAAGGAGAACCCTTAAAAATTAGGTAGAGGAGTGATCTCCTTTGCTGTTACTGAAAAAATGTGAAAAGATCCATACCAGATACATCCCTGTGCCCTCCAGATTTTCTTTGCCTTTTTCTCCTCCTGCTCTCTTCCCTAACAGGCAGGCCTGCAGAGCCTATGATATCAAGGGTCTTCCTTACCCTCTGGTTTGGCCAATGGGGTGACCTGCAGGAGATCCAAGGGAGGGAGGCAGGTGACTTGAGGGAACTTCTTTCCCAGGCTCACTCCCAGTGGGGTCAGCTTGGGCTGCTGCCATCCACACCAGAATTCCACAACCTCTCTCAGTCTCTGGATTCTGATGAGCACTCCTCTTCTTTCAGTTGGGCCCAGGGGTAGAAACAGCCCAGCTTGGGTACTGCCCTATTCCTATTCCTTATACCCCACCACCTTTGTAGAGTCCTTTCTTTGAAACTTCCTCAAGTTTTTCTAAGGTGAGTGTGCTCCCTGTTCTCTGCTGAGGTCTCCACCAGACCTGAGTTAGAGAAGCATGAAGCTGCTCACTTTCGTCACAGGATGGGCACTAAGGGTCTGCGTTTATGCTATGGGGTCCCACACTTCAGGCCAAAGTTTATTAGAATGTTTGGACACCTGACCCAAATTAGGCTAATCAGGTATTATTTTGGGGAGTCTGCATTAAAAAATTCTTGTGAACTAGAGATGAGGTGATCTCAGGAATTGAGGTGTACCGTTTTTGCCCACTAAGTAATCCTGAGAAGCAGAGGAAGTTGGTCTATAGATAAATTCACTCATTAAAGTTGTCTGAAATCTGAATAGCTTTCAGTCCCTGGTTCCAGTCCCTCCAGAGAGCCAGGTAAATTCTTATGCTGAGGTCCCATGAGATAACTTGGTTTTCTGACCACACACACACACACACACACACACACACACACACACACACACACACACACACACACACACACACACACACGCACAGAATTTTTTGGTTGGTTTAAGCATGTTCAAGTCATTTTCTGCTGCTTGCAGCCAAAGAGTCTTACCTAACAGAAGACCCAATACATACAAGTATAATCCCAATCACCATGTGTGGGTACTTACTGTGTGCCAGACTTCTCAGGTCTTATCTTGGTTAATCCTCTCAACTACACTGAAAAGTAATTTTCTTGTAACACATCTTTCTTGCCTTAAAAGTTGCTTCCAATAAGTCTAAGTGCCCCTCATCTTTTTTCTAGGTGTTTTCAAAGAGATGTCTCATAGTGTCTCATAAACCATGTCAACCTCAGTCACCACAAATCTGTTCTGTTCTTTTTGATCATTGATGACTTCACTCACAGATGTCACTGCATACCATGAAAATGACAATATCTACATCCAAGGTGCCACCTGGAGATGCTCCAAAATTTTCTGGTCCTCATACTGTTCAAACGTCTCTGAATTTGGTGAAGAGACAGGGAGCATGTCTCCTCTCCCATTTTGTGTCAACTCAGATCCTTAGCATTTCTTCATGTGGCCAGAGGTTATAAAGTCTCTTGGTGAGATCTGTGAGCTGATGGCAGAGCTTCTCCACTGTACATCATGGGACACTAGTGAGCCACAAAGGTTACAGGGGTGCAGCCTGGTGCTAGAGCCCTGGCACTGTCATCTGCAGTCTTATGTCATCAACCCCAGGGTAGCCTACTATCACTTTCAATAAATAACATGTTGTGAGAAAGAACTCAGGGATCTAACAATCCATACAAACCTCCGACCCTGCACCAACCATAGGAGATACACATCTGATCTGGACCAGATCAACAGTCGACATGGTGCCATTATTTGCTTGCTTGCCTTTTCCTGTTCTCTGGTCTCTCTTTTTTGTTAGAAAATGAAACTTGCATGCAAATGAATGGAGGCAGATGTGGTGTATGAGATGTATTACTAGGAAATAAGAAAGGTGTTCTGTAGGTGCTGTCGCATTAGCCAGCCCCAAATGCTCATACGTATATTTATATATATATACATATATATATATATTCTCCCAATCTTTCATATGAGGATTGTCTTAGAGAGGTAGGTCACCTACCTGAGGTCGCACACTAAATGACAGAGCTGTGATTCTAGCCCAGGTCTGTCTGGCTCCAAAGCTATGTGCCTGATTCCTCACTATCACCACATCCTTCTTCCCAGTGTTCCATTGATTAGGGTAAGACCTTCAAATCCCCATTTAAGGAATGTCTGGGGCAGCCATGGAAGTGCACCTCTCAGAACTCCCTCAAGAGGGAACTGCCACAGGATTGCAGTCAGGTGACAGCCTCCAGCTGCAGCAACTTAAGGACCTTGTGCAATGTTTGAGGTGAGGACACGCTGTCTCTGGGTAGCTCCAACCAAAGACTGAGCATGGCAGGGGTACTAGGGCCTGGCCATCTCTGCTCAACCTGGGACACCTCTACAGGAAATCTGTGAGTTGGAGCTCCCCATTGGGCTGGCCAGGATGGTCTCAGAGCTGCACCGTGGTCTGAGGCTTTTCCTGCACAATCCTCCATCCTTCCTCCTCTTGCAGGTGTCAGACTTACATTGTGGTCTGAGGACTCATGCCCACTCCTGCTCCCTCACTCCTTTATCATTCATAGGCATCACTCCCAATAAATCTCTCACATTCCTAATTTTGTGTCTGTTCCTTGACACAAGCTCCCTGAGTGAAGGGACCATGTCACATAATTCTGTTTATTCTTCACAGCACCTAGTACAATACTGTGCTCATAAGTCTCGTGATTCTATTTGGATGAACAAGCAGCTTTACATGGTAGCAAATGACCAGTTTCAATGTCTTTCTATACCAGGTCTGGGGAAGCTCTGGGCCCAAAGGCCCAGAATGATATCAGGCAAAGGTTGGCTTTAGAACATCAGACTCACTCATGGATCTTGCTGGGTCCCATTCTCAAAGATTGTGACTCAGAGGCATGGGGGAGGGTCAGGTCACTCTATTTCTAGTGAGCATGCCCACTGGGTTCTGAGCCAGGTGGTCTTCAGACCATGTTGGGGAAGCCCAGCTTTTGAGAATGATTGCTACTACAGAGTCCTCCCATTTCTTCCACAACTACTACATTCAGTGTTCCTATGAACTTGGGAGAATCGTGGCATATTCCAGGACCAGGATTTTTCTATCTCCTGGATATGTTCCATTCTGCATTTTGAAATGAATCAGGCCTCAGAATAGAGTATAAAGATTGCCTTGAACCTGGATGAGATAAATTGGCAGTATTACCAGCTGACATCTGGATGTGGGCTGGGATTATGAAAGGTAAGCAGTTAGCCTCGTTTTACAATGCGGATCGCTGGCATATGAGTCATTCGTTATAGATGTAGTAATTCAGTTTGGTCCAATCCTGCCCCTTTATTATTCTAGCAGAATGTCTTCTGTTCATATCTTATCCATCCTTCAAGGGTAATCTCAAAGAACACTTTCTGACTCCTCCAAGATCACACCTTCTTGCAAAAGGTTCCATTGTCCCCTTGGACAGTACTATCTTCCATGAAAGTACACTATATTTAAATTGTTTGCTTTATGTATATTTGTCATGCATTAGCCTGAAAACTCTTTGGAAATGAAGTTCATTTCCTCTCATCTCTTTATTCTGATGCTTACCCCAATATCTAGAGCATGTTAGGAGATCAAGTGATGGATGAATGGACAGATGGATGGATGGACGGAAGGATGGAAAGAAGGAAATATGGGAGAATGGAGGTCAGAATAAACTAAAGGTGACCAGTCACCTCCCTGGGACCGCATCATTTCACTTTACTTCCCACACCCACGTTCAATATCACATTAACTTAAAAATAAATGATTATGTCACAGAAATATATATTCATTCTTTGTGGTCTCAACTAATTTAAATATACTTTAAATGAATTGAAAATGTTTATGAGGACATTTAAAATGAAAAAAATTTTTTCTAGCCAAGCTACAAAAATTTAGATTGCAGGAAGTAGTGTGATGTACTGGGCTTTAGAATCAGTCTGGGGTTAAAACCCCACTTTTTTAGTCACTGGCTGTGTAAAATGGGTTTGCTCATCTGTAAAATGGGATCAATAATATTTATATCATAACACTTATATGAACCCTAGCCAAGTGCCTGGAACATAATAAAGGCTCAACAGATATTAATTACCTTCTTCCTCTTCTGGCCAAAACTTAATAGAATCCTGTACTTAGAGACCAAATCCATGTTGTCATTTAAAAAAAAAATTTCTAAATGCACAAACATTAAATTAGAACCTCAGTAAGTACATGTCTGATGAATGAGGAAATTTTTTCATTGCGTCTGGCTTATTCCAAATTCTAATTTTAGTTCCCCCTTCAGTGTTTGGAAGTGAATTTAAAAGCATAGCAACATGACTCAAAAGATTAAGCTTTTCTATCCAGAAATCTTGATTTAAATCTCCAGTGTTTGACTTTTGACAAGAGTGCAAATGTTGGCATTACCTTCTTTATTAGCAATTTGTAAAGAACTGGGATCTCGCACAGCTGTGTGCAGCTCAAAGATGTACCAAGTGAAGAATAAATTTCCTGCCCACACAAACTCAAGGCAAAAAACCTCAAGCTGTCTTAAATTATTCTGACAGCTCAAGCAAGGTTTCTTATTTTTCTCATAAAGAAACTTGACAAGATCATAAGAACTCTACACTATGTAGAATTTTCACCTTATTTGAATGTAAAAGCTGATGATATATTTGTTTTAGGAAAGACTAAAGACCTTGAGTTACAGAATTTACAGATCTCACTCTAGTGAATAGGCAAGTAAGAATTCCTCTTTTAACTTTCAAAAAGAGAGAACAGAACTGAGGTTACTAGAGGTGGGAAAGGGGGAAGAGGAGGGGAGGTAATAGAGGAATTGGTAAAGGGCCAAAATCAAAAACGATTACATTGCATAATGTTGAATATACTAATTATCCTGATTTGAGTATTACATATTGCACAGTTATTGATACTCAACTCTGTACCACACACATATGTACAATCAACTATGTTTCAATGAAAGTGTAAATAAAAATACCCCCCCCCCAAAAAAAGAATTCCTCTTTTAAGCATCAAGCTGACTAGTGGTACGATCTGGACAGGGTCTGCTCACACCCGTCTCCCAACATGCATTCCCATAGGTACAAGTACTTCATACTCACAAATACAGTGTGCTCACAATTGCCCAGATCAAGGTGGGCCAGGCCTCCTTGAAACCCTGCTGGAGACCACCTCTCATTTCAATTGGACAGCAATGGGAAAGAGGATTTAACAGAAGTATTTCTGCTTAAAGCCCCATTTACTAGAATCCATTAGTACAAAACACTAAGAGAGGGCTGCAAAAATCTAGTATTCTCAATAAAGCTAAGCCTTAGACAAAGACCAAGGAAACTCACCTATTGGACATTAATGATGGGAGAGGCACTTAACATTATTTGTGTACTTTATATCCTGACTCTTTCCAAGGGGAATTATAAAGGTGCTAATAAGAAAATATACAGGATAAGTGGGGACATTATACAATAGGAAATAAAAATGAAGTCAGAGGAAGGTAGTATATATTGTACATGAGTCCCAGTCCACTTGCTAGCAGTGGGCTGCAAACCTAGTCTGGAAATTCTTACCAGCCAATAGAATAATCCCTTTACATGGTGCAGTGTCCAAAAGATAATAGCAAACCTGTCACTCGGAGACACACAGCAATTCCTAGGACTGAGACCCAAGGGAGATATTTTTCCCCCATGAGTTTGTGAAGGATGAAGAATTTTAGTGTATTATGGGGGTAATATACAACCACCCTAATAAGCTTGAATATGCCAAGACGGACTCTGAGCTCATTCTTCAGGACCCTCTATATACAGAGGAAAAGAGCAGAATGGAAATCAAATTATGACTCGATTAAAAGATGTTCAACCGTTCAATATTTCCCCAATCCACGGCTGTCTGGTAAAAGCCAATTCTAGCATGAAGTAAAGGCTTGAAGCAGAAATGAGTTCTCCCATCTCCTCCTAGTAATGCCCAAGTAAGTGCACCTATTAAAAGGGGTCAGGCCCCCCAGGTTTTCTGAGTCTGCCTGTCTACCCTACCATGTGGAGTGGGAGAAAGAATAGGGCGTAACTAACCTGGGAAGTAGGGTGATGTTAGCTGCATAGGAAACCACCCCAAACTTAGTGGCATACAACAATTATAGTCTCATTACTATTATCTCTGTGATGGTTCTGAGGTTGACTGGGCTTTGCTGGGTGGTTCTCACTCAGAGGCTCTCACACAGTTGCAGCTGGACGGTTGCTGGGGCTTGAATCATCTCAAAAGCTCCTTCACATATACGGCCGGTGCTTGATGCTGGCCATTATTTGGGACTGTGGCTGGAATACCTTCAGCAGGCCCGTCCACATGCACTGCACTTTCTTACAGAATGATATCTGGGTTCTGAAAGCAAATATCCCAAAAGATTGAGAGATAGAGATAGATAGATAGAGATAGAGACAGACAGAGAGAGAGAGAGAGACACCGAGACCAGGTGGAAGTTGTTTTGCCTTTTTATTTTTAAATAAGCTTTACCTTGGAACAATTTACAGAAAATTTGTAAAGAAAGTACAGAGTTTCTGTATATCCCCTCACCCAATTTCCCCTAATGTTACCATCTTTCCTTACTCTGGTACATTTGTCAAAACGAAGAAACCAACATTGGTTCATAAATATCAAAGTCCAGACTTTATGAGGATTTCACTAGTTTTTCCATTAATGTCCTTTTTTCCTGTTCCACAATGCAATCCAGAATCCCACATTGCACTTATTCTCATGTGTCCTTAGTCTCCTCTGGCCTGTGACAGCTTCTCAGTCTTATTTTCATGACCTTGACAGTTTTGAGGAGTACCAGTCAGTTATGTTGTAGAATGTCCATCAAATTAGATTCATGTGATTTTTTTCTCATGATTAGACTGAGGGAATGGGTTTTTGGAAAAAAACCCACAGGGGTGAAGTGTCCCCCTAACACATCACACCTAGGAGCACACGATATCCATGCGGTTTCACTGGTGATGTTAACTTTGATCACGTGGTTAAGGAGCAATGTTTGCCATGTTTCTCCCCAAATTGCTAAAACTGCTATTTTTTCCCTTTCCGTATTCTATTCTTTGGAAGCAACTGACTAAAACTCCACCACTGGTAGTGGATAGGATCTACATGTGTCATTTGGAATTCTACTTTATGGAATATTTTCTCTCCTTCCTTATTGATATATTTATATCAGTGTGGACTCATATGTATTCATTTTATATTGTAAGTTATAATCCGATACTACGTGATTTATTTTACTGCTCAATTTGTCCCAGCTTTGGGCATTGGCGGTTCCTTTGCTCCCATCCTTCAATTTCTAATCACTTCCTTACATTCTTGTACTTCAAGATGCTCCAGGCTCACTTGCATTTTCTCTACTCCATCCCTGAAGTCAGTCCTTTCTATAAGGAGCCCTGGCCTCTTTTATTGGAGAATGGTACTGAACCTCCTTTTATGACCAAGACTTGTGATATAGTGTCTCTGCTGGTTGAGAGAGTCACAAAGGCCCACCCAGATTCAAAGGGGAAGGGACATAGTCTCCATGTCCTAATGGGGGAATGAAAAGGTAACATTTTAAAAAGAGTCTCAGGATGGGAGATATTTGGAAAATACAAGCTGTCTTAGGTGGACAGGGTATCTCAAGAAGCTGATACTTGAGCAAAGACTTAAAGAAGGTGAGGAAGTCAGCCATGTGGCTCTCTGTGGGAGGAGTGTCTCAGACAGAGGTAATAGTTAATGCAAAGGCCTTACAGTGAGACCGCACCTGAGGTTTTTAAGGAACAGCAAAGGGGCCATTGTAGCTAATGGAGAAGGAGTAATGGAGACTCACAGAAGATGAGGATAGATAACTAAAGGAAGGAAGCAGATTATATGGGGCCCAGAGGACCTTGTGAAGATTAGGGGGCGCAGCCACTGCAAGATATGGAGTGAAAGATGACATGATCTGACTTATATTTTAAAATATACTCTGTTGAGAATTGACTTCAGGGGACAGGTGCAGAAGGAGGGAAACCAGTTAGGATGCCATTGCAGTAATGTACGCAGAGGTGATGATGGGTTGGACCAGGGTGATGGCAGTGGAGGTGATACAAAAGTGGATGGATTCTGAATATCTTCTGAAGCTACAGCTAACAGAATTTCCTGCTAGACTGGAGAGGGGGTATAAGAGAAAGAGGGCGATCAAAAATGACTTCGAAGTTTGTCCTGAGACACAGAAAGAGAAATACCACATGTCCTCACTCCAAAGAGGGAGCTAAAAAATAAACAAATTAAAAAAAAGAAAGATACAACAATCACAATAATATGCTGAACTTTCAAAAGGACAGAACAGAACTGAGGTTACCAGAGAAGGGAAAGGGGAAGGGAGAGATGGTAAGGGAGAATTGTTAAAGGGCCACAAAAAACAATTACATCATATAATGTTGAATACACTCATTATCCTGATTTGAGCATCACATATTGCATGCAGGTATTGATATTCAACTCTCTACTCCACAGATATGTACAATCAACTGTTACAATAATAATTTTTTAAAATAGACAATGCTTTTTACACATTAAAAAAAGTTTCACTGGAGAAACTGGAAAAATAAAGTTGCCATCAATTGAGATAGAGAAGACTATGGATAGGGGAAAAATCAAGAGCTTAATGTTGGAAATATTGATTTCCAGGCATCTATTAGACATCTAAGTAGAGATGTCAAGTAAGCCTCGGGTACACATATCTGGAGTCCAGGAAAGGAGTCTGGGCTAGAAATGAATGTGATTGCACGTAGATTTGTATTTCAGGTCATCATGAGATCAGCAAGGAAGTGAGTGAAGATAGAAAAGAGAATCCTGGACTGCTCCTTGGGGTACTCCAACATTAGGAAAAAGCAACCATCAGAGGAGACTGAGAGGGTATAACCAACAAAATACATAAAAACCAACAGTGTGTCATGTCTAGAAAGCAACTGAAGGAAGTGTGCCATGGAGGAAAAAGCCATCAACTGTCAAATAATATGACTACGTTCAGTAAGACGAGGACTGAGAAGCTAAGCATTGGATTAAACAATATGGAGGTCATTGCTTTTCCTGACGAGAGCAGTTTAAGTGGAATTACAGGGGCAAAAGGCTGAGAATAATGGTTTTAAGAGAAAATGAGAGGAGAGGAATTGGCACTAGCACAGATATCTCTCTGAGGAATTTTGTTGCAACAAAGTAAAAAAAAGGCGTGGTGACAAGTTGGGGGACATGAGTTCAAGAGAAGCTTTATATGCCCATGGGAATAAGCCAGCAGAAGGAAAAGACTGATGATTTAGGAGAGAGGTGGCAAATTGTTCCAGCAATGTCCTTGCATGGGTGAGAGGTCCTGCGGCCTGGTACATGGGGCCCCGTGCACCGGGGCTTCAGTAGGAGCAGGCACACTTCCCCTGATTCCAGCAGGAAGGCAGAAGGTGTGGGTGCCGATGCTGGTAAGTTGATGTGGTGGTGGTGGGCTTCAGCTGTAATTCTCTTCTAATTGATTCCATTTTTTCAGTGAAGTAGGAGGCAAGGCCATTAGCTGAGAGTGAGAATGTGGGAAGATGTGTTAGATGTTTGAGGAATGAAGAAAAGATGTAGAGTAGGCACCTTACAGAGTGGGAGAGTGAATGGATCAGAGACAGCATGGATTCCTGGCAGCATCGTGGTGCTACCTGAGGGTCCTTGTATTCAGTTCAAAGTGAGGTAAGTCAACATGGCTGTGTTTTCCTCCACCCACCTTCAAGGGCAGGTGCCGAGTAGGCAGAGAGATGGATTAAACCAGGGTGTGATGAGATGAGAGAAGGTAATGGAGGAGAGGATGTCAGCAAGGGAGTGATTACAATGACTAACTGTTTAAGCTGAGTAGGGCAGACAGTGAGGACACATTAAGGAGGTGAAAGACAATGAAACATTTGTAGGATCACTGAAGTGAATGCTTTGGTGGGCAAAAAGCAGAAGAGTACCACACATGAGGGCTAACTTTTACACTGAGTGACCCTGCCTTTCAGTAAAATTCAGCTTTATGAAAATACCAATAGGATAACCAGTTCCTACTCCCTTGAGCTGGAAAACTTCCTAGGGAAAAACAGGGAAGAGGTTGGAGTGGGAAGGAAGATAGAAATACCCTCTTCACCAATAATATTCACAAAAATTAGACAAGGTAATAAATGATGTTCTTTGTGCAGTAAATGCAAAAGTGAGTTTCATAGAATTTCTTTTTCCTGATCACAGTCTTCAATGAAGGCTTGTGGCGTCATACTAAGGCACAATGCTGACATTTAATTTAATACTGTCTTGTGGTTGTCCCACGGAGGGTGGGATCAATGGCTCTCGGCCAAAAATTTGTTCACATGTTGAGAGAGATGATGCCACAGGCACAGCAAGAAAGTATGAAGAGATTTATTACTCCCACATTGAGGCTTTCTGGGGAGAACAGAGCAGTCACACAGGCTGCAAATGGCTGGAGAGTAGGGGTGAGTGGTGTGTGCACGCATGCACGTGGGTGTGTTGAAGGTAGGAGTGTGGATGGGCTGCCTCACTAGCACCAGGAAAGGGAACACGTGAGCTTTCCCATAGGCTTGCCCAGATGTGGGCCAAAAAGAAGGAGGGGTGAGACCTAAAAGTGTCAGTGGTCAAACATCAAAAATGGAGTCAGTCTTTATTAAACTATATGCCACAGACCTATCAGGCAAGTATAGTATGGTGATTACAATCTTAAACTTAGGAATCAGGCTGGAGTTTAAATCCTAACTCTTTTGCTGTGTCTCCTTATTAGCTATTTGGCTTTAGGCAAATTACTGAGTGTCTTTGCTGTGTCTCAATCTCCTCATCTGGAAAAGGGCAGCAAAAGTAGTTAACTCCTGGGTTGTTGTGCAGCTTCATGATGTTGGTAAATTGCTTAGCACCGTTTTGGAATTTAGCAAGCCACATGCTAATTGCTGAAAATTCTGGGATTGACATTTCTATTTCAGATATGTGTGATCTTCATGGCTGAAGCATGTCATGCTGTCAATGGCTCCAAATATGGTATTTTTCAAATAATTTATTTTCTTTAATCTGAAGCAGTACATATTCACTGCACAAAATCTAACTTTTAAATTTATATTCTGTTCTGTTTAAGATCCTGTAATAGTTTATAATTAGAAAACAAAACTTAACCCTAGAAAAATCAGAGAAGGAATCTTGGGTGAATCAGTTTGTTCTTTTAATTTAGGGATTATTAATTTATCTTTGAAGATTAATTTTTATAGGTAGATTCTCTTAAATCAGAGAATATGTTTAGTCCATTTTGAGAAAGTAAAAGCTTAACTCTTTAATATCCCTCTAAGCATTTATTGCCATCTTCCATATGCTCAACATTCATTCACTCATTCATTAATAATTATTAAGCACCAACTATATTTGAAACAATGGGACAGGCCCTGGGGATTACGCAATGTGAACAAGCAGATACAGACTCTACTGTCATGGGGTTTGGCAGACTAGTGGGGTGGATGGACAATCAAAGAATCACTCTTTAACAGTCATGTTTTTTAATTGCAAAAGACAGAAACCAACTCTGATTACCATAAAGGGAAGAAGCAGTTTTGGAATGCTGCTGTGTACCCACGGATACCATGGAACTCTGTAGAGCAATCACACTTAGAAAATAGTGTTACTAAGGGAGTCTGGGCCCCTTGACCAGGTCAAAGCCTGGTCAGGGTACTCCTGCTGCCCTTGCTGAATCCTGCCGCTGAAATCACTGTGACCATGGGACAATAATGCAGCCACTGTGCTGTCACCACCATGACCCTGATGAGCCCTAAGCGGCCCTGGCTTCTTTAAGGCATTTGCTGTATATCCATCAACCAGCAGGAGCATCGGATTGGCTGAGCCTATGTCTTATGCCTATCGAGGAGGTCAGGGATCTGATGTTTGGGTTTTCTGTGCTGGGAAGTGAGAAATGCTGGGCACCCAACCAAACAAATACAATTAACAACCACCACCCACACAAAGAAAAATGGTTATAACGACTGTTAAGTGCTTTGAAGGGGCATTGTGATAAAGCACTGGCATGGGGAGACTTTAGCCCACCTGCAACAAGAATACATAATACTCTTGGTGCTTCACAGTCTTCTCTCGGGCTTGAACTGCTGGTGGCTCTGACTTTGGAGGAGGCACTTTCGTCCAGGGCATTGTTCCCTACACCTTGGTCATTCCCACTCCTCCTATCCCACGTGGCCATATCTGTGCACCATCTGCACTCACATTTACAACTCATCTCTCTTACTTAAATATATCTACTTTATATACCACTTCTGTAAATGGAAAGCCAGTATCATTTGCCATAAATAGAGAAAAAAAAAAAAAAAAAAAAGAATAAACGCAGTGAAAGGAAATAAAGCTATGTAAACCTAGCTAGGTACTTCTATGAACATTCCAACAGTGGGACCCACTTTGAGCAAATGTTAGCTATTGAAAACATGACAGCACCACTCAGAGATGTCATCCTCGACCTTATTAGAAAAACTAAGAGGATGAAAAAGGGATTTTCAGACTTTGTACTTTGGTGTGTTTTTAAATACTCCCTGGGAACCATTTAAAATTAACTTTTATATCACTAGTAGTACCATATTCTATGTTTTGGTTGATAAATATTAGAAAAGGTGTAGGCTTAAAAATGGGCAAGATTTGAATTTGAATTTCAACTCCCCCACTTATTAGCTGTGATTTTAAGCACCTTCTGCAAAACTTTTCTGTAAAATGGATGCAATAATACCAATTTTCCTGATGTGTTAAATAGTTCAGTGCTGCTGAAACTATAATGTCCATAAAAATCACCTGGGGACCTTGTTAAAATGTAGATTTTGAAGGTCTAGAGTGAGGCCCGAGTTTTTGCCTTTTCCAATAAAATCCCAGGTGATGCTGATGCTGCCATTTCGTGGATCACACTTTAAGTAGCAAAGTTGTAATTTTGTGCTGTCTCTATGGTAGCCACCTGCCACATGTGGCTGTTAAGCCCTTGAAATGTAGCTAGTGCACTTAAGAAATAAATGCTTCGTTTTTACTTAGTTTCAATTGATTTTTAAGAACTGATACTGGGTTCAGTTATTGGAAAACAATTCTTAGTATATTTGGGACAACTTGTGAATCTATCTTTTCAGCTGTTAATTTCATGAGATTTAAAGAACTGAACATGTATTTACAATGAAAATTTAATGTCTGAATTGAGATATACTCTAACTGTAAAATAAACACCAGATTTTGAAGACTTAGTTAAAAAAAAAAGAATGTAAATTATCTTGTTAATAAATTTTCTATTTATTGCATGTTGAAATTGTAACGTTTTGAATATGCTGGGTTAGAATACATTATTAAAATTAATTTTATCTGTTTCTTTTTACTTCTTAAAATGTGGCTACTGGAACATCTAAAATTATGTATGTGGCTTGCATTATATTCCTATTGGACAGTTCAGGTACAAACCAGTCAGCCCAGGGCCCGGTTCTCTTGAAGCTGCCTTCCTCCTGTGTAAATTTGGTGGGGACTTCTGGCTGGAAAAAGGAAGCGAAGTGGTGGACAGAGACAAGGTTTCTTCCTTCTCTGCAGGGGGCTGTGGCAAAAAGCCAATATTCACAGCAAGTTCTTTGGCTCACAGACTATTTTTTCTGCAGTGGATTATTTCGAAAACATTCCAAGGCAGGCTCTTTTTTGAAGAGGTTAAAAACAAAAACAAAAACAAACATGTCTGCAGTCCGAAGTGAATTGCTCAAAGCTGGCTCTAATATGAAGATGCTCATTCTTTAAGAGTCAAGGGTCTTGGCAAAGGGCCTACTCGACCCAACCTCATCAATGACATTAATTAAAACGCTATGGGCTCATGCAAATGTGCTGTATTATCTCCTGGTTGACACAGCAGTTTCAAAGAAGGCTAAAAGTTTAATGAAGAGAAGTAATGAAGACATCTGCAAATTTGACAATAACCAAGGAATTAGCAAAAAAAGTATGCAGAAATGAAAGTTTTCTCATATCACAAATTACATTATGGTAACCTCACTCCCTGACTCTTGTGGGGGGTGGGAAAAACCTGTTTTTAATGAATTCAGTCAAATATTTACATGTAGAATCAGACCTGGCAGCAAATTCAAAGAAAACTATTAAGGCTGGCAAAAGTTGCTTCTGTATAAGAAGCTCTGAGACTCCGGGTCTTAATTAACCTTTCCAAATGGGAACTGACAGCTTTGAATGGAAAATGGGGAGTGGGGGGATGATTAAAATGTTTTACTACAGAGTAAGCAACCTGAATAGAAAATATTAAATCAGATGCTGCCTCCACATTCCATAAAACTGAGTACACAGTAAAATGTACTGTACAGTTAAAAGGATTGGATAATAGAAATCATAAAACAATTTGAGTTTAATGATGATCCAAACTTCATGGAATTATTTGTATTGACACATGACAGAGAATTCATTTTTTCTCATTATGTTAGGTCTTGACATGAAGTTGTACAGCTGGCATTGAAGGCATAACTTTAGAGGTATTTATCTTTAAGCCTTCTTGTCCTTTCTGTCACCAATATTTACTAGGTAGATTATTCAATTCAGAGTAGAATGCCCTTCTGGTAACCAAAAAAAAAAAAAAGTTTTTTTTTTTTTGGCACACAGTACACTACTTATTATTCAGTTTCAGGATTTACTTTGCTTTCAGTGGAAGCAAAAATAAAGTGAGCTTAGCAAATTCACAGCATAATCAAGATTGTAAAGGGAAAGGTTTAAATGCTAAAAAATGAGAGGTTAGAAGCACACATTTATAAGCCAATGTTTCATTGTCAGTTTCCAAAAATCTTATTAACCAACACAGCTATTCTCATTTGAATGCCTTTACATATCTAAAAGCAATGTAATCCCACATCCTGAAGAATCTTGTTAATCAGGTAAACCTTTCTCATCGGTTTTTTTTAGAGAGATTTTTACTATATTTTAAACATCCATAATTCAATAAATGTTAAAGGGTAGTGAATTCAGCACTACTGCTTACCTGATGAACTTGTAGATCATGAAGAAAATATTGCTGTCTCCCCAGCTCCATTGCACCAGATGTTTTCTGTCTGGACTGCCTCCGTCTCTGCAGGCTGGCAAAGCCTTGTCTGTCTCTCAACTTCTTGTTCAGGGGATTTCTCTGAGAAGTGTTCTTGAACCCTGGATCTGCACACTTGTTGGAGTCAGTCCTCCAACCCACCTTGTTTGACATCATTACTGTACTTATTACTTTATTATAACTGTTCCTGTATCAGTCTCAGATACTGGGGATTGTGTCTTTTTCATCTTGGTACCCCTTCTCTGCTTAGCACAATCCCTGCAGAGGGCAGGTGCAGGGATAGAGGTTTGTGGAATAGAATTGAAAGCATCACTTTGAGTTAGTAGCATAACAAGACTGCTTGGTACTGACACGCTGCCCTGCTCTGGTCTGCTCTCTGCTGCTGCTCAGCGTGGGCCTTCCACACTTGCCCCTGGGACTGTTGCCACTGGAAGCTCTTACTACTTAGCCTACTTCATCTCCCTCTCTCTGACTGATAAGAAATGGCTTCTCTGTTTATGTCCTTTTCTCAACGAGGGCCTCACAGAGGAGTAGCTTGGGCCCCTGGTGATATTGCTATGTTTCAATTTACAGTCTTCTCAGGAGGGAGGCAGCCTTTACCAATAGTTGCTGGGGATTTACTCACATAGCTTTTTACTCTCATTTTTTCTTTCTCAGGGTCAGCCTCACTGTGAACCAAGATCCTCTGCTCTATTCCCCTCAGCTGGCTGGTCACTAAGATTGATGGGCCACGCTTAAACCTTCACATACGTGCAATTTTTCTCAGGTGCCCCCTGTCCCTTCTTACAATTTGGATTGCAGTGGGCCATTCCTAGATCGAACTTGTTTTTGTATATCTGAAACCCCAACTGTATATAGTTCTGAAGGTTTGGCTAGATATGAGTGGCGATATTAACAAACAGAACAAAAGCTTCTAAATATATACACCATAATTTTAAGTCTGGGAGATGGGGTTCAGGACAGTTTTTCTTGTCATTACATATTTTGCTAATTTAATAATGAGCACAGATTATTCTTATAATGTGAAATAAAAACCAAAGCTACTTATATTTGGGAAAATTTTGGAGTAAATATAACGTAAAATCTCCCAAAAGAAAAGTTTTCAATCCAATGATAAAAGTAATGTCCCAAAAAGGAAAGCATAAAAAGAAAGCTATTTTCTCAACAAAGCTACTAACTATAGTTCTTTTTAGTTATATCTTCAAATTAACTCAGTCACATGATAAATCTCAAAAGAGCTTTATATTTTTATACATACTAATAATGCTTAATTTATTTAGTATGGATCCAATTGTGAATTACCCATGTCATCTGCTTTCCAATTCCTCTGGGCTGTTTCCCTTTCCAGAAACTGGAGGGGGAAGAAAAAGAACAAAAATAAGATGATTTAACTCAGTCGTTTGTTATTTGCAGTAAGTAATGTTTTAGAGAAGAAGCTTGAAATTATATATAAAAGTGGATCTAATATGTATGGATCTTCCAGTTCCACAGGCAATCAAGAGCCCTGCAAAGTCTTTTCCTGATTTGCTAAACCAAATTTACCACCTCAACAGCCTCCAGTCGCATGTTTCAAGGTTGTATGGCTTTCAATGGGCAAGTTCTCCATTCTTGAAAACAGGAAAACCAATACTACAAAATTCAATACCTTTCAAATGGTCTCTCTAAATTTGCTACAAACAGTGCAACAAAATTAAAGCTTATTAAGCTAAAAAGTTTCTTGAAGTTGTCAGAAAGCTCTAAAAATCTATTTTTAGAAAGCCATGAGTTTACGTGTTCTGTAGAGGGAAGAGGCATTGAAATGTTAATTACTCTAAAGATAATTTACACTAATTTTCATTATTTAATAATTAAGACAAAAATAAAACTTTAAAAGCCTAATAAATATCAAGAGAGACAATAATCAACATGTAGACTGAGTCTCAACTTTGTTTTTAACTAGGTTTGGGCAAGTCACAGTCTCTCAGGGGTCTTAACTCACTTGTCTATACCAGGAAAGGTGTTTGGTCCAAAGCACTGGTTCCTTATGGCTATAGAATTTTCTGAGAGGTTACACGTTCCACACAAATGCCTATGGGGCCAGGCAGATAACATATGAGTGAAGGTGACCAGCTTAAAATAATTTTTCTTTAAAGTGAATCCTTATAAAGTTTTCATTATTTCGCATTTGATATCAACAAAATATTTCACTTTCCTCTGTTTTACTGAGAGAAACAACAATAAATGGACACTGATACTGATAAGTGACAGTGGCATGGACTATAGGGAGTGGTGTGGACTATGGCAAACTGAAGAGGGTAGGAAGAAGCATAAAAGTATTGCTGCCATACCCTGAGGGCCTAAATGTTGCCAGATACTGAAAAATGTGAATGTTTTTAGTGAAATTTAACTTTCAATGTAGGTGATCAATGAAAAACATTTTAAAAAACACCTTATGAGCCATTACCATTCTAGCCACACCAAACACATCTATGGATTAAATAGGGCTCACAGGCTACCCGTTTACAACTCATCTTTGTCCCATCATTGTACTAATGCCAGCACATATTAAATAATTTGCTAGTTATAATGCCCCTATCATAACCCACAGCATTTTTACTGAGTTCCTTTTACAGGCTATGCTCTGTGCTAAGACTTTCTCTTTATCTCATTTATCCCCACAATAACCCTGAGAAATAGGTAGATACACTATTATCCTCATTTTACAGTTGGAAGAGGAAGTAAAGCTCATGGAGACTGAATAACATGTCCTAACTTACAGAACTAAGTTTTTTGCAGAATTTAGTCTAGAATATTGATATGGATGTATTTATAATATTATGCTGAATGAAAAAAGCAGGTTATAAAAAGTATATATTTTTAAACTTGTCTTTACATTTTTGGTTACATATTATTCCATCATGAAGATATAGTATATTTAAGCCTCTACTATTAAACATTTGAATTGCTATTAAAATTGTGTTGGAAAGCATTTTTTAAAAAAACCTGACTTTACTCATTGAGTTAAAATCATTAATTAATAGCCTATGTGTCAGTCACTTTATTAGACGCTGTCCTCAAAGGGAAGTGTGACTCACATGCATATCTGGGATGCAAGTTTATTCTTCAATAAAAGAAAAGAAAAGAAAAGAAATAAGAAAAAAGCCACAGGGCTTTTTTGAACTTTAAGCAGGCACTTGGGTTAGTTATACACATTTTTGAGATATTTAAGCACCTCTGAATCACATCTGAATCAACGGTCAGGTCCCCAGTTACATTCTTAGTCTCTTAGGCTTTGGGTTGAGAGAAGGTAGACTTCCCCCACCCAGCTGTTTGGAGAACTGCACAAGCTATTACAACAGTCTTGTTTGCAAGAACTTCTAGGAGTCTTTCTTGAGATTTACGAACTGGACTTTGAGAGTTACTCCTATTAGCAGGATACACTTGGGGGCCCCCTTGTCACCTGAACAGATGACAAAAAGTGGCTCTGCATCTTTCCTCAATTTTCCACTTGTCATAGCAGTAGAATCCCAAATTCCACAATTTCAAAACAACAGCTGTAGACACAGAAGGATACAAACACACTGGAGGAAAGGAAACAAGATAAGGCAACTTGAAAACATAATTTTGATGATTCAAACTAGAACACTTTTGAGAGTGAAAGGGGGGCACTTCTAATAATCACACTGGGATGCCAGGCTTGTATATCAATACTATAAACTGGGACACATGGGCACCCTACTATGAAGAGCAGTTCTAAAAACTGGAGATGTTGAGCATGGAAAAGAGAAGATGGAGATGAGGACAGGCAACCTGCCTTTATGTATCTGAAAAAACTCCACAAAGAACTGGTTTGGTATGATTTTAACACTTAGACATAATGAAATAGTCATGAGTTTGGTTGTTGAACAATTCTGGATTCAAATCCCAGATGATACTAACTAAGCTGTGTAGCCACAGGCAACTTTCTTAACCTCTCTGTTATATAGGAGGGATAGCATTGTAATGACTTACTGAGATAAATTCTGAAAGCAAGTAACCCAGAATAGGGGCTCAATAAAAATTAGTGTGTACACTGTAACTATTGCTAGAAATATTCAAACATAGGAACAAACCACCAGTTGGGAATGATATGGGATCTTTTAGGGGTTAACTGAATAGATGGTTGGAGCCAACTTTTTTTTACTAATTTGACTTAGAAATTGCCCTTAGAAATAGAAAATAATCAATTTAATTTTTTTCTGGGTATAAGAATAGGTAATTTTAGGCAAAAATCTTATTTTAAAAAGTATACTCTTAAATATATTATAAATATTTTAATATGTTTAATGTTCATCATAAAATCTGACATTTTCCTGTCAAGTAAATACATGCTGTTTACTTTCAGCTATGCAAAAAAGCATAATATGCTACAAATTTTAAAATGACATATTGCTTGCTTTTGAGACTGCATCTATAAATATAGACTAGAATTTAAAAAACAGTAAACTTTCATGACTTGACATTTGAAGTCCTTTCATTTTGCTTTCACGAAACCAACTAGCTTATCTTAATATTGGTTATAATTTGTTTTTTATTAAACGAGATAAGGAGGTTTTTAACCCTCTATTAGTAAGTATATTTCCACAAAAAATGTATTTCAGGTTAGTTTTTCATCACAGTAAATTTAGGAAACTAAATTTAATAATCTATATACTTTCTTCTTAACACTGATTTTTGAAGTACTAGACACAACCTCATTTTTTAAAAGCATTTTGATCAAGAATTTGTTACCGACATTAATCTTGAGGAAATTTACAAAATCATTACTTTTTATGCTCTTTGTTAACTTTTTGCATTTCAGCATTGTAGTTCTCCATGCTTCCCTCTGTTTAATTCAGTAGTTCCCAAACCAGCTGCATGTTAGAATCCTCTGGGAAATTTTTTAAAATGCCAAAGCTCAGGCCATACACTAGACTTCAGTGCCTGGGTCGGAGCCTAGCACAGCATGTTTTAAAGCTCCCCCAAGTAACTCTAATGTGCAGCAAAGTTTGGGAAATACTGGTTTACTCCATGATTTATTATGGGAATGAAGATATGACCAGGAACCAAAAAAGCAATTAAAACTGGGTAACAGTCCCAAGCCATCAGAGCATCTAGTAGTGTTCAGCTAAATAATAGTAAAAAACTGAGTGTCTGGGTCACTAGCACACTCATCTGATCACCACCCAGATGTGCAAGAGGTAAGCAGACTGCTTCTTTTTAAAAGAGAAAATGTTTCTATTATTGACTAAAAATACAGAAAAAATGGAAATGGAAGAAGCAAACACTATCATTTCTAATGAGATGAATCTCTGGGTGATCTTCACAATGCCTGGATATTTATGACCCAGTTGCGACATAAGGGCTCTTTTCAACTCTGAAATTTTCTATTTAAGGCAAATTTATTGGGGAAAGCAGGAACAGCCCTTCACAGGATCGTTTTGGTTGTTTACCATCATGCATTGCCCTTTATAATTGTTACAGTGCTTTCAAATCCCCAAGTTCATCTAAACATCTAAAGTAGGGCAGGGATTGTAATATTCATATTCCTGTCGAGGAGACTAAGGGCTTGAGGTATTGAAAAGTGATATAAGACAAAGTTGGGACCAGAACCCAGGTCTGCTGACTGCTGAGTAAATGCTCTTCTTACACTATAGTCCCTCTTCCTAAACCTCAGAGATCAACTCTTTGAACCTCTGAAAAAAGTGCTCTTGACTATCTCTGTTGTGTTGGGGAAGGAGAGAAGCAGAGTGCTGCATGCACTGTGAAGAGATATAAAGCACTGAAGGGGAACATGCAGAGTTCAAGGACGAATTTACAGGTGAGGGGAGCACACATGAACACACAATGTGCCCAAGGCGGTGGAGAAGGAGGTGCAAGCGACAACCATGTGAGGGGCAGGAGCTGTGAAAGAGCAAATAAAGAGCCATCCAAGGCTTTTGGGGGGTATTTACTTATCTGTTTTCTGAACGGGGAAGGGATGACATTGGCAAAGCTGTGACAGATGATTTTGAGTGTGCTGGATGGATTGGTGACAGGAGAGACAAAAGGCAGGGATGTGGAGAGCACAGTTAAGAAATCTGAGTATATGGGCCTGAGGGAACAGACGAGGGTAACAATGGTGAAAATGAAGGACTGACAAAAAAAAAAAAGAGTACCTAAAACTAACGAAGAAATACTTATAGCAAAACAGGAAATGTAGTTGACAGCATCTCAACAAAGCATCGTCTACTTTTAGATTTAACGGCTACGTATGTGTAGGATGACAGAACATTTAATTAGGTGATACTCAATTGATTGAATTGGATTAAACATCAGCCTGCTAGTGGTTTCAAAAAGTCAGGCAAACGGTTCTCTGCAGATCTGTCTTGTTCATGTCTTTGGTTTTGCCATGACAGTTGTTTCGATAGAGAAGTAGAAGGAAAGCTCATCACTGTCTTGCGCAGCATTAAGCTGAAAAGAGCTGAGAATAAACTAGATAACAAAATCAGGAGTCTAAGTGATATGAGTTGAATAAAACAATAGTTTAATATAGACAGATGTAAAATCTTGTGCTTTGGGACCAAAAACCAATAACAAAATGACAAGGAGAGGCAGATATCTGCTAAAAACAAACAAACAAACAAACAAAAAAAACCCCAGAGGTTTGGTTGACAGCGAGGATAGGAAAAGTGTGCTCTGGAGTCAGACAAAGCAGGTCTTGAATCCTGGCTGTGAGGGAGGCACGAAGGTTTGGAATAAGTGCAATGAGGAATGGCCCTGAAAAGAACAAGAGACAAATTAATGGCTGGGTTAAGCACCAGTGAGAAAAACCAGGAAATGAGTGTGAATTTTGGTCACCAGCAAGACTGAGCATACTCTAAAGCTGAGAACAGGCTGCAGTTCATTCAGGTATTTAGGCACCAAGGTCGTGTAACAACACACAAAGCCATCCAGGTCAGTAACAGAGCAGGAGTGAGGTAACAGCTCCAGTGCCTTGGTTAGGATGATAAGTGAAGGTTAGCAGGCTAAAAACGACTCAGGGATGCTGGAGGAATCCTAAGACTGGAACTCATGTTTAACATAAAGAATAAGATTAACAGATGTAAGGAGCTTTTACAAAGCAAGAGAAAGGTAGTTTGGAGGATACACCAACTATGATCTTGAAGACTAAACAACTAAGAAACGGCCACCTTCTGTTTGTGACCATGTTGCCTTATAACGGTAAAAATTTGTAACAGAAAACTGCATATAGGTTAAAACAAATGAGGAAAATATGTTAAGTTCTTGTGAGATGATTGTAAAAGTGGTGCCAGCCTTGTGTCATTTAGATGAGCAGGACAAGCAAAAAGTTAACACAGACAAAAGAAATAAGGGGCCCAAAGGACTCTTCAGAAGGGGCTACAAAGCAGCAGAACAAGCTAAGCTGGAATGGAATGGGTCTGGAAGAAACAATCGCTTCCAAACTGGTCCCCTAGCTTCCAATCTATCCTTCTCTACAAAGCAGCCAATGATCCTTTCGAAAGTCAGACTATGTTGCTCCTCCTCCATTGGCTTCCCCTCTCACTCAACTTAAGAGCCGAAGTTCTTGCTAAGGCTTATAACTATGCTCAGGCAGTCTCCAGTTACCTCTCTAAGTATATTTCCTACCACTCTCCTGCTGGTTCACCCCAAGCCAGCTATACTGGCCTCCTTGCAGTTCTTCAAACTTGCCAATCACCACATACTGGAACCTCTGCCTGGAAGGCTCCTTCACTTCCATCAGGTCTCTACTCAAATGTTACCTTTAACTGCAACATGTTCCCTTCTCTAACAGCATCATCCCTAGCCCTTGATAATTTTTGAAACAGGAAAACGGGGATGGACACCAGGGTGGTGTTATTACATGTTGAAAGATTCCCAGGCTCCAGAAACTTGGTGTGGCTTTAGTGTTATAAGCTACCCTCTTCCGTATCACACTTCAGAGGTTGAGACCTACTACCCACCCTAAGTCTATAGCAGAAAATAGAAGTTAAAGATTTTAGGTACACTACAGACTTACCCTTCTCCAAGAGTTTGAAGCTAACTGAAAAAGCAGTTTTATGGTTAAAGATTTTGAATTTGAATACCACATAAATTAAAAGCATCCTAATTCAAATTTCTAACTTCAAATACCACAGGTCTCCCTGAGCTCCCATACTTATTTTTGTGCATTCGTTCTCAGGCTATTCATTAAGATATGCCTTAGACTAAATATGTATGATTTCAAACGCAGCCTTCCAGAAAAGAATGTTTTAAAATACTGTATCTTCACTAAAATATCTTAAAGACTATAAAAATCAGCACGCATCTCATTTTTGCACATGAAGGGTGACCAAATGACTATTCACAAATCACATTAATATAAAGTGGTATTAAGACAGAAATGAAACAATGGCTGCAATTTTCTTATTTTAAACATTGATCATTTAAAATCCAATATGAAATAGTGTCACTACCTTGTGCTAAATATGAAAGCCTTAAAATTTTTCATCAGGGAATATACTGTTGAAAGACAAAATAATTCTTCATAAAATAAAATATAAACTATCTGCAAGTAAAACACCCTATGGTGGTGGGGGCGGTGGGGAGAGAAGCTGGCTGGTATAGGGATCAAACCCTGGACCTTGGAGTTATCAGCATCAAGCTCTAACCAACTGAGCTAACTGGCCAGCCCCCTATTCTTTCGTTTTGCCAATTTCAAAAACAGAAAATGCAGATTATCTCATTAACGTGATAAGTTTATTTGCATTCCAAATTATTTAGGAAACAAAGCAATGACCTGTTAAATTAATAGGTTACCTATGAAACTTTGAATAAACACACCTATCTTCAAGTACTGAATCATGAAATTCTCTAATCAAAGTATTCTACTAAAAACATCATTCTACTGAGTTTATCTTTGACTCTTCAGCTATAGGAGGTCTGTGAGGTAAGCTTTGATTATGCGTCTTAATTGGTGATTCTTTGCCTCAGTCTTTTGAGCTATCTTCCAAGGTTATGAAGATCAAGATCATCTTCGAAGCATTTGCTATCAGAAAAGAAGAGAAGCAAAGGGAACACTGAAGAGTTAAGCACAGATTTTAGATGCAGGGCCCCAATTCAGGTTCACAAGCTACTAGTACTGCAATAAAGACCAGGCGCCAACAGCATGGGCTCTTGAAAGGGTCTGTCTCAAGTGTGAATCCCAGCCCTACTTCCTAGCTACGTAACCTAGAGCAAGTTACTTAAACCCCCTAAGCCTCAGTATCCCCATATGTAAAATGACAGTAGTTCACAGGGTTATATTTACATAATCCATACAAAGTGCTTAGCATATAGCAAGTATTACATAAATACTAATTTATGTTGTGACAATTTCCTTTTAACAGCCAAGGAAAGTATTACTGCTTATACCTAATGACCTGAAAAGTGATTTGGAATAAATGTGGCCTTTGTAACCCTGACTTAAATTAAGAGTATCTTAGGGACTTACTGCATTGAACCCAAATCTAGATATGTGTACTACTGATTTGGGAACTAGTGTTCCTAGGATACAGGGCTGGATAAGGAAGTTGTGCCAGATACCAATCCTAAGCACATATGCACATTTAAAAAACTTTAATTCCCTACTTCCAAGCCATTAATATATTGTTCAATAACGACACCTTGAATTCAGAGGATACAGATTAAACAAGCCTACATTTAATATATTCATGTATTAGCTGAAGTGGGTTTTTTTTGTAACGAACAGAGAAAAGGTCAAAGAAATGGTTCTTAAGACAAAGAGCATACAAGTAAACTGTCAATTGGGAGTTTAAGGGGGAAAAGTACCAATCTGTTGAAAAAAATTATTTGGATAATTTCCCTTTTGACACATACTGATGAGAAAAGTATGGGAACACAATTACTGACTTCCCTTACCACATGAAACATTCTTCATGGTATAAAAATGCCTATTCTAAAAGAAAGGTTATTTTTTCAGATTATTTTTAGTAAGGCGGCATAATTATGCTAATGAATCACTTTTTGTTTACAAATGTGACAGTAATTAAAAAAGATAAAGGTTGACACGGGGTTTAGGCGTAAGAGTCTTAGAGCAGCGTAAGTTAAGAGAAAAAAGGCAGCTGCAGTAAGACATGAGTTCTCTAAAGGATGGGGAAGGAAAAATGTGAACAAGCAAAGGCTTATAAGAAACTCCTCTTGCTTATTCAGTTACTTTTACAAAGAGAACTTAATTCAAAATTTAATTCTAATCCATAATACATATATACGGTCAAGGGTTCAGATCCTTGTACTGGCCAGCCACCAAAAAAAAAACTGAAAAAAAGAAGGAAATGTTTCTTTAAGTCAGGAGGCATAATACATATATAAATTCCAACTTAACAAAATGAAAAATATCTTTCACGTTATGATACTTAAATACTCTCAAGAATTTACTGAAAAATATGGTATTCATAATCGTTTAAAGATTACTCAGTATTTAAATGAGGCTGCTAATTTATGTTAATAATTTATTATAAAAACCACCTAAGGACAATTTTATTATTTTTTAACCATAGAGTTCAGATAATTGCTACTGACAAGTTTGGATTATTGAATGAAAAAATAAACTTTTACAGTTAATGTGAAAAGCCAATCTTTTCTAAAAACAAAACATTACACGCCCACGGACTGCAGAAATCATCTATTGTGCTACAGGGGTTGAAGTCGGTAGGTAGGTAGACTAGGGACAAGGTAACCACTTCCATTTTGGAGGCAAGATCATGCATATTAGAACACTGATTCACTGTAACACACCCATAACATTTCAAGTACATTACATACTTTTCATCAATTAGATTTTTAAAATGTTGAGTAGAAAAAATCAATTCCAAACTATGATGTTCAAATCAACTCCAATATTCAAAAAGTTCAGTGCCCATTCAGAAACAGATAAACAGTATATTTATTAAATGAGTTAAGACAAATAAACTTTACAAATAGACAAATAATAAAAGGCTCAGTGGCTAAAATAGATGGTAAGCATCATTGAAAGAAATCAACACCATCACGGTATCTCAGTTGGCTTACACGTGTAAAAAGAAATTTTCAAAGAGCAATTTCACAGAAATGAAGCCAGTTTTTTTTTCTTATAAACAAATCACCATTTCTTGGTTCAAAACTGACATCTGTTATGAAAATTACCATATCACATATTTGTAAGATGACAAGGAGTAACTCATCTTCAAAGTGCAAGTAAGTCTATTTACAACCACAAAAAAGGCAATGAGGAGGAGAAAGGATTTTTTAAAAATATACAAAGATTAAAAACATTTGGGATGCAAAATTAAACAATTTTTTGGTTAGAGGATAAAAGAGAAAAAGTGATTGAATTACAGATGCTGATTTCAGCTATACATACTATATAATGGGATCCAAGATCTTTAACAGCTTGCTTGCATTTTTTTCTACTAACATAATGCTCTGGAAATTTCTGGTAGAAATTACAGTGTCTCAAAGAGAGAAATACACACTAAGCATGTCCTGCTATCACTTCATGGATGTCCTAAGACCCATTTATGGATTAGAGTTGTTGTAAAAAGCCATTGCCTTGAGTTGAAAAATGAATGCTGTAAAAGCTCATTACAAATCCTCCAAAGCACATGCACTTTTAAATCTTCTGGTAATTATATTCATATTTAAGCATAACCAAAATAAAAAAGAAAATCGAAAACATTTCCCTTTTCTCTATTCCCTATGCCTTACAGGCTTCTCCAGTTAATAGGGTCAAATTTTTAGAGTTGAAAGGGTTCTTAAAGATAGTCTAGTCCACTACCTACATTTAGGGTAAACAGTTTTCCCAAGATCATGCAGCAAGTTAATGGCAAAACCAAGACTAGAAACCAGGTCCTGACTCCTAGTCTAATATGCTTTCCAGCATATCATGCTACCTCTTTTTACAGTATGATTAGCTATAAATACCTGATGAATAAATGTACAATTACAAATGCTGACAGAGCCAATCGAAGACTTGCAGAAGATTACTGCAAAGAACTGATGGAGGGAAAAAGATTTCCCCCACCCACCAAAAATATCAAGCACCATCAACTAAATGTTTCTTTGCTGGGTCAGCACTCTCAGATGTCGTAGTAGTCCTCGTAAACTTTATTTCAGCCTGAGGATTGCATATCTGGTGAAATCTGGGCCCTAAAATAATGCCAGTTTCTAAAGGGTAAAGAGAGAGGCAAATGAGGGAAGAAGGTAGACAGAAGAAAGAAACAGAGCTAAAGAATCCAATTGGTTTAGAGATGGGCATTCCAACATACAGTTATTACATCTAAATATATCTTTTTAGAACCTTTTCCACCTTTTCATATAGTCTTATTTTATCTAATCTGTTATTTGGCCACTTAAAGATTAAAATAAATGTATCAAAGACAATGGTGGTCATTCTTTTTCTAAACGTTAAGACTATTTTGGACAAATTAAATTCTATGAAGAACATGTCAAACGGTGAAATTGTGTTAATTTTCTTAATCTGATTCTATTAGGTTACCACCAAGGAATTAAAGCAGTACTTCATGGGGCTGTTACCATCTTGAAATTTATTCCAATTGTGGTTAAAGAGAACAGACTGATGCACCATGTATGCAGAATTACTCAGTAAAGAAGCTGAAATGTCTTTTAAAAAAACATTGCCACATATTTATTTAATAAAAGGGCATATTTATGTTTACAAACAAGTTTCAAAAACAAAAGGAAAACATGTATGCTTCTACTTATTAACCTTTTTCAAAATGCCAACAGCCCTCATGCTGTATGAAGGTCTCTAAGGATTTATTAGAAAAATCAATACAGTTCACTCACAGTTCACCAAGACATCACTGAACTAACATGTTTAGACAAAAACAAAAAGGACTAAGGATCTCTTGCAGTTTGATAATTTGATTTAATTTGATTTGCCTGAAATAACAAAAGCATTTCAAGCATCTTTCATTATGTAGTTGATGTCCTGCATTAAACAATCTACTAAATTCTGAACAAAAGGTTATTAGCAAGTTTTCAAAAATTTTAAAAATTAAACAGTTGTTTCAAAACCATTAAGTAGTAAATGTATTTAAGAAACTAATTAGGACAGATGCCATAACTTCATTAGAACACCACTGCTCATGTTTTTTTTTTTTGTTTGTTTTGTTTTTTTAAACAAAGCATTAGTGTTATCTATTTGGCTATTAGTATTAGCAATTTATCTACAATATTAACAAGGTAAATTGTAGGCAAAAATTTAGTACAGTTTCAATAGAAACACCCCTTTTTTTCCTGAAAATACAGCAGTATTTGAAGGACTAAGTTTTCTCTGCATCAGTTATAAGGAAGCTTCCCATCTATGAACAGGAACAAAAAAAGTATCTACAAACCTTGTAAACAGATCTGTATCATTTATAAACATAAATAATCCAAATTATTAACAGCCAACAGCAGAAATTAAAGTATCAATTCAATGATCTGGGGCTCTTTGTCTAGCCCAGCTTTACTCCTCCCTCTCTCCCATCAAGGACTGAGATAAACTAAAGCTCTACTAATACACTGTTCAGGACCATTCCTGGGTTCTACTGATGATCCACGGGTCACTTAACTCTGAGTTACTGTTTATCTGTCAGTTCATTTCTCCCACCCCCCAAAAAGCACCCTCAGTCTGGCAGAAAGCTTTGCATTTTTTTAAAAAAATAAATCTACATTCGTACAAGTATGTCTTCTGTTGAAGTCCAAAGACAAGAAAGCTATCTTGTCCGTCACAATATGTGAAAAGACCCAGTTTCAATTTGTTTCTTTACAATGCAGCTAGTGTGTTAACATTCAGCTTACAATCAGAGTGATGTTTCCAAACTATGTAGTGGGCTTCCTGGGGATGAAGAGGTAGCAGACTTGTTCATTTCTATTGTTAGGTGAATTCCACTGTCAACAGCATTGTTATTTTTGTTGGGAGAGGGTGGAGGACTGGAGTTACGCTTTGTAGGAGCATCGTCTTCAGCATCAGTGTCATCAATAAGGGGGATATGAGGCTCTGAATCTTCTATCCTAAACTCAGGATGTGTCATAAAGTTGTGAATCGAACTTCTTGATTCTGGTTTTTCTAACCCTTCATATAAAGAACTACGAAATGCATTCACCACTCGAATCTGTAAATATCAGAAAACACAGAAAGATGTCAGTATGCTATTAACTTTACTTAAAAATGGTTCATTTATGAGTTTGAATCCACAAACAGCTAGGTATGAGTGAATCATATTTGCATGTAATGCAGTGGAACTTGCAATACACTGTAAAAAAATGAATATTTTAGTAAGGACACTACAGAACAACAAAACCACATACTCTAAGAATTAAGAGGTACAGAATTCAAACGCTAAGAAAATCTCATTGTCACTGGCTAAAAATTTAATAGCCATTTTATAGGATTTTTTTCCCTAAGAAAACAAAATCAAACAAAAAACAAAACAAAAACTTAATCATACACAAGCTTAGCTGATTTTTTTTAAATTAAAAAAAATGTATTTTGAAAATAATTCAAATAAATTAAACAAAGTCAAGCACAAAGGGTTACTATTTATCATGCTAGGAATTAGGGAGTCACTGACTATGAAAAAGCCAAGCAAATATAAGCTGAATGCCACAATGAACTCACATCTACCCCACTATTCCCTAAATTAAAAAATAAAAATAAAGACAAAACCCAAATAAATATCTATAAAATGCCATTAAACAGCTATAAATATTTGAGTATATGCCATTTATCTATAAAGTGTTAGTGTTTTTCCTTATAATAGATTAAAACTTAAATCAATTACTACAGTTCTCTGGAAAGAACAGATTAAAAACAAAACGAAATAATCCTTTGGTATTCTGTGAAAAATTTCCCAAGAAGAAGAAACAAAGTTTTAAAGTTTTCTAGTACTTTCAACCCCTAAATATACAGGCCAACAATTCACCTTCCTTCTTAAAATCTGCTGTATAAATGTAAAGAGGTTACCAAAATCATCTCTTAAGACAATGATAATGAATAAGTTAATAAATTCCTTCAAATGAATACTTCAATGTATTTTTAAAAATGTAACATAGGGTTTAGGGTCACGTGCCCACTTCTTATTATATCCTCATCTCACCTCAAAGTTGTCTTCCCTTGTTTACCAAGCCTTGTATATAGGCTGCTTAAGTCCATATTCACTTAGCCCTTCATACAAAGGGTACAGCACAGTTGAGTGAGAAAGACGACAGGCAAAATATCTGGGTGTGAATTCCAGCTCTGCCACTTACTATTTGAGGAATCCTGCCTGGTCAAACAGGTTTCTTCAACTATAAAATGGGGGTTGTTCATGGGAGATTAAATTAGTCAGTACACGAAAGACTTAGAACAGTGTTAGCTCACAAGTATCAATGCCAGGGCTTCAGGGATCTTGTTGAAATGCAGACTCTGATTCAGCAGGGGCATTTCTACCACGTTCCCAGGTGATGCTGATACTGCAAGCCCATGATCCACACTTGGAGCAGCAAGCATCTCTCCATATTGTCTTGCCACTTTATCATATGCTGTTTTTTAATTGTATCCTATTCATGTGTTTTTACTTCAGTTCCTTAATTTGACAGATAAGTAGCAGCAAACACATTTTCAATTTCTTTTATTGCTTTTCCCCCTCCCCCTTAATTAAGATGTAAAGTTTTACATATGGAATGTAAACAATGCTTGCTAAATATACTCATTCAGTTGGTGTTTTATTGTAAAATCTTACAATTCACATTTTATACATGTGGAAATTTAGCAAGTATCCTGACTGTCCTAACAATAAACTATGAAGTTTAAAAAAGCAAAAAGATAACTTCCTCAAAAGAAAAATCTGTTGATGTCAGTAGGCACAGAAGAGAATATGAATTGGAGGATCAGCCAGCAAACTTGATGGGTGATGAGAAATGTCTGAGATGACACTGAAGTTGTTGTTTATTTGACTACGTTGCTGGTACTGCTGCCAACGGAGACAGAGAAACAGTTAAGTTTTGTGTCTGTGTCTGTGTGTGTGTTTACCAGTCTGGGTATAGAAGAGAGCAGTGAAAAATCAAGGAGGAAATAAATACATTTTCTGAACATGTTTAATTTGGAAAATATCTAGAACTCAGAAGAAACATGGACTTAAGTTAGAGATCAGGGAGTTAGTGAAGCTCTAAGAGGAGCAGAGTGTAAAGACTGAGCAGGTGAGGGCAAGCAACAGTATGTGTACACACACACATCTGTGGCAGGCAAATCAGATTAAATTTCTTTTTTACCAAAACTTCAATTTTGGTAAGATTTTTTTCTGTCTGGAAGAATTTACTAAAACAAAACTAGAGACATTTAATTCTAACCACTTTATAAATGTTGAAACTGCGCAACTGAGAGGGTGGGTGGCTGACTTGTCAGGTCACTTCTAATCAGTGCTAAAGAGTCTTGGAACCCAGGTTTCTAGACTCCCAGTTTCAGGTTCCTTAGAAGTCAGTGAAAGACAAGAACATATAGAGGGTTATGTTATGGCTAACTTCACTAGAATAAAACATTTCATGAGATTAAGGTTAGTGCTTCCTCTTCTTCCTCTACTTAAGCCACATGACAGTGTTTAGTTTCAACACAGTAAAAGGACAGCTCAACAATGCTCCAAACAACTCAATTTCAAAGAACAGTTCTCACGTGAGATACACACAATAAAATCTAGATTAACCAAGAATTACTGAACCAGATTTGTTTTACTTTCTGCTTTTATAGGACATAAATAAGAAAGCACTCTTGATGTAAGGCACAATGTTGAACTAGCTCTGATCTTTATTACCTTCTATATGTTTAATTCTCACAGTACAGTAGTAATTCTGAGAAAAAGAATTATATGCACAATATTTTAGGTACGTAGGAAACAATATTAATATCACAAGGAATTCAGTTTAAACAGAAACTTTAGCAACCGTAATTACCCATTTTTGAAATCCAAGCCTCACTATTTATTTTATCCAGGCTTTTTACTCAATTTCTATTGAAAATCTATTGAGGCCTTCTATGTACAACATAATTATACCTCCTAAAATTATCAGAATTAAGAAAAATTCAATAACTCCTATGTCAAGAAAAAATTTTTTAAAGTAAATTATTCAACAGAGGGAAAAAACAAGGAAACCTTACATAAAAGATATATATAGAAACAAAACAATTGAAGTGATTATTTTAATTTTAAGAGACTAAAAATAATTAAAGATAAACGATACTTTAAATTTAAATAACAAATCAAAACAAGACCATGTACCCTTTCCAAAGCAACTATTTTTCTACCATCCTACCTTTGATAACACAAAATAACAATATTATTGCCCAAAACATGGTATATACAAGGAGATAGCTCTAAAATACTTGGCTATTTAGTCACGAGCTGATATATCTTCTACAATAGACTGTTAATTTTGAAATGTGTATTCATCACTACTTTTACTATGTGCACTACCATAAAGAATTGTTAACAGTAAAGTAAAAGATACTTTGCAACAAGAAAGAAAATCTTACTGTTTTCCAAAGTTGGGTATTTGCATATGTAATTTTCTCAAAAGAAGAACTACCTAGGTAGTGTGCAATGTTTTAATTTTCTGGAACAGGGGTTGGCAACTTTTTCTGTAAAGGGCCAGAGAGTAAATATTTCAGGTTTTGCGAGCCACACAGTCTCTGTCATAACTACTCAACTCTGCCCTCCTAGTGCAAAAACTTCCATAGGCAATACTTAAATGAATTAGCATGGCTGTATTCCAATAAAAACTTCTTTTAAAAAATAGGCAACAGGCCAGATTTGGTCCATAGGCTGTAGTTTGCTGACCCTTCACCCAGAAGACCATTTTTTTCCCTTCAATTTCTCCTTTCCAGGAAGGCTTAGCTATTTATTCAGCAAAAGAATTAATAAATTGTGTAGACTGACATTAGAATGATATACTTTATAAATTTTTTTTAAAAAACACCTACAGAACGTCTTCTCTAGAGATCTTTAAGAGTAAAGAGCTGACAAATAAATGAGGAGACAAAGATCTCTGCAGAGATGTTCCAAGTTTAGCATCTGACAAAGTTGAACTGGATTATTATTTCTTCTATTTAGCAAAGCAAGGACTCCAAATAAGAGTCAAAGAAATTTGACATCCACAGATATTTCTAAGACTATCCTCTATTAGGGCAGAAACACAGTGAGAAAAATCAAAGTTCTCATTAAACACACTAACAGTATTAATTAATTCTATATATTGGCTAATGTTCTGTGGCACCTAAGACAATGCTCCACCAGTGAGGTTGAGAGAAATTTATGGTAACAAATTACTGAAACTCTCAGTATATAATGATAACCCCATTAACAAGATATGATTCATCCCTGGATACCTCCTTACACTCCTAGAACATGGGATATACAATAAAAAAACACTTCAAACCTTGATGAAGCAACAAGTACAAACCTTCCTTTGCTATTCTCTGAAGTCTCTCTCTACTCCCTTGGCTACAAGGTCCCAGCCACTCAGAAGTTTCATGTACAGTTGTGTATGAGAAAAAAGCCTGGGGCGGGTGTGCATGTGTGCATGCACGTGTCTGTCTTAAAACAGTTTGTCTCTGATTTGATATTTAAGCCTGGAACACAATTAGACCGAGAAATACAGTAGGTATAGTATATCTAAGGTCATGTGATACTTCTCCAAATGAAAAAAACTCAATTACCTAAAATATTGCTGAAAATGAATATACATTAGCCATGAGATAAACTTGTCAAAAAAGTTTAACATGAGGTTAATCAGTAGGAAACAATGAGACAAATACAGAATATAGAACATTTTATAAAGCAATTAGCCTGGACTCTTTAAAACGTCAATGTATGAAAGACAGGGAATGAACCCAGGCTGGAGATTAAAGAGTCATAACACACACTGTCAATGACCCTTTCTTGGTTTCTGGATCAAAAAAGCTATAATCAACATTTTGGGGGCAACTGAAGAAATCGAATATGGACTGTATACTAGGTAATACGATATCAACGTTAAATTTCTTGGATGTGGTAATACAGAATGATTATATATGAGACTTCTTATTCTTTGGAGGTACATGCTAAAGTATTTAGGGATGAAATGTCATGATATCTGCCACTTTCAAATGGCTCAGAAAAAAGCGTATCTATTAATATATACATAGACAAAGCAGATGAAATAAAACAATAAGTGGTAAATAGAGGTGAAGGGTATTCACGATAAAAACTTTCAATTTGTCTGTAGGCTTGAAATTTTTCAAATTTAAAATTGAGGGGAATGGGTCTTTCAGGATTAAGTCTTACTCTGGCTCCTTCTTGTGGGATATAAAAAGATGCTTACTTTCCATTACAGCTGCATCAACCATTCAAAGTTTATTATTCTTTTAGTATCAAACTATTATCACTGAGGCCTGCTCTCCTCAACTGGTGAATTCTATCAAGGTCTATTTGGGAGTCATTTTCTTCAGGTCAATTTTCTCTGACTTCCCAGAGTGGGCTAAGGACCATGTTATAATATTCTGTGTTTCAGTCTCATGTAGAAATTTCTGACTGCTTGTTTTTCTCATTAGACTGCAGGACCTGGAGGTTCTAACAGCCTTGACATATGGTAGGCCATTTGTAAGTATCTGCAGAACATTTACTTTCTAGGGCTGGGTGGTAAGAAGCCCTAGAGACACTGTGAAATGTCTACAATGTGTCCTAGGCACATTGTGAAATGCAAAGACATAAGGAGAGTAGCATGCAACTGACATTACATGTACCAGGCCAGGTAATTTACATCTACCATTTCATACAGGTAAGTAATTTTTAAAAGGAAGACTCCTAACTGTTCTATCTGTATGTAAACTTAATATCCTAACATTACATTTAGAGCACTTTCTGCTCTTTGCTTTACATCATTTATGCTGCCTTTGTTTATTAGCCATGGGTAAGCCATTGAAACTCCAAGTCAGTTTTCACACCTGTAAAATGTGATAGCTCTTGTTCTGCCTGTTTTACAACACTGGTAAAAATAAGTTTCCAAGTGAAACTTACTTAAACAACAGGCAACAAATAAGCATTGAATAAATAGCCTGCACTGTTTTGGCCCTTAATTCATCCTTCTCCAGCTTCCCCACGTTCTTTCAGCACTTAACTGGTTGGAGACCAAATGGAAAAGATAGGTCTCTGCCCAATACAAAGCTATCCTGAGGTTTCTCAGCAGATTTTGGGGGTAGGGATGGGTTTACATCTTTAGTACCTCCAATACAGTGAGAACCCACCATGGAATAAGAAGACCCTAACTCCTAGCTGTGATAATACAGATTATAAGGCTTTTAGGGAGTTTGTAATTTACTGAAAACCTGAAAGAAAATTTATAACAGTCAATTAATAGAAATTTCATGTTCAATAATTAATCAACAGTACACTCTCCCTACTTCTTTTGAAATTTAACAGAACATTTCTTATCTATGATGCAATTTTGAACTAAACTGATTATACAACAGAAAAACCCCCACAAACTATAAATACCATAAAACTATGAAGTTTATATAAGAACCCCCCACCCTCCCCCCAAAAAAATCCAAAGCAAGGCAAAGTTCAGCTTAAGAAGGCAAGCAACTGGCTATATATACTGGGAATTTTTTTTCAGACTATTAACGTTGTTCCCAAACTGAACAAAATAAAAATCAAAATGCTAAATTCATTTTTAGCTTTCAAAATGCAATTTCTTGGTTCTGTTACATCAGTTTCAAATCACATGCTTCTGGGAACCATGCAGTACAAACATTTTCAAAGGCATATACTCAAAAATTTATAGTAGTTTCACAAATTCTAAGCTACAATTTTATTCCCCATATTAACTATTAGGAGTTAGCACAGAGACAAGCTCACAGATTTCATATCTAATCTTTGGTAGCAATTGTTCCAGCTGTTATCTAGCCCTCTAAGAAATAAAACAACAACAATGACAACACTTTGAGGTCTCAATCCACTTTACGAAAAGAAAGCTTTATGAAAAGCCTGAACAATGAACTTAAACATTAAGGAGAAAATGAGAAACGTTAGGTGTGTGAAGTAGGAAATGTTAATTTCATGCACTTAGGAACACACACTCACACCCCACAGTAGTAGAAGCAGTAGAAGAGGAAAACACTACATGTGTAGGGGTAGAAATATTTGTTACATCATGATGCTGGCTGGCGATGGAGGGTTGCCGCCTTAGAGCCCCCTGAATGGAACTTCCACTCTGGAAAGCATTCACTACATCCATCTGCAAGGAATCAGAGATTGTGACAGCTTGCTCAGCAAGAGAGAGAGAGAACAAGAGAAAGGACCATTCCATCTATCAACATATAAAAAGTAAAGAAAAAGGCACTTTTTACGGAGCAGATAAATAGGCAAGAGTAGCATTTTGAGATGAAGGGGGAAAAAAAGGCTAGGAAAAAAGGAGCTTAGGGGCATATAGACACATTCTTTCATAATCAGTTAAAGGTTTCACTCATTCCAGGCACCAGTACTATTTTTCAAAACAATAAGTTTTGTGGGTTGGGAAGGCTAGAAAGGAAGTTAAGGAACACACTCGAACCTCCTCCCCAGGTCAAAAGTCCCTGCTCCCATCATCTCTCCTACCTCTCTACCAGGCCCATACCTGTGTTTGGATTCTGTTCAGACCTCTAAACCACAAGATCTGGCCACGCCGCAACTCCCTTTCAGCGTGATCAATCTCTTCAACATCCTCTGCTAATTCCTCTTCAGGTATTTCTTCCTTTTGTGTTCCATGGCCAGCTTCTTTTAGGAATTTTAAACGGCTAGTTGGAATTGTTGAAATAAGCTACAACACAGGGGAAAGAACTTAGAAATAAATCATATCAATTACAGTTAAACTGATCAACTTTAATACAAAAGGTATTAAAAGTTGCAAGAGTATCCAACTATCTTTACCAATGAAGCAATGAGATCCTGTTGATCAGTCTCTCTCCCAGAACAAAAAATATTCTTCTCTTAGGTATACAAAAGATTTAAGTTTGAAGGGTAAAAGTTTTCTTGAGTGGAAATTAACCTGATTCTATTTTTCATATCTTAATTAGAACAGTCAAGACAGTAAAACTGTACATCGTGCTTTTATATATATATTTACTTACACTCCTATTAGTTGTATTTATTTCAAATAAAATGGCAGGTGGTTTTATTGAATGCGAAAAATTTATATTTCATTAGTACTGTAAGAGTCCAATGAGAAAAAACATACCAGAATTCAAAAAAATCATCAAGGTTCTACTGAAAATAGTTTTGTTTGTTATAGGTATTTATTTTTATAAAATGTGACTATTTGAAATTGGATTAACACTGATTGATAATGATATCAAATAGGAACAGCTGCTCCAGAAAACAAAGATAAAAAACTACCAATTATGTATTAGCTTATACCTTAGATCTACTGACCACCAAAACCAGTGCTCCTTTTACCATGGCACACAAAATCAATAGACAATGTCAACCAGACAGTAACTTAAGCCTGCTGGGTATGTAAACTATATGGAATTTCCTCTTCCTGAAATTAGCCAGATTTATGGGGAGGTTGTGGGGTTGTGTTCTGCCTATCAGGGAACATTATGAAATAATTAGAATGGTAATCAAAACAGAAATGTGGATCAAGTATGGATCCTACTTAAAAAAAATCTCTATTAATGAGGTCTTCAAAATAAGTAAGAAGAGAAAACTCAGAACCTAGAAACGTAATTAAGAAAAAGGTGAGATTGAAGAGATATAAAGATGGTGGGGGCGGAGCAGAGAAGTGGTGGTAGACTAACAGGTACAAAACTATGCCGTCTACCTTAAGTGAATCACTGTGCAGCATATGTGCTGAAACAACACACCATACCCCACAAAGATGTACAAGTAAATGTTAAATAAAAAAAGAAAACTATAAAGATTGAGCAAAATTTAAGTAAAACCTAAAAATTTGATTTGATTTACTTCAGAAAGATAATAAATTAATTCATACAAGTTACATACTGTAACATATGTTAACCTTCATTTATGAAAGTGTTAGTATAGATTCTCTGTCAGTTAGTTTTGTAGCAATGGTAATGGGCTTAAAATGAACAATGCACGTCATTACCAGTTATCTTTAAAAAATAATGACATGCATTTGCAAAGTAAGCTGCCTATAGTAAAAATGAGGCATATCTCATTTTCAGGCATTGTATTTTATTTATACACTGGTAAAGTTATTTAATCCAAATAATCTAAAACGTCATTTTGTGGCCCTTTTTTCCAGATACCATTATTTTTAAAAAAACGTTCTCTAGGTAAGACTCAAGATTTTTCCTATGCTACATTTTGATTAAAATTATAGCAAAATGATCGAGTAAGCATATGTTTACAATTTTTGTAAAAAATTTTACTCTGAAAATGTAAAGAGATGGTTCAGAGTAAAAGATACAGATATTAGCATTCTAACCAGCCATAATATATTATCTTTAATACATGATACAATACCTGTTCTAAAAAAACAAGTTTAAAAAACTATACAAGAGATTAAAATAGCATTTTATAATATAGGCATAATAATAATAAACAAGTGACATACTAGAACAAATATTAAAAGAATATATTCCTGAATTCCCTTTCTTGACCCAGAATTGTAACTATTTAGAATCAAGCAGCAAAACTGATTAAGAAAACACACACTAGGAATTTTCAAAAATATCAGTTTAGGTTTGAACAAAAACTGTTAAGATTTTTACCTGGCCCCAGAGTAATGTTCCCATTCCTAGGAATATTGACCATAGCCACTGTTCTATTGAAAGTTCTGAACAACTGAAAGGTTTTCCACCAAACTGCACAATTATTATCTGGAGGAATAATCAGTGGGAAAATTTATTTAAATCTTTAAAGTTTAAAAAATTCATACACTTTAAAAAACACACAAATTTATGTCCTCTAAACCCCAAGCTAAACAATCACTATACTGATGAACTGCATTATAATAGTCATAGATCAAAATAAATCACTGAAATCAAGTAAGATCTCTGCCCCAAATTTTAAATGCATGTATACTTCATGTTTAAATTGTGCTTAACAAAAATTTTAAAAAATTCTCATGATCAAGAATAACATTGTACTGTTTACAATATAATACCAAGTAATAACATTCCCCTGTATTAAGTATAATTGTTGAAATAATTTAGACCCTTTACAAAAGACAGTATAGTTTTGTGGAAAAGACCGTGTGTTATGGAAAAGTGGACAAAGTACACAATTGTTTTTTTCCTTCTATAAATAGCTGTTCATTCCTAGTTAAGATTTAGACGTTAGGATAAATGTGAATGGAATGTAAGAAAAGAAAAGCAACTTGCAAAGTCCTATGAAATATGGGCTAACTCAGTTGGTGTATGCCCTCAGAAATTTGCTCTCTCTCATGCAGTATGCGCATAAGTAAAATTCAAAATACAGTGCTTATGCTTCCCTCCTTACACTAAATGACCTAAGACAGTGTACATGAAAACATTAAGATTTAACAGGGCTGGCTGGTTAGCTCAGTTTGTTAGAGTGTGGTGCTGATAACACCAGGGTCCAGGGTTCAATCCCTGTACCAGCCAGCCGCCACCCCCAAAAAACAAAAAAAGAAAATATGAACTATTAAGAATTAAGTAAAAATATTCACCTTCTTGTGAGTCTGACAGGTCTCTCTTTGATATGGCAGTTAAGTAGCTGCCGAATATTGAAATTAAAAAGAATAAGTTCAGTAGCTAACGTTAAAATTTTTTTTTAAGTTACAAATTCCATTCTTTGTAGCTCAATTTTATTCCAATTCAAGTAATATGTACTTGTCAATTCCACTACTGTTAAGATTTAGTTAAGATTGTTTAGTTAAGATTATTTGTACACATTTGTACAGCTAGATTCCCAACTGGTTTGTTAGTAGCCCAGTCGGATTATAACTTATCTGACAAACAGGTCTAGATTTTAATAGAGATATAAAATTGTTATAATTTTCTTTTGTAAACCAAAAAGTGATGAGTATGAAAAAAGTTCAATATGTATTTGTCCAAGTGTTCTTAAACTTAATCTCTTTTTTTGGTATAATGAGGGGTGTGAAAAGGAGGACATTAAGATGCTGTAGAAACAAAACGATGATTAATGTGACTGGCTGATTTAGTTCCATAAAAAAACTTTCATTTTTGAGTTGGAAGACATAAAATTGTTTTATCTACTTAGTTGTGGCATTTATATCTAAGAACAGACCAAGTTTCCATAAGACACCTTAGATCAACATGATACTACAAATATCATCAAAGCAATAAATAGAAGCCCCCCCTCCCCCCCAGCTGTCAAGTAATTTCTGGAACTACTTGTTTTCCTAATGTCTCCCAATATAATAATCGAATGTGAAAGTATTTTTTTCCAATCACCCACCTGTACCACAAAAGTGCCTAAAACAATTGTGCAGAAGATGGCATTATTAAAGATTCCTTCAAATACATTTCTTTCACCATGAATTTTCCGGGCATTTATTTCATTGAAAAGTTGCATCAGCACAAAGGTATTAAAAACAATAGTATAATGTTCGGAAGGAGGAGCATGCAAAGGAGCATTTCTTCCACTATCAATATCAAAAAACTTTTCTCCTGAAAGAATGAAAAATTGCTATTTTATAATTATCATACAAAACAATTTAACATTTCAAGGAAGTACACAATAACCAGACCATTTATTTAATTTGGAATGACAGCATAGAAAAAGCTGGAAGGGACCTGGGATTATCAGGTGTAACCCTCTTGTTTTATAGATGAGGAAATTGAAGCCCCCAAAACTATGGTGATACGTTCAAGATCACATACCTAAGTTAGTGCCAGAACCAGGAAAAGAAATCAGGACTCTTATTTTACCCCCACTGTCTATCACATTGCCTCCCAAAATTTATTAAACACCCACTGATAAAGAGGAGAAATTAAAGATAAATATGAAGTCTGGAATAAAACTCAGGCTCTTGAAAAATTTGTAACATTAAAACATCTTGGATGATATTAGCCTGGAACAGAAATAATTAACAGAACTTTATTAGACATTGAATTCTTACCAGCAAATAAGAGTGTAAAGACTACAACAAGTTGATAGAATGCATGACCCAAAATATTCTTCATCATCGTGCGTGAGATGAGAGGCTTATTTCTACCATAAGGTTTTCGAAGCAAGAGAGACTCAGTGGGTGGTTCTGTTGCCAGAGCCAGAGAAGCGAGCGTATCCATTATGAGGTTTACCCACAGCATCTGCACAGCCTTAAGTGGTGAATCCTAGAAAAGATATGTTTCCTAATAGACACTCACAACTTATTCAGGAACTCAGCAATTCTCAGGAAGCCTTTAGGATTTAAAAACTTAAGAAACAGGACTACATTTTTATATTAATTAACTAAAAATATTAAGCTTCAGCTCATTTAAATACTTAAGTATGTTAAAAAGGCAGACTATATGCATTTTTGTTTTAAAATAGACAAGTTTTAATAAACAAATCGTCACCTACTTGAGTAATACATGCGCCTGTGAAAGCAACAATCACTGCTACTACATTAACAGTAAGTTGGAACTGAAGGAATTTTGAGATGCTGTCATAGACATTTCGTCCCCACATAACTGCTTTAACAATGCTTGTAAAGTTGTCATCTGTGAGAATAATATCAGATGCTTCTTTAGCTACATCAGTTCCAGCAATACCCTGTTAAAAAAATACTGTGAATTAGACTAAATGTTTAAAATGTAACTTTTAAATAGTCAAGATAATAATACACAATAATTTTAAAAGGTTACCATAATATCTAATAAATATTGACTTAAATTTATGCTAAAAGAAGGTTATATAGTTATTCTAAGATACGACTTAGAAAGACATCCAGGATTAGCAGAAATCAAACATAAACATAAAGCAGGGAAAATAAAGTTCAAGTTAGGTTAAAAATGGAGGAACAAGCAAAGGCACTACCCAAGTTCCTTCCAAGAGACACACAAAAAGGTACACTTAAAAAAAAAACTCACAAGGTCAAAGCTGGAGGGAAAGAAGATTCTGTAAGAAAATCTGAGAGGCTGAAAAGCAGATAACCAAATGGCAAATAACTCAGCAGACCCAAGAAAGCTCAATCCTAAACCAATGGTAGGGAAACAGAAGTAGCCTTTTTCTGGACTACAGGACCCTCCCATAAGGTTCAGAACTTGGTGGGTACCAGGTAGCACTGGAAGTAGGGATGAAGGTAGGAATGAAACAGAAGGATCTCTTGCAAGTCTACTGAAGACACTAAAGGAACACTTAGAAGCTTCAAACTAACGATTACATTGTCGACAATAGAATGGGATGGATTATCAGACCGAATGAACTACAGCTCTATGTAACTAACGTAGATAAATCTCACAAACAATGATGAACAAAAGAAGATGGACTCAAAATAATACATAATATACAATTCTTCTAAACAAAGTTCAAAAACAAGCAAAAGTAATCTTCAGCATACTAGTTATCTTTGCAGAGAGACAAAGAGATAATCAAATTAGAAGAGAGTATGACTAGGGTTTCTGGAGTTACAGGTAATATTCTGGTTGACAAATCTGACCTATAGGCCTAGGGCTTCCCAGCTTTACACTAGTAAATATGCATAGACAACCAAGAACCACCTGACATCTGAGTAAAGAACAAACCTGAAAGACAGATACTAAACCAAAAGGCAAATGGGGACGCAGACTCTGCAGAGAGATGAAAGTTTATTTTAAAAAATCAAATCCTTAGAAAGGTAAAACGTGCATCAGTGAAATAAAAACAGGATGTTACAACAAGAAGGAGAGATCCAAAAACAACTCTTAGAAGTTAAACACATGATAAGAGAAATGAAAAACAACAGAAGTTGAGGAAATATCTCTGAAAATAAAGTAATAACAACAAAGATGGTTAAGTATGAAAAAAGAGACAAGGTAAGATAAGTCCAGGAAGTTCAAAAATTAAAGTGGGTAATCCAGAAAGAAGAAACAAAGGAGAGAAAGTAAGATTAATTTAGGAAAATCCCACAAAGTAGAAGAAAATGAGTTTTCAGAGTACCTTTTTACTAATACAAATCATCAAGCATTTCAGAGGTCTGAAAACAAAGGAAAGATCTACCTACCTCCAGAAAGGAAGAAAAAAACCAAGAGGTCCTACATAGGCTCAAAATTCAAAATAGTATGCAACAAATAAGAAAGAAATGAAGTCAAAATTCTGAGTGAAAATGATTTCCAACCTAGATTTTTATACCACCTCAGATTAAGAATCAAGAGTGAAGGAAGAATGGATATTTTTCAGTCATAAGTTATAAAAAATTCAACTCTCATGAACCCTTTCACAGGAAGCCATTGAAGGAGATGTGTGTACCAGATGAGACAAAAAAAAAGTGATGCCATTGAATCCAGGAAGTAAAAGATCCAACACAAGAAATAGGCAGAGGAAATCCTCAGGTATGGAGCCCCACAAGACAGCTGTGTTGCAAAAGCCTGGCATCAGTGGGTCCAGATTAAAAGCATGTCAAAGATGTGAGAGAGGCACCTCTAAAGGTAAAAATGGTAATAACAGTACCAGACATCTCACCTATCGAAAGGAGCATTTGGGGATGAATTAGTGTTAAGTACACAGAAAAACTAAGCTAAAAAATAAAAATAACAAAAACAAAGCAAATGAAAAAGACAATTTACAAGGAATACAAAAAGTTGTGCAAGGAAGAAAAAGTAATTATAGTAGACCACAAGGCTCAGGTTGGAACAGCATTTATAGTTACAATAAGAACTGAATATTGACCTAACCAAAAATATGATATAATCCTACTGGAAGAATTATACTTTTAATTTAAATATATACCTGTTCTAAGCCTATGTCCTCCTTCAAGGGTGCTGTAAGGCTCAGATAAAATCACAGACCTTTAAAGATTTTAAACAGTACCAGTAAATGTATATTATTGCAATTCTTCAAAAGATATCATCTTCTAGACATATTTCATGGCATCAAATAAAGCTAATGCATAAACCAATTAGACTTATAAATCAACTTAGACTTATCAATCATCCCTCAAACTGATCTTAAGGGGCAGTGTAAGACCAATCGTAATTTGGTCAAACAACCCTGCCAGTAAATTACATGTGAATCCTTGAATAAGTAAGTTCCTACCATTGCAAATCCAACATCTGCTTTCTTTAGTGCCGGGCCATCATTTGTACCATCACCAGTTACAGCTACAACCTGGCGTTGTTCCGAGACAGTGCTGTCAATTATACCTTAAATAAAAGTAAATATTTAGTCTTTAAAAACATTTTCTGTAATAAGGTGATTCTGCAGAACATCCTACCTAGAAAGTTTTATAGACTCGAGGTTAAAAATAAACAAACAAACATAAAAATGGAAACTGCTTAGATGTTGGGCAAAGAACTCCAGAAACTATGGCTACATTAGGAACACTATCCTGTTTTAATCACTGAAGATAAACACAATTCACCTAAGATAACAAAAGGAAATGAATTTAGATTTTATTGAAAAAGATAATACCCATGACCCAATCTAATATTCAGAATCTATTACTATTATAGGAAGCAGAACACATTTCTGTATTCTGTATTCAGAACACATATTCTGTATTCACAAGAAATTGTGAAAGAATTGCAAAATCTACTCACCTTTAACCAGTGTGTGTTTGTCAGTAGGAGATGATCTTGCAAGTACTCGAAGCTTTGGCCAAATCTTGTCTATCCGCTCTTGCTCAATCTATAAATTTTTATCAAAATTAAAATGTGCCGAAACCTAGTTTCATAGTTCCAAATTAGCTATCTAGCATATTTATCAGTGGTTCTCAAAGTGTGGCCAAAAGGCCAAGAGCATCAGAAACTCCTGGGAACTTGTTAGAAATGCAAATTATTGGGTGTCCCCAGGTCTATCTTATCAAATACTCTGGGCTGGGTCCAGCAATTTGTGTTTTAAAAAAGCTCTCCAGGTGACGCCAATGCATACCCAAGTTGGAGAACCACTGCTACACATATCATTCTAAAATCAAAATTTAAAAATCCCCCCATTGCCCATGAAAATGGAACTTTCTTAACTCAGCATAAAAAGTTCAGACTTTGGGGTCCCTAAAATATGCTCTACATATCAGTCTTTCCAAACCCATCTTCCTTACTCCCTTTACACATACTGTACTTCTGAAATTGGCCTAGATTCACTGCCACTACTTTCATAAAACATTTCTAGCAAGAACTGCTCACTCCCTTTAGGGCTGCTTTATCACTAGTCCCTTTTATCTCCTAGAATGCCAGTTTTTGCCTCTTAAGGTGTGCCTTGCATTTACTCATGTACGGTATAGGGTATACTCAATATGTATTTATTGAATTAGATTCCTAATATACTAAAAATTTATCAACTAAAAATTAAAAAAAAAAAAATCCTTACCTCTCCTTTTTCATTTCGTATTCTTCTGTTAAAATCTTTACCCTCTAGGCATAGGAAATCTTCTCCAGGATGTAAAATACCACATTTGGTAGCAATAGCCCGAGCAGTATTAATATTATCACCAGTGACCATCCGCACAGTAATTCCAGCCCTCTGACATTTTTTTATTGCATCTGGTACCTGGTTTACATAGAAAAAAAAATGTATTATGAAAGAAAATTAGTATTTCTAGAGGTAAAAAATCCAAGTGAACAAATATGCATTACTTCATAGCCCCCAAAATAAGGATAATTTTAATTTCATCTCAAAATATTCAATATTTCTTGAATTAGCCCCAATAATCCCTTCTTTCTTATTCTACTACCTGTCTTAGTTCAGGCTTCATTTTCAGTTATCAACCTGCTTAATTGTATTATTTATTTACCAAAGTCTTTTTAAACCACTTTTTCCTCCTGGCAACCATTAAGCAATTCTTCTTTGGTTGGTTTTCTATTTTTCTGGGTTTACTGCCCAGATCACACCAGAGTAAGATGTTGGTGTTCCTTAGCGTTAAGAGTGGCTCACTTTTTTTCTCCAATCCTTATAAGGGTAACTTAATATAATATATATTATAATCCTTATCTTGTAAGGTTAGTTCACCAACTCCCATACCTTCAACTACCACCTATACACCAACAACTTTCAAATCTATATCCTTCCCATACCTAACTGTGAGAGCTGTATTCACAGTTCCACCTGAAAAGTGGCCATCAGGATTTGGGTGTCTAAAAGGGAAACCAGGTTTTCTACTTACCTATCCAACAGAAACCTAAGGGTCATCTGTACTTCCTCTTCCATCTCCCCTCCTCTCTGTGCTTAAGGCCCAACGAATCCTGTGGATTCTACCTCAAACCTTCCTTGTATCATGTCCCCACTGCTTGTTGTCCAAGTTATTGCAATGACTTTTTAATTGGTATCCCTGTCTTTATATTTGTTTCTCCTTTAAAAAATCTGATATACTTGATAGTGGAGATGTTTTTCCAACACACTAATATACTTAAAAATGTATGATGATTCTTCAGCTGTTACACATATACTACAAAGTTCTTAGTATAACAGAGTATCACAATTTGGCCTCAGAATAGTTTCCTAGATTTATCTAAAATTTTTCTTTATTATACAGAAGTTGATAAACAGTATACATATTATTTCTGTGCCTCTGTTACTTCAGTTCCCTTTGCCTAGAAAACCCTTTCCCACTTTTCCCTAACCAGAAAATCCACACTGATCCTACTAGAGCAGAGACTGCAAATTCAAACGCCTATAGGGCCAGGCAGGTAATATGAATGCAGAAGACATGCTGAAACGACAAACCTGAGATAAATGCCTAATGTAACAGTTACTCAGCTCTAGCCTATTTTCTGCCATGGTGAAGGAGAGCCCAATGTTGATAGAACCTACAATTTCAAGAGAAAGGGGAAACCCAGATTTGTGCTTAATCTCTTAATACTCAAATGTTTTACACACACACAAACACACACACACATGCCAAAGACGACTGAAGGCTAAATTTGGCCTGCAGGCTTGCCTGTTTGTGACTTCTATACTAAATCCAATTAAAATGTAACTTATGTGGGGCTTTCTTGGCCTACCTAGACAAAATTGTGCCTTTGTCTTATGCATATCTGTATTATAGGTAATAACATCATATTATAGTTACTTGTTTACCTGGATCCGCAGCAAGTCAATGAACTTCTTGAAAGTAGGACCCTTATCTTATCTTTGCATCCCCTATGACCTAGTACAACGTCTTTAATTTATTTAAGAAATAAGTGCCTGATATGTAACTGGAGCTTAGTATTTACTGAACTACTGAATTAAGTTATCTGTGGGGAAATAGTCACCAAGGAGTAATTTTCAAAAGGGGCATTTCACACAGGGTACCATGTCTTAAAACATGTATGCAATTTAATTACTAGTAACTCAAATAGAATGTATCAATAAGTTTTAAGATTTACATAAAAAGTATTTCCCTCCACCAGTCATTCAAATCACTAAAGGGGGATATCATATGCATTCAAACTAATATTTACTGAATGCCAGGTGCTATGGTAGGTCCTAGAGACAAAACAGTAAACCAAAGGACAGAGCTTGCTTAGATTATTTTTTAAAAAAATCAGTATTCCATTTTGAAAACACTAGTCTGCTGTATAAACGTAATATATCTCCTGATATCTCATTTGAGAAAAAATGTACACTAAATTTTTTATATATCTAAGCAGTCATTAATTAGATAGCATCCCAGGATCATTTGGGTAGGATAACAATGAGTAAGAGGGAGAAACCAGTGTCAGGTTAAAACTATGTGGCAAATAAAATTTACGAAAGGCAAACTACTATTTAGTGACTGCTTACTATCAAATACTTCCAACTTAAAATTCACAAACTATATCCGCTTTTATAGGTAAGGAACTGAAGCTAGGCTTAGTGTTTTATTCAAGTACTATGCATACACAAAAAACTGGATTTGTTCTAGATATCTAATCAATCAAGATTCCCTACACCAGAACTGCACGGTCCAGATTACTCACTCAGAGAAAGCTTTTTCAACACTACATTGTCTCATTTTAGGACAAAAGTACCCATCTCATTTTGTGATACTGAAAAAAATAAAGTGCCACCTATATGTTTAAAAAAAGATAAAACTATCAACCTTAATTCCAAGAGCACTATAACAGGTTAATATGTTTTCCAAAGGACAAAAGTTGTAGACATCCTAATTTAATAAGGTAAGATTTAATCCATAAATAAATATAAAACTTTGATTTTCCAAAGGTTGGCAAACATTATCCACCTGGATGTTTCATAAGCAATTGAAACCCCAAAACTGAATTTATCTTTCTCTCTTAATAAACTGCTGCTTCTGATTCTGTTAGTACATTGGTAATACCCTCTACCACTCACCTAGTTATGCAAGTTAGAGATTGGTTCCATCTCCTTTTTCAGAGGACATCTTAGTCTTATGCTCTCTTCCCTGGCTTTCCCCAGGAGATCTCCTTTACTATCATAGGTGATTTCTCCAGCCGACACCACTTTCAGGCTCTGAGGTCCAAATGCCTACCTGACATACATTTGGATATCTCAAGACACCTCAACAGTGTCAAGAACAGTATACCCACACCCAACATATTCATTCCTACTGGTTCTACCTCCGTTTACTTTCCATCTTCCCTGTCACAACTGTAGTCCAAGCCATGATCATCTCTAGCCTGGGATTACTGCAATAATCTTATTTGCTTCCCTGTTTCTGCCTCTCTTACCTCTAATCCCTTTCTTACACGATACCCCAAATAGTAGTTTAACAACATAAATCATGTCACTTCCCAACCTGTATTTTAGAATAAAATTCAGAGCCCTTATAGCCTAGTAAAGTGAAAGATCATTTCATCTCCCCCTTTTCTTTTTCTTATACTTACAGCCACACTAATTTCCTTTTTTAGAAATAGCTAAATACTTTTCTCACTTTCAGGCACTACAGGGATCAAACCCCAGACTTTGGTGTTAATAGTACCGCACTCTAACCAACTGAGCTAATTGGCCACTAGGCCTCTGAATTTTTTGCTGTTTGCCTGGAATGCCAGCTATTTACACAGCTGGCTCATTGTGAACCACCCCCACCCCCAACAACCCAATGATCACCCAGAATGTAGGGCCTATGAGAGCAGGGAGCAAGTCTCACTTCTCACAGAATTTATTTTCACTTGGCATAGTGTCCATGCATCCATCATTGTACCTATCTGGCAGTCTTTTTCCTTGAGAATATAAATTTCATGACTTCTGTTCACTGCAGTATTTCCAGTTCCTAGAAGAGTGCCTGGTACTACACATTAGGTGTTGAATCAATTAGTTGATGAAGTCATTGAACAAAAACAGTTTTCATGTTTGTGTTTTTACTTATGTTGCTTCTTTGCTCAGAAGGTACTTACTGTTCTTTCTCTCTCTTGGTCTAGCTAATACTGTGTCATCCTTTAAGACTCAGATCAGGTAATTAACCTCTATGAAGTCTTACTTGACCCCTCCAGTGGTTAATATAGCAGTCTTTTAAGCACATGTGTTTTAGACAGAGCTGGGATTTGTATATACTAGGTCTATGGTCTAAATCTCAATGCATCTCAATTTTTAACCTGTCAAATGAAAGCAAAAATACTCATATGTCATAGAGGTGAACATGAGATGAAATAATACATGTAAAGGACTTGATGAAATATCTGGCGTACAGTGAGACCTCATAAAAAAGATGCTATTACATTAGACTAGGTGGGAGCTTATGTTCTCTGCTCATATAACATGCTCTGTATATATCCAGTAATGTACTAACATCCTGGGTTATCATGTTTGTCAATCCATATCCAAGACAGTGACTTCTTTGAGGCTAGGGACCAAATATCAAAACTCTTTATGTCTCCAGTACCTAAAACAGTGTCTGGCATACAGTAGTTGCTCAATAAACATTAAAAAAAAAAATACTAAAAAGATGATTTAAAGAAGAAAAGCAAAGCCTAGAGCTTCATGCCATCCAATATAGTAGCCACTAGCCAGATGCTTAAATTTAAATTAAATTAAAAATTCGGTTTTCCAGTTGCACTAGCCACACATCAAGAACTGAGTAGTCACGTGTGCCTAGTGGCTACTGTACTGAACATAAAAAACATTTCCATCATTATAGGAAGCTCTACGTTGGACAATGCTGATCTAGAGACTGTAAAAACAAATAACTTAATAGCATCTGTTATTTAAGATAAATATCAACTGAAAATCCTACCCAGTTCAAGGTACTGTGCTACGTTGTGCTAGGTTATGGTGCTATAAACACAAAGGATCCCAAAGAGAAGCTTTCTAATTAAAAACCATAAAAAGGTAGCATATGCATGACAAGCACTATTATTTCACTTATCTTGGGTTCACACAGAAAAAAAAAAAAAATCACAAATACTGAAAATTTTACTAGAAAACTTGCTACTGTTAATGCCTAGATCCTCTACAGTTAAGAGATTCTGCACATGCAGAACACAGAATGTTTCACCACCTCAGGTCTCACAGGATCTTCAATCCCCACAACAGCAATGCATGTAAGGCCGGTGACAATATCATTTTCATTATCCCAATCGGGTTCTGGTTCTCCTGCTGGAAAATCTCTGAATGCAAGACATATGGTTCTCAAGCCTTCTGATGCCATCGGTTCAATCACAGTTTTTATAATATCATCACGGTCCCTTGGTCTGAATACTTTTGCCTCACCATTAGCACTCAAGATTTTGAAACACCTAAAAGGAAATGTTGAATCCAAACATCAATAATTAACAAAAATAATGGTTAATGCCATTTAAGTGAAATGGAAGAGCTAGAAATCATGGGACTTGATATCTGTAATTTAGAAAATTACATATGTTGCATTTTTACAAACTTAAATCATTTTCATTCTTCACCCTCCTCTTTACAAAAGACAGTTCTAATCTGTATGGTTATCATTTGATAGTTCTGCACTGTATTAGTTACTCTAGATATTCTCAAAACCTTCTCTTTTGGAAATGCAGTGCTTTTAGATTTTCACAAAGAATCTGAAGTGGCAAAGAATAATAAACTATATACCTGACCATTCTGGTACAGAATTAGACATTAATTTTAATTAACACAAAAATCGCAAATATTTTCTTCTTTTAAAGTAAAAGGCCAAGTTCAATCAACCCCTTACCTGAGATGTTGTTTCGTCACCTATATTGTTTTAACCATGAAAGAAAAAACATAACTTACTGTTAAAATAAGCATTAAACCAGAGTGAGAGAGATAATGCCAAAATTGTTTTATTTTCAGTGAAACTAACTATAACCTTTTCTTTAATTATATAGCAAATAAAAATCACATTGTACACTTCCCTATTTAAAGTTTGTTTTTCACAGTGCCCCTTGGTGATGCCACCTCCTCCTCTTCTACGGTGATGATTCCCAAATCCAGATCTTCTGTTCTGATTGTTTCCCCAAGCTTTCTGTCACTGCTGAAGACTTCCACCCAGACGCTGTACCAGCACCTTAACCTTAATACATAAAAGACTGGAAGTTGCCTCCTCACTGCCCATGTAATGGGTATCAACATTACTCCAATCGTTTTGATAGAAGTCTAAAATTTTACCTGAATACTTCCTGTGTCCTAATCATCTATATACTATGAGCTCCTGAGTCCTATACAGTTCTCCTCTGAATAGTCTCCTGAACGTGTCTGCTCCTTTAGAGGGGTACAGCAAAAAGACCACGGAAAAACAGAATTAAGAAATAATACAAATCTTTTTATGAACGTTTTGAAGTACCCTCATATTTCCCCTACTGCTACCTTCTTTTGGCTCTCATTTCAAACTAAAGCTATTATAGAACAGCAATAGACTTTTAATTGATATCTGTCTCCAGTCCATCCTTTTCTTCCCAATCCACCTCATTCCTTGATGCAAGAATTATCAATTGCAGTTTTTTTTTGTTTTGTTTTTTTTTACAACTTTGATGATTCTACTACTACCTGATGAAAAAAATACTTCTGTTGCATTAGCCTATTTAATTAAGTTTTAACTGCTCAGCCTAAAATTTAAGAGTCTCTACAACAAAATGTAAATATTACTATGGGAACACTTACTGTATACTTACTATACATCAGGCTCCATGCTAGACATTTTATTTGCATTATTTTATTTCATCATCACAGAATAAATGGTCATCACAGCCTCTCTCAGTGGAGGAAAAATGAAAGCCAAGGAAAGAAACTACCCCAGACCCAAAGTTAGTTAGTTGCAGAGGAAGAGTCAAGGCTTGATTTTTTCTGATTTCAAAAATCTCTCCTATACCATCTATCTCCTACCCATCAAGCCAGGGATGAGACATATTTCTAACCTTTCACACTGAAATCTGATAACCAAGTGTACTGTGGAGGGAAGAAAGTTCTATATGACCTGCATGTCATGAAAGCCCACCACTGCTCTACTGAACTATATGACTAGCTATTCTCCCAATATGACCTGCATATTCCCATCCCCTTTCCTATGTTGTGGCTTCCTTGTACTTGATGTTCTCACTTCATACTGAGACCTGTCTTAAGTGCCACATCCCCACAGTGTGATCTTTCATCTTAAAACTTTGTAATTGTTTATCATATGCTGCCTTTTCAATTGTTTATTTATATACTTGTCTTTTAAACTTGTTAGACTACAATCTGTTGAGTGTTCATGAAAATAACACTGGGTTATAATCCACATATAAGCAAATTAAACACAGAAATATTTTAAATGTTGTAATTACAAAGGAGTTCCAATTTTTCAAAACTGCTCTTAAAAAACATTTTTTTAAAAACAGTTCTCTACCTCTCTACTGGAATTAGAGAAACCAAAATAATTTCAATGCCTGTAATAACAGATAAACATTAGGGGAATTATAAGCAAACACATAATGTCAAAATTGAAGCTACTGGTCTGTAAAAAGATAGAAAGAAAGATTACAGGATGTGACTCTGCAGCACCATAAATATCAATAAACCCCACTTTGATATAAAAGGGGATTTTTCAAGACCTAGTTTCAATGCTTTGCTATTCTAAAAATTCATTGATCACATTTTGAATCTCTATAATTCATTGATCACATTTTGAATCTATTATCTACAATGCAGTGCTGATGATATAAACTTGGATTTTTCTTCCTAGGAGGGCTTTTACTTTTCATGATCCTATAAAAACAATGGAATCAACATGTCTAAAAACAAACATCCAAGTTTACTTCATTAGGTCTACCAAATTGGATGGTAATGGGTTTATTTTCCCTACAGCAAAATACTAAGAAATAACAGAAGCTAGAGTGTGAAAATGGTAGAATACCATGGGCAAATATCTGGATATTATAAAATATGCTAAAAAGCTCTGAGGTCCTATCAAATGCCTGATGTTCACAAAAAGAAAACAACAACAATCACAACATAGTAGGTATTCCATAAAGCAACTACAGTCAGCAATTCATTCATCTAAGCATTTTACTCTTACTTTTTCAGAATTATCTCAGATGCACCCTTGCTGAATATTCGATAACTTCCATCTGAATTTTTCAGGACAGTACTCATGGACTTCCTAACAGAATTGAAGGTGTAGACTTTGTACAGTGCTTCTTCTGGTATTTCATTTCTAACATCCTGATAATCCCGTTTTAAATCCAAAAGAAGTCCCAACAAGGCACATTCAGTTTTATTACCAACATGACGAGGTAATCCACCCTCTTTCTCTGGTGGCTATAAGAGAAAAAGGTTTAGAAGCTAGAATCATCTTGTTTCTCTACGAAGTTTAATTTATAATGTAAAACAGAATGCGACACTCTAAAAAACAAAGTTATATAGAAAATGTCTAATATCAGCATTTCAAAGAAGTATACAGAAAGGAGCTTGGGTTGAGAATGACATGGATTCCAACCTCAGCCCTGCCAGTTACTAGCTACATGAACTTTTGGCAAGTTATCCAACTGCTGTGATCCTTGACTTCGGCATCTGTAAAACAGGAGCACTGTGACCCCAGAATTAAATGATATAAGATATATAAGGTTTAAAGTTGGTTCCTGATACACAAAGGGATTTAATTTTAATTCTTTTCTTTTTCTCTTCCTGTCTTCATTGAACATTTATATTAAATCACTCACAATTAAATCTACTTTACCATTTTTTATGGCTTAAAATAAAAATACATGCATTAAAATAAAGTACTGTTGCCTTAAATGTATTGAAAAGTTTTATTTCCTTCATAGTGCCTTCACAAATACCACCTTACGTAATCATCACAATGGTATTAAGGGCAGATGTGATCAACTTAACAATTAAAGAAAGTAAAGCTTGGACTTTCAGCTAGTAAAAGGCAAAGCTAGATCAAGAACCAAGATCCCATAACATTCCAGTCCAATCATCCAATTTATGTATATTTTCACTAATAAAACAACTTGCAATTTTATTTTCGTTCTGTTTTCATCCATAAATCACTAGCAGATATATCAAACATAAATTTCATACTTTCTGCTATAAGATTTTTAAAACTTGCAAAGTTGACAATATTTCATTTTAAGGTAGTACAAGTCTAGAATTACTTTACTGTGTTAGTTCTAAAAAGGTCTAAGAACCACCTTATAGGTAGGAACTACTGAAAAACCAAACAGACGGAGCATATAGCAAGCATACATAAAACATGTTATTTTAAGTTGAAATCTGGCTTCAAAATTTTCTCTAGAAAATTGAGAGTTGACTTTCTATAGTAAGATAGCCTGGTCTTTCACAAAATGAGCTTATTAATAAGAACTTTAAATTAAGAATGTGTTCTGATTATACAGCTTGAGAGTTTCTGAACACAGAAAATTCAAAATACAGGAGAAAAATACAAAGAAATAGAATGTATATATTGATCAACAGACTTTACTCAAAACACCAATTATATCAAAATAAACTTACACATTATATAGATGTATGCCTTTTAAAAACCTTACACAATTCAGGTTAAATAACATAGTCATGGTTGGTCTGAAGAATTATATACATGTAGTCTAATCCTTACAGATTTAAAAATTTTCATATATAAAAATGAATTATTAAATAAATCTTACCAATATTTTTGATGTATAAGCACAATTCACAGAAATTCCTGTTACAAGATAGGATAAAATATTTGGTGGAATAGCTTCTGGTTCAGGAACCTTTCTATAATGTTTTTCATTGATGTAAGCTTGAACAACTGTCATTCTGTTCATTGTTAATGTTCCTGTTTTATCGGAACAAATGGCTGTAGCATTTCCCATGGTTTCACAAGCATCCAGATGCCTTACTAAGTTATTATCTTTCATCATTTTCTACAGTGACCAAAAAAAAAAAAAAAAAACCCAACAAAATCTAGTTAAGTTACATATAAAACCAAAACCAATCACTTCATTACATTAAAATGATTATAAACTGCTTTAAAATCAAAACTAAAACTCCCGGCTTTACATAAATGCACTGTATAAAGTACAAGCTTAATACTGAAAAAATTTCAGCACATTTGACCTATTAAAATAAGCCTAAGACAGTATAGCTTTTCATGGTTTCAATCACTTACTGCGGCATAACAATCTAGTAAACAAATACAGACACCTGCACCCATACGTCAATCACGCTGACTACATGCCTCAACAGGTTCTGTGAAGTGCCCTTACAAGACCAATGACAATCTATAAGTACTACTGTACTTATAGTACAGTAAGAGCACATTAAAGATTAAGTCTCCTTATTAAGTGGAAAACAAAACATTTTTATATAAATCTCCAGGGAAAAAGTAGCTTTTATCAGTTAAAATAATGAGCTTGTAGGTACACAGTAGCTGCTTTTTCTTTTTCTTTCTTTTTCTTTTTTTTACTGATAGACTCAGTTAATGTATCAAAACCAGAATGGGTCATTTTTATCTATCCTATATGCTAGTAGTCTTGGTATTTTCATCCTTAGGATCAAAATGTGTCTTACCTCTCTCATTTACAATAACAACAACAAAAAAAATCATTTCTAAAAAAACAAGTGTTTTCACAGTAGTCCCAAAGGGCAATAAAGTTAAAATACTTTATAATGAATTCTCAATACATATGTGGAATGGGTTAAAAACTACATAAGAGTAATTTTACAAAGTGTTTTTTCTGTAACTACTAAAATGCAAGATACCATAAGAAACTGGCTCCTTGGAGAAATAAATACGGGGAATAGAGATATGTGCTTCCCAAATTACTTATGATTTCCATATTAAAGATTAAAAGAATGAGTTCTGCAGTAAGGAAAATGTGTTCAATTTTACAAAACACTAACAGAGGATCCATAAACACTGTATCTCATGAAAAGAACACTAATTAATAAATTGATATGTTGGTAAAATAACTGACCTAAAACATATTTATTCCAATTATTTCTAATTATTTTAAAACATCAAAAAAAGGACAAGCAGATGATTACACTCTATTTCATCACCATTTTGATACATTTACCATTTTATTTTTTAAATAAAAGCCGCTAAATGCCTGAGAAGAAAACAAACTCAAACAGTAAGCAAAAAATATTATAATGACAGGTCTACTGTAAAACACTTTTGAATACTGAAGAGTGCTAGAGCAGAAACTATGACTACGTTGGCAATGTTCCTTAAGTAAAATTGCTAATTAACATTTGAAAATTTACAAGAGCAGCATTCTTCCATTAAGTGTAATTTTTTTACCAGTGAAACCATAGTGAAAGAAAAACCAAAATCGTCCAAGCTAAACATTTTTTAATTCAATTCACCTTTTCCATATAAGATATAAAATTTGTAAAAATAAATTAATAATCTTCAAACAGATCATTACTTCAGGGAAACAGCAGTAAGCAAAGACATCAAAGATCGTATTTTAGCTTTGTACTTGGAAAACAGGAAGGACTGAGCTACTGTAAATTGAGTGGTCAGATGGTCAGAGAAGGTGACGTTTGAGGAGACCTGAATAAAGCAACAGAGCAGGTTATTCAAAGGAAGGAACAAGTGGGCCCTGAAGTGGGAACACAGTTGAGATGTGTGAAAACCAGCAGGAAGGCTGGTAATGCTGGGTCAGAGAGGGTTAGGGGCAGTAGATGAGCACCATGAGGTAAAGAAGCCAGGGCCAGACAGGGCAGGGCCCTGCAGGCCATGGTAAGGAATTAGGATTTTATTCTAAGTGTGATAAGAAGCCAGTAGAGGGTTTCATGCAAGGAAATAACATGATCTGAATTAGTTTTTTAGAAACACAAGACTGCCTACAAGTGTGAAGACTAGATTGTGGGGCAATTATGGGGATGGAAGAGTGTAAACAAAGAGGTCTTAGAAGGGTGGACTTGAATGAACCATCTTTGCTCTTGTACCACAGATAATTGAGAAACACCCTCTCCTTAATTTTACAGACAGGAAAGAGGAGGTGATGTGACTTGACAACATAACTACCACATAGTGAAAATTAGTCTAGCACTTTGTCTCCCAAAGTTGTGCTGAGTGCTATATCAAGGCTGGAGTGCACAGGCCTCTGAGGGAACGTGCAGGGAATCAATGACAGCATTTCTAAAGTGTACATTTATGGAAATCCTATACTTTCAGAACCAGAAAAGGTGTAAGAGCATATGCATTTTCTCCACCAGCTGAGGCTTTAAATGTAATATGTCTACTTAACTATTTTCTACTCACCTTGACTGAATAAGCCAGTGAGATAGTGACTGCAAGTGGAAGACCTTCTGGCACTGCAACCACTAATACCGTTACTCCAATAATGAAGAACTTCACAAAATATTGGATGTAAATTGGTGTACACTCAGCAAGCCATGGTCTCTTCTGAACCCAAAAGGTATCAATTACAAAATATAACACTAGAATGATAACTGTGATGGCAGACATCAACAGACCTTTCAGGATAGAAAAAAAGAAAAACGTAATTCTTTAATTATTCTAGATAGACGCTACCAGCTGCCAGTTACAGATTAGCCATTGTAAAGAGTTATAACTGGCTTGATAATATTTATTTTAATTTCTCTGAGAAATTGTTACCTCCTTTTTGCAACTAACTTATCACCTGACATCGTCAGATCTAATTTTTTCTTCCAAGTACAGTCCTGTCCCCAGGAGAACTGTGGGAAAACATTTATGGTTCTTTCTTAGACTTAATTGTATCTTTAGCCTTCTACTAAACTGAGACAAAATAATAGGCAATGACAAGGAAATACCAAAAGCTCAGCAAAAGGTGGTGCTTTACATGTTCAGGCAGCAATTTGCCTAATGCTGAAAGAGAAGCTGACAAGAATCTGATCTATAGGGAGACTTGAATAAAATATTCAACCTATGTTAAAAAATAATATATATAAAATGTATTATCTGAATTCTTAATTATTAATTTATTTTTGGTCTGTCCTTACAGCTTCATTAACTTAGAACTAAGAGTTAACCATGTATTGCAAAACACTTAATGCTTTATTTTGTGGGATAGTTAGCCTCCTGTAAACGTGCACTGTAAAATAAGGCGAGTCTACTTGTCTGGGTCTAATATCCCAAACCAATGTCTGCTAAACGCCACCACCACCTCAATTCCACTGTGTCCCTCAACACTATTTGAGATAGTACTACATTAGGCTACATATTACAAAAAGCAAATATTTTCTATTAAATAATAAGCTTGTTGAGGGCAGAGGCAAAAACTTCACTTTCCCAATATAATCCTAGGAAGCAGTAGAATGAGGCAATTTAAGTAATTTTAATAATGTATGCTGATTTATTGACACAGTGTTTTTTCAAAAAGATGGTACTGTTAAAAGGTATGCTCTGTTTTTATCTAAGAGCTCTACTGGTTCTATTAACAGGTACTTTCTAGTGACGGTGGTAATTTAGTCACTTCAGCCTCACTATGATGATTATTCCATTCAGTTGAACTAACTGTAATGTTCAGAAAAACACATGGATAAATTTTTTCATAGACAGCCAGTAAAAAGATGAGCAAAATGTGTGATGAAATTTCTTAATTTCTTTTAATTAACATATAGTTGGATAATCAGTACTGAATAACCTCACTGCTAGCCCTCTCTTTACTTTCCCCAGAAATTCAGAGAAATTCAGAGATGAGTACATGGGCTTTTAAATTGGGCAGACTTAGGTGCTAATCTTATCCTGACCACTTATTAGCTAGTTGACAGAGGACAATTCTGTCTGTGTAAAATGGGGATAACAGCCCTAAGCTGCAATGATAAGTATCCACAGTAATTCAAAAGGCCTGTTACACTGTGGATAAAACAAAATATTTTTAACTCCCCTTCCACTCACAAAGCAATAATTTCCACATTTAAGCATATCAAAAAACAATTTTTAAGTACAAAGTTAGCACGTTTTAAAACAAACCACTTTCTTTTCTTCTATATATCATACCTGCTTTGCCAATCTGAACAGCCAGTTTTGTAAGTTTCCCTTGTAAAACAGATTTTTCCTTTTTTGGCAAATTTGCTTTCTTTTTGTCTTTTTCATCACCATCTCCTCCTTCTTCACTCTTCAAAGGCTGCATTTCCATGGCTGCACCATCCTGAGCTTTCGCTACATTTAAGAGCACATAAACTCACTACATTTTAAGGCACATATCATTATTAACATTTTGAAGCAATTTCTAAGAAAATCATTTTCTTATAGAAATTAGAAAAGGTACAAGTATTCAGCTGTGTGTGTGTACACAGAGATAAGAAGACAATAACAACATTGAGTTATGAAACTTTGTACTAGATTTAAGAATGTCCTACTAGGCTATGGGGATGAGGCCTAAGAAGAAATACATGGTCCTTAAACTAATAACTTAAGAACACTAAATCATTTGTCCTCCTCTGTATTATATTAGGTAATATCCAAACACCATAAATCCTTCCGATATAATTTATGACTGTAATGTAGAACATTATGTATAATCATATATATAGAAAAATATACATACATTCATACTCTTAAATAAATGAAAAAACCCATTTCTGCTATATATTTTGTTTCTTACACATTTTTGCTACCAACTGCATAATAACCAATGTTAAAATACTTGAAAGGCTTAAGTTGAGATCTACCTACATAATAAGCTTACTACCATAAATCATAATTAAAATCTTATTAAGACCGTAGAGACAGCAGATTTAAAGCACAGCAGGAAGAGAGTTTAACCCAAGTTAAACTACATTGTTGATTTTCCCTGCCACACATACCCTACACTTTTGGATGGATATAGTACACAGTAGATCTATTTTTGGATATAACAAAAACAATCTAACTGTACTTTTATCCTCCTGAATTTACCTTTATTGCGATTCTCAATAGCTCCATCTTGTTTCTTATCTGTAGGAACAAAATGGGAATTAAAGCTTTCCAAAGGAAATGAATATAGCCACGCTAAATTATGCAGAGGTAGTTCAAATTTCTATAACAGAATTGTTACACAATGGGGTGTGCGTGCGTGCGTGTGTGTGCGTGTGTATGTACAGATTAGAAAACATTTGGCTTGTAATGACCTGCTGGGTCAATCACTCCCTAGGTTTAACCCATTGGGGAATACCCCAAAATAATTTAGGGCATCTATACTTGTTTAATTTCTCCATAAGACTTTATCTTTTATAAGCTATAATAAACCCAAATATGGTACAAGAGGTTTTCAAACTAAATACAAATATAACCCTAAGAAAGCAGAAAAGGGCAGAATGGAAAGGGAGGGAGGAAAGTTATAAAAAGACAACAGGCACCCAGGAGAGCTTTGATGGGAGTGAGAACAGAAATGGTTTGTATAAAAGATAGGAGAGGAAAGTTAGTAAAACGAGAATACAAATATACATTATAAGCCAGTAAGACTATCAGTTAAGGTAATCCCCCAAATTTGCTTAGATTTAGAGAACACAGAAAGATGAGCATGTTTGAAGCAACAACATAATCAAAAAGGGGACTGGTCTACTGTTCAGAGTAGACAGTATAATATTTAAAATAACAAAGAGGAAACAGAAGCATTCAGCCTATTTTCTTTCAACTTCTCTATCAAGGAGAACTATCTTCTAACTGGAAAACATGGAACAAATATGGTTAAGAAGGAATACAAGCTCAAGAGAGATGATGAGATAGTAAGAGAATACCTAGCTACTTTCAGTGAGCTCAAGTTTGGAGAGACCAGACAGCCACATTCCAGGATAGTGAAGGAACCGAGACAGATTACACTGGACTGCTTTTGAGTAACTGCCAAAAGTCAAGGGAATGGGAGAGGGGCTGGAAGTCTACAGATGGAAAAATGTCCTGTTCTACAGAACAACAACAACAAGAATAAAAAATGGTAGACAATGAATTAGCTGTTAATTTCTGGGAATATTCTGGACTGGATTAATAAAAACAGTTGTATAAAACCTTGGAGAAAAAAGGTGCTTATTGGAAAAGACACTGTGGGTCAACAAAAATAAAAATAAAAATAAAAATAAAAATAAAAATAAAGTCATGATGCAAATTTCCCTTCTTTTTAAAGTGTCCAATGGCTTTCAACTCCTGCATATTAGGATGGAGCATAGTATATGGTTATGGGCAGACTCTGAGTCAGGGACGAGGGTTTGATCTGCCACTTACTAGCACTTTGACCTGGAACAAGTTATACAACCTCTATTAGCCTGTTTACTCAGCAGTAAAAAGAATAATAGTCTTTACCTCGCATGGTTGTGAGAATTAGTAAGATATCTCATGCAAAGCACTCAAAACCTGGAATCATTACTACTGATTTTCAAATTGCATTCCATTTGGTCTTAAGAAACCTAGGGAGGCACATTGAGGGCTGCCCTGAGGAGTGGAATAGGAGAAACCTAGTACATAGGGCTTGCTACCCTCATCTGCAGCCAGAACCTTTCAAATACATTTTTGTTTGAAATAAGGATTTCATAGCTAAAGACAAAATTCAAAGAATAAAACAAATCACTCAAATATTAAAAATACTGCTGTAGTTATAGCAAACCAAAACTTTAGAAAGGCATTTATTTTAGAAGATCCTCAAAACACTCATGGGAGAAAAAAGGAAATATGGGCTTAGTATCCTAAGTAAAATTAAATAAATCTAAGTGTTTAAACCACAGTAAACTGCTGTCAATCCAAAGGGAAAAGGCTTCAGAAGAGTGATCCTAAGTGGGAGAGAAGGACGGTACAGCAGATACTCAGAGCAGGGTGGGAAGGGATTTTTTAAAGTGGCATGTCCCCCCAAGTAAGAGATTCTGAGATTTCTCCCTGAGAAATGACCGAGCTTCTTGTAAGATCCTTGTGGATAAATTGTAAAGTTATAAAGTTTGCAGGGCCGAGCCCGTGGCGCACTCGGGAGAGTGCAGCGGTGACGCTCCCGCTGCAGGTTCGGATCCTATATGGGAATGGCTGGTGCACTCACTGGCTGAGTGCCGGTCACGAAAAAGACAAAAAAATAAATAAATAAAAAATAAAAAAAATAAAGTTTGCTGATGACAGATCACTCAGAGGGATATCGGATACAATGGATCAAAATAAAAAAGATCTTGATATCTAATGATGGACTGAATACAAGATAAACATAAGGTGTCAGTTGTAGTCCTGTGTCCAAAACCCAACTGTGTTAAGTATAGAATGAGAAATGTGAATAGCAGAAAACTTGAAAAATGTTAAAAGCTCGATGAAACTAAAATGTGATATGGCTGACAAAGAAAGCTACCACTGAAGCAGCAGAAAACAATAAGCAAATATGAAGCGAGAGTTCAATTCGTTTTGATCAGGTGACAGGGGAGATTCTAAAACTAGAGAATAAATAGAATAAAGCCAATGGATGTGTCCCAGGAGATGCTGAATTTGTCTAGCTATGGTAAAGGAGATTGACAATATTCACTAAAGACACTTAAAAGGACTATTAAGTCTAAAAGAATAACTTTCTCTCCTTTAATTTTCTCTCTTGAAAGTAAAATATTGGGTAATTAATTTCCTGTAGAATTTTTCATATCAGAATCTCATGAAAGAAGTCTATTTTCTGTACCAGTTCTTATAATCTAATTGCCATATTTTCCAAATATTAATTCTTTTCTTTTTTTCCAAGGTCTTGGCGTAATTCTAGAACTCACATTCCAAATACCAATTCTTATATCAAACTGCTATTCTTACTTTTCTTTTCCTTTTTCTTCTCATCTTTCTTCTCTTCTTCTTCGCCTCCAGCTCCAAGTAAGGTAAAGATAATTCCAGTTTGAGAATTTATACCTACAGCTGTAACTACCATTCTTCCAGAGCCTTCCATTACATGAGTACCTACAACAACAAAAAGCTTGGTTTGTTTTTAAAATTATATAACACCTAAATTCTTGTGCTTAATGTTTTAACTCAGTCATAACCAAGTTCAAAGCTCACTCTACCATTCATTTACCATGGGATATTGGATGAATTATAACATCTCAATTCCTTGGCTGTAAAATGAGGATAACGGAACCTATACTTCATAGAAATGTAATGAGATTTACATTTCTTAAATAAGCCTAAGAATATAAAGCACCTAGCATACTGCCTGAAATTTGTAGGGGTTCAATGAATGCTCGCTGTTATTAATCATGACCTAAGGTATGAGGGACATTTCTCTGAGAAATAAATTGCTTACAAAAACTTATAACCAAAAGAATTCTATACAAACAAATCTCACATTTCCCAGCCCCAACTTGACCACTACCTAACTCAGGCTTTCATTCCAGCCTGCCTAGATTACTAGCTAGTCTCTTTGCCTTCCCAGTACATCTTGGAATCTTTTAATCTTCCTAAAATGTGATTTCATCACATGCCTCTCATAGCTCAAAAATTTCTGACTCTACATTGCCTACTAGATTAAGTGCAGTCTTCACCTTGAGACCAACCAAGCTTTCAAACTTTTTCATTCACTCCAACATAAAATCCCATTACAGAAAGCTAGGGAGCAGAGATGGGAACACTGAATTCTATGTCCCTTACAACAATCTTGTAAGTTGGCAGGGATTATTGTTCTTACTTTCTAGAAACTTGCCCAAGGTTATGCAACTATTAAGTGGCAAGGCAAAGATTTGATCTAGCTCTATCAAAGGACAATGGCTATATTCTTATAATATAATGTTCATAAATTTGCTTATAGTTCTTCAACCTGTACATCTCTGCATCTTTCCTTACTTATTAAAAGGCTTCATGCCCTTCTAATCTTTTTGTGAATTTTAAGTAGGCTTCAAAACTTAACTTTTTTTTTTTTTTTAACATTCAATCAAGTCTTCTTTATAGCTATCAGTTATTATTTACTTGTATTTTATCTCCTAGTTCGCAGCCTTTTGGAGGGAAAGATCTGTAGCAACTACCACCATCTTACATACCAAATTGATGCTCAAAGGTCTTTTGCTAAATAAGATCATAAAGCATATATACCTACTTCGGTATTTAAGATTTTATATTTGGCTATTAATTACTGAGCAACTTATCCAATATAAACTTTTTTAGGTGTTTGATTTTCTTGCTTTTAAAAATCTATATTCTGAATATTTCACTAATTATTAGCTTCTTTGCCAATGAAAATGCAAGGGAAGTAAGAAGTGAAATTCAAGACAGTGAAACAGTATTTATTAAGTAATACATGTAAAAGACAGTTTGTTTCTTTTAACAATTCTGGCTTTCTGCGGACTTCAATTTTTTATGTTCTATTCTTCCTTACCACAGGTAATCAGACGTTGGCAGTTAATGTGCTCAGGCAAAGTAAACAGTTTTTGTCCATATCCTCACTGCTAACTGAATACTGCTTTTAAAAATCTAAATTTAAGAAGCCAAGAACAGCAGTGAGAAATGGCATCATGAGAGTAAATTTAAAAATAAATGCATGTCATGTTTTTTGGTACATTTTTGGAATAGGGAAATAGATGCAGAAAAACTTTCCCACCCTTACTGCGATAAGGGACTCTACAAAGTTATTTCAGTCTTTTCTTAAACATGGAAAATTTATACAGTTCTCTTGGTATACTTGTTGTGTTAGGAACCTGAGTCTACATAAAGCTTACCAGTCATCTCTGTTAAAACAGAAAAGGACCAAAGTTCAGTTAAAGGAAATCAACCTGAAGAGCTAAGCACTATGTAAATAAGCTAGATGTACATAAAAGTCCATGAAGTATATACAACAAAAGCAACAGAAGACTATTTCAGTTTGCCAAATATAGTGGCCCAGTTAGTTTGTGATGGTAAGGTATGATTAGATAGCTTCCCTTTCCTTTAAAAAGGTTATAGATTTTATTTGGTTAACATTAACTATAGTTTCTTAGAAACACAGCGAGGAATAAGTAGAATAAGTACACATTATCCAAAATATTTCTATTGGGTATGAATTACAAGCACACCAATACAAAGAAAAATCCAAGTAGTGTATGAATGTTCTAAGTGGCCTAGGATATTGAGGGCACCCAAATCAAGATTTTTTTTGACAGAACATAAGCCTATTAACAATCAAAACTTTTACCCTATTTATAATGGTATTCACAAATGTATATACAACATAATTACTTTGATTTTTTGCAATAAGCTTTTTTGTCACACATTTACAAATCATACAACAGTAATGGTTAAACTTAAGTTTTGCTCTAAAGTTGTGATTCTAACTTGACTAACCCTGTGTATATCACAGGCTTGATTTTGGTTTCAGTAAAATCCTGTTCGACCAATTGAAATATAAAGGTCACGGAGAAGAAATGAAACATTATAGCTGCCAAGTTATTAAGTAGTTAAATCAGCAGGAATCTCCTGCCAATGTATAAAATGTCACCTTTCCATTAACACCTGAGAATGGTAAGAGAAGACGAATAGCAACATCTGGCTTCCCTAAAACTCTAGCATAAATTCAGTCTAACAAATACAGTTCTGATAAACAATTCCGTGAATTCTACAAAGAATACTGGAAGACTAAGAGTAGAAAGCATGGAAATCCAAAGTAAAAAAATTAGCATGCTTTTGGAGTCAATTTGTGGTTCTTTGGCTTCCTCTCATTTAGCGCTTCAAAAGGCAGCTTGTAATTTTTCCCAACATCCCTCCCATTTCATTTCCAATTAACCTTTGTTTCAGCTTTCACAGTTAGGCTACTACAACAGCCTCCCAAACAGACAGTAACCTCACCTTTCCAAGTCCTTTCCTTCTCCATTCTTAGAACTTGTCTGAACCATGTACAAATTCAATCCTGACTAGTGGATGTGGGTGCCACTCGTGGACCTATTGCTGGTTAGTCACACAATCTAGATAAATAGTTTACATCTCAGACTCAATCTTCAGCATTTAAATGAGTGAGATGGATTAGGTAAACTTTAAGGGTTTTACCAGTTCTTTAAAAAAAACTCTGTCCTTTGTAGACCAAAACAGAGAACCCATTAATTTGCTATTAACATATAATCATTCTTTAATTTCATACTTCAACAGGCCTTAAGAATAAACATGATACCAAAAAAACAGAACAAGTGGATATCATTAGGCCTATATTTTAGTTTTATCATTATACTAACATTAACTAACACTGACTCTCAATTCTCTTGATTTTTTTTGAACTCAGGTTTCTCATTTGTAAAATAGAGCTCTGGATGCAAAGATGTCTACTGTCTCTCTCAGCTTACAAAAAAAATAGTCTCTATGGATTGTAAGGGTAGAAGCAAGCATAATATACCCATTCTTCTTCACATTACAGGCTCTTAGGGAAACTGTGTTTGCTGATAACAGCACACAGTTGTGGGGGGAGGAAAATATTCAAAGGTATAAAAGAAAGTCATACCCGACAGAAGTAAGGGATCTTTATCTAAAGACTTCTTAACATGATCAGATTCGCCAGTCAATGAGCTTTCATCAATTTTAAGATCATTGCCTTGAATAAGTATGCCATCGGCTGGAAGAAGATCACCTAAAATAAAAAGCAATGATATGCTGAAGTGTAAACAAGATCACAATTAATTTTATGTTTAGTGTCAGATGTATTGGTCTTTTTTACTTACCATATTTCACTTGTGCAATATCTCCAACAGTAATGTCAGCTACAGGTATTTGAATGACCTGACCACCTCTGATGACAGTGAACTTCTGTTCTTGTTCAATTCGACTCTGCAAACCTCTGAACTGTTTTTCTTTACTCCAGTCATTGAAAGCTGTTACCAATACCACACATACTACTGACAAAAGGATTGCAGCTCCTTCAATCCAACCAGTTTCACCTTCACCTTCTTCCTCTCCAACAGAAACTTCTCCACAAACTATTTGTAAAGAAAGAAAATGCTTATCAAAAACAGACTCTGAATTGATGACAATATACATATTATAGATCCAAATCATATTTTTGTGCTAATTATGCTGTCTGTTTACTTTGTCAACTTTACTTATAGCCCTAGACACTTTATTGAATTCAAAGCATTCTATGACAAGAACACCTACTATGTCAATTTCAAGTTCCCTAACTCTAAGATACTTCACCTTAGGACAGAAGGCAGTCTAGGGTACTAGCTAAAAGTAAGAACACTGGAAGAGATAAAATCTTGGCCCTAAAACAAGTAATGTATTTTTGTTTCTTCGTCTGTCAAATTAGGATACTACCACTTATCCCAGAGCTGCTGTGAGGATTAAATGTGAGGACACCTATAAAAAAGAAAAAGTAGGTAGAGCAGTGGCTGGGACATCCTTCACACTCAACCAATGATTAATGCTATTAATTATTACATATGGTGGACAAGACATACATGAAAAGTTAAGTACTATGTGCAAACCATGAATCATGCGTATTTACTATGTCAATTTTACAGGACTGTGATGAAAGCTTGCCTTTTATAAGATGAAAAATTAAGTGAAATGCTACTCATTAATTAAACTATTTGAAACCCTACTACATGCCAGACAGTATTTTAGGAACTAGCGATACAGTAGTAAATAAGACACACAGGCTCCTTCTCCTCATAAAACCTACACTCAAACATTTGTAGGTGGGGATGGTGTATGAGAAATTCAAATAAAACACAAATAATAAACTTCTAATATCAGTAAGTGCCACGAAAAAACAAAACATGGTGATATATTATCAAATGAAGAAACAGGGCTAAGGTTGGGTGAGCAGAGAAGGCCCCTTTGAGGTGTCCATGACATTTGAGCTAGGAATCAAAGAGCCAAATGTTAACAGGGAACCAGCCATATAGATCTAAGGGAAGAGAATTCCAGGGAGACTGAAGTCAGTACAAATGTTCAATGGCAGAAAGAGTTCAGAAAAGGAAGGAGCAGGGGCACAAAACCCTAAAACTGTAGAGCCAATAATGGTGAAGGAAGAATAATGGTACAGTGCTTTTTGGACTTCAGGCTAAAATCTACTTGTGAGTCTAAAATTAATTCAGTGGCTCATGACCAGCATTTTGAAAAATGAAACAGAATAAAATAGAAAGGATACAGTAAGGGTCAAGTACTGTTTCTTGAAACTTTTGTTATTTATAAATTTACATGAAGGAATATATTCTTCTAGGTTGCTACGTAAAGTTATCTCTTATTGAGCTGAACTGAAATGTCTGAAAGCCACTGGTTCTCTCAAAGAGGAGAAGGATTGTTCAGAAAAAAAGAACAAGTAAATGAATGACATTAGAAATGATTAAAGTATATTCTAGAATTGTGAGCACAGATGGAAGAAAGGAATTGAGGTATGAGGGTGTTGACTAAAGATTAATCCGGGGGCCTGGCCATTTAGCTCAATTGGTTAGAGCATGGTTCTGACAAAACCAAAGTTCAAGGTTCAATCCTTGTACAGGCCAGCCGCCAAGAAAAAAAAAAAGGTTAATCTGGGAGAGGTATGTGGGACAGTTAAATGGAGAAAAAACAGAGACTAGATTAAGATCAATTAGGGATGAGATGGAAGAGACGATGTGAACAATCACAAAAAATATCCCAAGAACCATCAGAAGGATTCAGCTATCAATGGGTATGAAGCATATTTTGCAAAGTGAGGAACAACAGCCAGGATGATCCATTGAGAGTGTTGCCTCCCACGCCCACCCCAAATACTAGAATTTCTATTTCAATTATTTTCAAGCTGAAGAAATGACAATGTATCATTGTGTACAATAACCAGCTATGTGGATTTATGGTTTATACTCTTCTAAACAGTAGATGCTGCGAGGATAACTCCCCTCTCACCCTTTTCCATACCCAGAAAATAGGAGATTAACTCTCTGAATTAGAGCCAGTCTGGACTGAAGAACAGATGAAGGCTGAGATACCATGTTGACCACTTTCACCTACCTGGAAACATAGCTAAAATATTACCCAAATGAAGGATTTCTGTTGGGTTTGATGTCATTCATTAAAAATATAAAAATGCAATACTTTTAATAGTGTGCAAGAATAACAGATTGACATCAGAAGATGAAAATTACCAGTCAGTCAACAAAAACCTTTGTATAATTGGTGTACGGGACTGAAAATGAGCATCATGATTTAGTGAGTACCTTTCCCACTTAGATTTATATAATGTTGTTTGTTTCTTTTCAGCTATGAGACATTAAAACCAAATTCTGAAATAAATCAAACTTAGACCCAAATCAGGTTAAAATAATGTTTTACAGCTATTAAAAAAAAATCCAAATTTTAGAAGTTATCTTTTTATTCTTTCAATTTATATTTTTGTATAAATAGAATAAATATAATAGCTCAAAAATACACACATCATATAGATTTAATTATAAATATACATGATTAATAAATGTACTGTTTGGAGGTATGTGCTCAATTTTTTTCCTGATAGAGTAAATAACCAAAAAAGTTTAAAGACCAATGCAACAGAGGTTAAGGGGGAAGAAATTGTGGGACAGTTATATAATTTTCAGCTTTAAGTCACATCTGCTTATTTATCATTAAACTACTGATTATTTCAAAAGAAACTTGAAACAAATTAATGACATATTTCATTTCACATATAGTTCTACTCTATTATACAGATAAGATCAGAATGATCTTGAAATATATAGTAGTAAAATATTTCTAGAAATTACATCTTTTTCCTACTGATGACCATTACAAATTTTTAGTGGAACTACAGGGGAAAAAGAAAGTAACAAGATCAAAGTTACGAAAGGACTATAATTTACCAGTTATTTTTTAACAAGTATTTTAATAATGTTTTCAATAAAGTCCAAATACAATAAAAATCTATTTTACCTAAGGTGTTCCCTTATAAATATATTCAACCAAGAGATATGTACAATCTAAATTCAGTCTATATGCTCTCTAACACAAGGTAAATATTCCTTTTTAAAATCCCCTACTTGATTTATTCCCTGGATGGTACATCAAGTATGTGCATTAACAGAAGGAGTTCTAAAAATGTTGTCTGAGAATCCCACAGGGATCCCTGAGGTCAACCCTATTTTCATAATAACACTAAGACAATATTTGCCTCAAGTTCATTAACGTATAATAGAATTTTCCAAATAGTATAATACATGTGATAAAGCAACACATGAAATGCAGATGCAGATATAATAACCCACCTATCTTCAATTAACCCAGACATAAAAGAGAAGATAAAATGAAAAACATGATCACTCTTTTCATTCTTTCATTTAAAAATTCATTATTTTCATCAAAATGCCATCTATGCTAATATGAAATAGGCTTATTAATACATTAATAAATACTTTTCCAGTTTTACTGAGGCATGATTGACAAATAAAACTTGTATATATTTAGGTTGTACAATATGTTATTTTGCTATGTATATATTTGTGAAGTGATTACCACAATAGAATTAATTAACATATCCATCACCTCACAGTTAACCTTTTAAAATTTTTTTTTGTGGTGAGAACACACTGATAAGTATTTTCAAATTTCTCCATTTTAATTTACAATACAGTAAATATCTATAGATATAACTTACATAATCAAAAGCTCTTTGGAGCTCTCAATAACATACAAGCATTTAAAGGGGCCCTGAGAATAAAAAGTTTGAGAACCACTGGTATGCAGATACTAGTAACTATAGATTTACTTATAGTGTGGACTACAGCACATATTTCCATGCCAAATAATATTAGTAAAAAGTTTTGATAATTTAAGATTTCTGTGACTGTGGATTTACAAATAATGAATTTCCTCTAAGCAAGTTACTATTTCTTAGTATTAAAAGGTAATATAGTGAATAGATACATGTAGTGTACTAATAAATGTCAAAAAAAAAAAAAAAGCAAAACACTAAACTTTTCACCATGGAGCAAATAAATCTTTTTATGCTTCATTAACACCTTCAAGTGGATTTTGACTCCTTTTGAAGGGCCTTATGACACTGACATCTCTTGCTTATCTTCTCAGTTGGATTCTAATACCAGTATCTCCTTTAACAAATTTGGGAAAGGACCTGTCACTCCATCCTAAGAAGTAGTTTGAATTCTAGAAGGATTTGTCCCAGGCCGTGTTGATAACAAACTCCAATCTATTGAAAGTATTTTTCATTAGATTTCTTATATAGTCTTGGGGGAAAATGTTAAAAGTAAAAAGTTTTTAATAAACTGCTAACTCACTCAATTCTAGAACACCAATTCCTAATATTCTACAGTGACAGCTGGGTAAACGGAAACTAAAGAATTAAACTGCAGGTTGTTGAATTTGGTTTGACCTCCCTCTGTAGACAAACACACACATCTACAACCCCACACACACCCACCAAGCATGCACACATTCAAATTTATGAGCACACACAGACACAAAACACATTTTTAAAATCGGGAAGGATATATACAAAAAATGTACAGCAGGAATCTCTAAGAAGTGGGATTTTCGGTGAATATTACATTACTTCCTTTGGACTGTCTTTTTCCTCCCCCTATTTTTTTTTTAAACAGCAAAATGTGTACTGTTTATTTAATAAAAATAAAGTTTAAAAAATAATTTGGCTCATCACTGACAAGAGTATTGCCTAAATCCCTTTTTACCTACATCAGTGATTCTCAACCAGAGGCAACGTTTTTTTCAAAGGCAAAAAAGAAATTTAAGTAAAAAATGAAGGGCATAGAAAGATGGGAGAATAAACAAAACCATTTGTAGCCACAAGTTAAAGCAGATCTACTATTCTACAATGTCCTTCTATGTTGATCAAGATACTTTGTGGTACAAACCTTTTTTAATGGCAAAGAAATAACCCAAGTGGTATACATAACAAAACATCTGTAGAATCTGAAAAGTAATGGGTAAACTTCGCTTCCATAATGACATTTTCCAAAAGAAACCAAAAATTTAAAACTGAAATTGTTTCATAATAAAACAGTGTTTTTAAAAACTTAAAGACCATGACAGCATGTCATGTCATATATATGGCTTAGGTCTGTGCCAGACACATAGCATATATGGACAGGTTATTTAACCTGTGCTTCACTGTAAAATGAAGGTGACACTATATAAGTCATAGGGTTATTGTGAAAATCTCTAAGGTAATATACAGAAAGCACTAAGATTGGTGCCTAGCACATAGCAAACAGTCAAAAAATGCTGGCCAAATATTATTTTTACATATTAAGTAAATGAATGAGCTTAATGAACATTGCACACGTAAGTCTTTTTTTCCCATTTACTTACGTGCATTATCCCCTTCTGGAGGTTGATAAAAAGAAAGGCCCAGAGATACTATGGCTGCAATTTCTAGTATAATTAAAGTGACATCTTGTAATGCTTCCCATACTAATTGAAGAAAGGTTTTTGGCTTTTTAGGAGGTATAAAATTCTTTCCAAACACTGCTTCTCTTCTTTCTAAATCTGCAGGGTTTCCACTTAAACCTAATAAAAAGAAACAAATTTCAGTGAACAGTTTTACTACTTACAAATGAAAATATCTATTTTATTCAAAACACATTAATTTGTCACACTTCAGATTATAATTTCTAAGATCCTACCAAAATGTTTATTTTCATGCTTTAGCCTAAGTGTACAGAATTTAAGTCATCGAAAACAAGTGTGATGATTTAAAAACATTTTAAATAGATGTCTCAGGACTGGACTAAGAATTTTCACTTCCCCAATTGGTTATTTTTGATTGAACTATTTTATATCATTTTGTTTTGCCAGGGACCAGAACTGATGTGATAGTTTGATTGTTTTTATATTGGAATTAAACATTTCCCTGACCTTTACTTAGAATTTTTCCCTTCAAAAATGGGTAAGTTTACATATAAAGACACATATGTAGATCTGATTTAGTTATAGCACTGTGGATAACTAACCAGTGCAAGTCTTTGATTTTCACTATTTACTGAAGAATAATGAAACTTTAATCTATCACATGCTCTAAAAGCTTCTCTACTAAAATGTCTCTGTTACACTTAGATTGATAAAAGCTTTCCAAGTCACAAATAGGAGACTCAGAAAGACCTTTCTTAAAAGAAATAGGCAGTGCTACTGACTGACTGCATCTACTGTCATTGTAAGGGTAAAGGTACACTGCAGGACATAATATTTATTTTCTGGAGCATGGAATTAGAAAGAAATGAGGGAGAAGATTAAGAGAGAGTTGTATGAACATCCATTTTGCCCTTCCTTTAACCCTATCAAGCAAGCCTCCTCTAATTTAACTCTGTTGATCCTATCAAACCCAGATATATCCCAGTTAGCTAATGCAAAGTGTGTATACACATACATTATTGTGGAGTGTAATAACACAGACAGCAGTGACAAATGACATTTTTTTTGAGTCTCTTCAAGAATGATGAAGAAGGGGACAGAGATACCAGAATACTACTACTTTCAAGTTTGTCAATATTAAACCTAACTTCAACTCATTTTTTTTTCAGCAAGGTCCCATTCCAAAAGAACAGCAAAGGAAGAAGACAGGAAAACAGAAGATCACTGGATGTCTCTTGGCTTTAAATGTATAATCTCAATGCTGATGCAGGCAGGGAGTAGGAGAAAAGTACATTGTTAGAACAAAATGATGAGAAAGGAACATATAGATTTAAAGTAATTATTTCCTTTGTTGAATGTTCCAGAAAGATTCCAGAGAATGTTCTCACTAGCAACTATAACAGGGTCATTACTGGGCAGTTCAGAAAGCATTTTAGATTTCTGATGACAAAAGTCATCAACCCAAAGCTTCCACAGAGCTCTAAGCTTTGAGGCAGAATTGATGGAAAAAGAGGAAGCAAAGATCTGTCGTAATAAGGATGATATTAGATAATGGGTAGGTTTGTCTTGTCTCATGTTTTAATGTCCTTATTATCATAAAAAGAAAAAAAAATTGTTATCCCTCCTTGTGTCAGTCTTCAATTCTTCCTAAGAAATGTGTTTGAAGATATTGGTTACATCAGTTTAACTAACACTGAATCAAGACTACCATTAGTTACATACACATAACACCTGATATCTTTAAACATCACCACTATAATTACAAAATAATTGATCAGATCTTAACTTGTATTGGTTAAAACAGGAGCCAGTATTTTATGTTAACACTAAAAAGAATAGCCAGAGAGCTAAAGACAGCTTAAAAATGTATTTTGGGGGGAATTTAGAAGGTAGAAAAAGAAGCTGGTCCTAAAGGTTATTATAGTTCTTCTAAACTACCATCACACACATAAGCATATACCTAGGACACTACACCAATAGAGTTGTCTAATTTAGGTATTAGAAGACTTAGGTTCCAGTTTACCTACTGAAATCATGTGCAAGTCACTTAACCTCTTTGGGGATTGAGGTAGAGGCACTATATTTGTTGGTGTTACTTAGAAGTTGTTTTGAAGGACTAGAGGAGAAAGTTTATAGTTTGTAAATCGTAAGTTACAGGGTAATTGTTATTAAGCTAAGTAAGGGGCAAGACAAGTCACAAACTGAACACTAGAGGTTTTAATTCCATTTTGGGGACAATTAATTTCTATTGATAATAAACTTACATAGCCTAAATATAATGAAACTAAGCTTTTTAACAGTAGTCTGTTCCCCAACAGATATTTACTGAACATTTACTACTTCCAGGGACTATTCTACATGTTAAGAAGTTAGTGTGAACGAGACAAGTCCTACATTCAACAAGCTTATATGAGGCTGGAGGGAGATTAACAAGCAGACAATTAAAACGACTATAGACAGAAATAAGTGCAATGAAGATGGAAAAAGAGGGCTACCAGAACTCTCTCAGTGGACTCCAGTAGGTTTTCTAAGGAGCTAACACTGGACATGAGTCTGAACGATATAGAGTCAACTATGAGAAGACTTCAGAGCAGAGCACTCCCAGCAGCAAAAAGCAAATACAAAGGCCCAGAGATCAAAATGAGATGAGAAGAATCAAGAACTAAAAACAAAGTCACTGTGGCTAGAGCCCAGCAACCACGGAGAAAAGAAGAGGGTCAAAATGGGAAAAGCAGCCAGAGGCAAGATCATGGGGGATATGGAAAGTAAACTGTCACTCACTTTAAGTGCAATAGAGACCCACTAGAAGGTTTTAAAGCAGGGTAGTGATAACTAATCTTCATTTTAGAAAGATCATTTAAATTGCTACATGAAGGATAAACTAGAGAGTGCGAGAGTGAAGGAAAAACACCATGAAGGAGGCTGTTGTGGTATAAAGTAAGATATGATGGTGCCTGAATCTGGGTTTTGGAAATGGGGGCAGAGAAGAGCAACTGGATCTGCCAGGTATCTTGGAAGGAGACCAGACAACTTGCTGAAGGACTAATGTAGGATGAAAGGAAAAGAGAATAAAGAATGATATTTTTCCTTTTTATTTTATTTTTTGGTCTAAGCACTTCAGTGGGTATATGGTAGAGTCATTTACCAAGACAGGGCAGGCTTTGAGAATTGCGGAATTGTGCAGAAAGCGGAGAGAGGAGTTAATGGTTCTTTCTCCTTTATAGATTTAAACAAAACAAGTGGAGATGTCTAGTAGACAGCTGGCTATTCATATTCAGAACTCAGGAGAAGTCTGAGCCAGAGAGTCATCAATATACAGATGACTGTGAAGCCATGGGCCTGATAAGAGCTCCTGGAAAGCTAGAGAAAGCAGACAAGAATCACTCCAACATTTATTTGATGGTCATATAGGGGAAGAAAAGCCAAAGGCAACTGAGAAAAAAAACAGCCAGAGTTGCGGGTAACAAGACAAAACATGTTCATGAAATACTAGATACCTACAGAAGAAAAAGTTTTTTAAAAGATGATGTAGCTGACTATGGCAAATGGTGTTAGAAGGCTGAGTAAGATGAAGATAGAATGGACCACTTTTTTTCACTAAGATAGAGGCTGCTGACCTTGATAAGGAATCTTCCAGTGGAGTGGTATGGAAGAAAGTCTGACTAGAAAGAGCTGTCCAGAGAATGGGATTGAGCAAGTGAAAAATAATAAGTACAGATAAACTTTTCCAGAAACGTGATGCAGTTAGGAGAAAAAAATGTAGTAAAGGTAGTTAAAATAGGTTTTATTTGCACTTTATTTTTTAAAAGTAGGTGACAGATATTAAGGCAGTTCATTTACCAATGGAAATGATCAATAGAGAAAACAACACTGATTATACAGGAAATAAAGGATACTACTAGAGTCAAGCCTTTAAAGAGCAAGAGGGACTGGAATCCAGGGCAGGAGTGTTAGCCTAAAACAGGTACAGGAAGAAGCTTCCAATATATGGAGAAAGAAAGCAAAGTTTGTGGGGAAAAGATATTGCTAAGCTGGTGGAACTGATGATGAAACTATCTGGTTCTACTTTAAAAAAAAACTGGACAAATGATATTATTAGGAATAACTTATGAGTTAAAATAATGGGAAATCTTCTGCCTAGTCCTGTTGGCTCGGTTGATAGCAGTGTAGTAGCAAGGAGGCCAAGGTCATGCATGGGACTGATCTCCTTATGGCCCCGTTAGCTTCACAAAGAGACAATATAGACAAAAATCATCAAAAGCAACCTCAGAACTATATGCATTTGGGGCTGGATCCACCATTGTGTGAGTTAAAAAAAAAAAAAAAAAAAAAAAAGCCTATCGTCATGCTATGAGTAGATAATATCTCAACAGCACTGACTTTATATTTGAAAAGAAAAGAACATATTATGGAATAAAACAAAAATTAAGTGAAGTCAGTGTTTTACAAGAAAATGAAGCATCTCCACTGGTGGGACTAATAAAATTAAGTCCCGATTTAGGAAATCGGGAGGCGGGGGGAGAAGGAAGTTTACTAGAATGTTGGAAGAGGTGAGTTTAACTGAAAATCATGGCTAATATACAGCACATACTACAATCTTATTAAATTCCGAACTTGAAATTGTTTGTATTTGTATACATTTGTGAAAATTTATGTTTAAGAGCATTCTTCTTGGGAAACAGTCTAATACTCTCATCACATTCTCAATTGCAAAAGCGGAAGTGATCTCTCCTCTGTATCCAAATTTAAGAACCTCTGGTCTAAAGCAAACTTACGCATTCACTCCCAGGAGCCAGGCACTGTGTTGGGCTCTAAGCACACAAAGGGAAATTAGTCAGACAGGATGCCTTTCCCTGGTACTTGCCCTCAAGAAACTCAGTTTGGTGGGGGAGACCGACAAGCAACCAGTTAAACACAATCCGTGTTAAGTATTACGATGGGGTGGTGAGTAAGTTATGGGAATACACACAGGGAACTGGAATTCATATTTAGGAGTTTGGGGTATATGAGGGAATTCCAAGATATCTAACTGGAGATTTTAAAAATGTTTAGGAGGTAAACAGTCATAATGAGGATTATTACGCTTATTAAAGAATAAAGTGTTACATCTTTTATGAAAGATAGTGTTTTAGATAGAGGTAAAATATTTTAGGTGAAGAGAACAGTAAGAGGAGGCCCAGAAACAAGAGTAAACTTGGCACAATAATATTTAAGAAAACTGAAAATTTTGCTATGCCTCAAACGTTGAGGGGCAGAATTGGAAGAAACAGATGAGGTTAGAGAGATAGGCAGGGGTCAGATCCCAAAGAAATTTGTAAGCTCAAGTAAAAATCTGAATTTCATTCTGAAGGCAATGCAATACCATTGCCAGCTTTAAGCAGGAGTGTCACCAGAAGTATGAAGGGGAACAGGAAGAGACACCAGTTATGTTACCTGAATTACTGCACTAGAAGACAGTGGCCTCAAACAGTGTAGTGGGAATGTAAAGAAGTGGTCACCTTTGGATTAAGAGAAAGTTAGGAGTTAGAAATGCCAAGTCTTATCAACCAAGTGAGTGAGAATGGGTAAAAAATTCACGTCAAAGTCAGGGCCACTAAAGTTTCTAGCTTAGCAGCAAGGTGAGGTGGATTAACAGTTCCATCAAGAAGGGGAAAAAAAGGTATGCTTTCAGAAGGGAAAGTTTGAAGAGGTTGAAAAAATGGAGATATCTAAAAGGAATCAGGCTTTCAGGCCCAAAGCTTAGGAGGAAATCCCAGACCAGAGCTACAGATGTGAGAATCATCGGCACTCAGATGGCACCACACAGGAGAGTGTAAAGATGAAGAGGAGAGTGTACAGACGGACAGAAACCTGAGGATAATCAACACATAAAAGAAAGCACAGGAGACTGCAAGACTGACCAGATAGGAAGAAAGAAAACCTGAAGAGTATAATGTTATGAAAAGAAGAAGAGAATGTTTTGGGGAGGAAACTTATCTACTGTAATCTGCAAACTGAAACAAAACAAAACAAAAACCAACTAAGACCATGCTACTTCAGACTCTGTCAAGTATGACCTTAAAAAATAATATACAAGTATATGCTGCAGAGTTAGAGGAAAAGTAGTCAATGTTACAACTATCTTCAAAAAATTAATAAGCAATAAAAACTAGTAACCTGAGCAGGTTTTAAGTTAAAGATAAAGAAGAAAAAAATTGTAAAGCTAATTTTATGCAGTTAGTATACAATAAATAGGTTATTTTGGTACAAAAGTGTATTCTTGGATTGTGAGGACCATAAGACAGATGCTTGCTCTAATGGAGAGAGCAAAAAATATGAAGTTATGGGCCTCAATTCCAGTTAACCTTGAAATTAATAGTTCCAACTCCTTTAAGAGTGATGATGGTTAATCAGAATCACTGGGAAGTTTTTAATATGAAAATCACATCTGGCTCAAAACACTTCCTATTGATCAGCACACATATTGTATCCTTCAAAGGACATACAGTGTCCTTCAAAACAAGTTAAAGAACTACTCTGTTAGAAGAGTGATAAATTGGCAGGACAAATGAGGAAGGACACAAATATAACTTCTTGAATAGGACATATTTTTAAAGACCAGATTGATAAACAGAATCTTAAACCAAAATTTTTTTGAGTTACGTAGTGAAAATTTTTTTCCATCAAAAAATACTATTAAGAGGAGGAAATACATGTACCTCTTTCTCAGAATCTTAACTCTTTACAAGCTGTTTGAGATGAACTTTTTTATAACAGGAGATACCTTATAGTATTTAAAAGCATGATATCCATAGTCTAGAGAAACTTTGGGTAAGTTTAACCTTTCTGTTCTATGGGTTTTTTGGCTGTAAAATAATAAAGGTGATATAAGGATAAAATGAGTTAATATTTATAAGTGCTAATAACCACCTGGAACAAAAAGTATTATATAGCATATATGTTACCTATCTTTTTTGTTGCTGCTGTTCCTAAGAAATGCTTTGGTTTATTCCTCCAAACTTTATAGCAATCTGACATCAGCACTCCCAGTATTTTCTGATCTTCTTTCTCCATTCATTTACCCCTTAAGCATTTATCACTAACTACACATTTCATTTTACTTCTCTTGTGAATTGTCTGTCTCTCCCATGTGAAAATAAGGCAGGGATTTTTGTTTTATTCATGGATCCCAGGACCTAGAAAAGTGCCTGTCACACAGCAGATACCAATAAATACTATATTCCAGCAATTCTAAGACACACATATGCTTACATTTTATTAAAATCTCTGAAATTAAGATGTGACTTAATTATACACTTACAACCATCTTCCAATAACTGCCAACACTTTTTCTTTTTCTAGGAGGGTAAATAAAACACATGGCAATCAACATCTTAGGTCTGATGAAAGATTGTATGAGTCAACGAATGAATTAATGAATTAAAGAACTAAAAAGACAGGTAAACAACTTCAGTTTTACCTAATAAAAATTCATGTGCTTTGAAGATTATTTTAATCTTCACTTTCCCTGATTATAAACAGGTTATTCTAATAAGAGAGTACTTGCTGTCTAGATTATTTCCTCAGGCATACAAATTTCGCCGCTTATTCTTGATCATGTTTCATTTATTATCATGTGCCTAGTTGATCAATGACAAAATGCTCACTAGCTTTCTGAGTGAATTATTTCTACTAAATTAAGCTAAAACTATGAGGATTCCTTTGGGGAATAATATTCCTGTGAAGGCTGCTGCTGTTTTTACTTATACTTTCAACAACCGTAAACACAAAAATAATGCTTAAAATGGCTCGTTTCACATTCTTTAAACAAACATTTCAAAATGACAAATTGTTTATACATAAACAGTGAAGACAATAGTTTGTACAAATTTTAGCAAACATTAAATTCACAATACTAGGAAGAACATGAGGAAGAACTTTCTAAGAATGAAAGGGAAAAATAACGCACCCATTTATTTAATAGCACAAAGCAACAACAATTCATATTAAATTTTGAGTAAGTGACTATTTCTAGAGATTATCCACAGCTTCCATCATGTTGTCAAATGAGACATAACCATCCCTTTCCCAAATTTTAAAAACCACTGTACTAGATGCAAAACTTTCAGTTAACTTGATTAACTTCAAAAATAATGTAAGGAGTACGCCCCAAAATAGCTGCACAAAAGAACTTCAGTACAAACCAGTGAAAAATCCTATCTATAAAAATGGGAGGACACAATGGAAGGGTATACAGTTATTAGAAGACAAGAATTAACAGTAGAGAAATACAAAGACATGGTTGGGGGAAGTGTAGTTAAGTGCAGATTTGAAACTAAAGTTCAATATTGCATTTATGAACAAACTATGTTGTTTACACTGAGGGCTCTTTAATGTTAACATCTCCTATCTATTTGGTAATTAAAACATCCAACGATTAGGGTTTAGATTAAATGTACTTACATACATATGGTTAGAGTGAATTAGTGCTTCTACCAATTGAGAACAACATATTAATTTTTTTTTTTTTGTCCTTTTAGTGACCGGCCGCACCGCGCTCAGCCAGTGAACGCACCGGCCATCCCTATATAGGATCCGAACCTGTGGGGGCAGCGCTGCCAGGCTCCCAGCGCCGCACCCTCCCGAGTGCGCCACGGGGTTGGCCCCAACATATTAATTTATAGATCTCTAGGATGCTATAAAGTCAGCTAACATTTCAAAGTTGGTTTGCATAATGAACAAGCCCTGAATTTTGTCAAATTACTATTAAAGTCCATAGGTCTGTTCCTGATTCTCCGAATCTACACCAATAACAGGGATCCCAACCTATCTTAAAATGTACAGCATATCTAAGATATAACTAAGAAGTTCCTGTTTCTAGTGGTTCCGTCTTGAAAAGATCAGCAAATCTTAGAGAGTTAACAGAGAAAGAACATACTCCAAGCAGTGTGAAGAAGCCCTTTTAAAGACATGTGAATACGGACACTGACTTCCTCAAAATCTTGCTACCTCAGAGAAATCTACCTATCATTAAAATAATTAATAATTCATACAGAATTACATAAAGGTTTTAAAGAAATTTTTGGTGTGATTTAGAATTCTTTAACAATTTTGAAAATGGCTTTTTCCAGTTATATTAAATGTAATTACAAATGAAGCATGGCATAAGATGTTTCAGAAAAAAATGTCAAGAAAAACACTTTTGCATAATTTCTTTAAAACTTGTTTTAGAATATATACTAATATACTTTAAGATTTCATATTAATGATTTATCATCCTTACTAAAATAAATTGTGGTTACCAAACATTCATTCTCACGTGTCCCCCGGCCCGGCACACGCCAAATTTGCAATTTGGAAATGCCTTCCTGAAACTTCCAAACCTAATTTTATGTTCAACATGATCAACATATAAAAGTCCATCTTTCTCAAATCATTTCAGAAACCATAATGAAATGAAGTTATAATGAATTTTCCTTTCTTGATGCTCAAAAAGAAACTTACTACACATCAAGAATTATGAAACCAAAATCTTCTTTGAACACAGGCAAATTCAACATAATTCAAAGATTGAACTATTTTTCATCAAAGGAAATGTCTGCCAGATGAAAAACTGCCATCTAATCTACTCCATTTGCTTTAGGACATCCTGAACTAATCATTAAAGTTTAGGTTAAGCCCCATAAGCTAAAAACAACTCTGTCAGCTACTGGCAGTACCAACTATTTTAAGCCGGCTGGCAAAATGAAGGATAGTGAGCCGGGTTTATTTTCCCTGAATCCCCTGGGGGCTACCAAGCCTGGTTCCATCCTCTATAGTTAGAGTGGAAAGACAATCTTGTTATTGTAAACAGACAGCAATAATATGAAGAGTAGGACAAAATATTTCCTCCCACCAATCTGAAATATATAAATTAATCTGCAACATTATTTTTTTATCTACAGATACTTTAACTGCACCAATCTGATAACTAACCCTTTTGTGTGTGTGTGTGTGTGTGTGTCCGGTAAGGGGATCGCAACTCTTGGCGTGGTGTTGCCCGCACAGCGCTCAGCCAGTGAGCGCACCGGCCATCCCTATATAGGATCCAAACCGGTGACCTCGGCGCTCCCAGTGCTGCAGTCTCCTGAGTGAGCCACATGGTCGGCCCACTAACCCATTTTTAATGTCACTATAATTATGGCATAATCATACTACAGCCAAGATAATATAAGCATGTTTATTTATAAGCCAAATACACAGCACTCTCTTTAGGAAGGAATAAAAAAAACTCACCTTCATTGGGAGAGGTTTTCAACTTGGTACAAATTCCATAAACGTCTCCATAGCTTTCCTGTATTTTTCGTAATGCATCTGTGGACCTGAGCTCCATGAGAGCCCGCAGCTCTGCGAGTGTAATTCCAAAGTCTCCATCATGATTAGCTTCTTTCAAAGAGTTTTTCACGCCACCATATGCAACTGAGTTGTTTGCCATGTCGCCCATTACAAGTATAATTTATTAGGAGGAAAATGTTTCCCAAAATAATCTAATTTTCACTTGATATATTTCCAAGATGAAAATCTTTTAAATATGAAAATCTTTCTTAAACCAAACACTCATTGTATGACTTTATATAAAGCAGCATCAGCAGCAACATTTCCCAGAAAAGTATCTTGACCTTTGTCCCATGACTAGTTTCTTCACATCAATGAGATATACACATCTGCAAGAAGAAAATATTTAAGTTAATAAATTTTATCTAGAGTTTTATGCACACTTGCATACTTTCCAAACACTATAAGGTAGCTAATCAAAGTACATAATTTAATTATTAAAGTATTTGTGAATTATAGTCTCATACCCTTAAAATTTTTTGCATGATAAAAGATTAAAGTATAACTCTAAATAGAACTGTATATAAAAAGACATTAAATCTCATTATTAAGTGAAACTGCATTTCACATGACTGAATTTTATGCTCCATTCAGTATTACTGGTATTGATAGTTACCATTTAAGCACCTATGTTCCAAGCACTATGCTAGTTGCTTTAAATTCATTCTCTCTTTTAATCATCACAATTTAATCCCATGAGGTGTTATTACTCCTTAAGTAATTTTCATAGAAATTGAGACGTTTTCTGTACAGCAAACAAATGTCTGAAATGTCTGAGCTGGACTGTCTCCAAGCCCATCTTCCTTTTAATATATGGACCACTCTCTCCAAACCTTTCGTATAGAATAGCCTCTAAAAGGCCAAAAAGCACAACAAACCCTTTAATGTGGTTTCCTGCAATTCTCCCTGGCCACTCTGTGCCTCCACCATCTTTTGGCTTTCTAAAACTATCTTCCACCATGATTTCTGTCACATGTCACTGCCTCAGGTCTTTCTCTGACCTCCTAGCTAAAGAAATTCTCTACTCCTCAGTCTTTTTTGTTACTCTATTTTATTTTCTTTGCTGACCCTTATTATCTGAAATTATCTTGTTTATTCACTTACATGTTGTTATTTTGTCTCCCTCCACCTACAATATTAGTTCTGAGGGCAGGGTTTGTCCATTACTATATCCTGAGAAAAGAGAACTGTGCCAGACACATGGTAGACCCTCAGTAAAAGCTTGAGGAATGAATGGATGCATTACTTTAATTTCTTCAACATACCTTAAAGTTTTCCTATTATTCTAACCTACCTAAAGATGAGCTCTCAACTCTTCCATCTCCATACATACCCTTTAAACAATTACCTCAAAGTTAACATGCCCAACACTGGATTCATATTATTCCTAATTAAACAGCTCCCTTCCCCAATCACCATTATTCTAATCACCTGGGCTTGAAATCATATCTTTAATTCCATCCTCTCCAACTTCATTCAGTGACTAAGTTCAGTTGATTCTTCCTTTGAACAATTTCTTCTGTATAACACTCTTTCTTCCTGATCTTCAAGTCCTTATACGCAAATTATAATCACTACTCCACAGGTTTTTCCTCATTCTCATATCTCCTACATCTAATCCCTTGTGAATTCTGCTGCTACAGTTAGTTTTTAAAATAGGCTTTATGCCACTATATCCAAACCTACAGGATGAAACTGCAGTCCTATTGCTCAGGCCTTTTTGGCATTCAAGGCCAGGCTCCATTTTACTGATTCAACTTATCTCCCTCCCAAGCAATCCACCCACCCTCTGCCCCCAAATATTTAATAAATAAAATGTTTGATGGTTAGAAACTAGGAAAGATACTGGTAAATGCAGTTAACCTTCAGCTATGAAATTGTTATGAGGATGTTTGTAAATCATGATATGTGGACCTCATACTTCAGCATGTATCAAAATCACCTGGAGAGGTGGTTAAAATACAGATTGCTGGGCCCCACCTCCAGAGGTTTAGATTCAGTAAGATTAAGGTGTGGCTCCATAATTTGTATTTCTAACAATTTCCCAAGTGATGCTGATACTATCAGTCCAGGGAACACACTGTGAGATCCACTGCAATAGAGAATGGACTAAAAACTTAGAATTCCCCCCAGCAAGTTGAGGAAAGTTTGCTTGCCTTAATTTGCAAGGATGTGATAGTTACAAATTTGGTTAAGACATTCTTTCATTGCCTGCTTCCTCCCACTTCACAAATCCTTATGCTTGCCCAATTATTACCAATTTTACTCATCTAGTAGGCAAAGTATGTTCCCTCCTACTCACACATCAATTATTATAATAACCCAACTTCAAAAACTGGAGAGAATGGTTATTTGATAATCTCCCTGAGTCTCCATACCCAAAATTTACTGAACATCACACCAACCCTAAAATATTTTTTTTATTCTTATGTACCAATCTGTCTTTTCTCTTGACAGAATTCAAAGAAGAGAAAATAGTTACTTAGTGGATTCACTTAAATTCCTTAACAACAGGGATACATAATAGAGCTAGGATTTGAACCTATATTTGTGATTCAAAAAGCCATGCTATATTGCCTCCATTTTAGGTCTTCACATTAACTGGGACCTAATGGAAGTTTTTGTAGGTCAAAAAACAAGTAATACCAAACATACCAGTTTATGTAATAAAATCAGAATTGAAGAGACTGCTATGGATAGCTGTCATCTGCCACCTCAGCATCCTTTCCCATATCTCTCAGCAATAGCCCCATTTTGTTTAGGGATCTGCCCTTCCCCAACTCTCAAAACAGTCTGAGTGGGATTCTATCCCCAGACCCAGACATACCCCCCAGGCCATGCTAATAAATGGTTCAGAAATGTACACATGACTCCGACAAGGGCCCATGGGTGGCAATGGGACTTTTTCTGTGACTGTTGGGCAGAGACTTGTTTCCTTTTACTGAACTTAAATCTGAGAGATTTAAAGGGGATAGCCGCTGAGAATGGATCTAATTATACAGGATGTCGAGGACGGAGAGGGGAGAGGGGAGAGGGGAGAGGGGAGAGGGGAGAGGGGAGAGGGGAGAGGGAGAGGGAAAGGATGTGTAGCCTAATATTGAGGGAGGAGAGGGAGAGGGGGAGGGGGGAGAGGGAGAGGGAGAGGGAATGTGCCTGTCAGTCTTGGGACATTATTTGAGCCCCCGGGTCAACTGGTGACTAAAGTTTGTCCTACCCTTGATCTTTTCAGTTATTTGTCAATAAATGCCCTTTCGGGGGTTGAGTTTTTTTTTTTTTTTTTTTTTTTTTTTAATCACTCTGCAACTCATACAGCTATAATAAGCACATAACTACCAATCACATTCATTTCCATCATTGTTGAAAGAAAAGGAAGTCCAGGCAAAAGTGCCAATGCAAATAAGCCCCTTTCCAAAAGTGGACTATTTGAATTACCCATTACCTACGAATTATATATCAGGCTGTTGTCTATTTCTAGATGGTCTATAGTCTCTTCCATTATTTTCCTCTTTACCTACTCTTCCATTCACCTAACTGATTGACTGACAAAAGTGCTCAGTACTAAGGTTTTTCAAAAGTTCGTGGAAAAATAGAATTAAAGACAATATGTATCTTTCCATGAACTTTTTAAAGTATACCCTTGTACAACAATAAGGTTTTGCTTTTTACTTGTTAGCTATAACTTGATAACCAAGGGAAAGACACACTATTTGAGATACAACAGAATTCACATCTACTTTGCTTCTTATTGTTCTCTAAAAGATTTTTATCTTCCACTCGAAAAGTTTTGAAAGAAAAAGAAATGTTAAGTGGAAACTGAGGCTCCAGAAAAGGGGGATTGTAAAGAAAACATATAATTAGCTACTCTATGTAGGCCTCTTGGCCTGCAAAATTTATCCCAGAATTAATGACATCTCTTATCAAAACCACGTTGTTCATCTCTGAGGTATTATGGAAAAAGAGGTAGGTGAAAACTAGAGTTGGACAAAAATGGTTACAGTCTTCAAAAAAGGAGACTAAGGTGGATTCCTACTGACACATAAGCTTTACTGTGAATGGGCAGGGCCGCAAAAGAAGATAAAAAGATGACTGTGAGGTCCTAGTAATGAGTGGAGTTCATAAAGAGAAGTTCTGTTAATACAAATTTCGACACCTCCTTTCACAAGGTCACTTGACTTAGAGATCATGGAAAAGTTGTATGAAAGGGATCTAGATTCAACAGTGAACACACAAAAAAATCACTTATTAGAAAAGCTAAAAGAAATACAAGAGAATAGGTAAATTACTGAATGAAATATGAAGCTGGATGAAACATGAAGCTCTAAAAGTTATTATTAATATCATACAGCAACATGAGATTCTTGCAGGCAAGACAGAAAATACATGTTAATACTACTAAGTATGTTTTGTAATGAACGGGACAACCTGAATAGAGGTGTTTTTTTAATGCATTATTGGGTTCCTAATTCCTGAGAGATTCTAAACTTTTCTGTTAGTGATTTGAAGACAAGAGGTTGTGTTTATCCAATCTATAGATGACTTGAAACTAGGAGGTAAATCAGCAATTATGTTAGATGACAGAATCAAGATCTGGACAGACAGATGAGAGGTGAGAAGATAAACTTAATTGGTATAAAAGTATGGTCTCCTAAATTCCAAAAACATAACTGTACAAATACGACATAAGAAATGCAACAGTATCTTTGCAAAGACAAAGGTTCAGTTTACTCAATGCTAAGTATGCATCAACTTAGTGTTAATTAGCACAATATAAGGGCTTTCCCCACCCATCTCCAAAGTGAGTGTGCTCTTAAGCAGCAAGGACAGGAGCCTAATATCTAACAAGGGGAGGTAACAGACCTATCCTACCTTGCCTTGAACAAACACACCTATTATGTTACAGGCTCATCTGTAAAATAAAGATACAATAACATTACACCCCTCATCATTAAATGTATTAATACATGTAAAACACTTTGAACTTAGCCTAATACACAGAAAATGGTAAATACATGTCAGCTATTTTTACTATTATTTAATAATATATGCAGATACATTCTGCAGAGAATAGCTTTCCCCCACCCACCCCAGATAAGGTGAACTGCCAAGCCATTTCAGACAAAGAATGTTTAGAGAAGATTTTTAAACCTAGAGGAAGAGAGAATTAGTGTATCACTTGATATACTGAAATAATTTAAATATTAAGACAAATTTCTATTTACTAGTTCTACTACATCTCAATAAATTTTTAAAAATTGAAAATTAGTATTTACAAAAGGTTCTTAATCTACGATTGGTTCCATATGAATACAAATTATCGATCTGGGGTTTGGGGGGAAAAAACCAAATCCTCTAAGGACAGCTTATTTTTATTCATATAATACGAGAATAAAAAGAAGTTTTATGATTTAAACTCTTACTTCTCTGGTGTTTTAACTACTAGTCAATGTGTACTACCTCATAAATTAAGAAAACATTTAATGTCAACTTTGATAACTGTACAAAATTATAACTTATTCACTGGACCCAAATATACTAATATATCTTAATCAGAATAATCACTAATTTTTGGAGTGAAAAAGTATTAAATATTATAAAAGTTGCTAAATCTAAATCAAAATAAAATACTAACTATAAACAAATTTTCAAAAGCCTTCATTCTGTCAAATAATGGTTACAAAGGAAAGAATCCTAGAGTTTAAGACCTGAAAGAGATGTTGGAGATCAAATCCAATTGCTCATTTTAGAGCCACTGAAACCAAACACTCATAATCATGTACTTACAGAAAGGCTAAAATGCTTAAGAAAAGAAAGCAAGTATTAAATACAAAGTCATTAAAAACGAGAGTAAACGCTTTGGCAAAGGGGTCTGGCTTGGTTTCTAAATTTCAGAATGTCCTTATGCCACTCTCCTTCTCTTCCATGGAGATACTAACTTCAGAAAAGGATTCTTTTCAACCTCTTTACCACATAAAGTGGTAAAGGAGTAAAGAGCATCCATATTTTTGGAAAGGCAGGATGTCATAATTCACATCGTTAGTGGTATGTGGCCAATGCCAGGCTACCAACATACCTATTACAGCAGTTACACAATGGATGTAGACTTTACTGTATTTGTCTGTTAGACTGTGTCTTACACATTACTCAGAGTAGGATGTTAGTATCATAATTTAAAAGTCACAATAGTCACAAAGTCATAATAACTTTGAAAAAGTAGGCATATTCTTCTGAAATGGCACTTAAACTTGATTACTGTTAGTATGTTTTCATTTAGGTCAATCAATTCTTTTAACATTTTGAACCTCAGCTATAAAACAAAAAGTGTGCAATAAATGGATTTTGTAGATGAAAAACAAAAACCAACAGAGCTTCCAGACAGCTGAACGAGTGGAAGTTGCTGGAGGGAGGTGTGCCTGGGGAGAGCATGGAATCTGCACACCCCTTCTCCCTATGCATCTCTTCATCTGTGTCCTTTGTAATATCCCAATATCATTTGTAATAAACTGGTAAACAACTTAAAAAAAAAAGAGAGAGAGTAAATGACTAAAACTTAAATCATGGGATCAATCATAATAATGTACAAGTTTTAAAGAGGCTACTACTACCAGGGGAATAACTGCCACTGTACTTCAAAATGGGTACTGACATCCTTGCTATTAGATGCACCACTTGACTGACAAAAAACTAAAAAATATTTTTTTGACTACAGCCTTTCAAAAAGAACACTGAAGAAGACCTCCATTTTCTTAGTGTTATTTTTGTTTAACATAAAATGAATTCCACTTCCTTTGCACATAGACAGGTAGTCATGGAAAAAAGGAAAACTAGCCTTTACAGCTGTTTCTCACTGTGGTTGCTATTGACATTCTACTGACAGTGAGAGCTACCTCATGAATTAAGAAATCTGGCCCAGCCCCACCCAACTCTCCTGAATACCGGCAGGGACCCTCGGTCAGTGTGGACAATCCAAAACTCACCACCAGAACTGTCTCCTAGAGGGGCTGGACAGTATAAGCACTACACAACTAAGCCTATATTTAAGGCCCATTACACCAAAAAATTAAAGGCAAAAACGATGCCTTATGCATTTTCAATCTCCATATCTTCAAGCTTCTTATACAGTTACTTTCTGCAGAAAAAAAATAACCTTCTACCTGATTCACACCCTAGAAACTTGAAATCTTCCAACAATTAAAATAACCTTTAATAAGAAATGATAATAATTTACTGTAAACTATTAAATATAAGTGCCTGTGTGTAATATCTCAATGTTAATGGCAGAAAGAGCAGATTGTCTAATACTATACTTACCAAACAGGAGATACTTCAAGAACATGAACGATGGGGAGTTTCTTTTTCACAAAGTTTTAGTATACTCAAATTATTTCGTTAAATCACTCCAAAGAAACCAAGAGATGACAAATTTAATATTACTATGAACTCACATTTTTCACTTTTTAAGGGAAAACATCCACACTCACATAAAAGAGCATAAAGCCTATACAGCTTGTTTAGAAAAGTAATTTATATCAGATGAGTAAACAATACATATAAACAAGAATAAATTCACCAAACAGTATTTCAGTTTTATAGAACTGATAAAGCAGAAAATAAGCATTTTCTACAATGCCTGATTTATTAGTCTTGAAGGATTCATAAATACTGTCACTGTGTCTCTGTTAACTAAAATTAGTCCCACTCTCCTCAGTAACTTACTTATAGCTAGCAGACTCTTCCAGAGGCAGACTAAGTACTTTAAAGGGCAAGTTACTGCTGCTGTCAGTTATAAATCCTACATGACCACTTTAGCAAATCTCTCAGGATAGGAAACAGATTAGAATAGGGGAGGCCCTAATTTGTTTTTCTATTATAGCTTTTATCACATAGCTGCAATGATTTGTTTACCTCTCTGTCCTCGCCAATATACTCCGAACTCAAGGTAGGTTTTGTGCCTCTCATTTTTAACCTCTGGCACTGTCTGGAACACAGTAGGTGCTCAATGTTAATTGGCAGAAATGCTATTTGAATGTTAAGCTAAAACAAACAGGTTTTGCAACGGAAGCAATGACAATTCATATAACAGAGCAAAATAAAACTCCTAACACTATGTTTAAAATAATATGCCAGGTGTGTTAGATGAGTTAAAAGAAAGTCATAGCGTTCAAGTTTTCAAATTACCTTGGTATGCAAGATTTATCACCTTAACCCTCCTTTATAAATCCTTTTCGGCAAAAGAAGTCAAAAGGTATTTCAGATTTTCAAATGAATTATAAGGCTTAGATGGCAATGGTTTAACCAGGGTCCTAAGTACCTGAAGGTATGCAAAGTAATAATACAAGTTTCAATATTTCATAAAGCCTGCAGGAAATGATACAGCTATTTAAGAAATAACTTGTTAGGGTTATCCATGCTGAATAAAAAGATACCAAATCGACAAAGTAATAAAGTTAGTAGGTAGAAATAAGTGAAAATTAAAAAACAAAAAGGAAGGAAGGAAAGGAGGTAGGGAAGATCTTTCCTATTAAAGGCCATTTGGTAAGAAAACCCTCAACCACACATCTAGCTGTCATCCTCTCTGAAATCTGCTCTCTACTTTATCTCCCATTCACAGATTAACCCATTACAATCTGGCTTCTTCTCATCTGCTGCTGCACTGAAACTACTCTTCTGGGTGACCAATGGCTGCCCCTCTTGTTCTTAAATCTAATGAACACATTTAGTCCTTCTATCTGACCCACTGGCAACCTTTGCTACTGCTGACCATTCGCTCACTTGAAACTTCTTGGATGCTTGACCCTCCTTCCCACCAATGTTAACCCTGGCTGCTTGTTTTCACTTTCTACTGCTTGTTCCTCTTCGCGGACAATTGTCAAGGGAGTCAGTGGGGAGGAGCTGGGTGGCAAGGTAATCTTTATCATAATTGTTTTCCTCTGTTTTAGTCAGAGAACATGAGATTGGTTTATACATAATAGTAAAAAATGTATCTGCACATGCATTTACAAGGCTTATTTATTTTTGTTTCTTTCCCTAATATTTCAGAATTTCACAATTCAATTAAAATGATGAAACCATACTATAGCACTCTGACTCAGTGAAAGTGTGAAAAAACCACCAGTTTCCTCATCTTAGCCCCAAACACAGTTCCAATTCCCCATGGCCTTTAGTTTATAAAGAAATATGCCAGCCCAAAGCAGAATGGATTCTATAAATTGGTGATTCACCCCCCTCCCTGGGGCTATAGACAATTACTCAGTCTTTTTGATACCTGTCATTTCCAGCACAGATTGTTTATGCCAAAGTATTTAATTAAGCAGAGTATATGATAAAATTTTAATGTGAATGATCTCAAACACAGATATCTTGAAGTTAACTGTCGTCATTTTTGCTTTATGGTCAAGTCAGTTGGTATCTCATCCCAAACACTGATGATACCTTGTATCTCTTGGAATGCTGGCCTAATTTTGCAGGTTATACTTACAGGTCAAAAAACACAATCCCTCTGAATTCACCAAAACCAGGATAAACCTAAAACTTAATTCTACAAACTGCAGATCAGTGGTTCTCAAACTTCAGCATGCATCAGAATCACCTGAAGCGCTCCTTAAAACACAGAATGCTGGACCCTCACCCCAGAATTTCAATTCAGTTGATCTGGGGGAAGGGCATGAGAATTTACATTTCTAACAAATTCTCAGATAATGGTGATGCTGAAACTACTGGTCTGGAGAACCACTATTGTAGGAAAATGCGCCCTGATCTTTGAATAGGCAATCAACTGTTGGATTGTCATCTTGATCCAAAAGCTTCTGAAAAAAATATAAGCAAATTACTCATGAATCTTTATTATGCTATTCTTAATTTACACGGGTAACTAAAAGCAGACCATCTTCTAAAAATATTCTGTGAACTGGTACTTTGAATTGTTTTGATTTTTAATACCAAGTATATTAACATTTTTCTATTTAAATTTTACATTACACAAATACTACAATTTCCTTCATTCGAAGCAAAAATGTGGAGACTCATATTGCTACACTTTCAACTTATGTTAAATGATTTTAAACACCTACAAGTATTAAATTTTAACAAATTTAACAAAGAACTTCAATTAAAATACCTGCCTTCTCCTGCTCTACCCCAGAATAAACTACATTTTATTTTCTCCTATTCTATTTTTCTATTTAGGCATTTTAGGACTCTTTCATCTTAACAGTAAGTTTCCTAGTAAAAAATAAGCTTTTAAAAAGCTCAAAAATCAGAAAAGTTAACTTTATGTAATTCTGTGCAGTTTAACAAATATAAGCATACTATATCTCTAGTTAAATATGAGAACCAAATGTTCTATCATTTTCTAGTCTCACTGGTGTTGAGATTTTCAGCTATAGTCAAATAAGAAATTTCTAAATTAAAACTGTTTTTTTCCTTCTGTTCAGGAGCTAAGGCAATATGAACACTTGAATGTCACACCAGCTGCTCTGTCGGCCTACTCAGTTCTTAAGAGCTTCTATCCTGTCAATTCACAAGAACCTACACTTAAATGCTTAAGGAAACAGGATGCTCATTATGTCACTAAATGAGCTCACAAAAATAAAGTTGGCAATACTGAGAGAGGCATAACTCATATCTGTAAATTTAACACTGGCTTTCTGTTTTCTTAATTAAAAACTCTAGATTTCAAGTATGATTTATTCCAGTATTTAAACAACTGAATACAGAATTAAGGACAGAAGACACTTTCCCATTTCTTTATCCCCTTTTTATCTATATAGCTTGATAGTTGATGGTCTTTTGCAATTTCCAGTAGTGGTTATTAAAGAGCAGCTCAGTAAATCAATACTCACTTTTGCACAACATTCAAATAACATGGCTGAAAAATAAGGTAAGCTATATTTTAAGAGGATTACAGGCAAGAATCTGATTGATGGTTAACTCACCCAAGTGCAAAAAATACAGACATTAGAGATGTGTTGAACTGTAACCCACTCTGTCCCATCATGTTGATGATCGTTCAAATTCTGGTTTCACACATTCTTGACCTGCATCCTAAGACTTTGATTTGTACTCTGTAACTGCTATTCAAGGGTAGGACTGCACACTGAAGTCATCAACCTCACTCGGAATTGTTCTATTTTCAAGATTTCCTCTCTGGTAAAACTTACCTCCCTTTATTTTTCTTCACTTCTACTGAATCTTGTGTACACATTCTGACCTCCAGGCTCAAAGGCAGTCAAGACCCCAACTTGTGATCAACACTTGCCTCCCTAAAAAAGCTAATTTCCCAATGGTCAGCAATTCTAATTTTGCTCTGACGTCTCACTTGCTCTTTATCCTCCTACTACACCCATCTGGTTAATTAGCTACCCGTGAATAGACATACCATCTGGCTGAGCAATGTTGGTAAAATTTTTAAGACTGAGTTCTTAGTTCCATTAGAAATTTATTTTTCTCAGTCATACACGATGCACTGACACAACTCTAACTTCCTACCTGTTCCTCTTAAAATTCCAAGTCTATTCTAAATTATTCCAGCCCTCATCTCTACTCAGGCTACTCAATTCTGCTCCAAGATTTTTCTTGATTGCTACTGCAAGCCACTGCCATCACCTCAATCCCCTTTCTGGTGGTTCCCTCACTTAGCCTAGCCCGATATTCAGATACATTCTGCTAAAAGACTGGGTCACCCCCTTGCCCCCCAAAGCATGCCACTCTTGTGTTAAATAAAATTTTAGGAGGCCACTGTCTTGGGCTAAGCTCCTGTACTAGGCCCCAACAGATCAGACTGAAAACCAAAATGGAGTCACCCCTGCTAAAGTTCCAATCACCAAACTAAGTTATCCAACTTTCGGATAAATCAGAAGAGAAAGAGAGATAACAACCAATTTTCCAAACAGGCCAGTTTAAGTCTTTAATTGGCATGATAATGAACTTCCATCAGCTTTAATCTTTACACAAAAGAGACAGCCTAAAGTAACCTAATGTTAATTAATTGGTTACTTTTCTATTGTTTGGTCTTCCTGTCCCCACCTTGCAAAAAAAGTAAATTAAAATGACCAAACCTGAACCACCAGCCCGGGGGGAGGGGGGGGGGGGCACAATCTACAAAAAAAAAAAGACCAATTTGCTTTTTCCCCCTGCTTTTTCTCCAGCCGTTTTTCTGTTTATAAAATCAACCTTTTTTGCTCAGCTCATTGGAACACTTATCCTATTTTACGGAATGACATGTTGCCCAATTCTAGAATCGCCAATAAAGCTAAATGAAATGTTTAAATTCTAATTTTATCCTTTGACACCCGTACTTTTTAAGCCATCCTTATCCTTTTTTTTTCCTTTACCTCACCTCTTAAAATGGTCAATCCTCAGTGCTTCTTCCGGATCACCCACTCTCACCTTGACCCAGGCAAACTGGATCTATCCTCTCCACAGACTACTGAGATGGTTCTCTATGTTGATTAATGATCTCAGGCTTTTTCTCAGTCCTCAGCTTCCTTTGTACTGCTGTGCCATTTGACAGTATTCTTCCCTCCTATCCATTATATCAGTCACTTAGTTCTCACAGGTCTCTAACCAATCCTCCTCTGCTCACATTCACTGGCTTTTTAAATCTTTACCACATCTTAAATGAGGGTATTTCCTTTCTTCCTTACAATGTCTTCTCTTGGCAACTCTTACCACATCATGACCTATATCTACTGCCTCAATCAAGCTCCAGGCCACGTTACAACTGACACCTCTCCATCTGAATATCTTGCAGTACTTCAAATGCAATTGCCAATATTAAACTTATATCTGTTCCTCCAAAACCTGTAGTTCTTCTCCAAAGTTCCTATCAGTCCTCAAGCTGAGTAAACTCTATGTCCAAGGTTTTCTGTCTTCAAGGAGTTTACAGTCTAAAGGATGGAGAAAGATAAGCACACAAGTACAATTAAGTATTGTAAAGAGCATCACAAAAGGTATGGTGAACACACAAAGCACAAGGTATGTGGCTTCAAGAAAGGCTTCATGATAGTATCTAAGATATAACTAAATTGAGGCAGAGTGGTACAGGGAGGGCAGGGGCTGCAAATAGAGGTGTGACTGATATAGTGTGATATAGCTGAGCAGAAAAACAAGGAGGCAGCAAAAGAAAAAACTGAGACCTTGATAAAAATGCATTACCTACTTGTACACCTCTGAAGGGTTTCCTAAAAGTTTATCTTTTCTGCTCAAATACAACTCAAGCTTCCTGAGGGGCGGGGCGATAGCCACAACTTGTGTTCCTTTTATGCCCTTATTGAAGCTAACAGATTGCTTAACTGTTTACTAGAATAACAATGGATAAGAGTAAAGATTAAACTGCAAAAGACTAATACTATTAAAAACCCTCAAGCTTCCCTAAGAGAAAATTAAGATAGGCACATACACACAAAAGAAAACAATGCAAATTTCAGGTTAATATAAAACTGACAGGTAGAAACATGCAGTTTTCAAAAGCTCCTGACTTTCTAATTCTTTCTGATGACTTTTTACTACAGACAACTGAAATCATTCTGTAAGACTAAGGAGATGTGCATCATCCTTTGAGAAGACGAGAACATGTTTAACTTCTTTTCTTAGCAATTTCAGAAAGTAAAATGAATAAACCAGGAGATAATGAGGAGGCAGAATTGCTTTCAAGATGGTGACGGATACTGGGCAGCATCTAGCCTAAAAGCACTTCCCCTCTCAAGAGGTCTTCAATAGGTCACACATGTAAAAGATCAATAGTACAGGTATGCACACTGACAGCTTCATTATGGGTGTCATGTACCAAATCAGCATCCCTCCTCTCATCCATGTGTTCCAGCATAGCTCTCAGACTCCCCACTTCCTTTTTCTTTTTTTCTTTTTGGACACATTTCAAATAACAGTCTCCTATTATGCTAGAGAATGTTCCCTAATGAAAGCTGACCCACTCCTGTTGCCTTTCTATCAACTTGTCCTTTAAGGAACAATTAAAATGCTCCCTCTACTCTGACCTCAAGGCATGGAATTAATTTCTCTCTGCTTCTACAGTCTTTTTGAGTCTCTAGAACACATTCAATATGTACTGCAATTTCTCATATACAACACTTTCCTCCTGATTAAACTGTAAGCTCTGAGGGCAGGATGGTCTTATTCATTTCTGTATTGCCTAGTGAGCACTCCAGCAACAAGACCTTGCCCATGGAAACTGCTCAACAGAGAGCAACTGAGCTGAATGGGAGAACATATGGCAATGCCACTGAAGACAAACAGTGGTCCTTTAGTAAGGCTCATCTCAGGTGCCAGCAAAAGAGATTGTCAATCTTGGAGAAGCAAAGATTCTTTCAGCACTCAAGAGGATGCCTGGCCTGCCACTGAATCATAACTAGGATGATGACAGGTCCGTAGCTTCTTAGATTTCATTCCATCACTTTCCCATACCAGCTGAGTGACCTTGGGCAACTGACTCAGTGTTTCAGCTTACTCAATTGTAAAATGGGAGTAACACCATCTACCTCATAATTTTTGAAGATTAACACATGAAATATCTTAGAATCATCCCAGTGTTTTAGAGCCAGTGCCTGGCACTTAATAATAAGCACTTGATAAACTATAACTATTGTTATAATTAGCAGTAACACATTGTTAATTAGCTTCCAATAAACTGTCATATTCAGCATACATTATATAATGCTTAAGTTAGTCTGGCGATACAGAAGCACATAATACATATCTGTTAAATATACAAAGACATTTAATTTAGAATTTGGATATGATGTCCTTATATATAATGCCACCAAACAGTATTTAAAAATTAAAAAGCAAGAGGGCTGTATCACATATCTAGAATTTCATAACAGCTGATCTCCAAACTACTTAAAAAAACCAAAAAAAAGAAAACCTCCCTAAAAAACAAAAACAGTAATGTGATACCCCAGTAGAATAAAAAGGTTTTCCTCTTATAATTAAAAGTAGACGACTAACTACTTAAGACTCTTAGAAACTTAAAACTAAGTAACAACTGGAAAACTCTTTGTGACACCATATTCAGGGGAAAAACAGAAATATATCTATCCAACGATTGCAACCATGCAGAATTCACATACTGTAAATGGACAAGAACCAGAAAACAGAAGAGGGAAATGTGAGAGTTCCAATCCTACAGATTATTTTCTAAATTATATTTTTAAAAGCCCCAAACCAATAAAAATATATTTAAAGATAAATAAATACAGATTATTTCCTAAATGCTCTAAAATGTTATTTGCACAAAATAAGCTCAAGTTCTTTTGTTTTTGTTTTTCAATTATTAGGCATTCTGACTTTAATCTGTCAGCATTATATTAAAGTTCTAGTACAACAGAAGAAATCTGCCAATCCTGACACTGATCCACAATATCCTAACCAAAACTGCGAACATTTTAAAGTTAATGCTTATGATCGAGGATATCATACACAGAATGTATACCGCACAGCAAACACTGGTTTAACAATGTTAGTAAATTTAATAACGAGTTGGCTGGTTAGCTCAGTTGGTTAGAGTGCAGTATTATGACACCAAGGTAAAGGGTTCAGATCCCTGTAAGGGCCAGCAAACAAAAAAAGAAAAGAAAAAAAAATTAATAACAAATGCATAGTGTAAACTATCAACTGAGGAAGTAGAAGTAATCATTCATACATTCAATGCTGGCCTGAGCAAATAAGAAACTAAATGTGAAGAGAAAAGGAAGAACAAATACTATACAAAAGACAAATGTACACATACAACAAAATAACCTTCTCAGAACCTGATCACAGGAAAAGATGTATAATGGTTTCAGGCCTTTGCATTAAAAAAAAAAAAAAAAAGGCTTCTGACCTCACCAACTGACTGCCTCTCTTAATAGGAACTGTTAGGATCACCTGGAAGAAATTAAAATTTAAAATTATATTAGATTAAGCCATATGACACTGCCATTTTTGTAGATGAAAGTCAGTAGAATATCAGCAATTTTATATGATTCAACTAATATAATGGATTGAGCAGAGCATTCAAAATGAGCATCCTATAGAAGAGCAAGATGGAGCCCAAGACTCAAGATCTGACATTAGGCAGATGGAATGAGTCAATTTAACTCAATGGGAAAAAGCATTTAACAGTCAGAAAGGGGCTGCTCAACCATGAAAGCACAGGCAAAGGACAGTCATCAGAAAAGAAAAAGAAAATCTTGCCTTTCTCATTCAGACAGTGTTTAGAAAAGAGCATTCTAAGTTCACAGTGAGGTTCCAGCAGTATTTGTATTTTAACTGAAGAATTAAAATGTTGATAGTAGTTAGAGTTAAGAGTAGGACACATGTGCCAGGTACTGTGCTAAGCACTTTACAGTACTCAACACCCTACGAACAAGAACAAGGTATTATTATCACACCCAATTGCACGATGAGGTAACTGGTCTTCGATAGGTCAAGAAAAGCCTGACTGCATTACACATTCCAAACATACCACTTGTTCTGCCTACAAACTCACTAAGCAGCCTTCTAATTATAATGTGGTTTCCCTGTGTGGCAAATCTATGGAGAAGAGAATGTGCTAGCCAGGACTTGAGAGTCTGTTGCCCAAGGCAGTTTTATTTTTCTACTGTAAATTAATAAATTGACATTCTGATTGTTATATCAGTCTCATGAACTCTGTTAATATGAGCCTGAACCAAAACATCAATAGTTAGAGTGTAGATAAATTGAGTTTCAAAGTGCAAGTCTTAAACCTTACCATGATAAATCTACTAAGGGATGCAAACCCTATCCTGAGGTCCCTTCAGGGACAGTGAGTCCCCTTCCCACCAAGAGAGTAGATACTGCAACACCATTATTAGCAATCTCTTCCTTTGTGAAATCTCTGGAGTACAAAGCCACAACGATGAAATAACAAAATTCCAATTCTGATTCTGCTGTGCTAGCACTTAATCCTGAGCAAATCACTCTGTCTCCCTTGATCTCATTTTTCTACACGTAAAGTAGAGGAGTTGGGCCAAATGATCTTATATTCCTTTCTTACCTAACACCTATGGCTGCCTCTCTCATAAAACACTCCTCTCTTGCCTTCCACGTGCAGTTTCTGGTTTTATACCTATCTCTCTGAGCATTCCTTCTCTGTATCTCTGACTAGCTGCTCTATCTGTCTCTCCCCAGCACCCAACCACCCAGACTAAATCCACCCAGTAGTCTGGGGTCCTCTGCTCTTATCTCCCTGGTGGCCACAATTATGACGCTTGATTTGTACTTATAAACATTACTTGTACCCTCATTATCTGACTACTGTGGATCATATAGTCTAGCATGACAACTGCACACTTGAGGTGCTGAAAAGCTGTGCCTTTATCTGAAAGACCCATATGCAATTCAATAGCTTTAGGTTTGGGGTTGCAGCTGGATATTACTCTTTCCAAGTTTTGCCTCTTGCTTCCACTTAGCTGGTCTACAAAACTACACTTTCAAGCCTCATTTATCTCTCATCTCCAAAATCTTCAAATACTTGACAGTAATTTAATTTTTAGTACTAACCTCAAGCTCAAACCCAAAAACTTGATTCCTGTTACCAATCCCCAAATTCCTCTAGAGGAGGCTAACTCATAGTATGTTAATAGCTATTCTGTGAAAAAGGTGTTTTGTGTTTAGCACAGTTAAATAGATTTCTTCAGGCAGAAACTTCATAGCCTTGCACATTTGTAAATCTACAAGAGGAAAATATATGTAGCATTTCCTGAACTTATTTTTAACTACTCTCTTTTTTTCCACTGAGCACCTATTAATATCTCCTGGAACTAGCATTTCACAGAATACTTTAGGATACGCTGCTCTAATCTTTCCTATTTCAGTCAAAGTATCCATCACTTTAGTGCAAAAGCACTTTTGATTTCTCACTCTCTCCCCAATATCCAATCAGTAGCTAAATCCTTTTTCTTCCCAATCTTGCCACATTCTTCCTTTCTTTCTGTTCCCTCTAAAACCACTGAATTTTAGGGCAGGTTTATAAAATAAATTAGACATGTTGCTATCAAAACCTCCAGTCTGTCATGAGGATTAAGAGAGAACAAATGTAAAATCTTGTATACTGTCTCTTTCATATAGAAGAACTCAACTTTTTCTCCCTGATAGTTGAAAATTCCTCTTTGTTATGCCAAATTTTAATTCAAAGCTTGTTAAGGGCAGCACTGGTCTTAAACATATCAACCATGATTGGAGACTTTTAAATGAGGTAAATAGGAAATGCAGATAATGTGAATATGGCATGATTAACTATAGTGGTAAAAGGAGTGTCACAGCTAGCACTGGGTCACCATCTCCTGCCAAAATATAATTAGAAGGTATAGAATACGTAACAGCTTACAACTAACTTCTCATTTATGCAAGCATTTAAAGTTGGGTTTTTCTATCTCTTTATACCTATATATTGCGTACCTCAACTAGCCTATAAGATTCTGAAGAGGCACACATCATCACTCATGTACATTTATTTTTTAATCCTTTACTGACATTAGCAGTAAAAGAGCAGGCATTCAAATATTATTTCCTCATTCAAGGCTTATCTCAGTGCTAGGTGCTGGGACACAGTGGGGAGCAAGACGGAATTATTCCTGTCTCCACAGAACTTAAGACACTTTTGTAGAAGACTGATTAGACAGATAGAAAGATAGATGAAACTACTAATTATATAATTATTTAATTACAACTGTGGTAAGTATATATTGGTTAATTCTTTTTGTTTGTTTTTTTGGCAGCTGGACCTTGGAATTATCACTACCATGTAGTTGATTCTTTTTTAACCTTTGGTTATTCATAGTTCAATAAAAGGGAGGGAAAAAAAGTGGATATGAACTTCATAGAGGGTTCAAAACAATGAGTGGAGCCTTTTGGAATTGGCAAAAAAAATGCAAGGAATTTGGAGGAAGACAGGGATGGGTAAGCAGGGAAGCTTTGGTCATAAGGCAGTATTAGAAGCAAACTCTGAAACTGTACCTGTAAGCAAACACACCTCAGAGTACTATCTCTTTGGCTTGTCACCAAATGTAAATGGAAAACCACCTGATTTAGAATGTTTCCTATATAGACTACTATATGCTGTCAGTTTTATTTAAAGTGAATGATTATGATGATGATGATGGCAAATAATAATGGCTAACGTTTACATAGTGTTTTAGTTTATTACAACCATATGATATTTTGGTACTACTACTTTCCAACTTACAGTAGAGAAAACTGAAGTGAGGCCATGGACCACTGTCCATGGTCAGAGAGCTATTAAGAGGCAGAGTTGACGGCCTTTAAATGCATGTACATGGAGGCATGGCACCTGACCTGAGATGATCACTTATTTGGAAAGACAGTACATACAATTAAAAAGATAACAATTTACTAAAACAAACAAACAGCCTACCAAGTAAAGGTGAAATATTTTCCCACATTACTGGAAACACTGGCCATTACAAAAAGTGTACTTACTTGAATCAGATATTTACAAACTTAAAATTGTCACTAAGGTAAACCAAAATCTGAAAAGCTCTTACAGGTATCCCAGAAACTCTCAATGAGGAAGGGAGAGAGGGTTGTTATGTATTAAGAAGCTGTCACTAAAATTCTTGGGAGTTTAAACCCTGAAGTATCCTTTGCTTTCGTCGAGATCAGGAATTCTCAACTTACTGAAGATCATTATGTGAAAAGCCTTACATTATAGAAAATACAGAGATGCTAAAAAAAGAAAAGATCCTGTTTGGTTTATAATCCAAGAGAATTCTTCATTAAAAATATAACAGAAAACCTCAATATGATCTAGCAATAAACTTATGCTCATGCTTTTCACAATTAAGACATATATGCAACAGTCAACTTATCTCTTTCAGAGCCAAAAATATTCGAGAGATTAATTCATCTCTTCTAAAGGATGACCACTTATATTCTGAAGGCAGCATTGCTACAGTTACTCATTTTTTAAAAATTATTTTCTTGTGTTATTGCTATTTTAGCAAAGTTCAAATATTCTCAAAGAGCCCTTAAAAAGCCCATCTTTTATCCCTAGAGTACAGTATGTGGCCTAACATAAGGTAGGCACTTAAATGTTTGATAAATGAACAAACAATACTGTTTTATTATAGTGTTAGGAAAAGCATGCAAATATAAAATTTGCACCCTCCTCAATATATTGCTGTCATATAACTTACAACTGAAGCAATAAAGTAACTTTTGCTACATTCCAGAAAAGTGGCCACCACAACTCAAGTTCAGGACAAGCAAAATATTTCACATGACTCAATCAAACACTAGTTACCACTATGATAAAACCAAGAAAAGAGTCCTTTCCAGGATGCCCCAGATGCCATTACAATTCCAGTGGTAGGTGTGTTGTTATCTTTCCTTAAAGCTCTGACAAGCCAGGACTTATTTTTAGGTATCACCATTTCAAAAATACATGATGAAAGGTTTTCAGAAAACAATGTTACTTCAAAAATACTTGACAAATTAATCTATTTAGGCCAGAAGAATTTTCTTTTTTTCAACCTTAGAGATTTATTGTCATCAAATATACGACAATTAACTAATTAATTATTACCAGGGGGAGGGGGTTATTATGTCTAATATGTAAAACACTAAATCCAAGCTGGGGGTGGGGGTAGGAGGTGGTTAGGAAAGAAGTGCAGTGATAGAGAACCGCTCAATCTCCTCTCACATCACAGAAGCTCCTGAGAGGTTCAGGGAAGTACAGATTAAAGGGTTAAAAACCAAAGGTTGACAATTTACTCTTAACAATAAATATTTCCTGAATTCACCATGGATGCACAGAACCATGCAAAAAAATTATAGACAAGGTTTGCACAACTGTTGGTTGGTAGAATTACTGGTGATAAATCTGTCAGACTTTGAGTGGCAGCATCAGATACAATGACATATGACTTGGACTACTTATTTAAAAATTATAATGTTCTTCTAGAAAAAGGCCTGGGGAAAAAAGCATTTACTATATTTTAATTTTTAAGTGAAAAGAATGTTTCTACTATTGATGTTTATGTAGATATTTTTATTTAGAGGATAATAAAGCAGTACAAAAAATTGGGGGAATACAGTCTTCCCTAAGTGAAGACATTGCTTTTATTCAACCAACGGTACAAAAACTACAAATAGATAGTTTATTAATTTTATAGCTGTTGCCATATTTGCATAAAATAAAACTTTCTGGCTCCTACTTTTTACAAGATAATAACCCTTCTAAATTCCCATTTTAAGACAATTGTAATTCCCAGATTTACAAAGCAAACACTTTTTGTTGTTATTACAGAATACAAACAAAACAAAACAAAAAAATGGTGAGCACTTTTTACAGTAGCAAATCACATTCTCTCCTTACAAGAAAACTATAGGAACTGGTATCCATTGTGGATCCAAAAAAATTCAGAAGTCACTCTCTCTCAAAACTAAAAACCACCAAAAAACATACACAATTTTAAAGATTAACAACTCTTCATATATCCAATAGTACCCGGAAACTAACACAAAGATCAGGAGGTAGAAGCTTCCTTTATCACTGCCAAATGATACTGAATACAGACCCTGTAGGATATTAAACACCGTGTATTTTACATGCATTGAAGGCCTAGCTTTTGAGGTATTCCTATGCAGAGCCCAGCTGTTTTGAGTGATTTATCCACAGGAGTTTAATTTCAATTGTGTGCTGGGAAGTGGGAGGCAGTGATTATACCTTCCCCCAAATCTTTCTAGCACACTAATGAACATTGTAAGAAATAGTTTCCAACTGGGATTAATTTGTCCTTCAAATATTCTCCTCTTAACTCACTAATGGAAATATCTGATTCACCACATTTTAGACAGAAGAACACAAGACCAAGCTTACAGTGAAACTTATGTTTTACTCATTTTAAGACTGAAATGCCACAGAATAAATGTACCCTCTTTGCATCTTCCTCTTTCTTCAAAGGAGAACTATACTGGAAGTAACACTAGTTACTTCCTTGAACTCTTTTTTTCACTTGCTTATTTCTCCTGGTACTGAATCTCACACCAGTGTTCACTCTTTCTTCTCCACAGTATCAGAAAATCAGGTGTGGCTATTCAGAATTTAACCAATAATAGAATTTCAATTAAATTATATTCACCTTTTTCATTATTTTTAATCAAAAACCTAAGTGAAGATATAAAAGACAATTTTCAAATACCACAAGTAGGGGAGCTCTCATATATCAGATGGCAGACTACATGTTCAAAGAATGGGATAAAAAAGGAGTAAGATGAAATTTTACAAATACTAACCCCTGCCATTAGAATTCTTAAGGTGGGGGAAAAAACATATATAACCACAGAGTGGAGAAATATTTTTAAAAAATTAGGAGTTTTAGTTCACTACAAATTCGACCTAAGCCTGCCTGCATAATACTACTACATTAAGTCCCTGTGCAAAGTAAGAATCTGTATAAAAGTCTTTTAAACACTGCATCAATGAATAACTAAGATAAAGAGGATGATTGGTGACCAAAAATAAAGGTGACTTAACAGACTGACTTTTTAAAAAATTCCATACTGCAAACCACAGTGATTTCCGCAACAGAAATCAATCCCTTCACAAAACACAGAAGGATTAAATGATATTAAAAAAGTGGCCATTTGGCCTCCACTTCATGTTTTCTTTGAGTGGGTGGAGAAAGAAGAACCTGTCAGTGAAAAACGCTCAAACACTCAAGAGCCTACTACCTAAGCCTTATTTGTTCTCACCTCTATATTGCTATTCATGTTATTTACCCTTCCAAAATGATCTCTTTGCTCCTGAGTCTTATGCTTGTAAAGACTCTGTTTACTGCTAGCACTGGGGGAAACCAGGAGTGGGAGGGATGGTCATCCACACGGTAAGATTTCATGCACCTTCTCCTATACATTTAGACAATATGACACAGCTTTAAGACTAAGGACATGCCCTCTGGCCATGGAAAATAGGAAGCTATTTTGTGTCTGACTTAACTAACACAAATCAAGAATTGCCTTAAGAAGCAACTGAACCTGTATACTGCCAGAAAAGCTCAATTTTAGCCATGCAAAAGTCAAAATCATTTTGGTATATATTCCTAAAATTTAAACAAATAACTCTGTAGGAATATTTACAACTTACTTATTCTCCAAGGACTTCTCATTCACGTATTTACATGAATACCAGTGCTAAGTATTGTGGTGGTCAGTATGCTAGGCATCCATTACAGTGCAGTGTTTTGTGAAATCAGGTGTTTTATGAGAATAATATAAAGTTATTTTGTTGTTGAAGCAGCTAACTGGTAACACCTATATTTATTTCTCATTTCATATTGTTAATTCCATACTTTCTGGTTTATACCTCTTGGTTGATCCACCCAGAGTAGATCCAAGGTTGTTGCTTAAAGCATTAAAAAATTTTGCTTATTTCAGGCTCTCAGAAAAAGGTAAACATCACAATTTTCAAGCCAAGATATATTTAAAAAAAAGAAAGAGAGACTTGAAATGCCCATCATCAGATGAGTGGATACGGAAAATGTGGTACATCTACACAATGGAATACCACTCAGCTATAAAAACGAATGAAATACTGCCATTTGCAACAACATGGATGGACCTTGAGAGAATTATATTAAGTGAAACAAATCAGGCACAGAAAGAGAAATACCACATGTTCTCACTTATTGGTGGGAGCTAAAAATTAATATATAAATTCACACACACACACACACACACACACACACACAAAAACCGGGGGGGGGGGGGGGGGGAGATATAACAACCACAATTACTTGAAGTTGATACGACAAGCAAACAGAAAGGACATTGTTGGGGGGGAGGAGGGGTGGGAGAAGGGAGGGAGGTTTTGGTGATGGGGAGCAATAATCAGCCACAATGTATATTGACAAAATAAAATTAAAAAAAAAAAAAAAAAAAGTCTCTCTCTGGTGTAAGTCAGGAAGGGGTTGGCCCAAATCACCTACAGCCTGTTTTTGCATAGTCAAAGGCTAAGAATTTTTTTTAAAGGATTAAAAAAAAAAAAAAAAAAAAAAAAGAACATGAAACAAAGACTATATGTGGTCCTCAATGCTTAAAATATTTAATAGCTGACCCTTTACAAAAAAGTGTGCTTATTCTTGGTCTAAGGAAAGCAGCTCCCAAAACTAACTCTGAATACAAATTATTGAAACAGCTTTAAAAATGCAGAGTCCCAGGCCTCGCTCCATAACAATGGAATCACTCCCCAGGATTACAATCATAATTTCATTTAATTAACTTATTTTCTTTTCCTGGAGGCCATCCGGTAAAGGGATCCAAACCCTTGACCTTGGAACTGTTATCAGCTTCATGCACTAACCAAGTGAGCTAACTGGCCAGCCCCTAGGATCCTAGTTTTAAAAAGCTCCTCTGCAACTTCTGAGTCAGGAGGAAAACAGCAGCAAGGTGAATCCCAATCTATTTCCCAAAAAGCATAAAATCATAAGGAGTGCAAAGAAACCACACGTGACCATCAGTGCTACCAAGAGACAGAGTACCACAAATTTCAAATTACAGGTAAGTAGAGAAATAAACACCAAAACCCAATGGAGATCCCCCTGTCTCTGCAAGCCTATGGGTGCACAGCACAGGAGAGGAGAGGCTTAAGAGACTGAAAAAGAAAAGAGGGGTCCAAAGGACACAGATGAAGCACAGATAAAATCATCCAGAGAAAAAGAAAGTCCAACACCAAGTGCCAAAATACTGAACAGTGGAATTTGGTAGTTCACATCAGCTACATGGGAGATTGAAAGGCAAGAGCAATGAAAATGGCAGGCTCAGACAAACAGTGCTTCTCAGGGAGAAGCAGATGAAAAGAGAAGGGAGGTGCCCCTTGGAGATATGGCAGTGAAGGAAAAGAAGGGAAAATTAAGAATCTTGTAAAAACCAAACAGACAAAGACACACAAATCCCTGCTTCTCTTCACTACCACCATTATCCATTTAAAAAATGTATTTCAATATTTTGACAGAAGACATTTTTGAACTAAGAACCTACTCCACAAACTACCTAGGAAAAGGGGAGGGGGGAAATCAAACCAACTCCATACGAAGGTACTGGAAAAGGAAAACAGAAAATGCAAATCACATTTCAGCTAATGAATATTCTCCCCACAAAACAATAACCACAAACACTCCATGAAACAGAAGAAAACTGTTAAGCAATACTTTAAATCAAATTAAATATACTCAAGCAAGTATTTGGAGATATTAAAAACAAAAATCACCTAGAACCCCAAATTCGAAAACTAAAAACAGAAATGAACAAAAATCCAGGAAGAAATGCAATGAGAGTTGATCAATCTTAGGAAAGATATTTTTAAAAACATCTTCAGAAATTAAAAATAAATTATAAAATGCCCAAGGGAAAATGGATTTGAGTGAAAATCTAACGAGACATTAAAGAAAGAAAGGAAAATAAAAGAATGAAAATGAGATCAAGAAAAGTAAAAAGGGTCAGAAGGAAGTATATGAAATAGAAGACATGTAAGAGATCCAACATTGTACAACTGGAGTCCTTCGAGAAAAGGAAATAATGGAAAGAATTAATATTTAAAACTATGATTTAAGAAATCTTTCCAGAAATAAGAGAAAATCTAAACCAGCGATACTGAAAGGGTCCACTGTATACCTGGAAAATTTGATGTAGAACAATCTACTTCAAGACACATATTAGTTAAACTGCCAGAGTTTAAAGACAAAGAAAAAAATCCTCGGAGAAAAAAAAAGTAAGAAAATTAGACTACTAAAGCAACACATAAGGGGTCTTCAGAAGGTTCATGGAAAGATGAGCATTACCTTTTAATTCAATTTTTCCACAAACTTTCTGAAGTACCCTCACACAAAGAAAGACAACAGTGGAGCAGCATTTAATTGAACAACTGAGACAAAGGTGAGAACGTGTTAAAAAAGGAGAATGCACTTGTTATATATGCTGACAAAGCAGGAAAAATGCAGAAATATACTGAATAAAATGACAAAAGAAGAAATAACTATGTATACAGAAGAAGTCCCCCAAAATAAGAGACTGAAGACCTCTATGAAAATAAATCTTAAAACCAAGATGAAATGGATAATTTCTTAAGAAAATACAGGTTACCAAAACTGACAGAGATAGAAGAAACAGAAAATGTTACAAAGAAAAAACCCCACAAAAGTGTACGAGAGTCCAGAGGGTTATCACAGAGGAATTCTACTAAACCTCTGAAAATCAGAGTCTTAATGCTACATAAATTGCTTCAGAGAAAAGAAAATAAAGAAAAACTCCAGGTTTTTATGAGGCAAGTATAACATTGATATCTAAACCAAATAAAAGTAAAATTATAGACCAACATCACCTATAAAAATTGATGCTAACAGTTTAGTTAGGATTTCTGCAAACAGACTCCAACATCACATTAAAGAAAAAAATACAGCATGATCATATGGAATTTATACCAAGAATATAAGGATAATACAATATCAGAAAGTCTACTGGTGAACAGAAATGCATGGATACTTAACATTATAAATTATATACTGTATATCTCAATCCTAAAGTCAGTACCTTAAATAAATGGGAAAATACTAGAGGCATTCAATATAAGGTTAAAAACAAGCAAAGGATACCCATTAGCTCCATTACTATTTAACATCATTCTGAAGGTATCAGCCAGTAAATTAGACAAAAGAACCAAAACCAAAAACAAACAAAAAAAAACTGGAGACATAAGAAATGGGAAAGAAAACTAAAACTATTTCTATGGATTACATGATAATATACCTGGAAAATCCTAAACTGAAAAATTGAGAGAATCAATGAAAACTAACTCAACAATAAAACAACTGAGTAAGGTATAAGGATTAAAATTAACATGCATAAATCAAGTCTTTATATACACAACTAATAACCAAGTAGAAGATATAATAGAAAACTCCATCACATTAGCAATCAAAGAAGATTAAAAATACCTAGGAATAGACTTAGCGATCAAAATTTATATAAAGAAAACTATGAAACACTCCCGAAGGACAACAGTATAGACCTGAACAAACAGAAAGACTTTCTTTGTTCATAATCAAGACTTCTCAACATCATCAAGATGTCAGTTTTCTCTGAGTTAACTTGTAAATTTAATGCAAGCCTAATAAAAATGACAAACTTCTTTCCAAAACTAGACAAATTCATGCTAAAGTTTATATGGAAAAAGAAATATACAAAAACAGCTCATGAAACCACAGCAAAGAAAGAACTGTGATGGGAAGACTAGCTGTACCAGATACTAAAACAATATTGAAAGCCCCTATGAATAGAACCGTGTAGTACTGATACATGAAAAGCCCAATGGGTTAAAACAGAAAGTCCAGAAATAGACCCAAATACATATGGAAATCAGTATACAATGGTAGTAACTCAAATTACTTGTGAAAGAGGGGAAGCAAAGATGGACTTTTCCATAAATTGTGTTGAAACTACTGAACAGTCATTTAGAAAAAGGTAAAATTAGATTTATCCACTCCTTATATCATACAAGAATAAAGTCCAAATGGAACAATGAAATGAAACTATACAAGAACTAGATGAAAACATACGTGAATCCCTCTGTAACTAAAAAGGTTTACTTGCTATGACTTAAAATTCATAGGCATTAAGTAAGATTAATAAATTTGACCACAAAATTATACTTCTGCATGGCAAACCACAATATAAGCAAAGCTGACACACAAGTAACAAATCTGGAGAAAGTATCAGCAACATCACAGAAAACAGGGCTATTTTCCCTAAAATATCAAAGAAATTTAAATTGAGGGAAAGGAATAAAATATCCTAAAGAAAAAATGAGCAAAAGTCACAGACAATTCACCAAAATAGAAAAATAGGGAAAATGTTCAACTTCACTCAGAAATGTGAATTAAAATTATGGTGAAACACCATCTCTCACCAATCACATTAGCGAAAATTCAAAAGCTGGTAAATGTACTGTGTGGCAAGGCATCAATTCACCAACAATGTATGGAAAATGTCATTACAGTTTTAAAACTTAATTGCAATTTTTGTGACATACCCTCATGCAGAGGTGGAGTCTATGTCCCTACCCTTGAATCTAGAGGATTGGTTCCAGGACCTCCCATGGACACCAAAATCTGCAGATACTCATGTCTCTGATATAAAATGGCATAGTATTTGCATATAAGCTATGCACATCCTCCCATATACTTTAAATCACCTCTAGATTATTTGTAATACGTAAGACAGTGTAAATGATATGTAAATAGTTGTTATACTGTATTGTTTGGGGAATAATGAAGAAAAAGGGGGGAAAAAGCCTGTACATATTCAGTACAGACAGAATTTTTATCCTAATATTTTCTATCCCAGATTGGTTGAATCCATGGATGCGGAACCTACAGATACAGAGGGCTAACTGTACCACAGAAGCAACATTATGACACTTGAAAGAAGGTCATAAAAGGTCATGTGGCTTCTGTCTCATCTTGGAATGCTCGCTCTCCTGATATGCCCTCTCAGAACCAGGCTGCCAATTCTGTAAAGAAGCCCAAGCTACACTGAGAGGCCATGTGTACATGTTCTGGCTGAATCTCTGAACTGAGCCAAACATAAGTCACCCCAGCCTAGGCATCAGATACAAGTGAAGAAGTCGAAATAGAATTGTAGCCCCTAACTATTCTAGTCACTCTGCAGCCTTTTGAGACTTTTGATGAAAGTTCCAGAAACTGTGCAGCAGAAAAACAATCCACTCCTCTGTCCCTGACCCAAATGTCTGAGTTAGAATCCAAGAGCATAATAAAAATAATGTATTGCACAATTAAGATTGGGGTGGTTTGTTATGCAGCAATAGATAATCAGAACATGGCACATCCCTATGGAAAGGAATCTGACAACAGCTAATAAAACTACATATTAATTTACCCTTCACCCCAACAATTTCAGTTCCAGGAATTTACTTTGAAGGTATACTTAAGCAATATGAAAATACATATGGCACAAAGTTATCCATTGCAGCATTATTTATAACTTCAAAATGCTGGAAAATAAATGTCCAAACATAGGAGAGTGGCTACATACCACATGGCACATAGAGCAGAATACCATGCAGCTGTGAAAAAGAGTGAGGAAAATGTCTACAAGCCAACCTGGAGCAATCTCCAAGATACATCAAGAGGGGGAAAAAAGCAAAGTGCAAAACATAAACCGCCTTTACTGTAAGAAATAAGAAAACATACAAAAGTCTGTTTATTTGGGGGAAAGAAACACAAAGAATAAACCAGAAAACAGGAAACCTGGCTACCTGCAAAAAGAACGGGGTGGGAAGGTAGAAGAGAAAAGGAAAGGACTGACAATTGTGAGTGTACATTTTGTATGTGTGTGCAGTTATGACTTTTGGAAGCACATTAAAGTAGTACATATTCAAAATATAAAATTGAAACAAAAAGGGTTGGGAAGGGAGGGCTAAAACTGAAGGCAACATAAGTAAATGAACCCAACTATATTTCAAATGAATAAAATGACCACTCTGAAAGAGGGGTTGGGTAGTGCCTCTGCAGTTCACTTTTAGACTACTGTTTTAACTATACAGCCTTTGAGGGTGGGGGGAGGAAAAAAAAATGTAAACAAATTTTAAACTTCTATTAGTGCATTTGCTTTTTCATAGTGGCATGGTGTAGAAGTTCTCAAACTATATCATGTACACTATAAGACTGAGCGAAGAATTAAAAGTATTGCTGGGAGCAACTGAAGAACAGAGACAAAAAAATGGGGTGAGGGAAAGGCAAGGGAGAACACAGTGGACTGGAATTGGAGGTATCAGTATCAACTATGATTTCATATATATTTATATATAACTACACACACATACAGAAAACATACACATGTCTATAACGCTTCTTAAAATATATTACAAGGACTTCTAAGGATTAAGGAAATATTGGTCTCTCATATGTGACTATAAAACGAATTAGGACTGTTTCAACACCCAGCTAAAATCAGTCACGCCAAGAGAAGAGTGATTTTTAAAAGAAAAAAGTTGTTTATTTTAGAGTATTTAATGCAGAGCTTTTGTGTTTACTCTCTAAAGCTTAACCTTCTCTTTTGGTTCATTTGAGATTTGACAGGGGAGGGAAACTTGGCTTCTCTCTCCCTTTTGCTTGTTAACCCATCTTAATCCAACTGGGATTTCCAGATCTCAGGCTAGTAATAATGGCTATTTAGCATCCTTTTAGAACTTCGTTGATCAGCTGCTTACAGCTGTAGTTCTATGGGAAAATTTGTTTCAAGTTCTAAATCAACAAAAAAGAACTTTTAGAGTACAACTCAATTTTACTCACTGCCTAGACTATAAATCCCAAAAGTCTGTTTAAACTAGCTAAATTTTAAATTCTGAGCTTCAGGCACCATTCTATTTTTCAATATAGCCTCTGCCTTTGTCCCATTTTATTGGGATGAAGTCTCTAAACTCACAGACGCAATTTAATAGAATAGTCAGGGAATGTCTCACCAAGAGGGAACATTTGACCAAACATTTCAAGGAGATGATAAATATTCCAAGAATTAAGTTCCTTAATAACAAAGTCTATAGTCAATTTTCTTCCCATAACAGACAATAGAAGTGCTTGCTTTAAACCTCCAAAATATCTCTAACTCACTGAATTGAAAGTAAACATATGCAGGTAAGCTAAACCAACAGTTTCTTCAACGTTCCCGCTGGGTCTTCCATTTCCCACTACAATCTGTCTCATCACTCCCACCCCTCAGGAGCTTCCCTTATTTCAGGGCATTCTGCAGCAACTCCCCTCAAGTTGAACAGAAAACGTGATATCAGTGATTCTCAAAGTATGGTCCCCAGGCTAGCGGTATCAGCATCCCATCGGAGCTTATGAGAAATGCAAATTCTCAGACCCATACCCAACCTATTAAATCAGAAACGCCAGGAATGAGGCCTTGCCAAGACTTCCAGTGATTCTGACGCATGCTCAAGTTTTGTATTCTAGTTGACTAAAATTACTTCACTGTGAATTTCTTTGCTTTCACTGTTATGGATTAAATCGGGTCCCCTCAAATTCCTATGTTGAAGCCTTAAGTTCCAATGTGACTATATTTGGAGATAAGGCCTTTAAGGAGGTAATTAAATGTAAAATGAGGTCATAAGGATGCAACCCTAATCCAATAAAACTGATGTCCTTAATAAGAAGAGGAAGAGACACAGGGGCGTGCTTACACACTGGAAAGGCCATGTGAGGACACAGCAAGAAGGTCATCAGCAAGGATGACCTCAGGAGAGGATGACCATCAGCAAGGAGAGAGGCCTCGGGAGAAAACCAACCCTGCTGACATCTTGGTCTTGGATTTCTAGCCTCCATAAATGTAAGAAAAAAGTTTCTGTTGTTTAAGTCATCCAGCCTGTGGTATTTTGTTAGGGCAGCTCAAGCTGACGGATACATTCTCTTTTATCTCAAGCAATATTTAATTTTAACCTTTTTTCCTCTCGAGGTACTGACTGAAAACACTAGCCGTTGTTAAAAGAAAATTTTCTGAAATTCCCTTCAGTGTTATGTTCTTCAACTCAATCTTTCACTTTTTTTAGATGATAAAAGAAGGATTATCTTATACTCTATTCCTTTGAGAAGATAAACCAGAAATATATCCAGCTTAAGCTGCTGTTACAATCCTATTTCCAAGTACAAAATGGTGCTGCTTCCAATATCTATAACCTTTCCTAATTTGAGTTAGGTCTACTCTTTACTCTAGACAAAGACTCCACGCCTTTCTCAAACACACATCCTCTGCTCTCCTCTCCTACAAGAATGCCAAATAACTGATATGCTTTTGAGCACACTCACTTTTATCTTACTTTGTAGTTAGGATTTTAAAAACATAATTGTATTTCCGCCTTTATCCAATGTAATGAAACACATCAGTAAACCCTCCAAAGAATTTCCTAAAAAGAAATTTCAGCAAAAATGGTGCTACAGTGAGTATACTCTTTATTAAGAAATACTAAAGTAATAAATGAATATTAACTAACCAATCATATTCATAAACAACCAAACTGGCCTAAGAGGATTCTCTGGGCAGAGGCCATTTCCATATGCTGTAGGCATATTAACTATGCCTACATAAGTGCACGGCATATTTATGTTCAATCTCAACAGGAAAGTACATAATTTGGGAAGTGTTTCATTATTTCATGGGTGGTGTGTGTACATGCACAGATGCACATAAACTTATATTAAAGTGACAATAAGTGTTCCTACAGTGGCCACATATACACTAAAACAATTAGAGTATTAACCCAGATAAAAATATAATTCTCTCTGTACCACATATCCATAATTTAATATAATATTCTTTGGGGGTTTGTATTAGTTCATTTTGTGTTGCTATAACAGAAAAATCTAAGATTGGGTAATTTATAAGGAAAAGAGGTTTATTTGGCTTACGATTATGGGACAGCTGCACCTGGCATGGACCTCAGGCTGCTTCCACTCATGGCGGAAAGCGGCAGGAAGCCAGTGGGTACAGGCAGATCACATGGCAAGAAGAAGCAAGAGAGAGAGAGGAGGTGCCAGGGTCTTTTCAAACAATCAGCTCTCTCAGGAACTAACAGAGCGAGAACTCACTCATTAATCTCCCCTCCCCCAGGGAGGACATTAATCCATTCATGAGGGGTCCGACCCCATGACTCAATCAGTTTCCAACACTGCCACATTGGGGATCAAATTTCCGCATGAGTTTTGGAGGGGACAACACATCCAAACTCCATCAGGGTTACTCATATTTTCTATAAATACAAATGATTAACCTCTTTCAACTTATTAGGCAGAAGGCCAAGGAAGTGTTTAATCCAATAGTCCCTTTGTCATTTAAATAATACTAGCAATATTATTGTGTGGTAAAGATACTACCACACAAAATGCTTTTAAAAAATGGTATAAAACTTGAGAGTAACTGAAGTATTTAATTAGAAAATTTTTGCTTCAATTTAAAGAGGTAGTCAAGTTTATAAGATCTATTTTAAAAACATTCCAACTATTCTAGGAAAAGTATAAATTCAGCTCATTCTTCCTCTTATTGTACATCAACTGATAAAGAATTGGTGTTGAGAATTATAAAATTGGTACACCTGAATAAAAGAAATAAGTTTTATTCCATACACTAATTTTGCTAAAATTGAAAAATACTAGTATTTTGGGACTAAGTTCAACATGGAATTAAGATAAATGTTATTTACACAGTAATTTTTAATTACCAGTATAAGTTACAATACTTAATTTTTCAATGTTTAAATCAAACCAAATATACTTTACATATTTATCTGGGAACCAATGAAAGATGTCCTAGAACTCATCAGACTGCCAAATAAAGAAGGCAAAACTCAGAGTATATGCAATATCATCTTTTCCATCAATTCAGTCATATGTAGAATGCTAAGTCAGATGGGTATTAAAAAAAAAAAAAAAAAAGCCTAAGAACATATAAGAACACACTGTCCTCCAAGTGAGGAGAGGAAAACCAGGACCATAGTGCTGATCAATCCAGAGCTCTTTGGTAAGCACCCTAGGGCACTCATCTTATAAATTAGAAGGTCCTTGGCAGAAATCTAAATCAAGGTGAAGATTTTAGCCAAGGTCAGATTTTTTGTCTTTTCACTGTCCCAGGTGATAAACTTATAGCACTTTCTTTCATAAAACTGCTGAGGTCTCATCAATGTTACTCTTCGTTACTGAGGATAACTAAATGAACTGTAAACAAAGGAGCAAACATATCAGCTGCACAAATGTTTTAGGTTATAAAATATTTGGAGACCCACCACATACATTTTTGCACAACTGTTATAAACTGCAGAACAGGGGAATGAGCCAGGAGCTCTGGATTATACATTTTAATGAAACTATTTCATCCTAATTCTTGCTCATTTAACAGCTACTATTTATAATAAATAAATGGAAAAACAATAAATTTCCATTTATATAGGACACAGACTACCTGCTTTAACCAATATTATCTCCAGCATCTAAGATAGTCCCTGAAACTATAGTTGAACAAAACATACAGCTAGCACTCAAATATTTTGTTGAATGAATACTATTTCCATCAAGGTTTAGGAAAGCTAAACACTGAACAGAGGAATGGGCTACTAAGGTTGGGAGTCAGACCTGGGTTTTCATTCTCACTGTATGATCTTAGACAAGATAGTGTCCCTGGGACTCAGTTTTCTCGTCTATAAAAGAGAGTTCTCTGAGATCTTTTCTAGCTCTAAAATTCTTTATCTACCCTCAAAATGCTGTCCCTCATTATGTCTACCAGTCCAAGTGACTCCCATCCATGGGTTTAGGACTACTCGTAATCTTTTGCTTACAGTCTCCTCTACCAGATAATACACACAAAGAAGCCTCAAGCTGAGTCACAATTTAGATTCATGATAAAGTTTACTTTAACGGTTCAGAACTTTGGTTCACTATATTGATTTTAGTTGTTTCCATCCTGAATCTAAAACCCTCCTGTCTTTTCTGATTGGTAACAAATAGACCCTCTTCAAACTTCATTTTCAATATTGGTATCCTTTTTAAAATTTACATATGGTCTACATTTCAGCTTCCTGTTTTCAAACTTAGACTAAAGTTTCACTCCCTTTGACTGCCTGTCTTGTCAGGTCCTAACAGGGCTGTCCAATATAAGACACCAACTATAAGACACCAAGTTAAACTTAGATATCAGATAATCAATAATTTTTATGTCCATATATGTCCCATTTGATATTTGGAACACTTACACTAAAGAATTATTTATTAACAACCTGGTCCTGCTTATACAGGTTGGTCCTGATTACCTATTATTACAACTTTCCAGTTTATAAAGAATTATAATTTTAAAAGGTAGGTCAAACACTAAATATAATTTAACCTTTCTTTGATTCAGAAGGAAATTGCATATTCTAGTAGCTGAGCTTCACCTCACTCTGGTCTCCCAACCTAACACCTTTATAAAACATTGGAAATGAATTGTAAAAAAGCACTTTCCATCTGGCCTGCCTTCCCGGCCCCAGATTAATAGGACTAATAACCATCATGCCTCTGAGAAGGAACTTGAAAATATCAAATTCCCAATTTGCAGCTCTGGAGCAGCCTTATTCCACGTTCAGCCCATACTCAATATCATATCTTAATCCTTACCTATTCTGCAATTTGCTGGATTAGTACTTCTATCTGTCTATCTTACCTAACATAACATAAACCAGTTAGGGAGAGACTTTTCTTTGTATCCTCACCTTCACCTCCTATCCTTCCCCATACACACAGTACATACAAGTGCTATGTATACAGAAGTTTAGTGTTTTCTAAATATTAAATGTCATTGTAGAATACTGTAAATATAGAAGTTGTGATGGTCTGCATTGAATTCATACTGATCCTGTGACAAACCTACAATTCACCTTCTGAATAAATTCATATTGAATGCTTTACTTTTCCTTAGTTTAAGCATAAACTCTATAGAAACCCCAGGTATAATCTTTCTGGATACTTGGATTATTTCTAGTAAGCACTGACTGAGCACGTAATACATTCCAGACTCTGTCCTAGATAGCTGCTTACTGTGCAGTATACCTATAACTTTTATTTCAAAATAAACATATGAGAGCATATACAGCCTAATAAATGATTTTCTACCACGAAATAATTACCTTAAATCATCCTAATAAGGCTGCCATTGCTTAAAACATTTGCATTCCTATTTTGAAATTTCCTTTAGATCATGGGATATGTTTTAAAGAATATATCCTCAATGACAGCAAATATTCATTTTTTGAAGATATAAGAGGGGTCTTCAAAAAGTTCTTGGAAAGATTCATATTATCTTTTAATTCTACTTTTCCACAAACTTTCTGAGGTACCTTCGTATCATCAAGAGTAATTTTGTAAATAATTCTCATTAATAAGGTGGGTGGCTCACACACTGTATGTAACAGAGATGATGGCAAAAAGTTTTATCACTGAAACTTGTTTATCAGAGGCAAGTCTGTTTAATGGCTGAAATATTGCCTTTCAAAATATTGCAATACAGAATCTCTTGAACCAACTCAAAATGCCAACATCCTAAATCCAAAAGAATTGTTTATTCTTGTGGGATAAATTTAACAGAATTATGCTTTTTATTAACTAATAAACATGTGTTTCACCATTTATTATTTACTACTTATTAGTTTTGACATGAGTGCTGTCTAGGATCTCCTGCATTATGTATTTCTACTACAGACCTTAACTTTTTTCTCTAGTATAATCGGAAATATCACATCTAATTAATAATTACTATTTTCTCCTAAAATCTCTGGTAGTATAAATTCTCCCTTTAATATCAGAATAACATCAACTCTTCACTGCTGGAGAGTTACTCTAAATGTGTGGCACAATCTTCCCACAACCTAATCAGAGCTAGATTTAAATCTGGCTTTTGCAGTCAATATTTAGAGTCAATATACCCAATCCCTAGGCTCTTGTACATTCTTCATCAATCCTTAGGTGAATAGACAAGCACTTCAAGAATCATACAAGAACATTTTAATTCCAAGAAAAGGAAAAGGAAAAAAAATCTAGCTCTTGAAATTACTTTAAACTTCTAGTAATATGTCAGAAGCCAACTGTGTACAGCAGAAAGAGCAGTGGACCAGAGTTAGAGGACTGGGCCCACATGCCTTTCTGCCACTCTGCATTTGGGCAAGTAAACCAACTTCTCTGTCTACGGAAAAAGAAACCATCATCTTATTTGGAAGGCTGTTATATGGATTAAGTGATACCAATTGTTATATGCAACATGCTTCTGACAATCAGTCCTCTTCCAACTACAAAAGAAAATCAAACTCTTTATCCTCATGACCTCAACTATTAAAGCCGGTAGGTAGGCCAAATCTACTTTCTTCAACTAAACCAATGTTCTGAAATCTGAAGTCTGTGACTGTTACAAGTGCATTTCTCGAAAACTCTTCTCCAAGTCGAAAGCACCTATTTATTCAGCAGAACTGGGCTATGAGAAATGTGCCATAGCTGAAACTTATCTTTATAAAGACAAACTTTATTTTAAATATTTTACAGAAAAATCTGACAACACAGCACATTATCTTGGACAACTATCAAATGTAATTAAACCAGCAAGTGATCACTCAGGATTATTACTCAGTTTTTTAAGACCCATAACATGCCAGGTACTATTCTACGTCCTGGGCATATAGCTATTACCAACCAGCCCTTGCAAACAGATAAATATAAGATGATATATGACAATGCAGAAATACCATATTTCCCTGGCTCAAATAATCATTCTTTCCACTTCCTGGCATTCTTACTTAGCCCATAAAACGGAAAATTCCACCCTTTTTTTCCATGTTGAATCCATGGGAATTTCAATCCCTAACTTTTTGTTTAAAATATCTTTTATAAGCCTATAATTAAGAAGTAATATTCACACCAAAAGCTAGTTTATACATAGACTGTCGGTCACAAGTCAGGCAAAGTAACTAAAGGAAAAAGATTTTGCCAACTCTCCTCGGAAAAATCACAGAATTTTCAAACTAAGAAAGAATAGTATTTCCTTTTTATGTATTAGTACTCAGCGTCACTATTACATTAAGGACAAAAATAAAAATATAAAAAGATAATTAAAATAACTGAGATTAACCAATGGGAAATTCAACTAAAACCTATACTTTTCACTGTTTCAAAGTTATAAATCACCTGTAAAAGTGTTAAGGAGGTTGAGATAACGAACATACACTATAAAAAGCAACATGTTACCACGATGTTCTTCTTAATCAATGGCCAATATGATTTAGCAGACATAAAATGAAGAAAGGCTTAAACTCTGATTTTTCTATGTTGAAGAAAATAGAATATGCCTAGACTATGCTCCTGTTAATAAAAGTATTTTTATATGTATATTTTTCATTTTACCCCCCAAAACTATTATTAAAACAATGATTTATTTTCTAACTGCAGTTTCAGCATCAAGGAAACACTGTCTTAATATAAAGCGATGGTGATGCAGACATGGCACTAACCCTGCCCAGGGATGCTGGGGGAATGCCTCATCAAAGAATCAACCTTTAAAGTAGGTCTTGAATGAAGAGCAGTATTTTATAATGTGAGAAATTTAAGCAAGGAGAGTATGATTTACAAATACATGGATCAATCAACAAGCTGCACATGTCTGTAATACAGTTAAGAACTGTTATGAATAGAGGTGATCATTGTAACACTGGGGACAGGGCAATATAGGGGGCTCAGAGTTAACTGGACACAAGTTAATGCACTAAGTACCAAGTGAGAAGCACCTAACTTTCTGGAGAGATCAGGAGGCCTTCACAAAAGAGTTTCAGGGTAAGTCCTAAAGGATGACTAGTCCAGCTAAGGATATTCCAGATGGGAAGAGGAGAACAAAACCATTGTTTCTGACCAAATCTTCCATGATCATTAAGTTCTACAAATTCTTATTTTTTATTTAAAAAGCCTCCTTTTTTGCCATGAAGTTGTCAATTTTCAATTCTTTCTTATGTTACTTTTGTGCTTGACTCTAAACAACTTTTTCAGTTTCTCAATTTTCTCTCTCTCACATGCAGTGTGCTGGGAAACAAGTTATCAATACGGTATAGAAATGTATTTTAAAAATGAGTAAACACACCAAGCAAACACCTGCAGTGTAATGAAGTGCTCAGAGTTTTGATGCATGAACTTCTGGCTTCTTGGAGGGCTTTTCTGCCAACTTCCTGGTTTTCTACTTTGTTTAACACGGTTCAGGAAGTTGAATAAATAAATCTTCAGCCTTAGGCTAGGAGAAAAATTATCACACACCTCTCCCATTCTTCTTCTATTTCTGCTTCACCTTTCTTCCTTCCTATTCCAGATACCATTTAGTCCACTAAGTTGCATTCCTGGACAAGACTGGTTTTCATTGACCTCAACATTAGATTAATGTCACATAAGTTAATTTGGTACATTTCACTCTTTTATACCTATAACTTTTCTAAGTAATTAAGAGGCATTACTTGAGTTGGAACACACACACACAAATAAAACCTGCTCTGAATTTCAAATACATATATGTAGATGTATATCTACTAACTAGATATTAAAACATTACAATCAATTATGTAAACTGTCCTGTTCTCCCTCCCTTATCACATCCCACTCCTGCAGCTACCATTTTAATTTAAAAGTTCCCAATGCCACTATCTATAATCTTTGATTTTCAATAATGATCTTAAACTCATTGTGTATATCTGCAGCTCTAGGTTAAACTATAATCTCTCTAGACCCCAAAATTTCTTCCTTTTAGCTCCCTGGGCATCTACCTTACGGGGTTACCTGGTATCCAATACTGGATGGGCATGACCAAAGAATCTTCTCAAGGGAGGAATTTTCTGACAAAGACCTTCACCAATAGAGTACCTGCTTGGAGAAACACATGCTTTGAATCAAGGGCTACAGGTATACAAGGGTACTTCAAAAGGTTCATGGAAAAACAGAATTAAAAGATAATATGAATCTTTCCACGAACTTTTTGAAGACCCTTCATATATCAAGAAGGGAGACAGTGGAAGCAAGTCCAAGACATGATACAACTCAGAACTGACAGCCTGCCTCGCTACCTTGGCTGTGTGTAGCAATACAAGCAGAGCTCAGGCAACTTAGACAATCCTGCAAAATAATAGTGATAGAAGGACAGAAATCACCACCAAGAATTCTAAGAATAGGATACTATGGTAGCAAAATTATTGAGATTTGAAGGTTTGACAGCAGACCCTAAAATGTCTTCCTCTTCATTTGTATAATAGCTGGAAACAATATACTCCCATTCATAATAGGAAGACATCAAAGACCAGGAAGGGGATATGTACATACACTTACACTGGTTCCTGGAAGCATACAGTACCTGATGAATCACTGCACGAAAAAGGAAACCAAGAAGGAACACTGGACACTCAGAGTGAGACAGACTTAAAGCCCTGCACAACAACTTCTCTTCTTGGCAGACCACAGTTGTTACTGTCTAGCAGTGTCAGGTAAATATTTTTTAAAAGGACATATTTATCAAAAATCCTCTTATGTTTTCCACTCAAAATCTGAGAACTAAAAAAAAACCTCAGATACATTGTCATAAAAGAGACTGCTAAGACACATTTAAACTTCCCTGAAGTTTTACTTCATCTACAATACAGAACCTTAATTTTTTTGGATTAACTTTTAACATACATTTGCACTTAAAAGCTTCTATGTTAAACCTTTGTAGCTTTCTCCTTTTTCAGGAGAATGATAGAAGGGTGAGTGATAGAAAGATAAACAGTCCCTGCTCTTAAACTGGACATGTCATGGAGGTGTCAAACATGTAAACAACAAAATATGAATTTTAAAAAATGATATGGGGGTTTGGTCTCCTCCACTGGTTAGAGCACTGTATTATAACACCAAAGTCAAGGGTTCGGATCCCTGTACCAGCCAGTCGCCAAAAACAAAAACAAACAAACAAACAAAAAGTTCTATGGGAATTTGAGAAAGTAGAGCAGAGACCTAGAAGCGAGTAGAACATACTGTGTGCACAGCAAGAAAAGACAAAGAATCCCAAAACCCTAAACTGCCTCACAGAAAGGAGGCTGGAAGAAAATTTTAATCAAAAGATTACAAACTTTGGAAATCATTTAAACCCAGTAATTACAAAGGAAATAATCATAAATGAAGATAAACATCTACAAATAAAGATGCTCACTGGAGGATTATTTAACAGAGAGAAAAACAAAGGAAGCCATAGGATAGAATATTATAAACATTAAAATGATGTTAATAAAAAAATTTAAGGACATGAGAAAAATTTAATGACATAAACTAAGTTTTTTAAAAAGCACACAATTATACCAACATTATCAAGCATGTTAAATGTACAAATTTTTTAAAAGATCAAAAATATTAAAATGTTAAAGCTAGCTATTTCTCAGACATAGGATTATGAATAATTGTTTCAGGTTTACACTGTTCTATATTTTCCAAACATTACACAACCAGTCTTGTAACATTTTAAATTGGTAAAAAGATTATGTAAGTCACTGATTTTAAGATATCCCTTTAAAACCATTAATAATCGTTTTTATCTTTTTCCATAAGGAATACCTCATCCACAAATTCCACAGAACCTTCTTATTTCAATGGGTTAATATGTGTAAACTGCTTAGCACAGTACCTGGCAGGTAGAAAGCAACTACACAGGCATTCATTTTATTCAATAATTTTAAATTCCCTTTATCTACTCAAAGTAACTAGTGTATTTTAGAGCTAGTCTGTTTTTCATGGCACATTCACAAAAGAACACTAGTTTTCTTTTTCCTTTCTGAAATCTAACATTTCTCGAGAAATGACTGCTGTCTCCCTCTGAGATACTACTTCCTTCAAAAACAAAGAGCAAGAAGAAGAAATTCAGTCAAATATCAAGTCCTCCAGGTGAAGACAGAAAATTAATGAGGGTGGAATTCAAAACTATAATCGTTAAGACAAACCTGTAAAAATGTATACCTTAAGAGATTATTAAAGAGCCTCTCTCAAATCAACATTTCATTTGGTTAAACTCTAACACTAAAAAAAAACTACATGGTTGGCCCTCCTGTCCAAGGGGTACACGTCTGTGGATTTTAAAAATCTTGAATATAAAATAATTGGGAAAAAAAATTGTGTCTGTATGACACAGTACTTACATTGTACTAGATATTGTAAGTAATTTAGAGATGATTTTAAAGTATGCAGGAGGACTACATAAGTCATATGCAAATACTATACCATTTTATATGAGGGACCTGAGCATCTGTGGATTTAGGTGTCCTCGGGGGTTCTGGAACCAATCCCCCACTGATAGCGAGGGATAATTGTATACTTATCCAGATGAAAAACCAGGAGAAATCATTCATCACACACTTATCAGGGAAGGCGCCATATGTAATTATTTGGAAAAAAATGTTTTTATAAGTCTTTGTGAGTTGCCTGGGATATGTGTGGGGTAGTGATGGTGGTGGTGGTGTTGGAGGAAGTCCGAGGGAAAGACTCAAGAAACCAAATACGGCAACCAACTGTTCTACATAATAAAGAAATGAGGAATTTGAATCTGCAAAGAGGGGAAGACTTGAGGCAGAAATCAAGAGAAGAAAGAAGACTTTAATTTGTCCATAGACTGTCTTTGCTGTTCACTCAATTCCACATTGTTCCTTAAGCTTTTATAAAAACGGATTATTTCACCCAAAGTAATTTTCAGTTGTGAATCTAAACTGCACAGGACTGCACACAGACACAAGAGTTGAATGACAAGAGACATGTCTGGGCTATCTACACATTTAAACTTATTCCATGAATGTATTCATTTTTAGTTCTGACAAACTTTTGCATACATAAAGTGTTTAGAGAAATAGACCCACAAGGCTTTAAGATCAATAGTCCTTAGTCCCCCAACTCCACTTTCCACTCAGAAGCAACTAGGAACGGTACTTTCAAATCCTTTAGTTATTCATTTTAGTCCCTAACTACATCTCTACAAATAATGCTTAAGTGCTCCTGCTTGCTTTTTCAGTTTTAAGTTTCATATACATGTTTCACCACCATTCTTCTTCCCACACCCAGCACAAACACAAAAGCTTCCCAAGGGACTTTTATCTAGAATATATAAAAAAATTACAATGCAATTCTAAGAAGAGATTGTACCTTTCTAGAAACAAAATGTCCATAAACAGATGAAAGGATAAACATATTGCAGTATTTCTATACAGTGAAATCCTTAACAGCAGTAACAAAGAATGAACTATTAATATATGCAACTTGGATGGATCTCAAAATAATTATGCTGAGCGAAAGCCAGACCAAAACAGCATATACTGTATAGTTCCATGAATATAAAATTCTAGAAATTTCAAACTATAGTAACAGAAAGCAGATCAGTGGTTGCCTGAGGAAAGGAGCTGGTGGGGGTAGGGGAGGGGGAGGGAAGAAAGAAGATTAAAGAGGCACAAGGACATTTTTAGGGGGATAGTTGTGCTCATTAATTTGACTGTGGTGATGATTCATTGGAATAGACATATGTCAAAACTCAAGTTTTTCACTTTAAATATGTGAAGTTTACTGTACATCAAGAATACCTTAAATAAGACTGCAACAAAATTTTTAAAGTATGAGAGAAAATAACACACAAGTAAACTAAATAGAAGTTCCAGATCCAAAGGTGTAGCTTTTTAAATACGGATTTCACTGTAGGGTGATCTGACTGGGACATTTTCTTTGGCCACATTCTCAACCAGTGTCAGAATCTTTAAAGCCTTTTCCCTTGATCTGGTCAAAGATGACACTTCTATTGTGGCTAACACTCTGAAAGCTGAGTAAGAAGGCGGCTGAGGATCTTAACATAAATATGTAAACTCACACTTAGTTTTCAGTGTGGTACCTTGGTTTTCAACTGTGTTCCCCAGAGTGCTTAGTCTTCTCCAGAAAACAAGTTTCAGCCTTCAGCAACGGTGAGGGGAGAGGGGTCACAGAGCTACACAGAGTGGGCAAAGATATTTGAGTACTAAACTCTTAAATTTCAACCAGTCCTCCAGTTTTAGCCCCACTGTCACCTCTTCACTAGAGGCACCTCATTTTCCCAACTCTAAGCCTTTGGGGAATTCTGCAATGGAAACTTGAGTTGCTTCTGGCCTTTTCCATTATTGACTGACCATTCAGCTTTTTGAGTCTACTAAGCCAACTCCTTTGAAAATTTTGGTGTGAGTTTCTCTTCTCCCATGTGGCTTTATTATTTTTTTATGAATTCCCTTACTCTCAGGGCTGGCCAGTTAGCTCAGTTGGTTAGAGTGCAGTGTTATAACACCAAGGTCAAGGATTCAAATGGGGGTGGGGTGGGGGGAATGCCCCTAAGCTCTTACTGTAGTATATGTTTGGCAGGGAGCAGAATTAAAAGCCAGTTATATAGGATCCCCATACTGGCCAGCTGTGCCAAAAAAAAAAAAAAAAAAAAAGGCCAGTTATACGCCACTTCTTTAATTGGAAATCTTAAGTAATTCAGCTTTTCAATAAATGAATTTATGTTCATGAATGAAACATAGAATACCACAAATGAAAAAATCAAATGATAAGGTAGTTATAATACAAAATTAGAAGGCAACCCTAGGAGAATAAAGAACTAAAAGGTTGGAACAGAGGGGGGGACAAGGATCTGAAATGGCTACACAAATTATTCTGAAAGCCAAACTTCCAAGAGAAAAAACTAATAAAAACCCCTTTGCACTTTTTTTTGGAAGTTACAAAGAAACCAGGTGATTTACCAAAGCACACTAGGCCTTTTAGTGGTGAAGATAAAACTCAAATTTAAATACGGAGTTCCTAAGATACCACAGAGTAAAAACCAAAAGTTTTAGGTCTAGTCACTCACAGGAATACCCTAAAGGGGCTCTGAGAAAGGTGGGCATTTCCAACAAAAGGAATGTCATCAGTAAGATGGCACAGGTGAAGAAGAATCACGTAGGTGTCAGTGTTTCAATTACATGTACAAAAACAGTGGTGTTTAACCTCAAAGGAAGGTTAATGTAAATTTTACCCTAAATCCACTATGCGTGCAGAAGGGTTGACTGATGGGCTGATTGCTCTTCATTTTCCTGTTTACCAGCATTCAGAGGGTTTGTTGCTAGGCTTTCCCATCATCTCTTTGCCATTTCACTTCCTTGTTTTCAGCCCTCTGTTTTGCACTGGTGCCCTTTAACTCAATAGCTCTCCACCATATTAGTTGTCAGGAATGTCCAAACTAAAGTACCTAAAGTTCATGAGTTACTTTTTATACAAACGAGTAGTTACAGCATCAACTCATTTGATCTTTGAGCATGAGTAGACAAGGACAGAATTATAACAAAGAAACTGAAAATTTCACATAACTCTAGGTATTACCAAGGGAGCATGGAGAATATGCCAGTATCACCATGTGTGACCCAGTAGAAAAAGATCAAGATTTACTGACCTAACATTTCACTTTTGCTGGTTCCACTGACTGCTGCCTTCAGATATCTTTTTATTTTATTTTTTCACTACAAAAACCACTTCTGTGCTTCTCTTTGACCAATAATTTTATTACGATTATTATTGCACTGTTAAAGTAGCAGCAAGGCCTAGAATTTTTTTCTACAATACCTTACAATTAGATATATAAGATTTAAAAGAATTGGGAGAACACTAAATTGCAGTGCACCTATATAGTTTCAGCTGTGCTAATCACTGGGAAATGAGTAATTTCTGGAGAGCATTATTTTTTTCCAAGCATTTTTAATATAACTGTATACATACATTCTTAATCTATATAAATCATTACTTACATGTCTGAAATTACTACTTTATGTGTCACATGAACATTCAATAGAAATGATAAAGTCAAGTACAGGCTTTCCTTCTTGACCTAAGGAAGGCAGTTGGAAGAATAACCACATTACTATGCTTTAAATCTTAACAGAGAACATATACCTACACTTCGTCCTAATGCCTTCAGTGAATCTGCACCAGGTCAAGAGATAACAGTTCACTCTGAGTTCATGGAAAAGAACCCTCTCACAAAAATTAGAATCTGTAACAAACAGATTTCAAAACTTAGCTCCAACAGTATTCCTATCAATAAACAGCAACAAGAGTTATCATACTTTAAATTTTAAGCCATAATACATACTCCACATTAAGGCAATTTTTTATCACACAATGTGCTAATGTATTAAAGATTCAACAAGCAGATCTTAATTGTGATGTGAGGGAAGATGTCACAAGCCAAAGGAAAGTGAAATTAGTCATTTTAAAATACAAATTTTAACTGCTATTTTAATGACTTATTACAATCAGAATAAAACCTAACATGGACAAATGAACGACCACATTGAAATTCAGAAGTAGAAATGTATTTATTACATAGAATATAAATTCTACTGTCCTAGTAACATTCTATGACATGTAGCCACCCACCAGAAGTAAAACAGATTATTCTGTGAATGCATATGAGCAAAGTTAAAAATTTCAAAAGTAAAAAGGCTTTAGAAATTTCTCTCAGAAAATTTCCCTCAACTGTCTGTTTTACCTTAACAAGTTATACAATGTCCAAATCCTAAATCAATATGCCAAAAAATATTGATTAATTTGCTCAATAAGATTCTATATGTCCTCAAAAACCTATATCCTATCTCAACTTTTCTACATTATCTCCAAATGAAATTACTGACAAAAGAATGGGAGCATACCACCCAGACTACAAATGTAGAGGAATCCAGACAAGAAAATTAATGAGGGATGACTAGAAAGGGTGAATTAATGCTGAGTTTTGAAGGATGGACACATTTAGCCATACCAGAAGACTGAAGGTTCTGTCAGATGAGAGGAAAAACATACATGAAGTCAGAGACAAGGAAACTACCAAACAACAGGACAGTCACATAGTGGGCAGTCCACAGTACTACAGTATGCAGCGCAGCTCTCAATTCCAGGAAGCAAAGTTCATTTTGTGTTCTATGCAAATAGCACCCCCTAGAGGTGTGCAAAGCAACGATCCTGGTTAGGTAATACAGAAAAGTTGATAGGTGAGAGACACTCCACTAAAACAGTCTGTGAAATAAGGGAGCAAAACACGAAGCATATTTAGATAAATTCAGTCCATATTAGCATATTAAAGCAGGGAGGAGTCCCCAATTGGAAAACTGCATAAACCAAGCACATCCTGGATTTTTATTTTGCCCCCTTTCTCCGACGAAACTCTTATTAATATTTCCTAGAACCAGTGTTTTCAAACACTCTTTAGAGAACACTGAGCTACTTGATGAAAGGCCTTCGGAATCAAGTATTATCTTGATAAAGAGAAAAATGAGGAACCACTGAAAGTTTGAATGAAGAAATGACAGCAGGTAAGCTACTTAAAAACAAAAAAACTGACACAGATATGAAAAGTAGATTAAAGCAACACATCTGAGAATTTTGAGAGTACAAGATTATTTTCAAAAATCCTCCTGGGACAGAACTCACTCACTAGATTAATACATTGAACAACAGATCTACACTGCTAATAATAAAATTATTTAAAAGCATCTTTTACGTTAAACAGTCAAATCCTTTTTAAGACCTACTTTCCAGAATACAAATTTTACTCCTGAATTTATCAGGTCTGTACAGTAGTCATACCAGTTTACAGCTGGGCAGTGTAATCTCAGATTTCACAGTGTAAGCAAGCATTGGTCCATTCAAAATTATCCTTATTCCTTCCCTCACAGGCCCAGATAACAGTAATATTAACATAAAAGCAGATATCCCAGATTTTGAGAAACCATACTGTTGGAAGTTATTGTACTTATAAATACCAAATAATATTCTTACAGAAGAGGTAACTAAAAACACCACACACTACTCAGAATAGGTGACGCAATCCTAGGAAAATTTTAACAAAAAACAGCTTTAAAAGAATGTGGCGAAAAGTTTGCCCAAAGTTTACCTGTATCTCTCTGCCAAAAATCTTTACTAATTTATATTTCCATAATCATTGGTAAATTATAAGCTATGATTCCTAAATATACCCAGAGGTATAGCCAACAAGCCTAAGTTTAAGGTTTGGCACAGTCTTGAGATGGACCTGCTTTGAAATTAATTTCATTATAAAATGTATTTTAAATGCAGATACAGGATATGGTCCATAGTGTTATAAATTAAGCAAAAACAACTGCATTTAAAACTGGTCATGAATAAGATGATTAAAGGCAGGTAATTTATACGTGGTATATAGTATGAGACAGAATAGTTCCAAACGTCAGTTGAAATGGACCTTATACTAGATTGCTGAACTAAACAAACTATTATTTAGCATTTAAGTGAAACAACACTAACCTGTTTTAATGCACAGAACAGCAAGTTATCAATTAGTCCAATATCATCAATATTCTTAAAAGATCATTCAGCACTAACCTATTTCTGAAGCAGCTACTTTTTAACCAAAATTAATAAGGATGGGCTGAGCCCGTGGCGCACTCAGCGCGGCGACACTCCCGCTGCCGGTTCAGATCCTATATAGGAATGACCGGTGCACTCCCTGGCTGAGCGCCGGTCACGAAAAAAAAATTTAAAAAAAAATAATAATAAGGATGACAATTTATTCAATTTATGTCTTTTTAGTTTGAAGGAATATCCAAAGTCTTTCCTTCTAACGAAAAATAAGTGCTAGAATAATGCACAAATATACAGCACTATAATGATATCCCATGCATTGTTTTTATGAAAATAAGCCCTCATGTTCAAGTCATTCGGAAATGGCAAACATTAAAACATTAAAAAAAAAAAAGAGAGAGAACATTCTCTAAGAGTTTACAGTGCTTAATAAATAACCACAGATGGATCCTCCAGAAAAGAAAAAAGAAAAAAAAAAAAAAACACTCTGAACACATAAATAACAGAAATGTTTTCAATTTATTAACTTTACAGTGGTCACAAAAACCATCATTAACAAATCAAATCAAACTATTGCTACAATAGCCAATACTATTTGAAAGCACTGATTCAGCTATGTTCAAAATAAAATAAATCAATGATGTCCTCCTGATATATAAAGGCATCTCTATTAAATAATTTTAACGGTTATAAATTCGACATCAGTGTTTCTCAAAATGCAGACTGCTGGTTCCCACCCCAAATCTGCTGAATCAGAATTGCAGGGGTAATGCCAAGGCATTTACACTTTCAGTAATTTCCTCAGGTGATTCTCAGGCATACTAATATTAGAGAAACACTATTTTTATTGTGAAATTTCTAAGGTTTTGGATCTCAGGAACAAAAATCTCCTCATTTGGGACCACCTTAAACTAAATTTCATTCCATAACAAATTAATATTTCAAAAAAGACTTACATAATAAACATGGGACAAAAAAACAAGTGCATAAAAATTTACAGCAGAAATTAAAAGAAACTTTTTTTAGTATAGCACATTTTATTTTTAACTCAAGGTTTAAGACACCCCTAGTCATTTCAAAGACCAAAAGGTCTTTGAAAACAAAATTCCAACTTAAAAACCATAGTATTAAAAATACAGTATGTCAAATATGTTAAAATTCATTTACTCAGCTGTTAAGTAAATCAGGGTATGGTATGAGCTGTTTACATTATATCAAATATAATCAATGATTAAATTTATAAAGCTAAGCCCAAACAAATCTACTTATTTCCACTATTAAATGTACTGTGATCTGAAACTGATTCTTCATAAATTTACATAAACATCTATAATGAGAAAAGCAATGAACAAAAACTAGAAGCCACCTAGAGTCCATTTCTGGCTAATCTAGCTGTTAGCTATGTCACCTGAGGGCCCACACAAATCCTTTAACCTACCAGAAAAAAAAAAGGTACAACTGCTTAACTCATCTCACAGGATTATTTATCGTGAGAATCAAATGAGATAGTATGTAAATATAGGCTTAAAAACTGTAAAGCACTTCATAAATCAAAGGCATTATTATTAAGACAGCAAAATTTGAGAGTATCTATCTTTAGACACCTGCTGCAAGACAGACTACTACCAGAAGAATTAAAGTATATATGCCATATAGACAATGAAGAACATAAAAATAGACCTTTCAGATTCAATTACATATTGGACCCTATTGAATATACTCTGTAAATTACAAATATAAAACCTAAGAATTCAATTCAGTCACCTGTCCTATGTCCTCATTTATAACAGATCCTTTTTCTGTGTGAAGATATAAATGAAATAAGACGAGCCATGAGTTGATAATTGTGAAGACTGGTTGGTAAGTATACCATTCTCTGTACTTTCACACATTTTACAATTTCTGTAATAAAAAATTTTAACAAGACAATATATGTATATATATATGGTGTGTATAGATGACATTTCCAAAAGCTAAAAAATAATCTTTTACAAGTTATTTATCTTTTTAAAAATTACTCCGATGACTATCAGATATCATTTTCCTTGCAATGGTACCTCAGATTCTATCTATTCCCAAATAAGCTATTATTAGTATCTTTCTATGTATCATGACACCTACTAGAAAATAATTATTCCCTTCCAACTGGTTGAGTAACCCAAGCTGCAAACATTTATGCCTTAAGTGACTGCTTCCTGTCCTTTACTCCTTTTATTGTTTTTTGCTCATTAATTACCAAATTCCATAATTAAAAAGTGAAAACATCAGTTTTAACTTTATGTATGTGTAAAATGAAAGGGAAAAAAAAGACAAATACTCTTTTTTGTTCAATACTGCAAAAGACCACCAATATTTATAAGTGGCCATTCCTTTTAAAACTCATTTCACACAGTAAGAGACCAACCACTTCACCCAAAATGAAGTTAACATGTCTGTCAGACAAAGGAAATTAGTACATTTAATCCCAAAATCAAAAGATTCTTTCAAAGTATACAGAACAATGTATAACTATTTTGCATTCATCAACCTAATAGCTCAAATAATGTCCTTTAACCTAGGGCCATATTATACAGCTTCAAAGAGACTACATAGCAGTAAAAGCATAAGCCACCTTTCATCTCAAACAGAATTTTTGCTTAATTTTAGCTTATCTACAGCTCAATAGCTAATGTTTTACAGTAGTCTATGAAGAAGCTGAAAGTGTTAAATTAGAACTTAAATGCAAATAGAAGGGTAATAATATCTTGTGGTTTGTAATTAAAACTATATTTGGTAATATCCACATATTGACTTACTCATTACTTGAGAGCTAAGACTTTTTTTCTCATGTTAAACCTGCAGTACGATAATCAAAAAGTATCCTGTACATAAAGAGACAGTGTACCTTAAATTTTTTATTTGTGGGGGGGGGGAGAAGCAAGTGGGCAGAAAAGGAAATCTCACCAATTCAGTTGTCACTACAGCATTTGTTTTCTAAGCATTAAAAACTCCCTTTATTCTTACATGAGATGCACTTGAGAGAAGCCATATATAGAAACCACTGTTTCCAATGTGGTCTTTTAAAACTTTGAATGTAAATATTCCCGCAGAAAGTACTCATTTGTATTACTTAAAAACAAGTAATTGTAAAATCCTCATAGGCAAGTTACTAGAAGATGACAAACAAAAAAATTACTGTACTTTATCCAAGCAAGGTTAGTAATTTTACTGATTTCAAGTGTTTAGTTTAGAATGTGTTAATAGCCCAGCAGCTAAAACACAACTGTAAAACAACTACTATGTTGGTAGCCACTACTGTGTTGACACCAACTTATTTGGTGGCCATGGCTAGTTTTAAACATCTATTACTTTTCTTATTTCTTTTCGTAAGTAGATCCACACTATCAATATCTCTGTTATTTTATCGTAAGCACAAATCAAAACTAGTTTCTCACTTCATCTCAGAATGCTACATTAAATCCCAAGCTTCATTTTAAAAACCGTGATTTCCCATACAATTGCAGAAATTCCTTCCAAAAGTAAGAAATTTCAGAATACAAAAAAGAAGGCAATTCCCCCTATACCTCTATATGAGGATGCCAGTAATAACAACTACGATAAAAATCAAGAAGGCATACTCTGAATTTTCACCATTTTAATAAAAGAAAATCACGATATTTTAAATTAAAGGTGGCGCTCTGTCCTCAACTCACCCGAATGTGACTCACTTTTGCAGACTATATGGTAGGAAATAACAGTTACTTTTCAAAGATCTTTGCAGTTACACCCAAGCCAAAATCAGGACAGAGATCCACCCTTAATTACAGCAATTTAACTGTCTTATCCAAAGCAAGGTAGAAACTAAAACGTCCCCCTGAAATCATGATTAAATAAGCCCATTTACATCAATATACTAGCTTTCAAAGGCTCCTGATAAAATATATATATTTCTACTTCAAATTTGAACTCATCAGGAGGAAAAAGAAAGGCGGGGGGGGGTGCGAAATGAAACGCACAAGTACAAAAAGCAGATTCTCCTCCAATCCCTCTTAATTCCCCCAATCCGCCCCTACCACACACAAGGACAGGGAGTCTGGGGAAGGCCCTCCATTCACTCACACGGGCCACCACCCAAAGGGTTACACACCCTCTGCCCGACGAGAGACAAACTAACCAGGCTCTTACAAGTACTTCTTATTATAATATACACCCACGCTGAAGAAGAGCCTTATTTTAAAGAAGGCTGTCCTGAGGTGGGGGAGGTTAAATACAACAAAGGCTTCCATGTTGAAAGGCAGACCGTCCAGATATATGCATATACCTACATACGTATGAAAAAAATCCATATAACTAATTTATCATGAACAGCAATCGATACCAACAAGAGCCATTAGATTATTAATCAACCCAGAAAAGTAGTATACATAGCAGCCAAAGGCTGCCGTCTGCAGCGCTCTAACACAAGGGAAAGGTAAAATGAACCTGCCGAGGAAGGTCGAGTCCTCCGCATATTTGCAGACCCCCTCAGCCCACCCTGACCCATCCCTTGCCCTCGCCTCGGCGCCAAACACCACTACCCTGTACTGGGTGCGAGCACCTCCAGCGCTGCGAGTCCCGCAGAAAACTGGTGAATGAAATGCGCACAGAAACCAATCTGGCTAGTGACCGCGGCGCAGAACCAGGGGTCGCTAACTAGCTTAGCCACAGGGCTCTCCCCGCAGGATGGAATAATGGGAGCACACTCCACCCCCCGCAACTGGAATGCCATCCTGCCATCATCCTCTTGCTTACTGACCCTTTTCCAAAAGGGAGATGGGGGCGCGGGATTTTTGTTTTTTGTTTTTTTTACCCCCTCCTTTTAAAGTAAATCCAGAAACACGAATCGGAAGCAACTGTGAACATCCTGGGGGGCCAGACGGAAGACGTGGGGGGAAAGGCGAGGCAGCTCTCCAACTCCCGGGAAATCACCGTCCTCACACGCATCAATCAACCACCCCGGCCGGGGGCTGACTAAGGCCCCCGCTCCCCGCCCACAGGTCTTCTCGGGGGCCGAAGCCGACGATTAGAGGGGTGACTCTGCCCGGGCGCGGGGAAAGGGAATGCCGGACTCCGCTGCCCTCAAGGTCACCACGCGCCGGGGTGGGGGCAACCAGTGGCGGGATGGGCTGTGGCGCGGCAGAGGCGACTCGGTGAAGCTGAAGAGCTGCGGATGTAGACTAGAAGCTCTACCGAGCCCCATCCCTCCAGCCCGAGACAGCGATTCCCGGCCGGACCCGGAGCTGAGGCGCACGGCGACGAACCCGCTCACCTTTACGATCTCCCGGCAGGAGACAACCTGCGAGGAACCCCCAACTGTCCCCGCCAACTTCTCCAGAATCCGCCGCAATCCGCCGAGCACCCAGCTGTCAGGACCCCCGCCGCGATGCCCAGACCTCTGTGTTCCGCCCGGCTTCCCCCGCAGGTGACCTGCCCCACCGCCCCCGCCACTCACCTCGCCCGGCAGCGGAAACCATTTTCCGAGGGGGGGAAGGAAAAGCAGGCTACAGGAGGGTCGGCGGGGGGGAGGGGGTGGTGAGGGACAGCGGGAAGAGTAGAGAATGGGGCTCCTTCCCACGCGCGCCTGCAACCGGCTCGCAGGGCTCGGGGCGCCACGCGGAGGTGCGGCCGCACCTCGAGGATGAGGCGGCCGCGGAGCCTGGAGGCTCGGCGTCCACCAGCCCGGGCTCCCTACTCACGCTGCTCTGCGAGGAGGCGGCGGCGGCGAAGGAGGAGGAGGCGGCGCCCGGCCGGCCCCCGCCCAGAGCCCGGCAGTCGCCGAGTGGCCGCCCGCGTCCTCACAGGACCCGCCTCCTCGGCTCCGCAGAGCCGCACACAGGGCGCGCCGCACTCGGCACGGGTAGCTCCGCCGGCCTCAAGCTGCCGTCCGCAAAGGTAGCGGCGGGCGGGGTGCACCACCCTCCATGAGCACCGCAGCCCGGCCCGCTCAGGGTGGGGCCCGCGGACACCGAAGGGCGACGACCAAGCACGAGGGGGCTGCGAGCAGCTTCGGGAAGCGGCCCCGTTTACACCGGGTGGCCCGCAAGATTGCCAGGGTAGGCAGGAGGAGGACAACGCTCACCCGTTTCGGTCTGGCGCTCCCTTCTCTCCAAACCCACACGCCTCCCGCTCCACGCTGGCGGCGCAGCTGCTCCCGCTGCCACTGCCGCCGCCGCCGCCACCGAAGCTCGCGCCGCCGCCGCCGCCGCCTTGGCTGGGCGCGGTCACGTGACGCGGCCCGCGGGGAGCCTGGGGGCGGGCGGGCGCGCGCGCGCGCGGGCGCGGGGAGAAAGCGCGGCTCGGACGGGGACTGGGAGCCGAGCGCCACCGGGCCGGCGTTTAAGGGGAGGACTCGGCGAGCGCGTCCCCGGCTGGCGGGCACGCGCTCGTCGATTAGAACTTGCCGCACGGTCGGGAAAGGGTGGACGGAGTGAGGGGCGGAGGGACCCGCGCCTCCGCGCGCCCCTCCCTTTCTTCCTTCCCCGGAGCGCCTCGGCTCGCTGCTGCCCCCGTCCCTTCAGCTTGCCCCTTCCCTCCTGCCGCTGCCTGCGATTGGCTGAGAAGCTCTGACGTCCGTGTTTCCATGACGTGTTGGGCCGGGGCGGGGGGAGCAACGGGGGAGGAGGGGGTGGCTCGGGCGTGCGCGGCGGTGACTCCGTCAGTCACAGCTGCTGTTTCCGTGCGGGGCCGGGCAGCTCCCGCGACGTGTGGAGGCAGGAGAGCGATGACTGCCGCAGGAGTGCGGGCGCCCTTCGCTTGGAGCCCCGCCCTAGCCACCCCCGGGCCTGCGCCCCTCCAGGTCCCAGGAACTAAGCCGGCGGGCGGGCTGGCGGGCGGGCGAGAGTTAGCGCTCCTGGCGAGGACAGGTTAAAGCGAACCCTCGAACGGTGGACATTCGAGCGGCGCCTCGCCACGTCTCTGCCCCGACTCCTTACCGGACTTGATGCCTGTCCCGGGTCGTGACGCACGCGCCGGAAGACAAAAGTGCCACCTGGCTCGCTCCCTCCGTGGGGAAGAGAGCCCACTCCCCCTGCGGGCGCGGAACGTCCCATCTCTGTTCCTGCCGGCCGGGGCCGCAGACACCGGGGATCCCTGCAGCGGCGCCCAGAGGGTTAACGCAGGCGTTCTGCTGCTGCAAACCGGCCTCGCAGGATCCGCGCTTAAAATCCCCGTGTTTTCGTTGTGGGTTTGCTTTTTCTACCTATGCCTAGCTAGTGGCTCTTTTAGTTCACGCGTAGCGTCTCAGCCCTACACCCTTCTTTCCTGAGGGGAAGAGGAAATGGAAAGAGAGAGAGAGACAAACAAACAAACAAACAAACAAAAAACACTGGATAAAGTGCGGTATTTCAATGCTAAAAGGTAACCGGCTCTGCCCCGACCTTCAAGAGATTTCCAGGTTGAAAAAAGAAAACCACCCGTCGCGACATCTACTTTAAAAATAAGACGGGTTTTCCTTCTTATACACATATACACACATATTTTTAAATGTGTATATTAAACTAAGGTACCGTGCTCCCTGTCCGTCTAATCGCCTCTGTTTGGACTAGCCATTGCTGCTCGCTTGGACCTTGTCAGTGTTATTTTACATATCACTTCATCAGAACAAAAAGATAAGGTCTGCAGTCTTCTTTCTCTAAACTTTAGAACTGGAAGAATTAATATTTGTATAGTCTTCTCAAAAGCATACAGGCAATGGGAAATACTGTTTTATGTATGTTCATTATCTGATAGTATTTACTTAAAACATTTTTAAAGGCTTGGAAACAAAATACGTAAGAGAAGTTTAAAAGTGAAAAAAATCTAAGTTAACACTGTTGAAAATAATTTCTTATCAGTTTTTGTGTCTCACCAGGTTGGACATTACCAACCTTCTGAGCTGTGCGCAATTGACTTGCAAAATTAACACTGGACAGAATGGTAGCTCTTTAATCAGTGTCAGAAAATTGGTTATGTGGTACAATAAATAGCCCTTCCTGACACTATTTCGAATCTTAACAGAAGAACAAATTAATTTCACTTAGGTAAATTCCAGTATTTCTCTCTTTAAAAATGTCTCAGAGACATTTAAGAATCATTGGCTTTTTTCCAACTTTTCCTCCAAGGAAGTCACAATAGAAAATTAAATTATGCATTCTACTTTAATCAAGAATTTGACATTAAAGTAATATATGAATCATTGCTATAGTACACTAGCAAAATGGATAATAGATTATACTAGAATCTGTTCACTTTGTGGGTTTGTGGCAGTTCCAAATGGCAAAATATATGCTCTTAAAGTGTTATTATGGTCATGGAAAATTACTGAGCATCTTTATTTCAGAATATGATTTCAATCATATATATATTCATAAATGAAAACTTGTGTGTATATATCTGTATCCCAGAACATATTTGTATTCATTTTAATGAAATGTGAGTCACATGCAATGATAAACTTTTACTGTCATAGTTAAGATAATTCTACTGAATAGTTTGGTTTTTATATTTTCATTTTTCAGATAAAGACTGAAAACAATGTAGAAATAACTACACACTACATTAAGGAATTCAATTTTTTTCTCCCACGGTTGTAGTACTGAAACCTCCCTAATAGCATATTTCTCAATGTAAGTATTGGAATGCTTAATTTCCTAAAAAAATAAAAATAAAAAATTAAACTACCTGAATCCAAAAATGCCAATGTATCTTCTTAATCTTAGACCTAACTTATACCATGGAATTAATTGATCTAGAGATACATCAGTACATAATAAGGAACAATATAGTAATACAATTTACTGTTGAAATACTTAATCTTACAAAGTTCTTTTAATACCCTTTTTAGTTAGAATGCAAAATTTGTAAAGGTAGGTAAACCCTATGACAAGTTACTATTTGGGATGTTAACATTATTTGAAGAGAAACTGCATAATCAAAATAATATATTTGGCAAGTTTTTGAAGTCCATTCCTTTTAATGGAGTAAATTTAAACTATCAACATCTTTGCTTATAAGTTGATAATTCAAGATGTATAATTCATGGAGAAAGTTTTCTGAAATCCTCAATGTAATTAAGTGTAAAAGGAAACATTAGGATCTTTATTCCCTCAAGAATTCTGTCACATGAGTCTAGCAAGAGGATAAAATAAAGACATACCAATAGTAGCATATTTTAAAAACCATATCCTTTTCCCCAATACACAGTTATACACATGTGAATGTGTCAGTCCTGATCACTGCAGAATGCTAAAGAGGACTGACAGGTGTGGGGAGGCAGGGAAGATGGGAAACTAAATGTTTCATAAAAAAATAATTGTATGTGTTCTCAAATTTCTGTTAACCTGGATCACCAGAGGGAGATGTCAAGAGAAATATTAGTTGAAGACCACAGAGAACTGTTATCTATTAGCAACAAATTAATTACATTTGCTGAATTAAATGGAGTATAATTACACATAAAGCCTAAAATAAGAATTTTCAAGTCACATAATAGAAAATTTTTACACGTGAAAAATGCAAAATAGTTAGATGTCACATTTGACAGGAATTATTTACTGCCTAAAAATCCTGTACTCAGATTCTAAGTATGAGGCATTTTTTTCTACACTAAATGTTATATAATCTAGGTCATGTAATATGGTCCTAAATCTAAATTTTAGAATCAAAAAAGAGAAAGCTCATATCTAAATGTTGTTGAGGAAGGTTTCCTAAGAAAGATTTGGACTTGACTTCGCCACAAAAGCTATATAGGATTTAAGTTAATACAGAAGTAGATGTGCAGTAGAAATGCCATGAAAAGTATTTTGGAACCAACAAGTTTACCACATTCATTTTCCTGTCCTTTCATTATCCAAGAAACACATATTTACTAACTTTTATATCCTTCACCTCTGTAAGTGGAACTCATTAATTTTCCCATTACTAAAGATGAGTTATGATGTATCATAGGGTTGTTATGAGGTTTGGGTGAGATATTTATATAAAGTTCGTAACATAGTACTTAATGTGTACTAAGTGCTCAATAAGTGTTATCATTATTATTTATAAACATTCATTCTTACCAAGTAAATGTACTGCAAAGAATAGTATACATTTTTACCTGCTGGTCAGATAGATTATTTTAAAACAGAATTGTTTGTTTCCTGTGAGACAGACGCTCTTTGTGATCCTGTTAAAGCACACCAAGTTTAGTCACTAATCATCACATCATTTGACTGATATAGTCTAATCTTTCTCCCAACAAGTAAAATCTTTAATTTACTGAATCAGTTAGACATTCTTTTGGTTGCAAGTAACCAAAAACTAGACTGATAGTGGCTTTAATGAATAGGAGCTTATTATTCTCACATCAGAAGTTCAGTGTAAGTGATGGTATGGTTGATTCAGCTGCTGAACACAGCCATTAAGGATCCAGGCCCTCAGCTTTCTGCTCCACCAACCTTGGTATATATGCTATCAATAAGAAAATCAGCAAGATTTTCTTACACGTGTGGAGAATCCTACACTTCTCAGATTTTTTACTGCTTATATTTTTATATAATTTTTCATTGTTGCCTACCTTTTCTTTGAAACTCCTTGTTTGAGGGTATGCAGAAGAGTCACCTTCCTGAGCTTATCAATGTAGATTCATGGGCTACGCTCCCATAGCTTCTGACTGAGTCTGTTTGGAGTGCAGCTCACAGATCAGCATTTTTGACTGTCCCATTAGGTGATTCTAACCCACTACACTGTTCCCTCGTCTGTTATAATATTCTTCCATTGTGTTCTTCACCAGTTTTTTTTCTTCCCCTGGCTATTTCCAATAGTAAGTTCATGTACTTTAGCATTTCTCTAAATTCCAAATTCTATAAAGTTCCCCCATGTTCATGACTTCAGCACCTTGAGGACAAAGATAATTTTACTCATTTATTTATTCATTATGCGTTTGTTGATCCTAACAAATGTCGTCTCAGATTACTAAGGTAGGAAAACAAAGATGTCTATTTAAGAGGTGTTAGCATCAAGATGATAGTTTATTTATTCATTTATACAAAGAAATTTTTATTAAGCACTTATTACATGCCAGGCCTAACAGAATTTGACACATAATAGGTGCCTAAAATAAAATTTTGACTCAAGTGAAGGAGCAAACAAATGAACTATCACCTCTTTGATGATGAATTCTAGATTTATATCCATAGCTGCCTTCTTTTAATCTGATGATTCGAGGGAATTTCTTTCAAGGTCAATTTTTTTTCTTCCATGTAGAGATGATGGGAAGAAGCCAGTTCACAGTTATCAAAAGCGAGTCACTGAAAACCAATTTGTTGACCTATGTATTTTTGATGGCAGAGGAAAAGGAGACAAGGGATGAAAGCTAAAAAGTGCTGGGGAGTGGGTGAAGAAGTAAGAGGAGAGTGGGATCCAGAACATATAGAGGGAATTCACTGTGGGAAAAAAATGGAATATCTCTTTATCTCTTTCTCTGTAGTAGAAGAAAAAGACAAAAAAAAAAAAAAAAAAAGGAATGTAAAGATAGAGTAAAAATTGAATTTTAAAGGGAGGACGACATAGGCACAAAAATGTCAGTTTTGATATTCTAACTTATACAGTAGGTTCTTTTTAATGTCATCAGCCAGAATTGAGTAAGGCTAAGGACTGAAAAAGGCAGACTAAAGAAACTAAGAATGGGCAAAAGATAAAGAAAATATTATCCAAGGCCCAGGTAAGTTTAGAGTATGATTTTGTAATAATATAGTTTTGCACAACATTCTTTGGTATTTCCCAGTTGGGGTTTCCCATTACAGTTATAGTCGTAAAGAGTCTGAGAGATTCTGGTACCGTGCTCAGTAGGGATGGACTTGGACACTGATAGTCAGGCTGTGTCAATCTGCTCAGGCTGACATAACAACATACCACAGACTAGGTGGCTAAACTAACAGACATTTATTTCCTCACATTTCTTGAGGCTGGAAGTTCAACATCATAGTGCCATCAGTTTTCATTTCTGGTGAGGCCTCTTTTCCTGGGTTGCAGATGGCCACCTTCTTGCTGTGTCCTCACATGGCCTTTCCTTGGTGTGAATGCATGGAGAGAGAGATTTCTCTTTTCCTGTTCTTATAAGGACACCAGCTCTATTGGATAAGGGACCCACACTAATAACCTCATTTAACCTTAATTATCTCCCTAATGGCCCTGTTTCCAAATATATCACATGGGGGATTAGGGTTTCAACATATAAATTTTGAGAAGACAGACTTTAGTTCATAACACCGATTCATTTGGTGAGCATTTTTCAGAATTCGTGTATCAGGGTCCTTCTTCAGATCTACTAGATTTGATTTTCCCTTTTATGCAACACCACTCCTCAAATGTTTGTGTGTGTATTTGTGTGTTATGTATAAATACTAGGGAAAATATAGGAAACGATGTTAATGTACAACTGAGTACAAAAACAGAAGAAATCTGCAGTGCCAGAAATAGATACCTCAAAGAGAAGCAAGTACACAGTAAGCAGATATTAGTCCAGGAGATTACTGAAACTGGAAATAAGTCAGAAATGTGTAAACATGGAATTTTAATGATAGGAGATGTGGCTGGACCTGAGTGAGGCAGGGAGTTGAAATTGAACCCTCATGTGCTATTGTCTGAATATTTGTGCCCTCCCAAAATTCACATGTTGAAATCCTAGCCCCCAATGTGATGGTAATAGGAGGTGGAACCTTTTGGGAGGTTAGTCAGAGACCACATGAATGGGATTAGTACCCTTATAAAATAGGCCCAAGGGAGTTCTCCCACCCCTTCTACCACCTGAGGGCACAGCTAGAAGGTACCATCTATTAACCAGAAAACAGTTCCTCACCAGGCACCAAAACTGCCTTCACCTTGATCTTGGGCTTCCTAGCCTCCAGATCTATGACCAATAAGTTTCTGTTATTTATAAGCCACCTACTATCCCAGTCTGTGGGATTTTGTTGTAACATCCTAAATGTACTAAAACACCATATAAAGCTGGAATGCTGCCTTCTAGCAAGTGGTATGCTGGTACTAGTTCTTACCAACTCACCTAACTCAGGAAGTGTCAAAAAATCATCAGGGAGACTTGTCTTCTGCCCAAGGACTTAGGGGAAAAAGATACCAAGGGCAAAAGACATTTAAAAAGTTCACCTAGATACATCACTGAGAAATGGCATGACAGCAAAGCAGCAGCCAGAGAGGATAAAACAGGAAAAAACAACTAGCATATTTCAGCCAACTTTGTATTAGCAATAACAGAGGCCAAAAGATAATGGAATAACGTCTTCAAAGTTCTTAGGGAAAACAACTATGCTAGAATAACATATTTAGATAACATGAGTGAAGGTGAATTGAATATTAAAAAAACAAACAAACACTAAGAGAACATACTACTCACAGAGCAAGGGAGCAGAGTTCCCAGGAGAGTCATTTGTTGGGGGGTTTCTACATACCCTGTGATTGGATGTCTCCACTGGCACCAGATGTGATGATCAATACCTGTTTTTCACTTAAAGATAAATGAAGAGGGATGCCAGGGTGAGGGGACGAGTGGCAGGAGAGTCATCTATTCACCCGTCCTGTGGCTCAGCATAGATGCCTGAGTTTTCCTATGGGACGATTTGGAAGGTAGCTGCTGGCCATGTGAGAGCACCTACCAGGTGCAGCTCCAGAGGAGGGAATAGGGATGGAGGAGCAAGAGAGGTTGGTAGGAAGCCTATCTCTCATGATAGGAAACAGCAGTGGAAGGCCTTGCTGGGCTCTTCCAAAAACTCCCACATGTACCCACTAAAAAGTCAACGTTTGGATGTCTGCCACATTGAAGGCATTGACAGCTAGAGGGGATTACAATGGAGTCTAGCTAAGAAAAGAGACTTTGCCCTTTTCTCTTACTCCATCCTCCCTATCTTCAACGTTGGAAGAAGCCACAGCTTTGAGAAGAAATGGAGGAGGGGAGTAAAAGTGCAAATACTAAGCACCCCCTTCTCCCGATACACACAGACAGTGATGGGGGAGAGAAAACCTTTGATTCAGATGGAGATTCAAGTTTTTAACAGTGGTAGACTCAATTTTCATAGTTAGAAGTTCCCAGTAATTTAAAAAATCTGCTTCACATATTATTAAGGAACTGGCATGGGGGATTCATTGGATCATAGTCTAAATCAGTTGTTCAAGAAAAAAATGTGTCATTGAGTTGAGCTTGGGGCCACACCTAATGAGTGGGCAAATGTCATCAGAATAAGAATAATCATGTAAGTGAATTCGAAGAGATGAAGCGATTGCAAATCATAGTTACAAGAAAAATAGCTCACGTAGGTTTTTTAGGAAGAAGGCTGAGGTGACAGGTGAAGGAGTTACTTTGTGGTGGAGACAGGGAGGAAGCTCCGAGTTAGAAATTATGTAGATAAAACTGCTGAATATTATCACCATGAAAACCCGGCAATAAGCTGTGTCTGGCCAGATGCATCTTCCTGTTTCTACTAGACCTAAAAGTGCTGATTTCTTTATGAAAATTCTTTATGGTAATGATGGAGAAATTTCTGGGGACAGCTTGTCATAGGATCAAATTGTTCTAATTACTCTACCCATCTGGCTCTTGTAAATTTTCTGGTTCCAGACCACCTGCCAAGTTCTCACTATTTGCTCTCCTCTTTTCTGGAACCTGTGTCCTCCAGTTTCTTACTATTTGCCCTGAACTCCAGTAACTGAGTCCTCTTCATCTTTTCCCTGCCTTCCCACTTTCTGACCCGGTGATTAGACTTCCTCTCACATCTATTTATACTCACTTCTGCTTGCTTGTTGCTTAGTTTCTGACCTCACTGGCTCACCTTGAGCTTTAATTATGTCTCTTTCTGAAAAAGAAAAAGTCCTGATGACTGACTCCCTTACCTTGTCAAGATTCTCAACTCCTCTGTATTCCTGGCTTTCCCACTTCCAAATTCTAGCCCCTTTGCAATGCTTTGCTACTGTCAATCACAATCCCAGCATTGCTTGTCCATTGTCAATTTCATTTCTCATTTTATTCACCTAATTTTTTTTAAAGTTTACATTTCTCAAATTCCTTGTTTTGACATAAGCTCCATGAAGTCACCCCACCATCAAACAAAAAGCTGACAAAGCACAATTGTTTTTCCCAAGTAATAGCACCTGCTTTATAGGACTAGAAGAACTACCTAAATAATCTATCCAAAAAAATGAAGATTTAATCATTTTATTTTGGTCATGTTAAGTTTTCTCATAGCTACAATTATTCTACTGATATAATTACATACCTCTATATTTGTGTTAGTATTTTGGAGGGTAGTACTAGTCTAACTAAAGATTGTTTTTGTCTCTCCCATTTTCTTAAATATGGTGCATCTTTCCTATTGTCATTTTAGTGCTTGTTTCGCATACATTTTACCATCTCTTTCTGACTATGATATGCATTCTCACTATCCTTTTTCTTTTCCATTCTTTTTTTTAAATTTTAATTTATCAGTATACAGTATAGTTGATTTTTGTGTCCCTTTACCAATCTTTTTCCCCCCCTCTCTGTTCCCCCTCCCCCCCATCAAAATCATATCTGTTCACTTGTCTTAACAAGTTCAAGGAATTGTTGTGATTGTTGCATTCTCCCTATCCTTTATAATTTCTCTTCATGTCTTTAAAAAAGAAGTCTTGGGCATTTAATAGCCTTATATTCTTTCTATTTCTGTGCTTAAAACGTCTTTCCCCAGGGCCGGCCTGTGGCTCACTCGGGAGAGTGCGGTGCTGATAACACCAAGACCACGGATTCGGATCCTATATAGGGATGACCGGTTCGCTCACTGGCTGAGCATGGTGCTGACAACACCAAGCCAAGGATTAAGATCCCTTTACTGGTCATCTTTTTTGAAAAAAAAAAAAAAAATCTTTCCTCAGATTTTTAGAACCTTATCCATTACTTTTATAAATAGAAACATAATTAAAAAGCCTCTCCCATTTAACTCCTATTTTTTAATCTGTAAGAATTAAAACAGCAAATCCAGCTGTATTATATAAATGTGTATATATTCTTTGTTTTCCTTATATCTTCCACATTGGATATTTATCATTAGATTTTTTAGTATTAGGGATAGATTATTATCTTTATGTATGTATATGTATTTTTTCTAATTCAAACAATACATATATGTATAGTGTAAAAAGTGAAATCTCTCTAATCATACCCTCACATAGCCAGAGTCAAAAGCTGTTATAATTTGTCCAGAGTGGTTCTTACTGTGGAGACATAAAAGGAAGTGGAAGATATATTGTCTGAATTTAGAGAATGTACACATCCAGTAGCATTGACAAGTCATGAAACAGCGAGAAAAATAATTCCAAAGAAATACATAAATATGTGACAGTGTAATACACACTATAAATTCATGCTGAGGGAATTCAATTTAATTGGAAAGGTTATTATGGGAAAAATGAATCTTAAATTTGGCTTTGAGGATGAGCAACATGACTTTTAGAAAGAACCTGAGCTTTGATGTAAGGCAGGCCTGGATTCCAAATGCCAGTTCTGAAATTTACCATCTGTATAATCTTGGGCAAGCTCCTTAACTGCTTTGATTCTTTAGTTCCCCCCTTTGTAAAATGGGAACAACCTTCTAGGGTTCTCATGAGAATGAAATTTGATAATGTAGTGTTTCATAGCAGAGTCTCAATGAATAGATGTTTAAATTCACCATTTTCCTACATAATCTACCACATTTTAAGTCTTCATATTCTCTACTGTATATAAAAATAATATAATTTACTGAAAAAAGTATAAAATGTAGTTAATATTTATAAAGCTTCAAAGGTAATTTTTAAATTTTTTAATTGCATTCATCGTTAAAAAGGAGATTTTAAAAGTTTAAAGAATTTGGGAATAGTAAAGAAGTTGAGGTTTAGGTTCTGTCTGTGTGACATATATTAGTTAAACTAATAACTCAGATCATTTTTTTGATTATATACGATGCTTCTATATCTAGAAGATTCCCATGATTTGTTTTGTTAAAGCCAAATCAATGGCTATACAAACATGGCAAGAAAATTAGCAAGTGTTTCTGCATTAAGCAAGAAACCATATGGTCTTCCCTGAAAACAAAGACAAGCAATTCTTTAAGAAAGCTTAAGATGACCACTGAACTCTAAACCAGAGCCCAAATAATGAATACCAAGCTACCTCATCAACAAGAAATGTTATCCCAGCAGTGCAGCTGCGAGCTAATTAAACAGCCCAGATCGCTGTGCTGAACTTTAGTACTGCATTTACAGAATTAATTCAGAGGACATGTTATTAAAGTCTGGGGTTTATCAGAATAAGACAGTCTCTTTTATTGAGCAGCATTTAAAAAATTAACATACTGGATAAACCGCTTATTATGGATGAAGCCTATGAGATCCTTCATATAGATGCAAAAACCAAGCAATGAATTTCTAAAATAATGAGGCCATTGAACTGAGACTAAAATCCAAAAATAGTACTTTAGATACCCTTAGAGTACTTTTAAAAATAAATTTATACTCTATATGATTATTTCTAGAATTCTAAAAGACATATTGATGATCACTAATATGCTACCATTCAGCAGCTAGATATACATACATATCTATATATCTCTCCCTATGTATTTATACAGCTGAAATATGTAGCAATTCTGTACTTAACTAACTTAGAAATAGATCAGTAATAACTGGAATGTGTAAGGCAAGAATATTCTAAGTTACTATGAAGTATAATACTTTCCCTCTTTATTAACCTTAATAACTGAGCTTTATGATTTAAATCTAGAAACCTAAATAATAAACAAAAATCTTATTTTATCAGTGAATGCTGATGGCTCTCATCATTTAAGTTATTATACGTGGGCAGTGAAGGTAGAAGTAATATATGAAGACATTTAATGACTGGAAACTTTTTAAAGGCTGTAGGGTATGTCATATCATTTCAAGCACCTTGATGTGGTGGACTGAAAAAGACATGGAACAAGTCAGTGAATTCTTCACAATTCCATACACTCATCTCTAAAATGGGGAGAGGAGCACTTATCCTACTTTCCTTTCAGTACTGAAACAAAATGAAATAGCAGTTTTTGAACTGTTCAGTGGTTCTGATATTTATAAAGTAACAGGTAAAAATCATTGCGAACAACACTAGATAGGCTCTTCGTAAAGACAAACAGATAAACTTCACACATAACATATGATCCTATTTATAAATTTAATAGATGCCAAAGGAACTAAGTTAAGCCATGAGGTAATGTGAGGGAAATTTTCTGCATGTCTTTTAAAAGTTATTTTTAGTATCATTTTGAATTATGAAAATTTCAAAAATATAGGAAGTATATCACAGATACCATACTACTTTTGAACTAGAGAGGCAATGAAAATATGATCATAACCTTGTTAACAGGGTTAACCTAGCTGACTTTTTTTTAAAAACAGGTATACATATCTGCTGTTATTTCACATGCGTTTTACCATATTAGTTTCTAGATGGATGAACAAGTTCTCTCCCAATAGAGTTGATCAAGAAGTTGATTTCTTCTCTAGATCCTCCAAATGCTAGCTTAAATAATTTAAAGTGGAATGAAAGGCTTTCTCAAAGATTGGTCTTTTAAAGCTAATTCAATGGAAATGAAGAAGTTTATTAGCTTGGTAGGTTTATTCAGCAGTATTAACATTTTGAACAAAGACACAGAATTTTAAAGTATTCTTTCTAGCTCATCCAAACCAGACACTCCCTTGATAAGATGCCATGGTAAGCTCCTACCCTTGTCCCCCAACCATTGCTGCAGCTTGTTGATCAGTAAGGTTGTCTTGCCACATTTAGGGTACAGCTTGGAAAAAGGCTCTGAGGCAAAGATTAGATGACTTGATAAAATAAGAGCAATTTTTTTTTTCCTGTAGGGGATAGCTTTAGGAGTAAGAGATAATAAAGGAAATGAGTTATTCAGGAGAAGTTTGGTGTTACTCTTAGGAAATGAAAAAATTTTAGATGGTATGTTAAGAAGTTTTGGAAGTGGGCGGTGTCAGCAAGCAAGATGAGATTAGATAGGAAATTTGTTTAGGGAGATTGTGGTCAGTCACCTCAGCAAGGATAGAATGCTGAATTACTGGAGATATTGAGTATAAGAAGATAAATTTAGGCATAATAGCTGTTTTCAGATACTAGGGCTGTTTTCTGGAGAAGGACCCATGAATAGGTAATCTTTTGCTTAATAGAAGTAATCTTTCATGTTTAATTGACATTGAGTACCTAACTATATTTCAGGTAATAATGTGGTGAGTACTGGAGATACCAGACTCACAATCTAGTAGAAAAAAACAAAGGAGAAATCAGTTCTAAGTCAATGTGATAAGTGCCAGATACATATGTGTGCTGTGGGAGCTTCACAGAGGACTTGGTGCCCAAGTTGAATTTTGAAAAATTGACTTGGCCATTAGAGGTAAGAGGAGAGGGCTTTTCACCTAGAAGAAACAACATTTACAAAAAGATAGGGAGGTATGGGGAAATACTAGCTCTTTATAAATTACAGGTTATTCACAATGGATGGAGAATAAAATGTAACTGAAAGTTGGATATGAGAATGAGGTTGGAGAGACTGGCTGGGACCAATCTTGAATATGATGGCAAGAAGTCTGAACTTTATCCTGAAGGGCAATGTGAAGCCATCATGGAGTTTTAAGCAGCAGTGACAGGGTCAGATTTGTGATTGAAAAAATTACTCTGACAGCATGATGAATTAATGGTGGCAGGGGGTAGGGACACCTCTACAGGAAGGCTGGGCTATTTCAGTAATGAAAGTGGAAGTGATGAGAACATAAACCAGGCAAGTGGTGATGTGGATGGATATGCGAAATTTTCAGAAGTTGAACTCTATAGAACTCTGAGGTCAATTAAATCATTAAAACATCTAGACAAATTAAATGTCGTAAGATGTTAAGTTAAAATTAAAAATGTGCATACACATCTCCCTCTCTTCTCTCATGAAAATCTTTATATATATATAAAACTCTCATTTCCTTTGGGCCAAATTCTTGAACAATATTTAACATATATAACATACATTTAAAAGTTTTATATATACCTAAGTTTCTATAATATATGCATTTGGTTCCTATAATCACTTTATCTGAACCAAACTCTCAAGATTTGGGTAAAAATATATCTTGGATTTGATATAGTTCTCTCTCTGTAAAGGCATTTTTCATTCATCTGAGCTGAAAATTGTCACATTCAATTAATAGCCATTAATGGTGATTGAAAAGGAATTGATCTGGAAAGGAGCCAAATGACACAATCACTTTTCAAAAAAGAACAAAGCCTTCATAGTAAATACACAAAACAAAGCTTAGTAAGCAGCAAAAGTAATTGAGGCCAAAAATGGCCAATTCAGTGAGTAAGATAGAAGGATAGAAAATATCAAACTCTCATTCCCTTAGGGCCAAATTCTCGGAAAATATTAGGAAGAGCTATTTTTGGTGACTTTCCATTTCCCCCTTGCTGCCCCTTCAATATCATCTTTTGAGTATTAAGCACCTTCTTGGGGCTTGGGCTCTGTCTTTCTGTTGCTCCACCCTGGCCTCATTTCCTAATGGATCTAGGGCCTTCTTCTCCATGCTGTAAACCTGAAGTGATAGGTGATGGTGTGAATTTCAGGCACCTCAACCAGTGGGAGACATCTTTTTTGTCAGAGAGCAGGCACCCCTTCGGGTGGGTCTCAAATCAGAGAGCATACAAGGAGCTGCCTACATTCCTTCCAAAACAACCCAGTATAATATTATACCTGAGTTGTCATTCAATTACTTTCCATTGTGCAAACATTTATCCCTCTATTTGGCCCTTAAAAAAAAAAGAGGATGTTTAGCAATAGCCCAGTTCACATTCTTGCCAGGATGATGACTCAGGGTATTGATAGGCATGTGACTTTCAGACTTTCCCCCGTGTCACTTTTCCACTGTATCTCATTTAGTATGTATGCTAATCATAAAAATCCTAAGTGCAATAATTTGTAAAATTTTCCATGACTGTAAAGAGGCGTAGAGTTTTAATATCCTCCTTGGACAAAAGTCCATTTTCTTTTGATTTTTGTTTCCTTGTTTGGCTGCCAAACTTTCTGATAGTAACTTAGTGAGCAAAGAGTAAACTATTATCGCTTTAATTCGTCTCCACTGGTTAATCCATAGGAGACTTTTAGAAATGCACTTATTATGTAGTTTACAGAGATTTGTGACTCCTTTGCGTGTCATTGGCCATAAAAGACATTGTTTAGTAATTGCAGTCAACAAACACAGTCTCACACTCAGAGATTGCTTTCTTAAAGTCTAGGCAGTCTTCTAATTCTTCCATGCTTCTCTTTAAATTCTCTCTGAAATCTGTTCTCTTCAATATCCAGGTGCTTCTGCTGTTTTCCTCAATTGTAAAAAAAAAAAAGGTTTATAATTTTCAAGAAGATTGGAATCACCAGACTTTGTTTCCCTACCTATTTCTTTCTTACTTCTGTAATTCTCATATCCTATTGCTTTAGAGAAGTCCTCCTACTCTAAGATTCAGAACTCTAATTTTGTAACTTAGGCCATCATAAAATGTATGCTAGGGAACATCTGGGCTTTAAATGTGGAACTTGCAAAGGTAGCATTATTAGAAGTCATGTATTTGTCTAGGCCTCTATGTCAAACTATTCTACACTTGACCTCCAGCTACTTTTTCCTCATTCTTTTCTTCTAATAGCTCCAAACTTTTTCCTTAGGTCACCACAAACTGTCCTACTTCTTCCCTCATCCAATGGTACCCTTATGTTCTGTGTACTTGGACTGCCTGCCTGCTCTCAAGTTTATTTCTCATCCTTATTCAGAAAGTACAGAATTTGAGAATAGTAAATGCAATTGATATTCTTTGTTATTTGGAAGCAAGTAGCTAATTTAAGACTTAAAATAGTAGTGTAAATTATTATACATAACAGTTATAAGTAGCTGAGTGCCAATCTTGTGATTTTAGCTGTAGGAAAAAGATTGTTTTCTTTCAAAACCATGACTATACACTATTGCCAATAAAATATTCATCCTAATCATGTTGGTAAGATTGTGAGAGTTAGAAATGCTGTTATCCTAACATCAACATTTCCTTCCTTATGATACTTAGTAGAACATGAAACTAAATAGTAATCTGAAGCATTTTTCGTTCTAACATTATTTTATAGGTTATCCTAGTTCTAGTTTTAACTAATAAGTAAGCATTTTCTAAAACTATTTCTATTACCAATGAAAAATTGTGTTGACAACCTCCTACTACTAATTTGTCAGTGGTAACCTTGATTTTGTTAGAAGAATTGATTCTATTGTTTATACTAGGAGGGCAGAAACTGAACTGACTAAGGAGATAGATAAATCTAAATGTCAGGAGCATTTTTTTTTCTTCACTATAAATATTTAATTACACCATGAGAAATTCTTCTAAAAAATTGTGACACACAGTGGGATTGATTCTCCCTGTAAGTAGGGCATCTAGTTATGTATCTGAGAAAGGAACTAACACTTTCTAAGTCTTGCTAAATGATGGCTCTATTCTAGGCACATTAAAATATTCTCTTTAATCTCCACTGTTCCTTACAAACTAGATATTATCATCCCTGTTTTACAGATGAGTGATAAAGGTTAAAAAACTTGCCCACAGTTGCACAGTCAGGAGTAGGAAGAGACAGAGTTATGACACAGGACTGACTCTAATGTGCAACAGGCCCCTCCTGCTCATCGTTAAGGAGAAAATCAGCCTTGCAATTTGTTACAATGCCTGCCTCAAACCCTGTGGTTTGGTGAATAAGAGTGTGGGCTGTGGGGTTGAACTACCTGGGTTCAGAGCTCAGTCCTGTCATTCATTGTGTCATGTCTCTGTGCCTCAGTTTCATTATCCATAAAAAGGGGTAATAATAAAATAATATCCACTCAATAGTGTGGTTTGTAAGGACGGAATGAAAGAATATATATATATAAAGTACTCAGTAGAGTGGTTGATACATCATAAGTGTTTAATATACATTTGCCGAGAGTTTGATCTCCCTATAAAAATTGGTCTTTTTGTGGGTAGAGAAAAGATGTATGGGCTGTAAATTCATTTCTTTCTGGCTACTTGTGTCTGGCTCATTTGGCAATCAGTGTTCTGTTTTCCATCCCTGCTCAATTTTACATATTCGTTTTTTCCTTTCTTGCATTGTAGAAGATTGAAAATTGCCCATAAATTCTGTGCTAATCCTCCCTTTGAGAGGATTCTCCTTCCCTTGAATATAGATAGGCTAGACTTAGTGAATTATTTGATGAATAGAATATAACAGAGTAGGACTTTTGAGCCTGTAATAGGAAGTCTTGTATCTTCTGCTGATAACTCTTTGAATGCTCACTCTGGGAGCTCTCAACCACCATGTGAGAGGTTTAATGACTTTGAGACCTACATGTTGGAGAGACCATGTATGGGCACTCTGGTCTTCAGACTCAGCTAAGCCTAGTCTTCCGGTCTTTCCTGTCAAGGTGTCAGAAATTTAAGTAAAGCTGTCTTGGACCCTCCAGACCAGCCCATTTATCAGGTGAATATCGCTGAAGATCCTTAGTTGACAGAATCTCCCAGCTGAAGCCATGTCCTAATTCCTGACCCATAAAATCATGAGATATAATAAAATGGTTGTTTTTTTAAGCAACTGAGTTTTGGGGTAAATTATTTCACAGCAATGGGTAACTGAAACACACATTTGTTTATTTTAAAATAAACTATTGTGCTAGCATCCATTCTTGGTACTGGGGATACATCCATGAACAACCTAAGCAAGGTCTGTGCTCTCATGAAGGTTACTGTGTTAGTCAAGGTTCTCCAAAGATACAGAGGGAGTAGAGTAAGTATGTACAGGTATATATAACAGGAGATTTATTATAAGAATTGGCTCATGCAATTATGAAGACCAGGAAGTCCCACAATCTGCTGACTGCAATCTAGAGAACCAAGAACACTAGTGGTTCAGTCTGAGGCTTGTATTAGTCCGTTTCTTTTGCTTATAACAAAATGCTTGGAAGTAGGTAATTTATAAGAAAATAAAATTTATTGCTTACAGTTTCTGAGGCTGGGAAGTCTAAAATCCAGGGAACACATCTGGTAAGGCTTTCTTTGGTGGTGACTTCAGTGATGGCAGGGTATCACATTGCAAAATGACAGAGCAGAGAAAGCAGAGTAATCTCTTTACTCACTCTCTTTTTAAGGCCCTTGGAACCATGCCCATGACCACCATTTTTAATCCATTCATTATAGCATGGTCCAATGATCTAATCAACTCTTCAAGGCCCCACCTTTCAATTACCATAACAGGATTTCCCACCCTTAGCAGTCACCCAGTGGGGATTAAGCCTCAGTGAGGTTGAGGGGTGTGGGGGAGGGCATCCAATCTATAACAAGGCTGAAGGCCTGAGAACCAAGGCAGAAGTGGGGGCAGGGGTGTAAATCTGAGTCTGAGTCTGAAAGCCTTAGAACCAGGAATTCCAGTGTCCAAGGGTAGGAGAAAATAGATGTAACAGTTAAAGCAGAGAAAGCAAGTTCACCCTTTTCTGCCTTATTGCTCTATCCTCAATAGATTGGAGGATGCCCACCCACATTGGGGAGGGTGATCTACTTTACTCAGTTCACCAATTCAGAGCACCAGAGCACCCTAACAGACACACATAGAAATATTATGTTGCCAGCTATCTGGGTATCCCTTAGCCCAGTCTATATGAACCACCACAGTTATATCCTACAGAGAAACAAACAATAAAAAATACACAGATAAATACATACATTAATTTCAGATATTCATAAATATTATAGAGAAAAATAAAGCTATGTTTAAAGATAGAGACTGACAAGGTAGGTACATGGGGATATTTAGGAAAGGCCTTTCTGAGCACAGCTCGTTTGAACAGAAATCTGAATGAAGTTTTAAAATTAGGCGTTTACTCATGCACTCATTAATCCATCCACCCATTCATTGAACAAACATTTATTAACCAGTACTCTGTTCCAGGCACTATACTAAGTGCTGATTAGGAAAATCATAATGCCTTTCGAGGCAAGCAGACATGTAGAGATCATAGCAGCAGCATCATGCTACCAAAGAGATATGCACTTGGAGCTTTAAGGGCACAATAAGGTGGTATTTGGCCTGACCATGTGGAAACCAGGAAGGTGTAATTCTTCTTTATGCAATATGTCTTTCAAAGGGGTCCACTTGGAGAGCACAGTACGCCCATAGACACTGCATAACTATTTGTTAATTAAAATTGCTTCAAGATTCAGTTTATAAGTCATGTGAAAAAATCTTTCTTGCTACTTGCTACTCCTCTTTTTTGAGCAAAATGATCTCATATAATACGATCATTCATTCCTCTTATTCATCACTCTTGGCCCTGAATTTTTTTTTTCTGTTCCCCCAATCAAATTCATCCTGAAACAATAAAGATTTGCCATTATTGGGGATATTCAAAAGAATATCTTGTTCATCTTAAAGGATGGCCAAAAAAGGAGCGTTAAAAATATTTTTAGCAGTAGTAGCAGCAGAGCCAGCATGAGTGCCAGCCTCCTGAGGTGACTCATTTGAAAGAAGCATCCTTCATTTGGATGTTTAAGTGATGCTATGCTTTTTTGAAGAAACAATTGCATTACTTTATAATCATGCCATGTTCTTATGGGTATTCATTCAGGTGAACTTGATCTGGTTTATGCTCATATTTTCAACTGTCTTCTATGCTCCATTGATTCCTTCAAATATGACTCCACTTCAAATTTTTGATTAATTTCTTATCATCAAACCCCAATTTTTCCCCAAATCCTAAAATTTTGTTTGTTCTAAGCTTAGCTAATTTTTTCCTATTCCCAATCATTTACTTCTCCTTTAATCCCTACTTAATGGATAGTATTACTGCCAGCCTAGTTGCCGAAGATAAAAATGTGAAATCGTCTTGGAGATCTGCTTCCTTCCTCAACACTCAGAGCCAATCTTTCATCAAATCTTGTTGACTCTACTTTCAAAATATATCTTGAATTTCCAATCACCCTCCCCCCACTACAATTGCTTTGATTCAGGATTTTATGTCCTTTGCTACATTATTGTCCCTCATGCTTGGAATGCTCTTACCTACCTTGACTCCATGGTGAAAACATGTTTCAAGACTATTTAAGCTTGGCCGAACCCATGGCTCACTCAGGAGAGTGAGGCGCTGGGAGCGCCGTGGCCGCAGGTTCGGATCCTATATAGGGATGGCTGAGCGCAGTGCGGACGACACCAAGCCAAGGGTTACAATCCCCTTACTGCTCACACACACACACACACACACACACACACACACACACACACACACACACACACACACACAGATTGTTTAAGCTCATTTCTCCTGTATTCCATAGCATTTCGTTCATGCCTCTACAGTAGCCTTAACCACATTGTAGTAGTATTCATTTGTGTTGAGGTCTGACTTCAACTTTTTTTTTTCACAGCTTAGTATAGTACATGGCATTCATTCATTCATTCATTCAACAATTTTATATTAAACATGGAGCAGACAGTCTGCTGGATACTGCCGCACAAAACAGACAAGATCTCAGACCTCAGGGGGCATACAAAATAGTGAGGGAAATGGATAATAAAAGAAGTAATTGTGGTAAAGTACAATGAACATAATGATAGGGGAATGACAAGAGGTCATGAAAATATGTAATGTAATTATATGGGCTTATGAAAAGGTTTTCCTGAGGCAGTAACATTTAATCTGAGGCCTAACAGATGAGTTAGAGTCATGCAGATTGAGGGATGGGAAGGTGGGACTAGAAAAGATAATATTCCTTTCAGAAGAAATAGCATGTACAAAGACCTAGAGGTCACAAAGAAGTAGTTGAAGCCATTGAAGGGACTGAAAAAATATTGTAAAGCTATCAGTAAACATTTATGGAATGAATAAGGTCTGGAGACATGAGTCCTTCTGTAACGTTGAGTTTTCTGAAAAACATAAAACCCTTTTTGGTTAAATTATATAACAAACTTTTTAAACAGTTTGAAGACTTCCCTGCATTCTTAAACAGAAACCACCTAATTTCACTTTTATTTGACAATTGAAGCTAATTGTTAATTTCAGCAATTGCACTAATGTGACAGTCATCGTTAGTTGCCTATATTCATACTCACTTTAATCTCTCTTCTCCCTTGTTAACTTGATTTTACTGCGGTTGCAAAGTACTTTGTCCCAGGCAAAGGACTGTTAATGCTCTTGAGTTGTAATATCCAATTAAGTAACCACTAGCTACATATAAAATAAGGCTCTCCAAACTGATATGCTGTAAGTATAAAATTTAAACTGGATTTCAAAAACTAAGTAAAAACAATGTAAACTATCCCATTAATAATTTTTACATTGATTGCATGTTGAAATAATAGTATTTTGAATATATTGGGTTAAAATATATTTTTAAAACTAATTCACCTGTTTCTTTTTACACACAAAAAATGCCTATTAGAAAACTCCATATGTGGCTTGCATAATGTATCTGTTGGAAAGCACTGATCTAGACCATTCAAGACAATCCTACTTTTCTTTTTCCTTTCCTAGCCTCCCTTAAAGGCAAGGATGGCAATATGATCTGATTCTGGCCAATGAGACTTGAATAGAATTCTGCTGGAGATTTTCTGGGAATATTTTCTTTTTAACTCCTGGTAAGAAGGAAGAGAAACAAAAAAAAGCCCTCTTTTCTTTGCAGCTCCTTTCTCCATTGGAGTGTACATGGTGGCTAGATCTACTGCAGATATTTTTTTTAAAAAAATTTATTTATTTATTTATAAAATTTCTCAATTGTATATTTTATTATTTATTTATTTATTGAAACATAGTTGATTGCACATATCTGTGTGGTACCGTGTTGAATTCATATACCTGTGTGCAACATGTGATTCTCAAATCAGGATAACTGGTATATTCAACATTACACAATGTAATCATTTTTTGTGGCCGTTTACCAATTTCTCCCTAACCCCCTCCCACTCCCCCTTTCCCACCTCTGGTGTCCTCAGTACTGCTCTCTCCTTTTGAAATTTCAATGAATTATTGTGATTATTGTATCTTTCTTTCTTCTTTTATGTATTTGTTAATTTTTTTTTTAGCTCCCATTTATGACTGAGGACATGTGATATTTCTCTTTCTGTGCCTGGCTTATTTCTCTTAACATAATTTTCTTCAAGTTCATCTATGCTGCTGCGAATGGCAGAATTTCATTCATTTTCATGGCAAAGAAATATTCCATTGTGTATATGTATACCACATTTTCCTTATCAAATCATCTGTTGATGGACATTTGGGTTGGTTCCAGCTCTTGGCTATTATAAATAGAGCTGCGATAAACACGAGAGTACAGGTTTCCCTTCAGCATGATGATTTCCATTCCTTTGGATGCATACTCAAAAGTGGTGCTGCTGGGTCATATGGAAGTTCCATCTGTAGTTGTGTGAGGAAGGTCCTAGACATCTATTAAATTCCTCCCTATTTTTCATGTTTTTGTTATTATTGTAAATGATATATTTAAATATTGTTATTTTCCAATGTTTGTTTCTAGTACATAAAATACAATTGGTTTTTAAAATATTGACATATCTTACGATCTTGCTGAATTCATTTCTTACTCCTGGTAGTTTTTTTTTTTTACAGATTCCATAAGATTGTTTACATACACAATCATGTTGCTGCAAATGAAGACAGTTTACTTCCTCATTTACAGAATGTATGCTCTTTGTTTTTTAAATTTTTTTTATTGAAACATAATTGATTATACATGTTTGTGGGATACAGAGTTGATTATAAGTATTTGTGTACAATATGTGATGATCAAATTGGAATTAGCATATTTGTCATTACAAAATGTAAAATGTAGTTTTTTTGTTTTGTCTTGTTTTTTGCCACACAATAAGTCTTAATATATTTAAAAATACTAAAATCATAGAAAATATTTTCTCTGACCACAATAACAGAAGGAAATTTAGAAAATTCACAAATGTGTGGAAATTAAACACTCTTTTAATTAAACAATGGGTAAAAAGAAAAATTACAGGGAAATTAGAGAGCACTTTGAGATAAAAATCAAAGTGCAACATATCAAAATTTATAGGGTGCAAGGCCCATACAGTGCTTAGAGGAAAATTTATACTTGTAAACACCTACATTAAACATAAGAAAAAACTCAAATCAGTAATGTAAAATTCTACTTTAAGAAAATAGAAAAAGAAGAGCAAACTAATCCAAAGGCAAATATAGGTAGGAAATAAAGATTACAAAAGAAATATATAAATAGAGAATTTAAAGAAAGTATAAAAATATCAACAAAACCAAAAGTTGATTCTTTAAAAAGATCAACAAAATTTGCAAACCTTTTATCTAGACTGACTAAGAAAAAAAAGAGAGAAGACCAAAATTACTAAAATCAGAAATAAAGCAGGGGCATTACTACACTGTCATCATGGTTTTTCGTGGTGGTAAGATTTAGTTTCTTTCTCTTTTCATTTGCATTTTTGTTCTACCAGAGGGTTTTGTTCTTTCTTGTGTATTTCTGGTAGTGATTATCATTTTTCAGATTCCAGATGCAGGACTTCCTTGAGGATTTCTTGTAGGGCTGGTCATGTTGTGGTGAACTACTATAGTTTTTGTTTGCCTGGAAAATACACTATTTTCCCCTCATTTCTGAAGGATAGCCTTGCTGGGTTTAGTATTCTTGGCTGGCAGTTTTTTTTCTTTTAGTGTTTTTAATATATCATCCCATTTTATTCTGGCCTATAGAGTTTGTATTGAGAAGGCTGCTGTTAGTCTGATGGAGGCTCCCTTATACAGGTAACTTGATGCTTTTCTCTTGCTCTTTTAAGATTCTCTCTTTGTCTTTGAGTTTTGCCAGTTTGACTATAATGTGTCTTGGAGAGGATCTTTTTGTGTTGAATTTGTTTGGGGATCTTTAAGCCTCCTGGATCTGAATGTCTGTGTCTCTCCCTATACCTGGGAAGTTTTCCATTATTATTTCATTGGGTAGGTTTTTCATGCCTTTTCCTTTCTCCTTCCCTTCTGGAACACCCATTATTTGAATGTTTGTGCACTTAAGGTTGTCTGTCTACATCTTCTCAACTTTGCCTTTGTAGCTCAAAACAGTAATAGACACTATGTAAATAAATGGGTGTGGCTATGTTCTAATAAAATTTTATTTACAAGTAAAAGTGGGCTGTAGTTTGCGAGCTCCTAATCTAGACAATCAATATACTGTCTCTGACTTACGCAGATATGACCTAAAATTATCTCACATGTAAAATTTACCTCTTTTATAAGCATGGAAGCTCTTCCATGGTAGCACATGCAATCTCCATACCTCATGCTGCTCCAATCCGATGGCAGAAAATATCCCAAGCTTTTCAGAAGACTTTAAAGGTAATGTTAAAAACACTTCATTCACATTTGGAGCTTCTGTGGATATATCAATTAGAAATGCTTTCAGCTGCAAGCAAGAGAAAATCGACCAGCAGTGACTTAATCATCAAGACATTTATTGTTTTCTTAATGAGATCTCTGGAGGTAGGTGGCAGTTTAGAAACTCATTGAGGAACCTGGATCGTTTCATTCTGCCATTCAGCTTGTTGGTTTTTGTTTTCTGACTTAAAGCCTCATGAGGACAAGATGGCTTCCACACTTCAAGCATTGTGTCCTTACACAAGTGTTCAAAGCAGAAAGGGAAGGAAAGGATCAAAAGACCTTCTCATTATATCCCCTCTTTTGTATCATGAAAGAAAATCTTTATTAGAAACCTTCTAGCGGACTTCCTCTTCTTACTGAGCAGAACTAGGTCACTTACCTCTGCTTAGATCAATCACTGGCAAAAGAGAATGGAGTTTCCAGGACTGCCTTAAACTAGGGGTTGACAAACTATGGTCTTTGGAACAAACCAAGCCTGGGATCTGTTTTTTTTTTTTTAATAATGTTTTATTGGGACACAGCCATGCTCATTTGTATTTATATCATCTAGAGCCATTTCTGTGCTACAACAGCAAAGTTGACTAGTTGTGACAGAGATCATATGCCCTGAAAAGCCTAGCATATTTACTACCTGGCTCTTTACAGAAAAAGTTTGCCATGCTTTGTCTTAGACTATGATTCATCTCCTAAGGCTGGCTGCAAAATCAGGAATCATCAAACAAAAAGAAGCAGGAATGACTCTTAGGAAGGCAACTGATAGTGACCCTCACTATCATTTATAACATCATTTATATGATAAGCTAATGGAAATTCCAGAAAATAGCCAACAGAGGCAGTTTTTGAAAATTCTTTTCCAAATTCTCAGTTTGGACCCTTCACTTCTTGTTTCTGTTGCCATTCTACCCAATCCTTAATAACGTCCTTAATCTCTGATCTCTTTTCTCTCAATATTTCAGCCTTTAGGAATTTAAGAAGAATTCTTCAGAGCCTAAGACTCTGGTCTGGGATTCAATTACTGAATGAAACTGAATTTCAATTTCTTTTCATCCTGCAGCACACGATAAGGTTGGCTTCCTGCTTCCCATTACTTGTGTGTCTGATTTCCTCCCTGGTGGGGCACTTGGGCCTAACTGGTGTTTTCCCTGGTGTCTGAGCTGCTATCCTCAGAGCCAAGGGAGAACACTGGGGAAAAAACATCCTCTAGAGATAGTGGTAAACAATTAGAAAATATGCCACCAAATGCTGTTTAAGATTATGTTTCAAACTTACAGAAAGTTTGAATCATATAAAAGGAGACACTGGAGGAATTTTCTCATCTCAATCAATTTCAGGTTCCATAACTTCATGTGCTGCTTGTGAGTTTGGGTTGTGGACAGTTAAAGGAGCCTATGAGAAGAGGCACAGTTTTTTCCTATGACCACACAATCTCCTACTCCTTCCCTCAACCCCCCCCCCCCCAATCCTACAGCTTTTCATCTAGGTGTAACAACAGAAGCGTTTAAAAATAGAGGCATTGGATGAGGAACAGGGTCTGGGATGTGACAGAAACGGTCTCGCTTTGTTCAACAGCCATAAGAAGTTAGTTTCAACTTTTCAGATATAAGCTTATTGAGAGGTTTAACCCACCGTTTGATGAAAAGTTCAACCAGTGTGAAATTTTGGAATACAGAAGATCTATGAGTTAGGACTCACAGACCTTCTATTACCCATTTTTTATAGCTGAAACTTCAATTCAAAGAAGAGACAATTCAGTTGGGTTGATCTAAGTGTGTCTCCTCTTTCCTCAGAATAATAGTCCTGTAGGGCAGGGGGCTTTCAGGGATTAACTTAAAAACCTCCCTAGGTAAGCCCCTGGACATCTCAGCCCTCCACATCCACTTGCTCTGCAGTGGCTATGAAAGATTTTGTTGCTCTTCACCGCCCTGCCCCTGTTCAACTCGCTCTGGTCTGTGCACCCCTCCTCTCGCCACAGCTGCTCCCTGTTCTGTTCTCACAGGATGTGAAAGAGTTTCCTCCTCACCACTGCTCACAGCCATGTTTTAGGATCCCAGTGTTAGCCTTCTGCTTAGTTTACAGGCACTTCTGCCAAAGAATGTAGAGAATTTCCTAGAGGCTGGGTGGAAGTGAATTTGAGTGACACGATCATATGTCTTCCTAAAAGGTTTTCTTCCCCACTACTAATAATAGCCATCACAGGATGGATTATAGACGTCTTGACCTTTTCCTACTTCAGGTGGGGTGGTACATCTTCCCTTTGTGTTTGGGTGGGAGAGTGTCACTTGTTTCCTAGGCTATTCATCTTAATAATTCTCTCAAGAGCACTAACAGAGTCTCGAAGAGCAAGGGCCACTAGAACTCCTAGAAGCCTATTGTTTTACTCCAAATTTTCAGTGTGAATGTTGTGATTATATTCTTCCTTGCTTCCCATTTTTTTTCTCATCCACTGTCCCTCAATACACTTAAAGTAAAGCCATTGTCATGTTAAGCTTTGGTTTCCGTGGTACCAAAAAATAGTTCTATGCATGTTCTAACTGACCACCTACCTATTCCCTTCCTATTCATAACATCTCAGCCTTAACACTAGTTGCCAGACTTGGGACCGTGAGGAGGTGCTAAAACATGTGGGTTTGGAGATACGGGTGGCCCGACACTCATGGCTCTGGTATTCAGAGCTATGTTTAAGGTAATATGTTAATAATACTGGAGAATACAAAGGTGCAAGAGGTATAGCCGATGCTCCAGACAGTACAGATACTTCAAATAGTACAGAGAAGGGTCTAATTTAGATAAAACTGGGGGAATTTGAAATAGAATCTGTATGCTTGAGTTATAAATTTGGAAATCTTCCCCATAGAGATGATATTTGAAGTTTTGCAAGAGGCATTCATTCATTCAGTCAACAAAATTTTATTAAGCATCCATGTGGTAGATACTGTTCTAGGTGCTTATAAATATGAGTAAATGAAAATCAGGAGATACTGTTTAATGAGTATAGAGTTTCAGTTTTGCAAGATGAAAAAGTTCTAGAGATGGATGCTGGTGATGCTTGTACAACAATATGAAGGTATTTAACACCACTGAAGTGTACAATTAAAAATGTTAATGATAGTAAATTTTATAAGTATTTTACCACAATAAACAATTGAAAAGAAAACAAAATAACAATATAAATGAATAAATGATTTAAAATATGAGTAAACAACAACAAAAAAAGATCTTTGCTTCTATGGTGCTTATAATCTAGCAGGGGGAGATAGACGATATATAATTAAAATAGTTATATGATAGAAGGTGATAAGTGCTATAGAAAGAAAAGTAGAACAGGGTAAGGGAGATTCAGCATCCTGAGGTGGGTTGCTATTTTAAATAGGATTTGCCAGATTAGTCCTTACTACTACTGACCAGAGACATAGAGATGATAGAATTAGTCACAGAAGTATTCGAGGTGAAAGCATTCCAAAGCAGTGGCTACACCCAGTGCAAAAGTCCTAAGGTGGTAGCATGCCTGGTATGTCCCAGGGACCACAAGGAGGTCAGTGTGGCTGGGATGGAGTATGGGGGGTGGTAGGGGGTGAGATCACAGGTGTAAGGAGAGTTCAGATCATGTTGGTTCTTGAGATCATCTGGAGGACTTTGGTTTTTATTCTGAGGGAAATGGGAACCATTGAAAGATTTTAAGAAGAAAAATGGAGGATGTGAAATATTTTAAAAGGATAATTATGTAGAGAGAGAAGGGACTCAAGATGGCAACAGAAGAAGCAGGGAGGCCTGTTAGAAGCTGTTGTATTAGTCTTTGGGTGAGAAATGGTAGTGGCTTGGATTAAAGTAGTAGCAGTGGTGGTGGGAAAAGATTAGATTTTTAAATATATTTTAAATGTAGACCCAACAGAATTTCCTGAAGGATTAGAGGTGGGGTGGAGAAAAGAGGGGAGTCAGGGATGACTCCAAAGTTATTGACTTTAGCACCTGGAGTGTTGAAGTGCCATTAGGGGAGAGGCTTTGAGTGAGCAGTTTCTGGGAGGAAGATCAGGAGTTCAGTTTTGAATACATTGAGTTATAGCTCTGCTATTACAATTCATTTTTTAAATTTGCACAAGTGAAGGCCACAGAAAGCATGAATCACTGATATAGTATCTTTCACATAGTATTGGCTCAGAGTAGGCGTGGTCTTTTAGATGTGAAAGGAAAAAGAGGATGCAGGATTGTAAGAGCTCCATCACTGACTCATGCTTTTTATGACTGTCACTTGTGCAATTTTAGAAAAAGAACTGTAATGCTAACAGAGCTAACATCTACTGAACTCTTGCTATGTTCTAGACACATGATGTGTTAACTTACACCTGTGTGGATAATTGAAGGAAATGTTACATTTCAGTTAGAGGCTAGTGAGATTCTTACCCAAATTCATGGAACCTTGTTTTCTGTCCTTGGACTGCAGGTGGAGAACCCTGGAATGTTTTATAGTTTACATACACCCTTTCACATACGTTATTCATCCTCAAAACAGCTTTATGGGGTAGGTCAGTGAGGTTATCATTTCTGTGCTCAGAGGGTTGAAGTGGCTTGCCCAAGATAAAAGCAGCACTTCAAGCTTCCAGGTTCTTTTACTTCAAGGCCAGCAATTTCCCAATACCCCTCTGCCATCCAATGTTTTATTTAGAACATTTTAAAACTTAAATTTTAGAATAGTGCAATGAACATTGGTATACGTTTTACCTAGTTCACCAATTGTTATTTGCTACGTTTGATTTGTCTTTACACACACACACACACACACACACACACACACACACACACACACACGAACTTTTTGGTGACCTATTTGAAAGTAAGTTACAGGCATCCTACCACATCCAAGTATATTTAACCTGCATCTCTTAAGAATAAGGACATTCTCTTACATAGCGAATCTTTTCATACCTGAGAAAACTAATAATAGTAATTCAATAACATCATCTAATATATTGCCTCTATTTAAATGTCCATAACTGTCCCCAGTGTCTTTTATAGCCGTGTTTTTTTCTTTGTAGCAATCAGTCTAGGATCATGCATAGCATTTGAGTATAGTATCTGTCTTAGTCCTTTTACTGTTGCTAATAGCAGGATACCTGAAACTGGGTAATTTGTAAAGAAAACAAAATTCCTTATTACAGTTTTGGAGGGTGGGAAGTCCAGGGTCCAGGGGTACATCTGGTGAGGGCTCTCTTCTCGGTGAGAACTTTCTATAGAGTCCTGTGGCAATGCTGGGTATCACATGGCAAGAATGGCATGAGCAAGAGCTCTTCCATGTGTTCTCCTTATAAAGCCACCAGTCCACACCCGTGGTAATTCATTACCATTCACAGGGCACAGTCCACACAATCCAATCACCACTCAAGGGCCCCCATCTTTCAAATATCATAATCAGATTTCTCATCCTCTTAACACTGTTACAGTGGGATCAAGTTTCCAGTATATGAACTTTTGGGGCCACATCTGACTCATAGCAGTATCTTTCATCTCTTTTAACAGAACAGTTTCCATTTTTTTTTGTTTTTTATGTTATTACCTTTTTTGAAAGCTCCAGGTCACTTGTCATAAAGAGTGTCCCAAATTCTATATTTGCTTGATTGTTTCCTCACAGTTCAATTTAGGTTAAACTATTTTTGGCAGGAATAGTACATAGGTGAACATCAGGTTGCTCCACTATTAGTGAGACTAAGTTTGACCACTTGGCTAAAATGGTGACTGCCAGATTTCTTCATTGTGAGGATAAATCTTCTTAATTAATAGGCTGTCTGTGGAGTAACACTTTGAGACCAAGGTTTTAGCATCCATTTACGGTCCCTCCCTGAATTAGTTACTATACCAGTGACTATGAAATTTCCATTATCACCCGATGCTGCCTATAGACCAGTAATCCTCTATTCCTAAAGCTGTACTTCCAGTATTCTGAGACTATTGTATCCAGTATATTCCCCCACTGACACCAGCCATGCAGGGGTGGAAGAAGGAAGTGAGCCATGGGCTCAGATAGCAGATCAGGTGACCACTGTGTCCCAGAAATGCTGCGCATGGCATGTTATTGTGAAGCAAAAAGGCTAGTGACAATGAAGTTTCAATTCTGTAATTCTTGCATAGTCACAATTTGTATTCCTAAAACTTAGCTAACTTTTTCTTCAAAATAAGGTGTTTTTTTTTTGAGGGAGAAAGAATTAAAGCAACATGTACCTGTTATAAATTTATTTTTGATCCCTTTACTATTGTTTTCTGTTCTCTTTGCTTTCTTTTTCTTCCCTCTTGTTCTCTTTTCTCTCTCTCTCTATGTCTTTCTTCTTTCTGTTCAGAATTTCTATCTAAATATCCAATTTTCTCAATATATCTTTCCAGTTGGCTAGTCTGTACTTTTTCTTTCTACTTAATCTGTTCTAGGTAGGATGAGGGCTTCAGAAATTATACGGCAACTTTTAATTATGACACATGAGGCCCTAGGTTCAAATCTTCATATAACAAAATACCTGGTTTCAGAAAATACTCATTTTAAAGGACATTACAATATAATGTCAAACATCCATTGATGGACTTAGTTGTCTCAGCAGTATTCTGGCTATTTTAAAATACATGATTTTGTTAACCACACCCTTTCTCTTATAAAGCTGAAAAATAGGAAGTCTTTTTTTTTTCTTTCAGTTTTTTCTTGGTAGTTTCTAACCACATTTTTGCACTGTGGTTTCATGTAAGTACTTGTTGATAATCAACTGATATGTGTTGTTATGTACGGAAGTCATGCTACGGGATATGGAAAATAGTGAAAGAACGTTTAAGGAAATGTATATTTACTCTCCAAACATCAAGTTTCTATGGTGAGAAGGAAATAGATTTTCTCTAATTTCTCACCTGTCCTTTAGTTGTTCAAGGATTATTGTCATGATCCACTTTGTAATTTAAAATAGAATAAAAATTCCTACAAGGCTAAAAAGAGTAAAAAAATTGTACAAAGCTCTAGCAATTCACTCTTGAAAAATTAGCAACTCAAAATAATAATTGCAATTCTATAGTGTATGCCATAGTTTTAAACTGAAAGATGTAATTTTGCTGACTGATATGATTTTAAATTCAGCTCTCCAAATCAAAGTTAGGCATGAAGCTCATGCACAAGGATCGGAGAAGGCCTTCTGTACTGGCAATGCATAAAACTGCTTGTCCATGTCTTTCAGTGGTTTAGAAGGAAAGAGCTTAAGGAGACTTGTTCTGCCTCAGGCACATCCTTGACACTGCACCTGCTATCTCATTCTTCCAGACAAACAAACCTATTTCCTACCAAATGTTTATTTAATCCCCATGTAAACCTTCTGAGGCTAAAAGTTCAAGCACATTATTATAAATGATATTTCAGAAGAATAGATTGTCTGAAGAAGATCACTTTTGAAGTCTGTCTAATATCAACCAAGAGTTTCCTAAACTTAGTTGATCCTGGAAATTATTCTTCTTACTCAATAAACCAAAACAACAAAATGTGTGTTAAAACAAACAAACAAAAACTAACAAACATAAATAAGTGGCACTTGTGTTCTATAGAATTCTCTTTGGAAATTAAAATTTATTAACTCTTTATTGGAAGTTAAGTCCTAAGCTTTGCTTTTGCAGGCTCCTTCAATCCTTATAACAATAAAATTCCAGCGTAATGTATTAGCAAGGTCTTGTTTTCAACACTAAATGTTACAGAATACTATAAGCACACTTATGTTGTAGGTAAAAAAAAATTTGTTTTTTACTAATGTAAATGCAATTTTAAGGGAAATTAATATGAGTTTTAGTCACATGAAATTTTATTGGATGGTTAAAGATGATGTCATTTTAAATTGAAAGACAATATTTTATTATAATCTAATATTTATTGAATTTATGACTCATATGTTTATCATTTTTTAAATCATTCTCTTGTAGTCTTTTGAAATTAAAAACAAACAAATAAACTAAAAATCCTTAAAACCTGCCATTGAGAATTTTCTGATGTCTAGGTCTTTATCTTTGAAAGCTGGGGTATTGTTCAAATGAAACCTTAACAAATGTTATTATGATTTTAAAAAAATAATAAAATGCTAAAGTGGTTTTATTATATAATAAAAATATATAAGAAACTGGTTAGACCATAAATGCTACAGAATAATTGAAAATATGTAAAAAACTTATTTTGCTATTTCTTAGAAGAATATTTTTTTTCCATCAACTCTTATTTCCTAAGGTAAACTAACCCAGGGGCAAAACTAAGATTACAATAGCAGTAACAAAACAAGAATCCTTTGTTTTCTCGTCTTCTTTGTAAGAAGTTCAGTTCCTATATATTCTTCTCAATTAGTCCGGACATCTCTAGGATGTGGTCTCACATAGGACAGGGAACTAGTCCTCTTGACGACCATAAGGAGTACTCTATTTTCTTCTACTTGTGATGATGACACAAAAAGTGGCAATTATGTCACCCCTATTCAGAAAGTCACTGGTGTTAAAGTCACTGATGTCATTCTCTTTTGGTTGCTCAGTGTTTCTGTTGCTGTTCAATGTGGATAACTGAAAGCTCCATTGTCCTACTGTTGCCAAAACCACCTCTGTTCTTAGGATAATTTTTTTTCTGTAGGCTTCTTACCTCTCAAATAAATAATCCCCTAGAATTCCTGTCCTACAAATTCTTCAGGTATGTCCAGACAATAAATATTTGCCAAATGTATTAAATGTGTAGCAAACATTTGGGAGAACAAGACATATTCAGCAGAGAAAAATTAAGGAAGAGAAATTAACTGACTCCCTAAGGCCATTAAAGTAAGTTTGGATCATTGTACTCTAAAATTATAATGACCTCTATCTAATCATCAAAGCCCTTATTGACATTATTTTCTCTATTCTTTTTTTTTTAATTTTAATTTTATTTTTATTAAAGATCTCTGCTGGCTTTATTTTAATTCTGGAATTGAGCAACATGTCATTACATAAACTAGAATAAGTGTTCCCTATTTTCTCTATTCTTAACACTCCTAATGTCTTTTGATGACTTAATTTCTGTTAACTAGAATACTTATTTATTCAATAACATATTGGATATCTTATAATTCTGTATATGGTGAAATATATTTCTGCAATAGTTTTTGGCATTATGAAGCAGCCCTTGTAATCTAGTCTTGCTATGGAATCCCTTAGGTGAATACAGTGGAGAACATATACTTGAAGATTACTTGTAAGAGATATTAAAAATCTTAGTACTCATGTTTGAAAGTTACAGAGGCCTATTGAATGGCAGGAAATCTTGGAAAGGGCAGCTAGGTTTGAGGCTGGACCACAGACATGACTGGGACTAAGGACCTGAATGCCATCACAACCCCATGTTTTTCATCTCTTGTGCATGTTAGTTTTCTTCTTCTCTCTTACTGCTGCTGAGTTTTCTGTGTATGGTAGAAGACATGTTTGCCAATAGCTCTTGAGTTTTATATATGACCACTTCAGCCATATGGACTCTTTCTATTCTATTTCTAAAAATCTTCAGAAAAGACTCTTCTTGGTCCAGCTTGAGAGATTTTAGACCATTATGAGTTTGTGCCCCAAAAGATGGTGAAGTCCTCATCCCAAGTACCTGTGAATGTGACCTTACTTGGAAATAGGGTCTTTGCAGATTATCAAATTGAGTTCATTAAGGTGGGAGTTAACCCAGTAAGACTGGTGTCATTATGAAAAGGGGGAATTTGGACAGAGACGGACACATACACAGGGAAAACACCATGTGATCATAAAGGCAGAGTTGGGGTGGTGCAGTTAAAAACCAAGGAATGCCTCGAGAGAATTATATTAAGTGAAACAAGTCAGGCACAGAAAGAGAAATACCACATGTTCTCACTTATTGGTGGGAGCTAAAAATTAATATATAAATTCACACACACACACACACACACACACACACACACACATACACACAAACACACAAAACCGGGGGGGGGAAGAAGATATAACAACCACAATTACTTGAAGTTGATACAACAAGCAAACAGAAAGGACATTGTTGGGGGGGGAGGGAGAAGGGAGGGAGGTTTTGGTGATGGGGAGCAATAATCAGCCACAATGTATATCGAGAAAATAAAAACAAACAAACAAACAAAAAAAAAACCAAGGAATGCCAAAGATTGTCAGCAAACCACTAGAAACTAGGAGAGAGGCATGGAACAGATTCACAGCCCTCAGAAGGAATCAACCCTGTTGACACCTTATTTCCAACTTCTAGACACCAGAACTGTGACAATAAATTTCTGTTGTTAAATCATCCAGTTTGTTACACTTTTTACAGCAGCCCTAGTACACTAATACAGAACCATTTAATGGTGACTTGTGAGTAGGAACATGGGAACCATGTGGATAGGTGGAAGTTGGTTCTCAGAAATTGGTACTGGGTAGTTAATCTCATAGATTTTCATGATAGAGTCCCCAGTGTAATTTATTATGATTTGCAACTCAACTTGGATAAATAAACTTAACATTTTTGCCTGTGAAAATTTGCTGTTGAATAAATTAGTTTGGCTAGGAATTAGGTAGATAATTAGAATTAACCTAAAAAGTAATGCACAGGTATTATTATCCAATTGATAACTGTGCCAGCACACAAGTTACTGTAATTGTGGGGAAAGTAATAATTCTGCTTTGTTCTAGGGTAGGGAGATATCTGTAGCAACATAAAATTTGTGTGAGAAAGCCAATGTTTAAGGGTCTGCTGATTAAAAAATGATGTTGAGCAAAATGGTGGGTTCCTCCTGTCTTAAAGTGGTAATTTTTCTGATTATTTAATGACTTAGGTTTTATGGTAGTTGTTATTTATGATAAGCTCCAGTTGACACACGATCTTCTACCTACTGCTACTCTTCTGCCCTTTCTCAACTTATTCTTCACTGTAAGTACTAGTATTTACCAGGTTAGATTTCATCAATAAATAATTTGCTTCCGAAAGAGTAAAAACTGTGTCTTTCTCTGCTTATGTTTTCTAATCTGGGAATACATTGCCTAAGTCTCTCTATCAGGGATAGAGCAAACTAAAACCTTCAGTCCAAATTCAGCCCATCACCTGTTTTTAGGAGGAAGTGATAGGTCGGGTAAGGGACATAAAGAAAATTACAATTTATAATAACGAATATGCTAATTAAAAAAGAAATACAGTTTTATTGGAACACAGAAATATCCATTCATTTATTTACTGTCTATTGCTGTTTTCGTGCTACAAATTGTGACAGAGGCTATTCAACTACAAAGCCTAAAATATTTAGTATCTGAACTTTCACAGAGAAAGTTTACTAATGCCTCATCTAAGAGAGCTGCATGAAGGGGAAAAAAAGATTTTTGTTTTTGTTTTTGTTTTTTTAATTAGGTCTACCAGGGACAGATTTTTCAGTCTTTAGAGTAAAATGTAATTCCACATTACTAAAAATACAGACTCCACAATTTTGAAATGGACCACACGGTTTAAAATGCTACATTAAATTCATTTTTTATTTATAGTTGTTTGAAATTAATAGCTATTCAGGTCTTCTAATTTCTTTTTTCTATTGCAAATAACTAGCTACAGAACTGAAAATGGAAGGGCTTTCCAAAGGCATCATGTGTTTTTGAGGGTTTTTGATCTAGTGTTTCTTGAAACCAGGAAGATGGTTGTGTTCATCCTCAGAGGCTTCATTTCCTTGGAGGAAATCACCTGAGACACTTAATAGCAAGCTCAGTACATTCTTGTTGCTTAATTGATTAGTTGATTGATTTAAAAGAATGAAAATAATTTTAAAAGGTATTTCTATTTGGGGAAAGAGTTAAAAAGAATTTATAATAATGTGACCTTAGAAAGTTATCTAATCTTTGTGAGCTTCAGTGACCTTCTCTGTAAAATGGTGATAATAAAAGTATCCACCACATAGAGTTAGGAGGATTAAATGAGATGGTCCATTTAAAGTGTTTGATAGAGTATCTTGCATATAATTAAGGCATAATGTATTCAATTGTTGTTATTGTTATTGCTATTTCTTCAGCTTTATATCCTAATTCCCCTGTCACATTTAACTACACAGAACGTCATTAATTCACCCTTTTATTCAGTAAATATTTATTAATTGCTTACTGTATTAGTCTGGATTCTGTACAGAAACAGAACCAATAGGAGATATATGTCGCTATATATTATATATATATAATATATATATATCTACGTATATATATTTATATTTGTATAGATTTATCATAAGAAATTATGTGGAAGCTGAGAAGTTCCAAGAACTGCGGTCAGTCATCAGGCTGGAGATCCAGGAAAGCCAATGATGTAAGTTTGGACTGTGCCTGAGTCCAAAGGCTGGAAAAGATGGTGTCCCAGCTTGAGGACAGTCAGGCAGACAAAGTGAATTTTCTCTAGTTAAGCCTTCAGTGGATTGATGAGGCCCACCCACACTGGGGATGACAATCTGTTTTACTCAGACTACTGATTGAAATACTAATCTCATTCAGAAAGACCCTCACAGACACACCCAGAATTATGTTTAACCAAATATCTGGGCACCTGTGACCCATTAAAGTTAACACATAAAATTAACAATTCCAAGTTTACCCCTTGTCAACTTGACATCCATGTGTATCTCCTTAAATAATACTTAATTTCCAAATAAAGACAATAACAAGATAATAATTCCATCTAACATGATAAAACTATTCTGCATACAAGCAGAAATGCACTAGCCCCTTCCCCAGAAGAGTAGGTAAAGTCCTTGAGTGACACTTACTCTTCTCTTTGATATCTCATAACTTAAATACTGATATAAAATTAACAATTGCTATAGTTTGGATATTATTTGTCCCCACCAAAACTCATTCTGAAATTAGATTTTTAATGTGGCAGCACTGGGGGGGGGGGGGCTAGTAGGCGGTGTTTGGGTCATGGGGGTAGATCCCTCATAAATAAATTAATGTTGTTGGGGTGAATGAGTTCTTGCCACATTCCTGTGACAGCTGGTTGTTAAAAGGAGCCTGGCACCCATCTCCCTCCTGCTTCCTCTTTTGCCGTGTGATCTCTTTGTACCCACTGGCTGCCCTTCTGTTTTCCACCATAAGTGGAAGCATCCTGAGGCTTTCACCAAATGCAGCTGCCCCAGAATTGTGAGCCAAATAAACTTCTTTTCTCAGTTATTCTCTTATAGCAACACAAAACGGACTAAGACAACAATGCTTAAACAATATGATATAAAGTCAATACAACTTATGTTACATAGTAAGTGAATAAATGAAGGAAGAAAACAAAGGTAGTTGCTTAGTATACATATTAATAAGTAAACATATATGTATGTGTATATATGTATATACACATATATATATTTACAGACAAACATACTCATAACAGATAAGGAGGAAATATTTATGACAATTACAGACCTCATGTTTGTAACTGGAGGGTTGTTGCAGTTTCCATTGACCTTAATCACAGGGCATGGTAGTTCTAAGAAATGCCCAAGGGATCTCTTAGACATACTCTTTCTGACTTCCATTGTTGGAGTAGCAGTCAAATTTCCCCTTGATAGTCAAGATCAATCATCCCAGCCAGCACAGCAACTCTTTTTGTTGCCTATTGATTCAGGAGCATGAGGAGTCCAAAGTGGCCAGGGGACAGTCTTAACTTCCAGTTCAATGGAGTCATTGCTGTGTTTCCTAGTGAAAGCATTCCTCTTTTTGGAGGTAATAACTTTAGGCCAGCAGAGCATAAGGTTGTGGGAACAGGAAGCAAAAGTTTGCTAGTAGGCCATTAGGTTTAATAGTGAGTGATACCACAGCCATTTTCACCCTTTGATTCTCGGACTCATGAATCCTGGCTGTGGGAGTAACAGTACCATGTATTGGAGGCTGATTCAAAGCATATACAGTCTTCTGGAGAACCTTGCCCTATCCCTTCAAGGTACTAACAAGATCAACATCCCTGTGAACTAAATTACAATGTGGTGCTATAGAGTTGATATGCCCCTGATGTAGGGCAGTGAAGGTACATTACTGGCCTTGCCAGGTGAAAGCAAACTGTTTCTGGTGGTCTTTACTAACAGATATCAAGAACAAAGCATTTTCCAGATCAATTGCTGCATAGCAGGTACCAGGGGATGTGCTAATTTGTTCAAACAATGAAACCACATCTGGTACAGCAGCTGCAATTGGAGTCACCATCTGGGTAAATTTACAATAATACACTGTCATTCTCCAAGATCCATCTGTGTTCTGCAGGCCAAACAGGAGAGTTGGAGATGTGGTGGGATTCACCACACCTGCATCTTTCAATGATGGTGCAACTTCAATATTGGCACTTATCTCTGTTATCCTCCAGAAATGTGGTACTGCTTTTGGTTCACTATTTTCCTAGGTAGAGGCAGTTTTAGTGATTTCCACTTGGCCTTTCACACCATAATAGCCCTCACTCTTCCAGCTCAGGGAACCAGTGTGGAGATTCTGCTAGCTGTTGAATATATCTATTCCAATCATGTGTTCTGAAACTGGGGAACTAAGCACAGTATGGGTTCAGGGACCCACTGGACTCACTATGAAATAGTCCTAAGCCAAAACTTCATTGACCACCTGACCTCCATAAGCCCCTATTCTGACAGGTGAGCCATGGTATTGTTTCGACTCTCTTGGAATGAGTGTCAATTCAGAGTCAGTGTCTAATTGTTCCCCAAAAGTCTGATATTCCGTTTCCTCAATGCATAGTTAACCTGGTAAAAGGCCATATGTTGCTTTAAGGAAGGCTAAGAGAAAGATTACAGTGTAAGTTTTGGCAGTGTATTGGGGTCCTTCCTTAAGTGGACCTGGCTTTTCCTTCATTTAAGTGGTTCTGGGTTTGTAACCTGGCTCAAGTCTGGAAATTGATCAAGGGGCTGTGACTGTCTGTTTTTATAATTCAGTTTAGAGTTTTGTTCACTTGATCTTGAACTTTTCTGTCAATATAGATCAAGTAAGGATTTAGTTTCTATTTCTTATCTATTTTTTCTGTGTACTGTGATTAACTAGCCCGTGCCATAGGTCCGTGTGAGTCAGACTATTCTGATTGCTTCTTTGATTTTTTTCTGCATTACAGTAACTGTGCCCACTTTGCCTTTGGTGGCTGAGTGCTGCCACTTGACTGCTTTCACTCTGAGATATAAGTACTCTCACTGCATTTAGGTTTCCCAATTCCATGACTGCAGTCCCCACTGTAAGGTCTGGCCTACAGAGAAGAGTGATCACAAAGCTCTTCAAGAATGCCAGGGCTCCCCTCACAAATTCATTTCTCATAGTTGTGGGTAAAAGACATATCTTCTGGACACTCCTTGTATGAGGAACTAGATCTTAAATGACATATCTACTCTAACTTTCAATCTCCCTAAACCTTCGGGTCCCTTTCTCTACAGTAAACCAAGGCGGGTTTGGCATTTCTAATTTACTCACTGTGGGTCGCCTTTTGGTTCATGTTTCAGCCAACAAACCAAATAAACTATTAGAGCCTTTCTTAACTCCCTGAGCTGCAACCTTAAGTGCAGAATCTTTCTTAGTGAGACTATATTGATAAATTCCACCTAATCCAATGTCACGATTCTTCCACCATTATCCATCCTGTCAATATGCATTTCTATGTATGTCCCCCAGATTTCTGTTTGTATAAATTAGAAAACTCAAGTCGTTCTTTTTGAGTGAAATGCACCTCATCATGGGTCACATTTTGTACCTCAGCTTTAGGGACCTACTGTGAGTTTAGTTGTAGGTCAAAGAGCAGAGAGGATTAGTGAGGATGGGTCCTGAGGAGAATCAGCAATTGTCTTGGATGGCTACTGCCTCAGAGGAGGCCATTATAGTTTCCCCAGGCTATGCAAAATTAATCCCCTCAGATGGGGGTGGAGAGGCCCCTTCTATTGGCAAAGAAGACTCACCAAAATTTAGAGGCTCAACGTTTCCACCTTCATCAGAGTCTTCTTACATGTACCCATTCCAACTTGCAGGATCCCATTTTTTCCCAGTCAGTGTCCTCACTTAAATGGTAGACCCACTATAATGCTGGGAGTTCAATTTGCATTATAATTCAGCCAGTTGCAAAATGAGATTCTGTGCTTGATTTTCAGCAGTATCAGCTCTGCAGGTACTGGAACTGAGCTCCCTCAGGGTGCACATAGAAACTTTCAGGTCATTTATGTAGTGTTTGAGCTGGGAATTCAAATTCCTGAACTCTTCATGAATATGCTAATAAAAAATTTTAAAAAAAGAAAAAAAGAAAAAAGAAAAAAAATGTAAGTGATTTGCCCCACCCTATTCTTGGTAAAATGTCAAAAACAGCCTAAATATAGTTTATAAATTTTAAAAACAAAACAACAGATGTGCCCTGTGGTGCTGGCGCATGACCCAGCAGGTAGGCCTTGCTGCCACTGCCCAACTCCATCGCCAGCCCGACCAAGTGCGTATTGATCAGAGAGGTGCCCAGCTGGAGAAGCCCAAGATCTGTGGAGACTATGAACCCTCTTGCACCAGTGTGCGACCCAGCAGGTGGGCCTCACTGCCGCCACCCGACTCCATCCCCAGCCCTGCCAAGTGCACACTGACCAGAGACACACCCAGCCAGAGAGGGCCATGATCCTCGGAGACTACCCGCCCTGCGGTGCCAGTGCACAACCCAGCAGGGTAGGCCTTGCCACCACTGCCCAACTCCATCCCCAGCCTGGCCGAGTGCATGCTGACCAGAGAGGCGCCTCTCCTGAGAGGCCCAAGATCTGAGGCGACCACTCATCCGAGGCACTAGTGGGCAACCGAGCAGACACTGAGGCAGCTATATGAAATTGGCAGCCCCAGCAGCATCCTAGCAAGACAATAGTGTCAAATCAGTGGACTGTGAAATCCCCTGCCACAATGACTAAACATCAAAGGAAAGATACCAGAAATATGAAAAATCAAGAAAGTACACCACCAAATGGTAATAACTCTCAAGATCTAGATCCTATAGAACAAGAAGCCCTTGAAATGTCTGACAAGGAATTTCGAGTGATAATTCTAAGGAAACTAAATGAGATAGAAGAAAACTCAGCTAGACAACACAATGAAATGAAGAAAAATATACAGGACCTGAAAGAAGAAATGTACAAGGAAATCAATGCCCTGAAAAAGAATGTAGCAGAGCTTGCTGAGCTGAAGAATTCATTGAACCAAATAAAAAACACAACAGAGAGTTTAACCAGCAGGCTTGCAGAAGCAGAAGAGAGAACTTCTGACCTTGAAGATGGGCTATTTGAAATAACACAGGCAGACAAAAAAAAAAAAGAAAGAAAAGAAAAAAGAATTAAAAACATTGAAGAAAATCTAAGAGAGATATCAAACAACCTTAAGCACTCAAATATCTGAGTCATCGGTATTACAGAAGGTGAGGAAAAAGGAGATTGCATTGAAAACATATTCAACAAAATAGTGGCAGGAAACTTCCCAGGTATAGGAAAAGACACAGATCTTCAGATTCAGGAAGCTCAAAGATCCCCAGACGTATTCAACCCAAAAAGGTCTTCTCCAAGACATGTTATAGTCAAATTTGCAAAACTCAAAGACAAAGAGAGACTCTTAAAAGCTGCAAGAGAGAAGCATCAAATCACCTATTAGGGAGCCCCAATCAGACTAACATCAGACTTTTCATCACAAACCCTAAAAGCCAGAAAGGAATGGGATGATATATTCAAAATACTAAAAGACGGAAATTGCCAGCCAAAAATACTGCACCCTGCAAAGCTATCCTTCCAAAATGAAGGGCAAATAGTATATTTCTCAGACAAACAAAAACTGCAGGAGTTCAGTACCACATGACCACCCTTACCGGAAATTCTCAAGGGAGTGCTGGGTTTCGTACCTGAAAAATAACTACCACTGCCATAAAAATTCAAGAAAAATCAAAACCCACTAGTAAAATAAAAATGGCAACAATGAAGAGAAAAAACAAAGTTTATCTACAACCCAAGGAACCAACAAATACAGAAAACAAACAGTAAATCAGAAAGAAAGGAACAAAAGACACTTAAGACATCCAAACAAAAATCAATAAAATGCTAGGAGTAAATCAACACTTTTCAATAAGAACTCTTAATGTAAAAGGCTTAAATTCCCCAATCAAAAGACACAGACTGGCTGACTGGATTAAAAAGGAGGGCCCAACTATATGCTGCCTTCAAGAGACCCACCTCACCTATAAAGACTCACATAGACTAAGAGAGAAAGGATGGAAAAAGATTTACCATGCAAACAGAAATGAAAAACGAGCTGGAGTAGCTATTCTTATATCTGATAAAATAGACTTTAAACTAAAAACCATAAAAAGAGATAATGAGGGCCAATACATAATGATAAAAGGATTGATACTTCAAGAAGACATAACAATCATAAATATATATGCACCCAATGTCGGAGTAGCCAGATTTATAAAACAAACTCTGTTAGATCTAAAGAAGGAAATAGACACTAATACAATAACAGCAGGGGACCTGAACACTCCACTATCAATATTGGACAGATCATCTCGGCAAAGAATCAGCAGAGAAACACAAGTTCTAAACAACACTCTAGACCAATTGGACTTGGCAGATATCTACAGAACATTCCATCCAACAACCTCAGAATATTCATTCTTCTCATCAGCACATAGATCATTCTCCAGGATAGATCACGTTAGATCACAAATCAAGTCTCAACAAATTCAAAAAAATTGGAATTATCCCATGTATTTTTTCAGACCACAATGGATTAAAATTAGAAATCAATAACAAACAAAATTCTGGAAACTATACAAACACATGGAAATTAAAAAGCATTCTACTTAATGACATATGGGTCCAAGAAGAAATCAAACAGGAAATCAAAAAATGTCTTGAAACTAATGAAAACAATGATACATCATAGCAAAACCTATGGGATACTGCAAAAGCAGTAATAAGGGGGAAATTTATCACATTAAATGCTTACTTCAGAAGAATGGAAAAATGGCAAGTGAACAACCTAATACTTCACCCTAAAGAACTAGAAAAACAAGGACAATCCAAACCCAAAGTTGGCAAAAGGAAAGAAATCATTAAAATCAGAGTAGAACTTAATGAAATTGAAACCCAAAAAACAATACAAAAGATCAATGAATCAAAATGTTGGTTTTTTGAAAAGATAAATAAAATTGACAAACCATTAGCATGGCTAACTAAAAAAGGAAGAGAGAAGATCCAAATAACAAAAATTAGAAATGAAAAAGGTGATATTACAAATGGTAGATCTGAAATACAAGGAATCATTTGAGACTACTATAAACAACTATATGTCAACAAATTTGAAAATATGGAGGAAATGGATAAATTTCTGAACACACACAAGCTACTAAAACTGAGCCAAGAAGATGTAGAAAATCTAAACAGATCAATAACAATAAAAGAGATTGAAGCTGTTATCAGAAGGCTCCCAACAAAGAAAAGCCCAGGACCAGATGGATTCACAGCAGAATTTTACCCAACATTCAAAGAGGAATTGATGTCAATTCTCTACAAAATATTCCAAAAGATTGAAACAGAGGCAATTCTCCCAAACTCATTCTATGAAGCAAACATCACCCTGATACCAAAACCAGGTAAAGATACAACTAAAAAAGAAAACTACAGGTCAATATCCTTGATGAATATAGATGCAAAAATCCTCAATAAAATAATAGCTAACAGAATACAGCAACACATATGCAAAATTATTCACCATGATCAAGTGGGATTCATCCCAGGGATGCAAGGTTGGTTCAACATATGCAAATCAATAAATGTGATATACCATATCAATAAAATCAAACACAAGGACCATATGATCCTCTCTATAGATGCTGAAAAAGCATTTCATAAAATTCAACACTCATTCATGATAAAGACTGTCTATAAGTTAGGTATAGATGGAAAGTATCTCAACATAATTAAAGTCATATGTGATAAACCCACTGCCAATATCATCCTGAATGAGGACAAGCTGAAAGCTTTTCCTTTAAGAACAGGAACTAGACAAGGATGCCCACTCTCACCACTCCTATTCAACATAGTGTTGGAAGTACTAGCCAGAGCAATCTGAGAAGAGAAGGAAATAAAGGGCATCCAGATAGGAAAAGATGAAATCAAATTGTCCCTCTTTGCAGATGACATGATCCTATATATCGAACAGCCTAAAGCCTCTACAGAAAAACTCTTGGAGTTGATAAATGATTTCAGCAAAGTAGCAGGATACAAAATCAACACACAAAAATCAGTAGCATTTCTATTCTCCAATAGTGAACATGTAGAAAGAGAAATCAAGAAAGCTTGCCCATTTACAATTGCCACCTAAAAAATAAAATACTTAGGAATTGAGTTAACCAAGGATGTGAAAAATCTCTATCATGAGAACTACAAACCACTGCTGAGAGAAATTACAGAGGACCCAAGAAGATGGAAAGATATCCCATGCTCTTGGATTCGAAGATTCAACATTGTGAAAATGTCTTTACTACCCAAAGTGATCTACAAATTCAATGTAATCCCCATCAAAATTCCAATGACATTTTTCTCAGAAATGGAAAAAGCTATCCAGACATTTATATGGAATAACAAAAGACCATGCAAAGCCAAAGCAATTCTGAGCAAAAAAAAATAAAGCTGGAGGCATAACACTACCAGACTTTAAACTATACTATAAAGCTATAGTAACCAAAACAGCATGATACTGGCATAAAAACAGACACACTGATCAATGGAATAAAATAGAGAATGCAGAAATCAACCCACATACCTACAGCCATCTGATCTTTGACAAAGGCACCCAGCCTATACGCTGGGGAAGAGACTGCCTCTTCAGCAAATGGTGCTGGGATAACTAGATATCCATATGCAGGAGAATGAAACTAGACCCATACCTCTCACCGTAGACTAAAATCAACTCAAAATGGATTAAAGAATTAAATATAAACCTGAAACAATAAAACTACTTAAAACATAGGAGAAACACTTTAGGAAGTAGGACTGGGCACAGACTTCATGAATACAACCCCCAAAGCATGGGCAACCAAAGGAAAACTAAACAAATGGGATTTTATCAAACTAAAAAGCTTCTGTACAGCAAAAGAAACAATCAACAGAGTTAAAAAATAACCAACAGAGTGGGAGAAAATAATTGCAAAATATACATCTGACAAAGGATTAATATCCAGAATATACAAGGAACTCAAACAACTTTACAAGAAAAAAACAAGTAACCCAATTAAAAAATGTGCAAAAGAGCTAAATAGGCATTTCTGAAAGGAAGATATACGAATGGCCAAAAGACACATGAAAAAATGCTCAACATCACTCAGCATTCAGGAAATGCACATCAAAACCACACTGAGATACCATCTCACCCCAGTTAGGATGGCTAATATCCAAAAGATTGTGAAAGATAAACACTGGTGAGGTTGTGGAGAAAAAGGAACTCTCATACATTGTTGGTGGGACTGCAAAATGGTGCAGCCTCTATGGAAAATGGTATGGAGGTTCCTCAAACAATTGCAGATAGATCTTCCATATGACCCAGCTATCCCACTGCTGGGAATATAAACAGAGGAATGGAAATAGTCAAGTCGAAGGGATACCTGTACTCCAACGTTTATTGCAGCTCTATTTACAAAATAGCCAAGAGTTGGAACCAGCCCAAATGTCCATCATTTGATGAGTGGATAAAGAAAATGTAGTATATCTACACAATGGAATACTACTCTGCTATAAAAAGAATGAAATACTGCCATTTGCAACAACATGGATCGACCTAGAGAGAATTATATTAAGTGAAACTAGTCAGGCACAGAAAGAGAAATATCACATGTTCTCACTTATCTGTGGGAGCTAAAAATAAATAAATAAGTATACAAACAACCTGGGGGGGGAGGGAGGGAAGAAGACACAACAATTACAATTCCTTGAAGTTGATACACAAGCGAACAGAAAGGAGGTTGTTGGGGGGGGGGAGAGAGAGGAGGGAAGGAGGTTTTGGTAATGGGCCACAATAATCAACCATGTTGTATATTGACAAAATAAAATTAAATTAAATTAAATAAAATTAAAAAATAGAAAAAATTCATAATGTGCTTGCCTAGCCTTAGATCCCATTTATATTTTACAGTTTCCACATTAAATAAATAAATAAATGAATAAATAAATGAATAAATGAATGAATAAACAAACAAACAAACAAACAAACAAACAAACAAAACAACAAATTCCTGTGCTCATCTTTTTCTTTGACTACTTTGTCCAGTAACATCAGGAGCAACCAGCTAAACTCATTATACTTCTTAGTTTTCCAAAAATGTCTAAAAGTATCATATACACAGTCACCCACTTCTTGCTTCTTATAAGTGGTTGATTAGGAGTATCCTGTGGAGATGTTTTGTGTATCTCTGTTGCCAGATCATGCCACGGACTATTAGTTCTTTCGTTACTACTGGAAATAGAATCATTAGCATTTTAAAATTGAATCGGATTAGGGAACCAATTCTAGAAACCCCAGTACCAAGTCAGAAGTTTCTTTGGAGAACAAAGATATATACATATGTGTAGATATTCATGACTATAGGCATACCCCGGAGGTATTGTGGGTTCAGTTCTAGCCCACCCCAGTAAAATGAATACTGCAATAAAGCAAGTAACACAAATTTTTTGGTTTCCCACTGCATGTAAAGGTTATGTTTATACTATACTGTAGTCTATTAAGTGTGTTATAGCATTATGTGTAAAAAAGTACGTACTTTAAATTAAAAAACACTTTATGCTAAAAATGCTAACGATTATCTGTACCTTCATCAAGTTGTAATCTTTTTGCTGGTGGAGGGTCTTGCCTAAATGTTGATGGCTGATGATCGATCAGGGTGGTAGTTGCTGAAGGGAGGCTGTTGCAATTTTTTATAATAAGACAATGATGAAGTTTGATACATCAACTGACTTTTCCTTTAAAGAAAGATTTCTCTGTAGCACGTGATGTTATTTGATAACACTTTATGTACTGTAGAACTTTTTTCAAAATTGGAGTCAGTTCTCTCAAACCCTGCTACTCCTTTATCAACAAAGTTTGTGTAATATTCGAAATCTTTTGCTGTCAATTCAGCAATGTTCACAGCATTTTCACCAGGAGTAGATTCCATCTCAAGAACCCACTTTCTTTGCTCATCTATAAAAAGCAACTCATTTGTTAAAGTTTTATCATGCGATTGCAGCAATTTAGTCACATCTTCAGGCTCCACTTCTTAATTTTAGTTCTTTTGCTCTTTGTACCACATCTACAGTTACTTCACCCACTGAAGTCTTGAACCCTTCAAAGTCATCCATGAGTGTTGGAATCAATTTCTTCCAAACTCCTGTTAATGTTGATATTTTGACCTCTGTCCATGAATCACAAATGTTCAAATGGAATCTAGAATGGTGAATCCTTTCAGAAGGTTTGCAGTTTACTTTGCCCAGATCTATCAGAGAAATTACCATCTATGACAGCTATAGCCTTATGAAATGTATTTCTTAAATAAGACTTGAAATTTGAAATTACTTTTTGAATCATGTGCTGCAGAATGGATGTTGTATTAGCAGGCATGAAAACATTAATTTCCTTGTACATCTCCATCAGAGCTCTTGGGTGCATCCTCAATGAGCAGTAATATTTTGAAAGAAATCTTTTTCTGAGCAGTAGGTCTCGACAGTGGGCATAAACTATTCGGTAAACCATGCTGTAAACAGATATGCCATCATCCAGGCTTTGTTGTTCCATCGATAGAGCTCAGGCAGAGTAGATTTAGTATAATTCTTAAGGGCCTAGGATTTTTGGAATGGTAAATGAGCATTGGGTTCAACTTACGTCATCAGTTGCTTTAGCTCCTAACGAAAGAGTCAGCCTGTTCTTTGAAGCTTTGAAGGCAGGCATTGACCTCTCTCTAGCTATGGCATCTTCTTCCAGTATAAGGCTGTTTTGTCTGCTTTGAAAATCTGTTATTTAGTGTGGCCACCTGCATCAATTACCTTAGCTAGATATTCTGGAGACATGCTGCTTCTATATCAGCCTTCTTCACTTTGCACTTTTATCTTATAAAGATGGCTTTTTTCCTTAAACCTCATGAACTAATCTCTGATAGTTTCAAACTTTTCTTATGCAGCTTTTTTACCTCTCTTAGACTTCATAGAACTAAAAGGCATTAGGGCCTTGCTCTGGATTAGACTTTGGCTTAAGGGAATATTGTAACTAATTTGATCTTCTATTCAGACTAAAACTTTCTCCTTATCAGCAATAAGCTTGTATTAGTCACAGTTCTCCAGAGAGATAGAACCAATAGGATATGTTTGCAGATGTGAGAGGGGATTTATTAGGGGAGTTGGCTCACATGACATGAAGGCTGAGAAGGCCATCTTCAGGTTGGAGACCCTGGAATGCCAGTAGTGTGGCTCAGCCCAAGTCCAAAAGCCTCAGAACTAGGGAAGCCGATGGTATAATTCTCAGTTTGAGGCCAAAGGCCTGAGAGCCTGGAGGTGTAACTGGTAAAAGTCCTGGAACCCAAAGGCAGAAGATCCTGGAGTTCTAATGTCCATGGATAAGAGAGAAGAGTGCATTCCAGCTCCAGTGCATAGAGAGATCCACCTTTTCCTCTGTTTTTGTTCTCTCTGGCCCCCAGCAGATTGGATAGTGCCTGTCCATATTGAGGGAAGATCTTTCCCACCTAGTTCACTCAGGCTTAAATGCTAATATCCTTTGGAAATACCCTTAGAGATCCACCCCAAAATAATGCTTTACCAGGTATTTATTAATCTAGACAAGTTGACACCTAAAATTAGCCATTACAAGGCTGTTTTACTTTTTTATCATTTGTATGTTCACTGGAGTAGCTCTTTCAATTTCCTTTACAAACTTTTGAATTCACAATTTGGCTAACTATTTTGCACAAGAGGTCTAGCTTTCAGCCTGTCTTGGCTTCATCATGCCTTCCTTAGTAAGTTTGAACACTTCTAGCTTTTCATTTAAAGTGATTCTTCCTTTCACTTGAACACTAAGAGGCCATTATAGAGTTATTAATTGGCCTAATTTCAATATTATTGTGTTTCAGGGAATAGGGAGGCATGAGGAGAGGGAGAGAGATGGGGGAATAGCTTGTAAATGGAGCAGTCAGAATACACACATTTATTTACTAAGTTTGCTGTCTTATATGGACATGGTTTGTGGTGCCCCAAAACAATGAAAATAGTATCAAAGATCACTTATCTCAAGTCACCATAACAGATATAATGATAACAAAAAGGTTTGAAATGTTGCAAGAATTACTGAAATGAATCACAGAGATATAGAGTGAGCACATACTGTTGGAAAAATGGTGCTGATAGACTTACTTGATGCAGGATTGCCACAAACCTTCGATTTGTAAAAATTGCAGTACCTTGAAGCACAATAAAGCAAGGCACATTGAATCAAGGTACGCTTGTATCTATTTATCTATCATCTATCTATCTAATCTATATTTATTATAAGACATTTGGTCATATGGTTATGGAGACTGAGAAATCCCAAGATCTGTAGTCAGCAAGTTGGAGACCCAGGAGAGCCAATAATGTAAGTTCCAGTCAGTGCCTAAGTCCAAAGGTAGGAGAAGGTGATATTCCAGCTTGAAAACAGTTGGGCAGAGACAGTAAATTCTCCTTCACTCTGCCTTTTAGCCCCATTCAGGTCTTCAATGGATTGAATGAGGTCTACTCACATTGGAGAGGGCAATCTGCTTAACTCATTCTAAGGACCCTCACAGACACACCCAGAATAATGTTTAACCAAATATATGGGTACTACATGGCCCAGTCAAGTTGCAAGTATACTATAATGCTAAGAGATGACATTCAGGGGACAGAATTCTTGAAATCTTAATCTTGAGATTTCAAAGGTGCATACAACTATTGTAATGACAAGGATAGAATGGCTGGAGTAAAATCCTGGGGAAATTGAGGAAATGGTTGTTGGAAATGATGAGCCTAAAGGCTAGGCAATTGAACAGATATCTACTGAAGTTGTCAAGAATGATGACAAAGGTGTTGATAGATACTGGCTGAATGTTTTACCTTCAAAGCTCAAGTGGAATATTGATCTGATGTGTCAGTGTTGAAGGGTGGAGCCTTTAAGAGGTGTTTGGATCTCAAGGACTGTGCTCTCATGAATTGATTGATTCATTCATGGAGTAATGAGTTGATGTTTAATGGATTGTCATGGGCATGGTTCTTATGGCTTTATAACGAGAGCAAGTGGGAAGGTTAGCTCTCTAGCTCTTGCCATTCTTGCCATGTGATTGTCTCCATCACCATGAGACTCTGTAAAGAGTTCCCACCCAGAAGAAGGTCCTCACCAGATGTGCCCCCTGGACCATGGACTTTCTGTCCTCCAAAACTGTAGGAAATAAATTTTATTTCTTTATAAATTACCCATTTTCAAGTATTCTGTTATAAGCAACAGAAAACTGACTAACACATTGATGGAGACAGTGAGCCTTGTTCTAAATATTTTGTGTAGTTCTCACTTGCTATGGGTTGAATGTTTGTCCTCTCCAAAGCTCATGTTGGAACTTAATCCCCAATATGGTATTTGAAAGGCAGGGCTCTTAAGAAATTATTGGATCTTGAGAAGTATGCCCCTGTGAATAGACTTATCCACTTATGGATTAATGGGTTAATAGTTTAATGGGTTATCGGGAAGTAGACTGGCTTTATAAGCAGAGCAAGTGAGCATGTAAAAATGCTCTTGCCATTTTTGCCATGTGATATCTGTGTTGCCCAGGGACTCTGTAGAGAGTTTCCACCAAGAGGAAGGCCTTCATCAGATGTGTCCCCTGGACATTGAACTTCCCAGGCTCCAAAACTGTAAGAAATAAATTTTGATTTTTTACAAATTACTGAGTTTCAAGTATTCTGTTATAAGCAACAGAAAATGGACTAATACAGAAAATTGGTACCAAGAAGCGGGGCTGTTGCTCATAGCAAATACCTGAAAATGTGGATGCAGCTTTGAACTGGGTAATGGTAAGAGACTGGAAGAATTTGTATAAACAGGCTAGAAAAAGCCTATATTCTGGTGATGGCTGAGAAGACAAAGAGACAAGGGAAAGTTTGGAATTTCTTAGAGATTGATTAAGTGGTGGTGACCAGAATACTGATAGAAATTTAGGCAGTAAAGACCATTCTGAGGAGGTCTCAGATGGAATGGAAGAAATGCTTATTGGAAATTGGAGGAAAGGTCACCCTTGTTATAAATTGGCAAAGAACTTGGCTGGATTGTGTCTATGTCTGAGGTCTTTATGGAATGTAGAACTTAAGAGTGATGACCTAGGTATTTGGTGGAAGAAAATATCTAAGCAGCAAAGCATTCAGCCTATTGCATTGCTACTTTGAACTGCATATAGTGAAATGAAAGAATAAAGAGATGACTTAAAGATAGGGCTTATAATTAAAAGAGAAACACAATGTAAAAATTTAGAAAACTCTCAGCCTGGCCATGTAAAGGGTGAAAAAGTGTGTTCTAGAGAGGAAACCAAGGGTATATCCCAGCGACTGTCTGCTAAGAAGATTAGCATAGAGGAAAAGGATCTCTCAAGAATGGAAGAAAGACCCCAAATGCATTTCAGAGATCTTCAAGGCTGCCCCTCCCACCACAGGCTCAGAGGCCTAGGAAGACAGATTAGTTTCAGGGGATAAGCCTGGGGTGACCTCCATATTTTTGCTGCCCAGGAATGCCTCAGGAAACTGCTCCCTGAATTCTGGCACAGCATTCCACTCCAGCCATGGCTAAATTGGCCCCAGATGCAGCTGGACCTGCAGCTTTAGAAGATTTAAGCTGAAAGCCTTAGCAGTATCCATGTGGTGTGCAGGCTCACAGAATTCAAGAGCTGTGGTCTCATGGCAGCCTCCACCCAGATTTCAAAGGATGTATGAAAAAGCCTGGGGACATAGACAGAGATTTGTCACAGGGGCAGAATCACTGCAATTTCCACAGAGCAATACTGAGCAAAAATGTGGGATCAGAACTGTTACAGAGAACCCCCACCAGGGCCATGCCTAGTAGAGCCATGGGAGTAGGACTACAATTGAGACTCCAGAACTGTAGAGCTTCCATAGTGGAATGACAGCCTGGGAGAGCTGAAACATAGGCTGAGCCCAGAAAAGCCAGATGTGCAGGGATGCTTGAGAACTTGGGGGCCCAACCCCTGTTCCAGTGTGCAGAGGATGCCAGACATGGAGTCAGGGGAGATTATTCTCCAACTCTAAGGTTGAATACCTGCTCTGCTGGGTTTTGAACTTGCTTTGGACTAGTTACTCCTTTCTTCTTTTCTGTTGCTCCCTTTTGGAATGTGAACTTGCACCCTACACTTGTCCCATCATTGTATCTTGGAAGTAGATCCTTCTTTTGATTTCAAAGATTGGACTTTGTTTGGACTTTTGAATTTGTGCCAGAGAGTTAAGATTTTGGGGCTATGGGGATGAAATGAATGTATTAGTGTGTGAGGAGAACGTTATCTTTGCAGGACTGGGGCAGAATGCTATGGGTTGAATGTTTGCCCCCTTCAAAGATCATGTTGGAACTTAATTCCCAATACAGTATTTGAAAGGTGAGGACTTTAAGAGGTGACTGATTATGAGGATGCCCTTATGAATGGAATAATCTACTGGCTGAATGGGTTATACTGGGAGTGGCACTAGTGGCTTTGGAAGGAGTGGAAGAAGCATGTTAACACACTCAGCCCTCTTGCTATGTAATACTCTGTGCCGCCTCAGGACCCTGCAGAAAGTTCCCAGCAAGAACAAGGCCCTCACCAGGTGTATCCCCTGGACCTTTGACTTCCCAGTCTCCAAAACTGTAAGAAATACATTTCATTTTCTTATAAATTACCTAGTTTCAGGTATTCAAGTCTAAGTAACAGAAAATGGACTAATATATCACTCTTTCCTGAATGTGCCCTGATTTTCTTATTTATGAGATTTATACATACTATTTCTGTTTGGAATACATTTTATTCTTTCCATTTATTCTTCCGGTTTAGGTGCCACTTTCTCTGTAACATCTGCACTGATTTTTTCCCCATATAGATTTTTTTCCTTGTGATCCTACGGTACCTTGTGACTACTTCTATCATGACTCTTAACCAAATTGTGAGGAAGTATTTGTTCATAAATTTGCCTCTGGAGGTTTCAAGATGGCGGCGGCTGCGGCGGCTGGCGCGGAGTAGCTGAGGTGGAAAAGGTGGCCACTGGGCCTCAGGCAGCCGGGAAACTTGTGGACCTTCCTCTGGCCATCTCTTAAGGGAGGACTGCTGCTGCTGGCCGGTCGTGGGGGCTCAACGCCACTTTGCCCCCGGCAGGAGAGGCTGCCTCATTTACAGGCAACAGCTTTGAAGTGTGGAGCAGGAAAAGAACTGATTCTTAGCTGCAAAAGTGAGTCTTGAAACAGGGAACACGGCGCCAGGGCTGCTGTGGATGCAGCCAGGATCCCGGAGACCGGGGCCGCGCTGAAGAAGGCGGCCAGCTGCCCTATTCAGGATTCGAGGTTTCGGGCCGGCATTAGAGAAGATTCCTGGGAGCGCCCGAGCGGCGCCGCGACTGAACAGCCCGAGGCGGCAGCGCCGAGAACACGGAAGGCAACAAACCAGAGACAGAGCGAGCGCCCGACCTGGCACAGCACTGTGAGTGATCCCTGGCACAGCTCTGTTCGGGGGGGGTGGATGCCCACGCGGCTTCCGCCTGCACCACCAGGCCACTCATTGCCCCGGTGCTGCCTCCATTTTCCCAGGTGCGGGCAGCTCCGCCCTGCTCGGCCATCACTGAGCCCATTTGCTTGGCCTGGCGCGGGGCTTTCCGGACCCTGCGGGCCGACCTCCTCTCCCACTCCCTCCGCGGTTCTCTGGCAGGGCTGTGGGTGTGGGGCGTCCCGACCAGTTTTGGGAGGGCTAGGAAGTACGGGCGGGCCGACTGTCACTCCACCACACCCTGGACTCCGCCCCGGTAGGCTTCCTGTTACTGGGAGGCAGATACCATCTCTGCGACCACCAGTTTGGAAAAAAGCCTAACGAATTTCTGGTTGGGAATAGTGTGGTGGGAGAGTTCCCAGGTCCGCTTGAACCTGCCGGAGAGCAGGCTGCAGGCGGGCACTAGACTCGGTTTATACCGGGGGGATACAAAGGTGAACAAGACCCGAAAAAGATCTACACAGTGCTACAAAGGCACCTAGAGAGACCGGTCGTCTGTGCCTAGCAGAAACCTGGTAGACTTCCTGGGCGAGGCGGTGCTGAGCAGGGTCTTGAAGGCCCAGCTGATAGTCGAGGGGTGCAGAACACACGCCCCAGCCCAGCACAGTGTGCACAGAGGGGGGAGACGTGCGGCCAGGGAGGCGGAGACTCGACAGGAACCACACACCCGGTGGGGTCGCCACTGCACGATCTAACAGCCTGGGCCAGAGCACACGGAACGGGGAGAAGTCCTGTACAGAAAGTGAAAGCTCAACAGAGATCACACACCCTGTGGTACGTGATCCACCAGCCCAGCAGAGTACAAGCTGACCAGAAAGGTGGCTCCCCGGAGAAGCCCAAGACCCGAGGCAACCACACACACAAGACACTAGAGGCAAACTGAGCAGTCACGGCGGGAGCCATACCAAATTGGCAACCACAGCAACATCCTAGTTAGTCATTAGTCTTAAACCGGTGGACTGTGAAACCCCCTGCCACAATGAATAAACACCAAAAAAAAGACACCAGAAATACAAAAAATCAAGAAAGTACACCACCAAAAGTTAATAAATCTCATACTCTAGATCCTATAGAACAAGAAGCCCTTGAAATAACTGACAAGGAATTTCGAGTGATAATTCTAAGGAAACTGAATGAGATACAAGAAAACTCAGCTAGACATCATGATGAAATGAGGAAAAGTATACAGGATCTGAAAGAGGAAATATACAAGGAAATCAATTTCCTGAAAAAAAATGTAGCAGAACTTGCTGAACTGAAGAAATTATTCAGCGAAATAAAAAACACAACGGAGAGTTTAACCAGCAGGCTTGTCGAAGTTGAAGAGAGAACCTCTGAACTTGAAGATGGGCTGTTTGAAATAACACAAGCAGACAAAAAGAAAGAGAAAAGAATCAAGGACATGGAAGAAAATCTGAGAGAGATATCAGACAACCTCAAGCGCTCAAATATCCGAGTCATGGGTATTCCAGAAGGGGAGGAAAATGGAGATTCCATTGAAAACATATTCAACAAAATAGTGGCAGAAAACTTCCCAGGTATAGGAAAAATCACTGATCTTCAGATCCAGGAAGCTCAACGATCTCCAAACGTATTCAACCCAAAAAGGCCTTCTCCAAGACATGTCATAGTCAAATTGGCAAAACTCAGAGACAAAGAGAGAATCTTAAAAGCTGCAAGAGAGAAGCGTCAAATCACCTATAAGGGAGCCCCAATCAGGTTAACATCAGACTTTTCATCACAAACCCTAAAAGCTAGAAAGGAATGGGATGATATTTTCAAAATACTAAAAGACAAAGATTGCCAGCCAAGAATACTCTACCCTGCAAGGCTATCCTTCCGAAATGAGGGGCAAATAGTATATTTCTCAGACAAACAAAAACTGCGGGAGTTCACTACCACAAGACCACCCTTACAAGAAATCCTGAAGGGAGTACTGGGTTTGGTTCCTGAAAAATAACTACCACTGCCATAAAAACCCAAGAAAAATCAAAGCCCGCTAGTACAATAAAAATGGCATTCATGAAGAGAAAACAAGCTAACAAAAACACTATCTACAACCTAAGGAACCAACAAACAAAGAAACCAAACAGTAAATCAGAAAGCAAGGAACAAAAGACACCTAAGACAACCAAACAACCAATAAAATGCTAGGAATAAATCAACACCTTTCAATAACAACTCTTAATGTTAAAGGCTTAAATTCCCCAATTAAAAGACACAGACTGGCTGACTGGATCAAAAAGCAGGACCCAACTATATGCTGCCTACAAGAGACCCACCTCACCCATAAAGATTCACACAGACTAAGAGTGAAAGGATGGAAAAAGATTTACCATGCAAACAGAAAAGAAAAACGAGCTGGAGTGGCTATTCTTATATCTGACAAAATAGACTTTAAACTAAAAACCATAAAAAGAGACAATGAGGGACACTACTTAATGATAAAAGGACTGATCCATCAAGAAGACATAACAATCATAAATATGTACGCACCCAATGTTGGAGCAGCCAGATTTATAAAACAAACTCTATTAGACCTAAAGAAGGAAATAGACACTAATACCATAATAGCAGGGGACCTGAACACTCCACTGTCAATATTAGACAGATCATCTAGGCAAAGAATCAGTAGAGAAACACAAGATCTAAACAAGACTCTAGACCAATTGGAATTGGCAGATATCTACAGAACATTCCACCCAACAACCTCAGAATATTCATTCTTCTCATCAGCACATGGATCATTCTCCAGGATAGATCACATATTAGGTCACAAATCAAGTCTCAATAAATTCAAAAAAATTGCAATTATCCCATGTATCTTCTCAGACCACAATGGATTAAAACTAGAAATTAATAACAAACAAAACTCTGGAAACTATACAAACACATGGAAATTAAACAGCATTCTACTTAATGACATATGGGTCCAAGAAGAAATCAAGCAGGAAATCAAAAAGTTTATTGAAACTAATGAAAACAATGATACATCATACCAAAACCTGTGGGATACTGCAAAAGCAGTATTGAGGGGAAAATTTATTGCATTAAATGCTCACTTCAGAAGAATGGAAAGATGGCAAGTGAACAACCTAACACTTCACCTTAAAGAACTAGAAAAACAAGAACAATCCAATCCTAAAGTTAGCAGACGGAAAGAAATCATTAAGATCAGAGCAGAACTGAATGAAATTGAAAACCAAAAAACAATTCAAAAGATCAACGAATCAAAAAGTTGGTTTTTTGAAAAGATAAATAAAATTGACAAACCATTAGCTTGGCTAACAAAAAAAAGAAGAGAGAAGACTCAAATAACAAAAATTAGAAATGAAAAAGGCGATATTACAACTGATTCATCTGAAATACAAGGAATCATTCGAGACTACTATAAACAACTATACGCCAACAAATTTGAAAATCTGGAGGAAATGGATAAATTTCTGGACACACACAAGCTCCCAAAACTGAACCGTGAAGACGTAGAAAATTTGAACAGACCAATAACAATAAAGGAGATTGAAGCTGTTATCAGAAGGCTCCCAACAAAGAAAAGCCCAGGACCAGATGGATTCACAGCAGAATTTTACCAAACATTCAAAGAGGAATTGACACCGATTCTTTACAAACTATTCCAAAAGATTGAAACGGACGCAAATCTCCCAAACTCATTCTATGAAGCAAACATCATCCTGATACCAAAACCAGGTAAAGATATAACCAAAAAAGAAAACTACAGGCCGATATCCTTGATGAATATAGATGCAAAAATCCTCACTAAAATACTAGCAAACAGAATACAGCAACACATACGAAAAATTATTCATCACGATCAAGTGGGATTCATCCCAGGGATGCAAGGTTGGTTCAACATACGCAAATCAATAAATGTGATACACCATATTAATAAACTCAAACACAAGGACCATATGATCATCTCTATAGACGCTGAAAAAGCATTTGATAAAGTTCAGCACTCATTCATGACAAAGACCCTCTATAAGTTAGGTATAGAGGGAAAGTATCTCAACATAATTAAAGCCATATATGCCAAACCCACTGCCAATATCATCCTGAATGGGGAAAAGCTGAAAGCTTTTCCTTTAAGAACAGGCACTAGACAAGGATGCCCACTCTCACCACTCCTATTCAACATAGTGTTGGAAGTACTAGCCAGAGCAATCAGAGAAGAAAAGGAAATAAAGGGCATCCAGATTGGAAAAGATGAAGTCAAACTGTCCCTGTTTGCAGATGACATGATCCTATATATCGAACAGCCTAAAACCTCTACAAAAAAACTGTTGGAATTGATAAATGATTTCAGCACAGTAGCAGGATACAAAATCAACACACAAAAATCAGTAGCATTTATTTTCTCCAATAGTGAACATGCAGAAGGAGAAATCAAGAAAGCCTGCCCATTTACAATAGCCACCAAAAAAATAAAATACTTAGGAATTGAGTTAACCAAGGAGGTGAAAAATCTCTATAATGAGAACTACAAACCACTGCTGAGAGAAATTAGAGAGGATACAAGAAGATGGAAAGATATTCCATGCTCTTGGATTGGAAGAATCAACATAGTGAAAATGTCCATACTACCCAAAGTGATATACAAATTCAATGCAATCCCCATCAAAATTCCAAAGACATTTTTCTCAGAAATGGAAAAAACTATTCAGACATTTATATGGAACAATAAAAGACCACGAATAGCCAAAGCAATGCTCAGCAAAAAAAAATAAAGCTGGAGGCATAACACTACCTGACTTTAAGCTATACTACAAAGCTATAATAACCAAAACAGTATGGTACTGGCATAAAAACAGACACACTGACCAATGGAATAGAATAGAGAATCCAGAAATCAACCCACACACTTACTGCCATCTGATCTTTGACAAAGGCACCAAGCCTATTCACTGGGGAAGGGACTGCCTCTTCAACAAGTGGTGCTGGGATAACTGGATATCGATATGCAGGAGAATGAAACTAGATCCATACCTCTCACCGTATACTAAAATCAACTCAAAATGGATTAAGGATTTAAATATACACCCTGAGACAATAAAACTTCTTAAAGAAAACATAGGGGAAACACTTCAGGAAATAGGACTGGGCACAGACTTCATGAATACGACCCCAAAAGCACGGGCAACCAAAGGAAAAATAAACAAATGGGATTATATCAAACTAAAAAGCTTCTGCACAGCAAAAGAAACAATTAAAAGAGTTAAAAGACAACCAACAGAGTGGGAGAAAATATTTGCAAAATATACATCTGACAAAGGATTAATATCCAGAATATATAAGGAACTCAAACAACTTTACAAGAAGAAAACAAGCAACCCAATTAAAAAATGGGCAAAAGAGCTAAGTAGGCATTTCTCTAAGGAAGATATCCAAATGGCCAACAGACATATGAAAAGATGCTCAACATCACTCAGCATCCGGGAAATGCAAATAAAAACCACATTGAGATACCATCTAACCCCAGTTAGGATGGCTAAAATCCAAAAGACTATGAACGATAAATGCTGGCGAGGCTGCGGAGAAAAAGGAACTCTCATACATTGTTGGTGGGACTGCAAAATGGTGCAGCCTCTATGGAAAATGGTATGGAGGTTCCTTAAACAATTGCAAATAGATCTACCATACGACCCAGCCATCCCACTGCTGGGAATATACCCAGAGGAATGGAAATCATCAAGTCGAAGGTATACCTGTTCCCCAATGTTCATCGCAGCACTCTTTACAATAGCCAAGAGTTGGAACCAGCCCAAATGCCCATCATCAGATGAGTGGATACGGAAAATGTGGTACATCTACACAATGGAATACTACTCAGCTATAAAAACGAATGAAATACTGCCATTTGCAACAACATGGATGGACCTTGAGAGAATTATATTAAGTGAAACAAGTCAGGCACAGAAAGAGAAATACCACATGTTCTCACTTATTGGAGGGAGCTAAAAATTAATATATAAATTCACACACACACACATACACACACACACACACAAACCGGGGGGGGGGGAAGAAGATATAACAACAACAATTATTTGAAGTTGATACAACAAGCAAACAGAAAGGACATTGTTGGGGGGGAGGGGGGAGGGAGAAGGGAGGGAGGTTTTGGTGATGGGGAGCATTAATCAGCTACAATGTATATCGACAAAATAAAATTAAAAAAAAAAAAAAAAAAAAAAAAAAAAAAATAAGAGCTCTAATCCCATCATGAGGGCTCCATCCTCATGACCTCATCTAACCCCAATTACCTCTCCAAATACTATCACATTGGGGGCTAAGGCTTCAATATGTGAATTTGGGGAGATACAATTCAGTTTATAGCAGATGCATTGTTTCCTAATAAGTATTAAAAGAATGTTCTTTCCTTGCTATAGCCACAAATTGGCTAAGAAAAGAATGTAAAATAAGAAAACAAGGAAATTGAATAATTACAGATGGCAACAACCTTGAAGAGAAAACAAATACCTCATGAGCACTTCAAAGAGTAAGCCAAAGAGAGAGCATTATGTCTTAAAACACTCTGAAATAGGTTCTTGGAAGTTGGATATCAGTTCTCTGAGAGATGCTCCAGGAATTTTCACAAGACTCCCTGAAGAGACATGTCTCAGATAAATTGCACCCAAGTGACAGAGTTCATTCTCACGGGCCTCACAGATCACCAGGAATTGAAGATGCCCCTCTTTGTGGTTTTCTTATTTATCTACTTTTTCACAGTAGTAGGAAACCTGGGTTTGATCATAGTCATTAGAACAGATGCAAGACTCAATACACCAATGTACTTCTTCCTTAGCAATCTGGCTTTTGTTGATTTCTGTTACTCTTCTGTCATTACACCCAAAATGCTTGGAAATTTCTTGTACAAACAAAATACTATCTCTTTCAATGCATGTGCTGCTCAGTTAGGCTGTTTCCTGGCCTTCATGACAGCTGAGTGCTTGCTACTGGCTTCCATGGCCTATGACAGGTATGTGGCCATTTGCAACCCTCTCGTCTATATGGTCATAATGTCCCCGGGAATTTGCATTCAGCTTGTAGCTGCCCCCTATAGTTATAGCTTCTTAGTTGCACTATTTCATGCAATCCTCACCTTCCACCTCTCCTATTGCCACTCCAATATCATCAATCATTTCTATTGTGATGACATGCCACTCCTCAGGCTAACTGACTCAGACACTCGCTCCAAACAGCTATGGATCTTTGCCTGTGCTGGTGTCATGTTCATTTCCTCCCTTCTGATTGTCTTTGTCTCCTACATGTTCATTATTTCTGCCATCCTGAGGATGCGCTCAGCTGAGGGAAGACACAAGGCTTTCTCCACATGTGGCTCTCACATGCTGGCAGTCACCATATTCTATGGGACCCTGATCTTTATGTACTTACAGCCCAGCTCAAGCCATTCCCTGGACACAGATAAGATGGCCTCAGTCTTCTACACAGTGATCATTCCCATGTTGAACCCCATGATCTACAGCCTCCGGAACAAGGAGGTTAAAGAGGCTCTGAAGAAAGTTGTCATCAGTAAAAACCAGGCTATTGTGTTCAAGAAATTAAGAAAGTGATTTGAATAAATAAAAATAAACTGTTCCCTAAAAAAAAAAAAAAAAAAAAAAAAAAAAAAAAAAAATAAATTTGCCTCTTCATGTAGACTGTGATGCCCCAGAATGCAGAAATTACATCTTATGCATCTTTCATGCATTCAATAAACATTTGTCAAGTGAGTGCTTTGCTATTAGAGTATGAGCAAATTAAGGGTGTAACTATATCCCCAGCACATACCACAGTGTCCGGCAATAGTAGAGCTCCAATAAATATTATTGAATAAGTTCCATTATGATTTTTTAAAGAGAAAAAAAAAGCCAAGACTCTTTGATAGTAATTATTCTCAGATGTCAACAGTAGTCAAATACTTGGTAGCATGAACAACCCAGTTAACATTTGATTACAATAGAACTTGGATCATATCTGAGCTTTTCTATCTATAAATGTTTAAACTGTAGCAGCTGACTAATACAAGGCAAATGGAAAGGTGAACCAAAGTGAACATTTACAGTTAAACTTTAGAAGGGAGTTGGAGAGATTTAGATTCAAATGTCGGGTCAGTTTGCATCGGAAATATGCTTGGAATTTATCACAGCTGCTGAAAGTGGGATAGCCTGGAGGTGTAAATTGTGGAACGACAGCTGTTTTGTGGAGCAATGAAATTGGGGTAGCTCTTCTTAGTAGTCAAGTTCCCATGATTGGGGAGCACTTTTTAATTCAGGTTTGTAAAGCAATATCCTAATTCTCTCAGAGAAAGCTTACTAAAAAACTATTTATGTATTGCTTACATCAGAATTCTCAATCTCATTTGTGCGTTAGAATCATTTGTGGAGCTTTTCTCAGACAAAGAAGCCCAGGCTGCTCCTTCAAAGGTTCTGATTCAGCAAGTGCTCTTATAAAGCTTTACAGGTGATTCTGATGCATGGCCAAGGTTGAGGGCCATTGAAACAGAGTCACAATCCAGAGAAGAACTTTATTGTGAATTATTTATCCTCCAAAATCCAACATTGACTGAAATCTTTAGTACTTATTAAATTATTTGAAAATTGCACATTAAAAAGGAGTCCAGCTCTTTTGTGGGTAGGTCCCATTATGTTATGATTCATCCATTAAAAAGAAACATTTTGTTTTCTGTAGTGCTGTACAGGTCAAATGTTCATTTATATGGACAATTCTCTGAGTTGAAGTTCTTGAACTTCATGACTAAGCTCTGAGATAATGATGGCCTGTACTGAAGTAAATCCTGGAGAACAATATGTTTTCTGAGGTAGAGAAGCAAAATATAGCATTTGACACTCTTGGATTGAAAAAAATCGTATCCAATTTCTAGAGAATGTGGAAAATATTAAAATTATTTCAGATTTCAAACATCACTTATTTCAATTTTTTTTTAAACTCCAGGTAGTACTCCTAATGTTATCACAGACTATGAGATAATTTTTAGTCTATGTTAACACTTAATAGATTAAAAACAATTTTATGCCACTCTGAATACATCTTTCCTTTCTATCTTTTTAGCATTTATTTATCCAGCTTATACTTTATTATTTTACCTTAAAATGATTCCTATTTTCTGTATATGTTTTTACTTTTTAGAAACAGTGGCATTTTTTTCCCTATTATTGTTCCTTCTCTTCCTTTTATCTCTTATAAGGACACTTCATAGCAGGTTCTTTTTCTTTTTTTCTTGTGTATTTAGAGAACTATACCCTTTAGTGGAGTACTAAATTTACAGCAGAAGACCTACGTTTGAATCCACACTCTGCCATCTACCTATGACCTTACTCAGAATCTTTGAGGCTCAATTTCCATGATGCTATAACCCCTATTGATGGTGATTATAATAAGGGCTCCCCAGATCTGTGAGATGGTAAATGCAGAGGCCCCATATACTTTCTGCCTGAAGCATATTAATCCTTGATACCTGTGAGTTTCTTTCCTTCTTTCCTATGTAAAGGATCCTTAAAAATATAGTTCTGTCCAGGACATCTGGATCCTTGGTCTTGTTCCTATAGCCTCCAAACAATTGCCATTTGCAAATTTTAAAACTCTCAAAATATGCCCCATGGGTTGTACCTTAAAGATAGTAGGAAGTAAGACATTTTATAAAAGATTCACATTGATCACAGCTCAATCATTCCTTTGTGTCCAATTTAAAGAAACTGCCTTGAATTAAGACATAGCCTGTTTTCAGTAACGGGGAAGACACATTATAAATATTATCAATTGCACTCCATTCTCCAAAACACACTTAAGCATGGTCCCACAAACTAGCTTTCCTATTTAGTCAATAGCACAATTGTCATACAGGTAACTAGTCCTTGGGATCACCTTTGTCCTTCACATTTAACACATATTGGTCACCATGTACAAAGTAGTCTAGTTTCTTTTTTAAAGTCTTAGAGCTATCCCTAATATAGGACTTTACCATGCCCGCCTCATTTCAATGGCCTCTACCCATCAATTCATCTTCACACTGCTGGATTATCTTTTCCTTTATTCCAGCTCTTTGTGGTTTCTGAATGTTTGCTGAATCCAGGCCCAAATTCTTGCCTGACATAAAGTTTTCTCTTATTTAATCTCTTCTGCTTTGTCTACAACTATCACCTGCTATTCTCCAATGTGAGAGAAACTCTTACTCCTACTTCACACTGGACTGGTCAGTATCTCACTCCCCACAGGCGGATGCCTGACTCTACTATTTTATCTATGCTAGTCACACGTGGAATCCAGGCTTTTTCTAATCTGCCTGTACACAGTTTAGAAACACATGAAGGTCCAGTTTAAGTTCCAATTCTGCTAGGAAGGTTTTCTTTTCCCACCAGAAAAGGCCATCTAGGATTTCCCTGCCTTCTAACTTGATGGGTACCTGTTATCTTTTATCTGCATTTAGGCAACTACATCTTTTTTATTGCCTGCCTTATTTCAAGAGGTTTTAACGTAACATTTCTGTGAACCTCTTGCTGCAGCGGTGAATCTGTAGGCTACTTAAGAGCAGAAAATATGTTGTTTGAGTCTCAGATCTGCAATTTACAAGCTATGACTCTAGGCAAATTACTTAAATTTTGTTTTGTTTTGATTTTTAATCTCTAAAATGAGGATAATAATACTGTTCCTATCCAAACTACCACATAGTATTGTTATGTATGACAAAACTTTGTTATTAAAATGCTTCATAAATGATGATAATCTATTTATACTTAAATAAACTAGTTTTTGTTTTTTGTATCTGCCAAAATGCTAGCACAATGGTAACTGAGGAGGATTTATTTACTATAAACTAATATAATTGAATTGAAGTAATGATAGTTGGTGTCTTTGATACACTAACAAATACACATGTGATTAAAGCATTCATTCTTAGTATTCAGGTTTATTTTTGGAGGGGTGCAAACTAGTGAATATTAGACATTATTAAAAATTCACTGAAGCATTCATAATAATGCTTTCGTTGGTTTTGTGTTCTGTATTTCCATTGGCTTTGTGTTGTGAAGTAGGCATTTAGGTTCCTACTGCTCTAACATAGCTGCTGCTTATTTGGAATGGTAGCTGGGAATCTGAATTCCTCTGCCTACCTGTGCAACAACTGCAGGAGTGAAAGTATATAAGGGTTTATCTTCACTCTGATGATTCAGTAACTTTCCTGGCCCTTTCCTCTTTACTCCGTATGACACAATTCTTTACATAATGAATCACTGCAGATTAATAACCTTTATTATATGTTTCCAGCTGGTATCTGTAGGGAGTCAGATTAAATCTTAGGGAAGTTCTCAATGGAACCTTAGCCTTTGATCATGCCACCAGTGCTCTAACTTTAGACGTGTGACAAGATGATTAGAGTGTTTTAAGATCCTGGTACCAGGCACAATACAAAGTTGAAGGCTGCCATGAATTCTGCTCCTTAGGCAGAATATCATCCTTTGAGGCATTCATTGACAAGAAAGTAAGATGTAAAATAAAGGAGTTGTAATTCAAATCAAGAAGAATAAGGCATATTGAGAATACTGTCAAACATACTGTGGACTTTATTAGGCACCAGATCTTGACCCCAATTAGGAAATAGTAAAAAATTTAAGGCCTAGATTTAATAGAGGTCCCGTACATAACTCCAAGTAGTTTTATAATTATTTCCCCACCTGCCATATTTGATGTTAAATAAAAATGAATAATAATTCAAAATTCCATCAATATGCTTGAGTTAAAGAGAGATTTTCTTTTACTGAACAAGCATTCTGGGAGAGTTATGGGTCAACATGACGACAGTTGTTATATCTAAAACATCGTGGATAAAAATGATAACAAAGTAGCGTGAAATAAAATCAAGGCTGATTTTCAGCAAAATTTTAAAGCAGAAGCTGTGTGCCTCCTCCTTGTTGACTCCCAATTCTTCCTAGGCTCTGGTGTCCCTTGCTACCCAGAGTTTGTCACTGTAGCCCCTCTCCATCTCCTTTATCCAATAGTTGAACAGACTCGCTCAGTGTCTTCATTACCTTGGGTGTCTAACAGGTGACTAGTTGCCAATTTTTGTACTCTAAAATGGGCTATTAAATTAGTATGTTACTGCCCTTCTTCCTTCCTTTATTTGCTTTTGGTAGGATCTTTTGATTGCATAATAAAAATAAAATAATAATAATAATAGCTAATTTAATGTAATTTACTACATGACTGACATTATTCTAAGCACCTTATATAAATCAACACATTTAATCCTTATACCAACTCTATGAGTTATATATTAACATTATATCTATTTTATAGATTATAGAATTGAAGTACAGAGATGCTAAGTAGGACATAAATAGAAGTGGCAGAGTCAGAGTTTTGAAATTAGACAGTTTAACTCCAGAGCCCCTACTCTCAACCACTAAGCTATCCTGCCTAAATGTGGGGTGGAAAATGCCCATGAATTGGAGTAATAAATACCTATTCAAATCTCTCTTCCTTTTATTGGCCTGTGGCTTAGACAAGATATTTTATTTCCCTGAAATTAATTTTCTAAGACGTAGAATAGTAACAATATTTACAATTAAAAGTTTATTGTACATAAATAAACTAATGTATATAAACCACCTGCCATGAAAATGTAAAGCATTCTTCATGTTTGAATGTATGACTGGGTTGAAATGGGGAAGATATTTTTGTGCAAAGAGATTTTGTGCAATCGCTCAGCTGCCCTTCTCAGCCTGTGTATAGTATAGAGTAGGCCAACATGGAACATTTGCAATGGCAGTATCAGATAGGTCAGCCCAGTGTTGTCAGTCAGAATTTGGAGAAAGTTAAGAGCAACATGAATGCAAGAAGCAGAGGTGACAGTCACCATATCTGCAAACCAGAGGATACCTGAATCACAGTGTGCATGCAACCTTCATATTGACAGGCATTTGTTGGTAGCCAACTTTTAGGAGATGATAAAGTTATTAAGCAGAGGTTTATAAAAAGATGCTATGTCCTGGAACACTAGTATACTCATATAAGACATACTTTAAATGTAAGTGTAAAATGTACACTTATGTAGAATATAAACACTGCAAATGTTTTAAACTGTCTTTACTTGGCCTATCGAGTAGAAAGTGAATTATATTTTTTTAATACTTCCTCCATGTGATCCTCAAAGGATAAAATCTGAATTCTTTTTAGCTTTACATGCTAAAAGAGAAATCTGTTAAGCAGCTCTATTCATTTTTCCTTCGAATTCTGTAAACGTCAGAAAAAATGTTACATGTAAAAGATTGTCACATTGAAGGAACATTATCAGGAAATTCACATCTGCCAATGACGTCATGAAGACTGCATTCAAACAAGACAGTTACTTCCAAAGTATTGATTATTGAACTAAAAATACTTACAATGTTTATCTTTCAAAACCAATCTCTAATGAATAAAATGTCCTATTATTTTAAAGATTATTTGGAAAGAATTAGCATTTAGAGCATTTTGTACCTAATACATGTCATTAATACTTTACATTAGCTTCCCACATAAGGGAAGATAAATACTATCCAACTTTATAAATAGATCTTGTGGGAAAATTGCTTTTTCCTTGAGGTTAAACAATCTGATATACATTTTTAATGTAGGGATGGTTTAATGCAGTTTGAAAGCTAACCCACGTTAGGTTGTAACACGCCAATCCTGCAAATAACAGACTTCATCATTTAGGGTGTTTTAAAGACTCATTACATTTGGTCTCCATAGTTGCTGGGATATATAGAGAAGCTGGACAATGTGTTAATAAGACTAAACAATATTACTTAACAGTTAAAAAGCAGGCAATAGTTAAGTGGGATAAATTGTCATATGACAGAGAATGTTTAGGTATAAATAAGTTCTAATAAAGTTAAACATGTGAAAGACTATAAGAAGCAGGTGACAGTGATTACCAGCTCCTTTTGTAATTCATTAAGGATGGAAAAGGAAGTGGTTTGAAATTGCAGTAGGAGAGATTTAGGTTAGATATCAGAAAGAACTTCCTGTGAGTGTTGCTGATCACTTTTTAAAGAGCTTCTTAGAGATATTTAAGAATAGGATATAAACTTTTCCACCACGGATGGTTTAAAAGCAGTCCCAATCACAGTGACTTTGATTAGATTGTATTCTGATGTCTTTTTTTAAAGATTCATCAGTGAACGTTGGTGTGTGTATGTGTGTGTGTTTGTTTTTAAAGGAGAATAGATGTGACTCATGATCACAAAGTAAAACAATGGATTCCACAGCACAGTGACAAAGCTAGGTGGCATGGTAAAACTCAGATACCTTGTGAAGATGCTGAGTGATAAAAGAAAGTCAGAAATCCTCAGTTTATAAAAATTAAGTACTGACCTTGAAGTTATTTTAAGTGAAATAGTACATTGACACAATTACCAATTTTTATGAAAATCAGAAAAAATTCCCATATGAATCTTCTCTTCTTTGCCCTACCTTGAAAATATTATTTCAAAACTGTAAATCTGTAAATAAAATATCAGAATAATGCTTAAAAAGGCAGATTGCAAAGTAAACTTGGCACTTTCACTGCCCTTGCATGCGGATAAGGAAACAAAAGCTTAAGAAAACTGAGTGGATTGTTCAGGTTCATGTAACTTCCTAGCAGCAAAACCGGGCATCGTGGCTGTGGTGGTGTACTGCACAGATATTTCTCCTGTGCCCCTCCCCCACTACACTTTTATGCCTGAGACACTCATTCCATCTGTCCAACAACAGCTGGAAGTGTTGTTTGCTGAGACAAACCACCAATTTCCTGTACAGGAATTACTCTCTTTGTCTGGGCGTTGTCCTCTGCTCTAGGGAGTTGTCTTGCCTAAGTCTATGCCTCCTTCCTAGGAACAGCCTGAATTCAATGACTGATTGATGTTGGGGCCGGCAGAAATTTAAAGGACCAGCCTCTTTTCCTCAATTTAGGATAGCCCTGGTGGGCCCATTCTAGCTCCAGAGCTCCCACAGAGAGCAACTGAGGCCTTTGTTTCAATTGCATCAGGGTTCCATTTCTCTATCTACCCAGTTCTGGTTTCCTCACTCCCTCATCTATAGGTGTTTGTCCTGTGAGCAGTTCCCAAGAAACTTCCTGCGTGCAATCTGCATCTGAATCTGTTTCCCAGGAAGCTGGACCTAAGGTAGTCAGTGTAGACTGAGGAAGAAGACTCTAACGTGGGTTTGAAGCTGGATCATTCGTTGGCCAGCTGGTAATGAGGACCTCATCACTAGTAGTTAAGTAGAGTACTGAACACCTCTAGCATGTGTCAACTGAAGTATAATAACTACCTAGTTTAGGATCAACAAAGAAAGTTTATTTGAGAATTCAGTAAACAATTCAGTTGCCCTAGAATAGGGCAACACTCCAAGCCAAAATGGTTCAGAATGCTCTTTCCCACCACACCTGCAGGCCATTTTTATAGCTAGAGAAAAGGAAGTGACATAAAGAAGCAACCTGATTGGCTGCAGTTGGCATTTGCCTTATATGGTCATGTTTTGGCAATGTTCAGCTTCTAATTGGCTGGGGATTCAGTTGCTGTGATTGGCTGAGACTCAGTTGCTTGGTTACAAGGGTATAATCTTAAGTTAAGTTACAGTCTGTTTACATATCAAGTTGGGTTACATTTCACTTTGTATGGAGAAACCTTTAGGTCAAATTCAAAACACATGGAGACAGCTTTAGGCCAAACTTTTTTCAGAGAGCTCCACTTAAAACATGTCTGCAGGTCAAGCTGAGGTGCCCCTTGCTTCATTTTAGGTGCCTTAACCAGATTGGTACTATTTTCTTTATCACATGCTTTATTGGTCCAATTATTAATTCTTTCACTGTTGGTGACTAGGAAGGGATACTGTTGAAAGGTAATGCACTGAGTGTTTGGGAGTAGTAATCATCATAAGGTCAATGACATTAGATGGTTCTTACTGAGTGTTATCAGTGCATTGGAGAAAGACCAAAAAAGACTGAGGATTGTTAAATTACTAACTTAATGTGAACTGTGAAAGTTAGAGTGTTTATTCAGCAGTATATAAGGAGACTCTCATTTCCTATGCCAGAGGAGAGAAAATATTGAAAATCAGATCCAGGATTTAATTACAAGGGTGGTGAAATTTCAGAAAAAGTTAAATTCTCAAAACTGTCAAGTTTTTTCTACCAAGATCAGGTCCCTGATTGGGAAGGAATAAAATCTTGAGACTTGAGACAGATGTCTAGATTGACACCCCTGAAAAACCCAGATCACCCTGAGTCCTTTGGGTCTGCAGGAGTGGGCCACTCCTCCTTATTAAAGGCTAGAAGATCTTCCCCCTTTCTTGCTTGAAGATGATGCAGAGGCTTTTTCTTATAAAATAACACTTTTCCACTTCCAGCTGTTGGGAGTATTGGCTACTGTGATTTCCTATTGGTAGTTTCCATTGGCCAAAGTGATCTGCTTCATCCAAGATTACACCTCTTCCTTTGGTGTAGCATACATTTGATAACTGGTTGATGTGGGGTCAAAAGGCCTAGCTGCCTTGCCGCAAGTGAGCGCAACTCTGAAGGGCTCCCCATGAGATCTGCTAAAGGCTTTGTTGTAACTACACGGAAATTCAATTTCTCTCTTTGATTAATTTTGCTTCCCTGTTTCCCTCATGTGTATGATTCCCAAGTGTACTCATCATCAAGTAATGCCCCACCCCTGGCATTTTTTCTGCACGCAAATCTTCACGTCAGCATCTCTTTCCCAGGGAACCCGACTTAAGACAGAACTCAAGTCAACTGACCTCCAGTCTTGGGCTTAATTCTAGCACATCAAGCTACATATATATTTACATGTCAAATGTGTGTGTATCATATGGTCTTTACGCATGGGATGAATTATTTAATTTTTAAAAAAGGTAACCATCATTACTAATAGACTAGTAAAAGTACCAATACTGCCATTTTAACTCCTTTTACTTTCAGGCTAAAAATCCCAATCCCAGGTCTTATTTTCATATTGCTCATCTCTGGGGTGTGTTGCCAACTATTGATGATCATTAGTTGCATTGATTATCATTGCAGTCAGCTTCTTTTGAAGGTTTTGCAGGAAATAGCCTCTAAACACAAATCAGATAATTTCCTTTACTTATTTTGGCAACAGCAAATATAATGGGTAAATTAACAATTAAGAGGATCAAAACATACTTCTATATTGAGAGATGGAATTGCTCTTAAGACCTTCCCCATCTTGACTCTCAGAGAAGTATCTTAGCAAGATATAAGTAGATGCCTCTACCCTGGAAATATTGGCCTGATTTGGGTGGGAGCATCTCCCTGATAAGGAAGGCATCGCGGAAGTAATTGTTACCCTGGAGTACTATGATTTTGAGCTCTTTGGTCATTTGGGAAAGAAAGAAATGTGATACTGTGGAAACGACATTGGAGGAAGCTGTCATAACTTCTTGTATGACCCTGAATAGGCAAGTTTATTTTTCTGTGCTTCACTTTTCTTGTCTGTGAAACAGGCAACCAGGATAAACAATTTCTAAGACTTTTTACCTGGTTCCAGAATTACATATTTAGTTTATTTTTTAATCAGCAAATTATCTCTTGTTTTTTTAAAAGAGTATTTGCTGTCTTTTCTTTTGCATTCTATGAAGCATCAAATGATTATTTTTTATTTTTATTTTATTTTTACTGTTTAGTAACCTAAAATCATTAATATTATAAAAAACAAACACACTTTTCTTCAGTGTATCTGATAAAAAATTGTGCAGTGAATATTTTATGTAAAGAAAACTCCAGAGGTTATTTAAAATTTTGGTTTTTAACCACATATAGGCAGATGAGGCCAGATATAGGGCATTCTCAGTAGCAACAATAGCATATTCAAAATATGAGTTCTTGGGGAACTATGAGTGTTTAGTTTAACTAGGGCTTAGGGAAGTTTTAGAAATTTGGCAAGAAATAAGACTAGAATGTAGCCACTGGCCAGATTATGAAAGACAATGGACAATTTCAGAATGTCTGTGTTTTTCTCTCTCTCTACTGTGGAAGAAGATAGGGGAAGAAAACAATTAGTTACAGGGTTAAGATTGGAAGTGAAGTAGAATAGATGGAGAAAGCAAAAAGACGGAGTGAAATAGAACTGTTTCCTTTTTCCTTCATCTTAAGCTCCATGTGTAAATAGAGACTGAGAAAGCAGATGGACTCGAACTTCTTCCCTAATTGGAAGATGATCTTTTGTCTTCAGTGTCTCCTATATATTTTCTTACCTCCTGATGTATTTCCTTTCCTGATCCTTAAAATTTATGAATAGTTGGCTTTGAATTGTACAATGGGGAGTTGGACTTTCTAGCCCTAAGATGATCATGACCTCAGCTTTTGTTCTAGTCTACTCCTACTTTTGGTACATGCCTAGAACATATCCTCTGTACTTACACCTACCAGCAACACTCAGGGCATCAGCGTTTCAGGGTTCCTTTACATCCTGAATACTGACTGTCTTGGATATAATAGTTGTGTGCTGACCAAGGAGGTAGCCATTAGCCACATGTGGCCATTTACACTTCATTACAATTAATTTAATAAAATAGAATTAATTAAAGTTATTTAAAAAAATCATTTCCTCAGTTGTACTAGCCACATTTCATGGGCTTAATAGCTACATGCGATAGTGTCTACCATATTGGGCAGTTCAGATATAGAACATTTTCTTCACTACAGAAAGTTCTATTGGATGATGCTATTAAATCTGATTTACAGAGCATGGTCCTGATTAAATTTTGCCCTATGTGGAAAGAACTGACTTAGGGTGACACACTTGGAGTAAAGATTTAGATCAAGCCAGGCTTTAGGCTGCATCGACTTCCTAAACGATTTAACTTCAGTGATCAATTAGAAAGTTGAGTCATTTACAATGTCCTAGTCATTTTGTCTTTAAAATGACATTTGTCCCTTTTCCCCCCATTTCCATTGCCACTATTCTTAATAATCATGATAATAATGACAGTTAAAAGTTGCCAGAGGCTATATGCTTCTTATACATCATCACATTTAATTCTCACAACAATTCCATGAAGTGGTTAATGTTATCATTCCCATTTTACAAATGAGAAACTTGAGGCTTAGAGCAATCAAGTGACTTGCTCAAAGCAAACAGCTGGCAAGTGGCAGAGCCAGGATTTGAACCAGTATTTGTTCGGCCCCAGAGCTAACAAGCTGTTAGATTACATTGCCTTTATCATTACACACTTAGATGGCTAGAAAACATCTGGCTGTTTATCTGTCCTTATTTTCTCCCACTTACAGTTAGATTGGGTACTGTTGTCTGACCAATTTTTCTTTTCTTTTCTTTTTTTTTTTTTTTTGTCGTTTTTTCGTGACCGGCACTCAGCCAGTGAGTGCACCGGTCAGTCCTATATAGGATCCGAACCCGCGGCGGGAGCGTCGCCGCGCTCCCAGCGCAGCACTCTACCAAGTGCGCCACGGGCTCGGCCCTGACCAATTTTTCTTAAATTTTACTTTTCTCCTCAAAAATATTCATGTCTCTATTTTGCTGTGCATCTACTCAAAACTCCATGGCCCGACTTTTTTAAAAAAAATAATTTTATTGATTTTTTGTAATTCATAAAAACCTGTGATTTATTTCAAAAAGCACAAACTGATAGCCTTTACTTTTCAGGATTTTAAAAAATAAAAACATTCATTTCATTATTATTATTCTTATATATGATTGACTGTGGCCAGGATTTTAGAGTCCTCTATGATCTCTGCACATGTCCAACCTGAATTTATTGTCCACCTGTCTTTAATGAGCACCTTCTGCTTCTAATCCGAGCAGTCCCCTTATATTTCAGAGACATGATTGTTTTCGGGCTACAGCCTGGGCTCCACAATTTGCCATTTAATAACAGATTCCCTTGAATTGCCTACTGACATTTTGTGTTTATTAATGGGCTTAATAAACACCTATTGGTTGCTAAAATAAATTTAAATTATGCTTCTAAATTCCACTGGCAAGAAAGGAGGCTAGAAATATTATATTTTCTAGGAAATACAAAGTGACCAGTCTTGTCACAAGCATTAATCATACAGGTATCAAATTACTAAATACATCTTCAAAGAAAATTTTTTAGTGAGATAGCTTATGTGTATCATGATATAAACTTTTGTTAGCACTCAACCCATCAGGTAATATTTACTTTATAGCTCTAGCTGAAAATGTCCAATTACTGTTAAATAATACTCAACATGGTCATCCTTAGAAGTTACAAAAAAACAAATTGAAATGCAACTAAACTTTGGCTTCTCCATGAATGCTTTAGAAGATGTGTTAATTCCTCAAAAATGTCAGCCTTAAATAAATTTAATGGAAGTGTGGGTTTACATGTGGGTAGGAAAGAGGGAGAAAGATGCAAGAGGATAAACACTGGGTTGTCTTTCAGAAAAAAGACAATCTTAGTAGAAGAAGAATGACTTGGCTTTGGCGTAAAACAATTTTGGGTTTTGAGTCCATTCTTTGCTATTTACTGTGTGCCTTTTACAAGTCTCTTATCTTCTGTGATCTTCATTCTTCCCATCTGTAAAATGTGGATAATAATAACTGTGGATGGCAAAATAATGCCCCCTCCCCCCAAAGATGTCCATCTCCTAACCTGTGAACCTGTGAATATGTTATATTACACAATAAAAGAGTCTTTGCAGATGTGATTAAAAATATGTATCTTGAGATGGAGAGATTATCCTGGATTATTCAGGGGGATCAATCTGGTCACATGAGTCCTTAAAAGTGGAGAATTTTTTTCTGGTTGAAATCAGAAAGATGCTATGACAGATGAAATAGAGGAGATTTGAAGCATGAGAGGGACTCATCCTAATGTCGCTGGCTTTGATGGAGAGAGGAGGCTAAGAACCAAGGAATGGGACGGCTTCTAGAAGCTGGAATGGCCGTCAGCTGATGGCCAGCAAAGAAATGGGGACCTTACAGCTGCAAAGAACTAAGTTCTGCCAGTAGCTTGAATGATCAAGGAGACAGATTCTCCTCTAGAGCCCCCAGAAAGAAACACAGCCCTGCTGACACCTTGATTTTAGCCTGGTGAGACCCTTGTTAGATTTCTGACCTACAGAACTGTAAGACAATAAATTCGTGTTTTTTAATCCACTAAATTTGTAGTGATTTGTTATGGCAGCATTAGCAAATTAATACAACAATATTATTCCATCTATCTCATCTATCTTGTTGTGTGATAATGGGCATAAAAATGCTTGGTAAATTATAAAATATCATACATGAGCTAATTGTTATCACTGGTGTTCACAGTATCATCAGGCTCAATCCTGCTTTGGAATGCCAACTTTTAACATGCCAGTCTTAGAAAATAATGGCTACTATTTATGAGCATTTACTATGTGCAAGCTATTCAGTGTGAACTATATGATTTTACCTGGATGAGATGAGATAGAAAACATTATGCCATATTACATATGTGGAACGTGACAAGAAATTTGACCCTATTGGATTTTACAAGATTTATATTTTTAAGGATTTTTCTGTGTTAAGGAAAATAGTCAGGGTTAGAAAACTTCAGAAATGCAGTTCCAGTGATAAGGTACGAGGAAAGAGTTATTTAAGTTTGTTTTCTCTGCTCTTTTTTGATCATTACAGAAAAAATTTAAAATAGAAGTTATCGGAGAAAGAGATGCAGCATTTGAAGTGATTAAATATAAGCTATTATCCGGAGTGGTGTTCATGAAAATATTCACAGTTTACCTTTAGATCTTGGCTCAGAAAATCCCTCCTGCTGAACTGTGGGCTGTGATCAGACACCAGCCCCGGTGAGCTGTCTACTGTGTATGCATTTTGTGTGATGAGAGAAATAAAAGAAGAATGCTTAGTTTGAAAACAAGGCTTAAGTACAATGCTTTGAGTCCTGAAATCCCAAACACATCGCCATGGACAAAAATGTTCTTTGAAAATTAATTGAAGACGTTCAGCCCTACGCTTGGAGATATTCTTCCAGACAGCTGCAGACTTTAGTGATGTTCTTTCATGTAGTCAGAACAAACTTTTTTTTGGCAGGGAGAGAACGCTAGAAATGGCAGGTCATAGGAAGGTAAGCAAATAAGGACGGTAAGCAAATACCCTGGATTGCTTAATGATTTTGATGCTATTTCCTACATTGAAAGGATGATGTCAGTGAGACATATGCTCTGAAATTTCCAGTAATTATTTTGAGTATCTGTACCCTTGTTTCTTAACTCTCTTTCTGACACAGTGTGTGTGTCTGAATTTGGGGATGTATGTCGTGCTTTTGGAAGAAAATTTCTTGACCAGACCAAGTTAAAGAAAACACACCCATACCCTCATGACCTTAGTTCTAGGGCTGGCCCTAACCAAAGCAGTGGAGACAGATTTTCTTTTTTCTAGGACTTTGTACTTCTCTATTCTCTGTCCTTTACTCCATTTCAAAATTTTCCACTGCCACACACCAAAGTACTCTTACATTACCTTTGAACTCCACAACATTTAATGAACTGATTTACCCTTCTGTACTATCAACTTATTTGAGGTCATTTGCATTTTAATGGAGAACTTGGAAGGCGTGGTTATTTCACAGGAAGAAATATCTAATGGCAGCACTACTGAATTTATGGGTAAAGATGTCTTCTTGGAGCCTCTCAATAAGACATCAATTAGTACCCAGTTGCCTATTTCACCTGTATATATTTCCCAGGAGCTGAGTGTGGGTATAGCTAAATTCCCTGGGCACTAGTTGCTAGTTGTTCCATAGGATGCACCAATATTAGGTATTCTAGTTATAACTAACATCTCATTAGGGCTGTGAGTGATAAACAGATATGGTATTACTCATATTCATTAAGCATTTAAATCCACATTCACAATTAATACCACACAATTTACACGATAATAAGGAATACAACAGAAATGCTACGTGGCCCTTAAGCCACTATTTCCTGCAAGGTGTGGATTATACCCAGCTGACAATTTCACACTGATTATAAGGCTGATGCTAATGCTTAGTGTCTAGGACAGTTGACCCTTGAACAATGCAGGGGTTAGGGGCACTGACCTCCTGTGTAGTCAAAAATCCCCAGATAACTTTTTACTCCCCAAAACTTAACTATTTAACTACTACTTAAGTACATGGCCTGATTCCCTGTGGTTGCTGAGCCCCACGAGGTGGGGTTGCTCCATCATTACTTAAGTAGTACTACATGTTTGTTGAGTAGATCATGCATTAAACAACTGGACTTGGTACCCTGGAATAAGGCACATGGGAAGATCAGGGTAACAGTGCTCATTTCTTATATCAAGAGCTATTAATCATTGATACAAGCCTATGAGACATATAATTTCAGTTTTCAACCTTGTGCTGGAAAAAAGAAGTATTTTACATGAGGGCAGAAGAGTTTGAAATGTTCTGTCTTCCCCCATCTGTTCCAGATAATCACTGTCTCTTAGGTCTGAGTTACTTGTATCCTAAATGTTCTTATGTTGCTTTGAAAGATCTCTAACTAACTCTGTACCCCAGGGAACACTGGAGAAGAGGGACTGATTTGCCAGGGGCATTCTTTCTTCTTGTGCTGAGTAAATCCACAATTGCCTGCTTTTCCTGGGGGGAAAGAATTAAATACTCATTACTATTGATGAGGCATAAATTTAGCATCCTGTTTTGGATCCACTAATATTTAATTGACTATGTCACTCCAATGTCAATGCTAGAGAAAGCCTTATAGGTATTTGGATTCTTTAGCCAGGTTACATTTAAAATATTATTTAGACAGTTTAGCAATTCACGCTAAGTATGACCAAAACGATGACACCTGTACTACGTGGTGGCCCAAGGCATGAGTCTTACAGTCATTGTAGACCCCTCTCACGTAATTCATTTAAATCTTATCCATTTTACCTCCCACATATTTCTTACATATGAGAGATCTTCAAAAAGTTCATGGAAAGATTCATATTATCTTTTAATTCCATTTTTCCACCAATGTTTTGAAGTACCATATATATATCCCTTTCTCTCTAGCCCCACTGCTATTGTTCCAGTTCAACCCATCATTTTAATTTTTACTTTTATTTTGACATAATTTTACACTTGATGAAAAGTTGCAAAAAGAATAAAGTAACTCCAATATGCCATGCACCCAAATTCCTCAAATGTTAACATTGTATATTTGTTTCTCTCTTTTCTTTCTCTTCACGTATTTTTTTCCCTGAATTATTTGAAAGTAGTCATGATGTTCCTCTACCTCCAAATATCTCATTTTGTATTTTTTAAAATCAGGGCTTTTGATTCTGTAACCACAGCATGATAAAATCAAAATAATTGTGAAATAACACTGAAATAATAACAGTATTGTTTAATTTACAGACCTTATTCAGATGTTGCTAGTTTGTCCTGTAATGTCCTTGAAGCAGAAGAAAATCCCATATCATGACCTGCATTCAGTTGTCATGTCTCTTTAGCCTTCTTTTATCAGTCTGTCTTCCATGACATTGACATTTTTGAAATGGACATGCCAACTATTTTGTAGTCTGTCCCTCAGTTTGGGTTTGTCTGATGATTCTTCTTGATTAGATTCAGGTATGCATTTTTGGCAGGAATATCAGGGATGTGATGTTGAGTTCTTCTCAATGCGTTACATAGGGAGGCACATGATGTCAGTTTGCTCCTTTACTGTGGTTGTCAACTTTGATCACCTAGTCAAGATGGTTTTCTGCTAGTTTCTATACTGTAAACTTACTATTTTTCCTTTTATAATTAATGAGTATCTGGTGGGAAGGCCCTCATTATTTTTTCACCAGGATTACCTGATCCCTCTATGCTGGATAGCTACTGTTAGCCCCACCATATTCCCTGCTTTGGGCCTACAAGGCTGCCTTGTGTGCACTACATTATTCTGGTCCTCTGGTTTCTAGTTGGGTTGGTCCATGGGGAGTCCTGCAGGAGATCTGAAAAGGGTGAAGAGTGAGGACCAGGGATATATCCCCTTGGTTTCCTTCCCTAGGACATGCTCTTATCCTCAGGGGAAGGTCTCTCCGGCTGAAGCTCTGGGGTTTGTAACTGCCCCTTCTTCTTGTTGCTTCAAGCCTAAGGGAGCAGCCCTCTTCCCTTGTGGTTTCCTTACATTCTTCCCAGACCTTTGTAAACTCTCCTCACATTTCCCGGTTTGAATGTGTCATCCATTTCCCGCCAAAATCCTTAAGAAACAGTCTCCTGTTGCATTGTTAGCTCCCTACGTTCCTAATTTCTCTCCATTGCAGACACTGCTTGCTGCTCTTTCATACAGTCTGAACTCTGACTTACTCTTATGTCAGTACTGACTCAGGCGGAAGGTACATTGGATGCCAAAGTCATCTGGGAATTGGATCTAGGATGAGCTGTTCTGCTCTGCAGCCAGTCCTGCAACAAGCATGGGGACTTTTCCTTACTCTCACATTGCTGGTATAACTCATGCCAGCAGACTTCTGCTTTGGTTTTCTGCTTAGCATTCTGACCTCCAATGGGGGTAGAGTCCTCTTCTGATCTAGTATTTTTTCTTTTTTTTAAAATTAGGGCTTTAGTATCTTGCTTTTCTCTGCTGGTCCCCTTCTCCAGAATGTTGGACCCTCATCCCCAGATTCCCACTTATTTTCTGGGATCATGTTTGGAATAGAATGCTCTCCCAGGTGTGCCATCTTTCTTTCTTTGCCTTTCCACACCCCTCCCCTCCCTGTTCTGCTTTGTTTATTTCTTTCCCCCTCCCCCCATGCTAACCTATGTGGACTTATCAACTCTTGCCTTCTGGCTTCCAGCAGGGTTTGGCCATTGGGGAACCATGGCAAGAAATTCAAGGGAGTGACTAAGATAGTGGTAATTATACCATTAGCTTCTTCCTTTTGTGGTTACCTTGAGCTGCCCACCCCCTTCCCCCGAAGGTCAGAGCTCCTCTCCAGGCAGTCTTCTGCTTCCAGATTCCAGAAACTATTCCCTCTGCTCATCTCTTCTGGCCTAGGGATGGTTACTGGCTAGCCAGGCCCTGGGTTATTGTGTTCTCCCTTGTGGTCTAGACCTACACCTTTAGAAATAGTTCCTTTATCAAACCTCCTTGAATTATTGTAACCTTGAGTGTGACTGATGCTTCCTTCTGGGACCCTAACTGATACAGGTTCTATGGACATCCCTTTTTGTCTTGGTGTATCATCTAGTGCCTGAAACCTCATTATGCCAGACTCAGCGGCTCTCAGATACTGATGACTGCTGCAACCAAGCCAGAGGATCACTGTGTTCTCTTGGACTGGTCATTTGACTGTAGACTACCTCCTTGGGCACCAGTCCTTTAGCTGGGTCAGTTTCTCCCAGTTTTGTCCCTGCCCAGTCCTGGCATCATTCCCCTCATCACTTACTCACACTGTTAAAGTATCAGCATGCCCTGCAGCAAAAGCAATGCTCACCAAGGTGAAAACACAAGTCTCCCATCTGTAAGCAACATGAGACAGACTTTTAATTCTGACCTGCCTCTTTTGATGTTGGAACAGACACCCGAAATGTCTTCTAATCCAGTTCAACTACGATGAAAACACGTGTCGGCTATAATGTATATTGAGAAGTTTAAAAAAAAAAAAAAAAAAAAGAAAAGACATGTCTAAAATATTCTTACATAAACCACCAAGGACATGCTTTTCAATATGATTGTATAACATTGTTTGCTAATTTAAATTGGTGGTTGTTTTAGGTATTGAGAAATGAGTATGAATGGGCTTTATTCAGCTAGGATTTACTGTCAAGAATATCCTGTACCTACTTGATAACCTTATAAATCTCTCCATTGATGGAGATATTTGTAAGTGTTAAAAATTGAGCTAATAGATTACTAGTCATGTATATAATATTTTCAGCTTACTGTTGTTTTCAGATAATACAATTTTTACATAACTCAGAAATATATCTTTGTGAGTCTCTGAGATTGTGCCAGGTACAAAGAATAATTGATAGTGAAATGTCCTAAATTGTAACATGTTACTTTGAGGCATTTTTAATTAAGCTAGCGTTATGAGATCATTACATTTGGAGTTTTCAAGTATATTAGTTTAGTAACACATTAACTCTGTTGGTAATGTATGAACTCTATACTTTTTGGCAGGATATTACCTGCTATGATGCTTTGGAATTGCTATTTATACTCAGTTTTGAGTTGGTAGGTTAAAGATTTGACAGACTTTGCTGTTTGTCTTATGTTAAAGGACTGAGTGTCTTGGTCCAGTTCCTAATAGGCTTCTGTTTATTTCTGTTGAGATCGGTATTAATAGGTCTTTGTAGCAAAGATGCCAAGGACTGACCTGGAATGGACTCTAAATTAATTCAGCTTTGAAGATGTTCCTTCTGAGTCATGATTGAGTCCAACTATTAGCACCATGTGCTAGAACAGAATTATCACTGACCACCTTTCCTATTCTGTGAATTGGAGAGACCATCAAAACTATTTAGTCAAGGATGTTAAGTAAATTTATTTGTTAGAAGACAAGCAACATCTTGAATCTGACTTGGGATGTTCTAAGGCTCAATCTACTTATAGTAAGATATAGGAGGAATTTTCAACAGATTTCATAAGGAATTGTGTGGATTCTTGATTATAGCCATTTCTTTAATATTGAGAGGCTAGCTGTGTTGTTTATGTGCTATTCTTTTGTCAATGCCATCTATTTAAACCTTCTTTGCTATTTGTGCAGTTACCAAAGAAATAAGTAAGAGCAAGAGAAAACATTTAGGAGAAGAGCTTGAAATAAATTGATAAAGTTAGATATTAGTTACATTATATAAGGTATACTAATTTCATCCTGATTAATTCAAGAACTGTCTGTATCCCTTTGCCATTTGAAGCAGAATCATAGAATATTTGTTCTTGAAGAGACCTTAGAAATGATCAGTTCTACTCTGATTTATAGATTAGGAGGGTGCTTGGACAAGTCAGTTTCAGTAGACCTTTATTTGCTAATAATAAATATTATCCTACTTTTAAAAAAAATGGATGTGATAAAATAATTTAATAATTCTGCTTGAATAGACCTTTCATAAATTGCTGGGAAGAGCAGTCTAATATTTCATTAGTTGTTTTTTTACTTGACCAAGCTCATGATAGTAAAGTAGAGGATAACTGTACTAATATCAGGAGGCTGAAAGAGGTAGAACTAATTAAATTATAAGATTTCCTAGCCCTGCTCCCTGGATTTTATTAAAATTTCTCATTCTCCACTGGTTTATTTCTTGCAGAGTTGGTTTAGCTTATTGCTAGCCCTTGACCTGGGATTCTATGTTATTTAACTTTGTTGTGTTATACAATATAAAAGGCAAGTGGAAAAATACAAAGGAGCCTTGTGGTAAATGAGATTTGGACTCCCCCAGACAGCTTTATCTACGGTGCAAACCAACCTGTTAATGGAAACACCGTAAGTCCTGTGCCCATATCTTAGCTTCCAGATATAATGTGGCTATGAAGTGATAGGGGCAGGGAAAAGTATCAGGTCATCTATAGAATCCTTTATTGCTGTTTTGATACCTGAATACTGGAAGCTGAAATTTTAGCCACTGACAATGAGAATGCTATTATGATAATGTTTGAGCAGGTTCCTTTCTATTAGTCATGTTCCAATAGAGCTGTACTCCTTTATTCACCAAATATGGGACAAACATCTGCAAAATAACTTCTGCCCAGATTGAATTCCTAGGTGACAAAGTGAGAATATATTAATTCACGGACTAGGTACAAAGTGGGCCTTTTTGATAACTGAATTGAGAAACTACATCGCTAATCTACCTTGGTCGCCCCTAAAGTAGGTTTACAGCTTACCTTAAGGCCAAAGTCAATTTAAATAAGCATAGTGAGAATGTGGCTGAAAATCTTTCCCAACCCCTAACAGTGACTTAACTTGACTGAAGTAGCTGAGCCCCAGGTGTTTCAACCCTGCCTCATTTTTCTTATCAACCAGCCTCCCAGGCTTTTAACATGTGACACTTGAAACACTGTAATATTGAGGTCAGAGGAAAACTGGTTTTAGGACTAAAGCTGCATATCATTAGCATGCTACTGCTACCATCCCGAGGCACCACTGACCTCAGCTTTAGAAAACATGGAATAATTTTCAGGCCTAAGGACAGGACACACAGTTTGAGCCTTTGAATTTGATATTTTTATGTCAAATTTAGCTTTGGAATATATGTGAACTGCTATAACTAATTGCCTTAGTTTATGAAAACATGGCTTTAAAGTAAGAAAGTATCAATTACTATTTAAGAAAAAGTATACCGCCAATACTTTGCATTTACAAAATGCTTTCACATGCATCGTCTCCTCTGATTTTGCTAATAATCCAGCAAACAGGCCAGATGATATTTTTATCCTATTTACAAATGAAAAAACCAAGAGTTATAAAGGCTGAGAGATTTTCCCAGGGATACTGCCGAGCTGATATCTGATCTTCTTTCTCCTCGTCCACAGCCATTTCCACTGTGCACAACTGGCTGTCTGAGAGAGATAGACCTTCAATCAGCCGGCCAGCCAAATGGACTGTACACATAGGCTATTCAAAGCAATGTACTAGTAATTGTATCTGAGGTATATATTGCTTTTCTCTTTGTAAATCTAAAATGACTGGTTAAGTAATTTCATTTGCTGGATAATCATGTTGATTAAAGGGTATGCAATACAGCAAATTCAAAAATTAGTTATCCTGAAAAATTTGGATAAAAAATTACATTCCATATTGTCCAGAGGTTTATTCTAATCTAAAAATGTCTTTGTTGGGATTTTCAATGGATTATTATTTTAATTGCTTTTAGATTAATGAAACAACTCATTCACTTTGGACTCTGAAAGACTGTGATGAGTATATACGAATATATATACACATTCAATGTCATATGGTCTGTGTTTCTGTATTTAAAAAAAATTCCATTTAGAGATCAGAAAGGCAATGCATTTTGGTATCTATAGGATCAAGGAAGGGGAAACATGAGCAGCTCTAGAATGATTAAAGTCAATAAAGTATTATTTAACCTTATATTATTAAAGGAAGGAAGAAAAAAAAGGAAGGAAGTGAAAACTGGAAATATAGTAGAAGTTAAAGCCAAGAGCTATGTCAAACATTTATTTGTAATTTCACATGTCTGCTATGATAAAGACATTAAATTTGCCATCATAGACATCTGAGGACCATTCTAGTTCAGTTTTCTAGTATTCTGGCCAGTTTTTGCTCTCTTAAAGCTTCCCCTTCCTTTTCTGTAAATGTGTTTTACATCTGGTATAACATTTGTATTACCTGTGCTCCACTCAGCCTAACAGACATTCCACATTATTTATGAATAGTCTTAGTTGGTCTTAGTGTTTTATCTGACAAAAACTCTGACTTCAAAGGTCAAAGAACTAAGTTTTAGAGTTGAAAAAACAAGTGTAGGCATCTCTTGATTAAGGTGGGTCCAATTAATATATAACTTTCATGCCTAAGTCACTAAGATATGAATACTGGGGAATAAATAACCTAAAACTGGCAACTATTATGGTGACTGGCACCCATCCCCACTTCTTTTTAGTAGTTGTGTCTCTTTGGGATTCTTAGGAAACAAAGAAACAGAGACTATTTACCAGGAAAAATCACAGGAAATTTTACTTATCACATGGTGTTTATTATATGATAGAATCAGACACTAAACTAAATTAGGCTGATTTTAAGGCAAATTTTCATAAAGAGTTTGAATTTATGCTTTCACTGTAGCAAAAGAAGTTGTATGATTAGCACCTCCAGCAAGAATTCTGCATGTTGAAACATGGTGGTATTAATATCACAGTTCAAGGGTATTATCAGTTAAGCAGATTTTTATAGAATGCCTCAAGGACCTAACTGTCAGGTAAAACATTGATAGAAAATGAAAGAGGAATGTTGGCAGTTTCTCAGGGACTGTATGCTGATAGAAGCACGGAGATGGAGCCACCGGGGGAGTGAAAAACTATCCTTGTAGTGCTCTGGAATTCAAAGGAAAGACAGTATTGATCAGAAGGGCAATAGGTAGAGAAGAACATCAGACCTGAATCCCAGGTTTCACAGCAGGACATGGGCTGGGGAAACTCACTTGGATTCTAGACCCTGTTGCAGAGTATCCAAGAAAAATGGGTCTTTTAGCCATAATTTCAGAAAAGCACACATCAGGAATTCCAATCAATTAGATGGGGCACACTGGCAGATATTATGGTGATAAAAACTCTTTCCTCATTTATTTGCTTGTTTTTATTTAACTTTTGCGGCTGTAGATCTTAGGATTCTTGGGTTCTTAAAAGAACATGGAAGCTTTGTCTAGAACGAGACTTTGTTAACCACATGACTTTCATCATGTCATAAAAGTCAGACAAAGCCCTAGTTTAAGCTAACATAACATTTTTACAAAGAATTTAGAACTCTAATATTACAACTTTCTCTAATCTTCTAATTCCATCCCTTTTCTGGTTATCAGGGCGGTCCATTTAACAAAAAGAGCAATCTTGTCTGTGGACTTTGAACTTTCCTTTGTTACTTACAGACTTCCAATGTCATGGGATTTTGAGTTATCAGAAGTTTACATATCAGTTCCACCAGAGACAGCTGGAGATAGCGGAAATATTCAAAAGTGACTAGTTAGGGCAAGAGAAACAAGCGAAGGAACACAAGGAAAGTCATTATCTGGCCATTCTTAGCTCTCCGCTTTGGTGTGAATGCAAAGACCTACTAGAAAAGCAGAGGAGAGGAGTTGCCTTACTACTTCTTCTAGATATTAAACATTCAACCTCTGTAAACTCAGACCTATGCAACCATAATTTAACTATATCATTCGACATTGAAAACAAACAAACAAATGAAAACTATATCATTCAACATTGCTTATGTTCAAGATCAACCTTTGGGCAATACGTCCCAGGTGATTGCTCTGGGTTTTAGCCTCGAAAAATATGAGTCCATTGCAACACTTACCTGGAGTCACAATAAGCAATGAGGTATGTAATTATACAGAAATATATGCTTTGGGGATTAATAAATTAACCGAGATTGCATAGACTGAAGTGCATTTGTGGTGCCAGGGAGCCAGAGTCTGATGGGTGTTGAGAGTCTAAGGAACTCTCCTTGTATTTCACCTCTAAGGGTTATCTGTGTGACCTCCTTGGTTCCTGTCAACCAAGGAGGTGGGTCAGTGTTTCCCAGCTTTTTGTGTATGTGTGTGTGTGACTCAAATACCTTTCAATGAAATATATAATTTATCAAAGTCCCTTAGAAATTAAAAAAAAAAATGTGATAGATGATAAAGAAGTGATTTCAAAGGCAAGCAAAATTTTCAGATCAGCATGTCTTTAAAGATTACTGTATAAATGTCTCTTCTTTTTCTTGATATTATTTTTATACACATTGTGCATGGGTCACTTTATATATAAATATACCTTTTGGATTTAGAAAATGTTTAATTTTTCTAATTATTAAATGCACCCCCCCAATTTGTTTATGAAACAATTAAAAATAATATTACATAATGTTTCACTTGGGACTGAACAGATATTAAAACATACTAAAATTTACCCATTATGCATCAAACCTTGACAAAAACTGCTTTGGTACCTTTACTTAGAATTCTCACATTTTGCTTTTAAAAAAAGCTAGCTTATTTTTGTAATTTTTGTCTTTTGTTTCTAAATGATAGGGTAAGAGAGAAGGTTTAAAGCAGCTATTTCCAAGCACTTATCCACAAATAACATATTGAAGATTTGGAAAGTCTTTATTCCTAAAAATTATAAGTAAAATTGGATGAAATATTATTATATTTCTCTTCTCACCAATGGTTTTTAAAGTACTAGAACTATATGAATGTTGGAGCTAAAATATTTGATCAGATGCATGCAATTTGTGAATTCAGTATTGATCATCTTGAGGAAAATTTTAAGAGTTATCATTTTCATACTTTCTATCAAGATTATATGTTGCAAACAATAGAACCCTATTGTTGAAAACTGAAGCAAAAACAGAATTTCCTGGAAGGCTATGGGGTTACTTACAACATCAAAGGAAGCTCAAGGACCAAATTTGAGAAAGAACAAGAACCTGGGAGCTCTTAGGATCTTGTGAGCAGTAGCTAATTAATAGTGTTATCAAAGTGTCATCACAGAGATAAATCAGCTTCTGCCATTTTTTCCCCATCCTTGGCCACTCAGGCAAGATTCAAAGTCCCAGGAAAGGGAATTGGATAGGCCTATTCTGGGTCACATGCTCATTGCTTGTCTATGGGAGAGAGGGACACCTTGACTGACAATTGCACTTACATTGTGCACACTAGGAAAGAGGTAATGGTGCTCTTCCATAAGGAAATTATGTTGCTATCATCAGAAGGTGCTGGGTGAACATGAACAACACGTGTTAACATGCTTGTCTTTCTGTCTCCAATCAGTCATTCATTGTAAGTATTATAGTATACAATATATGACTAAGAATAAAAATTATTCAAAACTAAATAAGACATTTGACTAGTAGTGTTAACCTGGGTAGTTAACTGACTGAATGGTTAAGTCATGAGACAATCCATCTGATTGCCACTGGCTGCCATGGATATTCACTTGATAAACTCTCGAAGGTTCTAAGATGCTTCTAATTTAAAGAACAACATCTAAACAATTATTTTACTTATGAATATAACACGCCCTCTCCCACACCATATTAGACACTTTAGGCATCTTGGCATTGATTGCATTTTCCCATGGCAGCGCTATCCAAGTTTTCCATTTGTCGTAGGAGAAAACAACTTCATCTCTGGTTTTAGTCATGAGCCCTGATGGAATGAGGCCCAGCTCATTCCTATGACCACAAGCATTAGGTCTCATGGACCAGCATGGACCAAAGAAAAACCAGAATATATTTTCTGGGGACTTCTGGGAAAGAAGAATTCTTGTTTTTCCTCAGAATTTATCTGCACAGATACTTTTTCCTTCTCTGGATGGTGTGGATACTACGGTTTGAATGTGTCCCCTAAAATGCATGTGTTGGAAACTTAATCCCCATTGCAACAGTGTTGGGAGGTGGGGCCTACTGGGAGGTGATTAGGTCATGAGGGTGGTGCCCTCATGGAATAAACCCATTAGAAAAGGGCTTGAGGCTGCAAGTTTGATCTCTTGCTCTCTCGTGCTCTCTTGCTCTTTCGCCTTCCACCATGGGATGACAAAGCAAGAAGACCTTCACAAGATGCCACCCCTTCATCTTAGATTTCCCAGTCTTCAGAAACGTGGGGAATAAATTACTGTTCATTACATATTACCTAGTCTTAGGTATTCTGTGATACCAGCACAAAATGGACTGAGACTGTGGGATATAGATATGAGGCCTGTTACTGCTGCAACCATTTTGTTAAAAGGAGAGATGTCAAGTCTAAAGTCAAAGTTGGTACAAAGAGGAGAGTAAATCCAAGAGAATTGCAGAGAAATAGAGTTGGGGCCCACAGGATCAAACTGCATTTGCAGCTGTTACTACTTGTGGACCTCAAGTGAGCCCCAAATGTATTTGATCATTTATGCTAGCTTGAGTTGGTTACTGTTATTTGCATCTGAAACCATCCTAACTACTACACTGCCAGGAAATTTTTGGGAGCCTAGGGTCCATTTGTTATTGGTAACATGATATCAAAGGTCATCTCTAACAATAAATATTTTGTGATATGAATCTGGTTTTAGAGTGTGGAATTGAAGAAATGCATGCTAGATGGTTGGACATGCATTCTGCAATGAATCCCAGCCTTATTGTTGAAGCACAATTACTATCTAGTTAGCTATTTCTTGTAAGAAAGAGGAACTTTCCTGATGTATTTTTCTTTTTGTGTTCTGTCTGACTAAATTTTCGTGGCTTCTACAACTTAAAATTTTAATTTTTCTCTTAATACATCACCTTTCCACAGAGTTTCAAATTCTATTAATGATCTCAATTTTCTTTTGTTGGGCAACAGGAAATTACAAAACAAAGTAGGTATTTCATAAATGTATGTTGAATTAAGGTTATTATTTACAGACTGTCTATTCCTAAACCAATGATTTTCACATATGACTGCACATTAGAACCAAAAAATTGTGGTTCTTAAAGTTTAGTGTACATCAAATCACCTGGTGGGCTTGTTAAAAGATTTCTAGTCCTACCTCAAGTTTCTGATTTAGTAGTTCTAGGATGGAGCCCCCAAATTTTCATTTCTAACTAGTTTCAGGTAATACTGATGCTGCTCTGGAGACCACTGCTTTAAAGAAAAAATTCATTCTGGATTATTTAAATCAGAATCTTCTTGGTTGGGGTAATTTTTAAGCCTCCCAGGTGATTCTCATGGAGGGCCAAGCTGAGAACCACTGTTCTAAACAGAGGAGAATGGCTGGCTTTTATTTCCTGCTTAAGCACTAATAGAAGCCCTTTTATTATCCTAATAAAAATTTCCCTTTCACATCTCAAATGAATTCCTTGGTCCGCACACTCTATCTCACTAGGATAGGTCAATAAATTTAAATTAAAACAAAAAAGAAAATACTAAGGATAATTACTCTGGACAATCACAGCCAAGTACCAACTATCTCCTGCTCCAAGAACTGTAGACCAACTCAAAAGAATTTCTCTAATGATTTGATCAGTCAGGGTTCAACCAGGAAAACAGAAATAGTTTAATGTGGGAAATTACTTAATAGGTTTTTTTCCTTTTTTTTCAAATTACAGAACTAACTTTATTATATTTTTCCCTTTTAAAATTCACTGTCCCAGTGACTTCTGGTTTGTATTTTCTTGGTGCACACGATATCCTTATCCTTCACAGTTTATGTAACAGATTTACAACTCCTGGAGCTACCAAAGGAGGAGGTGATATTATCAGAGCCCAAGGGCCAGGGTTACCTGAAGGAAGTTGGAACCAGGATGAGATTTTCCAGTGGTAATTGGGGCCAAAGAGGAGGAAATGCAGGTGTTGCCAGAGCTGTTCCCCAAAGCAGAGAGGGAGAAATACCCTGCCTTCTCTCTTCCAAGTCTCAATGCAAAACCCACCAAAACAACAGCTGACACAGGAGTCTGGGGAAAACAGCCTGTGGGTCAGCCTCTCTGGCATACAGAACAGAGCAGAAAAGAGGAGAGGTGAGGAATGAATCTGAGGGTAAACATGCCGAGGACCAACACACTGTTCTTGGACAATTCAGTCTCTTACTGATGAAATTGGGAGAATAAACATCTGTGCATGTCACTTCACTTCTAATAACACTTTGATTCTTTAGCTAATTGTACTGGACTTTTAATCTAACCTTAAAAATGTTTTTGTGCATGTGATATGTGTATTTGCTGTGCAAATGTGTAGTGTGTGGCCAATCAGCAACCTACTCCAAACACTATGGTCACCTTTTAAAGTAAAATTTAAAAATAATTCTTCAGGGGTCTGGTATACCAGCTTTTCTAACCCTCTTCCATGAAAAGTAGAGCCGCCTAGGATTCCTATAATCCCTACCATGGGCTTTAGGACACAGGTAGTTGTTTCTTTGATTTCTGTTTTTTTTTTTTTTAACTGTGGAGTGACTCCATGTACTTCTCTGACTGCCAGAGCTTAAACTGTCAAACTTCCCACGACCAGGACTCCTGCTTTACTTGTTGACACACTAAGCTCTCATTTTGAATAGGAAAGAAAGTATGCTATAATTCAGTTCAAGATTTCTTGAATTCAATTGCAAACTTCCTTAATGAAGCAATTCGGAGTTGGCTTGGATCTATTATTGGAATGGTATACAGGTGAAATTATTCAGTTAATTTGCCTTTCTGCCCCATTTCCATATCCTTATCAGTGGATCTTTCCTGTCCAGATTGTCTGATACATTTTTGTCTAGGAATCCCTAATTATCATGTCTTTCAGTCTCCAGAATAAGAATGTTATAATATGTTATATACTTATGTATAAACATATAATATTATTAGCTATTACTAATCATTGACTCCTCATCAAATTCTAACTCTTCTGAGAGGATCAGTTTTAGAAACCCTCTCAAAACGTCCACATTAAGGAATTAATAACTGCACCAGCCTCAGTTCAGACCTAAGTGTGTGGCCAACGCTGAGGCCTATTAGTGAATTAGCAGCTATAACATTATACACTCCTTGTAAAATGCTGTTCTTTGACTCACCCATCTCCATTCTAACCTTTGGTTCATGCCTTATTGAAGAAAAGAGGCTAGAAAGTCAAAGCTTACATTTCCCACCTTCCCTTACGGCCAGGATTCAGTGAGGTGCTTGTGTGCAAGATTTGCAGGTCAGAAGTGAGGTGAGGACTGTTTCTGTTGTTGCTGTGAGTAAACTCGACCACGGAACATTTGATTTTCTGCAGTAAGGGTGGCTATTCTTAATGTCTCGTGTATTGAGAGGTGGGACATGGAGCATCCATTTTGCTGGTATAGATTGTGAGGGTAGTGTCTTCATGGAATGAGCGGTTGCATTTTCCCTATTCTCCAAATTTCTGATGGTGGCAGAAATAGCAGCTCCCACATAAGCCCGTTGTTATATCCGAGAGTCATTTCTGGAAGCGAAGACTAAGTCTTGCTCTTCCAGCCCATCCACTGCTCTGTAAGTGCCTGTTTCACTTTATTATCAACTTTTCTGATTAGAAAAGCTGAAGTGATTATATATTTTCAACTAAATCCACTACTAAATGCTAAGAAATGCAAATGGTAATATTTCCCCTGACTTCCAGAAACATTCTTCACACTTTCAAAAAATGCTACCTTAGAAGGGGGCAGGAAAATGAACTAGATTCAAAGATTTTGGCCTTCTAAATTTGCTCACGGGTTTTATTTATGTTATTTTAAAGTTTAATTTTATAAGCCAGGCACAGAAAGAGAAATACCACATGTCCTCACTCATAAGTAGACAGAAAGAAAGAAAGGAAAGAAAGAAAGGAAGGAAGGAAGGAAGGAAGGAAAGAAGGAAGGAAGGAAGGAAGGAAGGAAGGAAGGAAGGAAAGAAAGAAAGAAAGAAAGAAAGAAAGAAAAGAAAGAAAGAAACAATAATGACAATAATATATTGAATTTACAGAAGAGAACAGAACTGTGGTTACTAGAGGTGGGAAAGGGGGAGGGGAAGGGTTTAGGAAGAAATTCGTTAATGGACACAATTAATGAGTCCTTTTTGCAATGATGAATATCCTGATCTGATCATCATATATTGTACACAAATACCGATAGTCAACTCTGTACCCTGCAAATATGTATAATCAGTTATGTTTCAATAAAAAAATTAATTTTAGTTGTTTATTTTTATCAGTGCTACACACATATACATGGTTTAAAAAGTTAAATTTTTTAAATAGGCTTATAACACAAAAACAACAATTACCTGTGTCTGCCTTTCTACACCCCAGATTCCTACTCCTCATAGATGTTTTCACAATTTCTTCTGCCATTTACTTTTAATTTCTAAATAGAATGCTTAGGTTGCAGTTTCTTGAATTTTTCCACTTTTATTATCTTTTGACTTCCTTTTACAGAAGATGAAAACTTATCTCTTTTCCACTCTTCCCTTACCAATAAACATCTTCACACGTTCCCTCTCTTTACCATTTTCTTACATTTATGTAAAATACTAAATTATTAGTACTCTTTTGTGTTTACATTCTTATGATTATGTGAACATTATTTACAGCTGAACCATGTAGTATATAAAAATCACATTTCATGTCTCATACATTAATTTTTTTCCCCTGAGGTAATAATTATCTTCTTTTTTCTTTTGCTTAATTTTCAATGTTTCGCTTTGCTAATTTATTCACAAATTCTTTGCCAGAGGTATACTACTCCCTCAGGATATTAAAACACTTCAGATCACATTTTAGTTTTTTTTCTTTTTGCTTTCCCCTTTGGAGATGCGCTCTCTGGAGCCCACAGTCCTTCCACCCCAGTCTAGGCTCGGCCTGCTGCACAGCTGTCAGCTGTAGCTCTCTTCAGTGTTGGATCTCCTGTCGAGTCTTAGGTTTTCAGGTTTCTAAGTTTATTACCCCATTTAGGCAGAACATTTCCTCCGGTAACTTTCAGAGGTAAATGTTTTTTGAGGGAATGCTCTCATTTGAATGATAATGTAGCTGGATGTTGAATTCTGCTTTCACATTAAGTAAATAGATTTTTACTTAATCCCTGTATTCATTGAGATATCCTAGCCCTGAGATGTTCCTGGTGTCCCCCTGAACTAGAATTCCTCTAGTTAGTCTTTAGTCTAGAGAGTAAAAATTCTAGGTCTTTTGCTGGGGTCAGGGAGGGCAGGTCTATGGTTTCTTGGAATTGGAGAGAAGATACATTTCTTGTGTAGATTTTCAACGTTGTTCTCATTTCAGCCCCACCTACCCGGTCTCTTTCAGAGACACCAGGTATCTCTAGTTTGAGTCCTTTGAGGGCTTGCAGTGTGTATTGCTAGATTTTTCTAATCTGCTAAATGGATAACCACTTGTCCATCTGCTTTTTAGCTTTTAAATTTTTGTTGTTGCTATTCTGCTCTTTTCATTTTTATAGGTTTATGCCCTTTTAATCCCCTCACTGTTAGTTTAGAGAGATTTGGGGCGTGGAGAGAAGTAGTAAATACATGTGTACAGTTTGTCATATTTAATTCGAAGTTCTTTGGTCATTGGTTTTCACATCATCTATTTACAGGAGACCTGGATCACAAATAATTGATTCCTTTACACTCAAAGATTTTAGCCTTTTTTAACAAATCTGGAAACTTAAAAATATAACTTGTTAGATGTAAAAACAGACCAGTTTCACAAAATTCATAACTTCAGGAGGATGTCTTTTGAGTCACCTGAAACATCACATAATTGTTGTTTTTAATTTTAAATCAGCTAACTAGTAGGACTGGCCTGTGTCATAATGTTCTCACTTGCTCTCTACTCTTTTAATATGGTGCATGCATAGTTTTTGGATGACTGATCCTGTTTTCTCAGTCTCTTCATATTATATTTTAGATATTTATTAATTCACAAAGGCATTCCAGGATGTTTCTATGCTAAAATTAGCAATACTTTGGTTAAATTGTCATCTAGGAAGCATCTGAATTTGGAAGACAATTTCCTCTGGGCTACTAATTCAGGGATGCTGACCAAGTCTAAGAAGAAAAATATAACTCTTCATAACGTAATATTGTTAAATGCCAGACAATAGGATGCCTGGGTTAGTAGGAAGGACTTAGCTGACATTTCTGAACAAGAGTCTAGCATTTATTGTTTTAAGTGTCTGCTTTTTGTGTTTATGGAAGTAACTTGTGATATTTGTAGAAAATTAAACTGAAGTATAAAGAAGAAAGCAAAATTCATTGATAATTCCAAAATTCATAGATATCACCTACTGTTAATCACTATTATTATTTTTAGATTTATTTTATCTAGCTTTATTTCATGCATAAATGTGCATTAAAAATTTTTTTTATTATAGAACATTTCAAACATATATAAAAGTAGATACGAGTATAATAAATCTCTATGTACCCATTGATTACCTTCCACAATTATTAGTATTTTGTCAGTTTCATTTTATTTATTCCTCACTATATTATCTATTAATCCCCTACCTCCACTTTTTTTGTTACAGTATTTTAAAACAAATCTCAAACATCTTATAATTTTATTCATAAATACTTCAGTATATATCTTAAGATATAAAGCTTTTTCTTTTGTTTTTAACACAACCACAATGGTGTTATTAGCCTTATCGTAACTAAAGTAGCGATTCTTCAATATCATCTAGTACCAATCTATATTTAAATTTATCTAATTATCTCAAAGATTACTTCTATATATATATATAGTGAGCTTTGTTAATAAGGATGCAAAGTCTGCACATTGCATTTTGTTGATATGTCTTTTAAGTTTCTTGAGTCCATAACAGTTTCCCTTCCTTTTTAAAAAAAGCCATTTCTTTGTGAAAAAGAAGGCATTTGTTTTACAGATTATTTTTACAATCTCCGTTTGACTAATTGCTTTCTCATAATGTCATTTAACCTGTTCATTTCCTATATTTTCTGATAATTGTAGAAACTTGATTTGATTCTGGTCCAATATTATTTTTTATTATTTACTTTTTGGCAGGAATACTACATAGGTGGCACTGTATACCCTGTTACATTACATCATGAAGCATGTCTGCTTGTCCCACCTTTAATGATGCTGAACTTGATTAACAGATATTTGTGGTATTAACCTGATCCACCCATTGTAAAGTTCCCTTAATAATTTCATCATTCAATACAAACTTTTATTTTCAGTACTTGCAAAATGGTGACTTTTTGATTCTTTCATTCTTTTTGCATTTGTCAGCTAGAATTCTTCCTTGAAGAGCTTTCCTTCATCTAGTATTTGATTACCCAGAAGTACAGTTAGTATAGGAATGCAGGAAAATACATTTTCCTTTACCAATTCTCAGACTGGTGAATTGATTAGCTGGCAACCTCTCTATATATCTTTTCTACCTTGTTTGGTGAGAACATTCTCATCTCATGCAAAATTCTCAGGCATTCATCAATTGCAACAAATGTACCATTTTCTTGTGCGGGGATGTTGATAACAAGAGAGGCTATACTTCTGTGGGGGCAGGGGACATACGGGAAATCTTTGTACCTTCTGCTCAGTTTTGCTGAGAACCCAAAACTGCTCTAAAAAAATAAAGCCTACTTAAAAGAAAAGAAAATAGAAATAATCTTGAGGAAATATGCATAGACACTCAAATGAGTTCTTGGCCCACTAGGGCCTTCAATAAAAGCAAGTGGAAGAGAAAACATAAATTCTCAGGCAATTGTTAAATTTAATGGCTATACAATATTAATACTAGGAATATATAATAACTTATTTAACCATTCTCTTATTTAGGTTGCTGATATTTCTTTGTTGTTATATATAAAGCCAGTGTGGCCAACTTTGCATAAATTTGTGACTAAATGTCTAATGACATTTTTAGGAAAATTCAGAAAAGCGGAATTACAAAGTCAAAGAATTTAAAGGTCCTTGGTACATTAATGACAGGGTCAATATTATTATTTGATATTGAGCCCTTCTTTAATTATCTTCATTCTTGAGGTATAAAACTTATCTGAAGCTGATGGCCATTTGTCTTTAGCTACTTTTTTTCCCTAACATAACTATTATTGAATATAATTTTACCCATAACTGGCATAATAAGATCTGGGGGATTGAGAAAGCTGAGATGGCAGGAGGTGCTTTTGATGAATAACTCTCCACAGAAAGAAATAACATGTTTCTCATAATGACCTTTGGATAGAGTATTCTCTGCTAAGTAAGCACTATGAAATCATAGCCAGGAGTCCTACTAGCCTCATGGTTTACTGGGACCACTGGGAAGGCAGGAAAAACTACTGTGCAAAACACTACTTAAAGTAAAACTCAGAGGGAATTAACTAGATATTTAAAAACTTTTACTTAAAAAAGAAGCAGTTTGTTTTACTTGATTTTCTTAGGCAAACTATATATTAAGATATAATTTACATACTATAAATCTACTATAAAACTCATCCATCGTAAGTGTAGCATTCAATGAGTTTTAGTAAATTTATACAGTTGGGACACTTCCATTATTTAGTTTTTAAAGAAGATTATAATAAATCTCAATGATGGCTTTGGGTTTGATGTGGCTATTAATAAATGTCAGTTTGGTGTCATATGAGACAAGACTATGGTATCATAGAGGAATTTTGGAGCACACATATTTATTGATGACTCAAAATAATTGTTCACAAACTGACAGTTCTACAATGAGAGTTATCCTAGCTTCATAGAATGAAGTGGGTTCAGAGGTTTCTGTGCTTGGAAGGTGCACATATAACATGGGAATAGCTTTTTCTTTAAAAAGACAATAAAAAACTCCCCCCAAACCAAAATCGTTGGAAGTATCAACTGTTCCTCAAACATTTTCATTCTTTTCTTTCTAGCTGAAATTTCTACATTAACTTGGGTTGATCATGGAAATTTCCAAAAGATAATTCACTTTGTCAAGATTTTACAAGGAACCAGTACAGAATTGTAGATAGTATACTATAATTTAACAAAATTCTCCACAATTATATCTTCTTTGCATTCCTAATTTTGTCCATTTGTGTACTTCTTTTATTATATCCAAAAGAAATTAGTTTACTATTCTCTGAAGAATTTTGAATTAATTTTTTCTTATTTCTATGTTCTTCTAAATTCTTTAATAAATGCTTAATTATTTGTTATTCTTTTATTAAATAAATTACAGTAGTAAAATTTCCTGTATGTGGCATCTTCAGAAACATAAGTTTTGATATGATGGGTTCTCATTTTCATTATTTACAAAGTGTCTGTTTTAAACTTTTGGTGCTTTTTGACCTAATCTTTTTTTTTTTTTTCTTTTTAAAATAGGAGACCTTTAAAACTTAATCTAAAAGCTGATAGTTTAAAAAAAGATTGTATAAAATACATGATGTGAACAATTGTCTTGAAGAAATTCTGAGAGATTTTCTGGATACAAGAATTTTGTTTATGTGGCTTTCTTGTGCATTATAAAAATTTTCTATATGGCAGAAAATGATTAAGAAGAAAAGAGAATATCTGTATTCTGCAAAAGTACTGTTAATATGTAGGGGTATATATGTTAAAATGTTTTTATGTGTTCTTACATATGCATATATGGTTTTAAATAAAGATATGGGATTATACTATGTATAAATAAAATATTTTATATATATTTATGAATATCAATTTTTATGTTTAGATCTATATTTTCTTTTAAAATATTTAATGCATTCAAGTGTATGGATACACCATAATTTACTTAACCATATCTTTCTGGATGGATATTTAGGTTGATTAAGGTATTTTGGTTTCATAAACAGTAATACTTTGAATACCTTTGGATATATATTTGTGATTTGTCCAGTTTTTTTAAGTATAAAAATATGGGTTATTGGATGTAGTAGAATTGTTTTCTATTAATTGATGTTGGTATTTGCCTTTATGCTTGTACACTCATAGTTTATGGGGATACAAACTCTCAACATGGATGTTAGCAACACTGCATTCTAACCACCTGAGCTAACCAGCCAGCCTTTTGTGCCTGTGCGATTTACTGTGTGGGTTGATTTGTTGTTTCTCCATTTGAATTCTCATATTTATTGCATCCCTGGGAAGGATCATGAGGGACTCATCCACACTCTGTGTAGACAGCTGAAGCCACTCTGGGGCAGACTTCCGTGGGGATGCCTGCCCTGGCCTGGGCACGCTGCATCCATTCTGTGTTCACTGCACAGATGTCTGCCCAGGCTTGCTGGCAGGAGTCCCTTCTTGGCCAGGCCAGGCTCCTGCCCACTCCTCTGGAGGGTGTGGGGAGGGTCAGTCCCTGAGGAGCGAGGACCCCAGAGAAGCCACCGGAGCCCACAGCCCTGGGCCCTGGTGTCCTGGCTGCACCCATGGTGCCCGGCCTGTGGGGCACATCCCGGCCCTCGACCTTGCTGACAGTACCCGGCACCAACTTGGTCTGTATGTGTTTGTTTTTCAAGAAACAATTCAAATTGCTGCTTGGATTTTGAAATTTACTGTAACTGGCAGTGTAGGGAACCATGTCCAGATCCTGTTTCATTTTTACACCAACTTGGTAAAAATGCTGCTCTCGATGCCCCATTCTCTCTGAGCCTCCCCACAATTAAACTGCACACGAGCTCTGGAAACAAACAAACAAACAAACAAATTCATGTTTAACTGGACTTAATGCTTATCGCTAGCCCCCACCTCTCTTTTTAAATAAGCTGTGTGGTTTCTATATTTTCTGATTTGCCTCTGTGTTGTCTCCGCATATGAACGAGTCCTCGGTTGATACAAGCTTTTCTTCTCAGAACTTTATAAATATCACACTGTTGTCTTAAGATATTTAATATTGCAGAGAGCCCTGGGACCAGAATTACTTTATTGTTATAAACCTGTTTATTTCTACATGAATACTTATAGGGCTTTATTATCTTTATAATAAAAATTTGCTACAATGTGTCTCCTTATGATTCTCTTTTTCTTATTTTTATAAAACAGCTTAGTCTTTTATATCTAAGACTTAGGCCTTCATTTCAGTCAGTTAAGTTTTCTTCTATTATGTTTTCAGTTTTGATTTGCCCTATTGGCCTTCAGGTCTCCTCATCCATAGTACTAATTTATCTATTTGTTGAATTTCTATTCTCTGGACTTTATTATCTTCACTTATACTCTCATCTTTTAAATTTTCTCTCTACATTTTTGCAAAAATCTTCTAAATTTTTACCTTTACATCACTTATTCAATATCTTTTTAATCAGCTTTATTAATGATTAAGTTTTATTACAAACTTCTGTTTTAATTCAGCTTTTTATTTTAATGTTTTAAACAACATTAAAGTGCAGTTTAAAATCTTACCTTACTCTGTTTTTACTTTCATTAGGTTTCCCCTTTCAAAATCTACTCCCGTTTCAGAGGTTTCTTATCTTTTGCTATTCTATTGAAAATACCCATCGATTTTCTTAGTTTTTCCTTTATTATGGGAAGAATTTCCCTTGAGTCAAAGGATTTGTCATACGCCCTGTTTGTTTTCTGCTTATTCATCCTATTACAAGATGTTTGCCAATAGACAGGGTCTGCGGCTGTCTTCTCATCTGATTTATGGCTTATTGGATGTCTGTAGGTTTCCAGGTGGGGAGCAGATTAATGTTCACAAATCCTAGACTAATTGGTGCAAGTTTGCTGGACTGAAATAAATTCTGTGCTACTCACAATATCTGTTGTCTGATACTTTGAACCAAAGGAGTAAATGCAAAACTAGGTTCCCCATGACTAACAGGATGTTTTTATTTTCATGACTATGCACATGCCCATGGTACTTTACTAGCTGAAGCTATGTCTCTTACATATACAGTGTATTTATTGACACCACCTCTTCCTCCTCTTTTTCTTCACACACACACACACACACACACACACACACACACACACACACACACAGTTTTTTTGTGTGTTTTGAGAGTCTCATTCTCTAAAGAAAGGAAGATAATAATAAGGTCCAGGTTGTGGTGATAGCACTCTCTCTGCCTTCTAGGTAATTTGTGTCCTGGATGAGATTCATTGCCTGGTCTTCTAGTTAGTACTGATCCTGGGTCTTTGATCTGTATGATATAGAGTAAGGGGTGAAAGAAAGCTCTTCCTACATTCTTTTGCATTTGTGACTTCCTCTATTTTGAGTGGTTGCTGATTATGATTTACAATTTATCTCCCTAATTCCTGAACTTAATGGAATTTTCTCTCTGTTTTTGGTGGCAGGATGACTGTTAGTTATAGTTTTGGGTGTCATCAATTTTTATTTTTCCTTTGCCTTCATAAGTATTTTAGCAAGCAGTTGGGACAGTCTGCAACCTGGACTGCTAGCCAAGTGCCAATTTTCAAAATACTCCCTTGGATTACTTTTTAAACATTGTTATACAAGTCATGTACTGATATCTCTTAATCACCTACCTTAACATCACTCTGATAAACTGCGTACCTATATTCCTGCCTTAGCATCCTCCTCTATTCTGATGACGCAGTGTTATTCTTATTGAGGACTGAGAATAAAAACCAACACAAATTAGTGGCTAATTACTGTCAGAAAATACATTTTTATATAAACTGTACCAAAATTAGAATCATAATATTTGACAGCTACCTCTTCGGGACTCTCATTGACCAGATTAACTCTATTCAACAGGTCAGTTCTTACAGTTATCAAAGTTATATTTTGTAACTAATTCATCTTTCTTAGCAAAAAGGAGTAATGTTATTCAAATTTATATTTGGCAGAAAACAAGGTTTTAATAAATACTTAGGTCAGCTATCTGCCTATACCTACCTTTAAATTCTTCTTGGCTTATATTATCTCTACTGTGATATATGATGAGGAGTTGGCCTCAGCCAAGTACTCATTGAGATATTTAATATGATGAAATGTTGCTTCTTTAAGAAAATATTTACTCTGTAGATGGTCCAGTAGGAAATGGAATAGTTGGCACTGTTCCCAAGTGAGGCTACAGATAGTTCTTTCTTTCTTTTCATTTTTTTTTTTTTTGGCAGACTTTTCGGATATTGCATAGAAAGGTTGAACACATATAGAAGGAATATGCTCTATGGAAATATATCAACTATCTATTGCTGCATAATAAGCTACCCCAGCATTTAACAGCTTTAAACAACAACCATTTATTGAGCTCCCAATTCTATAGTTTGGCAATTTGGGTTAGGCTTGGCTAGGCAGCTCTTCTGGTCTCTGTGGAGATTGCTCACTTTTCTGCAGCTGGCAGGTCAATGAGGGGCTGGCCTGAGATGACCTCATTCACGTGTCCAACAGATGACAGGTGGGGCAGTGGAGGGGTACCTGGGTCCCTTGTCTCATACCATTCAGCAGGCTAGAACAGGCTTCCTCACAGGGAGGCTTGGAGAGTATCAAGTGGGAAGAAGGAAGCATACAAGCCTGTCGAGGCCTAGACCAAGAGCTCGCAGAATGTTGCTTTGGTGGCATTTTATTGGCCAAAGCAATACACAGGGTGGAGAAACCAACTATACTTCTTACTGAGATGAGCTGCTAATTCACATTGCAAAAGGATAGGGAAACAGAGAGGGATGGAGATTGTGACTGTTTTTGTAAGCTACCATAGAATTATATTTAATATGGAGGTAGCTTGATAAATCAGTAAATGTATTCATTTCCTGTGGTTGCTGTAACAAATTACCACATACTTGGTGGCTTAAAACAACACACATGTATTCTTTGAGAGTTATGGAAGCCAGAAATTCAAAATCAGTCTCAATGGGCTGAATCGAGGTGTGAGCGGGGTTGTGCTCCTGCTCCAGGAGAGAATCTGTTTGTTTTCTTTTCCAGCCTCTGGTGACTGCCAGTATTCCATGGTTTGTGGCTGCATTACTCCAATCTCTAGCTCTATGTTCACAATACCTTCTTATCTCATGAGTTAAATCTCCCTCTTATAAGGATATGTGCGATTGCATTTAAGATCTACCTGGATAATTCAAGAAAATTCTCCCATCTCAAGACCCTTAACCATATCTGTATCTGTAATGTCTGTTTTTTTGCTGCATAAAGTAACATTTACCAATTCCTGGGATCAGGATGTGGATATCTTTTGGAGGATCACAGTAAGTGATGTACCTGTGAGAAGGTGGCCAAGTATTTAGCACTATATATTTGTTTCCTAAGCCAAAAATTCAAATGGCAAGTAAATTTTATCTGTCACTTAAAATTATGTAGAAAATGTGATCTTTGTTACCTGCAAATCTGGCATTAATAGAATATGGGCCTTCCTTCAACCTAAGACAGAGAATACTTATATTCCATACATTGAACATTCATGCATTCATTCCACAAATTTATTGAGTACACAAAGAGCCAGATACTGTTATGCCGATCTAGGTTCTGCGATACACCAATGAACAAGAGTCTACATTTTAAATTGCTCACTCATCCAGTTACAAGATGGTAGCTACTAGCCACATGAAGTTGCTCACTCATCCTATCCAATTTTAAGTTGCTCACTCATCCTATCCAATATGGTAGCCACTAGCCACATGAAGCTATTAAATATGTCATGAAATATGGCTATTGAGCACCTGAAATGTGGCTCATTTGAATTGCAGTGTACTGCCACTGTAAAGTACACATTGGATTTTGAATATTTAGCATGAAAAAAGGAATATAAACTATCTCATTAAAATTTTTATTGCTTTTATACATATTGAAATGGTAATATTTTAGATAAGATATATTGAGTTAAAGAAAATGTATTGTTAAAATGAATTTCATTTGTTTCTTTTTTTCTTTTTTTAATTGAAGCATAGCTGATTATACATATTTTGGGGGTACAGCATTGATTACCATTGCCTTTGTACAATATGTGTTGATCAAATCAAAATTATTAGCATATTCATTATTACAAATGATAATTATTCTTTATGCCCCTTACCTAACCTCTCCCCAATTCTCCCTTTTACATTTTTTATTGAGGCTACCAGGAAGTTTAAAGTTACACATGTGGGTTGCATTTATGATTCACGTTGTATTTCTATTAGTACAATTCTAGAGGTTGGGAGAAGAGAATAAATGGCATTCTAATAAACAGGCTGAAAATAAAATCTAATGATGCATTAGAGAGTATCAGAGAAGGCTTCTCTAGATGGGTGGCCACGTATGGACTCATTTGACTTTGACTTGAGACCTAAAAGCATCAGTCACACCAAGATTTTGGGGAAATGTTTTCTAGGCAGAGGCAACATCAAATGCAAAATCCTAATGTGGGGAACAAGTTTGGTGGTTTAGAGGCATATAAAGAAATTCAGTGAGCAAGGGGAATATTAGAGTGGGCTGTCATTAGAAAGATAGGAGTGAGCCAACTTGTTTTATGGTTAACAGAGAGCTCAAACCCAGATTTTCTCCTATTCAACTTCTGTTAAAACTCTGAATGAGATCATTGATATTTTAGAGAAAAAAATGTGAGGGGAATTTTAATAATGTAGCTGTGTAAACTTGGCAAGTTATTAACTTTCTTGCCTCAGTTTTCTCATTTGTAAAATAGGAATAGTAATAATTGTACTAACATCAGAGAGTTATTATGAAAATTAAATAATTCATGGGCATGCATTTAAGTGATTTGTGTTGGTTTGTAGTCATCAGTCTTTATTCCACACCAAGTTAGAGCACCAGGGAAATAGGTACATTTTACTTGAATTACTTATAGAAATGCCTTCATAGGAATATAAATATGCTCTCAGTTTCATCAACAGTTGCTCTGAGGATGGGTTGTAAGCTATTTCTGTCTTTTCTATTTAACCATCTTTGTCTACTAGGTTATTAAACATTCCTTATATACAATTCCATGCAATTTTTTTCTGAGAATTTCATACAAAGAAAATGTATCTCCTCACGAATCAGTGTTTATCTCATTATTATATAATGAGAGGTAAAAAATAAACTAAAAAGTAAAAAAAAAAAGTAAATAAAAATTAAAATAAAAACCCCTCTCATTATTTTCTTCCTTTTATTGTATTGGCTAATAGGATTCTCAGAGTTAAGTATTTTATTGATTTTAGGTTAGTGTAGGTTTATGGGATTTATGATATAATTACTTTCGATAGGCCAAATACATTGTTATAGACCTTTCTTTCATTATTTAAAAACTTATAACATATGTATTTTATTATGTACTACTTTAAATCATTTAAAAATAGTTTAAGTCTGAATTAAATAAAAATATAAAACATTATTTCTATGAGTAAATGCATTCCAAGTTTCACAGAACCAAGTTATAAAAGAATTTTTGGAACATAGTTCATTTATAAGTTTGGAAATTTCTCATATATTATTAAATGTTCTCCTTAGAGGACATATTTCCTAAAAAGAGGAACAAAATTTATGACCCTGTTTTTTAGATAATGCCATGTTAAGCTTCAGAACAGAAGTGCTATGTGAATTTATATTTGAATAGAAATTATTTGTTGAAGACAAATAGGAACCATATAATATTTTTCAGTCTAAGGACACCTTTCTCAAAATTCATTCATTTGTTCATTTATTCAATGCCTGCCAAAGACTTACGTTGTACTAGGGTTGTAAATACAGAGATTAACTGAAGTGTCTGTGACAAGAGGCAGGAGTGTTCTGGAGCCAAATAATAAAGGGCCTTGTAAAACAAACATGCTGTGGTGTTAGAATTTTATCCTGAAGGCAGTGGGGAGCCATGGATGCATTTTAGACACAGAAATGACATGATCATTACTTTTTAAAATGACCTTGACATTTGTTTGGGAGATGAATTTATGGTGATGATGCAGAAATAGGGGCAAATGAGAAGGTGAGATCTATGTAGGGATACCAACTAAGGAGCTTTTTCACAATAAACAGAAAAAATATTTTGGGAGTGGCAGTTGAACATGGGGAAGATGGGCCAAATACATGAAATATTTAGAAGGCTGAATTGAGAGAATTTGGAAGAATTGTCTGGGATAACTTAGGTTTCCAACTTGGAAAATGGAGTAAATAATACTTGTATTCATGGGTGAGGACAGGGCTAAGTGATGTGAAGGTTGGTGGGGTTTCGTATACTGCAGTTGTACAATGCATGTTGAAAGTAAGATGCCTGTGGGACAGCTGAATTGTTTGTGGATTTATTGTTCTAAACCTCAGGAATGGGGATAGAGATTTGGGAGACATTAAATCACTGATAATCGTTGAAGGCATAGGTATAGATAAGATTTCCTAACAGAGTGTGTAGATACAAAAAATCATTGACAATGGAAGCTTGGGGAATCCTAGCATTTTAGAGGGAGAACGGTATGAAGGGAGGTGATCTAAATGCTAATTCCCTGGAAAATCCAGGGAATGTAGCCTTGAGAGGAGAGAGTTTTAAGGAGGGAGTAATTTATAGTGTCGAATGTCAAAGAGAGGTCAAGTAAGATATGAAATAAAAAGAATACTTTGGAATTTTAAATTGGCATATGGTACCAGAAACTGACAGGAACAAGTTTAGCAGAATAGAGGGCTGAAAACTGAGTCACAGTATGAAAAATGAATGAAGAGCAAAGAATTGGCAACAGTGAGTTTAGACTTAGGGTTCTGAAGGCAAAGGAAGAGAGCAGTAGTTACAGGGGCACATGGAGGAGGCAGGATGTTTTACTATTGGGGTCAATGGCGATAATTTTACAGTGAGTAAACCCACAAATAGAGAGAGGATATGTGATGGCATAAAGGAGGGACGGAATTCAGAGCAGTGAATCTCCTGGGTGGCAGGAGCAGAGCCTTTCCATTTTAATTCTTTTGAAACTTTATACAGCTCCACAACAATAGGGTAACTTATATGTGTCCTTCATCAATTAGTAATCTTCATTTATAACCAATGGGGGTTTTACGAAGTGATTAATTTTCATTATACTCTCAAAAAGAATAATATCTCTAGTCATGGCCTAGTCATCTCTAGTAAAGTCGCCAGAGTTCCATTTTTCCTTTACTCATTCTTCAGATTTTATGACTCATTAGGACTTGTTCTCCATTAATGCAACCAAAATTATGATCACTGTCAGGAATATGATGATGAACAAAACATAATGCCTGCCCTTGAGACACTCTAGATGCACACAGGGCCCAGCTAGGAGTTAATCTCAAGGTACTTGTGATTGCTGCTGCTGATAGTGACATGACAGTAATATATTGGTGGTAGTGATATGATCATTGGTCCATGTGTACATTTAGTATGGCTGTGACAAAAAAAATAAATAAGTAAAAAGCATCAACTTCTCCTCTGCACAAGCTGTTAGTGGAAGTTCCATGAAATAGTCCTGTAGAATTCTTCTCATGAATATAAAATGAATTAGTACTCTAAAGCACAAACCAATCATTTACAAAAAAGTGCTTTCAAAACTGTCAGTTTCTTTTCTTTTTCCACTATAATTGCGTGTTTTGAGGATAAGGAGCTTGACTAATACTTTTCTTCCTAGATATGTTGTACTGGGAAAAGGACAGCGTTAGGATTCAGAACATCTGGGGTCAATCAGTAATCAGCCGTGTAACTTACTAGCTGAGAGACCTTGAGCACACCATTTAATAGCATCTAGAAAATAAAGATAACAGCTGTCTTGCCTATCTCTTGTTTTTTTTTTTTTTTTTTTTTTTAACAATCCGATAAAATAGAAGTTTTTTTTGTAAGTTAAAAGTGCTGTGCACATGGTTTGGGACAGTCCCAGAATCCTATTGTACTTTGGTTCTGTTCATGCCTGAAGTTTTTCATTTAGGAATAACTTCCCAATTTTGCTTAAACAAATTTGAGCTGGGTTTCTGCCCTTGGCAACAGAAAGAATCCTGTGGTTTCCATCAGAATTCAGACACCTGCACCATCTGAGGGTTGGTCTGAATCAGATGAAATACAGCAATGTAACACAGTGAAACTAACTTGTATAGAATGCCTTCCGGGGTTCAGAACCAGGTGCTTGCTCAAACACTGTCTCTCAGAGCGCAAGGGTGGTGGTGTGGATTGGCAGGTAGTCGTGGGACTGACTGTGATACAAGTCTGTAATCATGCCCTGCATGCGTGTGCTCAAACTGAACCTCAGATTGGGTAAGTGCCTGATCTTCTGCCCCTATGGGAAAACTGGGTGATCTTAAAAAAGAAATACTCACATTATTAAGATTCAAGATTATTATCTGAGCAAGTAAATATAGGTATCAATTGTAGAAGTTAGGAATTTTGCTTGCTTTGGGGGAGCAGAATAGGAGTCCAAGGGAAATGAGGTCAGACTCCTTGTAGCAAATTACCAGTTATGGTCTCGTCCATGGTCAGCTGAGGAGGAATCATCCATCACCATGGTCAGCTGAGGAGGAATCATCCACTAGTGATGGATCTCTTTTTTTTTTTTTTTTTCCGTGACCAGCACTCAGCCAGTGAGTGCACCAGTCATTCTTATATAGGATCCGAACCGCGGCGGGAGCGTTGCTGCGCTCCCAGCGCAGCACTCTACCAAGTGCGATGGATCTCTTAAGAAACTAAATACCTTTGCTACCCAAGTGACTCTTTCAGTGGGCATTAATGATTGACAGTACATGTAGAATGATCCGGGTTATACATCACTCTGTAATTAAAGTTTTCTTCTGCCCGCTCTTGACTTCTGTGACTTGATACATATTACTCAACTTTTCCTTCTCTACAATTTCCTGTCCAGAAATTGGGAATTATATCAGCAGCCTCTGTATTTTGAAAGAACCTAGATCCTAGATACTAAGTCACTTGGCATTAACTCTTCGTTAAGCACCTCGCGAAACATACCACACACATGCTTAATGAATAGTAGCATTTTCCCTGAACTTGATCCCATAGAAAGGTTTTGGGTGCTCATATCTAAGTCATGCGTACTTTAATCAACTTATTCTTACCAATTTTACTTCCTACTTTTGGACAGCTTTATCTCTTCCCACATCACTGAATCAAGGAAATGTAAATATTTACAAAGAAATATAATTTCCCCACAGAAACCAGTTTCTATGGAATTAAATGATGATTACTCACGTATACGTTAGAACTTGCTGTCTGTCTTCCTTCAGACATGCCTGATTATTTTTTACGCCTTGCCTAATTCCATGGCTCATGTAAATAATATTTATCAAGCAGCTACAGCTCTTAGATAGCCGTGTGCTTTATCTTTCTGAAGTCTAAAGTTGGGTTCACCTCGACAAGTGTTGTCTTCTGTTCATCAGAGTGGGGCTGTTTTTATCATTTTATCTCATGTGAGCACGTACAGCTGGAGTGGTTACAAGCAAAGGCTCTGGGATCCTACAGAGTAGGATCCACACACCAACTCTGCTTTATCCGAACTCTAGACCTTGGCAAGTCACTTCCACCCTCTAAACCTCAATTTTTTCATCTGTAAAGTGAGAATTAATTGAACCTCCTTGCTGCTGTAGGATTAAATGAGTTAGTATATGTAAATAGATGAGCAGAGGGTCTTCTTCAGAGTAATTACGATAATTACTACTGGCTATCATTTATGGTTCAGGGATAGAAAAAACAAAACTCATATGGCTTTTTCAGAACACACTAGTGAGATTTAGTCTCTGAGTTAAATCAGTGGCACTCAACTGGTGGACAATTTTGTGTCCACCTCTCCCACAACGGGGACATCTGGCAATGTCTGGGGACATATTTGGTTGTTCCAACTCATGGGGGTCGGTTGTAGAAGGGGCTAATGGCATCTAGCAGGTAGAGAAAGAGGGATGTTTAATTTCTAAACATTCTACAATGAACAGGCAACCATTGCCTTCAAAATGTCAACAGCACTGAGGTTGAAAAACCCTGAAGTAAATGGAAAGCAATCCTTCCAAGGATGCGTCATAAATAAATCCTAAACACGAAACCAGTCTATCAACAAGTATTTGTCGCCCTTTTGCTCCAGGTGTAATATCATCAGCTTCCAGCAGTGGAGCCTTTTACAGTTTATGTAGCATCATCATGTATATTACCTTATTTAATGTCGACAGAAACACTAAAAAAAACCAGGCTGCATTGACATTCTCCCTCCAACCCCCTCTTTTTTTTTTTTTTTTTTTTGCAGATGAGGAGTTAGGCTGAGAGGTTGACTTTCTCACAGAAACACAGATGGTAATTAAACCCAGATGTTCTGAGTCCCAAATACAGTGTTTCTGCCACTCTCACATGCCCAGCATTGCATTTCTGTGGGGAATGCAGGAGACATTTTAGATATAGTTCCTCCCTTAAGATTCTTACTCAGTTGTTAGAGATTTACACCCATGAACAGTTATTTATACCTATTGGGCTATAATAGATGTGCATTCCTCCCCCTCCTCAGTGTTACAGAATATTGCGATTTTGCTACCCTGGAATCAGAAGGTTTTCTTTCTCCTGAATCTTACAGGGCTCTTTTGCAACATAAATGTCTACAAAATAAGGGTGCTACCCTTTCTTTACAATCTGTACTTTCATAGCATATGCCATCATGTTCCTTTCCCCCACCAGTCCTCCTACATAGCCCAGATGGTGCCTGGCCTGTTCTTGCAAACTTCTCATTGCCTCTGTTTCTTTTTCATGCCCGTCCTCTTTTGAGCACTGAGTGTAAGGAGCTGTGGTTTACGGATATGACATTCACCTTGAGGCCCAGATATTAAAATATTCCGAAATGCAACCAGTTTCAACATGTTAACTTTGTTTTTCTCAGATCAGTGGCTATCAGCATGTCAACACCTGCAGATTATTTCATGAAGTTTTGGAGAGCACTGATTTTTAATTCAGATTTTATGAACATTGCAGGAATTTATTGTAGAAAAGCATAGACAGGTAATGCCTAGTCATGCCAGAGCTGCCTAATATCTCTAAAGAACAATGTACTTTCCTCTTTGCACATGCTGTTTATGCTGTCAAATTAGCTTGATATTATTTTGACAAATGAGTAAAACTGATCCATGCCGACAGAGTCACAAAGAAGTTTTAACACCTAAGCTATTAAAAAAGCAGCCCAAACACTAGGTAATAATTCTTTCCACAGAGGAAATAAACAGATTCATGATTAATTTAGTACATATTTATTATCCAAAAGTTATCAAAAGACTTTGTAAAAACTTTTTTCATGAGGAGTTCTGTGATGATGATGGTAAAATTTGGCCTGGCATTTCTTATGCAAATACATGTAACCATTACCAACACAAACATTAGCAAATATTATGTTAGTATACAACTTTTCAACAACTAATATAAATTTGGAACTACTTGCACCCAAACAGGAGAGGTTTTTGTTTGTTTGTTCCTATATTTATTTTACTTTGGAAAATATACCTTAATGAAAATCATTGAGAATTCAATGTTGCTTCACAGACAAATGACTTGGGAAGATATAGTCCCAAGCTGGCTTTCTTCCTGCCGAACTGAAAGAAGTACAAGATGCAACTTAAGCAGAAGCTAAAAAATCAGAAATATTTTCCAGAGCCTGCTCCCACCCCTCACGATGGGCTAAGTCACCCTCAGAGCCAATCACACAAAGATATCTTAGTTATGCCAGTGTGGGAAGGAGGCATATAATACTTTTCTCTGAACCTTCTTCTCTAAGTCATTCCCCTGCTCTAACTCTTCCATAGATTCTCATTGCTTCAAAGATCTTAATTCCTAACACGTCATATGAAGACCCATCTAGATCTGGCCTCTGACTAGCTCTCGGCCTCAGTTGGTACCATCAAACAGGCAGGTGTATGCAGGAATCTTCCAGCAGTTGATTCATCAAATATTTGTGGAGTGTTTCCTCTGTCCCAGGCACAGGTACTTGCACAGACTGTCACGGTTAGAGCTTGAAGAGGGAGGCAGGGGATAGAGGGAAATAGCACTGGGCAGGACGTAAGTGACCAATTTTGGAGGCCCTATGTGCCAGTCTAAGGAACTCAAACTTCATTTCAGTGGTGATAACGCATCCCTAAAACATTTTAAACTATTTTTTATAGAATGAGTTGCTTTGGAAGGCCTTAGTTTTTATGGTGGTAAAGGAGGTCACTGTCTAGCATTTAGCATTTGAATTTTTAAAAATGGCATGTCAACATGAAGAAATAAATAATTTTCCCTTGTGACCTCTTCTAGGGCTTCAGTTCATTCACTGAACAAATGTTTATTGAGAATTTACGAAGGGCCAAACACAGTGATATGTACTCATGATATGCTACAGAAGAAGTCATTTGATTCCTTTCCCATGGCGTGTGCAGTCCTACGGAGGACCAGCAGGCAAGCAGACAAACAGAACATTGCAAATTAAATGTTAAGAAAGACACAAACAAGTTGCTGAAATAGAGACTAACAAGGAGGGTTTCCACATTTGATATATTGCTGGGAAAGGCTTGACTGAGAAGGTGGTGATATTTAAGCTGAGTCCGAGAGATAAGTAACCAACCATTCAAAAGAGGAAAGATGAGCATTCCAGGAAGAGGGAACAGCTAGCGGAGGGTTAGATATGGTTGCAGAGCTGAGAGATCAGTGCGGCTGGATTCTATGGGGTGAGCAAGAGTAAAGTATGAAATGAATTTGCAAAGACAAAAGCCAGAACATGCGGAGAGCTGGAAATTCTGAAAAATAGTTTGGGTTTTGTTCTCATTTTCTCTTTGGGGACAGGATGCAGTGTATTTTTAACATAGTTACATAGATATTTTTTACATAAATCATCTGACATATATATATTTCTTTGGGTACTAAATCTTAAAAAATATTTAAAATAGATTGAAAATGAACACAATGAATTTTCTGTAAAAAAGTCTAAAATGCTTATAATTTTAAAATGAGTCATTTTATCTGTTGGCTTATTGGACATAAAAGGCAAAATAAACACCATTTTAATTGATCTTCTAGGAAAAGCTTATTCACATCTTAGTCTTCCAGCTATTCAATTATTGCTGAGACTGTAAAAGGGGATTTTGACTCTCAGAAAATAATTTCTGAGCTTTTGGTTTAGCAATCAGAAAGTTATATTTCTTTCCTTTAAGCCACCAATCAATTTTATCCTTCAGTATATGTCATAATCGATGGAGAAAATTCAGTCTAGTTGTATCCTAAGTCAGGGAGGTTGATATCATTTACAGGACAGCCTCTAAGATAAGGTTTCATTTCCTTTGGTGCAGGAGGATGTTAGGTCTCATGAAACAGCCTGGACTATTGATTTTGATTGTGGCAGGGTTCTAAATACAAGTCGTAGGTAGAGTGTAGATTCCAAAGGGAGACTTGAGAAATATCTGTAGAAATGTCCTTTCCTTAAATACGACTCCCCCTTTTAAAAATATTGGTTTGCCTTTTCTGTAAATTGAGTTAACACAGTGTAATGATTCCAATACTAAATAGCAAATGGAACAAGATCGAAGGTTGTTTGAAAACTAAAACCCGCTTAGACAAATTGAAAACTCTTAAGTCCTGAGTTGATATTAAATATAGAGTGAAGAGAAGCAATGACTCCAGTTTATCACTAAAAGCTAAATAAAAATGACCTGCCATCAGGTTTAAAGCTATGTTAGTGTTTAGCTAAATTTATAGCCACTCCATTAAAACAAATGAAGAAGTAACATATTTGATGCTCTTTTATTCCAAACTTTCTCCCAGAATTCTTTCATTTTTTTCTTTCAAAAATGATCTATCTTACACTAAGAAAACTTTATTCCATTGTCATTTCCCTAGTAATGAGATTCCTGTTTAACAATGTAATGAAATTATAATAAAGAGTAGAGTTATTACAAGCTATCCTGTATGTCATTTATATAATATGCAGAGTAGATCCCTACAAAGCCATACTTATCTAATTATAATGAGGCCAACTCCTTGAAGAACACATGTTTGTGTCTCACATAACTAATTAATGAAGGCTGAAATAATTGATGGTGAATGTAATAGAAGTGAACCATTAGATACTGAAGTTTATCTCCCTTTTCATCGTTGGTTCTTTATCTGTGGTACTAATATTAATTCAATAATTTGACAAAACAATAGCTTTGTTTGCTTTCTACCCAAATGGTGCAACATTTCTATGGAACACACTGAATAAGACTGAAAACCCCCAAATAAATGATGAATAGTGGATTATTGTGGAAAATTAAAATTAATATCAAATAGTTAATTTTGGAATAATTTTCTTAAATTTCCAGATCGTAGTGGCCTGTTTTGATGGATAAGAAAGTGACCTATGAATTGAAGCTCAGTTTATTCATTTTTAAATGATCAAAGCTTTCACTTTCATTAAACATGACACATAACCACTGCACTGACTGATTCTTTCAGAAATGAAACAATTCTCATTTCCGTGATTTGAAATCTAAATAAATTTTAAAACCTCCCTTCTGCATCAGTACAATAGGATCAGTTCGTTATCCAGGCCGACAGGTATCTATGCAACTACAATAATGAATGAATGATTTTTTTAAAAAATTGAGTGTGGGAGATATTGATAAAAATAAAAAAAATAAAAGAAGTGTTTCACGAGTTATGGGCTCACCTATATATAGTAAATAATAAAGCCGAGTTAACTGACAGGCAAAACAGGAAAGTGACCTCAGAGCCACTAAGAAATTTTATAAGAATGCCATTACAGTTTATGTTTTGAAAAACAGTGGGAGTTCAATAATGACTAGTACCAGTCTCCAGATCCTACAAGGAACTGTACACAGGTCAAGAGTTTTTGGATGAAATGAGCCTTTTCCCCTCCACATTTTAAATCTTTCCTTTTTTAGCTCACTTTCTTAATATTAAAACCACATTTTGCCTTTCCTCCCTCATCCCACACAGAACAATTGGAATTTGCAAAGACTTAGCTAATTAAGGTCACAAAACTTTTAGGCAAAGATACTATCCTGTTACTGGAAAATCCAAATATCTGTCCTCAAATGGTTACAAATTATAATGAGGTCATATTTTTAAATTATTGTGTTAGTTTCGGTTTTCCAGATTTGCTCAATTGTTTAGAAAACTCTCATTGGATTTATGCAGATAAATTTTCCAGGAAGGTCTTCTTAGGTCCTTTTGTAGTATGCTACTTTGTTGGAAAGTGATAGGAATTTACCTTTTTCTCATTTTGAGCTACTGTGTATTTTTTTACTTTAAGGATAATGAAACAGGTTGCAGATGACATCAATCTTCTGGGTCTTTTGTCTCTTTTTTTGATGGGTGAAGAGAGCTATGTGAGTTTCTGTATCTGTCTTTTGCTTACAGTACAAAGATGACAGATCACCTTTCCGAAGGGTCTGACTTCCACTTTCAAAAGTGGCTGAGAGGGCCGAGCCCGTGGCGCACTTGGGAGAGTGCGGCGCTGGGAGCGCGGCGACGCTCCCGCCGCGGGTTCGGATCCTATGTAGGAATGGCCGGTGCACTCACTGGCTGAGTGCCGGTCACGAAAAAGACAAAAAAAAAAAAAAAAAAAAAAAAAAAAAAAATCAAAAGTGGCTGAGATTAAGGAGTCAAGGAGGCTTTACATCAGTTATTCACTGAGACGTATGGAGCTGCATCAATACCTGCTTTGTTGAAAGGGAGAGCTAAATTCATCTACGAAACTCTTATTAGATTGGCTGTGGCTATGGGGAAGACAATTGCTGCTAATTACTCAATGCTCAAGCAGAAATACTTTCACAGTAATATTAGGTAGAAATGAAAAGCTTATATAGTATATGTTCTTACAGGGAAACTAGGTTGTAAGCAATGCAGATTTTTAACTTAAAATTTCAGATTTTAATAGAAAAATTGCAAAGCCACATGTATTTCAAATTCTTTCCCTTATTGACAAAAGGGGGGGAAAAAGAAAAAGAAAGAAAGAAAAAAGCAGTTTAACTAAAAACTTGACCTTTTTATTTAATTTACAATCTGAGACTTAGATAACAAACTTCATAAACTTTTGATTCTTTGTTGCTCTCAAATAAACCCCAATTAATTACAAGGGCAATTAAAAAATTCACACATTCATGCTGAATATGAATTACATGTGATTTCTAGAACAAAGCAAAATGAACACAAGTACTGTGTACAGTGTCATGGTAGGTAAACTGCCTGTTAATTTTTTTTTTCCAGATCAGTTTACATAGTGTAACAATAGCTTTATTTTATCTACCTTTAAACTTAATTCACCCAACAGTAAAGGATCTGAACTGGTAACACAATCTAGATGATAGATAAGCTAGTGTCACATGGTACAAATGGAGGCTTCATTCTCTTTTTTTAGAGAATCCTCTTAAGACAGACCCTTGGCTCAAACCATTTTCGCACACCACAAGCCTAAGGCACAGTTTATAACCCACTGATGACAAAAATAAATTATTTCAAGCTGAGAAACATTTTCTTCTATAGGATAAAGACAATTTTATTCGTGAACATAATGCCCTATGGAGAGGATCTTATAATCACATCACCCATTATCATAATCATCTAAGCCCAATTAATGGAAGATGGGACCATATGGATGTCTCTTACAGTGACGTGGTGAGGAGATAATGCTTTGTGCCTTCAGTGCAAGTGCTTTACAAGCATTAAGCTTCTCAGTACCTTTGTGAACTAGGTAAGCAATTTTCTATGCTCTGCTTTCCCTTTGTGCTTCAATATATTTAAGGTAAGACCATTGCTGCCAATTATCTTTGAATATGTAAAGATAACCATGAATTTAAAATGTCTAATTATGTTTCCTCAGGAGAGATATAACTGATTCTGTGTTTTACACGATGTCTTAATGAGGAAAAGGACCACATCTCTTCATCAAACGCATCTGTTGTGTCTGTTAATGTGACCTAATTCACAAGGCAAGTGCTCAGGCAAAGGCTGTCTTTAATATGAACATACATGAGGATGGCTTCAGTGTCCTGTCATGACCTGTGCTGAAAGTGGGAGAGAGGAAGCACTTTCCTCACAACAGGTCAACTCAGCAGCTTTGCCCTTGCACTTTCTTTATAGCTGCCTGTCTCTGCAGTTACAGCCTAGGGTGGAGCTGGCAAGGAGCAGTGGACATATAGACGTAACATTTTTTTATCTCTGTGTATAGAGGTGTCACCTATATAGGGAAGGATGTTGCAGAATGGCAAAAGAATGCTTTGTTTAGATGTATAAATAGCTGGTCAGATTTTCTGAGCTCAAAGGAAGAATGAAATACACAGTATTTGTGTCACTTTGTGCAGTATTGTGCAACTCAAAGAAATACTGAGGTAATTTTGAATAGTTGGAATCACGTAAAACATCTGGATGACTATATATTTTATGGCTTGATTGAGTTGACCTGATATTCTGCATCTGATCATATATTGTTAGATAAATGAAAATTTGATCTGTATAGAATGTCTGTAGTTATCAGCTGTGATACCTTTGCAAATATTATTGTTGCTGAATTATACTTTATTGTTGCTTTGCCGGCTTTCAGAGAGGCATGACACAAAAACCAGGCAGATAATATCACTTCTCTTTTCTCTGTAAATCTGATATTTAAGACTTTGTTGATTGCATTTCTCCATATATCTAATACAATTGCCCATGTATTACATTTGCTTTAGAATTTTGTACAAGAAAAAGATGTTTTCCTCAAAGTCTTGATCTAAGAATTATGCAGCCTACCATACTTGCTTTGTTGCATTGACTCTCAGGAAGCTCAAAGATAAATAATGGTAGTGATAATATGTCTTTACATAATGAAGTAATTTGTTTTCCCATTTATATAAAAACAGTCAATCAGGCAGAACCTGATGCTTTCTGGTTATGTAAGCTATTGTGCTAATTTACATGGACATTTGGCTGCATAGCCCATATGCTTGTAAGATATAAAGTGTCTCTTGGTTCTGGGAAATTGGCTGGCATATCTTCTGGCACCAATATGATTAACCCCTACTTGAATAAAAATGTCATGACAAAGATTGGGATTATGGTTCTCTTGTTCATTGATAGGAGACAGCATAGTGTACTCTGGTGGAAGGAACCCTGGATTCAGAATTAGACTGATTTGGATTTGAATCATAGCTCTTACACTTTTTATCTGTATGATGGGGCATATTGCTATCATTTTTGAATTTTATTTAATTTTTATTTTCTTTATTGAACCATAATTGATTATACACATTTGTGGGGTACAGAGTTGAATATCAATACCTGTGTCACAATATGTGATGGTCAAATCAAAATAATTATCATATTTATCATTACAAAATGTAATCATTCTTTGTGTCCATTAACCAATTTCTCATTAACTCTCCTCCTCCTCCTCTTTTCATTCTTGGATATTAGTATTTATTTGTGGAATACGTAATGCTCTTAAAATGGTGCCTAGCACAAAATAAGTATTTGATAAATGTTGACTACTGTTATTTTTAATGATAATTATTCATGAAAGCTTGGACTAGATAGTACTAGCTAAAACTTGAAAATAGATGTTTCTAAATGATTCTGCAAGATGCAAAAGAAATATTAATGAACAAATGAACATTTTCTATTTGAATGTAGAGATTTTACAAACATTCCACTCTGTATACTAAAACATTACATGAAAGGACTTAATAGCTTTTCTTTTATCTATATAACATGGAAATTTAAAATATGTGTAAGATTTCACTCAGAGTTTAGTAATATTTTTATTTAAGAATGCTAAAACAATGATCAGTGTTTTAACAAGATGAAGTCTTAATAATTAAAATTGATGAAAGTCAAACTATTAATAAGTATGATTAAGGAACATCTTAAGATTTCATATTTCTAAAAATTCAAAAACTATAGTATCGATTTTTATACTTCACTTGTCTGTAGGTAGCCCCATCCATCAATTTACAAATATGTTGTCCTTCAAAACTTTGCTTGTAACTTGCTTGTTTGAAACTCAGAAGGGATTTTTTTTTTTACAGAAAATATACTGTAAATACAGGCTTATTTTCAGTTTATTTCCTTTCCAAGCCAATTTAATACATAATAATAAAGCTGAGGGAGTCCCTACCACCCAGCAGAAGGCAGGAGCATGCACGGGGTCCTAGGCAGGAGCTGTGGGTAGTGCGCTCTGTTAGGCAAAAGTCAGCAGCACACTGAAAACACCAATTCCATGTGGGTGGTCCACCACAGCCACCACTGCTGCAAAAGTGGCTGGCCACCACAACCACCATGCAGGCAGCCCAACAGCCAGGCAACTGCGTTGACACAAGGAGAGTCATCAGTGGAGATCTCAAAAAAAGAGGAAGTTTCTCTCCTCAAAGCCTACTCCAGAGTAATCGGAGAAGCAACTTCATCACCAGAGGACCAGACATCAATGTAGAGATACTAGAAAGACTAAAATCTGAGAAAATATGATGTCACCAATGAGATACAGTAATTCTCAAATATCAGACCCTATAGAGCAGGAAACCCTTGAAATGACTGAAAAGGAAGTCTGGGTAACAATCTTAAGGAAACTCAGTGAGATATGAGAAGACTCAGTTAGACAACATAATGAAACAAAAATCTGGGATATGAAGGAAGAAATTTACAAAAAGATTAATATCTTAAAAAAGAATGCAGCAGAACTCATGGAACTAAAAGATTCACTCAAGGAAATAAAAAACACAACCGATAGCTTAAGCAGAAGGCTAGAACAAGCAGATGAAAGAATATATGATTTTGAAGATGGTCTTTTCAAAATAACCCAGGCAGACAAAAAAAGGAAATAAAGAATTTTTAAAAAATGAAAAAATCTAAGAGAACTAGCAGAAAACCTTAAGCACACAAACATTTGTATTATGGATGTTCCAGAAGGGGAGGAGAAAGAAAAAGGCATTGAAAACCTTTCAGTGAAATAATAACGGAAAACTTATTTTGGGGAGAGACACAGACCTTCAGATCCAGGAGGCTAAAAGATCCCCAGACAGATTCAATCCAAGAAGATCCTCCCCAAGACACATTATAGTCAAACTGGAAAAGCTCGAAATATAGAAAGAATCCTAAAAGCAGGAAGAGAAGTGTCAAGTCACCTGTAAGGGAACCCCTATTAGACTAACAGAAGACTTCTCAACAGAAATGTTACAGGCCAGAAGAAAATGAGATGATATATTCAAAATACTAAAAGAAAAAAACTGCCAGCCAAAAATACTATACCCAGCAAGACTATCCTTAAGAAATGAGGTAGAAATGGTATATTTTCCAAACAAACAAAAACTGCCAGTGTTTACCACCACACAACCAGCCCTGAAAAAATTCCCCAAGGGTGTCCTGCATCTGGAATCAGAAAAATGACAATCACTACCATGAATCAACAAGAAAGAATGAAACCTACTGGTGGAATAAAAATCCAACGAGAAAGATAAAGAAACTAAAAACACCTCAAAAACCAACAAACATCAAAAACAAACAATAATAGGAGAAGAAAGGAACAAACTATGTTTAAAATATCCAAACAAAAGTTTATAAAATGCCAGGTTTAAGACAATATCTTCCATTAAAAACCTTAAACGTAAATAGATTAAACTCTGCACTCAAAACAACAGACTGACTGAAAAAGCTAGGCTCATCTATATGCTGCCCTCAAGAGACTCACTTCACATGTAAAGACACACACAGACTAATAGTGAAAGGAAAGAAAAAGATATACCACAAATATGGAAACAAAAACAAGCAGGAGCAGCTATTCTTACATTGGTTAAAATAGACTTGAAAGAAAAACTGCTAAAAGAGACAAAGAAGGCTACTATATAATGATAAATGGATCTGTCCATCAAGAAGACATAACAATCATAAATATATATGCACCCCAAACTGGAGAACCCAGATATATAAAACAAACACTATTAGGCCTAAAGAAAGAGATAGACCAATATGATAATAGTAGGGGACCTGAATACCCCTATCTCACCACTGGACAGATGACCTAGGCAACAAATCAACAGAGTAATGCAGGATTTAAACTGCACTTTAGACCAATTGGACCTGGCAAATATCTATAGAACATTTCATCCCACTACAGAATTTACATTCTTCTCATCAGCACATGGAACATTCTCTAGGATAGACCATATGTTAGGTCACAAATCAAGTCTCAGTAAATTTTAAAAAATTGAAATCATTTCAATTATCTTTTCAGACCACAACAGATCAATACTAGAAATCAATAAAAAGCAAAACTCAGGAAACTGTATAAATACATGGAAATTAAACACCATGCTCCTGAATGACCTATGGGTCCAAGAAGAAATTAAATAGGAAATCAAAAAGATTCTTGAAACTAATGAAAATAAAGACACATCATACCAAAACCTGTGTGATACTGCAAAAGCAGTATATGAAGGAAGTTTACTGCAACAAATGCTCACGTCAAAAGAATAGAAAGATTTCAAATAAACAACCTAATACTACACCTCAAAGAACTAGAAAAACAAGAACAATCCAATTCCAAAATTAGTAGATGGACAGAAATAATTAAAATCAGAGCATAACTAAGTGAAATAGAGACCCTAATAATGATACAGATCAATGAAACAAAAGTTAGTTTTTTGAGAAGATAAACAAAATAGACAAGCCTTTAGGTAAGTTAACTAAAAAAAGAAGAGATGAGACCCAAATAGCAAAAATCAGAAATGAAAGAGGAGACATTGCAACCAATACCACAGAAATACAAAGACCCATTAGAGACTATTATAAACAACTATAGGCCTACAAATTTGAAAACCTGGAGAAAATGGATAAATTTCTGGACACATATAAACTACCAAGACTGAACCAAGAAGACAGAAAACCTGAGCAGATCAATAACAAGCAGAAAGACTGAAGCAGTAATTAGCAGTCTCACAACAAAGAAAAGCCCAGGACCAGATGGCTTTGCTGTTGAATTTAACCAGATCTTTAAAGAGGAATTAATACCAGTTCTCTCCAATCTATTCCAAGAATTGAAACAGAGTCCATTTTCCCACTCATTCTGTGAGGCCAGCATCACCCTGATACCAAAACCAGATAAAGACAGAACAAAAAAGAAAACTACAGCCCAATATCTCTGATGAACACAGACACAAAAATCCTCAACAAAATATTAGCAATCAGAATACAACAACACATCAAATTATACCTCATGGTCAAGTGGGATTCATCCCAGGGATGCAAGGAAGGTGCAACAATGGAAGTCAGTAAATGTGGTACATGTCAACAAATACAAGGACAAAAGCTATGTGATTATCTCAATAGATGCAGAAAAAGCATTTGACAAAATTCAACATCCCTTCATGATAAAGACTCTCAGCAAATTAGGTATAGAAGGAAAGTATCTCAACACAATAAAAGCCATATTATGACAAACCCACTGCCAATATCCTCCTGAATGGTGAAAAGCTTTTAGCTTTTCCCTTAAGGATGGGAACAAGACAAGGATGCCCACTCTCACTACTCCTATTTAACACAGTATTGGAAGCACTACCCAGAGCAATCAGGCAAGACAAAGAAATACAGGGCATCTAGGTTGGAAAAGAGAAAGTCAAACTGTTCTTGTTTGCAGATGACATAATCTTACATATAGAAAAGCCGAAAGATTCTACCAAAAATCTCTGAGAGCTGATGACAATTTCAGTTAAGTTGCAGGATAAAAAATCAGCACACAAAAATCGGTAGCTTTTTTTACTCCAATAACAATCTAGCAGAAAAAGAAATCAAGAAAGTAAGCCCATTTACAATAGTCACACACACACACAAAAAAACCCCAGGAATGAGTTTAACAAAGAGGGTGAAAGATTTCTACAATGAGAACTACAAATCACTACTGAAGGAAATTAAAGTGGACACAAAAAGATGGAAAGACATTCCACACTCTTGGATTGGAAGAATTAACATTGTGAAAATGTCCATACTACCCAAAGCAATCTACAGATTCAATGCAATCCCCATCAAAATACCAATTATTTTTCACAGAAAGAGAAAAAAGCAATCCTAACATTCATACAGAACAACAAAAGAACTCAAATAGCCAAAGTAATCCTGAGCAAAAAAAAAAAAAGCCAGAGGCATTACACTACCTGACTTCAAATAATACTACAAAGCTGTAGTAATCATAACAGCATAGTACTAGCATAAAAACAGACACTTGGGCCAATGGAACAGAATAAAGAACCCATAAATCAACTCACACACTTATAGCCAACTGATCTTTGACAAAGGGAACAAGAACATACATTGGGGAAGAGATTGCCTCTTCAATAAATGGTGCTGGGAAAACTGGATATCCATATGTAGATGAATGAAACTAGACCTGTACCTCTTGCCATATGCCCAAATCAACTAAAAATGGATTAATGACATATGTAAGACCTGAAACTATAAAACTTACTAAGAGAAAACATAGGAAAATACTTCAGGAAGTAAAAATGTGCAAAGACTTTATGAGCCAGACCTCCAAAGCACAGACAGAAAAAGAAAAAATAAATAGGATTATATCAAACTGAAAGGCTTACTGTACAGCAAAAGAAACTATTAACAGAGTGAAAAGACAACCTACAGAATGGGAGAAAATATTTGCAAACTGTGAATCCAACAAGGGATTAATATCCAAATATTCAAAGAAGTCAAATAACAGTAAAAAAAAAAAACAAATTAAAAAATGGGCAAAGGTGCTGAATAGTCATTTCTGAAAAGAAAATATACAAATGGCCAATAGACACATGAAAAAATGCTCAACATCACTAATCACTGGGGAAATGCAAAGCAAAATCACACTGAGATATCATCTCACACCAGTTAGACTGGCCAGTATGAAAAAGACAGAATAACAAATGCTGGTGAGATAATGGAGAACGGGGGATCCTCCTACACTGTTGGTGGGACTGTAAATTAGTGCATATGGGAAACAGTATGGAGGTTCCTCAAACAACTACAGATAGATGTGCCATACGATCCAGCAATCCTGCTGCTGGGTATATACCCAAAGGAATGGAAATCATGTTGAAGGGATGCCTGCACTCCCATGTTCATTGCAGCTCTATTTACAACAGCTAAGAGTTGGAACCAACATAAATGTCCATCGACAGAAGACATGATAAGGAAAATGTGGTAAATATGCACAAGGGAATACTACTCTGCCACAGAAAGGAATGAAATTCTGCCATTAACAGCAACATGGACGAACTTAGAGAAAATTATGTTAAGTGAAATAAGCCAGGTACAGAAAGAGAAATGCTGTATGTCCTCATTCATAAGAGGGAGCTGAAGAAAAAATAAATAAATGAAAGAAAGAAAGATACAACAATCACAATAATTCTTTAACTTTCAAAAGGAGAGAACAGAACTGAGGCCACCAGAGGTGGGAAAGCAGGAAAGGAAGGGGAGTTTAGGGAGAAATTTGGTGAAGGTCCACAAAAAATGTTTACGTTGTATAATGATAAAATTTTTTTAAAAAAGGCTAATTTTCAGTTATGTGAATTTTACCTCAATATTAAAAAAACAAAACAAAACAACTCAGGGGCTCATAGCACCGTGGTCCTGGAGAGAATTTTATGCAGACATTGGCCCTGGCCTGGGGTTCAAAAAGCCCTTTATGGTCACTGAATACCTATTTGTGTCCCTCCTGTAAACTGACCTCTCTGAGCTGTCTCGTGTGCGTGTGTGTGCGTGTGTGTGTGTGTGTGCATGGTTTCTCAGAGCAGCTCCTGCGATGCTTGACTGCAGGACCTTTCTTTTTCTTTTTCTTTCTTTCCGAGTGAGCCACGGCAGGCCTTTGCAGGACCTTTCTCAAACAATAAAAACAATAACACTCAAAAAAAAAGCCACTCAAAAAATAATAATAATGAAGCTGAAGTTTTATCTTTTCAACAAAAGGCAGAAAATAATACTCCGGAAATACTTTTCTATTTTTATTTTAAAGGTAATAAAATATATTTATACATACATATGTATAAATGTATGTATAAAAAATATACATACAATATTCATAATGCTTTTTAATTAAATATTTCCCATCATACCACCTATAATGAAGAAAGATTACAAAAAGATTATAAAATTTATTTTGAGTGCATTTAACTATGTGGGCAACAAGGCCAGAGGGAATTTCAGTGCAAGTCTCAATGGTGAATTCTGGGCCCTTTCAATGGTTTTGCAGGTTCAATTCAGTAAATGTTTTTCAATTGAACCTGCCCTCATTGAGACTTTGTGCTTCATATTTCAGTGAACACAGAACTGAATAAAACACCGTCTCTGTACTTATACACCAGTGAAGATAAAGCTTAGCTGCATATTACAGAAAATCCAAAATAACCTCAAGTTAAACAGGAGAGAAGTGTATTTCCATCCCATTAAGGAAGTCTGGAGTGAGATAGGTCACGGCTAGTGAAGGACTTCAACTCCATGTCCCTTGCTCTTCTGCTGCCTACCGCTTTTGTTCTCAAGGTCACCTCATGGTTCATGATGGCTTCTGCAACTCTTGCCATCCCATCTGTATCTAAAACAGCAAGAAGTGTGAAGGAGGAAGAGAGAGAGACACACCCCTCTTTCGAAAGGAAATTTTCTGGAAGTCTTATACAACTCTTCTGCTTTCCTTTCACTTGGCCAGAACTTAGTCACATGGGTCACTTATATATGCAAGGAAGACTGGGAAAATGTGGTCTTTTAGCTGCCTGGAAATGACCCAGCTAAAATTCAGGGTTCTCTTTATTGCAAAAGAAGGGAAGAATGGATTTTGAGGGCAACCAGTGGTCTATATAGCACTCTCAAGGCAGTTCCAATATGGAAATTTGTTGGTAAATATAAAGAGAATTACAATACCACTCACTGTGAAGAGAGGACCTCAAGAGAGGTACAGTCATCCCTGGGTGTCTGCAGGGGGTTGGTTCCAGGACTTCTGCAGATACCAAAATTCATAAATATTCAAGTCCCTGATGTGAAATAGCATATTTGCATATAACCTATTCATATCCTCTGGTATACTTTAAATCATCTCTAGATTAGTTATAATACCTAATACAATGTAAATGTTATATAAATAGTTATTATACTGTATTTTAAAAACTCCTATTATTTTTATTGTTGTATTGTTATTTTTAATCTTTTTTCCAAATATTTTTGACCCACGGATGCCGAAGGCTGACTGTACACACAAAGGACAATGGGCAGTCAGAGAACAAATATGGTTGGGAGTCCTGAGAATGTCTTCACGAAAGAGACAATGTCTGAAGGAAATCTGGAGGGGTGGGTGGTGTATCAGACCCTGCTGCACACCCTAATCCACTGTTCTCCTTCAATTCTGGCTGGCACACTCCAAATTTGAGGCCCCTCTTAACAACTCCTTTTTAAAGAATGGAAAACTCCTTATGTCCATTACAGCTTAAGCTTCACTTAAGCTGAGGACTATAGATAGAATTAAAAAGTTCTTGAAGAGAACCTGAGACCCTCTTTAAAAATGTTTGAGCATGCCAGGGAATCTTGGATCCTTGGTTGGGAAATACTGGTTTAAGCTCATAAAAAGGAACAAACTTTTCCTGTCAGGGGCAGTATATTATAGTGGTTATGGGCTTGGTCTGGAGCAATACTGTCCAGGATTGAACCTTAATTTTGTGCCTTGCCAGTGGCATAGTTTTTGGAAAGTAATTAACCTTTTTCTACTTCAGTTTCCTTATCTGCAAAATGAGGGTAATAGTACCAATTTCATAGATTATCGTAAGGATTAAATGAGTTAATATTTATGACATGCATAGAACAGTGTCTGACATATAGTTTGTGCTATTAAAAAATTTTAAGAAATTCAAATTGTTTCTCCCTATGCACAACCTGTAATTCTCAACATTATATAAAGTCTAGTTATTTTACTTCATTTTCCATTCTCCTTTCCCTTTGTGCTTTCTGGGAATAAAAGAAGGGCCCTTTTGCTGGCTCATAGTCCCTTAAGGCCTCATTTCATTAGTCACACAATGAGAAACTTAGAGACTCTAGTTTAGCAAGCACTCAACTCAGTTCTTAGTAAACGGCCCTGTTCTTCTCAGATTCTACTTTGGGGAAGGGAGAGAGTAGTTCATTCTTTCTCTTACAAAAATGAGCAGATCTGGGTTTGAATCCAGACTGCCACTTCTCCCTGCATGTTTCTTTAACCTTTCTCAGCTGCAGTTTTTTTTATATGTCAGAGGAAATAGCAATATCTCAAAGGATTGTGATGATAGTTAAATGAAGCAATGGATACGGAGTGCTTATCATGGTGCTCAGCACATGGCAAATGCTCAATAAGTTACATCCATGGTTATTATTAGAATTAGAGGCATCATGGTACAGGGGCTGTGAGGAAGCTCCAAAAGTTAGTCAGATGGTGAACTGTCATGTCAGCTGATTTGGCCTTTCAAATGCCAAGCATGCAGGAATAAGTGGGAGCTGGGATCACAGAGACATCACGGTAGCTTAGGAGGGGAAAAGGTAATAAGGGGAAGACTGATGACTGGAAGGTAAATTCTTGGCCAAAGCTCTGCCTTATAAATTGTATACTTTTAACTTGAATACTAAACATACAGTTAAAACCACCCATTACTATTATTTTTCAAAGAGAAGTTTGACATTACGCATAGATCAAAATTGAAATTTGGGCAAAGTGAATTTCTGATCATTTTCCCAAGTGGATACAACAATTGTTACGGAGCATAGTATGAAAACACAGTGCAGAAATAGTGGAATGTAATAGCATGTGAAAGTAATATTTCAACTTATTTCTTGGAGTTTCTGGGTAGAAGAATCCCCTCAATAGTACTACATGCTAACTTGGCCGTAATAAATTATTTTAAAAAATAGAAAAGTTCCCTCAAGACCCATTTATCCAAACTACATTGTGCATAACTAGGGAATTCTCAGAACTGGGCTTATTAACTCTCGAATATGCTTCTGCTTTCTTTGTTTGGGGTTCACAGATTCTTGTGCTACACAAGCAGACACCGTTCTCCTTAGATGGAACCAAATAATTGGTCTGATATTAGATATGTTTTCCAGAATGATGTGGGATAATTGAAAATGATTATAGTAGATCATGTTGTCTAATTAGTGTTTCTTTCCTAAGTGCAGATGGACCTCTATAGAAATGTTTCTCCAGAAACAACCATCCTCATGATAAAAGGTTGTTACCATGGCATTTACAATATCCAGTGAACTTGCATACATAATAGCTTGAGGTGGAAGCCCATTATTTTCTTTTCCACACTTTGATTCACTCCAAAAATTTCTAGGAAGTTTAAATAATATTCATTCAAGTTCATCTTGTTGATGAAGACAAGATTTTATTGATTATCTGATATAGATTTGTACTATATAATTTTAAAGAATTTTTTCCCACATTATCTCCTTGAGTTATTTTTGACAAAGTTAGATTGATAAGAAAGTTTTTACCCTAATTATTATGTAAAGAGATAACTTTGAAAACATTACCTATTTTGGTACAAAAGCTCATGAGAATTTGCTCTGGGTAGTACATGTGAACTTAGGATAGCCTCACCTCATTAGTCATGCAAAGAGAATCTTAGAGACCCCTAATTTAGCAGGAACTCAACCAAATTCTGCAAAACCTACAGGAAACACAATGCCTGACCTATTTCTTGGATTTCTTATTATGCAGAAGAAAAGGCAATGTTAATATAATACACATTGTTAAAAATGGACAGAAACAGTCTTAATAAACTATTGTCAACTTTCCACGAACTGAAGAGTAACAATTTTTACAAAGATATTGCTCCATTTGGGGCCAAATTATAGTTCTGCAGGAGTATAAAAAGTTCACCAGAAGGGAGGCCGCTTGAATCTGCAGCCATATATATCTTTTTCTTCTGAAAGAAAGAGGCATTTGTTTCTTGACATGTTATCAGAAAAATTGTTCATTTTTATTCTTCATCTGTCACTCAAAGTTGTCACTACATTTAGTGGCTATTGATTCTGCACATCATTTGTACCTCTAATAGTGCTGTCAGCCTGTCTGATGTTCATATGCTGGCAACACACTTCTTTATACTTCAAACACAACTTCTGGAACGTAACTTCCTCCTTCTGTTATAAATCCTAATTGAGTCATTGCAAAAAGATCTAGTCTGTTCATCCTCTTTTCTGTTCCTCGTTTTTAATCAAAATAGGAACTAGTGACATTTTCCTTGATTAGTGGAGCCTTGTTTTGAATTATTCCTTGAGTTGAAGAGTTTGATTCAAGCTCATATCTCCAGGTATTTCCACTGAGCTTTCTTTGGGACAAATGGCACAAATTCAAATCTAAATGGTGGAAGGTAAAGGTGCAAATTGATCTGTAACTCTCATATCATAAATATTTTAATAAACTGAGCTCAATAGTAAGTATTAAGAAATAATGAAATCAATTTTTATTACTCATGTTTTTTTCACATTTGTTTTAGAGCTCAGAAGCTAATGCCCTTCATATACAATGTAACCTGACTAACAAACTGGGAATTCCATCTAATCATAGTTTAAAGGAATTTTGTTTTTGCAAAACAAACCAAAAAACAATACAAAAAACCAAGTACTCTAATTCTTTCTTTACCGCTATTATACTGCATGATTATAAAGAAGTCAGTTAGCCTCTCCAGTTCAGTAATTACCTTGGCGATGAAGTGAAAACCAGTTATTGCATAGAACAAAAATACTTACTAAAGTTATTCTTGAAAGATTTTTATTAAGATTTCTCCTTTCCTTATAATAATAATATATTGACTTAGAAAATATTAACTAATACCTAACAAAGATGAAGATTAAAACGTACTTATCTGAAGCAATTTCAAGAATATTGTTTGATAGTATTCGGAAATTTATTACCTAAATGAGCTTAAAAGCAAAAAATGCCAGATGACTTTAGAATTTCCACTTCCAAAAGGAATTTTAGTGTTGAATCTTGTCTTTTTAGGGGACAAATGTTTCCTCATATATCACTGTAGCAATTATTTTCTAATTTATGATTAATGAACCTAGTTACAAAGCATAGTTGATAGATACAGAAAGACAAAAATTTGTCCATGGAAAGAAATAATCTCCCAAAGATTATTCCTCCCAATTTATTCCTTCTCACTTAAGCAATGGTTGCATTGTGTAATACTGGGAAGAGCCCTGGGATATGGATCAGGAAATTTAGGATCCAGTCCTGCCTCTTCTACTACAAAATCTCCTGACCACTTTGGGCCTCACTTTCTTCATGTATCAAATGAAAGGGTTAAGCCAGACAATCTATAAGGTCTCTTTCAACTCAAAGGCCTTATTTAACAATTTGAAAACTAATTTGTATTGCATACAAACATGAAAAAATTAAAAAAAAAATTAACAGTTGAGAGAGCCATTTTGAATTCAAAGAAACAGTTTGTATTTAGCTAAAATGACAGATATGTAAATGGTGGCATTCCCAATCTTAAAAAGTAAAATCTGTGTTCTGTGCATTGGACAATGAACTCCCTTGAAAGCATCAGGCAATGCTGACTTTAGGATAACTCTGTTCTTTCTAAACCAGGGTTTCTCAGCCTTAGCACTATTGGCATTTGGGGATGAATATTTCTTTGCTATGGGGAAATCTCCTGTGCATTTAAGGATGTTTAACAGCTTCTTCAGCCTCTATCCATTAGAAACGGTAACATCCCCAACCCCCAAGATGTTATAACTAAAAATGTCTCCAGATGTTTGTCCCCAGTTGAGAATTACTGCCCTAAGGTAAACTATCCTTCTCTGGCTCCCTGTCTTAACCTGTGCCCAACATACCAGAGCTGTGGTGATACTCTTCACACCTTTTAAGCAAGTACCTATAGCCCATTGTGTCTTAAATATAGTTTTAGGAACAAAAGCACTAAAAATAAGAATTGCTAATGTTAGTATGGAAGTTATAAATATAGATGCTTACTTGTGCCAGGCACTGCACAATCTATGTTTCCCAGATTCAGTGTCCGTGAAGTTCACTCCCGTGTTATATGTAAAATACAATCATTATCCCCAAAGACCTTACTTTCTGCCTGGGGAGGTACACCACTTGTGAATCTAAAATGGGCTTCAGACCATTTACAAAGTAGCATGCTGATGAAGCCAGTATGAGTGAAGAGAGTGCTGAGTGAGGGGTTGATAAGAGAGGGGGGTGGAGCAGAGTGAAGTGCCCTGGCAGTGGCAGGTGCCACTAGGGCAGAGGCAGGAGTCGAGGGTGAGGAGAAACAGGTGCACCCGGGAGCAGCCAGCGGGAACTCGAAACTAGCGAGGAAGGCTGTGAGGACTGGGAGCACAGTTTCATTCAGGCAGGAGGAATAAGTCCCAGGGTCTACTGTACAGCATGGTGAGTACAGTGACCAGTAATGTATTGTATACTTGAAAATTGCTGAGAGTAGATTTTAAATGTTCTCACCTCAAAAAAATGATAAGGATGTGAAATGATGATATGTTAATCAGCTTGAGTTAATCATTCCACAGTACATACATATATTAAAATATAACATTGTACTCCTAAAATATATGCAATTTTTATTTGTCAATTAAAAAAAAAAAAGACTGTGGGAGGATCTTGCAGACTCCTGAGATCCAGCCCAGGGGCAGTGAAGCAAAAGGGAGTTTTTGATGGTAACAATACCTTCCATTCTTATAACAAGGGCTTTGAGGGATATTAAATGACCAGTCTCAATGTCATTTTACTTCCCAGGATGGCAGTTAAGAGATGCTACTACTGTTTTTCCTTTACACTCCCACCTAAAAATGCGATCAGTGTGAAAATTTAGAGTCTACCCAGCCTTACACACAACTATTTCAGAGCAGCTAAGTTAATCCATGACCAAGCTCTCACGTTGTGTGGTGGCTATGTCTTCATTGCAAGATGTTGACAACAGCCACCTCCCTGCTGAATGAATGCCAAAGACAACAATGCAGGAATTATCTGGGGCAAGAAACCGTATAGAAAGCTGGCAAGAATGTGGATATTGGAGTTGTACGGATTTAGGTTTGTGTCCTGACTCCACCGTGTACTATTTGTGTGACTCTCAATTTTCTCTTCTGTAAAGGAGGAATAAGAGGTGTATTGAAAAGAATTAATGATATACGTTGAATATATCGGAAGGAACCAGTTATATAACATTTGTAAAGCACCTAGGAAAGTACCTGCCAACTAGTAAGGAATGAGTAAATATGTACCACATTATTAATCATGCTAAAATGCAAATACTTCTCTTTAAGAGTTTGAATATATATTGGAATCACCTCGAGGTTGCTTTTCACATGTAACCATGTATTGTGAATTTTTTTTAAAAAAAAGATGGTATAAGGAGGAAAGCTTCAGCTATGTCTGGAGATTAGGAAGAGCTCAAAAGTGCATTTTGTTGTAAATAAAAGGTTAGACAAAGAATGCTCAGGTTTCAACTTCCTGGAAGTGTTACAGAGACAGTGGAAGCTGAGGGAGAGCCGACGCATTGCATGTGGGCCACTGGAATAATGCAGAACTGTGTGGTCCTGCCCTGAGGAAGAGGGCCCTGGCTTCTCTGTATTGTTTTCCGTATCCCCTTCTCCCTCAACCCCAAGGGAAATAGAAAGAAGGGTCTTGAGCAGCTTAAACTCAATCCCATCACTTTCAATCTGGGAAAGGATGAGAAAGGGATATCTGTCCTCCAAAATGAGCTGAGGATGTATAGTTCTTGTCACAGGGTATTTCTCTCCCCACCACTCTTCACGCTTCTCTTCCCTGCAAGAAGGAGTGGGTGAAGGAGGTGGAAACTCAAGGATCCTATGAAGGAGTGTAGCTTAAGCCAAAGCTATTAATCAGAAGGGAGTTTGGCCTGCTGTGAGACTGGAGAATAAAAAGAAGGGAAGATAAGAGAGAAAGACCTCAATCCCAAGGGCAGACAATTTTCTGGGTTTCAGGGGACTGAGTGGGTTTCTTGTTTACCAAACCCAGTGCAGTCATTTTAACCTCTTGGTTCTATGCCCAGGGCACCAGTCTGTGGATCTTGATTAATCAGGAGGAGCAAACAATGTTCTGTCATCTGTGGCAGGGCTAACTTCAATTTTAAGATGTTCCGTCTTTGAAGCCCGGCAATGACCTGTGATCTCCCTATGTGTTGACTTTCTGCTCTTGTGCCTTATCCTGAGCTGTTCTCTCTGGTTTCTGATTCTTGGACATTTTCTTCCCCATTTCCTTCTGCCTATTGGCTTTTGTTTGCTCCAGGCTATATGCTCAGTGTGTTCCTATAACCTGGTTCCATCTTCTTTCTTAGTTCATTTTCTGCTGTAGTTCTGGTCCTGGTTTACAATCCTTCATTTTGTAATCTACTGTTGCTCAATGTTAGTATAACAAAGGAGGAGTGTCTGTGGGGCACCAGAGGGACTGTCCAGTGTTTTGCAAAAGAGGAGTAAAGCGATGACAACCAAGAATGTTGACTTTGTTCTTCTAAGTGCCCTTATACTGTAATAACTTAAACCCATGAACTGACAGTATATTTGCCTGCCTACAGTACGTAAAGCTTGTAGTGAGGGAAGGCACTGGAAATGGAAGCCACCAGGAAAAGCTTAATTAAATGGAATGGTATGGATTTGAATGGAAGAAATCTTCCCTTCAGTCCCTCTCCCCTCTGCCTACCCTCCTTGCGCTCTTTGAGGGTAATGCCAGGGATCACTTGAGCCCAACCTGCTCATGAGATGGGCTCCTTGTCTGTTGTATTACCCTGATGACCTTCTGCCATTTGATGTTTATTAAATATGGCATCTTGTTATCACAGAGGACATTTTCCAGAGACCAAGTGTGACAGCAAAAGCCAATTTAAGTCTCACATTCATCAATGTTTTGGAAAGAATATAGCCTTTTCCACTGTTTAATTCCTATCTATTCGTTGGTGTAAGTAAATGCTCCCTGACTTCCTTAAGATGTTTGTGACTTACTAAGGAGTACAATTGCATTGTTATATTATCTGACAGCATTTCAGAGATAGCATAATTCCATGTTGGCTTTCTATTCTGAGCTGTTCCCTTTCATCTCTTTCTCCTCATTGTCCAATATGCCAGGTTTATGTAATGTTGGCTAAATGCTATTTTTAACTAAAATACCTTATTCTCATCACCTAAAATTCTGCTTAAAGTAAAATATTGGGACAAATATAAACGATAAATCATAGATAAGTTGTTAAATTCAGAGTGTATCTTACGGATAACAAGCAACTATTAAAAATCATGATTTCAGAAAATATTTAATAGCATGAAAATCCTTACAACACAACCTAAAAGCAAGACATAAAGCCATATAGATAGTATAATTCTAGGTAGGTTAAATAATAAATAATATATAGGGAGAAAAATGTTGGAAAGAAAACACCAAATATTCACAGAGTTTATATCTGGAACAAGTTTATGGCCATTTTACATATTTTCCTTTTTGTGTTTCTATGCTTTCCAAATGTTCTTTTTTAACTGTGTGTTACATTATTATAAAAAATTGCAAAATATTTTCTTAATCAGACCTTACTTATAGCACCTTTTCCAGTTACATCTTCTAGTCCTACCGTCTCCCTAGAAACCTCTTTATATTCACTACCCTTTGTGTCTTTTAAATGATAAGCATTTATATGCACATATGGACAGCTCTCATTAGTAATATACATTTAAGCCTCTAAACTACTTCCTTATTACTTGTGTGTATGGTATTGTGCTTTTGTAGTAAACAATATATAGAGCCACTTGGTATATATAGTGTAGTGGATTCAATTATGTATCCCAAAACTCAAGCTTGAATTTTGAACTGAAGCTTGAATTGTGTCCCCCAAGTTTTATGTATTAGAAACTTGGCCCCCACTGTGACTGTTAAGGGGATGGGAAATCCTATTATGGCAATTGAAAGGTGGAGCCTTGAAGAAGTGATTAGATTATAGGACTGTGCAGTAATGAATGGATTAAAAATGGTGGTCAGGGGCTTTGTTTGGAGGGCTTTAAAAGGGGAGCATGAAGAGGCTATCTCTCTCTGCTCTCTCTCTGCTTCTACCATCTTGCAATGTGAGACCCCTGGGTCACTGTCACCACCACCAGATGTGTTTCTTGGACTTTGGACTTCCCAGCCTTAGAAACTGTAAACAATAAATTTCATTTTCTTTATAAATCACTCAGTTGCGTGTGTTTTGTTACAGACTAATACATATAGTAATCAGAAATATGTTTTTGTTTTGTATTTGTTTCTTTAATCTTGGTGTCTAAGAAGCAGAACTTACAGGAGGGTGCAGGCTTTACCATAAGCTGGCAGTCAGAAATCAAAATAAAATGCAGTATGGAAAGAGAATGAGTAGTTATGGGATGCTCTGTACTAGTTACGTTCATGTTACCTCATTGACTCTTCACATCTCACCCAAGAGGAAGGCATTTACTCTTTGTCACAGGCAAAGAAATGGAGGCTCAGTGAGGCCATGGGTTCTGCCCAAGATCCAGTAAGTGCTGCCTCTTTCAGGTCTGTCTTCTTTACTTGACTCTTCCACTTTACTTGGCCATAAACAAATCTATCTGGCAACTCTTGCACACTTAGAGAACAAGCACACAATTGAAAATATAAGTTTGGGAATGCATGACAGAAATGTGTGTGCACATGCATTTTTTTGTTTGTTATTTCATATCACATTTACTTATTTTGTATATGTTGTATGTAATTTCCTTGTTGTCAGAGCACAAATGCTTTTATTTCTTTTTAACTCCCTACAGTTACTAGTACACAGTGCTTTCCATCTAGATTCTCAATAGGTACTTCTACCTAGCCATTAAATTTTAGTATTATATACTACTCACAGCACACTACTGTTCTGGATCCAGAGATGGCTTGGTGCAACTTATGATGTTAGGATTGTATGTAGATGTATAAGAGCTAATGACACAACAAAGATTTCCAGGCAATCAAAACAGTTAGTGTGGGAACTATAGCTATGATCTCATGTGTATCTTTATAAAATTGGGAGAATTAAAATTAGACTATTTTGGGGAAAAAAGAGAAATAGAGAGTAGAATAATGGTTACCAGAGGCAGGGAAAGGGAGAGGGGAGGGGCAGCCAGGGAAAGGTTGGTAGACTGGTACAAAGTTACAAAGTTATAGTTAAGAAGAATGAGTTATGGTGTCCTAGGGTGACAGTAGCTAATAATATTGTATTGTATATTTCAAGATAGCCAAAAAAGAAAATCTTGAATGTTATAACCACAAAGAAATGATAAATGTTTAGGTGATAGACATGCTAACTGTTCTGATTAGATTATTACACAATAGATACATGTATTGAAGCAACACACTGTACCCCATACAAATGTACAATGAAAAAAATGAATTAAAATAAATAAAATGAAATGAAATTGGCCCATTTTGTTAATTTTTAGGCAAGAATGTTGGAAAATGCATGCATTATTAATGCTACTTATATAAATACTTCCTAGCAGAAGACTCTCTTAAGTTAGTGAGATTTTCTTAGGTGTTAAAGTGTAATAATAGCCATTGAGTTCCAAATATGTTACTGAAATGAATACACTTTGGTAAGGTCAACCAGAAAAGTTGTAGTAATTAAATCGCCAGTGACAAGTGTACATGATAGTTCTTAGATTCCAAGTATATTATTGAATCGGAATTTGATAAGATCAATAACAAAATGATAATAATTGAAATACCACCAACAAAACTAAAGCTAGTGGGTTTTCTCCTCATGCATTTTAACTTGTTTTGTTTAGTAAAGCTTTATGTGTGTCCTAGAATTAATTGATTGATTGATTAATTAAATGAACATCTAATCATATCCCTGGTGCTCTGCTGGATATAACACTGAATGCAAAGATGAAAAAGACCACAGTCCCTGGTATTAAGGACCTTAGTCTAGTAAGTTATTTGTATTCCAACAAGGACACAAATAACAGTAAATGAAAACAGGGAAAGGCGAAGGGACAGTGTGCTCTGAGCAAGGGTGAGTCAGCCTAAAGGCTCCACGGAGTTTCATCAAATCCTTGATGAAAGAGGCAGAAAGTCCTGCTAGATGACGATGAAGGGGATTTTCCTAATATTTCACTGTTTGCTCTTTCAGAGTGACGTGTGAAGTTTATAAAGCAATAAGCCCTGTAGTTCCCAGGGCAGTGTAGTGTGCAAAGGAACTCAGCCACCAGTAGTAATTTCAGAATATCTCAAATACTTTTCTTTCTCAAATACCATGAAGGAGAAACATAGCTCTCAGAAAACTTCCTCAAAATTCCCCTTTTCTCTTCCCACAAGCAGCCTTCACACCCCACAACTCTTCTCACTCTGAGCTTCTTCCCTGAGCTGATTCCTCTGTCCTGAGCTTGGGCTGTTTTTGCTTTCCTCTGCCTACCCTCTCCCACTCTTTATCATAATTGTCTTGAGATCCTTTGTTAAGTCCTTCCCCTCTTCCTACCACCTCCCAGCCATTACTCCTCTCTGGTGGTTCTCTGGTGATTCTCCAATTCTCCATTACTAATGCCAAAAGCATTGCTTTCTTTGGACATCTCTTCTCTTCTCAAAAGATAGAGCAGGGGAAGATGCTGCACAAAGCCAGAATCTTCGTTAGCAATCTGGAAAGACCCTTAAAGGAGTAGTTGTGTTCTTATAGAAGTAAAAATCTTTTCAAAAACCTACCCCATCTGAGGTCATGCACATTATTCTTTTAATCTCCTGCCTATTTAACTATTCAGTCATAGAGCTGTTGCCTGTACATTTTTGTGTCTGTTGTTGCACATTTATTTCATTGTAGCTATGATTCACCCAGGAAACAGCCTTCAACTACAGAAATGTAGGTCAGAATCATACATATATTTAGGATGTCATTCATATGAAAGATAAAATACAAGAATTTTTATTGTAAATTTCCTCTTTCCTTAATCCATTCTAGTACTTTCTGGTCTCATATGGAAAAACTGTATTCTTTCATATTAATATTCATGACCATGTATACATGTTGTGACCCAATCAATAAGCCACCATTAAAGAGGTTATTTACAGAAACACAATACTTTCTAAAATTGATTTGGTAAGTAAATAGCTATGACGATCAGCACACATATTATCACAATGAATTTGATAACACATTCATGGATTATACACTGTGATATGAATTTTTGAGCAGCTAAGGGGCTCTGCTACTAAGCTGGTTGACTGATTATACACATACATGCAAATACATATATATATATATTTAATAATGACTTGGGATATAGAAAAAGAATATAGAACAAATATTATTTGAGTCCCCTCCAAATCCTTTCCACCAAATATATCTCCAAACCAGAAATGCTAAAAAGCAGAAAACTAGTGGATGTGAGGTTTCCCAGTTCTCTGCTTCCTCCCACTCTTGTTGGAAGTGCTAATGAACCAACTGATGGCTCAAACAAAATCCAACACACAGTAGTCCCTCAAATTTTTATTGAATAAAAAATCAAAGTCCCCAAATCAGAGCACAGAACAGTACAAGAAAGAGAGAACCTCAGTGTATCCTTTTCATTTATATACTGACTGCATATTTGGTTCCTGCATAATCGCGAAGTGGCTGAAGATGATTCATCTAAAAGAGCTATTTAAGGAAGGAAGTGAAAGTCATAGGCTAAAAAATGACCCATAATCAGGTGCTGACAGTTGTATTTTGAAATGTTCCATGTAAAGCCAAACTTTCCAACCACAAAAAGGGACCTGTTTTGTTCAAAATTTTGGAGTGAAGAAATCAAGGGGAAAGCTGAGTTAAGATGAAAGGCCTAGAAATAATTTTAACTTTCATGCTTGACACAGAAAAACAGAAGAAATCTATTGAGTAGATTAAACAAATAAATGTCCAATCATGCATTTAATTTGAATTCCCATGAAAATTTGTAGAATTTGTAAAAAGACTCCAAAGTTTATTTTTGATAGAAGATAGTCAAACTCATATGCCAAAGATGGAAAGGCCCTATAAAATCGTGTACAGGTGTTTGATGATTCAGGGGCAGAATGTTCAGATTGTTATTAATGTCCCTTGCTGCTTTCTGATAAATTCATGTATGCAGTTATTCGTTCATACATCTATTCTTTTATTTTTTTTTCAACATATAGTTAGACACTTATTCATGCTGAGCATTTTGCTAGACTTTGAAGATAGAAAAAGTTTGTCTCCCTCTGTTGAAGAACTTACAGTCTAGTTTGCGAGAGCAGAAAATAGACTTTATATGTACAGTGCTGTAAATGCTGTGACAAAAATAAGCCCAGATGCTAATTCAGACAGGGAAATCTAAGAAGGCCACCAGGACGTATTATTCATGAGCCAAACTTTGAAAAAGAATGAGTTTAACCAAATGAAGAGAGACATTAGAACATGCTTTCTAAATATGAGGATACTTCAAAAATTCATGGAAGATCTGTATTATCTTTCAATTCTATTTTTCTATAAACTTTTTGAAGTACCCTCCATGGATTCTACAGCCACGATGTCTGGGCTTAAATCTTGGTTTTGCCATTAACTATGTGTGACCTCAGGCAAGTTACCCAACTTCTTTGTCCCTCACTTTTTTCCATGAGTGGGGATAATAATACCCAGCCCAGTGTGGTAAGGATGAATTAGTGAGCTAATATTTCCAAGCACTCAGAACACTGTCTGTCTCACCTGGGCGTTATGTAAGTGTGTGATGAGTAAATGAAGGGGGTGGGTGGTGAGTCCCCAGGGTTGCTGTACAGCGGGGGCAGTGGTGAAGGGGCAGGTGTGCTGCATTTAGAAAAGAGTGGAGAATAGACTGCTGGCATAACTGAGGTGTGTTGAAAGATAAGGCTGGAGAGATATTCGAAGGCTTTGGTAAAGAAAGTGGTTATTGTCCTTAACACCATGAAGAATCCTGGAAATATTTTAAGCAAAGAAGTGATGAGATCAGATTCACATTTTAACCAGGTCAATCTGGCAGCACTGTGGAGAGTGGAGTTCAGGATATGAAGCAACTCAGGAGCCAGGGAGGCAAATCAGGACAGCGTTTCCCAAAATTGCCATCTGGGTTGCTCTTTAAACCTAGATTCCCATACCCCTTCCCAGAATATTCTGACTGAGAAGATTTAGGAGAGGTTAGGTAATCTATGTTTTTAACAAGAACCTCAGATGCTTCCTGTCTTTAGATTTCACAAACAGTGTTAGGTGGTGGTTGTAGGCATCCAAGTGAGAACTAATGCAGACTTCAGCAAACATAGTAGAAATGATGTATTTGGAGGGAAGGTGCATAACTAACCAAGAAAAAGCAATGGGACCTGGTGACCCATAAGATGGAGTCAAGGATGACACTCAAGAGTTTTGGCTTGGAGGACTGGTCAGACTGTGGAAAAATTTGAAAGAGAAGCAGGTCTGGGAGTGAGTTAGTGAGATCAGATTCCGACAGGTTGAGTTTGGAATGTCAGTGGGGAGAAAGTCCAGTCAGACGTTGTATATGCATGCCTGAAGTGCAGGAAAGAGATTTAGGCTGAAGACATAAAACTGGAAGTCATTAGCATATAGGTAGTAACTGAAGCTTGGCAAACTCCAACATTTAATTGGTGGGTAGGGGAACATAATTCTGTTTTAATTGTTTATTCATTTATTCACTCAGTCATTCATTCAACAAATCAATTTTAGAAACATATTTTTTGCCAGGCACCATGTTACACACCTTTTCCATAAAGAAGATTGTGAATAGCTAAGAAGGAAAAGTGTAGTATCATCAAATGGAACAAAGAAGATTTTGTCAAATGATGCCAAGACTCCCAATGAGATGATGGTTGAAAAAGCTTCCCTGGATTTAGCAAGAAACAAGAAGGTCACTGGTAATTTAGGAGAGAATAGAACAGATTATGTTGAGTAATGGGTAAAGGAACTGAATTTGGAATGTGGCTTGAGTGGGTAGTGAGGAAATGCAGGTAATGAAGGAAGAAGAGATAGATGGGGTAGACTGCAGAAATGGTTACAAAATTGCCCTCTGCCTGTATGCATGCTTTTTTGCAATGTTTCTTGCAGCTACCCCTATCAAGAGGTAGAGTCTATTTCTTCACCCTTTAATTTGGGCATGGTTGTATGACTTGCTGTGTCCAATGGGCATTAGCAAATGCAATGCAAGCAGAATCTTGAAAAGTGATTGTGTGTTGAGGCTTGCCCTCTTTTGCTGCTTTTTGGAACCCTGTGAGTGCAACTGGGTAAATATAAACCTGGACTAATTTGCTGGAGATCTGTGGCCAATCATCTCTTTCACCCTGCTGGCAGCCAGCAATAACTGACAGTCAGTACCAACCACCAGCCATTGAGCGAGACATTCAATCAGCCCCTAGCCAACCTGCCCACTGACTGCAGCTGCGTGAAAGACCCTGGCCAGTCCTAGCAGAAGAACTGATCAGCAAAGCCTAGCCCAAATTGCTGATCCACAAAAAAATGACTATTGTTTTAAGCCACTCGGTTTTGGAGGTGATTTCTTACACAGCAAAAACTAACTGATATAATAGGACATTGTCTGAGTGTCATGGGTTTCAAGTATCTAAGTTCACCTGGGATTTGCATTTGTCCCTGAGACTTAAGGCTCAATTAGGGGTTCAGAAAAGGTATAATTATTCTTAGTCTCTTTTCTCTTCCTAACACATGGTTCCAGACAGAAACAATAAAAGAGTAGTATCTAAGAGTGGAATGGCTGGATCATATAGCATTATGGATTCATGCCACAGTATGAATGAATCCTAAAATAATAATGTTCAGTGAAAGAAGCCAGACCAAACAAACAAACAAAACAAGAGTACGTAGTGTATAATTCCATTTATTTATTTATTTGTGGCTGGCTGGTACAGGTATCGAACCCTGGACCTTGGTGTTAGCAGCACCGTGCTCTAACTAGCTAAGCTAACTGACCAGCCCTCCCACCACCTTCCCATTTATATGAAATTCTAGAAAATGTTCACTCATCTAATGTGGCAGAAATCAGATTGGTGGTTGTCTGGGGATGTGGTGAGGGAGGGAGGAATGGGTTACCAAGGGGCATGAAGACACTCTTAGGGATGATGGATATTGCCGTTATCTTGATTGTGGTGATGGATTTATGAGTGTATACACTGTCCATATGTCAAAACTCATAAAATTGTACATATTAAAGATGTGCAGTTTAATGTATGTCAATTATACCTCAATAAAGCTACAGAGAAAAAAGTTAAAGAGAAAAAGAGGAACAAAGAAAACCTTTCAACTGGCTTCTTATTCATGAGCATGGAGTCAGAATAATGGTCCCTCACAAACGTCCGTGCCCTAATCTCCTGAACTGGAGATGTAAATATGTGGAACTGTGTAGGACTGGGAATATGTTACCTTCCACGGCAAAGGAACTTTGCAGATGTAATGAAAGGTGTGGTCTTTGAGATCAGGAAATTATCTTAGGTTAATTGTGTGAGCCCACAGTAATCACTTGAGTCCTCAAAAGGGAAGAGCCTTTCTGCTGAGTGAGAGAGATGAGATGGAAGAAGGAGGAGGAGACATTTGAAAGACTCAACCTGCCATTGCTGGCTTTGAAGACGGAGGAGGAAGGCCACGAGCCAAGGAATATGGTGGCCTCTAACAGCTGGGAGTGGACCTTAATGTACAGGAAGCAAGAAGGCAGGGACTTCAGACCTACTCTTAAAAAAACTACATTCTGCAAATAACCCAAACGAGCAAGAAACCGATTTTCCCCTAGAATCTCCAGAAAGAAATGCAGATTGCAGACACCTTGATGAGACCCACACTAGACTGCTAACTTATTGAACTATAATATACTAAATTTGTGTTGTTTTGTGCCACCAAGTTTGTGGTAATTTGTTACATTAATAAAAGAAAATAAATACAGAAAATTTTCATGGGCAGAAACGATTGGCTCAAGTAGTTCGTCGAATAACCCGCTTCCCAGCAATAAATCACAAATACTCAAGAGTTTACTGTATTTTGCCTCCATTTACCATGTGCTCTCTTCTTTCCAACTCTAGACTGCCTCATTTTTAAAAATGCTGCTCTAGCTACGCAGGTTTGATGCCACAGTCTGGTTGTGGGGGCCCTGGCTCCTCTGACCTCCCAGTCTGAGTCATACATAGGTGACATTTTCTGCCACTCTCTCATTAAACACTGTTTGCATCAAGCATCATGTTGTAAGTTATATATATATATTTTTTGGTGTAGACTTTGATAGCCAACAGACTCCAAGGAAAAACACTGCACACTTTTCCAGATACCTACAATCTTTTTAGGTTTTAAAACCTCAAAATAGACTGCTTGGGTTTAAATACTGCCTCCACTCTACACCCTACTGGTTGCTTATTCTTCTGTGCCTTAGTTTTCTCATCTGTGCAATGGGAACAACAGTTTAACAATGAAAGTAAAGATTAAATGAGTCTATCCATGTGAAGAACTTTTAACAATGAGTGGTACATTGTAAGTGCCCAGGGAGTATCGGGTTCTTAATTGTTATTTGCTGCCAGTTAGGACAATTTTCTATCTTTATATAGATTCACCTAATATCATGCGTCCCAGCAGAAGAAACCTCAGTTTGCCTTTCTTGTGTGTCTGTCCTGCTAAGAAGATGTAGGTTACTTCTGGTTTTCTTGCCCTAGAAGTTCCTGTTTCTGCTGAAGCAGGATCAGGAAGAGAAAGCGACGCGGTGCTGCTTGCTGAGCAGAGCGGAATTTTGCCCATTGACCCCCCCCCCCCAGTTAGAAGGGTGAGTTGCCAGGGCCTGGATGATTCTTTTCACTTTCCCCATCTTTTCAGCTTTCTCCAAGTGACCTTGATCTTTATATCAAGCCTTTCCTCATCAGCACATGACAATGAGCTGAAAGATTCCTTAAGTTCTGTTGTCTCTCAAAACAAAACAGAACATTACAACCAAATTTAAAAAGAACCATTTACAATTTCATTACATATCAGCTTTCCTGTGTGGCATTTATCTGAGGAAAGGCTCTTGAATATGAGGGAGTTGGTTTTAGAAAATTAAATTAGACAGACTAAAATAATGATCTGATTTACGAGAAGGTAAGACTATGTGATAGAAGAGTTATTTTTGGAAAACTTATTTTCATGGCTCTAGTGCATAGAGGAGAAAACATATGGATGGTATTGCTAATTTAGTACCATGTTTGCTTCAGGCTCTGTATGCAGTTTTCTGCAGAATGTAGCCAACTCTTTGGTCTCCATTTTTGAATGAAGTGCTGCAAGAGATACTGTCTGACATACGGAACAGTCAACTGAAAAATAAAGTAGCAGAGATAATGTAGGCAGTTTTCTTCACTGAGGTTACAAGATGGCAGAGCCTTCCAAATTTGCACACTATACATTGAAGTGAAAGTGAAGCCAGCTCTTGGAGCTCTGTGTGGGCAGCCTTGAGAGCAGATATTTCAATTTGAAAATTTTGTTAGTTGCCATAGTAATTGTCACAATTATGTGGTTAGTTCAGTCTTCATGATACTGAACACCTATTAGAAGCACCCAGCAAGCAGTAGTGTTTTACTTTTTTTTTTTTTCTTGTGCATATGTATAGAGAGAAAAACAATAATGTGTGTTTGGATTTTTAAAAATATCACTTGCATATCTTTATGTAAAGCATGTTCATTTCCTAATTATTTTCTTAATCAGATTTTTGTTTAGCAGAGAAAGCATCAGGAAGTGATTTTTTTTTTTCCAAAACAAGGGGCCTTAGAAATCAAGGTTACAGAGCTTTGTAAAATGAAGAACAGGAAACTCCCCTCTTGTTATGAATGTGTTGTGTCAGCAACTGTGCTGCTCAAGTTCAGACTGAAATTTAAGCAGAATCTGAAGTGAGTGGATATATTTCTACTCTTTTTGCATTGTGGTGCTCACTGTAGACACTGATTAGTTAGTCCCTGAACGCTGCTCCTGGGGCTAGGTTTTGCAAGTGTCTTTTGAAACATTGAGAGGCATTATTTGACTAAACAAAATATTTGTATTGCAATTGTTGTAAAAACTTGAATTCCTATGGCTAAATCTCTACATTCCTCCTTATTTTTGCCACAGAAGTATTTTTTTTTTTTAACCTATCTGAATGTTCATTCCTAAGTTAACTTAATGTAGAGATACAGTAATACAAAAGTGAGGGTGTCTTCTTTGGATTATTTAAAAAAAGGTTTCATGAGAAGGGAATAGGGCTGGCTCTGATCTTTGGTTGAGCTCTATGGCGTAAGAATTGAAGTGCTGGTGGACGCATGAGAGAAGGAGAATATGGTAGTACTGGTTCATCTCGAGTGGGGATGGCAGTGCGAGTTGGGATGAAGGCAGTAAGAACTGACCACCTCTTATTGCTTGCAATCAAATTCCCTGAAAAAATTCGAGTGACTGATCAATATATTTAATACATTGGACTTACAAATCGATCAACTACAAATTAGTTAGCATGTCTCAACACTGAAGTCTTTGTACAATTATAGATTTCATTACCTTTGATGTTTATGGTCAGTATTTGTGTTCTAAGTGCACTTTTATTTATTATTAAGGACACTTAGACCTTGAATATTAAAACAAAGAGATACCACTACACACCTATTAGAATGGTCAAAATTCGGAACACTGATGAGCATATGGTGCAACAGGAATTCTCAGTCAGTGTGGTGGAAATGTAAAATGTCCAACCATTATGAGAGACTGGCAGTTTCTTACAAAACTACACATACTCTTATCTATGATTAGATACCAAGGAGGATGCCCTAGCAATGGTGCTCCTTAGTATTTACCCAAAGGAGGTGAAAACTTATATCCACAGAAAAACCTGCACAAAGATGTTTATAGCAGATTTGTTCGTGATTGCCAAAACTTGAAAGTGACTAAGATGTCCTTTAGTAGGTGAATGAATAAACAAACTGTGGCACATACAGACAAAAGGATATTATAAAGCGTTAAAAAGAAATGAGTTATCAAGCCATGAAAAGACATGGAGAAAACTTAAATGCATGTTACTAAATGAAAGAAGCCAATCTGAAAAGGCTACATACTATATGATTCCAACAATATGACATTCTGGAAAAGGCAAAACTATGGACACAGTAAAAAGATCAGTGGTTGTAAGGAACTGGGGGAGGAGAGGGATGAATAGTCAGAGCACAGAGGATTTTTAGGGCAGTGAAAATGCTCTGTCTAATACTATAGCAGAGGGTATATGTTATTATGCATCTGTCCAAACACATAGACCATACAACACCAAGAGTGAACTCAAAAGTAAACTACGGACTTTGGGTGATAATGATGTGTCAATGTAGCTTCATCAATTGTAACAAATGTACCATTCTGGTGGGGGATATTGATCTTGGGGGAGGCTGTGCAGGTGTGGGGAAGGGGGTATATCTCTGTACTTACTTCTCATTTTTGCTGTGTGGGTGTGGGAAATCCCTGTACCTTCTCATTTTTGATGTGAACCTAAAAGTACTCTAAAACAATGAAGTCTTTAAAAAAAACACTTTGATCATAAGAGTTCTACCAATCAGAGAAAAAGACCAGGAAATGATACGCTTTTCACAAATTCTTTTGAATAAAACCATTTACAGCTGAAAAGTCATCAATTTTTTGGTTTGGCCCTTCTACGTGGTTTCTTGCTGAAAGGATCATGCAACTGTTAAACTTTTATTAAAAAGAAAATAATGTATACTGAGATGTAGACTTAATTAATGCCTTCAGAATTTTATTAGATACATAAAATAATGAATACAATTAAGAAAAATGAAAAAAGCCACAAAGCAGTGTTAGCTTCATAACAAATTGTTCTTTCTTTCCTATTTAAATATTTTAAATTTAATTTTGAATATATAAGGCATTCCTGTGGTTCAAAAATCACGTAAGAACTTATACAGTAAAAAGTGTCATTTGTACCCACAACTCTCATTCACTCAGCCCCTAGCTCTAACCCTATGGGTAACAGCTATTACTAATTCCTTGAGTATTCTTCTAGAATTCCTTTATGCACATATAAGAAAATATAAATATATATTATCTTCCTGCTTTTTATCCAAGAAATGACATAGTATATACCCTGTTCTCTTTTCACTTAATGAACACTAATCTACAGTGCTCTGTTTTCACTCGGTTACACTATTTTCACATAATATAGCTTGGATGCTACTCAGTTTCAGTTCTTGGAGAGTTTCTATATTTAGTTTTTAACAACTACCTCTAATTACATTATATGGCTATAACACTGTTTATTTAGCTAGAAACATATTGGTGGTCATTAGGATATTTCTGAATTTTTCATTGCAGTGAGTAATCTTGTACATATAACATTTCAGGTATTCCTGATGTATGTCTGGGATTTCCTAGCAGTGAAATTGCTAGGCTGAAAAGTAATGTGTATAGGTATTAGCATATAATAGGTAGCATTTGTATAGATATTAGCATATTGCCCAATTTATACTCCCATCAGCAATGCATGAAAAAAATACTTTTTCCCCTCAGAGCCCTATCAATAGAGTATATTACCTAACTGGATGTTTGCCAATTGAAAGATAGAAAATGGTATTTTACCTATAATTTCAATTTACATTTCTCTTTGTTAATGGGTGAGGTTGATTATCTTATCACTTATATAAGAGCGAATTTTATTTCCTTTTTCTATATTTTGAATGGGTTATGGTCTTACCAATTTATATATTAGACAGTCTAACCCTTTGTCTATGATAGTAATTGCAAAAATTTCCCCCAGGTGTTTTCTTTTTGGCTGCTGACCCATGTGGGGATTGAACCCTGGGCCTTGGTGTTATCAGTACCACACTCTAACCAACTGAGCTAACCAGCTAGGCCTAGGTGTTTTTTTTTTTAATTAATTTATTCTTATTTAACAATTTTTTAATGTTTAATTGAAATGTATTGAATATACGTATTTGTGGAATACACATGTATTTCAATACATGTGTACAATGTGTGATGATCAAATCAGGGTAATTAACATATTCATCACTACAAAACTTAGTCATTTCTTTATGATGAGGACATTCCATCTCCTCTCATCTAGTCATTTGATAACATGCATAAATTATTGTTGATTATAGATGCCTAGCTTGACTGTGCACCACCAGAACTTATTTTTCCTATTTAGCTGTTTTATTTTTTTAAACTTTGTTTATGATGCTTCTTTCCTCTAAAAAATGTTTTGATTTTTATATGACAAAATGTACTGTAAAATAATTTATGACCTGGAGATTTTGAGTCATAAAAGATTAGACAGAGGTTCCCAACTCTAGGTTTATAAAGAAAGTTTTCCAAGTTTTCTTCTTGTGGTTTTATGGCTGTATTTTAAAAAATGTAAATCTTTGGTATATTTGGAATTTATCTTAGTGTGTGAGGTAAGGCATGGATATTACTTTACTTATCCCTATGCCATTTATTGACTAGCTCTTCTTTTTCCCAATGATTTGAGATAGCATCTTTTTATACACTCAATTCCTGTATGCATTTGGATATACTTATTTCTAGGCTTTCTATTTTGCTAATGGAACAGTATGATACTCTTAATTATTTAGGCTTTTAAAAATCCTTTAATGTCTTTTAGTGCTAGTCTCTCTTCTATGTTTATATTTCTTCTAAATTTAGCATCAGGTGACATAAGTTAGAACTGGTGTTTTTTTATTGAGATTATGTTAAATTTAGAAAACCATTTAGAAAGAACCGATTCATTTATGATGCTGCATCTTCCTATCTGATAACATTGTCTTTGTTTTGGTAGAAAGCCTATTTTGCGGCTTTCAGTAGTATTTTAAGCTTTATTTTTAGTAGGTCTCACATTTTTCTTGACAGCAATGTTTCTGTATTTTATCATTTCTGTTGCTCTTATATATGGAATCTTTTCTTCTGTTAAATTCCTTAGTGGTTATTTGAATATATGAAAATGATTGATTTTTGTACATTGATTTTGTACTTGATTATCTTACTGAATTACCTTACTATTTATAACTGATTAATAAAATCTTTTGAATCTTCCAATTATACTACTGTGTCATTTACAATTAGTGACATTTTTACTCATCTCTTCCTTTTTTATACAGTACCTGTAATTTCTTTCTCTTGGGTAATTGTACTGACTAGTAACTCTAGCACAATGTTAAATAAGTAGTGGTATTAGTGGATACTAACCAACACAGTGAAGACATTCCCATAAAAGTCAAGAACTGTATGATGGCTTTGAATTGAAATAGATAGCTTTTAACATCATAAGACAGCCTCTCTCTATTTCTATTTCATTCAATGCTTTCTATGTTGTTTTGTTTGTTGTTATCAGAAAAGGCTGATGGATTTTCTCCAATGCTTTTTTAGCATCGAGGGAGAGATCCTATGATATTTTTCTTTAGATCTGTCAATATTATAAACTATATTAATAGAGTTTCTAGTATTGTACCATATGATCTCATTTGGTAATAAGGTTCTTTTTTTCTTTAATGAGATCCTGGATTCAGTTTGCTGACATATTATTTAGAATATTTACATCATTATTAATAGTCTCATTAGCCTCTAGTTAGTGTGATCATATTTTGTATGATTCTATGTACTGCATTTTAGTAAAGTTTAATGTTTTCTATCGACCCATTATTTTTTTTTTTGACCATCACAAGCATATTATATATTTATTTATTTTTACTGAAACATAATTGATTATATGTATTTGTGGGATACAAAGTTGAATATCAATACCTATGTACAATGTGTGATCAAATTAAGAAAATTAGCATCTTCAACATTACAAAGCATAATCATTCTTTGTGTCCATTAACAAATTTCTTGCTAACCCCCCTCATCCTCCCCCTTTCCCAGCTTCTTTCCTTCTAAAAGTTCATTGCGTTAGTTCCATAGTTTGGAAAATTCAATTCATTATTGTGATTGCTTGCTCTCTTTCTTTCTTTCTTTCTTTCCATTTTATTTTGACTCCCACTTATGAATGAGGACAAGTGATATTTCTCTTTGTGTGCCTGGCTTATTTCACTTAACATAATTTTCTCTAAGCTTATCCATGTTGTTTCAATGGCAGAATTTCATTCTTCTTTATGGAAGAGTAGTATTCCATTGTGTATATATACCACATTTTCCTTATCAAGTCGTCTGTTGATGGACATTTAGGTTGTGTCCAACTCTCGGCTATTGTAAATAGAGCTGCAGTAAACATGGGAGTGCAGATACCCCTTTGACATGATGATTTTCATACCTTTGGTTATATAACCAGCAGTGAGATTGCTGGATCCTATGGTAGTTCTATCTGCCGTTGTTGGAGAAACATCCATGCTGTTTTCCACAGTGAGGCAGTAATCTACAGACCCACCAACAGTGAAGTAGGATCCCCTTTCTCTGCAACCTTGTCAGCACTTGCTATTCTTTGTCTTTTTGATTATAGCCAGTCTAACTGGGGCGAGCCAGTCAATGTGGTTTTCATTTGCACTTCCCTGATGATTAGAGATGGTGAGCACTTTTTATATATCTGTTGACCATTTGTATGTCTTCTTTTAAGAAATATCTATTCAGCTCCTTTCCCCGTTTTTTAATCAGATTATTTGTTTTTGTACTAAGTTCTTTGAATTCTTTGAATATTTGGGGTATTAATCCCTTGTCAGATGTATAGTTTGCAAATATTTTCTCCCATTGTGTAAGTTGTCTCTTCGCTCTGTTGATTGTTATCTTTGCTGTGCAGAAACTTTTTAGTTTGATATAATCCCATTTGCCTAGTTTTTCTTTTGATGCCTGTGCTTTTGAGGTCTTATTCATAAAGTCTTGCCCAGTCCTACATCCTAAAGTGTTTCTTCTATGTTTTCTACTAGGATTTTTATAGTTTGAGATCTTCTATTTAAGTTTTCAATCCATTTTGAGGTGATTTAGGTATAAGGTGAGAGGTATAGTTCTAGTTTCATTCTTCTACACATGGCTATCCAGATTTCCCTGCACCATTTGCTTCAGAGGTAGTCTTTTCCCTAATGTATGTTCTTGGTGCCTTTGTTGAAGATTAGTGGTCTGTAAGTATGTGGATTGATTTCTAGGTTCTCTATTCTGCTCCATTGGTCCGTGTGTCTGTTATTATGCCAGTACTATGCTGTTTTGATTGCTATAGCTTTGTAGTATACATTGAAGTCAGGTAGTGTAATGTCTCTGGATTTATTTTATTTTATTTTTTCTCAGGATTACTTTGGCTACTCAGAGTCTTTTGTTGTTCCATATGATTTGTAGAATTGTTTTTCTATTTCTGTGAAAATGTCATTGGTATTTTGATGGGGATTGCATTGAATCTGTAAATTGCTTTGGGTAATACAGACATTTTCACAGCATTATTTCTTCCACTCCATGAACATGGAATGTCTTTCTATCCTTTAGTGTCCTCTTTAATTTCTTTCAGCAGTGTTTTGTCTTTCTCATTGTAGAGATTATTCACCTCCTTGGTTTAATCGATTCTTAAGTATTTTATTTGTTTGGTAACTATTGTAAATAGGCTTGCTTTTTTGGCTTCTTTTTCTGCTAGTTCATTGCTGGTGTATAAAAATGCTACTGATGTTTTTTGTATCAATTTTGTATTCTGCAACATTACCAAATTCATTTATCACCTCTAGGAGTTTTTTGGTAGAGTTTTTAGGTTTTCCTGTACATAGGATCAGATCATCAGGAGATGGACAATTTGATTCTGTCTTTTCCAGCTTGGATGTCCTTTATTTTTTTGGCCTGATTGCTCTAACTAGTACTTCCAATACTATTAACAGTAGTACTGAGAATGAGCATCCTTATTTTGTTCATGTTCTTAAAAGGAAAAGCTTTCAGGTTTTCCCCATTCATGATAATGTTGGTGGTGGGTTTATCATATATGGCTTTTATTGCATTGAGATACTTTCCTTTTATACCATATTTGTTGAGAGTCTTTATCATGAAGAAATGTTGAATTTTGTAAAATGCTTTTCCCGTGACTATTGAGATAATTGTGTGGTTTTTTTCTCTGATTTTGTCAATGTGGTGTGTCACATTTATTAATTTGCCCATGTTAACCATCCTTGCATCCCTGAGATGAATCCCACTTGATCATCTTGTACAATTGTTTTGATATGCTATTGTATTCTGATTGCTAATATTTTGTTGAGGATTTTTGTGCCTATGTTTATCAAGGATATTGGCCTCTAGATTTCTTTATTTGCTGTGTCTTTGTCTGATTTTGGGATCAGGGTGGTACTGACTTCATTGAATAAATCTGGAATAATGGCCTCTGTTTCAATTTTTTAGAATAGTTTGGAAAGGATTGGTATTGATTCTTATTTAAAGGCTTGGTAGAATTCAGCAGTGAACCAACCTGGTCCTTGGCTTTTCCTTGTTGGGAGACTGCTGAGTACTGCTTCAATCTCATCACTTGTTATTGGTCTGTCCAGGTTTTCTATTTCTTTTGATTCAGTCTTGTCAGTTTGTATGTGTCCAGAAATTTATCCATTTTCTCCAGGTTTTTAAATTTGTTGGTGTGTAGTTGTTCATAATAGTCTCTAATTATTCCTAGTATTTCTGTGGTGTAGGTTGTAGTGTCTCCTTTTTTATTTCTGATTTTTATTCTTTGGGTTTTCTCTCTTCTTTTTTTCAGTTATCTAGCTAATGGTTTATCTGTTTTGTTTATCTTCTCAAAAAAACAACTTTTGGTTTTGCCAAGGTTTTGTATCTTTTTTTGGTCTCTATTTCATTTAGTTCTGCTCTGAACTTAGTTATATCTTTCCATCTACTAATTTTGCAGTTGGATTGTTCTTGTTTTTCTAGTTCTTTGAGTTGTAATGTTAGGTTGATTATTTGAAGTCTTTCTATTCTTTTGACATAAGCATTTATTGTAATAAACTTCCGTCTTAGTACTCTTTTGCAGTATCCTGTAAGTTTTGGTAAGTTGTGCTTGCATTTCCATTTGTTTCAAGGAATTTTCGATTTCCTGCTTTATTTATACTTTGACCCAATGGTTGGTCAGGAATATGTTTTAATTTCCATGTATTTGTATAGTTTTCAAAGTCGTATTTGTTGTTAATTTCTAATTTTATTCCATTGTGGTCTGAAAATATACTTGATATGGTTATAATCTTTTAAAATTTGTTGAGACTTGATTTGTGGCCTAACACATGGTCTATCCTAGAGAATGATCCATGTGCTGTTGAGAAGAATGTATATTCTGCAGTTGTTGAATGAAATGCTCTATAAATGTCTGTCAAGTCCATTTGGTCTAAACTGCCATTTAAACCCAATATTAACCTGCTATTTTTTTGTCTAGATAATATAATGTGTCCAGTGCTCAGAGAGGACTATTAAAGTCTCCAATTATTATTGTGTTGGAGTTTTATCTCTCCCTTTAGATCCCAAAACAGTTGCTTTATATATCTGAGTGCTCTAGTGTCGGGTGCATATGTAGTTATGATAGTTATATCTTCTTGCTGCATTGATACTTTTATCATTATATGATATTCTTCTTTGTCTCTTTTATAGTTCTTTGTTTGAAGTCTATTTTACCTGATGAAAGTATGGCAGTTCCTGCTCATTTTTGGTTTTCATTTGAGTGGAATATCTTTTTCCATCCCTTCACTATTAGTCTATGTGTGTCTTTATTGGTGAAGTGAGTTTCTTGAAGGCAGCATATAGTTGGGTCTAGATTTTTAATCCATTCAGCCAGTCTATACCTTTTAAGTGGGGAATTTAATCCAGTTATATTCAGGGTTGTTATTGAAAGGTATTGCCTTATTTCTGCCATTTTATTAAATTTTTTTTATGGCTGTTTTATATTTCTTCTCTTTCTTTCTTTCCCTTTTATCATTCATCTTTGCTGTTTGGTCTTTCCTTGTAGTGATATGATACACTTTTCTTTCTCTTTCTCTTTCTCATTTGCATACCTGTTCTGCTAGCAGTTTTAATTCTTTCTCATTTACTTATGATGATATGTATCACTCTTTTGATTCCAGATATAGGACTTCCTTGAGAATTTGTTGAAGAATTTCCACAGTTTTTGTTTGTCTGGGAAAGGTACTATCTCTCTTTCATTTCTGAAGAAAAGCTTTGCTAGGTATAGTATGCTTAGTTGGCAGTTATTTTCTTTTAGTGCTTTAAATATATCATCCCATTCTCTGCTGGCCTGTAGGGTTTCTGTTGAGAAGTCTGCTGTTAGCTTGATGGGGAATCTCTCATAGGTGATTAGATGCTGTTCTCTTGCTGTTTTTAACATTTTTTCTTTGTCTTTACTTTTGACAATTGGCCTATAATGTGTCTTGGGGAGGACCTTTTTGGAATGAATCTGTTTGGGGATCTTTGAGCTTCTTGGGTCTCAAAGACTATATCATTCCCAATACTTGGAAAGTTTTCAGTTATTATTTCAATAAATAGGCTTTCAATGCCTTTCTTTTCCTTTTCTGGTAAACAATACAAATGTTTGTATGGTTAAGGTTGTCAGATTGATTTCCTAGGCAGACTCTCTTCATTTTTTAAAATTCTTTTTTCTTTTCTTATTTATTTATTTTTTTTGGTCCAACTGGGTTAACTCAAAAAACTTGTCTTGTAGTTCAGAAATCCATCTTTCTGCTTTTTCTAGTCTGCTGCTTATGCTCTTGGCTGTGTTTTTCATTTTATTAAATGAATTATTCTGCTCCAGGATATCTCCTTGGTTCTTTTTTATTGCTTCTATCTCTTTGTTGAATTTGTCATACATGTCCTAAATTTGTTTTTTGACTTCATTGTGATTTCTATTTTTTGTCCATCATATTGAGTTTCCTTAATATTGCCATTTGGGATTCTTTTTTAGTTGTTTCACTGATTTCCAGTTGTTTGGGGTCTGGTATTGAAGAACTGTAGTCTTCTTTTGGAGCTGTCATGTTTCCCTGTTTTTTTCATGCTTCTCGAATCTCTGCATTGATGTGTGGGCATTTGGTAGTATACTCATTTCTTCTAGTTTTTGAAGTGGTTTTTGAGGGGAGAGAATCCCACATGTGGAAGTGTTCTATATTGATAGTCAGGTTGGGTGACGTAGGTTTGGTTCTGGGTGAGCATGGTAGTAAGTGCTGGCTCGCTCCATGCGCCTCCTCTGCTGGTGTGCGCAGGCTGCTGTATCAGGTGGGATGTCAGGCTCCTGGGGAAGGTGGGTGTGGATCTAAGCATCTTGCACAGCCCCCACTGGTGCTTTCCACTGGTGTTGGCAGGCTCACTGGGCAGAACTCTAAGCTTCCTAGGAAGGAGGGCATGAATCCAGGCTATCATTCCCAGCACAGGGGTGATGAGTTGAGTGGTGCTCTGAGCTCCTGGGTGAAGGATGGCATGGTTCCAAGCTGCTGGTGTGCTCCCCCACTCTGTTGATGTGGGCAGCTCCCCTATGTTGGGCAGGACTGTGATCTCCCCTGGCTGCTACCTCAAAATAGTGATATCTAGCAGTGGCCTGCAACCAAAGGGGTTGGAGGTGACTCTGTGTGTAGTTGCCCTCCAGAAAAAAACAGTTGTGTGGGCTCTTAGCTGCTCCACAAGTTGAGATCACTGTGTGTGAGGGCTGTGTGGTTACATTGCAGCCTGATTTGCAGGCATGTGTGGTGGGAGTGCTGGATACTGGCCCCTCACCTACCTCGTCCCAGTGATGTAGGGTTTCTTCAGTCTCTGTGCCAGTCCTGGATGGTTGCTTCCCCTGTTTTTCTATGTTGTCTTGAGTTTCCAGACTTGGGGGCGCGGTTTCCTCACTGTTTAGCTGGGTTCTGTTACTTTCTCCTAGACACTCTACAAGTGACTATCTATTTGTTGCTTTGGACTTTTTGGATTAGAGGTGAGGGCTGGCCACCTGTAATCAGGCATTTTGCTGGGAAAAACAAACAACAAACAAAAAAGAAAACCAACCCATTATTTGAAAAATGGTATATTCTCTATTTTCAGGTTTCAGAGTTTATAATATACCAATTGCTTTTATTATATCAATTATGATAAGTAGGTCATTCTATCCTTATTTACTTTTTGTCCTCCTGATGAGTCCTGCAATGAAGAGATGAACTGAAGTCTCATAAGGTTAGTGTGTTTATGTTTACTTCTATTTTTATCTCCTGTAATTTTTGCTCTATGAATTTTGTTATATTATTTGGTTCATAGTTATATTTAAGTGTTCTATCTGTATTGCGAATTGCACACTTTTGGCATTATTAAGTTCTATTCTTTGTTTCATTTAGTGCTATTTGTCCTAAATTCCACTTGTGATTTCTCTTTATGTTATTTTATTTTGTTTTGTACGTATTTGATGATTCTTTTATTTTCATTCTTTTATTTTGTTTTTTACATATTTGATCATTGTTTTATTTTCAGCCTTTGTAAATCACTTCATCTTACGTTTTTTTCTTATATTTGGCATAGAATTGGGCTTTATATTGTGTTTCATGTGTTAATATTTTCCTTTACAAAGATGAATCAAGTCAATTTATACTTATCAATACTATAGAAATGTTTGGTCTTAGTTTTATGTTGATTTATGCCATGTTTCTGGATTATAATTTCTAAAAAAAAAGTCTGTTACCACACATAGTCTATTTGCTTTGTCTGCTTATTATTTTCAGTGTGGAGTTTTTCTGGTATTAAAGAAGGTTTATATTTTTATTTTAATATTTTCATAATTACATCTTTATATAATGCCATTAGTCCTAATCTTTAGCTAGTATTTATTAGTTTCCTTTTATAAAGGTAGTTTGTTTACTATTTTTCTTATATCTCTCTTTCTTTCCCCAATTTTAGTTAATTATCTTTCTTAATGTTTTCTTTCATAGACTTATATATGATTATAAGTCAGTTTTCAATTATAACATTTGACTCTCGGCTATTGCAGATGAAGGAGCTTACCAATCTGCTCACATTTTTTCCCTTTTCCCTCCTATTTTTCTCAGTTGAGTTCTCCTTTTATTGTCACAAATGTATGATTTACGTTATGTTCCTTCACCATAAACTACAATTTGTGGTAGTCCAAATTTTACAGTGAAATTTACTACCAGTCCTTTTGCTGCAGTTTCCCTAGTTATCTCTTGGTTGGCTGAAGTTTTTCTTTTAGTAGCTTCCTTGAGAAGTGCCCATGAGAACACTATTCCATGAATTCTTAAATTTTTAAAATGGTCTGTAAGTTTACTCTTGAGGGATGGTTTGGTTGTATGTAGAATTCGTTTTTTTTAACGAACATTCATGAGATACAATAGATGTAGAATTCTTGATTCCCTTTTTCATGGAGTATTTTGCAGGAATTGTTCTATTGTTTCTGGTATTGTTAATTGCTATGAAGAAATCTGATTCCAGTATGATTTCCTTCCTCTATAAGTTACTTAATATATTTGGTTGGCTGTACAATTCTTTCTTTATTTTATGCATTTCACAGTTTTATTAGTAAATGACTACTTATTCACCAGTCTAGATCAATTGTCTCTGTCTTAGCACAATATATTCTTGTGGTACAGAGATTCAAATTTACATTTCAATCAAATTTCCTTAAATTATAACTGAAAATATTTGTCTGTTAAAATCTCATATTTTCCTTTTTGGGTACTCACTCTGTGCAAATGTGAGACTTTCATTTTTCCTTTTTCTCTCTAATACTTCTTTGCTCTTTATTTTCATTCATTTTGTTTGCTTTCTTACCTGCATATCCCATACTATATTTTTGCTACGTGCGTTCTCCTTGATCATTCCAATTTTACATTTATTTCTACTATCCTGTTGCAATTCTACTTCCTTCCGGATTTGAGCAACATGAATGGAGCTGCTGGGGAAGGTGTCAGACATGCAGGAAGGTGGTAAATCAGGGAACAGAGTGATAAAAGAGTGTTTGAAAAATCAGCCAGATTTTGTAAGCCTTAGGCTATGTCAAGGAGTTTGGACTTTCTTCTAAGAGTGATAGGGAGCCACTGGAGTGTTTTAAGCACAAGAATGACATAGTGTAATGTATTAATAGGATCATTTTGACTTCTATGCAAACAGTAGATTGCAGGAGATGAGAGTAGAAGAAAGACCTATTATTTTTATTTATTTATTTATTTAATTTTTTTTTTTCGTGACCGGCACTCAGCCGGTGAGTGCACCGGTCAGTCCTAACCCACGGCGGGAGCGTCGCCGCGCTGCCAGCGCAGCACTCTACCAAGTGCGCCACGGCTCGGCCCAGAAGAAAGACCTATTATGAAGCTACTGAAGTATCCCAGTGGCTTGGCCAAGGTAGTGGTGGTAGAGTAGGTAAGAAATGGTCAAATAGCAGTTTTTCTTTTCTTCTTTATATCATGTGTTATAGGAAACTAGCCTATGTATATTTACGCATGCATGTGTATTTACAAGTAGCTCTCTAGCTGAAATATATGTAGCCTGTTCAGGTAGAATGTATTCACATATGGCATCTCTTTTATTGTGCATAGCGTTCATTCATTCATTCAATCATTCAACAAAAATTTGACTTCCAGGCAGTCTTAGCTACTGAAGATATAACAATGGGGGGAAAAGCACAGAAAGCTCAGACTCATTCCTTGCTCTCATGAAGTTTACAAATTGGTGGGCAATTACATTTTCTATTACCATGCAATACCTAGGTATTATTTTTCCTCATTTTCAGATGAGGTCCCAAGGCTTAGAATGTATAAGTGATTTGTCCAAAGTCATATGAAGGGATAGAGCCTAGATTCTAACGTTCGTATTTATTCTATTACTTCATGTTGAAAATGCAATACCTAGATATAGACCTAGGTAGCTGTAGTGGATTGAATCATGTTCCCCCAAAACACAGTGAAGCTTGAATTGTATTCCTCAAGTTTTATGTATTAGAAACTTAGCCCCCACTGTGACTGTTAAGAAGGTGGGAAATCCTGTTATGGTAATTGTAAGGTGGGGCCTTGAAGAGGTGATTGGATTGCAGGACCATGCAGTAGTGAATGGATTAAAAATGGTGGTCAGGGGCGTGGTTCTGAGGGCTTTAAAAGAAGAGGAGAGTCTGTCTGTCTCTATCTCTGCTCTCTCTGCTTCCACCATCTTGCAATGTGAGACCCCTGGGTCACTGTCGCCACCACCACATGGACTTTGGACTTCCCAGCCTCAGAAACTGTAAGGAATAAATTTCATTTTCTTTATAAATTACCCAGTTCCAAGTATTTTGTTATCAGCAACATAAACGGACTAATACAATAGGTATCCATATAAATCAAGGTAGATAATCTAGGGAATTGAAATTTTTTCTGTTAGAGTACTTTTAAATTTTTTCTTCGCTCATTCCTGTTTAAATTAATATTTAAATCTGGCATTTGCAATTACAGGATGCTGATAACAACATTCTCAATTAGGACTGAAGAAGGGTGTCTGACACTCTGGAAAACACATCTCCCAACCACTGAAGTGCCTGAGTTTATGCAAAACAGAGAGATTTTCTTCACTGTCAGGTTTCCTGCCTCTCACTTCACTCCCACAGCTGTATGTTTGAATATTCAGCAGCAAAGTTGGAGGGAGGAGTTAATTATTTTGGGTGCGTGCCTGTACCTGAGCTTTTCACTCAGTGGTGGAAGCAAAACACTGTAAGTAAAAACAGAGATTTCTGAAATGTTTGAGTTACTATTCTGAAACTTCCAATAGAAAATACATTTATAATGAATTATCTTAAATTAAATTTTAATGACCTCTAAATTGTATATAAAGCACTAGCACAGAAGCAGTCTCCTGTGCAGATAAACATCATTAGCGTGTAAGTAGGAAACCTTCTTTGGCTTCTGTTTCCCTCTGGGTTTTCTAACAGCTCCATGGATCCTTTTCTGCCTAATGTGAATGCCAATATGCTTTTCTTTTTGACTTCTCCAGTGAGCCTCCTGTGGTAATAGCTGGCTTTCAATTTGTCACTCCTGAAAAACAACAACAACAACAACAAAAACAAAAGTGCTAGTTCTTTGCTGAGGTGAAACCTTACCTGCCATCAGCACATGCTCATCCTGGTGGCTCTCCGTGCTCCTTGAACTTGGAGGAAATCCTTAGAGGAGTGAAAAGGACAGGCCCACCCCCAGAGCAGAGCAAGTTCTCGGCTTAGTCACATCAGTGGGATGAACGCCGCCACGGTGTACTGACAGGCCTGTTTAATCCCCAAGTGCTCCTGGGAACTGGCACATGGCTGCTTGAAAGCATGGCACTCCCCACGATCGTGTGGAATTTTATATTTTCTGTTTGTTCTTCTACTTGGAATGGAAGCTTTCCTCTATCCAGCTAAGCTTTCGGGATTAAATGGGGTGTGCGAGAGGGGTGGGAGAGACTATGGAGACCTCCTTTGGCCATCTGGATTCTGAAACAGTCATTACAGAAGCATGGCCCTGTGGTCTGCTTACTGCTACCACCCACGCCAGTCTAAATGGCCACACCCTGAGTGACCTGATCCCAGAGCAGTCGTTTGGACTGCTTGTGTGGTCATTCCATCCCTCAATAAGAGACAGCTTGCCAAACCCCAGGAAACTTAGAGTTTAGGTCAACCTAATGCTTTCCCATTAGGCCTTGGGAAGAAAGAAGGTGTTGAGTGACTAGACTTCATGGCAGCCAGTGTAACTTTGGTTCAAACATTTCTGTTTTTACCAGATTGGTTTTCTGAGCACACCACTTTTTATGAGATATTTTTGTTTTAAATCTGTTTTATCTACAAGGACAAAGTAGGGTGTAAGTAATAAATAAACAGATAAATAAAGGGTTTCCATTAAAGAAAGTCTACAAATCACATTGTTTACCTAACTCAATACATTAATATCCCTTGATTTTTACAGATGTTTTATGTAGAGTGCTGTACAATAGCTAAGACCTTGTTTTCAGTTGGAAAAGGGCAATCTGAGGAATGGGGGCTCAGGGCATTATCTTGTGGTGTCAGACAGACCTGTGTGTTTAATGCTCGCTCTGCCTCTTACTCTGTGATCTTGGGCAAGTTACTGAAATTCTCTAAGCCTCAGTTTCCTCATCTGGAGAATGGATGTAGTTATTGCACAGTACATGCCACAGTGGATTTTTAAGAGGACTAACTGAGATCATGCATATAAAATACTTAGCATGGTACCAGGCACATAAAGCGCTATAAGTAAATGCAAGCATGATGTTGATGAAGCTGATAACACCACTGCTGGGCTGAGTTTTCCCCACTTGAAGACATTGAAAAGCATTGAGAAAGCACAGCCTTTTCAATGATTGGAACTTCGAGATTTTGATTATCAGGACAATTAAAAAAAAATCAGAAACAAACTAGATCAATAAAAATATAATGTTCTTCATAGATGCATTTAATGCAGCATATGGATTTTAGCAAGGGTTTTAGCAAGGATTTTTTGGTGAAATATTCAAAGAAAATGACTTCTCTTGTAAGGACCAACTTAAGTTTAACAAACCAGGTGTGTGTGTGTGTGTGTGTGTGTGTGTGTGTATTTTGTTTTGCTCATATTGTGAATTTCTTTTTCTTGCAGTTCATTTTGACTGATGACTTTAAAGAAAAGATATGCCGCATATAAATATGTAGTTCTCACACAGGGATAGAATAGTGTGATGCTTATCACTTAATTGCAGGTTTTAGGATGATTTTAGTGTCAATAGCAAGGAGTGCCTTCTCACTATTACCACAGTGAGCACTGTTGGAATTCAAGAATTTATAGAATATTAGCTAAAATCTACTTAGCGTATAAAAACTTGAGGCCATGATAATTTATTCCATTTAATAGTATCAAATCGACCACTTATTAAACTTTCTACTAGAAAAAAATTCTCCTAGTCTTTTTTGGTGTCTCTGTAGATAATTTACTTCTTGAAACCTTTGTAAACATTTAGAATTAAAAACACAACCAACAGGCTTAAAAACTTTTGTGTGAGGAAATAGCTTCTTTGGAAAAGAAATGAAATCGAAGTTTTCCGGCATCAACTTTGGTATTCTGGTTTGCAAGAGCTGATAAAATTCTCTTCCCTTTGGTTGAAATTCATCTCTTGCTAGTTGTATAATACCAGATTGGTAACTTTGTTCTCTAAGAAACCCTATCTCAGTTCCTGGCGTTTAATTGGTATAAATCCTTTTTGACTTTGGCATGTTGCCAACCACTTTGACATATGCAAAAGTCTCAATGAAAACACTCCAGGAACATGGGAGGAAGTTTTAATCGCCTAACATCCACTAACGGGCATTTCAGAATGTCTCCAAACTTTTGAAACTTGAGTATTACTGACCAAGTCAGGAATTAATCATCTGCCCCTTTTCACATTATTACTCACACATTGAGAATTGATGTTTTATGCTAATGTATTCCTTATAAACTTTGCCAGTAACTTTTCTTTCTAACAAATCAAAAATATATTTTTTAATTAAAGGATGACTTGAAGATGGGAACTACAGACCTAGAGAACTAGTGCTTTGTCTCTGTCACTGTTAGCCAGAGGCAAAAAAAAAAAAAAAAAAAAAAAAAAAAGAAAACAACAACTTGTTAAGAAGGATATAGCCATGACACTGCTGGCTCAGTCTACTGCAATAAATACTGGTGAGAATTTCAGGGCTTGGGAAACAAAGATCTTCACTAAGCAATGGGCCAACATGCCTTCAAATGGAAGGGCGGTATGGAGGGCATAAGAATGATCCAGAGCAAATTATATTTTATGACGTTCCTTACTGCCCTATCTTGCCTGAAATTTCATACAGATGACATCAGATTAGACTAAACCCTAAGGTAGCCTAAAGGGGGGAAATTAATTACATATGTGAATGGATAGGATTACTCTATTCTCCATACCCCCATGGCTTTTTAAAAAACTTGTAGCTTACTGTAACACATTTCACCTTGTAATTAGGTGTGTTTACGTGCCTCTCTCTTCTGTTAGACAGCATTTTAAAATTCAGGAGCATAGAGTAGGGCCTCATTTGTCTTTGCATCCCGTCTGTGGCTTAGCACAGTATCGGGAGCTTTAATGCTGCTCAGTAAAGGTTTGCTAACTGTGTAGAAGTTGGCAGGGCAGTACAATCCCTTTGCCTTGGTTATGGTGGAGGTCAGATATTTCTGATTAGGGTCTCCATATTAAAAGCCTTTACCACATATCTGCAACCTCTCTCTCCTCTCCAGCAGACAGCCCTTTCCCACCATCCCTCCCCATGGATATCAGGACATTTTGAACCATTAGACCAAATGTGTTCATCTAAATGTGCCCTATTTTAGTGGAGTAGACTCCAAGATTTAGGGCAAAGGGTGAAAATTATGGTTTGTAGAAGACAAACTGGAAAAGAACAATTCAGAAGAAAAGGCAGAATGAACTTTGCCGAGCAGCAATTGAGAAAAGGCATCCAGTTAGAAAAGCACAGAAACAGAGAAATCCTAAAGCTGAGAGATGAAAAGACAGAAATGGAGGGGCATTCACACACACACACGCACACACACACACACACACACACACACACACACACACACACACACACACACACACACACACACACACACACACACACACACACAAACTCCAACATTCTAGGCCAGGGCTGAATCTCTGAGCATATTCCTTGACTTGGCCTCTTCATGTTCTTTATTCCCCCCGCCCCCAGCCTTTAGAAATAGAGATATCTGACTTACGTTTTCTTTGCAGGTATATATTTTAAAATTACTTAAAAAAAAAAAAAAGATCCTGCAAAACACTATGAGTTCCTCAGAGACAGTAATCACATCTTTTACGTACAAAATGCTTATAAGTGTTAGATAGAGGTACGGGGTGGAGGACATCTAGGAAGAGTCTGGTCACTTCTATGCCAACTAAGCAACCGTCAACTGCCAGATGAACTGCTTTTTTTAATTCTTTTAAGCTCCCCCTAAGCCCAGGAGTCCAGGTCAAAAAGGAAACAGTTTCTTTTATGGCACAGATTTATAAGTGACCCATCTTTTCATAAAGCTGTTTATTTAAGGATGAAAGGGTCCATGGACATCTATGAAATATAAATCTTGCAAAAATGAATAAACAAGGACATGTGGCTGCTCTGGCTTGGAGTATCATCCTATGTAATGGAAAAAGAAATCCTATTGTTTGGAAATAGGTCCTCATATGTGATTTTAAAGATTTATTACTAAGTACTTATTCATAGGAAGAAAATGTTAGAATTCATTTTAGAAATTCTATTTTAATCAATGTTATAATTTATTAATTTTTGTCATATTAAACACATATTTTATTGGGAGAAAAGGGAGCATGTGACCAAATACAAAAACAGCAGTAAATTCTGCAATACAGACAATAATGAAACTATTACCACATATTAATCTTTCCTAGCTCATTGACAAATCATCTCCATTTGAAATACTTTAAGGCTATGATTCTTTTCAAGTAAATCAGTCATTCCCAACCCTAATTTTAAGTGATTTTTCTACCACTATTAGGAGTCACAGTTTCTAAATGTTCTCTTCAAACATTTGGTGAAGGAGAAGCAAGTTGTTAGATATGTTATTTAGAAGTTGTAGGAAACCTCAACTGGAATACAGTGGACCATAATTTGTAATTGATCATGATTTTCTTAAACGAACGAGAAAAGATCAAACTAGGGATTTTATATGGAACATGTCCTATGAGTTCTAAAGCAATTACTAGTATCAGAATATTTCCCCGGAAGTCAGTCCATTTTCAACTTGACTCTCATTTGCTACATTAACATCTTTGTTACTTATCAGTTGGTTCATATTAATAATTCTGGTAAGGAGGCACTGAAATGTCCTCAAGCCTTCACATGCTTACACACACACACACACACACACACACACACACACCCACCAAATGTCATAGATTTGAATATGTACTAATCTAGCACCCTTCAATTTAGTGTCCAGAAGTTGTGTGAAAGTTCTGCACTATTCAAAGACGCTACTGTTTCAAAAGCATAAGTGCTGGCTCTTCTGATTTAGACTTTACAGACAAGGATATTGAAATGAAAAATTCCAGATATCCTTCAGTCAATCAGAAATACATAAATGTACCAGGACACACCACTTTGCAAACATTGAGGGTTTTTTTTTTTTTTTTTACTTCCGTTCAATTTACTGATTTAGTCACAAAATAAGAAACAAACAGAAGTAGCAGTAGTATCAAAAGCTACCATTTCGGGGGGGCTTACTGCAAGCCAGGACTTCTCTCCATGCATACCATGCAATTTTCACAATATGCCTGTGAATTTGGGATTATTAATCTGATTTTATATATGGAATCACAGATCCAAAAAGGAGCAGGGAGGAATTTGAACTGAGCTCCATTTCTCTCTAAGCCTGTGCTTGCGGTTTTAGAATTGTCGTTCTAGAATAGCATAAGCAGTTATGTGCTATTTACTGGAATATTTGTGTGTTAGCCAAGTTTGTTATAAAGTGCATTTTTTCATGAAGGAAAGTCCACTTTGTTGGTGGTTTATGTTATACAATCTGAGACAGTTTACCAGTATAAAAGTTTATAATATATGGACTGGGACTGTGTCTGTTTTTTCCATTGCAGACGCAGTACCCGGCAGATAGGGGTGTTTAATAAATGTTTGTTGAATGAATTAACTGTGGAAAAAAAATCATCTTATAGATATATAGAAGTATAAAAATTGAAGTTAAGAAAAAAAATTTAGCATGCATTTTAGGTTAAAGAATAAATCTCTAATAAAACTAATATTCAAATATGGTTATGTATTCAAAATATTAATATTCCAAATAAGTAACAAAGTATTTCTGAAAATCAAATATAATACATATCAGGAATTTGTATATAATAAATACTTGCTTTATGAAATTCTCCCATTATAAAAATACTCTAGCCCCCAAATTTAAGCAATTGCTATAAGTTTTCATCAGATTCAATTTATTTGAATATGTCTAACTTTGAATTCAGGATAAATTTCTTTACTTTTTGCTACCATTGAAACTTGCTGACTTCTTTCCACTCTGGTAACATTTTGTAGCCTCCTTTAACCTGCCTAGGTATTCAGTTACTCTGAATGTCATCTCTTTGTAGGTGTGTCACCTTCATTTTTACGTAAGCATTTAAAATTCAGGGGCACTGTAGTGCTGAGCATTGGATCTTTAGGGTTTGGGGATCTGGCCTATTGGAGAGGCTCAAGAAATTCTTGTGGAATGAAAAGAAGGAAGAGAAGGGGGAAGGAAAGGGAGGATGGGGAAAGAAGGAGGAAGAGGAGGGAAGGGGGAAGAAGGAGAAAGAGAAGGGTAGAGATAGAGACAGAGAGATAGAGAGAGAGAGAGAGAGAATGAGACAGAGAGAGACAGACAGAGAGAGAGAGAGACAGAGAGAGAGACAGACAGAGAGTGAGACAGAGAGAGAGAGTGAGACAGAGACAGAGAGAGAGAGAGAGACAGACAGAGAGAGAGAGAGAGAGAAAGTGAGAAAGTTCTTGGATTGGAAGAGATGAAGTCAAGGATCAACAACGGAAAGTCCTTGCTTAGAGATAGAGATCTACGCCAACATCTACCAAGATATTTACATGTCAAGTAACTGCCCAGCCTCCAACAAAGATAGTCCATTAATAATTGCTACTTTTGAGTAAGGCTTGTGTCCTTATGGATACTTCAGATAGGATTTATTGAGCTTAGGGAAGTGCTAATCATTGTCTATTTCACTACAACACACAAATTGAAGGATTAGTGGAACCATCCAGAAGACTGTTGCCCACAGAATACAGTTATTAATTAGTAGCTCTTTCTTCCAGATTCTCCAAGTTCTAGGGGATATAGTGAATTTTTGACCAGTTTGAAGTTCTGTTACATTAATTTTGACTCCGTATCATAAACTGGTAGTATAGTTGGTCTGATAATACTTTGTTCGTGTGCATCTTAAGTGCTCTTATCTTTCCAAACATGACCTTTTGTGTTTCTATTATTTCTCATACTAGCAAATATAAGGAGATTTTTCAGAAAAAAAGGAAAGGGAATAAAAGTAGAACATAGGGTCTGTGACAATCAGTTCTAATATTCATACCCATTAGAGAATCTTTCTATTCCTCACAATCAATCAGGCAGCAAGCATTTATTGAACATTTAAAGGATAAACTACCTGAGGCTCTTGAATAAGAATAATCTTCAGGATTACAGTATGCTAGCCAAATACTTATTTTCCATGTCACTCAGAAAGGGAGAAATTTATTTATGATTCCTTTTCAAATAGCTGATTAAAATACTTAACACTAATTCACCCTTTATCTAAAGATAAAATAATTGGGGAACTCAAGAAGAACTTTTCTCAAGTTTGGATTACACAAATGATTAGCGTTTTTATTCTTACTCTCAGGATGAAAACAAACAAATAAGAAATTATTAAAGAATTCCTTTCTCTAAAAATCCAAGTGCTATACAAACTTTATATTACTTGTTTATTCAAGAGTCAGTTATTGAGTTTCTACTATATTGACTGGAGCTGCAAAGCAGGGGCAATGAAAATTTTGCAAAATTTTCTACAGCTCCTGTGAGGGTCATCATGTTTTTGAACATTTCTGTTCAAAGGGTGTTCTGGGCTTTACTAATGAAGTGGAAAACTGCCTTTTCTCCAGCTTCTCTCCATGTATACTCAGCTAGTTGAACCTATTATAGATTGCTTACCAAGTACAAGACGCTTCAAGCAATTGTTTTTTCTGAACCTTTAAACCATTCAATTAGGGGTCATCTGACATTCCTAAACTAACCGTGGAGTGTGATGTGGTGGAAAAAAAGCATGGAGTTTGAAATCAAATGAATCACAGTTTAAATTCTAGCTCTTCTACTAATTTCTCTTGGGAAAATTACTTAACTTTTGTGAGGCTTGGTTTTCTCATCTATAAAATAGATTTTTTTTTTTTTTGGTCTCACAGGGTTATTGGGAAGATTAAAATGAGAAAAGATATGCAAAGTACATAGCTGAATTAATGCCATGTATTAGTAACCCAGCAAATGGGCAAATGGCTCTATCCTTCTGGTTTCTCCCTAAATGAGGGAAGAGATGAAAGTCAAGGGGAATGAGAGAGAGGAGCTTAAATCATTGGAAACTGCTAGCAACCCTGGCCTGGCTTCTGGGGTCACTGCATTCAAGGACTCTGCATTTTATATCATAACTCAAAGCAGTTATTCTATAATGAGGTTGATTTTTTTTCTTTCTTTTTTTTTTTTGGTTGGTTGGTCAATATGGGGATCCCAACCCTTGACTTGGGTGTTATCAACACTGTGTTCTAACCACTGTGTTCTAATCAGCCAGCCCCTGAGGTTGATTATTAAAAGTCCTTGGAAATAGACCTGGGCCTCAAGCTCATATTCCAATCTAAGATGAGCCTTAAGTTCAGATTCTGATTCACAAGGTTGTAATAGGGCCCAGAAATTCAATCTGTGTTTTTACAATATTCTAGATTTTGATGTCAAGATAAGCTGGAGATCACAGAACTAAGAGGTGATGGCAAAGTCAGTGATGACTAAAGGGTACTTCCCAACCCCCAAAGAGCTCATGCTTTTGAGATAAACCCTTAGGACTCAGTAAAACAGAAGCATGTAATTGTGCTATGGTTCAGAAGAGGATGGTCATTAACTGGGAGAAAGGAAAAGTGCTGAGATTCATCTCAGAAGCTGAACCTTGCAGGTGCAGGGTTGGAAATGTGATAGGGGACTAGAAAATGAGGTTCTTTGCCACCTTGGATAAAGAAGCTCCAAATGGCCTGGTGTGTTTTCATCTTACAGGTGGTGGAGCTCCTATGGAGGGGAATTTCTATGGTTTGCACGTTTGTTTCCCCTCCAAACTTCTTGTTGAAATGTAATCTCCAGTGTAACAGTAATAAGAGATGAGGCCTTTGGGAGGTGACTAGGCCATGATGACTCCACCGTAAAAGGGCTGGAGGAAACCATTGAGGCCCTTCTTTTGTCCTTCTGCCTTCTGCCATGTGAGATGCAGTGTTCGTCTTTTCCCCCTCCACCGTGGGAGGACACAGCAACAAGGAGCTGCCTTGGAAGCAGAGACTGGGTCCTCACTGACACCAAACCTGCCATCGCTTGATCTTAGACTTTCCTTCCTTCAGAACTGTGAGACATAAATGTATGCTGTTTATGAATCACCCAGTTTCAATTATTTTTTTTTATAGCAGCACAAAGAGAGTAAGATAAGAATACTATTGGAGTATGTTGGAGGGAAGGACCAACAGGTTACAGTGAGCACTTTATAATTTGCCATTTAAAGAGATGGCAGAGCTCTCTAGTGTCCCTGCCCTCATGCTCTGGGGAAATGAGGGGTGAGATGCTGAGGAGGCTGTCCCTCAGCTCCCCACCCAGTTAGACTTGCTCATCTAACAGGAGGCTACTTCACTTCACAGCTTCCTTCCTCTGGAGTGCTGAGGTCAGACACAGCAGTACCCATACATTTCTGACAACTCTTTTTCTTCCATGTCCTAGAAGAGTATCTCATCCTCACATAAGCTCAGTGGAATGGATATTCATAGGTGTTGGGTGAAAGGAGTTCCTACCATCAATCAAGTTTGGGAAAGAGTAGGTCAACCAATAAGCAAGTTTTTTTATAGCAGATTTTTTTTCAGATCTTTTAATAAGTTAGTGTATTTGTGAATCTACAGGAGACAGCTACAGTTTGAAGCATTTCCCCCAAATTTCTGACCACAGCCCCTGTATTAGCCAGGATTCTCTCATTTTTTAAGTGACATTAATCCAGCTCTGACAGGTATAAGCCATAAAGAGAATTTACTGGCTCACAGAATCGAGAAGCCCAGACATGGCTGAATCTGGAGGCCTCAGATAATGTCACCAGCATCTCTCCATCTCTTGGCTCAGCTTTCCCCTGGGCTGGCTTCATTGTCTCACGGTCTTTGTCTATGCGGTGGTCCAGGCTGACGTCACACTTGTAGTTATAAATTCCACTTTGGAAAAATCTCCACTAGAGAACAGAATGTTAATGAATCATTTTTGAATTTAAAGGTATTTAAATCGTTTGGCTTCTCAATTCCCTGATACTCTCCCCACCACAAATTAGTATTAGTGCTTTGTAATTTATACAGTATTTTCTTATTGCTTCCAAAGTGTTTCTTATTATTTCCAAAGCCTTGACTTAATGAAATAGGTTATCAATACATTGAGGTGAACATACGATTTTACAAACTCCATACTATAATATTTAAAATGGAACATTTAAAAACATTCTTAAGCTATTACTTTCTATTACCTCTAACCATGAACTTATTTTAATTGAATTTTGTCAGAAAACTACAGAAAATATACCTAGTTGAAAATTTTTATTAGTTTTCATCTTATTGTAAATTTATGACTAGACTCCAGATATATTTGACTGTGAATCATAGGATTCTTTATTAGTGTCCCAGATTGGTTCCAAATCATCAACATCATGACACGGGTGGGGATTACTCAATAGTCAATATGAAAGCACTTCACCTTAATTAGTCAGCTAGTAATCATTTTCATTTTGAAATGTGTAATGGTAATGGCTTTATTTTTACATATGGGATTTTTTGGGGTATTTTGATTTTTCTAACCTGAGCAAATTATTGTGGCAAGTTAGAAATTAAATTCCCTAGAGAGTGCTCATTTCTTTTCCTGTATATTTACTGTGTCCTTATGGTTAGCTAAGAAGAGAACCATAATAAAAGCAAAATTATTTGGGATATTTATAACTAGAATCTGAAACACTTTTGTCAGTCCATCCTATGGCACTACTTGGTATTCACTGATGACAATAACTTGAGAGATTTCAGATTCTTTAGCAGTTTCTGAATGATTAGTAAGAGATCATACTATGCCTAACAATAAAACAACAATTGAATATTACTTATTTCATTGCTTGAAAACTAGTTATCCACAAAAACACATATGAGGGTACTTCAAAAAGCTCACAAAAAAAATTAAATAAAAAAATGAATATTTCCATGAACTTTTGGAAGATTGCTCATATGTGTACCTCTTTGAATTATTTGATTAAACAGAACACTCTGAAAGATAATAGAGTTTCCAATGGATTTCTTTGTCTCAAATCTTTTGAACAAAATGCTTAATCTTTCGTCCACAGCAAAAGACCCTTTTAGGTAACAGCTAACATTAATTGTCAAGTGCTCTATTCAGATCATCTCATTTAATCTTCACAATCACTTTATGAAAGAGGTAGCACTTTTTTAACCCCAATTTTACAGAGGAGGAAACCGAGGCCTAAGGAGGTGAAGTACTTAATGTCATACAGGTTGTAAATGGCAGAGTTGGCTAGGCAATCCACGTACAGAACCAGCCACATTTAACACTGTTAATATAATGATTATTTTACCTGTGATCAGGCCACTTGGCAATAATACCTAAGGCACAACAACCATGGGAACTTTCAAGTTTACCTCAAATGAAGGAGAGCTACACACACACACACACACACACACACACACACACACACACACAAAGGTTCAGCACATTTTGGTTATTATATGGCTTTCATTTTCTTGACTTGGGTTAGAAAGATTTTAACTAAGCTCCCATAAATAAGAGACCAAGTAAATAAAAATCTCATATTTGTGCTTTTACACTAATAAGCTTAATAACAATAATCCACAAACATCTGCAATCATAAAATAAAAACTTCATTACCATTTCAATGCAGTCACTACAAATCCTCAGGTTAGCCAGTACGCCAGCTGTGTCATGGTGCTTCACAACACAAACAGCAATTCTTTCCAAATTACCCCTCTCTGTTAGTGACTCTTGCTCTCTGGCTCCCTTCCCAAACACTCCTGCTGTTCAGGTCTATTGTTTCCCCTTTCTAGAAGCTTTTTATTTCCTGGGAAAGCTTGAAGAACCGTCTCTATGAAAAACTATGCTGATGCTCTAACTTCAGAGTTCCCACTGTTTGTTCTTAACATCCTGAACATACTCAGCTTTCATTTCCCTCCATCCAGTGGCATTTAATAGACATTTCTGGAAGATGTTTAGAATACTTCACCCAAAGAATGAAACTGAAGGAGTTAACAAAGCTTATGCTCTTTTCTGGCTCTGTAAAATGACCTAGTCTGAGATTTAGATAATGAGCTTTGGTCTCCCTATAGGAGCTGTGGAGTTGAGAAAACTCCCTGTCCGTCTTTCCTGCCATGGGTCTCTAAATCATCAAATTCCATATCAAATTACAGAGAGCTTTCTTCGGCGAGTTTATGGCCTTGGAACAGCAGGTTAAAAACCAGACTGGTGGAAAATGAAGGATGGTCTTTGAGCCACATGTAACCCATATACCAGCTTATAGAAATTTTATACTGCTTAAGAGATCATTCTTAACAGGCGGTTTATTTTTATGCTGCAAAATACTTATCTATTCCCTTTCATCTGGAGCTTAAACTTTTTTTGCAATCCTGAACATAACCGAAGAGAGGGAATGAGAGGATATTTGATCTTAGTCCTACTGATGATATATGAGATTTCAGGAAAATATTGTCTTTTGGATTAACTCTTCCAGTGCAGAAATGTAATCAATAAATTTGTTTCTTTAGAGGATATGGAAACCCAAGTTTGTTAACTGTCAAATAGGGGTCATTTAAATATTTCCTCTATTTATAATTTCTAATTAGGTGTTAGAAAATATTGGGAGGAGTGTACTTTTTTTGTATTATCTTCTGTTATGTTGTCATAATCCATCACCTTGTACAGATGACCTCGCACCGTTTTCCCAGGGATGCTGGGGATCTATTTATAAAAGTCTCTTTAACTCTTTATCTAGGAGCCTTTAGTGGAGTAGATGGATACCCTACTGGAACTGGGAGCTTGCTTCAGAAAATTTTCCCCTTGGAATACAGCGGTTGATTGAACCTGAGGTTAACCCTAATAGCATGTACCACAGATATCTTAACTCTTTGAGGATGTATCTATTTTGACACCATCAATGAAAGAGGACTGCTCTGCCTGCTAACATAGAATGAAACTCTGTGGAGATGAAATGTGGGAGCCTTTCAAAGCATCACACATCCTTTTCCAAGCAGTCTGTTATACAAATGAAATATTGTTATTATACGGCAAATTTACGAAGGCAGAGGTAAGAGGGTAGAAAAATCTGTCTGCAGGGTTCTATTGCACATTACAGTGACAGCTACTGAGAAAAAAAGTGATAATAAACTTGGTAATGGGCTCATTTTCATAGATTGAGCTCATTAATCTGTTCAAGGGCTGCTTTTAGATCTGGACAAGAAAATTTCCACAAAGAACTACAGGCATTGTGATATGAGAAATGTAAATGGGGTATTATGTAAAGGTGACTGATTCTAAACACAAAAGCCAAGGGTGAGGTAACATGTTATGGGGCCTCTTTCTCCAATACTTCCATGTAATCTTCTGTTTGGCAGCCAGAAAATGGTGCTTGACATACTTTTCAAGACAGAAAAATAAAGTGACACCTGTGTGGAGTTCACCTGTAGATGTACACATTGTGGCCTGTTTTGTCAATTGGTTTCTAAAAATGGATGTAGGACAAATGCAGGCATTCTCTGGCATAGTTGGAGTCATCACAGAATGCCCACATGATCAACTTCTGGCACCTAAATGCCATTTTTAGGGGATCCCAATGAGAAAGCTGTCATTTTGGAGACATCTATGAGGCTCCTCTTAATTTTTAGGTGGTAGATTTTTTATTAAGAATGTGAACTCTCAGAAATGAGATTCATTTTAAAGAACTGAAAACATTTGTTTTGAACCTTGTTTCACCATTCCAAGGCATTGCATTATAAGACACCATTGTAAACTTACCATACTCACATGGATGGTTTGCATAGACTGAGTTCAAAATGCATGACTCTTAAAAGGGAATGGGAAAGTTTACTGATTTGGGGCACCATTGGTCAACTGTTTGTGCACATGTCAGTGTCAGGAGAGGTCAGATTTTGGGAGGCAGGAAAACTTGGAGCAGGAAATCAGTCACAAAATTTAATGGCTTCAACTTTTTGCGGGGTATGACATTCAGTATATTTTGTAGACACATAGAAATAGCGGGTAACTGGACAACCCTTGCTGGGATAGGTAGAATACTGAATTAACAATGTATAGCCCCTTAAAGGAGACAGAGACCTCAATCAAAATCTTCAACAGAATAGTACACACAAACACACACAGAAATCACATTTTTGTTTGGAAAAGTCTGTATACCTGAAATATATTAAAAATTTACATGTGGGATCGTATATAATAAACCAACAAAATAAAATCTATGTTACTTAGAAATACGCATTTTAATTCAGAGGTCAGGATACTGTTAGATAAAAAAGTGAATGAGACAACAGACCCTTTTAGAAAAAAAACCTAGATTAAATAAACAAATAATGTTGATGTGTTATGCAAGATAGAATTAGATTCTTGTTTTCATGGTAACATTTAACAAGTCTTTCTGTAGTTTGATACTTGTTTTATCTTCTACTTTTCTCTTTATGTGCTACTTGACGTATCCTTAAAATTGGCGATAAAGACCCTCTGAACACTTTTCATTCTGACTTCTTAATAAGTAGATTTATTTTCAGTGATCTCATATTTCAAAGGTCAGATAAGTTTCAGTATCATTAAAATGCACTTTGATTTCTAGTGATGATTTATTCTTATTTGAAGATCTTTCTCACCTTTTTTCAACACAGGGGTGGACTAAATTAACAATCATTGTATAACGGAAAATGTATAGATGTTAATAATCTGCCAAACACAATTTAGAAGTTCAGGGTGAAGGCAGAACTGAAGAAGGGGGGGGGGCAAAGGAAGGGGATAATTAAAAACACCCGGATTAAATTCCGTATATTGAGTTATTTCAACAAAATGAGAATAATCATTCACACCCTAAGGGAAAATTGCCATTCCATTCTGGATGGAATTCCTGTTTTTGAGAACTGCAAATTTGCTAAAGTAGTAGATTCATCCAAAATTAGCTTGTAAAATGCTTGCAATAAGCAACATCTCCAAATCATGGTCAAGTGGCATTTTGTACGAATATTCAGTGACAAAGTATCTTACATAGGTTAAAGTGCAATTACAAAAATGTCTTCTATTTCTTCAGGATTTCATTACCATGTTTTGCAAATATAATATCCTATACTGAGCTGATATGAACCAGAAAATAATATATTTTTGTGTCTGGCAAGGATACCTAACTTCTGTACTTGTGAACCAAAGGAGGCTGTCCTCAAAAATATGTGAGATTTTTCATCAAGCGAAATATTGCTAATGCCATAATGGATCACCAGCCTCATAATTTATCTCAGCAAGTCAAATGACTTGCCTGTAGTATGCAAAGCCCCATACAATAATAATTAAGTGACATGATGTTTAACAAAGAAGAAAAGAAAAAAAACCAACTTCTAGTATAGTGGGTAATACACAGTGAGAGCTCAATAAAAATTCATTTCTTTTTTGACTTTTCATGGGGGAAGGAAATGGAGATAAAGAGAAGTAGGAAGAAGCTGAGTGGTATTCCAGGAGGAGGCCATGTGGTTTTAGGTGTTCTCAGCACTGAGGATGGAGTAGCACTGACCCGTCTCCTCTCTTCCAGATCCATGGGTGAATCAAGATGCAAGTGTTCAACATGACCAGTCTGACTTAGGGGTGTAGTACAGCAAAGTCTGACTTCTGTCATGGGAACTGAATCCATCATCTTGTTCTCTCTAGTCCTTTATTCTAATAGAGCTGAAGAACAATGCAAATGAGTGGTAACTTTAGAAACCATTTTTAAATTTAACCCTTCAGTAGACAGAATCAGTGTAGTCCTCTCCTTTCATAACAATTATACCTAAGTGGCCCACTATGCTTTCATTTGGCAGAATCCGTTGGAAAATTATTTGAGCTGCTTTACATTTACAGAGTTCAAGGTAAATCCCAAACAGGGTTATAAACCACAGGAATTTTCAAGCTTACATGGCCCCTGATATTTTAAATAGCCCCAAGAGGCCTGAGGCTCTTGAGGTCAGATTCCAACCTGGGTAATTAGAGAAATTCTCATTCTATTCCTGCCTTGAAGAAAATCCAAAAGCAGTGAGTCAGTTTCTCCAGTCTCTTTTGGGATAGAGTCAACTGAGGGAGGGTACTTTATAAACTACAATGGGATTACTGCCCTAACAAAAAAACCTTTGGTTTGTTTTTTTCTTCCACAGATACAATAGTTTTGGATAGTGTGATCATGAACAGGTGGAGTCTTTTTTCCTTTTCCTTGAACTGAGCTGATCCTGTGACATGTTTTGGGACTAGAATATGGTAGAAGTGATATTGTGTAAAGATACCTCTTGGAACCCAGTAAGAAGCCCAGGCTGAGCTTCCAACAATGTGAGTGTGCGCCATCTTGGATTCTAGCCCAGTCTGGCCTCTGGAGGAGTGCAGCCCCAGCTAGCAGGATATGGAGCAGAAGAACTGCATAGTAAGGCAAGTTAACACACAGGACCTGTAGAGACAAAGTAATGATCGTGGTTGTTCGATGCCACTACGTTTTGGGGCAGTTTACTTATGCATTAAAACCCATAGAGACATTAACACTCTCTCCAAGTTTGTTTTGAGCCCAATGGCACTTATTTGTAAGATGTCTAACTGGGAGATATCTATTTTTTTGAAATATTTTTTCTTTAAATGTAATTGTTTCAAATGGATAAAAAATCAAAGTTGGGGCCATGGCAGCAAAAGCACCACACATACCAAAAAAATGATGAAGTCAAATGTTAAGACGACGATTAGTGTTGGGGAAGAGATGTGTGTGGGGGTGGAGGAGACGGTTGCATCGGTATCGTGTAATCACTGTGACATGCCTGTACCCCCTAGGGGAAGCTCTTGGGCTTCAAAATTCTGCCCAGATTTTTTGAGTTGCACAAATAAGCCTTCATTTTATTATTTTTATATTGAATTAGAAGCTCTTTTACATAAATATAATTTTCTTCAGCATCTGTTGATTTTTTTGGACCATGAAATTTAGCAGGAAATTAAAAGCATGAAGATTTTCATAGCATAATGCTGAGTTATGCAAGTTTGAAATAAAACTTTATCTAATTCTGTCACAAAAATCTGTTTTTTAGAAGTATACAGCCCGACAAGCTCTCATTACTCACATCCACATTTGTGAATGCCACCTCGCTCTCCTCCCGAGATGATTCTGTTGATCACCAGTTTGATCAGCCAGCAGAAAATACATTTACCAATAGCCTGGGTAAGATTCCAGTTGCTTTTGAGCTCCTTTGATTTCCATGTTCCTTCTGGAGAGGACAGGTGCCAAGAAAGTATCAAGAGTCAGGATAGAGTCAGTGTCAGAAGATAATCGACACAGCATCAACCTTGGTGGAAATTAGCAAAGTTTACCTTGGGATGCAGGCACTAGGTACAAGAATAGGAGTTTGACCAGAAACATCCAGGATGGTGTTAAATTTTAGGATTCTTCAGTTCTCTATCTGTTCTATGGCAAAGTAGTTATCAGATTCTAAGAGAAGGAACTGGCTAAAAGTGTGGGAGGTTATTATTTTGCTCAACTAGAAGCAGAAGTAAAAGGCCAGATCCTAATGAAGGGTGCTGGCCTTTGGTGCAGGGCATTGAGCCAAAGCAATTGGTGCTGAAATAGCAAGTGAACAAAGGACAGGTCACAAAGGGAGATGTGAAGTATCAAACCCAATGAAGCAGGCAGACAGCAAGAATGTAATTGGTCATGAGGGATGGCAACAGAGAGACAGAGAGATCAGGTTTGGGAAGCAGACCTTGGAAAGATTCCAGGTGCAAACTCGTACAAATAGTGAGAGATTTAAAAATGTTATCTGCAGTCAATCCTGTGGGAAAAGAGCAAGAAATAATAAGCACCAGAAAGATCACTGGATTAAGAATCAGGAGGCCTGCAGTGTAGACCTCGTTTAGAAGCTAACTAGCCAAGTGACTTTATTAAGTCATTTCATACCAAGAGATCAATGGCAAAAGGAAAGGATTGGTGCAATCAAAGGGTCATATGATACCAACTTTTAACTTTGAGTATTCGCTTATCACTAGAATATGTGCTGTGTTCCACAGGGATGAGCTTCTGAGACAACTTCCCTATCGATTATGTATTCAAATTCTAAACAGAGTTCCATCTTTGTTGTTTTTGGAGTTTTCCTTTATCTAAAATCCCATTTAGCTGTGACTCTATATGTTTCTTCTATTTTACTCTTGAACTTATGAGTCAGAGTTTATTTTCATGGTCGGGTTGGCTGTCAACCTTCAGTCTAAAAAACACTGTTAGAAAACTATCTGTGGTTACTGACTTTAGAAATATGGGAGCTACTTTTGTTCTCACTCTGGACTCAGATTGTTGAGTGTAAGAAAGAATCTGGGTATAGTGTCCTTGAACTATCCTTTATGAAACAAAATGAAGGAGGGTTTGTGAGTGTGGGCAGGAGGCGAGAGTTTACCAAGACTAGGGGATCAGAGTGTGGGACTTCAGCTCTGTCTCTTGATGCTTATACTGAAGGGACTTGTTTGAGAGTGAAGGACTATTAATCTTTTGCTAAAAGGTACAGATGTCTGCAGGGCAGTCTTTGGTATGTCAGAGTTCCTTAGTAGCTCCTTGAGACAGACAGGAAACACAGAGGGCGATTGTTTTATCTAGACTAAGAAATATATCATCCCACATAAGTCGTAGTATAAGTCTTAAGAGTTACTTGTCCTCCAAGAGGCCAAAAGTATTTTGCTTTTCCCACTCAAATGCTGCATAAGAGTGTTCTGTGATGCGCATCTTAATGAAATAGTTGAATCCAGTTTCCTCTTCTTATCCACGTAGAGAATAGGAATGTTGATCCTAGACACAGATTAAACTTTACTTTATACTTGACAAGTATAACATCAATCTTATCAATATACAGTTCTGATTGGATCATCACCATTACTGCAACTCTGATAAAAGTACTTGCTTTCTCCAGGCATTGTGCTGAATACCAACATGCCACAACTCATGGAATATTCCCAAGAACTCTATGAAGTTGGTGTTATAGTCTCTATTTCATTGTTGAGGATTCTCCAGTCCAGTAGGTAAATGAAAAATATTTAACAATCAGTCTCACAAGGTCAGTGGCTAATCTGAAGTGGTGCACAGCTATCCTAACATGAACAGGTTGAAAATTTAGCCCTCATCTTTCCCCCTACTCCTTTCCTGGTTAAGACCAATTGTTTCTTCAAGTCTCAATCAAATATTACTTCTTCAAAGAGGTATTGACCCCTAAGGGCCTGGGCAAGTGCTCCCTCTGCTATGCCGTCATTACACTGTCCCTTCAAGTAAAGCCCACCGCACCTATAATAAGTTATTTATGGTCTGTATCCTCATGAAAGCAGTATTCTTAAATCGAGTTCCTCATTCTACTTCCCCTTGCAAAAAGGGTGAGCAGATTTTTTGGGGTGGGGGAGGATCTATCAGTTATCTACAAAATTAAAATTTTTATTTTTATTATGATTATAATCTAAAAATATATGTATGTTCTCAATTATGTTGACACCAAGTTTTGGTCCTTTAATTGTCATGGGTTAATGAGAGTAGAGCAGAGATGAACCCAACAAGTAAATAGCATATTTGTGATCAAATAGCGTCACATTGTGCCACATAAATGAAGGTTTATAGGTGCTCATGTAGAGAACTTGTGTAGGAGGTGGAACACTTTGCTATGGAACTGGAGGACATTGTGAGTCACTGTTACTTTCAACAAAGTCTCTTCTGTTATACTCAATTAATGCTTCTAGTTTGAATTTCACTGGTGTTGAAGCTCTGCATTTATTTCGTAATTTTGATATGTTTTTATAATTGCATAAGAGATGGATGCATAGTGTATTCATCTAGTTTTTTGCCTATCTATATTTATGTAACATTATAATACAATTAATTTAAGTCTCCATTAGGTGTCTGGGAGAATTTGCTTTTGTCTATAAAAAGAGATCTTTATAGTCCCCAAGTCGAGAAGCTCTGGATGAGACGGTAGTGTTCGTGAAGACAGGACTTGTGTTCCTCTTGTTCACAGCTGTATTTCCACAGCTGTCAGTCTGCCCAACACATAGTATGTTCACAATAAATACTAGAAAAATAAATGGGGAGACTAAATCTTTCAACTTATTGATGAACTCTTTTCCTGATCTGTTTTTTGTGAGTTCCATTCTCTGGGCCTCACAATGAGTGAATATTGGCCTGATATTTTTTTCCTCTTCCTGCTAACTTAATACCATGCCCTGTATTTCATCTGTTTCTGACAGCACCCTTGGTAATCCCCACTTTGCTGTCAGTCTTTCCGGGCCAATCTTGCAGAACTCCTAGCAAAAAATAGACATATTACTTTATAAAGTGAGTCATCTCAAGTCTCCTGTTCATACCAAACATTTTTAGAGTATTCTGTAATATGATCCTGTTTTCCAAAAATTTCTAGCAACTTTCAGGAGCAAATCTTTGTATGAACATGCTTAGAACACTGTATCTGATGAAAACAGATTTAATATCAAGATGTAATCACACAGGAGATTTCTTTGACACTAAGTCATTTAAACCCTTAAATAAAAGATAGAACAAAATAGCCTGAATATCTTTTAAATGCATTAATATTGAGATACATTCCCAAAATATTTTAACAGGAAGCAAAATGTTGAGAGACATAATAATAAAACCTAGACAATGTTTTCAAATGACGATTGTTCTCTCGTTTACTAAATTGCTAAAATAATCTTCACTGAAATAATCATTTATCTATGTCTCTATAGAGATAAAAGATTGCAGATATAGAAAGTCAGGGGACTTGAATTAAATATGGGTGTGCCACTTATTGCTAGACACTTACGTTTTTTGATTCTTTTATTTAATTCTCACAGGGTTGTTCTGAAAAAATGTACATGTAGAAGTTTTTGTTCACTTGGGAAAGATTACATTTATTATACGTGTTTTGAAAATAATTGATTGAAGTCACTTGATTAGCTAGCTGGAATCTAGGCTTGCTACTAACTGGCTACTTTAAAAGTAACCATTTGAATTGCTTTCTTACCGCTTCAAATGGATTTAATAATTATACCCGGCCTGAACGACTCTCACAGAGGGGGCAAGAAGGTGACGTGTGTTATGGCACCCATTTCACCGCGATTTGTCATTTAGTTGGAGTGTTGCATGTGCAGTTGTTTTCTTGTCCATTTGGCATCTTTTAAAATTGCTTTGAAATTAATATTGTTGTATGACCTTTAGATTATGAAGATATTAACAATACTGTTAAAGTATCAACAAAATAATGCAACAGAACAAAATATTGCATATGAGGAATTTTCCTAATATGTGTTATTTCATTCTCTATGAATTAGGTTTGTGACAGATGGGAGGTAAGAGGGTCATCTGGTAGTAGGAGGTACATTATAACAAACACCTGTTCTGGGGTGTCCTCCTCTCCTCTTCATAGTAGTAGACAAATCAGTTCCAAGAAAATATTTCAAAAGAAAAAAATAACAAACAGCAGCTACAAAAGAAATGCAGGAACAGTGGTGTTCATCATTATATTTTTATGTGGTTCTTGTACTACCTAAATCACAGCTACGGGGTGGTGAGACCACAGGGTTTTCTGAAAAGGGACAGACAAAAGAATTGTGTTCCAGATCATTCTGCCATTCACTACCAGAGATCTTAGGCAATCACTTCATATTTCTAAACCTCAGTGTTCTTAACTGTGATCTGAGGGTTCATTGAGAAAATGTATATGAACTTTATAAAACAGTACAGAAAAACATCTGAGTTAAAGAATTTTATTAAACCAGGATTCCCCAGAATGTTTCCCATGTTGGTGATGTGTATTGTGAAAATCAAAGACAGCATAGGATTGTGCATTTCTCAAAATTATTTGGCCCAATAACTTTTTCATCTATTAAAATTCAATATAATTGTGTTCAACTGAGATTACATATCAAAGTCACTTGAAAGGGTATGGCAGGACTTATCTGGATCCTAGCCACATCTCTTAAGGCAGAATGGCTAGTGCAGATGGTGGGGCAGGCAAGTTTTATTTCTTTATAATTCTGATATGTACCCAAATTATTGAAGAAGTTTCATGCTACCTCAGAATATGCCACTTTGGCATATTGATTTTTTTTTAATCTCAAATAATTTTCATTTATTCCTTCTGTCTAATCACAACATTGTACCCTTTGACCACCATCTCCCCATTTCCCCTACTCTTCGTCCTCTGGTGACCACTATTCTGCTCGCTGCTTCTATGTGTTTGATTTTTTCTAGCTTCCACATGTAAGTGAGGTCATACAGTATTTGCCTTTCTGTGCCTGGCTTATTTCACTTAGCATAATGTCCTCTAGGTTTATCCGTGTTATCACAAATGACAGAATTTTCCTCTTTTTAAAGGTTGAATAGTATTCAACCACATTTTTTCTTTATCCATTTATTGGTTGATGAACTCTTATATTGGTTCCATATCTTGGCTATTGTGAATAATGCTGCAACGAATATGAGAGTGCAGACATCTATTCTACATACTGATTTCAATTCCTTTGTGTGTGTGTGTGTGCGTGTGTGTGTGTATTCCCAGAAGTGGGGGTGTTGGATCATATGGTACCTCTATTTTAGTTTTTGGAAGTGCCTCCATACTGTTTTCCATAATGACTTTACATTCCCACCAACAGTGTGCTAGAAGTCCCTTTTCTCCACATTCTCACCAACACTTGCTATTTTTTATCTTTTAATAAATTGCCATTTGAACAGGTGTTAGGTGATATCTTGTGGTTTTGATTTGCATTCCCCTAATGATTAGTGGTATAGAGCGTTTTTTCAGTTATCTATTGGCCATTTGTATGGCATATTGCCTCTTTTAAGCTGAAGGCACTTGAAAAACAGCAGATGCAGGAAGAGCTTTCTGACCTTCCCTTTTCTACCTAAAAGCAGGCCATAAAATTTCCCTTAAGAAAATTGTCCTCCCTATACCAGGAACAAAAGGACATCCTTATCACTGAGACTGGGGATCGACCTGAAATGGACCTGTACAAATGAACTTACTGAAATAACTCTTATCTTCCACTAGTTTTTCTCAACATATCTCTTAGTCACTTCCCCACAATTTATTCCTCCTGACTTAAACCACTTTGACCACTTCGTGAAGTTATTGCTTCTTTCTGCTCTGGTCATTTTTTTAGGTCTTCATTTTTTTGCAAGGAACCCCATGTACATGTAAAATTTTAATAAAATATGTATGCTTTTCTCCTATTAGTCTGTCTTGTGTCAGTTTAATTTTTAGGTCCGGCTGGAGACCCTAAGAGGGTAGAAGAGAATTTTTCCTCTCCTCCCTTGTGAGCATCTGCTCTAAGCAGAGGGTTTTTAGACTTTGAGTAAGTAAGGCTTAGTCGGGGAACTTGTTGAATAGTCAGATGCCCAGGTTTCATCCCCCAAAGATTCTTATTAAATAGATCTGAGATGGGGGACTAGGAATATGCATTTTTACAGAGCACTCCAGGTGATTCTGATGCAAAAGTTTTGTGAACGAAGTATGAAGATACTTCAAAAAGTTCATGGAAAAATTAAATTAAAAATAATGAGAATCTGTCCATAAACATTTTGCAGACCCTGCACATTGAGAAACATGGGTTTGTAATTCACATTTCTGGTTGCACATTAGATTCACCCAGGGAGATTTTTCACTGACGCTCAGGCATCACCCTCAGGTATCCTGATGTGATTGGTCCAGGGGAGTGCCTGAGCATCTCCAGCTGAATGCACTATTGAGTCAGGGCTTAGAACCACTAATCCAGTGGTCCCCAACCTGACAGATAAGAGGATTTTCATGGACATGTTTGATTAAAGCACAGATTTGTAGGCCCAGCTCCTAGAGATTTGGACATAGATGGTCTGGGTTGAGGTCCAGGAATCCATGTTTTTAATAAGCCAATGAGCTGATTCTCCTTTTTAGGCAACTTTGGGATAAAAAGTACTAAATATCATGTGGAAATAGAGATCCCTGGGGTGGTGAGACCTGAGTTATGGAAGACTTGATAAGGAAGAAGGCAAGACCAGGGTGTTGAGAGGAAAGGTGAACTTGTGAGCATCGGGGATCGGGGTGGGGCGCGTCTTGGTAGTTGAAGGGTATTAAGAGACATAAAAGGAAGATAAAACAAAAACTATGAGAAAATTGTACACAGATTTTTCTATTTTGACATTTTTGCAGACCCAGAACCTCAACAATTCCAATAGGAAGAGTTTTGAATTCTGCTAGAGTAGTATCTAATTTATGATCCAATCAAACATTTTTTAAAAGTACAATTTTTAAATTTTGAAAAAAATTTAAGATTAAAAAAATTTAAAGTATTAAAGTGTTGTGCATCGTGCCTTTTTCCTTAAAATCCATAGTTTTCTTCAGATTTTAAGTGGTTAATATTTTTGGACTTGAGTTTAATGTTGAATTCTATGACTCTCTTTACTACCTTTCAAAGAACTGTAGTAGGAATTAAAATTTCTTTGTGTGTATATATGACATCATATAGATTCTTTATTTGCTGATGAACTTTACTATGGTTTAGAATTTTTAGATTTTTAAAGGCATGTTGCCATAAATTACAACCGTTAATCAGAGTGTATATATAGTGGCCTCTGTATGTGTAGAGTTCCCAAGGAGCTTCTGTGTAGTTCTACAACTTTACGGAAATGCCCATAGATATTCCTTGTCTTGATACATTTATAGTCAGTTGAAATATCTAATTTTCAGAAACATTTGACATGATTGATGCTAAATGCATTTGTTTAGGTATACTTTGAGTACTGAGCATTTTCAGAGGAATTTCAAAATTTACATTTATCAGATAGGGGATTGTTCATGATGAATTCTCAGAGTTTGAAAAATAGCAAAATGGGTAAAAAAGTATGAAATTGTTAAATCCATGATCCAGTTGTTACAATGTCTCAAATACTCTCTTTCTTAGCTGTGAATGACTTCACTGATTTGGCCCTTTAAACCTAGTGTAAGAGAGCACTTCCTCCAAAGGCCATGGAAGACTCCTTTCCCTGGCTCCTCCTCCCCCTAATCCTACCACCCAACCCCCTGGGCTGCCCTCCTTCCCATTTCCCCCACCCTCTTTTGGGTCATATGTTTATTCTCTGATCAGCTAGTGGCTAGAAATGATAAACAGTGGTTTCAAGCAAAATCCTGGGCAAATTTCATCAGGAATGTGCCTAATAAACAGAGTTGATGGTTATGTAAATACAGGACATTTTAATAAATGCTTCATGTTTAATGTTGGGTATTTACTGAGAACTCAGGGAGAAGGGCCCACTGAATTGAATGCTTTTTCTTACCATGCTTTAGTATTTGGAACACAGAAACATATGTCCTCTTTGCCATTCTCTAGTCTCCATCTCTCCCTGCCACTTTTAATTCTGCTGCTTCCCTTCCCCCAAGAAAAAGAGTGTCATCCAATCTCTCCAAAAAGGTTTGGATCAAAATGGGTGAATCTGTGACTCCTTGAAGTCACAGGCTCATTAGGAAAGGATCATTTCCCAGATGGCCTCCTCAGGGGCCCTGAGTGCTATTTTCATAAGTTATTTAGACCTAGTTCTATTTATATCAATTATGTGGTCAGCATAGTGTTTGGAAAACATTAGTGGAACCTGCCAGGACCATCATTATTAGAAATGCAAAGGACTGGAAAAATCAGGCTTTTTAAAAAAAAATGTTTTTTGGTTTCTAAGGATTATGTGAATATTTTCCAATTTTGGGGTGGAGGAAAAGGAAAAATGTAGAAGACATTTTCCTGCCATGTTTTAAACTCAGTCTTTGGGTCACACCCTGAAAATTTCCAGAATAAATGTCCCTCAGTGTGTGTGCATTTTATGTTTACAGACAGCAATGCTAGCTTTGGTCTGTGGTTTCACGGCAAAACGCTGTTTTTAGAGAATATCAGATCCAGCTTTTATATTGGTTAATACCAAATAGCTTTAGAGATTCTGTTGCTTTCAACAAGATAGCTGGCCACAGATTAGATAGATAATACAGGCATGAAAATATAGGCATGAAAATTTATCTATATAGACATGAAAATTCCAGTTGAAAAGCTGCCAAAAGCTGATAGGTTAAGCCTTATTAAAAAATAGGGCCAAGAGACACTATAGGAAAAATTCTATTTCTCTACTCACTGGGTGACCTTATTCAAGTCACTTTTTGGATAGCACACTGGTTTTCTCTCTTTTTACTGATCTTCATTGCCATCAATTAATATTGAACATAGCCCATAAATTTCTTCTCAGCCTAATCCTCTATGTTTTAATTTCTCTGTATTCCCTTATTCGTCTGCTACATACATTATTTAAAGGCCTAATAAGACTGAGAGAAGTCTTAGAGATTCTCTATTCCAATACCTTCATTTTACAACAAAAAAACCAGGTCCAAGGATGTCCAGTGATTTGCCCAATGTCAGTCACATAGTCAGTTTGTGGTAGGATCAGGACTTGACTTCCTGAAATGAACTTCTGTCTCGCATACAGAATGCCCGCTCCACACAGAGGCACCCCCACAGTCCAATTCTGCATCCTCTGGCACTCTCTGTTCACTCCCAGGGAGGCAGAGACCAGAAAGGGCAGGTAGAGGGAATGGGAGAAAGGGAGAAAGAGAAGGAACAAGGTGATTGCTGCTTACCCAACTGGAACAAGGGCTGCCTTTTCTTATCCTTAAAGAAAGGAGGGAGGGTTCCTTTCAGTAGGAGTTATTTCTGGAACTCTTAAGACTTTGCCAGTTAGGAAGGGAATTCTAGAATTGAATCTCCCTCATCCCCCTTCTCCCCCCGTGAATTCGAAAAATGGATTCTATGTGTATGGTACGTTAATTCATGTGGCTCCAGTGTGGGTATAGGTCTGATAGAAAGGTGGAAGTGCAGTCCACCGGAACAACGAAATTAAGAGAAATTTAGATTATACACACAGAATACATAGCTTTCTCCATGGAATTTCTGCTAGAATGTAAAGTCCTTGGGAGTGTGGACTTTTATTGCTGTATCTCCTGGGCTTGGAGCACTGCTCTGGTACATAGTGTATGTTAGTAAATATTTGCTGAGTGACTGAATGAATGAAAGAAATGGCCCAGCTGGAAGGACTTTATATATATGTATACACCCCAGGAACACACCCAGAACACACACTCGTCTCCCACCACACTTACTCTCCTCCTCCCCTCAATGGCTCAGGTAATTTTATCATAAGATGACAGCAATGATCAAAACATGCATTCTTTGGTCATTGAGATGCTTTCAGCTTCTCTGCAGTCATGCTTCTCTGCTTACATTTTAATTAAAAAATTATAATTCCTCTAAAGTGGAATTGCAGTGGCAGCTAATGAGGCCCTGCCTTTCATCAGAATGATCTTATGTTCGACCCTCTGCTTCTCAAACCACAGAGTCGCTGGTTTTCTCCCTTTTGGATCATTGCCCCATTCCTTTTATAAGAAGCTTATTTTCACTTCTGTGTTGATCTGAAAAATGGAGAAGTGACTAGATTTCCATTTCATTTTGGTGAAGAAACTAGTTAATGCTCTGGGAAGGGATGTTATGAGTATGAAGGGAAGATAGCTCATGGGGAAGTTTCCAAAGTACTCATCAGAAAACATATCTGTTTCAGCTGACATTTAACAAAGATATGGTAAGATAAGAAAGAAACTTTTTTTTTTTTTTTTAACTTCATTACTATCATATCAGCATTTGGGATATTAATTGTGTACATTCAGGGTGACCCAAAGATAATTTTTTACTCTGAATTAGAAATAATTATTTTAAACCTTTAAGGAAACAGACATTTTAAGAATTGCCAGAAACCAAGAAAGGGAATAAAGACACTGATTAGGGAGTAAATGAAGTCACCACTGGGGTTGACTTTCATGGTATCACCTCGGTCTCTATTTTTGAGTAGTCTTATTGAAAATGTAACATTGGTACCTACAAGTATGGAATAGCACAAATCTTTCAACCCATTTTGTAAAAGAGTTGAAACATCATCTCAAGTGCCCCTTTGCAAGGTATTCTTGGCATCAAGGCCCATGGCAATATGCTTTTATATGCATAAGAAGTTGAGAGTTGTAATGTGAGCCAAATATGTAACTTAAAATTTTCTAATAATCACATTAAAGAATTTAAAAAGAAATGAAATTAATATTAATAATACATTTTATTTAATCCATGATATCCAAAATATTATCACTTCAACATATTTCAACACAAAAATTATTAATCAAGTATTTTGCATTTCTTTTTTCATACTAAGTCTTTGAAATACAGCATATCTTTTTTTGGACTAGCCACATTTCAAGTGCACACATGTTGACAGTGGCTACCATGTCAGACAGTACAGCACTAGATAGTCAAGGTTCAGTATGGCTGATCTATAGTCCATTCATATTTATACAGAGTTGTTATCTCTGTTATTCCACTAGAATCACATAGTAATTCTGAGAGTGGTTTTATAGGTGAAGAAACCGAGTTTATAGAGATGAATTACTCAAATCTTGGCAGAGACTCTTCAGTTGTACCACCTTCCAGTTACTCATGTCCAGGAGATCCACATCACTTTAGAGTTTCTGGCACAATAGGAGCGCTACAGGACAGACAACGCTGGGATTGCTAACAGCCAAACATATTACCTTTACATCAGCCAGTTGTTGGAAATAGTAATAAAGGGTAGATGTAATGGTTAGTAATCCAGAATAACAAACAGTCTCAGGGAATGTGGGCTCTGTAGGAGGAGGAGATAATCTGCTCTTATTTGGGATATGTAAGCCTGTGAGCAAAGAGACAGCAATGAACATAATTTCACTTATTCATAGAACATGTTGGCCACATGACAGACATTGTAATGGATATACAAATTTCTCCAGAGCTTTCTGAAGCTGACCGGTAAATAAATAATTGTACATCCACTCAGTAAGTTTTATTAAAGAGGTATGAGCGAGGTTCAATGGAAACACAGGGGAGAAGGTCCTTATCTTTGCGTAGAAAAGGGTAGGAGATACTTGAATTGAATCTTGAAGAAGATGCATTTTACTGAGTAGACATGTGGGAGAAGGTGGCTGCAGGCAGAGGAAACAGCAAGTAATGATGAGGCCAGCACTTACCTAAAGCTTCCATGTGCCAGGCACGTTCCAAGTCAAGTATCATCTAATCTGATTCTCAAAACAACCCTATTGAATGTTTAATTCTAAGTGCAGTGGGAAGCAACTGGGCAATTCTGAATATGACCTCCTTCACGTTTTAGAGACAGACGACTCTGGTTGCTGCGTAGAGATCAATTGAAAGTGGGCAAGAAGGAAAATAGAGAGGCATGTTAGTGGGCAGTTTCATTGGTCTAGGAGAGAGATGATGAGGTTTGTCTGGATGGGGAACTTCCAAAACAATGCATAGATTTGCCTGATTCAGTAGGGAAATCTAAAGTCAACAGGGCTACATTGCACAAGGAACAGTGGTGAATAAAATGTAATGCTGGCCGACCGAGGTGTGTTAATAAATTAGAGGAAGAACCACTTAACCTGTTCTATCTCCTGTGTCCTAGAAATGAAGTCAAAAACGAGTACACTGTTCTTTGACATTCTCCAAAGCCCATCTGAGAGGAAAGGAATTTAAAACAAAATAAAGTCACTTATATTGTACTTTAAATGACCACAATAAATCTGCTACAGAAAGAAAGTGTGTGTTTTGGGTGGCTGAAGCATGACCTCTCCCAGTTGTTTCTTAGCCAACAGCTGTCTTACCTCTGCTGCCATCATTTTGCTGAGATGGATTTTGCAAAGAGATGTTAGCAGTTGGGATGCTTTCTGTTAAAAGTATCAGCAGATCTGTTTTAAATGAGTTCAGGAAATTAAAATGTCCAGAGGTAGATTTAGCTTTAGGAAAGTCTTGCTCCAGCAGCATATCAAGGTGACCAATAATCTGACTTCTTTCTGGCTCTCTGTCTGGCAATGACCACCAGGAGCTGCCAAGGCTATTTGCTTCCTTGTTCCAGAATTTCCAGTAAAATTCTAAGGTTCACCTAGACCATCTTAAGTTTATGAGCCCATCTCTGAACCCATCACTCATGGCAGGGAGATTTGATCCTCTCGAACTAGGGTTGGGGTCAATCCCATAAAATTTATATAGCTGAGAATGAGTGAAGCAAAAGATTGATTTGTCAGAGGAAATTTGGAATTCTGTTCCCAGAAGGCAGAAGAATAAAAACTGCGCAACAAACAGCCAGTCTTCCAAAATTAATGCTCACGAATTTGCACATCATCCTTGCACAGTGGCCGTGCTAGTCTTCTTTGTATTCTTCCAGTTTTAGTACATGTGCTGCCAAAACAACCTCTCTTTCTCAAGTTTATCTCCTATTTTTCCATTTCCATAGGTGCTGCGTATTCAGAGTCACAGGTCCTTCTGAATATCATTTGTGTATTGTACTATTTGCACATAGCCCCCTTTTGGCATCCAATCCTACTTTTTCTTCCTCCACCTCCGTCCTGTGCAGGAAACCAGAAAGATCTTTTTTATTTTTATTTTTGAACCGGAAATATATATTTTTGAATGCTGATCACTCCCGCATCAAATCATTTAGTGGTTTCCTATTATCTATGGAAATATTCACATTCTTTAGCACGTTAGTTTGCTTTAAGGACATTTTATAATCTGAGCTTTCCTTATCTTTCCAGCTTCATCCTCTCTCCTTTTTCCTTTCCCATTTATAGACTATTACCAAACTTTTGAGATATTGTCTTCAAAGGCAGTCATGCCCTCCAAAACTTAACTCGATTGTCTTGTCCTCTAACCCTGATATTATTTTCTACTTTTTCACATTATCAATGTTAATGAGAAGAAAAAAAGAGATTAATTATCACATTCCTAGGTTTGAGTACCAGCGTCTTGACCTTACTGTGAGATGTCAAGCAGGTGCTTAACACTCTCGTGCCTCAGTTTATTCATCTTTAAAGTGGGAGTCACAGCACCTACCTCCAGTGGTGTTGAGAGATCAAACACTCTTACAACATAGCCCTCACCAATGGCGATTTGGTAGCAAGAACATGCTCATATTCAGAGAGAATATGATAAATTTTTTTATTCATAGAGGTCCTTTTTGGGCACTTATTTTCTAACTATACAGATGTTTTCTTACTGTTTTTGATCTGCATAATGAGCACGGGACAGAGTGTTTTTTTGTCTTTATTTAGAAACAAATTTCTGCATCCTGACATTTAAAACAGAACTACAGAACATTATCATTTAACTGATGCTGGACATTTTTTCCTTCTCATTAATCTCGAACTCTGAAGAAATTACTGACGTCTCATATCCCTTGATCTGACACTTTAAGAGTTAGGAACAGCTACAAAGGCTACAGCTGAGAGATAAGATGTAGATTAAAAGAGCCATTAACTCACAGTGGTGTTAGAAGGAAGATCATAAGCATTGAATTCAATTTGGATGTGGTTCAAAGCACCAAGTAGAGTGGGAGGTAGAAGGCTGTAAATAGTTTTTAGTGCCCTGGAACTTGACTTTTTTCCCTTGGAGCAGCAACAAAGGAGTCTCATCGCTAAAGATTGGGTAATTTGTTAGCCACTCTCCTCTCCTTCACGAAGCACTAAATTTCTGCTGCTTTATTCAGAGAAGTCGTATGTCTAGTGGTTAGTAAGTGCATTCTTGGAATCTCATTCCTAGGTTTGAGTCTTAGCATCTTGACCTTACTGTGAGATTTCAGGCAGTTGCTCAACACTCTCGTGCCTCAGTTTATTCATCTTTAAAGTGGGAGTCATAGCACCTACCTCAAGTGGTGTTGAGAAGTTTAAATAGACAATGTGTGTATTGTCTTTAGAACGATTCCTCTTATACAGGTTCTGTACATATTTAGCTATTATTATTTTCTAACGTGTCTTACATCGTTTTGTGGGGATTTGCCAGTAATATTATTTCCCTAGACTTGTGAGGGAAATAATAACAGTAAACCCAAATGAAGACTTTCTTTGTGCCACGCACTGTTCTAAGTACTTACATGTATTTACTCCCCTCTTGGAGATGAGGAAACTGCGTCACACAGCGGCTGGGCAAACTTATCCAGGGGACACGACTTCAAATGTGACTGTGGAGTCTGTGCTCTTAACCACTTCAGTGAGGGAAATGCTGTTTTGAATAAGAAGTGCTAATGTTTTAAATTGGTCTCACTGTTTTCAGTATGTCTGATTCCTCCTCTTAAACATATTGAGTTCCAGGTAGCTGATCCTGAGTTAAGTAGGATATATCTTGGACAAAGGCGCAGGTTAGGATTGCTGACAAGCTGCATGCAACCTAGAGTCAAGGAAATCTGTAGACCAGCGTGCTGCCCCCAGACCCCTCCCCCCGCACTCCTTCCCTGTAGTAAACATCAGAACCAAAGCCAGATGGATCTTTCACCTGTGCCATCAATTTGAAGGGTTAAGGGGTGGGTGGATGCAGATCCACAGCAGGGCATAGTGGCAGAGGTAGATGGAGCAGCCTGGAGCAAGGCCCTGGGCCAGTGGAACACAGTGCCGTCATTGGTTATGTGGTGGCATCCACACTGAGCAGAGAGGAGCCCAGGAGGGACATAGATTTGACATGAAACAGTGTTCCAGGGTCTGTGCAAAACAAAAGGCAGCCATAAAGCTTTCTTATATTTTTGACTCATAGTACTACATTGGGACTAAAAAAAAAAATTACTGTTTCCTAGTATTCACAAAGACAAATTGCAGCAAACAAGAGAACAAAAATATATGTGGATAAAGTTTCTCATTGTAGCATTATTCAGCAAAATAGTAAAAGAATTGGAAACTGCCTAAATGTTCGAGAACAGTGGAAATAAGCAAAATAAGAAAATACCACCTGATGTAATGTTATGCAGCCATGAAAGTGATAAATACAAAGACTATAGAACAACAGAAATGCATATTTAAAAATATTTTAAGCAAAAGAAGCTGAGCATAAAATTGCATCTGTATTATGGCTATAACTGTGTAAAATTATGTAGGAGACAGAAGTGAAAAGGAATCACAAAAATATGTAAAATGTGAATTTGGTTGAGATTGTGAATGATTTTTTTCTTACGTTGATCTATCTTTTATTAGGATAATCCAGGAAGTGGTTAGGTAGAATTCCAAGCAGAGTATAGAACAAGTGTGGAAGCACAGGGTTGAAAGAGCAAGTTTCATGTAGGATCAAGCAAACTCAGCATGTCACAGAGGGAATGCTGCTTTTCCTCAGATCCTTCCATCTTGCTGGGGAAAGACATCATTCATCTAGTCCCCTGTGGTGCAAGCCTCTGAGTCATCCTAGATACTTTCAAATCCAAATACCTAATGGTGATTCTAACTCTGAAACTGCCGGGGAAGTCAGTCCTCTTGTCCCCTTCCTCACTGCTATTTGCTGTAGGTTAGGCCCACATCAGCTCTTGTCTAGATACACACTTTCTCTGCCACCAACAGTCCTCTTCCCTTACCCAGTCTCCCCCAGTGTTACCAAACTAGACTTTCCAAGTAGAAATCCAATTATGTCACTTTCCTTCTTGAAGTTCCTCAGCAACTCCCCTTAGGCTAGGTAGGAAGATGAACGACTCTTCAGCATGGCTAAAGGCCTCACCTGCTATGACCTCGCCTTCCCTGTCCAGGTATTCTCTACGTAACAAGCCGTGTTGCTTCAGGCATCAGGGTTTGGCGCTGCCAGCTCCCTCTGCCTGGAACGCAGCCACCGTCCTCTTCCGCAGCTGTATTCGCCCCTCCCACTTGATTGACAGTTTGTCTGACTATAGAATTCCAAGTCGGACGCTTTTTACCCTCAAAACTTTAAAGGCATTGCTTCCACTCTTTTCACTTTTAGAAATACAGTTGAGAAGTCTGATGCTGTTTTGATTTCTGATTCTTTGTGTATGACCTGATTTTGTTTCTTTCTTTTTCTGGAAGCTTTGAAGGTCTTTGTCCCTGGTGATCCAAAATATCATGGTGATATATCCTGGTATGGCTCTTTCTTCATTTATTTTGCTGGAGATAATGTGGCTCTTTCAGTCAAGAAACGCATTTCCTTTAGATGTGGGGAATTTTCTTTTATGACTTCTTTGATAATTTCTTCCCCCCCATTTTCTCTGTTCACTCTTTCTTGAATTCCTGCTCTTTAAATGTCAAATTCCCTGGATTGCTACCTTAGTCTCCCTGTCTTTATTTCCCTATTTACTTGATTTTTGTTATTTATTTTATTTACTAGATTTCCTCAGTGTACCTTCTAAACATTTATTAACTTTAAAACATTTTTTAAAATTATGTTTTTAATTTCCAAGAGCTGTTTCCCTTTCTCTTAATGCCCCATTTAAAAAAAATCCATTTGTTCTTAATTTATGGGTGGAATATGTCTCTGAGAATATTAAGGACTGTTTCATTTCTGTTTGCTTATTTTAAATTCACCTCATGTTGTCTGCATTATCTCCGTTTCCTTCAGATCCGTTTACTCTGTTTATCTGTTTTGGTTTCTCTGTTTCATGTTAGAGGTTTCCCACAGATATCTGTTGAGCCTTGAATATCTATTCCTACTTTACACTGAGACACTATAAAAAGCTGATTGGAGGCTCTATGGTTGTGTGTTTGTGAGGGTGTGTGTTTGGGGCCTGGGGAGTGGTTGGTGTTTATTGAATGAGTAGCTTCACTGCAGGATGATGAATGGACCTGTCCATATATCAGTGCCCTAGGTTTTTTCTCTTAAACTCCATTCTTTTATCCTGGGGATGAAAGGAAATATTGTGGCAGTATAAACCTAATTGCCAGAACACTGAGAGGTGATCAGAGGAAAGGGGTTAGGAAATCTCATCGTTCCCAATGTAGAATTCCCCCGTATTCCGTATGATACCTCATCCTCACACTGAGCATGGTGACTCCCGAGTGCCGATACCTCCTTTCCTGAGCTCTTCTGGGGTGCAGCCTACTCTTTGCTATTCTTCTTTATAAGCACTTCTGTTTCCACTTTCTCTGATCTGCAGAGTCAGCTAACGTCAATCCATCCTCTCTACATTTTCCAAAATTTTGCTGATGAGCCTTACCAACTATTGTCTCCACTCTGCTTCTCTTTGCCTTTGTGGTTTTTTGTTTTTGTTTTTATATTTTACTTAAACGAAATACCTTACTGTCATTGTGGCTAGGTTTGGGTGGGGATGGTGATAACTTTGTGTGTGTTTAATTTGCAATGGTCCATGAACCTTTTCTTGACCTCTATGATAGGCCATGGTCAAGTCTTCTGTAGGCCTATTACGCAGTTAGGAGGTATGTAATTGTAGTCCAGCAAGAATTTCTCATATGGTAAATAGGTGGACTTACGGGTGATGACACAGTCCCTTCCACAGCCTAAATATGTGAATGTCTGAGAACTCAGGTTTTGGATCCTCTGACCCTGGAATTTCTTGCCACCAAGCACAGTGAACTTTAGGGACATTTCTTGTAGAACTAGCAATGCATTGGGAGCAGCCTGTACTTACTTGCACTTTTGATTTTGAGTCTATCATTGCCCCGAGTTTTGAAGTTTTGGAAGTCAACCAAAGGGAAAGTGACCTTAAACTGAATCTCTTATTATTCTTCAGCTGTGTGACTCCGACCTAGGTTAACCTGCCATTCCTAGAAAGAAGAATTTACTGCTATACATTTTTTTATTCCCTTTCTGATTTGGTATGCTCTATTCCAAAACTTCTAAGATTTATCATACTTATTATTTTCCATGTCTTTTCTCTGTCAACCAGAGTGTAATCTCCTTGAGGGCAGAGCTGAGTCATATTCATCATTGTATTCAAAATAACATACCTGGCACATAATGGATGCTCAATATCTGTTTGTTGAATGAATGAATGCAGGGATCAGTGACAAGCCAGGTGAAATACATATAATCAGCTGTATTGTTCTAGTCATCTGCAATGACTTACAGAAAAATCAATTTTGATGGGTCTTATGAGGAAAGCAAGTAATCTTCTACTATTGAAGTTTTCATCTATTCCCTTTTCTCATTAAGAATTCAAGTCTCTGTTTCTGTTTTTTATTTTGTTTCTACATCTGTGTTAAGATTTTTTATTTTTGTTGCAGTTAGCTATCCATCTACTTTTATAAGATTATAAGATATTTGAGGGCAGAGGTTGTACCAGTTGTCTCTGCATTCTCATAATGCAAAGCACAATGAACAGATACATTGAGCTCAATCCACATTTGCAGAATTAAATTAAACTGTCCTGAATTCGTCACCTATGCAAGGTGGAATATGTGCTGATGAGGATGTGAGGCAATCAGTGAGAAAGGGAAGAAAAGTAGCAGGGATTCACTGCTTGCTCTGAATCACTTTACTTCTGGAAATTGGTCAACTGAAGTTTTAACTTATTGAGCAGATTCTGATATTATATTCCTCCCTATTCCTTACCTGACCTCCCACAAAGAACATTTTCTATGGCACTGTATTAGAAGGCTTTGACACATAAATAAGTAATATGTCAATATACTCTGTAAAAAGATCATTAGATTGTCCTCACTAAAGCAGTCAATAATTTGAATAATCTCAGAATTATTATTCTGACACATATTATAAGATCTACACAGAATCAATTTTCTATTTACATGTATTTTTGGACAATACTATGAAAAAATCCAATTTTTTTCTCCCATTTCCATCTCAAAAGAAGAGAAGACATTGTGCACAGTTATTGCTGCTGATTCTTTGAAAATGCTGAATGACAAGGAATATGGAGTGACCCTAGAGTTCTGAAATGATCAGTCTGTGTTTACGAAAACTACACAAAATCAGTGGCATGATTCAACTTTCAAGTACAGTGTAGCCTCCTCCATGTGGTGTAAACATAGAGCCTAGTTGCTTTGGACAGATGTTTCTAGAACACTGTTATTAAGTTCCTTTAAACATTTAGAAAATGTATTTATTTTAATCACTGTAATCATAGCAGGGATGTGTGTAGGTGCTTAAAATAATACAAATGCCACCTATATGATACAAGTCACAGGAGTGAAAATGGTTTCCCAAACTGCAAATAGCCAAGATAACAAATATTTTTCATGTTGAAAATCTGGGTGATTTTTATACTAAGGAAAAATTTAGTGGTGACAGTAAAAAAAATTAAATTTAAATATAAGGTCTAAAATTTAATCGAATTTCTAAAAATAGTTAATAGCACAATCTATGAAGTGCCAAAAAGAAAAAAAGAAAACATAATAAAAATTTTGGATCAGGGTGTGAGCTCCTAGGAAAAAGCATGAAACAGGAACAAACATTAGTAATCTGAAGATGAGTCATAAATTGAATATTTACGTATAAAGGCTTTTGGAAGTTTTAGCATCTAAAGATGTAGGACAAGGTAGGTCAAGACTGCAGGGGAGTAAGCAAGCCCTTGGGTGAGGCACAGATCAAGTGAAAGCACCAGTGTACCATACCATGATCCCAAGACTGTGAGCATCTTTCAGGTGCTAGATTCAGCTTGTGTGCTGTAACCTGTGAGATGTTTCCTTCCTTGTCAAGGCTGTATTCCCTCCTGTACCTAACCACAGAACGTCAACTGATGCACACTTTCTGGATGTTCACCTAACTTCCTGTACTGGCTCACCCCAGTTTGTGTTTTCAACTCCAGCTTGATTAGCTGACCCAAATCATGATTTCTCATTTTATTTGGTGAATTTACTTTTGGTTATACTTTAAGCCCGTGCAATCTTTAGTAATTTAAAGGAACAGATCTAATTCCTTCCCTGGGGGGTCCAAAGGTTACAGAATCCTTTATTTTGTTATTGAGGATAAAGAGGTAATTTGTATAAATATGGAACAAGAGTTGTATTCTCTGGGGAACTATAGCCAGATAAAATGAGTAATTTTAATATTTGCTTATATAGAATGAAAACTAATTTTGATTTCTTCTAGGACTCTGATTTGTGAGCAGTGAAAATTGGTGGAAAATAGGGTTGTTTTATAATCCTCAGTTTCCTTATTGTGGAAATCAGCAAAATATTCTCAGTCTTTATCTTCCTTGACATTTCCCAACTTTGGCCTCCTTTCTTGATTTTAGTGATACTTCACTTTCTTAATCTCCCTTCCTCCACCCCCCCATTACCCACCCCTCCCTGTCTCTTCTGGATCCTACCTCTCTCCAAATATGGTCATTGCCCATGGTTCCCGTTTCTGTTCTTTCTCTTTAGTTTGTCCTTTGCTCATCTTATCTACCCTTTTTAGCTTTTACCATCACTCTTCTAGTGATAACTCAGGTCTACATTTCCAAACTTTTCAAAAGTTCCAGACATCTATTACCACTGCCTTCTGAATATTATTATGTCTATATCCACCTATATTTAAAATTCAGTATTTCCTTGACAAATTCCTTCTTAGTAATCTTTGACCTTGAACTCTCTTCTTCAGCCTAAGTAGTTTCTGCTGATTCTTTATCTTCACAATCATTCTCATATGTCCTTTAATTTTTAAAATTATCATTTGCCCTCATCTACTTTGTTACCAGTAGTAAAGTTCATTTGGGAAAGACAGGATGAACACTGGATGTTTTACCCACTACTTATCACTGCCATTGCCTTTCACTTGAATTATTCGAGTAGAATTCTAACTGGACTTCCTGCTAACATTCTTTTGCCCCTCCAATTTATATTATCTGTAGCTATCAGATTACTGTTCTTAATGCACAGCTCTTATTACCCAATTATATCCAAAGCAGGTAAGACATTCCTTGTAACCAAATGTGATCCTACCTTTCTTCTGAATTTCCAAAGCACTTTTAAATTATATTTTTATAGGCAATTTTAAATTTTTTTGCTGCAATGTTTTTTGGTATAGATTATGACATATATGACAAATGGACCATATTTTACGATTAGAGCCAAGATTCTAGTGTCCACAGGTTGCATAAACAGTTAAGTAACTCCTCTTATGGAATTAAATCTTAACAAGGCCTAATTCGTTCTGTCATATGACACTTATCACTAAGAATGCAATTCGTTAATTAATCAATGGGCTGAAGCATTTTAACAGCCTAGATAATGAACTTTTATGCAGATGGTATTACTTTCCTAGAGTTACTTGCAGCAAAAACAAGAAAAAATATGTCATATTAAATCAAACAAAATGCATTATTGAGACCTTGGTAGAAAAATCTATTTTGTTCGCATTTTATTATCCTTACAGAAGGAATGCTCATTGTGAAAATCTAACAATATAGAAGCATATAATATAGAAGTACGGAAGGTAAAAATGTGAAAGTCTCCCTTCAATCTCATAAATCACAGTTAATAATTGGATTTGTAGCCTTTAACATTTTTTTTTCTTTCTATGCATACGCAAGCATTTGAAATTAATGAGCACTTACATTATTTCTGTTACAGACCTAGGAACATCTGGGTGAAGACACTGTCTACACTCCACCGAGATATTCTTGGAGTCTGTTTACCATTTCCGGGCCCAGCCTATCCCCTCTGTATGTGTGCTGGAGGGCTGCCCTTGGGCTACTGGCAGGGTGTTGCAGCACACAGGGGCATGGAATTACCTAGGAACTGATGTCCTGCTAGATCAGACTGCAGTCAGTTACTGACTGGTGTGTAAGTGATGTACCTCCAGAGCTCTTCTGAGATAAGGCCACAGGTGGGACTTACTTAAAATTGCACCTTTGTTTGATTTCCTCTTTCCCACCCTACTTACCCTACTCACTCCCAGGTTCTCCTGGAGCACTCCCTTACTGTGTCACTTGCATGGAAATCCTCATCTCAGCATCTGCTGCTGGGGACCCCAGCATAGGACAATCAGATATGTCAAACCAACCTTTCTCCTTTGTCAGTCATGATCATTAGGTACTTAATAATACAATACTCTTTCGTAAGCTCTCTGATAAATATCTTCATGTTCTTTATGAACTCACTTTTAAATATGAGAAAAATGCTACTGAGCTATCATCGCCTTCCTTTGGTTTTAGAAAAGTGATGATAAAATTACAAATATTCACAAGCATTCTCTGTCACACATTAACTAAATAGCCAGTATACAAATACCTGATTAAAACTGACATGTGGAGGAAAATTTGTGACTGTCTCAAGTTGCTTCTCTAATCAAATGTCCTCAGATCTTACACAGGGCCATTGAAATTTCACTATTAGAAATCAGGTTAAAGATTTCTCAAGACCCTTAAGTTTTTTAAGAAAAGATTATAAATAATGAAAATGAAGACTCAAATCAAACATAATATATAGTTTTATAACCATTTTATTGTCTGACTTTTACTAAAGAAACAATAAACAAACCAAACCTTTTTGTCAAGGTTCTCCAGCTGCTTGCGATACAGGAAGAGGCAAGTTTATAAAACAAGGCAGCTTAAAAAACAAAAACAAAAACACGTGGTGTTCTATATTCAAGGTCACATGCTCCATGTTGTAGACATTTAGAGACATGAATAACTATTCTGTCCTGAAGATACCAGGAAAATCTTCACTGAAAAGCTGAAATTTAGTTTGATCTAGAAAGTTGTAGCACATTGATAATGGAAACTCAAACATCCTGAATCGAAATTCATGGATAAGTGCTAAGCCTAGAATGAGCATACTCAGTATGCTTTGGAGAGATAAGGAAGCACTAAGGCTAATGCTTTGACTAAAGTAAAAGATGTGGGTTCAGGAATCATGTTCTAATGGGGTCTTATCTGGATGGATTGGCAAGGCGAGGACAGATAATGGAAAATCTCAAATGCAGGGCCGAGGAGTTTGGACCTGATTAGAAAGGCCACGATGAAAGGGTATAGATTTCCTTTTTAGCAAGTAAATGGTGTGATATTAGAGGTTTTATAAAGACTAACTTAGCTTTAATGTGTCAGAGAGTTAATTGTAGACACAGATAGATGCTGAAAATTTGTTCGAAACTGCAAATCTGTGTGAAGATAAGGCCCTAGATTTGAAGGAATAGCAAAGAAGGGACAAACCTAAGGGAGCACACACACACACAAAAAAGTGGCAGAACTTGGTAATTGATTATTAGGGTATTACGGGTGGGATAGAGAAAAAGCTAGAAGTTTAAGCTTGAGTGATTTGGAAAATGCAGTGGGAAAGATTAGAGCTCTACTTAAAGAAAGCTTATTCATGTGGGAATGTGCCTTAGTTTGATTTTTAAACAGTTGGAATTGAAGCAGAATGTTCTGGTAGAAATGTCTTGGAAATATAGAAATAAAACTTGACTGAAAAATTAGTGTTGGAGGTACAGCATTGGAACTAATTAAGGTAGAGATGAAAGTGGAAGCAATGGAAATAGCTACATGCCTAAAAATGAAAATACAGATAGAGAAAATAGCTGGAAATTGAGACTTAAATTCTATTAACAGCCACAGCCCACTTGAGTTATGCTTGGAGATTTCATTACATCTTCATGGAAATTTGAGATTGTATGCTAATTTGCCCAAAAGACATAGCCTGTTTTGTTGGTTTAACACTACACTAAATCGGGAACTATAACTCCTTCTCCATGGTTCCCCCATTCTGCTTTGGCTTTTTAAAATCCTCTCATTCCTCCTTTGGGGACTGTGGAACAGGGACGGCAGGTGAGGGGAAGGAAGATTGTGGGGAAAAACCTGTACTTTTTGTTTTTCCACTTTATCTCCATACTCCGTTCACTGTATAGTTAGACCTGGAGTGAATTCTCACAGTTTTCGTATGTCAACACCTAAGGTCCCTCTGTGTTGGGGCAGCATGTGGCTTCAGTGGACAGGTAACATCACCACCTTTTGATTTTTTAATCTGATGACTGTAGATAGCACCCCTTCTCCTTCGCAGGGATCTAGTGAGGACTAATGAGAAAAATTCGGGAGGGCCCAGGAGATGCATGTCTATGGATATTCCACAGTACACTCAGGCAGCTTATTGTCTTTAGTTCCAGTAAAAATAGCCCACTGGGGATAAGTTCAAAGTCTGTGAAATCTGGTGTTAATACAACGTCACTCTTGATGTTGCAAAGGAATATGCTTTGAACTCCTCTCTAGAACTCAGATGTTTCCTGAATATTGTGATGATGATAATGAAGCTAATAATTATAAATAATAGTTGTATGTGTTAGAAATTTGTCTCCCTGATGGTACAATTGTCCCCATTCTCCTCTCGTAAATTTTAATTAGAATATGGTGCTTCTTTAAATTGGAAAGAGGCAATAGTCTGAAAAGACAACACATAATGGAGCTGTCTCCCATCCATATTCTCTTGGTGACAATCACTGTGCCATTGGCTTTCTCCTTGCTCCAAACCAGATTGATTTTCAAGAGGAAAATTTCCTAGGTAACTCTTGGATCCCAAAACTGGCAACTCATAAGACTCCTGTTATAACTTCATTGCAATTTCAGCACAACGCTCTGAGAGAGGTTGTACCACATGAGAGAGTACAGCGACCTGCAGGAAAATTTAAAAAAAATTAGACCACTCTGATATAACAAAGCCTTTTCAATCCTGTAATCAGTGGCCATTTAAAAAGAACAAGTGTACAATTTAGATTGTCACTCAGGACTAAAATACTAAGGAGGCGATTTTATATCTGTAATGTCTCCCTATAAGTTATACAATAATAACTTAAAAGAATTCAATGCAGAATGTACTTTTTTACTTCTCTTGGGGAAGGACATAGTGAATCAAGAATTAAAGTTGTTGATAAAGTACAGAAAAATTTTAGCATATAGAGTAGTATTTATGTTTTATCCCTTTCATTGAAATATCCTCTACTGATACTGACAAAGACATTTTTGTTTATGAAGGGAGAAGTTATGGGAATGCAGAAAGAGCCTAAGTTTACCAGTCAGCCAAGGATTCAAATTCCCACTTGACCCTTCCTGGCTTTGTGGCCTTGTATAAAATATTTAATCCTTAATCTGTTTATTTCCTGATCCATAAAATGAGAAATAATAATGACTATTTAACAGGGTTTTTGCAGGTCAACTTAATGTGCTTGGCACATAGTAGATGCCTAGTAAAAAGGAAGTATCCCTTTTTATATGACATGTTCATATGACATCACTGTATGATTTCTTCTTTTAATAACTTCCCATTCTAGAATCCCAGCTATTAAAAACAACCAACGATAAAAGAGCTACAGAGTCAATTTTTTGTTTGAATAGCTGTCACGTCATACAGCAAACACAAACTGATTTTTGGTGAGTTGATCTTCAAAAAAGATAATGGAAGAAAATGAACTGGTAAAGCCTTACCATATGTGCTACCAAGTTTTCAAGATGGGTTTATGCTCTGACATTTAGGATTTTTGTAAGAGCCACATAAATCCAAATCCCTGGTTGATTTGCAGGTAGATGCCTAGGTAAAGCTTTTGGTGCAGTGCCACTCAAGAAAACTTTTCCTTCTTCTAGCCCCTTGCCTTTCTCCCATCCACTCTAACTAATTGTGTTTCACATTTGGAAAAGACTATTTCTTTTTCCAACCATTCATTTCTGTTATTATTTATGTTGCACATGGCATAGTGTTTGTTTAATTAAGAACTACTTTGAGAAAGATGAATAGGGAGTGGGTAGTGCTCTGCTGCACCTTCCATCGCAGTCACAGGTATGTTTGTTTCATTCTCCTGCGTATAACTTACTTATCTTTTTATGCTCTTGTAACAAATCAGTGAACTGAAAGAGCAAGGTTCCACCTTATGTGTTTTAGGAAGGTCCTCCTCTTTTTCATTGTAAGGTAAGAAACTCTCCAGTAGTAAGGCTTCCTGGTCCTATACCCATACTGATACCTAAAACTATATTATTGTCGTTATATCGTTGGGAGAGTGATTTAGGAATATAAAATATAATAAAAAGAGAATTGGTATCTAGTCAAGGCATCAAATGCTTTTCTTGCTTTGTTACTAGTTAAAGGCCTAAATTGCTTTGTTTGTACTGGATCAGCGGTTCTCAAATGCTGGACTCTGAACTTGGACTTCATTAGAATCACCTGGAATATGTTTAAAATCACATTCCTGAACCTTCCCTTGTCTTCTGAATCTCAAGAGGTAGGGTCAGGAATCTATAGTTAACAAGCTGCATAGGTGAAGTAGCTGGGTTTAGGAACCAGTGGAGTCTTTCCATATCTTTCCTGCTTTCAGATAATGTCTCCTTCAGGTTTTTTTTTTCTTAATTTTTATTTTTTTTTCAACTCAACTTTTAAGTATTATGGAGATGGTTATTCCCCCAGCCTCCGAGGGAGGACAAGAGGCCTCATAGACCTTTTTTAGGAGTCATTCAGGACAATTTGGTCCATGAGAGGAGCTTAGTAAAAAACAATTTTGTGAATCAAGTAATTTGATTTCTTTGTTGGCATTGAACTCTCTCTTTGGGTGGCCTCCAACTTCTCAGATATCAATTCTTCCTCAGTTCTTAAGAGAGACAAATTAGCTTTAAAGAATTATTGCTTGAAGTTTTCCCAAACATGTAAATATCAATAGGCCTTCACAACTGATTATTATACTCCTATTAATGATGTAGGGACTTGACTTGATTTAGCCCTTGTTCCAATTACATATACGTGTGACAATTGCTTTCCAATTGTCTTTGGTTGGAAATGATGTGTTCAATTAATTTGGGGAACAAGTTCTATCCTATTAATCTTTGATATGCTCTGGTAAATTTTTCAAGCTCTCAAAATGAAAGGAATACATACTCATTGTAGAATATGTAAAGGGTATAAAAATTACAAGGAGAAAAATTGAAATTGCCCATAAACCCACTACTCAGAAACAACATTCAATATTTCAATGCAATTTTTTTGGGCTATTTCCAAATATGTAAATTTAATCTTTCTTCCCCTGCTTAGCATTTCATATGGAACATTTCCTCATGTTACTCAATTTTCTTCAAAATAAACATAATATTAATGGTTATACACTATTTTAATAATATAAATAGACCATAGTTTATGTAATTACCTTTTTATTTTTTATGTATAGGTTGTTTCTAACTTATTGCTTTTATACTCATACTATTTTTAGAAATAATTCTTATTTGAATTTCTAAACTATTTCCTTAGAATTTTTTCTCTACAATAATTACTAAGTCTGAATTTTTAGAGGTTCTTGATATGTATTACAAATTATGTTTTAAAAAAATTAATAATAAGCAGGACTGTATGAAAATATTCTTTTTTTCATAATACTCTTCTTTAATAGAGTTTTTATCATTAAAAAGTCTTTGCTAGTTGGAATACTCATTTATAACTTGCTCTTCTTTAATATTAATGAAGTCAGCTATTTTCCATAGTTTTTTTTAGTCAATTATATTTATTCTACTGTAAACTGTCTTATATTCTTTTCACATCTTTTTCTGTTAGAGCATTCATGCTTCTACTTATTGATTTATAGTTGTTTTCTCTATATTATTTATATTGACTTTGAATGTCCTATTGTTGAAAAATATTTCCTGGTTGGTTGGTAGATTTTTAATTTATTTGTGATGATGACACAATTTTTAATGGTATGGTATTAGTAATGTCATGTTACTATACCAAAAATGAAGACTTATTCATTTTTGGTATAAAGAGATCAAAAATCTAGATAGTACAAATCTTTGGCACATTTTAAATATGTTTTTGTGATGCACATGGCTTGGCTTTTTACAAACATATGCCTCCCAAAGCTAGAAGAGTCTTCCTGGATTGTCTCACTTTCTATTTCCCATTCATCTGGTGTGAAGATCAAGGTGAAGCGAAGGCGTGTTCTGTCTTTGCATGTCAAGCATTATTTTGTGTTCCACTTTTATAAGGAAAGAAAAAAAAGACATTATATCTTCCTTCTGATTACAAATCGAATAAAAATCCTGATTCCTGGGTTGCATCACAGGCCTATTCAATCAGAATCTCTGGAGCCAGAACTTGAATTCTGCATTTTAACAAATTCCCCTGGTGATTTTTAAGCATTCTAAAGTTTGAGAACTACTGGTGCTAGGGAGTTCAGATGAGCCATGGTGAATTTTATCTCACACTAATAGCTTCTTCAATTTTCTTTCCCTCAGTGCTCAGGTACTCAATTTGCATTATATTAGATTGCACTCTGTCTATGTTGGTTTATAAAAGTTTTTAAGTGTGAGCCATGAATCTGAAGCTCGATATAAACTCATTCAATGCAGGAGGTATATATAATGCCTATTTAAAAAAAAAATCTCCTCAGACCACTTTGCATAATGCTGCAAAACTTATTGACTCACAGGGATTCAAAGTAACAAGAACATTGAGACATGTAATATTTTAAAAGTATAAGCCTGTTCTGTATTACAAAACAAAGGCATAGGGTTTTAAAGACATTCAGAATTTGTCAGGTTTTATGGTTTTTGACTTATTGTTTTTTTGAGCTTCTGAATAATGAAACTTGACTGATACTACTCCAGTGATATTTTTAATAGTATTTTTATAAGACGTCTTAAAGGTGTCCCTTTTGCAGCAAAGAGACATGAGACAGCAAATTAGAATCTTTGTTCTATTTAATTCATTAGGGATTTATAGAGAATAGTACCTAAATACAGAAAATCAAAAAATGACTTGCTTTAATCTGCAGCGTACCTAGCTCTGTGCTTGGAACTATGACTTTATTATAGTGGCATGGAGCACAGTCCTTGTCCTTGAAGAACTAACTTATTATATCTCATTTTCACTTCATTTTTGGTATGGTTTTACATGTAATTTCTTATATATTTTTCTCTATAATTATATGTAATATAATTATATTTTTGAAACATTTGTATTGCTCTTGTCTACTTTAATAATACTGTTGCTGATTTGTATTTGTATATAATTTTATGCTCTTTTCAAAGCATGCTTGCATACTTGGTTTGAGGGGAGTCTCAAGAATTCAGCATAGTATCAATAGATAATTTTTATTGAATGTGCATGCCTGACTCTGATCTTCACGTGGATTCCATCACTTGATTGTCACAGCAATGCTACAGTGTCATGTGGTAGGCTGTGTGATTATCATCTCTCATTTACCAGGTATGAAAATAGCTAAAAAACTGTTGCCAATTATATTAACATGTCATCACTATAAGATACACACCACTTTCAAAGTTGTCCAAATGTGTGTTTCAGAACTGGTGAAATATAAGATAAATAGCAAAAAGCAATAGTTTTTCAGTGTATCAGCAATAATCACTATGGTGACAAAAGCTATGAAATACTTAGAAATAAACTCATCAAGAACGACACAGGACTTGTAAAAATAAATAAATAAATAAATAAATAAATAAATAAATAAATAAATAATCATGTAAAGGCATAAAACTCCCTGAACAAATGAATCAAGATGCCATAATTTTAGATGAGAAGAGTTAAAATTAATATATAAATGCAATACAATGCCAATTACAAACCATGAGTGTACTAACCTATCACATACCTAAAAGAGATTTAACAAGATGATTTTAAAAATCATATTGAATAATAAATATTTAACACAGCCAATGAAATGAAGAAATCAAGAATAATGAGGGCCGGCCCCGTGGCGCACTCGGGAGAGTGTGGTGCTTGGGAGAGCAGCGGCGCTCCTGCTGCAGGTTCAGATCCTATATAGGAATGGCCGGTGCGCTCACTGGCTGAGCGCAGTGCGGATGACACCAAGCCATGGGTTGCGATCCCCTTACCGGTCTCAAAAAGACAAAAAAAAAAAAAAAAAGAATAATGAGAAATTAAGCATAATAGATAATAAAACATTCTATCATAATAAAACAAAGCTACCATAATCCAAATTGGGACAGGCACTACCACAGAACTGACAAATGGAATACAGGCCAAAAAAACCCCAAAACATTGTATCTTAAAATTTAGTGGGAAAAGAATAGCTTATTCATACATGGTGCTACTAAAACTGGCTCTCCATCTGGAAGAAAATAAAATTGGACCCTTAACTTTGGTCATTGTTGGAAAAGTGGAATAGTTTGGTCAGGGCCTTCGCCCCAGGGGTGGATGTGGTTCAGCATTCTTTGTAAGCAAATTGTGTGAGTGTGTATGTGTGGAGTTTGTGCGCATGTGCGCCAATGTATCTTTTTAGTTTTGTTGCTATTCTTGTGTTCTTCTCTAGAGAGAGAGAGAGAAAGAGAGAGAGAGAGAGAGATAGTTTTAGTGAAGCAGGTGGGCGGGTGTTGGCCTTGGGCAGTGACCTCGGGCATCCGCCCCTTGCAGCCATGCTTTCCAACCTACAGCTCCAAGGACCTTTTGGCTGGTTACCTAGCTCATAGACCTGCATGGAGGGGTCTGGTGGCCCAGCCTGGTGTATGAAGTGTTTGTGACTCAGTCTGTGAATGGGCTTGGGGGGGTCTGAGCAGGATTTAGAATGCTGCTATTGGCTATGTGAGCAGGATTCCAGGCCTTGGCCTAGCCAGACAGTCATGTAAATAACAGATAGATTAAATCATTACTTCTAAAAAATAAAATGCAGGAGGCAATATGTAAAAATCAATAGCTGAAAAAATATTTGAAATACAAATGACAAAGTGCTATTACCTACAATATACAATGAAAATTTGTAAACTGATAACAATAAGACAAACACACCACAGGAAAATGGACAAAGGATATGAACAGAGAATTCATAGAGAAATAAGTCCTGATGGGCAATAAACAAAAAGATGTTCAAATTTTTTACTAGTCAGAGAAATACAAACTGAAGGAAAAATGAAATAACTCTTTTTACACGTCAGTTTGAAAAAATTTAAAAGAAGATTACACTTACAATAGGTGGGAATTTGGGGAAAAGAATATTCTTATGAATGGTTAGTAGAATATACTTTTCAGGAAGCAATCTGGCAATATATTTAAAAATAAAATTCTTTGAGACCTCCAAAATGTTTAATCATCCATATATATATTATATATTTAGTTTTTATATATAAACTAAAAGTAAAGATTCTAGTGTGGGCTCTGAAATCAGTCTCCAATTTCTCCTGAGGAAATTTTTTATCTTTTTAAATAAAAAAATACACATTATTTGACTTAGCAGTTCCATTCCTATGTTTCTGGGCCATAGAAATAAGGATGTTTATTGCAGCTCTGTTTCTAAACGCACAATACTGAAAAACAAAGTGAATATCATTAATAGAAGAATGTGGTGTATTCATAACATGGAGCATATAAATCTACTGGAAGAATGCCTTAGACCTATATCACCTCACTTGAAAGAATATTATGTACTGTTAAGAGAGAAAGCAAGACGTCATTCTTGCATATAATATGATGCTATTTTGGCAAAACATACAACAATAATCTCCCCACCCCTATATGTGTACAAGACATGATTATGAAGAAATATGAAACTAGGTGCTTAAGATTTGTTTTCTAGATGGCAGGTGGAGAAGAGGAGAAGGAAAGGAGGCAGGGGGAGAAGGAAAGAGAAAAAAAAGACACTATATAAAGACTCAGCTTTGAGCAAGAACATGAGAAAAAAGAGAAAAGACAAAACAAAACAGCAAACAAACTAAAGTTCTAAGAGCTTGAAATGAAATGCCCTATACATAGAAGATATCATTAAAGGGTTGAAATTAGTCTAGAGTCTCACACACAGAAGAGAATTTAGAAAACCACAACAGCCTCCATTTAGCAAAGCTAGCGAAGAGTTAAATCTAATTTCCTTGGCAGAAATTGGAGTCTGATTTCAGAACCCACACTATGATCTTTACTTGTAGTTATATATATTTGGATGATTAAATGTTTTGGAGATCTCAAAGCATTAATTTTAAAGTGTGATGATTCCTTAAAGTACCTATAAATTCAAAGTCTGTCTTCATTTGGTAAAATTAAGGAAATGATAGAAAGAACATTTTTCTTTCACCATTTTAATATGTCATGGTGTATCATATTTTATTTTGTAAGTTACTGGTGCTCTCCAGAAATGAGAGTGTATATAATTTGTTACTGTTTTTCACTATACGTCTTGCACATAGTAGGAATTCAAATAAATAATTTGTTAGACAGGATTGAATTGCACTTCCATCCCAGAGCACTTTTTCTGAGATAAGTCACCAAAAGCTGATAAACAAGAATTCCTAATCCCAGTGTAATCCGACATTCCTCCTGATGCAGGAGATAGACTTTTATGTGTCAAAGGGATCTGCAAAATGAAAACTGTCAGTGACGATGAATACCAATTTCACCTTTATTCAAGGGTGTGTTTGGTCAGTAACAGGTGATTAAACCTATCACAGTATTACCTTGCTGACTGGAGGCACTCACCACATTCTCGTGGTTTCTAAGGCAACTGATTAAAGAATTTAAGAACTGAGGCCTCATTTAGGCTGATGCCTTTGGAAAGGTAGAATTTCTTTTCCACCAGGCCTTCCCGGGAGACAAGGCTTGTTTGTTTTAATGTTTTCCATTTCTCTGAATTTCACAACGCAAGGTGCTCAGATACCTTTTGGTAGAACCTACTGGAAAATGTTACCAATATAAATATGTAGAGCTCAGTTTTGCCAACCCAAAAAAACACTCGGTGTGATTACTGGTAAATAGAAGGCGACTCAATGAAGACTCTGTTTTCCTTTTAGCCTCACTTTTTATTTACTTCTTTGCAACACAAGCTGTAAATGGTAATATTGATGATGTCGGGCTGACACATCAGTGAAGGACGCTCTTTTACAAAACCCATGGTGTTGGATGGGTCCGGTACAGACAGGCTTTTCATGCGGTTCTGCTGTTCAGCCTTGACACTGCTGTGATGAATGGCTATCCACATAAATTCAGTGGGTCTCTGGAGTGAGCTCTTTGGGGTTTACAAAATGGCCTCAGGGAGATTCAGGGCTTACCTCCAATGGGAGGTTAAGAGGATTTTTAAATTTTTTTTATCTTTTTAAGCAGCTAGTTTGAGACCCAACCAGCAAATCATTGATGCACTTTTACAGTACTCCCAGCCTCAGCCATCGCCTCGCTTTCTCATTATGGAATCATTACCCAAATCTCCGAAATGGAGTGATTTTTTTTCATTAACTCACTGAAGTATAACATGAACATTTCATTACTGCATAAAAGTTACTACCTTTGTTCTTTTCTCTTGCAAAAGGAATATTAAATCTTAGCTGTCAGATGTGAGAGGCAATGCGTGCTGTCCTTTGATGCAAGAATAATGTTGATCACATTTCCACACATTTTCAGGGCAATGATGGTTGCTATTATGACTCTCAAGGTCTTGAGGCAACTTCAGAATGGCAATAAATTCACTCAGCTGATGGAATGACTCTCCTGTGCAAGGCTCATATGAGAATGTGAACTTGGAGGTCTTAACAGTTTGGCTCATTATTATATCCCTGTGCCTGGCACATAAAGAAGGCCCCTGACAACTCTTCATTGAATAAATGAATGCGTGAATGGGATGTCCTGTTTTGAGAGTTGGGCCACGGTGAGGTTAACATGGTATGTCAACTGGGAGTGGTGAAGACTTGAAACTATACCCACCCAACAAGGCAGAAATTGGTAGGAGAGACCTGGTTGGAAGCTCTGGGGGAAGTCCACGTCAGCAGGTATAATACACTGTTTAGTTGTATGGATTGATATGAAAAGTGGTAGAAATGATAATAAACTACTGCACTCTACACACATTTTGATTATTCTACACAAAACCTTACAAACTAAATGGTATTATCTCCATTTTACAATGTGAAAAATGAGTCCCTAGAGGTTTAATGACTTTCCTAATATCACATACATAGTAAGTAGTAGAATTGAGATTAAAAATCCTGGCTGTTTCAAAATCCATGCTCTTTTCATATATGTATGTGAATAACAGGCATTGGATGTGGGTATGTATTTAATAAGAGACAGGAGAGCCCAGTGCTCAGGCATCCTCAGAATATGTAAGTCAGAGGCCAGGGATTTCAGGAATCTGGGCAGACCCATAATGCCTCAGGACCAGGGGAATCTTTGCAGCAGGTAGCAGAGACCTAGTCACTGGGCTGGGAATTTGGTGAAGAGGCAGGAAGATCTGATAAGAGGAAGGCCCGACCCTCATCTCAGAGGAATTGGGTCACTGGACATGCCACAAAGTTAATGTCTCAGGCACAGGGTATAGGGGTTTTCTATTACTAAGTAACAAATCACCACAAACTTAGCAGCTTGAAATAACACACTAGCTCACAGTTCTGTAGGTCAGGAGTCCAGTCAGGCTCCACTGGGTTTTCTACTTCGGATTGCACAAGGCCTAAATCAAGAAATTAATTGGTCTGGGCTCTTATCTGGAGGTTCTGGAAAGAACGTGCTTCCAGGTTCATTCACCTTGTCAGCAGAATGCAGTTCCTTGAGGTTGTGTGACTGAGGCCCCTGTTCCCTGCTGGCTGTTGTCTGGGGACCCCTCTCAGCTCCTAGGGGCTGCTTTCAGGTCATGGCCTGGGGTGCCACCTACTCAGCAATGGAGAACCTTTCTTGTATCAAATCCTTCTCGCACTTTCAATATCTCTGGCTTCCTTTTCTGCTACCAGCTGGATAAAAGGGCTCATGTGATTAGAATAGGCTCATTTGAATAACCTCCCTACTTTAAGGTAACTGATTAGTAACCTCAATTGCATTGCAGAAATTCCTTCTTTCCATGTAAAGTTACACAATCATGGGCTTGATATGTCATCATACTCACAGTCCTGGAAAATAGGGAGGGAAATTTGGGGGAGGCACCTTAGAATTCAGCCCAGCATGCAGGGAGCCATCAGAATCAGCGTAAAGGTGACACTAAGGGCGCTGAGTTCCAGTGTGTGAACTCTTTAAACTTCTTCTGCTTCAGGTCAATTAGATCAAACTGTGGACAGAGGATGGCTGTGGCCATCTCACCGATCTTGACCCATTCTGAGCCTCTTTCGGCAGGCTCCCTGGCAAGGCGGCTTAGGAGACTGATGAGAAAGTTGCCCAAGCACTGACATGTGGAACACGTTTGCTTCTGACATTCTTTAGGAATGCTTTAAGAGGTGTGGGAGTACTTTTTGACAATGAGATTTTGCTGGTGGAAGGGAAGTGTATGATAATGATGAGCAAGTCTGTGTCCTCTCTGGCCTTGTCTGAAACCTGTACCTGTTCATGGAAAAAAAAAAACAATGTTTTTGCCCAAAGGCCTGTTTACCTGCCCCCAGTTGTCACTTTAGTGTTAGGAAATAGGCAGGGGACTCTTGCCTGAAGAGTGACTTTGTAACGGCTCTCTCTTAACAATCAGCCCTACAATGAGACATCCTGACATTGAGGAATGATCATTTATCAGCCCTTTGCTATTTTTATTTCTTTATGTGGCAGGCAAGGAAACTCTTTTTTCGTTTTTTGTTTTTTTCAGAATAAATTCCCTCCATTTAGGCAGGGAAGTCTTGCCAAAGGCAAGAGCTAAAAATAAAATCTTCCTTTCATGTCTGTCTTCCTGGGCTTCCTCACTTCATTGGAAGATTCTATAGGAACAGTGAAGGAGACAATGATCCTAGAATATTTTAGAATCTTTGAGTTCTCCAGCTGGGACAGAAACCACATTGTATCGAGTGCCTAGCTTACCTATTTGTACTTTATGGCTTAAAAAGCAGCCTTGATGAGACAATTTAGTATTCTTGACAGTATTAAATGTCAGCTTCCACCTCTGGGCAGAATTCAGATTTCCTTCCTCCCACCATCAAAACATGATTTTTTTTGTTTTGTTTTGTCTTTTGAGAAGACTTAAGCTCTGCAGTTTTATTCATAATCAAATGGGATAGGTTTGACTAGTTGGTTCCTCAGAATGATTGCTAGACTCTTCAAAGAAGTAGCTGTCCCCAATTAACCTGTAAGGGATGTCAGACGCAGGACTCATTCTGTAGCAGACAGCGAGCTAACGGGGATGGCCCTGCACACCTCCTTTGCATATCCCAGAGTGAGGACATACATTGCTTTTCTCTTGGCTCTATTATTTAATTTCCACCAGTGAGCTATGGAGATAATGAACCTTCCTTCTTTTTATTTTGTAAAACTGTGCTGGTGAGAAACCAGCAATCTTACCCACGTTGGGGTAATGCTTTTTGCTCACATACCCACTATCTTAATATTTCACCTTCACAAGAGTACTGCGAAGCAGTATTTCAGAAAGGTGTTCCTGGCACAATTTCCTGTGTGAGGTCTTGGTCTTCTCAAACAAATGCTGCTTTGTAATGAACTTTTAGTCACCAAACTGTCCCATGAGGTGTGTGAAGCTTATAGGCTTTCAAATGTAAAGCTAACTGATAAGACTTCTGTGTAATTGAGCACTTTGACCTTTAGATGCCAATATCATATTTATAATAAATGAGGGTTACAGCTTTTTTTTTTTTTTAATTTTATTTTGTCGATATACATTGTGGCTGATTATTGCTCCCCATCACCAAAACCTCCCTCCCTTCTCCCTCCCCCCTCCCCCCCAACAATGTCCTTTCTGTTTGCTTGTCATATCAACTTCAAGTAATTGTGGTTGTTATATCTTCTTCCCCCCCCCCCCCGGTTTTGTGTGTGTGTCTGTGTGTGAATTTATATATTAATTTTTAGATCCCACCAATAAGTGAGAACATGTGGTATTTCTCTTTCTGTGCCTGACTTGTTTCACTTAATATAATTCTCTCAAGTTCCATCCATGTTGTTGCAAATGGCAGTATTTCATTCGTTTTTATAGCTGAGTAGTGTTCCATTGTGTAGATGTACCACATTTTCCGTATCCACTCATCTGATGATGGACATTTGGGCTGGTTCCAACTCTTGGCTATTGTAAAGAGTGCTGCGATGAACATTGGGGAACAGGTATACCTTCGACTTGATGATTTCCATTCCTCTGAGTATATTCCCAACAGTGGGATAGCTGGGTCGTATGGTAGATCTATCTGCAGTTGTTTGAGGAACCTCCATACCATTTTCCATTGAGGCTGCACCGTTTTGCAGTCCCACCAACAATGTATGAGAGTTCCTTTTTCTCCGCAACCTCGCCAGCATTTATCGTTCATAGTCTTTTGGATTTTAGCCATTCTAACTGGGGTTAGGTGGTATCTCAGTGTGGTTTTGATTTGCATTTCCCAGATGCTGAATGATGTTGAGCATTTTTTCATATGTCTGTTGGCCATTTGTATATCTTCCTTAGAGAAATGCCTGCTTAGCTCTTTTGCCCATTTTTTAATTGGGTTGCTTGTTTTCTTCTTGCAAAGTTGTTTGAGTTCCTTGTATATTCTGGATATTAATCCTTTGTCAGATGTATATTTTGCAAATATTTTCTCCCACTCTGTTGGTTGTCTTTTAACTCTGTTAATTGTTTCTTTTGCTGTGCAGAAGCTTTTTAGTTTGATATAATCCCATTTGTTTATTTTTCCTTTGGTTGCCCATGCTTTTGGGGTCATGTTCATGAAGTCTGTGTCCAGTCCTATTTCCTGAAGTGTTTCTCCTATGTTTTCTTTAAGAAGTTTTATTGTTTCAGGGTGTATATTTAAATCCTTAATCCATTTTGAGTTGATTTTAGTATACGGTGAGAGGTATGGATCTAGTTTCATTCTCCTGCATATGGATATCCAGTTATCCCAGCACCATTTGCTGAAGAGGCAGTCCCTTCGCCAGTGAATAGGCTTGTTGCCTTTGTCAAAGATCAGATGGCAGTAAGTGTGTGGGTTGATTTCTGGATTCTCTATTCTATTCCATTGGTCAGTGTGTCTGTTTTTATGCCAGTACCATACTGTTTTGGTTATTATAGCTTTGTAGTATAGCTTAAAGTCAGGTAGTGTTATGCCTCCAGCTTTATTTTTTTTGCTCAGCATTGCTTTCGCTATGTGTGGTCTTTTATTGTTCCATATAAATGTCTGAATAGTTTTTTCCAATTCTGAGAAAAATGTCTTTGGAATTTTGATGGGGATTGCATTGAATTTGTATATCACTTTGGGTAGTATGGACATTTTCACTATGTTGATTCTTCCAATCCAAGAGCATGGGATATCTTTCCATCTTCTCGTATCCTCTCTAATTTCTCTCAGCAGTGGTTTGTAGTTCTCATTAAAGAGATTTTTCACCTCCTTGGTTAACTCAGTTCCTAAGTATTTTATTTTTTTGGTGGCTATTGTAAATGGGCAGGCTTTCTTGATTTCTCGTTCTGCATGTTCACTATTGGAGAAAAGAAATGCTACTGATTTTTGTGTGTTGATTTTGTATCCTGCTACAGTGCTGAAATCATTTATCAATTCCAACAGTATTTTTGTAGAGGTTTTAGGCTGTTCGATATATAGGATCATGTCATCTGCAAACAGGGACAGTTTGACTTCATCTTTTCCAATCTGTATGCCCTTTATTTCCTTCTCTTCTCTGATTGCTCTGGCTAGTACTTCCAACACTATGTTGAATAGGAGTGGTGAGAGTGGGCATCCTTGTCTAGTTCCTGTTCTTAAAGGAAAAGCTTTCAGATTTTCCCCATTCAAGATGATATTGGCTGTAGGTTTGTCATATATGGCTTTAATTATGTTGAGATACTTTCCCTCTATACCTAACTTATAGAGGGTCTTTGTCAAGAATGAGTGCTGAACTTTATCAAATGCTTTTTCAGCATCTATAGAGATGATCATATGGTCCTTGTGTTTGAGTTTATTAATATGGTGTATCACATTTATTGATTTGCGTATGTTGAACCAACCTTGCATCCCTGAGATGAATTCCATTTGATCGTGATGAATAATTTTACTTATGTGTTGCTGTATTCTGTTCGCTAGTATTTTAGTGAGGATTTTTGCATCTATATTCATCAAGGATATCGGCCTGTAGTTTTCTTTTTTGGTTATATCTTTACCTGGTTTTGGTATCAGGATGATGTTTGCTTCATAGAATGAGTTTGGGAGATTTGCGTCCGTTTCAATCTTTTGGAATAGTTTGTAAAGAATTGGGGTCAATTCCTCTTTGAATGTTTGGTAAAATTCTGCTGTGAATCCATGTGGTCCTGGGCTTTTCCTTGTTGGGAGCCTTCTGATAACAGCCTCAATCTCCTTTATTGTTATTGGTCTGTTCAAATTTTCTATGTCTTCAAGGTTCTGTTTTGGGAGCTTGTGTGTGTCCAGAAATTTATCCATTTCCTCCAGATTTTCAAATTTGTTGGCGTATAGTTGTTTATAGTAGTCTCGAATGATTCCTTGTATTTCAGATGAATCAGTTGTAATGTCACCTTTTTCATTTCTAATTTTTGTTATTTGAGTCTTCTCTCTTCTTTTTTTTGTTAGCCATGCTAATGGTTTGTCAATTTTATTTATCTTTTCAAAAAACCAACTTTTTGATTCGTTGATCTTTTGAATTGTTTTTTGGTTTTCAATTTCATTCAGTTCTGCTCTGATCTTAATGATTTCTTTCCGTCTGCTAACTTTAGGATTGGATTGTTCTTGTTTTTCTAGTTCTTTAAGGTGAAGTGTTAGGTTGTTCACTTGCCATCTTTCCATTCTTCTGAAGTGAGCGTTTAATGCAATAAATTTCCCCCCCAATACTGCTTTTGTAGTATCCCACAAGTTTTGGTATGATGTGTCATTCTTTTCATTAGTTTCAATAAATTTTTTGATTTCCTGCTTGATTTCTTCTTGGACCCATATGTCATTAAGTAGAATGCTGTTTGATTTCCATGTGTCTGTATAGTTTCCAGAGTTTCGTTTGTTATTAATTTCTAGTTTTAATCCATTGTTGTCTGAGAAGATACATGGGATAATTCCAATTTTTTTGAAATTTATTGAGACTTGATTTGTGACCTAATATGTGATCTATCCTGGAGAATGATCCATGTGCTGATGAGAAGAATGAATATTCTGAGGTTGTTGGGTGGAATGTTCTGTAGATATCTGCCAATTCCAATTGGTCTAGAGTCTTGTTTAGATCTTGTGTTTCTCTACTGATTCTTTGCCTAGATGATCTGTCTAATATTGACAGTGGGGTGTTCAGGTCCCCTGCTATTATGGTATTAGTGTCTATTTCCTTCTTTAGGTCTAATAGAGTTTGTTTTATAAATCTGGCTGCTCCAACATTGGGTGCATACATATTTATGATTGTTATGTCTTCTTGATGGATCAGTCCTTTTATCATTAAGTAGTGTCCCTCATTGTCTCTTTTTATGGTTTTTAGTTTAAAGTCTATTTTGTCAGATATAAGAATAGCTACTCCAGCTCATTTTCTTTTCTGTTTGCATGGTAAATCTTTTTCCATCCTTTCACTCTTAGTCTGTATGAATCTTTATGGGTGAGGTGGGTCTCTTGTAGGCATCATATAGTTGGGTCCTCCTTTTTGATCCAGTCAGCCAGTCTGTGTCTTTTGATTGGGGAATTTAAGCCTTTTACATTAAGAGTTGTTATTGAAAGGTGTTGATTTATTCCTAGCATTTTGTTGGTTGTTTGGTTGTCTTAGGTGTCTTTTGTTCCTTGCTTTCTGATTTACTGTTTGGTTTCTGTGTTTGTTGGTTCCTTAGGTTGTAGATAGCGTTTTTGTTTGCTTGTTTTCTCTTCATGAATGCCATTTTTATTATACTAGTGGGTATTGATTTTTCTTGGGTTTTTATGGCAGTGGTAGTTATTTTTCAGGAACCAAACCCAGTACTCCCTTGAGGATTTTTTGTAAGGGTGGTCGTGTGGTAGTGAACTCCCGCAGTTTTTGTTTGTCTGAGAAATATACTATTTGCCCTTCATTTTGGAAGGATAGCCTTGCAGGGTAAAGTATTCTTGGCTGGCAATCTTTGTCTTTTAGTATTCTGAAAATATCATCCCATTCCTTTCTAGCTTTTAGGGTTTGTGATGAAAAGTCTGATGTTAGCCTGATTGGGGCTCCCTTATAGGTGATTTGATGCTTCTCTCTTGCAGCTTTTAAGATTCTCTCTTTGTCTCTGAGTTTTGCCAATTTGACTATGACATGTCTTGGAGAAGGCCTTTTTGGGTTGAATACGTTTGGAGATCGTTGAGCTTCCTGGATCTGAAGATCTGTGACTTTTCCTATACCTGGGAAGTTTTCTGCCACTATTTTTTTGAATATGTTTTCAATGGAATCTCCATTTTCCTCCCCTTCTGGAATACCCATGACTCGGAATTTCAGCGCTTAAGGTTGTCTGATATCTCTCTCAGATTTTCTTCCATGTCCTTGATTCTTTTTTCTTTCTTTTTGTCTGCTTGTGTTATTTAAAACAGCCCATCTTCAAGTTCAGAGGTTCTCTCTTCAACTTCGACAAGCCTGCTGGTTAAACTCTCCATTGTGTTTTTTATTTCGCTGAATAGCTTATTTAGTTCAGCAAGTTCTGCTACATTTTTTTTCAGGACATTGATTTCCTTGTACATTTCCTCTTTCAGATCCTGTATACTTTTCCTCATTTCATCATGATGTCTAGCTGTGTTGTCTTGTATCTCATTCAGTTTCCTTAGAATTATCACTCGAAATTCCTTGTCAGTCATTTCAAGGGCTTCTTGTTCTATAGGATCTAGAGTTTGAGATTTATTAACTTTTGGTGGTGTACTTTCTTGATTTTTTGTATTTCTGGTATCTTTTTTTTGATGTTTATTCATTGTGGCAGGGGGTTTCACAGTCCACCGGTTTGAGACTAATGACTAACTAGGATGTTGCTGTGGTTGCCAATTTCGTATGGCTACCTCCGTGGCTGCTCAGTTGGCCTCTAGTGCCTTGTGTGTGTGGTTGCCTCGGGTCTTGGGCTTCTCCGGGGAGCCACCTTTCTGGTCAGCTTGGACTCTGCTGGGCTCGTGGATCACGTATCACAGGGTGTGTGATCTCTGTTGAGCTTTCCCTTCCTGTGCAGGACTTCTCCCTGTTCCGTGTGCTCTGGCCCTGGCTGTTGGATCGTGCAGTGGTGACCCCACAGGGTGTGTGGTTTCTGTCGAGTCTCCGCCTCCCTGGCCGCACGTCTCCCCACTCTGTGCACACTGTGCTGGGCTGGGGCGTGTCTTCTGCAACCCTCGTCTATCAGCTGGGCCTTCAAGACCCTGCTCGGCACCGCCTCGCCCTGGAAGTCTACCAGGTTTCTGGTAGGCACAGACGACCGGTCGCTCTGGGTGCCTTTGTAGCACTGTGTAGATCTTTCTCGGGACTTGTTCACCTTTGTATCCCCCCGGTATAAACCGAGTCTAGCGCCCGCCTGCAGCCAGCTCTCCAGCAGTTTCAAGCGGACCTGGGAACTCTCCTACCACACTATTCCCAACCAGAAATTGGTTAGGCTTTTTTCCGAACTGGTGGCTGCAGAGATGGTATCTGCCTCCCAGTAACAGGAAGTTTACCGGGGCCGGAGTCCAGGGTGTGGGGGAGTGACAGTCGGCCCGCCCGTACCTCCCGACACTGGCCGGGGACGCCCCACGCCTCCAGCCCCGCCAGAGAACCGCGGAGGGAGTGGGAGGGGAGGCCGGCCCGCAGGCTCCGGAAAGCCCCGCACCGGGCCAAGCAAGTGGGAAGGCTCAGTGGCGGCCGAGCCGGGCGGAGCTGCCCGCACCTGGTAAAATGGAGGCAGCCCCGGGGCGGTGAGTGGCCTGGTGATGCAGGCGGGAGCCGGGTGGGGGTCAGCCGCCCACAGGGCTGGTCCAGGGGTCACTCACAGGGTTGTGCCGGTCGGGTGCTCACTCTCTGTCTCTGGTTTGCCGCCTTTCCCGTTCTCGGCCGCTGCCGCCTCCGGCTGTTCAGTCGTGGCGGGGCTCGGGCGCTCCCAGGAATCTTCTTTAATGCCGGCCTGAAACCTCAAATCCTGAATAGGGCAGCTGGCCGCCTTCAGCGCGGCCCCGTTCTCCGGGTTCCTGTCTGCATCCACAGCAGCCCTGGCGCCGTGTTCCCTGTTTAGAGACTCGCTTTTGCAGCTAAGAAACAGTTCTTTTCCTGCTCCACACTTCAAAGCTGTTGCCTGTAAATGAGGCAGCCTCTCCTGCCGAGGGCAAAGTGGCGGTCACCCCCCACGACCAGCCACCAGCAGCGGTCCTCCCTTAAGAGATGGCAAGAGGAAGGTCCACAAGTTTCCCGGCTGCCTGAGGCCCAGTGGCCACCTTTTCCACCTCAGCTACTCTGTGCCAACCACCGCAGCCACCGCCATCTTGCCGAAATCTCCGGGGGTTACAGCTTTTAACTCTCTGTTTTGTTTTGTTTTATTTTGCTTTTCATAGACTGGAGCCTTACACTGTTCCTGCCAGCCCATCTTTGGAATGCTTGGTCACCCTCATTGTGATCAGTGAAGGAGGTGCCTGCCACCTGGCCACTCCTGAGGTCAGGACTGTACTCTGGGAACAGCTGGGAGGTATTTCTTTGGGCATCAGAAGGGCATGCCTCCAAGCTGTGCCACTGCTGTTGTGCCTGCTGAGATAGTGGATGGAAATCTTCTTTCTTCTCTAATAGTATGAAGAGGGACTCGGTTTTGCTGAGGATCTAAAAGACATCACTGACTTACATTAGTTTTCTAGGTCTGCTGCGACACAGTGCAATAAACCGAGTGGCTCAAAATAACAGAGATTTACTGTCTCAAAATTCTGGAGGCTTGAAGTCTAAAATCAGTGTGTCAGTAGGGCATGCTCCCTCTGGGACTCTGGTTATAATCAATTCTTGCATCCTTTGAGCTCCTAGTGGTGATTGCCAATCCTTGGCCTTCTGAGGTTTGCAGCTGCAGCACTCCAATCTCTGCCTCTGTCATCACATGGCATTCTCCTCTCTATGTTTCTGTGCCCAAAGTTCCCTCTTCTAATAAGGACACCAGTCTTACTGGGTTATTGGCCACTCTAATGAACTCATCTTAAGTTGATTAGAGCTGCAAAAGGCCTATTTCTAAATAAGGTAATATTCACAAGTCCTGGGAGTTATAGTGCTTCAACATCTTTTTGGAAGACACAATTCAACCCAAAACACTCACCCTTATCCCATTTTGGTGTACAATGAACTGAGCCTGGACTGGTGAGAAAATGTAACACACACACATACACACAAAAAAAAAAAAAAAAAAAGAAAGAAAGAAAGAAAGAAAGAAAGAAAGAAAGAAAGAAAAGAAAAGAAAAGAAAAAGGAAATGTAACAAACTCTCTCTTTGAATAGGGATCACTTTCTCCTCCACAGGGTCCCTGTAATGCAGGAACAGGACAAAGTTTGCTTGCTTTTATTACATTGTTTAATGAACCAGTGTCCTCTATTAAGAGGAAAATAAAAAAAAAACTTTCTTCCGTTCCACTTCTGGAATAAGAAAAGTAGTCTTTAGGGGATTAATGTGAGTGCCTCAGTTTTACAGGTGAGAAAATTGAGACACAGTCAACTGTAACCACATTGATCTTGCCTATGTTTCAACTGCCGTAGGTGTTTCTATTTAGCTTATTTAAGGAGTTAGCTGACAGTCATTTCCCTAGTTCATGTATGTAGGAGAGAGAAGAATATAGGTTTTTGGACATCTCATCTGGAGGTTTGGGCCTATGCACTGCTATTTCTGACTGTGTAATAGGAATATATTACTGAGGCTATAATTTTTGTTATTCTCTTCTCTGAGTTTATCTCTCCAATCTGTACTGGAGTTTTTTCTTTCTAAAAAGCACTACTTTATGGTACCATGAATATTCATTATTGATTTTACTATGACTGTACATATTATTCTTAACTCAGCTACTTAGTGTAGTATAATTCCATTTCCTTTCTTGGACAACTTTAATTTTGTTGGACTTAATATTTGCTAAAGTTTTCATTTGCTTAGTTTTCTAGGCACCTATCACATAGAAATCTCCAAACTCTGGTTCTGGTCCTCTTCTCAGTACCTTCTAACACATTAGTAGACTTAAGTCTTATTTTTTTCTGGGAGCATGTACTCTAGAGCCCTCCATCCTCTTGTTCAAGATGTGAAATGGTTGCTCTTTAGACTAGCTGTGCAGCTGACATCCCCAGATAGTCTTTTACCAGCATCCTGGGTGTTTCTTTTGCTTCTCTCCTGCCGTGGATTCTCTGCCTTCCATCTTTTTGCATTTACTCCCTCATTTGGTTAAGCACATTCTCCAGGATCTTCTTCAGAAACAGCATATTGGAGGTAAAAATTTTGCCAGTTCACATACCTGATAATTTAATTATCTCTAATTAAAGGTAGGGTGTTTAATCTTCCCTCTCCTTGATTGATAGTGTGGCTGAGTACAAAATCCTGGAATGGAAGTAATTTTCCCCTTAATTTTAATGAAATTGCTCCATTGTCTTCTAACTTCCTGTGTTGCTGAGAAATCCGATGCCCTTCTGAGTGTGATCCTTAGTATGTGACCTTTATATTTTCTCTCTGAAAGATAGCATTTTCTCTTTTATGTGTATTCTAAAATTTTATAATACAGTTTTCCCTTGGAGTCTGTGGGGAATTGGTTCCTGGACTCCTCTGATACCAAAATCCATGGATACTCAAGCACCTGGTGTAAAATGGCATAGTATTTGCATATAACCTATGCACATCCTCCCATACCTTTTAAATCATCCCTAGATTACTTATAATATTTAATACAATGTAAATGCTACGTAAAGAGTTGTTATACGGTATTGTTTTAAATTGTACTGTTTTTATCGTATTCAAAAAAAATTTTTTTCAAATAGTTTTGATTCGTGGTTGGTTGAATCCACAGATGCAGAACCTGAGGATGCAGAGGGTTGACTGTGTACATCTACGTATGTGTTTTTTCTTCAGTGTTTTGGGACTTGTTGGTTTTATCAGAAAATTGATGTCTTGCATTCTTTTTTTTTTTGGCTGCACTAATAATTTCTTTGCTACATTTTCTCTGTCTTTCTTCCTGGAACTCCCACTAGTCCAACACCAGCACTTTTTGGCTAATATGATTTTCTTATCTGCTTTCTCCATTTTTCATCTTTTTATCACTTTGTTCAACTTTCTAGATTTCCTCAATACTGTATTCTAATACTCTGTTCTATTTTTTATTTCTATCATAATTTTAATTTCTAGGAACTCTTTTAATCACAGAGCTCTTCTCTGATTCTGTCTCTTTCATAATGTTCTAATCTGACTCATGGATTTAATATATTAATTACCTGAGGATACTAATTATAATTTTTGAAGTTTTCTTTATTCCCTATGTTTTCGACATTTCCTCTGCATTCTTTTTTTGGTTTAATTGTTTCTGGTTTATTTTTATGTTAGCGATTTTTCCTTAGGTATCTGGTGATCTTATTTCATATCTAAGAAAAGGGAAATGAAAAACTTATTGGAAGTTATGTTTTTATGAACAGAGCTTGCTGACCAGTGGTAGACTCGACTGTAAAGTGATTACATTGGGATTTAGCAGTTTCATTAGGCAAACTCCTATATCAAGTGTCTGTAGTTTTTTACTATTGGGCTGGTCTATTTCTCCAGAGGTAAGTCCACTTGCCTGTTTTTTAGCTTTTTAATTTGAGGGGCAAAGAGTCCCACCATACAGTACATAGATTATCATTTAATCCTATCATTTTCAACTGGGTGCCTCCTGTCTGATCTCAGCTTTGTCTGGTATTCCTGTGCCCAGAACCTTAGGTTCAGTTTTCCAGAGACTAAACCTTCAGTCTTCTACTTGATTAGGGAGTAATAGATAAATGGTTTATTAAGGCAGAAGAAGTAACCTGGAGATCTAACTGTTATTTATAGAGACTTCCAAGAATCTTTCTGTTTTCAGTCTTAGACCTCACCCACTGCCTTGAGGTACCTGGTACCTCAATTCTTTAGACTTTAAGGGTTTCTGTGGCAATAAGACATGTACAATGAATGTGATTACTTTATCACATTTTGAGCAACAAAATTCTTTCTTTCCTTGCTTATATTTAACTTTCTGTACACTGCGAAGTTATCACTCTTGCCTCTGATTTCTAGATTCCAACATTTTATTGACATCTTTCATCTGTTGTCCTTTTTATTTATGCCTTAAAAAAATTATTCTCCTGTCATTTTCAAAGTGTTTCAGGAGGAAAGGTGATAAAAGATTATTTTTTTTTAAACCCAAATTTAAGTTCTATAGGCCCTCATCTATAAAATGAATGGTTAGACTAGATCAGGGTTTCCAAATGTTGTTTAATAAACCAGTAGGCTGACTGCTTCAAAATCACCTGGGGAGCTTGATAAGACAGATTTCCAGCTTCTTCAACCCATTTGAGAAATCTAGGAATGTAACATGAGGCCTAAGCCTCTAATTTTTAAAAAACTTTCCAGGTATTTCTGATGGCAACGGGATTTAGGAACTACCAGACCAGTTTCCTGTAATCTTTCAGCTGTAAGCATTTGTGATGTCTTCTCTTTGGATTCTGCCTCTGTTCTGTGGCTAAGGTATGGAGTATTCTAATTTCCACTAACTGTTGGGAAAATTGGGACTTTCTTCTGGTCCCACAGCTCTGTGAAAATTCTGGTTTAAGCACATTATAGGCACCGACTTAATACAGAGCTTTGACTTCTTTGCAACTTCTCCTCAAATTTTATAATTTTCTTCTGTATTCACATGACTTCTTTAATTTTGAATTTTCCTGGGACTCATTTTGTTCTACGTACTCTAAATATTCTCACAGAAGTGGACCATAGCAGCCTTCCCACCAAGAACCAGAATTCAGACACACTATCACCTATGTAGATTGAGTGCTTACAATGCTTCTTTGAAAGTATTTAGTCGAGGATAACACCATTGTTGTAATAATCAAGATGGCTTTTTTCCCTTTCTCCATAGAAGGTCTTTGTTTAGACTCTTGGGCAAACAAAAAATGCTATTTTAGGGCATATTTATGCCAATTGGCTACATCTGGATGTTTGGATATTTCCATGTGCATTATCTACCATTGCCTTGCTTGTAGAGTGCTTAATAAATATTTGTGTATATTAAGAACCAGTGTCCAAACAATTCATTGATAGCAATCCAACTTGTTTCTCATCAGCGAGATTCCTTGAAAATTAAATCCAGAACTTTGCCTTATTGTCAATCAGTGCTTTTTCAAATATTACGTAGGTCAGAGAAGTTAATGAGATCTTTCTAGACACTGAAATTCCTTCTATTGATAAGCCTCACTCCACCTACCACATCTTGTACTAATCTCTACTAAACTCTGTCTTAAGGGTGGGGAAAAATAGGCAGTTGACTAATATTGGTGATACTTAGTTAACATCTTATTAATGAGTGGTCAGTTCCTATGTATTCATTAAGTGCCACTCTGCTCCCAGCCCCATCCTGGGCAGTGTTAGATATAAAGTAAAAGAATTTGGACCCTTCCTTGATAGAATTTACAATCTAGTCAGATGTATTTATAATCAAGGACTTTATAACTTCTGTGCTTTTACTCATCTGTCCTCACTTCCTGTTTTCTCTGACACTCCCATTTACTTCCCTCACTGGTTTTCCTTCCCTGTCACCCGTGATTCATCATTTTAGGCTTGTAGCAGTATGACCAGTTCTCTCTGAGCTGAAACATAGTGTGGAGGGGGAGGAAAGTTTTGCAGATAAGCACTACTGGGCTCAAATCCCCTTTCTGTCACTGGTTAAGGGGGATGGAAAATCAGTCAAACTCTAGGAGCCTGTTTTCTCATCCTTAAAACTAAGATAATAATATCCTCCTTACGTGTTTATTGCAAAGATTAGGAATAATTACACAAGGTATATCCAGTGCTATGTACATGGTAGATGTTTAGTAATGTTAACTAAAGTCACAACTGATACTGGAGGAGAGGATCTGGGGAGGCTGTATAGCCAACCTCAACCCAACCCGTCCTCTACCAGGTTCTTGACTGTGCCACAGGAAAGAATTCAAGAGCGGAATTGGAGTAAAAAGTAAAAACAGGTTTAATGTAAAGAATAAGAAATACACGCTTCACAGACAAAGTGCAGGCTGGATTGAGAGAGTGAGCAGCAGCCCACTAAAAGCAAGTTTGACACAAAAAGTAAAGTATACGCACCTCACAGGCAAAGTGTGGGCTGGCTCCAGAAAAAGTGAGGAGCAGCCCCGCCTTCTTTCTAGATTCTACTTTTATGGTTTGGCTCTCTACACGAATTCTCGTTGTCTAATGAATATTCAACTAAGGGGTTGGTTCCCACTTGTGTAACAGGTTATATAACATAGCCTTGCACGTGCTCAGTTGGTCTCTTTGGAGCATGCTCATTGGTCAAATTCCACCAAATACACTTAAAATATGCTAGGTGCTGTCTAGCACCTCCAGTGGAAGGTCATTCATAGACCTTTCTACTGAGCATGCTCAGCCACTGGAATTAAATAAATGTGCCTTCTGCAGTCTCAATCTCCAGGTGTTGGTGCTGAAAATAGATGCAACAAGCAATGGTAGCTCAGGACTCAGAGGAGGGGCTTGAGTCCTAGGGGAGTAGTTTGAGACCCAAGGGAGTGGCCTGAAACCCAACCCCAGGGAAGCCGAGCACCTCCTATCTCACAATTACTGTGAATGTTAGCTAGAGAAGCAACTAGTAGAAAATGGCTCAAATGTCAGAAAATGCTGTTGAAATGTCATTAGGGCAACAGAATAGCTGTGTCTGGTTACAACATTTAGGTTGCTCACATCCATACCATTACTGTTATTAATGAATACTGTTGCTGATAGCCATTGCTGCTTCCACCTCCCACTTCTCACACCAATAGGAGGGGAATTAGGAAAGAGTAGGACTCTGTTCAGAGAAAATACCTATCAGACCTCTCTTAATAGCCCAGAAAGCAAGTCAGACTTTATTTATTCATTCAACAAGTATTTACTGAGTCCAGACTCAAGGTTGAGTATGAAAAAGAGCAGGAACATGGAGGAATTAGGAGGCATTTAGCATGGCTGAGTTGGGGTTAGAAAGTGATGAGAAAGAATGTCTGGAGAGTTAGGAAGGGGCCAGATCATCTGGAGCTTCCTAGGCCATGTTCTGAATTTGGAATTTGTGATAGAAGCAATATACAGGAGAAGGAGAAGATTTTCTTTCCTTCCTTCCTTCCTTTCTTTTTTAAGAATGATTATTCTGGATGCAAGTGGAAAATGGATTAGAGGAGGCAAAAGAGAGGATGGGGGAGCAGTTTGGGAGCTGTTGCCACAATCTAGTCAAGAGATGATAGTTGCTGTATTAGTCCATTTCTGTTGCTTATAACAGAATACCTGAAGCTGGATTATTTATGAATAACAGAGGTTTATTTGGCTTATGATTCTGGGACAGCTGCATCTGGCACAGGCCTCAGGCTGCTTCTACTCAGGGTGGAAAATGGCAGGCAGCCAGTGAGTGCAACATCACATGGCAAGAGGAAGAAAGAGAAAAAGAAGGGAGGTGCCAGGGTCCTTTAGACCAGCTCTCAAGGGAACTAGGAGAGCTAGAATTCCCTCACTGAGAGATCTGTCCCCCACGACCTAGACGGCTCCCAGTACTGCCACACTGGTGATCAGATTTCAAGATGAGCTTTGAGGGGGACAACAGAGGGAGATGGAGAAAATTGTAAGTGCTTGAGAGCTATTCAGGAAGCACAAGCCCATACCCTGGGACTTGCTGAGACCACATGTTTTTGGATTTAAGAATCTTTTGGGTATTCCTAGAAAGGGAATACGATGTGTTTAAAATATATTACATTATACCCTCAGGGAGGTCTAGATAGTAATCAAGATATCAATATTTGCACAATAAAACATACAAATATTCACAATAAATAAGATGCATCAAGACGATCAATAATCCTCAATCACTTCAGAGAGGTTTTGCTGCCTCGTGAATTATGAAAAATCTTTGAGTTTTTAGAGTCTTTTGTTTTAGAATTGTGGGTAGGTCTTGATAATTGTATGAGGTGGATGGAATGAGCAAAAGGGTAAAATAAGGTTGAAACTTTGGTTTTGCTCTGGGAGCAGGTGGATGGTGGTACTAGTCAGAGAGAGAGGACGAAGCGGGAGGTGCACACCTGTGGCCACGAGGATGGGTTGTTTGGGGTATGAGCTGGCAGTATTTATGGGACATTTAAGTAGACAACAAGTAGCAGCATTTCAAGAATAAGGGAGTGGTCTTCAGTGTCAAAAACTGGAGAGAGAACATAAAATATAAATACTTGTGCATCTTCAGGATTTGGCAACTAAAGGGCTGTTGATGACCTTGGAAAGAATGTCTATGGCATGACAGGAAAAAGAAAGCCAAAGTAGTGGACTGGGAAGCACAAGGAAGGTAAGAAAATAGAATGAGTAAATGCAGGTATATTTTTCAAGTTTACTGCATATTTATTTGTCTTGCATATTAAAATGAGATCCATCTAGCATGTCAGTAAACATTAAACTTGGTAACTTGTTATAAAAAGTATAAAAAGATAAATAAGCCTTGTACCTTGCTTTTAACAATCTGGTGTAGAAGACAAACCAAGAAAAACAATTATACCATATGATTAAGTCTCAAAAAATGTTTAAAAATTTTTTTAAACCAGGAGCGCACATCTAAATTCCTGTGGAATTTTTGAAATATATCCAGGATCTATTCTTGAATGTTTTGATTAATTAGGCCTCAGGTGGGGCCAGGGATCTGCATATTGACTAAATTCCAAGGTGATTCTAGAGGAGATAGACCAGGACTAGAAATATAAAGTTAGGAAATAGCCATAAAGAGGGGAGAATTTAAGTCATAAGAGAGGGTGAGAATGTGGAGAAGAGACTGAGGGAAGCTGAGAGCAGAACCTATATTTGTCCTGTTTTACTTAAAAGGGGAAATGGGAGAGGGATATGAAATAAAGACTATGTAAGGCTTTGGGAACTACCAAGTAAGTGCCATGCAAATAGGAGGTGCCGTTATTCTTAATACAAGAGAAGGGATTGGGAAAATATTGAACTACAGGAGAATTACTTTAAAAAATAACTTCCACTGTTTTTCTTTATGATTACGAAAAAAAAAAGAAAAATATTTTGCAGCAACATGGCTGAACTTAGAGAAAATTATGTTAATTAAAATAAGCCAGGCACAGAAAAAAAAAAACCCAAAAAAACTACATGTCCTCACTCATAAGTAGGAGTTAAAATGCAAGCAAGCAAGCAAGCAAGCAACAAACAACAATCACAATAATATGTTACACTTTCAAAAGAAGAGAACAGAACTGAGGTTACCAGAGGTGGGAAAGGGGGAAAGAGAGAGGAGTAAGGGAGGAATTGATAAAGGGCCACAGAAATCAATTACATTGTATAATGTTGAATATACTTATTATCTGGATTTGAACATCACATATTGCACACAGGTATTGGTATTCAATGCTGTACCCCTCAGATATGTACAATCAACTGTGTTCCAATAAAAAAAATGAAATGTAAAGAAAATCATAAAAAACAAAAAAGACAAACATGTTATAGAGAAGCACGCGAAGAAAACAAACAAAATCCCCTTGTAGTACCACATTTGATGATAACTACTATTTATTTTTAATGGGTATCCTCCTTCCTGTCTTTTGGCAAACACTTTTAAGATCCTTGATGGAAAGAGTAGACATTTATTTGGATTGACAGTTTCAGGCCAAAAAAAAAAAAAAAAAACTTCGCAAATAAAAACTTAGGGTGAATTAATTGTTTTTGAATATTTTTGTTTTGTTTTGTTTGTTTTTTAATATTAACATGTGGTAAGATGACTTTGGAACCTTTCTGATATAGCTATAGCGACTCTGAGAAGTTTTAGTGGAAAGTGTAGACCCGGGCTTGGCAAACAAGCCCACTGCTTGTTTTGCAAGTAAAGTTATATTGGAATACACAGTCCCACCCGTCTGTTTATGTATTGCCTAAGACTGTTTTCCTGCTACAATTCCAGAGTTGAGTAATTGTGACAGAGACTATCTGGCCCATAAAGTCTAAAATATTTAGGACACGGCCCTTTACATAAAAAGTTTGTTGATGCCTGGTGTATACCAATGTTTTCCAAATTATTTTCTATGGCACATTAGCTTCCCATGAAATGCTAATAAACATTCTTGAAAAAGGATCCTATGTTAAAATAAGTTTAGAAAATGCTGGATTAAACAAAGTTAACCAGGTTTCTTTACACTGGATGTCTGATAACATTTAATTTGCTCATTGATAATTAACAAGAGCAGGGTATATTATATATAGCATTCTCCTAAATTATTTGGTTATAGAACTTTTTTTTCAGGAACATTTATTCAATTATATAGTTTGGAAAATCTTAAATTAGACTGTTTTGGAGGCTTTGCCAAGGTCATAAAAATGGCATAAATTTGAGGCCATGGTGTTTTTAAGTCTAGGATGTTGGTTTAGAAAGCTTGTTTGGTTCTAGAGATCAGAAAACCATCTTCTGCTGGTGAATCACCAGAGCTATCCTTGTGGCCTGACCTCTGCAAAGGAAATTTTAGCCTGAAGCAAAATTCTGAAGAGTGCTATCCAGAAATGGAGCTAGGAAGCAGATACACAAGGCCTCTGAGGTGGTAACTGGGGTAAATACAGCATTCAGCTTTGTGAATCCTTTAGGGTAGAATTTGGGGGTAGAATGTTTGGGGTATTGTTTCCAGAGCCACAATATGGCTTTCCGTGGGTGCTGCCTTTGTGGGGCCCTTTCTCCACAAAAAAGGAAAAAATTAGTAAAAATCGTATTTTATGACTGTGTTGGTATAAAGACAAATCGAATCCAGGCTGGATATATTCACTTTTCTCTCTTTTGATTTTAAAAGATATTAAAATTAAAACATTTTTGTGGCCCCTAAAAATAGTGTGGGCCTTAGACACTTTGCCAACTGTGCCTACTGGGCAAGTCAGCCCCGAGAATTGCCAAGGCATAATATCTTCGCGGCTGGACTGAAACCTTCTTGAAGTTTATGTACTTTGTCCTCTCCTCCTACCTTAGCCACTTAAAATCTCTTGTATATGGTACTGGTTCTACAACATCTGTTCAATGAATAAATGTGTGATTAATTTTAAGATTCTCAAATACTTTCTTAGAAAATAAAAAGACATTTAGGTTTCTTTCAAACATCTAATCAAATTAATATAAACTATTAAAATAGATCTAGGTATCAGTATGTGATGGAAAGAACTCTTGAAGTTACGTTTCTTGACACTAAGCAGGAAATCATTTCATAACTTTGAGCCTCAATTTCTTAATTAGTAAGAAATTAATTAACATGAGGGGGTTCCTCATGTTAGAGCATACATCTAATCAGAAGCCAGAGCAAATAGCTAAAATTTTTATGAGAGTCAGGTTATGAAATACCCAACAGGTTTCAAAAACAGTCTCAGTGGTAATCTCTCAAGTTCATTTAAAAATTAAAATCTTTCAAAAATGTTAATCATGGCAGATATGGTGACAGACTACATAACATGCTTTCAGAGGACAGTACATAGGCCCCTTCTAAGAGCAAAATAAATTAGAAAGTTCTTCAAATTCAATAAAAATCTTAATAAGCCATCTAACTCAATTTTCTTCCAACATAGGCCTCTCCTTGGAGAATATTCTTACCTGTTTTTTGTCATGTCCTATTTGAACTGTAATACCCTGACCACAATGTTTTGCTTTTACCAGGAATTTTGACTAATCCAACGTACAATCAGTAGAAAAGAGGTGGTGCAGTTAATATATCCCAGTCAGCAGCACCCACACAAGTCCGTAGAAGTAGAAAGATTTAAAAAACAACTTACAAAACAAATATGCAGACTGCTACTCATGTGCTATTAAGTCAGGGATGAGAGGTACTATTTTATCTGGTACTAGTTTCCAGTTGAATAAAAACAACCCATCACCATGAAGACGGAAGGTTGGGCCGGTCACCTCTAAATTCTTGAAATTTCTATCATTTTCTCCAATGGAATAATATATAACTCAGGAAAAGGCCAGGCAGCACACTTCTGAAATATAGAAATGGATATATGTGCTATGATTTTCATCTCTAGAGTGGGCAGAAGTGGAAACACTGAGATTTATTTAATTCCTTCCACAAATCTTTCTCCTTTCTTTGCAGTCGGAGCAATTCTTTACTTAGAAGAATTGTGAAGGCTGATGATGCCATTTCTCTCCCTCCTGGATAAGGGACACTGCCTTGAAGCCAGATTTATCAGTAGGAATTGGATGTGACTGTGGAGGGCATTTTACCCTCTACCTTCCAAATGTCGTTTCATAGAGGGGCCCTTCCTGGTATGGAGATCATGTTTTGGATATTCTAGGAAAGTTTGGATATGATATATTCTTTTCCACTGTCAGGTATGTGTGCTGGTTTGGGGTTAGGAAAGGAAGGTCCACTTACCTTGGGAAGGTCTCTAATCACTGTAGTACACCTTTAGGTGCTAACCAAGCCTTGATCATGGATGATTTGAGGAGAATGTGGCATGTACCAGAGGTCTAGGGCATTTTAAGAAGGAATCTCTCATACATATGATTCTAAACTGCATATTCTTGTACAGGTTTACCATTGGAAATTTCAATGGACTTTATTGACTTAGACCATTTCATGAAGGCTGAAGGTGATTCGCTTTGAAATGCACAAAGAGAGCCTTATTGAAATGCGTTCTTAATGTCAACAACACTGGATAAGAACAGCTGTCCTAAATGGATCCTTGACCCTGTAATCAAGATTATCTGGGATTTTTTTTTTTTTTCCTCTTCAGGCAACAGCTTGTATTTTGTCATGGAAAAAATGAGAACAATTAGAACTTTTTCTACATCAGATACCAGTGTCAGAATACAGGAGTTGTCTGTTCTGGCAGACTGATTATTTTTCCAATATCAAGTACAGTACAAAGTTTCTGGTTTACAATCCCCGCCTTCCCTGGTGACAGGTTGCTTTGTCTGCAAATTCCCATCCCAGGAAACTGAAGCCCATTTCAATGCAGCTATGGCATATGGGGCAAAGCTCCATTTCAAAGGTCAGTGTGTAATGAGACAGGAAGGGACAGCTTTGAGGAAGATTTAAAGTCCTTCCAGGGCTTTTGCATAGTTTTCAAACTGCTATTCTGAAAGAAAACTTTCATTGACTTCTGTTTCTTCTCCCGAATTTGGTCATCCAGGAGGTTAGTGGCTCTGGTGACAAAATGGAACCCAACCTGAATTGACTTTGAAGTCTCTAGAATATAGTGTGGCTTCAGGGAGTATAGTTGGCCTGTAGGGTCTCTGGAAGAGGTTTCCCTGATTGTACATTTTCCTATGTGGCCCAGTTCTGATGGTCTGGTGTATTTTCAGAAGAATGTTAATAATCATGCAGATTTTAATTCATCCATCACTGTAGGCATGAAACTTTTTAAAAGCTGATGAAAACGCTGGAGTTCTGAAAAAGAAGTTATAGACTACAAAATAAGAGAAAGAAACCTCAAAATGAAACAGTTTCAAAAACAAAATTAGAAAAATCCATTTGCAGCTTTAAAGAAAAATGTTATATTTAGGATGAGATGAGGCTGTGTATTAATGTGTTTGGTATGATGTAGGATACGATTTCAGAGTAAGAGGGGCTGGGGCCTATGAAACTCTTAATAGGGTCCTGAAGCTGACATCTCAAGTAATAGATACTTCTTGGGTTTAAATACATACTTTTTGAAAAATTATTTCACCTGGTTAAAAGTTTATTGTTTCTGGTTTTACTCCTTAGCAAGAGATGCTAGTAATACTGGATCGGATATGAAACTTCAATTTCATATCACAGTGACTTAACAGTGTCTTGAAATTCTCACCGTTGTTAGAATCAGTGTGACGACTCTAGCTGAATCTGACTCTTTTATGAAGAGGATTGGCCTGTGTAAACTCTGAGAAGAATTCTGGCAAAACAAAAATGCAGATTCTAATCCTGGTAGCAATCTGTGGGCTCTCAGCAACTCTTTGTGTGGGCTCTCCCCTTTCCCCTTTTAAAACTTGTAATTAACCCTGGATAAGGAGACTTTTTATTGAAATTTAGTTGAAGGACCCATAATTTAAATGCACATCGGGAAACAACAGACAGAAACTAGGAGTTTTGCCAGACACCTGGGAACAGCTCTGTATTATCACAGAATCTTCAAATTGAAAGGGGCTTTGGAAATCTTCCTGCTCAGCCCCCACACTGTACAGATGAAGAAAGGAAGGAAGGCCCAGATGAAAAGTGATTTACTCAATGTCCTGGAGGTGATTTGTGGCAGAGAAGAGTTTAGCAAGCAGGCTTCCGACCTATTCCAGGCTGACTGAGAGCAGAGGGAAAAATGAAGTCCACTTTGGTGTGGAAATGCTTTCTACTTAGGCTAGAGGAGAATGAATCAGTGGAAGTTTTTTTTTTTTTTTTTTTTAAACAGTGATTCAGAGCAAACTACATAGACTATGCAAGATACAAGGAAACAACTGAGTCCCAGGACTGACAGTTTACATCCAGGCTGTTTACCAAGTGTATACGGGCATGGAACTTGTAGGTTCTGCCTGTTTAATAATCATATTTGATCTTAAGATCTCCCCAGCCATGCCATGCTAGGTTTGTGCACTAGGTTTATGAAAACTCCATTTATCAATTTGGATGAAATCCTATTATATATTGAGAAAAGCTGGTAATTTTTTTGCTCAGGGAATCTCCAAGGTGAACACACTCCAGCACTTACACTCATTGCTAATAGGACTAGTGATAGCTGACACTATGATGCTGTTCTAGAAATGCAAGCATTTTGTGTTATGAAATATTATCTTATGCAGTTTTCCTAAATTCAATTTTTTATTTCAGTTTTCCAATAACAAAAGCCAAGAGTGGGTAGACCCATAAAACTCTTCTCTTGAGGATAAAATAGTAATGGAATACATTTTAATTTTAGGCATCTCAGTAAGGAATTGTAAGACATAGTCACCTGACTCGAGACCATTTCAAAATGTGGAAAGTTTGTAATCTAATGCTTTATTGGCTGTTTTGTTCCGATGGTTCTCACTTTCTCCATTAAGTGTTAAATTGATTTGGATGCCACATTTCTGCCTTTTCCTAAAACGAATCTTTAGAGTTCAGTGATGGAAAGCTCACTGAAAATGAGGTGAGAAGAGAATCTCAGCAGGGACATCCTCTGGCTTTCAAGCACCACCTGCTATTTAGGTAAGGAAAATAAAATTCAAGGTGGGGGAGATGTAGTTCGGGGCCAACAGTCTGCTTTTCAGAGATATTGTTTCCAATATTGACAGAATGCCTTTAAATTCCTGAGGAAAGTGTGGGGAGATGGATTTAATAAGAGGCAGAGTGTTTTCTTAAAAAAGCTCAGCAGCAAACCCAAGTTATCTTTTACAGACTGAAAGACAACAGTTTAACCAAGATAAAAAGCTATAAATGGTTATTTATCTACAACAGCTATTACTTTTGCACCAGGACATACTTTTCCATTAAGCCCAGCCTGTTCCAGGGAACTTCTGATTTCTTTCCATTGAATGAGAGCAGAGGGCTGTTTGCACCAACGTAATGGTGCTTCCTTTTCAACAAACAGCAGAGCTAAAGCTCTTGTTTTATTTGTACTCTTGTCTCCATGTAACTTTGCTTTTATGGCACAATAAGTGGCATAGTTGTCCTTTTTGTGCTTTTAAAAACAAAACTTTTCCAAGTTGCTAGGAACTATCTAAGTTTTAATGTACTTTATAAACAACTAAAATAATAAAATTACTGTTTCTCTGTTCTTAAGGGATTTAGGGCCCTTTTAAAAATTATGTCATGTCTCTTTCTGTGAACTTAATTTCAATTTCCTCATTCAAAAATGGGAATAATAATAATATTACCTCAAAGGGGTATTGGGAGGATTAAATGAAATAGTATGTGTCTGACAAAGTATATGTGAGTTCCATATCTCTACAAATAAATGAAATAATTTACTCAGTTAAAATCCATGTTGGCTTAACTTCAGCCCTGGATTGTGCACTGATGAATAATTTTTCTTTTTTTCTTTCTGTAGATCCATTCTGAAAGTCTTAACTATTGTTCATGGATATAGAGTTTCAATATCTTTCTCCCTATCTATGCCCACTTTTCAGTCCTGTTCTATATGTCATTTACAGTTATCATCAAACATACTTTTACAATTTCTCTTTACTCCCTGTGTTATGGAAAATAAGTTAAAAATTCCATGAGGTTCATTTAAGAAGCAATAAAAGAAAGTTAGTCATCAAATAAAACAAAATGGTAAAATCAAGAGACTTACTTATTTGAACTCTTTACAATCTTGTAAATAAAGATAAAAATGATTTGATAGAATCTGGATATTGAAGCAATAAAACCTTCGAGTGCCATTTGCATCTCAGATTGGACCCCACCTAGAAGTATTCTGGAATAGACTGAATAGAGTTTACCTGTTGACTCATAATCTGGGCAAGAGTCTTAGTCTTTCCTTTCCTGTAGTTTGTTGATTTCCCTAGAACACTTACTGCCCTTCAGAGCAAGCAGGCTTCTGTGGTAACAGTCAGCTAAATGGACCACGTTGCCAGGAAAGACCCATGAAACAAAACCAAAACAAAGCAGACAGGAAGACAGGGGCTTCCCCAGGGGTTGAATTGAGAGATGTCAAGGGAAACATAAAAATACAATTAGGAGACAGCTCAGTGCAATGTTTTAATAATGATAGTGACAATGATAGTAGTAACGTATATGTTAACACATGGTGAAAGCTGCATCGTCATTCCCGTTTTAGTACTTTGCTTTTGATTACATAGGCACATATTTCTATGACACTGTTCAATAACTAGCATTTATTGAGAGCCAAGTATTTGCCAAGAATTTTACATTTATTTTTTAAAATTCTTACAGCTACCTTAAAAGCATATTGTTATACTCGTTTTACAGGTTCTTCCAAACACAGTTTAATTATCGGCTATCCCTGATGAACCAGTAGGTCCCTCAGCCGTATGATCCAATGGAATCTCCTTTATAGTTCTTGGAACATTTGCAATTCTGCAGTTAATGATCATGTTACTTAAAGTTTAGGGTTCCCTTTCTCTGCTAGCTTGTAGGTGAGTCAGCGACCATGCTTTGATGACTGGCCCATCTCTGGAGCCTAGCATGGTGCCTGGCACATGTAGCTGTGAAATGTCTGACACAGAAGAAGACCAGGCCTCAGGCAAGTGGCTTTTGCGCAGCTGTACACAGCTGCTGAAACCACAGCCAGGAGCCTTTTCACTAAATGTCTGCCTGGGATGTTAGAACTCAGAGTACATAGATATTCTCTACTCTACTAAGTATTAATCATATTTCAATAATCTAAAAAGGAGGAATAATATTTCTTCATTTCAGAGATGTACATAAAAGTTCAGTGACTTGCCTAAAGTCATACATGTTCTGTAATGATAAATAGGTTGGTGATAATAATAACAGTGAAGACTTACAAAGATATGGTAGGACTGGACTCTTAACCTCCAGTTGCATACTCTTCAATGAAATATTCCCCAAACTTTTTCTCACCATATTTGACTGATTAAAAAAAAATTTTTTTTCGGTAAACTTTTACCATAATTGTTTGTATATTTGTCAGGTTTTTCTTTTTTTTCTTTTTTCTACTTGACAATGTGCTCTTTGAGAGCAGGGACTTTATCTTTTTTTTATATTCCCAGCTTAGAATCCTGGCACTTACATAATAGCAACTCAATAAATGCATGCTAAATGGATTATGTTGCCAGCATTCTTAGGACTGTGTGTGCTGGCTAGTGTCTTTCTTCTTCTATGTCAGAATAGTCCAGGTTATTCTGTGGTAACAACTGTAAAATTTCAGGTAATTTCCCATTCACAGTTTCAGGGAGAGCTTTGCTTCTCGCTGTCACATAGGGAATAAGTCTTGTGACTCCACTATCTTGTGACACTGCCATCTAATTTCCATCCTTCAGCGTTTACCACAGCAGGGGATGAGAGAGAGCTGGTGGGTCAAGCACAGGCCATGGAAACCTTGGTCCAGAGCGTCATTCACATTTCTTTGGGCAGAACTAGTCACATGGCCACAGGTAACTTCAAGGGGGTGGCGGTGGGGGTGGGAATGCAATCCCTGCCTAATCAAAAGTAAAGGAGAATTAGAAATCAGTGAACATTACTAATGTCTGTCACACAAAGATCATCTGCGACCTCAGACTTTGTGAAGGGAGGCAGATGGCAGACAAGAGTTCAAAGGAAAGAAAAGAGAAGATGCAGGAATAAAAAGAGATGAATAGTGAGCAGGAGGCAGAAAGAGCTGACAGGCCTATTCTGCCAAGGTTAGCTCCTATTCTGAGATAGAACTAATGCCCTCAAAGAAACCAGTCTTGTCTTCTCAGTGCCGTTGTATTGATCACCCACACAGCTCATCAGTAATTTGGTTGATCTTTCCATTGTGAGTCACATGTCACTGATGTTCTTCTTCTTTTAAAATTAAAAATTTTTTTTTTTTATTGAAACATAGTTGATTGAACATATCTGAGGATGTGATGTTCTTATACCATGGTGGGTCGTGGTTCATTGCGGGAGACAATCATTCAGGTTTGCTGGATTGTCTGTCATGCATGAGGTATAGAAGTATAAAGATTCCTGCCTTCGACTTGAGGTAGGTGTGATAAAGAAACAAAAATAAGAAATAGAAATGTCTCTGACACTGAAATGCATGATCACTCTGTTCCCCACCTTTCTCTGTCACTACTTAAAGTCTCTTTCTATATTCCTTCCCTGGTTGGGTTAAACACCACAAAGGAAAGAGTTATGAGTGTCTTATTTATTGCTGCATTTTTAGAGTCTACAAGCACCAGACACATTGTTAGTGCTCAATAAATACTTTTCATCAACGGCTTGAAAGGGGCAGCTTAGGGGGATGAGATATATAGCACTTGAAGGCTCATTTCCCAAAGTGGGCCCTTTAGGGAACTGCAGAAATACTAAAGTTACCATTCATCTGATTAGTCGTGTTGTAGGAAAGTTAAGTGGGGAGGCGGTTTTTAATCTTGGGGTTGGTCCTTGGCAAGCTCTACTCAGTCATTTTTGTTCCAGTTGGTAGTTTGGAAGTCCCAGAAGTATAGCTTATGGCTGGCAGTCAATTAGTTGTGAATTTATTTTTAATCTTCAGCAAATGTCCCTTGCGAACAGGCACAAGATGCGTCATAATTACCATCAGCTACTATCTCTTCAACTCCCCTGTGTGCCTGGTAAAGTACTGTACAAAACAGACAAAATATAGTTCTAGTCTAAAGAATTTGACAGAGCAAATAAGGATCATTAACTTTTTGCTACATTTAAAAAAGTTGTTTTGTGTGGGGGAGTGATTTTCTTATTCTCTGATAAAATGCTTCATGAAGGGCTGGAGTTTTAAGGAACATTATGAATGAGAGAGGAACAATGGTAGAGCATACAAAGGGTCCTTTGATAACTTTACAATTTTAATAATTAGTAAATAACATGATTACCAGGTAGTGATGATAGTTTGTTGAGGAGAAGATAAAAGGGATATTTTTAGTGACTTATTGGTACTTTTGTCTGCTTACCTAACTGTTCAATTGCTTTAGAATTGGTGTCAGAATGTAATTCTGAGGCTGTTTGGATCATTAAGGAGTGAAGAAAAGGAATAGTATTTACATTTTTTATGTGCAGAAACCCCGATCAGGAACAAATGTCCAGATTGTAAATAACTCTTTGAAAATATATCTCCACATGATTGAAAGTAACATTTTGGTGGTATTAACTTTTCTCTGTGAATGGATATTTTCCAGTTTAAACTTTGAAGGAAATTCATGTACATGAGAGCAAATGGGTATTTGATTTTTAACTAATTCCCAATTTTTTAATAGTTGATTATTTCTTCATCTTTTCAGGGCACCTATTTGGTTATTTTGTGTGTAGATATCAAATAATTTACTGGTTGATGAGAATGAGAAACTCTGGATATCATTGTGGTATTGTATCTGACTTTATAGCTTAAAAAATATTTCTTGAACAAAAATATCTGGGAGACTTTAGTTCATAAAAAGCAAGTTGCTTAACCACTTCCCCCCCAAAAGCTCTCCCCAAACCCTCACTATAAAGGGCTAAATCATGACCATTCTTTTTTTTCTCCACTGAAAATAAGCGCCCACTTCTGCCAAATGAAAATGGGAAACACCCATTCTTTCTTTTTCTGCTTCAGCAAAAGAACAGAATCAAACCCGACTGTATGTATCCCATGAAGAACAGGCAATCCTGAGGTTGGCTCTATGCACAGTTTGAAATTCCAGAAAAGTCGTGGAGGTAAGACAGAACAGAGTTATTACAAATCCCTAGAAGAAGAAGAGAGAGATGAATAAACTGTTTTCCCCCACCTGAGGGCATAATAAAGAAATATTAGGCTCACTTGCTTTTCTATATCTTTTTAAATAAGAAACTTTGAGGTGTACCTTTTTATGTGCAGCTGTGTTGAGATTTGATACAGAACATAATGTTCTGTTATTTCAGAAATGTGACTAAAAAGAGAGAGGAAAAGATCTGTTTAGAGTGAAATAAGGAACACAGCCCAAAGCCACACAAATGTCAGCATGTTTTGACTTTTTTCTTAAAATTAGACTTGTGATGGGCGTAAGTCAACTGCTCTGCTTGAGGGGGCAGTTTTCTTGCTCTGGTGTGACTATAAGGTCACCTTTTTCAATTTGTAAAGGTGGGATCTTTCCACCAGCCTTTATTTTTTTTACTCTTAAGGAGACAGCATAAAACCCAGAGGCAGGAGGCTGGGGTGGTGAAAAGACCAACTGTTCTGGAGTCCATCAGACCTGATGAGTTGGACTCTTAACTCTTCCTCACTGTGTGACCTTAAGTCAGTCCCATGGGTTCTCTGAAACCCAATTTCCTTATCTGTAAAGTAGAAATAGTAATATCTTCCTTGTAGGTACTTCTGAGGTTTAAATGAGACAATATATAAGCTATTTCTGGTAGAATGACTTAACATCATGCCTTGGCACAATGCAAATATGATCAGGTGTGAGTTATATTTGCTCATTTATTCATTCACTTAATTACTTACTCATTTCAAAAATAATTGAGCCCCTGCCATATACTAGATTTTGACTCTACAAGTGTGGGTTAGAGATACATGGTTCCTACACTTATTGAGCTACAGAATTATAAAAGCAAATGACAGACACGCAAACAGTAATCACAATGCAGTGAGATGCACTAGGTTGCTTTTTTTGATATAAGCTGATATATGTACATAGTTGGCCTTTTGTTTCTATGGGTTCTATATCCCTGGATTCAACCAACCATGGATAAAAAATATTCAACCAAAAACCCCCACAAAAAATAACAATACTGCAATAGTAATACAAATTTAAAAAAATACAATATGACAACCATTTACATGGTATTTACATTTATTAGGTATTATAAATAATTTAAAGAAGATTTAAAGTGTAGAAGAAGATGAACATAGGTTATTTGCAAACACTATGCCATTTTATTTAAGGGACTTAAGCATCTGTGGATTTTGGTGTCTGCAGTGGTCCTGGAACCAATTCCTCATGGATACCAGAGGATGACTATATTCATATTCCCATCTTAGATAGTTGCACACTCTACAGAGTTTTCCCCACCTTGACTTTTTCATTTAAGAATGTGTCTTTCACTATGTGGTCCACTTATTTGTTTCTTCTTTTTTTTAAGTAAATATTTTTGTTAGGGAGATTTGCCCTTTTGTTCTAACAGTTGTCTTTATACTAACATTTTAAAAAGTATCCATTCCTCCTGTACTCCCTGCCTTGGTTGTCTTTTGAGTCCCTACTATGAGATATATTGATATCAGCTAGAATTTGGCATTAGTTTAATCAGTATTGAAATGATTTTACTTAATAACTTTTAATAACTATAAGGTAATCCAGCAAGCTTGTTCTACTGTCAGATGGTCTCCCCTTTCTACCACGTTTGATAGTTGTACTATATCTATACTTCCACAGCAAATGTAATTACATACTACAGTTTCTGTCTTGCAGCCTTCATTTTGTTATAGGACTACGAACACATATGGTGACTTGTCCTCTTCTGCTTGGATTTTGGGATTGAGGGGATACCTTGTCACTTAACTTTGTTGTAGATGTTTTAGGATCTTAATTGCATTATTTAAAAGGAATATTTATTCAGGGGAATTCAAAAACTACCACTGCTTATTTTATTAAATGCATATAATTTCTGTGTTGTTTCTAATTTGCATCCCCAGAGAATACTATATTCTTTGGGTACATAAACATTAAATATGTAATTGGAAATAAGAAGAAAGAAGAGGAGAAAGAGAAAATGTGACATTATACAGATAACCTGTGCCTTACTCATGACTTTAAACTCTGTTCAAATAATTTATCAGTTCTTAGTAGAGTAATAAAACACTGGATTTAGCATCATTAGTACTACTAATAATATTTCTTCCTTTAAGCAAATCTCTTATTTTAGGACAAAAGTAAAACTTTAACTCTTAGGAATCATTATGCAATAACAAAGAGAGCAGTAAAATTTAATAGCAATTGGACCAAGTCCAGTGACTTTTTGGTTTGTGAAAAGTTCAGTGAAAATTGGGCAAATGGCTCACATAATGGAAAGTTTAAGTAATAAAATGGGGGTGGGGTGGGAAGATAAGGATACCTGCCCTCTGCCCCCTGCCCCCCTGGCCTTGTACATTGTAGAGTTTCTGGTGATTGTTGCCTTAGATAATAGTATTGTGCTCGTTATAGGCACAGATAGATTATCATAATTCTAAGACTGCATGTGTAAAAAATAAAAAATTCATGGTGGTAGAGCCTTAGGACTTAAAAAGAACTTGGGGAATCTTATTGTACATATCGTTTTCTAATTATTCTCATTTTTGCTCACTTGGTACTTAGAAAGAAAACTCCAAGGAGAATAATAACTACCATGCTCAGATTCTTAACATAAAGCTAACAGCTAGACAATCTACAATACACGTGTCTCATTTGGTCCTCCCCATAAAGACTATGAAAGACACAGGTGAGGAAAGTGATGTACTGAGAAGTTAGGTGACTTGCTTAAGGTCACAGAGCTAATGAATTATGGAGCCTGGGTTTGAACCCAGGTTAGTCTGACCCCTGAACTATGTTCTTAGCCAGTGTATGAAACTGTTTTCTAAAAACCACATAGTTTAATGGGATTCTGTCCAAGCTAAGTTCGATTTAGGCAGTCTGGGGGTGTGTACACCATGCAGAAAATATAGTTCTTGACTGAGGATATCACAGTACCCCTTCAGCTGATATTCAGCACATAAGCTCAGTTTCTCAGCTGGTTCAGTTCAGCAAGCTCCTCTAAGTGTCATATAATGTGCCAGACTTCAGAGATGTAAAAATGAGGGAGACACATCTCTGCCCTTGTGTCCAGTGAAGGGTCAGGTGACATCAATAGATATTTACAAAACAAAGTGGAAGCTCCATTCTAGAAAATTGTGGAGGTTAGTCTGTGAGCTGCAAGTCTGAGCAAGGTGAGGAAGGAGATGCTGAGTGTGGAAAGTTCTCTAAGGGTGACCAAATCCTCCTGGTTTGCAGGGACTTTCCCAGCATTAGTACAGAAGGTCCCACATTCCAGGAAATGCCTCAGTCCCTGGCAAGTTGAGATGGCTGACCACATAGATTTCTGCTGGTTTGGAACATTACAAATTTCCCACTAGGGAACTAGTGGATCTCTAGTCAATCTTACAAGGAAAATTGCCAGTTGTAATCATCACTCTAAAAAATGATGATTTAATCATCTATGCAGAAGATTATAGTTTAGTGAGCTTGATTTGCTGTCTTATTCAAACTTGACATTCAGTGAGTTTGCTTTGCTATCTTGTCTGGCAGGAGCCTATGTTGTCATCAGGGACTTAACAAATCTGACTGTGAAGACAGAGGCAGCCCTGTGTGGGTCTGGTCAAGGTAATGGGTACACACAGACTGCTCATGAGGGGCAGATTGTTTAGTGAACAAGGATCTAGGTTGGCCAGGCCCTGTGCTCAAGTCGAGTGACAGGGTTTCCACATCATCACTAGAACAGTCCTGAGTGTGCAGTCATGTACTGCCAAGCTTAATGCACCCATGTACAGCTCATGGTTCACAGGGCTTCTGTGCTTCACTAAGGGCACCCTCTTATTATTTTGAAACCTACAGTCTCATCTTACTATCTTGTGAAAAGTTTTGTCCATCATATTGCCACTGTAAAAATGTCCAGAACTTGGAGCTGCTTTTTCAAGTATTCGATCACATAATTAAAATTGTATTTTCTCTCCCTTCTCCTTTCTTCTCTCTCTTGACAGACCTTCTCATTCATTCTTTTCCTTCTTTCCTTTTCTCTTTTCTTCTGGTCCCATCTTCTTTTCTACCTGTCTCTTCCTTTCTCTTGTGCCTTCCTGTTCTCCCTTCCTCCATTCCTTTTCTCCTCTCCTGCTTATCTCTTCTCCCCACACATCCTCTTGGAAGGAACAGGGGAATTTGAGTCTCTTCAGATGCAACACTCTTCACTGTCTTATGCATCTTATCAAAGACTTAACTGGAAGGGTGGCTTGTGGAGAACTTCACTAGAGTTTTGTTCTTATTGCTGTAGCAAGAAGTCTCCCTGACGATCTCATGACGTAGGAGGTAGACGAAAAAAGGAGTTACTGGCCAGGAAGAAATGACAGGTATATCTCCTGCTCTTCTAAAGAATGTACAGGTCTTTGATGTTCTGTGGCCTGGGCACTTCCTGAGGGGCCCTCGAGTTCTGATATTGGTGAAGAGAACTAGCTTGAGCTCTTTTGTGTTGGAGTAAAAGAGAGGAGCTGGGTGCTTAGGGGAAATGGAAGTTTTGCTTTATTGTCTTTTGTTTTTTTTTCAAAGAGGTGGGAGAGTTGGGGAGAGAAAAGAAAGAAGAAGGGCAAAGATCAGGAACTGGGACATTTCTAATACTTGAGTCCCTTCCCTAAGTTCCAGAAATTCCAGGATCACTGACCCAGGAAAAGAGGTGCATTGAGGGTGCTCTTAGGAATGCCCTAGAGCAATATGATTAGAAAACCCCCATCTTGGAGACCTAATTAGCAGCTCTGGCTGCCCCAACATGAGAGCAGAATCCTTGTCTGACCTGTGTTTCTAGAAGCCTCTTGTGAATCATCACACTCCCTGAAGACAAACTCCAGCAACACCCCAGAGAGAGAACTTAATGAAAACTAGACACCCAAAAGGCTCTAGAAGGTGCTTTGGTACCTGTAAATCAGGAAGGAGATGGAGCACTTTTGTGCATCTTGAGAGATCTGTGGAGAGAAGAGTGTGGCCACCACTACACACTAAAAACCCACAAGGTTGAGAGACAGATGAGCCTTCACACATATTGTGTGTGTTAGGAGTATATTAGAGACTGGAACCTGGAAAGGAAGAGTTGACATTTTAGTTCTGCTGTCCTCCAGCAGCCATTTACTTGTCCTGTGAAGTTGGTAATTACCTGAAACTCTCTGGTCTTCAGTTTTTTAATCCTTATTTTCATTTGTGTGTGATCTCTTTGAGTCTCTTAGCATAATTCTTTCATTCTGTAATTTAAGAAGCAGGTACACTTCTGGGGAAGAGAAATATTATTTAAAACAGAGGTTACATTTAATTTTAACCTATTTGACTTTTTAGACAAATTTCCTCTAAAACTAACAGCTCATATATAGCTATAGTCCCAAATCTTGGGACGGGACCTTATGATTGAATTCACATGACTGAATGTATACTGTGGATAATGCACAGAGTGTATGGGAGAAAGTCCAAGCAAGAAGAACTTTTCTCTTCCTACCATGCTAAGTGAACCATGATACTTTATTATCTTCACACTCTGGTTACCCTTGTAAGAATTATACTGCTTAACCAGTTTAACCTGACAGGCCTCCAGGAAGTGACCCTTCCCTTCTTTTCTTTCCTCCCCCCGTAAATCATAGATTCTTGACTAAATTTCAAAAGAAAAAAAATTAGTTTCTTGCCAAAGGGTTTTATGACTGTGTTACCAGCCAATAAACCAAGTAACGATGAAAAGGAGTTGATCCACACCTTCACTGGGAGAGCAATAAAATTACCAGTCAACATACAATCAGTATTTTACACCCCCAATTTCAATTCAAGCAACAGTGGAAAATTCTCCTCTGCCATTATTACGTTATTACATTTTACTTAATTTCTCTGCAGGATGCTTGAGAAAAACACCATCTCAAACTAAAGAACATTTAAAATAAGCCTTTTGAATAGATAGAATGTCTCATTTTAAGATCAGATATTTCACATTTTGGAAAATAGCCAGGCACAAAATGTTGGGTAGCTCTATCATTAAAATTTTGGTTCAGAAATGAGAAATATCAGAGAGGCAATAGAGGAAAAAATACTTCTTTTATTTTTTTCCTGAGAAATTCTACCACAGACAAAAATCCCATGTTTCTGATGGTACTAAGACCTGAGTTCTGAGGCTTGGCTTGAAAAGTATGAAAAGTAGCAACAGTATAAGATGTATTAGAATTAAGAATAAGGGGATCATATTGACTATAATAATATAAGCCTTAAGACTACAAAGTCTTAGGTCAATAATATTTACTTTTCTGAGTTACAGTATGAGAAATACTGGACAAGCAAAATAGAAAAAAATGCATGATGTTGTTTTCCTTCAACTAACTTCTAAGATGCCCTCTTGAGTACTGTGCATGTAACCAAATTACCTTATTTTGTATCTGTTCCAGGTAGTAAAGTAGAAACAAACATCATCTTACCTATAGGAGAAGAAATGGAGATTTCTTCCTTTCCATCATATTTCCTCCCTTTCCATTCCATGAAAGGGAAGAATTTCATTGAAATTTCTCATGGAGACATTTCTTCCTTGGAGACATGTAATATCCAAATGAAAAAGAGATACAAATCAAAACCAAAGCCTGGGTCTGAGACACTATAGAAAACGTATGATAAAAGAAACTTTTCATTGATATTGCCAATCCAAATACTTAAAAACTCAAATGGCTATTAGATTTTTTTTTTCAGGTAGTGTATCCATAAACACAACAAATATTAAACATATAAGCATGTAGTTTTAAAAAGTGTACAAAAATATTAAATATTCATTCTTATTTAGAAAGCACCAGTAACATTCTTTGCTGATAACATAATTTATTGACATACTTGTTCTGTGCATCTTGTGTCATATAAAGGGCAGGGATTAAGCTAAGCAAGGCTAAATGATGATGAAAATTTCAGAAATATTTCCTTAAAATATCCAATAAAAATCAGTTTTTGCAAAGGATACAAATTCTAAAAACACAGGCAGAAGGAGCAGGTAAATTTTAGTGTTTAGGGTTTTATTTTTTTCTCTTGTTTTCCAGCACTGGACAGCACAACGATCCTAACCTCCTGCAGAGAAACGGAATGCAATTCTTTTCAAGGCTTGAAAACTTTTGATAATGCTTTCAGTAGTATCATTTCTGTTTATGCATATATACCAAGAATAGAAATTAAATAAATTCAATGGCATCTCATCATGTTGCAATATGTACAAAATATTCAAAGGTGGTCTCTGATGAGGTAAAAGACTCCCTTATATAGATACATAAATAGGCAAAGGTAATTTGGAAAAGACAAGTCAAAAAAGGCACAAAAAGAAAAAAAAAAGTCTTGGTTTTGCTGATGCTACTAAAGTTCATTATACGTTTTACTCCTTGAGGGAAATGAAAAGCCTGTAATGGCTTTGATGAAGGGAGTGAGGCGTGAAAGTGGAGAAAACTGAAATGGCTTAAATCTTCCTTCCTGTCTGCCTTCTTTCCTTCATTTACTCTTTAACAAACATTTATCGAGCATTTGTAATTTGTCCTGCATCATGTTAGGTCTGCTGTGGATGAGGTGAGGATGTGGCTGGTGAACAGAATGTCTGCAAAGGCAGAGAGAAATATCTGGTAACATAGGCTGGATTTGAACTGTTGCGAACACTTCATGTCGCATTAAATTATGCTAATCGCTAATATTCATTTAGTGTGTGGCTCTTCTAAATGTTTTACATATGTTGATTTAATTCTTTCAACTACCTTATGAGGTAAGTGCTATTATTACCTCCATTTTACTGGTAAGGAAACCAAGATACAGAGAGATGACATAATGTACTCACGGTCACACAGAGGTGTGTGGCAGAACTAGAATTTAATTCCAGGCAGTCTGGTTTTATAGTGTGCACTTTTAACCGTGATACTACACTATGAATTGTTTTCAACTTTATTCTGCAGGTGATCAGGAGCCATTTTACTCTTGGGCTTAGTTTTTTTTTAAGTCATTCCCTCACCTGTAAAGTAAGAATAATAATAAAAATATCTACCTCGCAGTGTTATAGTGTGGATTAAATAAGATATGGAAAATTGCTTTGAAATTTACCTCAGATTGCTTTGTCGTTTTTTTTTTTTTTTTTTTTTTCGTGACCGGCACTCAGCCAGTGAATGCACTGGTCATTCCTATATAGGATCCGAACCCGCGGCGGGAGCGTCGCCGCGCTCCCAGCGCAGCACTCTACCAAGTGTGCCACGGGCTCGGCCCTACCTCAGATTGCTTTGAAATGTGCCACAGGACATTATGGTTATTGTATTCAAGTACTAAATATAAAACAAGTGTTCAAATAAGTAAAAGCTTGAGAAGTCACTGTTTGCCAATGAATCCAGCCTTACCAACATTATCAGCTGAGTATCAGCCTTGATTTAATGAGTGGAGTGAGTGTGTGATAGTGCCCAGCTGGAAACCTGAGACCTGGTGCCCTTTGATCTTATTATTGGCAGATGTTCTGTTTTGGAGACAGAACAATTGTTTAAGGGAACAGCAAGAACTGATAATTGATGACAAGTTAACCATCATAAGGAGAATGAAAGTTACAAAATAAACTCTAGCACATTTAGTGAGGCCCTCATGGAGGTGAAGGTCACAGTCTGTATTTAATAGCAATTTTCTAAAGGCACTTAATAGAAAAGAAAAACTATTGAGATGTTTGATCTCCTTCTCATTCAAACTCTGTAACCCAGGACCTCAGCCATGGAATACACACAAGTCAAATCAGGTGACTCAAACTGGCCTGATGAGTCATGCCCCTTCTTCCACCATTGAAGAACTGAGAATTGCATACTCATTCACCCAGCAGGACTCTGTGCTGAAAGTAAATGTCTAACATGAAAAATGAGTACCTTTTTAAAAAAAATGGTACATTTCTCCTCACTCCTGGAAGGCTTTGTGTTCATGTGTGTGTGTGCTCACGTGTGTAGTTATCTGGTGGTAGAGCAGGTAAGCGGGGTATGGGTTGATGTAGGGAAGAAATTAGTTCTCCATGTTAGGAGTAAATTTCATTTGCTTGATTCTATCATTAAATTCATTTAATTTCTTCTAGGTTGCAGTTTTCCTTCTTGCTAGCAATGTTCCTGAGAAATCAAAGCAACTGATTGATTAATTACGTTTAAAAAAGTTTGATTTGTTGACATTAGAGGAGAAAAGGATGGAAAAGAAAGAGAACCCTTTCCACTGAACAGAAAACCTCTTTCTGAAATTTTTGAAAAAGTGCTTATAGTGCGCAAGTTGTTACATCTGGGTGGGACGTTGAGATATTTATTTTAAAATTTTTTGTCTTTTTCGTGACCAGCACTCAGCCAGTGAGCGCACTGGCCATTCCTATATGGGATCCGAACCCGCGGCGGGAGAGTCGCCGCTATTTATTTTAAAATTTAAGATAGGAAATTCAGATACTTGAACTGATTAATAAAGATATAGTCCTGTAGTCAAAATGATACTGAGCATTCAAAGTGAATTTTAGTTTAAAAACATACTAACAAACAAAAATTCCATACACTCTTTATCTTAGTGTGCTCTGGCTGCTATCAAAAGTACTGTAGACTGACTGGCTTAAACAACAGACATTTATTTTCTTACAGTTGTGGAGGCTGGAAGTCCCATCTCAGGGTGCCAGCATGGTAGGGTTCTGGTGAGGGCTCTCTTCCTGGCTTGCAGATGGCTGCCTTCTCACTGTGTACTCACGTGGCCTTTCCTCAGCACATGAACGTGGAGAGAGAGCAAGTGAACTTTGGTAACTCTTTCTCTTCTTACAAGGCGAGGCACTAATCCCATCGTGGGGATCCCACACTCGTGACCTCATCTGAAGCTAATCACCTCCCAAAGGCTCCATCTTCAAATACCATCACATTGAGGGTTAGAGCTTCAACATATGAATTTTGGGGGGGGATACAAACATTCTGTCTATTAAACTCTGAAAATGTATTTTATTGTAAGGGAAAAACACTAAAAAAATTAATCAAGTAAAAGAACTTATAAATGCACTTCAGTTTCTTCTTTAATAAGCAACCAGTAATAAGCTGTTAACCCACAGTAGTTTTCCCTGGGCTTCTGTGTATGCTACAGATTCACCATCCTTTTCTCTTCTCCCATGACTTAATTATAACAGTGTGGCATGTGAATGTTGCCTCTGACTTCCCAACATCTTTTCCACCCTCCCCCATTATGTGGCATTAGCTCAATTTGACCTCTGTTCCCAGGCGGACTCTGATTTGCTGTATCCAGTCACAGAATCCCACTCCCTTTGCTAGTGACAGCTTAAGAACCCAGACTTAAGCCAATCATTTCATGACTTTCCTCTGGAGCCAGCTCTTGGTTTGGGGTTGAACTTGTGAGCTTCTTTGGCCCAATCTGAATTGAGGAAGGACTTTTTTTCCAAGCCTGGGGAAGAGGCGGTTTATTTCCTAGTAGATTTGTTATGCAGTTATAAAGTTGGAGAGAAGAAAAGGATATAGGTCTTTAATGATATCATTGGCCTACCTGATTAACCAACTATGATATCTGTCCTTCACTGGACATCCACTTATTTGAACCAATGAGTTTCCTTATTGGCTTTTCAGTTACTTGTTTCAAAAAGTGTTCTGACATAATACAAATGGTACAAGTCTCGGTGATGAACACAGTGGATCTAAAGAGGAAGTTAAAATTCATAAGCATTTACACTCTTTTCTGCAAAAAACAAATAAATACAAATTAAAATTTTACTTTAATTTAAAATTTAAATATTTGCACATATTAGATTTTACTCTCAACACCAGAGGGCAGGGAAAATATCTAGGCTATCTTTGTGTTCCGAGTGCCTGGTATAGAAATTGAATATCTTTTTATAAAATTTATAAAATTTAGTGTAGGCAATTAATATACTATTTATTTAGATAGCTTGTATAGCTCAGTGGTTTGGAATCTCTTTGAAATTATGACATTCTTTTGCTCGATTTTGAGTACATGGAAGTCTCAATGAGCTCACAGCCTAGTGGGAAAGACAGATAGAAATAAACACATTATAAAGTGATAGACATAGAAATAAGGTGCTTCCAAGACCTGGAGGAAGTACCTGGCTGTGACTCCAATGTGGTCATGGTGAGGAAATATTTCCAGTTAGTGAGATATTGGTTAAAGGTAACAAAGAATAATTACATTTTATAATGATGAATATGCTAATTATCTTGATTTGATCATTACATATTGTATACAGATATTGATATACAACTCTCTACCTGACAAGTATGTATGATCAATTATGTTTTAATAAAAAAAAATCAAAAAATATATTTGCAGATAATTACATTCTCGAGTCATGTAATAGTTTGTCTGGCAGGAATAAGGGGTATGGTGGTAAAGAGAGGGCATTCTAGGAAAAGGGAACAGCATGTATAAACACGGTTAGGTGGAAAATAAATCATGCTACACTACTATTTTAAGAAAAATCTAAGTAGTGTAACTTTTCTCGACAGGAAGAGGAAGGAACCAACATTTGTTGAGCCACTAAATTGTGTGAGGGGCTGAGCTAGATTAACATACGTTATCTTTTTAAATTTTCATGACAAATATTTCATAGATTAGGAATATGAGGCCTAAATGGGTTGGGTAACTTGGCTATTTCTGCATAGCAAGTGAATAGTGGAGCTAAGATTTGAATCTAGGTTAGTTTGGAGCTAATATTCAGGCTTTTCTCACTAAAACGTGATGCATATCTGAATCTTAAGAGACATGTAGACCGTGGAGGACATAAAGCTTCAGACTTAGGAAGTGCCAGATATGAGAAGCCTTGTGTGCCTTACTAAAGGTTTTGGATCTTTCACCATAGAGGACAGAGTGGAGGTGTCTAGCAGGTGACTCAAAATGAGGCTGGAGTAGAGATGATTTAGCTGATTATAAAAAAAATTGACAGTTATCATCCTATTGGTTGTATTTATCACATATCCAGGGTCAAAATCATCCAGTGATGACATTTAGGGTGAGAAGGGAGAAAGCCAAAGCAAAGTTTTAATGAGTGCCAATATTTAAGGGGTATTTATGGAAAAGGAGCCAGAGGAGGAGGCTGAGAAAGAGTGGCTGGAGAGTTTGGAGGAAAACCAGGAAAGGCAGCTTGAGATGGAAGCCTAAAGAGCTCAGAATTTCAACCTAGAAGGGATAGTTCAAGAGTATCAGCTGCTTCAGGAGAAGGTTGACAGTGAAGTTTCAGTAATGTGGGTTCTCCCATCCTCCTTCCTGTTGTAATCTAGTAAGTGATGGGTGGATGTTATTAAAAGGCAGTTATTCCCACTCAAATATATAAAATCATTCTTAGAACTATGCTGGTCACACAACGGGAATAAGATATTTCAGGAAACACTAATATCAGGAATGCTGTTAGAGTGTCAGAGGTGGAAGATATCTCAGAAATCACCTAGTCTCTGTCTTACGTAATGGATAAACCAGTTGTGTGCTTGTGCCAACACTTGCCCGGACAAATATTCAAGAGGCTTTTTTCCTGATGTCACTGAGGTGAGAGGCTCTTCTTGTTTACAATGATTGTTTGCTCTTCAGAATGCACCACTAATAACAATGATAATTGACATGTTTATATTGCCTTTATGATACCTTACAGGTTTCAACACGCTTTCACACATATTTATGATTCGATTCTTTCCATAAGCCTGTGAGTTAGGCAGAGAAATTAGGTATTCCACTTTATAGATGAGCAAACAAAGATTCATCAAGGTTAAAACAAATTAACTTGTGGTTCCTTCAAGGTTAATTAATGAGTTCAAAAGAAAAAGACGAGCTTTGATTCTCTGAATCACACTGCCGTTAAGCAGTTGATTGATTATATAATCTAGTGTACTGGTCGCTCTCTTTTCCTCACTGATTTTCATGTAAAGTTTGTTTCTTCAACTCTGCAGTCATCCTCAAAGAGTGAGTTCCAGGTTTAAATCCCTTCTGGCTGAATCTAACAGTAAAGATGGCCCATAATCAAGAGTCCTTTGCATATCAGTTACCTGGCAGCATATGAACCACATTCCCAGGCTTGCGGTGGAGATTAAGAAATAAGTGTTGCTTATTTAAGTGAGTGAGCTCTCCTTTATAGCTGAATAAAATGGTGACACAGTTTATTTTCATAGCATTTAGGCGAGAGATTAAAGAATCATTTGGGTAATTTAACCACTATAGAAAGTCAGTCGGAATATTTTAGGCCTGTTAAATAGGTTTTCCTTTGGCTTAAATTCTCCATACAATTCTCTGTCCTATTCAAATGGACAAGACAGTTTCTGAGATTTCCCTTCACAGCATGCTGGAGAGAAGGTGCTGCAGAACATGGGTATCCCATGCCCTACAAATCCAACAACTCCTAAAGAAAAAAATTCATACCCAGAGATAGACATGACTTTTTATTTTTTGACTTTTTTTCTTCTATAATTTAAGAGCAGTGTTAGATTTCAAGTTTTGACATTTAGATGCCTAGAGATACATGGAATTCATAACTTAAAAAAAGAAAAGCTGTCTAAAAATGTAACTTCTATGGATAGAAAACCTCTAATGAACCTATTTCAGTAGCTGTACTTGTGGTGTACAAGGTGGTTTTGACTGTTTTCACTGTGGGTTATCTGTTCCTGATGCTTTTTTTTTTTTTTTTCTTTTTACAGGCACTGTTCAAAGAAAAGAGAAATATATCTGTGACCAGATTATGAGTACCCATCTTTTACAAAAAGAGATTTGATCTCCCTCTCAAGGTCATGCTATCATGCTCTGATTCAACTGGTCTATCTCTTTCTCTCTCCATCTCTCTCTCTCTCTCTATCACACACACACACACAGAGAGAGAGAGAGAGAGAGAGAGAGAGGGAGAGAATGAGATCCCCATGTACACCATTAATAAAAGGAAAAGAAAGGAATTTCTTTGGCTTCTTTTAATTCTCTTTGCCTTTACCTTGTCATTTTATGGAAGTGCATGAAGAAAGTCACAGCCTTTAGATGGGAACAAAATGCTTTCTTGGCATTCTCCTTTATCTTGCATTAACTCGTTGTCCTTTCCTTGACTTCACCCCCTCTTTCTCATTGTAAAGTCAGTGCCATTGATCTGCTTGCCACCCCCATTCAAGCTAAACCTTTTTAATGCCTACCCACAATTTGGTTTTGCTGAGTCGTTATTCTAGATGAGAAAATATCTGCAAGGCCACTTGGCAAAACATGAGATTTTCCATTCTTTTTGAAAACTAATGAAAAGGCAATTATTGCTTCACACTATTCTGAGTACTCTACAAAGAACCTCTCTACTTCCTGAACAGAGTCCTAGGCTGCTGCCTTTTATCCTCAGCCGTACTCTGACTTCTTGGCCTGATGTTCTCTGACCAACACTGAGACAAATGTGTCTTTGGGTCTTGGGATGTGGCTGCACTTCTCAGTTGGAAACAACTGTCATACAAGCATGAAAACATTAGTTGAGCGCTCACTATAAGTTAGGAACTGAAAGATATGGAGGTAGATGAGACAGAGAGTCCCTGCTCTTTGCAAAGAGCTCCCTGTGTAGTAGGTGAGATGATCATGTAAACAAATACCACAAATTCGATTAGTGAGACTCTCAAATCAAAAGAAGCTTACACAAAGACTGATTACATTTTGTAAACATGAGTATGCTAATTATCCTGATTTGATCACCACATATTATACACATGTAATGAAATTTGATTCCGTACCCCACAAAGATATATAATCAATTATCATTCAATAAAAAACTGCCTAAGGAAAAAAAGGTTATACAGAAGGTTCCTGATTAATGATTTTTTGACTTATGATGGGTTTATTGGGACATCACCCCATAGTAAATTGAGGATCATCTGTACTAATTACAGTATAGGATAGAGGAGAAAAAATCTAACTTTGTGGGGGGGTGGAGATAGGAAAGACTCTCTGGATGAATTGAGCTCTGTGAGCTAGATTTTGGAAGATGAGATACAAGGATGGCTAGGAAAGTGCTTCCTGGAGAAAAAAGCTGTGGAAACACAGACTGGAATCTGGACGCCAGGTGGGGAAAAAACAGGAATGCCAGCTTTAGGAGCTTGACCTGCATTGGATGGGTAATGGAACTTCGAAGGATTGGAGTAGGAACTGTGCATTGGCTACTCTGGCAATGAGATTAGAGTTATTCGAACAGGGAAGGGACCAGAAAAGCAAAGCAAAGTAACATTTGTCTTTCAAGGCTTAGCTTTTCTGACCCTCTCAGCAAGTATTTGTTGTCCCTTCATGTTCCCATCATGCCCCAGGACAGCTTGAATCAGAGCACATATAATGCTGATCGTAATTGCTTGTTGACAGAACATGAGAGGCCAGGGACTGTGACATGCTTACAGCGTTAAGACCTATCTGGGTTTGACTCCTATTTTGTGTGTGTGTGTGTGTTTAATTTCAGTTTATTTTTAATTGAAAAATAAAAATTTTATATCTCTGTCACATACAACGTGATGTTTTGAAATATGTATACTTGGTGGAATAGCTAAATCAAGCTAATTAACATATAAATATATTATCTCATATACTTATTTTTAGTGGTGAGAACACTTAAAATCCATTAACTATAGTCACTATTGACTTCCATTTGACCTTACCCTGTCGATGCCTTGGTCTGGACATGATAATGTGACTACTTCTACACTTAATAATAATTGGTAACTATTTGTATCATTATTAAATGAGTTAATGTATGAAAAGCACTTAGCTGACAAGTAGTAAGGGCCAATAAATGTTATTGATTATTATTCCTAGTGCCTAGCTCAGTATTTGGGAACTAGTAAAGATTTTGTTGAATGAGTGAGTTTAAGTGCCTATCATGAGCCAGACACTTTGAATGGGTTGTTTTGGGTTATCCTCTCAGCATCCCTGTGAGAAAGGTGTTACTTCTAATTTTAGAGAATATGAACAGGCTCTGATGGTAAATCACAGAGCAGGAGGAAGATAGAGACTTACCTGGCCCTGTTTAATGGGAAGCTTATGGGAGAGAGAGATTCTAAAGGGCTGAGAGTGACGGAGGGAGCAAAGTCCTGGAGGAGATGGGAGAGGGACTGGATAAAGTCTTTTTTATTTCCGTAATTTTGACATTTATTTGTACATATTTGTGGGGTACAGTATGTTTCAATACATGCATATACTGCACAATAATTCACTTAGGGTAGACAGCATAGTTTTATACCCATTAGACCACCACTTTTCCTCCTTCCCCCATACCTCTCCACCATGACGATTAGGGGTGTTGAACATTTTTTCATGTGCCTGTTGACCATTGGTATGTCTTCTTTTGAGAAATGTCTGTCCAAGTCCTTTGCCCATTTTTTAATTGGGTTGTTTGTTTATCTATTTATTTATTTATTTTTGCTCTTGAGTCATTTAAGTTCCTTGTATATTCTGGATATTAGCCCCTTGTCTGATGTGTAGTTGACAAACACTTTCCCATTCTGTAAGTTGTCTCTTCTCTTGATAGTGTCCCTAGCTATGCAGAAGCTTTTTAGCTTGATGTAGTCCCATTTATGGGTAAGGTCTTTGCATTCCTGAGACAACACAGAGAGACTACAGAAGGCAAATATAAGGTGAAGGGAGGGGAGCAAAAACATTACCTGAGCAGGAGGTGGGCAGGGATGGGAGGCCAGCTAGAGGAGGAATCAAAGAAGACTCCCAGTTCTTAAGCTTAGGTGACAAGAGGAATGATGGTGCCATTTATAGAAATAGAAATGTGAGATTTGTTTTGGGGGGTATGAATTTGCAGGTTTAGTTTTAGATATAAAGAATCTGATGCTCCCCAAACATTGAGCAATGAGTTGGAAATGTGTCCCTGGAACTTGGGCGAGAGATGGGCATTGGAAATAAGCATGTGGAAATCATCTGTCTAGAGGTGAGGGTTGAAGTCATGGGCATGACATTTAGAAGCAAAGCACAGGGTCAGTCAGTCCCATAAGCTGGTTCCTGACTCAGCCTAGGAAAGGACCGCATGGCTCATTCCTTATATATATTCACTAGCTGATTTGTGACCCTGAACTTCTTCTTTTGCCAATAAAAACATGGCAATTGAATGATCTACAAATAGGATATTTCTGCATGAATTGAAATCAGTGGCTGGAGACAGATAAACCGCTCTAACCTAAGGAAAAAGGAGATGGGAGGAGCAAAGGTAGGCTTTAAAGTATCAACTCCTTCCTAGTTTTTTGTGGTGGCTGCAGAGCCAAGCCTGTCCTACCTATGCTAGGTGTGGAGCTCTGGAAATGAATTGAATCTGCTTGAAACTATGCCTTCTCCCCCACCGACTAAAGAATCTAATGCAAATGAACTTATTTGGTCAGAGAAGGTCATAAACACATCATAAAATCTGACCTTTCCGACAGGGGATTATCTATAAATAACTGTGGTTATCCCCGGGGTGCTAGGCATAAGCCTAGTGGAGGGGCAGAGAGTCGACCTGTTTCCTCTGCTCCCTGGGCATCACTCCGAGAGGTGAGCAGCAGAGAGGCTTTGCAGAGGCTCAAGTATAAGCCCTTGCAGTCATATACCCAATTTCCTCTGGCAGGGCCACTGCTGCTTCTGTGGGGCTCCCTCTGCTTTGCTGAGCAATGGAATGTGGCTACCGGGAAACGAATATTAAGATTTTTGTTTCTAAATATGTCACTAGTGAAGCTCCTTTTAAAATATTAATTGTGGCAACGCTGGAAACGCATAAAAGAACTGACAATCATGCTTGTTCAGACCACGGAAGGCTTAATTTCAAAATGTGGTTTTGAATTCCAATTTTTTTCCTTCTGCCTGTAAGCAATGGATTCATCAAAATCCTTTCTTCTGAATAAAAGAAGAGCCCCTAATGGTGCCCATTCAGTGTCATTAATGTGGAGGAGGTGAGTGATATGAGAGGGGCCTATATTATTTATGATGCGCTGATTTGTGAGCCAAGTGAATTTCAACAATACCTTCTGGCTGACAGTGAGGATATAAAAGACACAGAGAGGAGGCAATGGAAACCCACTGGAATGGTTGCTAACAGGTCCATTCCCTTGGATTTCCTGGATAAGTAACAATCAATGCTGTTTTTAAATACTCCACATGCAGATATTGCCACACGGTTACTCAATAACCTAGGCTGATGAAACCTTTCCTTGTTTACTAAATTGGTGGCTGATTTTCCCTTTGTAATTTCTGTTTAGTAATCCTAAATATGTCAGGAATTGTAATCATGGGGTCCTGTGTCTAGGAGTTTTGTAAACCTGATGGTGTGAGCTAGATTGTAATTTCTTTAAGAGTAGGGACCAGATTTCACACACATTGGGTTTTTTTTTGTTTTTTTTTGTTTGTTTTTACTGTATACACATATGTCCTAGAAAATGGTGTCTATAAAGATGTAAAGAAAATGATGTAGAGCTTGAATCTCCATAGGAGAATGTCGTGTTCAGCGAGGTGAAAATTGGTTTTGGAAGGAGAGGTGAAACTATCTTAGATATGAGAATGGTTTGTGGCCCTCCAAAGCTCAAACTTATGTGTCAAAATGCAGTATTCATTCTTAGGAGTAATTAGGAAAAAAATGTCTAGAAAGGATTTGGGAGTAAGGGGGACTTTCATTACTGTGAAAAAAATGTTAAGAAGCACAGGTGGCTGTAGAGAAAAGAGCCCTGTTATTTGGAGTCAGAAGGACTTTATTTGGAGTATCTACCCACTACCTACCAGTGTAGCTCATCTTCCTAAGCTTCAAGTGTCCTCACCTGTGAAAACAGTGATCATAATACACAGAGGTGAGAAACTTTGCTACCTTATACTCTGCACCTAATGTAGCAACCAGCATGAAGTAAACTCTGAATAAGAATTTATCGAATAAATGCATAAAGAAAAGAATTATCTCCCTCAAAGGATTGTTTGATAGTTAACTGAGATGATGACTACAAAATTCCTAACTTACTACCTGACACATTTGAGGTGCCCAGTAAATGACAGTTGCCTTTCTCTGACCCCTCTTCCTCCACTGTCCCGTACACACGGGCTTCACAGATGAGGATGTGAGAATCAGACAGAGCAAGTAAGCCTGTAACCCTGCTGAAAACAGAAGCTAATTCTCTCAGCTCCAATTGAGCCTTATTTGATTAATTATTATTACAAATATTTTCCTAGAATATTCACTGAGTTGTTTATGTTCTTGGAAAGAAAGTTCTTGCATCACTGAAGTATAATCAAGCTATTTCTAAATTGATTTTAATTGGGCACCATCTGGATGCACTATGCACAAATTCACATGCCTGGAGCAATAATGTAAGTGCTCTGCCCTGCCAACAAGAGGGTCTTGAAAGGACATTTGGGATGCATTCTGAGGGGCCAACTGACACATAGCACCCTCTCCAGTGTAATGAGCTGACGATTCAGAGCAGAGGTCTGTCAGGTACAACATAATAGTTTGGACAAGCCACACATCCAGATGTTTAGGGGCTGGGTACACAAGGATGCACTGTTGGTCCTCCACTAAGGGTCTTCCCAGAGTTGCATTTATAAACCCTACATTGTACAAAAACATATTCATCCAAGTATCATAAAATCACATTTGGGAAGGTGGAATCGTCTCTAAGAATTTTTAAGCCATCAACTTCAGCAGCAATTTAAGTAGTAAGATGGAAGTGCTCCTTTCTCCTGCTGAATATCCCGCTTCCTTATTATTCAATTTTTGTGTTTATTAGTGCTTAATGCTTTTATTTATTTATTTTTTTTTTAGCAAATTAACCTTCAGGGAGGAGACTGTATCATAGGCCTTTGCATTATCACCCTTTTTTCCTACCTTGCACATTGTAGATTGAGCCTCAAAAATACACGTTGAACAAATAAATGTATTTTACAGCTAAAGGCAAAAGAGGGCAGTTCTCACATTTGTTGATCCCCTTTTATGTTCTAGGCACTATACAGTGCACACGACAGCAATTATTTCATTTAACTGTTACAATGAACTCATATGTAATTTGCCCGATGTCAAAAAATTCTTAAGTAGCTGAGACTGGAGTCCACCAAGGTTACTTCTGATTCCAAAGACTATGTTCATTAAGAAAAAAAATTGTTTCAGCAGCCATGAGAATTCACCCCCAAGACCTCCTACTGTAAGGAGTGTAATTGACCAAAGAGCCACAGCAGCATGGACCAAAGGCCCAGCTGCTGTACTCTGACAGCTGTCTCCACTTCTACACAGAGGCCCATGCCTCCCACAGGTGGCTCCCAGCCAGTAAGTGAGAGCAGCAGGGGTATAAGGCAGGCTGACTTTGGCTTAAGGGCAAACCTTTAGGCTGCAAATTGGGATGTTTCTACCCAGCCTTCCATCCAGTTCTGGCTCTCTTTCACTGGGGTCAGACTTGCATCGTGATCTGATGGTTCTTCTAGCCACCTCCAATTTCCTCCCTATTTTTTCTCATAGGCGTTTCTTCTAATAAAACGCTTGCACATTTATTCCACTCTTGGTGGTTGCTTTTTAGAGGACCCAACTAACACAGTTCTAAATACTTTTCCCATTCCAAGCTGAGATTCATAACTTATGTTAGTTTTCCTCAAACATTTCCCCCAATATTTCTCATGTTAGAAGAGAATGAATATGTACTTTCTGACCCTGCCAGTCTAGGGCCTGCCACAAGCAAGAGATTTGTTGGAAACTCATGCTTTGTTCTGTAATTACTTATCCCATGTGTGTCTTCACTATAGGATAACAATCTCCATGAAGTCAGGGTCTGTGACTATCTTGTTCACATTGTATTGCCTAGAATCGTAGCTGTTACATAAAATAGGTGCTTGATAAATAAAGGCTGAATGAATGGGGAAAAATATAAGAATTATTTTTATAGTCCATAATGTAGTTTGATTTTTTAAAAAGAAAAACCTTTTATACTCAGTGAAATTGAAGTTTAAATGCTATTTTAAATGCACTATTTATCCTTTACCATTTAGCACATCAGTACATTCTTTGCGGGTAAAAATATCCTTGTCTGAAAATTATAAGTTAACTGATTTGCACCAAGGTTGACATTAGGAAGAGAACCCAGGCCTTTCAATCCCAAGTTCAGGGAGTTTTCCTTTCTATGCACAATGTTCTTTTGTGTTTATATCTTACTATTACAATCCAATTTGAGAATTATTTGTCCCACTTGGCCATTTTAGGCATTTCTATTATAATTAACTCTACCCAATATTTAAGTTTTCTTTGTATATTCTGTTTCTTGCTAGCTTTTTTAAAAATGTAACTACTCCAATTCACTCTCATAATCATACTCTAATCTCCAAGATTTCAATTTTTACCTTTTAGTTTGGAGTCATCTGGAACTTTGGGGAGAGAGGACTGTGTCTAATCCTTGACATCCCTGGGCGTTTTCTCTTCCTTGGCTCTAAATCACTGAGCATAGATCTTTCACTCTGTATTTTTCTGCTAAAGACGAGGTTTTGTTCTCATTAAATTTTGGAGAAATGCCTCTTTGTGGTGCCAAGGGTCATGCTAAATAGTGTGTATTTCCTGACTCTTCTCCATGCAGATCCTAATACTTAGAGATGCTCAACATTTTTTCTCCCTCTCTTAACAGAGGGGAGCTCTAAAGGGGCAACTCCACCCTTCTGGTTCTGGCTAAAAATCCTTGGAGACATACTGGAACCCCTTCTCATAACACTCATTGGATCTGTCAATGATTCCTGCTGGTTCTACCTTCAAAATATATCTAGAAACTCACTAATTCTCACCAACTTCACTGCTGCCTTCCTGGAACAAGACACATCTCCAGCCTCCATTATTTTAGAAGCCTCCTGGCTGGTCTCCTTAGTTCCACTCTTGCCCCTTTCTAGTCAATTCTCTATATTTTCAGCATGGAAGGCAGATGGTGTCACTGCGCTCCACCTCTCCACTGGCTTCCTGAAATATTCAGAGTAAAAGTCTGAGTCCTTAGAGTAACCTCCAAGGTTCTTCTTAGCTCTCAGTGTAAGTCTTACTATATCATCTCACTCTGCGGCAGCCACGCTGGCTTCCTTGCTGTTTCTCAAGACTGGCAGCCATATCCCAGCCTCAGGGATTTTGCATATACTATTCTCTGCCTGTAAGGCTCTTCCCTAGACATCTGCATGGCTTATTCCTTGACTTCCTTCAGGGTTCTGCTCAGATGTCATTATCTTGGAGAAGGCTCCTTCAGCCACCCTATTTAAAATTGCAACCCCCCCACCCCTGACACTTTTGATTTCTTCTTTCTCCCTTTTTTCTTCATAAACATAAGCCTCACAGTCATCTGAAAAACCATATATTTTCCCTACTTAGTTAGTTTTTAAAAAAAATATATTAGTTTCCTCCCACTGTGATAAAAGCTTCGTAAGGACAGGAATTTTTCATTTGTTCACTGCAGAATCCTCAGTATTTAGAACAGCCCCTGGAATGTAGTAGGCACTGAAAAAATATTTGTTGACTGAAGGAGAGTATGTTCTGTCCCCTCACTCATCCTTAAGGTCCCACCTGGAATATGAATTTGTCACCTGCTCTGAAAAGGCTTCCCAGCAATTGTGACCAACCACTTGTCCCCTCCTTTTAAATGGAGCACTTTGGATATACAGTTGGCCCTCTGTATTCATGGGTTCCATATCTATGTGTTCAACCAACTGAGGAGCAAAAATACTTGGGAAAAAATTGCGTCTGTACTGAGTATGGACAGACTCTTTCTTCTTGTCACTATTCCCTAAACAATATGGTATTAAAACTATTTACATAGCATTTACATTGAATTAGGTATTATAAGTAAGCTAGAGATGACTGAAGTATACGGGAGGATGTGAAAGGTGATATACAAATGCTACACCATTTTATATCAGGGACTTGAGCATCCGGGGATCTTGGTTTCTACAGGAGGTCCCTGGAACCAATGCCCCATGGATACCCAGGGATGACAGTACATGTTTTATAGCATTTATCAATAGGATGCATTTCCATAACTTTCTTTGACATTTTTCATCCTAAACCATGAGCAACTCAAGGGAAGTGATGATAACTTATTAATCTCTGTACCCCTAGCATTTAGAACAATGACTGGCACACAACAGTGATCCATTAAATTCTTGTTGGTTTAATAAACTAGCGAATGAATAGCCCAAGAGAGACACAGCTATCAACAAATATGTTTGCTACTTCCGAGTGGTAGCTGGTATACAAATATCACCATTTTTAGTGATAAAGTGATGATGATAACAGAATCACCCCTGAGACTAAAATGGAAAATCTTCAAAATTTCCTTGAAAAACACTATGATTAGGATTTTGGTTTTTGGCTCCTATCTCATTATGGCAAAGAATTAGAGGACTGAAAAGCATGTCCTGTGAGGCAAAACTGGAAACCTTGATAAATCAGTAATTATCAAGGTCAATGAAATATAAAGATACTAACCATGTTCCTAAGATCATTTAAGGTCTTACAAGGAAGGCACTTAGATCCGAATGTTTGTGTCTATCCCAAAATTCATATATTGAGGTTTTAATCTCCAAGGCAATGGCATTAGGAAGTGGGGCCTTTCAGGAATTAATGCCCTTGTAAAAGAGACCCCAGAGAGTTGGTTCACCCCTTCCACTATGTAAAGACACAACGAGAAGGTGCTGTCTATGAGTAGATGGCCCTTCACCAGACACTGAATCTTCCAGCACCTTATCTCAGACTTCTCAGTCTTCGGAACTGTGATAAATAAATTTCTGTTGTTTATAAGCCACCCAGTTTATGGAATTTTGTTGTAGGAGCCCAAACAAACTGATAGAATGATTCGATTATTATAGTAAGATTTTTTTCATTTATTATTTTATTTTTGAAGAGAAGCATTTCTCTAAAGAAACAAGGCTTTGGAGAATTTTTTCTGATATTTCTCTGTTTATAAAACAAATCTATGGACCTAGAAAACATACACAATGACGTATATATTTAATGAGTATTCAAAGTTGCTATTGCATAATAAAGACCAGGGAAATGCAGTGTCAAGTGTTATGATACTACTGATAACCTGAGAAGATCTGGCAGAGTTGGTACTGTCTGTGTGGCAAAGAAAATGTCACGTGTCTGTCTGCCAAAGTTTGGCAGAAGCTGGTGCAGTATTTCAGCATAAGCAAGTAAGAAGGTTAAAAAAATGCCATTTTGATTTTTGTGGTTCAACAGGAGCGCATATTTATTTAGTTTTCACAAACCTGGTAGTTGCTAGGTTTCCCCCAAGAGAATCCAAAATCTTCTCCTTTGCAAAAGACAATTCCCAAGATGAAATGAGGAAACACCAAAAGCCAGTCAAGAAAAGAAGTCCATATTTTAATGGTGCCCTATTTTTCTATTTTCTCTTTATTAACAATTCAGCTTCTGTTTTTCACAGAAAGTGAACTCACATTACTTTGTTGATGTATGTAAGGAAGTAGTCCTTAAAACAAAAGGATACATTGTGCTCTGAAAATATTCTACCAAGTTACAAAAGCAAATGATTATTTGCCAAGGGAATTAGCTATAAATTCAAGAAAACTCTTTGCGAGGTTCAACAGAGGCAATAAATCTGTGTTTTGCAGTAACAAAATGTGTGGGGAGGGTATGTGTGTGCATTTACATATCTATGTCCATACCATGTATGATCTTTGCTGTTTATATTAAAAACAAAAAGAACAAAATGTCACCAATAAAAAATGCTGCCCCGGATGGCATGTCCATCCGTGTGGATAAGTGTCGGTGAGCAGACTGAAGCACACTCTGCACCCTGTGTCCTCCCTGCTGGGCATCCAGCCCTCGAGTGACCCTGTGCTGTCCCTGGTTGTGCCTCCTGCTGGTGGTTCTGCCTGTTTGCCTCACAGTCTGCAGGCTTCATTTGCCTGGAAGACACTGCTGCTTTTTCGCTTGCTGCAAACTGGGTTGGATGGTGCGGCTGTCGTTCGGCAGCAGTTACTGCGTTGTACCTCCGGGGAGCTGCCCATCCTTGTCACAATCACTCTGCCCCTTCTGTTGGCCATGTGGCCACTATTTGACACCAAGGCTGAGGTTAGTTCCATGATTAATGAGAGGTATGGCAGGTAGGGATACTAATGAAGTGGCTCAGTCGGTTGAGTGTGAATTTGGCGTGATATTCAGGAATCAGAGTTACAAGCTGTTAGGGGTTGGTTTCTCTGGAGACATTTTAAAAAAAGATTCTTTTAAACACTTCTTTTCTGATCTCTCAGCCTTCGCACCTGTTTCAATTTCCACCTTTCATATGTTTCTACCTCCTATTGGTAATCTTCCCAAAAACTCAGGGAAAAGAATACAATACTCTGCTAAAAACAAACAAAATAAAAAACTATCCATTACTGAGTGAATGCAAACACAAATTAACCCCTTAAGTCTGACATTCAAGGCCTTGTGCTTACGTGAGTTATACAAAGAGCCCTACTAACCTTTTATCTTTGTGTCAATAAAGGACGACAATAACAATACTACTGTGTGGTTTCATAGGGCCTTATTAATTATAAAGAGCGTTCATTTGGATTGTCATAAGCTCATTACTCCCATCCTTCATACGAGGAAACCAAGCTTTAAGATATGCTAGCACACGCTTGGGAGCCTTGAGGAGGACTCAGAACACTGCATGAACATTAGGGAATTCTGGACAGTGCCATTTTGGCATCCATCAATAAAATTTAAGGACTTTGAATAATAACCCAGAGACCTGAATTATATTACACTAGCACAAGTTTCTCTGTTCTTCTCCTACTGTTGCTGAGTAGACTGAATACACTGATTGCTTGGGCTTGTCTCACTTCCTCAGCAATGCAGACAGACCCTGGGGTAGTCTCTAAGTTTTTCCTCATTTAGATGTCTTAACAACATCTTATCTATTGAGTATTGCAGTCCCCAAAGGCTGTGGCATGGTTCTTATGATTTGGCATTTGTAGGTAAAAGCAATTGTTTTGGAATAATCCCAGCTAGGACGCACTATCACTATTTTATCATTATCTTGCTACAGCCACAATTGCTTTCTCTAGCAACAAAGGGGGAGGGAGATGCTTTGCTTATGGACATGGATGCCATTGTCACCTTTTCATGAGAAGAAAGCAAGCAGTGATGCTATGCTTAAAACTATAGCATCATGCTGAGCGCACAACAAGCACTCAATAATTATTTGTGGGGTACTGACACAAATGGAAACACTGACACGTTTTCTCTATGCATTTAATGGTGATGAGCAAGTATCACTGCTGTCTGGAAAGCCTTCACCATCTGCACTTAATCCCCCAGGAGCAATTCTCTGGGCTTCAGAGATTTCACACTTCTGGGACCCAGACCGGGGTACAAGTTCAGGCATTCTCCTTTTGTCAGTTTCCCTAAACTGCTGAATGTCACAAGAACAGAAAGAGAATGAAATGATGTGGGGTCAGCTGAAGTGCTGCCTCTATGACTTCAGAATTTCTATGTGGCAAATGGAATCATCTTAGCAGTAATAAAATGGAGCTGCTTTCATTGAACATCTTCTAGATGGCCATCCAAGGGTATGGTCCTTATTTGCTTGAACTCTGATGCTCCCCCAAACCTAATTGGGTAGAAATGATTGTCCCTGGTCTATAGACAAGAATGCTGAGAGGTTAAATTAGTTTTTCCAAGTTTGCAGAGCTAGTAAGTGGCAGAACTCGGATTCTATTCAGCAGTTTTTGTAGACAGTGCCTATGAGTTCTTTAGCATGCCACTGTGCTTTGTACTGTGGGGATGGAGAGATAAAGGAGATGAATTGAGTGTCACGTGCCATACAGAGTTGATCTTAATTTCTCTCAACAGGTCTAAGAGGTCGGTGTCACCTTTCCCATTTATAGATGAATAAACCGAGGCTTGGAAATCATGAGCAGATCCTATGTAACTTTGTATACTAAGATTTTACTTGACAATAGTTTTAAAATAAATTACTTCAGCCATGCATGGTATACTGCATGAGTTTTCATGACTTGGTTTAAGTGCATATGGATGTTCAATTCTTTGAATCCCAGACAAGGAGAATCTGCACAGAGCAAATACGAATTTATGAAATTGGAGAAAGTATGGAGGTGGATAGTGGATGGCAGACGTTCTTCTAAAGCATTATTTGGGGACTCAAAATTTAAATATGCATTACTGAATGTAAATCAAGTGGCTCTATATTTTTCATTTACTTATTTTTAATATGCCTTGGGTCTTCTGTATGAGAAAAAACAAAATGAGACAATAAATACATGCTTAATTGGAAGTAGATTTTCAGCATCTAGGTTTGAGTACAGAACAACTTGGTGCCTGAAAGATTGTTTTCCATAGAAAGGACACTACTCTCATTGAACTTGAAAATGGAAACTTCACATCTGAGAGGCTGTTGGTACTGCTGTTGCCCAGCTGCTTACAGATGCTTTCACCCAGTAGGAACATCACCTTGAGTCATTAAGTTAATGGCTTGGCTGTCGCTTTGTGATTTATCAGTGAAATTGCTCCTCTGAGGGCAGAGTATATAAAAGGATGATCTTCTCATAACTCATGCTGTTGCATAGTGGCGATGAGCGTGGATAACACAAACCCTTCAGAAAGCAAGGCTGTTACTAAAATAATAATGCATTCTGCACTGTAGCACATGCCACATTGTAGTCTCATGGATAGTGTGGTACCAACTATTCCAATACAATTTAGTCTTTGTAAACAGAAAATGCACTCATGGAAATCATGAGAGATTATTTGTCGTGCTGGATTTTGCTTTCTGGTATCTCATGGTCGTTATGCTCTGCATGAATTACCAGGTTGGGGGTTTAGTTTGGGCTTTGAAAAGCAGATCATGTCTTTTCTCTTTGCAGTGACATTGGATTAAAGGCTGACATCTGAATGTGCCTGAATAAAAGCACCTCAGAATTTTGGAGGATGGTTGGATTATGATAAAGCTTTCAGAACACTCCAAGCGCCTCTACAGCAGCCAAAGGATTTCTAGGGCCATAGGGACATGCAGTAATCAGCTCTAATTCTCTTCTCTCTGGCTTATGACCTCTGAAGAAACTTAATAGTTAAAAAAGTACACCAGCAGAAAGTTTTTAGGACTTCCATGTAACTGCTTGTTTTGACCCCATCCAAATATCTAACAGATTCCAGAGAGAATCAGAAGAGGCAATGATTTTAAAAAGGTTGTCAGACTAGAGTGTATATAATAATATCCTGGTTGCTTATTTGGAGTGCAGGAATTAGACTACTATAGATGGATCCATTAGCATGTACTTGCTGGTCAAGACTGCGGCACACCCATCCCTTCACGGAAAGAGACTCACCCATTTGAAGCCACCCGCAAATACTTTCCTTGGTTTATTCAGGACTTCTGCCTACGTTTACATATTTTTCTCTTTCGGACCACACAGAATGTCCTGTGGGTCAGGAGAAATATGGAGACTGTATCACTCTTGCTTCCTACTGGAATGTGTGTCTTCTGTCCAGATATCCTTCAGTTGCCAAAGTCTGACCATTTCCTTTTCTTGAATGTATTAGAAAAGGCTCACCTGAGAATATAAGTCAGGTTTGTTAAAACCACTTCCAAAAAATACCTATAAGTCTGGTGGCATTCGAGCACACAATAATTGCTTTAAATACATTTGCCACATAGATTTATTATTACAGCCATATTGAGAGTAATTTTCCCCATTTTGGAGAAGGCTATAATAGTCTAGTTTAGCTCAATTCTATTGAACTGGTGACTCTTTTAACCAACTTCTCTTATTCTGATTGCATGCTTATATGTGTTCAGTTGCCCCCAAATTATTCCCATGTCCTGGTATTCATGCTCTTGTGTAATCCCCTCCTCTTGAGTGTGGGCTGGACTTAATGACTGGCTTTTAACAAATGTAGTATGGCAAAAGCAATGGGATTATCGCTTCTGAGATTAGGTTATAAAGGACTGTAACTTCTGTCTAGCTAGTACTCTCTGGCTATCTTACTCATTCTGATGAAGCCAGCTGCCATGTCATGAGTTGCACTGTAGAGAGGTCCATGTGGCAAGGAGGTAAGGGGGAGCAGCCTCTGGCCGACAGCCAAGAAGTTGCTGAAGCTGTTAGTCAAACAACCTGCAAGGAATTGAATTCTGCCAACAACTACTGAATGACTTTGGAAGTGGATCCTGCTGCAGTTGAATCTTCAGATGAGCATAGCCCTGACTTTTCAGTCTTATGAGAGAAGAAGACCTGAGCTGGAAGACCTAGTTAAGCCACACCCAGATTTATAATTCCTAGAAACTATAAGATAATAAATATGTGTTGTTTTATGTGGCTAAGTTTTGGGGTAATTTGGTATGCAGCAACAAATAACTAATACACCAAGCAATGAACCAATTCTATCCCCCTCTCTCCTTCTTTCCTCTTTCCCTCCCTGCCTCCTACCTGTTCCTCTTTCAATTGTTGATTAAGCATCTTCTATGTGCTGGTAGACATTGTGAATGCAGCATTGGACTTGGCAGACTGGATAGGACATGACGTGCTGGCTGCATTCACAGGGCTTACAGGCTTGTTGGGAAGACAAACACTGAACACATGATTTTATGAATGACATGAAAATAAAAGTAAAGAGTACTTTGGAAACACAACAGGGGATCTTGAACTATTCTGGGAGAGTCTGGTTATCAGGAAAAGCCTTCTCAAGCCCTGAAGTGTACGTGGAACGATTTTAGTTTGGTTTCCCACCAAGTATGCCAACTGGGAGATAATTCTTCCCATTGAAAGTATCCAGCTACCTAGACAACAATATTTCTTACTATAATGTGATAATATGGCATTTGGAAATATCTGTAAAGAAGATATACGTACACACGTATGTAAACACACACACACATACACACACACACGACAAATACATGGGCCATCTGCTGATGCTCAAATGCTTTTCTTTATTAAGTAAATAATTCTTTTGGTGTATCATTTGACCTATCATTTACTGAATTTATTGTCTTGAGTGCTGATTTCCCTGCACTGTCTCCCCAGCCCCCGCAGATGCTGTGTCTCTCCAACTCCTCAGGAAATTATTGTTAAAGTACAAATGGCTGGGACCTTGAGAATTCTGCAAGAGCAAACATGATTGTTGATTATTTCTGTCCCCACTTTTTTTAAGAGGAAAAAGAAACCCCCAAAGATAAACTAATAGTAATTGTGAAGGCCACTTCTATCAAAACACACGGTTGAGTTATGTGAAGATGACTGTGTGTGTTTGTTTTCATAGCAACAAACTCAGTCCACAGTATCCTTATTGTCTCTCCCAACTGTCTGAGGCCCTGGAGTTCCACAAAAAGGTCCGTGTGAAAGGCCACCAAGATTCAACTTGAATTTGAAATCCCTGAAAAAAGTTATGGTGAAAGGGCTTAGAGCTATGGTAATGGATAAATGTGTCCAATGCGTAAATAGTGAAAGATGATAAAATGTCTCTAATGAGGGTGATTTAAAAAGGTGGAAAAGATAGTTTATTAAAATGGGGCAAAAAGAGTTTTTTTAATGAGAGAAAAGGACAGAAAGTAGTTGGTAACATAGAAATTTTTCAGAGGACCAAGTCTATGAGAATTTATGGAGATGGATATCATAAAAATGTTGTAGTACTCCTTCAAAGCAATCTGGGAGGCAAGAGTGGAGTAGACACCATGGCTGGTTCCTGCCAGTGATCTCTGGTCCCTGGACTTGAAAATAAGAAAACATAAACAAAAATAAGAGAGAACACCATAATTCCAGATTAGGATGGTCTCCTTGGCAGAATTGCATGCAACATTTATGTTTCTGAGAAGAGACAAAAAGGGATATATATCAGGGGAGGAACAGAAAGAAAAATTAGGAAAGCTATAGGTACCAGCAGAGACAGTCTTTCTCTCTGCTTCTGCCTAGGAGCTGATAAGAACCCTTCTGAATGTTAGCAGGTTATTGTTTATAGAGAGAATTGAAATATGAATATAATTAGCCTATATCTGCATGAGGACAATAAAAAGCAAGATAGTATTTTTAATGTAGAGAAAATTATAACCTTCTCTAATAAGCTTCTTGGTATGATTCATTTTTTTTTTTTTTTTGTTTTTGGAACTCAGAGAAGAGTAAGTAAAAGTTTATAACTCCAGGAGGATGCAATAGGAGAGGAAAATACATGCAGAGATTCCATGATTCAGCATGGTGACCTGGTTACTGCGTAACTGTGGTCAAGGTGACAGATACATTTGTTCAGAATCTTTTGGTTGCAAATAACAGAGAACAAGACTCAAACTGCTAAGATAAAGATTTTGTACTTCATGTGACTGTAAGGCAAAAATATCGAATAGATAAGACTGGATCCAGCAGCTCAATGATAGCTGACTTTTCTGTCAATGAAAGATGGCTGTCAATGCTTCTGGAGGCCATACATGTCCTTGTTCACATCTATCAAGAAAAGTGTGGCAATGGAAGAGCAAGGGATCTTTTTTTAAGAGGCCTCCATCAAAAGCCTCCTTACTTTTTATTGGTTTGCTTTGGGTCACAGTCCCATGTCTAACTCAATCAGTAAGGAAAGGGAACAGGCTTTCTAGTTTGGTGACGCCATTCAAGGTCCATCCCTAAAGTAAGAGAAGGGTCAGTTTCCCCTTGAAACATGTTGACTGAATGAGAGAGGATCTCATATTTGAACAAAACTCATTATACTATTTTCAAACAGAAAGGAAATGTATGCAGGGCATCGAAACCTAGCAAAATCCTCTGTAATGGGTAATTAGCTCTTTCACATTGGGATAGAAGGTGTCTACAGTTCCCTCTGCTTCTTATATTAGGTGTAAGTAGAATGAATGGTACAACTTCTTACTACAGGCTAATACAGGAAGTAGCTGTTTCTACTGTGAAATTGCCAACAAGTTTCCTGTGTAAAGGTGGGGAGACAGTCTGTGGGCAATTCGATTGTTATTTAGGAAGGCTTTAGTTCCCACACAAGTGCAACCACAAATGTGACACATGACTCAAGACTTTTAACTCTTCTGGACCTCTGGTGTCAGGTGACTTCTGACTTTAAACATTTGGCTTCTTTTGAGTTAGGTGGGTGTACATGGCATAAATATGGATTATCTGTTACTAGTCTTTGAATATGTAAGAACTAAAAGCTTTATGCCATTTTTTGAGCTACGAATAACATAATGGCTGGTAAAAGGAACCATAGACTATTATTTCTAACATAAATGATTGAGACAGGGCCATAATTAATCAACAGTCACACAAATGCCAAAAACTGGCAAAGTGGTTTAAATAGGAAGGAAGAAATCCTCCACACCAACCCACAGGTGACCTTCTACAGAGAAAATGAGTTTTATGCCATAAATAAACATAAGTATAATGAACAGGAAGTGGCTCATTGTTAAAAAAAGAGATCATCTGATTATCTCTTGCTGATTATATAAACGCCAGAGAGCAATTTTAAGTATTCTAAAGATAACTAGAACAATTTACAAATGCCTTTATACAGAGTAGCAAGGGAGCACTGCATCAGAAAAGCGTGCTGACCTTGGCAAAAGATCATTATAGAGTAACTTGTACGAAAGAGCACAGATTCTGTTATATCACCTTTTCGTTGGTAAGAATTGGTAAGCAAGAATTGGTAGCTAGTTTTTGATTTCTGAATAAAATGATAAAGAATGTTTTTATAGGAAACACATGCAATTGAAACAGAAAAATTTCATCCGAGTGTGATAGCCAGTCTTAGGTCCTCTACCATGAGTTCAGGCTCTAGAGACAGATATTCCTGAGATCGGTTCCAGTTCCAGAACTTAAGACCTTAAGGCTTTGGCAAGTCTCCAAATATGTCTCTAAGCCTTGGTTCCCACACATCTATAAAATGGAAAACAAAACAAAACAAAACAGCACTTACCTGCTAGACTTGCTGATAGAAAGAAATCAGGGAATGTACATAAAGCACTGAGTATAATGCCTGGCACATAATAAGTGCTCAAAACTTGTTATTTCCTAAAGGGAGTATTTTCTCCTTTCCAGCTTCTGTGCAAGAAATTGCAGGGAATGTCATGCATCAGGGATCAATGTCACAGGTTACCCGGTTTCTCATGAATCACCTTCACCCACACAGTGAACAGAAATACATATCACAGGTGTAATTGACCTGGTTTTATTCACCAGGGTTGCTTAGTGCCCAGCACAGAGCCTGACCCATAGTGGGCATGAAGTGAACATTCATTGTCCAGTCGACTGACTGATACTCTGGGGAACTGGGCAGCTACAAGTCTGCTGAGTGGTAGTAACGACGCAGCTGGTCCCCACTCTGGCTGAGGGGAGAAATGTGTTGTTTTAATTTGTTGTACATTTTCCTTTTCACTGCCCAGAGTTTTGAGCATGCCTGGGTGTTCCCTCAGTCTTCTTGCCAGAGCCAATCCCACCCACCTACCTCCCTTATCCATTAACACACTCTCTTGTTACCTTCAACATGATATTCCAGATAGGATCTTAGCATAACCTAGAGCAAGTGTTCTTCTTCAACCATTGCTGGAAAATATTTTTATGCCTACAGAAAAGAGTTCCTGACTTTTCATTGTGTTCTCACTTTTCAAACCAGACATCTTTACTTGCATTTTACCATTTTATTCTTTTTCTAGTTTCTGCAACAAAAGAAAGAAGTTGCCATTTCTGAGTACTGAAAATGAGGCAGTAGTGTGCTGGGTGCTTGTAGTGGATTGAATTATGTCCCCCAAAACTCCCTGGAGCTTGAATTGTGTCCCCCAAGTTTTATGTATTAGAAACTTGGTCTCCACTGTGAGTGTTAAGAGGGTGGGAATCCTACTACGGTATTGAAGGTGGAGCCTTGAATTGAAATTGTAGGACGGTGCTGTAGCACATAGTTTAAAAATGGTGGTCAAGGGCATGGTTCTGAGGGCTTTAAAAGGAGAGAGAGGGGAGTCTGTCTCTCTTTCTGTGCTCCACCATTTTACAATGTGATACCCTGCATTACTGAAGTCACCACCAAGACCCTCACCGGATGTGTTCCCTGGACTTTGGACTTCCTAGCCTCTGAAACTGTAGGCAATAAATTTTGTTTTCTTATAAATTACCCAGTTCCACATATTTTGGTATAAGCAAGGGAAATGAATGAATACAGTGCTTTTATGTAAATTATGCAATTTAACACTTTCACAACCTGAGGGAGGTAGCAAATATCAATATTTTTATTTTACATTCCAGGAAACTGTGGTTCAGAGAGCTTGAATAAATTGTACAAGGTTACAAAATAGCAAGAGCCCAAGCTGGGATTCAAACATGTCCCAAAGTCACATTATTTCCACCTGATTCCCTGCCTCTCCTATAGTGCATGCCTTTGATTATTTTCATCCCATACTCATCTTAAAGCACAGGTCAAATGTTGCACATTCTTTTATGCCAATGCTTTTGACTCTGTTAAATATATTTCTCTTTTATTGAGTGTGGACATTTAACCAGTATTCTGGAAGTAAATGAACTTCACAAGAACTTAGAACCTGTAGCATGGAGTGTGAAAGCATGGAATTTAGAATCAGACAGATGTGATTATCAGCATCCCTGGGAAACAAATATAGTCATCTTTCTTAGCCTTAGTTTCTTCATCTGTAAAGCGGGGATGTTAATACCTAACCCGGAAGAGATTTTGAGGATGACATGAGGTAACATATATGAAGCACTCAGCATGAGGCCTTGAGATAGGAGGTGCTCACTCCTCCTGGGATTGGGTTTCAGGCCACCCCCCTAGGACTCAAGCTCCACCTCTGAGTCCTAAGCTACAGTGGCCTATAGCACCTATTTTCAGCAACAGTATGTGGAGATTGAGACCACAGTGGGCAGACTTATGAAATCTTGGTGGCCGAGCATGCTCAGTAAAAAAGGAATGTATCCCTTAAATGACCTTCCACTGGAGGCACTAGAGAGCAACTAGAATATTCTAAGTGTATTCAGTACATGTGATGGAATTTGACCAATAAGCATGCTCCAGAGATCAACTGAGCATGTGCAAGACTAGGTTACAAAACTGGGAACCATCTCATTAGTGGAATATTACTAGATAGCATGAATATTCACAGAGAGCCAAACTATAAAAGTCGAATCCAGGAAGAAGGCAGGGTTGTTGCTCACTCTTCTAGAGCCGGACCACACTTCACCTGAGGTGTGTATTTTTTACTTTTTGTATCATACTTGCCTTTAGCAGGCTGTGCTCACTCTTTTGAGCTAGCTCAGACTTTGTCTGTGAAGTACATATTTCTTACTTTTGTATTAAATTTGCTGAGGCTGCTGCTCAGTCTCTGGAGCTAAGCTGCACTTTCCCTGTGAAGTCTGTATTTCTTATTCTCTGTATTAAACCTGTTTTCACTTTCCACTGTCACTCTGCTCTTGAATTCTTTCCTGTGGTGGGGTCAAGAACCTAGTAGAGGACAAGGTGGGTTGAGGCCAACTATTGGGCCTCTGCAGACCCTCTCCTCTGGTATCATCCTCAAGCAGTGCACTCCCTTCAAGACCCATGGCTTTGACTTGAGTAGCATATGGCAGGTTGAGGTATTTTCCAACTGCCTATGATCCTTGTGTCCTAACTTCAAGACAAAAGGGAATAGATATGGCATAAAGAAAGGAGAAAAGTACTCATTCCCAAGTTTTGGTTTTGTTGCCCAAGTTTTTTAGTAGCTTCCTCTGGATTGCAGATGTCTTCAAAAACTTGAACTTTTCAGTTGCAAATCCACAAAGAATTAATGCAAAGTGGAGACAAATGTCTATAAACATTCCAGCAGCTTATGAGGATGACTAGTTTTACTGAGTTCTAGTTTTCTTCATCTGCCAGCTCACCTCATAGTGAATATGAGTTATAAATTAACTTATCTACTTTAATATAATTTGCTTCATGTTTGACCTTTAAAAATCACAAATGTCAGTAGAAAAAATTCTCCTTTTTTCTTCCATAGTAAGCAGCAAAATATTTCTATATCTACAATTAAGTATCTTGAGAACTGCTTTCGAACAAAGATAAAGAAAACAACCTTCTTTATTTAGCATTCATCTATAACAAGAGAGAGAGAGAGAGAGGAGAGAGCACGGACATTGTTCTTTTCAACCGTCTGTCTACTTGTCACATGAGTTATTTTTCTCTCAGACACTTTACAGGCCACAGATTTGGAGGCAGAGTGAGAGTCTGGGCAAACAACAAACCATTTTCGCTACAAAGAAGAATCACTTTCTCCTATCTGTCTAACTTTGGAAAAAGATAAAACTCTTAGCAGGTGATCCTCCCAGTCCCAGCACATGTATTCTGGGGCTTTGAGAAGGGGCTTACCCTTTCTGTCCCAAACAATCTATTCCCTAGAATGTTCCTCCCTCTGAACCTCAGATCCTGCCTTGGGAAACTCTTACTCCCCTCTGAAAACACAGTTGAAATGTCTCCTCCTCTTTGGCTCTTTCCTGGACTGTGCTCCAGATCAAATTCCAGGAGGATAATTTATTGGTGGATCCACACCCTCCCACAGCATCATGTGTGTGCCTCTAATGTAGCTCCTGTCACACTCCCTGCCAGTGGTTTGTTTATGAGTGGCACTATCATTGGATGGTGACTTCCTTGAAGGCAGGCATTCTACTCAGTCCTCTGTTCACAGCCAGTAGCCCAAGGATTGGGATACAGTTGTTTAACACACCACCTCACTGAATGAACATGAAATATTTCCTGATGTAGTTATCTACTGATTTAGCTTTTTTCCTTTGTTTTAGAATAATTGCTTATTTCAGTGATTTGCTCATGACTCTGTTATTTGAGTGGGGCTTGGTGGGGCAGCTTTTCTGCTCCATATGATTTGGCTGGGGAGGCTGTGATGGGGCTGGAAGATCCCAGGTGATGTCAGCTGGTGTGGATGAAAAGCCTGGGATCTAGGTGGTCCTCTTACTCTCACATCATCTGGGGCCTCTCTCCACGTGGTCTTTCTTGCTGGCAGGGCAATGGACTTCTTACGTGGTGGCTCAGGATTCAAGAGGGTGAAAATGGATGCTGCTAGGCCTCTGGAGGCCAGAATGGAACTGATGCTTTTCTCCTGTTGTTCAGACAAGCCACATGGCCAGTGCAGATTCAAGGGGAGACGAAATTGACTGAAAAAGAACTGAAAAAGAATGAAAAGAATTATTGCTGGTCATCTTTTCAGGCAATCCACCACATTCTGTGCTTAGACCTCAGATCTAAGAGCTCTGCTGAGGACTGGGGCTAATTCCCTTGTCCTTAAAGTATTTTCTTGTTATATACTGAGTTCTTGTGGAAGATTTTGGAAATACTATTTTTCACTAGCTATTTATGAGTGAGTGAGTGTGTGTGTGTGTAGCGGGGTGTTATTGTGGTTATTTGACATTCTTCTGAAAATCTCTTCTGACAAGATTTTGGGGTTAGGAGTGTTCCTGAAAAGAAGAAATAATAATAACTGCCTTGATTTTATTACTGCTTCTTTACACATGTATCACTGGGCTTTTGAGAATAGTCAAATTGTGGGAAGTCATATGAAATAAAGTATCCTTTAAATTATTATCCAAAGAGAAGGTTTTCTTTAATAGTAGGTAAAGGGGAACATCTATGATACTAATTTTAGGTATGGCATTATACTCACCTATATTTCAGCTTTGCCTTCATGTACAATAATCTTTTCTCTCCCTAAAGTAGGCATGATATCCTTTTCTTTTAAAGAGAAGCTGTTTTGTAGTTTCTTATTTTTTAAATGAAATAGCTACGTAAAATTAAAACGAAAGATTAAAGAAAACAATTGCACAATCACTCAAGTGCTGACTTAAGCTATTTGTTCTTCAAAGTTTTTAATAAGATGATTTCTTTTAAAATACAGGAAGCTACAGGAAACAGAATATTAGAGCTGGAGGGAGAGGCCCCAGCATCATCTTGCCCAGCACCTTCGTTCTGTAGATGAGAGATGACTCTGGAAGTTACATAATGCCATATATGAAAAGTCAGAAAAACTATTACTTAGAGGATGTGTTAAGATGAAAAGTCACAGATATCCATCTTTGAAATGTTATTTAGCTCCATATTTTTCCAGCACTCTTGGAAGAAAAAAAAAGGAAGGAGATATACATGAATATGAAGGCAATTAAAATACACAGTGGATAAATACCTTTAGCAAGAGAGCCTAAGGTTCTGGCTGCCTTTACTTTTGAATAAGAGTAAGATAAGAATTCATTGTTTTAAGTACAAATTATAATTTGGAAATGTTCTCAGTTTGTAAAAGTTATTCCATATTTTAGACCTGGAATGACATTTAATGACTTCAAATACGCTCTCCACATATAGACCAGAACATGTATGCATGTGTAACTGGCCAATCATTAGCTTCGTACAGACCTTACTTTTTCTTTCATTCATTCACTCAACAAAGTCTATTAAGTTCCGCTGATGTACCAGGTAACATTCAGCAGTGAACAAAACAGACACTCCCTTTGCTTACAATGAGAGCTTATATTCTAATGGAGGCTTAGCATTTTTCTTATTTTGGAATAAAGACTGAGTGAATGCTAAATATTCAATGACTTCAACATCACTGACTGTAGGTGCTGTGAAATGGGAAAATGCCTCTCAGCCACTGTCTGTATTTGTCTTATGTTTTCTTTGTCAAACAGTAACCATTCTCATTTACTAGGACTTTTTTTTTTTTCACGAAACCAATACCATAAAAATTTTGTCGGACTAATGACAAATGTTTTCATTATCATTATCATTACCATTTATCATTATTGCAGCAGCATTAACCCTTATGTTAGAACGGTACAGAGACTATTAGTACAATACCTGAAAGATAACTTGCAAATTCAAGATGGGCCCTCATTCCCCACTTTTAAAAAAATTAGTTCGTTCTTCAAGGTTCCCTTAGCATTTTACTTATAGCCCAACCTTCATTAATTCCATTGTATAGCTTATTGTCTGTGTATATGTATCCTTCACTAGACAGTGGGCTCCTTGAAAGTAGAACTATGCCTTATGCATTCCCTTATCTCTGTAGCACCAGCCTAGTTTATTCAGCAAATGTTATGCAATTATTATTTGATTTAGGATTTGATTTCATCAAATGCCTTGTGAGGCAGGTAGTGTAGGTATCATCTGCATTTTATAGGCAAGAACTTGAAGTCAGTAGAAATTATTATACGCTCAAGGCCACAGTGCTTATGAGGACTGGACAAAGAACTTGAATTTGCATCCTATGACTCCCAGTCCAGTGCCCTTTCTCTGAAATGTCATGACCTCCCTGCGTATATCTATAGTTTTCATTGTCACAGGTGTGTCTTCGTCACTACTCTCCATATTAATGTTTTTCTTTGCTTATGTCTCTTCTACTTGCTTAAGCCTGAGTTGACCTTTTAATCTTTATCCTGCTTCAATAGTTATAGCAGAAGGGAGGCCAGAACAAATAAACTGCTTTATTATTCTACTCTAAAAAATTAGTCACCAGTTCATCTTTGGCTTGTATACTTTTTATAAGTTTTAAGCAATAGAGAATTACCTAAGAGTTCCAGGGCTAAGATTAGTTATAGGGAGATTCATTAGGGCACAAATGTAAGATAGTAACAAATCATGGGATACATATAAGAAACATTAGGTGGAAGAATTTAATTTTAATGATTAACAGTATTGAGTGTTACATTAGTGTTACACTACTTAGACCATCTGAGGTTCTGGTTATCAAACCAGAGTGGTATTCAAATATCTGGCTGACTGGCTCAGAAACTTTTGGGATGGGGTCCAGGAATCTTCACTGTAACAGTGTCTTCAGGTGATTCTTACGTTTAGTCCACTAAAGCATGAGACTCAATGGACAAAAATGGTATTTTTAAAATTGAATATACATAAATTGCAGGTAAATAATCTGAGGATCTTGTTAATACACAGGTTCTGATTCAGTAAGTCTAAAGTGGGGCCTGAGAGTGTTTTTCTAACAAGTTCCCAGGTGATGCTAATGCTGCCGGTTTGTGGGACACACTTTGAGTGGGAAGTCACTACCTATTTGGGTAGCTGCTGTGATATGGGTTCTATGCAAAATGAGATGGAAAAAGTGGATTTGAAAAAACTTCACTGTGATTTATGACAGAATTCTCCTTTGTCAGGTCATCAGAAAAACTTTGCTAGAGGGTTCAAATTGCTTTTCAATGTTTTAGTGGGTCGTACTCTCATCTGAACTGGCCAAGAGGCAGCTTGGCTTTATGCAGTTTTAGTTGTAAAGAGCTGGGTGGGAGACCATGAAACACTCCATCAACGCATTTGTGATGGGGCCTCCTGCCCTTCCCTTTCTAGTTTCAAATAGTTCAGAAAAAAAAGAAAATTTATTTTCTAGTTTCAAATAGTTTGGGGAAAAATGTAAATTCTTTGTGTAGCACATCATCCAGGCTAGTTTTTTAAGGCTCATCTGTTTTACTCCTGCCAATTAAGAGCAACAGCTGTCTTGCAGGGATGGTGGTCGTTAGGAAGGGACACAGCTGTGGGATGTAGATGAGATAACAGTTGTACAGCCAAGATAAGGCATCACTGGAATGCAAACTGCCATAAGCCTAATTTATAACACACATTCAAGGGGAAAAAACTTAAAGCAAAATCAACTAAAATAACAACTCACCCAATAGGGAAAACAAAACAAAAAATCAACCCAGAGATGTTTAGCCCCAAAGTCAAGTTTTCTCAGACTATTTTAAAAACAAGATTTAGACAAAAAATTGACTCAGAGAGATTTCAATTACCTCAGTTGTCTACAATGCCTTGACTTATGAATTTGTATCTAAGATTTAAATATTGATGCAAAACCAGTCCCCCGTGGCTCAATACAATTTGAAACTTCCAAAGTTCTAGGTCTTATGCTGTGACAAAGATGGTGGACTTGCTGAAAACCAAAACAACAGTCAAAGACAAATATTAGGAAAGTTATATTATCATAGTAAAAATATTATTTTACCAATATAATAACCCAAGAGCCCAATGAGCTATATATAATTAGTTTCTTCTTTTTAAATGTGGGAGTAGAACATTATTACACTCGCATATTTCAAAAGGAATGTGGCTTCAGCCACACCCCGCTGACATCCGCATCCAGCCAAGCAACTACTGAGCTACCACTGGAAGCCCCCTGGTCTCCCGGCAGGAACGAAGGGGGTGCCATGGGCCTCAGCCCTGCCCCTCCTTCCTCTTTCTCCCATCCTATTTCCCTCCCCTTCCCTTCTTTCCTTCCCCCACCAACTGCTCTGCAACATCTTAGAATGTAAAAAAAATATATTATTAAATAAACTTAAATTTTAAGAAAAGGAATGTAACACTAATGTAACACTCAATACTATTAATCATTACAATTAAATTCTTCCACCTAATGTTTCCTGTATGTATCCCATGATTTTTCAGATTTCCACAGTCTTATTAATGCTATTCCTCTTGTAATACATTGTTTTTCTCATCCCTGAACACCCAAATCCCACTCATCTTTTATACGCTATATCAAATCCAATTATCTATAAAGCCTTTTGGGATTCTCTCAGCTGAAATTACTATATTCCTACCTTGAACTCTCATCACAGTTTAGCTGCACATTTCTTATGCCACACATAACTTTCTCCTTGGAGTTACAGTCAATTAAGCACATGCTTTATCTTCTTCTCTAATCTATAAGTCTACTGAAACCGAGAGACCTGTCTGACTCACCTTTGTATTCTTAGTACCTATTTTGTTCTATTGAATAAGTGCTGAATTAAAAAAAACAAAAGTTGGTTGAATGCGTTTCCTTGGAGGTTCTGTGAGGGGAACACCCACTTATTAATTCAGTTTTGATCAATGAAAGGGACTTGGATTTAAGAGAGTTGCACAAGAGGCAATAAAGGATGGGAAATCTTGGTCAGTCAGGAAGATCAGATAAATTATTAATCCTGAAATATTCTAGTGTAGGTCCTCAGCAGAAATAGAAGTCATATTTCTGAAATTTATTTGTAGTCATTACCCAAATTTAACACAGGCATAATTATAATATAATATACAATATGCTAAAGGATGTAAGGAATTGCTATGTGATTTCAGAGGAAAAAAAGACTATTAGTATTGATGATAAAACAAGGCTTCATTCATTTATTCAATCAGAAGATAGTTACTGAGTTCCTGTATTTTAGGTCCTTGACCTCATGTAGTTTATGGTCTGATTGGAGAGATGTGTACTAATCAATACAATCACATAAATAACTATAAAACCAGACTTATATAAGAGTTAGTGACATAATTAATGCATAGAGCTTGACCCACTAAACAAATGTTTAATAAATATCAGCTATTCTAATGATTAGCTTTTAATCTATAAGAAATGAGGTGCTACCAAAGGTGTTTCAGCAAAAAACCAAAAATGATTAAAGATATGTTTCCTGTTGCTTAGTCTAGGATTAATTTATTAGAGAAGCTGGAGTGGAAAGTGAGTAGAATTAGAGAATCTGTTCCACCTCAAATCCATACTACGTATGTCATAAATTAGAGCACCTTCAGGGGGAAGAGATGGAAACATACACAGTATTAGAAATGTTATGGAGTAGAATTGACATGGAATAACTTATTTGAAAGGGGGCAAAAGATCACAGAGACGTGGAGCATGGGAAACCATAACTATGGTGGTGATCGTGAAAGAATCTGGGAATACAGTATTAGGAGCAGGTTCATGAGGGAGATAAAAAATTACATTTGGACTCACTGAGGTTGAGATGTCGGGATTCCCAGGTGGAGGTTCTCAGAGGGTGGTTAGGGATGGAGAGAAGTCATCTTCACAGGGGATGTATGAAATTACCTTTGAAGGATCATAGAAAGAGGACAAGGACAGAGTCTTGGGAATCCCCAAAATGTTGGGTTGGGAGGTAAGAAGATGTGAGGAAAAGAAGGGAGGGCAGGAGGACAGAAGAACTGTGAATGAGCAGGGTTACTGGCACCACAGAGAACAGCGCTCTAGAGGACAGCAGTTTTAAATTCCTGGGACAGCGTGGAGTGAATGGCAGCTGAGGTCTGCTGGATTTGGCCACAGGAGATCACTGACTATCATCACAAGGACACTTTTAGAAAAGTTGTATGGGGTAACCAAATTATAACATTTTGAGGAATATTCAGGAACTAAAGGCAGTAAACACGGACTGCTCTAAAGAGAATTTGGGTGAATTAAAGAGCAAGATGATTACGTCACTTAGGCTGAGGAAATGCAAAAGGTGAAGAAACATTTTCTTAGAATGTAGGAGACTTGAGTTAGGATCTCCATTTGAGATATGGAGGTATTTTGCATGTTTTGGTTTTATTACTTGGCTAGATTAAAAAATCTGAAATAGTGAGTTCATGAGATGAAACTGGAGCAGATGTGTTCAGAAGTGTACCAGGCCTGGTGCTGTTCTGATTTGATGTAGAAAAATGGATATCATTGCATTACTAAGTTATCCAAAATGGCTGTGGAAAGGCAGACTAGATCACTAATGGTGGTCCCTCCTACCTGCTAGAGGCGGTGTACCTTGACCAGACAGAAAACACTCTTCCTGAGCTCCTGCTAGTAGTAGTGAAAAGAATAATAGAGAATTTATAATGTTACACTGGTATTCTAGATTGTCAGTCTGATCATATTCCTATGAATGAGCCCACAGCTATGTGCGTTTTCAATTTTGATATAATGACATGAGAATTACTGACTCCTGTGTTTGTTTGGAGCTGGAAGCACTATTTTCCAAGGTTGGTAGAATGTGTATTATACGTACATATGAATGAATGTACTTGTGTAGTTATGTGAGTATACATACGTGTGTGTATATGTACATGTAAAAACTACCAGTTATTGAGCACTTACTGGGTTGCAGGCTCTAAGAAAGATGGATTAGTAATATCCATTAGTAATCATCATCCTAGCCTTACAAGGCAGAGAATATTATCCTGCTTTTATAAATGAAGAAGTTGGAATTTTAGAGGTTAAGTACATTGTCCCAGGTCACACAGCTGCTGAGGGGTTGCAGCTGGGGATTGAAATTCAGCTCTGCCTTGCACATTTTTCTCCTTTTTGGATACACAAACAGGTGACAAACATAGCAGTGCTGTGTATTTTATAAGAGATAGGAGGAAGCTGTTACTGGAAATTGTGTTCTGCATTTCATTGAATTCTTGAAATGACCTACTTTTTCTTCACCTTTTGTAGGACTTGTTGCAGAAAGTTGGAGTTAGAAGAAATCTTAAAGAACTTTATTTCTAGAAACTGAGGCTAGAGATTTTCTCAACATTATCCAGACTCTTCATGGCTGAGCCACAACCATAACCAAATCTTCTAAGTTCTCAGTCTGCTATCCCAAGTCTTCCTTAAAAAGTATGAAGAAAGGCAAACCTATGGATTTCTTATTGATTTACTTCCATCATTTAAAAGACTTCTTAGCATTCTGGGCAGAATCGTCTCGCAAACGTTGGGTGCCTTGAACTCATGTGGATTTCGTTAATGCTAAAAATGTTCTTAGTAGAGTTTTTCCCATTATGTTTTTGACTGATATTTCATTTTTCTTTTACAAGCAGAAAAATACAAGGGCTCTAAGGTGTATGGTGTAAAAGCAATTGTTAAAATAAAGAATGATGCATGTCAAAATGATTTATATGGGTAATTTAATTGGAAATGTTGCCATTAACATAAAACACTCCACTTGACATGGGCTCTATGCATTGTTATCAGCATTATACAAAAGAGATCAATAGTGCATTTTTTTATGCAGTGATATTTTATTATGGTAGCACTAGTGGTGATAATCCTTATGATAGTTTACTTTATTCAGAATTAAGTCTTAAAGCTTCTCAAAGAAGTTTCAGCTTCTTCCAAAACCTGGCATTGATCTGCTATTATATAAAGCACTATTGCTCCTTCTACTGTGGCTAAACTTTAGAAATAGAATGCTACAGAGATGAAACACCACCTGGGATATTTCTCCATTAAAGAAGGACAGCAATTGTAACAGGCTTGGTGCTTTTGTGAGTTTATTTTAAACAGTCCTAAAAAAGTAGAGTTTGTAATTTTCCTTCAGATTACAAGCTGACATTTTGAAAAAAAAAAAAAAAGTAGCAGGGAATGCAGTACTTCTGCGTGGTGGCAGCTGATAATTACCATAGTGTGAGCGGGGCTCGATATAACCCAGGCATTTTAAGAAACATGGCTGATTACAGTGCTTTAAGAGTAACTCAGTTCGGGAATTTTGCTTTGTTAGGCAAATTTAACTGTCTTGCCCCACCGATCTCATCTCACTTTCTTCTTTTGCTTTCCAACCAAAAGCTACCTTTATGTCTTCAATTGCAAGGCTGTTCCCAGGAAGAGCTATGTGTAAAACTCAAAAATAAAATGTAAAAAATCTTCTAAATGGAACACGTATAAAACTGATGCTCATCATGGGTATGTATCTGAAAAGTTTCACTCTGCAGCAGCATTTTGCATCATTTGAGATGTCTACTTACATGTTTTATTTTTGGAGAACATAAAAGAATTATTTTGTGGCTGATGTCAAAATAAGAAAATATCACAAGTGGAAATGTGCACCCTAGGAAACTTAGAGGGGAGAGTTATTCCTAACCGTATAAGAAGAAAATTAGGAACATTCTAAGCAATATATTTTCAACTATAGCTATTAAACATACACAATTCACTTTTTAAATTAATCATAGTTTAGTTGCCCAGTTCTGAGTGAAGACATAAAAATAAATGAGTGTGTGTGTGTGTGTGTGTGTGTTTGAGATACACACACACACACACACACACACACACACACAAACACACACACACAGTATATGACCAGGATATTCTGAGCATCTGTGGTTTAAAAGTCAGTGGAAGATACACATTGACAAGAATGCAGACTGTAGTAGCTGCTCTTTCAATGAAAAACTGTTACTCAAGCATCATATTTTATATGAGTTATTATTTGTTCCAGTACCCAATTTAAAAAATTCAGCTCAAGAAATGCGCCAAACCTCTTCTTCTGAAAATGGCTGAAAATACTTGCAATCAGGGCAGATCCAGGTTTTGTGATGTCCAAAGCCCTGCTAAAGGAAAATAATACCGAACTATGAACATAAAGTTAGATCAACTGCCTTGGAAACTGAGAGGTGTTGATGCTGAACTTCATTTGCTTCATGGTAAATCCACCTTTACTTGGGATATGGATTAGTTTCTACAAGAGTGAGATACAAACACCCACGTTTGATGATGCAGTGTTCCTTCAAGGATTACCCTGGTATTTAAGGCAGAGACAGCTTTGTCTTTATCGGTCACTTTCTTCCAACACCAATTGTTCGTCCTACAGAGTTTGCCTTCATTAATTCCTATTCTCTCTCCTACCTAACTCATACAGATATGACCCTACTTTACACTTCTGTTGCTACTTCTCCAAGCCTACATCTTCAATAAATATTTCATATTGTGTTAATATAGCATCAAGTTAGTGTTCTGGGTTGAATTGTTTCCCCAAATTTATATGATGAAGCCCTAACACCCCGTTCCTCAGAATGTGACTGTATTTGGAGATGGGGCTGTTAAAGAGGCAAGTAAATTAAAATGAGACCATTGGGGTGGGCCTGATCCAATCTGACTGTTGTGTTTATGAGAAAAGGAAATTTGGACACAAAGAAGAGATGCATAAACACTGAAAGACCATGTGCAGGGGCAGCAAGAGGGTAGCTATCTGCATGCCAAGAACAAAAGTCTCAGGTGAAATCAACCCTGCTGGCACCTTGACGTTGGACTTCTAGCCCCTAGAACTGTGAGAAAATAAATTTCTGTGTTTAAGCCACCAAGTTTGTGGTATTTTGTATGGCAGCTCTAGCAAATGAATACAGTTAGCTAGAAATTATCAAATAAACCATCACTAACTAATTTCTTCCTCACATCAATATGCTTAATGACACAGAAGCTAACAAAATGCCTATGGCACACACATATATTGGTTGAATGAAAGACCAAATGCTTACATGCATGTATGTATGCAATTAGGGTAGATTTTAACAGGGTGTGAAGAAAATGCATGCTTCTTTACTTTCTTCCCTACGACAATGTTGATTACAAGGAGAGACTGTAGTGATGCAATAAAATCCATGTTTTAATATGTCTTACTGATGATCAAATATGTACATTCATTGAGTCCTTATGCTATGGAAATTTAAAGAAATAAGAGGTGGCCAAAGTTCTCTAAGTATGTCAGGGAATTGAAATCATGGAAGACATTCTTTTCCTGATGAAAGTTGTGTTCACAAGGTACAAAAATACATTTTTGCCATGGTATTGTACAGTGGGCTGGCTATTTATGGGCCACATAGGTTGCTGTCTGAAGTTTGTGAAGTTTCCTTGACTGTAAGAATGGATATTGTCAGATTCTTTTGAAGAAAACCTAGGAAAGCTGGCTCATTCAACCCATTTCACAGGGCTTAGGACTCATGCGTGTCAGGAAGCCAATTTATGAATCTATAATCACTTGCAAATGACTATCCTGTGAGTATAATAATTCAGAAGAACTAATTATGTTCTATGTGGCTGCTTGGTGAAAGTAAAGAAAAATAGTTGTTCTTAAAGGAGAGTCTCATCCAGCTAGAAATGTGTTGTGATGAGTTGATCTTCTATTATCTGAGGTTATTTCATTTGGATTTGGAAGATTGTTTATTCATCCATTGTACTATTCACTTGCTTTTTAAGCATGATTTATTGAGCCACTACAATGTGCATTGTGCTAGGCATTGGAAAAACATTGGTAAACAATACAGACATTATCCCTGTCTGCATGGAACTTATAGTTTAATTATCATAGCTTAGCTAGTAGATTGCATTTACTTTTTCCACTGATTAACAACATTTCTCTTTACTTTGGCTAAGAGGTGCTGCTTTACTTTCTGTAGTGCTTATTTCTGCAAGTGTTTATGGAAATATTATATGCATCTAATAAAACATTTTTTGAAAGCACTGTTCAAATTTTCTGTAAAAACTTAAGGCATTCCAAATTGAAGAATCTCATGGCCCATGCTTTAAAAGCTAAGGAATCATAACACAAATCAAAGTGACAGAAAAATGAAACTGAAAAGTAGGAGGGTACTTCAAAAAGTTCATGGAAAAATGAAATTAAAAGATAATGCAATCTTTCCATGAACTTTCTGAAGAACCCTCATATCTGCAAAATAAACACACATTTCATAGTTAGCCAAAGCACAATCAAATATTAAGATCTATGTATTTTCCCCCCATGTTGGAATGAGTCTATTGGGCTAATTCTCTAAAAGCAGAAAAAATTCTAATTTCTAGGGGTTTCTATGGACCAATATTTGGTCTTGTATTTTTCTCTTCCTAATTACATCAAATCAAGTGAAATTTTGGCTTGCCTGGATTCTATGCATACACATCAAAGACTCCTATTCCTCTACTCCCAAGTTCCTTGCCTACCTAGCAACTTACTAAGATTAAATTGTGTAACCTTGATGAGCCACAGTCGTGGTTCTTGATGTTCACACACATATAAAATCATTGATTTATTTGTAATGTTAGAAAAAAGAAAACATTTAATTTCAAGGCACCTAATAATTTTTGGGTTGATTTTGTAGATTCTGTCCAAGGAGTGATCTTGTAAAAAAACTGTCTGGGGTGGGAATGTATGAAGTCAAAGACATACAGAAGTGGCCCATTATCTAACCACATCACCTCTCAGAAGCTGCAACCCCTGTGAGTTCCATAAAGTGAGCTGAATGGCATGATAGTCTAAAGGGTACAAAAACTAGACATCTAAAGAGGCTTTCTTGTTTCAAGGATATACCTAACCTACTTTAAAAATATTCCTTTAATGGGGAGTTTAAAGTAAGTTCCTTCCTATTGTGAGGTCCATGGATCCTTAGGTAGATCTTTCCTTTGTCATTTTGGGTAACTTCAGATGGAATATTGTCATATTGTCTCTCAGGAGAAGCTCTTTTCTTTGGCTTGCAAATAATTTAGATATTTTAAGTCCAATTCTCTGCTTTAAAACTCTGCCTACTTGTAATTTCTTACTAGAATCTGAGCTAACATTTAAAAATGCTACCATACTGCACATAAATACTGTTGGCAAAACTTTTATGGCTACTGATGACACTATAAAAACTGCCTTCATTTTAAGAACTCTAGAGGATTTGTACATCTGCATAAGCGCTTGAGTTCCCCGCTTTGTGGGGGAAGAATTGATGGGGATGATGAGATCATTATCTCCTTCTATCCTCGTTTTAATTCATGGGAAGCCTGATTAGAACGTACTTGAGTGTAGGTCTGTTATACTCAATTTTATTGCCCTCATAAGTTTACTAGACACATATTTGTCCTTATAAATTTTTTTAAAAACATAATCATTGTTTAATCACATGTATTTGGTGCAAAATACTTTCCTTCATACACTTACGGGGATAAACATTTTATTTTGGTTCCAAGTCTTTGCATGTTGTTAAATATAGATTGAAGACATGCACAGATAGAATCAGTTCAGAGGGCTTTAGTCTCTTGGTTTTTAAAGTTTTCTTACCCATATGGTTGGGAGAGTCCTGGCCCAAGGAAGTGGGGACTTCGGTTCTATGTTTCATGCAGGCTACTTGCCTGCTGTGTGGTGTGACTCTGACCAAGTCACTGGACTTCTTGAAACAGTAGTCTCTTCATCTGGAAAGTGAGAGTATTGCACTTTTCTTGATGCTCTTTAAGTGCTTCCAACTCTACAAGGTTATGACTTTCTTTGAGAAATTACCAAGATATGCAATTATATACTGTATGATATTTTATTTCTCCTTTGGTACGATTAAGCACCTCCAGGATACTGACTTCTCTGTATTCTTTTCTGAAGATTCTTAGAGGTTTCAGAGTATAACTAAAGTTTCAGATATTTCATACATCTGTGCTGAAAAAGATCAGACTCGGATACAAAGTCTGGCTCCCTGTCATCTACTGAAGTAGTTCAACGAAATGTAAAAGAATGAGTTTCTACTCAGGTACGGTTTTATGCAACAGTAACTATGGAAGGCCAGAAATTCATTCAACATTTGGTCAGACTTAATCTTTTGAGGATGAGGTAGGAAACAGGACTTTTTGATTTTAATATATCTATTTATCTAATACATCTAACTTCTACCTATGTTTATAAACAAAATTCCCCATGAAACCACTTTGAATAATGCACTTGAGATGATTATTTCCGTCTATTTGTTTATGCATTTTGCACTATTCTCAGCATTCAGAATATATCAGTTTAAAAAACAAAGCGCACTTCCTTGGAGCTTATATTTTATTGAGGTTGCAGGGGATGCTGACAATTAACAATAGACACGATAAAAAATTAAACAATAGAGTATGTAATATGATATTATATATAATATAGTGTATGATAAATGCAATAGGAAAAGGAAAAAAGGAAAAAGTAGAAGAGGGTTAAAGGGATTCGGATGTTGGAGGAGGAGTTTATGATTTCTAATAGGCTTTTCAGGTAGATTGCATTGAGAAGGTGACATTTGAGCTAGATGTTAAGTGAGGGAATGAGCTATCCACATATCCATTTAGAGAAAAAGTGTTCTAAGCAGAGGGAATAGCAGCAAATGCAGTGACTCCAAAGTTGTGCAGTGCCTGGAGTGTCAAGATATATGGAGGAGGCTAGGGTGACAGCAGCAGAAGGAACAAGAAGGCGAGGGGCAGACTATATCGGGCATTACGCTGAATGTTTCCCATTTGATTCTCCAGATTCATTCATTTCTTTTTGCCACCCATAACTGCTTTGTCCTCTTGCTCCACTAGAGCTAGGGGTGAGAAAATCTCCACACTTACTAGCCTCAGAGCAGCACACCATCTATCACTGATCTATTAAACTCGCACCCTCACCTTTGTAAATATTCCCTGCTATGGTTTGAATATTTGTGTCCCCCTAAAATGCATATGTTGAAACTTAATCCTCCATACAATAGCATTAGGAGGTGGGAACTTCGGGTGGTGACTAGATCATGAGGGGAGAGCTCTCATGAATAGGATTCATGTCCTCCAAAAAGAACCACCAGAGAGTTTGTTTGTTCCTTCCATCTGTGAAATAGAGAGGAGCCTTGATCTTGGTCTTACCAATCTCCAGAACTGTAAGAAATGAACTTCTGTTGTTTATAAGACACCCAGTCTGTGGTATTTTGTTAAAGCAGTGCAAACAGACTAAGACAGTCCCTTATATTAAACTCCCCTCAATTACCATTTTAATTGTGCCATCTATTTTCCTTCCAAGCCCCTGACTGATAAATGCATTATAGACCATTATGAGGATGTCGGCATTTATTATGAATGAGATAGGGAAAGAAGCAGGAGGAATGGCCTCTACCTGCTGGCTGCTGTGTTGAAAATTATAAAAGGGCAAGGTTGAAGCAAGGAGAACAGTCAGGAGGCTACCACTGTAAGCCACGTGAGACTATATAGGCCAGTTAGTCTAATCAATATCCAACCAATCCCAGGTGTATCTCATAGCCTTGATAGGAAAACGAACTTTCTACCACAGCTTAAAGTCCAGGATGGTCTGTAAGAAGCAACTTGTCCCTGCCAGTTCTGGTTGTCTTGAAGCAAATTCTGTGTGTGACTAGTAGGATAGCTAGTGATTATAAGTAAAATTTTAAAAATCGTATTAAGTACACACCACTCATTAAATGGTATTCCATTTTTTTCTTCACAGGTTATTTGCTCTTTGCTTCAAGAACAAAATGAATTATTTTCTCATATTTCTCATTCTTCAAACAAATATTTTTGGATGTCTACTATGTTTTTTTCTAAGCAAACCATTTCAAAGAAGTTTGAGGTGGCAGGTGGGGAGGGCAAATATTAATCAAATATTATATAAGTACATGTCATGTTTCAAACTGAAAAGAGCTATGATGAAAAGATACAAAAGTGGTGAGAGGCTGTAAGAAGGAGATCTGTCCTTATTTGTGGGAATTCTGTGGAAGACTTCCTCGGAAAGCAATATTTGAGTTTTACAATAGATAACTATTTTATACCTACAGGGACAACAGACACTTTCATCAAGAATAGGAGTTCCTTCACACTTGGTATAACCAGAATCCAGTTAGGAAGAACCTCAGTTCTTCCACTGAGGTTATTTGAAAGCAAATAGAGAATGCTTGATCAAATTAGAGAATGTTTGATCAAAGCGATGAGGTAGAATATCATCTGCTTCCTCATGGCTGGGTTGTGATTAGGTCAGACTTAGGATAGACTGAGGTGAGAGACACTCTTGTAGACCCTGCATTGGTCGGTATGTGGCTTATTTCCCCAGGTAAATTATATCGTGTTCTGAGAGAAGGGGTTGAAATTTCCACACATTGAGTACCAACTCTGTTCTAGACACTGTTCCAGAAATTTAAGTGCCTTTGCTCTTTCTCTTTTTCCCTCACAGCCTGCATCTAGCCTAGTCCAACAACTCTACTATGGTAAATACATCCCCAGTCTGACAAACTCTGCGTTTCCTCTTCGGATTAACCCACCGTCATCTCAAACATAGCCTTGTATATGAGTCTTCTAATTGGTCTTCCTGTTTCTACTTGTGTGCCCCCATAATCAGTTCTCCATCCACCTGCCAGAGTGAGGTTAAAAAGTTAACCAGAGCATGTCACTCCCCTCTCCCTCCTTCAAAGTTCTCCAGTTTCCCTTTGCCTGAACAAAAAAAAAAAAAAAAAAAAAAAGAAAAAGAAAAAAGAAAAAAAGAAAAGAAAAGAAAATGGAACCCCTTACATAGCCTATGTCCTGGACAATCTATCCTTTGATTTTCCACTCATCTCATATTGCTTTCAACCTCTGCCCTGTGATCTGGCCTGTTGTCGTTCTTGGTACACTCTGTCGAGTTCCTGCCTGGAGCCATTGCACTTGCTGGTGCTTCTGCCAGGCCACCAGCATCTTCACACAGATTACTGCCTAACTCCTTCCTTTTCCTTATTCAGGATTATCCTCATATTTTCAGAGAAGCTTTGCTTACCATCCAATTCAAAATGCCAAGTTCTACCCTCGGTCCCTCATCCTTGCTGTATTTTTCTTTATAGTTCTTACCACGTTCAGTGTAATGTGTGTTTATTTTCCAGAATATAAGTTCCATGAGGACAGAGACATATTTTTTTTTTTAGATCACTCCATATTCTCAGAAACAAGCATGTTGCCTGGTACATAACCATATTCTACCAATATTTCCAGAATAGCTGACTGGCTTATCTCCTTCAAAACTCTTTGCCTTTGATGACCTTTAAAGGCAAGCACCAGAAGGCCAGAACCACCCCAGTGCAGTGTGTGTCCCTTGCCTTGTATGCTGTGAACATAGTAGACACTCAGCAAACATTTCTTGAGTACCAAGTGAATATAGTCATGAAACTTCACCTTTACAAGTTGCTATTAAGGAGAAATAACTATTATAAGTGCATGGTCTTTGTGGTTAGACTGGGCTGTTTGAATTTTATATCTGCTTCTTGCTGTGTCAGATTGGGCAAATCACTTCATCTCTCTGAATCTGGGTTTCCTTATCTAAAAAATTAGGCCTATAATAGGACTAGACTTATGAGGAAGATTGTTGTGAGGATTAAGTAAAATGAGGAATGTATGCAGCATCTAGTGTCCACATGTTATCAATAAAATAATCCTTCGGCCTGGGGTGAGTGCCTCCTCTGCCTCCCAGCAGCCCCTTGGGCCTTCCTATGGCAGTGCAATTATCCTAGCCAACATTTTCTGTTTATGTGTCTACTCCTCTACTGAGGTTTAAGCCTTTGGAGGGCAAGGAGTTAACTTTTGTTAATCTCTAAATTCCCAGAACAAGTACATTGAAGGTCTTCAGAAGTGAATCTACTTTGAATTGAACAGGACAGAATTAGAGGTGACAGCCCTCATTCCAGAACAAGGGCACCATAATATTGATCAATGCCAATTTCAATGAGTCCTTAATAAGTATTGATAAAGGACAGGCACCTACCTACAGGCATGTTTACAAAAAGTTATTAGCAAAATCCATTCTAGACAAGCTGTCAACTTGGGGTCATGGTTATGGTGGTGGTGGAGAAGGATGAATGCAGAAGGAAGAGAGCAACACCTGCTGGAGAAGAGTGTCCCTTGATGCAGACCTTGTCCCCTTCTGTAGCCACTATAGGCTTTTGCCAAAGCCAGCTTCCCAAATGCTTCTGTTGGATCTCTTTTATCCGTTGCTAGGTAGAACCAGTGGTGTCAGCTGAAGTAGTGGAAATTTCTATTCAACTTATAAATAGTTGAAGAGCCTGCCTTGGTGAAATGTGAAACGAGCAAACGTTCCATTTTCTACCGGAGGGTGGACTGGGATCGGTGCATGATGCTGCCATGTCGGCCGTGTCAAGGCTGCTGTTCATGAGGCCCCACAGTCATAAGTTATTCATGAGAACATAACACAGACTCAGCCTTACTGCATAATGATCTCTCTTCTCCTGAGGCTCGCTCCCCAGGCAGACGCCTAGGCCCGTGAGGTCACCCTGTCCAACAGCAGAAGAAATGGACCTCACATCCTTTAGGGTGGGTGTACTTTGCAAATACAAAAATGACGTGCTGAGCAACTCAAAGAAGCTCCAGAGAACATTATGTTCTCCCTGGGGATATGGGAGTTTTCATTCTTCCTTTTCCAGGGGAAGCAGAGAGGATACTTTCAGTCTGTGATCATGTTTCTATCCTGGCTGGATATCTGGGGGGTGTGTGTGTGTGTGTGTGTGTGATTGTGGTTTCTTCTTAATAGCTTTTGCTCATATATTCAGGTTGCTGTTCTCTGGGGCCTTTACTTCAAAGATCTGAGAGAAGAGAAATTTCTTAGAGTGATATTTAGTTTTTTTCACGTACAATTATTATTATGTAAAGGGGATATAATTTTATAGGATGAATGAGAGTTTGTAGGTAGAAGTTCTTCTTTTTGGTCTTTGACTTAGAGGAGCTCTGGAGTCTTTATAGTAAATAATGGGGAAAAATCTGGGGTTTTGAATCAGGGGTTTTGAACTTATATGTTCAAGTTCCATGTCTGCCCTGAAACTATGGGCTAGATGCATAACTTTCCTGAAAAGAGGGAAATTAAATCTTAGGAAGGTCTTATTGGATGGCATAGCATGTCCTAAGCATTGAGCCCCTGCACTCTGTACAGTAGATGTTCAGTAAATGTTAGTTCTTTTTCTCCTACAACTTTTCTCAGCAACAATACTCTCCCTCATTATCAACTCACTTGAATATTGGTTTTCTAAGCTTTCTGATTTCCCTTCAGATTATACCTACTTTTCTTAGAATAATGTTCAGACTCCTTAGCATGGCCTTTGTTAGATTTCTTGTGCCCTGACGTACTCCTCACCCCCTGGTCACAGAAGCAACTGTATTATTTTGGATAAGAATTCGGACTCTGGACCCGATTCCTCAGGTTCAAATCTCCGCTCTGCCATTGACTGCTGTGTGATCTTGGGTTAGTTGCTCAATCTCTCTGTGGCTCAATTTTTCTTACCTATAAATTGGGGATAATAATTATTCCTATTTCAGGAGTTATGAAAATCAAATAAATTTTTGTATGTAATGAGCTTCTAACACCTGCAATGAGCTTATAACAGCACATGGCATATTGTAAACACTAAACATTTAAAAAAGAAAAAAGTAATCTTATAATTACGTGCAAAAAACCAGGTGTGAACCCAGAATAGGGCAGGATGCCCACAGACAAGATCCATAATAAGATTGAAAGCACTTTATTACCCTTCAAAAGCTGACAAAACTGAAGAATTCGAGTCTCTATAAAAAGTAATATCACTGCAAGTTTCCCTCCTTTCCCCCTCCTATGGAGAGTGGGTGAGTTTAGTGACAGACTGTTTTGGAAGGAGCTGGAAATATCAGTTTGAAAAATGCTTGGCAACCACTTTAGGATGATTATCTGACTTTAGGAGAAAGGGAGAAACCTGAGGTATTCCTCTTACCCAAATTTAGAAATGTCACGGAGGCACACAGTGAATCATCTCTTAGAGGCTTTAAAAACCCTTTTTCCCATACTAAGTGTTGCCGACTCCTTACCATTGCTTGCAATACTGAGCCTCAAGATAACCCAACAACCTCCAAGCAGGCTACTAGTTTTGGCAGTGATGGAATCTGCTTCAGGTTTATTTCCTTTACCACACTTTAGTGAACTTTGTGTTTGGCTCTCCAACCTCTGTTCTACCCTATGGATTAGTGTCAGTCAGTCAAGGTAACCTCATCCCCCTGGTCAAACATGAGCTCAGTGTGGGCCGATGCAATATATAAGGAAAGGAATTTTGGAGAAAGAATGAAATCTTTCTCTCCTGCTGGATGTGAACAAAGAGGTGTGTTGCTCTGATTGCTGCTGGCAGTCATTTTGGACATGGCATCCAACCTCAGGAGGAACCAGTGCTCTGACTGGCAGCTGGGAGAGATGGAGGAAGTGGGTTCCTGAGGACAGGCCCAAAGCCCTAAGGCCTGTCCTAACTCTGTACTTCCTCTTTTGCATTATATGAAATTTCATTATCATTAAGCTTACTTAATTTGGAATTCTGTTATTTGCAGCTCAAAACATGCTAAGCAAACTTACTCATAAGATTTCCCCACACTGCCTTGTAAGCAGTTATTTGTGTCAGTGGGTGTCCCTATAAGGTTGTGCTTAATTTGAAGGCAGCAGTCATGTCCCATCCATTTTTTCTTTCTTTCAAAACACTTAACATAGTGTCTTACAAATAGTCACAATTTCACTATTTTTTGCTAAATAATGATGTTGAGAGCCATAGACCCTGACAGCCTTCAGCCCCATTCAACAGCAGTGAAGCCGCTAGTAAAAAATAGTTTGCTTTTTTGATCTGTAATCATAAAAGCCAATGCTTGGTAGAAGTGAATAAAATCACGGTCTTTTAGGATTGTTTTAATATTGCTCATGCAATAGTTGGATATAAAAATTTTATTACAAATTAAATTGTTAAATCATATTTCCATAACATGCAACCAAGTGCACTCCCCCTAGCTTTCCCTCTATCAGGACTAATTTCAGGCAGTCTGTTTGTAGAATGAAGATGAGTTTTATTGGTGACAAATGCACTTTCGTATTAACAAATTAAGGATGCTCTCAAAGGAGAAAAAACAAACTCGGAGAAAATTGGGTTGTCTGTTCTTGAGGTCTAAAAAAAGGACTTTTTTCCTCAGGGGACATTCGGTATTTTCGTAATCACATAGAAATGAAAACATGTGCCTTTTGGGTATAACATTAAAATAAATTAATTTGGCTGCCTTATTCTTAATGACTAATGGCAAACCAGGAGTGTTTATTTCTAGACTCCTCTTGCTCCTAATACCAGGATTTTCTATGACCTCCGTCTCACTGAAGATGAATAGCCATGACAACCTGTAGGAGATGAAGAACGTGGTCCCTCTTCCTCTGTTTTTGGCGTATTAATAATAGGTGAGTGGTCATGGGGACTGACAGGATTGTAAGGCCTCAGGACCTTGACTTCATATCACTAGATCATCTTCCACATTCTTGGTCCGACAAAGTGTCTTCTACTCCTTGGAAATATGCTGTCTTATGATCAGACTCTGACAACAGCTCTTATCATTTCCCTCTTTTCAGCCCAACTTGTGGCCATTTTCCCCCACCTGATTTCTTTTTAACATATGCTGGGTTTTCTTTCATCTATTTTTCCATAATCATCCTGTCTACTAAAATCCTAGAAAATTTACTCAGTCATGTATATTTCTTTGATGTTCTCCAAGCAGGATGTGGAGAGGCACCAATCCATTACAGATATAGGTTAATATATCCAGTAGCTTCCAGTTAGATGAGTGGCTTTGGATTCCACGTTATTTTTCACTGTAGGGTCTTAAAATGTTACATATTTGACTTTCATGATGTTCCAAGTATTAAAGAGGTAAGAATGACCTCTGCAATTGACACAGGAGTCACTGAAAGATTCCCCAAAATAGCAGTCCTTCCTGGAATTTCACCAGCTGAAAAATCTTACAGAGGAATGTTGTAGTCATTGATGGTAACCCTAACATTTCCTTGGAATGTGACCACAGGTAGATTTGCACAAGTCTGGGAATAGTTTGAGGGCTCATAGAGGTGACTGTTACTTTGGTGCTACCTTTAATTTTTTTCCCCTAAATTTATTAACAGTGATGGCATTTACTTTAGAAGCAATACTGTCTCTCTAAGCCTGTTTTATAAATAGCTACATGTCCAATCACCCAGGGTAAATAATTCTGTTAGATTGATTGCAGAATACAGATTGGTTTGTTTGTCTTTTAATCTCTTCACTTGCATTGAATTTGTCTGAAGGAATAGTTATTTGCAAGGCAGAGTTAAACCCGGGCAAAACCAGAATAATCACACTTACAGAAGAGATGGTGGACAAAATTTTAAACTGAACTTCCTTTTGGAACTGAATCTCAACTGAATCCTAACATCCTGTTAGCTAGAAAATGGCTGAGCTGCAGCTCAAATGATAGATTCTTCTGCCTTGTTCTACCGTGGGGCAGAGGAAAGTGGCCAAATACAGGAGATGATGAGGCTCTTAGGGACTTTCTTCCCTAAGAGCCTCATCAGCAAAGATGGTTAAACAAGTGTGTGTGTGTGTGGGGGGGGGGGTGTCGTCTGATTCAAAATAATGCTTTATGTTGCAAGATGAAACTATTCCTCAGTAAAAATGCCAACATGTTTCTTGAACCATTTTTTTCTGACCTTCAGATTAAATTTCAAGATTAAACAAAAGGAGGTTGTCTTTTTCTAGCCTGTTTTTGCCCTCTAACCAGTTCCTGTTGGTTTTCAACATGATTAGCCTTTTGACATGACTACCCGAATGATAGACTGTTTGTATTAAACACATATTACAATTTATTTTCCAGTGTATAATTAGGAACAACAATCATTGCTGCCAGAATAAAAAATGACATGTCAATGATAAGTAGAGATAATAGCAACTGCATGCGAGAAAAGGCATACAAAGCACCTGAAGCTTATAATTACATCTCTCTCCCCACCCCGTATATTTGTGTCATGATGCATCTTAGGTGGAATAGACCTTAGGTAGTTATTAAAGTCACATGAATATTCTACTAGGATTTACTGCAAATACATAGGTATCGCCTGGGTGCAGGATTTTTCAATATTGGAAAATGTCAATGATCAAGATAATTTGGAGTGCACTTAACTGAAATAAAATTTCTTTTCAGAAACCTTGAATTATGCATCAGTTTTACAATTTGATGCATTCAACAGGATACTCCTTCTGCACTAAATACAGCACTAGTCACTTTGGAAGACACACAATGCAAAGAGGTATTGCTTCCCTTCAAGAGACTTACAATCTCCCTTAGTGGCAGAAACAAGACAAAACAGAGGAGGCAAGAAGAAATAATATCAGACCAATCTAATTTTTCCTAAATTGCATAATCTGGAAAGCATAACTGTTGTAGGATTTTGGAGAGAGAAGATCAGGAGAGACATGTAGATGTAAGCTTGAGCTGAATTTTGAAGATTAAGAAGATTTGCATAGGTATAGATAATGTCAAGTTGTCAACATATGTCATTTAACCAGTATTATATAACATTTACAGATAACTTCATTTTGCATTTGAGATTCAAAAGAAATAAGGATTGTTCCCAATCTGATTTAGATGAACAGCAGAATCTAGATTCTTCAAGCTACTTGACAACAAATATGAAGGACTTGTGTTTTATCTCTTTTGGTACACAAACCATATGTCTCTAACCTTCCTAAGATTTTCTCTACTCATAACTCAGAAAGTATCTCACAGTAGGCCAAATAGGTTTTGGACAATCCAAAACTTTTACTGAATTCAATTTTGGGCAAAGTTTGGCAGGTAAGTTTGTCAGAGTTTTGTTTTTATTTGACTTGTTGAGAATGAAACTTAAGCATAAAATAACATATACCAAAGTGGTTTAAAAGGAACTTTAGAAAATCATAGATTGACTCACTTAAAATGTTCTGCAGGTTGGAGTTTTACTTATGTAAAGCCAGAGTTTTTGCAAAGATCCTTATATTACCTTTTATATTTGATATTCAACATTATTTTGTTTTTGTTGGCTAATTATATGCTTTTATCTGCAAAACAAAAACTGGGCATTTTAAGTCAATGACTTTATTGGTGTTACTTATGCAGAATATCTTAATCTTGTCTTGCTTAATACTATAGCTAAACGTGAAGTTGAATTTTAGTGACTTAAAATGCTTTATGACTTTGATTTGTGCTGACTTATGCAAGGATAAATTCCCCGAAAAGGTGTTGTAATTAGAAACTAGTGACCCTGGTTTTATCTTTAAGATATATGTGGTCTTTGAGGCTTTTGGGGGACTGTTCTTTGTGAGAAAAGTTGCCTCCAAGGTCACTGCTCATCCAGCTATCAAAGAGTAGTGAGGTCTGAAAAGGGTAGACCCCACAGTTCAGGGTGGACAAAACTGTTTCTCGGAGAACAGCAGATGCAGGTACATGTACTTTTCCAACCTGGTAAAGCTATAATAAAGGTGTGCTTGTGCTTTGGCAAGGGAACAATCTGAGAGAAATACTATGAGAATATAAAATCTTTGAGAGGCCCATGATGAAGAGCATCTCTGCGTATTGGCACAAGTGTTTTATGATTTCCATAAATTCACAACCACAGCTTATGTTGTCTAGACGTTCTATGAGTATACAATAAAAAATACGGTTTTTATTGTAAGCTCCTATATAATCATATCAATTAGACCTATGGGGGTGGCTTGGTATCACCACTCAATTATATAAATGCTCTTATAGGAAATAAAATAATATTGACCAAATTAAAGTATTATTGATTTAAAGTCAATGAGTAACATAATACTATTAAGATACTATGTATTATGAGCAATAGGTGGATGACAACAAAACAAAGCACAACAGAAAGCTTACCCTCAGAAAGCATTTAAGATCTACTAGAAAATATTAACACCAGTACTCACCCAATGCTAACAAAAAAAAAGAGGGAGAGCTATGCGCTTTGAAGTTGTGATGAGGTCCTTGAAGAAAGTAGAACTAGAGAAGACAGATTTGGGGGTAGTGGGGGAGATATGACTTCTGACTTGGGAACATCTGAAAAGGCTTCATAAAGGAGGCAGAACCAGAAATGGAACAGAAAGGGTGAGGAAAGCTTCTTATCCTAATCATGTGATCTTACGATTTTGCAATCAACTTTTTCTTCTTTTCTTTTTTGTCTGCTGGGTTCCATTCCTGGGAATGGTTTCATTTAAAAAAAAAAAATTCCTAGAGGCCCATAAATAAATGATTGTGCCATGTAGTGATACTATACAATATTTTGCAGATCACTAAGTATAAAAATGAGATACAGATTTTAATACTGTGAATATATGGCTACACCTGACACTGACTATTTTTTAATTGAGAGGTGAAGGTATGTCTGTGGATACTGCTCATTTGACTAATAGTGAAGAGACTTGCGTTATGATTATAACTTGTTATATTGGTTATTGTCATTGAATCCTTTCATCTCGGAACTGTGCTGCTGTCAATGTCCTTTTGGTAGAATGACAGTATAGCAAAGATTGAAAAGGTCTTTGAAATCGTCTTGTACCACCCTTTCCCTTATGTCGTAGATGTCCAAACAGAACTGCAGAGCGAGGCAAGGTCTCATCCTTCATAGTGAACTCAGATGTTAACTCTTAGTTTTCTATAATTCAGTTACCTAGAACTCATTCCTTTGGGCATAAAATAAGATGCCTCCTTCACATTGGTTAGCTTAACTAGGAGTCTCTCAGCTACTGAAATGTAGAGTATCTGTAGTAATTGCAGCAATTTAATAACTTGCTATTTGGACCCATTTTGTTCTTTTTAAGACTACTGTGAACCAACAAATACATTGCTGAAATACCAGTGTCAATGACATTGTGACTTTGGTCCTTAGTTTCTATTAGTGGGTTTTTATATATATATATATATATATATATATATATATATATATATATATATATATATAAAGGGCTAGGTTTCAAATTTCTAAGAAGTCTTTCTGTTTGATGATACACACACACATCTTTTCAGTACTTTACTTAGTTATTTAGGTTTAATATTGACCACAATGATACAAGCTCAATAGAATAAATTACTACCTATTTTAAAGAGTACTTATTCTCTTCAGAGTTATATCTACATGTAAGGCTACATGAAAACTTGTCTCACATTGCACTTTGACTCATATTGTGTGTCAATAAGTTCACCCGAACCCTGAAACCATTGGAAAAAAAATGATTGCAGGTAGCTTTATAGGTTACTGGGTTTAGGCCTATTCAACTTCTGAGGCTGGTTTATGATATATTGTGTAAACTTAAAAAAAAAAAAAGTGGAAAACTATTTTCTTATAAAAATAAAGAAAAGCAATGCCTTCTTTAAAAAAAGTTTTTTTAAAAAAATTGCAGTTATCTTAATTTCATAGAAACATCATAGGTAGCTTTATAAGGCACTGAATTTAGCAAGGGAAAGAATGGGGGTAAACTTTGTGCTCTGTGGAGACACATTGATTGGCACCAATTCCACCCTTTGACCCAATAATTGAAATCTTGGCATCTGATTATGAGCAATCTAACAAAGAAAACATATGTGCATGCAAAGTTTATTGCATTATCATTCCTGACCATGCACAATTAGAAAAAAATAATGTGAATACCAAGAAAATTGAAGTAGTTTGTCTCTTTTTTGAAGCCTACAGCAGATGTATGGGATACTAAAAGACAAAGTGCTTTTACGAAGCCTTTGGGAGGAAAGAAAGATTTCACTGAAGTTAAAAAAACTTGGCAAACGAAGAACTAAGTCTGTAATATAGAGGCACTGAGTTTCTACCCTGAACCAGAGAATATGGAGGAATCATGATGCCTTTGGGGGCAGCTGTCCTTTCCACATGGAAAAGACTTTAAAACCCTTGCTAGGCTTAATTAAAGGAGGAGCTCGGGAAGGATTTTCAAAGGGCCTGAATGTAGATGCTGGAGAGGGTCTTTCTTCTTATCCCTTGCAGTTGAAGCCTGAAGTGGGAGATTAGAACCCCCAGGTGGGTTAAGAATTCTGAAAGGAGAGGCTGGCGTCTTGCTTCCTGTCTGGAATTGTGGAAGGAGACACCTCCCAGACTGTAGATCTGTGTGGGGTTGCCTCAGCGGATAGAGATGGTGATGGGATGCTTCACATAGAGAGGCCTGACTGACCCCTTCTTCCCCCTCCCCCTCAAATCTCATCCTCCTTGGACATAGCTGGGAAACCAGAAACTTTGTGCCTGAGGGGCTAGAAAATGTTATTGAAGACTGTGAGAGGTGTGTCTGCCAAGGGTCAGCAGGGTGTTGAGAGAGAAGATTGCCCCACAGTAGAGACCCAGGCTGGAGAGTCTCAGAGGATCATCAGCTTTAGCAAGTGCTGGAGGGGAGGCAGAAAGACAGCAGAGCTCCCTGAGCAGAGTGTGGGGGATGCTGGAGCCTGGAGACAGAGCCCTGTTATCATCTGGGAACAGCAATACTGGATCTGGCACGAACAGTCCAAAACCTAAGACAGGGGCCATGACTATGCAGGCCAGGCCAGAATAGGACTCAGACCAGAAGCTCCTGCCTGGAGGAGCTAGGGTGATACATAAATCCTGGGAATGTAGATCTCTCCTAGGAGAAGTGGGGTGGGGGTGGGGGTGCAGGGTGGGGAGGAGTATTTTCCCAGACTGAGCTTGAAAACAGAATTCCTTTCCCACCATTAGCAGAAATGGGGGTTTGAGGCCTAGGTTATTTTTAACTATGAAGAAATCAGGAAGTTTGCATTTCCCTACACCTGTCTTTTTGTGCCCCAGGAAATAAATACCTGCTAAAGCTGTGGGGTGTGTTTGTAGACATACATAAATCTCAAAGAGAATGAGAGTTTGTTGGCAATTCGGGAAGTACCCTGAAGCCTAAGTTACAGCAGATCAAGGCTGAACCAACCACAGGGAAGCAGGCGTGGAGGGTGGGAGAGAGAGAGGCTTGGAAGGAGGAATAAAATGTGGCCAGCAATGTCAAGTTCAGTTTTAACCCAGACAAAGTTGTAGCACTGGACACTAGGGAATTGCTGGCGATTCCTCTAATCTGGGGTAAATCAGGGTTAGTTTGGTGTAGAGGAACAGTAAACTCGTCTAGATAGCATTGGGGCAGGGTCCAGGAATTCAGAAGATTTTTGAAAGATTGCAGACTGTGGTATCTGAGGTACATTGCCTATGGGTTATTTTTAAGTTCTGTATTTCCTGTCAAAGACAGGAATGCATCTGGTTGGGCCCTGGGCATATGGAAGGAAATGTTTGCAGCCGGTTAAGAGTAAAACAAACACAATAGCAATGTGCTCTGCAATTGGGTGGAGAGAGAGTAAGGTGGACAGGGTCCGGGAGAATCTGTATGGGATGCAGCAGGGTTGCAGCAACAGTTGACAATTTGGAGTCAAATACACCTGGGTTTAATCTTAGGGCTTCTGTTTTCTTTCTGTGTGTGACCATGGGTTGGTCAGTTTTCTCATGTGTAAAATGGGTACAGTCATGCTTACATTTCTGGGTTTTCATAAGGATTAGGATGATGTGTGTAATGTAGGTAACTCCTTCTCTGGCAACTATCCAGTAAGTGCTTGGTAAATGATAGGTGTCAATAGAAAGAGATATTTATTTGGTATTGAGGCTATGAATGCAACTGTTTTTCTATCATCTCTTTTTTTGTTTCCTGTGTTTGTACCCATTGTATTAGTATTCCATAGCTGCTGTTACAGATTGCCACAAATTTAGGGGCTTAAAAAAAATAAATTTATTCTCTCACAGTTCTGGAAACCAGAAGTCTGAAATCTAGATGGAGGCTCCTTCCAGAGGCTGTAAGATAGAATCCAATACTTCCTCTGGTGGTTGTTGGCATTCCTTGGCTTGTGGCTGCATCCCTCTCAGCTCCGTCTCCACATTGTGTTCTCCTCTGAGTATCTGTGTCTAATCTCTCTCTGCCTTTCTCTTATAAGGGCCCATGTGATTGCATTTAGGGTCAATCCAGATAATCCAGGATAAACTCTTCCTCTCAAGATCCATAATTTAATCACATTTTTTGCCATATAAGGTAATATTCACTTGTTAGCCATATAAGGTGATATTTGCAGATTCTGGGGATTAAGAGGTGAATATATATATATTTGGAGGGCTTATTTTCTGCCTACCACACCTGCCAAAATCTTGTATGTAATTTTTAGAAGAAATAAAGCAAACGTGCTGGTAGCATCAAGGTCGTGGGTTTGGATTCCTGTACCAGCCAGCTGCAAAAATAAATAAATAAATAAATCAAGCATAAGGAGTAAAATTTTAGAAACAAATTTACTTTGCTTTAAACTGGACCAAGGAAAGGGTACATAAGGGGACAGGGGACTTAGTTGCCAGAAGTAAGAAAAAGAAAACCCAAAAGATGAACACCTGAAATAAAACACCACCATTTGGAAAAATGAGGAGATTTGCAATGAAGATATCTTTTAAAAAAATGCAGTATCACTTACTTTCCAAATTATTCCAACACATTTAGCTCTACAGTAAAACCCTAGAAATCAAATCCTATTTTGTTACTGATTTCAACCGTATAATTAAAACTATGCATCTGCGGAAAAATCTTCTCTGTGATCTGAACTGAAAGTGTTTTCAAAGAGCCATGCCCATTCTCGTAGCATTGTATCTGTTTAGATGCTGGCTTTCTAAATGTTACAGTGATTTCCTCCCTGCATCCTTATAAATTTTTCCCTGTATTATAAAAGTGCCTCCTTGACTTGGAAATCACTGAACTGTGTATTTGTAGCTCTCCTCAATGGGTTGGTTGTACAGGACTCTGCACTTTCCAATATAGCTGGACTTTGATGATCACCGATATCTAATATTTAAATATTAACTTTGGACTTAAGTGAGTTATAAAACATATTTCCTCTCTTTATCATTCTGTTTTGTAATTCTATATTTAAAGCTCATTTAAAATGAAAGAAGTATATGCAACTAGGAAAATGATGCCTTATTTTGTGTGTAGTCAGATTTTTGCCTGTAAGGAAATAATCTTATACATATTCTTAAGTTTGAGATTTCTTTCTGGTCTTGGTATCAGCAATATTTGTGCTTTTCCATAGCACCTCGTTTTCTTTGACTCACTGAACACACTGGGTTGTGTAAATAATCAGATTTTTCTTTTTATGCTGATTTTTTTTCCTAATCAGAAACATGAATATATTATTATACATACATGTGGGATACAACGTTGATTTTCTGTAATTGTGTACAATGTGTGGTGGTTAGATTGGTATATTTAGATTATTCATCATTACAATATTGCAACATGCAATCATTCTTTATGTGTGTTGACCAATTCCTCATTAGCCTCCCCCCTCCCCCACCCCTTCCCCTTTTCACCTCTAGTTTTCTAAAAGTTCAATGTATTACTATGATTGTTGTTTCTTTCTTTCTTTCTCTCTGTCTCTCCTTATTGTTCATTTGTTTACTTATGGATTCTGCTCCCAGTTATGAGTGAGAATATACAGTATTTCTTTCTGTACCTGGGTTATTTCACTTAGAATAATTTTCTCCAGGCTCACCCATGTTGCTGCAAATGGTACAATTTCATTCTTTTTTATGGTTGAGTAGTATACGTTGATTGTTAAATTTATTGGCAACATTGCATAAGGAAATTTTGTCATATATTTTCACAGTATTTTTTTTGGTTGCATTTTGTATCACTGCTCTCATTTTTTTTTCTTTTGTGTGTGTCTGTTATAGGTTGAATTGTGCTCCCCCAAAAGATATGTTAAAATCCCAACCCCTGAAACCTGGGAATGTGATTGTATTTGGAAATAAGGTCTTTGCAGATGTAATCAAGTTAAGATGGGGTCATACTGGATTAGGGTGTGCTCTAACCCAAAGACTGGTGTCCTTAAAAGAAGAGGAAAGGACATACAGACACAGACACAGACAGGGGAGAACACCATGAGGCAGAGATTGTAGTGATGCATCTACAAGCCAAGAAATACTAAGGGTTGTCAGTCAACCACAAGAAGGTAGAAAGAGTCTAAGAAAGACTATTTTCCTAGAATCTACAGAGACATTGTGGTCCTGTAGTGGTCCTGTGGTGGTCCTGAATTTGAATTCAGACTTCTAGCCTCTGTAACTATGAGAGACTAATAATAAATTTCGGTTGTTTTAAGTCACTTAGTTTGTGGCACTTTGTTACTACAGCCCTTGAAAAGTAATAGTGTCCATATATTTGAGTGTGTGCATGTGTGTACATATGCATGTACATGTGGTTGTGTGCATGTGAAAGAAGTTGTCACTTACTTCAGATTTCTGCCATCTAACTTCATATTTTTTTTTAAAAAGTGAAATTATTATTATATTGATTTCATTTCCTTTCTGTGTATACCCAGTTGTGGGATAACTGGGTTGTGAAGTAGATCTATTTTTAATTCTCTGAGGAACCTCCATACTCTTTTCCACGATGGCTGTACCAATTTACATTCCCACCAGCAATGTAGGAGGATTCCTTTTTCTAGACACCTGTCATCCCAAGTTTATCGCAGTGCTATTCTCAATAGCCAAGAGATGGAATCAACATAAATGCCCATCAAGGGATGAAAGGATTAAAAACAAAACAACTGCAGTATATATACACAATGGAAAACTATTAAACTATAAAAAGAAATGCTATCCTATCATTTGCAGCAACATGTACGGAACTGGAAACCATCATATTAAGTGAATTAAGTCAGCCACAGAAAGACAAGTAGTACCACATGATTTCACTCATATGTGAGATTAAAAAAAAAAATGCTTCTCATAGAAGTAGAGAGTAGAACAATGGTTACCAGAGGCCAGGAGGGGAGGGAGGGAAAGTGATGGACTAATGGGTTCAAAACTATGCCATCTACCCTATGTGAATCATTGTGAAATATATGCATGCATTCAGTGACACACCATACCCCACAAATATGTACAAGTAAATGTTAAAATTAAAAAAAAGAAATTACTAAATAAAATAAATATTCCTCTCATATACTACTTATATTATATCTCCTTATTCAAGGTAGTTATTGGGACATATCCTCTTTGCATAACAATGTAATTAGTTACATACTGCTTCTAGGAAAATGACCTAAAATAAATTTTCTTAACCTATGCATTGTCTTGACTCTGCCAGCAATAAACATAATGGCATTTTGCAGAAAGCTGCCTCAAAATTTCAAATGAAACTTAACATGATTAGGGAGCAAATGACTTCTGTGCTTGAGACCAGAGATTCACTTTTTGTGGATTCATGTGGATGTTTCATAAAATGAAATGCATCTGGAATTTCCTAAGAGATAGGTCAAGCCAGCACACACCCAGGTTTGTCCCTTTATAGCATCTACACTGTAATGTGGTCACAAAAAACCTCTTGATGAGACAGCAAGCAGATGCACTGGAGACTTTCTAAGACAGAAACAAATGAGCAGTAAATTTTCCCTCCTATTTCCATTTTATGAATTCCAGGGTTTGACAGAGGTGAGCCCTGCTTTCACGTATATGATAATGCAATGCTGTAAAGGAATCAAATCAAGCAAGATTCTTTCTGAGCTGTAGACTGGCTTCCTGTTTTATTTTTTTGAATGTTTTCTTTTACTCTTGAAAACAGTCAGTGAACCTTAAAAGCAGGGAGGCAGCTCTTAAGCTTGCTATCCTCATTCAGATCAATTTGGAACCAAGTCCCACCATCCATCTTTTCTTATTTTGATGTACATTCTCTGTTGGCCACTGGCCAGAGCAGAATTCAGGAAATGATAAATGCTCACTTATTCCCAGACACAGCAGTTTGTGCTGAGACAAGAGAGAACATTAACAGTCATTAAACCTATTACATTTTTTTGTATGTTTATTAATATTAGCTGGGGTTAATGTTGGTGTTGTTTGCAATAAAGATGGCTAACTTTTGCTAGTTTTGGAAACAGGTTTGTCATTCTTAGTGGCTTTGTCATTCTTAGTGGCTTTCCTGCCCAATGATTCATGCTTGTTTTCTTCAACCTTCAGCAATGATTTATAATATGAATGTCAAATTTGGTGTAACTAATCTGCTTTAATACTAACTGCCATAACCAGATATCATATAGTTGACAAACTTCCTTTAGCCGATATGTCAAATAACAGAGAAATATCAGAGAAACCCAGAAAATCTTAAAGAAGGTATTCTTCTGAAGGCATTTCTTCAGAATAGGAGGACAGCTTGTCTGTTCTAATGCTCAAGGAGAAGAGTATCTCTGATTTTTATAAGTTCGTATGCCCCTTGGCAAATAGGTCAATTAAGCAGCACAGTGCTTTTTAAAACGAACAACAACACAAAACAAACAAACACACAAAACCCCCATAAAACATGTAATGGCCATTCAAAAACTTTTTATTTACCTGTCACCAGACAACTGGGTTAATCATCATGTTGAAATCTTGTTGGAGTTGGTGGAAGCAATACAAACCTGAGTTGCTAGTGTCTTTTTCTGTTTTGGCACATCTCATACTCTGATCTGACTTCAACCAGCTATCACATAGCTAAGAAACATCTTACATTCTAGTATTTGAGAAGCACTGGAAGTATCCAAGGCAATGAGTTGGTGTACTCACTGTGGCAAAAGCATGACCAGAAGTCTCTCACGGACAGCACCTGCCCCTGAAATCAGACCCAGCACCCTTCAAAGCACCCTTCAAAAGACCCACCACTCTTCAAAGCTCCTTTTCCACAAATATGTTCTTTTATTTATTCATTTTTAAATCAAAGATCGACTAAAGGAAAAAGAAAGCACAATTACTTTGGTATGGTCAAATATGCAGCCATGCTATTAGTTTGAAATTACACAGGTAAAATGTATACTGACTAAAATACCATTTAATTGTTTGTAATAAAATCAGATGCTTGCTTTCAAAACAGAATGTAGAAAAGAGAATGCAAGTTATGTGAGTATGACATAAAAGCACAGAGTGATATTTTTCTGGATTAAGCAAGACAAAGCATATAAAAAATTAGAGAGGTGATTCCAAGCAACGTATAAACATACAACTTATACATTAAAACAAGTTACTATTCCTGGAAACACAAAAAATATTTAATGTCAAACTTATGTTTGCTAAAAGAAAGATTGGATCCTGCTTCTTCCACAATTTTTTTTTATCTTTTGAGAATTATATAAATTGCTTATTTACTCTTTCTTGTCCTTTAAGCTCAGTGACATTATTAACAGGAGAGGGTATTCATCTAAACAGACGAATGGAAGGGATCAAACCTTTAAGGGTAATGATGACAGCAGAGAAAACAGAAACACTTCATGATCAAATTATTGTGAACTATAAATTACACTTTTTTTTTCTTTTAGACAGATGCTTATTACAATATTTCTAACAGCACCAGATGATTGCCAAGATGCAATGCAGTCCTAGAAATAATTCAGTATCTAGCTTCTATGACATACTCAATGCTATCAGAAATCTGAAGATGTGGGCAGTCTTCTGCCAGACCAGCAGACAGCAGGAAGCATGCTTGGTAACCTCACCAGCCATGGGCAGCCCCTGCCACTGCCGCAGATAGCACTACCACATGGGTGGTACACCACAGCCACCACCACAGCCACTTCTACTGAAAAGGATGGCTTGTTGCCACAGTAAAAACCACCACCACCATGCAGAAGGCCCACAGATCACTCAACTGTACTGACAAAAGTGAGTCACTAGTGGAACCTGGGGAAAAAGGTGATGGAGTGCAGACCTGTGATCCAGTATCTCAATCCACATGGGGAATTATGCTGCCACACTTGGTAGCACACCTAGGGGTGGGAGGTACATGCACAGCCCACATGACTGCTTTAATCTGGGGTGAGACACACAGAGAACTCCCTGAGAGTGCAGAAACCAGGATAGCCAAATAGAATAGGAAGAAAATTCTTAATCACCACTAACCCATTCCCCAACCAGGAGAAGCAAGGACCCAGAACAAGCCTCTGCCTGTAGGAAAAAGGAAACAGAAACCCTACCCTGGGTCATCTATTCAAACCAAGGAGCTCCAATATGCCCCAGTGCACACATCAGGGTCATGGGAAATTAGCCATGGTGCCAATATGCCCACCCAGGGTCACCCTCCCCAACCAAAGTGTGTCAAGGCACCCAGACACCTCTTCCAAGAACTCATGAACTTGACCACATCCTTGATGACCCAACACAGTGTCAATAACCTTAGCAAGGAATTGCTAAGTGCCCCAGTGGCTAGGCCATGGAGGCACTCACACACAACACCAACACTGAATATGGCAAAAGTACCCACAGAGAGACTACACTACTGTGTCTACCCTGAACTAATACTAAAACATCCTCCTCAATGGTCAATATAGAACACATCTACAGGAGTATGTGTCTCTCCTCAAAGCTCACTCCAGAGTCATAGAAGAAGCAACTGTTCTACTTGATGATCAAAATGACCAAACACCAATGTAGAGATACTAGAAATATGAAAAAAACAAGAAAATAGGAATCCACTAAAAGAATACAATAACTCTCAAGTACCACACTTAATAGAACAGGAAACACTTGAAATGACTGGAAAGGAGTTCTGAGTAACAATCTTAAGGATACTCAATGAGATGCAAGAAAACTCAGTTAGACAACACAGTGAACTAAGCAAAACTATCCAGGATATGAAGGAGGAAATTTACAAAGAAATTAATGCTTTAGGAAAGAATGTAGCAGAAGTCTTGGAACAAAAGGATAAAAAACAAAACCGAGAGCTTCAGCAGCAGGTTAGATCAAGCAGAAGAAATAATTTATGAGCAGTCTTTAAAGACAGTCCTTTTCAAATAATTCAGGTGGACAAAAAAGAAAAAAAGAATCTAAAAAATTGAAGAAAATCTAAGACGGATAGTAGACAATCTTAAGCTCACAAACATCTGAATCATGGGTGTTTTGGAAAAGGAGGAGAAAGGAAAAGGCATTGAAAATATAGTCAAAAAGTAATAGTGTAAAACTTCCCAGGTATGGGGAGAGACACAGTCCTTCAGATTCAGGAGGCTCAAAGATCCCCAAACAGATTCAATCCAGAAAGGTCCTCTTTGAGACACATTATACTCAAATGGGCAAACTCAAAGATGGAGAATCCTAAAAACAGCAAGAGAAAAGTGTCAAGTCACCTATAAGGAAGTCCGCATCAGACTGACAGCAGACTTCTCCACAGAAACTCTGTAGGCCAGAAGAAAATAGGATGATATAGTCAAAATACTAAAAGAAAAATCTGCCATCCAAGAGTACTATAGCCAGCAAGCCTATCCTTCAGAAATGAGGGAAAAATAGTGTATTTCACAGGCCAAGAAAAACTATGGGAGTTTACCACTGCACAACCAGTCCTACAAGAAATCCTCAAGAGTCTTGCATCTGGAATCCAAAAAATGATAATTACTACCATGAATACAAAAGAAAGAACAAAACCCTGTGGTAGAACAGTAATGCGAATCAGAAAGAGAAAGCAATTGTATCTTACCATATCCCCAAACCAACAAACACTGAAGACAAGCAATAAAAAGGAAAGAAAGGAACAAAAGATATTTAAAACATCCAAACGAAAATCAATAACATGCCAGAAGTAAGACAATACCTTTCAAAAACAACCCTGAATGTAAATGGATTAAATTCCCCACTCAAAAAACACAGACTGGGGCCGAGTCTGCGGCGCACTCAGGAGAGTGCGGCGCTGGGAGCGCAGCGACGCTCCCGCCGCGGGTTTGGATCCTATATAGGAATGGCTGGTGCACTCACTGGCTGAGTACCGGTCACAAAAAAAGACAAAAAAAAAACCCAACCAAACAAAAAAAACGACAGACTGACTGATTGCCACCTATATGCTGTCTACAAGAGACTCACATCATCTGTGAAGACATACACTGATTAAAAGTGAAGGGATGGAGAAAGATATACCATGGAAATGGAAACAAAAAATGAGCAGGAGTAGATACACTTATATAGGATAAAATAGACCTGAAACCAAAAAACCACAAAAAGAGGCAAAGAAGGCTATTATATAATAATAAACGGATATATCCTGTAAGATGACATAACAATCATAAGTACATATGCCCCCAACACCAGGGCATCCAGATATATAAAGCAAACACTATTAGGCCTAAAGAAATAGATAGACCCAAATATGATAATAGCTGGTACCTGAAACCCCTCTCTCCACATTGGATAGATCATCTAGGCAACAAATCAACATAGAAACACAGGATTTAATCCACACTTTAGACCAGTGGGATTTAGCAGATATCTACAGAACATTTCATCCAACAACCACAGAATATACTTTCTTGTCATCAGCACATGGAACATTCTCCAGGATAAACCATGTTAGGTCACAAATCAAGCCTCAACAAATTTTAAAAATTTAAAATCATTTCAAGTACCTTTTCAGACTGCAACAGATTAAAACAGAAATCAATAACAAGGAAAACTCTGGAAACTATACAAACACATAGAAATTAAACAACATGCTCCTGAATGACCTATGAGTCCAAGAAGAAATTAAACAGGAAATCAAAAAATTTCTTGAAACTAATGAAAATAAAGACATATCATACCAAAACCTGTGGGATAATGTAAAAGCAATACTAAGAGTGAGGCTTATTGCAATAAATGCTTACATCAAAAGAATAGAAAGATCTCAAATAGTCAAGAACAATCTAATCCCAATATTAGTAGACAGAAAGAAATAGTAAGATCAGAGCAGAAGTAAATGAAATAGAGACTACAAAATGATACAAAAGATTAATGAAACAAAAAGTTGGTTTTTTGAGAAGATAAACAAAATAGACAAACCATTAGCTAAGCTAACTAAAAGAAGAAGAGAGAAGACCCAAGTAACAAAAATCAGAAACTAAAAAGAAAACATTACAATAATAAACAACTATATGCCAACAAATTTGAAAAACATCAGGAAATGGATAAATTTTTGAATACATAAAAACTACCCAGACTAAACCAAGAAGAAATAGAAAATCTGAATAGACCAATAACAAGCGACTGAGATTCAAGCAGTAATCAGCAGTTTCCCAACAAAGAAAAGCCAAGGACTGGATGAATTTGCTGCTGAACATTACCAAACTTTTAGAGAGGAATTAATACCAGTTCTCCTCAAACTATTCCCCAAAATTGAAACAGAGGCCTTTCTCCAAAATCATTCTATGAAGCCAGCATCACCCTGATAACAAAACCAGACAAAGACACAACAAGAATAGAAAACTACAGGCCAATGTCTTTGATGAACATAGATGTTAAAATTCTCTATAAAATATTAGCAAATAATACAGCAGCACATCAAAAAAATTCCATACCACAATCAAGTGGGATTCATCCCAGGGATGTAATGATGGTTCAACATATCCACGTCAATACATGTGATACACTACATCAAAAAATCAATGACAAAACCCATACAATTAGCTCAATAGATTCAGAAAAAGCATTTGAAAAAAATTCAACCTCTCTTCATGATAAAGATTCTCAGCAAATTCAGTATAGAAGGAAAGTAGCTGAACACAAAAAAAGCCATATATGATGAACCAACTGTCAATATCATCCTGAATGGGAACAAGGCAAGGATAACCTCTCTCACCACTCATATTTAACATAGTAATAGAAGTACTAGCCAGAGCCATCAGTCAAGAGAAAGAAATAAAGGGCATCCAGATCGAAAAAGATGAAGCCAAATTGTCCCTGTTTGCAGATGGTATTATCCTACCTTTAGAAAAACCTAAAGACTCTACAAATTCTCTTAGAGTTGATAAATGATTTCACTATAGCTGCAGGGTATAAAATTAACATGTAAAAATTAGTAGCATTTTTATATTCCGACAATGAACTAGCAGAAAAAGAAATCAAGAAAGCTAGCCCATTTACAATAATCACCAAAAAAAAAAAAAAAAAAAAAAAAAAAAGAAATACTTAGGAATAAATTTAATCAAGGCTGAGAAAGATCTCTATAATGAGAGCTACATATCACTGGTGAAAGAAATTAAAGAGGACACAAAAGATGGAAAGACATTCCATGCTCTTGAATGGGAAGAATCAACATTGTGAAAATGCCCATACTACCCAAAGTGATCTACAGATTTAGTGTGATCCCCAACAAAATACCAATGTCATTCTTCACCGAAACAGATAAAGCAATCCTAACATTCATATGGAACAACAGAAGATCATGAATAACCAAAGCAATCCTGAGCAAAAAAATAAATAAAGCTGGAGGCACAACACTACCTGACTTCAAATTATACTACAAAGCTATAGTAACCAAAACAGCATGGTACTGACATAAAAACAGACAATCAGACCAATGGAATAGAGTAGGGAACTCAGAAATCAAGCCATATACTTACAGCCTACTGATCTTCAACAAAGGCACTGAGAACATACAGTGGGGAAAAGACTGACTCTTCAGTAGTAGTGCTGGGAAAACTGGAGATCCATATGTAGAAGAGGGTAACTAGACCTGTAATTTTTACCATATACCAAAATCAACTAAAAATGGATTTAAGACATAAATACAAGAACTTAAACTATAAAACTCCTAAAAGAAAACATATGGCAAACACTTCAGGAAGTAGGAAGACTGGGCAAAGACTTTATCAATATGACCCCCAACGTACAGGCAACACAAGAAAAAATAAATGGGATTATATCAAACTAGAAAGACTCTGCACAGCAGAAACAATCAGCAGAGCAAAAAGAGAACTTACAGAGTGAGAGAAAATATTTGCAAGCTGTGCATATGACAAAGGATCAATATCCAGAATATACAGGGAACTCAAACAACTTAAACAGTAAAAAAAACCCCAACCTGATTAAAAAAATGTGTAAAGGAGCTGAAAAGGCATTTCTCAAAGGAAGACATACAAATGGCCAACAGACACATGAAAAAATGCTCAACATCATTCAGCATCTGGGAAACGCAAATCAAAACCACATTGAAACATCATCTCACACCAGTTAGACCAGCCATTTTCAAAAAGAGAGAGAATAACAAATGCTGGTAAGGATGTGGAGGAGGGGAAACCTCCTACACTGTTGGTGGGATGGTAAATTGGTACAGCCATTATGGAAAATGGTATGGAGTTTCCTCAAATAACTACAGATAGAACTGCCATACAATCTAGCCATTCCACTGCTGGGTATCTACCCAAATAAATGGACATGATCACGTCAAAGGGATAACTGTACCTCCATGTTTATTGCAGCTCTATTTATTATAGCCAAGAGTTGGAACCAACCTAAACGTCTATCACTGGATGTCTGGATAAGGAAAATGTGGTATATTTACACAATGGAATACCACTCTGCCATAAAAAATAATGAAATCCTGTCATTCTCAGCAATGTAGATGCATTTGGAGAAAATTATGTTAGGTGAAATAAGCCAAACATAGAAAGAGAAATACTGCATGTCCTCACTCATAAGTGGGAGCTAAAAAAGAAACTAGAAAGAAAGAAAGAGAGAAAGAGAGAGAAAGAAAGAAAGAAAGAAAAAGAAAGAAAAGGTACAACTATCACAATAATACGTTGAACTTTCAAATGGAGAGAACAGAACTGAGGTTACCAGAGATGGGGAAGGGGAAAGGGGAGGAGGGTAAGGGAAGAATTGGTAAAGGGCCATGGAAAATGATCACATTTTATGATTCTGAATATACTAATTATCCTTATTTGAGGACCAATATTGCACACAGGTATTGATAGTCAAATCTGTATCCCACAGATATGTACAATCAACTATATTTCAATAATAATAAAAAAAGAAATCTGAAACAAAAAAATGTGCTCAAAAGCAAAGACTAATTACAAAAAAATTGTATGTTTTTAAGGTGGAATATTTCAGAGAAGTAAGTGCATCAGCTTTGCAGTCAGATGAGTTGAGTCTGAAAATGCTGCTACTCAATAGCTGTGTGGTGTGGGGCATTTATTTAACCTGAGAACTTTTCAGTTCCCTCATCTATAAAATTAAGATAACAGTAAGCCTGTTACATGGGATTGTTGGGAAGACTAAATGGAGAAATGCGTATAAAGCCTAAAATAATACCTAGAGCATTATAATGGCTCAATAAGCATTAGCTTGAATTAGTGATGTTGTGCATTCATATTTATAGTAGATATTGGTTTGTAGTTATTTTTTCTTGTATCACCTTTGTCTGGTTTTAGAAGTATGGTAATTCTGACCTCAAAGAACGAGTTAAAGAGTATTCCCTCTGCTTCTATCTTCTGAAAGAGATTGTAGAGAATCGGTATGATTTCTTTCTTAAATGTTTGGTGGTACCTCCCAGTGAATCCATCTGGGCCTAGTGCTTTCTGTTTAGGGAAGTTATTAATTGTGGGTTCAATTTCTTTAATAAATATAGGCCCCATTCAGATTATCTATTTCTTCTTATGTGTGTTTTGGCAAAAAGATTCTTTTAAAGAATTGGTTCATTTCATATATATGATCAGATTTATGTTCATAGACTTGTTCATTATTATCCTTTTCATGTTTGCTGGATCTGTAGTGATATCCCTTCTTTCATTTCCAGTAGTAATTTGTGTCCTCTATCTTTTTTCTTTGTTAGCCTGGCTAGAAACTCACTAGTTTAATTGATTTTTTCAAAGAATTAGCTTTTGGTTTCATTGATCTTTCTCTCTTGATTTCCTGTTATCAATGCTATTGGCGTCTGCTCTAATTATTATTATTATTATTATTATTATTTGTTTCCTTTGGATTTAATTTGCTTTTCTTTTTCCAGTTTCCTAAGGTAGAAACTTAGATGATTGATTTTAGATCTTTCTTCTTTCATGATCTATACATTCAATGCTATAAATTTGTCTCTAAGAACTGTCATCACTGAGTCTCACAAATTTTGATAAGTTGTGTTTTCTTTTCATTTAGTTTTACATATTTTTAAACTTGTCTTAAGCTTTTTTCTCCTTTAACCCATGTGTTATTAAGAAGTGTGTTGCTTAATCTCCAAGCATTTTAGGATTTTCCAGGTATCTTCCTGTTACTGATTCCTAGTTTAATTCCATGATAGTCTGAGAGAAGATATTATATGATTTGTATTCTTTTATATTTGTTAAGGTGCATTTTATGGCTCAGAATGTGGTCTCTCTTGAAGAATGTTCAGTGTGAGCTTGAGAAGGATATGAATTCTGCTGCCATTGAATGAAATACGCTATAGATGCTCATTATATCCAGTTGATTGATGGTGTTGTTGAGCTTGACTATGTCCTTACTGATTTTCTGCCTGCTGGATCTGTCCATTTCTGTTAGAGGGGCTATTTAATTGAGACATGAATCAATTTTAATGGACAAAATGGAAATGATCATTTGGGCTGCTGGATATGATGCGATGTGATAGGAAGGCTAGGTAAAAATCAAGAGGAAAGAACTATTTATTCCACAATTACTTCTTAAGTGTAGACTATGTGCCAAACTAACTTTGCAGTGATGGCCAGCATGAATATAATCCCTTCCCTCATGGAGCATATAGTCCAGTGAACAAGATCTACAATGGGTTGAATACAGTCTCCCTGAAATTCATGTCCACTAGAAACCTCAGAATGTGACTTTACTTGGAAATGGTATCTATGTAGATGTAATCAGCTAAGAATTTTGAGATGAAATCGTCCTGGATTTATATGGTGTCCTATAAGAAGAGGAGAAGACACAGGGAGATACTGAGAAGAAGGCCATGTATGACTGAGAGAGATTAGAGTTATGCTGTCATAAGCCAGGGAACCGCAAGAAGCTAGAACCAGAAGAAGCTGAAAGAGGCAAAGAAGGATTCTCTTCTAGAGCCTTCAGAAACAGTGTGACACGGACAAAGCCTTGACTTTGGTCTTTTGGCCTCCTGAACTGTGACAGAATGTATTTCTGTCTCTTAAGCCATCAAATTTGTGGGACTTTGTTACAGGAGCTCTAGGAAGCCAAAAACATCAAATAAACAAATAGGTAAAATGCTGTTTGATAAGTGCTATGAGAGATTAGGTTGTTTTACTTAAGTGGATAGGAAAGTTGCTAACCTAGAATAGGTGGACCACAGGTCAGCTAAAGCCTTCTTGGAAAAAAAATGACATATAAATTGATATCTGAAATATGAGGGTACTTCAAAAAGTTCATGGAAAGATTTGTGTTAATTTTCGATTCTATTTTCCACAAACATTTTGAAATCCCTCATATTATTAGAAGTTAATAAGGCCAAGTGAGTACACAGAGTATTCCAGGTAGAAAAATTGAATGTGTGAAGGTTTTGGTCTGAGAGAGACCTGAAGAATATAGGGAATTTTAAAACAAAGATCATTTTTGCTCAATTATGAAGAATGAATAGGGAAAACCAAAAGATGAGGCTGGAGAAATACACAGGAACTAGGTGATAAAGAACCTTTCAAACCATTCCAAGAAATCTGGACTCTAACCTAGTAGCAAAGGGAAGCCATTGAATATCCCTGGAAAAAAGAAAGAACTTGAAACCTTTGGCACATTACTTATGGATGCATGTGGAGAGGAGATTGGAGAGGGCATGACTAGGCGCAGGGAGATTGGTTAGGAGACTTCTGAGTGCTAGAGGGGAGTGAGGAAAGTGAGCTGGGTTAGGCTTGTGGCTGTAGGCATGCAGAGAAGTGGACTCTGGTTTGAGTTATGTACAGATAATAATAATAAAACTAATAATCAAAGTATTTATAGTAATAGATAAAAATTGCTGAATACTTACCATGTGCTGGATCTCATATTTGCATTTTTTAATTTAATTCTCAGTGGTAACTATCAGTATTTCTTTTTTATAGAAAGGTGACATTGAAGCTTAGAAATCTTGAGCAATTTGCTCAAGATTGTGCAGCAACACTAAGGAACAGAGCCAGGACCAATATTGTTCTATGAACCACTGTGCTAAATATTTTATAGTATATTGTGACTTGAGGTCAAAGATAATCCTAGCTTGACGGTGGTGCCATTTGATGGGACAAGGAACAAAGAAGGAACAGGTTTGTGAGGGAAGATCGTATATTTGGTTTTAGACATGTTGGTTTTGAGGTGTCCCTGGGGCCTCTAAGTGCGAATGTCTGAAGATACAGAGACACACACACACACACAGAGTGGGAGAGAGAGAGAGAGAGCAAGCTAGAGTGAGAGTGAGCGCGAGCCGGGTTAGGATATAGATTTAGAAGTCATCAGCATGAAAATATGAAGTTAAAACCATAGGATTCAAGGAGACAATTCAGGGAATGGGTAAAGTGAATTATCCAGGGCAGATTCCTAGGAATGTAGAGAATTAAGGGTGTGGCAAAGGAAGAGGGGCCCAAAGAGAGACTAATTAGGAGCTGTCAGACAAATGAAGATGTTTGAATATGTTTAAGTGATCCTGGAAAGAAGACAGTGGGGGTGGTAGTGGTGAAAATTTGAGAAGAGGGAGTAGTAAATAATGAATGCCTTGGGAGTGCTGGAGGGGATGTGCTCCAAAGCATGAACACAGGGATCAGATTTAAATAGGAAACACCTCATTCATTTTAATAGGAATAAACCTCCTATTCAGAAAGAAAAAGGGAAAGATAAGCAAGTTTGGAGGTTGGAGGGCAAGACATCAGATTACTTGTATTTTATCTGGGAAGTAAGATACAAAGTTACCTGGCAGGTTAGAGTTTGAGAGGAGTTAAGAAAGTTAGGAATCATTGCTGTGCTAAACATGAGGGCTGACTATGAAGGTCAGTACTTCTGGAACAATGGAACTATGGCAGGACATCTTAGACACCATGAATATGCCAGATGAGGGGGAGGCTAAAATTAAAGTGGCAGCAACCTGCTCTGTTGGGTGATTTCCCCTGCCGCCAGTACTCAGCAGATGAGGCATTGGCAGAACCTCACTGATGCTTTGCTAGGTGGATACTACAAAAAGGCAAGGCAATGGACAAGAGAATTGAGAATGTTGGCAAGCAAGTGAGCAATCAAAGCCAGAGCAACAAGATAATGAAGTGTGTAAAAAGAATCAAAAATTAGAAGTCTAGAATCTTCTAGATGATAGACTCGGGTATCTGTCCCGAGTCTATCATTAGTTAGTTGGGCCATGCTGGGAACAACTCAAACTCTGTGGGCTTCTGCATTCCTTTTCTATAAAGTGGAAAATCGGACTAAATGGTAAGTCCATAAGATTTATTCCAGCCTGAAAATTGTGTCTGTGACTACTACAGGAAGTAGTGAAGGAAGGAAAGAATGAAAGTGTGGGGTCAAAGTAGGCTGTGAATTCACTCAGGAGATTTGAGACTTACAACTGAATGCATTTATTACAACTGAGATGTCTGCATAAAAACAAAATACATTGCTAAATTGCAGCAAAGACAGTATTTCAGTCAGAATTCTACTAGAAAATAAAGAAACTTAGGCAACACTTCGATTGTTCTCTGTAGTAAGATTACAGGAGTCTATGGTGAGATTTACAAGGACAATGGGATATGGACATGCCCATGTTGGTGGCAGGATATTAAGTTGAGTATGAAGCTGAAACTGTGAAACCCCTCCCTCGTCCAGCTACACCCACACAGCAAGTGACACCACCTCACTGTGTGAGAGCACAATGACTAATTTGGTAGAATGTTAGCGACACCATATTAGCTTTATAATTTATAATTTATGATTTATTTTTCCAGTTGCTCATATCCTAATTTAAACTGGTTGTAATGAATGAAAAGGCATCAGGGATTAAAAGCTGAAGGCTTCTAAAAGCTAATTTTGGAGACTTAGACATTGAGGAAAGACATTCAGACCACTTTTTTTCTGTGTTCGCCACCTACCATTATCACATTAAGTGAATTCCTATAAAGAGTCGAGTTAGGGGCCAAAGCCTAAGGTTATAAGGAAGTTCTCCATTTTCTTTGCATGGTTTTGTCCTACATGGGAACAGCAGTTGGGATCTTTAGTACAAATGGCCTCATGTCAAGACTGATGCACATGTCAATGGGTCTGCTGGCACATTTTAGGAAGGAAACATCCTCCTGTGTAACAGAATGCAATTGAAATGACCTCAATATGTTATGAATCACCCCAGGAAGACTCTATAAAAATAAAAAATGAAAAGGAAACAAAATTCTCAAGTGCAAAGTGAAAGATTTTTCTGTGTGAAAGACAGATGATGGTATTATTAATAGTGAAGGGTAAAAGCTGAAACATCTAAATGTTCAGGCTAAACATCCTCAAATTTCTCATTTCAGTGTGGATAGAAATAACCACTCTTGAGGTATTTCCATAATCTCAGTTTCAACTCGAGCCAGAAACAAGGGAAAAAAAAAAAAAAAAAAAAGCTCTCCTCAAGCAGTTTATAAACTAAAAATAAAGATGACAAAAGTCAGATTCAGATTAAATTGGAAAAGCTGCTTATTTGGAGCAGTAGTTTCATCTCCCTAAGACAGAAATACATAGGCTACAGTAAGAAAAACATAAGTATTTACTTATATATACAGACAGAAATGACTAGTGCCCAGCTTTAGTCAATACACACTGACACACGACCAATTAAACTTTGGCAATCAACATTGTCTATTAAGGAGTCCAGAACGGTCACATTTTCTGATGACTGAGAGCTGGAACCTAAAGGAAATGATGTATACCACTTGTTATACAATTTCTTCTTGAATATCTTCCAGGGCTTTGATGAATATCTTCCAGGGCTTTGCTTTTAAGACAGCAAAACATAGCTCCAGTTCTGCTGAGTTGTTCCCGAGGACTATAATTATATTTTATAGTATTTAGCTCAACCAAATCATTTTTTCATTTTAAGTGTAATGGAGCAACAATAGCCTGAGACCTTTGAATTTTGCTCCAAATATTACTGTTTTGTTACATATGTCTTCAAGCCCCACCTACACCACAAAAGAACTCCAATAATACGCTCTTTCAGTAATGTAACCCTGAGAAGGGGCTGTCCTGGTAGAATTCCATCCTTAGAAACTATATTTTGTCTTTCGTAAGGAAAGCAACATTTTGGACTAGAAAAAACATTGAGTCTTTAGGATATCGGGCTTTCAGTTTTGGCTTTATCTATATCTTCTGAGTGACTTTGGGAAAGTCATAAAACTTCTCCCAGTCTCACTGATTTCTACATAAAATGAAGAGTGGATTTAGACTGTAAGATGCTAGTACTAACTTTCTAATTCCATGAATATATAGGTAACTTGAAAATATAGGTGATATCATCAGGACGTACTGTACTATCCTCTTAAACAGCTCTATGAGAAGTAGTAGAAGTCAGAACATTAGCTTCTGCTTTTGATTTTATTCAATTAAAAAAAGTACCTCTGACAGAGGTTTAAATGACTCATCTTAGGCAAGGATAGAGAGAGCAAATAAGGAGAAAATAAATTAATTTCAAATGGATAAATAGAGGAATAAGAGAGTCATTAAAGCAGAATTTAGACTTGGAGAGGAGTATTTTTGTGGTCCAAAGAAGGTATGAAATGTTATAAAAGAATTATAAAGGAAGAAAAGATAGAGCTTACAAATCTGGTCAAAGGAGCAGGAATATTAAAAATGCCATCTAAAAAGATTTTATTTTCAACTTGAGGTGTGTATACATACTTGCATTATATATATCTATGTGTGCATATATGTGTGTATACATACAAACATATACAATACATGTACATGTCCATATATAAATACCATCTCTCTGGCACCTATACATACTGTAGCCATAAAAAATAAAGAGAGGGATTCAAAGGCTCATCTGTTCCCTGTCACCTAAAGTTGAATTACTTATGGTAGAAGATAACTGGCTTCTCCAGACTAATCTACAGATGACACGCATGGGGTTGGGTGCTAAGGTATGGTCATGCTAATTTGCTAATTACAGTAATTTACTTTGGACTGTCCAAAACCTATTGAGAAGGGGTACCACCTTACATGGCAAGGACCAAGTCTTATTGAGGGTGGGGGTGTCTCAGTGCCTCAGGGGAGTGTGGCCTATCTAGTAGATGAGAGCTGTGAGTTGGAGATCCTTATGGCTTGCAGTTGAGGAGCCCTTTTGATGCATTACTATTTGTAGTAAGCCATCAGACCAAGTGATCAGTAGTGACTGCCAGTCATACACAGCAGCAGCAATGTGATAAATTCCTTTAAAGCATAGAGTACTTTACATTTTACAAACTCTACAATATTTTAAGCTTCACAATAACAATATTAAAAGAACTTGAGATGGATTAGTGACACCAGAAGAATGGTGGTACCAGATGGCAATATGGTGGGCCACGGGGAAATAGCTGACCAGGCATCCAGGTTAAGACTGATTCAAAACCATGAATGACTTTGATCAGTTTGATTACAGGTGAGGACTTAGGGTTTCTGGAAAATTGTATCTTATACTGTACAGATGAGAATTACAGCTTCCACCGGGGACTTTGCTGATGGTGTTTACAACCAGTGGCACAAAAACATTCTAGTCTATTTATTCATCCATCCATCCATTCATTCATTCACTTATTCATTAACTCATTTATCAAATTTTGCACCTCACATGGTACTAAGGAACTTGATGGCCTAAATATATGGTTCTTATTCTCTAGGAGTTTATTATTTAACAAGAGATTACATGTATAACCTAATAATTTCAACTGAATGGGATAAATGCTGACATATACACACACACATTGTATTTTATAATATGTATTGTATATGTATTGTATGTATATATTACATATACATATATACAATGTGTCATGGATGTACTGATTAACTGAGTGGGGTACTCTAACTGTACCTAGTGGTAAAGGCTTTCAGGTAGATAAGAGCAAGATATGTTTGAGGGTAGTAGGGAGGTCAGTGTGGCTGAAGCAGAGTCTCCAAGCAAGGTGGGGGAGCAGGAGGAAATAAGGTCAGAGAAGTGTCAGCATGAGGGAGCTCTATAGACCTTTGTAAAGACTATGTCTTTTATCCTAAGTGAAATAGACAGCCATTGCAAGATTGCATGCAATGTCAAAATTATGCACTTGATAGGAGATTTCTCCAACAGAGTTTAAAATCACAAGTCTTGGGCTTCAAGCCACTGGCCTAAACTGATGGCATCCTATGAGGATAAACCAAGACATTTTTCTCTATCTGTTCCTCTTCTCTCAGGTACCACTGAATTTCTTGGTTCTGGGTTCTGGGGTCATGTTTCTGCCTGTACTAATGCTTTAGAGGCTGAGAATTTGCCTGTTTATAATGGATGCAGGAACAGAGCTATAGAAATCTCATTTCTGGCTGCTTTTGGCAGGAAGGCCTGCTACTGCAGTTTGGGACCATTTGGCCAGACTTGGGCCATATCCTCCAATGCAGCTTATTAGGAAAAAGGTGATATTTTGATCTCCACTTGATTGGCTTCTCTACCTATCTTTCAATTGGTTCCAAAACGGAAGAAAAAGAAGGGGTGTTGTTTTTAACATCGCTAACATCCAATAAATGCTCCATTTGTTTATGCCCTAGTGCCTTGGTGCTGTGGCTGCAGACTAACATGTGGAAAAAGGGAGAGAGGAGAGAGAATAAAGGTCTGGGAGAGGAACAATAACATTTTAAGGTTACAATTGTAATAATTCATTATATTCATAATTATATTTATGAATATATTCAAGAAGGCACTATCTCTGCTTCTCAGTCTCCCCTTTCTCAGACTTCAGAGAACTAGAGCATCAATCATTAAATATTCTTTAAAGTGCTTTCTTGTGTGGACAAAATGAAATCTAGTCAACTAAAATGAAATTGTTAAAGGAAACAAGGAGATGTGGCAAATTGGTGTTGGGTGAATTGGTTTTCAGTGAAATGTACATTTGGGTGGTTTGGTCATTTGGCAAATTGGCTTATAACAAATTCGTGTTGGGCTGTTTGACCTACAGCCAAATGATTAATGATCATCTGTGCAAGAACCATGACAAACGTCATCCAACCTCAGCTGGAACAACTGATAATGAGAAATACATTGTAATACAGGACAATACAAAACAATTAAAAACATTTGTTTTTAAATACTTGCATTATATATATCTCTTCATTTTGCACTAGTATTTGTCCACTAGTTCTTATGGGGCCCTCAAGAATAACATAGAATTTTTCTGATCTGTTTGCCAAATGCAAACCTACTAATAAAAGTTAAGTAAGCTATTGTTTCTTACCTAATTTTTCTCTAGCCTGAATAGCTTGAGATCCATGAACTGTCCCTTCAGTGATTTGATTTTTGCATTTCTTTACCATCTTAGTTGTTCTGTCAACATACCCTGTTTTTTTTTTTTTTTTTTTTAGGAATAAGGTTTACTGAATACAAAGTATTGACAATGTATTTCTATACGGTAATCAGCTGAGTCATCATATTTGTATGTGGCATTCTTCCAGATGAATGGGGCGATACTGCTATTGTGATTGTTGAGAGAGGGAAAGTAACAGAAAGACAAAAGGACAGACGTTTTTCTTAGATTTACTCTTTTTTCAGGCCTGATATATAATGCCTTTTCTTCTCTGAAGGTATTTGGCATATGTTCTCTATTGTGTCTCAATTAATTGCTTTGAGAGATCTCCTCCACGGAGCAGAGTTTGGTGGTATTTTGCTGCATTGGCCTATCTTCTTAAGAATTTTCTTAACCACTATGGGTTTGGCATGCTCCATTGCTTGCCTGGTTATGGGTGGGGACAGGGTGGCCCATGGCCTCCATCTCAGGATCCCCCGTTGGATGTGTCTGGCTCCATTGCTTGCTTGGTTGTGGGTGGGGTGAGGCTGGTCTGCAGCCGCCTGTCAACTTCCCTCTTGAGGAATATTGTATGAGGGGACATCAAAAAATTTGTGGATCAATGGAATTAAAAGATAAAAATACAAAATACAAACTTTATTTCTCAACCTAAGCTCCATCAAGTTCAAGACACTTTTGTGAGCAATGGTACCAGCCATTCAGTCCATCCATGAAGAACTGAGGGTCCTGGGAATTCAATCATGTCAACGCAGTTTTTTTTTTCCACGTTACTAACTGAAGAATAATGGGTACCCTTTAAAGAGTTTTTAAGATTAGGAAACAAAAAGAAGTCAGAAGGAGCCAAATCAGGACTGTAAGGTGGATTCTTAATAATTTCTCAACAAAATTCTTGCAAAATTGCTCTTATTTGATAAGATGAATGAGCAAGAGCATTGTTGTAGTGGAAAAGGACACTCTGGTGAAGCTTTCCTGGGCATTATTCCCCTAAAGCTTTGGCTAACTCTCTCCTAACCTTCTCATAATAAGCAAAGTTATCATTCTTTGGCCATTTAGAAAGTCAACCAGCAAAATGCCTTGAACATCCCAAAAAACTATTGCCATGACCTTTGTTTTTGACTGATTTGCTTTTGCCTTGACTGGACCACTTCCACTTCTTGGTAGCCATGGCTTTTATTGTGCCTAGTCTCCAGGATTGCAGTGGTAAAGCCACATTTCATCTCCTGTTACAGTTCTTTGAAGAAATGCTTCAGGAAATCTTGATCCCACTTATTTAAAATTTCTACTGAAATCTCTGTTCATCTGCAGCTGATCTGAGTGCAACAGTTTTGACTCCCATCAAGCAGAAAACTTGCTCAACTTTAATTTTTCAGTCAGAATTGTGTAAGCTGAGCCAGTTGAGATGTCTACGGTGTTGGTTATTATTTCTCCTGTTAATCATTGGTTCTCTTCAATTAGAGCAGGAACAAGGTTAAATTTTTCTTGTAAATTGATGTGGATGGTTTTCTACTGTGGGTTTCATTTTCAACATCATTTTGTCCCCTCTTAAAATGAGTTATCCATTTGTAAATTGCTGATTTCTTTGAGGCATTGTCTCCATAAACTTTTCATAAAGCATCAGTGATTTAACCATTCTACTCAAGCTTCACCATAAATTTGATGTTTGTTCTTGCTTCAATTTTAGCAGAATTCATGTTGCTTTAAAGGCCCTTTTCAAACTGATGCATTACCCTTCTTAGTTCCTCAAATTAGATCCTGTTCAAACATGTTATAACAAGTTAGTATTAGTTTATTTTGGTGCAAAAAATTTACAAACTATGCATAATTTTTTCATAATATGGTTTTTCTGTGAACTTTTGGAAGCCTCCTGGTGTAGACTAGATTGCCCTGATTAGAACACTGCTAAGAAAAACATGATTATGACATTCTTTATACTGAATATTACCACTCTGTGTATTTTGAACAAGCAAAACTTATGAGATGTGATAAAAATTCAAGTTTCTTTCTTTTGTGTTTTTGTTTTCTTTCAAGATCTTCCAATGTGTTTTAAAGATGTTTCAGTAGTGAAAATTCTTGTCTCCCCTCTGAATGAAAAATCTGTCAGGTTCCTGCATTTTCTACTTGCTCTTATGTAATCAAGTGTTCTCTGTCCACTTTAATTTACCAAATATCATTTGAATTTTGTAATTAAAATATCAACTCTTAGATCTTAATTCACAGATGAGGCTTCTTTCTTCTCTTCCCCCTGAGCTAGGGCTTTCCTACAGGTAAGCAGACTGCCTTCTGGGAAAGGGTGTGGTTGGGTTTTTGTTTTCAGCTCACCTCCTTCTCTATCAATCCCCTAGCTGCCATTTTTGACCTATTTGGGGTCTACTGATGGGGACAGGTAGGGCTGGGGAGGTAAAAAGGTAAATGGGTACAAGTAAAGAGGTAAATATTTCTCACTTGACTATTCCTCCTATAAAATGGCTTGGTGCTCTCTGGGTCTGGATGATGGAGAAGCTTTTTTTCCCCCCTCCTGGGATCTTTGATGGATTCTTCAAAGATCCCTCTGCTGATGCATCAGAACACTCACAATGCAAGTACAAGTGATGTGATGCTTTTCTTTGGCTGCTGCTTTAGATGCCAACCTCCGGCTTTGGTTTTCCCATGGTTCATACCATACGGATACTCAATGGAGGTCGGTTATACTCTGAGTGAAGCCCTCTTGAGCAGAATCCCATATAAAATGGCCCCAGGCAGTCGCTCTCTCTGGCATGGCCCACATCTGGTCCTCAGCACACACTTAAGTAATTTTTACCTTGACAGAACTCAAGAAGTACAGGTGAATCCTAACATAACATCGTTTCTCTCCTGGCTCTGCTATCAGTCCTCTTATTAGCAGACTTCCAGGCTCCTCTGGCATCAGTACAACATACTTCCCAACTCCAGGGGACACAAATGAAGCTCTCTGCAAATCCCACACAGAAGCCCTGCTCTCTGGGCTTGAGGCTAAGGGGGAAGTACCCACCTCCTACTGTAAGGGTGGGAGTGGGAGATTCATAGTACTGAAGCAGCTCTCTCCAAAATATCTCTCCACAGATCTACTCTTAATTACTTCTTCTATACCTTTTTATATCTTTTTTATAGAGTTTAGAGCCTTCAAACCTGCTCTAGGTCACTTAAGTACAAACTGCTACTCAGTGGTCCATAAGCTCACTTTGGAATTCACTATCTTTTGTATAGGGTTACCACTGTTAAAACTTGCAGTTGCTACCATTTATCTGTGCTTCTTTTAAACAAAGCCCAAGATCAAATTAAATTTTTTTGGCATCCTTATGATTCTGTATACTTTCTTGACTAAACCACTTCACCATTAAGTCTTGTTGTAACTAAGGGTGTTTAGGAGAAATGATAATAAAAAAGATTGAAAATAATAATTAAGCACATATTCTATATTTATTAACTACACTTTACAACTTTTTAAGACTTGAGGGTTCACACATTATATACAGTCTTAAAAATCATGGCTTTTTATATAGCTTCCCAGTTCTGAGGAGCTAGAAAGAAAAGGAGCAGAGGACGCTGAAGGCAAGGAAGGGAATGACAGCGGCAGCCTGTGCACCAAGAGAATAAACAAGCTGGGAGAGCATCAACTCCAATCCCGAGAACACAGTTTCAAGGGCTGTATTTGCATCTCCTGAACACCAATTATTTTCCAAATAAGGCCTTGTCAGTGCATGCACACGTACAGACACACTCCCCACCCTATTCCTGTGTACGTACAGTCCAGGATATGCATAGTGAAGAACAGGCAGCACTAGTGCTTAGTGGAAATGAATTCTTGGACTTAATCCTACGTAAATTATCTTTCTAATCACATGAGGGTATATTCCCATACCTTATATAATCAAAAAATCTTGAACTGAAATATAACTTATATCCAGAGAAGAACAAATCCCCAGGAGCCCTTTTGCACCAACCTGTTTTTATCTCCCGGAATTCACTCTCCCTCCTTACTGACAAATTTCTGTGAAAGTATGACTCAGTTCCTCCAGCAGCTCTTGACTAGTAAATCAGAGACAAATTTCAAAACCGATCTTGCACATTTTAAGACTGCTTATTCACACACATTTCCTGACATACTTTTCCATGTTCTGGAAAGTCAACTCCTTCTTCATCCCACTTCCCACTCTCCAAATCCTTTTCCTTTATTTTTAGCTTGTCATTATGAAAATAATACATATTCATTAAAAAATAAAATAAAGATCAGCAAAATATCATAAGGTACACTCATAAGTCAGCCAGAGATATTCATTATAAATGTTCTTCAGAATATTTTTCTAATATCCTTCTTGAATGCATATGTTGTTAATCTACACATAGAAACCACATTTTAAATGCTATTGTAACCAATTATATTAAACCAATTCAAACATTTTTGACCATTTTTGCTGCAAATTTCCTTACTATAAATATGGAAGAGAAGGAATAATTGGCTTTAAATTAACTATATGTAAAGGACAAGTTCATATGAAAAATGTTTGAATATTCATTATGAACAAATTTTAATTTTCACCAGATGATTGTGTTCTCTCCCGTACCTCTAGATCTTTTCTTAAGTTCAGTTTGGTTATTATCTTTCTACATTTGTGCTCATTCTTACACACACAAACACACACTATTTTTGTTTTCCTGAATAAACTCATACACATGCATAATACCTTGGGAATTTGCTGTTTTCTCTACATATCTCCTGGATATTATTTCAGATCAACAGATATAGACCTAACTAATCATTTGAATATTGGATTGTAAGCTTTGATTTTATTCTACAAACAATGAAGCCCTTGATATTTATTTGCTGAGCTAGTATACCAGATGGAAAACAGATTTATTGATTGTTTATGGTAAGAACTCTCATGGGAATAAACTTTATCTGTAGATAGAGATGCTGTAAAATAACTCACTGTAACTAACAATTAGTCAGTGCCAAGATGTACAACATTATCTTATGCCTATCTCTTTCAAAGTCAAATACTCAAGACTTAGAAATGGCAAATACTTACAAATTATTTTTTCTATGTTATGCTATAGAGAGTATATTATTAATAAATAGTTTGCTTAAAAAATATATGTCATTTAAATGGCCAACAGACATATGAAAAAATGCTCAACATCACTCAACATCCGGGAAATGCAAATCAAAACCACACTGAGATACCATCTAACCCCAGTTAGGATGGCTAAAATCCAAAAGACTCTGAACGATAAATGCTGGCGAGGTTGCGGAGAAAAAGGAACTCTCATACATTGTTGGTGGGACTGCAAAATGGTGCAGACTCTATGGAAAATGGTATGGAGGTTCCTCAAACAATTGCAGATAGATCTACCATATGACCCAGCTATCCCACTGCTGGGAATATACCCAGAGGAATGGAAATCATCAAGTCGAAGGTATACCTGTTCCCCAATGTTCATTGCAGCACTCTTTACAATAGCCAAGAGTTGGAACCAGCCCAAATGTCCATCATTGGATGAGTGGATACGGAAAATGTGGTACATCTACACAGTGGAATACTACTCAGCTATAAAAACGAATGAAATAGTGCCATTTGCAACAACATGGATGGACCCTGAGAGAATTATATTAAGTGAAACGAGTCAGGCACAGAAAGAGAACTACCACATGTTCTCACTTATTGGTGGGAGCTAAAAATTAATATATAAATTCACACACACACACACACACACACACACACACACACACACACACACACACACACACACACAAAAAAAAAAAAAACCGGGGGGGGGAGAAGATATAACAATCAAAATTACTTGAAGTTGATACGACAGCAAACAGAAAGGACATTGTTGAGAGGGAGGGAGGAGAGGGAGGAGGGAGAGAGGTTTTGGGAAGGGGCAACAATAATCAACCACAATGTATATCGACAAAATAAAATAATAAAAAAATATATAGATGTCATTGCATTACATTCTTTTTGGAATGATATAAATAATTAAATTAAATTATATTGGATTAAGTTAATCACAGTATTTAAAGAGCTCTAAATTCAAAAATTTTTGAATTGTGAATTTTTTTTTGAAAAGGCAAAATTTCTGGTGCAATTTATCATTTTTTTTCCAAATTAAAAGGTGAAAACTAAAGAAATATTTTGTACTGTTAGGCTTTTTTCTCCCTGAAGCTTCCTCCCAAAAAGACTGGTAATAGAACTCCTGTAACCTGTCTATTCTAGCAAGATGGCAAAATATTTTATAAATTAGCAGGTAGCATTAAAAAAATGAATACCAAGAAATAGCAACATGAGAATTTTTAATAGTCACAACCAGCAATTTGCCTAAGTCAGTGGTTCTTAACTTGGGGTGATTTTGACCCCCAAGAAACATCTGGCAATGTCTGAAGACAATTTTTGTTGTCACGCCTGGAGAGTTACTATTGGCATCTAGTGAGCAGAGACCAGGGATGCTGTTAAACATCCCATACACAGAAAAGCTTCTTACAGCAAAGAATTATCTAGCCCCAAATGTTAACAGTTCCATGGTTGAGAAACCCTGGCCTAAGTCATGCCAACCAATTTGGGAGGAAATACCTCTGTTTGGATATTAGGTTAGAAGATCTCTGTCACTGCTCAAAACAAGCGAGAAATCTCTCTTAAGTATATGGCTGAAATTCTTTCCTGAACTTCTTTGGAAGATACCAAGTAAGTGGTTTTCACAAGTCTGTGTTGGAGAAATTATATTTGAAACTTAGTCTACTGACTCTTCAACCCAGGAACCATATACACTTGTTCCTCAGTATCTGTGAGGAATTGGTTCCAGGACCTCCCATGGAAACCAAAATCCATGAATACATAAGTCCCTGATATAATATGATGTAGTATTTCATAGAACCAATGCATATCCTCCCATATACTTTAAATCATCTCTAGATTACTTATGATACCTAATACAATGTACATTCTATGTAAATAGCTGCTATACTATATATTTTAGGGAATAAAGGAAAGAAAAAAATCTGTACATGCCCAGTACAGAGGCAATTAAAAAAAAATATTTCTGATCTACAGTTGTTTGAATTCACTGATGTAAAACCCACAGATGCAGTGGGCTGATTTTTACATTAAAGAGTCAATTACTGCTTCAGTTTCATGGTACTTTAAAATGTTGTTGCTAGATCTGACAATTGGATTGATTTTTCTTAAGAGAAATTATCTTAAAACTTTTATTGCAATTTTCTCCCTTATCTTTTTTTTCCTGAAAATATGTGTCTATCTTTGGTGATGATCGGGAATCACCTTGATCATTTTTTTGTGTGTGGAATAGTGGTCATATCCATCTGTTGATGCTGCCTCATTGCTTTCTCAATCAATTTCTACCTGAGTAGTGTCCTATATTATTCTCACTAGAATAACTTTTGCTTAGATCAGGTTGTCATTTGGCCTTTTGGTAAGCTTAAATGCTTATCAAGACAGTCAGAATAGAGCTTGGGTGATAGTTTCTGCATCCATTTGGCATTAATAGACAGGACTACTTAATGATTCTAAAAGAAGTGGGACATATTAAATTCCTGTGGGGGCTTCTTCAAACCACAAATGTCAGAAGATTCCACTACTTTGTTTCTTTGGAGCTTAGTGCTAAAGAAAATGCTCAATATTTACTTTCTTTCCCAAGTGTCTATTATTTCCTATTTATGATGGATAACTTTATGTGATGTCTTGACTGGACTACAGGGTGCCCAGATATTTAGTCAAACATTATTCTGGATGTTTCTATGAGGGTATTTTTGGATGAGATTAACATGTAAGTTGGTAGACTGAGTAAAGCAGATTGCCCTTCCTGTGGGTGGCTTATAATAATTGTGATTATTAATGTGAGTGATCTTCATCCAACCAGTGAGTGATCTTCATCTAACCAGTTGAAGGCCTGAATATAACAAAAAGGCTGAACCTCTTTTGAGTACAAGAGCATTTTTTCTGCCTGACTGCCTTTGAACTGGGACATCAACTTCTTCCTGCCTTTGGTTTTAGACTAACACATTGGATCTTTCTAGGTCTTGAGCCTGACAGTCTTTGGACTGGAACTACAGCATCAACTGTCTTTGGTCTCTAGCTTGACAATTCACCCTGCAGATCTTGGGATTTATTACCCTTTATAATCACATAAGCCAATTCCTTATAATAACTCTCTTTCTATATACAAGGGGTCTTCAAAAAGTTCATGGAAAGATTTGTATCATCTTTCAATTCTATTTTTCCACAAACTTTTTTTTTTTTTTTTTTTTTTGTCGTTTTCGTGACCGGCACTCAGCCAGTGAGTGCACCTGCCATCCCTATATAGGATCCGAACCCGCGGCGGGAGCGTTGCCGTGCTCCCGAGTGCGCCACGGGCTCGGCCCTCCACAAACTTTTTGAAGTATCCTCATATCTAGCTAGCTAGCTAGATATAATATATATTCTATTGGTTCTTCTTTTTTGGAAAACCTGGACTAATATATGATTTATTTAAATAATAATACCAACTATAACAATATTAATAATGATAAGAATAATAGATAACATTTATTGCTCATTGTATTCAATATTTGTTATTTTTGTCTGTTTAGCACTCCTTTCTCATTTGGATTTTGAAATACCTCTTTCCTGTGAGGAGGCCATGTGTTGTAAATATGGTGAGACAGACTCAGTTTCTCCCCAAAGATGTGGGCATGATCAGTCAATCAGTGTACCCCATTTCTTTCTCTAGCTGGAGTAATTAGCTGAGAAATGGGCACGTGATCCAAACAAAACAAATCAGAATCTTTCTTTGGGCCTTTCTCCAGGATATTTTGGGAAAGCACTCTCTTTCCATTAAGGTAAGATACATGCCTGTCTGAGAATGAAGCCAGACAGAAACCACCAGAGCCAAAAGATGCTAAGACAGAAACCTGACTTTGTTTGAACTCGTGGAACCAGCTGTGCCTAAAGGCACAATTACTTCTTAAATTTTCCAGTTACAATTACCTTTTGTGCTAAGCTACTTCTAGTTGAGTTTTTGACACTTGGAACTGAGTGGTAATAAGTTACTTTGTTCTAGGAACTCTCTTAAGTATTTTATGTGTATATACTCACTTGAGTGCCATTAAACCATGCAAAATAAATATCATTTTCCCCCTATTTCACAGATGAGGGTATTAAAATTAAGAAAAGTAACATGTCCAAATTCATAGCTGGTAATTGGCAAAGGAGAGATCTGAACTCAGACAGGCTGGTCAGAGTCTGCACTGAGATCCACTGTACTTAAGTGTTTACTCTGTGGAAAGCATGAATAATCTCATTTAATTCTAAAAGTATCCTAAGAAGTATTATTTTTCTCATTTTATAGATGGAGAAACTGAGACGTAAGGAAGCTAAGTCATTTGCCTAAGATAATATAGTAGTAATAGAAATAACAGATAGTGCAGTATGTATATAGTTGTGCATCACATTTTAATTTAAAAACTGAATGTACAATGGTACATCTTTTTTGTTTATAAATAGGGATGATAAGGATAAAAATAATGTGCTATAACTGAAAAGTAAATTTTTATCCTCGAAGTGCTAATAATAATAAAACTCCTGAATTTTCTGAGTCTCTCAGACTTTTACCAGGGTAATCAGTTAAGACGTGTTTGTTAAATAAATAATGGATAAACCTGAGCCCTCTTGCAGCTTAGTGGCCACTCATGGAACTCAGCAGTCAAAGATGAAGGCAGTGTGGACCTGCAGAGCCCACCCTGATCATATTCCTTCCACTGAGCTTATGAGCAAGGCTTTCACTCAAATAGAGAGTATAGATAAATTCAGTCATAGCAAGGCTATAGGGTGAATGCGAAATTGAGGGTAGATGTTGTGCAGGTTTAATCTAACTTTGGCATCATATACTTCTTCTTGCATTTCATAAAGTATCCTTAAATAAAAATATACTAAAGTTAATAGTTCTATGTCTGCTGGAAAAAACAAAAAACACAAACAAACAAACAAAAAACCCCCAAACCAAAACAAAACAAAAAATAAACTACACTGATATCATACAATGTTTTACATACTCCTATATAACTTGTAACACACAGATGATAAAAGTATTATAAAAGGTCCTAGAAGTTGTTGCTTCATGATCTATTTCATCTGTGGCAATTGGATGTATCTAATAAATTTACTCCTTTCTCTTGGGACATGTGGGGTGACTTCCCCATTTCATGATTGCCAAAGTTGAAAGTAAACTGCCTCAACTTTTTGCTGCTAAAACAAGAAGAAATATATTAGTTTCATGAGAATAAGATTGTGATTATGAAAATACTGAGTATTTTTTATAGATAGAATAGTAATGAGAAGAATGCTGGATTTTATTTGCAGGCAGGGCATTCCCAGGTCTCTATTTTGGCCATTCATTCTCTGTGGCTGATGATACTGAGTTACCTGGGTTGTCTCTGGACAAGCAGTTAACTGATTGGCCTTCACCGGTTGGGGAACATGTACAATTTTCTCCTCACACGCAAGTGACCACAAAGTAAAACCTTACATTTTACAGTTCCCATAGCTGCTAGTCAAAATGTTCATGGACTTTCAGGCTTTGGATGGTCTGAGCATTGGATGTGAGATCTCCAATTTCTACTAATCTGGCTGGGCCATAGCAGGGAATAGGCACTACTGGCTAGTCTTTCGTCATCATCACAAAGTTAACTGCTTGGTGTTGGCGGAACAAATGAGCAATGTGTCAAAAGGTAAGTGTTGGCAACTGTACTAAATTTATTTTTTTCTTGACATAGCTTCAAGAATCACCACTTCCTCTTTATTCCCCCAGTTAACTTCTTGAGCACTGGTATGGGAAACTTGGGGGAAATTCTCCCATGAGGACCTGACTCATTTGATGCCCTGCAAGTAATGATTTTAATTTCTCATGGGGATAGAAAATAATAAAATTATAGCTCTTTCCCAAATCAGGTGAACCAAAGATTATTCTTATCTTCCTACAAGATGTTTGCACATCCATACTAAGGGGCAGAAAATTTTTAAGCAATCCTGTTGGATCTCTGCACTCTTTTCCTTCATCTAATTTGGGAGATCTGTATCTTCATTTAAGGATTTTTCTGAAACTTTCTCCTGTCCAAGTTCTAATGGATTAAGCACTGTGCACATTTCATGAAACCTCTGTCCTCTTAACTTTGATAGAAGCTTAAAAAAGAAGACGGGCAAGGACATTCCTTCCAGTTGTTTCCAGTAGCGATTGCTCAGAATTTCTGCTGAAGTTTAGCCATAGGCTGCTGTGGGGGGGACAGAATAATGTCCCCCACCCCCAGATATCTATGTTGTAATCACCAGAATTTGTGAGTATGTTACATGGCAAAAAGACTTTGCAGATGTGATTAACTTAAAGATCTTAAAGTGGGGTATTATCCTGGATAATATTGGTGGGCCAATGCAATCCCTGAAAGGGAAACAGGGATGCAGGAGACTGAGAGGAGATGTGACAACTGATACAGATGGTCAGAGTGATGACATTGCTTGAAGGAGGTCATGAGCCAAGGAATACAGACAGCCTCCAGAATCTGGAAAATGAAAAGAAACAGATTCTCTTCCAGAGCCTGAACACAGAAGGAACACAGCTGCTGACACCTTGATTTTAGCCCAGTGAGACCCATTTCCTACTTCTGACCTTCAGAACGGTAAGATAATAAATTTGTATTATTTTAAGCCACCAAGTCTGTGGTAATTTGTTACAGCCGCAATAGGAAACTAATATAGCGACAAATATCCTTCCCTGCTCATCTGCCCCAATAAGCAAGAAACTCTGGCTTGGAATTCAGGAGTTCTGGGACACTTAAAGTTTTCCAATTTGAGGCACAGTTTGCAAAGTAACGTAGGCAATGCTATGTATGGTTGGACATTGAATTAATAAGAAAATAAAATGCGTCTGAAAGCCTTTAACTGATTTCTGTTCCTTTAGTCCTCTTATTTTCATCTCTTTGTAATTAGAAGAATCAAAGTTCATGTTGATTACAGAGAGAAGATAATTTCCCCCAATGTTTGGAGAGTTTAGATAATCTCCTCCAATGTTTGGTAGACAGACGCCTAGCTACCCTTAATAACAAAAGCACAATATCTCTCCTTTAGTCATCACCCCACTCTAATGATCTGGGAATCCCAAAGGCTAGTCAGTGCAAAGACTGGTGTGTATTAGATGTTTGTGTTTGTGTGTATTGGTGTGAGTGTGTGTGCATATGTGTGTATATAATTATGTGGGCATGTATGTATATAGTTTTGTGTATTCTGGAACATATTACATTATCAATACACAGTAGATATTATTATAATTCACAAGGCAAACCTTGTAAATTAAATCGTATGACTACAATCATCACATGATACTCTATCAGGACAATGACTTGCACAGTACCTGGCATAATATTCCTCTCAACCTGTCTGGTAAATGAAAGTAAAAAAGGACATGATATAATCCCAGCATGATTTGAACTTCATGAACCTGTATTGGTCCCTAGTGATCACCTCTTTACTTCCTGTTTACCTACTTTTATTCTCTAATATTTTGCTAGGGATCCATCCAATCTCTTTGTCATATAGTTTTAAAGACTTAAACTGCTTTCACCTTTTCGAAAAAGAAAACATTTATTTGCCCTTTTCAACCTGCCAGCAAGACTTCTGTTCTCCATAGTTCTTCAAAGATGACTATTTACAGTTCACTGATGTCATCTGAGCCATCTTTTGGTCTTATAGGATGGAACCTTCTTTGGTCTTCAAAGTCCTTTGAAATATGCATTTTTTTCCAACCTCCTTACCTAGCTTGGACTTTAATTTTCTTCTTCCATTATTTGCTTTCTCCTTTCTAATATGACAATTAATCTTCATAACCAATGTATTAATCAAGATTCTTTGGATTAAAAATGCAAGAAATCCAATTTAAACTCTCTTAGGATAAAGAAGGAATACCTTGGCCACATAGCTGAGAGATTCAGGGGTAAGGTTGTTTCAATCATGGCTGGATTCTGGGATTCCAAGGGTGTCATCAGGAGCCCAAGTTTCTTCCCATATTTGAGTTCTGATTCTTTCTGAGGATGAGCCTTCCATATGGTAGAGTAAAGAGCTACTGGATTTGATTCAAATCCAAAACAAAGAGAAACTTTCTCTCTCAGCATTCATGTGTCAAATTTCATGGGGGGTATCTGACTGGTGCTGTCTGATCATGTGTTCATGGCCATGGCCAGGGAAGGCTGGACACTGTGGCTTATCACAAACCCATGATATATGAGAGGGATGCAGGACAGACCACGACACAGAGAAAAGATCTGAAAAGTTTTGCTTTCTGCCTCTCTTCTGCAGACTTTACAGTATCGTCCCCAAATCTTTCTGTTGCTCCTTTTATACCTTTAGAAAATCTATTTTCATCTTCCTTGGCAATTTTCACATGGTTTACTATACTCTCTTGGTATTAGTTTTTATTTGTTGTGGTTACATTCTGGTCCTTACATTCTTCATAAATGACATCTTTAAAATGTTTCTGTTTATCTAAGAGCTGACTGAGCTGCTAGAGTGCTGTCTCTCCCTCACCTCCCATGATTAGACTCTCTGAACCATGTGTTTATAATCCTGGGATCCTTTGCTTCTCCAGTTCCTGGCAATGAGAACATGCCTCTCTTGTCTCTGAACCTCTGGAAAGCTGTCTTCTTTTAGTATATGGCACCATCTATTTCTGCTTAGGGTTCAGAGCTTTGGCTATCACAGCTATAAGATGCTATTACTAGTCTCCCTTCTGCCCCAAGGAGTCTATCATTTCCTCTTTGCCAACCAGTACATTCTTTGCTGGTCAGAATTAGGTCCTAAGCAGGTCCCTTCATTACTTTTTTTGCCTTCTAAAAGATGGAGTTGTTAGTAAGATGAATCCAGTGCTTTGCTTTTAGCTGACTGTGACTTCCTGGAGAGGTCTAGACAAACACACTCCTTCATCACTACTGTATCTTGCCTCTGCATCTGTGTGAGATTTGTAGTCAATGTCAGAATGTGATTGTCCATTCCTTCTGCCTGGAATGGCTCTTTTACCAACCATCCCCACCTCTCCTCCCCCCACTGCCAACAGTAATGTCATTTTGATGATGTTTCCTTTTATCTCTACCCAGATACTCTTTATTATTCTGCCATTCCTAATTTGGGGGGTTTTGCAAAAGTATGTCTTCTTGACACAGAGCGCTACTCCCTTTGCACAATGTGATACATTCCATGAGAGATGCCTCTTGTGAATCCTGTTTTGCCAAGATACAATGATGTCTATGAGGGATGTTGATTTTCTTGTGTGAACATCAAATCATATGTTTGGTATATTAGTTTTCAAGCAAGAAGAAACCTAAGCTCTATTTTCTTATTGCCTCCTCAATTATTTTCTGCCATGAATTATTAGGTACATTCTACATTGGTTTCATACCTGGGCATTCTTTCCTCTTTTTTTTCAATTTAAAATCCCCTAGAACAGACTGAAATATATCATGATGAACACATCTTCTCTTTAGTAAAATAGGTCAAATCTTATTACAACAAATGCAAAAGGAAGAATTATTTTTCTCTTACTGTATTGAGAATGTGTACTATCAAATAATACTTAAAACAAGCAGGAGCACAGATCGGGACTTGGGGATCCAACCCCACACCAGCATGTGGAGGACATGGAACATGTACATGTCAAGGTACCTGATTCACTAGCTTTGAGATTTAATGTCTGACTGCTGGGTTTTGAACTTGTTTGGGATCTATTACCTTTATTTTGGCCTATTTCTCCCTTTTTGAATGGTAAATGTACCCTATGTTTATCCCCCCATTGTATCTTGGAAGTAGATAACTTGTTTTGATTTCATAGATGGGACTTTGAACTTTGGATTTTTGAGTTGAAACAAGTTAAGACTTTGGGGATGAAATGAAGGTATTTGTGTGTGAAAAGGACATGAGTTTTGGGGGTCAGGGGGTAGAATTTTGTTGATTGGATGCCCCCACCCCAGTCCCAATCTCACTGAGGCTTAATCCTCACTGTTAACTGTTGAGGGTGGGAAATCCTATTATGGTAATTGAAATGTGGGGCCTTGAAGAGGTGATTAGGTTGTAGGACCATACCATAGTGAATAGATTAATAATGGTGGTCAGGGGTGTGATTCTGGGGGCTTTAAAAGGAGAATGCATGAAGAGCTATCTTGCTCTCTTAGTTTCTCTCCACTCTACCATTTCACAATGTGATACCCTGTTTTCTCTGTCACCATCACCAAGGCCTTCACCAAATGTGTTCCTTGGACTTTGGAATTGCCAGCCTCCAATACTGTAAGCAATACATTCCGTTTATTACTCAGTTCCATGTATTTTGTTATAAGCAACAGAAATGTACTAAAACACTTTTATAATGATCCTTACAATGGGGACTTGTAGTAGTATGTTTGAGTTGTTACTAGTGTTTGGTTTGTCTCAATACACCACAACATGCTCAAAGCTATTTGCAGTTACAGAATAGTCTCCATGTGGAGCTTTTAAGGACTCTCCTATTCCCAAGGGCTGAAGCAGTATAACTGGAAAAGTGAAAAATGGTTCACAGTACCAAGAGCAGATCTTTTGGACAGCATGGACAGTACCTGCTAGGTCTGGGGACACACAGAGAGAAGCTGCAGAATCCCAGAAGGGAGGACCTCTATTTCTGCCTTCTCTTGCTTCTGTCTGTTATTTGCTCCTGGCTCTGCCCTGCTCTCACCTTTGCTTCTGTCCCTGACATTTCCCATGCCCTTACCCCATTTCTGCCCTTTGTTATAAACCTTGACCCTATCCTGGTTTATGCCTACCTTTGGCCCTGCCCCAGCCTCTTTCCTATCTCAGTACCTGCCCTCTCCCTGCAGCCAAGGGTCCTGGGGACAATGGCATTCAGAACTGATATAAGCATTTGGAGCAGCATGCCTTAGGAGAGTCACTGTTAAGTGTTCACCATTTTCCTTCGCACCTCTTAGGATGGAGCTAAAGAAGGAGAGGAGAAGAAGTACTGGTACCAAACATTTAGAAAATAATGAAGGGGACCTCAAGCTGCTTTAGTTGAATGCATCTCCAGAAGTGCACCTAAAAACGATGTCAAGGATTGACAGGTCATAGAGACGAAAGTCCCATGGGAGAGGGACTAGGATGTGCAATGAGGAGGACTCAGCGCAAGAGTTGGTCATGCTGTCTAACACTGGGCAAACCACTTACCATTTTTGAGCCTTTGTTTCCTTATTTGTAAGATGAGAATGAGAACGCCTATTATGCTAGGTTGGGTCTTTGGCAAGTAAGAAGTTAATGTGCAGGATTATTACGGAAGGCTCTTGGGATCAACACCTATGAAAACTAGGGAAACAAAATCAGAACTGGGCAGAGGGAAAATTCAAGCTTGTTTTGTCTTGCCCTGATGTGAAATGTCTGGAACTTTATTCCCCTGCCTCCATTAGTCACTGGATGTGGGCCATTCTGGGAAGGATGAGGCTGATGTGAGCCCTGAAGGGGCACACAGCTGAAGGATGCCTGCTGATAACACTCTTAAGAGTGGGGGCAAAATAGTCATTCCTTGAGGAGATCTGAGTAACATATCTCTGTGTGTTTCTTTCCTGTTAAACAGGGTTCTGTGAGAGATATTATTTTGCTAACTTTAAAATTCAATATAAATGTTAATTAATGTTACAATCAATACCATGATCATGAAACATTTATTAAGGGTCTACTCTGCGATAGCCACTTGATATGAATAAAAATACTCGGATACTTCAAAAAGTTCATGGAAAAATATACATTATCATTTAATTCTATTTTTCCGTGAACTTTTTGAAGTGCTCTCACATTAAACCTGAATTTTTTCTTTGATGTGTGTTATTTCTTCTTTTAAAATTGATAGTCTTCAAGATCCATTGCAATGGTCCTCAACCAACTATTGAAAGGTCAGGTTACAGTTCACACAGAAATATATTTTGATTGCTAACTATGTGCAGGACTTTGGAAAAATAAATCTTTTCTGCTATGAAGATATTCCTTGGCATTTTAACGTCATAAATAGCAGAATATTTGTGGAAATCATTAAGCAGGATAATTGCTAATACATAATTTTTAATACACTATGACATAATTACAATAACAAAATTTACATTTTTTAGTACTTCTTTAAGAACAAAATTAAAAATACTTTTAAGTGAAAACATTCTCCTTGAAGAATGCATATATAGTCGTACAATAACCAAGCTTTGGGAAAAAAAAAATAGAAAGGCCATTTGATATGTTTTATTATAAATTGGAGAGCCAAAAATAACTCATACGTAATGGAATTTTATTGTATGGCAGTGGAATTTCCCCCAGAGTTTTATTAAAAGCTTTAAAATAGTTTGAACTCCTTAGTGAAGTCAGTGGCCTGTCCCAAGGTCTGAATCAGCATTTCACATAAATATGCTAATTTCTGAGCTCAACAAAGAAAAATGTTACTTTTTGTTCATTTCCAATTGGAAGCAATTTTTTAAATTGTTACTTATGAACTGTTCAATGGAACCTAACTATTTTGATTAGTTATATTTAAATATGCATTTCCTCCACAATCTGAGAGTAGTTTACTTGGTGACTGATCACAGTAAGATAATTAAATTTGTAGTCCATGAATTAATAAAAGGTGCATGAGCTGTTGATGTGAAGCTTAATATAAATCATTAACAATGATCATTTTGCTTTTTCAATAGTTTTATATTCAAAATGTTTTACATTTTCAAAAGGATCAACCACATACTCCCTCGCTGCTTTTAAAAAAAATGTTAGACATTTTTATACATGCAAGTGAAAGTAGAGAATGAGAAAATAACTCCCCCAAACTCATTTCCTCACTTACCCTATCTTCATCCCCTCTTTAGAAACCCTGCAGGTACAACACAAAATTCTATAATCTTACCACACAAAGTGTGAACCGAGGACCAAAAATATTGGCATCACCTATTTGTTAGAAATGCAGGATGTCAGGTGCCATCCCAACCTGCTGAAGTGGAATCTGCATTTTAACAAGATCCCCAGGTGATTTGTATGCACATTAAAGTTTGAGAAGCCTTACTCTACAAATCTTTTGTTCTCTAACAAATTGAAGTTACAATTTTATTTATTTTAAAAAAATTATCCAAACAACTATTTCCTCCCTTTAGTTGTAGGAATAAATGCAAATACAAAGTATTCTGAGGCATAAAACTCAATATAGAAATGAGTCATTGAATTTAATTTCTGCTTTACATTCTGAGTAAAGGTATAGGGTAGAGTTCAGAAGCTTCTCTTTGAATAAAAACGTTCAAGTTATCCAATTGCAAAATATGATTAATAAGCCTGATTTTATTTTTGCATATCTGGGACCATTTTCAATCAGAATGGTTTCCTAGAATGTTAAATGTAGGATTCAGGAAGCAAGCAGTGAAAGCAATTCCCATCAAATAACATTATTTGACCACTGCTTATATAGAACAATCACCTTATGAACTATTTTCTCATTTCTTTGCATTAGTGAAATTTAGAAACAATGCTTTCCCCCACTTACTTGATTTCCAGCAGGTAGCATAAGAGGATTTGCAATCCTGCTCGGTTTATGATTCTCATATTATTGACTTTACTCTGCCGAGAGATGAAATAGGGCCACAAATGCAGTGGATGTTACGGTTAAAGCTGTTCTTATGTCATTTAGAGATTGTTTTCAGATTAAGGATCATTTGACCTTGAGTTACAGTGGTTGCTTTATTATCTGATCATGGTGCCTCCAATAAGAGGTTGTCCAATGCTTTTAGCACATTACCTGCCTATGTCATTCTAAAGCTTCTTGCTTAGAAGATCTCTCAGCAGGGTTAGAGTAAGGTAAAGAGCTTAAATAAGCAAGCTATATTTATCAGCAATAAACAGCAGTCACTGAAAATGCTCTACACAGCAAATTAATCTATAAAGCAATGGCTCTAACTGCATGAGAATAGAACTGATTTTATATTTAAAAAAATATTTATTAGTATTATTATGAGCAGATAATACCCTACTGCTCATAAGAATAGAGACATTTATCACAGTCTCATTGCAGTGAATATAAATAGGTCAGAAAAGATTATAGTATTTTTACACTAAAACAATTTAGTCAAACTAAAACTCCACATGGTATATTCTGATGTGGTTAAAGAGGGGAATGCCGATAGCAGTTTAAACAATGTTACATAGATGAAGTTATATATGATTTGAAACTAAAATGAGGAAAGTTGTTTGGTAAGACTGAGGTCTTGTTCATGTGGCTTGAGTCAGAGATAATTTCAAATCCAAACTCTGCAACTCAGCAATCAAGAAGACCAAGACTGGTGGCAGGTGATACAGAGGCAATAGACAGTGAAATGGACCTGGAAAATCAAGATTCTTGCAGTTACGGTTATGTTAACATCTTTCAATCACACATTAGCAGTTAACCCTAAAATTCAAGTTTCTAAAATAATGGAGATTTTACTTTTCTTTCGTTGTAAGGCCTCCCCACATCCCATTGTTACCCTGTCACCTAACACAGTGCCTTACCTATCATAGGTGATTATCACATATTTGTTAATGAGGATGAATTATTAAGAATATTTTAGGAAATGATGACTATAACATGGCCTCGGTTAGAGACATAATAATAGATGTAACAAACCTCTTACTGAGTTCTGTAATAAACTTAAAGCAGTACCAGAGCTTTGACTCTTTGATTGTACCACTTCCAAATATGTTCACAGATCACAGTTTCTCTCTCTCTCTCTCTCTCAAAAACAATCAAGAAATGCTTGCAGCTCTGGCAAAAAGACATACGCCAAATGTAGATCAAAGAAACATCTAGGTATTGCATTTTCTTAGACACTGGTACAAAATGAATTCTCATAATAGAAAGTAGTTGTCTGATTTACAGAAATAGGAAACTATTTTATATTTTTTTGGTCACTATTCAAAGGCAATATTTTTAGATATTTTCCATACCACCAAAGGACTTCTATCTCCATCAGTGTATGGTAATGGACTTAGACAACAGGGTTCAAATTATTATAATACAGTTATACCAGATTCATCTGGGCTATGAAAGTAAATAAGTAAAAATAGACTGGTCTTGATGTGTGACTCACCCTCAGGAGGGCATGTACTTTTCCAGTAGCAGAAATGGGTCTGACTGGATCCCTTTCTACTCTGTTGTCCAGCAATAGTCCCTGGTGGTGTTCATGTTCATTGGGATTTGTGACAGGCTGTACCCAACTGATTTACAGGAAGAACTTGAGGAGGAAAAAAGTTACAAGGCTTGTTTCTACAGGTGTGGAATGACTGATGAGATTATTATAAGGGAGTATCTAACACACAGATGTTATCTTTATTAAAATAAAGGGGTGCAGGAATATGAATGACTATTACTAGGATAACAATTCTATAAAGCAATATATAGTTACAATCACAGAATTCTGGAAACCAAGTAAATGGCTTGTCTGATAATCACATATTATTGGTTGCAAAAAGTTAGTTAAGTGTAATAACTAGCCCAGGGACATATGAGCCTGCCATGAAAGAGATAAAAAAAGAATAGAGTCTTCCATAAACATTGGTGGGAAGATGAGCAAAACACTATAAGGAGCAAGTGTTCAGTTAATAAAGGAAAAACAAAGGATGCAGGGAAGGGGACAAAACCTAAACGGGCAATGGGGAGAATCTGAAGTTGATATTTGCCTATCTTAGGGCTAGGTTGATTTATTACTTAGGAACCATTGTTTGTTTTACAAAGTGAAAGTACCCAGACTTTTATTCAGGACTTATGGGTAAAAAAGAGATGAAACAGAAGCTTTTCCATGTTTCTCAGACTAGGGTGAGGGTGGAATCAAGACAATTTGTCTAGAGTCAACATTAGTTGAGCACTGTCTTGGCTCTGTTAGGACTCTGGTTAGGGAATGAATTTTATAAAAATATGAGAAAATGTCATCACTTCTTTGATAGCCCAAAGGGGACCTAAAAGTACACATACATGTTCTAGACACAGAACAATGGTATGCCAGTGCAAATAGGTACAATAAAAATTATAATTAGGTTAGGCTACTAAGAAGTGACCCTCTGATAAGACTACTGTTGATATTTGAAATGGCAGTTGTGGCAAAGATAGCTTGATGTCTATCAAAGATCCATGCTCTCCCCCCCCCTTTTTTTTGACTGGTAAGGGGATCGCAACCCTCGGCATGGTGTGGTCTACACCACGCTCAGCCAGTGAGTGCACCGGCCATCCCTATATAGGATCCGAACCCGCGGCCTCGGGACTCCCAGCGCCGCACTCTCCCGAGTGAGCCACGGGGCCAGCCCACATGCTCCCCCTTTTTAACATGGCATTGTTGCTGGGAAATGCCTCTCCAGCCTGGAGCTACATATAGGTGGAGCCTAATGTCCAATTCTTGCTAATGGAATGTGTCTTCATCAATTAGGGCTGCTATAACCATAGACTGGGTGGTTTATAAACAACAGAAACTTATTCCTCAGAGTTCTGCAGTCTGTGAAGTCCAAGACTGAGGTGTTGGCAGATTCTGTGTCTGGTAAGGGCCTGCTTCCTGGTTCACAGAGGGCCAATTTTCTGGGGTCTCTTTTAAAAGGCCACTAATTCCATTCATGAGGGCTTCACTCTCATGACATAATCACCTCCCAAAGGCCCTATGTCCTAATACTGTCACCTTGGGTGTTAGGATTTCAACATATGAATTTGGGGGGAGGGGACACAAACATGTATCCCATTGCAGAATGTGAGCAATAATGATGTGTTTCACCTTTCCACCAGTGAACTTTCTCCAATTTCTCTTTCACCATCTATTAACTTGAAGTAGAATATTCCCAGACCTCAGAAGATGGTGTGGCCATGAGATGGGATGAGCCTGAAATCTTGAATCACTGCCTGAAAAGCTACCTCTCTTTAACAACTCTCTAACATTGAACTATTGCAAGAATGAGGAAATAATTTTTATGGTGTTAAGCCACTAAAATTTTCTCGTTGTTTATTACAGCTTATTATATCAGTAGAATGTGTCTTCCAGATTTAATTATTTTTCTTTGAATTAATGTAGCCATAAAAAATAAAGATTCAATGGGACCATAGGGTTAGATGATCAACTTTCTTCGTTTTTCTAGTTGAGCAAAAACCGCACCACATATGTTGGAATGGATCCTGTTTAATCTCTGAAAAGTTCACCTGCATTTTTATAGAACATTCTTTTCTCCAAAACTTTGCTTGTTCTTTTTACATTTTTCTCACCAAACCTGATCTTTAGCCTTGGTAACTGACAAAGGTTTCCAAACTTCTCCTGCACAGAATGGTAGGAATTAATTCATCATGTTCAAGAATTAAGTAAATTCACAAACAAACTGAAGGACTTTTACCTCCTTAGACCAAGCCTTATTGAAAAATTTGAAAACCAGGTGTCCTCGATAAAAGTTATGACAATAAGCCCTTTTTGAATTCCTTTATAAGTTTTAAAGTTTCTAGATCTTTTTTTGCCCATCTTCTCCAATTCCTCCCTTCTTATATGTTTCTTTCCCCCCTTTCTCCTCTTAAATCATATACACATTTCTTGCCATTTAGTCTTCTTATTATACAATTGTGATGTAATTTACACTTTACTTTTTTGGTAGGTACTCGTCTTAGTAAGTACATACTTATGTTAGTAAGTACCTACCAAAAAAGTAAAAATGTAAAACTGTTATGGTCTTCTCTGTGTGAAAAATCTTTCAGCTTCAACTGTGGGAACATGAAGGTACTTCAAAAAGTCCATGGAAAGATTCATATTACCTTTTAATTCCATTTTTCCACAAACTTTTTGAAGTACACTTGAATTTAGACTGTCCGAAATGTTTTCATATTGCTTCAATTTGATCTTTACCTTCCTTTATATATGGTGTGTTCTTACATATGTCATATTTTTATACATAACATTATACTGCGAGGATTTTCTGGTGTTATGGAAAACACTTAATTAAAACATAGTTCTTCATATAGCTATTTCATAATTCATTGAATTGTGACACATTGATAAGGCAATTTGTTTAAATATTTAAAAATATAATTAACACTTCTATGGACATCTTTGTCCATGTATTTTTACATTTTTGATTATCTCTTTGAAACAGATTTATAAATTAGAGTAGGTAGATCAAATGTTATAAACTGTTTCATGACTCTATATAAATACTAGTTTTCTTTGTTTTAATAAACATATCCCTCAAATAAATACATACATCTTTAATATTTCTTGATTTTACAAATCCAGAAGTCAAAACAGAGAAGGAAAATCCCTTCTTATTTTCCATTCTGAGAGTCTATCTACTAAAAAGCATCATGCATCAGACATGTCACAGAATAGTGGTTCCCAAACTTTGCAGCAGACTGCAATCATTTGGGGAACAGTACTGATGCTTGGCTTCCACCCCTCAGATATTTGGATTTAATTGGGATGGGTGGAACCTGGGACATCGGAATTTTAAAAATCTCCCCATGTAATTCTAATGAGCAGCAAAATTTGGAAACTGCTGTCATAGAGCATTCAGCCATTGGAAGATATCCAGACACATGTGGCAAGGAGATCAAATAAAGGTCACTGGACAGGTTTCCATTCTTGTTATTTAGAAGAAAAAGTATTTCTCCCTGCATTGAAAACATTGCTGATAGTATTCAATACTATTAATCACCTCGACTCTCACAGAAACTAAATCAAACTAGAAAAATAGGATCAACCTAACCTAATACTGTAATACTCTCTAGCATTAGATTTGTAAAAGCACCTTTCCCCAGTGACTGCTGAGTGTTTGGAAAAAAGCCTCCCCTTTTTGCAAATTGATTTTGTCTTGGCTGCAGTGTTTGCTTGTTTAAGCATTAATGACTTGATTTGGATAGAAATAGCTTCCTGTATGGCCCGGATTAAGAATAGCCATCTTTACTCCTGCACCAAATTGTGTATAAATGCTAGCATGTAAACAGCGTAACCAGTGACATTTTTTTTTATACCCAAACAGGCAAGGTGACACACATGGCTTAAGGGCTAAAAGAAACATAAGAGCTGTAATGCAGAGTTATAGTCGGAAGTACTAAATTTCCCTTGGGACCGAAAGGAAAGCTTCCTGTTCTTTGTAGATTGGCCTATTATTGGAATACATTTGCCCACAGTTAATCCTCAAAGTAATTAAATGGAAGGAAGCGATTAAATCACCAAGAAAGAAGTGACTGCTGCATCTGAAGCATTCAGGCATAGTAAGATTTTCATTATTGTTAGTTAGGCATGAACATAAGTTAAGGCTGCATCTTACGGCCTAGTAACCTAGGCTACTGAATGTGTGTGTGTATGTGTAAGCAAATAGCATTGAAATATAAAATAAATCTAGTCTAAGAACAGGAACTTTTAAAGTCATACATTCTTTGGTAGAATGGTGGTAGGCATATATCTTATATAGTGGTTTGCCAGTTTAGTAAAGCAATATATTTTCTTACAAATAGAAAATTGTTTAATTGAACTGAACTGAGAGTGGAACTCAAAAATCCTGTCACCTTTTCAGTAATTGTTAGTCTTATCACGCCACTTCCATTTTTAATGGATTCAGGAAACCTGATTGTTAATCTTACTATTTTTTTGTTGCTTAATCTTAGTCAAGTTAGTTGATTTTACAGAATTTTAGTAACATAAAGGTATAATGATGTTTAACTTTTAGGTTCCTTCTGGCTCTAAAAATCTACAGGTGTAAGAAAAAATACAAAAAATACTATCTGAAAGCATAATGCAAAAATATTAAAATTCAAAATGTTATCAAAATAAATGAGTGAAAAATAAAAGATACATAATAGAGTATGCTGCATGTATATCTGTGACCTTCACAAAATCAGATTATATATTCTTCAAGAACTTTGTGCTATGAGCAGGAATCTAAAACAACGTGTACTAGAATCTTCTAAAGATAGGCATTTTTCTATGCTTCTCTGCATTTTTCAATGATTTCCTGCATTGAAAATGCATTACATTTTCAGGATTTAATGCATTTAAATGAGGTAGTTCTAAACAGTTACCAAAATTGTCCTTTTAAAGTAACAGTCTGTATTTATAAATAACTTTAAGACAGATGTACAAAATTAGATAATGAGTCTTGTCTTGGTGGCAAGAAGAAAACAAGTCCCCGCTCCTTGGATACAGAGTGCATTAGATCTTTTAGGCCATCTGTATACAGTTAGGAACTTCTCTCTTTCAGTGCTCTGAAAAAAATTAGAATGGTTCTCTGAGTGAAAAGTGATCTGCTTCTCCCCTTGCTGGCTTGGTCATTTTGGCTGAATTAACTATCAGGGTAGATTGTTGAATACTTGATTTGGCTGTGGTGACTGATAAGATGTGGGTGGAAAGAACTGTTCAATTGACTAGAATACTGTTGGCTTTGTATGCTTATATTTAATTTTAGCAAACATTAACTGGGATCCCACTATGTTCCATATTATATACCAGGGACACATCTGTGCTCCCAAATGATCGTTCTTCAGTAACCAACGGTAAAGAGGTAAATTGAGAGACAAAAAGAAATATATAAACTGTAACTATAACACAATGTTATGTTCTACTAAGATTAAAAACAAATTACCTTGGGACAACAGAGGACTCATTTTGACTGAAACTACTAGAGGGGATAAGGTTGTGGACAACTTCAAAAAGATGTATTTAAGCAGAACCGTGAAGTTATATGAGAATTTTTAACCATCAGACATGAGCACAGGCCAAGGCATGGGGTGAAGGTGCATGACGTGTCTGGGAAGTAGGGAGCAGCCCAGAGACCTGGACCACGGCTGAGACTGATAGACATGATGAAGCGTGGAGTAGTGTGAGATAGGAAAAAGTGTTAGAGCCAAACTTTGGAGAACCTTGACTTTGTTGCTAAGGGAAATTGTTGAAAAGGGCTGAAATGTGAGTGTGTGTTGGCCACTAATAGCTTCCCTAAACCTTACATGAAAGAGATGAGACCAGGCAAGAACTGGGTGATATGCAAATAGAGCTAAAAGGAAGTGGAGAAAGATAAGAGATTGTACAGGGATTGGGAAAGTTGAGTGCTTTCGTATCTCAACTAGTGAGAAGTAAAAACTGAGAAAGTCTGAGCAGCAGATGTGCAATGAGACTTCACATTTAAATTAGAGACTCAGCCTGTGGTCACATTCAACTTAAGGAAATTTTTGTTTCAGATAGATTCGAGGTAGCTGTCATTAATATATGAATGAGAATAAGAAGAAAATGAGATAGCAAAGACATACAAAGATGCAAAGAAATATGCAGGCTGTAGAATTATATGGAGGAAAAATTGTTAGGTTACAAGTACCTAGAATGGACTAGAAACAGATAAGAAGCCCACTAAGTTTCTATGGAAATTGTGGTGCCAAAACCCCATTAGATTCAAGTAAAAATATAAAAGCTTTCGATTTTTCAAACCTGAATACAAACTATGGGTTCAAAAATTGCACCAGCAGGAAGTTCCCACAAAAGCTGTAAAATCCTCAAAGGGGGCCTGTTCCCCCAAACCCATTTCATATGTAGCCCTGAAGAAAAATGGACAAGGAAGAATCTTCCAGAGAGGGGAGAGCCAGGGTCAATGAAGAACAACAGATCTAGGCTGTTCCCCCAAACCAAGGTAAGAAACTTTCCAGCCCACCCAGCAAAATTTCAGAATTGCTATGGATTGGTGACTACTGTGTGTATTTCCCATTCTTTCTTTTACCAGATGTTTGTTTTTATTGCAACCATCCTCTCCTTGTTCTACCATTTGAAGATTGTTTTTTTATATATAAATTGGTGGTCCATGAAAACGTCTCTCAGACTTGAGGGAAAGACCTGCCCATGGCCCAGGGATCTTAGACTTTGAGCTGGAGTGAGTGATTGGATGAATTTCTAGATTGTCTTCTCCAGGGAGAGAGTTAATGTTTGGAAAAAAGAGTGAAATTTTCACTTGGTGACCAGAAGGTAGACAATTGCAGAGACTGATATGTGTTCAATAAAACCCATTTTCTTTTCTTCCTAGGCACATAGACTATTTCTCATACACCCTTGCAGTTAGGTGTGACCATTTGAATAAATTCAAGACAACAGAATGTGAGCAGACCATTCACAACTTTTCACACGATCAGATCTCCTTCCTCCCTCCCTGTGCACACCTCTCAATGGCCTCCCCATCTGCTAGCTGAATAGAAGGGACTCTGAGGACTTACAGAAGATGGAGACATGAAATGGAAATAGCCTGGGTCCTAAATGATGGAATGCAGCAGTCTTGAAAAGCCAATCAGCAGCTAATTAGATTTAAAAGAGAAAGAAGTAAAGGTCTATTACGTTAAGCCACTAAGATTCTAAAATTCCTGTTATAAAAGAAGTTACATTGACTAGTACATAAACCTAGGAGTTCATGTCCAGTGAGTTAGGAGAGAAGTTCACAGGCCAGAGCAATGTGCTGCACAACAATCTACATTAGTTAATTCTGTGGGTGGGCCTATGGTCTTACCTGGGCTCCCTCAGCTATCTGCATTCAGGTGGTGGGGTGGCTGGTGGCTGGGCTCAGCTGTGATGGCTGAGTTGACTGGGTTTCCCCAAACATGCTGTCTCTCATCCTTTAGGAGGTTAGATCGAGGCTTTCAGAGTGCGGTGCTTTCAGGGTTTCAAGAGGGTGAGAGAAAGCTGTGGGGACTCTTAAGACCTTGCTCGAAAGTAGGGCAATCTTATTTCTGCTGCATTCTCTTGGCCAAAGGAAATCAGATAGCCAGATCAGATTCAGGGGACAGAGAAATAGACCCATCCCTTTTTTAAAACAGAGTTGCCTCAAAGAATTTTTTATCTTCCACAAGCCCCTACAAAAGTGCTTGAAATATAGTAAATGATCAATAAATGGTTGTTGAATGCATGCATGAATGGAGAAAGTGGGTTGGAGCCCTGAAAAAAAAAAAGGTAAAATATTGTCACAGCTACTATTGGGAATGGAAAAGGAAACCAATCATGGGTGAGTAAAAGAATTGCTGAGCTGCAGGAAAGGTCCAGCTGAGCTTGAAAATCATAAATTGGTTTTAGAGCCAATTTTCTTCAACTGCATTTGGTAGCTTGGGAGCAAGCCCACAGAAACAGATGGTTGGGTTGATCCAGGTTAGAAATTGGGACTCTGCAAACTAGCAGCAGTGAAAGATTGAGGCTGCCCAGCTTGGTCCTGTGCCTCCTCAGCTCTCTGCTCCCTCAGGAGCTGATCACTGGCACCATTGAATACTCTGCCTCCTCAATGACCTCGCTCAGTCCAGTCCACAGTCTGATACCAAACCTCCATGTTGGATTCCAAAGTAATTCAATTGAAGCTATGACATATGTGGCCCAGGCCCAGAGTAAAGCACACACATATACACACACACAATGAGGAATTCCATTTGTATTCTTTTTTTAATTTAATTTAATTTTATTAATATATAATGTGGTTTATTATTGTGGCCCATTACCAAAAACTCTCTCCCCCCCACCCCCTCCTCCCTCCCTCCCAACAATTTCATATCTGCTCGTTTGTCCTAACAACTTCAAGGAATTTTGACTATTGTGTCTTCTTCCCTCATGCCCTGTTTATTTGTGTATTTGTTTGTTTATTTTTAGCTCCCACAAATAAGTGAGAACATGTGGTATTTCTCTTTCTGTGCCTGACTAGTTTTACTTAATATAATTCTCTCTATGTCCATCTATGATGCTGCAAATGGTAGTATTTCATTCTTTTTTATAGCAGAGTAGAATTCCATTGTGTAGATATACCAGTTTCCATATCCACACATCTGATGATGGACATTTGGGCTGGTTCCAACTCTTAGCTATTGTAAAGAGTGCAGTAATGAACATTGGAGAACAGGTATACTTTCGACTTGATGATTTCCATTCCTCTGGGTATATTCCCAACAGTGGGATAGCTGGTTCATATGGTAGATCTATCTGCAATTGTTTAAGGAACCTCCATATCATCTTCCATGGAGGCTGCACCATTTTGCAGTTCCACCAATAGAGTATGAGAGTTCCTTTTTCTCTGCAACCTCGTCAGCATTTATCATTCACAGTCTTCTGGATATTAGCTATCCTAACTGGGGTGAGATGGTATCTCAGTATAGTTTTGATTTGCATTTCCTGAATGCTGAGTGACGTTCAGCATTTTTTCATGTGTCTGTTGGCCATTCATATGTCTTCCTTTGAGAAATGCCTATTTAGCTCCTTTGCCCGTTTTTTAATTGGGTTACTTGTTTTTTTTGTTGTAAATTTGTTTCAGTTACTTGTATATTCTGTATATTAATCCTTTGTCAGATATATATTTTGCAAATATTTTTTTGCACTCTGTAGGTTGTCTTTTAACTCTGTTAATTGTTTCTTTTGCTGTGCAGAACTTTTTAGTTTGATATAATCCCATTTGTTTATTTTTCCTTTAGTTGCCCGTGCTTTTGGGGTCATATTCATGAAGTCTGTGTCCAGTCCCACTTCCTGGAGTATTTCTCCTATGTTTTCTTTAAGAATTTCTGTTGTTTCAGGGTGTATATTTAATTCTTTAATCCGCTTTTGAGTTGATTTTGGTATATGGTGAGAGGTATGTGTCTAGTTTCATTCTCCTGCATATGGATATCCAGTTATCCCAGCACCATTTGCTGAAGAGGCAGTCTCTTCCCCAGTGTATAGGCCTGGTGCCTTTGTCAAAAATCAGATGGCTGTAGGTGTGTGGGTTGATTTCTGGATTCTCTATTCTATTCCATTGATCAGTGTGTCTGTTTTTATGCCAGTACCATGCTGTTTTGGTTATTATAGCTTTGTAGTATAGCTTAAAGTCAGGTAGTGTTATGACTCCAGCTTTATGGTTTTTTTTGCTCAGAATTGCTTTAGCTATGCATGATCTTTTGTTATTCCATATAAATGTCTGGATAGTTTTTCCCATTTCTGAGAAAAATGTAATTGGAATTTTGATGGGGATTGCATTGAATTTGTATATCACTTTGGGTAGTATGGACATTTTCACTATGTTGATTCTTCCAATCCAAGAGCATGGGATATCTTTCCATCTTCTTGTATCCTCTCTAATTTCTCTCAGCAGTGGTTCATAGTTATCATTATAGAGATTTTTCACATCCTTGGTTAACTATATTCCTAAGTACCTTTTTTTTTTTGGTGGCTATTGTAAATGGGCTAGCTTTCTTGATATCTCTTTCTGCATGTTCACTATTGGAGAATAGAAATGCTACTTATTTTTGTGTGTTGAATTTGTATCCTGCAACTTTGCTGAAATCATTTATCAACTCCAAGAGTTTTTTTGTAGAGGCTTTAGGCTGTTTGATATACAGGATCATGTCATCTGCAAAAAGGAACAGTTTGACTTCATCTTTTCCAATCTGGATGCCTTTTATTTCCTTCTCTTTGATTACTCTGGCTAGTACTTCCAACACTATGTTGAATAGAAGTGGTGAGAGTAGGCATCCTTGCCTCGTTCCTGTTCTTCATTCAGGATGATATTGGCAGTGGGTTTATCATATATGGCTTTAATTATGTTGAGATACATTCCATCTATACCTAACTTGTAGAGAGTCTTTATGATGAATGAGTGTTGAATTTTGTCACATGCTTTTTCAGCATCTATAGAGATGATCATATGGTCCTTGTGTTTGATTTTATTGATATGGTGCATCACATTTATTGATTTGCATATGTTGAACCGACCTGGCATCCCTGGGATGAATACCACTTCATCACAGTGTATAATTTTGTGTATGTGCTGCTGTATTCTGTTAGCTAGTATTTTATTGAGGATTTTTGCATCTGTTGTTATTTGTATTCTTTGGAAGGCATAAAGGGGATCCAGTTTGAATTGTTTTTTCTTCCCCTTGCAATTTGCTGTTGGAGCCTCCTTTTCCCCCCACCCCATCATTCCTTTCTGTCACTCCAGCTCTCAAGGTGAGCTGTCCCATTCATATTCCTCCTACTAATTTCCCCAGCTCTTGACTCAGTTGATTAATTCCTTACTTTCTCTTGGCTCATTAGAACTCTCCTTCTGTCCTGCATCACAAAACTCTAGGAACAGATCGGGCAGTTGGGCTTGTCTCCAAAGTCAGGGATGAAGGTGACAAGGGGGATTGTGAGGAGATGTTGAGCTGACAATCACAGGGTCTTTTTAGGAGGGTAAAGGTGTGATAAAGACTGTGACTACTTCTATCTTAATGTTTTTCTAGATTTTTACCTGCCAGACTAATTTTACCTTCCTTCATTGTACTTGATGATTTGTACCCATCCTTACTTCCTTGCCCAGTTTCCCTTTGTTGCATGGCTCACAGCCAATTTCTGTTTTGCCTAGGGTTCCTAGCTTCAGCATCCATTCTCTCTCTTTCCTAGTCAGTGTACCATGCAAGGGAAAACAGCCAGCATCAGGCAAGTAAACGGAAAACTCAAGACTCTGGTGCTTGGATAAAAGAGACTGAAATAGAGGAGGTCAAGGAGATGGTGGCTTAGATGATTTTTCAGTGTGAGTAATGGAGTTGTCTAAAATGATGGGTGGAGACCACAGGAAGGGAAAAACTGTAAACCCATTGCCAGTGTCCTCAAAGAACGTAGGGGAGTACACTGGATATTGGTAGATGGTGGATGGAGTGGATGAGAGCAATCTCAATGCATGGAGGGTTTCAAGGAAGAGGTAAGATCGTGGATCACGGCACTGAAACAGCTATGGGGAAGCAGGAGAAACATGCACCTTCTCCTTGGTCTGAGAGGCTGAGCATCTAGAGGGAGCAGCGCCCCGATGGGAGGACTAGGGAGAAGTGTCAGAAGCTGCAAAAAGTTAAGGTGCAATAGAGCCAGTATTCTGGATAAAAGATTTTCCCCTCAATTTCTAAGTTACCACTGCTGGTGACCTACTGCAATATTCCCCACACAAGGTGCTGTTTCCATGCACAGTCCTGGACATCTCAGTTTGCACTTTTAGGCTGCAGATTTCAGGACAACAGTAGAAAGTTACCTTGAAAGCTCTTTTGAGACCCCCCAAAGGGAATCTCTCAATGTAATTCCTTAATTCATTCTTTTATCAAATAGTTATTGACCAGACACAGAACTGGGTGTTGGGATATAGAGATGAATAAAATAAGATTCCTGCCATTAAGTAGCTCATGGTCTTTTTAAGGCAAAAGGCAAACAAACAGGTAATTCAAAATAAATTATAGGCCATATAACAGAAGTAAGCACAGATTCTATGGAACATAGAAGAAGGGCGTCTAACCAGAGTGGGGGCATGATGTAGGGTCAGAACAGACTTCAGTGGAGAAGAGGTCTGAGCTGTGTCTTTAAATGCAAGTTAATGAGGTCAAAGTAAGGGTGTAGTCTAATTAACTGTATTTAAAACCACTTCATCCTGGGTAGTCACAGCCTACATAGTTGAATCAAGTTTAACTTTTAACTGAATCTCCAATATGACAAGACTTTCCATTTTTTCCTTTCTTAAAGAAAGTGAAACCAAGGCCAAGCTCACATTTCTGCCCCTGATCCCAGTAAACTGTGTTGCTCCTTGAGCTAACCTTCTCTGAGGCTGGAAGACACTTGTTCTGTTGATTCCATCTGATCACAGGACAGCTTGCAAGAAGCCAGTGTCAACACACCTCTTTTTAGCCTGTCAGAAATGGTGTTTCCATTTTACTTATTTGAAAGGGTCTTGTGTCTTAAATCTCAGAATGGACCAGTTTGAGAATTATTTGATTATTGTGCAAGTTGTTTTGAAAAGTCTCACAAGAAATAATTGGTTCACCTATCAATTTTAGTGCTAACCACCCATGGATAGCACATAATAGCAGCATTGTGTAGTAGACATTTTGGTGGGAAAATGCAGTGAATGGGAGAAGGCTCGGCTGGTCATGATGTTCTGGTCAACTTGGATTGTTAAGATAATTTATGTGACTTTCACTTATATTACTGAAACTGCAAGACTGTTCTCTCCCTATTCAAACTTCCAGGGTGCATTGTGTTGCTTGCAGTGGGTAGCTCTGCTTGTGCTCTGTTATTTATGGCTCCTGAAAATAGAGAACAGGAGATAGCAAACCTTTTATCTGATGTTCACTATAATTTGGACAATTGCAGAGTAGTTTCATTCAGTTCTTGGTCTACAGCATTTGGTGGGACACTAGAGTTGAATTAATGACATCATAACTACCAAAAAGAATGAAAGAGAGAAAAATGGATAAGAACTTGATACAGAACCAGTTTTTTCAGTTGTTAGTATTTTCCTTTATAAAGACAAAGAAAGATACAACGTTTAACTTTGGAAAGAAAGTATTTTATCTTCTATAGGCTCGGCTAGGTGGAGAGGAGAGAATTTTAGTTGAAATTGACAGAGAGGCAAGGAATTTTAATAAAAAGATGGGGTACGTTCATGTTAGACAGATCTGAGTCAAGGCAGTTCTGCCTAACAGAAGCCATTACAGTAATCATTTCCTTTGGGACTTAAAAAATGACTATTGATATTGGTTGTTCTCTTTGGGTACCTATAAAAGAGTTCCAGGTTTACAGAAGGACTATAATACTTTTAGTTAGTTAATCAAGGAAGAAGCTATGGTAATATGATAATTTTATAGGTTTCACTAACATCTCCAGTATTTATTCCATCAGCCAATCATTCATCTTTTAGTGATCACCTACTGTGTGCTTTCTTGTTAGGAGCAGAGGATACAGCAATGAATAAGAAAGATAAAGTAGCTATTCTCACATAAATCTGAGTCTATCAGGGAGAGAGAGAGAGAGCACTTCAATAATTAATTAATTATGATTATGAACACCTACTGTAAAGGATAAGTACCGCATTGTAGGAGTCTATGCAATTTGGTAAAAGAAAAATAGAAGGATGGGGTGAGAACTAGGAGCATCCAAGTAAAGATGTCTGCATGTGCAAAGGGCTTGGGGTCAGAAGGGATTTCACCCTTTAGAGGAATAAAATGAAGGCTTATGTGGCTGGAGAAGGGAAAGCAAGGGGAGAGTGACAAAAGGTAAGTTTGGAAAGATAGGGAGGGGCTACATTGTGCTGGGCATCGTGGACTTGATCAAGAAAAGAAAAAGAGGTGAGTTCTTGAAAGGCTTTAAGCAAGGGAGTAACAAGATAAAGTACAACTTAATAGAATTATAATAAAGCAATCTATTGTTGATTATGGAAGTAATTTTTGTTCAGGCTTTTTTTGTTAACTGAAGACATACTTTGTAAATTTAATTTTATTCTAATTTCTTTTGCAGATCATAAAGAAGATAATTTTTATATAATTGAAAGACCACGTTCTTTTTAGCTTAAAGTCATTGTGATGAATAGGAATTTATAAATAGCAAGTCTGCTGGATTTAGTTATCTGCCATAGTGGGATGTAGAAGTGGCAGATCTCTTATCAGTGATCAAATACCAAATAACAGAAATGTAACCTGATAACATTTTAATTAAAAAAAATCAATATATACCTGTGATAAAACTGAGACGAGTATCAAAACATGTTTGCGAATACCTACAAAAACCAGAAACACACATCACAGATTTTTTTCAGTTCTAAAGGAGAAGTGAAATGTCCAAAAGCTGAAAATGTTCCCTGTATGCCTGGTTCAGTCCAATACAGATAGGTACTCAATGCCACTGGACAGGGAGGTCCCATAGAAAGGGGTTTCACACGAGACTAAAAACAGGCAATCCAAACCCTAACATATATGAAGGGCTGTCCAGTATTTGTGTCCTAGGTGGTAGTAACCCCAAAGTCTAGATTTTCTGTGACAGTCTTGCTATAAAACATTCTCTAACATTTTAGGTACACAGATACTTTTTAAACAATCACTACTCCCTCTTCTTTTAAGAAATAGCCATTATGTCCCGTGGCATCAGGTATCTCCTTTCTTCTCTGCTGTTACCACCTACAATTTCCTCCTACTTTCTCCTCCTCTTGCTATCTCATCCTAAAAGCCTGAATTCAAATCCCCGGGACCTCAATCCGTGAATTAAATGTCCAATACAACTTGCCTTTGTTTTTTTTTGTCTTTGAAGATGACTCCTTCCTTAGTCTCTCTGTCCGTCTATGTCCGGCTATATAAATTCATGAATGGCTGTGATTGTGTCTAAAGGATCAAAAACACCAAAAAGATGGAGACCAGCTCATAAGTAGAAAGAATTTCATTCCTACTTTAAAAAATATTACTACTAGTTAAATATCTTAAAAAAGTGTCAATCATGCCATGAACTTAATTTGGGGTTACAAAAGAAGGGAAAAAAACTACTAGTCTATATTTCATTTTGTGGTGTTTCAGAGAAGAAATGTTCCACATGAAGGGCCATGAGCTGAACAATCCCTAAAGCACTAGGAAGAAAATGATGCTGAAAGTGGTCAAATGGCTACCACTTTAGAAAGCTAGTAATGTGCTTTACAGACATCATCTCCTTTAATCTTTTCAACAAATGTCTAGGAGTGTTTTCAGATTTATTCTGACATTACAGATGAGAAAATTGAGGCTTAGAGAGGTTAAAGACGCTTTTCTAAAGTCATTTTGCTCATAAATGGAAGAGCCAGAATTCTATGTCTGTCTATCTGACTCCAGAACATATACTGTGAAATGTGATCAAAGAGTTAACAGTTGAACTTATCTGTGGCCAATAGATGTCCCTGGAGGACGCATGAATGTCCTTACCTTACCCCTTGGAGCGTCTTATCTCTTCTGCTCTACCTTACTGCTTCACTCTCTGCCCCTTTCACTGAAGCTAAACTTGCTGTGGTCTGGAAAAGCACAATGATTTACAATAGCTTCTCTGGCAGGGCCTATGGTTTTAGAGCTATAGTGAGCAGAGAAGGCAGTTAAAACAAGGAACATCCTACTGAGACACAAATCCAAGCAATGCTGCTGTGGAGAGCCAACAAAGCAAAATGGGTCCTGGCCCTGGCAGGAAATAGCACGGACACACAGGAAAGCAGGTTTTCAACTCAGCTCTTGAGCAGACATAACCTGGGGAAGCCTATGCCAGCACTGAGCTCTCCCAGCAGTGGCTGTCTTCCATCCTTCTGGTAGAGTGTGGAAAGGGCTCGTGTGCATCCTATGTGTTCAACATGAACAGCGTTGATCTTAAAATTTGTTCCCACAAGGGCCAGGAATTTTACTACGGTTTTTGTGTCAGGCTCTATTGTTAAATGAACTGGTGTCTGTGAAGTGCCTTTTAATGCTGCAACCGTCAGGATTTCTGTAATCCAGAGTTCTTCTCTCTACCGATCACTGATGGTAAAAGGTAATCTCTTAAGACCAAAAACTCCTCATTTTGAGTTAACACTATGTCTGTTTGTGCATGCAGTTGAATCCAAAACAACTAAAATGTTAATTCCTTTCCCTTTTCAATAGCTCATGGAGCCCACCTGTCTTGCCATAAGCAGCAATTCCGGGGTTTTGAGAGAGCTTCTTATGGACCTTTTTCTTTAGCTGGCCTCCACCTTTCCTCCTACTAACAGAAAATTTAAACAAAACAACCTGCTTTTGTCTGAATGACCCAGGTAACAACCCACTTTAGTTTGAGCTGCTTAGTTATTTCAGCTAAAAATGGCTATTTCCATGAGTCACCTGGATAATTGCCTTACTCGGCTGGCCCACTTAGCAGTGTGGGCCAGCAGGTGTTAAGTGCAGTTGTCACTGAGGACCTCATTGTTTTCCACTCTATGGAGAGCACTGTGACAGTTTCTCAGTGCCTGGAGAACTTCATCTGAGATTTAGCCCTTGAACCTCCTTCTTTTGCGTGGATTATCTTTGTCATGTGACCAAAAAAGCTCCCTTCTATCTCTGTAGGGCAATTTTTTTTTTATCGTGCATCTGTGTGACTTCGTGGTTTTGAAGAAGCTATACTTCAGCAAGCACTTCTTAAATACTTACTGGCCAAGTACTGTGGAGGATAGAAAAGGAGATAAAGACAAGAGTTCTTCCTCAAGATGCAGCTTCTTAGGAAGATGGCACATAGGAACCATTAGAAAGTGCCTATCTACATGGTTACTGTTGACCTGTTTGGAAATGTAATCAGAGAGAAGGACAAATCAGAGTGGAAGAAAGACAAAGTAGTTGTGATTACTTGAGGTATAGGTCCCTTTGTCTTTTTCTTTTTCTTTCTGCAAATATATTATAAAGCTTACTTTTACAAAATGTAAAACTATTATCCCAGGATGGCACCACTGAACAGAGTTGTTTGCCTTATTTAGAAGTAACTCAGGGTTCATGATTGTACAAAGGAAAGAGAGCAGACAGCTTTAGCTATAAAAACACTTGAGGTATTTAAAAAAATCCACTATATACTTTACTTTTATGACTTGGGTTTTTTAGATGCTTTTAAAAACACAAAATAAATAGAAAACACATACAGAAAAAAAAAATAACTTGCTTCACATGGGATGGTGAATATTGAAAAACTAAACCTTACATAATTTTTGAAAAAATGTAATTAGCATGTGAAAAAGATATTTAGTGCCTTAAGTTCAGTTTGAAATTTGAATTGTTATGATTTGACGTCATGAAATGACGAAGCAACTTTTTCTGTTTTTTTCTTTCTTCTCCTCTTCCCCGACTATAAAATGACAAGATTTTAAAATTAAGTAGTGGGACAAAGTTGTTGTTGTTGTTTTTAATAGATTTGAACTTTGATGTAAGGGCTCATCATTTCTATGCTTACACAGTTTCAATTCTCTGGTATGGAACTTTTAGGCTTGAGATAAATGTTATGAATATGATTTTGAAGGTCAGGCTGGTGAACCACCAAAAATGTCTGACAGCTCCAAAAGGGGATATTTACATCTGACTCATGGCATCGCGCTCTCTGCTATGATGTAGTCAGGTTGAATAAGTGGAGCAGCATGCACTAAACCTCGATAGAACTTGGCACTTGACCCCAGAAGCCTTTATGCCTCTTTTTATCCTCTTTCCCTCTTGCCTCCCACCGTGTGGGCAGAACAACCATAAAAATTTACCGGCTTTCTGCAGGAACACTTGGCCTGGTTTTCCTATAATACCTGTTTATACATGAAGCAACCCAAAATTAACTTCAGGGACAGCAGGATATTCCTGACCTTGTGAATTCAAGTATGAAATGTGCTAGAATATATGATTAACCAGATTTCTCGGCAAGTGGGTTGTTCTGTTTAGTTGGATTTCTGGTTATTTAAGAGTGAATTCCGACTATTTTTCATTTCAATCTTTGTTATTGAATAGGCATTCTAAAATGTCTTAGCTTTCTTGTCATTGGAAGTATGGTTATTAAATGCTACTCAATCTTTCTTGACGATTCTGATCTTACGATATCCTCAGATCATCATTCCAAACATAGTTCTCCAAAGATAATAGTATAAATGTAGAAGAAAGACAAGGCTAGCTGCTGAGGACTAAAATTGAGGCAAATGGAATGGGGTGGTACAGGCAGGCGGCAGTTTAGTTTTAGTCAACTGGGATTACACCGCAGGGAAAAATTCCTGATAACTGATCTCAAAGCTTTCATTTATGTAGCCTGTTTTTATTTAAGCTAGATTTTAATAGAAAACCCTAAAGCATTTGTCATATTTTTGTATGAGGTCACCTCTTAAAAAAAGCAGAATAAATTCCTTTCTTCTGTTTCTAAACTCATTTTGATAAAAGGAAAACACTTGCAAACTAGGTGAAAAGAGTCTGAAAAATGGTTATGAAACCATCTTAATGTTGTATCTGGGGCATTTACAGCACTTTCCTAAAAGTAGAACATGCCACCATTTTTTAAAACCAGATTTTGTTGGGTGCAGGTAGAAAAGATTAAGGAAGCTGCAATTTGTTACCCTCTTGTCACTAACCTTTGGTTTGTAGGTTGAAAGGAGCATTAAAATAAATATAGCTGTTGAACTGTATTTTTTCAGCAGCCAGAAAAGGTTAGCTTCAGGGAATAGCAAAATGGATGCAGGGTGCTCTTAGGAAATTACTTGTAAGTCAAGATATATGTCAGATTATTAGAAAAATTAAACTTTCGCTTAATCAGGAAGAGAAAAAGAGAAGGCTCTTGAAGCATGGTGTATAACTCTATGCAGAGTTTTAAATGCCATTCATCAGGGGACCCCAAAGTGCGTACAGTGAATAAACATTGAGAAGGGATATATATATAATGTGTTTTAAAATTGAGATACCTAACTGTGTCTCCTGTAACACAACCATTCCTTTAGTATGTTAATTACAGAAAACAGCCTTACCTCTAATGAATTCTGTATGTTTTCTTTAAAGACTCTGAAAATCATTTGAAGTTATTAAGATTTGTTGCATTTTTTACTTAAACCAAGCACAAATTGGCAGCATGGTATTCATACAAAGATAAAAAACTAGGAGGGATAACGAGAAGTAGGGATATACGAGAAGTAGTGTGAAAGAGAGAGGTCAGAGAATTGACCTTGAAGACAGACAGACCTGAGCTGAAAATCAGTTCTGCACTCTCTCACTGCGATCTTGAACCAGTTATATAGTCTTAGTAAACTTTCAGTTTTCTCTGACGTAAAATAGGGCTAATGGCAGTGGTTGTAATGGCTAAATTTTACCTATATCATTATCTATTTACAGCTCTATATCTCTATTTAAAATATCTGGCATGGTGTAAGTACTCAATATTTTCCTTAATTTTAAGATTATAAATTATGACACGATTTTTATGCAAATGACATACCAAGTTTCCAAAAGATCAAGTGATCTATCCAAAGTTGATTGGTAAATTGTGACATTCATTCACTTAGCTGCTAAGTCACCCATCAGTCCATGAATATGGCACATGCTTACTGAGATTGCTATAGCATCCAGGCTGGATAGAAGCAAGAAGTAACTGACATCTTCTCACTCCTAGTTTAATGCTTTTTCATGATGTTTGCAGTAATAAGAATTCTCTAAGTCTGGGGCAAAAAAGAAAAGGAAACATTTAGAAATTTAGAATATTTTAGAATTTCATTAGGGATGAGATATGAAGAATTTTCTTGTATCATATTTTGATAAAATAGATAGTTGTTTGTTGAGAAAGCAGAATTTGCATCAAAAGCTCTGAGACTATGAGACATTGAAGTCAATAAAATGTGAATATAAAAATGGAGAACAAGTTGCCATCACAGAAGTTTAGGAGGCTTTAGCCTTATAAATATGGTGCTTCAGAAAAGGTGCTACAACTTGGGTTCAGGTCATGAATATTTATTGACTGTGCACATGTTCTAGGTGCTTTGCCTATGAATGGTGTGGGAGGGAGGCAGGAGACAAAGTGGTAATAAGAGTAGAAGGAGTGGCAAAAACAGAGCAGATAGACTGTGACTTGAAGGAGCTTATCACCTGGTTGGGGTAATAAAACATTTGCCAAAGTAAATCAAGAACTTTTCCAAAGCCACTAGTTATGTACAACTTGAGGAAATACTAGCTATGGGATGGGCAGGGTTGATAATTTTGTGAGGTAATACACATTAACTCTCAATAGTTTATTTGTGCATTTTGTGTGGGGCAAGTCACTGAGGTCTCTGGATTTAATTCAGTCCGTTTATAAATGTGAAAAGTGACCAGGCTGAATCACTTTTATATAAATCACTGATATGATTTGAAAATATCTTTCAAGATACTACTTTTAAGTTCTACCATCACCACTTGTCCATTTTCTTACCCTTGCCTTTAGTTTTAACATCCACACACCCACACACCCTTACACACTCCATATAACTTGATAGGAGAAATAAACAACCACATGACCCAACCGGTGAGTTATCACAGCCTTCGCATAAGCAGTATGTTAAATCTCAATGGGAATTACAGGTTCCTTAACTTTCCTTGGATGTTTACCTCTGTATTTACATATAGACTAAGGAAGGGTCTTCTGGTGAGGACTTGCCAATATGTGGCAAAACAGGAGGGAGGGGGCACTGATGAGTTTTCTAATATTAGTTTTGCTAGAGAGCTGGTGTGTTTAGAGGCAATGATTAGACTGAACTCATAAATAAAATACAGCATCATGAGCCATATTTAGCCATTCTTTGAAACTTTCAACAAATGTTGATTGACATATCCATATCCCATTTTGCATCGTATGGTGGTGGTTAGGATTAGAGTTGCTGGCTGCAATGTGTAAAGATATGAATTGCTCAGAACAATTTTCTTTTGAGATTGCCAGTTCTGCTTTGAGACTAGTCTTATTAACACAAACATCCAAGCTGTACCTTGGTGGATCTTGAGATTTACTTGTCTGCAGTTATTTATTAGTTATTTATGCATAAACCGGTAATATGTCAGGCATAGAGAAAAAATTGGGTTCCTTTCTTGTTAAGGTAGAATGCAAAGGCATAAGTATGGGAGATATTTCTCTTGGAGTCACTCTTTTCTTTAAAATATTCAAGGTACAGGTGGGTTATCAATGTTGAAAACTAATGGTGTTTGTCTGTGTGTGTCTATTAGTTTTCCCATAACTTTCTACTTTTGTCCTCAGAGACCCTTTCTCATTCCCCCTTAATGTGGTACCATTACACCATTTTCCCCGGAACAGAAACATAAGCAGACCCATAAAACATCATCTCTTTTTTTCATACTCTGTTAAAACCTGATCATCCACTTGCCTGAGCTGAGTAACCACTTATGCTATATGCTTTATTAACTACTTCTATGACTTGGGGATATCACTCAACTTCCTTTCCCCTCAGTTCGAAGGAAGAAGTTAGGTTAGATAATATTTAAGCAGCCTGAGCACTCTATGCCTCTAAGAAAACCATGAATTTTAAAGTCACTCACTTAAATATCCCATAAACAATTGTGGTAGTGAATAGCTATGGCAGTGCCTGTCAAGGTACTGGGTCCAGCACGATTATGTTCCTTGGCTTGTCATCACAGCAGGTGATAGGCAGAGAGCAGGTATTCAATTTCTTTTACATGTTTCTTTGGTCCTCAACCCTGTTTATCTAGAAATGTGATCAGCATAGGGTGGTTGCTCAATTGCAGACTGTCTTAAGTTTGGAAAATCTGATCAAGTTGCCCTTGTGAGTAGTGAAGTGAGAAGGACTGTTCCTCCAGTAATTTTAATCTGTGAATTTGTATGTACAGGCTCTATTGTTAGAACTGTCGTAAGAGAAAAAAATCTGGGTCTTCTAATGATATTGTAGTAGATGATGGTGAGTTTGAAACTGTCCAAAAAAAAAAAGTCACACAGCTGGTGAGTGTGTGCCCTGCTACTGGTACTCAGGCCTCTGTTGTTGACGCTTGCTGAAGTTTTTCATGACCTCATCATGGAAGTCATCACTCTCTTCCCCGTGCTTCCATGGTGTTTTATTCTTACTGCTAGTTCTTACAGGACTATGACACTACATATTTTTTTATTTTTTGTATGCTGAAACCTCTAAGATGATTTCTGGTACATAGTATTCACTGAAACAATAGTTTTTCGGTTGAATATTTGAATGCATGTATGCTTCCTAAGAGGCTGTGAGGTCCTTAAATAATGGATCAGGTCTTGTGCAGCTCTTCCAATAGTTCCTGACACTTGGTTGGTACTCAATAAATATTTGTTGAATTGAACTAGATTCTTACCAAATGTGGTTCAGGGCTGTGTGTATCTCATCAACATCACCCTTTTGATTACATCTTCTTTTACTTCTATGTCCTTTCTATTTCTACCTTTCCTTCCTGTTTTCCTGTTTCTGTCTTCATTTTCCTTTTTCTACCTTTCACTTTGATGACTTTTATGTAATTTCTTTCCCACGCCTCTTCTGTTTGCTTGCTATCTTGAAGGGCTGAAGGGTGCCTATGTCACAGATCTCACTATGGCGAGTTATAAAGTTGACATGAAGTGAGATAAGCTAAACTTTATTGCAGAACTCACCCATTTTTAAAATATGTGTAATATTGTTTAGAAGAAAGAGGTATGATGACCTACAAACTTGGACTAAAGTATTGAGGAACATGGTTAGCCCCTTAATGCCAGTATTTAATTCCTGGCTGAGAAAGCAACATTCACGAGAAACATTCAAAGCTCCAGATGATGTTTATTAGTGATTCAGCATTCATTCCCATGACTAAGGTACAAGCATTCCAAAGTCCAGATTGTCTTCTGACCCATTTTGTGTGAATAGCCTTCATGGACACTTGTGGCTATTTTTTAACTACTAAGATTGTATCTGATTATCCCTAAATCCCAATTATTGTTTTATTGGGATTCAAGGAGTTTGAATTTCTTTGTGAACAGTTCTACCCCATCATAATGCAATTGACTGTGGTGCCCTGGCATGGCTTTCAAATTTGCCGTAAATTTGAAAACTTTGTAATTGCATAGGTGCTGCACTCCCCTTGGCTTGTTTGGTCTCTTCTTCAGATCTTAAAACCAGAAATAATATTTTTTCTTTTCTCTCTCCTATTAGCTCAATCAATTCCCCTGAAAGAATGAATTTATTATTTTCATATTGTGGGTCTACCTGGATTTCTGGTTCACTTATCATTGGCTTATCTGCTCTCTTTTTCCATTGTCTTCTTTGTACAGCTCCACTAAATATGGAAAATATTCTAATGGTCTTAGTAGACCTCTTTTCATTACAGTGTCCCAAATTCTATTTTTCTTTCCTCAAACATTCTACAGCTGTATCAATTTAGTAGCTCCCTGAAACTCCTTGTCAAAGGTGTCTTCTGGGAAGGAAAAGCATATAGGTTATGTTGTAACTCTAAAAATAATAAGCATCATAATTTTACATAATTTTTACTGCAATGGCTTATATATCTTCTAAGATCACTAACTGGAATTGACTTCCAGTTCTCCCTGTCTTTTCTAATTTATCATATGTAAGATAGTGCTGAAGTAATTATCTCGCTCACTTACTGGATTCCAATAGTGAACTTACTATGATGTTGGAAGACATAGATTTTGATGATTCATAAGTATATATCAAGATTCTAACTATTGACAAGATGAGATCTATGTAATTAATGACCTATTTAGACCATAAATTTTCTTACCCATTTTCAAATCTTTTGGGAGCATTTATCTTAAGAGAAATTTCTTTGGGTAGAAACGGAGACTGTTTGACCTGGAAGGGACCTCAGGAATCATCTAATCTTAGTTCTTCAATTTATCGATAAGGGCCTGAGTGGAAAAATTATATATATAAATTTTAAAGTCATCTAGTGACTCAGTTGCAGAGGTCATAGTGGTTCTCAATTTTGGCTGCACGTTAGAGTCCCCTGGAAAGCTTTTAAAAATGCTCATGTCTGTGCCCTACCCTGGAAAACTTGATTAAATTGGTGAGGGTTGGCCCTGGACACTGGGATTTAAAAAGATCTTCTTATGTGATTCCAATGGACAATTCTATTGGGAAGTATCAGAGTGGTTCAGAACTCAGGGTTGGAAGGCAGAAAGAGCTATCTTATCCTATTCAAGCCTCAGTTTACTTATCTTTAAGATGGTGTAATCTGATATCGACGTACAGCTTTATAGTGATAGTTGAATGAAACAGTGCATCTAGAAGGAGGATCTCAGAGACTGGCACCTTGGCCAAGTCACCTAACTCCTGGGCTGTGTACTTTTGTGTTGCTTCCATAATTCTTTCTGATCCTTTCCTATCTGACCTGATGGTCATCTGCTTACTTCTCTCCCTTCTTTGGCTTTGTTTCTTGTGCTTTTAAAGCTATGGAGCCAATAATGTGACATGACTTTCCAACTGTGCACAGAGTAAGTTCACCTTAGTTTTCTAAAGGTTCTAGGCAGAATTTTGGGCTCAGAGGTACTTTCTCTAGCTTCCAGAACCCTGAGATATGCTTGCACATTTTCACACAGCTAATTTCATTTCTGGTGGTGATATGTTAGAAGTCTCCTTGCATCCCCCTCTGCTTTCATTCCTGGACTAGAGTAGTGCTTAAGTTGAGTGTTCCTGTCACCCTGGAACATCCTTTGTATTGTTGCTGGTTTGATTATCTGCCTTTCTCACTACAACGTATGCTGCCCCAGGACAGGTCTTATGAAGATTCTGCTCACCACTATATTCCTGAAGACTGCTACCATGTTTATCTCATAGGTGACATGCATTAAATACTTGAAAAATGTGGGGAGAAATTATAGAATGCTAAGAATAGTCATTACATCAATTTTTTTTTTGTAGCAACCTTAGCTGAAAAAAACATGAGTGGAGGATCTTGCTAGTTTCTTTCAGACCCACAGAGAAGTCCTCATTATTGTCAAAATGTTTAACTGGTAAGCTTCACAGAGACTAGGGAACTGGTGTGTGGGAGACATACAGAGTGACACAGATTACAATTTTGTTTTAACTATTACAAAATAGCTCGCTGTAGTCTGGGTCACTAAGGAATTTCCAGTCATTACGTTTTTCTGCTCATGTCTAAGAGAATTTCTATCCTAAGCAATGCTCAGAAAGTTTTGCTACCTTGAAAGTACTATCAGTCACACTTGGCCCTATCACTAGGGACACCTTGATTAGGTAAAGAGTTGTTATCTTAACTTACTACAGTGAATGAAGTCTTAATGTTGTCGAGTGAACTCATACAACTTTTTTTTTTTTTTTTGTCTTTTTGTGACCGGCCGCACCAGCCATCCTTATATAGGATCCGAACCCACTGCGGGAGCACTGCTGAGCTCCCAGCGCTGCACTCTCCCAAGTGCGCCACGGGGTCGGCCTGACTCGTACAACTTTTAAGCAGTTTTGGAGTTAATCTTTTGTTTCTGGAGAAATAGACACTTTGCTATTTACCAATCTCAAATTCTAATTTATACCTGGGAAATGAAAAGATGACATTTTGTTTTACTCTATTAAAATCTTCAGAAGGAAATTGCAATATGATGAATTTTAAAATAAAATAGACCCCAAAGAAAAATTGCAAAGTGGTAAAAATGTTTCAGTTAACGGCAAGGAAAATGATTAGAGTAACAATCCCACTGGGATTAAAAGAAGAATTGTTAGGTATTAATAAGATGTTGTCATGTTAGAGTGGCTTTGAGTGCTGCATTGATGGTGGTATATAATTTCATTAAGATGGAGCTAAAAACCATTTACCTTTTTGTTTTCAGAAACATTTTTATTTTTCAGTTTAATAATATTCTTCAGGCTGGTGTTGGTGAACTAAGAAAAAACTTTATTTTCCAACACTAGGTGGGTAATGAATTTGCTTTTGCCCTAGAGAAGAATTGTAGGAAAGAATGCACTTAGTCACTTAGTTTTCCCTGAAAAATCTTTTTTTTTTTTTTTTAAGAAAAAATATTCGTACAATGAGAGCTAAAGAACAGCTGGGGCTTTGAGTTCTCTTCTTACTCTGCTGAGATTTCATTATGTATAATGAAAATTTCATAATGTTTCATAATGACTACTTTTATAATGTGTAAAATTACTCTGAAGTCATTCAATAATGAATGTAAGCCTTCTTAAAGATGTGTTTAAAGGTGGAAGACCATGATATTCAAGGACTTAGATTGCTCTAGCTACTCAGGGTCTTTTATTATTCCATATGGTAGGATTGTTTTTTCTATTTCTGTGAAGAATGTCATTGGTATTTTGATGGCGATTGCATTGGATCTGTAGATTACTTTGGGTAGTATGGATATTTTCATAATGTTAATTCTTCCAATCCATGAACATGGAATGTCTAAGCTATAGTAACCAAAACAGCAAGGTATGGGCTTAAGAACAGACATACAGACCAATGAAACAGTATAGAGAAACCAGAGTCAATCCACATACTTACAGCCAACTGATCTTCAACAAAGGTGCCAAGAACATGCACTGGGGAAAGTACTGCCTCTTCAATAAACGGTGCTGAGAAAACTGGATATACATGTGTAGAAGAATGGAACTAGACCCATACCTCTCTCCATATACCAAAATCAACTTAAAGTGGATTAAAGACTTAAATATAAGACTTGAAACTATAAAGCACCTAGAAGGAAACATAAGGAAAATGCTTCAGGATGTAGGACTGGGCAAAGACTTTATGAATAAGACAACCAAAGGAAAGGCAACAAAAGAAAAAAATAATAAATGGGATTATATCAAACTAAAAAGCTTCTGCACAGTAAGAAAAATAACAAACAGAGTGAAAAGACAACTTACAGAATGTGGAAAATATTTGTAAACTGTACATCTGACAAGGGATTAATATCCAGAATATACAAGGAACTCAAACAACTCAATAGTAAAATAAACCATGTAACCTTACTAAAAAAAAAGGGTAAAGGAGCTAAATAGACATTTGTCAAAGGAAGACATACAAATGGCCAAAAGACACATGAAAAAATGCTCAACATTATTAAGCATCAAGGAAATGAAAATCAAAACCATACTGAGTTAGTTAGACTGGCTATTATCAAGAAGACAGAGAATAACAAATGTTAGCAAAGATGTGGAGAAAGGGGAACATTTTTACACTGTTTGTGGGACTGTAGATTAGTGCAGCCATTATGGAAAACAGTTTGGAGGTTTCTCAAACAATTACAGATAGAACTGCCATTATGATCCAGTAATCCCACTAGTGGGTATATACCCAAAGGAATGGAAATCATCATGTGGAAAGGATACCTGCCCTCCCATGTTTATTGTAGCTCTATTTACAACAGCCAAGATTTGGAACCAACCTAAATGTCCATCAATGGATGAATGGATAAGGAAAATGTGGTATATATGTACAATGGAATACTACTCAGACATAAAAAATAAAATAAAATTCTGTCATTTGTAGCAACATGGATGAGCTTGGAGAAAATAGTAAGTGAAATAAGCCAGGCAAAGAAAGAGCTAAAAAATAAAAATAAATAAATAAACAAAGAACAATCACAGTAATACTTTGAACCTTTAGTAGAAGAGAACAGAAGGTACTAAAGGTGGGAGAGGGGAAGGGAGGGGGGTTAGAAGGATATTGGTTAATGGACACAATGATTACATTTTGTAATGATGAATATATTGATTATCCTTATTTGATCACTACATATTGTACATGTATACCTACAGTCAACTCTGTAACCCCCAAATATGTATAATCGATTATGTTTCAATAAGAAGAAAGAAAGAAAGAAAAAGAAAGAAAGAAAGAAAGAAAGAAAGAAAGAAAGAAAGAAAGAAAGAAAGAAAGAAAGAAAGAAAGAATCTAGAGAACCCAAGAAGCATTTTATGGTGTGTATTATTTGGGATAGGCTAGGTTATGCTGCATTAACAAACAACTATCAGATGTCATTCACTTCAAACAACAAAGGTTTATTGCTACCCACTGAGAGTTGACTGTGGTCTCTGTTTCTACATCATTGTTTTTCTTACTTGGTGATTCAGCCACTATCTGAATCATTGCCATTTACTATGAGAGGCGAAAGAGCATTTGGCAATGTGCACAGTGATTCTTAAAGCTTCTGCTTGGAAATGACAATCATAACATCCATTCATTGACCAAAGAAAATCACATGGCCACACCTGAGTTCATCAGGATGAGGCAGTGCCTCCTAATGTAGCTGAAAGAAATAAGGGAATAAATATTTGTGAATAGCTCTAAGATCCCAGCTACTCACAAGAGTCTCATTCCTTATCAATTCACAGGACATTTTATAAATAAAGATTCAGATTGGCTGGATGTAATTTCTGATTGTGAAAATCCACAAAATCTCTGAGGGTTAGGAAAAGAGAAGTCAGATTTATTGAAATACTGTGCTAAATTGGAATTTACTATTTCTCTTAAAAATTGACATCCCTCCCTACCCCTCCCCACTCCCCAATCCCCATCCTTTCTCATGCCATCCTACATTCTCCCCTCTTCTTTCCAGGAAGCATTTAAGGTCTCTCAGCAGTCTGCAACCAGTAATCCTGCTTCTATTTTTATGGTTTTAAATCCTGGCTTCAAAGGTACTCAGGCAGTAGACTGAGAAGATTGTGGGAGTGTGGAGGATTAGCCTCAGGCAGCTGTATGACAAAGCAGTCTATTCAGTCCAGATAAGAGTGAAGAAGGCTGAGATGTATAATTCATTTCAAATACATCTGTCTTCTAGACCCCTCCTTGACCATAAAGGGGAGAAAGTTACTTTCCTCCCCACTCCCCCCAACCCCCCTGCACTCTACCAGTTTCTTTTATTTCTGCTCTTGCGAGGTGGAGAGAGCCAACATTGCATGCTGTGATCCTGAAATGAGGCTGAATTTTGTCCACTCCAAGAAATTGCATTGCTGGGATGTCATTTATGCTGCATCATAACCCAGCCACACCTGGTGAGGCATCAGCCATTGTACCCACACCTAGTGGGTGGGAGAATGACTTCCACATCCTTTAGCACCTTGGGAAAAGTCCTCAATTGCTTTACACCAGAGTGGAATGATTCACAGGAGACATTTCCATTTTATCAGCAGCCTTCAAAGGCCTAACTGTAGCTCTCTGACTTTGTGTATTTTGTGTCAAAATGCAAGACCCTGTGCTTTGACTAATTGAAATGTAACCCTATCTTGGGTGCTGGATTGGCCATATATCTGATTTATATTCATGCTAAGCCTGTCTTGGGATTTCTTCTTTTGCTGGGCACTGACTGGGTAAGGAGAACAAGTGGGCTTTGTTATTTTCTGTCTAAGGAGACTCTGGGTTATGCACCCATATATACTAATAGTAAATGGTTCTGTATTTTAATTTCTTTAAAAGAGCAAATGAGCCAGTAATATTAACATTTTTTTGGATACCAACACTTCATCAAGGGAATAGAACGGAACATTTTTCAAAGGAGAAAACGGAATTGAGGCCACCAGAGGTGGGAAAGAGGGAGAGGGAGGGACACAAAAAATGTTTACATTGTGTAATGATAATTACACATTTTCATGGCCTCAGGTAGTGATGGCAGAAAGATAAATTCATTAATAAACAAAGAGTCTAAAATAAAGATAATCGTGAAAACAAATGGCAAAACTATTCAATATGGCTAGCATGGTTTTGTGAGAATGACTTATTTATAACTTTGTGAAATCTCAAACTTAAATACTCTAAAATCTTGTTTGGTCATCTATCATAGTACTTTTCACAGTGCTGTAAAGGTATGTTTATTGTCTTTCCCTCTTTCTAGATTGTAAACTCATGAGGGTATGCATTTTTATTATTATTTATATGCATATTTTAAAGACAATTTATCTGGAATTTTATTTTCTATTCCTTCAGGTATATTACTAAAATTTGGACATCAAGCTTATAAGGTTCCTCCCATATAACTTTTAATTTTAGAAGAAAATCTTAGGCTAGTCTATGCTAAAGGTAAAATCTTATATAAATATATGATCACACTGAAAACCTACATTTCTATTCTCCAATAAATAGCCTGCTTATTTGAAATTATATTTGATAATAAAAATAGCTAATATTTATTGAATGTTTACTGTGAGCAAGGCACCATTCTACATATTAACTTATTTATTTAACTCTCAAAACTGCCCCCATTATGTAGACACTGTATTATCCCTACTTTACAGATGAGGAAACTGAAGTGAAGAGAGATTGGTTAATTTGGCCATGGTCTCCTACCAGTCACTGGCAGGTCAGGGATTAAAATCCAGCACTCTGAATTCTGCTACACTAACAGAGTACTACCTGCTTATTATTACATTATTCTCAAAAACAATAAATACAAAAAACCCCACAAAAAAACGCCGGGCAGATCTTTGAAGCTCATTAAATATCTATCACCTTTGATTTCACTCATTAACATTTGAATTTAGATTTCTGAGGGTTAGGATACTGAAATATTAGGTTTGGGCCTAAGGCAAGAACAGATAAAAACACTTATATTGCCTTTTCTTTTCTTTTTTGTTTTTTGAGTTTCAGAATATTGCTTTAATTCTTGCTTATTCCGTCTTGCATTTTGTTTTTTTTGTTTGTTTGTTTTTATAGACCATTGTCTTTATTTTGGTACCATTCAATACTTTCAAGAGAATCATTTACCAGTGTTGTCTTCTCTGAAGGCCTACAGACTTTGTCCCAGGCCATTGCATATTTCCTTTTCAATTCTCTGAGGCAAAGCTCTTAGTGATAGATGACACTGGGTATGTTTTTGTGGTTAGAGAGGATCTTGAAAATAATTTTATTGTGAATATCTTCACTGAACACCAAAATGGCAAGAAAAAGTCCTGACATATAAAATAGGGACATTGGAAGTTGATGTGCACTTCAAAATGACTGCGTGGTTTGTACTTTGACTTAGCTGCTAACTCCCATGCGAAGTTTCCTAATTTGTTGAGCATAAGAGCTCTTTTTTCACAGTCAAAATATTTTAGGGCATCTCACATATGAGAATAATTGAGTTTTTATATTATCTCTGGATTAAAAAATACATAATCATATAATTTCTAGAATTTTAAAGAAAAATTAACTATTAATTTATGGAGATCAAAATAATGATGGGGGCTGAGCCCGTGGCTCACTCGGGAGAGTGCGGCACTGGGAGCGCAGCGATGCTCCCGCCGCGGGTTCGGATCCTATATAGGAATGGCCGGTGCACTCACTGGCTGAGCGCCGGTCACGAAAAAGACAAAAAAAGAATAAAAAAATAAAAAAATAAAAAAAAAAATAATGATGGGGTAAAAAAACTGATTTATTAGGAATTCCAGAGAGAAAAGTGGAAAATCTAGGGTGCCATTGTCAGGAGAAGGTGATTTCAGTGCAGAGGCAGGCTAGGCTGTTGCCAATTTCCAGAGTGGCCACTGGAGAATGTGGCTGAAGTATAGAAAATCCCTGGAAAGAAGCAAATAAGGATTCAGGTTTTGTGGGGTCTAAAGCTTACACTATTGGGAGAGGGCCCACTTTAAAAAACAGAATACAGCATTATGAATGCAATTGGCAAAGATAGTTCCTAAGGCCTTGGATAGGGTATATGTAAGTGGTGGGGCGTGGTGTGGGGGAGGTGGGTCCTGAAGCTTTAGCTAAATTAGTTTTAAGTTAAATTCGCCCCTGGAGATTTAGAGCTTGGAAATGAATCGTCAGTGGCGGGAGGCCAAAATCATCTATCATTGTTCTGGAAAGGAAATCTGTAGACCACATGCCTAAGCCTTTGGTGGATGGGGTGTGGGGGGCAGGGAGTGAGTGAATGATAGTTCTCTATGTGGAAAGAACTAGAGGGGAAAAAGGAAAATGGTAGCTAATGTTAATTGTGTGCAGAGTATATGTGAGGCACTATTCTGGGAGCACTTTATTAATTTATTTAATCCTCATAACAGACAATAAGCAGATACTTTTATTTCACAGATCAGAAACAAATACAGAGAGATTTAGTAACTTGTCCATGACTACACAGCCAGGAAAAGACTCAGCACAGCTTTAAACCCCAGCCTTCTGGGTCCTGAGTCCACATCCTTAAGAACTCTCCGTGCCAACCAAATAGAGTGATGGGCAAGCCTGGAGCAAAGAGAATATTGACTGTGAAGGAAGAGGACTAAGCTTCTATAAATTGCAATGGGAAGCGAGAGGAAAAACTACTTCAAAATATATTAGAGGAAAAGGAAGAGGAATTTCCTTAGACACATCACCTCCCAGCACAGATGGGAACTTATTTGTTTTTCTCAGCACTGAAGAGACAAAATTGCTTTTTACTTGCTTGGCTTTGGTCAGAGGGAAGCTGGAGAGTGGCCTTGCATGTCCTTATGTGGGTTAGCACTTTTCGAAACACTGAAAAATCTCCCCATGTTTCCAAGATAATGGTGTAGGCGGATGAAGATTTTCTCTGGGATGTAAATATTGCGTCTGTAATTAGTAAAACAGGTAAGGAGGTTTATCATTGGGAAACTAATAATGATTTTATGCCTTCTGTGTTTGAGGGTCTGAGGCTTTCTGAATGCAGTAACTGCACTAAGCATGCGAGGTGGTAGCTTCGCTTTTTCAGAATGGGGGTGTGATTCCAAAAAATATGTATGTATCTAAATACGTATATCTCATTATTTAAGTTTGAAAGGGAAAACCTGCTGGCTCCTGATAGTGTGAGGAGGAACAGGGACGATGGTCCAGGTCTTCAAGGGGAAGGTGCTCAATTCATTAATGGCAGGCTAAAAAATGGCCCTCAAAGGATATCCACATTCTAATCCCTGGAACATGTGAATGTTAACCTATATGGAGTGGGGGGAAGTCTTTACAGATGTCATTAAGGATCTTGAGATCAGGAGATTATCCTGGACCATCAAATGGGCCTTAAATGCCGTCACAGGTATCCTTCTAAGAGGAAGTCAGAGAGAGATTTCACACACACACACACACACACACACTCACACACACACACACACACACACACACACACACACACGAGGAGGAGATGACCAACCAGGGGGGCACATGTTGGAGGGAAGCAGCCACAAGCCAAAGTGCTGGCAGCTACCAGAAGCTGGAAAAAGGAAGAAATTGATTCTTTGTTAGAGCCTCTGAAGGAAGCACAAAACTGCCCACACACTGATTTTTAACCCAGTGAAACTGATTTCAGATTTGGCTTCCAGAACTGTGAGACAATAGTTCCTGTTGTTTTAAGGCACCAAATTTATGGTAATTTGTTATAGCACCTATAGGAAACTCATACACCATGTCTATCAAAGGGATAGCCTTAGAAGGAGGGGAATTATTCTCCTGGAGTATTCATGGTGGCCTCCTTAGGGATCTGTTTCTGCAGGGACTTGCAGATACAGGTCAGACTGATAAGATTGCTTGTCAATATCCTTATCTGTCTAATTTATAGGGTTATGGGTCCATGGCTGTACTGTGTGGCAAAAAAAGGTGAGAAGTGAATGAATCAGACTCCGTGCCATGCTCTGACAGCTTGTACTATCCCGTCTTGACTGTCATTCTGTGATTTTGGGAAAGTTGCCTAGTCTTCCTGGGCTTCCCCAGATCATTAACTGGTAAAGGAGAAGGATATGGAACCAGTTGGTCCAAATGTCTGCTATACTATGCTGGCTTTTTAATGAGCTTCCTGTTAATATGACAGGAGGTGAAGGCTTAAGTTGGTAAATTAAAAAATACGTAAAAATTTTATGACCTATTTGCACCTCAAGTTTATGGAGACATTCAAAAGTGTTTCATTTGTAATCCTAATTTTGAATCAAGGGGCAAAAACAGTTCCCTCAATAGGGTTATTTATGTGTTCAGGGTTGAATGAAGCTATGAATTTTTGCATAGTGTGCTCTGCTTTCTATTTTCCATTACAAATGAATTTGCAGAGATACTCTGTTTTTTTCCTTAAATTTCTCTGTAGGTTAGTCAAAGAAGTGTGTTGAAAGAACTCCCTTCGCTAGCAATTAACATCAATTGTGACTCAAAATAGTACTTTAAATCTGAGTCTGAGGCACTAACTTTCAGTTCTAACTTGCCCTACCTTCCACTCAACCAAATACTCTTTCTAGAGGTCACATAACCTCAATTTAATGATTTCCGTTTCCATTCATGTTACAGAATAGAAACTTACTGATCTGTCTGGTAGGCATTTTAGTTTGTTTAAGTTAAGATCTGGGAGTTCATTTGGATGAAATAAGATGCTGGCTAAAACTCAAGGCAAACATTTTGCTGATGCTTGAAACAACCTTAAGACCAGAAAAGTTTACACTCGCTGGCTTCCCTAGAGAGTAAGGATTGAGAAAACCACAGAAAATAGCTATTCTTGGAAATCCTGCTACCAGGCAAATGCCATAGGGCAAAGGCCCAGAGAATCTTAGTTTCTCCTCCCATAGCTAAAGGCAGAGCTAATTTTGACTGGAACTGCTTGGTCAGGTTTTAGAATCCTTCATGCTGATTGAGAGAGAGAGAGAGAGAGAGAGAGAGAGAGAGAGAGAGAGAGAGAGAGAGAGAGAGAGAGAGAGAGAGAAATGACTGGAATAGCTCTTGAAATTCAATCCCAGAATTGCTGCCCAGTTTAGGTCTTCTCCTGAATACTATTGACTTCCTGAAAGCCCTCTCTACATTTCATGCCTGGTTATTTTTGTGTACCCTTTTCTGCCAGGAAATACAGAGACCACTGAAGAAGAATACCTGCCCTGAAGTTTCTACTTGAGAAAGACTCTGGTGGTTTGGGATTAAAGAAGATTTTTCTTTCAGTTCACTTAGGATATGGGCTAAAAATCGAACTGTTATAATTACCTAATAATACTGAGAATAATAAGGAAGTGTAGTATGATTCTCAGTCAGAACACTGACACCTTTCCTTCAGAGCCCAGGGTGATTCAATGGCCATTTTTCATTGTCTTTTTCCTGCATCAGTCTGATGTTAGAGAGCAAGTTTATGTTCTGCTTAGGAAAAACTGCAGTTCACCAAAATGCTGTATGTATTTGCTATTCAGTGAGTCATATTAGAAGCCTCATGTTCTCAAATGATGTGAAGAAAGAGAATCAAGAGAAAAATTATGATCACAAAATGTGCCATTTCCAAAAACCTAGAGGAGGACAAATAGATCAAGCATCTAAGTTCAAGCCTCCTTTGGACCAGAACTAATATCACCAGGGCAGAAGATTGCTTGAGAATGGACACTGATTTTCCCATGCAAAGGAGTAAGCTGTAGATAGCAAATTGTCTATTATTGGAAAACTTCCTCAACATATTAGCTGTGGATGGGTTATCCTTTAATATCCAACCTACAGCACAATATCCATACACACCACAAATCCACAGTATCCTAAATCATTTATCTCTGAATTTCCACGTCCCAACTCCAATGCCTAATGTTTTAGAGATGCTTGGGTTTTATATTGTAACATCCTCACTCAGTATATATCTTAAGATTTTTTTCTTTTAATATACACTACTGGTTTGGAGTTTCCTTTGAGTTCTTTCCAAAATGGGCAAGTTTTTCAAAAGGCTTTGGTGTGGAGCTGCAGTGGATTGAAACTGGTGAAGTATTGTTAGATGCTAAGGAACTGGCCTGAGGAGATGAAAGAGAGGGAGGTCAGTCACTGATGGAGCTACCAGTTAGCCAACAAAGATAGGAGAGTGAAGGGCAGGGGATAAAAACAAGTCCAGAGAAACAAGAAAAACAAGTTAAAAGCCAAACTGAGTGGCACCTTGTAGGAAAGGGTGCTGAATCTATGCATCTCACGGTGGTAAACCAAGAAGGGCTCCATGTAACCCAGGAGTAATCAAATGGATTTATTTTAAATGGTAAGGATATAATTAAATAGTAATGGTAGATTGAGTAAGGGCTGGTGGAAAAAATGAATGAGATAATGTTATCTGTATCAGTGTGCTGCAGGTGGGCATTGTTGAATATTTGAGACTATGTGAGCTTTATGAGATATTATAGTAAATGCATGTGTGGTTATCGCAGCCAGTTGGAAGTAAAAGAGAAAAACTATCATAAGGGAGAAACGATTGTTGTTGATAGGTTTATTTTTCAAGTAGAGATACTATGATCAGGTTTACAAAATGAGAGAAGACATCTGTGCTGACTGTACCAGTCTTGTGGTTTTACACGTTTTGATGGGGAATTTAAACACAACAACAACACAACAACAAAAACCCAGCATTGCTAGCTCCTTGCTCTCTGTTCCAGGAAATCCTTGAAAAACCAGATGGCACAGGTTGCTCAGAAGAGATGGAAGGGTTTTCCATAATCTAAATAGGAGAAAGAAGAGGAAGTGTGATAGTAATTACTGGATTAACATCACTGAAAGAAAAACCTGTCCTTAAGGGTGAGACCCTTGGTTGATAAATTCCATATATGGAATATTCCATATATGGAATATTCCATATATGGAAAATTCTCAAGTGGTTGCCAATAGCTAACCTTCAGGATGTGAAGTGCTTTGTGGAAACCACAGACCTGCTGCCAGACAGGGCCTGGGGAAACAATACTACCTGGTTCATCTAAAACAGCTCACATTTATTGAAGCTCTTCCTTGCTCTAGGTCAGAGTCATTACATAGGGTCCCTGACTATCCTTAATCTAGAGAGGAATTCTGGTACCTGATGATGTTAATTCTGGAGACTGATAGTTTTAATACAAAAAGGGATATGCATAAAAGGAGAAGTGTAAAAAAAAAAAGGAATTGAAGACTAAGGGCATTCCTACCCATGGCTAGGAATACACTTGACCCTTTTGCCACCCAAACCACACAGCTACCATTTTAATCACTACTTGGCTAAATGGTAGAAAGCAATTACAGTAAGTGCTCAGCTTAATCACTTTGCATCCATACACAGACCCATGGGGCTTCTCTTACATATTTCATCATACAAACTGTCCACAATTCTCTGCCTTGCAGAAATATATGTTTCCTGCAAGGATTTCCTATTCAATTTCTAGACTGTTAAACTTCTTGTTCTATATTTCTGCTGCCTGCTTTTAAAAAGGACAAGGCCAGCTCAGGTTTTGCATACTGTACGAAGTTTGTTTTATCCATTTGGGAAATCAAGATTACATCTTTACTGGACTGTGGAGAACTCATTCCCTCCAACTCCAACCCCTGGTGATCTCATTCCAGTGAGTAAAACCTAAGGTTGATTGATTGTAAATTGATTTGAAAAACAAACAGATAAATGACTTAATCCATGCATTTATTGTTCTTGTCTTCAGTGGCTTCATTTTGTGACCAGATCCAGATTGTGCCCTTCTCCCATCCCACGTCAAGCTAATTTGCAAATTCATACAATTCGGTCCAAGAAGAGAATAACTGATGACTCAGTATAAACCATCACCATTCCCAGAAAATATAATTCATGAATGCATTGCTTATTCAAAAACATTTAGTAGCATTTTATAGGGATATCTAAGAAAAGATTCATGTTTAAGAATCTGTTTCATTATTTCACAGTTACACTTCAGTAGGTCAGGCTATAATAGCTTCTTCTTGGCCTTTGAAATGACTCTTTGCTTCTGCTTTATGGAGGATCAAAATGAATTATTCACAGATACCTGTGAGCATTCAGAAAAAATGGCCTAATTCTTGAATAATGGCAGTATTACCTTCTTAGTCATACCTGCAGGCAGAATGTATACTCATCCCTCTCCCCAAAACACCTTCTTCAATCTTCTTTCCCTTCAATTCATTCATTCAAATCTGTTCAGCCTCAGATTTCAACTGGGGTGTAACTTTATCTGGGAGAGTTTCGCTCTCTCTTTCGCACACCAAAATACTGTGTTAATTGATCTTATCTTATCCTGTCAAATTCTATGCTCCCTCCTCCCCCATTACACTTACCATGCTGCATTGTAACTACCTGGTTACTTCTCTGCATTCTTAGTTTACATGGGGGACAATTCCCTTTTAATCTTCATTCAATTTAATGCTTAAAAATAATAGATGTTCTAAGGATATTTTGAACAAATAATAACTAACATTGAGAAATTATTATATGCCAGATACTGTTGTAAGTGTTTGAACATATTAACTCATTTAAACTTTACAATAATCCTATGAAGTATGTGCCATTAATATTCCCATTTTACAGATGGGAAAACTAAGGCACAGCAAGGTTTCATAATGTGCCCAAATTCTCCCAGCTAGTAAATGGTAGAGCAAGGTCAGTTCCCAAATGGAAAGTAGTCAGAATAAGCAGAAAGTAGCAGATATGCAGGCCGTATTCAATAGAACACACTGCAGATTACCCAAATTATCTAATAATCAAAGTTTGGAAGTCTTCTTGAAAGGCATGTTTTTATGAAATGCTCATTAATACATTCTACTTCATACTCTGGATGTTTGTACTGGTATTTGGAATCTAACTCATCAGCATATTTCTATATAAAGTCTTTTGAGTTTTCTTTTTTTTTTCTCATGTGAGGGGAAAAAAAAAAAAAGCAAATCAACCAAACCATTTCCTCCCCAGTTCAGGCTCAAATCAGCAGCCATAAATCCTTAGTGTTATGTTATTTTTGAGAAGTGATGTGACATGTCCCAGATTTTAAATGTAGATACTGCAGAGGACCAAATGAATTTTCGAATAAAAATCTGTATGTGGGATGTCCACATTAAAGAAGAAGGGGCAGGGGCACAGCTATCTGATTAGAATCAGATCTGGAATTACTGCCACCTAGTGATTTGAATTTACCATCTGCCCTACACACTCACAGAAGTTCATTAGAATAAATAATTTTTATTTATGGCTTCTCCCCCTCCTCCCAACATCCTGGTAACAAATTGTTTCTGCAACATTTTAAGGACACTCATCTGTGTTTTAAAAAATAATAATAAAAAAGGAAGACAGACCAGTAGGATTTGGAAAGAGAGGGAAGTGAAAAAAAGAAGAGACATCAATATAAGGCAGAAACACCAGAACAATCATGTAAATGAGATGAAGAGAAGTAAAGAGAAGATCAAAAGCAGTGGAAATTAAAAATGACTGTCAATAAGAGAAAATGGAAAAATTGATGCAAAGATAAGACAGAATGAAAGAAGGTTTTTTTTGTTGTTTTTAAGCAAAAAATAGAAGACAATAAAACTTTGAACTATTTGTGAAATTATGAAATCACCAAACATAAAAAGACAGAGAAAAAATACTAATAGAGATAACAAATGACAGATGAGACAAAGTGCTTGAACTAAGAGATTCATCTTGTAGCAGGGGATTTGTGTTTTTTTGTGTGGTCTCTTAAAATAATAACAAAGTGCCATATTTTTTCCATTTAACATAATTGGGAAGATCCAGTATTCTAGATGTGCAATTAATTTCCCTTGCCAGTTTTTTCCTTCTATGCAATACCAGTGGTCTTTCTGATATATTTTTTGCTTCATTAAAATGCTTTCAATTACCTTTTGCTCTTGGAATCATGAGAATGTAGTATGCCCCAAACTGAAATTTTGTTTAGGTGATTGTATTGTCATAGCATTCTTTGTAGTCATATTGAGCAGCCACAGCTTAGGGATGTGTATTCAGGTGATTATTGATATTTAGGTATCCTCATAATTCAAACCTGGTTCACAAACATGTGAGATAATAACAGCAGCAGCAACAGCAGCAGCAGCAGCAGCAGCAGAAATAATGAAACCTAACATGTATCTTGTTTCATGTTTTAAAAAGCACTTTAATGTACAGTATATAGGCTGCTTGTATTCCCCAAACAACGGTGTTTAGAAGACAGGGCTGATATCAACAGCCTATTTGATAGATGTGGCATTTGAGTTCTGAAATGTATATGAACTTCCTCAAAGGACTCAGCTAGTAAGTACCTTGTCATCTGACTGCAAGTCTGGCAAATATCCTTTCATTAATAATCTTCCTATTCTTTTTGAGAGAAGGAAGAGCTACTTTTTGTTGTTGTTCCAAAGTGTAATAATGGAGTTTGAAGATGCGTGCACACAAAGTTAGGAAGGAGGCATCATATTTCCCTTGTTAATGGGAATTCCTTTGGAGAAGGACGGTTCACTTCCCCCAGAGTGATCACAAGTATTTGAAAGTTTTCTGGCCAGGTTGTGAAGGAACTTATTGAGAAGTCGTTGTTTCCATTTTTAGATTCTGTTGTGCATTGCAATGCTGAGAGTATTACTTCCTCTGGTCATATACCTAGATGCACATATAAATATTTTTAAAAAGCCAATCATTTAAATTTGTTTGAATGCCTCATCCTTGCAAAGCGCTATACAGACTCTGCAGGGTGTAGAAAGATAAGCAAGATACTACCCATGACTTCATGGAGCTTCCCTTGGTAAGTTATACAGAGTATTGGAATTGTGCTTATGAAAAACATCCATTCATTCATCTATTCAATAAATAATTATCTGGTCTCAAGTATGTATCAAGTCCTATGTGCTATGTGCTAGGGATACAAGTTAGATACCACTCTATTCTCATGGGGCTTATCGTTTCAGGGGGGATGCCATGAATATTAATTTTGCTCCTACATTATGGCGACTACTCATAATTACCTTTGGATAACTCCAACTATTTCTCAGACTTTACTTTTCTCTAGGTTAAGATAAAAGTAGTCCCATAGCAACCTTTTTGATTGGTGTACATCTCTGCAACTTCTACATTTGAAATCTAGGACATTTACTTTTGATTTTCAAAAAAGGGTGCAGGCTGGCTTCTCACAACTTCTTTTCAGCCTGAACTGGAAAAAAAGTGACCTAGTTGATCAAATTTACCTAAAATGGAAAGAAACAGTGATGTAAATTGGTAGAAAAAACTGTCTGGTCAGTTCAACTTGCTTTCCATGGATTCAGTAGCTTTTGAAACTGCAATATTTAGTTCAGTGTCCAAATTTTGTAGATCAAAAAACTGTTGTATAGATAGAAGCTCATGGGATAGGAGGCAAAGAGACAAATTAGGAGGAATTTTCAGCAATATAGGCACGAGTAGTTAATGACTTGCCTTGGTTGGCAGCTGTGAAAATCGAGAAAGAAAAAATAGAAATGAGAGATCATGGAGGTAAAATCTGCAGTAATTGGAATTGATTGTGAGAGGAAAAAAAGGGGGAGAGGGCATGTGACTACTCTGAGATTTTTGAGATTAGTACTGTTACCAGAAATATGGACCACAGAAACGGGAGTTATTTGAGAAGAAATTATAGGTAATGCAGTGCTGTGTGACCCAACAACTTAAAAACCAATAAGGCAGCAGGATGTCCTGGCTGGTTCTAAGCAGGGATTGGGACTGTGGGGCCAGGGGCTCTACTCTGTGCCCACCTGAGGTCCATAGGTATTGATGATAAGCTTGTGAGCTTTTGGGGTTTGGCTGAAGAGTAAGAAGAGTCTGGTAAAAGTGCACTCACAGAAGAGAAATGGGGGACAGGATGGGGTCTCTTCTTCAGAGAGACTCTCTTCTGCTGCTGAGACTAAGTTGATTTGGAGAGAGAGAGCAAGCAAAGCTCATCAATAAAGGGAAGCAGGAAGAGGATAGAGAGAGGGAGGGAGAACCTTTATTGCAATTGAAATATTGATTCAGCCCAGGAGAGAGTGACCCTGGGGACTCTCGGTAATATTTAGGTGGGTGGGGGGAGTTCTCTTGGGAGCTGGAGGTCTTCTATTAGAATGGAATGGAACAGGAACCAGGAAATGTAAACTATTACTGTTACTAATGTGACTTTTTTTTGTACATTAGGCTGATGAGGTCTGGAGACATTTCCTTTTCGAGCTATAGATAACAAGAGCCTCTGAGTTAAACTGTTAAATTAACACATAATGTATCAGAATAGACATATAAAAGATGGATTTCCTGACCAATAGAACTGAGGTATAATTTGACACTTCTCAAGAAATATGTTAATTAAAATTGAGATTTATGATAATAAAGGAAGGTGGCTTCATTTATTAAATGTTTACTAAATGCCAGGAACTGTACTAAATATTTTACACAATTATCTTATTAATCCTTACAATAGGTATTGGTATTTCTTTCTTTCTTTCTTTCCTTTTCCTGCATGAGGAAACAGAAGACTCAGAAGAAAAGAAACTTGCTCAAGATCACTCAGAGCTGGAATTCAAACCTAAATTGATTGTTCTCTTAAGGACTGTGCAAGAGAAAGAAAGTATAAGTCACATCTTTTGATTATTGTGGCCCCATGATTAAAATTACCCTTATTACGAAGATAGAAATATCAGTATATCTGCACCCAAATACACCAAATATTGAAACATCTGACTATGCTCCCTTGTTCTGACTTTGGTCATCAACCAACTTTCTGAATATAATTTGGTTTCTCATTTAGACCTCCCAACACTAGACAGGCTGACACAACTCTTCTATACACTATGGTGTTTGTATCCTCTTTGAAAATTCTTTGGTATTATAGACATTGATCTTATGAATGTAGGTGCTGATTCCAGTAATGAGCACAAACACATTCTTAGCCTTTTAAAACAAATCAGGCACTGTATGAGTTATTGGAAATACAGTGCTATAAAAAGAGATGATTTTCTTGTCCTCAAGACCTAGTATACTACTAGAAAATAGAGACATTAAACAAATCATTGTATAAGTAATTAATTTTTACAATTATTGTAAGCTCTATGAAGAACTAACTGGAGGGTATAATGTAGGTATGGAATGAGTGATCTTAGCTGATATAGGGAATTAGAGGGAGTTTCCCTGGTGAAATTTCGCTGCATTGCATTTTGAATGCAAATTCTTTTCTTAAACCTCAATAGATTTTTTTTTTTTTGGAGATGTTGGGTTTTAATTTGGATGCGTATCAGTTGGGGTTCTCCAAAAAGACAGAACCAATAGTATATATACATATGTTATTTATATGATTATACATCACAAAGTTTGTGTAAAAATAGAATGAAGGATAATACAAATCTTTTAATGAACTTTTTGGAGTACCCTTGTGTGTGTATGTGTGTGTGTGTGTGTGTGTGTGTGTGTGTGTGTGTATGTGTGTGTGTGTGTATAGATATATGAGAGTAGATTTATTAGAGGAATTGGCTCATGATTATGGAGCCTGAAAAGTCCCATGATGGGCCGTCTGCAATCTGGAGCCACCAGGAAGTAAGTAGTGTGGCTCATTCAAGCCCCGAAGCCTCAGAACCAGGGAACCTGATGTGTTGTAATTCTGTCTGTGGCTGCAAGCCTGAGAACTTGAGGGGTCACTGACATAAGTCCTAGAGTCCAAAAGCCAGAGAGCCTGGAGCTCTGATATCTAAGGGCAGGAGAAGAAAAGTGTTTCAGCTCCAGTAGAGAGAGAGAGAAAATTGCCTTTTCTCTGCCTTTTTTGTCTGGTTCCTTCTGTCTATATTGAAGGCAGATTTTCCCCACTCATTCAACTAACTCACATGCCAAACGCCTCTGGGAACACACTCACAGACACACCCAGAAATAGTCTTTTACCAGTTCTCTAGGTATTCCTTAATCCAGTCAAGTTAACACCTAAAATTAATTATCACAGTGGGATAGCCAATTAAAAATAACCAGCAAGTGGTCTAAAATATGTTTCTGGAAGTTGGAAGAGAAAGAGTGAGAGCTATGAAATATGGCAGATAGTTTAAATGGGGGGAGTGGATGAGAGTAGATACAAAGAAAAGAAGACAGAGTCTTTAGAACATCTATACTTAGAAGTAGGAAGAAATTGAGGAAAATAAAGTTGAAAAAAGTAGTCAGACAGGAAGGAGTGTGAGCATAGTCAGTGTCATAGCATTCAAGGGAGGATAATATGTAAAAGAGGCAGGAAAGACTGTCACCATGAAATAAAGAATTGTTGAGTGAAGCCTTTGTTAAGTACCATTAAAAAAAGAGGGAGCTTTTTTTCCTTGCTGCCTTTATTCACCTGGTTTCTTGGAATGTTGGTGTGGTGCTTGAGGGTTCATTAATCATGTTGGGCCCTAAAAGCTAGGACCCATATCCTAGCATTAAAAGGACCTTGAATAAGTTCTAAAGAATTACATAGATCATTGCTAATGTGTCATATAGCGTTAATATTTCTCTATCTTAAGTGATGGAGTTGGCTTTGGATAGGAGAAAAGATGGTACCAACTGAAATTTTGAGGTGTGGGTAATGGTGAAATATCAAGGAAGAAAGTGATATTTTTTGTTCCATTTTTCTGACCAAATAATGATGACACTTCTTGTCTTTCTTGATTATAAGAAAAATAATATAGACAGTTTTAAAAACAGTGTTGGATCTTAACTCTGAAACATTTTATTACATTTTTGAAGACAGCGTTTTCACTTTTCTCATCTTTGAATTTCTCCATGGTATCTAGTAGAGGTCATGTCACATGGTACAAATTCATGTTTGTTCTACATGACTTTGACTCCTGGACCATAACTAACTGGACCATGGGGAGTCACCTGAACCAAGTTGATGCAATCATATTGGCTCTTTTGGAAACTTGGAATTGGAATTTAGAGATACCTGTTACTTGAATGAATATACTTGGGAGCTGTAATGTGACAGCTGTCCTGTATGGATATAGAGAAGGCAAGACAACAGATCTAGAGAGAGAGAGAGAATGACATAGCAGCCATGTAGAAGGAAGACCATGTGTTCCTTGGGAGAGAGAGGGTGAGAGAGAGAAGATAGAGATAGATAGAGATAGATGATAGATAGGATAGATAGGATAGATGATAGAGATAGATAGGATAGATAGAATGAGAGACTGACAGAGTAGCTGCTTTGCTTTCTGACAATTTTCCGGATCTGATTCCAGGCCTTCAGATACCTTCCAGACACCCTCAGTCAATATTCTGAAGGGTCTTTGTAACTTACACAACAAGAAAAGATCTTTATCCAGGATAATTCTCCCCTGCAGTTTCACAGAGATCTTCTAAAGGAAAAGAATAAGCCCACTTTACCCAACCTTGGAAAGACCTCATTTTAGTTTTGTGACAGTTGCTGGTGGCCCAGAGGTGTATTTTGAGGAAACATGGAGGCTTGGGATTCTGCAAACAGCTGGAAACCAAAGCCTGGCACTTGAGGGTGTGCTTGGGGCTGTAGTTAGAGGTGCTGATGGAAGTGGTAAAAGTGGATAAGAGGATCCTTTCCTAATTTTCTCAAGCTAAAACACTCAAACAATCAAAGCATTGTGAATGGAAAATAAAAAATAGAGTGCATTTCTAACTTTAAAACAATTATAATCTAGGCAGAGAGAAGTAAAATATATACATACACATCTAGAGCTAAATAAGCAGTATAGATTATATAATTATGAGATTCAAAGGAGACAGCTATCAGTGCTGGGCTATTGTTTTCAAGTAGTAAGAAGGTCAGGTTTGATTTAGGTTATGGAGGACAAATTAACATTCATAATGGAAAGTGTTGCTGACTTGACGTCAGCCTTTCCACTGACTAGTTAAATGACCGTGAACAGTCACTTACATTTCCACCTCCACCACAGTTCCCTCCCCTATAAAATGGGGGCTTTGTGTTGGATTTATTAACTCCTTCAGAACATACATTTTAAGTGCATGCTATCATGTGCAGAACTAGAAATATTAAATAAATAAAAGACCTGGTCTTTGTTCTCAAGGAGGCTACAGCTAAGGAGGGGAGAACTCAACACAATTAAACAACAGTCTTCTGAAAAGATAATGATGTGGCTATAAACAAAGGACAGTGGGAGGCACCTAAGCTGCCTACAGGTAAGGAAACACTCCACTGAGCCCATGTTTGGAGGAATAGGAGTTGCTAGGTGAATCAGGGAATGATGAAATTTTCCAGAGAGGAAAGAATTACATAGATCATTGCTAATGTGTCATGTAGCACTAATATTTTTCTTTGCTTCTGCTTGTTTGGAGGAGGAGGGGGGTGAATGAATATAGGGTAGGAGTATGGGTATGAACTAATAAAGAGAAGATAGAAGGAAGTAATTTCTTGGGTTTCTTCAAACCCCTAAAAATGTACTCAAAGTGAATTCCACAAAGGCAAACACATGAAAAAGCAGATAATTAAAACCACCTTTGTCTCCTATATATTTCTGTTTTTCAGGTATTAGAGATGCTGCAAAAATGGTATAATAAGATTCATGTCTCGTGGAGACATTTAGGACTCCCATCCAGAGGCAGTATGTGGAATGCCATGTGCCGACATCCCCATTTAACTAGCTGTAAGATCTTAAAAGTAGTTAAACTATCTGGGCCTTTGTCTTCTCATCTGTAAGATGGAAATGATGGAAATGATAACAATAGCTATTTCCTGTTGTGAGAATTAAACATATAAAGTGCATAGACCCAGCCTGGCACATAAAGGCATCAGAGTGTTAGCTATTACTACCTGTTTACTACAGTGTCCACCACCGAGGTGAGGTGAGTAATGGTGGTATGTCTCCTGGCATTGGTGAGTAACATGAGAATCCTATCTGTAGCCTTCAATGGGACAGCTTAGAATCCATTTATTTCATCATGAGACAAATCATGTTCAGTGAGGCCCTGTGAACCATACAGAAGGAAATAAGCCATGCAGTACATTAATTCCAGCACAGGGTAGAGCATTTGAAATATCAAATGAATGTTTCAGAGTTCAGAGGAGGCAGATGTGGTTGCTGTCTGGAACTTCCAGGGAACACTTCCTGGGCTGCGTGGTGTTGGATGTGTATGATGACAGACGTCACTTCAGGACCAGAGTCAGGATTTGCCTCAGCTGGTTTGTGTACCCCCTTCACAGTCACAAGCCTTTCTTTCTCTTTTTAGAGCAAAATCCAAGCCTGCGACCCCAGATGCTGGAGGAGAGTCAAGGCTGGGAAAGTACAACACACTGTGTTAGCAATTGACAGAAAAGATATTTTTAAACTATACAACAAGTTTTCAAGCTTCCATGAAAAGAAACAAAAGGCTTTTCTAAAATGAATCTTAGTTAGAAACTGTTCTTGTTCTGTGGCTTTTATGTCATTTGGACAACAAGCCACTGATGCTTAGAAATGTTTATTTTCCTGTTGACATCGCTGCATGGATACTTCTTAGAATGACATAACAGCATTTGTGCTCAATCCCAGTCTCTGCTCATCCTCCAGTGGCAGTGATTTTCAGAAACAATAAAGATATCTACACTCAGTCTCTCTCTCTTGATTATACTGCAGGCACAACCTGTGTGGGGAAACAATATCCTGGATCATACTGAAGGTTCGCACAGATGGAACATTAGTGGGAGGAGTTGCCAGCTACTTTCCTGCCAACTTGTTAGTGCTGGAGACATTATCCTCTCGTTTTGCCAGTTTAATAGAGGATCAGTCGTAAAGATTCTCTGTAGGCTCAGCAACATAATTATTATCTATAGTTTCTGCATTAACTGTGAGAAAACATCATGGTCTGAATCTGCCTAATTTCAAATGCCAAGCTGTGCCCACATTCAGCCCACAACCAAACCTGAAAACTCAATATACCCTTAGCACTGCTACTGCTGTCACCATGGCAGAAGCTAAGTACACGTTGGCCCAAGCCATGATATTTAACTGTTGCTGTACTGCTTCTGAATTTCCTCCATTCTCCTGACTCTTCCCAACATCAGCGCCCTCTCAATTCAAAATTATTAAAAAGGTAAAAATCTGTGTCACATTTAGTTCTGGTACTCAGTCCAGAAGTGCCAAGCCCCTGCAAATTTGGAAAACAAACTCCTTAACAGATGGGCCACATAAAGTTTACAACATGTGCAATGTGGGAAGTACGAGGGCTCTGGGCAAGAAACAGAAGACTGGAAATTTAGGAGCTCGGAGTCTTTGAATTTGCTCTTGTTTTTTGCTTGTAGGCAGATCACATGAGCTTATATCCTTCATTTCTCTCACATAACCTGATACTTAACCTTATAAGTGAGTGAGTAGTAAGAAATCAGGCATTTTTTTTTTCCTAATAGAAACTGCATCAACATGCTTATTGCTATTACTAGGATATCAAATTATTAATAAAACATGGTTGCAAGATCTAGAAAAATCCACAATGTAAAGATCTAAAAGACGCTGCTTTCATTGAGGACAGGAATAAAACTGTGAGCTATTGTCATTGCTGGAAAAGATGTTGCTGGACGTGGACAAATCATTGAAAAATAACTGGATTGTTATTTTTAAATCTGCACTTGCAACACGCCTCTTAAGTGGCTTCTGGAAACTGAATACATGTTGGAAAATTTTTAGAATTAAATTGTTATGATACAAATTTGATAACGGTCTAATAACAAAGGTTCCCAACGTAGATGACCATCAGTTTTACTTGGGTGACCTATCTGAAAATATAAGTGTCTAATGCCCACCACAGACCTGCTGATTGGGAATCTCTGGAAGTAGGGCTAAGGAATCTGTATTTTGAAAAATTCCCTAACAGTATACAAATCAATAAAAGAGGTTTTGATCAAATTGAAATGCCGAAGCTTAAGAGAGAAACACAGGACTTATTTCAGAGGACAGAGGATTGGCTTAGGAGAAGATGGGAGAAGGGAATGTCAAGAAGAGAAATCCTTGGTTCAGCCACAAGGGGAAGTAGAAAAGCAGTCAGTGAGAGTAGTAGGAGTCCTGCAGGTGAAGGTAGAAAGAGAAGTTTAGCAGTGTGAGTAGATGAAAATCTGGGCAGAGTCAAAATATATTTGTCACCCCCCCCCCTTATAGAACTTCTCACATTTTGCTTCCATTTTTACACTGTCTCCAATTTTCAGTCCATTTTCCAATCTGAATTCAGAATGTACTCTTAAGAATGCAAATTTGAATCATGATTCTGTCCTATTTAAAGCACCCAGTAGGACTCCTATGCCTTGCAGGATACAATATTGTCTGGTATAAACTGGTTTTGGTGTATCTCTCCAGCAGAACTGTGCTTCATTCATTTGATTGCTGTTACTTTGAGGCATGCTGACCTTTCTATCATTCTTGAGACACACCTGGGGCCTTCACACATGTTCTCTTTTTCCTGACAAAATTTCCCCCTAGGTTCCTTCCACTCTCTCCCACCAGCACTATTCACCAGCAGATTTCTGGGCATCCTGTACATCACAGATGATATGTCATTACTCATGGAGGACTTCTCTGACTATTCAGTCTAAAGTAGGTTCCCTCATTGTACTGACATGATACCATATATTTTTAACATTTTTTTGATAGCACTAATCATAATTTGTAACTTTATATTTACTTGCTTGATTATTTAGATTCCACAATAGAGACAGAGCTTTATATAGGCAGCCTGTTTTTTTTTAATCACTCTGTATATGATGTCTACCAAAATGTTTAGACCATAGTATATGCTCCATGAATAACTGTTGAAGTAATGACTGAGTGCATCATAGGTGTTCAGAGACCCAAGAAATTAAGGCAAAGTAAAAATGATGATTTTTCCTTGTCTTTAAGTGTGCCATTTATCCTATGCCACACATACTATAGAGTGATATTGTTCTTAATGTTTTGGGGGATGCAAAGATGAATCACATGGTTGGAAAAGATAGATATGTAAGCAAAAATGTGTAATAATTGGCAGAATAAATTGAGATATATTACAGAGGCCCAACATGCAGGAGTAAGTAATTTTGGTTTCTGGATCTAAGCAAGAATGGTTATTGGAGGTGCACTTGAACTGGGCCTGAAAGATATATAGGATTTCAATAGAAGAGTGTAGTAAACATTGAAGTTTCTGACTTAGATCACACCCTCCTGTTGAGTTGATTTTCTCTCTCTTCTGTCAGTTGAGACACTTCTTGTGGAGAAAAATAGCAAAAAAGATCTCTGCTTCAGACCACCCACCACAATTGATTGGATTTGAATTGACATCCTGATCCATGGTGGTCTCATCAATTTCCATCTTTCTGGGATTTGTAGTTGTGACTTCAAAATTCCAGGCAGTTAGTGGCACGTGCTGAATCTGTTAGAATATGTTAGCTTGGATTTTAGAATGACTGTATTACTATTTTGTCATGTGCATAGAGAGGCAGGGAAGGCTGATTAGGTATAAAGTGGAGTGAAGAATATGTAAGAAGTGTAGATGAAAAGAAAAGAGAAACAAAGAGAGGAGAGAGATTGACTGCTATTGCTCTTCATGATTTTTCAGATTCCATGTTCAGTGCCTTATGAGACCCACTTTATCTCCTTTTATTATGCTAGAGTTAATGTGTGTCTATTTTTCCAACTACAAAGAGGCTTAATGAAAACAGATGAAAGGGTGGGGAGGGAAATTCCAAACAGGAAAAAATGATGAGCTGATCTGTAGAAGAGAGCATAGAGTACACAGAAACAATATCTACATTTTGTTTTTCTATTTTACAATCCCATTTTCGCGTGTCAAGGAGATGAATAAGTTATTGATAGAAATCTGGTGACTTAAACTGCCAATTTTGGAAAAATAAAAATTAAAATAAAAGATGGTGTGTGAATCATATTTCCTGGTAGAAAGTAGTCTGAAAATGTGGAGAAAGCACTGGAATTGAGGTCATACTTGTCAATTGCATTTCAGTCTTTGCTTTGCCACTGACTACTTATGTAACACTTTCTAAGTTATTTGACCTCTCTAGGCCTCGGCTGATAAAGGACAAAGTATGTGAAATCTATTGGTACATCTAACTCAAAAAAGGTAATGGATAGTATTTAAAAGCATTTTAATTCACTGGAAATTTCTAGTTTTTCTACTTTCTTTTGTCCTCCAAAATTCTCCATTTACTGACTGCTTGCTCTGATTTTAGGTCTTGTATTGGGGTCTACAACACCTAGATGCGTAAGTCATGGTTCCTGTCCTTGAAGATCTACGGATATAAATAAATGATATGAGATAGTCAGAGAAATAAATTATGATACACAGAGCTAAGTTTACTATAATGATATGGACAATAATTCAAAGAATTATTTAATTTTGCTTGGGGTCAAAGTGTGATGGTGGGGAAAGACTTTAGAGAGGAGGCAACACTTAAACTGGATAAAAAGAAAAGGGCATTTCATGTTGAGAAAAAGGTTATTGATTTATTGCCTCTTGAGTCAAAATCCACCCTCCATCATCTGCTCACTCTTTATTGCCTGCAACAATGTACGTGGTTTCTTTAAAAATTTTCCTTAGCCAGCTGGAAGTATGTTAAGCTTTGGCAATAGTCGATGCTGGAGAAACACTGCAAGAGGAAAAAGGTTTTTGCTTCCCAATTCTGGGGTGCCTGCTGAACAGGTGGGCTTATGGCTTCTTCAGCTTTTGGCTCCTGTTGTGCTCAGCAGTCAGCAGCACCCAGAAGCCAGCAGCTGTCCCCAACAAACCCTTTGAGTCATTTTGTAGCTAGGAGCCTCTGGTGAGACACCTTCCCATGAATGGCTTCCCTGGCAAGCTCTGGAAAGTGAATTTCCAGTAAATTCCTCCAGCATGGCACTTCAGTGACTTCTCTCTCATCATTGAGCCATAGTCATGCCCTCTCCAACAAAGTCTAAATCTCAGCCTTGGGAAGAGGTGGGTCTCAGCCCTGGAGGTAGTGGTCGCTCCTTATAGCTGCTATTCCTGTATTCTTTGGAGTTCACTTTCCTTCTTTCCAGCCAGTCCTTCATCACTCAAATCCCCTGTTAGAGTTAATAATTCTTGATATTAAATTTTCCTTGTTCAAATTCCTCCTTCCTGAAGAGACTCTTCCTGTTACAAGGCAAAAACAGAGAGTCTTCAGAACATGTAGCATATTCAGGAAAAAGTGAAGAGTGCAGCCTAGTGAAGTACAATTGGCAGGTGAAACAGCAGGATATGACACTAGGTAGGTAGCCTGGGGCTAAAAAGCGAAGAGGTGTGAATGCTGTAGTAGGAATTTCAAGCTGGGAGTGACAGGTTTGCTTCTGTTTTAGAAAAAGTCACTCTGAAAGCAGTTATAGAGAGGAGGGACTGGAGGCAAGATGATACTTTTTTGGGGTGATGAGGGTATTATTATAATCCAGGAAATATATGAAAAGGGTCTGTATTAAAGCACTGACAGTGACAGATGGAGAGAGAGGGAAGAACTCAAAGTAGGTAGAATTGACAACATTTAATGATCTTTTTGATAGAGAGATGGAGAATAATTTTTTCTTGGTGACTTTTCAGATTTGAGATTCACACTTTGGATGACTGAGGGATGGTGATTCCATAGCTTAGATAGGAAGTTAATAGGACAAACAAATTTGTGGAAATATAGAAGAAATACTTTTTTGTTTGTCTGTTTGCTTGGGTTTGTTGATTTTAAAGAGACAAGAAAAAAAAATAAAAAAACAAACAATTGGTATTACTCTGTCTCCTTCAAATATACTGGACAATGAGTTCTCGCTTCTGTTAAACTGAGTAGGTATTTATTCAGTCTCTAAAAGTTTAAAATATTTAAGTGAGGCTTTTGCTTCTGAAGTAGCTATGTTCTTTGGACATGTTTTGCTAATGCATTCTCTGCTTCGGATTGCTTCATAGGGTTTTTGGAATTTCTTCTCGAAACATCTTACAGATGATAAATCCTAAAATATAGAAGACAATGAATATTTTACATTTTAAAAACATTTATGTTTTTGTAGTACAGAATAAAAATGAGAGGTCCAATGAATAAAGGGGTCAGGAATCATACCCCTTTTTAGCCAAATACTGACTTTGGGTTTTTGTATCCCACCCCTTCAAAAAGCAGTTCTCTGGGGATATGTTAATTCTGCTAGATATCTGCATTTCCAGAAGGCTGTGTTCATTCCCTGAGAACTTTGTCTTGTAATGATTGGAACCATAGTAGCCTGCAAGGGATTGAAGACTCAGGTCAAAGCGTTCAGAAAGAGCAATGTGTGTGCACAGACTGCGGCAGAGAACACGAACGCAGCGCTTGCCGGAGCTGACAAATGCACTTGTGCTGCTGGGGCGCTGGACGCTGCCTGTCCCCTGAGGTGGGCAGCTGATAGGAAAGCAAAGAAGCCTTGAAAGACGGGCTGAGGATATTAATGTCAGGCAGTTATGGAATTGCTAAACGGCAGCTGCCTCTGGAACATACCAGCGTGGGGTGCGTGGTGCCTCATCAGAATGCCATTTTCTGTGATGCGGCAGGAATTTATAAGCATGTGGCTTTGTGGTACATTACATGATCTAACTTCAGAAAAGTAACCACGAATAAGCTGTATGAGATGGCTTGACAATGCTCTCCTCCTTTTCTGTCTGTTATTTCTTTAGCTGCTTAATTACTTAGCTCTTTTAAATCTTATAAAAAGCACACATGTACATGCATGCACGCACACACATACACCCCAAATTGAAAACACAACGAAACAAAACCTTGAAATTACCGAAGACAGGAAAAGATTCACTCCCCTGTAATAAGGTGAGCATAATCCTGGTATGGGCTATCTTCTCTCTGCAAAATAGGCTGAAAAGAAGTGATTTGTAATGTGTTTGAGTTTACTGTTTACTTTATTAAGATGGGAGTGCTGTGTTGTTAATCTGGTTACTTTTTTGCTCAATGCTCAATGCTGTATGTGCAACCAACTGTGTGTGTGTGTGTGTGTGTGTGTGTATGTGTGTGTATGACTGAAAGTGGAGCTAAATAAAATTTTCTGGTAGCCAAAGCAAAACATTTTGAGACTGTTAAGAAAAAAAAAGAGTGCACAGAATGATTTAATTTAAGCTTTGCTTTTGCCAGTTCCTCTTCGTTTAGACTTGAATTGCTGAATGCCACACCTAGAATTCCAGTGAAAGGAATTTCAGAAAGAATTCAAAGCAGGCCCGTCTCATGTAGATTGTCAGTTCAGGGGGAGCCACTTTCTCATTTTTCTTTTTCTTTTTTTTTAAAGTTTCGGTTTCTTGATCTGTAATGATAACAAAGCCATCTTTATTATTTCTTTACTTTCTTTTAGGGGACATTTATAATTGGGTTGAGGGCCCAGCATCTTTGCCCCATTTCAGCATACCTCAGTTTCCTTTGGGCAACTACTTCACCCCAGTTTGTATTGCTTTTATAGAATGGTAAATCTTGATGTGACCCACTCAACTCTCCTGGAATTCCAAAGACCAAGATTCTTTCTCTAACTCCCTGATACAGTCAGAGGTAGGAAAATGATTTAGCTTTGCTCAATTGGAAACTTTCTTTGAGAACTATGAATGCAGAGCAAGCGATGTAAGTTCACAAAAAGGATTTGACAAGTATGATACTTGTTTATCTCCACGGTCATGTACAAGCCAGACTATTCTTGTTATGTGATCATTTATGTGTTTCCTGCTGCCTTGTCTCCCAGAACTGCCTAGGTCCCACCTACTCCCGTGCATAGTCTTCTGGTCTCTCACCAATTCCATGAAACTTTCATCAATTTTTAGCTGTCTTTCTGATACATGCCCTCAAATTAGCCAGTGATTTTGCAACCAAGTAACCTTTAATTACACCTGTCTTATTCTTCTGTGCTAATTGCACAGAATGTGAAGATGCAGACTGAGGATTGGAGGTCAAAAGATGTCAAAGCCTATACCCACTTCTGAGAAATTAACTCTATAACTTTGGGCAAGCCACTTAACCTCTGTTGGTCTCAGTCCTATAATCCATAATAGAAAGGATTGGACTAGAGTAAGTTTCATTCCAACTCCTTGATTCTTTGGGCTGCTGGCTATATCCGTATTGATTTCCATCTGGAGAAGAAATACCAGTCTTCAGCAGACTGCAGCATATGGGAATCAGAGATGAAACAATGCCTCAAACATCGTAAGGACTTATAGAAGACATCCGATGTTATTGTTGCCCTTATTTTGATGACAGCAGCAGGATTTTCCTTTGGTGAGCCACCAACCCCCACTCTTGGCACATGCTTTTTAGGACGGACTGATGCCTTTCAGTGTTCAAGGGATGACAGCCCCGGTAAATGAGGGCATCTTATCCTTTTGGCCACAATAATTGTTTTGGGAACGCATATCGCCCAAGCCAGACTGCAGTTGCAGAAATTATCAAGGAAATTTAGAGCATGGCTAAATGGGCTAGATTTTGCAGGAGGATGGCCCACCAAATGGAAAGCAGTCAGAGAGAAGAGACACATTGTTTGAGGTGCTCAATCCAGCTGTGCCTGAGTCCAGTCAGAGTCAAACCTGGAACTTTCCAGATATAAGAACCAGTAAGTGCCTCCTTCCCATATCCAGAGTAAGTTGACTTTCAGTCTTTTGCAATCAAAATGGTCTTGAATTAACATAGGACTCAACACATCTTTTCTCCATATCACTTAATTGAAAGCATTATAAGACAAATCTAAGACTTAGGCATCTGCTCTAAGTTGGGAGAAAGAGAAGTTGGTTACATAGACTGCTAAATTATTGGATGGGCATGTGAAAGGGGCAGCAAAGAGATTCCCAAGAATTATAGTTACAAACATGTACAAATGAGTTACAACATTGCCTGTCTCCCACAAAAGGCAAAGGTAATCTCCACGTGAAATTTGTTTCTTCATTCTTGAAGGTATATGAGAGAAACAAAGGTTATGAAAACATGTTTTGTTCCAATGGAATGGCTCTGCTGCAATGTTGTATATCTGGATTTGTTCTTCCTACTGTGATTTTGATTTTGACTCCTAGCTGGAAATAAAACATCCAGTATGATGCAACTTATTGCCCATCCTCTTCAAGGCTTCCAATACTGCAAAAAATGCCATCCTTCTCTTTTCTCATTTATCTTTCCTCTATGGCATGACACTTCGCTCTTTCACCTAATATTCAACCATAAAACATTTCTCGATTGTATGCAGGATAACATGTGTCTGTTTTTCTAAATAATTGAGTGTCTTTTATGTGTCATTCTGGTTTCTCCTATTAAAATTTGCAAACTCTCTCCTCTAAATGTTGGTGGAAATGTAAAATCAGTGCTTCACTAGGTGGTTTTTTGGAAAGTAAGTTATTATTTAATATATATTGGTATCTCAATATCTTGATTTTTGATTATGCAGTGCAAATTAACAGCTGATTACTGTACAAAAATAGAAGTATTTTTCCCATAAACTAGTTCATTAAAATTAAGCCCACCAAGCCAAGTAAATTGATTATGATGATGATAACAGTAATGATAATAATGTTGTTGCAACAGATATGAATGATAATTTTATAGGGCTGCTACATGAATAATATAGATTGGGAAATGTGTATAATTACAGGCAGGTGATCTGCAATTCTACCTTATTCTTTCCCACTGATATGAACAGTTACCACACCTGGTTAGAGATCTGTTACTCTAGGGAGCTAGCTCTGAATGTTTTCATCAAGTGTAAATGCTCTGAGAGGGCAACATCATGGAAATGACAGATTAAAAAAATGGAATACATTAGACAGCATTTCATTTATAAAAGAAAGAATAAGAACATTACCTTTTAATTTGGGGGGGAGGGTTGAAATTGGGGGAGAAGAGGGATGGAACCTGAATGGCCATGCAGTAATCAAAGCCTTAAGATGCACGTGTACTTACATATGCCTTGTTTTTTGACAATGAAATTAGTACATGTTCATTGCAGAATGTTTGAAAGATAAAACCAAGTCTGAAGAAGAAAAAAAAAACACATTAATTTATAATTCCATTTCCCAGAGATAAAGTCTGAATATAGGCTAATCCATAACCAGTGTTTGCAAACATTGCCATAACCTCCAGTAAGAAATACATTTTAAATTGTAATTCCATACATACACACTCATTTATATATGTAAAATTAAAACAAAGTTTCATGAAATAGTATTTACTTATTCTTACTATTTTTTCTTCCCTCCTGTCCCTTTCTTGTCCCTCCTCTTCCTTTCCTCTTCTTTTCTTTCCTCTGTTATCGTTCATTTAGAAAAGAAAAATGCTCTTTTATTATATCCCACAGTTTAAATCACTGGGAAAATGCCAGATTCCTCTGTGAAATAGTAATAGGTCACTTTCTTGAAAATCCTGAATACAGAATTATGGTTTATGTAGGTAACACAGTCCCCCTCCCCCCATACCCACAGGTCTCCCCAAGACCCCCAGTGGATATCTAAAACTGCAGATAGTACTGAATCCTATATCCTATGTTTTTTTCTGTATATACATATCTATGACAATATTTAGTTTATGAATTAAGCACAGATTAACAGCAATAACTAATAATGAAATAGATCAACGATAGCAGTATACTATAATAAAAGTTGTGTAAATGTGATATCTCTCTCTGTGTCACTCAAAATGTCTTATTGTTCTGTATAGCAGAGAACTCACCTATTTTTGGACTGCGGTTGACTGTGGGTAACTGAAGCCCCAGAAAGTGAAACCACGGATAAGGAGGACTACTACTGCATTTTTAATTTGTCATAAGACAGCACTTTTAAAATGAAAGCATTGCCTTTTACATCATGAATGATATATATGTTGGGTTAGGCTAAATTATTCAGAAGTTATAGACAATCCTAAATCCCAGTGATTTTAAATAATAATGACTTACTTTTGCTCATGAGAGTCCAATAGGACTCTGCTTCTCAGAAACCCAGGCTGATAGAACAACGACCATGTCTGTAGATAGTCAGTTTACGCTGAATAATGCTGCAGTAACAATCAACCTCACAGTCTCAGTGATTTGCACAAGCAAAAGTTTATTTCTTATTTACATGAATGTCCTGTTTGTGACAACTATATTCTGCTCCACATTCTCTTCATTCCAGGACATAAACAGAAGGATTGCCTTGAATCTGGGACATGATGATATCATAGAAAGAAAAGAAAGAACGGCTGAGCAGTGCAATTGCTGTTAAAGCTGTCGCTCAGAAGGGCACATGTCGCTGCCACTCACATTTCACTGACAAAAGGCTGTAATTTAGCCCAAACTTGATGTCATTAGGAAGGACTTATAATCCTCTAATTGGAATGTATCTTTTAGGAGAGACTCCATAAGAGCAGGACAACTAGTTTTACACCAATACAGTTTATCATGGTCTTGTGTGTTGCTGGTTACCACGACAGAGAAAAGAGAGCTTTAACAATGACAAATAAATACTTATCCTGTAAGTGGCACTTTACTTTAACCCTCCACTTATTGGTTAGAAGAAGTCCAATGCCCCAATCCATGTATAATGAGGCCAGGACGTACACCATCCTGGCCTGGACGAGGCAGAGAATGGGAAACATTTGGCAACCAGCATTAATTAAATAGATAGAATGTTCGTGACACTGGCAAGCTGCCCTTCTGGTTGTCTGTTTGGATGTTGTAAACTTCAAGTAACAGAGCCAAAACTATTATATACAGGCAAAGAGTTTTCAAAACACGAGTTAGAAGGCAGTCTGTTGTGTCGGCACTGCCTCTAGCACTAAGAAATCTGAATCAGAGACTCATAGAATCTTAAGTGCAAAACAAAAATGCAGGATCCTTTGTTCAAAAAACAAAGCTTTTTGCATTCTTTTATGGTCTCTTCCTTGATTTGTCATAGTGTTTTTATGTACTATAATGTCACACTCCCTGGAACACAGGGATACTTGCATAGTATGTGTGGAACCTCACACGCATAATCTGTCCCATAATTTGCTGTTCAGGCACAGACGTCTGACCCCACCAGGGCAAAGAATGGCAGCAGTTGCTAGGGTGGTGTGTGGGAGTGCATGGCTGACAGCCTATTCCAGGGAGATGGTAGGGGGCGAAGGCAAGACCGTGTGAATTGATGCTTCAAGCCCTGGCGCATGCTCCATTGTCCCATTGTCCCATTCTCCAATGTTGAACTCACAAAACACAAATCCAAAAGAAACTTATTATTAGGAATTTCAGGATGGTGACCACAGTGTATTACACCAAATTATGGGGACTCCTGTGGGGCTTTATTAGTTGCGTGCCTATGAAGCTGGCCCTGGTTGGAAAAGTCAGAAAAAGTCAAGCACACTTACTATCTACCTCAACCCAGGAACACCTTCATACTTGTTCCCCAAATGTATAAAGCGATGTCTCATGTTTCCAAAATTGAGGGAAGAATATACAGTAAAAGCTAAGGTGGGAATGTCATGTTTCTGGCACTGTCGAATCTGAATAGTAGTTTCAGTGTGGGGCCCCATGAAGACCTTCAGCTTGATAGCAAGTGAGCTGAGCTGGCCTCCCAGGGACAGTGAAATTGTGGTCTTTGGCAAATCTAGGTTTGAACATCAGTGTCTTTTTCCATGATATGTGGACTAAGGATACCTGTCTTAGCCTGCTTAGACTGCCATACCAAAATACCCCAGACTGGGTGGCTTAAACAGCAGAAAATTGTTTCTCACAGTTCTGGAGGCTAGAAGTCTAAAATCAAAGTGCTGGCAAGGTAGGTTTCATTCTGAGGCCTCTTCTCTTAGCTTGTTGGTGGCTGTCATCTCACTGTGTCCTCACACGGTAAAGAGAGGGAGATTGAGAAGGAGAGAGAGATCCCTCTGGTGTCTCTTCTAAGAGCATTAATCCCATCAGATCAGAGTTCCCTCATGACCTCATCTAACCCTGATTACTTCCCCAAAGTCCCTTCCCAAATTCCATCATAATGGGAATTTTGGGGTAACACAAACATTTGGTCCATAAGAGCAACCATTGTTTATTCTTATCTTTTAATTATTCCAGATATTATACGTAAATGATTTGGAATTTGCACAGGCTGGCATATTATGGACAAGAAATGGTGGTACTCAGAATTGACCTATAACGGCCAATTGAGAGATGTAGCAAGTTTTCTTTGCCTTTATAAAGAAAGAAGGTAGCTAGAGAAGATTTTTTTCACATTATATTTTCAATTCTTCTAAACCACAGTGTTACTATTCTTTTTGTAGTTTAATATTAATATAAGCAACATAGTATCGATAAATAGATCTACATTATAAAGTATAGCATTAAGATGGATACGCTTAAACCCTAAACCCAATTTAAGAACTAGCATATCTCCATTAAAGTTAAATATATTTCTCTGCTCCTCCTCTAGCTATTCCATCTCTACCTTCCTCCTACAAGTAAACACTACTTTGAAATTTGTGTATCATTTCCTTGACTTTCTTTTCTTTTTTTTCTTTTTTTTGGATTTCTCACATGTTTATATAGTCTAAAGAAAAACGTGGATAAGTTATCTGTTGTTGCATAACAAATTACCCTACAACTCCACAGCTTAAAACAGCAAATTTATATTATCATGGTTTTTGTGGTTCAGGAATCAAAACAAGTATATTAGTTTCCTAGGGCTGCCATAACAAAGTACCGCAAACTGGGTGGCTTAAAACAACAGAAATCTGTTCTTTCACAGTTCTGGAGGTCAGAAGTCTGAAACGAAGGTGTTGGCAGGACCATGCTCCCGCTGAAACCTTCCTTGCCTCTTCCTAGCTTCTGGTAGTTTGCTGGCAATCTCTGGTGTTCCTGAGCTTGGAGCTGCATAACTCTATTCTCTGCATGTATTGTCATGTGGCATTTGTGTCTTCACATGAGCATCTTGTTTTAAGGACACCAGTCATATTGGATTATGGGCCCACCCTACTGCAGTACGATCTCATCTTAACTAATTACATCTGAAATGACCCTTTATTAATTTTTCCAAATAAGGTCACATTCTGAGTTTTGGGGGGGGTTAGGATTTCAATACTATTTTTGTTTTTGGTGGACACAATCCAACCCATAACAGCAAGAGAGAAAATGAGAGTGAGCACCCAAGACAGAAGCCACAGTCTTTACATAACCTCATCTCAGGGGTGAAATCCCAGCAGCTCTGCTGCATTCTATTCACTAGCAGCCCATCAGTAAGTCCAGCCCACACTGGAGGGGTGAGGTTACAGGGGCGTGAATACCAGGAGGGGAAGGTCCCTGGAGGCTGTCTTTGAGACTTCCTTCCACATATTATTTGGCTTTTATTGTTTTCAACTTTTATAAAAACAGCATTATGTTGTACACATCTTATGGGACTGAAGTTTTTTATTCGTTCAAAGTTATGTTTCTAAAACTCATCTATATTTTACATTTAATTCATTAATTTCCACTAGTATGAAAATTGCACTGAAAATCTTACACAGAAACTCTTTGCTCTTAACAACATTCTTAACGTTAGCATAATTATATTTTGACTTTGTCCTACTACATATAAAACTGTATCAAAACTAGTGAAATTTAAGATTTCTTTACTATCAAGGATCTGCAGTCAAAATACTGTGTTTCCAAGCCACATGAAATAATTATTTTCCCTGTGTGGTTATGACATCAACTTGATATATGGTTAAGTTCATTTACTTCTATTTGGTTTCTGGTTTTAGTATTTTTTTCTTCTTTTATATTATTTTTGGAATCTGTCAACATTTTTATGATTCTAAGATAAAAGTACACAGCAAGGTACTTGAAGTCTTCTTTTTTCCTGATTCCTCTTATTTCCCCTGCCCTTAGAGATAACCATTGCAGTTTTGTTTTTTTTCTAGTAGCATATTCTTTTGCAGATATAAGTGAATATACAAATACATACATGTTTGTGATCCCTTGTTTTCTTTCCAAAAAGCATGCTATCTATGCTGTTGTGCATCTGGCTTTTCACTTTTTTCACTTAACAATATACCCTAAAGATCATGTCATATCAGGAAATAAAGATCGTTCTCACCTCAGCACTTTTTACAGTGTTATAGAATATGATTGTGTGGATGAAAAATAGTTTATTCTATCATTCTCTATTGATGGACATTTGGATTGTTTCCAGTATATTGCTATTACAAATAATGCAATAATCAATAATTGTGCATACAGGATTTTTCTTTTCTTTTTGCCAAGGACAATTTGGTTAATTATTTAGAAATAAAATTGTTGGATTAATGTACACAATCAAATATTAACAGCTATGCAAACTAAATATTATATAATTCCCCTCTACAGGGGTTGTATCATTTTATATTCTTATCAGAAACATATGAAGTGACTGTTTACTCATGATCGACACAGATGCTGTTAAATCTAGATTTTTGCCAATCTGATGGTGACAAATGAGAATGTAGAGACAGTTTAATTTGTATTTTCTGGTTACAAGTTGACTACCTTCTCAGATGTTTAAGAATCACTTTTATTTTTTTCTTTGAATTTCCTACTTATATCTTTTCCCTATGTTTACACCAGGTTATTTATTTAATTCTTCGTTTTTAGGACCTTTTTAATATGGGTCATTTGCCTTTTATTTATGACAAAAGTTGCAGAGATTTTTCCTCAATTAATTAATTATTTTGTTTTTGCTTTGTTTATGGTGTTTTACCTCCAAGGGCAATAAAAATAACTTGTAGTTTTTTTTATTAATTTTTTTTTTTTTTGCTTCTGAGTTTGGGTCATAGTTAGTAAGATTTTCCTCAATCTCAAGTTGTAGAAGAAATTGCATCTTTTTTCTTCAAGAATTTTATGTTTTTTTTAAAAAAAACTTTCACATTTCTAATCCATTTGGAATCGATCTTAGTATTGGAGTAAAATATGGATTCGTTTTTGCTGCCCTCAAATACTATCTGGTTGATTTGTTTTATTAATGTCTTCACATTCCTCTCCCTACTGGGTCAGAATACACACACACACACACACACACACACACACACACACACACACACACACACAATTTGTATAAGATATACATAAGTAAAACCATGCACAGCAAATTGCACAAAACATATGATTGTAGGAATGTTCTAATTGCTCCAAATCATTGCCAACCATTGATATTGTTACTTTTAAATTTTCGCTAATTTTGTGGAGTGTGGTAGTACAAATTTCTCTTTGTGATTGCAACTTATGTTTCCCTGATGCCAAATGAAGTTGAACAATTTTTCCTGTGTTTACTGTTTATTTGAACATCCTCTTTTGGGAAGTGCTATTGTGTCTTTTGGGATAGTCTCTGTTTTGCTGATTTGTAGGCTTTTCCTCCTTTTTAAAAAGTACTTTGAAGATTAGTCTACTGTTGGTTACATGTATTGCAAATACGTTTTCTTATACATTCTGTTGTTTGTGGTTTTATTCAGTGCTATCTTTTGATAAACTTTTGATAAATTTTTTAATTTTAATGAAATTGAATTTATCAGTCTTATTCCTTATGATCAGTACTTCCTGTGTTCAGTGAAAGAAATGTTTGCCTGCCTTAGGCTAATGCAGATATTAACTATTCTAATGAATAAAAACAGAGAGACTTTATTACCAATTACTTGCATAAAAGAAATGTTATCTTTTTTGGGGTTTTTTGTTGTTGACCAGTACCCTTGACCTTAGTGTTATAAGGTACCTCTCTAACCAAGTGAGGTAAGTGGCCAATAAATAAAAGAAATTTTAGACTACAACTTCAGAAAGAAGGGAAAAAAAGCCCAGAATGACCGTCAGAAATGCAAGAATTAATGGTGAGTAAATAAAATGGTTAACAGATATCGAAACTTAACAAACATTGCTGTATAAAACATAAATAATCTTTAGTTTGTAGGGTAAAAAATGAAACTAAAATAGTGAAAAACAGTATTACGTAAATATACAGGGACTTGATCAGCATTAAAGTATCCTAAGATCTTTATAGTAAAATAGTATATCTTTATAGTGAAATAGTATTTAACTTTAGACTTTGTTAAATTAAATATTCATGGTTTTTAAGTAAAAGCTTGGCATTAAAATATAAGTCTCAAAAACTTTTGAAGTTCTAAGATAAAATAAAGTATGTGCTCCAACCACAGTGGAAGATTTGGAAATCAAGTAATATACTTTTAAATAACCCATTGGGCAAAAAGAAAATCATAGTGAAATATTTTGAACTGCATGTAATAAAAATATGACACCAAAACATAAGGGGTATAGCTTATAGAAAAACTTATAAACTTAAATGCAGATATAAGAGAAAAAGAAAGACCCAAGCTAAATTAACAAATTGTCCCTCTCAAGAAGTAAGTCAGGAAAAGATTAGAAAATATCTTCCCTCCTCCCCAAAAAATAGAATAAAGAAAATAAAAGTACAAACTGATGAAATAAAAAGTAAGTGTACAATAAAGAATACAAAGAAAATATTTTCTTCTTTAAAATGATTAATAAAATTACTAAAATCCAAGCATGATTTAAAAAAAGTAGGCACAAATAATCAATATCAGGTATTGAAAAAGGGAAATCATTCCAGATTCTATAGTCATTAAAAAGATACACAGATAATGTTTTAATAACACACATAGAAAGACAATAGATTACATTATATATTCCATTTTTCACTGAAAGCCATTTTAGAATAAAATACGTTTAAGAAAATGCTTTGATGATGGGAAAGTAAGAAAAAAAAGATTTTCTTGAAAAGATTCTCTCTTTAATAAATAACAGCTTTATTTATCTACAAATAGAAGAAAATGAGTTCTTCTACAATGTTGAATTTTTAGAGATGTAAAATAGTTTCTTTAAGTGCCAAGATTAATGTTTTTCTTTCTATTTTTATTTGAAATATTTCAAAAATGTCTTATCCTATTTCATGTCTTCTTTGGTTTCCAGAAAATTTATTACTAAAGAATTGAAATCTACAGCAATGTTGAAAGAATTTTGTAAGAATTCAATACCCATCCCATACCCACCATGTAGACTTTATTATTAACATTTTATGATATGAGCTTTAATATATATTGATCCATCTATTCTATCATTGACCGAGCCATTAAGGCTTCTTATATATGGTTCATTTCAAAGTAAATTGCAGACATCAATACACTTCCCATCAAATAGGTCAGCATATATATTGTTACCTATGCCATAGTTTATTTTTCTTTTGAGGTAAAATTCACATGCAACAAAATGCACACATCTCAAGTGTACATTTGCTGATTTTTGACTAATGTATGTAATCATGTAACTCAAACCCCTACTAAAGTTGCAGAATATTACCATTACCCTGAAAATGCCCTCATGTCCTTTCCTACTCATTCTCTACCTTTACCCACACAGAGGAAAATTTTCTAATTTTTCTCTACCATGCATTACTTACATTTATTATTATGTATATTAAATTATATTATATAAATGTATTTTGTTACATTTTCAAAATTGCTTTGGTAATTTGAGGTCTTTTTTATTTGTGTCTTACCATTAATTTTGCAATTTCTACAGAAAAATCCACTGGTACTTGACCAAAGAAGATAAATGCTCAATAAGCACATTAAAAAGTGCTCTACTTTATTAATCAACAGGGAAAAAATAAACCAAAACCACAGTGAGGTACCCTTATACATTCATGAGAATGGATAAAATTTAAAAATCTGACAATTCCAAAAGTTGGTGAGGTGTTGGAACAAATAGAGCTCTCATACACTATTGGTATGAAATGGTACGACTAACTTGGAAAAAAGGTTTCAAAGAAAATTAAACACACATTTAACCTCTGACCAGTAGGTCCATCACACAAAAAATAAAATGAAGATATGTACTCATAAAAAGACGTGTTTAAGAATGTTTAGATACACATTATTCATAATAGCTAAACATTTGGAAGTAGCTAAATCTGGAAAAAGTCTGGGGAAAAGTGTCTGTTAACAAGACAATCAGTAAACAAATTTTGGGTATTTATTCAATGGACTACTAGTCAGCAATAAAAAGAAACAAATTACATGATATACACATCAGCATTAATGAATCTCAAAAACGTTATGCTGAATCATAGAAGCCTTAGTAGAAAGAATATATACTGTATGCTTCTACTTTTATGCAAAACTTTATATGGTGGAACTTTAAAAATTTCTCATGTTTATGACTTTTATTTATTGCCTTGTTGTAATAGCTAAGACCTCCTAGGTCTCGACAATTTTGAGTATAAAATGATGAGGCCAGGCATTTTTGCCTTGCTACCAAACTTAGGGAGGAAAGTCTTTTACTGGTAAGCATGAGGTTAGCTGCAAGTTTTGTTTTGTTATTTAAATCAGTTTGAAGAAATCCCATTCCGTGCCTTGCTTGCTGAGAGTTTTTATCATGAATGTAGGTTGAATTTTGTCCAATGCTTTTTCTGCATTATTAAGATAGTCATGTATTTTTCTCTTTTTATTCTATTAATGTGCTAAATTAAAATAATGAATGTTAAACCAATATTGCATTCCCAGAATAAACTCTACTTGGCCATGATGTATTATCCTTTCATATGTTGCTAGATTCAATTTGCTGCTATTGTGCTAAGTATTTTTGCATTTATTCTTGAGGGATGTTGATTTAGAATGTTTTTATGATGTTTTTGTTGTCTTTTCTGTTTTTGGATAGTTTATATAGAATTGTGATATTTCTTTCTTTAATGTTTGCTAGAATTGAACACCAAGCACCTAAAACCGAAGTTTTCTTCGTGGGAGAATATCTTATAAAAAATTTCTCAAATAGATATAAGGATATTCAGACCTTCTATTTCATGTTTTGTCCATTTTGAAAAGTTGTATTTTTCATAGAACTTGCTCTTCTCATCTAAGTTGTCAAATTTGTTGGTATAAAGATGTTTATACTACTTTCTTATTTTTCTTTTAATTTCTGTACGTTCTGTAGTGATAGTCCCTATTTCTTCTTTATGTTGGTAATGTGTCTTCTGTCTTTTTGTCTTGATCAGTCTAGCTAGAGGTATATCAGTCTTGTGGATCTTTTCAAATAATCAAATTTTGGATTTGTTATTTTCTTCTAGCTTCTTAAGATGGAATCTTAGGTTATTAATTTAATTTAATTTAATTTTTTTTATTTTTCATTTTTGCATTCATTTTTTATTTTCATTTTGGCCGGTAAGGGGATCTGAACTCTTGACTTTGATATTATAATACTGGGCTCTAACCAACTGAGCTAAATGGCCAGCCCAGGTTATTGATTTTAGACTTATCTTCTTTACTAATAAAAGCATTTCATCATAAAATTTCCCTTAATCATTGCTTTAACTGTATCCCTCAGTTTTTGAAAAGATGTATTTTTGTTAACCTTCAGTTCAAAATACTTTATGATTTTCCTTTTAATTGCTTCTTTGACCAATGGATTATGTAGAAGTATCATTTAAAATTTCAGAATATTTGGGATTATTCTAGATAATTTTTTATTATTCATCTTTTATTAATTCCATTGTGGACAAAAAACATACTCTACAAAATCAATCTTTCTAAATTTATTGAGACTTGCTTTATGGTTCAGCATATGTTTTTATCACAATGAATGTACCATGTGCACTTGAAAACAAGGCATATTCTGCAGTTCTAGAGTATTCTGTAAATACTAGTTGGGTCAAGGTGATTAATAGCCTTATTCAGATCCTGTATCTGTTTACTGATATTTTTTATTGTTTTTCCCCCAATTTGGAAAATTTTGGTCAATTTATCTGCAAATATTTGTTCTATCATATTCTTTCTCTTCTTCTGCAACTCCAATTACATATGTATTAGACCTTCTGGTATTATCTTAGAGGCCACTAAATTCCTCTTCTTTTGTTTCTCTCTGTATTCTTGATCTGTCTTCATATTCACTAATTATTCCTCTGTCATCTTCATTCTGCTATTAATCTTATCTAGTTAATATTTCTTTTAGCTACTGTGATTTTTAGTTCTAGAATTTTCACTTTTAATATAGTTTCTATTTCTCTTCAGAATTTTTCTTTATTATAAGAAATATAATTATTCACCTCATTAAGCATAATTATAAGAGCTTCATAAAATTCTTTGCCTTGTAATTCCAAAATTTGGGTCATCTCAGGGTAGTCTTGGTTGTCTTTCCTCTAGTGAATGGATCACATTTTTTGGATCTTTATATGTCAAATAATTTTAAATTGTATTATAAACATTTTGATGCTGAACTGTGGAGACTCTGGATTTTGTTAAATATTTCTCCACAGAGTGCCAAAGTTCTTCTCTTAGTGGGAAATTTACTTTGTATGACTCAAACTACAAACTGTTTTGTAGGTTGCAGCTCAGATCGCAGTTCCTTTAAGAAAATCTTTACCTGGAATGCTTTGAATCTGTCCTGTGCATTTATAGTTCATTGGTTAGATAACTGAGTAAATCTATACACAAAATTTGAAACTGTACATCTTCAGAATTCTCCTTTCTCAGATCTCATTTTCCATGATCTTTTTATGCTCTGTATGCTATCTGAATCTTCAGGCCAGAAAAACTACAGATTTTCTATTGGTATTTTAATGCTAAATGCCATTAAAACAAGCAACTCGCTTCTTTTAATTCTTTCTTCCAAGTTACAAATTCCCTGGTTTGTTTTTTTTATAACCCTCTCCAATGCATTCAGGTTACATTTTAGGAGATATTCTGTCTATGGTTTGAACATTGCCTTCAGTAGGGTCAAGTAAGATAGGAAATTATTTAGACACGTCAGAATATCACCTCATGTACTCTTCAGCTGAGATATTGAGCCAGATTTTTGATAATATTCTGATACGATATTATACAACCAACAGGAGATTGATGTACCTATGAACTGAGATGGTCTACAGCACTTGGTTCATCCATGTAGTTGGTTCAAATTTCTTTCGCTCTTCCTTTGGTTTGAAATTTCTTTTTTATGATTATTTTCTTTCCTACCACCCTGGACAACAGGAAAGCTGTCACCAATCACCATCTGGAATCTCCGTAGCATGGATAACACGATAACAAAGATGATTTGAGCTGTGTTTAAAAACAGAATAAAAAAAATCATGAGCAAAGTCCTGAAATGGTTCCTTTTGAACACATGAGATAAAATAAAAGAATCTTTTGCAATTAAAATACTTTGCTTTTTTCTTACCAATTCCAACTACATTCTGAACTTTTGTGATATCAGATAAAAGAAATCTGGATAAGTCAGGGATATTGAAATTAATAAATTTTGACTTTATTGATGTATTTATGTTTTTATTCTAGGTTCTAGGCTAAATTTCTCTCCTAGTGAGAAGCTTTTTCAGTTATTAAGGCTTACCTACTGACTCTATCTTCTGATTAATATTAGTTGTACTCTTAGAAAGCAAAAAAGACAAAAGAAATACACAAATAAAGACTAAAAAGAAATATTTGCCACAGATTTTCCTTAGTTTATTCTTATTAAAATATATTCTTGAATAAATTTCATTCAAAATTTAAGGTTATCAGAGTTTATTGAACTATTGGTGAATAATAATAATAATAAACAAAATCAACAAAAACACTTTACTACTAGCCTATCAGTACTATTGTCAAAATTGTTTTATAATACCAGCAAGGTTTTTCGGGAAAATTTATTCCCAGTAGTGGGCTAGTATTTTCCACCAGAAACAGTGGTTCAGGACTCATACTAATTTTGTCTATGGGAATTTAAAACAAGACACATTTTCGTGGTTTAGGTTCCACATAATCATTTTGGGAGCCAAAAACACCACTTTAATATCCCCCAAAGAACTGTGATTTGAAAGTATTCTTTTTCTCAGGGTAGATACAGTTGTGGAAAAAATGTATTACTTTTTTAAAAAGTGAACATTCTAATTAAAATGAACACCAACACACTGAGCTCCTTTAGAGTTGTTCTAAAGGGAAATATTTGATTCTAATTAATCTTTCATATAAACTCTTTTACTGCTGCTCTTTGGTTCAGCTGAGCATTTATATAATTTTTGGAATAATCAATACCCATGATAAATGAGACTCATTATACATTATTTTCTTAAGAAGTTGAATGTCTTTGAATAGAACATTTTTAAAATGTAGGTTTCCAAAACAATCCAAAGCTTTCATGTTTTTGGACTCCTGTCCATAATTTTGCTAACAATTGCAATAAAAATATCATTAATATTTCACTTTAATGATATAGTGCTCTGTAATAAAATTACAATAGAACAAAATTCCATCTGAAGAGCTGTGCTATACCCCATAATCATGCTAAATAAAGCCATTATGCTCAGTTTTATGAACTTCATACATAAAATTAGAGTTTGGGTCATTCCAGAAAAGGAAATCATTTTTTTCTTTTTAAAATAATATTTATTCAGTTTTACTATTGTTATTACCTCTAGGTTCATTTGCAAAATTTTCAATTGTTGTCACACTGCTGCTTATTAATGTTTTCTAATTCTTTTACAGAGAAAGGTATTATAATAAGCAGGTTTGAGGATTAATCTTGTAAGTAATTACTTAGAGAGTTCTGTCAGTTGCTAACTATTCTATTGAAACTCCAAAATTCAGATGGATCTTATCTCAGTTCTGTTTCCTATATTATACTCTACTTCTCTTTATTTCTTCTATTGTGACGAATAGCAGGGATCTACTCTATTAAGAAGTTAAGAGACAATTAACCATAGATAAATATTCCTGGAAACCGAATTATGTGTCCGCAGGTCTGAAATTTTTGCCTGTGTCCAGAGGTGATGATCTGATTTAGTGAGACTAACAATAACCACCCACACAAGACAGGGAATTTTGCGGCCTTATTGAAGCTGAGGATAAGGTGGTGGTGGTAGGGGCAGCAGAAGGGATAGAAGAGCAGATAAACAAATTGAAGGAAGACTGGTTGACAGCACTGTGGTTAAGTCCTGCCATGTACATGCCTCTGGCAGTTGCCTAGACTGTCAGTCTTCTGGCTCTGGTAGAAGACACTATTTATATATTTTTTGGTTTGCTGTTTTTAGTTATTTAATTTATGCCAAATTGGCTTTTTATCCTATTGGGTTTGAGTTTATTTACAGGGTTGTCTAAAATATATTCAGAGTTTCCACAGCTTCTACACTGACTCAGAAACGCTGAGCGTCTACTGTTGGCAGGCACAGTGCTGACTTATGTACTCAAATAAAGATGCCTTCCCATGAGGAAGTATGATTGTTAGCATCCCCCTTTGATAGATGAGAAAACCAAGGCTTGAAATAACCACATGGTGTTAAGTAACTGCTCAGATTTGGACACTGTGGGGAAAATAGAGTAATTTAGTCAGGCCCCCTTGCTGCAGGTCTGGTTGGGGGTGGTGCAACACATTCTTTGTAAACAAGCTGTGTGTGGGTAGAGTTAGTGCACACACATGCCAATGTATCTTTTTAGTTTGTTGCTAGTGTGTGTTCTTGAGTTTGTGAAGCAGCGAGGGTTGGGCAGAAAGCTCGCGTCTAAAAACAGAGCATGTTTACTTTGCTGGCAGCTGCTCAATTTTACTTTGGACTTTGCTGGTAGCAGTTGAGTTTCTGAGTTTCTCTTTAGACTTAGCTTAGCTCTTAGACATGATATGATAAGCATTTTAAATGTAGTATTTCATTTAATCCTTACAACACATGAGTTAGTTACTAGCATTACTTCTGCTTTAGAGATAGAGGAAACTAAGTCGTAGAGCTTGGCCAAGGTCAAAAAGCTGCTAAGTGGGGAAGCTTCTATTTTTCCTAAGTCTGCCATATGCTCCATTATCATCACTGCTGAAGGTGAGGATATTATTTTCTTTCAACAGCTGTTTAGGTGATAGACAATGGGTCAACTGAGAACATGCATTTTGAACATAAAGAAAGGAAACGTAATGAAACCTTAATAAAGCAGTCAAGATGTTTGCTTGTGCTCATGTAAATAAATCTATGAAAGGAAGAATCAGAATATTCAGGAATAAATAATTAACTAAAAATGATACTGTGTGTTCTCTTTCCAACTCCAAATGAAGCCAGTTAGAATATTTATAGATAACCTGACCTTAAAAAAAACCTCATCAATATCAGAAAAAAGGAGATATCTTCATGTCTCCTAGAAAGAAATGAGGAAGTTGAATTTAATAAAAAAATAAGCAAGATTCAGAAAACTTATGGTAAGGAGCATAATTTCTGGAACAAAGCGAAATATATAATAACTATCATATTATGTTGCTTATTTTTAATAACTTTTAATCTCAAAACAGTTTTAGATTTATAGAATTATTGCAATGGTAGTATAGAGGGTTTCTAAATATGACATCCAATTTTCTTTTTACTAATATATTAGTGCAGTATATTTGTCACAATTGATGAACCAGTATTGGTAATTATTCTTAACTAAAGTCTTAGTTTTCCTCTATTGTCCATTTTTTGTTCCAGGATTCCCTCCAGGATACCATATTATATTTAGTTGTCATGTCTCCTCCTCTTGGTTGTGACTGGTTTCTGAGATATTTCTTATTTTCAAAAATCTTCAGAGTTTTGAGGAGTACTGTTAAGGCGTTTTGTAAAATGTCCCTCAATTAGGTCTATATGATGTTGTTTCTTTATGTTATTTTATTTTTAGTTTTGGCCACAAAACAAATCTTATTACATTTAAAAAGGCTAAGATGCTAAAGGGAGAAGGAGGAGAGAAAAAAAAGGGAGATCCTTGTGATAAATTAGAAATATATGCTACCACAAGATGTTTTAAATTTGTTTGCTGACAGCATAAATAAATGAAGTCAATTTTTAAAAAAGGCTAATATCATAGAAAATCATAGAAAATATGTTCTCTGATCACAATAACATAAGGAAATTTAGAAAATTCACAAAGGTATTGAAATTAAGCAATACTCTCCTAAATAAACAATGGGCAAAAAGAAAAGTCACAGGGAAATTATGGAGCACTTTGAGATAAAGCACACCATATCAAAATTTATAGGATGCAAGGCTCATGCAGTGCTTAGAAGAAAATTTATACTTGTAAACACCTATATTAAAAATAAGAAAAATTTCAAATCAGTAATGTAAACTTCTACCTTAAGAAAATAGAAAAAGAAGAGCAAATTAAACCAAAAGCAAATATAAATAGGAAATAGCAAAGATTGCAACAGAAATATATGAAACAGGTAATCAAAAAGCAATAGAGAAAAATGACAAAACCAAAAGTTGGTTCTTTAAAAAGATCAACAAAATTTGCAAACCTTTATCTAGACTGACCAAGAAAAAAAAGAGAAGACTGAAATTAGTAAAATCAAAAATAAAGCAGGGGCATTATTTCATTGTCATTATGATTTTTTGTGGTGGTAAAATTTAGTTTCTTTCTCTTGTCCATTTGCATTTTTGTTCTATCAGTGGGATTTGTTCTTTCTTGTGTATTCATGGTAGTGATTATCATTTTTCAGATTCCAGTTGCAGGACTTCCTTGAGGATTTCTTGTATGGCTTCTCATGTGGCAGTGAACTCCTGCAGTTTTTGTTTGTCTGGAAAATAGACTTTCCCCCTCATTTCTGTAGGATTCTCTTGCTAGGCATAGTATTCTTGGCTGGCAGTTTTTTTCTTTTAGTATTTTGAATATATCACACCATTTTCTTCTGGCCTGTTGAGTTTCTTTTGAGAAGTCTGCTGTTGGTCTGATAGGGGCTCCCTTGTGACTTGACATTTTTCTCTTGCTTCTTTTAAGAATCTCTCTTTGTCTTTGTGCCTTGCCAGTTTGACTATAATGTGCCTTAGAGAGGATTATTTTTCGGGTTAAATCTGTTTGGAGATCTTTGAGTCTCCTGGATCTGAAGGTCCAAGTCTCTCCCTATACCTGGGAAGTTTTCTGTTATTATTTCATTGAATAGGTTTTCAATGCCTTTTCCTTTCTCCTCCCCTCCTGGAACACTCAGGATTCAACTGTTTGTGTGCAGAAGATTGCCTGTTTCTCTCTTAGATTTTCTTCATTTTTAAAAATTCTTTTTTCCTTTTTTCTTTTGTCTGCTTGAGTTATTTCAAAAAGACCATCTTCAAGGTCAGAAATTCTTTCTTCTGCTTGTTCTAGCCTGCTGCTTAAGCTATCATTTGTTTTTTATTTCATTAAGTGAATATTTCAGTTCCATGAGTTCTGCTACATTCTTTTTAAAGATATTAATCTCTTTGTAAATTTCCTAGATTTTTTTTTCTTATTTCATTATGTTGTCTAACTGAGTCTTCCTGTATCTCAGTGAGTCTTCTTAAGATTGTTGCTCAGAATTTCTTTTCATCATTTCAAGGATTTCTTGCTCTATAGAGTTTGGTATTTGAGAATTACTGTATTCTTTTGTAGTATCATATTTTCTTGGGTTTTTTTTATATCTAGTATCTCTATGTTGATGTCTGGTTATCTGGTACAGCAGTTGTTTCTTCCATTACTCTGAAGTGGGCTTTGAGGAGAGAGATGTCCTCTTCTTTTTCTGGTTTCTGCTGGTGACTCTCCTTGTGTCAATGCAGTTGAGTGTCTGGTGGGCTGTCTACACAGTGGCTGTGGCTACTGCTGTAGCACTGAGCCACTTTTGCAGCAGCTGTGGCTGTAGTGGGTCACCCTCATTGGGCATGCTCTCTTGCCTGCTTCTAAGCAGAGGGGCTGCTTTTCCCTCTCTCCTAGGACCCTGGGCTTTCCTGTCTTATCTGCCTCTGGGTGTAGGAGGCAGCTGCCCTTGGCCCTGATGTTGTGTCTTATGGTTAGATGATGTTGATTATTTTTAAATATGACAACATAATCTAGTCACCAATAATAAAGTCTGTGGTATCTAAAGGTCACAAATCATCCAGGAAATGGAATGGGTTCTTGGTGAAAGGGAAAGAAATTTAGCTTTATTTAGAACTTTATTCCCCAAAGCTTTTAGCTTAATGTAATGGACTGAGGTGTATTGATCTTTAAAATTCTAGGACTCACAGTTATGTCACTGGGAGAGAGGGGATGGTGGGGATGCTTACAGGTACATAGCACAAACAACTACAGATAGAACTGCCACATGATCCACAAAATTCCACTGCTGGGTGTACATTCAAAGGAATGGAAATCATTATGTTGAAGGGATGTCTGCACTCCCATGTTTATCACAGTTCTATTTACAGTAGCTAAGAGTTGGAATTCCACTCAAATGTCCATTGAAGGATGACTGGATAAGAGAATGTGGTACATATACACAATGGAATGCTACTCTGCCATAAAAAGAAATGAAATTCTGCCATCTTCAGCGATATGGATAAACTTAGAGAAAATTAGGTTAAGTGAAATAAGCCAGCTACAGAAAGAGAAATATCACATGTCCTCACTCATAGGTGGGAGCTGAAAAAAAATATACAACAACAACAACAACAACAAAAAGAAAGAAAGAAAGAAAGAAAGAAAGAAAGAAAGAAAGAAAGAAAGAAAGAAAGAAAGAAAGAAAGAAATAATCGTAATAATTTCTTGAACTTTCAAAAGGAGAGAACAGAACAGAGGCTTCCAGAGGTAGGAAAGGGGTGGTTAGAAAGAAACTGGTAAAGGACCACAAAAAATGTTTACATTATGTAATAATAAAATAAAATTTAAAAAGCAGTTGATTTGGGGTGGAAGAGCACAAAGTAAGCAGAGTACTATGGTCTGAATGTCTGTATTCCCTCAAAAATAATATATTGAAACCTAATCCCCAGTGTGATGGTATTAGGAGGTGGGGCATTTGGGAGATGATTAGGTCATGAGGGCAGAGCCCTCATGCTTAAGTTTGATGCCCTTATAAAAGAGATTCCAGGGAGTAGCTAGCCCCTTCCACCATGTGCAGTAAGAAGGTACTGTCTATGAACCAGAAAGCCCTTACCAGGCACTAAATGTGCTGGCACCTTGATCTTAGACTTCCCAGCTTCCAGAACTGTGAGACATAAATTTCTGTTGTTTATAAGCTACCCAGTCTGTGGTACTTTGTTACAGCAGACCAAAACAGACTAAGACACAAAGTATACAGACAATGTATAGATACTTGCAATCAGAGAGAGCACTGTGATTTCACAGTGGTTTTTGAAAGAGGGGCTTCAGACAAAATGAAGATCTTCATCTGCAGAATTCAGTTCTCAGAGAAGAAAGTTGGAGTTCAGAGTCCTTCCTCATTGGCTAAAGTTTGCAACAAGACTTCTATTCCAGTAGGGGAAGCAAATATAATTGGGGAAATCAAGACAGAGGCCTTATCATAGGGCCTGTACAAACATGGCAGGGATTAGGAATGAGCCTGAAACTCCATAGGCACTAGCATGTGATGTTTGCCTTAGGAAAGTCATATTTTCAGTTTAAGGGCAGCCAGGTTCAGGGCACACCCCAGCTACCTTCAATATCCTGCTAGGCTAGGTCAGCATTAGGTGGTTCCTGGGAAGAGGATACCTGCCAGTCTACTGTCTTGGGTGTCTTCAGATGTTCTAGGCAAGAGATGAATTATGTTCCCCCAAAACTCATTAAAGCTTGAATTGTGTCCTCCAGTTTTATGTATTAGAAAGTTGGCCCCCACTGTGGCTATTAAGAGGGTGGGAAATCCTTTTATGGTAATTGAAAGGTGGAGCCTTGAAGAGGTGATTGGATTGTAGGACCATGCCTTAGTAAATGGATTAAAAATGGTGGCTGGGGGCGTGAATCTGAGGGCTTTAAAAGAGGAGAGAAGAGAGTCTGTCCCTCTCTCTGCCATCTCTGCTTCCACCACCTTTTAATGTGAGACCTCTGGGTCACTGTTGCCACCACCAGATGGACTTTGGACTTCCCAGCCTCAGAAGCCGTCAGCAATAAATTTTGTTTTCTTTATAAAATACCCAGTTCTAGGTGTTTTGTTATAAGCAACAGAAATGGACTAAAACAGATGGCAACATGCAATTTATAAGGAGTTGACTTCCAAGTAGCTCTGGGTGTCTAGGGATCTGATTTACCTGTTACTGTGTGCTTTCATACTCTGTATCTCTTTATAAGAGGTAGCCTTGATATGATAAGTGAGAAGCTTTTACTTTTCTTCTAAATATCAATGGGCCTCCACGTTCTTAGTCCAGACTCCTTACCAAGGCATGGGTAAGGTTTGGATGGATGCTGATGAATTTCTTAGCTTCCCCATTAGTCATTCACCATGCACACTCCAAAATTCAGCCACTGTATAGGACTTATACCTCCTTCCAGTCCCCATGTTTTTTCTCAGCTTTTTTTTGCCTTTGGGTAATGCCTTTTTTCTGCCTAATATTTGAATCCTCCTTTACTCCCTTCCTGGGTAATTTCATTGATGTCCCTACTACCAATTTTTCTCTATTCAACCCATTTTCTCACAGTAGTCAGTGTAATATCTTTAAAAACAGAAATTATATCATGATACCCCCCTGTTTAAACTCACCGATGACTTTCCATTACACTTAGGATAAAATTAAACTTTTTACTGTGGCTTTCAAGGCCCTCTGTAATCCGGGGCCTCCAATGTCTTCTTTCCCCATCACAGGCTCCCAGGTTCCAGCTACACCTGCTGCCTTCTGCTCCTAGAGCACACCAGGCTTGTTCTGTGGTAGGCTGTTTTGTACTTCCCTCAGTCTAGAACATTCTTCTCCCATATATTCCCAGCTTCAGTTCCTTCATGTTATTCTCATCCTAGCTAAAATGTCACATCCTCAGAGAGCCATTCTTCTTTGACCACTGTCTGTAATGTCATTCACTTTTTCTTGTCACATTTTCCTTAGGCATCCATTACTCTCTGGAAAGACCTATAACTGTGGAGTTTAGCATTAAGAGTGGGCCCTGGAGCCTGACTGTTTGGCTTTACACCCTGGCTTGGCTTCTTATTAGCTGGGCAATCTTGGGGAAACCACTTAACCTCTCTGTGCCTAGATTACTTCTCCGTGGTGGATATGATGATGAGATTCCTTAACACATGTAAAGAGTCTACAGCCAACAAAGCATTGTGTTGTCAACAGCTGCACTGGAGAGAGCTAAGGCTGCCAGGTATCAAGGTAGTTGTTTAAGACAACAAGCCAAAATGAAAGTAACAGTTAAAACTTTAATTACTTACTGTGATAGTATAAGCAGGAGACTAAAATGCCAGTTCCATTTTTCTTCATGGAACAGTGCCTGGTGAGGGCCAGATGTATCAGAACAAGTGTGGGGAGGTGGGGACAGAGGATCTTATCACTGTGGAGGGGGCCCCAAATAAAAGCCTCCTGCCATGTGAGGGACCCAGGAGCTAGGTGTTGAGAAAAGAGACAGGAAGGGCTAGTAAAGGGAAAGTACTGCATCTTGAGTCAGAGTGGAAAAATGTGTCTTTGAGGCCCCCAGACTTGGTGATGTCAGCAGAGACACCTGAGAAAGGCTATGGCAAGTGTACCTCCACAAGTGGACCTGTGAATGGAGACTCCTGGGCTAGGAATGTAGATATGCTTAAGGTCATTGCGATCTGGGGGAGCCTGAGTCCTTGACTGCAACTCCCTCCAGAGACTGGAAGGCAGTAGCTGTGCATCAGATCTGATGTGGGGAGGGCAGCTCTCTCCCAAGAAATGTGCCAGATAAAGTCGTTGTAATTGCCTATGGTTGGGCCCGAAGGATCACACACAGGATTTTGGCCTGCAGCTGAATTCCTCAACAATGTATTAGTTCTAATTATTATAGGTTTAATTGTTTCTTGACCATCTCATGCCACTCCTTGCAGCTGGGTAAGCTCATATGACTGCAATATTATGTGCATGTATAAATGATGCCTACGACTGCCAATTAATCTGCTTAAAGAAGATGGTGCGCCTCTTCTGGAACTTCTCTTTTCCCTTCTCGTACAGTAGAATGGGAATGTGAAGGTGGTGAGCTTCTGCCTTGCAGGTGAGGACAATGTCCCTGATGATGCTGGAGCCGCAAAATAGAGGGACTATGTCCCTGCATAACCTTGCCAGTCTTGTACACCTCTTGACTACCATGTGAGAGAAAAATAAATATCATATTCAAGCCATTGTGTTTTGGGGTATCTTGTATCTTACAGAAGTTTAATATATCTATGTAACTATATAATACATATGTAAATATGTAAATATGAGTATATACATAAATACATAGTATATGAGGGTACTTCAAAAAGTTCATAGAAAAACAGAATTAAAAGATAATATGAATCTTTCCATAAACTTTTTGAAGACCCCTCATATATGCAACTGATGTCTTACATATATTAAATATAAGACATATGAAATTTTCAATCATGAAAATAAAAGCTTTATTTATTGGCTGTGTAGAATGGAATACAATTCCTCTTTACATTTTCAACCAGACACAAAAAAGTTGTGTTGTTTCTGCTAAGAAAGACATAGAGGAATATCTGATTCGATTTATATCTGCAGTTCAGGGCCCAAGACTCTTTATCTTCATTCCTAGTTATTTGTCACAGCTCCTGCATAATATTTGTTATAGTAGATTTCAATGCTGGTCTACCAAAATGGAATTTGAAAGTATCTCATACTGTGGAAACCCACATTAAGTGCAAAGGGAAAATTCTCGCGGAGATTTGTTGTAATCACCGAAGCTAGGAATAAGTTTTCTTCCTAGAATAAACTTTTATTTAGGAAGTAAATGAGGATTTGGTAATTATGCTCTACAGTGGACCTTGCTTATTTCCATTGCTCTGTTCTCTTTTCCCACAAGTCACCTCGTTGCAGTTCATGTTTGTAGTTTGTAATGCATTAGAATTACAATAAAGATTACAGAAATTATAAAGTCTGTGCTATATACACCAGAGGTCATAAACCAGTTTCAGTCCTAAATAATTAAAAGATCTTGAAAATTTTGAGTAATTGGCATTTATTTCAGAATCAGCTAATCAAAGAGATTTTGACTGAAGAAAACATTTTTTGAGCTTTTGGAAGAATACTTGCTGTTTTTCTAAAAATTTTCTCAAATGTTCTTTGTTCATTTTTTTGTTGTTCTTATTTTTTATTTTTATTTTTATTTTTTGTAATTTTATACTAAGGAAGGGGTTACATGTATCTGGAAAAAAAAAAAACAAGATCTGTCCAAATTTGTTAGTTATAAAATTGTGAAAATGTGCAGTTTTTATGTTTTTAAGTATACCGGGTATAAGTATGTGCTATGCAGCAAATTATTTGTTTGGCATTTATCTAAGTTTTGATCAAATTATTCTGAATTATGTTTAAATTTCTTTCACTATTGTGTAAGAAATAATGAATTTTATGATATTCTAAATGGCCTATTTTTGTGTTTTCACTGGACAAACACAGAAGCAATTGATTAAAGATGGGAGCAATTTACTAGGTGACTGAGAATTACAGAATTGGTTACTTTAGGGTAAATACTAAGAAATAAAATTATCTGAACTTACTGAAACATTTCCAGCTTTATTCATTTATTTTAATCATGGACTTGCAATCATTGAGGCAATGTAGCCAGCCTTTCCTGACATATAGTCTGTGATCAATTGAAATGCAAAAATATACTGGACGTGTATGTGTTTGCATGTTTGGGTGTGAAGTCAATAGGGAACAAATCCAAGGACTCACATTGATTGTTCCCTTACTATGTGTCATTTATTTGCTTTCTCATTTATTTTGTGAAAACCCTGAAAAATAGAATTTTTTTTTTTAAGCTGGGATCTGATATATCTTGGTTGGGAAGTTAAGGGGAGGTCCACAAGTCATTGATGAGCATTTAATAATTTTGTGTTTCCATTTTGATATTAAAAATTAATATAAGCATATCCTTCATTATATAGATGTCTATCTTATATCTTGGTACATTTGTGTTTATGACCCTAAGGCTATTATTTATTTTATTTCAACTGTCTAGGTTAATGAATAAAGAACTGAGATCAACTTACAACACAGATAAAGTATTTGCAGTAATTGAAGGCCAAATCACTTTGCAGACAACTGTATAGATAAGCTAAGTTCAGAAAGAAATATGTGTTAGCAGAACTGGGTTCTTACACACAAAATAACACGGGATGTTTCCCATGGAAGGATCAATAGCAATGATTTATAGGAAGGAATATATATATAAGGCAAAAAATGACTATGGTATTTTATTTTTATATAGGATCGTCAGAAGGCTTCTTTGAGAAGTGACATTTGCACAGAGCCCATTTGGGATAGGAGACTGCCTGGGCAAATCTTTTTTTGAGCAAAAGGAGTAGCAAATGCACAGGCCCTAAGAGGGCAGCGTGCTCGGAATGTTCCAAGAACAAGAGGAGGGAAGGTGTAGATACAGCAGAGTAAGCAGGGATGGGAGGCAGAAGCAGGAAATGGGAGTTGTGCCTCTGTGCTGTAATCAGGCATCTGTCCTAGAGGCAAGTGGTGCTGAAATCCAAGCCATGTGCCACTAACCAAGCCATGAGAGGGGCTGGGTTAGCCAGGAGAAAAGGGGCACCTTTTTCTTTGCAAAAAGCCTTTTAGGTCTGTGAATACCAGTGGAGGCAACTTTTTCTAATGGGGCCACCTAGGAGGTGCTCCTTGAAAATCACACAAAACTGCCATTTGGACTAGCTGAAGTCTTGAGGAAAGGAGAGGCATGTAACAGCATATCACTTAAACCTGTAAGACAGGTTTAAAGACAGCCTCAAAGAAACATGGAAATGATTGCATTTGTATATGTGTATTATAGAACTCAATTTGCCTATTACATTGCCCAAAGTAAATGGTTAGAGCCAGACAGAACAGACAGAAGTAGGCCGAGAGCCTTAGCTTGGTCTTGTACAAGTTGGAATGATCTTGGGCAATTGAATCATCTCTCTCTGGCTGTATTTCCCTCTCTATACAATGGGAATATTAATACCTGCTTCACGGCCTTATAGGAAGTGAAGTATTTGCAAAGTGCTTCACACAGTACTTCACCCATGGCAAGACCTTAATAAGGGTGAGCTATTCTTGTTATAATCATCAAGGCATTATATTTGATCTTGGGGAAATATAAAGACCGAAACATATTAAAATAATAGTGATGATATTAGGTGACCAATTTTCAACAAATATTCATTGAGGGTTTTCTCAGCGTCAGGCATTATTTTAGGTTATAAGTATACAACAATAAACTAAATAGTAAATTCCCTGTCCTCTTAGGCCTTTCATTTTAGAGTGACAAGAAAGATAAATAAACAAACCCGTGCCATGAATTAGGTAGTGATAACCCATATGAAGAAAAATAAAGCAGCCGATATAATAAAGAATGATGGGATAGGCATGGAAGTGGGGTGATTATTTTATATACAATTTTCAGGCAAGTACTATGTACAGCAGTGACATTTGCATGATCTGAATCTAGGAATGTTTCTGCATCTTAACAACAGGTACAAAAGCCCTAAGGCAAGAGCCTAGTAAATGTATTCGGGAGGAGCAGGAAAGCTACTGTGGCTGGGACTGATTGATTTCTATTGAGAAGGGGTGTAGGCAGTAACGCAGGGGTGGGGGCAGGATCAGATGAGCAGTAAAATAATCTTTAATTTCTAGTTATCTGCACTAGAGAGCTAGGATGTTAATCACATTATTGATTAATCTGTGGCTAATTTTACTGTTGACTTTGCTTCTAATTGTTTTCCTTCAAATCAGTCGTCTAATAGGGGGTTTTAATCCCCACAGCACTTGTCCCTGGTAGGGCAGATTAAATAAATCAGAGGTCACAACGCTACCTTAAAAAAAAAAAAAAATCTCTTCTTTACTTTAGCAGAGTTTTAAATGGATATCAATTTATTAGTTTCTACTTGCCTGCCTCTAAAATTTCTTGAGAATAGGAATTCATAAATCTCCAGGTAAATGTGACACCACCACGATATGCACATCTTTAAGTTTAGTGCCTAGAATTAAAAGTAGGCTCTGCCAAGCGTTTTCTTTGTTTTGTACTTTTATTATAGGTTAAGCATATAATTAAAAAAATTAAATAAGTAGAAATGTTAAAAGGTGGTGCTCTTCTCTGGGTATCATCCCATCTCTCAATTTCCTTCTCACACCTTCTCTGTCTGATTTAATTGTTTTTTAAAAGTATATTAACCTCTGGGAATCACAATTTGTCTGAACTCAAAAAAATATTGCCTTAAACTGTTACATAAAATAACAAAATTAAAGGCAATTTGTCATTCCCCCAAGAAAGCATGCTCCATTACCTCCTAATAAATTTGGGAATGAAGATTTCTTTCTGCTTCTAGTGGTTTTTAATCTTTGTCACAGTTTTTTATAGTCTCCTTTAGTTCTGTACAGAGCATTCAAATGACTTCTGTGTTATTTGAGTCTCTCACACAGGGACATATAAAAATTATCCTTCTATGCTGAAGTTGTGTGGGAAATCTAAGGAAAGCATTCCAAATTATTTCCACTTTTATATGATCATCAGGGTTACTTTGTATCATTATAGATATAGAAAAATAGCTAAACTAACATCACATCGTCAGAATTCCTTGATTATGTTGGGACAATAGTGATTCTGCCAGTCATCTTGCATCCTGTCCTCTTTGCCTCACACCCCTTCCTCAACCTGTCCAATAATGCTGATGTTTGCTGGGGTACTATCTGGGGCATCTTCAAACCAACCCTGCTATACCCTGCTTTACACCACATTCCTCCTTTGCCAGAGGATCCATAGTGTGCTCTGTCAGTAGAGGGCACTAGGGGAGACTGGAAGGCTACAGGAAGGGAAAAGAACTTACTTTTTTTCTGTTTATAACCTAACTTCCTGGTCCCTGATATACACATACTTTCTCCCAGTTAGTCAAGGGAACATTAATACAGGTGCTGCTGTGAAGGGATTTTGCAAATGTAATTAAGGTTCTAAATCAGTTGCCCTTAAGATAGGGGGATTACCTTTGGTGGACCTAGCCTGAACAGGTGAACTTTTAAAAAAGATATGATCCTTTCTGGCAAGAGAGATTAGAAGGTTAAGAGGAATTCAATGCAAGGGTGGCTCTCTGTGGTTGGTTTTGAAGAGGAAACGGGACACATGGCAAAGAATAAAGTCAGGCCTGAAGAGCTGATACTGGTCCCAAGTTGATCACCAGAAAAGTGAAAGGACTTCCGTTCTATGACTCCAAGAAACTGAATTTGCCGAAACCCAATGACCTTGAAAGGCAACCCTGAGCCTCAGATGAAATAACAGTTCTGGCCAACACCTCAGTTTTAGCCTTTTGAGCAGATACTTCTGACCGACAGACCTGCAAGCGAATAAACAGGTACTACTTTAAGCTTCTAAGTTTGCGGTAATTTGTTATACAGCAATAGAAAACTAGTTTACTAGCTTACATATGCCACTTTAGGATCCCAGCACCAACTGGTTATCGACCTCTTCTCAGAGGTCTGAAACATTACTTTGAGTTCAAGATACCAGCAGTAACCAAGCAGTGCCCTTTTGTTCCAGTAAAGGTTAACTCTGCCTTCTAGGCCCACAGCACCCCCTGCACTAATGCAGCCCTGTCCTCATGCAGCCCTGTCCTCTGAGTCATTCTTCTGTTTTCCTGAATAATAATCTATGTGTGAAGCTGTGGAGGATTATCAGCCTGCTTCCTGCCTGCAGAATTTCAGAAACCCAGCAGCCTTCCTTCCCTCTATCTCTGTTCTTTTCATTTCAAGCTAAAAGCATCTCGTATGTGTGTGAGTGTGTGGTATACCATTTTTAAGAATGTTTTACCCCTTTGTATATGACAAAGGAGTCCATCATTGCACAAGGGTTCCTTCACAGATCTTTTCTAGATAACCCCATCTCTGTTCCTAAATTATTCTCAGTTGGTTGACTGGAACCAATCAACCTAACTGGATCCAACAAATTGAGAGTCACACACCTATTATCTTTAGCACTATGTCCAGCACACCCATGGCCCTGTCTCCAGACCATGCATTAGCATTGTTTGCAATCTAAATAGGCGGAGAATACGTCAAATTGTCAAATGCTGGTTCTTTTTTTTTTTTAACAGCTACTTTCTCAATTTATCTTTTTCTTCTTGTATTATACTATAAGCATCAAGAAGAAACCAGTCTGTGCCTTCAACACTTTGCTTGGAAATTTCCTCAGGTAAATATTCGAGTTCATTGCTTACCAGTTTGACTTTGTACACAGTACCAAAACAATTTAGCCAAGTTTTCTCTCACTTTGCAAAAGGATTACTTTTTCTCAGGTTTTTAACAACATGTTCCTTATTTCCTTTTGACATCTCATTTCCTTCTGAGATCTCACCAGAAACACCTTTTTATGTTCATATTTCTAGCAACATTCTATTCATGGCTATATGCGTGTCCCTTAATATGATAGAAGCTTCTCTGTGGTCCTCAATTCTTTCTGAGCACTCACTAAAATCACCTTTAATGTACATAGTTCAGCCAAACTCCTCTTTGAAGTGCCTAAGAATTATCCCAGCTTCTACCAATTACCCTGTTTCAAAGCCACTTTCACATTTTTAGGTAGTTGCTACAGCAGTATCCCATTTCTTGTTACCAAAATCTGTATTTGTTTCCTGCGGCTGTTGAAGAAAATTACTGCAAACTGGGTGGCTTAAAACAACAGAAATTTATTCTCTCACAGTTCTGGAGTCCAGAAGTCTGAAATCCAGGTGGTGTTGGCAGGACTGTGCTCCTTCCAAAGACTCCAGGGGAGAATCCTTCCTCACCTCTTCCAGTTTGTGGGGGTTCCTGACATTCCCTGGTTTATGGCAACATAATTCCAGTCTCTGCCTCCGTCTTCGCAAGGATTTTTTCCTGGGTCTCTGTATCCTCTTCTCTTCTTACGACATCAGTCATTAGATTTAGGACCTGTCCTAGATCCAATATAATATTATCTTGAGATTCTTGAATTAATTATCTATGTAAAAAAAACCCTATTTCCAAATCACGTACACAGGCATCAAGGGTTCAGATTTGGACATAACTTTTTAGGGGTCATGATTCAACCCACTAAAGAACCCCAGTAAGAACCCTGTTCACCATGGCTGGGGTAAGCTTCTCTGGCTGTCAACACCACACGTGTTGTCACACACTGTTGCTAGGAGAATTAAGTGCATCTGTATGACTCTGTTCAGAGAGGACCCCTAGAAAATTGTGCCTGGGTTTATTGGGATTTTGCCCCACATACCTTTTCCCTTTCCTGATTTTAATGTGCATCGTTTTACTTTAATACACTATAACCATGATTACAACAACTTTTCTTAGTTTGTGAGTTCTGGAGAATTACTGAGTGTGGGGGTGGTTTTGGGAACACCTGACACGCTCTTCTTCAGAGGTCTGAATTGCAGTTCCTCAGGACCCCTTCTTTAAGCTCTGTTTTGAGAATTCCCTCTTCCCCCCCTTTTTTTCTGTTCTTCCAGCCCTAGGGCTTGTAGATGCTTTGTGCTGTTGGCTACTTCCGTATTACCATAGTGTTCCATTTTGACATTTTTAGTTTTTCAATACTAATTTAAAAATATTCATATTTGCTTCTCTGTGTCCAAAAATAACAACAGACACAACAAACTGGTGTGTTTCTGACGGATGCACCGCCATCCTTTCTCTTATTCTCTTCTCCTTCTGTCTGCTCTTCCTTGGGCAATATCGTTTTGTATGATGGTGATGCTCAAATGTGGACCTCCAGCAAAGGCCACTGCACTGTTCTGTGTACGAACATCCAGCTCCCTTGTGCATCTCCACGTGGTTGTTCCATGACAACTTGTGTTCAGTTTTATAGTCTCAACCATAAGTCAAATGGCTCCTCCCTCCACCACATCTAATTAGATTTTTCATTATGTTGACCTCCCAGTTTCACTCCCTGAGGCATAAAAGACAGTTCATTGTGAAAAGAGAGTAAGAGTTGAAATGAGACAGACATGGTTTCCAGTAGTGGCTCTCTTATTTTATGGCTGTTGAGACTTCAGGCTAAGTACCACGCAATCGCTCAGACCCAGCTTCCTATTGCAAAATGAAATAGTAATTCGATACTCACAGGGTTATTTTGAGGAAATAAAACTGAGTGTGTATGAAGTACCTAAACCAGTGGTATGAACTGCACATTCGACACTCAAATATTAATTTTATTCTTCCCTCCTTTGCCACTGCTCTTTTTTATCTGAATTATTACAATTATCTCCCAGGTGATCTCATCCCTCTCCTATTGATTATCCATACTACTTCCATAGAAACCTTTTGAAGATACTTGTTTATGTTGTTCTTTTACTTAAATTCCTTCAATTGCTTTCAATAGCATGTTGAATAAAATCCAATCACATTAGTACGGCAACTAGCATTTCTTGACCTAGACCCAGGTGCATCCAGCCTTAACATCTTCTGTTCTCCTCCATGCACTCTATCTATGCTGCCGTTGTATCATAGCTTTGCTCTCCTTATGCTGCCTGTTCCAGATACCTCCCACCCCCACCTCCTACCCCTCACATAGAAAATCCTATGTATCATTTAAGACTCAGCTCAAGCTGTTTTTGATAATGAAGTTCTGAGAATGTGGTTTTGATCCATGAAACTAAACACCCACTCGTCCTCCTCCTTGAAGTTCCCTATTAGAAAGTGAGGGAGTTTTATAAACAAGGAGTTATAGCCCAATGGGGAAATACAATTATTTTACTTGCTGGGAAAGCACCTTCTAGTGTTCCATTATCTGTCATCTCTGGTGAGCTGTGATATAGCATATGGTTAAGGTCTAGAATAAAAGGAGCTTCCTACTCCATTTATGTAACCTAGAATATCTGAAACATCAGAATATTGCATGGATGAGAGTGGCTATGTTCCCATGCTTATCTCATAGGAACAGGAAGGGAAAGGAAGGAAGTGGAAGAGTAGGCTATGAACATGGCCTTAGACCTTGTATGAGTCAGAGCTGCCCCAGTAGAAGTCAGCTTCCATGTCTATTCTGAGATTTGGCTAATAAGGTTGACAATTGCTAAGGCATGGTGAATGAGAGACAAGCTTGGGTAGAAAGCTCTCTCTTCACCTATGGGCAGAGGGAAAATACTAAGTTGCAACCCCCCGCCCCCAAAGATCCTCAGTTATTACCTCTTCTGAAAAAAAAATGTTAGTGCCTTAGTAGCCTCAAAGGTAACTTGCTCCAATATTCATACTTGTCCCTGCTTGTCACAGTTTGATCCTAGCTCTGATCTTGTACCTGTTTGCTGTAACTGTTGGCAGTTCTATTTCCCTACTAGATTGAGAAGTCATGATATGGTTGATTACTTATTTATGTTTTCTAGTAAGAATGAATGTTTTTCCATTTTTTCTAATTTTTGTAATTTCAGTTCTATTGAAGTAAGTGCTCGAGAAATATTTGTTGAATTTACAAAGACTGTGAAGATTCAAGCAGGACTGATGTCAGCACAGAGGGTCTAGGAGGGCCCAATAGCTGGCCTCAATCCATCTCATCCTCTTACCAGGTTCTTGACTCAGCCACAGGAAAGAATTTATGAGCAGAGTCACAGTAGAAAGTGAGAACAGGTTTAATTTAATGAATAAGAGATACAGGTTTCATAGAGAGAGTGTGGCTTAGCTCCAGAGACTGAGCAGGGTTCACACCAAGTATAATGCAAAAGTAAGAAATACATACTTAAAGTTTAGCACAGAGCGCAGGTTGGCTCAAGAGGGTGAGCAGCTGCTTTCCGAAAGTAAGTTTGATATAAAAAGAAAGCATAAACACCTCAGCTGGCAAGGTGAAGGTTGGTCCCAGGAAAGTGAGCAACAACTCTGCCTTCTGCCAGGATTCACCTTTTATAGTTTAGCTATCTCATACATACTCATGCTATCTAAAGAATATTCAATTAAGGGGGCAGTTCCCTACTATGTAACATAGTCTTGCACATGCTCAGTTGGTCTCCTTTTATGGCATGTTCATTGGTCAAATTCTATCATGTGTACCAGGCATATTCAAGAATATTCTATGCTTATTAGCATACTCATCTACTACGGTACTACAATCCCTTTCTACTGAGCATGCCCAGCCACTGGATTTGCATAAGCCAGCCTCTTGCCATCTCAATTTCCCCATGCTGGTGTGGAAGATAGGTCCAACTAGCAACAGCAACTTTCCTCTAGGGGAGGGCTTAGAGGAGAGGCTTGAAACACAGTGGTGTTCCCAAAACCTGAGCTCATGGAAACTGAGCACCTTCTATCTCAGGACCATCTGAAATTACTTTCTTTTTTGTCTATTATTTTTCCCTTTTCCTTGGCAAGAGGAAAACAAACTACCATTTTGAGCTCATTCAGGAGATGAGTTTAAATATTTTACATGCTCTTATTATATGTGTTAAAAGACCTTGAGATGTTCACTCTGAGATTACCTGAAAACAAGGCTATATTTAACCATCAAGAAGAAGGACCTAATGCCTTAAAAATTAGATAATTAATATTCCATGATCAAGTTATCTTGCAGTCAAAGTTTGTTACAGTTAATTTAAAAAAGGTTAGGTAATCAAACTTTCTGCATTCAAAATCTCATTTTTTTTTTTTTTTCCGTATTCTGAGAGGAGATTCTTAGTAATTTAGAGAGGAGTATATTTTATTAACATTGCTAAGTCTGGGAAGATATTTCCACTTTATGAGAATTATGTTGAAAGTTCTGGTGTTGCTACTTACTACAAGGTTTGAGGTAGTTCACTTTTCTGAGCCTAGGAATATAGCAAAGTTAACTGATTCCTATACATGGGCAAGTATTCAGTCTTTGGAGGCAGGCATGCTTGAGGAGTGGGACTCAACAGGAAGTCTTGTTGCTGAGAAAATGTTTATATACAGCTGAAGAGAGTGAAAAGGCATTTAAATGAGTTCCTATACTGTGGACTGAATTATGTCCCCCCAATTTCACATATTGAAGCCCTAGCCCCCAATGTGACCGCACTTGGAGATATGGCTTTTAGGAGGTAAAGTTAAATAAGGTCATAGGGGTAGGGTCCTGATTCAGTAAGATTGCTGGCCTTGTAAGAGTTAGAGACATCAGAGATTTCTTTCTCTCTCCTTGCACATACACTGAGAAAAGGTTATGTGAGCACATAGTGAGAAAGTGCCCGCAGGCTGGGAGGTGAGTCCTTCCCGGCCTCTGGAACTATGAGAAAATAAATTTCTGTCGTTTAAGCACCCTGGTCTATGGTATTTTATTATGACAACCCCAGCAGACTAAGCTTGAAGACTGAATATGCATTTGGGAGGATATTTTAGAGGTTTGATGGAGTATGACACAGGTGGTTTTGTTTAGAGAAGGGCAAACTTGCTGGGTTCTAGGTACACAGATGATGGACTCTATACTATGGGTCTATTTTTTATGACTATTCCTTAGTTGTAAACATTCTTCTTTTCTGTTCTCCACTACTTAAATTCTGATAATTTGCATAGGCCTGCTTTAGTACTCTACTTCCCTGAAAACTTCCCATGACCTATGTAGCTGAATTAATCACCCCTCCTCATATTTCTCAAAGTACGTAGTTCAGCCTTAAATGACTCGTGTCACTTCTTGTGCATTCTGGTTATTTATGTACTTCCATAAATGAGATGCACATCCAGCCACAAAAAACGTGTGGGATTATTTAGTACAAAGGTTTTGCTCTTTGTTCCTGATACTTATAATTTGTATTTTACTAGGTCTTAATTTCTATCTTCTATTAATCTCTCACGTGTATCTTCTAAAAGTCTTCTCACATTCTTTGTGCAATGAGGCTGGAGAGGATGTAGTGGAAAGAGTAAAAGAGCTAGCCTTACTAAATAACCTTATAATAATTACAAAACAATATAAAAATAGCAAACATTTTTAAAAACAGGCTGTATGTACCAGGCACTGTTTTAAGGGATTTAATTCTCACAAAAAGTCCTGTGAGTTAAGAACTATTGTTATACTATTTTATACAGAGAAAAACTGAAACATGGAGAATTAAGAAACTTCCAAGTTAATGGCTGACCCAGCAGTTAAGTCTAAATTTAACTTCAACGGATATTCCCTTAACACTGTAGAACTGTATTAGTTTCACATAGCTCCTATCACAAATTATCACAAACTTATAGTGTAGAGGCCAGAAGTCCAAAATGGGTCTCTCTGGGCTAAAATCAAGGTGCAGACAGGGCGGTGTTTCTTTCTGGAGGCTCTAGGGGAGAATTTATTCTCTTGCCTTTTCTAGCTTCTAGTGGCTGTCCACATGCCTTGGCTCATGGCCCTCTTCTGTTTTCACAGCTGGCTACAGCACTATCTTTTTCAGGCTTTCTCTCTGATTCTGACCTTTTTGCCTTCCTCCTCCAATCCCTCCCCTTTTTTTTGGCAGCTGGCTGGTACAGGGATCCAAACCCTTGACCTTGGTGTTATCAGCACCACACTCTCTCAAGTGAGCTAACTGGCCAGCCCTCTCTTCCCTTTTTAAGCACCTTTGTAATTACATTGGACCAACCCAGATAATGCAGCATAATCTTCTTGTTTTAAGGTCACTCTTTACCATTCAACCTGTATAACATAGATTATATGAGTACATAACCTATTGTAACCTATATAACCATAGGTTTCAGGGAATAGGATGTAGATACCTTGGGTGCATGGGTGGGCATTATTCTACCTACCAAAATTAGTCTGAGTCCTGTTCAGCTTAAAAAACTTGTTGAGCACTTATGAGTTATTAGGTACAATGCTGGACTCTGTGGTACAAACAAGAGTCAGACACAGTCCCTTCTTCCCACACAAAGTTCAGTCTTGTGTGCTAAGTGAAAATAGTGACTCACTATCAGAGGTATGTTCTTCATTTTTCTGAAAGTATAAGGTGATTTCTCAGAGAAACACACTGCCTATCATACTCAAAGGATTTGTTTTTATGATTACATCCGAAATTAGTTCTTAGAATGCTGAACTTCCTGGGAATCAGGAACCTGTTTATATATGTTGTCCCATTATCTAAACTAATAAGTTAGAGAAAGACTGAAAAGAAATTAATGCTTTCAGTACACTGCTATGTACTTTTAGCATTTTATTTCATGTTATATTTGTTTATACTCCTTAGTGACAGTAAAGAGGTAAGGTAAATAATATTTTGTCTGAAGATAATAGGATGACCACAGAAAATTTCATCTCATAAAAAACATAATTCTATTACGAAGTTGTATATATTCATGCATTAAAAATAAGATATTTAGACCATTATATGATTCATTCAGGTCCTAAGATACACTTCTGATTTAGTTATTCCCAATTATGGAGAAGAGTTGTTGGCTTAAATTATAGAGACAATTTATTTCCATTGCTTTTGTGAGTACCAGATAAATATTTATTTTGCTTTTAGGTTTTTTGCATAGTTCTGTTTTCTCTCCAATTGGCTACATGCCCCTTCAGCATCTAAGAATTGCACTTCTTCATGATCTTCATATTGCCTGGCAGAGTACTATGCACACAAAAAGTACACTACAACTTATTGAATTTTAATTCCTATCAGATTTCCAGACCCTTCCCAAATCTATTTCCCCCAATTCTGCCCACACAGGACCTAAAATATCAGAATCCAATTTTCCTCAAGGGAAGGGAGGGCAGAAAAAGAGGGCTAGGTGGGGAGTGGTCAGACAAATGAGATGTTTTCAGGCCTGGGCTTTATAAAGACATATAGCAATATGCCAGAGATCAAAGTCTACAATGGCCAAACCAAGAACAAGGGCCAGAGGCAGTTAACAAACACTGGAGAGTAGCACCAAGCGGTAGAGAAGCAAGCATGAAGTAGTGGGTCCAGAAACTAAGCTGAAGGCTGGCCCTAACTGAAGGCACACAATGTATGCAAGTGGTGGATTTTAGGTGCTCACTACCATTGCAGTTGGAAATACTGGCTGCATTTAAAGATCCAGGGCCATAGTTGACAGGGGGCAAATATGAATTAATGGATGTTGTTAGAAATTAAAACTTGAGGGTTGAGTAAATAAAGCTCCCAAGCTGTATGTCTTGAGAATATTTCTGTCAAGTTTTTGTATTGCTCTTGGTAGAAAGGGACAGGGCAAACAGGACTGAATTCAAATTGGTGTTCACTGTCTTTTCAAAAATATTTAGCAATCTGCTCAAATCACTTTCTCCCTTCTCTCCAGGACAGCATCTCTTATTCCACTAAAATATCAAAAAATGTTATCTCCTATTAACTACAGGGCAACAGTTTGCTTGTGTAGCATATTTAGAAGTTTGCCCCTTCTGTCCAGCTTATATCTGCAGGCTGTCTAGACAGGCAGTAAACCTTCTTTAATTCTTAGACTTGGGCTAGAATAACTCTCAGTGCTTAGCAGATAATAAGAGCAAGCCCACTGAGCTCCACAAGATCAAAATATAACTACTGAACAAGAAATTTATGTTTCTTTCTCCAGCCAAATAATGTTATAGCACTTGATACATTGTCTGCTACTAGAAATACTTTTGTTTGGTTTAGGACATGCAGAATGGGAAAGAAATAAAAGCAGCACAAAATTTAATTTAGAGTTTACTTTCTTTTGAGCTTTCTTCTTTTTTTTTTTTTTTTTTTTTTACTCAGGATGTAATGGAAGGACTCTCTAGCTATCTCCCTCCATGGGAAAACACTAACAAAACAGTCTGCCTCTACACTTGGCAATTTTGTTTAAAAGAAAAGTGTTAAAAAAAAATGAACCATATGATTCTTAACCTCCGAGTGTGCAAACTCTTGCTGTTTCCAAACAATCTGTTCTTTCTTTCTTTCTTGGCATGTGGCTGTCCTGTAAGGCTATTTAACAGCCTCCTAAGAAGTTAGGTGTAGCTACAGGAATAAATTTTCATTAGTGAAAACTGAACATAAGTGACATACAAAATTCTATCTCATTCTTTCAAACAGAATAGCCGTGGACACTCTCTCTCCTCATTTGCCCTGGACAAACAGAAGTGCATTTATACTGATCTTCATTGTAGAAAGGACCATAAGTAGGTAGAAAGGCCAAAAACCTTGGAAGCCACTTGTTGGAGATGGCAGAACTGCCACACCAACCTGGGCCCTTGAATAACTCTACGGAACAAAGTCTGATTACATCTTTGAACTGTTACAACATGGAGACATAAATGTCTACTTATTTAAACTACTGTATTTGGATGAGTTTTTGTTACAGCAGCCTAGACTTTATCCAAATAACACATTGAGCAAAAATTAAATGGAAACCATACTTCCTAACTGCAAAGCTCTTGACTTTACTTCAACTAGAAATCTGTTTTTTGGTGGCTGGCCAATACAGGGATCTGAACCTTTAACCTTTGTGTTATAACACTGCACTCTAACCAACATAGCTAACCGGCTAGCCCCAACTAGAAATCTTCAAAGAAATGTAAACGAACTGAAATCGTAAGGCGCCAAACACTGAGGATTAGAACCAGGAAAATCTGACCTTCTGAATGTGTAAGGCCCAGAGTGTCTGGAAATGTCAAGATGAGCTCTGTGAGAAATAACTACAATAAAACTCAATGTGTGTTTTGTAGAAATAGAAGACACACAAGGTAATTTGAGTTCTATTTTGTTAGCTGGATTTTTATTTCAGAAAAGAGTGGGAAAGACATTCTTAGAGTTTAGTCTTATAAAATGTTCCAATGCAATGAAAGGGAAGACTAGTTCCAAATGTATTTTTGAAATGTATCTTTGCACAAGCTGTATAACTGTAGTCCAGAGGACCTAATATTTTTTAGGTGTCATTGTTTATGAAGATGAGTTTGGTGCAGGGTGTGGATTACTGAAAAGAATGCAAAGAAATACATAAAGTCATTGCCTCTTGAGCTCTCATTTGCATGGAGTTTGAAAGTGGTCAAGTAGATCTAAGAAATCTAACATAAAAAACTAAAATGACTAAACAGACTCAGTTGATTTTGCTTTGTGGTGTTATTTGCATTTACATATTTGTGTTTACAATTTTTTCTGATTAGATGATATATTTCTTGAGGTCAGTGTATTAAGTTCCACATCCTAAATATTTCTAAGAGTTTCAGTCTCTCCTCCTTCCATGAAAAAAATGCTCTACACACCAAATTTCCCATAATCATTGGACAAATATATTAGATAAATGCCTAGAAATATTTAGTGCTCTAACTACTCACATAGACATATTTGAGGAGAACTGACTTGTTAACATGGTCTGATGTAAAAACATGAAGAGAATGTTCTCAGTGTACAGCCCTGCTTCCAGAAATAAGTTCTTAATAGAGTTCATTACACAATTTCATGTTCAAATTGACAGCTTTGCTGTATTTTTTAAAATGTAGATTTCTTTCTGTGTGTAGGTGCTATAAAGTGTTCTGGGAGCACTTTTGCTAAAAATAAGGTATCTGTGTCAATAATAAGTGCTCATTGTACAATCTAATATCATTTGCATCTGCCAAGGTTCAAGAAGGTAACTTTAGGTGAAATGAAAAACCCTTGCATATAACTGAATGACATATCTTCCAAAGTCATATTTATTAAGCTAGCTTGGTTATTCTTAACGAGTTACCTCCCTCCAAATCACAGATTTTTTATATATAATAGGCACAATAGCAGGATGCAGAAGTGGTACTAAATAGAATACAGAGGTTTAATAATAGTTACATCTCCCTCAATCTACATGTTTCTCTCTAGGATCCTCTGGCCATGGATTATCCACTTGTAATATTTTGGTATTTGTGCAGTAACTTTGGACACCCAATGTCTCTCCTAATCCCTGTTTTCCCAGATCGCATGCAAGTGTGGTCATATCCTGCCAACCTCACTAGCCAGGGATTAGATTTGCCATAGTTCTCCCAGTCTTGTTAGACTTCTACCTTCCCTCCATGGAATGATTGCAGTTTGGACTTGGGCCAGGAAGTTTATCTGAGAGAACCACAATTCTAAATGCAGGTCATTCTGCAAGTACAGGCCAAGAACAAAATAAATTCGCAAGGTAGTGCTTAGGAAGGTTGTGTCTCCAGGCCCAAGAACCAGGGCCAAGGTACTATACTCTCTCTACTCCTTTAAGTGTGCTGGTGAAAAAAAATGCAGTTTTTAAAAAAGAAAAATCAGAGATAGGAATGATCAGTGATTAGCTTTTCTCAAGTACACTGATCATTAAATATATTTTTCAGGCATTTTTCCCATAGAAAGAGTCCTGATAGAGATCTTCATGTGGGATTATATCATAGTGTGTCAGTAAGATATTTAAAACATTTTTACATACTCTTAACTAGTTTTTGGTAACTGGGCACAAGGAAATTATAAAATAGTATTTAAAAATTGCAGGCGATTTAGATTGCCCTTGCCATGTACTAAATTCCTGTGGCCACCAGCTGTAAAAGAGGGTTTGATAGGTTATATGGGAAGTTGAGAACTTCCACTCTGATCCTTTCAATGTGATATCATAAGAAAAAGAAAGCAAATGTTATGGGAAGGGGTCAGAGATACCATAACAACATGAATGTGTGACTTCACTGGGTTTTTGAAAGAAGACATACTGCCTCTAGAGAGAATCCCACTAGCACGCCTTTACCTCTTGTAATAGTGTGGGATGATCACTGAATCAGAGTATTGTTACAAATGAAATTAAGAATATATATTTATTTATGAGAATTTTACAAAGATGGTGGCATGGCCTCAGTCCCTTTAAGGGGACTTGTGTCTATGCAATGGCTGAACCGAGAGGGATACAGCCCAGTCATGAACTGTGGGTCTGCTTTTTCTCTAAGCCAAGGAGACCACTCAGAAAATCAAATCCACAACCATGTCCTAACTATTGAGAACCCTTAGAGACTCAGAATGGACAACTGTATAAACTGAGGATACAAATGTGCTGGAAAAATGCACAGATCTGAAAATATGAGTTACCTTCATTTCTCTTTCTTGTCTTTGTGCATCATTGCTGCTCTACATAGGCCAAAATGAAGCCAATCATGAGAAGAATATGCTAGAAGAAATCTTTCCAGCCTTTACTTCAAAAGCCACCTTGACTTCTTACCTTGATAGAGTTGGATGGGAGGCAACCACCCTGCTTGAGGAAAATTCACTTTCCTAATAGAGACTCATGCTTCAACTAGGTAGGGACCATTGTGGTTTCCATGGTACCTCCATGGCTGTGCTAGGTTAAGCCTTTGTCCACTATTTCAGGCACACCACAGCTAGGTCAGAATCATAGTCAGCTGGGACCTTGGTCCTGATGTTGCTCCCCTACCTCATGACTTTGAGAAATGGTATTGACGTTGATGATGACACTGATTTTAAGAATAAGAGCTATTGTACTCTGAGCACTGTTCTAGCTCAAATGAATTACCTTTTCTCTTGTTGAGGAGAGAAATTAACCTTAGAAACATTATGTAAGTTGCTCTTTATCACAGAGTTGAATAAGTGGTGGAGCTACTCAGAGTTTCTACTCTTGATTTTCTCTCCTGTTTCAATCATGACCTTGTTTTAGCCTCAGGATAATCTTTTTACCCCAAAGGGATATACTTGTCATGTTAGTTTCCTAGGGCTGCTCTAACAACTTACCACAAAATGAGTAACATAAAAAACAGAAATTTATTTTCTCACAGTTCTCGATGCTAGAAGTACGCAATCAAGGTGTTGGCAAGGTGGGTTTCTTCTGGAGGCCTTAAGGGAGAATCAGTTCCTTTCTCTCTCCTAGCTTCTGGAGGTTGCCAGAAATCTCTGACATTCCTTGACTTGCATTTGTGTCTCTCCAATTCCTGACTCCATGGCATTCTCCCTGAGTGTCTCTATGTCCTGTGTCATCCTGGATTAGAGTGGCACTTAAATTCAAGACTTGTGTCCATGTCATTGAATTTAATCCAGGATGACTTCCTCTTAACTTGATTATTGAAAAGACCCTACTGCCAAATTAGGTCAAGTTCATAGGTATCAGGGGATAAGACCTCACCATATCTTTTTGGGGGGAAACAATATACCCACAACACTTTTTTTTTCTGTTGCTCTTTAAATTGCTCACTAGTAATTTTTCCAGAAATTCAGTTGTAGGAAATAAAACTGTAGGTAACCTCTGCTATCAGCCTGGTAATATGAACGTCCCTTGAAGCAGGGGTGTGCGTAAGGGGCCTGGCATCTTTTTCAAAATGGAAAGGAGAGCAAAACAGAAATCAATATCTCAAAGAATTATCCTGCCACTCTGATGGAATGGTATGTTGAGTGATTGCTTTGCACCACCCTCACTGCAGCTTAAGAAATGGTGTAACACAGACAACATAAAAGCTTATGTCAGATGTTTCCTCCTCTGTTTGTTGACAGAATCATATTATTTATGAGTATGTCACCTTTCCTTTGAGAATGGGTACTGCTCAAACTACCCATCTACAAATTGGCTCACACATGATGAATGAAGGGCAGAATGGAATTGTTTAGAATCAGGTGTCCTAAACAGCTCAGAGGAGAGAGGGCTCTAAGTGACAGAGTTACAGGGGATTCAGAGAAAGAAAATAGGAATGCTAAGGTTATTAGTTGAAAAAAAAAAAGAAGGAAAGAAATGTTACTTCTAATTGCTACTAATGCAGTAAAACATGGTCACCAATTAGAGAATCCAAGCAGAAAAGTCTCTTTTGGGTCCAGATGGTGAGAGTTAAGGCTATTCTGTGTATTGAAACACCATCTGTATTTTTGAGAACACTGACACCACATTTCAAAATCCAAGAGGGACCTGTGTGGATTTCTGCTTGCTCTAATTGCTGCAGTACCTGAAATGTATTCACAGCCTTTCCATCTGCACCATATTTCTGACGTCTGCCAGACACCATTTGACAATCTGCAGCACGATGCTCTTTCTGTGACCCCATCTTTTCTACTGCATCATTTAGCTCAAATACGCTCAGCCACAAAGGCTTTCCAAATCATTCACTTAGTGTCCAGGAGCAGAGTTACCTACCACCCACCAGGGAATGAGTCATCGTATCATGAATGCTGTGGAAAAGAGAGACATTTGTCAACAGATTCTGTGTGTTGTAGAAGATGAGTTCAAATGTAGGACACCATGCAGATTTAACGGTGCATAAGAGATGAGTAAATTTTTGACAAGAAATGTCAGGAATCTTCAGAATCTTAATAAGGAAATGGAGAGTTAAATGTTTGTTGTCAAATAGCCACTGTGGGATCACCATTTAATAATAAAGGTTCTTTCCTCTGCTAGTGTTACTCTGAAAAATAAGCAAGAGGAGGAGGCTCTTGAGTCATTGAGGCACATTCTGGGTTTGTCCTATTGGTTCATGATGTTCCTGGGGTCAGGACTGGCTTAGAAACAAATTGTGAGTTAGGCAATTTTGTTTCCAGCATTCTCACCATTCCTGCCCCCAGTAATGAGAAATTCATTTTCTCTTTATCTTCCCATCTTCCAAGCTTCATCAGAGCTGCAATGAATAAATTTTCCTTAAAATGATTCCTCAAGCATTTATAGTATGATTGGAAAACATGGATAAGTAAATGAAAGTAAATCATCTATGATTCTATTGCCAGCAACATCTACTGTTAACATTTTAGTACATATTGTGTTGGGCTTTTTATGTATATATGATCACAGAAATTTTACTCTGCACTCACTTTTGTAACCTATATTGCTCACCTAAATAGCTTTCTATATCCACGAATGTAAATTCCCATTGTCATTTTTTAATCAAGGTACTGGCTTATTTGCATAATTTTGTTAGACCTATTGTTGGAGGTGAGCTTTTCTATATTTTTGCTATTACAAGTGAGGTAGAAACATTTAACTTTGCCAGATATTTTCCTTAGATGAACTCTAAATGGTGAGATTGTTTGGTCACAGGGTCTAGATATTTTTAAGCCTTCTGATATATGTTGCCTGTTGCTGTAAGTTAAATGTGTGCTCCAAATTTATGTATTGGAAACTTGACCCCAATTATTAGAGTGTTAAAAGGGTAGGAAATACAATTATGGCACTTGAAAGGTGGGGACTTTAAGAGGTGATTAGGTTGTGAGGACTGTGCTGTCCTGGATGGATTGATACATTCATGTAACAATGGGCACGGTTCTGATGGCTTTAAAAGGACAGCAAGTGAAGGTTAGCTCTCTTGCTCTTGCCATTTCTTGCCATGTGATACCCTGAGTTGCTGTAGAGAGTCACCCCACCAAGAAGATAGGCCCTCACCAGATGTGCTCTATGGACCTTGGACTTCTCAGCCTCCAAAACTGTAAGAAATAAATTTTCTTTCTTTATAAATTATCCAGTTTCAGGTATTCTGTTATAAGCAACAGCAACGGACTAATATACCTGATTTCCTTTCCAAAAGTTTGTACTAATTTATACCCATACAGCTCATATGTCTACATAGCAGAGATCATTAGATTCTTATTTTCTGTATAATTTGATAGGTGATTAGTGGTAAATCATTTTTGTTTCAATATAAATTTCTTTAGTTTTTTTATGTTTCTGGGTCTTTATTTTTCTTCTTTTATGATTGGCTATTCCCAGGCATTTCCAAATTTTCAATTTTTACTGTTATCTTACTGATCCATTTGCAAGGTCATTTTGTGTATTAATGACATTATTCTTTAATGTAGCATATATAATTTACATATTTTCCTCAGCTTGTTGTCTTTAACTTTGTGGGTTTTGACAGATATTTTATATTTTTATAAGTCTAGATCTATTGATTTTTTGTTTTTGGTTTAACCTTGAATTTTTCTCGACAAATATAGAATGCTTGATTCCATTTTACTCCAGGATTTTTAATCTTTCTACTTTTTACATGTATACCTTTAATCCACCTGGGATTTAATTTGGCTTAAGGGGTAAGATAAGAATCTAAATTTACACTTTCTGTTGCAATTAGCCCAGTTTATTTCCCATGTTTTTTCTCAGTGATTTGAAAGGCCACATTTATCATGCTCAAAACTCTCATCAGTTCTACAATCTATGTGTTGATTTGTATTTGTATTCTGTTTCTATCTTGGCACTAGTGTCACTCTCTTCTGATCATTGTTACTTTGTAATACATTCTACTATCTAATAAGTTATACTTTTTCCATTATTTTATGCTTTCAATAATTACTTTTTGCTTTCTTTTTTTTTTTTTATTTTTAAATTTTATTTTATTTTATTTTATTTTATTTTATTTTTATTTTTATTTTTTAATTTTATTTTGTCGATATACATTGTAGCTGATTAATGCTCCCCATCACCAAAACCTCCCTCCCTTCTCCCTCCCCCCCTCCCCCCCAACAATGTCCTTTCTGTTTGTTTGTTGTATCAACTTCAAATAATTGTGGTTGTTATATCTTCTTCCTCCCCCCCCCCCCGGTTTGTGTGTGTATGTGTGTATGTGTGTGTGTGAATTTATATATTAATTTTTAGCTCCCTCCAATAAGTGAGAACATGTGGTATCTCTCTTTCTGTGCCTGACTTGTTTCACTTAATATAATTCTCTCAAGGTCCATCCATGTTGTTGCAAATGGCAGTATTTCATTCGTTTTTATAGCTGAGTAGTATTCCATTGTGTAGATGTACCACATTTTCCGTATCCACTCATCTGATGATGGGCATTTGGGCTGGTTCCAACTCTTGGCTATTGTAAAGAGTGCTGCGATGAACATTGGGGAACAGGTATACCTTCGACTTGATGATTTCCATTCCTCTGGGTATATTCCCAACAGTGGGATGGCTGGGTCGTATGGTAGATCTATTTGCAATTGTTTAAGGAACCTCCATACCATTTTCCATAGAGGCTGCACCATTTTGCAGTCCCACCAACAATGTATGAGAGTTCCTTTTTCTCCGCAGCCTCGCCAGCATTTATCGTTCATAGTCTTTTGGATTTTAGCCATCCTAACTGGGGTTAGATGGTATCTCAATGTGGTTTTGATTTGCATTTCCCGGATGCTGAGTGATGTTGAGCATTTTTTCATATGTCTGTTGGCCATTTGGATATCTTCCTTAGAGAAATGCCTACTTAGCTCTTTTGCCCATTTTTTAATTGGGTTGCTTGTTTTCTTCTTGTAAAGTTGTTTGAGTTCCTTATATATTCTGGATATTAATCCTTTGTCAGATGTATATTTTGCAAATATTTTCTCCCACTCTGTTGGTTGTCTTTTAACTCTTTTAATTGTTTCTTTTGCTGTGCAGAAGCTTTTTAGTTTGATATAATCCCATTTGTTTATTTTTCCTTTGGTTGCCCGTGCTTTTGGGGTCGTATTCATGAAGTCTGTGCCCAGTCCTATTTCCTGAAGTGTTTCCCCTATGTTTTCTTTAAGAAGTTTTATTGTCTCAGGGTGTATATTTAAATCCTTAATCCATTTTGAGTTGATTTTAGTATACGGTGAGAGGTATGGATCTAGTTTCATTCTCCTGCATATCGATATCCAGTTATCCCAGCACCACTTGCTGAAGAGGCAGTCCCTTCCCCAGTGAATAGGCTTGGTGCCTTTGTCAAAGATCAGATGGCAGTAAGTGTGTGGGTTGATTTCTGGATTCTCTATTCTATTCCATTGGTCAGTGTGTCTGTTTTTATGCCAGTACCATACTGTTTTGGTTATTATAGCTTTGTAGTATAGCTTAAAGTCAGGTAGTGTTATGCCTCCAGCTTTATTTTTTTTGCTGAGCATTGCTTTGGCTATTCGTGGTCTTTTATTGTTCCATATAAATGTCTGAATAGTTTTTTCCATTTCTGAGAAAAATGTCTTTGGAATTTTGATGGGGATTGCATTGAATTTGTATATCACTTTGGGTAGTATGGACATTTTCACTATGTTGATTCTTCCAATCCAAGAGCATGGAATATCATTCCATCTTCTTGTATCCTCTCTAATTTCTCTCAGCAGTGGTTTGTAGTTCTCATTATAGAGATTTTTCACCTCCTTGGTTAACTCAATTCCTAAGTATTTTATTTTTTTGGTGGCTATTGTAAATGGGCAGGCTTTCTTGATTTCTCGTTCTGCATGTTCACTATTGGAGAAAAGAAATGCTACTGATTTTTGTGTGTTGATTTTGTATCCTGCTACTGTGCTGAAATCATTTATCAATTCCAAGAGTTTTTTTGTAGAGGTTTTAGGCTGTTCGATATATAGGATCATGTCATCTGCAAACAGGGACAGTTTGACTTCATCTTTTCCAATCTGGATGCCCTTTATTTCCTTCTCTTCTCTGATTGCTCTGGCTAGTACTTCCAACACTATGTTGAATAGGAGTGGTGAGAGTGGGCATCCTTGTCTAGTGCCTGTTCTTAAAGGAAAAGCTTTCAGCTTTTCCCCATTCAGGATGATATTGGCAGTGGGTTTGTCATATATGGCTTTAATTATGTTGAGATACTTTCCCTCTATACCTAACTTATAGAGGGTCTTTGTCATGAATGAGTGCTGAACTTTATCAAATGCTTTTTCAGCATCTATAGAGATGATCATATGGTCCTTGTGTTTGAGTTTATTAATATGGTGTATCACATTTATTGATTTGCATATGTTGAACCAACCTTGCATCCCTGGGATGAATCCCACTTGATCGTGATGAATAATTTTTCGTATGTGTTGCTGTATTCTGTTTGCTAGTATTTTAGTGAGGATTTTTGCATCTATATTCATCAAGGATATCGGCCTGTAGTTTTCTTTTTTGGTTATATCTTTACCTGGTTTTGGTATCAGGATGATGTTTGCTTCATAGAATGAGTTTGGGAGATTTGCGTCCGTTTCAATCTTTTGGAATAGTTTGTAAAGAATCGGTGTCAATTCCTCTTTGAATGTTTGGTAAAATTCTGCTGTGAATCCATCTGGTCCTGGGCTTTTCTTTGTTGGGAGCCTTCTGATAACAGCTTTAATCTCCTTTATTGTTATTGGTCTGTTCAGATTTTCTACGTCTTCACGGTTCAGTTTTGGGAGCTTGTGTGTGTCCAGAAATTTATCCATTTCCTCCAGATTTTCAAATTTGTTGGCGTATAGTTGTTTATAGTAGTCTCGAATGATTCCTTGTATTTCAGATGAATCAGTTGTAATATCGCCTTTTTCATTTCTAATTTTTGTTATTTGAGTCTTCTCTCTTCTTTTTTTTGTTAGCCATGCTAATGGTTTGTCAATTTTATTTATCTTTTCAAAAAACCAACTTTTTGATTCGTTGATCTTTTGAATTGTTTTTTGGTTTTCAATTTCATTCAGTTCTGCTCTGATCTTAATGATTTCTTTCCGTCTGCTAACTTTAGGATTGGATTGTTCTTGTTTTTCTAGTTCTTTAAGGTGAAGTGTTAGGTTGTTCACTTGCCATCTTTCCATTCTTCTGAAGTGAGCATTTAATGCAATAAATTTTCCCCTCAATACTGCTTTTGCAGTATCCCACAGGTTTTGGTATGATGTATCATTGTTTTCATTAGTTTCAATAAACTTTTTGATTTCCTGCTTGATTTCTTCTTGGACCCATATGTCATTAAGTAGAATGCTGTTTAATTTCCATGTGTTTGTATAGTTTCCAGAGTTTTGTTTGTTATTAATTTCTAGTTTTAATCCATTGTGGTCTGAGAAGATACATGGGATAATTCCAATTTTTTTGAATTTATTGAGACTTGATTTGTGACCTAATATGTGATCTATCCTGGAGAATGATCCATGTGCTGATGAGAAGAATGAATATTCTGAGGTTGTTGGGTGGAATGTTCTGTAGATATCTGCCAATTCCAATTGGTCTAGAGTCTTGTTTAGATCTTGTGTTTCTCTACTGATTCTTTGCCTAGATGATCTGTCTAATATTGACAGTGGAGTGTTCAGGTCCCCTGCTATTATGGTATTAGTGTCTATTTCCTTCTTTAGGTCTAATAGAGTTTGTTTTATAAATCTGGCTGCTCCAACATTGGGTGCGTACATATTTATGATTGTTATGTCTTCTTGATGGATCAGTCCTTTTATCATTAAGTAGTGTCCCTCATTGTCTCTTTTTATGGTTTTTAGTTTAAAGTCTATTTTGTCAGATATAAGAATAGCCACTCCAGCTCGTTTTTCTTTTCTGTTTGCATGGTAAATCTTTTTCCATCCTTTCACTCTTAGTCTGTGTGAATCTTTATGGGTGAGGTGGGTCTCTTGTAGGCAGCATATAGTTGGGTCCTGCTTTTTGATCCAGTCAGCCAGTCTGTGTCTTTTAATTGGGGAATTTAAGCCTTTAACATTAAGAGTTGTTATTGAAAGGTGTTGATTTATTCCTAGCATTTTATTGGTTGTTTGGTTGTCTTAGGTGTCTTTTGTTCCTCGCTTTCTGATTTACTGTTTGGTTTCTTTGTTTGTTGGTTCCTTAGGTTGTAGATAGTGTTTTTGTTAGCTTGTTTTCTCTTCATGAATGCCATTTTTATTGTACTAACGGGTTTAGATTTTTCTTAGGTTTTTTATGGTAGTGGTAGTTATTTTTCAGGAACCAAACCCAGTACTCCCTTGAGGATTTCTTGTAAGGGTGGTCTTGTGGTAGTGAACTCCCGCAGTTTTTGTTTGTCTGAGAAATATACTATTTGCCCCTCATTTCGGAAGGATAGCCTTGCAGGGTAGAGTATTCTTGGCTGGCAATCTCTGTCTTTTAGTATTTTGAAAATATCATCCCATTCCTTTCTAGCTTTTAGGGTTTGTGATGAAAAGTCTGATGTTAACCTGATTGGGGCTCCCTTATAGGTGATTTGACGCTTCTCTCTTGCAGCTTTTAAGATTCTCTCTTTGTCTCTGAGTTTTGCCAATTTGACTATGACATGTCTTGGAGAAGGCCTTTTTGGGTTGAATACGTTTGGAGATCGTTGAGCTTCCTGGATCTGAAGATCTGTGATTTTTCCTATACCTGGGAAGTTTTCTGCCACTATTTTTTTGAATATGTTTTCAATGGAATCTCCATTTTCCTCCCCTTCTGGAATACCCATGACTCGGATATTTGAGCGCTTGAGGTTGTCTGATATCTCTCTCAGATTTTCTTCCATGTCCTTGATTCTTTTTTCTTTCTTTTTGTCTGCTTGTGTTATTTCAAACAGCCCATCTTCAAGTTCAGAGGTTCTCTCTTCAACTTCGACAAGCCTGCTGGTTAAACTCTCTGTTGTGTTTTTTATTTCGCTGAATAACTTCTTCAGTTCAGCAAGTTCTGCTACATTTTTTTTCAGGACATTGATTTCCTTGTATATTTCCTCTTTCAGATCCTGTATTCTTTTCCTCATTTCATCATGATGTCTAGCTGAGTTTTCTTGTATCTCATTCAGTTTCCTTAGAATTATCACTCGAAATTCCTTGTCAGTTATTTCAAGGGCTTCTTGTTCTATAGGATCTAGAGTATGAGATTTATTAACTTTTGGTGGTGTACTTTCTTGATTTTTTGTATTTCTGGTGTCTTTTTTTTGGTGTTTATTCATTGTTGCAGGGGGTTTCACAGTCCACCGGTTTAAGACTAATGACTAACTAGGATGTTGCTGTGGTTGACAATTTGGTATGGCTCCCGCCGTGACTGCTCAGTTGGCCTCTAGTGTCTTGTGTGTGTGGTTGCCTCGGGTCTTGGGCTTCTCCGGGGATCCACCTTTCTGGTCAGCTTGTACTCTGCTGGGCTGGTGGATCACTTACCACAGGGTGTGTGATCTCTGTTGAGCTTTCACTTTCTGTACAGGACTTCTCCCCGTTCCGTGTGCTCTGGCCCAGGCTGTTAGATCGTGCAGTGGCGACCCCACCGGGTGTGTGGTTTCTGTCGAGTCTCCGCCTCCCTGGCCGCACGTCTCCCCGCTCTGTGCACACTGTGCTGGGCTGGGGCGTGTCTTCTGCACCCCTCGTCTATCAGCTGGGCCTTCAAGACCCTGCTCAGCACCGCCTCGCCCAGGAAGTCTACCAGGTTTCTGCTAGGCACAGACGACCGGTCTCTCTGGGTGCCTTTGTAGCACTGTGTAGATCTTTCTCGGGTCTTGTTCACCTTTGTATCCCCCCGGTATAAACCGAGTCTAGTGCCCGCCTGCAGCCTGCTCTCCGGCAGGTTCAAGCGGACCTGGGAACTCTCCTACCACACTATTCCCAACCAGAAATTCGTTAGGCTTTTTTCCAAACTGGTGGTCGCAGAGATGGTATCTGCCTCCCAGTAACAGGAAGTTTACCGGGGCGGAGTCCAGGGTGTGGTGGAGTGACAGTCGGCCCGCCCGTACTTCCTAGCCCTCCCAAAACTGGTCGGGACGCCCCACAGCCCCAGCCCTGCCAGAGAACCGCGGAGGGAGTGGGAGAGGAGGTCGGCCCGCAGGGTCCAGAAAGCCCCGCGCCAGGCCAAGCAAATGGGCTCAGTGATGGCCGAGCAGGGCAGAGCTGCCCGCACCTGGGAAAATGGAGGCAGCACCGTGGCAGTGAGTGGCCTGGTGGTGCAGGCGGGAGCCGCGTGGGCATTCACCCCCCGAACAGATCTGTGCCAGGGATCACTCACAGTGCTGTGCCAGGTCGGGCGCTCGCTCTGTCTCTGGTTTGTTGCCTTCCGTGTTCTCGGCGCTGCCGCCTTGGGCTGTTCAGTCGCGGCGCGGCTCGGGCGCTCCCAGGAATCTTCTTTAATGCCGGCCTGAAACCTCGAATCCTGAATAGGGCAGCTGGCCGCCTTCAGTGCGGCCCCAGCCTCCGGGATCCTGGCTGCATCCACAGCAGCCCTGGCGCTGTGTTCCCTGTTTCAAGACTCACTTTTGCAGCTAAGAATCAGTTCTTTTCCTGCTCCACACTTCAAAGCTGTTGCCTGTAAATGAGGCAGCCTCTCCTGCCGGGGGCAAAGTGGCGTTGAGCCCCCACGACCGGCCAGCAGCAGCAGTCCTCCCTTAAGAGATGGCCAGAGGAAGGTCCACAAGTTTCCCGGCTGCCTGAGGCCCAGTGGCCACCTTTTCCACCTCAGCTACTCCGCGCCAGCCGCCGCAGCCGCCGCCATCTTGAAACTCTTAAATTTTATTTTAAAATTTGTTTTGCATTTATGGCCCTCTTGAAGAATCTGATGTCCTTTTTTGTGGATGGATCTTCTTTGTTCTACTTTTTGCTTTCAGAAATAGGGCTGATAAATTATCCATCCTGATGTAGAAATGATTAATAAGGCCCGGAATATTACCCCTTCTCATATTTGCATTAACTCAAAATATGCTTTGAATTCTCTGGTTGAAGAAATATTTTGGCTACAAAGCAATCTCTCAGCTTTTCTATTGTCACCATATGTAGTCGATGCTTTCTCACAAAGCTGGCTACGTTTAAATGAGATAATATAATTAAAACAGATTACAAAATGCAGCAGAAACTTAATTATTATTGAATTTTTGGACCTAATTGGTAAATAAAGGGATTTTACATCATTTAACACCTAAGTTTGTATATATACCATCAGCATTCTGAGTCTTTCATTCTCTTTTGCTCAGGACAAGAAATGGGAATAAAATACAGTTGGTATAAGATATCTCTGCTTTCAGGGTGCTTCATTTTGAAACAGTTTTTGTGTACGCAATAATTTGCTTAATATACAGTATAATAATGAATATAATAATAATCATAATAAATTACCATTTGTAACATGCCTACATGATCTAAACTCTTTACATTTATAATTTCTAATCTAGCCAAATGCTCCATTTATCAAATGTGAAAACTGAGGCCCAGAGACTTAGTAATTCCAGATTCCCCTCTACAAACCAAGTTTGCCAGACACTGGAAGCCACTCTCTCTTCGCTATGTGGAAGTGTTTTGAACTCTGAGGAAATTGGTATATTTTGGACTTCTATGCTTTTGTTATCTTAATGCTATTTTCTGAATTATAATACAGTTGTAGTATTAGACAGCTTTTCTGCAATAATGCTACATAATGAACAATACCCCAATTTAGGTGGCAACCATAATAAATATTTTTTCCTTGCGCAAATGTCTGTGAGTCAGCTAAAGTTTGTTTGATCTTGGTTAAGCTTGATTGAATCCAGCTGGGTTCATCTGCAGGTCAAGTCTGGTTTACTACACACATCTCATTGTAGAACACCCTTCTAATTGCAAGGGCAGGAACACAAGAATCCAAGCCAAATTATAAAACAGTGTTTCAAGTCTTTGCTTATATCACATTTGCTTCTATTCCATTGGTCAAAGCAAGTCACATGGTTAAGCTCAACAGCAACAGGGAGGGAAAATATACTTTGCTTACTTTAAAGGGCAATATGTCTAAGTATACTGGCAAAGGCATGGATGTATATTTCTATATGAGAAAGAGACAGAAGAATGGACACAATAATTCAGTCTATCACTGACACCTCTCAATTATCCATAAAATGTTGTAGGTTTTCCAGATATGTTCAGGAGAACTTCTGGGAAGTCTATGTAGGTGGATCTTTGTCTCTATTCTAACCAGAGCAATTTCACTTCTATCAGTTTTATATGTTAGGCTTCTGTACAAAATTTACTTTAAACGAAGGGTAAATAAAATAATGCTTAGAAGCCACTGGCATGGGTGATTAACACTAGGAAAAAAAGCATGTATGTAAACTTAGGAAGGTTTGTTTTATAATTAATTTATCATCTTCTGCGTTAAGTGGATGAGATTGACTTGTGCTCCATAAAGAGAGACAACATGGCAAAATTGTTAAAAACCTGGTTTGGGAATTTTCTAGCTCTGTGATCTACAGCAAGTTATTTAACCTCTTCCTATGCTTCACATTTTTTAAAACTATAAACTGGGAATAATAAAAGTACTTTAATCATAGGGTTATTGTGAATAATAAGAGAGTGAAACCAAATAAAATGTTTAGGATGATGCCTGGTATATAGGGAAATACACAAGTAGTGATACTTACAGATCTGATTTTGCTGTTGGAAGCAGACATTTAGGTGACAGCCTAATTATTGTTGAATTCTGTTCTTTAAAAGTGTTTATCCACAATTTGAAAACACAAAATAATATGCATAATATATGTAAGTTAAAGTAGAAAATATTAAAATGCATACCTATAGCCTACCATTTAATATAAAAACTTGAATGTTACCAATACCTTTGCACCAACCTGTGTGCTCCCCTCATCTTATCTTTCTGACTTACACATACCTCCCAATATTAATTTCTACGTAGTGAAGCATAGTGGTTAAGAATGCAGAGTCTGAGCCAGACTGATTGCAGTGGGCATGCATTTAACATGTCTTTGCCTCAGTTTCCAAATTGTTATTTTGGTCATAATTATATTTTCTCCATATGAGAATTGTATTGGTTAATATGAGGGTACTTCAAAAAAGTTGGTGGAAAGATTTGTATTTTCTTGTAATTCTATTTTTCCATGAACTTTTTGAAGTACATGTATAGCATGCAGAAAGAGTTGCTATAAAAGGTAAGCACTATGCAAGTTTTGATTGTTAACTATTATTATCATCACTGTCATATACATATATCACTAAGCACTATATTGTTTGGCTTTGCTTGCTTTTATGTGTGAAGAAAAGGAATCACAGTGTTTATGTCCTCTTTTGTGACTAACTTTTAAATCCAACATTATGCTTCTAAGTGTCATCTGCATATTGATGCATAATTTTCCATATTATGATTTATTTATTTTCTTATTGGATATTTGTGTTGTTTCTATTTCCATATTTCTTTCTTTTGTGAATGATGCTGTTATGACCCATCTTGTACAGCCTTACTTGTACTAATGCATACACATAAGATATTTCCTAAGTCTATACCTTGGAATGAAATTGATGAGCTGTGGGCACTTAAAGATATTTCAACTATCTAAGATAGGACCAAATTGTTTCCAACGTGCTTGTGTCAATTTGTATTTTAACTAGTTGATTAAGTTGGTCTTGTCAGACTTCTTAATTTGGGCCAAATTAGTAAGTACAAAGTGATAATTTACTGTGGTCTTAATTTACATTTCTGTAATCATAAGACTAAATATATTTTTATATGTATATTGGCTCTTCATGCTTTTTCTTTTGTGATACACCTACTCTTGTTTTTTTTTTGCCATTCTTTTTCTGGGTTTTTTTTTTTTTTTTAATTGAATTGTAGGAGTTATTTATTCTTTGAATCCTAAGCCAATGTTGGCTCTGTTACAGATACTATCTTCCACACTGGGTTGATTTTCACTTTCTTCATGGTGCCTTTTGTAGTGAGTGCTTACACTTTTATGTTGCCTCAGCATCCATTTTAAAATATAAGTTTAGCTTTCTTTTACCAGAAGCAGGGCTCACCCTTAACAAAGTTTCCAATATATACCCCCCCAAATGGCACCAGCTGGTGCCCCAAGATGAAGACTTAGAGGCATCTCTCCTGCCTAGCAGGCCGGACACCCTGCTTTCTTTAAATTAATCACTCATTTACCTGTAAACTTAAAGTAACCACCACTCTGTCACAGTGTAACCTCCCGAAACAAATTCCTGCTTGCTTCAAAACCCACCAATTAAAGCTTTCAATGGAAAATCAATTTAAATAACACATGGAACCTAATAAAGGTGTTGGTCTGTGCTCCCTTTCCCCCACCTGTGCTCCCTAACCTCCTGTGTATGTGGCCTCATCCTCCGTGCTGCATAGCCCTCAATGTCTGCTAAGTACCCCAAACTCTTAAACTTTCACGTTGTGGTTGTGTCATTAAAGCCATCCTTGAAATCCAATCCCTAATGGTGGGAAAACTCCCAAAGGGCCTGCAATGGATTGAATTGTGTCCTCCTAAAACTCCCTGAAGCTTGAATGTGTTCTCCAAATTTTACGTATTAGAAATTTAGCCCCCACTGTGACTGTTAAGAGGGTGGGAACTCCTATTATGGTAAATGAAAGGTGGAGCCTTGACGAGGTGATTGGGTTGTAGGACCCCAGTAGTAAATGGATTAAAAATGGGGATCAGGAGTGTGGTTCTGAGGTCTTTAAAAGAAGAAGAGAGTCTGGCTCTCTCTGCTCTCTCTGCTTCTACCATCTTGTAATGTGATACTCTTGGGTCACTGTCACCACCAGCAGATGAACTTTAGACTTCCCAGCCTCAGACACTGTAAGCAATAAACTTCTTTTTCTTTATAAATTACCCAGTTCCATGTATTTTGTTATAAGCAATGCAAAACGGGCTAACACAGGTCCCATGCAAGTAGGTTTCCTGCTGGTACCCTTTGTCCAGGCCTCTCAGCTGCTGAAAACAGTAGTTACTAGCTAGGTTAACAAAGTTTCATTCAAAATTCCTATGTATAAATAGAATTTCTTACTTTTAATGTAGCCAAACTTATCAGTCTTATCCTTAATGGTTAGCATTTTAAATATTTCTCTAACCCAAATTCAAAATTTTTTCTTATAATTCCCACTGAAGTTTTACAGTTTTGCTTCTTGCATTTTATTTAGCCATCTTGCACATATTTTTATGTATGGTGTGTGGTAGAGATCCAATTTAATTTTATCCATATGGATAAATGTATCACTTATTGTTCCTTCTTTTCCTCATAATCTGCAAGGCTACTTTTATCATATCCTGAATTTGCATATATACATGATCTATTTTGGGGCTGTCTCTGTTTTAGTATATTTCTATTCCACAGGTCACTTTATCTATTCCTGGCACTACAAAACTGTCTTAATTACAATAGTATTATAATAAGGCTTGGTATCCAGTACAGCAAGTAGTCTTTCTTTATTCTTCATCTTGAGTAATGTCTTAGCTACTCACAAGCCTTTGCTCTTCCATATAAATTTGAAAGTCAGCTTGATATTCTGAGATTTAACTACAGTGGGTGGAGGTGTGAATTTCTTTTTGTTCTATTTGGGATTAATTTTGCAACTTGCATTTGTAGATACTTCTCAGCTCTAGAAAAACTTCAGTCCTCATCTCTTCAAAATAATTCATCCTCCATACTATCTATCTTTTCTTCCTTAACTCTGGTAAAGTATATTTTAAACTCTCTCATTCTATTTTCTAAATTTTTCAAACCACTCTTAAATATTTTTCATCTTCTTTTCACTTTATGCAGGATCTGTGTATCTTCTTTTGATCTACCTTTCAATTTATTAATTCTCTCTTCAGCAGTATCTGATCAGCTTTTCAACTTGCTTAATGATTCTTTGATTTCAATAATTTTCTTTTCATATTTGAAACACTTATTTGCTTACTTAAAAAATCTGACTTGTTTTTTTAAAGATAATTTTGTATGTTTTTAAAATAAAATCTTATCTTTCATTTTTTAAACCTTAAACTCATAGCTTATAAACCATTTCTGATCATTTCAATATCTAAATGCCTTGGGGACATAACTCTTTTTTTGTTATTTTTTTTCAAATTCTCATTCATTTTATTTTATTTCCTTGTGTATTTGCTTTATAATGATAAATCAAAAATTTTAAATCTTAATATATAGGAGGTCTGAAAATCTGAATTGAAAATGTTACCTTCCAGAGATAATTTTGAAATATAAGTTGGTTTAAAATATATTTGAAATATATATTAGTTTAAAATGTATTTGGAAACAATGGCACTTTTTTTATGTGGTCAAACATCTGAAAAACTTGCTTACCTCTTGCAAGAATCCAGATGGTGCTACAATGGGCGAGCTCTTTTAGTTCCTTTGAGTTATTATTGCCTTAATGAAGAAATCTCCAGTTTCACCCTTTTCTATTCCATTGTTCTTAGGGTTCTGGTCAATGACAGTCTTGTGGTAGATAGACTTTGATGGTCACCATGATACTCACCTTTTGGTATTCAAGCAATTGTATAATACACTCTTCTTGAGTGTGAGTAGGACATGCAACTTCCTTCCAACCATTAGACAGATTGTAGCAAAGGTGGTGGGATGCCATTTCTATCATTGTGTTGCATTGTACGAGACTCCATTTTACTAGAAAACTTGCTATAAAGTCTTGACCTTCCTTCTGGCTCTGAAGAAAAAAGCTGCCATAAGTCTTACATCATAAGGAAATGAGTTCTTCCAACAACATTAATGAGCTTGGGAACCATCCTTCCCTAGTTAAGCTTCCACATGAGAACCCAGCCCTTGTTGACAGCTGATTGCCACCTTGCAGAGAGCCCAGCTAAACTGAGACTCCTGAAACACAGAAACTGTGAGATAATAAATGTATTTTGCTTTAAGTCACTAAGTTTGTGGTAATTTGTTATGCAGCATAGAAAAGGAACAGAAAGCCTGATATTACCGTTTTCCTTCAGAGAAAGTCCACTTTTTGTTTTGATGGTTTATTTTTCATTATTCCCTGCCCTTGTTTCAGCTGTCACTTTTTTTTTTCCTCAAAAGAGTTGGAGAAGAGATAAGGGGTTGGTGACGTTTAAGACAGAGAATTTGAGAGATGCTTAGAATTTTCTCTTATTGGCTTTATACCCAAAGTACACTGAAATTTCTGTTTTATTAAAGATCTAGTTGTCTTATAGTAAGATAGTCTTTCATTTTTATAAGCAAAAGTTCTGTATTTGTTTGCTGATAACCTAATTGTATAATTTCTATGTTATGAATGTAGAAAATCCCAGAGCTGACAAAAAGTCCCTGGAACTTTTAAGCTTTTACAGCAAGGTTGCAGGACAAAAGGTTAATATACAAAAAGCAATTGCTTTCTGCATACCATCAATGAACAATTGAAATCTGAACTTAAAAGCACTATACCATTTACATTAGCACCAAGAAAATAAAATATTTAGGTGTAAATCTAGCAAAATATGTACAAGATCTATATGAAGAAAACTACAAAACTCTGATGAAAAATCCAAGAAGATCTGAATAAATGGAAACATATTTCATGTTCATGGATAGGAAAGACTCAATATTTTTAAGATGTTAATTCTTCTTAACTTGATCTATAGATTCAATATAATCCTGATGGAGTTTGGATGTATTGTCCCTTCCAAAATTTGTGGAAATTTGATCTCCAATGTGGCAGTGTTGGAAACTTATTGAGTCATGGGGACGGATCCCTCATGAATGGATTAATGCTCTCCCTGGGGGAGGAGGGGTAGTGAGTGAGATCTTGCTCTATTAGTTCCTGTGAGAGCTTGTTGTTTATAGGACCCTGGCACCTCCTCTCTCTCTCTCTTGCTTCCTCTCGCCATGTGATCTGCTTGTACCCACCGGCTGCCTGCCACTTTCCACCATGAGTAGAAGCAGCCTGAGACCCATGCCAGATGCAGCTGTCCCAGAATCATAAGCCAAATAAACCTCTTTTCCTTGTAAATCACCCAGTCTCAGGTATTTCTGTTATAGCAACACAAAATGGACTGAAACAAATCCCAATCAAAATCTAAGCATGTTATTTTGTGGATATCAACAATTGACTATAAAGTTTATATGGGAAGACAAAAGACCCAGGACAGCCAACACAATACTCAAGAAGAACAAAGGTGAAGGAATGGCACAACCCAAATTTAAGACTTACTGGAAAGCTACAACAATCAAGACAGCAGGGTATTGGAGAAGGAGTAGACACACTGGCCAATGGAATGGAATAGAGAGCCTAGAAATAGACCCACACAAATACAGTCAACTAACCTTTGACAAAGGAACAAAAGCAGTTCTCTGGCGAAAAGATAATCTTTTCAACAAATGATTCTGGAACAACTGGACACCAACATGGAGAAAAACAAAGAATTCAGAAACAGACATTACACGTTTCACAAAAACTAACTCAAAATGGATCATAGACCTAAATTAAAGAATAAACTATAAAACTTCATGACTATGACAGTAGAAAATCTAGGTGATCATGTGTTCTTAGATACAACTCAAGTATAATTCATAAGAGGAAAATTGATAAGTTGGATTTTATTCAAATTAAAAACTTCAACTCTGCAAAGACACTATTAAGAGAATTAAAGTACAAGCCACAGAGTAGGAGAAAATTTATGAAAAATGCATATATGATAAAGAACTTGCATCTAAACTATACTAAGAACTCTTAAAACTCAACAATAAGAAAACAAACAACCCAATTTAAAAATGGGAATAAGATTTGAACAGACACCTCAACAAAGAAAATGTACAGATAGCAGCTAATATGAAAGATGCTCAACCTCATATGAAATAAAGGAATTGCAAATTGAACTATAGTTAGATACCATTGACACCTATTAGAATGATTAAAATCCAAAATATGACAATACCAAATGCTGGTAAGGATGCAGAGCAATAAGAGTTCTCATTTATTACTAATGAAAATGAAAAATGGTACAGCCACTTTGGAACAAGGCTAAACATAATCTTATCATATTATATAGCAATCACTCTCAGATATTTATTCAAATGAGTTAAAAACTTATGTCCACACGAGAACATGCACATAAATGTTTATAGCAAATATATTAATAATCACCAACACTTGGGAACAACCAAGACACTCTTCAACAGGTGAACAGATGAACAAACAGTGTTGCATGCCTACAATGAAGTATTATTCAGAGATGAAAAGAAATGAGGGTTCAAGCCATAAAAAAGGCATGGAAGAACCTTAAATGAATATTACTAAGTGAAAGAAGCCAATCTGAAAAGGCTACATACTGTATGATTCCAACTATATGACATTCTAAAAAAGACAAAAATATAGAGACAGTGAAAAAACATTAGTGGTTGCCAAGGGCTTAGAGAGTGGGTGGAGAGATAAATTAGTGAAACATAGGGGACTTTTTCGAGCAGCAAAACTATTCTGTACAATATTGTAATGTTGAATACATGACATTATGTATTTTAGCCCCTTCCCTCACCCACAGAGCTATAGCTATCCCACTGTTGGGAATATACCCAGAGGAATGGAAATCATCAAGTCGAAGGTATACCTGTTCCCCAATGTTCATCGCAGCACTCTTTACAATAGCCAAGAGTTGGAACCAGCCCAAATGTCCATCATCGGATGAGTGGATACGGAAAATGTGGTATAACTACACGATGGACTACTACTCAGCTATAAAAACGAATGAAATACTGCCATTTGCAACAACATGGATGGACCTTGAGAGAATTATATTAAGTGAAACAAGTCAGGCACAGAAAGAAAAATACCACATGTTCTCACTTATTGGTGGGAGCTAAAAATATATAATTCACACACACACACACACACACACACACACACACACACACACACACACAAAAACCGGGGGGGGGGGGGAGAAGAAGATATAACAACCACAATTACTTGAAGTTGATGCGACAAGCAAACAGAAAGGACATTGTTGGGGGGGAGGGGGGGAGGGAGGAGGGAGGGAGGTTTTGGTGAGGGGCAACAATAATCAGCCACAATGTATATCGACATAATCAAATTAAAAAAAAAAAAAAAGACAAAATATTAAATCACTAGTAGATATTTCCTGTTTAAAAAAAAAAAAACCTTAATGTAAACTATAGATTTTAATTATATATATATAAAACATATATATATAACTACATATAACTATATGTCATCATTGCTCAATTAATTGTAACAAATATGCGATACTAACACAAGATAATAGGAGGGACTGTGTTTTGGGGGGGATGACTTGAGAAGTCTGTGTACTATATGCTAAATAATTCTGTAGATCTAAAACTGTCTAAAATATAAATTTTATTAATTAAAACTTCACATTCTATTCTGACTTCTTACTATAAATAGGGTTGTTTTACTTTCCTCATACTATCTTTCTTCCTCTCACCACGCATTTTTTTCATTTTTGTTCAATTGCTGTTCAATGTAGAGATGATTATGATGATGTAAATATTATTATCAACTGAGCAATATAGCATATTATGATTACACGTCGTTTCTTGTACAGCTATTAATTTTTTCCTATAGATTTAATTACTCCCAACAATTACTCTCATATTGTTGCTGATGCTGATTCACTAAGGTGGAATGGGACAGAACTGGTGGCACAGATCCTCTACAACTTCTCAGTTCTGGTCCAGGGCCTGCGTAGCTTCTTCTCAAGCATGCCAGCTTCTTCTTCCAAGGCATTGAGGTTGGAGGAGACATGCAAAAGATGTGGGTTCCAGTTTCTTCTTGCAGGCAGAAGTTTGTCTTCAAAGGTTACAGATGTCCTAATGGCTGTCCATCTCCATTTAAGAAGAAGGAATTAAGAGTGATTGGAATCTGAGTATATAGGCAGTACATGCTGGTTCATACATAACCATTTTATAGGGAGTCCACCCCCACCTGTCCATGTCTTGGAGTACCAATTAACTTCTCAATAGAAGCACAGCTCCTGTGGTCTATGTGTTAATCAGAGAAAGACAACAAGGGAGAAGGTGGTTGTCTTAGTCTGCTAGGGCTTCCGTAATAAGATACCACAAAGTGGGTAGTATAAACAACAGACACTTATTTTCTCACAGCTTCAGAGATTGGAAGCCTAAAATTAGGTTATCAGCATGGTTGGGTTCTGGTGTGGGCCCTTTTTCTGGCTTGTAGAAGGCTACTATCTCACTGTGTGCTCACATGACCTTTTCGTTGAAGGAGAGAGAGTGAGAAAGCTGTCTGGTGTCTCTCCTTAGAAGAAAATTAACTCCATCATGGGGACCCCACCCTAAAGATCTCATTAAAACCTAATTACCTTCCAAAGGCTCCATCTCTAAATGTCATCACAATGGGAGTTAGGACTCCAACATGTGAATTGGGAGGGGGCACAATTCAGTCCATAGCTGTAGGTCTCCCAATTTAATGTGTGAGTATTTGCTCAATTTCTCTACAGTATAGCATCTCTTCTCTCTCCTTCACTCTGCCTATTTCATTCCATTTCTCCAGAGAGTAAATTACATTGTTCTTGGGTGAAGCAGGAGCAATCACTCAGGCATGCTGGGTAGGAGAAAGTATGTAGCAAGCTGCCCCTTAGATGGACTTTTACCCTCTCCTTATATTTTTAGCACATTTCCTCCTGCACAGTTTCAGAGCTACCTTTTGCCCCTAGTTTGTTTCACTCTCTCTACCGTTGTGTGGCACAAATCAATTTTTTTCTCACTGGTACTTTCTATTTAAGCTGCATAAGTGCAGTCTTGCTTCTTTTGCTCACTGCTCAATTGCTTCTCTCTAGAGCAGTGCCGGACACATGTAGGTGGTGCTCAGTAAATATTTGGTCAATGACAAAGGCAAGCACTTAGCTTCAGCTTCTGTCACTCTGCTAAGTTACAATTTCCATCTTCTAAATTTTATTGCCATCTTTTTTTCTTCTGTTTTATTCTCTCGCATTCTTTTTTGATTATGTGAGCAGTAGCCCACTTAAAAAATGTTTTATTTATATTTACCTATGATCTTATTTTAGTGTAGTTTTAGGGCATAGTGGAATAAATGTGTGTTTTCCTATTACCATGCTTACCTGAATATCAAGCATTATTTTTCAACTATTTCAATATTCTTAGAAACATTTTTCTTTTGACCCTTTTCAAAATTCTCCCAGTAAAATTGTGAGGCCCATGGATGGAAACATTTGTATTTTGTTTTGAGAATCTTGTGGCTTCTCGAACTTTTACTCTCATCCATGATAGTATTATGTTTACTTTAAAAAAAAAATTCAGTAGCAATAGTTATCTAACAATTTACAATTTTTCCTTGAAGCAAGTACACTAAACTTCAGGAACTCTTGGGCTTTCTCCTTTCCCTGAACTTTAAATAAATTATGACACATTTATTTTACAATAGAATTAGGTGCCAGGAAAGATCAGAAAATCTATCTTCCATTTCTCGGATGGAGGCTGATCATCCCAGCAGCATTTGGGTAATGACTCATTCATTATTGATCAAGAGCTTAGAAAGTCTGGGGATTTTGCATTTTGAGAATTTGGGAGTAATTTATGATAACAAGCAATAATGGGAAGATAGTTATTCTGTACGTTTGTTGTTAAATGCAGCTGTCAAACTCAGATGCCAAGAGATATAAACGTTAAGAGTATTGTCATAACACCTAGTGTTTCCTGAAGTAAAATAACTCGGTTACATAGTGCTGTGCAGACTAATGGTCCTTTGGCTTATTTTCTCTTGGCTTCTTACTGAAAGGTAACTTCTGTTACAAATTGTGAATGTGAAAATTATAAAAGCTTATGTATTCCAGACTATGCCCTATATCTGTTATTAGTGCTGAAGACAGATGCCTTCATCTTCTCAGATTCATTTTTCAGTTTGTCAAGAACTTCACCAGGATCTAAGGCTGCTACCCACCTGTCAAAAACTAAATTTTATAAATTGACATCTTTGGATGAGCTCCTCTTGACGACAGAAGTTTGCCCAGTTTCTGGCATTGCCTCCCTCTTCCACGGTCAGTAACAGCATTATTGCCCTAAAGAGAGATAGAAATTGTGTTACCTCAGTTTTAAATTTAAGTATTCTGTTGAATTCAATAAAGTATTTATTAAGCAAAAATATAACCTGGTGAGTAGAAAGCATTTGCCCACAGAGTTATACGCAAGGGTGAGAATAAAATATTTAACACAGGGACGTTACACACCATGCAATCAGAAAGGACAATTGCTAGAACACTCATGTCCCCCTGCCATAACAAACGTTACCTATTAGTTTCTATATGGTGAGAAAGTCCATTGACCCTAAGTGAAGGGCCAGGGACATTTAGGGGACTCAAAGCAGCAGCTATTTACCAACCCATATGTAAAATATTTCAATATTATAACAACTACTATTGATGAACTGGTGCCTTCTGGCTGAATATCACCCCGAGTCATACCAAATTTGTATTTCTCTTGTGGCAATTCCTTATAATAGGACCCAGGGGCAGTTCTCTAACTTCTCTGAACTTAATTTCTTCATCTGTTGTAACAGCCTACCTTAGCTGGGCTGTAGCTCCCAAGAGTCATTTTACAAGTCCTGTCCAGATTTTCTAGGTGTATCATGGGCAGACAAAAACTCCCTATATCTGTGTTCTCCAGGAAGGAACTCTATAGTAGAAGCTATAAATTATGGAACTGTACCACGAAGGGAGCCGGGACTCTGCCATGAGGGAGGTCCTGCCTGTGGAATTAAGTAGCCACCTCCACAAATGTCAGCTCCAGAACCTTGCTATATTGCTACGTTCAGAAAGGCTACTCTGCCAAATATGGCTGCTATTGATAATGTTACCGTGAACTCCTACTTATGCTATGATCTGTATGTGAAAAGTAAGTGCCTCATCTTTTGTCCCAATTAACTCAGTCTCAATTCAACTCAAATCTTGCATTAGTGCATCTGGATGTAAGAAACAAAATCCCGTTTTGAGTTCTAGCTATAAAGGTATGAAGACAATTTTTAGATTTCTAGCTTCTGAAATACAGGAAGGCAAACTGAGGGGCTTAAGTGAATTTTGAAAAACCCAGTCCACAGTATCTGTCATACAACTCAAATCTCTGACTTCATAGGTGAAACTCATATCTAATGCATCATTCTTAATGTCACTTCAGCCTTATAGATTCTGTGATTGTAAAGAATCTGAATTCAAATTCACATAATAATGTTGGCCAAAGCTTTCACAGACACTTGTAAAACACTACTACTATATTTATAATGATAATTTACAGATTTAATGTGTTTCATCTTATGAAAAATACATAAAGTATAGAAATAAAAGTTGCCCCCAAACACATCTGCCATTTCAATAAAGGGGAAATTCAGTATTAACTTTGGTTAGTGAGTAGACTTGGTTTTAAAAATTTTTGTGTGATAGCTTTAATATGAATTGTTAAGCAGTGTATATTTGTAAAGATATGAGTGTGTGATGGTTAATTTTATGTGTCAACTTGACTTGGTCACAGGGTGCCCAGATATTTGGTTAAACTATTCTGGGTGTTCCTAAAGGTGTTTCTGAATGAGATTAATATTTGAATCAGTAGACTGAGTGAAGGAGATTGCCCTCCTCAATATGGGTTGACCTCATCCAATCCCTGAATAGAATAGACCTGAATAGAATAAAAAGGCTGAGTAAGGAAGAACGCATCCTCTTACTGTCTAACTCTCTTGGAGCTGGAACACTGGTTTTCTCCTACCTTTGAACTTGGACCCAGACTGTTACTTACACCATCTGCTTTCCTGTTTCTGAGGCCTTTGAACTCAGACTGGAACTTTACTACCATCTCTCCTGAGTCTCCAGCTTGTGGACTGCACATCTTGGGACTTCTCAGGAGCAAAAGGGGCATGGGCTGTGCAAGGGTTACGAGGGTGGTGTGGACTGTGCTATTAAAAGGGGCAATGAGTAGTGTGAGTGAATCATTTACAGGATTTGTGTACATGTGGAAAATAATCATAAGAACAAAGTGATGGTAAGAAAATGAAAACTGGCTCTTAAGACTTTTCACTTGTTCTTTCTTCCTGTTTCTTCGCTGTTAGAATTTTACTTTATGTTCTTCTTTTCTACTATTTCAGGCAAGGCATGGTGGCTTAAAACAACTCCAGTATTGGCCCCAGCCATGCCCATGCTCCTCAGATTCTTCTACAACTAGCCCAACATACATTATTTTCAGAAACCTTAGCAAATGACTTATTTGCAAGAGTGAGGTAAATTATAAACCAATTTAGAAGTTATATATAATTTATGAAATCATGTAAGAAATATGAAGAGGATTTATAGGCATTAAATTATGGAAATGAAGAGGAAACAATTGTCCTTTTAGTTCCCCCATTACAAGGGGAATTTATATGGTGGGGTTAACAGCTCAGATGAAGCTAGCTTAGTTCTCTAGAAATTAAGCCTCCATGTGTGCTTCTAGGCTATAAATTAGTGGAATGAACCCGGAAATGAAATTATAGTTGATTTCCAGGCAATCAAAACAAAAGGAAAAACCTAATCTAAGACTAATTGAAAAAACTTTCTTCCCCTTGTCAAGAGCATTCACAGCAAAAACATATTTTTTGTTAATACTAGTGAGCTGACAGTGGTAACAATAGAAGGCATTTTCTTTGGTAAACCTGATTGGCTGTTAAATTATTTTTATAACATTGTCTTCCTGTTTTGATGATTGTGAAAGCCCAGATTTCTTCAGATGATGAATAATTGTTTCTTAATATGAGTTTGTAATGTCATGTTCTCACACTACTCTCTCATGAGGAATATAGTCATATTAGGATCTCCATCAAAATGCCAAATTCCTTCAGTAAACCTGCAAGAGAGTTTTTCTTGAGCCCAAGAACAGCAGATAATTTATTTTTTAAATGTATGACTTAAAAGCTGAGATCACAGTCAGGAAAGCAGATTAGTAAACCATTGTCATGCTTTGTGAGAAGTTGGAAAGGGCTTCAAGAAAAAACGATGCTGTAAATAATCTTTATTTCTTTTCCCCTCCTCTGAACCAAGCTTGTTTGAACCATTGACCCCAGAAAATACATTGTTCAAACTTTTTATTCTTTGTGCATTGTTAGTTTTTTGTTTTTATAAAATGCACAGAAAAAAATAACTACCTAAAACCTCTAACTGTATCTGCTTTGAATCCACTTGACAAGTTAATTAAATATGGCTCTTGAATCCTATCTAAGTTTTTATATAGTTAACAGGCCAGATTAAAAGAGGCATGAAGTATGGTTGATGAGGGCCTGAGTTAAGGGTCACGGTATTTCTACTGTTCCATCTACTCATCTTACAAAGCACTAAATGTAGAGCATCACAGAGGAATTCTAGGGATAATGAGAAATAAATGGAAAATCCAATCATGTTTTCTAAGTCTCAAATGTTTCTTTTTTTCTTTAGAAGTGAAGGTTTGGAATCACAAAAAGCAAGTACCTTTCAACATGTGGCCAGCTTTTCACATGATACTTCTGAAATTCACTTTGATTTTTATTGCTGCTTCTTTACACGACTCAAGAGTCTATAAAGAGTCTGTGTGTTTCCTGTGTTTGTGCAGTTGGGTCAAAGGTATTGCAATTGCCTGCAAGAGAAACAGCAGTAGGAAAGAATTAATTCGAATCATGTTGCTGTGTGAAATAAGGTTTATTTCTTATATCTCAGCTAAAGTCTTTGAAGACTTAGGATGCACAGATAAACCTCCAGTTCTCAGAGGTTTATGGTCTGTCTATAGGAAAATTTAATCTTCACTATCACTCATTCTTGGTTCTGATTTTATACCTCACTTCCAACACATCCTAAATCTAATTCAAGACATAAAATCGGATATGTATGTATATATGTGTGTATACATAAAGACACACACACACAGAGTCATGTGTCGTTTAAGGACAGTGATCCATTGTGAGAAATATGTCATTAGGCAATTTCATTGTTGTGTGAACTTCATAGGGTGTACTCACAAAAATCAAGATGATAAAGTCTACTGCATATGTAGGTTAGATGGTATAGCTTATTGCTCCTGGGCTACAAACCTGTATAGCATGTTACTGTACTGAATACTATAGGCAATTGTAACACGATGATACTGTGTATCGAAACATATCTAAACATAGAAACGGTACAGTACAAATACAAATATGATATAAAAGAAAAAATGGTATGCCTATTTAGAGAACTTACCATGAGTGGAGCTTGCAGGACTGGATGTTTCTCAGGATAAGTGAGCGAATGAGTGGTGAGTAAATGTGAAGGCCCAGGACATTACACTACTCCAGACTTTATAAAAACTGTACACTTAGGTTATATTAAATTTATCTTTAAAATTTAGTAATTGTACTGTGGCATTACAATGCTATGATGTCACTAGGCAATAGGAATTTTTCAGATCCATTATATTTTTTTTTAAAAATACATATTCATGGGCACAGAGCTGACAGTCAGCACCTTCTCCAAAATATGATGATCAGATCAATACTATCAGCATGCCCACCACCTCAAACTGCAATTGTTCCCTCTGTCCCCTACCCATACTTTCTGCAATTCCCCTCCCTATCTTTCCTCTCCCGCTTCAGCAACCCTAGGTCTGTTCTCTACTTCTGCAAGTCCAACACACCAGTGCAGCCTTTCTTTCCTCCCTTACTTCTCTTCTAGCTCTCAATTATGAGTGAAGGCATGTGGTATGTTCTCCTCTATGCTTTGCTTATTTCACTTAACATAATTTTCTCCAAACTCGTCCATGTTGCCATGAAAGGCAGAATTTCATTCTTTTTTATGGCTGAGTAGTATTCCATTGTGTATATATACCTCATTTTCCTTATCCGATCATCCATCAGTGGACATTTAGGTTGGTTCCATATCTTGGCTATTGTATTATTATAGAGCTGCAATGAACATGGAAGTGCATGTATCCCTTTGACATGATGATTTCCATTACTTTGGGAATATACACAGAAGTGGTATTGCTGGATCATACGGTTGACCAATTTGTAGTTCTTTGAGAAACCTCCATACTGTTTTCCATAATGACTGTACTAATTAACAGTCCAACAGTGTAGTTTCCTTTCTCTCCATTCTCACCAGCACTTGCCATTCTCAGTCTTTTTGATTATAGCCAGTCTAGCTGGGGTGAGATGATATCTCAATGTGGTTTTAATTTGCGTTTCCCTGATGATTAATGATGTTGAGCATTTTTTCATGGACCTGTTGGCTTGAAAAATGTCTATTCAGCACCTTTGCCCATTTTTTAATTTGGTTATTTGTTTTTTATTTTATTTTTACTGCATAGTTGTTTGAGGTTTTTTTGTTTTGTATATTCTGGATATTAATCTCTTGTTGGGTGTATAGTTTGCAAATATTTTCTCGTATTGTGTAGGTTGTCTTTTCACTCTGTTAATTGTTTCATTTGCTATGCAAAAGATTTTTAGTCTGATATAATCCCATTTGTTTATTTTGCTGTTGCTCTTGCTTGTGCTTTTGGGGTCTTATTCATAAAGCCTTTGCCTGGTCCTACTTCCTAAAGTGTTTCCTCCTATGTTTTCCTTCAGTAGTTTTATGGTTTCAGGTCTTATACTTAAGTCCTTAATCCATTTTGAGTGGATTTTGGTATATGGCAAGAGGTACAGGTCTAGTTTCATTCTTCTGCATGTGGATGTACTATTTTCCCAGCACCATTTATTGAAGAGGTGGTCTTTTCCCTAAGGTATGTTTTTGTTGCCTTTGTAAAAGACCAGTTGCCTATAAGTTTGTGGGTTGATTTCTGAGTTCTCTATTCTGTTGCATTAGTCTGAGTGTCTGTTTTTATGCCAGTATGATGCTGTTTTGGTTACTGTAGCTTTGTAGTATAATTTGAAGTCAAGTAGTGTTATGCCTCTGACTTTAGTTTTTAGCTCAGGATTGTTTTGTCCATTCGGGTCTTTTGTTGTTCCATATGAATGTTAGGATTGTTTTTTCTATTTCTGTGAAGACTGTCATTGGTATTTTGATGGGGATTGCACTGAATCTGTAGATCACTTTGGGTGGTATGGACGTTTTCACAATGTTGATTCTTCCAACCCAAGAGCATGGAATATCTTTCTACCTTTTTGTGTCCTCTTTGATTTCTTTCAATAGTGATTTATTGTTCTCTTTGTAGAGATCTTTCACTTCCTTGGTTAAGTTGATTCCTAGGTATTTTATTTTTTTGGTGACTATTGTAAATGGGCTTACTTTATTTCTTTTTCTGCTACTTTGTTATTGGCGAATAAAATGCTATTGATTTCTTGGCATTGATTTTCATCTTATAACATTACTGAAATTGTTAATTAGCTCTAGGAGCTTTTTGGTAGTCTTTGGGTTTTTCCATATATGGGATCAAGTCATAGTAAAAACAGGGACAGTTTGACTTCATCTTTTCCAATCTAGATGCTCTTTGTTTCTTTCTCTTGCCAGATTGCTCTGGCTATACTTCTATACTATGTTAAATAGGAGAGGTAAGAGTGGTATCTTTATCTTGTTCCCATCTATTCAGGATGATATTGGCAGTGGGTTTGTCATATATGGCTTTTACTGTGTTGAGATACTTTAATTCTATACCTATTTTGCTTACAGCCTTTATCACGAAGGGATGGTGAATTCTGTCAAACGCTTTTTCTGCATGTATTTAGATAACCATATGCTTTTTGTCCTTGATTTTGTTGATGTGGTGTATCACATTTGTTGACTTGTGTATGTTTAGCCATGCTTGTCTCCCTGGGATGAATCCCACTTGATCATGTTTTATAATTTTTTTGATATGTTGCTGTATTCTGATTGCTAGCAGTTTGTTGAGGATTTTTACATCTAACTTCATGAGAAATATTGGCCTGTAGTTTTCTTTTTGGTTGTTGTATCTTTGCTGGTTTTGGTATCAAGGTGATCCTGGCCTCACAGAGTAAGTTTGGGAGAAAGTCCTGTTTCAATTTTTTGGAATAGTCTGAAGAGAATTGGTATTAATTCCTCTTTAAAGGTTTGGTAAAATTCAACAATAAAGCCATCCAGTCCTGGGCTTTTCTTGGTTGGGGGACTGCTGATTACTGACTGCTTCAGTCTTGTTGTTTATTATTGGTCTGTTCAGGTTTTCTATTTCTTCTTGGTCTAGTCTTGGTAGTTTGTATTTGTCCAGGAATCTACCCATTTCCTCCAGGTTTTCGAATATGTCAGCATATATTTGTTTGCAATAATCTCTAATGATTCTTTGCATTTCTGTGGTATCAGTTATAATGTCTCCTTTTGAGTTTCTGATTTTTGTTATGTGGGTCTCTCTCTTTCTCTCTCTCTCTCATTTTGTTGTTGTTTTGTTAACTTAGCTAATATCTTGTCTGTTTTGTTTATCTTCTCAAAAAACAACTGTTTTTCATTGCCCTTTTAACCATTTTTTTCAGTCTCTATATCATTTAGTTCTGCTTTGATCTTAATTACTTCTTTTGTTCTTGTTTTTCTAGTTCTCTGAGGTATAGTGTTTGTTTATTTGAAGTCTTTCTCCTCTTTTGATGTAAGCATTTATTTCAATAACTTTTCCTCTTAGTACTGCTTTTGCAGTGTCTCAAGATTTTGGACATGATATGTGTCTTTATTTTCATTATTTTCAAGAAATTTTTTCATTTCCTGTTTAATTTCTTCATGAACCTATAGGTCATCCAGGAGCCTGTTGTTTAATTTCCATGTATTTGTATAGTTTCCAGAATTACACTTGTTATTTTTATTTATTTATTTATTTATTTAATTTTTTTTTAAGTTTTATTTTGTCAATATACATTGTGGCTGATTATTGCTCCCCATCACCAAAACCTCCTTCCCTTCTCCCTCCCCCCCTCCCCCCCAACAATGTCCTTTCTGTTTGCTTGTCATATCAACTTCAAGTAGTTGTGGTTGTTATATCTTCTTCCCCCTCCCCGGTTTTGTGTGTGTGTGTGTGTGTGAATTTATATATTAATTTTTAGCTCCCACCAATAAGTGAGAACATGTGGTATTTCTCTTTCTGTGCCTGACTTGTTTCACTTAATATAATTCTCTCAAGGTCCATCCATGTTGTTGCAAATGGCAGTATTTCATTCGTTTTTATAGCTGAGTAGTATTCCATTGTGTAGATGTACCACAATTTCCATATGCACTCATCTGATGATGGACATTTGGGCTGGTTCCAACTCTTGGCTATTGTAAAGAGTGCTGCAATGAACATTAGGGAACAGGTATACCTTCGACTTGATGATTTCCATTCCTCTGGGTATATTCCCAGCAGTGGGATAGCTGGGTCATATGGTAGATCTATCTGCAATTGTTTGAGGAACCTCCATACCATTTTCCATAGAGGCTGTACCATTTTGCAGTCCCACCAACAATGTATGAGAGTTCCTTTTTCTCCGCAACCTCGCCAGCATTTATTGTTCAGGGTCTTTTGGATTTTAGCCATCCTAACTGGGGTTAGATGGTATCTCAGTGTGGTTTTGATTTGCATTTCCCAGATGCTGAGTGATGTTGAGCATTCTTTCATGTGTCTGTTGGCCATTTGTATATCTTTCTTAGAGAAATGCCTACTTAGCTCTTTTGCCCATTTTTTAATTGGGTTGCTTGTTTTTTTCTTGTAAAGTTGTTTGAGTTCCTTATATATTCTGGGTATTAATCCTTTGTCAGATGTATATTTTGCAAATATTTTTTCCTACTCTGTTGTTATTGATCTGCAGTTTTTATCCATTGTGGTCTGTAAAGATACTTGAAATAATTACCATTTAAAAAAATTTGCTGAGACTTGATTTGTGACCCAGCATGTAGTCTGTCCTGGAGAATGTTCCATGTGCTAATGAGAAGGATGTATATTCTGTAGTTGTCAGATTAAATGTTCTGTAGATATCTGCCAGGTCCAACTGGTCTGAACTGTGGCTTACATCCTATGTTTCTCTGCTGATTTCTTGCCTGAATGATCTGTCCAGTTCTAAGAGTGGGGTGTGCAGGTCCCCCACTATTATTGTTTTGGGATCTAGTTCTTTCTTTAGGTCTAATAGTGTTTGCTTTATATACCTGGGTGGTGTGGTGTAAGGGCATATATATTTGATTGTTATATCTTCTTGCTGGATAGACCTCTTTATCACCTTTGTCTGTTTTTATGGTTTTTGGTTTAAAGTCTATTTTATCCAATGTAAGAATAGCTACTCCTGCTCATTTTTGGTTTGTATTTGTGTGGTACATCTTTTTTCATCCCTTCACTGTTAGTCTCTGTGCATCCTTACACGTGAGGTTAGTCTCTCAAAGACAGCATATATTTAGGTCTAGCTTTTTAATCCAATCCATTTGTCTATGTCTTTTGAGTGGGGAGTTTAATCTATTTACGTTTAGGATTGTTATTGAGAAGTATTGATTACTCCTGGCATTTTCTCACTTTTTGTTTGGATGTTTTAAAGATCTTTTGTTCCTTTCTTCCCTTTTTATTATACATCTTGTCTGTTTGTTATTTTTTTGAGGTGGTAAGATTATTTATTTATTTTTCTCATTTGCATTTGTATTTTACTACTGGGTTTTGTTCTTTCTTGTGTATTTGTGGTAGTGATCATTGCTTTTTGGATTCCAGATGCAGGACTCCCTTGAGAATTTCTTGCAGGGCTGATTGTGTGATGGTGAACTCCTGTAGTTTTTGTTTGTCTGGGAAATACACTATTTCTTTCTCATATCTGAAGGATAGCCTTGCTGGATTTAGTATCTGTGGCTGGCAACTTTTTTCTTTTAGTATTTTGAATATGTCATCCTATTTTCTTCTCATCTGTAGAGTTTCAATTGAGAAGTCTACTGTTAGTCTAATGGGGGCTCCCTTGTAAGTTAACTTGATGCTTTTCTCTTGCTGTTTTTAGGAGTCTCTTTTTGTCTTTGGACTTAGCCAGTATGAGTATAATGTATCTCAGAGAAGATCATTTTGGATTAAGTATGTTTGGGGATCTTTGAGCTTCCTGGATCTGAAGGCCTGTGTCTCTCTCTATACCTGGTAAGTTTTCCAATATTTCATTGAATAGATTTTCAATGCCTTTACCTTTCTCTTCACCTTCTGGAACACCCATGGTTCAGATGGTGTGTGCTTAAATTTGTTTGCTAGCTCTCTTAGACTTTCTTCATTTTAAAAATTCTTCATTCCTTCCTCCACCCCCCCCCCCACCTGGGTTATTTCATAAAGACCATCTTTGAGATCAGATTTTTTTTTCTGTTTGCTCTAATCTGACGTTTAAGCTTTTGATTGTGTTTTTTATTTCTTTTAATTAATCCTTCAGTTCCAGAGTTCTGCTACATTATTTTATAAGGTGTTAATCTCTTTGTAAATTTCCCCCTTCATATCCTGGATATTTTTTCTCATTTCATTGTGTGTCTAACTGAGTCTTTTCTTATCTCACTGAGTGTCCTTAGATTATTGCTCAGAATTCCTTTTCAGTTATTTCAAATGTTTCCTGTTCTGTAGGGTCAGATCCTTGAGAATCACTATGTTCTCTTGGTGGTGTCATTTTTTCCCCCATATTTCTAGTATCTCTACATTGATTTCTGGTCATGTGGCAGATCAGTCACTTCTTCTGTTACTCTATAATGGACTTTGAGGTGAAAGACTTCCTCCTCTGGTGACTTTCCTTGTGTCAGTGCAGTAAAATATGCAGTGGGCCACTTGCCTGGTGGTCATGGCTGCTACTGTGGTAGCAAACTCTTCCTGTAGCAATGGAGTCTGTGGTGGTGGCTCTTGTGGACCACCTCTGTGGAAGTGATATGGGGCTTCTCAGTCACAGCAGTACTCTCTCCTGCCTTCTGTGTGGGCAGGTGGAGGGATGCCCAGGGCTTTTCTCTACCTTCCATTATAATCTTATGGGACCATTGTTGTATATGCAGTCTATCACTGACTGAAACATCATTATATGCTGCATGACTGTATATACATATGAGGGGTCTTCAAAACGTTTATGGAAAGATTTGTATTATCTTTTAATTCTATTTCTCCATGAACTTATAAACCAATTTAGAAGTTAACCTGTTTGATGAATCATTTCGTTCATCTGTAGAGTTCTTCTGTAAGCAAAGATTACATCCAAACCGAAAAACACCTATCTTTGAGTTTTTTGATTTATTTGTTTATGTTTTAATTTTTATTATAGTAAGAATATTTAACTTGAGATCTACACTTTTAACAAATTTTTAAGTGTATAATACAATATTGTTAAGTATAGGCACAATATTATACAGCAGATCTTTAGAACTTATTTATCTTGCTAATTGAAACTTTATATGCATTCAACAGCAACTGCACATTTTTTTTTTTTTATTCTTTCAATTTTTATTTTGGTAATTTTAATGTGCAAACGAGCACCTGAATGCACACATAGACAGTCCTAAAAGGGCTCAGGAAAAATAGTCTAGTGATGCCAAAATTTTTTTTTTTAATTTTATTTTGTCGATATACATTGTGGCTGATTATTGTTGCCCCTCACCAAAACCTCCCTCCCTCTTCCCTCCCCCCTCCCACCCATCAGTGTCCCCTCTGTTTGCTTGTCGTATCAACTTCAAGTAATTGTGGTTGTTATATCTTCTTCCCCCCCTGTTGTTTTTTTTTTTTTGTGTGTGTGTGTGTGTGAATTTATATATTAATTTTTAGCTCCCACCAATAAGTGAGAACATGTGGTATTTCTCTTTCTGTGCCTGACTCGTTTCACTCATGGACCTGAGAGAATTATATTAAGCAACCGCACATTTTATCCTCCCCCCATCCTCTAGCAACCATCTACTCTATGAGTGGGACTATTTTAAATACCTCATATAAGTGGAAGCATGCATTATTTATCTTTCTGTGACTGGCTCATCTCACTTAACATACTGAGGCATCACCTCACACCTATTAGGGTAGCCATTACAAAAAATAAAATCACAAAAGATAGCAAGTGTTGGCAAGTATGTGGAGAAATTGGAACACTTGTGCACTGTTGGTGGGAATATGAATTGTTATGGCCATTATGGAAAACAGTAAGAAGGGTCCTCAAAAATGACATAGCAGCCACTATGGAAACTAGCATATAAGTTTTTCGAAGAACTAAAACTATCATATGATCCAGCAATCCCACTTTCGCTGTATGAATCCAAAAGAATTGAAATCAGGATCTTGAAGATACATCTGCACTCACACGTTTATTGCAGCATTATTCACAATAGCCAGGATATGGAAACAACCTAAATATCCATCAACAAATGAATGGTTAAAGAGAATTGTTTTATATACATATCATAGAAGACTATTTGATCTTAAAAAAGAAGGAAATCCTGCCATATGTGACAACATGGATGAACCTTGAGGACCTCATGGTAAGTGACACTGCATGTTTCAGTCAGACTTTGAAATAAATCACTTTTCTTAAGCAGACCTCATAGTGACCATTTCCTGAATCTTATTCTTTCTCACTTTCTCCTGATGGAGAGATCTTCTTTTATCAGCCTTTGAATGCATTTCAAGGTTATGAGATAAATCAAACTTTAGATGCAGTTCCCTAATTGAATTACCTCTTCATACTCAATAAATTAATGGTTTGGGAACTAATTTTTGGATATTGGTTGTCTTTATGAAACAGAAAATCCATCAGATAGTTGATGTGTGAAGAAATCTGTTAAAATTTAATACATGGTTTTTGTGTTCAGTGGTCTAACTCTGTTTAAATGATATTAGTTGTGGTTGTCAGTAACAGTCTGTTTTCCTTAAAAAGTTATTCATTCAACTGGGTTTCCCCAATTGAGTTAGATATGAAAATGTGTGACATGATGATGGGATTCACAGTAGGAAGACAGGACTGTGACGAACTGGAACTAGCTATTTGGCTTGGGGGCAGAGAGGCCCATTTTCAGTAGAAAATAGTATTTGATGGGTTTGTTGACAATACAGAAAGAGGTATTAATAGGAACATCTATTTGAAAATATAGCAAGAAAGTAGATGGAATGTGAGAGCAGGGGAAATAAACTAAAACTTTTAAATATATGAGTAGAAGCTAATTAGCAATTTTAAGTCCACTTCCAATTCCAAGAAGAATAGGATACCAGGCAGATTCCTCAGACAGAGATCAATGCATCAAGTAAAAGGCAGGAATATGATTAACTTGATGGGGCATGAGGCAAAGAATGTGATTTTGGCAAGAAGTTGGAAATTCACTAGTGGTTTTTGGGACCCAGAGTCAGGATCAGACCAACCTAGCTGGGGCAACAACTGGCTGCCAGTTGACCACATGGTGAACCTTAAGACTGAATGCTCCTGCCTTGCACTGATAGAGACTAATAAAGGTTAAAACCTAAAACAAAAGTTGCAGGGTCCCAGCTGTGGGGAAACAAGGAAATCAGAGGGTGGGAATTAGAACCCAACAATACAAGGAAACTCATCATGTACACATTTAACTTACAGAAATTGTTCATGCTCAGCTAAAAGATTGTGTGGGACATCCTCTTTCATCTGCATTTTGTGTGTGTGTGTCTGCTTTCATTGCCCTAATGAAAGAAAGATTAAGAAGTAAAACAAAGGACTACTTATAGCACTTTTTAAAAGGCAGTTTTGACTCTGTGATTTTTTTCACGTGCTCTTCTTGAACATAAACTCCATGTAATGTATGACTTTAGTCTACTACCGTAAAAGGTCATTGGAGAGCCAGGAAAAGAAAGAGTGTCTGTGGCTGCTGGAGGATGCTGCTTCAGGAAAACTAGAGAGACAAAGAACTCTTAGTAGATATTCTTGGAACTAAGAAACAACTATTTATTCATCTTTTCAGCAAATACTTATTAAAACCCAAATATGTGCCGCAGGCACTGGGAACCAAAGAAGGATGACATAAGCTGCCTGTCTTACGAAAAAGGATACTGGAATGGAAAGCTGTGTAACTAGATATTTGCAATACAAATTATTAAGGCTCCAGGAGAGGTGTTAACAAAATACAGAGGGAATTATAGGAGGTAGTAGCTGCTTCTTTCTGTGGTCCAGAAGGCATCAGGCTAGTGGTTGCTTTGAGTTCACTGAAGAAATAAGAAAGATACAAGCCTTCCTGACAATGAAAACTCCTTTCATTTGCATAGTAAATTAAAGTTTTCAAGGCATTTTCAATACATCATTTTATGTACTATACAAAGAGTTCATTACCTCTGGTTTGTCTGTATTTTACAGATGAGGAGAGTGGATCTCAGCAGAAAAGTGACGCACACGAGCCATTCATGAAGATAAGGGGAAGGGCTGGATCTCATAACATTACGGGGCTTCCTGATACACTGTATATTGCTGCCTTTACAATCATATAAGTTGTGCTCGAGATAGTTTGACTTTCAATACTTAATGAAGCAGCATCAACATATTGACAGAAACTTTCTCCTCAACCAAACTTCTTTAGACAGTTTCCTCTGAGCCTTCTTTTTGCTAGGCCTTGTCATTGGGCCTTGTCTTTGGTCTGTGTAGTCCAGTCATAGCAAAACTCTTGCTAATTCACTTTAGCCAAAATTGCCCTACTTTCGATATCTGACCAAATTCCTCATCCCCCATCTTTAATAGCTGATTACCCTGGCCTGCCTTCAGTAAGAATCCTGTTAAGTCAATTTATCAAGAATCCCCCTACCCTTGATGTCTCCTCTTAGTAATTTTCCATCCACTCATTCCCTTTCTCTGCTATAAATCCCTGTCTGTCTTTGCTGTATTTGAGTTTAACCAGATCTGTCTCTTCTATTGCAATAACCTTCACATCTATTGCAATAGTCTCAAATAAATAAAGTTTTCCTTGCAGTTTTAACAAGTGTTAGAATTATTTTTTTCTTTAACACTAGTACCTAAAATTGAAATTTTGTTTATAAACCAGCTGAGACTAAGGTCATATAGTATTATCCTTTCATAAAAACATATGCATGCATTTTAAGCTTCTTGAAAGTTTTTTTTTAATTGAAAAATAATTGATTATACATATTTGTGGTGTACAGAGTTGACTATCAGTATTTGTGATGATCAAATCAGGATCATTAGCACATTCATCATTACAAAAAGTAATTATTCTTTGTGTCCATTACCCAATTTCTCCCTAACCCCCCTTGAAGTAAAAATGTTGTTGTCTTTAACTTTATAGGTCCACTACACTTAATATGGTGCATTTATATAAATGTTTAATAAAAACTTGGTAAATCCATATTTATGTCTGACAGGTGAGTTAATTAATTTATATTTGTTATTTTATTTTGTTTTATTACTAAAAATTTATTTTCTTTTTATAATCAGTGTAAGTCTTGAACCAATAGTCTTAGTTAATGATTTAATATTATCTTTGTAAATCCCTAAATATGGTCTTAAAGTTATTCATGCCTAATCCATTTGGTCTATTCTGTAACACAAATGAAAGACAGTACCCACTACCAGGAAGCAATGTATAGGGTAGACAGTGGAGGAGGAAATGGAGATTTTCTTTCAGTCTGTCTCCAAACATTTGAAATCAGGAAAGGAGTAACACATACTACCAAGAACAAAATAAAAAAAAACCACTTTTCTGTTTGCAGTCTTTCTTTTATTTATTTATTTATTTTTAGATGTGATTATTAACCTGTGGCAAAATCTAAGACCTGAGTTCGTTTTAACAATTTGAAAAGAAAAGCCAATTCACAATTTCCAAAATTACTCTTTAATCTTATGTGTAATAACAGCCAGAAAGAGTTATTTATCTCTCCCTGTGGGTTTAGACCTGTCTAATTTCTGTAGGGAATTATATATATAAGACATTGTAGATCTGGTGGCTGCCCTGGAGGAACTTATAATCTAAAACTAGAGAGAGAGTAAACAAAAATGAAAGATACTTAGTGCCAAAACCAATTTACTCTCTCCTATTTTAGAGGCTCCAGGGAGAGCAGAAATTTTCATTGCATGCTGCACTCATAACTTTTGGAGAAAAAAAAATTAATACTTAGTCATATATTGCCAGCTTAGTGGGTTCTATGATGTGAGCATTGTAAGAATGACTTTACTAGGTGAATAACAAGGAAATCATGAGCTTAGAGATTTTCAGTTGAGATCTCCAAAAGGAAAAGAGACAGACACAAACATCACATTGGTACATTTTTGAGAACCAGGAACTGTATAAGTATGGTTCCCCTGGTAACCTTTGTGTAGCCTGTGTGTATTAGCACAGTAGTTTCTCCTGTTTTCATATTGCAATCAAGAACTTCATTGTTTCGTTAATGCCATTATTTTACATTTCTTTTTTTCTTTCCTTTGGACTTACTTTAAATCAAGGTCTAAAATCTGGTGGTGGTTCTTAATTTGTCAGAACTCTTGGAAGCAAAATAAGACCTGAGGCAAAATTCAGAGAAAGTTTTAAAGATTTAAATTCTAGAAAGTGAAATGTGTTTTTGTAAAATCAAATTTTAAAGGGAGGCCAAAGAAGAATTTCTGAATAACAACAAATTCTGTTATCTAAATTCTATTATTAAAAAAAAATAGTTTAAATTATAGGAAGCCTAACTATTGGCACATAAACAATCCTGCAGGTAAGCAAAGTCATATCTGGTTGTAAATTAGAAGAAGGCTATCATTGTACCTTTTGCTGTCAGTAACTCTGAACAATTAGTCTGGTTGGTATTTCCTCTAAACGGAGTACACATGAAAGATTACTCCTTAAACTCTTCTTGGATTCACTTGTCTCCCTTCAGACTTCTAATTAGGTCCTACTTGTGACTCTTTTTAGCGTCTTTGGATCGCAGGACTTCTTAATCTCCCGTCATTCCCAGTTTAGTTAAACCCTATCGCTGTTCTTTATTGTGCTTTGCTATGTTTTATTGTAACAGCCCTCTTGATTTTGTTCTGCTGAGCCCTCCTGGAGAAATCTAGGCAAGCTTATCAATTGAATTGTGTGCAATTAAGTCCTCCATGAGGTTCTGCTATCCTTTTATGCATCATTAATTAACTTCCTATAGCATTTTCTTCAGTAGTTCTTCCAATCCTTTTTCAATTCCTTCCATCCTCCAACCACACAATTGTCTTCTTCAATCTAAGCAAAGATTTTTTTTTTTACTCGATTCATAAGGAGTTTCCTTCTCAAATCCTTTCCTCTTTATCTAAAAATTCTTTATGAACTTTGAGTAGATGGTCCTAACAAGAACAAAATGCATAATCAAAGAAGGATAATTCAAGGAGGGGGATGGTATTAGAGGAACTCTTTACAAAGGTAGGGGCTTTGTAGTGACCTGGGACTATTAAGTCTCTATGCCCCAAAGGACAAGTGGATAGAGCAGTTACTGGGTTTTGAAAGGAAAGATTCATATAGAGTTGGCCACCATGAGTGGAGCGGTGATCTTTACTGAGAAATGCAGCCAGCCCAAGGTGACTCTGAGTGTAAAGAGCCAGAGCCTGACTTCACTCTCCTCTCTTCCTCTGATCTCTTACCTGTTCTTCTATACATAAACACAAATAAAATTGAAAAAAAAAGATGAGATTAAATTTCCATGTACTTCCATGAAAATATGTCTATGTAAAAAAGTGAGTTGTAGAACTATCTATGTAATGGTAACCCCTTTTTTATATTGAAGCAATTTATATGCAGTTCATATTTTATGCCTGTTTATATATGTATGTATAAAAGTTAGAAGAATGTACACCAAAGAAGAGACTTTCACTTTTCTCTGCAAATTTTTAGGTTTGAAAAAAATCTTTTACAACAAGCATTGTATTACTCTTGTAATTGATGTTTAAAAGGAGTGATAGAGTTTAGGATACACCACCACAAAACATGACACCTTGGCATATTGATTATTTTAAGCTGAAGAAATTTTAGAAATGGCAGGTGCAGAAAGGACTTTATGACCTTCCCCTGGAGCAGGTCATAAGACACTCATGTGAGAGGTGCCCTCCCTATACCTGGAGGAAAGGAGCATCCTTATCTCTGATGACAGAGGGATGCTGAGAGGAATCTGAATGAATGGGCCTTGCTAAGTTTTCCTTATTTCACTACTCTTAGCTCATACTCCTTTTTGTCCTATCACATTTTACATGACTCTACACTCTTTATCAAATATAGCATAAAAATACTCAGGTTTTCTTTGGGTCTTCATTTGCTTATGAAGGCTCCCATGTCATGTACAACTTATATTTTAAAAATTTGTATACTTTTCTCTTGTTAATCTATCTTTTGTTATGGAGATCTAGCTGAGAACCCAAAAGTGTAGAAGACAAAAGATATTTTTTTCCTCCGCTACAGATTCTGGTCACTACAAAGGGACAGTAAAAAGCTGGGGCACTCCACTCACTCTGGATATTGCAGTTGAGGTCTGGGACAACTGACAAAAAGCTGGCAGAAATAAGAATTCTTACCTTGTTAGTTTTCTAGATCTCTGTAGTGCCTGGCTGAGTAAGGAGGTAGAGTATTTTTTTTTGTTCCTTTCTTTCCAAATTCAGATTAGCAGGAGAAAATCATTTGTACAAATTAGCTCTTTGAATTGTGACTCCTGTAAATTTGATTAACTTTGTTTTTGGGTACCCATTAGTTATTGACCTTTTTTCTCCCAGGGATAGCTATTGCTTTCCTGTTTGCCTTGTTTTCTGTCCTGAGATCTTGGCTTGGCTTTTCACCTGCTGGGGCATGCAGGTTGTTGGACCTGTGTTTGCAGGGAGCCAACTGTCAGGTTGGGAGCCCAAGAATATGGCCAGGTAGAAATGTGGGTCACACTCCATTTGTGGTAGCATCCTGCCAACCATTGCCAGCTCTCAGGGGGGTTGTAAAAGTCTTTATTCTTCTTCTTCTTCTTATTTTTTTGGTTATCTTTGGGAGTAGTTCTGGATCTTGGGACAGCTGCATCTTCCGCAACCTCTTTGGAATGCCTCTTACACTTCACGGTAAAGTCACAGAAGCCTTATTGGTTTTGGTTTTAAGTCCCTTGACATAGGTATGTCTTTGGTTTAAAAAAAAAAAAAAAAGAGTTCAACATTTCCAGGAATATCTATGTTTGCCCTGGCTGAAACTTGATAATGAGATATCCAAAAAGATTGTTTAAAGGGCTGTATGGACATAAGTTGACCTCATTGGAAACTGATACTCAAAGCCTGATAGGAGCTATTTTTTAAGGCCTCTCTGTTTGATCCTGCTTCTCCCATGGGAACTTCAGTTGACTGAAAACCCCCCTTTTCAAACTGCCTCTGCCTATGCTGCACCGTCTCTGTTCACTTCCTTCTTGTTGGTACGATTTTGCTGAGAATAATTTGGAACGTCACTGGCTTCTTTGAGAAACTTAAGATCTCCCCAAACTTGGTCCTCTAAGTTCTTCCCCTTCCAGTTACTTCTGCTCTTCCTGCCTCCTCTTGCCACCTTCGACCTTCAGTTCAGCCCACTCAAGCCCCTCTGTCATTTGAGAGTTAAGACCCCCTATTCTCAAAGAATTCATGGTCTCCCAAAAGCAACTATCTGAGGCTGAAAAGGAAAAAGGCTAATTGGATATAGACTGAATATTTTGTCCACTCAGATGAGTGTTGGAAACATCCACACAGTTGTTAAATGTCTGCTCAGTCACTCACCCAAAATGTAGTCCACAGCCTCCATAAGATTACATATCAGGACCAAAGAAAATCATAAAAATCACATCCACGAATATTGATAAACAGGTTACCTTAATTTGTCCCATTTGTGAGAAACACAGTTTGGACAAAAATGTAAGACAGAGATAAACCAGTGAGATTTGTATTACTGTGTTGCCTGATCCAAGGATAAAATTTTAAAATAAAGCTATAAGATATATGTTTGTATCTGTCTATATGTTTTTGTAGGTGTGTATGGACAAGGGTACTTAAAGAAGTTTGTGGAAAAATAGAATTGAAAGATAAAATATGGATCTTTCCATTAACTTTTTGAATACTCTTATATGTATCTTATGTGTATATGATATTTTTTCACATCCAGATGATAATTTTTTTTTTGTAAAAGAACTCTGGTTTAATTGGATTAAGAAAAATAAGTACTTATACAAAGTAAGTATTCTTAAAACTCTCAGAAATACAAAAACTAACTCGAAAGTATTAGTTTTTAAAAAATTTATATGATCTGGGACAATCCTTGGTAAAATAGATTTAGATTGTTAGTAAAATAAAACAGGCGTGTCTTCAGAGTTGTCAGCATTAAATATAATGCAGACATACAACTTTGTTCTACTTAAGTTTACTAGTCAAACAAGTTTATGTTATCTCTACTAGATGTTTAAGATTACAAAACTATAATTCCAACTTAAGAACAAAATATACAATAAAAATGAATTACTTTATGCATGTCAAGTATAGCAGTTAAAAAAAGAAAAGAAAAAAACAGAAAAATAAGAAAACAGAAAAATTAACTGTTCTTATTTATTAATGTCTGTCTTTCTGTGTTACCAATATTTTTATATCTATCATCTATCCATCTGTCTTTTTATTTATCTTCTTTTATGTTCCTTAAGAGTAGAGAGGGAGTATCTAAAGCATGAAATATGCCTTGGGTGGCTCAGATTCTGGTCGAAATCTTAGGAGCCACTGCTGAGCTGAGGCCATTAGAAGATGCTAAGTACGGAAGAGAGGTCACTCAGTAGATTAGGCCAAACTTCCCACATCACTGAGCTCTCACCTTTTATACAATTGAAATTAATTTACTAGCATATTCAAGCTGGCAGTTTGTGGCAAATTTGTAAAAAGATTACCAATTGAATTACAAATTCAAAAATAATTTTAGGTAATGATATATTTGGTGCTTATGATAATGTCGTGAAATATAAAGGTCTAGCCACTTGCTCAGAGGTAAATAGTCAGTCACAGTGATAAAGCAGAAGATTGCTCCTGAGGATCCCCTCTTGTTCTTTTCTTCAGTAATGAGATCACCATGTGTCAAATATGTAATGTTCATGGTTAATGTGCATGGGTATGGGGTGAAGTTTGGTTTTGGAGTGCATCTTGTTATCGAGGTTCATGGTTATTTCAGAGGCTACAAAGGTACAAGTATGAGTATCTTTTTCTTATAATAAAATAGGACTTATTTCCACGTATTCCTACTTAGTTCTCATAAAGGATAACAGTTTTGACATAAAGATTATTTTAAAGTGAAAACATTGAAGTATCATCTAAACTTCCCTTAATGACCAAAGCAGAGCCTCCTGAAAATGCAGCTGTCATTAACCCCCTCCAAGGGAGTTTCCTGTGAATTCCAGGAATAAGACGGATTACCCAGTCCCATAAACATAAAAAAAAAGAACCTTCCATCCTCTCCTTCTGAAGCACTGAAACAACTCAACTTTTTGTGAAATTGTTATACTGTTAAGTTGGTATGAAAACCTTTACATGTGTTGTAAAAGATGGTTTGAAGGGAAGTAACTCATGATAATATCTAGCTTTGTTTAACGTCTATGAAATTTTCACAAACATTATTTTTAAGAACACATGAATTAAATTGCTGTAAGTAGAATAAATGAATATACCTTTCAACAACAGTCATGTTCTATAATAAATTTACAAGGGTTCTCCAGAAAACAAAATTAACAGGATATATATGTGCATATATACGTGTACTTCAAACAGTTTATGGAAAGATTTGTATTATCTTTTGATTCTATTTCTCAACAGTTTTTTAAAAGTACCCTTGTGTGTGTGTGTATGTGTATGTGTGTAGAGTGTATGTACATATATGCAAGGCTGTGTGTGTGTGTGTGTGTGTGTGTGTGTGTGTGTGTATGGGGGAGAGAGAGAGACAGAAAGAGAGAGGATTATAAAGAATTGGCTTTTGTGATTATGGAGACAGATAAATTCCAAAGTCTGCAGGTTGAGCAGCCAAGCTCTAGCTATAGACCCAGAAGCCAACGTTGTATTCCAGTTGAAATTCAAAGGCCTGAGAACCAATGATATAGATTCAGTCTGAAGGCTGGGAAGCACAAGACTGAGGAAAAGAAGATATTTCAGTTTTAGTCAAAAAAGGAGTAAAAAAACTGATGTCCCAGGTTGAAGGCAGTGAGGTGTGAGCAATCCCCTCTTATTTGTAGAAGGGTTGGCCCTTTTGTTCTATTCAGGACTTCAGTTGATTGGATGAGGCCCACCCACATTAGGGAAGGCAATCTTCTTTTCTTAGTCTATTGATGTAAATGTCAAATGCATCCCAAAACACCCTTAGAGAAAAACCCAGAATAATGTTTGGCTAAATATCTGGGCACCCTAGGGTCCAGTCAAGTTGACACATAAAATTAATCATAATAAGTCCAATCCTTGTCAATTCAGCACCCTTATCCATTTCCCTAAACAATACTTATTCTCCAAATGAGCACAATAACAAAGTCATAATTCCACCTAACCAATTACAACTGTCTTGCTTACAAACTAAAATGTGTTAACTCCTTTCCCAGAAGAGGAGGTAAAGTCCTTGAATGTGTTTACTCTTGTCCTTGATATCTCATAACTTAAATACTATGATGAATAATTAATAACATTGAAACACTACGATATAAAGTCAATACATTTTATGTTACATGGTAAGGAATTCAAGTTAGAAGAAAACAAAGATATTTACATATAAGTACGTATCTGCATTAGAATAGTTTCCAAAATCTTTTTGGTAACTTGCAATTTTAAATTTATGCTAAGCTAAGTTAAACAATACAAGTAGATATTCATTAAATATCTAGATCATTTCTAAGTAAGATAAAATACTACAGTGTTAAGTTTAAGTTTACATACTTTTGGCCTTTTTATTTTCACAAAGAGACTAAGGGTATTTGAATCTGTTAATATGCATGTTCTCTTGCCACACTGAAAACAATTTTTACTATGAAGAAGCACATACCTATAGAAGTTGTGAGATGGTATATTTATAAAATTTGACAATCTACTATAGAATGTGGGTATATGACACAGTTTACAATTGTCTACCTCCCAGTTTTCTCTGTAAAATTAATGTTGCTAAAGATTAATAATTATGTTTAATACATGAGGATACTTCGAAAATTCATGGAAAAATAGAATTGAAAGATAATGCAAATCTTATTTAATCAAGAGTGCACAAACTTTTTGAAATGCCCTCATATGTGCATAAAACTACTAAAAATAATAGGAACGAGAGAAAAAATTTTATATAAGAAGTATGCAAGTAATGTAAAATGTGCTTTGTTAATGGAAAAAAAGAGTAATTTTGTCCTAAAGTAAAATGACTGGTTGGTCGAGAGAGAAAAAGAGAGAGAGAGAGAGAGAGAGAGAGAGAGAGAGAGGGAAAAGTGTTGAACAAAACCTAAATGGATATGGAAAGCTGTAAAAAGTTTGTGGAAAAGAGATTTCATCTCATGTGGTCAAGCTGGCTAAGAAATTTTATGCTATTAAAAATATCTTTTTGAAGTTACATTTTATCAGTATTATAAATTTTTGTCAGTTAATTTTGTATTTAGAAAACTTGCTAACTCTCTCTTTTTATGATTTAACTGTACATTCATTTGTGGTTTTTTGGTAGATAATTACATTGACTCTGAATAATGATAGTTTGTTCCCTTATTTTCAGTTATTTTACGTTTAGTTTGCATTCATTACGTTATTGTGCTGATTTAGACCTCCACTACAATATTTAATTGAAATGGTAATGAAGAGCAACTTTCTCTTGAAATGATCATCAGAGTAATGCTTCAATGGCGTATTTTTGGGGGGTGGAGGGAAATACCATTAATCAGGTTAAACGATTTCCCTTCTAATTCTAATTTTCTAAGAGTCCTTTTTTTTCTAACTATGAGGAGGTCAGATTTTATCAGCTACTTAGATCATTTTTGTTTTTGTTAAATCCATTAATGTGATGAATTATTCTAATTTATTTTCTAATGTTAAAAGTCTTTGCATTCCTGGGCTATACCAAACAGTCATTCTGTATTACTTTTTTTTTTTTATACGTTATTTAATTCAATTCCACTATATTGTATTTAGGACTTTTAAAACTGTTTATAAGTGAGGTTTTTCTATAACTATCTTTCCTAATATTCTTGTCATATTTTAGCTTTAAGATTTAACAACCTCATAAATTAAATTAAAGATTGCTCATTATCCTCTCTTTCATTCTTTCTCACTCTCTCATTTCTTGAAAGTGGAAATATTTACTACTTAAAATATTAGAAGGAAGTTGCCAGTAAACTAACTACAGACTTTTTTTGGAGGAGGGGGAGAAATATTGGTCTAATGCATACAATAAATCAGGATTTTAAAAGATTTTTCTTGATTTAGTACTAACATATAATATTTCTAAAACAAATATTACTATTTTTTATTCATATTATTTTTTTCTTGATTATTCTTACGAAAGTATTGCTAATTCTATTAGCATTAATTTGGGGGCATTCTTTCTTCTACCTATTTTATTTTTGTTTTCTATTTTATTTTGGCCATTATATATATTACCTACTCTCTTCAAGCTCTCTTTGGATATATTTTATATCTTTATGTACCTTTTTATGTTGGATGCTTAGCTCATTAATTTTGAATCAGGAAAATGTAAATCAAAACTACTGTGAGATACCACCTCATACCCACGAGGACGGCTATTACCAAAAAGTGAAAAGATAACAAATGTTGTCAAGGGCGTGGAAAAAGGGGAGCTCTTGCACACTGTCGGTGGGGATGTAGATTGGTACAGCCATTATGGAAAACAATATAGAGGTTTCTAAGGAAATTAAAAATAGAACTACCATATGACCCAGCATCCAGCAATCCTTCTTCTGAACATATACCTGAAGAAATTGAATCACTAGCTCACAAAAATATACACACTCCCATGTTCACTGCAGCATTATTGACAGTAGACAAGGTATGGAAACAACCTAAGTGCTCATTGGCAGATGAATGGATAAAGAAACTGTGGCACCTATATGTAATAGAATATCATTCAGCCTCAAGAAAGAAGGAGATCCTGCAATTGCTACAACATTGATGAATCTGGAGGACATTATGCTAAGTGAAATAAGCCAGACACAGAAAGAAAAATATTACATGATTTCACTTATATGTGGAATCTTTAAAAAAAATTTTTTTTGAATATGCAGACATAGATAATAAAACATTGGTTACCGGGTGGGTGAGGGGAGGAGGAAATGGTAAGATGTAGGTCAAAAAGTAGCAAATATATAGGATGAACAAGTCTAGAGATCTAATGAAAAACATGAGGACTATGGGTAATAAAACTGTACTATATTTCTGATTTCTGTTAAATGAATAGATTTTAGTTTTGTAACAAAAACAAAACAAAACAAATGGGTAACTATGTGAGACGATGTATATGTTAATTTGCTTCACTACACTAACCAATTTGCTGTATATATATATATATATATATATATATCCCATAACATCATTCTATTGAGAAACCACATTTAATAAGCAAATCAGCATCTGTATTAGCCAGGGTTCTCTAGAGAGAAAGAACCTATAGGACAGATAGATACATATGTATGTAGATAAAGATATGTGAGAAGGGACTTATTGTGAGAATTGGCTCAAACAATTATAGAGTCTAAAAAGTCTTGCAATGGGCTGTCTGCAAGCTGGAGAACCAGGGAGGCCAAGGCCAAGTCTAAAGGCCTTAGAACCAGGGAAGTCAATGGTGTAACTCTAAGTTCAAGGCCTGAGAACCCAGGTGGTTGCTGCTGCAAGTCTTGGAGTCCAAAGGCCAGAGAACCTGAAGTTCTGATGTGCAAGGGCAAGAAAAGAAGGGTGTCCCAGTGCTAGAAGAGAGCAAATTCACCTTTCCTCTGCCTCTCCTCTGCCTCGTTCTCTCTGGGCCCTCAGCTGATAAGATGGTGCCCACCCACATTGAGGTCGAATCTTCTTTACTCAGTCCACTGATTCAAATGCCAACCTCCTCCAGAAACACCCTTACAGACATATCCAGAAATAACATTTTACCAGCTATCTGCATATTCCTTAATCCAGTCAAGTTGTCACCTAAAATTAACCATCACAGCATGTAATGTTATGTCAAGACCAATAATGAAGGCATATAGCTTTACATAGATTTAATTTATCTCTTCCAATAAAGTTTAATTATTTCTGCATATTCTGGTATCTGAGTTGAAGATTCTGCTGTTTTTATTGGCTTTCTTTACCTGTAAAAAATCCTTTCTTTACTTTTAAAAGAATATGTCTGTAGCACGATCTAGGGAAAATGGTCATATATTCTTTTCAGCATATCTAAATGAAAACCTCTTGACATTCAACATAAGATTCTGGACAGACAGACTACTTCAAACACTCAGTAGGCAGAATATTTTTGTAGTGTTAAACCTAGTATTGATGATGGATGTTGGTTATTTTGAAAAATAATAATAGAAATGTGGTTACACAGATGGTGAATAGTTAGGATCGGTAAATTTCTATTTTATCTGGAATATGTCAGCCCAATTACATTTAAAAGACTGAGTATATGCATTTGGATTCCATACTCTTACTTATGGCATTCCTTTCTCTAGTACCTTCATTTAATAAAATGCTGCATAGCCTTCAGGCATAGGAGTTTTACCTAGCACCCATTTTCATTATGCATGTAAAAAAAAAAAAAGTCCACTTAACTGAGAAATAGAAATATATTAGTTAAAATTTAGTTTACTTGTGAGTGACTGAAAACTCAAAATACTCATGTTTTAAACAAGGCAAAAGTTGATTTATCTCTGATACAAAAGCCTGGGTACTTGGCCAGGAGTCAGTATAATGGCTCCCTAATCATCATGAACCCTGACTTCTTCTGTCTGCTTTTGCTCTGCTATCCCAACATGAGCTTCCATCTCATGGTCAAAGTTGGCTTCTCTAGCTCCATTCAGCATGTCTTAATTACAGCCAAGAGAAGGAGAAAGGAAAGATGAGAGAAGGGCCTACTTCCTTCAAAGGTACTTTGCAGAAGTTGCAGATACCTCTTTCCCTTACCTCCACATGGAAACGACTTAGTTGTTTCTCATCCTAGCTGCAAGGAAAGATGGGAAGTTTGGTGTTTATTCTGAATATTTTCAGCTAAAGATGGACAAAGGAGAGAATGGATATTGGGGACAAACGTCAATCTATGACATAGTAAATACCCTTCAGGACAATATATCTGTATTAAGTTTCTATTTGCTACCATAGCAAATTACCACAATTTAGTGGCTTAAAACAACATAAATTTATTATCTTACAATTCTGGAGGCCAAAAGTCCAAAATGAGTTTCACTGGGCCAAAGTCAAGGTATTAGAAGGGCCATGTTCCATCCAGATGCTTTAGAAGACAATCTGTTTCCTTGCCTTTTCCAGCATCTAGAGGCTATCTGTGTTTTTAGCTGGTAGCCCCCTTCCAAACAGCAGTCACGTCACCTGACCTCTGCTTCTGTCATCACATCTCCTTTTCTTCCTCTGCTTCTATCACCATATCACTTTTTCTCTGACTCTCCTTCTTCCTTTTTAAAGGACCCCTGTGATTACATTGGAAGCACGAGGATAAGCTTCTCATGTTAAGATTCATAATTTTAATCACATCTGCAAAGTCCCTTTTGACATCTAAAGTAACATATTCACAGATTTTGGGGATTAGGACATGAACATCTTTGGGAAGCACTATTAAAGCTACCATAACATCAAAATATAGAGAAAGTATCAAATGATATTTATATTATAAAGTATATTATAATTCAGTTAATATTTTCACTTATATTTTCATGTGTCATTTTTGAAAATTGTTCTGAGTTAGGTAGGACATGAACATGACCCCAATTTAAGAATCATATTGAGGTTCAGGTAGGACAACTGAGTTTTTCAAAATCACATAAATTATTAGTGAAGGTAGGTACTAAGGTCTAGTGCCCTTCTAATAGATCCTGCTGCTCAAATGCCATAGTAACCTTGAGATTGCTCATCTTTTGCAATGAAATCTATCTTTCCTTCCTAAGTCTGCCCCATAGCACTTCAGTTAAATATTCCTAGAGGAAACAATCACATTCTGCCTTGTGGAATATCTCATTGTTTTTACTGAGCTTCTTGAAAAAAAGAAGGATATCTTACCATCTTCACCTTCCTCTAAACACTTTACCACAGTGTGATGGACAGTTTTTTATGTCAACTTGGCTAGACTAGGGTTCAAAGATTTTCATTCAAAGGCTAATTTATGTTTCTGTGAAGATATGTTGTAGATGTGATTAAAGTCCATAATCAGTTGATGTTAAGTGAAAAAGACTATGTCCTAGATAATAGAGTCATCCTCATTCAATCATTTGAAAAGCCTTAAGTGCAGAACTGAGGCTTCCCTGAAGAAGAAGAAATGTTGCTTGTAGATAGTAGTTTCAGCTGAAGGTCCATTCTGCTCTTCAGATTTCAGATTTGCCTTGCCAGCCCACAAAGTCATGTAAGCCATTTTTTCTGCAATAATTCTCTTAATATATATTTCTTACTGGATCTGTTTTTCGTTTGAACTCTGACTGATACATATAGGTTAATAGTCCTCTATTTATGAGTGCTGATCCAAGAAATCTGAAGATTTTGGCACTACTTGGTATGATATATTAAAATTAAATTAAACAGTCACACAAAACTCTGAATGACTATATAACAACTTATTATTCCAAAAAAAAAAAAGAGTTTTTGACATGGTCTTAAAGATCTTAAACTTATTTCTTTAATCAAGTCTACATTAAGATTGTATTTGTTTTGAGTACGAATCAGTGTTTTATCTCTGAAGACAACAATTTTACTTTCTATATTGTTACCAGCATTCGAGGAGTAGCTATCATTATTGTTATATCTAAGTATCCATTCATTCATTCAGCAAAGGTATTTTTGCCTATGTTCTAAAACTATAAAACACAATAGTGAACAGACAGAAAGAGATTCTGCCCTCTCAGTGCCTTCAGCAGTAGGAATATAGAAATAAATAGGCAGATATTTTCCTATTTCTTTCTAGAATAGCCAAAGAGAGCCAAGATTTCTTTCTGAGCACCACATTCCACTTTCTCAGAATTTATAGCTGAACATTAAAAGGGCCTCCATTTTAAAAAATTGTTATTTACTGATAGGAAAGAGTTAGAAGCTGATAAGAAAAGCCATTTTCTTTGTTCCCACCCCCGTTTTAGCCAAGAAAAAAAGAGGGTCAAAAAAAGATGGAAGACCTCTGCATTCCAGGCCAGGAAATTCCTGGAATACCAGTCTGTTTCCAATAACAGCGGGTCATTGCTTGTATCAGCCTGTATTGCTGAAATGCAATAAGCACTGATTATACCACAAGTACTAAATGCCAAACAATGCTCATAAATCTTGGTAGAAATGTGGAACACAGGACTCACATCTCACATTTCCTTTGTACTTTGGTACTAAGTAAAAAGAAAGATTTTTGAGTTAGGGACTTCTTCCATCTCTAAGAACGTCTCTTGATTGTGTACTTGCAGGTTTCCTCGTGGCTTATAGCAGCTGTTTTCCTGACACTGTCTTCCACATTCTGTTCATTCTTCCACTTATTCCTGTGTTCCTATTCAGAATTTACTTTTTTGATAAAAGTATTACAATGTCATTTGAATGACTCTGTTCCTTTAATAATTTTATATCATAACCTACTTTATTTGTACTAAGCTTGTGATCCTGTAATGAGTTAAAAGTTCATGATTTCTCTAAGAAATAAAACAGATGCTTAGAGAAATCACCTTTTCAATCAAAGGACCCTTGAAGAGCGTCCAAGGAAGACTCTCCTAGGAAACTTGGACTATATTTTTAAAAAAATTTCTACATGAGATTTTAAAATAGATATTTTTTCACCATCATTTTTTCTTTAATCCTTACTGAGTGATTCAGAATTAGACTATTTTCAACATACATAATTACTATGTTATCTGTGGCAATTTTCAGTAAAAATCAGCAAAAATGTTCTTGCTCCCAAAATGCTATATTTGAGTGGCTTTTCATACTGTGTGTCTTACAAAGAAAGTTCTCCTAAAAGTTTTTCCACAATGTTTGAAATTTTCATTTCTGAACCATGGGACTCAACATTTCCATTATTAATCCTTAAAGGAAGCTCAGTAATCTTCCCTCATCCCCAGTACAGGAAGCAGGCAGTTGAGCACAGTTTTCAACAAAGACTATGAACCATTGAGGAACTTAATTAGCCATGTAAAAGTAAGAGTTGGGGGCCAGCTTCATCTCCATAGCGGACATTTGTAAGTCATTGCCTTTTCTTTTATTTTAGAAAAGTTAAATCAGAGGTCAATATATAATGTGGTAAGTGCCCTTTGATATTAATAACCCGGCACATCTGGTGAGGTATCTAGTTTGTGTAGCAAGGAAGACCTTAGAAAAGACAAACCATCTTGTTGGACAAATTTTTCTCTTCCTTTGGGTATATACCCAGAAGTGGGATTGCTGGATCATACAGAAGATCTATCTGTAGTTGTTTGAGAAAACTCCATACTGTTTTCTACAGTGGTTGTACTAATTTACAGTCCCACCAGCAGTGTAGTAATTCATGTTTATGATAAAAAAAAAAAAAATCCAAACTGCACGGAAAGGTATAGAGTTAGAAGGGCAGGTCCTCCATTCTCTCTTGTTCTCACTTCCCAGAAGTAACCACTAGTGTATCTTTTCACAAACTTTTCCCTTATATGTAGCATAATGTTTATATATTTTTTCCTCATAGGTATCATATATATGTAGTAATCCAAAAGTTGCACTTTTCAGTTGGCAGTATATTTTGAACATCCTTTTGTGTAAATACATACAGCTCTTCCATTTTCTTCTTAAGGCCTGTGTTGTCCATTGTCTCTCATTAATGAATGCTCACAGTAACAACAACATTAGTGATAATTTGAACCTGTGCTACATTTTTACAAGATATTTAATGTGGGTTTGAGAAGGCAGAAAAATGCCCGAGGGCCAGAAACGTAAGACAGTCTGTGATAAAACTAAAATTGAGATCTTGTACTTGGAAGGCAGGTTTATTCTAACGAGGGAATTTGAAGGAAGCCTTAGAAAGGAGATATTGCTTGAGACAGATCTCAAAGAATGAGTTAGGTACTGACATAAAGCAATGGGGAAAAAGTCATTCTAGTTATGAGCAAAAGCATAATGAAGGCAGACTTGATGTTACTGTTTGATAAGGGGTGATTGCAGAAGAGATGGCAGTGAAGGATGATTAGTGAGCAAAGTTGTTGAAGATAAATTCAGAAAAATAGATGTTAAGGAATAAAATGAGAAATATAGGTTGGGTTCAGAGAGTGCATGACTTTAATTTTGGGTTTAGGAGTTTGAATTTTAAGCTATAGACCAGTGGCTTTCAATGGAGGATAACTTTGCCCCCCAGAAGATATCTGGCATTTTCTGAAAACATTTTGCATTGTAACAGGAGAGATGGGTGCTCTGGTACCTAGTAGATAGAGACCAGGGATGCTCCTACACATGCTACAAGGCACAGGGAAGCTCCTTTCCCACACAAAGACTTATTGGTCTGAAAATGTGGATGCTGCTGAGGTTGTGAAACTCAAATGACACCCAAACTTGTTAAATTCTGCATGTCATCCGTAAACAAAAATAGTTATATGTATAGTTGCATCCTTATATACATACACATATACATATAATTACATAAAGATACATAAAGATAAATATTTAAAACAATGTATTATTTTATTTAATTTATTATTTATATGTTGATTCATTTTTCTGTCCCCCAAATATTATTAGTATTTTATTACATTATTAAATATTAACCATATTTTTACAGTGAGAAAAATGAGTGAATTTCTGTTTCTCTGTTAAATTTGCCTTTATTTGGTTTAACCACTGCTGAAGCTAAAGCAATATGTCAAAAAGTAATGTAGATACAAATAGAACAAATGTACCATTTTCTATATTTATTAAATCATGATATTTCTTTTTAAAACCTGTCCGTTAATCTTGTAGAGGTTTTTGTTGAAATCTGAGTAGTAAATTTCTGTGTTTATTAATGTCAATTATTTATTTTTCACAGTTTACCAATTTTGCATTTTTATTCTATTAAGAAGTAGCTTCTAAACCTAATAAAATTTTGAGCTTGGATGGTATTTTAACATGTTAAAAAGTCTTTTTTTCCACTTTTTAAATTTTGTGAATAAGAGTTTTTCTCAGCAATAAAATTAAACCTGGAAAGGTATATTTCAAATATCCACTTTAAAAATGCCTTTTACATAGCATGAATCCTTTTGAAAGGAGTTACTTCCTCACTCATTACTAATTCATAATCTTTACCATGGGGTATAGATTAACTATGCAAGTATTTATTCTTTCAGCATCTGCTGGTCAACATATTTGTGAAAATCACTTGTCATTACAGAAAGGAGTAAAATATTTGAAAACTAGTCTCTTTTGTAAAACTACATAGTTCTTCATTAAATGTTATACTTTTAAATAATCCTCCCTAGCCAACAAACATTTGTGTTGTATATATAATTTGCCCAGCCCCCTTAAACTCATTAGAAAGTATTTTAATGACTCTATTAAGTCATTTAAAAAAGAATGACTACAGGTTACACAAGGTCTTACACTCTGCGATGCCAATGTAAATGAAGGAGTGAGGGTGCTGTATGGGTGGAATCTACCCCATTGCCTCTCAGGATACCAGGAGTATCTCTGACCAAGACAGTGTTGGGATATTGTGAATAATGGAACTTAATATTAAAAATGTTTATTATTTCCAAGTGTTTTTAGATAAACATAAACAAATAAGTATTCAAATAGTTTCTTTCTAAACCCCAATAAATTGTCTTATGCACCCTTTTTTTGGGAACCTCTGCAATACAGAACTGAAGCCATTTAAGGTTTCTGAGGAGAACAGTGATATGATTAGACTAGTATTTTAGGGAGTTAACACAGGTTTCAGTCTATTAGTCAACACATTTATCAAGGCCACTTATGGGATCGATTTTAGGGGAAGAAGGATTAAGGTTAGGTGGTGTATAAGATAGCACAGTCAACAGAGACTGAGGAACACAGCTAAGATGGGGTTTTCATTTGACAGACTTTATGAATATTGAATCAATAATTATGTAACAATAAGAGTAAAATGAGTTAATAGGGCTAGAAAGAGAGAGAGAGAATAGAAAATCTTGGAGGAAAATAGCTATCAACGGAAATAGAAAATTAGGATAAAGACTAGGTTTTTGTTATTTTAGGGTCAGGAATAGACAGTGACCCTGTTGATTCTTGACAGCTTTGTCAGCGATCTTCATTCCTGTTATATTAAAGAACTTTTCACAGTGAAACAGACTTTTAAAAAATTTTCCATAACTTCTGTTGAAAAACAAAACCCAGAAACATTATTTGGTCTATATGAAATATTCAAAATAATTGACAATGAATATTACGCATTAAAAAAACCCCAGATAGCCCACTATGTTTATAAAGGGTTTGCCATCTAAGGATACTGAATGGAAAAAGAAAAAAATCCCCAGAAATATTTTCAGCTCTTAAAAAGAGCCACATATTACTATGTAGTTATTTTAATAGTATAATCTAATGTTGTGCCAGTCTCCTGGTGACTACTTTAAACATTTTAAACTATGTATTATTTCCTAAAGCTAATCACACAGACACAGATTCTTTTTCATCTCTTCCAACTTGGTTCTTCCTTACTTCTAAGGTTTGCAATGTTAGTGTTATCAGTATAACAAATCTGCCAAAAAAACCCACAAAAAAACCAAACCAAAGCAAACAATTTAGAGATTGCTTCTGGGTAAACCAAGACTCTATCAGCATCAAAGGGACTTTTCTTTTCTTTTCGTCAGTCTATCTGTTCTTTCTTAAGGTGGTGACAAAGTTATTGAGAAATAACCAAGAAAAGATGATGGTATAAGGGGAAGAAGTTTTAGTTTTCTCTTTCCAATAAGAGATCGTTAATTTAGGAAATAACATTCTAGATATTATAAATCAAATAAGCAGGTAGAAAGGAAAGGAAAGATGTAAAATATAACATCAGACTATTTTGAGAACTGAAGTAGTTAAAATTCATTATTCTTTGCCAAACATATTTTTGTTTGCTTAGGGTAAAGCAGCCATTCTAGTATTTCAGTATTTTAGCAGAGAACAGTACAGTGAGAGCACTAGGGAACCCTAGTTTGAAGCCAGATCTCCTTAATTGATTAGAATACATTTTGTAAAAAATAAATAGTCAAAAGGACTCAGATGACACAACATCACCCACCTGGCTGAAGTGTGTTGCATATAATTTTATTTCTGTCGTCCACCTCTGTTGTGCTTTAGGGCTTACAAAATTGGTGACATTTTAAACCTGCTTATTTTAAATCTAGTAAAAGCAGTCAGATTTCTGACTTTTGACCCAGAGGTAGGACAAATTGTTAACTCTTATAATCAAAGTAGTTGTCAGTCATTCTCCTTGAAATCCCTATTTCCTCATGGTGAGGGCCTCTTTAATAATGCCATCTATTATTTTGTGAAGCCTGGCCCAAGATGAACAGGTATGTATCTATGCCTTGGTTCTGCCTAATAGTTTTGGCTAATTTTATTCTAGAGAAAATTTCTATATAGCCATAGAGCATAGTAGTTAAGATTTATCATCCTAGAATTGAATCTGCATTTATTTTTTTATTTTTATTTTTTTTTTTTAATTTTATTTTGTCGATATACATTGTAGCTGATTAATGCTCCCCATCACCAAAACCTCCCTCCCTTCTCCCTCCCCCCTCCCCCCCAACAATGTCCTTTCTGTTTGCTTGTTGTATCAACTTCAAATAATTGTTGTTGTTATATCTTCTTCCCCCCCCCCCCCGGTTTGTGTGTGTGTGTGTGTATGTGTGTGTGTGTGAATTTATATATTAATTTTTAGCTCCCTCCAATAAGTGAGAACATGTGGTATTTCTCTTTCTGTGCCTGACTTGTTTCACTTAATATAATTCTCTCAAGGTCCATCCATGTTGTTGCAAATGGCAGTATTTCATTCGTTTTTATAGCTGAGTAGTATTCCATTGTGTAGATGTACCACATTTTCCGTATCCACTCATCTGATGATGGGCATTTGGGCTGGTTCCAACTCTTGGCTATTGTAAAGAGTGCTGCGATGAACATTGGGGAACAGGTATACCTTCGACTTGATGATTTCCATTCCTCTGGGTATATTCCCAGCAGTGGGATGGCTGGGTCGTATGGTAGATCTATTTGCAATTGTTTAAGGAACCTCCATACCATTTTCCATAGAGGCTGCACCATTTTGCAGTCCCACCAACAATGTATGAGAGTTCCTTTTTCTCCGCAGCCTCGCCAGCATTTATCGTTCATAGTCTCTTGGATTTTAGCCATCCTAACTGGGGTGAGATGGTATCTCAATGTGGTTTTTATTTGCATTTCCCGGATGCTGAGTGATGTTGAGCATCTTTTCATATGTCTGTTGGCCATTTGGATATCTTCCTTAGAGAAATGCCTACTTAGCTCTTTTGCCCATTTTTTAATTGGGTTGCTTGTTTTCTTCTTGTAAAGTTGTTTGAGTTCCTTATATATTCTGGATATTAATCCTTTGTCAGATGTATATTTTGCAAATATTTTCTCCCACTCTGTTGGTTGTCTTTTAACTCTTTTAATTGTTTCTTTTGCTGTGCAGAAGCTTTTTAGTTTGATATAATCCCATTTGTTTATTTTTCCTTTGGTTGCCCGTGCTTTTGGGGTCGTATTCATGAAGTCTGTGCCCAGTCCTATTTCCTGAAGTGTTTCCCCTATGTTTTCTTTAAGAAGTTTTATTGTCTCAGGGTGTATATTTAAATCCTTAATCCATTTTGAGTTGATTTTAGTATACGGTGAGAGGTATGGATCTAGTTTCATTCTCCTGCATATCGATATCCAGTTTTCCCAGCACCACTTGCTGAAGAGGCAGTCCCTTCCCCAGTGAATAGGCTTGGTGCCTTTGTCAAAGATCAGATGGCAGTAAGTGTGTGGGTTGATTTCTGGATTCTCTATTCTATTCCATTGGTCAGTGTGTCTGTTTTTATGCCAGTACCATACTGTTTTGGTTATTATAGCTTTGTAGTATAGCTTAAAGTCAGGTAGTGTTATGCCTCCAGCTTTATTTTTTTTGCTGAGCATTGCTTTGGCTATTCGTGGTCTTTTATTGTTCCATATAAATGTCTGAATAGTTTTTTCCATTTCTGAGAAAAATGTCTTTGGAATTTTGATGGGGATTGCATTGAATTTGTATATCACTTTGGGTAGTATGGACATTTTCACTATGTTGATTCTTCCAATCCAAGAGCATGGAATATCTTTCCATCTTCTTGTATCCTCTCTAATTTCTCTCAGCAGTGGTTTGTAGTTCTCATTATAGAGATTTTTCACCTCCTTGGTTAACTCAATTCCTAAGTATTTTATTTTTTTGGTGGCTATTGTAAATGGGCAGGCTTTCTTGATTTCTCCTTCTGCATGTTCACTATTGGAGAAAATAAATGCTACTGATTTTTGTGTGTTGATTTTGTATCCTGCTACTGTGCTGAAATCATTTATCAATTCCAACAGTTTTTTTGTAGAGGTTTTAGGCTGTTCGATATATAGGATCATGTCATCTGCAAACAGGGACAGTTTGACTTCATCTTTTCCAATCTGGATGCCCTTTATTTCCTTCTCTTCTCTGATTGCTCTGGCTAGTACTTCCAACACTATGTTGAATAGGAGTGGTGAGAGTGGGCATCCTTGTCTAGTGCCTGTTCTTAAAGGAAAAGCTTTCAGCTTTTCCCCATTCAGGATGATATTGGCAGTGGGTTTGGCATATATGGCTTTAATTATGTTGAGATACTTTCCCTCTATACCTAACTTATAGAGGGTCTTTGTCATGAATGAGTGCTGAACTTTATCAAATGCTTTTTCAGCATCTATAGAGATGATCATATGGTCCTTGTGTTTGAGTTTATTAATATGGTGTATCACATTTATTGATTTGCGTATGTTGAACCAACCTTGCATCCCTGGGATGAATCCCACTTGATCGTGATGAATAATTTTTCGTATGTGTTGCTGTATTCTGTTTGCTAGTATTTTAGTGAGGATTTTTGCATCTATATTCATCAAGGATATCGGCCTGTAGTTTTCTTTTTTGGTTATATCTTTACCTGGTTTTGGTATCAGGATGATGTTTGCTTCATAGAATGAGTTTGGGAGATTTGCTTCCGTTTCAATCTTTTGGAATAGTTTGTAAAGAATCGGTGTCAATTCCTCTTTGAATGTTTGGTAAAATTCTGCTGTGAATCCATCTGGTCCTGGGCTTTTCTTTGTTGGGAGCCTTCTGATAACAGCTTCAATCTCCTTTATTGTTATTGGTCTGTTCAAATTTTCTACGTCTTCACGGTTCAGTTTTGGGAGCTTGTGTGTGTCCAGAAATTTATCCATTTCCTCCAGATTTTCAAATTTGTTGGCGTATAGTTGTTTATAGTAGTCTCGAATGATTCCTTGTATTGCAGATGAATCAGTTGTAATATCGCCTTTTTCATTTCTAATTTTTGTTATTTGAGTCTTCTCTCTTCTTTTTTTTGTTAGCCAAGCTAATGGTTTGTCAATTTTATTTATCTTTTCAAAAAACCAACTTTTTGATTCGTTGATCTTTTGAATTGTTTTTTGGTTTTCAATTTCATTCAGTTCTGCTCTGATCTTAATGATTTCTTTCCGTCTGCTAACTTTAGGATTGGATTGTTCTTGTTTTTCTAGTTCTTTAAGGTGAAGTGTTAGGTTGTTCACTTGCCATCTTTCCATTCTTCTGAAGTGAGCATTTAATGCAATAAATTTTCCCCTCAATACTGCTTTTGCAGTATCCCACAGGTTTTGGTATGATGTATCATTGTTTTCATTAGTTTCAATAAACTTTTTGATTTCCTGCTTGATTTCTTCTTGGACCCATATGTCATTAAGTAGAATGCTGTTTAATTTCCATGTGTTTGTATAGTTTCCAGAGTTTTGTTTGTTTTTAATTTCTAGTTTTAATCCATTGTGGTCTGAGAAGATACATGGGATAATTCCAATTTTTTTGAATTTATTGAGACTTGATTTGTGACCTAATATGTGATCTATCCTGGAGAATGATCCATGTGCTGATGAGAAGAATGAATATTCTGAGGTTGTTGGGTGGAATGTTCTGTAGATATCTGCCAATTCCAATTGGTCTAGAGTCTTGTTTAGATCTTGTGTTTCTCTACTGATTCTTTGCCTAGATGATCTGTCTAATATTGACAGTGGAGTGTTCAGGTCCCCTGCTATTATGGTATTAGTGTCTATTTCCTTCTTTAGGTCTAATAGAGTTTGTTTTATAAATCTGGCTGCTCCAACATTGGGTGCGTACATATTTATGATTGTTATGTCTTCTTGATGGATCAGTCCTTTTATCATTAAGTAGTGTCCCTCATTGTCTCTTTTTATGGTTTTTAGTTTAAAGTCTATTTTGTCAGATATAAGAATAGCCACTCCAGCTCGTTTTTCTTTTCTGTTTGCATGGTAAATCTTTTTCCATCCTTTCACTCTTAGTCTGTGTGAATCTTTATGGGTGAGGTGGGTCTCTTGTAGGCAGCATATAGTTGGGTCCTGCTTTTTGATCCAGTCAGCCAGTCTGTGTCTTTTAATTGGGGAATTTAAGCCTTTAACATTAAGAGTTGTTATTGAAAGGTGTTGATTTATTCCTAGCATTTTATTGGTTGTTTGGTTGTCTTAGGTGTCTTTTGTTCCTTGCTTTCTGATTTACTGTTTGGTTTCTTTGTTTGTTGGTTCCTTAGGTTGTAGATAGTGTTTTTGTTAGCTTGTTTTCTCTTCATGAATGCCATTTTTATTGTACTAGCGGGTTTTGATTTTTCTTGGGTTTTTATGACATTGGTAGTTATTTTTCAGGAACCAAACCCAGTACTCCCTTGAGGATTTCTTGTAAGGGTGGTCTTGTGGTAGTGAACTCCCGCAGTTTTTGTTTGTCTGAGAAATATACTATTTGCCCCTCATTTCGGAAGGATAGCCTTGCAGGGTAGAGTATTCTTGGCTGGCAATCATTGTCTTTTAGTATTTTGAAAATATCATCCCATTCCTTTCTAGCTTTTAGGGTTTGTGATGAAAAGTCTGATGTTAACCTGATTGGGGCTCCCTTATAGGTGATTTGACGCTTCTCTCTTGCAGCTTTTAAGATTCTCTCTTTGTCTCTGAGTTTTGCCAATTTGACTATGACATGTCTTGGAGAAGGCCTTTTTGGGTTGAATACGTTTGGAGATCGTTGAGCTTCCTGGATCTGAAGATCAGTGATTTTTCCTATACCTGGGAAGTTTTCTGCCACTATTTTGTTGAATATGTTTTCAATGGAATCTCCATTTTCCTCCCCTTCTGGAATACCCATGACTCGGATATTTGAGCGCTTGAGGTTGTCTGATATCTCTCTCAGATTTTCTTCCATGTCCTTGATTCTTTTCTCTTTCTTTTTGTCTGCTTGTGTTATTTCAAACAGCCCATCTTCAAGTTCAGAGGTTCTCTCTTCAACTTCGACAAGCCTGCTGGTTAAACTCTCCGTTGTGTTTTTTATTTCGCTGAATAATTTCTTCAGTTCAGCAAGTTCTGCTACATTTTTTTTCAGGAAATTGATTTCCTTGTATATTTCCTCTTTCAGATCCTGTATACTTTTCCTCATTTCATCATGATGTCTAGCTGAGTTTTCTTGTATCTCATTCAGTTTCCTTAGAATTATCACTCGAAATTCCTTGTCAGTTATTTCAAGGGCTTCTTGTTCTATAGGATCTAGAGTATGAGATTTATTAACTTTTGGTGGTGTACTTTCTTGATTTTTTGTATTTCTGGTGTCTTTTTTTTGGTGTTTATTCATTGTGGCAGGGGGTTTCACAGTCCACCGGTTTAAGACTAATGACTAACTAGGATGTTGCTGTGGTTGCCAATTTGGTATGGCTCCCGCCGTGACTGCTCAGTTGGCCTCTAGTGTCTTGTGTGTGTGGTTGCCTCGGGTCTTGGGCTTCTCCGGGGAGCCACCTTTCTGTTCAGCTTGTACTCTGCTGGGCTGGTGGATCACGTACCACAGGGTGTGTGATCTCTGTTGAGCTTTCACTTTCTGTACAGGACTTCTCCCCGTTCCGTGTGCTCTGGCCCAGGCTGTTAGATCGTGCAGTGGCGACCCCACCGGGTGTGTGGTTCCTGTCGAGTCTCCGCCTCCCTGGCCGCACGTCTCCCCCCTCTGTGCACACTGTGCTGGGCTGGGGCGTGTCTTCTGCACCCCTCGTCTATCCGCTGGGCCTTCAAGACCCTGCTCAGCACCGCCTCGCCCAGGAAGTCTACCAGGTTTCTGCTAGGCACAGACGACCGGTCTCTCTGGGTGCCTTTGTAGCACTGTGTAGATCTTTTTCGGGTCTTGTTCACCTTTGTATCCCCCCGGTATAAACCGAGTCTAGTGCCCGCCTGCAGCCTGCTCTCCGGCAGGTTCAAGCGGACCTGGGAACTCTCCTACCACACTATTCCCAACCAGAAATTCGTTAGGCTTTTTTCCAAACTGGTGGTCGCAGAGATGGTATCTGCCTCCCAGTAACAGGAAGTTTACCGGGGCGGAGTCCAGGGTGTGGTGGAGTGACAGTCGGCCCGCCCGTACTTCCTAGCCCTCCCAAAACTGGTCGGGACGCCCCACACCCACAGCCCTGCCAGAGAACCGCGGAGGGAGTGGGAGAGGAGGTCGGCCCGCAGGGTCCGGAAAGCCCCGCGCCAGGCCAAGCAAATGGGCTCAGTGATGGCCGAGCAGGGCGGAGCTGCCCGCACCTGGGAAAATGGAGGCAGCACCGGGGCAATGAGTGGCCTGGTGGTGCAGGCGGAAGCCGCGTGGGCATCCACCCCCCCCGAACAGAGCTGTGCCAGGGATCACTCACAGTGCTGTGCCAGGTCGGGCGCTCGCTCTGTCTCTGGTTTGTTGCCTTCCCTGTTCTCGGCGCTGCCGCCTCGGGCTGTTCAGTCGTGGCGCCGCTCGGGCGCTCCCAGGAATCTTGTTTAATGCCGGCCTGAAACCTCGAATCCTGAATAGGGCAGCTGGCCGCCTTCAGCGCGGCCCCGGTCTCCGGGATCCTGGCTGCATCCACAGCAGCCCTGGCGCCGTGTTCCCTGTTTCAAGACTCACTTTTGCAGCTAAGAATCAGTTCTTTTCCTGCTCCACACTTCAAAGCTGTTGCCTGTAAATGAGGCAGCCTCTCCTGCCGGGGGCAAAGTGGCGTTGAGCCCCCACGACCGGCCAGCAGCAGCAGTCCTCCCTTAAGAGATGGCCAGAGGAAGGTCCACAAGTTTCCCGGCTGCCTGAGGCCCAGTGGCCACCTTTTCCACCTCAGCTACTCCGCGCCAGCCGTCGCAGCCGCCGCCATCTTGAAACAGGAGGAATCTGCATTTAAAGCCCAAATCTGTCACCGCAACTTTGGGCATATGTTAACCTGTCAAACTTGAGTTTCCTCTTCCTCCAAATGGGAATAATTATTGGGCCATCCTTAGAGTGTTACTGTGAGGAAATAAGTAGAGATCATCTTTAGAACACTTTTGGCTGCTCAGTATCTGGCATGGGACTTTCAATCTGCTTTGAACCCGGCCAGGAAAGAGGGGTTCTATTTAGCATTGTGCTTGCCAACCTTTCCTTTGGTGTCATGGATGAGAAAATCAAATAAATAAAAAAGGAATACACATAGAGGTCAAAATAGCACCTATACTAATTAAAGAGGCCAGGCTGGAGGGTTTATGTGAAAGCCAAATACACTTAACCAAACTCCAGAATGAGGCAGATTTATCCTTCCAGATTCAGGCTGCACTACTGTAGTCACATGGTCTCAGCAGGGCATCGTGTCTCTCTACCTGGAGCTTATGACTCAGAGAAAAAGGGTGGATCTGGGTATGTCAGTTATTCCTCCCAAGTTTGGAGACTCAAAAATGACTCCCCTTTCCCAGGAATAGAGTGATAAAGGGACAGATACAAACACAAAATTACATATATTGAGCTTTCCTTCAAAGGAAGGAAACATCAGACTTTGGAAGAAGCATCGTGGAGTAAGGGTTCAGTAAATAACTATTACCATTATGAACAGACAGTGATGTATTTCTTTATATGGCCTAAAACATGAAAAATATGTAGGAATTGTTTATTTTCTCATCTTTGTCTAAAGTGAATATAACACATTTTTTATAGAAAAAGCTTAATTTATGAAATAGGTATGGGGGATAGAAGAACTCTGAGGAAAATTAAACCATAAAAAGTAAATATATTCCAACATACCCAAAGTACCCATAATATAGGATTAAGAAGTCTTTGCAATGTTATGGCTAGAATAATAAATTGTAGACATATGGAGAAAGGACAGTGCAATTAAAAAATATGTATTTTTAATCTGTAGTGATGTATCTAGACAGAGAAATTAAAACTGTATTTGAAACATAGACCCTGAAACATACTATGTTTTCATTTGTGAAATGTAAATTTCTTTCATAAATGTGATGTTGCATAATGTTATAAATGTCTCTCTTTGATTTTCAACATATAACCTAGGAGATGAACTGCGTGTTTGTTTGTGACATTCATGTATATTCCCTTTTCATTTGTCTCTGCTTCCCATATATCATGTTAGTACCTTTCTATAACTTACTGTATCTATCTATATATAAGGAGTACAGGGTAATGGGAATGGTATTTCAAGGTGTTAAAAATTTGTTTCTATAACAGAGATAGTTGTCTTAAGAGCCAAGGACACATATGAAACAGAAAAAGTTTATCAAATATTTTCTTTACCTAAAGGTCATTAAAATTTAACTCATTAGAAACTCATGGGATGTAAGAACAGCATATATAAACTATTAATTTTGAGGATTATATTATAAACAATTATAGTTTATTACTTCAGCAACTTTAAAAAATACCGATGAACAGTATCTATGACATCATATTCTATTAAGTTATTTAGATGGGTCTTTCCCATAGACCAAACCATCTTGAGGACAAGAGACTCTGTCTTTTGCTCTTTTGCTTTGCCAGTGCCTTGCCTAGTGCCCGCCACATGGCAATTTCACAGATGTTTATTGAATGAATATGTGCTGGAGATACTAGGCATTGGTTAAATAACTAAGTTCAGGTTGAGAACATCAATGTCAACAGAGAGGCTTCTTCTGATTTACTAATGTTTATTTATCCATTAGACATTGTTCGTATATGATAGGTAGCTTATATGTTTGAAGACATGTCCTTCAAGCAATCTTTTTATTTAGCATTATTTTTTAAGCCTACCAGAATCCTGTGCTTATGACACATAAGGTCTGATACCTCAGAAAAGTACCTTTATTTATTTTTTTTCATTAATTTTGAAGATAGCCCTCTGGCTTTCACTCAAATTCAGATAATTTAGAGGAGGAGAGATCTGAAAAACCTGTCTAACATAATTACACAGTGCAGCAGTCCTCCCAGTAATGGGATTGGTTCAGTGGCTATTTCTGAAACATTCCTGCACTAATACACAGTGCTTGAGTTCAAATACTTTAAGATATTTGCTTTTTATGAACATGGGCAAAATTTTTCCACTTATGTTTTATATCAGACAAGTACAAAGTTGTTGAATGAAAGCCAGAAAGATGTGAGATTCTAATTATGATCCAAAGATACTCCAAATGCGTTTAAAAGAATGCTGTTACCCTTTCTCTATCACTTGCTCCAGTTGTTTTCCCAAGGTACCCCTGAAAAATGTTGCTGCTATTGGAGCCAAGTTTTGCCAACTCCTTTGTGAAATGAGAGAAAGCTTCAGTTGCAAATCATGATTGTTTCATGATATGTTCACTAATGTTTTAGGGTCATATGATGATGATTTCATGATGTTGTATCACTATTTTCAGTTCCAACTCTGTGTTTATTATCTGACACTTAAATTCCAGGACAGGCTATAACATTAATGGCTTTTGCAATAACAGTGTGGTGCACAAAACAGTCTATGTTGGAAGAGGTTACATATTTGGAAGACAGCTTTACATTTTCCTGTCTAAAATTTCCAATTTTTCTCTTCTTCTATTCTGGTTTTTATGTTGTGTTTATTTGTACAAGTTACAGTCACAAGTTTCAAAGGCAGATTTCCTTCTGAAGGGACCACACCTAATTCATTTAAGGAAGAGATCTACTAATGTTATTTTTAAATACCTTTAAGATCTTCAGGATAGAGTTCACTATTATTTTCAATCATGAAAGCTATTCCACTTTGGCAATATTATCTTCATATACTTTACTTTTCATTTCCATATGGAGTGGAAAATTTGGTACAGTGTGAGATTTTTGCTACTATGAACAATATAGTATTAGAATTCTGCTTTTTAAAATATGGAGTTTATAGCTTTTTATGTGCTAGACACAATTTTATTTGTAAAAACAACATGTTGTTAGAATTCAGAGAGTATTAGGAGAAAGTTTTAAATCACTCTAGAAACAAAAGAGGTAGGATACTCTACCTTATTTTATATTTGATGCTGTGGTTGAGTTTTTAAACATATATAGAGAATAAAAAAGGTGGAGAATTTGAAGTGGTGGACTAAGGGATAAAAAGCTCTTCTATTGACCCTAAGTGAATCAATGTACAGTATATGCTTGTATTCAAACAACACATGTATCCCACAAATACGTACAATTAAATGTTAAAATAAAAAGAAATAAATGGCTCTTAAAAATAACAAAATAAAATAAGCAATTTTAGGGAAGTTTTGGTGATTTATCTCAATAGTTGGCTAATGGTGGAGTAGATTTTAACATAAAGAGGCATATTTGAAGGGTAGTGAAATCTCTCTCCACTGAGAATTGCTCTGCCATTTGCCCTGATACCAGAGCATCACATTACTCAGCCCTCAAGATTAACTCACTGATGATTTCTGATAAAACATACGTGACTCAGGGAAGGGATACATATCAAGTAATTACCAGTCATTAATACCACTTTTTAAAATTTGTTTATCAGATTAGCTAGTTAGTCTTCAGAGAAAGAGCCTAGGCAATTATCCTTGAAGAGGGAGGGAATTTACAGAATAGCTGCATAGTCAGTTCTTAAGTTTTTTCCATTGTGACATACTTGATGGATAATGTCCAAGAGCAAAACACACTTGTATGTGCAACACCATGGATATGTGCAGTTCCTTGCATTTTAGCAGCGATTCCACCACTTCCTCAAAAGGGTGGTACCATGTAGATTTTCTGATTCAGGCTCTGGAAGTAAAAGGCTTAGACTCAAATCTCAGCTCTTACATATACTAACTTTGAGTCCGTGGGTAAATCACTTAAACGCTTTAGGTTGCACACACCTCATTGGTAAAACAGGCATAGTAATTGGACCATCCTAATACATTTATTGAGAGAATTAAATAAGCTAATCCATCTAATGGACATAGCACAATTCATAAGCCCTCTACCAATAGTTCCTAGTATCATTATCATCATATCCCATGGCAGAATTAAAATTGGAATGTAGGTCAGAGAGATTAATATTACGTTCATGCCATATCAGTATAATATGGTGTCAGCTATAAAATTAAATTGCTTTATAAGTAGTAAATTCGGTGCCAGAATTTAGCAGAAGTGAAGTCTAGTATAAAATCGCTTTTATTGCCCAAGCATCACTAGGTTTTGTCTTGGAATTTTTGAATGAGCATCTTTTGCTCCTTAAATTCTCTTGCTTTTTAAATTTCTCTGTCGGGTATAATGTGTTTATATTCATGACATGAAGTCTCTTGAAAAAAAAAGATAAAGCAAAAGAATTATCTTCCCCTTTCCCTCCCCTCCCCTGACAAGACAGTCTCTTCATTTCAGAGAATGGGATTAGAAGAAAGAGGAGCTGTGATTTGTTTTTTTGGTATTTTCCCAGTATGATGAAGCCCCTACATGACAGAGTGATAGGAGACCTTTAGCCTATATGGCTTCTTCTGCCTCAACCTGCATACCCACAAGCATTCGCTACAAAATTTTCCATAATAATAACAACATAAAAAAAGAGACACTGTTCAAACACTGAATTATCTGTGAGACTCAGCCAAGTTACACCAGCTGCACTGGCTTGGTTCCTACATCTGGGCTCCAAGGCGGGTAAGAAAAAAATCTCCATGAACAGTATTTTAAGATTTTTGGCAACACACAGGACAGGGGAATTAAAAAGGATTCTTTGCTGAAAACAGAATTGGTGGAAAACAATTCTGTTTGCCTGCCACAGTTCACCAAGTGGTGTAATGGGCCATTCGTTAGGATACAAACAAGCATGCCTAGAGTTTTGTCCAAAGCCCTGATGTTCCCCTGATAAAGGCCACTGGGCTTAGTGGCTGAGTCCAGTAATGTGAAGCAGCAGTGGATTTAATAACAACACAAAGTGTAAAATTGATTCCCCATATTACTCTTTTTTAACTTAATTGATGACATTTCCCAACAGCCAGTATGGCGTAGGATATGTATGTTCCTGTAGAGGATCTTTAACTTGTTTTATCCTTGATTTTCTTGTCCCCTCCTTTAAATCACTAAGTAAGGCTGGTTAGTTTCTTTCTTCTTCTTTTCTTTTTTTTTTTGGTTTTCTATGGAATTTTATTTATTGCTATATGGCTGCTTTTGTTTTGTGGAAAAAGGCAAAGGAGGACCAGTTTAACAGAGATATACTCTATCTCATGTAGAAATGACTCTCTCTTTAGATATAAACTAATAGTTAACAGACTTGAAATTAATTAGTGAAATTTAAATATTGAAGGGAAGGAAGATTGTAAAACAGTTTGAGGAAGTCCTCAATATAATGATTAAATTTTTAAATTAGAAATGACAAATGAGCATTATTATTCCCAAATAATTATTACTAAATTCTTATTTTCAAATGGTGCTGTATCACTCCATTTTGAGAACAAATTCAACAGACCTTGATCTTGCCGTTAAGAAGTTCATAATGTAGGGCCGAGCCCGTGGCGCACTGGGGAGAGTGCAGCGCTGGGAGCGCGGCGACGCTCCTGCCGCGGGTTCGGATCCTATATAGGAATGTCCGGTGCATTCACTGGCTGAGTGCCGGTCACGAAAAAGACAAAAAAAAAAAAGAAGTTCATAATGTAAAACATATCAAATAACAGAAAATATGCAAAGGAAAAACATGCAGTAAGTCATTGTTTTGTATACTCAAGATATTTAGGAAGCATGGAACAATAACATTTAGATGAGCAAGTCATCTGAGGAGATAACCACTTGAATTCCATGTAACTGGAAAAGGCCTGTGGGAGAATGCACATGGGGAGAGGTCTTTATGGCTCAGAAGGGAGGTGTGATTAAAGGCCTGTAAAAAGAGGTGGAGTTACGTTCTAGTTGATACATGTGCTGGGACCTTGTCCAGGATGAGCATGGTGGCTACCATATAAAGATATGATTGTGGACATGATGGCTTCACTGGACCCTCTATCTAGTCAGCCCAATGGTACAGGGAGGGAAACATAGGAGTAACTTTTCTACATAAGGTGATTTGTAGGTGTTATATAGTTAGATTATGTAGCTATAGTAAAACAGGAAACCATAAATCTGGAATTCAGTCTTGGTTCCAGATGATATAGCTTAAGTGAAACTTTACTAGGATCACAATGAAGATGCTCAAATGTTAATATATCTCTCACTATATGTTGCTCAGACTAAGGGGGAGTTAAAGGTAGCAAGTCCACAGTTGGGGGTTCCTGCCATCTGGTGCATCCCTTACTTTCCGAAGTCTGCTTAGATTAGTGAATTTAAAGTGTACCATCAGGAGGAAAAGAGAGGCAAGAGAAAAAGGACTTCTACACCTTCGTGTTTTTTCTATTGCCAATTGCCTTTTGTGTTCCTTGTTTGCTAGCTATGGCAGCAGAATGAGAGGAAAGAACTATTCACTCTAGTCTGAGATGCTTTTTGCACCAGTCCTCAAACTTGGAATTAGCTTTTGAGGTTGACCTATCTCAAAGTATTACAGGGTCTTCTGGTTAGGCCAGGAATCTGTTTTTTCAATAAAAAACAATAGGGGCCATTTAAACAACTTTTCTAATCCTATCTCTCCTATCAAAAATTTTTAGGCCAGTCAGTAAGTATCTTTTGCTGCTTGAACCTAATTATTTTCTATCAGAATAAATACACTGTTATCTGTTCCATTACTAATTGCTGTGTAACAAACCAACTCAACCTTAATGGCATGAAAAACAATTATTATGGTCATTGATAGTTCTAGAATTTGACTGGGCTCATCCAGGTGGTTCTCCTTCAGAGTCTCCCATACAGTTGTAGTCAGGTAATAGCTGGGGCTGGACTCATATCAAAGGCTTTCTCACACATGTCAAGCACCTGGCAGCTGTAGGGTAGCCATTACTTATCAGAGCTCAAAGGCATGAGTCTTGAGAGAAAGAGAGAGAGCACTGGGCAAAAGCCATATTACCTTATATGACTAGCCTTGGAAGTCAAGCGATACTCCCTCTGAAATTTATCGTTTGAAGCAAATAACTAATACCAACCCATATGCAAAAAGAGGGAAATTAGACTCATCTTCTTGAGAGGAGAGTGTCAGAGAATCCATGCCCACTGTTAAAATGTCTAGTCACCATCAGTCTGCTCTCCTGCCCATTCTTCAGAGAAATGCTAATATTTTTCTGAACTCACTACTACTAAACCATCATATTTCTTCATCACCATTACAAATATTTTATTAAGCATCTAGTAGAAGATGTAAATGTTCTAGGAATGAGTAAGACAAATACAGAGGTGTCATTTCTGCCTTTTAGAGGTACACCGTCTGTGGTGGACAATACAAAATCAGACATCAATCAAGGTCAATATTCAACATTCGAAAAGTATTTCTTGATCTGTTATGTGTTAGACGCAGGGCTATGCTCTAGGAATACTGTGATGAATAAGACTCACGGTCTCTATTCTGCACACTCGTGATCTAACCCATGTGATGGCCATAATGAAGCAGTTTGATTAAGAAGTGTGCACTACTCCACTGAAAACACTTTCCTTAAATTCTCCAGCTACTACCTCATGTCAAATCCAGTGGTCAAATCTGTACCTTTCCTTTGTTTACCTGACAGCACTCAGCATTTGACTGTTAACCTTCTTGATACACTTTGTTCAACTGATTTTTGGGACAACACTTTCTTGGTTACTTTTTACTTCACAACCTCTTCTCTTTCTTATTCTTCTTTGATGTTTTTTTTTTTTTTTTTTAATTTTCTCTTAATGTTGCAGGTCCCAGGGCTCAGTTCTGGATCCTCCTCTTTTCTCCTCGTATACTCGTATACTTTCTACTTGGATGATTTTATCCCATCCCATGGGTTTTAAACTTCCAAATTTACCTTTCTAGCCCAGAACTTCCCATAAACTCTGTCATTAATCCAATTGCCTACTGGACATAGAGTCCTACCTACCAGGACAAGTTCAGCAGATCCAAGACAGAACTTTGACTTCCTCAAGCACTCAAACCCATTCCTTTTTGGTATTCTAAATCTGAATTAATGAGACTGCAAACTACCCCCCATGCAAAATGCCTAAAAGTCATTCTTGATAACTCTTTTCTTTTAGTCACCATATAAAATCCATTAGCAAATCCTGGTGGCATTTCAATCAAAATATATCACCATCAATACACTATTTTCTTACTATTACCATAAGTACAACCATTATCTACTTAGTATGTGTAGCTTCTATAACATAGTAGATGCTTAATAAGACTGGGTTCAGTAAATGAATACATGCATGAAGTTCTAGAGTAACATAAGAGTAGTGATTGTTCCTACCATCTATGGACATGGTATTGTGGAGTAGAGACTATAGGATGAAAGTTCTAGGTAAAGAAGGATTAGGGAAATCATCTAGTCTCCTTTGGTCAATACCTGAGATCCCAAAATGAATCTCTCTCTATACAAACATTCAATTTGGAATAGTAGTGAAAAGACATTCTGCTATAAAATAGGTCTTTTCAAAAAGATACAGGAAAACCAGAAAAGTTGGTGTTAAGAGTTCAAGCTGTTTCTTTCCTCTCTTTGTCTGGCAAATTCAAAATGAATAAGATTTAAACCCTTGCCCCATCCCTTCTCATTGTGTATTTCATTCTTTTTGTTAAGGTAAAAAATAGTTGGTTTTTTGGGGGGGGTGTTTTGGAGGAACATTATTTATTCACTTGCCAGCTAAAATGCATTTTTTTTTCCCAAAAAGCAAGTATTTTCATTTTAGCTTTAACATGTCTTTATAGAAAATTTCCTTGGAAACACAGTACACTAATACGGAAAAAGCAAATATATTTATGTGTCTTGTCACTTTCACAGGAAATAATAAAACTCCCCCATTTCTCAGAAGTGCATGACTCGGTGTCCAATATCTAAAATTTTATTTCGAAGGCAACGTTTGGTTATTTTTTATTTCCTATGTTGTGCTACAATCAGTTTTCAAGCTGTGCTGTTAAGAACTCATTTTTCTCTCCTTATTTAACTTTTATTTATTTGTTATTCTTTTTGGTATGAGATATTTAGCTTCACTTATCTTTGCTTTGATTACCTGGTTGGAGCTTTCAAGAGCACTTCACAAAGCTGTATTAAAACTAGCTGGGAGCAAGTTTTGACTTAAAAAGATTCTTTTAATGTGCCTGCCCCAAGTGACCTACTCAAATTGCTTTAACAACAGCAACAAAATTAATAACATATAGTTCTGGGCATTCCTGGTGACTATCTGATTTGAAACAGTTCCTCTATGGGAATGCCTGTTGGAAGATTAGTCCTAGGCCAGGTTGCTCAACCTTTACCTGAAGAACCCAAACTAGAGAGGGTTAATTGAGGTGAAGATAGGTGGTTTAGAGATGGTGGAAAGAAATGGCATCTTTGAAGTCTCCCATAAAATTTGGCATTTTGTCTCTTTTCCTTCTTCCAGATATGGCATATCAAAAGTAATAATAATAGCAATAGTAACAAAAACTAGCGTTCATTGTTTTCTGTCTGAAGTAGTTACTACTCTATACACATTGTGCAACTAGAGAACAGGAGGTTCAGATTGGGGATGTAATTTAACTAAAAGTAAACAACCAGTAGACAGGAGAGCTGCAGTTTTAAAGCCCGCAGGCATAGATGGGGACTCCTTCCTTCCTTCCTCTCCTCCCCTCCTCACCCTCTGGCTCCACTGCCAACACCCGCCCCCAGTGGTTTTTCTTTGGGAAGTCTGTAGGGGCATAGGGCAGAGTCATATTGCTGTCTAATGGGCTTAGGTAAGCCATCTAAATACAGAACGTGCTAAGGACAGGCCTGGCTACCCAATTACAGGCTCTTTTTAGCTTTGGCTGGAGAGAAATCCCCAGAGCAAGTATTAAACTTGGTCACCCACGCTACTTCCTTTCTTGGCTGGAGGTCAGGGAGAGTGAATTCTGGATCCAGCATAAAGTCTTATTCAGGAAATTATAACTGCCGTAATACAAGCACTCAGAATCTCAGCTTTGAAACTGAGTTCATGGTCATTGCCCAATTTTATTGGCTTTGATAGGGTGTGGGCCTGGCTTCCAAATAAACATATCTTTTTTTTTTTTTTGCTGTAATTTATGACATGCTGCCTTTTAAAATTATAATAGCAACTCTATAAATTAGTAGCTCTTAGATGAAAATACTTCCCAATTTAACCCTCTTTTTCAAATATTTAGTGAATCTATATTAAAGAAACGTACTTCATGGAATAATAGTTCTGCCATCAGTCATATCTATATGATGCATTTTTTAGAGTGATATTCTTTTCTGGAAAACTTTTAAAAGCAGTTTATTTGGAAAAACTTTGGTTTGATTAACTGGGCTTATCTTCCCTCAGGTTATTTTGTTGTTGTTTTTACTTCTGGTATTTTCTTAAGATAGTGAACTTAATTTCTTTAAGAAGAAATTTGGATTCTAGATGTTTCTTAAGCAACCGCAGTATAATACTGTGTGATATATTGACTTGTTGCAAAAATGACGATGGCACACTGTTTAATTTGAAAATTAACAAGCTGAAAAAAAAAAGTACAATTTTAGAACGGAAACCTAATGCTCAAGTTATCTGAAAACAAAGTATCCTGAGAAGTGCAACATTCAAAGGTAGTTTACATGTTTACTGCAAGCACCATTAGATGCTTTTACACATATAATTTTGCTTCGAAGGAAAGGAGGAATTAAAATTCAGCACTAGTTTGACTTTTCTATGAAACTTCTATGAAACGTGTTTTGTTTCTTCCATCTGGCTTCAATGATCTCTCTGATTTCTAAAATTATGATTTTCTTGCTTATTTACATGCATGCATTTCTTCTCCATTTCCTGACTCCCAGGAGTAAGTCAAATCTCTATTACTTTTCCTCCCTAGTACTAATATATTTTGCAATTATATGCTTACCTATAACTATATATTTTTATGGTTTGATTACGTAATAATGGTCTCTTCCCCTGTAAGATCCATAGTCAGTAGTTGTGTGCATTTTATTCACTAATATATTCATGTCTTTTGTGACAATGTTGACATAGTGTGTGCTCAGTAAACACTGTGAAATAAAGCAGTGAAGGAAAAAGTATGATGTTTATTTTTCATTATATCCTACTAGATCATTTATATGTTGTATTTCAAAAATTAATTTGACAAATATTTAATGAACACTCACTATATTTTAGGTGCTGTTTTAGACACTGAGGATAAAGCAAAGAATAAAATCATCTGTAATATTTGTCTTCATGGAGCTCTTAGGAATGGAGGTGCAATAGAGACACAGGTATTAAGGGAACCTAGAAATAAATACTGTATAGACAGCGATTAAAGTTGTGAAGAAAAAGCGTCATGTACTCTGTGAGAGAATAGTGGTGTCTACTTTTGATTGCAGAGTCAGGGAGACTTTTCTTTGGCACATTTCATATAATTTGGTATTTTTGTCATATTTTTATACATAGTCATTGTACCTCCTTTTACTAACTAGATATCCCCTTTTTCTAACTAGATACTAGATCATATCGCATATTTTGCCTTTTCCAGGACTATAAATTTAATGCTGTATTTATGGAGGTCATACATTATATGCTTGATAATTGGTTGAAAATCTATTCTGTTCAATTTCCAAAAATTTAAGGCATAAGTATAAGAGACTAGAGAAATTTCTGTTCCTTGATATTGCTAATAACAGAGTCTGGTCAATAAACTAGCTCACAAAAGGTCATTTTAAAACTTGAATCTCTTGGGACCTAAGGATAGCTCTGCTGGATTTATTTCAAGTCAATACATTACAGGTTGTCTAAATGAACTGTGTTATTTCCTGGTATTGATGTCCATAAACTCTTAAAAGCAGTAATTTCTCCTGTAAGTTAATTTTAATTGACTGTTGGAAATAGAATCTTTTAAAGAGCATTCTTTAAGAGAACTATATTTCAGTCAGGGCTAATATAAAGAACTGAAAATAATTATTTATTCTATTTCCTTTCCTTTACTTCTGTGTTATCTATGCGGAAATTCACTATTAGACCAATACTAGACTGAGAGATATGAGAATCTAAAGATAAGAGGACTTGATTGGAAGATGAGTGATACTGAGTAAGGAGATAATGGCAGGTTTTTCTGCTCAGAAATTGAATTAAGGCTTTTTTCTGCCATTCTCTTGGGAGAACTTTTTTTTTTTAACCAATCCTTCAGTTATATCTAAAATTGAGTTGCCACAGTACTAACTCCTTTTAAGTAGTTAAGCAGGAGTAAAATGTCTTATAGCTCTTTATTGCCCCTTTTCAGTTTGAGTGCCTGGAAGTCAAGAAATTTACATCTCATTAGCTGGTCAACAAAGTCTGAAGTCCACATAGATTTTGCACATTCTTCTTGAAATTAAATTTATTATACGTTTTCCCCTGTGAAATGATTCAGTTGGATAGCGATTTCTAATATTAATTTTTGCAATTATAATAATGTAAGAGCTAGAAAATCCTTTATTCATTGTTAGCATATAATACATTGTTATCAATGTATTATCTGTTAACTGTACTTTCTCCACTAGAAGGCTTAGAGTGAAAATATTACTCTGGTAATTTGAATGATGTAAGACGGGGAAAAATTTCCATTCTCAAGGTTGGGAATAGATGTCAACAATTCCAGATAGGCTTCCAAACCCAGATGACCTAGTTAATTTTATTTCAGGGCAATGAACAGATGGTGGGTGTTCTCAGTCAATCTGGCATTAACGTGCACTCTGTCACCACAAGACTTAACGGTGGCAGATGGCAGTTGTGTTAGCAAACATTCAGTTCTCTCTCCTCCATTCTTCCCTTAGGACTGAGGAAGGCCTGGCCATGGCTCACAGCTGAGTCACACTGTGGCCACCTCTCCAGTAGAGACTGAGGAGAGAATGTCAAACACCGGAAGACCTTGGTCATGTGGGCTTTCCGGTTCATCCATAGTGACAGGTACAGCTGAGGCCTGTTCAAAGGCTTGTGGTGGATATTTATGGTCTCAGTGCTAAATCCGCCTAGGGTTCAGTGCCACCCCAGGGCCAAGTTGAGCATTTCTATGGGATGGGTGGAGTTTTCTCACTCTCTTCTGGAAAAGTGCCTGGATATATAAGGGCAGTCTTTTTTGGCTTCTGTAAATTTTTCTGGATAGAAAAGCAACCAGCCATATTTAGCAGAGTTTATTCCAGAAACGTGAATCATTTAACCATTTAACTCTTTTGGCTGGTGAACAGAGCATCAAGGCAACACTGTGCAAAAAAAGGTTCATTTTTTAATTTTATATTTTAATTTTTTTAAAGGAAGATTTCACTTTTCAGGAATCCAGGTGAGGATATGTTGCAGATGCACTCATGCACTTGGATTTCTTCAAAGGAGTCAGAGACGTCCTAATTGCTGCACACCTAAGATAAGACTAGTGCTTAACTGAAGAACTAACTCTAAACTCATCATCAGATTCAGATTTAGTTGAGAATGAAAAGATGCTGTCCTGGGAGATATTGGAAGTTCCAGAGAATCTAAAAGATAATCTTCATTTTATAGAAATTTACAGGATAAAGGAATTAGTGTAAGTGTAAGAATATGGGTGAGGGAGTTATTAAATCATTTGTCCCTGTTTTATGGGCACATATTTTTCAGCATGAAATATTTTACGTTCCTCACTTTCTAAACATTCCCTTTCAATTTTGATAGCACTTGTCCCTAAACTAATCATAGATGTGCAAGACATAATCAAGAAAAATTTTATTGATAATTTAAATTGCACATGTCCCATAATGAAAATTTGCTATCATCAGAGCTGTGAAACATGCCAGAAAAGATATTTTCTAACTTATCCCTGAATTAGGAATCAGAGATAACAGGCGATGTTGGGCTTTTTACTTACTCTCACCTGAAATATGTGTAAGGATAAAATTCCTTTGATCTTGGTTGTGGTGACTATTCACCAGCTGATATAAAATGCTTAATAGTGAACCACAATCTCTTTCTGGACTCAGGCTCTGCATTGCTGAAGAGTGAGTGATATACAACCACTTTAACATTTCAAATAGTTCTGGCCTCATTGGTCTCACTGCACAAGGTACATAACAGTCTGCATATTAGCTTTCAGGAACTAAAAAATAGCTGCCTTAAATGTGTTGGCAGTATATTAAGATGATTTAAAACATACCAATGTCAATATCTGAGTTTAAAAAATTGGGGTACTTTGGATATGTATCTTAGGGCAGGCACTCTTCTAAGGTTTTTGACCCATAAATGTATTGATTAGAGCATAATACATTTAAAGAGTTAATAGATGGCAACAGTCATCTAATCTGATGGATGACATTTTTATTTCTAGTATTCTTAAATTTCTTTTAAAATTTGACTAGGAAAGTAACACATGCTCCTGGGTTGCCTTTACACATATTTGACTCAATATTGACCTAAAATATTCCTCTAAGAAAGATTTTGATATGGGATCTCTGAAAAACAACCAGAATTTAAAGAAAAATGTAACTTTGATGATTTCTTAAACATAAATACAGAACATACTGCAGTGCTAGTGATTTCTGAGTAAGACTATAAATTAAGTGAATTCTGATACATTTAGAATTGCAAGTTCTTGTTTTGCTTTATTTTATTTTGTTTCTGAATTATTCATACTTGCCTCAGTACTCAGCTTTGATTTGCTACAGAGGCCTAAGTTTCTTTATGTTAATCTCACAAGAATGGTGTCAAATGTATTTTTTCTGTTGGCATTGGAGATGCTTGTAGCGTTTATAAATATTTTAAAATACAGAATCATTGAATTTTAGAGCAGGTAAAGACTCTGAATTCATTCTAATATAGTAAGTCTCAGAGAGTTTGGAATTTAAGCAAGGTCACAAAGGTAGAATAGAGCTGTCCCTAGAAACTACATCTTTAATAGTCAATGAATAAAGCTGCTTTTGGTGTTAATATAACTAAATACTAAGATGACATGTTCAGGAATATCAAAATAAAATCGATGTCAAGAAACTTTCACTACAAAAGTATCGATGTCTTGGCGGCCTTCTGGGCCCAAATGGGACACAGTGCTGTCCAAGCTGTCCAAGCTGTCCAAGCTGGCCGCGCACCTCAGCTATACCGAGTACAAAAACTGGCTGAGGTGGAGGTGGCCAAGGCCTCGGAGGTGGCCAAGGCCTTCATGCTCTGAGGACTTGCTGACAAAAGAGGACCTGAGGAGTGAGATACAGCTGCTCTTTCAAGTCTCATCAACTCCTGGGATCACTTCGTGGTTGATCAGAAGAAAGTCACAAAGGTAATTCGGTGTCGTAATGAGATCATGCACTCCTCAGAGATGAAAGTATCTTTTACATGGCTTCGATATTTTCAAATAAAGATTCAAAATTTTCTGAATGAATTCAAAAATATCCCAGAGATTGTGGTGGTCTACTCCAGAATAGAACAGCTGTTGACATCTGACTGGGCAATTTACATCCCCGAGGAAGATCAGTGAGATGGTGTGAAGTGGGAACTTACCTGAGCGAGAGCCAAGTCAATGAAACAGAAATGGCTTGACTGAAGGAAAAACTTCAAGAGATGTATCTTCAAGTGGGAGAACAAGATGTGTTGGCTGAAGAGCTCTCAAATCGACTGAAAGTGGTGAAGGAATTTCTGAGAAACAATGAGGATCTTGGAAATGGTCTTATAGAAGATTTGCAGAAGCTAGACAGCCTCCATCTGCAGCATCAGACACTGGATTCAAAGGAACCTGGGAGATAGACACCTGAAAGAAAGGCCTGGGGTTGCCTCTGCAAAAATCAGGCATGTCCTATGAAAGTCAGCATGGCCGTCTTCTCAGACATCCTTTTCTGTGCAAAGGGGAAAAGTTACCAGAGTACTGTACCCAAACAAAAGGAATTTTTGTTGTTTTGTTCCTGGACTTTCCTTTGACTCTTTGGGAGCATTTTTTTTTTTTTTTTAACATTCATAAAATTTGTATTATATAATCTATATCAACAAAAAAAGTTTGACATTCTTGTGCCAAAAAAAGTTTATTAAAGATTAAATTCTTTCCTTTCAGCAACCAACTCTATTATAAAATACATGCTAATATCTTAAGCGAATATTTGTTCTTATATCATATATAAGATATATCTTATATTATTTAGTAATTCCCTTACCACATGAAAGAAAAAGATTCGTGTGTGAATCCTGGAAAATGTGGATATTAGAGATGAGGAGAACTAGGCAGAAGTCCTAACTCTGTCAAAAGGCAGGATGTCAGAATCAAAACATCAAAAACTTCATAGCTTTCCCAGCTCCTAGTAGGGGCTATGGAGAATGAGTGGATAAATACAGTCAAATTTTCTGAAGTACATAAAATAAAATTCCAAGTACTGTGCTGAATGATTTTTGTAATATTATTTCATTTGATTCTTGTAAGAACACCCTGAGGTAGGAACTGTTACAACCGCCATATTATAAACAGGATAACAAAGGTTTAGAGAAGTTCAGAACTTTTCCTAAGACCGTGTAGCTGATTTACAAAGCTGAGATTTGAATCCAAGTCCATATGCAGCCGAAGGTTCTGCTCTTAACCACAGCCGTAGAAAAGTTTGGTTTTACAGGCAAAGAGAACAGGATATAGAAAAGCCTGCCATGTAGGGGTCTGGTGAATTTCAGATGTCAAAACACTTGGGTTAAAACCTGCTGAAATGGACTTTAAAGAGCAGATTGTTAAATATTCAGAAATTTTGCAAGCTGGTTGTTAAAATATTGATAGCTTGAAATAAGCCATCGTGGAAATATTTATACCACAGAAATTGGCAACCGCTACAACAAATCAGGGTTTTGTTTCCATAGAGTTGGTTTTTCAGCACATCAATGATACGTACTAGAATACTGGAATTAGAATACAAAATGTATCAGGCAGAAATAGTGGGAGCAGAAGCTAGAGATGTACATTAAGGTAAGTTTATAAAGAGTCCAGGTAAATGTGAGGTTTTGTAAATGTTTTTGAAATGCAAATCAGATTATGGCACCCCTCAATCTATTACCCTCTAGTGGCTCCCAAATGAAACAAAATCTAAACTCCCAACCCTGATATAAAAAGCCCAGACAGAATGTGGCCTGTGCTTTCCTCTTCAACTTCATCTTTGTAATTCTCTCCTTCTTTCTCTCCTATCAAGCTCTAGCCATGCTGGTCACCTCATTTCAGGTCCTCAAGAAGCCTAGCTCTTTCCAACTTTAGTTCTTTGCAGTAGCTGTTCCCTTTGCCTACTATGCTTTTCCCTGGTTTTTGCATAGTTGTGCCCTTCAGATCTCAGCTTAAATGCCACCTCCCGAAAAAGGCTTTTCTTGACCTCCAAATCTGAAGTAGCTGTCCAGTCCGTTAAAGCCTATTTTAAACCTTGCTTAGTAGTTAACAGTGTGGCACAGGGGTTAAATGCCTTGTCACTGAAGCCAGACTGCTGGGACCTGTTATTACTCCACCCCATATTAGCTGGGTGACTTTACCCAAGTTGCTTATCTCTACGACTCAATTTCTTATTCGTAAAATAGGATTTAATTATTTTCTTCCTGTGGGAATAAAAGAACACAAACCATATAAAAGAAACAACAGCAACTGGCCTATAATAGCATTCAAAATACATTAGATATTATTGTTATTGATATGTATGTATTGTCCAATTTTCTCGACTAGCATGTAAGCTGAATGAGACAGGCACCTCATCGTTTCAGCCTGCTTTAGATTCTTCCTGTGACTGTTTCCTAGAATGGTGCCTGGCATGTGATAGCAGTGGGGGCAGGGGCAGGAGATGTCACTATGGGCTGATTATTCAGGGTTTCCTGTTTGCCTCCCTGGCTTCTCTCTGCTTTCTGTTTTGCTGCTGCATCTGTGAATGGAGAACAGCGGAAACAAGGATAGATGGTTGGGGAGGCGGTGCCCTTTCTCCATAAGGAGCACAATCCTCTCCAGCCCACAGCGGCTGTTCAGGGATGAGGGCCCAGTATTTTCAGATCTTTCACTTATCAAGAGAAGCCATCAGTGTGGGTATTTCCAGTATGGAATCACTCAAACTTGAAAAGTGTACAACAAATTCAAAATGTTATAAAAGACCTGTGGCCAAACAAACCAGGTCTGCAGACTGGACTTGGCCAGGGGTTCACCTGTGTATATAACCTGTGATCTTGAACTTGATCTCTTGGTCTTCAGTTACAAGGTCAGTGTCCCTGCTCACCTGCTCACAGTCTTTTTACCTTTCAGGCAAACTACTGATGACCACACTCTGTAGCTGCATTTTCCTGAGGTCTCTTGGCATTTTCAACTCATTATGGACATCCTTTCCAGATGGCACACTTTGCTCTGGATTTTGTTCCTTGGATCTAACAGATTATTATCAGAGTTACTGTGGTTCCCACCAAAGTAAGTGGGGTATGAGGATGATGAAGGTGGGCAGTCTGGGTCTTTTGTCTAAAGGTTTATTATTGAAGAAAGATGTCATCTGAGGAAATAGACTTTTATTTTCCATTTTTCTCCTCCCTCCTTTTTCCTTCCCTCGAACCTACAGTAAACTTGACTATCCTAAGTCAAGAGGTTTGCTCTGAGTGACTTTTAGAGGGTTATTATGACAGTAACATCTTCTCAATTCACTGTGCCTTCTTATTTGGCAGGGAGACGAGAAGACAATAATCTAGAATGGTGAACTTCAAGTTTTTTTTTATTGTATGTGCCCCTATCAATAAAAAAAAAAAACTAAACATTCCTCCATATATGCATATTTATTTATTATTTTATATGCAACCTGGTGTTCTAGTGTATTATGTACATTTTAAAACACACATAAAATATCAATTAAAAATAATGAGATGAACTATAAGCATAAACACCATTTTCATTTTCTAACCCCTGGGGGATCATCAAGTATACTTCATAGGGTGGACATACCCCAGGTCTGGAGACACATCCGTCTCTGGAGAGGATGCTTTATCAGACCGAGTGAGTACAGCCCTGACCTGCTCTTTTGGTCTGTTTCGTGCTGGAGTGAGTCCAGGGTAGAAGTGCCTGGGCACGGGTGCAAGCCTGGGCTCCTCTCTGCAGCACACCTGCTGGGAATCTCAGCAGCCTTCGTGGGGTCGAACAGCTGCCTATCGAGAGACTTGGCCCTGAAAACCAGGGGCTTATGTCTTTCCTCACTCTGGACTTCTTTCTTCATTTTGTCAGGATTGTGCAGATCACCAAAAACATAATAAAATAATGGGAGCTACAGATAAGTCTTACTTGGGGCAGAAAAGTTAGGTATCAATCTCAAAACACCAAATGTGCTTACCCCAGAGATACTGAAATTTTAATGTGTTCATTGCAGCATCTAACCACAGCACCCTCCTCTTGGGTCTCCCACCTCTTATAAAAAGAAAGAGTTTGATTGGCTTTTTTCAACATTGTCAGGGTGTGTTTATCGTATTCTCTAGAGTACTGAGTTTGTAATCTCTGACCTAAACCATGATGCCAGAAATGAAGTTAGAAGCTGCAGGGTCTAAGTGAGGGCTCATCTTCCTCCAGATCCGCAACAGAAGATTTATTTTAACAGCTGTTCACTACCTGATTGGAACAACAGGACTTGTGAAAAGGTCAAGGGGAAAGAGCTAAACAGCACATCTGTTCCAATCACAGAACCATATTTCTAGGAAGCTGGAAAAATAAAACATTCTATGTAGAAAATCCCAACAATCATTTTAAGCATAATTTCACTGTGATTGTAAAGAAGGTATCTGCCTCCTTCCATCTTAACATTCTTTTTTCTAGAAAAACAGCTACATAGTGAAGTGATTGTGTCTGTTAGATATTCTTTTCAACCCTGGCAAAAAGCTGATCTAACTTTTTACTTTACCAAACATTATTTTTTCTATCACCTAATCTTATGTTAATCATTGAGAACTTTCTTGCAATTGTGTGCATTTTGATTGAACAGCAGTGACCAACAATCCTGAATGTTCTTCTATCTTCTTGTCATGCAAGATGTCCTCTACATTTCTTTATCCTCAGCTCTTTTCAAATTGAATTTCATTAACTGAAATCATGCTTTCTAAAAAAGAAAGGCATCCCAACTTGGAGAAAGCTAAACCACACATTTCTCTTACTGTCAAGACTAATTCTTAATGTCACTGCTATTACAGTCTTAATTCCTTGCCAACAACTGTGCATACATGTGCTGTGAGAAAAGACAGCTGGCTGAAGTGTCACATTTTGACAAACATTAGCAATGGTTCAGTGTCAACCTGGGGAGACACAACAAATGGCATTGAGTGGAGGTTACTTCTTGCGTAGTTAATATTTTAACTAGTGGTATGGATACTGAAATAGAAAAATATACTTGGAATGTCTGTACTGGACACTAAAGTTCATGATGTGAGTAGACCCTGTCCCGGACCTGCTTTTGCCACCTGAGAATCTCACCATGGCTTAGAGAAAGTATGGATAATTTTATGTGAAGAAATGGAAATCCCAGTAACAATTGCCTTTGCCGACTATTTTGAGTCGATCATTTTAAGGAAGGCAAAGCCTTCCATTGGGCTCTATTTACATTCTAGACTGACCCCTTTATCTTCTTTTTGCATGGTTCTATGGGACTAAAACACCTTAATCATTTACTCTCATTTCTGCTTGCCACTGCCTGTAACTCAGCCTGGGATTTCAGCACCCACACAGCTCTATGTTCTGGAAGAAAGAGTCCCATTTGTGGTTGTTAAGGATTTAATTGCAAACATACGAGGAAATAGAAAATATTTTTTTTAAGTTCTAGATAATAAAGATGATTAAAATCTAGATTAAAATCTAGTTTTAAAAACTTTGAAAAATAATACTAATACTAGTAATAGGTTTTCTGGTCTACATTAAAATGCAAACGGAGCTAAGTTTAAGAATCATTCGCTCATCCTGACTCATTCGCTTTTTCTCAGTCTGACAGTGAGACCTGCCAAATCCATTCAAATTCTGCTACAACCAACCTCTTCAGATTGTAAACTCCCACATTACCATTGATCCAATAGGATTGCTAGTCCTTTTCAGATTAGGCTTCCTGATTTTCTCTGTGTCTTCTATGTCTTTTTCTTTGAATTTGAGCTTATTACTGTTGTACCAGAATTACTCTTGGCCCCTTTGGATCTTTTTTTTTTTTTTTTCTTTTTTTCTGGCAACTTGAAGAGAATAACCATCAAATATCCCTTCTCTGAGCCTCAAGAAGTCTTTTAATGACTTAAAAACTATTCACTTTTGCCCTTTGTAATTTCTAGCTTTTCCTCTTTCATTTATTATTTGGTTTTTTGCATTCCTTAGCTGGTCATGAAGGCTCATTTCTTCAGCTTCTTGTGCTCTGTACTAGCAGTGAGGTTTAATTCTCTCTTAGGCATGTGGGCATGTGACCTCAATTGTGTGCTCCATCTAGATGTTACTTTCTCTGTTACTTCTAGTCTCACTAATTTCTAGAAAGCAGAATTCTATTCTATCTTGTTTAAAACATTCTACATTTAATAAGTCCAATCACTATATATATATATATATATATATATTTTTTTTTTTTTTTCTTTGAGAGAAATCTCAAATGTGCAGCAACTACACATTATGGAGTAACTGGAATGCCCTAATTTCAAATTACTTTTGAGTCTTCTGGTGTTCTTTCTTAATTATGTCCATGTCCCTGTTTTTTTTTTTTTTTCTTATGTTTCTCTCTTTCCTCTAGATGATGTTCCAGAATCTTATCTTGATTATTTTAAAATATCAAAAGTGGTAAGCATTATTAATATTCACAAATATATACTCAATTTTCCTTTCTATCTCTGTTAAGATAGATTATACTTCACAACCCACATTACATTTAGGTGGGACCATCAGATGGGCTCTGCCCATTGAACCATACGTGGCAGCCACGTCAATGTCAAGGTGAGGCAATAAAAAACCTCTGTGTTTCTCTAATCTTATCATGTCTCCCAGCTACATTCCAAATGGATGATCCTGTTAGCATCTCCTTACCTGATTATATGAACCAGAACTGCTATTCTGTTGACTCACCTTAGACGGGCAGTGTGAACAAGAAATAAACCTTTGTTTTGTTAAGTAACTGATACCTCAGGGTTAATTTTTTACCAAGGTATAACCTAGTCTATCTTGATTAATAGAATCATCATGTCTTGAACAGGCTGTAACAATAACAGGCATTATTTCCACTGGCAGAAGAGGTATAAGATTCCTCAGAAAGTAACAAAATGATAAATCCATCTCGATGCCCATAAACTGTGGAAGAAATTACTTTTTTCAGGCAAGGTAATGTTTTGATTTATTCAACTTGGACTAATTCAGAGACTTAATCTATTTTTAGCATCCAAAGATCCAAATTGCTTTTCTGTTTGCAAATTAGATTTCCTTTCATAGTACTATTTTCTGTGAAACTATTCTTTCATTCCTACTTTGTTTTCTAAAACTTCTGTATCTAAGGAGGCAATTGAATATTCAGGGCTGTAAGAAGAGCTCAGCTTTACGGTTTCCACCCCACCCGTTGGCTCAACTGTGGCACAGTACGGAAGGTTCCAGTGCTGTGAACCTGTCTGTGCTTTTCCTCCCAAACCTGCCTTGACTACCTTGCTTGTTTTTCATTCCGGAGGCTTTTCTTGATGTCAGGTCTCCACCCTCCATTTAGGCCTAATGTTTCCACCCTACTGGCTTCCCGCACTCTCATCTGGGGCCCAGGAATCAATTCTCTTGTTCTTCAGCCAAAAACTTATTTCCCCTCCCCGATTCCCACACTTGATCTCAGCCCCTGGTACTGTAGCTTTGGCTGAGCTCAGGCTCACCACATTCCTAAGACAAGAGGTCAGCAATTGGGGGTCAGACATAAAAGTATGACACTCAAGTGGGTAGTGACAGAAATTATTTTTGAGTGTGATTTCAGGAAACCATTGCTTCGAATTTTTCCATGATTTTAATTATTGCTGTGCTCACTGGTTAGTAGTTCACTTCTTAAGGGTATTGTAATCCTTCAGTGTGTGACTATGCTGATATCCCGGTGGAGAGATATGAAAAGACATAGAATAGTCAGGCTACAAAGTGCTTTGTAAAGAAGAACAAGTTTTTTATTATCCAGGTAAGTCAGGGAGGCATGGCTGGAAGGAGAATCTTGGTGTTTTTCCAAATCCTGTGCCTTCATTTGTCTTGGCAGCTGTTATGAAGATTGTGAATTATTGAGAGGATAATTCTCAATATTGTCTCTGGGCTAGCTTCTGTGAAGGGTAGCACTTTAATGGTAGAGCAGTGAACACCTTACAGATACCTTAAAACACTGTCTAGTTTATTTAAACCTCTCCATAATTTCCACAAACAAAAAGGGACACTTCCTACAAAACATAGTTAAATATTTCCATTTTGTTTTGTTTATTTTTTAATCGAGTACATTCTAAGATGTTGTTTTGGGGGAGGGGGAAAAGGGGATGTGGCTCACCTATGGCTGGTTCCATTGCTGACAGTCTGGGTGGCAGTCTGCGTGGGGGGTTGCTGAGGCCCTTGGACCCCCATCTCAGGACGCTGGGGGCTTCTGGCTCATAGCTGGTCTGATTGGGGTTGTGGGGTGGGGTTCGTTGGTGGGGCCAAGGCCCACAGCCTGCTGTCTCAGGACCCCTGGAGGCTTCTGCTCCAGCTCTATCACTGCATATCCGTTGTAATCAATATAATTTTGCTGAACTGAATTATTTCTCTCTCATTTTTAGAGTTCATATGATTTTGGCTGCCAATACTACAGTAGGAAGAAAACAAAAAGTTTAAATAAATGATAAGTAATTTATCTAAATGTTTGATGACTTGTTTTCTTTCCTCCCTTGCCTCAAGTATTACAAGTCCATTTTTGAAAGAAAATTTGTTACTATTTTATTATCTTTTAACTGTCATTATTGTAAATCTTTAATCCTTTATGCTTATCCCTCCCCCTAGTCATATAAAGTCAATGACGACTTCTAGCAAAGTCTCCTAATGATTTCAAAAATGTTAATCAGTTTTGTAGCTTAATTCATATTTATTTTACATTAAAGAACTTCTTCAATTAGGATAATTATAATGCAAAGTACAAAAGGTTTAATATGATTAAGTTGAAAAAGCAGCACACCACATCCAGATTTTGTTAAATAGGAAGATTGTTAAGGTTGGAAGTGGGGAGTCGTCCTTTCTTGACTTATCTATCTATCTAGCCTCTTCTATCTTTTATTCCTATCTTTGTCTTTCCCAGATCCTTCTTGGCTGTTTTTTTTTTTTTTTTTTTTTTTTTGAACTATGTGTTACTTGATTGATCTGTTGACTCTGGGGAGGCAGTGTTATCTCCCTGGTATTGGCTTGAAACCATAATTTATATATCATTTCAGTATAGCACAAAAAGTTGGGACTTGAGTATCCACAAAATTGTTTGGTTTCTAGACCAATGATATTAAACCTTAAAACTGAATTTTGAAAGGAAGAAAAAAATGTAAAGCCATATTTCAATAGTCAATAACAACTATTTCATGTATTCTCTCTTTTTTAATGTACGCACTGTTGTTACAAAGCACGACTATCTTTTTGTTTCAGTTATTTAGATGCTTTCTTTTTATAATGATTGAGGTACTTCAGAAACAAAACGAACTTCCCCCAAATCCAGAAGCTATTTTTGTGTCCTTGAAGCTGTTAGATGAGATAGTTTTAGGTACTACTCTGAACAATTTTGCCTACTTAGGGAATCTCCTTTTCTCTCTATCCAATACTGAAGGGTTTGTTGTTTGTTTGTTTGTTTTCTATTAAGGCATACACTCAAAATTTAATTGAGAAAGACATTTACACTATGATATAAACTATATTTAGTTTGTTAAATGATTCATATCTATAGCAACTACAGTTAAAAGATGAATGCAAACTTTTGGAGCAAGAAACATGTCTATCTCTGTTCCTTTTTGTAACCTCAATACCCAGCACATTGTTTGGGATATGTTAGTCATTGAATAGATATTTATTAACTTGAAAGTCAATTGATAATAGATGATTAATATATGAGATGGCTCTGGTTTGGCTACCAATCCCTCCTAACTGGGTTTCTTCATTCAAACTGGTCCCAGAATGATTCAGGAAATAACTGTGTGATTCACCCCTGGGTCACCATCTCTTTGGTTACGTTGGTTCTGCATTATCATACGGGCTCTCTGTTGTCCACTCATCTACTGATGCATTCCTTTCTGGTCTCTGGCACATCATAAGTCAGGCTACATCTCTCTCTTAAACCCATGGTAATCTCTCTTCTGCCTATAACACTTCACGGAAGTATATTTTCTAAGGCCATAATTCTCAAGATGATACACTAGAACATAGGAAAGAAAATGCTACCATTTCTAATTATAGTTGTGCAATATTAATGTTCTCATTGACCAGCCTCACTTGGTCCAAATGTTAGAAGGTTGTATGTTAAGTCAAATAATGGATCCCGTGGGAACAGTGGGATCCACAATGTGGTGATATTCCTATGTCTCTAGTCCACTTATTAGAGTGTATTGCAGTTTTACCTTACAAATATTCTTTGTATAAGCTCTTAATCAGGGATATTATAAGTTAAAAGCAGTAGCAGTCTAGAAAGATCTAACAAGAAGTAGGCTGAAAAAAATCAGGGTCATCGAAATCTATTTTTTATTTTTTTTGGTAGCTGGCTCATATGGGTATCTGAACCCGTGAACTTGGTGTTAAAGATATATTTAAAATATGTACTTAAGTCGACTACTACCAAGATGAATTTCACCTTAAGTGTGTATCATGCTAAAAAATAATAGCTGATAATATTGGCAAAACATTAATATTAGCAGAAGCTTTAAAACGTTATCTTCTCTTCAGTTTTTCATTTTTCCGCCTTTTCTGTTTTATTTTTTTAAACAGCTTTATTAAGGTAATTGATAAACAAAAAACTGAATTATTTAATTTATACAATTTGATGAATTTGGACATAGGCAGGCATCTGTGAAACCATCACTACAACACCACAATCAAGATAATAAACGTGTCCATCACCCGCAAGAGTTTCTTTGTGCCCTTTGGTTGTTTTTAAAAAATTTTTTTGTGGAGGGAGGTATGGTAAATTCTTACATCTCTTAATTCTTACATTGCTTACATTACAATTCTTAACATAGATCTATCTTCAAATTTTTAAAGTGCACAATACTGTATTGATTACTACAGGCACTGTGTTGTACAGCAGATCTCTAGAATTTATTCATCTTGCATAACTCAAATTCAACACCCACTGAACAACAATTCCCCATTTTCCCCTCACCTCAGCCTCTGGCAGCCACCAGTCTACTCTTTGCTTCTGTGAATATGACTATTTTAGCTACCTCATATAAATGGAATCATAAAGTATTTGTCCTTCTGCAACTGGCTTATATTACTAAATGTTCTCAAAGTCTATTCATGTTGTATCATTCAGAAGAATTTCCTAATTTTTGTGGCTGAGTGATGTTTGGTTGCATGTATATACCATGTTTTCTTTATCTGTTCATCTATCAATGGACATTTAGGTTGTTTTCATATCTTGACTGTTATGAGTAATGCTGCTATGAACATGGGATTGCAGACATCTCTTTGAGATCCGATTTTATTTTACATATTTGAATCAATGGCATTTTGTACAGAATTAGAAAAACAACCTAAAATTCACATGGAAACACAAAAGATTACAAATAGCCAAACTAATCTTGAGAAAGAAGAACAAAGTTAGAGGCATCACACTTCCAGATTTCAAAATATATTACAAAGTTACAGTAATTAAAACAGTATGATATAGGCAAAAGGAACATGCAGACCAATAGAACAGAATAGAAAGCCCAGAAATAAATACACATATGTATAGTCAACTGATCTTCAACAAATGTGCCAGTAACACACAATGGAGAAATGATAGTCTCGTCAACAAAAGTGCTGAGAAAACTAGGTATTGACATGCAAAAGAATGAAACTGGATCCTTATCTTACAGCACACAAAAATCGACTCAATGTGGATTAAAGACTTGAGACTTAAATGTAAGATCTGAAATTGTAAATTTTCTAGATAAAAACATGGGGGAACAGCTTCTTGACATTAGCCTTAGGAAACATTTTTTAGTTAATGACACCAAAAGCACAGGTAACAAAAACAAAAATAGGCAAGAGGGACTACATTAAACTAAAAAGCTTCTGCATAGCAAAGGAAACAATCAACAGAGTGAAAACACAACTTACAGAATGGGAGAAAATATTTGCAAACCATACATCTGATGAGGGGCTAATATCTAAAATATAAAAGGAAAACAAAAACAAAACCCAGTAAAAAAAGGGCAAAGGACTCAAATAGACATTTATTTGAAGAAGACATACAAATGGCCAACAGGTATATGCAAATGTGCTCAACCTCACTGATAATCAGGGAACTGCAAGCCAAAACCACAATGAGATATCATCTCATACCTGATATGATGGCTATTATAAAAAAGTCAAAAGATAGCAAGTGTTGTCAAGGATGTGGAAAAACTGCAACTCTTGTACACTTTGGTGAGAATGTAAAATGGTGTGGCTGCTGTGAAACAGTATGGAGGTTCCTCAAAAAACAAAAGATATTTTAGAATTTTTTTCTTTTTTTTTTACTTATAATGGACACCATCCACTGGTACAGTAGAATATAAATGCAATCTGTAAATAAATAATTAAACATATATGGTTGGTGTGTGCTCAAATAATTTACCTTCATGGAGTGTGCTATTTAAAAAGTTTGGAGATCACTGTTTTATATTGCTTCATCTGTTTATGACAGATGGTTCTCCTGTAGTTAAAGAAAAAAGTAATTTTCCACCTGTTAAATTCAGGGAGTGCAACAATTCATTTTTCTCATTGGATAATTACAATGTGTGTTAGTTAACATATTAAGTGACCTGAAAAATCCTGTAGTAAATCAATCCTTTTTTTTAAAAACTGGTTTTATACATCACTTACTGTAGTGGATTGAATTGAGTCCCCAAAACTCCCTGAAACTTGAATTGTGTCCCTCGAGTTTTATGTTTTAGAAACTTAGCCCCCACTGTGCTTGTTAAGAAGGTGGGAGATCGTATTATGGTAATCAAAAGGTACAGCCTTGAAGAGGTAATTGGGTTGTAAGACCCTGTAGTAGTGAATGGATTAAAAATGGTGGACAGGGTGTGGTTCTGAGGGCTTTAAAAGAAGAGAATCTGTCTCTCTTGCTCTCTCTGCTCTCTCTGCTTCCACCATCTTGCAATGTGAGACCTCTGGGTCACTGTCACCACCACCAGATGGACTTTGGACTTCCCAGCCTCAGAAATTGTAAGCAATAAATTTTGTTTTCCTTTATAAATCACCCAGTCCCAGGTATTTCTGTTATAGTAACACAAAAAGGACTAATATACTTACCAAACTTATTTGTTTAAGAAACCAGTCTTTTTGTTTTAGTTTTGGTTCAGGTTTTAGTGACATCACTCTTAAAGCTTATGAAATTGGGTTCCACAGATTACTAATAGATACCAATATGGCAAATGCAGATTGCTAATTTGGAATAATGTTTATGGTGCACTGTAACATGAAAAAAGAAGATCACAAGATAATATAAATAGAATGATTTTTATTTGAAGAAACTAATATGTATATAAAAAGTTTTGAGCTGAGATACATACTAAAATGTCAAAAAATACTGGGTGATGGATTTATTGATGGTTGTTTTTTGTCTCTCTATTTTGATTATAGTATTGTTTAGATCCTGGCTGTTCACTATTTGTGAGTCTTCAGGCAAATTAAATAAACTTTGTGCTTTAGTTTCCTCAATAATAAAATGGCAGTTTCAAATATTTTCTTTGGAGTATGCTATCAGTATCAATATTTTTCATACTCTACAAGTATTTAGTGTGCACCTATTATGAACTGAAAAAAATAGATCTGGCTTATTTATATGATTTAAAACATTAAAAAAACCCTCACAATTTATATATATGTGCTCAAGTTGAAATAAAACTTACCACACTATTCAGACTCACGATCTTTTCAATCTCACAATGTCCCTGAACTGGCACCATAATGAGACAGGCAGCAATAGTGCAAAAAAGTGTTGTCCATGGTTCTTGTTGTTGACATTGAAGGTCAAGAATGTGGCCTGAAGATTTATTTTCCATTAATAACTCATTATTCATAATCCTAATCTGCTTTTTTTCTCTTTTTATCATATTTTCTTTTATCTACTATTTAATTTTGGCAAAACTTATTCAAAGTTATATATTTTTTACTTTGTACTACCTCTTGGGGATAAGAAATTCCATACATTTCTTACATAATAAATTTAAAAATATTTTTATTTATTCCAATTATGTCTTACTCGAGCTTTATGGTCTGAGCACCCAGTAGGACTAGGGGTTGGAGATTTTGTTGTCATACTTACAAAGTGACATACAAGTTGAAGGTTCCAAGATTGTCCTGTGGGTACAATCCAAGAAAGAGTCAGTTTTAGGAGACTCTTTTTGGAGTAATTACGAATCAGATTTGTCTAGAGTTTGCTTCTAGAGTGAACTGTACTCTCAAGTACCTGAAGGACTAGTTTCCATTCTAAGCCTGTACGCTGTGGGATGATGCCTAGTGACATGGAGAAAAGTGGGAGGAAAAACTGCATTGCAGATTGAGCATTTGATGTCTAGTATGGATCTCTGAAGAAAGCACATTTTTTCCCCTATGTTAGAGCTACTTTACAAAGAACTTTTAACAATTTTTAGCATAACTGTGTAAATCTAATCCTGGAGTCTTGAGAGAAAGGTCAAAGTCTATGTCCAGATTAAATGTTTATTTACCCAAGATTTCGTACCAGATGTGAATACAGGTATCATAAGACAGATCTCTTTAATTCCTCACTTATTTGTATAATGATTGGCCCCAGTCATTCCACACATGTGGATTTTATTGTTTGGCCTTGGTCACATTGTGCCTTGGATCAAGGGTTTTTCTAAGCTGCCGACACATGTACTATTTTTTCTATGTTTTATAGGGACATTTTAATATACGAAAAAGTTCAAAGAGTAACATTGTCCATTAGAACCCTTAAAAAATTAATAATGAAAGGTAAAAATAAAAGTAAGAATGAAAAGTAGAAATGTTAAAAGTAAGACCAAAACTCAAGTGTAACTGGGAAACTATAAATATATGAATTTAACTAGATAGTTAGACTTCACCAAATTCTCCTCACTTTACCTTGATAGGACCAAAGTATATATAAAAATTTACCTCGTCAGTGGAGGGGAGGAAATGAAATACTTTTTCCTCATCTATTGCTAGGTCCATGGCTGAGGCCCACTACAGCAAAAGACAGATAGACAAGAGAAAAGCATGCACATTTATTTAATATCGGTTTTACACGACATGAAAGCTTTTGAAAACAAAAACCCAAATAAACAGGTGAATTTGTGTATTTTTATGCTTAGGTTTGATGAAAGGAGGACAGCCGTGAAGAAATATAATTGGATTACAAAAGAGTGCGATCCTGCTTCTGTCGTTTTCTCACATGCCAAGGTGACACATTTTGGGGTAGCATGTCCTGAACCTCATTATCAGAAACATTAAAAAAAAAGAAACTTAAAATTATTTTGAATATAACTTTGCCAGGTGACTATAACTGCAAAGAAATTTCAGGCTACATGCTATTTTTCCATCACAGGAAAATCAATTCTATTGGGTACAACAGCAATATATAACAGGGGAATATGAAATAGAAAAATGACATCAGACCTTGGGATAAATGGCTCAAAACTAATAACTGATTTAAAAAAAGAAAAAAGTGATTCATTGGCAGCTTCACAGAAAGATCCTTCTTTAGAAGCCCCACAAGACACTAATCCCTTTACCTAAATTCAAAATTATAGAGTCAAAATATGTCAATTCACCTTCTCTAAAAATCATGTGAAAGTTATGTCTGATCAGTATTGCTTGTTTTTCCTGGAATAGGGTTTTTCAATCTCAACTCTATGGACGTTTAGGTTGGATGAATCTTTGTTGTGGGGACTGTCCTGTGCAATGGAGGATATTTAGCAGTACATCTGAACTCCACCCACTCCCCAGTAGTAAACCTCCCCACCTCTGCACAATTGTGACAATCACAAATGTGTTCAAACATTGCCAAATGTCCCCCCGGGAGCAAAGCAGCCCCAGTTGAGAATCACTGCTACAGAAGAATATAGCTAAACTATGCTTATGAACCCTCATTGAAAAAAAAAAAGGAATGAGGGAGAAAAAGCAATGAAAGAAAAAGAAACAACAGCCTTGTGTGCTTCCTGGTGTTTTACTTGATACCTTTTAGTATTGCACTTAGAGATAACAGGGATTTAAAGCAGCATCAGACAAAAGTGCATCATTTCAGTGTAAATGAGGAGAAATTGAACCGTTGCAATAGTCTCAGTAAGTCAGATAACAATTGAAAAGTGTATCTTTAGCAACTTTTGTGCATTTGAATGAATGGTAAAAAAACACCCTTATCATTCTGTCTGGTACTTATATGACTTCTACACAGTCAGCAAATCTATTTTGGGCAACTATAAATTTGATTTAAATGCAAACTGTATTATGAGCCAAATGTATTTACCAGGATTTGGACCAATCTATTTCTATTTGGTGCTCTAGAAGGAATAGCTAGGACACATACCAAAATAACACCATCACTCCAGTACAATAGGAAACCAAATGAGTCAACCTGTTTTCTTTGTTGTTCAACATAGCAACTCCACTTAAAGTTGCAGCTTATGTGTTCTGCTGTTTGCTAGCTCCACCTTTTTATCTTTTTTCTGAGTTACTGTGATGTCAAGCCTCCCACTCGGACCACTATGAATATCTACATATATCATTATTTTATCTCAGCTCAAGCAGTATCAGGTCAGTGGTTTTGAGATAAAAGGCAGGAACAAAGAAATGCCACTGACAACAAGCCAGAAGGGGACAGGCCAACAATGAGAGTCCTGAGGATGGCACCCACTAAAGGCCCAGGTTCCTGATTCTTCCTAGAGGGCTAACCTAAATAAGGCAGAGCCTCTGTGTCTGATTCCTGGGAATGTAAATACGGTACCAAACTCCTTCGTCTTGCTTCTCTGAGTGGTCTTTCCTCTGCACTTAAGTGTTCCAACAGAAGGAATCTTTATTTAGTTAGGAATGTGTTTGGTAATTATGAGGTCAAGAGAAGGATGCTTTCCTTAAGCTGTCCCAGAGCATCAAATTCCACTTACACAGATCCAGTTGAGAAGGTATTAACTAGATCTTTACAGATGGCAAAGGCTTTCCACTGCACATGGGCCTGGGTTTACTCTTGAAGGGAGACATGGCATATTCAGTTTTTGGACTATAAGCAATGACAGATCTGTTAGAGGCAATAGTCTTTCACCAGGGCCACAGGCTGTTTATGCATTTTGTCATGTGTGCTGTATACCACTAATTATATTTTATAGTGTGAGGACATTGTGTGGAAACTGCTACAAGATATAATCCTGTTTAATTTATTTTTGTGAACACGGATATTGCTAATCAATACATTATAAGTAATACATGTTTATGGGATTGTTTGTTTGGTTCCAATGCTCACTGTCATTCTCGGGGGCTACGTACAAGAAAGTACTGTGATTGCAAGGTAAGAATGCACCATATCATTGATGCAGGAAGGAGCAGAATCATTGATCCATGGGCCCAGGGATATAAAGGAAACAGAACAAGCCTAGAGGGAACAAGGAAATGAGTCTACGTAAAATACAGAACCTACTAAGCCCAAAACAATCTGCTTATAAAATTGTTAGAACTAGTAAGAGTTCTGTAACTGTTCATGTATATTAAAAATGTACAACAAATTAATATAGTTCAAATATACTAGCAAAAAGTACCTTAGAAAACAAATGAAAGTAATATCTTATAATTACCTTAAAAAAAAATGTGTGATCTGTAAAATCAAAACAAAAACCAACCAACCAACCAACACAAATATGACTCATATACATGAAAAACAAAAATATATAAATGTAGAAATATACCAAATTCCAGATAAGGAGCAGCAATTAATGCACATATCCAACTTAATCGCAGTCAAAATATCATTGAAGTTTTCTTTTCAAATCTTGACAAGATAATTTTGAAATTTTTCTATATGAAAAAAACTGTAAAATAGCTAAGAACAATGGAAAAGAACAATGTTCAAAGAGATTAGTTCTCCCAGATACTAAAACATATTCTAAACTATAATTATTAAATTAGTACAGAACTGTGCACAATTAGTCTGACTATAAATAAATTCTATTATATAATTAAATATATAAGAAAGTAGAAACATTAATCAGTAAGGCAAGGATAAATTATTCAGTAGAAAGAGCTGGGACAGTTGGTTCGGTCTTTGGAAAGAAACTTTTTTCTCAATTAAGACACTTAGGTCTTCTCAAATAAGACAAAACTGATTGTAGATTATTTAAAGCTTCTAATATAAAAACTCAAGCTAGAGAGAGTAAAAGAAACACCTTGACAAGAGAGAAAATTATAAACAGAAGTGTAGAAAGGAAAAAAGATAAAAAGAAAAGTTTCAATGTTCTAGTTCCAGAATATCATCCATGCCTGAAGCCCAGCTATGTTCCTGTCCTTGGGTTTTGTGACATACTTCTGTGATTATACCATAATGACCTCCCCTCCTTTAATAAGTTCAAATGTGTTTCTGTTTCTCACAACCAAAAATGTCTTAATATAGTAATTCTACTTCTGGGAATCCATCATGAAGGAACAGTTGGAAATTTGGGGATGGATGGGCATTAAAAGCTATAATGCCACAAACTCATAATTTCAGTCTGTTGGTGTAATTGATTCACTGATGAGTTTCAGCCTTTTAGATTTATTATCGCAAAATAGTTTTCTTTCTTCTAGTCACTGATTTAAACTGTGCTATGTTAAATACCCCTTTCATTGTCCCTTAATGAGATTCTGAGCAGAATTCAAGAACTTCTGAATACTTTACTGAAATTTAGTAAGTAATATACTATACAGATTCAGACTTCAGTTTTTAAAATCTGATTCAAAGCCTGCTCTCTTTCCTAGCACAAGCTAGATTCAACCCAATTAACTTATGAAGGAAGAAATTTGGAGGTGAGGCCAAGAAGCTTACAGATGTGGCTCTGGGTATAGAGCCCTCCTCAAAATCTAGCCCCTGTGGTATTGGGGGAAGGACAGGAAAAAGTCTAGGAGAGGATAGATTGTGTCATATAAATGGCCTGTGTCCCATTTGTAAAGAGGTGTCCTTGCTCTAATTTGATCTAACTCTATTTGCTCCCGTGTCTTCTGCTGTTGTGTTTGTCTCTGAACTGATGGTGAGCATATGTTTCCTGGGGACAGTGTTCAGTTTTATCCTACCCCCGACTGTGGATGAAGACTCCCTCAGAGTGTCAACCTAATTTGTCTTCAGCCCTCTCAGTGGGAAGGACTCCCAACTAGCCAGAGGCTAGCTTGGGAACTCTCATGTCCCTTCTTATAACCTCTCTGCTTCTTCACTTGGACCAACAGGGAGCACTAGGTCATCTTCTGTATTCTTTGAGGGCTAAGGAAAACGGGCATGGAACATTTTTTTTTGCCAGAGTCTCTTCAAGTCCTGTTGGCATGCGCCTCTCCAGTAGTCTTCTCTCTTCAGAAATTTCTAGACCAGTTTTTCCTGTCGACATACACTCCTGAACAATAGAGACCATATGTCAGCTCTTGTCATAGGTACTTCACCATGACTGATTCCACTGTACTGGGAGCACTGAGGAGGCCCACAAGGGCTAGGGTAGAAAGCAGTGAGATGCAGACTGTGATAGCACTCTCCTCTTTCCTGCCCCACTGTCTCTGGGACTGTCTTGGAGCTGCCTCCTTACTTGGTGTGGAGTGTAAAAGAAGTACCCCTCTCAGATTCTCTATGGAGAAGAGAATGACTAACCTCTTTCTTCAAACACTGGACTACAAGCAAGACCTATGTCTCTTGACTGCTACTTCATTTATTCCCTGCTTTGTTTTTATATTTGAGGGGTTATATATGTAAGTGCGAGGCTTAAGTACCAGAACCTGTCATCTTGTATTAGTCAGGGTTCTTCAAAGAAACGGAACCAATAGAATGTGTGTGTGCGAGAGAGTGTATAGAATAAAGAATTGGCTTATGCAATTATGGAGGCTGATAAATCCCAAAACCTGCAGTCATCAAGCTGGAGACCCAGGAGAGCCGATAGTGTAGTTCTAGTTCAAAGGCCAGCAGGCTCGAGATCCACAAAGAATTGATGTTTTAGTTTGAGTCCAAAGGCTGGACAAAACTGATGTACCCAGCTCAATAGCAGTCAGCCAGAAAGAATTCCCCATTACAAAGGGAAGGGTCAGTCTTTTTTGTTCTAGTCAGGCCTTCAACTGATTATATGAGGCCCACCCAGATTAGGGAGGGCAGTTTACTTTACTCCATCCATTAATTTGTTAATTTCAACCAGAACACCCTCACAGAAAAACCTAGAATAACATTTGACTAAATATCTGGGGACCCCATGATCCAGTCAAGTGGACACAAAATTAACATCACAAAGCTCTTACAAGTTTTGAAGAGTGACATCTACTTCCATCTGTTGGCTGTTCACCAGTGGTTTTCTTGTGAATATGCAGTGATTAATAACTCTTATCCTTAGGTTTTGGCATTGAACACAATTCCAGGACAACAGGAAACATCCCACTTATTATATGGTTATTTTATAATAAAAAAAAGGAAAATACAAATATCTAGCATTAGTAGAATTATTTTTGAGCTACAGCCTACATAAGGTAAAATATTATACAGCCACTAAAATAGATGTTAACAAATAGTTTTAATGAAATGAAAAATCATTTTTATAACATTAAGTTAAAAAACATAATATAAGTTTACTGTATATAAAATATAATTTCAATTTTGTGTAGCACTATATGCAAAAACAAATCAAATAATTAATTTACCTACAATTGGTATCAATGTGTTCCTCTGACTCTACTTTTCTGCATTTTGGAAGAAAAATGACAAACTTGCCAGTTGAATGTAATTTAGTCTCTCAAGGTTTAAAAGAGCTTTTTAAAGTCACTTCAGAGCTCTCACTCCTAATTAGGCCTCTTCTTTCCCTTCATCTGTCAGTCTCTCTTTCCCCTTGTCCTTCCTGAAATAGTGCCTGGATAAAAGAGGGTTGAACATGTTCTTGCCTCAGAGAGATGGAACTTTGATCTATCTGCTATACTACATTTCTCTGCTGATCTCAGCCGCAGTCTGGCAGATTTATGTTAATTAATTAGTCTGCATGCCTGTGCTTGTGGCCTCTGAGAATTTAGCTAATCTGGGGTTATTGTAATAGCAAATATTCCTGAAAATTTTCTGACCTTGGTCTCTGAGCTTAAGCTTATCACACTTGAGCCTTCCTTTTCCCAAGCCTAGGGCTCTCCTGATGAATCAGTTGCTCAACCATTCTGTAATGGGCTTATAGAAACATCTGGATTTTCCCCTGCTCCACAATGACCATGGAGAATGGGAGGTCCTGTCTTTGACTCACATGCTAAGCATGTTCTTTGCCATTTTTAGGGTTTCTCCTCATTGCTACAAGGCCATTTTCATTATTGGGCTCTCCAAGGAACTTGCAGTTTTCCTGAGATATGTCCTAGAGGCAAGGAATAGCTTTACAGACTCAAACAGCACCTATGTTGGTGTTTTCATCACCTGTCACAACTTTCTCCATATTTTGATGACAAGGGGAGTTTGGATACCTACAACTGCATTTCTGTCATTTTCTCTCCCTCTTACTTGTTTGTATATTAGGGCTCTGTTTCTGCCATTGAGGCACTCGTACTTACCTGGCTGTGTCCCACCCAGCTGTGACCATTAGGCACTCATGTTTTCCCAGCTGTGCCCTGCTATGCTATAACCAAAACCCTCACCTGGATATCATACAGACCCAGCTGCAGTTGCAGCCCTGCCTTGTTTTACATTGCAGTTACCATAGACTGCTATAACAGAATTTTCTCTTCTGCTTTGCATGCTGTAATTTTTCACCTTGAGACAAAGTCATAACCACATAAGATCATAAGATCGTCCCTCTTGCCTTGTTGCAAAAACCCAGAAATGCTATAATATAAAAATAACAGCCCCATTGCGTTCGGGGCTCAGCCTTTGCGACTAGAGTCGGCTGAGCCAATGCCGGCATATCAATAAACTTTGTTTCCTGACTTAAGCCTTGGTGTTTCCTGCCTCTCCCTGAAAATTCACTGTAACTCACTGCAATACCATGAAGAATTGTTTCTCACGTCATATCTTTTGCCCTCTGTAAAATGTAGTTAACAGAGAAAACTATGATCAGAGCTCCAAATTTTGTTTTTCATTTTTAGAGAAGATTTTTATCATTTAATAGCTTATTTTCTTTTACAACAAAGCATAGCTATTAAGTCTTATGTCTCACAAGACCCTTGTGAAAGTCTGATTTTAGGTATGAAGCTAAGCAGTACTTAAAAACTATTCTGGGTCATATTTTCTCTATCTATCATGATAAATTTCACTGATTTAACATACAGGGAGAATCAGAAATATATGATTAAAAAAAAAGAGTGAAGAATGCAGTGTTTAATAGTTTCAAAAACTTATCCCCAATGAATTATATGTAAATAGAAAAACTTCTGGTTTTAGAATGTTGGAGTAGACAGACAGCTATACCTCTTTTCTCTTCTTGAAAATTACCCTCAGTCAATAAAGAGGGGAAAAAAGAGAAATGTAATCTCCATCTTTGATAAAATTTGAAGTCACATTAATACAAATCACAGTGTGAGAAGTCAGGTTTCCAAATTCCATAAAAATTAAACAGAGGTGCAGATCTCAGGAAAGGCTCACAGAACACTGTAGTGCCAAGTAGTTAACACCTCCTAGAAGGAAAAACTAACTGCTCCTTGGGCCAACCCCATGGCTTACTCGGGAGAGTGCGGCACTGGGAGTGCCGAGGCCGCAGGTTCAGATCCTATATAGGGATGGCCGGTGTGCTCAGTGGCTGAGCGCGGTGCAGGTGACACCAAGCCAAGGGTTATGATCCCCTTACCAGTCACAAAACAAACAAACAAACAAAACCTAACTGCTTCTTACTATGAACAGCGGAAACAGAGTATATCAATTGGCAGGAGCTCAACTGGACGTAGCTGTGGTTTAAGAAGGAAGAGAGGAGAGGTCAAATGCAGAAGTACAAGACAAACCTATGTTCAGGGAGTAAATAGAGGCAAGTGAAACAGAGAGGAGAGAAATACTGTAGCTGTCAATCACTTTTGTCCAGGAAGAAATCAAGTCACTCCCTCACACAAAATTGTGCATGAATGAACCAGGAAAAATTCTTTCTTAGTCAGGACAAGGCTCAGCTTTTCTCCAACTTCTTATTCAAGGATAAACAACAATAACAACAACAACAATAATAGAAATAGGTTTTATACAACAGTATTATAAAGAGGAAAAAATGAAAAGAAAAACCTTCTTAGGAGAATAATCACCAGAAAAATATAGATATTGAGCAGATACAATTAGTCATTGGCTGTATCTCCATGAATTAAAGTAAGTTATTGAAGTAATATCCTTATGGTCAAAAATGAAAAACGAAAAAACCAGATCTCAGGAAAAAAAAAAATGGTGAAAGACAATTAAAGGAGATAAAATAGGAGCATGTCAAGAGATGGAGGAAAAAAAAAAAAAACCATTGAAGAAATGAAGTACATATTGGTATATGGAGGACAGAAAGCAAGGAAATGACAAAGATAGTTGATTTTCACTTTGGGCATAGGGCAGACTAGATGTGGTGAAAAGCCTTTTGGCTGAAATGTATTTATCTTGATGCTGAATAAACCTGAACATACTTGTAACACATTCTGGATGTATATGTCGGGTAGGATCCTTGGGAAACAGACACTGAGACAGAATTAAGAATGAAAACTATTGGGGTCGGGCCGAGCCCCTGGCGCACTCAGGAGAGTGTGGCGCTGGGAGCGCAGCTACGCTCCCGTCGCGGTTCGGATCCTATATAGGAATGGCCGGTGCACTCACTGGCTGAGTGCCGGTCATGAAAAAGACAAAAAAAAAAAAAAAAAAAAAAAGAAAAGAAAATTATTGGGGTCTACCTTTTGTGAAAGATAAAATGATGAACAAAGAAAATTGGGTGGAAAGCCTTCAGATATGACACCTGTGAAAAAAAAGGGGAGAGGAAGCAGAAGCGGGTAACAAGAGTCTCAGACCATGACATCGATAAAAATAAGTCTTTGCTAAAAACCAGGGGGGAGCTTTGGAGCAAAGATGCTTTCTTGGAGAAGTCCTGTGTTGGGCAGAAATGACCGGCTTAGTACCTCTTCCATGCTCGGTGTTGGCTAAGAGTTGCTCAGGAAATTCATATCCTCAACCTGAAAGCTGAAGCAGGCCCTGAAGTCCTTGAAGCTGGAAGCTGTCCTCCTAACTGCATTCCCTGCAACGGAAAAGCACATTCTTTTCTGAAGCACCTAAGTCGTCCAACTCGATAGCTGCTACAGCCCCCCTCATTTGCCATCCACAAGCACTTCTTATGTGTTTGGGAAACAACTCCTCAAAGGTTCCAATGGGGCTTTTTTCCTTGGGGAGATTTAGAAGCAGGAGGGTAGCGGTATGATCTGCAGCCTCACTGATGAAGATTTACTGAAGATTACAACTGGCATTTGTTTCCCACCTTTACTTTTTATTCTAAATTCTTTTTGCCCTCAGCTATCATCTTTGCCAGTCTTGGTGGATCACCAGCGGGCGTGGCCCAAATCCTCTTTTGTGAGATATTTGAGTTCCTGGTAGCCATACTGTTCTCAGGAGGGCAGCTGTATTTGTGCAGTCACAGTAACAAGTAATCAAGGGAGTACCGAGAGGTGTCCAAGCTGATCACTTGAGCTCCACATATGTACCTTCAAACCCTACCTTATCCTTCTGATTAGGGTCAATTGCCACTACTAGCATAGTGACATCTCTTCTTGCCTTCTAGTCTCTGTATTAAATGAGTCCTAAGTGCTCAAGGGGCATCCATAGCTTATAATTCCAATGGGATCTTTATTTTGTCCCCTGGATAGCTTTCCCTCTTTGGAGCCAGGACTGCTAATACTGCAAGGATGGTAGTAAAAAGTCCCTTGGTGTGTCATTAAAAGTGATGGTAAGTGTCATCACCTTCCCCCCCCCCCAAACTTTGGTACCTAGACTGATAGTTTCCGGCAGAGAATAGAACCATGTAGATGTCTCTGATTCAGTGTGCCTATTGCATGCAGGAAGGTATTATCCTATCCTAGCAGAGTATCATCTCTGCATGTCACTTTTGGTGTACCTCAGCAGTCTTTTCTAATGCTTTATGGGAATGGCAACTTCTGTACAGAGGAGATAGAATGCAGACAGTGCACTCCATTGTTATGGTCCCACTCCTGTACCTCGTTTGCTGTAAAATGGGTTCCATGTTCAGCTCTGATTCCATTTCTGTGGGATGAGGTACTCTGTAAGCCCCCAATATAGTGCTGACTGAGGCTCTGTGGACAGGAAAGGCAAACACATACTCAGAATAAATTGCTGGTCCTTCCAAGATAGAAATGGTCTAATATAATTAACTTGCTACCAATGGTCCCTTGGTGAAGACCATATCAGGATCTCAGCACTGATTTCTGTTGCTGGAAAGCTGAATATTCAGAGGCAGCCATTGCTACGATTGGCCTTGGTAAGTGGGAGTCCATACTGTCGGGCTCATGCACGGCCTCCATCTTTGCCACTGTGGTCTATTGTGTCAGATCTGTAATGGCCAGCAACAAAGGCTCTAATGTCAACTGACCAAGTTATTTTGTCTGATTGATTTTTTTTATGCCTCTTCTATACTTTCTGATGAACATTAGTATGTGCCCCCTTCTATATGTCAATCTACCCTCCATATGCCTCTCTCCTAGAGCTTTCATTTTAAGTGTCCAGAGAACATAAAAAACAATCATCGTATAGCCAAAAACCACATTCCCCATAATATCTCCATATTATAAACAATACAAGAAACTTTCTCAATATTTAAGACTTCAAATTAATAGCTAGTTTTTTAAACATAAAAATGTGTCTGAATAAATTTTGTGTTAAAAAGGGAGTTAAAAATGAAGACACAAGAAAACATAAATTTAATGTGATCATACTACACTTATAGATTTATTTCCATATCTTTTTGAACGCTTTGTAAGGTAATTTGTATACTAACTTTTAAACCTCTTTATTCAGATATAATTGAAATGTTATAAGATTCACCAACTTAAAGTGTATAGTTCAATGATTTAAGTATATTTACAAATTTGTACAATGATGACCACAGTCTAGATTTAGAACATTTTTCTCACCTGGCAAAGAAACCTCACACCCATCATCAGTGATTCTATGTTTCCTCCCATTCTCAGCCCCAGGAAACTACTAATCAACCTTTTATCTCTATAGATTTACTATTTCTGGTCATTTCATATATGGAATATTCCGTAAATGGAATTGTGACCTGCGTAGGGAGGGGTAAGGTCTTGTGCTGAGGCCCAAGCAACCAGCATTACCTATAACTCACAAATGTTTATGACTAAGCTTGTTTCTCAGAGTGGCTGGATCCAGGCAACAGCATGCTCCAAAATGCAACAATAAAACTCCTAACCACAGACAAGTTTCTGGGCCCATGAACTGACCAATAAACTGGGTTCCATAGTCATCAGATCCAAACTGAACAAATTTGCATCCTTCCTTTGCATAAGAGGACCTAAATGAGGATCTGGGTGAGGAGTTGGCCGGGAACTTAGTCAACATAGGATATGTCCTTTCCTTTACTCAGAGAGACAATGCTTCGGGAATTATCGCCAGTGTATTCCATTACTTGTTACAAGTAATAAACCTTTCTATCTGGACTTCTGGTCTTGGTCGCATTTACTGGGCTATGCTCACCAAGAGACAGAACCCTGGAGACCCGTAATAGAACCATACAACATGTAGTAGAAATGGCTATTCAAATATTTTGCACTTAAAAAAAAATAGGTTATTTGCTTTTTGTTGTTGACTTATAAGCATTCTTTATATTCTGGATACAAGTCTTTATCAATATGTGATTTGCAAATAGTTTCTACCGTTCTTTGAAGTTTCTTTGCAATTTCTTGATGGTGTCTCATGAAACACAAAAGTTTTTAATTTTGAAGACCAACTAACCTAATTTTTCGTTAAAGCTTTTGTTTTGAAAGAATGCCTAGTCAAAGGTTATGAAAATTTACTCCTATGTTTTCCCCTAAGAGTTTTATAGTTTTAGACTTTCATTTAGGTTTATGATCAATTTTGAGTTACTTTTTGGGTGTGGTGAGAGGTAGAGGTCCAACTTCATTGTTTCGCATATGAATATCCAGTTGTCCCACCACCATTTGAAGAAAAGACTCTTCTTTTCCCTACTGAATTATCCTGGCTCCTTTGTGGAATATCATTTAACTGTTAATGAGTGGGTTTATTTCTAACTCCCAATTCTACCCTTTTGATCAATTTGTCTATTCTTACACCAATATCACACTTTTTTTATTACTATAGATTTGCAATAAGTTTTGAAATTGGGAAGTGTGACTCCTCCAATTTATTGGCTTTTTCAACATTATTTTCATGTTTAGGGTTATTATGTCTTCTTAAATAATTGCCCCCTTTATCATTATATAATTCTCCTATTTATCCCTAAAATTTTGCGGGTTCTGAAATCTGTTTTCTGAAATTAATACAGCTGCTCAAGCCTTCTTTTGGTCAAAGTTAGCATGATAAATCCTTCATCCCTTATTTTTTTACTCTATCTGCATTTTTATATTTAAAGTTATTTTCTTAAAGACAAAGTATCCACTTCGAAACTCTGTCTTTTAAATAGTCTATTTATACCATTCACATTCAAACACATCCTTGATTCAGTTGGACTACTATCTGTCGTGTTTGGAACTATTTTCTATTCATTCCATTTGTTCATTGTTTCTCCCCACCCTGCTTTTTCTGCCTTTTCTAGTTTTAACTGAGCATTTTATATGATTCAATTTCATCTACCCTGTTAGCATAATAATCATTCCTCTTTTTATGTTTTTAGTATTTCCCCAAGAGTTTGCAATATGTACTTGTAAATAATCTAAATTTACCTGCAAATAACACTATATGAGGGTACTTCAAAAAGATCATAAAAAGACTCAGATTATATTTTAGTTCTATTTTTCTATGAACCTTTTGAAGTACCCACTTACTGCTTCACATTTAGTACAAATACCTTATTACTGATTATGACCAATTCTTCCCTGCCATCATTTATGACATTGCTGTCATTCATTTTACTTATTCACATATTGTTAACCACATATTGCTGATACCTGTTTACTATTATTACTTAAAACAGTTATCTTTCAAATCAATTAAGAATATGAAAAATAAAAGTTGCTATTTTTACCTTCATATATTCTTTATCCAGTGCTCTTCCTTTCTTTATGTAGATCTGAGTTTCTGACCTTTATTATTTTCCTTTCCCTGAAGAACAAGTCAATTTATGGCTCCAGTGACTTCTGTTCCAGGTAACACATCTCTGCTGTGACTCTCTCAATTTGCCTTCCTCTCCACATTTTGGGGTGGTGGTTTTCCCTGTGAACTCATTTCTCTGATGGGTTCAAGAATAGTTTTTGATTTTTAGTATGTTCAACTGTATCTTGTTGTAAACACAGGTGTCATAAATCCCATGCTTTCTATATGTTGGAACTAAAACCAGAAGTCCCTGTGATGGCCTTTTAAATAAAAGAAAAAAGGAGCATAAATATGTAATTATCTTGCTTTTATCATAAAAAAGTTGTTTTTACCTACTTCGTTACCTTTACTGGTACTCTGCTCTTTGTGTGTGGATTCAAATTACTCTTTGTTGTCACTTGATATCAACCTGGAGAACTTCTTTTAGTATTTATTATAAGGCAGGTCTTTCAGCAACACATTCTTGAATATTTAACTTGTTCTGAAATGTCTTTATTTTGCCTTCATTTTTAAAAGATAGTTCTATTCAGTTTAATATTCTTGATCGACAGTTTTTATTACTTTCAGCACTTTGGATACCACGTCCCGCTGCCTTCTGGCTTCCATTGTTTTGGATGAGAAGTCAGCTGTTAGTCAGTCATATTAGAGTTTCCCTGCATATGATGAGTCACTTTTCTCTACGGCTTTCAAGATTTTCAGTTTATTTTTTAATGTTTTGACTGTTGAGTATCTGGGTTTTACGGATCTCTTTGCTTTTATCCTACGTGGTGTTTGCTGTTTGCTGAGCTTTCTAGTTAAATGCATTTTATCAAATTTGGAGAGTTTTTCCAACTGTTATTTCTTCAAATACATATATTTTTTTCTGGCCCCCTTTTCACCTTTTTTCCTGATACTCCCATTACATGTATGTTGTTGCATTTAATGGTATCTCACACTTCTCTGAGGCTCTGTTCTTTTTTCTTCATTGCTTTTCTTCTCTTTTTCAGATTGCGTAAATTGTATTGATTTCTATTCAAATTCACTGATTATTTTCTCTGCCAGCTCAACTCTAATATTGAGCTCAGTAATGAATTTTTTTTTTAGTTATTGCAATTTTCAATTCCAAAATTTTCATTTGGCTTTTTAAAATAATTTTCATCTCTTTATTTCTTTGATGAAACATTTTCGCCATATCTTCTTTAATTGTTTAGACATATATTTCTTTAGTTCCTTAAACACAGTTTTAATTGATCATCTGAAATCTTTGTTAAATCTAAAACTTGGCTCTGATCAGAAGCAGTTATACTGTTAGTTTTCTTTCTTTTTTTTTTTTCTATATATGGGTCATATTTTCTGTTTCTTTGCATGTCTGGTGATTTTTTTTTTAATTGAAAAGTAAGCCTTTTAGATAATATATAGTAAAAACACTCACTCCCCTGGCAGTGATGTTATTGTTGCTTTTTGCTTGGTCATTTATTTACTTAATGAGTTGACTGAACTAATTCTGTGAAGTCTTTCCTCTGTAATGTGCAGTCTCTGATAATCTTGTTCAGATTTTTTCCCCTTGTTTTTTTTTTTTTTTTTTTTCTTTTTAACAGCTATCATCTGTGTGCCAATACGAGACTTTTACTGGTCAAAGGTTGTGTTTTTAGTCATCATATTAGTTAGTAATATGTTTATTTTTTATCACCAAATTTGTATGCCTGGCTTGGAGGCTGCTGTTGCAGTTCAAGGAGTTTACAGATTTTTCCATATGCTCATTCATTTACTTGGATATTCCTCTCTTATTACTCTTGAGAGGGCATATCCTTGGAAATGACTTTTAGGCATCAAATTCTTTATGATATGTTTTAAACAAACTCTGTCCTCTTGCAGCCTGTCTCTTCCATTGGGAAGAAGCTCTGTGCCACTGGGCAGGAGCTGAGGGTTGGGAACTTGGGCTAATTTCTCCCAGAGTCACACCTCAACTCTACAAGAAAACACTGGGGGTGGGGATAGCCCCTGTCATCCTAGTTTGTCCATCAGGCAGGAAACCTTTATCCTACTGGTAAGCTGGAGTAGGATCAGTTAGGGCCCTGGTGTTCCTAGACTGCTGTGTCTGAAGTAAAGTTTATTCCCTACAAGAAGGGGCTAAGTGTAAAAAAAGAAAGTTTCAGTTTTCTTGTCTGTACCCACCTAGAATAGTGTTTTTCTATACAGGGCTTGAAGGTATGAGAAACACCAGTGAAACTATAGCCTTAGACTCAGAGCTGGGGGAAAAGTGAGCCCTTGGTGTCTTGGTCACATATGCCAAGAGTAGAGCTTCCACAAGTTTGAGCTGGTGTGGGGTGCAAATGCCAGCGACTCTCACTGTTCTTACTGATTTCTTGACTGAATGTTTGTCTAGTTTCTGTATGTCATTAGGATAATATCCAAAGACTTTAAATAATTTTTAAAAAATAACTTTCTCCAGTTTAATAATTGTTATTTTGGCTGGGAGAGAGTTTGTTGAGCATCTCACTCTACTAAAAATTTGGATGTTTTCTAATTACTTCTAATTGCAGTTTACTAATCTGCTGTCCTGCTGTATTTAGTATGATATTAAACCCATTTATTGCTTTCTTAACTTCAATTATTGTAATTTCGATTTCTAGAACACTGCTTTCCAATAGAACTTCCTGGAATGATAAATATGTCCTACAATCTGCACTGTTTAATATGGTAGTCACCAGTCATATATGACTATTTATCACTTGAAAAGTGGCTAGTATAACTAAGGAACTGACTTTTAAATTCTATTGAACTTGAATTAATTAAATTTAAACTTGAACAGCCGTAAGTGTTCAGTAGTTACTGTATTGGACAACACAGTTCTAGAACTGCCTTTTTAAAATGGATTTTGTTTCTTTGCTGAAATTCTTAATCTGTTTCTCTATTTTACTGGATATTTTACAGTTATTTTAAACACTATCTAAACCATCAGTTAGTCTCTTTCTTTTGCCTGTTGTTTTTTTGATTTCTTATATTGGTCCTCTTTTTTATCATGATGTGTAATTTCTTTATTAGAATCTTGAATTGTAAATGAAAAATTGTAGAAGCCCTGAATGATATTATCCTCCTCCAAAGACAGTAGAATTTTTATTTGGCAGGCAGTTTCCTTTCTTCAGTACAAAAGACATTAGTTTTATTATCAGTCCAGTAACTCGCTAACTCTGTAGCCTTAAGCAAAACATGAAATATCTTTAAGCCTCAGTTTTTTCATCCATAAATGGGCATAATCTGTCATCCATTTTGTCTATAAGAAAGATTGTGATGGAAAATAGCCAATTTCTGAAAATTTTGTTAATCTGTAAAAAATTCGTATTAGTACTTCTTTCTGCATATATGCATCACTATTTTTATAGGTTGCTTGAAATTAAAAGCAGGGTTTTATTGGGTAGAAATTGTTTGTAGTATTACAAACAAGTTATTTTGTATTAATATGTATATTGTGATTGTTTTTGAGTGGTCCTTTATAGAAAAAAGGACGTACCTTCTGAAGGCAATGAAAGGCTATAAATCCATTTATTAATTAACGGTCCTACAGTTGCAATGTGGGAACAAATTTAATACTTATTGTAGTTTGTACTTTGTCATGAGACTTCACAACAGTAGGAAGGATTCTGGATGCTAGCCAGAGTATTAAGCCCTAGTCAAATTCTTCTGATACACATTGAAATCTCCAGTCATCAAGAGAAACAAACTTTGGGACAACCAGTGGCACCGTTTTTGTTTTTCTCAGAAAATAAAAGCCATATTCTTTTTGGTGCGTATACATATTTCCTTATTCCAATCATTCCACTGCAACACAAAAGAAAGCTTGTTCCCTTATCTTGCCTTTCATTAAGAGGGAAAAAATTCTTTTGTACTTAAAACATCATCTTCCTGTAAACAGAATGATTAACTTGACATCGTGCCAAATAATTTCTGAGTACCTAGATAAGATTAAATACTTTTATTTTGCTAAACTCTCCAGTTGCTATTTTGTCAGTACTTTCTCTATTACTTAAGCCAAGAGTTTTTTATTATCCACTCACAAAATTGCATTTCTGCCCTCAATCCCAGCAATCCTTGGAATACTTTGACATCATGTAGTATCTAAATAAAGAAATCTTATCTATAGTATAAAAAGGTTTCACTGTAAAAGGTTTCATTTTGTTTGCCAAAAACAAACCAGTTTTTAAAAAATCAAGTGCCTGTCATAGGATACGTTCTTTTCAATTTACATTCTGGCAAATAACTGATACTGACCATCCCTTGCTCTTCAAAAGAAATACTATTCTTTGTTAGACAGATTGCTAAGTTAAAAGTAACTTTTAAAAACCTGCTTAAAGGCTCATTCCCTTTCCTATCTCCTCCATAATGTCTTTAAGATACTTGATTTGGGTAATAACATGCAGCAGTCAGGGAAGATAGAAACAGCTACCTTGATTACTCCTTCAGCATACTTATGCATGAACTGAGTCTTGATGCATGAACAAAAACACTATGAGGGCATGTTCTTGATCTACCTGCAGGTTATTCTTTTCTCTTAACAGGAAACAATGTTGCTTCCTCTCTTACCAGAAAACTAAGTGAGATATTAAAACATGCTGCTTTCACAAAGCTAAACACACATGGTGATGTATAGGTAAAAATCTGTAATGGGACAATAGTTCTATAGCATTGGATACATGTACCAACTACCCTGGGTAGCTTCACTGAACAGTTGCTTCATTACTTCTCTATATTAATTGGAGCTTCAGAAACTAAAAGAAAATAAGAGAAAGAGAGAAAAGAGAATGAAAACAACCATGTTTAATGGCACCCCTCTTCCTCTGTGTTAGTACTTTCCAGTATGTCATGTAGCAGAGATACAGACCAATCAAATGTTGCAAATATCCTAGCAATCAGTTCGTTTTAAAATACTCTCCAACTATACTTAGTGCAACTGGAAAGACTCATTTCTTTTGACCACTATTTCCAGTGTTGCTAAAGAGATGTATTTGGGGAAACACTTATCAGAACTCCTAAATTAGCATTACAGATATATACCAAGAGACCGAATGAAGCTATCATTACAATCAATTTGTTTTTCAGATGAGATTTTATTTTTTTTTAGACTTGATGAATGGTTGTGTTTTTAAAGATAATGTATATCTATAATGGGTTAACCCGGGAGAGTAATTCAAAAGCATGAAGAAGTGTTAAGTAGGAAATGGTATATATAAATGTATATAGAAAGAAAGGGATAAATTAAAAGGTCCATTTCATGGTTCACAGAACAGCTCTTCAAAGTTACAGTGATGAAAATGGTGGACTTAAAGTCATGAGCTCAGGACAATGAAAATGACTGTCAGTACCTATTTTCCTCCCTATTTTCCCCTGTGTACCTACTGTACTTAAGATCGGGTGTGCATTCCCATCCATGCCCTTGAACATTTGCCACGTATTTAATCATGTATGAAAAACAAATATGATTCATGAAATATATCGTACATGACCTTTTGTACCTTGATTTTTTTTTGACCTAACATTATTTTTTTGAAATTCATCCATGTTGCTACATCTATATCCTTAGTTATAATGACCATACAATATTCTCTTATGATTGAATGTTCATTTTCCCGCTCATATTCAAAAACATTATACACTTTCTCATTCTTTTGCAATTACAAACTGTGCATTATTTGACCATGTACAAGTTATACCTGTGTGTGTGCATTCGCACGCCCAGTACAAAAGCATCACAGGGTAAACACATAGATGAGGAAATGAGAATATGCACATCTTCAACTTCACTTCAACTATTTCTTTTACCAATTATGGTAAAAAAGTTTGCACCGATTATTACTTCTGGTGGCAATGTATAAGAATTCCTGCTTCCCATTGTGTTACTAAAAATTGGTCTTGTCAGACCTTATATTTCTTTCTTTTATTTTTATTGAAACATAATTGATTATACATATTTGTGGGGTACAGAGTTGAATATCAATACCTGTGTACAATATGTGATGATCAGATCAGGATGATTAGTGTATTCATCATAACAAAATGTAATCATTCCTTGTGTTCATTAACCAACTTCTCACTAACCCCCTCTTCCTTTCCCACCTATAGTAACCACAGTTCAGTTCTCTTCTTTTGTTTATTTATTTTAATTAATTAATTAATTAATATTATTATTTTTTAGCATTCTAAGAGGTTGTGGAGCAGTTATGGGGGAGGGGGAGGGAAGGAAATAGGGTGGGAGGAGTAGGAAGGCGGGGGGGGGGCTTGGTTGAGGCCTCTGTCACCCCCTCATTCCAGCAGGGGAGGCCAGGGGGGTTCTGGCGCCAGCTCACTGGTCACTGTGGGCTGGTTGCGGATGTCAGGGTGGGCATGGTGGAGGCTGTGGGCCCCCCACTGCCTTGGTCTCTCCTTTTGAAAGTTTAACATATTATTCTCTCTCTCTCCCTCCCTCCCTCTCTCTCTCTCTCTCTCTCTCTCTTTCTCCTTCCTTCCTTCCTTCCTTCCTTCCTTCCTTCCTTCCTTCCTTCCTTCCTTCCCTCCCTCCTTCCCTCCCTCCCTCCTTTCTTCTCTCCTTCCTTCCTTTCTATTTATCTGTTTATTTTAGCTCCCACATATGAGTGAGGACATGCAGTTTTTCTCTTTTTGTGTCTGGCTTATTTCACTTTAATAATTTTCTCCAAGCTCATGCATGTTGCTGCAAATGACAAAATTTCATTCTTTTTTTTATGGCCGAGTAGTACTCCATTGTGTATACACATCACATTTTCCTTATCCAGTGGTCTGTTGATAGACATTTAGGTTGGTTCCATATCTTGGCTATTGTAAATAGAGCTGCAATAAACATGGAACTCCAGATATCCTTTTGACATGATGATTTCCATTCTTGGGGCACATACCCAGTAACGGGATTGCTGGATTATCGGGCAGTTCTATCTGTAGTTATTTGAGAAGCCTCCACACAGTTTTCCACAATGGCTGCATTAATCTACAGTCCCACCAACAGCGTAGAAGCGTGCCCCTTTCTCCACATCCTCATCAGTATTTCTTACTCTGCCTTTTTGATAATAGCCAGTCTAACTGGGGTAAGATGATTTCTTAGTGTGGTTTTGACTCGTGTTTCCCTGATGATTAGTGATGTTGAGCATTTTTTCATGTATTTGTTGGCCATTTGTATGTCTTTTTAAAAGAAATATCTATTCATCTCCTTTGCCCATTTTTAAATCAGATTATTTATTTATTTCAATTGTTGAGTTGCTTGAGTTTCTTGTATATTGTGAATATTAATACCTTGTGGCATGTATAGTTTGCAAATATTTTCTTCCATTCTTTAGGTTTTGACTTTTTGCTCTGTTGATTGTTTCCTTTGCCATATGGAAGCTTTCTAGTTTCATGTAATCCCATTTGTTTATTTTTTCTTTCATTGCCTGTGCTTTTGAGGTCTTACTATTTCCTTTGAATTTACACCTTATTCTTTGGTTTTTTTTTTTTTTTTGCTTTTGGGTTTATGTTGTTTATTTCTGAATTTCTTCATCAGGGTCTTAGCTCATTGATTTTTAATCTCTCTCATTTCATTATATACTTTTAAAATTATAAATTTATGAGTAGTATTTTATCTGGATTTGGCACATTATGATTCATAGAGCTGTTGTTTTGATCAGTTTTAATTTTTTTAACAACTTTTTTGGGGTACAATTGCCATATTATAAATGGCACATCTTTAAAGGGCATATGTTTTAAGTTTTGATATGTGTATACACCACCGAAATCATGGATACAATCAAGATAATGAATATATGTCACTCCCCAAAAGTTTCCTGAGTCCTCTTTGTATTTCATTCTTCCTGTCCCTCTACCTCCCATCCTCCATTCCCAGGCAACCGTTAATCTGTTTATTGTCACTGTAGATTAGTATGCATTTTCTGGAATTTTGCATAAACAGAATCATACAGCATATACCCTTTTGTAGTCTGGTTTCTTTAATTTAGCATAGTTATTTTGAGATTTATCCATGTTGATACATGCAGCTATATTTTATTATTTTTATTGCTGAGTATGGATGTACCACAGTTTGTTTATCTGTTTTTTGGTTGATAGAAATTGAGTTGTTTTCAGGTTTAGGCTATTGCAGGTAAAACTGGTATAAATACTCATGTAGAGGTCTTTATGCAGACATATGCTATTATTATTCTTTAATATATCCCTAGGAGTGTAATGGCTGGGTTATATGGTAAGTGTAAATTTACCTTTACAGGAAATTGCTGAACTTTTCCCCAGAGGCTCTACCATTTTTTATTCCCACAAGCACTGCGTAAAATTTTCAGTTGTCCTGCATTCTTACCAAAATATTTATTGAGTGATAATTTTCAGATAGTGTATATTCTCAATTTGGTCTTTTAAAAAGTAGTTTTAGCTATACTAGGTCCTTTGCATTTTAATATAAAATTTAGAATTAGCTTGTCAATTTTTATCAAAAACAAAACCAAATTTATCTATAAGTCAATCTGGAGAGAATTGACATTTTAGGAATATTGAGTTTTCTAATCCATTAATATATGAATCTCTCCACTTATTATTATTTAATTTCTCTAAGCAACATTTTGTAGTTTTAAGTGTTCAGGTCTTAGGCATTTTTTGTCAGATGTATCCCTGTGTATTTCATATTTTTAATGCTATTGTAAAACGTATTTTTTAAAATATCAATTTCTGATTTTTGCTCATTATGCAGAAATGCGATTGCCATTTATATATTCATCTTATGTCTTGCAATCTTTCTAAACTCACTTATTTATTCTAGTAATTTCTTTCGTAGGTTGTTTTGTATCTTTTGCATGGTTGATTATGTTGTCTGTGAACAAGGAGAGGTTTACTTTTTACTTTGAAATCTGGATGCCATTTATTTTTCTTGCTTTATTGCTCTTGTAGAATATCCAGTATAATGTTGAACCATTTTTCCTTGTTTTAACCCATAAACCATTTAAAAGTATATTTTTAATTTCCAATTTTTAAAGATATTTTAAATTTCATTAATTATGTTCAGAGAATATGTCTGTGATATCAGTTAATTGGCATTTGTTGATATTTCCTCTGCAGTTTTACATTATCAAGTTTTATATATGTTTTATGTGTGCTTGTGAAGAATCGGTATTTCCTAGAGTTGGGAACAGAACTTTATACATGTTGTATTAGATATTTTTTAACTGGCTTGTGTTTTAGCTTTATTATTTTTTAATGTATATGATCTACCAATAACTTAAGAGAATTAAGATTTTCTTCTAGAAAGTCTCATAATTTTGTTTTATATTTTGCCACATTTTTAAATATATACTTGCTATATTTGTCACAACATATTTCTTGTATATTGAGATGATATTAGCAAGTCATTTGTTCAGAATTATTAGGTAGTGAACTTTTCTTTTTGGCATTATGTTGTGGAATGTTTTGCCAGATTTTTTTCTTTGATTTGGCTATAATGTCTGTTTTGTTTGATATTGATATAGCTGCCTTAGCTTTGATTTGCCTTGTATATAGTTTTTATTTTTTGACTTGCAAATTCTCTGACTTTATATTATTGCCTCTTGCAAAAGTGTAAGGCTGGAATCTGCCAGAGTGCCAATAAGAGCTCTTCTTTAACAGTGAGTGCCATTTATGTGTAGGTAGTACATCTCTCTTGCTCACTTTTGCCGTCTCTCTTGCTCTCTCACTCTCACTTTTGTTCTCCCTGTCTCTCCTTCCTATTTTTCAACTTCATTATAATATTTGTATATATAAATTCTAGACAATTCTCAATTATGATAATTTTGATAATTTATTTTTCTCCATTCTTTCTATTATATCCTTCTGGACTTCTTATTTAGGTAGATGTTAGATATTTTTATTTTATTTAAATATATCTCATAATTTTTATATCTTAATTTTTTCTGCTAGATTTTGTATGATATCCTCAATTTCTTTTAGTTCATTTATTCTTTCTTTAGCTGAATGTAGACTTCTGTTTAATTTTGTCTATCATCTATCCATGTCTACCTATTAATGTCAGTCTATCTATACACACATACATGTATATTATTTTGTTCTTTTCAGAGATGTATTTTTTCATTATGTCTCATTCTTTTCTTAAGGTTTCTATTTTTCTTTAATGTATTAATTCATTTTAAGTTTATTTTATATTCTTATTTAGATGATTTTGATATTAGAGATCCATGGGCAGGTTCAGATGTTTATTGTGTCTTTTAGCTCATGATAGATTGTTTCCTTGCATGCTTTTAAGTTTTTATTGTTAGCTTCCATATTAGGAGGGCTTGATTTTTTTTCCCACTATTAAAAAACCTTGTGGCCCTCATTGTGCTCTGCCAGGAGCCTTGGAAGATTATCAAATTTTATATTAATATCTTGAATTAATATAATCCATGTCACATCAATGATGAAAATTTTAATTACAAGACAATGTGAGTTACAAAACTGTTGATTCTCTGGGGATGTTTTTTCTTCTAGAACTTTCAACAATACAAATGAGCTTTCTTCCCACCTCCTTGTGCTAATGGAGAAAATATTTTTCTACTTTTCTCTTCCACTAAGTTTGCATCACAGTGAGGATTCTGGGTATATGCTAGTCTCAGTTCCTTCTTCCTATCTTATATGCAAGATGCTGTATCACACAGACAAAAATTCTTTATTTTCTCTGCTTACAGTAGCCTAACCACCAGCTCAAACCTTTTCTCACTGTACCTTCAATTCTCTCCTCATTGATGATTTGTGGCATTTTTCTTTTCTTTTTCTTTCTAAAAGCTTTCATGCATTTTAAACAATTATATTTTATCAAACTTTTTTTTTTTTTTTTAGTGCTTACAGTGGGAGACTTTTTACAGTTTTTTAGCCCAATGTATTTCTGGAACTAGAACTCTCGTCTTAGTAATTTCTTAATAAAAGTTCCAAAGGTGAAATTACTGGGTAAACGGATACATACATACATGTTTTATGGTTTTGTTAGAAATTACCGAAGTTGTTCTGTACAAAAGAAATATGTGAAAATAGGATCATGCTGACATGATGATGTCTCAGTCTACACAAATCACCTCTGCTTTGTCTCTCTGAACCTTTCCTTCCATTTCTCCTACTCTGGCGTTACTTTCTGGAATCATCAACTTCTGCAATTCTGGGGCACTATGCAACTTTTCAGGGATGTATTGACTTGTGTGCCACCTCAACCACCACAGCTATTTCTACTCTAGTTTATTGCTGCTTCCTCAGTATTGAACGAGGAAAGGTATAACTGTTTCTATTGCTTTTTGTTCCTATAGGAACAAAGTTTTTTTCACAGGGACTTACTGCTTGCAGCCCTTTCAGCTCACCTTTCTCTCCCTTGCCTGAGTATTCTTTATTGATTTGATGGTTGGAGAATGGAGGTGGTAGGAGTTTAATTATTAAATAATCTGCATTTTCCCATCTATTGTCTGGTATGTGTACTTGAGTTCTTTCTGTTTCTACTGGAAGAATGGATTTTTAAAATTCCAAAGTCAAGAAAGTACAATATCTTTCTTTTTCTATTCTTCTACCTTATTTTCAGCTGCCTCGAAGCCCGGCAACAGAATGTCTCACTGACTGAAGGGTCATAGCGTTAAAGAAGGCAGGAGAATAAAAAATCATTTAAAAAAATATAGTGTAATATTATTATATCACATCTAGTAAAGCTGTGGATTTTTGGATGTTTTCCATATGTTCCCAGGCCACTCCTACATTTAGAGCAATGCCCCAAACCTCAAATCTCTGAATTAATACTTTCTTGACTCACAGGAAGTCCAGGATTTTATTTCATTTTTGCAACTCTGAGTTATTTTTCTTGGGAGTCCTTGGAGAGACATAATTCTGACATGAACAGAGCTACTTTTTAAGTACTGGAGTTCTTCTGTTCCAGTGTCCATTTCTCTGGTCATCCACGACCAAGGGTTGTTACTCATGTGACTGCCAATGTTGCCACAGATATCTTTCATTTTACATGCTTTCTTCCTCTGGTGATCAGAAAAAAAAAAAAGTTTTTTCTTTATGTAACTAGGCTTTTAAAATATTTTCTCATAGCACATATGCCAACCCCTGGCAGATTCTTCGTTTATCCCACATTATTCTCTTTTTTTACAGCAAGCAGGAATACCAGGAGGCAATGTTAGGGGAGGGTGAGGACTAGTCTCATATTCTCCCCGAAAATATTATTGCTTTTTGCAGACTCAGGTTCTGTTGCTCTATCTTACACAATCTGTAGACTTATTTTTTTACTTGGATATTTTCTCATAGAGTCCATTGCCCCATACAAATCAAGATCTATTACTGGAAATTGGTTTCTGTGCCCTGGAACACTCCAACACTTCTTGATCAAATTATGATGATTAGAAGACAGCTTTGCACTCTGCCCAAGAGAACAGAAAGAGCCTCCATGTACTAATGAAGTTTAACCTCCAATTACATTTAATAGATTATATCTTTGGCATAGCCTCTAATATTCTGTTATGTATTTTTATCTTATAGTGGGCAAATTTACTAAACATTTTTATTTATTGCAATAATTTTGATGCAATATTACAAATATGGCTTTTATCCCCCAATTAACTCACGGGTTGTATGTAATTCTAATAAAAACTTTTTTTCTCTCCTTGATTCTAAATTTATCTAGCAGAATGTAGGAATGAAAGACTTAAGAATACAATCCCTACTTCTCATGGTACAGTGTTAACTGAAGCTCATCTATATTGTGTCCTCATTTTGCAGTTTCTTGATGACTGAAGGACTGTGTAAATTGAGAACACAGTTCTGATATGCAGAGTTTACAAATTAAGGACTGACTGTACTGAGTAAGAATAATGAAGTGGACTTGTCTACTGCATATTAAAACATATGATAAAGCATTATGAATGAAATAAAATAGTCCTCATGAGATAGGAGGTGCTCAGTCCCCCTGGGATTCGGTTTCAGGCCACTCCCTTGAGTCTCAAACCACTTCCCTAGGACTCAAGCTCTGCTCCTGAGTCCTGAGCTACAGAGGCCTGTAACATCCATTTTTAGCTCTAGCAGGTTGAGATTGAGACAGCAGGGGGCAGACTTTTGTAATCTCACTTGTTGAGCATGCTCGATAAAAACGAGTTTATCCTTTGAATGACCTCCCACTGGAGGGACTAGCAAGCACTGAATATATTTGAATATATTTGGCCCATTTGGTGGAATTTGACCAATGAGCATGCTCTAAAGGAGACCAACTGAACATGTGCAAGACTATGTTACATAACTGGGAGCCACCCCCTTAGTTGAATATTCATTAGATAGCATGAATGTATACTAGATAGCAAAACTGTAAAAGTTGAATCCCGTCGGAAGGTGGGGTTGTTGCCTACTTTTCCTGGGGTCAATCCACACATCACTGGCGAGGTGTGTATGCTTTACTTTTGTGTAAAATTTACTTCTAATGGGCAGCTGCTCACTCTCTTGAGCCAGCCTGTACTCTGTACTAAACTTTGTGTGTTACTTACTTTTCTATAAAAACTTGGTGTGGCTGCTGCTTAATCTCTGGACTTAGGCCACGCTTTCTCTGTTAAGTCTGTATTTTTTTATTCTCTGTATTAAACCTGTTTTAGTTTTCTACTGTGATTCTGCTTTTGAATTTTTTCTGTGGCAGAGTTAAGAACCTGTTAGAGGACAGGGTGGGTTGAGGACAGCTGTTGGACCTTCCCAGACCCTCTCATCTGTTGTCACTTAGATAAGGATAGATAGCTAATGCAGAGGAAAAATACACAGAGGAACATTTGAGGAAAAACAGTACAGAGGGACATTTCAAGAAAGATTCAAATTTCATTTATGATAAACATATAATTTTTTCCTTATTTTTTTGGATCTGGATTATACATGTTGTCATTACTAATTCTACATGTGACCCTCTTTCATTTTGATCACTTGCTTTATCAATTATATATTTATTTATTCATAATATGATAAAAACATATGAAACTACCACTGAAGCCAAGAATAGAACAGTACAAAATCTTACATCAATATAAATCATTCTCACCTACCTCCCTTTTAGTGCCCAGATGTAACCACAATAATATATTTTGTGTCATTCTTTTGAATTGTGTTTTTCTATTGATACATATAATGCATATCTTAGCACTGGTGTATTTAGTTTTAGCTTGCTTTTGAACTTCATAATAGAGGTATGCCATATGTAGCCTCCAGACATACTTTTTCACTTTATACTATTAATTCTGTATGTAGCTACAGTGCATTTACTTTCACTGTTATATAATTTTTACTGTATGAAAAAGAGCACAGTTTACTTATCCATTCTGGAGTTGATAGGCATTGGATTGTTACCAATTTTTTATTTCTTTGCTGTTGGGAATAGGACTTCTAGGAAGCTATGAAAATTCTTATACACTTTTCTTGGTACACAAATGTAATGTAAATTTTTATCACAAACATTAGGTTCTTTATCTCTCTAGAGTTGAGTTTTGTATGTGTTATGACATAGGGATGTAATTTCATTTTTTGTACCCATATGGAACTAATTTTTCCAGATCAATTATTAAACAGTCCTTCCTTTTCTCTGCTTTTTGTTTTATTTTTAAAATATGATTAGACTTTTTAAATGTTTCCATATAGCACGTATGTCAGACTCCTGTTAAACATTTAAAAAATCCCTCTAGAGATTTTCAAATATTGATTTTCGTTACATTCTTATTTGATTTGGAGAGAATTGACATTTATAACTGTCATTTAATCTATTAACATGGTGTATTTCTACATTTACTTAGCTTTTCTTTAATATCTGTTAGTAAATTGTTATAATATTCTGCATAAAAATTTGGTACTTCTTTTTAAAAAATATATTTCCTATGTATTAATTTAGGGTTTTAGGGTTCTTTAGAGAAACAGAATATATATTTGTCAGAATACACACACACACACACACACACACACATTATTTTAGACCATTTTGCATTGCTATAACAGAATATCTGAGTCTGGTAATTTACAAAAAAGGAGGTTTATTTGGCTCATGATTTTGGGACAGCTGCATTTGGTGTGGGTCTCAGGCTGCTTCTACTCATGGCAGAAAGCGGCAGGCAGCCGGTGGGGTACAAGCAGATCACATGGTGAGAGGAAGCAAGAGAGAGAGATGACTCTTCCTACTTCCATTTTAAAGCCCTCAGAACCATGCCCTTGACCACCATTTTTAATCTATTCACTAGGACATGGTCCTATAATCTAATCAGCTCTTCAAAGCCCCACCTTTCAATTACCGTAATAGAATTCCCCACCTTCTGAACAGTCACAGCGGGGGCCAAGTTCCTAATACATAAAACTTGGGGGACGCAATTCAAGCTTCAGTAAGTTTTGGGGGACATATTTCAATCCACTACATTATATATATATATATATATATATACACACACACACACATATATGAGAGAGAGAGAGAGAAAAAAGAGAAGGAGAGTTTGAATTGGTTCACATGATTATGGAGGCTGAGAATTCTCCTGATCTGCAGTTGGCAAACTGGAGATCCATGGGAACTGGTGGAGTACGTTAGAATCGGAGGGCAGGAGAAGACCAATATTTTAGCTCAAGTAGGCCCTATTCAGGTCCTTCATGGCCACCCACATTGGGGAGGGCAATCTGCTTTACTAAGTCTATTGATTCGAATGCTAATCTCATTCAGAAACACTCTCACAGACACATGCAGAAATGTTTAACCAAACATCTGTGGCCTAGTCAAGTTGACACATAAAATTAACTATTATACCCTGTTATTTTATTGTTTGTGCTATTGTATTTTATTGTTCTGTCATTACTGTAAATGCTAAGTTTTAAATTATCATTGCCAAATGTTTGTTGTGGGCATATTGCAATGCAATTGATTTTTATTTGTTAATCTAATTTGCTAAATTCTCATACTAATTTGTGTAATTTTTTGTAGATTCTTTTTTGATTTTATAATCATATCATTTTCAGCTAATGACAGGTTTGCAAGTATGCTCTTTCTTTCATTTTTTATTCTTGCATTTATTTGTTTTTAACTTATTGCACTAGCTAGGACTCATTGCAAGTGAGTAAAAATGAAAAAAAAATGGGCATCATTTTGTTCTTTCTGATTTTAAAAAAGTGTTTTCAATATTACTACATCTAGAATGATATTTGAGGTATGTCTTTTCTAGATACCATTTATTTGATATCTTTTTATGCTTAGTTAACAAAGAATTTTTTTGATCCTGAATAATTTTCCTGTCTCTATTGAGGGAAACATTTTCTTTCCTTATTCTGTTATAAATGTACATTTTCTAAGAATGGGGAATAAATGACACAATAATTAATAAAATTTGTTCAATTGGTATGTCTTGTGAAAAAAATATATAACAGTTTCCTGCACCATTCTTTCTCCTATTCATAAAAATAATTCATCCTGGGAGGGCTAAATATTCAAATAATTAACTTAAAATTGTAAATGAACTGGTAAAAAATATATTTGAATACTTACTTTTACATTTATCAGATAGAATAGAAGGAAATCTTCCTAAGCATAAAAGCAAAGAGTGAAAATCAAATATCGATGTATTCATCCTCCAAGATTTAGAAATGTCTAAGTTGCATTAAAAGGTCTTAAAGAAAATTAAGAAGACAAGGAAAAGCTGGGCATGGTGGGGGTGGGGAAATTGTACCATATGGACAGATGTGTTATCAATAATATCTCCATGTCAGCTCTTATAAATCAATAGGAGAATGACAAAGAATACTCCAAAAGAATTTGGGCAGAAGGTCTGAACAAGTAATTTAAAAATATGTCATATGTTTTCAAATCACTTTCTATTAAATAAAATTTAGTCCCCATACTAATATAAGAAATAAAAATTTAAAAAAATATGTTTTGCTTTTCCAAATTTCAAATATTTAAGAATAAAATGATAGTAACCAATATTTATAAAAACAAGGAACAATGAGCATATTCATATTATACTTTATTACTCTGAAAATTCTTATTGAGTATCTATTATGGATTAGGTATTATGCTAGGTGTCAACAAAACGCATCTCAAACATGTATGTTTGAAATACATGTCTCAGCTATATGTTGAAACATTGGAAATATTTTATTTAAAGTCAGAAGCAAGACAAAGATACCACTGCCATGGCTTTTACTCAGCCTTATATTAGAAGTCCTGGCTAATACAATAATGGAAGAAAAATAAGTTAAATGTATACAGATAAAATGTTGAACAAAAGGAGCCACAGTCCTTGATTTCATGAAGCCTACATTCTGATAGTAATCTAAACTGTTACAGTCAATTTAAAGGGAAATTTTGAAGTGAACATCAAAGATGTAAGATATATTTATATAAAAATCTGAAAATTTAACTTCCAGAATTTTACCTTAAGAAATAGCCAGATTTAAATAAAACTAATTTATAAAGTGCTCGTCAAACTTTAGATTTATCTTTGAAAACTTATGAACAAATTGGATATCCCCAAAAAGTTGCTTAAAAATTATAGTAATCTTGATAAACATTTTTATGAGAAGCATCAAGGAAAATACTTGCAGTACATAAGAAGAAAAGCAGCCTTAAAGTTAAGGGCATATACTATAAATGCAACCTCATGAATAAGAACTAAAAGACCCAAGAGAACAACTAAAAGAAAATATTCCAAAATATTCTTTTTTTTATTGAAACATAATTGGTTGTACATATCTGTGGGATACAGCATTGAATATCAGTACCTATGTGCAATATGTGATGCTTAAATCAGGACAATTAGTATATTCAACATTATACAGTATAATCATATTTTGCTGCTCTTTACCAATTTCTCACTATTGCCTACCCCTCCCCCCGCTCTGCCTCCCTCTTTTCTACCTCTGGTCCCCTCAGTTCGGTTCTCTCCTTTCAAAAGTTCAACCAATTATTGTGATTCCAAATATGAATAGAAGTTTGAGTAATTTTTCCAAAATTTCACATTCTGCAATAAGAATGTGCTACTTTTTATAAATAGAAAAATAAATAATACATGCAATTTAAAATGGCATAGGGAGAGAGGACAATGGAAAGAGGTTCATGTGAACTTCACTAGCTTTCCCTTCCATTCCTGCTCCTAGTCTATCTGCTTGTCCTGAGTTAAGCATTTTCTGGGCTGTAGGATGGCCAGAAGCAAGTGAGTTCTTGGCCACTTTAGCCCTTCTGAAAAACAGTCTGCAACTTATACTGGAAATTTTTTTAAAATTTATAAACTCATTGACCCAGCAGTTCCAATTTGGGATTCTATCCTTCTGTCCTATAAAAATAAAAGTGCTAGTATGTAAGTATATATCATCAAAAATGTGTATATTTAGCATTGTTCAGAGCGGCAAGGATATAAAAAAATAATAAATAAATTTTAAAAAACCCAGCTAGCATCAATTTTGCTTTTAAATGGGGAACGAGTGGTTGAATAAATTTTAGAATGTTATGAAACCCTCAAAAATAATGAATTAAAACTACACTAATATCCTCACTGATATTTTCTTTTTCTTTAAATGGTGGTTCATATTTTATTTTTTATTTTTTAAAATTTTATTTATTTGTCACCATTATTTTTTTACAATCTAAGATGTTGCAGAGCAGTTGGGGGAGGGGGAGAGGGGAAGGGAGAGAGAAATAGGGTGGGAGGAGGAGGAAAGAGGGGGAGCATGGTTGAAGAACCCCCCTCATTCTGGTAGGGGAGACCAGGGGGCTTCCAGCAGCAGCTCAGTTGTTGCTGGGCTGGATGCAGATGTCAGAGGCGTATAGCCCTCAGCCCCCCACTGTCCTGACTAGGGAACTCAGGGTGTTTCTGATGTCAGCACGGTGGTCATCACTGGGCTGATTGTAGATGTCAAGGGGCATGGCAAATGCTCTTGGCTCCCCACTGCCCTGGCTCAGGAGCCTGGGGCATTTCTGGCAGTGGCTTGGTGGTTATCGCTGGGCTTGGTGTGGATGTCAGAGGGGCATGGCTGAGGCCCAGAGCCCTCCCCCATCCCTGGCTTATGAATCCAGAGAGTTTCCAGTCCTTCTAGGTTTTATAGGTGTTCTTTGGTGCTGTTAGACCTCTACTAGTTAATATCAAACTTCTCTGATCTGTGGGTATTTTGTTTTATCTTTCAGTTCGGTATTGGGTTATTCACTGTTCCCACCACTTAGACTCTGCACTGGAACTACTTTGTTGTCCTTTGCTTATTCCTAAAATGGGGGAAATTCCTGTGGGGACCAGCACTTGAGCCCCGTGGTTGAGCTAAATTGCTGCTTTTCTGCTGATTCTCTGGGGAAGGCTTTTTGTGCAGCTCAGGTTTTAATTGTTGACTTTGTAAGCACTTCTGGATCTTGCGAGGTCTGGTATACCTGGGTTGTGTGGAAACTCTGGTCTGAGTTTGTGTCTTTTCAGCAAATTGCACCCCCTGATCAGTCTCCACTGAGTGGTCCTGTGCTAACTGGAAGGCAGATCAGCTGTCCATGCTGTTACCTCAGTGTTCCCCCATTAGGCCCATCTCCCCCACCGTGTGCACCCCAAAAACTTCCCATGGGGCAGGCCCTGCGCTGATCCCTTGCAGTGACTCACTGGCTTCTGAATCACTCTTATGTGAGTCCACAGGAACCTTGTTACTGGTCTTGCTGGCCTGGGGGCCACGTAGGCCCTCTTCTCCCCTGCTGCCTCCAAGCAACTTCACATGAAGGGCACAGCTGCAGCTTTTGCCAGCTCTTGCTCTTTGTGCTCACCAGCTCCAGCTTTGAAGTGCCAGGGCTCAAAACGGTGGGAGCGGTCCTTTCTTTCTCTCATCGTGGCTTCTCCTGCCTTCATAAACTCTGTAGGTCTTTCCTTCCTTTCCCCTGAGCTCTAGCAGCCCCAGCTTGGCTGTCCTTGCTTTTTAATAGCTGTAAATTGGTTGATTTGTGGGAGAGAGTGACACTGGGGACCGTCTATTCTGCCATCTTGACTGTAAGCCCTTCTCATTGATATTTTCCATAGACTGAGTGAAAAAAGCAAGATGCATAAGAATGTATGTGTTATGATGACATTTTGTGAACAAAAGTACTTGTGACCTTAAATGTACATGTGAATTTATATGTGTACATACGAGATGTATTATGGGAGCATGGGAATAAATATAAAGATTATAGACTAAGTTGCTAATATAGGTTACTTGGGGTTGTTGGGTAGAGGAATAATGTGAATAGACTAAAGGGAGAAAAGTTGGAGGAGACAAGCAAAAGAGAAATACACATACATAAAATCACATAATGAATGTATGTAAAACTTATGTATATGTAATACATTTAGGTGATAAAAGAATAATAAAACACAGAGCTCTGAATTTTAATGGAAAAACAGACAAAACTAAAGATCCAGGGGAATGTTGGGGAAAAGCTTGTTAGCTCATATTCTCATGCAGAAATTGAACTTCTTGTCACTGGAAAGGAATTAATAATACAACAAATTGAGCCCAGGTACAGTCAATAGCAGATTTAATCACAGGCATAATTACAATTGAAGATACAAAGTTCAAATAATGAAATGTATGTAGAGTTAGCATCAATTTTGAATATTCCCAGGGGTCAAAATTTTCTAGAATAAATTTCCCATAGCAAAGGATTTGTTTGGCCATAACTTTCAAGACAAAAACAAGCATACAAAATATTTAAATTAATCAATTCTTGATGTTTTGGTGGTGCTTTTTTCTCGTTAAATAGGCTGTCTCTCTATTACAACGTTGCTAGTAATTAGTTGATTTCTGAAGTCTCAGCACCCAGCCTCAAAGGGTACAAATGCCAGCCAGGATGTTCTTGCTTATTTCTATAGACAGAAACTCATGCTTGAACAATGTGGTTCTCAAAGTGTGATCCAGGTACCCCCAGCGATTCCTAAGTCTTTTTCAGGTACACTGGGTAAAAATTTCTTTTGTAATACTGCTAAATAAAATAAATAGTTTTTTGCCCTTTATACTGTCATTATCTCACGAGTATCATGGGATTTTCTAGGGGCTACATATTTGATATCTCAGTAGATTGAATCAAGAAGCAAATACCAGAATTGAGCTGTTTTCTATTTTTAAAATATAGTTATTGTTCATAGAAACTTATTTATGCTAACTTGAAAAGTTAATTAGATTAAATAATTATTAATAAATTTTTAGTATTAACGTTTAGTGTGATAAACATCAATAGATATCACTTATATAAATACAAGTGCTTTGGTGTCTCAATACTTTTTAAGCATGTAAAAGGGATTCTGAAGGAAAATACTAGAGAACTACTAAACACTAGTGTAAGTGTGTTCAGCTCTCCCCATTTGCACAAGACTGTTGTAATTTTGGAGACCATGTTTTATGGCAGGAAAAAGCTGGAAATGCAGAGTACAATTGCATTTATATGCCATTAACAGGAAAAAATAGCAATGAAAAAATGATCAGTCTCGTTCAAAAGCAAAGACATTCACAGTAAGATAGCAATGTGATATAGTGCATAAAAAGATAAATGAAAAAAACCAAAAGTCAAAGTTTTTTCCTCTCTCTCTCACTCAATGTAATGCTTCTAACACCAGGTGTGCTGTTTTTTTCTCCCACCCATCAACCAAGCAATTCTGCAGCAGTCACCAGCTGGGTGTTTTCTAATTCAATTCTGTGCTGACACTATCTACCTGGAAATAACATCAGATTCCAGGTTGAGGGCATAGTCCTATAAGACTGTCTCCCATTTCAGATGCCAATTGCTAGCCGTCGGTAATGTACTATGCTTCTGACTGACTGGCTATAAATTGGGGTTCCCACAACCTCCTTCTTGTGTTCTATTAATTTGCTAGAGCGTCTCACAGAATTCAGACATATCTAACACTTTACTTATATTTACCAGGTTTATTATAGAAGATGTAACAAAGGAAACAGATGAACCACCAGATGAGAAAGATACCCTGGGTGAGGTTTGTGAGAAGTTTCCATGCCCTCTCTGGGTGCACCACCTTCCAGGAATCTCCACATGTTCAGCTATCCAGAAGCTCATAAAATCCTCTCCTTTGGGGTTTTTATGGAAGCTTCATTATGCAGGCATAATTGATTAAATCATTGGCCATTGGCGATCAACTTAATCTTCAACCCCTCTTTCCTCTCCAGTAGTTGGAAGGTGATGCTAAAAGCTATAGCTCTCTAATCATGCCTTGGTCTTTCTGGTGACCAGCACCCAGCCTGAAGATATCTGGGGGCCCCCAGTCACCAGTCATTTCATTAGCATACAGAAGACACTCTTCTCTCTCCTCATTTTCCAAAGACTTCAGAAGTTGTATGCTAGGGAATGGGGATAAAGACCAAATATGTATTTCACAGTATCATGGTACTGTTTTTTTTTTTTTTTTTTAAGTAGAAGATTGGCATTCTCACGTACTATTGTCGGGAGTTAAAGTGGTCAAACTTTTGGGGGAGCAATGCCTATGAAACTACAAAAGGTTTTGTACCTTCACTAAAGTATGCCTCCTTTTCTGTATGCAGCCTATGAGTGTGTTAATATTGACTGATGTTTGCCATAAGAGAAGCACAACCACATTCACTCAAGCACTTTTTGTAGCCACAAAAAAGTGAAAAGAAAAACAAAAGTGTTTATAAATACAAGAAGTTGTTTATAAATAGAAGAATTCCACAATAAGTTATGAAGCATTTATTCAGTGGAATACTATGAAAGCAATAAAAGTGAATGATGTTGATAATATGGACTCTACTGACCCAACAATTTGCCAATATGAGCTCAAGTATCCAGTCCAGTGTAACAGTCAAATGACTTGCTACCTAAACCTTCAAAGAAGAGATACACTCTCTGTTTAGTCATGGTCTTGCTATGCAGGACACAGCAGCTGAAAAAGCAAGAACCATGTTCTTTTTGGGGTGGGACACCAGAGAGGAAGAGAACAGAGGGAAGGGCTGGGTTATTCATGCTTCCCTCTTCTTCCAAACTTGCCAGAGAACTACCTCGAGCACGGGACAGTAAGAGGACAGAAGGATTTTCGGAAACTCTCAAGAAAGTCAGGGGGTTAGAAAAGAGGTACACTCACATGTACACACATATACACATGTGCACACACTCTGAAGACAGCAAAAAGCAAAAACCAAGGACTTGCATCAACAAACTGTTCTCCTATTAGGGGAACTGATCTGTGACAAAGAAAGAAAAAGTCAGGTAAGCTAAAAGGGAGAAAATATCAGGTGCTGTCACCTTCACAAAAAGTTTTTTTTTATTCCCATCCTTGTTCCTATAACAGCCTACTGGACAGCTTTTCCAAGAAATTAAAATGTAATGTGTAGGTTCGCATTACCATTAACTTAGTTGTGCTCAGAATTATTAGAAAACTTGTAATATTGCTACTATTTTTTCAGTCTTTAAAATTCATGTAGAACTCCCATATAGAAAAGGAATGACCTAAATATTCAGCTCAATAAATTGTCACAAAGAAAACAACGTAGAAACTATCACCAAGGTCAAGAAAGAAATATATGTAGAGTCCCCCTGCCTCTGCCCCTCCTCCAAGTAACCACAACCCTGATTTCTAACCATCAACCTTTAGGTCCTTTTACAAACTTTACAAATATTTTCATATTTGTCTTTTCTTTTGCTTAATACTGTATTTGTAACAGCTGTTTTTATTATTCCTTTGTTTTCACACTGGATACTAGTGTACTCGTCTATACCACAGTCACATTGTTCCATTCTGTGCTTTGATGTACTTTGGGGAAGTTTCCAGCTTGGTGCTATTATAAATAATTCTGATACATTCTAGTATGTGTCTTTTGTTGTGTGTCTGTACTCATTCCTATAGATTGTGAATAAGTATTGATAGCAGTTATACAAAATTGTTTCACATTCTCACTTATGTTTTGTATAATCAATCTTTTAATCTAATCGTTCTGGAGTTTGTGTAGTGGTATTGTAGTAGAGAAATGAGTTAGGTGATTTCATTGTTCTGTGGACATCATGAAATATACTTAATAAAAACCTAAATGGCATATCTTACTACATACCCATACTATATGGTATAGCCTATTGCTTCTACACTACAAACTACACAGCACATTACTGTACTGAATATTGTAGGCGATTGTAACACAATGGTAAGTGTTTGTGTATCTAAATGTATTAAAAAAATATGTAAAAATATAGTACAGAAGATCAAAAAAAGGTACACTGTCTATGGCACTTACCAAGTCCAGCCTGTAGGACTGGAAGATGCTCTGAATGAGCGAGTGAGTGAGTGAGTGAAGGTGAAGGCCTAGAACATTACGGTGCACTACTGTAAACTTTATAAACACTGTACACTTAAGCTACACTAAATTTATACAAAAATACAGTAATTGTGCTACAATATTAAGGTGGCTACAATTTCGCCAGGTGATAGGAATTTTTCATCTCCATTATAATCTTATGGAAGCACTGTTGTATATGTGGTTGGTCATTAACTATATTTAATGTGCTTTTAGTTTACATTGTCCTGATGAGTAAAGAGATTGAGCACATTTTCATAAGTTTGTTCATCACTTTGTATCATCTTTCCTAGGTTTCCTGTTCAGGTCTCTTGGCCATTTTTCTGCCCTTAGGGTGTCTGCATTTTTCTAATTGATTATACAAAAATAAATGAAGTCTGGTTATAAAATCTCTGTTAATCATATATATTGCATATATGCTGCAAGTCACTCTGAGGACTTCTTTCCTTCATTCTCTAAATGGTGTCTTTGATAAACAAAATTTCTTCATTTTAATATACTTTAAAATTATTATATTTATTAAATTTAATTAATTTTAATGAAAATTATTAAAATGTGTTAAAAAAGTAATAAAATTTTGCTTTATGGTTAATTATTTTTGTATTTTACTTAAAAATATTTTACTACCAATCTACAATCCATTTCGAATTAATTTTTGAGTATGATAAAATAAAAGTTATCCCCCCACCCTTATGGACATCCAGATGATCTAACACCATTTATTAAAAAGACAGGTTTTTCCCCCAAGAGAAATGAAAACTTGTGTTCACACAAAGACATGGAAGTGAATGTTTATACAAGCTTTATACATAATTTTCAAAAACTGGAAACAACCCAATTGCCCTTCAAAAGATAATGGGTTGTTGCTTTGCCCCGCCATGGATTTGTCACCCCTTCTCCCTGGGTGATGGAGCAGCAAAGGACTACTCAAAGCCCATCTCTTCTGAGCAGTGAGATGCCCCAAAGTGGTTAACGTCCTGGAACCCTCAAGAGAGAGGCATTCCTTTCATTTGGGAAATTAACCCTGAATTGGGGTTACCTTTCTGTATTTATTCTCCAGCTGAGGAAGTTACAGCAAGAAGCATAGGTGGGGTTATAGTTTAACAATATAGGCTGGTAACTTTCAGTGAAACAAGTTAGATGACATTCCATTAAGGCAATTAAGTGGTCTACCAACAAAAAGCTTGATCTTAGCAAACATTTCTTCTTACAGCAATTTCCCAGGATCTTTACATATCAATCAGTAGCCTGTCTGTCTCTGAGCTAGCAATCTTGCTGTGTTACAACTCTTTATCTTACAACAGAGACTCAATAGCCTGGGGAAAATATCCTGTTTTTTGTAAGGTCAATATTTGAAACTGCAAGGCTTTGGAAAACCAGGCCCTGTGAAGTACATTTGCTTTATAGTATACTCCACAATGGGTAAAAAAGATTATAGCATGTTCACATAATATCAAGCTTCTTATCAATAAAGGGAATAAATTATTGATAGATACATCAACATGGATCTCAAATGCAATTTGCTAAAAGAAATAAGCCAGACACAAAAGGCAACATACTGTATGGTTCTATTTACACAATTTTCTGGTATTACCATTTACATCACAAAGACAAAACTGTAGGGATAGAGAGGTAGTTGTCAGGGAAAGGGCAGGTCGAGGGGTTGAGCACAAAGTGACAGCACGAGGAAATATTTTGGGGCAATGAAGTGTGTTGTGGTTGTGGTGGTGTATTTATAACTACGTACTTGTCAAATGCACAAAGTGTAAGTTTGACTGTAAGTAAATTTTTAAAATTCTAAAACCTAAAAGAATTTAAGTATTTAAGATAAAAAAGAATTATTTTTTTCACTGCTCCATAGTGCCATCATTGTCATACAATAGTCTGTATGTGCATACCTTTACTTTGTGATATATCCCTGATTCAACTTAGTAATTGATAACATTATCTCATTTCTTTTATAATTAATTTGGAGCAGGTTGCAGTGGCAATTGAGAGCTCAGTAATGAAGATCATGGGATTAGGGACCAATTGAGTTGCTTTTCCTTTCCCATCAACCCAAAGTTGTCTCCTTTACATGGTAAGATGGATATGGAGGTGTGCCACCTAGATCCTTTTGGCAGTTTTCAGCTGTCACCCCCTTCAGAGTTTGTCTTAGTTGCAGACAGCAACCTCACAAAGCCATTATCTTATAATTCACTTCCAATGCCTGACTGAGGCATAGGAGCAGAGAACCAACCATGTCAGACTAACACGAGATGATGCTGACAAGCTCCTCCAGCTCCAGAATTCCCGGTGGAGTTGTCTGTTGCTGTTGAGCCTGTGTGGTGCTACTCTTATCTGCACGTAATCCCACCGACTGGGCCAATTGTAAAGCTACTATCCTGTTTGTGATGTCAATTGTAAAGCTACTCGACCACACCAGTTGTCTGGCTCTTTTGCCTGTTGGTAGTCCTGCCCGCGAGGCCAATTGTTGAGCTAGGGCTGGGTCTGGAGCTCACTGACCCCTCAGGCCCATTCACAGACTCTTCCCATGCAGGTCTATGAGCTAGGTAACCAGCAAACAGTCCCTTGGAAGCCATAGGTGGGAAAGTATGGCAGTGTGCAGTGGCAGCCACCGGAGGCAGTAAACTCCAGCCAAGGTGGCGGTGCTGTGCAGGCACACTAACTCCACCCACACACAACCTATTCCCAGCAAATGCTCAGCAAGATTCTGAACATCTGAGGGGCTGTGAACATTTTCCTATATTTTCCCAATAGCCTGCATTATAGTTTAACTTTTACATTTGACCATGGGACATTGAGTAACCATGTGTCCATAATTGCCCATTATGAACAGACAGGTTCTGTCTGACCTACCAGTGGACCCAGCACAATATGCTATTAGAGCTGGAAGTGGTCAATTTGAGATCACTTGTGAGTAGAACTGGACAGCATGAGCAAACTTATTAGCATTTAGTCCATATTCATGTCATCCTCTACTGTTGCTTCTGTATCATTCTTAAGCTTATATCTATTGAACTATGATGATCTCCTATAACCAGCTGCTAGAAGAAGGAAAAAAAGCCAGAGTTCTGGTTTACAGCTGGGTCAGATTTGTGTGTGGGGCAAGTAAAAAACGGGCAATAGCTGCATTACAGCCTTACTCAGAGGTGGACTTGAAAGACAGTGGGGAGTAAAATATCATCCCAATGGGCAGAGTTTTGGGTGATGAACCAGGTTATCAACCTAGCCATCTGAAACATGGCCCCAAATTAGTATATATAGTTGTCCTTTAGTTTCTGTGGGAGATTTTCCAGAACCTCCCTTGGATACAAAAATCTATAGATGCTCAAGTGCCTGATATAAAATGGTGTAGTATTTGCTTATAAGCTATGCACACCTCTATGCATACTTTAAATCATCTCTAGATTACTTATAAAACCTTATACAATATAAATAGTTATTATACTGTATTGTTTAGGAAATAATGACAGGAAAATGTCTGTACATGATCAGTACAGTCACAGTTTTTTCCAAACATTTTCGATCTGAAGTTAGTTGAATACACAGTTGCAAAATCCATGGATATGGAGGGCCAACTGTATATAAATTAATGGATGGCTGATTAGTTACCTGGAAGGAGTTAGACTGGAAGACTGGTGACAAAGAAATCTGGGATAGGGGACTCTGAATGCACATATTGGAGAAGACACAAAGTGTAAATATCTTATAATGAAATGTAAGATTAGAGAACATTCACCATAGAAGAGGCATCAAACAATAAAGAAGACTAAATAAGCAAGTTGATGGCAGCCAGATTTCAGCACTGGTGACCCCAGTGCTTGCATAATAGTCTGCCTGAAGGCAGTGTCCTCAGTGACAGATATGGAGTCTATTCATGAGCGCATGAGAATGGGTGGGCTCACATTTACCAAGGCAATATATTTCCTACCCATGCCAAATAGCCAAACTGCCTGTAACAAAGACTATGCTGAGCTCTCAATAAGGTACCATTTCTGCAGGAATCCAACAAGCCACTTGGTGGTGAACTAACTATATTGGGTCTCTTCCAACCTGGAGGGCACATAGATCCATTTCAATGGGAGTAGACACATATTCTGTGCATGGATTTGTTTTTCCTGTCTTCACAGCCTTAGCCAGCACTACTATCTACTACTATTAGCCAGCACTAAGGTCTTAGAGAATGTTTGATCTACCAGTACCGGCAGATCCCACATAGCATTTTTTTTCCAATAGGGGACCTAATTTACAGCAAAATAGCAGGCTTCTTACTATGGGTTCACTTTTTATATATCACATGCTGTACTTTCCAGAAGCTGCTGTTCTGATAAAGTGTTTGAATGGCCAGCTGACGTGCGTACTGCTAGCTCATAGTCAATACTCTGAGGATGAGGCACCACCCTCCAGTTTGCTGTATATACCTTGAGAATCAAAGCATTTTATATGGTGCCTCGCCCCTAGTAGAAAGTACATGGATTTGGAAACCAAAGTCTAGAAGCAAGAGTGGCTTAATTTATTACCACTCCCAATGACCCAATGGGGGAATTTGATTACCCCATTTCTATAAGTTTGGGTTCTGCAATGTTAAAAGTTTCTGTCCTCAAATAAGGACCACTTTGGCCAGGAGAAACAGTAATAGACTTATTGAAGTATAAATAAGAGCTTCTGCCTGGGTATTTCAGGTCCAACACCTGGGGATTAGAAAGCAATTTGGTTTGGGTAATTGACCTGATTTTCAGGAGGAGAAAGAACTGATAATACTCCATAGGGACAGGAAAGAATATGTTTGTCATCTGGGATTTGCTTCACCTCTTGGTATTTCTTTGCTCAGTTATGGTGGTAAGTAGATAAGAGCAACAATCCTGGCTTGAGAAGGATCTGGTGACCAAGAGCTCAGATCCTTAAGGGATGAGAATCTCTAAGTCTCGTTACCAGGTAAGCCACTAAGACCAGCAGCTGAGGGTGAAAAGAACTCAGAATGGATGGTGAAAAAGAGAGATAGAAATATCATTTGTACTCCATAGATCAGTGGCAGTGGCCAGGACCCACTAAGCTCCTTCTGGTAAGTTCTTTTCAGGACAAGAGATCCCCTGGAATCCTGGAGGAGCTGTTCTGTGAATGTGTATGAAGAAAGGAATCGTAGAGGAACAAAAAGTAGACTGTGGTGAACACGCGTAAGGCACACACATAAGGATCCCCCCAAACTGTTGGGAGTGCTGGAAGCAGACAGCTTTCAGCTAGGAGGCTCTTCAGGGATTATTTCAGCTGTAGAAACCCACTTTTTCCAAGATCATGACCTTTCAGGGTTGGTCCACATTCAATGACTGATGGAGGCAAGAGTATAAAGTCCCAGCCCTTTTATCCCAAAGTGGGGCAACTCTGTTGGGCTATTTTAGCTCTAAAACTTCTTACGTTATTGGCAGGTATTGTTGGATTGGTCTTTTCTCTTTTTCTTCCATCACTGTTGATCCCAAGGGTACTTCTCAATAAGCAACCTGCATGCTAAACCCTGTCTATAAGAGTATCTAAGAATTGGTTTTCTGTAAACCCCAACCTGCAGTACATGCTAATTACCTCACAGCCTTCTCAGAACTCTTGAGTGTTCATTGTGAAGCAGCAAGCAAATTTCTTTTAATTCTAAGTCTGTCTGTGAAGCCCATTCTCTTCCAAAGGTGTCATCTTGTCCTGCCATAGTGAAGAATATACTAGCTGTTGATTATATTTTTTCCATGAGCCCCTATCATATTCCTGTCTATTTCCTTCTCCATAGGGTGATGTAGTAGCCTCATGTAGTAGGCTTTTACTCATGAAATGCCTGTGTTATTACAAAGGAGATTCTCTCATCTCTAAGCCTTTCCATATGAAGAAATTTGTGAAGAAATCAATGTATACTATTAGTAAGTTACCTATCACCTTTTCTTTACTAAAAAATAGTCTGGTGCCTCATAGGTATCTGAAGCTTTGCTTGCATCTCAGCAGAAATAAATTTGATGATTCCAAAAAGCTCAAATTACATGCATTTATTCCTTTCACTTTTTTTATGCTCAGGCTGGAATTGGCATGCTGTTTATAGAAGAAATAATATAAACATGTCTTTTCAAGATGATATTCATTAAGTGTGTTTTCTAAGCTCAGGCTGCATAATATTATAGATTAGGAGGTGTTTTGTTGGTCCCATACATATTTCCTTACCACCTTAAAAAACATTTACAAAGGTTAATACAAATTGTCTTGTATTTTAAGACAGACAGCTGAGGTATACACATCTTTATTACATTAGAAACTTGGAGGTGGGGGCAAGGAAGAACACACAGAAATTCAATAACAGCCCAATGTGCATGGTAAAAGTATTTTACTTATGATACTTGAAGAGGGTCAGAAATCCTACAAATTCAATTTATTCTTTCATCCAATGCCTCTCTCAACTTTTAAGACTTTTAAGGTAAAAGGCCATTCTTGTTTTTATTGGAGAACATAATAGATCTGGTATGGGGAAAAGTGGGGTTATAGTTGATGGGAGTTGGATTGGCAGGGAAAGGAGAGGAAGTACTGCTTAGGAGGAACATCCAAAGGGAAGTTCTAATGTAGGTGTAACATGCAGCTCCCAGAAGTAAGCCAAATAGAGCAAAAGCATAGGTCACCCCGCCAACGAGATGCTACTATGAAACAGGCAATACTGTAATTGTTTAGAATATAAGTGGTGAATTTGGAAAGCATACAACATTCCTTCACTGAACTTTTGAAGGGGATGTCTTCTAGTCCAATCAGAGAGTATTCAACATACGTGTTAAGACATATAAGAAATTTCTAAATTGTAAACTTATGATACTCTATTACCTGAGATTTTATGAAAAGAATGTAAATTGAAGTCTGGGTTTACTCTAGAGGACTGTATCATGGAGAGGGATGAAAAGAAAGAGAGGGGTTTTGTGCCCTAAGGCAATGCTTGCCTAACTTTTTCCAAACAGTACCCCAACTTCAGAGGAAAGTAAGCAAACATACACAAAACTTGGAGGCAGAATCCAAGAAAACACCAAAGTGACAATTATTGTTGAAGTTTTTTTAAAAAAATTTTAATAATTCATTTAAGTTTTGCAACCTGGGTTCTATCTGTAATTGTTTTAGTGTAAGAAAACTGCGATATAGTGCTCAGTACTAAGTAAAATAAGCACTCTGGAAAGATGTGTCCAGTTTACCCTACTGTTTAATGTACTTCCTTAGAAAATAACTTTGAGATATGAGCACTCCAGTTTGAGAATAATGAACATAGAAATCTCCAGTGGCACTAGACTCCAGAAACCACATAAGATGTAGTCTCACGGTTCTAGTGCTGACTATCTATCTAATCTTATACAATGAAGACTATTTCTCATCAGTGAAGTGGAAATCTGCCATACAGAGATATTTTGCACGGCTGGCTGTAGGACTGGGCTAAGTCCCTTTAACTCTGTGGAGTAATTTCTATGTATCTGAGAGTTATAAAATCCAAACATTTACATTTTAAAATTAAGATTCTTTTTGGTGTCCTGCAAATTTACTGAAGGTTTATCAGCTCTGAGAATTTTTTGGTGGAGTCTTTTGCACCAACATGGAGGAGCCTGGAGAAAATTATCCTAAGTGAAACAACCAGGTACAGAAAGAGAAATACCACATATTCTCACTCATAACTGGGAACTGAATCCATAAATAAACAAATGAACAATAAAGAGAGACAGAGGAAAAAAAAGGAGGAAACAAGAATCACAGTAATATGTCAAACTGTTAAAATACTACAGGTGGAAAAGGGGAGGGGACAGGAGGGAGAAAGGGAGGGGAGCTAATGAGGAATTGGTCAATGGACATGAAGAATGACTGTGTATTGCAATGATGAATAAGCTAACTATACCGATCTAACCACCACGTATTCTGCACAATTATTGAAAATCACCATTGTAACAAACAAGTGCATATAATAAAAATAAATAAATAAATAAATAAATAAAGCAAGTAAATAAGTAAGTAAGTAAGTAAGTAAATGAATAAATAAATAAATAAATAAATAAAGGTTTTCCTATATATAGGATCCTGTCATCTGTGAACAGGGACAGTTTGACTTCATCTTTTCCAATCTGGATGCCCTTTATTTCTTTCTCTTGTCTGATTGCTCTGGCTAGTATTTCCAACACTATGTTAAATAGGAGTGATGAGAGTGGGTATCCTTGTCTAGTTCTTGTTCTAGTAGGCATCCTTGTCTAGTTCCCATTCAGGATGATAATGACAGTGGGTTTGTAATGTATATTTTTTATTGTGCTGAAATACTTTCCTTCTATACCTAGTTCACTGAGAGTCTTTACTATGAAGGGATGCTGAATTTTGTCAAATGCTTTTTCTGCATCTATTGAGATAATCGTATGGGTTTTGTCCTTGATTTTGTTGATGTGGTGTATCACATTTATTGATGTGTGTGTATTGAACAATCCTTGCATCCCTGGATGAATCCAACTTGATCATGATGTATAATGTTTTTGATGTGCTGCTGTATTCTGATTGCTAATATTCTGTTGAGGATTTTTGCGTGTATGTTCATCATTGATATGGCCTGTACTTTTCTTTTTTTGTTGTATCTTTGTCCAGTTTTGCTATCGGGGTAATGCTGGCCTCAGATTGAGTTTGGGAGAATAGCTTCTGTTTCAATTTTTTGTAATAGTTTGAAGAGAATTGATATTAATTTATTTTTAAAAGTCTTCTAGAATTCAGCAGTAAAGCCATCTGGTCCTGGGTTTTCCTTGGTTGGGTGACTGCAGATCACTGCTTCAATCTCACTGTTTGTTATTGGTCTATTCAGGTTTTCTTTTTCTTCTTGGTTCAGTCTTGGCAGTTTAAGTGTGTCCAAAAATTTAGCCATTTCCTCCAGGTTTTCAAACTTGTTAGTGTATACTTCTTTATAATAGTCTCTAATGATTCTTTTTATTTTTGTGGTATTGGTTTTAATGTTTCCTTTTTCATTTCTGATTTTTGTTATTTGGGTCTTCTGTCTTCTTTTTTTTAGTTAATCTAGCTGATAGCTTGTCTATTTTGTTTATCTTTTTGAAAAGCCAACTTTTTGTTTCATTGATCTTTTGTATCATTTTTTGAGACTCTATTTCATTTAGTTCTGATCTGATATTATTTCTTTCCATCTACTAATTTTGGGACTGGATTGTTCTTATTTTTCTAGTTCTTTGAGCTGTAGTATTAGGTTATTTATTTGAAATCTTTCTATTCTTTTGCTGAAGGCATTTATTTTAACACACTTCCCTCTTTGTACTTTTTTTGCAGTATTTCCACAGGTTTTGGTATGCTGTGTTTTTATTTTATCTAGTTTCAAGAAATTTTTTGATTTTCTGTTTAATTCCTTCTTGGACCCATAGGTCATTTGGGAGCATATTGTTTAATTTCCATGTATTTGTATAGTTTCCTGATTTTAGCATGTTATTGATTTCTAGTTTTAATCTGTTGTGGTCTGAAAGGATATTTGCAATAATTTCAATTTTTATAAATTTGTTGAGATTTTATTTGTGACCTAACATATTGTCTGTGCTGGAAAGTATTCCATGAGCTGATGAAAAGAATGTATATTCTGTAGCTGTTGGATGTAGATATCTGCCAGGTCCAACTGGTCTAAAGTGTAGTTTAAATCTTGTGTTTCTCTGTTGATTTGTTGCCTAGGTGATCTGTCCAGTTATAATTATTTCTGTTGTTAGCTCATGGAGGTCCATGAACCTAGGTTCATAGGTATCTTTTGTGGATGAGTTAAGGTAATGTGTCCTCATAAAAAAAACTTCAGAAAACTAGTCATAAGATTTGAGTTTCATTCCTAGGCCTACCATGTAATAGCTATGAAACTTTGTACCAATAATTTAATGATTCAGAGAATCAGTTTCACATCCACAAAAGGAAGACATGTTGTCTCCTGCCATTAGTCACTCACAGGGAACTTGTTAATGTTGAATAAAATAATGGGCATAGAAGTGCTTTTCCAATGCTTATTCCACCATGCAACATTGCCTTAAATCCTCTCCTTCTAAAATTTTATTATTTTTACTATATTAAGGCAATAAAATAAAATTGCTTTGTGGAATCTCTGCATTCATAAATTGCCTTATCACTAGTTAGATATCAGAGGATTCTTTCTCCTTAGGGAGAGAATTTTGATTGCCTACTATTTCCTTCTGCTTTTTTTTTTTTTTTTTTTATCATTCCTACTTTGAACTTGTGCTGCTGGCCATGCAGATAAGATTTAGTGTTGTGCATAGGACCAACACTTCATTATTCTGAATGTTGCAAAAATAGTAATGCATAATAAGCCAAAAAAGCAGAGTCTAAAATCAGTTTTTATTTGGCTTTAAAATTATATTCATACTTATATCTGGATAAAGATATCACCTCTGTACTAAGAATTCTCCAAAACAATAAAGGTGAATCATAATGAACTCACTATCCATATTCCTATAGCTATACTTAGTTCTTCATCTGCCCTTACTTTTGAAACAAAAGATAAATTTCATGATCTTTGATGCAAATATCTCAACCAAAGCAGAAACGTGTCCTTGAGCTTTTTGAGATTTTTTTTTTCCAGCACAAAGTAACAACTATTTTGACTAAGATGTTACCTTTTTAAATTGATTATTTTATCAAAATAAATATTCTATTATGGCAAACAAATTATATATACTACAGATTAAGTAACTAACAAGTATTTGAATGTAAGATGATCTATAGATAATCCATAATTAACTTACACAAAATAAAAATGTTTATCCCCAAGGTCAGTTATATATTGAAAAAGAGAGGTTGTACAAAAAATCTCTTTGAGAGTTTAAAGGTTGTAGTTAGTTTCACTAACTTTTAGTTTCATGTATAATGAAGTAATCTTAATATATAAACACATATCAGTGCCTCAACTGTTAATTACTATTCGTGCTACTAATAAAGAATAATGTAATATGCACCTGTGTGGAAACTGTTTTAATCCCATTTGTTATAGAGGATTTTCACTTAAAGCATTTCATTTTCAATAAAAAAGAAAAATATTTCATAATTTTCTTTTTTTAATTTTTAAAAAAATTTTAATTGATTATATATATTCATGGGGTAGGAACTGACTGTTGGCACCTGTGCCCGAGTTGTGGTGAGCAAATCAACACTATCAGCATGCCCACCACCTCAAATTGCAGTTATACCCCATGTCCCCCACCCAACCTCTCCCCAAAGCCCCTCTTCCACCCTTCCCGCACCATCCTGGCAACTCTAGATCTGTTCTCTCCTTATGCAAGTTCAACACATCACTGTGGTTTTTCTTTCCTTCCTTCTTTCTCTCTTAGCTCCCACTTGTGAGTGAGGACATGTAGTATTTCTCCCTCTGTGCCTGGGTTATTTCACTTAACATAATTTTCTCCAAGCTCATCCATGCTGCTGCAAATGGCAGAATTTCATTCTTTTTTATGGCTGAGTAGTATTCCATTGTGTGTAAGAATAGAGAACCCAGAAATCAACCCACAGACCTCTAGCCAACTGATCTTCAATAAAGGTAACAAAAACATACACTAGGAAAAAAACTGCCTCTTCAATAAAGGAGGCTGGGAAAATTGGACATCCATATGCAAAAGAATGAAAATAGACTTACACCTCTCATCATATACCAAAATCAACTCAAAATGGATGAAAGACTTAAAGACCTGAAATATAGTCACCATATTTTCCTTATCCAGTCATCTGTTGATAGACATTTAGGTTGGTTCCATATCTTGGCTATTGTAAATAGAGCTGCAGTGAACATGAGAGTGCACGTATCCCCTTGACATGGTGATTTCCATTCCTTTGGGTATATACCGAGAAGTGGAATTCCTGTATCGTATGGTAGATCTATCTGTAGTTGTTTGAGAAACCTCCATACCCTTTTCCATAATGGCTGTACTAATTTAAAGTCCCCTCAAAGTGTAGAAGAGTTCTCCTTTTTCTGCATTCTCACCAGCATTCATTATGCTCAGTCTTTTTGATTATAGCCAGTCTAACTGGGGTGAGATGATATATATCAATGTGGTTTTAATTTGCATTTCTCTGATGATTAGTGATGTTCAGTGTGTTTTCAGGTAACTGTTGGCCACTTGTATGTCTTCCTTTGAAAAATGTTTGTTTAGTTACTTTGCCCATTTTTTAATTGGGTTATTATTTTTATTATTATTATTTTTTTTACTGTGTAGTTGTTTGAGTTCCTTGTATATTCTGGATTTTAACCCCTTGTCAGATGTATAGTTTCCAAATATTTTCTCCCATTCTGTAGGTTATCTTTTCATTTTGTTGATTATTTCCTTTGCTGTGCATAAGCTTTTTAGTTTGATATAATCACATTTATTTATTTTTTCTTTTGTTGTTTGTGCTTTTAGGCTCTTATTCATAAAGTCTTTGACCAGTCCTATTTCCAGAAGTGTTTTCTCTATATTTTCCCTTAGGACTTTTATTGTTTCTGGTTTTATATTGAAGTCTTTCATCCATTTTGAGTTGATTTAGGTATATGATGAGAGGTGCAGGTCTAGTTTCATTCTTGTGCATATGAATGTCCAATTTTCCCAGCCTCATTTATTGAAGGGGCAGTTTTTTCCCTAGTGTATGTTTTTGTTACCTTTATTGAAGATCAGTTGGCTATAGGTCTGTGGGTTGATTTCTGGGTTCTCTGTTCTGTTCCATTGGCCCAAGTGTCTTTTTTTATGCCAGCATCATGCTGTTTTGGTTATTGTAGCTTTGTAGTATAATTTGAAGTCAGGTAGTATTATGACTCTGGCTTTATTTATTGATTGATTGATTTTGCTCAGGATTGCTTTGTATATTTGGGGTCTTTTGTTGTTACATATGAATGTTAGAAATTTTAATTACTATGTTATCAAGAATTATATGTTATCAAGAATTATATTAATGCCCCAGTGCTTTTAAGTGATCAGCTTTTATGTATAATTTAGTACCAGTTCTGCATCAGTTTTTAAAATTAATTTCTGAGAATATTTCACAGTTACTAGACTTCTATTTTTCCTGTAAGGTCTTCACGTGAAATCCAAAGATCTTTGCCTCACTTAATATGGTAAACTCTCAACATCCACTTTCAGCAGAACTGGCCTTTCTGAACCAAGAAGACAAGAGGGATGACATTTATACTCCTTTCCTGAGTGTAATTCATTCAATTATAAACTCACTGTATTAGTTATCTATTGCTGTGTAACAAAATACACCAAAACGTAGCAACTTAGTACAACAAACATCTATCATCTCATATGTGTAAGGCATTTAGGAGCAGCTTAGGTGGATAGTTCTGATTTAGAGTCTGTGGTAGGCAGAATTCTGTGATGACCCCATGATTCCTGCTCCTTAGTATCCAGACCTTTATATAATTTCTTTCTAATCAATATAATATGGCAAAAGTGAAGGGATTTTGGAGACATAATTAAAGTTTCTAATCTGTTGACTTAATCAAATGCAGATAATTCTGTATGGGCATGATTTATTTGGATGGGATGCTCTCTCACTGGACTTGAAGAAGCAAGCCACCATGAATTGTATAAGCTGCAAGGAAATAAATTCTGCCAACATGCAGCTTGGAAGAGTATTCTGAGCTCTGTAACGAAAAGAAAGTTAGTCTTGATATAGCCTTGTGGGACTCTCATCAGAAGACTCTTCTAAGCTGTACCTGGACTCCTGATCCACGGAAACTTTGAGATAATAAACATATATGGTTTTAGCCACTCAGTGTATGGAAATTTGTTACACAGCAGTAAAAAACTAGTACTGGGTCTTTCTTGAAGTTGCAGTCAAGACATTAGCTATGACTGAACACATGTGAAGTCCTGAAGAGGGTGATGGATTCTCTTTTCTTCTAAAATGGACCACTCATATAACTGTTGGCTCAAGGCCTCCATTTCTTTAATCTCCACTGTGCTGCCTGAGTATTCTCGGAACCTTCATAGAACTGCCTAATCTACTTTATGACATGGTAGCTCATTTCCCCAGAATGAGTGGCAAGAGAGGGAGGAGTAAGAGATTAATATACACAACATGGAAGCCACAATCCTTCTATAAACTAATCTTGGGAGTGATATTCCATCCTACAATTCTATTTGCTAGAAGTTAAACACTAAGTCTATCTTACTCTAAAGGAGAGGGAAAATAAACTCCAATTCTCAACGGTAGGAGTATAAAATAATTTGTTCATATATCTTTAAAAAGATCAAACTCATATTTAGCTCTTAGGCTCCTTGGATTTCATACAGATCTTGGAGAGGCAGCCATTTTAGCAGTATATTTTAATTTCTAAAATCGTTAAAATTCAGAGCCAGCTAAAATTTTTCTTTATTTGAAGATTTTTTTCCCTAAACTATTCATTTATGAACCATGCTTTTCTGTGCATTCATAAGGCATAACAACTTTTTCTTTCTTTCTTATATTTTCTTCATATTAACTTGACCCAAGTAGATTCTAATAAAGTCATTTTCTTGTCTCAAGTGACTCATTTGGCAGGGGAGATAAGTATACCTGCCAATGAGAATGGGAAGAGAGTAGGGTTTCAGGAGGTAGATGGAGTTCGGAATGAGAGTTGTTGCATAATTTTTATAGCTGTAGAACTCAAAATCCATTTTTTAAAAAAACAAAAATCCCTGCACGTCCATAAATTAGTGACTAAACTTTACTAGATCCATCAGTTTTCACAGGAGGGAAATTTATAGACATTAAGATACATTATAAACATATTCACTTGGTAAAAATAAAGCACATTACCTCAGAAAGAAATATGCTAGTTTAATTTCTCCAAACCATGTTTTCACATTAGGAAATTAAATATTTTCTGTCCCTTAGAGTTCCAGGTATGTGACATTACAAAAATTAATGCATTTTTTTCTCTCAGTGCAGAACTTTTTGTCTCTGAAATATAAAACAATTTAATTTCAATGCTAATTATGAGAATTCAGAAAGTTCTATTCAACTTTGAATGCCAGTTTGTTTTCCCTGTAGGCATTCATTCATTTAGAAAATATTTCTTAAGTACTTACTCTAGGTAAGGCAGTGTGAAAGACACTTGAGATGTCTATATAATATATATAGTTTCTTCCTTCATGAACTGTGTGCAGTAACAGCATAAGAAATAACAGCTTGAAGTACCTATGTCATTCAGGGAATGGTTGGCTAGAGAATCAGCACTTGAAATGAATCTCAGAGACAGAGAAAATACTTTAGTAGCAAATCAACACTGGAAGAGCATTCAGGCAGAGAGAAGACAATGTGTGAAGTTGAGAAGGAGGAAGAGAGGAGAAGACCAGGTAGAAATTGTCAGTGGAGAATGTTGGGAGATGTGGCCAGAAAGCTAGTTAAGTATCAGGTCAAAGAAAGTCTACAGATGTCACAGAACAAGTCATTTTTTTGTTTTGAGAATGCTTATTTTTAAAGTTAAAAAATGGCACAATGTTCTCAATTTCCTACAGAGCCTGAAGTTATTGTGCTATTTTATGAAGAATAGCTGGTTCAAAGCTTGTCAGCATATTATATTAATATAGAGACAAATAAAATAGAAACTACTGACTATATACAACATCAAATAAAAGTTGTTGATATTCACTTTAGATAAATGAGCTTCACTATGCAGCAGACACTTTCTATCTTGGATACTGTAATATGTTTACTTATGGTTAAACTCAAATGTTTGCTTGACAGTTATGCTTGTCTGTTATCATTTCTCTACACTACTCAGCTTTCATTCATTTATTCATTCACCAATGACCTATTCTGTGTTGACAAAATGCTGGGGTCTGCTCTTTGTTCTTTGGACACAGTGGTGAGTAAAACAAAGTTCTCTCCCTGATGGAGCTTAAAATCTAGTGGGAGGAAGAGACAAAAGTGAATAAATACATCGTATTTATTGACATTTGCCAAGGAATAATTTAAGCAAATAAAAAGAGGGATGTGGTGCTTGGGTAAGAGATTATTTTATGTAGAGAGATCAGGGAAGACTTCATTGGAAAGGTGATATTTGACCATAATCCTGAGTGACATTAGTACTCAAAGTAGCGGGAAGAACAAGTTCAAAGACCCTGATGTAGAAGGATGCTTGGTGTAGCAGAGGAACAGCAAGGTGGCCAGGGGGACTGCAGTGAAGTGAGGCTGTGGGAGAGTAACAGAAAGTGAGGACAGGAAGGTAATGAGTGCCAGATGCCCAAGGACCTTGTAGGACATTGCAATGAATTTGTTTTTCATGCTGAGTGGGAGGGGGAAGACACTAAAGAGTTGTGGGCAGATGAGTGATATGATATGTCATTTTTTAAAGGATCACCTATATCCTGGTCTGCTTTGTTGAGAATAAGAGGCTAAGGGCCAAAGCTGGGGAACTAGTTAAAGCCAGCAATTGATTATGTTTAGCTTGGATTATGCTGGTTGCCATAAAAGTGAGGGTTGGTTAGATACTAAAAATATTTTCATGGTAGATGAGGAGGAGTCCAGGCTGGAAATATAGATTTGGGAGTTGTCCATGTATAGATGGTATTTCAAATCACAAATCCTCATTAGAATACCAAAGCAGTAAGTGTAGATAGATAAAAAAGGGATCCAGGACTGGATTGTTGGTATTTAGAATCTAAAGATAAGATTCCTTTCTTTTTGAAATTTAGAGTACCTGGAGTACATGCATTTACAGTCAGCAAAAATAATAATGAGTTTGAATAAGCGTCCTTAAATCAGTAACATTAGAGATCTTTAGCCTTTTCCACTTTTCTATAAGATAACGTGTGAGGGTGTCTGCTGTTAACTTGGCATCACACCGTACCCTTCTATGGTCTCATAGAAATATGTGTCCCACAATTTCCTTCTCTGAATGGTTCCAGGGTAGAATCTGCCAATAACAGACACTCAGCTGAAGTGGAAGGGGAGGAGAGGCCATGATTCCCTGGAGGCATTTGGAGTAGAATTTTGGGAAGACAATGGACTTGAGGTTGGCAGCCCTTCTGGGGGCTCTCCCGAAATCACTACTTCAGTGCTGTAGGCACTGATCAAGCTGTTGTTGGTCTAATTTCAAGTTTTTATATTCTGAATTTGTCATAAAGTGAGTTCAACTGATAACAGATAAAAGCCTCCAAAGCTAATTAATAATACTATTCTGTGTTTTTCACAAGGAAACAAACAGTTACTCAAACTAGGCTTTAGAGTCATGAGATGAAAAGAGTCTTGAAGAAAATATAAGAACTTTTTTATTTTTGAAGTCTTTGCATTTTCCAAATTTATTATTTTTATATTGGGGAAACTAGCAGATTTTATTATTTTTTAAAATTATTTTAAGATAAATAATTAAAATAAAAATATTTAAAAAATTATTTTGAGGACTTATTTTACTAGATAAAACATTTTACAAGAAACATATCTTAAAATGAAAGTGAATATGTTTAAGGAATATGAGGGTATTTCCAATTCTACTCCATACTACTTAGAACGTTTTTAAAAATATAGAGTTCACATCATTAATTTACATTCTGTGCTTAAAAATAGACAACTAAAAAAGGATTATATTCACCTTAAGCTTTACCATCTGCACAAAATTAGCAAAATCTAAAAGAGTAAGACTTTTCCAAAAAAAAAAAAAAAAAAAAGGTGAAATGACCTGGACATAGACAGAGGGAAGTTCAAATGTCCCATCTTGCCCACTCATCTCATTATCTCATTAATTTGCCAAAATCTTGGAATCAGAGAGCATGGAATCATGACCTGGCTGTTCCACTATGGACAGAGTGTTTTGCTATTTCTGTAGAAATTAAATTATCATTCATCATATCCAGTCTAAATTAACATCCTACTGAGATCTTTATTAAGACAAATGGACTTTTTAGGCCTATTTTGGCATGTTAGTTTATAAAGCAATAAAATGAGCTTCTATTGTTCATTTCCCATATCAAAGTAAACAAAGGGAGTAGATATGAAATCTGGTCCTGTGGTTGGATTCTGAACGTCACCATTTCTTATCTCTAAATATAGCTTTCCTCTGAAACATGTCTGGAAGATTTGAATGTAGTATTTAGGCTAATTTGGAAAGAGCTACTACTTGTTTCCATCACTACCATGAAGCTGTAGGGGATCAGAATATGCCACTCCAAAATATGCCACTTCGCCATAAGAATTATGTTGAGCTGAAGGCAAATGAGAATCAGCAGATGCAGAATGAAGCCTTCTTGGAACTTCCCTTATTGTGACTAAAAGCAGAAGCCCCTGAGAAATGAGGACTGCCATAAATCCCCTCTTTCAGGAAAATTTTGTCCCTGAAGAAGACAGAAATTTGGCAATGAGATGAACTTGCACAAACAAACTTTGCTAAAATAGTCCTTATCTTCTATCAGTTCCCCCATATATTTACCTCCCTAGAGTTCACAGCCCCTAGAAGGCTAAAAACCTTTTTCCTTTGTCCTGTCATTTCTCCGTAAATTTATTGATGTTTAAGGATTCTATGTAAGCCCAAGTTCTAACCACTCCTTTGAGATAATGAGACTTACTGTGTGTGTGTATCTAGGCTGCATGCATTAATAAACTGTTTTTCTCTTGTTAATCTGTCATTTGTCAGTCTAATTTGCAGGGCCCCTTCAGAGAAGGTAGGAAGATAGAGGAAAAAGGTAGTGTTCCTCCCTACAAAACAGTTTTTTTTAAAAAAAATCAGGTTTTTTAAAGGAACATTTAGCGACACTTTGAGAATCTAGTCTGAGAGACTCAGGATTAAAGACAAGCCTTCCAGCTAGGCTGGAAATAACCTTGATCAATGTGGCCTCTCTAAATCTCAGTTACTTCACTTACAAAAGGGTGTTGAAAACACTCCTTCACAGAATTAGTGAGATGATTAGAAATTACATATAGAAAGCATGGAACAGTGTCTGGAACATTTATGTGCCTAGTAAATCATTGGTGGTGTTCTTTTATTATTGTAATAGATTACAGGAGGCAAATACAATGCTCATTGATAAAGGAGCTTTCTGAGAAAGTTAGTTTTCTAAGTCATTTGGAATTGTGAAGAGAGAGGGAGTTAAGTAAGGCAAGGCAAGTAGGGTGGGTGAAGATTGAAAGATCTACCTAATTCTCAATAGCATAAAAATACTTATTGGTAGTACAAAGAGCTTTTAATCTAGAAACAAAGGTAGTAGATGTGGGGGCAATAAACATATGCAATGCTATCATTCATATGCTGGCCACAGAACCACCTTCAGAACACCATCCCAGACTTTTATGAGCTTAGTCCTTTGTACTCAATTGAATAATGAATGTCTTCACTTGTATGTGTTAACATACTCCTTAAAATCAGTAATTGGTGGCAACATGGTGGCACCCAGTGACGTCCACCTGCTCCTCTGCAGAGATTTTTTTTTTCTTTTGGAAAATTTTAAATATACATTAAAGATGATAGTATGACTTCTAGTCAAGATGGCAGAATAGATGATCCCCAGCATCACTCTCTTCCACAAATGAACTAATTTACAACTATTAAAAAGCAATGACAGCCAAGCTGGGGCTGCTAGAGCTCAGGTGAAGAGGAGGAGAGACCTATGGAGTGCATGAAGGCCAGAGAAGCTGCAATGAGAGAAAGAAAGAATTTCTGACCATTTCAGGCTGGAGCTGCTGAGCACACAGAGCAGGAGCCGGTAATAGCCACAGCTGTGCCCTTCAGATAAGTTGCATGGAAGCGGCAGGGGAGAAGAGGGCCTTGGTGGCCCCCAGGCCAGCTAGACCACGAACAGGGTTCCTGTGGACCCATGTAGGAGTGAGGAGCCACAACGACTGAAAAAAAGGAGCCACTCAGAGGCCAGTGAGTCATCTCAAGGGACCGGCACATAGCCCGTCCCATGGGAAGTGTTTGCAGCATGGGCAGTGGGGGAAATGGGCACACCAGGGGACCACTGGGGCACAGTAAGGATAACTGATCTGCACCCTAATCAGCATAGGACCCCTCAGAGGAGACTGGTCAGGAATATAGAATTGCATGGGGAAAAACGAGTACCCACAACCAGAGACAGACTTTGATATTAACTAGTAAAGGTCTCATTTCACCAAAGAATACCTATAACACCTAGAAGGACCAAAAGTCCCCTGGGCTACCAAGCCAGAAATGTGTGACAACAAGGCACACTGCCAGCACCATGGGACCTGCCCAGGGTCCTGAGGTATGAAGCTCGGGACCAGACCCCTTCCCACAACCAGGCACAGCACCATTGCCACCACCAACTATGTAAGGAACATGCCAAAAACATCACCTCCATGTGGGTGGCCCACCATAGCCACTACAACAACCATGGCTGCCATGAAAGTGGCTAGATGCCACAACCACCATGAACATGGTCCACCAGCCACTGGAGTGCATTGACACGAGGAGAGTCACCAGCAGAGACCAAAGAAGAGGATGTCTCTCTCCACAAAGCTCATTCTAGTGTGACAGAAGAAGCATCTGCTCTATGATAATATTGGGGGACCTGATCATACCTCTCAGCATTGGACAGATCATCTAGGCAAAAAATCAACAGAGTAACCATTACTCTTTCAGAAGGAGAGACAAAATCTAGGGTAATTAGAAGGGGAAGAGGGCAGGGAAATGGGGATAGGGAAAGATTGGACAAGGGACATAAAGAATAAGTTTGATTTATAACAATATCTGTGCAAGTAATATTGATTTGATCAACATATCAACATTGAATCCCCAAAATGTGTATAATCCATTATGATTCAATAAAAATTAAAAAAAATTTCCTTAAAGTCAACCAACTAAGTTAATATCCTCTCCCTTGAAAATCTTTCCTTCTCCTATATTCTCCTTGGTAATTTATGACAGTATCCACTCAGTTGTTCATGTGAAAAACGAGGAAGGCATTCTTAACTTCATCATTCCTAACCCTCAACTATCCCATCAGTCATTAATACTTATCAAATCTGTTCACTTCTTTTCAACTCCTTCATTACCACTGTATTCTAACTCACCAACGTCTTTTATCTGATCTACTGAAATAATATGTTAACTAATAGTGCTGCTGCTTCTTGTCTTGCTCCAAACCATTTTTGTAAATATCTTAGTCAGGGTGTTTTTGTTTTTAATCCCAAGAGCCATTTGGTTATATTCCCTTTCCATTTACAAGTCTCCATGGTTTCCAATGCTTTTGTGATAATGTCCAGCATCTCATCACAGCATAAAAGAGCCTACATTTTAGGTCTACTTCCTCAGCATGATTGTGAACCACTTCTGTCAACCTTTATTATGCTTTTTTTATGCTCGAAACTCACTTCTTTTCACCCTTTCCACCCCTAATTGCCTGGCTAATCCACACTCATCTTTTAGAAGTCAGCACATATGTACATTCTAACATCTTCTCTGACCCTGCAGACTAGAATAGGCCTCTCATTATGTGCTGTCATAGTAACACAATTTTGTAGCATTTATCACAATTATAATAATTCTTTGCTTAGGTATTTATTTGAAATATCCACCAGACTAGCCTGTAAACTTCTTGGTAACAGTCACATATTCTGTCTTTGGTCTCTAGATAACATAGTGCCTATTGATAGTACGCTCTCAATAATACTCGATGAATGTGTAAAAACAAACTAGAGGATGCAGTAAAAAAGCTATTTTTACATCTTAGGATACAGATGGGTCTATGCAATAATTTTGGCCCTGGAAGTTAGAGCTTAAGTATTACCTTGGCTAACTGATTTAATGTTGAGGATATCTTAGCACCCTTTATTGGAATGTAGAATCAGAAGTTACGTTATTTTATAGCTATGGAAATGTGGGCCTGTTGTTGGGTATGAAACTTAGGGACAAGAGTTTAGCTTCATATAGCAGATAATCCTAAAAACAGTTGTTTAAGCAAGATAGGTGTTGTGTAACGCACTCAAAGCAAGAAATTCAAAAGTAGGAAGCTAAGTGTTTTGAGAATGTCAGGGCTGATTTTCTCGTCTTTTCCCTCATAGTCTACTCAAGATGATGGGTGGAAAGCTCTGGCCTATAGATCTGTATTTCTGGCAGGAAGAAGGGAAATATAACAAGGGTAAAAAGGGTACAATGTGGTATTGTATGAATCCATTTCCTATATACGGAGCTTTCTCAGAAATCCATCCCAATAAAGTCACTTTTTTCTTATTGTCCAGAAATATCATTATATGGCTATCTTTATCAGCAAGAGTCTGAGAAATGCTTTTTACATGGGACCTTTGCCAACACCAGCAAAATCAGCATTCTACTAAGTAAGAAAGAAAGAAAGCATAGTTACTGAAGATGTTCTGCTTAACTTGAAAATGCTGAGTTTCTGTTCCTTTATCTGAAAACAAAAAATAAAAATACAGACTTTCAAGGTGTTTATGACCATTAACCAAGGAAAGTATATTAATGATGCATCATTGGGTTTTATGCATGCGTTGGATGCAAAACAACAACTTCATTATTCAAATAATGTGACATAATAAGGTAATTTCCAAAGAGAGTCATGCCAGCCCATAGATGCTTACGAGTTTGCTTAGAACTCAAATTCACTGGCACAGGTTATACAAAATTAGAACAATCTTAACTAACAACATGGAATCTGGATATTTTACTCTAGAAATTGTCTTAACTTTTGTGTTCTGAAGGGAGAAGTATAGACAGATATCTCTCTAGTGCAGCTAAGTTGGTGATTGATTGCTGGAGAATAATTAACTTCATATTTCTGAAATTCTGCAGGAATGAATTATGTGAGGTTGTAGTGAAATAAGTTCATTTGATTTAATATTATTACATAATTCTGTGCAACAAGTACATATAATTATCCTCTGTATGTCAAACACCCTTGGAACACAGTAAAATAATAGATTTTTCTTCCCATCAAAGAACTAAAAGTCTTTCTACAACTAGAATTGATTAGAAAACAGTTTATTACCAAGGAGTGTGTGCATGTGTGCATGCATCTGTGTAGTATATTTTGTAGCAGTGCTAAGAAGAAAGTTTATGCTTCCATCTCTGGATAATAAAAAACCATAAACTTCTTCAGAGAAGAAAGGTAAGATTTTATCTTTTCTCTCTCCTGCGATTATTTCGAGCCCTGCAAATCTTGGAATCATCTCTTTCTGGCTTGAAAACACCAAGAAGCACAGAAATAAGTTGCTACTTGTCCTTAGATCTTCAAGTTAAAATATGCCTCTAGTCTATGTTTACAGAGTTTTTAATTAAAATGCCTCAATGGCTTTAATCTTACGCCAAAGTTTTAGAAGATTTAGTTTTCTCATAAAATTGGGATTACATTTTCTATTTCTGTGTTTTCTGTCAGTCATATAATATAGTATGTTTCTTATTTTTCAGTTTCCTCATTGTATCCCATGTCTCTATCTCTTATGTATTAAATTTTTCAAAACACTTTTTATTTTTATTTTTCTCACTTATTTTTTTCTTTTCTGTGTTACTTGAGGATAATGATTTTTCTTTTTTTGGTTAGCGAGTGGCAAAATTATTTTTTAAGTTTTTCTTTTTAAGTAGAATCTGTACCGTAAGTTAAGAAATATATGTATAGACTTATTAACTTTATTATGTTCTTTGACAGAATTTTCATATGTATTTGGTAGAATGATAAAAAATTTTATGTAGTTACCAAAGGAAGATTTATCGTTTTGGCTGCCTTATTCTTCCATGGCATAATCCCACTGAAATGTCTGCATATGCCATTTAATGCAAACCAAATGTCCAGCCCTCTGATTCATAAGTTTGTCCTCAACATCCCAGGATGTACTGTTTGAGTGCTGGACCTGGCTGTTTAAAGGAGCTACACACGACTTAACAGATATCAAAGCTTCTGAGGAAGAAAACATGGGAAGGAAAACTTTGCTAAACTCTTTTATGAAGCTCTCTTCTACCCACCCAATATCATGTGGCCATAGATAAATGAAATGAACTGTGAAAAAACATGATAGAGGACAAGTGTTGGACTAATGGGCACAAAACTATGCTACCTACCCTAAAGGAATCATTGTGCGGTATATGCATGTATTGAAACAACACACTGTACCCCACAAATATGTACAAGTAAATGTTAAAAAAAAAGAAAACAAAAAACATGATAGAATATTAGTATTGGAAATACTAATCATAATTTGGAAGTGCAGTTTTCATGCCAAATGGTCTGCCTTTACCATTCAGCAATGGCCCTAAGAGTATGTCTAAGTTATCCCTAGAGTCCCTGATAAAGTCTCCATTCTTGGGATATTGTACATCTGTAGTGGGGACACAGGCCATGAAGCTACAGTGGTAAAATTAAGACACTGGTATTAAGGAAAGAGATTTAACTTAATCAAAAGAAATGGTAATTCAAAATGAGCCAACAAGCAAACAAAAAACACAAAAGTCTTGGAATTGCTTGAGGTTACTGACATGTGGGTGACAAAGACTGAAGGAGATAGATTGCTGTGTCCTAATAAACTAAAATGGAGGTTTTTGGGGGTGGGGTTCAGTTGGTGTATTTTTGTGTATTGGAAAGAAAGTGGTATTGGCTCCTGAATCTTTTTACTTAAGCTGAATTAAGGGAGCTAGTAATGAAAGGTTATCACATATTCTTTCAGTCAAAAGCATTCAGTGACAATGGGCACAAAGTTAATTTGTTGATAAGAATTTATAATGTAAAAAATATATATACACATACACACTAACATTTCTTACGTGCCTGGAATTTTTCATGGTGCTAGTGTTTATAGGTGCTTAGGTAAAAAAAAAAAAAAAAAAAAAAAAAAAAGCAAGCAAAGTTCTCACTCTTATGGAGTTCACATCAAAAATAGGACATAAATATGAAGTTAATAATTATAAATAATTTTTATTACATTCGTAAGAGGAGCCACAAAGGAAAAATACAGAGGATTTTAAAATTACATAGTGGGGAACCTAATTTGGTCAACCATGGAGCCAACTCCTTTAGACCGTTAGAAACATATTTTTCCTATGATCTTAGTGTTTGCATGTGGGAGAGGGATTGGGAAGGTTGGTGGAGGGAGAGAACAGCAGTCCAGTGGCCTGCAGCCAAGGGAGGAAACAACTTGGTTCACAATAGCATCCTTAGCAAAGCCAAAGTACAGTGACATCAGCGTCTACACATTTTCATGATTTCTAAAAATATAATCAGCTTATTAATAGAGAAACACTACAACACACAATTTTTAAAAAATTAATGGATGGTTGGCAACTTGCCATGAGATTGGGTAGTGCCATTATATTTGGGTGATGGGCTCTCGAATTTTCCATGCCTTACACTGCTGAGAAGATATCATCCAAAGGAAGGCCACATCTTCTGTCTCAACCTTAGCCATTTATTTCCTGCCTTATTATTATTATTATTATTATTATTATTATTCTTAATCAGAATGTTTGCTACTGTGCACTGTCCTGGTTTTTACTTTTAGCTTTTCTTGATAAGTCCACACATAAAGAGAACATACAATTCCACTTGATAATCATCCCCTTCTTCAATTACAGCAGTAATTTCCTAGAATGATGGTGCTATTGATTGCCCGACTTCAGTCTGTGTGCTAAAAATGCTTAATACTATTTTGTCATTCACAATCTGCTTAATGGTAAACAGGGGATTTATAGTCTGTCTGTCAAATTTAATGACCAGAAGAGCCAGTAAAATATGACAGAAAAGACTTCCTACTCTTTAAAGTGGAATGGTTCCATCTGCACAAATGACAGCATGTCAGAAAATCCCCATGGTTTAAAAAAGAATAAAAACACAATTATATATTTCTACTCAAGATTAGGATGTGCAGAATGGAATGTTATGATTTAGGAAATTATTCCAAATTTCCTTGTTTTTCTAGGTTAAGATTTCTCGAAAAGAAATTTTTGTATTTCTAAATGGGACTAAAAATCTATATAGTAAATTTTGGATCCCAGGGTAGTCTAAATCCTCCCATTGGTGAACCCACCATTTCTTGCCCAGATTTTGAATTCCAGAAAACAAGGCTCTGTGGTGGCAGGACAAATGGTGCAGGTGGATCTGGGATATAATGCCAGGGGAAATCTTCATCCACCTTGCACTTTGCCCCTTCCTGTCACACAGACATGCTGACACTGCCACCGCATCCACAGCCATAGTCCTCACCATGTCCTCTGATTAAGTCATGGAGCAGAGGCTCTCAAAGTGTGCATGAGAATTACGTGGTAGTGACTCAAAAAAATTTATATCCCCTAGTTATTGTGATTCAATGGTTATGTCTGGACCTAGAAGCTGGCATTTTGTTTTTTGTTTTATTTTTTTCAATAACTTGTGATGAATCTGATGCAGGTGGTCTAATACGATATACTTTGTGGCTCTGCATATACTTTGTTGTTAAACGTTAAGTCATTATTGACAGCTGCTGCAGCTCATACCCTGGTTCTTCCAAATGCCTGCTTGGGAGTGATCATTGCTGACCACCTAAGGTCATTGTGCAGAAAATCTTATGAAGACTTAAAACACTGCCTTACGTTTATAGGTGTCCGTAAGAGTTAGCCAGTATTGTTTCACTGGATTCTTGTTGCAGCAGTAGTTGCTGTTGGGGCTTCTATTATTATTAAGCACAGCCTCAGATTAGCTTAAGAAATATAATAATAAGGGATGAGTGTTATCCACAGGACCTGCAATCTCAAAATACATTCAAGCGCCTTTGATGAAGTACCAAAACTGGGAGCAGGAAACCCACCGAAGGGGACTCTGTCTTAGTCTTTCATGGAAACCATACAACCTCTCAACTCGATTTCTCTCTGTCTGTTTCATTCTTCTCTCTCTCCTTGCTGACTGTCTTTACTTTTCCTGAAGCATGGTGGATCACGGTTAGGACACATCTCCTGAGTTTATATTAATTCTTCTACATGTAAGAGCCTAGCGCCATGAAGTCCCACTTTTACATTTCTGAAAAAAAAAAGATTCTGATTGATTAGCTGAGGGCTATTGATCATCTACCCTTAGTTCCATTGGCTGTGGACTAGCATGCAGGATCTGAAGTGTAAACAAACTGCTAGGACCCAACCACATGTATCGGGGCAGTTATGAAATGGGGAAAGGTACGGGCTGGACAGATACCTTTAAGGGAATGTGTTTATTCAAGATTTCCATAAAATACACACTGTGAGTTCTGTCCAATGAATATTCTGGGATAAAATTCAAGTATTATTTGATGTTATCTAGACTTATGAAGGCTCATATTGGATGTTTTATCATTGGATTTAATATAAGCCAAGCAATCCTTAGGGAAAATTGTGGAGAAAATGGATTTATAATTAGTGGGATATCTCCCCTTTCTGAACTTTTTTGTGCCTGCATTTTTTTCTGATGACTAAGTTCCAATTTGTCTTTCTTAAAGAAAGGGGATAGTGCTTGGCTTGTGTTTTAATGTGTTACTCTCAGTGATATTTACACATAAAAATACCATACACTAGGCAACGCAAACCTTAACAAAAGGAATGAGCTCACAATAATGGCAAAATCAGACAATGGTGGAAAACTATTTTTGTGTGGTTTCATTTGGAGTAGACACTCTAAGTAAAAAAAGATAATTTAAATATTATAATTTTATTGACTTTCTTACTGTTTTAATTCGTAATTAGTAATTAGATCTTTAATCTTTTTTGTGAACCTCCCTTCTGTAGGGGCAGAAAATGTGTGATACCTTTTCTCACCCACCCAAGTGTCACGGCTGACACTCCTACAACAAACGACAGGTTAACAAGAGAAAATCATAACAAATTTATTACTTACTCAAAGTTTTATGCGACGTGGGAGGCTTCAGAAATGAAGACCCAAAGACCCAAAGAAAACTGTCTATTTTTCTGCTTAGGTTCGATGAAGAATGAACATTGACAATGTGATTGGACGAAAAGGGTGTGATCTGATGGGAATAGACTGAGTGGGGGAAACCCAGCAAGGCCTGTCTGTTCAGATTCTTCTTGACTTCTCTTTGTAGCATTTCTTCTTCCTGGGTATTGGGCAGGACCCCTCTAGAATTGAGGGTCTTATGACTTACTATCAGACAAGGTAGGTCAGAGAATCTGTTTTATGGCTAGCTTCTACACAGAAAGGGGGGCAAGATTAGAGTAACACTTCTAGGTTTTATGGCTGGTTTTTAGAGAGACAGATTCTAGTTTCTATGACCCATCTTGAGGAAGAAGAATTCTAGTTTCTATGATTCCTTCAGGGAAGAAAATGGGGTAGGAGACAGGAGGGCAGGGAAAAGTCAGAGAGAGAGTTTTTCCTTTGAGGGCTTCCAGTCTCTTTTTGTTCAAAATATTCAGCATGCCATGATGCGATATTTTGTGGTATCCTGTTCTGAGCCCCAACACTTCAATGAAGTCAGTTTTAGTTTACATAAGATATTCAGCTCAGGGCCGAGCCCGTGGCGCACTCGGTAGAGTGCTGCGCTGGGAGCGTGGCGACGCTCCCGCCGCGGGTTCGGATCCTATATAGGAATGACCAGTGCACTCACTGGCTGAGTGCCGGTCACGAAAAAACGACAAAAAAAAAAAAAAAAAAAAAGATATTCAGCTCAGAAAGTCTATTGAATAAAGAGAAGCTTAGCAAAAACCATCATCAGGCATCCACTACAGATCATGCAAGCCAGAAATTCCTTTTCCTCTAGTGATTCTTAACAGAAAGTTCTCTAATCCAGGTACCGTAACAAGAGAGAATTTATTAGTTTTTTTCCGAGATATTGCTCTTCCTTGATCTAGTATGTTTTTTTCAAAGAATATTTTTCCCTTTGAAAGCTTAAATTAGGGTGTCTTAAGTAAAAGGAACAGCAGGCAAATGTTAGGAAATTGAGGGAGTTGAGGAGTACACAACGGGAAAACAAAATAGTCAGACACAGGCTTTTAAATAAAATAAAGCCACAATAATTCAAACACAGAAGTTGCTGTTATCTCAAGAGAGACTGATATCTTTATTTATCCTTGAGTACAAGAGGTCATTAAGATATAGCAGAGTGTTTACCTTCTTAAGAGAGTAAATATTAAGTCCTTTTGAAAAGCATATTTATATACTAAAACTTTGTTCCTGAAAAAGAAGAGAATAGTGCTATTTAAGCTGATGCTATGGTATGAAAATACAGATCATTATCAATGACAGGATTTTTGTTAGGTAATTGTAATCCTAAATACATAATTTATTGGAAACATATTAAAAATAATCTATTAGCTTTTAATTTTTCAATGCTATCAATGAAGTGTATGCTATGATATACTAATTTATTATGTGATCTTAATTTATTTGTTCACAACGGCTGGAATTAATTCATGTCAGTGCCTCTCAACCTTTTTATCACTGTTATCCCAATGAAGAGATTTTTTTTAAAACATTATTTTTCATAATCATCCTCATCTAATAAAATTTTAACACCACAGTTATTCTATGTCTGTTTATGTACTGTATGCATATCTGTGTTTTATGTATTAAGAGAGTAAGATTTCTTTTTCACTGCCAAAGAAACAAGATTTGCTCTCTTGAGGGTGATATTGCCCTTACTGAGAATACATCATGTAAGTATGTTTTTCTGAATTTGAAACCACTCGAGCTGGTGAATTATCTTTGAGACTGCCCAGTTTACCTGGAAGTTTGCCTTTCTAGCTTCCCTTTAAATGAATTTAAGGCACATTGATATAAGAAACCCAAGTAGTCTGCATAGTACACATAAACACAGTCCTGGTGATGTCTATCTTTTTAATTCACAAATGTCAGGGTGTAATCATTTTCCAGGTTCTCCACCTCTCTTCTCCTTGCAGGGAGTACTTAAATTTGTTCCTTCATCCCTGAAAACAATTCTAGACTCAAGGAAATTATACTTAAGCATTTTTTTTTTTTTACATCCATTTTAACTCTGCTGCAATGTTGCAGTTTCAACTACTGGGCGACTGCCTTGCACCAGGTCTATTGGATACTGATCCTTATTACACCATTTCTCCCACGGTCATTTTGCTTGAATTTGGATACTTTACTCAACACTCTTTCTTCTCCAACTGGGTTCTTCATTGTTCTTACTGTTTTTTCCTTTTTCTATGTTTTCCTTCTGTCTATGTTATACCACCCTTGCCCATACCGTTGCCTCTAAACTGGATACTTGCCCTTGATTTCTAGCCTCAGAATGTTGGAATTATAACTATTTTTATAATTATAATAAGATAATTAGTTGGTGGGTGTAGGTTTTGGTGTGTTGTGATGCCTTTCAAACTGCAGAGAGAGAACCACAGATATCTCAATGCTCTTTTGTATCCTAAATGCAAAGCTCATTCATACAAGTAACTCATGTGAGAATGGAATTATCTGTTTTTTTTTCTTGTTGGCATCTGCTGTGAAAAACAAATAATGGGAAGAGTAAATTCCTAAAACTGTCTAGTGTTATTTTCTTAAGAGATTAACTTCATATTTGCTTAAGAAAATTGAGTTGACTAGATGTTTTAGGTGGGGAAACAATTACACAGGTCGACAAATGAAGATATTTGCAGAAGAAATTTGCTAAGGAAAAACTATAGCTTATTTGTCTTTGTAGACCCTAAGTTCTGAGTTCTAAACCTCATAAAAAGCTTGTGCTTAAAAACATTTATGAATCAAATTGATGCATTGATGATTCTTTTCTTTTACCTTTAAACTGATTCTTCTTTTTCTCTTGATTTAACCCAGTGTAAAAATGAATAAAAGGATGAAGATGACTCCAAATAAACATAAATATATATATATATATATTTAATTATATATATATATATAAATATATATATAATTATATATATATATTTTCTTTTGTCTTTTTGTGACCGGCCGCACCGCGCTCAGCCAGTGAGTGCACCGGCCATCCTTATATAGGATCCGAACCCGCGGCGGGAGCACTGCTGCGCTCCCAGCGCCGCACTCTCCCAAGTGCGCCACGGGGCAGGCCCAAACATAAAAATATTTTAACAAATGATGTAATAAAAGAAGGTAACAAATCAAGCAACAGTTTAAAATGTGGTGCTATGTTGCCTGCATTTTTATCCATGTTTCTCTCTGTGGTGTGGATTTTAAAACAGGTGATGGGCTTTGTATGCTCATGGTGTTGGAGAAACAAGGGGGAGGAAGTTTCGTGTTGGAAGTCAGGGAAGTGAATCACTGCTCTCTTCCTAGGAAACCTTGTCTTTTGAAATTTGTTTAGCAGTGTTTGCTCTGTTGGCTGCTCTGATCAAATTGGCATAAACTGTTCTTGATATCTTGATTCTTGATATCTCTATGACTAAAAATCCAATGTAAAAGCTGCTTCTAATAATTTTGTTTTGAATAAAGAATTCTGCAGCTGTGATTCATAGAAACACATCACAGTCCAGTATTCTATTTTTCTCTGTTCCAAAGGCCAGATCACTCTGTCCTGACATGATCAAAATAAGGTCTTTGTTTTTCTGGGGTAGTAGTTCCTCTAGATTAAAACACAACATGTGAATTCAAAGATATTAGTGAATTCATGGTTTATGAATTCCTAATCAATTGTTCAGAGAAATAGTATACTTAGGTCATACTCTTAATCTTTAGGGACTTTTAAAAGGTGGAATATGTTATAAAGTAAATATAGTCTTCATGTTTATGCTACCTGTCCACATTTAACCTCTTCCATGGGGACCTGTTTCGACTACAACTTCTACTATGGAAAAGCCCTTTAGAGCCATGCTGACTGTGCTCTTGTACATAACTTATTTGATATGACATTACACATGATATAAGAATCACTAATTTATATACTATGACCCAGAGTGAGACAGTGGATTATATTTCTTCCAATGAGAATTTGAAATAAAAATATAGAGATATTTGTTGATCAACTGAATGACTAGGGTAAATGCAAGGCAAACTGCAAGAGGCCAGAACCCATGAGCACGGAGATGAGGAACTTCATCTTCACTCTAACTTGGTAATGGGTAGGGCCTGACACATGGTAAGTGATCAACCCATCAATATTCAGTGTTCAGGGAGAATCAGAGATACTACATGAATGAGACCATGTGGCCCACAAGGTTACAGGAAGATGAACAAAATTATTCCTTACTTAAGGCACTTTGCATGGATCTTCAGTGTCTTGCAACCAAAAAACCCTTCTGAAAAGAATGCAGAAGACAAGGGAACAATTTATTAAGAGAAACAGTTCACCTGCCTTTGCCAACTCTGGGCACCAGAATCTTCTTGAATATAACTCTCAGTTTATCATCTTCTAATCTAGGTATGCGCCTATAAAATCAACCTGAGGAGTTTGTTAACACAGGACTTTATGAATCCAACAACAACAACAACGATAATAACAGGATTTGGTGATATTTTAGGCTTACCTCCCTAGAGAAAATGGGGTTCTACCCGTGAGCTAATGTGGTGTGAAACCTCTCTTTTGTATCCTATGCCCTTTTAATGTCTCAGTCCATTATACTGGAATGTCTAGCTCTCCCTCTAGAGCCATTATTGCCACTCACATTAAATGAAAATGTGGTCTCGTATAGGAGATGGACAGAGTGGCACAGATATGGGATAGAGGATTCTACTGAACCCTCTGTGCTCCCATATTGTCCTAGGTGAGTCCAAGCCCAGAGTTGAAATTAGAGCCCACTAAGCCACGAGTTGCGTTATTCAGAGACATAAAATACGTGTTCAACCCACACATATGTCCAAGTTTTCACACACAATCTGCATGAGTATATATTGTACACCCTGAAGTACAGGTGCTAAGCTTTAATCTCATCTCAGTTCCATATGAGAAACTCAGATAATTCAAAGGGAACTTAAATGAGCTCACAGAAAAATAATTGCAAGTTATCTGTCACATTAAAGAATTATGACTAAGACAATAAATTTAACAACCAAACTCAGGGGAAGCAGAATTAATGGGATAAACACATTAAAATAAACCTAATAAATATATACAGAGATAGAATGGGAATTGCCAGAAACATGGAACAAAAACTAACAGGGCACAAGATAAATTACAAGTACATAAATTTGAAAAGAAGAATGCATTTTCAAAATATAATTTTTCAAATAAAGTATTCAGTGGATATATTAAGCAGCGTGAATACAAATAATGAACAAATTAATTGAGCTTGAAAATCATTTTGAGGAATTCTCTAAGAAAAAGTCAGGAAGATATAAAGTGATAAAAAGATTGAGACAGGAATTATAATTGGGAGAATAAAGGTAGAAGAGTCAGAATCGATTCAGTAGCAGCCTCAGAAAGAAAAAAATTATGTGTATGCAAATTTTGAATAAATAATGGCAAAGTACTTCTCAGAAGTACAGAGAGACATGAAACTTCAGATTGAATGGGATAAAAGTGTCAGATAGGATTTGAAAAAAGCAAAAACAAGAACCTCACTCTTAGATCCACTAAAGTTAAATTTAAGAACTTCAAAGGCAAAGAAAAAGTTCAAAAATTATCCAGGGACAAAAAGATGACCTACAACTGAATCAAGAATCAGTTTGACACCATACTTATTATTAGTAAAACCCAGTATGAGAAAATAACGGAGAATGTTCTTCAAAGATTTAAAGAAAAAAATTGCGATTTTCTACACTGCTGAAAAAAATAATGTAAATGTGAAAAAAAAATATTGCCAGGCTTATAAAGTGTGCAGAAGTATCTTAGTCTGGCTTCCCCCAGGAAAACAGAATTTGTGTGCAGGTAGTTTATTTTGGGAAGTAATCCGGGAAAAAAGAGGAGACTGGTGAGAGGAAAATGGGGGTGAAGGGAAAGGCAATAGAAGGGTTGCATTTGGGAACTAGTCAACTCTGTGGGCAACTGGGTGGATCTCAGCAGAACTTTCAAAGAAGCTGCATAGAGGGCACTATTTTTTTTTCAGAGTATTGTGTGTTATTTTAATTGATTACATATTCATGGGACACAGAGCTGACTGTCAGCACCTGTGCTCAAGTTGCTGCAATCAGATCAATACTATCAGTATGCCCACCACCAAAAATCACAGTTATTCCCTGTGTCCCCAACCTGAACTCTCCCCAACCCCCATTCCCTCCTCCCCCGCTACCCCCAGCAACCCTATGTCTGTTCTCTCCCTCTGCAAGTCTAATGCACTGCTGTAATCTTTCCTTCCTTCTTTCTTTCTCTTTTAACTCCCACTTTGAGTGAGAGGTATTTTTCCCTCTGTGCCTGGCCTATTTCACTTACCAGTTGTCTCCAGGTTCATCCATGTTGATGCGAATAGCAGAATTTCATTTTTTTTTTCTTTTTTTGCTGAGTGGTATTCCATTGTGTGTATATACCACATTTTCCTCATCCAGTAATCTGTCAGTAGACATCCAGGTTGATTCCATATCTTGGCTATTGTCGATACAGCTGCAGTGAACATGGGAATGCCTCTGTCCCTTTGATATGATGATTTTCATACCTTTGGGCATATACTCAGAGGTGGGATTGCTGGATCATGTGATAATTCTATCTGTAGTTGTCTGAGAGACTTCCATGCTGTTTTCTGTAATGGCTGCTCTAATTTACAGTCCCACCAACCATAGAGGAGGATTTCCCGTTCTTTGCATCCTCGTCAGCATTTGTTATTCTCTGTTTTTTGACTATAGCCAGTCTAGCTGGGGTAAGATGATATCTCAATGTGGTTTTAATTTGCATTTCTCTGATGATTAGTGATGTGGAGTATTTTTTCATGTATCTGTTGGCCCTTTGCATGTCTTTTTTTTTTTTTTTTAATTTTATTTTGTCGATATACATTGTGGCTGATTATTGCTCCCCATCACCAAAACCTCAATCCCTTCTCCCTCCCCCCCTCCCCCCAACAATGTCCTTTCTGTTTGCTTGTCGTATCAACTTCAAGTAATTGTGGTTGTTATATCTTCTACCCCCCCCCCCCGGTTGTGTGTGTGTGTGTGTGTGTGTGTGTGTGTGTGTGTGTGTGTGTGTGTGTGTGTGTGTGTGTGCGTGTGAATTTATATATTAATTTTTAGCTCCCACCAATAAGTGAGAATATGTGGTACTTCTCTTTCTGTGCCTGACTTGTTTCACTTAATATAATTCTCTCAAGGTGCATCCATGTTGTTGCAAATGGCAGTATTTCATTCGTTTTTATAGCTGAGTAGTATTCCATTGTGTAGATGTACCACATTTTCCGTATCCACTCATCTGATGATGGGCATTTGGGCTGGTTCCAACTCTTGGCTATTGTAAAGAGTGCTGCGATGAACATTGGGGAACAGGTATACCTTCGACTTGATGATTTCCATTCCTCTGGGTATATTCCCAACAGTGGGATAGCTGGGTTGTATGGTAGATCTATCTGCAATTGTTTGAGGAACCTCCATACCATTTTCCATAGAGGCTGCACCATTTTGCAGTCCCACCAACAATGTATGAGAGTTCCTTTTTCTCCGCAACCTACCCAGCATTTATCGTTCAGGGTCTTTTGGATTTTAGCCATCCTAACTGGTGTTAGATGGTATCTCAGTGTGGTTTTGATTTGCATTTCCTGGATGCTGAGTGATGTTGAGCATTTTTTCATATGTCTGTTGGCCATTTGTATATCTTCCTTAGAGAAATGCCTACTTAGCTCTTTTGCCGATTTTTTAATTGGGTTGCTTGTTTTCTTCTTGTAAAGTTGTTTGAGTTCCTTATATATTCTGGATATTAATCCCTTGTCAGATGTATATTTTGCAAATATTTTCTCCCACTCTGTTGGTTGTCTTTTAACTCTGTTAATTGTTTCTTTTGCTGTGCAGAAGCTCTTTAGTTTGATATAATCCCATTTGTTTATTTTTCCTTTGGTTGCCCGTGCTTTTGGGGTCGTATTCATGAAGACTGTGCCCAGTCCTATTTCCTGAAGTGTTTCTACTATGTTTTCCTTAAGAAGTTTTATTGTTTCAGGGTGTATATTTAAATCCTTAATCCATTTTGAGTTGATTTTAGTATACGGTGAGAGGTATGGATCTAGTTTCATTCTCCTGCATATGGATATCCAGTTATCCCAACACCATTTGCTGAAGAGGCAGTCCCTTCGCGAGTGAATAGGCTTGGTGCCTTTGTCAAAGATCAGATAGAAGTAAGTGTGTGGGTTGATTTCTGGATTCTCTATTCTATTCCATTGGTCAGTGTGTGTGTTTTTATGCCAGTACCATACTGTTTTGGTTATTATAGCTTTGTAGTATAGCTTAAAGTCAGGTAGTGTTATGCCTCCAGCTTTATTTTTTTGCTCGGCATTGCTTTGGCTATGCGTGGTCTTTTATTGTTCCATATAAATGTCTGGATAGTTCTATCCATTTCTGAGAAAAATGTCTTTGGAATTTTGATGGGGATTGCATTGAATTTGTATATCACTTTGGGTAGTATGGACATTTCACTATGTTGATTCTTCCAATCCAAGAGCATGGGATATCTTTCCATCTTCTTGGATCCTCTCTAATTTCTCTCAGCAGTGGTTTGTAGTTCTCATTATAGAGATTTTTCACCTCCTTGGTTAACTCAATTCCTAAGTATTTTATTTTTTTGGTGGCTATTGTAAATGGGCAGGCTTTCTTGATTTCTCGTTCTGCATGTTCACTATTGGAGAAATGAAATGCTACTGATTTTTGTGTGTTGATTATGTATCCTGCTACTGTGCTGAAATCATTTATCAATTCCAAGAGTTTTTTTGTAGAGGTTTTAGGCTGTTCAATATATAGGATCATGACATCTGCAAACAGGGACAGTTTGACTTCATCTTTTCCAATCTGGATGCTCTTTATTTCCTTCTCTTCTCTGATTGCTCTGGCTAGTACTTCCAACACTATGTTGAATAGGAGTGGTGAGAGTGGCCATCCTTGTCTAGTTCCTGTTCTTAAAGGAAAAGCTTTCAGCTTTTCCCCATTCAGGATGATATTGGCCGTGGGTTTGGCGTATATGGCTTTAATTATGTTGAGATACTTTCCCTCTATACCTAACTTATAGAGGGTCTTTGTCATGAATGAGTGCTGAACTTTATCAAATGCTTTTTCAGTCCTTGTGTTTGAGTTTATTAATATGGTGTATCACATTTATTGATTTGCGTATGTTGAACCAACCTTGCATCCCTGGGATGAATCCCACTTGATCGTGATGAATAATTTTACGTATGTGTTGCTGTATTCTGTTTGCTAGTATTTTAGTGAGGATTTTTGCATCTATATTCATCAAGGATATTGGCCTGTAGTTTTCTTTTTTGGTTATATCTTTACCTGGTTTTGGTAACAGGATGATATTTGCTTCATAGAATGAGTTTGGCAGATTTGCGTCCGTTTCAATCTTTTGGAATAGTTTGTAAAGAATCGGTGTCAATTCCTGTTTGAATGTTTGGTAAAATTCTGCTGTGAATCCATCTGGTCTTTTCTTTGTTGGGAGACTTCTGATAACAGCTTCAATCTCCTTTATTGTTATTGGTCTGTTCAAATTTTCTACATCTTCATGGTTCCGTTTTGGGAGCTTGTGCATGTCCAGAAATTTATCCATTTCCTCCAGATTTTCAAATTTGTTGGCATATAGTTGTTTATAGTAGTCTTGAATGATTCCTTGTATTTCAGATGAATCAGTTGTAATATCGCCTTTTTCATTTCTCATTTTTGTTATTTGAGTCTTCTCTCTTCTTTTTTTAGTTAGCCATGCTAATGATTTGTCAATTTTATTTATCTTTTCAAAAAACCAACTTGTTGATTCATTGATATTTTGAATTGTTTTTTGGTTTTCAATTTCATTCAGTTCTGCTCTGATCTTAATGATTTCTTTCCGTCTGCTAACTTTAGGTTTGGATTGTTCTTGTTTTTCTAGTTCTTTAAGGTGAAGTGTTAGGTTGTTCACTTGCCATCTTTCCATTCTTCTGAAGTGAGCGTTTAATGCAATAAATTTCCCCCTTAATACTGCTTTTGCAGTATCCCACAGGTTTTGGTATGATGTATCATTGTTTTCATTAGTTTCAATAAATTTTTTGATTTCCTGCTTGATTTCTTCTTGAACCCATATGTCATTAAGTAGAATGTTGTTTAATTTCCATGTGTTTGTATAGTTTCCAGAGTTTTGTTTGTTATTAATTTCTAGTTTTAATCCATTGTGGTCTTAGAAGATACATTGGATAATTCCAATTTTTTTGAATTTATTGAGACTTGATTTGTGACCTAATATGTGATCTATCCTGGAGAATGATCCATGTGCTGATGAGAAGAATGAATATTCTGAGGTTGTTGGGTGGAATGTTCTGTAGATATCTGCCAATTCCAATTCGTCTAGAGTCTTGTTTAGATCTTGTGTTTCTCTACTGATTCATGGCCTAGATGATCTGTCTAATATTGACAGTAGGGTGTTCAGGTCCCCTGCTATTATGGTATTAGTGTCTATTTCCTTCTTTAGGTCTAATAGAGTTTGTTTTATAAATGTGGCTGCTCCAACATTGGGTGTGTACATATTTATGATTGTTATGTCTTCTTGATGGATCAGACCTTTTATCATTAAGTAGTGTCCCTCATTGTCTCTTTTTATGGTTTTTAGTTTAAAGTCTATTGTGTCAGATATAAGAATAGCTACTCCAGCTCGTTTTTCTTTTCTGTTTGCATGGTAAATCTTTTTCCATCCTTTTACTCTTAGTCTGTGTGAATCTTTATGGGTAAGGTGGGTCTCTTGTATGCAGCATATAGTTGGGTCCTCCTTTTTGATCCAGTCAGCCAGTCTGTGTCTTTTGACTGGGGAATTTAAGCCTTTTATATTAAGAGTTGTTATTGAAAGGTGTTGATTTATTCCTAGCATTTTATTGGTTGTTTGGTTGTCTTAGGTGTCTTTTGTTCCTTGCTTTCTTATTTACTGTTTGGTTTCTGTGTTTGTTGGTTCCTTAGGTTGTAGATAGCGTTTTTGTTTGATTGTTTTCTCTTCATGAATGCCATTTTTATTATACTAGTGGGTTTTGATTTTTCTTGGGTTTTTATGGCAATGGTAGATATTTCTCAGGAACCAAACCCAGTATTCCCTTGAGGATTTCTTGTAAGGGTGGTCGTGTGGTAGTGAACTCCCGCACTTTTTGTTTGTCTGAGAAATATATTTGCCCTTCATTTCGGAAGGATCGCCTTGCAGGGTAGAGTATTCTTGGCTGGCAATCTTTGTCTTTTAGTATTTTGAAAATATCATCCCATTCCTTTCTAGCTTTTAGGGTTAGTGATGAAAAGTCTGATGTTAGCCTGATTGTGGCTCCCTTATACGTGATTTGATGCTTCTCTCTTGCAGCTTTTAAGATTCTCTCTTTATTGCTGAGTTTTGCCAATTTGACTATGACATGTCTTGGAGAAGGTCGTTTTGGGTTGAATACGTTTGGAGATCATTGAGCTTCCTGGATCTGAAGATCTGTGATTTTTCCTATACCTGGGAAGTTTTCTGCCACTATTTTGTTGAATATGTTTTCAATGGAATCTCCATTTTCCTCCCCTTCTGGAATTCCATGACTCGGATATTTGAGTGCTTAAGGTTGTCTGATATCTCTCTGAGATTTTCTTCAATGTCTGTGATTCTTTTTTCTTTCTTTTTGTCTGCTTGTGTTATTTCAAACAGCCTATCTTCAAGTTCAGAGGTTCTCTCTTCAACTTCGACAAGCCTACTGGTTAAACTCTCCATTGTGTTTTTTATTTTGCTGAATAACTTCTTCAGTTCAGCACGTTCTGCTACATTTTTTTTCAGGACATTGATTTCCTTGTACATTTCCTCTTTCAGATCCTGTATACTTTCCTCATTTCATCATGATGTCTAGCTGAGTTTTCTTGTATCTCATTCAGTTTCCTTAGAATTATCACTTGAAATTTCTTGTCAGTCATTTCAAGGGCTTCTTGTTCTATAGGATCTAGAGTTTGAGATTTATTAACTTTTGGTGGTGTACTTTCTTAATTTTTAAATTTCTGGTATCTTTTTTTTGATGTTTATTCATTGTGGCAGGGGGTTTCACTGTCCACCGATTTGAGACTAATGACTAACTAAGATGTTGCTGTGGTTGCCAATTTGGTATGGCTCCCTCCGTGACTGCTCATTTGGCCTCTAGTGCCTCGTGTGTGTGGTTGCCTCGGGTCTTGGGCCTCTCCGCGGAGCCACCTTTCTGGTCAGCTTGGACTCTGCTGGGCTGGTGGATCACGTACCACAGGGTGTGTGATCTCTGTTGAGCTTTCACTTCCTGTGCAGGACTTCTCCCTGTCCCGTGTGCTCTGGCCCAGGCTGTTGGATTGTGCAGTGGCGACCCCACAGGGTGTGTGGTTTTTGTCGATTCTCTGCCTCCCTGGCCACATGTCTCCCCACTCTGTGCGCACTGTGCTGGGCTGGGACATGTTTTCTGCACCCCTCGTCTATCAGCTGGGCCTTCAAGACCCTGCTCGGCACCGCCTCACCCAGGAAGTCTACCAGGTTTCTGCTAGGCACAGACGACCGGTCGCTCTGGGTGCCTTTGTAGCACTGTGTAGATCTTTCTAGGGACTTGTTCACCTTTGTGTCCCGCCGGCATAGACCGAATCTAGCGCCCACTTGCAGCCAGCTCTCTGGCAGGTTCAAGCGGACCTGGGAACTCTCCTACCACACTATTCCCAACCAGAAATTGTTTAGGCTTTTTTCCGAACTGGTGGCCGCAGAGATGGTATCTGCCTCCCAGTAACAGGAAGTTTACCGGGGGCGGAGTCCAGGGTGTGGTGGAGTGACAGTCGGCCCGCCCATACTTTCTTGCCCTCCCGACAGTGGCCGGGAATGCCCCACGCCACCAGCCCCGCCAGAGAATCACGGAGGGAGTGGGAGGGGAGGCCGGCCCACAGGCCCCGGGAAGCCCCACGCCGGGGCAAGCAAGTGGGAAGGCTCAGTTAGGGGCTGAGCTGGGCGAAGCTGCCAGCACCTGGGAAAATGGAGGCAGCCCTGGGGCGGTGAGTGAACCGGTGATGGAGGCGGGAGCCGGGTGGGCGTCAGCCCACCGAACAGGGCTGGGCCAGGGGTCACTCACAGGGCTGTGCCAGGTCTGGCGCTCACTCTCTGCCTCTGGTTTGTCGCCTTTCCCGTTCTCAGCCGCTGCCGCCTCAGGCTGTTCAGTCGGTCCCGCGGCGCGGCTCGGGCGCTCCCAGGAATCTTCTTTTATGCCGGCCTGAAACCTTGAATCCTGAATAGGGCCGCTGGCCGCCTTCAGTGCGGCCCCGGCCTCCGGGATCCTGTCTGCATCCGCAGCAGCCCTGGCGCCATGTTCCCTGTTTAGAGACTTGCTTTTGCAGCTAAGAAACTGTTCTTTTCCTGCTCCACACTTCAAAGCTGTTGCCTGTAAATGTGGCAGCCTCTCCTTCCGGGGGCAACGTGGTTGTCAGCCCCCACGACCAGCCAGCAGCAGCGGTCCTCCCTTAAGAGATTGCGAGAGGAATGTCCACAAGTTTCCTGGCTGCCTGAGGCCCAGTGGCCACCTTTTCCACCTCAGCTACTCTGCGCCAACCGCCGCAGCCACCACCGCCATCTTGAAACTGCCCTTTGTATGTCTTTCTTTGAAAAACATCTATTCAGCTCCTGTGCTCATTTTTTAACTGGATTCTTTGTTTTTTTTACTACTTAGTTGTGTGAGTTCTTTGCATATTCTGGATATTAATCTCTTGTCATATATAGTTTGCAAATATTTTCTGCCATTCTCAAGGTTTTCTTTTCTGTATATTGATTTTTTCCTTTGCTATGCAGAAGCTTTTTAGTTTGATTTAATCCCATTTGTTTACTTTTTCTATTGTTGCTTGTGCTCTTGGTCTCTCATTCGTAAAGTCTTTACCCAGTCCTACTTCCAGATGTGTTTTCCCTGTTTTCCTTAAGTAGTTTTCCAGTTTCAGGCCTAACACTTAAGTCTGTAATCCATTTTGAGTTGATTTTTGTATATGGCAAGAGAGAGGTGCAGGTCTAATTTCATTCTTCTGTATATTGATTTCCAGTTTTCCCAGCACTATCTATTGAAGAAGCTGTCTTTTCCTCAATAAATGTTCCTGTTGCTTTTGTGGAAAATCAGTTGGCTGGAAGTCTGGGTTCTCTATTCTGTTCCACTGGTCCATTTGTCTATTCTTATGCCAGTACCATGTTGTTTTGGTTACTATTGCTTTGTACTATAGTTTGAAGTCAGGTAGTTTTATGCCTCTAGCTTTATGTTTTTTGCTCAGGATAGCTGTGGCTATTCAGAGTCCTTTGTTGTTTCATATGAGTGTTAGGATTGTTTTTTCCATTTCTGTGAAGACCATCATTAGTATTTTGATGGTGATTGCATTGACTCTGTAGATCACTTTGGGTAGTATGGACATTTTCACGATATTAATTCTTCTAGTCCAAAACCATGGAATGTCTTTCCATCTTTTTTGTGCTCTCTTTAATTTCTTTCAACAGTGATTTGTAGTTCTTATTGTACAGAACTTTTCCTCCTTGGTTAAATTGATTCCTAGGTATTTTATTCGTTTGATTACTATTGTTAATGGGTTTACTTTCTTGATTTCTTTTTCCACTAGTTCTTTATTGGAGAATAAAAACACCACTGATTTTTGGGTGTTCATTTTGATCCTGTAAATTTACTGAAATTGTTTATCAACTTTAAGAGTTGTTTTGTAGAACCTTTAGGCTTTTCTATATGTAGGGTCATGTTATCTGCAAAGAGGGACAGTTTGACCTGTCTATTCCAATCTGGGTGCTCTTTATTTCTTTCTCTTTCCTGATTGCTCTATATAGTACTTCTAATACTATGTTAAATGAGTGGTGAGAGTGGGCATCGTTTACTTCCCATTTTTAAGTGAAAAGCTTTCAGCTTTTCCCTATTCTGGATGATATTGGCAGTGGGTTTGTCATATATGGCTTTTACTGATTTGAGATTCTTTCCTTCTATACCTAATTTGCTGAGAGCCGTTTTCATGAAGGGATGCTGAATTTTGTCAGATGTTTTTTTCTGAATCTATTGAGGTAATCATATGGTTTTTGTTCTTGATTTTGTTGATGTGGTCTATCACATTTATTGACTTGCATATGTTGAACTATCCTTACATCCTAGGTATGAATCTCAGTTTACCATGGTGTATAATTGTTTTGATGTTTTACTGTATTATGATTGTAATATTTTGTTGCAGATTTTTACATGTATGTTCATCAGAGACATTGGACTGTAGTTTTCTTTTTCTGCTGAATCTTTGTCTGATTTTGATATCAGGGTCATGCTGGCCTCATAGAATGTGTTTGGGAGAGCGTCCTCTGTTTCAATTTTTTAGAGTAGTTTGAAAAGAATTGGTTAATTCCTCTCTAAGGGTTGGTAGAAGTGAGCCTCTCTGGTTCTGGGCTTTTCTTTGTTTGGAAACTGCTGATTACTGTTTTAAACTTGCTGCTTGTTATTGGTCTATTCTAATTTTCTATTTCTTCTTCATTCAGTCCTGGTAGTTGGTATGTGTCCAGAAATTTATCCATTTCTTCCAGGTTTTCAAATTTGTTGGTATATAGTTGTTTGTAATAGTCTCTAATGATTCTGTTTATTTCTGTGATATCAGTTGTAATGCTTCCTTTTTCATTTCTGATAACCTACCTAATGGTGTGTCTATTTTGTTTATCTTCTCAAAGAAACCAACTTTTTGTTTCATTGATCTTTTTGTATTATTTGGGTCTCTATATCATTTATCTCTGCTCTGACCTTAATTATTTCTTTCTGTCTTAACTTTGGGATTGGATTTTTCTTGTTTTTCTTGTTCTTTGAGGTGTAGCTTTAGGTTGTTTATTTGAAATCTTTCTTTCTTTCTTTCTTTTTTTTTTGCTGTAATTGTTTATTGCAATAAACTTTCCTCTTAATACTGCCTTTGCAGTGTTCCCCAGGTCTTGACATGATGTAACTTTACTTTCATTTGTTTAAAGAATGTTTTTATTTCCTGTTTAATTTTTTCTTGGACCCATATGTCATTCAGAAGCCTGTTGTTTAATTTCCATGAATTTTTATATAGTCCTGAGTGTCACTTGTTATTGATTGCTAGTTTTAATCTGTTGTGGTCTGAGAAGATACTTGAGATGATTTCAATTTTTTAATATTTGCTGAGACTTAATTTGTGACCTAACATATGATCTATCCTGGAGAATGTTCCATGTGCTGATGAGAAAAATGTATACTGCAAATAAACAATTATTGTGTAGTTGTTGCATGAAATGTTCTGTAGATATCCACAAGGTCCAATTGGTCTAACATGTAGTTTAAATCCTCTGTTTCTGACTGATTATTTGCCTTGATGATCTGTCTGGTGCAGAGAGAGAGGTGTTCAGGATCCCCACTATTATCTTACTGGGCTCTATCTCTTTCTTTAAGTCTAACACTGTTTGCTTTATATATTTGGGTGCTCTGGTGTTGGATGCATATATATTTATTATAGTTACATCTTTTTACAGGATAGATCCCTTTTTCATATAGTGGCCTTCTTTGTCTGTTTTTATGGTTTTTGGTTCAAAGTCTATTTTATGCAATATAAGAATAGCTATTCCTGCTACTTTGTGGTTTCCATTTGCTTGCTAGATCTTTTTCTATCCCTTCACTGTTAGTCTGTGTGTGTCTTTACTGGTGTGGCGAGTCTCTTGAAGATAGCATAAAGATGGATCTCATTTTTTAACTTTATCTGTCAATATGCATCTTTTGAGTTGGGAGATTAGTCCATTTACATTTAGGGTTGTTATTGAGAGGTATTGTCTCACTCCTGGCATTTTATCACTTTTAGTTTAGATGTTTTAAATCTTTTTTTGTTCTTTTCTTTCCCCTTTGTTATTCATCTTAACTGTTCTTTTTTTGAGGTGGTAAGATTTAGTTTCTTTTTCTTTCTTACTTGCATTCTTCTTTCATCCACGTTTTATTCTTCCTTGTTTATTTGTGGTAGTGATTATTGTTTTTTGGATTCCAGATGCAGGACTCCCTTGAGAATTTCTTTCAGTGTTGGTCATGTAGTGGTGAACTCATGCAGTTTTTGTTTGTCTTGAAAGTACACTATTTCTCCCTCATTTTTGAAGAATAGCCTTGCTTTGTATAATATTCATGGCTGGCATTTTTTTTCTTTCAGTATCTTGAATATTTATACCATTTTCTTCTTGTTTGTAGAGTTTTAACAGAGAATTCTGCTCTTAGTCTGATGGGGGCTCCTTTATAAGTGACTTGATGCTTTTCTCTTGCTTCTTTTAGGATTCTCTCTTTGTCTTTGTGCTTTGCTAGTTTGACTATAATGTGTCTGGGAGATCTTTTTGGACTGAATCTATTTGGAGATCTTTGAGCTTCCTGGATCTGAAGGTCCATGTCTCTCCCTGTACCTGGGAAGTTTTCCTTTATTACTTCATTGAGTAGGTTTTCAATGCCTTTTCTTTTCTCTTCCTCTTCTGGAACACCTATGTTTCAAATGTTTGTGAGCTTTAGGTAATCTGCTTGCTTTTTTAAACTTTCTTTATTTTTTTTTAAATTCTTTTTTCCTTTTTTTTTCGTCCACCTGGGTTATTTTGTTGATTGTCTTTGAGATGAGAAATTCTTTCTTCTTGCACTAACCTGCTGTTTAAGCTCTCAGTTGTCTTTTTCTATTTCATTGAATGAATCCTTTAGCTCCAGGAGGTCTGCTACATTTTTTCTTAAGGTATTAATCAATTTGTAAATTTCCTCCTTCATATCCTGGATATTTTTTCTCATTTCATTGTGTTGTCCTAATGAGTCTTCTCTTATCTCATTGAGTTTCCTTAAGATCATTACTCTGAATTCATTTTCAGTCACTTCAAGGGTTTCCTGTTCTGTAGGTTCTGGTACTTGACAATTACTATATTCCTTTTGCTGATATCATATTTTTTTCTTTTTTTTCATATTTCTGTTATCTTTATCTGATATCTGGTCATCTGGTAGATCAGTTGCTTCTTCTATTACTCTGGAGTGGACTTAAGGAGAAAGACTTCCTTCTCTTTTCCAGTCTCCTCTGGCAATGTTCCTTGTTTCAAAGCAGTTGAATATGTGGCAGGCCACCCATGCAGTTGTCATAATTGCTGCTGTGGTGGCAAGCTGTCATTGTGTCAGTAGGAATTGTGGTGGTGGCTGTTGTGGAACACCTTTGCAGAAGCAGTGCATGGCTTTCCAGTTGCTGTGGTGCTCTTGCCTTCTGTATGGTCAGTGGTAGATTTTCCAAGTGCTTTTCCTGCCTAGGACTCCCTGTCAGTATGGCACTCCTTCCTTTTGTACTTGCGGGGGGAAGGCTGCTTCTGACTTTTCCTGTCTGGGACTCCCAGTCTCAGTGGCACTCATGCCTTTTGTGTCTGCATAGAAGGCTCTTTGGAATTGCTCTTCTGAGGGTTGTTGATGGGAACATTTAAATACTGACATTTTCCTCCAATTAAAAATGATTTTCCAATGAGCTATAAAATCCTTGTCAATTAATGACTCAGATTGCACATGCAGTAGTGCCACGTAGGTATCTGAACACATCATACACTGTTATGTCAGAGAATCTCTAAAGCAGACAGTTGGAGATATGTTGTGAAGCTGAGGTGAGTTGCTTTGTAGTTTAATCTGCAAATAACATTCTTTTGCAATGACTGAGATAGGAGGTGGACTGAGAGGATGTGAGGCATCTGGTCCAAAAATTTACCAAACACAGTTTCTGTTAGACAGAAATCTTGGAGGGTGTACTCCAACAAGAACAGGAATTAGTTAAGGGGAATTGATGATTCTCTGGAATTCTCTTACTTCTCCCAATTCATCTATTGCAATCCTCCCTTGCACATCACTCCAGCTTTACTGGTTTCTTGTTGTCTCTCCTATTCTTTTTCCCTCAAATATCTGAGTGATTCCCTCCCTTTCTTCAGATCTCTGTTCATATGTTACTTTCTTGGAAAGGCTGGTCCTTCTATGTAAAACAACAATACCTCCTATCCTGTCATAAACCTTTTTGTAGCTTTATTTTCTCCATAGCAATGTTTAGCCCTAACGTATTAAACATGGGTCTTCAAAACGTTCATAGAAAATGAAATCTATGCATGCATTGCATTTTTTTGATACCAAATAAACTCATTCTAACTTGTTACATGTGTGAACAAGATGTAGTTTGAGGGACTAAATACAATAAAACATCAGTTTAAATAGAGCCCCTGTCAGAGCAACATGAATTCTGATAAAATTGAAGCAAGAACAAATGTCAAATTTATGATGAAGCTTGGGCAGAAGAATGATGAAATCACTGATGCTTTATGAAAAGCCTATGAGGACAATGCTCCAAAGAAATTAGTAGTTTATAAATGGATAACTCATTTTAAGAAGGGACAAGATGATGTTGAAGGTGAAGCCCACAGTGGCAGACCATCCACATAAATTTGCAAAGAAAAAAATAATCTTTTCCAGGCCCCAATTGAACAGGACCTACGATTAACAGCAGAAACAATAGCCCAAACCATAGATATCTCAATTGGTTTAATTTACCCAATTCTGACTGAAAAATTATAGCTGAGCGAACTTTTCACTCAATGGGTGTCCTAACTCTTGTATCCAGATCAGCTGAAGACGAGAGCAGAGCTTTCAATGGAAATTGTGAAGAAGTGGGATCAAGATCCTGAATAATTTTTTGTAAAATTGTGACAGGAGATAAAACATGGCCTTTCCAGGATTATCCTGAAGACAAACCACAATCAAAGCAGTGGCTACCAAGAGTTGGAAGTGGTTCAGTCAAAGCAAAAGCAGACTAGCCAAGAGCAAGAGTCATGGCAACAGTTTTTTTAAGATTGTCAAGGCATTTTGTCTGTTGACTTTCTGGAGGGCCAGAGAACAACGACCTCTGCTTATTATGAAAGCATTTCGAGAAAGTTAGCCAAAGCTGTAGCAGAAAAATGCCCTGAAAAGCTTCACCAGAGAGTTCTTTCCCACCATGAAAATGTTCCTGTTCATTCCTGTCATCAAACAAAGGCAATTTTGGGAGAGTTTTTATGGGAAATCATTAGGCATCCATCTTATAGTCTTGATTTGGCTCTTTCTGACTTCTTTTTGTTTTCTAATCTTGAAAAATCTTTAAAGGGCACTGTTTTTCTTTCAGTTAATAATGTAAAAAAGACTGCATTGATATAGTTAAATTCCTAGGGCCCTCTATTCTTTAGGGATTAACTAAATGGCTGGTATCATAGCTTACAAAAGTGTCTTGTACTTGATGGAGATTATGTTCAAAAAGAAAGTTTATATTTTTTATTTTTATCTTTTAACTCCATTTTTCACAAAATTTTTGATTGCTCTTTGCATGTTTCAAAACTTTTTTATATATTGTTGTTGTCTGTCTTCTTATTCATTTCAGTCAGCTTTTAAAATAGGCTTACTGATGTATGACTACTGCCTAGAACAAAGTTTGGCATGTAATAAGTGCTCAGCAAATATTTGTTTAAATATGAATGAATACATATGAAATCTATAACTATAAAACCAGCAGGAGAAAATGTATCTATACAATGGAATGTAGAAAAGGATAAATGCAATTAATAAAAATAAAGTACAGTATATTAAAAAATTTATATGAAGGAGTGTCAAGATGGCGGCGGCTGCGGCGGCTGGCGCGGAGTAGCTGAGGTGGAAAAGGTGGCCACTGGGCCTCAGGCAGCCGGGAAACTTGTGGACCTTCCTCTGGCCATCTCTTAAGGGAGGACTGCTGCTGCTGGCCGGTCGTGGGGGCTCAACGCCACTTTGCCCCCGGCAGGAGAGGCTGCCTCATTTACCGGCAACAGCTTTGAAGTGTGGAGCAGGAAAAGAACTGATTCTTAGCTGCAAAAGCGAGTCTTGAAACAGGGAACACGGCGCCAGGGCTGCTGTGGATGCAGCCAGGATCCCGGAGGCTGGGGCCGCACTGAAGGCGGACAGCTGCCCTATCCAGGATTCGAGGTTTCAAGCCGGCATTAAAGAAGACTCCTGGGAGCGCCCGAGCGGCGCCGCGACTGAACAGCCCGAGGTGGCAGCGCCGAGAACACGGAAGGCAACAAACCAGAGACAGAGCGAGCGCCCGACCTGGCACAGCACTGTGAGTGATCCCTGGCACAGCTCTGTTCGGGGGGTGGTTGCCCACCCGGCTCCCGCCTGCACCACCAGGCCACTCACTGCCCCAGTGCTGCCTCCATTTTCCCAGGTGCGGGCAGCTCCGCCCTGATCGGCCATCACTGAGCCCATTTGCTTGGCCTGGCGTGGGGCTTTCCAGACCCTGCGGGCCGGCCTCCTCTCCCACTCCCTCCGCGGTTCTCTGGCGGGGCTGGGGGTGTGGGGCGTCCCGACCAGTGTTGGGAGGGCTAGGAAATACGGGCGGGCCGACTGTCACTCCACCACACCCTGGACTCCGGCCCGGTAAACTTCCCGTTACTGGGAGGCAGATACCATCTCTGCGACCACCAGTTTGGAAAAAAGCCTAACGAATTTCTGGTTGGGAATAGTGTGGTAGGAGAGTTCCCAGGTCCGCTAGAACCTGCCGGAGAGCAGGCTGCAGGCGGGCACTAGACTCGGTTTATACCGGGGGGATACAAAGGTGAACAAGACCCGAGAAAGATCTACACAGTGCTACAAAGGCACCCAGAGAGACCGGTCGTCTGTGCCTAGCAGAAACCTGGTAGACTTCCTGGGCGAGGCGGTGCTGAGCAGGGTCTTGAAGGCCCAGCTGATAGACGAGGGGTGCAGAAGACACACCCCAGCCCAGCACAGTGTGCACAGAGGGGGGAGACGTGCGGCCAGGGAGGCAGAGACTCGACAGAAACCACACACCCGGTGGGGTCGCCACTGCACGATCTAACAGCCTGGGCCAGAGCACACGGAACGGGGAGAAGTCCTGTACAGAAAGTGAAAGCTCAACAGAGATCACACACCCTGTGGTGCGTGATCCACCAGCCCAGCAGAGTACAAGCTGACCAGAAAGGTGGATCCCCGGAGAAGCCCAAGACCCGAGGCAACCACACACACAAGACACTAGAGGCCAACTGAGCAGTCACGGCGGGAGCCATACCAAATTGGCAACCACAGCAACATCCTAGTTAGTCATTAGTCTCAAACCGGTGGACTGTGAAACCCCCTGCCACAATGAATAAACACCAAAAAAAAGACACCAGAAATACAAAAAATCAAGAAAGTACACCACCAAAAGTTAATAAATCTCATACTCTAGATCCTATAGAACAAGAAGCCCTTGAAATAACTGACAAGGAATTTCGAGTGATAATTCTAAGGAAACTGAATGAGATACAAGAAAACTCAGCTAGACATCATGATGAAATGAGGAAAAGTATACAGGATCTGAAAGAGGAAATATACAAGGAAATCAATGTCCTGAAAAAAAATGTAGCAGAACTTGCTGAACTGAAGAAGTTATTCAGCGAAATAAAAAACACAACGGAGAGTTTAACCAGCAGGCTTGTCGAAGTTGAAGAGAGAACCTCTGAACTTGAAGATGGGCTGTTTGAAATAACACAAGCAGACAAAAAGAAAGAAAAAAGAATCAAGGACATGGAAGAAAATCTGAGAGAGATATCAGACAACCTCAAGCGCTCAAATATCCGAGTCATGGGTATTCCAGAAGGGGAGGAAAATGGAGATTCCATTGAAAACATATTCAACAAAATAGTGGCAGAAAACTTCCCAGGTATAGGAAAAATCACAGATCTTCAGATCCAGGAAGCTCAACGATCTCCAAATGTATTCAACCCAAAAAGGCCTTCTCCAAGACATGTCATAGTCAAATTGGCAAAACTCAGAGACAAAGAGAGAATCTTAAAAGCTGCAAGAGAGAAGCGTCAAATCACCTATAAGGGAGCCCCAATCAGGTTAACATCAGACTTTTCATCACAAACCCTAAAAGCTAGAAAGGAATGGGATGATATTTTCAAAATACTAAAAGACAAAGATTGCCAGCCAAGAATACTCTACCCTGCAAGGCTATCCTTCCGAAATGAGGGGCAAATAGTATATTTCTCAGACAAACAAAAACTGCGGGAGTTCACTACCACAAGACCACCCTTACAAGAAATCCTCAAGGGAGTACTGGGTTTGGTTCCTGAAAAATAACTACCACTGCCATAAAAACCTAAGAAAAATCTAAACCCGCTAGTACAATAAAAATGGCATTCATGAAGAGAAAACAAGCTAACAAAAACACTATCTACAACCTAAGGAACCAACAAACAAGGAAACCAAACAGTAAATCAGAAAGCAAGGAACAAAAGACACCTAAGACAACCAAACAACCAATAAAATGCTAGGAATAAATCAACACCTTTCAATAACAACTCTTAATGTTAAAGGCTTAAATTCCCCAATTAAAAGACACAGACTGGCTGACTGGATCAAAAAGCAGGACCCAACTATATGCTGCCTACAAGAGACCCACCTCACCCATAAAGATTCACACAGACTAAGAGTGAAAGGATGGAAAAAGATTTACCATGCAAACAGAAAAGAAAAACGAGCTGGAGTAGCTATTCTTATATCTGACAAAATAGACTTTAAACTAAAAACCATAAAAAGAGACAATGAGGGACACTACTTAATGATAAAAGGACTGATCCATCAAGAAGACATAACAATCATAAATATGTACGCACCCAATGTTGGAGCAGCCAGATTTATAAAACAAACTCTATTAGACCTAAAGAAGGAAATAGACACTAATACCATAATAGCAGGGGACCTGAACACTCCACTGTCAATATTAGACAGATCATCTAGGCAAAGAATCAGTAGAGAAACACAAGATCTAAACAAGACTCTAGACCAATTGGAATTGGCAGATATCTACAGAACATTCCACCCAACAACCTCAGAATATTCATTCTTCTCATCAGCACATGGATCATTCTCCAGGATAGATCACATATTAGGTCACAAATCAAGTCTCAATAAATTCAAAAAAATTGGAATTATCCCATGTATCTTCTCAGACCACAATGGATTAAAACTAGAAATTAATAACAAACAAAACTTTGGAAACTATACCAACACATGGAAATTAAACAGCATTCTACTTAATGACATATGGGTCCAAGAAGAAATCAAGCAGGAAATCAAAAAGTTTATTGAAACTAATGAAAACAATGATACATCATACCAAAACCTGTGGGATACTGCAAAAGCAGTATTGAGGGGAAAATTTATTGCATTAAATGCTCACTTCAGAAGAATGGAAAGATGGCAAGTGAACAACCTAACACTTCACCTTAAAGAACTAGAAAAACAAGAACAATCCAATCCTAAAGTTAGCAGACGGAAAGAAATCATTAAGATCAGAGCAGAACTGAATGAAATTGAAAACCAAAAAACAATTCAAAAGATCAACGAATCAAAAAGTTGGTTTTTTGAAAAGATAAATAAAATTGACAAACCATTAGCATGGCTAACAAAAAAAAGAAGAGAGAAGACTCAAATAACAAAAATTAGAAATGAAAAAGGCGATATTACAACTGATTCATCTGAAATACAAGGAATCATTCGAGACTACTATAAACAACTATACGCCAACAAATTTGAAAATCTGGAGGAAATGGATAAATTTCTGGACACACACAAGCTCCCAAAACTGAACCGTGAAGACGTAGAAAATTTGAACAGACCAATAACAATAAAGGAGATTGAAGCTGTTATCAGAAGGCTCCCAACAAAGAAAAGCCCAGGACCAGATGGATTCACAGCAGAATTTTACCAAACATTCAAAGAGGAATTGACACCGATTCTTTACAAACTATTCCAAAAGATTGAAACGGACGCAAATCTCCCAAACTCATTCTATGAAGCAAACATCATCCTGATACCAAAACCAGGTAAAGATATAACCAAAAAAGAAAACTACAGGCCGATATCCTTGATGAATATAGATGCAAAAATCCTCACTAAAATACTAGCAAACAGAATACAGCAACACATACGAAAAATTATTCATCACGATCAAGTGGGATTCATCCCAGGGATGCAAGGTTGGTTCAACATACGCAAATCAATAAATGTGATACACCATATTAATAAACTCAAACACAAGGACCATATGATAATCTCTATAGATGCTGAAAAAGCATTTGATAAAGTTCAGCACTCATTCATGACAAAGACCCTCTATAAGTTAGGTATAGAGGGAAAGTATCTCAACATAATTAAAGCCATATATGACAAACCCACGGCCAATATCATCCTGAATGGGGAAAAGCTGAAAGCTTTTCCTTTAAGAACAGGCACTAGACAAGGATGCCCACTCTCACCACTCCTATTCAACATAGTGTTGGAAGTACTAGCCAGAGCAATCAGAGAAGAGAAGGAAATAAAGGGCATCCAGATTGGAAAAGATGAAGTCAAACTGTCCCTGTTTGCAGATGACATGATCCTATATATCAGACAGCCTAAAACCTCTACAAAAAAACTGTTGGAATTGATAAATGATTTCAGCACAGTAGCAGGATACAAAATCAACACACAAAAATCAGTAGCATTTCTTTTCTCCAATAGTGAACATGCAGAAGGAGAAATCAAGAAAGCCTGCCCATTTACAATAGCCACCAAAAAAATAAAATACTTAGGAATTGAGTTAACCAAGGAGGTGAAAAATCTCTATAATGAGAACTACAAACCACTGCTGAGAGAAATTAGAGAGGATACAAGAAGATGGAAAGATATCCCATGCTCTTGGATTGGAAGAATCAACATAGTGAAAATGTCCATACTACCCAAAGTGATATACAAATTCAATGCAATCCCCATCAAAATTCCAAAGACATTTTTCTCAGAAATGGAAAAAACTATTCAGACATTTATATGGAACAATAAAAGACCACGAATAGCCAAAGCAATGCTCAGCAAAAAAAATAAAGCTGGAGGCATAACACTACCTGACTTTAAGCTATACTACAAAGCTATAATAACCAAAACAGTATGGTACTGGCATAAAAACAGACACACTGACCAATGGAATAGAATAGAGAATCCAGAAATCAACCCACACACTTACTGCCATCTGATCTTTGACAAAGGCACCAAGCCTATTCAGTGGCGAAGGGACTGCCTCTTCAGCAAGTGGTGCTGGGATAACTGGATATCGATATGCAGGAGAATGAAACTAGATCCATACCTCTCACCGTATACTAAAATCAACTCAAAATGGATTAAGGATTTAAATATACACCCTGAGACAATAAAAGTTCTTAAAGAAAACATAGGAGAAACACTTCAGGAAATAGGACTGGGCACAGACTTCATGAATACGACCCCAAAAGCACGGGCAACCAAAGGAAAAATAAACAAATGGGATTATATCAAACTAAAAAGCTTCTGCACAGCAAAAGAAACAATTAAAAGAGTTAAAAGACAACCAACAGAGTGGGAGAAAATATTTGCAAAATATACATCTGACAAAGGATTAATATCCAGAATATATAAGGAACTCAAACAACTTTACAAGAAGAAAACAAGCAACCCAATTAAAAAATGGGCAAAAGAGCTAAGTAGGCATTTCTCTAAGGAAGATATCCAAATGGCCAACAGACATATGAAAAAATGCTCAACATCACTCAGCATCCGGGAAATGCAAATCAAAACCACATTGAGATACCATCTAACCCCAGTTAGGATGGCTAAAATCCAAAAGACTCTGAACGATAAATGCTGGCGAGGCTGCGGAGAAAAAGGAACTCTCATACATTGTTGGTGGGACTGCAAAATGGTGCAGCCTCTATGGAAAATGGTATGGAGGTTCCTTAAACAATTGCAAATAGATCTACCATACGACCCAGCCATCCCACTGTTGGGAATATACCCAGAGGAATGGAAATCATCAAGTCGAAGGTATACCTGTTCCCCAATGTTCATCGCAGCACTCTTTACAATAGCCAAGAGTTGGAACCAGCCCAAATGCCCATCATCAGATGAGTGGATACGGAAAATGTGGTACATCTACACAATGGAATACTACTCAGCTATAAAAACGAATGAAATACTGCCATTTGCAACAACATGGATGGACCTTGAGAGAATTATATTAAGTGAAACAAGTCAGGCACAGAAAGAGAAATACCACATGTTCTCACTTATTGGAGGGAGCTAAAAATTAATATATAAATTCACACACACACATACACACACACACACAAACCGGGGGGGGGGGGGGAAGAAGATATAACAACCACAATTATTTGAAGTTGATACAACAAGCAAACAGAAAGGACATTGTTGGGGGGGAGGGGGGGAGGGAGAAGGGAGGGAGGTTTTGGTGATGGGAAGCAATAATCAGCTACAATGTATATCGACAAAATAAAATTAAAAAAAAAAAAAAAAAATTTATATGAAATAAAGGTTTTAAAAATACACACTAATATAACAGTAATTACAATAAATATAAATGAGTCAGGATTACCAAATAAATAAAAAAGACTTACACATTGGATTAAACCATAAGTAATATCTTGTCTATAAGAAACTCATTTAATACTAAAGAACTCCCAAATATTAAACAGAAATTGGCGGAAAAAGATTCACTAGGGAAATATAATTAAATTGGAAGTCAACAAAGCAATTTCAACATCTGAAAAAATAGAATTTAAGTAAAAAACAACACCATGTAAAAATATTATACCATTAAGGACACTATAATCACCAAATATACAAAACACCTGATGGAATTTACATATAGTCTTTTCCCTCCTGTGTTATTTTATTAGATGAAACAACATAGCAATGCTAAATTATACCTAAAGTTGTAGACATCTTCACCTTGTTTCTGGAAGAATTAACATTTGAAAAACATGTACATTTTTTCTTGCATGTACCTAAGATTTCTTGGGAAAAATGATATGAATAATTAGCAATATTTGATCATCATACTTTTTCATTCCAACATTAAGTACTAACACAGATTTCAAAAAGACATATCAGTTTACTACAAAAACAAATAGTCCATTTAATTAAGAAATATTTAATAATCTATTGAAGGATCATGTTTTTTAACTTTTGACTTTTTAAGGGGATAAATTATTATTTCAATTTTGAAATGTCTTTTATATTTATTGTACTTTTTCACTGTTTAATATTCTTGTGATATAGTGATAAACTAGAGTTGCTAGTGTTTTAGCATCTGTATTCATATGTCAGGTTTGACAGCAGTTGTTTGAAGGGGGACTGTATTTGTTGGATTTGAAATCCATGGGTATGTAAATGTCATCAAACAGATTGAGTATCTTTCCATTTTTCTCAATTTTAAGAATTGAAAGAACCAATCTCTAAATTATGTAGGCCTATGCCGTTTTTGGAAATAGTTTTGGGCAACAATCCTAATTTTATGTTTGGATTAATCGCTTTTCCTGAAAGTTGTCTATTTTAAAAATAGAAAATTTTAGTATTTTTTCTAGTTTAAAATCCCCTATATTCATAATTATATTGTTTCAGAAATCTTTAAAAAAGTAAATTGACCATAGAATTAATGTTCATCTAACTTAATCATTTATTAATAAAATTACATAATTGTCTAAGGATATATCTGAGATACATGATTATCATTAATATTGACCTCTCTTGATCTTAAATATACTTTTTTATTTTATTCTTTTACCTTTACCAAGTTTACCTTTATAACGTCTATACAGAATAGTACATCAGGTGTTGCTTTTGATAAATATTTACTTGCTGGAATTTTTTTTTTGTTTTTTAGTGTTAACAGCTGGAATTTTTAGGATACAAAGAACAACTTCTCCTTTAAGTACTCTTTCTAGTAATAAAGGCCATTTAATTCATGTCAGACAATAATAGGATAGTAGAACTTACCTGAATTATGTCTTCCAAATGTAGGAACACTATTTTGTGGACCTCAAATCAGGACCCGATATAAATATATTTTAAGAATAATTAAACAGAATATTTAAAATCTTTAATGTCTCATGGTATCCAGGAAGTGTATTTCCTTTACTGATTGTGTACAATTTTGAAACTCCAACTATGAATAGGATTAAAATTGAGAAAATAGTCTTTCAATAATAATAGAAAACCCAAAGATTCCCTATTCTATGCTACACATTAATTCTAATTAAAACATGGTTTATAAAATTTTTGAGAAAAATAACTGTTTACTTTTGTATTTTCAATGGAACATGCTAATCACACAAAGTTTTGTTGCTAAATAACTGAGTAAATAAATAAATGATTTTAATATTTTTAAATGTCCTTTTCATTTTTGTATATCATATGCTTTGTGCTAGTATTATTTAAATATTTAGGAGTTCTATTATTTTCAGTCATTAATTGTATGACTGCTTGGACTATAAAAGTATATCTAAATCCTTATTATCTACCTATTCATTTCACCAAACAATCCTCAAAGGCATACAATGGTAACTTGTCCATGCACTATTTCTCCTTTAATACTTAGTATCTAGACTTCTAAAAAAGAAAAAAAAAACAAAATCAAAAACAAAACCCAGGTTATTTCCTATAAAATGTTTTAGAATGAAAAGGTGAAATCTATTCTTTTTAAAAACCTTTGTACTTTTACATTTTGATAGATTGTGATACTTTTAATTTTTTCTCACTACCCATTTAGTTATGAAGTTGGTCAATTCAATACACACATAGTTTATGATTGTTTTAGTCTATGCATTTCTGGTGTTAATTATGATTTAACTATTCAATTATTTGGAAGAAAAAAAGACCACAAATTAAAACTATTTTCAATCTAAGTTTCTTGAAACATGCATGATGTTGCAGGGGTAGGATGGAAAAATTTTTTTCTGTAATTCCAGACATCTATAGTCCTCTGACAATTTTGATTTCAGGAAATTAAATTATAGCAGATATATTCTTTTAGCAACAATAGAACCTCAATCAATTTTGAGGTTAATTCAAACAAAATCAAATTGTTTTTTTTCAAGAGTTCTATATCTGATTTTTTTTTTTTTTGGCAGCTAGCTGGTACAGGGATTGAACTCTGAACCTTGGTGTTAGTAGCTCCTTGCTGTAGCCAACTGTATCAGATTTCATATTAGTAATTTGTTATGCATCTGCCTTGGGTTGAATGTACCCCCAAAACTTAATTCCCACTGTAATTGTTGAGGGTGAGAAATCCTATTATGTTAATTGAAAGGTGGGGCCTTGAAAACTTTATTAGATTGTAGGACCATGCCATAGTGAATGGATTAATAATGGTGGCTAGGGGTGTGGTCTGAGATCTTTAAAAGGATAGCACATGAGAAGGTTAAGTTTCTGTCTGCTCTGCCATTTTCTCTCATGTGAGACCCCTGGGTCACTCTTGCCACCACCAAAGCCTTCACCAAACATGTTCCCTGGACTTTGTGTTTCCCAGACTCCAAAACTGTAAGCAATAAATTCCATTTTCTTATAAATTACCCAGTTCCAGGTATTTTGTCATAAGTAACAGAAATGAACTAATATATATCTAACAAAAATTTAGTGAAATTCTATACTCTATACTAATAGCATGGGGGTATAAAAACATATAAGTTATGATCTCTGTATTTAAGCTCATTACAAGCTAGTAAATAGCAGATATATTACTTTGAAGGAATTATTATCCTCTTCAAAATAATTTATATAATTCCTACAATAATTCCATGGGAATTATTATCTCCTTGAGAACATGACATTGAACAAGTTCTAAAATAAGTTGAGATAATAATAATTGTGAAATGAATGAAAAATTACATGCATTACTGAACGAATGGGTAAAATAGTGTTTATACAATGTATAGGAATTCAGGGGAGTAAAGGATCACTTCTGGCTGAAATCATCAAAGAAAACCTCATGCGAAACCAATATTTGAGCAGAGTATTGAAGGGTGAGTAGGATCCATGATGGGAAAAAGGTCATGGCCAAAGTAAATGATAATGCATACATTTGCAGAATCTCTTTCATTAGAAATTCAACGCATTTTAAAAGGCTAAAAACATACAAACAAAAACTCAATTTAATTAAATTATGTCTAGAAAAGAATTAAAACATTTCTGTGTCCCAATACATTTCTCCAGTAATAATGTCTCTGGATGTTTTGGGAAAAGTATGTATTTTCGTAGTGTTTTTGTGTTAGCAGAATCTGTCACCTAATCATTGGAATCTGCAAAAATGTACTTTTTTTTTTACATGGCAAAAGGGACTTTGCAGGTTTATAGGTGTAATTAAATTAAGCATCTTGAGTAGCGCGATTATCCTAGATTATCCAGGTGGTCCAAATATAATTGCATGAGCCCCTCAAAGACAAGAAAGAGGCAGAGAGATGTGAAGTGAGAAGTACCTGAGCTGCCCTTACTGGCTTTGAAGATGAAGGAAGGGGGTCATGAGTCAAAGAATTTGGGTGGTTTCTAGAAGTTGGAAATTTCCCTCAGCTGACAACTAACAAGAAAACAGATACCTCAGGCCTACAACTGCAAAGTAATGATTTCTTCCCTAGAGCTTCCAAAAAGAAACAAAACCCTGATGAATCCTTGATTTTAGCCCACAGAGACCCATGCTGCACTGCTGACCTACAGAACTGCAAGGTAATAAATCTGTATTGTTTTAAGTCATGACAGCTGTAGTAATTTGTTACAGTAGCAATAGAAAATTAATACACCTTTAATACTAAGAAAATAAGAATATAACTTGGTGATGATTCATGTAGAAACTATCTTTTCTAAGTAAAATTTTAGAACAACAAAAACTTGGTTTCTGTTTTATCTCTCTTCATTTGTGTTTAATGTAATGGGTTTTTAATAAATTCTCATCAAAGGAGAACTTTGAGTGAAAGTATACAGTGCATCACATCATATTTGACTCATTATTTTGTTAGAGCTGTATCTTACACAGAATAGTCAATATAAAATATTCTGATGAATGAAAATACTATATTTTAATTTAGTTATGCCAAGAAAGCATTTGGAATCTTTATACATTTATATCCTTTAAATTTCTGTCTTGTCAGATCTCATAACCAATGAAATATCTTTAAAACTGCTGTTTCACAACCTGACATCTGTTTTTCTATATTATCTATCTTTGTTGAGAGAGACCCTATTTCTTCTTCTTAATCTCCAAAAATCACAAATGACATGCTGCAATGGGTTAGTCATTGTAGTTCTTTATTCAACATCAGCATCCTTGCTCATTTTTGCTGGGTAGCTATGATAGATGGGTAGGGCCCAAGGAAAGACTTTCTCCTTATCCCCTGAAGGTTTGCTAAAAATCAACAGAAGAAAACTTAGATCAGTTAGGAGAAAAGGCCTAACAAATTTTATTTTAATGTGCATAGCGAGGGGGAATCACAGAATAATTGCCCAATAATTCAATGTAATTCAAATGCTTTTCCATAGGGGAAAGGAAAATAAGAATGTTTGAGTAAATGATTTTTAGGAGGACTTAATGGGCCTGGAGAACATATGATAATCTGGGACAAAGTCTGTTGATCCTGCAGAGCAGACAATGGCTGGTAAATGATTCTCTTTGAAATATTGAATGGGACCTGCTGTGGACTGATTGAATTATGTCCCCTAAAGTTCACATATTAGAAGTTTAATTCCCACTATAACTGTTGAAGTTGGGAAATACTATTAGGATAATTGAAAGGTGGGGCCTTGAAGAGGTGATTAGATTGTAGGACTATGCAGTAGTAAATGGATTAATAATGGTGGTCAGGGATGAGGTTCTGAGGGCTTTAAAAGAAGAGCACATGAGAAATTCTCTCTCTGCTCTGCCATTTCACAATGTGACTGCTGTCATTGAAGTCACACCAAAGAAAGCCTTCAACAGATGTGTTGCCTGGACTTTGGGCTTCCAGCCTCTGAAACTGTAAGGAATAAATTTTGGAGCTTTTTTTTTTTTTTAATTTTATTTTGTCGATATACATTGTGGTTGATTATTGTTGCCCCTTACCAAAACCTCCCTCCCTCGTCCCTCTCCTCCTTCCCCCCCAACAATGTCCTTTCTGTTTGCTTGTCGTATCAACTTCAAGTAATTGTGGTTGTTATATCTTCTTCCCCCCACCCCCGGTTTTGTGTGTGTGTGTGTGTGTGTGTGTGTGTGTGTGTGAATTTATATATTAATTTTTAGCTCCCACCAATAAGTGAGAACATGTGGTATTTCTCTTTCTGTGCCTGGCTTGTTTCACTTAATATAATTCTCTCAAGGTCCATCCATGTTGTTGCAAATGACAGTATTTCATTTGTTTTTATAGCTGAGTAGTATTCCATTGTGTAGATGTACCACATTTTCCGTATCCACTCATCCAATGATGGACATTTAGGCTGGTTCCAACTCTTGGCTATTGTAAAGAGAGCTGCAGTGAACCATCTAACCCCAGTTAGGATGGCTAAAATCCAAAAGACTCTGAACAATAAATGCTGGCGAGGTTGCGGAGAAAAAGGAACTCTCATACATTGTTGGTGGGACTGCAGAATGGTGCAGCCTCTATGGAAAATGGTATGGAGGTTCCTCAAACAATTGCAGATAGATCTACCATATGACCCAGCTATCCCACTGCCGGGAATATACCCAGAGGAATGGAAATCGTCAAGTCGAAGGTATACCTGTTCCCCAATGTAAATCTTGTTTTCTTGTAAGTCATCCAGTTCCAGTCATTTTTTTTTAAGCAACAAAATCAGACTAATTCAGGGCCAAAAATAGAAGACAATGGTCTGTGGCAAAAATCTATCCAGGGTGTGGACAAACTTCAGTTTTTCTTCCTGGGATATGAGCTAAATTAATAAAACTCAGGAAAAAGATCAAAAGTTTTCTTTCTTGACAGTTATAGACTTCAGGCAGATAAGTAACAGCTTCATTCTGTAGTTTGGAGAATGAAAAAGGATTGAGAGGCAGGGGTTAGGGGGGAGTTCAGAGAGACCTGAGGCTGCTTCTTTATTTCAGCAGGTAAAAGCACCATATTTTGGGGAATAGTTTTGTGTGCCTCAACAGATGGGATGGTTTAAAAAAATCTTTCTTTTTGGAGTTTTTGAAAACTATAGTAACCTGAAATAGTGACTATACATGCCAAATTCATGATTTCAAAATAAGAATTTAAAGGTCTGGTTAGTGTGGTAATTGTTTTGGCACATCCTCTTATTCTAGCATTTTATATCATAAGAAAAAAAAATTGATGTTAATTAGTGTTTGGCCATTTCAATACACAAGAGACAGGAAAAATAGAACAGACGTCACCAAAAAGAATTGAGTCAAACTTTGTATTAAACTTAAAATTATTCTCTGCCTCTTTCAATGTTCAATAAAAACCTCATTTGAAATAACTGTCCTGAAACATTATTAACATTTCTACTTCAGTTGGCATTTCTGCCAAATTACTTAGGTTTGGGGAATTATTTTGTATAGGTGGGATGTGACTTAGCTGCCCCGAACAATTCTGATCCTTATAGGCCTCACAGTCTTTCTGAATTCTCCAGGATCTGTACGACCCTGAGTGACCTGGGTTTGGTGTAGGCTTCTTAGTCATCCCAGTTCAGATTCAAGTCAATTGCGTTCAGTCTAGATCCAGGTTTGGGTAGATCAATTCATTCTAATGAGTAGTAAATGCTTGCTCCATCCACCCATCCATCCATCCATCCATCCATCCATCCATCCATCCATCCATCCATCCTTCCATCCGTCCTTCCATCCGTCCGTCCATCCATCCATCCATCCATCCATCCATCCATCCATCCATCCATCCATCCATCCATCCATCCATCCATCTATAAATACATACATCCATCTATCCAATGGAGAAGTTTAAGACTTCTAGATACACAAGGTAAGAATGTAAAAAAGACAAACCACATATTTGGTGGTGCCATATCAGCCATTTTATTCTTAACTTTGGTGGCTACATGTGCTAATGCATCTACAGTAGCTTCAGTTTAAAAAAAATAGTCGTCCTCTTAGATTATATGTTCTGATTATTTGTCTGGAGAATAGGTGTCCCATATTTTGGATGAATTAATGACATACTCCAAATTCTGTGGGAAATCAAGCCCTATAGGAAAGGAGCTCCAATGAGAGTCAAGATCAAACAATAGATAATGCATAAAAGAATAGATTAAAATAGTATGGAATATAGTTCCTAGTCCTCCTTAGAATCTGCTACTTGTGCATTATTCTCCTTTTTCATTTTCTCCCCTCCTTTTTTTTTTTTTGAGAGATTATTCACTCTTTTTTCTCACTGTCTCTTAATCCTCTACAGTTAGAGAGAAAAGATAGTTTAAGGTCCAGGGAAAACCAAAATGCAGCCAATTTGGGCTTTAGGAAATGCTTTTCTTTTTTCCTTGCTGTTTTTTTCCCCTCCCCATTGAAGTGTCTCTTTCTATATCTTCTATGCTTCTCTTAATATCTACAAAAACCTGAAGAGCCAAGATAAGCAAACAGGTTTAAGGGAAAAAAGGGATTCCCTTAGCCTAGGTTTTTAGGCAGGAGACAGAAAATACTGTAACTGTGGGCTCCCTGCAGCTAGGGATCGCATATTATAGGAACAAATAGTGCACATTTGCCTTTACATAGCTCCCTGCTGAACTTGAGCAGCAGTAGAATATAGACACAGACATTGTACCATCTCAGCATGACCAAGGAGAAGAAAATAAAATTTTCATCCTAAATATAAATGTAACAAACACCTTGGCATTTACATGCAGCTGAACATATAGAAGGCCAAATGTCTGGAGAAAACATAACTCCCTGGTTTTTAAAATTCCTTTTGGTTTGGCACCATCGAGTTTTCAAGGAAAGTCATGCGTATCTTATAGATTGATGATATAACTTTAAATATAACTATAAGGTATATCTCTACTGCCTTAATATCCTTTTTCTAAATTTGTTTTCTTTTGCACTCTACATGGAACAAATGGTATATGCAACCCAAAATCAGCTTTGGAGAAAATTAGAAAGTTGGTGACATTTATATTAGTTTTTTACCTCCATTAATTATCCATTATCCTCATGTCATTCTGTGTGGTCCAATATCTGTCATGGAAGTTCTTCCAGTATAGTAATCCATATGAAATTTAAGACTGGAAGGCACAGAAATTTTTGGTGATGGAAGTTGAACAACCATGAGTGAACCAAGGCAGGTGAGCATTTCCTCCATGTATAAATTCCATCAGTCTTGCTTATAAAAACAAAAACATACTGAATGGTGATTGAGCTCTTGTTCTGCCTGAAAAGAATGCAACACTTTTACTCTAGAAATCAGCTATCACTGATAGAAGTTTAGCATTCCAGGTGAATAAGTTTTCTTATTTTTATAAATTTAAAGTTATTTTGTTCATCTACGTTCAAATTATTCACTGATTATATACAATTTCCTCCTATTTCTTTTAATTCTCAATATTTAATGACTATATTTTTGTATGTTATGTTGCAAGAGGTCAGAAGTAGAGAGGCAGGGATAAATGCCAGTGTAATGTTTTGTTTACCAAGAGCAGTTTTCCTGAAATATCTTCCTCAAATATCTGACAAGTAGCACCCCACAAATATTTCCTGTTTAATTGCTTGTCACTTTCCATGTACTTACCTTGAACCTAAATGATTGTTTTTTCAGAAATAAGTCTGAGCTTATCAGTAACTGTTAATGGATTTTTTTAATGTGGTGAGAAAGCATTTCATTCAGATTGAAGCCCTATGTTTAGCAATGTCTCATCAGCATGAGACAGTCTCTGTGTGTAAAAAACTGTGATGAATAGCTCGATTCCTTGCTCTGTTCCTTGCATGGACTCACACACACGTGTTGTCCAAGGGTAAGAAAGGGAAGGGGGTTGGTTGGTGTTGGGGAAAAAGAATGGGAAGAAGGAGGTTATATCAACTGAGATGTAGAGAAAATAAAAAGAGCTTAAGCTTGATGACTACAATTCAAGACCGGAACCTGGCAATTATGAGCTGGAATGTATTCATGCAATTTATGAGTAACTCTATTTTTGGCTGAAACATAATTCAAAGGAATCACTCACAGCTTGAAAGAAAGCCCAGGTATATTGGCACAGTCACTAAAAAACAGCATTTCTATAGTGCTTCCAGCAGCTCTTTATTACTGAAAGGAATATAAGTGAAAAATCTCCTTCACTTGGGGAGGCTTCAAAGATAGCCACCTACAGGGATTTTACTGACTTAGTGTTGAAAAGATGAAATCATAGTCCTTTAAAATTTTTTTCTATAAGATTTGAGATAGAACAGTTTAACAGAACAGCTTAATAAATTATGATATTTTCCTTACAGATTAACTATTTCTAACTTTGCTTAAACTGAATTTTCATGGGCAGGTTTTTCTGAAGGTCACAGTGAAGCTATTCTAATCCTGCACTTCTGTAAACTCAGCAAGAAGCTGTATGAACTGAAACATGTCTTTGGTTCCTGCTAAGCATGTCTCTGACACGTGGAATAATCAAGACCTTCTGGTGAAGCATGATTGATGGTGATATGAGGTTGCTTTGCTCTTGGAATCTCAGGGAGTTGTGCCATGTTTATGTTAAGCTGAGGTCATTCTAATTCCATAGGAATATGACAGCTGGCACAGTGAGTGTCTGGTACATCAAACTGCTATTTGATAACTTCTTTTTGGAGCAATATATGAGTGAATCTCTGAAAGAATGAATGAGTTAATAACTGGACATGTTGCAGGGCCATGCATCCTTAATCCCAGTCAAGTACCTTCAGAATGGGCACCCTCTGTCATGAAAGTTACTATTGGATAAAAAGTCCAGAGCAAATTCAGCAAATATGCAGGACAACAACCATCATTCCCTGAAACATGTTTAATCTATCAGGGTATTCTTCTCAGCCAAAGAAATCTTAAAATGTTGTTTTGCAACACAGTTCTCCAGGCAGCCACAACCAATCAATCAGAGTTGGCATAAGAAAGCCAAATGTTTGTCTTTCAAGGTCTAAATGAATTAGTACATCTTTAACACTATTAGTTAAAAAAAAAAGAGCCTCTCATCTTTTTTCATGGTACCTTTTGTACTGCTCATTTATTTACTTATAATTTACTCAAATTGTCAAAAGGTGGGCTAGAAAGATCTATTAAATGTTATGTCCATCAGCAGGTGATTAGATAAAGAAAACATGGTACATATACACAATGGGATACTATTCAGCCACAAAAAGGAATTAAATCCTGCCATTTGCAGCAACGTGGATGAGTTTGGAGAAAATCATGTTAAGTGAAATAAGCCAGGTACAGAAAGAGAAAAATGCCCCATGTTCTCATTCATAAGTGGCAGCTAAAAAAGTTGATTTCATAGAAGTAAAGTGCAGAATAGTGGTTACTAGAGACTGGTAAGGGTAGGAGGAGGGTGAACGAGGAAGAGGGTGGTCAGCTAATACAAAATTTCAGGTAGATAGGAAGAATGGGATCTAGTGTTCTATAGCCCTTGTAGGGACACTACAGTTAACAACAATTTACCATATAATTTCAAATAGCTAGTCAAGATGATTTTGAATGTTCCCAACACAAAGAATAGAAAAATGTTTGAGGTGATAAATATGCTAATTATCCTAATATGATCATTTCACATTACATAAATGTACCCAAACATCACATTGTACTCCATAAATATATACAATTATCATATGTCAATCAAGAAAAAATAAATTTAAGAAAAAGTTTATGTTTATGAGGAAACAATTATGTACACAATGTTGTCTTTACTGTAGATCTTCAACCAGCTCAATCACATGGGAATCACCTGAGAATCTTATTAAAATACAGATTCAGATTCAGTAGGGCTGCATTTCTAAGAAGGTGATATTAAACTTGCTGGTTTGGTCCTTAGAGTTGTGGTCCTTGAGTTGTGAGAGTAGATCGTTGGTTCTCAACCTTTGCTGAACATTGAAATTACCTGGAGAGCATTAAAAAGTATTGAGACCTGGGTCCTTCCTCAGAGATTCTGGCTTAATAGGACTGGGATATAACCTGGGCTTTGGATATTTTTTAAAAAATCTCAGGTAATTGTAATGTGCACTTGAAGTTGAGAATCACTGCTTGAAGCAGACACAATCTCTCATCTGGTGCTTCATTGAGGCTAATGATAAAAATTGATTGATTTAATGGAGCTCACCTCAAAATGCCCTTCTCCCCCTCTGAACCCTCATTCATTTTGATTTGCTTTTGCTCAGCTTCACCCTTTGCTTCACCATCTTCATCTCAATTTTTGCTCGTGGTCCCCCACTTTCTTCTCTTGTAGCCAAGCCTGGACTTTTCTCAGGGTCCTTTGGCTTGGGATAGCTGGCTCTCTCTAGTAGGAATCTGTGACTTATGTTTTAACCCTGTGGAAGATGGTAAGTACCATGGCTTTATCAGTTCTAAATCTCTGAGGAGGTCAGACACTTTCCTGAACCTTGAGAGTTCAGAGACTATACCTTAAAGATAAGAATCAGATGATTCTCATTGTTTCCTCATTAATTGTGAAACAATACAGCTTAAAGAAAACCTAAAGATTATCTGGTTCAATACTCTGTCAGATATACCCACAGATAACCCTCAGTGAATAGCACCCCTGTGTAGTTCCCTTGCCTTGAATGAGGTTCACCCTGTATCTTGCTGCTAAACAGAGTTGTTTGGCAAAAGTGATGGGCTGTCACAGCAATGATTACATTTAGTCAGATAAGACTCAATCTTAATAGACCAGGAGATCTTCCTGCTTTCCTTGAAGAAGTCAGTAGCTATGTGGTGAACTGCCTTGGGAGAGGGCCACACAGCGAGGAACTGTGGGCAGCATCTAGTGGACAGTCCATAAGAAACTGAGTCCCTCAGTCATACAGCCATAAGGAAATGAAGTCTACTAACAATCAGAATGAACATGTAAGCAGACGCTTCTCTAGTCAAGCCTGCAGATGAGAATATAGCCTGGCAGATACCTCGATAGCAACCTGGTGAGATCCTAAGCAGAAGACCTAGCTAAGTAGTTACAAGAGGTTTGACCTCCAGAAATTATGAGATAATAAACATTATGTTGTATGTAGTAATTTGTTGCACACCAATAGAAAACTAATACAATACCTATTTTATAAATCAGAAAACAGAGGCCAGGAGCTTATATGACTCATGAACAACACCCTGTAAATTAGCAGAGCTGAACATAGAACTCAGGACTCATAATTCCTAGTCTGAACTGATCTCCCTTTTAATACAGCAAATTAATAAATGCATGACTAAATGTGGACAAACAGTTCAATAGAACACAGCTAAAATATAAAATAAGTAATGAATAATTACTTATTCAGGAAAACATTATATATTTTTCTCACCCATTATGTCTCGTTTAAGTGCTTTTGTTTTTGTTTTGGTTTGGATGTGTTATGAAAAGTAAATGAAGATTATGTTTTCGGCTTTGATTCTTTTTCCAAGCCTTAGTCATTACTTAATAAGAAAATGTTACATTTTTGAAAAATCATCAGCAAAATGTAGAGGCAAGGGAAAATATGTCATCATTCTATATTGTCAAGGAAAGCAAAAGCATATCTTTCTATAGTAAAAACATATAAAAGAGAAAATTAATTTGGTTTCAAAACCAAACACAAACAAAACACCTGGAATACTCGAAATTAAAACCTGTTATAAAATATATATTGAATAAACCAAAATGAACTCTACTGAATATTCAGTAAATGTTAAAATTAAAAGCATTATTCCACTTTTTAAAATGTAGTACATTTTTTCATGATCATCAGAGAAATACCTATTAAGCCTTATTTTTACAACAATTTGGATAAGCAAACACATTCTTGCTCTGTTGTCTTAAACTGTAATCTCTGGTTCAAAGAGCAAATATGAGTTCTTACTAAGGGCTAGCTAGGTATGTTATTCATTGGAGGGAGTTGCAGAGAGAAATTAGGTAAAATTTCTTCCCTCAAAGAGCTCACAGACGAATTCATGCCCTCCGCCATGCTGGCATCATTAACAGTGAGAAAAATAGCAGTCATCATAGGAATTTGGTTTATATGATTGTGAAGAGTGTATGTTGATTGCCTGATTGGTGTTTAGTATAACGCTAGGCTCTCAAGAGTATAAAAAGTTCTTTCATCTTTTCCCTGATATTTTTCTTTTTTAAAAAATTTATTTTATTTATTTATTTATTTATTTTTTAATTTTTTATTTTTGGTGACCGGCACTCAGCCAGTGAGTGCACCCACCATTCCTATATAGGATCCGAACCCGCGGCGGGAGCGTCGCCGCGCACCCAGTCAAGAGTGTAAAAAGAAGGTGAATACCTTGTCCTTCCATCCTAAGCACCTTATCAAATTTCTTTAAAATAGCATTAAAAATAGAGGAGCTGTGTTTTTTTCCCCCAATAGTAAGAAATCCACATGTCTTCTATTTCCCTTTTAATTGTTAAATATCACAACACACTAGAAGGGTACAGGGGCAGTAATCAAGCAGACAATCACTCTCACATTTATTTAAGGGTGTCATACTGGGAAGATCACAGGCTTTTTTTAGATTTAGACAGAATATTATCTGATCTCTGTTTATGTAACTTTTATATGGACTTGGAAAAGTCATTGTACACTTCTGAGTATCAAGTTCTTTATACATTAAATGTGTGCTTTGCGGAGTTGTGAAAATCAAGTGAGATCTTAACAACCACCTGGCGTATTAGCACCTGTTAGATACAAAAGATAACATTTTGGGATGTGAAAGAGTCTGAACAATATTAGTTTATACCTTCCTCTGTAATAACTGAAGCTGTAGCTGGTTACATGGTTAATCAGCTAAAGACTACATTTACCAGCTCCCTAGCAATTAATTGTGGTCCCAGGACTAGGTTCTGGACAATGACAGGTAAGTAGAAGTTATTTATGCAACTTCTAGATTATCTCCTAAAAAGGAAGGAGCCTGGTCTCCCTCTCCTTCCCTTTCTCTCCCTCTCAGAGGCTGAAATGTGAATTTGATAAGAAATCATATTGAATTTGGAGCAAGACCCTTTTGATGGTAAGAAACAAACAAACAAACAAACAAACCCAGAAATGGAAAGAACTTTGGATCTCTGATACTGTCAATCTGCATACCGGCAATGCACTACCTGCCCAGGCTGTTTGGGGAAGAAAGAAGTTACTGTTTATGAGGGGAAAAAAACAAAACAACACCCCCCTCAAAAAAAACCCCAAAACTGTATTGTTGCATCTCTTAATACAAAAGTCTAAACTGAATCTTCATTAATACATCAATCTCATCAGTGATCTATCACATGAGCACTTCAAAAAGTCCATGGAAATATTGAGTTAAAAGATAATATGAATCCTTCCATGAACTTTTTGAAATCCCCTCATACATGGTCCCATATGTATTGTCTAAATGTCTGTGTTAATCAAATCCCCATTATTCTCATCAAGCCTTATAAAGCAATAAGGAGGGCAGTTAAGCGAAAGAGGACAACTTAAAATCATTTAGTGAAGGAAACATAAATGAAAAAAATATATATACAGAATCAAAGGTCAATACCGAATAGCTTTAGTCCTTTTAGCAGTAATCTCATTTTCAAGATCCTGTAATAGCAGCTCGTTGGTAAACATAAGTGAACTTCGTTGTAGAATTGCTATTCTAGCACCCATAGCTCTTACCACTTTTCATGTAGAAAGAGGGTAAGCAATATTGGGAACCTTAGCAAAGGGGTAAAATATTTGACTAGGGTTTTCTATAATGTGAATTTGAAAATGTATTTTCAAAATTTATTTTGGTTTGGCCAAGAACCATTTAATGGCTGCTCTACTCAAGAAAAAAGGAATAGTTATGAGACTTGACCTGAAGATTTGGATCCTATACACTGAGTGCAAAACCTGGAATCACCCCAAGTAGTGATTGTTTTGACAAAGTAACCTAAAACTAAAAATTCTCTGCTAAATTTGCAGAAATTTGTATGAAAAATACATAACACTGTTAAATGAAAAAGTAACTCATATGTTGACTCCAGCCAGAAAGCACATGCTCATGACTAAACATCTAACAGTAATCCTAACAATGCCAAAATAAAGGGAGGAGGGAAAAGGGAGAGGAAAGAAATAATAATTTATATAAACTGGAAATACAAAATGGTCCAAGTAAAAAAAGGAATTATTAATGTCAAATATTTTGTAATAGGGTGAAAAAAGACGGAAAATACTTTTTACTTACAAACATAATTAGACTCACAAATCCTTGCCCATTAGCATTGTCTTTCCCCACAAAGCTGTCTCTATTTATTACTAATTATTTTCTACTGCTCATTGTGTCCAGATCAGTACATGTAAAACGCAAGCATCAGCATGTAACAAATATAGTCATTAGTTTTCTCCTAATAGATTTGTATGAAAAGCAAATAAAAAGTACTTCAGAAGCTATGTTTCAGTGATTTCATGAAATGCCGATTTGTCCATCATCCTAACCACTGGCTGGATCAGCTCTTTCTGCTTCTTTAATAGAATTATATCAACATGCGTAGATGACACCATGGCATTACAGGATATGAAAGTATTTTTAGCAATATTAAAAAGATTAGAATATGGCAAGTAGTGGTAAGTGTATTTTGTTGAATAAAAATTTTGAGAAAAACTGATAGTATCCTTGATGTGTCAATTACACAGAACTATTCACATTTCCCTGATGAGCCATGTTCTCTTATGCATCCAAATATCCACTGGATAGAATCTTTCCTTTACCATAAATCTCCTTTTTCCCTTTATGTGCTTGAGGAACTCTTAACAATTTAACATGGCAAATGTTTTTTTTCTATGCCACAAACCATGTACTTATGAGAACTTTTGCAGGCCTCTTTGTAATGTTAGTTATATGCTAGTTATTCTCTATTGCACTTTAAAAAAATATTTATTTATTTTACACATTTATCTTTTCTTTGGAGTATAAACATCTCAAGGTATGTATTCTGTCTTAATTACCTCTACATTTCCTATTTCCAGGACTTTTCTATTATAGTAGTGATAAAAATGTTAAGCAACTCTTGAATGTAATAACAAATAATTTACACATTTCTTAGAATTCCAAGAAGTGCTTTCTCATATACTACCTCATTTAATCTTTTAGGCAACCCAGTGACATAGCTCTATGTTAACCAGATATATGATTAACTAGAACAATGTGGCATTTAATCAAGTTAGGTAGAATAGTAGCAATTTCCAAATCTGGCAACTTATCAAACTCACCAGGAGCGATTTCTTACAAATTAAAAGCTAAACTAAAATAAACATCTCCATGGTATAAAATACAAGAGGTTCAAAGGGTATATTGGATATACAACACCACAAACAAGATCAGGCTATACATTTTATTTTGTTAATTTCCTTATTTTCACCTAATCATAGTTTGGAGGTGGCTTTCTGTATTATCATGAATCTACCTCATTCTTTTCAGTGGTTCTTGAGCATGCTAATACATGGATGGATAATTTATATAACAGGTCTCTATTTGGTTTTGTTGTTTGTTGGAGGTGGGTATTATGGTGCTCATTTGTTTTGCTCTTACAAAGAAAGCTGCAAAGATTATTCTAGTATATATATATTTATCTTTATACAAAATTTTACATATCTTTTGCATGTATGCATACTTTACATACTTTTCTTAGTATATTTAAATGTAGTATTATCATAGATGGATCTCTGATTCCAAAGATATATACATTTAAGCTTTTAATACATATTGCAACTGAATTTCAAGATTTTTGTATCAATTTCATACAAATAATTCTAAGGGGAATTGAGAATTACTGATTCAGCATACATTTTCCTGCAGAGGTGATAGCCAACGTTAGTCTGGCTCATCCCGATTGTGAAAATTGGCATTTTGTTTCTGTTACACTTGACTTTCTTTAATTATGAGTGAGGCTGAGTATCTCTTCATAAACTTATTGGCCATTTGCGTATGCACATGTGTGTGCCATCTGTTCATATTCTTTGTCCATTTTTTTATTGTTAATCTTTTCTGTATTTTCTATAATAACTAATATAATAATAATTATTCTTTTTTACATGCTTTAACAAATATTATCCACACTTACCACCTTGGGAGAGTATTTTAAACATACAGAGCACAGGCAGCTCCCTGCTTTCATTCAATTTGACCTATTAAATCTTTGAAAGTGAAAATTAAGGATCTAACATTTTGGAAAACTTCCCCTGGTGATTCTAATGTAGCTAGCCCATGGACAGAGTTTGAGAACTACTGGCTTATACAACAGGCATGAAATAGTTAAGTACAAAAACCTGTGTTGCAGGAAGAATCATGGAAACCATGACTCGCTCAACTGGGAATCCTTTCCTCAAGGGCGTTAATCTGGAAGTTATTTTTCCTGACTAAAGGATCATGGCTATAAAAACTCCTCTTGGCATCATAGCGTGGTAGAAATATAGCAACTTTCCAAGAAATGGAGAGAGCTGCAGGTCTATTTCTAGGGCACTTTAGAAGAGAGATTTTGCGGAACATTTGGAAAAAGCAAGTATTCTCTGCAATGGAATCGGCCAAATGAAGATGCATAGGCTGAGAATTATCAGTAAATAATAATAAGGTTTGATCAGCAATAGCTGACCATAGAGGGAGCATATTTACCCTGGATGAGATATACAGCTAAGAGCTATGCCATTCTTTAACATTAAAGAAATAGTTGTTAATATTATTATATAGTCTTACAGCTGTCACATATAATAATAACAATAATAATAGTACCTAGCATTTTAAGCATTTTGCTAAGCACTTTATGTAAACTAACTTAGTACCTACAGAGTAGCCACTATCACTCCCTTTTTACAGAGAAAATTGAGGTTTAAAGTGGTGAAAAGGTTTGCCTGAGGTTCTTCAGATGGTAGGTGGAAGAGGTGGGCTTTGAACAATATAGCTCAAGAGCCTATACATATAACCCCTATTGTGCAATTTTTAAACTTCACAGTTCATTATTTGTAAAGTAAGGTGCATGACACGAAGTTATCATTTTACAGAGTGGATTTCGACTCTTGGAAATATCCCTTTTTCCCTCTTCTCTCCATCTTTTTAACTTTGGCCCATATAGGAGAAAATTTTCACCAATCTTTTCAGGCAATTGAGAAAATTTGGGGAGTCATTGTGTATCCTTTTTTTTTTTCTCCAATTTTCTTACTTATTATTCCCCCTAGAGGTAGAGTAATTTAGCTAAATTCTTTGTGTTAAAGACTATGGCTCATATGTAGAATCCTCCTAAAAGCTATCCCCTTTGCTTTCTTGTTACTATATATTCTCTTCCAGGCTAACTGGGGGCTTGTGTTGTTTCCACTGGCCATAAAGTCAGTGAGATTTCAGAAGTAAGTGATCTTGCAGACTCAAGCAGATTTCAGCTCTCTCTCTGTTCCATATACTCCACTTGCACCTAGGTGGGTAGGCAGAATGTGTACAAGTGTGTGTGTGTGTATGTGTAAATATGCATGCCAAAACGTACCATAGGAAACCCAGTATTGCCCTCAAATCCTCACCATATTCTCAACAGCTTTCCTAGTAATAAAGCTGATATTGCAAGTACCCTCTGACACTTCTGTGATGTTTCAATGGACTAGAATTTTTGGGAGATAATATAGGAATGCTTAGTGCCTCCCATTATAACACATGGTTCACAAGGTGGGAATCTTTTAGAATAAGAATAAGGATTACCATTTGAGAAGGGAAGTATCCCCTGAGAAGATGGATAGACTTCCTTAGCTATAGTGGCTGATACTGGGTTTAACCAGCTCACACTGGTTTTAAAGGTTGGGCTACTGAGCTGCAAGGGTACAGCTCTTAATGTGACCTCAGACACAAGTCCAAGGCTGTGTTCAGCAAGATTGAAAGGTAAATATGAAAAAATATGATAATATTCTGCACATGTGGGAGATAGCAAGACAGTAAAGAAGCCTCACGTAAGTCCTGGAGGCCGGCAGTACCACCACTGCAAATGTAGACATTTTTCAAAGAAGATAGGAGAGGATTGTTGGGGTGCACAAAGCTGTTACCCCAAAATATGGTGCTTTGACATGCTGGCCTAAAAAAAATCCTCTTCTCCACTCCCACTACTTCACTTGACTTATTAGAAGGAAAAAAAAAAAAAAGCATCCTCAAGGTCTCTCTGACTGCCCCCTCCCTTCAGTCTCTCAATCCTCTGTCTCTCTCCAAAGAACAGGATGAGACTGTTCCTTTGTCTGCCTAAAGTCTGGGCCCACCAAGGAAGAAGACAATTACCTCTGGTCCTTTCCTTGAGTTTTCATTAAGTTAACTCATATTACAGGAAGGAAGACTGGAGTCTGTTAACACCCTGGACAAACTTTTGTCATAGATGCCTGTCTTTATTTAGGTCCCACTCAGTATTAGGAAGAGAATCATTTACCAGTCATAGTCTGCTCTTCAGGCTTTGTCCCAGGCCATTGTATGTTCCCCACACCCATTAAGACCCCTTCCCTAAAAATCATTTACTCCTACAGCCGTGTCTCCCTTACCCTATGAAGAGCGGTACATAAATATCTGTACCTGATTGGAAAATTTGGACGTTACTTTCTTGTGATTCCCCCGTGCGTTTCCTTTCAAGCACATTAAAATAATAGATTTTGTTATTCTTTTTTTGTCCAAATAATACAAATAATAATCTATGTTTATTAATTGATTTTTCAGAGAACCTTCATGGAGTTGAAGGGAAGTTTCCCTTTGGCCCCTACAAGGTCAAATGCTACTAGCCGAAATATAGTCTGATGCATAGAAGGCTTTCTGCCCTGATGCGGGAGGCACAGTGTCACAAAAATTTCCTCAGATGTGGTTAAATTTCCAGATCATGGACTGCAAAGTAGTGTTGGAAATAAAGGCTTTTCTCTGTCTTTAATGCTTTCTTTCTCTGTCTACATACTGGCTTTGTCTTGCATCAGAAATATGTGTCCTGATTGGACTACATGCTTGTTTACGAAAATATGATTTTGCTATGGGCTCGCCTCCAGAGTGTAGATTGTTGCTCATGTATTCTAAATTTTGTTTGAGTGATGCTAGTGTGGCCATGCATCCTCTTTGACACTTTGGAGTCCTCAGGAGAAATAGGACATGTGAAAGAGTCAGGGCTTTTTTTTGTTTAACTTTGAAACTACGAAGAACCTACACCCTTCCTGGGAGTTGGTGTGGGGACACAGCCCATGCTGTAACACTAATAAAATAGAACACTGATGCTGTTCTGGTGCCCAAACTAAAATCTTTTGGCTAATAATGTGCTTTTATCTTCATTTGGTTCTTTTTGTATATTACTCAAATGGGTGGAACTCAGAACTGGGAGGACTGGTGAGTCATTCTCAATTAATACTTTTACAATACTGTCATTTTAAAGACCCTGTTAAAAGAACTCATCAAGAACCAGATGTAAAATATCACATATTGCATAATTCCATTTATATGACTAGTACAGAGAAAGCAAATCTACAGAGACAGAGGCAGATTAATGGTTGGGGTTGAGGGTGGAAATAGGGAGTAACTGCAAATGGGCACAAGCCTCCTTTTTGGGAACATGGAAATGTTTTAAAATTAGAGGGTGGTGATGGTTGCATAACTCTGTAAATTTACTACAAACCATTGAATGACACACTCAAGATGAGTGAATAACATGGTACATAAATAAAACTGCTTTAAAAAGAATAAAAACAGAAACTCAGAATTCATCAAGGAATATTATCGATGAATTTCTAAGCCAGGTGGATCCCAAATGAAAACTGCTGGTAAAATGCTGGTTTTCGGGATGGCCAGATTAGATAAGCACCATTCCTTAGGCCAGAAGTTTTCTTGACTGAGTACTGTACAAGTTACACAGCACTCATTATAAGAGAGACTTAAAACCAGCAAGCATAGTTTTTACATTCCTGTTGGTTCCACAGCAAAGAAAGCCTGAAACTGTAAGAACCATTCTCTACTTCGTTAATAACTGTTTAAATACCTCTTGGTAAATAGCAAAGAACTTTTTTGGATATATTTTATGAGTAAGAATTTTGAACCTGTTTCCTATTTTCATACATGTAATGTATATTATTTATTTACTTTTAGGAAATAACACCTTTTTCATAAGGCTTCTAGTTGCGTACAAGTTATCACTGCAGGTAAAATTCTATAAGCGCTTCAGGAAAATCAACCTGGGCATCACCCTTCTCCATACATTGCTGTTCATAAGCAACAGTAAACCTATTTTTAAATGAAGCAGGATATATGCACATTGCTAAACATGATCTGCCCAAAATTGTAGAACAATTTGATCTGGAGTTTTAAAGTGCAGTTGAAGTAAAAAACTGGTGATTTTGAATAGTTGAAAAATACACGAGTTGATGTTTGTTTCCATGCTTTGTAATGGTTTTAACTACAATGAGTTAAGAGGAAGTAGGATTTTTCCTGCATTCTACAGATGGCAAAGCAACAATAGTATCAATATGTGGAAGTGAAAAACATGAGTCAAATCTTGGTTTATTAAAAGAAAGGACGTTTTATTCTTTAGAGTTATGTATAAAAAAAATAAAAACAAAAACCTGGATGGCCATTTCTATTAGGGAATCAGATCTTGGTCACTGTGTTTAAATGCAGATTGCACAGGTCAGGTAGAAATCCAAAAAAGATAGTTAAGCAATTAAGGAAATTATTTTTTGGTTACACACCTGAATTGTTTCCAAGGGTAGGTACACTATGATAATCTGTATCATATGCCTGGGACATTCAGAGAACTGTTAGGAAGGGAGGGAATGAAAGGGACCTTGGGAAAGCTGAAAACTGTGTCTGCTACACTGCAGAGCTGCAACCAGACAGGATGTTACAGAAGATGCTGAGAGTTTGACCCAATGATCTCTAGGGTCTCTTCCAATTCTAGAATTATGTGGTCCTTTGAGAATATAAAATTTTCTTCCTTTTGAAATTTATCAAGAATTATTGTTTTCAACTTCATAAAGTTGTCACTGTTATTTACTCCATAAAGGAAGAGCCATGATACCTATTTTTAAGTTCTTCCAAAATGTATGTGTGTCTGTGTGTGTGCGTGCCTATGTACCTACCCACACATGCATGTGTTGTGAATGGGCTGGTTTCTGCATATTGGTGCTTAATATGTAGAATAACAAATACAGTGATAAGAAAGGACCATTTGAAGAGAGAAGATTCTAAATTATCACTTCTTTATCACTATTTTTAATCCTCACTTAAAAAGATGAACTTATTTGTTGTTTTCCTTACAGGGTATATAAACATTTAGAAATCATCTGTAAAAGGTACTGCTCCAATTTTTCTGTGTAATACAACTATAACTGGCAACAACTATTGGATGACAGAATCTTGGCTAAAGCTTCTAGCAGATCAGCACATGAACGTTCTCTCTCTCTTTCCACTCTCATGAATTGGTATGGGGATGTGTAACGTTGGTTTCTTTAGGAAGCGTCACAAGAAATTGACCTTAAAATTGTTATATTTGTTTTACTTGGGGGGTAGTCATGCTAGAGAACATTAAAGAGCAGCTACTGAAGATAGGTTGGAGTTTTATCTTAGAGAAGTAGTTAAGATTGGCTTTTGCCAAGGTGCAAAATTTGAGAAGTTTATATTTTGGTGGCCTTAATTATCTAGGTGCTAATCGATGATATTTCTTAAATGTCCTTGATTCCTCTCACAGCTCCCTTTCAAATCATGGATGAGGCCTCAGGCATCATACTTTGGGATCCAGAAAAAACTTGAAGTTTTACCAAATGTACATTCTAAAACTACCAGTTTTCTTGAATTCTTCATCTCTTTCCAGTTACTACATTGAGTAGTTTGATTGGATTATATACTCATTTTACATTTTCAGTTTTATCTGTGGACAATGTATTATGAATACTTATCTTTGCTCTCTGCATTTGGGGACTCCAAACCACTCTGGTTGCCCCATCCAGGTCCCAGAACTTCATTTAGGTCCAGCACTTTGAGCTTCTGCTCCTTCATGAAGAAGCTGTTGGAAGAGACAACACAGCAACAGGGCAAAACAGCGGGGGAAATAATTAGCCTAGAAATATATTCACCCACTGAATCATATCATTATCCAGGAGGGTCTGATCTTACTGCAGACACTGATAGAATAATATGGTAGACAGGGCAGTACTTTTTAAAATGCCACTTTAGTTGGACATATTCCAGGCAGTCATTAATGTTTCACATTGCATCAGGGAGGTGCAGCAAAGTCACAATCCACTCTGAATTACAGCTGGGTTAGGCAGTTCTCTCTGTATTGTCCTTCATATTAATGAGTGAAATGAGTCACACGTTTAAGTCTGGAGGTGAGCCTACAGAGAGAGATCTAACAACACTCTCCTTTCAACCTCCTGTGCATGTAGGAAAGGAGACTGGACTGCTGGAGTAATAATAACAACTAACATTTATTGAGTCTTTACTTCATGCCAGATATTATCTTATTTAACCTTTAATATAATAATGAATTTTATGATTCCACTTTTGTAATTTTGCTTATGGCAGATGTATGACAATATATTCTTCGGAGGTAAGGAGTTCATAGAATATAAAATGAAATGAGGAAAAAAGTTGCCTGGGAGATGGGGTGCTATTCTTAGCATATATAAATATCTAAAATATTCTGGGAAATTTAAAGAAAGCAAGCTCTTGTTTCCCTATACATTTGCATTTTCAGTGCCTGAGAAGCAATCTACCACACATAGGACATCCATCCTTCTTATGTATTTAATATATAGAAGAGGAGTTGTGGTCAAGATGGAGGAATAGATGGTACTCAGCATTACTTTCTCCCACAACCAACCAATTTACAACTATTAAAAAGCAACAGCTGGGCCAACCCCGTGGTGCATTCGGGAGAGTGCGGCGCTGGGAGCGCAGTGACGCTCCCGCCGCGGGTTCGGATCCTATACAGGACTGGCCGGTGCGCTCACTGGCTGAGTATGGGTCATGGAAAAAGACAAAAAAAAAAAAAAAAAAAAAAAAAAAAAAAAGCAACAACTGCCAAGCTGGGGCTGCTAGAGTCCAGGGGAATAGTAGGAGAGACCTACAGAGTTCATGAAGGTGGGAGAAGCCACCATGAAAGAAAGAAAGGATCACTCCAACTGTTTTGAGCCCCAGGCAATTCAAGGCTGGCCTTGGTGAGCACGCGGAGCAGTAGCTGGCAAAAGCCACTGATCTGCCCGTCATATGAAGTTGTTTGGAGGCTGCAGGGGAGAAGAGGGGCTTGGTCACCTCCAGGTCAGTAAGACCACTAACACAGTTAGGTCAGTAAGGCCCCCAGGGAAGCAAGACCACTAACACGGTTCCCATGGACCCACATAGGAGTGAGGGGATACAGACAACTGAGAAAAGGAGCCACTCAGAAGCCGGTGAGTTATCACAAGGGACTGGTGCATGGCCCCTCCCATGGGAAGTGTTTGGAGTGTGGGGGTGGGTGAGAAGGGCCCACCAGGGGAACACTGGGGCACAGCATGGACAGCTGATCTGCCATCCCATCAGCACATGATCACTTAGTGGAGACTGGTCAGGAATATAGAACTGCAGGATGTGCAGTTTGCTGAAAAAACTCAGGTCTAGACCAGAGTTTCCACACAAACCAGGTGTACCAGACCTCACAAGACCCAGAAGTTCTTACAAGGTCAACCAGTAAAACCTGAGCTGCACAAAAAGCCTTCCCCAGAGAATCAGCAGTAAGCAGCAATTTAGCTCAACCACAGGTCTCAAGTGCTGGTCCCCACAGGAAATTCTCCCATTTTAGAAGTAAGCAAAGGACAACAAATTAGTTCCAGCGCAGCAAAGACCATGGTGGAGCCACTGCCCCAAGTACCTCAGGCTCCCAAAACATTGTGTGGGGGGATGAGGGCCTCAGCCATGGCCCTTGGCATCCACATCCAGCCCAGAAATGACCACTGAGCTGCCACTGGAAGGGCCTCTGACTCCTGAGCCAGGATAGTGGGAGGCTAAGGGCCTCGGCAATGTCCCCCTGACATCTGCATCCAACCTCGTGATAACCACCAGACAGCTGCTGTAAGCACCCTAGGTTCCTGGGACAGCATGAGGGAGCTGAGGGCCTCAGCCATACCCCCCCACCATCTGCATCCAGCCCAGTGACAACCACCAAGCCATCACTGGAAACACCCATGGCTCCCAAGCTGGGGTTGGGGGATGCCAAGGGCCTTAGCCACATCCCTCTGATGTCTGCATCCAGCCCAGCGATGACTACCAGACAGCCACTGGAAGTGCCTACAGCTCCCAAGCTGGGGGGGCGGGGGGCTGAGGGTCTCAGCCACATCCCCTTAACATCTGCATCCACTCCAGTGATGACCACCAGGCCACTGCTGGAAGCACCCTGGGCTCCCGAGCTGGGGTGTGGGGAGCCAAGGGCCTCAGCCTCATCCCCCAACATCTGCATTCAGCTCAGCGACAACCACCAGGCTGCTGCCAGAAGCACCCACAGCTCTCAAGCCAGGGTAGGGGAGCTAAGGGCCTCAACCCTATCTCCCCGTCATTCACATCCAGCCCAGCATGACTAAATGGCCACTGGAAGCCCCCTGGGCTCCTCTGCCACAATGAGGGAGTTGCCACGGACCTCAACCACACCCCCTACCTGCTTTCTCATCCTCCCACCCTATCCTCCTTCCCCTTTCTTTCTCCCCCTCCACCCCAACTGCTCCTCAACAACATTTTAGCGTGTAAAAAATTAATTAAAAAATAAAAAAAATTAAATAAATCTGAAAACAAATATATAGACAAAGTTATTTTTTAAATGTATAACCATTCACATTCTTCTCAGAAAGTTTTAAGTAGTGATAAGTGGATCATGTTTTGTCTGCTTACAGCAAACAAAATTTTCATGTTTATTATGAACAATAACCTTCTCAAGACTGTATAATATAATTGGGTCAGGGTATGTAAATTTGGAATCAGAAACTGGAAAGACCCAAATTACTTTGAAAAGAAATGGGAAGGACTTGGAGAGTCTGGACATGTACTGGAGATAGAAGATTGTGGTAGTGATACCGGAGGAGAGGGTCTGAAGAGGCCCAATGGACATCCTCAACCCACTCCATCCTCTTACCAGGTTCTTGACTTCCCTACTCCCCTACCAGGTTCTTGACATTCCCTGCATGAAAAAATTCAAGAGCAGAGTTACAGAAAAGTGAGAACGAGTTTAATGTAATGAATAAGAGATACAGATTCCACAGAGAAAGTGGGGTCTAGCTCCGGATACTGAACAGGGCCTACACCAAGTTTGATACAAAAGTAAGAAATACACACTTAGTTTAGTACAGAGTGCAGGCTGGGTCAAGAAGGTGAGCAGCCACTTGCTGAAAGTAAGCTTGATACAAAAAGAAAGAAATACACACTCCACAGGCAGAGTGAGGGCTGGCACCAGAGAGTGAGCAGCAGCCCTACCTCTTACTGGGTTTCAGCTTTCATAGTTTCAGTATCTAATACATATTCATGCTATCTAATTCAGCTAAGAGGGATGGTTCCCAATTATGTAACATAGTCTTGCATATGATCAGTTGGTCTCCTGTTACGGCATGTTCATTGGTCAAATTCTTTCACATACAATGAACACATTCAAGAATATTCTGTGCTCTTTAGCACCCCTAGTGGAAGGTCATTCAAAGGACAAACTCCCTTCCACTGATCATGTTCAGTATCTGGGGTCATACAAGTCTGTATACTGAGCATGCTCAGCTATTAGAGTTATATAACTCTTTTCTACCGAGCATGCCAGCCATTGGATTTGCATAAGTCAGGTCCCTGAGGTCTCATTTTCCTATGTTGGTGCCAAAAATAGGTCCAACAAACAAAAGTAACTCTTATCTATGGGAGGGCTGAGAGAAGGGGCCTGAGACCTTGGGGAGTGGCTTGAAACCCAGAGGTGTGTCCTGAAAACCCAACCCAGGGAAACTGAGCACCTCTTATCTCAGTAGGGGATTGTGCAGTTGAGAAAAATGTTTTAAAATGACTGTATGTTGAAGATTTGTTTTTCAAGCACAGTGTGTGCCATATACTTGTCCTCTCTCTTCTCTTTGGAATCTTAAATGAACGATGCATTGTTCACAATTGCTTTACTGTGAGTGGATTCTCTACAATAAATAAAAATCCCTGTTTGGTATTGCCTCAAGTGTTGGTGTGGGGTAAGAATAAAGTTTCTACTCGTGGTCAATTCAAGGTATGAATTTTGATCCTCAATTTTCAGATTTCAGTAAGAGCATGACAGCTGGTGCCAGCAATAAACTTCCTCAATGAAAGGCTGGAAGGAGAGGGTAGGGAAGATGCGAGGTAAAGAAAGGTCTCCTAAATTGGGACCTGCACACTTTGTTATAAAGAATGAAAAATTCTCTCTAATCATATTTTAATTATAACTATTTTGGTTTAAATGCACAGATTGAAACAGTGTCCAAGAATTTTCCTTTATTTTTAATTCCACATATGCCAAAATTATTGATATAATAATTTAAATCCATTGCCCTACAGTCAACTTTTAATGATTTCAAGCAAGTACATATAATTCTTTTGATTCTAAATTCTTTATTCTTTTTAGTATGCTGTGGGATTCCCAGAAGGAACAGACACCTTCTTGGTGTTTGCTCAGGCCAGAGAACAATTTTAAGCAACAATCAGGAGAATATTAAATGTTCTATCAGTTTACTCTGACAGTCATTAAATGAGACACAACAAAAGGACTTGTGTGTGTCAGAGAGAAAGAGAGAGAATGTATGTGGATAAATGTGTAGGTGTATGTGTATGTAATCTAATATTTAATAATAAAATATATAAAGTATACATAATAAACAATAATGAATATAACAGTATAATGTGATATACTATGCCAAGCTATTACTAAGTTCATAGAATAATACACTATGAGTATATTTTAAAAATGGAGCTATGAATCAAGGGTTCACATTTGTAACACATTTGAGCTATTTTGTTATTATAGAGATGTTACTTCACAATAGCAAGAAAAACAACTATATCTATGTATAAACATAATGTTGTTTAGCCAAACACAGTAGAATCTGGGCAAGATGTAGACTTGTTTAAGGAGCAGCAGAACGGGTTGGCCTGGCCACATTGGCAGATGGAAGTGCGTTGGTGGGATCAAGGTCCTGTAGCTGAAATGTGGATAATGTCTCTCTCTATCTCAGAGTTTTCTGAGAAGCTTAAATAAGTCAATGTATGTACAGCACTTAGCATGGTGCCAGGCAACACTGTAAGTGCACTCTGTTACTGTCTGTTTCCTGAGTTGTAAGATCTCAAAGTACCCACTGTTATTCAGAGACTGCTCATGGGACTATTCAGTCTCTATCTTCTTTAGTACCAGAGATGACAAAAATAAGTCTTAGATCTGAAACTAACATGCATCCCCCAGTCTAATCCTGAGGCCACTGTAATTCTGCTCTGTTAAACAAGTATGGCATCACACAGCTAAAGAATGTGGGTGTGGTATGGGACATACATACATGTTGGGCTGGACACATGGGCTTTTTCACTTTGGACAAATATGTAAATTCATAGGCGTACACTGAGTTCTCTATAAGTCTCTTCCTCTTTCAAAAGGCTATTTACTTCTATTTGTATACCAAAAACTCGATTGAATGATTGCTATGGTTAAAACCTTTAGTACTGGCTAAGTGTATCATGGACTATAAAAATGTCTAAAAATGACAGGATCATGATGATCATAGAATTGACTCTCTCCACCGAGCAAAGACTGAGGTAGTATAGGGGCAAGGGATCAGACTGACTTGACCCTTTGCCTCTATAGCTAGTAAGTGGCAGAACAGTGTGAGAACTACATTTCCTGAGTATTGGTTCACTGGGTTTCTGATACCCCAAGGAACAGACACAGTTACCGTTCTAAAACTGTTTGTAATCTAATTGAATAAATAAGTATTAAAGGATATATTTTTATAAGGTAAAATCACAACTGTCCTACAAATATAAAAGGAAAACGTATCACATTCTATTTAACTTATTAATTAATGAGGAAACCAATACAGTATAAAAACTGGTTCAAAAGAGAACTAAAGAACATCATGTATAGGTAATCACAAATGCTAAAATGATTTTTATAATTCATATAAAACAGAACTCCTCCTCAGAGATATAATCAGTTACATCCTCAAAAGACAAAATCTATTGCATTTCTATGAACAGGAACCATTGTCATCAAAGACAATGAAAGATGCAGAACCCACAGAATCAGATAACCCCAAAAGGATTCTTTAGAAAATGCCCAGTTTCTAGTGAAAGGACACTGTTACAGGAGGAATTGTGTCCCCCCTCCCCCGATTCATATGTTGAAGTCCCACCCCTGCTCTACACCCCCATACCTCAGAATGTGACTTCATTTGGAAATAGTGTCATTACAGAGGTAATAAAGTTAAAATGAGGTCATTAGGGTGGGCCCTAATCCAATATGACTGACTGGTATTCTTAGAAGAAGATAAAATTTAAACATAGATGTACACAGAGAAGACAATGTCTGGACATAAGAAGACAGCCATCTACAAGACAAGGACAGAGACCTTGAACAGGTCGTTCCTTTGCAGCCTCATAGCTTTGAACAGATTGTTCTTTCACAGTCCTCAGAAGGAACTATCCCTGACAAAACCCTGTACTTAGACTTGTGACCTCTAGAACTGTGAGACAATAAATTTCTGTTGTGTAAGCCACCTAGTCTGTGATACTTTGTTATGATAGTCCTAGAAAATGAATATAGACACTTAGCAATGCTTTACTGAATATAAACAAATCCAGTATTTTTGTCCATTTCAAAGTCTTAAATAAGGAATAATTATAAATAACAATAATACAAGGCAAAGAACGGTAAGTGACTTATGACATGTACAAAGGCCCGGGAGTTAGAAGAGAGACAATTGAAAAAAATTAGAGCTTATCTCAAATTTGCATAATATTACTATAAATATTACTGAAAATTATTCAAACATGTTATTACTGTTGTCAATCTCTAATTTGTCTTAATAATATTTGTTTACCTAATTAATAGTTGCTGAGCATTTTTCTAGAGACTTTCACGTATTTTACTTAATCATCTCCCTACCCCAATAGATACAAGAGATTTATTCAGATTTTCAAAAAGGTAGTTTGAAACTTAAGAAAGTTAAATAGCTTTCTCTAAGTAAAAAACCAAGCAACTGGTAAAGCCAAATTGTAACTTTAATTTCAATTTTAAGTTCTACTACTTACCTTATCCTAAAATTATCAGAAGCAAGATAGACAATATTTGCCTAAATATATACAAGTTCTGTGTTCTTAAACTAGGTTTTTACTGCATCCAATCTATGTTAAAAGTATTTGTATATACTCACTAACATCTTTTACTGAGTCCAAGTGTTTTGTTCCTGGTACTAGCCACAAGTAAAGACAAATTTACATTTCAGGCTAATAAACTTTTAGAATTGTTTCTTACCTCTGGGTTTTAGATGCCAATTTGCTCATTCTTTTGGGTAAAAATTTGGAGATCTTTATCATAAATAATCCTTAAGTGTTAGGATAAAGTTATGTGCATGTGCGAGCAAGCTCTAGAGCAAGTTAAGAGAGGGACCAAGTTGTGATATTTTGCATTGAACATCTTTTGTGCTATATCTTGAGAAATACTGGAATACACTCTCAAAGAATACAGTGACTGCAATCACAGAAAACATTAGGATTCAGAATGGATGTGTAAGTTCCAGTTCTATCGGACCATAGTTGGAAAGACTTGGCTATAATGAGCAGGAAGTGTGGGTAAAGTAACAGTTCATACTATGGCAATTTTCAAGCTTCGTTGTTATTACCGCTGACTGATCCTAACTGTGATTTTACCTTTGTAAATATCCATTTGTAAATCCTAAACCTGATACCGGGACTTGTTAGAAACTCATTTCCTGTTATGTATTCTCTCACTTTTTTAATGGTAGGAGAAACAAGTGAAATATTTACATACATGTTTTAATTTACATCCCTCACACTTAGTCATTGCTTTAAATTTTCACTTTTCACATCAAGCAAGAGGCAGACATAGAGGCAAATTGTCAGTACAGAGGCCAAGAGGGATGAAACAGAAAATATGAGAAATACTAGCAAGTCAATCCCAGGGGATACAAATAGAGTTTCAAAACAAAACAAATGGAGGAAAGATTGGGTCCATTGCCAGAATAGCAGAAATGGAGAACATCTAATAGAAAAATGCAAGAAGCAGAAACCATGATTTAATCTAGAGTTGAACTGACAGGAAAAGTTTAAATGCTGAAGTCCTGGACAGTCTGTATTAAATTCTCATGCTTTATTCATGCTGGTAATCCTTTTGCAAACCTAGAACTTATCACCACATGCTCTGCCTGGATTAATTAATTTATTTATTTTGTTTGTTTGTTTACTTATTTTACAAGAAATATCTTGCATTTTGATTCTGTAGCAAACAATGTTTACATAATAAAAATAATGTAACATCTAAATACTGATTTAACAAAAGTTTAGAAATAATCATATGGGAGGTTGGAGAAAGTGAAAAAGAGAGGCGTTTAGGAGAGCTAAGTCCTCATTACTATCACAGAAAGTAAAATTATTTCTAAAATTGATCACTTCATAAACATAACTGTAAGTACATTATTAAATTATTTATAAATGTGGTATAAATATTAGAATATATACCTAAAAAATTTGTATTCTTTGCCTCATCAGTCTGAAGTGGAGTTTCTCACTGAGCTGAGAGGGGGAGAAGTGGGAGCAGATTTGATTAAAAAGGTTGTACAACTCAAAACCTAGTATCACCACCTTTCCAAAGGTTCAAGCCAAAAACCTGGAAACCAACCTTGGTTTCTTCCTGTTTATCTTTCTGCCCTCATGTATTTAATCCACCAATAGCCCTGTGGGTGCTATTACCAAAAAGTGTCTTTATTGCATTCCTTTCTTTTTGTTTTTAATACCAGTGCCAGGTTTAAACCATCATATCTTATCCAGACTGTTAAAATTTCCTCCTATTTGATCATTTTGCTTTTACTCTCATCCCACAAAAAATCATTCTCTAAAAGCAATCAGAGTGTTCTTTTAAAAATGTAACTTGTACTTTGTCTCTCTGTTCCTTAAGCCCTCTCCACACTAGCCTCTCATTACACTAACTATGCATTTCTCTTACCGTGGCTTACAAGGCTCTGCAGGGTTCAATCTACCGATGCATCATCCAACCTCATTTCATTCCACTTTGCCCCTTGAGCATGTCAAGCTCTCTCCTACCCCATGGCTTGTGCACTTACTGGTCTCTCTGTATAGAAAGTTCTTCCTCTAACTCTTTGCATGGCTGGCTCATTTTTTCTCTTCAGGGTTTAGCTCTAATCTCTTTGACTCCCGCATATAAAGAAGATGCTCGTCTCCTAGTCATGTTAGTTGCTCACTATTGCATCATCAGTTTATTTCCTTCATGCCAATTATTTGTTTCCCTGTTTATTATCAAAAATCTGACTAAAATGTAAGCACAGTGAGGGCAGGAAATTGTCTTTTGTTTTCTATTAGTCTCCTATACATAGAGCAATGTTAGAGACCTAGAGGCACTCAATACACATTTATTAGGCAGACACTTATAATGCAGTAGTGAAAAGCCACAGACTAAAGTGCCTCCTGAATTTGAATCTTAGGTTCAATACTTACTACTTACATGATCTATTCAAATTTTCTGTGCTTTAGTTTCTTTATCTGTATAATGAAAATAACAATGGTGACTATCATATAGAGTAGCTGTAAGATTTAAGTGAATACATGTGTGTCAAGTATTTAAGAGTTTCTAGTATATAATTAGCATTATAATGTATGAATGCAAAGAATACATAAAAAATAGGTTTAAAATCTATATTTGCATACTGCTAGTAATCTGGAAATTACTATAGCTCCAGTTTTCAATTGATAATGATAACATCATGTCAACAAGTACATTTTAAATAATCTTTAAAATTATTTTTTAAAGATTATTAAATAATCTTTAAAATAATATTTAAAATTAGGTTACTAAATAAAAAATATGAATCTATCTCATTATAATTATAATTTCTCAAAAAATGCTACTCTATTTTTGAAAATAATGTTTAAAATTTCAGATATGCAAAGCTTTTAGTTAATTGAAAATTTCAATTGTTTATAATCATAGTTTCACTAATCAGGTAGGAGGATCTCTATTTCCCAATAGATTATTTGTTTTCCACATTATCAAGACTTTTTCTTTTCTTATTTTTTGACACTATGTCTTTTGGAGGCTTTAAATTGTACTTTTCTTCAGTAAGGAAGAGGGAACTTTAAAGGAGCCTTGATTACCACAAGCTTAACTGACAGTTTTTGTATTTTTATTTCTCAAAAACTTTTTTTCTGATTATAGGTCTCATTCCAAATGATTGAGCATCTACCTATAGTGACTGAAATAGTTGATGTGGTATGTATTGGTGAGTGACAGACTGACCAAATTAACAGATTAGAAAAATTCAGAAATAGATCCAATTACTATAGAAATTGAGCATATAATAAATACAACCTTTTAAACTGTGGGAATATGATAGTTTTTTTCACAAATAGTGTTGAGATAATTGGAAAAAAGGTAAAAATGAATTTATTCCTCACCTCATAAAACACAAAAAATTCAAATAAGTAAAAAATTTATGGTTAAAATATAAATTTTTTTAAGTACCAGCAGGAAACATTGGTAAATTTTTCTATAACCTAGGAATGGGGAATTTTTTTCTAGGTAAAACCAGCAATTTTTTTCTAAAAAAAGAAAAATAGAGAATTATATTATATACAAATTTACATTTTTGGCAAAGGAAAAACACCATATACAAAAAGTATATGATAAATTGGTAAAGAAATTTATAATGTGTAACATAGATGAAGAGCTAGTATCTGTAAAGATATTTTGAAAAATAATAATGATGACCATAGCAAAATATCAGAAAAGATTTGTGAGGTCCTAGAAACTATAGCTGGGATACTTAGTGAAGGTCTTCCCCTCCATGAAGCCAGTATAAAAAGTCTGGGAGAGGAGATTTTGTTTATTCAAAAGCCTGCATACCAGGAAATGATTATAAGGCATACAAAGAAACAGGGAAACAAAGAACAATCAAAGGACAAACTAAAACTCCAGAAACTGACCCTAAAGAAACACAGATGTATGAGCTATGAGACAAATAATTTAAAATAACTGTCATAAAGATACTCAGTGAGCTAGGAGAGAAAAGAAAGAGACAATTAAACAAAATCAGGAAAATAACGAATGAACAAAATGAGAATATTTGCAGAGATTGAAACTATATCAATAACTGAACTGGAAAGTTTACTAGAGGGGTTTGGCAGCAGACATGATCAAGCAGAAGAAAGAATCAGTGAAGCTGAAGACAGATCAATTGAAATTGTTAAGTCAGAGGAACAAAAAGAAGTAAAAATGAAGAAAAGTGAAGAGAGTATATGGACTTATGAGACACTATCAAGCAGACCAATATATGCGTTATGGGAATTACAGAAGGTGAATAGAGAAAGAAAGGAGCAGAGAGAGTCTATATAAAGAAATAATAGAAACCTCCCACTTCTGAGGGAAAAGATAGATATACAAATTTGAGAAGCCTGATGACCTCCAAATATAATAAATCTAAAGAGAATCACACTGAAACACATCACAATAAAACTGTCTCAAAGACAAACAAATTATTGAAAATAGCAAAAGAAAAAGCGACTCGTCACATACAAGGGAGATTCCATGAGATTTTCAATAGATTTCTCAGCAGAAATCTGGAAGGGCAGAAAGGAATAGGATAATGTACTCAAAGTGATGAAAGAAAAAAAAAAAATGCCAGCCAAAGATACTGTACCTGGAAAAATTTCCCTTCAAAACTGAAGAAGAAATTAGGACTTTCCCAGATAAACAAAAGCTGAGGGAGTTTATCATCACTAGATCTGCTGTACAAGAAATGCTAAATGGAATCCTTCATGTTAAAATCAAAGAACACTAGACAGCAACATAAAGCTAAATGAAAATATAAGGCTCTTCAGTAAAGGTACATATATGGACAAATATAGTAACCTGTATTATTGTGATTTTGATCCATATAATTTAAATTACAAAACATGAAACTTATGGACCTTCCTCTTGCCATCTCTTAAGGGAGGACTGCTGCTGGTGGCTGGTCGTGGGGGCTGACCGCCACTTTGCCCTTGGCAGGAGAGGCTGCCTCATTTACAGGCAACAGCTTTGAAGTATGGAGCAGGAAAAGAACTGTTTCTTAGCTGCAAAAGCGAGTCTCTAAACAGGGAACACGGCACCAGGGCTGCTGTTGATGCAGCCAGGATCCCGGAGGCTGGGGCTGCACTGAAGGTGGCCAACTGCCCTATTCAGGATTCGAGGTCTCAGGCCGGCATAAAAGAAGATTCCTGGGAGCGGCTGAGCCACGCCGTGGGACCGACTGAGCAGCCCGCGGCAGCGGCGGCCGAGAATGAGACAGCAACAAAGCAGAGGAAGAGAGGGAGCAGCCCAGCCTGGCACAGCCCTGTGAGTGACTCCCGACCCGGCCCTGCTCGGGGTGCAGAGGCCCACCCGGCTTCTGCCTGCATCACCAGGCCACTCACCGCCCACGGGGCTGCCTCCATTTTCTCAGGTGGTGGCAGCTCCGGACTGGCTCAGCCAAGCCTGTCCTCCTCACCCGGCTTGGCTCCTCACTGAGCCCTCCCACTTGCTTGCCCCGGCGCGGGGCTTCCCGGGGCCTGTGGGCAGGCCTCCCCTCCCACTCCCTCCACAGTTCTCTGGTGAGGCTGGTGGTGTGTGGCATCCCTGGCCAGTGTCAGGAGGGCAAGGAAGTATGGGTTGGGGTGACTGTCACTCCACTGCACCCTGAGCTCCGGCCCCCGGTAAACTTCCTGTTACTGGGAGGCAGATACCATATCTATGGCCACCAGTTCGGAAAAACGCCTAACCAATTTCGGGTTAGGAATAACGTAGTTGGAGAGTTCCCAAGTCCGCTTGAACCTGCCAGAGAGCTGACTGCGGGTGGGCACCGGACTTGGTCCGCGCCGGGGGGATACAAAGGTGAACCATGTGCTGCGGGCTCCTCCCCCGAGGAGCAAACGCTCTGGTGTGGGAGATAAGACAAGGACACAAATAATCACAGTACCAGGAGGAAGGTGATAAGTCCCGAGAAAGATCTACACAGTGCTACAAAGGCAACAAGAGCAACTGGTCGTCCACGCCTAGCAGAAACCTGGTAGACTTCCTGGGTGAGGTGGTGCCGAGCAGGGTCTTGAAGGCCCAGCTGATAGATGAGGGTTGCAGAAGACACATCCCAGCCTAGCCCAGTGCACACAGAGTGGGGAGACATCTGGCTAGGGAGGCGTAGACTTGACAGAAACCACACACCCTGTGGGGTCGCCACTGCATGATCCAACAGCCCAGGCAAGAGCACATGGAACAGGGAGAAGTCCTGCACAGGAAGTGGAAGCTCAGCAGAGACCACACACCCTGCGGTACCGCCCCATGATCCAGCAGCCAAGCAGAGTCCAAGCTAACCAGAGAGGTGGCTCCCCAGAGAGGCCCAAGACCCGAGGCAACCATACACACAAGGCACTTGAGGCCAACTGAGCAGTCATGGAGGTAGCCATACCAAATTGGCAACCACAGCAACATCTTAGTTAGTCAATAGTCTCAAACCAGTGGACTGTGAAACCCCCTGCAACAATGAATAAACATAAAAAAAAGATACCAGAAATACAAAAAGTCAAGAAAATACACCACCAAAAGTTAATAAATCTCAAACTCTAGATCCTAGAGAACAAGAAGCCCTTGAAATGACTGACAAGGAATTTCGAGTCATAATTCTAAGGAAACTGAATGAGATACAGGAAAACTCAGTTAGACACCATGATGAAATGAGGAAAAGTATACAGGATCTGAAAGAGGAAATGTACAAAGAAATCAATATCCTGAAAAAAAAATGTAGCAGAACTTGCGGAACTGAAGAAGTTATTCATCGAAATAAAAAACACAACAGAGAGTTTAACCAGCAGGCTTGGCGAAGTTGAAGAGAGAACCTCTGAACTTGAAGATGGGCTGTTTGAAATAACACAAGCAGACAAAAAGAAAGAAAAAAGAATCAAGGACATTGAAGAAAATCTGAGAGAGATATCAGACAACCTCAAGCGCTCAAATATCCGAGTCTTGGGAATTCCAGAAGGGGAGGAAAATGGAGATTCCATTGAAAACATATTCAACAAAATAGTGGCAGAAAACTTCCCAGGTATAGGAAAAATCACGGATCTTCAGATCCAGGAAGCTCAACGATCTCCAATCATATTCAACCCAAAAAGGCCTTCTCCAAGACATGTTATAGTCAAATTGGCAAAACTCAGAGACAAAGAGAGAATCTTAAAAGCTGCAAGAGAGAAGCATCAATCACCTATAAGGGAGCCCCAATCAGGCTAACATCACACTTCTCATCACAAACCCTAAAAGCTAGAAAGGAATGGGATGATATTTTCAAAATACTAAAAGACAAAGATTGCCAGCCAAGAATACTCTACCCTGCAAGGCTATCCTTCCAAAATGTAAGGCAAATAGTATATTTCTCAGACAAACAAAAAGTGCGGGAGTTCACTACCACACGACCACCCTTACAAGAAATCCTCAAGGGAGGACTGGGTTTGGTTCCTGAAAAATAGCTACCACTGCCATAAAAACACAAGAAAAATCAAAACCCACTAGTATAATAAAAATGGCATTCATGAAGAGAAAACAAACAAACAAAAACGCTATCTACAACCTAAGGAACTAACAAACAAAGAAACCAAACAGTAAATCAGAAAGCAAGGAACAAAAGACACCTAAGACAACCAAACAACCAATAAAATGCTAGGAATAAAACAACACCTTTCAATAACAACACTTAATGTAAAAGGCTTAAATTCCCCAATCAAAAGACGCAGACTGGCTGACTGGATCAAAAAGGAGGACCCAACTATATGCTGCATACAAGAGACCCACCTTACCCATAAAGATTCACAAAGACTAAGAGTGAAAGGATGGAAAAAGATGTACCATGCAAACAGAAAAGAAAAACGAGCTGCAGTAGCTATTCTTATATCTGACAAAATAGATTTTAAACTAAAAACCATAAAAAGAGACAATGAGGGACACTACTTAATGATAAAAGGGCTGATCCATCAAGAAGACATAACAATCATAAGTATGTATGCACCCAATGTTGGAGCAGCCAGATTTATAAAACAAACTCTATTAGACCTAAAGAAGGAAATAGACACAAATACCATAATAGCAGGGGACCTGATCACCCCACTGTAAATGTTAGACAGATCATCTAGGCAAAGAATCAGTAGAGAAACACAAGATCTCAACAATACTCTAGAGCAATTGGAATTGGCAGATATCTACAGAACATTCCAAGAAGAAATCAAGCAAGAAATCAAAAAATTTATTGAAACTAATGAAAACAATGATACATCATACCCAAACCTGTGGGATACTACAAAAGCAGTATTAAGGGGGAAATTTATTGCATTAAATGCTCACCTCAGAAGAATGGAAAGATGGCAAGTGAACAACCTAACATTTCACCTTAAAGAACTAGAAAAACAAGAACAGTCCAAACCTAAAGTTAGCAGATGGAAAGAAATCATTAAGATCAGAGCAGAACTGAATGAAATTAAAACCAAAAAAACAATACAGAAGATCAATGAATCAAAAAGTTGGTTTTTTGAAAAGATAAATAAAATTGACAAACCATTAGCAAGGCTAAGTAAAAAAAGAAGAGAGAAGACTCAAATAACAAAAATTAGAGATGAAAAAGGCGATATTTCAACTGATTCATCTGAAATACAAGGAATCATTCGAGACTACTATAAACAACTATATGCCAACAAAATTGAAAATCTGGAGGAAATGGATAAATTTCTGGACACACACAAGCTCCCAAATCTGAACCATGAAGACGTAGAAAATTTGAACAGACCAGTAACAATAAAGGAGATTGAAGCTGTTATCAGAAGGCTCCCAACAAAGAAAAGCCCAGGACCAGATGGATTCACAGCAGAATTTTACCAAACATTCAAAGAGGAATTGACACCGATTCTTTACAAACTATTCCAAAAGATTGAAACAGACGCAAATCTCCCAAACTCATTCTATGAAGCAAATATCATCCTGCTACCAAAACCAGGTAAAGATATAACCAAAAAAGAAAACTACAGGCCGATATCCCTGATGAATATAGATGCAAAAATCCTCACTAAAATACTAGCAAACAGAATACAGCAACACATACGTAAAATTATTCATCACGATCAAGTGGGATTCATCCCAGGGATGCAAGGTTGGTTCAACATATGCAAATCAATAAATGTGATACACCATATTAATAAACTCAAACACAAGGACCATATGATCATCTCTATAGATGCTGAAAAAGCATTTGATAAAGTTCAGCACTCATTCATGACAAAGACCCTCTATAAGTTAGGTATAGAGGGAAAGTATCTCAACATATTTCGAGCCATATATGAAAAACCCACTGCCAATATCATCCTGAATGGGGAAAAGCTGAAAGCTTTTCCTTTAAGAACAGGAGCTAGACAAGGATGCCCACTCTCACCACTCCTATTCAACATAGTGTTGGAAGTAGTTGCCAGAGTAATCAGAGAAGAGAAGGAAATAAAAGGCATCCAGATTGGAAAAGATGAAGTCAAACTGTCCCTGTTTGCAGATGACATGATCCTATACATCGAACAGCCTAAAACCTCTACAAAAAAACTGTTGGAATTGATAAATGATTTCAGCACAGTAGCAGGATACAAAATCAACACACAAAAATCAGTAGCATTTCTTTTCTCCAATAGTGAACATGCAGAACGAGAAATCAAGAAATCCTGCCCATTTACAATAGCCACCAAAAAAATAAAATACTTAGGAATTGAGTTAACCAGGGAGGTGAAAAATCTCTATAACGAGAACTACAAACCACTGCTGAGAGAAATTAGAGAGGATCCAAGAAGATGGAAAGATATCCCATGCTCTTGGATTGGAAGAATCAACATAGTGAAAATGTCCATACTACCCAAAGTGATATACAATTCAATCAATCCCCATCAAAATTCCAAAGACGTTTTTCTCAGAAATGTAAAGAACTATCCAGACATTTATATGGAATAATAAAAGACCACACATAGCCAAAGCAATGCTGAGCAAAAAAAAAAGCTGGAGGCATAACACTACCCAACTTTAAGCTATACTACAAAGCTATAATAACCAAAACAGTATGGTACTGGCATAAAAACAGACACACTGATCAATGGAATAGAATAGAGAATCCAGAAATCAACCCACACACTTACTGCCATCTGATCTTTGACAAAGGCACCAAGCCTATTCACTGGGGAAGGGACTGCCCCTTCATCACATGGTGCTGGGATAACTGGATATCCATATGCAGGAGAATGAAACTAGACCCATACCTCTCACCATATAGTAAAATCAACTCAAAATGGATTTAGGATTTAAATATACACCCTTAAACAATAAAGCTTCTTAAAGAAAACGTAGGAGAAACACTTCAGGAAATAGGACTGGGCACAGACTTCATGAATACGACCCCAAAAGCACGGGCAACCAAAGGAAAAATAAACAAATGGGATTATATCAAACTAAAAAGCTTCTGCACAGCAAAAGAAACAAAAGAGTTAAAAGACAACCAACAGAGTGCGAGAAACTATTTGCAAAATGTACATCTGACAAAGGATTAATATCCAGTATATATAAGGAACTCAAACAACTTTACAAGAAAAAAGCAAGCAACCCAATTTAAAAATGGGCAAAAGAGCTAAGTAGGCATTTCTCTAAGGAAGATATACAAATGGCCAACAGACATATGAAAAAATGTTCAACATCACTCAGCATCCGGGAAATGCAAATCAAAACCACACTGAGATACCATCTAACCCCAGTTAGGATGGCTAAAATCCAAAAGACTGTGAACGATAAATGCTGGCGAGGTTGTGGAGAAAAAGGAACTCTCATACATTGTTGGTGGGACTGCAAAATAGTGCAGCCTCTCTGGAAAATGGTTTGGAGGTTCCTCAAACAATTGCAGATAGATCTACCATATGACCCAGCTATCCCACTGCTGGGAATATACCCAGAGGAATGGAAATCATCAAGTTGAAGGTGTACCTGTTCCCCAATGTTCATTGCTGCACTCTTTACAATAGCCAAGAGTTGGAACCAGCCCAAATGTCCATCATCAGATGAGTGGATACGATAAATGTGGTACATCTACACAATGGAATACTACTCAGCTATAAAAATGAATGAAATACTGCCATTTGCATCAACATGGATGGACCTTGAGAGAATTATATTAAGTGAAACAAGTCAGGCACAGAAAGAGAAATACCACATGTTCTCACTTATTGGTGGGAGCTAAAAATTAATATATAAATTCATACACACACACACACACAGACACACACACACACACACAAAACCGGGGGCGAGGGGGAAAGAAGATATAACAACCATAATTACTTGAAGTTGATACGACAAGCAAACAGAGGGGACATTGGTGGGGGGGAGGGGGGAGGGAGGAGGGAGAGAGGTTTTGGTGATTGGCAACAATAATTAGCCAGAATGTATATCGACAAAATACAATTAAAAAAAAATCACAAAACATAAAAAACACATAAATCTATGCTAATAGGTATGAAATATATGAAGATATAATTTGTGGCATCAGTACCATAAAGTTGAATGGGTAGAGCTGTAAATGAGTAGATTTTTTTGTATGCTATTGAATTTATAAGTTTAAATTGAACCATATTACTTTAAAGATGTTTTTATGTAATTGCAATGGTAATTGTGAAGCAGATTTACTGTGCACTAACTACCATTTCAGTTCACTGTGTCTCAGGCTGAAGTTTTACTACTTGCTCAAGTCCAATAAGACAGAACACTCACACATACAACAAGTTACATGAAATAGGTTTACAGATAGGCTGCAAAATGACAACAGAAGTCTAGGATTCATGATGAGCCAGTCCCCCATGTCTCAGGAACAGTACCTAGGGTGGATGAAGTATTATCTGCATGAGTTCCACTTGTACTGTGGCTGAGGGACCCCAGAGGCAGCCTACCCAGATTTTATACCTTGGTCTGTGTGCTGGGGAGGGAGTGCATGAATGACATACTGGGATAAAACAGTGAAGGTCATCTTGTTTTCAGGAGGGGCTGGAACATAGCCTGGGCTGATCCAGCCAGTTCCTCCTTATCTTAGGATGTTGCATTCCCAGCACATTCTACAGTTATTATTGAGAACTACAAAGGAGAAAGGTGGGAGAACTGGATCAGTCCAAGGACACCCAGAAAACTATAATACAGTCCATTCCTCTACCAAGAACCCCCTTTAGCAAAGCTAGCCCATTTCATATGCCTACCAATCTTCTCAGATGTGGAAGCAGAAGTTTCTCTCCTCTGATCAATATAACACTTTGACTGACACAATCTCAGTGCCAAATTGTTGAGCCATATACAGAATACATTTTACTAGACCCAGGAAAACTACTAGTGCAAGCAGGATAATTGGGTCTGCTTGGAGCAGTGACCTAGCCCAGAATCCCAGAAATCTGGGTAAGAGGTTGCTACAGAGGTCAAAGATGGATCCTTCTCGTGGCCCCACTGTTTTCAACCAGTAGATTTGTTTCTGAATCTCCTCTATTTGTGTCACTGCAATGTCTGAGATGTTTCTCTAGGTACCGCAGAAGGTGTTAGCAGTATGTACAATGGTAGGTATTGCACCCAATTGGGCTAAAAGAAAGTCTACAGTGATTTTGTTGTCTAAAATAACCATCCCTAAGGCACTGAAAGATGTCTGGCTGGGCTACAGTGAAGGAAGCAATATCTACCATGGTCAGGGAAAGGTTTCTTCTTATTTTTATGGGCACTGACTTGTATATATGATACCAAAGATTTCATAAATGACATAAACCTGTAGTCAGTTACATGTCCTGGCAGATTCCTAGAAAGTCTGGCGTATGGTTCCAGGCTGTTAGGCTAATAGTTCATCTCATTCCCCTAGGGCTCCCACAGAGGAAGATATAGCCCTTGGGTACATACAGCACATCCTTTCCTCGTTTTGTTGTTCAGTGACCCATTCATGGTATGGAAACATTAGTGTTTGCCAGCCAAGTCTCATTGATGGCACAGTTGCATGAACTCAGTTTCCCCCACACATACTGTGGATGAAACCCCACACAGAGGGCTAGCACTAGTCAAGTCCTCATTTTCTTTGTTGCTGCTGGTATAACTCTTGTCCATGTAATCAAAAGAGGTATCAAAATTCCATTTTTTACTTTTTTTGCTGTTGTTGTCTGTACTTTTTGGGTCTTATTCGTAAAGTCTTTGCCCAGCCCTACATCCTGGAGTGTTTCCCATATACTTTCTTTTAGGAGTTTTAAAGTTTCAGGTCTTATATTTAAATCTTTAATCTATTTTGAGTTGATTTTGGCATATGGTGATTTTTGGTATATGGTATGATTTTGATATATGGATCAAATTTCATTCTTCTGCACAGCAAAGGAAACAATCAACAGAAGGAAAAGATAACCTACTGAATGGGAGAAAATATTCACAAACTGTGTGTCTGACAAGAGGTTAATATCCAGAATATACAAAGAGCTCAAATGACTTTACAGTTAAAACCAAATAATTCTATTAAAAAAAGGGCAAAGCAGCAGAATAGACATTTCTCAAAGGAAGACATACAAATGTCCAACAGGTGTATGAAAAAATGTTCAGCATCACTAATCATCAGGGAAATGCAAATCAAAACCAGTTTCAGATATCACCTCACCCCATTTAAACTGGCTATTATGGAAAATACTTTTTATACAACAATAAATGCTGGTGAGGATGTGGAGAAAGGGGAACACTTCTGCACTGTTGGTGGCACTGTAAATTAGTACAGCCATTATGGAGAACAGTATGGAGGTTCCTCAAATAACTACAGATAGATCTGCCATATGATCCAGCAATCCCACTACTGTGTATTTATCTGGAGGACTGGAAATCATCATGTCAAAAGGATACCTGCACTCCCATGGTTATCACAACTCTATTTACAGTAGCCAATATATGGAACCAATCTAAATGTCCACTAATAGAAGACTTAATAAGGAAAATGCTGTATATGTACATGATGGAATACTATTCGGCCATAAAAAAAATGAATTGCTGCCATTCGCAGCAACATGGATGAGCCTAGAGAAAATTTTGGTAAGTGAAACAACTCAGGTGGAGAAGGAGAAAGAGCACATGTTCTCATTCATAAGTGGGTGCTGAATCCATAGATAAACAAACAAACAAACAAAAACAATAAAGAGAGTCAGAGAGAGAAAGAAAGAAACAACAATCACAATAATATGTTGAACTTTTAAAGGGAGACAGGGGAACTGTGGTTACTAGAGGTGGAAAATGGAAGGGGAGGAGACGGGGAGAGAAAGGGGGATTTATGAGGGATTGGTTAATGGATACAGAGAAGGATAATGCATTGTAATGATTATGGGACCACACCCTTTTTCTAATCAAAAACAACAGATGGCCTAAACGGATAAAAGGTGGCACTCAAGGGAAGTTAAGGGGGAGGGCTAAGCATAGAGAGGCAAGGCACGTGCACAATCCTTTTCAAGGCTTGGCCTTAGCTTGGAAATCCCCTCCTGCTAAGCATATAAATATGATCTTTTGTGTTACAATAAATGGAACTGCCTGACAGAACCCCTGCTGTGTGTGTATGTGTTTGTTCCCTATCTGGGAGAGCAGTGGTATGCTCACCCATCTCTTGGAATCTCTTTCTGCCCCACATCCTGGGGGGGAGAAAAGGGCAATCCCTTTGGCCGCAACCCTCTAGGGAAAGGAAAAACCTGCTGGGGTTCTGTGCAGCCACCAGAGATGCCCAACAAATGATGAATAGGCTAACTGTCCCAATCTGACCATCACACATTGTACACACTATTGAAAGTTAACTCTGTACCCCACATATATATAATAAATTATCTTAAAAATTAAAAAAAGAGGCATCAATGTACCAACCCAACAAGATTTTGTTACCTGTGCTTGTGACATTTTGACACCTTAGGTCAGTTAGATTTAAAGAAGCTACCTCTGTCCCCTTCCATGCAGTGGATGGCAGATCTTCACTCAGTAAACCAGGACTCAGCTTCTCTTGATGTACACTGTGGCATTAGAAATGCTGATGTAGTTTACCATCGGCAGGACAAGAGGGTCACTGTGGTCTGTGCCAGAATGAGGTCCAGGATAACAGATCAAACAATTTGTCAGATTACCTACTGTGGCTACAGATTGGGAGGAGAGCCTAATGAAGGTCTTATGCTTCCAGGCCTATGATGCAACATTCTTAAGGAAAAGCAGATTGACAAGTTAGTGTCCCCACTCATCCTGGGGTCCCAGGTGTTCCTTACCTATCAGATAGGTGCTGAGCTAAGTCAGTGTAGCAACCCAGTCTGAGGCTTTTACTTCTGTGGGCACCCACTGTCCTTGTTCTTTAGTCTAGACCTTTTGACCTTGGTCATCTGGTTCAAGAAGGGGGGTCATGTCATGTACAAACTTGACATTTCTGATAATCTTGCCTGAGGGAAACAATTGAGGGACCCTAGCATCCTGGTATTCCTCAGTCCTGTCCCCAACCCTTATAGGATCCAATAAAGGTAGGCATCAGGGAAACTATTGTCTCCAGATTAGAGTTAGAAAAAAAGAAAAAGAATGGTTGGGGACACTGAGATTGGGATTTTGCAGAAACAGCCTAATCAGGTGGCTGCCTGCTTCACATCCATACCCACCAGGCTCAGTGTTTTTCAACACATGCTATAGGATGTGTTCCCTTGTACTGCCCTAGTCAGATGGGGGTACTAGCCCATTAGCAGGCTGTTTTAATGTCCTTTCTTCAGTTGCTTTGTGAGTTCCCTGTTCCATTGTTCAATGGCTTCATTGACTTGTGGCTGACAGCATGCATGGAAAGTCCATTATATTCCGTGAGTGTGTGTCCACTGTTGTGTTGCTGGGGAGGTAAAAGATGTTTTTTGGTCAGAATGAAGTCCTATGTGGTATCCAAAACATAACATAAGTTCCTCTCAAGAGTGGCCATGATAGTTCCAGCATCCACAAGGAAGACATATATTTGCCCCTTCTAGGCAGTGATCTATTGCCATAGTCCTTGTCCTCACACAGAAGACTTTTTATTAGTTCAGTCATTCAGTTGCCATTTTCCTGACCGGATGACTAGGCTGTTGGAAATGACCCATGAACTGGTGGTAGTGGTGGCCTGCATGACCATTACCACTGCATATAGTTCATCCCATTATGCAGAATGTTCATGTTCAGTCTCAGTCAAATAATGATCATCCACTAGCCAGACAGAAGCCACGTCCTAATGGACCCTGTCTGCTTTTAGTTTTGCAGAGCCATCAGTAAACTGTGATACTGATCATAGGTATATCTCTGAATCTTTGGCTTCAGAAGATAAGACAAAGTATCCCCTGTTGGTCACTTGGTCCCTTCTTGTAAACTAGCCAGTTGTTCATGAAGCCTGATGGTCCCTTGAGGTTCTCGCTGGGCCCAATCTTGAACATACCATTTCCATTTGAAAATTGAACTCTGTTGAGCCTGTCCAGTTCACTTGGTGAGGTTTGTAAGCATTCAAGTGAGAAGGGGAAGTTGATGACACTATGGCCATAAAATGCTCAGTCTCCACCAGTGACCAATAGCAAGCAAGGGGTTGTAATTCAAAAGGAGTATATCTGGTGGTTGTCTCAGAGAAGTTATGTGCCTAAAATCTGAGAGGTTGGTGCATCCCAGTGGCAATTTCCTGTTGTCAGAGACTCGAATAAGCATGCATGAAGGTTATGAATACCTGTAGCTCCTTTGGGCTAGCAGGTGCTGTAGGATCCAAAGGCAGTGCTTGGACCATTGTTTGTTGACTGGCTTCCAAGACTTGCTGATGCAAATGGCCCAATTCAAAGTTGGTGACTTTGCATTCCTTGTATATTCTGGATATTAAACCTTTGTCAGATGTATGTTTTGCAAATATTTTCTCCCACTCTGTTGGTTGTCTTTTAACTCTTAATTTTTTCTTTTGCTGTGCAGAAGCTTCTTAGTTTGATATAATCCCATTTGTTTATTTTTCCTTTAGTTGCCCATGCTTTTGGGGTCATATTCATGAAGTCTGTGTCCCGTCCTACTTCCTGAAGTGTTTCTCCTATGTTTTCTTTAAGAAGTTTTATTGTTTCAGGGTGTATATTTAATTCTTTAATACATTTTGAGTTGACTTTAGTGTATGGTGAAAGGTATGGTTCTAGTTTCATTCTCCTGCATATTGATATCCAATTACCCCAGCACCATTTGCTGAAGAGGCAGTCTCTTCCCCAGTTAGGATGGCTAATATCCAAAAGACTGTTAACGATAAATGCTGGCAAGGTTGTAGAGAAAAAAGAACTCTCATACATTGTTGGTGGGACTGCAAAGTGGTGCAGCCTCTATGGAAAATGGTATGGAGGTTCCTCAAACAATTGCAGATAGATCTACCATATGACACAGCTATCCCACTGCTGGGAATATATCCAGAGGAATGGAAATCATCAAGTCGAAGGTATACCTGTTCCCCAATGTTCATCGCAGCACTCTTTACAATAGCTAATAGTTGGAACCAGCCCAAATGTCCATCATCAGATGAGTGGATATGGAAAATGTGGTAGATCTACACAATGGAATACTACTCAGCTGTAAAAAAGAATGAAATACTGCCATTTGCCATGACATGGATGGACCTAGAGAGAATTATATTAAGTGAAACAAGTCAGACACAGAAAGAGAAATGTCATATGTTCTCACTTACTTGTGGGAGCTAAAAATAAATAAATAAATACACACACAAAAACGGGGGCAGGTGAGAAGAATACATAACAATTACAATTCCTCAAAGTTGATACGACAAGCATACAGAAAGGACATTGTTGAGAGGGAGGGGGGAGAGGGAGGAGAGAGGCTGGTTTTGGTAACAGGCCACAATAATCAACCACATTGTATATTGACAAAAAAAAAAAAAGTTGGTGACTTTGCTAGTCACCTTGTCTAAGGGAAACTTAAAGAATGCCTGGGTAGGGTACATACTGTCTGCAGTACTCCAAGAGGCCGACAGGCTGTTGAGTCTTCCCTCCATTAGTGGGTGCCACCAAGGCCAACAACAATTGCTTGGTTATATCTGGGATTCTTCTTTGGCTTCCTACCCAAGTGCTGGCATTTAGCCTGTTATAGTTCATTATAAGTCTCCATGCTCCAGAGGCCTTTTTGGCTGGCCAAACTAGAGACTAGAGTCTCATCTGCAAGTGCCCCATTTGCACTGCAGGTGAAGGACACTGGAAAGCAACCCAGCCTTGGTTTTATACCCCAGAGGGGAGGCACATGATACACTGAGCTAAAGCATTAAAGGATAACTTGTTATAGAAGAGACTGGAACAGAGCCCAGGCTGTTTCATCTAGTTCTTCCTTATCTGAGGATGCTGCATTCCCAGAACATTCTACAGTTATTATTGAGAGCTACAAGTAAGAAAGGGCAGGGGGAAGGAATTGGATCAGTTCAAGACCACCCAGAGAACTATCCTGCAGTAAACACAGTAAAAATATCTACAGAATATACACAGAAAGAAATGAGGAAGTTATCAAATCATATCAACAAACACAAACACATTAAATCAACCAAACACAAAAGAGTGTTGTTAGAGAGGTAAGAAGTGACAGAAAACTACAAGACATATGGAAAACAACAAAATGGCAATAGTAAGTCCTCTCCTGCCAATTACTTTAAATGCTAATGAATTAAAATCCCCTGTCAAACATATAAATTGGATAAATGAATTAAAAAAAACCAAAATCTAACTATACACTACCTATAAGAGACTTATGTTAGATCTAAGGACACACATAGGCTGAAAATGAAAGGATGGAAAAAGATATTCCATGTAAATGGTAACTAAAAGAGAGAAGGAATGGCTATAGCAATATCACACAAAGTAGACTTTGTATATAAAAGCAATTAAAAGAAACAATGAAAAACGTTATATAGTAATAAAAGGGACAACTCACCAAGAAGATATAACAATTATAAATCAGTGTTCATTAAACCTCAGAGTTCCAAAATATATGAAGCAAACTATGATAGAACTGAAGGAAGAAATAGTAACACAATAGTAAGAGGACTTCAATATCCCACCTTCAATAATGGATAGAATAACCAAGAAGAAAGTTAATAAGAGTATAGAGGACTTGAAGAACACTATAGACCAACTGAACCTAACAGACATATACAGAATACAAGGTGTACTTCAAAGTTTGTTGAAAAAATAGAATTAAAATATAATACAAATCTTTCTAAGAACTTTTTGAAGACCCCTTGATTTTCACCCAACAAATGCAAAATATACATTCTACTCAAGTGCAGATGGAACATACTCCAGGATAGAACACATTAGGCCATAAAATAAATCTTAATTATTTAAGAAAATTGAAATCATACAAAGTATCTTTTCAAATCACAATGAAATGACAATAGAAATTGACAGCACAATGGAAACTGAAAAGTCCACAAAAATGTGGAAGCCAAACAGCACACTCTTAAGCAACTAACAAGTCAAACAAAAAGTCAGAAGAGAAATTCGAATATACCTGAAAACAAATGAAAATGAAAACACTACATAAAAAAAAGTTATGAGAATCAGTGAAAGTGGTACTAGAGGAAATTTTATATGCATGCATTAAAATAGAAAAAAAAAATCTCAAATCAACAACCTAACTGTACACTTCAAGAAACTAAAAAAAGAACAGATGAAAATCAAAACTAGTAGAAGGCAGAAAATAATAAATATTGGAGCACTGATAAATCAAGGAGAGAATAGAAAGCAATGGAAAAAATTAATAAAACTGAGAGGTGGTTTTTGAACAGAACAACAAAATTGACAAACCCTTGGCTAGATTTACTAAGAAAAAAATAGAGAAGACTTAAGTAACTAAAATTGGACACAAAAAAGGGAACATTGCATCCAATGCCACTGAAATAAAAAGGAGTATAAGTGAATACTGCAACAATTGCTTTCAAAGAAATTGGATAACCTATAAGAAATAAATTCCTAGAAATATACAACCTACCAAAATTGAATTATGTGGAAATAGAAAACTCAAACAGACCAATAACAAGTGAGAGGATTGAATCAGTAACAAAAAGTCTCACAATAAAGAAAAACTCAGGACCAGATGGCTTCACTGGAGAACCTACCAGACATTGGAAGAAGAATTACACCAATCTTCCTAAAACTTTTCCAAAAAGTTGAAGAGGCAGGAAAACTTCCAAGCTTATTCTATGAGGCCAGAATTACCTTGGTACCAAAGTCAGACAAAGACATTACAAGAAAAGAAAACTACAGGCCAATATCAGTGATGAATATTAATGCAAAAATTCTCAAAACAATACTAGCAAGCAGAATTCAATAGCATATTAAAAGGATTATACACTTTGACCAAGCATGATTTATTCCTGTAATGCAAGGATGATTCAACATATGGAAATAATTGTAATGCTCAACAATAACAGAATGAAGAACAAATCCACATGATTATCTCAACTGATGCAGATAAGCATTTGACGAGATTTAACACACTTTCATGATAAATGCTCTCAACAAACTAGGAAGTGAAAAAACAACATCAACATAATAAAGGCAGTTAATGAAAATCCCACAGCTAACTTCACACTCGTTGGTGAAAGACTGAAAGCTTTTCCTCTGATACCAAGAACAAGCAAGGGTGTCTGCTCTTGCCACTTATATTCAATGTAGGATTGGAAGTCAGAATTTGACAAAAAGTAAATAAATAAAAGAAATCCAAACTGGAGAGGAAGAAATAACATTATCTATGCTCATAGATGACTAATGTTACATGTAGAAACCCCTAAGGATTCCACACAAAAAAACTGAATAAGTGAAGTCAGCAGAGTTGCAAGGTACAAAATCAACACACAAGATTCAATTCTTTTTATACAATAACAGTGAACAATGTTTAAAAAATTAAAAACCACTTTTATTTACAACAGCATGAAAAAGTATAAAATACTTAGTAATAAACCTAAAAAGGAGGAGAAAAATTTGTACACTGAAAACTATGAGACATTGCTGAAAGAAATTAAAGAAGACACAAATAAATGGAAATATAACACGTTTTTATGAATTGGAAGACTTAAATTAAGACATCCATACATCCCAAAGTGATCTACAGATTAAATGAAATTCTTATAAAAATCCCCATGACATAAATTGCAGGAATAAAAAATATTCACCCACCCCAAAATAATATCAAGAGATCCCAAATAGCCAAAACAATTTTGAAAAAGAATAACAAAATTGGAGTAATTCACCACCCAATAGGGAAAGGACAGTTTCTTCAACAAAAGGTGTTGGTAAAACTGTACATCTACATGTAAAAGAATGAAGTTGGGCCCTTGTCGTATATCATATATAAAGATTAACTCAAAATGCATTAAAGACCTAAATGGGAGATCCAGAACTATAAAACCCCTAAAAGGAAACATAAAGGAAAATCTTTGTGGCATTAAATTTGGCAATAATTTCCTAGATATGACACCAAAATCAATGTCAGCAAAAGAAAAAAAATAGACAAACAGAATTATATCAAACTTACAAACTTTTGTGCATGAAAAGACACAATCAACAGAATGAAAAGGCAACCAATGAAATGGGAGAAAAGTATTTGCAAACAATACGTCTAATAAGGGGTAATATACAGAATGCATAAAGAACTCTGACAACTAAATAATGGAAGTATCAAATAATTCAATTTTAAAAGTGGGTAAAGGACTTGAATTAACATTTCTCCAAAGATGATATGTAAATGGCCACCATGAATATGAAAAGATGCTCAACATCACTAATCATCAGTGAAATTCAAATTAAAATCACAGTGAGCTATCACCTCACACCTATGATGGCTATTATTAAAAAAATAAAAATAAAACAAAATATAAGAAAATAACAAGTGTTGGTGAGAATGTGGAGAAACTGGAAATTTTGTGTGCTGTTTGTTGGATTGTAAAATGTTGCAACTGGTATGACAAACAGAACGAGGATTCCTTAAAAAATTAAAAATAGAACTACCGTATTACCCAGCAACCCCACTTCCGGGTATACATCCAAAGTAATTGAAAGCAGGGTCTCAGAAAGATTTTTGAAATCTCTTGTTCATAATAGCACTATTCACAGTAACCAAGAGGTGAAAGCAACCAAATTTCCATGGATGGGTAAATGGATAAACAAAAATGCAGTTTATATATATAATAAAATGTTGCAAACCTTAAAAAGGGAGGAAATCTTGAAATATGCTACAACATGGATGGAGCTTAAGGACATCATGTTAGTGAAATAAGCCAGTCACCAAAAGACAAATACTGTATGATTCTACTTTTATGAGGTATCTAAAATAGTCAAATTCATAGAAACATAAAATAGAATGGTGGTTACCAGGGGTTGGGTGGTAGGGGAAAAGAGGAGTTGTTGTTTAATGGGTATAGAGTTCAGATTTACAAGATGAAAATGTTCTAAAGATGTTTCACATCAATGTGAACATACTTAACATTACTGAACTGTGAAATTAAAAATGGTTAGGGTGGTAAATTTTATGCTATGTGTTTATCACAATAAAAAGGTTGAAAAGTGCAGAAAGAAATAAAAGTGTCATGATAAAAGAGACAATTCTATAAAAATGGGCTAGATATAAACAAGAAGTTAAAAAAAAAGAAATACAAAAGCCTTTTAATCAATACTCAACCTTCCTAATGAAAGAAATATACAAAAAACAACTGTAATAATTTACCATTTCTTATTGATAAGACTGCCAAAAATTAAAAATTTCAACAGCATACAATGTTGACAGGAATACATAAAACAGGTACTGTCACCCATTTACAGTGAGCCTGTCAAATGATAAAATTGTGTGTAAAGGAATTTGACAATACATAGAAAAATTATGTATTCTTTTACTGTTTGGCCCAACAATCTACTTCTAAGAATTGATTCCAAAGTTTATCCTGGAAAAAATATAAAAGACATTTTTTGTTTGACCCCAAAAGCACAGGCAACATAAGGAAAAATAAACAAATGGGATTATATAAACGATAAATCTTCTGTGCAGAAAAAGAAACAATTAACAGAGCAAAAAGACGACCAAAAGAGTGGGAGAAAATATTTGCAAAATACACATCTGACAAAGGATTAATATCCAGAATATACAAGGAACTCAAATAACTTTAGAGCAAAAAAACCCCAAGTAACCCAATTAAAAAATGGACAAAGGAGCTGAATAGGCATTTCTCAAAGGAAGATATACAAATGGCCAACAGACACATGAAAAAAATGCTCAACATCACTCAGCATTTGGGAAATGCGAAACAAAACCACTGTGAGATACCATCTCACTCCAGTTAGGATGGCTAATATCCAAAAGACTGAGAATGATAAATGCTGGTGAGGTTGTGGAGAAAAAGGAACCCTCCTACACTGTTGGTGGAACTGCAGAATTGTGCAGCCTTTATGGAAAATGGTATGGAGGTTCCTCAAACAATTACAGATAGATCTACCATATGACCCAGCTATCTCACTGCTGGGAATATACTCAGAGGAATGGAAATCATCATGTTGAAGGGATACCTATACTCCCACGTTTAATGCAGCACTATTTACAATAGCCAAGAGCTGGAACCAGCCCAAATGTCCATAATTAGATGAGTGGATAAGGAAACTGTGGTACATCTACACAATGGAATTTTACTCTGCTACAAAAAAGAATGAAATACTACCTTTTGCAGCAACATGAATGTACTTAGAGAAAAGTGTATTAAGTGAAATAAGTCAGGCACAGAAAGAGAAATACCATGTTCTCACTTATTTGTGGGAGCTATAAACAAACAAACAAACAAACAAACAAATTGTGGGGGGAGACAACAATCACAACAATTCCTCGAATTTGTCAGACAAGTGAACAGATATGATGTTGACGGAGGGAGGGGGGAAGGGGGGAAAGAGAAACTGGGAAAGGGATACAAAAATCAACTACATTATATATTGATAAATTAAAAAAATAAAAATAAAAAAATTAAAATTAAAATTAAAAATATAAACAGCATACACACACAAAATAAAATAAAATAAAATAAAATAAAATGATTCATTGCAGCACTATCTCTATAATAGCAAAATATTGGTAAAAATCAAAGTGTTCATTTTTAGGGGACTAGTTGAACTAGATATGATATATACATGTAATGAAAAATTAAGCTGTTGTGAAAAGGAGTGAAGAATATCTCTAAATACCACTAAGGATATATTACTAAGAAAATAAAACAAGTTGGAGAAATGTGGGTATAGAATCGTGCTGCTTACCTAAGAAATATAAATAGTATCAACATTTATCTGTCTATTTGTTTAATAGTCATCTATCATCTGACATACTCACAACTTTAGAATGTAGAAAGCAACCGCAATGTTAAAAAACAATGATTAGCTTTGGTGGCTTGTTTTGTAGATTTGACTTTGGAACCCAATAATATTTTAGGTAATCATAATGTAAAGTAAATAATGATAAAGCAGTTTCTAAAATGTAAAATAAAAATAAACATACAAACCTAAATAGTAACTGAGTTAGTGGCATAGCCACACAGAGATAATTATTTCAATTGATTTTTAAACATCATAATTTTTATCTACATCCTTTTGAGCTATATATACCTAGAAGAAAAAGAAGTACCAAATTTAAATTAAAACATCTTAAAATGTTTTCAGTAATTATATTATGCTGGTATTGTTATCCTGAAAATTTTCCATGTATATTATGTGATTCAGAATGAGTAAGTTATGGTGGTATTATTAAAAGCAAAATTTCATCATTGGAGAAAAGAGTCAGATGGAACATACAGGATATTAAGTAAGTTTATTGTAGTTCTGAAGTTAGTTACCAAAAATATAAGTTAAAAATTCATGATATGTTATCTTGAACATGAAAAAGCTTGAAACAACAAAACGAACATACACACAAAATAACATTTTCTAGCTTGGTCCACTATAAAGGTATAGAATCAAACTCTAATACAGTAGCAGTGAGCACTAGTAGTGCCCATTTGGGGTAGTAACTGCAATTAATTAAGGCATACGAGAGAAATTTAAATCCAAGAGTACACATTGAAACTCATTATTATTTTTTTTAAAGCAAGAAAATATCTATTGGTCACTTTTGGAAGATACAAAGGAACCAACTAATTATTTTGAAAGCTAGCTGGTAAAAAAAGGAAAAGATTTTTGCAATTAGAGTACTAAAAAAAGAAATAATGAATCATTTGATTTAACATACATATATTTTTAATTGAAGCATAACTGATTATACATATTTTTGGAGTAAAGTGTTGACTACCATTATTTGTGTACAATATGTGATAATCAAATACTAAAATGTTGATTGTTACAAATAGTAATTATTCTTTGTGTCCAAATTTCTCCCTATCCCCCCTTCCGCTTCCCCATTCCCACCTCTAGTAAACATAGACCTGTTCTCTTCTTCTGAAGGTTCAACATTTTAATGTAGTCTTTTTCTCTCTTCCTTCCTTCCTTCCTTCCTTCCTTCCTTCCTTCCTTCCTTCCTTCCTTCCTTCCTTCCTTCCTTCCATCCATCCTTCCTTCTTTCCTTCCCCCTCCTCTCTCTCTCTCTCTCCTTCCTTCCTTCTTTCTTTTATAGTTCCTAGTTATGTGTGATGACATGTGGTATTTCTCATTCCATGCCTGGCTTATTTCACGTAACATAATTTTCTCCAAGCTCATTCATGTTGCTGTGAATGGCAGAATTCCATTCTTTTTTAGGGCCGAGTAGTATTTCATTGTGCGTATGTACCACAATTTCCTTAGCCATCAATGGACATTGAGGTTGGTTCCATGTATTGGCTATTGTGAATAAAGCTGTGATGAACATGGGAATGCAGGTATCCCTTCAATATGATGATTTCCAATCCTGTAGATATATCCCCAGTAGCAGGATTGTTGGATCATATGGTAGTTCTATTTGTAGTTGTTTGAGGAACCTCCATACTATTCTCCATAACAGCTGTATTATTTTTTAGTTTGCACTACTTTTAGTTTGATAAAATTCCATTTCTTTATTTTTTCTTTTGTTGCTGTATTAGTCCATTTTGTGTTGCTATCACAGAAGTACCTGAGACTGGTTAATTTATAAAGAACAGAGGTTTATTTGGCTTATGATTCTGGGACAGATGAATCTGGCATGGGCCTCAGGCTGCTTCTACTCATGGAGAAAAGTGGCAGGCAGCTGGCAGGTACAAGCAGATCACATGGTGAGAGTAAGCAACAGAGCAAGAGAGGAGGTGCCAGGGTCACCTAATAGAGCGAGAACTCACTCACTACCCCTCCTCCCCCAGGGATCTGCCCCCATGACTCAACCAGCTTCCAGCACTACCACAATGGGGATCAAATTTCCACATGAGTTTTGGAGGGGACAACACATCCAAACTTCATCAGTTACGTATGCTTTGGGGGTCTTATTCATAAAGTCTTTGCCCAGTCCTACTTCCTGATGTGTTTCCCCTATGTTTACTTTTGGGAGTTTTATGGTTTGGAGGTCTTATATTTAAGTCTTTAATACATTTTGAGTTGATTTTGGTACATGGTGAGAAGTACAGGTCTAGTTTCATTCTTCTGCATATTGATGTCCAATTTTCTCAGTACTGTTTATTGAAGAGGCAGTCTTTTACCCAATGTATGTTCTTGTTATCTTTGTTAATGATCAGTTAGCTGTAAGTATGTGGGTTGGTATCTGTGTTTTCTATTCTGTCCCATTGGTCCGAGTGTCTGTTTTTATGCCAGTCCCATGCTGTTTTGGTTATTATAGCTTTGTAGTATAATTTGAAGTCAGGTAGTGTTATGCCTCTAGGTTTTGGTTTTTTTTTTTTCTTTCTGGGGTTGCTTTGGTTATTCGGGATCTTTTGTTGTTCCATATCAATTTTAGTATTGTTTTCTCTATTTCTGTGAAGAATATCATTGGTATTTTGATGGGGATTGCATTGAATCTGTAGATCACTTGGGATAGTATGGACATTTTCACAGTGGGCAGTGCCTTGAGTTCAATGTTCAATCAAAACTTAATCCTTGTTGCAACTGTTGAAGGTGGGAAATTCTACTATGATAATTGAAAGGTGGGGGCTTAAAGTGGTGATTAGATTGTAGGACCATTGTGTAGTGAATGGGTTAATAATGGTAGTCAGGGGTGTGGTCTTGAGGGCTTTAAAAGAAGAGCACATGGGAGGTTAGTCTCTCTTTGCCTTCTTCTCCACCATTCTGCCACGTGACACCCACCATTGCTGTAGGGTCACTTCACCAGATGTGTTCTCCGGATTTTGGACTTTCCAGCCTCAGAAACTGTAAGCAATACATTTTGTTTTCTTATAAATCACCCAGTTCTGGATATTCTGTAATAAGCAATAGAAATTGACTAATATAGGTAGTATGGACATTTTCACAATGTTAATTCTTCCATTCAAAGAACATGGAAATTCTTTTCACCTTTTTGTGTCCTCTTTAATCTCTTTCATTAGTCATTTGTAGTTCTTGTTGCAGCAATCTTTTACCTCCTTGGTTAAACTGATTCCTAGGCATTTTATTTTTTTTTGGTAACTATTGTAAATGCACTTACTTTCTTGATTTCTTTTTCTGCTACTTCATTATTGGAGAATTAAAATGCTACTGATTTTTCAGTGATGATTTTGTATCCTGCAACATTACTGAAATTGCTTATCAGCTCTAGGAATTTTTCAGTAGAGTCTCTAGGTTTTTCTATATATCGAATCATGTCATCTCAAAACAGGGACAGTTTGAGTTTGTCTTTTCCAGTCTGGATGCCCTTTATTTCTTTCTCATGCCTGATTGCTCTGGCTAGGACTTCTAATAGTATGCTAAGTAGGAGTGGTGAGAGTGGAGATCCTGTCTAGTTTCTGTTCTATCGTCCATTCAGGATGATATTGGTGTGGGTTTGTCATATATGGCTTTATTGTGTTCATATACTTTCCTTCTATACCAAGTTTGCTGAGAGTCTTTATCATGAAGGGATGTTGATTCTGTCAAATACTTTTTCTGTGTTTGTTTGGATAATCGTAAGGTTTTTATCCTTGTTTTTGTTGATGTGGTATGTCACATTTATTGACTTGTGTGTGTTGAACCATTTTTGCATACCTGGGATGAATCTCAGTTGATCATCGTGTATAATATTTTTGATGTGTTGCTATATTGTGATTGTTAACATTTAGCATTTTGTTGAGGATTTTTGCATCTGTGTTCATCAGATACACTGGCCTGTAGATTTTTTTTTCTGTTGTATCTGTCTGGTTTTGATATCAGGGTGAAGCTGGCCTCATAGAATGAGTTTGGGAGAGTGTTCTCTGTTTCAATTTTTTGGAATAGTTTGAAGAGAATTGGTATTAATTCCTCTTTAAAGGTTTGGTAGAATTCAGCAGTAAAACCATCTGGTCCTGGGCTTTTCTTTGTTGGGAGACTGCTGATTACTGTTTTAATCTTGTTGCTCATTATTGGTCTGTTTGTGTTTTCTGTCTTCTTGGTTCAGTCTTGGTAGTTTGCATGTGTCCAGAAATTTATCCATTTTCTTCAGGTTTTCAAATTTGTTGGCATATGATTGTTTATAATAGTCTCTAATGACTCGTTGTATTTCTGTGGTATTGGTTGTGATGTCTCCTCTTTCGTTTCTGATTTTCATTGTCTAGATCTGGGTTTTCTCTCTTCTTTTCTTTTATTACCCTAGTTAATGGTTTGTCTATTTTGTTTATCTTCTAAAAAAAACCAAACCATCTTTTTGTTTCATTGATCTTTTATATCATTTTTGTAGCTCTCTATTTCACTTAGTTCTGTTCTGATCTTAATTATTTCTTTCCATATAATACTTTTAGGATTGGATGCTTGTTTTTCTAGTTCTTTGAGGTGTATTGTTAGGTTGTTTATTTGACATCTTTCTCTTCTTTTGCGGTAGGCATTTATTGAAATAAACTTCCATCTTAGTACTATTTTTGCAGTATCTCACTGGTTTTGGTACTATGGGCCTTTATTTTCATTAGTTTCAAGAAACTTTTTGGTTTTCTCTTTAATTTCTTCTTGGACCTATACGTCATTTAGGAGCCTGTTGTTTAACTTCCATGTATTGGTATAGTTCCCACAGTTTCACTTGTTATTGATTTGCAGTTTTTATCCATTGTGGTCTGAAAAGATATTTAAAATGATTTCACTTCGGAAAAATTATTTGTGGCCTAATAGGTGGTCGGTCTATTCTGGAGAATGTTGCATGGGCTGATAAGAAGAATGTATATTCTGTAGTTGTTGGATTAAATGTTCTATAGATATCTGCCAGATCCAGTTGGTCTAAAGTGTAGTTTAAATCCTATGTTTCTCTATTGATTTGTTGCCAGGATAATCTGTTCAATGCTGAGAGAAGGATGGTCAGATCCCCCACTATTGTTGTATTGGATCTATCTCTTTCTTTAGGTCTAATAGTCATTGCTTTATATATATGGGTGCTCTGGTGTTTGATGCATACATATTTTTATGACTGTATGACTGTTATGTCTTCTTGTTGGATAGATCCCTTTATCATTATATATCATTATATAGTGGCCTTTATTGTGTATTTTTATGGCTTTTGGCTTAAAGCTTATTTTATCTGAAATAAGAATAGCCACTCCTGCTCATTTTTGGTTTCTGTGTGTGTGTGGTATATCTTCTCCATCCTTTCGCTTTTGGTATTTGTGTGTCTTTACAAGTGAAATTAGTATCTTGATGACAGCATATAGTTAGATCTAGCTTTTTAACCCATTCGGTCTGTGTCTTTTGAGTGTGGAGTTTAATCCATTTACATTTAGGGTTGTTATTGGCAGTTACTGTATTACTGCTGGCATTTTATCACTTTTTGTTTTGATGTTTTATGTATCTTGTTATTTCTGCCCCTTTTATTAGTTATCTTCAATGTTTGTTGTTTTTTTGAGGTGGTAAGATTTAGGTTTTTTTTCTTTCTCAATATGCATTTTTGTTTTACCAGTGGGTTTTGTTCTTTCTTGTTTATTTGTGATATTGATTATTGGTTTTCTGATTCCAGATGCAGAACTCTCTTGAGAATTTCTTTCTGGGCTGATTGTGTGGTGGTGAACTCTGACAGTTTTTGCTCATCTGGGAAATATACTATTTCTCTCTCGTTTCTGAAGGATGTCCTTGCTTGATATCATATTCTTGGCTGGCAATTTTTTTTTCTTTTAGTAATTTGAATATATCATCCCATTTTCTTGTGGCTTATCATGTTTCAATTGAGAAATCTGCTGTTAGTCTGATGTGGGCTCCCTTATAGGTGACTTGACCCTTTTCTCTTGCTGCTTTTAGAATTTTCTCTTTGTCTTTTACCTATATAGTTTGACTATAATGTGTCTCAGAGAGGATCTTTTTGGACTGAATCTCTTTGAGGATGTTAGAGATTCCTGGATCTGAAGGTTCGTGTCTCTCCTTATACTTGGAAAGTTTTCCATTATTATTTCATTCATTCATAAGTTTTCAATTTCTTTTCCTTTCTCCTCTCCTTCTGGAATACCCATGATTCAGATATTTGTGTGCTTAAAGTTGTCAACTAGACCTCTTAGATTTTCTTCATCATTTAAAGTTATTATTATTATTTTTTTCTGCCTCGGTTATTTTAAAAAGATGATCTTTGAGATCTGAAATTCTTTTTTTCTGCTTACTTTATCCTGTTGCTTAAGCTCTCAGTTTTATTTTTATTTTTATTTCATTGAATGATCCCTTCTACTATATTCTCTTTTAAGGTATTAATGTCTTTCTAAATTTCCTCTTTCATATCCTGGATATTTTTTTCTCATTTCATTGTGTTCTCTAATTGAGTCTTCTGTAATCTCTTCGAGTTTTCTTAAGATTGTTACTCATAAGCCCTTTCCAGTCATTTTAAGTGTTTCTTGCTCTATGGCAGCTGGTACTTGAGAATTACTGTAGTCCTTTGGTGGTGTCATATTTTCTTGTTTATTCATATTTCTAGTATATCCACATTGATGTCCGGCCATCTGATATTGCAGTTGCTTCTTCTGTTACTCTGGAGTGGGCTTTGTGGAGAAAAATTTCTTCATCTTTTTGCAAGCTCTGCTGGTGACTCTACTTGTGTCAGTGCAGTTGAGTGTGTGGGAGGCTTCCTGTAGGTTGTTCCTGGCTGCTACTGTGGCAGTGAGCCAGCCTTGTGGCAGCAGTAGCAGTGACAGTGTCTGTGGTGGACCACCTGTGCAGAATCAGCGTTTGCAGCATGCTTCTGCCTTCTTTTTGGGCTTCCCATGGGCCTCTGCCTGTGTCCTGGGTTGTGGGTTGCTCTCCTCTGATTTAATGTTTAATGTGCTTTTTAAATGAGTATCTCAAAGCGTTGTGATATTTTTAAAATAGTGAAATACTCCTGTAACCAGCGTGGCATTGTGTCAGTGTTAGGTTGCCCTTATTCTTTTTCTCTTGCTCTTAAATAATGATTAATGTTATAAAACACAATTAAGAAATTAATTAAACTTCAGTATTTTATGGGGATATATTCTTGAATCAGTAGCCAAAGGATGGGCATTGTGATCCTTTTTTCAGTCACTTCCACATTGTACTCATATGATTTTAGGCAAGTCAAGTCATCACTTTTTTGAGCTGCAATGATGTAGTGATAATGATTTTTATTTTTTTGCCTCATTTTTTCGTTGTGAGAAATAATACCATATTTGTGAAAATGCCTTGTGAACTAATACAGATGCCTTTCAAATGGTAGTTTTTTAGTATTTAATAAAATATTTATTCAGAACAGTTATAACTCTTATTGTACCTTGTCTTTGCAAGAGAGTAATGCTACAGAATGAGGCATTTAAAACCCACCATAGGACACTAAACTGTACTTTTGTAGAAATAACTCACTAGAAAATTGCTGTCAATTAGACTTGTGGGGTTCACCAAAAGAGGGAGAATTATAATGGAATGACATGGACCATCCACTTTGATAGAATTTATCATCATGGGATACTTAACATTTAAGTAGAATAGAATAGGGCTAATGGAATTATCAGTCTACTTGAGTTGAAAACAGTATTTTCCAAAATATTTTTTAGCATTTATTTTCAAGTGTTTATCCCCACCCAACATATCATTTGCCAGAGTTAAACAACTTATTAAACAGGATATAGATAAAAAGGAAAAGATTATTAAATGCTATAGATGAGAATATTCATATAGAAATATGAAAATTAACTGAAACATGCCTGCCAATTGCTGTGCTAAACAGTGAGCCAAAGCCTCATGACCCATCTGTCATCATCCATATCAACTAGTACCATTTTTCAGGTATTGCGCACAAAGCAATTACCATGAAATTAGCTGTGTTCTCTTTCAATTAGGTACCCTCCTGAGTTAAAGCAACTTTGTTCCTAACATTATTATCAAGGTTCCATTAGAGTTTCTGATTAAAAAAATACCTCCAGTTTGAAGCATGGTAGTCAAGCTTTCAGCTTGAGATAATTTTTTCTTTGATTCTTTTAAACCTCAGCAATCTAAATTATGTGGCTTTAAAATTATGTATGAGTTCAAACACTTTTCAGAAGTTATTAGTAAGTTCCAAAATGAAAATAGCTTGTTTCTCAGCATAAAACTGGCAAACATGATGGACAATTTTGTACTGAGGCTTAACTCTTAACTCAGGGAGAACAGGGTTTTGTCTTAATGTCATGAGGGCACTAATTTTAAAATCTTAATTTTAACGATAAAGAAGTGTTTAATTCCTTCTTTTCTTCTGAAATACCTTCTCTATGCCTTTTCAATTAATATCGGTGGCAATTTTATTCCTGGCCTTGGATCAAAACCCTCGGCATCATACAGATATGGATGCTGCCAGCCAACAAGTTCAAGGACGTAAAGCCTCACAGGTCGTGCTGGGAGTAAGCACTTGTGGGAGGGCACCCTCTCCTGTACCCTCTGTCTTTGAGCTGTTCAGCTTTTTTTTTTAACGAAAGGATTATTTACTCCTTTTATCAGGAGGTGAAAAAGTAGCTTATTATGTAAGACTATTCTAATGCCTTAGATGTTTGGAAGACCAAAAGACAGCCTCACCCAAACCGATGCTTAACTGTTAGCCTCGTGCAAAAGACAATTGTTTTTAACTTTCACGTATTTGAATCATGAAATTAAGAAGGATATAGAGGCATTTTTTTTTTTTTTTAAGAACAAAGTTTCTTAAATAAGTTTTTTTCCTCCAATGGTCAACTGTTACTTGACTTAAAGTCAAACCTGTACGTAAGATGATGACGATTCTCATCTTTCAAATGTGTTCACTTGCACTTTTAATATTTTCAAAGCCGGCCAGTTAGCTCAGTTGGTTAGAGCACAGCCTTATAACCCCAAGATCACGGGTTCAATTCCCCTTACTGGCCAGCCACCAAAAAAGCAAAATAAACCAAAACAAAGTATCTGTGTCACTAAGAGTTTATAGAATCCCCAAATGTAAACTTTGTAGGTTTTAGGTTTGGAAGATTCAGAGAAAAAGGTACTAGAAATATAGTTCTAGTAGCATGTTTATATTTTAAAATATATTTCCTATAGCTACAAAAGGTCCGATATTTTGAATGAAATGACCTTGTACATTAGTAAAAGTCTTAAAATTATATGCTTATATTTATATTCAAAATTTTAATTTTTGTTATGTTTCTAAATTATTCTACATATCTATGCATTTTATTTGGCTGACACTGTATTTTATGAGCTCAGTTCAGTTCTACATATTTTTTTCAGGACCTCATATATGTCAGATGCTTTTTTTGGAAGTATTATGATGAATAAGAGGCTCATAGCCAAATGGGAAGACCAATCTCAGTGTTCTTAAACATTTCTTTGAAAAGATAAAAATCAATACATCGGTATGTTAAGTAACCAAGGTACAAAATAAATCATATTAAAAGTCTTTTTTCATCGTTTTAAAAATTTAAAGCAATATTTATGATTAAAGAAATTGTCAATTACTCAGAATGGCTCTAAACTTTATCACTTGCAAAATAAGTACAATGATAATATTGATAAGACATTTTGGCATGGAAATATTTTGACTAACTTTGTAAAAGAAGTATTCTTTCCTTTATTCCTGTTTTATTTTGCTTTACTACATTCTTTGCTTATTTTTTCCTATTGTTAGCTTTAAGATGGAAAGTTAGGTCATTGATTTTAGAGCTTTCTTCTTTTTCAATATAAGCATTTAAAGCTACAAATTTCTTCTTAATCCTTTCCAGGTTGCATTTTGATATGTTTTACTCCCATTCTTATTCAGCGTTTTCTAATTTTACTTATGATTTCTTTTTTGACCCATGGATTCTTTAACAGGGTGTTAAATTTCCCAATGCTTCAAGTTTCTCTTTTCCTTAGATATTTAATGCTTATTGATTTTATATTATTGTGTTCAGAGAACATTATCTGTATAATTTTAATCCTTTTAAATTTATTTAGATCTTTTTTATGGAAGCGTATGGTCTGTCTGTCTGGGTGAATACACCACGTACACTGGAAAAGAATGTTTATTCGCAATTGTTGCTTTCAATAACCAGTAAATACCAATTAGATCAATGTAGTCAATAACACTGCAGATTATTTACATTTTTGCTGATTTGTAATTGCTATATTGATTGTTCATACAGGCATTAAAATTATCTACTTTGATTGTGAAATTGTCTGTTTCTTCCCTTAATTTTATCGTGTTTTGCTCTACGTATTTTGAAGTTCTATTTTTAGCTATATATACATTTACAATTTTCATGTCTCTCTAATGAATTTGTTCTTTAATCGTTATGAAATATTTCTATTCCTGGTAATATCTCTTTGACTTGAAGTTCACTTTTTATCTGATATTAGTATAGCCGTTTATTGTATTTCTTTTTTGTTTACTTTTAAACTGTGTTTTCGTATTGAGAGTGCTTCCCTTTTAAGTGGCATTACTTATATCTTGCTTTTAAAATAATCATTGTGACAATTTCTGTCTTTAATTGAAGTATTTATTCCACTGGAATATAACATAATAATTAATATAGTTGGGTTTAGGTATACATTTTAGCATTTTGTTTTCTCTTTTCTCCTGTAATTTGTCCTTCTTTCTTTTAGATTAATTAAACAATTTAAAAATCTCATTTCAATTCACTCATTTGCATTTAAAGTAGTCTATTTTGCATTATTGCTTAATAGTTACTTCAGGTGATGGTTTTCAAAATATTACTCCCAAACCAGCAACATCAGCATCACTTGAGATATTTTAAGACATGCAGAATCTTGAGACCCACTTCAGACATTGTGAATGATAAACTCCAGGAAGAGGGTAAAGCAATCTTTGTGTTCATAAACTTCCCAGATAATCTTTATGTATGCTAAGGTTTGAGAGCTACTGACCTAGGGATTATAATATGCATTCTTAACTTTCCACAATTTGCTTAGGGTTAATAATATACTCATACTACTTCACAGAAAATATGGGCCTTATAAATCTACAGTTTCATTTATTTCTACTCATGGCCTTTATTGATTTTCATACATAATTATATTTCATAAATCTCCAAAGACCATGATGAATGTTATCTGTAAACAGTAATACATCTTACAATCAAAATAAGAGAAAAAAAACTTTCTTTTATATTTTCTCACCTACTCTTTCCTGAGGCTTTTAGCTACTATATAGTATAAATCTCTTCACCCTGATAATATCTCTTAGCATTTTTTTTCATATTTTTATACTGCAGTTCTGCTGGTGGCAAATTATATACATATGTATTTAATATGAAAGCCTTTATTTCTCATTAATTTTTGAAGAATATTTCAATGGGTATGAAATTTTTGGTTGATCCTTTTTTTCCCCTTAACACTTAAAAACATTGTTTTACTTCTGTCTGGCTGCCTTTGTTTCTGAAGAGATGTCTGTAATTATTTGGAACATTGTTCTTTGCATGTAATGTGTCATTTTTCTTTGCCTATATTGAAATTTTAACCTTTATTTCTAGCAGTTTGATTATGGTGTGACTAGGTTCATTTTGTTTTTGCTTATTCTTTGTGGGTTTAACTGAGCCTTTTGGATCTATAAAGAGATATTCATCACCAAATTATAGCAAATATTCAACTGTTTTTCTGCCTGAAAGTTTTAGCCATATTTTGGAGATTTTATATATAATATATATAATTTTGGAAATCATATACTAAATATAAATAATTTAGGAGATTATATATCATAAAATATTATAAATACATTTTAATACTTATATTGTCTTCTTTCCTTCTATGATTTCAATTTTACATAGGTTAGTCACCTTCATATTGTCACACAGATTTCTGACACTGTACAATCAGATAGGTTAATATAAATTGATGTATCTTCAATATCACTGAATCTTCTGCAATCTCTAATCTGCTGGTATTTTTATTTTATGTACTTTTAATTTAAAAAATTTCAGATGTTGCAATTTGAATTCTGGAATTTCCTTTTTTCCCCTACATCTTTGTTTTTTAGTTTTTAATCATTTTTATTTATAAATATTTATGGGGTACAGAGTTGACTATCAGTCTTCATGCACAGTATGTGATAATCAAATCAATATTATAGGCATGTTCTTCATTATAAATTGTAACTTCTTTTTATATTGCTTACCCATTTACTTCCTATTGTCCCTTCCCCTCCCTTTCCCACTTCTAGTAACTATATGTCTGTCTGTTCTCTCCTTTTGAAAGCTTCTATGTATCTTATCTCCTATCTTTTCATTTATTATAAACATATTTTCCTTTTCATCTTTAAGCATAGTTTTTAAAATAACTGCTTTGAACTTCTCCTCTGCTAAATATCATATCTGGGTCATCCTGAAATTAGTCCACACTGATTGCCTTTTTTCTTAATTATGAATCACATTTTACTGTTGGACTTTTTTTTTTTTAATTAAAATTCAGAGCTGGCCAGTTAGCTCAGTTGATTTGAGCATGGGTGTATTTTGTGTTTTGCTTTTAAAAAAAAAAATTGAAACATAATTGATTAGACATATTTGTGGGGTACAGAGTTGAATATTACTATCTGTGTACAATATGTAATGATCAAATCAAGATAAGTGTATACATAATTACAAAATGTGATCATTCTTTGTGACCCTTAACCAATTTCTTGGTAACTGCACTTCTGCCCCTTTTCCTCCTCTAGTAAACATAGTTCTGTTCTCTCCTTTTGAAAGTTCAATGTATTATTGTTCTTTCTTTCTTTCTTATTTCTTTTTCTAAGCTCCCACTTGTGAATGAGGACATGAAATATTTCTCTTTCCATGCCTGGCTTATTTCACTTAACATAATTTTCTCCAAGCTCATCCATGTTGCTGTGAATGACAGAATTTCATTCTTTTTTATGGCTGACTAGTATTGCATTGTGTATATATAGCACATTTTCCTTATCCAGTTCTCCATCAATGGACATTTAGATTGGTTCCATATCTTGACTATTTTATTTTATTTTATTTTATTTATTTTATTTATTTTTATTTTTTTTCGTGACCGGCACTCAGCCAGTGAGTGCACCGGTCAGTCCTATATAGGATCCGAACCCGCAGCGGGAGCGAGTGTCGCCGCGCCCCCAGCGCAGCACTCTACCAAGTGCGCCACGGGCTCGGCCCTATCTTGACTATTTTAAACAGAGCTGAGATGAACATGGGAGTGCAGGTATCCCTTTGACTGATAATTTCCATTCCTTTGGGTATATATCCAGTAGTAGGATTGCTTTATGAATAAGACCCTAAAAGCACAGGCAATCAAAGAAAAAATAAGCAACCAGAATTATATCATATTAAGAAGTTTCTGCACAGAAAAGAAAACAGCCAACAGAATAAAAAGACAACCTGCGCAATGGGAGAAAATTTTTGGCAACCATACATCCAACAAAGGATTAATATCCAGAATATACAAAGGACTCAAACAACTTTACAGTGAAAAAACAAATAATCTGATTATAAAATGGGCAAAGGAGATGAATAGACATTTTTCAAAGGAAGATATACAAATTACCAACAAGTACATGAAAAAGTGCTCAACATCATTAATCATCAGGGAAATACAAATCAAACTCACACTGAGATATCATTTCACCACAGTTACACTGGCTGTTATCAAAAAGAGAGAGAATAACAAATGCTGGCAAGGGTGTGGAGAAAGGTGAGCCCTTCTACACTGCTGTTGGGATTGTAAATTATTACAGCCATTATGGAAAACAATATAGAGGTTTCTCAAGCAACTACGGGTAGAACTGCCATATGACCCAGTTTTTTAAAAATGTTGTATCAGTCTATTTTTGTTGCTTATAACAAAATACTTGGAATGGGTAACTTATAAGAAAATGAAATTTGTTTCTTACAGTTTCTGAGGCTAGGAAGTCAAAAGTCCAGGGAACACATTTGGTGAAGGTTTTCTTTGGTGGTGTCTTCAGTAACAGCAGGATAGCACATTGCAAAATGGCAGAGCAGAGAGAGTAAGAGACAGACTTACCTCCTCATTCACTCTCCTTTTAAAGCCCTCCAAACCATGCCCCCGACTACCATTATTAATCTATTCATTACAGCATGGTCCTATAATCTAGTAAGCTCTTCAAGGCCCCACCTTTCAATTGCCATAATAGGATTTCCCATGCTCAAAAGTTACAATGGAAATTAAGCTTCTAATATATGGACTTCGGGGTACATAATTCAGTCAACACGCAGCATATATCAAGTAAGTTTGAATTGCATTCTGAACACTGTGAATGAAATATAGTACAGAATCTGACTTTTTTTAAAAATAAAAATTATTTTAAAACTTTTAAGTAGGCATTTAACTTGGTTGAACTCTAACTAAACACACTGTCTCCCATTTGTTGGGCATAAGCTGAAATCTTTGTTGAGTATTTTTACCCTTTTCTGGACTGCTTTGTGCTTGTCTCCCAACTGTGGAGAATTCAATAGAGTTTTTATTCAGAATTTGGCACTACAGTTCTCCTGCTCCCTCTTTATGGGATTTTACTATTTCTACTTGCCGTGTTTGCCGTGTTTGCATCAAACTCTGGTATTTAAGCCTGTTAAACTAAAGATTATCTGTCTAAGTTTTAGCCACCACAAACAGGGTAGGCTGGAGCCTATTCTGTTTAAAATGCATAAAACTCAGAATATTCACACAGGGTCATTCTTTTCACTCAAGCATCAACTGCCCTCCAGTTATCCTTACGCTTTAGATCACTTTCCAATGCCTTCCAGTCATTGTTAGTATTTTAGCCACAATATAGTTATTTTTTGTTGTAAACATCATACATATGTATGATCATACACATATATGATGTTTTCTTCCTCCCCAGATCAGGGCTCTAAACTTTCCCTACCTTTGTGGGGAGAACACCCCATACATCTGGTATCAGAAGTTTGCTGTGAGAGGATAGTGGGAGAAACTAAACTGAGTGTATTGTTGTTTTTTTCCCCAAACACTTGTGGAAAATTCCATCTGATACTAGCAAATTGGTCACTATTGGACATGGAATTTGTGTCCTTTGAGTCTATCCCACTATTCTCTAGAAACATTTTTACTTCCTAGCACAATACGATATTCGAAGCTCATCTTGTCTCTTCTCTGTCTCAGCCTTATAATCATTCATATTTTCTAAGGAACCCTGTTTGTGCTTGGTAGAGAATGGTATTTAGAAACCAATTTCTAGACAGAAGTTGCACTCATTGCAATGAGAGTGTTGGTGATTCCAGGCTGTCTCAGTGGTCAGAGATATCTATCTATCTATAATCTATCCATCCGCCTACTAAAAACTACACGTTGACAGTAAAATGTCTTTGATTCTAATCCAATACCACAGGTTTGGTCATAATTTTCCTGCTTTCCATATAAGTGACTTTTTTTTCTGAAGATGAGAAACCTGGCTCCCAGTTCAATGTGCTCACTTATCTGATATATCTCCCTGGATGCAATCAACCTCCATTTGAAGAACTCCCTCCCTCCCTCTGCACAGACACCCTTGTCATGGTGTTCAGGTTGTCACATAGTGTGCTATGTGCTGCTAGTTACCATACCCCTCCCCCACCAACCCACTGTGGATTTTCTCCTCCCGTTACTCGGGCTCTCATATTCTGGCTAGTGTGCTGCAACCACTAATTTCCTCCACGGGGGTGGGAAGCCTCCTTACTATGCTTGTGCTCTGAGGATCTTACACATTATCTCCGTCCTTCCCGCTTTGTTCAAGAGAAAGCTTAAACATGGCCATCACAATGGAAGAAAGATTTCTTCCTGTATGTAACTCATGTGTTTTGGAATTATATTTTGCTTATTTAAGACTGCTTTAAAATTGGATTGAGCATTTTCTTGCTTTACCACTTAAAATACAAAAAAAAAAAAAAAATCTAAAAATAGTCCAAAAGCAAAAGGTTGGTTAAGTAAATTATATTTTTAGAAGGTATCTATTTAAATTATACTAACACTGAAAGCTCTTTAAGCTAGATGGTTTTATTAGAACAAAAATGGCTATGTAATATTATGTTGAGCTGGTGCCCATTTTTCTTAAGTACATAGGTGATTATCTCTGGAATTAAAATAATTTGTGTTTTTGTTTTTCTTTTTAATTTTTAAATCATATATAGTTATATATTTCTCATTTAATTTATATATTTATTTATTTATTTATATATTTTTTAAATTTAAATTTTATTTTGTCAACATACAATGTGGTTGATTATTGTGGCCCATTACCGAAAACTCCCTCCCTCCTCCCTCTCCCCCCTCCCACCTCCCACCCAACAATGTCCTTTCTGTTTGCTTGTTGTATCAACTTCAAGGAATTGTAGTTGTTATGTCTTCTCCCCACCCCCTCCAGGGTTTGTGTGTGTGTGTGTGTGTGTGTGTGTGTGTGTGTGTGTGTGTGTGTGAATTTATTTATTTATTTTTAGCTCCCACCAATAAGTGAGAACATGTGGTATTTCTCTTTCTGTGCCTGACTTGTTTCACTTAATATAATTCTCTCAAGGTCCATCCATGTTGTTGCAAATGGCAGTATTTCATTCGTTTTTATAGCTGAGTAGTATTCCATTGTGTAGATATACCACATTTTCCGTATCCACTCATCCGATGATAGACATTTGGGCTGGTTCCAACTCTTGGCTATTGTAAAGAGTGCTGCAATGAACGTTGGGGAACAGGTATACCTTCAACTTGATGATTTCCATTCCTCTGGGTATATTCCCAGCAGTGGGATAGCTGGGTCATATGGCAGATCTATCTGCAATTGTTTGAGGAACTTCCATACCATTTTCCATAGAGACTGCACCATTTTGCAGTCCCACCAACAATGTATGAGAGTTCCTTTTTCTCCGCAACCTCGCCAGCATTTATCATTCAGAGTCTTTTGGATTTTAGCCATCCTAACTGGGGTGAGATGGTATCTCAGTAAAGAAAGAAAGAGCAAAAGAAAGAAACAAGTAAATAACAACCAATAAAGACAGCAGAACTATGGTTACTAGAGGTGGGAAAGGGGGAGACAGAGGGGACTCAGAGAGAAATTGGGTAATGGACAAAAAGAATAATAATGTTTTATAATGATGAATATGCTAATAATCCTGACTTGATTATCATGCATTACTCAAAAATACTGATTGTCAACTTTGTAGCCCACAAATATGTATAATCAATTATGTTTCAATAGAAAAATAATTTTAAAAAAATTTAAAAATACATTTTATAACTTTTGAAGAAAAGAAAAATATATGGAGTAGGTTTTCTAGGCCTGTGGAATTCATAGTTTTCAATATAAAATGAAAAGAATTGTTAAGCCATAGAAGAAAATATAGATTGTCAGACCACAGTTTGACAAGGTTCCTAGAAATCTTTCATTGAGTGACTTGTTGTCTGAAATAACACTTGTTGTTCTGGTATAAATATTAATATTTCCACAGTTTGGACAACAAATTATATGTTACCCTTGTGATGGACTCTAATTACAGATACTCTCCAGATGAAACTTTTAAATGCAAGTAAACCACCGACAACAGGATCCATTCTAAGTTGGAATAAGGGATATTGATACCTAGGCCAGACAAAGAAAAGAAATATCACAGGCAAACAAAACTATGAGCCAATTTCTCTGATAAACATTAACATAAAAATCTTCAGTAATTCAGGTTAGCAAACTGAATCCAACGAAATATCAAAAAGATTATACATCATGACCAAGTGGGATTTATCTCTGGCATTCAATGCTGTTTTAACACATGCAAATCAACCAATGTGATACACTTTATCTTTCAATTAATAAACAGATTGATAAAAATCCATTGAGCATCTCAATTGACTCAGAAAAAGCTTCTGACAAAGTCCATCATCCTTACTTGATAAAAACTCTCAACAGTTTAGGTGTAGAAGGAAAGTTCATCCATATGAAAAAGGCCATTTATTAAAAATCCACACCTAACTTTATAATCAATGGGAAAAAATCGAACGCATTTTCACTAAGATCTGATATAAGTCAAGGATGCTCACTCTTACCACTTGTACTCAGAATAATACTGAAAGTACTTGCAAGGGCAGTCAGACAAAAACAAACAAACAAACAAACAAAAAACAAAAAAGAAAGGAAGAAAAAAGATAAAAAAGAAATAAAAGGTATCCAAATCAGAAAAGAAGTAAAGTTATCTCTATTTGTAGATGACATGTTTGCATATGTTAAAAACCCCCAAAGATTCCACACACAAAAATCCCTGTTAGAACTAATAAATGAACTCAGTAAAGTTGCAGGATACAAAATCAGCATACAAAAATTAGTAGCATTTTTATACACAAATAATGACCAAGCTGAAAAAGAAATCAAGAAAACAATCTCATTTATGATAGCATCATAAAAGTAAAACACCTAGGAATAAATTCAACCCAAAAGGTAGAATATCTGTACATTGAAACTATAAAACATTGAAAAAAATTGAAGATGACACAAATAAATGGAAAAAATATCCCATGCTCATGGATCAGAAGAATTAATATTGTTAAAATGTCCTTACTGTCTAAAGCAATATACAGATTCAACACAATCTCTATCAAAATCACAGTGGCATTTTTCACAGAAAATAAAAACCAACATTAAAATTCATATAGAACTATAAAAGACCTCTAACAACTTAAACAATACTGAAAGCAAAAACAAAACAAAACAAAACAAAAGACATTGAAAGCATCACAATTCTTGATTTACAGTTATATTACAAAGCTATAGTAATTAAAACAGCATGGTACTGGCATAAAAACAGACACATAAGCCAGTGGAACAGAACAGAGAACCCATGAATAAATCTAAACTTATACAATCAACTAATTTTTGATGAGGGCATTAAGAAATCACAATGGGGACAAGATAATCTTCAATGAATGGTGCTGGGAAAATAGAATTTTTACATTCAGAAGAATAAGATAGTATTCTTATCTTACATTGTACACAAATATCAGCTCAAATGGATAAAAGACCTAAACATGAGACCAGAAACTATAAAACTCCTAGGGGAAAAAAAATCTTGGACATTGGCCTCAGCAAAGATTTTTTGGATATCACATCAAAAGCTCAGGCCACAAATACAAAAATAAATAAATAGGACTACATCAAACTAAACATCTTTAACATAGCAAATCAACAAAATGAAACAGTAGCCTACAAATTTGGAAAAATATACTTGCACATTGTGTTAGTCTATTTGTGTTGCTATAACATAAATACCTGAAACTGGGTCATTTACAAAGAAAAGAGGTTTATTTGGCTTATGATTCTGGGAGAGCTGCATCTGGCACAGGCTTCAGGCTGCTTCTACTCATGGTGGAAAGCAGCAGGCAGCTGGCAGGTATAGGTAGATCACATGGCAAGAGGAAGAAAGGGAGGAGAGGAGGTGCCAGTTTCTTTTAAACAACCAGTTCTTGTGGGAGCTAATAGAGTGAGAACTCTCACTACCCCCTCCCTCAGGGAGAGCATTAATCCATTCATGAGGGATCCACCACCATGACCCAAACTACCGCATTGGAGATCAGATTTCCATGAGCTCTAGGAGGACAATACATCCAAACTCCATCATTCCACCCCTGGCCTCCCAAAAGTCATGTCCCTCTCACATAAAATGCAATCATTCCATCCCAACAGTCCCAAAAGTCTTAGCTTGTTCCAGTAGCAACTTAAAAGTCCAAAGTCCGAAGTCTCATATGAGACCAAAGGCAAAACTCCTTCCAGCTGTGAACCTGTAAAAAACAAGCCAAATTTATCTACTTCCAACATACAATGGTGGAACAGACATTGGGTATAGATTCCCATTCCAAAAGGGAGGAATAGTCCAAAAGAAAGGAGAAACAGGCCCCAAACAAGTCCAAAACCTAGCTGGGCAGATATTACATCTTAAAGCTCCAAAATAATCTTCTTTGACTCCAGGTCCTGCATCCTGGGCACAATGGGGCATCTGGCCCCCCAAAGCATCAGGCAGCCTCACTCCCACAGCTCTCCTGTGCTTTTCCTGGCCTGTGGCTTTAACAGGCTGATGTTGCATGTTGCCAGTGGCCTTACAGATCTGAGGTCCTGGTGGTAGCCCCACTGCCTTGGCTCTACTAGACATTTCCCTGGTGGGGGCTCTCTGTGAGGGCTCTGACCCCACTTTTCTGCTCAGCATTGCTACAGTAGATAACCTCTGTGGTGGCTCCAACCCTGCAGCAGGTCTCTGCATGTCCCCCATGCTTTTCCGTACATCCTTTGGAATCTGGGTGGAGGCTGCCCTGCCTCAACTGCTCTCATCTCCTGCTGGCCTGCAGACTTAACACAACGTGGATGCCACTGGGGTTTCAAGCTTTTACTCTCCAGAGCTACTGCACAAACCACACTAGGCGGCGTTTGAGGCAGGACTTTTCCAGCCAAGAGCAGCTGGGCTCCAGGAAGCAGTTTCCTGAGGGCAGCTGTGCCCCAGGCCTATCCTCTGGGAAAACACAGTCCTTCTAGGCCTCAGGGTGTGTGATGGGTGGGACACCCTTCCAGACTTCTCAAATGCCTTTAGGGCTTTTTTCCCATTGTCCTGGTTCTTAGCCTCTGGCTGCCTCATCACCAAACTAATGTCTTTAGCAACCAGTTTATCTGCTTCACCATTAAGTTTTTCTCCTGCTCTACACTTCTCTACTGCATGGACAGGCTGCAAATTTTCCAAACCTTTACGCTCTTCTTCCCTTTTAAATTCTGGCTTTATATCATGCCTTTGCTGCCATAACTCAGAGTAAGCTGTTAGTAACCATGCACTTCCTTAGTGTTTCCTAAGAAAGAAATTTCCTCCAAACATTCTGGCTGACAACTCTTAAGTCCCACCTTCCACAAAGTCCAAAGGCATGGACACAATGCAGCCAAGTTTCTTGCTATGGTGTAGCAAGGGTGATCTTTTGTCCAATTCCCAGTAAGTTCCTCAGTTCTATCTGAGACCTCATCATCTGCATGGCCTTTACTGTCCAAATTTCTATCAGCATTCTGGTTACAACCATTTAACCAATCTCTAAAATGTTCCAAACATTCTCCCATCTTTTTGTCTTCTTCTAAGTCCTCCAAACTCCTCCAACCTTTGCCCATTACCCAGGTCCAAAGCTTCATCCACATTTTCAGGTATCTGTATAGCAACACCCCACTCCTCGGTACCAATTTTCTGTATTAGTCCATTTGTGTTGCTATAACAGAAATACCTGAAACTGGGTAATTTACAAAGAACAGAGGTTTATTTGGCTTATGATTCTGGGACAGCTGCATCTGGCACAGGCCTCAGGCTGCTTCTACTTATGGCAGAAAGCAGCAGGCAGGCAGCGGGTACAAGCAGGTCACATGGCAAGAGGAAGCAAGACAGGAGGGGAGGTGCCAGGGTCTTTTTAAACAACCAGCTCTCATGGGAACTAATAAAGTGAGAACTCACTCAGGCCCCCTCCCCCAGGGAGAGCATTAACCCATTCATGAGGGATCCACCCCCATAACTCAAACTGCCATACTGGGGATCAAATTTCCACATGAGTTCTGGGAGGAGAATACATCCAAACTCCACCACACATTGTACATCTGTTAAGGGAATGATATCTACAATGTATAAAGAACTTACACAACTAAATAGTGGAAAACCAAATAATCTGATTAAAACATGGGCAAAAGACTTGAACAGACATTTCTCCAAAGGAGAGATAAAAATGGCCAACAAGTATATGAAAAGGTGCTTAACATCATTAATCATCAGAGAAATGCAAATCAAAACCAGTGTGAGATACCACTTCATGCCCATTAGGATGGCTAGATAACAATTGTTGGTGAGGGTGTGGAGCTTTGGAAACCCTTGTGCACTCTACAATTCCTGGTTGGAATGTAGATTGGTGCGGTCATTAAAAGGAAAACAGTATGGAGGTTTCTAAAGAAATTAAAGATAGATCTATCATATAATCCAGCAATTCCTCTTCTGGCCATATGCCCAAAAGAAATGAAGTCACCACCTAGTGAAGATATCTGCACTCCAATGTTCATTGAAGTATTATTCACAATAGCCAAGATATGGAAACAACCTAAATGTTTGTTAATGGATGAATAGATAAACTGTGATATATATATATATATATATATATAGGAATATTATTCAGCCCTAAAAAAGAATGACACCTTGCCATTCGCCATAACATGAATGAAGCTGCATGACATTGTGCTAAGTAAAATGTCAGCCACAGAAGAAAAAATACACATTGAATGATATCACTTGTTTGTGCAATCTAAAAATAAAAATTAAATATACAGAAATAGAAAATAAGGCAATGATTACCAGGGGTTTAAAAAAAGAAAGTCCTCTCTTTGATGAGAAAAATAGAGTTTCAATAACTCTCTCTCAATATTTTTCTTTCTTGAAAAAATTACTCTGGTCTAGTTTGCCTTCCTAGGATGGAGAGTATCATTTTAATGCCCTGATAAAAGCATAAGAAAAGAGGATTCCCAAGAGAACAACCTTCTAGAAGAATAGTTTACATGAAAGATAAATGATTCAATGCAGGAAAAAGCCAAGAGAAGAGTGTCTTTACCTAAGTAGAGTTCTATTTATTATGTCTGCTGATTTTCCAGTTTTCTGTATTTCAGAACTCTTCTATCAGGAATTACACAGAAAACATTGTTACTAATGATAAATGCTTTCTGAATTTAGGGTGACATTTTATTGGGCACCTTTTTTGGGAGGCTATGAAGCTTCATACTCAGCAGAGAGTATGATGCATATAAAGAAAAAAACATAATTGAAAAAATGTAATCTCTGTCAAAGCTAAAATATAATTTACCTAGATTTTAGTGAAATGTTACAATCCCTAAACCATTAATAATTTACTAGCATAGAAGAGTATTTTCTATTCTCCCAAAACAATTGGTCTAGTGTTTCTAAGTTTTTGCAATTATATTTATTTTATCATTCTATTTGATAATTAATTTAAGTAAACATTTTTTTTCAAAGTAGATAATTATTTAGGAGAAAATATAAAACGTTTAAGTCTACTCTTTGATACTTTTGAATACCAAAGAGCAATTCCAGCACTTGGGTTTAACGAACATAGCAAACTTTAGGAATAATAGTTTACTATTTATAAGTCTGGAGGTAAATTACATTTTTTAAAACTTTTTTATTGAAACATAATTGAGTATACATATTTGTGGGGTACAGAATTGAATATCAACACCTGTGTCCAATATATGGTGATCAAATCATGATAATTAAATATATTCATAATTACCTAATGTAATTATTATTTGTGACTTGTTACCAATCTCTCTATAGTAAGTTTTGCCAGATAGTGGAAGCATTTATAATAGCAAGAAGTCCATTATTGGAGCATTGTCAGTATTAATTGTCCAGGCAAAAGCAAAAACTGTTCAGTGATATAAAAAAATCAAGAACTTTCAAAGAACCTTCAAGAATACAGAGTTAGAATTGTTTGTGACAATTTCTACTGAAAAGTAAATCTATAGGTATTTTTGGCATCATTTAGAAACATGAATTTTAAAAGGTGTAAAATTTGGCATGATAGATTTAAAATACTTTGGATAAAATTCTAAGAGTAAAGGCTATAAAATATAAAATATGGAAAAAATGCCTCCAAACAGACTAACACAACAAAAGACTGATTCTTGGATTTAGAGTCTTTGAAATTTTTGCATAAATGCATACAAATATATACATGTGTGTTACAGGAATGTCACGACTTTAGACTTTGTTTTTCTTCACTGATGTAAACCAAACAGTTTCTGGAAGTGTTATAGCCAATGCGTGGGTGGAAAGTTAATCAACAGATTGTACCATTCTAGCTTTATGTTGTCAATTAATTTAATGTAATACATTACAATTAGGTTTATAAAAACTAAACTTATAGTATTCAAGGACATATTTGAGATGATAATGCTGCAAAACTAAAATATTTCCTTAAAAGAGAGAGAGACGGAGAGAGAAGAGACCTCTTTGGCTTGTATCCTGCTCTTCCACTGTTTCCTCTACTTTTTAAAAATGTAATATTTGGCTCCACCCTGCTGCCCCGAACCAGCACTGCACAGGTGAGCCTGCCAGCACCAGCCAGCCAGTGGAACTGCGTGGCTCCAGACGGCCCCCACCCCTGCTGCCCTGGACCCAGGCAGGGGGGGAGTTCCAGGCCCTGCCCCACCACCCCAAACCAACACTGCACAGATGAGCCCACTGGCACCAGGCAGCCAGCGGAACCACATAGCTCCATGTGGCCCCTCATCCCACCTCAGACCCAGGGGGGAGAACCAGCCTATGGATCTGACCCACCAAGTTTGGCCCAACAGAACTCCACACATTAGGGGCTCATTCTATGACCACAGAGTCTAGAATGGGAACCAAGTTGGTTTAACATAACCACCACCACCCTACTGTCAAGTAAGAAAGTCCACCCCCTGCAGTAGCAACCAAGGCCACTCCACAGCCAACCTCAGTGAAACAGAAGCAAACCCCCTACCAAATGACCAAGCGTTACTGAAAAAACACTAGAAGTACAATCAATAAAGAAGAAATGACACCACCAAAAGGATACGGTAATGCTCCAAAGTCAGACTCCATGGAACAGGGAATCCTTGAAATGTCTGAAAAAGAATTTCGAGTAATGATCTTAAGAAAACTTGAAGAAATAAAGGAGGACTCAAAGAACACAATGAAACAAACAAACAAAAAAACCCAACCAGAATATGAAGGAGGAAATCTACAAAGAGATTAATACCATAAAAAAGAGCGTAGCAGAACTTCTAGAAATGAAAGACTCACTCATTGAAATAAAAAAAAACATGACTGAGAGCTTGAGCAGCAGGGTAGAGCAAGCAGAAGAAAGAATTTCAGAGCCTGAAGATGATCTTTTTGAAATAACTCAGGCAGACAGAAAAAAAAAAAAAAAAGGAAAAAAGAATTTAAAATAATAAGAAAAACCTAAGAGAGATAGCAGACAATCTCAAGCACTTTAGCATCCAAATTGTGGGTATTTCTGAAGGGCAGAAGAAGAGAAAAGGTGTCAAAAAGCTACTCAAGGAAATAGTAACAGAAAAATTCCCAGGTGTAGGGTGAGATACAGACCTTCAGATCCAGGAAGCTCAAAGGTCCCCAAACAGATTCAACCCAAAAAGATCCTCCCCAAGTCATATTACAGTTAAATTTGCAAAGCTCAAACACAAAGAGAGAATTCTACAAGCAGCAAGATAAATGCATCAGGTCACTTATAGGGGAACCCCCATCAAACTAACAGCAGACTTCTCAACTGAGACCCTACAGGCCAGAAGAAAGTAGAACAATATATTCAAAATACTAAAAGAAAACAAACTGCCAGCCAAGAATTCTTTACTCAGCAAGGCTCTCTCTCAGAAAAGAGGGAGAAATAGTGTATTTCCCAGACAAACATAAGTTGTGGGAATTCACCACCACACAACTACCCCTGCAAGAAATTCTCAAGGGAGTCATTCATCTGGATTCTGAATAATGGAGGCCATCATCACGAATACACAAAGAAGAGCAAAACCCACAGTTGAAACGAAAATGCCAGCAAGAAAGAGAAAGAAGCTAAACCATTCTGCCTTAAATCCCCAACTCACATTGAAGAAGAGAAATAAAAGGGGGAAACAATGATCAAAAGATATTTAAACCACCTAAGTAGAAATTAAATGACAGGAATTAAAGAACACTTCTCAATAACTACTCTAACTGTGAATGGACTAAACTCCCCATTCAAAAGACACAGACTAACTGACTGGATTAGAAAGCTAGACCCAAGTATATGCCATCTTCAAGAGACCCACCTCACCTGTAAAGACACTCATAGACTAAACGTGAAGGGATGGAAAAAGATATACCATGCAAATGGAAACCAAAAACGAGCAGGAGTAGCTATTCTTATATCAGACAAAATTGACTTTAACCAAAAACATTAAAAAAGACAAAGAAGGCCATTTTATAATGATAAAGGGAACTATCCAGCTAGAAGACATAACAATCATAAACATGTATTCACTCAATACTGGAGCACCCAGATATATCAAGCAAATGCTCTTAGACCTAAAGAAGGAGATAGATCGTAATACATAAATAGTGGGTGATATGAACATGCCTCTCTCAGTATAGGACAGGACTTACAAGCAAAAAGTCAACAAAGAGACAGAGGATTTAATCTAAACCCTAGACCAACTGGACTTGGCAGAGATATACAGAACATTTCACCCAATAGCTAAAGAATGCACTTTCTTCTCATCAGCTCATGGTACATTCTCCAAGATAGAATACATATTAGGTCACAAATCTTGTCTCAGCAAATTTTAAAAAATTGAAAGCATTCCAACAATCTTTTCAGACCACAGTGGACTAAAACTGGAGATAGACAATAAGCAAACCACTGGAAGTTATACAAATACATGGAAAATAAATAATAGGCTTCTGAATGACCTATAAGTCCAAGAAGAAATTAAACAGGAAATCAAAAAATTTCTAGAAACCAATGAAAATAGAGATGCATCATACCAAAACTTGTGGGATACTGAAAAAGCAGTACTAAGAGGGAAATTTATTGAAGTAAATGCTTATACCTAAAAAAAAAAAAAAAAAAAAAAAAGGAAAGACTCCAAATAAAAGACCTAATGTACACCTCAAAAAACTTGAAAAACAACAACAATTCAAACCTAGAAGCAGTAGATGGAAAGAAGTAATTAAGATCAGAGCAGAACTAAATGAAATAGAGACCCAAAAAAGAATAGAAAAGATTAACAAAACTAAAAGTTGTTTTTTTGAGGAGATAAACAAAATAGACACGCCATACCTAGATTAACAACAGCAACAACAACAACAACAACAAAACGAAGAGAGAAGACCCAAATAACAAAAATCAGAAATGAAAAGGGAGACATTACAACTTACACCACAGAAATACAAAGAATCATTAGAGACTATTCTAAACAACTGTATGACAACAAATTTGAAAATCTGGAAGATATGGATAAGTTTCTAGACATGTATAAATTACCAAGACTGAACCAAGAAGAAATAGAAAACCTGAACAGAGCAATAACAAGCAAGGAGATTGAAGCGGAAATTAGCAATCTTCCAACAACAACAAAAAAGCATGAGTCCAGATGGCTTTACAGCTGAATTCCATCAAACTTTTAAAGAGAAGTTAATACCAATTCTCACGAAACTGTTCCAAACAATTGACACAGACTCTACTCTCCCAAACTCATTCTATGAGGCCAACATAACTCTGATACCAAAACCAGATAAAGATACAACAAAAAGAGAAAATTACAGGCCAATATCCTTGATGAATCTAGATGCTAAAATCCTCAACAAAATATTAGCAATCAGAATACAGCAACATATTAAAAACAATATACACTATGATTAAGTGGGATTCTTCCCAGGGATGCAAGGATGGTTCAACAAACAAAAGTCAATAAATGTGATACATCACACCAACAAGCTCAAGGACAAAGACCATATGATTATCTCAATAGATGCTGAAAAAGCATTTGACAAAATTCAACATTCCTTCATGACAAAGACTCTCAACAAATTAGGTACAGAAGGAAAATATCTTAACACAATAAGAGCCATTTATGACAAGCCCACTGCCAGTATTACTCTGAATGGAAAAAAAATTGAAGGCCTTTCCCTTAAGGACAGGAACAAGACAAGGATGCCCACTCTCACCACTTCTATTCAACATAGTGCTGGAGGTGCTAGCTAGAGCAGTCAGGCAAGAGAAAGAAATAAAAGCAATCCAGATTGGAGAAGATGAAGTCAAACTTTCCCTACTTGCAGATGGCATGATACCATATATAGAAAAACCTAAAGACTCTATCAAAAAACTTCTAGAGCTGGTTCATAACTTCGGTAACGTTACAGGATACAAAATAAATGCCCACAAATCAGTAACATTTATATACTCAAGTAATGAATTAACTGAAAGAGAAATAAAGAAAGTAAGCCCATTTACAATCATCACCAAAAAATATGATACCTAGGGATCAATTTAACCAAGGAGGTTAAAGACCTCTAAAATGAGAATTATAAACCACTTCTGAAAGAAATTAAAGAAGACACAAAAAGGGCCAGCCCCATGGCTCACTTGGGAGAGTGTGGCACTGGTAGTGCCGAGGCCGTGGTTTTGGATCCTATATAGGGATGGCCAGTGCGCTCACTGGCTGTGCGTGGTGAGGACAACACTATGCTGAGGGTTACGACCCCCTTACAGGTCAGAAAAAAAAAAAAAAGAAGACACAAAAAGATGGAAAGATATTCCATGCTCTTGGATTGGAAGAATTAACATTGTGAAAATGTCTATACTACCCAAAGCGATCTACAGATTCAATGCAATCTCCATCAAAATACCAATGACATTCTTCACAGAAATGGAAAAAACAATCTTACCTTTCATATGGAAAAACAAAAGACCCAAAATAGCCAAAGCAATCCTGAATAAAAAAAAAAAAAGCTGGAGGCATAACTCTGCCTGACTTCAAATTATACTACAAAGCTGTTGTAACCAAAACAGCATGGTACTGGTATAAAAATAGACATTCAGACCAGTGAGTAGAATAGAGAACCCAGAAATCACTCCTCTGGCTTATAGCCATCTGATATTAGACAAAGGCAACAAAAATCTACATTGAGGAAAAGATTGCCTCTTTAACAAGTGGTGCTGGTAAAACTGGCTATTCATATGCAGAAGAATGAAACTTAGATATTCATCTCTCACCATACACTAAAATCAACTCAAAACGGATTAAAGACCTAGGTATAAGACCCGAAACCATAAAATTACTAAGGGAAAATACAGGTGAAACACTTCAGCAGTTAGGTCAGGGCACAGGCTTTATGAACATGAGCCCAAAAGCACAAGCAGCAAAAGAATAAATAAACAAATGGGACTATATCAAACTAAAAAGTTTCTGCACAGCAAAAGAAACAATCAACGTAGTGAAAAGACAACCTACAGAGTGGGAGAAAATTTTTGACTACTATGCATCTAACAAGGGACTAATATACAGAATATACATAGAACTCAAGCAATTATACAGTAAAAAAAAAAAAAAAAAAAAAAAAGACCCAATTAAAAAATGGGCAAAGGAGCTGAATAGACGTTTTTCAAAGGAAGACATACAAATGGCCAACAGATACATGAAAAAATGTGCAACAGCACTAGTCATCCAGGAAATGCAAATTAAAACCACATTGAGATATACCACCTCACTCCAGTTAGACTGGCCATGATCAAAAAGATGGTGAATAACAAATGTTGGTTAGCGTGTGGAGAGAAGGAACCACTACTGCACTGTTGGTGGGACTGTAAATTAGTACAACCACTTTGGAAAACAATGTGGAGGTGTTTCAAACAACTACAGATAGATCTTCCATATGAATCAGCAATCCCTCTTCGGGGTATATATCCAGAGGAATGGAAATCATTATGTCGCATAGATACCTGCACTCCCATGTTTATTGCAGCTCTGTTTACAATAGCCAAGATATGGAACCAACCTAAATGTCCATTAATAGATGATTGGAAACTGTGGTATATACACAGCATGGAATACTACTCTGCCATTAAAAAGAATGAAATACTCCCATTTGCAACAACATGGATGATCCTTGAGAAACTTATGTTGAGTGAAACAAGCAAAGCACAGAGGGATAAATAACTCATGTGCTCACTCATATGTGGGAGCTAAGAGAGAAAGGAAGGCAGGAAAGAAAGACCACAGTAGTCCCATGATCCAACAGAGGGAAGGAACATTCCTAGGGCTGCAAATTGAAGTTGAGGGGAGAAGGGGAGGGGGAGGGAGGTTGGGTGATAATTGGGAGGGGACAAAGGGTACAAAAGCAATTTGTGGTAATGGGTATGTCACCAATATGAATCTGGCCCCCACATCATGGGCAGAAGGGGGAATAATCAGTTTTGTATCTCAAGAATATTCAAAATAAATATATAAATAAACACATATTAATTGGAAGTAGGAAAAGAAAGCATGGTTGAAACTCTACTTTGTTGAACCTATAAAAATGTTACATAGACACAGAAAATACAAGACTAAACAGAGTTATTAATTCCACCGATGGTAAAATATTCTTCAATATTCCACACAAATTGCTTGTTATTTTAAAAGAATAAAGGGCCGGCCCCATGGCTCACTCGGGAGAGTGCGGCACTGGGAGCGCAGCGGTGCTCCCGCCGCGGGTTCGGATCCTACACAGGTTGCGATCCCCTTACTGGTCACATAAATAAATAAAAAAAAAAAAAAAATCAAACCTGCGCTCTAAACTTGGTATTAATTTTATTACTGAGACATGTTTCACTGTTAAAAGCACCTTGCATCCAGTCCCTGATCAAATTAGCAAATATTTAAAATTAGAGCAAAAATGCAAAAATAAATAAATAAATAATAAAATAAAAATGTAATGTTCCTTTTTTACATGATCTAGACTCTAACAATTTTTACATAAATATTGAACAAAACAGCATCACGCAGAGGAAAAGGATTTAATGTTGAATAGGAAAGAGGCCTTTAGAGAACTAATAAGGCAAGATAAACCCACAAGGATCACTGAAATACAGTAGAGAAAAAAGCAAAAAAGGTATAACCTCTCACAAAATAAGTTAAATTCCCCTTAATCCAAAATGAGTGAAGAAACAAACAAAATCCTAGTTTTGGGTCATTCCAAAGCAGACCCAAGTCAAGGACTTTGGAGCAGGTTTTTTACTGGGTAGGTAATCACAGGAAACAGATGTGAGGGAGTTGGAGAAATGAAAGGGAAGGGAGAAAAGCCATTACAAAGTGCAGTGATGTGCAGATGAATACTAGACAGTGGGAAACACACTTTAGTTTTGTCCCTGGGGAGGCTGGGGAGGCTGGAACATTGGTTTAGGGTTGTTCTCAGGCTCAGCAATTACAGACCCCAACTAGCTTCTATGGCATTAGAGAAATCCCTCAGGTAGAAAAGCAGAGAGGCTCCAAGGTAGGAGGTTTCAGTATGCAAGAATTTTTCTACCATAGTTTCAGGTGAGCTCAGATGTGAGCCAAGGATGAGCGTGGAGGCAAACTGAATTTGAAGAATCAGTGGATGTGTTGAGTTTTGGGTGTATTGTTGGCATAACATTCTCAGAAGTCAGCACTTGGCAGAATTGCAATTGCAGAAAAATGTAAGCACTGGGAGAAGGTTGGAGGTTTTGTGAAGAGAAATAAAATCAAAGATCTGTGGAATTTCATAACAGAGAAAATAAGCCTGAATTGGCATACATGTTCAGGCTTTATATGTAGGTGAGATGAATGCATTTTGAATCATATGGTCACTCAACAATTCTCTTTGTAAGAAATGTATACATTTAATACTGAATACCTGTTGCTAAAATTATTTTTAACTCTATTCAATGTAATTTTTGAACATTAGATACATCCAGGAAAAAATTAAATGGGAAACTATGCCCCCCAACAATACTGTAGAAGTCTTTTATATGGATTCACGTGATAAATACCTAATCAGCTAATAAATGTTGAATACCTGTATGTACTATGAGCTAGGCTCAGCTAATCTCTTTTAACAGAGAGGAACAGGAGTGTAAAATGGTTGTCAACAAACATCATCATCAACAACAAATTGAGATGTCTGGAGAAAGAGTTGTGGAAAACCAGAGGACGAAATAACTGAAAATTTAATGAAAAGTCTGGGAAGGGAAGAAATCTGTGCTTTGTTTGGAAAGCTAAATAGATGTTTCCTAGGAGAGAACTAGAAAACGTTATTCTAAAGCAGGTACAGTGTTAGAAATTAGTATGCAGTACATGATAAACAATGAGAATTCAATGAAGAATAATTAATTTGGAAAATATACAGCACTGTAATATTATTTTTCTCTTTTTTTCAACTTTTAAGTGTCTAGATAAAGTTTTTCAGTTTTCTTCACGTAGGTTCCAGATACTTTTTGTTAAATTTATTCTTAGGTCCCTCTTATTTTGGGCTTTGTAAAATTGCTTTTTTTTCCCTGACAAGTAACAGCTAGCACAAAAGACAGCATGATTTAAAAATACACATATTTATCATGTACTTAGACATTGTAATGAAGTACTCTTTATTCTGGAAATTTGTCAATTGATTTTTTTCAGGTTTTCTAGGCATAAAGTCATACCATTGAAAGTTGTGGTTATAAAGTAATTTCCAATTTCTAATTCACTAAAAGCTTTTAAAAATCAAAGTAGGTGCTGAATTTTATCATTTGCTTTTTAAGAATCCTTAGAGATGATTATATAGGTTTTTCTTTAAATTACTGCTGTTAAGAAAAGCATTAATCGATTTTTTTATGTTGAACTGTCTTTGAATTCCTGAAACATACTTTCTTGCATCATAATGTATTATTTTAATATACTGTTTGGACTGACATGCTAATAACTTATTTAAAACAACGAAATCTATATTTATACATGGATGTACACCATAGTCTATTCTTTTGTAAGCTATCTTTATCGGGTTTTTGTAACAGGGTCACACCAGTTTAGCAAAATGAACTAGGAAATTTCTACCATATTTTACTCTTTACAAGTTTATATAGCATGATAATAATCTGTTCTTTGGAAGTTTCAAGAGTATGCTCTTCTAGCTGAGGCAGTGTTTGTTGGCATGTATTTTATATCATCATTTTCATACTATTCTGTCATTTAAGAGTGCAATTGTATTCTTTCTTTTGCCATATGGAGTTTATTTACTTTAAATTTTCTAATAATTTTTCAAACTACAATTTATAGAGCATGTATTATTTTTCTAAGCCCATTTCGCTTATGTACTTTATCTACTTTTACTCTTAGAAAATTATTATGAGATAGGTATTAATATTTCTAGTTTGGATTTGTGGAAACTGCAACTTAGTGAGATTAAATTAATTGTTGAATGTCCTAATGTCCTAGCTCTTCATTGGACTATAAGCCTCTGAGAACACAATGTCCTGTCCGTTTTTATGTCCTATATTTCCTGTACAGTTCCAGGCAGATTACAGACACTCAATAATTACTTTTAGAATTGAATAGAGCATGCTTCTGCCTGACCTGAAGATCTTTCTATGGACTTCCAGGTAATGAAGTATTGCTGCTTCTCTTTATTATGATGATAATTGTATCAAGGTAAAGCAAAACTAGTCATTATATTTGAGTTCAGAAAATTGTAAGAGGTACAAGTTTTATATTTCTATCCATTAGTTGAGTTTATGGGGGTATAATTTACTTTCAATATAAGGTACTCATTTTTAGTGTAGAGCTGGATTAGTTTTGACAAATGTATTGCTCCATGTAATCACTACCCAAATCAAGATATACATTTCTATCACACAAGAAAATTCCCACTGGCCACTTTGCAATCAATCTCCACCTCATTCTTGTCACTAGGCAACCACTGAAATCCTTTCTGCCACTATGACTTAGCTTGAACTGTTTCAGAATGTTATCTGAAGGAAATAACACAAAAATATACATTTTGTGTCTGAATTTTTTCACTTAGCATGTTTTTGAGATCCATCCATGTTGTTATCAGTAGATTATGGCCTTTGAATGGTGCATAGCATGCTATTTTATGAGTTTACCACAATTTTTTAATCCATTCATCTACTGGAGGACATTTGGGTCGTTTCCAGTTTTTGGCTACTATAAATGAAGTTGCCGGAAATTTTAGTGTTCAAAACTTTTGTAGATCTAATTTTTAATTTTTCTTCAGTAAATACTGAGGAGTAGGATTGCCTTGTTGGCTATAATGGAGGGGAAGCATTCAGTAAGCTTCCATTAAGTTTTCTGTTAGCTGTAGATTTTTCTTAGATGCCTGTTATCAGTTAGTGGAAGTCCCCTTCTATTTCTAGTTTCCTGAGTTTTTATTATGAATATATTTTGACTTTTTAAAAAATATTTTTCTTCATCTACTGAGATACTAAAATTATTTTTATCTTTTATTCTGTTAATAATTTATGTTAATGTTAGAGTGCTAAACCCACCTTGCATTCCTATGTAAACTCCATTTTTATCTTTTCTCTGGTGCCGTTTTCCAAAGATCTGGCAGTACCAGACTCAGAAGCATGCTTCCTCAGCTCACGAACCAATGGTCCCTTGCTTGGTCTCTTGCTTCCTGTGGAATTTTCAGGATATTGTCCCTATGTAAGGATCCAGGGTGATTACCATGCTAATTACTTTGAGTTTTTTCTTTCAAGAAATTCAGTCTTTCAGTGCCCCTTGTTTAATGACTGATAACAGTTTCCACACACAGGTTTACAGTTGGTGTGACAGAAAGACTAGCAGTCCATCAGTAGTTACCCTGTAGAGGCCAGTGATGAAACACAACTTAATTTAATTTATTCACCACTGAATGTGGGAATTAGTATAATAAACCATTTCAACGACTTCAAAAATTATGTTTCATTAATGTGAAGTTCCATGAATTTCAACAAGTTCACGGAAAAACAGAATTAAAAGATAGTACTAATCTTTGCATGAATTTTTTGAAAACCCCTCATATTTGGCTAGGAAACAAATACTCAGAAGAAGTCAGAAAGAGAAACATTTATAATTTCTATGAATTTCTTAAAATTTGAATAATACATTACAGCAATTTATGAACTTTCATTTTATCTTGCATTGCCAGTATTGTATTACTTCACGTATTATCAAACACATATTTCACAAAACTTGACATTTATGTAAAGGCTATGCATGCTTTTATATTTTTAAATGCTAAAGACAGGACTTTTAGTAAATAGGATAAATCTCTTATTTTCCTGCATTTGTGTTTCAGGAAACATAGAGACGATACAATCTATGTAGGTGAGAAGAGCTTAGCAAAATATATTTGGTCTTGAGCCCTTGAGCTCCACCTTAATCTTCAAGGTGATGAGGACCTGTAATTATACTTGATCTGAAAAAATAAAGGTTCATGGATTGCTTTATAATTTTCTTTTAACCAAAATTTTTTGTTTCTAAAAGGAAACGTTTCTCACCACTACAAAAAACCATAATGACCATGTAGCAATGTCCCTGCTTTATTTCTGATTTTAGTAATTTCAATCTTCTCTTTTTTTCTGTCAGTCTAATAAAGGTTTGTGAATTTTGTTGATCTTTTTAAGAATCAGCTTTTGGTTTTGTTGATTTTCTCTACAGTTTTTTAATTCTGTATTTCATATACTTCTGTTGTAATCTTTGTTATTTCCTACTTATATTTGCTTTTGTTTTAGTTTGCTCTTCTTTTTCTATTTTCTTAAGGTAGAAGTTTACATTACTGATTTGAGATTTTTCTTATTTTTAATACAGGTGTTTACAAGTTTAAGATTTCCTCTAAGCACTGCATGAACCCTGTATCCTATAAATTTTGATATGTTGTGCTTTGATTTTTATCTCAAAGTACTATACAATTTCCCTGTGATTTATTTTTACCCATTGTTTAATTGGGAGACTGTTGTTTAATTTCCACATATTTGTGGATTTTCTAAATTTCCTTCTGTTATTGTGGTCAGAGAACATATCTTCTATGATCTTAGTCTTTTTAAATGTATTAAAGCTTGTTTTGTGCCCTCCCCCCCAAAAAATCCTACATTTTACATATTGTAATAATGAATATGACAACTATCCTGATTTGATCATCACATATTTTACACAGATACTGACAGTCAACTCTGTACCCCACAAATAAGTATAATCAATTATGTTTCAATAAAAATAAAATACTATAAAATAAAATGGAGTATGTGTTCAAGTGTGTGCACAGGTGCATTGTGTGTGGCTATGTGTGCATGCTCATGTGTATGTGTTGCAAGTAGAGGTAAGGGAAAGGTGTGTTTCAAAAGATGAGAAAGTTAAAAAACATCAAGTTTATCAACTTAAACAAGAATATTCTAATATACTTGTATGTGGAAATTCAGTAAGTATATTCATATTTTTTTTTCTTTTTGAGGAGAAAAATATGCAACAAAAAATATGACATGGCAATCACAATAATTCCTTGAACTTATTAAGAGAAGAGAATAGAACTGAGGTTGCCAGTGGTGGGAAAGCGGGAGAGGGAAAGGGGAAAGGACAGAATTGGTAAAGAGCCACAAAAACCAATTGCATCATATAATGACAAATTAAAAATAAATAAATAAATAAATAAAATAGAATCCATTCAACAACTAACAATTAACTAACTAAATATATAAATTGCATTTCCCTTACGGCTAGTGATGTTGAGAATTTTTTCATGTGCTTATTTGCCATCCAGTATGGGTTTTTTTTTTTTTTTATTTTGGTGAGGAATATTTTGTCCATTTAACTATTTTACTTATTGTGTTTTGAGTTTTCTTTGCATATTCTGAATTTTATTTTTATTTTTTTTGGTGGATATCTAGTATGGGAATCTAAACCCCTTCTACACCACCACTCTGTAACCAACTAAACTAACAAGGCAGCCCAGCTTTGTATATTCTGCATTCAAGTCTTATTAGTTATGTGATTTCTAAAAATATCCCCCCACCGTCTTTCCAAGAACAGTTCTTAATTTTGATGAAATCCAATTTTCAAGTATTTCTTTTGTGGATCACACCTCTGATGTCATGTCCTATGTTATCTTCTAATAATCTACAATTTAAAATTCTATGTTTAGATCAATTATCCATTTTAATTTAATTTTTATATAACATACAAAGTAAGGATAAAAGGTTATTTTTTTTCCTGTTGATATGTAATTGTTCCAACACTGTTGAAAAGTCATTGCTTTCTCCAGTAAATACCCTTTACAGCTTTTTAAAAGTGGTCATATACGTGTGAGTCTCTTTCTGGAATGTACTCATCAAGAAACATTTTTAATCTTTATCTGAATATGACACTGTCTTGATTACTGTAGACTGATAATAAGTTTTGAAATCAGCTCATTTTAGTCCTTCAATTTTACTCTTCCTTTTCACAGTTGTTTTGGCTATTTCGGTTCCTTCATATTTCCCCATGACTCTTAGAATCAACTTGCCAATTTCTACCAAAAACCAAAAAACAAAACCCTTCATCTTGTTTTTTTGGAATCTCACTGAACCTATAGATCAATCTGCAAAGAATTGTCATATCTTTACAATATTCAGTCTTCTAATCCATGGATATAGTATATGTCTCCATTTGTTTAAAATTTCTTTTATTCTCTTAGTAATGTTTTATATTATTCACCATACAGGTCTCCACATTTTCCCAAATTTATCCCTTTTTCATATTTTTCAAACCAGATTTATTATAATATAATTTACATGCTACATAATTCACCCGCTTAAAAACGTACAATTCTGTCGATTGACATTTACTTTCTTGATGGTATTCTTTGAAGCACAAAAAGGTTTAATTTTGATGAAGTGCGTTATTGAAGAAGCCATTGCCTAATTCAAGATCATAGAGATGTACACCTCTGTTTTCTTTCAGGAGTCTTGTTGTTGTAGCTCTTATTTTTGGGACTTTGATCAATATCGATTTAATTTTTTTACTTGGTATGAGGGGTCAGGGTCTAACTTCATTCGTTTGTGTGTGGAAATACAGTCATCCCAGCACCATTTGTTAAAAAGAATATTATGAATAGTAAGAATAAATGTTATATTTTTACAGATAGCTGGTGGTTTTCATAATAGTGAGAGACAGTTTTTACAATGGGATAAATGCTGTGCTAATCTCTAGGCTGTATTGATGAACATGATAGACATGTCACTCTTCATGGAGCTCATGGTCCAGTTCTAGGAAAAGGATGTTTTCTATTAATATTGAATAGTTTAAAAATACACACTGAAAGTTAGAAATCAAACACACTAGTTATGTAATATGTGCTTGTCAAATATTCATTTCAGGAAACTTCTATCAGTTTTTAAGATGTATAAATTTTGTGAAAATCTCATAATGTTCATGGTGTTGGACACAAAATTAATATTTATTTTTATAATTCTGATTCGTTTAAGTTACAAAATGTTTCATGAGAGCAAAATAAAGTCCACAAAGCTTTATGAGATCATATTTTAGGACTGTACAAAACTTGTTTTTCTCCCTTGAGAAACAGGAAGTCATGTCTGCCCAAGAGTAAACAAACTCCAAAAGAGAATTTGAATTTGGTCTGAAACTAAAAATCCACAAGATTTGGGTTGGTTCTAAACATAGACAAACATTATTTCTTCCTTCCTATTATTATCCTGACTAGCCTCCTGCTGCTGCATGATTACCAACCACAATCAAATGCTTTTGTTCACCTTAATTTTAAATTATTCAACTTCTAAAGGATTGCTATTTATCAAAAAAAAGAGAATAAACTGCATTATTTCCTTGTCTGTAGCAATCAAATTAAATTAGCTCAATCACAGTTCTCTATATGAAGACTAGATGGCACATAGAAGATAAAGAAATTTAAAAAAAAATTAATTGGTACTCCAAGTCAAAACAAACCTCAAAGCCTCTCCAACGGAAAAGCAATATAATGCTTAGGGGTACATGGAGGACTTGGAGAAGATTCAGAGGCCAGCCATTAAAAAAGCATCTGTCTGGAATGGCTTAGCTATCCACATGCCGACAGAGTGGGTCTGGGCCAAAGTGCTTCATGAGGTCTCTTGCAGCTCAGATGGGCAATGATTCTCTAAATCCATGTTGGAACATGAGATTGAGTGAAACTGTGCAATAACCAGAATCCCATTATAACCCTATTTGAAATTGGCATCTGTCCCCACAGCAGGCTCAACATGATCATGTCTTTAACCTTGAAATAACCCAACCTCACATTTTGTACATGTGATCTTTTGTACCCCATAAAAAATGATGGAGGGATTTTTACTATTCAGTAACATAAATACCTGTGGAAACCAAGACCTGTGGATAAACTTCCCAGAAACTGAGATTACTTTTTCTCAAGAACATGAAAATAAAACACGGATCAGTGTAGGAAAAAATAAATATCTTTCTTTCCTATTGCTAGGTTCATGGCTGAGGTCCCTACAACGAAAGATAGACTAACAAGAGAAGGGCATACAAATTTATTTAATAGAAGTTTTATGTGACATGGGTGTGAGGTAATGGCAATAAACTGAGGGGCAACTTAGCAAGCCCTGTTTGTTCAGATTCTTTGTGTCTCTGTGTCATTGGCTCCTTTCCTCCAGTTACGGGGAGGGTACCTCTCATATGAGGATCCTATTACCTGCTTCAGGGATGGAGAGAGGTGAAGGACAGAGAAACCTTCGTGTTTCTGCTGTTTTCTCAAATGTCAAGGTGCCATATTTTGGACTAGCTTGTCCTGAACCCCAGCATCAGTAACCACAGCCAGCTAATCTACATGCACACTGAGATAACAGAGTGCTGGGTTACCTAACAGTCTTTTCCAGGCATTCCCTATGTCAGTTAGTAAAACTATCAACTCAAGATCCTGAGTCAGAAACCTCTTCTTTGCTTCCCAAGTTAATGAGTAAGTAGTAATAATTTAGTCTCAAGTATTACTCACAAGAGGAGCTCTCCTGTCACTCCTAGGTCTATACCAGAGTTCAGTCCCTTAGCAGTACTTCATATGTACTAGTGCAGCTGACACTTGAAGGAATAAAGAAACCTTAGACACACTACAAAAAGAATTAGCAACATAGTGAACGTCTGGTAAACACTATCTAGCCTAAGAGATAAATAATACCCACACAATTGATGTACCCAATGTGGTACTATTCCCTGACTACATCCTCTCGTCACACAAGCCCTGAATGAGTAGCTTCTAACTTGAATTTGAGGTCTATCATTTTCATGCATTTCGTACTCTTCATGTATGCATACATATACATATGGAGAGAGAGAGAGAGAGAGAGAGAGCAGTGTTTCAGAAAGAAGGAAAGGGTAGCAAGAGAAATATAATGTTTGCAAGAGAATATTTATATATATATGTGTGTGCATGCTCATAGACATATCACATACACACACATACTTGTTATTTTAGTTTCCTTCTGTAACTTGTGTTTATTGCTTAACTTTATTTGGTATCCATGTTGATTTGTGAAGTTTTAATTGTTTGTTTATGTTCACAGCTGTTTGTATACAATTGTGTGATTTTATTATAGTGTATTTGCCATTTTTTTGATGAATAATTACATTCTTTCCAGTTTTTCTCATAAATAAGGTTACTATGAACATTATTTTACCTGTTGTCTTGAGTAATATGCATGGATTCTTTAGATTATGCAGCTGGGAGTGGACTTGGTGGATAAAATGGTACCGTATCTTTAGCCAATAGACATGGCTGTAACATTTTATACCTCTTTGTCAAGGGGCTGTAACATTTTGCACCTGTACCAAAAGTCTATGTATACCTCTCTTGTGTATTTAGGTACTGCTGACATTAATTTTTACAAAACACTAAATTGTTGAATTTTTATCACTCTGGTCTTGATCTGAATTTTCTTGGTGGCAGGTGAGATAAATTATTATTACTTTTTTTTTCAAAGTTGTAAATGTTTTACTTAATTTTAATTTTTAAAAATTTTTTGGTGTGGTAAAAAATATACGTGTAATAAAATTTTCCATTTTAACCATTTTCAAGCATACAATTCTGTGAAGTTAATTACATTGACAATGCTGGGTAACCATCACTTCTATCCATTGCCAAAACTTTTGTAATCCAAAACATAAACTCTGCTCCCAGTAAGTATTAACTTCCCATTATTTTTCCTCCAAGTTATGGGTAGCTTATACTTCTGTCTTTAACTTTTTTAAGTTTATTTTTTCTTAATTGACTGAGATAATTATGTATATATGTGGAGTACAATGTGATATATGGGTATATTTGAACAGTGTGTAATGATCACATCTGGGTAATTAAGGTATCTATCACCTTAATCATATGTCATTTCTTTGTGTTGGGAACATTCAAAATCCTATTACTTAGTTGAAATTATACGATAAATTGTTAACTCTAGTGTCCCTACAGTACTATAGAATACTAAATATTACTCTCTTTCCTATCTAGCTATAATTTTGTATCCATTGACTATGCTGTCCTTATCCCCCGTCCACTACATTTACCAGTCTCTACTAATCACCATTCTACTCTCTACTTGTATAAGATCAACACTTAATTTACACATATGAGTGAGGATATGAGCTATTTCTTTTTCTGTGCCTGGCTTATTTCACTTAACGTAAGTTTCTCCAAGATCATCCATGTTGCTGCAAATGGTTGAATTTCATTCTGTTTTATGGCTGAGTAGTATTGCATTGTGATATAAACTATACAATTTTCTTTATCCAATTATCTGTTGATGGACACTTACAAGTTGTTTCTGAATCTGGCTATTGTGAATATGGCCACAATAAATGTGGGAGTACAAATATCTCTTCAACATGTTTATTTCCTTTCTTTTGGATATATATCAAGTAGTGGGATTGCTGGATTATGAGGCAGTTCTACTTACAGTTTTTTTGAGAAACCCCCATACTGTTTCCCATAATGACTGTACTAATTTACATTTCCTGCAACAATGCATGAGTCCCTCTTTCTCTGCATCCTCACAAGAATTTGTTTTTTTCTGTCTTTTTTATAATAGCCATTCTAAGTGGGGTCAGATGATATGTCATTGTGGTTTTGTTTGCATTTCTCTGATGATTAGTGATATTTATTATTTTTAAATATGCCTGCTGGCCATTTGTATTTCTTCTTTTGAGAAATGTATATAAAGCTCATTTGCCCATTTTTAAATTGAATTATTATTATTTTTTTTTTACTATTGAGTTTTTTGTATATTCTGGATATTTATGCCCCGTCGAATGACTAGTTTACAGATATTTTCTCCCTTTTTGCAGGTTGTCTCTTCATGCTGTTGATTGTTTCCTTTGCTGAGCAGAAGCTTTTCAGTTGGATATAATCCCATTTATTTTTACTTTTGTTGTTCGTGCTTTTGAGAAGTTATTCGTAGAAATTTGCTCAGTCCTACATCCTGAACCATTTCCCCTGTGTTTTCTTCTAATAGTCTTATAGTTTCCAGTATTAAGTTGAAGTCTTTAATCCATTTTGAGTTGTTTTTTGTATATGCTGAGAGATAGGATTCTAGATTTATTCTTCTGAGCACGACTCTCCAGTTTTCCAAGCACTTTTTAAAGACAGTCTTTTCCCCAATATATGTTCTCAGTTCCTTTGTCCAAAAACAGTTGGTTTTAGGTACATGGATTTATTTCTGTATTCCATATTCTGTTCCATTGGTGTGTGTGTCTGTTTTTGTGCAAGTACCATGCTGTTTTGATTACTACAGTTTTGTTCTATATTTTGAAGTCAAGGTGGCTGATTCCTCCCACTGTATTATCTTTTCTCAGAATTGTTTTGGCTGTTTGAGGTTTTTGTGTTTCCAAATAAGTTTTTGGATTGTTGTTTCTATTTCTCTGAAGTATTTCATTGGTTATTTGATGGGGAATGCATTGAATCTATTGGTCAATATTGATAATACTGATTTTTCCATTCAATGTTCATAGGATGTCTTTCCATCTTTCTGGTCATCTTTAATTTCTTTAATCAGTGTTTTATACTTTTCACTGTAGAGATCTTTCACCTCTTTGGTTAAATTCATCCCTAAGCATTTTGTGTTTTTTGTAAATGGGGTTGCTTTCTTGATTTCTTTTTCTGCTAGTTTGCTGTTGGTGTATAGAAATGCTACTAATTTTTGTATGTTGATTTTGTATTTTACAACTTTACTTAATTTGCTTATGTCCAGGAGTTTTTTTAAAATAGAGTTTTTTTTTAAAAGTTTCTCTCTATATAAAATTATGTCATCTGCAACCCAGGACAATTTGACTTCCTCCTGTCCAATTAAGATGACCTTCATTTCTTTCTCTTGCCTAAGTGCTCTGGCTAGAACTTCCACTACTGTGTTGAATAAAAGTACTGAGAGTGGCATCCTTGCCTTGTTTTAGATTTTTCCCATTCAGTGTGATGTTAGCTGTGGGTATGTCACACATGACCTTTATAGTGTTGAGATAATTTCCTTCTATACTTAATCTGCTTTTTATCATGAGAGGATGTTGAATCCAACTGAATGTGTTTTCTGCATCTATTGAGATGGTCATTTTTTCCCCATTTACTCTATTGATGTGGTATATCATTTTTATTGATTTGCATATATTGAGCCATTCTTACATCTCTGGGATAAATCCGCACGATTATGGTACATCTTTTTGATGCACTGTTGGATTTAGTTTGCTAGTATTTTATTAAGGATTTTTGCAGCTATGTTCATTAGAATTTTTCCAAACTCATACTATGAGGCCAGAATTACCCTCATACAAAAGCCAGGCAATGACACACACACAAAACAAAACTGCAGGCCAATATCCCTGATGAGATAAATTATTTTTAAAGGTTTTTTGGACACTGAGATTTTTTCTATGACTCACATGTTTATAGTACTTGATATTTTTCATTGGGGTCTTTTTTTTTTTTTCTTCTTGATTTGTGATACTACTTACATAAATTCAATTATTTTGTTGAATTTCTTGCAATGTCTCTCTTTGTCTGTGGTTAGATTTCTCAGTTTTTAAATAGTGTCTCTTGATAACCAGAGGTACGAAGAGTCTTCAAAAAATTAATGGAAAGAGTTACATTATCTTTTAATTTCATTTTTCCGTGAGCTTTTTGAAGTACCCTTGTACTTCATTTTAATATAGTGGAATTAATCTTTTCCTTTATGACTTAATGTGTTTGTCTAGAAACATTTTGTCCTAATCTGAGAGAAACATTTCCTTCTAAAGTTTTAAAATATTGCTTTTTGTATGTGGGGCAATAATCCACCAGAATTGATTTTTGTTGGGGTATGAAGTAGAAAACTATGTGTGTGTTTTTTGTTTTGTTTTTGTTTTATGCTATATGGACAAGTATTATTTAAAGGTAAACAATCTTTTTCCCATTGATTTACAATGACCACTCTGCTTTAAGTCAAGTTTTTATACATATATGTGGTTATCTTTGAGCTCTCTATTTTGTTCCATTAATCTATTTTTTTAATCTGTGTGAAATACCACATTGCATTTATCAACAAAACATAACAATAATCTTGATTTTCAATTCTGTAAGTCACTGCATCTTATGCTTCTTATTTCCATATACCTTTTTAAAAAATCTCTCTTTCAAGTTCCGTTAAAAATATTTGAATTTTGCTTAGAATTTCAGGAATTTGCATATCAGTGAGGAGAGAATTGTCATATTTATGATATTTAATCCTCATAATAACTTGTTTTTTCTTTCTCTTTGTTTTGTTGATATCAGAAAGGTTACATTTTTAAAATTCTATTTTAGGGTTGCCAGTTGTTGAAATATAGATTTAAAAAATTTTTCTTAGATTCATTACTGCTCTGAATTGTCATTAATTTTAATAATTGTATTAGATTCATTTAAGGTTTTTGAATTTCAACATTTTGTCTGAAAACAATTATAATTTTGTTACTATCTTTTAGCTAAATATGATATCCATTAATTTAATCCTTTAACCTAACTTTCTACTTATTTTTTCTTACCTTATTTTGATAGGTAGAATTTCCAGTATACTGCTTAACATAAGGACTGATAGTGGTTATGTTTGTTGTTTATAAGGGGAATATCTGTAAGTTTTAAAATCTAGTAGGAACGTTTTGCAGTACGATTTTTTGTTTTCTTTAAAGTTATGAAAGAGGAAGTAAGAAGACAAAGACGAGAGGTACAGTTGCCACATAAAAGGCAATGGCAGCATTCGAGTAATTAGATCTTTCTACCAGCTACTTTCAAAAAATGGCAGACGTCCACTTTTTGATAAGCCAAACCATTTTTTCTGGCAGAGAAGGTGGAAATGCTGTGAATTCCTTTAGAAGCAAATGTCCTATAAATTAATTAACTGCTGTTTTCAAAAGCAGTGTGTTTACTTTCACACCAGTGTGGAGTATACATAAAGCAAATGTATTTCACTGGGCCTGGTTTTCCAAAGCCTTGTGGTTTCAAATGCTAACCTTGCAAAGGACAAGAAATTTTCCCCTGGCTATAGTCTCTTTTGTAAGATAAAGATTTGTAACACAGCAAGGTTGCTGGCTCAAAGACAGACAGGTTACTGATTGATATGTAAAGATCCTGGGAAATTGCTGTAAGAAGAGAATGTTTGCTAAAATCAAACTTTTGCTGGTGGATCAACTTAACTTCTTGAAAATTGCATTATGGAATGTCACCTTGCTTGTTTTACTGTATGTTACCAGGTTCTACTGTTAAACTTGTTAAACTATACTTAACAAAAACTCCACCTATGTTCTCTTGCTGTAACTTCCTGGTCTGGAGAATAAATGCAGGAAGAGAACCCCAATTCATGGTTAATTTCCCAAATGGAAGGAATGCCTTGCTCTTGAGGATTCCAGGAGATTAACCCTTTTTGGTGCTTCTTACTGCTCAGAAGAGATGGGCTTTGAGTAATCTTTGGCAGCTCTGTCACCCAGGGAAAAAGGAGTGACAAATCCGTGGGAGGCAAAGCAACACATCAGCTCATTTATTTATGGATTTCTATATAAAAACATCATGAAGACATAATTATGTAAAAATAGGAAAATTGAAATTCCATCTATGATTTTTTTCTATGCCATAATTCTCATTTTTATTCTGTCAAGTGAAAATTATTAAATAGTATTAAGGGAAAAAAATAGAATGAAGTCCTAATTTGAGCTCACTAAGCTCTCCATTATCTTCAATCTCATTTTGAAAGACTCCTTGTCTCTCTAACCAAATAGAGTCTTGGCTTCTTCCTGTTTTCTTATCCCGCAGCTCAATCAAGCAGTGTCTTCCCAATTTATAATTTCCTCTTGCATTTGTGTGCCCTTTGATTATTTGTGGATCATCCTCTGTCACCCTTATCCCCTTCTTTCTTGTCATAATAATCTACTGATCTCCTAGTTATTCTATCCTATTTAGCAAAGACATATTATCTGTCTCACAGCATTCCTCTCCACCTCAACTTCATTCTTTCTCTCCACACAAACCTCTACATCAACCTGGTTGATTTCAGCCTAACTACCCACTTTGTGAAACTAAAATTTATAAGGAACTAAAAGGTGTTTTGAATATATTTTTATACATAAGCAGAATCTTACAAATCTACCCCTTGCATTCCCTTGGATAAATGTAACAACAATAACAAAAAATAAATTATGCACGGACTTTGTGATGATTGCACTCAAATAAATAAATTGAGGAACAGACTAAGTTAAGATTAATAGAATTCAACAGTTATTATCCATGAATATGAATAGTTGTTTTGTATTGGACTTACATTCTGATTTATGAAATTTTATGAAAATGAATTTTTTTGTTTGCTTTTTAGTTTAATATAATTATTATCTAATCTAGAGCTCATAAATTTAATTTTGATCTTTTGCAAAAAGAGAGTTTCATAAATGAAGCTTAGAATCTTTATAACAAAAGAAATGTTATGAATTTTATAGTTTGAGCATCATATTCGTGAATGATGGCTTTGGTTATATATGCTTATATTTAATTTCATTGCAAAAAGTCATTTGAGGCAGGTTGGACGAATGCAAAAACCAAAACAGGCAAATTATAAAAGAGTTATGGATCAAGAACTGAGAATCATAGAAATAAAAAGTTAAAATTTGGGGAAGAATGTGTATTGTTTTCACATCATCGTAAAGTCAAAAAATAGTAAGTGGAGCCATCGTGATCAAACCGTTGTAAGTAGGTTGTAACCGTTTGTATTAAAAATAATAAATATATATAGTTCACATAATTAGAAGAGCCTAAACCTAAATAATATGAAACAGTGGACAATACTATTAACATATTTTTGTAAACTACCTGCTATTTATTTAGGACTTTTATTCTTTATGCCCAATCTTAATCTTAATTTGCTGAAAATTTACCTCTATTTTATACACACATGAACTACTTAAAGTTGGCTTTATGAAACTAAATAAAAAATTTGTAATTTACTTAGAAATCCTTTATAAGAGCATATACCCACACAATACAAACTGGCCAATAAGTTTTGTTCTTCCCCTACAGGCTCTTAAATATTATTTTTCATAATTAACACCATACTCTGTTTTGTGCTTCTTAGAGAAATATAATTATTTTTACCCTTTGTAGGCTAGAAGAACCAAGCTCATGATATAACAAAATCATAACAGCACAATTTGAAGCACTTAGGCTTAAAATCATGATTTTGCAAATGTTTCTTTGACAGTTGAAGATTCAGAGCTATCATATTTCCTGACAGTTTTGCAGACTGGATACCAGAGTTTATTGTCCAACATCAGTTTTACCTTCTCCAGTTGCATCCTTTACATATATCTTGTTGCCTTGTAGCAAAGGAAAGTGGATAATTTTGAACTCTTGTTTGTAGATAGAGAGTGTGTTCATTAGTTAGGTAAAGTGAATTCTCCTGCATAATGCATTATTCAAGTATTCTTAGTTACTAACATCTAGCTCTTTGCTACATCCTCTTACAACAAATACATAGTATGTGCTAGAATTAGCAGTAAAGGCAGTGAAATTCCTGATCTTGACTATGGATTATCTTTATCTCAAGGCTGTAGGTGATTAGGGAAGAGCCACACTTTCCTCTGTGACTTACATGATGGATTGGATTGTGATACCACCAAAGGTAGTCAAAAAGAAAGGAGAGAGCACCGCATAAGAGGTCAGTGCAGGAGACTTAGGTGATACTGTAAGAACAGCACTACTCTGAAAAATCAGTATGTTTTGTGTTTAAGTTTGGTGTAGGTACTTGGCAGGGCCAAAAAGACAGAAAGGAAAAAGGAAAGGAAACTAAATCACGTAATGAAAATGCTTACTCTCCTTTGAAGAGGTAATTGCACTCCAGAAAGACATGTCGCTGCTATTTATGTTGAAACCAGTATATATCCAGCACAGCCTACGCTGATTACCACAGCTCACTATATCACTATTTACTTCTACTTCAAAAAAAAATCTTTCTCAACACTCTCTTGCAAATTGACTTAGTAAGGTACTAGCTAACTTATGAGACTATGCTCCATGTAATTGTCAAAAATGCTAGAAGCATGTGTACTATTTTACACACATTATCTCATTTGATATTTACAACCACTCTGTAGAGTTATTAGTTTCTTTTACAGATGAGAAAACAAACTTGCGAGGTGAAATGGTTTGCTCAATGTCACACAACAAGGAATGATATCATCCAGAGTTGGAACCTTAGGATACAATAAAATAAATCTATTTAGCCATTTTCTTTTGGGGCTCCTTCAAGATTGATAGGTTAAAATAAAAAAAAATTTTTTTTTTAAATCACTAACTCTTTCTAAGCAATCATCCAGTATTTCCACCCACCTAGCCTACATCCTTATATGAATGAAAGTCTTTTTTGTTACAGAGAAACACAAGCCAAAACTCACTTTACAGACTCCTTTGTTAGTCCTATTTCATGATTTATAAAGCATCCCTCCATTAAAAATTGCATTACTTTTTGTGTAATTAATTATAATGTTTTAATTCTGGCAAGATCTTATAAAATGATTAGCTCCAGTTAAAAATTCCTTGGGAAGCCCTCATTGGATCACATGCCCACCTCTGGACAAATGATTTAGGTTAGGGGGGTGAGGGACTAAGAACTTCCCATTGAGACCACATATTGGTTGGTAGAGAAACATGGAATGAGGGAATGATACTTTAAAGGCAAGGACGGTAACTGGGACATGGTTAATGAAAGATCCTTTTTGTGTTGAGAATTCAGGATGATTTTTGTATACTTCAGAAAACATCGTGTAAGATATTAGATTTGAGTGGATATTAAAGATGAGCAGGAGTTCAAACAAAGACGTGAGGAGTAGGAGTGCATTCTTTGCAGAGGGACTAGAGTTGTGTAGGCAGCATCACCTGAGTCTTAAAACTTTAGATTGTAAGTGCTTAGTATATTTTTCTTATGTTGAAGTAAATGTTATGCAAGTCTTCAGTATCTTCTGACATTTTAATTTTTTGCCTCAAATCACATATTTTTAAAAAATATGAAATTTGCAGTGAAGAGCTGTGTCTCAGGTTTCTTTTTCTTTTTCTTTTCTTTTTTTTGAAAGAAATGCAAATGATTTTTTAAATGATTCTTATTTTACATCCTAAGATGTTGTGGAGCAGTTGTGGGGGAGGGGGAGAGGGGAAAGTGGAGAGGTATAGGGTGGGAGGTGAAGGAAGGAAGGAAGGAACGGGGTGTGGTTGAAGCCTGTGGCACAGCCCTCATTCCAGCAGGGGAGCCCAGGGAGCTTCTGCTGGCAGCTCAGTCGTGGATGGGTGTGGACTTTTGGGGATCGTGGCTGAGACCCGCAGCTCCCCACCGCTTCAGCTTGGGAGGCTGGGGGCTTCTGGTCCTTCTAGGTTTTATAGGTGTTCTTTGGTGGTGGTGTTAGACATATACTGGTTAATATCAGAAATTTGTCTCTGATCTGTGGGTTTTATGTGTTTTCTTTTAGTTCTGTGTAGGATTGTTAGCTACCCCTACCACTTAAACTATGCACTGGGACTAATGTGCTGTCCTTTGCTTACTTCTAAAATGGGGGAACTTCCTGTGGGGACATGTACTTGAGCCCTGTGGTTGAGCTAAATTGCTGCTTTGTTGCTGATTCTCTGGGGAAGGCTTTTTGTGCAGTTCAGGTTTTAATGGTTGATCTTGTAAGCACTTCTGGGTCTTCTGAGGTCTGTACACCTGGGTTGTGTGGAAACTCTGGCCTGAGCCTGAGTTTTTTCAGCAAACTGTACCCCCTGAAGTTCTATATCCATGACCAGTCTCCACTGAGTGATCATGTGCTGATGGAAGGGCTGATCAGCTGTCCATAGTGTGTCCCTGTGTTCCCATGGTGGGCCCTTCTCACCCACCCCCCTCTCCAAACACTTCCCATGGGATCGGCCATGCACCAGTCCCTTGCAATGACTCACCGGCTTCTGAGTGGCTCCTTTTGTCAGTTGTCTATGGCCCCTCACTCCTATGTGGGCCCACAGGGACCCTGTTAGTGGTCTTGCTTCCCTGGGGGCCACTAAGGTCCTCTTCTCCCCTGTAGCCTCCAAGCAACTTCATACAAAGGGCACAGCAGTGTCTTTTGTCAGCTCTTGCTCTGTGTGCTCACTAGAGCCAACCTTGAAGCGGCAAGGGCTTGAAATGGTCAGAGCCATCCTTTCATTCTCTCATCGTGGCTTCTCCCACCTTCATGCACTCCATAGATCTCTCCTTCTCTTCCTTTGAGATCTAGAAGCCCCAGCTTGGCTGTCGTTGCTTTTTAATTGTTGTAAATTGGTTTGTGAGAGAGAGTGATGCTGGGGACTGTTTATTCCACCATCTTGATCAGAAGTCGAAACCTCAGATTATTTTTTTCCCATGGAAGGCAAGATATACAATCTCATCTTTATGTTAGACGGTCACTAACTTTTTTGACCCATATGGGTAAATAAGTAGTGTGTTGAGAAACAGAGATATACTGGAGTCAAATTACCAATGATAATTTAATGACTTGAGGATTCATTTAATATTAAAATGCATGAAGTAATTTAGAAATTTCTTGGTCCAGAAATGAAGTGTAAGTGAATTATTTCTGTCAATATGTACAATGATTACATCTAGTGTACTTGATTGTATTTCTGCTTTTTATTTCATTGACTTCTGCCTGAAAGACTCCCAAAGTGGGTAGTCAGTCAGTTCAGGGAGACCCTCCCAAGGAACAGCGAGACCACGAAGACGGATGCAAACAGCAAGAGGTTTATTTGAACACACGGGTACCCGGGCGACACAGTCTTTTGGAAGACTGGCGCGCCGAGTGAAGCTCCTGGGTCCTTTTTATAGCAAAAAGCGCGGGTACAGAAGCGAGAAGCGAGTTTAATTGGTCAGTTCAAATAAGCGCGGGTACAGAAGCGAGAAGCGAGTTTAATTGGTCAGTTCAAATAAGGCCTGGGGTGAGCTTCGGTTATGTGGGAGTCCTTGAAACAGCTGAGGGGCACCCTGGAAACTGGTGGGAGTCCTTGAAACAGCTGAGGGGCACCCTGGAAACTGTTGGGAGTCCTTGAAACAGCTGAGGGGCACCCTGGAAACTGTTGGGAGTCCTTGAAACAGCTGAGGGGCACCCTGGAAACTGTTGGGAGTCCTTGAAACAGCTGAGGGGCACTCTTGAAACTTTAACTGACTTGTCTATTTCTGGGAATTATCCGCCCTTTGCCTCGGGCCGGGGCCCAGGTGCATAACCACAGATATCCTGTTCGTTATCTGGTCTCAACCTCAGGCTGTACTTTTCCTATGCTAGGGACTTTTAACCAGGGTAATGTTTTGTGCCTTGCAAAATGGCGTTACTACGGCTAGCTTAAAAAGTTCTTTCTTCATTCCCCCATTTCTTTTGTGGATAGCTCTAATCTTAGAGCGGAGTTAAAAGTTATTTTCATTATCTATAGTCTGATATTTTTGTCTAAGAACCAGGACTTTAATTGTACTTATTCTATCATTGATGAATTGGACTAACCTGTTGATGACACAGGGCCCCAGAATGAGCAACAGAAGAAGGAGTACTAGGGGCCCGGCGATGGTTGATAGTAGGGTAGTGAACCAAGGGGAGCTATTGAACCAACCTTCAAACCAGTTTTGATCTTTTTGGCGCTCTAACTGTCTTTTATCTAGTCTTTGTTTGAGTTTGGCCATGGTGTCTCGTATCACACCTGAATGGTCTACATAAAAACAGCACTCCTCTCTGAGGGCCGCGCAGAGGCCTCCCTCTCTTAAAAACAGTAAGTCAAGGCCTCGCCTATTTTGGAGTACTACCTCAGATAGAGAAGTCAATGAGTCCTCTAACTTGCTGACTGAATCCTGGAGGGCCCGGAGGTCAGTGTCCATGGCAGTCTGGAGCTCGGTTAGGCCCCGCTGGAGGTCTATAGGTCCTTTAATCAGAGCAGCCGAGCCGGTACCTATACCTGCCACAATTCCCAGTAGGACAGCTAGGGTAAGTGTGAGAGGTTCTCTCTTAAACCTGGGATGAGGGTTGTCATAGGCCTGCAACAAAGTTTCTTCAGGATGGTAATAGATGCGAGGAATCAGCTGAACCTGGACACAGAAATCCTTAGACTGATTAAAAACTGAGAGGGAAACGCAAGGGGTGAGACCGGTGCTGCAAGCCCACCAGCTATGGTTGGAGGGGAGAAGGTACTGATGGTCCCCGGAGGAATTGATGGATAGGGTCTGGTTGCAAAGATGTTGATGGGTAGAAGGTATTGTTCCTATACATAACCCTTGTCCTGTGACCTCTGTGAGAGTAAGCTTTCCCTGGGTCCCCCAACGGCAACTCTCGGCGCTGGTATAATTGGCCTCTCCCAAAAAGGCTATTCCTTCATAGTAGGGGGGGCTTATGGCCAGACAGAGCCAGCAATGCTCTGTGGCGTTCGGGTTGGTGGCATTTAGAGCTAGGAAGGCCCCCTGTACAAGACCAAAGAGCCTGTCACCCGTGGTGGGGGGTAGAGTGCCTGGTGATAGGAGGCTCTGTGTAGCAGTGCTCCTTTGTGCCGCGGGGGGTTGCCTGCTAGTCATTGGGTACAGCTTGTTGCTAGGAGGTCCCTGTTCTGCAAGGACGGGGTCGGGGCCCACTGCCACAGTTGGCATATTGGTGATATCTAGGCGAATGGTGAACAGTACACCTGGATCGTTTCCCGTCAAATAGAACCTTAGTCCCCAGGTTCTTCCTTGTGCCCAATCTCTGGAATTTTTTCCTTTCTCTGTGAATTTTATTTTAAGGGGGTTACACCAGCCGGTGTTGTCACAGTTTTTACTGCTATCGTTACGTTCTACAGTTATGAGGTCCCATGAGGAACTAGGTCCCCAGTAGACTGTCCCCGTGGTTTCACAACCCCATTCTTTGCAATATAGGGATTCCAGCCCTCCGCACCTTCTAGCTTCTGAAAGGGTCCGGCCATCCCGGGGGCACACGTAGAAGGGGGAAGCGGCAAGCCTGTTTCTAGCTCGGGGATAGCTGCACCCTGGGACCCCCCAGGTGATCTGATTATAAGCTTTTGTGTAGTCTGAATCAGGGGGTCTGATCTGGGCCTAGCCCGATGCTATGTATCCCGGGATATCCCAGGTCTCAATACCCGCCGCCAGGGCACATACATCAGGTTTAAGATCGGGCCACCAAGTCCAAGGCGGCTGGGTAGCCTGTTTGGTCCAGACAACTTCTCCAGTTTGGGACAGTACCTTCCAGGTGAGGATCACAGGCCGGTGGGGGTTCTTACCCGGTGGACTCATTTTTCCGCCGCCGAATACGCAGCTTAAGAGGATGATCAGTCCTTTCCAGCTCCCAGGTCTCGTTTGGTGCCGGGGGTGGTGCAGGCTTGAGATGGGAAGCATGGACCCAGGCAGCGATGCCATCAACTTTTACTGCGGTCGGGGTGGTCAGCAATACCAGATACGGGCCTTTCCACCGAGGCTCAAGGTTGCTGGGTCGATGGCGTCTGACCAGCACTCGGTCTCCGACCTGGAACGGGTGGGGGACAGCTATGGTACCGGGCTGATATGTCTCTTTGATCTGGTCCCAAATCTGGGTCTTCACAACTTCTAGAGCCTTTAAGTGGGTAAATAAGACAGGGAGAAAATTATCATCGGGACCCAGTGTTTCTCCCAACTCAAGTATGGGGGGGGGTCCCCCGTAGAGGATTTCATAGGGAGTTAGACCGAACTGGCCAGGGGTATTCCTGGCTCTGAACAGCGCTAAGGGAAGGAGGGCCACCCAGTCTTTTCCACCGGTCTCTAAGGCCAATTTAGTTAAGGTCTCTTTGATGGTTCTATTCATTCTCTCTACTTGACCTGAGCTCTGGGGCCTATACGCACAATGTAATTTCCAATTTATCCCCAGTTGTGTGGCTAGTCCCTGGCTTACCTGAGCAACAAAGGCTGGGCCATTATCTGACCCGATCACCTTAGGGATCCCGAAACGGGGCAGGATTTCTTCTAGTATCTTTTTACATACAGTCAGGGCCGTTTCCGTTTTGGTAGGAAAAGCTTCTACCCATCCAGAGAAAGTATCTACAAATACTAGCAGATACTTGTTTCTATACCGGCCAGGCTTTACCTCTGTAAAGTCTACTTCCCAGTATACGCCGGGTCGATCTCCCCGTTGTCTTTTTCCGGTCTCTCGGTAGGTGGTAGCCGCATTAGTCATGGCGCAAGCTGGACACCGATTGGCGACTTCTTGAACAGTGGACCGGAGGTTCGGGATGGAGAGGCTGGTGCGGCTTGCCAGTTGAAGGAGCTTTTCTGGTCCTAAGTGTGTTAGCTGATGTAACCGCTGAATGAATTCTTTTCCCTGGTCAGGAGTGAGCTCTCTTGGCTTGGTCCTAGCTTGAGCAGGCTCGATTGGCTCTTGAAGCTTTGTAGTTTTTGTTAGCACCTTGACCGACAGGGCGGCTTGTTTTGCAGCCTCGTCGGCCCTCCGGTTCCCGGCCGCCACAGGGTTATTTCCTCTCTGGTGGCCTGGGCAGTGGATAATGGCGACCTGCTTAGGGAGGTAAATGGCCTCTAGCAGAGCCAGAATTTCTTGTTTATTTTTAATGTCTTTTCCAGCAGAAGTGAGCAGTCCCCTCTGTTTATATATTGCCCCATGAATGTGAGCAGTGGCAAAAGCATACCTGCTGTCCGTGTAGATGTTGATGTTTTTTCCTTCGGCTAGGCGTAATGCCTGCGTCAAGGCTATTAGCTCGGCCTTCTGGGCTGATGTCCCTTCTGGCAGGCTGCTTGCCCATACCGTCCGTTTGCCATCTACGATGGCGGCCCCTGCTTTCTTCTTACCTTCCGCAATGAAGCTGCTACCGTCTGTATACCAGGCAGGCACTCCGGGCAATGGCTGGTCCTTCAGGTCCCGTCGAGTCCCAGCTTCTTCAGCAAGGATTTCTGAGCATTGGTGTACTGGGGTGGATTCTGACTCGACTGGTAGTAGGGTAGCTGGGTTCAGGACAGCAGGGGGCGCGAAAGATATTCTTTCGTTTAGCAGCAAACTCTGGTAATGAGTCATTCTGGCATTGGTCATCCACCGATTGGGGGGCTGCCGCACGATACTTTCGAGGCTGTGGGAAGCAATCACAGTCACATTTTGCCCCAAGGTTAACTTATCAGCGTCTTTGAGGAGGAGTGCCACTGCAGCAACCGCTTTTAGGCAGGTTGGCCACCCACTGGCCACTGGATCCAGTTTTTTTGATAGATAAGCTACTGGCCGTCGCCATGGTCCTAGGGTCTGAGTAAGCACTCCTCGGGCTACACCGGCTCTTTCATCTACGTACAGAGTAAATGATTTGGTGAGGTCTGGGAGAGCCAAGGCGGGGGCAGACAGCAAGGCTTTTTTTATGTGGTCAAAAGCCTTTTGATGCTCCTCGGTCCAGGTAAAAGGAATGTTTTCCCTTGTCAGGGGGTACAAGGGTGCAGCCAGGGAAGCAAACCCAGGAATCCAGAGCCTGCAGAATCCGGCAGTACCCAGAAATTCGCGGACCTGCCTGGGGGTTGTGGGAGTAGGGATCTTCATAACTGTAGCTTTCCGGGCCGGGGTCAGCCATCTTTTTCCCCCTTTGAGCAGGTACCCCAAATAGGTGACCTCTTTCTGGCATAACTGGGCCTTTTTAGCTGATACCCGGTACCCCAACTTACTCAGTTCCTGCAAGAGCTTTTGTGTCCCTCTTTTGCAGCCTTCATATGTGGGAGCTGCCACTAGGAGGTCGTCCACATATTGGAGTAATATGACCTGGGGGTTGAGAGCCCTAAAAGGAGCTAAATCTCGGTGGAGGGCCTCGTCGAAGAGAGTGGGAGAATTTTTGAACCCCTGTGGCAGCCGTGTCCAGGTCAGCTGACCTGTGTTACCTTTTTCTGGGTCTCTCCACTCGAACGCGAACAGTGGCTGGCTGTTGGGGTGTAGTCTGAGGCAAAAAAAGGCATCCTTGAGATCCAGGACTGAGTACCAAGTGTGACTAGGCGGAAGGGAACTCAGGAGGCTGTATGGATTTGGGACCGTGGGATGAATGTCTTGCACCCTTTTGTTAATTTCTCTCAAGTCTTGGACTGGCCGATAGTCATTGGTCCCTGGCTTTTTTACTGGTAGCAGAGGGGTGTTCCAGGGCGATTGGCAGGGCACTAAGACCCCTAGGTCTAAGAACCTTTGGATGTGGGGTCTGATGCCTTCCCGGGCTTCTTTAGTCATTGGATACTGTCGGACGGCCACCGGTGAGGCACCTGATTTCAGCTCTACTACTACTGGTGGGACGTTATTGGCCAGTCCCATACCTGTCTTTTCTGCCCATACGGTGGGAAAAAGTTGGAGCCAGGATGGGTCGATGGAGGGAGAGGCCGGCTTTTCATACAGCCGGTATTCTTCTTCTAGGTTTAGGACCAGGCACATGGTAGAGTGATCTCCCCATGTTACTTGTGGGCCCTCTGTGGAAAACTGGATTTGAGCCTTTAGTTTGGTCAGGATGTCCCGGCCCAACAGAGGAGCAGGGCACTCAGGTATGACCAAAAAGGAATGGGTCACTTGCCTATGTCCGACCCTTAAAAGTCTCTGAGTGGTCCAGGGGTAGACTTTGCTGCCGGTCGCTCCTACTACGACTGTCCGCCTGGACCCTACCTTCCCCATGGGTTGGGTCAGCACCGAATGTTCAGCCCCGGTATCGACCAGAAACTCGATGGGGGTCCCCTCCACTGTCAATGTTACCCTAGGTTCGGGGAGGGGGTCCGAACCCCGACTCCCCTAGTCATCTAGGGATAGAACCTTGGCTTCTCTGATGTTCTTTTTCCGGGGACATTCTCTTGCCCAGTGACCCTTCTCTTTACAGTACGCGCATTGGTCTTTGTCTAGAGGGGGTCTTCCATCCCTAGGTGTTTTCTTTGCCCGGTTGCTCAGGTTCCCTGTCTGCCTATCTCTAGACCCTCTTTCACCTACCACTGCGGCCAAAATCCTAGTTAAATTTTTTTCTTGGCGTTTATCACGCCGCCTCTCTCTCTCTTCTGTCTCTTTTTTTTCTCTTTCCTGTCTTTCTTCTTCTGTTTCTCTCTTGTGGTACACCTTTTCTGCCTCCTTTACTAAGTCTTGTAAGGAAAGGTCTTGGAGCCCCTCTAGTCTTTGTAACCTTTTTTTAATGTCTGGGGCTGACTGGCCGATGAAGGCCATTGTGACCGCAGCCTGCTGCCCCTCAGAAGAGGGTTCAAACGGAGTGTACCTTCTATAGGCCTCCATTAGGCGTTCTAAGAAAACCGAAGGGGGTTCTGCCGGTCCCTGCAAGACCTCTCTTACCTTGGCCAAATTGGTGGGGCGCCGGGCTGCCCCTTTGAGACCTGCCACTAGAGTCCGGCGGTAGACCAGAAGACGCTCCCTACCTTCGGCCGTGTTGTAATCCCATTGAGGTCGATTGAGGGGGAAAGCCTCATTAATGAGGTTCTCGAGTTGTGTAGGGGCCCCGTTATCCCCGAGAACGTTCTTGCGGGCCTCCAGAAGAATCCTTTCTCGCTCTTCAGTGGTGAAGAGGATCTGGAGTAGCTGTTGGCAATCGTCCCAAGTGGGCTGGTGAGAGAACATAAGGGACTCAAGAAGTCCCGTGAGACCTGCTGGTTTTTCAGAAAAAGAAGGATGGTTAGACTTCCAATTGTAAAGATCTGCTGAGGAAAAAGGCCAATACTGCAAAGGGACCAAGCCATTTGGCTCAGCTGGGGGCCCTATGGCTCGGAGGGGCAAAGCTACGGTGGAGTCAGGACCGGAGCCGTCTCTCGGACTGCGAGGTTGGCGGCTCCTAGTCCCCGCAGCCGGTCCCTCAGGGCTAGGATCACCGGGCGCTCGGCCTGGTGCCGATCTGTTTCCCTGAGGGGCCAGAGGGGGCAGCGGAGCCGCCGGGTAAGGTGGGGGTTCAGAGAGAGAAAATAGGTCATCTGGTGTCGGGAGGACGGGGGGTTGGGGAGGGGCGGAAGGCTTCCTTGTAGGTGGCCTTTGAGTATTTTCTGATCCCGAAACAACAGCGACTTTGCTGGAGGGTGGCACCCAGGGAGGGGGATTCTGGGCGAGGTCTTGCCATACCACGACATAGGCAACCTGGTCCGGGTGTCCTCCGGTCTCCTGAAAAACAATCTTTTTAACTGCAAAAATGACAGAAAGGTCAAAGGTTCCCTCTGGCGGCCAACCTACGCCGAATGTGGGCCACTCAGACGAACAGAAAGTCTGCCATTTTCCTTTTTTGATCTCCATGGACAGATTGTGAGCCCTGGCTTTGACATCTTTCCAATGATCTAGAGTAAGGGAGAGAGGCGTAAGGGCACCTTGCCCCATCTCGAAAATTTCCAATAGGGGAACGACGACGCAAAGACCTATCACAACTAAGACAAAAAGAAACCAGAAACGGCGACGAGACCGAGTGCCGTAGAAATAGAAGAAAGAGTCCGATGGCAGAACGCGCCTCCCGAGACGCGGTGAGACCAAAACACAATAATCCTCTGCCAAGGGGTCCACCAGGCGTCCCTGGTCCTCCCCTGATCCTGGGACGTCTCCCAGGATTGCCGGGTGGCGAGCCCCCGAACACGTCTGTTCGCTACCCGCACTTCGCTCCCAGAGCGACTAACCCGGAACAAACTGAAACCAAAATGCGCGCACTCAGAAAGACAGTCAGAGTCACAGGATTAGACACAGAAACGAGACACAGAAACGAGACACAGAACGACTGCTGGCCAGCTTACCTCCCGTTGGTGGGTCGGTGGTCCCTGGGTGGGGGTCTCCGATCCCGGACGAGCCCCCAAATGAAAGACTCCCAAAGTGGGTAGTCAGTCAGTTCAGGGAGACCCTCCCAAGGAACAGCGAGACCACGAAGACGGATGCAAACAGCAAGAGGTTTATTTGAACACACGGGTACCCGGGCGACACAGTCTTTTGGAAGACTGGCGCGCCGAGTGAAGCTCCTGGGTCCTTTTTATAGCAAAAAGCGCGGGTACAGAAGCGAGAAGCGAGTTTAATTGGTCAGTTCAAATAAGCGCGGGTACAGAAGCGAGAAGCGAGTTTAATTGGTCAGTTCAAATAAGGCCTGGGGTGAGCTTCGGTTATGTGGGAGTCCTTGAAACAGCTGAGGGGCACCCTGGAAACTGGTGGGAGTCCTTGAAACAGCTGAGGGGCACCCTGGAAACTGTTGGGAGTCCTTGAAACAGCTGAGGGGCACCCTGGAAACTGTTGGGAGTCCTTGAAACAGCTGAGGGGCACCCTGGAAACTGTTGGGAGTCCTTGAAACAGCTGAGGGGCACTCTTGAAACTTTAACTGACTTGTCTATTTCTGGGAATTATCCGCCCTTTGCCTCGGGCCGGGGCCCAGGTGCATAACCACAGATATCCTGTTCGTTATCTGGTCTCAACCTCAGGCTGTACTTTTCCTATGCTAGGGACTTTTAACCAGGGTAATGTTTTGTGCCTTGCAAAATGGCGTTACTACGGCTAGCTTAAAAAGTTCTTTCTTCATGCCTTTATTATTATTATTACTTTTTTCTTCTAATTATTTTCAGTTAAATTTACTGTTGTTTTTTTTTTTTTTTAGTTTTTCAGATGGTGGCTTAGATCCCGATTTAATATATTCTTGCTGTATTTTTTTCTAGTTTTAATAATAATTAAAATAAATTTAATTATAAATTAATAACATAATTTAATGATTATTTTAATTATATTTTCCCTGTAGGCACTGTTTAGCTGCCTCACACATATTTTGTTAAGGCTCATTTTCACTCTGATTCAGCTCAAAATACTTTCTAATTTCCCCCTTGTGTCTTTTTTCTATATGAGTTATTTAAAGAATGTTTTATTTTCCAAATATTTAGAAAATTTTCAGATATATTTCTGTCACTAATGTATAGTTTATTTCTCTTTTTGCCTAAAAACATATGATTTTAATCCTTTCAAATTTACTAATATATATGTATATGTGTGTATATAAACACACACATATCTGTATATATACATATTTCCTGCATGTTTGTGTGTGAATGTGGAATTGTCTTTATTTCTTTTTTTGATTTAAAAACATAATTTATTATACATATTTGTGTTTTACAGAATTGACTATCAGTATTTGTGTACAATATGCAAAGAAAAAATCAGGATGGTTGGTATATTCGTTGTTACAGAATGCACTCATCTTTTGGAATTGTCTTTATTTCATCTCTATTTTTGAAAACAGCTTTGCTGAGTAAAGATTCTAGGCTGTGAGTTATTTTTTCTCTCTTGTACTTTAAAGATGTTTATTCACTGTCTTCTGCCTTTCATAATGTCTAATTAAGAATGCTCTCATTCTGAACTTTGTTTCTGTCTGAACATATGTCGATTTTCTCTGGATGCTTTTAAGATTTTCTCTTTATCAGTGGCTTTCAGATTGCTGATTACGATGTGTCCTGGCATGATTTTCTTTACATTTTTCAGCTTGAGATTTGTTGAGTTTCTTGGACCTGTCAGTATATAATTTTAATCAAATTTAGAAAAATTTTAACATTATTTTTTCAAATATTTTTTTGAAAATTTTTGTATTCCCCTTTTTTCCTGGGATTCTAATTATATGTATATTCGTGTGTGTGTGTGTGTGTGTGTGTGTGTGTGTATATATATATATATATGTAGACTATTTGATGTTTTTTCACAAGTTGCTGAAGTTTTGTTTGTTTTTCAGTTTTTTTCTCTGTGAGTTTCACTTTGGACAGTTTTTATTGCTGTCTTTTAAAGTGCATAGGTCTTTCTTTTGCAGTGTTTTATCTGTCACTAATCTCATCCAGTATACTTTTTATTTCAAATGCTGTGTTTTTTATGTCTAAATATTATATTTAGGTTATTTTTAATCTTCCATTTCTCCCCTCCTCATGCACACATTTTTCTCTGCTTTTTTGAACATATAGAACATATTTATAAAAGCTCTTTTTATGTCTTTGTCCATTAATTCCAATATATTTTTATATTAATTGATAGTTCTTGTGATTGTGGGTCACATTTTCCTGCTTCTCTGCTTGCCTATTAATTTATAAGACAGAAGATATTTCTAATATTATATCATTTATTGCTATATTTTATCGTATTTCCTTATAGTTTAATATTTTGTTGGGGGCACACAAATTACTTGGAATCAGTTGAGTCTTTCTGACGTATAAAGTTTCCTAGGATGGTTCCAGAGCATAATTTAGTCTAGGGCTAATTTAGCCAGACTGCTAGGGCTGTTCTGAGGACTATGCCTGATTCCCTGTGTATTATGAGACATTTCCAGTCTACTTTGTGAAAATACAAACTCTTCCCAGCCGTCTGTGAGCTCTGGGAAGAGACAGACTACTTCTTTCAGGTGCTGCTTTTTCTGGCCTTAGATGTTTTCTTCTCAAATGAGTATGCAGCCCATGGCTTGCTGGGACTCTATTTCTTTAGCTTTCTCTCTGAAGTTCCTCTTTTAGGTACATTGGTGTGTCAGTCCGTTTTTGTGTTGCTATAACAGAAATACCTGAGACTGGGTAATTTATAAAGAACAGAGGTGTATTTGGCTTACGATTCTGGGACAGCTGCATTTGGCACAGGTCTCAGGCTGCTTCTACTCCTGGTGGAAAGTGGCAGGCAGCCAGTGGGTACAAGCAGATCACAGGGCGAGAGGAAGCAAGAGAGAGAGAGGAGGTGCCAGGGTCTTTTAAGCAACCAGCTCTTGTGGGAACTAACCTCAGTGAGAACTTCCTCACTACCCCTCTTCCCCCAGGGAGAGCATTAATCCATTCATGATGCCCCCATGATTCAAACAGCCTCCAGCACTGTCACATCGGGGATCAGATAACCATATGAGTTTTAGGGGGACAAAACATCCAAACTCTATCAATTGGACACTCAATTATAGTTTCTTTCTCTTCAGCAAGAATGCCTGGGTCCATTTGTCCTACTCCTCATGCTGTGTCATGGAAATTGCATACAAGCAATAAGCTGGTACAATTATATGGATTACCTTGTTTTTTTTCTTTCAGGGACCACAGTCCTGAGATGTCTGTTGCCAAAGGCATGAAAACCATTATTTTTTATATTAAATCCATTTTTCAAATTGTTCCTTTTTTTTTTTTTTTTTTAGATTTTTAACATTGTTTAATGGGGGAGGATTGCTCCATTCAGGCTAAAATCCAAAATTCTTTATTTGGGATATTTTATAATTTCTATTTTCAATTGAAGTATTATTTTTTCTGAAGCTTGATATATATTGTATTCAAGCAATTTTATATGATTTTTTTTGGTCTGGAGCCTATGTGTTTTGTCTTATTAAAGAGAAAAAAATACCTGAGGGGAAAAATTTAGAAGCATAAACTTTAATAGTTTTTTTTTTTTTTTCATGTTTGCATATTTTTCAGTCTCTTGTGTATTTCTTACACCAGTACGAATAAACTATTATTGTAGACTGAATGTGTCTTCCTGGAATTCTTATGTTGAAGCTTTAACTCCCAAAGTGATATTGTTTGGAAATAAGGACTTTGGGAAGTATTTAGGGTTAGATGAGGTTATGAGGGTGGGGCCCCAGTGATGGGATTAGTGCCCTTATAAGAAGAGAGACTAGAGAGCTTGCTCTCTATTTCCCTACATGCACACAAAAAAAGAGGTTATGTGAAGACACAGCAAGAAGGCAGACTCCTACAAGCCAAAAGAAGAGGCCTCAGAATGTACCTAAATTGTTGGCACCTTAATCTGGAGCTCCCTGGCCTCCAGAAATGTTAGAAATAAATCTTTGTTGTTTGAGCCATCAAATCTGTGATATTTTGTTATGGCAGCCCAAGATGACTAAGATGACTATTAATAACAGTATTTATGAAAAGAAGAATAATTTTTTTCTATCATGAGAATGTTAGAAATGAGATGAGCAGATCTAAAGTACTCAAATACTCCCACCAAATGTGTGTGAAATTGTGTATTTAGATGAGATGGGTTGTGTGTGTGTTTGGATAAGAATTAGTATTTCCCCAGATAAGAAAAAGCTAAATCTTTGATTTGCCATTTTTAAGCAGATAATATTTATCAAAGGAGTGGGCTCTGAGTTTGGCTATCTGGATTCAATCCTGCACTATCACACACCAACTCCAAGATCACATGTAAGTTACTTTAAGTCTCTTATTAGTTAAATTGGGCTGATAATAACAGTTCTTATGATATAAGGATTGTTTTAAGTATTTCAATAAAAAAGTCATCTAAAACACTTGTATCAGTGACATATGTTAATTTATCAGTAATTTTAGTGATTATTTTTATTAGTATCAACCATGCTGCTTTGGACAAGTAAGCCACTTCTCCAATTTTTTTTTTTTTTAAATCTCTATATTAGTGATGAGGATTCCTAGCTTAAAGGACTCATATATAATATAGATAATATTCATGAACTACTGAACATAATTTTATTTAGACTATGATAATATACCCAAAGGAAATGAAATCAATATATCAAAAAGACATCTGCACTCCCATGTTCATCGTAGCATATTCACAATAGCCAAGAGATGGAATCAGCCTAAATGCCCATCAACAGATGAATGATTTTAAACAACTGCGGTGTGTATGCACAGTGGAATACTACTCAGCTATTAAAAAAATGATACCCTATCATTTGCAGTAACATGGATGGAACTGGAATCCATCATGTTAAATGAAGTAAGTCAGCCACAAGAAAGACAAATACTGCATGATATTACTCATATGTGGAATCTAAAAAAAAAAAAAAAAGTGGTTCTCATAGAAGTAGAGAGTAGAATAATGGTTACCAGAGGCTGGGGTGGTGGGAGGGGGGAGGAGGAAAAGTGATGGACTAATGGGTAAAAACTATGCTCTCTACCCTAAATAAATTATTGTGCAGTATATGCATGTATTGAAACAATGCACTGTACCTCAAAAATATGTACAAATAAATGTTACAATATTTTGAATAATAAAATAAAATAAATATTTTAATTTTTATAAAATACTTATAACTAGCTCTGTTTTTGATATTTCAGAATTAGCTTTATTCTTCCAAAAATGTTCCCATTATAAGTTCTTTAACGTGTGAGGGTGTGTGTTTGTGTGTAAATGTGTGTGTGTGCAACATTTTTCTTAGGAACATATATCATTTCTTGTTTTCTCAGAGATGTAATTCAAAAATTAACTCCTTTTCAATGCATTGATTTTTTTCAGCCTGGTGAGAGAGCTAGTCATAAATAGCAGTATTATTTAAAGATCACAGGTGTAGGCCAGCTGGAATTGTTCTGTAGTTTCAGTGCACTGGAAGTCTTTGCTGAACCACTGCATGAGTCCACAATAGACCAAAAAGTATCATGACTGTATCAAAGTTGGGTTCTGCCTAGCAGCAGAATCACTGTGGCAGAACGTGAAGAAAAACAGGCTATTTCAAATGCAAATGTTTCTTCTTTAAATTAAAGCAGGTGGGGTGTTATCACATCAAGGTCAAGGGTTCAGATCCCCACATCAGCCAGGTACCTAAACAAACAAACAAACAAACAAAAACAAACAAACAAACAAACAAATAAATAAAACAAGTGTGGAGTTTCCCATATTCATCTTAGTTAATGAAGGACTGTTCTGCAAAAATGATGAGCTATCATTATTTCTAATGACAGAAATAATCACAAGTCCAAAGTCAACTAACTGGGCCAAGAGTAGCAGCCCTATATTGGTTCTCTACATTTTGACAGTCTATTAGATTTATTGTTTGAAGTTGTCTGGAGTATCCCTCCCAAGCTAATGTACTAGTAGACCAGAAGATGTGTTAGATCTGACTGTTCTAAGAACATCAGTTATTTTACATTAAACTTTTTATTTTGAGATAATGATAGATTCACATGCAGTGGATAGAAATAATACAGAACAACCCTGTATACCCTTTACTCAGTTTCTCCCAATCTTGCAAAATTGTAATGCAATATCACAACCAGTAGATCAGCAGGGATACAGTCAAGACATAGAACATTTTCATTAGCTCAAAGACCCCCCTTACTTCCCTTCTACCTCTACCCCCTCCTTAACCTCCAGCAACCAGTAATCTGTTTGCCATTTCTATAATTTTGTCATTTCAAGAATTGTGTGTATATATATATATATGGAAGCATACAGTATGTAACCTTTAGAAACTGGTATTTTTCACACAGCATAATTCTCTGGAAATTCATCCAGGTTTTGCATCTATCAACAGTTCATTGCTTTTTATTGGTGAGTAGGACTCTGTGGTATGGAGATACCACAGTTTGTTTAATCATTCTCCCATTGGAGGACTTCTGGCTTGTTTTCAGTTTTCAGAGCTATTACAGATAAAGCTGCTATAGACATTCATGTGCAGGTTTTAGGTGAACCTGAAAGACTCCCGCAGTGGGTAGTCAGTCAGTTCAGGGAGACCCTCCCAAGGAACAGCGAGACCACGGCTTCGGATGCAAAAACAAGAGGTTTATTGAACACACAGGTACCCGGGCGACTCAGTCTTTCGAAAGACTGGCGCGCCGAGTAGAGCTCCTGGGTCCTTTTTATAGCAAAAAGCGCGGGTACAGAAGCGAGAAGCAAGTTTAATTGGTCAGTTCAAATAAGCGCGGGTACAGAAGCGAGAAGCAAGTTTAATTGGTTAGTTTAAATCAAGCCAGGGGTGAACTTCGGTCAAGTGGGAGTCCTTGAAACAGCTGAGGGGCACTCTTGAAACTTTAACTGACTTGTCTATTTCTGGGAACTATCCGCCCTTGGCTCCGGGCTGGGGCCCAGGTGCATAACTGCAGATATCTCAGACCTGCCCTCTTGGCTGTACTTTCCCTATACCCTTGTAAAAAGCACTTCCTTCATTCCCCCATTTCTCTTGTGGATCGCTCTAATCTTAGAGCGGAGTTAAAAGTTATTTTCATTATCTATAGTCTGATATTTTTGTCTAAGAACCAGGACTTTAATTGTACTTATTCTATCATTGATGAATTGGACTAACCTGTTGATGACACAGGGCCCCAGAATGAGCAACAGAAGAAGGAGTACTAGGGGCCCGGCGATGGTTGATAGTAGGGTAGTGAACCAAGGGGAGCTATTGAACCAACCTTCAAACCAGTTTTGATCTTTTTGGCGCTCTAACTGTCTTTTATCTAGTCTTTGTTTGAGTTTGGCCATGGTGTCTCGTATCACACCTGAATGGTCTACATAAAAACAGCACTCCTCTCTGAGGGCCGCGCAGAGGCCTCCCTCTCTTAAAAACAGTAAGTCAAGGCCTCGCCTATTTTGGAGTACTACCTCAGATAGAGAAGTCAATGAGTCCTCTAACTTGCTGACTGAATCCTGGAGGGCCCGGAGGTCAGTGTCCATGGCAGTCTGGAGCTCGGTTAGGCCCCGCTGGAGGTCTATAGGTCCTTTAATCAGAGCAGCCGAGCCGGTACCTATACCTGCCACAATTCCCAGTAGGACAGCTAGGGTAAGTGTGAGAGGTTCTCTCTTAAACCTGGGATGAGGGTTGTCATAGGCCTGCAACAAAGTTTCTTCAGGATGGTAATAGATGCGAGGAATCAGCTGAACCTGGACACAGAAATCCTTAGACTGATTAAAAACTGAGAGGGAAACGCAAGGGGTGAGACCGGTGCTGCAAGCCCACCAGCTATGGTTGGAGGGGAGAAGGTACTGATGGTCCCCGGAGGAATTGATGGATAGGGTCTGGTTGCAAAGATGTTGATGGGTAGAAGGTATTGTTCCTATACATAACCCTTGTCCTGTGACCTCTGTGAGAGTAAGCTTTCCCTGGGTCCCCCAACGGCAACTCTCGGCGCTGGTATAATTGGCCTCTCCCAAAAAGGCTATTCCTTCATAGTAGGGGGGGCTTATGGCCAGACAGAGCCAGCAATGCTCTGTGGCGTTCGGGTTGGTGGCATTTAGAGCTAGGAAGGCCCCCTGTACAAGACCAAAGAGCCTGTCACCCGTGGTGGGGGGTAGAGTGCCTGGTGATAGGAGGCTCTGTGTAGCAGTGCTCCTTTGTGCCGCGGGGGGTTGCCTGCTAGTCATTGGGAACAGCTTGTTGCTAGGAGGTCCCTGTTCTGCAAGGACGGGGTCGGGGCCCACTGCCACAGTTGGCATATTGGTGATATCTAGGCGAATGGTGAACAGTACACCTGGATCGTTTCCCGTCAAATAGAACCTTAGTCCCCAGGTTCTTCCTTGTGCCCAATCTCTGGAATTTTTTCCTTTCTCTGTGAATTTTATTTTAAGGGGGTTACACCAGCCGGAGTTGTCACAGCTTTTACTGCTACCGTTACGTTCTACAGTTATGAGGTCCCATGAGGAACTAGGTCCCCAGTAGACTGTCCCCGTGGTTTCACAACCCCATTCTTTGCAATATAGGGATTCCAGCCCTCCGCACCTTCTAGCTTCTGAAAGGGTCCGGCCATCCCGGGGGCACACGTAGAAGGGGGAAGCGGCAAGCCTGTTTCTAGCTCGGGGATAGCTGCACCCTGGGACCCCCCAGGTGATCTGATTATAAGCTTTTGTATAGTCTGAGTCAGGGGGTCTGATCTGGGCCTTGGAGGCCGATACACTGGATCCCGGGATATCCCAGGTTTCAATACCCGCCGCCAGGGCACATACATCAGGTTTAAGATCGGGCCACCAAGTCCAAGGAGGCTGGGCAGCCTGTTTGACCCAGACAACGTCTCCAGTTTGGGACAGTACCTTCCAGGTGAGGGTCACAGGCCGGTGAGGGTTCTTACCCGGTGGACTCATTTTTCCGCCGCCGAATACGCAGCTTAAGAGGATGATCAGTCCTTTCCAGCTCCCAGGTCTCGTTTGGTGCCGGGGGTGGTGCAGGCTTGAGATGGGAAGCATGGACCCAGGCAGCGATGCCATCAACTTTTACTGCGGTCGGGGTGGTCAGCAATACCAGATACGGGCCTTTCCACCGAGGCTCAAGGTTGCTGGGTCGATGGCGTCTGACCAGCACTCGGTCTCCGACCTGGAACGGGTGGGGGACAGCTATGGTACCGGGCTGATATGCCTCTTTGATCTGGTCCCAAATCTGGGTCTTCACAACTTCTAGAGCCTTTAAATGGGTAAATAAGACAGGGAGAAAATTATCATCGGGACCCAGTGTTTCTCCCATCTCAAGTATGGGGGGGGTCCCCCGTAGAGGATTTCATAGGGAGTTAGACCGTACTGGCCAGGGGTATTCCTGGCTCTGAACAGCGCTAAGGGAAGGAGGGCCACCCAGTCTTTTCCACCGGTCTCTAAGGCCAATTTAGTTAAGGTCTCTTTGATGGTTCTATTCATTCTCTCTACTTGACCTGAGCTCTGGGGCCTATACGCACAATGTAACTTCCAATTTATCCCCAGTTGTGTGGCCAGTCCCTGGCTTTTTTACTGGTAGCAGAGGGGTGTTCCAGGGCGACTGGCAGGGCACTAAGACCCCTAGGTCTAAGAACCTTTGGATGTGGGGTCTGATGCCTTCCCGGGCTTCTTTAGTCATTGGATACTGTCGGACGGCCACCGGTGAGGCACCCGATTTCAGCTCTACTACCACTGGTGGGACTTGATTGGCTAGCCCCATGCCTGCCCTTTCTGCCCATACAGTGGGAAAAAGCTGGAGCCAGGACGGGTCGATAGAGGAGGGAACTGGCTTTTCATGTAGCCGGTATTCTTCTTCTAGGTTTAGGACCAGGCACATGGTAGAGTGATCTCCCCATGTTACTTGTGGGCCCTCTGTAGAAAACTGGATTTGAGCTTTTAGTTTGGTCAGGATGTCCCGGCCCAACAGAGGAGTAGGGCACTCAGGTATGACCAAAAAGGAATGGGTCACTTGCTTATGTCCGACCCTTAAAAGTCTCTGTGTGGTCCAGGGGTAGACTTTGCTGCCGGTCGCTCCTACTACGACTGTCCGCCTGGACCCTACCTTCCCCATGGGTTGGGTCAGTACCGAATGTTCAGCCCCGGTATCGACCAGAAACTCGATGGGGGTCCCCTCCACAGTCAGTGTTACCCTAGGTTCGGGGAGGGGGTCCGAACCCCGACTCCCCTAGTCATCTAGGGATAGAACCTTGGCTTCTCTGATATTCTTTTTCCGGGGACATTCTCTTGCCCAGTGACCCTTCTCTTTACAGTACGCGCATTGGTCTTTGTCTAGAGGGGGTCTTCCATCCCTAGGTGTTTTCTTTGCCCGGTTGCTCAGGTTCCCTGTCTGCCTATCTCTAGACCCTCTTTCACCTACCACTGCGGCCAAAATCCTAGTCAAGTTTTTTTTTTTTTTTTTTTTTTTTTTTTTCTTTTTTTCTTGGCGCCTATCGCGCCGTCTCTCTCTCTCTTCTGTCTCTCTTTTTTCTCTTTCTTGTTTTTCCTCTTCTGTCTCTCTCTTGTGGTACACCTTTTCTGCCTCTCTCACTAAATCTTGTAAGGAAAAGTCTTGGAGCCCCTCTAGTCTTTGTAACTTTTTCTTGATATCTGGGGCTGACTGGCCGATAAAAGCCATGGCAACTGCCGCCTGCTGTCCCTCAGAAGAGGGGTCAAACGGAGTGTATCTCCTATATGCCTCCATCAGGCGTTCCAAGAAAACCGAGGGGGGTTCTACCGGTCCCTGCAAGACCTCTCTTACCTTAGCCAAATTGGTGGGGCGCCGGGCTGCCCCTTTGAGACCTGCCACTAGAGTCCGGCGGTAGACCAGGAGACGCTCCCTACCTGCAGCTGTGTTGTAATCCCACTGAGGTCGGTTGAGGGGAAAGGCGTCATTAATGAGGTTCTCGAGTTGAGTGGGGGCCCCGTTGTCCCCAAGGACATTTTTGCGGGCCTCTAGGAGAATCCTTTCTCGCTCCTCAGTGGTGAAAAGAATCTGTAGGAGCTGTTGGCAATCGTCCCAAGTGGGCTGATGAGAAAACATAAGAGACTCAAGGAGTCCCGTGAGTCCTGCTGGATTTTCAGAAAAAGAAGGATGGTTAGATTTCCAATTATAAAGATCTGCTGAGGAAAAAGGCCAATACTGCAAAGGGACCAAGCCACTTGGCTCGGCTGGGGGCCCTATGGCTCGGAGGGGCAAAGCTACGGTGGAGTCAGGACCCGAGTCGCCTTTCGGACTGCGAGGTTGGCGGCTCCTAGTCCCTGCAGCCGGTCCTTCAGGGTTGGGGTCACTGGGTGCTCGTCCTGGTGCCGATCTGTTTGGTTGAGGGGCCAGAGGGGGCAGCGGAGCCGCCGGGTAAGGTGGGGTTTCAGAGAGAGAAAATAGGTCATCTGGTGTCGGGAGGACGGGGGGTTGGGGAGGGGCGGAAGGCTTCCTTGTAGGTGGCCTTTGAGTATTTTCTGATCCCGAAACAACAGCGACTTTGCTGGAGGGTGGCACCCAGGGAGGGGGATTCTGGGCGAGGTCTTGCCATACCACGACATAGGCAACCTGGTCCGGGTGTCCTCCGGTCTCCTGAAAAACAATCTTTTTAACTGCAAAAATGACAGTAAGATCAAAGGTTCCCTCTGGCGGCCAACCTACGCCGAATGTGGGCCACTCAGACGAACAGAAAGTCCGCCATTTTCCTTTTTTGATCTCCACGGACAGATTGTGAGCCCTGGTTTTGACATCTTTCCAATGATCTAGAGTAAGGGAGAGAGGCGTAAGGGCACCTTGCCCCATCTCGAAAATTTCCAATAGGGGAACGACGACGCAAAGACCTATCACAACTAAGACAAAAAGAAACCAGAAACGGCGACGAGACCGAGTGCCGTAGAAATAGAAGAAAGAGTCCGATGGCAGAGCGCGCCTCCCGAGACGCGGTGAGACCAAAACACAATAATCCTCTGCCAAGGGGTCCACCAGGCGTCCCTGGTCCTCCCCTGATCCTGGGACGTCTCCCAGGATTGCCGGGTGGTGAGCCCCCGAACACGTCTGTTCGCTACTCACACATCAACCCGGAACAAACCCGAAACCAAAATGTGCGCACCCTGAGGGACAGTCGAAATCACTGAGTCAGACACAGAGACGAGACACAGAAACGAGACACAGAAACGAGACACAGAAACGAGACACAGAACGACTGCTGGCCAGCTTACCTCCCGTTGGTGGGTCGGTGGTCCCTGGGTGGGGGTCTCCGATCCCGGACGAGCCCCCAAATGAAAGACTCCCGCAGTGGGTAGTCAGTCAGTTCAGGGAGACCCTCCCAAGGAACAGCGAGACCACGGCTTCGGATGCAAAAACAAGAGGTTTATTGAACACACAGGTACCCGGGCGACTCAGTCTTTCGAAAGACTGGCGCGCCGAGTAGAGCTCCTGGGTCCTTTTTATAGCAAAAAGCGCGGGTACAGAAGCGAGAAGCAAGTTTAATTGGTCAGTTCAAATAAGCGCGGGTACAGAAGCGAGAAGCAAGTTTAATTGGTTAGTTTAAATCAAGCCAGGGGTGAACTTCGGTCAAGTGGGAGTCCTTGAAACAGCTGAGGGGCACTCTTGAAACTTTAACTGACTTGTCTATTTCTGGGAACTATCCGCCCTTGGCTCCGGGCTGGGGCCCAGGTGCATAACTGCAGATATCTCAGACCTGCCCTCTTGGCTGTACTTTCCCTATACCCTTGTAAAAAGCACTTCCTTCAAACCTAAGTTTTTACTTCTCTGGGATAAGTGCCCAGGAGTGCAATTGCAGGGTCATATGATAGTTACATACTTTGTTTTTTAAGAAACTGAGAAACTGTTTCCACAGTGGCTTTATCATTTTATACTCCCACCAGCACCTATAAGTAATCCTGTTTCTCTGCATTCTGGCCAGCATTTGGTGTTTTTACTATTCTTTTGTTTTAGCCATTGTGATATGTGAGCAGTGATTACTCATTTAAGATTTAATTTGCATTTCCCTAATGACTAATGATGCTGAACACTTTTTCATGAGCTTCTGTAATATGTACAGCCACTATTGTTAACATATGTCTTTATGTCTTTTACCTATTTTCCAACTGGATTGTTTGATTATTTTTTTACTGCTCAGTTTTTCGAGCTCTCACATATTCTAGATATGATTCCTTTTTCAGGTATGTTTCACCAATATTTTCTTCCCTACCGTAGCTTCTCTTTTCACCAGTGAAGCAAGGCATTTCACTCATTAAAAGTTTTGACGAGGTCCAATTAACAAATTTTTAAAATTTTATGTTTTATGCTTAGTGTCACGTCTAATAATTCTTTCCCTAGAAAAAACACAAGATTTTTAAATTTAACATTTAAAAATTTCCCTAGAAAAACATAAATTTTTTCTCTTATGTTTTTTCTGAGTTTTATAGTTTTATACTTTATATTTAAGCCTTTTTCTATTTGGATTTAATGTATGCATAAATATGGAATTTTTTTATTGATTATGAATGTCTATGTTCTTCAGCATCATTTGCTAAAAAGACAGCTTTTTCGCCATTGAATTATTTTCATCTTTGTCATAAATTAGGTCGGTGGATCTGGGTGGATCTATTCTGTTCCATTGATCCATGTGTCTATCACTCCACCAATACCAAACAGTCTTGATTATTGAAATCAGTCTTTATATCAAGTAGATTGATTTTTCCCACTTTCTTTTTCTTTATCAAATTCTTTTTCAGTTGTTCTAGTTCCTTTGTCTTTCCATATAGATTTTTAAATGAACTTGTACATGAATTTTGGGGAAATTGATATCTTTACTATGGGGAATCTTCCAATCATTGAATACAGTACATCCTTTTTCTAGTTAAGATCTTTTTTAGTTCTTTCATCAGTGTTGTATAGTTTTTCGGCATGTAAGTACTATCCATGTTTTCTTACATTTACATGTAACTATTTTTGTGTGCGTATGTGAGCATTTGTAAATGGTGTTGAATTTTTAATTTTGTTGCCCATATGTTCATTTCTTGTAATAGAAAGTGTAGAGTTGTTAATATTATTTTCTTTTTATCCTTTTGAATTCTTTAGGGTCTATAGTGATAACCCTTGTTACATTCTTCATATTGGTAATCTGTACATTCCCTTTTTTCTATGTCAGACTTGCTAGAGATTTTTAATTTTTTGATATTTTCAAGGATTCAGGTCTTTCTTTCATTGTTCTCTCTTTTTTTCTGTTTTCAATTTCATTAATTTCTGCTTTTATATCTATTATTTCCTTCTGTTTGCTTTGTCTTTATTTTGCACTCAGTTTTGTAGTTTCCTGGGGTCAGAGCTTAAATTACTGATTTGAGATTTTCTCTCTTTCCTAAGGTATGCACTTAGTATTAAAATTTTGCCTATCAGCATTGCTTTACCTATGACTCACATATTTTGATATTTTGTATTTTTATTTTTGTTCAGCTTAATGTATTTTAAAAAAAAATTTCCTTGAGACTTGCTCCCTGGCCCATGAATTATTTTGAAGTATGTTAGTTTCCAAGTATACAGATACTTTCCTATTATCTTTCTATTATTAATTTCTAGTTATAGTTCATTGGGGTTAAACAAGGCACTCTGTACACTTCTAATTATTTTAAATTTATTGAGGTTTACTTTATGGCCCATGATATGGTCTATTTTGGTGTATTTTCAATGGGCACTTGAAAAGAATGTGTATTTTACTATTGTTATGTGCAGTATTCTATAAATATCAATTAGATCCTGTTGGTTGGTGGTGTTGAGTTATTCTATATCCTTGCTAATTTTCTGTCTAGTTGTTCTATCAGTTATGGAGAAAGTGGTATTGAAATCTTTAACTGTTAATTGTGGAGTTTAGAAGAATCATTTTAAATCTTTTAAAAATTTATGTGTATAATATGGAAAAGAATAGTTGTGATTATGGTTTCCATATATACACATAACTAGAGACTAGCTTACTTTAATTTGCTTCACAGATAAGAAGAGAATGGGATAAAATAATAAGTCATTGGTTAAGTGTAAATGTTGGTTCAGCCTACGAACATGATGATATTTGTAGAATATATGAAATAAAATTGCCTAACCTACTCTTTTGGCTCAACCTAGTAGAAAATTTGTGCCTTGTCATTCCTCTCAGTCCAGTATACTTTTTATATGTAAGTGAGGTATATACCATTTCAATATAGAGAGCACTAAGAAATGCAATAATTAGGTCCCAAAATGCTTCTCAAGCAAGAACTTTGGTTGATATACATAAGATTTTATATGTAAACTTGGTATTGAATAAATATGCACTTTGGAAAAAAGTTACTGAAACAATAAAAGATCTATAGGTACTGGTAATGAGTATCAATACAAAGTTCTAACAAAGAAGTTGAAGTAATAGTCCAATATATTTACATTTCCATCAGTTCCCTGTCTATTGTGAATGCTGAATCCAAACTTGGTGCATGACAAATAGATTATGGAAGATAGAGGACATAAACTAATAATAATTGCAGAATTATTTAGAATAGTGACAAAAGTGAGAGATAATTAAGGTTGAAGGAATATTTAAGGAAGGAAAATAAGAGAGTACTGAGCAGTTTTAATATTAGGTATTTTCTAAATGCCACAATTTACAAAGCACTTTCAAAGTTATTTCTCAATCAATGCTTGTTAAAGTCAGGTAAATTTTTCAAGTTAATAATTTTATTAAAGAAGAAACTGAGGCTCAAAGATAATAGATTAACTGACCCAACTGTTCAACCAATAGTGGACTTTTGATTCTAGATCCAAAACTCATTACACTGGGCCACAGCTGTCTCTGTACTAGCGACAGACTTCAGCAACTCTGTAGAAACTCAGCAAAATTAGCAGTAAAAGCGTAGCTGCTCTTTCTTATGCCATCCATATTCTTACATTCTGCAGGTGCTCCATTCCTTGTATATACATTTTGTTTCTTTGTTTTTGATTCCTTAGTTGCTTCAATTTTAAGATAAGGATAATAGCACTAAAAAGCTTACTTTGAATATGTATCATTAAATACATGATTAAAAACCTTATGTAAAAATAATTGCTTATCAGAAAAATATTAGTATTTGGGATTATCTACTCTCATAAAGGGACAATAGAATTTTCATAATGGGGTTTACATGTGCAGTTGAATAACAGAGCTTCTGTGGAATTTAGGAAATTATATGGTTTTGAAACCTGACTGATAAAATTTTTTTCTGAGTGAAGTCAGAAAAAAATTGTTCATTTTGGTACAATTAAATTTGAAGATATTAAAAAAATGGTTCAACAGACATTGAATGCTAAACTCTCCATGTTTTAAGAAAGTTTTTTAAATGCTCTTTTCCCGGTATGGTGGTCAGTTACAGAGGTTACAAGCAAACAGATGAATGGATCATATTCAAATGCAAAGCACAAAGCTAAGTCATCTAAACCCTGGCAGTAATTAATAAAAAAGGAAGCCTCAACCTCGTTTTTTAAGTGGTTTTGAATTTCAATGGATTAATAAGCTCTGATACTAATTGATTTTTTAAAAAACGAACACTGTGCTTTCTCCCCACCCAAACCTCAAATTTCAATATGAAAGTTTTAAAATAGGATTAAATTTAAAATTATAATTGTTTACTTTCTCTTTCAGTTTTCCAACATACTAATTGGTACTAGTCACTATTATTTGATTAATTACTTCTCAGTCAAGAAAATCTGTTAATATCAATTTCTTTCACAGCTGGGATTAAATTATTTATTTAATTTGTTCATATTGTATATAGACTCTAGTTTAATTTGATGATAAATATTTCAGAAAAATTGAAGAAATGAAAATATGCTCATTAATTTCAAACAAAAAAATAAGCCTTTAATGACAAATAAATCTTCACTACTGAATGCTTAAACATTTCAAGGCATCCACTGTATAGAAACCATTCGATTGAGGATACAGGAACAGTCTTTAAAACAGATAAATGCTTTGAAAAACAACTCTCCATAGTTTTAACATAGATTTTTTAAATTGAGATGTCAAATTCTATTGAATGCGAACATTTCCTCCTTTTATCTCCCTTTTCGTTGAGGAAGAGTCAAAATTTATCTGTCAATAGTAGATTGGTTAAATCAATTATGAAAAACCATATAATAGAATACTATGAAGACTTTAAAAACTGGAAAGAGATTGCCTTTGTCAATGTTATTGAAGGAAAAATAGCAAAACGTGTTAGTGATGCAATTTTAGTTTACACACATCTACCTCTCTTTTCATTAATCTACTCACATATTTATCATCTATCTAGTGTGATGTGGGCAAAGGAAAAAAACCACACACACTCCTGGATAGAGATACACCAAGGTGTTAAAGTGGTTATCTAGAGGTAGGGGGTGCAGTTGTAGGCACCTGTACAGAAAAAGAAGCTTAACAGCAATTTCATTTTCTATTCCATATAGTTAACTGTAAATTAAATACTTTTGTAGCTTTATTGAGATATAATTGATATGCAAAAAAGTGCACATTGTATTTTGATTTGCATTTCCCTGATAATTAATAATGTTGAGCATCTTTCCATATACATTTTGGCCATTTGTATGTCTTTGGAGAAATGTCTGTTCAAATACTTTATAATTTGCAGGCATTACTTTTATAATCTGAAATTTTTATTTTAGAAAATAAAATGAAATAGAGGATAGTTATTGTATCTTTCTGGTTATAAGCCTCATTTCTATTGTCTGTGTCTACATCAACTCTGTTTTAAAATGTTACTAACATCTGGAAACCGTCAGATGCTCTTTTTTATTGTAATATATAATATTTAACTGTAAGTTATTCTGAATGCCATATGGGGTAGTCAGAGAAATCAGACCCACATGGAGTTGATATTTATTGCCTGTTTGCAAAGATAAGTCAGTGGAGCCCTAAGACTGAAGGCATGGATCTTTTCAAGAAGAAGGTAAATTGCTCACAACAGAATAGAATCAACTATGGTTTTCTCTGAGGGAATTGTGGAAAAGAGATAGTATTAAGTAAGCTTTAGAATTTACTCTTCTCAAATGCAGCTCGTTTGGCCTACTTAATCTAATTGGCAAACTACCCAACACAATAAAACATTTTCATAAATGTTTATTGGGGTGGGATGGGAGAATCCCAATCAATGCAGTTGACACATTTCTTTACTTACGAGTTTTGCCTCACATAATTTTACTTACACTCCAGAAGATTTTTCTAAGCTTTGGGTTTGTAGAAAATTATGGAAATTTAATACAGAAGATGATTAATTTTCTTCACTTAGTTTTGCCCTAGATACCATGACAACATTTTTCACTAGTCTCTTTTGCATGACTGTAGAGGACACGCATTCCCCTTTCCTCTCCTCCACTCATCACAGCAAAGACCTGACTCTGAATTCCTAGAGGCTCTAACTAGGCTCTGCTCTTTTTTCCTCCCACTACCCTCTTCTCCTGACAATATCGACGTGATCTTTCTTCAAGCCTTTGGATACTCCAAACCCTACCCTAAAGTGTGAAACAAGCAGAATTCCACTTTAGTGCCTAGTTCCCCATCTCTGCATCTTAGAAGTGTTGCCTCTCCTTTGCCTCTTTAACTGTAGAATTTTACCCCCAAATTCTATACCATATCTCACTGAATGGCCAAGGAAAACCTACATTTGCCTGACTAGTATGTTTTCTTGTCATATAAATTATTCTCTTTTTTCTTTTATTTTCAGTTGAGCCAACATTTAAATATCAGAAAATTTACCTTTAAAAGAAGTCTTCTGAATTCTTTGGGGAATTAAGGAAAAAAACAAGTGAGCAAACAAACAGTAAATATGTCATTACTGGACCCTGTTCTTGGAGCAAGCAACAACTACATGGTGCTGAGTTTCAACTATTCCTCTTACATGGGACCACCCAACGTAGTCCCCGTTAATCCTTCTTCTCTAACACCCACCCATTGTGCTATTTGTGTATCTACTTGCTACCAAAAAGCACTTAATTTTGTGACCCTCTGCCATGTAACAAAACCGATCTTCAAAACACTCATTCTTGTGGAAGAGTGAGAGACAGAAAAGACATCTTAGCACTGTTTGTATTTTCTCCCAGATCACAGATTTAAGCTAAAGGAGGAAACACTAAGCTCTGGGCATTTTGGACTCAGTGATGATTATTGAGTTAACGAGTCTTTATGAAGGTTGAGATTTTGAAGTCAATCATATAAAAGACAGTTATGTCTACATATAAAGTGCTCAAAATCAAGTTTTTGTTTACTGTTTCTTCCCAAAGTCAAGTTATCTCATGCAGGACCAGAGACAAACTGTGAGGAGCTGCCCGAAATCGCCATTACAAGATGGCGCTGATTTCCGGTGGAGGGCAGGGCTGCTCGGTAACACGCCTGGGCCGATTAGGCAGCCACCAATAAGGTAGGAGCACGTCCTAGGCAAGGAGCAGTCTCTATATAAAGGGCGCGGGTTCCCTCGCTCGGGGTCTCCATTTTTGGCAAGCTTATGCTCTCCCTCTCAAGATGCATTAAAGCTGATCTGCAGAAGGATCCTTTGTGTGCCGCGTCGTTCTTGCTGGCGAGACGGTAGCGCGGGACATCTGGTGCCGAAGCCCGGGAAACTTGTGTCATCGTCAGCACCTTCGGAGACCCCCTGGAGACAGGGAGGATTCAGAACTGCAGGAGGGTAAGTTCGGAGAGGTATGCCTGTTCTTGGTCTGGGGTTAGGTCCAAGACAGCATGTCAGAAACTGAACGGAGTGAGAGGATGGGTACCCGCAGGAGGAGAGACGTCTCCCATAAGAAAAAGGGCCCTCCCGGTAAGTCTACGGACGAGGGAGAGATTCTAAAACAACAAAGTGACACTCCCGGCACATCTGCCGGTAAAGGAGGGATTTCAAAACCCAGACAAAAGTTGGAAGGGAAAGAAGGAGGCCTCTACCCTATGCAAGAGCTGGGGGCCTTAAAACAAGAATTAGAAGATTTAAATCTGGATGAGTATGTTTGGCTGTTGTGTGGGGTAAATGGCAGCTGCACGGACCTTTCACCGTTTGCCTTTTCAAAAGGCGGTGGTTGGGGAAATGCCTCTTTTGAGTGGAATGTGACTGAGTCCTTTGAATCCACTGTGTCCATAAAACAGCTTGGAACAAATTACTCTGTCCCGCCAACACCAGTTTGCCTTTATCCTCCTTTCATGTTTATTTTAACTAATATTAGTGATGAGAGGAGTCAGATTGCTTGTGATAACTATACTTGCTTTTATGCACAGTGCTGGAATGCTACGCTGTTCAATTTGGCCATAGTTGCTCGAATGCCTAGATGGATTCCTGTCCCAGTAGAAGCTCCCAATACTATGGTCTTGTTCAGGCAGAGGAGGGATTTTGGTCTCACTGCGGCAATAGTCGCCGCCATATCCCTGGCGGCGGGTGCAGCCAAAGCTGCTGCCGTCTCCTTGACTACCATGGTACAGACTGCCACCACGTTGAATAATTTGTCCTCCGCGGTAACACAGGCCCTAGAAACACAGACTGCGCTAAACGCTCAGCTGAAGGGAGGATTAATGGTGGTTAACCAGCGGGTGGATCTTGTGCAGGAACAAATAGACGTTTTATGGCAAATTGCTCAATTGGGGTGTCAATGGAAATATTCAGGGTTATGTGTCACCAGTATCCAATATAAAAAGTATACCAAAGCTGCAAATTTGTCTAAACAATTATCCCAGCATCTTTCAACAGGTTGGACGAGAGAATTTGACAACCTGATAAACCAGCTGCGCATGGCCATTGTGTCCGTGAATTCAACAAGAGTGGATGTCTCCTTCGCAGCCGGACTGTCCTCATGGATTAAAACGGCCGTTTCCCACTTCAAGGAGTGGGCAGGAGTGATTGGGGTTGGCATGTTCTTATGTGGGGGAACTGTGCTCCTACTATGGTTGGTCTGCAGATTAAAAGCCCAGACCCAGAGAGACAGGGTAGTCATCGCCCAGGCATTTCTAGCCCTGGAACAGGGGGCCAACCCTGACGTTTGGCTGTCCATGCTTAAGGATTAGCCTGCTCTGACTTCCCTTCCCCCTTCCTGTTGGCTGGCCTCCCTGAAGCTTGTTCAGAGGAGTTCGCCCTTGCTCAAACAGGTCTATTTGTAACAACAGGCTCCAGTGTGTCCAGAGACGGGCAACTTCCCCCAGACTTGAACCAACCTAAGACATGGTGCCCGGTGGCGATAGGGTCAACCTATGACGGGTAAGGTCAAAGTCTGTGGAGGGACGACCTAGGACAGGAACGCTGGCTAATTTGTCCGCGACCGCCGAGCTTGTACCAGCCGCTTTAAATGATAAAAAAGGGGGAGATGTGAGGAGCTGCCCGAAATCGCCATTACAAGATGGCGCTGATTTCCGGTGGAGGGCAGGGCTGCTCGGTAACACGCCTGGGCCGATTAGGCAGCCACCAATAAGGTAGGAGCACGGCCTAGGCAAGGAGCAGTCTCTATATAAAGGGCGCGGGTTCCCTCGCTCGGGGTCTCCATTTTTGGCAAGCTTATGCTCTCCCTCTCAAGATGCATTAAAGCTGATCTGCAGAAGGATCCTTTGTGTGCCGCGTCGTTCTTGCTGGCGAGACGGTAGCGCGGGACAACAAACCTCTAAGAATTCACTAGAGGTGAACTTTGAGAAAGGTTTCTTGGCTTTCAAGTTCTTTGTATCCCTGTCCTGTCTATTCAACTTTTCATACTGCATGGTCTATCCCATACATTTGAGACCTTAACTGTTGCTTATATCCTTCTCTGCCTAACTCACAGGAGTAGGTATACTTTCAAGTTGTGTTAAAGAAAATCGAAGTTCCATCTCTTTGTCTTACTCAGCAAATTTATACTTGCAATTTCTTTAATTGGTTTAGGCAACCTGGGAGAAAGCAGTTTCTCTTTCAGGTCATCTTTTGGCAGATAGATATTTAATGCATAAGTAGTAGCTTATCATGGTGCATGAGTCAGTCACTTCTTAAACTTGAACTTCTATAATCTGTTCAGAGTTCTGGAATTTGTATTGCCTTTAATTGCTTTGCCTGGAGTGTGGCAGTCTCAGTAAACCCAGTAACTTCTCATTGCAGAGCTGCATCTTAATGGAATCTTTTAAAAGACACAGTCAGTGGCAGTGAAATTACAATTTTAAGTTAAGTTATAATGTTATATGATTCTACAGTGCAAGTAACTCAGTTGAATTGATACACAAGTGGTACATGGGCAAGTTCATGAACAAGCAATAACCTGAAAGTCATAACCTACCCCTAAACTTGGTGACTGATAAATTTCTCTTGAATCAATAGCAACATGTGTCTTAATTTTACAACTATTCAACAATTTTAAAATTGTTAAAGTGTAGAAAACAGTCATCTTAGAACTGAGTACATGCAGGAAATTTTTGACTCTCTCATTTTATAGTTTTCCGTTACACAAGTAATGGTTTTGGAGACATCTGGGCACTAGTTTTTATTTCTCGCTCTCTCTCTTTCCACCTGTGCACTAGATATTTAGCTTTTCTTGAGCTTCCATTGTTTTATTTTTAAAAGGGAGGACTAATAATGTGTTCTGGTGGTTAACTGAAACAATATATATAAAACACTTTTATATTTAAATGTTTTAAAATATAATTTTAATTTTTATATTTAAATGTTTTTATATTTAAAAACATTCAGCACCTAGTAGGGTACAAACCAGAAAGAGTTATTATTATTGTACTTCTCAAAATAAAATTTGAGAGAAGCTTTTAAATAATCTGATTTGATTATTAAAGAATTGTAAGAATTTCCTGTTGAAAACTCAGAATTTTCATTAGAAAAAATCAAATAAAGGGCTAATTTTTCACTGATTCATAGCTCCATGTAATCATAATCCTTAGTCACAAATGAGTGTTATCTCTGTCCAATATAGGTTCTTCTTCTGGAATCAGAACATTTATTTTAGGCAACAGAGAAAACAGGACACTACCACTCTAGGAGAATAAACGTGATTATGCTGAAAGTTTCTTAAACAGATAAACTAAACTAAATCTTAATATTGGAGGAGGAGGAGAGGGAGAAGAGGAAAATAAAAAGAGGAAGCAACTGGCAAAATAACTTTACAATTTGAATTCTAAATTAAGGTGTCAATTGTTTTATTTTCTATCCTAGATTTTCTAGGTTTTATTCAAAGGTCTCTATAGAGAACTTATCAAAGAGCACATAAACACATAAACAAGGAATCCCTTGCCTGTTGATTATGGTCATGGTACCATCTGAATGTGCAGATAAATCACTGATGGATGTGCACCAACCAGACTTACGATTCGTACAGAGCAGGACTTAAGTAAGGTATTGTATGATGCTCTGCAAATATAATTTGAAACTGCAACTATAATGGGAGGCTGTAATTGAAGATTTGAGCTCATTGTAATTTAGAATTTTTTTTATCATGTCAGAGGAACTAGGAGAACAAAAGTGGCTTGAATTACTTGATGTAGAATAAAAGGAAACAATAAATTAAATATGTAAAAAGTTTATCTAATACTGTTAAATACGTGTCTATTTATTTTGGCAGGTTCATTAGGTCTAAAACAGGCCTATGGTAAATCTATTTTTTACTTAGACATCAAGGCAGTTTTTTAGAATGTGACACTCCATTTCACTGGAAAAACTGTGCTCATCTGCCTCTGTGACTGATGTCAGAAATTGACAATGGAAATAAATTACTCTGAAAATGAGGTTACTGTACAAAGGCAGTATATGTACTGTATACTGTATGCTGGATAGACTGATTTCAAATTCCAGCTCCATCTCTTGTTAGCTGTGTGTCCTTGAGCAAGTTATTCAACTTTCTGTGACTCAGTTTCCTCACTTGTAAAGTGAGGATAATAGTACCAATTCATAGAATTATTGGGAAGACTAAATGAATATAAACTCTTTGGATCAGTGCTTGCACACAGTAGGCATCGAATGAACACAAGCAACTACCACAATTTGTCCAGTTAGTTTGCTTCCTCTCATGAACACACATGCAGCTGAAGAGTTGTATTGATTACCTCACTTCTTTAAAACTATCTCCTGTGTAACAAAAATCTTTTCATCACGGTTGACACCTCCTTTTTTCTCACCTACATATCTAGTGCATCACCAAGTTCTGTCAATAGTAATTTTAAAAAATAGCAAACTCTTAAATACATCTTTTTTAATTTATCTCCCTCACAATGATTTCTGCCCTAGCGTGCATAATATCTCCCCTTGATACCTGGGCTAGCTTGTCACCTGGTCTCCCAGAATCCATGCTGGGCCTTGTCATATATATTTTCTATACTGCCATTAGAGTGACCTTTTCAAAATCCAATCATTTCATACCTCCACTGGCCACATTATACTACTCCACAATAGCTTCCTATTACACCAATGATAAATATCGACATTTTCAAATTTTATTTTTTAATTGACAAGTAAACCTTGTAAAAAATTATGGTGTACAACATGATGTTTTGATATATGTATACACATTGTGGAGTGGCTAAATCAAGCTATGAAACATGCATTAGATGACACATCAATTTTTGTGGTGAGAACAACTTAAAATCTATTCTTACCAATTTTCAAGTATACAATATATTTTTATTAACTGCTGTTGCCATGATGTACAATCGATCTTTTGAACTTAGTTTTCCTACTGAAATTTTTTTGTTCTTTCACCAACATCTCTCCAATCCTCCCTCCCCCCCCACCCCCCCCAGCTAGAGGAGAGAAAATTGAATGTCCTCATCACAAAGAAATGATTAAGTTTTGTAATCCCATATTGTATACAAGTGGCACATTGCATACAAGTATTTATATTCACACATTGATCATCACACATTGCATACAGATATTTATATTCAACCCTCTACCCCACAAATTTGTATAATCAATATATTTCAATTAAAAAATGTGTTATACACACACACACACACACACACACAATGGAATACTATTCAGCCTTAAAAAGGGAAATATTGTTGTTTGTGACAACTTGAAAGAACTTGGAGGACATCTTACCAGATGTATGGTTTGTAAATATATTCTCCCATTCTGCTCTTTTGGTTTGTGGATAGATGTTGATTTGTTGTAGGAGGATGAGGGTTGGTATCTCCTACTCCACCATCTTGGTGACATCACTTCTCAAGATTTAAATCTTTGACACTGCCTGAGAGGCCCCTACTTCCTCAGACTCATCTCAAACATCTTTTCCAGTAGTTCTTTGTTCTCCAGTTACCTTGTACTTTAAGCATCTCAAATCATATTTCTCCTGCTCAAGGTCATTTGCACATGCATTCCCACTCTGGAATAAATTTCTTTTGTCTATTACCCATCTCACCTTTATTTAGGTGGTCTGTTGTACAGATCGCAGGACAAGATTTTCTCAATAGCCTCCTTGCCTCAGACAAGGTCAGGAAACTTCTTTACATTTCCTTATGAAATCCTGCTTCTTTCTTTCTTAATGCTTGGCTCATGTTGTAAATTGACATTTGTTAATGCAATTATTTAATTAATGTCTTTCTCTTTTAGTGCAGATTTTGTGAAAATAAGGTTCTTATCTGTTCCCTTCACTAGTTTATCCCTAGACTTTAACACACACTCTAAACTGTAGTGCGAGGATCAGAAAATGTTGAATAGCAATCTATTATCTTGGATCACACTGTATACATGGAATCATGAGATCTGTGTTCTCATTTGATAAATCTTATTATTTAATGCATAATCTTTCAAGGAGACTTAGGTTCCACGTATTTATTTATTGTGCCATGTTGGGCAAGTTACTTTACTTTTCTTGAGGCCATTTTTATATTTTTTAATCTGCAAAAAATGCACTAACACTCACAGTCTATATTGCAAATGTCTTGTATATACAAGGAAATTATGTATATGAAAGTGCTGTATAAAAACATTATGGTTTTACAGAGTATAAATTATTAACACAATTAAGGTCTGACTATGTCCTAGATTGTTCCAACTAGAGCACGATACTCATGAGAGCTTTATGACATTCATTTCCCTAAAAGTTTTTAAAAATCTTTGTAACATTTTTCTAAAATAGATATTTGAAAATAGGCCTATGCCTCTGGTAGTTGCAACCTAGAGTAATAACACTGTTATAGTACAGAATTTAAGAGTTCAGAAGATATTATAGACATAAAATAGCGAAATATCTTTAATAATACATGCCAACCAATTATTTTCCTTAGTAGACAGTGCTAGAATTAGAATTTCATAGTCAATATCAGATTGAGTGAAATGACCAATACATAACTAACAATATCTTTATAAGTCTGTAGGTATGCAATTTATTGGGCATGCCACATGTATGTGGAAATCGTCAAATGAATAAACTGTTCTAATGCCACAATTTTTGTCTTAAATCTAATGCTCTGTTTATTTAGTTGATGTCTAGGTTTTGTTTGTTAAATTTTATTCTCAAGCCTAATTATTTTTAGTAACATGCTGATGTTACAAAGAAATCTAAAGACAATAGTTATATACAGCAAAACAACTATTAGGTAATAGAAAAGTATCAATGTGAGCAAAACGTATTATTTCATTAATCATTGATGGACGCCGGATCATTTAATTACATTAACTAAAATGTTTGTTACTCAAGATTCCTTAATTGGGATGGGATTTGTAATTTACGTATTACAATTTCTAAAAATGATATTGGTCTAAACAGATGATTTTCTTGGCTTATTATTCACTTAGTGATTGCCAAATTCTGAATCACATAGATTAAAAGTCAGGACAGAAATTGGAAATCCAAAGGGAAAAAAAGTTGAGTAGCATTATCAAAGAGGTAAACTCCAGATTGATGGCGCTGAAAATGTTCACCAAGGGGGGTGAGAGGAAGATTAAAAGGAACCACAGGCACTTTCCTGTAATACCTTCAGAATGACAAAATCATTACAGTCTCACAGAGTTTATTTGAGATCTGGGAAAAGCCCTCTTTCACAGAAAATGCAAGGAAAGAGCCATTAAATGAGAAGACCAAATAAAGTAGTTTCCTTTGGTTTTGCTTATTCACTGAAAAAATAGTTATGGACAGTTACTTAGAGAAAACACAAAACAACATTTACAGCAAAATTCAACTCCAGATGAAGGCGTTTCAGATAAAAGCAATCATTACTTTGATTAGATACTGGCATAAGAAGTTATGATAGACTTTTGGAAACACATTTTTATGATAGACCAACATCTTATTCTAATTTCATCTTGTTGTGAGCATCACATATATACTCAATAAAGCTGTTTTTGTTTTTGAAGATAAGGATTAGGATAATGGCAAAAAAAAAAAAAATGAAGCAACCTTCTTATATTCGGGATTCAAAGAGATGATTTTTATCTAAGTGAATTTTAAGAAAAAAAATGGATGGGTTTAACTCAACACATTAAAATCTCATGTCAGTTGCAAAGATAGGCTGTGTCTGGTCAATGTGCTGCATTAGGTAAAATGTTAGGTGAAAAGCAAATGGTATGCTATGGTCTGTACTTTTTTTCCCTACATTGGTTTTAATTAATTTATGGTTTTAATTAATTTATACTATTTGTTATTTATTTTTACTATGGCTTTCATTTGTTCAATAGCAGCACTATATGTTAATAATAAACTCAGCTGGCATTTCAAGTCTTATACCTGACTTTGGCAGCAGTCTTCCCCATCGTGAGGCTGCACCACCTCTCTTCAAGCTCCCTACTTAATGTCCAGCTTACTCCACTTGCAACAAATATGCTTCCTATTTCGTCAGGAAGATCGTTCAATCCCTTTAAATTTCATATCTCCCCAATAAAATACTCACATTTTATTGTCAAAGCTCATAGAATAATTGAGTTCAAGAACAAATTTTAACTATACCTTGATAATATCCCCTTTCACATATTCCAAAATCTTATTTCATCCATTATACCCTCTTTGTCCTGAATCTCCAACATCTCCCATTCTACGTGTTCTTTCTCTTCAACAATGTTTAAGTCTTTTTCCTCAAAACAGTTGAAAAAATATTAATTCTTCTAGTCCTGAATCATTCTGTAGCTCTCTTAAAATTTCTTTCTTCTCTTCCTCATCTAACTTTCCATAGTGTGTACACACAGACTCCATTTCCAAGCTCTTATGAGTATTTGCTCATTAAACCACTGCTTCTGGTTTCTTCTCTTGCCACATTACAGAAATCTATAGTCGCTGATGACCTCCTGATTGCCAAATCCAATGCACATATACTTCATTGCCTTTGGCATCATGGATCACTTCCTTTCTGCTTGAAGTCCCCTTCCTTGTTGACCCACTGATAGTTCTCTCTCCTCCTTCTCTGGATTCCTTTTCTGTCTCTTTCATGTTTTTTTCTTCTTTCTTTATACATGTTTTAAATATTGTTTGTTAGAGTTTCAGCTACAGCATACTATGTTTCATTTTTTGTACTTTTCCTTGGTTATCTTATCAAATACTATGGCTTTAATTATAAAATCATATGTTAAACCTATATGTGAATGATTCTCTATTCTCTCTATATAGAATTAAAATATATACTACATATAGAGAACATATCTTATATAGAGAATATATCACACACACACATATATATATATATATCCTATATATAGAATATAATGTATTCTATATTCTATTGCTTGGCTTGACTTTTTCCATGAGTTTCAGAGTTGCTTATCCATAGTCTAGAGGTTAAGAACTCAGGCCCTAGATAAATGAAAATATTTGGGTTTAAATCCCTGTTTTGTCACATTAGTCAATCTGCATAAATTCTCTAAACATCTTTTTATTCCTCTGTAAAACCAAAAGAATTTATGTGAAAATTTATGAATTTTCTTAGGTCATAAAGATTACATGAGAAAATGCATGTAAAATGCTTGGCACATAGTAAGCACTCAGCATACTGTTATTATTTCTGTCATCATTTTTATTTTCCCATGACATTCACCTTATACAGATATAATCCACAACCATTTTTCTTAGCTCCGTACCTTCTCCAATATTTTTAGTCTTGCATGATAGTATAAAATCCATCCTATTAGCTATGCCAGAGATTGAGAATCACTACTGACCTCTCCCTTTTATATATCTCAGACAGTAAACCCCTCTCATTTTATCTTCACTATACTTTGATTCCGTATCTTCCTCTCTATCTGTCTTCCTTCTGCCCTGGCTAAGGCCTTGTTTGGACTGCCCCAATAGTTTTTGGACTTCTCTCATTGCTGCTAGACCTGTCCTCCTCAAATATATATACATTAACTCACACTTGTTTGAATAACTTAAATACATTAGACATGTCAATATATCAATTTCTTCCTTGAGAGCTTTTAATGGCTCATCATTGACAAGAAGATGCAATCTAAGGTTTTCCTCCCAACCAAAATTTTAAGCTTCAGAAACATAAGCTGATTTTGTTGATCTCACCCGCATATTGTTATTGATCCTACAGCTTTGTTCATGTTGACTCCTTTCCCAGTATGATTGACCCACATTTGTAGATAATTCCTACTTACTGTTGACACTTTGTTTGCTTGACATCTCTTCTGGAAAGCCTTCTTTGACCCTCTTTTTACTGACACCCTGTACTCTCTCCTCTGAGGTTTTATATTATCTAGTGCATATTTACACTGATTTACCAAAGTTAGTTTATATCTATGCTATTCATACTTAAATTACAAGTCCCCTCCTCAATGCCTGCTCTTCTCAGTGCTTCACTCATATTGGTAAATGGCACATCCATTCTTCCAAATGTATGGAAGTCATCCTTGCATACATGCTTCCTTTTACACCCCATATCTCATTCATCAGTAAATCCTAGCATCTTTTGCCTTAAATATATATCAATAGGAGGACCTGTCTCTCACCGTTTTTATGGCTAGCATTTTGGTTGAAGTCATCATCATAGTCTGCTAAATCAATTCATTTTCATCCTAACCAATCTCCCTTTATTTGCCCTTTCCTATTACGGTAGATTCTCACAGTGGCCAAGTGAGCCTTTTAAAACCTAAATCAGATCATGCCATAATTTTACTCAAAATCTTCTAATGTTTTTACTTACCACTCCAAACAAACTCCAAGTCCTCTCATTGGAGTATAAGGCTTTGCATATTGCGGTTCTGACTATCCCTCCAACTCATGTACTCTTCTCCTCACTCTCTCTGCTCCAGCCTCAGTGGCCTTCTTGCCGATCTTTCAAGAAACCCACAATTTCCCTGTATTTGAGGCTTTGAGCTTACTGTTCTCTTTGCCTGAAATCTTCTTCCTTTAGATATTTACAGTCTTATCCTAGAATCTTCAAGATCCCTACTCAAATGTCACCTTCTCAATGAAGTCTACCCTAACTTCCCAGGAGAAATAGCTACCACCTCTTTATGCCTTGCACTTGCTATTCCTCTTGATTGGCTTTGTTTTTTCTCCATAACACTCATGCCTATTTCACACAATGCATATTTTCTTATAGATTTGTTTAATGACTGTGCTACCAATTAAAGGAAGAAACACTTTTATTCACTGCTGTGTCCCTAAAAACTGGAACATACTTGAGAAATGGCAGAAACGCAAAAAAAAATGTGTTGACTGACTGAAAGAATTTCACTGTAAATGTGTGCCTGTATATTCATTTATTCTTCTTTACTATGAGTCTTTGAAAACAGTAATTCTGGATTATATTTTCCCCCCAGCCTGTAGCATGGTAGGTGCTCAATAAATATATATTAAATTAATTCATTAGAAAGTGTTTCTCAAACTCTTATGTGCTCTTTTGTGTACTAATAAGGACCATGTTCCAAGAGACCTGAGGTTTCTGCTGACATTGGTTGTTGTACTTAATTTGGGGTGCATGCTCAAAACTTACTGATGGAAAATAGAAACTCTCAGAACAATAGAGCTCCTAACATGCAACATGCATGTTTACTTACTTATTTATTGAGTACCTGAAATGTTCTGTGAGTTTGGGATTCATCAGGAAGCAAAATAGAGAAAAATTCCTGACATTGTGGAGCTATATTCTATTGGGAATCTATTCTATATTCTATTCAGAAAATGAAAAATCAAAGTAGTAAAAAGTACATTTTATATTCTCTTAAAAGAGACAAGTACTATGAAAAATAAATAAATCAGGACAAACAAGAATTGCGAGTGCTGCTACTACTACTATTACTAGTATTACTTCCACTACAACTACTACTGCTATTACTATAACTACTGCCACTACTATCTTTGTTAGTGCTACTACTGCCTTATTACTACCTCCACAATAATTACTACTACTACTACTACTACTACTACTACAAGTAGTAGTAGTGCTAGTGCTAGTGTTACTACTACTACTACTACTACTACTACTACTACTATTACTGGTACTCAGTGAGGCACCGGGTGCATGGCACTGTATTCTGTAGAAAATGTATTATTAACGTAACAAGCATATGATCTACCTATGTTTATTCTCACTTTTCAACATGAAAAAAGTAAAGCTTGGAGAGAATAGCAACATATCAAGTTCACAGAAGATAATAGGTTAGGAACTCAAATCAAGTTCTATAAGATTCTAAATCCTGTGTGCTCATCGCCATGTCTTGCTTCCTCTGATGGTGGTCTTCATAGTCAGGGAAGTTAACCTCCATCACCACCAGCTAGCTCATACAGGCAAGCTTCAATAGACAACCCAGGGGATGTAAACGACGTAAAATCTATTTAATCTTTTCAGACTAAATTTGCATGAATCACATACTTTTTCAATTGTGGTTAAAAAGATACATAATGTGAGATCTACCCTCTTACATTTTTAAGTTCACAGTACAATATTACTAACTATAAGCATGTTATCACAATGTTGTACAGCAGACCTCTAGAACTTTTCATCCTGTGTGACTGAAATTTTATGACGGTTGAATGGCACCTCTTCATTTCTCCCAACCCCAGCCACTAGCAACCACCATTCTACTTTCTGCTTCTACAAGTTGGACTACTTTAGATACCTCACGTAAGAGAAATCATGCAAAATTTGTTCTTCTGTGACTGCCTTATTTCACTTAGTGTAATGTCCTCTGGGTTCATCCATGTTGTAGCATATGGCAGGATTTTGTCATTTTTTATGGCTGAATAACATTCCATTATATGTATATGACATATTTTCTTTATTCATTCATGCTGTGATAGACACTTAGATGGTATACACATCTTGGCTACTGTGAATAATGCTGCAATGAATATGGTAGTGCAAATATATTTTTAATATCTTAGTTTCAATTCTTTGGATAAATATTCAGAAGTGGGATTGCTGGATCATATGGTAGTTCTCTTATTAATTTTCTGAGGAATTGCTCTACTGTTTTTCATAGTTGCTACACCATTTTGCATTCCCACCAACAGTGCACAAGGGTTTTAATTTCTCCTCATCCTCACCAATACTTGTTATTTTCTGTTTTTGTTTTTTGTGATAACGGCCATCCTAACAGGTATGAGATGACATCTCAATGTGGTTTTGATTTGGATTTCTCTGATGATTAGTGATGTTGAGCACCTCTTCATATATATGTTGGACATTTGTGTTTCCTCTTTTATAAATCATATATTTAACAGTACATAATACTATGGGGAATATTTTAATAAACAAATATTTCGTATGCATTCATGTATGTGCTTTTATTATGATTATGCTACAAATATCAGTGAATTTTTAAATTGATTGTCATATTACCCCCATTCTAATTTATTTAAAACTGTTTACTTATTTATTTGGTCAGGGCTTGAAATTCTAGTTAATGGTATCATTATATATAATATAAAGAGCTTAACTTTTGCATATTAGTTAGGTATTTGAGAAAGTATATAAAGCATAACATGGAGTCATATGAGTTAGATTTTTGGAAAGAGTTGAGAGAAAAAAATTATTGTGTTGAAATTGACAGGATCTATATTTGGACTTTGAGACAGTATCTAATTCAATTGTTCCTTTATTTTAGCAAATAATATTTATTAAAGATAGTTTAAAGAATCTACTTTTTTAACCCAGAAATTGGTCCTTGCCTTAACTTTCTAATTAAAAAACAAGTTAACGTCATGTAGAAAATCATTGATATTTCATTATAATGTATATTTATAAGCATAAGTCTGAATGAAAAAAAATCAAATTTAACAAATAGCTAAAACAAAGCAAAACTCATGGTTGAAACATCAGAATTTCTCTTGGGAATTGGAAAAGGATTAAAAATGTAATTATGTGAAAACTGGGTAGAGGTGTCAATCCAAGTCCGCTAGCAATATGGAAAAATCAAGAAGGATATAGAGTGGCATTGGAAATCCTTAGTGGTTCAAAGGATACAAAATTTCAAGTTTTAACTTTAAAACTCAGGCATATCTAATCCAACACATTTCAAAGTTGTTTTGGATAGTTAGACAGTGTATGGCATTAATATACATTTATAACTGACTCATTCATGCCTGAGGCATATTCTATTGGCACTTTCAGATTCTTTCTCATCTGCAATGTGCGTTATTCATCTAGGCATCTGTGGGCCAGGAGCATATGTACCAACCAACCAAACTAAGTTTGTATTATTGTTCTTTCACATATTTCTCCATAGTTTCTATTTAAGAGTTTGTGTACATGCATGCAGATCCATATGTATGCATATTTATGTATTAAAAAGTAGATAATTTAGGTAGTGAAATTTAATGGAACAATCACGGGCTTTGGAATTAGACAGACCTCAGGTTTAATCTCAGTTATGCCACTTACTATCTTTGACAAGTTAATTTACCCCTGAGTCTCAGTTAAGTAAAATATGTAATGAAATGAATAACATTCCTTTTAGGTTTCTTATAAATAGTAAATGAGATAGTATATTAAATATTTTGCACCTTTGCACATGGAAAGGCTTAACAGTCATAATTGTATAAATATGGAACACTTACTATTTAGGTATTAACTAAACTAGTGAAATGTACTATATTAGGAAAAACTAAATATTTATATTTCAAATATATGTTATATTTTGTTATGTGAATTCCACTATTGAAGAAGTACAAATTTATTAATATATATTCTATTCACATATTTAATCTTTATTTTTGTTTCTATTAATATTTTTTAATTGACACAAAATAATTGTACATATTCATTGGGTACAGAGTGATATTTCCATACGTACAAAAAATCTGCGTTGTTCACATCAGGGTGGTTAGCATAGTCATCATAGCAAACATTTATCATTTCTTTGTGTTGAGAACATTTCAACTTCTCTCTTCTAACCATTTGAAAATATACAATAAATTGTTATTAATTATAGCACTGCTATAGAACACTAGAGCTTAGTCTTCCTATGTAGCTGTAAGTTTGTATCTGTTAATTGACCTCTCCCTACTCCCCCCACCCCCTACTCTTCCCATCCTCTAATAACCTCAATTCTAATCTCTACTTCTACATGCTCAACTTTTTTTTAGCCCCTGCATGTGAGGGAGAACATGTGGTATTTATCTTCCTGTGCTTGACTTATTTCACTTAACATGTTTTCCAGGTTCATCTAAGTTGACTGAATAATATTCCACTGTGTGTGTATATACCACATTTTCTTTATTCATTCATCTGTTGATGGACACTTAGAATGACTCCATCTCTTGACTATTATGAATAGTGCTGCAATAAACATAAGGGGTGCAGCTATCTCTTTTGTGTATTGTTTTTCCTTCCCTGGGATAAATACCCAGTAGTGGGATTGCTGGATGATATGGTAGTTCTATTTTTAGTTTTTTGAGGAACCTCTGTATTGTCTTCCATAATGGCTGTGCTAATTACATTCCCACCAACAGTGTATAAGGGTCCCCCTTCTCCTCAAACTCTCTAGCATTTGTCATTTTCTGTCATTTTGATAATGGCCCTTCTAACTGGGGTGAGATTATATCTGATTGTGGTTTTGATTTGCATCTCTCTGATCATTAGTGATGCTGAGTATTTTTTCATATGCCTGTTGGCTACTTGTATGTCTTCATTTGAGAAACGTCTATTCAGGTCATTTGCCCATTTTTGAATGGACTATTTATTTATTTGTTGTTGAGCTGTTTTTGCTTCATGTATATTCTGAATATCAATCCCTTTTATGGTGAATAGTTTGTAAATATCATTTTCAATTCTGCAGGTTTCCTCTTCAATCTGTTGATTGTTTCCTTTGCTGTACAGAAGGTTTTTAGTCTGATGTAATCCCATTTGTCTAGTTTTGCTTTGTTGCTCATGCTTTTGAAGTCTTCTTTATAAAATCTTTGCCCAGACCAATGTCTTGAAGCATTTCTTTTATGTTTTCTTCAAGATATTTTATAGTTTCAGGTTTTACACTTAAGTCTTTAGTCCATTTGAGTTGATTTTGGTATGTGGTGAGAGATAGGGATCTACTTTCGTTCTTCTACAAGAATTGGATATCCAGCACCATTTATTTCAGCACCATTTATTTCCTCAATATATGTTCTTGGTGCCTTTGTGGAAAGTCAGTTGGCTGTAGATATGTGGATTTATTTCTGAGTTCTTTATTCTGTTTCATTGGTACACTTGTCTGTTTTTGTGCCATTACCATGCTGTTTTAATTACTAGACCTTTGTAGTATATTTTGAAGGTGGGTAGTGAGATGTCTTCAGCTTTGTTCTTTTTGCTCAGGATTGCTTTGGCTGTTGGAGGTCTTTTGTGGTTCTATATGAATTTTAGGATTATTTTTCTATTTCTGCTAATGATTTCATTGGTATTTTGGTAGGCATTACATTGAACCTGTAGATTGCTTTGGATAGTATGGTCATTGTTGCAATATTAATGCTTTCAATCTCTAAACATGGGATGTCTTTCCATCTTTATGTGTCCTGTTTAATTACTTTTATTAGATAAAAGTTATAAATATGGAATACAGTATTAACCAAATTAGTCTAATGTGCTATGTGAAGAAAAAGTCAGTATTTATAGTTAAAATAAATGTTATATTTTGCTACGTAAATTGCATTATTTTAGACGTACAAATGTATTAATATACATTCTATTGACTTTTTACCTTTTTAAAAAATAAATTACATAAACAATACCACAATGCATGATTATGATAACTAAAAATACAAAGTTGTATAAAAATATCCATAAATTTCTCTTCTCTACCATCCTTAGTATTCCAGAACTAACTGTAGTTAACTTATATTTCTTCTTTTAAATATTTTTTTATTAATGTTATTTCTGATTGGCAAATTATAATTGGATATATTTGTAATGTGATGTTTTGAGAGATACATATACAATGTGGAGTGATTAAATCAAGCTAATTAACGCATCCATCACCTAACTTATCTATCATTTTTTATTGTGAGACATTTTAAATTTACTCTCTTACTTATTTTAAAGTATACAATATATTATTATTGACTGTAGTCATCCTGTTGTGCAATAGATCTCTAAACATATTCCTCTTGTTTATCTGAAACTTTATACCTTTTGATCAACAACTCTTCATATCCTCCTTTTCCCACCCAGCTTCTGATAACCATCATTTTAGACTCTACATTTATTTACGAGTTCGTTTTTTTAGATTCCATGTATAAAAGAGAACAGGAGGTATTAGTCTTTCTGTGTGTGGTTTATTTTGCTTAACATAATACCCTCTAGATTCATCCATGTTTTTGCAAATGACAGGATTTCCTGCTATTTCAAGGCTGAATATTATTCCACGGTGTATATACCATGTTTTCTTTATCCACTCATTTATTGGTGAACACTCAGGTTGATCCCATATCTTGGCTATTGTGAAAAATGCTGCAGTAAATATAGGAGTGCATATATTCCTTTGACATATTGATTTCAGTTTCTTTGTATATATACCCAGAAATGGGATTACTGGATTACATGGTGGTTCTATTTTTAGTTTTTTTGGGGAAATTCCATACCATTTACCATAATGGCTGTACTAGTTTACATTTCCACCAGCGGTGTAAGAGTGATCCCTTTTCTTTGCATCTCTGCCAGATCTTGTTATCTTTCATCTTTTTGAAAAAACCCATTCTAACAGGTATGAGGTCATATCTCATTGTGGTTTTAATTTGCATTTTCTTAACAATTAGAGATGCTGAACATTTTTTATGTAGCCGTTGGCCATCGGTATGTCTTCTTTTGAGAAATGTTTGTTCAAGTCCATTGTTCGTTTTTTAATTAGGTTGTTTTCTTGCTTTTGAATTGTTTGAGTTCCTTTCATTCTCTTTTTGGCAAATGTAAATACAATTATACACTTGATTTTCCTTTTTTTCTTTCTTTTTTTTCAAATTCTGTGATCCTATTATATAGGTTACTCGCTTATTTCTTTTCATTGTAGGCCGACATATTTATTTAACTCACTATTTTAATTGCTACATAATATTTCATTTTATGGACATTTCCTAATTTAGTTAACCATTTCTCCATCCATATATGAACATTTTGTTTAAGTATTTATTTTAAAGAAATATAAATTATATATCAAAACTAATATAAAAAGTAAGTGTGAAAGTCAAGCACAGGACTTTATTTAGTCATTAACATGAAATTAAAAAAAATCATGACTCATTTCTTGCAGACTCATATATTTGAGGTTATATTAAATAAAGCATTCAATACAATTGCATAGCAAGAGCAAAATTAATGGTATATATATATTCTGTGTACTATGTCAGCCAAGATAACATTTCTTGAAAGAGTTTGAAGAAATAAATTGTTGGCAAGAAGTTGTTGACATAGTAGTTATAACTTCCAAATTTTATCAATAATAAATTTGGGACAAACTGATTGAAAGAAGTATTGATTAGACCTTCACACCATAAGCTTGAATTTCCCCTCATAAAATGCATGAGTCTGAGTTGGATTGTTAATAAATAAATAAGCAACCTAATTGGAAAATGACTGATTCTACAGCGCCATGGTCATTGTCGTCATACTAACTCATAGAAGGTTTTAGCTGTGGTCAAGTACTATTGAAGTAATTGGCTCACTGGTGTGCCTTTCTCTGCAAAAAATGAGGAGAAATTTCCACTTCTTTGTAGAAGTGAGGAGGAGTAGGGAATTGTACAACAACCCAGGCACAGACCAATTAATCAAGGCAATTAGAAAAGACTTTGCCACAATGAGTAGAAAAAATAATGAGGCAGTTTGGGGTATTATTCTTTCCTTCTCTCAATTCTTTATTTCTTTTTATTCATTTTTGTTTCTGTGCCTTGCCCATTCTCTTCCCATGCTGCAACTCTTTTTGTTTCTTTTCATTCTGCTTTTTTTTTTCCTTTTTCTTCTGCTTATGCTTACCTTTTTTCTAGGAGAACTCACATACCTATCTGTATCTCACTATTTTTGTTGTTATGCAGTGTCAGAGAATGGGGGGTTCCAGAGGTGAGGTATATTAAGTTAGCTAGTGAGTTGTCTGCTCCTGCAGCAGGATGTATTTCTGGGAAAGTCCTCTAGGTGTCTGACCCATGCACCTATTCTGCAGTTGTGCCATTTACATACTCAGTCTGATACCATGCAATTTCAAGCGAACATTTCCCTTGTAAAACAACATTTCCACTTACAACACTTATCTACCCATCAACATTATTTTACTTCTGAGCTGCACTAAAGTCCAAAAACTGTTTTGTCATGAGTCTGTCATTGCTTTTAAAATGCCATTGGATATACTGGAGGAAAGTATTTCAAATCAAATCATGGAATAGCTCACATAAAATAGCAGCTGTTTTTGAGTCACTTCACAATACTATGTAAATAAAACAGTTCTAGCAGCTGGAAGAACAAAACAGTCTTTGATAACACTCTAATTATTTATTATGACTGCTTTGATGTAGCATTTATATGAACACAAGTTATATTTTTAAAAGCCAGAAGGAAATTAAAAGTAAACAAAAGAATTGCACTCCTGACCAACTTCTTTGCCTCGAGGTTATTATAATCGGGCAGCTGCTAGATATTTTTTCATATTCTTTTAGTTTCTTGGTTCTGGCTTCTCTATTGGACATGCACAAAATTACTAGAATGTTTAAAATAAGACATAGGGAAAAATGTCATTTTTTATCTCTTGTTAGGAATAAAATCAGACAGGCAAAACAAATCAAATGTTAAAGCATATAAATTATGAAATTACTCTCCTAGTCTCATTCTTCAAGTTTTATTAATTTATGAAGGATTTTTTTTTCCTAAGCACTATCCTTGCATCCTCGCTGAGTGTCATTAAGGTTAATGTTCTTTAATACAGGGACATCAGTGGTAAAAGAAATAAAATCCTAGTAATGGAAGAAATGTGTTCAGCCATTTAGTTTCTTTTGGATGAAACCCTTACAAGTGAGGAACCCAAAATCCGGGAACGAGGTCTCACAATTTTTATCAATTGCATAACGAAAGCATCCATAATGGAAGAAATGGTTGATTGGGGAAGAAATGTGTGTTTCCTAATGGCTTGGAATGATATGTGCTTAATACTATTTTGTTTTGTGGGGCTGAAGATGAAGGTTTCTTAAGATAGGGTAATCATGCCCTTAACCACATTTAGTCAAAGATGATTTATTGAAATGAGCCTAATGGACAATTTTCGACATCTCAGAGAAATGTAAAGTTACTTTCCGCTTGTCTAGTGAAACAGGGATTTAAAGAGTAAAGGAACTCTTCATTTATCTGCATTAAGCAAAGCATCAGAATGGAAGAATGGAACTGTCTCTAAGAATTCTGGAACTGTAACATTTGTACTGATAAACCAGAGGAAGGAATTATGTTTTCCCAAGAGTTAAGCAGAGTTGGAGGTGGGAGCAGATTCCTGGATCAGAGTCACTTGACAAAGTAATGAGTGGAAGAAATGCACAGGGTAACTGCAGAGGTGGGAAGAAAAAAACCCAGAGTGATCTCTCCATCTCCTGAACATTCCAGGGTTTTCAATTAGTGTTGCCTTTTGTATTAGCTCCCTTCCCGCTCATATTTTCTCTATGTCTGAAATACATGTCTCCCATTCTTGAAATGTTATGTCTTCACCACCCCCCTCAGCACTATTATCATTTTGGTCCTGAAAATTCTTTGTTGGGGTGGAGGTGTTCTGTGCATTGTAGATGTTTAGCAGATCCCTGGCCTCTTACCACTAGATACCAGTAGTAATCCCCTCTTTGCCAAGTTGTGACCACCCACAAAAAGTGTCTCTAGACATTGCCAAATATCCTCTGAGTGGATCAAAATCATCCTGACTGAGAAACACTGTTCTATAGAATTTACTGCCTCTGGCATTGACTTGTAATTTAATATATGATGAATTCAACTGAATTCTACAGATATTTATTAATTACTTCCTGAGCTAGTTGCTGTGGATGCAAAAAGGAATTATAAACATGCAAAACCTGCTCCTAATGTTGGATAAGATTATTAGGTATGTTTGCATACATACATACATACATATATATATACATATATATATGCACATATATATATCTTAAGTTTCTGAAAGGAAAATAATAAATACAGCAGACATTTTCTGAGCATTTTCTATGTATCCATCTCTGCTGGATTAACTCATTTAATTCTTTTAACAACCTATGGGGCCAAACCATTAATATTTTGCATTTACTGTCCTCTATATTTTCTCCCAGCAGCTAGTGCAATGTTTTGTCTGTTAATCAGCAGACATTTACTGCTTGATTGATGAAAAAGAAAGGATTTATACCTGGAAACCCACTGTTCTTTGACTTTGTGTGTTTGTATTTGTATGCTTGTGTATGTGTGTATTTTTCTAAGAAACAAAAAGTTTTTTCATTCTTTTCCCTTTCCTGAGAAATGGTGGCATTTTATCACCACTCTTGTAAATGTGCGATGGGCTATTTGTAAACTAATTTAAGTTTCTGGAAGAAAAAACCCAAAAAACCAAAAAAAACCCCACTTATCAAGAACACCTCATGCTTGTGCTTTTGTCCAAATTGAGAAAGTTTTTTATTGGCAATAAAAAAGTTTCTGCAAACTAGAGTTGTTATAATATCCTTTTCAATGGCTTTCATCTGTCACATCAAATCAGATTTATTGCTTCTTAAATTATTTGTATTTTCCAAAATAGGCATCTCATAACTTTGAAATGAAGAATAAGGCACACATTTACAGATGTGCAGAGAACGTAGCCAAGATGTTAGAACTATAAGGACTGCAGAGACTGAGGCTGAAGTTGAAACATGAAGTGTGGACCCAGCTCCGACTAGTTGCCTAGAGACCTGATAGAGAGCCCAGAGCTGCTCCTGTCTTGAAGCCCTTTCTTAACTGCAGCCTGCATAGAGGTCACACGGAGATAAGTGCAGCAGCAGCTGTGCTGGCAGAGTGGGTGGCTCATAAACGAAGTCAGCATTTTCACTTGCCACTTTATCTGTGTTTTGAGACAGGGCAGTAAGCTGTGCAGCGTTTAAAAGGCTCCTAATTGTAATTGCCTTGACATTTGCCTATTAGATACCCCCTCAGGATGTGGGAGGATATTTCCTTCCTGAGCAAGACTGACCAAAATGTTCTCTCCAAAATGTATGCATCATTGTGCTGATCCTACCAGATGTTGGGAGTTATGCTGGGTCAGTATTCAGGTGAGAGAAAAAGTTATCTAATTATTACTTATAATGTGGAAGCTTACCTCCATTCCCAAATTTGCTTTTTAAGATACTTTTATGCCCATAAAAATACATATATCTATAGATATCTGGGTTTAAATCAGACCTACAGAATCAGAATTTCCAGAGGAAAATCTCGGTATACAATTATAAGCAAATAAACAATCTCATTTATTTACTTAGCAGGTTTCAAAGAGGACTCATAAAATTAAAAAAAAATATTAATGGAATTAGAACTGTGTAACAAACCTTATGAATAACTTTAGAACTATTTTATCTCCCTTCTAACCTACTCATTACTAAAGGCTATGTTAGAGATAAGCCTTGAACCCCAACACACTGATGCTAAAATATGATTATACTACTATACATACCATATATAAATGCAATATATGTTACATATTACATATTATCTATTATATGTGTATAATACACATATTGTATTACATAGTATACTATTAAATATTAATATATTACATATTAGAGAGAGTAAAATGGCAGCATTCAACTTTAATGTAAAATAATACTTTAAAGACAAAAACATTAAATTAATAATTGAAAGAGCCTTTGAGCATACGCCTTGAAATTAGGCAGGTCAAGGTTCAAATCCTGTCCTTTTCATTTATGGACTAGTTATTATAGTTCTTATATAGTTTTGGTCTGAAGAGACAAAAGCAAAGAAAAAGTGCTGTGGTAATGACTGATATTATGCCAGATATTATGAATACTTCTAATATCTGGCAATTGTAATATGTGTATAACATCCACACCCTGCAACCCCTTCTAGCAAATAGAGAAGGAAAGATGAAGGGGGAGAAAAGAAAAAATAAAAAAAGAGAAGGAAGGATGAAGGGAGTTTAAGGACCTCTTTAGTGTGCTTTGAGTTGACTCACAAAAAAGCAGAATGCAAACCATAGAAACCAACAAAAAATTTGGCCCAGGGTGTGACCAGGGAATTCACCAAAGACACCAATAGACAATAAGTTATGAAAAATATTCAACTTAATTAAAAATGTGGGAAATGCAAATCAAAGCAATAATGACATGACATTTTACATCCAACTGACTGGCAAAAAATAAAAATAAAAATAAAAAAAAAAACAGTCTGACTTCTGGTGCGTTTGCATATTGACAACAGCTTTGGAGAGCAATTTGGCAATATCTGATAAAGTAGAAGAAGTATGTGTCCTTCTTTGCAAGTCTATGCCTTCTTAAATGTCCTAAAATAGTACTTTTCAAGTTCTAATGTGCTTCCAAATCACCTGAGGATCTTTTTCAAATGCAGGTTCTGTTAATAAGGTCTGAGTGGAGCCTAACATTCTGCATTTCTAACATGTTCCCAGTTGATGACAATGCTGCTAATTCATGGACCATACACTAACTTGTGAGATGTAGAGTTGGAACAAAGGGAGTTGTACAAGAAAATTCAATGGAATACTGATTACAATTAGAGAAGATTGAAATCGCACATGAACATATTTAAAAACGGTTTGATAACATGTATGGAATAATGTCCCCTAACATCAGGATAGTGGTTGCTATGGGTTAAATTTATCTCCCAAAATTTCAAGCATTAGAAACATGACCCCCACTGTAACAGTGTTAAGAAGTTGGGAAATCCGATTATGATATTTGAAAGGTGGGACCTTTAAGAGGTGATTGGATCATGAGGACTGCTCCTGTGAATGGATTGATCCATTCATGGAGTAATGAGTTGATGGTTTAATGGCTTGTCATGGATGTTTTTCTGGTGGCTTTAAAGGAAGAGTGAGTAAGCAGGTTAGCTCTCTTGCTCTTGCCATTCTCACCACGTGATACCCTATGCTGCCACATTACCCTGTAGAAAGTTCCCACCCAGAAGAAGGTCCTCACCAGATGTGTTCCCTGGACCTTGGACTTCCCAGCCTCCCAAACTGTAATAAATAAATTTCATTTTCTTGTAAATTACCCAGTTTTAGGTATTCTATTATAAGCAACAGAAATGGACTAATATAGTGGTCATCTATGGAGAGTGAGAAAGGAATTGGATAAAGAGGGATTTGCAGGGACGATAATTGTACCTACATATATATATATATATGTACACATAAAATTTTATATATATATAAAATTGTGTATGTGTGTATAATTACTGGGTGATAAGTGCAGGGATTTTTGATATATTGTTTTTCTTCACCATTTTTGTATGCATTAAGATACTGTACATTTTTTTTTAAATAGCAGAAAGAGCTTAACCCATCAAAAACAATGACATTGGTAGTATAATGAATAACAATTTTTCAGTTTTCCAGTTTTCAGCTTTCAGAACTCTTTATTTCCTATTTTATATAATCCCAATTTTAACTATATAATGTAGGCAGATGAGAACATCTTTTTTAGAATCTGTTTAAAAATAAAGAATCTGAAGGTTTTGTCCAAATTGACAAAGCTTATAAGTAGAGCCAGGATTTTAATCCAAGTCTACTTGTCTGCAGCACCATTAGATCACTCTGCATTTTCTTCTCTACAAATGGTTGCCTTCCAATTGATATTACGTATTTCTAAATCAATCAGTTCCAGAACGCATTCTTTATATAAACATATTTTCAGAGAGAGAAACATGGTACCCCATAAATGACTTCTTCTCCCTTCTTCTTCTGTCATACCACAGGAGGCAAAGCCACAGGATTCTTCAATATGAGAAAAGCACGTAGTCCTGCTTAGAACACGTGATGATAACTGATTTATCAAAAAAGTGCCAGATCTCAGAAAGTTGTAGCTTACCTCAACTGACACAAAAGCTAATATTCTTGGTCCTTAAGAACCTGAAAGTGTGCTTGAATAACAATATTGGGATATTTTATCATAGAAGAGGTATGACGTTGCAGAGAGGGCTGCAGAAGGTGCCATTCTGATTGTGTCTCCAAGATCCACCTTTATTATTCACTAGTTACATGGTCTTCAGCAAATCAGCCAGACTTCCGGAGCCTCACCTCATCCATAACTTACGAGTCATAATGTCTACTACTTTTAGGAGCATGTAAGGAAGCACTCCCTAAGGATAAAAAAAAAAAAAAAAATTATAAGGGCAGAGAATAATTTCAAATAGTGAACAAAGAGTATGTACACAATACTTCTCTTAGCCTATCTGAATAGAGATAGTAAGGAGAGAATAAAAGGCCCAGGTAGGGTTGCCAAATCAACCTTGAACCAAGGTTTTTGTACAAATTATATGCAAAGTCATGGCATTTTTAAAAAGATGAATGACTTTCACCCAGATTTAAATAATCAGATAAACCGGATGAGCTAGGCAAGGAATTACAGGGAGTATAAATTAGAGCTAGCGGGTGTTCAAGGCAAAGTAGATTATATCCAGGAGAAAGAGAGCCTTTTTGTTGAACCACTGTCTCTTTGGATAGAGTCTTATCTATTCCCTTTTAATACACTTAAGTGTTTGCAAAGGTTGGAGGGAGGAAAGGATGCTTGTATTGGAGAGAAATATCTACTGACTATTTCAACTGTAAATCTATTAAAAATGCACTTCTCAGAGTGGGTACAACGTGGGGTCAAGGTAAGAGAAAGTCCCTACCTTAGCCATTAATAACAACAAAAACAAGCACATGAACAAACAAAACAAAGTTACAGGGCTGGAACCAAAGAAATAATTCATTAGCTCCCCCGCAAAAAAGTTTTAGAATTTTTGTTGAATAGTAAAAGTCTCCTATAAGGGACAGTTCTTTTGTGTTTCCTTTCTTCCACACAGTGCAAGCTTATGGTGAATCATCTGAACCAGACTCTGATAGTATCATGGCTCCATAAAACAAAGCACATATGTGAAATCCATCTCAGCATTATTTAACCCACGAGGGTAATACATCATTGGGTTTTATTCCCTGTATGTCCTTCCCAGAATTCATTACCAGGTTCACGGGTGTCAGTTCTCTGTTTCACTTCACCTTCACTACCACCCTTCATCCTAGTGCACTCAGTGAGCCAGTCTCTTTTGGAACTTGCAACTGGGATTCCAAGAGTCCCAGTTCCTCTTCTCCTTTGCCATGTTGTTTCTACAAAATTAGAATCTTACCAGATAAGGTCCAACAAGTAAATACAAATTTCTTTACTGAAAATGGCAAATTTAATTTCAGAATGTGTGTGACTCAAAGGACAAAGGTATCAAAACAAAGCTTAAGCTAATTTGGCTCTTCTTATGACTCCTAAGAAATTTATGGGAGGGAGGAGGTGAGGGATCCCACATAGAATCTTCCCTTTATGTTTTCCTGAGTCTCCTACCATCAGCTCAACACAGATTCGCCAAGCATCCCCTTTTTCAAGTTTCTCTCTCTGAACATCCTGCCAACCCCCACAAAAAATTACCACATTCTGAAGTAGGTATATTGATTTTTGCAAACTTGCTGTAAATCACAATTTATTTATGAATTTTTTAAATTTATTTTTTATTTTTATTTTTTTACCCATCTAGCAGCAGAATTTATTCTGAATTCTAAAGTTTTTAAATTTATTTTTTAATTGAAACATTAATTATACATATTTATGGGGTACAGAGTTGATTATCAGTATTTCTCTACAATATGTGATGATCAAATCATTATTATTAGCATGTTCATCATTACAAATCGTAATTATTTCTTTGTGTCCCTTACCCAATTTCTTCCTAATCCACTCCCCCTCCCCCTTTCTCACCTCTAGTAACCATAGATCCGATCTCTCCTTCTGAATGTTCAAACCAGGCCTAGTTGGAGAATAGCTGAGAGTTAGTAAAACACTCAACAGTGTGAGTCAAGTAGCATCAGGTTGCAGTTGCAGTGAAAGCAATGGGGGAAGATATACCCTAATTTCCTTTTTAGTTTTCCCATTTGTGATATCTATAGGCCTGTAAATTGATTTAACCCAGGAGTTCTTAAACATTAGCATGGATAAGGGTCATGTGGACGGCTGGTTAAAAATACAGGAATACTTCAAAAAATTCATGGACAGTTTCCTATTATTTTCAATTCCATTTTTCCATGATTTTTTCAAGTGCCTTCATACATTTTGCTAAGTCTAGCTACAGAGTTTAAGATTCAGTAGGTCTAAGGTGAGTTTCAAGAACTTGCATTTTTAACAAGTTCCTAGGTGAAGTGGATGCTGCTGGATCCTAAACTTCTGAGGACAGTCTGTGTACTGGTTGAGAACTCAAACTGTCTGGTTTATATAGTGACCCAACTTATTACCCGTGTGACACTGGCCAAGTTACTTACTTTTCTGTATTTCAGTTCCTTAACTCTAAAAGGGAGAAATGATAGCACATTTTACAGAGAATTGTTACAAGAATTACATGAGATAATAGGTGTAAAGCACTTAGTGGCAAAATATTGAGATAAAATTCCATTCCCAAATAGTATGACACTTGTCCTGCCCTTTGAAATCAGTGTGTTCTTACTTTCATGGATTTATACCTGTTGTACCATGAGGACCTCCATCTTCATAAAAGTATAATATTGGTTTGGTTTTGGAAAAATTTCAAGCTTACAGAGTATAGCAGAGACTAATGTGGAAAAGGCTCATGAATGTAGGTACCACATGGTTTTATCAGATCTCAGCATTTGGCCATGTTTGCGCAGAGGGAGCTATTCTCCCAGGGTTTATCATTATCATGCATAATTTACTCCGTTACCATACATGTACATATGCATAAAAATGATATTGTATTGTTTTGTCTGTTTACCTTTATATAAATGGTATGATAACTAAACATATGATTATATCGTCAACTGTCATTCACAAAATACTATGTTTTAAGTTTTATCCTTGTTGTTAGATATAATTATAAATAAATGAAATATGAATCATAAATAATTTATTAATTCACATTAACAAAAAGTGGCCCAATTTCTTTATTTTCCTTTAGTTTATGAAATTTTGTTTCCCAACTTATTACAAGAGTTGCAATAATTATTCTTTCTCCCTCTTTCTCTTTCTCTCTCTCTGTCCACATATATGTAACATATATGTGTTTATGTATGCATACATAAATATGTGTATATCTTTGTAAGAGTGCTCTCTCTCTCTTTGTATGTGTGTGTATATACATATATATATATTTCACTCCTCTGGAAATTGTATATACCAAATAGCTGTATCAATTTATACTCATACCTGCAGTATATTAGAATTTTCATTTCATACATCCTTAGCAACATTTGGCATTTTTACACTTTTATTATTATTATTATTACTATCATTACTGTTATATTTAATATAACCCTTCTAAGTGAATGTAACTGGAGGATTTCAAGTTATTTAACCCATGCAATTTCTCCTGGAATTAGAATCTATACTAATTGTATTCATGCTATTGTCTGGTTGATGGAAAAGGCATTCATGTTGGTTAAAAAATTTGACTTAAAGACTCTAATAGAAAGGATATGAGGAATGGGTGGTATTTTTTCTGACAGGCAGGTCCCACCACATATGCTTTATGTATTTCATAGAGTTGATTCTCATAGCATTCACATGAAATAGAGAAGAGACAGTTCCTTGTACGCAGAGCTAACAAAATTAAAGGTTGAGGTACTTGCCAAAAGATATTCACTGATTGAACTGAGCTAGCTCCTCAGCTAAGAAATTATCCATTTCTTCAGTACCAACTATGAACTAGGATTGAATAATCCTTTGTCTGGAGGACACTTGCCCCAGATATGCATCTGTCTCAGTTGTCCACTTCCTTCAAGTCTTTGCTTAAATGTTTTCTTCTGAATCTTCCCTGAAAACCATCTTTTTGTGTATGTGTATGTGTGTGTACGCATGTTTCTGTGCACATCTGACAAGTGCACACGGTTCTTAAATACAATATTAGATACCAATATATGTTTGCAAATATCATCAGAAAAAGGGATATTGAAAAGTTTTTAAAGTAAATGATACATTGAATCATTTTGCTTGTGTTCATTATAATGGCTTTCAATTTGAAAATTATTTTTATATAATAATTCCCTAGAATATTTTATTTTCTTCACAAAGTTGAATTATCTTAATGAAAGAATCAAAGGGTAGCTAGCCATACACACAGATGTGATATCTTTTCAACTAGAATAGTTGTTAAAAAAGAAAAAGCAAAAATTAGAAAGAAGGTATGTATAGTGATATATGAACAAAACCACTAAGCCTAAACTGTGGGTAATTAAAATGTGGTCCTGTGTAAGGACCCATCCTATGGGGAATTCTAGACCACTCACCAATTATATGTGCATTAAGACTGAATGGTGCTTTCTGCAATAACTTCCACATGAGGTCTTTGGTAAATCAGTTGACTTCCACAGTATGCCCAGGTTAATTAAATACTGGGGAAAAGGAAAACCTTAGAGACAGAATATTTTTTTTATGTTATTGGAGAATATTACTAACTGGTGGAACTCACATAGAAAAACATATTAATTGATTTTTTTTTTTTTTTTTTTTTTTTTGCCCTGTAGGTACAAGTATACTTTTCTTCCCTCATCACATAATTCACCTTGCTTCTATTTTGGTTTAGGAACCATTAAATCTAAATGATAATTTTCAATATACTTTCCCCTGGCTGTTTTTTTGCCTTGGTGGACTCAAGGAATCTTGGGTCCTGTTTTATATCCCTTGATGTATTATTACCACTTGAGTAACAGTCCTCCTGCAGTGAACAGAAGTGATTAAAAATGGTTGACCCTATTTTTTTTTTTTCTTGTTGATCTGCCAATTAAAGAAAAAGTCAATCTATCTTTTCTGCTGGCCAGCATCACAGATATTCTGCCTGTCCATCAACTTAATGTTCTCAGGCAGTCACCCGGGTAATGAGAAGCTCCCATTACTGCCACTTTGACTCCTTTATGTCCTGCTGGAAAATTTTCTCCTTAATTTCACAGTCCATTGCCACTCTTTGGATTTAGTACTTTGAAATTTTCTCTCCAGTTTATTTTTTGAAATAATTTTTACTCTCCACCCACAATACCTTCATAAAACTACGAACACCTCTACAATCTATTTTTTTTCCTTAAATGCACCACTTTTCTTCTGACATTGTCTCATGATGTACTTAGCTATTAAATTGCTTTTTCTCTGCTTAATAGTTTCACACACATGTTTTAGCAAGTATCAATGGAGGGATCAGGCAACATGTTATTACGTTAATGTTCAATATTCCATCTATACTTTGCAGTTTTGGTAAACAAAGTGACAAGTTTCCTGAAAATTTAAGAGGAAGACTTATTGTAAAATTTTATAAGTTCTTAGACTATTAATTTATTTAAATCCTTTGCTCAGGATAGTAACACTGAGCTAGAGGCCAGGAACTCAGGGTTCTTGTCCTAACTCCAGTCTCCTCCAGATTCCTCTGTTATTTAGTTTTATGGACAAGTCTATTAACATGTGTGAGTCTCATCTATCCCATAGCAGTGCTCAGATTTCTTCTTAAAAGGTTTATGTGATGTCAAGTATATCTGCTATGCTTTTAAGGTTTATTATTATGAGTCCTTATTATGATGAACAATAATGTGCCAGATTCAAAAATTTAACTCACACATTCCTCCTATGTGCAAAGAATATGAACGACTTTGTTTCAGAAATTGATCTGAACTTCCCCAAGAGCTTCTATTCTGTTGGAAGTGATTGGAAAGTGGAGGTGGCTGCAGTGAGTATTAAAGGGGTGACAAATTTTAAACAAGGTCATCAATAGCATTTCTGTCTCTTAAGCTTTAAACAGTCCTTTTGGCATGACTCAGTCTCTTTCTGAGAAAGTCTGTCTTTTATATTACCTCTTCTTTTGCCTGTTTTGTTCCAGGATGGTATCTGGCTATGTAGACTGCTTTAAAGAGAAAAAAAAAAAAAAAAAAAAAATGCGTCGGCTCTGTGGTAGGCAAAGTTACGGACTCTCAGAGATACCATCCTAATCCCAAGAATCTGCAAATATGTCAAGTTACAGTGCAAGGGGGAATTACAGTTTCAGATGGATTTAAGATTGCTAATCAGCTGACCTTGAAATGGGGAGGTTATTCCAGATTATTTTGGTGGGTCCAATGTAATCACAAGGATCCTTTTATGTTAAAAAGAAAAGCAGGAGAGTTAGCACCAGAGTGATATAGGGCAAAAAAGATTTCACCAACTATAGCTGACTTTGAAGATGAAATGGGACCATGAGCCAAAAAATGCAGACAGTCTCTAGAAGCCGAAATACGCATGGAAATGGATTCTTATCTTAATCCTCCAGAGAAATATAGCCCCGCTGACGACTTGATTTTAACTCAGTGAGACCCACTTCGAATATGTGACCTCTGGATCTATATGATGAGAAATTTATGTTGTTTCAAGCCATTAAGTTTGTGGTAATTTGTCGCAGCAGCAATAGGAAACTAATAGAAGGTTCCTGTCATATCTTATTGATCTTTGTTGCTCTCTGTAATGAAATAATCTAGTCTAATTGATGACCATTGAGGTACAACTGGTTCTGTCTGGTCTTTCTTGGCATCATGCTAGATCGTATCACTGGCATCTGTGGTCTACATGGTTTGTCTCTGGTACAAAGTCTCTGCACTGTTGTTTTTGTGTCCTGATCCGCTGGCCAACTCAGGTGCTCTGCTTTGCTTTACAAGCACGGCACATCTGTGCTATAGGCAGACAATAAAGGTCCAGGAGTGATGCTTCATACTCATCTACTTAAACACCTCTCTTGGCTGTGCTGGGCCATCATCCCCCAGGTTTAGGCTGCACCACCATACATGGTAGTTTTCTCCCAGGATTTCAAGTGGAAAGCTCAGCAGACAGTCTTTTTGCTCTAGGTTTCTCATCAATCTATATAATATGCTTAGCAAGATCAGTGCACAGAGTTCTAATTACTCATACCACTGTTTTATTTCTCATTCTCACAATGTTGTACGCTTGAAGAAATGTGCTTCCCTCACCAACCTTTCTTTTCATCATATCCTGGAATCACTCTATTGCTAATTTATAGGTAGTAAAATCTATGAAATGGTGGGAAAGCATGAATGTCGGTATGTTAAAAGAAATTAAAATAATTTATGATACCCTTTCTTTCCCAACATAGCCTGATTTTCAAAATTATTGTTTCGACATGGGCTCTATAACCAGGAATGCTTGTAGTATAATTCAGCTGAAGTCCGAAGGCCTGAGAACCAGGGGAGGTGGTGTAAGTCCTGAAGTCCAAAGGCCCTAGAATTCCCTGATGTCCAAGGGAAGAAGAACATGGATGTCCCAGCTCAAGAAGTGGGAGATGGAAATCGCCCTTCCTCAGCCTTTTTGTTCCATTTGGGCCCCCAACAGATTGGGTGGTGCATGCCCACCTTGGCCGGGGCCATCTTTACTCAGTCTACTCATTCCAATGCTAATCTTTTCCAGAGACACCCTCATAGACACACCCGGAAATAATGTTGTACTAGCAATCTGGGCATCTCCCAGCCCACTGAAATTGACACATGCAATGAACTATCACAGTGTCAGTCCCAACTGCAAGCATTTTACAGAGGAATCATTGGAGAACCTGCATTTGTCATCACAGGAACATGGTCCAGGACTGTTTCATACGCTGCTTAAATGAGCAGTCTTCTCCACTGTGCTGGTCAGGGCTTGCATTTTACCTCTGGGCAGTGAAGGATGAAAGGGATTTTTCTCCACTCACTCACTCCAGTCAACACAGACCTAGATCTGCAAGACTGTTTCTCTTTCCTTACAGTCACACACAGCCTTTTCCTTCTGCAAATTCACAGCACTGTGATGGCCGTGTCAGTGAAGTGTTCAGATGTAGCCACATGTTTTCCCATTATGTGTTTGCTGTTGTAACAGTTTAGTCTTTGATGGTTGTAATAACTGGGCTTCCTATTTCCTCAGTCAGTTTATTTTCGGGCTATTCTTGGTCCCATTCTCTGTTAGATAACCATTTTCATGACCCATCTCAATCCATCAGAAATATTCTAGTAACTCGAAGTCCCCCAAACAAGGAATTTTGATATTTTTCTTTAAAGAAATAAAAATTCTTCTTCATTCCTTTTGCAGTTTTGCTTAAGATCTTTTCAATAGCTTTAGAATCTTGCATACCATGTGGTAAAAGATGAGACTCCCACTGTTAAGCCAAAACACTGTTTTATCATAATCTTTCCCTAGGATAGAGGTGCTGATTTTACATGCTAGAACCAATAGAATGAATGATTTCTCTCCAAACAAGCTAACAAACAAAAACTGTTCTGAATTAACTTGTTCTCTTGGCCTCTTGACCCAAGAGGAATTACAAATTTAAAGTGACGATATTCTGTAACAACACAAAATATATATGCTCTGCCATTTCAGGAACACCTTTATATAGAAAAACTGAAGCACTACTGGACAAAAAAAATACGTGCCAAAGGTTACATGAAATGTCCCTCTCTACACAGATCTATTTAAAGTTAAATGGCTGCATTTGGACAAATGTTGAGTAATTGGTTTGGAGCAGCAAATTGCTCTAATCCAAAAGTTTTGTGACCCTTGGATCCCTTTAGTCACCTTATCTATGGGAATCTTTTGCAATTTCTTCCTTAACTCCTATCTGGAGTTTGTTGAATTATTTTTACAATTATTTCTACAAGTGATAGACTAAGTTTGCTATTGTAAAAACCTAATTATTTTGTAGACAAACCTTATTTTTATTAAAAAAAAGTTACTTAAAATGTATCTTCATGAATTCAGAATTTTGAACTGCCTACTTACCCACAATAATTGGTGTGTTAGTAGACTCAGAAAGAATTTTTGGGAATTGGGAAAGAACCCCCCCCCCCAAGTGTGCATAGTCTGTCTGATGGATTCTGCTGGAAGAAATTTTTTTGGGAGAGTAGAGAGCTCTTGCTGCCTAGAAATGGATTAAAATTGCACTGTAAAAAGGATCCAGATTTATTGTTTTCCAATATATGTTTCCCCTGCACACATACTATCTCGTTTAAAAATAAAGCACTTTTTTATATTATCTGAGGAAGTCACTTCTTAAAAACTCATGTAGATGCTTCAGGATGCGTTAGCCTCTTTTTTCTTGATCCTGGACATTTGTTATGGCCATGTGTGTTAGGATTACTTTTCCTCTGTCCTTTTCATGTTTTGACTTCCTTTGTATATAGTCTTAAATGCATGAGAGATAGGCCTTCTAATTCTCTGATGTTTGACAAGTCACATAATCATTTTGGATTTCAGTTTGTTTATTAATTGAATGAAGGGATTTGGTGGCCAATAATTATTTGTGGCATTGATTGCCCAATACAGTGCAGAGTACTTCTAAAATAATATGATTCTATGAGGACTAAAAGGTTTTGTAACTTCTTACTCATCACTGAAGATACTAAAGTTATTAGACTACCTAAAACATATGTATCAGAAATGACAGTCTGGAGAGTTTAATCTTACCACTGCTTTGGAGGAAATTCATAAGAGCACAGGTAAAATGCAGATCATCACTGGGCAAGACAGCAAATTTAAACAGAGGCTGTATAAATTTCATCCAGCTCTGAGGGGATAAAACAGAGAAAACCTGTGAAGCAAACAAAGCTGTATAGTCCAAAACTGAAAAAAAAAAAAAAAAAAAAAAGAAAAGAAAAGAAAAGAAAATACATAAAATAGTAATGTTAAGGAAAACAAATTGAAAATATGTCCATGGTACAGGAAACATCATGTAATTATTAGGGGATAATGACAAATGTGTCGATAGTCTATTGGACCAAAAGGAAGTAGGATTCAGTTTGGCTAAGTCCTGGTGTATATTCTTACTTTATCACTGAGTATTTCTGGCACTTTCACCTCTGCTTTGCATTTTACATTGGCTTTCACAGGACAGAATTTTTTCTATGTGTCATGAATTTTGCTTGATGCTTTCATATATATTTTTCATTCAACTTTCATATATATTTTTTCATTCAATTTTTAAACCAACCATAGAATGTAGGTTGAGATTATTTCCATTTTCCAGAAAAGAAAATTTGAATCTTCCTATAAAGTTAAGAGACATGGGGAAGCTCATACCACTAGTAAGAAACCAGGTTAAGAATTTGAATTCAACATCGTCTGATCTCTAAATCTATTTCTCCCCACTCAATAACTTTCATAAGAATGGAGATATTTTCACTGTGTTCAGGTTAAATTGCATTTTCCAAATTTGCCTGTGAGATTTCAGAGTAGTCATGATTGTTTACAATAAACAAAAGATGAAAAATGTGCATAAAACTATGATATTTTTTAAAAATTACAATTTTTTTGCTCACATTGAGGGTCTGCACTTAAATTTAGTATAATATTGGTTGTTGTTAATCCTACATGTCAACTGAATTGTCTATACTGCCTGACACTATTGGGTCCATTGTAGCACTCAATAAATTTTAATTTGAATAAAAAAAGAAATTTCAAAGACTTAAGTTTTTCCCCCGAAGTCAGCCGGTAAATAGAAGCATACTATGCACTTGACCTAAACATCATTAACTTTATAGTAATAATGAAAAAAATATTTTAAAGCCACTATAATGTATTGAGTACTTCCTATGCACATGGCGCTATACTAAAATTTTACACCTTACTGAATCCTATCAACAATCCTGGGCAGTCATGATTATCTTCATTTTACAAGGAGGGAACTGAAACTTCAAGACTTTATAACTTGCCAAGATACCTTCAACTCTCATCTACTCAGCAATGATTTATTGAGCACATCTGAGGAGCCAGGCACTGCAAAGTGCACTTCATATCCAGTGGTGAAACCATCAAATGTGAGTCCTCTCTTCATGAAGCGCACAGAGTATGTGTCTTTCAGGTAGGAGTCAGCAAGGTATGTCTCACGGAATTTCCTGTGCTTACAGTCAAGTACTGAAATGATTCTTATAATTTATTAGGTAGCAATTACAGCACTCACATCAACTTAAAAAGTTGTTTTACTTGTACCTACCTAAAGAAAAATACAGCCAAGTTCCTAAAAAACCCTGCCATTTCTGGCGTGCCTTGATATGAACTCTCTTGAAGTCAGCGTATGAGGCCCACACTTCCACGAAGGCTTTTCTAGTCTTCCGTTAACCTAGTATATTTAATAGTCAGGCAGATTAAGAGATGATATTGCCACTTTTAAGAGATCAGTTGCATGCTAGAAAAGCATGACATGAATTTGTGGGCATCGCTTTTCCAATCCTATCAATTGCTTTTGTGAATCCACCTGGACATGCTTCATGTGGCATTAAATAACCTCCAGATCTTAGTAGCTTACAACAATAAATATGGGACTACTCACCAAGTGTAGCTCTGCTGGGCTTGGCTGGACATGACTCAGCTTGGTTTAGATCTAGTCCAAGTGTCTTATACTCTCAGATCCAGGCTGAAAGAACAATTATTCTTCAGGAACACTGTTTTTATTTTGGAGGTGGGAGCACAAGCGTGACCAACAGAAACCTATTATTGGCTGTAAATGGAACTGGCACATGGTCACTTCTCATATGACAAAGCCCAAAGTAGTGGGGCAGGGTGTATACATCAACCCCAGGGAGCCAGAGGAAGGTCAAGGAAGAACTATGAAGAAATAATACAGTCTTACAGGCAATTTAATACCTTTCATTAATATCTCTTTGATATTGTCCAGAAGCCAATAAAATGGTACAGAAGCCAATCAATTCAGTTTTATCTAAAATTATACAATTTTCTTAGCCAAGAAATCAGCCTTTATAATTTATTTTTCATCTCAAATTTTGCTTGTTTTTTGATGCCCCTGTGCTGCAATAATGGAATCAGTGTAATGGAATCCATGCATTACCAAATACAGAAAATATCTCACTGGAGCACTTAAAAGGTCAATACTATAAATCTATTTTCTTTGAGGACATTCATGCCTTTTTCTCCCCACAGACAAACTGTGTTTTTACACAAAATTCCCTTCCCCTCTGTTGTTCTCAGAAAGAATGACATTTTTCAACCTTTAAATAGAGAAGTTTATGGAAGACAAGGTGCTTGGGATTTAAAGAGCCGAAATATTCTGTTTCCAATGTTGCCTCGTGGCAAAGTTTTGGCCCATGAAATGTATGAAAATTTTTCAAAAGGGAAACTCATCTGACATAGCCTCTGGCTAATCTTCCTGCCTGTCACATGGTGCAATGCCTGGAGCTACAGTGAGGATTAAGAGACACTCACTAAAGGAGGATCAAGCAGGAAGACAGAAAGGGCTTTGTTCTTGATGACACTGGAAAGCCATCATACCAGTCACCCAACGCTAGCTCAAGATTTATTTTTGCACATCACCTCCCATACTATCAATACCTACATAGAGTCTGGGTTTCATCAGAAGCTTCAACATAAGGAATCTTTTTACTGCATCTTATTCTGCTATTTCAGCTCCCCCAACAACATGACAACCCTGTCACACTTTTCCAAAATTTTAGGTGACTGTCAAGACCTGTAAGGTATTCAGAGTTCCAGCTGCACACTAATTAAACTTAGAATTATAACTAAACCCTCAACTACACATGGCCATTGCAACAAGTTTCACTCTAAACACCTTCGTCTTTTCTTTGGTTTGCCTTGACAAAGGAAAACCTTTATTGCTACAGTAATCAGGACTCTAGTTAATGTATTGTTTCCCATTCTCTCCCTTTCTGTATTAATGGGCAGGCTAAAACTCTAGTCCTCCTGTGGTTGGTTAGGGCCATGTTATCAGTTCTTGACAAGTTGGGACTGGAAATGATGTGCGCCTCTTTATGGCTTGGGTTTAAAGCATTTAATTGCTACTCTGAGACCCTCTAAAGATCACTGTCTTTCCTCTGGCATGATACCTGGCTGTATTATTTATTTCAGTTTACAAATGACTGTGATAACCAGGGCTCTTCCTGCCAATTCCTGATTATCATATAGTATGAGAAAAAATAAACCTTTTTTTAAGCTATTAAACAATTTTTATTTTATTTTATTTTATTTTTGTTACTAGAGCATGATGGAACCTAGTTGGAATGATTCAAGCCCAATTCACGGGAGTTTCAGCACAAGGAGGTATTGATTAGTCCACTGATTCCAAGGAGGCTTTGAATGGTCAAGCCATAGGATGTATCTGGGGCCTCAGGAAAAGTTGGAACCAGGGGTTGAATACTCTCTCTGTCTCTCTTTCCCTCTTGACTATTCTTTTCTTGGTCTATTTAGCATTGTTTCCTTTCATTGCAAACTGGCCCTTTTCACTTGTGGAGAAATATGATATTTGGTAGACTTTGAATTTTATAACTCACAGCTTCAGTGATCAGGGGGAAATGATTTATACTTTCTCTGGTCTTGAATTTAAAAATAGCAGTAAATTGATCTGATTGGCCTACCTTGAATACCTTTAACTAGCTATGTTCAGGGATGTGGTCATAGAAGAATACAACACAGAACTGTGGATGGAGCAGAGGAGAATGCATTCCCAGGAGAAGAGAGTGGTGTCAGATGAGTAACTCTTAAATGCTAGAGTGCAGAATTTACATATCATATAAATATTCAAATACATTGATGCTGGAGGTAGGGTTCAGGGGGCTCGATAGCCGGCCTCAACCCACCCAGTCCTCTTTCCAAGTTCTTGACTCCGACACAGGAAAGAATTCAAGGGAAGAGTCACAGTAGAAAGTGAGAACAAGTTTAATATAATATAAGAAATACAGGTTCCACAGAGAGAGTGAGGCATAGCTCCAGAGACTAAGCAGGGCCCCACCAAGTTTAACACAAAAGTAAATTCAGTATAGACATCAAGTCTAACACAAAAGCAAGAAAAACATACTTAAAATTCAGTACAAAGTGCAGGCTGGCTCAAAAGAATGAGCAGCCACTTGATGAAAGTGAGTTAGATACAAAGTAAAATATACACACCTCAGCCTGCAAGGCACAGGTTGCTTCCAGCAAAGTGAGGAACAACCTCACCTTTGTCTGGGATTGGCTTTTATAGTTTGTCTATCTAATGAATATCCAAGTAAGTGGGTGGTTCCCAGTTATGTAACATTTAGTCTTGCACACGCTCAGTTGGTCTTTTCCTGGAGCATGTTCGTTGGTCGGACACTATCACGTGTATCAGGTATATTCAAGAATATTCTGTGCTCTATTGGGCATGACCAGCCACTTGACTTGCATAAGCCAGACCCTTGTGATCTCATCTTCCTCTTGGTGCTGAAAATAGATCAAACTGGCAACAATAATTTTCTTCCAGGGGAGACCCCAGAGGAGGGAGCCTGAGACCTCAGGCAGTAGCTGGAAACCCAAGCCCAGGGAAACCGAGCACCTCCTGTATCAATAGGAGTACATATATATGTGTGTGTATATGGTTTTAAATAAATCTATTTAATTTATATATAATATAATATAAACATGTAAATACATTGTCTTAAATAAATGTATTCAAGCATTACATCATAGAAAATGTGATCTCCAAGAATTTGAAGTATACTTCCATTAAAGTATATGAAATTGTCAGATTCTGTAATGTGGAATATGATATGTCACATAAAAAATGAGCAACAGAAACTGAAGGTAAATAAATTGTATTAGAGGTCTGTATTAGTAGGCAAGACTGAAAATTTGTAAATAATTTGTAAGATATATGAAACGTCAATTGTTGCTATATGTTTCTTGCTAGCTTATTTACTAATATATGTTTAACTCAGTCTGCTAGAGTTTATTATTTACTAATGTATATTTAGTACAATCTATGCCAGCACTTATCACACTGCATTGTAAATGAGCTTCTACTTTCTGTTTTACTTGAGACTGTGTGGTTGTTAAATGTGGCTATATTTTTACTGTATTTCAATGTATAAATTAAGAACCTAGGGGAAAAAAATCTCCTTATAGGAATATCTTAATCTTTCTTGTCAATCAGGAAATATCCAAATTCAAAGTTGACATCATGTTCACACTGCAATATGTTTTTTTTCTGAATTTACGGTTGTTGATGAATCATAGATGGCTGCTCAGGTTGACAGGTTGCCTTTTCCTGAAACTTAGCTGTCAGTGCATATAAAAATATGTAAAAGCTCTCTTAAATTTAGACAGAATTATAGAATAAAAATCAAGTTTTTATTAGTGCTGCTAATTGAAAGCAGGAAGCAGCATAAATAAAAAATTACAATTGGCTTGGAATTTACACATTAACCACACAGTGATGTTTTAAGATTAAATTTAGTTGAGAGTGACAGAAAAGAACTCAGATAACTGGGTCTTATGTAAGATAACAGCTTATTTCTCTCTCACAACAGAGTCTGGAGATAGGTGATCAAGAGATATAGGGTATGGCCTTCTGTGGTGTTGGGAACCAGGCTCGCTCTTCTTTTAGTCCATTATGCATAACCTTCATTTTTAAGTTCATTTCATCTTCCAAGGTGGCCACTCTTGTTCAAACCATTCATTTGAATTTTATCTAATAAGAAGAATAAAAAGAAAGATAAGAATGCTTTGTCTCCTTTTAAAACACTGCTTGGAGCTTGCACAAACAGTATTCATTCATAAGTCATAGTCTTATGGCCAAGACTTCAAGCAAAGGAGCTTGGGAAATGTGAAATTTATTCTAGATAAATTTCTGGTTATTTACCCAGCTAAAATTCAAGGACTCTATCATTATAGAAGAGGAGACAAAAAAATATTTTGAGGCAACTTGAAATCTCTCCTCATCTAGTATACTTAGGTTAACTTTGACTTCTGCCTGTCCTTATTATAGGCTCACATCTAACATACCCAAATTTTACCTTTACTCTGGCCTGTCCCCATAATGGATTCACACCTCGTATACCTATAGCTGCAATCTGAGTCCTGCTTGTATCTATGATGGATTCTGATTCCGTATCACTGATATGTCACATTCCTGCAAAGTTGGCACTGAGGGCAAGTGTTCAGGGACATTCCCATTTCAGTAAAAGCCACGTTTACTCTGCTTTTATGAGCAAGGTCACTGTGAACAGTTGTGCAGGTTATGCACACAGATTATGGACTATGAGGAGCTAAAATCCCAGTGGAAGAAGTGTCTTTTTGTAATTCAAAAGCTCAAAAAAGCCAATCTTATTACAATTCTTACTTCAATTCTTCACCTAAATGGAATGTATTTTTCTAATTTCTACAATTGGACTAAATGTGCTGGTTGTAGATCTAGTTAGGCGGGATTGTATAAATACATATTATTAACTAGAATGATTTCCAAAAATATGGATTTGAGAACATTAATTCCTCGGAAATATTAAAAAATGGTAAGATTAGAAAATGTGTTTCATAGTGAAAATGTAGGTCCAGCGATGTTAACAGGTTTCTGTGCTATCAACAAGACTTTTAAGAACCTTTATTGTACTCACCTGTGTTTGGAAATCTCCATCAAGGGTATTCTTGTTTGCAATGGTTGACCAGACAACCATTTCCTTGCAATATATTTCACAGGATACTGACGTAAATTGTTAATTTAATTCAGTGTTTCTGAAATTTTACTAAAGAGAAAAAAATAACTCCACTATTCTTCCCCACTGCCAATTTACTCAATTCAGTTTCTCCAGGGGAAAGTCCGGCAATTTCCATTTTTAACAAGCAGCCCTATCATTAAACAAATTTCAGAAAAAACGATTTATAGAAATACTTTCTCACTAGGAGTCTATGACTGAATCACCTGAGAAGCTTTTTAAATGCACATTTATCAATCTCCTCATTTACGAATCAGGGAGAAGCATGGTCCCTCTACAGCTATTTCTTAAACTAACTCACAATTAAAAACTGTTCAGACCTAACTTTTTTCCTTCTTCATGTGTTACTATTCAGTTACACACCAAGGTACTCCCACATAGAAGTTTTCTTTCTTGAGCCCATTCTTACCATGAATAAGCTTCTTCCCGACATTAACTACTTCTTCTAGGGTGTATCAGTTTGTTTTCTGTTCCTTATAACAGAATACCTGAAACTAGGCAATGTATAAAGAAAAAGGTTTATTTCTTACTGTTCTGGAGGCTAGGAAGTCCATAGTCTGGGAGAAGCATCTGGTAATAGCCTTCTTCTGGGTGGGAACTCTCTACAGTGTCCCATTGCAATCAGGGTATAGCATGATGGAATGGCCTGAGCAAGAGAGCTAACCTCACTTGCCCTCCTTTTAAAGCCATCACAACCATGACCATTGCTTCATGAATGGATTAATCCATTCATGAGTGCATGGTCCTCAAAATCTAATCACCTCCTAAAGGCCCCACCTTTCAAATATCATAATTGAATTTCTCACCCTCTTAACACTATTACAATGAGGATCAAGTTTCTAATACGTGAACTATTGGGGGACACATTTTACTCATTTCAAAGGGCAAATGGGAAGAAGACTCCTAGCAATGCTGTACCTCAGGACAGAGCTGACAGTAGAAAAAGGAAAGACCTTAGTTGTGGAGTGCAATCCAGCCAGCAGATAAAATATTTGAGAATAATAAAAAGTTGATTGCTTAAGAGTGAGACATTTTTATAACTCATATGCTTTTAAGTTCATACAGCTGGCATGAACAGGGTGGCCAATTTTAAAAAAGAGCAACTGAATTAAGTAGAGTCCCTTGTGTAAAATGCTGTCTGCTTGATCTGTTTTCCAGATGTTTCCATGGCAAATGTTTTCTTAATGTGAAGTCCAATCATAAAAAGCACCTGGATAGTACACAGTTCTTCTAGACACAAATTATTATTTTTTTTCTGCATAGAGACTTATAGGGAGGAAACCAGATTTTTCTTAAAAACAAGCAGGTATGATCCTACTTTATATTCATATAAAAATATAAAGTGACAAAAATGTTTATTATAGCATCAATCTTAATATAAAAGCTTTGCTCATGTCTGCAAACAACACAGTAGTAGACGCTTTCTACAAGGTCTGCAGAACTGTTCAGCAGTTACATTTGAAGCATTTATTTTTGATATTAATTTTTCTGTATGGTTTCTGGCTAAATACATAGAGCAAGAGGCAATATCGCATGGCAGTCAATGGCTGAGGTTTTTGAGCCAGACTATCTGTATTTGAATCCTTCTTCAACACTTACCAACTATAAGACTTGAACATTTTTACTTAACCTTCTGTGCTTTATTATCTTTATTTGTGAAACAGAGATGATAATAGTACTTGGTTCAGAAGGTTGTTATGAAGATTAACTGAGTTTACATGTGTAAACACGTAAAACATGTTTTGGCCCATAGTAAATGCTCAGTGAACATTATGGTTAATAACAATGTTGTCTCAATTGGCTATTTTCTTAAAAATTAAAGGAAGCAATCTCCAATGATTTTGAGACTGACATTTTGCTTTGTTAGGGGATTAAAATTTGGTTCTCACAGTAGTCTTTGGACAAAAACAGTAGTTAGGAAATGAAACGCTAAATCGTAAACTCCTACCCTCCCTAAATGTGCTCTTTGATTCCTTAACGGAACTACTTACTCATTTCCTTAATTTATTGGGACATACTATAAGAAAAAAAGCTAATATTTGTTATATAGTTTAGGTATGAAAGTCACCAGACATTAGGTGCTATAAATTTCATTGGCCCAAGAAAGGAGAGAAATACATGGAAGAACCACATGGGAGAAACTTGAGGGTGGAAGAATAAAATAGAACAAGAAAGATTAGTTGAGCAGGAAAAACAGTTCGCAAAAGTGTTGGCAGAGGAAGAAATATGCTACCAATTGAATACACTTCATTCCAGCTGCGCAAGTCCCATAGATACTTCTTACAAAAATGTAATTGAAACTTTTCCTCCATTATCAGCTACTTACTTAACAGGATATTTGCTTTAAGAAAAGGGTGCTATGTTTCATATGCTTTGCTCATTTGCAACTCCAGATGGACAAGTCATTCTAAAATAAATAAACATTAATAGCTGGTAATCTTCCTTCAAACAGATCTCTCTGTTAGTTGTCATTCTGTCAAATAAAGGGAAGAGGTCAGAAACACGCGTGGCTGCACATTGAATTCCTCCCATCCACCTATAATTTTTCTTCAAGTCAACCTTTAGTTTCCTGGTGGCTATGGGTTTCTACACTGGTTTGGTTTTTTTTTTTTTTTTAACATGAAATAAATGTGCATACTTTTGCTTAAAGCATTTTCTTCAAAAGAGTACATGTTCTTTCTGTTCAAACTGTAAAAGAAAAAAGTCATATAAAGGATTTTACAAGTGATTATTAATGCTTTGAAGTTAAAATATTCATATCAACCCTTGATGAAGTTTAAATCTCAGGCAGCTTTCTAATAATACTGTGAAAGTGAGAAAGCTAATTTATATTTAATTGCTATCAAAATCAAGGTCCCTGTAAACCATACTCCTAACTTATTTTAAATTTATTCAAGAAATATTAAAAATAGCAGATTTCAAGATAGTATCATGAAGAGAACAAAATCCTAAATATAGCACAGATGCATCTACTTTTACATGGCACACTCTGACTCTGTCAAGATGCATGGACATTCTAAATAGAGGTGTGTCAGCAAAGTTACGATGATTTATAATACAAAACATAGTATAAATCCATTGATGCCCACATTGTAAAAGAGAAGTTACCTCCTCCTGACAAAAACCCAGAAAGAGTGAAACCTTTGAGAAAGAAGGAATTAAAGTAGCAGCCCTACCCCTGTGGTGCTGCAGTATATAGTGAAGCCATATTTTTACATTTTCCCTTAGTTGTCCATTACTTCAGATTCTCTGAATGATAAATTTCTAAGTCATGAGAAAGTTTACCAGCTTAATGTTTTTCATTTATTTCTCTTTTTATTCTCAACAGTTGGGATTGTTAGCAGTGCTGGACATTTTATTAATAGGTGATTTCAACTAAGTCAAGATGTACTTCAGTACAAAATTTCCCTGAGAATTCATGCTCACTAAAATAAATTGGCATGCTATTTTATTAATTTGGTCAGTTTGGGAATCTATGTACTGAATTTATGTGAAAAGAACTGGTAAGACATATTTCCAAATCTTGAACATGTCTACACAGAGTATGATCCAAGGCTCTCTTCTTGAGCTCTTTAAAGGGCTTCGTGGGGAATATCATAGAGTAACCCTCTCAGGAAACACGAATGAAGAATTGTTGGGTCCTTTTATGATGCTGGTAACAGCCAGCACCTCTCCTCCTTGCACCCTCTGGAGCCTGTCTTCCTGAGTTAAAATCCTGGCTTTGTTGCTATGTTAGCTGTATAACCTGGGCAAATTATCTTCGCTGTGTCTCAGTTTTCTCATTTGTAAGATGGGATAATCACTGTACCTGCCTCATAAAAACCAATGAGGGAACAGAATGAGTTAATAGAGATAAAGATTGTATAAAGTTTGGCAAATAAACATGGAATAAATGTTAGTTATTATTATCATAATTACTATTAAAATTAAATCTTTCAGTGAGAAATCATGCTGCATGCTTGGTTCCCTTCTGCTCATACCCATGAATTCACAGGGGGCTTATTCTCCATCCAGTTAGCCCTTTTTCCTAGGGTTGGTGTTTGTTTCTTACCCTCCCCATTATGAGATTCTGTTTCCTGGGTTATTCCAACTTCTGCTAGAGCACTCATTGACTTTGCCTGAGCTTCTCAACATTTATCTACGTTTCCCCTTGGATACAACTTTTATAATACAAGTACCAGCTGGAATCTCACCTGGATTTCCCACACCTTTACTTGCATTGGATTTTTAGTTTTCTTCTAGTCCAAGCACCCCTATTTTGTCCTAAATTAATTTTCAGGCAATCTCCTTCTTTTCTGAGGTCTGTCCTTTTCCACTCCTAGCATTGGGTGAAGAGCAGATGATGAGACAATGCATTCTTTTGACCTGTCTTCTATTGTACTGGGACATTAACTTACATGCCTCTTCAAATTCTCTCAGCTTTTAAAATTTCTCTGTCTTTTGGGCACACTACCTACATTGTGTTGTCACTCTTCTCTTGTCTTGAATAAAACAATGCATGCAGTAGTTTCTAGCTTCTTACATTGCCACACAGGGTCTGAATGATGTGACCTAGGTGTTTGGGCTTGCATATTGACCAGTGAAAAACAAAAGATAAGAGAGTTAAGCAGATACATTTTTCTTCCTTATTTTATTGATGTGCTCATCTAAGTGGTTATTCTTCTTTGCAGTTCTTCTGGAGAAGACCCACATGCTGAGAACAATCCTGCTGAGAGATCTCTTCTGTCTTTTTCCAGTTTGTCACAAAGCCATGGCTGGCACAGTGACATATCACATTGCATTTCTTTGCATATTTCTTTGTTTCACTTTGTTTTCTTTTTACCTTACCTTCACCTCCCTGGGATAGTACCTTCGAAATATACTGTTATCAACTTAATCTTTATCTCTGCTTTCTAAAGGAGCCAGCTAAGGCACTCTTGATGGGTTTCTAGAATAAATTTTTATTTTATTGCAGATAGGTTTAATTAACATTGGGATCCTTTCTTTCTCAACCACTCTTTATAAAATAGTACCTCTCCTAAAACCATCAATCTCTAACCTCAGCCCTGCTTTATTCTTCTTCATAAAAGTCATAAAGACATGACTTATTGTGTGTATGTGTGTTTAGTTGGCTGTTATTCGACTCCCTTATGTTAAAGTATAATTTCCTAAAGGTTATAAAACATGACTCTCAGAAAAATGTAAAAAGAACCCATGTCAAAAGGATGTTTTATTTCTTAATTAATAAGAAAACCTATTTAATGTTAAAACCTGTTCAAAAACATTGGGTGGAAATAGTCACTTTGATAAAAAAAAAAATCAGGATAAAATTGTTGGGTTTTATACAGAGTTGATTAACGTATTATGGTAAAATAAAATGTAACCTTTGGCATTATCTATTCCATTGGACAGAAATTATTTGCATCTCTACAGAGCAAAAGTTTACAAGTTAACTTCTGCCCCAACAGAGTTGTAAAATAGTTCAGTTGATGGGAAGTCAAGTCCAGGAGTGCACTGAAAAAACATTCTCTAATCTCGGACTATTTCCAAACTACAAATAATTTTCCTGACTTATAACATCAGGGAATTTGTGTTTTTTTACTATTCTATCCCCATATCTTTCAACAATAACATGAAATTAGTGTGCTTTTGTCTTAGTTCAGGTTCTCTCCAAGAAACAGACCTGAAGGCAAGGATTTGAATGTCTGTAATTTGGGAAGTGATCCCCAAAAGGCGGTAAAGATGTGAGGTAGTGAGATAGGGAACGGGAGAAAAACAAAATGTGTGGGACAGTAGGCAAGTTATCAATCTGAAAAATGGGAGTTCAGTCTTCTGGTGCAATATCAGAGACAGTGCAGAACATGCCTCAAAGCTATTCCAGCTGGACAATGAAGGACGTAGGGTTTATATTCACCGACTTGTTCTGTCATTTATCGAGGTCTGCTTCTGGGAAGGTTAACTCTATTTTATGTCTACTCTTCCCTGGGTGAAAGCTGAATATGCTCCTCTGGCAAAACAAAAACAGAAATAAAACAAAAAGGCAAAATAAACAAGCAAAAAATTCCCCCATCAGAGAGTTCAGGTATTCTCAGGAAGCAGCCTTTAGCCAGTGAGTCCCGATGGCATATGGGTGGGGCTCTGACATTATCTGCTATGGTGTTTCATAAAATATATATAGAGAGAGATTGAATAAGTGAATGAAAGTTTTCCAAGGATCTTGCCAGTTTTATAGGCCACTATAGAATAAAAAGGACAAAGTCAACATGCACAGAAAGTTACAGGAAGATCCTTGAAATATATCACCTTTTTTGCCTAGATAATAGAGCAGAAAAATGCACAGGAGATGGCACCAGCGAAACTGGATTTAGTGATGTCATTCTAGCTGTATGACCTATATCAAGTGACTTAATTTCTTTGTCTCAATGTTCTCACCTCTAAAATTGGTGTATTAATCTCAGTTCTACTATTATGAAAGCATCAGTAAAGTTCAAATATATAGCTATCCCAAAGGAATAGAACTCACACTGGAAAAAAAGCTAAACTCTACTTAAAGTTTTAATACGTCTAAATTGAGAACATGACAAGCTAAATGTGTTGGCCAGTAACAGACAAGCCTGTTCCTTAAGTGGGGAAGATTGCCTCAAACTATTTTAGAGGAAGAATATTTCTTACGATCATTTAACTTCCTTTTTTGGTTTGACAAAAGACTTGTAATCATATGTTGATTATAATTGTCTTTCAATGTAAATATGATTCCAATAAAATAGTGTGATTGTCAGGTCAACAAAAGTATTTTGTTTCTAGTTAGAGTTGTATGTTTTATATGTTGGTAATGTTAAAAACTAGAATTTTGTTTTATTCTTAAGTTTCTATTGGTCAATGAGACTGATGAATATGCAGTGCTGAGAATAAGAGCTTAACTTTGTCAGACACCAGCCTGTGAGGACTTTTAGGAAACAACCAATCACTCTGTCTTGTGTCTTCATTCAAAACATCAACAATAATATGGTGCCCAAGAAGTAAGGCATGATCTCATTTAGAAAAGAATGGATAAAGGGGATATGTAAGAATTCTGAGCAAAAGATGCAGAACAATGACCATTATCTCACCTGAAATAAGACAAATTGGACTAAATAATTTGAACTTTCCTATTTCAGAAGTAAAATAAAGAGGAAGAGAGACACAATTACAAACATCCAGAAGTAATTTTTAATAGCAAAGGTGGATCCTCTGAGGAAGGGAAGACAAGAGGTGAGGGCACCCAGAGTCTTAGTTGCCGATTCTCTTCCTAGAGATGAATAAATTTGGATGCAAGTTATTACTAAAATGTAAAGATAATGGAGGTACATTATCAAATATTTAAGAACCCATGCCTAACAAACTCTGTGCTATTCCTAACAAAATGAATAAGGAAAAGAAAACTAAAACAAAAAACTACAAATTAAAAATAACCGTGGTCTAATGGAGTAATGTTGATCACTGGATCTACTAGTATAGATTAAACCGAGTATAATTCAAAAAAGGTACATAAAAATGTTTATAGAATATAGATATAAACCTGGATAATTTTAAAATACTAAAATAAAACCAAAACTCACCATAAGAACTGAAAGAGGGAAGAAGGGTGAGGACAATGATTTTCTCATCTGGTTTAAGAGAATACAGATGTTATCTGAAGTGGAAAAGGCAAAAAAATACCAGCTAGGTGTGCTATTAAAAATCATCATCAACAACAGCAAAAAAGTAAACAAAAAATATAGCTCTCATAGGGATGAGGAGTCATATTATCTAAATAAAGGAAGAAAGAAAAGAAAAGAAAGAAAAAATTTTAAAAAGAATATTATATATGCCACATAAAGTTTTAAAGACAGCTACTATAAAAATGGAAAAATATATAACAATCCAAATTACCTTTAGAAAGGTCACTCAGCTCCAGGGAAAAAGTTTTTTTTTTTTTTTTATTTTTTCCCCATTGTGTTGCCTCTTATCATTCCAGCTCCTAGAACAGTGCCACTCACGAATAGTAACCCATTAATAAATATTTAATGAATGAATGAACAAAACAGATCAAGGTCAACTTAGTAAATATAGAAATCAAATGAAGCTTTAAAGTCAGAAAATAATTTTAAAATGCTAAAATTAAAAGTCAAGAAACGCTTTTTATAACAAGATGTATGAATGGGATTAACCCACCTCCTAAAAATACAGGTTGAGTCAAAACCCAAACCTAGAAGATTCTGTCTCACTTAAAAGGTATCTAAAATATAAATCCTGAAAATACAAAAACTGAGAAGAATGGAATAGCTTGAATATGGGGAGGGGAGTGAGAAAAATGAAGAAATTAAAGACAACACGTGGTCTGTCATTGAGGTGGTTATTTCTTAACTTGAGCAACTGGGAAGATTGTGGTATATATTTACATTATATAGCTTACTTGCCTTTCACCAATTATACATGCACCCCTGTGTGTATGCCTGTGTGTGTGTGTGTAGCTCTATGCAATTTTATCACATGGCAGCTTCATGTAACTGCCCAACACAATAAAGATATAGAGCTATTTCATCACCGTGAAACTGCCTTGCACTACCCTTTAAAGCCTTGCCCATCCCTTTACCCACCATTCCTAACCCCTAGCAATCACTCTATCTCTATAATTATGTTATTTCTTAAATATTTTATAAATGTAATCATGTAGTATTATCCTTTTGGAATTTGCTTTTTTTTTTTTAACTCAGCATAATTTCCTTGAGGTTTATTCAAGTTCTTGCATGTATCAATAATTTATTCTTTTTTAACACTGAATAGTGTTCCATTATATGAATCACAGTTTGTTTTACCATTCATCAATTGAAGGACATTTATGTGGTTTCCAATTTGGGGCTACTAATTAAGCTGCCATGAACATTCCTGAACAAGTTTCTGAGTCAACATAAGTTTTATTCTCTGGGATAAATGTCCAAGATTGAAATTGCTGAGTTTTATGGTAACTGCATATTTTATTTTTTTAAGAAACTGTCTAGCTAGTTTCCAGAGTGATTGTATAATCTTATATTCCCTTCAACAAGGTACTAGTTAAACAGTTTCTCCGTAATGTTGCCAGCATTTGGTGTTATTACTACTTTTTTTAAAAACATTGAAATGTATTGATTATACATATTTGTAGGGAACAGAGTTGAATGTTGATACATGTATAAAATGTGTGATTATCAAATCAAGGAATTAGCATATTCATCATTACAAAACAATCATATCTTTGTGATGAAGACATTCAATCTCCTCTCTTCTAGCCATTTGAAAAAAATGCAATAAGTTATTGTTAATTGTAGATGCCTAGCTTGACTGTACACCCTCAGATGCTGTTTTTTCCTGTCTAGGTGTTACATGTTCATTGACCAACCGCTCATTAACCTCCCTCACTCTACCCCTTTCCCATCTCTAGTTAAATGCTGCAAATATTTTCATTCAGGGTTTTACTTTTTATATCTGATATACGAAGGTTTTTCTTGAAATTGATAAAAACATTTTAACATATTTTCTTCTAGTACATTTTGTGTTTATATTTAAACATTTAAATTTTGTATACATCATAATTTATTTTGTGAAAAGTATGAGCTAGGGGTCTAATTTTATTGGTCCTAATACATAGGCAATTGTCTCAACAAAATTAATGAATAAGCCAGTTTTCCTTTACTCATCTGATATTTCCCCTTTATTTATGCAAAATCCTCATAGACGTAGCCATAGTTTAAAAAAATGTTTTATTATTAATTGACAAATAATAATTGTGTATATTCATGGGGTATTATGTGATTTTTTTGTTACATGTATACATTGTGAAATAAACAAATCAGGGTAATTAAGATATCTGTCACCTCAAACATTTATTGTTTCTTTGTGGTGAGAACATTTAAAATTCTCTCGTTTAGCTATTTTGAAATATAATACATTATTATTAACTGTAGTCATGATGCTGTGCAATAGGTCACCAGAACTTATTTCTTCTAACTGAAGCTTTGTACCCTTTGACGGATGTCTCCTCTTTCCCCGTCTATGTCACCATACCCCCCACCTCTGGCAACCACTGTTTTACTCTACATTTTTGTGAGATCATCTTTTATAGATTCTACATATGAAATCATAGGACATATGTCTCTCTGTGTCTGTCTTATTTCACTTAGCATAATGTCCTCTGAGTTCATCTATGTTGTCACAGATGACAAAATATTCTGCTTTTTAAAGGCTTAATAATATTCCATTGTGTAAATATACCTCATTTAAAATATCTATTTGTCTGTTGATGGGCATTTTGTTTCTTTTCAATGTTGTCTGATTTAAATATGCTGTAATAAACATGGAAGTGCATATATCTCTTTGAGATACTGATTTCAATTCCATTGGAACTATACCCAAAATTGGGATTGCTGGGTTGCAGGGTGGTTGTACTTTTAGGTTTTTGAAGAATCTTCATATTATTTTCCAAAGTGGCTGTACAAATTGGCAACACCCGCAACAGTGTAGAAGGGTTCCCTTTTCTCCTTGCAAATACTTGTCTTTTATCTTTTCAATAACAGCCAATGTAACAAGTATGGGGTGACAATTTATTGTGGCTTCACTTTGATTTCTATGATGATTAGAGACATTAAGCATTTTTTTCATGTCTGTTATCCATTTGTATATCTTCTTGCAATAAATGTCTATTTCCCTTTGCCCATATTTAGTATGATTATTTGTTTTCTTGTTATAGAGTAGCTTGAGTTCCTTATATATTTTGGATATTAGCCCTTTATTTGATGTATGATTTGAAAATCTTTTCTCCTAATCTGTGGGTTGTCTCTTCACTCGTTAATTAGTTCCTTTGCTGTGCAGAAGCTTTTTAGTCTGATGCAATTCCAGTTTTCTATTTTTGTATATATCACCTATGCTTTTAAGGTCTTATCCAAGACATCAGTGCCTAGACAGTGCCTACAGTTTCCAGTCTTATTTTTAAGTCTTTAGTACATTTTGAGTTAACTCTTGTATGAAGGGTAAGATAAAAATCTATTTTTATGAATTGACCATAAATATGTGAGTTTATTTCTTTGCTTTCTGTCTTATTCTATTTTTAGATGTGTATGTTTCTATGTCAGTATTATGCTGTTTTGATTATTACAGCTTTTTAATATATTCTGAAGTTTGGTAGCATGATGACTTCAGATTTGTTCTTTCTGTTCAAGGTGGCTTTGGCTGTTCAGGGTCTTTTGTGGTTCCACATGGATTTTGGGATTTTATTTTCTATTTTTGTGAAGAATGATATTGGAATTTTGATAGGGATGGCATTAAATCTATAGATCTCTCTGGGTTGTGTGGACATTTAAAAGATATTAATTATTTTAATCCATAAATTGGAATATCTTTTCATTTATTTGTGCCATCTTCAATTTATTTCATCAGTGTTTTATAGTTTTCAGTGTACTGATATTTTACCTTTGTTGGTTAAATTTACCTCTAAGTTTTTTTTTTTTTTGATGCTATTGTAAATTGGATTGTCTTCTTAATTTCTTTTTTAGATAGTTTGTTGTTATTTTATAGAAACACTACCGATTTTCATTAGTTAGTTTTGTGGGTGGCCCTAAACAGCAGAAAACGAAGAGGTATATATCCAATGTGCCCACTTCCAGCAGCCCTCTTTCCAGAATCAGAGGGTGCAACCTAAATGTGAGTGTGGGCATTTGCCACAGGTTGTATCCCTGGCTAAGTGCAGAGGGAGTGTAAGACAAATGCTTGTGCTTAGCTTCACTATGAGAAGAAGAGGAACTGTTTGTAATATACATCCAATAGCCCAAGTTTCTCAGCTATATCTAGAGTAGCTCACTTCCCCTTACTGTTCTCAGTGTACTAACAGGACATGGCACATCCTCATATTCAGGGGTCATCAATCAGAGAGAGCAGTTTGAACAAACACAAAGAATTGAGAGACACGTTAAAGTCTGTGGATGGACAGATGGATGAGCACTTTCTCCTATGCAAGTCCAATATGACAGGACTTGAAGAGGCAGCTGTCTTTGAATGCCAGAAAACCAACACAGAGAATCATGTATGATAAAGAAATAGGGATATATATTCCAAATAAAAGAACAAGATACATTTTCAGAAACCAGCCTGAGTAAAGAGTAGATATGTGATTTACCTGACAGGCAATTCAAAATAATCTTCATAAAGATGCTCAGTTAGGTCAGGAAAGCAATGCTAGAACAAACTGAGAACTAATTAATTAATTTAGAATTAGAATCATGTCCAACAAGGGACTTTTTTTTTTCTGGCTGCAAAACAAGTCAATACATTTAAAAGGACTAAGATCATAGAAAAATATGTTCTCTGACCACTACAACAGAAGTAAATTTAGAAAATTCACAAATGCACGGAAATCAAACAACACTTTTCTAAATGAACAATAGGTAAAAAAAGAAATCACTGGGAAATTAGAAAGTACTTTGAGATAAAAATCAAAGCCCAACATATCAAAATTTATAGGATGCAGGGCTCATGCAGTGCTTAAAGGAAATTTTATATTTGTAAACACCTATATTAAAAAGAAGAAAAATTTCAAATCAGTAATAAAAACTTCTAATTTAAGAAAGTAGAAAAAGAAGAGCAAACTAAAACAAGAGCAAATATAAGTAAGAAATAAAAAAGATTACAACAGAAGTACATGAAATAGGGAATTTAAAAAAAATAGAGAAAATCAACAAAACCAAAAGTCAATTCTTTAAAAAGATCAACAAAATTTGCAAACATTTATCTAGATTGACCCCCAAAAAAAAAAAAAAAAAAAAAAAGAAATAAAGAGAGAAGACCAAAATTACTAAAATCAGAAATAAAGCAGGGGCATTATTATACCGTCATTATGGTTTTTTGTGGTGGTAAGATTCAGTTTCTTTCTGTTTTTCATTTCATTTTTTGTTTTACCAGTGGGTTTTGTTTGTTCTTGTGTATTCATGGTAGTGATTACCATTCTTCAGATTCCAGATACAGGACTTCTTTGAGGATTTCTTGTAGGGCTGATCATTTGGTGGTGATCTCCCACAGCTTTTGTTTGTGTGGAACAAACAGGATTTTCCCCTCATTTCTGAAGGATAGCCTTGCTGGGAATAGTATTTTGTGATGGCAGTTTTGTTTTGTTTTCTCTTTTAGTATTTTGAATATATCGTCCCATTTTCTTCTGGCACGTAGAGTTTCTATTGAGAAGTCTTCCGTCAGTCTGGTAGAGTCTCCCTTATGTGTAACTTGATGCTTTTCTCTTGCTTCTGAGATTCTCTCTGTCTTTGAGCTTTTCCAATTTGACTATACTGTGTCTTGGAGAGGATATTTTTGGGTTCAATTAGTTTGAGGATCTTTGAGCCTACTGAATCTGAAGGTCCATGTCTCTCCCTATACCTGGGAAGTTTTCCATCATTATTTCATTGAATAGGTTATCATGTCTTTTCCTCTCTCCTTCCCTTCTGGAACACTTGTGGTTCAAATGTTTGTGTGCTTAACATAGTTTGCTAGCTCTATTAGATTTTCTTCATTTTTTAAAAATTCTTTTTTCCTTTTTTCTGTCCTCTGGGGTTATTTCAAAAAGACTGCCTTTAAGATCAGAAACTCTTTCTTCTACTTGCTCTAATCTACTGCTTAAGCTATTGGTTTTGTTTTTCATCTCTTTGAGTGAATTTTTGAGTTCCATAAGTACCACTACATTATTTTTAAGGTATTAATCTCTGTAAATTTCCTCCTTAATAGCCTGGATTTTTTTTTCTCATTTCATTATGTTATCTAATTGAGTCTTCTTGTATCTCAGTGAGTTTCCTTAAGTTGTTGCTTGAAGTTCCTTTTCATTCATCTCAAGGTTTCCCACTGCATAGGGTTTGGTATCTGATAATTACTGTATTCTTTTGTTGTGTTATGTTTTCTTACATTATATATTTTTAGTATCTCTACGTTGATGTCTGGTCACCTGTTAGAGCAGTTGCTTCTTCTATTACTTTGGAGTGGGCTTTGAGAAGACAGATGTCCTCTTCTTTTTCCAGTCTCTGTTGGTGATTATCCTTGTGTCAGTTCAGTGGAGTGTCTGGTGAACCACCTGCATGGTGGCTGTGGCTACTGCTAAGGCATTGAGCCACTTTTGTGGCAAACATGGCTGTGCCAGTGGCTGTAGTGGATCACCCATGAGGAAGTGCTGTTTTTAGCAACCTCCTTGCCTGCTTCCAGGCAGGGGATGCTGTACTTGGCTCCTGCCTAGGCTGCTCTCAGCTCCTGCCTAGGACCCCAGGTGAGCTCTCCAAATTTAACTGAAATTTAAACTAAGCTATAGAAAGTACAAACAAATTACCAACCAGAAATCATAGAGCTGAAGAACAGTATAACTGAACTGAAAAATTTAATAAAGGGGTGAAACAGCAGACTAGATTAAGAAGAAGAAAAGATAAGTAAACTCAAACACAGGTCACTGGAAATCAATCAAAGTGAGGAGCAAAAAGAAAAAAGAACAAAATAGAGTGAAGACAACTTAAGAGTCTCATGGAACACTGTCAAGTGCAATAACATATGTCTTATTTGTGCACTAGAAGGAGAAGAGAAATAAAAAGAAACAGAAAACATAGAAAACATATTCAAAGAGATAATGGCAGAAAACTTTTCAGGCCTGGGAAAGAAAATTGAAATTCAGATCCAAGAATCTCAAAGCACTCCACCTAATGTGAATACAAAGAGACCCACACTGAGATGTCTCTTAATCAAATTGTCAAACTTTAAAGACAAAGAGAGAGTTCTTCAAAGCAGTCAGGGAGAAGGAAAACATGAAAGAGACACCCCATAAGAATGTCAGTGGCTTTTTCAGCAGAAACCTTGCAATCCAGAAGGAAGTGGGATAATATACTCAAAATCCTGGGAGAAAAAAAAAATCACTGCCAACCAAGAATACGATTCACAGCAATCCTGTCTTTGAAAAATGAAGGGGGTGATAAAGATCTTCTCAGAGAAACAAAAGTTGAGAGAGTTTATCACCACTGGATCTGCCTTAAAAGAAATGCTAAAGGGAGTTATTTAGGATAAAGGAAGAGGACACTAATTAGTAACATGAAACATATGGAAGTATGAAAGTACATAATTCACTGGTAAAAGTAAATACATTGTCAAATCCAAAAATGTTCTAATACAGTAATGGCGGTGGTAGCAGGGAGCAGATCAATTATATCTTTATTATAAAGGTTAAAAGGTAAAACTATTAAAATAAGTAAGACTACAATAATTTGTTAATGGATATGAATTTTTAAAAGATGTAAATTGTAACATTAAAAACATAAAACGTGGGAATAGGGAGAATAAAAGAGTAGAGTTTTGGTGTATGATCACAACTGAGTTATTATCAATCAGCTTTAAATGGCCTGTTATAAGTATAAGATGTTTTAAGTAAACCCCAGGCTAACCACAAAGCAAAAACCTGTAATAACTGCACAAAAGATAAAAAGAAAGATCCAAAACATAACATTACAGAAAGCCATTAAGCTACACAGAAAGAAAGCAAAAGAGAAAAAAAAAAGGAACAAAGGATTTACCAAACAACCATAAAACAACCAATAAAATGGTACTAGTAAGTTTTTACCTATTGAAAATTACTTTGAATTTAAATGAATTAAATTCTACAATCAGAAAGTATAGAGTGGCTGAATGGATAAAAAACAAGATGCAACTATATGCTCCCTATAAGAGATTTGAGGTGTCACCTTAAAGGACACTCACAGCCAACGATGAAGGGATAGAAAAAGATATTCCATGCAAATAGAAACTAAAAGTAAGGAGGGTGTATTTGTCTGTTTTTGTTGCTTATAACAAAATATGTGGAACTGGGTGATTTATAAAGAAAATGAAATTTATTACTTACAGTTTCTGAGGCTGGGAAGTCCAAAGTCCATATGGTGGTGGTGACAGTGACTCAGAGGTCTCACATTGCAAGATGGTGGAAAAGCGAGAGCAGAAAGAGAGAAAGACAGACTCTCCTCTTCTTTTAAAGCCCTCAGAACCAAACCCCTGACCACCATTTTTAATCCATTCACTACAGCATGGTCCTACAATCCAATCACTTCTTCAAGGCTCTACCTTTCAATTACCATAACAGGATTTGCCACCTTCTTAATAGTCACAGTGGAAGCCAAGTTTCGAATACATAAAACTTGGGGGACACAATTCAATCCACTACAGAGGAGTAGTAAGTAGCTATATTTACTTCAGACAAAATAGACACTAGGTGAAAAACTATAAAAAGAGACAATCTCATTAATAGTGACAAAATGATCAATTCATCAAAAGGATATAACAATTGTAAATATATATGTATCCAACATTGGAGTGCCTAAAAATATAAAGCAAATATTGAGAGATATGAAAGGAGACAAAGATTGCAACACAGTCACAGTATGGGATTTCAATATAACACTTTCAACAATAGACAGATCATCCTGAGAGAAATTCAATACAGAAACATTAGATTTGGACTATACTTTAGACCAAATGGACCTAACATGCATATACGGTACATTCCACCCAAAAGCAACAGAATACACATTCATCTCAAGAGCATGCTGAATATTTTTCAGAATAGATCATATTAACATAAAAGGGAAGTTAATGGCAATAAATATCTACATCAAATTGAAAAAAAGATCTCAAATGACTTAAGTTTGCCCCTCAAGGAAATAGAAAAAGAAGAGCAAACTAATCCAAAAGTTAGTAGAAGAAAGTAAATAACAAAGATCGCAGCAGAAATAAGCTAAATAAGGAGTGGAAAAAGAACAGAAAATATCAATGAAACTAAAGAGTTCATTTTTTGAAAAGCTAAACAAAATTAACAAAACCTATGATAGACTAAGAAAAAAATAAAAGAGAACACTCAAATAAATAAAACCAGGAATGAAAGAAGAGAGAAAGACATTAAAAGAAAAAAACAAAAACAAAACAAAAAAACCCTACAAACCAATATTCCTGATGAACATGAGTGTAAAAATCCTTAGCAAAATACTGGCGAACCATATTCAATAGCACGTTAAAAATATCTTTCAAAATGGCATTCATGAAGAGAAAACAAGCAAACAAAAACGCTATCTACAAGCTAAGGAACCAACAAACACAGAAACCAAACAGTAAATCAGAAAGCAAGGAACAAAAGACACCTAAGACAACCAAACAACCAATAAAATGCTAGGAACAAATTAACACCTTTCAATAACAACTCTTAATGTAAAAGGCTTAAATTCCCCAATCAAAAGACAGACTGGCTGACTGGATCAAAAAGGAGGACCCAACTATATGCTGCCTACAAGAGACTCACCTCACCCATAAAGATTCACATAGATTAAGAGTAAAAGGATGGAAAAAGATTTACCATGCAAACAGAAAAGAAAAACGAGCTGGAGTAGCTATTCTTATATCTGACAAAATAGACTTTAAACTAAAAACCATAAAAAGAGACAATGAGGGACACTACTTAATGATAAAAGAACTGATCCATCAAGAAGACATAACAACAATAAATATGTATGCACCCAATGTTGGAGCAGCCAGATTTATAAAACAAACTCTATTAGACCTAAAGAAGGAAATAGACACTAATACCATAATAGCAGGGGACCTGAACACCCCACTGTCAATATTAGACAGATCATCTAGGCAAGGAATCAGCAGAGAAACACAAGATCTAAACAAGACTCTAGACCAATTGGAATTAGCAGATATCTACAGAACATTCTATCCAACAACCTCAGAATATTCATTCTTCTCAGCAGCACATGGATCATTCTCCAGGATAGATCACATATTAGGTCACAAATCAAGTCTCAATAAATTCAAAAAAATTGGAATTATCCCATATATTTTCTCAGACCACAATGGATTAAAACTAGAAATTAATAACAAACGAAACTCTAGAAACTATACAAACACATGGAAATTAAACAGCATTCTACTTAATGACACATGGGTCCAAGAAGACATCAAGCAGGAAATCAAAAAATTTATTGAAACTAATGAAAACAATGATACATCATACCAAAACCTGTGGGATACTGCAAAAGCAGTATGAAGGGGGAAATTTTTTGCATTAAATGCTCACCTCAGAAGAATGGAAAGATGGCAAGTGAACAACCTAACACTTCACCTTAAAGAACTAGAAAAACAAGAACAATCCAAACCTAAAGTTAGCAGACGGAAAGAAATCATTAAGATCAGAGCAGAACTGAATGAAATTGAAAACCAAAAAACAATTCAAAAGATCAATGAATCAAAAAGTTGGTTTTTTGAAAAGATAAATAAAATTGACAAACCATTAGCATGGCTAACAAAAAAAAAGAAGGGAGAAGACTCAAATAACAAAAATTAGAAATGAAAAAGGTGATATTACATCTGATTCATCTGAAATACAAGGAATCATTCGAGACTACTATAAACAACGATACGCCAACAAATTTGAAAATCTGGAGGATATGGATAAATTTCTGGACACACACAAGCTCCCAAAACTGAACCATGAAGACGTAGAAAATTTGAACAGACCAATAACAATAAAGGAGATTGAAGCTGTTATCAGAAGGCTCCCAACAAGGGAAAGCCCAGGACCAGAGGGATTCACAGCAGAATTTTACCAAACATTCAAAGAGGAATTGACACCGATTCTTTACAGACTATTCCAAAAGATTGAAACAGACGCTAATCTCCCAAACTCATTCTATGACGCAAACATCATCCTGATACCAAAACCAGGTAAAGATATAACCAAAAAAGAAAACTACAGGCCGATATCCTTGATGAATATAGATGCAAAAATCCTCACTAAAATACTAGCAAACAGAATACAGCAACACATACATAAAATTATTCATCACGATCAAGTGGGATTCATCCCAGGGATTAAAGGTTGGTTCAACATACGCAAATCAATAAATGTGATACACCATATTAATAAAGTCAAACACAAGGGCCATATGATCATCCTTATAGATGCTGAAAAAGCATTTGATAAAGTTCAGCACTCATTCATGACAAAGACCCTCTATAAGTTAGGTATAGAGGGAAATTATCTCAACCTAATTAAAGCCATATATGCCAAACCCACTGCCAATATCATCCCGAATGGGGAAAAGCTGAAAGTTTGTCCTTTAAGAACAGGAACTAGACAAGGATGCCCACTCTCACCACTCCTATTCAACATAGTGTTGGAAGTACTAGCCAGAGCAATCAGAGAAGAGAAGGAAATAAAGGGCATCCAGATTGGAAAAGATGAAGTCAAACTGTCCCTGTTTGCAGATGACATGATCCTATATATTGAACAGCCTAAAGCCTCTACAAAAAAACTCTTGAAATTGATAAATGATTTCAGCACAGTAGCAGGATACAAAATCAACACACAAAAATCAGTAGCATTTCTTTTCTCCAATAGTGAACATACAGAACGAGAAATCAAGAAAGCCTGCCCATTTACAATAGCCACCAAAAAAATAAAATACTTTGGAATTGAGTTAACCAAGGAGGTGAAAAATCTCTATAATGAGAACTACAAACCACTGCTGAGAGAAATTAGAGCGGATACAAGGAGATGGAAAGATATCCCATGCTCTTGGATTGGAAGAATCAACATAGTGAAAATGACCATACTACCCAAAGTGATATACAAATTCAACGCCATCCCCATTAAAATTCCAAAGACATTTTTCTCAGAAATGGAAAAAACTATCCAGACATTAATATGGAACAATAAAAGACCACGCATAGCCACAGCAATGCTGAGAAAAAAAAATAAAGCTGGAGGCATAGCATTACCTGACTTTAAGCTATACTACAAAGCTATAATAACCAAAACAGTATGGTACTGGCATATAAACAGACACACTGACCAATGGAATAAAATAGAGAATCCAGAAATCAACCCACACACTTTCTGCCATCTGATCTTTGACAAAGGCACCAAGCCTATTCACTGGGGAAGGGACTGCCTCTTCAGCAAATGGTGCTGTGATAACTGGATATCCATATGCAGGAGAATGAAACTAGATCCATACCTCTTACCGTATACTAAAATCAACTCAAAATGGATTAAGGATTTAAATATACACCCTGAAACAATAAAACCTCTTAAAGAAAACATAGGAGAAACACTTCAGGAAATAGGACTGCACACAGACTTCATGAATACGACCCCAAAAGCACGGGCAACCAAAGGAAAAATAAACAAATGTGATTATATCAAACTAAAAAGCTTCTGCACAGCAAAAGATACAATTAACAGAGTTAAAAGACAACCAACAGAGTGGGAGAAAATATTTGCAAAATATACATCTGACAAAGGATTAATGTCCAGAATATATAATGAACTCAAACAACTTTACAAGAAGAATACAAGCAACCCAATTAAAAAATGGGCAAAAGAGCTAAGTAGGCATTTCTCTAAGGCAGATATCCAAATGGCCAACAGACATATGAAAAAATGCTCAACATCACTCAGCATCCGGGAAATGCAAATCAAAACCACACTGAGATACCATCTAACCCCAGTTAGGATGGCTAAAATCCAAAAGACTATGAACGATAAATGCTGGCGAGGTTGTGGAGAAAAAGGAACTCTCATACATTGTTGGTGGGACTGCAAAATGGTGCAGCCTCTATGGAAAATGGTATGGAGGTTCCTCAAACAATTGCAGATAGATCTACCATATGACCCAGCTATCCCACTGTTGGGAATATACCCAGAGGAATAGAAATCATCAAGTCGAAAATGGTACCTGTTCCCCAATGTTCATCGCAGCACTCTTTACAATAGCCAAGAGTTGGAACCAGCCCAAATGTCCATCATCAGATGAGTGGATATGGAAAATGTGGTACATCTACACAATGGAATACTACTCAGCTATAAAAACGAATGAAATACTGCCATTTGCAACAACATGGATGGACCTTGAGAGTATTATATTAAGTGAAACAAGTCAGGCACAGAAAGAGAAATACCACATGTTCTAACTTATTGGTGGGAGCTAAAAATTAATATATAAATCTCACACACACACACACACACACACACACACACACACACACACACACACACACACAAAACTGGGGTCGGGGGAAGAAGACATAACAACCACAATTACTTGAAGTTGATACGACAAGCAAACAGAAAGGACATTGTTGGGTGGGAGGGGGGGAGGTAGGAGGGCGGGAGGTTTTGGTGATCAGGAGCAATAATCAGCCACAATGTATATCGACAAAATAAAGTTTTTTAAAAAATTAAATTAAATTAAATTAAATTAAATTAAAAAAAATATATATATATATCATTCATTGTGAGCAAGTGGGATTTATCCTTGGGATGCAAGGATGATTCAACATAGGTAAATCAATAAATGTGATTCACCATGTTAACAAAATGATGGCCAAAGATCATGTGATCATCTCAACAGATGCAGAAAAAAGCATTTGACAAAATTAAACATCTTTCATGATAAAAACTCTCAAATTAGATATAAAAGGAATGTACCTCAACACAGTAAAGGCCTATCCAGAACAATTAGGCAAGGAAAAGAAATATAGAACATCCAAATAGGAAAGGAAGAAGTGAAATTGTCTCTGGCGATGACATGATCCTATAAATAGAAAACCTTAAGGACTTCACCCCCAACTCAAATTGTTAGAACTGATAAAATAATTCAGTAAGGTTGCAGGATACAAAATCATCCTTTGAAAATTAACCATAGATTTTGTAGGTATTTATTTATGTTCTCTCAGTTTATCCTAGCTGTGGTACTGTGAGGTAAACTCAGTAGATAGTATTAGTTCTTAAGCAGTTTGTCAAGACCTCCACATTTCTAAATAGATTCTACTCCCCAGTTTTTAGGGCATGGGGAAACAGGCACAAATCAATTTGTTCAATTTCTAGGAGCACACATACAAATTAAATAATTATAACTCAGGGGCTTGTTTTATGTACGTTGTGAGCTCCTTTTCTGTGAATGTTTAGTTTATAGAACTTGAAAGATACAGCTGAAAGAAGATAGAAGGAAGAACGAAATCGTATAACTGACTTTTAAGAACACAGTCCCAGAAGCTTTTAATCTTTAATGAAAGTGCACCTGTAACAGTTGTGCATCACTGTCTATTTTCACCCATATGTAGCTGATGAGTAAGTGAAATGGGGTTCATTAAAAATAAAAGGAAAGCATTTATAAGGACCGAGACACAAAGATCAACACCCATTATCAGCCAGAGGAAATGGTGTGCTAAAAGAAGTATTTGCTTTTCAACTAGTGTCAATCTACTTCAAGCTATGAAATGATAATCCCTGCTTATTTTTTTTTCCAGTAAATATCAGCTATGTCATTTCTGTTTGCAGACGAGTGGGTTTTAATCTTCAAACATTTATTCTCTGTCTCTATTATAGAAAGAAAAAAAGATTTTCTTAGCTTGCCTCTGGGAAAGCAATATTGCCTGCATTCTCAACTATACTAAGGGAAGAAGCATTGAAATGAGGAATTACTCGATGGGTCTGATTGGACTGCAGCTTTGGTAGATCACAAAACAGGTCTCATACTAATAAAAAAAAAAAAAAGGTGAGTAAGTGAGAGAGATTATATGCTTCTTCATTGTGGGAGAAAGGTAACATCCAGCACTTAAAAATGCACGGATGAATTGATTTCAGCACTGCTTGGCACTTTTCTATCTCAACCACCGTTATAAATATATTGAGTTGAATGTCCACTATTGAATCCAAATATGGAAATTATTGATTATTGTGCACTTTGAACCCAGATTTTTAAAGTCTACCTGTTATATATCCGGTACTGTATGGATTTTTAGAGAAAGAAAATGGATTACAATTGTATTACTGTAATGCATTTAATTATTGCAAAGACAATTTTCCCCTCCGAAATGGTAGCTGTAGACACAAGCTAATAGTAGCAACTGTAATGACAGGATTCTTGACATTGATAAAATCAGATTTCTGGCAAATAAATGGATCCGACCTAAATTGTCTTAGTTTGCAACCTATGGTTGAATAGTTTTATGTTTGCCAGAGTCTAGACAGATTATTTGCTTAAGTCTTTTATAGGTGGACTTTGGATAATAATATAGACTGTGTGCTTGCAGAAAGAAAAAAATAATAATAGTTTATATTTTTAATCAGTAAGTAATCCATATTAATTTGTAAATATTTTTTAACTACAGAAGAAATGAAAATAAAGTTATGATACTACCTTTCACAAATAAATGCTGTGAATATTGTGATAAAATTACTTACATCTGTGTTTTCATCATTTTGAGTTTCTCAGTTTTATATACTAAGAAAACAACTATGTTCAATGATACATCTTGCTTATTTTACGCTGATTTATGATATAAATATTTTTATGTCAATATAACTATTCATAAACCCCAAAGTATTTCTTTTGTAAATATATAAAACATTTTAATGGCATTGTAGTTTGTATTAAGAGGCTCTACTATAATTTATTTAGTCTTTGTGTCCGAATATTTAGTTTTTTAAAGTACATTTTTAAATTATAAACAATGCTACAATAAACTTCTCTATTTATGAAAGCTTCAAAGACAAATTTTGAAAAATAAAACTACTGAGCAAGGCTTTGGCAGTATTAAGGAGCTCGATAAAACAGTGCAAATTTATTTCCATTATATTTGCCACAAGCACTGGCCATGTCCACTGTGGTTGTGCTCCTGTGGCTCCCATGACGGGATAATCGGATGACAGGTTTGCAGGTTTTCCCTGAGGTCTCCACCTACATATACTCAGAAGCCTCCATTTCTGGAGAAATTTAATAATAGGAGAGTTGATGCTTTGACCTTTCAAAATAACTAAAAAAAATGATGATAGCTGTGACTGTACTATTAAAAGCCAAAACTTTCCATTTTCAGGAGTCGTGTTTTTTTCAAAGAAAAGAATCTAAAAGAAAATAAAAACTCAAACACCAAAACAAAAATATGTCATTTTCGCATACAGTGTACAAGTTGCATATGCATAGATACTGGCAGGGCCTAGGATGCATGCCATGTCTGTCTGTCTGTCTGTCTGTCTGTCTCTCTCTCTCTCGTCTCTCTCTCTCTCTCACACACACACACACACACACACACACACACACACACACACACACACACACACACACACACACACATCCTTATACGCTATGCCCTTTTCTAATCATTTTCATTTACATTCTACAGGTTTTAATACAATTTTAATTTTAGTTTTAATCCAGAAAGGAATGGGAGAGACTCACAAGAACATTTCTCCTTGGGCCCAACACCTTCTTGGAGAGAGCTCTATCCTCCCAACAGGAATATAAACACTGGCAGAATAGAAAACATGTGATATGAAACAGCTTCTCATGGTAATCTTCAGGACACTTATCAGTTCATATTACAGTTTGATAGAATTCTTTGACATGAGTAACCAGTATCAAGACTATGTCTATGTACTCCAAAGTTGCAGAAATGAAAATTCACTTAATAAAAAATTTTCAAGAACCTTTCCCCCGAATCACTAGAGATGGAGCAGCATTTGTGTTTGTGCTCTATAATTCTGCTACATTGTGAGTGCTCAACCACAGAAAACTATAATTGTCAAGATGAAAATCCTGTTAATTGTAATAATGTGGTGTAAATGTGAATTTGTTAGGTTTTAAAAATATGTTCATATCCACAAAACTTCTCATGGATCTAAAGATAACTGTGTTTATTTTTTGAAAATGAAATTTTTATAATCTTCATACAGTTTAGTTTCTCTCTTTTAAACTACACAAACCGGCTAAACAATAAATGATCTTTATTTCATATATCCAAATGTAAAAAAAATTAAGCTTCAATACTGCTGTGCATTGGGAAATAGAATATGCCATACTGAAAATTAATTGGTTTTGGTCAACTGTTTTTAGTATGGAAATTACTAACTTTAATTTTCTTCATAGAAAAAAAATGAATTTTATTTGAAAATAAAATGCAATTTAAAGCTTAAAAGACTAGTCTATGAAACATCCCTATTGATCATTATTGTTTGAACTATTGTGATAAAGCCAGGATGGGAGGACCTATGTTAAGATGTATAGAAGTTGGAAAATTTAGTTCCTCTTTTAGAATGTGTTCCAGAGAGCTGCATCTTTCTTTATCATTAATTAACCCTTGGCAAAAACTCTTTGAAATTTATTCACTGTGAATAAATTTGTGGTTTGTGGATAAGCATATTTGACAATCAAGATGTTCTGAACTATTTTAGCCCTCCTTATCCACCAAACTTGCTTCTTCTCCATTGTACCCCATCTCAGTTAGAGTCTGCAGTCTATACCTGATTGCAATTTGACAGGCATCCATCCCAGGCGCCTCCATTTCCCTTCTTCCCCACAGCCAAAGACTTACTAGTTCTCCTTTCCACAGGATATTCACATCCATTCATTTTTCTATACCCTTCAAATCATTTTGCTTGACCAGGCCATGTGAATCACTGTAAGCCTCTTGTCTCCAATATTAATTTTCCTCTCTCCCATTTGTACAATGCAATCACCTATTTCTCTAACATACAGGCATGATTGTATCCTCCTGCTTACGACCATTTAGCAGCTAAATATTGATTGGAAAATACTACTCAAATTTCTTGACATGTCTTATAAAGTGCTTGATAATCACTTTCTACACTGAATGTAGCCTCATCTCTGGTATTTTGCACAGCCACCAACTGCCATCCCTCTTCCCTTTACACACTCCTGGCCTCACCCAGCTGTTCTAGCTATTCTGAATTTTATCCAACTTCGAGAATGACAGAAAATTTCATACCTCTGGGCATTTGCACATGCTTCTCCCTGCCAGAGAAACTCTTGGCCCTGTCAGGAAAATTTTTATTCTTCATCTTAGACTATCTAATTTCTGTTCATCTTTTAAGCTGGTGAATTTTGAACACATTTTGGTCATGGCACATCTAAAGAAAAATTTATGTCAAAATCCAGACCTCTCTATCTTTCTCACAAACAGAAACACAAGAAAAACAAAGAAGAAAAATGTTTCCTAAAACAATACTTATGTATTTTAAATGCAGTCCAATCTCACAGTTTCTATTCTTTTCTACTCTCCTAGATTTACTAATCTAATAAATAATTTTACAACCTCCAGTTTGAAAAACATGACTTCAATATCATTTCCTCTAAGGAATCTTTCTTGACCCTTTTTAAACTAGCTTGATGCTTCTGCTCTGTGATTCTACTGAAACTTGCACTTGCTGTATTAGGCACTTAAACACACTTTGTGTTATTTGTTTATTTTTCTTCCTTCTTCAAAAACTGAAAGTGCAGAAGTAGGCATAGTGTCTATCTTTTTCACCATCAGGTATTCTTTATTGAGTACCTGTTTTGGTTAAGTGCTTAAAAAATTAAAGATGAATGATTCAATAAATTAATACATGAAATTCTGATTTATCTGAATTAATAACTCTAAAAAACCCAAGTCATTGAGGTTTTTTGTTTGTTAAAATTCTAAGTATGAAACTTAATAGTGAGTGATTTCAAACATGTCTTCAAGAAAAAGTCCAAGAAAATTATTTTAATGAAAACAGTTTAAATAACAATGAAGAAAAGAGAAAACATGGCTTTTTGTCAACTCTCTCTATAAATGGCTGTATTTCGACTTGTTTATACTGTTCGGTTATGAACTGCAAAATGCCAACCTACACTAGGAGGATATCCTGAGAGCAATAGATTATCTCTAGCTATTGTTCTGATAGAATGTGACCCAAGAGAAATAAAGCATGTACTTTAACATTTAAAAGTTAAAACAATTAGTCTTTCTTTTGGTACAAACATTTCAAAAAATCTACATTACAAGTTGATGAGTCAGAGGGGAACCATAAGTTTGCTTAAGTTTAATTCTGAGCGTGAGAAGTATCTCTCTTCACTCAAGCCGTGGTGCTCATTCTATACTTTAATGTGAGTTGCCAAGAGGTTTTACAATTTGTGACCTTGGTTTTAGCTATTTATAACTTTCTTACATTTTAATAGTGAATTGCTTGGGATTAGTAAAAGAAGTTGAAAGTGTCTCTAGTGATTTTTTTGGATATCTCTTTTTTGGTAAAAACAATATTCTCTAATTATTTTCATTAGTTTAAGCACTCATTCATAGGGAACTCAATTTATATGTTTCTATTTCATACATCACCAAAATATTATTGCAAAAGAACGCTAAAAACATCTACTTCCTATCCCAGAAGTATAATAATGAGGCTTTGAAGAGCCTATGTTTTGTGTTAAGATTTTTGCCAAATACCAATTACATGGGTAGATGGACACAGTCATATACCATATACTTCTTGAAATCACCATGCACTGTATAGGTGATATTAATACAAATTTATTTCTTCATATAAAGGAGTAGTTTGCTTGAGAAGGCCAATTCATATGGAAAAATTTATTCTGACTAAACATTCTTTACTCTCAGCTAAGTCATAATTATCCCATCTGTATTACTTAGGATAATCTCAGCTTCAAGAAATGAAAACTTTACTGAACCTTGTTTAAACAGGAATACATATGGTCTTATGTTACAGAAAGCCAGTGAGATGCTGAGTTATAGGTTGTTTGATTAAGAAATTCAACGATGATGTAAAATACTTGGTTTCTTTCCATCTTGCAGATCTATCTTTCTTCCTCAGGCTGGTAAAAAGATGGCTGCAGTGATTCCTTATACAAAAATGCCTAGAAAAAGAAGAGACATCACCACTTGTGACCACTCTTAATACTGAGAAAAAATTTTCTAAACATCCCCGCTGTCCCAGCAAACTTTTCATCAGATCTCATTGGTGGAAATTGGGTTGTAGACTGTAAACTGAGAGCTGGCAAGGGGAATGAGATTGCCTTTTGACTAATAAGGCTTACACTTGGGATACAGATGAAGTAGCCTTTCTCTAAGGCTCATGGCCAGTGAAGTGGGTGAAGGTCATTAAGCCTTCAATTAATTAATTTTATTACACAGGGAATTTTTAAAAAATGCCTTTAGTTTTATTAAGTTAAGGAAAATATCATTTCCATGTGTGTTTCTTTCTGCTTGCTTGAGCCCGCTTTTCTGGCCTGTGAGCTATCAAGTAGGAAAAGAGAATAATTAGGAAAATTGACAAAAGGATTGGTGGAAGCAATCAAAGTCCATGGATAGAAGTTCAGAAGTTGAAGAACCATTATCAAACCTGATTTGAAGTCAGTGTAAAGTTGTGAAGTAGTGAATTATACAGGCTAAACACCCAAGCAAAATGATGCTTGCCGCCCTCGCTCAACAGAGCTGCACTTAAACTTTGTCTTCTGTACCCATCTGAATTTATCTTCAGCTTCAATTGTTGATTTTCATCTGCTGATAAAAAAAAAAAGTGAGAACATTTGGACAATCAACCAGATTCTATTTTTCTCTCTTCTACTTGCTTGGTTGGCTGAAAGAAAAATTGAAAGTATAAAATGGGAGAGTGGTTTGCAGTTATGCTGGAACATGAATTCTTTCTGTCCTGTTAGAGTTTTTGGAATATTTTAATTTTGAATGTTGTAATAATAACAGCATATTTCTTTAAAATAAAGATTAATATGTTTCTTCCACACCATTCATTATTCCTTTGATGAAGGCTAGAGTCCATAAAAGAATGATGTGATTAAAAACAAATAAACAAAAAACCCCTCAAAAAACAGATCTTTAAAAATAGAATGGCCAGGAACTGCTCGACAGAACCCCCGCCGCGTCTGAGTGTCCTTTAAACCGGGTTGTTTGGGGCTGGCAATTGTGCTCACCTCTCTTCACGGCTCTCTTCCCCGTCTCCTTCCAAAGGGGACAGGAGGGAAAGAGGAATCCCGGGCCGTTTGCTCGCCCATCGAAAGGAACGAGGCTAGGGCTGTTCGGGTCGGCCGGCGGTGGACCCGACAGGAGATGGCGGTGGCTGCGGTGGCTGGCGCGGAGTAGCTGAGGTGGAAAAGGCGGCCACTGGACCTCAGGCAGCCGGGAAACTTGTGGACCTTCCTCTTCCCATCTCTTAAGGGAGGACCGCTGCTGCTGGCCGGTCGTGGGGGGTGACCGCCACTTTGCCCCCAGCAGGAGAGGCTGCCTCATTTACAGGCAACAGCTTTGAAGTGTGGAGCAGGAAAAGAACTGTTTCTTAGCTGCAAAAGCGAGTCTCAAAACAGGGAACACGGCGCCAGGGCTGCTGTGGATGCAGACAGGATCCCGGAGGCCGGGGCTGTGCTGAAGGAGGCCAGCTGCCCTATTCAGGATTCGAGGTTTCAGGCCGGCATTAAAGAAGATTCCTGGGAGCGTCCGAGCCGCGCCACGACTGAACAGCCCGAGGCGGCAGCGGCCGAGAACTGGGAAAGGCGGCAAACTAGAGACAGAGAGCGAGCACCCGACCTGGCACAACCCTGTGAGTGACCCTTGGCCCAGTTCTGTTCGGGGGGCGGATGCCCACCTGGCTCCCGCCTGCACCACCAGGCCACTCACGGCCCCGGTGCTGCCTCCAATTTCCCAGGTGCGGGCAGTTCTGCCCTGCACGGCCATCACTGAGCCCTCCCACTTGCTCGGCCCAGCGCAGGGCTTTCCGGAGCCTGCGGACTGGCCTCCTCTCCCACTCCCTCCCCGGTTCTCTGGCAGGGCTGGTGGCGTGGGGCGTCCCAGGCCAGTGTTGGGAGGGCAAGGAAGTACGGGCGGGCCGAGTGTCACTCCACCACACCCTGGACTCCGGCCCCGGTAAACTTCCTGTTACTGGGAGGCAGATACCATCTCTGCGGCCACCAGTTTGGAAAAAAAGCCTAATGAATTTCTGGTTGGGAATAGTGTGGTAGGAGAGTTCCCAGGTCCGCTTGAACCTGCCAGAGAGCAGGCTGCAGGCGGGCGCTAGACTCGGTTTATACCGGGGGGATACAAAGGTGAACAAGACCCGAGAAAGATCTACACAGTGCTACAAAGGCACCCAGAGAGACCAGTCGTCTGTGCCTAGCAGAAATCTGGTAGACTTCCTGGGCGAGGCGGTGCCGAGCAGGGTCTTGAAGGCCCAGCTGAGAGACGAGGGGTGCAGAAGACACACCCCAGCCCAGCACAGTGTGCACAGAGGGGGGAGACGTGCGGCCAGGGAGGCAGAGACTCGACAGAAACCACACACCCGGTGGGGTCGCCACTGCACGATCTAACAGTCTGGGCCAGAGCACACGGAACGGGGAGAAGTCCTGCACAAGAAGTGAAAGCTCAACAGAGATCACACACCCTGTGGTACGTGATCCACCAGCCCAGCAGAGTCCAAGCTGACCAGAAAGGTGGATCCCCGGAGAAGCCCAAGACCCGAGGCAACCACACACACAAGGCACTAGAGGCCAACTGAGCAGTCACGGAGGGAGCCATACCAAATTGGCAACCACAGCAACATCCTAGTTAGTCATTAGTCTCAAACCGGTGGACTGCGAAACCCCCTGCCACAATGAATAAACATCAAAAAAAAGATACCAGAAATACAAAAAATCAAGAAAGTACACCACCAAAAATTAATAAATCTCAAACTCTAGATCCTATAGAACAAGAAGCCCTTGAAATAAATGACAAGGAATTTCGAGTGACAATTCTAAGGAAACTGAATGAGATACAAGAAAACTCAGCTAGACATCATGATGAAATGAGGAAAAGTATACAGGATCTGAAAGAGGAAATGTACAAGGAAATCAATGTCCTGAAAAAAAATGTAGCAGAACTTGCTGAAATGAAGAAGTTATTCAGCGAAATAAAAAACACAACAGAGAGTTTAACCAGCAGGCTTGTCGAAGTTGAAGAGAGAGCCTCTGAACTTGAAGATGGGCTGTTTGAATAACACAAGCAGACAAAAAGAAAGAAAAAAGAATCAAGGACATGGAAGAAAATCTGAGAGAGATATCAGACAACCTTAAGTGCTCAAATATCCGAGTCATGGGTATTCCAGAAGGAGAGGAAAATGGAGATTCCATTGAAAACATATTCAACAAAATAGTGGCAGAAAACTTCCCAGGTATAGGAAAAATCACAGATCTTCAGATCCAGGAAGCTCAATGATCTCCAAACGTATTCAACCCAAAAAGGCCTTCTCCAAGACATATCATAGTCAAACTGGCAAAACTCAGAGACAAAGAGAGAATCTTAAAAGCTGCAAGAGAGAAGCGTCAAATCACCTATAAGGGAGCCCCAATCAGATTAACATCAGACTTTTCATCCCACACCCTAAAAGCTAGAAAGGAATGGGATGATATTTTCAAAATACTAAAAGACAAAGATTGCCAGCCAAGAATACTCTACCCTGCAAGGATATCCTTCCGAAATGAGGGGCAAATAGTATATTTCTCAGACAAACAAAAACTGTGGGAGTTCACTACCACACGACCACCCTTACAAGAAATCCTCAAGGGAATACTGGGTTTGGTTCCTGAAAAATAACTACCACTGCCATAAAAACCCAAGAAAAATCTAAACCCGCTGGTATAATAAAAATGGCATTCATGAAGAGAAAACAAGCTAACAAAAACACTATCTACAACCTAAGGAACGAACAAACAAAGAAAGCAAAAAGTAAACCAGAAAGCAAGGAACAAAAGAAACCTAAGACAACCAAACAACTAATAAAATGCTAGGAATAAATCAACACCTTTCAATAACAACTCTTAATGTAAAAGGCTTAAATTTCCCAATTAAAAGACACAGACTGGCTGACTGGATCAAAAAGCAGGACCCAACTATATGCTGCCTACAAGAGACCCACCTCACCCATAAAGATTCACACAGACTAAGAGTGAAAGGATGGAAAAAGATTTACCATGCAAACAGAAAAGAAAAACGAGCTGGAGTAGCTATTCTTATATCTGACAAAATAGACTTTAAACTAAAAACCATAAAAAGAGACAATGAGGGACACTACTTAATCATAAAAGGACTGATGCATCAAGAAGACATAACAATCATAAATATGTACGCACCCAATGTTGGAGCAGCCAGATTTATAAAACAAACTCTATTAGACCTAAAGAAGGAAATAGACACTAATACCATAATAGCAGGGGACCTGAACACCCCACTGTCAATATTAGACAGATCATCTAGGCAAAGAATCAGTAGAGAAACACAAGATCTAAACAAAACTCTAGACCAATTGGAATTGGCAGATATCTACAGAACACTCCACCCAACAACCTCAGAATATTCATTCTTCTCATCAGCACATGGATCATTCTCCAGGATAGATCACATATTAGGTCACAAATCAAGTCTCAATAAATTCAAAAAAATTGGAATTATCCCACGTATCTTCTCAGACCACAATGGATTAAAACTAGAAATTAATAACAAACGAAACTCTGAAAACTATACAAACACATGGAAATTAAACAGCATTCTACTTAATGACATATGGGTCCAAGAAGAAATCAAGCAGGAAATCAAAAAATTTATTGAATCTAATGAAAACAATGATACATCATACCAAAACCTGTGGGATACTGCAAAAGCAGTATTGAGGGGAAAATTTATTGCATTAAATGCTCACTTCAGAAGAATAGAAAGATGGCAAGTGAACAACCTAACACTTCACCTTAAAGAACTAGAAAAACAAGAACAATCCAAACCTAAAGTTAGCAGACGGAAAGAAATCATTAAGATCAGAGCAGAACTGAATGAAATTGAAAACCAAAAAACAATTCAAAAGATCAATGAATCAAAAAGTTGGTTTTTTTAAAAGATAAATAAAATAGACAAACCGTTAGCATGGCTAACAAAAAAAAGAAGAGAGAAGACTCAAATAACAAAAATTAGAAATGAAAAAGGCGATATTACAACTGATTCATCTGAAATACAAGGAATCATTCGAGACTACTATAAACAACTATACGCCAACAAATTTGAAAATCTGGAGGAAATGGGTAAATTTCTGGACACACACAAGCTCCCAAAACTGAACCATGAAGACGTAGAAAATTTGAACAGACAAATAACAATAAAGGAGATTGAAGCTGTTATCAGAAGGCTCCCAACAAAGAAAAGCCCAGGACCAGATGGATTCACAGCAGAATTTTACCAAACATTCAAAGAGGAATTGACACTGATTCTTTACAAACTATTCCAAAAGATTGAAACGGATGCAAATCTCCCAAACTCATTCTATGAAGCAAACATCATCCTGATACCAAAACCAGGTAAAGATGTAACCAAAAAGAAAACTACAGGCCAATATCCTTGATGAATATAGATGCAAAAATCCTCACTAAATTACTAGCAAACAGAATACAGCAACACATATGAAAAATTATTCATCACGATCAAGTGGGATTCATCACAGGGATGCAAGGTTGGTTCAACATACGCAAATCAATAAATGTGATACACCATATTAATAAACTCAAACACAAGGACCATATGATCATCTCTATAGATGCTGAAAAAGCATTTGATAAAGTTCAGCACTCATTCATGACAAAGACCCTCTATAAGTTAGGTATAGAGGGAAAGTATCTCAACATAATTAAAGCCATATATGCCAAACCCACTGCCAATATCATCCTGAATGGGGAAAAGCTGAAAGTGTTTCCTTTAAGAACAGGAACTAGACAAGCATGCCCACTCTCACCACTCCTATTCAACATAGTGTTGGAAGTACTAGCCAGAGCAATCAGAGAAGAGAAGGAAATAAAGGGCATCCAGATTGGAAAAGATGAAGTCAAACCGTCCCTGTTTGCAGATGACATGATCCTATATTTCGAACAGCCTAAAACCTCTACAAAAAAACTGTTGGAATTGATAAATGATTTCAGCACATTAGCAGGATACAAAATCAACACACAAAAATCAGTAGCATTTCTTTTCTCCAGTAGTGAACATGCAGAAGGAGAAATCAAGAAAGCCTGCCCATTTACAATAGCCACCAAAAAAATAAAATACTTAGGAATTGAGTTAACCAAGGAGGTGAAAAATCTCTATAATGAGAACTACAAACCACTGCTGAGAGAAATTAGAGAGGATACAAGAAGATGGAAAGATATCCCATGCTCTTGGATTGGAAGAATCAATATAGTGAAAATGTCCATACTACCCAAAGTGATATACAAATTCAATGCAATCCCCATCAAAATTCCAAAGACATTTTTCTCAGAAATGGAAAAAACTATTCAGACATTTATATGGAACAATAAAAGACCACGCATAGCCAAAGCAATGCTGAGCAAAAAAAATAAAGCTGGAGGCATAACACTACCTGACTTTAAGCTATACTACAAAGCTATAATAACCAAAACAGTATGGTACTGGCATAAAAACAGACACACTGACCAATGGAATAGAATAGAGAATCCAGAAATCAACCCACACACTTACTGCCAGCTGATCTTTGACAAAGGCACCAAGCCTATTCACTGGGGAAGGGACTGCCTCTTCAGTAAATGGTGCTGGGATAACTGGATATTCATATGCAGGAGAATGAAACTAGATCCATACGTCTCACCGTATACTAAAATCAACTCAAAATGGATTAAGGATTTAAATATACACCCTGAAACAATAAAACTTCTTAAGGAAAACATAGTAGAAACACTTCAGGAAATAGGACTGGGCACAGACTTCATGAATACGACCCCAAAAGCACGGGCAACCAAAGGAAAAATAAACAAATGGGATTATATCAAACTAAAGAGCTTCTGCACAGCAAAAGAAACAATTAACAGAGTTAAAAGACAACCAACAGAGTGGGAGAAAATATTTGCAAAATATACATCTGACAAGGGATTAATATCCAGAATATATAAGGAACTCAAACAACTTTACAAGAAGAAAACAAGCAACCCAATTAAAAAATGGGCCAAAGAGCTAAGTAGGCATTTCTCTAAGGAAGATATACAAATGGCCAACAGACATATGAAAAAATGCTCAACATCACTCAGCATCCGGGAAATGCAAATCAAAACCACATTGAGATACCATCTAACCCCAGTTAGGATGGCTAAAATCCAAAAGACTATGAACGATAAATGCTGGCGAGGCTGTGGAGAAAAAGGAACTCTCATACATTGTTGGTGGGACTGCAAAATGGTGCAGCCTCTATGGAAAATGGTATGGAGGTTCCTCAAACAATTGCAGTTAGATCTACCATATGACCCAGGTATCCCACTGTTGGGAATATACCCAGAGGAATGGAAATCATCAAGTCGAAGGTATACCTGTTCCCCAATGTTTATCGCAGCACTCTTTACAATAGCCAAGAGTTGGAACCAGCCCAAATGCCCATCATCAGATGAGTGGATACGGAAAATGTGGTACATCTACACAATGGAATACTACTCAGCTATAAAAACGAATGAAATACTGCCATTTGCAACAACATGGATGGACCTTGAGAGAATTATATTATGTGAAACAAGTCAGGCACAGAAAGAGAAATACCACATGTTCTGACTTATTGGTGGGAGCTAAAAATTAATATATAAATTCACACACACACACACACACACACAAACGGGGGGGGGAAGAAGATATAACAACCACAATTATTTGAAGTTGATACGACAAGCAAACAGAAAGGACATTGTTGGGGGGGAGGGGGGAAGGAAAAGGGATGGAGGTCTTGGTGATGGGGAGCAATAATCAGCTACAATGTATATAGACAAAATAAAATTTAAAAAAAAACACATATATATTAAGTTATTAAATGAATTAGTATATGGATTAGTGAATGGCTTTGAAGGTCTCTACCATTTAATTTTTTGGTTATTTAATTATTTAATGTTTGTTCAATTTATATACTAATAATTTAGAAATAGCTTGCTTTACTTTGCCAAATATGTGAACTATCAAAGATTAAATTTCATTGATCAATATCAGTTACCAACTAATGTAATAAATCACTTTTCTTAAATGCTTTTAAAGAGTAAACTAGAGTTGAATAGAGTCTCAAATTAATCTAGAATTACTTTTCTTTCTTCTATAACCTTTATTTTTTCTAACAGGAACAGAATAGATTTTGCATCAGCCTTTGGCTATTCATAGCATCTAGGGAAGTATCCATATCACCCCTGAATAATAGTTTTGAAATAGAAAAAAAATATTCCTTTGGAGTTTGTTAAAATACAGGGAGCTAAAATGTAAGAAGTGGAGAATCTTTAAAGCATGGGATAAAATGCACTATAGAACAAGCATAAGAAGCTGAAGAATACAAAAAAATAAGTAAAAGGAATGCATATTTTAGTGAAAATGCTTCATTGCCATCTGTTTTCAAAACTAGTTTTTAATACAGTTATCAAGTTCACATTACGAATTACAGTACCAGTAGTTTGTGCCTTTTTCTTCATTTCTCCCAGCCTATATATCTCTTTGCTTTATACTTATTTAAAATAATTTCTAACTTCAAACCTGAACTCTCACATTTCTTTCATGTTATATCAAAAAAATTTTGAACTATAATATATATGCACTTATTTCACTTAATTCCAATTCACTTTGATGTGGTTTTCTTCAGATTTGTGATATCTATGAATACGCAGAAACTTGACCTAGTTCCTGAAATTTAAAAAGATATCGCAAAGTTTATTGATTTAAGGAGATAAAATTACTAGGATATGAACAGTTTGTTCTACCTTCCCCATTTCATTTCCCACTCTCCCTAGTCTTGTATTTCTCTACCACCTGTGATAATGTTGACAACTCCCTTCATGTTACTCACTTATTTTTTTGCATTCCAAAATAATACGCACCAATGTACATGATTCTAATATTTAGATGCTTTGTACTTTTTGCATAGATGAATCTGGTTAAATTAAAAAGAATACAAATACTTTTACAGTATTAGCAGTGAACATTTCATTCCGTATAATTTTCTAGAAGCATTGGGGTTATGACACCACTCTGCAAGCCAGACTTTTCTTATCAAAGTAACACTTTCCTGAGGGCTAATAAATGGTCTTTCACAATGTGACTGACAGGGAGAAAGATAAAGATTATAGTACATGGTACACTAAATAGAGAAATAAAGAAAGAAATTTCTACAGAATGACATTAGGAGAATGGAGGAAAACCTGAAACCACTGTAAATATTGTAGAGAAAAAAAAGAGAGTGGGGAAAGATAAATAGTATAAGAAGTAGCATGAACTTATATGTTTTTATTTGAATAAATAATTTTGGTTACGTACATACCATCTGTTTCCTTTTCATAAATAGGCAGAGAAGGTATAACTATATGTCTTTTTTTATATTATTTTTCATTTATGGTTAATTCTCGTAATATATACAGATAGGGTTCTTTTTAATATAGAAAACATTGCCTAATTTGTTGCTTAATTGTTCATAACTCTACTGACTTTTAAAACTATAAGCCATTTAAAATACAGTTTAGTAACTTTTATTATATATATGCATATTTATATGTCCATAATCTTATATACAAACGTATATGAATATAAAGAGAAAAGAATGCTTCCTTCCAATTTATTTTTCTTGGAACTCCAATAGAGATATGATACCAGTTTAGCTTAACTTAGGATCTCCTCCAACCCCGCAGAATCCACTCAAATAAAACAAAAGGATGGGGAAGATACTGAATTTTTAATAAAACAAAAAGTTTACCCTAGTAAACTCCAAATAGCTGTTTAATAGCATTAACTTGAAACAGCAGAGCTATAGATTCAGCCACTGTAGAAAATTTGGGTGAGAAGAATATAGAAGAACGTTGACATGAGACAGAACCAATTTGGGTCAGATTAGTGATGTTGAGCATTTTTTTCATGTGCTTATTGGCCATTTGTATGTCTTCGTTTGAGAAATGTCTGCTCAGGTCCTTTGCCCTTTTTTAATTGGATTATTTTATTTTATTTATTTTTTTGACATTGAGCTGTTTAAGTTCCTTATATATTCTGAATATTAGTCCCTTGTCTGATGTGTAGTTTGCAAACAGTTTCTCTCATTCCATAGGTTGTCTCTTCTCTTTGTTGATAGTGGCCCTTGCTGTTCAGAAGCTTTTTAGTGTGATATAGTCCCATTTGTGTATGTTTGTTTTAGTAGCCTGTGTCTTTGTAGTCTCTCTCAAAAAACACACTACCCACTCACATGTTGGATAGTGTTTCCTCTATGTTTTCTTCTAGTAGTTTAATAGTTTCAGGTCTTAAAATTAGGTCTTTTAATCATTTTCAGTTGATTTTTTATGTATGGTGAGATATAGGGGTCTAGTTTCTATCTTTTGCTGGTGGATATCCAATTTTCCCAGCACCTTTTATTGAGGAGGTTTTCCCTTCCCTATTCTTGAGGCCTTTGTTGCAAATCAGTTGGCTATAAGAGCAAGAGCTTATTTCTTGGCTCTCTGTTGTGTTCCATGGGTCTATTTGCCTATTTTTATGCCAGTACCATGCTGTTTTTGTTACTATAGCTTTATACTACATTTTGAAGTCAGGGAGTGTGATGCCTCCAACTTTGTTCTTTTTTTTTAGATTGCTTTAGCTATACGGGGCCTATACAACTTTTCAGAAGAGGATATCATATATATGAGTGACTCTTTTAAAAAAAACAAAAACAGAAACAAAGAAAGCCACAAGCAAGTGGCACAAGCTGATGAAAATTTTAACCAAAAATTCTTCCATGAAATTAAACTGAATGAAGCAACCACAGTGATGAAGTTTGGATGTGTTGTCCCCCCAAAACTCATGTGGAAATTTGATCTCCAATGTGGCAGTGTTGGAAACTGATTGGGTCATGGGGGCGGATCCCTCATGAATGGATTAATGCTCTCCCTGGGGAGAGGGGAGTAATGAGTGAGTTCTCACTCTATTAGTTCCCGCAAGAGCTTGAGCTTATAGGACCCTGGTACTTCCTCTTGCTTCCTTTCTTTTGCTTCCTCTTGCCATGTGATCTGCTTGTACTCAACAGCTCCCTACCACTTTCCGCCATGAGTAGAAGCAGCCTGAGGCCCGTGCCAGATGCAGCTGTCCCAGAATTGTAAGCCAAATAAACCTCTGTTCTTTATATATCACCGAGTCTCAGGTATTCTGTTATAGCAACATAAAATGGACTAAAACACACAGTTATAAAGAAAGTCCATAGTACAGACACAGGAATTCAAGGAGATAGCCAAACTATAGGCAATAATGCCTCATACAAGAAATAGTATACCTTAGGATAAAGATAGAGCAAAAATACTAATACTAATACTAGATTCAGAAACTAATATTAGATTAGAGGGCACATAGGGAGAAGAGACACCAGAGAAAGCACAATAAGAGGCAGAGATGATAGAAATTAGAAAAAGGATGAAAATAAGGCAAAATTAAGGAGAAACTTTAAAAATAATATTGGATAGGACACCAACATAGCAATTTTATTGTATACATACCTGGAGTTCCTAAAAAATAAAGCCAAAGAAATACAAAAATATAGAGCATCATGGCCTTCTGGAAATGAAGAACAATGCAGAAGGGTTTAAACTAGCCCATATCCAGACTTATAAAGCTATTGTAATTTACGTGTTGTAGTGATGGTGTGAGAGCAAACAATTAAACCAATGTCATGGAATAGAAAGTCCACAGAGACCAACAGATACACAGTCACCTTATTTTGTGTTGTTTTATTCTTAGTTATATTTATTGAATTATATCTATTTACAGTGAAACACCCTTTTTAGTATACAATCAAAGTTTTAGCAAGCATATTCAGTCCTGTAACCAACATCAAAATTACAATATATAAAACTTCATCATCCAAAACAATTAAGTCATGAGCATTTGTAGTCAATCCTCTCCTCAGTTCCCAGTTTCTAGCAACCACTCATTTATTTTTTAATCCCTATAATTTTTGCCTATCCCACACATCTTATAAACAGAACTACCTAGTATGAAGCTTTTGGAATCTTGATTCTTTCACTTAGCTTTGAGATTTGTCCATGCTGTAGCATGTATTGGTAGTTAATTTCTTTTTTACTGCTAATTAGAATGTCATGGTAAGGTTGTATCACTGCTCATTTGCTTAGTAAATGAAGAACATTTGGGTTATTTCAAATATTGTTAATTATGTACAAAAACTTCTGTCATCATTAGTATAGATATTTTTCTGTTAACATGCATTTTCATTTCACTTCAATAAATACATAGGAGTGAAAAAAAAATAGAATGGCCACTTGTGTGTAAAATATGGAGATTTGATCAAATGATCTCTACAGTCTAGTACAAAAATTGATGAGCACATCTAAGTAGCTTTGATTACTAGCAAGAAAGAATATTATGTGTTTTTATTTCTATCGCTTTTATTCTATCTAGAAAAGTTATCAAGCCAATTTTGGAATTTTCTTTACTAGATAATTCATGCTTTACACTTAAAAAAATGGATTTTAGCCCAGTTGGTTTCAGGACAGAACATATCTAGGCTTGCTGGGCCTGGGGGTGGGGAGTTGGGTATTGGGGAGATGTTGGGTGAGGGACATGGAGGATAATTGCAATTTGAGGTGGTGGGCATGCTGATAGCATTAATTGGGTCACCACATCTTGGGCACAAGTGCTGATGGCCCGCTCTTGTCCCATGAATATGTAGATCAATAAAAATTTAAAACAAGACAAAACAAAAAAACTCTCTTCAGAAAAATGGTCTCATTTGATAAAGGGGTTAAAAAAAACCCAAAAGAAATGGAAAAATACGTGCTATTTTCAGATTCATAATATTTCCCGTTTCCAAAAATACTGTGAGTATAAATAATAAAGAGCTATTTCTGATAAATTATACTTACAACGATATGTTTAACACATGATTAACTCGCTTGTAATTTGAAATAAAAAAATACAAGGTGTATTAAGTGAAAATTACTATGCATATTTATAGCCTTGTTGTTCTGGCATGGTCTCTGTGCATGTGTGTGTGTGGGTGTGTATGTGTGCATGTGTATGTGTGTTTATACACGTGTGTGTCTAAAACAGGGCTTTACAAAAAATAATTATAAATTATTTTGTTTTTTTAAATTTTTCATTTATTCATTTTATTCTTCACCATTAATTAATGGTAAATTCAAGTCAAAATGATAAAGATATTTTCAGGTCCATGCCAAAAGTATCTAAGCATAGAGGATGGGTTCTCAGTTCATTTTGTTGGCACTGTACAAACATTGAAAGTACAGAGAACAAATGCACTTTGCCTGGGGTGCTTTTCTCTTCTTGTTCCACCCAAGTAACCCCTTATCATCTTTAGATTTCTCATCATGCATCTGTGCCTGAAGGTTGACTTTTACTTGAGGAGCTTAATTGTTCCTATCAAAATATCCCCTTCTTCCTAGCATTTACTCCTTTGCTTATTTAACTATTTCAGTGTAATCTGTTTCACTCACTAAACTGTAAACATTCTGAAGACAGCCACTATGTCTACTGTGCTTACTGTGGAGCACAGTGCCTAACGTTCTGCTTAATATAAAATTAGTTCCCTCCCTATTCTTGAGATAAAAAAAATAAGAGAGTATCTGAAAAGAGGATATTTTTGGTTTAATTTAATAGTGGCTTTGTGCTGTTCTGCACAGAAATAATCTGAGGTGGTTAATGCCTTCTTTATCCTATAAAGCTACAATAGAAAATTTTGTAATATTTAAAATTTTAATGTTCCAGCACCCTTAATACCAAACACAGATACATGTTGGATAGATATAATATAAAATCTGGTAGCCAGTTCTTTTTTTTTTTTAATTGAAACATAATGCATTTTCTGTGTCAGTTTTTATTTTCGGCAGTACTTTGCACATAGTAGATGTTCCTACAATTATAATTGTCCATATTTTAGAATGCCTATCAATTTAATATTTTATAAATAAACAAAGCTGGTTATTGTCTTCACCCTTCCTTTACACCTTTTTTTCCCTCCTCCCTGCAACTTACTCATGCTGTTGATTTCATCTCTAAATTCTCTCTTTATTTCATCCATCTCCTACCCTCCCTAATCTGGCTTGCTTCATTTCCAATCTAGACGCAAAACAAGAGCAGACTATGTGGCTTCTGTCTCTAGTTTCTCCATGATCCATTTATTTCTCCTTAATAATGCTGGAGTTTTTCCTAATACAAAAATCTGCTCAATATTTTCTTCTGTTTTCCCTGGAATTCAGCATGAAGCTCATACTTGGACCGGTTTACAAATCTATCAGAATTTACACTCTTTTCACCTTCCTTCACTCACCCGAAAATTTACTATCCTGCATTTTAGCTATGTTAAACCCTTTAGGTACTCCCACATGCTCTTCATTCTGCTATTATTGTTCTTCCCCCCAAAACCTTGTTCACATTACAAACTCCTTCTCATTCCTTAATGCTCAGCTTAATGTTATTTCCTTATTAAAGTGTTCTTTAGAGCAGCAAATGATAGGGATAAAAAAATCCAGAATCAGATAAACATGGGTTTTGATTTCAGACTCTGAAACTATGTGATTGAACCTTGAAAGATTCTTCATGCTTCTTGAAACTCAGTTGCCTCATATATTAAATAAACTTTTTTTCCTTAGACATTTTTTTTTGCAGCTGGCCGGTACAGAGATCGAGCCCTAGACTTCAGTGTTCTCAGCACCACACCCTAACCAACTGAGCTAACTGGCCAGCTCCTGAAATGAACTTGAAAAACAAAAACATTGTTACATAAGTAAATATTAGCTTTAATATTAATTAATTTTAATTATTAAATTAATTAATTTAGAATATTATTTTTTTCTCTGATATGCTCCAGTGAGAATAAATTGTTCCCTCTTTCTCTAAAGTTTTTTATTCAATATCTCTCCTAAGATTTTTGTTATATATGTATTTTATAGCCAGTTGTTGATTTTTCTTATTTCACCAGATAGATTGTGAAGAAATTGTCTCACATCTCTTTTACTTTTCAGTATATGAAACACATGTCAAATATTTAATAAATTATTGTTCAATTAAAATGAAAATATTTAATAGTTTGTCCAGTAAAAATGTTAGCAAATACTGATGCATACCAAGATAAAAGTAGTCAAAATATATTATTGATAAATCTTATATTTATATTAAGATCACTTTAGAATGTATGCTTTTATGAATTATAAATTTATTTTATCTGTTCTCTAAATATCAACTCTAAAATCTTCCAAAACTATTGAAAATGTATTCTTAAATTCATCCATATATTGTTTTTTTCAGAAAAAAAAATCCCTAGAATAATATTTTTCAATAATTTAATTTCATGAAATGGTATATTGCTTGAATGTATAATTAATGGTTTAACATCTTCTCTAACAAAATGCAACATACCTTTCAAATCATGAACAGTAGTGCGCAGGGGATTCTCTGTGCTCCAACATAACTGGAATTACAAGAGTGGCAATAACTTTAATTGTTCCCCAAATTAGAAAAAGCAAAAATATCACAAACCTCAAGAAATGGAACTGAAAATGGCTATTTCTTTTTTCATTTAGGCCTTCAGGGGAAAAAAATATCAAATGCAAGAACTAGACTAATTTTACAATGGCCAAAATCTATTATTTCAGCTGCAATGGGGGAAAAAAACATGATTGGATGAGAATATCTATAGCCATATTGGGTATAATAATAATATTGAATACATCTCTCTGAATTGAAGTTGTGCTCACTATTGAGCAGTGCTCTGTACTACACTGATGATCTCTGTTGATATTTATATAACATAAATTATTTTCTCTGACTTTTTGGATATAAAGACTAATAAGACTCAGGGTCAATTACAATATAAATTATTTTAATATATGCTATCGCCAGCTTATAGTGAAGAACTCCTAAACTAACCAGAGCCAGTACCTCTAGCTCTTTGGTGTAGGCTGGGCTTATGAACAGAACCGGAGAGTACACAGGAAGAAGCAAAATAAAAGAAACACAGAATTTTTGACAAATATCATGTTTCTGGTTTTAATTTCTTCCTGGTTCTGGTTATCTGCCTGCCCTTGGGCTCCATTAGGAACACCTGTATCCTTATAATAACTCCCCTATTTCATTTAACCTAGTTCAAGTTAGTTCTGTTACTGGTAGCCAGTTCTCTTTTTTTTTAAATTGAAACATAATGCATTTTCTGTGTCAGTTTTTATTTTCGGCAGTACTTTGCACATAGTAGATGTTCCTACAATTATAATTGTCCATATTTTAGAATGCCTATTGGATTACTATAAAAATATATGTAAAAATATTAAAAATAGACTAGAGTTCTGTCAGAATGTTTATCCAAAAATTGCTAGAGATATAACAGACTGTTGGTTGCTAGAGATTCCATGATATCTTAAAATTGGCATTGAAATACTTGTAGAGAAGCAAACGACAATATCTGTTACCTAGTTTTCCCCAATAACCCTTTTCCTCTTGAATGATTCTTCTTTCTCTCAGTCTTATGCTGCTGCTAAGAGATTTTATGAGACGAGGATGATCAAGGTCTTATTCTGTATATTTCCCTGTGCAGTGGACAAACTTGAAAAGTTACCTTTAGGGTCCTAGGGTTCCAGCAATAACACAGTAAAGGCACATGAGTGCAGTGATTCTCCAAGTGATGCTCTATGCCTCTGAAACTGAAAAGAACTGTAGATTCCCAAAGCATCTAGTACAGTAGCTAGTAAGTACACCATATATGCCAAGTGACACCCTCAAATTATTAAAATTTGATACACCTAAGAATTTGTAAGGAACTTACTATATGGAAGGTATTCTTCTAGAAAATATAGTTTTAAATATGAATATCAAAGGACTTTAGGGACTTCATGGTCTAAATGGGAAGACAGATGATACAAATGACTAAAATGCAATGTAACAATTCTAAAATAGAACTGTAGTCAATATGGAATGAGCGCGCACGTGAAAAGGATTCAACACGTGGTAGGCAACAGTAAGTTGATATATTTCTTTATGTTTTCTTGTTTGTTTGGTGGCTGGCCCATGTGGGTATCTGAACCTTTGACCTTGGTGTTATAACATCACATTCTAACCACCTGAGCTAATCGGCTAGCCCAGTAAATCTATTTTGAAGTGGAAGAGTCACACTTTTCTTACCTATTAATCCTAAATTGTATGCACATGGTCTGCCTTCTAGTATTCCTATTTGTTAAAGTCATGTTTCCTCCACAGGACTGATGCGTTCTGCTGATATATAGATAAATACCAATAGTATCAGCTGGATGTCTTGAAAGAAGTTGTCACAGGGCAGTGATAATTGGGTATGAACATACAGGGATTACTACTTTTTTGAAAACAAATACTTAGGAAAATATTGTCTCATTAAATAAGTAACTTTACTTAATGAGACAGTACTGTGCATAAATAACTTTAATAAGAATACATTTTTTAAAAAAAAGTGTAGAGAGCCAATGGAATGAGAATTGAGGAGCAAAGCAGCAAATCAGAACAAGAGGTGACAAGCAAACACTAAAAAAAAAAAGTATTATCTTTGGTTATTCTCAAAATACTGAGGATGATATTGGTTTCTTATATGGAATAATAAGTCAACCCATTTTATTGGTTTATCAAAAGAAAGATAGTTTCAGAAGGTTATCGAACTCAGAGTGGATTTGCTAATAATGTGTATTTCTACAATTACCTTATAGCAGGGTTTTAATGCAGGATTTTAATGAATATAATTCATCCAATTTTAATAAACTTAAAAAATCAATTGAAATGATTTGTGAATAATCCAAAATCTAATTATACTTTTTGCTTTTCATTAAAAAAAATAATAAAGCCAAGATATCTGCAAAGCAGAATCATTATGAATAGCAGAAGCTGTATGGTAAATAAAAACAAAACAAATTGAAGTAAAACAATTAGACTGATTCAACCACATTTTGTGATTTATTTTTTAAGTGCTTTTTACTCCATTTAAAACTAGAGGCAGAATTATTTTTTGGCTTTAGTATCTATTCTTATAAACTGAATTTACTAAGCTACCCGAGATTCATCTATAGGGAAAAATCTATACAAAATCATGAATTAATTCTGTTCCAGAAAGGAATACAAAATACTAAAGTCATTGCAATAGTTTGAATCCAGAAATTCATGAAATATAAAAATCATTAATGCAGCATACTAATATGGCATGAATTTGTTAAGGTAAGGATACTATCACTTAATAAAGAAATGTGAGGTGACCATCAATGTTGATTTTGTTGTTGTGTAAATAATGTGTCCATAGTTTCTTCTCAAACATTCCAGTTGACCCTCAAACAATGCCGAAGTTAGGGATACTGACCCCCACACAGTCAAAAATTTAAGTATAACTTTTGACTCTGAAAACTTTAACTACTTAACTACTATTTTACTTAAATATCTAACTACTAATAGCCTTCTGTTAGGTAGGCTACTTAACTCTTTGGTTAGGTATGTTATACGTTCATGACATAGCTAAAAATTTTCCAATATATTTATTTAAAAAAATCCACATACAAGTAAACCCATGCAGTTCAAACCCATGTTGTTCAACGGTCAACTGTGATTTTCTTTTCATATCCTATCACATGAAACATACTGGAAAATATAATAAAACAAACTCGTTTTTAATAACATGGATTGGTTAGAAGTAAACCATTTAAAATAAATAAAAGAGCTTTACTCTATTTGCTAAGTTTTAAAAACTGCCTTACAGATTTGTTAAAGAATTATTACTTATTTTCTATTTATGTACATACTACCATAAATAATCCTCTAAGAGGTATATTTTAAGAATAAAGAAATTATTTCTACATTATTCATGAATAATTATTCTTTAAAAATTACTATATGGAACCAACCTTAGTGTCCATTGATGGATGATTGGATAAAGAAAATGTGATATATATACCCAATGGAATACTACTCAGCCATAAAAAAGAGTGAAATCCTGCCATTTGCAGCTGCATGGATGAGTCTGGAGAAAATTATGTTAAGTGAAATAAGCCCAACTAGGAAAGAGAAATACCATTATGTCCTCACTCATAACTGGGTGCTAAGAAAGAAAGAAAGGAAAGAGAGAAAGAAGGAAACAGAGACAGAAGGGAAAAAGAAAGAAAGGAAAGAGAGAGAGAAAGAAAAAACGAAAGAAAGAAAGAAAGAGAAAGAAAGAAAGAAAGAAAGAAAGAAAAGAAAGAAAAAGGAAGGAAGGGAAGAAAGAAAGGGAAAAGAAAGAAAAGATCAAAACAATTCATTGAACTTTTAGAAGGAGAGAACAAACCTCAGGTTACTGGAGATGGTGGGAAGGAGGAAGGGGGTTTGGGGCAGGACAGGTCATGTAAAGGGCATAAAAAAATCATGATTTGTAATGAATAATAATAACAAATTACTATAAAGACAATTTGTCCAGTGAAAATCTGCCAGCCCATGTGAAACAATTTTAATGTTGCTCATTTATCTCTTCATCTCAGTTGTGCTAAGAAAGGTAAGAATAGAGTTATTAGTTCATGCCTGTGTTGGACACACCCTAGGGTGGCCCTAATAATTTTTGTGCCCCACTTCCATCTTTTGAGTGTCAGTAAAAACTGTGACCTGCTTCCAACCAGTAAAATATGGCAAATGTGATTGGATATTATGCCTATAATTACATTCAGTTATTTTAAAAGGTAATGTAATTTTTCAGATATAACTATAGCCCTTAATTAGTTGACTTTGAGGTAAACAAAGGGGAGATTTTCCTGGGTGGGCCTGGCCTAATCAGGTGACTCTTACAGAAGAGGGCCAAGACCTTCCCTGAAGGCAGAGACTCCCAATGGGAGATAATTTCTCTGTTGCTGGCTTTCAAGAAACAAGCTTCCATGAATTCTACAGTTTCAAGGAATGACTTATGCCAAAAACCTAAGAGAGCTTAGAAACTGGTTCTTTCCTGGTTCAGCCTCCTGATAAAAACACAGCCTAGCTGACACCTCGAGAGATTCTGAGCAGAGGAGCCAGACAGACTGCCCAGACTTGTGACCTACAGAATTCGGTGAGCTAATAAATCAAGTATGGTTTTAAGCTGTTATATTTGTAGTAATTTGTTATGCAGCATAAAAAACTAATACAAAACTTCTTAAAATATTTTCTAAAAAAAAATCAGATGTCCTCATATTTCTAAATGAACTCTAAGCATTTTAAATGAACTGTTTTAATTTTTCATCAGTCTTCACTATAGTGTCATAACAGTATTTTTTTTGCTGCTAGGCAACAACTTTCCTGAGTGATTTCTGCTTAGAAACATTTAATTTTTCTAGTTTCTTTCTCATTGATAAATATGTATTGGTCAAAAAAAAAAAAAAAAAGAGAGAGAGAGAGAGAGAGACAGAAGAAGAGCAGAACAAAAATGATAAAGTTATGGGCGGGAACTTCATGGTTGCTATTCACAATGCTTTTCTGTTTCTCAGATCAGTTCATTTACTAATAGTAGTTCTCTTACTAATCACCTGATATTCACAGCATATTCCACAGGCCATTTCATTTTGAGATTCACTCAGTTTCTTCCATCCTAGTTAGACTCTAATAGAGAGGGGACAGATAACATTATTTTACTACCTGTCAATATAAGTGAATTCCCATCTATCAGCCAATGCTAGGACAACCCCTGCTGGAAGGTCTATATGCTGGCTGGCTCAGTCAGACATGACTTTGAACAGTGTGCTGATTTCTAGCCACATGACCTTGGAGAAATTGCTTTAATTTCTGAACCTCCATTTTGTTATTTATAAAGTGGGGATAATGTCTTCATCATATTGCTATTGTGATGAAAATTAAAATATTTAGCAGTGCTTAGCACATTTTAAGAGCTCAGTATGGAGTAATTTTTTCTGAATACCTGTCATTTGTTGGTCACTAAGCTTGGTTCATCCTCTCCCTTTCCCTCTCCTTCTCCCTCTCGCTCTCTCAGTAAGAATACACGTTTAATTATCACAGTAATTATCACAGTAAGAATGTGAGATGAACCTCCCCATTCCCATTATGTACATGAGAAAATTGAATCTCAAGGAAGTTAAGGTCTTTCCTAAGTTTACATGAGCAGTGAAGGTCACAGCTAAGAAATGAATCTAAGCTTTTTTTAATTTCAGAACTCTTAAAAATATTTTTTACAACTGCTCATCTCTGCCCTTTCATCATCCTGAAGATCTTCCACGGAAACAATCTCTTTCTAAATGGGTTCAAAATATTCCAAATATTCAATTCTAAACAAAGAAAAAAAAAGTAAGTAAGTATCCTAGAAAAAGAGTACCACCAATAAATTTTAAATCCCCAAGTAACTTTTAAGCCTAAAAAAAAAAATGCCTTTGGAATTATATATATATATATATATATATATATGATAATGTTATAAATAATATATATATATTATAATGTTTTATATGTAACCCCATTTGAGAAGCTGATTAAATACATTGAGAAAATTAATTCAGATCATAAAATCACCTAAAGTTTATTTGCTATATTAACACATCAGCATAGTTTCATACATATATATATATATTATTTATTTATATATATATATATATATATTTAAGTAATAACTCCCTAATAAGATAGTCCTGAGGAAAAGAGACCTGAGACAAACCAGAGGGAAGATTCAAAATTTGCTTTTTCTAAAAAAAAGAGACTGGCTTCTGGTCAAGATGGTAGAATAGATGGTCCCCAGCATCACTCTCCCACAAATCAACCAATTTACAACTATTTTAAAAAGCAACTATAGTCAAGCCGGGCCGTTAGAGCTCAGAGGAAGAGAAGGAGAGACCTATGGAGTTCATGAAGGCAGAAGAAGCCACAGTGAGAAAAAGAAAAGACTGCTCCCACCATTTCGAATCCTGGCAGCTTCCTGGCTGGAGCTGCTGAGCACACAGAGCAAGAGCTGGCAAAAGCCGCAGCTATGCCCTTCATATGAAGTTGCTTGTAGTCTACAGGGGAGAAGAGGGCCTTGGTGGCCCCCGGGACAGCTAGACCACTAACAGGGTTCCCGTGGACCCACATAGGAGCGAGAAGCCACAGACAACTGAAAAAAAGGAGCCACTCAGAGGCTGGTGAGTCATCGCAAAGGATCTGCACATGGCCTGTCCCATGGGAAGTGTTTGGAGTGCAGGAGGTATGGGAGACTGGACCACCAGGGGAACACTGGGGCACAGCATGGACAGCTGATCTGCACCCAAATCAGCACAGGCCCGCTAAGTGGAGACTGGTCAGGAATACAGAACTGCAGTGGTGCAGTTTGCTGAAAAGACTCAGGCCCAGACTAGAGTTTCCACACAACCCAGGTGAACTGGACCTCACAAGACCCAGAAGTGCTTACTACATTAGTGATTAAAATCTGACCTGCAGAAAAAGTCTTCCCCAGGGAATCAGCAGCAATGAAACAATTTACTTCAATCACATGACTCAAATGCTCATTCCTACAGGAAGTTCCCCCATTTTAGAAGTAACCAAAGGACAACAAATTAGGTCCAGTGCGGAGTTTAAGTGATAGGAGTAGCTAGTAATCCAACACAGAACTGAAAGAAAAAACAAAATACCCACAGATCAGAGACAAAGTTTGATATTAACCAGTAAAAATCTCACACCATCAAAGAACACCTATAAAACCTAGAAGGACTGGAAGTCCCTGGACTCTCAAGCTGGGGATGAGGAAGGACGGTGGGACTCAGCCACACCCTGCCGACTACTTCACCCAGCACAGTGACGACCACTAGGCTGTTGCTGGATGTGCCCAAGCTCCCGAGCAGGGATGGTGGGGGACTGTGGGCCTTGACCATGCCCCCCCAACATACACAACCAGATCAGCTACAACCACTGAGCAGCTACCAGAAATACCCTGGGCTCCCGAGGTGGGGTGGTGGGGGCCGAGGGCTTCAGCCACAAACCTCTGACACCTGCATCCAGCTCAGCAGTGACCCAGCTACCACTGGAAGCTCCCTAGTTTCCCCTGTCCAAATGGAGTGGGGCATGGTCAAGGCCAGTGGCCTCCCCCTCCATTTCAGTAGGGGAAACCAGGGAGCTTCCAGCCTCGGCCATACCCCCATCCTTCAACCATGCCCCCCTCCTTCCTCCTCCTCCCACCCTTTCGCCCTCTCTCCCAATTGCTGTGCAACATCTTGGAATGTGAAAAAGGAATAATATTAATAAATAAATTAATTTTTTTTAAAAAAGAGACTTTATTTTTTACAGCTGTTTTAGGTTCACAGCAAATTGAGTTAAAAGTACAGAGAAATCCTATGTATGGTCGACCCTTGCATGATATACTTTTGAACTGCATGTGTCTACTTACATACTCACATTTTTTTCAAAAAATATATTGGAAAACTTTTTGGAGATTTGAGATAATTTGAAAAACCCACAGCCAAATGGCATAGCCCAGAAACATCAAAGTTTTTTTTTTTTTTTTTTTTTTTAAATTTAGGTGCATCATGAATACATAAGATATACGTAGATACTAGTCTGTTTTATCATTTACTACCTTAAAATATACAGAAATCTATTACAGAAAGTTAAAATTTATCAAAACTTACATACACAAACACAGACTGTGTATGTGATGCCATTTGCAGTTAAGAAACATAAAGATGTAGTATTAAATCATAACTGCCTGAACTTAGCAGTAGTACGTACTGTACTACTGTAATAATTTTGTAGCCACCTCTTGTTGCTATTGTGGTGAGCTCAAGTGTTGCAAGTATCCACTTAAAACACAGTGTGATGCTAATCATTTCTGCGTGAGCAGTTCATCTCTCCAGTAGATTGTGTATCACAGTAAAAAGTGATCTCTCATGGTTCTCACATATTTTTCATTGTGTTTAGTGCAGTACCATAAGCCTTGAATAGCACCATGGGATCCATACTAAGTGCCACTAGTGATGCTGGTAGTGCTCCCAAGAAGCGGAGAAAAGTCATGATATTACAAGAAAAAGTTGAATTGCTTGATAGGTACCATAGATTTAGGTCTGCAGCTGTAGCTTCCCACTATTCCAAGCATTATCTAGCAACAGCTTCACAAACTTCCTTTTCTAGTTTTCTAATGTTTATTTCTGCTGGATTCATTTATCTAAGAACATAGTACAAAATATATATAGCATACAAAATATGTGTTAATCGACTTTGTGCTGTCAGTAAAGTTTCTGGTCAACAGTGGGCTATTAGCAGTTATGTTTGGGGGGAGTCAAAAGTTATATGCAGATTTTCAATTGTGTGGGGAGTTGGTGTCCCTAACACCCATGTTATTCAAGGGTCGACTGTACTCCCTGCTCCCACACACCCATAACTGCCCTGACTATAGAAATCTCACACTACAGTGGTTCACCTGTTACAGCTGTGAGCCTGTATTGACACATCATTATTACCTAAACCTAGTTGACATTAAGGTTTGCTCTTGGTGTTGTACCTTCTATGGGTTTTGATAAATGTATAATGACATGTATCCACCACTGTATTATTAAGCATACAGAATAGTTTTACTGCCCTAAAAATCCTTTGTGCTCTGCCTACTCATCTCTCTTTCATACCTAATTCCTGGCAACCACTGATCTTTTTACTGTTGTCAAAGTTTTGCCTTTTCCAGAATGTTACATAGTTGGAATCGTATATGAGGGTACTTCAAAAGTTCATAAAAAAATTGAATTGTAGAATTAAAAGATAATATGAACCTTTTCATAAACTTTTTGAAGTATACTTATACTATGCAGCCTTTTCAGGTTGGCTTCTTTCCATGGTTTTTCATGGTTTGATAGTTCATTTCTTTTTAGTGCTGAATAGTATTTCATGGTCTGGATGTACCCACAGTTTATTCTTTCACCTACCGAAGGTCATCTTGGCTGATTCCAAGTTTTGGCAGTCATAAGTAAAGATGCTGTAAATATCTGTGTGCAGGTTTTGTGTGGATGTAAATTTTCAATTCATTTGGGTAAGTACCAAGGAGTGTGATTCCTTAATCATATGGTAAGAGTATGTTTAGTTTTGTAAGAAACTGCTAAATCATCTTCCAAAGTAGCTCTACTATTTTGCATTCCAACCATCAATGAATGAGAGTTTCTGTTGCTCCACATCTTTGCCAGCATATGGTGGTGTCAGTGTTTTGAATTTTGGCCATCTAATAGGTTTGTAGTTATGTCTCGTTGTTGGTTGAATTTGCAATTTCCTAATGACTTATGATGTTGAACAACTTTTCATAAGTTTATTTGCTATCTGAATATCTTTGATGAAATATCTGTTCCATCTTTTATCCATTTTGTAATTGGGTTTTTTTTTATTATTCAATTTTAAACATTCTTTGCATATTTTAAATAACAGTCTTTTATCACACGTGTCATTCTCAAATAGTTTATCCCAGTTTGTGGCTTGTATCCTCATTCTCTTGATTTTATTTATCAGAGTTTTATAAGTAGATGTAGTACATATTTTATTAGATTTATACCTAAATATTTCAAATGCTACTTGTCCATTGCTGGCATATAGAAAAATTATTGACTCTTGTATATTAAACTTACATCTTGCCACCTTGCTGTAATAGCTTATTAGTTTCAGGAGTGTTTTGTTCTATTCTTTCAAATTTTCTACATGGATGATCACATCATCTGCAAAGACAGTTTATTTCTTCTTTCACAATCTTTATCTTCTTATTTATTTTTTCCTGTCTTACTGCATTAGCTAGGAATTCCAGTATGCCACTGAAAAAAAGGCAGTGAGAGATAATAGCCTTGCCTTGTTCCTGATCTTAACAGAAGAGCTTTGCATTTCATTAAGCACTATGTTAGCTGTAGAGTTTTCTGTACATGTTCTTTATCAAACTGAGGAAGTTCTTTTTTATTCCTACTTTACTCAGAGTTTTTATCTTCAGTGAGAGTTGGATTTTCTCAAATGCTTTTTCTGCATTTATTGATATGATCATGTGATTTTTTTTTTTCCTTTAGTCTGCTGATGTAATACATTATAGCAATTGATTTTCAAATGTTGAATCAGCTTTGGACTTAGCTTGGGCTAAATCTCACTTGGTAATGAGGTATATTTATTTATATGTTGTTCAATTCAAATTGCTAATATTTTGTTGAGGATTTTTGCATCTATGTTCAGGAGAGACTGATCTGTAGTTTTCTTTACTTGTAATGTCTCTTTCTGGTTTTGGTATTAGGATAATTATAGCCACATAGAATGAATTAGGGAATAATCTCTCTTCTTCTATACTTTGGAAAAGATTGTAGAGAATTGGTATAATTCTTTCTTAAATTATATTAAGTGAAACAAGTCAGGCACAGAAAGAGAAATACCACATGTTCTCACTTATTGGTGGGAGCTAAAAATTAATATATAAATTCACACACAAACACACACACACACACACACAAAAAAAACGGGGGGGGGAGAAGATACAACAACCACAATTATTTGAAGTTGATACGACAAGCAAACAGAAAGGACATTGTTGGGGGGTAGAGGGGAGGGAGAAGGGAGGGAGGTTTTGGTGATGGGGAGCAATAATCAGCCACAATGTAGATCGAGAAAATAAAATTAAAAAAAAAAAAATTTGGTAGAATTCACCAGCAAATCTGTCTAGGCCAGCTGTTTTCTGTTTTGAATTTTTTAAATTATGACTCTATTTCTTTAATAAATACAGGACTATTCAGATTATTTCTTCTTGTATGAAGTTAGGCAGATTGTCTTTCAAGGAATTGGTTCTGTCAAATTTATGGTCTTAGCATTCTTCAGAGTATCCCCTTATTATCCTTTTAACATTCATGGAATCGATACTGATGTATCATATTTCATTTCTGATATTTGTAATGGTTTGTTCTTGTTAGTTTTAGTTATTTTGGCTGGAGGTTTATCAGTTTTATTATATTTTAAAAGAACCAGCTTTTGGTTTCATTGATTCTCTCTATTGATTTCCTATTTTCAATTTCACTGATTTCTGCTCTAATTTATCTTTCTTTTCTTTACTTACATTGAATTTAATTTTCTTTTTCTAATTTCCTTTGTATAAGTTTAGATGACTGATTGCTGATCTTTCTTCTTTTCTAATGTACATATTCAAGGCTGTAAAATCCACTGTTTTTGCTGCATCCCACAAATTTTAACCCTCTTCCCCCACCCCACTTCTCACCTTTAGTGACCATATATCTTTTCGCTCCTTCTGAAAGTTCAAAATATTTTTGTGGTTGTTCGTGTCTGTCTTTCTTTCTTTCTCAGTCTCTCTCCTTCCTTCCTTCCTTCCTTCCTTCCTTCCTTCCTTCCTTCCTTCCTTCCTTCCTTCCTTCCTTCCTTCCTTCCTTCCTTCCTTCCTTCCTTCCTTCTCAGCTCCCACTTATGAATGAGGACATGCAGTATTCCCTTTTCTGTACCAGGTTTATTTCACTTTACATAATTTTCTCCAAGTTTATCCATGTTGCTACAAATGGCAGAATTTCATTCTTTTTTATGGCTGAGTAGTATCATATTGTGTACATATCCCATATTTCCCTTATCCAATCATCCTTTAATGGACATTTAGGTGGGTTCCATATCTTGGCTATTGTAAATAGATTTACAATGAACATGGGAGTGCAGATATCCCTTTGGCATGATGATTTCCATTCCTTTGGGTATATACACAGAAGTGGAATTCCTGGATCATATGATAGTTCTATCTGTAGTTGCCTGATTAACCTCCATACTGTTCTCCATAATGGCTGTATTAAATTACAGTCCTACCCACAGTGTAGAAGTGTTCCCCTTTCTCAATAATCTTGCCAGAATTTCTTATTCTGTTTTTTGATTGCAGCCAGTTTAACTGGGATGAGATGATACCTCAATGTCATTTTGATTTGCATTTCCATGATGATTAGTGATACTGAACATTTTTTCATGTACCTGTTGGCCATTTGTGTGTCTTCCTTTGAGAAATGTCTATTCAGCTCCTTTGCCCATTTTTTAATTGGATTATTTGGTTTTTTACTGTTAAGTTGTTTGAGTTCCTTGTATACTTTGGATATTAATCTCTTGTCAGATTTACAATTTGCAAGTATTTTATAGGTTGTCTTTTCACTCTGTTGATTGTTTCCTTTCCTGTGAAGAACATTTTTAGTTTGATATAATCCCTTTTGTAGGACTTTGCCCAGTCCTACATCCTGAAATGTTTTCTTTATGTTTTCTTCTAGGAGTTTTATAGTTTCAGATCTTATACTTAAGTCTTCAATCCATTTTGAGTTGATTTTTGGTATATGGCAAGAAATATGGGTCTAGTTTCATTCTTCTACACGTGGATATCCAGTTTTCCCAGCACCATTTGCTGAAGAAGCTGTCCTTTCCCCAGTGTATTTTATGGTGGTGTTGTCAAAGATCAGTTGTCTATAAGTACATGGGTTGATTTCCGGGTTCTTTACTCTGTTCCATTGGTTCATATGTCTTTTTTAATGCTAGCACCATGCTGTTTTGGTTACAATAAATTTGTAGTATAATTTGAAGTCAGGTAGTATTATTTCTCTGGCTCTATTTTTTTGCTCAGGATTGCTTTGTCTCTATGGGGTCTTTTGTTGTTCCATATGAATGCTAGGATTGTTTTTTTCTGTTTCTGTGAAGAATGTCATTGGTATTTTGATTTGGATTTCATTGAATCCATAGATAACTTAGTGTATTATGAAGATTTTCACCATGTTAATTCTCCCAATCCATGAACAAGGAATGTATTTCCATCTTTTGGTGACCTCTTTAACTTCTTTCAGCAGTGTTTTGTAGTTCTCATTGTAGAGATCTTTCATTGCTTTGGTTAAGTTTATTCCTAGCCTTTTTATTCTTTTGGTAGCTATTGTAAATGGGCTGGCTTTTTTAATTCTTTTCCTTCTTGTTCATTTTTGGTATAGAAAAACTCATAAGCTCTATCATAAAAAATCACAGAGCTCATAAACAAGTTTAGTAAATTTGCAGGATACAAAATCAATACACAAAAAATCAGCAATGTTCTTATACATAATTGTATTGTAACTTTTGTTTAGCTCAAAATATTTTTAAATGCCACTTGATATTTCTTTTTGACCCATGTGCTGTTTAGAAGTGTGTTGTTTAATCTCACAAGATTTAGGAATTTTTTTCCAGTTATCTTTATGTTATTGATTACTATTTAAATACTATTGTGGTTTGAGAGAAGACATTGTATGACTTCTATTCTTCAGAACTTGTTAAGTTGTATTTTTGGGCTCAGAATGTGTTCTATATTGGTGAATATTTCATGTGAGCTTGAGAAGAATGTTCAATAAGATGTAAGTAGTTCATGTCCTTACTGATTTTCTGCTTCCTGGGTCTGTCTCTTTCTGATAGAGTCATGTTAAAGTCTTCATTTATAATAGTGAATTTATCTATCTCTCTTTTAAATTCTATTAGTTTTTGCCTCATGTATTTTGATGCTCTGTTATTAGGTGCATACACATTAAGGATTGTTATGCCTTTTTGGAGAATTGACTCCTTTATTATTTTGTAATGCCATTGTTTATTCATGATAACTTTCCTTGCCTTGAAGTCTGAAATTAATATAGATACTCCCACTTTCTTTTGATTAGTATTAGCATGATATATCTTTCTCCATCCCTTTGCTTTTAATCTATATGTGTCTTTATATTTAAAGTATGTTACTTGTAAATAACATATAGTCAGTTCTTGCTTTTTTTATCCACTCTGACAATCTTTAAATTGATATATTAGACCATTGACATTTAAGGTAATTATTAATATAGTTTGATTAGTACTTACCTGTATTAGTCAGGGTTCTCCAGAGAGACAGAATCAATAGGATATGTTATAATTATATGAGAGGGATTTATTAGGGGAATTAGCTCATGTGGCTATGAAGAAAAGTCCCACGATAGGCCATCTATAAACTGGGAGCCAGTAGCGTGGCTCAGTCCAAGTCCAAAGGCCTCAGAACCAGGGAAGTTCATGGTGTACTTGGTGTAAGTTCTGAAACCCAAAATCTGAAGAGTCTCAAGCTCTGATGTCCACGGACAGGAGAGAAGAGTGTATCCCAGCTCCAGTGGATCGAGAGAGAGAGAGAGCTTCACCTCCTTCCTCTGTCTTTTGTTCTCTCCAGACCCCTAGGGGATTGGATGGTTCCCACCCACATTGAGGGTGGGTCTTTCCCACCCAGTCCGCTCAGACTCTCATACTTATCTGTGCTGGAAACACCCTCATGGACACACCTGAAAAGATAGCTTTACCAGGTTTCTCAGCATTCCTTCATCTAACCAAATCGACATCTAGAATTAATCTTCACAAGTCCATCCCTTGTCAATTTGGTGTCCATGCTATCTCCTTAAATCACACTTAATTTCCAAATGGTACAATAACATAATACTTTCGCCTAACATGATACATTATCCTGTGTACGACCAGAAACACATTAATCCCTTTCCAAGGAGAAAAAGGTAAAGTCCTTAAATGATATTTACCTTCTCCCAATATCCCATAACTTAAAGTTGCAGATACTATGAGGTAAGGTTAACAACATTTAAATGCTGGTATAAAGTCAGTAAGTCTCATGGTACATGACAAAGAACAAGAGAAACAAAAACAAAGATAATTGCTTAATATGTGTACAGTACATATAGATAGAGACATATTCTTAACACAATAGGGAGAGCAATTAGAATCCTCATTTTTGTAACTGGTCACGTGGTTGAAGCTGGTGTTTATAACTACCTTTTTCTACTACCCATTCTGTATTCCCTTTGCCTTCAGCGAGCACCTCAGCGGGTCGTGGTTCTTTACCTGGTGGAATGACCCAAACCTTCATCCCTGAAGAGTCTGGGCCATTTGTAGTCTTGCCTGGATTTGGTTGTTGTAATTTTCCATTGACCTTAATCACAGGGCATGGTAGTACTAAGAGCCGTCCTAAGGAATCTCCTGTATTCCAGATATAATCTTCCTTACCTCCATTGTGAAGTAGTAGTCCAACTTCCCCTCGGTAGTTTGGGTCAATCACCCCAGCCAACACTGTAACTTCTTTCCTAGCCTGTTGACTCAGAGGCATGAGGAACCCAAAGTGGCCAGGTGGCAGTCTTAACTAAAAGATATTTGTAAATATCTTTTGTTTGATGCCCTTGTTCTTTGTTTCTATTTTTGTCTTCTACATTTTTCTACCTTTTGTGGTTTATATTGAGCATTTTATATAATTCCATTTTCTCTCCCTTCTCATGCATTTCAATTATACTTTTTAAAGCTATTTTGTGGTTCCCCTAGAGTTTGCAGTGTACATTTTCAACTAATCCAAGTCCACTTTTAAATAAAACCATGCCATTTTACAGGAATTGCAAATTCGTCATAGGAAAATATTCCTAATTTCTCCCTCCTGTCCCTTGTATTATTTCTGTTACTCATTTCTCTTAAACATAAGCATAAAACATGTGTGTGTATATATATATATATATATACACACACACACACACCCATAAGCATATATAATTGAGTGCATTGTTGCTATTATTATTTTAAAGACACTGCCATTTGTTACATCAACTAAGAATAATAAAAAAAAATAATTTTCAATTTTACCTTTACTTATTCCTTCTCCAGTGCTCTTCTTTTCTTTATGTAGATCTGAAACCTTGCTTATTGTACTTCTTATATTATATTTATATTTTATCTTTTTGAGAGAAGCTTCTCTAACATACTGAAAACTTTTCTAGGCAATAGGTTTGTCTTATTCCAGCACTCTACACAGAGGCTTACATAAAGTAGATGCTCAATAAATGTATGTTAGACCACATAAATAGTAATCACATGATATAATGTGGCCACAAATCTTTGGTCTAATTAATTAAATCAAAAGACTTACAGAATAACTCTGAGTTTTCTTTTGAGTCTAATTACATTACCTTCTTGTCACATAAGATAAGTAATGCTCATGAGTTGAGTTACATATTTGTATACCTTCAAGTTAAGAAATTAAGTCAAGTAGACTTTGATTTAAAGGCATTTGTGTACAAGGCTCAAAGATATTTGGCACCTCAGTTTTTGTTCTCTCTCTAAAAAAGTTAGTGTCTGTATTAGTCCATTTCTATTGCTTATAACAAAATTCTTGGAACTGGGTGATTTATAAGAGAACAAAATTTATTGCTTACAGTTTCATAGGCTAGGAAGTCCAAAGTTCAGGGAACACATCTGCTGAAAGCTTTCTTTGGTGGTGACTTCAGTGATGGCAGGGTATCACATTGTGAAATGGCAGAGCAGAGAGAGCAGAGAGAGAGACTAACATTCTCATTCACTCTCCTTTTAAAGCCATCAGAACTACACCTTTGTCCACCATTATTAGTCCATTCATTACAGCATGGTCCTAGAATCTAATCACCTCTTCAAGGCCCCACCTTTCAATTACCATAATAGGATTTCCCACCCTCAACAGTTACAGTGAGTATTAAGCTTCAATATGGTCGGGGGTCATCCAGTCTACAGCAGTGTCTTAAACTTCCAAAAGGCATTAAGCCATAAAAGTTATAAATTTTCAGAAATGACCAACCAAAAATATATTATGATATTCAATTAAAATATTTGAATAGTTATTTTATATGGTATCTTGGTTGCCAAAAGATTAGGTCTTGGTTTTTATGGAGTCAATAAGTACCGTTATAACAATGCAAAACACTTTATGACCTAGTAGTGCCCAAGGAGATGGCTACAAATGTAAATGCTGTAGATGATAAAAGACATAAGAGATTATCATGGTATAGAGAAATCAGGGAGAAATTTTTGTAGTTAAAAGAAAAATGAATTGTGTTAGGACACATATTGATGGAGAAGATGGACTTTTTCTTAAAGCAAAAATCCAGTAGCGAGCAGTATAGTGATATAATCGAATCATGGAAATAGAAATGAGTGAGATATTTTCAAATGAAAATCAGAACATTGAACTTGTTAGATTGAGAGATTATGTCAGAAGCTTAGTTGGATATATTTCGTAGAGAAACTGTAAGGACAGATGGTAGAGATCCTCAGAAGCCGCTAAAACTTTGGGGTTAAATCCTTGAAATGGTCATGTTTTGAAACCTGATTGCAAGCTTAGTTCATGGTCCTGCTCCTCAGGACAGTGAGGAAAGAACAGCCTGATTATGATAGTCAGGCAGCCTAGGGAGAGCGCGGGCATCTGGGTTGTCCCTAAAGGAAACGAGGCTTCACAGAAGAACAGGGAACAGATGGTAGACAGCTAATAATTAACAACCTTCCACTAAAATGACATTGTCTTTAAATTAAGAACATGTATTGATTATTAGCAGACAGAAATTTGAAGAATTACTCTGAAACGTAATGAAAATGCTCATGATAGATAGTCAGGGATATTCAAAATAGTTCCAAATTGTTAAAGACACAATAATATTCATGATGAAATTAGCACTGTGTCACCAGGACCAATCAATTACATGTAATTTGCACCAGTCAGTCTATAAAAGCACAGACAGTTCTTAGCAGCTTCCTTAAAATATAGTGTGAATTATTGTGGAAAAGAAAATGGGTTCCAACACCAGTTTCTCTTTTTTGATAACTGACTGACACTATCAAAAATCAATCATGTAAATATTTAAGAAAAACTACCAAACTGCTTTCACTTTAAAACTACAAAATGCTCTGGGCAAGAAACACATAAGAAAATACAAACATGCGATAAATGTTGCCAGATACTTCCTTGAAATTATCTTTGAGAATTATCTCAGATAGTGAAACTCATAATTAGTGGAGATGGAGATAAAGGGTCAACTAAATTTTAGGTCAGAAAGATGTAGCCAAATGTAAAATATTCTTCTATCAATTGACACACTGAAATAGTGCATTCTATTTCAGACGTAAGCAACAGCATTTTATAATATGTTAAGAGTTATAATTTAGTTTATGTCTTTGTAATAGTTAAAAGAAGAAAACAGGGGTTTGGCAATATTACTGATCAGGGATTACAGTACTTATAAGGATGTTATCTATGAAGATAAACCTATTATCTAATCCCTTGATGGCCAAATGACTAAGCTTCAGAGGGATTTTTGGAGTTAGATGTGTGGGCTTCAAATCCTAGCTTGGCCACTTAAAAGGTTGGGTATGTTGTTTAAGCACTTTGTGGAAAGTGGAAAATTTCCTGATATCCAATATTGGAACATCAGGTGTTGTTTTGGTTGTTGTTGTTATTATTATTATTATTATTATTATTATTATTATTATTATTATTATGTTTCTGTGTTTGTGGTAGGTTAAATGAGATATAATGGGTAAAATATTAAGCACAGTATTTAGCAAACGAAAAGTGTTAAAAAGTTTAGCCATAGTTATTACTATTAAAACAAATTTTCAAGAGCCTATGAATTTATCAGTGTGTCTGGTATCAATTAGAAAAAAATGTTATGGATAAGTGGTCATATCAAACTCAATATAGGACGGTCAAAATAGAGCAAATGCTAATCCGCCCAGCCTCTCACCTGGATGGCTTTAGAGGCATGGCAAAGTACTACATCATTCCTGGGAATATTTGTCCTCTGAAGGGTTACCTGTTGATTTTTCTCAGGATGTCAATGAGATGATAAAATGATAGATTTCATAAAAGCAGTAGTTGGATATATGTCTTTCTAGGCAAATTTGTAAAGAAATGGAATAGGAATTTCAAAACTTGGTATACTTCACAACACACAGATACAAGCTTGCCTTGCTGAAAAATGTTCTGGTCACATTTTTTAAATTTAGTGTTATACTATCAATTTTCTCTAATAAAGAAATAATTTATTTAAAACAAATGATAAGTAACTGGATATGTAAATTAATCCATTGTTTACCTTGATGATATGAGCAATTTAGTGGATTTTCTTGCATTTCTGTCCACTCTCTATCAACAACTTCAAGGCACAATGTGAATATTTTTATTGTGTTTGACAAAAAGGAGCAAATAAATAAAGTTGGATAGTAGGATACACTGATGTCATCTATGAGTTACCTGAAACACTTTACGTGTGATAAAAATTAAAGTACCAATGATATAGTAAAAATCATTAATTCACGTTCATTGATAAAAATGTCCCTAGGAGAAAAACAAACTGGCTGGTGGATCAGAAACATTATTAGTTTACTATACTGCACAAGCAATATTGTGTCAAATCACTCCATCAGCATCATTCTGGACGTGTCTCTTTGGTAAGCACTCTAACAAACTTGGAAACTGCTGGACTTGATAGGCCATGGCAGCACTTTTCAATTAAGTCATTTTTCCCCCTCCAGAATGGATACACTGACAACTACAGCATTATGTCTAAGGTTAAAAAAAAAAAAAAAAAAAAAAAAGATTATACTTAGTTTTTACAAGTAAGTAAAATATTTAATTTAAATATAAATATATGTTACCCAATTTTTTCCTGGACTCACAAGCTCTTGATGTTATGGTTAAGTTATATCTTCATGAACACCCATTGTAGTATGATGTAGGGTCCCTTTCCCATGCTTAGTGTGTCTGAGTGTCTCCAGTTGAGTCTGAGAGTTCCTCAGAGTGCTTTGTCACATATGCTCAGGAACATGTCCCATACACTGTTCTCCTCTGAACTTCCTTTAGGCCCACATGCCTTTGCTTCTAATAATGATGAGATTGTCCTCAGGTAGACAGCACAATCATCTGTTGTGAACACATCAATTAAAAGGAAGCAGCTGCACTTTCCTTTATGATTCCAAATCAAGTGTAGATGTGGTTTTCTTACCCTTGATGGTCTAACTAACTCCAGCCTCAACATTCAAAAATGTATTGTTAAAGGTTTAGGGATAACGTATAAGGGAAGAGAAAGATAGCACTCAGGAAAATTTCCTATTGCTACATGGGGCTATGCTCAAAATGACAGCCTCATTCTCAGAACCAACTATTGGAAACAATTGGAGTGAGTGTTGAGTCAGACAATAGTGCATGCAACAAATAACATGTGCAGACCATCAGCAGTTCAGTCCAGTCCAGACTGTGCTCTGCCAAGTCCAGTAGTCAAGTCTCTTTCAGAGTCTTGCCAAGCTGAGGTGAGAATCATGCCTGATGTCCTTTCTACAGTCTTCACAGCCTCACCTCCTGATCTAAGCAACTACTTAAACCAGAACTTGCACACCTGCACACATAACCCTACACAAGTAAAAGCATATTTTTTTAAAGTAAAATCTAAGTGTATAATCATAATCAGCAGAGACACAACTCTGACTACAGACAGAATTGTTTCTCCTTTTATGTTGCCGAGAATGCATTAGCTCCTTACAGCCACAATTTCATGAGCACTGCCATTTCAAAAGGATGTTTGCAGCTTTGTAACTAAAGTCTACATTTTCACAACACAGAGAACAATTTTCTCCATAGTTGAATTAATATCTTCGCTTGTACTGGCACTAAAGATTTTAATATGAGATTAGCATGCTTATTTACTGTTTGTTTTGTTTCTGTCCCTCACGGTCCTAAATTCCAAGATAGAAACCAACGTGTATTATGAGATAAAATTCAAATTTAGATGTATTTTTAGGCCACACCAGAAAATTTCAAATAATTGGTGGCCTGTGGCATATTCTTTGAATCCAAGCTTCCCAAACCACCAAGGATGCATGTTTACTTTTCCCAATTACAGAAAATTTTCAGAAGATTTTAAGAAGCAAAGGATGTTAAGATGCTTCCAAAATGAGTCAAATATTGCAGACTTTGAATGGAATTTGTAGATCTACCTTCTCCTGAGGATCAGATGGGAAGGAAAAACATATATTAGCTTAGGGGCTCAGATAAAATAAACAGAAAGGGAGAGTGTAAATTTGAAGATGGAGTTAGGGCCTGGGCTTGGTTCTGAGGGGATGGAGTCTTTCTCTTTTTAGGAAATAACATGTACAGTCTCCTAGGATTGTGCACAGAACTGGGGACAAGTAAGCCCCAAACACTCAGCTATGGCCAGTGACTATGATGACACAAGCTCCAAGGCTGTGGAAAGTTGGAAGTATGCTGAACAGTAATGAGCGATTAAAAATTGCAGAACAAAGTGTAGGCTTCTTTTTAGTGGCAGTTGTGGAATGCAACAGGAAATTTTGAACTTAGCAGATGGTAAGTGAGGCATAAACAAAGAGAAATAGGAGAGAAGTCAAATTGCTGGCTGCAGCATCCCTCATACCACAAAGTGTCTGCCTGGTTGTGATGCAGCACACAGAAGGAATTAGTGATGAGTTTGGAACAAGTGGAGGTCAAGCCAGAATGGAAACACGATGCTGATAAGGGCTCATCATGATGGCGATGCCCTGCAGAGTTATTACTTCCACCTGCTTGTTCATATCTATGCTGGTTGTAGGGAAATAACTGATCCACAGCCATATAATCTTATCTATTTGGCCTGTTGAAACATTTTGTTGTACAGGTCTAAGGAGGGAATAATCTTGACAGCTTCAGCAATGAGAAGTTATCAGACAGCATGAGGTTCTTAAAGTGAACTTTATCACACCAGAAGATATAGGGGAAAGGACATCAATATAGAAAAATGTACAATGTTATGTGGCTATGGGCCGTAGTCCCGCTGGGGTGGAAGATCTGCTGACGGTCTTTTGAAATAAGATCAGAAAGAGAAAAGAGTCATGCGGATAATCTGTAGTAACAATGGATCCAAACACAGAAACAATCAAATTGTCAAGACTTTTGGTAAACACAAGTATGAACAGTTAAATACATCCTCTCTTGAGCTTTCTGATATACATTTAATTTTATTTTCTTCTGAGTGTTACTATAATATTATTATTTTAACCTACAACTGCAATTCTACTGAAATATGTCTTGGGTGTGGAATTCAATGAGGATCAAAAATGGTTATTTCTCTCTTCAAATAATTTATATTGTCTCTTTTATTACAAATAAATTATTATATTTAATAAGTATTTCTGTGAAGAAAACAGGACACAATAAATAGAGGAAATAATCAAACATTTTTTTAGAAGGAACGGATTCCAGAACATTTGGGAAAAAAATAGAAAAAGGAAAAAGGAAAAGATTCTGAGTCTGGAAACTAAAAGCCTTACCATGTTTCTAGGACAAATAAATAAAAGTAGCATCTACATTGAAACATGTCTGAAAATTTTAAATTTCAAAAATAAGGAAAGAATCCTGAAAGGATCCAAGCAAGGAAAATAAATTATCCCCTAAAGAACTAAATCATGTTAGCAAAAGACTTCAGTAAAACAATAAATTTCATAAGACCTGAGAAATAATGACTACAGAGCTCAAAGGGGAAAATATTGCAACCAATAATTCTGTAGCTATTCAAGTTGTCTTTTCTTAAAAATTAAAAGGCTTGGATTAGACAAGTTGTGGAAAAACATGGCTAGTAGTGAATGTGGAAATTTATTAAACATGAAAAAATATATTACTATAAATGTATACTGCAAATGGGAAAACTGTTGATGTTGAAATACCCAAATGTGAACATTCACTTATTCATTTAATAGAATTATATTAAACACCTATTGTACACTGGATATTGGAATAAAGCATTCAGTTTTACACCTAATAATAATAAGGCTGGGGGACTAGGAGTAAAAATGGAGGCACAGATTCCAAATTTCTAAATGTTTAAAATTTGTAAAATAAAGTATTTTGTTAAATATATTTTCATAATAAAAGTAAAAACACTAAATTATAGTTTTATATGACTAAATATCAGCAGAATATTATTGAATTTAGTTATTATTACATATATTTTGGTGTTGTATGGTTATGCCAGTGATGCTTGATTCATGAATACATAGTTAATAAATTATTATACTTATTCTATGTATTCCTTTGCTTGCCTCCATTAAATAACAAAATTAATAGTTATATTTTTATTAAAATTTTCACATAATTTGTATTCTGTTTATAATAATGCCAAATTAAACAATTTTCTGGAATATTTATAGTTCTTTGATAATTTTTTATTGATTTTAATTTAGACAAATTTTGGGCTGCAAAATTTGAAGCAAAGTCAACTAAAATGATGAATTAAATTCTTAAAGAAAGCTTGGAAATGAACCATGAATTTTACATGCTGTTTTTAAACATTGAAATGGGGTTGTATAAAATAAATTATTTTTATAAGTGCATATGTTACAAAAATGTTAATTTTGTCACATAATCTACTATCCCTTACATAACAATTTTTACTGGCTTGTAAAGCAAAATTCAGATCTAAAAACCATTTAAAGTATAGGTATCATGGTTCATGCATGTTACATCTGGAACTACATATAATCCATTTTAAGAGTAATATGAATTGTTTAATAGTATAACATATTCCTCAGACACCATCTGCAGTTACTGAGAACACCATATTAATTCTTGAGTACCTCTGTAACTGTAAATTAGACAAAAAAGAAGCATGAATAATGAGCATGACTGTAAAATTATACTTCATTTGATGCAGAAAAGCATTGCACTCATGTTATTTGAGAGGAAGAATTTTATGACCTAATAAATTTGATCTTTCTCTACTTAATGATTTTCATCACTCAAAATTTTCCCACATTTCAAAGCAGGTCTATGTCTGATGAAGGGGGTAACACAGCCCACACATCTTCACAGCACAGGAATGTACTTGCCTTTTTCTCAAGGAGGTAGGGCAAGAGATATGAAGAAGCATGTTTTCAGGTCATGGGAGTGTACTTGAAAATTTTGGGTTGCATGATGTCAGTACCAAGTTCTGGGTTCTGTGAATGATCTGAGTTTACCCTACTTGCAATGGATAAATTAGCCTTCCACAGTTGTACAGATACGTGTAGAAGACACCTGATTTTTGGGTCAGAGACAAAGGATTTTATTACTCATGGCACAGCAGGCAGCATGAGCTTCTGTCTTAGTCAGTTCAGGATCCTGTAACAAAATGCCGTAGATTGGATAGCTTATAAACAACAGAAGTTTATTTCTCACACTTCTGGAGGCCAGGAAATCCAAGATGAAGACACTAGCTAATTCGGTGTCTGGGGAGGACCTGATTCTTATTTCATAGGTAGAGGGTTCTCCCCATATCCTTACAGGGAGGAAAGAGGGGAGGGGATTCTGTTCAGCCTCTTTTATAGGAGTACTAATCCCAGACCCTCATAATCTAGTCACCTCCCAAAGGCCACACCCTCATGACCTAAATCACCTCCTACAGCCTCCACCTCCTAATATCATCACATTGAGGGTGAGGATTTTAACATATGAATTTGTGGGGAAACAAACATTCAAACCATAGCAGCTTTGTTTTTCATTCATCTTATCAGGCTGATAAATAACTCAGGAAAATGCTGCTTGTACAGTCACAGCTAGAGAACCCTAAGTTAGGAAACCCCTATTCTTATAGGGGGGATGCTACCAATCCTGCTCAACATTTTCCCTGGAAGGAAGCATTGTTGTCTTTATTATCCTGATTGAGAAACAAATCTCCAAGAGGTAGTCACTATCTCCATCTCCAACAGCTGTTCACTGTAAAAACATCCTTGCAAAGATAGTCCAGAACAAAGACTTTCAATGCATCTTCAAAAAAATATGCAGCAATGCAAGAGACCATGGAGAATTCCCTTCCAACAAGGTGTCCATGTGATTTTAAATAATTTATTTTATGCATGTTTATGGCATTTAGGGTCTTATAAGGTACAGGGAGCAAGGCAGAGGCATCTATTGACTGAAGCAAATGGTGGTGCTGACAGCAGTGAACAAAGTAAGTTTTATTTCACAGAGCTTATCTTCCAGTGGTAGAGATTAGCATTAAGAATATGCAAATATATGATAGAAAATCAGGGAGAAAAACAAAGCAGGAGAAGGAAATAGACATTGGGCAATAGACTGGGTGAAGAGTGAATTAGCTATGTTAGAAAGAGTGAATAGAGAAATTCTGTGTGAAAAAGACACCTCTGAACAAAGACCTAAATCAATTACAGAGAGGACTATGTATGTATCTGTCATGAAGAAGAAATATTATATACAGAGTCTGAAGCTGGGCTATGCTTGTCATGCTTAAGGAACAGTAATGGGCCCAATTTGGCCAAGATGAGTGGGGTAAAAGTGAGGGAAAAGAAAGAGAAAAGGTGAGAGAGATGTACTGGGCAGCTTATCCAGGGTCTTACATACCATGGAAAAATCCTTTGATTTTTGTCTAAGGGAGATGGGAAAACCTTGGAAAGTTTTGAGCGACATGATCTTACTCATGATTTTAAATACCTCCTCCCACTGCTTTGAGCAGTCTAAGTGGTAAGAGGATGAGGGTAGAAAAAGGTAGATCGGTTTAGGTAGATTGTAATAGAGCTTTATTTGATAGTAATAATGTAAAAATTTTGGACATATTTTGATATAGCTACCAACATTTATTAATGGATTGAACGTGGGATATAAACAAGAGAGAGATACAAGGATAGTTGCAAGGACTTTGGATGTATCAACTAGAAGAATTGGTTGCGGGACCTAGAAAGAAATCACTTTTAAAGAAGAAATCAAAGTTTTAAGTTTTGAACATGTCCAAGTTTGAACTATTTTTTGTTATGTGAGAAGGAGCAGTGAGCAGCAAGTCCTACCCCTTCCAAATAGGGTAGGTGAGAATAGATACAAATTATAACGTGAAAAGCAACAATATAGTTGTCTTATTAACAAAAAATAGAATGTAATTTATGAGCAATCCCAAGTTTAAAATTCATATTCCCAGAATATTTATGAAATAGGTCCTTGAAATAAGTACACATTGAAGATACGTTAATTTCAAGTGTTTATTCATAAATTAGTTGCAGATTCTTACCATGAGTTCTAGGGACTTTCATGGAACCCAAACAATTGAGAGATAAGTAAGGAAGGCATTAGGAAGTTAGATTATTTTGTAAAAGACCTGATTTAAAAAGTACTAATGGAAATGTCTTAGTGGGCTAGGAATAATTCAAACCAGAAAAACGAAAGGTATGTACACATATTCACATACATTTTTAGACATATATACATATGAAAAGTTACGTGCACCAATCAGCCATGTAACTTTACTTTAAAAGCATACTTTGGTGATTTCTTCTTTGAAACAAAAGATATTCTGAGAAGTAACTAATATACAATTAGGTTATACTCTAAGGTAAGTATAGGGATGAGTTCTATTCTATGTTAAGTGTTATATTGCAAGGTAGTAGTGCTATAATTTATAAGACAACTCTCATGTTTATTAAAATACAGGTATGAATAAACTGAGAACAGGAACTACTACTAAGGATTTGAGCCACTTTTCTGCTTTGAAGAATCAAAGCATTTTTTTTTTCTTCTGTAAATCTTTTGAAAGGATTTGGAAGCTAATTGCTCTTGGATGCTTTTAAGTTAAAAGTAATTCAACTTCTTTTTCTTCTGTTAAAATCTGCTGTCTCTAAAACATTAGCATCAGATTGAAAGTCCTTATTGATAGTTTTATGAAAAAGAAGAAATGAAGTTTATATGAAGGAATAGAGTTATTATCAAGAATTTGCAACAAAGTTTTGGCTAGATGTTAAGCCCAGTGTCTCAAGAGATTAAATATTAATTACCAGTGTCTCAAAAGATGAGTCAAGATGCAATCTTTATAGACTGCCAGTAGTTTATGATTTTGATATTAGTAACTCATTCATTAATGTTTACTTACTAAGTGTATATGATACACCTGTGATCAAGACATGGTCTCTACCTACCGTCAAAATATGCAGTGGAGGGATAGGCAAGGAAATAGGGAATTGAAATTCACAGAGATTAATTGCTACATTTGGGGTAAAGCAGAGATTGGATACTTAACCCTGTTTTATTTATCAGGAAAATGTTTCTAGAAAGATGACATCTAAACTGAGCTTTGGATAATGCAGCAGTCACATGTAAATTTATTTATGCATTAAGCTGTAATTAAGTAAAAAAGACATTTTACAAAAGAAAAATTAAAATTACATATTTAAAACTTATTTAATTTATTCATTCATTCTCTGTGTAGACCTGTGAAGGATTTAAGCCTGCTATTTCTCCATTGTTTTGTTATGTTTACACATTTCCTGATTACTGTGTTAGTTTTTCCTCAAACTCAAGAAAGATTTCAACCTAGAGATCATTTTACTACTTAATTGTTTGGCAATCTTTGTCAATTCACATTCTGCTAATATATTTAGGTGAATATATAGGAAGTAAAAAACAGAATTTAATTAATTTGTTTATTGCTTATTGATTTACTTAATATTAATGTAACACATTTGGTATCCCTTTTATATGAGCTATTTTCTCCTCTAAAAGACCGTGAACCAAAATAAGTGTTGTGTTCAGGGAAATTTATCAATCAAATAGTACCACAAAATTTAAGTACTATAAAAAAATTTAATTTTGTGTGCTCATTGTCACATTTGAAGCATAACTGCCGTATTTTCAAGTCTTCTAGCATTTTGGAACCACCTTTACTTTTATTATTTAAATAAAATAACTTGTGAACTGTTTCAATTCAAATTGTAGAAAGCCCAACATCTTTTCCAATATTTCTGTGGTACTAGGGAGACATTTGCATGCTCTAGGATATTTATTGTTCATTTCTCCTTATTCCTTAATTATTTCAGGCTGTCTTTTCATGGGACCTATGCATTGCTCCAGATATCTTGTTTTTCTATATTTTTTTCTTCAATATTTTTATTGTTACATAATTCACATAAACTCTCAAAAAATAATTCTCATATAAAACAAACTTGGCTAAGTTTATGTATTCTCACTTCTTGGTTCTCTACTGATAACAGATACATGAGAACAAGCTCCTTCTCTTTCCCTAAGGCAAAGGTTTCTTTGGGATATAATAGACAGTTATGGAAAGTATGGAATAACTTAAATTCAAATATAAGATGCTCATTTTCTTAAATACTGATAGGCATTCCTGCTATAGAAAAATCCAATATCAGCCTCCTCTTTTCTAAAATTCTCACTTGTGACCATGTTTATAGATGCACCTTCAAAGAGTCTTTAAAGAACCACAGAAACATTGGCATTAACATTTTTCTTTAATGGCTTTACGGCTGTAAATTGAATTCCAAGGTAGAACTCAAGATCAAATAATTTATAGGGAAGAAAGTTAAAGAAGGTTTATCCTTCCTCTTCTTCAGGTTTCTTTCTTTCTTTCTTTCTTTTTTTTTTTTTGTGGTTGTCTCACCTTCTAGTAATACAGGTAAGATTTAATTGTGCCATGTTGAATGCTTATGCCAATTCAGTGTTTAGAAAGCTTTGCTTGAAGCCAGAATTTTCCCTTGCCATTTAGTAAACAGAATTTTGAGTTGAATGTTGTTACTGTTTCTCCATGAGTGATCCAAAGGCCACCTGCATTAGAAATTCAGGAGAGATTTTAAGAGGTAGATCTCTATGCCCCAATACAAATGTAAAAAAAACAAAACAACAACAACAACAACAAACTAACAACAAAACAAAACAAAACAAGATTTCTGTGGATTTTACATTGTATTTGACTAAGCTCCACAGATAATTCTCATATAACCACAAACTTGGCTTAGTTGATTTATTTTCATTCTTGCTAAATAATTACAAATTTTAAACTTACGACCTTAACTTCAAATATATGATTTTATTTACATTCCTTTAATTTCCACATGTAGTGCTCTCACTGCCAATATTTTAGTGTATTCTTTGTTTTTGATTTCCTTCCATAATTAAGTTAAGTTTAATTTAAAAGAAAGCACAATTAAAATAATTTTCCTGTAATTTTTAACATTTGGAGCATATCCGTATTTAAGACCTAACCTGATGACTATTGAATTGCTTTCTATATTATTTTACCCTTAATTTGATTTTAGTATTCATCAAATGATTTTGTAAATATGCAAAAAATGTATTTATTCAGTATTCCCACTATTTTTATGTTCTCCTAGTTTAATGAAACTTAAACATTTTTATATGTTATTATTTTTAAGAAATCTTATTATGGGAAAATTTTTAATCCATTTTATTGTTGAGGAACATTTGGTAGTTCCCAACTTTTGACCTTTGTAGATAGTGCTGCCGTGAATATACTAGTGCATATTAATTATTTCTGATGTATATATTCCTATGAGTGAAATTACAGGGCCATAGAGAATGCGTATGTCCCGACATAGTAAAAACTAGTAGATTTTCATTGTGGTGGTTATTGGAATTTTCACTTTTTTGCCAACACTTCTCATTTTAACCATTTTGTAGGTGTGCCGTGGTATTGTAGTGTCATTTTAATTGCATTTCCTTGAAAACAAAGAAGTTGTGAATATTTTTATGCATTTAATATCCATTCAATGTCTACTTAGGCATTAATATGTAGAAAGATAAAAAATATACCATGGTTTTATCATTGATGTATTTTTAATATTGATAAATTGGTAACAAACCAAATTCAGTACAAGATTGGGGAAAATATTATCATTCACAATTCAGTTGAAAACTATGCAGCACTTAAAGTTTTGATAACAGATCTATATTTATAAACATTATAAAATCCATGCTCTATATAGCTGGGCAGAAAACCCCAAAACAAACCAGATTAGTAATATACGATATTATGTAATTTTAATTGGGCAAAACAGCATGTATTTACTACATGTCTAGTGGTGCTCTGAGATGCACAGATTTTTCTTCTTCTTTTTTCTTTATTTTTATAGCGGTTTTAGTTTTACAGAGAAATTGAGCAGGAAATGCAGATAGTCCCCATATTCTCCTCCACCCACATATACTTTCTCCTGTTATTGACATGCTACATTAGTGTGGTACCTTTGTTGCAATTATGAATCAATATTGATATATTATTAATTTAATTTTATGTTAGGGTTCTGTTATTGTACAATTCTATGGGTTTTGACTAATGCATAATGTCATGTATTCACGAGTACAGTATCAGACAGAATAGCTTTGCTGCCCTAAAAATCCTCTGTGCTCCACCTGCTCCTCTCTCCCATCCTCATTCCCTTCCTCATCCCCTGAAATCCTGGCAACCACTGATTTTTTTTTTTTCATTACCTTAAACATTGTTCATTTCTTTGTGTTAGAAATATTCAAAATCCTATCTTCTAGCTAATTGAAACTATACAGTAAATTGTTGTTAATTGTAGTCACCCCACAGTGCTATAGAAAACTAGCTGTTCACCAACCTCTCCCTTACCCTTTCCAACCTCCGTTAACCTCCATTCTATGCCCCACCTGTATGGGATCGACTTTCCTAGCATCCACGTTAGTGACAACATGCAGTGTTTCTCTTTCTGTTCCTGGCTTACTTCACTTAACCTAAGGCCCTGAAGTGTTGACAGTGGATATATTCAGTTCACAGGATATCAGGAGAAATTATTTTCTTGATTTATCTCTACATATTTAAATCTCTCCGGTTGGGCCCCAGATCAAATGACACTTCCTCTAGGAAGTTTGCCTGATTTGGATCAGTATAAAAACATGTTCTTAGGTCTGGGTTACTAGTTTTCACTATTTCTTCCTCTTTCTCAGTCCTTTGAGTAAGAATTACTTTTTTTTCCTTTCTTTACAGTTCTAAGTAGACAAATTTCTAATGAATTAGATTAAAAGCATCATCATGATTTTATTATTATAAATAAGCCCAGAGAAATCAAATACTTTTCTCAATGTCAAAATCTAATCGATAGACTACTAACAATGATCTTAGATCACCATAAGACACAAATAAAGTACAGGAAAAATAATCTTCATAAGATTTAAAAAACATGCAACACAATTTGTAAAAAAAAATATGATTACTTTGGGTTGCGTAAAAGTATCTGGTTAATTTAATAAGGTCACTGATGAAATTAATGAACAGATATGCAATTTAATTATTAGTACAGTTAAAATGGTTGTTCTGGAAACCTCAGATATCATAATAGCTCTTAGAAATTTGGAAGATGGGGGGGAAATGAAGTTTATCTTTTGTATCATATCAAATCTAATCATTTCTCTACCCCCATTGTGTCATTTAAACATTTAAAATACAGATTGGAGCTATTCTAGAGATGATCGTCTCTTTTTTAAAATAAAATAAGACATTTAGTTGCCTGGGGATATCTATTTCAAGTTAAAAATGGGTCATGTATTTTGTCAGTCTGAGGTTGCATTGACAGTGACGGCATCTAACTTTGGTACTCTGTAGCTCTTACCAGTCAGTGTTTCTTGTTGTGTAAACTAAAACTAAAACTGATTAACATCACCGTAAAAAGGACTCATAACTGGGTATCTCACAGACCCAACAAAAGTACTTGCACCTCAGAGCTCAGAAATGGGTTTGGGGAGGAAAAAATAGACCTGACATCCACAAACAGGCCCATCACTCCAGGGGAATGTTAGTGCTAGTTAGAATGTCTGTGTTGGTTTCACTCCCATTGGACACTTTCGTCTCTGTGTATAGACTCTCAATTCCACTGCCACCATCACTATGTGACCACATACACTAAATATCTACACTGGAATAAACTTTAAACATTCCTTGCTTTTGTGACACCTGCTTTAGACCTGAAATTATGAGTTGGCCTCCAACTGGCAAAACCTATGCAACCTGTACATATTCTTCATGCCAGAGGGTGTGGAGAAGACTCAACAATTTTCCAATCAAGACAAAATGTTACAGATTAATTTCTTAATCAAGAGGACTTCAATATTTGGTAGAAAAAATGTCACAATATTTTTTTATTGTCAAGGTGATATTGTGCTTAAATATTTCAAATTATACCTGTCTCTATTTTCAGCATACATACTTACTTTTACTTCCCCCCCCAAAAATTATTTTGAAAATGGTAAGATATTTTTCCTGTTAAAAATTATATATGAGACTCTTGTGATAAAATGTTACATGACAAACTAACATTGCAAAATTTTATAAATTATTTGTAAAAATAGTACTTAAAGATATTATGCACAGTTAGGTGTTCAGTAGTTATATTTGAGCTGTAAAACTATTGCTCAAGTCATGATGAGTAGAAAGAAAAAATATTTTTAAGTAACTCACAGAAAGAGAATCTAAAGAATTTAGATAATCCCCTATGTTGTCACATTCTGTTTCTATTTATAGGTAACAAGCAGAGCTGGGTAACAGGTTCTTCTCAAAACACTCCTGTGATTCTGATGCTGTTAAGCTGCATGATGATGGCTGGTAGCCTAGTGATGTGGTCACAGAAGTATGTCATGAAGAATTTTTGTCTCCATCGCTATTTTACCCTACCCCTCATTGGTTGAGAGAACACTATCCCTTACTCAGTGGTAATATTACAGCTGGTTCCAAATCTTAAATACAAACTTACATGGTATGTCAGAATCTTGGCCTATAGTCCAGTTATGCCATCTCATCTTTCATGGTTGGAGAAGCAATAACCCATCTTATCCCATTTTATGGAGTTGTCTGGGTGCTGGGATCCAGGTCCTGTGATTGCAGCTATAGAATGCTGTATAACTTGTGATCCACCACAGTTGAACCACCACGTCTATAATTTACCAGAATTTTCATCTGAACCATTTGGAAATGGCAATTTCCTTGGTTCTTTTAGGAAGTCAGACTACATACAGAGAACAATTCTTGGATTAAATCCTTAAGTGTCAATGACCCTAAGTAAAATTGGGCTGTAGTTTTCCTTTATTACAATGTCCATGCCAAGTTTTGCTATCGAGGTTGTGCTAGCCTTATACAACTGATTAGGGAATACAATTCTTTTTCTATTATCTGATTGGTGAATGGATGGATTTATTCCTAAAATGCTTGCAAGAATTTTCTTTTTTTTAATGCATATTGAATATTTATTTAAATAAAAACTTTCAAAATAAATCAAGATATGTTAGAGGTTGATTACATTCATTAATGCGTATATTAAAATATTGAAGGAACACAATACAGATAAGAAATAAAGTTAACCCACATTTACACCATGCTAATGCAATACATTTTAAATTTTGTGTTTTCCTTCAGTTCTTGTCCATAGGAAAAAATAATTTCACATAGCCATACTGAAAACACAGATATAATGCTGTATTTGGCTGTTTCTTAATACTGTGTCATACTCATGTGACAATTGCCTTTAAGTATTGACTTTCTATATTAAATATAGCTTATCAGCGTGTCACAGAGGTTCTGAGAGGCAGAGCAACAATTCTACTTGATTATTGATTATTAAACAGAAAGGAAAATGAGTTAATTTTGACAATGTAATGCAAAAATTGAGAACGAATTTATTTCCTTTTTTTTCAATGCATAAGTTTCTTTTTTTTGGTTTTTTAAATTTTAATTTATCAATACACAGTATAGTTGATTTTCATGTACCTTTACCAATTCCTCCTTTTCCTCTCTCCCTCTTCCCCTCCCCCATCAGCATCATATATCTGTTCACTAGTCTTAACAAAATCAAAGAAACATTGTGATTGTTGTGTCATCTTCCGTCCCCCACTGCCTTGTTCATTTGTATATTTACTTACTTATTTTTATCTGCTCCCCCAAATAAGTGAGAACGTGGTATTTCTCTTTCTGTGTCTGGCTTATTTCACTTAATATAATTTTGTCTAAGTCCATCCATGTTGCTGCCAATAGTAGTATTTCACTTTTTTTTTTTTATAGCAGAGTAGTATTCCATTTTGAAGATATACCACATTTTCCTTATCCACTCATCCAATGATGGGTATTTAGGCTGGTTCTAACTCTTAGCTATTGTAAGTAGTGCTGCAATAAATGTGGGAGTACAGGCATCCATTCAACATGATGATTTCCATTCCTCTGGGTATATTCCCAGCAGTGGGATAGCTGGGTCATATGATAGATCTATCTGTAATTGTTTGAGGAACCTCTATTCCATTTTCCGTAAAGGCTGCACCATTTTGCAGTCCCACCAACAGTGAGGGAGGGTTCATTTTTCTCCGCATCCTTGTCAGCATTTATCATTCTCAGTCTTTTGGATATTAGTCATCCTAACTGGAGTGAGATGGTATCTCAAAGTGGTTTTGATTTTTTGCAAGAATTTTCTATGAAGCCATTTGGGCCTAGAAATTTTCTTTGTGGGAAGGTTTACAATTACAGATTACAGGTCCTTCTTTGTTAATGAGTAATTATATAGTTATTCAGATTTTCCATTTGTTCTTGTTTCAGTTTTGGTGAGTTTTATTTTTATGGAAATTTATCTGTTTTGTTATAAATCTAAAATGTACTAACATGAATTTATTTGTTAAAAATGTTATGATTTTTGTAATGTCTGAAGGATCTGTGGTGGTGCTATTTTCTATTTCATTTCTGATAATGTTTATTTGTATCTTTCCTGTCTTTGCTTGGATAGTATGGCCAAGGGTTACCAATTTTTTTTATCTTGTAAAATAATCAATTTTTTCCTTTGTAGTTTCATTATATCTTACATTAACTTTTTTACTACAAATTTTCATTAAAGTAATTTTATTTCCACTGTCACATCTTTTTGGATTCATTTATTATTTAGAAATAATTTTTTAAATTTCCAAACTTACAGAGATTTTCTATTGTTCATTTTTTTAAAATAAATTCACACTTTGTTTCTTGTGGTAAAAATATATTCTTTATTATTTTAATCATGTGATATTTGTTGAGGTTTGCTGTAGGACTCATAGAGTCAATTTTTATAAGAGCTACATATATGCTTACAAAGAATGTATATTCTGCAAATATTGGTTGCAATGTTCTGTACATGTTAATTAAGTACAATGTGTTAATTTTATTATTCAAAATTTTTATGTCCTTTATTTTTCATCTGCTTGTGAAACATACTATAAAGTCTAAATGCAATTATTAATCTGTCTATTGTTCTTGCAGTTCTCTCAATTTTTGCTATCAATACCATATTTTATAAGAGAATAAAATGTATAAAATATTTTGTATGTAAATAAAATTGCATATCCACATTTAGATTTTTTTTTTCTTGGTGAATTAAGATTTTCATAATTTTGAAGTTTTCATTTTATCCTTTTTGGATGTTTTTGGCTTGCAAATCTACTTTTTCAGATGGTAATATATCCATATTAGCTTTCTTTTAAGCTAAAACTTGAATAGTTTTGCATTATTTTATTAACATTTTTGTTTCTTTATGTTATAGATATGTCTCTTGCATACAATATGCAGTTAATTACTTGGTAGTTTATTTTTAATACATACTGAAAGAAAACTTTTTAATTAGAACAATTAGCCTTTAACAACAATGAAAGCCAAAGAGCAGGAAAAGGACATCTTCATTTATTTATTTATTTTATTTTATTTACTTGTTTATAATTTTTATTATTTTTAAACAAGGATATGCATATTTATTTGTACAAATAACAAATACATAAACTGAATAATAGGTGAATAACAAAATACTCTGTAGAAAGCAGGGCTTCTAATTTTCACAAAAACTGGAGATGTAAAACTTATTAAAATTTACATATTTCATTTGATAATCTCTATGATTGTTTGAAATAGCTTTCAACAAAGGAAAATGAGTAAACTTTTCAAAGGCAAATTAATTGCTAAGCAAATTAACAAGTCCTCTTAAAAAAGAAACCAAGAAGAGAAATATCTAAGTTTAACAACATAAATTGCATGAAAAATTAATAAAACAGAACATAAACACAAGGGCACTTCAAAAAGGTTGTGGAAAAATAGCATTGTAAGATAATGGAAATCTTTCCATGAACTTTGTTCAAATTTTTCTTTTTTTTTTAAGACTAAGATCATAGAAAATATGTTCTCTGACTACAGTAAAAGAAGGAAATTTACAAATCTCTCAAACGTGTGGAAATTAACAACATTCTCCTAAATAAACAATGGGTAAAAAGAAAAATAACAAGGAAATTAGAGAGTGCTTTGAGATTAAAATCAATGTGCAACATATCAAACTTTATAGGATGCAGGGCTCACGAAGTCCTTAGAAGAAAATTTATACTTTTAAACACCTATATTAAAAATATGAAAAATCTCAAATCAGTAATGTAAACTTCTATTTTAAGAAAATCGAATAAGTAGAACAAACTAAACCAAAAGCAAATGTAAGTAGGAAATAACAAAGATTACAACAGCAATACATGAAATAGGCAATTGAAAAACAATAGAGAAAATCAACAAAACCAAAGTTGATTATTTAAAAAGATCAACAGAATTTGCAAACCTTTATCTAGACTGACCGAGAAAACAGAGAGAAGACCGAAATTACTAACATCAGAAGTGAAGTATGGGCATTATTACATTGTCACTATGACTTTTTGTGGTGGTAAGAAATGACATCTTTAAACTGCTGAGAAAAAAGAAAAAGATAAATAACCTTACCAATCTCAAATACAAGAAAGCATCAGTTACTATGCTGGGGTGGATGACTTACTGAAAAAGGAAAGATAAAATATCATCGGCTCTCAAAAGCTTCTGCTTAGAAATATCTGTACTCACATTGTCTGAAAATAATCATAGTGCCATGCCTAATTTAATGGTGAATCAACGTGCAATCTTACCACGACCCAGAAGGAGAAGACTTGGGAATATCAAAGAGTAGCGTTAATGCCAGCCTAGTGAGCGAAAGATAAGTAGAGTTTAATTATGCTTAGAAAGTCAAGTAAAGCTTCAAAAAGAAAGTAGTAGTTGAGCTGAGACTCACTGGATGATTATGAGTTTGACAGGTAGAAAAAGATAAGAAGTCAACTCCAGGATTATACTAGAAATCTGCTCTAAACTTAGCATGGAATATAAACAAAACGTTCAAGAAAACCCAAGTATTTTAATATTACTAAATTATAAAGTGTGATGGGAGAGGGCAAAAATTTGTTGGGTAAATTATCAAAACTAACTTCATGAAAAGCTTTATATGCCACACCTGGATATTGTCCTGTAATCTATGAAATTCGTCAATGAATGTTTGTGTGAAGTAAAAAGCTGGTGTAAAAAGTAATGGTGTCATGCTTGGTTCAATCATGGCTCAAGTGTGCAATAAATACGTGTCCTATGTATACCAGGAGAAACAGATGAAGCAAAGGTGAAAAAAAAATTGGCAATATGTTTAGATTTTAATATATTGAGTTTGAGATCATGATGAGAAATAGTTTGTTTTATTTTTAATTTTCTTCTCTTTTTGCTCTCTAATGTAAAGAAATGATAAATTCACAGTTAAAATTTAAAATGTGAGTGTTTTAGCCCAAAAAGTATATATATTTTCTGCTATGGTTCAAATGTGTCCTGCAAAAGTTCATGTATTGGAAATTTAATATCCATTGTAATAGTGTTAAGAGGATGGGAAATCCAATTATGGTATTTGAAAAATGGGATCTTCAAGAGGTGATTAGATTGTGAGGACTGGCACCCTAGTGAATGGACTGACCCATTCATGTTGATGGTTTAATGGGTGGTTATGGGCTTGGTTCTGACGGCTCAGCACATTCTTACCATGTGACACCCTGCTTCGCTGCAGAAGAAAGCCCTCACCAGATGTGTTCCCTGGACTTAGGACTTCCCAGTCTCTGAAACTGTAAGAAATACACTTCATTTCTTTATAAATTACCCATTTTCAGATATTCTGTTATAAGCAACAAAAATGGACAAATGCATTTTCTAACCAGTGTAATGTGTTTTAATTTTAAGAGACAGAAAAGACAATATATATTTATCCTTGAATATTAATAGCTTTTATTACTATCATGAGTATAGTCATTCCTTTTTTTGCTCACAGATCATAAGAAAGTATCTTAAGATTTAATTTTAAAAAATATTGGGATCCGTGTTTACCTTATATTACCTACTTGCATAAGTGTGGAGTTCTGACTTTGGTTAAAATACATGGTTATTATGATACGGCAGAAAAGTAGAATTTGAAGTCAGAGACATACGGCTTTTAATTCCAGTTTTACCGTTTGGTGAATATATGACCTTGAACAGTTCACCAAAGTCTTCTAAGACCCCATTTGCTCCATGCAAAAAGGCAGGGTATTAACATAGTATATTTTGAGGGTGTAATATGTTAATTATGAAAAAGTATGGTAACACAATTTAAATAATTAAAAAATACACATTTTCTCCCCCATCAAATTTACTAATCAGCTTGAAAATTGATGTACAATTTCATACAAACTGAGAAAATGTACATATCTCACAAATTAAATTATTTTTCTATATAACGAATTATTGATAGTAGAATTATTTCAGTCTTAAAAATACTTTTAATGATTAATTTATCTTCTCATGAGATATCAAAGTCAGGTGAAATAAAAGCATACAAACAAACCTTGTCTTATCTCAAGAAACAAACATAAACAACAAAATGGTGCATATTTTAAACTACAGTTTTTTGAGATAATAATCATTTGTTCCCTGGAAAACAACCTGAGGGAAGAATCCATGAAAAGACTATTATCTCCTGCTTTCTTCGCATATTTCATAATTTTCAGTACTGGAAGGTGATAACTTTTAGATTAATTACAATTATTCTATAGAAAAATATAATTGAAATATGTATCATTATGGCTTTTATGACTATATCAAGCTTGTGCTTTAGTTCAATGAGTTTTTCTACATAAAAAGTAAATATGAAAAAGAGGAACATCTTCACTCCACTAATAAATTTGTAATATTATATTGCATGAACACTATATTTTCAAATGAATAGAAAATATCCACTAAATATATATGAATGAATTAAAGAAGACTAATATATCATGCAAAAAAACATAGCTTGTCTTTTTACATGAAGAGAATGATGGTAATATTTGTATAAAAGAAAACAATGGTGAAAACAGACCCTCAGATTTCACTATGTGCTTTCAAAGGGTAGACAGATGAAATTTTGCATGAGAAATTTTTGCATGCTATTCATTCTTTAAAAATTTATTTACCTGAGCTTTTATGTGTTGGCAGAATTATAAAATTTTTATTAGTGCTTTTATAAAGGTAATTTCAGATTTTAACATGGTCCAACAAGATGCTTTGGGTTAAAAAAGTTCATAGTGCATAATCGACACATTATGTGTGTAGAATTCCAAAATAACATTTTTGAAATAGATTATTCTTTGTGATATCATTTCTCATGTTCACAAAAATTTATCTTATCTGGATAAAATAATTCCTTGACATCATTACATATTTGTTGCCTTTTATATGTCTTTTAATCCCTACCAGGAAGCATTTATTCATTGACTTGAATAGATTATTGGATTAGGCGACCTTTAACATCCTTTCTGACACTAATAGTAGGTGATTTGACACTCTCCACTGTGGATGGCTTCCCAGAGGTCACTGTATATACCTCTCTGAAAGCAATTATTATTAATTTATTACATGTCTTTCTCTGTGAGGTAAGTTGAATTACAATTTACTAAACATTCCCTCTGTGAGGTTACCCCTTCTCCTGGAGAATTATATATCCCATTCTTAAGAAACTAAGAAATACAGATATAACTTGATCTCGCTAAAGGTTGTGGGAGGGACTGCTATGTGTAACCTATGAGAACAGCTTTAGAGCCAGCACTTACCTCTGCCATATGATCAGATAGCCTGTTTTGTCAGCCTGGAATTTGGAGTGAAACTTAAGAAGTAGAGCCCCTAGCTGAATATCAGTGGAAATGTACTGTGAGAGATATTCAAATGATTTTTGTTTGTAAGCAAGTAGGATTTGGTAGTTATTTGTTATGGCAGCAAACCTAGCATATTCTGACTGATACAGTCTCTCCACCAAATGATGAGATGCTTGAGAGAAAGACCATGCATTTGTTTCATTATTACTTCTCTATCCCATCCAACCTAAGCATCTAAAAACTAGCATATAGTGAGTGTTCAGTAAATAATGGCTGATTAAAGTAGTCCAATGGATTTTACATCAGTTGGTATATATACAAAGAAATAGTCAATCATTCCTGTTCCTCAAAGGCTTACACTGTAGTTGAAGAGCTAAAATATATAAAAACTGCATTTTCTAAGTGGCAGGTTCTTGTTACTATTCAATGTTAGACAAAATAGAGGTCAGTCTACATTGGGATGGTCAAGTAAAATTTCTTACTTGAAGTGAAAATGGAACAAAAGGGACACACATAGTCTGGGAGAAAGGGGACAACATCAATTTAAGGAAAGGCTCATTATCAAGGATGCAGAAACATAAAAATTAGAAAAAAGAAGAATATGTATTTTCTTTACAATAAAATAAAATTAAAAAATCAGAAAATAAAGTACAATTGAGGTAAAGAAATATAAAATTTAATATTTATGTATGCGTGCCTCCATGGTGTAGGCACTTAGTGATGTCTTACAACAAAAGACCTCAAATAGCCAAAGTAAAATAAAAATAAAGCCAGAGGCATAACACTCCCTGAACTCAAACTATACTACAGATATATAGTAACCGAAACAGCATGGTACTGGCATAAAAACAGACAATTAGACCAATGGAACAGAATAGAGAACCCAGAAATCAACCCCATACTGAAAAACAACTGATCTTTGACAAAGACAGCAAGGACATAATTGGGGGAATGACTGCCTCTTCTATAAATGGTTCTGGGAAAACTGGATATCCATATGTAGAAAAATGAAAATAGAACCATACCTCTCACCATATACCAAAATCAACTCAAAATGGATTTAAGACTAAAACCAGAATCTATAAAGCTCCTAAAAGAAAACATAGGGGAAACACCTCAGGATATAGGACTGGGAAAAGACTTTATGAATAAGACCCTAAAAGCACAGGCAACAAAAGAAAAAATAAACAAATGTGTGTATATCAAACCAAAAAGCTTCTGCATAGCAAAAATAAATAAACAAATAAAATAAAATAAAATAACAGAGTGAAAAGCAACCTACAGAATAGGAGAAAATATTTGCAAACTATGCATCTGATAAGGGATTAATATCCAGAATATGTAAGAACTCAAACAACTCAACAATAAGAGAACAAGTAACTCAGTTAAAAAATGGACAAAGGAGCTAAACAGACATTTCTCAAAGGAAAATACACAAATGGCCAACAGACACATCAAAAAATGCTCCACATCACTCAGCATCTGGGAAATGCAAACCCAAACCACACTGAGATATCATCTCACTCCAGTCAGACTGGCTATTACCAAAAATATAGAATAACAAATGCTGGCGAGGATGTGAAGAAAGGGGAACTTCCTACACTATTGGTAGGACTGTAAATTAGTAAAGCCATTATGGAAAACAGTATCGAAGTTCCTCAAACGACTACAAATAGTACTGTCATATAGTCCAACAATCCCATTGTGGGTATATACCCAAAGGAATGGAAATCATCATGTCAAAGTGATATCTGCTCTCGTTTATCATAGCTGTATTTACAATAGCCAAGAGTTGGAATCAACCTTAATGTCCATCAACAGACAACTGGGTAAGGAAAATGTGGTGTATATACTCAATGGAATACTACTCTGCCATAATAAAGAATTAAATTCTGCTATTTGCAGGAGCATGGATAAACTTAGAGAAAAATTATGTTAAGTTAAATAAACCAGAAAGGAAGAGAAACACTGCATGTCCTCACTCACAAGTGGGAGCTAAAACAAAGAAAAGAAAGAAAGTGAGAGAGAGGAAGAGAAAAAATCACAATAATACATGGAACTTTCAAAAAAGAAACAGAGAAAAGAACTCTGTTTATGAGAGGTGGGAAAGGGGAAAGAGAAGAGGGGTTAGCAATAAATTAGTTAAAGGTCAGAAAGATTGATTACATTTTGTACACATATATTGATATTCAGTTCTGTTACCCCACAAATATGTATAATCAATTATCATTCAATGGAAAAAGAAATATAAAATTAAAGTAAAAAAAATTAACTCCATGCTGCTGATGTATTCATAAATTTTCAGATTCATATGAACTGTACAGTAACATAAATTCTCTACCAAGTCCTATTTTTATATGATTATTCATCAATTATACAGTCCTGGATTTTATTCTGCCAATTTAAGAGTCTGATTTATTTTGATGTATTGAATATCAGGGGTAAAGACTGGAGACAAAGCAATAATGAGCATAGTGCTCCATTTTTCTTAACAATTTATTTAATAACCTGTTATTTTACTATTACCTACCATATCTAATCGACCTGTGGACACCTAAAGAGAACATTTCGTAAGAATGATCTGTGTCATACTAGCCCTGTTTATACTTACCATTTTGAATCCTCTCACTTTGTTCTCACGTTGCACCTGACCCACCCATACCTATGTTCTTCTAGCTCTTGGCTTCTGCTTTGGATTCCCATTTTAAGGCTCTCAGATTTTCTATATGTTACAAATTCCCTGTCATTAATCCTTAATTCTTTTCTAACTTAATTGTTTTTTACTTTCACTCTGAGGTTATTTTGTCGATATACTCCACTCTAATCCAGTTCTTTAATCTGGGCCACTCCCCTTGCCTGGTTTATGCAGAAAAAGAATCAGAAAACTATACACTACACACAATGCTTTTCTGTCCATGTAGTTCTAAAACACCATGCAAAGTAGCCTAGAGAAGTGACTTTGGGCTTGAGTTCTGAAGTCAACCTGCCTAGGCTTGATAACAACTTTGCTTCTTGTAAACCATGCATCATTGGGCAAGTCAGTTACCATCTCTATTTCTCTTTTTTGTCTTCTGTAAAATGGGTTTAGTAATATTATTGACCTCCTAGGGTTGTTGTGGGACTAATTAAAAAAACAACATGAAGTGCCTTTTAGAGGAGTCTGGCATTTTCATATATTCACCATTCAACAAGATCAATGTTACCAGTCTTGATCAAATTCTTATAAAACAAAGCCAAGCTTAGTTGCAGTTTTGAAAGGATTTATCACAGGAAATAAAATTTTACATGGGATCTACTCAGAGCAGTTAGTCCCTTGCATATGACCCATGCTGATATTTTCAAATTTCAGCACATCAGATATCGACAGAAGGTTACTGTGTCTTGGCAATAGAAACTTCATAGATCCAGGGGTTCTTTCCAAAATCTTGCTCTCTTTTTAGGGGATCTTGCATTTGGAAAATGAAAAATCTTGCAAAAGAAAGTATGAGAACTAACAGTTCTAGAAAGTTTCTTGTTCAGCTGATTAGCTAGGCAATCAAATAATTTTCTTCTAACACATGTACTCACACTTATTCTGAAGTTGTCCTTCACTAATCTCTTATTATGTGCTAATTTTCTAAATTACTAAAATAATAGTCAGCATTATCACAATTGTGTGTGTTTATAGTGCTTCACAGGATTACAATAATCATTTTATCATGTTACTAAAATATTAATAGTCCAGTGATCATAATCTTTATTCATTACCACTGACTTCATAGTCTACCACATAACCCCAGATAATGCAACACAGAAATATGACAAAGAGTGCTCTGGATTTCTTTAGTCTCCAGAAGGATATTTTAGTGGTTAGGAAGGAAAACATATCTATGCTAGCTTCAGTGAAGCTAACTGCTGAAGTTCTCCTAGGGAGGTAATTTTTTCATGCAACAATATGTCTATTATTAGTTCTTATACATTAGCCCTTAGTAAATAGTACTTATTCTGTCTGCATATCTTGACAATGACTTCTCCGTTCATTTGCAGCCACCCACTGAGACCATCACTGCCACCATTCAGGCACACAACAAACTAAGGTTTTATTACTTTAATTTTCCAAACAAATTATACCATGCTAAATTACAACACATGGAAATAATTCTTAAAAGACAAAGAGAACAGCAGATTTTGCATTTTTATTAAGTGAGCTATTTGTAATTCCAAATAATGGATTATATTAAGGATTGTCCAAATGTGCACACACGTGTGTATCTGAGGGAATGTTTTAGCAAGTATCAAAGTTTCCTACACCCTTTTGAAATTAAACAGAGCACGCTATATAAATTATCTTCATCCTGGTGTTTTATAGCTCAATAAATTTGTACTCTAAGCAATAGCTGGTAACCACAATTATGTGTGCTCTTCACTAGTATTTGGGAATCTAGAGTTTATACATACAAATGTATATATCAATAAAGTGCCTAACTCCAAGTGCACCTTTTCTGTTTACGATTAGAGCTACAAAATAGTGTCACAAACACCAATAGAATCTGCCCTAACAAATGTTTTGCTATTTGAATTGTCACAGAACAATTTTTGATTCAGAATTTAAGTATATTCTGTAGGTTGACAGTGGGAGATTATACAAATATCAAAGGGCTCAAAACAAGAAATGTCTCTTTAACAAAGTTTCTGCATTTCTCCAAGATTTTCAGGAGAACAGCCACAATCTGGGAGAAGATGACAAAGTATAGTGTACACTTTTAGTTTGGAGAATTTAGGAAAATTTTGCCTAATGATTACTATTTCCAGTCACAGTAATTTTCACAGTTTTTTTTTTTTTTTTTTTTTTTGTCTTTTTCGTGACCGGCACTCAACCAGTGAGTGCACGGTCCATTCCTATATAGGATCCGAACCCGCGGCGGAAGAGTCGCCGCGCTCCCAGCGCCGCACTCTCCCTAGTGCACCACGGCTCGGCCCAGTTTTCACAGTTTTTAAGAAAGAGACTTAGCTTTGGAAACAAAAGAGTGGGAGCTTTTTCGGAAACCAGTTCAAATGCCACCCAGCTGAGTAATGATCTGGTTGTCATTATCAAACTTACTGTTTCATGGTTGCACAGTGAATAATGTCACTTGAAATTACTGTATTCCTCAGTTCACTCCCATATGGACCAAAGCCACCATTGAAATAGCACCATGCGACTGGTTTGTCCTGAGAAGCTACTGAATACTGCAGTGCTCTCTTCATGTTTAATGAAAGATCGAAAGGGAGAAGGAACAGTCTCACGCTGTTGTTTGCCCTAGGAAAGCATTTACTGCTAATTTTCCTGCCTCTGTTGTGTCCATTCAATGGTCAATTTCAGTAACACTTAGAGCAGCTGGTCCCAATTTTGGACATATATAAAACCACCTAGGGAGCTTTTAAAAATATATACTAATGAGCTTTAACCCAGAGCTACTGAATAAGAACCTCCAAGGGTTATTCTCATCAAGTTATATTTAAACATGCTCTCTAAGTAATTTTATTGCAGCTGTCCATAGACTGGCATTTTGAAATAAGCTTCAAACCCCACCTCTGATGATTTCTAGGCTGGATCGTCTCAATCAAGTCCAAATATGTTTTGAACTTCATCTATAAAATAGAGATAAATTCCTTTTTCAGTTATTGTGAGGACTACATGAGAAACACAAGAAATCTGTCTACAACAGTTCATAGCATACAGTAGGTTGTGGTAGAAACTGTTATATTTTCACCAAAATCCATTTCCTCTTATTCCTGGGCACACAAATTGATTACATGTCCCAGATCACCTTGTGGTTAGTTGTGTTCATATGATTAAGCTCAAGCCAATGGAACGCAGCAGAAGAAATGTGAACCACTTCCGGATTTGGACCATAAAGACCTCCACAGTGAACCTGTACGATTGTTTTCCATTCTGGCTGGAATGCTTCACTTGTGTTAAAGCACCTATTGATCTATTACAGCAGTTAGTACCTTATGTTTATTTTTAAAGTTTTTAAATTTTCTTTTGAAATAACAGTAACATTTCAAAGAATTTTTTTCCCTCTTTGTCCATTGGGGTATGTTCTATTTGCCAGTTTTGTAAATTGCCAGGAATTCAAGAGCTCATAGAACACAATGAGCACTTTGCAGATTCCTGAAGCAACAGTAATAACCTGGTGTGTCAGGGGATTTTCATGTCCCTTAAAGGAGATCAACTACTAGGCGTATAATACCAGAGCATCTTTCTTTCAACTTCTAGAGAGAGCAAGGCAGTTAAACATTATGGGTTGTATTTAGGCAATGTATTGGAATCAGTAAAGGATACTGTACTTTAATGAGCCCCAAGGTACTGCAGGTACTCATCATCAACTATATGTATTTATATATGAAGAGCTGTTTGCTAGAAGTTACTCCTAAAACCACATTGATTGTACTTCTCTCTTTGCCACTGCTGTTTAGGATTTTTTTCTCTTCTCTTCTGCCTATTACTCCTAAGCAGCCCCTACCTTCATATCAACTCTAACAGTCTATTACATAGGGCCGATCCAGGAGGATGTTACTTTTAGAAGAATAGGAATAGTGTGAAAGAAATGGTAGAGGGGAGAACAAAAATAAACTTAAAAAAATATTTTCAAGGCTTTCCTTCTCTATTTCTAAGTTCTCAGAGTAGCATCTTCAGTGCCCTATAGATACTGTTTTTCTCAGTTCACTCATATCGCCCCAACAGTATTCTATACGCTATCTTCTTTCATATTCAGCTCATTTGATGCAATGCCCTAGAGACTCCCTGTTTTCTCCCCTGTTCTCAGAGGTAATTACATCTCCAGTTCTTGTATATTCAAAAGCCCAATTTAGCAACTCTATATAATTTGATTTTTACTATAGGATTTAAGTTGGAGGTTGCAGATTTAATTTTCCTTAGCTGCTAACTTTGACTGGAATGTTTAAAAAGGTTTGAGAACAATGAGCGGTCTCAGCAACAAGGAGGATGTTCATCAATTACTGATGTTTTCTCAGTTACAGAAAGAAAAACAACAGCATTCATGCCAAGAATTTGTCTTCTGAGGTGTCCCCACCCCCAAATAAAAATAAAATGAGGAAGAGAATTATTACAACCAAAAGAAAGTGCAAATGGGCAATTCTTCATATCTTTAGGAATGGCGAAGTGTGGACATGTCTTCGCAGAGTTAAAGGATTGGGTTTCAGGCATCCTTTTGAGATCCAAACATATTAAAAACAAAAAATGTACAAGACAATATTTTAAATATGGTGATCTATTTTAAACACTTAAATTGAACAACTGAAGGTCAATGAATATCATCTTTCTATCTTTTCAATGTAGTATCTCCAAAACTATATGCAAATAACTATATGCATAAACTTATTTGGTGATAAAAGCAGAAGTCAAAATTTGAGGTTTTATTATTCATGAGGCTTGGCCCAAATGGCCCCTTGAATTTGACCCTGACAGTGGGCCATGTAATTAAACCGATTCCTTTTCTTCAGTGGAAGTGAGAATGAGAAATACTTCTCAGAAGAAAGGGTACAATAGTGAATGTGGGAACATCAGGTCAATGCCTAAAGCAAGTGAAATTTAAAAAAAGGAGGTGACTGGAAAACTGTTTCAGAATGAAAGCACATGGTTTCAGGAGTCCCTGAGGCCCATAATTTTTTACACATTTTGTTTAGGATTCTTTCTTCCTGTTGTTAACTTTTATATTACTTGAGTCCTCTTTAATCAAAGAGTTGGCCATCTCAGCAGCTAGCTCTCAAGTTACTTGCTGAATCCTTAACCCCAAGTGTCATCAACCAGTACCCGCCTTTGTTATGTGGAGATGCTCTACTGCTGGTAGTCAGCAGAAACAGAGGATGTGGTACAAAAGTCCCTGACCCATTGCTGAAGTGGTGTGTAAGTGCATCGGGAAACTCAAATTGGATATTACATGACATGCTTTTCAAGTAGTCCTACCATACTTTGTACAGTTGTAAACCCTAGACTCATAATGAGTTTAATAGACTTTCCTGGGCTGAATGAATAATAACCACCGTGCATAACATTGTGTCTGTAGGAACATATCTGTCAAATTCCAAATAACTGACTTGCAGAAAACATTTGCATTGCACAAATTTGTAATTGGTAAGCTCATTTCCCTGCTTTCTTTTTTCAGTTATGTAATGAAATTGAATGAAGCAGGTGTCATACGCACATCTCATATGCTCGTTTTACCAGTTCAGAGAATAAAGAAATAAATTTAATGATGCCAAGTTACCTACTTGGCTACTTGTGTTCTACTGGATCCTAATAATTTCTCAGACTAATGCATTCCTCTATCACCTTCATGCTACTTTGAGAGGAGACAGAGCCAGGGAGTGAATAACTGCTTACTGGTTGTGCAAGCTGGGACGATTTGGCTACAGGTAAGTACCACAAATAGTGAATGTTTACATTAACCTTTTTTGTTTCATATTCTCAAATACGTTGATGAAAAGATGACAGCAATGCAAGCTATATTTGAGACATGCTTTATAATTAGTGCTAGCTAAACATATCATTTGACTTTATTGTGATTTTACTTATGATTTGGGGGAACTTAAAAAATGAACACTATAAAATCATTTATTAAAATTTAAAGCAGACAAAATAACAATTGTGAATGGTACAGACATGTGGTAAGAGTATAAAAATATGCACAGAAAGGATGTATACTGATATCAGGCTATGCTTCCTTCTGGGGAGACAAAAGAATGAGACAGTGTGTGAGGCTTTTGCTGTTGGCCATTTTTTATTTTTTAATTTGAGATGTAAATGTAACAAAATATTAGCATATGTTAAATCTGTTATTTTTTGAATGTCAAAATATTTTAATAAATATTTAAAATGTACTTAAAAATAAAGTGAATTACAGGACTGCAAAGAAAGAAAAAGTTCTATTAACTTTTTTCAAACTTTTAGGCAGTAACTATTATATGTGAACTGATTCACTCAGTTATTTAATTTAGGTTTAAAAAATCCTACTCACTTTTGGGAACTAATTATGAGTTGAGTGATCTAACTTTGACATTGTCTTACTATTTTGACTCTTCATCTCCCTTAATAAGGTTCCATTTGTTACCTAATATAAAATTAATACATTTTAAATATGAACTTTAAGAATAACTCTCTTAGTGTATTTAAATTTAGAAATAAATGATCTCACTGTGAAATATACATATTAGAGATCTTCATGTTATTTTATATTAAGTAAGTTAGCATTGAGGGTGATGAAATTAAATTATCACAGTTGTATCACTGCATCATCATAGCAAGGAATTCTGGTTATTTAGAAAGAAAACTAGAGAATGTATAAAATAGAGGAAAAGTTTCTCACTTTTTTTCCTTGAGAATAGACTTTAGGTAGCTTAGAAAATTCCTGTAAACTAAATTATGAAAAAGAACATTTAAAACATAGGTGTCTGAGTTTCTGAGGACAAGAACTAATACGGAATATAAACTGAAAACTAATGTTAGATTTTTCATTCACATAAAAGCTGATCTTTTATAGAGGACCTCCAACCTCCCAATTAGTCATAAGCACACTAGAATATTTTTTTAAAAAGGAAGGTTCAGGATTAAAATAAGAGTCATACTCTGTCTTGAAGACTAATTAAACGGTGTTTTAACTTTTTTTTTTTTTAAATTTTAGGCTAGGTGTAATAAAGCATATTCAAATGCGGGTTTTGAACTTACTATGTTCACAGAACTTAAATGATGGTCATATCAGAATTCCGCTGATTTACTACTTTGCTATAAGAAACTGATCAACATCGACACTGATTTAGTAAGAAACGTAATTGCACATAAGGCTGCGTAAGATGAACAGAAGAAAAACCAATTAGAGCAATTATAATCATCTTTATCAACATGATCATCATTATCATAACCATGATTGACATTGTTTGAACCCTTCACAGACTGCATAATGCTTTCATCTCTAGCACCTCTCTGCACCTCACAACCACGTTGAGTACACTTAGAAAATGTATTATGTATTCGGAGTGGGGAAAGCTGACAAATGCATCAACATGAACACAAATGCCACAAATAAGACATTTGTGCTGTCTCTACAGCATTTTAAGAGACGAACAAAAAGGAAGGACTCTTATAGGAGGAAGGAAATTAAGAAGAGGTGATAGTGCCCCCAAATAGGACCAGGCCTATTCTGAGATGATTCTCCACAGGCTTCTTCTTCTTTTTTTTTTTTTTTTCTTGATAGAAAATTTCTTTAATCAAAACAAGTTTACACATTGACACTTATGGCTTAACTAGGATTAATGCATCCAAGTTAAAATTGTATTAAGAACCAAACAGACAATGACGGGTGTATATAATATGTAGTAGCAGAGTTCCCTCAAAGCAATGGGTCCTAGTTCCATTGTAAGACCTCTCAAAAGCAAAAAATCCAATTATTGAAATAATTCAACTTTTTAATCTGTAGGTGAAAACAGTTGTATGAGAAGTCAAAACATACAATGTATGTCACACACAAACACCGGTAATGTCATTTTCCCATATTCATATAGTTTCAAAACATGAAAAGTATCCTTGTGCCTACTGAAAACCAACTGACCTCATATTCAAAATATCTTAGATATTAGTTGTCTTGTAGTTATATACCCTTAGATAGTTGTCTTGTAGTCATATACCCTTAAATTTTGTGTTAACATTGGTTCACCCTGATTTAGTCCATGTACATCAATATACAGACTATCAAAGTACTACCTTGGAGCAACTAATGGTTCTACTTTTTGCAGTCCAGTTACACCTGTGATATAGACACAAAAATAAAATTCTCTTCTAAAATAGCCATGTTTTCAAACATGTAAGTTTCCTTACATAATATATATTTCCTTATAAAATATATATAGCGTTTACTTATATCTACTGCATAAGCATCATGGATTGATTTTTTTCCAATTAAAAAATATACTACCCTCAATGCACCTGATCCCCACAGGTTTCTAATGTTTAATTTAAAATAGTTGCAACAACATTAAAATACATCAGAAAATATATACATTTTTACTCATTATTATGAAAACACATGAATTTATATAATAGAGAGAGAATGGTATAAGACATTTGCATGTATTCATCACCAACTTTGTTTCCTCCCTACCCTACCCACTCCCCATATAGCCCATACTGGATTATTTTGAAGCAAATCTTACACATCATATCATTTCATTCTGAAAAATGCAAACATTCTTTATAAAGAAAAATTAAGTCTATTTGAATTGAATGTGGATTTAAATGGAAGAAATAATTCTTAGACTTAATCACTCAGAATTGATGTCTTTCTTTGGAAATTTATTTATTTTCATACTCCTGAATGAATTTGGCTACCTTCTGTGTGAGTAACACATTCTACCTAAAGAGTTATAATCTCGTAAACTCTCCCTGAGGTTAACCAAAAATCTTCTAATCTTGTGCATTTTTATTTATCTAAGACTTAGCCTTGAGGAAATGGGGGTTTAGATAAATATCCATTTAATGACTGACTACATGTATAAATTGATATAATTATGAGTAATTTTTGGTACATGGCCACAGTAAAAAGATGGTCAACCTACTGCTTTAATGAAAAACAAACAAACAAACAAACAAACAAAAAACTCCTGTTAACCAAGACACCCCGTTTTCAACAGTGCTTGCCACAACTACATTTGTGATCTTGGGCCAGTTAAATAACTTTTATAGATCTTTTACTTTCACTAATAAAATAAAGGGGTTATATGCTATATTACCCTCCAAATGGATAAATATCATAGCATTCAGCTCTCAGTTGTATTACTGTACCTCCAAAGTACTTGATTTCTTACTTCCCTTATACATATTCATTATTTTGAGGCCAGAAGTCCTTGTTCAGCAGTAACTCATGTCGTATTCAGATAAGCTCTATTCCCTATGCAAGGTAGGTCTGCCAAATATAGAAAGGTAGAGATGATGAACTAAAGTTGGCAGTAGTTAGAATGTCAAACCGATCTTTAGGGATAGAACTTGAACACTGAAAGCAAAATTATTTTATATCTATCAGGCCTGTGCAATTATATTATCTGAGCTTTCTTGAAATGTTGGCAAATTGACCCTTATTAATTTCTTTGCTCAAAACAAATCGTAAATATCTGTGGCATTTTATTCATATTAAACTGTAAAATTTTGAGATTGATAAGTTGGATTCTCTCTCTCTCTCTTTTTTTTAGTAGACATTTTCCAATTATTCCTCATTATTAACCAAAACAGATGCACTGAATTTATCAGGCCATTCTTTAAGATGTTATAGATGGTAATTTAGTTATTGAAAAATACATATACTTGACTATAAGCATAGATACTTGATATATTTTTGACATTATATATATTATATATATAACATTTAAACATTTAAAATAAATTTCCCCACTGCTGAAATCCAACATGAAATGTAAATGTTAAGAATATGGAAAGACTGTTTGCTTTTTATAGATGTTTTTTAGATGTTGTTTTTAAAATATATTATTTTGTTGTTGCTGTTGTTGTTTACAAATCTGTTCAGTGGTATAGCACAGAGAAGGAGTAGCAAGCTATTGCCTGCAAGCTATTTTAGAAAAGAGGCTCATCAAAACTGAGTTGCATAGTTCCCTATGATAATGACAATGGTAATGCTTCCTGAAGGTCTTTGAGCATTTATTTACCAAATATTCATTCAGTGCATACTAAAACAAGAAAATAATTATTCATTTCACCTAGTAATCAGTTACTGTCAAAAATCATTGTGCCTTGCCATATTTTCCTATTTGGCTAAGAGTGCTACCAAACTTCATTTTCTAAGATTGAGGATAGAAAATTTAAAAATTTCCGAAAATACTTTATGCACCCACAAACAAAAATCCCAGAGATAAAATGCTTCTTCTTGTGACTACAAAACAGAGAGATGCATATGTGTACTCATATACACACACACGTGTACACGCACAAATTTCTTACTGCATTTCAAGGCGTGATTGGACCATGCTTTTGCCTGGGAAGAAAGAACAAAAATACAATTTGAAATAACACTCTCCTGTCTCTGACTTGTTTCTACCATCTAGACATAACACATCATACTAAAAAGAATGACTAGATAACTTCTGAGAGATCCACGGTTGTGTTACAACAGTTATTACATGTAAATATCATAGTTTTTTTGCTCTTCTAATGTTTGTTTGAATTATAGAACTGTAAGACATGGCTTTATCATTTTAGCACTCAAAATGGAAACTAAGGTCTCTCAAACTTCTGTGGCGAAGAGTTTAAGAGACTTTTGTATCAGATATCTGTTTTATTAGTCAGCTGTCTTAATAAATTGCATCTTTGGTATGATTTCTTGAACAATTTTAAAAATTATTTTAGCTTTATGTGTAGAAAATCACTCTATCTAATGTATAGCTCCAGGCTTATGCAGCAAAAATGAGAAAATATAATAAAATTGTATTTCCTTTTTTTAAAAAGAGATGTTTATAGTTAGGAGATATTTAAAAAATAAAAAGAAAACTTTTACACGTATTATTTTCTCTTCGATTATTTCAGGTTAAGTTGTGTTTACAACTCAAATTTGAAACTTTTCCCTGAAATGTTACTCAAATTTTTAGTCAGCGAGAATGCATTAAGGCTCTATGGGTGCTCAAAGAATAATGAATCATTAAAATAACAAGGGAAATTTGGCTCTTTGAAAAATGTGTAGTAAGTTGTGGCAAATGTTTTTGTGACATATATGGAATTTCTTAAATTTTTATTTTATGAAATAGTAGGGAAAGTGCTAGAGGACAGGGCTGAGATATCTAGTTCAGAAAGCGAACTCATAATACTTGCCCGGAAGTCACCAATACCTAAGACACACCTTTATTTAACAATCCATTGTGTACAGAACTTGATAAAAAAATTAAAAAGTTTGTCATCTAAAGTGCTTTCTAAAATTATGGCAATGGATTCATGGTGCCATATGAATAAAGAATCAAATGACACAGCTAAATTCTGCTCAAACCCTGCATGTCCATATCAAAAACCTGGAAATTAGAAAGTCTGCCATGTACTGCTGTGACAGTTTTGCTATCAGCCAATGGCAAATTGCTTTGGGTAAATAAATTAATGACACACTTGTATGACCCTGTGTCTGTCAAGCTCTTCTACAAGCTTAGTGCTACTACTATGATCTGCATGATTGTGTCCCCCACAAATTCACATATTGAAAACCTAATCACCAATGTGATGGTGTTAGGAGATGGGGACTTTGAGGGGTGATTAGGTCATGAGGGTGGAGCCCTGAAGAATGAAACTCGTGCCCTTATAAAAGAGGCCTCAGAGAGCTGCCTTTCCCCTTCTAACCATGTGAAGACACAGCTAGAAGGTGCCATCTACGAACCAGGAAACAGGCCACCACCAGACACTGAATGTGCTGTCACTTCAATCTTGGATTTCCTGGCCTTCAGAATTGTAAGACATACATTTCTGTTGCTTATCAGCTACTCAGTTTATAATATTTTGTTATAGCAGCATAAACAAATACACCTACCTACTCCATTCTCCCTCTATGAACAGTATTTCTTTACCTCTGAAACCTGATTGAAATAAATGTGAACAATCAGCTTCAATCAAACAGCCGAAAGGCAGTAAGTAGTCTGAGAGAAATGGGTACTGGTCAGTCAACCTTCTTCTCTTCGACTTGACTACCTTCATAAACCATTCATTCTAGTAGAACTAACTAGTACTTCTAACATTAGAACTAACTACCTTCTTTTTTTCGCTGAGCCTTGAGTTCATTTAGCTCCTGGACCCTGGGAATGGCTGCAGTTGACCATGAACTGGTGGATAGATAAAAGTATAAGATGCTTCCAGTGAAGGGTTTGTTAAAAAAGACCACCTTCCTAGTTAAAAAATAAAAAGGGGGAGGTGGTAAATTCAAATAATAAGAAAAAATTGTACATTGTAGCTTCATTATGAAATAACTGAATAAGGGTAAGGAAGGTATAAATCCTTTTTAGTAAAGCATCTCCCCCTGGTAACACAGGTACTTAAACGTGTGCATTACGGTTATGTGCATGGATACTCTTCAGAATGGGGTAAGGAAAACAGACCCCACACACCTGAATAGCACCCTACTTTCACTATCTTTCTCAGCAGTGAGCTCTCTTTCTTACAAAAGGGAATGTAAGAGTCAAGATAATGAAAATACAAAACAGAAAATTTCATGGTGGTCAGGTTAGTGGTTTTCCTCTAGTCCCCACGTTTCCAAAATATAAAATTCATATCCCTGGTGGTATCTGGAATTATTTGAGATAACATTAAATAATACAGACTCACATGGTAAGGAATATTCAATTTTCTATTCTCTTAATCCTTTTATTAAATTCATAAATAATCCTTGGTTGTTTCATTTTTTAAAAGTTTTTGGCATATGTAGATAATACCTCCTTAATACTCATATTTGCTAATTGTCCTTTATAATAATGAGAGCAGACCTCAGCTTAGCAGGCAACACTATCCAGTTAGAAATGAATAATTCTTCTAATTTTAATCAATTTTTTACTTATAATTTTCTTTTTACAATGATGATATAAAATCTTTAAAATAAATAAGGCGGATACAGAAGTGGCAACGCTGTATTGACTCTTCCAAAATGATGACTTTAGTGGATATGAGATATGAACAGAATCTGACTTTATTAGAACTGCCTTTTAAAATTACACATTAATCAGTAAATATAATAAAAAGAGAAACTCTCTTAATTGATACTAATTAGTTCATAACTAGAAATCTTACACTATATTATTTTTTAAGACTAGTAGTGAGTATTGTTTTTAAGCCTGGTTCAAGTTAAGAATTTCAGGATTTGTAACTTGGACATCTAAGGTCCTAAACCTCTCACACTACCTGGTTGTGTTAGTCCATTTCTGTCGCTTATAACAAAATAACTGGAACTTGGTAATTTATAAAGAAAATGAAATTTATTGCTTGCAGTTTCAGAGGCTGGGAAGTCCAAAGTCTAGTGAACACATCTGGTGAGGGTCTTGGTGGTGGCAACAGTAATGGAGGGTGTCACATTGTGAAATGGCGGACCAGAGAGAGCAGAGAAGGAGCAAGAGGACAACTTCCTCATTCACTTTCCTTTAAAGCCCTCCAAAGCACGGCCATGACCATCATTTTCAATCCATTCGCTACAGCATGGTGCTGCAATCTAAGCAGCTCTTCAAGGCACCGCCTTTCAATTACGTGATAGGATTTCCTACCCTGAACAGTTACTGTGGGGATTAAGCTTCTAACATGAAACTTGGAGACATAATTCAAGCTTCAGTGAGTTTTAGGGGGACATGTCCACTACATGTACACTTCAATCCACTGCACTGGTACTAAATACTTAAAAGTCATCTCTCTCATGCTTGCTTCATTTTTCTGTAGCACCTTCCAGTCTATCAACTCACCGAAGCTTCCATAGACAGAATCAAGCAAGTTGGGACCAGTGGAGTTCAGGAATAATGCAATCCATTCATTAAGTCATTTCTAAGTATCAGTCACTATTTACTAAATCCCTCTTTTGTGCCAAGTCCTTTGTTATAGAATGAAGACACAATATAGAACATGATATGTGATCTCAAACACAGTAGTTGTAAAAGAAATTACATTTGACTTACAAATGTATTTTGTTCATCAAGGAAAATGATAAGAAAAACTAAATATTATTTTTAAGGTTTATTTTCCTGAACGACATGTCATCTCAATTCTATAACTCTCCACCGTTCCATATTTATTACACTGGATCCACTAGTAGTTGTATTGGCTGTCTGCTGCTTAAAGCCATTGAACTGGTGATCCCATGTTTAGAATAGAGTGGGGAGACAATTAAACAAACTGAATAAATTAATGTGTAAGAATACCAGATACTGTGGGAACATGTGGAAGGGCATCCCACTGAACTTCTGTAAATGAAGACAGATATATTTTGAAAAACATGTAACTATTATCCCAGTGGAAAAGAGAATAAAGAGTGTACCAGACAAAGGGAGCAACACATGTAAAGGCATAGCATCTCCAGGCATACCTCACGGTATAGTACTGCACATGGCAAAGCACTGCACACAGTAATAGCTTTATGAGAATAAAGGGACAACAGATGATGAAATTTGAAGGAGGGAATCTGAAGCCAGATTAAGAAAGGTCTGTTATGGTATAGTAAGAGGTTTGGGATTTCTCTTAAAAATAAAGGGTGGACACTGACAAACCACTGCTGAGAGAAATTAGAGAGGATACAAGAAGATGGAAAGATATTCCATGCTCTTGGATTGGAAGAATCAACATAGTGAAAATGTCCATACTACCCAAAGTGATATACAAATTCAATGCAATCCCCATCAAAATTCCAAAGACATTTTTCTCAGAAATGGAAAAAACTATTCAGACATTTATATGGAACAATAAAAGACCACGAATAGCCAAAGCAATGCTCAGCAAAAAAAATAAAGCTGGAGGCATAACACTACCTGACTTTAAGCTATACTACAAAGCTATAATAACCAAAACAGTATGGTACTGGCATAAAAACAGACACACTGACCAATGGAATAGAATAGAGAATCCAGAAATCAACCCACACACTTACTGCCAGCTGATCTTTGACAAAGGCACCAAGCCTATTCACTGGGGAAGGGACTGCCTCTTCAGCAAGTGGTGCTGGGATAACTGGATATCGATATGCAGGAGAATGAAACTAGATCCATACCTCTCACCGTATACTAAAATCAACTCAAAATGGATTAAGGATTTAAATATACACCCTGAGACAATAAAACTTCTTAAAGAAAACATAGGGGAAACACTTCAGGAAATAGGACTGGGCACAGACTTCATGAATACTACCCCAAAAGCATGGGCAACCAAAGGAAAAATAAACAAATGGGATTATATCAAACTAAAAAGCTTCTGCACCGCAAAAGAAACAATTAAAAGAGTTAAAAGACAACCAACAGAGTGGGAGAAAATATTTGCAAAATATACATCTGACAAAGGATTAATATCCAGAATATATAAGGAACTCAAACAACTTTACAAGAAGAAAACAAGCAACCCAATTAAAAAATGGGCAAAAGAGCTAAGTAGGCATTTCTCTAAGGAAGATATCCAAATGGCCAACAGACATATGAAAAAATGCTCAACGTCACTCAGCATCCGGGAAATGCAAATCAAAACCACATTGAGATACCATCTAACCCCAGTTAGGATGGCTAAAATCCAAAAGACTATGAACGATAAATGCTGGCGAGGCTGCGGAGAAAAAGGAACTCTCATACATTGTTGGTGGGACTGCAAAATGGTGCAGCCTCTATGGAAAATGGTATGGAGGTTCCTTAAACAATTGCAAATAGATCTACCATACGACCCAGCCATCCCACTGTTGGGAATATACCCAGAGGAATGGAAGTCATCAAGTCGAAGGTATACCTGTTCCCCAATGTTCATCGCAGCACTCTTTACAATAGCCAAGAGTTGGAACCAGCCCAAATGCCCATCATCAGATGAGTGGATACGGAAAATGTGGTACATCTACACAATGGAATACTACTCAGCTATAAAAACGAATGAAATACTGCCATTTGCAACAACATGGATGGACCTCGAGAGAATTATATTAAGTGAAACAAGTCAGGCAGAGAAAGAGAAATACCACATGTTCTCACTTATTGGTGGGAGCTAAAAATTAATATATAAATTCACACACACACATACACACATACACACACAAACCGGGGGGGGGGGGAAGAAGATATAACAACCACAATTATTTGAAGTTGATACAACAAACAAACAGAAAGGACATGGTTGGGGGGGGAGGGGGGGAGGGAGAAGGGAGGGAGGTTTTGGTGATGGGGAGCATTAATCAGCTACAATGTATATCGACAAAATAAAATTTAAAAAAAAAATAAAAAAAAATAAAAATAAAGGGTGGATACTGACATAACTTATAAGGTCGTATACCAATGTACTCGTATTTTTTTTAGGTAACAGCTAGCTTGAAGCTAATCAGGGTTTGGTGATGAACAATATCTACTGCTCTGGGTCGAACCCATTTCGGTTTCAAGATTCTAAGTTCCCTAGCCCCTCACTTACTTGTGGGTCCTGAATTAATTTCATACTCCTTCTGGTTGTCCATTCTCTTGCGCTTCTCTTTTAGTGTTGTTAAATGTGACTCACCAAGGGAAGGGAGTTATCCTGAATAACTAACTCAAATACCTCAGCCTCTCAGTTGCTCTTTCACAAGAAAACTCGAGGCAGGGTGAAAAGATTAAGGTTCAAGGTTACTTTGGTTCCGTTTTGTCATCTCTTCCTTCTGTTTCTCTATTTTTCTTTCTGTTTTCTTTCCCCAACTACTATTTATGGAGGATTAGGACTTTATTTTTCTTTCAACTTTTGTAATCAGCTAAATGCTCTTCCAAGATATAGCATTTCAAAAATTGAACTCAAAAAATAAATAAGTAAAAGAGCATGCTGTCAAAACCAAAAGATTATATGCTCCATTATAAAATAAAATATGCAGAGTATCATTTATATATTTAATTTATTCATTATAATGCCATAAAACTTAGAAGATTATTTTTCCCCCATGATATATAGCATATTTCTCATAACAGGTAAAAAAATAGGGCAGTCAGTTCTTTCTGTGTCAGGTTTGAATCATTTCTTCTGTCAATGGTTTTAGGAAAATTTCAAAGGCAGTTTACTGAGTTTAAGCAATCTAAATAAAAGATTAATAAGAATTACAGAAACCATCACTTATATGAAGGCTGGCCACAGCTCCAGAAAGTCACCAAGAAACTTACAAAATGTATGGGCTGCTTTGTCATTTTAGAATAATGTTTAATTTAAGTTGAATTAGTCTTAATTTTTACTCCCCTGCTTGTAATTTGTAATTGCCTCCTTATTAACTTCAGGATAAATGCAAAACTCTAACCAAGACATATAAAGTCCTAATGATTCATCCATTCCTTTATTTATTCATCATTTAATGAATATTTATTGAGAAATTACTATATGCCATGCACTTTACCAGGTGCATTGCTCATATGGTTTCTGCCTAGCTTTTAGGCTTTTATCCCACCATGCTCCCACTCATGCTCTACATGACAGCTGTCCTGACCCACCTGTAATTCCCCAGAAATGCTCAGCAAAATCACACTTCCACATCTTTGCCATCCTGTTTCTGTGCCAGGAATGTCCTTTACCTCTCACTTATTAATTCAATACTTCAACAACATATATGATCTTCAAAATAGAATGGAGGATTTCAAAAATACATATTCCAGATACCCACCCTCAAATATTTTCATTCAGCAGATCCACAGTGGAACTTATAAATCTCATTATTTATAAAAGACTCCCAGGAGATTATAATAATAGTATGATTTTGAAACACTTTATCAATTAATACTGCCTTATTCTTTAATGCTTAAATTAGGTTTCATTCCCCATTAACAATATTGGTTGACCTCATCAGTTTACATAAGACCTCTTCTGTATTCAATAAGAGCACCTGCACTTTTCAAACTGTAATCAAGGTATTCATATTTTAATTTTTGCTTTTTGTTTTCCTTCCAAACTGTGAGAATCTCCAGTTTCCTGTTCACTCTTTATACTTAGTGATGAGCAGTGCCAGGCATACAGAAGTCTGGATGAATTTTGTTTGTTTATTTGTTTGTTTTTATTAGCAACAATATGTGAATTTAGTGAAGTCGCTGAAGACAAGGTTAATATAAAAAAGTCAACTGTATTTGGGTTGACTAGCAACAAACAAATGAAAAATAAAATTTTTATTTATTTATTTATTTTAAATATATATTTTATTTTATTTTATTTAACTTCTCAAAATACATTGTACCTGATTTTCATGCCCCTTTACCCATTCCTCTCCATCCCCTCCCCTCCCCACGACATCATATCTGTGCACTTGACTTAAATAGTTCAAGGAATTTTTGTGGTTATACTGTCTTCTTCCCCCCACCTTTTACTTGTTTGTGTGTTTATTTATTTATTATTTTTTAGCTTCCACAAATAAGTGAGAACATGTGCTATTTCTCTTTCTGTGCCTGACTTATTTCATCTAACATAATTTTCTCTAAGTCTACCCATGCTGTTGTGAATAGTAGTATATCATATTTTTTTATAGCAGAGTAATATTCCATTGTGTAGATGTACCACAGTTTCCTTATTCACTCATCAGATGATAGACATTTGAGCTGGTTCCAGCTCTTGGCTATTGTATATTGTGCTGCAATAAACATTGGAGTACAGGTATCCCTTTGGCCTGATGATTTCCATTCTTCTGGGTATATTCCCAGCAGTGGAATCACTGGGTCATATGGTAGATCCATATGCAATTGTTTGAGGAACCTCCAAATCATTTTCCATAAAGGCTGGACCATTTTGCAGCCCCACCAACAATGTATGAGAGTTCCTTTTTCTCTGCAACCTCTCCAGCACTTATCATTCTCAGTCTTTTGGGTGTTAGCCATCCTAACTGGAGTGAGATGGTATCTTAGTGAGGTTTTGGTTTGCATTTCCAGGGTGCTGAGTGATGTTGAGCATTTTTTCATGTGTCTGTTGGCTATTCATATATCTTCCTTTGAGAAATGCCTATTCAGTGCCTTTGCCCATTTTGGGGTTATTTGGTTTTTTTGTTGTAAAGTTGTTTGAGTTCCTTGTATAATCTGGATATTAATCCTTTGTCAGATGTATATTTTGCAAATATTTTCTCCCATTCTGTTGGTTTTTTTTTACTCTGTTGTTTCTTTTGCTGTGCAGAAGCTTTTTAGTTTGATATAATCCCATTTGTTTATATTACCTTTAATTGTCTGTGCTTTTTGGGTCCTATTCATGAATTCTGTACTCACTCCTACTTCCTGGAGTGTTTCCCCTATGTTTTCTTTAAGGAGTTTTATTGTGTCAGGATGAATATTTAATTCTTTAATCCATTTTGAGTTGACTTTGGTATATGGGTTTAGTTTCATTCTCCTACATATTATTATCCAATTTTCCCAGCACCACTTGTTGAAATGGCAGTCTTTTCCCCAGTGTATAGGCTTGGTGCCTTTGTCAAAGATCAGTTGGCCGTATGCATGTGGATTGATTTCTGGGTTCCCTATTCTATTCCATTGGTCTGTGTGTCTATTTTTATGCCAGTACCATGATGTTTTGGTTATTACAGTTTTGTACTATAGTTTAAAGTCAGGTAGTGTTATGCCTCCAGCTTTATTTTTTTGCTCAGGATTGCTTTGGCTATGTATGGTCTTTTGTTGTTCCATATAAATGTCTGGATAGCCTTTTCCATCTCAGAGAAAAATATCATTGCAATTTTGATGGGGATTGCATTGAATCTGTAGATCACTTTGAGTAATATGGACATTTTCACAATATTAATTCTTCCAATCCAAGAGCATGGGATATCTTTCCATCTTCTTGTGTCCTCTTTAATTTCTCTCAACAGTGGCTTGTAGTTCTCTTTGTAGAGATTTTTCACATCCTTGGTGAGCTTTATTCCTAAATTTTTTTTTTTTGGTGGCTATTGTGAATGGGCTAGATTTCTTGATTTCTTTTTCTGCATGTTCACTAGTGGAGTATAGAAATGCTACTAATTTTTGTGTGTTTATTTTGCAACCTGCAACTTTGCTGAAATCATTTATCAACTCTAGGAGTTTTTAAATTTAATTTAATTTAATTTTTTTGTGTGTGTGTGTGACTGGTAAGGGGATCGGAACCCTTGGCTTGGTGTCATCCGCACCGCGCTCAGCCAGTAGCGCACCGGCCTTCCCTATATAGGATCCGAATCTGCAGTTGCTGCACTCCCAGCGCCACACTCTCCCGAGTGAGCCATGGGTTCATCCCCTAGGAGTTTTTTAAAGAAGGTTTAGGCTGTTCAATATATAGGATCATATCATCTGCAGAAAAGGATAGCTTGACTTCCTCATTTCCAATCTGGATGCCCTTTATTTCCTTCTCTTCTCTGATTGCTCTGGCTAGTACTTCCAACACTATGTTGAATCGTAGTGGTGAGACTGGGCATCCTTGCCTAGTTCCTGTTTTTCAGCTTTTCCCCATTCAGGATGATATCAGCAGTGGGATTATTGTATATGGCTTTAATTATGTTGAGATACTTTCTGTCTATGCCTAACTCGTAGAGTCTTTATCATGAAAGAATGTTGAATTTTGTCAAATGCTTTTTTAGCATCAATAGAGATGATCATATGGTTTTGTCTTTGCTTTTATTAACATGGTGTATCACATTTATTGATTTGCATATGTTAAACCAGCCTTACATACCTGGGATGAATCCTATTTGTTCATGGTGTATAGTTTTCTGCATGTGTTGCTGTATTCTTTTAGCTAGTATTTCATTGAGGATTTTCGCATCTATATTCATCAAGGATATTGGCCTGTAGTTATCTACTTTTGATGCATCTTTGGTTTTGGTATCAGGGTGATATTTGCCTCATAGAAAGAGTTTGGAGAATGGCCTCTGTTTCAATCTTTTGGAACAGTTAGTAGAGAATTGGATCAGTTCCTCTTTGAAGGTTTGGTAGAACTCTGCAGTGAACCCATCTGGTCCTGGGCTTTTCTTTGTTGGGAGCCTTCTGATAACATCTTCAATCTCTTTTATTGTTATTGGTCTGTTCAGATATTCTTTATCTTCTTGGCTCAGTTTTGGTAATTTGTATGCATCCAGAAATTTATCCATTTCCTCCAGATTTTCTAATTTGTTGGCATAGAGATATTTATAGTAGTCTCTAATGATTCCTTGTATTTCTGAGGTGTCAGTTGTAATATCACCTTTTCATTTCTAATTTTTGTTATTTGTGTCTTCTCTCTTCTTTTCTTAATCTTGCTAAAGGTTTGTGGATTTTATTAATCTTTTCAAAAAACCAACTTTTTGTTTCATTGATCTTTTTTGTTGTTTTTCATGTTTCTATTTCATTTAGTTCTGCTCTGATCTTAATGATTTCTTTCCATCTACTAAATTTAGGTTTGGACTGTTCTTGTTTTTCTAGATCTTTAAGGTGAGGTGTTAGGTTATTTATTTGCCATCTTTCCATTCTTCTGAAGTAAGCATTTAATGCAATAAATCTCCCCCTTAATACTGCTTTTTCAGTATCCCACAGGTTTTGGTATGATGTGTCATTATTTTCATTAGTTTCTAGAAATTTTTTGATTTTCTGTTTAATTTCTTCTTGGACCCACATGTCATTAAGTAGAATGTTGTTTAATTTCCATGAATTTGTATAGTTTTCAGAGTTTCATTTATTATTGATTTCTAATTTTAATCCACTGTGATCAGAAAAAATACATGGAATAATTCCAATTTTTTTGAATGTGTTAAGACTTGCTTTGTGACTTCACATGTGGTCTATCCTGGGGGATGTTCCATGTGCTTATGAGAAGAATGAATATTCTGAGGTTGTTGGGTGGAATATTCTGTAGATATCTGCCAAATCCAATTGGTCTAAAGTATTGTTTAGATTTTGTGTTTCTCTGCTGATTTTTTGCCTAGATGATCTGTCCAATGATGAGAGAGGGGTGTTCAGTGATGTTAGTGTCTATTTCTTTCTTTAGATCTAATAGTGTTTGCTTTGTAACTCTGGCTGCTCTGACATTAGGTGTGTATGTATTTATGATTGTTATGTCTTCTTGATGGATAGATCCTCTTATCATTATATAGTGGCCATCTTTATCTCTTTTAATGGTTTTTGCTTTAAAGTCTATTTTATTTGATATAAGAATAGTTACTCCAGTTCATTTTTCATTTCTACCTGCATGATATATTTTTTTCCATCCTTTCACTCTTAGTCTTTGTGTGTCTTTACAGGTCAAATGAGTCTCTTGGAGGCAGCACATTGTTGGGTCCATCTTTTTAATCCAGTCAGTCAGTCTGTGTCTTTTGAATGGGGAATTTAGTCCCTTTACATTCAGAGTTATTATTGAAAGGTGTTGATTTACTCCTAGCATTATACTGATTTTTGTTCAGATGTCTTAAGTATCTCTTGTTCCTTTCAAATTTTCTGTTTGTCTTCTGTATTTGTTGGTTTCTTGGGGTGATAGATAAACTATTTTTTCTCTCTTTTATTAGCACTTTTGTTTTGCTGGTAGGTATTGTTCTTTCTTGTGTATTCATGGTAGTGATGGTTGTTTTTGTGGTATCAAACCCAGTACTTCCTTGAGAATTTCTTGTTAGGCTGGTCATGTGGTAGTGAACTGCCACAGTCTTTGTTTGTCTGAGAAATATACTATTTGTTCTTCATTTCTGAAAGATAATCTTGCAGGGTAAAGTATTCTTGGCTAGGAATTTTTGTCCTTTAGTGTTTTGAATATATCATCCCATTCTTTTCTGGCTTTTAGAGTTTCTGATGAAAAGTCTGACGTTATTTTGATTGGGACTCCCTTATAGGTGACTTGCCACTTCTTTCTTGTAGCTTTTAAGATTCTCTCTTTGTCTTTGAATTTTGTCAGTTTGATTATCACCTGTCTTGGAGAGGACCTTTTAGGTTTGAATGTGTTTGGTGATCTTTGGGCTTCCTGAATCTGGGGATCTGTGACTTTCCCTATACCTGGGAAGTTTTCTGCTATTATCTCATTGAATATGTTTTCAATGCCATTTCCTTTTTCCTCCCCTTCTGGAATACCCATAATTAGGATATTTGAGTACTTAAGGTTGTCAGTTGTCTCTCTTAAATTTTCTTCAATTTTTTTGATTCTTTTTTCTGTTCTGCCTCTGATAACTCAAACAGCCTGTCTTCAAGGTCAGAAATTCTCTCTTCTGCTTGTTCAAGTCTGCTGGTTAAACTCTCTGTTGTGTTTTTAATTTTGTTGAATGAATCCTTCAGCTCCATTAACTCAGCTACATTCTTTTTCAAGGCATTGATTTCTTTGTACATTTCTTCTTTCAGATCCTGTATATTTTTTCTCATTTCATTGTGTTGTTTCACTGAGTTTTCTTGTATCTCATTTAGTTTCCTTAGAATAGTTACTCTAAATTTCTTGTCTGTCATTTCAAAGACTTCCTGTTCTTTAGGATCTAGTGCTTGAAAGTTATTAATTACCTTTGATGGTGATATACTTTCTTGATTTTTCATATTTCTGGTTTCTTTCCTTTGATGTTTTGTCATTGTGGCCGGGGTTATCACAGTCCACTCGTTTCACCCTGATGTCTGGCTTGGATCCTGAAGGGACTGCTGCTTCTGGACAGTAGAAACTAGCCTGGGCCAGAAGTCCTGCCCCACCTGCCTTCACCGGCTTGTCTGGCTTGGGGCTTGGGAGCCCAGAGCCTCTCAAGTCACTCATGGAGATGGGACAGTCTGCACCAAAAGTCCAGTCCCTGGCCCTGCTTACCTTCACCAGCTGGCAGGCCCAGGGCGTCTGGGCCCAGAAACTAAAGTCTCTTTATGGAACGGTGAGCAACCTGAACTGGGGTCCTGCGGCAGGCAGCTCCTGTCCACTCCAGCACTCCATCGCTGCTCCTCAAAAGCTGCAAATTGGTCACTCTGTGGGAGAGAGCAACACCAGGAACTGACTACTCTGCCATCGTGACTGGAACTCCTGGATGAATGTTCAATGAATGAAAAAAGCCTAATATAATTTTTATATACCCATCAAGAATACCTGAAAATTAAGGAAGTCTTTTCAGTGTCTAGACAAATATTACTGACTTTCGTGGCTTAACAGTACAATGCCTACCAAGATGTAACATGTAATATCAAGTTAATTAATTATTTATTTTTATTAGATAAAAAATAATATTTTATGAGGGTAGGATTGGATTACAAAGGTAACAATTGATATCATTCCTCTGTTGTTTAATTATCAGATAAATCTTAACACTTCAAAGATACTGTCTTTTACTCCAAGCTGAGTATAGTTGCTTAGAATAATTTTTCTCAAAGTGTAATCTACAGTCCACCTGTTTAGAATTACCTAAGATTCATGTTAAAAGACTGAAAGACTAGTGCATAAAACACAATAGACAATGAATTAGCAACAATGTATATAAAAAAGTATAAATCAGCAAGAAAAAGGCAAACAACCAAGTCCCCTAGTAATAAGGGAAATCTACGTGAGAAACCACAGTGAGACATCAAATTACACGTTTAAATTAAAATCAAAATATCCAGCTCTGTAAAGTGTTGGGTGGGTGATGTGGACCTCCTGGAACAGCTGTATACTTTGGGTGGGAGTGTAAATTGTCACAGCCATTTTGGGCAACAATTTGGCAAGCCTGGAATACTTGCATATGTTCCAATCCAATCAATGACTCAGCATTTCCACTGCTTGACAAGTTTGTATATGTACACAAGGAGATATAAACAAAATATTGAAACTATTGTTATTTATAATAGAGAATTTTGAAATGCCATCAATAAAAAGTGGATAAACAATTTGGAATTTATTATACCAGGTGGGACACTGTAAAACAGTTACACAAATCTACTAGTCACGCCTGTCAATGTGCGCAAACTTCACAAGCATAATTTTAAATAAACAAAACCAAATTGCAAAAAAGTTCACACTATGACAGCATATGTAAAAATGATAATGAATCTATATACACAGAAGAAAATGAAACAATTTCTCAGCAGTTCATAAGATAGAGTGTCAAATTGATTTTAAATCTCCTTATACATTTTTAATTATATGTATATAAGCCAAATAATTTTTTGTGATACCTCCAAGTCATCAGTATTATTTTCAGCCACACAAAAGCAAGCTGTTTTATGAAGAATTCCATCAAAGCTGTGTGTTTTCATTCTCCTTCAGCTTTTTAAAAATTTTTTTTGTCTTTTTCGTGACCGGAACTCAGCTAGTGAGTGCACCGGCCATTCCCACATAGGATCCGAACCCGTGGTGGGAGCGTCGCCACGCTCCCAGCGCCACACTCTCCCGAGTGTGCCACGGGCTCAGCCCCTTCCTTCAGCTTTGATGTGAAAAGTAGGACTGTCCAAGCTAAGAATCTTGTATTACAACAGACTTTACCTTTGGAACACCTAAGTTTGCCAAGAAAATTAAAACCAAAAAATCAAGCCATTCACAGAAAAAAATTAAGAAAAACATTTCTTCTGCTGAGAGACTGTTTCACTTTTTTCCAGAAGTTAATTACCCATTTTTATGTCTGTTAGAGCTTGAAATAAAAATAAAATTATTTTTCGCTCTTAGTAGTTGTGTTTTTTAAATTAAAATTAGTAAGGATACTATGTTTCCACACATAATTATGGTTGTATTAATCTTTATGATAGAGTAAATATGGCTACAAATTCTTTGTAGTAAATAGTTTCAGGAGATGAACTTCAATACCCCATTCCTCGAATATTGGCTGGCCTTGTGGCACCGTTTAACCAGCAGAATGCACCAGAAATTATGTTGTGTGAGTTCAGGAGCTGTGATCTCAAGAGGGTTTGCAGTACAGTCAGCCCTTTTCATCTCTGGTTCTGCATCTGTGGATTCAAGTATTTGGGAAAAAAAATGTGTATTGAATATGTATAAACCTTTTTCCTTGTCATTATTCCCTAAACAATACAGTATAACAACTATTTATACAGCATTTATGTTGAATTAGGTATTATAAGTAACCTAGAGATGATTTAAAGTATATGGGAGGAGGTACATAGGTTATATGCAAATACTACACCTTTTTGTATCAGGGACTTGAGCGTCTGCAAATTTTGATATCTTTGGGAGGTCCTGGAACCAATCCCCCACCAAGGGGCGACTATATTCATCTTCACTATATTAGAATGCTGATCTAATCTCATCACACAAGGAAGCTGGTGTAGCCCACCAGAAGATAAGGAGATCACTGGAAGAACTAAATTGTCACTGAGGATAGACAGTTTCAATTGCCAGTGAGTGAGGACAGCTTATTTCCTACAGCCCAGTTTACCCTTCAGCAGCCAGGTAAGGGAATCCAGGTAAATCAGCAGGACCATCACCTGACAAGCCACAGGATAGTGAGAGGTGATAAATATTTGTCGTTTAAATTACTGAGTTTTGGTGTGGTTGTTTTGGCCAGTAGGCAACAGGTACAGGAACTAGTACCTAGAAGTTGGAAGCTACTATAACAAACCTTAAAATAATTGACTTTGGGATGGGGTGGCCGGTAGAACCCAGAAGAGCAGAGAGGAATCTCTTAGAAAAGGCTGGTAAAATGGCAAAGGGACTGTTGGAGGCTAGAGAAAGGGCAGTTTGTGTTTCCTGGTGATTTAGTGGCAGAACAATTAACAAAAATATCAGTTGTAGGAACTTGAAGGTAGAAAATGCACATAATGAGCTGGGACTGATTGAGGACATCTATAGACAGAATATTGAGATCGTTGATTGGTTTCATCTAGCTACATATGATAAGGTCTTGGAAGAAAAGATGAGTTGAAGAAGGAAATGTTTTGTAATTAGGATTTAGAAACCATATAGAAGGCCAGAGCATGCTGGGTTGGAAATTAAAAAAAAAAAAAAAAAAAAAAAAATGAGCTCTAGGAACAGAGATTTAATTAAGAGTGAGGCAATAGGGTTTTTGTTAAACCTCTGAAAGATTTAAATAGGTGCCTCATATCTGTTCTCAGTTTGCTAAAAGTGTTTCTAAGAACCTAGAGGGACTTCCTCTCAGCAATTTCATACACAGTTCAAGGTCGAGACAGCTCTGTCTCAAAATTAATTATCAATGTGGGTTTTAGAACATGGAATGAATTTGAATAAGAATTCTTATTATGAAACCAGTAAAGTTTTAAGAGAGGTAGGAATGAAAACACTGCCATTTAGAACATAAAGGATCAGAGATTGTTCAAACTGAAAAGACACTTCAGGGACCCCAACTTTCAATGAGCAGGAAGTAGGCTGAGAGCTCCTCAGCTGTAAAGACGGGCTGTTTCTTACTAAAAAGAGAAGACATCTCAGAAAGCAGAGCCCAGAGCCCAGACGGTGGAACCAACAGTCAGAACCAAGTTGAGGAGAACAGAGGATCAAGTGAACACTCTGGAGCAGAGATGAGCCCTAATTAAGAACATCGTATGGCATAGGGGAAGCTGGTGGCATGCACCCAGCTGGTTTTCAGAATTACTATGTCAAGTGATTTACATATCTTTTTCATTCTTTCACATTTTGAGCAAAAATGTCCATTGTGGTTAAACTGTCCCTGTCTCATATTGTAACAAGGATGTATGCATTTACTGGAGTGTGAGGGACTGTGTCTGTAACTTGTCTCTTCTGTTCACAAGTCTATGAATCAAGAGGAGTTGCACTCAAGGAGCCCCAACTGAACCTGAGCCAGATGTAAATCAGATGCCATGGTTGAGTGGCCAATTGGGAGAATTTTTAAGTGGGAGAAATGTAAATAATTGTGGCCAGAGGGAAGACTGTGGTAGATAAATATGGCCACATATTTTTTGCACTTCTTCCCACCAAGAGACAGTTTATTCCCCCATCATTTGAACCGAGGCTCACCTTGTAAATTTCTTTGACCAATGGAAATTAATTCCCAAGCCTGAACCTTATGACTACTTGTAATTGCTACTTTTGGCTGCCCTAAGAATACCATTTCAGAAACCTGTCAGGAGTATAGGAGTATGGAAGACTACATGCAGGAGAACTAAAGTTCCTCAATCACCCAAAAAAAGGCAGCGCTGACTGTCTGCCGTTAGTGAGGCCATCTTAGATATTGCAGCCCCAGCTAACCCTCCACATGAATGCAGCTGCATGAGTGAACCCAGGTGAAATGTCGGAGGAGCCACCACCAGCCAACCTACAGGCAACTGAAAAACAATGAAGGGTCATTTTTGGTATGCAGCTGAGGTTTGGAGAGCTTTGTTATGTAGCAATTGTTAATTATCTCATATGGTCTTCAACCCAAAAATCAATTCTAATCATTTCAAATGCTAATGCTAATAAATTAATACAAATGACAGTTCTCTGAGTGGAGTCAAATATATTTAGAAAGATGTGGTTTTCTTAATGTTGATTTGCACTTCTTAAATGATTAATAAACATATGGTCTTTTATATTACTAAATATACTACAAACAAAAATCAGCTTTTTGAAACTAAGGCTTTTATCACTGTTATGGACTGAGTTATGTTCCCCAAAATTTATATGCTAAGGCCTTAACCCCCAATGAGACTGAATTTAGAGATAGGGCCATTAGGGGGGTAATTAAAGTTAAGTGAGTTCATAAGGATAGGGGCTTAATCTCATACTTTTGTTGTCCTTATAAGAAGAGGAAGAGACACTAGTGATCTCTCTCTCCACATGTGCACAGAGAAGAGGTCATGTGAGGACACAGCAGGAAGGTGAACGTCTGCAAGTCAGGAAGGGAGGCCTTACCAGAAACCAACACTAACAGCACTGTGAGTTTGGACTTCTAGCCTCCAGAATTTGAGAAAATAAAATTCTGTTGTTTAAGCCAGTTTGTGGCCTTTTTTAAAAAAATTTTTGTCTAAGCGGACTAATACAATCACTTATTTACTTTACTGTTCTTTTGGATTTCCATGACCATGCCTCGAGATTTAAATAATCATTAAGAACTGAGAAAAAGTCCTCCACTACTAGTATATTTTTCTGCGGCTTCTTTGTATTTCCTACTATTGATGATAAACTACTGAAGGCATAAGGATTATTTCCTATAGTCTTATTATTCTGATTATTCTACCTTCTGTGACAAAATAACACTTTGCTTGAGTTAATGCATTTGGCTTTGATTTTGATTGTATTCATATTTGTAAGGCAAAAATCACACCTAAACCAAGTTATTCTTGAACCCCCCCAATTGTTTAGACATTGCATATATGTGTGTGTGTGTGTGTGTGTAGTGTGTGTATATGTGTGTGTGTATATATATATATATATGTATTTAACATTTCACTTTGTATATAAAACAAATGCAATGATTCTTAAACACACTGAAGTTTGATAAACACTAATCTGAGAAAGGAACAAACTAAGTATCTCTTTGCAGATGTTCAAGTTAATCAAACTGTTCTGCATTTAGAATAACCCAAATCATGAAGAAGTACAAGGATAGGCGGAGAATTTTTGAGTGTTTCTATTTGAATGCAGGGTTAATTTTATGCTCTTTTAATGTTAATTCCCTGTAAGTTTTTAAAATATCAATAGGTTTCATAATGAGATGTTGGAGTGCCTCTTACAGGAAAATAGTTCCTAAAGACATCTTCTGAGTTAAAATAAATGCTTTTTGATACGACTCCATTGAATTGTGATCTCTACATTATATTGCTAGCTTTTTCTTATTGTATTTTTGTCCAGCATTTTTTAAACAGCTTTGTTGATTTACATATAATAAACTACATTTTTAAAGTGTAAAATTTGATACATTTTGAAATATAGGTACAGTTATGAAGAGATCACCCCTGTGAAAACAGTTTACATTTCAATTGCCCCCTTCCCACCAAAGTTTCCCAGTGATTAATTCTAATTTCTCCATCACACCTGTCAACCCCCTCCCCTCCCCCCATAATCAGGCTACCACGAATCTGCCTTCCGTCACCAGAGATTAGTTTGCATTTTCTAGAGTTTTATATAAATAAAGTTATACAGTACACACCTAACTTTGTTTAGCATTTTTAAATCAGTGTAATAACTTTAAATGATGACCATTTTATAATTTTTACCAGTTTCACTGAGGAGTAGGTTCATGAAGCCCCCCACACTGTCAACCCGAAGTAAACTCCTTCCTTCATTTCTTATAGCAGAGTTTCCTTAAGTTCTTTGAACCTATGTATTAGTTTTCTGTCACTTATAACAGAATACCTGAAACTGAGCAATTTATTTTTTAAGAACGATATTTGTTTTTTACAGTTTTGGAGGCTGGGAAGTCCAAGGTCCAGGGAACACATTTGGTGAAGGCCTGCTTCTGGGTGGGTCTCACGGTGATGCAGGTAATCCCATGGTGAGAATGGCATGAACAAGAGTTAACATGCTCACTCACTCTCCTTAAAAAGACATCAGAACCACTCCCTGATAACCCACTAAACCATTAACCCTTCACTCCATGAGGGTACATTAGTCCATTCAGGAGGGTAGTGTCCTCATGATCTGATCACCTCTTAAAAGCCCCATCTTTCAAATACCATAACTGGATTTCCCACCCTCCTAACACTGTTACAATGGGGATCACGTTTCCAATACACGAACTTTTGGGGGACATATAATAGTTGCTTTGAAGACTTTTTCTGCTAAGTCAAACATCTGAGCCCTCTCACCGCCTGTTTCTGTTACCTGTTTGCCTTTTTCCTGTGTATGGGTCCATGTTTTCCTGTTTCTTTGCCTGCCTCATGTTATTTTGTTGAAAAGTAGTCATTTTAGGCAATATATTGTGGTAACTCTGGATGCTAATTTCTCCTGTTCACACCTTGTCACTATTTCTTGCTTGATTATTTGATTAGTGATCTGGCTGAATTATTTTAAAGCCTATTTCCCCTGTAGTCTGCAATCTCTAATGTTGCTCTTCAGAGGATACAGACTTGGGCATTTGCAGTCACCCGGGGATGACCAGGGATGTCAAAGTTTTAGCAGAGCTCTTTTGACTTTTCTCCTGTTATCTCTGTTAAGCTCTCTTGGTAGTATACTCAGCTGCGAGGCTCCACTAATTGCCAACTCAGTGTGATAATTTTTTTGCCAATGTCCTCAGTTACAAATTATTCCACAATAGGAAACAATTAAATACACATCTCTTTATAGGGGTAATTTTTTTTTTTTTTTTTTTTTTGTCTTTTTCGTGACCGGCACTCAGCCAGTGAGTGCACCGGCCATTCCTATACAGGATCCAAACCCACGGCGGGAGCGTCGCCGCGCTCCCAGCGCCGCACTCTCCCGAGTGCGCCACGGGCTCGGCCCTATAGGGGTAATTTTTGAAGCCAGTCTTTGAGGATTGTTCTGAAACCAGGAGGGAACTTTCTAACTGTTCTTTTTTTCTTTTTTTTTTTTACTAGTTCTCTTTGATAAAATAAGTGACCTGTTTTAGTTTGTTACTCTCTTATAGCTGCCAGCGTCTTCCTAATTGTTTATCCTAAATCTCCATTGTTTTCAAGAGTGTCCTTAGACTCATACTTTTCCACCCTCTACTGTCAATAATGTTAGTTTGCATGAGGAGAGCTTTGAAGCTTTCTGGTTTATGGCCTGCTTCTCCCTTTGGGGCAAAATCTCTGAGCCACTTCCCAGAGGTAGGGAGACAATGACAATAGACCAGTTCTTTTGAAGTGACTCATCTTCTTTATAAATAGAGTGATGTGTGAGAATGATAGTCTCTGATTTTCCTGGTTTTGATATACCAGCATTGAATTTCCGCTCCGTGAACAAGCTAAGGCAAGGTCTATATTTACTAATACACATGCCCTGTTATTTTTAGTCTTTATAGCCTGGTCAGAGCCTCCACCCATGAGTGAGGGCTGAGTGGAGAAAGGGAACTCTCAATCTCTAGGCTGTACTTGTTTGGAGCATAGCTTCTCCAAGACAGAAGTTTGGAGGATGAAACACTGTGACCCGTTCCTATTGAGGAGCTACTGTAGTTTTCGATGTAGATGTGGGGAAAGTTGAATTTCCATCATGTGGCCATATATGCCCATGTAGAGGTTCTGTCACACTAAACTGAAGGTGAAAAAAGGAGTGGATTGTGGCTTAAGTGCCTCAAGTGCACACTGTTCTTATTAACATTTAATAAATTTTAATGAATAAATGTTTCTTCATTTACTGTTTTTCCTAAGAACAATTTCTAGTAACTTAAAACGATTGTTTTGTTCTTTTTTTTTGATAATTTTCACCATAATTATTGTTTTATTGAGGTTGTCCCTTAGAGAAGCTTGTATTGTCATTCCAAAAATTCTGTTTCCAGTGTTACATATAAAGCTGCTAAGAGCATTACTGTACAAATCTTACCATGGGCATATGCTTTTTCACCCTTGGGTAAATATATGAGAGGGGAATGGCTAACTCAAATGGCAGGTATGTTTAAGTTTTTAAATTTTTATTTTTTATTATTAGCATATTCATGATTACAAATCATAATTTTTCTTTATGTCCTTTACCCAACCTATCACTCCCCAAACCCTCTCCATACGTACCCACCATCTCTAGTATCCTTAGGTTTGTTCTATCCTTCTGAAACTTCAATGTATTGTTATGGTTCCTTCCTTCCTTACTTACTTCTTTCCTTCCTTCCTTCCTTCCTCCCTCCCTCCCTCCCTCCCTCCCTTCTTTCCTTCCTTCCTTCCTTCCTTCCTTCCTTCCTTCCTTCCTTCCTTCCTTCCTTCCTTCCTTCCTTCCTTCCTTCCTTCTTTTCTTCCTTCCTTCCTTCTTTCCTTCTATCTTTCCCTCTTTCTTTTCTCCTTTCTTTCTTTCCTATCTTTTCCTCTTTCTTAGCAACCAGATATGAGTGAGAACATGTGGTATTTCTCTTTCCTTGTCTGGCTTATTTCACTTAACGTAATTTTCTCCAGATTCATCCACGTTGCTACAAATGTCAGCTTTTCATTCTTTTTTATGGCTGTGCAGCATTCTATTATGTATATAAACCACATTTTATTTATCCAGTCATCTGTTGAGGGACATTTAGGTTGGCTCCATATTTTGGCTATTGTAAATAGAGGTGCAATGAACATGGGAGTGCAGGTATCCCTTCAACATGATGATTTCTACTCCTTTGGACGTATACCTAAGTATAAATATAATCCCAGTAGTGGGATTGCTGGATCGTTTGGTAGTTCTATTTCTAGTTGTTTGAGAAATCTCCATACCATTTTCCATAAAGGTTGTGCTAATTTACAGTTCCACCAACAGCATAGAAGAGTTCCCCTTTTTTCTGCATTCTCACCAGCATTTGTTATCCTCTGTCCTTTTGATAATAGTCTAACTGGAATGAGATAATATTTTAATGTGGTTTTGATTTGCATTTCTCTGATGATTAGTGATGCTGAGCATTTTTTCATGTAACTCTTGGCCATTTGTATATCTTCCTTTGAAAAATGTCTATTCATCTCCTTTGCCAATTTTTTAACTGGATTATTTGTTTTTCTACTGTGTATTTGTTTGAGTTCTTAAGAAACTGTCAAACTTGCTTTCAAGATGCTTGCAATATTTCACATTTCTATCAGGAGTGTATAAGAGTTCCAGCTACTTCATAGCATCTACAATACTTGATATGGTAAATCTTTTTACTTTTAGACCTTCTATTAGTCATATAATTTCATCTCATTGTGGATTTAATTTTAATTTCCCTAATAAAAATGTTGGACGTCTTTTCATGTGCTTACTTGCCATCTATATATCTTTGGTGAAGTGCGTCATTAGATATTTTGTCCATTTTACTTTTAATTGGGTGTTTGTTTTCTTTTTAATGAGTTTTTAGAGTTCGGGGGGTTATTTTTTTGGTATTGCATATTTTTATGTTAGTTATGTATATTACTCTTAAGTGTAAATTCTTGTACGTAGCATACAGTTTGAAATTTTATTTTTGTTTAATTAAGACTCTTTTTTTTCCTTTTACCAGCTGAATTTTGTCCACTTATGTTTAAAAAATAAAACTAATATACAGAAGTAAGTAGAAAATCAACTGTATAAGTTTGTACAAGAGGTGCCAAATAAGAATCCTCCCACAGAAAGGGACCAGAGCAAGGAATGGACGGCTAAGAACAAGGGAGAGATTGGTGGGAAAGCAGGGGAGGGCAGTGAGAACCTGGTGAGGGTGCTGTGGAGTACAAAATACAAGCAGGATGGTGCTCAGGAGAAAGAGGTGCATGGCCTCAGCCACTGCCACATCTCTGACACCAAGATCAGCCAGGAGGAATTCTTCCTTGGGTAGAAAGAATATGCTCAGTCATGAGCACTTCCCAATGGTAACTCTTCTCCTGTTCCTACCCTGGCCCACCCCCACCACTGCCATTGTCTAGTCCCAGAGCTGTGGCTTATCACCCCACATGGGGGTTAATACTGCACAGCACACATCAACACTAAGCCCACACCACCCACAAAGCCTAGCTCAGCCCCTGTATGGCCTCCGCCACCCATATAACCCCAATTAGCCACCAGTGAAGCCCCACACATCTTCTTGGGCCCAGCCATCTAGATGCCTATGTGGCCTACCTGACCCAGCCACACATGAGGCACTACCTGCCCATGCAGGCCCAGCTGTCTAGCTGCCCACATGACCCCATCCACCTGGCCACCCACATGACCCCACATTCCTGTGCAGCCCTACCCACTGGCATATCCCCAGCAGCCCACGCTGCCATTCAGTCCCAGATATCCAGCCACCTATGTGGTCCTAGATGCCATAGCCACCCGCTGAGCTCTACCCACATGTGTAGGCCCAACCATCCAGCTACCTATACAGCCACAGTCTCCCCAGCCACCCACATGGCCATCACCCACCTGTAAGTTTAGCCATAGATGTAGCTGCCTGTGCCCCTTGAACTAATGAGTCTACCCAGAACTACTGAAACTACTGAGTCTACCTGGAACCAAAACAAAAACACCTCACCCAATAAGCAACATATAACAAATCTTCAGGAGGGAGTCTCTCTCCTCAAAAGCCACGTTAGAATAAAAGAAGAATTAACCACTCCACCAAATGACTAGAAATTAACTTAGGAATACTACTTTTATATATGTACATAAAGAAAATATGGCACCACAAAAGGAATACTATAAATATCAAATTTAAGATGTCAAAAAATAGGAAACACTTGAAATGTCTGAGGAGAAATTCTGAGAAACAATCTGAAAGAAATGCAGTAATACACAAGAAGACTCAGTTAGAGAACACAATAAAATGAGAAAAATAATCCAGGACCTGAAAGAGGAAATTTACAAAGAGATAAATACCATAAAAAAGAACGTAGCAGAACTCCTGAAAGCAAAAGACTCATTCAATGAAATAAAAACTATGACTGAGAGCATAAGTAACAAGCTAGAGCAGGCAGAAGAAAGAATCTTTGATCTCCCAGACAGTCTTTTTGAAATAAAATAAGTGGACAGAAAAAGAATTTAAAAAATGAAGAAAATCTAAGAGAGTTAGTAGACAACCTTATGCACACAAATATCCAAATCATGGGTGTTGAAGAGGGGGAGGAAAAAGGAAAAGACATTGAAAACATATTCAATGGAATAATAGTGGAAAGCTTCCCAGGTGCTGGTAGAGATATGGACTTTCAGATCCATGAGACTCAAAGATCCACAAACAGATTCAATCTTAAAAGGTCCCCTCTGAGACACGCTGTAGTCAAACTGTCAAAAGTCAGAGACAAAGAGAGAGTACTAAAAACAACAAAAGAAAAGTGTCAAGTCACCTACAAGGGAGTCCCCATCAGACTAACAGTAGACTTCTCAGCAGAAGCCCTACAGGCCATAACAGAATGGGATGATATATTAACAGTACTAAAAGAAAAAAGAAAAAAAACTGTCAGATAAGAATACTGTACCTAGGAAGGCTGTTCATCAGAAATGAAGGGAAAATAGTGCATCTCCCAGACAAACAAAAGCTATGGGAGTTCACCACCACATGACCAGCCCCACAAGGAGCTTTTTAAAAATCTTTAAGGAGCCCTTCACCTGGAACCTCAAAATACAGTAATTATCACTATGAACATACTAGAAATAACAAACACCACCAGTAGAGCAGACATGTAAACAAGGGAGAGAAAGAAACAATACCATACTACCTCAAAAACTAATAAACATTGAAGACAAACAATAAAAAGGAAAGAAAGGATCAAAAGATATTAAACCAACCAAACAAAAAGCAATTAAATGTCAGGAGAAAGACAATATCTTTCAATAATGATCCTAAATGTAAATGGATTAAATTTCCCACTCAAAAGTCACAAACCCAGTGATTAAATTAAAAAGCTAGACCTAACAATATACTATCTACAGGAGACTCACATCACATAAAGACACACATAGACAAAGTGAAGGGATGGAAAAAGACATACTATGCAGTGGAAACCAAAAACAAGCAGAAGTAGCTATTATTATATCAGATAAAAAAGAGTATAATCCAAAAACCATATTAACAGAGAAAGGACATTATATAATGATAAATGGACCTATCCATCCCAAAGACATAAAAATCATGAATATATATAAACCCAAATCTAGAAAACCCAGATATATAAAGCAAACACTATTAAACCTAAAGAATGAGATAGACCCCAATATGATAAGAGCTGGGGACCTGAACACCCTGATCTGTCATCATTGGACAGATCATCTAGGCAACAAATCAACAGAGAATTATGGGATTTAAACTACGCTTTGGACCAATTTAACCTGGAAGATATCTACAGAGCATTTCATCCAACAAGAACAGAATATGCATTCTTCTCATCAGTACATGGAACATTCTTCAGGATAGACCAAAAGTTAGGTCACAAATCAAGCCTCAACAAGTTTTTAAATGTTGAAATCATTTCTAGTAGCTTTTCAGACCATGACAGATTAAAACTAGAGATCAATAACAAGTGAAACTCTGGAAACTATACAAACACATGGAAATTAAACAACATGCTCCCTAAGAGCTGATAGATCCAACAATAAATTAAACAAGAAATAAAAAAATTTGTTGAAGCTAATTAAAATACAGATACATCATACCAAAACCTGTGGGATACAGTAAACACAGTACTAAGAGGTAAATTTATTGTAATAAATGCTAACAGCAAAGGAACAGGAAGTTTTCAAATAAACATTCTAATGCTACACCTCAAAGAACTAGAAAAAGAAGAACAATTCAATCCCAAAATTAGTACAAAGGAAGAAATAATTAAGATCAGAATAGAACTAAATGAAATAGAGACCCTAAAAATGATACAAATGATCAGTAAAACAAAAAGTTGGGTTTTTTTTTGAGAAGATAAACAAAATACACAAACTAGCTAGCCTAACTAAAGAACAAAAAGAGAGAAGACCCAAATGATAAAAATCAGAAATGGGAGAAAACATTATACCCAATACCAAAGAAATACAAAAAAATCATTAAATACAAAAATCCTCAACAAAATTTTAGCAAACCAAATACAGCAACACATCAAAAAAATTATACAACATGATCATATGGGATTGATCCCAGGAATGCAAGAATGTTTCAACATATGCATGTCAATAAATGTGATACACCATATCAACAAATGAAGGACAAAAATTATATGATTATCTCAATAGAGAAAAAGCATCTGACAAAATTCAACATCCTTTCATGATGACTCTCAGCAAATTAGGTATAGTAGCAAACTATATCAACATGATAAAGGCTATATATGATAAACCGACCACCAATATCATCCTGATTGGAGGAAACTCAAAACTTTTGCTTTAAGAACAGAAAAAAGACAAGAATGCCTACTCTCATCACTCATATTTAACATAGTATTGGAAGTACTAGCCAGAGAGGTTGGGCATGAGAAAGAAATAAAGGGATCCAGATTGGAAAAGATGAAGACAAACAGTCCCAGTTTGCAGATGCCATGATCCTATATAGAAAAACCTAAAGACTCTATCTACCAAAACAACAACAACAACAACAATAGGAACAAAAAAACAACTCTTAGTGCTGATAAGCAATTTCTGTAAAGTTGCAGGACACAAATCAACATGTGTTTTTGTACTCCGATAACAAACTAGCATAAAAAGAAATCAAGAGAGCAAGCCCATTTACAATAATCACCAAAAAATAAAATACGTAGGGATAAATTTATCCAAGGAGGTGAAAGATCTCTGCAATGAGAACTTCAAATTGCTGTTGAAAGAAATTAAAAAGGAAACAAAAAGATCAAAAGTCTTTCCATGCTCTTGGATTGAAAGAATTAAAATTGAGAAAATTTTGATACCACCTGAAGCCATCATTGGTTTCAATGCAATTCCCATCAAAATACTAATGACATTCTTCATGAAAATAGAAAAAGCAATCCTAACAGTCATATAGAACAACATAAGACTCTGAATAGTCAAAGCAATCCTGAACAACAACAACAACAAAATAAAGCCAATGTCATTACACTACCTGACTTCAAACTATATTACAAAGCTAACATAAACAAACAGTGTGATACTGGCATGAAAAAGGACATTGAGACCAATGGAACAGAATGAGAACCCAGACATCAACCCATACACTTACAGTCAGTTTTGACAAAGACACCAAGAACATACATCAGGGAAAAGAGTGCCTCTTCAATAAATGGTGTAGGGAAATCTGGACATCCATATGTAGAAGAATGAAACTAGACCCATACCTCTTGCCATATAACAAAATCAACTCAAAAAGGATTAAAGACTTAAGTATAAGACCTGAAACTATAAAATTCTTAAAAGAACCCATAGGGGAAACACTTCAGGAAGTAAGACCGGGCAAAGACTTCATGCAAAAGACCCAAAGAGCACAGGCAACAAAGGAAAAAATAAACAAATGGGATTATACCAAACTAAAAAGCCCCTGCACAGCAAAAGAAATTAACACAACAAAAAGTCAACCTACAGAGTGGGGAATATATTTGTAACTATGCATCTGAGAAAGGATTAATATCTAGAATATACAAGGAACTCAAACTTAGTTAAAAAAGCAAATAACCCAATTAAAAAATGGTCAAAAGATCTAAATAGGCATTTCTCAAGGGAAATATACAAATGGCCAACAGACACATGAAAAATCATTCCATATCACGCAGTATCAGGGAGATGAAAATCAAAACCAAATTGAGATATAATCTACCCCGGTTAGACTGGCTATTATCAAAAAGAGAATAACAAATGCTAGTGAGGATGTGGAGAAAGGGGAACCTTTCTATGCTGTTGATGTAAATGTAAACTAGTGCAGTCCTTATGGAAAACAGTATGGAGTTCTTCAGACAATTACAGACAGAACTGCCATATGATCCAGCAATCCCACTGATGGGTATATACTCAAAAGAATGTAAATTACCATGTTGAAGGGATGCCTGCACTCCCATGTTTATCTCAGCTCTATTTACAATAGCCAAGAGTTGGAACCAACCTAAATATCCATCGAAGGACAGCTGGATAAGGGAAATGTGGTGTAAATACTCAGTGGAATACTACTGTACCACCAAAAAGAATGAAATTCTGCCATACATAGCAAAATGAATGAACTTAGAGAAAATTATGTTAAGTAAAATAAGCCAGACACAGAAAGAGAAATACCATATGTCCTAACTCATAAGTGGGAGCTAAAAAAAAAAAAAAAAAAAAAAAAAGAACAAATACATAAAAAAAAAAAGATACAAAGATCACAATAATTCATTGAACTTTCAGGAGGAGAGAGCAGAACTGAGGTTTCCAGATGTGGAGATGGAGGAGGCAGAGGGGCTAGCAAGAAAGTGGTAAAGGACCCCCAAAATGATTACACCGTATAATGCTGAATATACTAATTATCCTGATTTGAGCATCACATATTGCAAAAAGATATTGATATGCAAGACAGTGCCTCATATATATGTACAATTTAATTTTGTTTCAATCAATACAAAATAAATTGCAATGAAAAGCAGTTTTCCCCTGTCCTTTATAATCCTCTGTATTCTCAGGCTTTTTTTCATGAGGTAAGCACTAGACTTTAGTTAGAGGTACTACCTACCTGTAAATTATAGATTTAAATATGGCTTTATTTTGATTGATATATTTCCTTCTGATCTTATTTATTCACTTTCTGCCATGATAGATGAGAATTCAGCTAACTTACAAAATGCATTCACAAATAGTGACAATTTAATAACTTTTGATTTCTATAGTTATACTTAATATATAAGGTACTTGAACTTCTGTTTTTTTATTTGCCCCCTTCTTATACTTTTTCTTTACTAAATGAAGAGTTTACCATTTCTAGATTTCTATCAGTTTTATCTTAAAATTGTATTAATGTTGGTAGCATTGAGATTCTGGCAATACGGACAAATGGATCCTCCTCTCCTATAGTTCACCAATTCTTCAAAATAATGTCTTCTCTACTTTGCAAATACAAATGATGACTTTCTTGTATAGATATTTGTAGTAGGGTTGGATATTTTTGACTTTCTTTTCTCTTATTAGGAGGATAAAAGAAAAATAAAGCACACATTGTTTATTCAATTATTAATATTATCAGTTTCTTAATAATTCTTTTTGTTACTTGGAACACATTTTTGAAGAAATCCTGTTGGAGCTTTCTCAAAGACAATTTTTTTTCTCACCATGTGATCAATCACTTCACAAAGTGCATAGCTGTCTCCCTGAACTTCATTGTTTCATAAAACTTTCGAGTTTTATGCTGTTCCTTGGATTCAAGGTTTTCCTCTTTCTTGATTCACTTATTTTATTGGAGCACTTCATCAGATAATAAAAGATAAATGCGAGCCACAGTAATACACATAATCTGGACTATAAATAAAAACTATTCAAACTCAAATTGGCTAATGCATAACAAGAGATTTATTAACTCAAGAAAATTCCAAGAATACAATAGTTGTATTAAAAGTCGTAACAAGTTCGTCACAGCTCATTCTCTTTCTATGTCTCAATTTTACTTTCATGTTTGGTTTCTTTAAAATAGTCTGTTTCCTCCTGATGGCCTCTGAATGATCCAGACATACATCTCTTCAAGCTTAAGTCCAGAGAAAACTTTTTCTCTGTATTAGTAACTACCCTACTATATAAAACCTACTGAACATGACTCTTATAGCTGACTGGGGTTATGTACACATATCTGATTCAATCAGCATGGTCAAATAAGAGGGGTATGTTGAGTGCCTCATGACGGGCTTACACACACTCATGGAGTTAGAAATTGTGCATAATGTTACCCTAACTACATCAATGGAGCTTGGAAAAGAAGTTCCCAAATGAGATTCTCTGTGCTAACATTAAACCAAAGGGAAAAATGAATGCTGAGAAGATAATGCAATTAATTCCCTTCTCAGGGGTAAGAACCTTTTTTATGCCTGCATTTTCAATTTTGCTATGGTAATAAACAGTCTCAAGATCTCAGTGACTTACAACAACATGCATTTTCTGGCTCACATTACATGAGGGCTGTGGATCAGCTTCAGTTCTGCTTGATTCAGCATGGCTCAGCTTTGCTCGGCTTGGCTCCATATCTTTTTATTCCAAGACCCAGACTGACAGAATAGCTTCTGTCTAGGAGGTGCATTCTCACAGCAGAGGGCAGAAGTGCCAGGGTGATGTCAAACCAAATCATGCAATAACCTGTAAAGCCTCCAGCTTGAATCTGGCAAATATCTTCCATTCGCATCCCAATTGCCAAAGCACATCACCTGCTCAAAACCTGTGGTCAGTGCCATGACAACATATGCACAGACAAATCACAGATCAGTTGACAGGGATGAATAATCCTATTACTAAAAAGGAGAGAATATTTTTTTCTGCCATTATAAAATCTACCCTGAATATAGAAATGTAGATTAAAAATTGTTTTCCTCCAAATTTTGGAGCTTTTTTTTTTGGCATTGAGTTTCACGAATGAAAAATAAGATGCTAGTCAGATCAATATTCTTTTACAGCTTATTTTATTTATTTTGCAAGTTTTCAGGATGCATTCTAACTGGCTTAGTGAAATTTTTGTTTACTGCATTATCAGATGTTTGGTTTTGCTTCGAGTACCTAAATCTAAACATTTTTTTTGCTGTAAAATATGTGGATCCTTTATTTTAATTGTTTTTATTGCTCTTTTCTCTCTTTGCTAATTTGGAAGGAGTATATTCTAACCATTGTTACTTTCTAAGAATGATTGCTCCTACATCTTTAAATTATATTAGCTAAATTTTATTTCTTAGTTATCTGCTGCAGAAATGAAACAGCATTCTTTAATTCCCTGCTGTGAAAGGACAATTATACCCTTCCCTGTCTGACCAACCCTCCCGATTTTTGGCAGACTCTTGGCTATTTTTGCCTCTCTTATTTTTCAGTGTATTGGCTTTTATTTTATAAAGTTAGAACACTTAGCTTTCTGTTTTGCAGCCAGTTGTTATAATTATTAGGATTTAATGATATACTTACCTAGACTTGGACTTCTCTCCTTATCCTGTTATTCTTTGACCTGTTGATTCATGTGTTTCTAATTTTTATTCATTATGAATTTGACTGGACTGCATCTTCAAATTTAATATTTGTATATTTCACATGTCTTTCTATGTTTTTTTATAAGAATGCTGTCCTTGTTTAGAATATTATTTAATACTTGCCCCCTGAACATTCTTTAGATATTGATTCATGATTTCCGGACTTTTGTGTGCTGTAGTAGACTGGGTTCGAGATCATGATTGTATTTTTTATGTTTGGCACATATACTAGTTTACGTCACATTCTCAGGTGTTCTGTATTTCATTTTCCTTGACATATGGTAAACTGTCCATGTACATAGTCAAGATTTGCATTGCAGTAAATAGCTTCTTGCATACTTTTTATTCTTTTTATTCCTGTCTCTTTGTCAGTGCTATGGTCTGAATGTGTGCCTCCAAAATTCAGGTGTTGAACCTTAATGGCCAATGTGACAGTATGAAAAAGTGGGTCCTTTAAGAGCTGATTAGGTCATGAGAGCTCCTCCTCTGTGAATGGGATTAAGGCCCTTACAAAAGAGGCTTCACAAAGAATTGAGCTCTCTTGCCCTTCTGCCTTCTGCCATGTGAGGACACAGTATTCCTCCTTTCTGGAGGATGCAGCAACTATGGGCCATCTTGGAAGTGGAGAGCAACTTTTACCAGACCACAGAACTTGCAGTGCCTTGATCTTGAACTTGCCAGCCTCCAGAATCATGAGAAAATAAATTTCTATTTTTTTATAAATTACTCAGTCTCAGGTATTTCATTATAGCAGCACAAAATGGACTGAGACAGGGATATCTCCTATTTGATTTTTTTTCTTTATATTTGCCTCTCCTCCTTTTAGTATGTTTTTAATTGCGGCAAAATTCTTTCAAGAATTAATCCTTTCTTTTAAAGTGTTCATTTTCCACATGTTTGAAAATTAATATTACTTGCTTCTGACAGTTCCATAGGAATATGCCATGGTAAGTCAGTGTTACCCTTGAAGAGATCTTAGAAGTTACATAGACACAGTCCTCATTTTACAATTAAGACCAAGAGGAGTTCAGCGTGATGCATTATTTACATGTGTTCCCACAGCCTCCTATCCTACCTGAGTTCTGTTTACAAAGCCACAAATCCGGAAGTCAGTCGATGAGAAAAAGAGTAAAGTGGTTCTTTATGATTGCCTTTTCTTTGTTCCTTACTTGCAATCTTCAATGTTTAGTACATTTTTAATAGATTAGGAAGCATGGACCCCAATGTCATGATGATAGCCTGTCTATACATACATTGTGCAGAAAAGAACCCAGCAAACTTAATGTGATAGCCACATCAAAATCTATATTCTCCAAATGTCCATCATTGGATGAGTGGATACGGAAAATATGGTACATCTACACAATGTAATACTACTCAGCTATAAAAACGAATGAAATACTGCCATTCGCAACAACATGGATGGACCTTGAGAGAATTATATTAAGTGAAACGAGTCAGGCACAGAAAGAGAAATACCACATGTTCTCAATTATTGGTGGGAGCTAAAAATTAATATATAAATTCACACACACACACACACACAAAACCGAGGGGTGGAGAGAAGATATAACAACCACAATTACTTGAAGTTGATATGACAAGCAAACAGAAAGGACATTGTTGGGGGGGAGTGAGGAGAGGGACGAGGGAGGGAGGTTTTGGTGATGGGGAGCAATAATCAGCCACAATGTATATCGACAAAATAAAATTTAAAAAATAAAGAAAGAAAGAAAGAAAGAAAGAAAGAAAAGAAAAATATCTATATTCTCAAATCCTCTCCACATTATACAAATTATGTTGAGTGAATAATTTTAAGAGTTTTACAAAATTCATTATCTCCAACAATGGAAGATATAATCTAAATTATATACAAAAGCCAGGAACTTAGGTGACTTATGCTGAAGCCACAATTTCTCTTTCATATTTTTAACAATTGGCTTGCTATTCTATTTCTGACATTTATGAACAAGGAAAATAGAGAAAGGCATAGTTTGAGAAAGCGCTTTGTTTTATATTGAAGAATTTTAACCATATATATGCCAATTCAGTTTCATCAGAAGGAAATTAGCCATATGTATCAGTCCATTTTTGTTGCTTACAAGATACTTGGAACTGGATAATTTATAAAGAAAATGAAATTTATTGCTTACAGTTTTAGAGGATAGGAAGTCCAAAGTCCAGGGAACACATCTGGTGGTGGCAATAGTGACCACCTCCCATTGCAAGATGGTGGAAGCAGAGAGAGCAGACAAAGTTCCTCATGCACTGTCCTTTCAAATCCCTCAGAACCATGCCCATGACCACCATTTTAATCCATTCACTACAGCATGGTCCTATAATCCAATCATCTCTTCAAGGCCCCAACTTTCAGTTACCACAATAGGATTTCCCGCCCTCAACAGTTACAGTGAGGATTAAGCTTCAATGAGGTTGGGGGAGCATCCAGTCTATAGCATCGTATAAGATTCCATCAGTAGATTCCATATTATTGGAACATTTCAGTTAGAAATGGGGCTAGGAACACTTATTCTGTTTTATAGACCCAGACAACCTAATGCATTAAATAGTTATCCTGAAGTGTATTCTTTCTGTGCTCATCAGGTAACCATCTATTGGCTCATCCTAGATAAATCTTTGCACAGTAAGAAGAAAGGAAACAAGCTGTAGATATAGCAAATATTTTACAACTTGACATCACATTCTGTTTATGTCCCAAATATAATGTTCTTCCTAATATATATAAAAAATGTCAAAATTATAAAATTCAGCAAATGAAAACATATATCATTATTTTTTCTTTTCAGACAAATCCTAGAAATCCTTAAAAGTGAAAATAATTATATTATGAATTAAGTTCAATGTTGCATAAAATTATATAAACAATTATTGATAATTAATATTACTAGGATACATGGTTTATAAAACTGAGTCTATTAAAAAAGCACCCAAATTTCCCTTTTTTTAACTTTTAAAAAAGGATTGGTTTAGATTTTTGGCTTACTCTCAAATATGTCCTCTTAAAAAATGACTCTATAGCTCTATTTCTTTGCTTGAGAAAATACCATTTGACTGGAGAAGATGATTTGATTCCTATGATTGCTGGAAAGTAAACCTGAATTATATTTGAAGTTATTTAGGACTGTTTCAAAAACATAAATATTTTAACATCAGTTTAAGCTTTTTATTTAAACGGTTGTGGTGATTTACAGAATAAACAGCCAGCCAAATACGTTTTAAAAACATTATTTATTCGTTCTTCCAAACATTGTATGTCAAAATTTCCTATGCACTCGTGTATTTACCACAGTCTTGGTGATCAGCTTTTTCACAACAAAACATTGCTGTTGCCAAGATATTGGATTAATGACTATGTTTACCTTTGCAGCAATGGAAAATATTAAACTATGCAGAATTTTAAGCTTAGAGGTCTGACTAATGCTGCAGAACTAGTTGAAATTTGCTTAACTCAAGCAGTATGTCTGAAAAGGTTGAATAACAATTCTTGTTCTTTGTCTTTGCAAGTCAGTGTCAGTAAACATATTTGTACCAACGTGACTATTTTTATACTTCTTTGTGTACATTAATTTCATACTCTTCTTGGGTACACAATGTAAAATTAAAGATTTGTTTAGATATTATAATTTGAGCATATTCAGACATGCTGAGTTCTCAGTAATATGAAAAGTGTGGAGAGAGAGAATGTTGGGGGTTGTATAGTATCTAAAAAGAAATTGTGTCCCTATAATTGGCTTTCTTAAAAGCAGTCTGTTTTACAGGAAGCAATGTGCAAAAGGGTAAAAGTTTAGGTTTGCTGTAAGCAGGTTTGGGTACATGAAAGAAGAATTTATGAACCAGTACTACTTGGTTTTCATAATGGAGGTAATATTCAAAGTCCATGGTGACTTTGTCAAGAAGGACACCACCCTGGCACTGAATTATGGGAAATAGGACTCAGTTTCTGTGGGTGGTAGTTTTTTTTTTTTTTTTTTTTTCTGCTTAAGTGGTTTTAGGGTGGGTTTCTAAGTACATCATTGAACTATTGGGAAGAAAAGTTGAAAAGGGAAAGAATAGTTATGTGCATATGTTTAACCTGAGGGAAGGAAGAGGAGGAAGAAGAGGAAGAGAAGGTCTGGGGATTCATGGAAAGTTAACTGGTAAACTCCATAGGTAACTAGAACTTACCTCAGGTGTTGGTTTTATTAATGAAAACCTCAGCATAGGCCATATCCTCTGGTTGAACAGAGGCTGCTAATTTCCTTTTGTCCTGCTCAGAACTGACTCAAGAACTAAGAATGACTAATCAAGTAAAGGTTGATTTGAGCAATTTCATCTATTATGAACCTGGGATGTTAGGAGAAATAAATTAATAAAATATCTTGTCTATTCTTGTGTTATATCATTGGGGGGGGACATAATGATTTATGATTTATGAAACAGCTACCATATATTTCATAGACAATATGTATGCAGTTTAGTAGGATTTAATGAATTGTGGGGTAATTAATATTCCAAAGTTTAATTTTAAGCCCTGGTATAAAAAATAGATTTCATAGGGAAGAAAATTTTGCTAACAAGTTTTAGTTGTTTCTTTGTTTTGATTTCTTTTTTTAAAAATTGAAACATAATTGATTATATATACTTGTAGGGAACAGATTTGAATGTCAATACAGGTGTATTAAATGTGTCAATCAAATCAGGATATTTAGTACACTCATGTTTATAAAACATAATCAATGTTTGTGACCCCTTAACTAATTTCTCACTAGCTCCCCTCCCCTTTCCCACTTCTAATAACCACAGTTCTGCTCTCTTTTTTTTTTTAGTCAAATGTATTACTGTGATTCAGTCTTTCTTTTCCTTCCTTCCTTCCTTCCTTCCTTCCTTCCTTCCTTCCTTCCTTCCTTCCTTCCTTCCTTCCTTCCTTCCTCTCTGTCTCTTTCTTTCTTTCTTTTTCTACTATGAATGAGGACATGCAGTATTGCTCTTTCTGTGCCTGGCTTATTTCACTTAACATAATTTTCTCTTAAGTTCGTCCATGTGGCTGCAAATGGGAGAATTTCATTCTTTCTTATGGTGGAGTAGTATTCTATTGAGTATATATACCACATTTTCCTTATCCAGCCATCTTTAGACGAACATTTAGGTTGGTTTCACATCTTAGCTATTGTAAATAGAGCTACAGTAAACATGGGAGTGAAGTTATCTCTTTGACCTGATAATTTCCATTCCTTTGAGTATATACTCAGCAGTGGGATTGGGGATCATATGGCAGTTCTATCTGTAGTTGTCTGAGGATTCTCCATGCTATTTTCCATAATGGCTGCACTAATTTCCATTCCATCAGCAGTGTAAGAGGGTTTGCCTTTCTCCATATCCTCTCCAGCATTTGTTTTTCTGTTTTTTATAATAGCCAGTGTAACTGGGGTGAGATGATATTTCAATGTGGTTTTGATTTGCATTTCCCTGATGCAGAGTGATGTGGAGCATTTTTTTGTGTGTCTGTTGGCCACTTGTATATCTTCCTTTGAGAGATGTCCATTCAGCTCCTTTGCCCATTTTTTAATCGGGTTACTTGTTTTCTTACTGTTGAGTTGTTTGAGTTTTTTGTATATTCTAGATATCAATCCTTTGTCGGATCCATAGCTTGCAAATATTTCTCCCATTATGAAGGTTGTGTTTTCGTTCTGTTAATTGTTTCTTTTGCTGTGCAGAGGCTTTTTAGTTTGTTATAATCCTATTTGTTTGTGTTTCTTTTGTTGCCTGTGCATTTGGGATCTTATTCATAAAGTCTTTGTCCATTCCTTTATCCTGAAGTGTTTCCCCTATGTTTTCTTTTAGAAGTTTTATAATTTCAGGTCATACATTTAAGTCTTTAACTCATTTTTGAGTTGATTTTGGTACATGGTGAAAGGTACGGTTCTAGTTTCATCCTTCTACATATGGATGTCCAGTTTTCCCAGTCCATTTATTGAAGAGGCAGTCTGTTTGTTGTTTTATATCTCTCAATCTTCAGTAACTTTCTATATGCATGTGCATCCTCACTGCCATAACTAAACACAATCTCAATGAAAGCCTCAATTTCAGCACTATATGCTCAACACCAAGAACTGGTTCAGGAAGCCCTCAGTCAAGATGTGTTGAACCGACAATATCCCATTGCATGCTTGGAGTGACTTAGATTAATGATATTTCTTGGCATTGGTCAAATGGAAGCATCTATGTTAAAATGCATAGTTATAGTCCTCTCTTAGATATGTGTAGGCATCCACCTCTATTAGCACACTCATGCTTTTAGCATAGTATTTAGAATTTTTTCTTTAGCTACATAAAGTATTTCTCAAAGCTTTGGAAATTTGTGTCTTTCTCTCAAACTCCTCTCACATACTAAAGCCTAAATAAATCCAAAACTCAGAGTATATTTGGAAACAATAATTTCCTCATTCCTATATTTGGTACTCTTTTTCACAAATAATTAAGTAGACAAATACATAGACAGAAACTACCATCTTCCCACATATGAGATATATCATTTTTCTCAAAAAACGGAATGTTCATTAATCATGTATTGAGTAATGTGCTTTGTGCTGGGAAGAGTGATAAATTTGGGGAACTCTGAGATTAATTAAGATCCAGTTTTTTTCAGTCTAGATACTCACAGTCCAGAAGGCAAGACTGAACTGTGAAGAGCAAACAAGTATATAATTAGAGAGGGGATGGAATAGAGGGTTTATAAAGTGTTAAGAAATAGCCAATTAATTCTGGCACCTAATGATTGACACTCTACTATACCTTACATATATTTTCATTTTGTTATTCTGTAATTTGTGATCAAAGACTCCCTATTAGTCAGTAACAATAATATACAGAAGATAAAAATGTATTTGCAAACAATAGTTGTTTAATTGGCTTTGGCAAGTTCTAGGTAAGTTATAATATATTTTTAAATGAAAGCAGTTAACTTCCATTTTCTTTATGTCTTTAATAAATCACTAAAAATTATGGTCAGACCTGAGATAGGAGAGTTGATAAATCCATTTGATGTTAAACTCCTATTAAAATTTCTACACAAGTTGTGATGTCATTAGACATAAAGGCATTAAAGTGTTCAGGTCAATGACTTTAATAAATGTATATTATGTGCTTTGTTAAGAGAAACACATATTATCCCACACCTCCTACTTCAGTAGTTTTATCTTACTGCCTAGGAAATAAAAATATTGAAATAACACTTCTGGTCACTCCTCAACCCCATAATTGACCATAATACAGAAAATACAACAACTTATCTAGCTGGTAGAATTAGTAAAATGGCTGCTGAGAATGCATAAATCATGCCTCTCACTCTCAAACTCTTTCTTTCCTTCTCTGTACTCACTTCTTGAAATGGTTTTCCTGAATGAGTGTAAGGCCTTTCTGTTCCTATCATCCATACAAGAAACAACAGAGCAAGAACCAACTGTGCAAAACTGTATTGTGCTTATATCTTTGCCCGAGGTAAATTTATGGGGTAAGTTATAGAATGCTTAATTTGGTTTTGGGTCTAAGGCATGTTTTTATACTCTACTCCAGCTTTCCCAGGGATCACTGTATTACTACTGTGTCTCTGTCATAATTGGTTCTGAATTCAGAGGGCAGTAAGTCATGATTTTATCATGTCAAACGCCAGCACACTTTTATTTGTGAACAACCATGTTGAACATTACAGTGGTTGCAAAAGTTAGTACACCCTCTGCCTTCAAAGAGAGTTAAATAGGGATAAGATTATTACCCTAGGTCATTACCCAAAGAGCTGCAATGTAAGACCAATCATGTCTAAGGGTATAAAATAAAGGTTGTGATAGAGACTACTAGTTGCCTGTCTCAATTTCCAATATCTCTCTTAAAATGCTGTCAAAATTGTAGTTTACATTTCTTGATATTCATTCAGCTAGGTGGCATCATTTGGTTGACTACATGCTGGTCAATAGATTGGAAGTCAATGTATTATGTGGAAGCATTCAGGTAATTTGTTTAAAAGAGAACTAGAATGTCTCTTTGTCTGTGTTTACTTTTTTACCTCATCCTGCTGCTTGGGATGTGTCTTCTGTAAGTGGAGGTCTATTTTAGTCTATGGGGATATGAGTCACGTCTTAGTCTCAGTGAAACAAGCTGAAAACAACTTGGGTTCCCAATGACTAAAAGTCACCATTCCAATCCTAGTGACTGCTCACTTCTGAACTTTTTATGAGAAAATTTTAAACTTCTATTTTTTGAAAGGACCATTTTTATGATATCTATTATGTACAGACAAACTGACCTTTAGATACTCAGTTATGGAGCAAAGGAAAAAACTTTTGGAGGTTGATGACATATGAGGTAACTTTTAAAGGATAAATAGGAATTATATATGTTGCTATACTGGAGGTAGTAGAGTGTTTTAGATTAGGTCACAGCACGTGCCAGAAAGCTGAGTGGCTGTTTAGAAATTTTAAAAAATAAAAATCACCTTGCTTTGTGGGAGTGGGGAGTATATAAAAGGGGCCCAAATCAGGAGGGCCTTGAAGCCAGACTCAACAATAATTGGCAATTGGGTAAATAGAGACTGTTAGACCAGAGAGAGAGAATCATTCTGTACTTGAAGAAGGTAAACATAGCCCCAGCAGCCTCACCCAGTGTTCACTCCAGCTGAAGAACTGCAGAGTGCCCCAGAATCAGTTTCAGCTTCAAGGTCCTGCCCACAGACCCAGCAACCCTTCCTCCCTCCAGGGTAGACCACTCCAGTAAGGAGCAAATGACAGAAATAGACCCCCACATTTCCGCAGTAAGTTAAATGTAAATGTATTAAATTTCCCATTTAAAAAATTTAGAATGGCTAAATGGATTTTTAAAAAAAGACCCAAATACATGCTGCCTACAAGAAACTCACTTAACCTGTAAAGATGCACATAGATTAAAAACAAAGGAATGGAAAAATATATGCCAATGATGAGTAACTTGATTTACTCAGTAATCAGCAGTCTCCCAACAAAGAATACACCAGGACCAAATGGCTTCACTGCTGAATTATACCAAACTTTTAAAGAAGAATTAATTCAAATTCTTTGTAAACTACTTCAAGAAAATCAAATTTCAGGGTATTCTCCCAAGCTCTTTCTATAAGGCCAGCATTACTCTGATAAAAAATCAGACAAGGACACAGCAAACTACAGGCCAACATCCAAAATAAACTTAGACATAAGAGTCTTCAAAAAAAAAAAAAATACAAGCAAACAGAATTCAACAGCCCATCGAAAAGATTATCCACCATTATCAAGTGGGATTTATCACAGGAATGCAAAGATGGTTCAACATACACAAATCAATATATTTGATACATCATATCAATAGAATGAAGGACAAAAGCCATGTGTTCATCTCAATAGATGTGTAAAAAGCATTTGATAAAAGTCAAAACCACTTTGTGATAAAAACTCTCAACAAATTAGGTATAGAAGGAACACACTGCAACATAATAAAGGCCATACAGGGTTCTTCAAAAAGTTTGTGGATAGATAGAATTAAAAGATAACACAAATCTTTCCATGAACTTTTGAAGAACCTTGTATGTAACAAATCTACAGATAAGTGAGGGAAAGGTTGAAAGCTTTTCCTCTAAGCTCAGAAACAAGACAAGGATGCCTGCTTTTACCACTCTCACTCAACATAGTACTGGAAGTCCTAGCCAAAGTAATTAGGCAAGAGAATGAAATAAAGAGCATCCAATTTGAAAAAGAGGAAACCAAATTGTCTTTATTTGCACATGTCATGGTCTTATATATAGAAAAGCCTCTACCAAAATAATCTTAGAATTGATAAATGAATTCAGTGAAGTTGCATGTGACAAAATCAACATAAAAATATCACTACTGTTTCTATACACCAAAAACAAACCAGCTGAAAAAAAGAGATAAAGAAAGCAATGTCATTAACAATAGCTACAAAAAATAATAAAATACCTAAGAATAAATTTAACCAAGGCAATGAAACATCTCCACTATGAAAACGACAAAACACAGATGAAAGTAATTAGAGTACATAAAAAATTGGAAAGACATCCCATGTTCATATATTGAAAGAATTAATATTGTCAAAATGACCTTAGTACCCAAAGTGATTTACAGATTTGAGGCAATTCTTATAAAAATGCAAGTAACATTCTTCACGGAAGTAGAAAAACAATCTTAAAATTTATATGGAACTATGAAAGACCCCAATTAGCCAAAGTAATTCTGAACAAAAAGCACAAAGCTAAAGGCATCACACTACCTGACTTCAAAATACACTACAAAGCTATAGAATCTGAAACTGCGTGTTACTGGCATTAAAACCAAGACATGGATCAGTGAAACTGAACAGAGAACCCAGAAATAAACCCATGTACCTGCAAGCCAACTGGTTTTTAACAAAGGCATCAAGAACGTATACTTGGAAAGGACAGCATCTTCAATAAATGGTACTGGGAAAGCTGGTTATTCTTATGCAGAAGGATAAAACTAGAATAAAACTAGACCCCTTTCTTTCACTGTATATGAAAATCAACTCAAAATGAATTAAAGACTTAAGTGTAATGCCTGAAACTATAAAACTGCTAGAAGAAAACATAGGGGAAATGCTTCAAGACATCAGTCTAGACAAAAATTTTACGGAGAAGACATCTGAAGCAGAGGCAACAAAAGCCGAAATAGGCAAGTAGAATTACATCAAACTAAAAAGTCTCTGCACAGAAAAGGGACCAATCAACAAAGTGTAGAAACAATCTGCAGAATGGGCGAAAATTATTGCAAACTATTCATCCAACAAGGGATAAATATCCAGAGTATACAAGGACCTCAAACAACTCAATAGCAACAAAACCCAAGTAATTCAATTAAAAGATGGGCAAATGACCTGAACAGACATTTCTCAAAGGAACACATATAAATGGTGAATAGGTATATGAAAAAATTCTTGATATCACTAATCATTAGGGAAATTAAAATCAAACCCACAAAGAGTTATCATCTCACCCTAGTTAGAATGGCTATTATCAAAAAAACAAAAAACAAATGTTGGTGAGGATGTGGAGAAAAGGGAATTCTAATACATTATTGGTGGGAATGTAAATTAGTATAGCCATTATGGAAAATAGTATGGTAGTTCCTCAAAAACTAAAAATAGAACTACCATATTATCTACCAATCTTATTGCTATATATTTATCCAAAGGAAAGAAAATCAATATACCAAAGAAATGTCTGTACCCTAATATTTATTGCAGCAGATTTCATAATAGCCAAGATATGGAGTCAACCTAAGTTTCCATCAAGAAATGATTGGATAAAGAAAATATGGTATATATACACAATGGAATACTATTCAGCCATAGAAAAGAATGAAATCCTGTCATTTGTTGCAACATGGATGAGCCTAGAATACATTACGTTAAGTTAAATAAATCAAGCACACACAAAAAATACCACATGTTCTCACTCATATGTGGGAGCTAAAAAACTTGTGCACCTCAAAGTATAGAATAGAATTGAGGTTACTAGAGACTGGGAAGAGTAGGGACGTGGAAATAGGGAAAGGCTGGGTAACAAATGCAAGCTTACAGCTAGATAGGAAGAATAAGTTCTAGTGTTCTATAGTAGTGTTAGCTGTCTATATATAACAACAATGTGTTGTATATTTTCAAATGGCTAGAAGAGAGGAATTCAAATGTCTTTATCACAAAAATAAAAATGATAACTGTTTGTGGTAATTAATTAGCCTGACTTGATAATCACATATTATAGACATGTATCAAAATATTATTCTGCACCTCATAAATACTCATATCTATTAAAAGTAAAATTTAAAAAAGAAGATAAACATGGAAGCAATGAGAAATGGAGATTTACCAGAAATGTGATAAACAGGGGTGATAGATTATGCAAAGGGAAGAAGTCTTTAACTTTGGAATTGGCAGTGAGAATAGAAAGTAGAGATACATGCAATAATATCATATACCATCAAATATCCTGAAAGGGTTGTCTACTCTAATGTCTTAAATCCTCATATTCATCCACTCTTTAAATCATTACAGTTCTGTTCCAGAGGCCATCAGAACTCCTCTTCTTTAAGCTTCCATTGACAAAAGACTGCTATTCACTGGTCTCTTCTCTGTTTCCAGTGTAGTTCCTTCTGCAGCATTGGACAGTGCTGGAGACCTAACACTACTTAAAATTCTGTCAGTGGCCTATGAGATAATCTCTCCTGGGTTTTTAGCCATTCTTTGTCAGAAACTGTATTAGTCAGGATTCTCCAAAGAGCAGAGCCAATAGGATGTGTGTGTGTGTGTGTGTGTGTGTGTGTGTGTGTGTGTGTGTGTGTGTGTGTGTGTGTGTGTGTGTGTGTGTGTGTGTTTGTGCATAGAGGGAGAGAGATTGATTTTAAGGAATTGGTTCATGCTATTGGGGAACTGACCAGTCTGTAATCTGCAGGCTTGCAGCTGGAGGTCCACAGAAGTGTTGATATTGGAGCTTGAGTCTGAAGACAACCTAGAAGCAGAATTGCCTCTTCCTTGAGTGACCTCAATCTATTTTCTTATAAGGTCTCCAACTGATTGGCTGAGACCCACCTGGCGCAGTCCATGCCATGGCAGGATCCTAAAGGAGTCAGCTTGGGCTGCCCTCTCTGAGTTGGCAAGGCTGCTGGAGGGGGAGCTGTTGGCAAGGTCGCAGCTATGAGCACTTGCTACAACCGTAAGGATCTCTGCCTTGGCATAGTGGTACTGCTTTTACTTTCAATATCTTGGTTAGCATGGCAGTTCTCTGAATTCCCAAAAGATTATAAAAATAACCCAAATGATTTTGCGGTCATTGAACTAAACATTCCCACAGAGGATCCGAGTAAACTGGACAATTTAAAATTATCACCTTATGATAAATTGACCACGTCAACATATGTTCCAAAAGCACCACTCATGACTAAATATGAGCTGCAGCCTAATGTAAGTTGGCAAACATCATTTACTGGAGATTATATTAATGACAAGAGAATGGTTGGTATTAATGGGAAATTATATGATTGGGATAAATTAAGTATATGGGAATGAAACCGTAGAATTCCCTTTACTTGCTGGTGTCCAGTTTTAAATAAATCATTAAGAATCAGGTGTTAGGATAAAAACATATGCTGTAAAATTATTAAACCTACAAAATTAGATCTTAGAAAATAAGAGAATGTAACTGGTTTTGTGAGGGATGGTGCTGTGCACAAGGACACTTTAACATTTAGATCAAGATTACAGGGCCACAGCAAATGCATAACCTCAAGATGTACATGATAATGCTGCTCAAATATCCACTGTTCTTTTTCCATATGAACAGTAGCTTCATTCCATTAAAATATAAAATCATTACACCCCCATTAGAATTTAAATATTAGCATTATTCCTTTTAGCAAATTTGTACTTACATTTAGCAATAGACATAGGTCATATGATAGTACTGTCTATCACTTTACAACTGCAATAGTCCCACCCTGTTAATAGGGTAGATATTAACCACAGCTTGCCAACCGGAAAAGGTCACAGGTTAACTTCAAGACAATGAGAAGATGGTCCCGATCTGATAACCTGATACCAAAAGGAAGAAGCACGATCTAATCACCTGAGACATGCTAACAAAGGAAAATCAAAAACAAACAAACAAACAAAAAAAACTGGCTTCCCCTGTCCTTTTTGAATTACTAATTCAAGCTTGCTGATGTAATAAAAATAGTACCCAAAAACCCCCTGCAGAGAAAAAACTAAATAAAAGGCATTGTCTCATGCTCTATTGTGTTCCAGCTGCAACACGCTGACAGTCTGCAGAGAGAGAACATGCATACTGATGCATTGAGGTCTCTGTCTGTGTTTGTTATTTTCGCCGACCCTCCCTCTCCCTTTTTGGGTACCCACAACTCAACTGGAGCTGTTCTCCGGCACCCACCCACATTATGCTCCGCCCAAACCCACTGTAGCTGTTGAGGGTGGGAAATCCCATTATGGTAATTGAAAGGTGGGGCCTTGAAAGGGTGATAGTGAATGGATTAATAATGGTGGTCAGGGGTATGGTTCTGAGGGCTTTAAAAGAAGAGCACATGAGAGGTTAGTCTCTCTCTGCTCTGCCATTTCACAATGTGATACCCTGCGGTCACTGTTGCCACCACCAAGACACTCACTAGATATGATCACTGGACTTTTGACTTCCCAGCCTCTTAAACTTTAAGCAATAAATTTTGTTTTCTTCATAAATTACCCAGTTCCAAGTATTTTGTTATAAGCAACAGAAATAGACGAATTCAGAGGATAATCTGCTTTACTCAAATTGTACTGATTAAATGTTAATCTCATCTGAAAATACATTCACAGATACATCTAAGAGAAGCCAAATTTGGAGAATAGGAGGATAAAAATAGTCAAAACAGACAAGAAGACACCAGAATAAAGGATGATGGTTCAGAGGGAAAGACAAATAGAAACAGCTAGCTATCATGTTGCTGGGGGTGCTCTCAGTAGTACCAAATGGATCAGAAACTTCAGTGAAGATGTAAACTGAGGTGCAGGTAATTAGATTTGGTTACCAAAAGATAATTGGGAATATTATTGGAAAAAGGCCTGGGTTCATTGAAATAGAGATGTGTGGGGAAAAACAGTTTAAAAACAAATATTTAAAAACAGAAAACTGCAACAGCAGTCTCAAAGGGGAAAACCATGAAAAATCATGATTGGAGGATATGCAAGTCATGAAGTCATTCTGCGAGTGTGCTATAAGAACTTAGACAAAATGATGAATCTCTCTTATTCAGTTTTCTCATCTATAAGATGGGGATGATATATACTTTTTAAAGGTCTCTCTGTGTGTGTATATATGTATATGTATATACACACATTCTTACATATATAGGATTGTAGAAAATATTTAAATAAAATAGGACACATTAATTGCTTGATACGTAGTGGGTATTGGCCTAGTCTACGTGTCATCTGATATGATGGGATTTCCTATACAGCCACTTTTTCCCTGAAGTAAAAGTGAAATTGCCCCAATACTGTTCCTGCCCTCTCTGTCACTGAAGCTGAAAACAGCTAGTTCAATGTTTTGCGAGTCATAGAGATACGTATCAGATGAGTATTACCTGTGCGTTGTGTGGAGTGAAAGTAGGAGCTTCTCGCATTCAGGGGATTGTGTTTATCTGAATCTTCTGTGTATCTACGTGGACCAGTTTAGGTTTGTTTCTCAGACTAGGGCTTGATGAAATATGGTTAAGATCATATTGATTAGACAACCTACAACAGAGTTTATCAACCTCGGAAATATTGACATCTTGGGTTGGATAGGTCTTGAAGGGTGAAAGTCCCACCCTGTGCATTGTTGGAGGTTTAGCAGCATTCCTAGCCTCTACTAACTAAATGTGAGTAGCAACCCCCTTAATGTGACAACCTAAAATGTCTCCAGATATTGCCAAATGTCCCTGGGTGGAGGAAGGTATAAAATCTCTCCCCTTCCCCAGTTCAGAACCACTGCCCTGCAACCACCCAAATGCAGTGGATAGCAATCATTCTGTTTGGGGCCTAATGTGGGGGGGTGCTTTACATATATATGTATGAGTAGAAAGCATTTTGCCTTTGGATATTCAAAATGTGGCTGTATTTTTTCAATGGTCTAGCTAATTACTAAGATTGTTAGTCCAGTAGTTTGTGATAGGGATCAAGGGGTCATCTTTATTTAAATAAAACATTTTATTAGAAAAAAACAAATTAAAATTTTGGACTGTGCGAATAATCTTATGTCTCAATTAATGGCAGTCAGAAAATAATCCTTGTGTAGCAATCCCAGAACCATTTCTATTATCATCTAATAGAAGATTCCAGTATTAAAGGAAACTCTGTTATAGGGAACCCCAGACTATGGGAGAACCAAGATATTCTATTGTGTTTATTGATGGCAAAAATTAAATATTTTCAAAGTCCATTAGAGAACTGACAAAAGATACCCAGCAGATTCACAAATACTCATGCTCAGTTTCTCTCCTAGATTAAGCCCTTGCATAGCACATTAGCTTCTCTATACCTTCAAAGAACTCTTCAGAGATTTAACTGTTTTTAACAAAATGGCCTCTAATGCAAATGAACCTCAATTCTCTAATTCTAAATGCCTTCTTTTAGAAGCCTTGAATTTTAAAGTCTAGATTCTTGCAGGGATTGGATACTAATTCTTTCAAAATAATTTAAAATTCACCAAAAACTAAAAAATCAGATTATAAAAAATCAATTTGCTTTCTTAACAATCTATTTTTTATTATAAATTGAAAAGCTGGCTGGGGCTGAAATTGGTAGCAGAACAACTTCCTATTATTTTATAACATCGAGAGTCATGCTATTAGCCTGGTAAAAACCTTCTCTGACAATTCTCCTTCAAAATAAACACCCTGTGCCTTTTGTGGGTATCTTTACAATCTGCCCTCTGCAGACCACATTTCTACTTTCACTCCATTCACTATCCACATGTCCTATCCACTCCATGCTGAGGACACCTACACTACATGGTTTCCTGAACTTACTGTGCACATCATGCATCAGTACTTTGCAGGCTTTCTTCTCTCACTTCTTCATGGAACTGACTCCTGATACAGATCTATGACATGGCTCAAATGTAGGTTGCTCTGGAAAGTCCTCCCTTGACTCAGTTTTAATCACATGGGTTTATCATGCTCTCAGAGGATGTCAGCCATGAGGTTGTGTCTGGCCAACCTCCCATTACAGGGAGCATCACCAACCAAGAATCATCTACTATGCTCTGAACTGCATGGCTGCATTTGTGCCAAGGCCACACCTCTCATAGGCTATGTCTAGTCAATGACCAAGTGTGGTGAGACAGACATCTTGGGAGACATGGGACCATTCTGATTCTGACTTTGCCTCAATGACTCTGCTGCTTTGCTGGGTATTTCTTAGACTACCCAGCAGGCTAGGAAACATTCACCCACACCACCATCCCGCGCTCTTTACTGAGTAAGTCTTGCATACAGTTTCTCAAGCCTTTCCACTTTCTCCCTATGTTCACTTACAGGCATTTCCCCAAAGAAAATCTTCGCAAACTTTGCATGCTTAATCCTGTCTTAGCATCTGCTTCTTGGAGGACCCAGAGTAACACACACAAGCCCCGATGTAGGTATCTAACTAGATATCCCTTATACTGTATTGTACTTGTATATTAACTAATTGATTGTTGACACTAGATTATGATCTTTTTGTCACTGGGGATTGGGTCTTCTTTTTCTCTATCCTTAGTGCAATATTTAGGTAGCATTCAATACATATCTGTCAAATGAAAGACTAAATCACTCCCTTTACTGAGCTTTCAATCCTACGGACAAACATGACTAAATCCATTTAAAAAATTGACTTACTGCAAGGCACTCTTGTTGCTATAGGATACAGAAAGCTATTAAGATAATTCCCCATTTCTCAGGCTATAATTTTAGATCTGGAGATAGAAAAATATAAATACATTATGTTCATATAAAGGCTTACATGGGCACTAGAGTGTGTGCGAGAGAGAGAGAGAGAGAGAAGAGAGAGAGAGAAGTGACATTAAGAGGTTTAAAAGAGAATTCATTGTGGGTTGACAAAATTGTGGGTATGGTTTCATCAGGAATAGTCTTCCCTTGACGATGTACAGATAGTTTACCCCCTAAAATAAAGGATATATAACTGGCAAGGAAAAGGACAAGAATCTTGAAGATAGGAGCCCTCATGGAGTCTTTGGGCATGAGTAGACTTATTTGGCTGCCATAAAGTGTTAATTTGGGAGTATAAGATCATGGATAACATTAAATGTCAGGCTAAGGAGTTTTTTTATAAAATCCTTCCCCTTATTATTTGCACAACAGTCACCCTCACTGGCCTTCTTGCTGTTCCAGGAACATTAAGCATGCTGCTACGTCAGGTATCATTAGTTTTCTTTCCTTTTTCTCACTATATTCAAATGTTACTTTCTCAGTGCCTCCTTTCCCACCATTCTACATAAGGCTTCAAACCCATTCCAAAACTTTATGTCATTTTCCACTAGACCCATCACTAACATTCTATGTATTCAATTTATTTAATATTGTTTATTTTTTACCTATTCACAGAAATGTAAGCCCAGTAGGAGTATAGAATTTTGTCTCTTTTGTTCACTATTATATTTTCACTGTCTGAATTAGTAACCAATACATATGAGAATACCTCAAAACATTAATGGAAAGAGGGCTGGCTGGTTAAGCTTGGTTGATTAGAACATGGTGCTGACAACACCAAGGTCCAAAGTTCAATCCCTGTACCAGTCAGCTGCCAGAAAAGAAAAAAAATAAAAGTTCATGGAAAGATTTGTATCATCTTTTTATTCTATTTTTCCATGAACTTTTTGAAGTACCTTTGTATTAAGAATTCAGGATATATTTATTGAACTAATTAAAAGTAAGGAGTCACTCAGCATTGCTAAATGAGGACAGGAATATTATGTATTTTGAAGCAATGACCAAGGAAACATTGCATGCATCTAAAAGCAGCAGAATAAGTCACTTAGAGTGAGAGTGATGATGAGAGGCAGAAAAAATGGTAGGTAGTTACTGTGACCTGACAACGGCCAAGACTACAATAATGGTCGTGTTTATAAAAACAATGGTTCTCAAAGTCTGACTTCTGAATCATCATTGTCATTATCATCATCATCACCTGGGAATTTGTTGGAAATGCAAATACTCTGGCTCTACCTCCTACCTACTGAATCAAAAACTCTGGGGATGGGATCTAGCAATCAAAGTTTTAAGAAGCTCTTTAGGGATTCTGAAGTCACTGAAGTTTGACAACCATTGATATAAAAGAAAAGACTAATGTGGACAGGTGGGTGCAGGAAGTAGACGAAATGAAAGGTACTTTTGAAAATTACTTAAAAATGGGGGAGCCAGGGCATATGAACAATGCTAGCTCCATTAAAAGGAATAGAGAAGTGCAGAAAGATAATTTGAAGGAAAAAAATAGGTAATGTTTTAAAATCATATCACTGTCTATCATCTATCTATCATCTATCTACCTTTATGAGTGTATACCCTCCACATATACATTTATTTGTTAAAAATATTTAGTGTTGGGGCCGAGCCCGTGGCGCACTCAGGAGAGTGCGGCGCTGGGAGCGCAGCGACGCTCCCGCCGCGGGTTCGGATCCTACATAGGAATGATCGGTGCACTCACTGGCTGAGTGCCGGTCACGAAAAAAGACAAAAAAAAAAAAAAAAAAAAAATTTAGTGTTGTACAAATTTTTCCAATTAAATTTATTGTATCTGATCTATTTATTGAAAGCCAAGGTGACAAATGATGCAGATTAGACTATTAGACTATTTAGATTCTTCAGGGACTTCCTATCATAAATTTGGAAATATTCCTAAAATTTTGTGGTATCTAAAAGTATCTGCAGCCCATTAACAGCCCATAGCATAGTTCCAAGAACTTTCTAAAACTTTTGGTATCAATTTATCATACATCTGAAGTTTTAAAGTTGTAAAGGTGAGAAAGTCATGAAAAATATATAAACTAAGATATATTTCATAATATCTACGTGACAATATTTTTTATGAAATATATTACCAAAAAGCAGAGAAATAAAGTGTACTCTAAACAAATATATTAAAAAATAAACAAATACATAAAAGGATACAAAGAGAAAAAAAAATTGCCTATTCCATTATGGACTGAAGCTAAGGAAAGAGAACAGTTAGAATCCCATTGGTATTTTCCCCAAGTTTGAGGATATCGTTGTCAAAAATGTTTCCAGAAATTAATGAGATTCCACCATCTTAAGATTTTTGGGCATTGCCTATTGGAAAGTCAGGAGGAAAAAGCCTTTTTGTATGCTTTGAATTTAATCGTTATTTCCCCTACAATTCTTCTGAACCTTAATCAATACTTCAAACCTCCGTAAAACCTTGTCTCATCTTGACTCACTATTTCTATAGATGTGCATAATAGCAGTTATTTTAGAGAATATTTTTTTCTAAGTGCTCATGCTGCTAAATTACTGTGGAAATAATTTAATTCAAAGAGTAGTTGCACTTAGAAAAGACAGAGTGCTCTGCTGGCACTTAGTCAAAAGCCTATGTAGGAGCTGTTTCCTTTAGGTTCTATTGTAATCTCAGGCTCCTCACATATTTTAACGGATAACTGGACATAAAATAAACATAGGTTATTTTACATAGGTTATTTGCTGAGTGCCTGCTTGGAATTTTCAAATGAAAAGAAACACAAAGCATCCTAGTCTTCACTGACTCATCAACTATCTCTAAAAAAAAAAAAAAAAAAAATGCAGAGAATGGGATGGTTAAACATGACTTTTCTTTATTGCAAAACTGAACCGTTATTGGTTCTTGAATATTGTCTTCCCTTTCTCAGAAGTTGTCACACTGAATTAAAGAGGAGCACTTCAATTTCATTGATTTAACATGTGATTTTTGTAGTTCCAGAAAAAGTGCACTTTAATGTTCTGATTTCCTCAATGTTATTTTTTTAAAGGATCAAGTATTCTGAGAGGAAAGTTTGTTTTATATATTTAAATAAGCCATTTCCAACAAAACCTTAGTCATTTTCTTCTTTTTTCATTATTTAACCAAACACAAACACAAGTTCTATAAACTCTTAGCCCTTAGTGAAGGAAAAAAAATCAGGTCATCATGTCTCTGCTCAAATATATAGACAATGAGCTCAGTCTGAGCAAGTCACCCTATCCAAGGACAATTTGCAGCCATTCTATTCTCTGATATCATTTTGAATCTCAAAGACTTCAATTATATCTATATTGTTTCAGTAATGAGAAAGGTGATCTGAGAACAGAACAGATAAAATGCTTCTTCTCAGAGATATCATCGGCCACGGTTGCTAAGAGACAATCAGTTTTTCTTAAGCTACTGAATGATATGAAATCTTGGCCACAGAAAATCTTCACAACATTTTAAAAAATAAACAAACATAATTCTGACACATGAATGAAATTTTCCCAGTATATCAAACAGGACTAAACATAAACATAAATTTCCCATTGTTGAACATAAATAGCTACAACATTTTAAAAGAAAAAAGAAAAAAATGCCTGATTGATCTTCCCATCTCTGTTATATAATAATTCCTAACCTTTATTGAGTGTCTCCTTTGTGGCAGGGAGTGTGTTAGGGACTTAAAATAAAGAAAATCTTTTTTGATATACAAAATTATCTAGTGATGTAGGTACTATTATGATTGCCATTTTACAGATTAATTTTGCCTAAAATCACACAGTTATTACATGCAGAAGCATAAATGCAAATGGAGGTAGCTTGTTTTCCATAATTCAAACTCTCAATTACTTCATTATATTGACTGGCCTTATAAAGATATATAGAATTCTATACAAAATTTTTTTAGGGTGGTAAATACTATAATTGTTAGATAAGAATTATTAAATTTCAAGAGAGCTGCTAAATAGTAAAGTTAGTCCCTTTCTTTTTCTTTTTTCTTTTTTTTCAAATTTAATTTAATTTTGTCAATATACAATGTGGTTTATTGTGGTCCATTACCGAAATCTTCCTCCTGCCTCCCCCAGCAGTGAGATAGCTGGGTCATATGGTAGATCTATCTGCAATTGTTTGAGGAACCTCCATACCATTTTCCATAGAGGCTGCACCATTTGGCGGTCCCACCAACAATGTATGAGGGTTCCTTTTTCTCTGCAACCTCACCAGCATTTATCATTCAGAGCCTTTTGGATAATAGCCATCCTAACTGGGGTGAGATGGCATTGCAGTGTGGTTTTGATTTGCATTTCCCGAATGCTGAGTGATGTTGAGCATTTTTTCATGTGTCTGTTGGCCATTCGTATATCTTCCTTTGAGAAATGCCTATTTAGCTCTTTTGCCCATTTTTTAATTGGGTTACTTGTTTTTTTTTTGTTTTTTTTTGTTTTTGTTTGTTTGTTTTTTTGTTTTTTTTTGTCGTTTTTTCGTGACCGGCACTCAGCCAGTGAGTGCACCGGTCAGTCCTATATAGGATCCGAACCTGTGGCGGGAGCGTCGCCGCGCTGCCAGCGCAGCACTCTACCAAGTGCGCCACGGGCTCGGCCCAAGGGTTACTTGTTTTTTTTGTTGTTGTAAAGTTGTTTCAGTTCCTTGTATATTCTGGATATTAATCCTTTGTCAGATGTATATTTTGCAAATATTTTCTCCCACTCTATTGGTTCTCTTTTAACTCTGTTGATTGTTTCTTTTGCTGTGCAGAAGCTTTTTAGTTTGATATTATCCCATTTGTTTAGTTTTCCTTTGGTTGCCCATGCTTTTGGGGTCATATTCATGAAGTCTGTGCCCAGTCTTACTTCCTGAAGTGTTTCTCCTATGTTTTCTTTAAGAAGTTTTATTGTTTCAGGGTGTAAATTTAATTCTTTAGTCCATTTTGAGTTGATTTTAGTACATGGTGAGCGGTATGGGTCTGGTTTCATTCTCCTGCATATGGATATCCAGTTATCCTAGCACCATTTGCTGAAAAGGCAGTCTCTTCCCCAGTGTATAGGCTTGGTGCCTTTGTCAAAGATCAGACGGCAGTAGGTGTGTGGTTTGATTTCTAGATTCTCTATTCTATTCCATTCATCAGTGTGTCTGTTTTTATACCAGTACAATGCTGTTTTGGTTACTACAGCTTTGTAGTATAGTTTAAAGTCAGGTAGTGTTATGCCTCCAGCTTTTTTTTTTTTTTTTTTTGCTCAGAATATCTTTGGCTGTGTGTGGTCTTTTGTTATTCCATATAAATGTCTGGATAGTTTTTTTTCCATTTCTGAGAAAAATGTCATTGGAATTTTGATGGGACTGCATTCAATTTGTATATATCACTTTGGGTAGTATGGACATTTTCACAATGTTGATTTTTCCAATCCAAGAGCATGGGATATCTTTCCATCTTCTTTTGTCCTCTTTAATTGCTCTCAGCAGTGGCTTGAAATTCTCATTTTAGAGATTTTTCGCATCCTTGGTTGACTCTATTCCTAAGTATTTTATTTTATTGGTGGCTACTGTAAATGGGCCAGCTTTCTTGATTTCTCTTTCTGCATGTTCACTATTGGAGAATAGAAATGCTAGTGATTTTTGTGTGTTGATTTTGTATCCTGCAACTTTGCTGAAATCATTTATCAACTCCAAGAGTGTTTTTGTAGAGGCTTTAGGCTGTTCGATATATAGGATTATGTCATATGCAAACAGGGACAGTTTGACTTCATTTCCTCCAATCTGGATGCCCTTTATTTCCTTCTCTCCTCTGATTGCTCTGGCTAGTACTTCCAACACTATGTTGAATAGGGGTGGTGAGAGTGGGCATCCTTGTCTAGTTCCTGTTCTTAAAGGAAAAGCTTTCAGCTTTTCCTCATTCAGGACGATATTGGCAGTGGGTTTATCATATATGGCTTTAATTATGTTGAGATACTTTCCATCTATACCTAACTTATAGAGAGTCTTTATCATGAATGAGTGTTGAATTTTATCAAATGCTTTTCCAGCATCTATAGAGATGATCGTATGGTCCTTGTGTTTGATTTTTTTATTGATGTGGCTTATCACATTTATTGATTTGCATATGTTGAACCAACCTTGCATCCCTGGGATGAATCCCACTCGATCATGGTGTATAATTTTGCATATGTGCTGCTGTATTCTATCAGCTAGTATTTTATTGAGGATTTTTGCATCTATATTCATCAAGGATATTGGCCTGTAGTTTTCATTTTTGGTTATATCTTTACCTGGTTTTGGTATCAGGATGATGTTTGCTTCATAGAATGAGTTTGGGAGATTTGCCTCTGTTTCAATCTTTTGGAATAGTTTGTAAAGAATTGATATCAATTCCTCTTTGAATGTTTGGCAGAATTCTGCTGTGAGTCCATTGGTCCCTAGGCTTTTCTTTGTTGGGAGCCTTCTGATAACAGCTTCAATCTCTTTTATTTTTATTGGTCTGCTCAGATTTTCTACATCTTCTTGGCTCAGTTTTGGTAGTTTCTGTGTGTCCAGAAATTTATCCATTTCCTCCAGACTTTCAAATTTGAAAGCTATTTCCTTTACCTTCATATTATGTATTTGAAATTATGACAATAATAAATTAATATATTTTCCTGTAAGAAGTGAAAACATTATTATGCATAATGAATAAGACTTCTTTGACCAGGTACATTACTCATGTGAACACATTTAGGGTAAACACTTTATCTAGTCAAAGGTCTGCTAATCAGGAATTCAGCAGATATCTGCAGAATTCAGGAATGCATCCACACCAAAACTGTACTAGTGTGGATCATTTCTGGGTTTATTGTGTGTTGTGTTGTATACATTGTATACAAGAGTGTATCAAGCTTTCTTGGATAATGTGAGGTGGTCTCTGGTAGATATTTAGGTTATTCTAAGTACAGGGCTACTCTTGCCTTGTCTGGCTTGGAGGGAGAGATTTATGTTTCTAGACAGTCTGGAATTACTCTAAGTCACTCAATATTACTTGCAACTGTGTTTGTGCTGGCACGGCATCATGACAAGCAAATATCCAGACTATTCTGATGTCATAAGCTATAAGATTTCCTAATATATGCTCCATTGTTGCTCAATATTTGCTGTCTAAACATAGAGAGAAAGACTGGCATTCATTATCACGAAATTCAATAAATTTTTATCAAAAGAAATGACAAAGTACAGGCATCAAAATGTAAATATTTCTGACAATTTAACAAGATCTTTTACAAAAGGGATATTTACCAACCACAATATGATAAAATTAGAAACCATCCTCAAAAATATAGAAGAAATTAATTTATATTGTTGAATTTTTTAAAAATTAGATAATTTTTGGTTACTGAAAACAATAATAAGTATTTAGGAATGAATTGAAATGAAAGAAATATTTAAACCTGCAGAATGTAATTAAAGAGCTAATCAGAGGGAAATACGGAATTCTAAATATATTTATGAAAATAAGAAAGATAAAGAAAAAATTTTTAATGTAAGTAACTGCAAAGATAGAACAAAAATGTGAGCACATGTGAAAATATGGATGGAAAATATAAGCCTGAAATAAGAAATTAATTCCATACAACCAAATTAGGTTGACTGATGGATTCAAAAATCTTACTTCTTTGAACAAACGCATGAAATAAATATGATCATCTTAACCAAATCAGAAAAAAGTCAGCATTCATATATTTGATTAAAGCACTTAGAAACTAAACAGCTTATTTCTAAATATCTGTGAGTCAAAGAAGAGTTCTTAGAGGAAATTTAAAAAAATGCATTGATTGAACTGAAGGTAAATCAAAATACCCTACGTCAAAATATGTGACATTGCTAAAGCTGTACTGAGAGGAAAATTTATAAAACTAAATTCATATATTAGAAAAGAGCTAAAGTCCCAATTCAATAAGCTTAGTACAGAATTTTAGAAGAAACTTTTGGTCTACATTTCTGTATTTATCATATCTTATTCAACCATCTCCTCACTGATGGGCATTTGGTTTGTTTTTAGACTTTTGCATCTACAAATAAAACTGTATTGAATAACCTTGAACACACATCACTTTGTATTTTTGTCAAGATATCTTTAATATGACTCTTCTTCAAATTTCTGGAATTCGATGGTTTTATTAGTAATTGAGAGTACATTTCAAAAAAAGATTAAAGGAATTAGTTTCTGTTTGTTTTAAAATTCTCCCTTAAGTGTTACACTTCTTTTTCCTTTTCTGTTATGGCCTGAGTAATAGAGAATTAAATCCAGATTTTAATAGATAGATAGATAGATAGATAGATAGATAGATAGATAGATAGATAGATAGATAGACAGATAGATAGATAGACAGATAGATAGATAAACTAGATAAGTTATTTCACTCAGGAGCCTATGGAAGGCAAAAAATAATATAAACTGGTTGTCACCTATGGTGTCAACTAGCTAGCTAGCTACTTATCAAAATCCACTTTCTCTTCCTGCTGAACATAAAATTAAACCACATTTCTTTGCCTTACCTTTTGTTAAATGGTTTCTAATGGGATGAATGGAAGTGTTAGGTGCTACTTGCAGGCCCAGCCCATGAAATCCTCTCAAGTGTGATCTCTGTGTTCATTCTCCACTTCAGCAGTGTGGAGAATTCTTGTTGAGTGGGACATTGTTAGAAACACTCTGGAGCTCCACTCCAGATCTATTGAATCTGAAACTTTCAGGATGGGCTGAGCACTTTTTGTTTTAACATGCTCTCTGTGTGATTCTGGTACACACTAGATTGAGAACCACTGCTCCACTCATTGACTGAATGCAGAGAACTTTGTGACCCTAAGGGAAGACATAGCCTCAATATAAAATGTTCCTGGGATTTTTAATGCTAAGTGGCAGTCCACGCTCTAATCAAGAAGGCTTTTCTTGGTGTTTAACCTCGACAAAAGGTGATACATTACCTCTAACAAAAAGACACTTGTGATAACAGGAATATGTTAGTGACAAAGGCCCTCAGCCTTTGGTGACCATAGCTAACCCTTATTGTCTGTCACCAGTGCTCTTTCTTGACATCACAATAAATAGTTATGGGGGAATGGATGAGCAGTCATCACCTGATGTGTGATAAAGTAAAAAAAAACAAAAGTTTAGATCTCTGAAGATGATTTGACATAACAGATTTAACAACCCAGGATTCTAGCAACTTCAATCATTCTTTTGATCATTTTACTTTATTTTTCTTTTATTAAAAGTCGTTTCTGTACAAATGGAAAGCTGCTCTTAGCTATTACACATTGGTCAGTTCAAGAAGATTATGCAATACTCCAGTTATTGTTAGAGAGAGGTAATAAGGTTAGCGTTTTTACAGAACTTTGCATGGAAAGTATCTGTCATTTTTAGCATTGATAGGCATTACAAGGGTGTCTGATGTCATAAAGCCCCCCTCCACCAAAATTAACAAAAAGAAGTAGTCAACTGAGGAACAATACAACTACGTTCTTTATCTTCTGCTAAAATATACTTTTGGATCAAAGCCCAGGTATGTTACTCTGTTTATAAAGATCAATGTATGTTATGGAAGGGGAGATAACTGTGCCATCTAAAGCATTTGCAAAGGCAGATACAAAGCTTTGTTGGGTGCATGTAAATTTTTCATATTTTATCTGCATATCGTTAGTTATTTTCTACTCGGCTATCTTAAAAAAATACTATAATAGATGTATTTCCTTTCTTATAAAAGCCTTTCATGTGTCCTTGAGTCAGAAAATTCTGTACAGGACTGATTATCATGGATAATTAAGTATTGGATTTAAATTATATTTGGTTCAATAGTTACTCTGCTCCTGAGACTTTTGGTAGAGTATATCACTCATATAGTTAATGGCCATTTCACACAACCTGGTGAATTCAGTCTTGTTTTGCATGATGATGTACTAATCACTTTTAATCAGTGAGTCAGGAATATCCTGTCTTATTATGAACTATGTGTAGTGAAACATACTACCTTTTACTTAAAAGTAATTATCATTAATCATTTTATTCAAAGCAAAAGGGGAAAGGCCATTTCCATAGAGCTGAGAACATTTAAAATAAAAATGAACAAGAGACTGTTGAATGTTCATTGTAAGGGGTATCATTTGGCTTGGTTGTGAGGAAATAATCCTTAAGTAATAAATTACAATTAGCTTTTTAATCTAAGGAGCTCCAATACACTCCACTTTGATTTATGTAATTACATTAATTAAAGCCACATTTATGTAGAACTAACTGCACTAAATATACAGTATAATTACCAAAAAAATCTCCTAAAACATCTTCATCCTTCATAATTGAGGACAAATATTTTAATAATGAAATGTGAAAGGCTTATATGTCTGACACTTGTCCATGACAATATTAGAACAAAACTGCTAAGGAAACAAAGGCTAAGCATCTTTATTATAAACATCAACTACTTTGAAATAGGAAAAAACATTTTCAAATGTATTTTTATAAAGTCAGCTTAAGAAAATAGTGCTCCAGAGAAGAGTTTGTAAAGAAATTCTAAATGTTCTTTTCAGACATCTGCAAGCACAGCGAACAAGGTACTGTTCTTGGGTTCAAATATGATAAATCAAGTTGGAAAACCTTTCCACTTTTGAAGTTTCTATACTTGGCTAGTAAGTATTCTCTCCAGGAAAATTTTTCTCATAACATTGAATTTGTAAACAAGTGTCTTTCCTCAGAGAGATTCTCTTTTTTTGCATTCGTTATGTTCTAGATGTCCTGTGCATCTTAGATAATATCATAATATGTTTAGATATTTTACTAAATGTTGAACAAGCTAGAACTTTGTAGTATCTCCACATCTAAAGAACTTGTTTTGTATTCCTTTTGCGAATATTTTGTTGAGTACTTTTGTGTCTATGTTCATCAAAGATATTACTCTGTAGTATTCTTTTTTGCTGTGTATCTTTGTCTAGTTTTGGAAACAGGGTGATGCTGGCCTCATGGAATAAGCTTGGAAGAATGGTCGCTCTGTTTCAATTTTTTGGAATAATTTGAAGAGAATTGGTACGAATTGCTCTTTAAAGGTCTGGTAGAATTTAGCAGTAAAGTCATCTGGTCCTGGGTTTTTCTTTGTTGGGAGATTGCTGATTACTGCTTCAATCTTGTGGCTTCTTATTGGTCTGTCTAAGTTTCCTATTTCTTCTTGGTTCGGTCTTGGTAGTTTGTATGTGCCCAGAAATTTATCCATTTCCTTCCCATTTTCAAATTTGTTCTCATGTAGTTGTTCATAGCAGTCTTTTATGATTCTTTGTATTTCTCAGGTGTTGGTTGAGATGTCTCCTTTTCCATTTCTGATTTTTGCTATGCAGGTCTTCTCTCTTCTTTTTTATAGTTAACCTAGCTAACGGTTTGTGTATTTTGCTTATCTTCTCATTAAAAACCACTTTTTGTTTTATTGATCTTTTGTATCATTTTTGGCAACTCTGTTTCATTAGTTCTGCCCTGATCTTAATTATTTCTTTCCTTCTGCTTATTTTGGGATTGGATTGTTGGGATTAAATTGTTCTTTGAGGTGTAGCATTGGGTTGTATATTTGAAATCTTTCTATTCTTCTGATGTAAGTGTTTATTGCAATAAATTTCTTAATACCACTTTTGCAGTATCCCACAGGTTTTGGTATGATATGCTTTTATTGTCATTGGTTTCAAGTAATGTTTTGATATTCTGTTAAGCTTCTTCTTGGAACCATAGGTCATTCAGGAATATGTTTAATTTCCATGTATTTCAATAGTTTCCAGAGTTTGGCTTGTTATTGATCTCTAGTTTTAATCTGTGTGGTCTGACCAGATACTTGAAATGATTTCAATTTTTAAAAATTTGTTGAGACTTGACTTGTGACCTATTTGTAACATGTGGTCTGTACTAAGGAATGTTCCATGTGCTAATGAGAAGAATGTATACTCTGTATTTGTTGGATGAAATGTTCTGTAAATATATTCCATGTCCAATTGGCATAAAGTATAGTTTAAATCCTGTATTTTTCTGTTGATTTGTTGCTTACATGATCTGTCCAGTGCTGAGAGAGGGATGTTCAGGTCCCCAACTATCATCATCTTGGGGTCTTTCTCTTTCTTTAGGTCTAATAGTGTTTGCTTTATATATTGGGGTGCTCCAGTTTTGGGTGCAGATATATTTTTAAAAATTATATACCGTGTTCAAGTGAGGTTCATCCCAGGATGCAAGGATAGTTCAGTTTACACACGTTGATAAATGTGATATACCACATCTAAAAAAATCTGGGGAAAAATATATAATTATCTCAATAGATACAGAAAAAGCATTAGACAAAATTCAACATTTCTTCATGATAAAGACTTTTAGCAAATTAGGTATAGAGAGAAAATACCTCAACACAATAAAAGCCATGTCTGACAAACCCACCACCCGTATCATCCTTAATGGGGAAAAGCTTTCAGAACAGCAGCAAGAGAAGGATGCCCACTCTCACCATTGCTGTTTAACATAGTTTTGAAAGTACTAACCAGAGCAATAAGGCAAGAGAAAGAAGTAAAGGGCATCCAGATTGGAAAAGACAAAGTCAAACTGTCCCTGTTTGCAGATGACATAATGTTATATATAGAAAAACCAAACTACTCTACAGAAAAAAAAAAAAAAATCTATAGCTGATAAACAATTTCTGTAAAGTTGCAGGATACAAAGTCACATGTAAAAATAATCAGCAGCATTTTTGTACTCCAGCAACAAACTACAGAAAAAGAAATCAAGAGTGTCAGCCCATTTAAAATAGTCACCAAAAATAAAAAAATGCCTAGGAATAAATTAAATCAAGTAGGTGAAAGATCTCTGCAATGAGAACTACAAATCACTCTTGAAAGAAATTAAAAAGGACACAAAAAGATGGAAAGACTTTACGTGTTCTTGGATTGAAAGAATTAACATTGTGAAAATGTGCATACTACCCAATGCTATCTACAGATTCAGTGTAATTTCCATCAAAGTAATAACATTTTTCACAGAAATAGAAAAATCAATTCTAACATTCATACAGAATAGCAAAAGACCCCAAATAGCTAAAACAATCCTGAGAAAAAAAATAATAAAGCCAGATGCATTATAATACCTGATTTCAAATTATACTACAAAGCTATAGTAACCAAAACAGCATTGTACTGACACAAAAACAGATGCTCAGACGAGTGGAACAGAATAGAGAACCCAGACATCAACCCACATATACTGCCAACTGATCTTTGACAAAGGAACCAAGAACATACATTGAGGAAAAGACTGATTCTTCAATAAACGGTGCTGCAAAAACTGGACATGCATATGAAGAAGAATGAAACTAGACCTGTATCTCTCACCTTAAACCAAAGTCAACTCAAAATGGATTAAAGACTTAAATAGAAGACCTGAAACTTTAAAACTCCTAAAAGAAAACATAAGGGAAACATTTCAGGAAGTAGGAATTGGCAAAGACTTTATGATTAAGACCCCGAAGGAACAGCTAACATAAGAAAAAATGAACAAATGTGATTATGCCAAACTAAAAAGCTTCTGCACAGCAAAAGAAGCAATTAACAGAGAGAAAAGACAAACTACAGAATAGGAGAAAATATTTGCAAACTATGTATCCAAAAAGGGATTAATATGCAAATATACAAGGACTTCAAACAACTCACTAGTATAAAGAATAAGTATCCTCATTATAAAATGACATTTCTAAATGGGAACATACACAAAACAAACAGGCATTTCTAAAGAGAACATACACAAATGGCCAACTGACATATGAAAAAATGTTCAACATCACTAAGCATCAAGGGAATGCAAATCAAAACCTCATTGAGATATAACCTTGTCCAAGTTAGACTTGCCATTTTCATAAAAAAAAACAGATAGTAACAAAAGTTGTGGAAGACAGAGAAAGGGGAACCCTCTTACCCTGTTGGTGGGACTGTAAATTAGTGCAGCCATTATGTAAAACAGTATGGAGGTGTCTCAAACAACTACAGATAGAGCTACCATATGATCCATCAATCTCACTGCTGTGTATATACCCAAAGGAATGGAAATCATCATGTCAAAGGTTTACCTGCACTCCCATGTTCATCACAGCTCTACTTACAAAAGCCAAGATATAGAAACAAAATAAATGTCCACAGAAAGACACCTGGATAAAGAAAATGTGGTAAATATACACAAGAGTAGAACACTACTCAGCCATAAAAAACAATGAAATACTGCCATTTGCATTAACAAGGATGAACTTGGAGAAAATTAGGTTAAGTGAAATAAGCCAACTACAGAAAGAGAAAAACTGCATGTCCCCACTCATAAGTGGGGAAAGAAAGAAGGAAGGAAGGAAGGAAGGAAGGAAGGAAGGAAGGAAGGAAGGAAGGAAGGAAGGAAGGAAGGAAGGAAGGAGAAGAAAGAGTAAGGAAAAGAAAGAAAGAGTAATCATAATAATTCATTGAAATTTCAAAAGGAGAGAACAGAACTGAGGTCACCAGAGGTGGGAAAGAGGGAGTGGGAGGAGGGGTTATGGAGAAATTAATAAAGGGACACAATAAGTGATTACATTGTGTAATGTTGAATATACTAAATATCCTGATTTTGGCATCACATATTGCATACAGGTATTGACATTCAACACTCTACCCCATGGATATGTACAATCAATTATGTTTCAATAAATAAAAAATAAAATAAACATGTTAAAAAATATATATAGGCCAGTATTCCTGATGAACATACATGCAAAATTCCTCAATGAAGTACTAGCAAACTGAATTCTACAGCACACTGAAAAGATCATTCACCATGATCAACTGAGATTTATTTGAGATATGGGAGAATGGTTCAATGTAACTATATCAATAAATGTGATCCATCACATTAACAGAATGAAGGACAAAAATCATATCATTTTAATATATGCAGAAAAAGAACTTGACAGAATTCAACATCTTTTATAATAAAAACTTTCAACAAATTAGGCATAGTAGGAATGCACCCCAACATAATAAAGTTCTTATACAACAAACCCACAGCTAACATTACACCAAATGGAGAAAAGTTGAAAACTCCTCCTCTAAGATCCAGAAAAAGGCAAGGATGCCTACTATTTCCACTTATTTAATATAGTACTGGAGGTCCTAGCTAGGGCAGTTAGGCAAGATAATGAAATAAAAAGCATCTAGATTGGAAATGAAGAAGTTCAATTTTTATTACTTGCAGAAAACATAATGATATATATAAAAACCTCAAAGACAACACCAAAAAATTTTAGAACTAATAATAATTTCTGTAAATTTGAAGGATACAAAATCAACATACAAAAATAAGTAGTTTTGTCTTTTTTATTTGGCTCTAATTTTTTTCTTTTTTATTAAAGCATATATCTGATTATACATATTTGTGGTGTAGGAAGTTGACTACCAATAGTTGTGTGCAATATGTGATGGTCACATTAGGATAGTTAGTTTATCATTACAATAAGTATTCATTTTTTGCTCCATTAACAAATTTCTCATTAATTTTTCTTTAACTACTTTCCCCCTACACTTCTAATAAACACAGTTCTGTTCTCTCCTTCTAAAAGTCCAATGTATTATAGTGATTATCGTTTTTCTCTTTCTTTCTTTCTTCATTATTTACTTGCTTATTTATTTATTAAGTTCCTACTTTTATGAGTGAGGACATGAGGTATTTCTCTTTCTGTAACAGGTTGTTTCTTTTAACGGATTTTCTCCAAGCTCATCCATGTTGCTGCAAATGGCAGAATTTCATTCTCTTTTATGGTTGAGTAGTATTTCACTGTGTATATATACCACATTTTCCTTATCAAGTCATCCATCACGAGCATTTAGTTTGGTTCCATAGCCTAGCTGTTGTAAATAGAGCTGAGATGAACCTGGAAGTGCAGGTATCCCTTTGACAAGATGATTTCTACTCCTTTGGGTATACACCCAGTAGTGGGATTGTTAAATCATATGGTAGTTCTACCCATAGTTGTTCTCTGTAATGGCTGTACTAATTTATAGTCTGACCAGAAGAACAGAAAGCCTCCCCTTTCTCCACATTTTTGCCAGTATTTGTTATTCTCTGTCTTTTTGATAACAGCCAGAGTAAGTGGGGTGAGATGATATCTCAAAGTGGTTTTGATTTGCACTTCCCTGATGATTAGTCATGTTGAGCATTTTCTCTTATAGCTATTGACTGTTTGTATGTCCTCCTTTGAGAGAATGTTTATTCAGTTTCTTTGCCCATTTTTAAATCAGATTATTTTTTATTTTACTAATAAGTTGTTTGAGTTCCTTGTATATTCTGGATATTAATCCCTTGTCAGATGCATAGTTTGCAAATATTTTCTCCCATTCTGTAGGTTGTCTCTTTACCCTGCTGATTGTTTTCTTTTCTGTGCAGTAGCTTTTTAGTTTGATATAATACCAATTGTTTATTTTTCTTTTTCTTGTCTGTGCGTTTGGGGTCTTATTCATAAAGTCTTCGCCCAGCTCTAAATCCTGGAATGTTTCCCTTATTTTCTTCTAGGAGTTTTAAAGTTTTGGGTCTTATATTTTAGTCTTTAATCCATTTTGAGTTGATGTTGGTATATTGCAAGAGGAATGGATCTAGTTTCATTCTTCTACATATGGACATCCAATTTTCCCAGCACCGTTTACTGAAGAGGGTTTCCTTTCCCTATTGTGTGTTCTTAGTTCCCTACTAAAGATCCACTGGCTGTAAAAACATGGGTTGATTTCTGTGTTCTTTTTTCTGTTCCTTTGGTCCATGTGTCTGTTTTTATGCCAGCACCATGCTGTTTGGGGTACTATAGCTTTGTAATATAATTTGAAGTCAGGAAGTGTAATGCCTCAAGCTTTATTTATTTATTTATTTATTTATTTATTTATTTACTTACTTACTTACTTATTTATTTACTTTTGCTTAAGGTTTCTTTTGCTTTTTGGGGTCTTTTGTTGTTACATATGATTGGTGAGATTGTTTTTTCTCTTTCTGTGAAGAATGTCAGTCATATTTTAATGGGGACCACATTGAATCTATAGATGGCTTTGGCTAGTATAGATTTTTTCACTACATTCTTCCAATCCATGAACAGGGAATGTCTTTCTATCATTTAGAGTCTCTTTAATTTCTTTCAGAAGTGATTTTTAGTTCACTTTGTACACATTTTTTATTGCCTTAGTTAAATTTATTACTAAGTATTTTATTTTACTTTATTTTTTTTGGTGACTTTTGTAAATGGGCTTGCTTTTTTGATTTCTTTTTCTGCTAGTTCATTGTTGGAGTATAAAAACACTGTTGATTTTTGTATGCTAATTTGTATCCTGCAACATTACTGAATTTGTTTATCAGCTCTAAAAGTTTTTTTTTGTAGACTGATACATTTGTCAACATCAAAAATTTTAAAATCTGTATATTTAATAATACCATATACTAAGTAATAATATGAACAACAGACTGGCAGAAAACATTTGTAATATAAAAAAATCAGTAGTGTTTCTATACACTAACAGTAAACTATCTGAAAAAATATATTAAGAAAACAAAACCATTTGCAATAGCTACAAAAAATATATATTTAGAAATAAGTTTATCCATGAAGGTAAAATATCTCTATAATGAAAACAATAAAACACAGATGAAAGAAATTGAGGATGACAGAAATAAATGGAAAAATATCCTGTGTTTGTGAATTAGAAGAATTAATATTGTTAAAATGCCCATAATACCCACAGCAATCTGTACATTCAACACAATCCCTGTCAAAATAACAATGACAGGGCTGACCCCATGACTCACTTGGGAGAGTGCGGCGCTCAGAGCGCAGTGGCGCTCCTGCCGTGAGTTCGGATCCTATATAGGGATGGCCGATGAGCTCACTGTCTGAGCACCGTGTGGATGACACCAAGCCAAGGGTTGCAATCCCCTTACCGGTCACAAAAAAGACAAACAAGCAAACAACAACAAAAGAAAAACAATGACATTCTTCACAAAAATAGAAAAAAATTCTAAAATTAGTTTGGAACCACAAAAGACCATGAATAGCCAAAGGAACCTTGAGAAAAAAGAAAAAAGCAGAAGGCATCACACTACCTGACTGCAAATCATACTAAAAAGCTCTGATAACTAAAACTGCATGGTACTGCCATAAAAACAGACACATAGACCAATGGAACAGAATAGGGAGCCCAGAAAAAAATCCACACATATAGAGCCAACCTTCACAAAGGTGCCAATAACACAGAATGGAGAAAGGATAGTCTCTTCAATAAATAGTATTGGGAAAAGTGGACATCCACAAGGAGAAGAAAAAAAAAAAAAAAAAAAGAACCACTAACCCTTATCTCACACCATATACAAAAATCAACTCTAAATGTATTAAAGATTTAAATGTAAGATTCAAAACTATGAAACTACTAGAAGAAAACATAGAGGAAAAGCTTCATGATATTGGTTTGGGCAATGACTTTTTGGATGTGATAGATAAATAGGATTACATCCAACTAAAAAGCTTATGCAAAAGAAATTGAGTCTAATATTGTATGTAGTTCTTTTGAAAACTATGTACACAATAAGTGGACTGTGTCTAGGCATAAAAGTGGAAAAAATGGCATCATATATGAGTAGCAGTTTTTTTCTGTGAAAACGGGAAAGATAATGGAAGACAGGAGAAAGAAAAGCTAGCCTTTATGACAATGCTTTATTCATGTCTGTAAAGGAGAAGGATTTATGAGAAATGTAGAAAGTAATTAACTACTTATGCTTTTAAGAAGTTTTTTTTTTTTTTTTCACACACATCTAAAATATTTTCAAGTTAGCAAGGGCAGTGGGTTGCTTACTACAATCTTTCTATACTGTTAGGCCAGCCATCCAAGTTAATCCAAGTCTGACTTAAAGAGTTCAGTGCCATAAGAACTGAAATGGTAAAAACATACAATGAGAAACCAAACACAGAAAAAAGAAAAACAAAAACTTTCTTTCTGTGTGCCTATTACCTGCTAAAAGTATAAGCAATTTACTAGGATCCTAACAAAAACCAGGGAAAGAATTCTGAAATTTTCTAATTGATAAAGAGATAACATCTGGAAAATAATTGTACAGTACCTATTATACTAATTTAAGACATAAAATGTCCTTGAAAACATATGTATTCAGTGTGCAATATTTGTAGTTTTATTTTTGGTGTTTGTGAAATATATTCTATATACTATATAGCTATATTCCTATGTACCAGCTGAGTACAAGGGTATAGTGGTACAGTTATGACAAAAATATATTACTCTGCAACTTATCTTTATTTGTGAAATGTTTCATGTATAAAAAGCAACAGGGACCGTTAGAGTGAACACCCATACAACACATCCATTCACCTTGATACAATATATTACTGAGTCAGTTGAATCCCAGGCATATTCTTCCCCAACCTCATTTTATTCATTCTCAAAATTTAGCACTATTTTAAATTTAGTTTACCATTTTCACATTGTTTATAATTGTACTGAATATATACATTCACAAACAGCAAATAGTATTGTTTCTCCTGTTATAAAAATATACATAAATGATAAAATGCTAAATTTATCCTTTTCCAATTCTATTTTTTTCCTCAATATTATGTTGATGTGTTTTACTGATTTTGATAAAGGCAGTTTTGTTTATTAATTTTAATAAGTCTATAGTAATAAATTGTGGAAATATACTACAAGTCACATATCTATTCTGTAGATGAGCTTTAAATTTGTTTCCGATTTTTCACTATGGCAAACAGTGCTGTAGTCAACAGTCTTTTATATATTTCATAGTGCACATGGGTAAGTGTCTCTAAAGCAGTGGTTCTGCAAGTGTGGGCTCTGGACCACTGGAATCAGTATCACCTCTGACCTTGATAAAAATGCAAATTATTGGGCTTGATCCCAGCCCATCTGAGTTAGAAACAACAATCTATGTCACAGCAAACCCTTTAGTTGATTCTGATGCAGGCTAAATTTTGCTGACATGTGCTTGAAAGTATCACACACACGTATATATCATATCGGAAATATATTATATAATTCTTTACTTACTGGTACTACCTATTTACACTGTAACCATATGTATATGATGACCCCTTTGCTCCATATCATCTCCAATGCCTAATATCTTCATAGCATAAGAAAGTCGTTAATCCGGTATGTGTGAAATTGCATTTAAACATTTATTTCTCTTATTATTATAAATAAAATGTAACATTTTTCATATACATGTCTGGGTTATTTAAATTTTTTCTTATATGAATTGTTAGTTATTTTTTAAAGTTGGGACTTTTGTCTTTTTCTAATTGATTTGTGAGATTTCTCGTATAATTTGGATACCAATATGTATGCAGTTATCTGTTGTGTGTATCTGTTCTTAGTGTGCTGCCTGTCTTTTCACTTAATTAATGGCATATTTTGATCTTACATTGAGTTACTTATTCTACATCAGATTACAAGCATACCCCAAAGCCAACACATATAGAGCTAATGCATATTATGAATATAGCTATGTTAGAATTTATTGAAGCATTCTCTTATTGATAGATGTATCAGTTAAGATCCCAGCTGGAACAGGTGGCACATTCAAGCTAATGATAAGTTAATAAAGGAACTAATTATAAAGGTGGTAGAAAACAACAACAACAAGGGGCTAGTAACTCTAGGAAGCAACTAACACCAAGAAGCCTGAATAGGTAAGAGAAGGGAGCAGATATCTGAAACCAGAAAGAGCAGCAGAAAGTGCAATTCCTGAACAGGAGGCCTTTGGCAGAGAGACACAACCAATCTGCAGAAACCTAGCAGAGGAGTCTGGCAAATAAATATGCTGCGCTCATGCTTCTCTTTTCCTTCCTTTCACTGTCTAAATCCTGTTGAAAGGTTCTCTCAGAATGGAAGGGAATCCCTAATGCAATTCTTACTGATCAGCCTCAAGGTGCACAGAACAAGTGAGAAGAATAAAGAATGGCACTGATGTTCAAATGGTACGATGCCCACCCAGTTTTTAATTTTTAGTCTTTATTACACCATGTTGCAGTAAGCACTCTTGCTCATTTATACAACGTATTGGTACTTGAATAGTGTGTGTTTAATTATCAGATTTGGGATAGAGGCATTAAAATGTACTTTTTTCTTCTCTCTCTTTGTAAATAGAAATATGCCAAGTTTCTACTCCAAAATGTAGCAGTTTATACTTCCATAAGCAATTTATGAGAATGATTATGATATTTTCAATTTTGTTAATCAGTTTTTAAATTTGTGTGTATTGACCATTCCCATTTCTTCTTCTGTAAATAGCCTGTGCAGATCCTATTTCTATTTTTAAAATGGATTTTTTTCTTATAATTTGTAAAGTGTATAGGTATATTACTGATACTAACAGTGTTGTTTCCCTGAGAGTTGGATATATTGTGTTTTAGTTTATCATTTTGCTTTATTTATGATGATGAATGTATGCAAGAGGAATACCGAGAAAGTATTTGATACAGATGTTTTAGGTGATTTTGTTTTCAATTGGATTCTAGCTATAGATATCTTTAATTGGTGTATCATAGCTCTGGCCTACAGTCTTGAATACAATAAAACTTTATGATGTCAGTAAATGACACCAATTCAAATTCTATTAGTATTTTCTTATGCCGAAAAAAAAGAAAATGTTGGACTTTGCTAGGACTGAATAGTCAAAGTGAAAAAGAAACTCAATGAAGTTTTTATACATGTCAAGAGGAAAGTATTATTAGTATGCTATTTTTCATTCTGAGAGCATGAATGCCAAAAAAAATTTGTTCTGTAAATCAGACTTCAGTCTAATTCTCCTTTCAAAATGCAATTAACAATTAACAATTGACAGCTTAATATGGGAGTGGGAAGAAATTTTGTATTATTTGTGGTATATCTCTTGTTCCATTGTCTTACCTGTAATTTTCACTGATGTCAGCAGGAGTTATTAGTTTATTGATGTGGGAAAGAGAGACTGAAATGTCTTTGCCCACCAAGTTTTTCAGAGTTTGAAGATGTTATTAATTTACTAAATGCATTAATCCTTTCCCTTACCAAAGAGTTAAGTCAGTTTATAACCAAATATGACAATAAGTTTAATTTTAAAAGATATCATGTTGAAAAAATCAGGAGCAATGAATAGATGTCTATACAATTTTGTTAGAGTTAACACACTTCCTGGAACTAAACTATAGCCTTGCTTTTGAGATTCCTGGTAACCAGAGCAAAATAGAAACTACGATGATATTTATACCTCTTTCTTTTAAACAGTAAGAAACAGCATGTACTCTGAAAAGACAAGGATTTTCCTGTGAAAGAATCCTAAATAAGTTTGAGATGAACTTCTTCTTGCAGGATGGAATCTTTAACAATGTCCCATAAAACTATTCCCATTTTTATTTTATGTCTCACTAAAACTATTAAGTTATTTAAGCATCCCCAAAGGCCTCCTTCTATTTATCTAAGCAGTGTTTGCTAGAATGTCTTTGGTTGTTTATAGGATCCTTGTAAGCTACCTCAATAATACTGTACAGAAGACAACATTATCTCAGAAATACATTATGTCTGTGCTCATTCAATTGTTAAGAGAATAGCAGAAATAGAACAAGTAAAAAACAGTAATGATTTAATGCTGTAAATAGATTGTCAAATAAAATGTATTTGTCTTGAAAATAGGCTGCTGTATTATGCTTTTTATTTTGCACATTTTTCAGCTTTTCAAATAATTTTAATGTTTGCATTTATAAAGAATATATTTGGAAGAGCTAATTGGCATTTATTATCAGAAAACCCAATAAGCAGACAAGAAAGCATAAAAAGATTCCAAAAGAATGAATTTAATGCTGAGTTAAATTATGTGGCAGGAGGTGAAATGAAAAGAAAAAGGCAAATACACATGAATGATGTATGATGATTAAGCATTAGTCAGAATAAAGGTATTTATAATCCAAAAGCAAAACAAAAGCAAGTATTTGTACACCGTAACAGCCTATTCACACTGCATTTTTAGGTGGTGTCGTCTTTGATTATTATATTCATAATACTCCTTAAAATAAGTGTAGAGGATAAAGAGAGAATAATAAAGATAATATTATTTCTTATGTGTCAGCACATTTGTTGGTGATTTATATGCAGTTGTCACATCTAATCCTCAAATATCTCTATGAACTGAGTACTGTTATTATCCTCATTTTATACATAAAGAAATTTAGGCAGAAGGAGGTTAAACCTGTTTCTCAAGACCACACAGATAGTAAGTAGTAAAGCCTGAATTTGAACTAAAGATGTCTGACTCTGGAGCCTGGATGGTTCTTCACAATGCTCACAGGTTTCTAAAGCAAACCCTCCCTGGCTAGAGATTGTACTCCGCATTTCAGTCATGTTCTCTTATTCATGCTCACATGTCTGCTAATTGCACATTATTATTTTATAGAAGAGGAAATTAAATATGGGGCCTTTTCTTCTGTCATACGGCATTCTAGATAGGCTATGTACCCCACATGTACTTTAGAATAACTACAGAAGATGTATCTCCAGTATTATATATCCACACAGAGAGAAAAAAAGAAGGAAGCAAGCTAGAAGAGGGACTCCACCTACTATGAGGGTACTTCAAAAAGCTGGTGGAAAAGTAGAATTAAAAAATATACACATCTTTCTATGAATTTTTTGAAGATCCCTCATATTTCTCATTTGGACTAAATGACTAAACAAACAGAAATTATTGGTCCCAGTAAAATAGGTTCTTCTTTTGAATTCCCATAGCAACTCTGTATATTCTACAAATATAGGACTTAAAGTGAATTGCAGTGGGTTATTCCTGAGTTTAGTGTCTGTAAAAAAAAAACAGTGGAAAGAACCATACTTTTTCTAACTGAATTTCAAAATATGACAAAATTCTTTGTATATATAAGGCACTCCATAGCAGTGTTAGTTATATGACTGGTTGAATAAATTAGTGAGTGATAACCTCTGGGATCAATAGATCTTTGAGAAACAAAATTAGAGAAAAGAAACACATTCTCCATGATACATCTTTTGGATACATTTAAAGGTTTTTAAATCATGCTATCACAAGATAGGCAAGAATAAGCTAGATGGGATTCTTACTAGGTGCACTTAGTCTGATTCAGTGTGTACAGGAGTCAGTAAGCGTAAGGTCAGGTAACAATGCGGGTGTATCTTAGGCAATAGAAATTAAAGCAAGGATTGTCTTGCTTCATCCTGAAGGAACCATATATAGATGAACGTGAGTAGAAAGCAAAAAAAAAAAAAAAAAAAAAAAGTGTGTAATTTTCATGATTAAAACAAAGACAGTTTGCTAAGGACTGGGCATTTGGGAAAACTTTACCAAAGTTAATGCATATCAAAGGAGATAATACTGTACAATAAGATTACTCTACAGAAATGGACTTAAAACATCCTCTTATATACGATATGCAGAAATAATTAAAAAGGGAATGATGGCTAACATGGATTGCAGTGTCATCTTTGAGTGACATCTATTTATTCATTCAAAAAACACTTAATTGAGGGACTATGTAGTCCTAAACTCCATTCAAAGTTCTGGAGATACAATGGTGAGCAAAAGAGGGGAAAAAAGTAATTAATCCCTCAAGGCCTTAGTTCTAGTGGTAAGGATGCACAATTAAAACATGTATAAACAAAATATTTGTATGTGAGATTACAATAGATGTTATGAAGATAAATAAAGGAAAGGAAAGGGATAGAGAGTCCTGAAGAGGAAAGGTGATTCTAATATAATTAGGTGTTTAGGGAAGTCTTCAGTGAGGAGACTTGTGAGCAAACCTTAATAAAAAGAGAAAGCTAACAGTACAGATATCTGAAGATGAAATACCAGGTAGAAAGATGAATAAGTAGAATAAGTACAAAAGTCTCGAGGCAGGATCTTGGTATCTTTGAGGACAAGAAAGGAGACTAGAATGACTGAGATGAAAGGAACCAGGGGAAGAGAAGTAGGAAATGAGGTCATCAAAAAAACAGAAGCCAAATCTAATGGGGGTCTGGGGAAAAAAAGAAATAGGTAAGAAACAGGCAAAAAACACATTCTCTCTGCATTCTCTCCCTTTACAGGGAAACACCTGTGGGAAAGAAAGAAAATGACCCAGTCAAATATGATTGTAAAGATTCCAGTAATAAACTTTTTGGTAAAGAAACAACCTGTATTTGCTAGTGGGAGAGTCCTTGTTAATGGAATGCTTTCAGCAGGATATCACTAGTCTATTTAAATTGCATAGGATAAGCAAACTTGGAATTGATGATTTTTAGGACACTGTTCTAGGAAAAATGTCATAAACTTGAGAATAAAGTACAGATATTTTGTTACCGAAATGGAAGCCTCTGAAGAAACAATGTAGCTGCATATTTTACTTAGAGACTTTACATGTTAATCTGCACTAGAGCAAATCCTGATGTCGTGTGAAAAGACATGAGGAGGTGGTCTTAGTCCTCTCCCTGATTTTCCTGTGCCTCATGATTATTTTTGTCCTTGAAATTATTAGTAAAGCTTGATACTGAGTAAGACCTGAGTCTGATTTTGAAGGTCTGATCTTTTGTGTTATCTAAGGCGTTATAGAAGTGACTGTAAAGATTTTGGCTCTTTCTCTGAATGGGCTATAAATTCATTAGAAAGTTTTGGACAAAGAAGTAAAATAATATCACTTAAATTTAAAAATGGAGAATGAACTGTAGAGGAACAAATACACGAGAAGGGAAAGAATATTGAAACTATGCAAATGAGAGCTTATGACGGTTTAGATAAAAGTTGCAGCAGTGAAGGTGATACGAAGTGATTTTGGATGCTATAGCATAGTATCTATTAAGAAAGGCAAGACTCAAAGTATAGCTCAGTAGAAGAAATCTGCAAGTACCATTTTCAGATGACCAATACAGTGATTCCAGAGAAGGACACAAAGCTATAATTGCCATGTAGTTAATTTATTAAAGTCCAAGTGACAATAAAGAAAGACAGCTAATTCAAGAAAATGTGGCCAAATGTTAAAGCTCTCTATTGGCAGCGTTCGAATAATAGTATTAATGAGCAGCAGATATGAAGGAGATTTTGATCTTAAGATAGGTTTTCTGTCTTTTTTCCATTTTCTGTTTTTTTGTGTGCGGAGGGATGGCAAGCAGTAGGTTGACAAATGCAGGCTTAAACTCAGAAGAAGCAGCACCATATTTTGGTATAAGAGCATTTATTGTTATTGCTGAATAGATATACTATATTTTAAGTATTTATTCATCTGCTGATAGACATTTGTGATAATTTCAATTTTTAGTGTTATAAATAAAGTTGCTATTAGCATTCATGTATAAGCTTTTGCGTCAACCTGTGGGATTTATGTCCCTTTTCAAAATAAGTACTCTAATCTTCTATGACCTCTTTCCAGCATTTTTTTTTTTTCTTTAAGACAAACTTTCAGGCTAGCCCATTAGCTGATTTGGTTAGAATGTGGTGCTGATAATGCCAAGGTCATGTTCAGATCCCCGTACTGGCCAGCTGCCAAAAAATAAAAATAAAAATGTAGACTTTCATTTTTGGTAGCTATTTTAGATTCATCTTAGATCTGCTCCTAACCCCACTCTGCTCTGTTCTATGCTGTTTTTCCTGAACTGCACTGACTTCCCAGGCAGTGAGAGAGCAGTGCTTTTTATGCTTACAGGTAATTTGAAGACTGGATGTTTAATTATGATACGGGTGTGGGGTTGACTCATTTGTTCTTAATCTTTATCATTTTTTGAAGGGTATGCTGGGAGATCTGGATTAAATGATCAGCATTATTTTGGCTACCAACTATGGAGGTATAAAGAGGAAGACTGTCATGATAGGCAGAATAATGGCTTCTAAAGATATCAGGTCCTAATTTCTGGAAGCTGTAAATAAGGAAAAAGGATTTTTGCAGACGTGATTAAGTTAACAATCTTGTGATGGAGAGATTATCATGGGTTATCTAGTTGGGTCCTATGTGCAATCACAAGTGTTCTTACAAGAATGAGGCAGAGGAAGATTTGACACACAGAGACGAAAAAATGCAAAGCAGAAAGAGATTTGAAAATGCTGGCCTTGAAGATTGGAGGGATGAGGCCACAATCCAAGGAATGCTACCAGCCACCAGAAGCTGGAAGAGGAAAGGAACAGATTCTCCCCCAGAGCCGTCAGAGGGAGCACAACCTTGCTGGTAATTTGATTTCAACCCAGTTATACTGATTTAGGATGTCTGGCATCCAGAACTGTAACAGAATAAATTTCTATTGTTTTAATTCACCTTGTTGTGGAAATTTGATACAGCAGCCACAGGAAACTAATACGGTGAGGATTTTTTATTTAATTAACTTTATTTTGAAGATAGTAAAGAAAATGCAAAAAAGAGAGACTTAAAACTTGACATCTCTCCACTTAACAACCACTCAACCTGTCCATTTACAGGGCATTTGTTATTGACAATTTTCCTCCTTATTCCATGTGCTGACATTCTATTACAGAGACCCTGTCCTACTAGAAAATACAAGGTCAATATATATTTGAGCTATATTAAATGAATTTGTTCTCTTCTGTTATATTCTTTAACTCCTATTCCTGCACCCTGACATTATCTCATTGATTATACAAGAGTCATCCAAAACAAACTAATACAAAAAGATTGCATCACAGTAATTTCTTCAAAATGGCAACATTCTACTAGTGGAGTGAACTGTCGACATCACTACATAGAATGATTAATTTACTATTTTGAAGCACCTGTACTTGGATTATTTTACCAACTCAGGTCTTCTTTAATTAAATGAATAATGAGGTAATATAATTTTATGCTTAATAAATCAGCCTCCAGTAGGATCAAATAAAGAGTCTATCTCAAAGACAAATTCTAGTTTCCGTTTTTATGACCAATAAGAAATCAAGGATATTCTCATCAGCTTCAGAGAAGCTTGGTACCATTGCTAGAAAAAAGCATCCTACTGCTTCTTTTCTTTCCTTAATTTACCCATAACATAATTAAGTATTTAAGAAAAAAATAAGAACAAACAAATTTGACTGAAGCAAAAGAAGAGTCTCATGAGTATATATGAGGGGTCTTCAGTCTTCAAAAAGTTCATGGAAGAACTCATTTTACTTTTAAAATTCAGTTTTTCCATGAACTTTTTGAAGTACCCTCATTCATTATTTCTATATATTGATATTTTTATTTGTCAAGAAAATTTCAAAAGCATAATGGAAGAAAATGAGATCTGGCTAACATGCAAGCAATCAAGCAGTAGTTCCAAAATGTGTGAGAAAATATAATCATCTAGTATTTAATAATAACTTCCATTTAGGTAGTGTTTTGAGTATATACTTTGAGGATCACTAAAACTTTTTTAAAAAAATATTTTATTTTATTTTATTTTGTCAATATACAATGTGGTTGATTATTTTGGCCAATTACCAAAACCTCCCTCCCACCTTCCTTACCCCCTCCCTCTCAACAATGTCCTTTCTGTTTGCTTGTCATATCAACTTCAAGGAATTGTAATTGTTATGTCTTCTCCCCTCTCCCCCAGTGTTTTTGTTTATTTATTTATTTATTTATTTATTTTTAGCTCCCACAAATAAGTGAGAACATGTGATATTTCTCTCTGTGCCACAAAAACTCTTTAAAGGAGATAGGACAATTCATAACACAATCATTTGATAGATGGAAAAATTAAGCTCAGAGTTGTGTTTGGTTTGGTAAGGAAGCATCTAAGATCACAGAGTGGTGCACCTCTCTTAATATCTGTGCTTGTAATATTCTTTGCACTTTATAATGAATGTCTTTTGTTATAGGTTAAATTTAGCAGGACTAATACCATGAATTCATTTGTAGAGAGGAAATAATTGTAAAATAATTCAAAATTAGTGCCAATGTATTGAATAATGTGTCAAAATGATCAATCATTTTAGAATAAGTTTAAAACTACCATATTAGGAAAATTTGCAATTTTTGAGTTTGAACATAGCCTCTGAATATTTGATCCTGTAAGAAAGTTTTCAATGTGAACTAAGTTTAATAAGAATTCAAGTGTGTATAATAATAACAATAAGTGCAAGTCGTTTTTTCTTTGTAAATACTACAAAGCAATGCATTTTATGAAATGAATAATTTTATTTCTAGGCCTAATGACTGCTATAAAATGAATATTCTGTTATTTTTCTATCTTTTCTAAAAGAACTGAAGTGAATTAAAAATGAAGACCAAAAAATGAACTCAAAATAAAGATTTGGTAACTTCTAAGAATCTGCAGAAAGGTTTTCCATGTTTCTTCTTTACTTCGTAAGCCCAAGAAACCTATGTAAGAGCAGTAGATAGTGAGTGAGTGACTTTAAGTGTAAATTGAAGTTTCTCTTTGTGAGGTTTAGAACATTAGGCCAGAAAACTTCTTTGGCAATTCTATTGTGTAGTTCAGCATTACTCTTGAATGAAGTAGTGTGTTTTACTTCTTATCATTTATTGTATTTTCTTTAGTATTTCAAAACAAATAAAAAAGGATGCCACAGCAGCTAGTGTAGGTGTAAATGAGATATAGGTTCTTATTCATATTTTTTCTGCAAACAATGGAAAAGTTTATTTTTTTCTTCATTTTTTTTGTTTTATTTCTATTTTCAGGAAATAAACTGTAGCTTTACATGTGTGATCCAGCATTAAACCAAAGAAATCTGTATCTTCTCTGAATATGAGAACATTCATCCATTTATTTATTCAATAATTCATTTATTTTTGATATTTTACTCAATTACTAGTTACTGATTTACTACAATGTACCAAGTATCTTCAAAGTTCTAGAAATATAAATGGGCAAGCTACAGTCCTTACTCTTGAGGGACTGAGTTTGTTACAGGAGGCAGATAAGGGAACTAATTCTATTGCCCAGAATATTGTGTCAGAGGCATATTTGGTTTGATAAGAAAGCACAGAGGAGAAGCTTCCAACTTGACCTGGATATTACAGGAAAAATTTCTTAGAAGAAGTGATGTTTTATATTTCCATAATGGTATTTATTTTGTTATCAGCACCACCTGAGACTTCTTTTGAAGGTAATCTCTTTTCATGGTGTTCTTCCATGAACAAAGAGCCAATATGCTTTGTTTTTTAATTAGGAGGAATTGTTTCTTGTACAATGTTTATTCTTTAGGATATGTGAGAAATGAACATTGACAGGTAGAATTAGTAATGGAATGAACTCCTGTCTACCTGTATTCCCACATGTGCTTAATACATGAAGACAAGAAAAAGCTCCCTTATAAGTAATTATACATTCCATGCTATTTTGCTTTTGTTTAATTTCGTGGTAATTTTTTTTTGTACCTAGTCAGTAGAAAAGGTAGCTCAGCAATGACAGTATTCATAAAATATCATTGTATTTAAACCTCAAAATCACTTCAAAATTATTTGAAGTAATCAAAAAGAGAATAACTAATGCTGGTGAGGATGTAGAGAGAAGGGAACGCTCCTACACTGTTGGTGGGACTGTAAATTAGTAAAACCACTATGGAAAACAGTATGGAGGTTTCTCAAACAGCTTCAGATAGATCTTCCATATGATCCAGTAATCCTACTTCTGGGTGTATACACAAAGGAATGGAAATCATCATGTTGAAGGGATACCTGCACTCCCATGTTCATCGCAGCTCTGTTCATTATAGCCAAGATATGGAACTAACCTAAATGTTCACCGTTGGATGATTGGATAAGGAAAATATGGTATATATATGCCATGGAATACCACTCTTCCATAAAAAGAATGAGATTCTCCCACCTGCAACAACATGGATGAGACTAGAGAAACTTGCGTTGAGTGAAATAAACAGAGCACATAGGGATAAATACTGCATGTACTCACTCATAGGTGGGAGCTAAGAGAGAAAGGAGGAAGGAAAGAAAGACCACAGTGGTGTGTTGGACTTACAGAGAGAGAGAACATACCTAGGATGCAAAGTGGAGTGTGCAAAGGGGGATGGGAAGGGAGGTCGGGGATAATTGGGGGGATAATTGGGTGGGGGAAATGGGGTATATTCACAATTTATGGTAATGGGCATGCTGCCAGTATGGACTGGCCATCACATCTTAGGCATGAGTGGTGACAATTTGCTTTGTACCCCATGAATATACATAATCAATTTAAAAAAAATTAAATTAAAAATAAAACTAAAGAAAAAGGACTAAGATTTAAACAAAACAACAAAAAAAGTGAAGAAATCATTATAATGAAGATGGAAAAATTTCATACTGATCATTATGCCTAGTACCAAAACTTCTTCAGTAAAAAGAGATTGTATTGAGCACTACATACAAAAACTTTCATTTGTCCTTGGTTGTAATATTAAGGGTATCCTCAAAGACCATTCTATACATGCATTTTCAGCACCTCTAGAGAAGATAGAGGAAATCAGGTACTAACCATCTCACTTTTTTGATGTCCACACCTACAGACATTAATGCTGTATGTCCTCACTTCCTTGCCCCTAGTCTCTGATGATAAGATGTCCCTCATGTTCTGTTCAAGTCAGCCGCACCAACTTGGACTTTGATTCCACTCCTTTTCTGCTCTTGAGACTTAGCTGTCTCAGTTATCCTTTTTTCTGCAGAATATTCAAGGTTTCTGCCTTTCTGTTTTGACTTTTTTTTTTTTTTTTTTGTCGTTTTTTCGTGACCGGCACTCAGCCAGTGAGTGCACCGGTCAGTCCTATATAGGATCCGAACCCGCGGTGGGAGCGTCGCCGCTCTGCCAGCGCAGCACTCTACCAAGTGCGCCACGGGCTCGGCCCCTCTTTTGACTTTTTCACATTAACACATAAACATGTTTACATCTTCTCCATCCTAACAAAAATCAACAACAGAATTCATTTGATTCTAAACGCATGTGTCTCACTACAGTCTAGCTTCTTCTGTTACACTCTCATAAGGATGATTCTCCTTGTCTACTTTTGCAGTCTCTATGTCCCCACTGCTAGCTATGCTTCACCCCATCACAGTATGACTTAAGTTCCCATTAACAGCCATTTTGCCAAACCCAACATTATAAAAATAAAACTCTCTCTTGCACTTGGCACTTCTGATTATTCTCTCCATTAAATGTCTTTTCTCTCCTTGAAGCTTTGCTGACTTGGTTTCCAAGACGGCTTCCTGTTAACCACTGTAATCTCCTCCCAGCTCTTCTCCAAGCCTTTAGTTTTGTACATATCCTCTATATTTTCTCCTGAGCTATAAGAATAATCTAACTAAAATGTAAATCTTACCATATCATTCCCCTGACTCAATCTAAGACTTCCCATCTTCTGAAGAGTAAAATTCTAACACCTTAAAATGGAAAGTTATATCCCTCTTTATTTGACCCTGACCCTCTCTGAAGTCTCAGCTCCTAATTTTTGTTGTATCTCTGACCCCTACCTTTTGGTAATCCCAGAATTTTATCCTTGATCTACTATTTTCCTCTATCAACCACTCTTCTGAATGATTTTATCTGTTCTTAAGGTTTTACTTCTCTGCTAATAACTTCATAGTCACCTCAAATTCACCTCGTTAAAAAATGAAATAATCCTTTCTTCTAAATGTATTCTTTTTGGTTCACTTTTTTTACTAGTGTTATGTGTCAAGGTAAATTATTTTTACAACAAATAAATGTCAAATTAAATACAATGAAGTGCAATACAGATTAGTACTGGACCTGTAGTCTCCCTAAGCTTTGCTTCTTAGAGATATTCAGGGATGCACACTCCTTCTATGAAGTGCTATGCTCTACCCTAGGATCTTGGCGTGCTCCTCCGAACCCTGTGCATCCGGATGAATGAAGGGAATGACCGAAAGATTGCAAAAGAAGACTTTGATGAGCAAAGAACATATGTAACAAATAACATTTTAAATCATATTGCAATGGCCAGTACCCAGCCATAAGACTGCCCTAACTGCAATGAAATCTGAAAAATATATTCTTTTCATGAGCCCTGGAGGAAAAGTGAAGGGGTATGCTGAACACACACATCTTCTCGCTATAACTGTTGCACACCAAATCGTTTTTTTTCTCTTTTACTTCCTAAGTAAATCTCAGATTTGTTACCACCTGTATCCTTATCCTAGCTAAATCCATTCTCATGAGTCAGACCTCATCATTTCTCAGAAGAATCACTGCAATAGTTTCTAAACTTCAATCTTTGCTTTCTGATTTAACCCTTCTTAGTTGTCACTTACACAGCTGCAGGAATAATAAAAGTAAAATGCAAATTTTACATATCGAAACATCCCTGCTTAAATCCATTCAATGAGTTCCCATTGCATGCAAGATACAGATATCCTACAGTGGAAAAACAAGGTCCTCCTGACCTGAAATCTCCTATTTCCACCAGCCTCAACTCAGGCTATACATACTTTCCATTTCATGTTTATTCCAAGAGTGAAACACTTCTGGACCCTGAACACACTCCATTCAGTGTCTTTGTTGATTCTTTTTCCTCACCTGGAACACCTTTCCCCTCTTTACTCCATAACAGCTCAGAATGAGTTAGGTGCCTCTCATCAAAACTTGCATTATCTCTGGTACTTCTCTCTATCAGTGACTTCATTGTACCTAACAATGTGTGAAAGTGCCTAAATAAATTATTAAGCCATGAGATCCTTGATAACAAGGACTGTCTTACTTTTCATTCCTAGCTCTAATAGAATTCTTGGCACATAGTAATCATCTACAAATGTGTGCTTAATGAGTAAACTGCTGCTAAACAGAGACTTACCTTCAACATCAGTTCCTGTGCCTGTATCCCTACTTATGACCTGACGTTTGCTTCCATTGGACTAGTTCCAGACTTTTCTTAGTCCACTGGCTGGGGCTTTGTTCTACATGGCCAAATAAGAAAATAATAGGTATTGACCTGTTAAATTCCCCACTTTTGTATCCTGTCCATATGAATGGATTCCTGGATACTACATGAGTTTCATACAATACCTAGGCATTATTTCATAAGCCCAGGGAAGGTCAGTTAAGCTTTCTGGAATTTGTTCTTTACCAAGTCAATTTCTTATAGCCCATATCTATCCTGCAGAATAGGTTCCTGCTTGATTCTATCTCGTTCATTCCAGATACGATTTTTCTTATTCAAGTAACCAATAATGTTTCACAACCAAGGTGTTTCATATTCTAACAATAGATACTTAAAAGATGTGCATTTTAATCACACAGTGGGATCAAGAGTATAGCCATGATAATAGCACAAAACAATACAGAGAATTCAACTGGAGAAACAGCAGAATGTGGGCAGTAATCTAAGTAGAATTTTCTGTTCTTCAGTGAATTGTAAAATCATCGGTGACAACTGTGAACTGTAAATTACAAAGCAGTCCAAAAAGTATTGAGAAGAGAGTACTGTCCACTCAATCTTCGTCCATTAAATTCTGACCTCATTTCAAATTAGTAGCACCAAAGCTTCTTCCAATAGCTTGATTGACAACCTTCAAATTATGATTCAGTATCAAATATATTAGTATTAGTTGTGCTTGTGCCTCACAAAGGATACATCGATTTCATTAATTGGTGCTATTGAATTAAGTTAAATTATTGGTAACAAAGACACAAGGGTATAGCTTAGAATGCCAGGATGTTTAAATATATATTGTGTAGAAGTTAAGAATCTAGAATTGTTGAATTTGAAGTATAACTGAAGCCCTTTTGTGTAGGTAAGGAGAGAATAAAAAGCACTAAAATATCTAAGTGTGGAGTTCAACTGAGGGTTGTTTTTTTTCCTGATAGACACACAAACACACAAAAAACTCTCTCTCTCTCTATATATATACATACATGTATATACATATATATACATATCCTATTTTTTAAAAAAAATAATTTAATAATTGGTTAATTATAATAAATAAGCCTACAGTTTGATTAAATAGAGCTTGCTTCAACTCAAAAGGCAACAAATCAATTTCCCAGGCTAAGTATTTTAGTTTGGCTAATCCTACTGCAGACCCTAATGTTGGCTATTCATCTCCTGTTAATTATCTTTATAAATACCATTTCTTCAGGGATTTATAAGTAGATTATTTTAAACCAAAATAAACCAAGATGCATTACTTTTCTCATAAATTATAAATTACAAAAGATAAGCAATTGCTATTAAATTAATCAGAAAAATAAATATAAGAAAAAACATACTATTTGATTCTATAATAAAGCATCTTACTTCGTTAATGATAACTCTGGGTGTTAGGAAATGATTTATCAATGTCAGTGTTTTTGAAATCTAAGATGACTCTAAGAGTTCAGAAAATGTTTCATCATTGTCTGTTTCTAGACACACACACACACACACACACACAAACACACACACACACACACACTTATCCTAAAATATAGTTTATTCAAAGCAATTGCTCAGAACTCAGAAAACATAAACTTAGGTAAATTGTTCTAGACTGGCCAACACAAGAACATTTTACTCATACAACAACCGAGCTAGAATTAGTTGAAGTCCTTTAAGGTTTTTGGAGCTCCGAGAGTTCAAGGGAATGACAGGGAAGGTGAAAACAGTGCTGAATGTCCAGAGATTTTATTTGTGGAAGATGAGGTTGGAGAGGGCAAAGGGAGCCCCCAGGGTTTCTGGCATCTTCCATAACAAAAGCAAGGAACAAGTTCAAATAAAGACAGTATCTGAGTTTATTAATATGGTGTATCACATTTATTGATTTGCGTATGTTGAATCAACCTTGCATCCCTGGGTTGAATCCCACTTGATCGTGGTGAATAATTTTACGTATGTGTTGCTGTATTCTGTTTGCTAGTAATTTAGTGAGGATTTTTGCATCTATATTCATCAAGGATATCGGCCTGTAGTTTTCTTTTTTGGTTATATCTTTACCTGGTTTTGGTATCAGGATGATGTTTGCTTCATAGAATGAGTTTGGGAGATTTGCGTCCGTTTCAATCTTTTGGAATAGTTTGTAAAGAATCGGTGTCAATTCCTCTTTGAATGTTTGGTAAAATTCTGCTGTGAATCCATCTGGTCCTGGGCTTTTCTTTGTTGGGAGCCTTCTGATAACAGCTTCAATCTCCTTTATTGTTATTGGTCTGTTCAAATTTTCTACGTCTTCACGGTTCGGTTTTGGGAGCTTGTGTGTGTCCAGAAATTTATCCATTTCCTCCAGATTTTCAAATTTGTTGGCGTATAGTTGTTTATAGTAGTCTCGAATGATTCCTTGTATTTCAGATGAATCAGTTGTAATATCGCCTTTTTCATTTCTAATTTTTGTTATTTGAGTCTTCTCTCTTCTTTTTTTTGTTAGCCATGCTAATGGTTTGTCAATTTTATTTATCTTTTCAAAAAACCAACTTTTTGATTCGTTGATCTTTTGAATTGTTTTTTGGTTTTCAATTTCATTCAGTTCTGCTCTGATCTTAATGATTTCTTTCCGTCTGCTAACTTTAGGTTTGGATTGTTCTTGTTTTTCTAATTCATTAAGGTGAAGTGTTAGGTTGTTCACTTGCCATCTTTCTATTCTTCTGAAGTGAGCGTTTAATGCAATAAATTTTCCCCTCAATACTGCTTTTGCAGTATCCCACAGGTTTTGGTATGATGTATCATTGTTTTCATTAGTTTCAATAAATTTTTTGATTTCCTGCTTGATTTCTTCTTGGACCCATACGTCATTAAGTAGAATGCTGTTTAATTTCCATGTGTTTGTATAGTTTCCAGAGTTTCGTTTGTTATTAATTTCTAGTTTCAATCCATTGTGGTCTGAGAAGATACGTGGGATAATTGCAATTTTTTTGAATTTATTGAGACTTGATTTGTGACCTAATATGTGATCTATCCTGGAGAATGACCCATGTGCTGCTGAGAAATAAACTCAAACACAAGGACCATATGATCATCTCTATAGATGCTGAAAAAGCATTTGATAAAGTTCAGCACTCATTCATGACAAAGACCCTCTATAAGTTAGGTATAGAGGGAAAGTATCTCAACATAATTAAAGCCATATATGCCAAACCCACAGCCAATATCATCCTGAATGGGGAAAAGCTGAAAGCTTTTCCTTTAAGAACAGGAACTACACAAGGATGCCCACTCTCACCACTCCTATTCAACATAGTGTTGGAAGTACTAGCCAGAGCTATCAGAGAAGAGAAGGAAATAAAGGGCATTCAGATTGGAAAAGATGAAGTCAAACTGTCCCTGTTTGCAGATGACATGATCCTATATATCGAACAGCCTAAAACCTCTACAAAAAAACTGCTGGAATTGATAAATGATTTCAGCACAGTAGCAGGATACACAATCAACACACAAAAATCAGTAGCATTTCTTTTCTCCAATAGTGAACATGTAGAAAGAGAAATCAAGAAAGCCTGCCCATTTACAATAGCCACCAAAAAAATAAAATACTTAGGAATTGAGTTAACCAAGGAGGTGAAAAATCTCTATAATGAGAACTACAAAACACTGCTGAGAGAAATTAGAGAGGATACAAGAAGATGGAAAGATATCCCATGCTCTTGGATTGGAAGAATCAACATAGTGAAAATGTCCATACTACCCAAAGTGATATACAAATTCAATGCAATCCCCATCAAAATTCCAAAGACATTTTTCTCAGAAGTGGAAAAAACTATCCAGACATTTGTATGGAACAATAAAAGACCACGCATAGCCAAAGCAATGCTGAGCAAAAAAAATAAAGCTGGAGGCATAACACTACCTGACTTTAAGCTATACTACAAAGCTATAATAACCAAAACAGTATGGTACTGGCATAAAAACAGATACACTGACCAATGGAATAGAATAGAGAATCCAGAAATCAACCCACACACTTACTGCCAGCTGATCTTTGACAAAGGCACCAAGCCTATTCAGTGGAGAAGGGACTGCCTCTTCAGCAAATGGTGCTGGGATAACTGGATATCCATATGCAGGAGAATGAAACTAGATCCATACCTCTCACCGTATACTAAAATCAACTCAAAATGGATTAAGGATTTAAATATACACCCTGAAACAATAAAACTTCTTAAAGAAAACATAGGAGAAACACTTCAGGAAATGGGACTGGGCACAGACTTCATGAATACGACCCCAAAAGCACGGGCAACCAAAGGAAAAATAAACAAATGGGATTATATCAAACTAAAAAGCTTCTGCACAGCAAAAGAAACAATTAAAAGAGTTAAAAGACAACCAACAGAGTGGGAGAAAATATTTGCAAAATATATATCTGACAAAGGATTAATATCCAGAATATATAAGGAACTCAAACAACTGTACAAGAAGAAAACAAGCAACCCAATTAAAAAATGGGCAAAAGAGCTAAGTAGGCATTTCTCTAAGGAAGATATACAAATGGCTAACAGACATATGAAAAAATGCTCAACATCACTCAGCATCCGGGAAATGCAAATCAAAACCACATTGAGATACCATCTAACCCCAGTTAGGATGGCTAAAATCCAAAAGACTATGAACGATAAATGCTGGCGAGGCTGCGGAGAAAAAGGAACTCTCATACATTGTTGGTGGGACTGCAAAATGGTGCAGCCTCTATGGAAAATGGTATGGAGGTTCCTCAAACAATTGCAGATAGATCTACCATACGACCTAGCTATCCCACTGTTGGGAATATACCCAGAGGAATGGAAATCATCAAGTCGAAGGTATACCTGTTTCCCAATGTTTATCGCAGCACTCTTTACAATAGCCAAGAGTTGGAACCAGCCCAAATGCCCATCATCGGATGAGTGGATACGGAAAATGTGGTACATCTACACAATGGAATACTACTCAGCTATAAAAACGAATGAAATACTGCCATTTGCAACAACATGGATGGACCTTGAGAGAATTATATTAAGTGAAACAAGTCAGGCACAGAAAGAGAAATACCACATGTTCTCACTTATTGTTGGGAGCTAAAAATTAATATATAAATTCACACACACACACACACACACACACACACACACACACACACAAACCGGGGGGGGGGGAAGAAGATATAACAACTACAATTATTTGAAGTTGATACGACAAGCAAACAGAAAGGACATTGTTGGGGGGGAGGGGGGGAGGGAGGTTTTGGTGATGGGGAGCAATAATCAGCCACAATGTATATCGACAAAATAAAATTTAAAAAAATAAATAAATAAATAAATAAAAATAAAATAAAATAAAATAAAATAAAATAAAATAAAATAAAAAGACAGTATCAAATGATTGTGAATATTGTTATCATTTTCACAAAAATTGAATGTTTGCCTACAGAGTTTCACAAAGTTTTTCCAAGTATAGTCCAGGTGTAAATCTTTCCATATCTCCCAGCCTAAGCTTGAATTGATATTGGTCTTCTGTTCCATGACAAAAATACTTTATGAACACCCACCTTACTTATCACTAGATTGAATTTAAATTCCATAAAATCTTTCTCTTCACATAGACTCTGAGATTCTTGAAAGCAGGGACTGTGCTTTTTCCATCCTTGTTTCCTTTACACTAACCCTACCACCACTGCCCCAGTATGTAGTGCCATGCTGGACATTCAATAAATGCATGCTGAAAGAATAACTGAGACACAACTGGAGAACACTGAATGTATGTCAGGCTGAGTAGTTTACTTTTAATTATGGACTGTGGGTAATGGGGTGCCAAAACAGCAGGTGTCACAAATTCAAATTCTTAGTAGATCCCCAAGGTGACAAAAATGTAGCAGATTAAAAAAAAATTAGTTTAGTTTAAAATGGCTATGAGATAAGCTATAAGGCTGATAATAAATGCCAGTCAGAATGATAGTTGGTCACTGCTATGGGTCAAATTTTTCCCCCAGAAGTTCATGTATTGGAAACTTGACCCTTACTGTAAGAGAATTAAGAGGGTGGGAAATCCAATTATGGAATTTGAAAGGTGAGGCCTTTAAGATGTTATTAGATTGTGACGACTGTGCCCTGGTGGATGGATTGATCCACTCATGGAGTAATGGGTGGTGTTCTGAAGGCTTTACAAGGAGAGCAAGTGAGCAGATTAGCTCTCCTGCTCATCCCATTCTCACCATGTGACACCTTGCATACCTGTAGTAAGTTTCCACCCCAAACAAGGCTCTAAACAGATAAGCCCCTTTGACCATGGACTTGCCAGCCTCCAAACTACAAAAAATGTTTCATTTCTTTATGAATTACCCAGTTTCAGGTACTCTGTTATAAGCAACAGAAACAGAAACAGCATACAGTCACAGTGTCAGGGGGACAAAAGGGAATAATGCAGAAAGTGGAGAATGTACTCCTTGGCTCAGTGATGTGCCTATCTCGATTACAATCTATTGTGGCAACCAGGAAATTTGTGCTTGCATTGCTAAATATAGCAATTTCCAAGAGGAGTCAGAAATCAAGTATTCACATGACATATAGCAGTTTTAATATGTTGCATTTTTTAAAACATAGAGTATGAGCCAAACAATTTCACTCTGTGAATCTGCAACAGAGGCTATAAGATTTTTAATTCCCTCTGAAGTGCTCTGAGCAGGATTGACAGAGCTGAATCCGCATTTTAGAAAGTTTAGTTTCATCCCAAGTAGGAGGCTATTGGGATATCCCAGGTTGAAGCACAGGCATATTCAAATCCATTTCCCAATGAATTAAGTCTGGAAGCATGGACTTAAGTAATGGCTTGTATACAATCATTTTATAATCTTCTACTACAGTTTCTATATTTTATTCTCCCAGGAGAGCACTATGATGGCACAGACTAGGTCAGCTCAGGTGTTAGGATCTCTCCATTTCAAATGTTACTGTCGGTTCCCATTTACTTGCCATGCTATTACTGAGTTACTACATCCTAATACATTTCCCATAATTCCTTACTACTTTTGTTGCACCCAGCCAGCTCTTTTTTTCACTCTCCTTAGAATCTGACATTCCACAGAAATATTTGATTTTAAAGAGATTCTCACATTCTGTGCTGATGTTATCTAGAAATGTAAATGCCTAATGTCACGCTGCTAAGTGGAGAAAGGTAAGAAAAATTGTTGTAGGTCATTACATTTTCTAACCTTTTAAAAATCTTTTGAAAAGACAGGAATGTTTTATTCTCAACCAATGTCCTTGTCACTTTTGGTTCCATCGGCGCAAATCAAAATGCAATAAAATTTTTGAATGGTAGCACTAGAATATGTACTCAAAATATCACACTAATAAGATTGCAGGGAGTACTGAGTGGAATATTTCATAAAAGACAGCCAATGACCGTGAACCCAACTGCACAGATTTGAACATAAATCTTGCATAAATGAATAAACTACCAAAAATAAATTAAGTTGCTCTCCCGCCAGATTGACATGCCATTACACCAATGCAAAGACAATTAGGTATATTTAAGTTAGGCTAGAAGCTTAATTTCTTCACAAGTATTATCAAAAAGTATGTATTAAATTCCTATCCAAAATAATTTAATGATATGAAGTATTTTTTCATACTTTGCAAATAGAGAATCAATATTTAAGACTATATATATATATATATATATACACTAAGAAAATTTGAATTAGCTAAAGCAAAATTTAATTACTCTGGTGGTGACAGGATATTTTTAAACTATATGTGTCATTAGATAATTCTATTTTCCCACCAGTGTATATTACAGTTCTGTCTTAAATGTACATTTGAAGACTATGTTTGATTATTTACTGCCCAGGATTGATATAAAACTGGTATATTACAATATACTGTCTATGTGGTTAAACCAGTTGCAAGTTATCAAACCATTATTTAATAATGAACTAAACCATTATTTAGTTCCTGTGAAAGGAATGAGATACATGCATCATTTATTTTCAATAGTTTTTCTTAATTAGAATAATATGCAATTGATCTCTTAAGCTAGTAATTAAATGCAAAATAATATATACCAGAGAGTTGAGCTCTGAATTTGCATAACTGCTCGTTGTGTGGTCATTTTCCTCACTGTCCCTTCACCCAAAGCATAGGAAAGTAATCTCATAAAGTAGATCCAGGGAAAAAAGAATATTAAGAAACAAAGAAAGCCACAAAGAAGTCCTGAGTTGGTCAGCAGTGTTAACACTTCTCCAGGCAAGTAGAAAAATCTCATTTATATCCCACCTCCTTTCCAAGTCTCTATTCTATGCCTTTGAAGATATGCATGAGTAATAAAACAGCTCCAAAAAGTCAGAAAAAAAGTCAGGGGGCAGTTTAAATGCCTAAATTGTTGAAAAATTGAAAATAAAGTATTTCTAAAGAATCACAAGGTTGTCTTACCACTTCCAATTAGGGAGTCTATCTTTATGAAAATTCACATATCTGGCAAGAGATCCAATAATATATGCTAATTATTTTTTCCAATTTAGATTTATTGTGCTATAAGATGAAATTATATCACTTTATTCAGAATTTATCACTCTTTTCAAGAGTTTAGCAATGTATAAAATATCAAATTTAACTGCATACATTTGTCAAGTTTTTCACATACTAGCCCTTGCTTCTTTTGAAATAATAATGATAATGATGATAAAAATAATGGCTAATTTTTTTCTAGGTATTGCTCTAAATGTGTCACATTGTCTCACTTAATTTACTGAGGTAAAAAACAAAATGAGGCAGCTGAGGCTGTGAGAGGTAATCTAAGTCTCACTTGTTTCCATGAACAAAGCTGAGCCAAATCCAAGGTTATGTGTTCAGAACCCATGTTCTTAGCACTCCACTGTACAATTCAAACTTCACAATATTCCAGCACTCCTCAAAACCTCCTGTGTTCTGCCTCTAAACTAATCACAACAAACTTCTTTGTGTACTCAGTATTGACTTAGTTATCCTTTGCTTAGTACATTAGTTTGAGCCATTTCCTGTCTTAGAGTGCGCTCTTTGTCACTTAGTTAAATATCTCTCCTCTTTCAAAGCATGAGTTCCACGTCCTATAGTCCACAGTTATTCCATTACAAATGCCCATCTCAGATCTGAGTCATTCATATTCCCACAGTTCCTAGTGTAGAGATACAAAGATGATTATCTCCCAATAAATATATTTTCTAAAAGCATTAATAGTTAAGGCCCAAATAATTCATTGTAAAACAAAGAATGTTGTCATGAATATTTGATTCCTTGTTACAAAAGATAGATTTGCTGCCAGACATATTTCCTGTGCCAGATTTCCCATCACCAACGAAATTTTCAAAAGGATTTTCATTCATTAGTTGACTGCCCTTGGCCTGTGTCCAAATTCCTACTTAAGAGCTTTCAAATTTAATTTTAACTTCAAGTGTTGCTGTTGAATACAAGCAGTATGGATCTAGAGAAGAAATTAACTTTGCAGGGAAATGGAATCAATTTTAATTTGGAAGCAAAGGCAGGAACTGTCCTGAAGTTGCACCTTTTATCAGGAATGGCTGACTATGGTCATCTTCTGACTTTTCCTCCCCAGAGTTCCTGCTCCCTTCACCTTTAGACTCAAGCCCATCCTCACTCTTGGAGCCAATCCTGACTTAACCATGGTACTAAATTAGAGCCCTTCTTGAGAAGGTCATGGATTCACAAAAGTTCCACTCAAGTTTATTGCATGTTATTCTAACACTTTTATCCAAACCCTACCTCATAGTGTCAAAACTCCTTTTTGCCTTTCTGACCTCTTACGGGCAGGGCATGGATGACTGCCCAAAATGACAATCTGGGCTGGGGATGGGAGATCTGCTCTGCACCCTAGGCTGGCCTGACCTGGTAGCACAGATGCCTTATCTTTGTGTGGCAAGAGCAGGCACAGAGGTTTCACTTAAAGGAGGCCCATTTAAACTGATTGCATAATTTTACTTACAGAAAAGGCAGCATGGTGTAGTGATTGAATGAACTCTGGAGCCAGAGTGCTTAGGTTGAAGTCCCAGCTTTGATACTTACAAGCTGTATGACCTTGGGGAACTTATTTAACTTCTTAATATCCCAGTTTTCTCATCTGGAAAGTGGGGATGATAGGTCTTCCCTTACAGGGTTTTTGTGAGGATTAAAATGAGTTAATATATGTCAAGCATGTAGAACAATGCTAGCACTCAACATTATAGCTACTATTTGTTTATTAATACTTTGTAAGTGAGTAAATAAAATAATAACTTTGTTATATCGTACAATATTGTACTTGTCTCCTTTCTTTTCAAGACTGAACACTCCTTGAGGGCAGAGAGTTGATATTACTCATCTTTGTGTATCCCTGAACTTTCCAGGAAGATGGCCTGATGTATGTACACGATGGTCATTAGAGTGAAGGGGTAAAGTGGAGTAAATTTAAAGGTTGTAAGAGCCCAAAATGCTTAGGAGTAATGCACTATTATGTGGGAAGGTTTGTCCGCCATCAGTGATGAAGCCGCACCCATGGTGACGGCAATAATTAAAGTGGAGAGAGGAATTGTAAATCAGGTGTCAAAGTTCAGGAAACAAAGTTACTATGAACCAAAACCATAAAACTTTAGAGTGGAGATTGGCTTAAATGGATAGCACAAGCCTCCTATAAAAAACGGTATCCCCCAGGGCCAGTCCCACGGCTCACTCGAGAGAGTGCGGCACTGGTAGTGCCGAGGCCGCGGGTTCGGATCCTGTATAGGGATGGCTGGTGCACTCACTGGCTGAGCGTGGTGCAGATAACACCATGCCGAGGGTTATGATCCTCTTACCGGTCAGGAAAAAAAAAAAAAATTATCCTCCATATAAAAAGTTTTTCATAAAAAGGAAGTCATATTGTCTGGTGAGAACTGGGGAAATAGAAGAATGTCAATACTACTCACAGTGTCTGATGCGTGAAGTATCCATTTAAGACAACTGCCTACTTTTGGTCTCTTCTTCAATGTCCCAAATAAAGCTCAAAATAAAGCTTTATTTTTTTTTTATCTCTCCCACCAGAATATATATGCAAATTAACAACAGTGTTATAAGCTGAATTGTCTCCCCCCATATTTATATGTTGAAGTCTTAACCCTCAGTACGATAAAATGAAAGGAGATTATTACCGTGGGCCCTAATGTAGTACCTCGGTCTCTGTTAAAATAGGAAATGTGGATACAGTTGCAGAGGGAAGCCCAAGTGAAGACAAGTGAATAGACAGCCATCTACAAGCCAAGGAGAGAGGCCTGAGAAGAAACCATGCCAACGTCTTGATCTCAGACTTCTTGCCTCTAGAACAGTGAAAAATATGAGGGTACTTCAGAAAGCTCAAGGATGGCAGCCCTAAAAATCTAATAAAAGCAGCAAAAACAATCTGTTCTTCCCCTGGTCAGTGTTATTTTCATAAATGGTAATATCATCTTTCAAGTCAAAATCCAAGGAGTTGGTTTTTATTTTCCTTTTTTTTCTCACTGCTTGCACTCACGTTCAATCCATTAGCAAAGTCTTTTAACTCTACATTGAAATATATCCCAATTGAATCAAGACAATTTTACCCCTCTCCCCCATTTTAAGGCACAATCATCTCTCTTTGTCTACCTTCAGCCAATCTCATTCTACTCTACTTTGTGAAACTTTGCTACAGCCACATTGATTTTTCCCTTCTTCATATACGCTGCTCACAGTCTGGGATCTTTTCACTTGCTCACTGGTTACTTCTTCTGCCTACATTTATCCAATCTCCCTTTCTCCCCAGATCTCCTCCTCATTAGCCCTTTGGATCATTTGGGTCTCAGCCACATGTGTTCTCAATGAGGGCTTTTATAACCTCTCAATCTGCCAGTCCTGCCACATCACCTTGTTCTATTTTTATATATTTATTATTACCTGATATTCTCCTATTTATGATTTGGCAAAGAATGTTGATTGGAATTTACCATTATTCTAGAATTGGCAACTTGTTCTCATAATTGGAAACAAGAAATATTAAATGTCTCTATATTCTTTTTCTTTACTTAAAAAAAGGAAATTAAAAACAAAACAAAACCAAAAAAATCCTCCTATACCTGGAGGCGGGGTTTATTCATAGGCAGCATAGGAAGAGAGAACAAAGGTGCTCTTCCTCATCCCTTCTCCAAAGCAGATAAGATAAAGGGTAGAAATTGAGGAAGTTGACAAGAAGTGGGGATTGGCATTTCATTCTCCACTGTGTGACTGCTCATGGTTTTATGTCAACGTGCCTTTTAAAGAGGAAGAAATGACTTGGCAAGAAAGAAGGAGAGACAATGCCAGACCCACCTGCTGTCTTACCAATTGGTGATGCAGGTGTGTGGCTGTCTCCCATGAGTGGATACACCATAAAGTAGTTGGGATTTAGCTGTTTCACTTGTATCCAACCCTGGTGACACCAACTGTGAGAGGATGGGGTGTACCACTGGTTGTAGGGGCTGAGGCAATGAAAGAGGTAGCACTGGAGTTACGTTTCCCTAATTATGGGGGTCTGTGGTCAGAGACCTCAGAGTATCATGTGAAAACCTCACACCAGGTTCTGACAAGAAAACAGAATCTGGATATCTGCCATATAGAATATTTCAGCTGCCAAGAAATATTTGCCAGAAAAGTGACAAAAACACAAGTTGGGAAAACAGAAACTTGTTTCTTTGTTGCTCACTCCTCCCTACTCCCAACAATTTGGATGAGCTATTGCCTGCAGGAGGAAAGGAGAGCTGTAGGGCTCTGAGTCATATATGAGACAGAAGTTTTCAACTTAGAGAAAGTAACATTAAGTAAGTAACAATGACCAGAGAACTATGGAGCCTTCCCCCAAAAGGATTAAGAAACAAAAATTGGATGCAATAGAAAACAGATCAGAGAAAAATTTCATATTTTCTATACCATAAATGTGACGCTTCTTAATACACTAGGTACAGCTCATTAGTTTATTGCATACATTTTATGTGACCCTCTTGTTAACACTGTATCCACAATGCTTAGAACAGTGTCTGCATCTAACAGAGGGTGACTAAAGAACTTTGCATTTTAGGTGGTAGTTGATAATAATAAAAATGAAAAGAATAAAAGAAGCTTCCTTTGATGCTCTAGGTATATTCAGGCTGACACTCAAATATTCAGTAAATTTATGTGCTTAATTTACAGCTATCATCAGCAGTCCACTCCAAGTCCCAGAAGAAGTTTGCAGAGAAGTTCTCCTGGTAGCCCCAAGAGTTTGCAGAAAAACTGAGAAGCACTGAGGACACTTCTCTCTGATGGAACCAGCAGTGGCCTCTGCTGGCTTGGAGACCTCAGTCTTCCACGGTGAAACCGGACTGTGATGAGGCATTAATCAGCCCTGAAGACAAAACTGCTCAAGTGGTTAGAGAGAGAGCTATGCTGTATCAGGGAGCCTCTTCCTCAGAGCGATTGTCCGTGGAGCATTCATGGGAAGGACCAAATCATGTGGCTGTGTGAAACATAAAGCTCAGCAGAGACATAAGGCAGTAACATGCATGTGTTATACTTTTAGTGCCCCTTTTACCTTCTAGAGTGTCCTTGAGCTGCACATTGAACTGATTGGACCTGAACAGAAATGTGAGGGGAAAGGAGATAAGGGCAGATGGATGAGGTAGTGATAGAGACTGATGGCCACCTCTAGTGAGTGTGGCATCAGGAGAAGAACCCTCACAAGTCCTGACAGGCCAGTTAAGCAAAGAAATGCCTACCTCCCTCTTCCCTTCCTCAACGTTTTGATTTTCCCTGCCCCTAACTAGAGAAAACACAGAGAAAAAGATGACAAAGTAATTGGACAGATCATCTAGGCAACAAATCAACAGAGTAACTTTTTCTCTTTCAGAGGGAGAGAAGAAATCTAGGGTGATCAGTGGTGGGAGAGGGGAGGGAAAGGGGGATGGGGCGAGATTGGACAAGGGGCATAAAGTACAAGTTGTAACAATATACATACTAGTAATAATGATTTGATCAACATATGTCAACATTAAATCCCAAAACTATGCATAATCAATTATGGTTCAATAAAAAAAAATAAAAAAGAAAAAGATGACAAAGTACCCGTAAACACAATTGATAGTTTACTCAATTTTTCTATCTGAAGTCTTTTGATGAAAAAAATCTTTTTTACACTGTCAACTTCAACTTTTTTTTTTTAATATGCAAAGACTAACTACAAACTTTGATTTCTCAGGTTAAAATTTATAGTGTAACTTTTTTTTCTTTACTTTTAATGGCTTTCAGTGGTCTCATTTTTTTCTAAATAAATCCCTCTTATGTGTTACACAGAAATATAGACAGATAAATGAAAGCCAATTTTCTTTCTTTCCAGAGAAATATCCTGAATGCTCTAATTTGAAGGGAATAGCAGAATGTATAATGAGGTGTTTGGCAAAAACAGAATCTACTGTAACTGAGACATGGTCTTTAGTATGAAGCCTAATAGCCATCATCGTTGAGGAAAATACACTCATTTATGGTACCAGGAGACTCCCATTTTAATTATAGCTATATTTTAGATAGATTTGGCATGAATTCTATCTTCTCTGGACCTCAGATATATAAAAACGAGGAGATTGGTTTAGAAAATTTGTAGCATCCCCCCAAATATGAACATCTGTGAACAATTAGACTTGGGAATGACCCAGACTATCATTAACACTATTATTAACTGAAGGAAGGACCCCCCCGACCAATGGACAATTTCTTAGTCCATTGGGAGATCTTTCTAAAGTCCATTTCATTTCAGACTAAAATGTAAAACTGTATCAAGATAAAACAAAATGCCAAATTAAAAGGAACATTTTTATCTTTTATTCCATATAGGACAGTACATTAAGGAGAAAAGTATGACTAAAGCTAAATTTCATGATGGCAAAGACTGGGTCTGTCTTGTTTTATTGCTCTATTGACAATGCCCAGTTGAGTGACATTTAAGAAGTGATTAAATAACTAACGGTTGAGTGAATGAATGCAGACAATGGGAAAAAACAAAAACCAAACAAACAAACAAATAATTACGTTAGCTTCCTTTGATTCCCATGCCAATTCCACCCTGCAAGGGTCCAGGCCAATACAGACATGAAGCAAAACATCCCAATGCAGTTTCTTCACCAGAGTCTAGATAGCAGGATCCCAAACACCTTGCCCAAAGAGTGACCACTGCATCCCCACATCAAAACCCCAGTCATTCTTGATACCAGACTGAGTAGGGCTATTTATTCCCAGTGCTGCTTACTAGGCTTCTGCACTGGCCAAGCTGAACCTCCTTCACTGACAATTAGCCTCTATTCTCCCATTTTAGAGTCTTCTCTCTCCCTACTGTTACGAATGCCACTTGGAGTCAGGTTTCAGCCTACTTTATGTTCTGATTTAAGTCATTTGCCAGGTCTCACCACGTCCCAGAAGTTGCTAGAGACACAAATAGGCTTCTCAGATTTTCCATAACTGTAAACAGAACCCCTTCTTCTAAATCCCAGTTTAAAGGCCAGGGCCTTATTACCTATGGTCAGCAGTTTCCTCCACCCACTTTATCTTAAGTACCTAGAATTCCAAATATCGCACATTGGCTTTCCCATCCTGTTGCTCTTTTGGGGGCTCCTTCCTGTGTAGACTTCTTGCTGCCTTGCTCCCCTGGTGGAATCTCCACCTATAGATGGCCCTAACATGCACACCAGCCTGAAACTTCCTTAGCTTGTTATAAAGCAATCATTACACCTGCCACGTTGCCTTGACTTGTAATAACAAGTCATTGGTCTCACCTAAGGAAACAATTGCAATGCTTTCCATTTTGGGATCTATGAGAAAATGATCTGACAAGAATAATAAGTATTCAGATCCTAAATTTTCAAATTATCAACTACTGAGAGAAATGTTATTAGAACTTTCAATTTTACCACAAAGAAGTTTTGTATCATACTATTTTTGAAACATGTAAAGAAAGGAAAGTAATTTTTACTCCTGGTCTTTTTCTTTAAAATGATGTGAAAAAAAGTACTGAATATTTTCTCTCTCTAATTTTAAAGGGTCATGTTGGCTGTGTTAAAAAAAAAAAAGACAAAGGAGCAAAAGACAAATCAAACAGACAACAAAGGTGTGCAATAATTCAAGCAGCTATGGGTTTGAACTAGCGTAGTGTTAGCAGAGTGATTGAATTTGGGATATAATTTGGAGGTAAAACCAGTAGGATTTGCTAATAGATCAGATGGGCAGTATGGAACAAAGAAGGGATTCAAGGATGCCTCCAAATTTTTCAGCCTAAGGAACTGGAAAGGGCTATGATAAATTGAGATGGGAAGACTGTAAGAGCAAGTTTGGGGTGGCTTAAGAATCAGAAGTTCAACTGTAGGCATGTTTACTTTGAGATGATTATATGTCATTCAAGTGAAGATGTAAGTAGGCAGTTGGAGGAGTTTGAAGTCAGGAAAGAGACCAAGAGTGAAGACATATATCCGGGGGTCATCAGCACATAGAAGGGACTTAAAAATACAGAGTGGAAGAAATCACCTAGGAAATGATTATAGATGACATGAGAATACACCCAAGAACAGAGGTCTGGCTGATTTTGATGTATAAAGGGCTAAAAGGAGCAGAGACACCAGCAAAGGAAGACAGGAATAAGAGGAATAAGTGAGAGGAAAACTAGGTGAACAGGGTGCTTTGAAGCTAAGAGTAAAAAGTGGTTCAAGGAATTTACTCTATTATTATATGGAGATATACAGGCATAATCAGATATGTATATATCTATACATGTGTGTGTGTGTGTTTGTTTACATGTGGGACATTTTATATTTCACAAAATGTGATCATGCTACATCTAATCATTTGAAACCTGGTTTTTAAAAATTAATTTGTCATGGAAGAAATTTTTACGTCAGTCCCTACTCTTAAGATTAAAGATGTTTTATTTTCAACTTTTTAACTTTACAGAAGCATAATTAAAGCAACGTATCATGATGAACTTAAGAACAATGTGCAGCACAGTGAACACATTGATCCTGACTGTTTTAAGTAATACTTGATCCCTTCTATTTAGTTAGCAAAAATTCTCTTTGTGAAGTTAATAAACCAAAGACAATACAAACCAAGGGATAAAAGAATAGGAACCAAATTGGAATACACCAAATTGTTCTTACTTCTTACTATTGCTATTAGCAAATATCAGTGGATGCTGATGCTCTTTTATTAGAATGAAGACGTAGGCTTTGAATAGACCAGGAATTTTATGAAAGTAAATTGTGAAAACAGCTGACAATTTCACTCATTCTTACCACAGATAAAAGTACTGTTTGTTTTGTTTTTGTTCTTAGGATTCTAACACCTGTTGGTTTGATAAAGACAAATTCTATGGCATTCCTTTCAAATCACCTGTGTATGAGCTCAGTGATTTTCATTGCATAGGAAAGACAAAAACTAAATTATTTGGCAGTAGTTACAATATATTACTATTAGCACATTTAAGACAACAACAATATGGTATATTACTTCACTCCATCTGGATAAACAATGAATGAGTTGAAGGCATTATATTAGAAGCTAGAAATAGACAACTGCCCAAAGACTCATTCCAATGCCTTCCAGATTTTCCCCCAAAGTGTGCATGTTTTAAACCCTGAATTAGTTACGTCACAAGACACTTCATCTATGAAAACATGAGTGAAAATCAGATAAACATGGCTTGAACACGGCATACCAGAAACTGTGATGGGCAGAGTATACCTTGTGTAACGTTTCAGAGCATTCACTGAAATTCAGAATGGAGTGTTTAGAAACTCTCATTTTAAAGGAATTCGCTCAAAGAGAATAAGAAAAATCCTGTAGTGCATATTTTAAAGACTTTATTAATTGAAAATGAGTAAACCGGCAATTGCAATTTTTCAACCAGTAATTCTTACAATCCAAGTGTTTTAACTAATTAGGCGTGTTGCTTAAGGATTTCTGAGTATTTTCAATAGACATAAAAACAACATTCAAGTTTATGAAAAACTGTCACTGAATAAAAATAACAGAAATGGGCCTCTTTGTTCTTCATCAACTGTCTATTAAATGCCATTCTGCTTCTTCTTCCTTCATATTTTTTGTTAATTTAAAAAAATATGTTGGATTGAAGTAGATTTCATGTGCAAAACTGCTTGCTGAATAGATTTGTAGTAAGCGAATAAAAATAGATTATGCGTTGTAAAGAGATTTCTGAACAGGCGTTTATTCAGACTGGGCATGTAATCTCAACTCTGCTGCTAATTAACTATTTAATCTTGTCATTTAGGTTCTTATGCCCTCTGTTCCCTTCTCTGTAAGATAAAGGAAGCAAACCGTGACTATGCACGCATTCCTGAGGATGGGGAATGAACTGCTGAGATGCAACTTTGAGATTAAAACCAATTTAATTGGAGCATTCCTTTGGGGGTAAATGCAGAATATATTCTGTAACTCTGAAATAAAGAAATCAAATTATAAGGATATGTGAGTCTTGTTTCTATTTTTAGAAATTACTCTCACTCTTTGTTGACTCGTTTTCTTTTCCCAGCATCACAATAAATGAATAACTATTAGGTCTGTCTTCACTTGTTGATTCATGTTTCTTTTCTATAGAGGGCAACCTTTTTTCTACCTTGCCAAGAACACAGAAGTCATGTATTCTAAATGTCCTATTTGTTTCAGAAAACAACTTTCAGAATAAAGTTCTTACTCTCATTCTTCATAACAGCTCTTGCCTTTTATTAGGCCTCATCTGATTTGTTTGTTTTATCACTTGCTTTGTTTGTTGAATATGCAATTACCCTCAGATGGGGTGTGATGAGTCTGAGCCTAGAACATTCTGTTGGCAGTGTAGGTCGTGCCGAGTCCTTAGACCCCTTCACTGTGTGCTTATGCTGCTCTAGGTGTGCCAGGAACGTCCCCACTCAGTTCTGGACCAGGAGGCTAGACTGAAGCACAACTGTCCTAACTCACTTTGTGATTTCCAGTAGAAATTTATGTAACACGGGCCTGTTGGACTGAGGTTCAATCTTGTTCAGGTTCTCTGACTTGGGAGATTCCTTGATCTCTTTCTAAAGAATAAGGATATGAAACACTACGTCCTAATGGATCCAATGCTTCTGGTGCTCTTCCTTTTTCTTTCCTAACAATTATTTTTTACTTTTACAATTATCGTCACGTATTACAAAGTGTGTCTATGTGTTATATCCCACTTCCTGCCATGTTGTCACTGGGTATTGTATCTTTAAAGGGATCTAGACTGACAAAAACTACCCAAAGTGAGGAGATTGGCTCTGTCTCCAAAATAGTTATTGAGCATTTGGGAGAATGAATAACAATTTTGTGTGTCATAAAGTCAGGAAGCAACAGGATAGCACTGAGATCAGTCTTTCTCAATATTTATTTTATTATTTTTTTAAATTTAGGGGGCAGATAGGAGGTGGGGAGGGAGGCAGTTCTCTGTGTCCTAATTCAGAAGGTGAAGGTGTGGTGAGTATTCCAAGCATGTATTTCTCAACACTTCTTCATTGATGATGCACTAGGAGTGAACCCTTGGACTTCGCCAAATAGTTTTCTTTTACATTCCATCTACTCTGTCGTTTTCAGTTATTGATATTTTAGGTGTTTTATAAATTTTCATGGGTATCTAATGTGAAGTTGATAGAAGGCACACCATGTACTACACAATGCCTACATGTGAACCAAAAAGCTTTTGAGGCTCATCTAAAATCAAAGGCACTATTCCAGATCGCTGGTTATATATATGCCTATATTTCCTTTAAGACTCTGTGACAGTTATTAAATTGTGCTATAAAAGTTTGAGAGTATATTGAAAACACATAAAGAAGCACTTTTATAGAGAAATGCAAGGTCATAGTTAGTATAATGAACCTAGAGTCTCAACTTTTATGTAAGTCTACTTCTGAGTTCTTAAACAAAAATATACTGCTCCAGCTCTATAAAATTTAAAAGGCAGTGGGAATCAGAGAAAATCTTTATTTAAACCTTCATGGAGTGATTTCCAGATTTTCTAATATTTTCATTATATTCTGAATCCAATTATTAATAATTGCTTAAATATACTATACAGAGAATTTCAAGTATGAAGTAAGGAAATGTTCCAGCTCCATCACCAACTACATTGTGATACTGATAATTAATCACAAAATGATAAATTTAAAAATCCCTTTAAAAATCAATTAGAACATCCTGTAGGTTGTCTTTTCACTCTGTTGATTGTTTCCTTTTCTATGCAGAAGCTTTTTAGTTTGATAGAGTCCCATTTGTATATATTTTTTTATTTTGTTGCTTGTGCTTTTGGCATCTTTTTCATAAAGTCTTTGCCCAGTCTATACCCTGAATTGTTTCCCCTATGTTTCTCATAGGAGTTTTATGGTTTCAGGACTTATACTCAAGTCTTCAATCTATATTGTTTTGATTTTGATATATGGAGAGAGGTATGGGTCTAATTTCTCTCTTCCATCATAGATATCCAGTTTTCCCAGCACTATTTACTGAAGAGGCTGTCTTTTCCCCAGAGTATGTTCTTGGTGCCTTTGTCAAAGACCTGTTGGCTGTTAATTACGTGAGTTGATTTCTGGGTTCCCTGTTCTGTTCCACTGGTCCATGTGTCTGTTTTCATGTCAGTACTATGCTGTTCTGGTCACAATAGCTTTGTAGTATAATGTGAAGTCAGATAATGCAATGTCTCCAGTTTTACTTTTTGTTTGCTCAGGATTGTTTTCTCTGTTTGTGGTCTTTTGTTGTACTATATGAACTTAAGGATTGCTTTTTCTATTTCTGTGAAGAATGTCACTGGCATTTTGACGGAGATTGCATTGAATCTGATGATCACTTTTGGTAGTATGGACATTTTCATAACATTATTTCTTTCAATATATGAACATGGAATGTCTTTTGGTGTCCTGTTTCATGTTTTCTCAGCACTTTTGTAATTCTCTTTGTAGAGATCTTTCACCTCTTTGGTTAAGTTTATTAGGTATTTTATTCTTTTGGTAGCTATTGTAAATGGGCTGGCTTTCTTTATCTCTTTTTTTTATAGACTACTCCTGAAACTGGTCTATTTTTTAGCTAAATTTTCAAGCAGAATATGAAAATAATTGGTGAACAAGATAGAAAAATATAAAATGTGCACTTATATTCATTAAGTTCTTTACATTATTATATTTCTCAACTATATCTATTTCATAATTCCTGATAATTAAGAGCTATGTTTTCTGCATTCAATTATATACCACATATACATACATGTATATACACACACACAGACATAGATATTGTGAAAAAAGACATAGCTAAAGGAAATCCTTTTGTTCATGTGTATTATAATGTTCAGAAAAATCAGAATTTCATCTGTTGTATTCACACAATCTCAGAAAAGAGCAACTTGGCCATTGGGATATTGAGCATTAATTTTTCATTGCATGTAGTATGAAGTAATGCAATAACTCAATTGTGCAATGCCTTAAGACAATGTGCTTTTCATTACATTAGTAATATATTTTTTTATTCACACTCAACTATAAAAATGTGAATTTTATCACTGACAAAATATTGATTTCATGTATTAAATTAACACCACCAAGTATTACTCAGAAGCATATAGGTTTTCTGATCGTTTTACATAATGACTTCTTTAACTCCCTGCATAACAAACATCAATATTTTTATCTATGTTGCAGAGATTCTAGAAATATTATAAATGGACTTTTGATAAAAAAAAATATTAAAATATTCCTCTAATATAACCAAGGTAGCTTTAGCAAACTATCTTAAAGTTGTGTGTCATTGCTAAGCATAGAAGGGAAATAAGGAATCTTAATCTTATTCTTAATCATATCTTATCTTATGGTACTAAGAAAGTTAAAGAACCACTTTCCCTTTGTAAATTATACTGATAGCATGAATTAAAACTAGTTTAATAGTCTGTGCAGAATATGTAGATACAAAGTCATAAAATCTATTATTAAAAATCCTGTAACTTACTAAAATTATTTATTGAATAAGGTAACTAGGATTCACTAACCTGCACAGTGATTTTTTAAAAAATGAGTATGTAATGCAATTGATATCAGTACTCTAGAATACTAAAATGTGTATGTCATCCAACGACATCAGGAAATCTCAGAGCAAAGGATATAATAGGTCTATCATATCTTTTTTGAATAATTATTGAATCTATAAACAATTCTAGATATAACAAATGATATAATGTTTTTAAAAAATTTAAAAGTTAAAGTTTTCAATAAATCTAAGAATGTTGGGTCCAAAGATGTTATTTTTCAAAGATGCCAAAAAATATGAACTTCCTAATATGTTAAATCTGTTTTTTCTTACATAATAATTACTGTAATACCATAAAATATTAAAATCAACAAGGAAAAAATAAGACTTTGCAACTAATTATTCAGTTTTCAGCTAATTATTCTGTTCTGGAGTGACTCAGTATTGAAAAGTAAATGGCAAACACCTGAAGTGGAAAATAGTAAATCACTACATATGTAATGAAAGTAATGCATTTTTTTTCCCCACAAACAGCATTTGTTTATTAGATAAAACTCAATTGCATCAGTCCTGAGAGTTTGGTCCTGGAATTAAAATTAATTACTTAAATGTCACGACTCCAAAACCATTATTTTCATCTAAAAATTATATTGTCAAAATGCAAACATATTTAAATAAATACATATTCCGAAATACTGTTCTAAATTATCAGGGCTTTTTTTTTTTATTATACAATGCTACATGTTGCTGAAAACAAAGCACAATATATAGATCATCAAATTGTTAATCTTAATTTTTGTTGAAAAAAGATTTTTTGAGTCTTAAAGACTAATGAAAGAAGAAACTGAGGTCAGTAAATGAGTTTTTATGCCAAGTTCTTTCTCAGACATTACAAAATCCCTGTAGAATAACTGGGCAACTAAACATAATAACATCACCACTAAAATCTTTATTAAAACTGAATGGTATTCTGTTTTTCTGAAAAATGGGATACCACCAAAGTTCAATTCTATCTGCAGTACTGAAGAGAGAAATCATTTACAAGATATAATGAAACAAGAATCTCTTTAAAAATACATGAAGGGCAAATGTGTTTTCTTTATGAGTTTCACAAATTTCATGCACATTCTAATTTCTTTCTGTCGTAGCTTCCAGGGTTCCATTGATCTTGTGGCGTGGGAGGACTGTTACGGTGTGAGTCTGTTACCAGGAGCTATATGACAGCATTAATTAAGTTGAGCTTTGGGAAAATGAAGGCAAGCAAGATGCATATTTGCCTTTCTGCCAATAAACACTTAAGTACAGCAACATGCAGGAATTCTTGACACATGAATCAAGATGATTTTTTTTCTCCTTTTATTGTGTCTGTCTTTCCTCCCTCTCTCCTTTCCTCCCCCCACCCCCTTCCTTCCTTCCTTTCTCCCTCCCTCTCTTCCTTCCTTTTACTTCTTTATTTCTTTTGCTTTAGTGATGGCCTCACCATTTGTAATACAAAGTTCAGTCAAAAGGAACAGCTATTAGACATGGATGCACTCTAATCCCTCATTCATACAGGAGTTTAAGACAAAGACATGCAACAACATGGAGCTTCAAGAGCCATTGGGGCCTATGAGCAGTTGTCTCAAACAATTTGTCTTTGTTATTCGTAGGTGGTGTTTTGTTTATGTTTTACTGGAAGGAAAGAAACTGTTCTTCATATATATAGCCCTGTTAACACATAAAGGTTTTTTAGAGGCACAATTCTGAGTAAAATGATCTCTCTTTTCATGATTGCCTAAGTATCTTTCTTCTATTCTTACCCTTTTCCCAAAGCAGCTTAACTTCATTTGCCAGATTGACTTTCTTCAGGAATATCTCCCGCAGCCATTTTTTTTTTTTAAAGAAGTTCACAGTGTTTTACAAAGGCGCATCTGTGCAGAGGTACAAAGGGTAAGATCCAAACTCCTTCCACGTGCTGTCTCAATCCTCATCTTCCTCTCCAAACTGTGTTCAGCTCTTCTTCCACACCAAACTGTTTCTAGGCTATGCTGTTTTCCTGTGACATTCCTTTTGATATGCTGTTCTCTTTGCCACACTTCATCCCCAGTATCCTTAAGGATTCTTATTTATTTTCAAGATCAGCTTGAAATTTTTCAATTTTCAGCCTCCTTAACTTCCTCAACCTCTTCAACCTCTCTCAGGTGAACTAAAGTTTCCTCTTTTTTTTTTTTTTCCTCCATTATATTTTATTAATGCCAACCTCACAAAACCTGTCATATTTTATTTTTTCAGTTCTTTATGTATGGCCTCTGGTTGGCCTGTGAGTTCCATGAGGAGAAAAGCTGTACCTGTTTATTCACTTTTTATAGATATACAAAGGTACATCAAAAAGTTCTTGGAAAAATGGAATTAAAAGATAATACAAATCTTTCCATGAAATTTTTGAAGTACCCTTGTGTTTATTATAATTGTTGTTCATCTTACTGAGGAATACATGCAACAAATTATTTCCTTACATTTTCCTCCACCTCTTCTGTCCTGATCCATCAAAGTGAATAACACATATGTTGTCCTATGATTATATCAACAATTATTTGAGTGCCTGCTGCATGTCAGGGAAGGCATTTCTCTTGATATTCATGTAGTAGTCCTCTAGGAACCTCCAATTTAATGGTATAAGTATGCTATGCTTGAGGATAAGTTCATTATTAAATTTGAAAAGAAATAAACAGTTCTTATAATACTATGTGCATGCAATATTGAAATTCTGAATAACTGCATAACTAGTGAATGTGGATTTGAAGAGAAAAAGAAATAGTTCTAAATTGCTAAATCTGTGCCATTTGAATGAATAGCTTTAATCATCAAAACCAATTGCATTATCTTTTCTTCTATCTAACTTATTTGCTCGAAATAATGCTATATTTTGTTTAGTTCTTATTTGGATTATGACTGTATTAGTCTGTTTCTGTAGCTTATAACAAAATACCCGGAACTGGGTGATTTATAAGAAAACAAAATTTGTTGCTTACAGTTTCAGAGGCTGGGAAGACCAAAGTCCAGGGAACACATCTGGTGAAGCCTTTCTTTAGTGGTGACTTCAGTGATGTCAGAGTATCACATTGTGAAATGGCAGAGCAGAGAGAGCAGAGAGAGACAGAATCTCCTCTCTCTTCTTTTAAAGCCCTCAGAACCACACCCCTGACCACCATTTTTAATCCATTCACTACTGTGTGATCCTATAATCCAATCACCTCCTCAAGGCTTCACCTTAAAATTACCATAAAAGGATTTCCCACCCTCTTAAAAGTCACAGTGCAGGCCAAGTTTTAATACATAAAACTTGGAGGACAAATTCAAGCTTCAGTGAGTTTTGGGGGGATATAATTCAATCCACTACAATGACTTTCTAGTGCAGCCATTTATTTTTCTTCGAATTTCTTATTGCTTTTGGCTTTGCTTTGTTTCATGTTGGCTGATATAACAAGAAATACTTATCTTCAATGTATCATGAAATTGACCCATTGCTTAACACAATACTATTTGTTAAAAGGACAATATTGGGCAGACTTGTTGGGCTTCTGTAAAGCAATAACCCAGAGATTTTCTTTAAATGCACTTGAGGACTTTCCAGTTTATTTATTACTTGAGTTATTTGGGGCCTTTGCTAAATCATTCCTATAAATAATATTTTTCAGAAAGACTGCAGACTTTCTTCATCTTTGTATTCAAAAAATGTCATTATTTTGTTTGTTGATAGTTTAGCCGGGAATGAAATTCAAAGTTCAAAGTAGTTTCCAATCAAGGCACTATAGGTATTGCTGCATTTTATTTAAAAGTTTAGTTTTACTGGAGAGAAATCTATTGCCCTTTTCAAACATACCTGCCTAAATTTCAACTAAATTCCCACATGCTCTTAACTCAAGGGAAGAAGGAATCATATATCTCATTTATTTGTTTTGTGTAATACCTAATACAATATTTCTACTGGACTAGGTGCTCAACAAGCATTGTTATTAATAACAAAGATGATAAAAATATGCATGATTTTATATTCATGTTTAAGAAACAACCACAAATCTCTTCCCCATCCCTTCTTCCTTATTTTAAAAATCGCATGCATTCAGAAACCTAGTAGTCATCATACCTCTTGATCACACATATAACTGTTAACTTAATTTTTAATGTCTATTAAGCACCTCCTGTGAGCCAGAAACAATTCTAAGGGCTTGGAATAAAGCAGTGAGCCCTTTACTCTTAGCAAAGGAAAAAACTTAATCAGGGATATTAGTTACCTCACTGAAGTAACCTACCTCGCTGAGCTTACCTTCCAGTATCCTAACAATAGTACCATTAAAATATCTTGAATTATGTTCTTCTCTTCATCTCCATAGCCACTGTTAATTCTCACAAGTACCACTTCAAGAGATTTCCTACATATTCCCTCTAATATCCAGCTCCAACAATCCTCAGTTCTCAGCAGAATCTCAACCCAGTAATCCTACCATCCTCTCACTAATCCTTCTCCATATTTCCCCTTCCAATATTCATGTTTTTCCTTAGTTTTCTAAATTTCAATGGTGATCATCATTACCATCCCCTAGTATCCATGGTCACCACTGTTCTTCTGATTTGTCAAACATTTTTGGCTAAAATCCGACTCTGGTCAAATTTAATCTATCCTGCATGAATGCAGCTAAGCATAGCTAGAAACATATACAGCCTTAACTGATGCCATATTCATCTTTGTTTCCCTGTCTCCCATCAATGTTCACCAAGTTCTTTCTTATTTGGGGACTTCTGTCTAGTCTGTCCCCATGCCCTATAGTCATTCTTTATATGACTCACTGCTCCACATTCTATAACTCTCAGTTCAAATATCACTCTCTGTAGAGTCCCTCCCTAACTAAAATTTTAAACTACAATATGCACTTTCTATTTTATATTTATATATTTCTATTTTACATAATCATTTTCTCTTATAACATCTTGTCCTTTTATTTTAGAAAATTAAACACATAGGGTTATACAGAAAAATTATATTCAAATAAACAAATTATATTTATTTAAAATAATTTTTTGATTTAGTAATCTGTATGCTTCTTTATTAATGCAATTATCAGCAAGATCTAATAATTACCATGATTTCTCAATAGTGATGGGACTAAATGATAACTTGAGATATTTATAACATATAATATGAAAATATCTGCTATTTCCATTTGGTGAAAAATTCGCAGGTCGTGCTAATACTATTGAAGTTTATTCATAATTAACAGAAATGCTAAATTTCAGTTAAAAGTTTTTGAAAATAAACATGTTGTTTTTCTCATCTAAGTTGGTAGTCTCCATGAATTTTACCCACAGGCTTTTTAGGAGTCTATGGACCCCATGTTACTAGGCCAAGTTCCTCATTTTATGGGTAAGAAACTCTTTATACATTCTAATGATTTATCAGTGTAAGTTAGGTAGGGATGGAATGGTTGACACTGAATGCTGACTCTCTCAACTCATTCTGGTGCTGAAAGTTCAAAGCACAATTCTCAAAGTAAGTAAAATAGCAGGTGTGGGAGTGAACGCACCTTTAAATACAGGTTGGCTACATCAGGAAGAACATTTTGATGTACCAGTGATTTGACAGATCTTTAAAAGAATCTAAAATTTCAAGTACTACATATTAAGTTAAGGATCAGAGTACTTGTACCTGACACCACTGCTATTATACTTCATCTCTTTCCTTTTGCTTATCTCCTTGGGCCACTAATCATTAATTAAAAGCAAACAAAGAAACAAACAAACAAACAAAAACCCTTTAGTACCTATAAGACATATTTACTTTGTTTTTTGTTAACTTTTTTCCAGTCTACTCCCCCTTTACATAAGAGCTGGGACTTTTCATGCCCTACCCACTACCGTGTGTGTGAACAGTATTGCCTGGCACAAAGAAGGTGCCAAATAATATTAGTTGAATAAATCAGTGAAAGAATGTATCAAATTATGAAACATATTTTATAGAATATGTCTTTTTGTTTGTACTAAATAATTCTAAAATTAAAAAATATAGAATGGCATGTCAAAGAGTAAAATTCAAGATTGCTTAACTGCTAGCTAAGAAGAGGATAATGCAAAAATCACAAACTAGCATAAAGCCTACTAATGCAAAAATATGGTACTAGAATTGTTGTTATCGATTATAAAAGGTTGAAGAATCATGATTATGCAAAATCTTTTGAAGAGGCATTTCATAATCTCTTGGTAAGACCCAATAAGGAAGTATAATTTAATACTTTCATTGAAAAGCATATATACAGAATATTCAGGCAATATTTGACTGGAAAAGCAAACTTCTCATTTTCTAGAGTAAGTTTGCTTGGGAATATTTTATCTACTTATATACAGGTAGCTAGAATTTTCTGAGGGGATCTTTAAATCTTCGAGCAGGTAGGTGGAAAATGCAATGTTTAAAATGAGAGGAGACATTAGGAAAGCCAGTAGGAGGAATGAGAGAAATGATGTAGGCAGGAGCAAAAGCACAGCAGTGGGTTAGAGAGAGATTTGACCTTGATGTGGGTGGTGCGGAGCAGGCAGTGAGAAATGTGTTATAGGAATAAAAATGAGAGCTACTTGGGAGAAAACAGAGTTTTAAAAGATCCTTTGCTGTAGGATCAGGAAAGCCAGATGCATATTGTGGAACAGCACTAGGTCTTGTTCACAGCACAGTGACAGATGATGCACACTTGATCTCCTCCTGGCAGGCATGAATAATTTGTCTGCCATTGTAATTTAGGGCAATTAGTTCAGATACCTCTCTTTGCTTAATGGGCACTTTATGAAATGTAAGATTATTTGAGAAGAAAGAAAAACCATGTTATAGAATAAACTATATATCCTCTAGTATTTCTTATTAAAGATCACTCTTGATTTTAATGAGAACATGTAGAGTGATTAAAAGGATAGAAATTTAAATTAAATAGTCTTGAGAAACTTCCATATTAGCTAAGAAATAGAAAGAAAGACTGTAATAAAATGTTGAACTTTCAGAAGGAGAGAATAATCCTGTAGTTAGTAGAGGTGAGAAAGGGGGAGGAGGAGAGGGGATAGAGAGTAGCTAGGTAAGAGACATAAAAAGTAATTATGATTTGTAATGATGAACATGTTCATAGCATTAATTTGATCATCACATGCTGTACACATATACTCATAGTAAACTTCGTACCCCATAAATAAGTATAAATAAAATTAAATAAATTACTTACTTAATTAAATAGTCTTGGATCCAGATCTGCATTTTCCACATACCTGTAACATTACACAACTACTTAACCTCCCTAAATCTCAATTTTTGCTAGGATAAAATGAATTAATAAATAAACAAGTTTTAACACAAGGCCTAGCATGTACATTATAAGTCCCCAATGGTAACAATATTACTATTGTTTTCATTGCTGCTGTTGCTGTTGCTGTCATTATGTGCCAGATACAAATCTATTTGATTTGATTTGTTAGAAGTTTATCGCTCCATCATTTTTTGGTTCATATGTCAAAAAACTAGTATTTTATGTAACACTTTTATTTCATGAATTGCATTGAGATTAGAATGGCTAAATATGTTTGTTCTTACCTGCAATTTATTCAGTAATGTAGAGGTTAAAATTGATTTACTCAAAACGTAGAAAAGGAGAGAATATCCCTAAGTATACAGCAAATTAGGAATATAAAATGATAGTTAAGCAATATTAGATTGGCTAAATTCTCTCTATACCTAATTAGTTACTGGTAGGTTTTTGCTAATCTCCACTGTATTTCTAACATGACTCTTAGACACAAAAATACCTATTAAAAAACAAACTTCTTTCTTCTTTCTTAGGCTTTAATGTTTCCAAGGCATTCATATGATTTCAAAGAGGTCATTTCATATTTTAAAGAGGTAAAAATGCTAAAGTGTGAACCCAAACAACTGCTCAGAAGGAGATGAATGAAAAAAATCTCCCATTTGCCTATGAATTCCACATAAGATCCTGTATTCAATCTATATTGGTGTGTAATTTATGTCAGAACAACTACATTTTCTTGGTGGTTCTCTATAAAGAATTTTAAAACCATAATTTAATTGTTCCACCTAAAGTTGGCACTTGCAGTTAAACTATAATCAATATTTTGGGGACAGATTATTTGTATGACTAATTTATTTATTTATATATAACTCAACTTGTTCCAAGAGGACAAACTCTATAATCAGGTTGAATATTATTGAGATTTACACTGATGGATGGATCCTTTCCACAAGATTATGAAAGCAATCAGTTGTAGAATAAGAGCAGCAGGAGGTTGTTAACCAATATGACCTCACAACTATACAGTGATTGCCACTGGATGCCATATAGAGGCAAAGAAAGAAACAAAAACAAATACAAGTGCAAAGAGAGCTACAGGAAAAAAAGTGTAAAATGTTTCCCAAACTGCAAAAGGCATTAAACTTCCCTGGTATTCATTGAAAAAAGAAGATTTTGCTTTAATAAAGAGTTTAATTTATTTATAAATAAAAAATTAAAATGATTTTTGAAAGTCTACATTAGGAATATGTGTAAATTCCTAAAAGACTTGTGCAAGAATGTTTCTATCAACTTTGTACACAATAGACCCAAACTGGAAGCAGCCCAAATGTCTATCAGGAGTAGAGTGAATAAATGAATTGTAGCTAATTTTTACAATGGAATATTGTACAGGAATGATAATATTAACAACTTCCAATATTCAGAACAATGTGAATGAATCTCTTTATAAATAATATTGAATGAAATAATTCAGAAATGAAAAGCATACTGTGTGATTCCATTTATAAGAAGGTTAAAATCCTGCACATGACAGCATACATTAAAGGTCTTCGCTCTAGGTTACCCTGAGGGTGGGCGTGTAGTAGTTTAGGGGGAATATGAGCGGGCTTCCAGAATGTTGATTATGTTCTGCTTATGATCTGGGTGCTTGTTACGCAGATGTATTCACTTTGTGAAAATTCATTGAGCTGTATACTTATAATTTGTGCATTTCTGTATGTATGCCCTGAAATAATTACTTCAAAATAAAGAAGACTGTATATTTTTTAATGTCTGCCACTGAAAGAGTGACCATTATAATATGCATTATTGCCCTTGGAAAAGCTGGAATCTTCCAGACTTCTAAATGTAAAGCCTGTTTAGAGCATAATAATCACACTTCAACATCTAAACTAGGACTTACCAACATCTTCAACAAAATTGACATGCTCAATTGACTCCTCTCTGAAGATTTCAATATTTTAATTGACAAAGTACATTTTCTATAGATGTAGCTATCTAGCAAAATCACAGAAATTTCTGTGAAGCAAAAAGTTTTTTTTTTCAATTCTTATTTTTTGAGTCTTTTAAATTAAATATGCAAACATTTTAGCCCACAAATTTTCATGTGCCTTGTATTTTCTGCAAATATTTTGCAAAATAAAATTCACTAAATAATGTCTCTATGTTTATTTTGAATGGCTTGCTAAACTTAGGTGCTGTGATATTGTAGGGCTTCTTTATTTCAGTCCTTTCCTTTACAGGATATACATTTATCAAATAATAGAAAAAAAGAAATGCAAGCAAAAGAGATTTCTACAAGAGAAAATATTCTAAAGTGAAATTACAAAATAAAATCTTAAACACTGTGTAAGCTCTCATCATCTCATTTGTTCAGTTCCTCCCTTGCTTTTGTGGCTATAAATTTTGTTTTCCTGTTTGTATGTTCTGTTTTAATAAAAGCTTTGATTCAATAAAAGCCTTCAGAGCTAAAGTTATTTCGTGATTTATTTGTTAAACACTTTGATCAAAATTTTCAAAGAAATGTTAAACAACATGCAAACAAAATTTAGAACACGTATACCAAAAAAATATTAAAAATCATTGCAGTACATGTAGGTTGATTTGCAAGGTAGATCTTAAAGGTTCACATCCTTTTATGTTTAAAATCAACTAATAAAGGGAAGCTAAGTCAGAAAGCACACACTGTAAAGTTGCAGTACTCTTTGGTATTCAACGTCGTCAGCTTCATTACAAAAATGTTACTTTCACTATATGTATAAAAATAGTTGTATATTTTGACACTTCAACTTCTATTTCAAATGTTATATCACAGCTAGTTTCTACACAATTATAAATTAGGTGTTTATCACAACCAATTCCAAGTATATTTCTATTTCTTAGATTTTCTTAATTCGTAGAAACTGCTTTAATTTTTAATTGACATGTATCGATTGTGTGCATTTATAGGGTACAGAGTTATATTTCAATGCATGTCTGCAATGGGTGATGATCAAGCCAAGGTAATTGCATATCTATCTCTGCAAATATTTATCATTTCTTTGTGAGGAGATCATTTGAGCTCCTCTCTTCCAGCCATCTAAAATATTTGTTAATGATAGACACCTAGCACTCCTTTAAACTGCTAGAACTTATTCTTCCTATCTAGCTGTAATTCTGTATCTGTTAACCAGCCTCTCCTTATTCCCCCTGTCCCCTCCCCTTCCCAGCCCCTAGTAACCACAGTTCTACTCTCTACTTCTTTAAGCTCAACTGTATTTTAGCTTCCACATATGAGTGAGAACATGTGGTATTTATCTTTCTGTGCATAACTTATTTCATTTAACATAATATTTTCCAGGCTCATCCATGTTGTCTCAAATGACAGGACTTTATTCTTTTTTATGGCTGGATAATATTCCATTGTGTACATATAGCACGATTTCTTTATCCATTCATCTGTCAATGGACACCACAGTTGATTCCATATATCAGCTACTGTGAATAGTGCCGCAGTAAACAGGGGGTAGCAAGTATCTATCTCTTTGGCATACTAATTTCTCTTCTTTTGGATAAATACCTGCTTTTGCCTCCACACTGTGCTCTAAAAAAAATTGTATTTACACTATCACCTCCAAAAAAAAAAAAAACAATCTATTTTGAATGTTAATTACATTTATATATTAGCATTTAAAATAATGTCAGGTATTTCTTCTTTGATCTACTATATTTCCTGAAACTTAATGCAGATTATATAAATTGGATGAAACAGTTTCACATTTCTTTGAATTAACTTTATATTTGAAGTATCTGATGACACCAATATATTTAAATATTTGTAAAATTCTTCTGTTAACAGAACCAACATAACAACTTTTGCTTAACTTTTCATACATGCACAGGAAAACTTGGAATTGAAAGCAAGCAATTTGATCTAAATGCAAAATTGAACTTCATAAAGTAAATTACAAGCATACCTGCTAAAGTTGTCTGGGTTCTTAAAATAATTCCCAACTTTTGAAGTAGACATTGAAGTTTGCAGCAGTTTCTGGTCTTCCTGTGTTCAGTACTATCATTAGGTTACCATAGTAAATGGTAAATATCAGCAAAAAATTTTGTGTAAGCTACATGATTATTATCAAGTTTCTAGATAAATTAATCCCCACACATTATTTGTATACAACTCAAAACTATAATTTTCCTTATTTGCCTTTAATTCCACTAGCTTGTGACCCACTGACCAAGTGCCTCCCGTGGAAGCCCACAAAGGCCAGAGCAAAAGTGATTGAAACATTGCAGAAGCAGGAGGTCCACGAACTCCTAATCCTACCTATGCTGAAGTGAGTTAGTTGCATCTAGCCTCTTAATTCTGAACATTCTTCATTTCTCAGTTAATAACCTGCACACTGTCCTTGAAAGGGAGGTGTAAATTATCTTACTTTACTACTTAAAAAAATAAAAAATAAAAAAATAAAAATTTATCTCTGTTCATCTTTTAGATTTATCTAGTTAAAATCTAATGTCTGAGTACAGCTCACCGTAAATGTATCTCACACCACTAGATGAAACCACGACCAAAGCTGGATGTATAAATTGTTGGTCTATACAACACATCCTGTCTTATTTTAATACAACTGCTACAAATAAAATGTCATTAAAAAATAAAAACTCTGGCACAGATGCTAAAGTTTATGGGATCCTGGGACACCAGGTGTTTAGAACTCTTTAAAGTTTCTATATTGACATGCATGTAATTATTTCTTAAAGAATAATGGTTGCATGATAAGAATTTTTACAGACCAAAATGTAGCCTACTGGTCTCTGTCAATCTCTTTTTGTCTATTGTAGTGAACTGTTACTTTTTCACGGTTCTGCTCAACATGGGAGTGAAAAAAAATAAATAAAAGGCACTTTAAAAAAGCAGCCTATAAAGAAACATAAACAGAGCAGGTTGCAAGTTTAACAATTCTAGGAATTCTAGGTGGGTGATAGGGTCTTTGGAAGGCGTATGAGTCAGGGTTCTCCAGACAGGAGGAATCATAGGAAACAGATTGATAGGTAGGTAGACAGATAGATAAGGGAGATTTATTAGAAGAATTGGCTTATTCTATTATGGAAGCTGAGAAGCCCCATGATATACTGTCTGCAAGCTGGAGAACCAGGAAAGTCAGTGGCATGGCTCAGGTCAAGTCTCTGAAAGCCTCGGAACCAGGGAAGCAGGTGGTTTAACCCTTAGTCGAAATCCAGGGAATCAGTAAGGGGTGGGTAAGGTGCTGGTGTAAGTCCTGAGATCCAAAGGCCAGAAAGCCTGGAATTCTGATGACTGAGAGCAGAAGAAGATGGGTGTCTCATCTCAGAGAGAGAGAGAGAGAGAGAGAGAATTTGCTTTCCTCTGCTTTTTTGCTCTCTCAGGGCCCCCAGCCAATTAGAGGCAGATCCCCACTGAGGGCAGATTTTCCCACTCAGTCCACTCTCACACACCAGTCTTCTCTAAAAAATCTTCACCCTTACAGGCTCACCCAGAAATACTTCTTTGCTAGCGCTGTATGTATTCCTAAATTCAGTCAAGCTGACATCCAAAATTATCACAGAAGGCTAGCGAGCATACATGCTTTTTCTTCCATTGGCTAATAGATGTCATGTTGCCACATTCCATTCAATATGTCAGCAAATTAATATTCCTCTGTAATTGATACATAGTTCACAAGGTTGCTTTTGTGGGTGATAATTCAATGATTCTTTGGTTTCCATTTGAAGTTCGTAGCTTTTCTGTTGATTGGATACTTGATGTTCAATTCTACAGACTTGTTATTTAGGGAAATTCTACAGTATAATACCTTGAATACATCTCATGTACCTTTTATTTGTGGGGTCAATATAACTGATCACCTGCTGACATCTTGCTTAACCTGAATGTGTGTTTAGTAAAGCAGACATGCAGCAAGAAATGATTGTTTTCTAATAGAACAGCTCAATTCTAAATTATGATTTTTCTCCCTGTGACTGCAACAGTGTCATTTTTAATAGAAGTCTTTTTTTTCTCAACAGGAGAAAATAAATTCTTATGTTTGAGGACCCATAAAAATTGACTCTATGGTATTCCAAAATGGTCAAATTAATAACAATTATAGTCTTATATTATTTTGTCTTTTGTAGGAAGAACAAACCTTATTCCCCAAATAGACAATTCTTTGAAATACAGTGAAATAATTTTCACATTTTCAGACAATCACTGCTTATTACCCTCATTTCCTCAGCCTGGTCCCCTCCATATATGTTCTGTACTGAAATTTAATTTAAGCAATTAAACCAAAACATATTTTTCATCTTCATTATTTTTCTAACTGATTTTCATTTCATGGCTGTCACTGTGACATGACCAAATTAAACTGTGAATAATTGAGCATTTTGTATTATAATAATGGCAATAATATTGGCTGTTCATCACATAATCATTTGGCTTGTTCAATCTAATCTAGCTATTAAGATGGAGAAATCATTCACAAACTCAGTTAATTACTATTATTTCCAGCAATCTAGAAAACTGGCTAGAACCAATAATTTTTTTTAATTATGATTTTAAATTTCACGTATTTTAAATAAAGTTTTACATAGTCTTATTTGACATTTAAATTACTAAAGGTTTCTATAGAAATTGCTGTAAAAGTCATTAAGGATATACTGAGAAACTTTAGGGGAATGGATGGGCCTAGAACCTTCCTTGAGTCAAAGTTCTGATTATTCTATTAATTTCTATCACTTAAGGTAGGTTACACCATCACCACAGTCTCAACCATAAAATGAGAATTGGCTATACTCTCCAAAGTACATTCCAGTTTAACATCTATTAACTCCTATCTGAAAGAAGAATTGATGTACACCTAAAGAAACTCTTAAAAGCCTTAGAGTGTTTTCCACCCGACATAACTCCTCTTAATCAGAATAATTTCTTCCCAACCTCCAGGTCTTAGCTAAGACCACTTCACCTCCCCCATCACATCCAAATGAGATCTTTTGTGTCCTCTTATTGCTCCCATAGCACTCCCATCACAGAAAATATCATCTCTATTAATTGACTATTTACTTACATATTGTTTTAAAGGCAGAACAGTGTCTTATTTGCATTATCTCTCCAACATAAACCATATTTTTAAGCATTAATAAAGGCAAAATACGTAGGTTGAATGAATAGACTATTAAAATCTATGTTTGTAAAAGCAGTTGTTATAAGTTCTACTTTAGAACAAATACCAAGCTCAATCCAAGTAATTTTATACTAATCACAAATGGCAATTTTGATTGTTACTCTTACAGTAAAATACAGTTAGTAAATCCTGCTACTTATTATGTTTTTTTTATTTTCGTTTTGTTTTGTCATTGTTGCTTGTTACTGTTTTATTGAATATATGTGGAAGAAGATAAATGGCCAGAAATGTTGTTAGATATAGATAGATTGAGTGAATACTTTCCTAAGATATTTCAAATGAACACAACATGTGCATTATTAAAAATGGCTTGAAGTTATTTTCAATAAGGAGATTTTAATGTATACATGTAGTAGTTATATGGTCTGCTTGAAGAATGAACTAAATATATTAGAAGTACATAGCAACATAGTTACATGCCTAATGGTTCTTGCCTTCTGAATAATAATTAAGATGACTAGAAACATACATAAAACGGTAAGAATGTAAATTAATGCTTTTTGTCTTTGTTGTGACATAAAGAATGCATAAGGTACTGACTATAACTTAATCCATAAATATATCTGCTAGAAAACATGGTGGAAGGATCTGCTATGAACCAAACTATTTATTTTTTTCAATTTTATTCTTTCTCACAATGTTTTAAAAAATATTCTTTTATAAATACATAAAAGGTGATGAAGCACCATAATTCTCCTAGCTCCATCTATCTTGAAGAGCATTCTTTATAGATCAAAGGTCAAATTCACTGGCTTGCCCAGCACAGGAAATGAAAAGGAAGTTCTAAGAAAACGGGTTAGGAATGTTAAGTGCTTTAGGACATGAGGCATGACCGCCCCAAATTTTGTAACAAGGTCTGGAGTACAGAGACAAAAGATAGCACCATGTAAATAAAGTGTCTTTAGTCAGAAACATTACCTAAGGAATTTTCCCTTCCTTGATGTAGTTACTTCACATCTACATTTATAATAAATTTCTTTTTTTTTCCCTCAGAACAAATAAAATAAATAATATTTTCTTAGAAGCTATGTTTAACTTTTATCTACTTTCTTGGGCTCTAATCAACACTATAATTTAACAAAATTTGAAGAAGTTTGTGGTATCAAAAAATAGGTCTGCTCACACTTCCTTTTCATGTACAAAAACACTATATGATTTAAATGTATATTAATGAGACATTGAGCCAAAGAATACTATTTAGCAGTGTAAATATTTTTAAAGTTCTGTGAATCCAACTACATCCTTACATATACAGACATAATACAGATCCAGGATAATTAGGTAATATGACCAAGGTCACAAGTAGTGGAGCTAGAAATAATACTTGTTTTCTCTAAACTTACAGTCCAATATTTTTCCCAGTTGTATGTTCATTAGAAGTTGCATTGTCTTTATAAAATTCTTTAATGCAGATTCCTAGTTAAGCCAAGAAGGGAGAGAACTGAAGATAAAAATTCAAACAGCGTTTCTAAGGCAGTGTTTTTTGGTAGAAATGCTGTTAGAATTTTTATCACAAGTTGTCTTACTGGTTTACCCAGTAACCAATCACACTCAAAATATTTATTTATAGCCATCTCTTTGTCTCTATGATAGAAACAAAAATGTTGGCTATAATAAAAATTCATGAAGATTTTATTCTAGAGCTATCTGTTTGCATGCATCCACAACATGGTAATAACTGAAAAAAAATGAATAGCGAATAAATGACATTCAAGATTGAAATTACAAAATGCCAATAAACTGGAAAAGGATACATTAAGGAAATTCTTTTACATGAGAGAGTGAAAAGTAAAACAGGAAATATTATGCAGGCAAAGTACAAATTATTTTTTGTTGAGATCTTGGAGGCATTGACAGAACTCTGTCATAAGATCTCATTGCCAAAATCCAGGCTTGAAATAGTACTCTGGAACCACTAATTTGAATATTGAATATTATGTGGGAGGGTAAAGAAGGCAGTCTTTTTTCATTTTTTATCCCACTTAGAGATAAATTAAATTATTTTTAGCCTGGGTTATAGTGTCTTCTACATGGAAACTTGCTCCAAACCTAAAAAAAGAAAATTTGAAAAATAATTATATTAGTTAGAAAACATACACACACAAAGATTCCATGGGGTATTCCTTTGTGCAAGACTAAGTTTTTCCCATATAAAGCTCCCTTCCATAAACAAGACATCATTTTCTTGAAATGTAGCTCCCATCACAATATTTCTATAAAAGTACAAATCATCAGTCTAGTCAAAATGTTCAAGATTGCAAAAGGATACAGAGTCAACCATAAGAGGGAAGAACGTTTGAAGAACATATTGCAAAACATGAAATGCCCTCCACTACTCTTAAGTTTTTGGACTTAAAGTTGAACTCAAAATATATGCACTTTTCATGGTAATCAAATGCAAATTTGCATCCACTAGGATGATTAGAAATATGTGTGTTCAATTCCAGATGAGAATTCTCGTCCTGTTGAGAAAGTGGGAATAAATACAACAAAGCTTTCTTAAAAGACAGTTGGAAATACAAAAGTTTTGAAGTCTAACAATTGGAATTATCATTGGAAGCTCAGGTTGACAAGTTTTACTCATTTTTCATGTAATTTTGGACAATTGCTTCCTCTATAATTATATGACTGTGGATAAGTCTTTTTAATCCAACATTAATTCTTTTACATTATAAAAAAATTCTTTTAAAAAGTAAGAATGATTATGAAATGTGTCTTTTACTATTGCTCAGGCATTTGTTTCCATTTATCAAATTTTAATCCTCAAAACAGACTTATGAGTTTGGTATCATTATTTATATTTTGTATTTCATAAAGGAAGAAATCGAAGCTGAGTGATAAATTAATTACTTTCAGAAAATAACAGAGCTGGGATGAAGGCTAAGTCTGTTGTTTGTATTCTAAGTTCACTCTTTCCACTATAAGCTCTTAATACTTCTATTGAATTATTATTTATGAGAAGTATCTGAAAGGTCAGATCCCTGTTTCCTTCACTGTGAAAAATTTTATTTTAAAGACTACTTTACTAGAAATCACCTTCCCCAAAATAGAGAACTGAACGAATTCCAAATTCTTGCCAAAAAATTAGCAAGTGTAATTGCTTGCTTTGTTTCTGACAGGGTAAATGTTCAGTGCCATTTAATACTCCCATCCTTTTTTCTTCATAGTAGTTAAAAGTTTTTAATAAAATGTTATGATCTTGTATCTGAAAGATATCACGGATACATCTAAAGCAATATGGGAACCCTCTTCATCTCTTTCTGCCATAGTTTACTCATCTGAAAAATGAGGAAAATATAATAATACCTACTTAAGAGGATTTTAGAATGACTGAGTTATGTACATAACATGCTTAGAATAATTCCTACTATGTAGTATGCACTTTATAAGGGTTATTTTTATCTAATTTGTAAATATGAATACTCTTCTCAGAGATGAGATAGAATTTAAAGTAGTGTATGCACATGAAAAACAATTAAACAGTAATTCAGCTTTCTAATAAATGAATGAGTTACAGAGACCTAACCTGAGCACTTCAAATATATGTAATTGTTTTCCTACTAATAATTTATTGCTTAGTTGGAGGCCTACGATGCCAAAATATAGGTTTTACGGACCTTATTTTTCCAGAACTAAAGTACAGTTTGGCTATTTACTAGAACTCAAGAAACATTTTAGTATACAGAAGGTTCTACATGTGATTGGTTACACTGATGTGAACTGAATGGAATGGCTTCAATATGAGTGATTATTTTATAATAATATATATTAAATTTTGCTGGGTAAAAAGTTTACAGTATTAGAAAAATAGAAAAGAGAAATGATCAAAAATAAAATCAAATACAAGTTTAAAATATGAGAAAGGGGATTTTGAAAGCAAATCATACTCATACAGGTGATTTTACAGTTAATTCTGGACATTTATATTGCAATGGTATTTGCCCCTTCACCCAACCATAAATGATAAAATATCCAATAAAACAACTATTTTCCTTATTTCTTTATATTCTTTCTCTAACATTTAAAAACCTGAATGTACATGTGGTGATCAAAGAGAGAAAAGTTTAAGTACATACATGTTTGTTTGCTCCAGGTTTCTCATGTAGCAGGCAAGTCAGTTGACATCGTTAGTTGAGGACTGCAGAAAGTATACACTGTTCATGGCTCCTTCCAGAAGCACAAGCTCCTGGTGCCAGCTAAGAGTTTTCTATCAGAGGCATTCCGACCAAGAACCACCAAGAGAATCTGGCCTTCCCAAAAGCCCCTCATGAAGTTCCCTCAAAATAAATAACCTGACCTCATTGCCTAATCGGAGTAGTGCCTAAATGAGCAGATTTTACGTATTTCAATTTCTACAATAAATTTTGCTTATTTTTAAATCATTTTTCGTGATAATACAAGATATATATTTTAACATCTTAATCATATTTTGTTTTGTTTTGTAAACTAGATTATATTCAGTTTACATTGTATTTTTATTCTTCTATTTTTATTTTTATTCTTTTGAATAATGCAAGCCAGTCTAAAGGAGAACATTTCTGTATTACCTATATTAACAAAAGGGAAGACAAGATGTCTTTTTTTCCCTTGGAATTACTTATACAATTTTCTTTTGTTTTCCAGATAAAAGTTCACTCTTAATTCGTGACTTTGAATATAAAGATTGGCATCTCTTGATGATTCAACAGAAGTGTAAGTTAAAACTTCCCCAAGGAAAGCATCAATTGATGAATGAATAGAAGAATAAGTCAATATAAATAAAATTAAAAGTTAAATAGGTAAAAATTGAATATAATATGTAGCTTAGTTAGTAGAATTGTACCAATCTCCTAGTTTTGATTATTATATTAGGTTTATACAAGATATTATTATTGGGGAAAACTCTGTATTATTTTATACTTTGATATAGAGTTCTAAATTATTTTGAAATAAAAAGTTTTTGTTTTCAGCATTAATATGGTAGAGTGGTAGCATATTTGAAATTAGACTATTCGCTCCTAGGATGACTCAACTCACATATTAGAAAATCAGATCATGAGTCACCATAATATTCATGATTTTCAACACATATGTCTCCATTATAAACAAATCTCCCTATCACTGCTGTCATTAACTGAACTGAAAGTAGAAGATACACCTGGAAAACTACTTGAGTAATCTCTTCTTGTGTTAAGTCCTAGAAAATAACTTAGAGATCCAGAATATCTCATTGAAATATTTTATGGAGTGTAGCACAATAATATCTCCTTAACTAAGCTTTTCCATCCTTGTTTCATTTTTCTGCCTTGGAAATAAACCTAATTACATTAGGCTAACTCCTACTGAGAAGCCAGCAAAAGGAGTCTAGTTTGTCATTCTTTCTAAAACACTGTTATCAATGTGAATGCCAAGAACACGAGTCATTGTAAGAATCACATGAAATTTTATATATATATATATATATATATATATATATATATATATATATATATATATATATATAACAGTATAAACAGTATAAAGTCCAAAGAAAAATACACATTAAGGTGTTGCAATCACTTTTGTCTGAATCATTCTAACATCAACATCCTCTTCAGAATGAATTCTTATTGTGATAGAATGAAAACTACATGGTCTCTTACATTATGTAGACAGTTTTTTATTAGCTAAATGAAATTGGACAACCTTCAACGTGCCAGAGTCTCAGTTTTCTATGGAATGGAAATAAAGAATCTGAAATTATTGTTAGGATTACATTACATAAATATGCTAAATTATCTAGGAAAATTGTTAGCACATATAAGACTCTTAATTACAATGTGTAATTGTTTCTGTCTTACAAAAGACAGAAATTAAATTCTCCTTTGACAAATGACTTCAACATTTCTTGAGAGAATGTGTCCTATCCATTATTAAGCTCTGGTTTTTTGAACACTTTGATTCATTTGGAGACAAAGTCTTGACTATTTCTGCACTGACTACCTAAGGATAAAAAGGAGCCCTGAAGCCCTGAGGATGAGATAAACAAACTGACTATGAGTAGCCCAGCAAATATTCCTTATTACTATAGCTGCACAGTAATGCATTGTATTGATTTGAAATTTTACTATCCTGAACTGGTTTTAACTTAATATAACTTGATTGCATGACATAACTCCACTAGACTGTATTAGCTTCTATTATCTCAGTACTTAGCACAGTATCTGACATGTAATTCCCACCAAAAGTTTGTGAGATGAATGAATGAATACATAAAATATTTTCCTAATGGGGGTTGTAAAAAATAACTAAGTGATTCAATGCATTTTTTAATGCAACTAGAATTATTAGGAGATATTGTGCAGTTTTATTTGAATACTTTCAGAAAAACAGCATTGTCAAAGCTATGGTTTGAATCTAAACAACATCTGTTTTAATTTATGGTCAACTCTTATTTTATGTTTTGAAGTGATTAATTCACTCATATAGAAAACTGATAACAGGAGTATATGCTAACAGTGTTAAAAAAGATATATTCTCTCAAAGTTGTCAATGAAATTTTTTTTTAAGTGACAGATTGCCTTATGCGAGAATTTACAAGGAACCCCAAATAATTGCTAAAGACGTATATTTTCCACATAAATAAACAATAAAAGGTTAAGATTCATCCATTATTTTTCAAGATCTCCAGACTCATAGTTTGTCTCTACTTGTTACCATTGCTGCAGCTGTTGAGTCACCTGTGTAAGATCAACCCCTGGATCTTCAGTGATGGCTTGCCCTGAGGATCTTCCCACTGAAGTCTTCAATTGCTGCTTGCTCAGTTATCAGCCTCTCTATCACAGGACAGAGTAGCTGGCTCCAGATATACAATACAGGTAACAAAGACTTACACAATGAGTCCTATCATGTCTCATAGCCCTGTTAGCTTCAATCATCAACAGAAATCCACACTTCCCATCAACTATCAAAAATACTGATTTGTACCTTTCTTAATCTGTGTCCATCTCTGATCACCTCCCTCCCCTCCCAAGGCTTCCCACTCTGCCCACTGTTAATTCCAACTTTCTTAATTTCTACTTTGATCTCTCTGCTCTCCCTTTCTTTGGCTAAAAGCTAATTATTCTTTGAAACTTATTTTGCTTTGTTTTCTTTTTTAACTTCCACATTCCAGTGTAGAGGTTTTGAAGACATAGATGAATAACATGCTTCTTTATCCCAGGTTGTAGATTACCTGAGTGATAAACAAAGAGGGTAAAAAAATGGAGAACCATAAATCTGCTAGGCAAGGGCTTGATAATATCAAATTAGACTCACTGAGTCATGGATATCTGCAGGCATCCCCTTTGCCCAGGGGTCACCATGGGACACTGCTCCCCACACTAGCACCCTAACTGCTTTGGCCACTCCAGCTTTGGCTAAATTGGTCATAGGTGTGCTGGACCTACAGGTGTGCTGGACCTGCAGCTCTGGAAGCAACAAGCTGGAAGCCTTGGTGGCATCCACATGGTGTTAAGTTTGTAGGCCCAAAGAATGCCATAGCAGTGGAGGCTTGGGAGTCTCCACCCCTATGTTAAAGGATATGTGGAAAAGCCTGTGGGCCCATAAGGAGACTTATCACAGGGGAGGATTCACAGCATAGAGTCTTCACTAGAACAATGCCAAGCAGAAATGTGGGGTCAGAGTTGCAGCAGAGAAACCTCATCAGTGCCTCATAGAGCCGTGGGAGCAGGACTGCCATGGAGACCCCAGACTTGTGGAGCTATCAGAGTGGAACACCAGCCCAGGAGAGCCGAAGTGTGGCTTAAGCCCAAAAAAGCCATAGGAATGGAGCTACCCAAGGACTTAAGGACCCAACCCCCTCAACAGCAAGCAGAGGACATTAAACATGTAGTCAAGATACATGATTCACTGGCTGTAAGATTTAATGCCTGCCCTGCTGGATTTTGTACTTGTTCAGGACCTGTTACCCCTTTCTTTTGGCCTATTTCTCCCTTTTTGAATGGGAATATGTATCTTTTGTTTGTCCCATCTTTGTATCTTGGAAGTAGATAACTTGTTTGGAATTCACAGATGGGACTTTGGACTTTGGACCTTTCACTTGAAATAAGTTAAGATTTGGGGGATAGAATGAGTGTGTTTGTATGTAAAAAGGACATGAGTTTTGCAGGGACAGGAGTGGAAAGCCTTGGATTGAGTATCCCCCCAAAACTTGACCCCCACTGTGACAGTGGTAAGAGGGTGGGAAATCCTGTTATGGTAATTGAAAAGTGGGGCCTTGAAGAGGTGACTAGATTGTAGGACCATCCACAGTGAATGGATTAGTAAGGGTGGTCAGGGGTGTGGTTCTGAGGGCTTTAAAAGGAAAGTGAATGAGGAGGTTAATGCCTCTCTCTGCTTCCACCATCCCACAATGTGAGACCCCTGGGTCACTGCCATCACCAACAAAACCACCACGAGCTGTGTTCCTTGGATTTTGGACTTCCCAGCCTCAGAAACTGTAAGCAATAAATTTCATTTTCAGGTCTTTTGTTAAAAGCAACAGAAATGAACTAATACACTCTTACTCCTACAGACGAGAAACAGTCCCACAAAGCTTAATTCATGACCAAGAAGAACACATGCTGTCTTTAGGCAGATCTAAAAAGAAGAGGGGAATGGGTGGAGTTCAACATGAGTAACTTCTTTTCAAAGCTGTCAAACTCAGTAATCAAATAATATAAGCTCGTTGCACACTGCCACCCATACCTCAGTATGCAGTTGCAGTTCTCCTAGGTTAGGATGAATTCCACAATCCAGAACCTTAATAAAACAACTTTAACTTACTTATCTCCCCTTCCTTCTCATATCCTCACTCAGCAAAATCCCAATCTGGGGTAAATCCTAATATCTGCTACTTCTAGACCTGTGTTTGAACAGAGGAACACGGATGGAGAAAAATCACACAGCTGACTGTGTGATTCATGTCAAATGTATGACTAAAAACCTTAAGCACTCAGCACTGCCAGACCATCCCATTTTGAGTTAAGACTCCTGATTCTTTCTTCCATACGGAGGGTCATTCTATTAGCTTTAGATTCCTAGCTTTATTAAGCTTCTTGACTTGCTCTTCCCAGAGGAAAATAAATGACCTATCTGATTGGTAATTTTGGAGTAAGGACCTGGGCCTGCACGGACAAGTGCCATTTGGGAGCCTGATTATTCTCAGGAAGCAAGATTCCCATTGGCTGCTCCATGTTGTTATTTTACGTAGGCAAGACTGACAGTGAAGAGTGGAAAACTGAAGTTTAGGGAATGGGAAAAGAGTTAAAAACACTATAAGGGAGATTTAAAATCCGGTGCAATGGCAAGTAACCTTGTGAAATAGACAAAGAATAGAATTTGGGGAAGAAAACAACACTAGAGATTTAGGTTTATGGGTTGGGAAAATAACACAGGGTTTTTAGATTTGAGATGCACCTATGGCACATGCAGGTATTTTAAGTTTTGTTATTGCTTCTTTGCTTGCTTTTTTAAATTGAGAATTTTAAGTGCACAGTTGAATAAATTTTGAGTAATGTATACACACACCCATGAACCAATTCTCTATTCGAGACATAGGGCATGTTCATCATCCCATAAATTTCCCTTGTGCCTCCTTCTAGTCAATCCCAAAATTCCATAGTCAGCCATTTTGTCTATTATTGTAATAGTAGGTTGGTTGTTATTATTGAACTTCATGCAAATGGACTTATACAGTATATACTAGTTTGTGTCTGGCTTATTTCTTTTTGCCAGACAAAAGCAGTTTGAAATTTATCTACTTTGTTGTATCAATAGTTTACTCCTTTTAATGTTGAGAAATATTCCAAATTTTGAATATACTACAATTTGTATACACAGTTTTTTGTTGTTGGACTGTTGGACATTTGAAATGTTTCCAGTTTGGGGTTATTATAAACAAAGTTAATGTTAATATTCTTTAACAACTCTTTTTGTGGTCATGTGTTTTCATTTCTCTAACAAGTGTCTGTTCAAGTTGTTTGCACATTTTTAATTAACTTATTTTTAAAAAATATCGATATATAGTGGTTATTTTATATCTTCTGCATAGAAATCTTTTGCCAGATTCTATATAATATATGTTATATGTAATTTTAGAATATATATTATATATAATTTTATATTATATATTTTATATATATGATTTTCCCCCTCCCTGTATGCAAACTGCCTCCTGATGCATTAATATGATCTTTTCACAAGATATTCTAAATTTTGATTCAGTACAAATTATTTTCTTTTCTTTTGTGGCTAGTGATTTATCATTCCTTCCAAAGAAATATTTGCTCATGCAGTTTGTGAAGACATTCTCCTGTGATTTCTTCTAGAAATTTTGTTGCTTTAACTTTTATGTTTAGATCTGTGAACTATCGGAAATTAATATTAGTGTATACTGTTAGATATGTATTTATGTACAATTTGTTCCATCTAGAAATCCAATTTGTGCACCACTTGCTGAAAATATTTATTTATCAATGTAATTGACTTGGTTTAAATCAATTGACCATATAAATATCAGCATGTTTTAGAACTCTCCATTCTGATCTTTTTATCTGTGAGAGGTCTTCACAAACTTCATAGAAAGATTCATGTTATCTTTTTAATTTCATTTGTTCATGAATTTTTTGAAGTACTCTCATATTTGTCTAGCATTAGCTTATCGTTTTTGGTTTTCAGAATGTTAAAATAAGTCTTAACATCAAGAAGTGTAATTCCTCCAAATTTTTTATTTTACATGATTGTTTTACCTATTCCAGATCCTTTGCATTTCTATATAAATTTTAGGATCAGCTTGTCAACATATACAAGAGAATCTTGGAATTTAGGCTGGGATTGAATTGCGTTTATAAATATATTTGGAGAAGTGAAATCTTAACAACATTGTGTCTTCCAATTCATGAGTATGGTATATCTCTCCATTGATTTAGGTCTACTTTAATTTGTCTTAGTAATGTGTTATAATAGTCTTCAGTGTAGAGGTCTTGTATGTCTTTTATTAAATTTATTCCGAATTATTTTAAGTTTTCTTGATGTTATTGTGTATGAGTGTTTATATTTAAATTTTATTATGCAGTTGTTGGCAATTAGTATACAGAAATACAACTAATTTCTGTACATTGACATTTTATACAATGAACTTTAAATTTTCTTATTAGTTCTAGTACTGTTTCTGTAAATTTCTTAGTAGTTTCTTTGGAAACAATAATAGAAACTGTGAATAAAGACAGTTTTAGTATCTTAAGTGAACTAAAACTGTCTTCTCTCCATTTCTGTAGGTAAATCTAGCAAGTTTATTAACCTTTAAAAATAAACAAATTCAAGCTTAAAAGATATGTACTGCTTTACTGTTTTCTGTTTTGCTGCTTTCTGCTTCCATGCTCTTATCTTTTTTTATTTAATACCTTTTCTATTTACTCTGGGATTAATTTGCTCTTTTTGTCCTTTCTTCTTAAATTAAAAACTTACATTATTGCTTTAATCCTTTCTCCTTTTTGATATCAGAATTTAAAGTATAAATTTCTAAGAACTGTTTTAGCTGCATCCACTAAATGTTAATATGCTGTAATTTTATTATCATTCAGTGAAAATATTTTCCTACTTTTTGGTGATTTTATTAAGCCATAGTTAATTTACAAGTGTGTTACTTAATTTCCAAATTTTTGAGTTTTTTCTAGATACTTTATTATTGACTTCTAATTTAATTTATTAGTAGGCTTTAAAATGAAGTTTGTAAAATTTTAATATTTATATTAGTTAAACTTATTTTGTGGCCTAACAGATGCTTTATCTTAGTGAATCTTTAATGCACATATGAAAAGTTTGTATACTTTTTTACTTGTGGTAGTGTTTTAAAAATGTTAATTAGACCGAGGTGTTGATAGAGGTATTCAAGTTTTTAAAATCCTTACTGATTTTTTCTAGTGGGCCTTTCCCTCATTCACAGACTCCTATATCCAAATATCTGTTACACATCTCCACTTAAATATCTAAAATATATGTCAAACTTAATAGGAAACTCTGTCCAAATATGCCTCCTACCACCAAGCCTCCATTATTTCAGTAATTTTTACCACCATACATCCTTTTGCCCTTTGCTTAAGCCCAAACACTAAGAGTAATCATTTACTTATCATTATCTTAAACAATACATCCAAACCATTAACGGTTTCCATTCTACTTCCAAACATATTAAATCTGGCCATTTATTGTCATCACTACTGATAAAACTGCAATCTTACCATGGTATTTTTCACTGACTGCTGTTCCTGCCTTGTCCCTCCCCTCACAGCTTCTCATCCCTAAGAGATGTGAAAGAGGAACTAGAATGGTTTTATTTAATCATCCATTGGCTTCCTACTGCAACTAGAATAACATATATCTCTATATTATAACCCAGAAGGCCCTATGTTAACTGATTGCATATTTCTCCAACTCGTCTCAAGTCATTTTCCCCCTTGTTTCTTAGTCTCCAGACACAGTGGCTTTTGTTTTCCCCCTAATATGTGAGGTTTGAGGGTTTGTCACTTGCTGTTTCTTTGTTTGGAGCAATCTTCCCCCAGAACATGATTCTCTCATGGCTGCCTCCTCCCCTCTATGGAAATCCCAACAGAAGTGTCAGCTCCCCAGAGGGGTCTTGCTTTATTCCTCAAATTTATGTACTATTCACAGTTACTTTCTCACTATTATGCTACTTTATCTAACACAGAACTCCTCTTATTACCTGAAACTATTTTGTTTATTTGTTTATGTATACATATCTCCCCTTACTCCTGGAATGCCACATTGTGAGGGTAGGGACTAGGTAAATCATGTTTAGTGCTTCTGCTGTATACTCTCTAGTACAGTGTCTGATGCATAGTACTACCCAATAAATATTTATTGATTGGTTAACTGACTCCCTCTCTCTGAGCTAAACTCCTTTCTAAAATGGACACCAGGGCCGGCCCCATGGCTCACTCGGGAGAGTGCGGCGCTGATAGTGCCAAGGGCCCCCGGTTCAGATCCTATATAGGGATGGCCGGTGCGCTCACTGGCTGAGCGTGGTGCAGACCACACTGCACCGAGGGTTGCGATCCTCTTACCAGTCAGAAAAAAAAAAAAAAAAAAAAGGAAAGTAAAATAAAATGGATACCGAAGAGTTTGGCTTAATTATCACTGATAAATATTCACTGACTTACTAGGTATGTGCCTTTTTCACAGAAAGTCTTGAAAGGGAAGATTCTTGTGAGTCATTCACTTATGTGGTAACCCTCGTGCTTTCTGCTTAACCTACATCCCTCCACTGTATTTTAAATCAGTTCCTCCTGTCTCTAACCAGTATATGAAAAACAGCTGGATGCCTCTCTTTGTATCTTTTCTGTCATTTAAAGACCATCATGAAACCAGTGCTCTTTCTTTTTTCCAGGCTAAATAATTCTGCCATTTTTAACACTTCCTGAAGTTCTAAATGCCTATGCCCAAAATCCTTCCTAGGACTCTCTCATTGTAGCATTGCTCAATGGAACTTTCTGCTATAACAGAAATTTTCCATATCTGTTTTGTCTCATACAGTAACCATTAGCCATATATGGCTAATAAGCACTTGAAATATAAGGAAGTAAGGGATTAATCTTTTAAAAGATTTTGACTTTAATTAATTAAAATGTGAAGATCCACATGTTGTTAGTGGCTACCAAATTAGCACAGTTCTATTAGAAGCTGTGGAATATTATATATACTCTTATGCAGATGTATGTTTTATTTACTAATAAGTGATTCATATTAAATATAAAACACAATACTATTCTTAAAGTTTGTGGGGGAAAGAGTTTCAACATAATATTTAAGGCATATCTTGAATCTAGGTTGTCTTAAACATGACTTCAATTACTAAATTGATGTTAGAGCATTAATTAAGCATAAAACAATCTTTTTGTTTATGTATGGAAGAACCTGACATTAAAAATTCTGACGGCAGATTTATTGTAATAATTTCTATTATTTTCCTCCTATATGGCATATGACATTTTTTTAAGAGAGAAAATAAATAAAACTATTTGATTTTCCTAACTTTTCAAGGTAAATGCCATTTGGACTAGATTTTCCTCAGATAGTATTTAAAAATGCAATGTTTAAACTTTTTAACACTGATGACACCCCTTGATGCAGTGCTTATTTTTAGATTTCAAGGTGAGGGATGTGTATTAATTAGAAACAGCTGGAGGCATTTAAAAGTCAGCCTTTCATTTCTGGGTCATGGTTGTGTCATGATATCCAATTTGCTTACTGACTGAAGAAACTGTGTTCATTAAACAAGTAAGCAAAATTTGTGCCAATTTTAGATATCAAACACATTTTCATGTTTCCAAATTCCTATATTGTATTTCATTTCTGATTTGGGGGATTAAAATAAGTGTTCACCTTTACTTTGTTTTACAAATGAGAATGTTTTGATATAAGAAATGAATGCCTCTTTTCAGTAGCTTGTTTAATTGAGTTCTGCTTAATACTCAGGCTCCAAATCTCATTTATGCTGAGTAAATTAAATATAAAATATAAAACCTATGCCTTTTGTATTGAATTTTTAGTGCTAAGCAACAAAGCATTCTTACACATTTGTCTATCACTTTTTCAAATATTTCAACATTTCAGCTGTATTTAAGACTGAGATTAAAAAATACATGTCAGAGCAGGAAAAACCTTCCAGATGTCATCTGTCTTGTATCTCCCCTAGACGGAAAAGCAGAACATGTGGTTCACAGTATGAAAGGAATAGTGTACCATTATATTTTTAGGATTCTTGGAATATAACATCCCGAAATCTCTTTTGTTTTTTCCTTTTCTCCCCTTTGTAAAATCTAGCTTTTTCTGATTCAATATGGCAAAGCATGGCTTTTTTAAAATCACCAGTGAAGGAGTTAATGTTTCAATAGCATTGAAATATCACTTTGATTCATTATCCATTCTCTGGAATGTTAATGAGCTGGGGGCCACACATTTATTTTATAGACATCTGTCTTTGAATTTCCCTCTCTCTCTCACGCATGCGCATGTGCACTGCGCACGTATGCACACACATGATGTGGATAGCAGTCTCAACAAAAGTCAATACACTTACAAAATATCTAATATGTTCTCCATCTTTTGGTGATACAAAAAAAAAATTAAACCTTAGTAAAATAAATATACAGTGTTGTTCTGCAGGGCAGGAGTCTTAAACAGAAACGTTTTTTACCCAGTACAGAAGGTTGTGTTGCTCAAAAGTCACAAATTTCAATTGTATAAGGACAATTAAAATTTGTGTCTTCAGTGCTCATAAAACGTGAAACATTTTCACCTCCCTTCTTTAACGGTGTATGCAAATACTAAATTCCATGTGCTGTGATGGATTGTAAGTGTGCAAACAGCTGTTTGCCACTGTCAAAGGTGGAATTAAGAGATTTATTAGAAAATTTTCTTCATGAAAATTCCAAATTCAATTAAATGAAATCCATTGGAAAGTATGTCAAAGATGTAACAGAAGAAAGGAAAAACTAGTGATTCATATTGCTGGTAAGGGAAAAAGTAAACACTAATTTGGTAGATTCACTATACATAAATATATGTACGTATATTAGTATGTGCATATTTACACAGACATATATACACTCTTTTACTTTTTTTTTAAAACTCAAGAACTGTGAATTCACAAATGCCAGCATTCATTTTGACGTTCCAATGTATGTGCTAAAGCATGACACAGTATTTGTTTTGCCCTGCTACTCTGCACACTTACATGTGCCACACAAACACACACAGAGTATATGGATCCTACTTTGTATATAAATCTTATAGTCTTATATCTTTCCTGAAGCTTGACAAGGGAAGTGTCTTTAGGAACTCTGGGAGAGTGAGCTCTTCAAGTGTTTCATGACATCTGGTACACCTAACTGAACTGCTGAATTTCCTAAGTAAATCAATGCATTTACCTCCAAGCAGTTTTAAACTTAAGAGATCTTAGAAGAAGAAACCTAGAAGTAATTGCATCCTTTATTTGGCAAATTTTATTCTACAATATTTAGCTTTCATATTAGTAGTGTCAATTGTATCTTTAAATGCAACATAATGCTAGACAAATAGCATATTTGCATTTTATTGAGCAGAAGCACTGGTTAAATATTTCCATCTTAAGGAAAGTATTGAAAGAATGTAGACATTAGCTAGTGATGTTCAATGCGGTATTTACATCACACCCCAGAGGTTTATCTGTTTCCTAAAATGTAGGGTTATTTTATTTATTTATTAGTCCTTCTGAAGGTTTATTGATCTTATTCATCTTTTTAGGGGACCTACTTTTGGCTTTGCTGAGTCTTTCTATTGTATTTTTGCTTTCTATTTCATTAAGTTCTTTTCAAAATCTTATGCCATTTCTTCTACTTTCTTAATGTTTATTATATTTTTCTAGCTTCTTAAGGTGAAATCTTACTTCATTACTTTTCATTTTCCATCATTCCCCTTCTTTTCTCTTTTCAGATTTGCAAAGAAAGCTCTTTCTAGTAGTAACTCTAAATATGTTAATAGGCATCCTTAACATAGCCTAGAGTTAATCTTTAGTTTTAACTTTCAGTGCGAAACAAAAAGACCTTAATAGCTGAAAATCTCCCAGATATTGGGAGAGATACAGTCTCCCAGTTGAAAGATCCCAAATAAACAAGCTAATGTTACACCTCAAAGATATAAAAATGCAAGAACAATCCAACACCAAGATTAGTAGATGGAAAAAAATAACAAAGATCAGAGCAGACCTAAAAGGAATAGAGACCAGAAAAAGGTGCAAAAGTTTGATGAAAAAGAAGGTGTTTTTTGACAAGATAAACAAAATCATCAAGCCATTAGCCAAACTAACGGAGAAAATAAGAAAAATGACCAAAATATAAAAAATCAGAAATGGTAAAGGGGACCTTACAACTTATTCCACAGAAACACAAAGGATTATTAGAGACTATTATGAACAACTATATGCCAATATATTTGAAAATCTAGAAAAAATGGATAAATTTCTAGGCACATACACACGTTCAAGACTGAACCAAGAAGAAATAGAAAAACTGGACAGAACAACAATGAGTAAAGAGATTAAATCAGTAACCAACAGTCTCCCAACAAATGAAAGCTCAGAACCAGATGGCGTCACTGCTGAATTCTACCAAACTTTTAAAGAAGATTTAATGTCAATTCTTCTCAAACTAGTCTAGAAAATCAAAGCAGAGGATATGCTCCAAAACTCTTCCTATGAGGTTAACCATCACCCTGATACCAAATGCAGAAAAAGACACAGCAACAAAAAAAGGAAACTACAAGCCAATTTCCTTGGTGAATTTACATGCAAAAAATGTCGACAAAGTGCTAGCAAACAGAATTCAACAGCACATCAAAATGATTATACACTGTGATTAAGTGGAATTAATCCCAGAATGCAAGGATGGTTCAACATATGTGAAATAGTAAATGTGATGCACCACATCAAAAAGAAAGATAAAAACCATATGATCATTTCAATAAATGCAGAAAAAGCACTTGATAAAATTCAACATCCCTTTATGATTAAAAACTATCAAAAGATTAGGTATAGAAGGGAAGTATCTCAACACAATAAAAGCCATATATGACAATCCCATAGTTAGCATCATTCTACAAATGGAGAAAAGTTAAAAACATTTCCTCTAAGAACAGGAACAACAACAAAAAGGATTCCACTCTCACCACTCACTTTCAACATAGTAATAGAAGTATTAGCTAGAAAAATTAGAAAGAGAAAGGAATAAAGGGCATCCAAACTAGTAAAGAGAAAGTCAAATTGTTCTTGTTTGCTGAAGACATGATCTTATATATAGAAAAACCAAAATGCTACACCAAAAACTCATACAGCTGATAAACTATTTAATAAAGTTGCAAGATATAAAATGAACATACAAAATTCATCAGTGTTTCTATACACCAATAACAACCTAACAGAAAAAGGAATCACGAAAGCAATCCCAACAATAGCTAGAAAAATATAAAATACCTAGGAATAAATCTAACCAAGGAGGTGAAAGTTCTCTACCATGAAAACAGCAAAATACTAATGAAAGAAATTAGAGGACACAAACAAAGTGGAAAGACATTCAAGGCACATAGATTGATAGAATTAATATTGTGAAAATGTCCATTCTACCCAAAGAGATCTACAGATTCAATGCAATACCTATCAAATTACTAATGACATTCTTTACGGAAACAGAAAAAACAATCCTAACATTCATATAGAACAATAAAAGACCTTGAATAGCAAAAGCAATCCTGAGCAAAAAGAATAAAGTGGGCAACATTACAATACCTGACTTCAAATTATATTACCAAGCTGTAGTAACCAAAACATCACGGAAATGGCATAAAAACAGACATTGGTCCAATGGAACAGAAAAGAAAGCCAAGAATAAACCAATGTATTTACAGCCAATTGATCTTTTTATCAAAGATCTTTTTATCAAAGGTGCTAAAAAAAAAAAAAAAAAAAAAACCACTGGGACAGCCTCTTCAATAAACAATGCTGAGAAAATTGGAGATCCATGTGTAGAAGAATGAAATAGACTCCTATATGTCACCATATACAAAAGTAAACTCAATATGATTAAAAACTTAAATGTAAGTCCTGAAACTACAAAATTCCTAGAAGAAAACACAGGGGAAATGCTCTAGAACATAGGACAAGGCAAAGTTTCTATGAATAAGATCTCAAAAGCACAAGCAACAAAAGTAAAAATAAACAAATGTGATTACGTGAAACTAAAAAGCTTCTGTACAGCAAAGGAAACAATCAGCAGAGCAAAGAGACAACCTATAGAATGAGAGAAAATATTTGCCAACTCTGCATCCAACAATATCCAGAATACACAAATAACTCAAACTCAATAGTATAAAAACAAATAATCCAATCAAAAAATGGGAAAGGGAGCTCAAAAGACATTTCTCTATAGAAGACACAATAGCCAATGGGTATATTTAAAAATGCTCTGTTTCACTGTCAAGGAAATACAAATCAAAACCACATTTAGATACCATCTCACTTCAGTTAGACTCTGTTATCAAAAAGACAAAAATTAACAAATGCTGGCAAGGATGGAAAACAAGGAGAACCATTATACATTGTTGGTGGAATTGCAATTTAGTACAGCCATTCTGGAAAACAGTATGGAGGTTTCTCAAACAACTACAGATAGAACTACCATATGACCCAGTAATCTCACTAATGGGTATATTTCCAAAGGAATGGGAATACTCATATCGAAGGCATATGTGCACCCCCATGTTTATCACAGCTCTGTTCACAATAGCCAAGATATGGAACCAACTTAAATATCCCTCTACATATGTCTGGATAAAGAAAATGTAGTATATATACACAATGCAATACTACTCAGCCATAAAAAAAAACAATGAAATTCTGCCATTCGCAGTAGCTCGTGAACTTGGAGAAAATTATGTTAAGTGAAATAATCCAGGCACAGAAAGAAATATGGCATGTTCTCACTAACATATGGGAGCTAAAAAAAGAGGGAACAAAAATCAAGCAAATAAACAAAGAAAAACAAATGAATAATACTAATAAGTTGAATTGTTAAAAGGAAAAAGAACTATGGTAACTAGAGGTGGGAAAGAGGTATAGTGAAAGGCTGCTTAATGGACACAGAAGTACAGTGAGATAAGAAAAATAAGACCTACTGGTGCACAGTTGACTTGAAAATCAATAATCAATGTTTTACTGTGTGTAAACAAATGACAAGAAGACAGGAGATCAAATGTGCACATCATAAAGAAATGATTAAGTTTTGCAATGCGCAATGACAAATAAGTTATTTACTCTGAATAGATGAACACACATTATAAACATGTATTGGAATATAATTATGTACCCCACAAATACATACAATCAGTGTTCCAATAAACAATTTAAAAAGTTAATTAATACAGAAAACTAGTGAATACCACCCACAGTTGAAAATTTTAAGAAAGCAATGGTAAACATAGTTCTCTGTAGAATACATCAAGTCATGTTGTGTAGTAAATAAAAGGAGATTTAAGTAAATTCCCTCACCAACTCTCACTCAGAAGGGTAAAAGAAATAAGAAAAGACATTAAAATATTTAAAGGTAATATTCTACTAGGAACCTTAATTTTTTAAAAAATTATGATATATAACTTCTATATAATACATGACATACATTTAAGACTAATTAGAAAGAAAACAATTAAAAGATTTAAAAGACAACCAACAGAGTGGGAGAAAATATTTGCAAAATATACATCTGACAAAGGATTAATATCCAGAATATATAAGGAACTCAAACAACTTTACAAGAAGAAAACAAGCAACCCAATTAAAAAATGGGCAAAAGAGCTAAGTAGGCATTTCTCTAAGGAAGATATCCAAATGGCCAACAGACCTATGAAAAAATGCTCAACATCACTCAGCATCCGGGAAATGCAAATCAAAACCACATTGAGATACCATCTAACCCCAGTTAGGATGGCTAAAATCCAAAAGACCCTGAACGATAAATGCTGGCGAGGTTGCAGAGAAAAAGGAACTCTCATACATTGTTGGTGGGACTGCAAAATGGTGCAGCCTCTATGGAAAATGGTATGGAGGTTCCTCAAACAATTGCAGATAGATCTACCATACGACCCAGCTATCCCACCGTTGGGAATATACCCAGAGGAATGGAAATCATCAAGTCGAAGGTATACCTGTTCCCCAATGTTTATCGCAGCACTCTTTACAATAGCCAAGAGTTGGAACCAGCCCAAATGCCCATCATCAGATGAGTGGATATGGAAAATGTGGTACATCTACACAATGGAATACTACTCAGCTATAAAAACGAATGAAATACTGCCATTTGCAACAACATGGATGGACCTTGAGAGAATTATATTAAGTGAAAGAAGTCAGGCACAGAAAGAGAAATACCACATGTTCTCACTTATTGGTGGGAGCTAAAAATTAATATATAAATTCACACACACACACACACACACAGAAAAAAAAACCGGGGGTGGGGGGAGAAGATATAACAACCACAATTACTTGAAGTTGATACGACAAGCAAACAGAAAGGACATTGTTGGTGGGGAGGGGGGTAGGGAGAAGGGAGGGAGGTTTTGGTGATGGGGAGCAATAATCAGCCACAATGTATATCGACAAAATAAAATTAAAAAAAAAAAAAAAAAAAAGAAAGGGAGACATGCGGTGCCTGTCCAGATCAAGAAATGGACCGTTGAGTATTTCCAGTGTCCAAAAACCCCACGGTATGCCCCTTTGCAAATATATCCTCATCTCTCTCCTGATTTTTTGTGTAATTATATATATATGTATTTTTTATATTTGCATATTTTTAAAAATTAATTTTTTTTCTTAGTTTTGAAAATTACTAGAAAAGCAGCCAATGGCATAAATTCTTTTAAAGCTTGCTAATTTCTCATGTTTATGAGATCATCCATTTTTATTGTTACATAGATTTAAATTAAATCACATTGTTTTCTGTTCTTTTTATGTTAGACATTTGGATTGTTTCTAATTTTGAGCTATTTTGTAAAATGCTTCTGTAAACTTTTTATTTATTTATTTATTTATTTAATTTTTATTTTTTAAAAGATGACCAGTAAGGGGATCTCGACCCTTGGTGTTGTCAGCACCATGCTCAGTCAGTGAGCCAACCAGCCATCCCTGTATGGAATCCGAACCCGTGGCCTTGGTGTTATCAGCACCTCACTCTACCAAGTGAACCACGGGCTGACCCTGCTTCTGTAAACTTTTTATTAACATCTTTAACTGCATGAATGTGGGAGTGACTCTAGGACATATACCTCAAAACTTAATGGTCTTAATGGCTCAATGGTCTTAGACTAGTTGCATCTAAATTTTTTTTTAGAAATGCAAATATCTTTTCCAAAGTGGTTGTATTAATTTGACCTCCCTCTATATAGTTAAGAGGATATAAAGTTTTCTCTTCTTTGCATTCTTCCCAACATCGTAATTGTTTGGATTTAATTTTTACCAATCTTCTGTTATCTCATTATAGTTTTATATGCATTTATAAAAGTCATTATAGCTTTTCATGCCTTTCATTGATACCTGAAATTGGGCATCCTTTCATTTGCAGTTCAAATATCTTCTTTTATACAAATGTCTGTTTAAGACTCTTGCCCACTTTTCTGTGTTTTTATTTTATTATCTAGTGATTTACTGGTGCCCTTTTAATATTTTGGTTATTAAATATGCTATGTTATTTATTGAAAATACGTTCTTGTGACTTGCCATTTTACTTTCTTTATAGTGTCTTTCTGATATGTAGAACTTAACTTGAGTATAGCTAAGTTTATTGATCTTCATTATAATCAGTACATTTCTGTGTTAGAAAATCCTTTCCTAAACTGAGGTAAAGAGAACATTTGTCTATATATCCTTAGGAAAGCTTTGGAATATTGTCTTTTAAATCTCTAATCTCCCTAAAACTGATTTTTTGTATGGTATGATATAAAAGTCCAATTTTATTTTATTCTAAATGGATTCTAAATCGTCTCAGAACCTTAAATTTAAAACTCCATTCTTTTCCGACTGTGGTTCCATCTTTATCTTGGATTGTTTCTATATATGCATAAGTGTGTTTTTAATATTTTAGTCTTATTTTATGATCAATGTATCTATTCCCTGTACATATACACTAGTATTAAGATAATTTTATAATAAATCTATTTTTTTAGTTTGTTTTTTTCATTATACATGTTTATGGGGTACAACTTATTGTCTCAATACATGCATACATTCTATAATGTAATAATCAGAATAGTTTGCATATCTAAAATTTCACCTAAAAATTTATCATTTCTTTGTGGTTATAACATTCAAGATCCTCTTTTTTGGCTATCTTGAAATATGCAATACAATATTAGTAGCTATTTTCACCCTATAGTACCAAACTTATTGTTCCTATCTAACAGTATCTGTGTAACTTTGTACTGATCTCCCAACATTTCCTTGGTTCCCCGTCCCTCTTCCCTTTCCCTGCCTCTGGTCACCACTATTCTACTCTCTATTTCTCTCCTTTTTATTCTTTCTCATTTTATGTTTCTTAATTTGCTCATGGTAATTTTGTATATATATGGTGTACAATAAGATATTTGGGTACATTCGTACTGTGTGCAGTGATTATATCAGGGTGCTTAGTATATCCATCACCTCAAACATTTGTCACTTTGTGTTAGAAACATTCAATATCATCTTGACTAGCTATTCAAAGATATATGGTGCTTTGCTGTTAACTGTAGTCTCCCTATATTGCTCCCTAATACTAGCTCCTGTTCTTCCGGCATCTCTATTATTTTATATCCACTGGTCACCCATTCCCCACTCACCCTCTCCCTTCCCCCCACTGGTCTCTAGAAACCACTATTCTACTCTCAACTTCTATGAGATCAACTTTTTTTGGCTTCCACATATGAGTGAAAACATTTGATATTTCTCTCTCTGTGCCTGGCTTATTTCACTCAACATAATTTTCTCCAAGCTCATCCATGTTGCTGCGAATGGCAGAAATTCATTCAGTTTTCATGGCTGAGTAGTAGTCCATTGTGTGTATATACCACATTTTCTTTTCCAGTCATCCATTGAACGACATGTGGTTTGACTCCAACTCTTGGCTATTGTGAATAGAGCTGTGGAAAACAAGGGAGAGCAGGTATTTTTCGAATTGTTGATTTCCATCCCTATGGATATATACCCAGTAATGAGATGGCTGGATCATATGGTAATTCTATCTGTAATTGTTTGAGAAGGCTCCATACTGTTTTCCATAATGTCTGTACTAATTTACATTCCCACAAACAATGTCTAAGAGTTTCTCGGCATCCTTAACAGCATTTGTTATTTTCTGTCTTTTTGATAATAGCCATTCTAGCTGTGGTTAAGATAATATCTCACTGTGGTTTGATTTGCATTTCTCTGATGATTAGTGATACTGAACATTTTTTAATATATCTATTGGCTGTTCATATGTCTTCTGAAAAATGTCTATTCAGGTCCTTTACACATTTTTTATCAGATTTATTTATTTATTTATTTACTATTGAGTTGTTTGAGTTCTTTGTATATATTCTGGATGTTAATCCCTTGTTGGATGCATAAGTTTGCAAATATTTTGTATAGATTGTCTTCTGGCTCTGTTGATTGTTTCCTTTGCTGTGCAGAAGCTTTTTAGTTTGAGATAATCTCACTTGTTAATTTTTGCTTTTGTTCCCTGTGCTTCTGAAGTTCTATTCATAAAATCTTTGCTCTGACCTATGTCCTGAAGTGTTTCCCCTATGTTTTCTTCTAGAACTTTTATAGTTTCAAGTCTTACAATTAAGTCTTTAGTCCATTTTGAGATGATTTTGGTGTGTGGTGAGAAACAGAGGTCTAGTTTAATTCTTATGTATGTGGATCTCCAATTTACCCAGCACAATTAATTGAAGAGACTGTCCTTTCTCCAGTTCTTGGCTCCTGTGTCGAAAACCAGTTGGCTATAGTTACATGGACTTATTTCTGAATTCTCTATTCTGTTCTATTATTGTATTTTTCTGTTTATGTTCCAGAACCATGCTATTTTGAGTACTATAGCGTTGTAGTATATTTTGAAGTAAGGGAGTGTGGTACCTCCCTCTTTGTTCTTTTTGCTGAGGATTGCTTTGGGTGTTCAGCCTGTCTTGTTATTCTACATAAATTTTTGAATTGTATTTTCTATTTTTGTGAAGTATATCATTGGTCATTTGATTGAGATTGCATTAAATCTGTAGATGGTTTTGGATAGTATGGTCGTTTTGATGATATTGATTCTTCTAATTCATGACTATAGGATGTGTTTCCATTTTTGTGTGTCTTCTTTCATTGCTTTAATTGGTGTTTTATAGTTTTCATTGTAGGGATCTTTCATCTCCTTGGTTAAATTTATTCCTAAGTATTTTGTTATTGCTATTGTAAATGGGATTGATTTCTTGATTTCTTTTTCTGCAAGTTTATTGTTGGTGTATAGAAATGCTACTAACATTCATGTGTTGATTTTATAATCTGCAACTTTATTGAACTTGTTTATCAGGTCTATGAGTTTTTTGATCAAGTCTTAAGTTTCTTTATATTTTAAATTATGTCACCTATAAACAGGAACAACTTGATTTCATCCTTCCTAATTTGGATGCCCTTTATTTTTTTCTACTACATAACTGCTCTGCTTAGGATTTCCAGTACTGTGTTAAATAGAAATGGTGAGAGTGGGCATTCTCTTCTTGTTTCAGTTCTTAGGGAGAAAGCTTTTAGCTTTACCCCATTCATTATGATGTTAGCTGTGGGTTTGTCATATATGACCTTTATTGTGCTAAGATGCTTTCCTTCTATACCTAATTTGTTGAGAGTCTTTATCATGAAGTGATGTTCAAATGGTTTTTCTGTGTCTATCAAGATGATCACATGGTTTTTCCACTCATTCAGTTGATATGTTACGTTTACTGATTTGCATATGTTAAACCTTTCTTGCATTCCCTTGGATAAATCCCACTTAATCATGGTGTAGAATCTTTTTGATGTGCTGTTGGATTCAGCTTGCTAGTATTTAATTGAGGATTTTTGCATCTGTGTTCATTAGGGATATTTGCCTGTAGTTTCCTATTTTTGTTATGTCCTTGCCTGGTTTTGGTATTGGGGTAATGCTGGTCTTGTAGTATAAGTTTGGAAGAATTCTGTCTACTTAATTTTTTTAATTGATTATGAATATTCATGAGATAAAAGCTGATTGTCACCCCTCGTGCCCAGGATGTGAAGGCCAAATTCATACTGGCAGCATATCCATTACCACAAATTGCACTTGTACCCCATGTTTCCCAACCAATTATCCCCATCCTCCCTGGCCCTCCCTCTATCACCCTCACTCCACTAAGTAGCCCAAGGTATGTTCTCTCCCTCTGCAGGAGAAATATTAATATTAGTTCTTCCTAAAATGTTTAGTAGAATTCAGCAGTAAAACCATCTGGTCCTGGGCTTTTTTTTTCATTGGGAGAATTTTTATTACTGATTCAATCTCATTGCTGGTTATTGGTTTGTTTAGGTTTTCTATTTCTTCTTGGTTCAGTCTTGGTAGATCATATATGTCCAGGAATTTAGCCATTTCCTCCATGTTCCATGTTTGTTGGCATATAGTTGCTCATAATTATCTGTAATATTCCTTTGTATTTCAGTGTGATCTGTTGTAATGTCTGCTTTTGCATTTTTGATTTTATTTATCTGGGTTTTTCTTTTTTTTTCTTGGTTAGCTTGGCTAATGGTTTGTCAATTTTTTTTTCAAAGAACCAACTCTCTGTTTGATTAATCTTTTCTATTGCATTTTTAGTCTCAATTTAATTCTGCTCTAATTTTTATTATTTTCTTCTACTTATTTTGGGTTTAGTTTGTTCTTGCTTTTCTAGTTCCTTGAGGTGCATTGTTAGGTTTTTATTTTATTTTTTTGATGTAGGTATTTATTGCTATAAATTTTTCTGTTAATACTGCCTTGGCAGTGTTCCAAAGGTTTTGTATGTTATGTTTCTGTGTTCATTAGGTTCAATGAATTTTCTGTGATTTCTTTCTTAATCTCTTCTTCAACCCATTGGTCATTGAAGAAAATGTTATTTAATTCCATGTATTTGTGTAGTTTTGCAATTTCCTCTTGTTGATTTCTAGTTTTCTTCCATTATGGTCAGAGAAAATATTTGATGTAATTTCAATTTTTTGGAACTTGCTGAAACTTATTTTGTGGCCTAACATACAGACAATCCTGGAGAATGTTCCATGTGCAGATGGAAAAAAATGTGCATTCTGTAGCTGTTGGATGAAATGCCCCATATATGACTATTAGGTCCTTCTGGTCTACAGTGCCCCTTAAATCCAATTTTCCTTGTTGATTTTCTGTTTCAAAGAGCTGTCCAATGCTGAGAGTCTCCAGCTGTTATTATGTTGGTGTCTATCTCTCCCTTTAGTTGTGATAATATTTACTTTACATATCTGCATGCCCCAGTGTGGTGTACATATGTGTTTATAATCTTCATCTCCTCTTTTTTTGTTGATTCCTTTATAGTTATATAGTGCCCTTCTTTAACTCTTAGTACAGATTTTGATTTAAAGTCTCTTTCATCTGATACAAGTATAGCTACTCCTGCTCACTTTTGTTTTCTATGTACATGGGATATCTTATTTCATCCCTTTAATTCGAGTCCATGTGTATCTTTATAGGTAAAGTGTTTTTTAGGTAGGCAGCATATGGATGGGTCATGTTTTTTTATCCATTCATCCAGGGTATGTCTTTTAACTGGGGCATTTAATCCATTTACATTCAAGGTTATTATTGATAGGTGAGTTTTTACTTCTGTCATTTTGTTGGTTGTTTTCTGATTGCTTTGTTTATCCTCTGTTTCTTTTTTCATCTCTTATTATTTATCCTTGTTTGATGGTTTTCCCTATTTATAGAGTTTGGTCTCTTTCTCTTTCTAAGTTACGAATCTACTCTACCAGTAAGTTTTATATTTTCAGGTGTTTTTGGAATGGTTGTTATCATTCTTTCTCTTCTAGATGTAAGATTCCTCTAATCATTTCTTGTAAGACTAGTCTGGTGGTGATGAATTCCCTTAAATTTTCTTCATCTAAGAAAGGTTTTATTTCTTCATTTCTGAAGACTAGCTTTGCTGGGAATTGTATGCTTGGCTGGGAGTTTGTTTTATTTCAGTAGTTTGAATATATTATCCCATTCTCTCCCAGCTTTCAGGGTTTCCACTGAGAAGACTGCTGTTAGTCTAATGGGGATTCCCTTACAAGTGACTTGACATTTTTCTCTTGCTGATTTAAGAATTCTCTCTTTGTCTTTAACTTTGGATAGTTTGATTATAATGTGTCTTGTAAATGACCTATTTGGATTGCATCCATTTGGGGACATTCAAGCTTCTTGTATTTGGAAGACTAGGGAAATGTTCAGCTATTATTTCATTGAATAGGTGTTCAACTTTTTCTTTCTTCTTCTGGAATGCCCATTATTCTAATATCTGTTCCCCTAATAGTATCCCATAGATTTTGTAGGCTTTGTTAATTCTTTTTAGTCTTTTTTCTTCTTTTCTTGCAGTGGGGGTGGAGGTGGGGGTCTTGGAGTCTTTCTGAATTATTTCAGAACTGCTATTTTCAGGATCAGAAATTCTTTCTCCTGCTTGATCTAGTCTATTGTTGAGACTCTCAGATGAATTTTTTATTTCATTCAATGAATTCTTCAATTCCAAGTTTCTGTTTGATTTTTTTTAATGATACGTATCTCTTAAGTGAATTTCTTATTCAGATCATAAATTGTTTTTCTGTTTTCATTAAACTGTTTGTCTGTATTCTCTTGTATCTCAGTGAGTTTCCTTGAGACAATTAATTTGAATTTCTTTTCTGGCAAGTCAGCAATTTCAAATTCTTTGAGATTACTTACTGGAGATTATTTTGTTTTCTGGTGGTGTCATGTTACCTTGCTTTTTTTTATGTTTCTTATTTCCCTGTGTTGATATCTGTAGTGGATTGAATTATGTCCCCACAAAACTCTCTGAAGCTTGAATTGTGTTCCCCAAGGTTTATGTATTAGTAACATGGCCCCCACTGTGACTGCTAAGAGGGTGGGTAATCCTATTACAGTAATTGAAAAGTGGAGGCTTGAAGAGGTGATTAGATTGTGGGACCATCCCATAGTGAATGGATTAAAAATGATAGTCAGGGGCATGGTTCTGAGAGCTTTAAAAGAAGAGGAGAGTTTGTCTTTCTCTTTCTCTCTCTCTTGCTCTCTCTGCTCCACCATTTTCACTCTGTGATACTCTGCCATCACTGCTGCTACCACCAAGACTCTCACTAGTTGTGCTCCATGGACTTTGGACTTTTGAGCCTCTGAAACTGTAAGCGATAAATTTCATTTTCTTATAAATCACCCAGTTCTATGTATTTTCTTATAAGCAACAGAAATGGACTAATAAAATGTCTGCACATCTGGTGGAACGGTCACCTCTATTAGTTTTGTAGGATGGCTTGTGTGGGGAAAGACCTTCACCTGCAAATATATCTTAGGGGATTGATTGGGTAGAGTGTGATGGCTTTGTTCAAGATGGGTACAGTAATGTAGACTCCATAGTTTCTTTAGCTGTTATCCACTTTTGCTATGTCTGTGAGTGACTCAGTGACCTATACTTGGGAGGTTTGCCAGGGAAAGGAATGCTGGGTTGGTTCACAGACCGGGGGTGTGCACATGAACCCTGTGGATCAGTCATCTTGGGAGCTGACTCACTGGTGATGTGGTTGCTAGATTGTTTCTCAGGCTGAGGGTGTCAGTGTATGGTGTGTCAGGGTCTCCAGGACTGCTTTGCCAATGACAGGGTCACCTTGCTGTTTCTACAACTTAGGATAGACCTGCCAGGGGCATGTCAGCCAAGCTATTTCAAACTCAGATGCATGTGTGTGATGGCTCAAAGACTCAGTGGCAAGTCCTCCAGGGTCATGACAGATGAGCTATTTCTCTTAACTTTGGGGCATTGGTGCTCTTTGGCTTGACTAGCTGAGTGCAGGTCTACCAGTGGCCCTTCCACTGTGCCACTTCTTGGGGTCCAATGTGAGGTTGTGCTTCCCTCAGTGGCTCAGGAGCTGGTCTTCCAAGTGTAGAGCTGCTGTAGTGCTTCTCAGGAAGTGGGCAAGGCTATTAGGTGGGACTGTGGTGAGAGGGCCTGATGGCCACTTCTTAATGGGTGGGGCCACCAGGTGGGTCTGCTGTGAAGCAGCCCAACCAGACACTTCTGGGATTGTTGGCAAGGCCCCTAGGTGGGACTGTTCAAGACAAAACCACCTGGCCACTTCTCTGGGCGGGTGCAGATCCACTTTATTTCCACTGGCCAAAGGGTATATTTGTTAGGGTGGAGAACCAGGAGCTGCTTTTCTGGGTTGGGGGCTTAGCTGCACACAGCTCAGTCGGCCAGTGGGGATGGCAGTTAAAGGGGGAGGAATGAGGTGGTGGTACACCTGTGGAGGTCTGATTTCTGGCCAGGGACATGGGGGTGCATAAGTTCAGTGGGATTAAGAGTTGGCTTCTCAGACTGCAGAACTAGAGTCACAGCTGCTGTGAGCCCAGGCTTAAAGCCTCAGGGATCACGGCATTGTTGCCTCTCCTATGAGGGTTCTGGGAGGAAGGCAGAGCCTTAAGGCTGGGAAAGCATCAGGGCTACTGGCCCCAGAACAGTGCATGTTCCAGGCATCAGCTCTGGTTTCAAGAGGGAGCAATCTTGCATCAGCTTGGGTCCCAAGGGTGGGGGGTGGGGAGTGCACAGTGTGTGATACTGTTCTAGAGCAATGCAGTGCATGTATTCTAGGCTGCTCCGCACACTTGGTTCTGGGCTTTTCCTGCCAAAGATTCAGCTGGCCATTGTGGTGAGGATGGGAGTTAGAGTGGGTCTTCTGCCTACCTATTCACTACAAAGGAAAATTCCTCCTATACCTATGCCGGTGTCAGAGACATGGTGGCTTAGGCCGTTTGCCTCCCTCTCCTCTCTATGCTGCTGTCCTGGGCTTTTGGGCTCCACGGGGTCTCACCAGTTTTCTGCAGTATGCTATGCTCTCCCACAGACACATCCTCCAATATTTAGCTGTTTGTGAGCCATTCTGGTTTTTTTCTGTGGGAGGAACACACCCTGGGCAGCTCTAGTTTGCTCTCTTATCTGGCCTCCTCTCCTATAATAAATCTAATTGATAGCTCAATTCTTCCTACCTTTTCGTGCTTCTTTTTATATACTATTCATGTTAATTGGCATTTACACTTCCATGTACATCTTAGAACCAAATTTTTTATTTCCACAACCATAGCTGTTGAAATTATCCTCGGCTTCATATTTAATCTCAAATTCAAGAAAATGACATCTTCACAAAACTAAATATTTTATTTTATGAATGTGACATATCTCTTTATTTAGGTCTTCTTTATTATCTTCCAATAAAATGTAGTAATCTTACCCTTATACTTGTATAACATCATGTTATTTCTAAATTCTACACCCGAAATTGTTGACATCCTTGAAAATTAGAATTGTTTTTAATCCCTGGCTTATTTCAGGAAAACTGACAACTTTACAATATTGGCTTTTAACCCATGAATGTTGTGTATTTTTATTTATTCAAATTTTTAAATGAACTTTATAAGACTGGTAAGTTTTGCACTTATGATTGCAGCATATCTTTCACAGATATTTATTTGCTTATTCTTAAAGAGAATGTTTTAAATTTTACCTTTTACTTATTTTGTGCTGAATTCTAGACATACAATTGGTTCATCTTTATTAATTTTACATCCAGCAAAGTCTCTAAACCCTTTGATTAATTCTCATAATTTATATATACGTTCTTTTGGATTTTAATTTTCAATCTTTCACCATTATTTATGTTGATAGTTTGCTATATTTTCAGATTAAAGAAGTTTCTTATCATTACCAGTTTATTTTTTTTAGTAATTATAAATTGATGACAAATTTAATCAAATACAATACTTTTAATGTATCTATTGACCTAATCATATAATTGTCTTTCTATAATTTATTGTAATAGTGTATATTAATTGATTTTCTCATTGTAAAATAACCTTGCTTTCCTGGGATGAACCCAACTTGATGTGATATCTTTATATATATTGCTGGCTTTGAAATGCAACTATTTTAATTAGGATTTTTACATCTGTTCTTATAAGAGATTGACCTTTACATTTCCTAACATGTTATCCTTGTCAATCACTATGTTATCTTTAAAATAGTATTTCTTCTGTTGCTATTCTCTGAAAAGATTTGTATAATACTAGATTTGTTTAGTTTTTAAATAAAGATTTACGATTCTGGAATTTAATTTAGGGGAAAATTTTTTTAATGCTGATCAAATATCATTTTATCAAAGGCATTCTATGTTCTCTTAAGTCAGTTAGGGAAGTTATGTTTTTCTAGGAATTGTTTATTTCATCTTAACTTTATTTATTGGTGTAGTTATTCATAATATGCTTTTGTTATCTGTTTAATGCCTGCAGCATATATATATGTGCGGGTATATACATATATACATACATATATAATGTCCACTATTTCATTCCTAGTTTTCTTAATCTGTGCCTTTTGTTTTATTGTTTGCTTGTTAGTTTATTTGACCAACCTCATCAAAAATTTGTCAATGTTATTTGTACTTACACAAAGCTAATTTTTGGCTTTTCATGAAATCTCTCTTTTTTGTGTTCTGTTTTGTTAAGTTCTGTTCTTTATTATTATTATTATTTTCTTTTACTGGTTTTGGATTTAGTTTTCTGTTCTTTGTTTTCTTGAGATGGATTCTCTGATATTTAATTTTCAGCCTATCTTTTCAATCTATATGTAGAGATGTAATATTTCCTTTAATTACTGCTTATTGGCATTCTACAAGTGTTAATAGGTACTCTTTCTTTCATGAGGAGTGAGTTCAAAATATAATCTCTTGTATTTCCAGAATCTCCTGACTAAATTTCTAAGTGGTCTGCCATTTTCGCTGACTGGGACTCAGAGGTGGGCTAGAAAAGCTATGGGTTTTCTCTGTTCTCTATAAAGTTTGTCACTTATACTGGCAAAAAAGCTCTATGGTTTTAACCCCTGTCCCAAGTTGCATCTGCAAAGCCACACTCAGCCCCTTTGGGAAAATTATCTTTCTTACCAATTAAGGTTTGGGGAGAATCTCCAGATGAAAACGCCACAAATTATCTGCTCTAACCCGGGGCTCTAGCAGTTTCCCACTACTTAATGTTTCTAAATGTATTATCTGACTTTGGTTCAGTGCTGTAAATTGTTTTATTTTGACGTGCAGGGTGGGGGGGATGTGTTATCAATCTCTGTCATATCTGTCATATTTGGAAACCTTGTCATATTTGGAAATCCCTCCTGGGCTAATGGAATTTTCTTCCAGTGATTTATCTGTGCTTGCTGTTGACAAATGCCCAAAGATGTATCAACCCAGGAAAACTTCAAGTTAACTTTACTTCTTGAATTTCTTGGACCACCCTGGTATTGTGAATTTGGCTTGATAATATACAAGTGGACTGGCTTGTTGTTATAATATCTTGAGAACATTTTTTCCATTGCTCCATATCAAAATAACTTTCCCTGCAACACCTGAGGGTTGGGGCTTCTGGGGATATATTTTGGGGTCACTTTGACACCTAGTGTATCTAAGTCCAAGCTTTATTAAAGGAAATTCTTCCATTAGATTCCTTACTGTGGTTAACACATTGGGTTTTTATCTGCTCCTTTATCCGGGTATTCTGTGAACCTACAGCTCAAGTTCTCCAAATTTGTAGAAGAGTAATGGAACAGAAGCACCTTCTATTCTCAGTTTACCTTCAGTGTATCCAGCTTTTGTTAGTATTTGACATGATGATTCTTTAAAAACTTATTAGCTCTTAAAACATTTAAAATTTTAAAATTATATTAAACAATGCCAGTTGTTTTCAGTGAAAAGATTTATTTAAATACATGGCCAGCCATATGGCAGAAAATGGAAGTTCCAGTCTGACTTGAAGGCAGCCCTGACATTGGAGGCAACTCTGAATGGATGGTCCATTAAAGCATCACTCTGGCTTGGGTTTGACACAGACCACCATACAAATAAAATTATAGTCATCATTCATTCATTCACCCAAGAAACACTGAGTTTCTCCCATGTGTCAGGATAAAAATGAAAATAAGATACGCAGTGCCATTGCATAAACTTACTCTCTAATGTGGCAAGCAAGCAATAAACAAGAAAAGTTATAAATATGTATTATAATATCAAATAATGATAGATAACATAAAGAAAAATAACAAAGGAAAAGAGAAAAATAACAACATAGAGAGAGATAGAGGGTAGAAGATTAGTATTTTAAGTAGGTTAGTTGGGAGAGTTCAGTATGAAATGTAAGACAAGGATAGAACAGGAGAAGCAGCAAACCAGGAGGCAAATATGACTTGAGTGGAGAGCAGATCATGAAGAGCCTCATCGAGGTTTGAAATTTATTCAAATGCTAGACTGTTTTAGGTAGGGAGGTGATATTTAATTAACATTTTTTAAAATTACTCTTAAATTTGCATGGAGAATAGGTTTTAGGAGCAAAGGAGTAGAAAGCAGGTCAATAGTCAGGAGGATGTTGTAGAAGTCCAAGTGAGATAGGATGGTAGCTTTCACCATCCTGCAATAGAGGTTGTAAAAAAAAAAAAAGTTCATTCAGGATACATATTTTGAAAATGTGTTTATTTGTAAAGATGAACAAACAAAAAAGTCTTTCGAAAAGATACAGCAATTGAAAGAAGAGACCACTTTGAATAATTAGAGAAAATGTACTCCTATGAATTCCATTCATTGTGAGACATAAACATTTTGGAACAAGATTCAGAAGGATTCTGATTCTGAAGTAATGAAGCAGGTGATTGAAGCAAGAGTGGTGTCAAATTTTAAAGGATTTTGTGGAAATGCAAAACAAATTATTTGAATTAAAACTTGCAATAAAAGAAAGTTAGAAAAAAATGGAAACACACACAGGAGCTAAAGTATACTTTTTACATGAATTTTAGAATGAGCGAAAATAAATATAACAAACAGACAAAACAAGTATCTGAAAATGTAGATTAAAAACAGTGCAATGATTAGAGCTTGACTTGTGCAAATAGAGGTAAATTTCTAGAAACATACAGTTTAAAAATAGGCACCTTCAAGAAACTAAACTTCAAATGATCTCAGATTTCTTTTCACAAAAATAAATGCCAAAAAACTAAATCGATAAAATCAACAAATAAAACATCTTCAGGCATTTGGGAATCTCTTTATCCATTTTATAATCAGAAAAATGATAGTATTTTAAAATGGAATATAATGTGACCGAGAATAACAGTGAGCAGAATAAATAGTATGGAGAGATAGCAAAGGTGTAGCTATACAAAATGCATTGTTCTAATATTATAGTTTAGAGATAATGAGGGCCTATGTCATATAAGTAGCAGATATGGAAAGAAGAAAACAGGCTATAGAGTCATCGTACATTATGAAACAGGGTCACATGATGTAGTAGGGTTAGCATAAAAACTGAATTATGAATCACTTAACTCAGCCTCAATGAACCCATATGTTAAATGAGACAACTACATCAGGTTACATAGAATTATGATGAAATAACAGCATGATTTATTTATATATCCATCTCCTCTCCATATGACAAAATAATATATGGGAGGAAGCATTGTAAATTTCCAAGCTATATTCTAATGTTTGGTAGTATTTATTCCTGCTTTTATTGCTGAGGCTGAATCTCAATGATTGGCAACTTCTTCCATCTGAAAAGTAAAGAAGAGAAAAATAAAAAATTACTCCAAAATTTCACATCTGAGTGACTGGAACAATGGTAAGTTCTCCAAGAAAGATGGGGCTTAGTGTTATCTATTCCTCAAATAAGCTGCTTGCCTTTAAATTCAGGTCTATGTTCAAGGTCTTACTAATACAAATGGGACATGTGGAAGGGAGGCTGGATTCAAGGAGAAAAACCATTATTTAAACTTTGGATGTGTTAAGATTAAGAGCACTTTGTGGAGACAGAAATGCTGAAGTCAAGCAAGCAACTACAATTTGAATATGGAGCTTGAGGAAGAGATTTGTTTTACTATTGCTTTGCCATAGAATTTTTTAAGGTCATCATTACTTAAAGATTTAATCTACTTCCTTATTTTTTAGGTACAAAGCTTAGGTAAAATGTCAGGCTTATAAATAGATAAAAGGTGCTTGATGAATATATAAAATAAATGAGTAAAATATAGTTCCACATTAGTTTAACTCTTTGAATTTGATAATTTTTTCGTTGTTCATTTTGTTTTGGGAAAACATTGCAAAGTGAGAATAGAAAATCAAGAAATAATATCAGACCAACTCAGATGGGTAAGTGAAATAATATCAAGAAAAATAAAATGAAGTGGCTGGAGAAGTTAGAGTACAACCAATCCATCCTAGTAGACAGGGTGAGGCAGCAGAATTGCAAGTGGAAGGTCAACAGAGCCAAAAATAGGAGAAAAAGGAGAAAGAATATTAAAAATTCAAAACAAAACAAAAAAACTCACACCTTTTAATTCTGGAACAAGAAAACAATTGACAACCTTCAGGAGAACATTTTCAGAAGAGGGTGATAATGGAAGCCAGCTGGCAGAAGGTTAAGGCAGTAAGAGAATGGAGAAGGAAACAAAGGCATCAGTCCCTAGAGGAATCTGGGAAGAGGGGGAAGAGAGGAGAATAGGACTTGAGTGATGACCAAAGTTGGTAACTAACAAATCCCATAGGATTCCTTTCACTGTCAGTCAACATGTGAGAGGCTGAGTGCTTCCTGCTGTAGAATAGCCAATCACACCCACCAGATAGAACTTAAAGGAAAGGCTTTTTATTTCAGAAGACGTTGACTGGGAGACAGAATGTAGAGTCTTCAAGCATGATGGACAGACTGCTGCTTCCTGACCTTGCATATGGCACCAAGGTCTGGTCTGGTTTCCCTTCTGTAATGCTGTCTTTGAGAGATGTATCAAGCAAGACAGAATGTGATCGTCAGCTGTTTGTGATACAATCTTAGTTAATCATTAAGGGCTAGTAGCTACAAAGGGAAAACAAAGTGAGTTATATAGTGTATACATACATGTGGGGTTTTTCCCCACATTTACAAAGTTAAATGAAAAACTATTGATTTTTGCTCTTTTAACACAGTAAAGGCAATTATATACTTGAAAGGGGAGAGTTAGTATGCCAGTCTTGAGATGAGGGATATGGGAGATCACATTCTTAAGGGATCTCAATTTTTTACTTGTCATTCTTCCTTAATTTGCTACCTTCTAAAAGGCAAATGTAGATACTTTTTCAGATTTGTGTTCTCAGGGGAATGCCAAAAACATTTATTGAAGTAAATTGAATTTGATTGTGAGGGTTCAAGCTCAGGAAGCTGGCTTAACATAAGACACAGAATAAAAATTAGGTAATGGGGTGGAAAAAGGCCATAGAAATGAAAGGAGTCAGAGTTGATACAGATCTGGGATGTTGAGTTAAGCATTTATAGGTCAGTCTCTAGTTGCACAAGGAGCCGCAGAGATGAGGATAAAGACGAAACAAAGATCAATATTTACAGCACGAATCTGGACCACAGGTAGGAGGATCTCTCACAAAAGTGGTATTATGCTAGCCTTCTCCATTCAGTAAATAGTTGTGTCTTTCTTCTTCAGTGGGGCCAATCTCTATGCAGGAAAAGACACAGCTAAGAGAAAGGAACATGACAGTGGTATACTTCTCAGGAAGGTGAATTCAAAGAAAGGCAGAAACAAACTTTGTATTTAGGAAAAGAAAATTTTTTCGAGGAAGGGGATTTATCAATGATAGATCCATAGAAATTAGGGAGAAAGAAATTTTATATATATATATATATATATATATATATATATATATATATATATATATATATATATATATATATATATATATATATATATATATATAAAGTACTAGAGAGAACTTTCTTTTTCCTAAAGTCAGAGAGAAAAGATGAGGGTATAAATATAGAGAAGTTGTTAAGTGGAAGATAAGGAAAAATGCACATTCATGTCAGAGCTCTTAAATCTTCTTGAAGAAGTAACACATTGGGTCATCTGCAAGGCAGTTCAAAGGAGAGTGACAAAATTGAAAATGTCAGAGAAGACTTGCCTTGATGCAGATTCATGAATTAAATAGCAAAAAAAAAAAAAAAAAAAAAAAAATAGATGCTTTTTCGTCATTAAATGGGCTAGGATCTATTTTGCGTGCTATATATATGGTGGGCTAGAGCTGTGGAGTTTTGCATCTTCCTAGTTTATGACAAGTGCACAAAACAGACAGTGAAAAATGATCTAAGAACAGGGATTGCTTTGAAAGACATTTACCATTATTATAAAATTATATATGGGTAAACACAGTATAAAAACTTATATGGCCATATATGTAACTACTGTTAAATATATGTAGTTTTCATTAGATAGTGTGAGTGTAGTAATTTCCAGCATGTTTTGTTTTTGTCTTTTTGCAGTTATCATTTAAAGAGCTTTAGCATGTTGATGTCTTTAGTATGTGGACCAGTGGGTCCTACATTTCACAAAGGTGCTGTTACACGAAGCGACGCTAAACAAGAATGCAGTATCTGTTTCTATTTTTTTAGTGTTATTTTACAAGAATTTTTAACTGGAATAACTCAACACACTGTCATAAGCTTCCTTTCCTATATCCCCAAAATTACCCATCGCTAAAAAACTTCTCAGGTTTCTTTATGTCAAGATGTACTTCAAAATTATATTTTCTCTACTTACTTTATTTAAAATAAAATTGCTTTTTTTCTTTGCTTTTTTACTATCAAAAATGCTTTCTACTACCATTATTTTAATGGCTCATTTTTACAATAGCCCATCTTATTTTACCCAATGCCATTTTAGTAATTTACTGAATTTTTATGGAAAAAAAAATCTGGGTCATACTCTCTAGGTCTAAGAGTATCTACCATTAATGCCTAAATATGTCTACATAATTAGATTCTTAAGAGAGTTGAATTTAAAACTTTAAAAGCACAAAATCAGCCTCATACCAAAGTTTTATGAGGTCTGTAGAGCTATTCAGAGTAACCACTGATCCGGGAAGCTCAACAAACCCAAAACAAGATAAAAATATAAATTATTAAAAAAAAAAAAAAAAAAAACCTAGGCACATTACCAAACTATTAAAAATCAAAGATGAAAACAAAATCTTAAATCAAGGGAAAAAAAATGCATCATATATGGAAGAGAAACAATACAGATAAGAGCTGATTATTTATTAGAAAAATTGAATGCCAGAGATAATAAACAATAAGCCTAAAATTATGACTGAAAAATTATGTATGTATAAATGCTAATCAAATTTCCTTGCTTTATACTTCATAAAAGAAATGCAAGAAGAGATTCTTCAAACTCAAGGAAAATGTACCAGTTAGAAACTCAAATATGTAGGCAGAAATCGAGAGCTCTGATAATGGTATAAAGGATATCTGTGGGCATAAATATAAAGGAATGTTTTTCTTTCTCTTAAAAATGTATTAAAAAGTCACCTCATAACTTAAATAAAAAATAATAATGCATTTGGGAATTTATAATATGTAAAATAAGATATGTGACAACAATATAAATATAATAAGGGATTAGACTAAGTGGAAATTATACTCTTGTAGGATTTTTATATTTGAAGTGGTATAAGAGTAATTTAAAGGTAGATTCTAAGTTAATGCTGCAAATTTTAGTAACCAGAATAAGCACAATATAAGAGATATAGCTAAAATGTCAATAGAGGATATAGAATGAAACACTAACAATGACTCACTTACCGAAAAGAAAACAGAAAACAAGGAACAAAGAAACAAAGAACATTGGAAATAAATAAAAAATGAGTATAGCAAGACAGTAGACTTAAATTAACCATATTAATAATTAGATTAAATTTAACTGGCCAAAATAATTCAATGAAAGAAGAGATTGTCAGACTGTATAAAAACCAGGACTTAACTACATGCTCTTTGTAAGAAATATGATTAATTTAAGGACACAAGCAGGAAGAGAGAAAAATAATGGAAAATGGTTATATGATGAAAACAGTAAGCATAAGGAAGATTGTTTACCTATATTAATACCAGACAAATTTAACTTCAAAAAGTGAATGTTAGAGAAGATAAAAGTATTTAATAAAGATAATACCAATCAGTTCATCAGAAAGAAATAACAATCCTAGGTGTATGTATGTATTGATCTTAAAACAGAGCTTCAAAATATATGAAGTACAAATGGTTAAAACTTAAGGGAAAAAATCAGATGAATCTACAATGACATCGAAAATTTAAATAGCTCCTCATTAATTGGTAACATAAATAGGGGGAAAATCAGTAAGGGTATGGAGATTGACATTTATAGAATATTTTAACTGTATTGCAAAATATAAATTATTTTCAAGTGCAAAGGAAGGAAACATTCACCAAGACATATCAAGACATACCAACCTTACCATATGCTGGGATGTAAAGTAAGTTCTAATTCAGTTCAAAGAATTGCAGTGTATAGTGTTTGTTCCTGTACCCTAACAAACTTCAGTTAGAAATCAATTTAAAAAGAGATTCTAGAACATTTCCAAGTATTGGAAAATTAAGACACAACCTTCTAAATAACCCATTGGGTCATAGTGATATGAAAAGAAATTAGGAAATATTTTTAATTGAATAATAGTGAAGGCATACCCTTTAAACTTTGTAGCATGCAGTAAAAGAAGGGAAATATATAGCTTTAAATGATTGTAATAGAAAAGTGGAGAGGTTTAAAATCAGTCGTCTAAGCTTCCACCTTAAGAAATTAGGAAAGGAAGATAAAATTAACCCCAAACTAAATAGAGCAAAATAACTAATAAAGGTAGAAATGGGAATCAATTAAAAAAAATGTTGAGAAAAATCAAGAAACCAAAATTTGGTCCTTTAAAAGGATCAATAAAATTGATAATCTCTAGCAACACTAATCAAAAAGAAAACACAATTTACCAATCTTTGTAATGGAAGACCATATAGACATAAGAGAATAATAATAAACATGACAACTTTATTGTAACTAATTTATGTCATTAATGGAATAGATATTTTTTTTGAAAACACAACTTAATAAACCCACTACAAAATGAAAGAGAAAATTTAAATAGCTATTTACATACTAAAAAAGGTAAATTGGTAATTAAAACAGTCCCACACACAGAAAATCAAGCTCTCTGTCAGATAGTGTGATATTGGCCTAAGAACAGATATAGACCAGTGAAATAAAAAAGTGAGTCCAGAAATAGCAAAACCTTTAAACAGTCAATTGATTTTAGATAAAGACAGAAACATAATCTACAGTGGAAAGAATAATATTTTCAATGAATGGTGCTGCAACAACCAGATATCTGTATGGAAATAAAAAATAAACCTCAACTGTTTCCTCAAATTATTTACAAAAATTAATTTGTAATGTATCTAATGTATCATAAGCTAAACACAAAAGCTAAATTCTAAAGCTCCAGGTTGAATACACAAGGAAATACCTTTGCAACCTTTGTTTACGCAAAGATTTCTGTATACAAAATACAAGAATTATTAATCATAAAAGAAAAATATTGATAAATTTAACATGTAATTTAAAACTGCTCTTCAAAAGACACTGTAAAGAGAAGGGAAAAGACACAGTTGAAGTGGGGGAGGGGATTACTATACATTAATCAGAGAAAGAACTCGTATTCAGAATAAATAAATAATTTCTACAATTCAATAAAAAATTCAAACAATAAAAATTTAGGTCAAATGACTTGAAGAGCCACTTCATAAGAGAAATCTAAAAATTCAATAAAAAATTCAATAATTATGTGAAAACGAGTTTAGCATTATTAATTAGGAAAATGCCAGTTCAAATCATAATGAGTTACCATTCACAACCACTAAAACAGTTAAAATGTAGAACATGCATCATATCAAGTATAGGCTAAAATGTGAAAAAGCCTGAATCCACATACATTACTATTTGGAATTTTTTTTTTTGCATTTACTTATAAATTTGAACATATATCTAGCCTTTCACACCACAATTGCCCTGCTATGGAATTTATCAAAGTGAAATGAAAATATAAATTCACACAATGATTTCAATATGAAAATTTATAGTATCTATGTTCATTATAGCAAAGAACTTGAAGCCATAATATTCATCAACAGGAGAGTAAACAAACAGTGATAAATTAAAATAATGGAATGTTGTTCAACAAAACAAAGGAATGGACTACTGAAATATACAGCAACATGAATCAATCTAAAAAAATTGAGTAAAAGAATCCAGACACAAAAGAATATATACTATAAATTCCATGTATATGAAGTTCTATCATAGTCTGAATAGTTATTGCTCCTCACAGGAGTGAGGTATTGCCTGGAAACAGAATCAGGGAAATTTTCTGGTGTGTTGAAAATCTTCTATATCTTGATTGGGGTATTGACTAAACAGGTTTCTCTGCTATATTTTTTGAACTAATTAAATTATATGCTTAAAACTTGTATATTTTATTTTATGCAAATTTTTCACAAACAGAAATAATAAACAGATAATATTACTGGGGTCCTTCTGAAGGTCCATAAGGCTGAAGCTTCATTATTTTATTGGAAATTTAATTCTGACCAAAAAAGCACATCTTATTTGTGTTAGCCATGTCAAATTAAGTCATAATAACTAAATAACCTCTTGCCCTCATCTGAATTGTCTTAAATATCCAGTCTTTAAGGTTTTCTTATTGGTTTCTGTCTGCATTGTTGTCTATTAAGCTTCTCCACATGTAGTTTACTTATGGGGTAGAGACTTTCCAAGTATAAAAGTGTTGCTACTCTGTTACTTCTCAGCAAATCAACTTTTCAAAAAGGATAGACTGGTAAAAATTCCCAGTAATCCAACCGACAAGATTATAAGATATAAACAGGTTTAGATCTTTCTTTCAAGAAGATCTTACTACTATGTCTTTCTCATATGGAAGTCCAATATCTATGAAAATGGTATCATAATAATCAAAGGGACTCTTATTTTAAATCTTATTTTAAACCTTAAATCTACTATTCTAAGTCCTTACATTCTTCTTTTTCTTCATTGACTTTAGATTTCTTTACATAAATTCTTGGGGTATCAGTTCTCAATAGCTATTAAGCAGGAATTAACATTATTTTGATTTTTAGTTTTAGGTATTTTATGTCTTGTTATTTTTATTTACTGATTCAAGTGTTGGAGCTTCAGTGCTAGGTTCGGAAGATCAACAATACATAAAGATCCATAGGGTTCCAAACTCATGCACCTGTCTAGTAGAAGAGACAGATATTGATAGTGTAATAATAAGTCCTATACACATTGAATAATTAAAAGAAAGGAATATCAAAATTTTTCTTTTATTTCCTAAAAAAGTGATAAGGTGAAAATGTAAGTTGTTGACTATAAAGTGTAATCTTATTACATATATATATTGCATGTATGATATATAATACTTAAAGAAACTTCTACATACATAAGCTATAATAAAGTCAAAATAATCATCATGATAGCTAAATTACTTTTACATGTATTTGTTATACTTAGAAGACAGGTAATTTCTATTTATAGGTAATTATGTACTATATATGTGATATAAAAAATGAAATAATGTTATATTATATATATACGTGTTTGTATTATGTATTTATGTAGAGACATATACTCATATAACATTAATTTAGCCTAAATTGTGAGCTTTACTAGGATGCTTAGCTTTTTCTGTGCACAAACATTTTCAGCACAAATATTCATTTTTACATTGTTCTCAAATTGAAATATTTAATACCCAAACCACAACAATTGCCTGCCTTCTAATCAGGTTATTCTATCCAGGATGTCACCGCATTGCCTCCTCTTCCTTTTGTCATTACTACCCAGCTCAGTTGCTCCTCTTGTTGTTTTATCAGAACCAGCTGCTCTGGCACGTGTTCTCTGCATATTTTCATCCAGAGATGTGTTTATAACAAGCCCATCCTGAAGCGCCCAAACCTACCTCATGTCTTTTGCAGCTAACTCTTTTATAACATGTTCTAATACATTTCTTTCTGTTTTTTTTCCTTTAATTCTTTTAAAATGTAGGCATATCAGGACTATTATTCTTTCTTACTTTCTGACTTTATTTCATTCCCTTTTTAGTTCATAAGAATGTTGACTTTAGAGATATTTTATGTTCTTGAGAAAGTCATTTAACTTTTCTTGGTTCCAGATTCCTCAGCCTGTAAAATGAGGATAAAGATATTTATTTTGGAGAGATATTGTAAGAATTAATAAAATAATGTGTGTGAGGCACTTACCACAATGCTCAACATTCTGGTCCATTATGGTGTCTCATTTTCCTATTTCAATGTGTATCTTCTTCTAGTCTTCCAAATTGTGTCCCTCCTTCTTTTTTGTTACTCCATGTAACTGTTTGCAGTATTTCACCTATTACCTATTATTTTTATTTTTAGTGACCTTACTTGTCTTTTGTCCTTTACTTTGTAAAACTTTGGTTTTCTTTCTGAGATGCTGGCCTGAATAAATATTGACACAACGAAAATGCTGTTCTGAACCTGATTTTCTTCGTGGGCATAAATTAGTGTTTCCTTAATGTATTGACTTTGCACCTGCATTGATTATCTCGTTTTGTTAGAATAAGGGTTAAACAAGGTGAGGATCAGAAGTTTATTCCCTATCTAGGCCAGTTGGGGCTACACCGAAGACACATTTCTTTCACGGTCACAGATGTGCCCCTAATCCTGACCATCTGTTTAGCAAATGAGCAGAAGGGCCAGGGTAAGTAACGGTGGGTGGACTGTATTAATAAAACCTGTCCCAGAGCTAAGTGCTCTATCCCACTAATCGCAGCATCAACATATTTAAAGACTAGAGCACAGCTGAGCAGATGTCCTGGGTGTGATCCAGGAACAGTACCAATAGTGGGGAGAGTGAGAAAAATGAAAGCCTCAGACAAAGTGGCATCTGATGGGGACCCTGAATATACTGATTTAACTTTAAATAAATAAAAGACTAAACAATTTCAGGTATAATGACTTTTCAGTTGATCCTCTGTAAGAGGTTCAAGTGAACATCTACTTGATATTTTTATCATCAAGCCAATTTTACATAGTGGCATCTATCTATATTATATATACAGATATACACACACACATATATATAATATATATATTTGGCAACTGTTAAGTTTCCAATTAAAATCAGAATGCTGTGCTCTTGGTTGCCATTAGTTATGATATGTTTCTCTTGCTTTTTTTTTTAACTAGAAGATATTAAACAAAATTTTTATTCAGTTAAAGAATTTGAAATATAGCCATAAATGGGATAGATTTTGGCAAATGGTTTAAAGAATCTCCTATCTCTCATCACCTCTGAATTCTAATTAAGCAAATATAAATTGGGTTCTGTGTCAGAGCACTGTGCCCAAATGACAAAGCTGCACCATTAATATCAAAAGGCACGAACGTCAGCAGAACTCTGAGACACTGGGTTTCTAGGAAGAAAAACATCATTAAAGGAATGGTGCTTTTCACTTTGTTCTATTTTTATCTCCTGTCAAAGAAAATGATGAGAATCTCTTTTTCCAAAAGGAGAAAACAAAAGTGTTCAGATGAATAGCATTTATATACATAACACTTTATCTTCTGGGGACAGTTTTATCAAGTTACCAGTTTAGTATCTTTGAAATACTAATGAGATTTTTCCATACAGAGGAAGGCAGTCTTTTTTCATAAGAATAAAGAAATGTTTCGTTTATCAAAGTATTTGCTCCATATGCTTATCTTTTTGTTTTTTGATTTTGTTGTTTTGTTCTTCATTACATATATAGTGCATACTACTTTCAGCGTTCAACTGTCAGGGACCTTTTGGGAGTGACATACCAAGTCTTCATTTATTCACTCTACTGCAAGATTTTGTGAGCCAGCAATGTAGTGTAATGAATAAGAATAAGAAATCCGTATATATAATGTGAATACTGCTTATAAGCAAATGTGATTTAAAAGAATCATGAAGCTTTCTTTTTTAATTAAATGGAAATAAAGACAGTACATATAATCCGTGATCTTACTTTTCTTGTGAAAGTTGTAGGAGAAAATCACCTCTTGTGGGAGTCATTATGAGTCATATTTCTCTGCTCTGTTTTTCCTGGGACAGCTGGTGGGAGCAGACGCTGTCAAGAAGGAGTGACTCTGTTTAGATGAAGCAGGGACTGTTTTATTTCATCTTTATATCCTCTGTGTACATAGGAGGTACTCAATGATGGCTGTTTAGTAAATCTAGCTTGGTGATATCCTTGTCAGGTGTTTCTATTGAGGTCTGGTTGTACTGAATTATAGTCTTCAGCCAATTTGCTGTAAGCCTGTCTATCTTTGCAGCTCCACCTCCACAGAGGTATGAATGAGTCCACCTATCATGGCTTCATTTTATAAAGCATCCTTCATCTAACTCAGTGCCTGATTAAGACCCGTGGGTATGTCCTCAGTTAAAAATGCAGAATATTAACCTTCCAGGCACTCACCCCCCAAATAAATTATAACTCTCAAATGTCTAGTACTAGTAAAAATTCCAAATGTAAAAGCAAATACTCAAAAAAGATGGCCTAAAAGAGACATATCTATTCTTTGAGCTATATTAAATTTTATTTTTTAATCAAAACAGATAACTAAAGACAATTTTTAAGGTTTTTGTTCCAATAGCAAGAAAAGTTGTAATTCTTAAAAATCTTAAAAGTATTATGAATTTCTTAGCAGGACCTCTCTACTAATTTTCTTTTATACCATTTCCTATTTCGTATTTCTTTTTATCATTTTTGTATTCAGATTGCCTCAAAAAAATAAAAACCATTGTTTAATCCTTTTTATATTATGTATAAAATTTGTAACATACCTTACCTACTATTGGAGATGAAGATGACATAAATACATACCTAAAATTTATAATGTTTTTCTTTGCCGCCCCTGTATAATGCCTAGCACATGTGTTCAATAAATGGTATGGAGTGACACTATGTCTGAAAACAAATTGAAGGGTGATTGAAATGATGGAAATGCTTGTTTGGAGACCACAATAAATAAATGAGGGCCACAGTTCAGAAACACTTGCATTAAAATACGATCCAATGGTGAAAAAGGGTAGGCATAGTAATTTCATTAGTTGTACCATCCCGTTTTGAACAAAGATGAGAGAAATGATTTACTAAGTTAGCTGTACCTTATTTCACAAGCAAAGGAAAGCTAAAATTAAAAAGCCTATTTTTGTTTGGGAGACAAAAGTAAGTGAATTAATTCATGAATTCTAGAGGATCAAATTTGTTAAGCATTTCCTATATTGTAAAATATTCCGGTGACATTTTTGTTAGGCTGTAAGTTTTTTCAAACACTAGGTGATAATGCACTGTTGATTCATAATAGTTTAATTCTGTGTCATAAATGCTGACTGTATCAAGCATAATTTACTCAAAAATTCAAGTTAAAGGCAAAAGAAAACTTCCAGCTTCAATGGAAGCATGTCTCAGGATATGCAGCTAGATCAAAGAAGTTTCCAAGTCACTATAAGATTGTATTGTGCAGTTTTTTATATGTTCAATATTTTTACTGATGTTTGCAGAAGACAATCCTTTAAATTGAAAATATATTGTCTTTCTACAAAACTGTTGAGCTTAGAATGTAAACTAGAGAAATCCTTAATTTTTGTCCAGATATATATGATTAAATAAATTGATAGATGTAGTCATTCTACTTAATTTAAGGTTAATATATTGAGGCGTAGACAAAAAAGGTAGAAAAGCCTTAGTGAGACAGAATCCCAGGATCTACTTGATAAACCTCGTAACCACACTACTCAGTGGTACAAGGAGATTATAAAAGAAAAACAAACAAATGTCCACTTGAGTCTTTTTCAACTTTTACATGGTAATTAAGTAGCTTTTATACATTAATGGCAATGAAAAATCTGAATCCTTGGGGCTATATTAGAGTGCACCATACTCTTATTTTTATTCATTTATTTTATTTTTTATCCACAGAAGCTCAGGTGTAGAGTGCACTATAATTTTTAGAAACATTTATTTAAAAAGTCAATATGCTGAATGAACATCAAGTTATGAAATTAAAATGATCCTTTGTTCTGAAACCTCATTCTATCTAACACCTTTTTTCCAATGGAGGGATATTATTCAAATGGTTAAGTGTGATGCTACAACCAAGGACCCTATCTCAGATTTGAGTTTCCCTTGAGTCAGCTGGGTTTGCTCCAAAATAAGTAATCATAGTATCTGTCTCCATCTAGAAACACTTGGTCCCTGTCATGGTGCTCTTAAAATCATACAAAGGACTTAAAAAGTTTGTGAAAAAATGGAATTAAAAAATAAAAATAAAAAATATAAACTTTATTTTTCAACATAAGCTCCATCAAGCTCAAGACACTTTTGTAAGAGATCACACCAGTCATTTAGTCCATCCCGAAAGAACTGAGGGGCCTAAAAATTTAGCCATGTCAATGCAGTCATTATACATCATTAACTGAAGAAAAATGGGTGCACTTTAAAAAATTTTTAAGGCTGGGAAACAAAAAGAAATCAGAAGGAGCCAAATCAGAACTGTAAGATGGATGCCTGATGTTGTTCCATTGAAACTCCTGCAAAATTGCCCTTGTTTGGAGAGAAGAATGAGCAGAAGCATTGTTATGGTGGAGAAGAACCCTCTGGTGAAGTTTCCTTGGCATTTTTATGCTAAAGCTTTGGCATAGTTTCTCCAGACACTCTCATAATAAGCAGATTTTATTGTTCTTTGGACCACTAGAAAGACAACAAGCAAAATGCCTTGAGCATCTCCCAAAAGTGTTACCATGACCTTTGCCTTGATTTGTCTGCTTTGCTTTGACTTGACCGCTTCCATCTCTTGGTAGCCATGGCTTTGATTCTGTTTCATCTTCAGGATTGTACTGGTAAAGCCATATTTCATCTCTCGTTGCAACTCTTTGAAGAAATTCTTCAGGATCTTGATCCCACTTGTTTGAAATCTCCATCGACAGCTCTGCTCTTGTCTGCAGCTGATCTGGGTGCAAAAGTTAGGGCACCCATCAAGCAGAAAGTTTGCTCAACTGTAATTTTTCAGTCAGAATTGTATAAGCTGAGCCAGTTGAAATGTCTATGGTTTTGGTTATTGTTTATGCTGTTAATCATAGGTCCTCTTCAATTAGGGAACAAACAAGATTAATTTTTTCCTCACAAATGAATGTAGATGTTCTGTCGCTGTGAACTTCATCTTCAACATCATCTCGACCTTTCTTAAAGCGGGTTAAGGTTAGGGTTATCCATTTATAAACTGCTGATTTCTATGGGGCATTGTCCCCATAAGCTTTTTGTAAAGCATTAATAATTTCACCATTCTTCCATCCAACCTTCACCATAAATTTGATGTTTGTTCTTGCTTCAATTTTAGCAGAATTCATGTTGCTCTGATAGGGGCTCTTTTCAAACTGATGCCTTACCCTTTTTAGTGCTCAAACAAGATCCTTTTCAGACATGTTATACCAAGTTAGTATGAGTTTATTTTGGTGCAAAAAATTTTGCAGTCCATGCAGTTTTTCATAATATGCATTTTCCATGAACTTTTTGAATACCCTTCATGTAGCATTAAAACTAAGGATACAATTATATGATAATGAAATAATAAATAATCATGGCAATCAAATTATTTGCTTCATTTAATTCTCAAAATAATAATATGAAATTTTCCTTTCTATTTTGCAAGCTTAGAGAGGTAAATTGCCAGATATTACAGAACTAGTGTAAGAACCAGGATTTGAACCAAGCCTGTCAAATCTAAAGTCTATGTGATTAAGTTTTATGACAGTGTATCTCCTACTTAAAAGTTTGCAGATATATTCTCATGGATTTGAAAATTCTGTCTCAGTAAACATGAATGGCTGCCATTGGTTTGGTATTTTCTAACAAAAGAAGCAACAATTGACCTGGATCTAACATCATATTGAAGATGAATTGTTTTGTATTCATTTCTTTTCTAAAGTACTTATTGACCAGAATGTGGCAGTCACTCTGTCAGGCACTGGGATAGAGCATAAATTAAGCACACAAAAATACATGTCTTATGGAGTGTGCATTTCAGCGAGGGAACACAGACAGTAAACAATAACTAAATACAAATGCACAGAATGTACAATAGTGATGGGTGGTTAAAAAAAATATAACAAGGAATAGGTAGGAAACAAGGAGATCCAAGGGGTTACAGGGTTAAATTTTAAAATAGAGTGGTTAAGGAAGACCTCATTGAGAAGGTGATATTTAATCCAAGAACTGAGTTGGGAAATCAAGGGGAGCAAGCCTTGTAGTTATCTGGAAATCCAGGCAGGGAACAGTCGAAGTAGAGAGCCTGAGGCTCAAAGTTGCTGACTGAATCAGAGGAATAGCAAGGAAGTCATTGCACTAGGGCAGAATGAGCCAGGTGAAAGTAATAGAGCAGAAGGAATGGGACCAGATCGGGTAGAGATGGGAGCCCTTTTAGAGTTTTGAGCAGAAGGATTAAAGTGAAGTGGGATATTTGGAAAAAAATTACTCTGTACTGTCAAAAATTGAGAGTAAAAGTTCCAAATAAGAAGCAGTGAGTCAGTTGGGAAGTTATAGCAGCAATCCAAGTAAGAGAAGTTGGTGGCTTGTTGCCATTTCATGAGAGATGCTGGTCACTCAGATGAGAAAGAGAGTGATGGAGGTGGTGAGAAGGTAGAATCTGGATCCTTTTTAAAGGTAGAGCAAAGCGGAGTTTTGGTAGGAGAGGGTGTATTGAATGAGCAGTTAGAGATGTCTCCAAGTTTTTAGGCCTGAGAACTCAACAAAAAATTGCCACTGATGAGATCAGGCAAACTTTGTGAAAAAGAGTTTAGGAGGGGTGGAAAGAAGTTTACAGGTCTGAAGTGGTTTGGGTTTTTTTGTTTGTTTGTTTGTTTGTTTTTTGGATATATTAGGTTTGTAGTGCCTGTTAGTCATCTAACTGGAGTAATCAAGAAGTCAGTTCAATATATGAGTCTGGACTAGATCTAGGTTGGAGATATAAATTTGGAAGCCAATAGCATAAAGATGGATATATAGGCATAAATATGGAAGAAAGTGAGTGAGACTCGGAATAGTGGGTATAGATATAAAAGAGTCAAGAGGATTAAGCCCTAGATCTTTAATTTCAGAGGTCATGGAAATTAGGGGAAATCAGCCAAAGAAAGTGAGAAGGAGCAACAAGAGTTCTGGGAGAAAAACCAGAAAAGAATGGGTTACTGAAAGCCAAGTAACAAATATGTTTCAAGAAAAACCAGTAATCAACTTGCAGATGCTTCTAGTTGTTAATTATGAGGAAGACTAACGACTAACCGCTCGATTAGCAATTTGGGGATCACTAGACACCTTGCCAAGCAGTTTCAATCAAGTGGTGGCCCCCAAGACTAAGAGGAAAACATTTATATTAGAGCAACATTCCATTTCTTTATTTATTTAGTAAAATAAGAATGTGATTTGTTATCAGAAAAGCATTTTTGTGTGGCGTATTTTTATTTGTTTCAAGAAAGAATGTTCTATTAAGTAGCAACTTAAAAATTTTCCAGAGTTACATATTTGGGGCATACAGTTAAATTGATGGACCCATCAAAATAGCAATTATTAGATTTAAAAATTATTCATTGTACAAAAGAAACAATAAAACACCAATCGTTTTAATTTTATAGATTTGTTCATTTTTAATTTGCAAATCTAGTTTAATAGTTTTATTAGATTTGTCAGCATAGTTTATATCTAGTAAATTTGACCGTATATTTATTTAAAATTATAATAAAGAAAAATTAAGTCAATGTGAACTAGGAGTAGCTAAGAATTGTTTTTCCTGGGAAGAGAGCTGGATGTTGTTCAATAATGACAAACTGTACACATTACACTGTTTCTCAGCAGGCATGAATCAAGGTTGGAAGGAAGGAAGCTATTATTATTGATGTTCTGATGTTGACTGTAAAATCTCATGTTATTGTGAGTGAGGGGTGGCAGAATACACCACCCCAAAATATGCCACTTTGATATAAATATTATTTTGAGCTAAAGGCACTTTAAAAAGGTGCAAGAAGGACCATTCTCTTTTTCTCCTTGAAAGCAGAAGGTAAAACTCCCATATGGAAGATGTCCTCCCTATAACAGGGAGAAAGTAACGTTCTTATCACCAGTGACAAGAAATTGAGACCGAGAGAACTGACCTTGTTAAAATAATGCTGATCTTCCTTTAGCCTTTCCATGGAGTTCAGTAAATTTTCTACAGTTGCCTGTCTTTGTTCAAACCAGTATAAATACGTTTAGGTTTTGCCACTTTCTTGAGTCTTAATTTTCTTATGAGGGCTCCTGTATCTTATAAAACATAAGTTAAATAAATTTGTATGCATTTCTCCCGTTAATCTGTTTTATCAGTTTAATAATCATGCTCAGCTGACAAAGCCTTAGAGGATAAAGGTAAAATTTAGCCTTCCCTACATGAGTAATAAGTTAATTTAAGTTTGTAGAACATTGCCTGACATGTAATAAATGTAATATAATTGTTTGCATTATTAATGGGCATCGTAGAGCTACTGAGTATTTGGAGGACTACAAAAAAAAATAATTATATTTAATTATTTATAATATAAGCTGCTACTAAACTTTCATTTTTTCTTATGATTTTTTTATAGCATCTTCAGATATAAGCAAAGTAAAATAATTAGATCCTGGAACAAAATTGTACAGTATAACAGATCCTGAAATCACTTTACAAAGTGATATTTTTCTTTTTTCAAAGATTGGGGCTCTTGCCATAATTTTGATCTTAATTTTGGTTATTAATGTTGATGATTGCATCTTGCTTTTTCATTACTTAGTTTTTTCTGCCTCATATTTCATGCTATTATATGTAGAAATCATTTATGTGTGTCTTAAACTGAAAGAAATAGCATCTATTGATAAAATATATGTATTTTTTGTATATTTATATAGTCTACATATAACACAGATATATAATATATAATATACTCATATATGAGTATTATATATAATGTGTATATAAATATATGTGCATATATAATATAACGTATATACACACAGACACCCACATATTGTGTGTTTGGTATAGGAAGGCATGATTTGGAGTATGAATATATTGTATGTTTATATTTCTTTATAATCATATTTATGTATTTATGTATAAAGTAGTAAGCCCTTAGTACTATAAAAAGTGCAATCTTTTAAGGCAATTTTGTTCAGATAAATAGAAAATTTAAAAATTGTAATGTTTAAAAAATGAATACTTTAATAAAGACTCCATTAATGACATCTGGTTTTTACCAAAATGATATGTTCAATATTTTCTTTAGAAAGTAAGGTGAAGTGTTCAGATAGCATAATCTAAAATATATTTTTAGTTTTGAGTCTGGATATTTACATGGGATTCCATTTCTCTCTCCTAACTGCCAGACTTTCCTAACCCCATCATTAAAGTCTTCTATTTGCATATTCAAGGACAATATAGTTAGAAGACTTTGAAACAATTTAAGCTTAAGTTCTCTGTCTCTGTATTTCATGGACTGCTTGAGGCCAATTCCATGTGAAAAACTCTCAACTGTTATTACTTTGTTGGAAGAAGCAAGGGGGAAAAGAATGTCTTAAATTAATTTTTTAGACCGTACTTAGTCCAGATTTCTTTCTTTTCATATCCTCTTCTGCTTTTTGGTATTATTGAGGTTCTTTAAACAAGGCCTTGAGCTATTCATTGCTAGTGATTCATTACCAAAGGCCTTTTTGTAGGATTTCATTTTGATTCAGGGGAAAGAAAACTGTGAAACTGGCTATTCTCTTTTGATATGTCATATCATTAAAAAAAACAACAAATGTAAGTTTATTAACATTAAAAAAGGTTTAGGTAAGAAAATAAAATTGTACAAATAACTTTACTTGAAGACTTTTCAGCCTCCAAGTTACATTTGCTTTTAATGTAAAAATGCAATTTATTTTCAATGCTTTCTAGCAAAGACTCTGTCCTTGACCTAACTGTTCTCCGACCTTTCTAAACTCTGGAGGCCTCAACCTTAAGTTTCTGTCCTCACTGTGCCTGCATCACCTGGTTTTAGCAAAAATCTAGCTTGGTCAGTTTAACAAGAATCTCTCACTCTCCATTTCTCATCACCCTGGTCTGCTTTCAGCAAGATTCCTATTTGATCGGTTGACATAGAATCCTCCCTTACCCATGATATTTCCTCTTGTAATTCTACTCACTGACTCGGCTACCCCACTCTACCCCGTGGTTACAAATCCCCACTTTTCCCTGTTGTATTCAGAATGGAGTCTAGTTCTATACTGCAGTCTCTTTTCCCCTATTGCAATAGTTCCTAAGTAAAATCTACTTTTAGCACATGAACTACTTTTCAGCTCTGTTTTTTCTTTGACAATCTTTAGTCAAACTTTGGAATTTACCCTATACAAATTTGGTTTTGTAAAAACTGTCTTCCTTTAATTTTCATTTCCTTCAAATTAAGTATTAAACACTTCCAAATTTCTACTCGTGTTTTATACTTCAAGTACAAAATATATTCTTATTCAACACAATTGTATATATTTTTTCTTCGGGATATCTCTTTACATTTTTTTTTAAAAAGTAATACCGTTTTACATTGTGTTTCATTTTGTCTTGGTTTGTGAGCTGAGCTCTGGCAAAAGGACGGGGTGGTTCTTGTCTCCAGTGCTTTGTTCATGTGTACTGCTTTATTCTTGTAAATGTAGCAGAAATTTGCAGTCAGTGTTTTAGTCCTTCAGGCACTTATCAGGCACCGATTGTTTACAGAAGAGAATGGGGCTGTGAGCATTTCAACCGCCTTGAAATCATTAGATGATTAGCTTTCCCTTGAGTTCCACATAACTCTGAAAAGTCTTTCTGAAGGGTCCATTACATTCTCTTTCCCTGGTGCTGATCAAGAAAAGCAAAAATAGAAGCATCACCGAGTGCAATGTTGATTTTGAGAGTAGGCATTGTTTAAAAAGAGAATGCTAGGAAACTGCTGTAAAGTACAAACATTTATCCAGGCGCAATAGACAATGCCAATTGTTTTTCCTCAAAGTCCAGAGCCTTTTAAAAAGCCCTTTTCCAGTGAGTTAAATCTCTAGAGAAACTGTTGAGAGTATTTCTCTAAATGATAAGCATGTGGACGTTACTTTATGAAGCAAACAAAACTGCTTATGAATAAAAGGTCATTTAAGCCTTTTAACAATGAATACATTATCAAAATCAAAAATGATCAAGTTCATGTAACCACTCAACACTCTGAATAAGATTAACAACTTTCATTTTTAAAAGTTCATAAATATAATGTGAACATTTATCATTTATTGCAATATTCTCTGAATATTAGCCATGTGATTGCCGGATGTAGCATGCAAGAAGATAATTTTTAAGTAAAAATGGGAAAAGTAAGTGCACATGTTTTTCCCTTTAAATGTATTTGACATGCTTAAATTCACAGAAATCCCAGACCAACAATTCACTTTAATGTTAGATTTGTACTTGAACTCCTGGGGCTTTAGCAATACTAACAAATGTGGATTTTTTCCCCTTATTTGTAAACTTTGTGTTCAAAAATAAACATTACTATTTTTTTCCAAGTAGCTGATTTCAAAGGAGTACTACTCACATCAATGTGACTTTTAATACAGCTTCTTATCAATGTTCTCCTTTTAAACAAGAAAAATTATTTCAACCACTCCAAGCTTAGAAAACATACACAAAGAAATATACATTTGCGATTCAAGAAATGAGAATGTGCGGCTTTTATCTCATTTTTATGCTTTTATGTTGTTAGGGCAGAATAGTGAGGGTCAGTATTTGTTAATAAATGTCATATATACAAATCACAGAGATCTCCCAGAAAAGGACTTTCCACAGGCCTTATATGTCATTTTAATATTTAAAATTTCACATTATCATTCTGGAGTTTAAGCCTAAATCCAACGGTTCTGTCTTCATTAGAGAATGAGAAAAAAAAATTGGCCCATGCAGAGTCATAGTTTGATTAATTTTAGCCAGAAAATGTTTACGTTATGATGGTGACTGTGGTTGTGATTGTTGTCATTTTTGTTGAACATCCTCTTGTGTGGTAGCTCTAAAAAAAACTTGTTTGGGAACAAAATTTCAAGTTATGAAAACATTTGAATTGATGGTAGCATCACCCTAATGCTAAGTATGGTACGGATTTCAGGTAGAGTTGAAATGGGCCTAAACATAAGTGTATGTGCACATATAAATTGTCATTATGTAACTATAAATTCAATTTTCAAAACCCTAGTCACCTGGACTTTGCCAGGTCTCTGAATCTGTTTTTTCAGTCTACTAAGTAGAGAGGAAATACAAATCTTAAACCTGAATATCGGAAGATGGGAATAAAGTAGTTCAGCTTTATTAGGTGCTCATTTCTCTTTTTTCAGCAGAAAGGTTTTTACGATTATCTTCCAACATATCTGACATACCCTCTGCCTTTTCTCTTCCTGAAATAGTTTAGTAGTGCCAACTCAGGTAAAATTACAGGTTTTCATGTTCTTGAGCACACCCCACTCCTATCCCCAGGTCTCTTTCACTGTATAAGTACTATTTCCAATTCTTTTGTTTGTTTTGTTTTGTTTTGTTTTGTTTTGTTTAATATACTTAAATGACCTGTTAATTCTAGCCAAATGTCATGGTCTATCCAGCTTGTTAATTAGCAGGTTAACTGAAAGCTCCCACAAATGTCTGTCTCTAAAACGGGAACTTGCAGTTAACTACTTTATTTATCAGTTTGTTTATTTGCTGCCAGAATAACAGAATGAGATTTTTGCTGATGGCTCCCACTCTATTAGAGACTGATAATGCACAAAGTAGCACTTTTGAGGTCTATTAGATTGACATGAATAACTTAAGGTAGTTAAGAGTTGGGGCAAATGGGGGCATTACACCTTGACTAGCTACTTCTCTTTTTCAGTTGTTTCCTTCTAATCATCCCACAAAAATTAATCAAATCTACTTGTATAAAATTAGGGAACTGTGATAAACCTTATATGATAAGATGGGTCTTCTAATTGGACTTTGAGAAATCGTAAGATTCTGAAGACCCCCTTAGCTCCAACTTGGGGGGAGCAGAAGGAACCCGGAGACAATGAAGCAGACCCCATTTCAAGTCAAGCGACTCCACTTTCCTCTTTCACACATTGAGCAGCAGCTGCTTAAAACATTTGTTTGCTTGACTTTGAAATGAATAAAAAGAAATTTTCTCCATCGCACAAATCAATTGTGTAGAATACACTTTTAAAAATAAATCATTGACCAATATTATTCGTAGTTTTAATGTTAACATTCTTAGTTCTAAAATCTAGTTTGTCTTACTTTGTATAATTTTGATCTTCTTGTTTGTCTAAGAGCCAAATCTTGTCATCTGAAAAGAATTTTTAAAAAATCTATTTACATTGAATATTTGGTTGATAAGTGAGGCCATTTTGCCCTGTTCCAAGGACTGTTTCAAACCCTAGACAGTGGAAGAGTTAATCACTGTGTACTTCAGAGAGAAATTTAGTCCATTAGTGTTTTTAAACTAACATTAACTTGAAAGTATGTTAATGTAATGTTCTATTTTTAAAAGAAGTCACACAGAAAAGAAAAAGCTAAATTGGAGAAAATCATAAAACTGAATCATCAAGTAAATTTTACCAGATAAAGAAACTAATCTTATATTCCCTTTAGGCAATAATATATTCTAAATAAAACAACAGAAACGAAACTTTGTTTGTAGTCACCCTATTTTTGTACAGAGATTATGTTTGTTTATACTTCAGAGAATTTCCCTAATAGTCCCAAACTTTAGAAAAATCATCTTTCCAAAATTAGGGATGAGGAAGAAAGAGACAGTCAGCAGCCGTTTTTAGTCCTGCTAACTTATCAAAACATTCCATCAGAAACCCCCAGACTTTTCCTGGTACATGTCAAGTTCCAGTCTAGCAAATGTCTTTACTACTTATAAAAGTGATACTCTTACAGGAAAAATGGAAAATTTAGAAAGGTATTAAAAAAAAAAAAACAATCCACAAATATCAGTATTTGCCAATATTTTGGTTTCCTTATTCCAAGTCGTTTACTATGCACATGTGTTGAGATACATGTGTGGACATAAGCATCAATAAAATTTTTTTTCAAAGTGGAAATACTTTCTGGAAGGAGTACAACCATACTCATATATGAACATATCAATGCCTACAAGAAAGAGAGTGCTTGATTACAAACATTTTTACAAAACAACTTGAAAGTTGGTGCCTATGGATAAAATTAGTGCATGTACTTTAAACTGTTGACACTGCTTTAATATCCCAGTGGACATTTTTTACCTTGTGGTCATCAGAATCATCATCAGAATACTAGATACAACTATAAAGCTTATCATATCTTGTGGGGAGTTAGGGTAGATGTTAAGCTCTTGATGGAACATTTAGGCATCACACAGGGAAACAGAGGAAGGCAGGGATTAAATGAGTAAACCACTCAAGGTCACAGAGCAAGGTTGAGTCTGGAACCTAGATCCCAATGCCAAAATATGTGTGCTCTACACTTTTCCTTTTTACATTTTTCCTTATTATCTCTTTTACAGAAAAAAAGACAGTCTCCCAATGGAATGTTCATCTGCTTATGTGCTAAACCAAATATGATTAATTTAATATAAACTCACTTCGTAATAATACATTTCTTGAGCTTATATATTTCATCAGGAAAATTAAATCAGTATACATTTCTAAACGGTCTTTAAAATAGACTTTAAATATTTTACAGCCATAGATATTTCAAACGGTATTACATGACTATGGAAAACAAAATGATATTTCTTTACTTTCATTTAACTTATATTACCAGAACTGATACTGAATAGTCAGAAGTGTCAGTGGAAGCTTTAAATTTGTCTCCTGTGTAACAAACACCAAACAAAGAGTGCTTTTGCAAGACAGAACATTCCTGTCAAAAATTTGCTGTACACAGGTGGGGATTCTGCTTCATTTCTTATTTGACTGATAGATCCTGTTTGACAGTTCTCTGCACTCAGACAAAATTAGAAATGTTTGCATCCCTCTATCCATTAATTACATGAAGTACAACCCAGCCTCTCTGTGTCTTTTGTTTTCTCCTCCCAGGTATAGATTTCAATTAAAAACTTAATTGTAAACTAGAAAAAGATTTGATTTTTGCTATTATTTGAAAAGACCAAATTAAAAATTCCTTTTTTTTTTTCTGATTGAGATGATATTGAAAGAAAAGAGCCTCAAAAACAAACTTATGTTAAAATGAAAAATAGTTCAGGGGGTGGGAAGATATCATTTGTGAATGTGCAATTAACTTTTGGTTTTCAAAAACCAAGAATGTATTATTTCTATAACTATTCCCCTTTCTCCAATATATACCATTTCCAAATTCCTATCAGGTAATGCTTCTCTCCTATTTTATGCAGTCTGCTTGGAACTACCAAGTACTCTGCTTTGTCTTTGCCAAGAGGTAGACTTATGACTCAGTGGAGGCCGATTAGGCACTTTCTTCTAAGACTTATCTCTTTAGTAGAGTAACAAAGACTAAATCAGAGATACAGCTGATTCATCAAAGATGGAGTGACTCAAGGAAACTCTCCTTTGTTTCTTGCTACCTGGATCCCTAGAGCTATCCTGTTTCATATTCTTTATGACACTTGTTTCCTCAATTAGATTTTCCTTTGCTTCCCAGACGACCTTCTGCTCTTCCAGTGAATCTTCCCTTTGTTCCTAAGAGTTATTCTTTGGCTCATCATAAAGAAAACTAACAGGAGGAAGGATTACAGTATTTTATGAATGAAATATTTAAGATAAAGTGTTAAATATTGTCACAACAAAAATATATTTGTAAAAACAATATCATAGGTAGAATTCACATAAAACCATCTTTAGTAGCATCAGAATAAATTGCATTTCAACTTGAGGAAGAAAATAATATTTTCATATAAGAAACAATGTATCCCAAGCATATTCATGCTAATAGACTCACATGCATCTGCTTTTGAGGTAAAAGTGAGAGGATATGCATCTTTCCTCTTAGCCAGGTCTTTAAAAGCAGTGGAATGAAAAGGAGAGGGGCTGCTGGTATTAGCATCCATGCTAGTGCTGTCGAGACTAGTATCCAATGTCCATTTGCCCTTTTTCTTCTCAAAACAAAACAAGAAATAAATAAAAAATACAGGATATAGAAGAATAACACAGAGATTTTAGGAATTTTTAAACTAAATCAGTTGCGATCTGACACTTAGTCTTTTGGCTTTGATCTCTTCCAAGTAGCTGAAAACAAACTTTTCATTGAAAGGGAAGAGTTACCAATAATCAGAACTTCCACTATTAAAATAGTGTCATCAGCATTGGCTCATGTTTTAAATGATGTTAAGAATAGTAAAGTAATTAAATCGTTCTTAGTGTAACACTTTGGCAAAATCAACAGTCCATGTGATGGGGTTGAGAGTGAAAGGAATGGAAAATTATTTTACTTTAACAGTAGTTGGCAAGAGGTATTTTTTTCTGTTCTTTCCTCAATTTCTATCTCTTGCCATTGCTATACCTTCCTCATTTCCAACTCTGACCTACAATTACTCAGAAAAATGAGGAAATTAACATGGAGCATGTGGAAACATTTCTGCCTATTATCCTAAGGGGTGGGGGAAAGTGATGGGCAAAATCTGTCAGATGAAATATATTTCTAAATGGGACTGATTAGAAAACGTTTCTTGAAGACTTATGAATTTTGGGTTCATTCATAGTTCCTTTTTCTAAAAGATATGTTTTCGTATCTGTTTACCGTTATGGGGGACAGTTCATCAATAAAATAATCAATTTTCTTAGTTTTCCTAAAATATTGTTGTGGTTTTTTTTCTGTATGGGTATTCAGTCACTTAAAAATAAATGTTTAATTAATATACAAACTATAGTATGTTATTTAACATTTCACATAGAATAATCTTATGAGCAACTGCAGTTATTTAGATCATCTTTTATACTTTTAAGTTAATAAAGGGACTTTGTAATAAAAAATTTTATGTATAATAGTTTATCATCTCCAAAAATTTCCTTATTTAAACATTTCCATTGCCTCTTTATGCCAGTTTTAGAAACTGTAGAAAGTTTGCATCTACATAGATTTGGTTTAAAAATAAAAATAGTGATGTTAAAATTTAAGGAAATATGTATACAATTGGTTTTCAACAACAAAAATAAATAAAAATAAAAATGAAAACTAAACTGCTATCTGTTTAATAGATGATAATTTAGAAAACAATTTCATATCCATTTTAGTTTCATCATTGCAATGTGCTAAGTGTGGAGTTTCCAAAGATGATAGGATCTATTCCCTACCTCCGAGGAGGTCAAGATCAAGTGAGAGAGCCCTTATGACTCTCATCGTCTCTGCTCACTTCACAGTGCAACGCAGCAATCATTTTACATCATCCCAATGCTTGCATGCTCCATGGTTTGTTGCAAACAATTATCGATCTCAAGCCGCCTCACTCTGAGTACACAAGGCTCCCTGACATTTTTTCAGAGAATCAGAGGCCACGGGAAGGTCAGGTCTATAGCTCACCCCCCCTTAAGGTACATGTTTTCATCAACAATCATTCTCCTCTTAACTCACATGCTAAAAGATGGGATTCTCCTTCTTTCTCCAGGATTTCACTCAATAAGTAGCATATTTTTTCTGTTATTTGTAATCCCTCTTTAACTTTTAGCTTTTTATCTTCAGCTTACATTGTCCAAACTTCTCCTTTGGTTTCAGGTTTCTCCAGCCCCTCACTCAACCAGTAAGGAGGAGGGGCTCGGGGGGCAGGCAAGAACAAGCTGTTGTCATTAGGTACACTCGATCGGGCTATGGTGCTAGGGTATGTTAGAAAGGTAGCATGTAAAGGTTTGCTCTTCCATAAAATTGATGTCTGGGTAGTGCTGGTGGCAGCATTGTTGCTCTCCCTCCTTCTGCTCATTCATTCCTCCTCCACCTTCTTCTCTCCCTGCCTCTTCTCTCTTCCACTCCCCGCTCCTCTCCATTTCTCCTCTTCCTCATTTTCCTCCTCCTTATCTTTCTTCTCTTTCTTCCTCTGCTATCCCTTCTTTATTTCATTTGAAATCAGTCTTTTCTAGATCATCTTATCATCCCTGTTTTATCTTGCTTTCAACTGCCATGGTAAAACATGCTCTGTGCCTTCTCCTAACTAACATGATGCATTTGCCTACAGAAAGTCATCAGGTAGAATCAGAGTTGGCCTCTGGGAATTGAGCCATGGATCAGGCTGCTTCAAACGACAGGATAAAACAGCTTCCACTCTACTCTCTTGTCACCACATCTATTTTCCATCTATGTTGGGAGACAAGTCCAAACTAATAAATTTGATTCCATAACTCCCATGTTTAACCTCTATTCTCTATGGGCACCTGATTAAGGATGTCAGGATTCTGGTCGTGTTTAGTGCCATTTTTGTATTGAGCATCTAGTGTACTTCTTACATTTAAAGGAAGAAGCTAGAATTGGGGAAGTAAAAGCTGCATGCAGAAACCTCAGACTAAAAGAATATCTGTATTAATTGAGGCCAAGTAGCCTGTGGCTAGAGCATATCTTCGTCACTGAGAAAAGATCTTGATCTCTAGTGATTGCCTGGTATTAACATGGATGAGACTTATTTCTGGAGTTCAAGAAGGTCTGATTGACAACTTCATGTTCTAACAGGCTTCCACTAATCCTGGAAAATGTTACCTCTCATGTAAAGAGAAAACAGCTTTTGCACTGGCATGAAATCATGAACAAGAATTGATTTGGAGCCAAATTCTTAACTAATAAATACATTGTGTTTGCTCAAAAAAGTATTCTATGCTTATATAGAAGGAAAACTGCAGTTACAATCTACTAAAATAAAGAACACATACTGAGTACTTACTATGTGCCAGGAACAGCAAACCTATGAGATAGGAACTATTATTACCTTTACTTTATATAAGAATAAATTGAGGTATGAACTAGTTACATGAGAATTGAACACAAGACATCTTGTGATCCAAAATTCATACTGTTAAGCATTGCAATACACTGCCTCCCCAACAGTAGAAACACTGGGTCCAGAATCCAGTCCTCGAATTCTCTATTATAGCAACATATCCCCTCCATTAAATGAATTAAATTCATAATTGATTAATCAATTATAAAAATCTCCTCTCTTTTATTTCAACTACCTCCCAAGTTACAATCTTTTTTATTCTATTGTTTTGAAACATATCTCCTGAAACACTGATGTGTGTTTTTTTGTCCCCTTTCTCAGTATCTATTGACTTCTTAACCTATTAAAACTTGAATTTTGCTTCAACCACAATGACAAAATATTGATTTTTCTACTTTGGGACTCTTTTTCATTTTTTGACCTATTAATATCACGGTAGCAGTACTTGGCTGTTTTGTCTACACCCAGTTTCGTTCTTAAAGCTTCTTTTCCTTAATTCTAAGACTACTTTCCCTTACTCTGCAACATTCTTCCTCCGAATTCTTTGTTGGTGTTTCATCTTCAGGCTAGCTGTTAATGTCATCCTTTTCTGTTCATTGAAAATGGTCTTTTTGAAGATGGAAAGATATCTCATGCTCTTCGAATGGAAGAATTAACATTGTGAAAATATCCATACTACCCAAAGTGACCTACAGATTCAATGCAATCCCCATCAAAATTCCAATGACATTTTTCTCTGAAATGGAAAAAAAATATCCTGATATTTATATGGAATGACAAAAGACCATGAATAGCCAAAGCAATTCTTAGCTAAATAATAATAATAATAATAATAATAATAATAATAATAATAATGCTGGAGGCATAACACTACATGACTTTAAAATATACTATAAAGCTATAATAACCAAAACAGCATGGTACTGGCATAAAAACAGACACACAGATCAATGGAATAGAATAGAGAATCCAAAAATCAACCCATACACTCACAGCCATCTGATCTCTGACAAAGGCACCAAGTGCACATTGGGAAGAGACTGCCTCTTCAGCAAATGGTGCTGGGATAACTGGATATCCATATGCAGGAGAATGAAACTAGATCCATACCTCTCACAATATACCAAAATAAACTCAAAATGGATTAAAGAATTAAATATACACCCTGAAACAATAAAACTCCTTAAAGAAAACATATGGGAAACACTCCAGGAAGTAGGATTGGGTACTGACTTCATGAATATGACCCCAAAATCACCGACGACTAACGGAAAAATAAACAAATGGGATTATATCAAACTAAAAAGCTTCTGCACAGAAAAAGAAACAATTAACAGAGTTATAAGGCAGCCAACAGTGTGGGAGAAAATATTTGCAAAATATACATCTGACAAAGGATTAATATCCATAATATATAAGGAACTCAAACAACTTTACAGCAAAAAACCAAATAATCCAATTAAAAAAATGGGCAAAGGAGCTGAATAGGCATTCTCAAAGGAAGATATACGAATGGCCAACAGACACATGAAAATATGATCAACATCTCTCAGCACTTGGGAAATGCAAATCAAAACCACACTGAGATACCATCTCACTCTACTTAGGATGGTTAATATCCAAAAGACTGAGAATGATAAGTGCTAGAGAGGTTGCAGAGAAAAAGGAACCCTCCTACACTGTTAGTGGGACTGAAAACTGGTGCAGCCTTTATGGAAAATGGTCTGAAGGTTCCTCAAACAATTACAGGTAGATCTACCATATGACCCAGCTATTCCACTGCTGGGAATATACCCAGATGAATGGAAATCATCATGTTGAAGGGATACCTGCATCCCAGTGTTTATTGTAGCTCTGTTTATAATAGCCAAGAGTTGGAACCAGCCCAAATGTCCATCATCAGATGAGTGGATAAGGAAACTGTGGTATATCTACACAATGGAACACTACTCTGCTATAAAAAAGAATGAAATACTACCATTCACAGCAACATAGATGGACTTAGAAAAAATTATATTAAGTGAAATAAGTCAGGCACAGAAAGAGAAATACCACATGTTCTCACTTATTTGTGGGAGCTAAAAATAAATAAATAAATGCACAAACAATCAGGGTGGGGGGTGGGGAAGAAGACACAACAATTAAAATTCCTTGAACTTGTTAAGACGAGTGAAGAGATATGATGTTGATGAGTGGGATGGGGGAGAGAGAGGGAGGAGGGAGGAATTGGTAAAGGGACACAAAAATCAACCACATTGCATATTGATAAAATTAAACTAAGCTAAACTAAAATAAATTAAACTAAAAGAAAAGAAAAGAAAAAGAAAATGGTCTTTTTGGCTTGAACTAAGTTGATGATTCCAGATCTTTATTTGCAGTATAGATCTTTTTCTTGAACATGAGAATCATATTTTTAACTGTCAATTGGCATCTGTATCTGTATATCTCACAAGCCCTTGAAAGTGAATATGTCCAAATTGCACCCATCATCTCCCCTACAATACCCACCCTACTTATATAGCACATCTTAATTAATGGTACTGCTAGCTGCACAGACTACAAAACCAGAATCCCTATCTCCTCTTCCTCGCTCATCTTCACTGCAGTCTCATTACAATCTGTCAATGCTTGTTTACTTTAGAAGTATTTCTAAGTACAGTCTCTTCTTATTATCACTGTTTTTCCACTACTAATTACCACCACCACCATTCCCTAATTACTCTTCACTCTCTTTCTCCTGTCAATTGCAGCCTCATCCTCATTTCTATCTGTTGACCTTGATGCTGTAAGAATAACCATTTGCAAAATCTAATTTAACATTCATTTTTTTTCTGCCAGTCTCTTTGTTACTCACAAGATGAAATCCAAGCTCTTTATCAAATATGAATGCTCAGGTCACTTTTCCTGATTAAGATTTCTCATAACTTACATGGAAATATTAACATTTGAGTCCAGAAAAGATAATATCTCAGAAAGATTTTTTTTTAATGTGGTCTAAGTCTGTGAGAAAGGACACTACCAAGCACTTTCATAGGCAGACAAAATTTGGACAACTTAAGGAAATCTGGAGACTACTCTGCTGACTTCCATTATTTAGGAAGTTTTATACTTGTGCCTTACCTCCACTCCTCACTGTCAACTCTTCTGAGACTGGACTGGAATTTTTGTAAGACTCTGCAAGTAGGCATGAAAATTCTCTTAGTGGATGGCACATATGTGAATCATTCCAGTAGCCCCAGAGTCCTATTTCCTCTGGTCCCTAGAACGATTGATGTTGGCTGTCAATCATCTTCTAAAAGCATAAAAGTATGTGACTGAATATATTACTCTGAACCATTCACAGGACCGTTACCAGTTTACCCAGCTTAAAGCCTTTGTAGTAGTGTTGACTAAGGTGTGTTCCCTTTGTGCAAAACTTCAGCTCAAAGAATAGTCTACTAGGCCTTCTATGACCAGACTTCAGCCTAAATTTTGAGCTTAATCCTTATTCTCTTACCCCAAATCAAACTTCTAATCCCATCAATCTTCCAAACTCACCTCTAATTACCTTTATTATGAAGCATTCTTTTGGACAGAGTTATTGGACTATCCTCTTTCTTCAGCATTCTGTTATGGCATATTCTGCATGTCCAGCATGGCAATTGTGACTTTGTATTTTTGATTAGCTGCTTACTTGTTATTCTCCCAGCCTAGACTTTTAGCACTTGAAGAATAGTGCTGTGCCCTTTACATCTCTTTATCTGAAGTGTATGGGATAGTCCCTGGGATATAGAAGGTAGTGGAAAAAAGATTGCATTGTTGAATACATGAATGAATAAAAATGACCTTGTATGGTATGTTTACTATTATTTTACTTTGGAGCTAAGCACATCTTCTGTTTATAGATGGCTTAGCACTATTTAAAGCTCTTTCAAAAGCACTTGATATTCATAACCTTACTGTGAAGCAGACAGAGCTGATATCATTTGTCTCATTTTAGAGAGAGGACATTGCTGTTTAGAGAGAAGGAGACTAAATTAAGATGATATAAAACTAAACCAGAGTACAGATCTCTTGACTTCATGAATTGGAAAATATAAAGTGACATTCCAGTTCATATTATCTATCACATATGGACAAGAAGACATTATGATATCTACTACAAAATAAGTGGAACAATCTGTTTTGAATTTTCAGTAGAGAAGGAAGAAATACAAAATAATATGGAATATTTAACTGCAGATAAGACTCAATTTGTAAATATAAGTGAACTTTCAAAGGTATAAATCTTTTGAACATTCTATTATCTGTGGGCATCACACCTTTAGAAAATCTTTTTAAGCTTCCATATTTGCTTTATTCTACACAATTACCTGTTCTTTTAGAAGAATTTCTTCTAAAATGGGATAGAAGTACATTAAATCTATAGAGTATAATTACTGGTTATATTCACATCTCAGTAAGCATTAAACAATGTTTCCTTGTCTCTTATGATCCCCCTTGAAACCAGGCAATTTAACAAGCCCCTGGATTCCCGAGAAAGTTTGGAAGACATAAGTCAGGCTAGATCTGTATGAATCTAGAGCTGAGAGTGCATAGAATGGGCTGCAGGGAGAAATGAGTAAACAGGATAGAAAAAAAAGTCACAGTTGATCTTGACTTTTTAAAAAATATAGCCTCATAATTTTAGCAGAACAGAATTTGCCAGATATACAAATTGCATTGAAAGTTGCATTCTAAAAACAACTTAAAGAATTTTTAGAATATGAATGATCTGGATCGTGCACCCTTCTATCTGCATTATAATACGATATGTAATAATAAGTAAACTGCAGTACCACAAAGGTCAGGTGGGAGGTTATAAGATAAGAAGTTCTTTTCTAGTGTTTTATGACTCCCCACATAATTTACTGTTGTACTGCTCATTCCGAGGCCACCCATCAATCAACAAGAACCAATCTGTCCTCTCAGAAATGTCTGGCTGACACTGGCTGCCCAGAGTACCGTGTTATCTTGCCTGGGCAAAATAAGTTTTCCTATAAACATTCCCACTTTTACTGTGTACCGTTTTGAAACTTACCTGTCCCACATCCCATTTCAAAGAACATACTTTCTGTTGTGGCATTCATCGAATCAATAAACATATCTCACAAGCAAACAGAAAGGACATTGTTGGGGGGGAGGGAGGAGAGGGGGGAGGGAGGGAGGTTTGGGTAAGGGGCAACAATAATCAACCACAATGTATATCGACAAAATAAAAGTTAAAAAAAGAAAAAAAGAAATGAAAAAAAAAGAGTATGTGCTTTTGGAATTTTTCAAAATCTTGCCCTTTGCAGAGGTTGAACCAGTTTACAATCTTACCAACCACGATGACAGTGCCTGTTTCCCCATGTCCCTGGCAACAATGAGCTAGAAAATTTTGGGTTTTGTCTACCAATAAGTTAAAAAATAAATAAAGTTCCCTGGCGGGGCTGGTGGTGGGGGGAGTCCCTGGCCAGTGTCGGGAGGGCAAGGAAGTACCGGCGGGCCAACTGTCACTCCACCACACCTTGGACTCCGGCCCCCAGTAAACTTCCTGTTACTGGGAGGCAGATACCATCTCTGCAGCCACCAGTTGGGAAAAAAGCCTAACCAATTTCTGGTTGGGAATAGTGTGGTAGGAGAGTTCCCAGGTCCACTTGAACCTGCCGGAGAGCAGGCTGCAGGTGGGCGCTAGATTCGGTCTATGCCGGGGGGATACAAAGGTGAACAAGACCCGAGAAAGATCTACACAGTGCTACAAAGGCACCCAGAGAGACTGGCCGTCTGTGCCTAGCAGAAACCTGGCAGACTTCCTGGGCGAGGCGGTGCCGAGCAGGGTCTTGAAGGCCCAGCTGATAGAAGAGGGGCGCAGAAGACAGGCCCCAGCCCAGCACAGTGCGCACATAGTGGGGAGACGTGTGAACTGGGAGGTGGAGACTCTACGGAAACCACACACCCGGTGGGGTCGCCACTGCACTATCCAACAGCCTGGGCCAGAGCACAGGGAACAGGGAGAAGTCCTGCACAGGAAGTGAAAGCTCAACAGTGATCACACACCCTGTGGTACGTGATCCACCAGCCCAGCAGAGTCCAAGCTGACCAGAAAGGTGGCTCCCCGGAGAAGCCCAAGACCCGAGGCAACCACACACACGAGGCACTAGAGGCCAAATGAGCAGTCACGGAGGGAGCCATACGAAATTGGCAACCACAGCAACATCCTAGTTAGTCATTAGTCTCAAACCGGTGGTCTGTGAAACCCCCTGCCACAATGAATAAACACCAAAAAAAAGATACCAGAAATACAAAAAATCAAGAAAGCACACCACCAAAAGTTAATAAATTTCAAACTCTAGATCCTATAGAACAAGAAGCCACTGAAATAACTGACAAGGAATTTCGAGTGATAATTCTAAGGAAACTGAATGAGATACAAGAAAACTCAGCTAGACATCATGATGAAATGAGGAAAAGTATACAGGATCTGAAAGAGGAAATGTACCAGGAAATCAATGTCCTGAAAAAAAATGTAGCAGAACTTGCTGAACTGAAGAAGTTATTCAGTGAAATAAAAAACACAACGGAGAGTTTAACCAGCAGGCTTGTCGAAGTTGAAGAGAGAACCTCTGAACTTGAAGATGGGCTGTTTGAAATAACACAAGCAGACAAAAAGAAAGAAAAAAGAATCAAGGACACTGAAGAAAATCTGAGAGAGATATCAGACTACCTCAAGCGCTCAAATATCCGAGTCATGAGTATTCCAGAAGGGGAGGAAAATGGAGATTCCATTGAAAACATATTCAACAAAATAGTGGCAGAAAACTTCCCAGGTATAGGAAAAATCACAGATCTTCAGATCCAGGAAGCTCAACGATCTCCAAACGTATTCAACCCAAAAAGGCCTTCTCCAAGACATGTCATAGTCAAATTGGCAAAACTCAGAGACAAAGAGAGAATCTTAAAAGCTGCAAGAGAGAAGCGTCAAATCACCTATAAGGGAGCCCCAATCAGGCTAACATCAGACTTCTCATCACAAACCCTAAAAGCTAGAAAGGAATGGGATGATATATTCAAAATACTAAAAGACAAAGATTGCCAGCCAAGAATACTCTACCCTGCAAGGCTATCCTTCTGAAATGAAGGGCAAATAGTATATTTCTCAGACAAACAAAAACTGCGGGAGTTCACTACCACACGACCACCCTTACAAGAAATCCTCAAAGGAGTACTGGGTTTCGTTCCTGAAAAATAACTACCACTGCCATAAAAACCCAAGAAAAATCAATACCCACTAGTATAATAAAAATGGCATCCATGAAGAGAAAACAAGCAAACAAAAACACTATCTACAACCTAAGGAACCAACAAACACAGAAACCAAACAGTAAATCAGAAAGCAAGGAACAAAAGACACCTAAGACAACCAAACAACCAATAAAATGCTAGGAATAAATCAACACCTTTCAATAACAACTCTTAATGTAAAAGGCTTAAATTCCCCAATCAAAAGACGCAGACTGGCTGACTGGATCAAAAAGGAGGACCCAACTATATGCTGCCTACAAGAGACCCACCTCACCCATAAAGATTCAAACAGACTAAGAGTGAAAGGATGGAAAAAGATTTACCATGCAAACAGAAAAGAAAAATGAGCTGGAGTAGCTATTCTTATATCTGACAAAATAGACTTTAAACTAAAAACCATAAAAAGAGACGAGGGACACTACTTAATGATAAAAGGACTGATCCATCAAGAAGACATAACAATAATAAATATGTACGCACCCAATGTTGGAGCAGCCAGATTTATAAAACAAACTCTATTAGACCTAAAGAAGGAAATAGACACTAATACCATAATAGCAGGGGACCTGAACACCCCACTGTCAATATTAGACAGATCATCTAGGCAAAGAATCAGTAGAGAAACACAAGATCTAAACAAGACTCCAGACCAATTGGAATTGGCAGATATCTACAGAACATTCCACCCAACAACCTCAGAATATTCATTCTTCTCATCAGCACATGGATCATTCTCCAGGATAGATCACATATTAGGTCACAAATCAAGTCTCAATAAATTCAAAAAAATTGGAATTATCCCATGTATCTTCTCAGACCACAATGGATTTAAACTAGAAATTAATAACAAACGAAACTCTGGAAACTATACAAACACATGGAAATTAAACAGCATTCTACTCAATGAAATATGGGTCCAAGAAGAACTCAAGCAGGAAATCAAAAAATTTATTGAAACTAATGAAAACAATGATACATCATACCAAAACCTGTGGGATACTGCAAAAGCAGTATTGAGGGGAAATTTTATTGCATTAAACGCTCACTTCAGAAGAATACAAAGATGGCAAGTGAACAATCTAACACTTCACCTTAAAGAACTAGAAAAACAAGAACAAAATCCAAACCTAAAGTTAGCAGATGGAAAGAAATCATTAAGATCAGAGCAGAACTGAATGAAATTGAAAACCAAAAAACAATTCAAAAGACCAACGAATCAAAAAGTTGGTTTTTTGAAAAGATAAATAAAATTGACAAACCATTAGCATGGCTAACAAAAAAAAGAAGAGAGAAGACTCAAATAACAAAAATTAGAAATGAAAAAGGCGATATTACAACTGATTCATCTGAAATACAAGGAATCATTCGAGACTACTATAAACAACTATACGCCAACAAATTTGAAAATCTGGAGGAAATGGATAAATTTCTGGACACACACAAGCTCCCAAAACTGAACCGTGAAGACGTAGAAAATTTGAACAGAGCCATAACAATAAAGGAGATTGAAGCTGTTATCAGAAGGCTCCCAACAAAGAAAAGCCCAGGACCAAATGGATTCACAGCAGAATTTTACCAAACATTCAAAGAGGAATTGACACCGATTCTTTACAAACTATTCCAAAAGATTGAAAAGGACGCAAATCTCCCAAACTCATTCTATGAAGCAAACATCATCCTGATACCAAAACCAGGTAAAGATATAACCAAAAAAAGAAAACTACAGGCTGATATCCCTGATGAATATAGATGCAAAAATCCTCACTAAAATACTAGCAAACAGAATACAGCAACACATACGTAAAATTATTCATCACGATCAAGTGGGATTCATCCCAGGGATGCAAGGTTGGTTCAACATACGCAAATCAATAAATGTGATACACCATATTAATAAACTCAAACACAAGGACCATATGATCATCTCTATAGATGCTGAAAAAGCATTTGATAAAGTTCAGCACTCATTCATGAAAAAGACCCTCTATAAGTTAGGTATACAGGGAAAGAATCTCAACATAATTAAAGCCATATACGCCAAACCCACGGCCAATATCATCATGAATGGGCAAAAGCTGAAAGCGTTTCCTTTAAGAACAGGAACTAGACAAGGATGCCCACTCTCACCACTCCTATTTAACATAGTGTTGGAAGTACTAGCCAGAGCAATCAGAGAAGAGAAGGAAATAAAGGGCATCCAGATTGGAAAAGATGAAGTCAAACTGTCCCTGTTTGCAGATGACATGATCCTATATATCGAACAGCCTAAAACCTCTACAAAAAAACTGCTGGAATTGATAAATGATTTCAGCACAGTAGTAGGATACACAATCAACACACAAAAATCAGTAGCATTTCTTTTCTCCAATAGTGAACATGCAGAACGAGAAATCAAGAAAGCCTCCCCATTTACAATAGCCACCAAAAAAATAAAATACTTAGGAATTGAGTAAACCAAGGAGGTGAAAAATCTCTATAATGAGAACTACAAACCACTGCTGAGAGAAATTAGAGAGGATACAAGAAGATGGTAAGATATTCCATGCTCTTGGATTGGAAGAATCAACATAGTGAAAATGTCCATACTACCCAAAGTGATATACAAATTCAATGCAATCCCCATCAAAATTCCAAAGACATTTTTCTCAGAAATGGAAAAAACTATCCAGACATTTATATGGAATAATAAAAGACCACGCATAGCCAAAGCAATGCTGAGCAAAAAAAATAAAGCTGGAGGCATAACACTACCTGACTTTAAGCTATACTACAGAGCTATAATAACCAAAACAGTATGGTACTGGCATAAAAACAGACACACTGACCAATGGAATAGAATAGAGAATCCAGAAATCAACCCACATACTTACTGCCATCTGATCTTTGACAAAGGCACCAAGCCTATTCACTGGGGAAGGGACTGCCTCTTCAGCAAATGGTGCTGGGATAACTGGATATCCATATGCAGGAGAATGAAACTAGATCCATACCTCTCACCGTATACTAAAATCAACTCAAAATGGATTAAGGATTTAAATATACACCCTGAAACAATAAAACTTCTTAAAGAAAACATAGGAGAAACACTTCAGGAAATAGGACTGGGCACAGACTTCATGAATACGACCCCAAAACACAGGCAACCAAAGGAAAAATAAACAAATGGGATTATATCAAACTAAAAAGCTTCTGCACAGCAAAAGAAACAATTAACAGAGTTAAAAGACAACCAACAGAGTGGGAGAAAATATTTGCAAAATATACATCTGACAAAGGATTAATATCCAGAATATATAAGGAACTCAAACAACTTTACAAGAAGAAAACAAGCAACCCAATTAAAAAATGGGCAAAAGAGCCAAGTAGGCATTTCTCTAAGGAAGATATATAAATGGCCAACAGACATATGAAAAAATGCTCAACATCACTCAGCATCCAGGAAATGCACATCAAAACCACATTGAGATACCATCTAACCCCAGTTAGGATGGCTAAAATTCAAAAGACTCTGAACGATAAATGCTGGCGAGGTTGCGAGAAAAAGGAACTCTCATACATTGCTGGTGGGACTGCAAAATGGTGCAGCCTCTATGGAAAATGGTATGGAGGTTCCTCAAACAATTGCAGATAGATCTACCATACGACCCAGCTATCCCACTGTTGGGAATATACCCAGAGGAATGGAAATCATCAAGTCGAAGGCATACCTGTTCCCCAATGTTCATCACAGCACTCTTTACAATAGCCAAGAGTTGGAACCAGCCCAAATGTCCATCATCAGAAGAGTGGATACGGAAAATGTGGTACATCTACACAATGGAATACTACTCAGCTATAAAAACGAATGAAATACTGCCATTTGCAACAACATGGATGGACCTTGAGAGAATTATATTAAGTGAAACGAGTCAGGCACAGAAAGAGAAATACCACATGTTCTCACTTATTGGTGGGAGCTAAAAATTAATATATAAATTCACACACACACACACACACAAACCGGGGGGTGGGTGGGAAGAAGATATAACAACCACAGCTACTTGAAGTTGATACGACAAGCAAACAGAAAGGACAATGTTGGGGGGGAGGGGGGGAGGGAGAAGGGAGGGAGGTTTTGGTGATGGGGAGCAATAATCAGCCACAATATATATCGACGACAAAATAAAACTTAAAAATAAATAAATAAAGGTAACTCATTGTTTTAAAAAATAATAATAATAAAAAAATAAACATATCTCTGCCATATTCTTAATGGCCAACAATTTTTACCACTGGAAAAGATATAAATATGAAGATGATCAGAAGTGAACTTTAATTCATATTTTTCCTGGAGATACAATTCTTAAAGTAGATTTTATCATTAAATAATTTTTCAGCTTTATTTAGTTATTTACAAACAATAAAATTTTTGCATTTAAACGTACAATTTAATGAGTTTTGATGATTGTATACAAATGTGTAATCACTACCACAATTAAAATATAGAGCAGTTTTATTTCCTTTTCCCCCAATATTTTTTCCCTTGGCTGTCTCTCACCACCAATCTGCTTTCTGCCATTATAGTTCTATTTGTCCCAGTATTTCGTACAAATGCAATCAAACAGTATATACCCTGCATTTAACTTATTTTTCTTAAATAATGCTCTTAAGGTTTATACATGTTGTTGAATGCATTAATAATTTGTTCTCTTTTTATTACTGGTATAAAAATGAGCCAAGATTGATGCTGTATATTAGTCACTCAGTTTGTTTTTTTACAGCACTCTGAGATCCATTAGCTCAAGAGCTCGCTAGCCCCAAACTCAATGTTTTACACATGCAATTGTCTTAAAAATAGCCAAGCAAGCAGATTTTTTAGCCATTTAGGGCCTGCCTGTTTTGCATATTCTGCAAAAAACTACACCCAGCATCTGCTGGCCATTGGTAAGGTAGAGCCTTTGGTTATAAGGACGTAAGACACAATAGCCATTGCCGTTCAGAGGTCACTGGTCACTAACTCAGAGAGTCTCTGCTTTGCTTCTCAGTGACATCATCTAGACATGTCAGCTCCCTTTCTGATCCCCCTCTTCCCTAGGAATTCCCCTTCTTGTTAATGGTCCTTCACGATAATCCTCAGTACAGGCTCATGCTGTGAGGAATGTCCCCTTTCAGGGAACCCTGTCCAAGAACCACCCAGTAAACCCTGTGTGTTACTAGCTCTTGTGGTCCTATCTTTCTCCTTGAGCAACCCCAAAATTGACAAAACCCATATAATTACAAAGTAATATTTTGTACTGTAGGTATTAGCACATTTTATTCATTAATCGGTTGATGGACATTTGATTTGGTTCCAGTTTTGTCTGTTATTCATAATGCCACTATTAACATTGATGTACAAGTCTATGTGGAATTGTTTTAATTTCCTTTGTAAAATACAAAGTGTGCCTAAGTCATATGGAAAATATATTTAATTTTAAAAGAAACAACCAAATTGTCCCCTAAAGTGACTGTACCACTTTGTATTTCATCAAGAATGCATGAGTTCGAAGTGTTCCATGTTATGTCAAGTACATCTCATTGTTGGTTGTTTTTGTTTTTGTTTTGACTGTAGCAGTTCTTGTGGGTGGGTAGTTGGACCTCATTTTGGTTTCAATTTACATTTCCCTGATAACTAGTGATATTGAGTATCTATTTATGAGCTTACTGGATATTCAGATATCTTTTTCTGTAAAGTGTTTGTTCAAATAATTTGCTGTTTGATTTATTAAGATATATGAGTATTTTTTTTATTCTGTAATCAAACTGTCAAATACGTATTTTATTTTATTTATTGTCTCTCAACCTCTGGCATACCTTTTCATTTTCTTTACTGTATCTTTTGAATAGCATATAAAGTCCATCTTAACAAATATTTTCTTTCTTTTTTTTTTTTAAATTTTATTTTGTCGATATACATTGTGGCTGATTATTGTTCCCCATCACCAAAACCTCCCTCCCTCCTACCCCCTCCCCCCACCAATGTCCCCTCGTATCAACTTCAAGTAATTGTGGTTGTTATATCTTCTCCCCCCCCCACGGTTTTGTGTGTGTGTGTGTGTGAATTTATATATTAATTTTTAGCTGCCACCAATAAGTAAGAACATGTGGTATTTCTCTTTCTGTGCCTGACTTGTTTCACTTAATGTTATTCTCTCAAGGTCCATCCATGTTGTTGCAAATGGCAGTATTTCATTCGTTTTTATAGCTGAGTAGTATTCCATTGTGTAGATGTACCACATTTTCCGTATTCACTCATCTGATGATGGACATTTGGGCTGGTTCCATTGTCTTTTGTTTTTTGTGCTTCTTTATGTCTTAAGAAATTTGTACCTAACCAAAAAGCCCAAAAATTTTCTACCATGTTTTCTTTAAGAAATGTAATAGTTTGGGCTCTTATGTTAAGTCTGTGGTCTATTTCAAGTTACTTTCTGTATGTCATATGAAGTGAGTGTCTAGGTTTATTTTTTCCCAAACAGATATCCTCTTTTTCTAGCCCTGTTGTTGAAAAGACTATCTTTTCCCTATTGAATTAAGTTGGCACATTTGTCAAAAACCAATTGATCACTTAAGTGTGAGCCTATCATTTGTAATCTTTAAATGCCTTTTGACATGACTTTAGCAATCCATCATCCACACTGCTGCCCTCCTGACCCAAATAAAATATAAGTATGTGGGTACTTCAAAAAGTTCATGGATAAATTGAATTGAAAGAGAATATGAATCTTTCCATGAATTTTTTGAAGTCCCCTCATATTATCGTGCAGTTCTTCTATTCAAAAATATTTCTGTAATTCCCCATTCTCCAAAGAATAAATCCAGGACAAGTTCACATTATTTTCAATGCCTTTCACAACTTTGGCAGACAGAGGAGGGCCTGTCAAAAAGAAATGTATACAAATGTGCAAGGACATAGAAGATATAAAAAAGTATGATCTTCAAGTATTTTTGTATTGCTGTAATATAGGCTGTGACTCCTGATGTCTACTCCTCCAATCGGCATATTTTTCTATCTTTATCATTAGTAATTTTTTTTTTCCAGTACCATCCTTGTATCTTAGTTTCATGATATAATTCAGCGCAACTCGAAGAATCATTCTCTGATGGGTGTCGTCAGCATCACCTAGCAGCCTGTTAGAAACGCAAAACTTGGAGCCCCACTAAAGACTCACTGAATTAGAATCTCTTAAGGTGAGAGCAAAAATCAGTGTTCTAACAAGTCCTCCTATTTATTCATATGCATGCTCATTGTTTTCTATGCACTATGTTCTGTTTCTTTAGTATTATTTTCTATAATTTCTAAGATTTTTTACACATGGATAACCATGTTTATATCTCTTAAAACATTTAAAGTATTGAGTAAGAGAATGAACATTCAGATATATTTGAGATTCTCATAAGTAATTATAATTTTCTGTCACCTCTCAGTATCAACTTTAATAAATTAACAGATATGGTTTTTACGCAAGTGCTTGACTATTAGTTTATTGGAATTTGAAAACTATATCATGTGAATTCTTAGGATAAAATAGGGGAGAAATAGAGGAAAAACTAAGAGATGTATTTTAAAGGTGAATATCAAATCCTAACACATCATTTTTTATTTTTGTAATGTCAACAATGATCAATTAATACATTTTCTGATGATGAATGATTCCCAGATAAACTCTTCTTGACTACAATGTACTGTTATTCTTTCATTTATTCTGCTGAATTTTATTAATTTAAATTAGGTAAAGCTTGTAATTAGGTGATATTTATGTAATTCAAAGACAAAACTATTTTAACAATATATACTGAGAAACCTAACCGATCTGTGTCTCTCCACCTCATTCCACCATTTTAATTAGTTTCTCTTTTCTTCTTTCAGTTTTTATATAAATAATAGCAAATATGGTTATAGTTATCACCTTCCTATCTTATAAAGGGTGGCATAATATATCCATGCTCATATATCTTGTTGTTTTTTCTTTTTGTTAACAAAAAATATTCTCAAAATATCACCATATCTGTACTTAGAGATTTTCTTGCCTTTTTTAAACTGTGTAATTTTTGCTAGTTAAGATAGTTTCTTTAGCCAGACCCTAATTTCTAGATACTTAAATTGTTCTAAACATTTGCCATTCTGAAGTATGCCACACTTAACAGCTTTACATACACACACACGCGCGTGCGCACACACATGTATTTTATGTATGTATGTATGTATACATACATACATATATAGAATATCCCAATTCTTTAGATTCCATGAGGTAGGATTTCTGGATCAAAGTGTAAATATATATGTAATTTTGGTTGATATTGTCAGATATGTCCCTTCTATGAGGAGCTGTTCCATTGTGTGTGGGCTGGCCTTAAAAACATATGTAGTTTTCAAATTTTTGGATAGCTTGTCCATTGGATGTGAGAAATGTTAATAAGTGTGTTCCTTTTAATAAAAGTAAAACTTGGGTTTTTTTGTACATTTGTCCAATGAACTGTTTGTATTCTTTGCCTAGCTTTCCGATGGATTATTTGTATTTTTCCCTATAGATTTCTTGGAGATTTTTAAATAAGAGGGGTTCGATTCCCATATCTGTCTTGAAGAACTGGATAGAGAAAGTTTGGGAAAGGTGAAGATTTGGGGAGGAGGGAAGTAGAAATTAAGAGTCTGATTTTTGACGTGTTAAATTTGAGATATCTGTGAGACATTTAAAGTAGATGTAAATTAGGCTGTTGGATGTTTCAGTTTGGAACTCAAAGGACAGAAGTGGGTTGCTGATGTAAATTTAATAGTCATTAACACATAGATAGTAACTAAGGTTCTGGGGATGGATGAGATCACCTAGGAAGAAAAGGTAAAAGACAAGGGAAAAGTGACCAGAACTATTTCCTAAGACACTCAGATATTTAGAGGAGTCACAGCAGCACTTCACTAGAATGTTGAAGATATTGATCACCCAGGTACTGGATTAGCCAAGCATGGACTGGGCCAGATGGATTTCCTTGGCTGTTTGCCTGCAAGAAAGGGCAAACACATTATGAACTCCTCCAATGGTAATAGATCTGCAACATAACCAGAGCCACTTTAGACAAGCCCAAATACAAAATGGCACTGCCCACCTCCTCCCCTCCCCCCCTTCCTTTTCCTCCTGACTTAAACAGAAACCCCTTTTGCTTCTGCAGAGACGCAGTCCTCCACCCAGGTCCACATTAGCATAATGAACCTCCTTGATGGTATCAGCCAGCCCTTGGTGCACTATATAAGCCCTACCACCCCCACGCCTGGTGCTGTCCCCTCTTCAGGGCAGCCCTGGGCTGCCTAATACTTTGAGCACAGCCCAGCAGATTTTCTTCCTCTGAGCCGGCATCTTGGCTCACTTTCTTTCAAACGAGAGTTAGAGCTGGGTAGAGTCTGAGGGCAAATCCTGAAGCCTGTAAAAATGGGGAGCAAGATGAAGACATATTAACTGGCTGATTCACATAAAGGCTGAACGCAGTTAAGGATATTGTAGTGGATTGAATTATGTCTCCCCAGAACTCAATGAAGTTTAAATTGTGTCTTCCAAGTTTTATGTATTAGAAAGTTAGCTGCCACTGTGACTGTTAAGAGGGTGGGAAATCCTATTATGGTAATTGAAAGGGGGGGGTCTTGAAAAGGTGATTGGATTGTAGGACCACGCAGTAGTGAACGGATTAATAATGGTGGTTGTGAGGGCTTTAAAAGAAGAGAGAGGAGAGTTTTGTGTCTTTCTCCATCTCTGCTCTCTCTCTGCCATCTCTGCTTTCACCATCTTGCAATGGGAGACACCGCCAGATGGACTTTGGACTTCCAAGCCTCAGAAACTGCAAACAATAAATTCCATTTTCTTTATATATCACTCAGTTTCAACTATTTTGTTATAAGCCACAGGAACAGACTAATACAGAGATGCTTGACCACCTAGACATCTATTTTGGCAGCTAGCTGTAGTTTGGAACAGTGCCCATTTTGGGCAAGGTGTCATGTTCCAGTGCCCAAGGAAACAGACTCACAAACCAAACTTTGGCCAGTTGCATTTATATATATCAATTTTTTGTGTGTTGCTCTTAATATAAGTAAATTTTGATATCTTTTAATACATTTTAATAAACTATCTGTTCATATGCTTTACCTAGTTTTCCATTGGGTTGTCTTTTTTACCCCATTGAATTCCAGGAGTTTTTTTTAAATAAGAGGGGTTCTAGTCCCATCATTGAAACATATACACACATATATAGATATTCTACTTTTTATATGGTCAAGCAAGTTCTCTTCTGACTGACTCTTCCACAGACAACAACTATAAACTTTGAAAAGGAAATACAGAAAACAAAGCTTTGGAAGCTCTAGGGAGCACACAAAACTAAACAGATTCTATGGAAGAGTTGAATCTTGGAAGAAGGGAACATAAAACACACCAAAGGTAAGTTTCCTGTGTACTCTTTTCCTTCTAATTTTAGTCTCAGGGAAGGAAATCACAGTGCCTCAGCAGTGACCAAAACTAATAACCCACAGTCCTTCTGGCTTGAAGAAAAACAGGACATAGTTCAGAACAAGCACATCTGTTGGAAAGTGAGGGGGAAAAAAGAAATCTAGGGAGGAGGATTCCCAAATTCTATATATAAGTTCTTTCCAACACTTTGGCTGAAACTTAAACCTCATATACAGGATGCAGACTAAAAACAGTACAGCTAAAGAGGGGGCAGGAAGGGAGGGAAAATTGAACTGATATTTACGCAGTCATCCAAGAGTCAGAGTTTGCAGTTTTCATTTAGCCAAATTATTTGCCTGCTTAAGGAAAATATAAATAAATAAATAATAAACAGGATTCTTCAGAGGAATATAGCAGGATCCAGAATTTTCACAATACAACATTCAAAATACTTAATACAATGTTAAATTACTTGATATTTAAACAACCAGGCAAATGTAATTCATTAACAAGATCTAAGACAATGAATGGAGACAATCTCAAGTTGAGACAGATGCTAAAATTATCAGACTAATATTTTAAAACATCTATTAACTATGCTCAATTAGATTTGAAAAAATATATACTCATAATAAAGGAAGAGAAAAAAATCTTAGCTGAGAAATAGAAAATTTAAAAATAGTATCAAGTGGAAATTCTAGAACCAAAAATTACAGTATCAAATCAAATTTATAATTTAAAATAAAGCATTCACTTTGACGCCCTTCACTGGAGATAAAGAAACAAGCAAATGACAACAACCACAAAACCATGCAATAATCTGAAGTCACACAGCCAGTTCAAGATTTGAACTTACTTCTGACAACAAAATTTTCTCCTCTAGCATTTTGAAGAATATGGCTCATTTAATAGAGCAGTATGATAGCATTAATATTAGATACGTTCAGGGAATGAACTTATATCAAGATAAAGATGTATGCCAAAGTTTTGAGAGTGATTTTCTTTGATTGTTGACATTGAATGTGATTTTTATTGTTTTCTTTTTGGTGTACTGTCTTGTATTGTTTTGTTTTCCTAATAATGAACACACATATATTACACACATATAAATAAGTTATTTTTATTTATTTAAACCAGCTGAATAAGAGAAATAGGAGTAATGCTTACTTTCTGTGAATGTGTTTATTTTCAAAGTTAAAAATATAAATATAAACAGTTTTAAAATTGATAAATTAAATCAAATTACTCTATTGGCCTAATTTCTGTCCTTTATTGTAAGTTTTGCTATTGGACTCTTAAAAATATCTGCTGTTAAGATAAAATTCTCGTTCTTATTTTGATTCAGTAGAAAAATCCCATTGTTTTTATTTTGTTATTATGGGCCATGACGTTTGGGTCCATTTGTCATTTAAATGCAAAAATATTCACATAGAATCACCTTAGTTAAAGTGCAGTTTTAATTAATTCAATTTCATCAGCCACCTCTTGACCAAATCACCTTACCCTATTGGGAGGTGCTATTACAGAGATACAAAAAAGGTGCTATTACAGAGATATTGCAAAGCAAGAAGATCATAAAGTGATGTGCTGGGGGCAAGGCAAGGAGCATAGTGGGGCTGTGGGGGTGATTATATAAGATAGCAAGGATCCAAATGTGCTACTTTAAGACTGGCTGCAGCTCTTTTTCCTTAAAATCTAACTTTTCAAACGCTTAGACATCTCATTACAACACAAATGTGGTTCTCCAATTGCCTCCCATTTAGTATATCTCATTGCCTACTTCATTTGTACATCTAACCATGTCCCCTTAAATTATATACATCTAGTGAATTTGTCCTTGACACCTCTGCACTTCATTTGCCTTGCGATATGTAGCTACTGTTAATAATTCCTTTCCATCTATGTCATTTATTAAAACTTTTAAAGACGTAATTACATAACAGATTTGCCTTTATTTTGTTGGTTTACCCTTTCAAATATAAGAACAAGGAGCCTATTTATTTTCACCTGAAGAGTTTGTCTAAAATTTGAGTGAACTACTGCCATGTGGTGTTTCAGCAGATATAATACCAGTAAGTTTAGTTGAATCATTGTTTGGTGCATTTGATAAAATGTATTGATTGTGTACTTAGTAAAGTGAGTAGGGCAGATCCAGGCTAATGTTAGTACCAAAAATACTTATGATATTACAATGTGTGCCTTAACGGGCAAGATGCTTTGTAATTGTTGGTGCGTGGGTAATGTATAAACACTTAAATAGATAATTATGGGGTAATGGAGGCAATGCACTAAAGGAAGATTTTCATATACTGTGTCATACCAGAAACACAAGCACACTATGTTTACAACCCTGCTTCTCAAAATACCACACAAACTCTGGTGTTTAGCTACAAAACTGGAACACACTAGACTGCAACTTTAAATCTAATTAAAAGGGATAAATTATAAGATTAAAGGGGACATAAATCTATTTCCTCATGTTCCTTTTTTCCAATATTATGTCCTCAAAACTTAAATATATATTGGTTATATCCATAGTAGTTACTTCATTTCTCATTAAAACTCAATTACTAACATTGTGTAAGCTTTCCTTAATGCACCCTTTGAAAGACTTTGGGTGCCTCCTTCCAGAAAAGACTTCATATAGCTAAGACTTAGGAATAGGATCATATATGACCTCCCGAATAGAAGTTTTATTCTATTTCACTTGATAGATGTCTCCTTAATCTCTGGACTAGGTAGATGCTATTGATATAGCACCATCTCCAGCCCAGCCTAGGAAATGTGTACAAATGCATACTGAAAGTCAATAGGAGAAATTCCTATTTGATTAAGGCATCAACACGATATTGGTGGTCCCACTGGGGAAGCCCTAGGCATTCAAAGATATACAGAGAATCTTGGGGATCCATACATGTTGTAGTCCCCTCTCATCCTCCATATCTCCCTCCTAAAATCCTCAGTAACTATGTCAGAAAAGGTAAGAAAATTTTCTGGTCTTTTGTCAATTTCTAGCCTTGCATCCACCATAAACCCTACTTACTTCTGAACCAATAATGGCTTTCCCATACCCTTGGTTTTAAACCATCAAAACAGATTTTCCCAAACAATGAAAAAAGTTGTTTACCACAATATGACCCAGGAATTTCCTTCTTAAATGTTTATATCTGTTTTTGTAGATTAGCCCAGGTTAAGGTAAATTAACCCCATATGGCACTGAGTGTTTTGACAATCAAGACTAACTTTGAAGCATCAGATGCTACTTTGGGTGATACTTGGGACACCCAGAATTACATTTAAAACACCATAGCTTGGAGCAGCTAATGCATAATGAAACACATAATTTATGCCAAATCTGCTTTCTTTAATAAATTCAATCATTGAGATTTATCATTTACATACCATGAAGCTTAGTCGAAGGGTAGAAAGTTTGATCTATATAGCATTGTGATAACAAAGGCTGATCCAACCAAAAAATTCTCCAGTCTGAGAACTTCGTGACTATCTAACTACACCTACAATTGATTATGATAAGCCAAGACTTGAATAGGCAGAGTCCTCTGTGCCACAACTGAGCAAGATCCAGAGTTTTTCAGATGAAGCCCCATTGTAGAGAGAGAGCAAAAAGAGTTGATCTACTGGTTGGCAGGCTGCAATCACATCACCTTAGCAGGGCATTGAGCGTATTCCAAAACTAAAATGTAAACTACACTGAGTATTGATGTCCTTGCGAGTTTAAACTTGCCTAGCCCATAGCAGTATACACACTTTCTAGATCTCTATCTAGATTCGTGCCCAAATTAGGTGCATAATAATATTTACTGATTGATGGTATACAAACATATGTGATAAACAATCTCAGGGCAAAGACATCCTAGGAGATGCAAATATTGCTACATTTATTCGTAATTCCTAAATATCCTAGGACAACCAAGAATACAATTCATTTAAAACCCTTTCCTTACACTTCCACCATGCTCTTACGGAAATTAACATCTTCATCAATGTGCCTTAATAATTTTGTTATCAACTTCTCATTTGCTTATGTAAAAATATCTCTCCCTATTCATTGAGAATATTCCTTCTTTACCAGTCCATGCACTTAAAAGCACAATGTTCACAGTTTGTATTTGACTTGGAAAACAACTTTGAGAATCTTTCACATCTGTATGTGCAACTGCACACCCACAGATCAATGGCCAGAGGGGATATTTCAGCCAATTACCAGAACATGTGAATAACTAAGAACTTTTCAGCTTACTTTTACAGACTGTACTTAGTATGATGTAGGATTTGTTATAAATGAAGCTAACCATAATAATTCCAGTTGGAAACCCTTTCTCAGTATTATTATACTTCTGATAATTTATTTTTCCCATAGTTTTTATTCAAATTCACATTGAGAAAGGAATTACAATTATCTGTCAATGCACTGTTGACAGCCTAAATAAAATTATGTTATTTACATCCTGCATATGTTTTATTATTAATATTATGCTAAAAAAATAAGTGCCTTCTCCTTGATGTATAAATTCTATTTAGTACACAAATTTCTACTATTTCAACTTTTCCCTAGTTTCTACAATATTAAAAAGTGACTTTTTAACATATCTCCATACTAGTACTAGTAATATTCTGTACTGGAAAATAAGAAAGCAGTAAGTTTCAAAAGATATTTTACCTAAGGCTAGCATAATTTAATGTATGAAAGCCATTTTTATTTGTTATCATTTCTGACAAGTGAATTTTAAGAGAGCAAACCAATTTTTAACAAGCGGAAAAACTGCTTATACAGCAATAGAAAAAAATGTGCTGTGATATTTTGTGTATTCTTCAGTATGCAAAGTGTCACTGTTATTAAGCTTGACAGACTTGAAGCAAGTAGTATTTCTTTTTTTTTTTTTTGTCTTTTTCGTGACTGGCTCTCAGGCAGTGAGCACACTGTCCATTCCTATATAGGATCCGAACCCGCGGTGGGAGTGTCGCTGCGCTCCCAGCGCCGCACTCTCCCGAGTGCGCCACGGGCTCGGCCCGAAGCAAGTAGTATTTCTAAAGCATACATTTTAATGCTTTCTAGACATAAAAATGAGTTTTTAGAAAATATCATTTGTTTTAAAAATAAAGGATATTTATTTGTGAGATACTGAGTAACTTACCAAAATATTCTGATTCACTCCTTACTAGATAAAAATAGCTAGTTTTTAAAGCTTGAATGCTGAGAATCATTATTCCTAGCCATCATAACACATTTATTTGCTTAATGAAATGTAGGATAAAATTTCATCATTCCTTTTCTCCTAACCCATAAAGAATGCCTGGTTTCTTTAACGCAATGTTTCAAAAACTAATTAGTCTCCTTTTGACAAGAAACATATGCATTTATTCTGAATAAAAGCTTCAAGTGAGATTTTTTAATGAATTACTTAGAATTTCTCTTGTATTTTCTATATCCTGGCAACCCTGATTACAGACAAGAGTAAGTTTGTAGCCATAGTTAGAGCAAGAGAGTGCCCATGTTATTTTTTACTACTTTTAACATTAATTTTGCACTTGCATTCTTAGTATATGACAATGTATCTTTCCGTATTGTCTAAATTGAACTTAAATATTTAGTAATTAAGCCAATTATTATTAATTTCTATTTTTATGCATACCAATATATATAGACTGATAATCAACATAAAATGGTACATTAGATCATTTCTGAATTCCTGAAAATCCTCATAATTAAATACACTAGATTGTTCTCTGTGGAAATCATGTTAATGAATCTAAAAAAATATTTAGTGGAATTTGGTAAATATAGTACAGTCTCTTAAATTAGTTATTGAAAAAAATACTTGCAAAAAAGTCCTTTAAAAGTAGTAGAAATTTCTGGTGCTGAGAATGCAATTGTGAAGAACAGACAGTGTCCCATCTTTTTTGAGTATTCAGACTGAATTTTGATTAAACATATAGATGGGCTGAAACAATTTAGCAATTAAGATAGTACGTGCATTGCAAAAGTCACTGATCTATTCTTTATGAAAATGGAATACATATATGTTCTCTATATATGCTATATACACCACATGTGTTACCAAATCAAACTTGGGTCCACTCGCCCAAGAACAGCTAAGCCAAAACACTGACAACTAGACTACAGTGTGGGAAATTAACCCTTAATTACAAGACCAATCAATTGGAGCAGAGGCAGCCAATGCTGAAAAACCCTGAGTTCCTCAAAAGTTTACAAGCAAAGATTTTTAAAGTAAAAATGTGTGGCTGGGTGAGCAGCCTGTTTCTGATTGGTTGAATCTAAGATGAAAAAAGGAAGAGCTCTGGGACCCTGTCCATCAATCCTCTGGCTCTAGTCAGTCTGTTGTCCTTGTAGTCCTCATTTGGTCAGCATTTTCATCTGGTGGGAAAACTTGGGTCTCACTTTTTGTAAAAATATCTCAAAGATAAATAATAAGATAGTGTCTTTGATTCTTGAAGTCTAGTGATTCTCTCCTTTTTGCTTAGGCTACATCCTATGGCCTCAGCTATTTCTTTGTACTAACTTCCTTGAGTGTTAATGGTAAAACTCAGCTCCCTAATTGTTAGTTCGACAACCCAGTTCCCAGATTTTAAATTACCTTAATTTGGGTGACCAAAGCCACATTTTTGAGGGGCTTTATTGAGGAGGGAATACCTGATTGGTTTTCACATATACAATATATGAAAAAGAGAGAAAAGGATACAGAAAGCCAGAAAAAGACAGAGATGGAGACAGAAACTGAGACAGACAGAGACCAAGACAGAAACAGAGAGAGAAAGACAGAGACAAACAGTGACAGAGATGAGACATTCATTTAACTGAATTAAGGTAGCCAGTGTCAGTTCTGTTAGGGTGAGCAGAATTCAGTAAGCCATTCTCGCATCCAGATCTCTATCTATAGTAAATAAACAGGAGGGGCCAAGAGGTTTTCATATTACTGCAAATTTACTGGTGCAATTGGAATGAGGAATGTGGCAAGACCTCCCACCCTCATTTCTGAAACTAGACACTGGGCTGCCATGACCCTGACTTACCTAAGCAACTGCAGATGGAACAGTTAGGACAAAGTAAGGAGAGACCTGCAGGGCTTGGTACAAACAGGCCACATACACGGCTTGTTTTTCTTTTTCTTTGCTTAATGTACTCAGTAATTTCTTAAATTCTTAATTCAAATCTTTGTATTTGAATGTAGACTTTTAATTTATTTAGACTTTAATTAATATTAATTAGCATCTAGAATTGTAAGTAATATTTCACAAAACACGACTAAATAAATCCTATCCTCTCCTACCTCTCCACAATATCTAAAATGACCCTGTGATTGAATAGTATCTTTATTCTCTTGCTCTTGTTTTTAAGTCTTTAATATTTCAACGTATTGATTTGTTACCTTTTATTTTGCTAATTTAAAATTAAAAGAAAACTTACAAAATTAGCACCAGAAACGGATTTGCCAATTGTTCGTGTTTTGTCTCAATCATATATATCAATCATACAAATCTATCAATATCTAGATGTACATCTATCTTTATTCATATATATCATGGATATATATTCACCATCAAATTATTCAGGAAATGTTTTATTTTTGTAATATATGTTACATATTCATATTTGTAAATATCAATGCATTTGTAAACACTAAAAAATAAGAAATATTTAAGTGAATGAGACCTGAAGTTAGGCAAAAACATGGCACTGAAAGCAAAATACATAAAACAAAAAATAGATAAATCTTATGTTAAGAGAATAAAATAACGAGATACAAATGGGGGAAATATATGAAAATCACATACCCCAAATAATACTTAAATGTGGACTATATAGAAAACTCTCAAAATCCAACAGTAGAAAAACAGCTCAGGAGATGCCAGGCCCATGCATCCCCCAAGGCACCCATGCCAGAGCAGATAGGCACCACTGTGGGACACTCCCAGCCTAGCTCAGTGCACAACATATAGAGAGGGTCCCCAGAGAGGCTAGGAGAGGTGCTGGGCCAATACACTCTGAGGCACCCACGTCAGAGAAAGAAGACACTGCCACAGGACATCTAGCCCAGGCCAGTGTGCACCACCCAGAGAGGCCCTAAAGCCACCAGGCCCAAAGGGCCCAGAGCCACCCATGTTGGAACAAGTAGACACTGCTGCAGCACTCCCAGCAGAGGCCAGTCCCCATGGCCCAGAGAGGCCTGAGCCTCCTGCCCACAGGCACCAAGGCAGCCATGCCAAATTGGCAGTCCCTGCAGGATCCTAGCCAGACATTAGGGTCAAACAAGTGGACCATGAAATCCTCTGCCACAATCACTAAACACCAAAGGAAAGATACCAGAAATATGAAAAATCAAGAAAGCATACCACCAAAGGATAATAATAACTCTCAAGCTCAAGATCCTATCGAACAGGAAGTCCTTGAAATGGCTGACAAGGAATTTCAAGTGATAATTCTAAGGAAACTACATGAGATACAAGAAAACCCAGTTAGACAACACAATGAAATGAGAAAAAGTACACAGGACCTGAGAGAAGAAATGCACAAAGAAATCAATGCCCTAAAAAGAATGTAGCAGAGCTGTGAACCTGAAGAATTCATTCAATGAAATAAAAAGCACAACAGAGAGTTTAACCAGCAGGCTAGAACAAGCAGAAGAGAGAATTTCTGATCTTGAAGATGGGCTGTTTGAAATAACACTGGCAGACAAAAAAAAAAAAAAAAAAAAGCAAAAAGAATTAAAAACATTGAAGAAAATCAAAGCGAGATAACAGACAAACTTAAGCACTCAAATATCCAATCATGGGTATTCCAGGAGAGGAGGAAAAAGCAAGTGGCATTGAAAATATATCCAACGAAATAATGGAAGAAAACTTCCCAGATATAGGGAAAAACACAGACCTTCTGATTCAGGAAGCTCAAAGATCCCCAAACATATTCAAGCCAAAAATATCCTCTCCAAGACATGTTATAGTCAAATTGGCAAAACTCAAAGACAAAGAGTGAATCTTAAAAACTGCAGGAGAGAAGTGTCAAGTCATCTATAAGGGAGCCTCAATCAGACTAATATCAGACTTTTCATCACAAACCCTAAGAGCCAGAAAAGAATGGATGATATTAAAAGACAAAGATTGCTAGTCAAGAATACTTTACACAGCAAGACTATCCTTCTGAAATGAAGGACAAATAGTGTATTTCTCAGACAAACAAAAACTGTGGGAGTTCACTACCACATGGCCAGCCTTACAAGAAATTCTCAAGGGAGCACTGGGCTTGATACCTGAAAAACAACGACCACTGCCATAAATACTCAAGAAGAAACAAAACCCACTAGTAAAATAAAAATGCTAACAATAAAGAGAAAAAACGTTTATATACCACCCCAAGAAACCAACAAATACAGAAGACAAACAGTAAATCAGAAAGCAAGGAACAAAAGATACTTAAGACATCCAAACAAAAATCAATAAAATGCTAGCAGTAAACCAAAACTCCTCAGTAACAACTCTTAATGTGAAAGGATTAAATTCCTCACTCAATAGACACAGACTGACTGACTGCATTAAAAAGGTGGACCCAATTATATGCTGCCTTCAAGAGACTCACCTCACCTGTAAAGACACGCATAGACTAAGAATGAAAGGATGGAGAACGATATACCAGGCAAATAGAAATGAAAAACGAGCTGCAGTATCTATTCTTATATCTGATAAAATAGACTTAAAACCAAAAACCATAAAAAGAAATAAAGAGGGCCACTATATAATAATAAAAGGCTTTATCCAATCACAAATATATATGCACCCAACATCAGATAAGCCAGAATTATAAAGCAAACACTTTTAGACCTAAAGAATGAGATAAACACTAATACATAATAGCAGGGGACCTGAACACCCCACTCTCAATATTGGACAGATCATATAGGCAAAGAATCAGCAGAGAAACACAAGATCTAAACAACACTTTAGATCAATTGCACTTTACAGATATCTACAGAACATTCCATCCAACAACCTCGGAATATTAATTCTTCTCATCAGCATATGGAACATTCTCCAGGATAGATCACATGTTAGGTCACAATCAAGTCTCAACAAATTTAAAAAAAATGGAATTATCCCATGTATTTTTTCAAATCACAATGGATTAAAATTAGAAATCAATAACAAATGAAACTCTGGAAACAGTAAAAATACATGGAAATTAAACAGCATTATACTTAATGACATATGGATCCAAGAAGAAATTAAACAGGAAATCAAAAAATTTATTGAAACTAATGAAAATAATAATACACCATTCCAAAACCTGTGGTATATTGCAAAAGCAGTACAAAGGGGGAAATTTAAGGCATTAAATGCTTACTTCAGAAGAATGGAAAGATGGTAAGTAAACAACTTAACACTTCACCTTAAAGAACTAGAAAAACAAGAACAATCCAAACCCAAAGTTAGCAGATGGAAAGAAATAATTAAGATCAGAGCAGAATTTAAAGAAATTGAAACCCAAAAAATGATAAAAGGATCAATGAATCAAAAAGTTGGTTTTTTGAAAAGATAAATAAAATTGACAAACCATTAGCAAGGCTAACTAAAAAAAGAAGAGAGAAGATTCAAATAACAAAAATTAGAAACGAAAAAGGTGATATTACAACTGATACCTTAGAAATACAGGGAATCATTCGAGACTACTATAAACAACTATATGCAAACAAATTTGAAAATCTGGAGGAAATGGATTAATTTCTGGACACACTCAAGCTACCAAAACTGAGCCATGAAGATGTAGAAAATCTGAACAGACCAATAACAATAAAAGAGATTGAAACTTTTGTCAGAAGGCTCCCAACAAAGAAAAGCCCAGGACCAGATGGATTCACTGCAGAATTCTGCCAAACCTTCAAAGAGGAATTGATACCAATTCTCTACAAACTATTCCAAATGTTGAAACAGAGGCCATTCTCTCAAACTCATTCTATGAAACAAACATCACCCTGATGCCAAAACCAGACAAAGATACATCAAAAATAGAAAACTACAGGCTAATATCCTTGATGAATATAGATGCAAAAATCCTCAATAAAATGCTAGCTAACAGAATACAGCAACACATGTGCAAAATTATACACCACAATGAAGTTGGATTCATCCCAGTGATGCAAGGTTGGTTCAACATATGCAAATCAATAAATATGATACACCACATCAATAAAATCAAACACAAGAACCATATGATCATCTCTATAGATTCTGAAAAAGCATTTGACAAAATTAAACATTCGTTCATCTTAAAGACTCTCTACAAGTTAGGTTTAGACAGAAAGTATCTCAACATAATTAAAGCCATATATGATAAGCCCACTGCCAATATCATCCAGGAACTAGACAAGGATGCCCACTCTCATCACTCCTACTCAGCATAGTGTTGGAAGTAATATCCAGAGCAAACAGAGAAGGAGATAAAGGGCATCCAGATTGAAAAAGATGAAGTTGAACTGTTCCTGTTTGCAGATGACATGATCCTATATATTGAAGCCTCTACAAAAAAACTCTTAGAGTTGACAAATGATTACAGCAAAGTTTCAGGATACAAAATCAACACATAAAAATCAGTAGCATTTCTATACTCCAAAAGTGAACATGCAGAAAAAGAAATCAAGAGAGCTAGTCCATTTACAATAGCCACCCCCCCAAAAAACACTTAGGAATAAAGTTAACCAAGGTTGTGAAAAATCTCTATAATGAGAACTACAAACCACTGTTGGAAAAATTAAAAAGGACACAAGAAGATGGAAAGATGTCCCATGCTCTTCTATTGGGAAAATTAACGTGAAAATGTCCATACTACCCAAAGAGATCTACAAATTCAGGGCAATACCCATCAAAATTCCAATGACATTTTTCTCTGAATTGGAAAAAACCATCTTACCATTTATATGGAATAACAAAAGACCACAAATAGCCAAAGCAATTCTGAGCAAAAACAAACAAACAAACAAACAAAAAACTGGAGACATAATGCTACCTGACTTTAAACTATACTATAAAGTTATAATAAACAAAATAGCATGGTACTGGCATAAAAACAGGCACACTGATCAATGGAATAGAATAGAGAATCCAGAAATCAGCCCATACACCCACAGCCATCTGATCTCTGACAAAAGCACCAAGTGTACATTGGGGAAGAGACTGTTTCTTCAGCAAATGGTGCTGGGAAAACTGGATATCCATATGCAGGGGAATGAAAGAAGACCCATACCTCTCTTCATATACCAAAATCAACAGAAATGGATTAAATAATTAAATATATACCCTGAAACAATAAAATTCCTTAAAGAATACATACGGTAAACACTCCAGGAAGTAGGTTTGGGCACTGACTTCATGTATATGACCCCAAATGCATGGGCAACCAAAGGAAAAATAAACAAATGGGATTATATCAAACTAAAAACTTCTGCACAGAAAAAGAAACAACAGAGTTCAAAGACAACCAACAGTGTGGGAGAAAATATTTGCAAAATATACACCTGCAAAGGATTAATATCCAGAATATACAAGGAACTAAAACAACTTTACAGCAAAAAAGCAAGTAACCCAATTTAAAAATGGAAAAAAGAGCTGAATAGGCATTTCTCAAAGGAAGATATACGAATGGCCAACAAACACATGAAAAAATGCTCAACATCACTCAGCATTCAGGAAATGCAAAAAACCACACTGAGGTACCATCTCACTCTACTTAGGATGTTTAATATCCAAAAGACTGAGAATGATAAGTGCTAGAGAGGTTGCAGAGAAAAAGGAACCCTCCTACACTGTTGGTGGGACTGAAAACTGGTGCAGCCTTTATGGAAAATGGTCTAGAGGTTCCTCAAACAATTACAGGTAGATCTACCATATGACCCAGCTATTCCACTGCTAGGAATATACCCCGATGAATGGAAATCATCATGTTGAAAGGATACCTGCACTCCAGTGTTTATTGTAGCTCTGTTTATAATAGCCAAGAGTTGGAACCAGCCCAAATGTCCATCATCAAATGAGTGGATAAGGAAACTGTGGTATATCTACACAATGGAATACTACTCTCCTATAAAAAAGAATGAAATACTACCATTCACAGCAACATGGATAGACTTAAAGAAATTATATTAACTGAAATAAGTCAGGCACAGAAAGAGCAATAGCACATGTTCTCACTTATTTGTGGGAGCTGAAAATTAATAAATAAATACACAAAAAAATTGGGTGACAGGGAAGAAGATACATCAATCACAATTCCTTGAACTTAAGACAAGTGAACAGATATGATGTTGATGGAGGGGGACAGGGAATGGCAGCGAGGATTCAGTAAAGGGACATGAAAGTCAGCTACATTGTATATTGATAAAATTAAATTAAAAAGAAAAAACAAACAACTCAATAAAAAAAGTGGACACAAACTTATACAGACACTTCATCAGACTACACAGATGGCAAATAAGCATCAAATTAAAAAATGTTTAACATAATTAACCATTGGGGAAATATGAGTTTAAACCTTGATGAGACACCACTAAACTATTATTAACAAGGCATATATATACAAACACACACATATATATACACTTACATATGCACATATATATATATATATATATATATATATATATATATATATGAATGCATATATTAGCAAGGGCTGGCAAGGATGTGGAGCAGGAATTGAAACTGATATATTTCTGTTGGTAATGAAAATGAAAATGAAAAATGCTACAGTCACTGTGAAAAACATTTTGGCAGTTTCTTATAAATTAAATATACATTTATTATGCAACAAAACAATCTCACTTCTAGGTATTTAAAAATATAAAAATGTATGTTCAAAAACCTCTGTATATGAATGCTTATGGCTGCTCTATTCAGAATTGCCAGAAACATGAAACAACCCAAATGTTCCTCAATGAATGAATGGGTAAACAAACAATGGCACATCCATGCAGTGGAATACCACTCAGCAATAAATTGGAACAAACTACTGAACATGCACAATGTGGATGAATCGCAAATGCATTATCCCCAAAGAAGCCAGTCTGAAAAGTTAGCATACATAATGCTTCCATTTGTATAACATTCTGGAAAAGGCAACTCTGAAGATGAAAAGTAAATCATTGGCTGCCAAGGGTTGTAAAGGGAAGTTGTAACTTATGGGACCGCACCCTTTTTCCAAGCAAAAACAACAGATGGCCTAAATGGATAAAAGGGGGCACCCAAGGGAAGTTAAGGGGGAGGGCTAAGCATAGAGAGGCAAGGCACATGCACATTTGACCTTTTCAAGGATTGGCCTATGCTTGGAAATCCCTGCCTGCTAAGCATATAAGTATGATCTTTTGTGTTACAATAAACAGAACTGCCTGACAGAACCCCTGCTGTGTGTGTATGTGTTTGTTCCCTATCTGGGAGAGCAGTGGCGTGCTCACCCATCTCTTGGAATCTCTTTTCACCCCACGTCCTGGGGGGGAGAAAAGGGCAATCCCTTTGGCCCCAACCCTCTAGGGAAAGGAAAAACCTGTTGGGGTCCCGTGTGGCTGCCAGAGACGCCCAACAATAACTCAAAGGGGCAACATGGGGGATTTTTTTGGAATGATGAGACAAATTTGTCTTCTTATTTTGGTAGTAGTTACATGAAGTTATGCATGTATTAAAATGCGTAGAATTTCATAGCAAAAGAAAAAAGTCAATTCTAATTTTAATACTATAAGAAAAAGTAAAACAGGCTTACTATATGATCCAACAGTTCTGCATGTTGGCATTTACCCAAAGGAGTTAAAAACTTATGTCTACAAAAAACGTTCATACGGATAGGCTGTATTCATAATTGCCAAATGTTGGAAGCAACCAAACATATCCTTCAGTAGATGAAGGATAACTAAACTGTGGTACATCCAGCTAGTAAAATGTTATTAGGCAATACAAAGAAATGAACTATCAAGCTGTGAATAGACATGGAAGAAACATAAATGCATATTACTAAGTGCAAGAAGTCAATCTGAAAAAACTACATACTGTATGATTTCCACTGTATGACATTCTAGAAAAGGTAAAACTGTGGAGACAGTAAAAAGATCAATTGTAGTTAGGGCTGGGCAGAGGGAGGGATGAATAAGGAGATGTGAATTAACAGAATATATAGGATTCTTAGGCTGGTGGAAATACTCTGTATGATACTATACTTTTGAATACCTGTCATTATACATTCGTCCAAATTCACAAAATGTACAACAGCAAGAGTAACCCTAATGTGAACTATGGACTTTGGTGATAATGACATGTCCATGTTAGTTCGTGGGTTGTAAGTGATGTACCACTCTGGTGGGGGATGTTGATAATGGAGGAAGGAGGCTATATGCATGTGTGGTGTAGGGGGTAAATGGGGTAGCTTTGTATCTTCCTCTCAATTTTGCTATGAACCTAAAACTGCACTAAAGTCTTAATAAAAGTAAAACAGGGAAATAAGATACAAATCTAAGATACAAATCTTTCTTAATATGCATAAAACTGTTGCTTATTGTGGAAAAATTAGGAAATGCAGAAAAAAAATAGAAAACATTCAGAGATAGTGTCACATCTTTCATGCTTATGTACTCACTCTGGGTTATTTTTTTTAATAAATAAATTCTCATTCTATGCTTTTCCCGCCTCATTTAATTTTCTAAATACCTTTAGCCAAAGTCATTAGTGATTATAATAACTGCCTTTTTTGCTTATGCGATTTCCCATTTTTTTTCTTTTTATTTACAGATATTTTGTTACAAAAATGGTTCAAGATACGGTCAACAAGGAGAATTATGTGATGTTGTTCCTCCAGAAGTAATAAATTTTGGCAGTGTAGCAGGAAGTAAAATCCCCATTCCCATTTCATGATCTATAGTACTAAGAAGTTTTCCTCAAAATATGTATAATTTTAATGTGTAATTTTCAAAAATTTAAAGCCTGATTGCCCTACAAATATAAAGTGAGCATGTACCAAAGATTTACTTAATTCATTAATGAGGGAGCCAGCAACTTGATAAGGCAGGTCCAAAGTGAATTGGAGAGAGAGAACACAAGTAATTATGGCAGAAAGACATGATGCTTCAACTAAATTGCTAATTTAAAAACAAAACTGGATAATGTCCTATAGGACATTAAAACTGTAATTTTGCTGATATCATTTGACTCTCTACCAAATAAAAGTCACTTGCTAAGCTATGAGAGAAGAACCATTTTATCGTTCTAGGACAAGAATTATTTGCATTACTATTGGTTATTCACAAATTAACACCTCTCCTTCAGAGCTGTAAAATACACTAATGAATAGTAAAATGGGAAATCAACCAAAGGTATATGCACTTAGAGGCATGAAATGCCACTGCTTGACCCAGGAAGAATAAACAATGATCCCTTTTGCCTGTTTCCAAGTTTTAGATGTATTTTCCCAATAATTTTATATTTACAAGTTAGGGAATGAAGAAATTAATCATGATTACAGATCTATTTTTAAATGACTCAGGTAATTATGAATATGCAACATATTTTTAACAAGTATAAGTCTGCTGCATACCCCCTGAGGTAGAAAAATGTCACTTTCCTAAATGTTTTTAATCAAATGAACTCTGGAACTGCCTCTGCCTACCACTTAGTAGGGAAATATAATTGTTACTTTCACCGTTACTTATCTTGTATCGCTCCTTGTGCAGGACCACATGGTCCATTCGAAGACCCTCTTTTCATTCTCTCCATTGCATGTCTGTAGATTTTTGCCAAGGTTTCTAATGTCTAGCATCTAATATCTAGTTTCACAGTTAGTCATCACCACATGAGAGGTGCTACATTTGACTGGGGCTTAAATTTTCATGACTGGTGCAACTGACAGCTGTGTTTATTCTCTTAGCCTTTGGAGAACATCTTTCGTATAGAGCCATTTCATTAGGGCGCCCCCCCCCCCGCCCCCATCTCTTACTCATTTCCTTCTGGCTTTTCTAGGGCAATTCCAGACCTATTTCTTTTGGTTTTTTTTTTTTTTTTTTTTTTTTTTGACCGGTAAGGGGATCGCAACCCTTCGCATGGTGTGGTCCGCACCACGTTCAGCCAGTGAGCACACCTGCCATCCCTATATAGGATCCGAACCCGTGGCCTCGGCGCTCCCAGCACCGCACTCTCCCGAGTGAGCCATGGGGCCGGCCCCAGACCTATTTCTTGATGGACAAAACAAACATCGAACCACACCAAACATTCTAAATTAAAACCTCTGGGAATGTTTTCTTCACACTGAACTCATTAATTACAGGGTATATGTGTGTTTATGGGTGTATTTGTGGAAAGTAGAAAGGGTTGATAATAGCATCAGTGGCAGGTATACTGCAAAGTGAAAAAAAAATTAAGCTTCAGAATTCTACTTTGTAAGAGTCTCTTCCAAATCCCTAGAAAGGCCCTAGCAATTTGTTCACATGGAGATCATATGTTTCTATAAAATTTACAAAAGTAAAGGAATTTAACCACAATTGGTTAAACTACCATCTTTTTCCTATTTGAACTTGTAGGTAGATTCTCTTCAAATGTGGAGCGTGTAGAGACTGTGGGGAGAAGCATTGGAGCAGAGGGGAGAGTATCGGAGATTTGGATAAGGGGAGTTTGGCAGAATAGGATATATTTATTGGTTTGCAATATTTTCACAACTATTGCTAGCAAGGTTTCACAGGCTAGTAAGTACCAGAGTTGTAAAGGTAAAACTCACCTAAATTACCAATATTTTTTAAAAAATAAATTTTGACCAACCGTGCTAAATGACTAAATTACCTTTATTCTTTCCATAAATAATATCATGAAATCATTTTTATATGAAAAAAGATGATCAGAGTATACGACCAAAAAATAAAGGGACAGAAAGTATTATAAAGAAGAGTGAGACAGTAAATGATGCATTTCTTTCTGGATTTTGTGACATTTTTCAGTTTAAAAAAATTTTTTTAATTTGTTATTTCTTATGCTGAGTAAATGTTTACTTTCATACTTCATCGTAAATTCATACTTTTCTGTTCTATTCTCTAAAGAGAGCCCTCAAAATGAACTTTCAGGACCTACAAAATCTGAATTAAGCCCTTAATATCCTATCTTCGAAGCTTCAGCTCTTCTTAGTGTGGTCTGGAGGGTGTTTAGTATGCGGAAATTGCCTTTTTGTTATTTTGTGTCAGTCACAGAACTGAGAAAAAAATAAACATTACCATTTAAATAGATTATCCTGACCCACATTATGTTTTATGTTGTCATTACCTGCTCTTGATGAAATATTCGGGCTATTTAAAAAATAGTACAGTGACCTGTGTTACCAGCAGACCAGGCTCAGCTTGCCCTCTTGCACTAAACAAATGACTGGAAAGTCCAAAAGTTGGTGCAAGGATCGAAAGGTTTATTTAGATAACCGGCATCTGGGGGATGACCAGGTTAAAAATCATCCCGTCTTCTGATGTCTGTTCTGGGGTTTATAAAGGGGAAGAGGTGTGAAGATGAGGTAAGAGCTTTCATCCTGCAAGAAAAGGGGGAAAAGGAGGAAGCTGGGATCAACAGATGGTCTGAGTCAGATGTCAGAGTCCCCTGATGGACTGGGTGCTTCAGCATCGTAAAGTCTGCAGCTGGTGAACTGGTCAGCTTCAAGCCCTTGGTGTAATCTTAGGTTGGAGTCCTTATTTCCTAGGGAGAGCTCAAAGATAATAAACTCAGTCAAACATCATTAAAAGATAAAAATACCCGACTTGGACCTCTAATTAACGCGGATGCAATTTTCTTTTAAGTAAGAGGGAGAGCCGATAATCAGCTAGGTTGTCTTGCCTGTCTCTTATATTTCCTCTGTTTGCAGCTAATTAGGGAGATAAGAAAAACAAGAAAACTTAGCTTCAATCCTTAACTGTAGGTGTACAACCTCTAACGTAAATCAACATAAGAGGGTGTGATTTCATTTCTAGGCAGTCTCAGCCATATGGTCAATTCCTCTGTTAACCTCAAGGAATTGATGATTATCTCTTCCCAAGTTAATGGCTGATGGAAATTTTCTGATTGGTCTTAGATATGCCAAAGACGGCTGTTTTTCTGGCTGGCTAGGGTCCCTTTCGCCTGGATATTATCAGTCTCACCAAGAATTTTTAGATTTTCTTTTATTTCTACAGAATAGAGAAGAAAATCTACCTGTAGTTTGTATATATATAAACTCAAGGAATGTGTGTACATATTCTGTTGCCTCCATCTGTTCTTGAAAAAAAATTTTCACAGGCAACCAACAAAAAATCTTATCAAATCTGCCCAGATTGTGAATTAAAACTGCATGAAGCAAGTCTGCACAATTCCATCCCCCATGTCTACTGCACCTCAAATGAAAAGTGTGTGTGGCAAAGATATTTCTTGGCCCATAACAAGAACAACAGTAGCGAACAGTATGTAATGTATAGTGATGCTGCTGGCTTAATTAAATTAAGTGTTAAAAGTACAAGTGCTAGTGATATAACTCACAAACTTTATTTTTAAAGTTTTTTAAAATCATTAATGCTTTCTACACAAATAACTAAAAACTATTTAAATACTGTATTTGCTAATAGCCATTGTTCCTGTTTAAGACAGCACATTTTTTCCAAAATTGCATTACGATATCTGTGAAGGCATAAAAGTATGACAACACACAATTAAATTAACACATAAAACTAACAGTGACAGCAATCTAATTTCAGAGGAATTTGCATTAATTATAAGGCATACAAAGCACAAAATGAGAATCATTTTGAGAGTTAAAGCTGAAAAAATTTACCATTGGAAAGTAAACAGACCCATTTGCCAGAAAGATGAATTTGAGAAATTTTCTTTACCATTTTCTTTTTCCTGATTTGGAGATCTCGGGCCTGCATGATCAAGAAACTCGAGCAGTCTTCTCTACATCATGCTGATTTCAATTTGCACTTAGGAATGCATCCCCTAATCCTCTATCCCAGCTTCCATCCCTCACACAGTATCACATCGTTTTGTACTTTTTTTTTTTAATCCTGTACTCTAAAACCTCAATGCAAGGAATGGATACTTCAGGACATAGAGGCATAACAGTGTCACATTGCATCTTTTATTTTTTTTAAGTTTATGTATTTATTAATATCATTGTGTTTTTACATTCTAAGATGTTGTTGCAGAGCAATTGGGTGGGAGGAGGTAAGGGGAAGGGGGAAGGAAATAGTGTGGGAGAAGGAGGAAGGAGGAGGGGCATGTTTGAAGCCTGTAGCACCTCCCTCATTCCTGCAGGGGAGACCAGGGGGCTTCCAGCTGTGGCTTGGTCACTGCAGAGCTGGATGCAGATTCAAGGACATGCTGCTCAAGCCCTTGACCCCTCATTGCCCTGGCTCAGGATACCAGGGGGCTTCCAGCAGTGGTTTGGTGGTCATCGCTGAGCTGGTTGTAGATTTGGGGGTGTGTGGTCACACACATTGTATCTTAAGAGGCATTACACAAGTGCAATGGACTAACTGTTTGTCCCCACCCCCACCCCCCGCCAAATTAATATGTTAAAATTCTAACCCACAATGTGGTGGTATTAGGAAGTGGGACCTTTGGGAGGTGATTAGTCACAAGGGTGGAGGCTTCATAAATGAGACTAGTGCTCTCATAAAAGAGACCTCAGAGAGTTCTCTAGCTCTCTTTCCACCATATGAGGACTTAAAGAGAAGCACACAATCCAGAAAAAGGTCCTCACCAGAACCTAACCATGCCAACACCCTGATCCTGGACTTCTAGTCTCCAGAACTGTGAGAAAATAAATTTCTGTCGTTTATAAGCCACCTAGTCGATTGTACTCTGTTTTAGTAGCTCCAACTAAGGCCCCGAGTAAGCAATATATCAGGAGAGGGAACGAATGAAAAGTACTACGTCTTGTAGAATGTATTCTCTCTTGTATGTTATCATTTCAGAAGATTATAAAAAGACAGGATGAGTGAGGATGATACTGCAACCCAGTGGAGCCACAGGAGGTGAATGTGATGCATTGAGCATGGGGGTAGGGGCTGGACCTTCACTCAGTGCTGCAGGGACCAACTGAAGAGGCAGGTTTTGTCACTCCCAAATTGTGGTGCTTCTAGGGATTTGTTTTTAAATTGAGCATTCTGCCATTTGAGCTGTTTACATAGAAATTAAGGCTATACAATAAAGTTGCTTGTATGCCATGGTCTTGTCCAATCTCTGGGGTTGTTCTATGTTTCATTGTGCTCACTGTCTATTTCCCGCTAAACCTTTCCTCTACACTATCAGGAAGAACAAGGTAAGGGATTAGGGCCATGTGCAAGCCACGTACCCTTAATTTGGGGGAACAATGAGTCTGGAGAACTTTTTCCTTTCAAGGATGAGTGAAAAAGAAAAGAAAGACTTATATAGGACCTATAAAAAACATATTTTCTAAAAGAAAAAATATAAAATAAAACAAGCCTAAACATGTAGAGGCCTACCTCCAAAAATTATTTAATGCATAAACAGAAGAAATTATTTAAAAATTAAATGGCAGTAGTACTGGTTAGAGTAAAGCCTCAACAGTTGTACCTATGAAGTTCTAATATAGGATAATTTAAACAAGGCAAGGGTTTGTATTTCAAACAACAGTACAGCCAACCTAAGAAGGCAGTCAGGTTTCTTCTGTGGGGTTATTTAGGGACCTAGGTTTCTGCCATCTTTTAGCTCTGCCATGTTTATACTTGCTCCATTGTTGAAGTCCATTGCCATATTCACACTGCAGATCACACAAAGGTAGAAAATACAATGTCCAAGGAAAGTAGGTTATTTATATTTTACAAATTACATAGAAGTAGAAACTACTACTTCCTCTAATCTCTTTTGCTGGATTAAATCACATGGTCACAGCAAGTTACATTTTGGGGAAATATAGTCTCTACCTGTGCTGCCATGTGCTAAAAGAAAATAGAAGAACCTATCTTTAGAGAACAACCCAAAGGTTGTTCATTCAGTATACAAGTCAACATAAATTCTGTGAGAGATGCACAAAAGCTACAGGGACCAAACAGGCTGAGATGAAGGTAGAAAAGAAAGGGGAATTGTCTTGAGTAAGAAATAGATACAAGTAAACCCAGAGAACAAGATTAACAATGGAAAATTCCATCAGCAAAACAAAGGATACAATTCATACCTGAGAAGAAGACAAAAATGATGATAAATTAAATGGTAGATATTGATGGAGAAAAACAAAATAATTTAGGATTAATATAAAAAGTATACATGTTCTCAAAAAGGAGAAATATAAGTACTAAAAATACATATTGTGTACATATCATTTATTTTTATAAATATATGGGTTGGGTTATGCTGTAAGTATATTTATAACTTTATAGAAAAGTGCCAAACTGTTTTCCTAAGTGGCTCTATCATCTTGCATTTCCATCAGCAATGTATGTATCTCGTTGTTCCATATCCTTATCAGCACTTGGTTTTGGCAAGGCTGTTTACTTGTTTGTTTGTTTCAGTCTTTCTAGTGTGCAGGTGGAAGTATTTGTTTGTTTCAAATATCATTTTCCAAATGACTAGTAATAATGAATATGTTTTCTCATCATTTACAATCCATATATCTTCTCTGATGAATTGCCTTTTCAAATATTTCTGCCCATTTTGTGTTGTAATTTTTGTCTTCATATTGTTATGAAGATTCTCGATTCATGATTCTAGATTGATGTCTTTATCATACATACAAGATATTTTGCACAAATTTTCTTCCAGTCTGTGGCTTGCATGTTAATTTTCTTAGTGTTGCTCTTCAGGAGTAGAAGATTCAATTTTGATGACATCACATTTATCTATCTCTTTTTTTACAGTTTGTCTTTTTTTGTGTACTACCTAAAAAATCTTTGCCTAACCCATGGTTACAAATATTATTCTTGTTTCCGTTTAGAAGTTTTATAGTTTTATCTCCTAGATTTAAGTTTATGATGTATTTTGATTTTCATTGTATGTGTTATGAAGTAAGGATTGAGGTTTCCTTTATATTGCTTATGGATTTCCAAGAGATCAATTGACCATATAAATTGTGAATAACTCTATATCATGACCATGTAAATTCTGTACTCTTTCTCATGCTATATACTGTCTATTATTATGCCAACATCACATTGTCTTGATTACTGTAGCCTCATAGTGAGGCCTGAAAACAAATAAATCCTCCATCTTCATTTATCTTTTAAAACAATGTTTTAGTTCTAATTCCTTTGCTTTCCATTTAAGTTTTTTTTAATTTGTTTGTAAGTTTCCAAAAACTGCCTGGAATTTGATTGGACTTGCGTTGATTTTAGCAGAAGATTTTATGCAATGCCTCAATCCAAAGCAATGCAATTATTGGTGCAAATTTAAAAACTACCCAATTAGAGAGCACAAGGGGCTACCCAGTTAGAGAAGTATGGAAAGCATGTGGAAATTATGTGGGCTTTTAATTAACTATATAACAAGGAATAGAGCCAGTTTTTCAGTGAAGGTTAAGGTAGAGTACAAATCCAACTTATTTATAATCAGTCAAAGAAGATTTTGTTTAGAAAATGCTGACTTTTAACAAGGTTTCAGATTTGTATGTTTATTCCAGCATGATTGTTGAAAAGATACCCTTACTATTATGGAATTGCTGCTGTTATGTTTATATAGTTTCAAGATACCATTACATGCATTAGAAAATCCCTAAAATGTTTTTTAGAGAATGAAAGCTTTGCTGATTCTACAAGTAAAATTTACCACTAAATGGAAATATCTTTAACATTTTGCTTAGCATAATTATTGAATAAAGCATTCTTAAATGTTTATCTTTTTTTCCTACTAGTGGCAATGCATGAAATAAAGGGGAAGTATCAACAGACCTACTTTTTGCAAACATGACCACATTAAAAAATATATATATATGGAAAATTGTGAAAATGGCAACATTATTTATTTTATAAGCTTAAGATTCTTTTGGGTAACCATAATTACATTGTTTCTTAACTAGGTACCATGGCCATAACTCCAACAGGATCAAATACTCATATTTTCTGCCTTTATTCAAATGTCCAAATAATTTTTACAAATAACATTTTAATAATAAAAGAAAGTGATAGGATCCGAAGTGTATTATGCTAGTAGGAGAAGGGAGAGGTGGTTATGATTAGCCATATCAAGTATTAATAATCCAAACCAAATGTATTAGTGTAATAATCCAGTGTAAAATAAATGATCAGAAGTGGAATACTAGCAGTTTTAGTGTTTGAAATTTTCATCAATCTGTTCATTTATGGAGGAGACTCTGAGAGTAAAAATTTTTGAATTCATATGTCAGTACTATAAGTTCTTTCTCCTGAGAAAATGTATTGTGACATAAATTATAGAATGGTTTGATATTTGCCTACATTCCAGACATGACTACATTGCATTTCCATTTAGTGATGTTAACTGGACTCTGATATAAATCCATATTCTTTTTATCAATAATTCTATTCTATCCGTCTCATAAGACAGTTCTTTTTTTTTTTTTTTTTTTTTTTGAAAGTCAATGGCTGATGCTGGATTTTGATTGTTTAATTATGTGCAGTAGTCTCATCTTAAAGTGTTTGATTATCTACTTGTGGAAATCACACAAATCTATAGGATACAAAATGATGTCTGGTTGTTTTTGAAAGGCCCTACCACAGTCTGCTACTTAAAGGGTGTCATTTTTCTCTTCTATCAAGAGTTACATTACTGACTCATTAAAGAATAATGAGCTTACATTCACTTGGATGCAGCCACTGTCTGAGGGCATCATTAGTCTTGGCAGAATCATACCTCTAGGAACCGTTAGTTTACTCTTAGGGCATGAGATAGTCACATAAAACTTGCAAAACTGTCCTTCATTTTATAAAGTCTAACTTTCATTTTATGATATATGTCATATAATGTTAAATTAATGTCACAGGACATGGGTTATATCTGTGCTGATATTAGGGGTCTACATTACTTGTTTTCTTCAACATGTAGGCAGAGTGCACAATAGTGGATCATTTGAACTTACCATCTTATAATGTAGAACAGTCATGCCCTCAGGAGTTACTGAGCTGTGAAAGGTTATTTTCCCCCATATGTAATGATTCCAGGCTGTTTTCCAGCTAGTCATAACTTTGACTACGGCTCTCTTTCTTTTATTCACTTCTCAGCACAAGCATATTGATGAGTCTTAATCCTTTCTCTCATTTCTTCTAATGTTTTATCATTAGCAGTTCTACTAAAGACTTAAGGTAACAAAAGAATCCAGAAACAAAACTTAGTACACAAAATACAGTATCTGTCAGTTTAGTTGCTAATGGCTATATTATTCATTCACAAAATAAAATGCATGAGCTGGAGTAACAATTATGCCATTTTTAGATGTTAGGTAAATATCCTTTACTATTGCCTTTTACTTCCCATTTTGCATTTATGAAATTGTCAGAATTCTGTTCACCAAAAAAAAACCAAAAAGCACTCATTATTTTGTCTCATCAATCTATACATTTGTTCAGAGGGTAAAACTATGGGAAACTGAATTGCATCACAGAAATTTAAATTGTTACTTTAGAACATTTTTCCTTTATGTTCAATATTCACTTTGCTTGGTGTCACAGCGTGTTGATTTTAACCAAACACAGGAGCATTCAAAGTGGACTTTCAAGTCAAGACTTGAAAGGCTTCACAGGATCAGACACAGTACAAGGTGGGCGGATAAAATGGTAAAAGCAAAGTACATCAGAATAAAAATAACATTAGTTTAACATTTTCTAACCCTGCAGCTTTTTATAGAAAGTTATATGATCTAAAAATATTTTTTAAAACCCTTCCAGGCATATAAATAACCACATAAGAAACATCAAATGTGAAAAACAAAATAAGACAAAAAAATCTTTTTTTTTTTTTTTGTAAGATTTACAGTGTAGGATAAAAGGGAAGAAATGACTTCATGTTATTATTTTTGGAAAAAATATGTTTCTTAAAATTCTTTCTACTAACCTATATCATCACATTTTAGGATTTGAATTTACTTCTTCATAGTTCTGTCCTCAGTGCTTAGAAAAAGAAGGGTGTGTAATATGTGCAGAATAAGTACATTTTTTTAATAAATAAATGAATGAATAAACTATCAGGTAATGAAGCAATTGTTTATTGCGTTAGCCCAAAATAATTTGAGTGGGCTATATCTCTTAAACCAGCTTTGTAGTCACATGAAGGTGAATCAAAGTCAATTTTTTAAATTGCCCTTTAAACAGCCATAGAATTCTTCCTTTGTTAGGCATGTGCCCTTGGGCAAGTTAGTCACCTCATTTCCCTCCTTTGGATATCTAGAAAACTGTGTCTATAGGAGTACCTACCTTATTCTGAGGAAAAAATAATGATTCATGTAAAACACCTTGAAGAGTTCTTGGCTGATGATAAATCCTTAACAAATGTAAATTATCATCTACTATTATTTCACTTTATACATGAATTAAGCTCATTGAACTTAAGTAATTTATAACTGAGTTCTAAATAAGTTTCATATGGCCATGAGCACTAAAAAAACAAAAACCAAACAAAATATTTACATCTATATATTTCTGTTTATTTACTGGTAAAGTAGTAAGTCATGCTTATCCGGAAATAATCATAAGCACTGATGACTTTAAGTTTAAAGTGTAAGACTGCAATTTAGAACAACTTTGAAAATTATCAAACTTTGTTCAAGGCTGGAAAATGATTTGTTCACCCCATCAACGAAATGTTTTTATACATTCAGGGACACCCCATAAATATGTACAGATTGTATTTCACACAATAGCCTACGCCCAAAAGGGAAACTGAGGCAAATTTACACAGATGGCTCTGCTCAAAGCTGCGTGCTTTGGTGTGCAGTGGTGACTGTCTGCAGGAAAGGAAGGTTATTTGTGATTCACACAAAGGTGCCATATTGGCTAGCAGCAGCCTCGTGAACCCACAACCCAGTGTTGGTGAATTTAGCTACAAATTATTTACTCCCACTACTATTAATATGGATGTAAAACACTAGTTATGTTCATTTCTTTGTTCTTATCTTAAATAATATATCTGAATATAAATAGAATCTTTTATATTTTCCTCCAGTGCCTCAATAATTTGCCTGGAGCACATCATTTTAGAGACTACTCATTTAAAGTTTAGTTCATTAAAAAGCTGTTTACTAATGGTGTTGCAGGCTTCACACAACCATGTTCTTGTCATTGTGCTATTTGCTGAAGATACACCGATGAATAGAATGAATTCCTTGTGTCTCCCTCATACACACTCTCACAGTCTAATGGGATTTGAGGAGAGACACAAACAGATGATCACAATATTAATTAGAACTCAGAAGGATAGAGGAAGACCCGGAATAAGAATAAACATTGAAACCTAGGCTGGATGGGGAGTTTAGAAGCTTGTGCATCGAAGAGGTGGAATTTAATTCATAATCAATCTGACTCCCAGATTCATGATCATTAACCTCTATGTTTCAGTCACCCAAGACAAAACAAACCTAGATAAAACAATATGCAACTCTAGGTTCACCGAAAGTGAACAACATGTGGGTGAGAATTACAGTCGGCTTTGGACAGGACCCTAAGAAACTCCAATTTTCAGTGACAGACAGAGAAATTAAAATCTTGGGAGAAATAAATAGAAGGACTAACCAGAAAGTAGTGAGGAAAACTGAAAGTCGTAAAGAGATGCCAAGGGAGTAGAAAATATCAAAAGAGATTAATAGCCAAACAGTGCAGTAAGTCAAAAGCAAAAATAAACATGAATAAAAATAAAAATTGGGGGATTTGGTAATTGGGAGGTCATTAGGAGTTCAGTTTGGTTGGATGATTTTGGTTTGTTTTATTAATTTTGAAATGCAACATTACAATAGTAATAAAGAAAAATAGTTTACAAGCTACCATAATTATTTATACTTTTAGAATAGAAAATGAATAATGAGGTCATGGAGGGGTAGTGCAGAAAGCCATTCTCACAGAATTAAGTTTTATCTCTTTTGATCATAATATTTCCTTCTGTAAGTTTCCTGAAAAAAGATCTTCTGCTTAAAATTGACACATTTCTACACAAACTATTGGATATATTCAACTGTATGATTTTACACCTGAACCCAGACCTACTTGATGTATGGCTCCTCATTTTCATGAGATACATTCAGCTACAAGCAATGGCACAGATGTAATTGTCACATTCCAATCAAAAGGTTAAGACCTCTAGTCTTTGTTTCTCTTCTTTTACAATGTTCTCTATAACCTGTGCTATCACAAAGCTTAAAATACGCTGTCTTAAAGTATGAGTTCTCTGTGATTCTGTCAGCACAGTTTCTTTTGTTCCCACTTTTCTGATAAGTATTATTTTCTATAATCCAAAATATGTAGCAATACTACTTATATGTAACTAGCTCAGTTGTATCTATCATTATTCATAGACTCACTATATTTTAATGTTTCAAGAGACTTAAGGGAGGATTATCTGACCCAATCAATTTGGTTTCCAAGCCTCTTAAAATATAAAGTAATTTACACCACTTTTTAAAATTAAATGATGCTTGCCGGTGTCTTTTATTATCATACTACTGAAACAATGTTGAGGATGTCCCCTTATGCAATTGCTTTAGAATTTCTAATTTCAGCAGATGATTGTTGACTGGCCTTGATTGAATTCTATGGGTGGTACAAGGAGTTATAAAAATATATGTATGGTGCAATATGAAAGGAGGCAATGATCAAAGCGAGTGAATTGAATTTTTTTAATTTTTTTTTTTTTAATTTTATTTTGTCGATATACATTGTAGCTGATTATTGCTCCCCATCACCAAAACCTCCCTCCCTTCTCCCTCCCCCCTCCCCCCCAACAATGTCCTTTCTGTTTGCTTGTTGTATCAACTTCAAATAATTGTGGTTGTTATATCTTCTTCCCCCCCCCCCCGGTTTGTGTGTGTGTGTGTGTATGTGTGTGTGTGAATTTATATATTAATTTTTAGCTCCCTCCAATAAGTGAGAACATGTGGTATTTCTCTTTCTGTGCCTGACTTGTTTCACTTAATATAATTCTCTCAAGGTCCATCCATGTTGTTGCAAATGGCAGTATTTCATTCGTTTTTATAGCTGAGTAGTATTCCATTGTGTAGATGTACCACATTTTCCGTATCCACTCATCTGATGATGGACATTTGGGCTGGTTCCAACTCTTGGCTATTGTAAAGAGTGCTGCGATGAACATTGGGGAACAGGTATACCTTCGACTTGATGATTTCCATTCCTCTGGGTATATTCCCAACAGTGGGATGGCTGGGTCGTATGGTAGATCTATTTGCAATTGTTTAAGGAACCTCCATACCATTTTCCATAGAGGCTGCACCATTTTGCAGTCCCACCAACAATGTATGAGAGTTCCTTTTTCTCCGCAGCCTCGCCAGCATTTATCGTTCATAGTCTTTTGGATTTTAGCCATCCTAACTGGGGTTAGATGGTATCTCAATGTGGTTTTGATTTGCATTTCCCGGATGCTGAGTGATGTTGAGCATTTTTTCATATGTCTGTTGGCCATTTGGATATCTTCCTTAGCAAGTGGTGCTGGGATAACTGGATATCGATATGCAGGAGAATGAAACTAGATCCATACCTCTCACCGTATACTAAAATCAACTCAAAATGGATTAAGGATTTAAATATACACCCTGAGACAATAAAACTTCTTAAAGAAAACATAGGAGAAACACTTCAGGAAATAGGACTGGGCACAGACTTCATGAATACGACCCCAAAAGCACGGGCAACCAAAGGAAAAATAAACAAATGGGATTATATCAAACTAAAAAGCTTCTGCACAGCAAAAGAAACAATTAAAAGAGTTAAAAGACAACCAACAGAGTGGGAGAAAATATTTGCAAAATATACATCTGACAAAGGATTAATATCCAGAATATATAAGGAACTCAAACAACTTTACAAGAAGAAAACAAGCAACCCAATTAAAAAATGGGCAAAAGAGCTAAGTAGGCATTTCTCTAAGGAATTTTTTAAATTTTTGATCAACCTCAGTACAGTATCAACTTTTTTTGTCAGAAACAACAAATTTAGCTATTGCTTTTTATGACATCTGTTTTGTATTTTTATTTCTATTTAATTTTTTGTTATTAGATGGCTTGTTTGGTCATCAGTTGTCCCAAATGAAGCCAGGTACTGTTTTCAATTTTCTTTTAGTTCAACTTTCTTTTACAGCAACTTGTTTAAAGTCTATCTCATTTTAGTTGTTTATACAAATACTGACATTATGATGGTGGAAATGCGGGGAAGGAAAATGATGAGCTATTATCACATTAGTGAATTAGTTCCATTTAAGTGAAAAATAAAGGGTTTAACATAATGATATTCTTTATTTGATTCCTTTGACATATCAGATATTCATTATAAACCAGAAAGAACATCTATTTTCAAAATAGTTTTTATTACATGATAGAGCCATTTACATTTAATCTTAATAAACATTTTGCCTATTGTTTTTTTCTAACAATTTGTTAGATTTTGTTTTAGTTAATAGTCTTCTTTAGGCTTCATGCCATTGGGTTTGCAGGCAAACCAGTATTTTATCTATCTTTTACATAAAAAATAATATTAATAATAATTTAACACCAGGTAACTGACTTGTATAATTCATATTACAAAATTATTGTTAGTGAGAAACATGACAAGGTTATTTAAAACACGATTTTTAATAAAATTACATTCATTTAATGAAAATCAAAGTAAAGAACAAATGTATTCAATGTTTAAAAACAACAAATAAAAATATCTAGTGTGCTATTGCAAGTTTCAAAAGAGATGAATTGAATGCTAATAAAAGACTTAGTAAAGAGAAGAAAGGCTTTCAAGTGATTAATTTACTTTAAAACAAGTTTACTTAAAAAGTAAGAAAGAATATGGTAATATTGATTATATTAAAATATGATTATTTTAGAAAAGAATGTAACAACATTTTTGTTTGTCCATACTTTATGAAATAATAATGCAAACATATTCCAGTACAAATTTCTCGTACATCCTTGGAAGCATTCTCTATCATGTATTACTGATCAGATTCAGACTCAGGAGCAAACTCATAAGATCCATTTAACATGGAAACAAATAAGCATGCTGAAAAAAACGCAAGACTGAAACATTAGTTCTTAGTTTTTTTACAGTTTTTTCGAGTCACTGGCCAAGTGACATAGGAACTTTATTTCAACGAGAGCAAGAGAGTAGCATGCATTAGGTGATTGCTGTATTCAAGACACTACGGAGCTCTTCAGGTACTCTGATTAAATATTCGCATCTATCTAAAAAATGGATTGTTACTCCCATTTTACAGATAAAGAGGTCATTTGCCAAAGATCACACAACTAGTAAGTAAGTGGCAGAGCCAAGATTCATACTGAGACCTGTATGATCCACATCACATGTTCTCAACCAATATGCTGTGCTGACCTATAAGTTGTTTACTTCAATTGGAACATCTTTGCAATGAGGACATAATTTCTACTGTATTTACTTATAGAATTTTGTCATAGATTTTATTTTCATGAAAATTTAGTCTTCCTGTCCCACCCCGGTGTTACTGGCTTGTTCATGAGACATTCTGGTCAATGTCTTGTGAGTAAATTTGGTATGCCATGTATGAACAAAAGATTTAATGAAAATGGTCTAGTTCACCTTGGTCTATCCTGTGTGTCTACCCTCTGTTATGAGAATAGAATATTCCAGGTAAAAGCTGTTCCTTTAGCCTGGATCATGGAATGAAATGTCTGGTGGAGTGAAACTTTAGTCAACCCATAGACCTACATCAGAACCTAAGACAAACTGCAGGCCTCATGCAACATGAGAAAGAAATAAATACCTGTTTTTGCAAACCACTTTGATTTAGTGGTGTGTTTGTTACTTCACTCATCAAGGCTGACTATAACATAAGGTGATATGAAGATCAAGTGCTATAATGAATATGTTGCTATTATATAAGTAACTGGTTGAAATATTTTCCCCTTGAGGAAGTATCTTCCCAAGCAATTAGAAAAATTAAGTGTTCATTGAGCGAGGAAATATTATCTTTCATTAGCATAGTGTGGGGAAAATGGAACAATTTGCTCAGGCTCCCCTCGCCTCAGAGCCCGGTCAGGGTCCTTCTGTAAACACTGTGTGGATGGAGTGAATGCACCTGCAGGGAGCCGCTTTGGCTGGTGTTTTACTGGCTCAGGTGCCAGCCCTGAGCAGCCATGTTTTTCCAGACCTGCAGCTTCCAAGGACCGTGTGGCTGGTTGCCTAGCATATCCACCTGCATGGAGGGGTCTGGTGACCCCATGGAGACCCTGGCCTGTGAAGGGTTTGTGACCCACTCTGTGAATGGGCTTGAGGGCTCTGGGAGCTCCAGACCCAGCCCTAGCTCAAGCATGGGCCCAATCGGTGCAGGATTACCGGCAGGTAAAAGAGCCACGACAACTAGCGTGGTCGCCTAGCTTTACAATTGGCTCAGGAATAGGATTAAGAGCTAGACAACTGGCGCTGTGTGAGGATTTGAGACATCAGCCTCGCAGTAGTCCTTGTTGTAGCCAGACACACAGTTAGAAAGAAATAATTTTCCTAAATCAATACTGAGTCTTAAATTTTCAGCATCCTCAGTATCCTTATATAAATGTCTACAGAGAATTTCCAAGGATTTTCAAATAAAATTACTGCTTCATCTGAAAAGATTTACTACATCTTGAAATAAAACCTCAAGAATGATGCAATTTTAAGGTACTCTTTTCTAGTCATTATCCTTGGAATTAATTTGGAAAGGGTTGTATTGTTTTATGACAAGATTCAGTTGAAATGATTAATTAAACAGTTAATTGGATAATCTGTTAATAGACTGTTGAAACTTTTCCCCAGTATTATTAAATGTCTAGTTGTACCACAATTTTCATCTGTAAACCTTCAGTGCCTTGAAGGCAAAATGTGTGTTTTTCATCTCCATATTCTCTGTACTTTTTGTAGAAACTAATTCAGATAAATCATTCAATAAATGTTAGAAATGGGCATTATAACAACCCAGAAGTCCTAGTTTATTAAATAAAGTATTATGGCATTGGAGAGCATTGTCCATTTATGTTTATGCATCTTTTAGGTCACCTAATTGTCACTTGGCAATCTACAAAGCATTTAATATGCCTTATCTCTCCCAGTCTTCACAACTAACTGAGCTATGTCTATTTCAGATTTACTTAAAGATACTCAGAGATATTGTTCAATATCACATTTTTGACAGGTATTAAAATTAGGATTTATCAGCTTCTTACTCCATAGCTTGTGTTCTTCTCAATCATGCTTCTTAGAAAGTGAATACTGAGGCAGGAAAACAATTCAGAAATAGTCAAACATATTCCTGTCTTATGATCTTTTTCATTATCTAGTAAATTGAGAAATTTGTGATTTGAAAATATATACACAGTCTTATTCTAATTTTATAAACACTGTACAGATTATCCTAATGTGAAATAAAAATTCAGACTGTTTTTTAGGAGTTCTAGAGAAACTCAAAGTAAATGCCAATGATATTTGTTGTAAGCATTGCAAATATTAGAAAAATTTAGAGGTAAAATAAACCTAAGAGAAGAACAAATATATTAAAGCATTTCAAATCAGAGTATTATTTTAAGAAGAGCAAAACCTGCTAGTATGATATTTTTTTAGAAAGAAGTATTACCTAATTTTACTTACCTTACATTCACATTGCATTTAGCGCTCTGAAGACATGCCAAAATATGTTAATGCCATGCCACTAACATGCTAAACAATACCAAAGCTTTTGAATATATATATGACTTTTTCTAAAATTAAATCGTTAGATTAAAATCTGAGGGAATGTTTCATTTTTCCATGAGGATATCATTGGTTTTAAAGGAGCACCCATCAATTAACAAGTATTTATTGAAGGCTTCCTTCTGTTCATTACTTTCTAGGTAGATGAGATGCTCAGATTATGGTAGGCAAACCTAAGATGACCTTAATGATTCCTGCCACCTGGCATTCATCTCCTTGTATAATTCCTTTCTGTTGAGTGGGAGTTGGACCTAGTGACTTGCTTCTAACAAAACAGAACAGGACAGAAGCCATGGGATGTCACTTCTAAGGTTAAATTTAACAGTGACTCAGGCTTCCATCTTGGATGCCCTGTTGGAAAACCAGCTGCCATGTTGTGAACTGCCCTATGAAAAGACCCATTTGCCAAGAAACTATGTTTATGGTCAACCAGTGAGGAATTACCTTGATGTCTGCCAACAGATCTGTGAGTGAGTTTGAATTCAAAGCCTTCCACAGTTGAACTTTGAGATGACCTATGATTGCAATATTCTGAGGCTTGACAAAACTTGAGCTGAGCCAGAAGCACCCAGCTAAAGCAAACCCAGATTCTTGATAGACATATACTGTGAGATAATAAATGTTTAATATTTTAAGCCACCAAGTTTTGGGGTCAGGAAAACTGAAACATAGGGCATGATCCATTCCCACAGGATCTTAATAATTACTTAATATTTTCATCAAACATTACACAGATGTCCAAAAATTGTTGATGTAAAATGGGCAGCTAAGTGCAAAGGAGACTAACTACAGTCAAACCTCAACAACTGAACTCTTTAATAGTTTATTTATTTGTTCCTAAAGTTGGAGAAAAGGATTTTATGCATTATTTTGAATTTTTATCTTTATGCACATTATTGTGTCATTAATGATAATAATTTCCTTCTATTAACCACTGGGATATGCTGCTATATGAGCAGTGTTCATTTAAAAACTAGTTTTGAAGAACATCATGTCTTCTGTGATTTCACAGTATCTGACCCTAAACAGGAGATAGAATTGAGATCCACAGTTTAAGATTAACTTAAGTTGCTATTTTTAGTTAACATCTGTTTTGTTACTGCTCTGGATCTATTCTTTCTTATAATAAAATATGAATTGAATTTTCTTGGGGAGCCAGCTCTATAAGTGGGGCCTGATGGGCCAATTAGTCAATTATTGGAGCCCTTCTTCCTGGCTTCAGGGATTAGTTCACTCAATTTGAGCCAATATGAGTATGACCCACGCCAAAGGCCAACTTCAGCCGATGGAGAGAATCAATTTTTCTTCTTTGCATTCTCTCTTTGTCTCTATTTTTTTTCCAGTAGTATTGAATCCAAAAGTATGTAGATTGGAACTATTCACAGTGTCCTTTCACTACACGAGGACTGAGAATGAAGCCAACACAGGGAAGAGAGCGGGAAAAGAGGAGAGGGATGAGGAATCAGGTCCTGATGCTTCCATAGTGGTAGAAGTCAACCCAGACACTGGACTTCTCAACCAAGCAAGCCAACATACTTCCCCTCTGCTAGACATAGTTTATTTGCTTTTTAATTTATTTACATTTCATTCACTCAGTTCATCCATTCAGGCATTTATTTATTCAAGAGATTTGCATTGAGTGCTAATTCTGTTCAAGCAAGTATCCTAATTGCCAGAGGAATTAAAGATGTATGGGACTAAACACCCACACTCAAACAGCTTAGTATCTAGAAGGAAAAAAAGACATACCCACAGATATTTATTATACCCAGAAGTATTCAATAAATAACATTTATTCTCTTTCTTCTTTATTTCTAATGTTTTCAGGTTGGGCTATAATCCTTACCTGTTACTGAGTGCTGCTGCAAACTACCTGTCCCACCAAACAAATCTCCCCACCCCATTCTGTCTCTTACTTCGTGTCCTACCACTCTGCTCCTGGTTTGCTGCACTCTAGCTCGTCCTGGGATGTGCCTATCATACTGTATCCTCAAGGTGTTTGTGCTTGATCTTCCCTCAGTCTGCAATACTCTCCCCCCATACATCCACAGGGATGGTTCCCTCGTGTTCTTCAGGTATTTACTCAAATATCACATTTTAATGAAGCATTATCTGTCCTCTTTCAAAAATGAACACCCCTCATATATACTACCTATCCCTTTCCCCTGGCCTTTATTTCATTGAAATTAGCACCATTTGACTACATTAAGTAGTCTATATTGCCTTTCTATATTGATAGAATAGTCTATATTGATTTTCTTTTATGTCAGTCTTCCCACACCAGAAAAGAAGCTCCATGACAGCTGAGATTTATAGGAGACTGGCACAGAAGCATCCACTATGTGTGGGTACAATGACAAAATAGGAAAGAAAAGCAACTAACGTAATCCAAAGAGTCAGGGGAAACTTTCTGCAAAAGCCTGAGCTGGATATTAAAGAATGAATCTCAGAGCATCCGTAAAACAGACAGAACGTAACAAATACCAGCACTGGTCTGTCACCATGGCTCAACATTTGTACCGTGCCATCAGTGACCACCGTTTTCGCTGGTCTCCTTTTCACAAAGATATTAAATCAGAAGTAAAAACTAATCGAGCCTTATTTTCTCATAAGATCCAGTTAGAGAAGAGGGCAGTCTCATTCTCGTCAGCTTAACGGCTTTACCTCTTCTGAAAATACAAATTCACTTAAACCTAAGGTATTTATTTCAACCAGATTTTACTTTAATTCTTGGCTTTTCAATATGAAATTAAAATTGGGCATTAGTGCAGAGAAAAATTTTAAGAAAGATAGAACATTCGATATTAAAATAAGAATCATATTTCTTTCTCAAAAAATAGGGCTGCTGGATTTTTTATTTCATATTTTTACAATTTACAGTTTTAAAATTACGCTAGGTAAAATATAATAGGAATTATTAACTTTTTCTCACCTTGCAATATTTTTGAGTCACAAGAAGTTTATTTTTGAAGGAGATGTAATTGAAATCTGTAATGTAGGCATGCTATAATGAACTATATTTGTTTACAATTTTTATAAGTTCTGCCTGATTTTGGAAGGATGAAAGTCATAACTTCTAGTAATAAATCAAGTAACTTTAAATAAATGGCATTTAGTAAGGTAAATTATCATAGAATCACTGATAGCCTGAAATGTCAATATAGACTGTCTTTTCAAAATAAATTTAATTTGTAATAGACTTTATTTAATAGACTTTAGTTTTTAGAGCAGTTTTAGTTTAACAGAAAAACTGAGCAGAAAATACAGAGTTCCCATGTATTTCCTTTCTCCCCACACACAGTTTCTCTTACTATCATCATCTTGATTACTGTGGTAAATTTGTTATAATTGATGTGCAAATATTGATATATTATTAATTATAGTCCATGTTTACATTAAGGCTCCCTCTTTGTGTAGTATATTCTATGGGCTTGAACAAATATATAACGGCTGTGTCAGCCACTACAGTGTCATACAGAATATTTTTACTGCCCTAAAAATCCTGTGTTCCACTTATAGCCTTCCTTAAAAAAACAAAAAACCAAAAAATACACTAAATCGAAAATAACTGTATATCCTGTTAATATTTTTCTCATGAAGTTATTAAATATTTATTTTTATTAACACCCTTTTCACTATCACCTTTAGAAAAGCCAAACAGATATGATATGTATGAAAATATATATGCATATCTGATGTGTAGAGATTGCTCCTTTACAACAGGATGACTAAAGAGCCAAATGACAAATAAACAACAGTTATAAACTGATCATAAAGATGGTTAAAATATTACTTACCAATTAAAATATTTTGGAGGCTAACCAAGTAGATAGGAGCTAGAGAACTCAGGTGACATTTATCTGGGAAATAAGACTATAGTGTAACACATATAATTCTATAGGAATGGAGCAGTTACTGATTATTGTCTCCTGTTTATAACAGTGGTTCTCAATCTTTACCATGTGTCAAAATCACTTTGGCTATTTATTTAATTTAGATTTTGTGTCTGACTCTCCAAGAAGGTGGTTAAGTAGTGTTGGTGTGGTGGCACTCAGATATCTGCTATTTCTAACAAGAAATTAGAAAGATTCTGATAGAAATAGTCCATAGACCAGATAAAGAGAAGCAACCATGAAAATGGGGCCATGCATGAGCTCTCAGACAGCCCTGTGTAATCACCATTAGCACATAACCACTAATACTGGAGTACTTCAAAAAGTTTATGGAAAGATCCATATTATCTTTTAATTCTATTTTTCCACTAAATGTTTGAAGCACCCTTGTATTTGTGCTCACTGTCAAAGCAGAGAAACGGATCCCACCTCAGCAAGTTGACACTCCCACTCACTGTGTATGTGAATTCTGACTCATTTTACTGATGGTTTTCTTTCCTACCTCCAGTAAAGTAGAGCTTGCTCTTGAAGGCTGTTCCAGGAAGTAATTGTAATTATATTCAAGATGTTTTTATGCTCTATTGTGTTTGCTACAATTTGTCAATGTGTGCCTATTCCACTTTGTTTATGATTCTTTGGTGACTCACAACTGACCTCCATTCAACAGTGGTGGAACCAGTTCCATCAGTTCCATTTTTTTTTTTTCCCTTCAGATTAACTCCCTCCCACCACTTTAACCTTTCTTCATAGTGCCTCTTCTCCAACCCTTAACTCATTTTTATTATTTACCAGATTCTTTTCATCATCTTAGAACTATTGAAAACTGACATAATAATCTTTTTATGACTGATGTGGAACATAGAACAATTCCAGGACTCTGTAAGGGTAGGTCTCAGACTAGTACTAATAATGGTATTTGAACAGGGTGGTGTGGTTTATGGAATGCCTCCACATGCATTATTCTAGAATAAATACCCCAATTTTATAAAGGAGAAAAATTTAGGCTTAGAACTGTAAGGAACTCACCTCCAAGTTACACAACAAATATATTTCCCCAATACTCCTTGTTCTTTTTACTACTCCTCTATATTTCATTTTAATATACAATGGCCAAGAGAATAGTGAAGCTGCAGAAGTGACTACGTGATCCCAGGAATAGGAGCCACTGAGTTCCATGGCTACCCATGGGTTGTTCTAGAATGTAATACAAAAACTTTATTCTCACCATAGTCCTCCAGATGAAGTTTTGTTCAAGAGTGGACTAGATCTTGTGCTATAACGCCACACTGGAATCACCTCCAACTCCCAACCTTGCTGCAGTTTTAAATGTTTGCTGTTATCCCCTTTGAATGTATCAAGGAACAGTAGAGAAATTTAAAATTGTGTCTGTTATGAATTTAATTTCACAATGATTCACAATTTTTCCTCCAAGTCATGGCTTTTTTATTTTGTTTTTAAAGTCAAGTTTATTGATATATAGTTTACATACATTAAAATTCACCAAAGTTTACCTTTTTGGTGTGTTGTCCGATTACTGTTGACAAATGTATATGATCATTTTAACTACCATAACAATCAAGATATAGAATATTTTCATCACCCCCCAAAAATCTTCTCATGCCCCTTTGTCAGCAACCCTCTGCTTTCATCCCTAGCACCACTGGTCTGATTTGAGTCACTATAGCTTTACCTTTTACAGATGTTACATGGAGAATCAAGCCTTTTCAGTATGACTTCTTTCACTTAGCATAATGCCTTGGAGATTCATCTGTGTTATGTAGGTTTCTTTTTTAATTGCTGAATAGTAATCCATTCTAAGTATTATATGTATATCACAATGTGTTTAAGTGTTCTTCAGTTGATGAACACTTGGGTTATTCCAGTTTTAGGATGTTATGATTAAAGATGCAACAAACATTCACACATGGTATTAGCATGGACATGTATTGTCTTGGTCGTTAAAAAATAGGTGGAAATGAAATTGCAGGATTCTGTGCTATGTGTATGATTAATCTTATTTTTAAAAAAAGCCAAACTGTTTCCAAACTATCTATGTACCATGTTGCATTACCACCAGCAATAGTTACTCCACAGCTTCACCAGTGCTTGTAATGTCTGTTTTTAAATTTTAGCCATTCTAGTAAGTATGTAGTGGTACCTTACTTTGGTTTTGATGTCCATTTCTCTAATGATAAATGCTCTTGGGCATGTTTTCTTGAGTTTATGTACGACATTAATATCTCATCTTTGGTAAGTGATTTTTTAAATCTTTCATCCATTTTTTAAATCGGGATGTTTTTTCTGAGTATAGAGTTTAAGAGTTTTTACGTATACTAAATACAAGTCTTCTATAAGATATGTTCTGCAGAGATTTTAGTCAGTGTAAGGCTTAACTTTTTTTTTTAAACAGTATCTTTCAAAAAGAAGAAGTTGTATTTATGTGTGTGTGTGTGTGTGTGTGTGTGTGAAATTAAGTCTATCAATTATTGTTTTTGTGGTTCATGATTTTTTTTGTTCTATCTAAGAAACCTTTGCCTAATCAGAGTCACTAGGAATTTCTCTTATCTTATGTTTTCTTTTAGAAGTTTTATTGTATTTGGTTTTAGGTACAATCCAATTCAAAGTTGCTTTTTTTTTTTTAAATGTGTAAGTATCTAATTATTCCAGCCTCAGTTTTTGAAAAGATTATTCTTTCCCCATTAAATTACCTTGGCATCTTTACTCAAAAATCAATTGAACATTTTGTGTGTAAGTTTACTTCTGGGTGCTTTATTCAGTTCTATTGATCTGCATGACAATCGTCATATCAATATCACACTGTCTTTATTACTATACCATTATAGCATATCATAAATTTATATAGTGTGAGTCTTCTCACAGGCCATCTCATGTTCTTTTTTATACTTATTTGACTATTCTATCTTTGCTCTTCTAAATATATTTTAGACTCAGCATGTCAATTTCTACAAAAATCTGGGATATCTATTGGGATTTGAAAATCAATTTGGATGGAATTGACACCTTAACAATATTGATTCTTCCAACATGTGAATATGTTATATCACTTAATTTATTTAGTTATTTTCTTTCTCTTATCGATATTTTAGTTTTAAGCATACAAATATTACAAACATTTTATTAATTTATCATTAAGTAATTTATTGTTTTAATGCTATCATATGTCTGAGTCACTTAATTGATCAATGCCTCCATGCCTCTGGCCAGTAGGAAATTCAATCTGAGTGTGATTGTGATTTTTCCCCTGGGTTGAACAAAGCACCTGGAGATCACACTCAGTCCGGAACACTAGGAGAAAGATCTTTGGTTACAGGTAATTTGCTCAATCTTCTAATCCACATGGTCCACTGACACTGTAACTTACTTAGTTCAATAAAAATGATGAGAGTCTAACAACGTGAGACCAGTCCTGCTGATGAGAAAAAGGGAGCCTTGTGTATCTTCATCTGGATTTGGAGGCTATCTTATACATACTCAGAAGCAGTGGCTGGAGCAAAGAAGAGAAATTACTACTGTCTTGTAGATCTTCCCTGCTGAGTATAAGGGGCAGTTGCAGTTTTTAAAGGCTTTGAGGCTGATTATGACCATCAACTGGGTTTGAAAACTGTAGACCTTCTGCTAAAGCCCTATTACTGACTTCATGTTGTCAATCTTGTAATTTGTTCACTTATTTATTTTTATTCAAAGAAAAACAAAATTAGATAAACAAACATATGTTAATGCAGCATTACAGGAAAATATGCTCATGATTCTTTGGATTCTAAATACAGACAATCCAACATGAATATTCATAGTATAGTTAACTGAGTTGCATATTCTTGTTTGCACTGAAAATTGATGGGGGTAAATGAAACTGCCTTGCATATGAATTCTTCTGACTGCTTGCTGTCAACATCTTATTGCTTTATAGCCCTTCTTAGCTCCATTTATATTGCCTTTTGCATATGAATGGAAATCAGCCAAAATGATGTAAATACACGAGAAAAATATAATCCATTATTTCATTCATAAGTGAGAAAGAGAAAAACAGATCACAAACCAAAGAGAAAAAAAAATCATGAGCAGGAATGAATGCATAGGGGGTGGAGGTCTCTGATGACTCTAAAATGTACAAAATCAATGTCACCTTCAAAACCAAAATAGTCAAAGTGGCATGATTCTGATGTACAGTAAAGATGAAAGGCAAGTTGACCAAAGACTGACCAAAAGACCATCTTTGCCACTAACTAGATCAAAAAGTAAGTAAGAACTATCTAAGTGTTGATCTTTTATATTTAATACCCATGTAGTTGAAACCCAAATGTTGAATTAATATTCTTTTTTATAATTCAGTGACTTCAACCTTAGATGTGACTTTATGAGTCAGAGAAAAAAATTATTAAAACAGTCATCATTCCATAACTTTCTCCTAAATGATTTTCTTCCTGTAATTTGTTTTATTAGCTTTCTCAAGATTATTTTAAATTATTTTTGTTGGAGGAGTTTTCAAAATTGGTTAGAGTTCACTTGGTTTTTAGCATTTATGCCTTGGGATTCTAATTAGTGTATATCTTTGATGACCTCCTGGCAACGAAGTCAAGTCTTTCTTATAGCTGTGGAAACAAAGTACAGATTAAAAAACAATCCACTGCTACCAGCTGTGGCAAGTATCAAATGAGCAAATGTGTTTAAATGTCTTCAAAATCACGAAATTAGCACTTTACCAGAGTAGCATTAATAAAAATGAGGCTGTACATTTACTGAAATTCAGAATGTTACATGTGTCAACATCACAGCCCACATGCTTACTGAATTTCAGCATATCACATTTTCCTTTCAAAACCATTGCTGGGTATTTTTTTAAATGGGTCTAAGGATGATTTTAAATTGAAAATTCCGAAAAATAAATTAGAGCTTTAAATACATTTATTAGACTTTGGAGCTTATAATAATGGCTTTATTCAAGTTGAACACTAAAATAAAAATCTGTCCTGAATTGCATTTCCACTTAATTTATCAGCACCGCACTCTCCCGAGTGAGCCACGGGCCGGCCCGATTTCCACTTAATTTAGATGTGTTCAACTTTTCTTCAAAAAGTAAATTTAAAAACTGTTTGATTTTACTAATGTCTTCCAACTTAAAGACTACTAATATTTTGAGCTAGGGGAAACAAACTGAATTTTTCTGTTTTCACCATACAAATTTATTGTTAAATAAAGAATTTTAAAATACAGAAGAAAAAAATAAAACATCAACAAAAACCAAGATTTATTATTAGAGTTGTGATATGGTCATTCAGATAAGGGGTTGACTTAGGTGTGGAATCTTAAGGATGATGGATAATTTCTGGACTATTTTTCCTTAGACATTTCGTAATCTGGCACTATATTTGTAAACATTGAAAACTCCCCACACTCTTATATCCGCTATAGAACTGTGTTTTCCCTCCCTCCCTTTATAGCGAGCCTTTAATGATTAAGATTGTATTGAAAGCAGACATTCTGTCTTGCTCTATACATCTCTCACAAGCAGAAAGTAGCTGTCCATCACACTTGAAGACATTCTGTTGCCCTGATACATTTACCTAAATAAACCCCAGCCCTCAGCTGATCAGAGTGGCAGGTGGGACTTGACTCTCTGTCTCCTTGTCAACATCTTCTGAAATAAAAAAGCCTTTCCTTTAAGTTCTCTCTGGTGGGTGTCACTGGCAATCCTATAGCAACGAGCACTCATACCCACATGGGTCCCTTCTGAGGGAATCCCATCAGACTTGTATTTTGTCATATTTAAAACCAACTTTCACAACTATCTCTGACACCATTGACACAAACATTTTAACCATTAAAAAATGAAATAAAATCATCTAAGAAAAAACCAAAACCTCATTTTAAGACAAAAAATCAATGTTCTTCTCCTATTGCTGAAAATGTTGTAGTTGAAGACCTCAAAACCTTCAGCTGAATAAATTATGGAACAAACTTCAGCAATTCTACAGGACCAGTATCAGTAGTGACACAGTGAATGACTTTAATCACTGGCCCTTAGATCCAGGTCTGAAAGGCTCTGGATAAAACGTTCTTTCACGTTTACAACATCCTGGAACATTCTTTCTTTTATAAGATCTCATTCTTAACTTTACACCGTGCTCTCTGGCTGCTCTCTGGACTTTTCAAAGTCCCCAGAGAAAAGTATCACCTAGGACTTCCCTACACCATCTATGTTCCATTTCAAAATTATTCCTCCCTCTCTCTAGTTCTCCTTAAAATTGAAATGCCGGTTTTCGAAATAATTTATTCCCTCTTTTGTGATATTACTATACCTGATTGATACATTTATCCATCATTCTATCTCATTGATTCTAAAATGCACATTTTTTTCTAATTTAGTAGTGTCTGAATTTACATCTTACATTTGATGCGTGTAATTGATGTGGTAATGTTGGGTTTACTCTCTTAAGTGATGTTACTGCATCAATTGTGTTTCTTTCAATAGTGTCTTGGAATACACGAAATGTGTAGTGCTAGCTTATGGGTTTGTACCTCCAAGAGCATGTTTCCCTAAACGTAATCTATCTAACATCAGCGGCACATGAGTGATTCTAGATGACGTGTCAACAAGTGTTCTATTTTATGTTAATAGTTGTACCTGTATTTTAGTGTATGACAGGAAAAATATAATATCCACCTAAACCCATAATTTACGGGCATTATTGCTTATAATTAAGCTAATTTAAAAAATAAGTGAGTTGATTTAAATTAGAGTCAATGAAAGATTCAAAGTAAGTAATACTACAGATGCGACAGAAAATCATGAGTCTCACAAGGACAAGGGATGCACCTTCTCCACCTTTGGATCCCCAAGGCTTCATAATGAGCATATGTGTATCGCATATCTTTGAATACTGAACGTTTTGACTCATTTAAGGTGAATTACGTGATTTAAAAAATTTATCCCAAAGAGTGAAATATTTAATCTACAAAAATACATTTTCAGGTACAGATGTCTTTTAAAAGAAGAGCCTATATTTCTAAATAATCTTTTATTAATGGATAAAGTAGGTTTGTGCTACATAAGTGTGTTGAATGGTGTTAACTGCTTCCACCATTACTAGCTTTGCCCAATCATTCCTTTGCATACCTGAAAAACAAAGTCATTCACATTATATTTCAACTTTGGAATGTTGCCCACCCCTGTTAAAATATCAGAGGATTAGTCTAAAGCAGAAGTTTCCAAATACCTTTCCAACTATTATATGGTACGCAGAGTAGAATGGAGGTTTAATACTTAGGTTATTTGTTATGGTTTGGATAGCACTTCCCTCTTTTCTTGACATCTGACCCTCCTCACCCTGAGTATTGTGTTGAATGGCAAGGGTCGAACACTAAGAGGATGACATTATGGGTCGACATCTTTTTCCTTCCCACTGGAAGTCCTAGCAAGGGACTATAAGAGACCAATTCTGGAAAGGCTCCCTGTGCGTCTGCAGGTTTCAAGAAGATAGACTCTGACAGCCTGGTGTAGAGTAAGGTTTTATGTTACACCTGTGTGATGAGAGATTCTTCTACAGCAATAAAATCAGTACTAGACTGAAATCAAGTGTCTTTTTCTAATTTATGCCATCATCGTCTCATTCTAATTTCTTCATTCTTTCTCTGTGCCTCAGTTTCCTTTGTGATAAAATAGAGGCTTCACCTAGATAATTTTTAAGGCCAACTTCCATCCTGAGGTTTCTTTGATCCTATCACAGTTAGAATAGTTAGACTATGGATGGGATAAGGAGGGAATACAAATCAATGGCTTAGTCATCATTTCCCACCTGTCTGAGTGTCTTCTAGAGAAAAACAAAAATCAAAAACAAAACAAAAAAAACCCTCTGAGTGTCATCGCAACAATTGATCCACTGCTAACTCCTTTGTTACCCTCTTCTACTCTATCCAAAATAATTTATCTCTGTGTCATAAGCAGACCTAGATTATGAATAAAAATAACTGGACTGATGGCTTCCATAGGTTTTCATGGAGTGCCCTGACAGTCTATGTGGAACTAAATAATATCCTTACAACAGATAAGTTATCAACTAAAAAGAATGCAGGTTGTGCAGTACATGCATGTGTGTGCATGTATGTGTGTGTGTGTTTTCATTGCAAACTTGATACAATTTACAGAAGAGAATAGGCTAAATGTGTTCTCCTTCACATGAATCTTTTAAAGTAAACTTTCAAGTAAAACTCCCAAATAGATCTAGATTACAGCCAACCGCCTCCACCCCATCCCCAATGACAAATCCAAGACAGCTGCTAAATTTAACATGCCTTTACTGGAACACCGGTGCCTCCTGCACAATAGCAGGCTATGTGCTGCCAATCCACAGGATGCACTCAATTTCTGAATTGCTGCACAGCAGCCCTGCTGATCCTTAATCCTTGTGAATACAGCATTGACACATGGCCAAGACCTTGAGAGGATTCATTTTTAAAGGGTAAAAAACAGGAACAAAAGGAAAGAAAAAGCTCAATGCAACACATCCCGTGAGGCAAAAATTTTGAGATAGGGGAAAAAAAGTGACTCAATAAATAAACTTAAAGACAGGCAGGCCTTAACATACCGATGGTTCATATTTTAAAAGTTCATGTGCAGACCAGTTGTTTGGAAATCAAACACATTTCTCCACAGAAACAATATGTTACTTGTCAGTTGGTTTCCCAGATTAGGCCATAAAATCCTATTTACAGGAATGTGCCTGATGTATGAAATATGCGAATTATGCTGAATCCACCACTGACCACAACATGTTTGTTGAAAAGGTAATCAGAATGCACCATGTTGTTTGTAAGCTTCATTCATTCATTCATCTTTCATTCATTGAGTACATAATAAGTTGTAGGTGGGGATAATGTAGCCAAAGGACAGTACTTATTCCTGCCTTCATGAAACTTATTAAAATCACGATTGTCATGCTTAGGTACTATATGTTCAATCTATGCTGAGTACAAAGGAGGCAACTGGTTACTCCAATATGTGGTGTTCACAGGTTGACACAGACATGGGAGCCATTCTTATGCACGGTGCATATGGAGCAGGAAAGGGGAGAGTCCAAGCAGTGAGTGATATGAAATATCAGATATGGGCGTGAGCAATGTGGATCTGAGTGCTCAGGATCCGAATTAGTGTCTATGGGCTTGGGTGAAACCGTCAAGAGGTAGTAGGTGAAGAATAACATTAGTGAGAAAGGCATTCACCTGTATGGTAGCCTTCTGTCTCTAAATTAGGAATAGAACTCTCCAGCACTGACATATTAATCACTGCTTGTGCCTGTCTTGGAGGGGTTCCTGAAACTCATCTTAGTCTATGTGTCTTGGGTCTGTTGAATTTTCCTGAAACATAGTCACTAGCTAGTGATAAGGTTGATTCTCTCTTTAGAAGAAACCTGATTTCTTCATCTATTTTCTTCAGCATCTGGGTCTTCTCACTTGTTATCAAGTGGCAGGCATCATCATTGCTGGAACCTATTTGCTTTCTATCAGCAGTTTCCAACACGCCGTGGGAGACTCATTACTCTTGTGTGTCAAAGTCCTGTTAGACCTCCCTCTAAGTTCCTGTTGACAGGCTCTGAACCTAGTAAATAACCAGGCCATCCGTGCTTGAACTACTTTTCCTGCATACTTCTCTACGTTTTCACCAATGACTGAGACCCCTTCCACCTCCATCTCTCTTCACCCACCTCAACAACATGAATGTGACCTTTTAAAGTACTCTAGCAACTCTTACATAATAGAAAAATGATCTGCACATACAACAACCATACAAGTAGGCAACTGCTTAAGCAGAGTGTTTTTTTGCTCAAAAGGCTCTAGAGAGTTTAGGACTATGTTTGTGTGGAAGGCCTGGACTTTCTGCTAATACAACCTCCTAAGGTGACTCATGGTAAGTCTGGGCTCCCTCTTGCTCTGGATCATTTCTCATGAAGAACACAGGAAGCAGCCTGCACTATTTCTCTTTTCAGTTCCACTGTGTCTCTCCTTTTCTGGCTTGCTGCAGCTACCAGGAATAGTCTTGGAGCTTTTCCCTTACTCCATAATCCTGGAATTGGCTGGTTTTGAAAAGTCAGGGGGATTTTCTGCCACAAAAAAATGAGAAGTAGATGGGATGTCAAAGGTTCCTGCCAGTGTTCTTTTCCTCACTTTTTTCACTTAAACTCTGTAGGGGAAGGCAAAGGCACAGATAGGAGACAATAATGGGACTCAGGGTTTACAAAGAGCAAATTAACATGTAGTTTCTTCATTTCAGAAGAAATCCAGACTTGAGGGGCTCAGGAAATGAGTAGGCTGGAAAGACACTTGTCTGCCATTCTCATGAGCCTTGCTGAGGTGAAGATGAGGATCTTTATTTCAGAATAGTTGTGATTAGAAGGAGCAGTAGGGTAGGGTCCTCAGGAAGAAAAGATGTTTCAAATTCCTCTACCCAGATTTTGCAAGTGTAGATACAGAGAAAAGTCAGTCAAGGATAGGACGAGGCCAATGCTATAGAGAAATTGTGAGATGGCAATTAAGCTAAATAAACAAGAAAGCTTATATGTCACTTAGCAGCATGCAGAACTGGTTTGAGTTAACACAGACTCACTCTGCTAATCTCAGCTCAGAATGCAGGAGAATAAATCCATTGTCTGGCAAGGCCTATTCAGGATCATGCTTCTGTAGGGCTAGAGAAGACATTTCAATTCAGATATTAAGTGACAGTCCCTTGTTGGTTTAATAAGTAGTAACTTGGCTCAAAGACACTTAGTGCTAATGACGGTTATAAGTCATGTGCTTCATACACACAATGTCTATTCTCCAGGACAATCTTACAAGAAAGGAATTACTTGATACATGATAAAGAAGGGAGAATTAAGGTTCAGGGAGGTTAAACAGAACTTTTTCACGGTCACAGAGAAAAATACTAGAACAACTTGAGCCCTTTTGAGTTTGACATGCAAACCCATCTCATCCCTATTGCCCCCTACAGACTCTCTGCTCACTGACTGCAAAGCAAAGAAACCACACAGGCCAGATCTGAGCAGTGAGGGCTCAGTTTCTCAGCATTGTGGTGCCACCTTTTACACTTTTGTCTGGATATGTTTGTGAGTCTAGGGAAATCATCTTAGCATGATAAGGTAATAAGCAAAATAGGAAAAGCCTGGTTCCCTAATGCCAATTTTCTGTATACAAAGCCAATATGGCCCAACTCCAGACTTCAAGTTATGTAACAAAACAACCTCCTGTTTATTTAGGTCATGATTCACAGAGTCCTCTTGCAGTTGAACCTGATCTCAACTGCTAACATAGCAAGGCAGCCTAGACAGTAGTTAAAGTACAGACTCTGGAGCAGAACCCTGGCTTCAAATCTCAGTTCCACCACTGACTAACTTTGTGATGTTGGGCAAGTTACTTTCCCCTCTTTGCCTCAGTTTCATCATATGTAAAACCTTCATAGTATTTAATACTTCAAATCATTTTAAAGAGGTGTAAGTCAATATTTGTAAAGGACTTGGAATTGTGCCTGGCATAGAGTCAGCACTGTACAGGGTTTTGTTTGTTTGTTTGTTTGTTTGTTTGTTAATATGTGGGGGTTTATTTTGTTTTGTTTTTTTTGTCTTCTAAATAACAATTATTTTAATTATTCCAGTAAGTAATTATAACAATTTAAAAATTTTCTTTTTGAAGTTTATGTTCTGTATATCAGACAAATTCATTTATTTTCAAATATAAAGAGAAATATGGGAATCGTATTACACTCCTTGTGTAGGCTTATTTATAATACTTGTATTTTCCAGCAACAGAATTAAATCATGTGTGCATGCATGTAATAATGACCAATCCATAAAGTATATCAGTGTTTGTGAGTGATTTTCACATCCGCTATCTCATTTTGATTCTTTCAGCACTTCTGAGAAGTATTCAAGGAAGGTACAATCAGCCTCATTTAACAGATGAGAAAATCAGAAGCTTACTGACATACTCAATGTTACAAAGCTAGTGATAATACTGAGACCAAACCCACATCTTTTTGTACTCAGTGTAACTTTTATAACCCCGTACATAATATTGTGTCATTTTGTGGCGATTTTACATAATTTTTCTCTGCTAATATTATAATACTGAGCTTTCATCAGGTGCCTCTGGTTGATAAAATGATTTCAGTTATCTTTAATTAATTGTTTAATACTCATTTCAGTAGATACAGAAGGGTATAGATTCTGATTGATCTAAACCAACATGAAAATCCTGTTACCCAATTTACTGGATTTCCTTGCAGCTGAGATGGCCATGAAACCCAGTATTGGCCAATGAGATTACAATTCTGGGAAAATTCTGGGAAGACTTTTGCTGGTTTTTCTCCATATGTTTTGTCTGAAATCTACCCCCCACTTGTCTCAGCAAGAAAGAAATGGTCGGTTGTTGTAAAGATGGAAGAAGTATCCACTAAGAGGAGAATAGAATATTGCTTGTGAGTTTGACAACTTGAAATATTATGTCTAACAAATGTTAATTGGTATGAAGCTAATTAGTGAGTGATGTGTTGAGACGGGTAGTCTATTGAACTGTTCGTTCAGAGTATAAGTCATAAAAGCATCTTTTCATAGCATCATTTAGTGATGTCAATCAAAATGTAAAAGTGCATATACACTTTAGATTCAGCAATTCTACTTCTAGGAATCTGTTCTTAGTAGCACTGAAATAGTAAATGTTAGAAATGACTTAAATTTCTCTCAGTAATGGAAGTGTGCATCTATGCTATAGAATAGGCACTCAATAAAAACACTGGGGTAGACCTAAGTGTGCCAACATGGACAATCATTCAAGACATATTCTTAAATAAACAAAGTTTAAATCATTAAATTTAAAACAATAAATACAGTAAGTTTCAGTCATACCAAAAAAACCTCCCACCATATATATATATATATATATATATATATACTGTAGAAATGAATAGAAAAGAAACCAAAAAGAGGCACACCTCCAAGTAGAGAAGGCAGCATTGAAGGATAGTTGGACACTTGTATCCTCCTGTATTGTTTATGTCTTATATAATGGCAATGTGCTTATGTATGATTTATGTTACTTAAGAAGAAAGAAACAAATGAATAGAAGAGTGAATTGTAGTGGAGAAAGTAGATATAGCCTTGTAGAAGTTACTTCTAAAAAAAAAATGTCACCCACAAAGGCAATCAACGAAATTGGGTTAAAGCTGAGGGAAACAGGGGTTCAGATTTATTATTTTTTAACATAAAGGACACTGTTTATATGTTAATTGAAAATGATTTTCTAAATGTAAATATCATATTTCTTCAATTCTAAGATATAGAATTATTTTATTTTATTTTATTTTTTACATTTTAATGATTCTGAGATTTAATGTGTTTTATTACCAGTAAATGAAGTATAGCAGATTGACATTAGCTTCTACAAGTCATCTGGAGGCAATATTACCCAAATCCTTTTTAGATTAAATTTCCCACTTGAGGTCTTTGAAGCTTGCTTACGTCCAATTCTTGGGATATCTCCCCCACCATCCCTTCCTCTTTACATTCTGTGTCAAGGTTAAAATTGGTGCATTCCATCGCTGTCTCTTTCTTCATCATGAGCTTTTGTCCTCAAATACACTTACATTGAGAATGAAGGCCTTTGATGTATCAGCACTTGAGGGTTTTCCTATATTAGATGTTCTGTCTTCAAATGTATACATTTTTCTCTTTTTGAAATTCACATAAAGATTATTAATAAAAAATGAAGCAAAAACAGAAAATAACAAGTTTTAATGAGGATGCAAATAAATGGGACCCTTGTATACTGCTGGTGGATATGTAAAATGGTGCAGTCACTATGGAAAATAGCATAACAGTTCTTCAAGAGATTCAACATAGAATTACTAAGTGATCCAGCAATTCCTCTTCTGAATATATAACTCCCCAAACTGAAAGCATACCCATCTTCATAGCAGCATTATTCATAGCAGCCAAAAGGTGGAAGCCACCCATGTATCCATCAGCAGGTGATTAGATAAACAAAGTGGTGATAATATTAGACCCCATTTCATCAGGTTGTGGTGAGTTAAACACAAAGAATATAAAACTCCTCAAACAGTGTATGTGGCTGGCCTTCAGAGAGTACTTAATAAACATTAAAAATTGTTAATATCATATTACCCGGATTATAAAATATTAGACAACGAAGGAAGTGAAGACAAGTAAGAGATAGTAAGAAATTAATTAAGAAATTAATAATAAGAAAGTAGTGGGTCAACAGAATAGAGGTATCAGTGAGAATAAAAACTAATCATACTGAGGACTCTTGAGCAAATAAGCCAGAGCTTAAACTTTGAATGAATGAAGGGCTTGATAAGAGATTGGTGAGTAAACCAATGAGGCAAAGGAATGGGCACTATAACTAGTTAGCATGCGCTTCAAATGAACAGTGTGTCTGCAGAAGGAAGAGGTTGTTATGCTTGGAAACCATCAATGGAGATCAGAAAGGAAGTCCACTTCCCCTCCTGGCCCTGAGGAACACGGTATGAGAGAGAAAAGAAAAACAACTTTGATTCCATTTGAAGAGAAGCAGGTTCTTCGGGAGACAGATCAATTTCAGTAGGCATGTGAAGGGAACAACCAGAGAAACAAGTAAGAATTTAAAGATGTTCACTGATAACAGGTTTAAAGTTCAAAAAGGCAGGGTGGTAGGATTTTAAGAGAGGGACTTTTCCTTCTCTTTGTGAAGGAAATCAGTAAGATCAGCAGAGTATGGGGTAAGATGGACTGAAAAGGCAAGCACCTCTTGATTTAACTACTATACATGGTAATGTGTCTGAGGCACTGGTTTTGATCTCTAGACAGGGTTAAGCACTCAGACCTGATTGAAATACTCAGGAGTCTGGGGGCTGCTTCTTGGGGTCAGGGTAATTAGCAACTTCATCATGTACTACTTTGTATTATATGTGTTCTGAGTTTTGTATTATTTTTAACTCTGCATATATTTATGCCTAGTGTCTTTGAATAGATTGCAGGCTTCCTCAGAAAAATGCTTTTCTTTTAAGGTTATTATACTTCACTAAGTAAATTACAGTATGTTGTAAAGAGTAGATGCTCAATATTTTTTCTTAAATTGATTTTTTTTTTTATTACTTGAGTTGCAGAAGAGACTAGGAAATCCATTTTAAATTTACATTTAGCTGTGTAAATATAAAAAATAATTTTGGGATAAGAACCTGATATTCTCTGTTCTTAATCGTGGTATGATAATATTTTATGTTCAAGAAGAAACAGGGGATAGAAGAAAATCCCTATACTAGATTACAGATTTAAATAAAATATGACTGGCATTGTGTAGTATCTGCCTCATATCATTCTCTCTCTCTCTTTCTTACTTTTTTTTTTTTTTCCTTTTCTCCTTTTGAATATTTTAAACAGTCCAAAGTTGAAGAATCTGGGCAAGATTGAGGTTACATAAAGACTGTTTCCTTTAATACCCAATGGTTCCTATCAGGTCTTTTAGCAACTAGGTTTCTGCAAACAATTTTCTACAAATGTCTTTGCCACTAGATTGTTCACAAATCAAACACATTCTTAGAGTTAAAAGATATAAGAAGGAGAGAAAGTATGGCAAGATGGGAAAAACATCTGTTTCATCACAGGAATTGAAGTTGATAACTTATTCATGGTAATAACGCTTTTCCTAATGTCCCAAGTAACTTTTTGTACCAACTTTAGCCTTGGATTACTTCTGATTAAAACACTTAGAACTCTATCCCTTTAACCTTTCCTGCAGACAGAACACAAGCATTCAGTGAGCACAGCACAATAAACCGACAAAATGAATAAAATTCTTAATACAAATATTTCTAGGATGATTTATATTCAAGCACTGTTTTCTCAGATATATCATCAAACAAAACAAATATGAATAAGTGCCTTTTATTAATACATTTGATCATTTTATAAACATTACCTTAAAACCTGGTATATTTTTTATATTTGTATTTTGGGGTTTTTTTCTTTAATATTAAAACAATATATATTAAAGTCTTCCAACTGACATTTTATTTTCCTCTTTCTCAGAAGAACTTGAATAAAATATCCGACAACCATAATTATTGCCTTCATTTTTAAGAACACTCTGTTATTGATTGCTTGTAAAAGTTTAGTTAAATACGACAGATGTCCTTAATGTGTATTAAATATATTACTTGATAGAAGATTTTTAGAAGATTTTTACTTCTATTACTAGAGTATAATGAGAAAAGGATTAATATCAGCTACTGGACAATTTATCATTTAAAAATAACAAAACTAATTCTATAAATAATTGAATTACTGCTTTAAAAAAAGTTATCTTAGTCCAGACCTGGCAAAATCATTGATATTTCAAGTTAAATTGTAGTAAACTGTCATAACATACCTCACATCATATAGTAGTCTAAGAATATAAGCTGTATTAACTTCAATGCTTTCAAGTCTTCTGAAGTTATTATACATGAGGACTTTAAGGTAACAGTCAACCAAGTAGTTCATATTATGTGGCTTCCAGATAAATAACCCAAATTTTTTGCAAGAAGTGATAATAAATAAATACTTTCCCATGCTGTCAATTTCACTGCCCCTCAGAACCCCAGATATGTATTAAAAGCTTGGTGCAAAAATGCCTATAAACTAGCCTTGATTTTTGTGAGTTTCATTCAAAATTATCTTAATGAAGTGGCATGAGCATTTGATTTTCCTTATTTTACTTAGTGAATATTTAAATGGATTTTTTAAACTGCTGAATAGCTTTAAAAGAACTCAGGTTTTCATTTTCAAAAGCAAATACTCTTCCCTCACTTTAACAGACACACATACAATGAAAAAGCAAGCAAAGCTTGCATTCTAGATGAGCATTCAGCAGCAAAGGGAAAAGTTATTACAAAATTGCTGTTTATTAAAGTAGGTAATTATATTTTATAATGACTTTCTGAAAGCACCGCTAACATATTATGTGGGAGACTAAAGGGAAAAGAAACGGGACATTGAAAAAGAAAATACTCATTGCCTTTCTTTCTTTTTTATTTATTTTTTAAATTTTTTATTGTAACATACTTGATTGTACATATCTGTGGGGTACAGAGTTGTATTTCAATCCTGTGTGCAATAGGTGATGCTTGAATCGGGATAATTGATATATTCAACATTATACAATGTAATCATTTTTTATGTTCCTTAACCAATTCCTCCTTTACTCCCCACAATTTGTAATTTGTTATTCAGCTTTATTTTTAAAAACACATTTTTTTTCAAATTAGAAAGAGAAAAGTTTATTAACTCACCTAAAAAATAAAACTATCTATTTAACTCATGTATTTTTGCTTAAAGAGTACTTACAGAATGATCTCACCTCAATGTTTCTTTGCAAAAGAAGTAAAAATCAATAGTCTATACACTTTAAGGAAGCGTTCACATGTAGAATAACTCACTTGACCCCCATCCCTATGAGACAGGTATTGTTGTTCCCATTTTACACTTGAGAAAACCATGGATAAAAGAGCTGTAGTAACTTTGCCAAAGCCACACTGTTGGTAAGTGGCAGAGATTAGATCACCAGCAATGTAGTTCTCACTCCTGATGTCCTAGTTTCTTTGTCACTATGCTGAGCCCCTGTCTATGTACCTTACAAATGTAGACACACTGTCAGAACACGGAGCAGTGATAAGCAGAAAACCCACTGAACCAAGTTTAAAGATTAGAATTTTATTGCATAAGTATTAGATGTGTGAGGCTATTGATGCTTTTTGCGTGTTCAGGCCTGTCAACAAAAATGTTATCTGAAGTCAGCAGTTGAAGAACTACACAGAGCCAGTGAAAGAAGATCTGCCCTGTATCAACAAGTCTGCTGCTTAGACTTTCTGTCTGACAGTATTTACTTGAAAGTGGCATCTGCTAGAAATATGACAGGGCTCGTTGAATGATAGAAAACTCATCAACATGGTTGTTCATTCATCTTAAGTAAAGTTTCAATGGTGGCCCTGGTCCACAAAGACTGTATCTCCTCAGCTCTTTCCAACAACACAAACCTCTCATTCAAATTTTCTTAATCATTTATGTATTTATTTACTTTTTTTATTATATCATTAAACATTTCCTATAATAAAAAAATGAATTGGACACAATTATTGCTCTCTATAGAATTCAACATGTCTTACTGTATATTCCTGCATAATACACTGTCCCAGACCTTAGTGATAACCACTACTGCCATTCTATTATATCTCACCATTTGGGGCAGAATTTGGTAGGACCTATCTGGGTAATTTGGTGACACATAATATCAACTAGGAATTTGTTTCCACTTACTGCCTGTTCTGATCTGTGGGGTGCTTAACAGCTTTGCTTAAACGGCTGGCACCTTGCTGGAGACAGGTGGAAGACAGGGCTCAGCTGGGTCTTTCTTTCTCTCCATGTGGTCTCAGAATCTCTTCAACCTGAGCTCTCCAGCCAGGGAGTCAAACTTCTTATAGAGAAGTTAAGGGCTCCAAAAGGGAATGTTCCAAGAGCCCCAGATATAAACTGCAAGTCTTGTCTATCACCTTTATAGTACTTCTCACAACTGTAACTAAATGATTATTAAATCATTAATTAATGTCTCTTCTGCTATGTTGTAAAATCCATAAGAATTGGGACCATGTTTGAGTTGATTCTGCTGTGTCCTAAGTACTTATTATAGTGTCTGGCACAGAGTAATAATAAATATCTGAGAAATAAATGAATAAATTCAATATAAAAGTTTCAACAATAGTAATTGGAAAGTATGGTACTAGCTATTGATTGTCTTTGAACCAGGTCACTTTGGAAATAGTATGAACCACTTGTTAAATTTTTTTCATGATAGAAATATTACCATTTTTTAAGAATGTACTATATGCTAGATTTTTCAAAAAGATTGTCTCATTTATTCCTAACAGTAACTCTTGAAGGCAGATATTATTATCTTCATTTTACAAATAAGTAAAGAAAGGTTAAGGTGACTTGGCCAAAATAATAGATCTATTTAATATATTATATCCTGGACTTCTACCTGGTGATGAGGTAATGGGTGTTTATTAGTGGTAGAATTTAACATTGTACAGTCCAAGTCAAGTGCAGATTTTAGAACATTTACTTTTTATACCCCTAATAGCCCTCTGCATAAAGTACCCAACCCACTGATTCTGAAGCTTTGGGGTACACTTAGCCATTGGGAATGTAGTAGATAGTCCCCACAGGACAAGTAGAAGAGCTTGGCAAAGTCTCAGAGCATAGGGAAGTGTCCACCTGCTCAACATTCCCTAAGACAGCTTTCAGAAAAAGCCCCATGACCAGAGAGAAAACAGGAAGAGCTAACAGCTCAAATGTCTTATTCCGGTCCCTGAGGTTTTTTTTTTTTTTTTTTTTTTTTTTTTTATTGGTTATGGATATTCATGAGATACAGAGCTGATTGTCATACCTTGTGCCCAAGATGTGAGGGCCAGATTCAGTTGTTAACACCATACAATCTGGTATTGTATGTTCCACTCCTGCCACGAACTGACAAATATAGGCTCTTAATGTTACTTTATAATTCCTGACTGACACATGTTTTATTAGTACTTTTATTACACTATCTACCAAAATTCTGTGTACAAAATCTTCCAGAAATTCTGGCTGACTCTTAATAAATACAAGGACAAACTCCAGTTTAAGATAAAAGAACTGATTAAAATTTGAGCTGCTGCTGCACAAATAGAGTTTACAGTTTGCATCCAGCCAAGTTCATTTCCTACCAAGACAAAACAAAACAAAACAAAAAGATCAGTACTCTTTATAAAAATATAACAATCTACAACATACTGTACAGACTGCAATATTAAATTAGGCAACATACAAAGAACCAGGAAAATCTGACTCATTCTCAAGAGAAAAGACAATCACCGGATTATCGACACTGAAATAACCCAGATGTTTTATTAAGTATATATATTAAGGATTTTTAAAGATTTTATAACTAAACTCAATAAAGTGAAGTTAAATCTCACAATCAATGAAAATGTAGGAAATCTTAGCAGAAAATTAGAACCCATAAAGGAGAACCAAATGAAAATTCTAGAACTGAACAGTACTAAAAGGAAATACAAGTAAAAATTTATTGGATGGCCTTATGGAGGTGTCAGGGGAAAAAGTCTATGGACATGAAGATTGATGAATAAAATGAAGACTGATGAACACAAATTTTTAAAAAATGAATGAAGACACAGGAATGTGATGAATAATATCAAAAGGCTTAACATACATTTATTTGGAGTACTAGGAGGAGGAGAGACAATGAGACAGAATAAATAATGCCCTAAAACTTCCCAAAATTTATGTAAAGTATAACTTTACAAATTTAAGAAGCTAGTGTACTCCAAACAGGATAAACACAAAGAAAACCACACCTACCCATATTAGGGCCAATCTGCTGATAAGCAAAGATACAGACAAATTTTTGAAAGCAGCCACAGAAAATTACCACATTACATATAGGAGAGCAACAATTTGAATGACTGCCAATTTTTCATCAGAAACTATAAAACTATCAAGGACAAGAGATAGCATGACATGTGAATAGTGCTGAAAGAAAAAGTAAAAACTATCTACCTGGAAAATCTATCCACCTGGAAATATGATTTTAAAAAAATCATATTAGTCTGCTCAGGCTACCATAACCAAATACCACAGGCTGGGTGGCTTAAGCAACAGAAATTTATTTTACTTTCTCACAATTCTGGAGGCTAGAAGTTCAAGATCAAGGTGCCAAGCAATGTTGGTGCTGAGTGAGGGCTCTCCCCTTGGGTTGCAGATGGCCACCTTCTTGCTGTGTGCTCTCATGGCCTTTCCTTGATGAGAGAGAGAGGGAATTCCTACTCTTGTGATCTCATTTAACACTGTTTTACTTCCTTATTCCAAATATAGCCACACTAGGGGTTGGGGCAACAGCATTTGAATTTAGTGGGGACACATATATTCAGCCCATAACAAAAATAAAGGCAAGAGAAAGACATTTTTAGGTAAAAGCAAGCTTGGAAAATTTATCACTAGAAGATTTACATTATAAGAAATACCTTTACAAAGTTGCTTAGGTGGAATGGACATAATTCTAAAGGGAAATTTGGATCTTCATGGAAGATAAAGAGAATCAGAAATAGTAAATATCTGAGTAAATATAAAACACAATTTTTTCTCAATCTCTTTAAAATACATGGGACTGTAGAAAGCAAAAACATAACTTTGTTTTGTGGGATTTATAATGTGTGTAGATGAAACACATAAGAAAGTATAACACAAAGGGCAGAGGGGGATATAAATGGGGCTATGTGGTTGCTATGTTACTCAAATACAGTATTAATTCCATGTAGACTATGAAAAGTTAAGGATGTGCATTGTAATCAATATAGCGGCCAAAGACAATGTAATATACAGACATATAACTAAAAAAGAACTGAAGCCATCTTGAAGGGGTGCCCACTGAACAAATCAGGACGAATATGCCACAGAAGTCAGAAATTATAGTAACATACATATTGAATAACTTCCCCAGTGAAGTAAAGTGGCAAAAAACAGATCTAAACTCAGTCCTAGCTGTCATCCAAGTTTGTGGCTGAATCACTATGTTCTTCAGCCTGCAATATTTTATAGTCTCTTTCTTCCCAAGGAAAAAAATGTCTATTCCTTGGACCAAAGAATCTATTGCCTGACTATTCTCAGAGATATTTATTAGCTGCTACAATCCCGTCCAGGTGTTAGTTGCTTCAGTGATTCCACAAATATTTATTGAGCCACTACTGTATGCCTGGCACTGCTTTAAGTGCTGAAAATCAATTGTATGGTCAGTAAGAAAATCATCATTCCTGGCTTTATGGAATTTACATAAGAATTGGAATTTAATTCTTCCAAAGCCTTCAGGTCTTAGAGACATACAATCCTAATGGAAAAATGGGAGGGAGGACACTATGATAGGAGTCAGGGGTGATCTTCACAGTGATATCATTGCATCTTCCATACCCTAAAAAAAAAAATAAAAATAAAAATAAATATCTCTACCACCTACTTCTACTCCTAACACAAGCACAGTTTTAGAGCCAAGACAAAAGTAATGTGCATAGTCTCTTGGTCTAGAGAGAACTCCTAATTTTAAAACAAGCTGAAATAGTTAAACTTTCATTAGTAAATTTTTTATTCAACAAATTGATGTGGCATATTTTTATTAAGCCACCACAATACAGCAGGCACTGTTCTAGGCCCTGGAAATGCAATCGAAAGCAAAACCGACTGAGTCTTTGCCCCCCAGACCTTATATACTAGTAAGGGGAGATAGATAATAAGCAAGCAGACAAATAAATAAAAACATGTGTTATGTATAATAGAGTGTTAGGAGATAACATTGAATAGTGTCTTATTAAAAAAAAAAGTGGCAGAAGGGTCACATGAGATTAGGCTATCATCTACACACTTCTGTGAGTTTACTCTGTGCCAGGTGTTGTTCTCAGCACTTGACATATATATGTGACCTACAACACGAATTATGTAAGGGAGCAAGTCGAGACAAGATTTTGGAGAAAAGATTACAAGCTCAGAGCAGCAAGGGCAAAGACTCACAGGCAATAAGGAGCTTGGAATGTTGGAGGAACTAGGAGAGAGGTGGCGGGGGCTGGATTATGTGGGGCCTTGGGGGGTGTAGTGAAAAATTTGGAGTGCATTCTCAGTGCAATGGGAAACAACTAGAGAGTTTGGAACAAAGGAGTGATATGATTGGATTTAAATTTTAAAAAAACAAAAAACAATCTGGGCACTTGGAGAGAATGGATTAAAGAGAAATGGGAGTAAAACCAGAATGACAAGTCAGGAGGCTATGGCCTTAGTTCACACAGTGGATGATAGCTGCTTGGAACGGGATAGTTGTGTTGGCTTTTCAGGCTGACTAGGACCCCCTCCTTCTCTGATCTACCTTAAAATCTTGCTTACACCACGTTTTTTGTACTATAATAATCCTGTACTCCCATTTTAGACTCTTTCAGTAGCAGAGACTAAATCTTGTTCCCCTTTATTTTCTCCTGGTTTCTGGGTATTTTCTATAGCAGGTACTCAATGATTATTAATTCAAAGTAAGTAAAGTTATAATTTCTCCTGGGGCGCTTGCATTTTTACATGAAAATGTACATAATGTACTTGGAAAACAAAATTAAGAACCAAATATTTGTTATGGTTTAAAGCTTAGATTGCATAATTTTTTAAAAATTTAGCCTTATTTTTCTTTTCTCCTGTAATACTGCCAAGTATGAATTTTGTATCTACTTTTGAGTTAAAACAGCATAAATAAAATGTCAAGCAATTTTAAAGAAGAAGAAAAATATATTTTTCACTGTATCATAACTTAAAATCACTGAGCCAGTTTAATTTACTCTTTCTAAAGTGGAGGTGTTGAAGGGGAAAATGGTAGAGATGGGATGCGGAACACACAAAAAATGAACTCATAAGACCAAGGCTGTAACGTTTCAATTCCAAGCAAATTTCTTGTAATGTTGTGAACAAGTAAAGATAGAAGTTGAAATGAAAATTCCTTTCACTTTTGAAGGAAAGCTTCTGCAGTTGGACATCAAAGGTCCTAAACTGAGATAAATCTTTTTGGTTTTTGAGAGAAAGAACATTTCAGGAAAACACTGTTCGAGGAAGACTTATGAATATTTCTGATTTATCCTTGGTGAGAAAAGATTGGTAGAACATATTGTGAATAAAGAAATATGAGAACAGCAAAGGTCGAATCTAGTGATTTATATTTGTGCACATATTTTTCTTCATTACTGATTATAAGTTTTCATGACACCCCCTACCTCCCTGCTAGTAAACACATCACATTCAATAAGGTTATTTTGTCTTTATGATAAATAGTTCTTCATCACATACACATGCACACACCCCAGGGGAAAAAATCACGTGGATTCCATAATATTTAGAAAGGCTCAACTTTTTTTTTTTTTTTTTTTTCCATTTCAGAGGAAGGGAAAAGCTAATGAAAGGATGATTTACAGAGGAAATATCCATGAGATATTAAACCCTCTGTAGAGTGTTCTGCAGAAAAAGCAATTTATAAGGATGTGAGCTAATTCTTGGACAAATCGAAGAAACAGGAAGGAAGTGTTTATCATTTGTTTACTTATCCACACCAAGGGAAAAAATTAAAACACAAAAGAACTAGGTAAGTGTTTAGAAAAGTCTGGCTCTCAAATCAACCAGGTCTGCTTTTTAACCACCTTTATGACCCAAATCTTGAGTTCAGAGCAGCAATGAAAGGCATCCTTGTCTGGCATAGAAAATGCTTTGTCTGCCCTATTCCTTACTGGGTTCCACCCTGAACTCACTGATCTAGTTAAGCACATGTTGATATCAAAAATGGATGCATGAGGCAAAATGATGTCTCCCTGAGGATGGTAATTGTGGCCCCATGCGGTCAAACTATGGACCAGAAAAAAAGCCCCACAAAACACAAATAACCTTTTAAAAGCCATTCCTAAGGTGTTTCCTGCCTACACTGACTGGTTAATCAAGCAAACCTGCAGACAGAAGATGAATCTGTTATCAATTTCAAAGCCCTCATGAAGGTTTTGTTTCTTTTACGGCATTCTGGTCAATCCAACTAATGAAATCTTCCCTGAGATTAGCAGATTTATTAAAAAGAAAGAACAGGGAAGCTACAGGTTGAGCGAAGTTAGCTAAACATTTCAAAAGGACTTTAGAACAAGATAAGAAACAAAGGCTTCCAAACTAATGGCTTTATAATTATAGCAACTCCAGGACAACCAAAACCTTAGAACGGCCTTTGGACTTCTAAGAGACTTTTCAATCAGCAGTTTATCTGCTTCTGTCTATATGTTTATACATGTCTTTGTATAAATGTATGTATGTTTGCATGTCATATGTGATATTTTGGGATGGTATTACTGTGACCCAATTTACAAAATCCTTTTAGGGAGTTCTATATAAATTGGCTTGGCGGTAAATGAGCACTCAAGCAAATTATTTTTAAAACTCTCAGAAATATAAAGACTAACCCAAATGTATATTTTCTTAAGTTTACATGATTTAGGTAGATCTCTAAGCTAGTTTTAAAATTGGCAGCAAAATAAAAATAGCAATGTTTTCAGAATTGTTAATTTTTCCTGGGTTTCTGGTCAGATAGGTTTGTGTTGTCTCTGCTAGATGTTTAAGACCATAAAATCATAAATCCAACCTGAAAACAAAATGTGCAGTAAAACTTAATTGCTCAAAGCCTGTAAGTATGGAAGTTAATTTTTTTCATTTATTTGCTTCTGTGATGTTTTTGATATTTGCCTAATGTGTCAACAAAAATAAAATAACATAAGATTATGGTGTAGGGGAGGGGATTGACGATAGCTGAGTTCCTCTGGAGGATCTGTCTTTAGGTAGACAAGGCGTCCAGAGAAAGCCTCTTCCTGCTTTTGCTATTTTTCAAGTGTTTTCAGCTAAGTGGGCTTTTGCCTATGATTACTCAAAATACATTTCTCAAAATAATTTTGTAGTACTCCAAGAGAGTTGAAATTGAACAACAAAAAGAAAGCATTCATGGATACTTTGCTATAAATTATTTTATATCACACATTAAAGGCCAATATTCAAATCCTCGTAAGTAATAATTATCAACATAATGAATATGCAGGACCTAATATGTATGTCAAAATAAAATTCTTTTTATGAACTAAATTTATGTGGCTTTCTAATTCAAATTGTTTTATGTGCAATGGCTTATAAGGGATACTTGCTTATTTATAAGGGTGAAGAAAACAGTATGTTTTTCAAAGAACTGCTTGGAAATCAATAACGTTCATATGTCTCAATTCAATAAATGAAAATTTCTTAATTAAAGAGCATCTGTATTAGTTCATTTCTGTTACTTATAACAGAATACATGAAACTGGATAATTTATGAAGAAATGAAATTTATTTCTTACAGTTTCAGAGGCTGACAAGTCCAAAGTCCAGAGTACACATCTGGCGAGAGCCTTCTTCTGTAGCAATGCAGGGTATCATATGGTGAATATGGGCTTAGCAAGAGAGCTGATCTGCTCACTTGTGCTCCTTATAAAGCCATCAGAATCACACTCATGACCACCCATTAAACCATCAACCCATTACTCCATGAATAAATCAATCCATTCACAAGACCTGTGTTCTCACAATCTAATCACCTCTTAAAAGGCCCCACCTTTCAATACCATAATTGGATTTCCCACTTTCTTAACACTGTTACTATAGGGATTAAGTTTCCAATACATGGCCTTTTGAGGAACACATTTGCCCCACAGAAGCATGATAATATAAAATCTACCTTAGTTTTTAGACCAATAACAGAATTGATGTTTTGATTATATGAAGACAGCACCCCTATATTAAAAATATTGTAATCCAATAAGACATGGGATTGTAAGATTTGAAAACATTCTAAATCTCTTTTTCAGTCTAATATAAATGGTGATAATTATTTCAAGCTATTTTCTTAGCTTCTCAAATGTTTTTAAAAAAATATATTCTCACAGCCCTGTGAAGTAGAGAGAATATGATCAACTATACATGACAGATGCAGAAACTAAGGAATAAGGAGGAAAACTAACTTTTCCATATCTAACTAATAATTTCAGTGAATGCCAAATCTAATGATTTAATTTGAACAGAATAATTTTATTTGTTAATTCACCTGATTCATTTCACATTATAAATTTGGATCAATACATCACATTGTACACTATAAACATATGCAATTATTATTTATCAATTAAAAATAAAATTAAAAAAAAATAAATTAACACCAAAAAAAAAAAAAGAGAGAAATAATTCTTATGGGTTGCCATAGAACAGAGTGACAAGATGATGATTCATTATACTCTGTACAAAAAGGTATTAGTGTATAAAGCTGGTCCAGGAGTCATTTATTGGAGCACACCAGATCACTAATAAACTCTACATTTGTGGATTAGAAAACAGTATATATAGAGGTTAGGAACGACAGTCTTCCTTGCCAGACTGTGGCTGTGCTTGAATCCCAAAATAGTTATGTTCAATAGGAAAATTATGTATTATTCTTTCTCTGCCTCACTTTCTAGGAGCTTTAAAGAAAAACAAAATGCTAGCAACAACATGTGGTTATTGTAAAAATAAAGCAAGATACTTACATAAAATACCTGGCAACAGTACTGGCTCAAAGCAAGTGCTCAAGCAGTGGTAGACACAGTGAAAGTTGGAATCATAATCATCACTGAACAAAATAAGATTTTTATTAAAGGAAAGAGGGAAAGAATATAGTTATTAGTAGAAAAACTAATTGTGACAGGTGTTTTATATTCAGTATGTCATTAACTCTAGACAAAGACATACACACACCTCAAGTTTAAAGATTTAAAACTGGGCATTTAAAAGCAAGGCATTACATAAGTTAGAGCATACATTGAGTGTTTTGAGGAGCACCTGCCACACAGCAAATGTTCAGCAAGCGTTAGCTCTTATTATGACCACTATTACTACTAAGTGGTGAAGCAAGGATCAGAACATGTTCTGTCTGACACCAGAGCACATTACACATCAGAGGGTCACTATAAATTAGCAATGCTTTTGTATCTAGGTAATAAACCATCTGCTAAGAATAGTATTTACACACTAGCAAAAGCTCCTGCATAAAATGTAAGGCTCTTTTAGATTTCTTTGGTAAACAAGGTAAAAGAAAGAGAGAAGGAAAAACATGCCTGCTGCTCAACTGAAAGCAACCCTGACAAGCCATTATTTGGTCAAGCATTGCCAACATGTGATAAACAAATGGCCTTTTCTCCATCTAAGGTGAATTTTGAGGTGGCTTGAAATAGACATCGTTATAGGAGACTGGGGGAAAAAAATTAAAATCTATATCATTAGTTCCCAAATTTACTATCACTAAAAGAAGTCTAATTAATCTTACTGAGTTTCTATTAAGGGCCATACCAAAAACGAATGTGAAGATTCAGAGATGATTAATATACTGTCTCCCCCCTCCAGTTGCTCATGGGAGAGTAGGAGATGCCACGGTAAAGACAAATAACCTTATGCAATGTGGCAGTTACTGTAACAGAAACAGGTATGAGGGATGATGGGATAATACATCATTGATTAATTCTTCCAGAAGTCAAAGAAGAAACACTACAAGAAAAAATATATAGATATATAGCAGAAGGTAATTATTTACTCATTCTTTTTTTTTTTTATTTTAAGCCTGTTTGCAAGTCAGGCCATCACATTGTCAAGTAAGATAGAATTACTTTACTCAGCCCAAGTGTTCAGTTGAAAATCAAACCAAGTAAGGTTCGATACAATCCAGAAAATAATCTGTCTTTCATACTGGAGTCATCTTTGAGAGATTTATTACACTTAAGAAAGTTGAATACTATTTCTTCATATTAAAAATAAGGATTTTTAATTGCAAAGTTTATATTGCAAAATTCATAATCTGTCATTCTTTCATCTCTACACACTATTATTAATAAAAATTAGTCCATGAAAGCAGAAATGCCACTGTCTTATATTTTTCAAAGTAGACAATTATTACCTGGAATTAGAAGTACTATAGTAATAAATATATGAGGACATTTGCTACTGATGCTTTAAGCAGGCATCTTGCTTAAGATATATGAGGGTACTTCAAAACATTCGTGGAAAGATGTGTACTGTCTTTCAATTCTATTTTTCCACGAATGCTTTGAAGTACACTTGTATTTATATTTGTCTGTGTAAAGTTAAACTTCTGGACATGCCAAAAGATCTTCAAAGTCTTCTCATCCATGAGGTTCTCCTGTGGAAATTCCATTCCTTACAATGAATGGAATATAATGCCTTTCTCTAATCACTGTTATGTTGTGCAGCTTTTAATATTTTTTTATGTTCAACTTCTTACATCAAGTGCCATTATAACAACTATGTTGTAGAATAATTTAAATAGCTATATGGGGAAATAATGAGGTTTGGGATGAAATAGTCTTCAAATGCAGTCACTTAATCTCTGTGGAATAAAAGATTCTAATTTGGTCTTGACTCAGTGCCTGAAAAAATGAATATAAAATTTTCTGAAATTACAAAAATATAAAGAAAATGACAAGGAAAAAATTCAGAATATCAATTTAAATAATAAGCAATTCAACGTTTAAAAAGATAAAGATGTGAAGCAAACTCAAATGTCTGTTTGCTGCACCCCTGCCAACACCATTTACCAAATTAGATGAGTTCCATTGGCCCTCTAGTGGTGACGTGTTAGGATTATAGATTCTTTCACTCAAAGGGTAAAAAAAGCTATCTTCTTTCAGAAGTACCAAAGTGAAACATGTTCTTGTAAATGCCAAATTCTAGGGATATATTTTTAAATCTCCGTGTGGGATGCAAGTAGAAAAATTTTCCTCAGCCAATGTGGGGTTTCTTCTTGTACCCCTCAATAAAAGATATGTCAAGTGAAGATGACAAATTGGGATGCCACATGGTACATCATAATAACGCAGAACTTTTGCCACATTAAATTTTGCAAAAGGTTGCAGATGAGTCACAGCACAAAGTTCTGCAAGCCCTGCCACAAAGCTCGCCACTGCACCTGAATTCGTTTCAGCAAGCCCCCTCTTACCAGCACCCTGGCATTTTCTTCAAAGGAACTGCCCAATTGTTTTAATGTTTCTGTGAAGGACAGAAATGACTGAGGTTTCAGGCTGGAAGGCAAACGGTCACCTTCTGCACTGCCATCCTCTTAGCAAAACTTCCTGATTTTTCTGAACAGCTTCGGCTTCTGAGAAAACCCTCCCAATATTAAATGATTAGAGAGAACACATTTTATACCACCCTACCAGACATTATTTGGTTCTTGGCCATAACAAACAGTGGTCCTCCAGTTGTCACAGCTCCTTTGGCACTAATGTGAGTTTTGCTGAACTCATTTTCGTAAGTTAATGCCCAAACATCTCAAAATGAATCATCAGCATTTAGAAGCTTTCCCTTATTTGTCTTAGTAACAAAATCAAACCAAAACAAATGTATAGTTTTGCTACAGCAGAAGCAATCTATGATCATATAATAACTGAAAGCTGTATTTGGTCAATTGGGCCAGGAATTTATTGATGATCCCAGAGTTCTGGGATCAGTGATACCTTAGAGGAATGGAAAGTTGTACAGTGTGTGTGCTTACTCACTCTACAGTATCCTGCTGCAAAAATCCTGGCAACGCCTGGACAGCATTGGCTCAAAACCAGCATGTCAGGGGCGTAGGGGTGGAGGGAGAGAAGGAGACGGGAAAAGGAGGAATTGGTAAACGGGCATGAAAATCAACAACACTGTATATTGATAAATTAAAAAATAAAATTAAAAAAGAAATGAACAGGTCAGTATGACAAAGAAGGAAGGAAGGAAGAAAAAAGGGAGAGAGGAAGAGAGATAAGAAGGAAGGAAAGAGTCAATTTGTCCTGTTTATGTGAAAATCTTTTAGAGCACAATACTTCAAGGCAAACAAAGAAAAAAACAAATCACGTCCCAGTAAATTACTCTGAGGGGCTCGATCTTTCTTTTTCTTTTGTTCTTTTCTTTTTGTAAGGAGAATATCCAGATTGATGATCAGGGTTAACGTACCATGAGATTGTAAAAATCAAATATACAACCAGATGATTCTTTTGCAACCAAAATTTCCTATATTGCATACACTTAAAAGAGTTGTGATAATTATTCTGCTTTACTGTAAAAACAAAGAAATACCACTTAACATCTACAGATACAGACAATTTATGTTCACTTTGAATTCATGATAATAGCCTAGCATCTTTAATTTGATTTAATTTAACATTCTGCTTTGCAGAATTCATTTACCTCTGCCTATTTTAATATCTAGGACTGTGCTAAAGAGTATCAGCTTTCTAATTTTCTCTTATTTTTATATTAAATGCTCTTTGACTTCAGAAAATTTCCTTAAAGAAAATATGATACATGCATATATATGCAATAGATCTATTCATAAATATATGTGTACTATTTGTATACATGCAATATTGATGTGTGTATACATATGCATAGACATACGTACACCCATATATGTATTTTAATCTTGACCATACCTTAGATATTTGAGTTTTTTCTCAGCATAAACTTTATTATATATTCTAGAAAGGTTATGAAGTTTGAAGAAAGAAGAGTACAAAAAAGAAAATGCATAGTATTCCAAAGCTAAGTAAAAATGCTTTCAATCATTTTTCTAGCTGTCTAATTGTAATATAATTGTTCAATGAGAAGTTATTTTAGGACCTAAAAATACTTAGTAAAATCACCAATGTCATGGATAAAATTGGGGCTACAGTTAAATACACCCATATTGATGCACATAAACATTTTGGAAAGGAAAACTATCCTTTACTTTAGATTGTGATATTTTAAATTGAATATTTTTACCTAACTTTTGAGGTCCTTTGAGTCCTGAGTCTTCAAGGATTGCTATGGATTGGTGGTCAACACCATGAATGACAAAGCAGACAGACATACCAAAGTTGGATCCTGGCTCAGACTTTAGTACCTTTGTGTCCTTAATCTAGATATTCCATGTCTCTGAATCTATTTATCTAATTATAAAATACTCTGTAACATCAGGGTTACTCAAAGGATTTTGAGAGACAAAATGTTATAAATGGTGGAGGGGGTGGCTGGCTGCAGTCAACAAACATTTGAGTTTACTTTGTTTTCATCATTATCTTTTTACAGTGTTGACTGGTTTATTATTTTAAATGATATTCTGAATTTTTTCCTGTCATTTTCTTTCTTGTTTTGTAATTTAGGAAAGTATTATACCAAGTGCTTTTGCATAGGAGGTATTACATTATGAGAGCTTGATAGATGGCAATGCATTATTATTATGATGATTACACAAGAAAAATGAATCTGGCGATAGGATAATTTTGCACAAAGATGGGAGTAGGGAGATGATAGGCCAGGGTACAGGACAGCTGACTGGTTACCCAGTTTGTGAAGAAATATTATATGTGGAGAGATTAAATTCATCGAATAACTTCTCAACTCTCTATTTACATTTACATTTTTAGTTACACACTCTGGATTTTTGTTTGGTTCATGGTCTAAGTTTTATTCTCAAAAGACTCTACCATGAGGGAGATATAAATATAGGTAAAATGATTGATAAGAGACTCAGAAATTGTTTGCAGTTTTATGCAATTGAACAAGAGTTTTAAGTGTATGCATAAAAAATGAGTTATAATTATCAGCTTTTAGAATGAAGCAAACATTTGGTTCTAGAATGGTTCTACCAAAAGGATACCAAAGAAGAAAAGACTTTTATCTTTCTGCTGCTGTAGCCCTTTAGCACTATCAACCTGCTGTTCGGTGCAATAAGTAAAATTGATTTTTAAATATCTCTAAATTCCTCTTCTTCATAGATAAAAGGCATCCAAAAATGAGCAGTAATGCATGCTGATTTGCCATAGGGAACCGACTAAATAGAAACTTGAAATCCTGCAAACCCGGATCCACCATTCCCCCTCACTGCTTTGTTTTGACAATCATCTGAGATTCAGAAATTAAGATGAAACACTGCAGTCTAAATTCAGCAAAGGTGAATGCATTTAGAATCTTATAATGACTTCTAAGGTGATAATGCTGTACCTTGAAAGTGTTACATATGTATTACAAACAAAACCTTGACTTTAGGAGGACTATCAAGTGTGCGGGAAAGAAAGATATTCCAAGGCTTGAGTCCACAAACCAAAGGAGAAAAGATTTATGAAATGGATGTTAGCAATACAGCTTTTCATTGAAATAAGTATGGAGAGATTAATATGAGCGTAATTTTTTTTAATGAAATTATATTCAAATGCATTATTTCAGATTACAGTGTTAATTTATGGCTTGCTCGAGGTAAAGCAGAAACTGAGTTACATGATGGAATTTTGCAGGTGCATGTTGTTTTTAAGAGTTTAGTGAGGTTTTTTGTTTGTTTGTTTGTTTGTTTTATTTGTTAAGTGCCTGTGCAAGTGATCTTCTAATTTATTACTATCTTTTTTTTTTTTTTGGACCGGTAAGAGGATCGCAACCCTCGGCACGGTGTGGTCTGCACCACGCTCAGCCAGTGAGCGCACCGGCCATCCCTACATAGGGTCCGAACCCGCGGCCTTGGCGCTACCAGCGCGGCACTCTCCCGAGTGAGCCACAGGACTGGCCCTATTTATTACTGTTCTTCTAACTACAATTGACAATCCTCTAATCCTTTAGTAATAATGATTATTTAGCATAGTACTATGAAAGAAAAAGATATGCACAAACAGCAGCATCTATACATAGAAATTTTTGCTGCATTTGCTTTGTTATTTGCACATAAGTAAACAAAAACATGAAAGAGAAAAATACTGAAAGTTGTATTAAAATATTTTCCCTATTTTTCATTATTATAATTGTTTCAAAGCCCTATTCTCAAATATTCTTGGCTATAAAATAATACATTTTAATTTATGATTTTTATCTTGCTAATATGATTAAAGATTTTTACAAATTCAAAATTTTAGAAACTCTTGGTCAAAAGTCATATTTTATTTGTGTGTTCTATTCAACGAGATTAGTTAGTTAAAACAGAGTATATACAACTAACAGACATGTTTGAAAATCACATACTAAGAAGAACTCTCTTCTGAAACAACAGCTTGTAATTTTAATATCCTTTGTTTTAAATAAATACTAATGAAAAGAAATCTGAGTAAGAGAATACAAATGAGTTGATACAAGCCTATTAAAACTCTGGGGAAAAAACACAACATTACCGGCTCTATTAGGTGTTCTTCAAATAAAGAACATCATATTCAGTGTAATAGTATATTTTAAACTTTTTCTCATAGCTCTTTTTTCAATTAGTTATTTAATATTTGATAGCAGTAATATTAACATGGACATAGTAATTTGTCTATCTAAAAATGTTGAAGTTTCACATGCTGGTCACTGGCACGACTCCTGGAAATATAAAGTTATATAAAACACGTTCTCTATACACAAGGAGCTCCTAATCCTATGGAAGAAATAAACATGTAAAGAGACACAGCACATAATATGCTTCAGTAGTGATATAGACAAGGCACTTCAGTAACCCATAAGAGGAAATAACTAACCTGAGAGCCTGAGCAAACTCATCCATCATGCATACACGGATCATCCAAACATACCTCCACACATGGTTACAACTACTGCCTGTTGATTTACTGCTTCCAAATATTTATCTTTAGCCCAGACTCTCCTGAGTTCAAGATCCAAATATTTAACATTCTCCCAGGCAAAACTCCAATTATTCAAAAGTTTTTCTATACCAGAATAACATTAATAGTTGTTCTATTGAACACTTGGGCTATGCATGGTCTCTGTCCATGTTTCAAGTAGAAGATTTTTCCTATCTGGGTGTTTGTGCTCAAGATGGACATTCTTGGCAAAGGGCAGACAGCAAGGACCCTCTTATGGTAGGACGTGGGCATTTGAGGATCCAGTGTTATTTTTGCTGTATTCTTACAGGACAGAGGAGTCCTGAGTAGTAGATTTGATTTCACAGTATACTCTGAAGGAACAATCCATCTTCTGTATCCTCCCTACTCCCCTACCTGGGGCTCAGTGTTCTTCTGTGCACTATCACAGCCTAGGACTCCAGCTCCTCCGCATCAGAGCACAGCTGTCTTTTTCCTGGATCCTTCTCTCCCAAAAAAATATTTCCTAAGTGAGAGCTTATTTTTCATTGACTTATTTCCTGAGAATCAGTCTAGGGAGTGAAAAATCAATATACAGTTGGTTCGACTATTTTATCTGACTTAGAGTGACAGGTTAATTTAAAGTAAAAATATGTTTCTCTGACCAGATTGTGCTGTTTATCTCCAATCCACAAAATATCTCATCATAAAAATTTTATCTGAATACCAAATATTATCATGACCCACCTATACTTTGAGCATATTTTTCTTCTTTTTGTTTTTAAATTTCCTAAAGAAATACATTCTCATTTTTAAAAATTTGTTTATTTCAAGCTTTTCTAATTTCTCATCTCTTAACAGTCCTCCCTCCACCTTCCATTTCAAAGAAACCCTTGACTTTCTATTACTTTTAAAGGTATAAAAGAATTTCAATACTTACATTAGAAATGACATCAGTTTTGAAAACCAACCAGAGCTATTGGTAATCTCTAACAACTGTGCAAAATTGCCTTACACAAAGCAGGAAATAGGTAAAAGGTGATTTATTTGGAAGATGGTTGTAGAGGATAGAGTCCTAGTTTGGACAATTAGAGAACTGACTTTTTCTGATACTGGAAAAGAAAATCCTACGGAAGCTCAGAGATGAATATTCTTGCTTTAAAGTGTGACCTAGAGACCTGGACCCACAGTTGATCACTACTGAATTCATGTCAGGGAATGAATAAAAAGAAAGGAGAGGATTTAGATCACTTTTTCCTAAGATTCCTTGAGTCAGTTTGCCACTGTGAATTATGCATGGAAAATGTCCCTGTCTATATCCTAATAATCCTTATCATCTAAGATAGTCTGCAACTGCCATCTATCTCCTAGGTTTAGATTCACATAGAGTGGTGGTTCTTAGCAGAGAGCAAGTTAACATCTCCACCCCAGCCCCTGCCGGAGACATCTGGCAATGTCTGGAGGCATTTTTGACTTTAACAGAAGGAAATGGTACCGGCATCTTGTGGACAGAAACCAGGGATGCTGATAAACATGCTAAAATGAACAGGGCACACCGCCTCCTTGCCCTAACAAAGAATCATCTGGCTCAAAATGTCAATCAAGTTTGAGAACCCACGAAATACAGTGTTATAAAGCATTTAATTTTTATTTGTCATTTGCAAGACTAGGTGTTTTCTAATACATTGTTCTATTTTTAACCCACAACAGCTCAATGATAAAGGTTTTGTCCCCATTTTGCAGAAGTGAAAACTGAGATGCATAGGAATCTAAACTGAATTGTTCTTATTCTTTCTCAGTATGTAAGTCTCTTCCAAAATACGTATCCCTGTGAATAATATCATACTAATGTGGTAAGATTTTTCTCCAAATATGGGTATACAATCCTCATACCTCAAAGTTTAATTGTAAAATCCATGTATTTTTAGATAAAAGAAAATGTATTACATTTAAATCATTATTTTTATTCCCAGTATTTGCTTACCTCTTCTTTTCCCTATTTAAGTGAATAGCCCTTAATCCTCTCAATAGTTCTAACCATAAACCTGAGAGACATCCTAAATATCTTGCTTGTCCCTACTGCCCATTTCCTACAATCAATCATCACCAAGCTTGACAACTCTACCTCTAAAGTATAGATTATATTGATTACATCCTCTCCATTCTCACTGTCACTGCTCTGGTTCAGGCCTCTTCCTTGCACTACTCATTCACTCACTCTTTCTTTCCATCACTCGTGTGTTCATGTATCCATTTATTCAATAATGCAATAAACCATTATTGGGTATTCATCACATACCCAATAGTTGCTGAGTTAGATAAAATCAAAACAGAAGTGTTACCCTCAAAGAACTTTCAGTATATTGGAAAGGAAAAAATAGATACAGGCAATTACAATTATAAAGTTGTGTATACAGGCAAAAATAGTCATGCACCAGCAACTAGGGAAGAACACAGGAGCACCAAAATTTGACTGAAAGCCAGGAAAAGGTATCTGAAAGAGGCAATGACTGAAATGAAATCTACAGAACCACTAGTGAAGGCAAGGGATGAGGTGTTGTAGATTACATTAATGATCCCAATACTTTCCTCCCTGTGCTCACACTTTTTGCCTATGACTTTGCTTTACTTCCTGTGCTTTACTTCCTGTGCTCACACTTTTTGCCTATGACTTTGCAGTTCCTTCCACAAAAGAGGTAGGGCATATTTCCCATCCTCTTTATTCTCAACACGTACGTGTCATTTGGTTTTGCCAGTTACTAGCCAGAAGTGATAGTAGTCCAATCTTGGGACTGGGCCTTAAGAAATTGTGCATGTTTCCACATTCCTTCTTGCACCTCTGTGTCGCCAAGGACAACATGCCCAGGATAGCCCACAGACCCTAAGTGGAGGATGAGAGACATATGGAGCAAAGCCCAACCTAAATAAGCTGACTCACAACCAACTCCAAAGTGTGTACATAAATGCGACTTACATTTTGTAGTTGTTGGGTAAGCAGCAATTGCAAACTGATTCAGGAAGTTTGGTGGTAGAGGTGGTATTTTAGACAAAGGGAAGAATTTATGTAGAGGATTGAATAGTTTTTAGAAAATTGTAAGTTTTTCAGATTGATTATAGTATAAAATGGGAAGATTAGCTAGAAATGATGGGGAAGATGTAATATGAGATAAATCATGCAGGGCATTGTATGTCACATGAAAAATTTAAGAATTCCTCCTGAAGGACATAGCTCAATAAACAGAGAGCTTTAAGCAAGAAAGTGATGTGAAAAAGCGTTCATTTCAGAAAAGTCTCGCTGACTGCAGTGTGGGGAATGAATTGACGAAAGTGATTGATTGTACTATAGAGTGACCAGTGAGGAGCTGGCACAGATAATGGTACCAAAAAAAAAAAAAAAAAAAAAATGCCTAGACTAAGGAAATGGCAACGGGTGTAGAAAGAAGGTGAAGGATACTGCTAAGGTATGTGACAAATACGGACAAGGGAGATCTCAGGAATAAGTTACGTACTTTGACTTGGACAACTGAATATGTATAACTTCAGTAGTACTATTCCCTGTATTTTGTGGGTTTTTTGGGGGGGGAGGGTAGGAAAATAAATCTGTATTAAGATATGTTGAATTTTGATGCCTGTGACATTAAGATACAGATATTCAGTAGAGAGTTGAAAATATGAATCTGCCACTTAGGGAAAAGGCCTATTTTAAACTAGACATTTGTCAGACAGTTTAGAGAAAGAAAAGAAAATAATCAGGGAAAGACAGCATCAAGATTTAAGGCAGCAGTTGGGGCACAAAGAAAGCTAAATTGAATAGGCTTAGAAGGGGCTTTCAGAGAGGTGGAAGGAAAAATAAGATTCAATGGAATAAGAGGATAAAAATAGAAGACACCAATATAATGATTATTATGTGACAGGCGATATTCTAAACACTTTGCATATATACGCACATTTAACTATCACAAGTAGATATGATGATTATCACTGACAAGTGAGGCACAGAGAAGCTAAGGAAAGTGTCCAAGGCATCAGAGCTAATCGGTGATAGACCTGAGATTTGAATCTGAGTTACAGTCCATGTCCTTAAATCACCGCCTGGATAAGAGAAGAAACAACTCTGGGAAAAGGGCATGGTCAGCAGTACCAATTCCTGCAGGTTAAATAAAGGTCTGAAAGAAGCTCATTGGTTTCATCAACAAAGCAAAACACTAGTAATTTTGTTAGAACAATTTCAATGAGGAGATGAAGATAGAAAGGTGCGCTTTGGTATATTGCCAGCTGAGATTGTCTGTGGCAACTTTCCTGACTTCAGATCCTCCAACTTTTTTATTCAGGTTGGGGTTTCCCAGAATCAGACACTGAGATCATATGTAAGATGTCAAATGTTTATCAGCGATTTGCTGTGAAAGGGAGATGGAAGAAGTAAGATAGAGAAAAAAGAGGGGTCAAACTGTGATGCAGACCTTAAAGAGTTTCAGCCAATCTGATAGGGAGATCTGGACTTTTGACATTGGGTTAAAATGGCTTTATAACTGCTCTTGGCTCAGTCACCAGATGTGTGTGGGCTGCTCCAGGAACGGTGTGACCATTGACAAGGGGGCTGTCATAGCTGAAGCAGACCTTTAAAGGGCAAACAGCTGGAAGCCCTCCGTGACCAAACTGCCTTCAGAAATTCTTCTGGGAGGATGGGGTTATGTGTCTCCATCTACCACATCTCCCAACAGTTGCTTAAGCTTCTATTTTCTTATATTATGTCTCAATACTTAGATAATTAAAAATGGCTTGTTTTCCTGACTGAGATGCATCGGCCTTAAGCAACTTCTCTCTTATATTTTAATTATTTCCATGATGTTTCTTTATAGATCAGCAGCATCTTGAGGTCAAGGGCCCTATTTTTCATCTCATTTTTTCAGCATCTAAAAGAACATATGACTCATGATAAAATCTGTTGGTAATTGAATAAGAGGAGTATTTGAAATAGGTAGGTCTTAAGGGGTGACTAAGAGTTTGCCGGTTAGAGCAGAGGACTAAAAACTAAATAGCTTTCCTGCTAATTAAACTTGCAGTAATTATCCTATTTTCTTTTGAGTTTTTAAAATATGTAAATGAAACATTTACATTTATTCACCGACCTGTAAAAGCTTCATCACTTCCCCAAGCAGAAATCTGTTCAAAAACAATTGGAAGAACAACTACGATGCACTTTATTATTTTCAGATAATTCATTTAAATGTAAATGTTTCAGTAAATAAATCACTTTCAATAAATTTTTTGAAAAATTTAAATTGTACTTGTAAATTTTACAAGTTTTAATTCAAAGTAAGGTACGAAAATAAAGATGGCCAATTCAATGAATTTTTTTTTAAAAATGTAAAACCATTTTTTATTTTTATTACATAAGATTTTAGACATTTTTTTCTGCCTAATTTTTTGTGGGCTTTACATTATATTAGGCAATATTTTAGTTCCTCTTCTATAAGTGAGATGATAATTTTTACATTTGTATGAGAATTAAGCCGAATACCATGTTTAAAGTGCCCTAGGTATAATAAATTCTAAAGGATGCCTTATTTCTTTGTACCTTAATTATCTCTATTTCACAAAAGGACTGCCTTTCATTTCCATATCGTAAGCACCTAGTGTGTTGACCTAGTGTATTTGCTAAATAAATGTTGTCTAAGTGAACAGTGAACCGAAAATCATTGAAAATACAGTCAAAATTATGATATGGATTTAAAGCAGTTATAAATCAAGGACAAAACATTTTAAGAACATAAAGTAAGCATTTGAGACTTCTATTGAATTGCTCCTTCTTCAAATATTAGCTCACCAATGTTTCTCCGTCACCCAGATTTTTATTCATAAAGTCTGAAAGATGACTCAGAAAGGGAATTTGAAATTACCTAGTTCTCATTTTCAGATGAGAATATAAAAGTACATGACTAGTTTTTGTTAGACAAAGTGTTGAAAATTCAGTCTTCAAAGACAGAATTTGCAATTGCTCTTTCCTAGTCAAAAACGTTAATTTTAAGGCTACTAATGTTTCTATCATCTACTCCAGGGTTCTAAAGTGCAAAAGTATAAAATAAATTCCTTTGCATAAGTCAAGCTATCTTCATGTTTTTAAATTCAGCAGATATTTATTTGGTGGCTCTACAATGTGCTAAACAAAGTTCCCTGTTAATATGATGAATCCTATAAATTAGTAAAACTACTTGCATGATAAATCTATTGATGTAATAAAATGCACCCAGCTCTGAAACCTGTCCATTTTACAATTTACTCAACTGCCGTCCTAAATTACTCATTTTTCTTATCATCCAAAGCCTACCCATTATCCTTTGCCAAGGTCAAGTTAACACATGGTGCTTAGGTAGTTGAAAATTAGGGTTTCAGTTCTGGCATCACTTTTAACTTAAGCCTCATTATGAGCTTGAATTCTTTGTATATAAAACAAGAGTCTGTGCAGATTACTTCTAAATTCCTTTCCTGCTTTAAAAGTTCTATGAGGCTACAGAATGGTGGTTTTGTTGTTGTTGGTGGTTTTTACCTTACCCTATCCTTTCTGATTTCCTACAGCATTCCATACCCACTAGCATATAATTTCATTCTTGGAAAATAATATATATAGCTTCATGTACCTTTGTCTTTGTCTACTGTTTGTATGTATATCTTCTTTTCCAAACCAAATTGCAAATTCTTCAAGGAAAGGCTTGTACTTAATATCTCTTGGTCTCTCTCTCTCACTACTGACTCACAATATTAAGAATATACTTCATACTTGAGGCTTCACTCAATAAAGCTGATGTTCAAAAACCTAATCTTGGGAAACCATTAGATCCTGATTGTTAATAATATTGTATAAAGGGATTCATTGCTTTACCAAAGACTAATATTTGAGAACTGTATAGAATTGTCAAAATTTTCCACTGCTTTCTCCAAGTAGACAGCCATGACCAGAGAGTTTTCCTAAATATGTCAGTCACACCTCTGTGCCTTCTCTCTTTAAGAACTACCTTCACTCACATCTACTTTCAAAGAAATGAATAAATGAAGCGTGGCCCACCAATTCTGAGGTTGCCAACCCCAGCCAGAAGAAGAAAGAAGAAATCAATTGGGGAAAATGGCAGTTTGATGGGAAATGATGTGTGTTTTCTCTTTTTTATTCCATCTCTCCTTCCCCTATTGGTTAATCTAGAACAGTTATTCTGAACGGCTTGTTCTCTCCTATCTCTTCCTCCATACTTGCACAAGTCTCTAGAAATGGTTTTTAATGTACAGTCTGAATGCTACTCCAGAGTGGATGGTATCATTTGATCCTTCCAAGAACCTTGTGAAGTGAATATAGAATTTAGCATTTGAATGGCACAGAATAAAGAAATGAGTAAAGGAGAGATGGAGGGTGAACAAGCTGAGAAGAGAATCCAGACCCCCTGAGGAAATTCCTTGAAGTGACTATATAAAACCAGAAGCCAAGTATTATTTATATTTATTATATTATATAATAGTATGTAATAATATAATAATAGTAATGTCCTCCTTCCCTACTTGTTGCTTCCGAATTGTCTTTCTTTTCAAGTTTTTGTTCTTAAATGTCCTTTCCTTTATACTGGAGTTGTTTGAATATAAGATGATAAATAAGAGAAACTAAGCACTGAAGATGAAAACTGACAGACAGAGCAGTCATTAAAAAGAAGCATTAAGTCCTCCTTTATGTGAATAAGATGATTATGCATAATTTATTCTGTAATATGAACAATACCTTGATAAAAGATATTTGTAATTCATTAATACAGACATTTCCAAATTTGCTAAAATTCAAAGGGAACCAAATTTTGAAACATTGTGGCCAATTTTAGCCCTCTTGAATCTACTTTGACAGATTTTCAGGGGTATTGTACATCAGAACCGGTACAAGAGGATAGCAAAATCTCATTTATTCCACAGTACTGAAATGGACTTCTTAGAATATCAGATTTTCTTTTTAAACACTCTACAATTAATCAAGTATAACAAGTAGAATTTTAATGAGTATATGCCAAATATTTTCATAATTTGTGATGCTGTCCTTATCCTCAATTGAATTGTGATCTTCAAACTGATTAATGTTGCCTTTTTCTTCTTCTTGTGAAAGCCTGCAGGTAAATCCTAATCCATTCCAATTAATATCTAATGACGATAAACTAAAGATAAAATCCTAGCTAACAGCTTCCATCTGTGGTTAGGCATAAAATATCTGCTTCTGGCAAGTGACACTATATGCAAATTAAAAATCTGAATGCTGCAGGAGTTACATAATATATTCATATATGCCTAGAATAGAGATTTCCCCACTTTTTACCACCTTCCATTTCTGTAATGTTCAGGAATCCTATAAATACAGGATACACGTTGTCTTTATTTCTCTTAGTATGCTTGGCTTGGCTCTCACATTAAAAAATATTTTGTGAAGTATGTTTAATTTAATGAATGTTAAAGAAATTGACATTACTTTTGGTGTCATTGTAACATTTTTAAGGCTAGTGCCTATATATAATTTTTATAATATTCCCTTAAGACCTAATATTTAGCATATCCTTGCTGCCTTAAGGCCTTCTCTGTGTTCACTACCAGCAAAACCATCCATCCATGTGATTCACTGTACTCAGATTTAACAACGAATGTAAGTAATATATTCCATGTGCAGCTATATAGAATTTAATTCTTGTCATTTAAGAAAGGAAATTATCTAGTCTCTCTTTTTCTCTCTCTCTCTGTAGGAAGCTTCTAGTCTTATTAAGTTGTTGACGTTTTGGTGGCCATATATCTATGTATTAGTCTAATGGCCATTTCAAGGCAGCATCATCCATAGGGAGCCTTGTCCTTGAAGATGAATTATAAACCTAGCAATTAACTTGACATGAAATGGACAAACCTTGATGGAATCCAGGAGCTCAAAAAGAATGTTATCAGCTGGAGGTGGTTCACTGAGAAAACGTGTTAGAGCCCAAGTGCTCTTCGTGAATTTTATTACTGTGCACTTCCTGTCCTATTCAGGGGGCCAGGCATTTGTGGTTTAATAGCACAGCTCTGTAGTCTGGTAGTAAGTGTGCCATCTCCCCTCACTTGGACATCAAGGAAACTCTAGAAATTAAAGAAAGGAGAGGGTAAAAAGTGAGATCTCCTTTTTTAGGCATGCAAGTGTACATTTTGTAAGTTCTACAGCTCTCGCGTTTTTTAAGCCAAGTGGGAAATAGGAAGATGTTTTCATTATCTTTTGATGGAACAATTCAAAGTTGTGTTTATTTTTATCGTCTTGTGGAAAATTATATGCGTTCCTCACATTTCATTAACTTCTGAAGTATACACTTTAACTTGTAAACCACTCAAGCTAATTCTTCTCTCACTTGAGGGATTCAATTATAAAACATCGCCTCAAGTGAGAAAAGTCATTTTAAAGGTGTATTTGCTTTCATGGGTGCTGTGCTGTGTCTGTGTTGACCTTTATTATATTCTTTTTAGATATTCACTAAAGAGAATTGCTATTATTATATTATTATTATCCAGAGATTCTCGGGATCTCTGAGGTATTAGAATAATAGCAATTTTGTGATCAGAAAATGTTCAGGGGTAGAAAATGTGAGTTTTGAGAAGCATGGCAAGGCTGGGATGTTTATCTTTTGGAATAAGTGACACAATAAAGAATCACACTTTAAATTACTGGGAGATTTCTTTGTCTATAGGAACTTTGAGAGGAACAATTCCTACTTCCAGATACATGTCTGGGAGTAGTGATTTAGTTAATATGGAGAGGGTGACTCTAGATATGACTGAACAAGAGTGAATACAAACATTTCCAAACTTTTGAATAGAAATTTATTCAACGCTAAAAAGAAATGAGCTACCCAGCCATGAAAAGACAGGGAAGAACTTTAAGTGTATATTACTACATGAAAGAAACCAGTATAAAAAGGCTGTATACTGTATGATTCCAACTACATGACATTCTGGAAAAGGCAAAACTGTGGAGACTGTAAAAAGATCAGTGGTTGTCAGGAGTTAGGGGGTGAGGAGGGATGAGTAGGGGGAACTAGTCATTTTAGGGCAGTGAAACTATTGCTTGTGATAGTATACTGAAAGATACATGTCATTATGCATTTGCCAAAACCCATAGAATGTATAACACCAATAGTAAACCCTAAAAATGTAGACTGTGGGTTTCTAGTGATAATAATATGTTAATGTAGGTTCATCAGTTGTAACTAACGTACCACTCTGGTTTGGGATGTTTGTAGTGGGAGAGGCTGGTCGGGAGGAGGTATATGGAAAATCTCTATACCTCCTGCTCAATATTGTTGTGAACCTAAAAGTGCTCTAAAAAATAAAATTTATTTATTTATTCATTTTTATTTGTTGAATAAATTTGTTTTTTTTTATTTTATTTTATCATTACACAATGTAAACATTTTTGTGTGTCCCTTTACCAATTGGGAGGATTGGTAAAATTGATTTAAAAAGGAAAAAAAAAAAAAAAAGAAGAAGAAGAATGAATGAATATAGCGTTACAGAAATTAAATAGAAGATATTGGACAAAATAATATACCAGAAAAATGGTTCAGGCAATAGGCTTCCTGACCTTTAGAAGGTACAAATCAGCCAGACATTTGGCCTGGGTAGAAGCGCTGCTTTGCTAATGTTCGATGTCTTATTAAGTTTTGTAGCAGACACTTTGGAGGTACTGCCTGGTCACAACCACCATTTCGTTAGTGCCCAGCTTTCCCGCAATGATGAGCCTGGGCAGCCATTTAGACCAATGTACTCCTTTTTCTTATAGCCTTGGTTGATGAAATCAGAGGCCAGTCAGAGTCTGTGACTGAGAATGTGTACCTGGAAGAGACCTTTGTTGGGATGGGTAATGCAGTAAAGCATGCGTTCCAGAAGCATAGAATGACCATCTTCTATCAGAAACGTGAACCAGAGAGACTGAAGAGAGACAATAAAGAAAGCGCACAGAAGGAAGCAGAGATGTGAAAGCAAAAGTCCTCGTGGCTTGGCAGTTCCTCATTTCAGCCTATTTCCGTGGCCTGCCTGCTTCCCTCCTGCTCTCATTAGATGGCTCTAATCTAAATCACCTCCACCCTTTTTTCACTTAAGCTAGTTCATGTAGGTCACTGCTAGCTAAATCCAAAAGTTTTAGTAAGGTATTTCTTCTGCTTGGCAGTTAATTGCTCAAATTTTTACATTTCCTAATGAATCACATTTACTATCACTAATAAGTAGAGCCTGCAGAGGTGAACAATATCACTTAACCACATTCAAAGTGTGGAATCTATCACTTACTATTAACAGAAAGATAGAAAATACTCAAAAAATTCACCATCGTAATTGTTGCTATGGCTATTTACTTCCCTTTTATTGCTGGTAAGTCTCAAAGTTGAAGTTAATATAAACTGCATTTAATTTTAATATTTAGCATTAAGTATTTAAAATACAAAACTGGAAAGTTCTTGCCCTAATAAAGAAGGAAGCTTCTTTTTTATCTTATAAGGAAAGAAAAAATTGAATATAATTAAATTCAGAAATTATTTGTTCAGTATAATTTGAACACCATATCACTTTGATGTATACAAAAAGCACCTGAGAAGTTTTCTAAGAAAATGCAGGGTGGTCTATGAGTTAATAATTCTAATACTGCTACATATGTATATTGGCATTGAGCAATTAAGTAAATGGATGGTGGCTGGTGGGAGTCAGGTTTCTCACTGTTGGATAGGGAATTTGCATATAAGCAAAGACAGGAGGCTAGAGTGAGTGACCTATGTGATGATGGATTAGAACTGAAGACATCAGTAAGAACTCATGTTTACTTTAATAAACATACAGATGGTCACGTATAAAAATACTTATAGATATGTACATAGACACAGATTAGCATAAACATATATATTTCCTTCCTCTGTCAGCTAAGAGTACCTAAAATAAATTACACCCCAGTAGCAATAAGCACATCCAGCACAGAGATCTTGGTGTCTAATCTCCAGTAAATGGAAACATGGCTTCTCAGAGGAATGGCTGACTCTAGAACCGGGGAAGAAAGGTGAGCCTGGAGCATATTGTGGTGTCGGAACATAAGAAAATGTTCAAATAAATAAATAAATCCACATTGATGGAGAATGTCAAAGGGGCATAGGAGACAACAGAAAGAGCTCCAAATGGCCAAAACTGGAATAATTTGAGCGACAGAATAAATAAAGTAGTACTGGATTATAATCCAAAGTATATAATAAATATCCATGAGTCCGTAGTGATAGAAATAAATGATTAAATAAAGTAATAAATGGGAGAGAAGAGACAAATTTCCTATGCATCAACAGTCATAAGTCAAGTTGATAGTACGTACACTTGATATGTGATTAAAAAGGAAATTTACCTCTGCCATCTTTCTCCCCAAAACATAGTTTACTACTCATGGGTACAGTCTACTCACGAACAACATCAGACAAATTCTATATGTGCCATTGTGGGTGCACTCTGCAAAATACTTTATCAGTGGCCCTTAAAATTGTCAGGGACATCAAAAAAAATTTAAGAAAATCTGAGAAATATTACAGCCAAGAGGAGCCTAAGGAAACATGACAATTAAATGATAAAGAACTTGAGGGAAAAAGTAAAGAAATCTGAATAAAACATGGACTTCAGTTAGTAATAATGGATCAAGATGGGTCCGTGAGTTGTAGCAAATGTACCATACTGATGTAAGATGTCAGTGATATGGAAAAATATGTGAGGGGTATATGGGAACTTTCTGTACTGTCTTTTCAATTTTTTCTGTAAAGTTAAAGCTGTTGCTAAAAAATAAGGTCTATATTTAGAAGAAGAAAATAAGTAGATTCTGGGGCTTTCCCCAGAGATTCTTATACAAGAGCGCTGAAGCACACTCCAGACAACTCCGATACCTCTAGTCCAGAACCGCACGTGGAGGAACACTGCCCTGGTGTGCGTGAATTTTTTTTTTTTTTTTTGATGTAGGAACTATGTCTTGCTTATTGTTGTAGCTCAAGGTATCAAGTGTGTGTAGTAGGTAAACAGTGAATACAGTGCCTGCTGATTATTGATTTACTTCGTCATTAGTAAATATACTTCAGTTGCATCTCTAGTTAAGACAAAGGGAGTTTCCTACTTTCCTGTGAATATCACTGATTTTCAAGCTTCTAATTATAGTTTATTTATATTTTACTTTTTCCTATGTGGCAATTCATTTTAGATACTTCTCTATAATGCTCACATATATTAAATTTTAGGTTTTTTTCCCATAAATATTCATTGAACTATTGATAACTGATTGATGCAATTTGTCAGCTTTTATGTACATATTTACATAAATACAAAGAAGAATGTTTAAAGGATCTACATGTAAAATTTGCTATTCAAGGAATCTCGTAATGTGCTAGAAATAATTTATGTATGTATATATATTCTCCATCTGCCTCCCTCCCTTTTATGAAGGTACCTGTGATATTTAGGGCCTACCCAGAAAATCCAAGATTATCTCCCACTCTCAAGATCTTTAACTTAATCAAATCTGCAAAGTAATTTTTGCCATATAAGGTAATCTACAGGTTTCAGAAATTAGGGTGTGGATATATTTTAGGGGGCTATTATTCATTCTACCACAATCAGTTATGAATCTGGAATTTTCTCCATACTATCTCCTGCAGATAATATTACATTATATCATATCCCTTAACTTCAGATGCCATTTCTTGGCTAAGAGCACCAAAATCTTTACATTTTCCCTTTTCCTCTTTTCCAAATTCTGTTCCCTCTTCTCTAGCTGCCTACTATACATTTTTACAAGATTTATATTGTCTTCTAAATGTAACATAGCCAAAATCAAAGTCACCAATTATCCTTCAAATACACCCTCCTACATAATTCAATGTGTTTTTTTTTTCATTTTATTATAATCAGTCTACTATGCTGCAAAACATACCCGTCTCTTGAACCCCAATATATCTAATAAGGCATCTACCAAATAAACCATTTTCATAGATTTCATAATGTTCAATTTACATCATAGCCAGTCCTCTAGCTTTAAATGTCATCTATATGCTAATAACTACAAAATGTGTGCCTTCATCCCTCGTGTTTCTCCTGAATGCCAAACTAGTAAATCCAACCGCTCTCGTACTCCTTTCCCTTCCCTTTCTCGGGGCTCTTGTACTTGAGGGTTTTTTGGCCTGGAAACATCTTCCACCAGAAAGCATAATGTATTAACCTCTAATTTTAATTAAACGTCTGCTTAGATGCCTTATCCCCCAAAGGGCCTTCCGGTCCCCCTATCGAAAATAGCAGCCTCTATTAACACTATTTCCTTAAATGGCTTTATTTTTTCTTCAAAACACCTTTCCATTTTTGACATTATTTCATGTAAGTCTTTATTTATGATCTGCTTATCATCTAGAATTAAGCTTTAAGTGGACAGGGGCTTTGATTTGTCCACTTTGTATCCCCAGAACTTAGTAAATATATGTTTAATAAATAAGCAATTGAATGTGTCTCTACTTCCATGCCCCCACCCCATGCCTCTTGTCATACAATGCTCATTCTAATATGTACTAAAAGGTTTTTCCTATTTCCTTTCTCTCTCTACACCAACATCATTAGCACTGCACTTTGCTAAACATCATTAGTTTCCCTCAAAATTTTTGATATACAACCCATCTCTAAAAAAACACAAAGTGGCTCACTAATGTCTACTAGATTCATTTCACACAGCTTCTCCAGCCTTCACTGAGCAGTCTGGTTACCACGATATTGAATCTTGCTTTCCATGACTAGTGCATGTGTTTCAACCATGCTGAAAAATGTTGTCAGCATTTTTAAGAGCTCTGTGCATTTTTCTGGTCAAGATTCTGCTAAAATGTCTCATGGAAGATTGTTCTCCTGCATAACAGGTGCCTCCAATGCTCTGCCCAAGATCTGCCTCCTGTATGCATTTATTCTCTATTTTCTGATCACTTTATTACAGACCAGTTCTCACCAAGAGACCATGCTTCTTTCAACTTGATAATATTTAATTCACAAATCGAATTTCAGTTCCTTTTATCATATATGTAAAGCCGTGAGCTGTCTAGTCCCTGCTCCCAGAGATGCCAGCTCAGGCCAGAACTCCTGCATGCTTGGGAGAAGGGGGAAGATGGGTTAACTTTCCCTGTTGGCTAAACAATTTGTTATCTGCCCATGGAGCATACATTGTGTCTTCGCTTCATTATTACCTCAAATTCTGCATGTCATTGACATTTGCTCTTAGGGATAACCTAAAAGTCTTCCATCTTTCCTCTTCCAACCTGCTAATACTCCAATCTCCATCTGTGTGTCAGAGACTGACTAAATGGTCCACAAACCTTTCTCCTGGACACACAGCTAAAATATATTTCCCAGACTCCCTATTAGTTAGGTGGTCCATGGGACTGTTTGAATAATGTCATATGAAAAGAAAAAATTTACACCACTTCCATGCTGTTATAGGTTGAATTTTGCACCCCTCCTCCCAATATATTGAAATCCAAACCCCCAGGCTTCCTTACTCATTTGGAAATAGGGTCACTGCAGCTGTCATTAATTAAGGTGTTCCCAGAGTGTCCATGGAGAATTATAACATTTCTGAATCTTCTTTTATGTACTTTGCCTTTCTCAATTCTGCTGTCCTATACAGGAGACTTTCTTTGTTTCCATGCCTCATGAAGACTTAAGGAAGGTCTCCCATATCCTACTTATGCAGACTTTAGAGGAGGATTGGTCTTTAGGCCTATGTAGTGGATTGAATTATGTCCCCCCAAACTCACTGAAGCTTGAATTGTGTACCCCAAGTTTTATGTATTAGAAACTTAGCCCCCACTGTGGTTGTTAAAAAGGTGGGAAATCATATTATGGTAATTGAAAGGTGTAGCCTTGAAGAGGTGATTGGAATGCAGGACTGTGCAGTAGTGAATGGATTAAAAATGGTGGTTAGGGATGTGGTTCTGAGGGCTTTAAAATAAGAAGAGAGTCTGTCTTTCTCTCTGCTCTCTCTTCTCTGCCATCTTCTGCCATGTGAGACCCCTGCAAAGCCACCACTAAAGATCCTTTCCAGATATGTTTCCTGGACTTTGGACTTTCCAGCCTCCATAACTAATCAATACATTTCATTTTCTTTATAAATCACCCAGTTTCAAGTATTTTGTTATAAGCAACAGAAACCAGCTAATACAGAAAATTGGTACCAGAGAAGTGGAGTGTTGCTTACAACAAATACATGAAAATGTGGAACTGGCTTTGGAACTGGGTGTTGATGAAAACTGGAGGAATTGGGAGGAATAGGCTAGAAAAAAACCTAGATGCTGGTGAAAGTTTAAAAGACAAGAAAACTAGAGAAAGTTTTAGAGACTGGTTAAATGGTGGTGATCAGAGTGCTTATGGAAACATGGACTATAAAGACCACTCTAAGGAGCTCTCAGATAAAAATAAGAAGGAGTTTTTCAGAAACTGGGGGGAAGATCAACCTTGCTATAAACTGGCAAGGGATTTGGCTATTGTGTGCATGCTCTGGGACGTTGTGGAAGTTGAAACTTAAGAGTTGTGAACCAGAGCATTTGGTGGAAGAAATTTCTAAGAAGCAAAACATTCAGGAAGCTGCATGTTATTTACAAGAGCCTACACTGAGTTGTGCCAGCAAAGGCATAACATAAAGCCAGAATTTAAAAGGGAAGCAGAATGTAAAAATGTAGAAAATTTGCAGCCTGTCCATGTGGTAAAGAAGCAGAGAGCATGCAATAGTGCAGCTCAGCAACCACTAACTAAGATTAGTGTAAAAGAAAGAGAATATCAAGAAAAGGAGAAAAAGGCCCTGAAGGCATTACAGAAGCTTCTGGGACCAACCCTTCCATTTCAAGCCCAAAGACCTAGGGGGAGAAAATGGTTTTAGGGAACAGGCCTGACCTCCATGGCCTTGCTGCCCAGGGCCACTTTGGGAAGTTGCTCCCCACACCAGCTCCCCAGCTGCTTTGGCTGCTCCAGCCCTAGCTAAATTGGCCTCAGATGTGGCTGGACCTGGAGCTTTGGCAAATACAAGCCGGAAGTCTTGGCAGCGTCCACGTGGTGTTAGGTCTGCAGGCTCAGAGAATGCCAAAGCTCTGAAGCCTTGGGAACTTCCACCCCAATTTCAAAAGATGCATAGAGGGCCGAGCCCGTGGCGCGCTCGGGAGAGTGTGGTGCTGGGAGAGCAGCGACGCTCCCGCCGCGGGTTCGGATCCTGTATAGGACTGGCCGGTGCACTCACTGGCTGAGTACCAGTCATGAAAAAAAAAAGGCAAAAAAAAAAAAAAAAATGATGCATAGAAAAGCCTGGGGACCCAGAAAGGGATCTGTCACAGGGGCAGAGTCACCGCAGACAGCCTTCCCTCGAGCAATGCCAAGCAGAAATGTGGGGTCAGTTGCAGCAGAGAAATCCCATCAGTGCCATGCCTAGTGGAGCAGTGAGAGCAGGACTGCCATGGGTACCCCAGACCTGTGGAGCTACCAAAGTGGAATGCCAGCCTGGGAGAGCTGAAGTGTGGCCTGCAACCAGGAAAGCCATAGGAATGGAGCTGCCAAAGGAATTGGGGACCCAACCTCCTCACCAGTGTGCAGAGGACATTGAACATGGAGTCAAGGTACATAATTCTTCAGCTTTGAGATTTAATGCCTGCCCCACTGAGTTTCAGACTTGTTTGGGACCTGTTATCCCTTTCTTTTGGCTTATTTCTCCCTTTTTGAATGAGAATATATACGCTATGTTTGTCCCACCATTGTATCTTGGAAATAGATAACTTGTATTGATTTCACAGATGGGACTTTGAACTTTGAACTTTTGAATTGAAACAAGTTAAGACTTTGGGGATGAAGTGAATGTATTTGCATGTGAACAGGACATGAGTTTTGGGGGAGGCAGGGGCAGAATGTAGTGGATTGAATTATGTCCCTCAAACTCACTGAAACTTGAATTGTGTACCCCAAGATTTATGCCTTAGAAACTTAACCCCCACTGTGACTGTTAAGAGGGTGGGAAATCCTATTCTGATAATTGAAAGGCGGAGGCTTGAAGAGGTGATTGGAATGTAGGTCCATGCAGTAGAGAATGGATTAAAAACGGTGGTCAGGGGAGTGGTTCTGAAGGTTTGTGATACTTTGTTATAGAAGCCCCAGGAAACTAACATACACGTCTATTCCATTAAAACTTCAAAAGGATCTTCCATACTCTTCCTTCCCCTGTTGGTCTGCGAAGGTTAGAAGATCCAGCAGAAGATTCCAAAGCCCTGTGGAATGACAGAGCTATGTTATAAGGATCTGCAATGGTGATCATTAACAAACCACCCACATTGAACCATTTGGCAAGTTATATTGTGTTATAATACAGGTTATGTATTATGTGACATATGTGTGTGTATAAACATATGCATATATAAATACACACATATATATTTCTCACAAGTTGTATATTGTTATAACACAAGTCATACTGTGTTATGCAAGTTATAGCATATTACTTATGTTGTGTTAAGCCACCAGGATTTGAAGATTTTTAGGTTATAACAATTAGTGTTACCTTAATACAGAAAGTTGTGTACTTGAGGAAGAGTGCTCTCATAGCGTAAACCTAAAATGTTTGAGACTGACTTAGCAATCTGATAGCAGCAGGACACAAGGAGAGATATGCAATGCTGAATAGCTGGAGAACATTTCTGTGTATAGGAGGCTTTCTTAATGCTCACCCAGCAGAACTTAAGGATTGGTAGGACCAGTAATGACTGTGTATATCTTATTTTCCCTTCTATACCTGGTCCATTTTCCTTTAATTGGTGGGATGTGGGATATCAGTTCAGTTTTTGTTGTTTGTTTATTTATAGGACCATAGGCTAAAAGGAGAAAAATCCAAAACAGATAGGAAGAACTATCAGATCACTGGGAGAACCTACAGTTAGAACTGGATGCAGTGACTGGATGGAAATTTGGGTAGGCAGTCAAGTCTGACCATGTAACCAAGTTTTAACCAAAGAAATGAGAGCAAAAGTAATACAAGCCATTTCCAAGTCTGACCCATTAAAATATTCTCTTCTGGTTTTTGGTTGTTTTTTTTTTTTTTTTTTCCCTCCTCTGTCTGCAGGTCAGATTTGAAGGATCTAGTACAAGACTTCAATGCCCTAAGAAGATAACTTTTAAATATTCACAGTAAACTATTGCAATGAGTAAGAAATGATATTTAATTTTGTAAAGCTAGTGATATTTGGGGGTTGTTTGCTACAGCACTCAGCCTATGCATATAATCTATGAAGCTTACCAAAATATATTAGCCCAGGTATATCTCTTACACACCTGAAATCTAAGACCACTATAGAATTTGGGCTGATTTATTTGTCATTTGTGTACTAACAATTATCTTTTAAGATATATGCCTATTAAATCAATAAATATAAGTTCTGTGAAGGCATCTCCTTCCATGAGAAGGATACTCTGGATACTATCTCTTCTCTTCTCTTACTTTGCCAGACAGCTTTCCCTACCTAGAGAGAGCCTTACCTAGATTGCCTTAAGAAGCTCATATTGTGTTCCTTTCTATGGTATGTTTGGAGTAATACCGTCCAAAGTGTACTATCTATCTATCTACATGTCATTTATCTATTTATCCCCCTTGTATGTAACCAGAGCCAAAGCCCTTATCCATCACTAAGACACTCACCATCCTTAGGGGAGCAAGCCAGACGCCAAAACTTAACATCGAGATCCGTCTCTTTACTCCTCCAGTGTAATCTATTACTAAGTCATATTACATTATACATGTTCTAAAATTTGCTCACTTCTCTTCATCCAAAGCATCACTCTCAGCATGACCTTCCCATCTGCCTTTAGCACTACACTCGACACCACCCTTGATGCCACCTTCTTGCTCATGGTCCCCCAAAAGAATTTCTACCTTGTTTCTTCCTAGATACTTTTGCCTTTCCAATCTATCCTTTTTTAGCAGCTTAGATTTTGTCATCTTTCTTCTTCAAACTTTCCTGTGACTTCCCTTTGGTCAAAAGAGAAAGACAAAAATCCATAATATAGCTTGCAAGACCTCATATACTGGTTCTTCTTGCCTACCTTTCCAGCATCAGTGCCCCGTTGCTACCCCCATCTCCAAATTTTTTCAGGTGAGTTAGTATGTTTCATGTCCCCTCACACCTGAGGACCATTGTACTTGATGTTTTTCTCTACAAAAAGCTCCAAGATTCATTGAGCTGACACATGTTTCATATTTCTGCTCAATCAACACCTCCTCAGGAAGGCTGTGTAACTCCCAAAAGTAGAACAGTGTTCTCTATTACAAACCTTCACAACACTATGGCTTTTTCCTTCATAGTTAAGTTATCCAATAGGTGACCATTATATGTATTTAAAATTATGTCTTAAACACATATAAAAACATCTTTAGAAAACACCCTTCAATACGTTTGGTACATTTTAGTAGATTATATTCACAAATAGCTGAACCAATTTTTTAAACATTTATTTGATTTAATGACCTCGACTGGGAAAACATTTTATTTCAGCTACTGCAATTGGCTGGGTGCAGGGGAAAAACCAGGTATCTTAATAAGTGTACAGAGACACTTCTGTTACTTGCCTATCCCCAAACCTAAATCAGCCTTGTTAAAAATAAATCATAAATCATGCGAGACAAATATCTCAGGCTTTAAAATTCTAAGAAAAAATATAACTTCTCCATTGCTAAGATTCTGTTTAGTGATAGAATTGTAAGACATTTGATTGCTAAGGTATTTCACTTGTTACTTCACCCCTACCTGTGAGGGGGCGCTGTGTGGACCGAAAAGATGGAGGAAAAAGTGGTTACTCACACTGAGAAGGGTGGGCAAGGAATCAAGGAATTCAGTTGATCTGGGTACAGGAGAAGGAGTCTAATCAGATATCCTAGATCAGGAGCATGATTTTAAAGTCAAAGAATCAAAAAGTAAGAGGGACATGGGTAAGGAAATTAGTAAGACTGACCTTTAAAAACACCCGAGTCAGGACTTTCTCTCTAAAATTGGCTGTCTTGTATTTCCTGTTGTTGACATACATGAGCCAAGTCATAATACTAATGCATGGGAGTAGATTGTATTTAAGGTGTCAGTCATATATAGTTGTCCACCCTGCAGATGAATGGCATATCTTGAGCAAAATGTGATATGTCATATTCTTCTCAACTTCCTGAACCACTTGTCCCCCTTAAATATAAAACATTCCCCAAATCCAGAAAGAAAAATGAAACATTTTTTCATTGAGCACCCATAGGAAAATATTGTCACATTTAATTCTTGCAGCAACCCTTATGATGGTGATAATTATCTCCATTTCATACACTGACGAAGGGGCAAGAAAAATGTGTATCTTTTCTAGATCATAGAAGTCCAGAGTTGAATCTATGTCTCATTCTGATGCCCATTTTCATACTACCACGCTGAGTTAATCACCTATTACCTTCCAGATCTTTTGTTGCTCTCTCTATAAACATGCAAGCTTGGTTTTCTTTATTTCCCAAAATCTAATACACACTTCGACAAAATGATTTCACAACAAATGTTTGCTTAACACACAACACATTTATTTAAAGTGGTTTCATATCTTCTTGTGCCCTGAAAGAATTAAAAGAATTCCAATTCGCTGAAGACATTGTAGACTTCAGATGAGCTGTGGAGGATTGGAAAGCTATATTAGGATCACTTGATTGCCTCTGCAGGTAAAGCTCACTTAGCACTTTTTGAGGGGGACTGTTGCCAGAAGGAAGTTTCCTGCTTCCATCAGGTTGAGTCTCTCTCCTCAGTGGAGAATGACCAGGGAACAGGGAAGGCTGCAACTGCTTTGCCTGTTTTAGGCAACTGGTGGCTATAGGTTTCCAGGGTTCCTTCTTCATTGGCTTCTTTTAAAGGGTTTTAGAAAAATGTTTCCACAGTCCCAAGGCAGACAGGAATCTAAAAAAATAAATAAATAAAATAAGGGAAAAAATATAGGAAAAAAACAAAAAGAAAAAACCCAGCATCAGGGCCCAGGTATCTGTTTTACCAAGCTTTAAATTGATTTTGGTAGTACTGGCCCAAAAATCACACCTTGAGAAGCTCTAACTTGGAGATAGTCTTTTCTGACTATCTAACTATATTCCTATTGATAAGTGTTCCTTATGCAAAACCTCCTGCATCTCTATCTCTTTTTTGCTAAGCTTCACCCAAGTTTTCTTTCCTTTCTTTTGCCAACCCATGATATTATTTTAGTTACCCATGTATTATTTATTTATTTATTATCCAGTTTTCATTCCTCCCAGTACAGTATATACTTTTTTTTTTGTCTCTAATGATACAGCTTTTGACAATAACGTGGTAGATGGGAAAGTGTATTTTATTTACTAAAAATGTATTACACTGCTGGCAAAACATATCTTCATACTGTTAATACTGAGAAGGGTTCCAAAGTTGGTTTCAGCTATCATATTAATATGGCAAATCAATATTTTCTATCTGTAAGTTTAAAAAAAAAAAAGAGCAAGTATGTTGGTTAAAAGAAGAAACAGAAAGGACTTTTTTTTTTTTTTTTTTTTGGATGAGGCTTGACCTCTATCAAGATGATAAATTGAAATGACCCAAAAAGTTGATGAATGCTTTTGTGCAGATGACCAGATACAATAGTCACTGAAGTAATTACAACTCAGAAATAAAGTTGATTGAAGTTAGTCCATCTGTCTTCCAAATACGGAAAGGAAGGAGGTTGTTATCTTATATGGATGCCTTTTGGCTGAATGGTTGAATAACAGTTAAAGTTTCCCTACTTTGTTAGCTAGGTTCTCAAATAACAACATTAACCATATGTGCCATTTTAAGGAATATCTCTGGATAGAGTCTCTCAAAGCCTTTGGCTATAAACTCTCTTAGGAACATTATTTAATCTCATTGTTTCAAGTAGCATGATTCTAAAACTGACTGTCAAATCTATATCTCAAATATTTTTTCTTTCTGAGGATAAAGTCTTGAATCTCCAACACAAATTCGATATGACCCACAAAAAAATTAATCACCTTATCCCCCAAACAACTCTCTTTCTGGAATTAATCTTATTTTTAAAAATGCTACTAGCATTCTCTGAGTTACAAATGCTTAAAATCTTAGAGGCGCTCTTAACATGTCCTATATTCTTAGCCACTCACATCAATTTTTCATTAAGTTCTTTAAATCTTTGCTTTATAATATTTTTTTTGATTTGCAGCATCATGACACTGAACCAAGTCCTAACTTCTCTGTGCACTTTCACACTTATCTCCTAACTGGTCTTTTGTCTCCTGTTTCTTCCCTATTCAGGAAATTCTGCACTCTGCCACCAGATTTTTCTTTCTAAATCTCAGTCCTCATCTTGTCATTCAAATTTTTAATGGCTTGCCAATATTTATAAAAAATATTAACTTTGTGCCTCAGTATTGAAAACCACTTATTTTTTAGTTCTATTCTATAGCTTACCTATATGTACTTTTTAATTTCAAAAGTGTTTATTAGGTTGAATAGTGGTCTACTAAAAGATATGTTTTTTGGAAAACAGAATAGTTTAATCAGGCCTCCTCACCTCAGGTCTGGTTGGGTGTGGTGCAGCACATTCTTTGTAAGCAAATTGTGTGTGGGGTGGTGGAGTTAGTGCATATGCATGCCAATGTATCTTTTTAGTTTTGTTGCTATTCTGGTGCGTTCTTCATAGATGTGTGGAGCAGCAGCCCTGAACTGCTGGCCAGCAGAGAGCTCACATCTAAAATAGAGCATGTTTACTTTGTTGGCAGCTGCTCAGTTTTTCTTGGGACTTCACTGGTAGCTGTTGAGTTTTGAGTTTCTCTTTGGACTGCCTCGCTCTCAGGTTTGTATGTGCTGAATAAAGACTATTCTTTCTTCAACCAAGGCTCCAATGACCTTTTTTTCCAGTTACCCAGCTCATAGACCTGCATGTGAAGGGTTTGTGACCCAGTCTGGACAATGGCCTTGAGGGGTCTGTGAGCGCCAGACCCAGCCCTAGCTCTACATTATGTCTACCTGGATTCTATGAATGTGACCTTATTTGGAAAAGGGGTTTTGCAGATGTAATTAAGTTGAGGATCTTAAGATGAGGTCATTTTGAATTAGTGTGAACTCTAAATCCAATGACAGGAGTCCTCAGAAGAGAAAAGGAAAAGACAAAGAAGAGAAAGATCAGGTGAAGATGGAGGCAGAGATTGGAATTACCCAAGCCAAGAAATGCCAGAATGCATTAGAAGCTGGAAGAGGCAAGGAAGGATTCTCCCCTAAAGCCTTTGGAAGGAGTAAGGCCCTGCTGACACTGATTTAGGACTTAAGGCCTCCAGTACTGTGAAAGTCACCCAGTTTGTGGTCATTTGTTGTGGCAGTCCTAGAAAACTAATATAATAGGTCAATTGAAGCCTTTCTGAAGATATCTGCTCTTGCAGATAGCCTTTGCTTGGCATGGTTTCCCTTGCTGATATGCTCACATATGTCTACGCCTACTAAAATGGTAGCTAACATTTGTAAGCACTTACAACATAAAAGACACTATTCTAAGACTTTCTGTATATTAACTTCTTTAAATCTTTAACCAGCCCTATAAAAAAGGTCTGAGGGTACTTCAAAAAGTTAAAGAATATATTCATATTTTAATTTATATTTTCACAAACTTTCTGAAGTTCATTATATTGTTATTTCTACTAATATATGGGAATACATTTCGGATGATCTGAAGTTTAGACAGAACAGTCTAAGTCTAGAATCCATGCTCTTAATGACTTCAAAAACATCAAGGTCAAATCCCAAGACAAACCCCCTCTGTGAAATCTTTCCTGATCACTGACTGCAAGGGATCTTTATGATTTCCTGTAGTTATTTTGGTAAGTACCACTCATAAAACATAGCTCTGACTGCCTCATGCATTCTTTATTCACTCACCTAGATTGTAAAATGTGCAAAGTAAGTGACTATCTTACATATATATTTTAAAATTTCTTCCTTAAAGGTTGGCATAGTGCTTTTCTAGCTTCAAAATAAACAGGTCATTAAATGAATACATCTAGTAGAAGATGAGTCTAATGGCCACATTTAACGCAAGTTAAATAGAGGGTGAAACTATTTGTCTCAGTTTATTTTAAAAAATAAGAGAAAGTTTGAGCTTCATATTTCTGCCTCACCATTGTATTGTTCTCTCACCTTTGGCTATCTTCTTACTTTAACAAACTTAGAATACAGAAATGCATTCAAAACATTTGGTTTTAGTAACTTTTATTTACAATAATCTCCATATAGTAGAAATATAAAACAATTAAATCTGATAAAACTGAGAGATTTTCAAGTCTTTCTAAATAATACAACGTGTGAGGTGGATATGTTCATAAATGTAATTGGTTATTTGTTTGCATTTTAAAATATAAATATTAAAAAAAAAAGAACTAAGAAAGTCATTGCTTTGGGATAACCAAATCCAGATACTAAATGCAGTGATCTATTTACTCTGCAGAGGAATGGAAAGAATGATTCCCTTTCCTCTTTCTTTTCTGGACTCAATCATCCTCTCTGAACAACAATTTATATGAAAGCAGAATCATCTCAAGAAAGATGAGAAACCCAACCTAAAGCATTATCTCATAATTTTAGAGAAAGGTTTTCTCCCAGCTCCAATTTTTTAATCTTTAAAACTTTGAAGGATGATAAAGTTGAATGTATCAGTTCTAAGGGTTAATCAATTCCTTTGTAGGAATAAAGAACAAGAACAACAAACATGAAAATAAGTTTAATATGTACAATTTTAAAAATTATTAATAAAGAAATCGTAGCAATCACCAAATCTGAGTAAGCAAGGAAAGCAGAAAGTTAGGTATTTCCCTTGTCACTGAGGAAGAAATTGTTTGATGGAAAGAGAGGCATAATCAAGGAAGAGTAAATAGAAGACATGAGAAAGTGCTCATGCTCAGAGTGCAGCACATGCTTGTATCAGTTAGGAATGTTGTCAGTTGCCGAGTAACAACATGCAAATAGTAATATCTGAAATATAAGTTTATTTTTGTATGCATAGAACGTCATCAACTACTGGTGATTGTTCTTCAACCCAGCAATAACCAGAATCTCTATGATTCCCTTGGCTTTTTTCCATGCTTATTATCTCTTGGAACCTGGAGCTCTAGTTAACTGCCTAAAAGAGCACAGGGCAAAGGAGCAAAAGCTGCTTATCAGAAAAACAGAAGGCTTCCAGGAAGCCCATCCAGTTTGCTTCCTTTGACACTTATTAGCCAGAGCTGTGACACAAGGTCACCCTTGGGGAGGCCATAGATGATAGGAGTTGGATGTTCAAAACACACAAAATAATGTCTGCTTCAAAACCATAATGGAAAATGAAAGCAAGAGGTTTTACTGAGAATTTTATTATTATATTCTGAAGATATGATTCTTCTAAAAGAAAACATCATGGGTAAATTTGACTTTATATGCTTACCTAAAAAATTTGAAACCATTTTGTCACTTAAAACTTCCTTAATGCAACGATATCTGTGTTCCTATATTGTTTACTTATTTTTGGAATCACTCTTTTCTAAGACATTCATATGATTGAATCTTTTTCAACACATAGGTCTGAGTTCAAATGTTACCTTCTTATACTAATTCCCTGACCACATTAACTAAAGAGCACCTTCCCTCAAGTAATTTCTTAAATTACTTGTTTATATACTTATTGTCTTTCCCTGAATAGGATAAAAGCCCTGTGAAGAAATAAACTTTGCCTTGTTTACCACCATACCCCTTGTTACTTAGATAGCATTTGGCATATAGTCTAAGTGCTTAATAAGTGTTGATAGAATGCACAAATATGTATCTGTATATATCTAGGCAGATCATCTGTATCTGTATCTAGGTTTATCTATCAATTATAAATATTTAGTTTGGAGAGTTTTGCTAAAAAGTTAATAACAACCTGCTATAGAACTTATATGTCATTGCAATAAACTAGTTTGCAACAACTTCAAACTAGCATAATGTATTTGATGATAAAACCAGTTTGTGCAGACAGAGTGACTTTAACAAGGAATTTTATTGGTTACTTCTGTCTCTGGACTCTGATAACCACAAGTAGCACACCTGAGCTCAACTTTATATAAATAAGACTTTAAAATAAAATTATGATGAATTTCCTACATAACACTACACGCAACTTCTTACAAATATAATCAGTCATAAAACTTCTTTTAAACATATTTTTCTATTTTCTTGATGAGCTTACCAGTTATAGTTATCCAAAGATATTTTCTATGAATAGTAAGAAAAAAACCAAAGTACTTTTTCTTTGACTATACATATATATATATAAAATATAAATATATATATAAAAAATATAAGTATATCAATATATATAAATTTATGTATATTTAAATAAATACATATAATGGGCAATATATAAAGGGAACCATTTTTGTGTGTCTGATTTAACTAGAGAAATTGCCATTTAAAAGTTGCCAGCTTCTTCTCTATCTAGCTTGGTGACAGTAACCATCTTAAAACAAAACTTTGGGTTTGAAAATTTCTTGAAAGATTTCTTAATCATGAGGATGTAAAGCAGTTAGCCTCCAAGTGTAATGGGTACTTGACAAAGGTAGGCACAGGTGCATAGGGAGTCATGGAGCATCATGAGAGGAAAGAGATCCAAACACTCTGGGGAACAGCATTGTTAGACTACTGTTAATTGATTGAGATAATCCTGATATGCAGGGAAGAATGCCCAAGACTCTCCAAGGGAGAGCTCACGGATCACAAGTACCTAGACTTGTTAAGTACACTTAACGACCAAGGCCTATATGGCCTTGGGTGGAATTGAGTAGTGGAAAAATCTTTCGACAAGTATATCTGCTCCAGTCCTCACAATAGGGTGTAGGAATAAAATAGTACCCTCTGAGGCAATGACAGAAGATTACCCAGTTTTTGGCCACATGACTGGAGTGATGCTACTGGAATAGCATGACTGCAGCAACAGCTGTGGTACGGTGACCCAGTAGCAGCTGAGATGGTCCTGCACCATGGGGAGCCTGATGACTAATGCTACCATAAACCTCAACTGTGCAGGACTAGATCTTGGATGTGAATAGTGGTGTGTCAGTCTGAAGTTAAGAGCAGAAGTCCAAGTATCAGGAAGTAGATTCTCTCTCTGGACAGCCCATCTTGCAACTGTGGTTTATTTTACCTCTATGTATGGTGTGACATCTTCTAGCTTCAAGTTAATGAACGTGAGACCTGGAACTACTTTTGATGTGGGAGAAATTAAGCCCAAATTATATACACCTTAGCACTGGGACTTGTCATTATCTGACGAAACTTTCCTGAATGGTACAAAATAAATCTGACCAATAATATATTCTACTAAAATGTGAAATGAGGAGTATTTTATAACTGGATAATGTACACAGTCTTTAATCCAGTTAATAGAAACAACTAGTTGTTACAAAGCACAATGCCCTTTGAACAATCACTTACTGAAGTTTCAGTAGTTGAATGTGCTGGGTTCCTGGGGCAGGGTGAAGTGTGAAAACATATTCTTTATTTACTACTGCACTCATTCTGCTCTGGTAATAAAGGTTTCTTATTGTTTCTCAAACTCATTGGGGTACTTCCATCCTAGGGCCTGGTGCCTTTATCTGGAGCACTCTGCTCTACATATATGGCTTGCTACTTCACCTCATTCAAATCTTTGTTCATATGTCACCTTCTAAATGAGAACTTCCCTGAACTATCCCTTTTTAAAATTGCAATCCTCCCTCACATACACTGGTATTTCCTATCTACCCCTTCCATTGCTTTATTTCTTCATACCGCTTGTCCCCTGATATGCTATTTAAATAATTAGTTTATTGAATGGACCACTCCACTCCCAACAATAAGAATGTAAGTTCCACTAGAAAAAAAAAAATCGTATGTTTTGTTTACTGATATATGTCCAGAGCATGGCAATAAATGCTTAATAAATATTGCTGAATGAAGAATAAATTAATGAATAAAGATGGCAGCAGAAGGCAGTAAACGGTAGCATGAAGTCCTAATTAATAGGAGCCAGGGAGAAGATAAGCAATGAGCTGTATTACTACAGCAGAAAGGGTGATCGTTATGCAGCAGCAAGGTGTCAGGAAAGCATGACAGGGGAGGAAACACTTGAGTTGGACCAGATAATAGGAAGTGTTGGGGTTGAGTCAATTTTTACATGTGCGGAAGTGAGGAGTTAAGAGAATACCTGAGCAAAAGCACAGATGAACAGTTAGCTGGACATCTGGAGTGTTGGTATGTCTGAAGAATGATGTGTATGGAACTGAGTGGTAATAAGGGCTAGAAAAGGTACATACACTAGTCAGATGGCTTTTGGGTGCAAGGAATTAAACCGTGAATGAAAAGATACCTCAAAGAACACCAGCATAAGTAGACATTTACTACTTCTCGCAATTGTACACCTCCTGGAGGAATCGCTCAGGAGAGATGATTCAGCAGCTCGGGGATGTCATCAGGACCCAGGTTCTTTCCATCTCTCCATTTCTTTCAATCTTTGCATAGGTTTCCTCCTCGTGCTGGTTCAAAGATCACTGCTGAAATTCCAGGCCTTATATTTCCAACATAGCCATATCCAGAGAAAAAAGACACATTCTTATTTCTTCCTGTGGGTCTATCTTAGGAATGATGAATTTTTCTCAGAAGACACTTAAAAACATTGTAGAAAGCCAATGGTTAGGGCAGAATGAGAAAAGAAGAGTATATGAGGAGCTGAGTTAAGGAAGTTAGCAAGGTGGACAGATCATGAAGGGTCTCATAGGCCTTTGTAAGGATGCTGGATTTTGTTGTAAAAGAGATAGGAAGGCATTGAATGGTTTTTGAAGAGTAGAGTGATATGAGTTGATATACATTTTGAAAAAGATCACTCTACCTACAGAGAATAGATGGTAGGAGGCAAGTGCAGAAGCAGAGAAAAGAGGCTAGAGCAGAAGTACAGGTAAAAGAATAGTGTGGCTTGGAGTAAAATGAAAATGGTGAAGATCAGAAGTGCAGGACAGTTCTCCAGGTGGCCTTGGACCAACTAAGTTTTCAATCCCTTTCTTGCTGGTAGTTCTCAAGAATAAGTGTAGAATGTGCTGGGAATGTAATATCCTGAAATAAGGGTAATTATCCAGAACAACCTAGGCTCTGTTTTGGTCCCTCCTAGAAATGCTTGTCTTGCAATACTTTAGTACAACATGTCACATTACCCTAGGGTACAAAACTCAGAGAAGGCTGCTTTTGAGGGTCTCTCAGCTGCAGTGCAAGTGGGGTACATGTAAGTAAGATTTCATGTACTCTGTGCAGCTTTTTTGAGCATTTGTGAACTAGCTCGCCATGCATCCTAGGCTTCTACTGTCCTTTGCTGCCTATCTATAAGTAACAAATTTGCTTACTTGTGTTCATGTGTTCTATCACCAGACTCATGCAAGTGATAGAAAGTGGCACAAACCAAGGTGCAGTGGGCAAGGTGTTTATAGCCTGTCCCTTAGATTGATATCAGTGCACAGTGAACCTGCTACACAAGAAGTTGTTGGACTGAGAATACATTGTGAAAGTAGTAAAAGGACTGGCTCCTAGCCAGGGGAGAGGTTTAAACTGATCTTCTGGGAGGGATGCACACTGAGGAGTCAGGCATAATGTCTACTACAGAGTACATCAGCATCAGATTACGAGGAAACTTCACCTACATGCATTTCAACAAGCAATGGTTGAGTAGCTAGTGTTGGTGTTGCAGGTTGATTTGTCCAAGGAGACATTGAAATGGAGTTTAGGGTGCAGGATGATTATAAGGCCATCCCATGGAATCTATACCTTTGGAAGCTAGACCTTCAGCTGTGTTTTTCACAGGTTTTTTCAATTCTCTATCAGGCTGCAGTTTCCAGGTGGTCTGGTATATGATATGATGGTAGTATACCATGGTCATACTTCATTGATGTAAGGTTCATTGCCCTAATCTGATATATAATATGTGGGAACTTGTGCTGGTGCATCAAACATGCTATGAGCCTTTGGCTGAGGCCCTACGAGTAGGAAAGGAAAATCTATACCCCAAATTAGTGTCTATTCCTGCTGGAATGAATTATTGGGTCTTTCAGAGTGAAAGTGCAGAATGTTATCTATTTGCCTTGATCCTAATAGTGCCTCCTTCCATATTCCAGATCATGACCAGACAGCTAAGCCATTTGCCACTGCTCATGAGTCCAACTACAGTCTAAAATCAGGTCAGATCTCTTCCCACAAAAAAAAAAAAAAAAAAAAAAAAAAAAAAAAAAGGACCAGGTGCACAGTCTAAAATTCTGCCAACTGGAAGGATTTTTCCATGCTTCTATCAAAGCCACCCCTGAGCGCCAAATATTTTTGGCTTATATCCATTTACTTAGCTTACCAATTCATAAACCAAGCTGGGTATTGTTCTTCTAGCTTCAACTGGTAATAAAGGATCCTTCATATGGCCATGCCTGCAAGTTGAGGAAGAGGCACTGGTGCAAGAGTGGTGAATGACATGGCTGTCTCGTCTACCTGCTCGTGAAGTTGGCTTGGGATCTCTTCTTGATTTTACTTGACCTGGGATGTAACACTTCCATTATTTAAAAAAATAGACTATTTCTGGGTTTGCCTAAACTTATGACCTGGTGGGTCTAACAGAAAGCAGCTTATGGTCACCTGTTATCCTATGTTCAGGTTTGCCAACTTTACCAGGGCCCAGTAGCACTCCAGGGGTTGATTTTCAAATGATATACAATTCTTCACCGTAGAGGAGGACATGACCTTGCTTCAAAATCCTAGAGGTTTGCATTGTGATTTTCTGACTGGAGCTTTCCACAGACTCTACACAGCATCTTTTCCCATCACTGGTATCTCTAATATAATAAATAATCTGTTGGGTCACGTGGCAGCTCAATACTGGAAGCCTACCAGACATTGTGCTTGCTCCTTTGTGGCAGAAAACTAAGATGTAATAATCCATCTTTTGCATTGTATGAGATGTCCCAGAATGCTTCAAACCACTGTAACCCTAAAAGTTTGCCTTATTTGGCAGGCCTCTGAATCTTTGTACATTTTATCTTTCCTCCTCTGGAGTGGATATGTCATATCAAGGCCCCAATGAATTAGTCACTTTTGGGGTCCTTAGGTCTAACTAACATGATGTCATCAATATAGCAAATCAATATGATTATTTGGAAGATAACCGGATGGTCACGTTCTCTTCAGATTATACTATGACATAAGATAGGGAGGTTAACTTACTCCTATATGGGAAGGACTATAAATGCATATTGTTTTCTGTTCCATGCAAATGCCAACTGTTTTTGTTCTCTTTACTTAGAAATGAATGCATACACCAACTTGATAGTCGCATAGGAAGTACCTGAGGCTCTGCTAATGTGCTCTAGCAGAGATACTTCAAGCACAGTGGCTGCCTATAAAAGGGGCTGCTATTGGTTCAGTTTGATGAATTAAATAGGGATGTTGCAGATACGACCATCTCTGCATCTTTTAAGTCCTTAAGACTGGTACTTATTTCCGCCTTTTTCCTCGAGACGTTATTTTTTATTTGCTGCCTTGGAGGGAGAAAATTTCAGGGGCTTCTACTTGGCCTTCCCCATCATGATAGCCCTTATCCCACAGGACAGGAACTGGGTGTGAAGGCTATCCCAAATACCAACTATATCTATTCCAATTATACATTTGGAAAGTGGGACAATAACCACCATCTATGCACATGGACTCAGAGGACCCACTATATCTGGTTATTGGCCAGAGCTCCATTTGTGACTTGGCCCCATAAGACCATACTCAGGAAGGCCATGATTGGTATGTTCAATAGTCCTCCAAATGTATGAATATTACACTTTTCCCATTGCACAGTTACCTGAGTAAATGACCATAGTTACTTTTTAGAATGGATGGGGAAAATCATGACCATGTTTATTTGTCAAAGCAGTGCAAGATCTTTCCTCTTGGGAGCCCTGCCTCTTCTTGAGTCAATAGGATTGAGTATGAAAACTCTCAGATACAGAAACTGGGTGAATGTGGTAGGCCACTGTCAACCCTGCCCTATGGAGAACTGCCACTGAACTTTGAGTGATGCTAGTGATTTACTTCTCAGAGGATTCCTCATGGTTGTGGTAAATGATATATCCCCTTGCATTCACCTGGAAGGTCTTTTAGCTGTACATGGTATATCCATTCTTGTATGTCCATGCCCCTGAGAATTTTAATCCTTTCTTCTACCATCTGCTATGACAATTCTAGCATCCCATTTCACATAAAGTAGCCCATCATTTTTTTTTTTAAGTGTCTAGGAGCCATCCTATTAGTGAGTTTGCACCATCTCCTGAGTTTCTCTTTGGGGTGATAAATCCTATATCATGAGCAAATATTCAAAAATCATAAACTCTCTTTTCAGACTATGTTTCAGTTCCTTTGATCAAATACCCCAAAAAATCCATTCCACGTGTATTCTAAAGCTCTTGCTAGGTCTTGAAACTTCTTTAGGATATAGTCTATTTTCTTCTTTATCAAGATCAGCAGACTCCTTGCTGGGTTATTATTGTGACTTAACACTAGTAATAGGCTTAGTGGCTAAGAGGGGTAGTGGAGGCATATCTGGGGCAGGGAGTGGGGCGATGCATGGTTTACACAATTGTTTTGTAGAGAAGACACTCTGCATTGTCTCCAAGGAAGGGGAGAGAGCTAGCCTTTAATAAGGAGGGCTGGACCATTTCTTAAGACTCAGAGCTGTTAGGGGAATCTAGAGATTCAAAATTAGGTGGGGCATCAACCCAGATATCTCTAGCCACATGTTATGATATTATTTCTTCCCAACAAGGGCCCTTATCTTCATAGAAGATCTTCCCTGTTTGGGAGTCTAAACTTTTTTTCTAGCCTGGTCATTCTAAAGAGCAAGTCTTTGGCTCGGTCCTTAGTATTCTATACTCTTCTTCTACAGAGGATGAAAGCTTCCTTGTATGCTACCAAAAAGGTCCCAGATAAATATATTAGCTTTCAACTGGTGATTAATCATTCCGCACATGTTTTAATTTTCTAGAGAGTCAAGTAAGCTTAGCAAGAACCACTCAATTCTGTCGAACTTATAATTATTTTTCCCATATTTCTTAAATTAATAACAAAATGCACCAGCCAGCACATTTTCCTCCCCTACTATACTAGTCTACCATTCCAATACACACTAGTGGAAGTCTTAACAACTAGACTACATCTTTGTGCCAGAGGCTATCTGTTCCCAACAAATACCGGTATTGGGTTTCAATTGCTAGCTGGGTGGTGAATGATTCACATTCCAAACCTCTACATATCTGCTGCCTCATGGAATCACTCTTGGTACCAATTATTACAGATTGAGTTCTTCAGGAAGTCAACTCTACAATGGAATGCTTTATGCAGATCATAGGAAGTGCCTTGCTGTCAACACCTGTTGAAGAGAGGGCAGGGAAGGGGGATTAGGCACAGAGAAAAGTTGAGAAGCATTGCATGCCCAAAGGAGAGGCTTGGACAATCCCACAAGAAGTTCTAAAGATATACCAGTCTTCAGAGTTATGCCAAGTTGAAGCAAGATGACTGGAAATTTGTACCCTTTTATTGAATATTTATCGGATGAGGAAACCCTGACAGGTCATAATATCGGCTGAGGTGGCTTTCTGCAGTTGAGTCAATCCCTGAAAGTGCTGACAGCTGAACACTGTCTTCCTCTTTCCCAGCACAAGTACTTCAGTGAATCACAGTGTTCAGAATAATACCCAAGGCACTCTTTTGGGAACACAAAGATGGATAAGAAATTTCAGGCTCTTTGGGAGGAAGATACATATTATTTGGCCATTTCACAGTGATGATTGAAGCAAACACATAGTGGAGGGTCATCTTGAGCTAAGTATTAAGGAATGAGAAGACATTATCCAAAAGGAAAAGGAATAATATTTCAAAGGATCAACATGAAAATTAAAGACATAACAAAATATCTTTGTGGCCAGAACATTTGAAATTTACTCTTTTAGAGACTTTGAAATTTATCATTATTATTTACCATATTCAGCTCACTGTGCAATATATCTCAAAGGAAAATAGAAACTCATTCCTCCTGTCTAATTGATACTTTATGCATATTGACCATCATCTCCTCATTCCCCCCACGCCTCCAGACTCTGATAACCACCATTCTACTCTCTGCTTCTTTGAGTTCGATTGTTTTAGATTCCACCTGTAAGTGAGAACAGGCAGTACTTGTCTTTCTGTGCCTAGTTTACTTCACTTAGCATAATGTTTTCAAATGTTCTCCTCACAAAAAAGGATAAATATTTGAGGTGATGTGCATGTTAATTAGCTTAATTTAATATAAATCATAACATCATTTTGTATCCATAAATATGTACAACAATAATTTGTCAATTTACAATTAAAAATATCAATGAAAACAAAAAAAATTTCTTTGTGAGGAGACCCTTAACTAGTTCAGATTGCACATATCTTTGCTTAGGCTCAACTTCACTACTCAGTAGGTGCTGGCAGTTGATAAAGAGTTGGCATAAACTAGGAATATTCAGTGAGGTTTGCATTTTATTTATTTTTTCTTCTTTTTTCTTTTTTTTAAATTGAAACATAATTGATTATGCATATTCATAGGGTACAGAGTTGACTATCAGTATTTTGTGTACAGTATGTGATGATCAAATCAATATTATCAGTACGTTCATCAGAACAAATTATAATTATTCTTTGTGTCCCTTACCCAATTACTTCCTAGCCTCCCATCCCATCCCCCTTTCCCACCTCCAGGAACTGTAGACCTGTTCTCTCCTTGCTAAAGTTCAACATTTTATTGTGTCTTTCTTTTTTTCTTAGACCCCCCCCCCTCTTATTAATGAGGACATGTGGTATTTCTCTTTCTGTGCCTGGCTTATTTCACTTAACATAATTTTCTCCAAGCTCATCCATGTTGCTGTGAATGGCAGAATTTCATTCTTTTTTATGGCTTAGTAGTATGCCATTGAGTATATATACTGCATTTTCCTTACCTAGTCATCTGTTAATGGACACAAAGATTGGTTCCATATCTTAGCTATTGTAAAGCCCAGATGGTTAGAGCACAGCCTTTTAACACCAAGGTCAAGGGTTTGGATCCCCATACTGGCCAGCTTCAAAAATACATAAATATATAAATAAATAATGTTTAGAACCACCATAATATTCAGCAATTCCACTTCTAGGTTATACCCAAAGGAAAGGAAGTCATCATGTCAAAGGGATTCCTGCTCTCCCATGTTCATCACAGCTTTATTTCCAATAGCCAAGATATGGAGGTTTGCATTTTAAAGAGATCTGGTGGGCACAATCTAGAAAATGGATTGATTTAAATACATAAAATGATCTTACAAGTAGTGATTGCCTTGCTTAACAAAGGAAAGACAATGTAGATTTCTGATTTGATATCATCTATGCTTTGGTAGGAAATGTAATATCACGATAGCAAATGAGTCATGGATGCAGAGAAACTTGTTACAAAGCTATTATAATAGTGTAAGTATCATTCTTATAAAATAATCTGTTGCTAACGAAGGAAATCCTATAATGCATGTTTACAAAGCGTACAAAGATATTTGCTTCTTTAAATACAAATTGATTTTAAATTACTAGTCCTCTTTCAACTTATCCCTGAAGACCATTCCAGGAGCCTGAAGCAAAGAGGGAAAGGAACAAAGAGATTCCTCATCATCTTGGGACAGGCCAGTTGAATCTGCTGATCTCTGTGGTGAAAAGGATCTTTCTGACTTTTGCTGAATCAATTGACAAAGGCCATCGGCAGAGTGCGGGAAATGTGGTGCTGTCAACAGCAGTAAAAAAAGAGGGCAGATACAATAATTATGATTTGTAATAATGAATATGTTAATAATATAGATTTGATTATCACATGTTGTACACAGGTGATGGTAGTCAATGCTGTACTCCAACAATATGTATAATCATTTATGCTCCAATAAAAAAAAATAAAATATAAGTATTCAAAGACTTTAATTTTAATTATTGAGGGAAGGTACTTCACAGGATGAGAACCCTGGTAATTCTCCAAATACTGTGAAAAAAAAAAAAAAAAGGAACCTGGCAGAGAATGACCCAAGAAAGATTAAATGACTAAGATTAAAGATGTGTATGCACTGTAAGTGTAAAACCGTAAGAAGCTCATCATAGTGATCATATGTTCTCTGCTACTCCAGGTTGTATCTGCTTTTCTGTGCACATGAGCTTCTTGTTATTTTCTACTCCTTCATAACTTCAGTTTTTACATAGCTTCTTTGGGTCTTTTCTTTACATCGTCACTTTTCACCTTACACATCCAACATTAAGTACAAGACATTTAATGTGTTCCCTATTCCAAATTTAAATTTGTAGAACCAAGAATCTGACAGTCCTTAGTCATCTCTTCATGTCAAGCCACAGAGATTATTGTTGTCTGGCCAACTTGTAGTGAAGGGATCTTTTATTACATACAGAACAGCCTAGCAGCCAGTGCTGTGCAGACTTAAGTTCCTTTTAGAAGTGGGTGTGGTCAAGGAAGGTGCCCCAGCCAATATTTAAGTAGTACATTGACTGAAGTTTTCATATAATGCACTCAGAACCCTTTGATAGTATATTCAGGCCATCCATAGCTTCCTTTGTTCATATACTGGACATCCAGATAGAAAAGCCCATTGACTACATTTTAGGAATAATTTATTTCTCCAAATTGAGGGAGGGTTTATATTGCATCTGTTCCCTCCTCTCTAACATCCTCTTCACCTTTTCTGGAACCCTTTCTAGAATAAGCCCTCTGACTAAAGCTGCCTTAAACCTAACCGCATGAATACCAAGCAACTGTCTTTAGAAAGATTGAGTGCTCACTGCCCTCTAGTGGGAGTGGAAGAGGCAGTTTTGCTGCTAATAATAATTGGGGTTCAAGTTTGAATGGATAAGCAGGATTCACGTTATTGCCCACAAACAGTCACTAGGAGAAAAAAGAGAAAAGAAGGCTTTTGTATGGAGGGATGAAAAGGGACTGCGTATAGGAAGCCCAAAGCACACCAGAAAGAAAGGAAGACCGAGGAGGAAAGCCTAAATGCCAAAAGCCCTAAGCTTGGAGAACAAACGTGAGTGAAGATGGGGTCCAGAATGTTCCAAGGAAGGAATAGTTATCTAGATGCTCAGGTGCTGTGTGGGAGCTAAGTTTTCATTAGAGGGCTGCCTAGTCTTCACATAAATGGGAACTTCACACTCAGCAGTCGTCCGTTTTCAACATGTTCGGACTTTCAACCACATGCACTCACATGTGTGTCTGATAATGTTAAATCCATGGCACCTCTAATATTTCCCATGGGATGCTTCCCCACAGTATCCCCTTAGGTGTAAAATCAATACCTGGAACATAATTAAGTGCTCAAAAGATGGTTTCATGAACTGTGAGATCAACAGGGACTTCTAGACACTAAGTAGGTAGTTAAAAGGAACTTCTGCACCAGTATTTTAAGGATGAAATAAAAAATACAATGGCATCTTAGCATGGCAATAAAAAAGTGAATACCCATGTTATACTTAAACATTTTTCTCAGAGTGACTCAACTAAGCCTTATTTTAAGCCAAAATAGCTAAATGTGCATAGGCCTGGTTATATAGACCCAGTGTAAATAGGAGGCTGATGCTTATTATTCAGAGCAGAAGTATATATAATGTTGAACGGCTTACTAGCAAATTGTCATGTTGATGAGTAAGTATGGTTTTGCCCTTAAAACTAGAGAGCAAAGGCACGGTGATATACTACTTCAACTCTTGCAACCAAGTTAACCCTACCTAAATCAATAGGCCTGTCTGTCTGCCATGGGGCTTTGTGATATATTGACTTTAAGCAGAGTACACTGTATCAATGGAAGAGTGTGAGTTAGGGTGGGTGATGATCCAGCTCGTTAGTGCAAAAACATGACAGACCACTTTATGTTATCTACTAGGAGATTTTTAACCTGGGAGAGTCACTCGAACATTTACAAATAATATGTTGGGAACGTAATGTTAGAGACAAATGATGAATGGTGCCTTCAGAAGGCATTCCTGAAATTGCCTAGAGTATTCACTAAAAATGACTCTTAATAACCTGTTTCAATATTTTAGTGTTTATGCTTTGCATGGATAGCAGGAGGGACCTGGGAGATTCACCCAATGAGAAATCAAACTGTAAAAATCATCCCACTGAGGTTACAGATCAGCCGCTGAAGCAGACAATAGCATTTCCCAAAGGGATAAACACTTTACACCATAAGCGAAACATGGGGTAGTAAATAGTATTCATGTCAAATGAGAATGTTGTTGGCAAGCACAGAATAACTAAGTCAACTGTGTGTTGAAGAGTTGGGAATACATTCTGTGTTTGGGAAGAGAATCATATGGGAGTGATCATGTTAAATCAATAACATAAAGTTCTGCCTAAATACTAATCAGTAAAAATGCAATCTCTTATTCCCCATGCCAGGTTAGTCGGTCTACAAAAGACAGAAAGTCCCTCTACCAGTGTTCTTAATGTCAGCTTGCATCAGCATCACACAGAGGGCTTGTTAAAACACAGATGGCTGGATCCCACCCCCAGAGTTTCTGATTCAGAGATTTGGGCTGGAGCCCCAGAATTTGCATTTCTAAATTCCCAGGTAATGCTGATATTGCTAGTTTGGGAAATCACATTTTGCAAACCACTGCCCTATCCATCATGCTGGACTTACTCTTTTTGAAAACTTTGGAAACACGGATGTAGAGTTGTCTCACATCAAGTTGGAAATGGAAAAAGGGGATGCTGATGCCTCATTTTTTCCTCTATCCATCCCTAATCTTATAGGAAAGGAAAAGAACCCAAATTGATTTTGTTTAGTTAGTTTTATTTTATTTTATTTTAGGTCTAACATCGTCAATGTTTTTATTGGTAAAATTCAAATGTGTTAAACCTACATTTTTTATTGTATATATTTAAGATGTACAACATGATGTTTTGATACACATAAAGTGGTTACTATAGTCAAGTAAATTGGTTTTTTATGTACTAGATTCTTTAAATACATTATATTATTTAATATACATGCTATTTTTGAGCAAACATTATTCAGTAACCTGTACAATGTATTTAAAAAATGTATAGGTTCCAAACATCTTGTGGCTTTTTTTTTTTTATCATTTCTCATTCAAAGAAAGATTAGTTTGATATTTGTAATCATTGGGGGTAAAGTGTAACTCTTTACTACATGTTTTTCTAAAAACACCAAAAGGTGAAAAGACCTCATTAGGCATAGCAAAAATTTTTTGTTTCTATCTCTCTCCCTTTCAATATCTTTCATGGGCACAAACACCCTGCTAAGATGTTTCCCTGAGGTCATGAAAGATTAGATACCACAAAAATTCCTGGAACCAGACCAAAGAGCTTGCATCAGCTCAGCTAACTAGAACCCAAGAGGTCTGGTTGGGTTTCTCCGTTAGTTTTCAAAATATGGGTTTGCATTACATTCACTAACGGGGGGAAATAAAAAGGCTAAGCTTGTTTCTCAAAGGCCTCAATTCTCATATAGGCTAATCCAGATTCTACTTCAAAGACTGCTATATTTAAAATTGGGGGATACTGTAGTATTTATCTCGAAGTGGTTTTGGTAGGACTGATTACAGCTGGTTTATAGAGCTGCCACATTATTGAAACCTAGCCACTCACAGAACCACATTTTCATTAGCTAAAGTGATTGGGTTGTGGAGTTCTTTACCTCGAGCCAAGGGGAAAGTAAGTGTCTTCCCATGAGATTGCTGGTAGGCATCCTGCTGAAGTGAGGAGAGAGAAAGTGTGTGAATCAAGCAAAGAATAGACAAGCAAACCTAGGAGATAGATACGTATAGAAAATCCTGATTAGAGGCAGAAGAAAGCAATGTTAAAGCCAAAACTTGGGCCACGCTGCCTGAATTTGAATTCCAAATTTTCTGCACACCTTGGGCAAGTTACTTGTCCTCTTTGAGCCTCAGGTTATTCATCTCTAATACAGGCATTTTACAGGATTGTTCTGAGGAGTGAGTGAGTTGACATATAAGGACAGTATCTGACACATAGTAAGTGCTGTATACCTGTGGATATTTTTGACATTCTTTGGTCTCCTGTTCTGCCCAGTAAATTGGATAAATAGTCAAAATAGTTTACACCTACTTTTACCATAATATCCACACTATTTGCTATACTCTCAAACTGAAACTTCAATACAACAATTTCTGAGTGTATCAAATGCCAGATATATTGCACAAAAGTATAATATTAGTAGAATGGAATTATACTATGTATTCTCATAGAACTATATTTAATTTTCTTGAAAATATCAGGTACTGACTCCTATTTGAAAATTTATATAGAATACACTGATGACATGAATTGGGAAATCATAAGTAAATAAGAAAAAAATATATTAGTCAAGCACCAAAAAAACAATTGATTCCTTCTTTGTAAAATGAAGGGGGTTAACCAAGTTATGCCTTGTATAATTATAATTTTTAAGTTCTAAAAATTGCCAAAAGTTATAAATCTTTAAACAGTTATATTTTAGAATTATAAAATTTCATCACAAGAAGGAATTTAAGAGTCATTAGCCCTATTTTGTTATATTAAAGATTGAGGTCCAGATGACTTATTATGCCTTCTTCAAGGTTATTCTGATGATGGCAGGTGCTAGACTTAAAAGGACAAAAGGAAAAACAAGAAGAGGTTTAAAATGGAAGCAGAGTTAAGTAAAGAATGATTTTTATTTAGCTTTTTAGAAGAGCAGAGAGGGAGGAAATTGAAGGCAAAAGTAGGAACCCATGTGAGATTGCTCAAAAGATCACTGTGAGAACCAGGTTCCAGAAGGAAACAGAAAGAGATGTGATTCACACTCTAAGCAGAATGTTTACCTTCATGTTTCTTAATAAAATATTGTGGGTTATGCAAACAAAGATGCAGGTTGGACCTCGGTTGCTAGAGGTGAGACAACATCCTATAATATTGATCCATTTTTACTATCAAATACTTTCCAACAAGCTTCCTTAGTTTTGCTAAGTGATTTTGATATTCAAATCCAAGTGAATGAGTACATTACTGAAACATCTAACAAATATACAGCGGAACTCAAATGAAACCACAGCTATTCTCAGGATAAGATTTAACAATAAATCTAAATTGAGCCTGTCATTCACTTATCCTCAGTCAATAACAATGATGATTCCATAATACTGTGTTCTATAAACTTTTTCTTCCTCTTTGTAATATGGCCTTTAAAATACCATGTGCAGATAACTGAGCTCATAATGAGTTTGTACCAGTTTAAAATACAGCTCTTAAGCAGAGAAAATGAAATATTTCAAGAAACCTTCCAAGAACTTTTCAAGACCAAAGGTCATGCCTGCAAAAAAAAAAAAAAAAAAAAAAAAAGTTAAATCATTATCTTTAAAGAAAGTATCTCTTGTAAATCTGAAGTAAAGTTTGAAGAAGATGGAAGTATATGTGGATGCGAAGCCATGGGGGATTGGAATAAAAGGATCTGTGCCAGGATGCCGTTTGGATTCATGCTCTTCACTTCTTTTCACTTTTTTCACTTCCTGTTATCTATCCAATTTGCTCCCATCATAGGATTATTTCACTGTAGCTCTAGTTTACCCCCTACCTCCTAGAACTGGTTTAGGTCTAGGCTTATGCTCCCGAAGACTTTATTTGGCATCCAGATTATTCTTGCTCTGGGCCTTACATCTCCTGCTCAGGCTGTGCTTAATAATACATTCCCTTTCTCTGGACCTGAGTAATGAAGCTTCTTTTTCCTTGGTCCCTACCTCATGTTCTCAAGCCTATATTTCAGGTCCCCATGCTAACGTTTTTGAAATTTTTACCAGATCTCTCAAAGTGGATCTATTTTACCCACCAAACCCCTTTCCCTGTACTGGTGGCCTAGAATACTTCTACTCTTTTATTCCTTGAGATGAAAGTCCTCAAGCTCTTTGCCATTATGGATTTCACTCCAGCCACGACCCTGTTGCCCACACTGTGATCATACGTCAAAATCTTCTGGTGGGACATGTTTTTCAGTCCCATCCTTCTTTCATTTTATACAGTAACAATTCAAAACTCTTAGTGTTGATTGCATATGACAGATAATCTTATCTGTATAAAACAGATCTGAATGTCAACTATGAGGATTAAAGGAATCATGAAAATGAGAATTTCCAGTGACCCTTCAGAAGACATAGAATAACAACTATGGAAACTTCACTAGGGAATTAATAAAACATGAAAAGAATACCAGACGGTGCTGATGGCCAGTTGAAAATAGAAAGCAAGAATCTGTAATTGTTCAGTTCTTTATCATTTTGTATCTCCCTTAAGGATTATTTTATGGGCTTGTGTTAGGGACTGCATGCTTGTGTTTCCCCAAAATTTATATGTTGAAATCCTAATGTCAAATAGGATGGAATTAGGAGGTAAGGACTTTGGGAGGTAATTAGCTCATGAGATGGAGCCTTCATGATGGAATTAGTACCCTTTAAGAAGAGACAGGAAAGAGTTGCTTTCTCTCTCTCTGCTCTCTACCATGTGAGGACGCAGCCAGAAGACAGCTACCTGCAAATCAGGAAGAAGCCCCCTCACTAGACACTGGAACTGCTGGCACCTTGAACTTGGACTTCCCAGCTTCCAGAACTGTGCAAAATAAATGTTTGCTGTTTAAGCCACCCATTCAATGGTGATTTGTCACAGCAGTGCTGACTAAGCTTGTTAGAAGAGCTGAGATTGTGATTAGTAGAAAGAAATTGTGGTTTGAGATTGACATAGGTGGCTTGGAAAGGTTCAGGGGGGTGAAGGCATTAACTGTGCTAGTTCTGAAGTAATTGAGACAAAAGTTGGAAAAGTTAAGGGTGACTGGTTCAGACACCTTAACTGTTATTTTGTGATTTTTAAATGTTTTAATTATATTTTTGCTTATTTGGTGAGAAAGCAGCTGAGTGCAAGCATTAAATTGAAATTAATCTGAGGCTGAAGAGACAAAGTGCCGAGCTGGAGATCTCAGAGAAGACATAATACTTTGCATATCAGTCTGTTTCTTGTTGCTTATAACAGAATACCTGAAAGTGGATAATTTATAAAGAAAATACGTTTATGTTTTACAGTTCTGGAGGCTAGGAAGCCCAAGGAAGAAGGGTGGCATCTGGTGAGGTTCTTCTTGCTGGTGGGGATTCTCTGCAGAGTCCTGAGATGATTCAGAGCATCACATGCTGAGGGGGCTCAGGTGTGCTACCTCAGGTCTCTCTTTCTCTTCTTATAAGGCCACCAGTCTCACTCCTGCGATTACCCATTAATCCATCAACCCATTAAGCCACTAATCCATGAGTAGTTTAATCCATCAGGATGGCAGAATCCTCATAACTGATCACCTCTTAAAGACCCCATCTTTCAATATTGCCGCATTGGGGATTGAGTTTCAACGTGAATTTTGGTGGGGACAAGCTATATTCAACCCATAGCACTTTATAATGGTTATTTCCAGCACAACGTGCCATTAGAAGGCCGTTCTGTAGGGGTTAAGCAGTCTTAAGGAAATTGGGTGCTAATGTGCATAAAACTGGTGCACTAAAGAGGCTGAAGCAGAAACACGTGAGTGAGAGGATAGTGCCAATAGTGACTCTAAAAGAATGATACAAAAAAATAGTACAGACTTTATCTGATAAATATATTTTTATTTTTTATTTTAATGTATCAATATACAATGTAGTTGATTTTCGTGATCCTTTACCAATTCCTCCTTTTCCCCTTCCCTCTCCCCTCCATCAATATCATATCTGTTCACTTATCTTGATAAATATATTTTTAAACAGCATTTTTAATGTCCTGAAAAGTGGCAATAGGAAGCAAAGAGAAGGTTGACCCACTGGACCCTTCAGTCTGACATTAGAAAATATGAGAACAATTAATCTAACTTCAAGTTAGGTAATGATGATAAAGGGGAGGGGTAAAAAAAATAAAAAAGTGTTTTAGGAGAAATGAGATTTTTACCCATAGTGGAGTAAAGAAAATAGGAATAAGGTGAGGCAAATCACGGCAGAACAGATCATTTAAGTAACAAGGTTATAATTGCAGTCTCTTATCTTCCTAATAGAAATGACAAAAGAATTGAGGTGGACACACAATGTGAGACAAACGCAGTAGCTATCCCAGAGTGGACTGGAAACACTTTTATGCAGAGCAGGGAGCACTGAGGTGTTTGGATATTGGCAAGAATGAAGATGGAGAGAATTTCTATTAATGTCAAAAGTTGTGAAATTTTTCTAATACAGAAACAGTGCTTATCTAAATTTCATCACCAATATTTTGTGTTCACCAATATTTTAATTAACTTGATTTCTGGAAAGTTGATTTTCCCCAACTATGAAATTTATTTAATTGCCCAGTTCTGTAACAACAACAACAACAAAAGCTATCTTGGAAAAATTCCTGGGAAGAGCAGCATACAAATTGTACATTGTTCTTCAGTAGTTTAACTATTTACGTATATATTTCCATTACAATTTGTCTAGAGTGTAAAACTATTGCTTTATAGTAGAGCTGGAAAATTATGTTTGACTCTGATGTGAGATGGTCCATGCTGTATCTCATATAAATATTAAAAAGGACAAAAGTGAAATGTGATTTTAATGGCCTGAAGCTCTTAAAATTTCCCTTGCTCCTGCCTGTCTTCATTAATACAGCATTCTTTTTATCAATTTAGATAATTCAGTCACTAGGCAGTTACCCAACTGGCTTTAGAATGATACCCATTGAGTAATAATAAAAAGTACAATTTATGCTTCTGAAACTGACTATTGACTCATGTCCTTAAAGAATCAAACTAAACACAATTATAATTATATAAAATCATATTCATATGGTTGTGTAAATTCAAATATAACCTTATGGACGGTATTCATAACTGATTGTGCATATGTAATGAAGAGGGTCTGATTGAAAGATCATACTTCACAATTGCTTTTAAAATAAACAGACATTAAAGCAGACCCTGGTTTGATGCAAATATTTGCTGAAGCTTCCATTTCCCATTCTCTGGGCAGGTCTATGTTGCACAGAATGCAAAAAGACTGATATGAACATATATATGACTTCAAATTTATAAATATCATAATACTTTTGCTAAAAACAAATAAAAACAACTATTTCATTATGTTTGTTAAATTGTATGCAGCACCTTCAAAAGAATCAGTCCGACAGGCTCCCATGAACACAGAGATTCAGCTGCAATTGTTAATCTAACATCAATCTGAGCTGGGTACTTGGCAACACAGGCCTGAACATTTGCTTAGGGGGTAGAGGTCAGAAAAGAGCCTCAGAGGGTAACATTTGGTCTTGAACTTACAAGCAAAATGATATTTTGTTATGAGTATTTGGGAGGACCTAGGCTTGCAGGTGGGTGGACATAGTAACTAATACCAGGAAAGTTGCACATGTCTGAACATACATTGCTAAATATGGGAAATGGTGAGTACCCTGGAGTCAGCTTGGAGCCCAGGGTTGTGAGAATGAGATTGGAGAAGATGTTGACTGTTGCCGTTGTTATGAGAAAGGAGGGGCCACTGGAGGTTTTTAAGCAGAGGGGCAAAAGGTTACATCTCAAGTTTTAAAAGTTCAGTCTGACAGCTGAATCATCAATGAACTGGAAGTCAGAAAAGCCAGTTAGAATTCTATACTAACAATTCAGATAAGAATAGGCAACTGAACTACGTCAAAAAGCAAGAAAAGACTGAAATTTAAGAGCCATTTCCACCTCCCTGAAGCCCTTTTTATCCTTCCCATTCATATTTTTGGGGTGAGGGAGTGCATTTTTAAATTGTTTTCTTCCTGAGTTCTAAATGAAAGAGTTCTTCCCCTCTTTTAAACCCTATGGCCACTGACACACAGGATCACACTGAGAATTCAATGAACAGAACATCTGAACACATACAAGGGTACTTCAAATACATTAAGGAAAAATAGAATGAAAAGATAGGTCTTGTGTAGCGTGATCCTGCCAATGTCAAGGCCAATTGTCGAGCTAGGTCTAGGGTCTGGAGCTCACAGACCCCTCGAGCCCATTCACAAACCCTTCACATGCAGGTCTATGAGCTAGGCAACTGGCAAAAAGGTCCTTGAAATCTTGGCTAAAGAAGGAGTAGTCTTTATTCAGCACACACAACACTAAGAGTTAGGCAGTACAAAGGAGAAACTCAGAAACTCAATTGTTGCCAGCAAAGTTCAAAGAAAAACAAACTGAGCAGCTGCCAGCAGAGTAAACATACCCTATTGTTAGACGTGAGCTCTCTGCCACCAGCCTGCTTCACAAACTGCGGAACACACAATAACTACAAAACTAAAAAGATACATTGGCACACATGCCACCAACTCCACCCACACACAACTTGTTTACAAGAAATGTGCTGCTTGACCCCTCAGCCAGACCTGAGCCCACAGAGCCTGACTAAATTATTCTATTTTCCCATAATCCACCACTTCAGCGTCCCTTGCCATACAATCTATGTGTTAAAAATCTTCCATGATGTTCCTTTAGCGAGGATAAATGACCCTTTTATTTATACAACTTATTGTCTGTTTGATACGCCTTAAGTCTTGTCCTTAAGGCCTGTCCCGTAGTTCTGTCCTTTAGTCACACATGTCCAGTTAGTAGTCATCATTGGTGTGATTTTCCATTGGAATCTTGTAGTCATACTGATGTGAAGTTCAGCACATACTCAGCAGATGATCACGCCAATATATGTATGTACCCAGTTGACTCTGGTGCAGTGCCTGCAGCCAGAACACTATTGGTGAAAAGACAGAAGAGTTATTGGTACCAACAGGGGAACTTCTTGCCCCTCTGGTAAGATACTTGCCAGTTTGCCATCCTGAGAAAGGATGGTTGCAGGAATAGGTATCTTACCTGGCTTATGATACCATACTTTGTGTGTTAACACTTTGGATCTGTAGGTTCCAGATATAACAGTATAGGGGAACTCATAATTGGCCATAATGATAATGCAAATATGCCCTTTAGAATAGAGCACTTATCTGTTCCGGGCCATGTTACCTTTACTTGAGGAGGCCAGGTACTTGTCACCCACGGTGAAACTTGCAAGCCTTCCTCTAATACTTTTCCCCAAGGCCCTATTAAGCCAACCAAGCATATATGGGGGGCTTTTATTCTCCAAGGCCATTCCCATTGTACTGTCTGTTCCTGTTGCAAACAGGTTTGGGCCAGTAAGAGAATATTTCCATTCTTACCATATCCTGGCTTCAAAAGCTCATCTTTAGTTGTGACTTGCAGTTGTATAGGTGCTGCAGCCCTATGCAACAGAGCTTCCACTGGAGAGGGCCCACCCTTGCGGGGTCTCTCATTTAGAATCCTGACTGTTGGCCATAACCGCCATGTCCACCCCTTCAGGAATGGGGGTTGGGTAGATAGCCTTAGCCCCTTTTTAAAAAGACCATTGTACTGTTCAATCATTCCCACTACCTGGGGATGATAAGGCACATGTAACCTCCCCTGAATGGACCTCATGTCCAGTAAAGTGGGTTCCATTAGCACTCTCTATAACTACAGGCTGGCCATACATAACCATAAGGCTATTCAATGCCTTCACAGTGTTTATCTGGTCTGGGGCCTTACAAGGCCATACAAACAAAAGACCAGTAGCCGTATCAACAGCTGTGAGGATGTATCTGAAATTCTCCGACCTTGGCAGTGGTCTGACAAAGCACACTTGCCATTGAGTCAGGGGCACCCTTCCTCGAGTTATCTGCCCATCAGGGGCATTCTTTTCTTTGGGTTTATGCAGCACCTGGTGAGCCATCGACCACCCAGTTTTGCAGCCAGCATGCTGCATTTTCCAACGTAGCCACCCAGCCACATCAGCTGCTGGAGCTCGCTCCAGCCATCTTACCTTAGCCAGCGCATGAGCTTCATCATTGTGAACTCAACATGAGGCCTCTGGTCCTCGCCTGCCCGGCAAAGAGAAGTACCTTGGCCTGCTCCCTGTTTGAAACTGAACAGTTCATTAGCCTCCTCAGAAACAACCAAAAAGTCCTTTAAATCCACTGAGCCTACCTTGCTACCTGTTTCCAGACATTTAGTGAGATGCTCTTCAGGGCACAATTCCTGCCACAAGGCAAACAGGACCGCATTTGGCTGCCAGTCAATTTTCTTTTTATCAACCCCTGCTGCAAGCAAGTCAAGCCACATCTGCTTACGGTTAGTCTTGCTTGGTCCCTTTGGGATAAAATCCCTAGCACTTCTTGGGGGTTTGGTCTTAGCCACCTTTCAGATCCCTTTTTCTTGTCTCCTATCCTCTACTTCACCTAAGCCGGCTATCATGGTCGTTACCTCATGTATAGGACGACCAATGTATGGGGCCAGTATGGCCATCAGTGACCCAAAGGATGTTGATGGGGCAATCTGCAGCACTATGTCTCTCATGCTGCCTGTAAAATTTTCATCATCTGGGCCACGAGTGCTCACATTAAACATGGACTGCTGCATCCCCGGCTCTCGAATTATTTGAAATAACTCAGCATACATTTGCCATTTGCTAAGAGTCTTGAGCAGTTTTCCATCATTTGCCCACATGGTTGAGGCAGCTGCACTCACCCATTCCATTAAGGAGTGATTATCTGGCCCTTGTGTGTATCTGCGGCTGTTCTGTAGCCGCTGCCCCAGGGATGGGTGCATGGTGATGGAGGCCAATTTTTCCATCTCCTCACCAGAGCACATCACACTATCCACCCCTAGGTCCCATAAACACAACAGCCAAGCAGCCAGGGGCTTCCCCTGTTTCTGCTGAAACTGTCTCCCCACGTCAACTAACTCCACCTGGGTATATGGGACATAGGTGGTAAATGCGTCACCTGTCGATTGCCCACTGGTTGTCCGCTCGGTCCCATAGGCTGCTCACGTTTCACTTTCTGGTGCACAGCAGGTCATGCCTGGGGACACACGGTCTCCTCCAACTCACCACTGGGTTCGTTGTCTTCCCTGGTGTGAGACGCAGGAGTGGCCAGTTGCCGCATGTCATCCTCCAGGATATCTAGCCACGCTTCAAACAACTCTGCTTTCTTCTTCAGCTCTCGATCAGTTTGCAGCAGAGTGAGCAGCAGCCAGGCTCTGATCAGCAGAAAAGTGGCCACTGGGCACCACACACTCAAGGACAGCAACATTTCCTCCCCCTCTCAAGGGGCTTTCTGCATCAGTGCCTGGTCTATGCTGCCTTGCATTACAGTGAGCAGCAACCAGATCCCAGGAAAGTGGCCACGGGGCACAACATGCTCAAAAGTATCCACATTTCCTCCTCCTCCAAGGGCTTCTTGGCTCCTGTACCTGCTCAGAATCCTGCACTGACTATGCCAATTGTAGCATAATCCTGCCAATGACGCCAATTGTCGAGCTAGGGCTAGGGTCTGGAGCTCACAGACCCTTTGAGCCCATTCACAAACCCTTCCCATGCAGGTCTGTGAGCTAGGTAACCAGGAAAAAGCTCCTTGGAGCCTTGGTTGAAGAAGGAATAGTCTTTATTCAGCACACACAACACTAAGAGTTAGGCGGTACACAGGCGAAACTCAGAAACTCAACTGCTACCGGCAAAGTCCAAAGAAAAACTGAAACTGAGCAGCTGCCAGCAGAGAAAACATGCCCTATTGTTAGACGTGAGCTCTCTGACATGATACATTGGCGTCCAAGTGCACCAACTCCACCCACACACAACTTGTTTACAAGAAATGTGCTGCTCGACCCTCCAGTGAGACCTGAGCCGATGGAGCCTGACTAAATTATTCTATTTTCCCCACATTTTCCATAAACTTTTTGAGATACCTTAATATATAATAACATATATTTTCTAAAGATTCTATATATACACACCTACATTTATAATATATCATTTGATTGCTTTCACTTGATTGGATTTAAGATTGTGTTTTAAACAGATGTCTTTCAAATAATCAATGCTACTCCAATCGCTCTCATGATTCCTATCCAATTTATCAGCTACCCACTTTTATATAACCCTCTAAGAGTCTGTTGGCACTTTAAACCCAATTTGTATACAACAGAATTCAGCCCGTTGCTTCTCCTGAATTTCCTGTGACCATGAGCGGTGTACCCATTCTTCTAGTAACTCAGACTAGAAGGCTTAGCTTTTTGTGTTTGAAACCTCTGCAGAGCTTCACTGTCCTCCTTTCCATTTCTATTGTCACCATCCTTTCACAGGATGAGACATTTAACTGTTCCGTGTGCCTTTTCCTGCTCGCTATCATAAGATGAAACTTCCTAAAGGGGAGTTCCTCTGCTTTTTGCCTTCATAAAGTCTATACTCAAACCAGATAAAGGGAGGCTTTTTTCCCTTAACATGCCTCGCGTTTTCCTAACATTGGACATGCCCTTTCCAAGGTCTGCTGGAACATCATCACCTCCCTATGAAGCTATTTTCCTGATATTCTTCTCCCCATTACCAAATATGAGTTCAATTACCATTAAAACTCCATGGTACTTCAACCCTTCTCTTTGTGTGTCTTCTTTTCATCTTCATCATGATAATTGTCTTAACCTCAAAAATTCACTAGATAGTAAACCTCTTGTGGGCTGAGGCTGTTGTCCATCAGTGATTACTAGCACAGAGCCATGCATATGGAAGCAGTTCCCTCAAAGCATGTATTTTCCCAGTCTAGGTGCAGCTGCTCCCGTTTAGGTGACTGTGCAATAATTACTCAGGTACCTTTCTGCCTTTCAACATCAACATCTCCACTGTTATATTCATCACCAATAAAGATTCATTGAATGTCTACAAATGCAAGGCATGCCCAGTTTGGTAGAATTGTATGCAGTCAGCACAGATTCAGTAGACAATAACTTTCACTCCAGAACATTTTCTGCTGCCATGGTCCAAAGTTAAGCATGGCTTGACAGTACTGATAATGCATTTAAATTATGAGATATCTCTAGCCATCCCCCACATTGAGGGAATTTAGAAGTTTAGTTACTGCCATCATTTTCTTCATGTCTTGCTAGTTTAGCCTTTTAAATTGTTTTTTCTTTACCAGCTGAAAATTTTGAATTAGGAAATGCTGAAACATTGCTTCTAGGAAAAATACAGCGTTAGGTTTCTGCAAGCCCCTGGTCACAATATTTCTGGCAAAAAATCACTATATAGCCACATTTTATATTTGTTTCTGGTCAAAGACACCCTATTTAATATTGTTTCATTAACATTGGACTCATACCCAACAGCATCATAACTCCTGCCTGATGGAAGGTTATCTAAAACATGTATTTTCTCCATAAAGCACATTGATGCCTTCTTTTGCTTAAGCACCCTAGAAATCACTTGCTTGGGGACATTTTAAACATCAAAACCACCAACAGAAAGCATTCAAATGCAAAAAATATGGCACTAAGTAGGTCTAAAAAACAAAACAAAACAAAGAAACCTGTTTACAGTGTCAGAGTTGAAATAAGAACATGGAGCACCACCTTGACTGACCTCCACTGAAAATATGCAAGTTGGGCGATCAAATTCTTCATATCTCTGTGCATGTCCATGAATGACCACAAAAATGCTGGGAGTATTTATTTTGGAATTGCAAATAAATTTTAGCACATAGGCAAATTCACAAATATGGAATCTATAAATAATTAAGATTGACTATACTAAGAACAATTCAACCACCAGAAAGCCAATTATACATTTTATGATTTCCTCAGTGAGGCTGAAATGTTTATTGTTTCTCACCAATTTTTAACTTGCACTTTACATTAGTGATAAGAAGCTGTTTATAGTGCCCACATATATTTACTGTTGTAAGCCTCTGAACCTTTGATTGCATAGTCGTCTGTGCCTGGAATGCTGTACTCCTGTCTTCTTTGTTACTTAATTCCCACTCAGTCTTTAAAGCTCAATTTATCATCATCTTCACCAAGAAGCCTACCTCCAGGCTGACCAAGGGACCTCCCTCTGAATTTACGCATTCCTATGTCTTAGCACTTTGAATTGAACACAAGTTTGATCACCTCTGTAATGAGAACTTCTTAATAATGTCTATATTTATCATTTTGTAGCCTTAATATCTAGCACAATGCCTGGCTCTTAATAGGTGCCAAATATTGGGTTGAATTGAACTCAACTGAACCCGGAAAGGGGGTAGAAAATTGCTAATTTAAAATAGGATGGCAATTCCACATAAATATGTAAAAAAAAAAAAATTAAAAAAAACTATGAATGTAGAATTTAAATGAAAAATTACAGTGAGGAACAAAGTACAAATTGAATTGATTTAAGAAAGGAAATATTTTGTGTGCTTAAGTGCTGAGGGAAAAAATGGTTGAAACTCTTAATAGAATACAAATTGGATTCAGCAGCATAAGCAATTATTTTAAAAAGCTAACATTATGCTGAAATATATTAATAGGAGCGTGACTAACTTATCGTGAGTAGTAATCTTTCTTCCATATTTGGCAATAGTCAAGCCTTTCCTGAAGTATTTATGAGAGTTATAGAGAAATTGGAATTTATTCAAAGAAGATCAATAAAAATGAAAATAAGAATATTAGAAAAGATGAAAGGGAGTCCAGGACTCCAAGGAGGCCAGAAGACAGCAAGGAGAATCATGAATTAAAACTTGTCATCAAGCCCAGCCCAATACTTGGCACAAGGTTCAACAAAAACCTTTTTTGTTAATTAAAGTACTTAAATTGAGGCTCAAAGGACAGAGATCAGTACTCTTACAGTAGAATAGTAGCCAGAACTGGATGAAATAGATTAAAAGTTATTTGAAGGAAAATCTCTTGATGGTACCAAATGATTAAACACAGGAATAAACTTCAGTGCGAGATTTTGAAACATTTCTTCATCCATATCTATCAGACTCATTTAAATAACAAACTGCTTTGAATGCCTTATGTTCAGCTCAGAAGCAAAAGGCTGGACTAGTTACCCTTTAACCACTCTATCAGAATCATAAGCTTATTGGTATCTTACATCATTTTTCAGGTCTCGAAGTCTGGGACTATAGTCTTACTTAAACAATTTAACCTGTGTCCATCACAACTATTTTCATACTTCTCACTTTCACTCTCACATATATTTTCCTATGGAGGATAAAAAAAAGTGTGTCCATTTACCTTCTTCTTCTTATTCTCACCTGGTAATAGATTTGAACCAAGCTACAAGGAAGAAAAAACAATTTTATTTTGATTAGGCAAGTTGACTGTACCTCTTGCATAAATAGTAACAATAATTATTTTCATAATATCTGTTAAGAGCATAAATTCCCGGCACTATGTTGGGGGGCTGTCTTAATCCATTTTCTCTTGCTGTAACAGAATACCTAAAACTGGGTAATTTATGCAAGAAAGAGGTTTACTTAATGATTGCGGAGGATGGGAAGTCCAAGATCAGGTGGCCACATCTTGTTGGCTAATAGTGAGGGCCTCGTGCTGCATCAGAACACAGCAAAAAAGCAGAAGGGGAAGAGGGCATGCACCAAGACACTAAGCACAAGAGGCAGACTTGCTTTATAACAATTCGCTCTTTAGCTAACTATTCCAGTCCCTCAAAAGCAAGAACTCACTCCTGCTAGAAAGGCATGAATTCCTCTTAACAGCTTAATTACCTTTTAAAAGCATCACCTCCCAACACCACTACTTTGGAGACCAAGCCTCATGTGTTTTGGTGGGGACAAACCATAATTATTTTTAAGTAAGTTATTCTAAGTCACAGAAATTTAGAGGAAGAGTGAAGATTGTAATACAGATCTTTTTGATTTCAAAACACAAAATCTTAATCATTTATTCTATTCTATTCTATTCTAGTCATGCTTCCATTTATTCAAAAGTTACTTACCGAAGCACATACTCTATGCGGTGATTTTTGTAGGTGGTAGGGCAAATAGATTGAGATCCCTAGGAAACAAAGTCTGAGATGGAGATTTGCTTCCAGGACAGTTATTGGGGCATGCTCTCAGGAACAACATTAGCAGGGAAGTGAAAGAAATAGAAGTGGGCAGAGGGAGAAGCTGATTGTAACACAGTTGCAGAAATACCTCAGCCTGTTTTCTAGGACCTCTTGAGCTCCATTGGCCGTCAGAGTTGTCCTGAAATGTAACAAGGGGTCTGGGCTTTCATACTCCCATCCACCAATCACTGAACCGGGGCTTGCCCCATGGACAGTACCTTACCTTGGTGAGACACTTTGGCCAAGAACAACTACAGGAAAGGGACTCAACTGTGAGCCACTTCCAACTGGGATACTGCACTGTACAAACACTTAAGAGTACCTACCCTCATGATGCTTATCTACTAGTGGGGAAATGAGAAAAACTGTCGACAAATAAAATATTTTTTCTGTGACAGATGGTGTTGTGTTACAAGGAGAAAAATAAAACGAGAGATGGTAAGGGTTGGATATGATGCAATTTAGGGGAGCAGCTGGTCATTGTGACTGGATCACAGCCTGCAAAAAACAGAATGATAAGAGTTGAAAGTCCAAGAAATAGTAAATAAGAGCCTAGATAATACAGGGCTGTATGCGCACAGTAAGGACTTTGGCAGTTCTTCTGAATGACGGAGATTATTTGAGGGTTTTCAGGCGAGGTGCAAAAGATCTGACAAATTTGAAAAGGCTCCCTCTTATGAGTTAAGAACAGACTGTATGGAGACAATGGCAAAAAATAAGAGTTAAACTATAGCAATAATCTAGGCAAGATTGGTTGTAGCTTGTGCCAGGATGGAAATAGTAGAGGTGGTAGGAAGTGGTTAGATTCTGGATACATTTGGAAAGTGGAATCAACAGAGTTTGCTAATCAAGGCTCCACAATTTACTATGTGGCCTTAAGTAAACTACTTAATTTCTTAGAGCCTTAGTATCCTTTCCTTAAAATAGAAATAATACTGTGTGTGCATTCTACTGAGCAGATTATGAGGATTAAATGTAAAAAAAAAATGTATGTGATGTGCTTGGCATAGTGCCTAGAACACAATGGATTCCCAATAAACACCACATTTTCTCCCATCTCTTGGTTCCCACTTTTTTCAATGTGCTTTTACTTTCATCACTTCATGTGGTCTTAGAAAACATACTCTAAGGTAACAGAGCAAGCAATATTAACTTTGATTTACAAGTGAGGAAATATAATGTCATTGATTTAAATGATTTATATAAAATTGCATCAAAAGTTAATGAAAACATCTTTGGAATTAACTCCTAATGCAGTATACATTCAAGTGTAGGATGAGATTTCTTATATGTTGATGTTTGAATCCTTCCAGATATCTCATAAGTCTCATAAGGAATAAAATTCACCCTGGTGGATTTTAAATGTATGCTCTCCAAATTTTAATTTTAAAGGTTTCTTTTAAAGAAACATATGCTATCCCAGCTGTCTACATCTAATAAAGCAACCACTGACATAAGGAGAAAAAAAGAAATGGAATATAATGTTTCAGAGGTTCTTCACATACACTACAGAGTTTTGAATAATATAAATGCAGTTAAATCAGTTAAATGCAAGTATAGGAATCATGGAAGAGTGAAAATCCCTATAATGCATGTAGAGTCACATACTTTCAAAAGCAATTCTATTTACAACATATACAGCATCAACAAGTCATAAAAATCACAGGTTATTAAACAAAAACTAAGTAGCTGTTTCTGCTATTACTTATTTAAAATTACATGCTTCTTTGTAAGATTTTCATATAAATTTTATTATAACAAAATTTATAATCTTGTTTCTCTAACTTGTAATTACTTTGTGAATAATTATACAGTATTTTTAGTGCATGTCCCAATGTGTTTTATTTGCTCATGGTCAGATGGTCAGAAGTAGAAGTATTACAACAGTTTGTTGGTACTGTTGCTCACCAAAAGTTCCAAAAATTGAAGGTCACAATGGTCAACATTAGTACCCTCCCCCCAAAAAAAGAAAAAGAAAAGAAAAAGCATAAAGTAATGTTGTGCTTTCCAGCCAGTAGCAGAGATAAAACTAATTTCCATATAATCGACTGATTGTGAGAGCTGATATTTTATCTTATTCACTGTATGACTTAATTTTCAATATCAATTTGGTTTTGGACAAAGATAATTCTAATCTTACTCTGCTCTTAAAAAGGCAATTTTAAAGGAACTGCCAGAGCACAAAGAGAAGACCAAGGGCTTCTGAAACTGCCTTCCCCCACTGGTTAGTCTCTCCTTTCCCAGGGGAAATTCAAATAAAGACCTAATAAAGAATAGTGATGGCACCCTCAAGTGAGAGTTTATCAAATGTGCAAACCACAATCAAATTCTCCAAATCAGAATCTCTGGGGTGGGACCCAGAAATCTTACTTATGATATATTCAGATACTAAAGTTTGAGAATCATAATTCTAACTTCAGAAATAACATAAATGAGGAGCCAGCAAAAGACCCTGCTGAGATCTGGCAGGAGTGTGGGGACCTCAGGATCTGAGGGTGGCCCCAGCCAACATCAGGTAGGAGTGTAGGGACCTAAGGAGCTGAAAGCTTAAGAAACAGGCTAGAGCAAGCAGAAGAAACAATTTATGATGAAGACAGTCTTTTCAAAATAACCCAGACAGACCAAAAAGAAAAAAGGATGAAAAAAAATGTGAATCTAAGAAAGCTAGCAGACAACTTTAAGTGCACAAACATCTGATTCATAGGTGATTCAGAAGGGGAAGAGAAAGGAAAAGGAATTGAAAATATATTCAGCGAAATAATAGCTGAAAACTTCCCAGGTATACATAGAGACACAGACTTTCAGTTCCACAAGGCTCAAAGATTCCCAAACAGATTCAATTCAAAAGGTCCTTTCCAAGACACATTATAGTCAAACTGGCAAAACTCAAAGACAAAGAAAGACTTCTAAAAACAGCAAAAGGAAAGTGTCAAGTCACCCATAAGGGAGTCCCCATCAGACTAAGAGCAGACTTCACCACAGAAACTCTATAGACCAGAAAAGAATAGGATGATATATTAAAAATATTAAAAGAAAATTTTTTTAAAAAACCCTGTCAGACAAGAACACTATTCCCAGTAAAGCTTTCCTTCAGAAATGAAGGAGAACTCGTGTATTTCCCAGAAAAACAAAAACTGCAGGAATTCACCAACACATGACCAGCTCTTCAAGAAGTCCTCAAGGGAGTTCTGTATCTGGAACCCAAAATAACAATAATCACTACCATGAATATACAAGTGAAAACAAAACCCACTGGTAGAACAAAAATGCAAACAAGAAAGAAAGAGGAACTATGTCTTCCCACCTCAAAAACCCAACAAAAACAGAAGACAAACAATAAAAGGAGAAAAAAGAAATAAACAATATTTAAAACATCCAAAAAAATCAGTAAAATGCCAGGAGTAAGACAATACCTTTCAATAACAACCCTAAATGTAAATGGATTAAACTGCCCACTCAAAAGACACAGACTAGATTTAAAAAGCTAGACCCAACTACATGCTATCTACAAGAGACTTATGTCATCTGTAAAGAAACATGTAGACTCTAGAGAAGGAATATAAAAAGATATAGCACACAAATGAAGATCAAAAATGAGGAGGAGTAGCTATTCCTAAATCAGATAAAATAGACTTTGAACCAAAAACCATAAAAAGAGTGGCCGGCCCGTGGCTCACTCGGGAGAGTGCGGTGCTGACAAAAACCATAAAAAGAGATAAAAAAAAAAAGGCCATTATATAATGATAAAGAGATCTATACTGCAAGAAGACATACAACAATAAATATATATGTACCCAACAGTGGAGTAACCAGATATATAAAGCAAACACTATTAGACCTAAGGAAGAAGATACACCCCAATAAGATAGTAGTTGGGGACCTGAACACTCCTCTCAGCATTGAACATCTTATCTAGGCAACAAATCAACAGAGAAACACAGGATTTAAATTACACTGTAGATCAATTGGACTTGGCAGATATCTACAGAACGTTTCATCCAATAACTAAAGAATATACATTCTCATCTACACATGGAACATTCTCCAGGATAAATCCCAAGTTAGGTCACAAATCAAATCTTAACAAGTTTTTGAAAATTGAAATCATTTCAAGTATCTTTTTAGACCACATCAAATTAAAACTAGAAATCAATAACAAGGAAAACTCTGGAAACTATACAAATACATGGAAATTAAGCAATGTGCTCCTGGACAACCTATGGGTCTAAGAAGAGGTTAAACAGAAAATCAAAAAAAAATTCTTGAAACTAATGAAAATAGACACATCATACCAAAACCTGTGGGATATTGCAAAAACAGTACTGAGAGAATTTTATTGCAATAAATTCTTACATCAAAAGAATAGAAAGATTTTAAATAACCTAACTGTACAACTCAAAGATCTAGAAAAAACAAGAACAATGCAATCTCAAAAGTAGTAAATGGAAAGAAATAATTAAGATTGGAGCAGAACTAAATGAAATACAGACCCCCAAAGTGACACAAAAGATCAATGAAACAAAAAGTTGTTTTTTTGAGAAGATAAACAAAATAGAGAAACAATTTGCTAGGCTAAGAGATACCACAAATACAAAGAATCATTAGAGACTATTATAAACAACTCTACACCAACAAATTTGAATATCTGGAGGAAATGGATAAATTTCTGGACACATACAAACTACCAAGACGGAACCAAGAAGAAACGGAAAACCTGAACAGACCAATAGTAAGCAATTTGATTAAAGCAGCAATCAACAGTCTCCCAATAAAGAAAATCCCAGAGCTGTATGGCTTTACTGCTGAATTCTACCAGACCTTTAAAGAGGAATTAATACCAAATTATTCTCTTCAAATTATTTCAAAAAATTAAAACAGAGGTCAATCCCCAAACACATTCTATAAGGCCAGCATTGCCTGGATACCAAAACCAGACAAAGATACAACAACAAAAAGTACTATAGGCCAGTGTCTTTGATGAACATAGACACAAAAATTCTCAACAAAATATTAGTGAGTAGAGTACAGCAGCACATCAAAGAAAGTATACACCATGATCAAGGGGGGATTCATCCCAAGGGAACAAGGATGGTTCAACATATCCAAGTTAATAAATGTGATACACCACATCAACAAAATCAGGGACAAAAACTATATGATTGTCTCAATAAATGCAGAAAAAGTATTTGACAAAATTCAACATTGCTTCATGATAAAAACTATCAGCAAGTTATGTATAGAAGGAAAGTATGTCACCAAAATAAAAGGCACATACACCAAACCCACGCCAATATTACACTGAATTATCAAGGACAGAAGAAAGATAAGAATGTCCACTCTCACCACTCCTATTTAACATTGTATTGGAAGTACTAGCCAGAGCAATGAAGCAAGAGAAAAAAATAAAGGGCATCTAGATTGGAAAACATGAAGTCAAATCATCCCTGTTTGCAGATGACATGATATAGAAAAACCAAAAGACTCTACCAAAAAACTCTTAGAGCTGATAAATGATTTCAGCAAAGTTGTAGGATACAAAATCAACACACAGAAATCAGTAGCATTTTTATACTCCAGTAATAAACTAGCAGAGAAAGAAATCAAGAAAGCTAGCCCATTTACAATAGTCACCAAAGAAATAAAATACCTAGGAATAAATTTACAAAGGATATAAAATATCTGTACAGAGAACTACAAATCACCGATGAAAGAAATTAAAGAGTACACAAAAAGATGGAAAGACATTCCATGCTTTTGGATTGGAAGAATTAACATTATGAAAATGTCCATACTACCCAAAGTGATCTGCAGACTCAATGCAATCCCCATCAAAATACCAATGATATTCTTCATAGAAAGAGTAAAACCAACATTCAAATGAAAAAAAACAAAAAACTCTGAATAGCCAAAGCAATCTTGAGCAATAAATAAATAAATAAATAAATAAATAAATAAATAAAGCCAGAGGCATTAAACTACCTGATTTCAAGTTATACTTAAAAAGCTGTAGTAACTTAAACAACATGTTACTGGTATAAAAACAGACACTTGGACAAGTGGAACAGAATAGGGAACCCAGAAATCAACCCACATGCTTACGGCCAACTGACATTCGACAAAGACACAAAGAGCATAGATTGGGAAAAAGACTGACTCTTCAATAAATGGTGCTGGGAAAACAAGACATCCTATACAGAAGAATGAAACTAGACCCATACCTCTCACCATATACCAAAATCAACTCAAGATGGACTAAAGATTTGAATATAAGACCTAAAACTACAAAACTCTAAAAAAGAAAACGTTGTGGAAACACTTCAGTAGTAGGACTGGTCAAAGCCTATGCATAAGACCACAAAAGCACAGGCAACAAAGCAAAAAAAACAAATGAGATTACATCAAACTAAAAAATGCTTCTGCACAGCAAAAGAAACAATTAACAGAATGAAAAGACAACCTACAGAATGAGAGAAAATATTTGCAAACCATGCATCTGACAAGGGATTAAAATCCAGAATATACAAGATCAAACAACTTAACAGTAAAAAAACATGTAACCTGATTAAAAAGTGGTCAAAGAAGCTGAACAAATGGTCAACAAACACATGAAAAATGGTCATCACTAATCATCAGGGAAATGCAAATCAAAACTACATTGAGATATTGTCTCACCCCAGTTAGACTGACTATTATCAAAAATACAGAGAATATCAAATGCTGGTGAGGATGCAGAGAAGTCCCTCCTACACTGTGGGTGGGACTTGACTTTAAATCAATGCAACCATTATGGAAAACAGAATGCAATTTTCTCCAACAACTACAGATAGAACTTCCATATCATCCAGCAATCTCACTGCTGGGTATATACCCACAGGAACAGAAAGCATCATGTCTAATGGGTACCTGCACTCCCAACTTCATCTTAGCTATATTTACAATAGCTAAGAGTTGGAACCAACCTAAATGTCCATCAATGGATGACTGGATAAGGAAAATTTGGTATAGATACAAAATGGAATACTACTAAGCCATAAAAAGGGATGAAATTTTGCCATTCACAGCAATATGGATAAACTTAAAGAAAATTATGTTAAGTTAAATAAGCCAGGCACAGAAAGAGAAATACTGCATGTCCTCACTCATCTGTGGGAGCTAAAAAAATAAACAAGTAAATAAAAAAAGAAATGAAGCTACAACAATCACAATAATTCATTGAACTTTCCAAAGGAGAGAACAGAACTGAGGCCACCAGAGGTGTTAAAGGAGGATGAGCGGAAGGGGTTAGTGAGAAATTGGTAAAGGGACACAAAAAATGATTACATTTTGTAGTGCTGAATATACTAATTATCCTTATCTGAGCATCACATATTGCACACAGGTATCGATATTAAACGCTATATCCCACAGATGTGTATGATCAATTATGTTTCAATAAAAAAATTAAATTTAATTTAAAAAATGAAAAAAAAGAAAGAACATGAACATGTGATTGAACTTTACTGATCTTATTTTCTTATCCGTAAATTGGGGATAATTATATTCACCTTATAATAACATTGTGAAGATTAGATAAAACTAAGATGAAACATATGAAGCATGCAGCATCCGATACTATGTTTTATTCTTATTGACCTAGAGTTCATGGTTTTCTGGGCTGAAAAATGGAAAGACGAGAAATAAGATATTTACAAGAAAGAGGTTCAAGTAGTAGATTATGAAATTTGGACATATTACTGATTACAGTGAAGCCAGGAAAGATTTGGCAGAGTGGAAGAAAAATGAATGTTGGAGGGTCTGAGAGTCTCAGGGAAGTCAAAGAAAAATGTGTGGTTAGCCTACAGGGAGAGGGGGCAGGATGGAGAGGGGAGAAGAACGCCTGCACTTCCTCACCTCAAGTTCCAGAATGGAAAGTGTGTGTGTGTGTGTGTGTGTGTGTGTGTGTATGTGAGTGTGTGTGTGTGTATGTGAGTGTGTGTGTGTGTATGTGAGTGTGTGAGTGTGTGTGTGTGTGTGTGAGTGTGTGTGTGTGTGTGTGTGTGAAAATGTGATACCATCAAAAGTACACAAAATTAACTGCAAAAGTTGTGAAACATAAAACACTAGATAATTTGAGGTGACAATGTAAAACGGTCAAGAGAACATAAATATCTCTACCGCATTCAAAAAATCTATTTCTCTTTTTTAAAAAGTTGTCAGTCTTTATGAGAGTGAGACATTAGAGAACAGAATAAGAGAATGAAATTGCCAAAGAATAGGGAGTTAAAATTTAAGATTTCATTGGTCTGGGGGCTCCTCATTTTGATGAGCCTCAGGACATGATCACAACGTGTAGTGATGAAGACGGAGTTGAAGGTCAGTGGGGTGGAGGTGCAGTGAGAGACCGTCGTACATGTTGTCAGCGTAGCTAGGTGGAAGGTGGGATCTGAGGGCGGAGAGGAAGACTGCACTCTAGAGGCAATAAAATGACCAGTGCAAGGTGGATACTGTACAGAAGGCTGATGGACGAAGAGGACTGTGTAGCTGAGCCACAGTCCTGATGTGCATCTCTTTACACTAAGATGGTAGAGTAATGCTTTATAAGTGAGGCAGTATTGTGGAGCTGGGACTCATGCCTCCCACCCCCACCCCAGGTCCTATGAGCAATGTATGCTCAGGCAACTTCAAAGGAAGCCAAGTACCTCCTAGGAGCACCAGATTTCAGGAAGATGGAGGTCTGATCTATGAAAAGGTTAAGAATGTTGGGCAAGTTGTTTTACCTTGGAGGGGCAGGCCCACTTTCAAGACTGTGCTCTCAGTTCACTCAAAGGGGGCTTCACTTTCAAAAGGGGATCCTGAACTTGGGGCTCAATGCTCTGTCCCGCGTCTGGAAATTCTTAACCATTTTATCTTTGAATTTGTGTTTTGTAAGTGAAGTCTGATGGAATATTGGATGTGCCAGGGCTTGAAACCTTGGTTCACACGAGGTCCCACCTCCCTGCCTTCCCAGGATGATCTCAGCAACCTGGTTCCCTACCCCTGCCCAATGAAAGCTGCTGCTTCTGCTGGAGGCCTAGGCATGTTCCTGGGGAGGGATGGGGTCAGGCATGTGAGCCCCACAGCTTGAGCTGTGGGTGGGACCCAGGTGCCTGTGAGGGTCTGCACTTGCTCAGCGTGTATCTCCACATCCAAGGCAGAATGACATTAAATATTTTTTTTAATTATATATATATATATATAATTTATATATATTTTTATACAGACACGCACACACACATAACACGTTCAAGAATGAGATGCTGAAAAAAAGTAAAAGCTTTTTTCTGGCTTTCTGTACAGAGTCCTGTAATAACCTTTTGCAATGGGCCCCACAAATGATGTAGCTGGTCCTGATAGGAGGTTTCCAAAGGTCACTGTGGAAAGAGTATAGAAGGAGGGCAAAGGTGAAGCTGTAGAAAGAGGGAACATCAATGAGACTTCAGGGGAGGATGGATGGAGAAATTCAGATAATGGGGGATGATGAATTTTGCCTTTTGGGCAGTGGCCAAGAGTAAGTTTGTGAGAAACAGGGAGGTCTGCCTATCAAAGATCCAAGTGGAACACTGGCCAGAGTTTTAGTGAGTGCACAGAACTCCGGTGCTTAACTTTATTGCGGATGGCCTCTGCTCAGGGCACCAAACAGAAAACTGAGAGGTTCCATTAATCCTTTCCCAGGGGCATTAAGTTAGAGGAACTTCACTTTAAATGTGAAACAGCTCCTTATGGTGAATACAGCAGTAACGTCACCGCATGTGTGGGCAGGAGGAGGCCAAGGCAAGGCAGTGGGGACGGAGAAGGTCTCATTGTAGACAGCTGGTCACAGCCACACACCTATTGAGCTTAGAAAGGGAAAAGAAAAGGCTTTGAGTCCTGGTTTTTCAGTTCCTGCTCTTTAACTCTGATAAAAAATTTTCATTCTTTTGAGGTTTATCTGTAAAATGGGGATAATTCCTGCTTTCTGACTGCTTAGGGTTGTTGAAAGTGTCAAAGTACCTAATCAATGTGAAATTTCCTTGCAAATAGCTACATTAATATTGTTACTTTAATTCTGTATCATTTCTTTTTTTTGGGACAGATTACAGGGTGCTTCAAATTACTCTGACAGCTTTTAGGACAGAAGCTGCCGCTGTGATTCTTCATTGCCAGCCCCATGTCTCTTGAAGGTTAAAGCCTTAGGGTTGAGCAATGGAAAATTTAAAAGTAAACAAAGCAAAAGCAAAAGGTAAAATTCCAAAGCAGAGGAAGGCTAAGTTTATACATAAAAATGTCAAGTGCATATGGGTGAATGTCTTGGGAGATTTATATATTGGGGTAAGATGCCTTTGAATAGAGGAAAAAAGGGTCTTATTTTTCTGAATTTTAGAATTATTTTTACTTTGAATCATTCTTCTACATCTATGTAGTCTCACTGTTTTTCTACATTATTGCCTCTTCCTCTTTTTCAATATTCTATGGGAAGACCAGAGGTGCAGGTGGGCTGAGCCCCCGTCCTCATTCACCAGTGGAATACCCATAAGAAGGAACCATCACAAAAGAGCTACTATAGACAGAAAAAAAGATAAATAAATAAATCAGTCTAAAGTGATCAACAAAGCATCGCATTTAATAACAATGCCAGGGTTTTAGAAAAGAAACTATTGACAATTAGCCCAGAAACTAAAATCTGAGTATCATTTTTCAAAGCCACTTTCATAATTAACCAAAATCTTAAAACTGATGTTTTTGAACAGTTTTCTCAAACAGGTACTTAAGTTTCTAAAGTCAATAACATCCATATCTCCAGTTTTATGAGATTTTGAGAAGAGGCTTTACAATTGTGTCCCAAAATTGTATTTCCCCCGCCTCTGGAGATAAAAATAGTAGCTAGAGAAGGTGTATGTGTATCAACTCAACTGTCTTCGGTGGAGGTGCCCGCATAGCTTCTTTGAAAATATTGCCACCTAGCGGACAGGAACGAGTCATTGCACCATCTGCAATGCACCACACTGCTGCGCAACACGTAGTGACATACGTAAGAAGAAAAAAACATGCAAAGTTCTCATGTAGTGGGACACCTAGGAAACATATTCCACCAAGTAGGCCTGGGTAGTTTTTATTTTTATTCCTGACTCACATTAGAACTACACGTAGCTTTTATTTATTCATTAGGGCTTGATTTCTGTTTTTTCCCTAAATATCTAGAAAGGTTGTAGAAAATAGATATTTTTAGAAAGTAGATATTTATTTATGAGAACAAAACTTACATTTCTGGCAAATTTTTCAATTTAAAAATAATAAGTAGTTTTAATTAGTACCCCAAATGTGTTTAAGATCCTAACATGTAAAAAAAAAAAAAAAAAAAAAAATTCTGTGTGATTTAAATCTTAAAAATTAACAAAGTATTTCTCCTTAAACTCACTTATTTGTTTCTGAAAATTTCTGACTAGGTCTCCAAATAGGAGTAAGTGAAGTGGAATATAATTTACTCAGTTGATTCAAAACAAACCATTTTTCTTTGCTTCCATTTCTGATGTTTTTGATAAACGTTTTAGAGAATCACTGCATTTTCTGAAAGCATATTTCACATTACATATGATCCATGTAGCAATATTCATATATGTGTATTAGTCCATTTTTGTTGCTCATAATAAAATACACGGAACTGGGTGATTTATAAAGAAAACAAAATTTATTGCCTACAGTTTCTGAGGCTAAGAAGTCCAAAGTCCATCTGGTGTTGGCAACAGTGACCCAGGGGTCTCACTTTGCAAGATGGTGGAAGCAGAGAGAGAAGAGAGTGAGAGAGCAGAGAGACAGATTCTCCTTGCGTTTTAATGCCCTCAGAACTACGTCCCTAATCACCATTTTTACTCCATTCACTACTGCACAGTCCTACAATCCAATCACTTCTTCAAGGCTCCACCTTTCAGTTACCCTAATAGGATTTCCCACCCTCTTAACAGTCTCAGTGGGAGCTAAGTTTCTAATACATAAAACTTGGGCGACATAATTCAATCCACTACACTATGTTACAGATATGAGAACTTGAGAGAAAGCAACAAATCTTTAAGATAGGTTCAAATGGATGATTTAGTAGCTATGAGAAATTTATGTCCTGTTTTAAAAAATATGTCACTACTTTCCTTAAACCTACCTTAAAGGTTTGTTGCTTTCTCTCAAGTTCCCATATCTGTAACACAGCATATGAACATTACTACATGGATCATATGTAATGTGAAATAAGCTTTCAAAAATGCAGTGATTCTCTAAGACATTTATCATTAATTTCAAAAGTCAACTCCTTCTAAAAGATCCTAAAAAAGGATTTTAAATTAAACCACATATTCTAAAGATAACAATTTCTGGTTAATTACACGCCTCTAGGTTATGGATTTTTAATACATCAAGAATTATGCAGTAGGCAAGAGTCTATATAGGGAGAAAACTATGGATTGGAAAAAGGTTTATGTATGCTGTGTTTACCCTTATTAGATCAGTTGTCATACTGTTCCGTGACTGCCTATTGACTCATTGTATTAGTCCATTTATGTTGCTTATAACAAAGTACACGGAACTGGGTGATTTATAAAGAAAATGAAATTTATTGCTTACATTTTCTAAGGCTGGAAGTCCAAGTCCATCTGGTGGTGACGACAGTGAGCCAGGAGTCTCACACTGCAAGATGGTGGAAGCAGAGAGAGCAAGAGAGAGAGAAAGACAGACTCTCCTCCTCTTTCAAAGCCCTCAGAATCACTCCCCTAACCACCATTTTTAATCCATTCATTACTGCATGGTCCTACAATGCAATCACCATTTCAAGGCCCCACCTTACAATTACCATAATAGGAATTCCTACTCTGTTGACAGTCACAGTGGGGGGTAAGTTTCTAATACATAAAACTTGGGGTACACAATTCAAGCTTCTTTGAGTTTGGGGGGATATAATTCAATCCATTACACTCATCAATCTTCCCATTAAGTGATAAGCCCCTTGGGGCAGATACTATGTTTTATATGCATTTATTTTCAGGGTGCTATTTAGTGTCTTTTCTGATTAATTGGTGCCCATAGAACCAGTGGTTAAATATTTTTAATATAATGCCTAGATGTATCTATTGCACTTAGAATAATGCCTGACATTTACTGGGATCACAAAACACAATAGGTGAGTGAATGAATGAATGGCCCTCTAAATTAGGCCTGCCCTCTGCTTTATGTGTATGTTTATGGAATATACGCCCTCCCTCCCCCTCAAACTAAAGAGTTATCTACTGCAGAAGGCATGATTAATATGTGTAAGGAATAAACAAAAATAAATTATTCTCATTATCCCTTTTGATATTATTGCTTCTCTAATGATCTTCATAGATAGTCAACAGTTAGTGGTACACCAAAGGGAATTGTTTTTGTCAAATAAATTTTTATATCTATATGAAATTTTAAGAACCGGTAGTATATTTGGTAATAGAATAAAAAGATTCTTACATGAATTGAGACAAATTTATGTACCTAGAAGACTAAACTTGACATGTAATCACTGTCTGATAAAATTATTTAAATTACTTGGCAGTCCACATGTAACACTGCTAAGTTATGCTAAATTCAACAAGCATTGATCATCTTCAGTTTGCAAAGTAGATGTGTTACAAGTGTAAACTTTTGTGTTCTATAGTTTTTGTATAAAAATGGTTAATGATAATAAGCACCCTAAATATTGAAAAACTCTGCATTCTGAAACACAGTTGGCCTCAGGGACTTTTAGCAAAATCCTAGTGGGTTTGCCCTGTGAATGTAATCTAGACCAGCCAGCTTCCTCCGCCTAGCCTCTATCCAAAATGCACCAACATCATCATAAAATTGTATCTTGTTCTATTCCCTACAGGCCCTTTTTTCTTCTAAGTCAATAAATTTGCTAAACTGAATAAACTAATCCATGCTAATATATTCATTGCGGATTATTCATTGCCAACTCTCTCCTGATAAATCTAGAATATAATAGTAGGTATATAAGAAGAAGAAGAAAAATAAAATCTGTGTTAAACTAAAGGAACAGTGAGGCTAAAGATGCAACGTTTAAAATAGATAAGAACATGCCATTGACAAGTAGAGGGTATTTTGAGAAAAGTAGGATTCTAATGTACACCACAGGTTAAACTCCCTGTCCTTTGCCCATGCTTATGACTGGGTATGATGAAATAGGTATTATTCCTAGCTAAGTCCTTATTTTCTATCAAGTCTAATCCATATTTTCTATTTTGATTCTTGCCCACTTTGTAATTCCTGATATTTTTCGTAGTGAACCTTTTTCAGCTTTGTACTTTGATTCTTTCTGATAATCATCGTCTTTCAACAGACCTCCTTGTAGTGACTACTAATTTTATTTGTTATACTGTATTTTATTTTATTTTTTTTCTATTTGTGACTGCCATGTGGCAGCCCTAAAGCCCTTCTGCCAGTAGCTAGCAATTTTCCATTTCCAACCACTTCCATTAGTGACAGCTAATTCCTGATTTAGAGAATTAAGAATTCTGTGATCAGAGTGAGCTTTATACTTTCACCTTAGAAAAAAGGAAAAAGGGGCCAGGAAACTCCTCTAATGATGTGAACATTCTAGCACAGTTTTGCACTCTGCTTCTTTTCTCTTTTTAAAATTTCTCATCCCATAAATAATTTATCGCAGAACCTTTTGGACATCAATTACTGAGACTCAGCATTTTTCCAGGACAGTATTACAATATCCTGTATGACTGCAAAAGTTTGGCTTTGGTTATTGTCTCAAAGTTATGTCCTTAAATAATCTGAACTGAATCTAAGATGTCATCATACTCCCCTCCATTTCAGAGTACAGTTCATGATTTAAGGAAACAGACCATGTGGCTTACAACCCCTGTCACCTATTAACTGTGGGACCTTGGGTAATTTTCTGAATAGCTCCTCAAATTGGCGTTCTCACTGGTAAACTAAGCATATGCGCTCAGCACAGGCTCTGGTACAGGGTAAGAGCTCAGCAAAAGTAAAAAGAAGTAAAATAATAATAAAAATATACAAAAAAATGTTTAATGAAACAAGTAAACGGATACAATAAGTACTGGCCATTTCAAATTCCTAAACCAAGTATCTTAAATTATAGAATGATAAAAATCTTAAAATGTATATGCAGGAGCACTTTAAGAAGGGAAACATTGCTGTGAGCATTTTTGAAGCAGCTTATCTTATGATGATTGTGTGGCCCAGCAAGTTGGAGCAAAGAACCTTTCTGACATTAAAGAATTTCATGTTGGGCCGACCCTGTGGCTCACTCGGGAGAGTGCAGCGCTGGCAGCGCAGCAGCACTCCCACCGCGGGTTCGGATCCTACATAGGGGTGGCTACTGCACTCACTGGCTGAGCGCAGTGTGGACGATACCAAGCCAAGGGATGTGATCTCCTTACCGGTCACAAAAAAGAAAAAAAAAAAAAAAATTTCATGTTGAGTTCTTACAAAGATCTATCCACGAGTAGATCTGACTATTGTACAACAGAGTTTAGAGTGCAAGAGTTATGGCTGGATCCCTACTCACTTTTCCCTGTGCTTTCCTACTGGAAGTGGATTTAGTACACAAGTGAATAAGTAACTGTGCTCCTCCATTAGAACTACTGTAGTTTATTTCATATATTTATTTTTTTGTTGTTGTTCATTTTTTCTTAAGACTGAAATTATGTATTGGGGGCTTATCGGCAGTGGAAATAAAGAGATGACCAATTCCTTGCTTTTCCAGGCAGAAGAGAACCACAGACTAACTATAATTTTAAAAAGAATAATGGAAGCACCCATACAGTGAAGTGTTAAGGAAGTACAATGTGGGGGTACCTACTTTTTCTAGATGTGCTCTGGAGTAACTGATGAATGCATTACTAAGAAACTTGTAAATGCAGAAACTGGCTCTCAGGCTGAGGCAGAGCCAATTCTTAGCACTGATTTATGCTCCCAGTAGAAGTGGCTAAGCAGCTGGAAAGAGCTGGAAATAGGGCCGTAATAAAAATATTAATTATCCTGTGGGTGCCAGAGCAGCAAAAAAGCAGGGTTTTTTTGTTTTGTTTTGTTTTGTTTTCCCTAACAAGTTGTGCTCTAATTAGTGGCCATGACCATTAATAAATTAAACAATGCTCAAGTCCCAGGGGGTGATTGATTATCACAAGTCCTGCTTTTAAAACTAGGTCAGTGAACACATATTCTCATTTTTAAAATTTCAGTATTAAAGTACTAAGCATTATTTAGTTTAACAATTTGGATTTAAAATTTAAGCATATAAATCACAAATTTGTTGTCTTCTTTCCTGTCAGTATTCAAAGCAAAACAAATATATTCTCCCTGCAGATTGCTAATGTTAATTAGGGGCGTTAATGTCAAAAGGAATTCAAAATAAATTCATTGTAGAAATGCCTTTAGGTAAAATATGATTAACATTATAAAATAACATTATAAAATTATTATACACCCTCTGGTAGTTTATGTTTATGGCTTAGTCTCGTTGGTCAAAAAGATAATAATTATTAAACACAGAATCAGATGGTAACACATTTAAATAAACAATACAGATATCTTAATATGATGCTTTGTGCCAACATCATTACAATACTCTTTGTATATGTATTAATATGTGTCCCCCCAAAAATGCATCCGTAAATGCAATGGGAACACAGTGATCATTAGTTCACATTTAAATGTTTTACATTTGCCACTAGGTGGCGCCTATATATTAATAGTTGAGAGCATAAATTCTGCCTGAGAAGGCGAAATAGAGACTAAATGAGAGAAAGAAAAGCTACTTTTACTAACTTTCTTTTGTATTTAAATATTTGTGCAGGTAATAGTGTGGAATTCACAAAACTTTTTAGGAAAAAAGGAAAATATTAAATATTCTTAAAAAAAAAAAAAAGAAGAAGAAGCATCGACTTTGGAAAATCCACAGTCGGAAAAAAAAAAAAAAAAAAAAATAGACCCATTTAGTCTTGACCTCCGCTTGCTATTCTATATTATAATCTCTCAGCTCACGGAAATGATGCCATCAATAAAAAATTAACAAGAAATAAAAGCCTACAATTATATACGGCAGCATTAAAATTCTGCTTTTGGAAGTACTACTTAATGGTAAATGTCATATGAAATGTCCAATCTAATAGTGATTTTTGTGAGAAATGGTAAATTAGCACCACTTAAGAGTCTTGAATTACTAGGACTAAAAATGACATGCAAAAAATCTAAATCTGTTCATAGGAGAGAATACTCATGGTAACAGAATTATAACTCATTATCAAAACTTCAAATGTCATATGAAAACATCAGAAGATGTCAATATTAATCGTTTAAATAACTTCTAAAAATGCCACTTGAATGTCAATCTAAAATTTTTAAAGAGAAATGTAGATTTCTATTCTTAGAATTTAGACGTTTACTCAAAGTAACTTTACTGAGATACTAAAATATCACCAATAGAATTTGAAAGACATGAAAAAGTAAAAGAACATGGCAGTAATCATTAAATTTTTGTTACAGCTGTCTAAGCTCTCTTAAGTATTGCATTGCATTTATTTATTAAAATCAAAATATTGGATTTAGATAGCACAAGCTTAAATAGAAAACACAGTGATATAAAGCAGAATAGAAATACAGCGTCCGTTATCGTGAGCAGAGTACACTTGCAGTTGGTGATTGGTGTCTTAGGTTTAGAGTAACTAATTTTAGAAGCAACATTCAAAAGTTAAAGGGATTTAGAATGACGTAGCCTAGCAAGATGATATGTAGAAGCCTATGTAACTAACAATTGCAAAGGTATAAAGAATTAGAGGGGCTTCACCAAATGATGGTCCAAACACACTGAAGTCTTTGATTTAAAGTTATTTGTTTGTATTTTAATATTTTACAATAACAATGATACTTGTTAGGTACTCTAGGAATCAGAAACCAGAGTTAGAAATACATATATGGTCTGCATGCTGGAAATCAGTTTTTCATACTAAAGTAGACTCACTGGAGCACTATAGCATTCACTGGAGCACTATAGCATCTGCAATATAGAAATGACCCTAACAAGCTGTAGAATTATACTTAGGGGCTCGGGCTCTAAATGACAAGGCACTAGAAGCTAGTGTTCAGTGTAACATAGCATATTGTAGATCTATTATGAAATATCCTATAGCTAATCTGGACATTTAACCCAGTTTATTAGAGTGTGGTGCTGATAACACCAAGGTCTGGGGTTCCATCCTTGTACCAGCCAGCCACTAAACAAAAGAAAAGAAATATACTGAGGCTGTCCAGTACTGAGGGAGGGCAGGTAGGGCAATTGTCAGTCTCTCCTCTTGGGAATCCTTCTGCATATTGAATTTTTTTTTAAAGGAACTCTGCTGTGTGCCTGTATTTCTACATGCATTTATATGTATGTGGATTTTCTAAAATGGTTGACATCCAAAAGTTAAATTCTGCACTTGTTATATCCATCTTGACTGAATGTATTCTGACATAAAAGTATGCTTGATTTGAGGCATTGCCAGAGAAGTATTTAAGTGTAGTTTGGTCCAGGAATACATTCATCTCAAACACTCCCTCCCTGCATCCCACCCTGCCCCCAGTAGTAGAAAAACTATATACTATTCCTATGCAGCAACATATAGGTATAGCAGTATATTCTAAGATGTCTTTCAGTATCTTGATTCCTCCAAATAAATCCCCTTTAATTCCTTTTGACCACATAAAAAGCATTCCTACTGTAGGTCAATCGATTTTAGCCTTAGTGGCCTGGGAAGGGTGAATGAACCTCGCATACCACACTCTCAACATTTGTGTGTGCCAGCATAAGAATTACAATTGAGGCACAGATATCAGTATCTCTTCCTTAGGTGCCTCTATTACCAATCTCACACTGAATACACTACAACCTTTTCTACCCTTCTTGAAACTCAGGTCGAAGTTATCAAAGGAAATTTTGTTCCTAGATCTTTTTAAATAAGGCAACTGGGAGGTATGTTCAAGTAATACAATGGATCTACAACTTTGAACTAACAGTAGTGAAGATGGGACCTGAAACAATTTCTTTCTTTGAATTTCAGATCCTTCCTCTGTAAAAGGAAAATTAAGCATTAGTTCATAGGGTGCCTATTCGTTTTAATGTGATAATGTATGTGAAGAATCTTGTGTAATTGTTTTTTCAAGTCTAAGGTTTATGCTCTGATAGTTTAAGTGTTCTACATAGGTGACTTATAGCAGGTATTTAACATTGTTTGGCATTTTCATATATCTATATATATTTATCTATAATGAGTTTACCTCTAAGTATAATATAAAACAGAACCTTCAATAAAGTGGTCATATTCTGAATGATAACCAGTTATCTTGCACACCTGTAAAATTACCTATAGATTCTTAAGAGTATTTTTCTAAAATAAAATTTTGATTTCATTTTAATCATACATGAGAAGCAACACAACGTTTAGATCAATTTATCCCACTTAGGTATTTTTCCCACCAAATATGTACATATTGACACACATATACATAAAATATCAATCTATAACAAATTGTCATTGTATGACTTACATAGACTATTAACCACTAACAGAAATGGTTTCTTCAAGTATTATAGATGCATGCATTTTGATTTCAAAAAGATACATTTTAATATTCATTGCTTGTATGGGAAAGAATGGGTCGTTCTTAGTACCAGCGATTAGAATATTAACGTCACCCATAAGAAGGAAGAAAACATTGTTGACCTGGGAGTAGAGGTGGAGTTGAGGGATAGAGGACAGAAAATGTTCTTTTGGGAATGAGTTCAGCTCTACAGATTTCATTGGTTCTCATAGTCTGCACAATGGTATGTGCAGCTCAAAGTAATATAAGTGATTGTAGTTATCCCAGGGAAAACAGAATAGAGTTAATGAATCATTTTGTTAATTATCATGGGAGATTTTATATTTATAGTTGCTCTGATTACTAACAAGTAACTTTTAGATACCACATAATATGTCTATGGTTGCATTTGTCTATTTATTGAATACTTATTGTTACAAGTAATAAGTATTAAATGTCACTGTTCTGAGTACTTGGTAAGTAATGGCCCATTTAATCTTCATATCTCATTTAATCCCTTGAGGTATTTACTATAGATGAGACAAACGAGAAGCCAAAATTGCAGTAACATGCCTGAGGTCACACAAGTAGTAAATGGTGGAAATTTTGAATGCACAAACCACAATCTTAATCACTGAATTCCTACGAGGCCTCTGCAATGGATCTAAACCCTAAACCACAGAGCTTCTAGATCTTTAATGTGCATGCATATCACTTACAGACCTTGTTATAAAACATATTCTAAGTCAGTAGCCCTGGGGGGAGCCTGGACTTCAGTATTTCCAACAAACTGCTAAGTGGTGCCAATGCTGCAAGTTCACAGACCACACTTTCAAAATTGTCACTAGACTGCTGCATTTGCACACTGTTATACCAGAAGCCAAAACCTAAATTTCAGGAAGGGCAAGTTGGTTCATGCTTAGTTCAGTGGTAAAAAATATAAAATATCTAGATAGCTCAATCCAACAGGAAGGCAATGAGATGAGAGTTCCTGGGCCTTGCTTATGAATCTAGACTGATCTAATGTTCAGAATTAAGGGAAATGATAACTTTGATTATAAATGCAGTTTAGTGTATATTGATTAACAATGAATTACAGCCTATAATATAACTCTTCCTAAATATTGAGTATTTGGTCTTCACAACTAGCCTAAATGATACTGGAGTATAATCTCTACCTTTGAGAAAAGAGACCCAAGGCAAGTTGTTACCACCACAGGTCTCTTAGGTGGCAGGATGACAAACATCCAGGCCTTCCCACCTCATGCCCAAATCCTTTCCTTCTCTTCCATCAGCTGACCTTGATATTGGGATATATTTCATTAATTAGTTAAAAAATAACTAGATGCAGAAAAATGCTAGTACTGAAACATCTAAGACCCAGCCACATTCCAATTTTGCCTTAATGACACAGATAATGAAGGCCAAAGTGATTCGGAAGCAGTAAGACTAATTTTCAATTGTTTTACATTAATATGATCCTGGATAAATACAAATAACATAGCTACATGTATTATTTTATGTTGCTAAAATCAAAATTAAATTTAAGATCCCTTGCCCCAGATCACCTCCGGGGTGATGTTTGCATCATTTACTTTCCACATCTGTTGGTTGGGTGTAGCTGACAGGAGATTGGTTATTTTACCTCTTGTGTTTATTTTAATGAAATTATAAATATATTGGAAATACTGTCTTCACATACAGATGTTATAAAATTTTATGATATCATACTCAGAGCTCACAGTTGATCTCTACATGACAAGTGTATTTACTATCCTTAGAGGGTTAATATTTTCATAGACAAAAAATCCCTCTAAGTTACTGTGGAGACAAGGTAATGAAAATAAATCAAGAAACACTGACATTCACTACAAGAGGACAATACCAGTAACTCTACATGTGAAAACACCTCAGAGTAGACAGCAAAGATGCTTATCAAGCCTAGGCCTTCTATTCTATTGTTTATAATTTATATTATTTTTCTGACAATCGACAAAATAGTGGCTCCATTCTTGAAATAAATGCCTAAGTGGCATCTTGTTATCATCGTGTTCACCCCATCAAATTTTGAAATAACTTTAACAATGAACTTATTTTGGGAAACTGTTTTTTTCTTCAAGTGTACACTTACCTCTAAAACAAAATACTGGGTTTATCCTGAGCTGTACTCCAGAGCCTACTGACTCTTCATCAAGTTGCACTGAATAAGCTGTGTGGAGGTTCTCCTTGGGAGCTGCGAACTGTGCTGCTCCAATCATGCTGAGCGACAAACCCTAGTGACACTTATGACGTGATAGTGAGAAGGGAAGTCTCTGAAAAGTGTAATGATGGGTGTGGCCAATCCCTCCAACCCCAGCATGGCTTAATCATTTCATCTTTGCCTTCAGGATTAGTAAAGGGACCATCACAGTATGTGGCTAATAAAAAGAGTTCAGTTAGGGAATCACTGAGGACTAACGATTTAGTCATCATTTGGTTTTCTCCTTTTGTTAATTTTTGCTGGTGTCTATTACAGAAGATATGGACAGCACAGGAATGAGCAGATGACGTGGCTTCTGCCTACTTCTCTACTTCCTACTGGCTGCCTCTTCCAGATACTCCCATCCTGCTGTCATCAGTTCCTCAAAGGCACCATGTTCCTCTCAGTTCTCTGCCTATAGATTCAGGGCCTCCTCTGACCACAGTCAACATCCCCAGCCTCACTCTTGGATACCCTAGTGAACAGAGCTCCTACACTGGTATATTTCCTTCAGAATACTTGCAGTGAGCACTTTGTCTAACTCTTCATTTAACCTGTGCCTTTTCTACCAAACTGTAAGTAACATGGGAGTAGGAATTTTCCTTATTCACCATTGTATCCTTATTGCTATTGTGCATGCGGAGGCAATTGATATGTGCTGAATTTTTAAATTTAAAAGTAAAATCCTCTGCAGGAAGAAATTGAGAGTTGTCCAGATGGGATTGTAAAGAAATTCAATCCTAAAGGAAAGGGTTTCTTTAATAAGAACATACTTGTTTGACCTAGTGATTGAGTATCATGACTAAAGGATTTATGAACTATGACTTGTAATGACCCATATCAGGAGCAGGATCCTTGGTTTTCTTCTACTTGTACACATTAGAACAGTAATAGAAATACATATGGATGGCCAATTTTAAACTACTCTTATAGATCATTCAGAAATTGCATCTTGTAGAAAGCAGTGGTTTCTCAGAGTATAATTAAAAGTTTGGTTATTCACTGTTGTAATTTGAAATGTTTGGTGTGATTTTAAAATTCCTACAGTATATATTTTTCTTCTTTTCATCCTTTTGGCCACTGAAGTACTGGACTTATGATATTTAGGTAATAAGAAATAAGAAGCAGGGCATTTGCATTAAATAATTCAATTATTTATATTTTGAATTATTTAACAGCTTAAGCTTGTCACCTCAAAAGCTGCAATACACCAGGATATATGAGTAAAAATCAATATCCAGGTAAAATATCACTAGTCTTCTCTTCAACAAATTAATGCTAAGTTGTGATTCCATCTATACTTAGACATGTAATTTTTGAGAAGGCAGGTGCAAATTCCTCATCTAGGGATTTTGAGGAAATATGCTATAGAGGAATCTTAAGTGCCCAGCAAGAAATGTATTATTACTTCCTGAAAATGTTGGAAAGTCTATTATTTTGAAAGATGTATTTTTCATATGTAATTGTTCAGACATCACCAGAAAGTAGTTCTCACGGTTTCACACTTACACGTCTTTGTTGTACTCTCCTTTATAAGGAAGATAATTTGGTAAATAAAATAAGATATTCCACACCCTCAAAAGGCCCATAAATTAAAAATAAAAAAAAAATCCATTCTGCAAAAATATTTTTATGGTTCCTCTGAACTTATGACAAAGAATATATCCAGGAACAAAGCTTCAAAACCTAAGCTCTGTTCCATTGTTTGCAGTTACCTTGGATTTTAACTAGATGTGCAAGTTGACTTCTGACCATGGTGAATCCTCTCCATGCATGAATTATGGATTGTCGAGGCCATGGCAGATAATCAGCTCCACAGAAGCAACTTCATGTTCTTCTGAGGAAGATCCATAGCACTGTATAGAACAAGGAGTATAAATGAGCAAAACCACAGAAGACTGCAAATGGGGTACCAAAATACAACCCTCAAAAATGAACTCTGCAGGTGAAAAATCTACGAGGAAAAATATTTTAGAAAAATAGAGTTTTAAGATGGCTTCAGTCATGTTAAGAGCACTGGGGGACATTCTATAGCCAAGGCATGTGGTTCTTAAGCATGCAACAGTCAAAATATACGTTGATTCCAAGCTCATTAAGTAGATAAGTTGTATAAATTTGTTACAAAAAGACACTCTTTCAGTTTTAAAAAATCCCAGTTGTCTAGAGAAAACACCAAATGGAAATATTCAAACTATCACCAAATATTTTTAGTGATAAAATATTTGGCCTTTAATCATTTCCAATGAAATTATAGTTGAAAGTTTCCCCGCCCCCACCTATAGTCATACACACACAGACGAACTTTTAAATATTTTATAGTGGCCAAAGAAGGGGTTTACATAGACACGTTTATGAATGGAACTCCCTTTTTAATTGGTTTTAATAAGCTGCTAAACCATTTCAGCTTCAAATGCTCCATCCCATTCCTCAGTCCCTTTCCTGATGTCTAACAGTTAATGTCCTGTACCATGAGCACAGCCTCCTGAGGCGCTTTGGGACTTTTCTGTTTGGGACTCAGATAGGTGCAGTTCATAAAATTCTCTGTGTCTTCTTCAGCTTCTACCAGGATTGATAAAGGCAATCCCAGGGGCAAGTGATTTTCTTCCTCTCTCTGCTCATCCTCCAGTTCCTCCTCTTCCTCTTCTAGCTCCTCCTCGCCCTGCTCTGCATAGTCAGCCTCTTCCATCTCGACCTGCCCCTCTTCCTCCTCCTCTTCCTCCTCCTCATCACACTCCTCCTCATCACACTCCTCCTTTCCATCACACTCCTCCTCATCATCTTTCTCCTCTTCCTGCTCCTTCAGCAGCTGTGGGGTGGGAGACTGGTTTTCCTCGTCTAGGGCAGAATTGAAGCCGAGAGAGGGATTCTGCACAAAGCTGAACAAAGTCTCCTGCAGCTCCGCGTCCTCCTCGCCGCCGCTGGGCGCCGCATCGTTTCCAGAGGAGCCGGCGGGGGAGACGGCGCCGCCCTCCTGGGCCTGCTGCGCCCGCAGCGCCTCCTGCTGGCGCTCCAGCTCCTCTTGCTGCCGCATGTCCTCGTACACTTGGTTCATGATGAACTGGGTGGTGTTACGCGGCGCGCGCATGCCGGGCGCCCGCCACTCGTACAGGCTGACCGGCCGCAGCAGCTTGCTCAGATCCACCGGCGGGCTCCTCCGGGAGGGGCGGCGAGGGTGGTGGCGCAGGCCGCGGTCCCTGCGGCCCCAGCCCTTCTTCCTGCAAGGGGGCCATGCCCAGCCGGGGTGCCAGGGCCCGCGCCAGCAGGAGCAGCAGCAAAGGCAGAGCGGGGGCAGGCCGTACACCTGGATCGCTTGCGCTGGGCCGGGGGGCTTCCAGAATCCCCCTGCAGGTGGGCACCAGGGCCCTCCCCAGGTCCCCCAGTTAGAGGACATGGCCCAATAGGGCCGTCGGGGTGGATGGAACCAAGGACCTGGGCCGTGCTGTTGCTTCGGCTGCTGCCTAGGGGGCTCATACTCGGCCTTGGGGCCACAGCGGTGCCGCCGCTTGTAAACGGGAGCGCCCTTGCGCCTACGGTGGTAGGATGACCAGGTACCTAACGGGGCCCAGGATGTGCAGCCGCCAACCAGGTTAAGAGGATCCTCCCTTTTGTTGAGGGTCTGGGTCATGGTTCAGGGAGCTCCGAGAAGTCTAAGCGGTAGCGTCAAGTGTGGCCAGATCGGGCGGTCTGAAGGGCCTCGTCGCCCTGTGTCTCTGTGCGCAGCGCCACGCGACTGCTGTTGGGATCACGGCTTCCTCTCCTGGAGGCCCTTCTCCTCTCCGCTTGCTCGCTCTTCCCCTGTAATCTCTTGTCCTTCGCACCCGGGTTGTCTCGCCCAGTGGGTTGAGTGGGGCTGGGGCTGGGTAAGGATGGTGGGGGAGGAAGGTGTTGGTGGCCGACGCGCAGTGAGACCCGCTCTCGGGTCCCACATACACCCGCCTCGGCAGAGGCGCGGGCTGGGGACGGGGAAGGCAGGGGTCGCGCGTCACCTTGTTGCTCCCTCTCAACCCAGGTGCTTCACCGTCGCCGTCCTGGCCGGACTGAGGTGGTGCGGGCAGCGGCAGCCTTTAAATACTGGCTGGGGCCCCGCGTGCCCACCGCGTCCTTGGTTGCCCAAGGCGACAGCCAATCAGAGTCGAGATCGTTCTCCCGGTTCGTGGGAGCTGGTTTCTGGCCAGAACAAGGTGCCCCGTGAGCATTCTCAGGGGCTTGTGACGCGGTATCTGAAGGGGACAGCGAGGGGCCAAGGATGGGTGTGTGCTGCCCGACTCAGGCGACGCTTGAGGCAATTTATTTGAACACTTTGTATCGCCTTGAGGCGGGGGGGTTTAGGAGATAGGCCTTCAGCTAAACCCGGGTTGGGGCGGGAGGACTTGTGTATTGAAAGACCTAGAGTCTACACCTTTGCAAGAAAATCTCCAAGAGTCAGAAAGTTGGGCCTCACTCCTGACGTTACGGCCGTGCCCAGTGTTCTTACCCCCGGAGTAGGGACTCATCACACATAACACAAGACCACAAACGTGTACTGTGTACGCTAACTGCGGGCGGGGTGTGAGGGCTCCTGCCAGGCACATAATCACATAATCGTCACATCTACCCCAGGGGTAGGTAGTGTCACCACGTTTCACAGATGAGGTTAGGGAACCAGGTGGTTAATTTGAATTTCACGGCTAATATTTGAGCCTAAACCTGTTTGACCCCAGAGAGAAATTCTTAATGACAATGTTATTCTACCAACCCACCTTAAATAGGACTCTTGTGGTAAGCAAATGAAATACACATGGAAAACACCTTGTGAATTATGATATACACATGTCCGTTGATCAAACTCACATTATTATTACCAGGATGAGTACCATGCGTTCTTGAGAATGGTCTGATTATGTCTTTCCTTTTGTATCTTCAATGACCATACAGCACATACATTGGGAACCTTTAAAGCATCGTGGTTAAGCATATAGGTTTTGATTTAAATAGATGTGCTTCAATTTCACCTCATCAATCATGAACCTCTGTAAGCCTCAAGTATCTTACCCGTAACTTGAGTATAGTTATAGTTCCTATTCCATAGGGTTGTGTTAAGTATTAAATAAAGTTCTTCACTAAAGCACTTAATGCAGGTACCCATAAGTACTCTAATAACTGTCGACTATTATCATCATATTGGAATATTTTAGGACTTTTAAAGGAGTCGGTGTCACAGATGTAAAGATACCTAACTCTGTGTCAGATGCAAAAATAGGCCTCCCCACCCTGTGTCCTTTTCTTGTCCTACTTTGTAGAAACATCAAGGAAGTGCCACCAGGCTTGATCCTAGATAAAACGTCCCAACGTATATCCCGTTATTACTTTCCTGTAGTAGTGGCATTTTGTGAAATGGAACACGGCCTGCTGGGATCCTCAGTCTTTACAAGTCTCCATTAAATGCCGAAGAAGTAAAATGTGCGAAAGCCCTGAAGCTTGCGAAGGCCATTTTTGCACTCCTGTCTGAAAATTGAGAACGGTATGGGAGTTCTTGGATTAGGACTCCAACGTTGCCTCGGGACATGTCGACTTCAGGGGCTTCCCTCAATTTCCTTTGCTTTGTGGTGTGCTGAAGACAGGCCCGCTGCCTTAAAGTGCAGAGTGCTGACACTTTTAGCCTCCAGTATCCTTACTAGATGCAGACTCACACCATCAGCAGTTACTCTAACCCTGATCTGCTTAAGTCAAAACGGAATGGTGACAGTTCAGATTTATTTTCCTAAGGGCATAAGTGTTATACAATATTGCGTTTCATTTGAGAGCTTTAGAAAATGACTATTTGGATGTATTGGAATTCCCATCGGTTTCTTTTTGTTTTAAAAAAAAGACGACTAATTCGTCTTACAGATAATTAAAGACATCATTTTTTGTTCAGTTCATGTGACCTTTATACTCATAATACTGGCTTTATACACTTTTTCCTTAGAGAAAATATTCGTCCTCCCTACTAAGAAAACAATGACTCAGTATTTTTTTGCCCCACTCTGCTTAAGACAAGCAGAAAATTATGATTTGTGATTTTGAGTTTTTCTATGATTGAAGATATAATAAAAATTTTTTATGTACTGGTAAATCATCCAAGAAAATTTACTACCAGAGCATGTTGAACACGACAGTTAGAATCCAATTAAGGAATTTTTAAAGACACCTTTCTAAAAATAGTTTCATTTTATTTTCAGTTGACAAATAATAATTGTATATATTTATGGGGTACACTGTGATGTTTTGATCCGTGTACACATTTGTGGAATGATCAAATCAGGCTAATTAGCATATCTATCACCTCAAATATATATTATCCTTTGTGGTGAGACCACACTTACAGTCCTTTCTTAGCTATTTTGAAATATACAATACATCATTATTTACTGTAGTCACCTTGCTACGCAAAAGAACATCAGAACTTTTTTCTCCTATAATTTTAACTTTTACTAACTAACTCTGTACCCATTGACCAATGTAAAAATATATATTTTAATTGATCCATATATTAGGGTTCTCCACAGAGACAGAACCAATAGGATATGTTATATATATGAGAGGAGATTTATTAGGGGATTTAGCTCCCAGGATTGTGAAGAAAAATCCCATGATAGGACATGTGCAAACTGGATGCCAGTAGCGTGGTTCAGTCCAAGCCCAAAGGCCTCAAAATCAGGGAAGCTGATAGTGTCCTTAGTATAAGTCCTGGAACCCAAAAGCTGAAGAGTCTTGAGCTCTGCTGTCCACAGACAGGAGAGAAGAGTGTATTCCAGCTCCAGTGGACAGAGAGAGAAATTCACCTTTTTTCTCGGCTTTTTGTTCTCTCTGGGACCCCAGCAGATTGGATGGCTCCTGCCCACACTGAGGGTGGGCCTTTCACACCCAGTCCACTCAGGCTGTCATACTAATCTCTGCTGGAAACACCCTCATGGACATACCTAAAAAGATAGCCTTACCAGGTTTCTCGGCATTCTTTAATATAATCAAGTTGATACCTAGAATTAATCTTCACAATCCATATTCTTCAAATACTACAAAATGAAATATTCTGACTCAATATTAAAATACAATATGTTTACCACATTGTTATATATTGTGCTAGTGTTCTGTTGCTGCATAACAAATTACCATACACTTGCTACTTAAGACAACATACGGTAACAAAGCTGAAAAATTCCCACCATCTAAGGGATGTTATAGCCATCGTAATCACATAGTGCAATGCATTATTCACGTGTTTGTAGTGATGCTGGTGTAAACTAATCCATCGCAAAATATGTCGAGGAGGAGTACCCAGCTTACCCACGGGGTGACCCTTCCAAAGGTAGCTCAGACCTTTAAGATAGAAAGTCAAGCATTTGATACATTAGGGCTGACCCCAAATGAAAAGGTTGTTGTCTGTTTTAGATTCTTGCATTTTAAATGATTCCCACCCCTCCTTACAGCAATGTAATAGGTAATAACAGGTAAAAAATCACTGAGCGCTTGCTGAGTGCAGGCACAATCCCTACCTGCAATTTAATTTCCTTGACTTGTGTGGATGGTTTTATTCTAATCTTCACTTAACGGCTGAGGAAAGTGATACACAGAGAGACTTAGTAACATAATTAGAATGCCCATGCTCATGCAACCAGTGGCCAATGTAGATAAGAGGGAAATTCATTATTGTTCCCTTTTGTAATACACTTGAGAACAATGACAAAATTGTCTAATGATGCATTTCTCAGAATGTATCCTTGTAATTAAGCAACACATAACTGTACATTTATTATCTCAAAGCCAGGTGCTGAGTTTAGAAACAGTTTTTGGGTCTTCTGCTCAGGATCTCAACAAGATGTAATCAAGATGTTGACTGGTTTGGGCTCACATTTGGAGACTCAATTCAGAGAAATCTTTCAAGATCATTCATGTTCTTGGCAGAGTTCATTTACTTGTGACTCTGTGACTGAGGCTCTGCCTTTTTGCTGTCTGTTGGCTGGAGGCTACCTTCAGGACTTGAGAGGGCACCCACACATCCCAGGGGCCCAAAGCGGTTCCTAGACACTGTCCACAGTTCCTTACTATGGGCCTCCTCTACATGGCTGCTCATTTCAAGCCAGCTAAGAGAATCTCCCTAGTTCTTCCTAGCAAAATGGATATAGAGATACAGATAAAGATACAGATGCAGATATATACACACACGAGTGTGTCTGTGTCTGTGTATCATAATCTTGGGCTAGACATTTGTCCCATTCATCACTTTTGCCATATTCTGTTGGTTAGAAGCAAAGACCAGGTTCCACCTTTACATGAGGGTGGCGGGGGGTGGGGAGGGGGGAGCGGTGGGGTTTGATAACACAAAGGAACAAAGAAATAAACACTAGGAGGTAGGAAATCATTAGGGGTTCATTCACTACATAGATGAAGCAAATTCAGTAGACTATGTCCTTCATATTTACTAGTTATAACTTTATTTGGAAGATTTTAATCACATTGTTCTCATTTTGAAATTCCAGTCAGTGCCTTATCAGGGCATAGATTATGCTATGCTTTATGTTGATTAGAGTGTTATGATGTTAATTGGAAAACACATTCAAATCTTGGTGCTAGGATTTGTGCATTTGTGTGGCTTAAAAAGAGTGAATTCTAACACTTGATGGCAGTAGTAGCTCATTCAAAATTTAATCAGCAAGCGTCCCTATATCAAACAAACTGTGAAAAGGAAACACTTTATTTTTGTATTTTATTATGAATTCCATTTTTAAACTATTCCAGGTTGCCAATATTAATTACCCTTTATTCTGATGCAGTGGAACTGGGTACATTTGTTAGATGTTAGCATTTTTAAATTGGTATTTGAAAATAAACTTCAGCTAATTAAACTTGCAAATAAAATTCTTCAGAAAGAAGTTGGATAAGGCTGATCTATTTGGTCAGATAAATGAAATTCAACAAATATTTTTTAGATCTATCTATACAACTAATGCAGTGCTATGAGATGCAAAACTAAGTAAATAAATAGAACACATTTTAATCAGACACCTTCTTCCACCACAAAGACATCCACACACAGGGATTTAAAACCAAAGGCCAGCTCTTCCTCATGGTGACAGAGGCTAAGTATAAGGTAGCAAGCCTTTCTAGCTTTTCAAAGGTGAGACAAAGAGATTCAATAGAAAAAAACGGCTATGGTTACTAGAGGCAGGAAAGGGGAAGGGGACAGGGAGGATATTGAGAGATTGTTTAATGGACACAAAATTACAGCTAGATAAGAAAAGTAAGTTCTATTGGTATACAGTAATGCTATGCATCTTTACTTAAGAATAATTTATTGTATGTTGTCAAATGGCTAAAAGAGAGGAGTTTAAATGTTTTCATCACAATGAAATGACACATTTTTGCTGTGATGAATTTGCTAACTACCCTTATTTGCTCTTCACACATGGTATATGTGTATTGAAATATAACTCTGTACCCCATAAGTATGTACAATCAGTATGTTTCAATTAAATTTTTAAAAATTATTCATTGCTTTCTCTCAATAATTTGGGAAGTTGTGGGATTAATTTGAAAATTTGTGAGATGTGTTGTGCATCAGGGAACACCCTTGTGGTATTTGTCCATTTATGAATCCTCAAATCATTTTAAGCAAATTATGAAGAGGAATTTAACTTCGTGATAACTACGAAGACAATGATTCTAGATCTAGAGAAAAGCAAGGATGTCAGTTTTAAATCCATAATAGTCCTATGTGTAGGTATTTGCTATCACCTTTTGGAAATATTATTAATTAATTCTATAGCAACTCAAGATTTTCAGAGGATTAACACAACATATTATAGTTATGACATCTGTGAAACGTATATACTCAGTAATGATTAAGTAGAAATTGTTAGCCTGGAAATGTTTGCTTATAGTTATAAAGTACAATATATTATGGGGCAATAGATTTCAGTGTTTTTTCCCCCCTCTTGGAAAATGCTTGTAATATTTAGATAAAAATAAAAATGTATATCAATTAAATGGGGAAAAAAGTTGGATTATTAAAAGATATATATTGTGTATAATCAGGGGTCAGTTTTAAAATTAGAGCTGTCAATTAAGATTGTGAGCAGTTTAAAATGGTCAGTTAAATATTACACTGTTAGACATATTGCTAAAATGTTATCATCACATTTTTGTGGTTATCGTAAGCACTTTATCCTTCTAGAGTTCATGGGGACATATGCAGAGTAGCCTTGAGAGTAGCCAGTCATAATGCCTGTGAGACTGTCAGTTAGCACCATAACATATACATGATGATGCTCTTTCCATTACAGCATTTTATTTTATTTTGCTTTATTTTATTTTTATTTTATGCTACAAAGTCCCCTGACTTTGTATTAATGGTGTGCTGAGAAGGCAATGAGGACAGAAGTATTCCATAGCATTTGTGGGGCAATTTGATATCATCAGTAATGTTCATACAGGCAAGGCCTCATTCTGACTTTCATGGGCCCCTTCCTTTGTAAAAAAAAAATTAAATAAAAATTATATTTTATGGCTTTCTGCTATAAAGAGTATAATCCAGGTTAGATGGATTACTGCATATTTATTATTGTTATTACCATGTTCTCTCTTTATATTAAAATAAATAAAATTAAACATTTTCGTAGGTTCCTAATACTATTGTGAGCTCTAGGCACCAAACCTATTGTCCCTATTGAATAAGTCATCCCTGCCTGCTAGGAACTCATGGCCCTAGGGATCACAATCCATCTTTCTGTTGATTTTCCAGAGGACAGGTATCTGGAGGACTACTCTGATCCCAAGAAGTGGTTACTCTACTGTGACTTGAAAGAAGGCCATTGGTCATTTGTAAGTCACCATAGCATTAAAAAAAGATTATGCTGATTTCTGCATCTTTGTCCAATCTGTACACCATTTTCTCGTATCACAAAATAGGAGAAAGGCCATGTCTGTGGTATTTGAGGCACAATGTGGTGGAATAGGACAGGATTTGGGAGTCTTCCCTTGACCTAGGGCAGGTTATTTAATCTCTCTCCTCTGGTCTATTACTTGGAATAGTTATTATGCCCAGCTCCTAGGATGTTGTGAGTTAATACAGGCTGAACATCTCAGTAGAGTACTGGTACATATTTTGTATCCAATGATTGATTGTTATACAATGATGTGTGTATATATGGACTAACTTTAAAGCAACATTTAATATGCTTTAAAGTTAAATTCTAGGCCGAAAAATAATTTTCTGACACTATCCACTCTTACAGTCTCTTGTATTTTACCATCTTCTTTTTTATAGGAATGATGTGCTGTAGCTCTTAATATTTTAAATACTTTAACATTGTTTAAATTTTTCATAATAGCTCAATGGATATTCCAAGAGCTAACAATTTGTCTACTGGTAGTGTTAATCATTTAACCTCATTAAAACGCATACACAATAAGATTTAGTAGGTGATTTTTTTCTTTCCTCCATATTACTTTACTACATATCTTCCACAAATGAAACAAAAGTAACCCTCAAAGATAGTTAGGACTAAAGTTATGTCCATATGTTAAAAATAATTGAATTTTGTTAAGGATCATAGCAATTCTTTTTCTTAAACTATAAAATGAATGAAAACCAAATCATTTGTCTGCCTCATTGGCCAAACAGAACTGGAAATGTCAGCGACACTGTTTGTCTGTTTCTTCAAGCATATTGCATTTCAGAGGCATAATAGTAAAATGATTCCATTTACTGTTTCCTTATTCTTACCACTGCCAATATTTTCTATGTGTTTCTAGGAATATTTAAGGCTAGAGAAAGGAGGTCATTATCTGCGGTGAGTCACCATTTGCTTAATACTCCTGGGATTTGGAGATTGTAATAGGTAGAATTTTAAAGATGGCTCTCTAAGATTCCTGCCTGCTAGTTATTCAGACATTCATCTAAGTACCCTCGTTAAAACATTTTGCAGATGTAATTAAAGTCTCATATCAGTTGACCTTAAAGTATGAAGGTTTTCCAGGTGGGCCTGACCCTATCAAGTGAGCACTTTGAATACAGAGAAATTTATCTGTACAGAGCAGAAGAGGAAATCAGAGTGATCAGAATGACAGGTAGGATTTGACATACCATCACTGGCTTTGAAAAAGGAAGGGATCATATAATGGGGAATGTAGGAATCCTCTAGAAGATGAGCAGGCCCCTGGCTGACAGCCAGGAATTGGGGACCTAAATCCTACAACTACAAGGAACAAATTCTTCCAACAAACTAAATGAGTTTGGAAGTGGATTATTCTCTATATCTCCAGGTAAGAGCCTAGCCAGCAACACCTGGATTTCAGTCTTGTGAAATCCCAAGTACAGAACCCACGTGAGTCTTGTGGAATTTCTGACTTAGAGAAACTGAGAAATACTACATGGGTATCGTTTAAGCTGCTAATTTTCTGGCAAATTTTGTTAGGCAATAAGAGAAAGCTAATATAGATACACAACATTAGAATAAAATTATTTTAGTCTGGTTCACAGTAATGTAGTTATGAGAGTGTATCAAAATGGTCAGAACAAAAACTCAATTTTTAAATGTCACTGGTTTGTGAAACTTGATGGTTGGATGGTTATTCTATTTTAAGCTTTTCAGCTGTTGGAGTTTACAAACTTTGATTAAATGCATAATTAGTCTTCTTCCATAGGTCTCAAGCAAATTAATATATACTTTTTTGTTATTAAAGACTTATTGGGGTTTCTACTCAATTAAAATGTCAAAATCTTTATGCTTCTAAAGTGGGAACACATTACAGCAATGCTCTTTGTTCCATTGTAGAAATTATGGATTTAGCTAGTGTCCACAAAAAATGGCATATAACAAATGATGTGGACTAATGAGAAAAAATTCAGATCATTTAGACATAGAAATATATTTGCCTGAAATATATAGTTAGAAATGTATAGATATTGTAATTAACTGTCTCTTTTTTTACTTTAATATATTAACACAGGAATAGTTTATGCAATGATAAAAAAGTTTGATATTAAACCATCTCAGTGAGATTGTAGAGAGTCAGGCACTCTGTTGGTCAAAGCATAAGTGGGTATAACATTTTTGAAAAGCAATTTAGTAACATTTATCAAAATTTGAAATAACATTTGGCCCAGAATTCTACTTCTATAAATTTATCCACAGATGTACTGACAAGTACACAAAGTTATGTTCAAGCAACAATATTCTTTGCAGTTTTGATATAAATACAAAAAAGTGTTCATCCATGTAATGGACTGATATCTGGTTTTCAGAATCCATAGAGCTGTATGTGCTGATATGGAAATATCACCAAAAAATATTTTTGAGTAAAAAAAGCAAGGTTCAGAATAGTGATTATCTTTTGTACTTAAAAATTCATGTTTACATGTATAGATACAGCATAATGGTGATATTTATACACATGTGGCACATGCACATATATATTTGTGTAAAAAAAGAGAAATTACTTATGTTCAAGTTCTTGTTTCTCATGGAAAACTTCATAAAGCTTTGCAAAAAATTAATATTTCTAGGGGGTGGATCTTGTCTTGACCCTGGAAGAGAATTCGTTTTTTGTTGTCTCTCAGTTTATAACCATGTGCCTGTATTGTGATTATACGTTTTAGAAAGATCTACTCTTCTTAGAAGGTATTCCTTAACTTCCCAAAAGGTAATCATATATTTTCCATTTTCTGGGGTTTTTTTTTTTTTTTCCCACAAGCACAGAAATACACCAAGTGACTAGTCAGTTTAGCGAAGGTCTAAAATAAGTTGACATATCTTTAAGATGATAAAATATTATCATTCAAAAACTGAAGGATAAGTGTATTATTACTGGATATGGTTATTTGCATATTGTGATTATAAGAATATTTCCACATAGGCCATTTTAATTTTTAAATATGTTTATTCTGCTCTTCATGCTCATTAATGAATTAGGAAGAAATATGCTTTAGAAAAAAAAAAGATAGAAAAGTTTGATTAAACACATCTAAATCTTGGCAAAATACCTAAAGTGTTAACTTTATTTTTATTTATTATATACTTAATTTGAAATTATGTAGGATATGAACCCCTAAAACTTGCAAGTGATTTATAAGAATATCTGTAAAATGTTATCCATCACTTAGTTTTGCTCTTACTTTACATCTCGTAGATTTATGCCTAACTCATCTGGTGTTTTCTTAAATTACTACATTTCATTGTATTTTAACACTTTTAGTTGTATTTTATGCAATTATATCATCTTTCACAACACAGCGTGCAAGTATCATGCTGAGTTTTGTTTTTGAAGACAGCAGTAAGAGTTGTTTTGTTGTAGTAGGCATCACAATGCTAATCATTATCTGAAATTAGACAAGACTCCCAATAGGCAAACGAGGTAGACACATGTATGCTTGAGGAGTTTTGCTGAGATTGATAGGGTTTCCATCCAATCGAATATCTTCCAGTGCCTTACGAATATAAGTCAAATTTTTAACATTGCAGAAGGTGTCTTCATGCATCTCCAGAATGTTGTTATTCTAAAAAAGATAAAAATAAATTATAGGACAAGATAACAACACGTCCTTAGTATCGATTGATATTATAATCCATTTTACTTCAACCCCATTTTTATTCTTTTGTTCCTTCCCTCAATCAAAATTACATATTATGCGATTATTATATGCCAAGCAGTTTCTAATCAATGGGAATAAGTCAATTAACAAAATAAGAAGCGTTTATTTTAGTAAGGGATAAAAAGATAAAGAAATGAGAAAACAAATTTAGAGAAAAAAAGTTATTTTGAAAAACGATGAATACTATGAAGAAAGGATGGTGACTCTGAAAAGTTATTTTAAGAGGTAGCAGTTGAGCTGAGAATGGACTGACCAGAAGACATAGGCATGAAAAGAACCAAGGGAAGGACATCCTAGCAGAGAGAACATCAAGTTCAAAGCCCTGAGGAATTAGCATGGAATGTTTCTCCCCGCACATTCAACAATCACATCAACTTGGCTGAACTGAAGTGGAGGAGGGAGGAAGCAAATATCAGGAAGATAAGCAGGTCCCAGGACTGAAATTTTAAAAACAGTTTTATTGAATATATTTCACATGCCATAAAATCCACTCACTTAAATTGTACATTTCAGTGATCTTTAGCATATTCACAGAATTGTGTAACTATCACCACAATCTAATTTTAGAACATTTTCAACACCCCCAAAAGAAACCCCTTGCACATTAGCAGTAACCCTCATTCCTGCCCTACCACTCCCATCCCTGCCTGCCAGCCCCTGTCAAGTGATAATCTACTTTCTTGTTCCAAGTATTCTACATAAATGTAGTCATACAGTGCAACTCTTTGTGACTGGGTTCTTCAACTTTGCGTCATGTTTTTAAAGTTCATAAATGTGGTAGCATGTATCAGTACTTCATTCTTTTTATTGCCCAGTAAGTAGTATTTCATTGTATAGATACACCACATTTGTGCTTATCTGTTCATCAGTTAATGGGGAACCAGGGCACCACGAGCAATTTCTATACATAGGTACCTGGTTGACTATAGCTATGACTCTGCCATCCTGGGTCCAGTTCTGTGTTTATAAGGGAAAAAGTAAGGTCCTTGCTGTAAAAACAGTGCAGAAGTCAAAGCACAATCAAAGAGAAATAAAAAGGCCCATATATCAAGGAGACCCAGATGAAGAACTTTTGCCTCCACTATATCTCATCCCTTCAGGGATGCCTGGCCCCAGACAGCCTCCCAGCTTTAGTCCCTTCATCCCCATCAGCATTGCCAGCAGAGAGTCCCGAGAGTCTTGAACTGGTCGGGAGGTGACTCCACTGTGCCCAAAAGGTATCAGCCCTTCAGATGCCCCTGTGGGAGACCTGAGGTGTGTAGCAAGGCAACCCAGATATCAATGTGCAGCCAGGGCATCACCTCTTCTACTACCAACCCTTCACAACCACAGACCTTTTGAATTGGAAAAACCATACTCTGTCATATTTGGAGAAACCTCAGGCAGTCATTGATCTCTTGGAGTTGATTTTCCTCACCCATCAGCCCACCTGGGAAGACTGTCATCAGTTACTTCTCATTCTCTTCAATACTGAGGAATGGTGACACATCCTGACTGTAGCTAGGCAGTGGTTGCAACAGCAGGCACCCACAGCCACAATGGATCCCAAGGCCTGGGCAAGAGATGCTGCTCCAGATGCACCAAGCTGGGACTTCAATGAAGAAGAAGGAAGAAATCAACTCCGTCAATATAGAGAAGCCCTCCTCCAAGGGCTGAGAGCAGGGGCCAGGAAGCCCACCAATATGCCCAAAACAACGATTGTAACCCAGAACCTCAACTAACCACCTGCAGAATTCTATGACAGGTTAAGTGAGGCCTTCTGAATCTACACACCATTTGACACCAAAACAGCCGAAAATCAATGGATGGTCAACACAGCCTTTGTGGCCCAGTCCTGTGTTGACATTCATTGCAAGCTTCAAAAGTTGGAAGGTTTTGCTGTGATGAATGCCATGCAGCTCCTAGAGGTGGCCTACAAGGTATTCGTCAGTTGAGACTGGGAATCCCAGAAGGAAGTGGATAAACACCTGAGACAGAAGGCAGCACTCCCGGCAGCAGCACTCAATCCAGACTGGAACTCTGCACCAAAGAAGATGAAGAACCACCGCCAAGAAGGATGGGCACCCCTACAGCCCAACCAGCATGCTTTCTGTAGGGAGTCTGGCCACTGGAAAATTGAGTGCCCAAAATGGGGGGAGAAACCCCAGCCAATGTCCCAAGACAAGGCATACTCTGGAAAGAAAAAAATATGAGCCTGAACCACCGAGCCAGGAGTTCCAGAACCTCATTGGCCTTGTGGGGATAGACTCAGATTAGGAGAGACTGGGCTCCCTGTTCCTGGGCCCCCAGGAGCCCACGGTCAAAATGGTGGCAGGGGGCCAACCTATGACTTTCATGGTGGACACTGGGGCAGAACATTCTGTAATCACCCATCTAGTGGCTCCATTCTCAGGTCAAAAGGCTACCATTGTTTGTACTACAGGGACACAAGAAGACCAGCCATTCTGCAGGGCCTGAATTGGCCACCTTGGAGGTTACAGGGTGACTCATGAATTCCTGTATTTGCCCAGCTTTCCAGTACCCCTCATAGAAAGAGATTTTCTGAGAAAACTAGGGGACTGTTGATGGCAGGAGGAAAGACAATCAAAAATAAGGAGAAAATTCTCCAGCTCCTTGAAGCAGTATGGGAGCCCACCCAAGTGGCTATTCCCCAGATGGATGGTGGGAGCTCCCAGACCACAGACTGATGGTTCCTCAATGGATAGCCCACTGACTAGTCCTGGAATATCATGAACTGACACATTGGGGAAAAAATGGCTCTAGAAACCATGCTGAGTCACTATTTCTTCATCCCAAAACTGGCCTCTTTTTGTGCCCATGTCAGCTCATGATGCCTGACCTGCATCCAAAACAGTGCCAAGCAAGGACCCCAGCTGATCCCCAGAGTCCAGCCAGTCAGGACATCGCCTTTCAAGGACCTTACTAAAGTCCTGCAGAGGCTATAAGTACTTGCTGGTGATGATATGTACCTACACTGGATGGACTGAGGCATTACCCACATGGTCTGAACAAACCCAAGAGGTCACAAAGGCTCTTTTAAGGGAAGTGGTCCCAAGATGCAGGCTCCCTCTGACTATAGAGTCAGACAATGGGCCAGCATTTGTTGCAGAGGTCATTCAAGGATGGGCCAAAATGCTGGGGATAAGATAAAAGCTCCATACCGCATATAGGCCACAGAGTTCAGGGAAAGCAGAGCACATGAACCAGACCCTAAAGACCACATTAGCCAAGCTCTGCCAGGAGACAGTGCTACCCTGGATAGATATGCTTTCCTCTGCTTTGCTACAGGTCCAGTGTGTGATGGCACCATGAGGATATTCCCTTTTTGAGATTATGGATGGAAGACCACCCCCACTTATAGTTAGACTGCAGGGGGACCCTCACCAGCTGGGGGAGGTAGAGATGTCACAGTACTTGCAGTCACTAACCAGGACCTTCAAGCAAATAGCTAAGACAATTTTGTAATGAGCTCCTGTTCCTTTAGGAAGTTGGGCACATCAGTTCCAACCTGGTGACACAGTATGGGTAAAAAACTGTAAAAAGGTTCCTTTAAAGCCAACCTGGATGGGGCTGCACGTAATTGTACTAACCACCCCTACTGCTGTTAAGGTTGCAGGCCTGACTCCCTGGACCCACCATATGCAGGTGACACAGGCAGCCTCCCTAGATGATGCCACCTCATGGTCTGTGAAGGCTGATCCCTCTGACCCACTCATGGACTGGCTCCAGAGGCATTCTGCAAACCATCATTGTCCTGCTTTGGTGACGCCAGAAGCTAACCAATACATGCACAGCTGAAGCCTGAGGATTCTGCCACCATGGGACTAGCAAGTACACTGATAAACTTTTATGAAATGATAAGCATATGTCATCCCTTGCCGTTAGTTTTTGTTATATTGCTTGCCTTGCTATTTGCCATAGGACTGACAGCAGTTGCCCCAAAAGGTTTGAATAGAATAGAAAAGCTATTAGTAGCATTCCTTTATCTCTGGTCAACAGGGTGTTTCATGGTGGCAATGTGCCTTTTAAATTAACCCTTTCTTTGCTCCATCTACCTGTCGAAACTGTTAAATTTTATTCTGGGATTAATGAAATTAGCTCACCTTCCCATACAAAAATGGTTGGGAATAAATTTCAAGGGAATTTTTGGTAACTGGTTTGATATGTTTGGAGGGTACTAACATCAATAGGAGCAGTCCTATTCATTTTAGGTATCTGCCTGATCTTACCCTGCCTACTCCCTTTGTTGATGCATAGCATTCATGCCACCATAGAAACTGTGGTTGAGAGAAAAACTGCAAGTAGCCTGCTAGCCTTAACAGACTACGCCCCCTTCAAGCCTCTCTTAGACCCCAAAAGCGATGTTGAATAAGGTGATGCCCCCTCAAATGTTTAGAGAGAGCATCTAAGGGGGGAAATGTTGGGAAAATGCCAAAATAATTTTCTCATAAGCCTGTTTTGTCCTTGAAGTAATATTTTGTCTTGAAACAATATTTGCTTGTTACACTAGTCTGGACTCTAATCACTACTTGTATTTTGGCTTCTGTAACTGAGCTTGCTTATCTGCGTAGATCACATGAATTCTGAGAAATGAAACTTACTGCTGTGCTAGCCTCATAAATGTGCCTATAAATGCTTTGTAAGACCTGACCTCAGGGTCCAGATTTCCAAGCATTAGCTTGTCTGGGCCCACCGGCATAATAAACTACCTGACTCTCCAACCCTCTGAGTGATGACTGCTTCTTTGTTCAGTCTGTTTCCATAGCAGCTGCACCATTTTACACTCCCACCAACAATGTATGAGGATTGCAATTTTCTCTGTATCAACCAATACCTGTACTTGTCAGTTTTTTTTGTTTTTTTTTTTATCCAACCAAGTAGGTTTGAAGTTTTACCATTGTGGTTTTGTTCACTGCTATAGTATTGAAATACAATTGATATTTTATATTGATTTTATAACCTGTCACACTGCTGAATGCATTTATCATTTCAAATAGTTTAGTGGATTCCTTAGGATTTTCTATGTACAAGATCTGTAGATTAATTAGGGAAGAATTTCCATCTTAATAATATTAAGTCTTCTGACTCATGAATATGGGGGTATGTTTCCTTTCTTTGGACCTTCTTAATGCCTTTCAACAATTTTTTGTAGCTTTAAGTGTGCAGGCTTGTACATCTTTTGTTAAATTTATTTTTAGGTAATTTTAACTGTGTACCTATTATAAGATTATCTTAATTTCATTTTCAGATTGTTCATTGCTAATGTATATGTATACAATTGATATTTATATATTGATCTTGTAACCTGCCCCAATGCTGAACTCATTAGTTCAAATTGTTTTATAGTGGATTCCTTAGGATTTTCCGCATATAAGATTATGTCATATGAAAATAGCAAACACTACTTCATTTCCAATTTGGATACCCTTTAATTATATATTATATTTTACTCATTTAATTTTGCATAATTGTCCTGGCTAGAACTGCCAGGTGCAAGATAAAATAGATGTGGTGAGACCAACAATCCTGGTCTTGTTTCTAATTTTAGGAAGAAAGTATTCAGTCTTTCCCCACTAAACGTGATGTTAGTTATGGGATTTTTGTAAATGCTATTTCCCAAATTGAGGAAGTTCTCTTCTATTCCTAATTTTTTGGTGATTTTAAGATAAAAGGATGTTGACTTTTGTCAAATACTTTTTATGCATCTATTGAAATAATCACTTGCCTTTTATTCTTTATTCTATTAACATGTTATATTATATTGGTTGATTTTTGGATATTAAACTATTCTTGATTCCTGCAACAAATTCCACTTGTTCATGGTGTGTAATCATTTCTATATACTGATGGATTAATTTGACATGTTTTATGGAGGATGTTTGAGTTGATATTCATTAGGTACATTGGTCTATAGTTTTCTGGTAATATCTTTGACTAGTTTTGTTACTGAGATAATATTGGCCTCATTGAATGGGTTAAGAAATGTTACTTCCTTTTTAAAATTATTTGGAATAGTTTTTAGAGGATTTGTATTAATTCTTCCTTAAATGTTTGTTCTGGGTTTTCCTTTGTTGGATGATTTTAAACTGCTAAGTCCATATCCTTGCTAGTTATAGGTTTACTCAGATTACTTATTCTTCAGGCAATTTCAGTAATTTGTGTCATTCTAGGTATTTTTTCACTCCATCTACATAATTTGTTGGCACACAATTGCTCATGTGATTCTCTTATTATCTTTCCTATTTTTGTAAGGTTGGAAGCAATGTCTTCTCTCTCATTCCTAATTTTAGTAATTTGAGATTTTTCTTTTTTCTTAGTCATTCTAGCTCAAAGTGTGTCAACCTACTGCTCTTCCAAGAATCAACTTTTAGTTTTGTTTACTTTCTCTTATTTTTCTATTCTATATATCATTTATTTCTGCTCTAATCTTTTTCTTTTTCTTTGTTTTTAGTTAAAAGAGAACAATTATTTTCTTTTTCTTTTTATTGAAATGATGGTACATATCTATGGGGTACATAGTTGAATATCATACCTGTGTGCAATATATAATGCTCAAATCAGGATAATTAGTATATTCAATATTCTGCTCTCCCTTCTGCTTTCTTTGAGTTAGTGAGTCAGTCTCCTCTACTTTTTGTAGTGTCTTAAGGTGAAAGGCCAGGTTATAGATTTAAGATATTCTTTTTTTAGTATAGGCACTTACAGCCAAAAAGTTCCCTATAAGCACTGCTTTAGCTCTGTATATATGTATGTTTTGTTTTTGTTTCTATGTTTTGTTTTTGTTTGTATTTGTCTCAGAATATTTTCTAACTTCCTTGAGATTTCTATTTTGTCCCTTTGGTTATTAAGGAAAATGTTGTTTAATATCCACATATTGGTGAATTCTCAAATTTTCCTTTTTGTTGATTAACAATGTAATTCCACTGGAATCAGACAACAAACATTGTATGTTTTTAATTCATTTCAATTTGCTAAGGCTTGTTTTGTAGCCTATTATATGATCTGTCCTGGGAAATGTTACTTGTGCACTTGAGAAGAATCTGTATTCTACTATTGTTGGGTAGAATATTCAGTAGATGACTAATAGGTTTAGTTGGTTTTCAGTGTTAACACTTCTGTTTATTAGTTAATACTATAGCTACTTGTTCTATTCATTATTTATAGTGGATTGAATTATGTCCCCCCAAAACTCATTGAAGCTTGAGTTGTGTCCCCCAAAGTTTATGTATTAGAAGCTTAGCGCTCACTGTGACTGTTAAGAGGGTGGAAAATCTTATTATGGTAATTGAAAGGTGGAGCCTTGAAGAGGTGATTGGATTAACCATGCTGTAGTTAATGGATTAAAAATGGTGGTCAGGGGTGTGGTTCTGGGGGCTTTAAAAGAAGAGGAGAGACTGTCTCCCTCTCTCTCTTGCTCTGCTCTACTCTCTCTGCTTCCACCATCTTGCAATGTGAGACCCCTAGGTCACTGTTGCCACCACCAGATGGAATTTGGACTTCCCAGCCTCAGAAATTGTAAGCAATAAATTTTGTTTTTCTTTATATATCACCCAGTTCAGCATACCTTGTTATAAGCAACAAAAACGGACTAATACATTATTGAAAGTGAAATATTAAAGTATCTAACTATTATTATTATCTATTTCTCCCATGATGTTTCACAGTTTTTGCTTCATGCATCTTGGGGTGCTGTTGTTAGATGAATATATATTTGCATTCATTATATCTTCCTTATGAATTGACTCTTTTATCATTACAAAATGTCCATGAGGAATACTATAGATTTAGTGCTTATTGACTCCAATATTTGCTTTGATAGGTGATAGATTTATGTTGTTAATAATAACTGTGCCTCACATTTAAGCACTTATCATGTAGCAGTAAATGTATTGTCCACTTTATAAACTTTATCTCGTAATCCTTCCAACCATCCTATGCAGTAGATTATCACTTTATTAACATGAGAAAACTGAGATTCAGGGAGGTTCACTTGTTAGATAGTATTGGTATTGGGAATGGAATTTCAGGCCAGGGAATATGCTTTCTCCAGAGCCTTCATCTTTAATTAATGTACTATATGCTGGCAAATATTTATCAAATGAATCAAAAAAGGATATTTTATATGGTTATTAAATATACATATAAATTGATGCGATGTAAATAAAAAAACAACTATATACTATGTGTTGGTGAAGTGGTTTTGAGAGAGAAATATTTTAAAAGGTGCATTTAATGCTTTTTAAAACTTAGAATGGGAATGTAAAATTAATTACTTTAAAAAATCACCTCAAATTGTATATACAAGCACATCATGTTTAAATATAACATCAGAGACCTGGTCACTTTGTAGAGTCAATACCATCCTAGACAATAGTAATAAAATGTAATTCATAATTGGAAAACACATTCCAGTATGCCTTTGAGGATTCCCTTTAAAATCCTCCTTCCAGTCATAAACAAGGCAAGAAATCTTTATATGCATAAAAATTTACCCCTAAAAAAGGAGAGAGAGAGAAAAAAAAAAAAACATCCAGAAACAGAATGAGGGCTAGAAGGGACACGTACATTAAGGAAGTAAGTAGAGTCAGAAAAACCCAGAAAAGAGACAGGAATCTAAGACTCAGAGAGATATACATGAAAAGATACCCAAAAATATGGAAAGATATATATTAATAGGAATGGTGAAAAAGGAATAGAAATAAATATTGACAGAATTCACCGAGAAAAACACAAGAATCAGAGACCTGCTGTTACATAGCACAATCACTTTTTATGTTGGTTGGTACTACTTCTGCTAAAAAATTATAATATTGGGCCATTATGTTGTTTCTTTGAGCATTCAATGGATGTCTTCTGTACATATTTATTACATAGAACAGATACAATTATTACAGAAAGTTTATTACAGCTGTAGACCAAAAGTTACTCACATCTGAAACGAGATGTAATTTATTCTTCTTTGTTTTAACAAACAAAACTGTTTGTTTTAACAACCAAAACTGTTTGTTTTAATTGAACAAAATTTTAATCACTAGGGTGAAAATGAAATACATTTAGAAACTGTTAGATCATAATGTTTTTAAAAATGTGTTTTCATTCATTATGTCAAAGATAAAATGTAGCTTAATGGTATTTTAAAAAAACCAAACTTTCACATGTTTGTTAAAAACAAAACAAAACAAATGAACAAAAATACCTGCACTTTCTTTATTCAGAGAGATGGAGTCTTTTCATCTCTCAGCACATGAGAATACCTTAGAATCGAAAATTCAATCCATAAAACCTAAAATCAAAAGCTGAAATTGACATTTTTCCTACTAAAAACTAGACATCAAAATTAGATTTTTATTTCTCCCTTTTCTCTTTACTTCTAATCCTTATAAATGTCTTCATCAGGTAAACGTTTCAATTGTTTTTCAAAAGAAGCTCTGTGTACCAAAAAAGATGCATTTTGATTTGGAAAAGAACAAAAAAGACTAAGTTTAAATCTATCAGGATAGGGCCATGAATGTATAAATACCTTATACTCAGATGAAGAGAGAATGAATGATGGAGAGAAAAAGGAGAAAAATTGTTATAGTGTGCTATAAATAGACAGAAGTTTTTGTCCTGACTTCCTCCTGTTTGTCTCCCCCACCCCCCCATGGATCTTTCTGGCACAACTTACTGGTAGAAGCTTACCTGGAGGTGAAGGGCCCGTAGGTTTTCTGGGAGTGATAGAGGGATGTGGTCCAAGTTGTTATCAGTGAGGTAGAGATGATGGAGATTATACATATCCTGTAAACATTCCAAATACAGAGACTTGGTTCCACAATTTCATTTTCTATTCCATCTTCATTCAACTATTTGTAAAATAAAACATTCTTGTCCAGGTCTTGTTTTGTAAAGTTGAGGCAGATTAGTGTTCTGTTACTAGAAAATTCAAATGAGTTTTGAAAAAATTGGCTGATATGAGTAAATATTTTTTTCATGAAATTGAAAAGCATTTCCCAATCTCTAGAAAGAACCTTGCTTTCTTCAGTCAAACTTTCTCAATTTAAACAAGGCAGCTACTTCCCATTGAAGACATTCTGTAGGCTGAGCACATCCCCCCTTTGCCTGGAAGCAGGCACAAGAGCATGCCTGGGGTCCTAGGCAGGAGCTGAGGGCAGCACCCCCCACCCAGAAGCAGGCAAGATAGTACACTGAAAACACCGCCTCCATATGGGTGGCCCACGACAGCCACCACCATAGCCATGGCTGCCACAAAACAGCTCGACATCACAGCAGCAGCCACAGCCACTGTGCAGGTGGCCTGCCAGATATTTGACTGCATTGATACAAGTAGTGTCACCAATGCAGACCAAAAAAAAAGAGGATATCTGTCTCCTCAAAGCCCATTCTAGAGTAATAGAAGAAACTGCTCTACCAAATGACTAGACATCAAGGTAGAGATTACTAGAAATACAAAAACCTAAGAAAATATGACACCACCAAAAGAATACAATAATTCTCAAATACCAGACTCTGTAGAGCAGGAAACCCTTGAAACGACTGAAAAGGAATTCTGAGCAACGATCTTAAGGAAACTCACTGAGAGACAAGAAGACTCAGTTAGACAACATAATGAAACAAGAAAAAAATCCAGGATATGAAAGAGGAAATTTACAAAGAGATTAATACCTTAAAAAAGAATGCAGTAGAACTCATGGAAGTGAAAGATTCACTCAATGAAATAAAAAACATAACCAAGAGCTTAAGCAGCAGGCTAGAACAAGCAGAAAAAAGACTTTCTAATCTTGAAGAGAGTCTTTCCAAGATAACCCAGGTGGAACAAAAAAATAATAATAATAATAATAAAGGAAAAAAGAATATTAAAAAATGAAGAAAATCTGAGAGAGCTAGCAGATAACCTTAAACACAAAAACATTGGAATCATGGGGGTTGCAGAAGGGGTGGTGAAAGGAAAATACATAGAAAATCTATTCAGTGAAATAATAATGGAAAACTCCCGAGGTATAGGAGAGATAGACCTGCAGGTCCAGAAGGCTGAAAGATCCCCAAACAGATTTAATCCATAAAGATCCTCTCCAAGACACATTATAGTCAAACTGGCAAAGCTCAAAGACAAAGAGAGAATCTTAAAAGAAGCAAGAAAAAAGCATTAAGTCACCTATCAGGGAGCCCCTGTCAGACTAACAGACTTCTCAACAGAAATTCTACAGGCCGGAAGAGAATGGGGTGATGTATTCAAAATACTAACAGAAAAACTGCCAGCCAAGAATACTATGCCTAGTAAAGGAACCCTTCAGAAATGAGGAAAAAAGAGTATATTTTCCATACAAACAAAAATTGTAATAATGCCCCTACTTTATTTCTGATTTTAGTAACTTTGGTCTTTTCTCTTTGTTTCTTGATCAGCCTAGGTAAAGGTTTGCAAATTTTGCTGATCTTTTTAAAGAATCAAATTTTGGTTTTGTTGATTTTCTCTACTGTTTTTTTCAATTCCCCATTTCACATATTTCTGTTGTAATCTTTGTTATTTCCTACTTACATTTGCTTTTGGTTTAGTTTGCTCTTCATTTTCTATTTTCTTAATGTAGAAGTTTCCATTATTGACTTGAGGTTTTTAATATAGGTGTTTAGAAATATAAATTTTCCTCTAAGCACTGCGAGAGCCATGCACCTATAAATTTTGATATGTTGCACTTTGATTTTTATCTTAAAGTACTCTCTAAATTCCCTGAGTTTTCTTTTTTACTCATTGTTTATTTAGGAGAGTGTTTTCCACACACTTGTGAATACTCTAAGTTTCCTTCTGTTATTGTGGTTAGAGAACATACTTTCTGTGATCTTACTCTTTTTAAATGTATTAAGATTTGTTTTGTGGCCAAAAATAAAAAATAAAAAAAGAAGACATTCTGCAGTGGGATTTTGAGTATTTTGGTGAGACATAGCAAGAACTTCTTTTATTTTATAGGCATGGAGAAATGAAAATTTCTCCCCAGCACAAGCCTAGTAGCCCAAGTACCAGAAAAGTGGCATCCTAGCAAGATGGAAAACATTTAGAAAATTACTGATCTGCTCTAGCCAAACATCCCAGAATAAACTGTGACTCACAACCACTCATTCCAGCTGAGACTGAGTGGAGAGACTAGACTTCGACCTTTACCAAGCTATCATGGGATGCCCTACCTACCTTGTCCAACAATGGTGGTGTCACTGGGGGTCTAGCAGAGAGACAGGTCTTTTACCATCACCTAATGATAACAAGGCCTCACTACCCCCTGTGACCTCCCTGGAAATAATGTGGTGTCCATCCAAAGAGTATTTTAAAATTATTGGTTCAATGTGTATTTAGAAGAGCAGCTTGAATGGAATAGGAGTGCATAAGAAAGCCAGCTGGTGACTGTTCTCAGACTCTATGCTGTTTGTCCAAGCAAACCCTCAGCCCCAAATGTGATTTCTTTACTAGAAAACAAAATTCCTAAGGTTAACTGAATCCATGCTCCTTACATGGTCATTTGGAAATTTTCTGTTCTCAAGACACCCACCACACCATGACCAAGTAGTTATCCTCTTAACTACATAAAGTCCTCTTCCTGAGTGGATTTTTCGGTAAATACCAGTTCTCTGGCTGTAGCATTGTACATGATGCTCCTTGTAGGTGATGCTGCAGGGAGCCACCCACTCCTTATCCCAGCTGTGGTTTCTGCTTTTGGTGCTTGGCCACCCTCAGAATGTACGGGAACACAGTGTTTGTCAAAAGCATGATAGATATGGTTGTGAAGTTTATTTTGGAAGTTAAGAGTCTCATTAAGTTAAATATCCTTATAGAAATAAAAAGCTAGTTATTGACAGCAAATGGAACAGGGCAATGAAAGTGTCTCATATCAAACCTAAAACTTACTTTGAAGGCTTCTTGCTTTATCCCTTTCCTTCCAAGCCTATTGTTGCTAATATCAATAAACGTCAAAGTGGTTGGCAATTCTGGGAGCTGCCTTATTTTGTTATCACGCAGGATGAGCTCTCGAAGTTGAGGCAGTTTTCGGAATGCATCTTCATCAATCTCAGATATTAAGTTTGATGTCAGATCAATCTTTTTTAAACCATCTAGAAGCAAAAATGAAGGAAGTAGTTGAATATTCCTGAATATGTTATACTCACATAAAAATATGAGTATGAATTTTCCCACATGTAGCAAACATAAATATGAATTAGAAACAGATAGTTAATAAAATAATTACCTATTTTGTAAAATTGTTTCCTTCAAATACTATTTATATTTATGCATTATAAGAAATTATATCTTTAGCAAAGAAATTGACACCTTATATTTAAAGTAACTGGTCTTTTTTCCACATTCTTTATAAACTTTGTCCGCATTTTACTATTTAAAATGCTTTCCTCGGTGATGGGAAAATGTTGAATTTTCTAACAGTCAAAGATACAGGCATTAAACAGAAATCTTCAAATGATTAAAACACTTTATGAAGAGAAGTGCCAAAATTCTTTTAAGTTGGAAACAACTGTAAAGTTGGAATTTAGGCTTGAATTCATCAGTCATGAAGCAGGTATACTTTAATGGAAGCTTATTCAGAAAAGCCAAATTCTCATAAATACATGACCATTTTTCATTCCAATATCACATGATAACTTTTATCATATAAAATATAATTACTCGTGATTTATAAATAGTTGAAAATAGTTCATTTGAAAACATCAACAATTACATAGTTTCACAATGATCATTAATTATTTGTTGTTTTTTCCTTATCTTAATTAAAGCAAATCCTCAAGTATTTAAATAAGAAAAGATAATTGATTTATGAACAATATTTTGGCATTCAAGTTTTATTGTCAATACCAACACTTTACACCATAAAAATTTTAGGGAAGTCTGTAAAAAAGAGGAGGGCATTAATACTGTCACTCCTACCTAGGCTTGCAAAGTCATTTTTGCTGATCTTTTTAATTCTGTTGAAGCGGGAATAGAAATAAGCAGTGTTCTTGGGCAGCGGAGGAACAGCATCAAGTTCATGGTCATCACAGTACACAGTGGTACTTATACAAGTACACAGAAGGCAGGTTGGAAAGTCTGAAAGGTAGAGGAAGATAATTATATGTAAGGGACAAAAGCAATTTCTAAGAAATAATATGGTTAGGAATGTTTAGTAAACAAGATTAGAGTCTCACGGAGACCACCCTGGCGTTTTTCATATTTTCTCATATAGTTTTCTGCAAATGGGATATTAAATCAGATATATCAATTATAACTGTCCCAACAATTAGTATATTTCTTGTAACATTTAAAAAATTTATTTTAAATTACTGAGTGGATATAACATGGTTGTTACTTTTATATTTATTGGAAATTATATTTCCAAAATGTAAATTTTAAGATTGTACTTTTTATTAAGTTAAAATACCATATATAATATTTTTGTTAGGTTTTTGGCTTGAGCTTTAAACACTCCAATGAAATAAAATCTATTTCAAGAAAAAAGAGGTAGTAATAATTAATATTCACTGAATAGGTATTATTGAATCCTTTTTATGTAAATGACACCATGCTAGCTGGTGAATCAGCAGTGAGTACAAAGAAACACAATTCTATTTTATGATCTGTTATGTGAAATAAATGTTAATCACACAAATAAATAAAATTATGACTGTAATAATTATCACGAAGCATCATATGAGCATAAAATAAGGAGATTTGACCCGTCAGGAAGTCATGGAAGGGGTTTCTGAGGAGGCGATAATTGGATAATTAAGTTGAGAGCTGCAGAGAGAGAGAAGTTGACTATGCAAGTAGGAAGGGAAGAGTATCCCAGGCAGAGTAAGCTGCCTAAGCCAAGTCCCTTCACTTGGGAGGAATGCAAAAATGGCCCATGTGGCCAAAACTCAGAGAGCATTGGACTGTGCGGGACACAACATGCAGGGCCTTTCTAGGCTATATTACAGGCTTTATTCCTTATCCTAAGGACAAACGGGGATATGATGCAATCCAATTTTCATGTTAAGAGATCACTCTGCTTGAAGGTGTGGTGGAAGACTGAAGGAGAGCAAGTGGGAAGAGTGGACATGAGCTGTAGTCTGGATAAAACATGATGGCTAGGATAATGGTGACAGAGAACACAATAGAGCCAGAAATGCTTATGAGGCTGGTTTGTATCTCCACACATTGATCTATTCTCTCTCTCTCTCTCTCTCTCTCCCTTTCTCTCTCTCTCTCTCTCTCTCTCTCTCTCTCTCTCTCTCACACACACACACACACCACTGACCCTCCTTCATTATCTGTTTAGTGGTCTTGTAGAGAACAGGGAGCTTCTAGAGAAAGACAATGATCACAGGAAAAGAGGAAAAATGGAATAAGGCAATATTGTGGAGGCCAAGTGCAGGGAGAATTTTAGGGGAAAGGAAATAATCAACAGACTAAGGTTGCTGATGACTGAAAAATGTTCTTGATTATTTATTGCAGTGATTATCAGAGACTTTACAAAAGCTGTGGAGTGATGGGGCTGAAAGCCAGATTAAGGAGGAAGTTGGAGGTAAGAGAATGTTACAGCAAACACAGATAGTGCTCCTGGGATGTTTGCGAAGAATGAGGAAGGAGGGATTGTGATCATTATAAGTAGATGTGTTTTTAGTTTGTATGATGAGGACTGGTGATTTAAACATGAGGGACTTGAAGGAAAGAATCCAGAAGAAAGGTTGATTATACAAGGGATCCTGAGAGGGCAGTAGGAAACAACTGAAAGCACAGCGGAAAGGATGCACATCTCACATGTGTGGAGGCCGACCCTGTCTCTCTGGTATTAGAAGGAGAGGGATTTTGGGTGGCAGGAATGTAGATGTAAGTAGAGTATGTGTCTGGACACAGAAAGATCAAGGAGCTGCTGACTGGGAGGTTGCATTTTCTCTGGGAAGTAAGAGGTTAGGTTATCTGAAGAGCTTGAGGGGTACAGGGAGAAGATGAATAAAGGTTGTGAGATGTGAATGAATGGAGAAAGTGAAATATCTGTGACAGAGACTAGAAGCGGAAAGTGGTGGAAGAAATGTCCTGGAATTGCTCAGTGATCAATTTATCTTGGTTTACCCGGGCCTTTCTTGGGTTTAGCATTGAAAGTCATTTGTCTCAGGAACTCCTTACATCCAGACAAACTGGAACATTTGGTTATCCTAGTTGAAGAGTCCAAGTGTGATTGCGATCAAGATCTAACAATGCACCTACTAAATTCTTATTGCTAGCATTAAAAAGGAAAATCATTTACAATAAGAACTTCAGGAAGGAAAACCATTTTAAGACAGAAAGCCAACAAACAAAGTGTTTTAAGAGGGAGCTGCACAATATTTAATACTCATACTTGTTAATTTTTCCAGCCATTATAAATTAACATTTTCCACTTTCAAAAATTCTAAAAAGTAAGGTATTTGATTCTTCTATATTCATGGTCTTGGTAATTTCGCAATAATTGCTTAGGGTAACTTATGTATATTAACACCTGTTAAAATTTAATTCTACTTTTTCTACTCATAACTCAAGCCTACATTTTATAGCTTTAAAATATTATTTTTATAAGTTTGAGTTAATAGTAAAAATATGATATATTCATTTTTATGTTGTACATATTTTTAAACTATTTAACTTTTTTAAATATTGTTTTGAAACTGACATTACTGAGCTATAACTTTACTAAAGCTTTTTAGAAGATTGGGTATTATGCTTCTCTGTTGTTCCTGGCTCAGATGAAAAACCCAAGTACAGGTATTGATGCCAAGTCAATCAATTTTCGAAGGATATGAAATTACTTAAAATTAAGTAATGTTCTAGGGATATTTAATTTTCCCATTTTGGGTGCTTTCTGTTGGGCATTTACATTTCCTTCTCACTGAGTGTGTATTTCCCTAGCTCTGTTTAGTGTTCTACTACATAGAAATTTACCTACGTGGACAGAATATGATGTGTTTGTTAAAGACACTGACTTAGGATTTACTGGTCTGTGTTTTCATTCCAGGACCACTAGCTATTACTTCTATGATTTTGGATAAATTTTGTAGCACGTTGGAGTTTAAGTTTTCTTATTTATAAAATGGGGCATGTACACAAAGACACTTTAAGTGGCAGGCATATAGAAAGCATTTGATAAAAGGTAACTTTTTATATTATTTATTGGTAAACAGTTAAAAACTCATAGAAGAAGAGAATAGAGTAGATTGGTGGTTACCAGGGGTTGAGTGGGGAGGGGAAATGGCTATAAATGTTCAATGGGTATAAAGTTTCATTTATGCAGGATGAATAAGTTCAAAAGATCCACTATACTATATAGTACCTATATTTAACAATACTGTATTTTACACTGAAAAATTTGAGAGTAAAAAAATGGATAGACTCTTCTTTCAATAATAAAATATTGATAATAATTAACATTTATTATGCTTACTATGGGCTGAGAACTACATTCATTCATTTAATAACAACAACAACTCTTTAAGGTAAGTTCTGTTATTTCTTATCTCATTGTTTAGATGAGTAAATGAAGGCACAAAAATTTTGAGTGCCTTGAGAGTGTACTTGCAGCAAGTCGCAGAGCCAGGATGTGGATGCGAATGGTTCATCTGTTCTGTCTCTGCAAGACGCTCTCGGTTTGACTCCTGCACCCTTGCCTTATGGTATATTAATCTTCTCTCCCTTTTTCCTTCCCAGTGTGTTCTGTACAGACTTTTCTCATAATACCTGCAATACACTATTGCTGCCTCTAAAATTTTTTTAAGTCTGTCTCCCTGTACTAGACAAAAATATGCTTGGGAAGAGTGGCCATTTAAAAGTTAGTTTTGTTATCTACAGAACTTGGAATGCAGAGACGCTTAATGCTAACTAATCCTTTGCAGCTGCAACCCTTCTCATTTTTCTACTCTCTCTCACTATGCCGTTCTCTGTGCGTACGAACGTATTCTGGTGAGGGTCGTCTTGGGACCTCCAATGTTGACACAGGCAAATTCTGACAACAAATATAGACAAATCATAAAATCCCACTTAGCACCAGGAATTCCTTCATATTAACTGAAAGGCTGTGGTTTAGGTCATCTTCGTGAGATGATCTAACGTGAGATGGTGTCCCACATTATGGAATGTTTTCCTCTCTTCTCCCTCCGCTGCTTCCTAGGACTGAGTGAGGACAAGAAGCCTGTTTTCCAATAAATACACAGACAAGAATCCAAACACACTGGCTTCAAATCCAGGCCACTCATAGCTTTGTGATCTCTGGCAAGTTGCTATCCTCTTTGAGTTTTCTCAGGGATGAGGAAGAGTAATACTGACACCTTCACCGGGTTGTAATAGGCACAAGAGATCCTGTGAAGTGCAGAGCATTGTGGCTCACAGACAGTATGTGCTCCGTCAGTGTGAAGTACTAGTATCACTATAACCATCGTCTTCGTCTTCCCCATCGTCCATGATCACCTTGCCACCTTGAACTGCTGTGGCCTGATCTCAGAGGCATAGATTTCATCTTGCTAATCAAATACCTTTCGTTTTAGAAATGCATTCCATCACAAAGGTTTTGAGTAATGATGCCAGACAAATACTTCCATTCCAAATCTTTGGTGGTTTGATCATTTCCTTCAGGCCAAAGCTATATTATTAAAACTGCTTTATATTTGAATACAAAATACATGTGTGACTCCTGCTGCAAACCTAGCCTATTCTGGAACTTTCTCCTTGGGTCATGCGGGTTCCCTGTGAGGTTAGAGCTTGGCAATTTTGAAAGATGTGAGTGGACTCAATTATAATTCAGCTTTGATGTACCTGACCTTCATTGGTGTGCGGGCCCAAAACTCCCGTGAATTCAGGCTCCTGTGGGGAAGAGCCATCGATCAGCCTGGGAGTCGATTCCTCCTCCTCCTCCTCTTCTTCCTGGGTCTCCTCCGGCTGTGGGGGTGGAGAGAAGAGCTCTCTGTTCCCCAAAGGCATCACTGTCGCTATTTTAATCTGGAAAAAAAAAAAAAAAAAGCAAAATTTCATCAGGCAATCTCAATCACCCTCTGTGGCAGACACAAATTTAAAATGTACCCATCTATGCCACAAGAGGTCACTCCTGTTCTGAAGTTCAATAGTGTAACTGGATTCATGCTTCGTAGAGCACATATGGTTTTAGTAACTATTATTGCTGTTTTTAATTAATCTTGTTTCTCGAATCTTAGAGATTGTTTCCAATGCCTTTTTTTCCTTTGATGTTCTTGCTCTTTTAACATGTTTGTTCATTTCATAGGTTTAAAAAAACCTCGTTTATTGTTTTCTAATAACACATAGCATTACAAGAATGCATTACTGTTGTGAAAGATGCAAATTAATTTAGAAGTGTGCAGAGTAAAATCCAAAAGTCCTCTTTACCTCCAGCCCTAATTCTACTCCCCTTGAAGATGATAACTGATAAGAAATTGGTGGGTATTTTTCTGTTCTTTTAATACTTTATTTCCTCGATTCAAATATTCTGTTTCTTGACAACTATTTACACTTCCTTTAATGGCATTTTATTGAAAGTATTCTTTCTACTAAAATAAAATATACAGAGACATAGAAACTATAAGATTTGATTATGGTCTTTCATTTCTCATATATTTTTAATATTATTTGAATAACAAATATTACCAACAATCCTTGGGCATGCTAAAACTGACCTTTTTCAGAGCTTGGACAATAGGAGGCATTTATAAAATTGCAAAAATATTAGAAGATTTTTTTCAGAGATTATATTTTAGATTATAGTTGCTTTTCTGTCTTCTTACTTGCATATTTTAAGCAATGAGTTGTGGTTATAAGAATACAGTTTGCATTGAGTAAAAGCCCTGACTCTCAGCTCCCTTCCTGTATCTCATGTCTACTCCTCTGTATTCCTTAATAAATTTCTACTTCCCTGATGATCTTGTAAGGTTGGGCTGGAAATATGTTCAAAATCTAGGACCCATCCTTTTTGGTTCAGTGTCCTCATGGTATCTCCAGAAATTCCAGATTCTCCCTTGACCACACCAGTACATCCTCTTGCTCCTTTCTCCCCTTCTCCTTTATTTGCTTTCATTAAAAAAGCAAAAACACACATAGATTACTTTCTAAATTAATACCAAAATGATGTGCAAACAATTACTTTCATCTATAAAATAAGTACATAATTAGGCCAGATATTTTCTGAATTTTTGCATAACTGTAAGATTTAAAAAATGCTTTTGATAGATTTGAATACATTGTCTCAGACATGAGAATTATCCTTTTTAAGAAAGACAAAACTTTCTTTTGTCAGTTTACATCTCTGAATTGTGCCTCCTCCTGTGCTTTCATAGTCTCTCTATAGCAGACTTATCTACACTATGTTCTATTGGTTCCATCAATTTTCTGTGCAACCAAGCCTACTAGATGGTAAACTCTGAGTTATGTCTTTTATCTTTGTACCTCTAGGCAGTAGCATAATAAATGATTAACAAGAACTTATTAAAGTATATATTTTTTAAAAAAATTGTTTGTCCAAAATAGATCTAATTTACAGCTCTATGCTTAACTTAGAGATTTGGCTGAGAAAAATCAATGAATGTGCTATTGCTTGCTTTAAAGCATTTAAAGCAAGAAATCAAACCAAAAGCTGAATGTACTGTATTTATTAGGTACATTAGGAGCCATACATGAAGATACTATAAAGCTTAACTAAAAATCTCCAGCTGAGAAGGTTGGGCACATTTCCTGAAACAGAGAGACATACGGTTTCCATCTGTAGGGTCAGAAGGAGGCAGATTCAGAAGAAACAGATTTTCAGAAAGACCAAAAGGAGGCTCCAGGAAGAGCGGAAATTGAGACAGATGTTTCATGGAATGGAGGCAGCCTAAAGGGAGAAACACATTCCAGATACGTTGCCTTGAATCTTTTGCTTAGTAGGAAAAATGTTTGCACATACATTTTACAGATAATTGTTTTTCCACTGATTTGATGTGAAGTTGTAAAATCTCACTTGCCATTCAATATAATGAGGCAAAATAGCTTTTGTGTTTATCAGAAATTGTTTTTTTCATGCTTACTTGTGAATAAAATGTGAATGCTGAACAACTTTTAAAACCAAGGAAAAGGAATGCTTTTTCAGTTCAGCAAAATTACAGAACTGTAAACTCAAAGTACTGTGCCTGGAGGGGCTTCTGCATGGTAGGCACATTTATTCTTACTAATAGAAGTAATTTATGCTTCTGTCTTTTTCCCTCTTTTAACAATCTTTGTACTGTGATTTGAAGTTGTGAGGCAAGGCAGGCAAGAGATGAAGCCAGGGAAACATGACCACCTGGCTCTTCGTGTGGCAGACATTTATGCTTATGGTGCAGAAACCTAAATTTGGACATAAATGCAAATGGTCAGAAAGCATCTCTGCCTCCTTTTCTCAAGCTATGATTGGTAGCACTCAAATGCAAATATAATTGAGCCTCTTATAAATATTCATTAATTCTACCAGAGTTTTCCTTCATTCATTTTCCTTTCTCTGATTTACTTCCTACTGAATCAACTTAATCTGTTGATTATATTTACTTAAAGCTTAAAAACATTATAGATCATTACCACATATGACTTTGATCTTAGTCATCACTGCACTTGCATATCTTCTTGCCTAGTACAGTTACATCCTTGAATTGATTGGTTTGAAGTAAGTTATCTATTTCTACTCTCTTGTTTACCTGGACTTAAAACTGTAGATAATTTATGTCATTGTAGACTGTGCTTAGGAGTCCATTCTGTGTCAATGAAAGAGTATATTTATACCAGAGATGACAAATGCATAATCTACAGACAGTGACCAGGGTAGAGTGATGCCTCAGCAAATGTCAGCCTGGAGAGATAACTGCCAAAAAAGTCTCCTTAGGCCTGTGCTGTGGATTGAATTGTGTCCCTCAAAGTCCATGTATTGAAGGTTAATCCCCACTGTAACTGTTGAGGGTGGGAGATCCTATAATGGTAATTGAGAACTAGGGCCTTGAAGAGGCAATTAGATTGTGAGAAATATGCCCAAGTGAATGGATTATTCCATTAGATGGTTTAATGGCACTCATGCACGTGGTTCAGAGGGCTTTAAAAGAAGAGCACATGAGGGGCTCTCTCTCTGCTCTTCCTGGCTTTTTCCCAATGTGATACCCTATGTCACCACCAAAGAAGATCCTTACCCAATGTGTTCCCTGGTCTCTGGACTTCCCAGCCTCCAAAACTGTAAGGGATAACTTTCATTTTCTTACAAATTATCCAGTTCCAAATATTTTGTTATAAGCAACAGAAACAGACTAATACAGCCTGCCTCAGCCTCTGCACCCTGCACAGTCTTGACTCCTTGTAAGCAACACAGCACCCCAGTACAATGTCAGGATAAAGGGGACTGAAATGTCCTAAAGTTTCAGCTCCCTGGAGAAATAAAAGAGTCTCAATAGAAAATAATCCATTTACATTACTTATATCAGATTGTACTGAGCTTTTTACCAGCAATATTTATGTTGTTATTGGTAATACCACAATATATTTAAGACTTTCTTTAATTTTTTGATAATCAGCAGAGTTTTTCATAGAAGATTCTGTAAAAGTACTCAGCACCATTTTTAGTGACAATATGTGGTTAAAAATAATTTTGATCAAATCCATTTGTCCCTTAGCAAAAACACCTCTAAATTATCCATATAACTATGTTGCTGCCATTAAGCCTACTTAATTTATTTGTCGTAATTTCAGAGTAGAAATATGAAAACTAGTGTGTTCAAAAACAGCACTCACACTTCTTCCTCATTACTTTATTTGCCACAAAGTTTCTTTCGTATAGACCTCTTGTTGACCATGCTGATCATATGTGTTTATGGTGGTCACAAACCATTTGCTGCCATTCAGCAATGTTTTTGAATTAATAAAACTCAATGTGTTTTTTTAAATATTTTGATTTTTTTTAATCTCAGCACTTAATCTGCAGCTAAATTTCCAATAAGGAACTCAGTGAAAATATAACGTGTGTGACAAAAAAAATGCTGTGAAGGAATTCAAGTTACCAATATTTGATTTCTACCTTCATGAATGAATGAAAGGATCACTGAGTGAATTCATAAGTGATAGAAGGTTTTCCAGTCTTTATAATTATCCAATCAGCCAGACTGAATGTTTAAGCCAAACTTTATGCTTAAGTTAAGAACAACTGTCCATTTCATTTGTCAATATTATTTTCTGAACATCTATCGATGTCATTATTTTTTCTCCCTATTTACCACCATCACCATAATTTAAATTATTATCTTCTCTTGCCTAGAATACAGCAATAGTCTGCTTATGGGAATTTAGGATATACTCCAGTATATATGCAGTGAGAATATACTCTTAAAAAGACAGAAATGATCATGTGACTCCTGTTTAAAATTCTTTGATGGTTTTTTATTGTTTTTAATAACCACAGGAACAATGGCCTTGCAGAAGCACTATAACATACTGGTTAAGAGGAAGAACTAAGACTAGATAAGCGGCCAGCACTGTCTGGAGGAGAAAAATACGAAATTTGTTGAACATGAACAAGACAGTCAATAAAAAGATCATCTCTGACATTGAAAAGAGATGTTTCACTGGATCTTATCATGGGATAGATGAAATATTCCCCAGTTATGAAAATAATTGGCATGAGTTTTGTACTCAGCCAAGTAAAACTCTGCTATATCATCCAGCTTCTTAGATATCCTTATTCTGAGAATGAAGGGCTCTGGGTAGGAGGAGTGAGCATTGTTGTCAATAGGAAATTCCTACTCACATTATAAATTCATGAATGGATTTTCTTGTTCCTATTTTAAGCCTCATATGATCTTTGCTTGAAATTATTTATCAACCTAGACTCTGACTTGACCATGACTGATTATGCTTATAAAGTTCAGTTGCTGAACCTGAAGGCTAAAGTCCATACCAAGATCATGTAGCCCTAAGGGAGCACTTTTCAGTCAATCCGTCTTCCCCGGAAATTGACAAGTATGAAAAATATTATTTAACATTCATGCAGGAGAATTGTGGAATTCAATCAGCATTTGTTATAATTTTCCCTTACTTTAATGAGAAATAAGTTTTGTGTCAGAATGAAACTTTAGCCTGGGTCCACATGATGGGTGAGAGAATGCCATGTGTTCACCTACTTTACCTTCCTTCTGGGCATTCAGCTAAAACACATTTGCTATTTCCTAGGTTGGGTCCTGTGGCTAGTTCTAGCCAATTGAATGGGACAGGAGGTGATGTGTCATGTCTGGTTCAAGTCAGTGGAGAGCAAGTATATTTTCTTCACATTCCTTCTCTTCCCTTAATCTGTCACAGGAAGAGGCCAGTGGACCTTGAAGTAATAAGTTGAAAATGGTGAAATTCTGCCATGAGAGCAGTTTGGGTGATTGAATAACTACATGGAGGAAAGTAAACCTGTTGATCATACTGACTAGACAGTCATGTCAGCATATAAACTTTTATTATGTTAAGCCCCTAAGATTTTGGAGTTGATACAACTAGTAATGTAATTTGCCCTAATATAAACATTTTCCATTTTTCATTTTTTATCCATTTCCTAATTATAATGAGGGAACAAGTTTCAATACTTTTATGGGTTCATTTATCTGCACATTTCATTGGCATTAGAAAAAATGAATGCAGATTTTTTTGTTTTTGTACCCTCTCTGATATTTCTTTTACAAACAATATTTTTTTGTTCTTGGTTATTTGTATAGTACTTACTGAAATATTATACCACCAAATTTGAGTGAATTCACCATTATTTCAATTTATTTGTTTTCATGTATCAGTATTTTACAAACAAGCAAAAATTAATAAAGTTATGTAATCAATAAATATCTGCAAGTAAAATACCATAATTAGTTAATGGCTTTTTGTTTATTTGAAAGAAGCATAAAATCATCATAATATTTGATGTTGATTTGGTAGGATATCATGTATTTAGGACATGTAGATACTTTCTTAGTTGTTTTTTCTTTTTCTTTTTCCCAGTATATCCCATTGCATGGTTATTTTTCATAAATTCATAACTCTAAAAGGTAATGCTTATTTGTATTCAGTGTAGAGTTTAAGTGAAAAAGTCAATGCAAAAGTAACAAGAGCTGATTTAAAGGTTTCATTCAATCATATTCTTCTAGTCTTTGTCTCTTAGGATCTCAGTATTTCTTTCTTTGCTCACATGTTTATTTACTTATTTCCATTTCTTGCTGTCAGAAAATGGCAATATTCCATTTTTAGTTGCCAGAAAGATTTTCTACTTCATTTTTATCCCAATTTATTCAGTACTTTATTCACCTTCATCTCCTTAGACTGCAGAAACTTAATAGGCTTCTAACATATTAGTTCTTACGAACTGTATCATCTAGTTCTAGTTGAATGTCTCCAAGTAGTATTGGTAGGGAACTTTGGCAAAGGATTTAGAAACATTATCTAATAGCAAAGTCAGTTCATGCTCCCTTTCCCCTTACTGCCCTTGTCTCCCAAGTGAGGATGCCAGAAGGACAATTTAGACAATTTAGTGTGGGCTTAAATCAGCGATCTCATGAGGATGGGAGTAGAGGGAGGGAGTCAGTCAAAGTAATTGAAAACAAAAAGGTTGGCCTGAAACCAAGATATTTGGAACCTTCCAAACTCTAGTTCTTTATTTTTGATGCAGTAATTGAATTTTGTTTTTTCTAAGTTTCAATCTTTCCCATCCTAACATGAAATAAATTGCTCCTTGTAACAGCCTTTATTGAGGCACAAAGTATAATAAAACATGCCTTTTATTTGTAGAACTTCTTTGCATAAAACTATTATGCACTCATAATGATGATGATGATGAAGACGATGATGATGATGATGATGACAAATATATTATCACAGGGTAACTATAGATATTTTGAATAGAAAAAATGTGCATTTACATACGATGTTCCAGGGAGGACCAGCTAACAGCCAATTGCCTTTGAAAAGGATACTTATAACATTTGAATTTTTTTAACTGTCTAGTATCAATAGCAAATTCTTGCAAAATTTTATAAATTTAGAAACTTGCCTTTATCTCTCAAGTGCAGAACAACTTTGAACAAATTCAAAAGACTGGATTAAACCAGAATGCAAACTTTAATCTTCTTATTGCCACCAGTACATTCTCTGTAAGTGGTCCTACTTGGGAATCTAATTGTAATCAGAAGATTGTTGATGACCATGAAACCAGAACAAAGGACTTTAGATAAATCAGCTCTATAATAGCATATGGCAAAAGAAGAGCTGTTCTCCAAGGGATAAAATGTCTTGGCTATCATAAATTTTACCATGCCAATAGCAGAAGACTGCTGAATAGTGATTTATTGGCCTGGACAAACATTAACCTCTGGGATCTAAATTTTTTCTCTCTGCAGCCAAAATTTACTGATCCTCTTCAATCTCCATTCTCTCTTTATAAATGTTACATTTTCAATGTAGTTATAGAAGAATAATTTTTATCTTAAATGTCCTGGATTTGATTTCTTTCATTTTTTGTCTTTAATCAGAGTTTTGATATCATAACTCCAAAGGGAACACACTTGTTAAAAGATTTAATTCAGCCTCAATGTCTTTCAGATATATTTTCTTTGCACTTCTGTTCAAATGCATCAGGGAATGGAATATATAATAAATATTTGCATATACACCATTTAACTCTTTAAAGCCCACATTGAGTGTTAGCAAGGAGACTGGCACAAAGCCATTGTCATTACCCTTTATAGTTCACCTATATGCATCTCATATTGGCTGCATTGACATCACTGGCCAATAATTGTACAATCTGATGGATGGAAACGTTACCAAGTAAGCATTCTTGAATTATGTCAATGTTTGTGTGTCAATGCCTGTGGGTGGACCTTGACAAACACAGGGTAAGGCTCTGTATCCCTGGAAAATTCACGACAGGGTTTACCAGAACTTTTCCTAAGAGTGCAAGAATGAGACATTTGTGGAATTAAGGAATATCCAGTGAAAATTAAGCATATTAATGAAGGGCTATGCAGGATAATAAATAGGTCTAGTTTAATCATGGCTTAAAAATTAGTCTAATGGGAAAACATGTCTGGGTAGAGTTGTCCAAATAAGTGATATGAAGATTTTCAAATATTTTTTGAACAGTGTTCCTTTTGGCAGACTCATAACTTACTGACTTTATATCTGACACTCTGGAAGATATCACAAGACAAAATCTAGAGGATTATGTTAGAAAAACAAAAGTGTGGACTGGAAAGAAAAGAGGAAATAACTAAAAGAAAAGAAACCTCTCATCTAGAACACAGTACTAGAGAAGTAAAGGGACCAAATTAAGCAGCATACTAACATGATTAAACAAATACACCACTGGACAACACCAAAAGAACAGCTGAGGGAAATAAGTCAAACATCAAACTTGGGTCTCACCCACAAATATTCTGATTTGAGTAGTCTGGGGGGTGGTTTAGACATTGGGATTTTTAAAAGCTCTAGAGGTGATTCAAACACATACCCAAGGTTGAGAATCACTGCACCAGAGAAGTGACTTATTCTGCACAATAGGCTATAGGAGAGAGTAATGCTAATTAAGTCCTGGAAGATTGAAACATTGAGCAAAGTCCTGATGAGAATGTGGTAGAGAGAATGTTTTTCACTAGGCCCCTGGGGCAAAGGCTTCAGACACATCAACAGGGATCTGCTGAGGTTAATTCTTCAGCTGAAAAAAGGTGGAAAGTAGGGGAAACTCTCTGGGTGGTTGACTTGTTGAATTCCATAGCAGGAGTGAAGGGCAGAAGCCACTGGGCACATAGCATTCATGCTGGAGAACACTCTGGCTGAAAATTCTTGCTTACAAGGGAGTCTGTCACCTGACAAAACACACACTACATGCAGCATCAGGTGCTAGAAACACAGGCTTAGCAGAAAAATGGGAATTCAAAGGCTTTGAATATGCCGAAAGAAAGAGAAATAAACTTCAATTAGTACCTGGTGACTGATACTGCCAACATCATATATTTATAAACTGTGCTAGAAAACAGGAAGATGTTAAATGCTACTTTGAGAAAAAAGACATTGTTAAGAGGATTTTTCCAAGTTCATTGTTTCTCAAATCCTAGGTTTATCAGAAGGACCTGGAGGGTTTGTTAAATCAATGACCACTGGATTCCCCTCTGAAGTATCCAATTCCTTAGGGACCTGAGTATTTGAACTCCTGACTAGCTCCCAGGTGATGCTAATGTTGTCAGTTCAAGGACCACTCTGAGAAACACCGCTCTAATATTGGTAAAAATTAGTGCTATAATTTAACTTTCTCCACTTTGTGTTTGAGGGCATAGTTTGTGGACCAGACCCAGTGAACATAAACTAGCCAACATCTGGATGAAGCTAAAGCAAGATTTCTTCCATCTTCTGACTGTCCTCAGGTAACATCAAGTTTCTTAGGTCTCTGGCAACACTATATCCTGGTTTCTGAGAATATAATTTTGCCTGGAATAACTATTTTAGGATTACCTTGTTCTCCAAATTCAATGGGGGTAGGGCCAGAGTTGTGATAATATTGTATGTGCAATTAAGGCTTCATTCTCTTTAAATATGAATCAAAGTCATGGGAGACCTGGCAATGAACTAATACAATTTATGTGCCAATGAAGGAACTGTGTCTATGACTGTAAGAGTCCATTTAGGTTGTAGCTATTGAAAATATCCAGCTTGACCCAGGCTAAGAACCCATCTAGGTGAAATGAAGCAAAAGAATTGGGGAGGGAAAAATGTTGTACTGCATACTCTTAGAACTTTTAAATCACAAGGCGAGAAACTCTGATTTTGTGCTCTTATCCCTTTGGATTTAAACAAATTTAGACTTTAATTTGCAAGAGGCATTAATGTGTAGTCTTTAATTTTTTCCTCAAATTTGTGTCATCTTTATGTTTCTGGAACTATATTATTGAAGTATATTTATTTAGCATTTGATCTCATTGCTGAACCTCTCAAACTCTATTAGATAATGTGACTTGATATAATTTGAAGTAGAACACAGAACTGAGAATGAATTTTCAACCTTGAGTACAGAGGCCTTTGAGATAACATCACTGATGTGTTCTTCAATCCATGTAAGAGCCTTCTGGTGGGTGGCATAATCTACACACCTGACAGTGATGGTTGGCATGCATCTAGTTCTTATAAAAGTGGGAGCATGACTGTCCTAAAAATGAGCAGAGTTCCTTTCTTGAAAAAGACAATCATATTGGACTTAATGGCTAAGCCACATGGCTTGAGAAGATAACATCCTGGAGAGAGGGTGCAGCCTCTGTGGGTTCCTTTACTCACCCCTCCTGAGAAAGGAAGAATGACTGGGCAAATGGATGAGTGAGAGAAGGAACTGGCCCTAGGTGGCCCTATCTTCCTTTTTGCAGGGAAATTGTCTGCCTGTTTTGCCCCTCCAGGCACTGAGATTTACTAAGATAGGCTCTGTTCTGTGGCCTGTGGTTGACCAGCATTGCCTGGGACTGATGGTATAGTTTATTTCTGGAGTTTTGTACTAGGAAGCCCATAGTTGCTTCATGCCTAAGTCACATATTTGAGCCAAGCCTTTATCAGTTTTAAAAGGGATATTTTGAGCTCCATTTGTCTGAGTCCCATGTCTGTCTCTCAACTGGTCTTGAAATTAGTAAGGACTATAAGGAGCATATATGAGATCCCTTAACCTAACACTTATTGCCCAGAACAAATTTGGTATTATATGTTTCTATATTGGTTATAATACAAAATGGTATTTAGATAAATGTACTTGTATTAGTCTGTTTTCTGTTACTCTTAACAGAATACATGAAACTTGGTAATTTATTAAAAAAAAATATTTCTTACAATTTTAGAGGCTGGGAAGTCCAAAGTCCAGGTGATGCATCTGGTATAGGCCTTCTTCTGGGTGGGAGCTCTCTGCAGAGCCCCGTGGAGACACAGGCTCCATGGTGAGAATGGCAAGAGCACTTTTACTTGTTCACTTGTTCTCCTTATAAAGTCACCAATCTGCTCCCTGATAATCCATTAAACCATTAACCCATTAATCCTTGAATGCATTAATCCATTCATGATGAGAGAGCCCTCAGAATCCAATCACCTCCCAAAGGCCCTGCCTCTCAAACCCTAGCTAGACTTTCCACCCTCTTAACACTGTTACAATGGGGATCAAATTTCAAACACATGAAGTTTCTGGAGTCACATTCAAACAATAGCAGTACCTGACTCTCGACTTCATATTATGTTCCCAACTTTTAATTTTTCTTTGCCTCACTTTCTGAATTAATTTATATTTGTCATCTCATAACGTAATAAAACACATATGTAACACAAAATTAGTAATATATAAGATACAATATTGTGGAGAATCTGATATAATATAGTCCATATTACATATATTTTATATATTATTTTGAAACAAAACTATTATATGTAGATTTATATTTTTAGCTTTATATATTTATTTATGTACACATTATAGCATTTATTCATGTAAGCATCTTTAAATAGTGTTCGGAAAATATGGTAGATAAACACACAAGTAAAATACTTTATATCTCGGATTACCTGGCAGGTCTGCAACTAATGACAGATTTAAGAACATAATTTCTTAGCATATGCTCTTATTTTGAGAGTGAACTTATAGAAACTTACATTACAAAAGCGAACTAAAGATCTTGTATACATATATCATATATGTATCTTTATTCACTTCCTCTATTTTGTTGAAATTATCTATAAGACTACCACACTGGGAGTTTTGACAGACAGGAAAGGACTTGATCTAATTTTCCTCTCCCAATTCTTGGCTCTCAGAAAAAGATTGGTAAGTGGACCTAATGTGAACCCAAGCGCAATGGAGTTTAGCCTTCATGAAAGCTCAAATCCCATCTCTTTCATTATAGCATCCGTGATTACTAGTACATAAGCTTCAGTGGCTATGATTGAATGAATGATTTGATGGTAAAGCTACTCACATTTACTAAACATTTGCTATGTGCCAGGCTTTTATATTATACAGGCAACATGTTTATATTATTTAATTCTCCAAAGTTGTCTTATAAATAGGAAGCTGAGGCACAGAGGGGTTGTGTGACTTGTCCAAGGTTGTACATTTGGTGTGACAGACTTGGGACTCACATCCAGGGAATCTGACTCCAGAGCCTGTATCACTCAACATTGTGACAAACAGTGAAATGGGTGTATAAATGAGTAACTCCCAAAGCCAATCGTTTCTCTCACCATTCTTTGTAATGTGTTTGCTAATGGTTTACATGCCCAGGCAAAGCCAGATTTGGAAGCAAATATCCTCACCTATTTATTCACCTAGTTTAGGATACCCACTGGACCTGTCAATTCCTAAATAGTAAACCCAGGCCTTCAGCAGATAATATTTAAATTAGGTCTGTCTTCCATTTTTTACAAAAAATATTTGAAATCCAGTATGTTATGTGGATTCTTACTCAAGCACAGACTAAAGTTTTCATTAAGAAAAATGAAGTTTTGAATTCTGCTTCCCAAACTGTTCCACACAGTTGAATAAATAAATCTTGAAGTTATTACTCGTTGTTGCCATTATGTCAACCATTGGCTTTCAAAAATATTAAAAGAGTTTGAGCTGTTCAGCTGGGTTACTAAAGACGTATTCTTATGGGTTTAACATACTGGCATTTAGACATGTTAAGCATGATGGAATTCTACTTTAAACATGAGCCCAGTGCTCAAAATTACTTAAGTGATCCATATTAATTACCTAAAAGAATGTGACCATGAACACTTGGCATTGAAAACTGTATCTTATTTTCTATTTTATCTTGAAAATGGATGAGGAAGAAATGCAGTTGGCAAAGATTGCTCAATCCCCATATTTCTGACAAAGCAGCTTTCAGTTCAGAAAGATCCTCTTACCTCTCGCTCCCTTAAATACTTTGACAGCTAAAAGAGAAGCTTGGATATTGTGTCAATGGTATTCACTTGAAAATCATTCTTCATCTGATTCCTAATAATCAAATTATATAATTCCAGAGAAAAAGTAACATCAATATTGGACAGAGCTAAAAGAAGTAAAGATTAAATAGAAGAAACAGAAAAATAATGGAGGTGTATAGTGCCAAAGTCTTTCTGCTTTTGCTTTAAAAGAATCTGGTATGAATTTTACTCTGAAACAGATGAGCTGAATAACCTTGGGCAAAATTCTGGTCATCCATTATTCTTCCTAAATGGGTACAATAATATATTCTTTTCAGGGCAGATGTCTTCATTAACTTATGTCGGTGGTCTCATAAATAACGTATAATACAAACACAAAGAAGTCACTGGAAAAGACTGTCAGTATTTACTTTTCTGATGAGCTTCCATGATTGTGTATTACTTGTTGCTTCGTATTTTAAGGGTTTCAAATAGCTTAAAATAAGAATCAAATGGTTAAACACTATTTTTAAAAAGAATCTTGGAAAACAGATCAGACAACCATATTAAAAGCTCATCAGCAAAATTCTCTCCCTTCCTTCAGAGTATTTTCAGTGAAAAGGGAGGTAGTTTTTATTTTTCATCATATTCTGAAAAGAATATTTAATTCAGATTGATAGAATAAAAGTCTCTTCTTCCAATATGAAGTTTAATATGCAAACCTTATGTTTGAAACATTAAAATATTCTGTATAAATTGGCCAAAGTGAGGTGTAATTTTAAATATAACGATAAAAGTATTGCATGTCTTTTGTCACAGAGGAAATAAATAGTTCAAATATTACTAATTTAAGTACTGTTTTTTCAGAAAATACAGAGATAATTTTTGAGACAAACTACTCTTTAGCATCAACAAAGTTCTACACCAATTTATTATATTTAGAAAACCTAATGTTAAGATCCTTTATATATATTACTACCTAAAGTGGACTTTGATTTTTACTAGTAGTACAAAATTGGCTTCACACTCCTTAAGCAATTTCCGGTTGTTAAAGGGCATCAACATATATTCTAAAATTATTTTGTATGATGCTGTATTATATTGATGACAAGTGAAAAGAAACCATTTTCTAATTGTTAATTGATACAATTGCCTTCATTGAGTTCTCTCCCATTCCTGCAACTTTAATTTGCATTCCTTTGAACAGCTTTACAGCTTCTTCATTCCTAAATGCTATTTTTTCAAGCTAAATTAATTCATTTCAATGGCAGTTTTCTTTGTAAGGAGGATTTTATAATCTAGCCACTTGTTCTCTTCATTAAAGAGAAGAATTGGCCTCGATTTAAAAATCAATAGAAAGGTAACAGAAAGAAAAGCATCCCTCATGCAAGAAATTTCCTATGGCCAATTATTATTATTCCTTTATTCATTGTTATTGTTATTTACTTATAAATGCATACTCCATCTCATTCCAGAAAGGATATGAGACAGTTTTAAAACAACATATGGTAATACTTAAAAAACCCGCATGAGGAGTTAGGGTGATAAGAAAATAAAGGTGGAGGAAGTTATATGAAACCAGGAAAGAATGAGGCAAAAATTGGGCCCCAGGTTTCTGGGCAGGCAAAGCAAAATGACAAGCACCATCAGTTGCATGATAGAGAGCCAAGAAAACAAGCAAATTCCTTAAAAGTTGCAATCCTTTCTGGCACCAAGAGCAGCAAGGGCAGAGAGAAAGTTCTCCTGCACATCTTCATAAAGAGCATTGTACGGTGTTATTGTAAATGCCCTACACATCATCCTATAGTAAATACAACTGAGAGCTCCATGGGGCTCTGAAGGATAACATTTCTTGGTGTTTATTGAAGACACAGGGACACTGCAGGTGAAATTAAGTAAAGGCCATTACATAAGTCTAAATTAATGTAGTATAGGTGAGAAGTCAAATTGGATGGATGGAGCCAAAGAAATTTTACTGGAGGAATGAGCATTAACATCCTTCACTAGAGCCTCTTTATATATTAATATTTCCACTGAGCACTTTGCTGGGAAAAGACATTACCCATAGGTAGGGTCAAGGTTTTTCTTAGAAAACAATTTAATGCCTCCTCCAACTTAAAAGAAATGGACTATCAATAACCCTAAAACTATACCATGAAAATGGAAACACCAAATAACTACCTTCATCAAAAACATAATTTCAATTTAAACCACTCAAGGAAAGCAACTTCTAAATTATGTAGTTTTCTGACATATCGTTTAAGGTAAATAGAAAAATGTTTTCCTAGACCACTAAATACGTGATATATATAAAATCAGGTTATTAATCAGAACTTAGATATATATGTAGAGAGAATGTATATCCACAATTAATCTTTGAAGTAGTCTTCAGCCATTCTTTCTTACAATAATTAGTAACAGTACAAAGTCAGTTATCTATAAAGGTTATTTCTAGCTCACATTATCTACTCATAGAAGAATGCTTTTCTTTCTCTTTTAGGAGTGGTGGAGCACCTGGCATTTGGCTCAACTAAAGTCAGTATCAAGGTAAAAGGACAATTTGGAACAAGGTATAAAATAGAAGGAGGATAATACTATCTTTTATATCCCTGCTGGAAATTATTTTCTGATATAAGAAGATTGCATCACTATGATTATATATTGTTACTATTTAATCTTAGTCCATTTACTTAACTGCTCTTTATCTCAATATCCTCATCTAATTCAATGGGAATAATTGTAGCACTTCATAGTTCTATTGTGAGAAACAAAAGAGGTAATACATGTAATATGCCTTGAACGGTACCTGGCACAACATAAGTGCTCACTCAGGGTTAACTATTGTTCATTAGAAACAAAAAGTCCGTATTTTTATCATAAAGCCTGTAACAAATTTCTATTCACAACTTCAAAGTATAATGAAACTTTGTAAAAACTGCAACGGTTTTATCACATATCAACAAATTTATCCACTGGATAATATATGGCACTATGATTGAATTGTTGGGTCTAAAACCTGAACCTAACATAGAATCCAGTGGGTCCTGAATATTCTAGATCATCAGAAATCACATAAATCATCACTCTGGAATATTATTACTGTATATAGTTTTCAAAAGCACAAATACTTTAATGAGCCTTTCCCAGGCACAAGGCAATGAATGTATTACCACCAATAGAAATCAACAAAGTTCAGTTAAGATTCTAGCACTGGGTTTTGGGGTGATTTGGCTTATTGACTAGCTAAATCGCTGTGCTCAGAAATGCAAGACTTGTAGCAATTCAAATTTGGTTTTCAGAAAAAAAAAAAAAAAGATTACGTTATTACATGTTGCATTAGTATTCTATTGCTGTCTACCAAATTGCTATAACCTAGCCCCTTAAAACTATACTCATATTTTTGCTCACAGTTTCTGTGGGTCAGAAGTCCAGGACTGGCCTGACTGGATTCTCTGCTCAGGATCTCACAAGGCTGGAATCAATATGATGGCCAAAGCACTGATCTCACATAAAGCTCAGTGTTCCTCGTGTCTGTAGGCCTGAGGTCTCATACGCTTTCCAGCTATCAGTTTCTCTCAGCACCTAGAGAGGCCTTCTGCATTCCTTGCCACATGGATGTTAAAGCCAGCAACCAACAATTTCCCTTGGGTTGAATCTCTCTCATTTTTCAAATTTTGTCCCTAACATCAGGATGCTGATTTAAAGGGCTCATGAGCTTAGGTCAGACGCACCTAGATAATCTCCCTTCCTTACGTGCAATTGTGCCATATAACATAACCCAATTACAGGAGTGCTATCTCAATACACCCATGATGTTAAGGATTAGAGAGGGCATGGGCATACCAGGAATGGGCCGCTTAAAGGACATATTAGAATTTTGCCTATAACATATATAAAAGACCTTAAAGATTAATCAGCCAAAGCCTAGACCAAAGGGTCTACTACATTGGCCCAAGATATCGAGGCTTAAAATTCATAAGAAAGAAACTAGCATATATTTCCAAACCATTGTTCAGTTATTCCATAAATTTACAATTTTAGAATATAAAGTTTCCTTTTCTACAGATGAGTAAATTCTAGGCTAAAATAGGCAGAAACATACCTTTGGCATTGAAAATAATAATAATAATAATAATAATAGTAATAGTAATAATAATAATAATAATAATAATAATAATAATAAACTGAGGAATTTGATCCCACCTTTCTCCGTGTGCTTTATTTAGCATGATTTTTTTTATCAACTGTACCCTATGTAGGTGTGTTACCAGTGTCCTGTCAGAAAGCTTCATATAGGATCAAGAACATCTGAAACAACTGACCTTAATATATAAATACAACATAGACAAGCTTACCAAGAGGCATCAAAATCTGTACTTCCAAGACTGCATGCAAGAAATTCATATTATGAGTAACTATGTTCTAGATCCGTTTACATGACTGGATCTATTAACTTTATTTCACATCATCCCATAAGGAATCATATATTAGTTTTTGTTTGTCTATAAAGCAATTTCTATTAGTAATTTGTTAATATCTGAGCTGAAGTTCTTCCAAATTTTATTCCTCATGTCATTTTGTTCCTCTATCATACATATTTTTTGATTTTGTATTTTTCCCCCCACCCCACAGGTAGTGGGTAAAGGGGTTGGTTGATTACTTTGTGCTTTTGGACCAACTCTGTAAATATTTTTTAAGTTATGTATAGTTTATATTTATTTATTTATTTTTATTTTGGTAGCTGGCCAGTACAGGGATCAAAACCCTTGATCTTGGTGTTATAACACCACATTCTAACCAACTGAGCTAACTGGTCAGCCCTACACTTTAAAATGCAATTTTTTTTTATTACACCATATGAATATGCATATCTATATCTCCATACTTATCTATAAACTGGTTTTCTGACAATGATTTTATCACAAAGGATTGTTAAGTCACAGATAACTAATATATTTCAATCAACCACAAGAGATTGTTAGTGGCTCTCTAGAGTCCTCAGTTATTAAGGTTTCTGAGTTTAGCTAGAACTAGAATTGTCTATTAAGAATTCTCTGGAAAATTAGGGATGTTTGCATGGGGTAAGGAGTGGGGTATGTAATTATATGTGCCATATATTCGTTATCTAGAAGGAAGGTTGTTACTTTAGCATGTGCAAATGCTGAGGAAAGGTTGTATATTAAATCACCTTTATCCAGATATGTTTACTAGCTTAACTTTCTTGATACAGGAGAAACTTCAGAACCTCATGAGAATATGCAGGGCTTTGTGGGCAATATAAAGGATCCTGAAAGCAAGGAATGGGTTAAAAGAGTTCTGCAGATATAGCTGGTCTCCACTATTTTGCCTACAGAAGCCCTGGTCTCCTATTCCTTTTACTGTGCATTTGGTTTTCTGAAAGTAATAAACAGAACCCTGAATCTATTCCCCAATCCTGCTCAAAATGGAGGATTCATTTATGGTAATCATCAAACCTCTTTGATCCTACAGAACTTTGTTTTTTTTTTGTTGTTGTTTGTTTGTTTGTTTTTTGAGGAATGACAAGTTTGAACTAAAATATTTAATTTGGTAAATAAATGCAAATATGCACTAAGAGATTTTTCCTTAATGTTTATGCAAGATGCAAAAAGGAGCAAGGCAGATGAGTTAGCCACTGGAAAACTTTCTTTTTATGCTCTACATCGATGCATTAAATTGGAGATATAGAAGTCACATAGAGCAAGATTGGTATTGAGGAGTATGACCTTTCAACAGAAAATCCGCTTGACATAACAGAAGTCACAGAGTGAAATAAATCAAACAGCAAATATTGATAAAGATGGAAATAGAGTCAAAATCAAATGTGCAAAGAACGTGATATGCTGTTGAGCCTGAAACTTTAATTTAAAGAGGAATAGGGAGAGGAAGAGATGGAGTGAGAGAGAAGTTGAGGAAAGTTGGTGGGGGGGAGGGAGAGGGGGAGAGAGAGAGAGAGAGAGAGGAGGGAGAGGGAAAGGAAAAAGAGAAAAGGGAGATTTGTGAAAACTATCCTATTGTGAAAAATCTGACTCTTGTACTTCATAAGGCAACATAAATAGTATTGAAAATTTTTACTATCTCCTTAATAAAGAGATATCTAAGCTCCGTACTTGAAAAACTGCCCCAAATATGTTATGATCCTTGAAAGGTGGTGTAATTTCCCTTTTTGTTTATTTATAGTCAATTAGTTTTTGTCAATGTTGTACATTAATTACACTTCAGCATTTCAAGGTCTGTTTGCTGATTCATAGAAATTAGTCTGTATCCTTTAGTTATGTAAAAAGCCTAGAATTTAATTAGGAACAGGTCATATCTGATTTACGTAATGGGCTGTAACCTCGCCAATGCCTACATTACCGCTGGAGAGACAATCAGTCATTTATGAAAGCACATTCAGTCTTGGGTACAGCGGAGTTCCAAACCATTGCCCTTTCTCTGCATTCTTTCTACTTTCTTCTAATCTATTTTAATCTCACATCTTTTTCCTGTAGCTCAAACTTTTTGCATCATTGCCTGCATATTATTTTAACTCTTCGTTTTCTTGCTGATTGCCTTTTCCTCTAAGTTTCTCTGTTCTAACTTGACAGAAACTCCTATCATTATTATTATTATTATTATTTTGGACAATTTGGTGAGGAGATTTGAAGGAAATAATATGAACTGTAAGAAAGCAAAAGATTGTCCCAGTGTTAACCTCCAATCGATTGAATATGTTTCAGAGAAAAAGTTAGTATGAAATTATGAAAATAAAACATCTCCATTTACAAATAAAGAAAAATATATTTGAAGAGAGTAATCACCAATCATCCCTTATTCAATGCTTTTAAAAGTCTCAAGATGGAAGGAATCAATTACCTCAGCTTGATCAATGGGTATGTCTTCATAGTTGTACAAATCATCCAGGTCATCCAAGGTAGCATCGAAGTTTTCTGAGTCATAGTTGATGGACTCGAGAGTTGGGGCCGTCACAGCAGCATCAAAGATGACAATTCCCAGAACCAGTCTTGCTAACATTTTCATTTTTCAAACTTTCCTAATCATAAAATATTTAAAAAGTATAAATATTTAATTGATAATAACTTAGGAATAGTTTGCACTTGAGAGGAATGATAAATCAATGTCAACATCAAGGAACTTAAGCTGGTAGCTTTCCCTACCAGATAATTTATAAAAAAAAAACATGACCTATCCATATTTTTACAGTGGATAGTTTATTTATAGTGGAATTGATTTTATTTTATGAAGAAAATGAGATGCAGAAAGATTGTGATATGCTTATTCAGAAAAGCCTTTCCATTATCGAACAGTTTTACCATTTAATAAACATTAAGATCCTTTCATCAATTCTGGAGCAGAGATGAAGATGATGAGGAAGAGGAGGAGGAAGAGGAGGAGGAGGATTACAACTGTTGCCCATTTCACAGGTGAGAACACTGAGCCAGAGTCCACCAGTGATACAACTAGGATCAATAACTCTTTCTTGTACATTCAAGCCCAAGGCTTTTTCCAGAACAAAATAATGACTTTTTTTCCTCCTGTTACTTCCTTGTTGCCTCTGGATATCTTAATACATATATAATTTAATATGTATATAAATTAATATTTTATGCAATATTCTTCAAAATGTTCTTAACTAAATGGAGTAGAAAAATTATTTTTCTTTTATTTCTTAGCATTTTATTTTAATTTTTAATAGCTTCCTAAGGTTTAGACTCAGAATCAATAAGAATGCATGTTTAAAAGGCACTATTAGGAAAGATTCTCTTAGAAGAGGATTTGCATATGTATGGGATTAGGGCAATATTTCGTTTTGTCATTCTTTAATAAGTACAATTGTTATTTTGCATTACAACATAATGTTTTGGGGGGATTCAATCAAGATCTTATAATTTTTATTATTTTATTTCTCAACGTACTCCTTCGAATACTTTTTGGTTTAGAAAAAAAAAAAAACTCATGTTTAATTTTAAGCATTTAAGTTGGTCCTATCAAAAATGTTACATAGTGGTCATTTATTGAGCAAAGTTTATAAAAGTTTATTAAGCATGTCTCATTTTAAAATGTTTTCTATTTTAGATATACTTCTTGGGTCTACTTTAAGAACAGTATATGCACACATATAAAAGGGAATTCATGATAAATGTAACTTTTAAACTTGAATGCACTGGCAGGCAAACTGACCTTCAGTTACTTGAAAGAAAGTCTTTATGAAGCAGGTTTAGGCAGAAGGACATGAAATTCCTGTGAGAATAAGAAGCAGTACAAAGACCTCCTTTTTATCCCCTCTATGCTTTCTTCAAATAAATTTTTTATTCACAGTGGGTAAACTAAGTCTCTGTTTCATTTGCCATTGCAGAGGTCTTTGAAGGATTGCAGATTTGGAATTGTACTAGGCAATTACCAACAAAGTCCTACTTACTAAAATAGTGTGATTAGCAAGTCTTCCAGGAACCATTCTTCTGTATTCAAGTGGGAAGCCTTAACAGTGGCTAGAACTAACCTAAAAAAATATGGTTCTTGTACACTTCTAGCAACTTCCATTGCTCAAAGAAATTATGCACTTGCTGATTTTTTTCTCACTTCGTACTTTATATTTTAGTATAAATGTCTGCATATCAAAGTTTATTTGCATTTGACACATCCCCTACAGCCATCAGAAATAAGGCAGTCTATGTAAACCTTAAAAATGCAAAGAGCATCTATCTATGCTTAGTTTAAAAACTCATATTTCTTTCTTCAAGTAATTATATTAGTATTTAATATAGTTACTTAGTTAAAACTTTGAACTTATTGTCCACTTTACATCATTTCATAATATTTTGAAAATGTATATTTATTTAGAACTTTAAAATAAATAGCTTTAAAAAAGGCATCCTGAATGCATAATGCCATATAATCATCAGACTATTTTTAAACACCTGCAAGTTCACTATTTTCTTCTTTTGCATAATATTACAATCAGTATTAATCAATAGTGTCTGTTTATATTGGCAAAGGCTGTGGTCTGTGTCAGGGTACTTGATTTAAGGCATATATTGGAAACTAGTATAATTTTATTGGCATCTGTTATGACTATTAAGATCAACTATTTTGCTGTATGTTATTAATTCCTAAGCTAATTTAGATTTTGTATTTTCCAAGAATAATATACAGAGTCAATAGCAAAATTAAACCATTTGAGTAAAAATAAAACCATTGAATCATAGTTTACCAGGAGATATTAAAGCAAGTTGAATTATGTTTCAAAGGTTGTTACAGTAGGGTCAAAAAGTCTCTACCCCAAGAAGAAAGCAAGTGTAAAAACTTACCTTTGGCTCCGACTTGGTGAAATGGCACAAAGTGACGAGGACGCAGAGCCAGTGGTATTTGCCCCTGACCAATGGATGTGAATTCTGGTCTGTGGGAGGTGGAATTTGTAACACTCAACTTTCTGTTTGGAACAACCTGAAGAAATGCTTCTCAGTCTTTAAAAATCCTAAATTATTTTATAGTCTCCAGCACTAGGCAGTAGAATCCAGATTACATGGTATAGAAAAGCTCTTAAAATTATGTTAATGGAGTAATAATTGCAAATGTGTTACCTTAAAATTTCTAAATGGTAAAAGTCAGTTTTAACATATCTCATCTGTAATCAATTCACCGATTAAAAAAAGAACTTAATGTATATAGGGATACTACAGATGGCTATTTTTGAAATATTCTAATAAGAAATAATTTTCCCAAACTGCATGTCATGAATTGCCTTATTCACTTTTTATTAATGTTAACTGAAATTCAGTAAATGTTGCAAATGCCTTACCTGTTTAATGTTGGATGAGTCAAAAAAATATATATATATACACATATCCAAATTATTTTGATTGCTTGTGATGCTTTGATGTCAATGAACATTTTGCGTATTTTTTTAAAATTATGTCTAGGAATAATTCATAAGTATAATCTGAGTGTTCTAAAAAAAAAGAAAGAAAAAGACTCCTTTTTTCACTCTTTTATCTATCAGAGCCAAACACATCAAATTACACAAAAAGAAATTTTCTCCTTGAGTACAAGATTTGTTTTAAGATCTTGGTACCTGAGATGGTTTGTGAAACTGAGTTTTACTACAGAAAAGGAGAAAAATGTAATATATCAAATTTCCATTCCTCACTTTCACACTGTAAAAGTTCTAGAGAAAGATGAAACTTGCATCTTGTATTCTGGTAGGCTTTACACAAGTCTAGGAGTCTGGTTCCTACTTGTGCATCAGGAATCTTTCTTCCATGACCAGAAGTGAATAGCTGTATTGAATTCCGAAAGCAGCTTTGGTCCTGGGTACAGTGATGGGGAGAAGGACATCTGTCTTCAGGACTCTCACTCCCCTTTTTGCCTTTCCTCACTCCTTTCATCCCCTCAAAATGTCTTTGCCTGTGTAGTCTATTCAGGGCACTCTCATGCGTTATCCTTATCATCCAAACCTGCTTCCAAATAATTTGTCTTTAGTGTGCATTATTTTTCTCAGGACCAATCTTATTTGGAACAAAAGAAGCGAGAGTGGGTAAGGTATGAAGTCTACCAAGACCTCTCAAAAGGTAGAGAGGCCATCGTGGAGGCAGGGACTTCTCAGCCTCACTGAAGTCTTGCTGCAACTATAGAAGCTACTTTTGCTAGCATCGCTGGCAAGAGGCCTGAGTCTAAGTTCCTGTGCTGCCTCTGTTTAGCAGCAAGCTCCCACACCGGGTGTTGGATGATTTATAATGTATTATTGTTAATTCAACACATTCTTAAGCAGAGTGGTTATCACCATTCACAAATGGGAAAAATTAGATTCAGAGTTAAATGATCCAGCAACATACATGACACAAAGAAGGAGAAAACCAAATTGGATTTTCTCTGGTTCAGGTGCCCAGATGTTGCTAAGCTCATCTGAGGGGGATGAGTGAACGTAAAAAGATAGTGCGGCTCTTGGTGCCTTAGGTTCTATGTCAAGCCCTGTTTAACTGTCACTAGTTTTTAGGCTCTGTCAGAAGCTTAGAATAAAAATAGATTAATGGAATATCCATAAAACACTTGACATTTCTTCCTCTTTGCTGGTTATTTAATCTTGTGTTCCGCACATTGTCATGTGAGAGAGAGGTGGGAGCAACCGACTCCCTTGCTTTTTGGAGGGCTCTGACTAAACCTGTAAGACTATTTCCAGAAATAATATTTTCATACTATTCTTTGGTGAACTTTTGGTGTTTAAACGATGCCTTCCTTAGGTTTCAGGACGCTATGTACGAATGCAGGTGAAACTCAATTTTCAACAATTTAAAAGCCAAACTACTTGTCTTAATATAAGATTGAAAGCAGAAAATACCATTCCTAAAACTTCTCTTCTTCCAAATAAATAAGACATTCACTTTCCTTATAAAAATGAACAATGTCTTGAATCATTTCTCTTGGTCTTATTTGGACCCTCTCCAGTATTTCAAAATAAATTTTGAACTGTGAGAGCTCAAGTTTCTAACAATATTATGAGGCCCCAATCTCCATTACACAGCGAGGAAGGATTAATTACAGTTCCGGCCTCACTTATCCATGGTAAATATCTTCTTGTCTCAAGATAATTTTCTTAATAGAGCCCAAGTTTGGTTATCAGAAACCGTCAGGGGATCAGTTATTATGACCAATTGCATTATCTAGTAACTGAGGCTTTATGGTTTTATCCCTTGATGCCCAAAACATTTTGCAACATCTTTTGGCTCCAACTCTTTATAAAATTAATGAAACACCATCCTGTTTGCTTCAATAGAATTAATTTTAAATAAAACACAATCTTCTCCTTGTGGTTGCCTTCTCGCTGTTCTGTGACAATGGTGAGCAGAGAGCAGCAGTCACTCCCAGGACAGCCCACTGCCACGCGCCCTTGCTCAGGCCCCCAAAGTCTATATCCTTCAGAGCTGCAGGAAGGTGTAGAAATCCCACTCCGATGATTAGAAGGAATAAAACTACCACCTGCAGTGATTAGCTACATTATTATAAAGAACCATTATGATGAATCCCATGTTGCCTCAGAGACCTTCTACTTACCAGTGGAAGTCTAAAACTCTAGGTCTTCCAGCATCACCATAAACTCATACAGACAGTGCTGTCTGCATCCCTAATCTTATCCAGTCTCCTCCTACCAGAATATTCCAAGCGTGATCTGCAATTACAAACTCACCTTTGTTCAGAGTTTCTTTTGGAAAATTTTCCTTTGCTTCCTTTAACTTAAAAGAATCACTGTCTCCTAATAAAGGTTTCTCAGTGCACTGCTTTGAAAATGGTGGCTATCTTTTCCTCTTAACTCACATAAATTGAGGATGGAAGGGCTTTTCTTGGTCTACATTTTCTCTTACAAATTATTTCCTCTCTTTACTCTTTCAAAAACTTCATCCATTTTAAAAGTCATGACATTTGGCTTAGTTATCCACAACCTCTTGCCTGCCATAAACTATGTGATCTCTTTGTCAAGCCCTCTTATTGTTGGTGACTTTTGCCCCAGCTCACCCTTATCCTCTGCATATATCATTCCCAGTGACATTAACCTTCATGTGCATGATCCATCCATCATGGTGTCCTGGTAATTTATCTCCCCTATAGTAAAGTTATCACATTCCTACCCAGCTACCCTCCATCACTGTCATACCCCCAAACTTACCATCACCAGGCACTACATAACTCTACTCGAGGGGCACTGTAAACATTTGTCTTTTTGTCTCATGAGAATTTCATTTCATAGATACCATCATTTTTTCACTATTGTTTAATCTCCTATCTTCTTTACTCTTTATCCTTAGATTCAATGCACCATTATCATAATTCCTCCCTTTCAAACACTTTCTGCTCTCTTTTAAAATTCTTTCTTCTGTCATACTCACCTGGGAAAACCTCAGCTTTGGTTCAGTACAACTCCTAACTCTCTCCCCTTCTGCGTCTGAGAAGCTTTATATTACTAGCGAAAATCACACACAACAACAGCTGGTTTCACTTGAATTCTTGAAGATAAGCTTCAACCCTGGCTGGAAGATCTAGTATGTTTGTGATGTTGATTTCCTTTCCAACATTAACATGACCTATATAGCATGTCCTCTGTTCTCAAATCTCCTACATTCTCTTTCTCTTCACTCACAAGGTAGAAGTCATCAGAGAAATAATTAACTTCCTACCATCAACTCTAGCTGCATGTATATGCATCTTCTTTGACTGCCCCCCTTCTGTGATTGTGCAAGAAGTTAAAATTAAATTCCCCAAATTATGCCTGGGATCTTATTCTCATTCTTCTTTTTGAGATCTATGTCAACTCAGTTATCTCCTTCTTCTCAGTATATCCCCCTCTACGGGATCGATTCCATGTATATACATGCATCCTCTGGGCACAGGATTAGGCAGGTATTCTGAATCTAAGTTAATAAAAAAAATAGATACAGCAGCAACATAAGAGAGTACATGCTAAGTCTAAAGGAATTCAAAGTTAAATTATTTTAAAACATTACACAACTTGAAGGTGTATCTGTAGAGTTGATTCAGCCTACAGATCCTTTCATTTTGGCTTCTGCAAGCATGCTCCATTTTTTAACATATAATGGCCCTTGAACTCTGTATTTTCACTCTACTGTTGTTCCATTTCTATGTCCCCTTTTACAGAAAACATTTTCCAAATAAATGGTAGGCATTGTCTGTTTTCACTTGTTCTGTTTCCATTCACTCTTCATTCCATTGCAATTCTGGCTCTGTATTGGTAGTTTTTTGTCTTTGTTTTAATTAATGTCCAAGTAGCCTGCCTTGACTTCAATATGGCTTTTCTCCTACCTCATTGGCTATCATTTTAGTCCATTTCTGTTGCTTATAACAGAAATACCTGAAACTGGGTAATTTATAAAGAAACAATATTTATTGCTTACAGTTTTGGAGTCTGAGAAGTCCTAAGTCCAGGGAACACATCTGGTGAGAGCCTTGTTGGTGGTGACAGTGATGCAGGGGTCTCACATGGCAGAATGGTGGAGCAGAGAGAGAATTTCTTAGTCCTTCTCCTTTTAAAGCCCCCCAGGACCACACCTTTGACCACTATTAAACAATCAATTGATTAATCCACTTAACAGGGCATGGTCCTCACAATCTAATCACCTCTTCAAGACCCCACCTTTCAATTATCCTAGTAGGATTTCCCACCCTTAACAGCTACAGTGGGGATTAAGCATCAATGAGTTTGGGGGGACATCCAATCCACAGCAGCCAAGCCTTCTCAATTTCTTTGTTTGCCTTGTCTTTGTTTCCCAGCCTCCAACTGTTGAAGTGCCTCAGGTTTTAGTCTTATGATTCATCTGTTTATTTTTCCTTCCTCCTTGGGTGATCTCATCTGCTTCCATGCTGTAACTACAACAAAAACAATAATAATGTTACTAATAAACATTTTGAATACTTACTATAAACTTGGCAATGTTTATTATTCTTATTTATGGAAAAGGAAACTAAAGTCCATGGAGGTTAAATGACTTCAACCAGTAAGAGAAAAAGCCGAAATCAAAGCTGAACCAGTCTGGCAGCAGATCCCAGGTTCTTAACCAAAACACTGATCTACCATCTTATGTTTAGATCTCTCAGCTTCACATCCCCAGCCGCCACATTTCACTCTGAGATGAAAATTCTTACATGCCATGGATTGCTTAGAAGGTGACATCTTCACACAGATATCTAATTGGAAAATCAGAGAATGTCTGCAATGATGACTTTTGGATCCACCCTAAACTTGGTTCTTCTCTTACTGTTTGCATTTTATTAAGTGACACCACATCTCCTTAGTTGGCTTGAGCCCAAAGCCTTAAAATTACTGTTGACTTCTTCCATTGCCCTAGTGTTTCTCCTCATCTATCAAATCTATCAAAAGAAGTCAGCTCTACTTCAAATATATCTCTTTCCACCATCATTCCCACCTGGATTACAAACAACAACAACAACAACAACAACAGAAAACATACTATTAAGTCTTCTGCTTCTTCTTTTATGTTTCTATCATTCACTCTTCAAACTTCAGCCAGAGAGGTGATGCAAGTGTAGATACATTAAACTCCACATTTCCTCTTTGAAAACATTCAATAGCTTCATATTTTTCTTTACATAAAATTAAAACTCCCAAGCAATGGCCCAGTAAGCTCCCCGTTGGCTAGCTCCTGCCATCTTTTCTGAGCTTAGGTCGAGCACCTCTCCCTCAGTCACTCTGCTAGAGTCATGTGGATGACCTTTCTGTTCTGGGACTGTGCCCAATCCTTGTTTCCTCCATGGGGTGAGCTTGATATTTTCTCCACACATTTTTGAATGGCTGGCTCACTTTTTAAACTGTTTCTGCATAAATATTGCCTCAAAAAGGCTTTCCCTGACTCCCTCCACGTGGAAATAGACCCTCTTCCTTCCCTTCACACTCTGCTGCCTCCCCACACTCGTTTTTTCACAGCACTTTCCACATCTATTGTTATATTTTTATATATCTATCCATGACGAATAAAACTCCGTGATACATGACTTTACCAGTCAGATTCACAGTTGTATCCTCATTGTCTAAAAGAGTCCTTGGCCCACAATTTATGCTCAGTGTTCTTTGAAGGAGTGAATCCATTTTTGATTGACTGAATTAATCAATAATCACTTAACTGCTATGATTTGCTTGGACTGTTCTAATAAATATCGAGTTACTTGCACTTATGATAACAAAAACTGGTTTTTGACTAACATGCTAAGTTAATTCTTTTTTCTGTTTTTTTTTTTGTTGTTGTTGTTGTTGTTACTTTTTTAGCTAACTGCCAATCTGTCCAGTGACACTTTTCAAGCTATTTTCCATGGGCCTCTTCAAGTAATTTTATTTGCTTGTATTTGATTCTAATGCTTTCTTGTATCATATACAAAAATATATGGTATGGACTTTTGATGAAAATCTGGCAGAGTTTCTGCACATTTAAGATTCCTCCTGGCTAAAAGTATAGAAAACCCCAAATTAAGCTGGCTTAGGAAAAAGGAAATTCATTGGCCAAAGTAACTGAAAGATCCAAGCTTTTCCTTCTCCAGAGAGCTCCCTTCGGTTGACCCCACTCTCAGATGAGCTTCCATATGGAGGAGATGGCTACAGATGGTCCATACCTTAAATCTTTCAAGTTTAAAACTCAGAGAGAAAAAAGAGGATTTTTTGTTGTTGTTCTAGGAACTCCCCCCCAATAGTTCATTTTTTGTCATTGTTTCTAATGAAATTCCATACTCATCACTCACACAACAGAAAGATGTAGTTGGGAGAATTCAGTGTCCCAATGGGCTGAAGCACCTCTTAATTCACAAGCTCTGCTCACACGTTACCTTTCCAGTTACTCCTTTCCTGACCACTCCATCTACAGTGCAACCAACTTCTTTGTAACGCTTAAAACTATCTGACATTGTTGCATAAATTATTAGTTTGTCTGTTTTCTCCACCAGAATGTTATCTCCATGAAAACTTGGTCTGTTTGTTTTGTTTATTGCCGTATTCCCAAACCATAACACTTAGCAGGCATTCAGTAAGTAAATAGAAGTCAATAAAATAATGACTTAGACCTTAGGCCAAATGCTTTTATTTCTTAATCTTCAGTGGACTGAATAAAGGTGGAGAATAGTTCCCAGAAGAAACTAGGGTGCAGATCATGAGTAGAAGTCTTTGAACCTTGGTGCAGGGTTTTTCTGAAACCTGTTTTGACTAAGCTGAAGCCTCTTTTCATAAATTTCTGATTCTTATCTTACAAATGAATTAGATGCAAGATACAAGCAATATCATTGATAAACAAGATGTTATGATAATATCATTAAATTTCTGCTTCATATGTAGCCGCACAGTACACTATGATATCATATCATTTTTTCACATTATCTGTGCTTAACCAGTAATGATTAAGTTACCAATTATTTTCAGCCACCAATAATACTCATTTTATCATTATACTTTGGATTTCAAATTGTTTCTATTTACCTTTTTTATGTTGCATTTTCTTTAAAGAGTTTATTGTTTTGGTATAAATCTCATATATTCATCATTATAAAGATTCAAAGACTATAATTATTTTGAGAAAAAGGAAAAATAATTACCTAAATGTTCACCACCCCAAATATTATCTCTGTATATCTACATATAAAAAAGAGATGATATAGATTGCTAGATGTATATAATATTACAAAATATTATAAAATATAAAATATTTTAAATATTTAACTCTATATTTAATATGAGAAAGGTTTATTTCAATTGATGGAATTGGTGAAAGTCAGACAGATGTTTCATCACAAGTAATATTAGTTAAAAAATTATCCATTTAAAGATTAATAATTGTGAGAAACACTAAGAGAATGAAATCATTTTTTAAATATTTCAAATTCAGAATTACTTATTTACATTTATACCTCACCCCACTTTCCAATTTTTGTTATGTTTTCACTTTGTAGAAATCAATAACAGTTTTTGCTGCATCTAAATGCACAGTTTGCTTTCTTGCTTTAGCTAACATGTTTTGAGGGGCTCTAATATCCCCTGCACTTCTATTTACATATTACAACATAATTATTTTTTACAACTTATGAAGTAGTTACTATTATTACTTTGCCCAAGATAATACAACTATATAGTGTCAGAGCTAAAATTATAATATAAGAATATAAGAAATATAAGATCCAGACAAGTCTCTTTGTCCAATTATACGATACTGTGTCACTGATGTTTGACATTAGATATACACACAATAGTACTTAATATTAATGATCTATATTTTTTTGAAATGTACCATTTTGATACAACTATCTCTTTTCATTTCCAGATTACACTCCCCTCCCCAAAAGTCTCATATGTGCTGTTTCCTGAGTCCTTGCACATTTGAAAATGGATATGAACTTTTCACTCTAAGGACAGATTGTTTGGTAGGATATTCATGGGTCACATTTTTTTCTAGAATATTGAGACATTGCTTCATTGTCTTCTGGCACTAATGGTTGTAGTGGAAAAGTCTGAAGCCCGTCTAATTATTTTCCACTGTTTAGGTCACTTGCTTTTCCTCTCTGGAGGCTCATAAGAAGTTTTCTAGACCTTGAACCTTGGTAACATAACCAAATGATGGTTTGGCCTTTGTGTTTCCATATCAACCATTCCTGGAGAAGAAGATTCATTTTTAGTTGTGGATTAATTATGATTCTTAATTTTAGCACAAATCTCTTTTTCTATACCTTTGAATTTTTATTCTGTTTAATTCATCGTGATGCCTTTTTTTGGAAATAATAATGATGTCATGTTCAAAATCATTTTGCTTTTTCCATCTCCATCATTTTTCACTCTAGTCAGTTTTATTTTTTATGCATATTTTCTTAATTAGGTCATTATTCTACTGTTTTCAGTAAACATTTTGCAATATGCCCAAAGGGAAAGTAGCAGAGGTCTGCCCTCCATAAGAATGCACTCTAACAGAGCTCTATCTGACTTGGAAAAAGGGCAATAGGCCAACTCCAGCCCCCTTGAGGCTTCTTGTCTCATATGAGAAGAGGAGGAAAAAGAGGGACTAAGGAATATTTCTGAAGGTCATAGAACAGGAACTCAGATGCATTAAAATCTGAGATTTAATTACAAGAATATACAATGCTTACCCTTCCTAATGCTGGGAAAAATGCCAAAATAATTTTCTCACAAGACTGTTTTGTCCTTGAAGTATTATTTTGTCTTTGAAACAATATTTTTTATACTAGTCTGGACTTTAATCACTACTTGCATTTTTGGCTTCTGTATCTTGCTTATCTGCCTAGACCACATGAATTCCAAGAAACAAAACGTATTACTGTACTAGCTACATAAATGCTGAGAAAACTAAACCTAAAACCCGGAAGAGTTTGCCTATATAAGCCCTGTAAGACCTAAGTTCGGGGTCCAGATTTTCAAGCATTAGCTTGTCTGGGCCCACTGGCATAATAAATACTTGACTCTCCAACCCTCTGAGTGTTGGTTGCTTCTTGCCAAGTCCATTTCCATAACACTAACACTTATTTACTGCCACATCAACAAGACTTCAGAATGAAAATAATGAATCACATCTGAGAGAACTTTAAGACACAGACTTTATTTAATAAGAAGTTCTCAGGGAAACCCAAAGAGGACAGGAAGAAAAAAGTATCCAACAAAGAAAAAGAGAGAAAAAAGTATCCAACAAGTTCCTGATACCTACAGCTATGGCAAATATTAAACATAGCTCAACTTCTAGCCAGATTAACATAAAATCCCACAAAAAAGCCTGATTATCTTTGTGCCTATTACCCAATACACCATGCTGAATTTTCAATAAAAAATTACAAGGCATGCTAAAAAGCAAGAAAAACCAGTTTGAAGAGACAAAGCAAGCATCAGATCAAGACTCAGATATGACACAGATTTTGGAACTATCAGATAGAAAATTTAACACAATTGTGACTAATCATTTAAGAACTGTAATGAAACAGCATATAACATATAAGAACAGATGGTTAATCTAAGAAGAGAGATAGACACTCTAAGAAAGAATCAAAAGGAAATTCTAGAAATCAAAGACATTGTGATAGAAATGAAAAATGCTTTTGATGGACTCATCCATAACTGAACATGGCCAAAGAAGGAACCAGTGATCTTGAAGATATGTCAATAGAAACTTCCAAAAATGAAATACTAAGAAAAGAATTTTTAACAAAAGAAATAGAATATCCAAGAATTCTGGGACAATTGCAAAATATGTAATATATGTGTAATGGTAATACCAGAAGTATAAGAAAGATAGAAAGGAGCAGAAGAAATATTTGAAGTAATAATAACAGAATTTTCCAAAATTAATGACAGCACCAAGCTACAGATTTAGGAAACTTAGAACACCAAGTAGGATAAATACCAAAATCTACACCTAGGCATATTATATGCAAACTGCAAAAAACCAAAGACAAAGAGAAAATCTTGAAAGAATCCAGGCAGGTTGGGAGAGCCTTATCTTTACGAGAATAGAATAAGAATTACATTAAACTTCTCATCAGAAACCATGAGAGCAAGAAGAGAGCAGAATGAGATATTTAAATTGTTCTTTTAAAAACCCAAACACTAGAATTATCTATTAAAATTATGTTTCAAAAGTGAAGGATAAATAAAGACTTTTTTCAGGCAAACATTAACTGAAGTAATTTGACGCCAGTAGATCTGCCTTGCAAGAAATGTTAAAATTTCTTTGGAGAGAAGGAGAATGATATAGGTCAGAAATTTGGATCTACATTAAGAAAGAAAGAGTATATGAGAAGGAATAAATGAAGATAAAATAAAATTTTTATTGCTCTTATTCTTAATTTATCGAATGGATAATGGTTTGTTTAAAATAATATCAGCAGCAATGTAGTGCATATGGACACGTGAAATGAACATTGGTTCATTAGTTATAACAAATATCCCACACTAGAGCCAGATAATAATAGGGGAAGTATGTGTACAAGGGGGAAGGGTATTATGGGAATCTCTGTGCTATCTGTTCAATTCATCTGTAAATGTAAAACTGTTCTTTAAAAAGTGCATTATTTTTATTTCATACTAATAACACAGATTAATGTATTTATTTACTCACTAATTTGTCTTACTTTTTAAAGTACCTACTATATCATAGGCACCATACTTGGGGCACAAGCCCTTATGGAATTCTCATGATGTAGTGAAAACGTAGACTAAATATAGAATATCATACTGGATCAAGTATAACCCAGATCTTAAAATGAAGCGATCATTCCTAGGTGTGCCGTCACTCTCATTGTTACTATTTCTCATTATGGATGAGTTCCTGCATTAGCCTGTAAGGGTAAGCACACACTCTGTGCATTATACATAGACTCAATATATTTTGTCTCCTTTAGCAAATATTTTTTAAGAAAAACATTTGAAATCAAAAGAGGCTTTCACCAGAGTAAGAAACCATATCATACAGTACCTTTATGGTGTTTTTACTACAGAGTATTCTCTGTCTTCTAACTTTTAAGGTCTACACATTCACACAAATGTCAATAATCTCCACACTCTGCTCCCGAGTTTTCTAACTCTGATGTTTGTTGGCTCTGTTATGATTAATACCTAGTCTTCTCTTGGCTGAAGTTTCCTTACATTGTCTAACTTGGTTAAATCACTTGTTCTAAATTAAATAAGTTAATTCATATATTTGTTTACAAAATGATATATTTTTCATCTTGGCTTTCACGGGTGGTATAGGTGAATAGGCTTTTTGCTCTAAGCTTGATTCTGATCCCAAAATATTATCCAGCTTTCACTCTTTCCATGCCACAACTGTTCATTTTACTCTAGTGTTTGCAGCTTGAGACAGCATTCAATACAGTTTATACAAGTTATGACAAAGTTATCTCCTTATCTCATAGGTCTCTTCTTTAAGCAATTTTTCAAGTTTAAATTTTTTAAAAATATCATTGCCATAATTGTTAATGAAAAGAATAGATAACAAAATATGTATAACTAAGAAAGAGCTAAAACTTAGACTTCAGTGGATTTATTAATATTCAATACAATATTTGAAAAAGCAACTGTATGGTGCCTTGGGTAATATATACACCAAATCTAAAGACTAAACTCTATTTCACCTTTTTAAAATAATTTAAAATGCCACATAAACACCCCCCCCCCAAAATAAAAAATGCTTCTTTTTCACAAGGGAAAATAGACATTCTGTTTGTGACAACCAGGGAATTTTCCAAGTAAAGGATTATAGAATTTTATATTTTTACTTTAATGCATTGGGTCTTGTCTGAACTGCTTTAAATTGTCTACAGTACAGCATTTTATGCCATTGTCTTTTTTTTTAAAGTCCTCTATTGTCATTGTTGGTCACTTACAACAAAGCAATGACTTTTTCTTATGCTTAACATTAAATAAAAAATCCTTACTGTAGCTTAAAATATGTTTTCTGATATCACCTCCTGTTTTTTCAACCTCATCTTACCCTGCCCCATGCCTCACTTTTCATATATTGTCTTTCTCTTCTTCCAGTAAACCAAGTTACTCCCCACTTTAGTTTCTTCATTTATATTGTTCACTTTGTTTTGCATTTGCTTTTTTCTCCTTCCAGAATATCACCAACAATCATTCATGACGCTGAGAGGCCTTCATGGCTCCTCCAAACTAAAATATTTCTTGTTTTTATCCTTCATAGTATCCTGCTTTGTTTTTCCATATTTCTTATTGAATATTTTTATGTTTTTTTATTATCTAATTGAATTTACACAAAAATGGAATTCTATGGGGGCAAAAGTCATATTTTATTTTCACACTTTTGGGTACCCAGTGTTTAGATCTGTCCCTGAAACAGAAGGCTCCAATTAATGTTTTTAAATAAAGAATTTATAGTTTTGAAACTTACATTGTGTGGACCTTCAGGTCACTCAGTATAATTGAGTGGAATTAGTGCAGAAAAACATCTGATACAAGTAAAACACAGGAAGACATGCCACCTAGAGAGCCAAAGCTCTTTAATGCTATAATTTATTATAGCATTCATATAAGTATTAAAGTCATGACTGTCAAGTATCAATTATTTTATCATCATTACTGATTATTATATCAACAATGTGATGTTTTACTGTCCTGTTTGATTTACTCTGTAATTGTATTTGTCAGTTACTATGAAGTATTGCCAGGTTTAGCAAATAAAAATACAGCACAGGCAGTGAAATTTAAATTTCAAATAAGTGATTTTTTAAAATTATAAATGTGTTTCATGCAATATTTAGGGCATATTTATACTAAAAATATTACTCATTGATTTCCTGAAATTGAAATTAACTGTCAACTCTAATTAGTTCAGAACTTGAACAGGAAAAAGGAAGAGTGAATCTCTTTACGTTCCAAAAAATCATTAATTACAAAGTTTCTCATAGCATCTTGGAATCTCTAGAATGGCAGGGAATTTAAAGTTCATCTAAGAAGGTGAAATGTACAATACTAAAATACCTCTCATGGGGCATTCAAATGAGGCTTTATTGAAGGCAACTGAATCTATCTCTATCAAGAAGAACTGGGGAACACGTGAGTAGAGCCTTGGGGCAGTGGGAGTGGACCAGAGGGGGTTTGTTTATCCTTTGAAATCTGAGATGATATCCTTGAAGTTGCCTGAAATCTTAAAGGCATGTATAGTTTCAAAGCAAAGCAGAGCCTAAGATTTCTGAAAAGTGTGCATGAAGAATTTTCTTTGGTTCACTTAATATAATTCTCTCGAGGTCCATCCATGTTGTTGCAAATGGCAGTATTTCATTCGTTTTTATAGCTGAGTAGTATTCCATTGTGTAGATGTACCACATTTTCCGTATCCACTCATCTGATGATGGACATTTGGGCTGGTTCCAACTCTTGGCTATTGTAAAGAGGGCTGCGATGAACATTGGGGAACAGGTATACCTTCGACTTGATGATTTCCATTCCTCTGGGTATATTCCCAACAGTGGGATAGCTGGGTCGTATGGTAGGTCTATCTGCAATTATTTGAGGAACCTTCATACCATTTTCCATAGAGGCTGCACCATTTTGCAGTCCCACCAACAATGTATGAGAGTTCCTTTTTCTCCGCAACCTCGCCAGCATTTATCGTTCAGAGTCTTTTGGATTTTAGCCATCCTAACTGGGGTTAGATGGTATCTCAGTGTGGTTTTGATTTGCATTTCCCGGATGCTGAGTGATGTTGAGCTTTTTTCATATGTCTGTTGGCCAGAAAGAGAAATACCACATGTTCTCACTTATTGGTGGGAGCTAAAAATTAATATATAAATTCACACACACACACACACACACACACACAACTGGGGGGGGAAGAAGATATAACAACCACAATTACTTGAAGTTGATACGACAAGCAAACAGAAAGGACATTGTTGGGGGGGAGGGGGGAGGGAGAAGGGAAGGAGGTTTTGGTGATGGGGAGCAATAATCAGCCACAATGTATATCGACAAAATAAAATTTAAAAAAAAAAAAAAAAGAATTTTCTTTAGTTTATGATGGCCAGCATGAGTCAGTATGTAACATAAGACATTTGTGCGTTCTGTTATAGCAAAGTCTATTTTAGGCAGGTTTGTGACCAACATCCTGTCTTAAGAGTTAGCTAAGCACATGATGTAATTCAGGGTAGGTAGGAATGCTCCCTCTACCAGTCAGGGTCTTCCAAAGAAACAGAACCGATAAAATATATGTATAAATGTTTATATCTTACAGAGACTTATTTTAAGGAATCAGCTCGCACAATTGTGGGGGCTGGCAAGTTTTGAAATTCCTAAAGCTGGCCATGAAGCTGGAAACTCAGGCAGAATTTCTGTATTATAGTCTTAAGACAGAATTTCTTCTTCCCTGGCAAACCTTGGTTTTCCCTTTTAAGACCTTCAACTGACTGGATGATCTCCATCCACATTATCAAGTGCAATCTTTATGTAAAGCCAAATGATTATAGATGATAACTGCATCTACAAAATACCTTCAGAGTAACATATAGACTAGCCTTTAACCAAACTACTGTGCACCATATCCCAGCCAAGTTGACACATAAAATTAACAATCACACACACTTTTAATTGGTGTTCATTTAAAGGTTTCAAGGCATTTCATTTCTAATACATGAGAACAACCTCTGATTTGGAGTTAGATGTTCATTGTTTACTGGTTATATAACCTTGAAAAACTCACATAACCTCTCTTTACCTCAGATTATTTTCCCAAAAAAAGACAAAACAATATATAAGTTTAACATAAGGATTGTGTATTTAAATGGTATATTTTATGTAAAAATATATAGCACCACTTTTAATGCATGAGAAGCATTCAATAAATAATAATTTTTGTTTACATTGTCAAATATTGTTATTATTATTATATTGCTGACAATGAATTTTAGAATTAATGCTGCTCTCTGGGTTACCTAACTAGATGTTCAAGGAATACAGACATGCTGCCTTGGTTAATATTCTTCTTCCTGGTAGGTTTTCTAAGGAAGCTCCACATACAAGAAACATCAAAAAGTACAAAATAAAGCACAACTTTGTTTATTAACCAGTCTACTTTCTGACATCTTCAGTAAGCCTTTGCGTAATCCCAGGCTGTGAATTGAGTTCCCCCTCTAAAACTCATGTTGAAATTTAATTGCCAATGTAAATATATTAGTAGGTGGGTCTTTAAGAGGTGATTAGGTCATGAAGCTCTGCCCTCATGAATGGATTAATGCTGTTTTTGAGGGAATGGGTTAGTTATTCTAGTTGGCTCCTCATAAAGGATGAAGTTCAAACCCATTTCTCTCTCTGTCTTGTAAGCTCAATTGCCCTTCCACCATGTCATGACACAGCAAGAAGGCCCTCACCAGATGCCAGTGCTGTGCTTTTGGACTTTGCAACCTCTAGAACTGTGATAAATACATTTCTTTTCTTTATAAACTACACAGACTCTGTATTCTGTTACAGTAACAGAAAACAAGCTAAGACACCCAGTTGTTATCCTAAAATGTGACCATTTCGAAGAATAATTTATCATTTGGTGGGAGAGAGGACAGAAGGAAGGAGGTTCAGAAGCAAGTGTGGAAGAAACTTCAAATGCACACCGTTAGCAAACCTGTCTGAGAGCAGGTCTCCTTAGGAGAAAGAAGACCTATGCCTGAAGGGGAAGCAGAAAAAAAATTAGAAACATACTTAAAATACAGCAACTCTGCCTACCTTTCTTAAGTCTGCGAATCTTTTTACAAGAAACTAGACTTAATTAAAACAAATGAACACCACTTTTTCCTCCTGCATATTCTCTTGTAGGTCAACAGTTGTGGGGCAGCCTTGAGTTCCCATTCTTCTGAGTGGGGACAGTAAGTGAACAACAGGAGGGATCAGGGCTCATCAGAGGTAGGTGGAGAGAGAAGCCATGGGAAAAGGCTGTCTGGGCAGGTAGGAGATTGGAGTCATTGCGATTTTAAAAATAGAGAAAAAGTCATCTTATATCATAGTCTCAGACTGTTGTGGACTAGTAATGTCTTGCTTAAATATATAAATCAGTGCTGTATTTTTCAATTTTTTAATAATTCCCAGACCACTTTTGTAATTTTTGTCATATCCACATAAACCCATTCTATTTCTTAATATTTTTATTAAATCAAATGACCCTTGATTTCTTTAAAAATTTAGCTTCATCCTGTGTAATGATTTATGTGAAATCATGTGTATTATTATGTGTGTGCAGGTATATATCACATATAAAATAAATTTTAAATCTGCCTATGTAAACTGTCTAAATCTGTAATTCATACAACTAATTGGAAGTGCATCATGCTTTTTGTAAAAAAATAATCTTATTTAGGTGGAAATATAGGTTTTAAAAAGCTATTTCCTGAACTCCTACTATCTCAACAAATATTTTTCATTTATAACATGAGGAGTTGTTCTATGCACTGTGGATGCAGAAATAATTAAAGCAGTCAAAACTGTCACATTCATTGACTTTACTTCCAAGTGGAGTAACAAAGAAAAGTTTTAAGTAATGTTTTGTGCCGTAAAGATAATAAAACAGGTTAAGAAGAAAGTAAGTAACAGAGAGGATAAATTTTTAATTTTAATATGCTTGGCTAAAATTTTTAATTTTAATATGCTTGACTATCATCCAGAGGCATGATTGTCCAAAAAAAAAAAAAAATCCCAGTTAAAAAATAGAAACATAAAGTCCATTCTATAAAAATAAGTAAACAAAAGCTCAGGTGAATCATCAAGCAATCACAAATTACTAAATAGGAAAATGGATTGTCCAAATAGTGAAGACCAACAGAGGTGCAGAGAAAAGATTCTTGTGGTTGCAAAACTCAAGAAAAAAAAAGCCATAAACACTGCTTATTCTTAATTAAGTGGCGCAAGCCTAAGATTCAAAAACAACTATTATTTGTTTGTAAAAATGGAAATGGGCTGTCTGGACTGATGAGAGGAGTTTCCTTGGAACTGGCTTGACTTGGAGGAAAAAAAAGTGGAGAAGGATGAATGGAAAATTATACACGCAACCCACATAGCAAGTTAATCCAAAGGGACATGAGAGATTTTTCACATCACTGTGACCTGCCTGCCAGTGGCTGACTTCAACATTTTTGGATAAATAAAAGTTAACAAATTAGCTTTTAAATAAATTTATTTGTAATAAATAAACACACCAACCTAGGGCATAAAAACATTACCCACAAGCCTGAAATACAATACTGACCCATTCTTTAAAAAAAACCTCCTACAAATAAGCAGGGTAGCAAAAAAAAAAAAAAAAAAAAAATTTCATTCAAACGTAAGTTATTAAAATGGAACCAGCAACAATATAAATTCTAAATTGTCTAAGAAAATTCCAGAATGCATATTGGAGTTCCTAGAGCAATCCCTAAAACTATAGCAAAATATGTAACTTGTATTAGTGCATTTCTATTGCTTATAACAAAATACCTTAAACTGGGTGATTTATAAAGAAAACAAAATTTATTGCTTACAGTTTCTGAAGCATGGGAGTCCAAAGTCCATCTGGTGGTGGCTACAGTGACCCAGGGGTCTCATATTGCAAGGTGGTGGAAGCAGAGAGAGCAGAGAGAGAGAGACAGACTCTGCTCTTCTTTTAAAGCCCTTAGAACCAAGCCCCTGACCACCACTTTTAATCCATTCACTACCGCACAATCCCACAATCCAATCACCTCTTCAAGGTTCCACCTTTCAATTACTGTAATTAGATTTCCCACCCTCCTAACAGTTACAATGGGGACCAAGTTTCTAACACATAAAGCTTGGGGAACACAATTAAGCTTCAGTGAGTTTGGGGGGGGGGACATAATTCAATCCACTACATAACTAAAAAGTAAATAGATAAGTTAAAATAAAATTTAAAACACACTCAAATACTTAAAAAGAAAAAAGGGACACAGGAACCAAAAACAGAGTACAAACAGAAAACAAATAGTAAAATGAAACAAACTAAGCATATTAACAATTCCATTAAGTGTTATTGTACTAAATAAACAGTTAATAACAAAGGAAGAGGTTATCAGAATAGATATATATATAAAAAAGAAAAGAATACTACATAGCAATAACAAGGAATGAACTATTGGCATACCCACAATTTGAATGAATCTCAAAAAACATTATGATGAGTGAAAGAAGCCTAATACAAAGTATGCGTACTCTATACTTCCATTTATATAAAATTCTAGAACAGGAAAATTGTTTTAGTCTGTTTGTACTGCTATAACAAAATACCTGAGACTGGGTAACTTATAAACAACAGAAATTTATTTCTCACAGTTCTGGAGGCTGGAAGTTCAAGATCAAGGCACTGGGTGGAAGTACAAGATCAGCATGTCTGGTGAGGGTCCGGTCACTGCTTTCAAGAGGGTGTATGTTGCTGTGTCCTTTGGAGAAGACAAGTATTATGTTCCTCACATGGCAAAAGGAACAGAAGCGGGCAAACCCACCCCTTCAAGCCCTTTTATAAGGGCCCTTATTTCATCCAAGAGGGCTCTGCTCGCACAATGTAATTACCTCCTAAAGGCCCTACCTCTTAACACTATCATATTGACCATTAAGTTTCAACATATGAATTTTGGAGGACAAGTTCAGAATGCAACATAAATTAATTTCTAACAACAGCAACCGAAAAAAAAAAAAATCAGAAGATTGGGTGTTTGTAGGAGGTTGAAGGCAAGATATTGGAAAGGGGCATGAAGAAACTCTAGATATACATTAATATTCTGTATCTTGGTAAGAATATGATACACAGGTGCATGTATTTGTTAAAATTTAGCAAATGTACACTAAAGGTTTACATATTTTATTGTATGCAAGTTTTATATCAAAGGAAAAACTATATAAATATTAAAGATAATACTTCATTATTATGTATTTAATGTGCATATAATATATAATATATAATTATTCTGTATATACTGTTATAATATCAGTATACTGATTTCTGCAATTTATGTTGAGAAATGTCAAATAATAAAATAGTTGATGTATGTCTAGAAGAATTTATGTGTAATAAATTTTTGTATGATTTTTACATGATATATGAAGAATTTATATAAATATATATGTTATAAATACAAGTAAATTAGAATGCTAATTATAGAATCATGGTATATGAGTGTTCAATATAAAATTCTTTCAACATTCCACTATATCTAGAAATTTTTTTGTAAGAAAATGTCGTAACATAAATAGGCCAACACAGAATTAAAGAAGGAAAATATTTTGACAAAACACTGATAAATCCAATAACTAAATGAATTTTGTCTTAGTTAAATTGATAGGAAAATTGACAAATACTAGTAAGAATATAGAAAGTTTAAACAAAATTGCAACAGCTGACTATCAAAATAATGCTACATGATGAGTCACTGAAAATTCAGCAACCTAAAATTTCAGTTTTTTCTGCTCATAGATCTGAGGTTGCCCAGGCAACTCTGTTTTAGATTTCTGTAAGTGCAATGCCTTTGCTTTACTGGAGACAGATGGGTTAGCTGGGGTACATCGGTCCATGCCAATGGAAAAAGTAAAACAAAACAAGTGGAAAGTTGTGAGATATCTAAAGTCCTACACTCCAAACTGGCACACTGTCATCTCTGCCCCTATGCCATTGGTCAAAGTAAATCATATGTCCAAGGTCAAAATCAAGGGGCAAATAAATGCACTCTATTTATGATGAGGCTATGGCAAGAATGCAGATGAAGGAAGAGGCAGAGAACTGGGGCTAATTGCAGAGTCTACTACAAACACAACATAACAAATACAGCACCCTCAAACAGAAGAATACAGATTATTTTCAGTTTCATGCACAATGTGTACAAAAATTGTTTATTTGCTGAGCTATGAGGCATCTCTCCACCCATTTTAAAGGACACATGAAATCATGTGAAGTATTTTCTTTGACCAAGGAATTAAGTTACAAACCAACAACAAATGACAACTCAGGCAATTAAAACTAAGAAATACATTGCTAAATACCCTGTAGCTCAAAGAACAAATTGCAATGAAAGATGGAAAATATTTTTAATTCAATGATAACAAAAATACTGGATATCAAAGTCCATGGGCTGCAGCTAATGTCATTCACAGAGGGAAATTAGTAGACTAATGTGTATGTATTTAACCTAAAGAGACAAATAAAATATCAATGATTTAAAAATCCATTAAAGCATTTAGATATGTCAAGTACAACCAAAAGAAAGAAAAAAGAAAATAATGAAACTATGAAATTAAAATAATAAAATCAAAAAAAATAATAATAATAGAAAGAATCAAGAAAACCAAAATTTGGTATTTGAAAAAACCCATAATATTGATAAATTCCTTATGAATTTGTTCAAGGAAGAAAGGGAGGCAGGAAATGGATAAATTTCTGGAAACATACAAACTACCAAGTCTGAACCAAGAAGAAATAAAAAACCTGAACAGACCAATAACAAGCAACAAGATTGAAGCAGTAATCAGCAGTTTCCCAACTATGAAAAGACCAGGACTGGATGGCTTTATTGCTGAATTCTACCAAACATTTAAAGAGGAATTAATAACAATTCTTTTCAAACTATTTCAAAAAAATTGAAACAGAGGCCATTCTCCAAAACTCATTTATGAGGCCAGCATCACCCTGATACCAAAAACAGGCAAAGATGCAACAAAAAAGAAAACTACAGGCCAATATCTTTGATAATCATAGACACAAAAACCCTCAACAAAATATTAGCAATCAGAATGTATCAACACATCAAAAAAATTATACACCATGCTCAAGTGGGATTCATCCCAGGGATGCAAGGATAGTTCAACATACACAAGTCAATAAATGTGATACACCATATTAACAAATCAAGGACAAAAAACATACAATTATCTTAATAGACACAGAAAAAGCATTTGGCAAAATTCAACATCTCTTCATGATAAAGACTCTCAGCAAATTAGGTATAGAAGGAAAGTATCTCAACACAATAAAAGCCATATACAACAAACCCACCATGTAATAACATCCCAAGTAGGGAAAAGCTGAAGCTTTTCCCTTAAGAACAGGAACAAGACAAGGATGGCCACTCTCACCACTCCTATTTAACATAGTATTGGTAGTAGTAGCCAGAGCAATCAGGGAAGAGAAAGAAATAAAGGACATCCAGACTGGAAAAGACAAAGTTGAACTGTTCCTGTTTTTTTTTTTTTTTTTTTTTTTTGTCGTTTTTTCGTGACCGGCACTCAGCCAGTGAGTACACCGGTCAGTCCTATATAGGATCCGAACCCGCGGCGGGAGCATCGCCGCGCTGCCAGCGCAGCACTCTACCAAGTGCGCCACGGGCTCGGCCTGAACTGTTCCTGTTTATTGGTTATGTGATTCTATTATACAAAAATCTAGATACTCTACAAAAAAACTCATAGAGCTGATAAGCAATTTTGGTAAAGTTGCAGGATACAAAATACACAAAAATCAGTACCATTTTTAAGCTCCAACAATGAAGTAGAAGAGAAAGAAATCGAGAAAGCAAGCCCATTTACAATAGTCATCAAAAAAAAAAAAAATAGAATATGTAGGAATAAATTTCAACAAGGAGGTGGAAGACCTCTACAATAAGAACTACAAGCCAACTGCTTAAAAAAATTAAAGAGGACACAAAAAGATGGAAAGACATTCCATGCTCTTAAATTGGAAGAATTCACATTGTGAAAATGTCCATAGTACCCAAATCTGCAGATTAAATGCAATCCCCATCAAAATGCCAATGCCATTCTTCACTGAAATAGAAAAAGCAATCCTAACATTCATATGGAAAAAGACCTTGAAAAGACAAAGCAATACTGAGCAAAAAATAAAATCAGAGGCATAATACTACCTGACTTCAAATTATACTTCAAAGCTATAGTAACCAAAATAGCATGGTAGTGGCCTAAAAACAAACATTAGGACCAATGAAACAGAGCAGAAAACCTATAAATCCACCCATATGCTCACAGCCAACTGGTATTTGTTGAAGGTACCATGAACATATACTTGAGAAAAGACTGCCTTTTCAATAAACGGTGCTGGGATAACTGGACATCCATACGTAGAAGAAAGAAACTAGACCCCTCCTCTTGCCATATGCCAAAATCAGCTCAAAGTGGACTAAAGACTTAAATATAAGACTTGAAACTATAAAACTCCTAAAAGAAAACATAGGAGAAACACTTCAGGAAGTAGGACTGGGCAAAGACTATGAATATGACCCCAAAAGCACAGGCAGCAAAAGAAAAAAATAAATAAGTCTCATTATATCAAAGTAAAAAGTTTCTGCACAGAAAAAGAAACAACTAACAGAGCGAAAAGACAACCTACAGAATGAGAGCAAATATATGCAAACTATGCATCTGACAAGGGATTAATACCCAGAATATACAAGTAACTGAAACAACTTAGTAAAAAAACAAGTAACCTGATTAAAAAGTGGGCAAAGGAGCTATGTAGGCATTTCTCAAAGGAAGATATGCAAGTGGCCAACAGGCACATGAAAAAATTCTCAACATCACTAAGTATCAGAAAACGCAAATCAAAACCAAATTGAGATATCATCTCATCCCAGTTAGACTATTACCAAAAAGACAGAGAATAACAAATGCTGAGTAGGATGCAGACAAAGGGGAACCCTCCTAACCCTGTTGATGGGACTGTAAATTAGGCAGGCATAATGGAAAATAGTATGGAGATTCCTCAAACAAACCATGGATAGAACTGCCATACCAGCCAGCCATTCCACTGCTGGATATATACGCAAAGGAATGGAAATTATCATGTCAAAGTAATATTTACACTCCCATATTTATCATAGCTCTATAGTCAAGATTTGGAACCAACCTAAACATCCAGCAGTGGAGGACTGGATAAGGAAAATGTGGTACATATTCATACATAATGGAATACTACTGTGCCATAAAAAAGAATAAAATTCTGCCATTTGCAGCAACATGGATGCACTAAGAATATACATTAAGTGAAAATATGTTAAGTGAAATAAGCCAGGCACAGAAAGAGAAATATTCACATCCTCACTCATAAGTCAGAGCTAAAAAAAAAATAAACAAAAAAAGAAAGAAGAAAAGATACAACAATCACAATAATTCATTGAATTTTCAAAAGGATAGAACAGAATTGAGGCTACCAGAGGTGAGAAAGGGGGATGGGGAGGGGGATTAGCAAGAAATTAGTGAAGGGCCACAAAAAATGATTACTTTGAATATACTAATAATCCTGTTTTGAGCATCACATATTGCAAATAGGCACTAATATTCAATGCTGTATGCCACAGATATGTACAATCATGTTTTAATAATTTTTTAAGAAAAAAGAAGGCACAATATGAGGAATAAAAAAATTTATAAATTCCATAGACATTGACAAGCTAAATAAGTTTATTTTGAATAAATTTATGACAATAAATTTTGTTTAATCTTTTCGTTCATTGAGCTAAATAATTTTTTGTATAAGATTGTACTTCTACAAAAATGTTTAAAAAATAAATGAAATAATCAGCTTAATACAATAATAATAACTAACATTAACTGAATGCTGATTTAATGCCAAAAACTTTTGTAAACTTTTGATTGGCATACATCATCTCATTTAATTCTCACTAAGCCCCTACGAGGTAGATAGTTTTATTATTCCTACTTTAAAAATAAGAAAACTAAGACTTAGAAAGTTTAAATCATTTGAGATTAAATATTTTCCCCTAATTTGAACTAGTTCACGGAACTAACCAGAGATACAAGTACTCAAGGAGGAAATAGCAAGACAACAGAAAAGCTGCAACATTGTTTGGCAGAGCTCATGAAAAGTGAAGTAAAATAAAGTAAAATAAAATCAGTACATAAATGAAGACACACTGAAAGCAACACAAAGGAAAGTAGATTAAAAATGATCCAAATAACAAGAGGGGACTGAGAAGAATAAGAAAAACAGGAGTATTAATGTGTCACAAAACTGAGGAAAGATACTGATTCCATAAAAGGACATTGTGAATGATAACCGAAGCAAGGAGGTTGTATCAGTTAGGGAGTACATTGTACTACATGTAAAGAAATTCCTTTCTGTCAAGCTGTAGTCACAAAATTGCTCTCCAACTTTCGGTAACTTTCTATTTCACAAGCAGGAAAAAGATGGTAGCAACCAAACAATAGATATGGTGCTTATATAGGTAAATCTTAACATACTCTGAAATCTCCTGTAGTTTTCCATTTACATTTCCTTGGGCAGACTTGTCACATATGTAAACACTGCTGCATTGAAAGCCAGGAAATGTAGGAGCGCGTGTGGGTGTGGGTGTGTTTAGGCTAGGGCATTGCAACACTAAAGTGATTCTGTTAGTAGAGGACAGTATGGATATTGGATAGGGACCTTACAGGGCCACACAGGTTAAATTAATGATTGCAATTAGCAAAAAGGATGTCCCTGGTGATACCGGTAAAAAATAGTTTCAGTGATGTGGTAGAATCAGGAGCCAAATTAGAATTAAAGGAGGGTAAAAAGAAGTGAAGAAAGGTAAAAAGCACGCAAAGACAAAATTTTCATCAAATTTGACTCAAAAGGAAAGAGTATCTAAAGAGAGTCTGAGGGACAGTATGAGCTTTAAGCACTAAATGATTATACAGACATTCAATATTTTATTTTTATTAATTTTCTGTAAGTTTATAAAGTTTTGAATTAAAACTTGTTTCAAATTCCCCCAAAATATCTGTGTATGTATACCCAAATATGAACATGAATCCATGTGAATACTCATGCATGGATATGCATCGAAATTATTTATTTATTTTGGATATAAAATTTATATTTATGATTCTTTTATGACAACCATGAAGGGTCTTCTGATCCGGAATCCAGCACCTTATCCATTAGGCCACATGGCCAGCTGGTTGCATAGACATTTCTGACTCGAGTTGCAAGATCTTCTGTTCCTTAAATTGTAAAATTGTGGGTAGAGTCTCGTGAAATAAAGTGCAGCGGAAGATCATTATTTAGTTAAAAACCAAATCCAAATGTTACCTTCAAGAATGCCAATTCAGCAGTGGCCTCTGACCTACCTGTGGACTTGAAGCCACGTGGCCTAAGTGAGAATCACTTATTTCTCACTGGTGGGAGGAAATGATGTGTGAAGCCTAGAATGAATGGGTGAATGCTCCTCTACTGCTTTAAAAGACACGTACTGAACAGGGCAAAGTTAAAAACGCTGTGCAGAAAGTTTAGCAACATTTTAATTCTTCTCTTGCTCTTCCTCAATGAAGGTAAAGGCTGGGGACCATTTCGAACATGTGGAGTAGGATGGGGAAGCAGGGTGAACTTTTTATAAACTTTCTGAAAAAATAGTGTTTACACAAGTGCTTATGATAAGTGAGTAGATCAGTCCAACCCTATCCCTTTACTGTGAGGAATGCATGAGGAATTTTCAGCTGAGGAAAGAGAATTTCCTTTTAGTTTGGCTGGGAAACCTTTAGAATAATTGAATATTTCATTTAGAATTTAGATTTCAAAGTTAAGCCTTTCCAGTTTTAGAGACAGAAAGGAAAAGAACATCTTTTCTGTTTTGTATTTTGCTTTCTTGATGAATAATTACTTTTTTTTTGCACTGCATTGAAACCGTGTATTTCTCAATTAATTTACTGAAAATACTTAAAGATATAAAGCACAATTATGTCCTATTTTCTATTAAAATCAGACAATTAATATTGTTTTTTCTCCTTATTTAATTTTTTATGCATTTTTTCTACTGTCCTATGGTGCTCAGCACTATGCTCAAGATATTTATAGGTCCAATAAATATTAGCCGATTTGGTTTAAATATTGACATAGTTTGCTTTGCACACTAAAATATGAAGTTATAAGGATGTTAAGAAATAAGTATGCATTGGGATTTAGTAAAAATAATAATATAGACATCATTCTAGAGGAAATTTATTCTATCCCTTTCCATCTCTGAGTGATCATTTTTGCATAAGTATTACCTTTGGTTTCAATAAAGATGTATAACTCTGGAATTATTTAATTTTATGGAAGGAACACAGTCAACCTAAGGCCTAAAATAGTTCTTTTCTAAGAGACAATTTGTTGGTTACAAGTCTCTTTGTACCTCTCCAGTCCACCAAAATATTAAGCTTAATCAGATAGAGCTATAGGCCATATTGCCATATTTACAAAAGTGTCAATATCTCATATCTGCCATTGTAATAGGAGTTAAGGTACAGATTTATAGACATATTAGATAGACACCAAAAGAGAATAATGATACATTTGGAGTTTTTAAAGCAAATGTAACCATGTGGCTTTCTTCATCTGAAGTAATATTTAACGAGACATGACAATTATTACATCTGCCGAGCCCAGCACAACTTCTTTCTTTCTTTTTTTTTTTTTTTTTTGGCTTTTTGTGACCGGCCGCACCGCGCTCAGCCAGTGAGCGCACTGGCATCCCTGTATAGGATCTGCACCGGCCATCCTTATATAGGATCCGAACCCCGCAGTGGGAGCACCACCGCGCTCCCAGCGCCGCACTCTCCCGAGTGCGCCACAGGGTCGGCCCACAACTTCTAATGGAAACAGTTCCACTCCGAGCTTTTATGAGAGGATTGCTCTCTATACCTAGTTTTATGTATTGTGATACGACTCGTCAACACCTTTATTAGGCTATAGTTAGATGCTGCATCCTAGAAAAGTCTATCCATGCCAGACAATGAGGGTGCTCAGTGGAAAATGTTCTAAATGGCAACGCAATTGTTATTCAAACCTGAATTAGGAAGTACAGAGTATGGTTGCCTTCTTTTCTTTGTGTTAATGTCCAATAATTGTTTTCACATAGCTTCTAGGAATAGAACAATCATACTTATGGGAAACCTGTTGGATATGGTTCAGAAGGGCCTAATGCCATCCCTGCCCCCACTGCCACAGGTATGACACAAAGAGTGGTGAAGATATGGGCACATAATATCTTACGTTGGCTAAGTCCATCAAAGTTTTCTTTGGGAGACTTTACGTGGGAATTATACATCCCCTTCCAATTAGGTTACTAAGATGAGCTATAATTCTAGGGCTGGTATTGTCAATATGGCCCATCACATGGAACAACCTGGTCCAAGAGAGACAAAAACGGGAGAGAGGGATAGAGAGATTGAGTCACTGCAACAACCATTTCTGAATTCAAGGATAAACTTTTACTTATCAGTTCTATACACCTATAAATTACATTTTCTGTTTATGCTACTTTGATTTGGGTTTCCATTAATTGTAATTGAAAGTATCCCAATTAATACAGCCCTATTGAATTAAGGCCCCACCCTTATGACCTCATTTAACATTTATTACCCTCTTATAGGCCCTTTCTCCAAATACAGTTATATTGGGGGTTAAGGATACAACATATAAATTTCAGGGAATGTAATTTAGTACATAACAGAAGAATAACACCAAAATCTTCCCAAATGTGGTACCAAACATCTACTAACAGATCCAAGATTCCAGCAAACACCAGTCAAGATAAATAAAAACAACAACAACAAAAACACAGCAAGTTTTATCATGATAAAACTACTAAAAATAAAAAATAAAGAGAACATTCTAAAAGTAGGCAGAGAGCAACAATGCATAACCTATAAGGAATTAACAATAGAAATAACAGCTAACTTCTCATCAAAAACAGTAGAGGTCAGGTGACTGTGGATTGACATCTTTAAAATACTGAAAGAAGGTCTACTATGACATTCAAAAAAAGTATTGTTCAAAAATAAAGGTAAAATAAAGATATTTTCAATAAGTGATAAATAGGAGTGTTTTGGTCAGCATAAATGCACACAAGAAGTGCTAAAGGAAGTTTTTTCAGGTTGTAGAAAAAATTCAAAGCTGGAGGAAGAAATGTGGAACATCAGAAATTATAAATGTATACATAAGCATAAGACAATATTTCATTCTTTTTATTTAAAAATTATGTATGACTTTAAGGCAAAAACCATAATGCTTTTCTCTGGGAATTATAACACATGCAGATATAATATATATGACAATAACAGCACAAAGGACGGACATAAATGGAAGTATACTCTTAGAAATAGGAATCTAGACTTTAGACATGTTACCTTCTCTTCGTTTCCTCTGTCTCTTTGATTTTGTTTGTGCTGTATCACAGCTTCTCTTTGCAGCCTGGAAAATTTCACTCGACTTTCAAGACTCAAGCATGTGACTCTACCTGAAGCACTTTCTTGAGAATTTTCAGGATAAATATATGCTCTGGGCTTCATTAACACGAATGACAGCATTGCTCCATTGTGTTATAACTATCCTTTATGACAGTCCTCTGCTAGACCCCTTGAGAACAGGCACTGTATTTTATTGTTCTTTGTATCTGCCTTAGCTCCTACCAATATATCTACCTCCTGGTAGACACTTAAATGCTCATTAAGTGAAAAGATGATTTAATGAATGAAGGGATGATTGAGTGAAATAATGCATTTTTGAGAGAAAGGGAAATCAATGAGAGAGAGAAAGGAACTTTTAGGGAAAAGAAATTCAGTTTGGGTATGCTAAGTTTTTGGTGTCAATCATGTCAAGATGTTATAAAAGCTTTGAAATGTGGATTTGGATTATGAGAGAAACTCAGGATTTAGAAATAGAGCTAGAGGTCATAGATGAGACTAATCTCATTGTAAGAAAATGAAAAGCACAAAAAAGAGAAGCTCCTAGAAATCTCTTGAAATAGAACTTTTTTTGCTTTAATCACATGACTGCTAACCTCTAGCAGTGTAAGACTTTATCCAAAATTTTATGTGTTTCATTCTGTAAAAAAGATTTTGACTATATAAACTCTGGTTATCAATGGAAAAATGTTTAATATGTTACAGCAGGCTTATTGCCTAACCAGACTTGCTCTGGCTCCTGGTTTTCATAAGTTAACTTCCTACTGTTTAAAATGGGGCTTTCTCCCTTCATAAGTTCTTTATCTTCTGCTTTCATGATTAACATCTGGCATCAATAATATGGTAATTTGGGAAACAATTTTGATCATAAGTTTTTTTTGAGAATCTGGTTTGTTTGGAATTTTATTTTTATTACTTACACATGGTGCCATTCTTTCTCTTTTTCTCTCTCTGTCTTTAAAATGCAAAATTAAACATTGACTAACTTATTTCCACATCTTGAGGTAATATTGCTTGTACTACATGAACTATCATGAAAATTTGTTGAGTTTTGTTCGATTACTTTAACAGATCATTGGATTTCTCCTGTGGAAAGGTTTTGTTTTAGCAACGCTAATTTATTCACTTTACAGATGGTTTTCTGACATTGGAAAGACATTCTATCTCTATTTAATGAAAAAAAAAAAAAAAAGGTATGTGTATCATTGAAGGTCTTAGGCCCTGAGAAAGCAAAGGGTAGAGTTCTTGTAAATTTCTTAAAAATGCATTTAATGAAAGACCCTTGGAACTTAGAACTGGAAGAACAGTTAATTTCATCAATGATTTAAGCTCATTTTTTTTCAAATGACAAAACTGTGAGGCCCAGACAGATAAACTATTTCAGTTTGCTATCAGCTGGTGGCAAGGCTAGACTGAGATAAAACTCAGATCACCCAGGCAAACTATGTACTCTTTCTACAACCAGGACAAATTTACAATACTACATAGCACATGTTTTAACATGACATTTTTCAAACTGTGCCTACATCTTCAATTACTCATGATATAGTCATGTTCAGTTGCCTATTTTACAGAGAAGAAAAAAATTGAATTGGTAAAAATGGGAATATTTATATAAAAACTCCAGCTTCCTTGTCCCTCATTGGCTATTTCTACGTAATCTCTCAGTCCCCATCGTGTTTGATCCCCAGTTGCCCACCATGGTAATTGCTTGTTGCCACACACTTTATTAGCTTTCTTTGATTTTTGGCCTCACTTACCCCTTAATTCTTTCCTGGGATAACTTCCAATGATTATTAACTGTTCACACCCAAATCCTTGTCTCAGAATCTAATTTATGGATAACTGAAATTAGGACAAAGGGAGAAGTGGAAAGTAAATATTCATCCTTTCCAGCCTCTAAAGAGAAGTGGGAAATGGAAAATGCAACTTGGGATGGCTTTTGGCATAACCAACCAACCATTTCTTCTATAGTGTCTATTAATCACATTTAACAGATAAGGAAATTAAAGTCTGGATATATTGTGAGTTGCCTGAAATAATACAAGGAGTCAATGCTGTGACCTACATAGTCTGTTATTTACTTGCCACCAACTACAGTATGTGAAAGCATGTTCCCTGTGGCTGGAGTAAAGCAGAAATAGAAGTAGACCGAACTTTTTTTGCCTTTGTTGATTCTGCAATTTCTTTTGTCCGCTTTTCAAATGAGAAATAACATTTTAAATTTCTTATTTATAGTGATTTTTGTGGTTTGTTTTTATAATTAAAACGTCTACTACTATTTACTGGTCAATATATATTAGATACTTGTGTACTTACAATGTTACTATATATTTTGCAATTTACTTTTCTATAATCAATGAGCCCATTGTCTAAGAGGATAATCTAGTCATTGAGGTTATGGCTGAGATGAAGAAGAAAGATACACTTAAAGGGAAAAAACAAACAAAAAACAATGGCTGCTGCTTTCAATCAAGTTTCTTCTTCATCTCAGCCATAACCTCAATGACTAGATTATCCTCTTAGACAACAGACTAGTTGATTACAGAAAAGTGATTATACTAGGACCTAGGATTCTGATAGGGCTTCTAGTTTCTATTTTTTTCTAAAAATCTCATATAGACATAGCATAATGTTTTGACACATTATCTCTTGCTAAATTTAGACCAATTAATTTTTCACTATCCTTGGTATGTTGGCATTTTTTTAGCCTTTCCCACTCCCCTAGACAAAGTATATAACTCAATAAATGCTCACTAAAAGAATTGTGAGTAAAGGCTGACTTTCCACAGAGAAAAAAAAGAGTAGTGTTCTCTGCATTTTTATTGCTTTCCAGGGATACTGTTAGATGTCACCGTACAAGAAATAAATGCCACCACCACCATCCTAAATAAAGGGTGGAAAAAAGAAAAAAAAAAAAACAAAAAGAAAAAAACTTCAGAGCAGTTACACTTTTTTGCAAAAGCGTTTTATGTGCTTGGAATCACACAATTTTTGATGAATTATGTTGTGTAATTTGTACCATCTGGAATCAAAATAGTTGTCATTTAATAAAGCAGATAAAGAACATTTGGACATCTTTACAATATGATTGTAAAATAAGCCACCTTTTGATTGTAACAAAATATATACAGAAATAAATTTTTTTGCCAACTTTTTTTCTTGTGTTAGTGAAATATGAGAAATTAAATGTAAAACTAGTTTTCTAGTAAACTTTTCCTTTGAGCTTGCCAATAAAGAGATCATATAATTCTTTCCAGATTTGCATTGGTTTGATTCTGTTGGTATAGGTGTATGCATGTGTGTGTGTGTGTGTGTGTGTGTGTGTGTGTGTGTGTGTGTGTGTGTGTGTGTGTGGAGCAGAGCGTGCTAAATAGACTATCATTTTGGAATATTCATCCTCATTTACCACTATGCACAATTTAAATTTAGTAGAATTACAACATACTTTTGGCATGAAGTCTCTTTAACTAATTATTTGGTATTTAATTGCAAGTCTGATTGGTATATATTTTCATGGCTTTCATAAAGATCATCTCAAATCAGCATAAGCTCATTATATTTTCTTGTAACATGTTCAAATTCATAACTCCATTTCAGTATGATAACTCTGAATATTAATTTATTTGCCCTCAGGCTCCTGAGTCGCAGCTGTTTCTTTTACAAACACAGAAGATTTGATGTGGCAATTCTCATTTTATTCTGTTGAGATCTTTTGCCAAACATTTGGAATTGTTCCTTCGGACCAAAAGATTTTGTCAGATAACTTAGAATTGTTGCACTATCTTGGTCATTTATTATTGCTGAGAATTTAGACTGATCGTTTATTCTTTGTAAAGTTTATTTGCTTAGATTCTCAGAATAAAAGTGTCCATTTTCATAAACAATGAACTGGTTTTATTCAATAATTTGTGAATTAGTTTTATTTCTATCAGAAATTATATATGTTTATATTTAAAGTTTGATATATTTTGCAGGGTTAATAACTGAGGATTGACTCTAGCAGTGACTGGTATGTTTTCTTATTTGGGGATGTTTTGTACTTCAGCATTTTTAAAGAGTCAATTGGACAAATCTTAAAGCTACAGCAACTTAATGCTTCCAGATTGTCCTCTAAGCATTAAAAACTCCCAGCATAAGTATTTGTGAATATTAATGAGTAGTAACGCATTGTCTGCCAAAATATGGGGAAAACACACAGATAGTCTATTATTATGTACTTTTATTAGTTACTCAATAAAATAAGAAAAGGAAACATTACATTTTCAGATGCTGTCTTAGTCCATTTGTGCTCGTACAACAAAATATCTGAGACTGAGTAATTTATGAAAAGCAGAAAACTATTCGTCACAGTTGTGGAGGCTGGCAGTTTAAGATCAAAGCACCAGCTCAGGAGGGTCTGGTCGCTCTGCTTCCAAGATGGCACCTTGTTGCTGCTTCCTCCAGAGGGGAGCAGCACTGTGTCATCTCATGGCATTGAAAATAAAGCCCATTTTTTTTAAGGGCTTTAATCCCATTCATGAGGGAGAAGCTCTCATGGTCTAATCAATCACCTCTTAAAGACCCTAACTCTTAATACTGTCACATTGGCCATTAAGTTTGAACACCTGAATTTTGGAGGGCACACATTTAAACCATAGCACATGTCTACTGTTACAGGATGAACTGTGTACCCCCCAAATCCAGAGATGTACACACACTGAGGAAAGACCAGGTGAAGACATAGAAAGAAGGCAGCCATTTGTAAAGCCAAGGAGGAGGTCTCAGGAGAAACCAAACTTGGTTTTGGATTTCCCAACCTCCAGACTGTGAGAAAATGTTTTTCTGTTGTTTAAGGCACACAATCTGTGGTATTTTATTATGGTAGCTTTAGCAAACTAATACACCTACCATATCAAAGAAATCTGTGTTTTGAAAAGAGAGAGGCACATTTAATGATTAATCTGGAAAAGTAGTGATAATCAAGAGTATGTTGTTTGGGGCCAGCTCCATGGCTCACTTGGGAGACTGTGGCACTGGTAGCGCTGAGGCCGTGGGTTTGGATCCAACATAGGGATGGCCGGTGCGCTCACTGGCTGAGCATGGTGCAGACCACACTGTCCCAGGGGTTGCAGTCCCCTTACCAGTAAAATAAAAGAGTAAGTTGTTTGGAGTTCCATAGATTTGAAGAAAAGAAAGGAGGCAACCATAAGGTAATTTTAATATGTAACTGAAGAACAAAATCTTACAAGTAGAGCAAAGAGGAGTTTTACTGACAGGGAGTGAAAATACAGTCAGAGGAGGTGTGGGATTAATGTTGGATAGGCCAAGTGGAGCAATAATGTATTGCTAAAAGCATAAAAATAACATAAAGGCACTGACCTCTGAAACATGAAATGAATACCTACCTTTACATCTGCAAGTCCAAATGTAGTCAAAGGTCATTGAGGTTTAATCATATCAGCCAAGTGACACAGGGGGCCACGCACAGCCCCCTTCCCTATCTGCGGTAGCTCCCTCCTGATACTCTACTTCGTGCATCTTTACCTTTACTTTTTTGTTTTTTTACATTTATTTATTTATATTTTTTTACATTCTCAGATATTGCAGAGCAATTGGGGTGGAGGGGGAGAAGGAAAGGGAGAGGGAAATAGGGTGGGAGGAGGAGGAAGGAGGGGGGCATGATCGAGGCCCATAGTATCCCCCTCATTCCAGCAGGGGAGACCAGGGGGCCTCCAGTGGTGGCTCTGTGGTCATCACTGGGCTGGTCACACCACCCCAGCTTAGCCCCCTACTGCCACAGCTCAGTCCTCAGGTGCTTCCAGTGGTAGATTGATGGTCATCACTGGGCTGATTGTGGATGTCAGCGGGGGTATGGCTGACACCTTCAGCCCTCTCTGCTCCCCAGCTGGGGAGCCCAGAGGGCTTCTGGTTGTGCCAGGTTTTTTAGGTGCTCTTTGGTGGTGTTAGATCTTTACTGGTTAATATCAAACTTTGTCTCTGGTCTTTGGGTATATTACTTTTTCTTTCAGTTCTGTGTTGGATTATTCGCTGTTCCCACTGTTTACACTCTGTACTGGAACTAATTGTTATCCTTTGCTTACTTCTAAAATAGGGGAACTTCCTGTGGAGACCAGCACTTACGCCCTGTGGTTGAGCTATATTGCTGCTTTGCTGCTGATTTTCTGGGGAAGGCATTCTGTGAGCTCAAGTTTTAATTGTTGACCTTGTAAGCACTTTCAGGTCTTGTGAGTTCCGGTACACCAGGGTTGTACATTAACTCTACTCAGCCTGAATCTTTTCAGCAAACTGCACCTCCTGCAGTTGTATATTACTGACCAGTCTCCACTGAGTGGTCCTGCACTGATTGGAGGGCAGATTTGCTGTCCATGCTGTGTTCCAATGCTTCCCTGGGGAGTCTGTCTCTCCCACAGCCAGCACTCCAAACACTTCCCGTGGGGCAGGCCATGCGCAGGTCTTTGTAATGACTCACTGGCCACTGAGTGGCTCCTTGCTCCTATGTGGGTCCACAGGAACCCTATTAGTGGTCTTGTTGGCCTGGGAGCCACCAAGGCCCTCTTCTCCTCTGCCTCTTCCAAGCGACTTCATACGAAGGGCACAGCTGTGGCTTTTGCCAGCTCTTGTTCCATGTGCTCACCAGCTCCAGCCTTGAAGAGGTCGGGGCACTAAATGGTGGGATCGATCCTTTCTTTCTCTCATTGTGGCTTCTCCTGCCTTCATGAACTCCATAGGTCTCTCCTTCTGTTCCCCTGAGCTCTAGCGGCCCCAACTCAGCTGTCATTGCTTTTTAATAGTTGTAAATTGGTGGATTTGTGGGAAAGAGTGACACTGTGGACCTTCTATTCCGCTATTTTGACTGGAAGCCCCATCTTTACCTTTAACTCTCAACTTCTTAACACTTTCCCACACATTTATCCTTCCTCATCCCAGGATTCTTATAGCTACTCCAGGTGGATGACTTCAAACAGCCACATGACATGAAATCTTTAGTGGGGGTATTAACAGACAGAGAAAATGCTGTCTAAGCATATTCATTTCACATTTTTATACAATCTCACTAAAATAATTTTGCAGAATTTTGAAAACAATATATTCATTACTGCAAAGAGAATTGAGGAAGTGATCAACTGTGGAAGACAGATTTCAACATCTTTTTGGATAATAATGGAAACAAAAAGGTAATGTGTTAACTGGTGAATCAAAGACAAGGTTTCGGTTCAATATTTGCTAAGGATGGGTGCAGAAAGGGGAAATCTGTTTCTTACTGGAACTCAGGAGGGAAAAATAATATTTATGTGTTTGTTATACAGAAGACTGTCCTTTTATTAACTTTTACATTTTAGCATCAGCTTATAGGAAATGCATGCCAAACACAGTTAATTTTTTAAGATGCTGTACATTTGAACAACTTTGACCACAAAACTAAGGATATGTCCGCAGAAGACGATGGCAAAGTAGAGGGAAGGGTGAGAATGTCAATCACCTCATCTCACAGAAAGAAGATTTGAGATGGCCTTGTAGTTATTGAAACTAGAAATCAAAGTGCAATGGCTTTCCCCAAACGTTTATTAACTAATTCAAGAAATACCGTACAGACAATAAGTAACTATCAAAAAATATAGAAAAAAGGGAGTAGATAGGTGTAAGTACGCTGAGTAATTTTCCATAATAGAGTCATATAGGTTGCTTAAAGTTGCTAAATTAAGAGAGATAAAAACATTACTAGCAGTAGTATCTTGTGAAGATACAAGAAAAATAAGACCAGTAAATACTAAAAGTGGTTATTTCTAGAGAGTTGGCCTGGGATAGGAATGGTAGGGCAGTAAATCATTGTTTCCACTGGCGGTTTTTCTTAGCTATTTGATTTTTAACCAGTTCATGTATCATTTAGATATAAATTAAAAATTAAATTGCAAATATTATACTGATTGCAAATATTAAACCTACTAAGCAGTAGGTTTTCAGAATTTATCAACATATCACTGAAAAGATATGAAAAATATGAATAAATTATTCAGAATAGGCTGTTTTTCTGTAATAACAAATAGCACAAATTTCATTGGTTTAACACCAAAAAAAGAAAAAAAGAAAAGTTATTCTCTCTCATATGACACCTGCTCCTATACCAGTCAGTAGAGCAGCTCTGCTCTATATAATCCTCCGGAGGGCCATACTGATAGAATGATAGGCCCTTTACTGTCTGGAGCCTGAAACATGCAGATGTCCCCACTCTCTACAATGGTAGTAAAGAAAAGAGACTTGCACCTGAACAATGCAGTCACTTGGCCCAGAAGTAATTATCTGTCACTTCCACTCACCGTGCAGTGGTCAGAACTTGTCTAATGGCTTCATGGCTTTCTTTCAAGGGGATGGGAGAATTTAATCTTTCTGTGTGCCCCCAAAGACAGGAAAATGATATGGGTAAACCCTGGACATTTCCATCACAACAAAGAAATTTGCAGTTACGTATTTTAGATAGGTACAGTATTGTGATCAGGATTTTGGAAGCTCTACAAACCACTAGGTTATTATGAAGAAAATAAGAATTAATACATTATCAATTATCAAGTTCATTTTCTTCCTGGAGATATTTTTGCTAACATTTTATTATAAAACTTTTCAAACAGCAAAAGTGATAGAATTTTATGGTACGTACCTATATACCAAGTCCCTAGACTCTATAATTTAGCATTTTACTTTACTTTTTATTTTACTTTATCATGTATTCTTTTCAGATATATTACCATCTAAAATCTCTTTAGCACATCTTTGCTTAAGAAGCTCAAATAATAATGTCAATAATACTAATAATAATAGTCTTATTTATTGAGAACCTACTATTTTGTAGTTATATTAAATACAGTATTCCTTATCCTCAGAGGGTTATCACATAAAGTGCATATCATTCTTAGCCTACAGTAATTAAAGAACCAGCATTCCAAGAGTTTAAGTAACTTCTTCAAGTTATCTTAGCAGATCTAGGATTCAAATTCATTTGTATCCAAATATACATCCTCTATACTATTCCTAATAAACCTCCCCATCCTTGATTTTAATACATCAATAGGACTAAGTCAGTCAAATCATTTTTTGTCCCTTTCCTCTTAACTGTAGAAAGATTGTGTATATGAAGTAAATTTGCAGAAGTAGCTTCTCTTATGTAGATGATATGTTTGCTACATCTCCCTTTCCATTTCTCTGAAGACAGTAGCTTTACCTCCCCAGCTGGATAACGTTCCCAGTCTATACTCCCACTAACCAAGAGCTTTGTTATATCATTTTTAATGCAAGCAAAGGCCAGAGAATAGAATATATGGCAGTGCTCTTGCCCCACTAGAAAGAAACCCTGGCACCATAACAAACACTATGGAGAGTTTTTCAGATTTTTTTGCAAAAAACAGTCCCACTAGTGATTTTGTTGTTCTGATCTTTTTCCAGGAGAATTTTAACTTGTCTTTAGAAACCTTTAGGAACTCAGACAATGTCCCCTACATTTGAATATCATTCACTCAGCTGAATGTCACAAAAAAGTGACTTTTTTTCCCCAAAAAACAATAAATAACAATTTAGAACAGTAAATGCAAATTTAACACAATAATACTGTGATTTTGCCAATTTTGAATACTACAATATAATTATATATTTATATATTATATTATATTATATTATATTATATATTATATATTATATAATACTACAATATAATTATATATTATATTTTGTTTACCCAGTATAGAAAATTCTCAACAAGATATTTTTGAGATCTGTCTTAGATGCCCAAAGAACAAAGGTTTTTAAAGTTTTTGATAAATATGACATTTTACTGCATTGCTAAATTATAAATTGCCTTTATTATATGAGATATTTCATAAATTGTGAAAAATATCATTCAAGGGACTAATTTTTAAACTTATATATGAATAATTAATCTCTATGGTTATATATTTATTATCTTAGATTTTATTAATATTTTAATTTTTTTCAATAATTTTGGCATATGTTATTATTATAAGTGGTATAACAGTCAAAAGTGGGGTCTGAGAAATCAGACTACTTGGGTTTGAGTACCATATCTGCCTTTCAGCAGCTATGTGACACTGAACAATATACTTCAACTATTTGCATTGTTCAAAAATGTTACTTTGTGCTGGCTCTTCGCTCCAGAGTGCTAAAAAAAATGTGAGCACTTAAATTGAGAGTCTTACAAAATTATAGTTCCTTAAACTTTTGACTATGGTGACTTTTATTTCCTCTTTATTTTGGAACTTTCTTTCCATGACCACAATTAAAATATTCTTATTTCTCAACACGGGGCCACATAAGGTATTTTATGCTATAGTCTTCCAGGCTCAGCTCACTCTTTTTCTTCCTGCTCAAGTGTACTCCAATTCCCCTCATACCTATACTTCATCTCCTGAAGACTTCAGTCTTTTTCTCCTAATTATCTGTCCTTTCTTGATTTTATTTCTTTCGTTATTCAACTTCAACCTCATGGTTCACTAGCCCTATTTTATCATCCTCAACTTCACTTGACTGTTACCCTTCCATTGTGCTAAAACTTAAAACCTTTAACTTGCATCAGTGCAACCATTCGTTTTTCTTAGTTCTTTGTGAAGTGTATGGTTTGGTGAAGAAAATCCATGTAATTATGTGTATCACAGTCCCTACTAATTATAAAATTTCGACCTATCATTTATTGGGTACTTGTGATGTGTCAGGTGGTAAAAGCTGCACATCTGTTCTCTCTCGGAATCCTCAAAGCAGCTATGTAAGATTGATAACATCGTTCCCTGTTTTACAGATGAGAATCCAGTGCTTAGAAATGTTAAGACATTTGCCAAAGATCAAAGAGTTAGAAAATGGCACAGGCTGAATTCGAAATTTGATCTTTTCTTTCCAGGGCAGACGCTGTTAATCACTGTACCATGTAATTGCCAATATATGTGGTTCATATGTATTATTTTATTATATGCTTTCTACTTGACTTTTATAAAAATAATTCTGTTCTTTTGTGTGTGTGTGTGTGTGTGTGTGTGTGTGTATTCCGTAAATACTCTGTTACTCTATTTTTTTCCCTTATATTAATTTTTCAGTTATATGTTCTCTGATTATATGTTGTCATTAACTTTGAAAAAATAATGCATCCTTCCTATATGACATACAATGCTAACCTTAACCAATAAACTCTGCACTCCTTCCAGCCAATGCATGGTTCTTAGAGCACATTAAATATTAAATATCTCTATCTATCTATCTATCCATCTATCAAATATCCATATTACGGTAAGAAATATATATGTATTGGTCTCTGTGTCCAATTCCTGACCCTCTTAAAACCCTGCAGATGGTGTATGAAGAAAATCGCTTGTTCTAATATTTGATCTTTGGCTCCAGACAGAGACAAACAGAGTTACTAAGACTTTTCTAATACCATGAATGAGAGGATCATCTAATACAGAGTTCCTAAATCCCTTGGAATTTCCTTGGTGATAGGAACATATACTGTTCTAATAAGGAAACTCCTGGATAGACTTAGGATGGGGCCTGGTAGCCAACCTTGTGATCAGAAGGTTGGAACGTTCATCCCCACCCCCCAACATCCAAGGAGGAAAGATGGGTGAAGGTTAAGTTGACCACCAATGACTAATGGTATAATCAATCATGCCTATATAATGGAGCCTCCATTAAAAAAACTCTAAAGGACAGAGATCAGAGAGCTTGCACTTTGCTGAACACATGGAGGTGCCTAGAGAGTGGCACATCTGGAGAGGGCATGGAAGCTCAGTGCCCATTCCCATATATTTTTCCCTATGGATCTCTTCCATCTGACTGTTCATCTGTGTCCTTGGTAACATCTTTTATAATAAATTGGCAAATGTAAATAAGGTGTCTCCCTAAGCCTGAGAGTCATTCTAAACAATTAATGGAACCTGAGGAGGGAGATTTGGGAATTCAAGTTTATAGCTAGTTGGTCATAGGCATAGGCAGCAATCTGCTACTAGGGATTGGCATCTGAAGTAGGGAGCAGTCTTGTGGGACTAAGCATTTAATTTGTGGGATCTGACACTATCTCCAGGTAGATAGTGTCAAAATTGAATTGAATTACAGGACATCCAGCTTGTGTTCACAGGAGGATTGATTGTTGGCAAGGGGTAATCCCCACTCATTTTGGTAACCAGAGGTGAAGTGTTGTGTTGAATGAGTGAGAATAGGAACAATTTGGGGGTTTTTCCCCACTGTATTTTAAACACACTCACACACATTTACACTCAAATAATATGCTGCTTGATTTTGGGGGGTTCATTGGATTTTTTGATACTAATTCTATTAAAGATGTCATCTAGTAATCTTATTCAACCATGTCAGTTGTTTTAGCTGTTTTCTTTTAAGAGAATTTGGGGAAATTAAAGAACTCTGTCACAGGGTTCTTACCACCACATGTCTATCTTTATTTTTTTGAACATTATTGTTTGCAAATTAATTGCTCATTCTATTATTGTATGCAAACTTTTCTTTGATATGTGCCTTTTTTTTTCTTGTCTGTAAATTAACTTAATAAAATTTACATGGAAATTTTAGATTATGTTATTCTGATTTGTTTTGTGTTTTAGTAAGGTCCATAAAATGAGAAGCTAGACATTTAGTAACAGCCTATGATTTAAAAAATGTTTTGAGCTTATCTCCTGTTTATTACTTTTGAAATTTTTTTATAATAGTCACATTGTATACATCAAGTAAAACTGCATATTATTTGAAAACTTTAGAGAACCTACGATAACTTTGTATACATGTCCGAAAAAAAACCAAAAGAATTGAGTGTAGAAAGCTTATTTCATCCCTCACTGCTTCATTTGTCAATACTTGGAATAGTGCCTGTGTTCTCCTGATCGGTCCCCTGTCCCTGACCAGTATTACCTCATGGGAGTAGGAATATTTAAATGCAGAATTATTCCAAAATTATTGGGTAGATTAACATAATCTAGAAACTTTCACCTACATATTTACATATCCATCCAGACCTCTCCTTTTAACTCCAGACTTCATTCAACCGCTTACCTGACATCTCTTGAATGAATCGAGGTAATTTCAAATTATTTCTAAAAACAAACTAACGATCTTCTGTAAACCTACCTCTCTTAGAAAATGTGCAGCCATGTATTCTATTGTGCAAGCCAGAAACCTTAGCATCCTCCTTGCTCTCACTCCCCTCTATACAATCCATCCTCAAATCTTGAAAATTGTACTTCCTGACATTCTATATTTGTCTACATTTCTATTTCCACCATGACACAACCATCAATGTCTTTATACTCCAAACTACCTTTTTTTATTTCTAACTTGTACTGTAAAACTAAAATCCTAACCGGTCTCTTCATATCCAGTCTTGGTTTCCAGCAAACTATTTTACTCATCATGCCAAGAAGAAACAGACGCACATACACACAATAATAAAAATTAATGACAGTACTCATCATGTCACCTGTCAGGTGATGTTGAAGGCACTTCACATGTTTTAACTCATTTAATCCCCACCATAAAGTAGGTGCAACTACTTGTCCCCATTTGACAAATGAGAGGACACTGAGGCACGGAGAATTTAAAGAGTCTGCCTGGGACCACATAACTAGTAAGTGGTAAAGCTCAGGTTTAGCTTTAGTTCTTTAATATTCTTTAACACTACATGACATGAATCCTCAATGAACATAATCCCTGTTGATGTAAAACTCTGGTGATTTCTAAATTATTCCTAGGAACCACACAGTCTTTAAATTCTGCCTGGAATATTCTTTCCTTCCACCTTGCGTTGGTAAATATTTTTAATCCTTTGTGTGTTTTTGTAATCTTTCTTTCTTTAGGGAATCCTTCTATAAAATAACTATTATTAATTTCTTTGCACCAGACAGCTCTCTGTTAATAACATGTATCACAAATAATATCATGTTTTTGGTGATTATTTAGTTAATGTGCATTTCATCTCTGTAGTATAAACTGTGAAAACTATCATATGCCCTTTGTGTAGTATAGTCTAGTATATTTTTGGCACTCAATGTACTTGAAATAAATTAAAGAAAAAAGACAAGAAGAAGAAAGGAAGAAGAGAAGGAAGGAAGGAAGGAAAGGAGGGAATTCTTTGTGTTGAAAATGTCACATTTCAAAACATTTTTGCTTTCAGATTAGGAATCCTTGTTATATCCTTCCTCTAAAGTCATCACTCATTCTCTCTTTGAACAGTTGAAGAGATGGGTAACTCTACCTCAAGAAGAGTTGCTTCCATGGCTGGCAACTCTGAACAACTATTAGAAAATTCTTTCTTAACCAGAGCTAAAATACGACTCCTTGTAAATTTCACCTATATGCTCCACTCTCCATTTGGGGGTTTCCTGGCTTATGTTTTGTCTCTTTGTCATATGGCAAGTTTTAAAATATTTTAAGTTATTATGTTTCCCTCAACATATTCTTTTTTCCCCAGTCTAATGATATCTGATTACATCTTTTTTTGTGACATAATAATATATGACATTATTTTCATAGTTTTATTTATGTGCTTTGGGGTCTTTTAAATTTTTTATTCTTTTTTATTATCAATTAACCTGATTTCTTGCCTTCTGCCAGCATTTTAAAAACTGTGTTTAAAGTATGTTAATTGCTTCTTCTCCCTCAACCTCAGACAAGTTTTGGTGTGAAAATAAGTATGCAGTACTGCAGATTATATTCTCTTGGGAATTCCCATCACAGAATAACACAATAAGTTTGGGAGAAGTCTTGTGTAAAGTAAATTATTGAACTTTTACTAACCCAGTGTTTCACAAACACATAGTATTATTTTTCTAGGGAAATGTATCACATTTTGTAGGATTTTTCAGAATACTGTTTGGAATATATATATATATAAAGGCATGTATTAATCTTTATGGAATATTGATTGGTTAAAGCATACGTCTTATAAAATCAGAAGGCTAAAGTAAAATATATTGTGTTATTTAATGAAATCCTGGGTTATTTTTTAATACAAGAATCAGACATATTACGTTAAGCTATTAGAATATAAATTTGTTCTTATGTTTACTGGAAGAAAAGAAAAAGTAGGGGAAACATTTGAGTATATTCAGGCTAGAAAGATGAAAATAACTGTTATGTAACACTATTTTTCTTAAAACATGTTCTTAAATGAAACGTGAATAATGTCCTTGAGATAAGTATTTTACTTATTTTGTTGGAGCATTTATTTTTATTTAGAAAATTCAAAGAACACAAGCACATATAAGAGCTGAACAAGTTGCACATCAAGTGGATTTCAAATGTTAAAGCACTAAGATTCTGTAAGAAATGCATTATAATAAATGTAAAATTGAGGACTGGATTAATTGCTAGAATACAGTGTAATATCTAAGAAGAACAGCTACAAGCAATGGAAGTGAAGTAGAGATGACTGTTCCTGTATTTCGTATTAAATGACTAGAACTCTCTTGTTATGAAGTATTCAACTCATTTCATATCCATTCTCAAGCTAACTATCAAACTTGTACCTCCAAAAGCTACACAGCAATGTGCATTTACTTTCTTAGGTTACAATAAAGAAATATCTCATTTTTTCCATTTCCTTCAGAACTTCCTACCTCCTGTTTGATTTCTGTATCTATACTGTTAATATAGTATCTGCACAAGTAATTTTAAACATACACAAACAAATATGTCTTTTTTTATTGCATAACAATCTAATTGCATTACTTGATATTAATTAAGAAGCTGTGAAAGAGACAAAAGAACTATCTTTGAGTTGATAAACTATCTCAACTCTGCGTCTGTTTTATTAGTTAAAGAAAAGCAAATTGATATAGGCTGTGCTGCATGACATCGTTGAAAGCATCTTCAAATAGAAAAAAAATAAGCTGCGCAAATGAAAATGGTGGCCAAGAGCCATGGGAAATGGGACTTTTGTTCGAAACCTATGAATGGTAACTAAGTTTCATATCAGCAACATGAGCTCACCAAACAATTTTAGATTTGGTGAAGATGTGTTTAAATAATGAGAGCCTGAAGAAGCCTGAAACAAGTCATTAAATCCATGGGGATCGGTGGTTTGATTTCATTTCCATCCAGACGGAGGTAGCGAAGATGAGGTCCATAACTGAAGAAATCTTGTTCTGCAGGCAGTGTGGAAGGACATATTACAGAGACGTTCACACCTACAGAGACAAAGATAGCATGAATGAATGAACTGGAACACAAGAGAGACTAGAGATGGGAACATCGAGAACACCAGAAAGCTATCCCAACCATCATTTGAAGAGCCTAGTGACCTGATGACTGAACGTGATAAAGATACAAACCATTTTTGTGTAAGTTAGAGAACCTGCATATCTGTTTTATAAAAGTAACCCTGAAAAAAACATGTAACATACGTGTAGTCATCGCACTCCACATTCTGCTATACTTAGTATAGAACACTAGAAAGGAAATATTAAGAGCCATAATAGAAAGAAAGGTGTGTAAGATACCACTTGTCTTGCAGGTGAGATAAAGCTTGTTTAGATTACTGGAGGCTGAGACAGGTAGTATTTAGGGTATTAGAGGGAGAGATAACAGTTTAGATCTGGTAAACAATAGCTAAGTGCAAGGGTGGATGAATGGATGGATGGATGGGTAAGTAGAAAATCAGTCTAATATAAGAGAAAGTACTGGAAAATTACCTTAAAAGACGTAAAATAATGTATGATGATGTATCCTCAAAAGAACAATTACCATAACTTTACATATGTAATTCTTCTTATAGACAACAACCTTAAATTTCCATACTTAAGTGCATTTAATTGGAAAGGAAACGTTTGCCAGTAATTCAATTTCAGAGAATTCAAGTCGGGAAATATCCCATCAGCTCACATTGTTAGGCTGGGAGAAATTGTGCACCAGCATTGGATCAGAGCCTTTGGCATCCATGACTATACTGAGATTTAGGAACATTCATGAGGGATAGCCTGTTCAACTAGCAAAATTCAGAAAACTGTGTAAGAGCTGATCTCAACTATAGGTCCATATACTGCCTTTAAATCCCTTTTGGAAACTATTTTGAACAAGAGATTTTTTTCTAATTAGACTCACCTAACTTGGGCAATTCCTCTCTTCTGTGCCCTATAGTTGCATACAGATTCATATTGTACTGAATGATTTTATGTTTACAGCAAAGTTGCTTTGTTCTGACCTTACGCCATTTTGTGAATTCAACTTGATAAATAAAATGCCAACTTATATATGTAGAGCAGTTTTATGGTTATAATGTTATTTTTACACATATGTCATCATCTTATTATCACACAGCTTTACCAGGCAACATTATTGCTCTCCACACCTGCGCATTATGGGGACAGTTGTTCAGAGAGGTAAGGAAATGTACACCAAATATTTCAGCAAATGTGTCAGAGGTGAGGCCCAGCCTAGTTATTTTTTCTATTATATTGGGTCCCTTTCAATGAGCTATCTCATTCTTATCAACCTCTTACCCCATAATCAACACATATCTTAATAAATTGAATATGGGGAAAAAAATGTTCAAAATTTAATTACATTTTTATAAATTAATTTTGATATTTCTCAGAGAACACTAGGAAGTAACTTACTTGAATAGGTAACTTTTTTTAACCAAAATTTAAGTCCCTTAAGGTGTTACCAGGACATAAATATTTCTATAATTTAACATGAGAAAAGTTTACTGTCCTCTAAATTCTGAGGACTCTTCAAATAAAAGGTATGTTTTTTGGAAACTACTTCATTAACAACTAGAGTATATTATATAGCAGAAAGAACTAAGTGCTTTAACAGTTATTATAACATGGCATGATATAATTGTGAGCCAACTATTCCAGCCAGGGAAATTCTTATTTTATGTTAATTTTCTTGAAATATAAAAATGACAAGGTTTGATATCTACATTAAAAATCAAATAACTCAATTTCTCTTTGTTGATGTTGCTGTTCTGATAGTATTTTTTTTCTAAATTCTTATATTCAGGAGACTAAAGAAATGCATTGTTATTATTACTGTATGAGTAGAAAAATCATTTAAAATGAAAAGCCCTGGCTCGGGTTCTGGCTATTGCATTTCCTATTTGTCCTTGGGCAGATATCATCACCTAACTGAGCTTCTGTTTCTGTTTCCTTGGAAATTTCTAATATCACACAAAATTCATGAAATGATTAATTAGTGGTTTTCGAATCGTGTGCAAGCTACATCAATACTACCTGGGAAATAAATCGTTAGGTCCCACCCCAGACATACTGAGTCAGAAACTCTGGAGGTGAGGCCCAGCCACCTGTGTTTTACAAACCCTCCAGGTGAATCTGATGCATACTAGCTCAGGAACAATTAGGAAATAGAAATATATGAGAAAACGCTTTGGAAAACTGCCCAAAATGTGAGTCGAAAATCAACAGAGTCTTATACTTCTCAACTGTGTTCTGAGTATTGCTACCTCCCTCCTAAAAACCCTCATTCTAAACTTCTTAGGTTAGAATCCCCAATTCACAAACAAGACTCTATGTGAAATCACTTGAAATTAATTTCCCACATCAATTGTCTGTGGGGCTTTTGTTGTCAGATAAGGAATATACCCGTAGAAGCACAGAACTCCCACAGGAAAAAAATTGCATATTTAGGTAAATACTGGCTATTGTACTATTTGGTTGGGCTAACCATTCATTTATTAACAATTTTTTTCTGTTTCGTCTTTTGCTTTTGGCTACAGGGTTAAACAATATGTTTTGTCACTATGGAAAATAACGGCTGTGTTGGCAGCCTGCCATTTAACTCCTGGATTTTATGCTCAAGTGTGCTGTTATTAAAAGAAAAAAAAGAAATAAAAAAAATCTTGAATACCTGAGCAGTAAGTATCCAGTGGAAAAATAGTCTGTTCTTATAAATGGTACGTTTATGTGATTATGTGCTTAAAAGAAACTTTAGTGAGCAATAACCAGGCAGCACAACTTTCTGACAATTATCTGTATTACTTTGTTAAAACCATTCCGACTCAATCTCACTTCAGGAATGCATTATATAGGGTTGTCCAGGAGAAATCTCCCCTGGATTATCTTCCTAAAGGGCTCGGACTGGTGATGAAGATGCATAGAAAGATTCCAGGCTGGGTGTCATTGCCCCTGGGCTGAACCAAGTGATGCCCACTTCTACACCAGCTCCAGCTGGCCTCAGGCATAATAGTGAAGATGCCAGTGTCTCCAGCCTCTACTTTCTATAGCCACTTCTTCCCTTGATGGCACCTGTACCTCCAAGGACTTTGCACTCATCCCTCGCTCTCTTATCAAAAGCTATTTTGAGGAAAGAAGAGGGTTACCTATCTTGTTTGCTGCTAAGTCCCAGGGCGTTGCCAGCTTCCAGGGGTATATTTTTTCCATTTCGATTAATCAGAGCCTTAAACTACAATAGTGATTCCCGATGTGTGATTCCCAGAGCACCAGCATCCCCTTGGAACTTGGTGGGAATGAAAATTCTTGGGTCCTACCCCAGACCTACTTGAATCAGAAATTCTGGGGGTGGAGCCACCAGCCTATACACACTAAAGTTTGAGAAACCTACTCTAATTAGGGGTGTTCCAGGCATCAGCTGTCCTATAGTTTTTAAAACAGAGATGTCTTTCTAATACCTCTGAAATCATATTCCCTCTGTTACCTTTTATGAGGCTGTTTGAGCCTGGTACACTTTCTTAAATAAGTCTACCCAGTGAGGAAGAAATATCAGAATTGCCTCAAGTAAAAGAAGATAGACATTAAGTTTCTCCAATAGATAATAGCCCTCTATAGACTAGGAGAATCCACCTTTTAATCTTTAGTTTGAAGATTTGAACTTCTTGGTTTATTAACACTGCCTGTGAAGAGACAAAATTTAATACTGAAAATTGAAAATATAGTGAAAAAATTAAGGGCACATTAATTGGGGAAGGGGAACAGCACGATTGCTATTCTTAAAGAAGATACAGAATACATTTAATGACCATGAGCGTGTTAGTCAGAGTCGCCCCCGATGGTTACTTACTTTTAATTTTGTTATGATCAAGGTGAAGGTGCTGCAGATAAGCGCTGATTCGGGGAAACTTTGTGAGATGATTGTGAGACAGTTGAAGATCTAGAATTGATGATACGTTAAAACCACTTGATGGCAGACCTGCATCTGATATTTTATTGTGGTTTAGTCTCAGGAAGGCCACTTTAGGAATCACATTAAAGTAATTTTCTGGAATTCCTTCAATGGAATTGTTGTCTAAAAACAGTTGCATTGTATTGGCTGGTAATCTCGGTGGCATGTTCCTTAATGCATTCTTGGCCATGTTTAGCTGCACGAGGTTCTTGAGTCCCTTAAAGGTGTCTCTTTGAAAGGCATTGTCTAATAGTTTGTTGTGCTGTAGATCAAGAAGAGTCAGGTTCTCCAGATTGCTGAAGGTCCCTTGAGGAATTCTGGACACTTTGTTTCTAGCTAATTGTAATTGCTCTAAACTTCTTGGCAATGGAGAAGGTACCTCATCTAGCTCATTATCTTCCAGAAATAAGAAAAGTAGCTTCTTCAGCTGGCTTAGGGCTCCTTTTTCAATTCCATAGTTGGTTATTTTGTTTTTGTTTAGATTTATCCATCTCAGCTGGGTGGCATTCTCAAATGGTTTCTCAGGAATAGTTTCTATCAGGTTGTTTTGAAGATAAAGATACCAGATCCTTGAAGGAACAGTGGGAATTTCTGTGAGACCTCGATTTTCACAGTATAAAGCAGTCGGGAAACTGGGGGGACAGAAACATTCCCTAGGACAATCGGAGTCAGGCATAGTCCATTCTTCTGGTTCATATACCTCATAGACCTGTCTCACACTTCGAGTCCATACAGTATCTGTTATGAATAACACCCAGATAATAAAACAGATTGTGGTTGCCATTATAGTACCTGTAGAATAAGGGACAAGACTGTTAGATATTTGAAGATCTTGACCTTTAGATAGTTGTCATATGCATCAAAATGATCAGTAAACATTGCTTCTTCAGGGAAGAGGTGAAGGCATATCAACATTACATATATAGGTATCAATTAATACACATTTATTCAGTAGGCACCATATGCAAAGCATTTTGCAAACATTGAAATGAATTCACCAAATTGTAGCTTTCTGGTTTTAACCCAATCATAATAAAAACTGAGAAATGGAAAGCAAATTTTAGCAGCTCTAAGTGCTTTTCCATTTCAAGCTATTTAATTCAAGCAACTTAACTGAAACCAGCAGTTAAATATGAGCACAAAAAAGTGATCTTTTTATATCTCAAATCGAGAGTCTGTATTGTTTCTGAAAGGTAGACATATGCTTTTGCTTTTACTCATATGAGAGGAGAACATCTGGATGAGATTTCCCAGGCTCTTTGGTCCTTGAACCAAAGAAATGAAGAGATCAAAGAACATTTTAGCAGTTTAATGTGAAGGAAGGTTTCAGGATCTGAGGAAAGGTGTATGATTACTCTTTTGTTCTGTTGCTCAGCTTCTCAGGTAAGTTTCATTTTGGTGGGATAAAGCCTTCTATAATCAACAGTACAGAATCAACTTGTTCAGCCAAAAAAAAATGAATAATTTTGTATTCTCCAGAGAGAGAGAGTTTATTATGTAGAATTGAATGCATTATTTATGTATTATTATGGTTAATAAAGAATAGGTTACTACTTACTGATATTTGATATGCTTAAAAGACACAAACCATCTCTGCTAAATACCATCAAAGATTATAGGTATAAAGAACTATTTTAACAGGAAATATACACATATACATGTATTATATATTTTAAACATACATTTATAGCATATATATTACACACACACACACTCACACATGTGCACATATAAACAGTAATATTCTGGCCAATGTACATTTAATTAAAACACTTGATAATAAGGACAGAATAAATTTCACTGATTCCTTAAGAAAAGATAAAATCAGCTTCATTTATGAAATGCCGATCTTTCAATTTTGACATTAAATTGCAGAAAACTACAAGTGCAGAGCTGCTTCCCCAAGCCAACAAATTTCCTGGGATTGCAGAATGCTACTTTGGCCATCTTCCAGCAGAGACACGTTCTTTTTTTTTTTTTTTTTTTTTTTTCAGAATAGAGATTTGTTTTAGTTATTCCAGTTGTAACCCTGCATCTGATGAACGAGAACTTTGAATTCTTAACTTTAAGAGTTTTTAAAAGTGCAAAATATTTTTACCTTGCCTTCCAGGAATAGATCGTTGAGTCCTGTGTGTCTGGGTCTGAAGTTTGCTAAAAATCAGTTAAGAAAAAAAAAAAAAAAAACTTAACAAAAACAATTTGTTTTTCTTTTATGCTGTCAAGCCTCCTGTGAGAAAAAGTAAAACCTACTCTGACCGGTCACCATGAATACCTTTTGATCTATTGTTTCCACTTTGACAGGGTTTCGGAAGACAGCTTACCTCAGCCTTCTTGGATCTTCTTCTTCCTTTTCTATTGGTTGCTGCTTGTTGTTGGTCACAGTAATAGATTGACCCAGGCTCCTCTGTCGTGTTTTTATGAGTCTTCCGTAATATACATGTACCAGTGGCTCCAACTTTAACCCCTCCAACAACTGCAGCACCTCGGTACCTAGGCAGCCAAACAAAGGAAATTCTTACTTTAATCTCAGGAACCCATAACAAAAATTCAGGGCAATTTTCACTCCTAATTCAGAGCTTCAAAGATGCTGTAGTGTACTGATGTCTAGATCTGATCTACCAGCAGGCAACTGAAGACAGTTTTAATTTCAGGAGAAAATTTAAAGTATTTTTATCTAGATGATTTTTTTTTTAATTGAATACAAGGGAATAAAGGCCAATGTCCTTTGTTTATGTGGACATATTTTATTCATTTCTGATATAAAACAGATGCTGGAATGTGTTTGATTAAGGAAAAAAGAGATAGAAAAATATATTTGAAAAATTTTAAAATGGTATCTGAGAAACTATACATGATTTTGGTACTAAAATGGTATTATGCTTTGTGTTATAGAAATAATTTTTTGTATCTTCACTTTCTACTCTATTTCTTTTATAATTTATTCCAAGTAAATGGGATAATTTTTTGCTTATTATAATATCACACATGTTTTGCATTTAGTTCCTTACAAGACATTCTATTACACTGCTACTTTTTTTTTTTCTTAAACACATCTAAGAGTGTCTTCCATGTCTTATATTTGAGAAAAACATTGCTATGCCTCTTAAGGAAAGACACAAACAAAAAATATCTTGTTTTCAGACTTTGTTCTGTGGATTTCTTTTAATGCTTTTGTTTTTCAAAACCTACTTCATTCTGGGATAAATAAGTTTAGTTTATGTAACTCACCCAACACTGCTCACAAGAGTATTATCAAAGATAGAGTACATGAAGAGGAGAGAATGCTGGATTCAAAGGACTTCTGCTGAACTCTCTCTTTCCTCCTTCCTAACCATTAGTAGGTCAGTTAATGCTCAGTTTTGTCATCTACAAAATAGCAAGGGACTGCCTCATAGAGTTAGCCCTAGTTTGTCATAAGTGATTATTGAAACATTAGCCTTTCCTTAGCATTAGCCTGAGATTCTCAACTGAAAAACGCATTTACGTTAAGTGGCTTAATAGACTATGATCTGCTTCAGACATGAACTCTCACTAGCCCATAGGTACACTCATATCATATTTTAAGAAAGCAACAAAGTGTTATCTGCTTTCTCATGACAATTATCTCCTCTCTCTACTGCATTATTTTCCTTTTCTAGCTCTCTCTTCATTATCCAAACCTTCAGGATTTAAACAACAGATGATCTTCAAATCTGTACAGCCCCCTCCAGCTAGTATCTTATCTCTCAGTTCTGTTTTTTAGCCAAACTGAGTTGTCCTGTCTTAACCTGATTACACAAATGTTGCTACATGTTCATTGCAGGAAAATTAAAGAAGTGTATTGGCGACCAACTACCTGTTTCCTGTTCACCTTCCCACTCATGATCCATCCACCAAAATATGAATTCTGATTCTGCTTCCATAAAATTGCTCTGACAACAATCAGCAATAGTCTTCATATTTACTAATCGATTGAAGTCTTTTAGTGTCTAGCTTACTTCACCTGTGAACTTTGACAGTTGTGACCCCCCCCCTTATTAAATGTTCCTCTTAGTTTTTCTGACATGATTCTATCCCACTTTTTCCTCCCCCTTTCTGGTTACTTCTCCCTGTCTATAATCTGAAGCTCTCTGTTCCCTCTTTCTAGATTTTTTTTAACTTTAATTTTAATTTTTTAAATGATCAGATTGTAATTATACATATTTGTGAGGAACAATCTGATGTTTCCATATATATATATATATATATATATATACACACACACACACACAATTTTATAATGATCAAGTCAGGGTATTTAGCGTATCAATTACCTTACCATTTATCATTTAAAAAAAAAATGTTTCTAGAACTAAGAGCTCTTTGAGATCCTGTCCTCTATTCTGTGTTCTTCTTGCTCTGTACACACTTTCTGCACGATGCCATGGTTTCAATCATCCTCTCTATTATGACAACTCCCAAGTTTATGTCTCCAACCCAGCCTCTGGAACAAGACCTCACTCCAATGTCTGTATGTATATCTGCTTTCTAGACATCTCCTGTTGCATGTCTCAAGGGCATGTATCTCACAAGAAATTCACTGCTTCCCTTTACTTCTAACTGATCTTGTCGTTTTGACTTTTGAGCAACACTGTCTTAATATTCAGTCTCCCAAACCAGAATCTGGAAATCATTCTTGACTCTTCTCTCTCATTTTATGTGCGTATGATAACAATCCCACTTTAAGAACCCTGGAAGATATGGTATAAATAAAAATGGCCATCTTCAATTCTTGTCAGATTTGGGTATCATTGTTTCCAGACTGAAAACACAGAATATTTTCCACTGGTAGGATAATTTCTATCTGTCCTTTGATTGTTCCCATAACAATCCGATTTACTTTGCTTTGATTACTGATTCCTGGAGGATGGGAACTTTTACACTTCTCTGGAACTTCTTAAGTGGAAGTTGAATAATTTAAATCAAGAAGATGATGAGAATGTCTGAGTCATGCTAGCCATTAAAAGAATTAATGAAAGACTATGTGCACTCTTATCTGACTCTGCGAAGAGGGAGAAAGGAAGCCTAAGGTGCTATGATGTGGCTTTGACATTGTATCTCCAGTGACAGATTGATACTTTAAAAGCCTATGGGGTTTGCACATAAATATTTACTGAATGAAAAAATAAGCAAATAAACACATAAGGCACAGGTATCACTTTAATAGCTATGGGTTTTTGATCAGCATAACTGTGTAAGTGGAAACAGTGGAGAGCCTTAGATTTATGGCTAAAAAAAGGTGAGTTAGAGCTTTGCTTTTGCAACTTATGAGTTGTTTGACTTCACATAAACTGTTTAACCATTATGAGCCTAACTCTACCCGTAATGCACCTGCCCTGACTAATGTGCAGGGTTGTTTGAAGATCAAATGAGATAATGAGTGTAAACATACTGGATAAGTATAGGCAAATTTTATAGTGAAAAAGTTAGAGCTCAAGAATTTACAAGTTATTGATTCTAGCTCATTGTCCTTTACATATGAGGAAATGAGGCCAGAAATTTCTTTCCTCAGAGAGTGTGACAGTCAATGTTTCTGTCTACTTGAGAGAAGTCCTTTCAGAAACCCGAGAGGGGGTGAAGTTGTTGCTATTATGCTATTGTTGTTTTAGCCTGTTCTCCTTTTAGCATTCTTTGTTTTGTATTTGCTTATGTTGCTTTTAGTTCTTCCTATTTAAAGGGAGGGTATTTTGCTAAACTATCTTACACTGAGAAATTTAGTTCATTACATTGCTGAAGATCAATGACATTTTAAAAAGAGAAGGCAATGCGTGGGGGAATAAGAGACCTGAAACTCCAGTAGGACATCAGTTTTGCTGGTGCATGTGTCTGACACATCTATGTACGTGATTGTGGGTTGGGCTACGTAAGTTCTCCCAAGAGCTTTATTAATGTATAATGGAATTTTTTCCAAGAGAAATGATTTCCTCTTAATAGATCAATTTCATCTTTGTTTGACTAAGCTCTGTTAAATAATTTTCTTAAAAAAAGAATCCACTAAAATACGTAGTTAATATATACACAATTATATGTATAATTTAAAATTTTTGTCAAAGTAAAACATTCAAAATACTGTAACAATGCATTTACAAGGTCAAAATTACCACAAAACTGATCATGAAAGTATTAATTACTCACTCCATCCATTTCAGCATAAGTTCCACTCCCAGGAGACCATTATATTCAACTATTTTATGGATTTCTTTTAGTATTTGAAATTTCTGCTTATATCCTTTTCATTTGATTTATCAATTTTAAACATAAATAATTTCTTATTAGATAAGGATTTAGAATACTTGTTCAGTCTCATTCCTTACCTCACCTATAACTATGATTCCCTTTTAATAACTCCTAATGTGTGTATATCACAAACTTTGATTAAATAAACACTTAGTGCATACATTATTATGCAATATAAATACTGTTTTCTGTTAAAACAGATGTGGAAAATTATTATAATTCCTTTATTGCAGCACATTTATTTGCTATAACTACATATAATACATTATATACATATGTGAATGTTTAAAATATATATATATACATATGCAAATGTTTTATAACCACATATAATACGTTATATGTACATATACAAACGTTTTACTAATACTTTCCAAAATCTCAAATAGAATTGAAAAACCATTTTTGAAAAATTGTTTCCACCCAATGAGTAGAGGCTAGATGGTATGGTGGTTAAAAGCCAGACCTACTTGGGTTCGAATACACCTGTGTTATTGGTTAGCTGTGAGACCAAGAGCAATTATTTCTCTGCCTTATTCTCCTCATTTGTAAACTAAGAATAATAACAATGATAATAATAATAAAATAATAATAATACCTACCTCATAGAGTAGTTGTAAAGATTCAATTAGTTAATATTTTAAAAACACTTACAGCATTAAAAAAGTGTTGAGAAAATCAGAACTTAATAGGCTGACTTTTCCTCCTGGGAGATATTTTCCCTGAAATGCCATATCCTTCTCCTTCATTGCAGTTTGCTTGCTGTTGCACGCCGACCTAAGTTAATTTGGCAGTTCACGATTATTAGGGTTTTTATGGGACATTTCAGTTGCTTCATAGTTAACAAAGGCTATAGGAATCTCTCCTTACAACCTACATTAAAGGTGTTAAACATGATGATCGTAAGTACAACTCAGTTAAATCTCACATAACACAGACATTTGCTTGCAACAGGTATTAAAAGAGTTCATGTAGTAGGTCTTCATTATAAGGGTTCTTCAAGTATTAACTAAGCATACCTAAGGTGTAGATTAAACTAACATAAAAATGAATTATATCGTCTCTCTGAAGTACTAGCTTTGAAAATAAATGTATGGTTAATACAACCCCTGCTTTCTGGGAATGTGAGATTGTTGTGGACCTGGGCTTCCCTTCACCTGTCTCCTGGGTTAGATTCCTTTTACTTCTTTCATCTTGGGTCCTTCTCTTTCTTGATTACCTCCACAGTGTTGGTGGAGCACATTCTCTGATTACTTCTGTTACCTGGGATAATTTTGTTTTGAGAACTCACATCTGTAAAAGTGTATTTATTCAGCCCCCCCCCCCCCACTTACGTTTTGACTGGATAGAATTCTAACTTGAAATAAAGTTCCTTCAAAATTTTGAAAATACTTAAAGAAGCCATTGTCTTGTAACTTCTGGAGTTGGGATCAAAAATGTTGGTAAAATTATGATTTTCAATCTTCAGAATGTGACTTTTTTCCCTCTCTGAAAACTCTTAAAATTTTCTTTTTATTTTCAATTTCCAAAAGTTTAAAACAGTCTACCTTGAGAGGGTGTATTTCACTTGCCACTGTATTCAAGGAGTCTTTAGAACCTGGAAGTTCATGTCTATAGAGTTCATCAATTTTTTTTTTCTATTCTCTTGTTTTGTAAGTCTTAGATAGTGAACATCCTGGTGAGACTGTCTAATTCTCTTATCTCATCTTTTCTAATTTCTTTCTCAAAAATTAGTGCTTTTTTATAGACTTTCTTAATTTTATCTTCTGACCTTTAAATTTTCTGTATCATATGTTATATATTTACTCTGGGAACTTGTTTTCTGATTGTTCTTTTCTAAAAGCATTCTTTGGTTTCATATAAATACTGTCTTATCTCACTCAGGATATCTATACGATTTTAGGGTGGTGTGAGTTTTTTCTTCTGCCTGCAATAACTGTATTTCCTTTGCTTTTTTTTTTTTATTGGTTTGATTTGACCTCTAGAGATCTTTTATGTTGGAATCTTTCCTCGTATTTCTGGTGCTGCTTTGATAAACATTAACATATAAAAAGAAATACCTTATTAGAAGATCTATGAGAATTAATAGCACTCATCAGCTTCACTCTAGAATGACCAGGTATGGACTTTGCTATTTCCCCAGACAGAACCAACCCCCAATTCAGTATCTATATGTCTTTTTCTCTGTGACCATTCAATTTCTCCAGAAAAGAATGTTCTCTCCCTCTCTCTTCCTCTATCTGTCTCTCTCTTTTTATGTGTGTGTTTATATATATGTATGTGTATATTTATACATGTTTGTATAAATACCTACATAAACCTACACGCACACATATACACGTGTGTGTGTATACTTGGTATAAATTGACAAAGTCAATACTTGCTTTTTTAGCGCACTTTTCATAAATTTCATTTTTGTTAATGCTGTTAACATAAATTTTTTCTGTCATTCTGAATAAACAGAAAATAACCTTCTATTCATAGCTTAGCCTTTGTGTCCAAAACATCGTAAAGCTATGCTAATTCCAAAAGTGAAATTAAATTAGTGTAAACCCTGTCACTTAAGCAACTTATATTTTGATTCAACTTTGATTTTGTTTGTTCGTTTGTTTGTTTTGACCGGTAAGGGGATGCAACCCTCGGCACGGTGCGGTCCGCACCACGCTCAGCCAGTGAGCGCACCGGCCATACCCCTACAGGATCCGAACCCGAGGCCTTGGTGCTCCCAGCGCCGCACTCTCCCGAGTGAGCCATAGGGCCGGCCCCAACTTTGATATTAATTAATTTCTCTGGTGCCTGTTGCTCCACGACTTTCATACAGAAAGGCTTTCATCACCCAATTAAACAAAAATAAAAACCGCCTTGTGATTCCTGGGAGATCTCTGTTACCAGTTATCTAGAACCACTCTGCTGTAGGATCATTTTCTTCTAAAGTCCTCTTCATTTCTACCATGTAGCCTTAGCAAATTGGCCTTCAGGGGTTGCTAGGATAACAGGAGCTGAGCAGCTTGGAAGCCAATTAATTTAAAGCTTATCTCTCACACACTTCAGAAGTGGTCTCTTACAATATGCTATTTCATCAGAATGCTGAGAAAATCATACTAGACTCATAATGTCTCCGAAAATCTTGAGAAGAGTCTATTGAATCCTAAATATATTCTTCTCATTCTTAGCCTCTTATGAAACTACCCTTCCAGGTCATTGCATATCGGAAATATATTGTTACAGCAGTCTCTCTCAATTAGTTCCTGCATATAATGTAATGTTAACTATAGTTTGATTGTCTTTATAATCTTCTCAGCCATCTAGTCAATAAGAAAGTCTTCATGAGGTCATAGTGTGATTTAACAGAAGGGCAGCAGCAGCACAATACTGGACCTATTTGGTTCCACACCCATTTATATCACATACTTGCTGAATCAGCATTGCTGGGCAATTCAGATTAGGATAGATGGATCGGATAATACTGAGTGTATGGGCAGCCAACTTCAATTTTTTGTTCAGCCTACCATAGGGTCCAGTTTCTCAAAAAGATAATTGTGTACTACAGATAGCACACCCTTATTTTAAAAAGCTAGAGGTTTAAGTCTCCTATTAAGGCTTACCATTGGCTGCATATGGTGGCCTAATCTGCCATACATTCCAAACATCAATTAATCGGATGAGTAATAAGTAGTGGGATCACTATGGCCTCACTCTCTGGAGAGCCTTTTCTTACCACGAGAAAAACTCAAAGCTTATAGTTTCTCAGTGGTGGACTCAGATGTAATAATATATGACCTCCAGAATTCAAAGAGACTATCCATGTTCCTAGTGGTAATGGGTACAGTATTTATCAATATGTATTCACTTTGGAGAGATATTCCAACCCTTCCTTAAACCCCGAAACCCCTATATAAATTAATGACTCATCATTCCTATGGTCTTCCACTATATTTATCTCCAGTATTCTTGCATTCAAATGTCACATCAAAGTATCTAACTAATAAAATTTGCCTTCTAGATTGCAACACATGACATCCTGTGAGACGATGTTTCTGCAGACTAAAATGTGACCCCAAATCAAGAAGTTAACACAATTCAGAAATAATATGGCAAAAATATATTGCTGTTATTGTCTGGTGAAAGAAAGCAGACTGCTCCATTTTGTTTATTGGAATAGAAGAAAAAGACACTATTCAGATCATTTGCTTCATACAAGTCACGAAGAGCTGTCATGATTTGGACCACATAAGGAACAGCAGGTGCAATAGGAGTTGCCATCTAATTAAACATTGGAAAATCCATTTTTATTCTCTAAGACTATTCATCCACTGCACTGATAAACACTAGATTTAAATGGTAATCTGCCATCATTAACCCCACACTTTTTTTTTAATTATACATACATGTGGGGTACAATGTTGATTTTCAATAATTATGTACAATGTGTGGTGGTTCGATCAGTATAGTTAGCTTATTCATCATTACAATACACAATCATTCTTTGTGTCCATTGACCAATTCCTCATTAGCCTGTCTTCCTGTCCCCCTCCCCTGCCATTTTCCACCTCTAGTTTTCTAAAAGTTCAACATGTTACTGTGATTGTTGTTTCTTTCTTTCTCTCTGTCTCTCTTTACTGTTCATTTGTTTATTTATGGATTCAGCTCCCAGTTATGAGTGAGAAGATGTGGTATTTCTCTTTCTGTACCTGGCTCATTTCACTTAGAATAATTTTCTCCAGGCTTATCCACATTGCTGTTGGGGGATATATCCAGAGGATTGGAAAATATCAGGTTGAAGGGATACCTGCACCCGCATGTTTATTGCAGTTCTATTTACAATAGCTAGGTGATGGAACCAACCTAAATGTCCATCGATGGATGACTGGATAAGGAAATTGTGGTATATCTACACAATGGAATACTACTCAGCCATAAAAAAGGATGAAATTCAACCCCACAATTTAAAGTCTCTAAAGATGACACTGATATTTCTGATTATTTTATTGAAGTAATATTATTATTAACTTAATATTTTTGTATGAGTGGGGAGCTCTACAATTTTTGACTTTGTCTTTTAAACAGAATAGCCCTTCTATCATGGATTACAGAGCCAACATAAGAAATCTATTGCTTTTCAAGGTCATCTATTTCAGCTATACATACAAGAACTTGAGACATACATATGGGAAGGGTATGAGCTAGAATAAGATAAATCCTTCACTTGTCATCTTAGCACCAAACCAAACCAAACCAAACAAAACAAACCCACTAGTGGACTGCAGAAGTGACCAATGTCCTCAGGAATTGGTATTGTTTCAAAGCTATGTTTTCTTCCTCAGTTCCTCAGGGCATGGTTACTTTGGTATTAACCCCTGATTCTTTTAGGGGAAAACAAGGTTAAAAAAGAAAAAAAAAGTAGCACACACTTGTGGTATCATTGCAAAGTACTTATCTAAGACAAGTGGCATTATATTTCATTCTGGTAATTCTAGATTTATGATTTGATTGAAGTTTAAAATTTTAGTGAAGGGAAGAAATCTGCCTCATATATCATAAAGGCTCACTTTGAGGCTCAATTTGGGGATCCTATGATACCATTTGATTTTACAAGTCAAATAGTACCATGGAAGGCTTCACATCTCTTCCATTCCCAGAAGTCTAATTTTTAATTGTCCATTATTAAGTTCTCTTTGGGTCAGATGATTCTGACTTTTGCTGATCCTGATACCTATTAATGAAGAATATATTTATTTTACTCATTGGCAGTTAAATGACACTACTTGATCTCTCCTACTCCAGATTCGTCCTTCCTCATTAAAATCAGAGAATCAATTTTCATTGTTCTGCCTTCCAACAGTGCTATTGTCTGAATGCTTTTTCTTTTTTTTTAAAAAGGGGGAGGGGGCATATATGGAGTGTGCTAACATTTATAAAGCAAGTATATTTCACAGGGCCTAGCTTCCAAAGCCTGTAGTTTCAGGTATAGACTAACATTTTAAAATTACACATAGAAATGTTAAGCTTGTGAAAGACAAAAAAACTTTCCCCAGGCTAAAGTCTCTACTGTAGATAAAGAATTGTAACACAGCAAAATTGTTGGCTCCAAGGGCAGATGTCCTTGGTGCAGCTAAACCTAATGACTGTTGCCATGACAATTATCTTACTGTTCTTTTTGTAACCACCTATGTTCGTTTTCTGTAACTTGCCTACCTAAAGAATAAATACAGAGAGAAGACCGGAGTTCAGTGTTGTTATTTTTCCAAGGAGGAATGTCTCTCTCTTGAGGGTTCCTGGAAATTAACCTCTTCAGGGCTTCTCACTGCTCAGAAGAAATGGGCTTTAAGTAATCATTTGCATCTCCATCACCCTGTGAGAGAGATGACAATAAACCAGTTTTGTTTGTTTGTTCCTTTGGCATAGGAATCTTCTTCACGATTTGTCCCTTGCTCACCCATTCAGGACTCCCTCTCCACCATGTATCAACATCCTTTCCAGATTTTTTGAAATTTTCTGATTTTACTGTTATATCCTCAGCTCCAAGCCTTGCTGACAATTCTTCTATCAGAAGTCCTTTTACCACCCTTCTGTTTACAGAACACATACTCAAATACAGCAACATTTTCTCTATGAAGGTTCCCGATGTTTCTTGTTTCCCAGTTACAGAAATAAGCTCATGCTCCTTTCAGAAACCACGGTACCTGATGTAGATTTAAATAATGCCAACCAAAACAATTTATGGTTCTGTCCATATGTCTCTTCTAGATTTCAGTCTCCTTAAGGTCAGGCAAAATATTTCTTTTTTCTTCCAAAGACTAGCACTATGCTGATGTATGATAGGTACTTCTGTGATGAAGAAGAGGAATTAAATTTGATTAATATCTCTCATAGCCCTATTTGTCAACCTTTACCACCCTAACAAAATAACTAAACTGATTATTCACTTGAATTTTAAGTAGTTAATTCCTAACTCTTTTCTCCATGGTGAAAATTGGTTATGAAAACAATAAAATTATTTGATATTATTAATAATTAGCACATTTATCCTTTATTCCATTTAGAATTTTTAGTCCTATTGATTATGACTACTCTCTGGAACTGAATAGTCCAACTAATTTCTCTATGGATTGGTTCTTGTCTCTCTCTTTCTTTCTTTTATTTTCTTTTTGTTTGGAGAGGGGCTGAGTAAATCTACTTCTTAAAACTTTTAGGATATAAGTCACCTCTGACGAGGGACTTTTTGTATTTTCCTCAATAATTTTAATATATATTTAAAATAAGATATATTTTCACTGCAGGATAAGACTTTTTAAAGGACAGCTAAAGATATTTAGTATGTAATTAAATACTTCACACTCACTTCAGTTGTACACAGAATTTCAGTGGGAGCTGGAGTATAAAGGCTAGGCAGGGCTCCAGAGACAGGTGCCTCACTAGCTTAAGACCTTGCAAGATTCACCTAATCTTGGTTAATAAAATAAGGGCAATGATGACACTTAGCTCATTGGGTTGTTTTGAAAATTAGGTGTGACTCAATATTTAAAACATTTAGGAAACAGCATTCATTAAAGTTTAGCTTTTATTATCACTAGTATCAGAAGGAATAAGAGAGGCAGAATGCTAGAAAAAAAATTTCTAATTGGAAATAAAATGAAAAGTTTCATGAAATGTCCCTCAAAGCACACCTTAATAAAGTCAAATCCCTAGCATTCTTTTTCTTTATCTAACCAGACCTCAAGTAGAGATGATTGTATTAATTGTCCATGCAAGGTGTCTCTCACGTTTTACTGACAATTTGCAATTTTTTTACCATTCCCTATTCTTGTGCCTCTCCTCATGTATAATTTCTTTAACATAATTAACATACACATTTTTGTTTGTATATGTTTCTACAAAATTTATTATTTTTTTGTCTGAGTACATTTTTAATATTTGTAGATGTTCTTGGTTATATCTCACTGTTTCTTTTTTTTTTTCAATCAGAAATTTATTTTATGATTCAGCCTGGCAATGTGTACATCTGGACCATGACTTTTTAAGAAGAACATGATTTTTCTTTGGGATATATTCTTTGAGAAACAGCTGGGATATTGTATAATAATTTTCTGCTTTTCATTTTCTTCTTGGAATAGTTATTCGTGCTCCTGGTTAGACAGCATATCCATATTTTCCATATTCATAATTTTGAATAAGACATTATTTCCCTTTCTATTAAAGAGATACCATTTTTAATTAAGAAAGAAGTCATCTAAGAAACGAGAAAAAAAATATATTTGGTGCTATTATATAGCCACAATTGCTAAAGATGTTGAAGAAGTGTAACACAAACCTACTTTTTTTGTGTGTAATTCTTAAATAAAATCCAAGTTATGTGTTTGTTATTATGTGTCTGGTGCCAGTATACAGTAATGGAGATTCCAGAAACCACTGTGAATTTCATTTATCGAGTCCAAAGAAATAAACTGCTTTGATGGTAGTACAGCCATACTCTCTCCACCCTCTCTCTGCTAAATTACAGAAGCAGAAACAAAGTGATTGCAATTGTATTGTGAATGCCTCTTCTGATGCCTTTTGTTCTTTATCCGTTTTTTTAAAGACATTTGCTAGTAATATGAAGAAAAAGTAATCAACTACCTTTATGCATTAAAATTATCTCATCACTGATTTTCACCTCTTTTAGTATGAAACTAGTTTCTATAATTGTGTGTATCGTATAATTTAGTTTTTCTTCCTCGTGAAAATACAAGTGACTTAGTATGTAAATAAACAAAAGAAAAAAACCCAGGAAATAGAACCTGTGTGATTCAGGGCTTCAAAATAATAATAATAATAATAATTTCACTATGAAGTACCTACTTGTGTTCAATGCTTCAGAAAGTTCAAGGAGGAAAACAATTTTGAAATGCTCATTGTCTTGGTCACTAACTTTGCTCATAAGTAGTTTAGAATTTGTTAATAATAACTGATGGACTTAACATAAGTTGTTAATTGGCAAAGAAAAACAATGTGAAGGATTATGATAAAATAAATAGAAAGAAATTTGGGAGAAAGTTTTTTATTATGTGAACACTGGAGTATGTTTTTAAGAAAAGAAATTTCGCAATATTTCAATTCTAGATCAATATTAACTTAAATCATCAAACATTTCCAATAGCCTTGATATGAATTACTAAGTGCTGTAAAAGATACAGGAAGGAAAACATGCTATTAAAAATAGAGGTAAGGTAGGGATGGTCTACTCCAAAGTTCCTAAGAATTCATTTAGGTATCACATTACTTCGTCATCCATTCACCAGTTAATTCAATCTCTTAAAGAATATTTTTTTTGTAGTAAACCCACTCAAAGTGTCTGTGCCATAATTTGCATTTAAGGTTAATAATTATATTCATAAGTGCAATAAGTGTATTTGAGTATCGGATGAGCTTGGACTAAACCCTCTCTGAGACTGTTTTTACATTTTGTAAACTTAAAATGTCACAGAATCAAAACTTTTCTCTAAACCCAATTCAGAACGTTGGTTTTTCTCATACTTGACTTTTATACTATGAAGATTCCATAAAATGATATTTATCATAATTTTAACTATATCTATTGATTCTGAATATCTTATTTCTAGAATCCTTAACATTTCAGTCTTTGTGTATTGTGTGTGTGAGATTGCTATTACCAAAAATGGATTTACCTTAATGAAATAAAAGGGAAAGACCAATATCAAATTAAAATTTTATACAAACTTACACTCTTCAGTTCTGCCTGGAGACCATGATCATCTGGGTTAAACGAGATAGCACAGTGTCAGGTGACTGTCTGAAGCCCTTTGAAATAGACTTCGCACGTTGAAATCAACCTTAACACTTTGACAAAAGGACCACTGGACAGTAAGATTAGAAAAGATATTTTTCTTTACTTCTACCAAATATAAGATAGTTCCTTCGTATCTAGCTGAAATTTTGTAGTGAACTCAAACATTTTGTTTATAGAGAGCACTGTACTCAAACAGACACAATTGTTATTTTCACCTTTGTATATTTTCCATTATAGTCAAACTTATTCTTACATCTGCTTGGAATTTGACTAAAGAGAATTAAGTTATAGAAGAAAAAAAGACAGGAGGAAAATTGAACAAGAATACACATTTTATAGAAAAGAATTCTTGTAAAGTAAAGCAAAGCTCTTGGAATCTAAAGTGCCTTGGCCAGGAGTACATGCCACTAAGTACTTTTTCCCCCTATGCAGAAAATTACAGATTTTATGTGAAGTATTGGAAATTTATTTTTCAAAAACTGACCACATAATCTATTATACATTTCACAAATTTTCTCTCAAGCCAGCAACTTAATTCTAAATAATATTTTCAGCCAAAGAACAATAAATATTTTCACTGTTAAACTCATTTTCAAATGCTGAAAAACCCTCTAACCTGTTGGCTTTCTAAGTTAAAAACTCACTCCCTACACTAATTTCTAGGATTTCAACTCAACTCCATAAATTTTATGCAAGAACATGTGAATTCTTTGGCTTTTTAAGTCCTTTCAAGACCAACTAATTGCATGAATTTTAATGTATTCACACTATAAATGCTGCAGAGAATGCCCGAAAGTAATTTTACACATACCCCTTACCCTTTTCTAAATTCTTACAAGAACAATAATCTAAACTCAGATTTTAAAAACAATATCTTCTATAAATAATCCAAAAAAAGATGAAAAAGGAACTGATTTTAAAATAAAGATTCCTTCTAGAATCTTTTAATATCCTTTCAATATTCTTTTTTAGAGAATTTTTAAAATTTAGAATCTTCCAGGGAGCTTGTCAAAATTTTATTTTACTAAGGCCTAATTTCAGTGGTTCTGATTTAGTGGGTTTGAAAGGGAGCCCAAGAATCAGCATGTATGTATAGGTGATGCTGATTCACATTGGCCAAGCATAGCACTTTGAACAAATCTACTGTATTTTTTTTTTTTTTATTAAATTGTGATTCCTGATCTCAACTATTTTATTTTCCCTTGCGCTTCTAGGGAGAGCAGAACTCAGGACAGAAGCATTCAAAGCTGTTCGTTCTGCTTGATTATAATCTGTTAGTAAGGAGCTACTTGAGCCTGAAGTGGAGGGAAGGGCATAGAATTTCACTCTGTCACTTCTGAAATATAGTCTGTTGTCCTTCAAACTTTGGAAATTTCCAGAACCTATGAGAAGAGAGACAAAAATTAGAGAAATCTTCAATTTACACTGCTGCCATTTGGCTGCTACAGCAATGTGTGGCCTGTAACGAAAAACCTGCATCATTTTCTTGCCATTTTCACCAGATGGAATCTATTATAACAATCAATTTAAAAAAAAAAAAAAAAAAAAAAAAGCCCCTTGGGCTGGGTGGGGTGGGCTGTAGACAAACTGTCAGCTCCAGTGTTGACAGGATTCCTATTTCTGGGCACTGCATCTATCTCCTGGAAAAGCTATTAACATCATTGCAAAAGGTATTAATTCATCTTTACCATTAATTTATTTTTCTCTCTTTTTTTTTTTTTTTTGTGTTAGCATCAGCTTATTCCCTGGGCATAGAGAGAGAAAACTTTACTCTTTTTAACTCTTTTTCCCAAGTGGTCTAACACAACAGATGCTTTGGCATATTTAGCAGACTTCGGCTTCAGATAAAAAGACACTTTGTGTCTTCCACACCTAGCACAGTTCTAGGCCAATGTGTTGGCCTCCGTAAATCATTTGAGTAAGTGAAGATAAAGACCTCTTCCACAGAACTCATATTCTAAATGGGTGGATAAAAGGTGTGTAAATAAATTTAACACAAGATACAAAGGAGTATGTGGCATGAGACTGGGGTGAGTGCTGTAAGATTTAGATGAAAATAAAAGAGAGAGAGAGAGAAGAGGAGAGGGAGGGAGACAGAGAGAAGGAGAAAGGGAAGAGAAGAAAGAAATTCAGGGAAAGACAGGGTAATTTGATTTCATGGTGGAAGACGATAATGACTTACTAGAAAAAAGGGCATTGAAATCCACCCGAAAGCATTTGGACATGGGCCTGGAAAATGTGATATATTAAGAGTAGCAAATGGTCAGACTGAGTCTTTAAAGGAGTGTAGCTAGAATCAACGTTGATAAACACCTCATCAGATACTGTATTTGGTTAATCAGTATTTAGCTAAGTAGAGATCGTCTAGGGCACAAAAGAGGATTAAATGGGTTAAAAGGAGCCAGAGAGCATTTTGAAAACAAAACAAAACATTTGTTCTGAGCACCTCTGGAGTTTGTTATAAAAGACAAACTTCTCTTGTTTCACCTACCAAATCATTAGAGACACCAATGACTAAGCATTCTTTAATCTCTAGGCAAAAACCCAAAAGCAAGCTAGGCTAATCTCCAAAAAAAAAAAAAAAAAAAAAAAGAAAGAAAGAAAGAAAAAAGGCTTTTAAGAGATCTTGCATGTGTTACATTTTCCCCTCTTCAGTTGCAGTTAGCTTTTAGGAAGAGGGTAAATGTCTTGGTAAAATTGGCTTAAATGTCACCATTTATTGATCTTATTGTGGTTCCTATAAGAAAGGAAAAACAAAACAAAACAAAAAACACTACACAGGGTTTCCCAAAACAAAAGAAAAAAAGTTTTCTATCATCTTTTGGAATTTGTACCATATTTAATCTATACTAATAGCAAACCTATTTAATTGCTTTTTCAGTAATGCAAGAAAACCTGATGGATTACACATGGAATAAGGAATCTGGTCTCCATCAAGTTATTTCTGTTTATTGTAATTTCTTGACTTTTCTTTTTTTTTTCTTAACGTTTCAATTTGTTGTATCCATGGAGAAGAAGATGTACGATGGCCAAGACCAAGGGATCACGATGTCTCTATCCTGACCTGCATGCCACTCCTCTTCTTCACTCTGCAATCTGGAGAATAAATGCACAGAAGTCAAGGCCATACAAATATGCATTTTCTTTAAGATTGTTCCCCCCCCCATTTTTTTCTCAATAACAATGTTGGCTCACATGAAAGATACCCCCTTCCCAAGTTAGAGACTAGCATTAGAGGCCAACAACACCAAAGATAGCCTTAGTTTTCCCCAAGCCTACACCCAAATCTTAATTTTCTATTTCACATTGTTAGAAAAGTGAAGATGGCCAGCCCTAGGCAAAGGTGCGGCAAGGAAAATTTCACCCCATGCCATCCTACTAATCTGTCACCTTGCAAGAAGGCACACTAACAAGCAAACACAGCCTGTGAAAAGAGAGGGAGAAAGAGAGAGAGAGAGGGAGGGAAGGAGAGAAACAGAGAGAGAGAGAAGAAAGAAAAGAGAAGAGGAATTCATTCAGAAACTAACAATCCTGAGAGAGAGAGAGAAACCACACCCCAAGATCTTAGTACTGTAAATGTCTATGCATTGAACAACTATCTAATAAGTGACTTCTATTTGTCACTACTATGTGTCAGGAGCTACTGTAGACCCTGAAGATACAGCATTAAGAATGGAAGACTAAATCTCTGCCTCTATGGAACTTATATTCTATTAAGGGGGAACACAATAATAAGAGAATGTAAATAGTTAGAATATATATAAGTGGTGACCAGTGTTGGGGAATGGGATGGAGTGTGTAAACCAAAATCAACTCTAATTAAAACAGAGGGAGATTTATTAGAAAGATACTGAGGTTACTTGCATGAGTAAGGAAAACAAACAAGCAAATGTATAAGAAGCAAACAAAAACAATCAAACCAAAATCTTCACAGTTTTTGAAAGAAAACCATTAAAGGCTCACTGGTTTCTGCCCCAAGAGTTGATGGACTTAGCTCACTGCTTCAAACTGACCACATTCATCTCTACATCTCCTACAAAGTTTTTGTATTCCCAGAGGAGAGAATATTATCAACTCATCTCAGGTCATGATAAAACCACTACAACCAAGAGAGGCAGAAAAAGTGTATTATTTGGGTGAGGAGGTCCTGCAGGGGTGAGGTCATTGAAAAGAGTAAGTAGTGTGGACCAGTCTGCTGAAATAAGGAAGCAGAGAAACCAAATTGTATCTACATTACTGAGTTGCTTGTTTCTTCTTTAAAAAAATAAGAAGAGGAACCAAGCAGATTATTTTCTGCCTAGGGTGTCCCTCTTGGTGTCTCTGAGCAGGCTTCAGGTAGGATAAGTCTATTGGGCTTGGACTGGACAGTTGAGAAGCCATAGACTTTGAAGAGATGGTAAAAGGGGAGACTTTCTGTTTTTGCAAGTTAGGACTAGTCTAGCACTGTCCTCTATGACTGCCTGGGTTACATGTGTCTCTGTTTCCTGCTTATCAAGGGAGCCCAATAGAAATAATGCTGAGACAGACTGTCAAGACACCTTGTGATTCCAGTATCTAACTCTGCAGCCTTGATTAAGTTAAAAATAACAGAATCTTAAAGCCCAAAGCTCAAAGGACTGTAGGATCATCTAGTCCGGTCTTTAGGACTCATGCATGAGGAAACCAAAGTTCAGAGAGGTGATCACTCAGTGACATACTTAGTGCCAAAACCATGACTATAATCCTGGCCTCTTTATTCCCCACTGAGTCCTCTTCCTACTGTATGAAACCAGCTGCTTGGCCAAAAATTCCTGTTTTCTTTTCTTTTTTTCAAAAATGGACATTACTGTCATGGTCTTTTGGATGAGACTGATCTGGGTTTAATTCTCAGCTGCAAAACTTACCATCTGTGTGAAATTTGGCTGGCTGATTTAACTCTTCTGAGTCTTAAAATCCTGCTTTGTAAAATGGGGATGGGATCTACCTCATGAACTTGTGTTATTATGGGTTTTGAGTAAAAATGTTAATGATTTTTAAAAAAAATCCTATTTGGTTTGTTTGGTATAAATTGAATTATTTATTGGATGAATGTTGTTGATGTTTATTGCCACCACTTATGTTATGCAGTTCTTGGTGCAGAAGGAGAAGGAGAAATAGAGAAAGAGAGAAGGAGGATGGGGTTAAAAGAGGAGGGGGAAGAGGAGCAGGAGAAAAGGGAGGCAGAGAATGAAAATAAGATAAAGAAAAAGAAGCAGCCACCACCAGAGCTCACACTCCGGATGAATAATCAAACCTTCCAGCTTTGACCTCACTCTAAAACCTCAGGTGGAAAAGGTGCAAGTGTGCGAGGACTCTTCAGCCTTAAGCTAAACGTTCTCATCCTCTCAGGACGGGGACCTGGACTCATGTTACTAGAATTTGTGTTATGAGTTGAGCAGGTGCCGGGTGGGTTTACTTGGGAAACAAAGAGAGCATTTAACTTCTACAGTAATAGAATGATTTGGAACTGGCAGACTGAGGTCTGATATTTCATCTTTGGAAACAGAATTAGATATGGTTTAAGGAAAAAAAAAAAGTACAAAAATGGACGACTTCTCTGGTTCTGAGTGTAGAGGCATCTATCATGGTTACAAATAGCACTGAAATGTATCTTCAATACTTTTTTAAAGGTCTAAATGAAATCTAATTCCACTTTTTTCTTATATCTGGGGAAAGATAAAGAGAGTCTAGAGATAAAGGCAAACTCACAATGGTTGCTCTGTTTGAAATTGAGAAGAACTTAAAACATATGTATTGCCTAAAGCGAGCTAAAATTGCTCTAGGGTTACTTTCTGGCATTTCTTTGGCTTATTTTTATGTACTTTTTTCATGTGATTGCATTTATAGTTTACGAACTCAAATAATGAAATGAGGTAAATAGAAACACAGTAAAAGTGCTTTTCGTTTGTTTTGGGTTTTGGAGAGAAAGTACAACCCTAGAAATAACTAAGAACACTAGCAATAGCTGAGAAAAGTTTAGCCTTAGCAAGAGGAGAGACTTCGATGAAAATGGTCTTGAATTGGGAGTCAGAGGTAGTTTTCAAGATTGCAATCTCTAAGAAACTCTCCCTAAAGGGTCTTTAAAAATATATATCTGAAAAATAATATAAATTGTACATCACCTTCTGAGAAAGTAGTGATTTCTTTGCATTCAGGACAGTCTTTCCTGATAAAATTTTATATGTGTATTTACTGGGCAATATACCTCACTCAAATGATATCAAGTATGATATCTAAGCCATGACCAAAATGTTTAGCAAATGGCATTTAATTTCCTGTTCTTTTAATTTAAAAAGTATTCTCCTTTAAGCAAATCTTGGCAAAGAATCTGTACAGCACCTTGACATTTTCAAGGCTAGGGCATCTGAATACCTCTATACATTCTAGTAGCTATGAAGTCATAGTTCTTGTGGTTTCTCAGAACAATAAAAGTTTAGTAATAAGCCTAAATTAAGAGGATTGTACTCAGTACTCGAGGCCATTAAAAAAAATAAATGAAATGAAACCTTTATCCTAGATGTTTTCTGGGAAAACGACAAGTAACAGAAATGGTAAGACAGATGGAATTTTTTTTTTTTTTTTTTTTTTTTTTGCCAGTGAGTTGACAAATCTAAAAAGTAACTACAAAATCTTGGAAGGCTAACCAAAGAGAAGAAACATTGTGTTCCTATCAACAAAATGCTCAGGTCCCATAGAAATTTTCAATCTGTATGTGGAGTAAGAGGACTACTCAAAAGAAATAACACCGGCCAAGTGTAATTAGCAAAACTAACGATGTCTCCAGTCCTCCCTATCATCTTTTCACAGCAATATTTAAGACCAAACTGTTGTAGAGAAGGAATCTAAATGACACCCAGAGGAGAATGGAATACCAGACAATCTCTGAATTAGGTCGCTTTCAGCCAGAGGCTGTTAATCTACGAGAGATTTTAGAACAAAAGGTTCTTTGGGTATTACCCAACTCAAATTTTTCAGTCATGGTAATTATTGGCCCATGAAGCAAAACAGCTCACCCAAAGTTCTGCTAAGGTACAGAGTTAACTATGGAAATGAGATAACAACGGTGATGGAAGTGGTTGAGAATAAAGGCTTTGGACCCTATCTTTATGAGAACTCCAAATAAGGTCATTCTGAGATACTGGAGGTTAGGACTTTCAACATATGTATATTTGGGGGACACAATCAACCCATAATAGGGAATAAGGGAGGGAGCAGAAAGTCTAGTTAGAAAATATTGAGGTAGTTCAAGTCAAATTAAGTAAAGCTTGCACTTGGGTGGTAGCAGAGGAGATGGGGAAAAATGTACATATTGGGAATATATTCTGATGGCATATTCATTAGGAATTGTGGATGAACTGAATTTGAGATACAAGAAAAAATGCAGAAACAAGGGTGCCCTTCAGTTTTTTTCTTGAGCAACCACTGGGTATCATTTATGAGTTGTGCAACTCTAGGCAAGTTACCTCACTCTTTTGTTCCTCAGTTTCCTCATTTGTATCTTGATGATGATAACATATCTCATGCATAGGGATGTTGTGAGGATTAAATCTGTTAATGTATGTGTGAAACAGTAAAACACATATTTGTATTGGATGCTATTTTCTCTTGATTTACAATGCATGTTTTAAATTCATTATTTTTTAGTATAATGGCACGTGTGGGTCCAAAATCTAATCCAAAAAGTAGAACGTTACCAATAACTTCCATCTGCCTATTTTCTTGTCCTTATGCTATTCTTGTGCTGGCTTCCCCCATAATGGAAACCATTATTTAAATTTTGTGTTTATCATGTTTTTTTGTTTTGTTTTTATAATTGTATCATATGTAGGGGAAAATAAATACCTTTGCTTTCATCTTAGATCCATGATTGAGGCCACTATAACAAAAAACAGACTAAAAAGTGAAAAGCACAAATTCATTTAATATAAATTTTACTTGATACAGAAGCCTTTATAAGGAAATGAAGACCCAAAGAAATGAGTGAATGTGTATTTTTTGTGCTAGGTTTGATGAAGTGTGGACAGTCCTGGAGAAATATGACTGGAGAACAAAAGGACATGACCTAATGGGAATAAACTGGGGGAAACTTAGCAAGGCCCATTTGTTCAGATTCTTCTCGGCATCTGTGTGTCTGTAGCTCCTTTTCTCTGCAAACAGGGAGGGCACCTCTTGGATGAGGGTTTTATGACCTGCCTCAAGAGAAGATCAGAAAATCCTATAGGTTTTATGTCCTGCTTTAGAGAAGTGGAGAGAGGTGAGAGTGACTTTCCTGCTTCTGCTGTTTTTTCAAATGTCAAGGTGCCATATTTTGAGGTAGCATGTCCTGAACCCCATTACATATGTACTTATGCACAAACAATATATTATCTTGATTTGCTTAATATTAAATTTTATAAGAAGTATATCATAGTATTCTCAGAATTGCTTTTTCACTCAATACTCATATTACCAAGATTTATTCATGTTATTGTGTTTAGCTATAATTCATTCATTTTTACTACAGTATAATATTCCACTGGGCACCACAATTTATCAAGTTTTCTACTGATTTACATTTGGATTATTGGTTGTCTTTTGCTATTTTTAAATTGCTATTATGGACATTTTATACATATCTCCTTTTGCACATATGCAAAGTTTGTATTGGGTTTACCTTGCTACTCAAAGTGTGGGCACCACCTGGTAGCTTGCTAAATATCTGGAATGTTGGCTCACACCTGAGAATTTGTAATTTAGCAACATCCTTGGTCAGTTTGTATGCATGTTAAAGTTTGAGAAGCACTGTAGAAATGGAATTGTTGGATTATGGGATATATAAACTTCTTACTTCACAAGATGATGCCAAATTGCTTGCCTAAGTAATTGTACTAATTCATACCAGATAAGAATGTTTAAAACTCCTTCGATCCTTTAAATCGCCATACTTTTAATATTTTGGCAACTCAATATGAAAACATTATGTCATTTTGCAGTACTAATTTGCTTTTCTCTAATTTCTAATGAGTTTAACATCTTTTCATTTTCTTTTGGTCATGTGTGTTTCTGTTTGCCCAGTTTAAAATTGGTATTGTTTGTTATTGATTTGGTGGGAATTCTTGTTATTTATACTTTGTAGGTTATATTAGTTGTAATTATCTTTTCTTACTTTATTTGTTTTCATTCACTTCCTTTTATAATACTTTTTGATGAACAGCAGGTCTTAATAATAATGTAGTCAAATTTATTAATGTCTTCCTTGATAGTCTTTCCTAGTTAAGAAATCATTCCTGACTCCTTATCAGAAATAAATTCACCTATCTTTTCTTCCAAAGATTTTAAAGTTTTTTCCAAACATTTTAAAGTTCTTGACATTTAAATCCTTAATCTATTTGGAATAGATTTTTCTGTGTGAGATAAAGTAAGGATCCAAGTTCAATTTTTTTTTTCTTCTTGTGGATTACCAGTGTTTCCAGTTATTGTAATTGACCAGTTCCTACACTCCCTAGTTGATAAGCAATGGCATGTCTCTGATAATATGCCAAATTTCTGTATTGGTATAAATATGGTTATAGATTTTCTATTCTATCCTATTAGTTAATTTTCTATTATTTGCCAGTATCACATTACCTTAATTAATATAACATTTTTCATGTCCTGTAGTAGGACAAGTCTTCCATCATGGTCATCATGTGTGTTTTGGCCATTCATGGCTCATTGCTTTTCATGTGAATTTTAGAATCAGTTTTCAAGTTCACAAAATAACTACACTAAAAGTCTCATTTCTTCTTTCACTTTTCTTCTAGTGTCTACCCTGGAAAACCCCTGCAGGCAAAGCCATTTAGGAATTGCAGTTTGCAAAGTCCTGTGCCCAGCATCACAAAATAGAAAGATGCATCCTTGGATCTGAAAATAATAAGTAAATAAGTAGGACATTTTTATTAGTTCTAATAATGTATCTCTAGAGTTTTTTGTGTTTTCTAAGTAGACAATCATATAATCTGCAAAAATTAGGAGTTTTATTTCTTTCTTTTAATTCTTAATGCAGTTAATTTCTTTCTTTCTCTCTCTCTCTCTCTCTCTCTCTCTCTCTCTCTGTGTGTGTGTGTGTGTGTGTGTGTGTGTGTTGGTAAATTTCACCAATAATTGTTGAGTAGAAGCAGTGACAGTAAATATATTTTCTTTACTCCAGAATTTAAAGGAAATAATCCTTATTAAAATTGAACATTTACTGTGTTAATTTCCAATTCAATAACCAGATGTAAGGCTATAAATTATATTTGAATTAGTATTTTTACAGAATCAAACTCATTTTGATATACAATATTTTCATTATTGTTTGTATTCTATTTTTAATTATTCTGATTTCTTCTTTGACTCATAACTGCTTTATAATTGTTTATTTTCAAATATATGTAAATTATCTTTTTATTTTTTAGTCAACTTCTGATTTGTTTGGTGGATTGAAGATGAGATGTATAGGCTATGTATTGTTTGAAAATTGTTGAAACAAATTTGGTTTTGTAGGCTAGTATAAAATCAATTTTTACAAATGCTCTGTTTGAACATGAGAAGAATGTAATTTTTTAAATTTTTGGATATAAAATACATTTATGCATTAGACCAGGTTTGGACATTTTGTAGCTCTAATCTTCTATATTTTTGGTAATTTTTTATCTGCTTAAATACTAATAATTTAAAAGGAATGATTAGAAATCTACCAAAAATGATTTTAGTTCTTTTCATTTTCTTTTCTTTTATAGTTGTACTAATTTCTTGTATACATTTTGATGCTATCTCAGTTGCAAATATATTTAAAATTGTATTTTTATGGTATATTTAACTTTATATTGTGCCATTGTTACCCCTTTTATTACTAATGACATTTGTTATTTTAAAGTATATATTTTTTTCCAATATGATTAGGGCTACACTAGTTCTTTTGCTAATATTTACCCAATATATCTTTTGTTCCACTATTTTGCATTTTACTTTTCTCTGTTATTATGACAAATTATGTTTTATAGCTGATGAATTTGGTCCTACTATGAATGCTGATATGTTGAAATGCTATTCTATGATCCAACTTTTTGATTTCTATCTGCTCTATTTTTTTGTTGTTGTTCTTTCTCCTTTTTTCTTCATTGCCTTTAATTTTTATGTATTGAATGTATTTTTTTATCAGTTCACTTTTTAAATCTCTGTTGGTTTTTAATTTGAATTTTGTACTAGTTTTTCTTATTCTAAAAATTTTATCATACACAATTAAATTGGAAAACATAAAAGAAAATAATATATTAATCTTTCTAATAATAAAAGGGTTTGAAACACATTCACTTATCTTACAGTTTATGTTTTATTTACCTGTTACATACAATATTTCTGTTTTGTCCTTTTAAAAATTTACACAAATTAATCATAATCATTGTAGTTTAATACTTAAAATACTTATTATCATTTACCTAATACTTATTAGTTATTATTTAATTTGTTTAATTTTTTTCTTCCTTCTTAAACAGTCCTTCTGAGGTCATTTTCTTCACTTTTTTAAATTTTCTAGTTGGTAAACTATACATATCTTTATTTGAAATAGTTTTTTAAAAACAGTTTTTACATGTAAATGTTATCAGTTGCTTACTCTAAGTGCTTCAAAAATAGTATTCTATTATCTTCTGGCTTTCATGTTTTTGTCAAGAAATCTGCTGTTATTCTCACTGATGTTCCTTTATAAGTAATTTTTTCTTCCTGGGTTAGTGGATTCATATTTTCTACCAATTCTGAAAAAATTCTCAGGCATTATCTCTTTAAATATTTCCTCCTTTGCATTTTCTCAAATTCTTTCCTTACAGATCTGCATTTAAACCTACATTAAAAAATTTATTCAAGCTTTCCATGTCTCAGTCTCAATTTTTTGTTTTCTATCTCCTTATCTACTTTAGCAGCATGCCGCATAACTTTAGCACCTAAATATCTTGTAGGTTGTTAATTTTCTAAGTGTAGTCTGCTCCTTATCCACTGAGTTTGTTGTTGTTGTTGTTTAATCATATGCATTTTTCATGGTTAAAACTTCATTTTTTATTTCAATAATTATATATCACATTTCTAAAATTACCATTTTTTGAAATTCTCCTGTCCATATCTAGGAGTTTCATTTTTTTACAACCTCTTAATCTACTTTCTATCCCTGTGGATATGCCTATTATTCTCATCCTACATAAATGGAATTGTACAATGCACGGGTCTGGCTTCTTTTACTTAGCATAATAATTTGAAGGGTCATTCTCTTTGTGTTATGCATGCGTACTTTATTTCTTGTTATGGCTAAATAATATTACATTGTAAGAATTATTGTGCATTTTGTTTATCCATTCATCAGTTGATACATGTTTGTTTTTACATTTGGGGACTATTAACAATAATACTGCTACAAATGCTTGTGTACAAGCTTTTGTGTGGATATATATTTCTTTGTTTTTATTTATTTATTTATTTATCCTGGGTATATCCCTAGGAGTGGAAATGTAGGGTCATATGCTAATTCTATGTTTAACATATTGAAGAACTGCCAAACTGATTTCTAAAGTGAATGTAACATTTTATAATATCATCAGCAATGTATAAAATTTCCAATTTCTCCACATCCTTGCCAATACATGGTACTGTCTGTTTTTTTCTTGTATATATTCTCATGTGCATAAAGTAGTATTTTATTGTGGCTTTGATGTGTGTTACTCTAATGACTACTAATGTAGAGCATCTTGTGCTTATTTGTCATTTGTATGTCTTCATTGGAAAAATGGCTATTGAATTCTTTGCCTGCTTTTAATCAGTTTACTCCTCTCTTTATTGTTAAGTTGTAAGTAGATTTTATGTAGTTTAGATACAAGTCTCTTATCAGATATATAATTTGCAAATATTTTCTTCCATCTTGTTGATTGTCTTTTCACTTTCTTGATGGTATTCTTCAAAGCACTAAAGTTTTGTTTGTTTTTTTAAATTTTGATGAAGTAACATTTATCTGTTTTTTATTTTATTACTTGTGCTTTGGGGACACATAATACACTGTTGCCTAACACAGGGTCATGAGGATTTGCTCCTATTTTTTTAAAGATGTTTATATAGTTTTACTCTTACATTAAAGGGCACAATACATTTTACATTCATTTTTCTATATTGTGTGAGGTTGGAGTCAAAGACTGTCATTTTCATCATAGTTTCTTGCTACAGGTTGAGCACCCCTTAACTGAAATGCTTGAAATTTTTTATTTGTTCAGATTTTGGAATATTTGCAGGATGCGTATATGTTGAGCATCCCTAATCCCAAAATCCAAAATCCGAAATGCTCCAATGAGCATTTTCTTTGAGTGTTATGTCAGTACTTGTAACATTTTGGATTTTGCTGTTTTGGACTAGGGATACTCAACCTCTATAAACTCATGTCTGTAACTACACCTTTATTTCCTAACTGTTTTCTAGCTCTTTCTATTCCAAATATGATAATATTAGTATCTGTACTACTTATAATATCGGACATTAAAAACTTATCTATCTTTATATATTTAAAAGCATAACAAAATAAAAACAACCAAATTGAAGTGAATTGGCAAAATCAAGAACATACACCACTGGAATGCTTTAAAGGTCTTTTTAGGGCCGAGTCCGTGGCGCACTTGGGAGAGTGCGGCGCTGTGAGCGCGGCGACGCTCCTGCCGCGAGTTCGGATCCTGTATAGGAATGGCTGGTGCACTCACTGGCTGAGCGCCGGTCACGGAAAAAGACAAAAAAAAAAAAAAAAAAAGGTCTTTTTAGAGTTTAACCCATTTCTTTCATGTGACATCATTGCAAGAGTTAATTATGTTAAATATATTACATATATACACATATATACATATATATTTCAATCCATTTTAAATCATCAAGTATTAGCAGCAAGAACACTTTAGAAAGAAAAATTAACAAAAGAGTTATGAGTGAGCTTCATCTCTGCCTTTCAATTGCTATGTTACATGACTAGATTATTTTACCTTTTTAGTTTCAGTTTTAAAATTGTGACGATCCATACTGTATTGCAAAGAAAAAATTTAATGAATGTATATAGATGAGAGTGTTTCATGAACTCTGAAGTGTTACATACAGTAGTCTCCTCTTTCCTGCAGTTTTGTTTTTCATGGTTTCAGTTACCTGCAGTACAGTGCAAGAAGATATTTTGAGAGAGAGAGACAGAGAGAGAGAGATCAGTCACATAACTTTTATTACAGTATATTGTTATAATTGTTTATTTTGATATTGTTGTTGTTAACCTCTTACTGTGCTAGGCATCCACGAGGGGTCTTGGAATGTATCACCTGTCAATAAGGGGAGACCACTGTAAAAGTAAGGTTTATTATTTATACAACAAAAATTTACTGAGAATCTACTGTGCAGGCGTTCCTTTAAGTACTAGGGATAGAGTTTGGGGGGAAGAAGAGCAAGTGCTTTGCCTGTGTGGAATTTACTTTTAATTGTTGCAATGTAAATAATATATGCATACATATATACATACATATATTGTGCATAATACAATATCAGATTCTAATGAAGATCCCAAAAACAAACAACCAAAAAAATAACTAAAGCAGAGTAAAGAACCGTGAAGAACATGGTATACCTTTTACATGGAGTGATTAGTGAAGGCTTATCTAATCAGATTATTTTGTTAAGAGATAAGGATTAATTGAAAAAATAAACTATTTCTATAACTGGGGCACAGACAGAGACAAATGCACAGAAATCTGGAGCAAGGATATATTTGGCTTGTCCAAGAAATGAGGAGACCAGTGTGGTCAGAAAGGAGTGGACAGTAAGAGTTAGAAGGGAAAATGGTCTTGAAGGTTACAATAAGAGCTTCAATTTTAAGTGTGATGAAAAGATATTTCATCTATTTAAGTTAGGATAGGGCATAATCTGATTTATATTTTTCTTTTTTCTTTTTCTTTTTTTTTTTTTTTTGTCTTTTTCGTGACCGGTACTCAGCCAGTGAGCGCACAGGCCATTCCTATATAGGATCCGAACCCGCGGCGGGAGCGTCACTGTGCTCCCAGCGCCACACTCTCCCGAGTGCGCCAAGGGGTCGGCCCTGACTTATATTTTTCAAAGCTGACCCTGACCTTTGTTTGAATATAAACTATAGGACTCCAATCTTGAATTCACTCTAAAATCAGTGAGAAGTCTATTGCACTTGTACAGAAGACAGATGATGGTGAGTTGGGCTAGTAGTGGCAAAGAGTCAGATTTAAGATATATTTTGAAGATCCAGCCAAAAAATTGGTTGATGGATGCTATAGTTTGAATGTATCTTCCTAAGTTCCTGTGTTAGAGACTTGACCTCCAATGCAGAGGTTTTAAGAGGTGGGACCTAATGGAAGGTGTTTAGGTCACTAGGGTGTCACTCTTATAAATGAATTAATGCCATTAGTGTGGGAGTGGGTTCATTGTTGCAGAGGTGAGTTCCTTATAAATGGATTGGTTTGGCCCTGCTTTGTCTTTCTCTCTTGTTCTTCTTTGCCTTTCTGCTATGGGTGATGTGGCAAGAAGTCCCTTGCAAGACACCAACCCCTCAATCTTAAACTTCCCAATCTCCAGAACCATGAGCCAATAAATTTTTGTTCATTGTAAATTACATAGTTTATGGTATTCTCTTATAGCAGCACAAAATGGACTAAGAGAATGGATTAGATATGAGTAAACAGATTGATATTTCTCTATTCAATGTGCCAAGTTATGAGGGTAGAGAATACTCTGTTAAAAATAGATGTAATACCCATGGTTACATGGTTAACATCATAATCAATAAGAAAAAGCTGAAAATTTTTCCTCTAAGATCAGGAACAAGACTAGGATGCTCACTGTCACCGGTTCTCATATAGTTCAGGAAGTACTAGCCAGAGCAATTAAACAAACAAAAACAACACAAAATGAAGCAAAAGAAAAAAAGTAGAGAGAGAAAGGGAAAAATAAATAAATGAATAAATAAAATAAAAGACATCCAAATTGGAAAGAAGTTAAATTGTCTCTATTTGCAGATGACATGATTGCTCAAGATTGCTTTGGCTACTCAGAGTCTTTTTGTTTCCATGCAAATTTTAGAACTTTTTTTTCTATTTTGTATTTCCATTAAAAAGTGTCATTGGAATTTTACTAGGAATTGCATTGAATATGTAGTTTGCTCTGGCGAGTATGGATACTTTAACAGTATTAATTCTTTCTATACATGGACATGAGATATCTTTCCATTTACTTGTGTCTCCTTCAATTCTTTTCATTGATGTCTTACAGTTTTTAGAGTACAAATCTTTCTCCTCCTTGGTTAAATTTATTTCTAAGTATCTTTTTGAAACTATTGTAAATGGTATTGTTTGCTTGATTTTTTTGGGGGGTAGTTTGTTGTTAGTGTATAGAAATGCTACTGATTTTTGTATGTTGATTTTATATGCTGAATCTATACTGAATTTCTTTATTAGATCTAACAGGTTTTTTTTAGTGGAGTCTTTAGGGCTTTCTATATAGGTAAAAATCCATGTGTGCAAATTGTGTTCACAATTTTCTGTCCATAGGACATTTACGGTCAGTTGATTGTAGACAAATGTGCCAAGAACAGCACAATGCGGAAAGGGCAGTCTTCTAAATAAATGGTTTTTGGAAAACTTGATATCCTCATGCAAAAGAATGCAATTGGGCCCTGATCTCACACTATATACAAAAATCAACTCAAAATAGATTAACAATTTAAACCTAAGACCTGAAACTGTAAAACTCCCAGAAAACTAGGGAAAAGCTCCTTGATATTGGTCTTGGCAAAGATTTTTTGGATATGACCTCAACAACACAAGCAATAAAAGCAAAAAGAGAAAAATGGTATTACATCAAACTGAAAAGCTTCTGCACAGCAAAAGAAACAATAAACAGAATGAAGAGATATCCTATGAAATGGGATAAACTATTTGAAACCATACATCTCATAGGGCGTTGATATCCAGTTATACATAATATTCAAAACAACTCAGTAGCATGAAAACAGCCCAATTTTTTTTTTTAAATGGGCAAAGGACCAAAGGAATAGACATTTCTCAAAAGAAAACATAAAAATGGCCAACAGATACATGACAAAATGCTTAACATCATTAATTATCAGGGAAATGCAAAGTAAAAGTATGATGAAATATCACCTTCCATTAGAATGGCCATTATCAAAAAGACAAAAGGTAACACGTGTTAGAGAGGGTGTGGAGAAAACGGAGCATTTGCATACTGTTGGTGGGAATGTAAATTAAGACAGTCATTATGGAAAACAGTATGGTTTCTCAAAAAATTAAAAACAAGACAACCATATGACCCAGTAATCGTACATCTGGGTATATATCCAAAGGAACTGAAATCAGTGTGCCAAAGAGATATCTGCATTCCCATGTTTACTGCAGCATCATTCACAATAGCCAAGATAAGGAATATATATAATCTATATAATAGAATACTATTCAAACTTATAAAAGAATAAAATTACATTATGTGCAATAACATGAACGAACCTGGGGGCATTCTGCTAAATGAAATAAGCCAGGCACAGAAAGATGAATACTGCATGATACTAGCTACATGTGGAATCCAAAAATGTTGAGCTCATAGAAGCACAGAGCAGGATGGTGGTTTCCAGGGGCTGGGAGTAGGTGTGAGGAGATGGGGAGATGCTGGTCAAAGAGTACAAATTTTCAGTTAGACAAGATGAATAAGTACAGGAGGTCTATTGTACATCATAGTGACTATTATTATTAACTGTATATTAATACTAGTATAATAATGTATGCTTAAAAACTGTTGATAGAGTAGATCTTAAATGTTCTCACAGCAAAAAGTAAGTATGTGAGGCTATGGGTTAATTAGCTTTATTTAACCATTTTACAATGTATATGTGTATCAAAACCAGTGCTGATGTTATCCACTGTAAATACTAGACCTTAAAAAGTAGATTAAATACATAGAAGTGGATGATCCCATGAATTAAAGTAAATCAAAATGTTTTGCGTAAAGTCAACGAGAGTGAAATAGAAGCAATTGTACTGGAGGTTGCTCAAGATCGACCTTTGTGACCTGTTCTTCTCCACCACAGTTTAATTCCAGTAATTCCATTCAAACACCACATCTTAAGAACTTACTGCCAGGCCCTGTGTTTTGACAGGACTGGGAAGAGAGAATTTATAGACACATGTAAACACATCTAAGCTCCCTTAATGCCATGGGAGCTTATGGAGTTAGAACATAGACTCTGAGAGCAGAGACTTAGTCTCAAATGAGAGCTTCTACTCATCAATTATACCTGACTTTACATCCTGGTTTCTCTCCCCTGCTAAGTAGGCATGTACCTTACGGATATTATTTGAGCTAAAATAATACATAAAGAACATTTCCTGAATTGTCTAACATCATAAAGTTTAAATAAATATTATTATTACAATTAAGTCTCTTCCCCAGAAAGTCTTTATCATCCAATCAAAAGTTGCCACTCCTTCCACTTCTTCTTATCTCTTCAGGTAGTTTATTTTTCTTCGTAGCATTTATCACTACCTGACATCATGTCATAGACTATGTGTTTATCTTCTTATTGTTTGAATCTCCAGTGAATGTCAACTTTCATAAAATAAAAATCTGTTGGTCTTGTTCATTACTGTATCCCCAGCACCTAAGCCTTTTCTGGAGTATAGTATAAGCTCAATAAATAAATATTTGTTGAATGATTTAATTTAAAAAGGTACAAATGGAAGCACACACAATGGAGGGAGTTATTAAAGGCTTTAACAACTTTGATAAAGGATTTTTTTAAATTTTATGATAAATTTCTTTTTATGTAAAAGATATTAATGCTATCTGAGGTGGTTCACGGGAGGTACTCTGGCAAAGGAACAGAGTAGCTTTAGGTGTCTTGAAAGATGTTCATGTGCTTCTAATCGGAAGGGGCATAAGAGAATTCCAGGAAGAAGGAATAGAGCTTTTATAGACACTTGAGCAAAATCAGCTACAAACTAGTAGGTATGGTTGAAACAATTCAAGCATTTTAGTATGGTGCATGACAAGGCCTGACAAAACCTGGTAAGAGATGAAGCTAGAAAGGTAACCAAGGACCAGATCGCAAACGGGTTTTGATGTCCTGAGGTGCCTTGTATCTGTGCTTCAGGAGCCTGGATCACATCCTGAAAGCAATGGTGAAGCACTGTATAGTTTTAAACAAGTAAGTAATAAAGGACCAGGTTTATGTATTAGAAAACTCACTCTGGGAAGACTATGGTTGATGAAGTTGGGCAGAACACCAGAATCTTTAGAAAACTAGATGCAAATTGAGCTAGTCTTGAAATAAAGCAGTGGCAAGGAGGATAGAGAGGGGTTTATTTGAAATATAATCCATAGCTAAGTCTCTTGAATATTTCAAAACATGGAATGTTTTCTTCTTTATAGAACATCAGGTACAATTTAACGGGGCAATACACAAATATAGATGATACTCTTTGGGCCAAACAAAATTTGAAAGAGGAGCTACTACACAGCAGAAGTAGAATCTGGGCCATAAAAGTGAGTTAAGATGCATGAGAACTCACTCATTTTATGTTACCTAAATTTCTACTCTTCTCTACTTCTGTTGTTCTTCAATTTGTTATATCTTATTTGGAAAAAAAATCTATTGAATCCATGAGCGAATAAATAAATATAATTTGTTATATATTTTTAAAATGCCTTTCCATTTATTTCGTGTATTTACAACATGTCTACTTTAAGTTTTATAGCATTGTTATTACATACACATTTTTAGTCCTGGTAGTAAAGATGCTTTGGAGTTCCCTTAAAATAAAATGAGCATTTTCTTTTACTTGTGAGTAAATGCTAAGCAAGTATTTAGGATGGTTGCAAAATCTAACCAAAGAAAAATCTAAGGCCATCATTATGATAAAATTACAGCTATAGAAAAACTGGAACCCAAAACTTAAAAGATCACAAGGAAAAAAAAAATTCATGGTCCTTTGTGAAACCAACTTTTTAAACACTCCAGAATTTATGAAAACATAGCTATTACCAGTTGGAGAACTTTTAACTAAGAATCAACATTCCTCTGGCTCATTTGGTGGTCTATTAGTCATCTGTATTTTTTGTACTTATTAGGGCATGATAATTCTTGACAAACCTCAAAGCCTGAGTACATTATAGTTTTCTTTCACCATAAAGGCACTACCCAACCCTAATTTTCAAATGGAGATGCCAAGAACAGAGGTATACTTTTTTCATTTTTCCATTTCCCCTCCCCAAATCAGGGACTAGAGTAAAGGCTCCATAGAATCAGTCTTAGAAAAGAAAGAATCACCTGTATCATTGCTTTCATCACTTTATGGGGACTTTATCCAGAAAGAGACAAAATCAAAATCATTGTTGTTAGTGAGACAGTTGAGATAACTTCCTATTTTAAAATCACCCTGTTGTTGACCATTTCCTCTGGGTACCTTCTTGGAAATTTAATCACGATGAATCCTAAGCCATTTCTCTTGATAGAGTATGCTGGGCAACTCTGAAGGGAAAAGGCACTAGGCAGGCAAGAAATATTACAAAGTAACTCTAGCAAGTTTGGTGGCAGGAATGTCTCATGCTATCTTTATGAAACTAGCATTTTTATTTCTTGCTTACAAGTAATGACATTGAGAGTTACAGAGCTTAAATGAGTTAGAATATGAAAAAAATAATACTATTTTATGGTATGTATGTTGTAAACAACAGGCTTCCTCCTATTTTCCTTCCCTAGGGAAAAGGACTTTTCTGCTTTTTAACTATTTGGGATTTCAATAGCTTGAACATAGCATCACACTAAGTCAGTATTTTTAAAAACGTGTGACACTGAGCACCAGTATAAGAACAACCCATTGATGCTTTTTTAAAATGTGGAATCCTATTTTGTGTAACTTACTGGGTCTGTGTGTCTGCAGCACTGTGTCTGGTAATCTGCATTTAGAAAAGTACCCCAACATGCTGGTTATTGCTTAAAATTTTGAAAACCTCTAACCTAACTGGGATGGGGGCAGAGATATGACGGAAGGACAGATATGGAAGTCTCCAGATTTCTTTTCCTCTGCACCTCCTTAGAGCTGGCCCAGTGAGTGAAGGAGCAAGTGGGAAGCTTCTATTCTCCAGCTCTGCCCTGAAGAGATGGGCCCTTTCCTCTAGAAAGAGGTGTCCCCAAACAAGATCTAACTAGTGCATTCCCCAGAAGCTTCTACAAGAAGGTGAAACATTGTGCTTAACCTGTTTGCTGTTAACTGACCTTATTACTACAAAGAGAATTGCTCTTTTAAAAGTTATACTTTTGCCTTTTAGACTTAAAAATAAGTTAGATTTTGAAGAAAAACAAATCAAAGGTTCTTAAAGATGTAGACAGACCATCAGCTTAGAAGATATTGTCCCTAAGTAGAATAGAGACAAAGCTCACTTATGTTCATTAAAATCTTTCTAAAAAAAAATTATGGTACATTCTCTATTACCTACTTGAGGAGAGGTTTCTCAGGATTGACAGTGAATTTCATAAATAAGGGAAGAAAAAATTATTTTCATTTTTTCTATACTACGTTTTATAGAGAGAAGATAGATTTGAAGTTCATACCAAGAAATGACTGGAGAGGGCTTATCACAGCTCAACAAACTTACCTTTATGTAGGAAAAACATGAAAATTAAAAATATTCAGTTTATCAAATGAGAAATGCATATCATGCAACTGCAAGTGAACCAAGTCTTAATTGATGATGGTCCTTTGATAATAGGCCACTTACCATTAGACAGTGTTCACTAAAAATTATCTGTTAAAACATAAAGTGCTTTAGAGAAATGCTTTGCTTCAGACATGAATTTGGCTATATATGCACTGATATGGGATGAGTATATTTTTGACTGCACATTTGGCTCCAAACATAAGTTTTATTGTTAACAAGGTAAAATAGATGTTATTTTTATAAATTATATGCCCTCTTATTTCCCATTGTGTAGAATTTTGGATACCCATAATATAAAAAGCTGAAAGCTGTTATTACTGGATTAGAAACTCAAAATCTATGTTTCAAATATATTGGCTTCTAGATAAATAGATGTTTTAAGTCTCATTTTTAGAAAATTTTATATTCACTCAGCATTTTGAGTGCTAGGAGTTATCTACTATATTTGCTTAACAACAAGAACTAATCGCTGAGAATTTATAGCAGTTTCTTGTTTAATAGAATACCACTACATATGAATCAGTAAAAGCAACAGAAATGAGAATAATAGCTAATATTCAAGCAAGCTGTGAGATTTAAGAACATACTGCAGGATGTGTTTAAAAACTCATTGTAAGTGAATGCTAGAAACAGACTATTTATTTAGTGAAAAATCCTATGTTCACATCAGTAATTCAGTAATGTATTGCACTCTACAGATATTCTGTAAATTCTTTTTTTTTTTTTTTTTTTACTTTCTTAATTTGCAGAGGAGAGAGCATACCTAGGGTTGCAGAGCAGGTTGGGGAGGGGAGAGGGGGTGGAAAGTCAGGAATTAATTGGGTGGGGGACATGGGGAATAATTGCAATTTGTGGTAATGAGTATGCCGCACATCTTGGGCACAAATGGTGACAGTTAGCTTTGTACCCATGAATATGTAAAACTAATATTTTTTTTTAAATGTAAATTCTAATCTATCCTTTTATGCATTTTATATATGAGATATATGAATTTCACAAGACGTCAAATACAGAGATGCCATTTGCTATGTTTTATTTTGCTATTAGCGTGTTAAACATAACATGCAAATAATCAAAAAGAAACATATACATGACTTAGAGTGAAAAATAATTCTAGAAAAAAAGTTTCACTAGGTAAGTATGTTAATTTTTAACACTAAAAAACTTTAAGTGCATGTGGCTTCATAAATTTTGTCTAGTATTTTGCAAAATTATTGAGCTCGAAGTATGCCACTTACCTTTAACTAAACAAATTTGAACATATTGAGATAATGGGGTTCAAGACAGTAAACATCCATACATATATAGTCCTTGCTTTTTTGGGCACATTAAGTTAAGATTTAGGAATTATAAAATTGGCTGACTTCCATGCAACCAGTAAAAGGCTTTACATGTCATTTGACAACAGAGATACAGAAACACTAAATTTACAAATAAAGTAGTAAGTGTGGTTTCTATTTGTGTGTATGTGTGTGTTCTTGTGATGAAATAGGCCTGCCTTTCATCTTTTCTTTAAAAAAAAAAAAACAGTGGTAAATGTTTACAAAACATTTTCCCTCAGAGTTTAAAATTCATGGAAGTAATAAACAACAACAAAAAATGGATATTATGAAAACTGAATTTTCACACACACCAAAACAGAATTATAAGGTATTGCTCCTGGATACATCTCGGTATAATTGGAAATAGAAGATGTTAATTGATGGTGATGTCTTTTGCCACACGTAGACATTCGTACATATCAGGTGGCAGATTGGTTTGGGTGATGCGATTGCCATCTAAACGCAAATGCTTCATCTTGGAGTAGGATAGTGGACCCAGGATCCTACAGAAGCTCTTTACATCAAACTCTGGAAATTAAAAAAATAGAAAACTGTAATCATTTTGTTAGTACACTGACTTGAAGCAATCAATGAAAAAAACTTGTCAAGTCTATAATGGTATCAACTATGGTTTCTCCCCATTTAGAAAAGTCACTTATACTCTGTATCTTTGAATTTGAGACCACAAAAGGCATATTTCATGGTATCAGCAGTATGTGGTAAAGAGCAACTATGGTGGGTCAGGATATTCAATGGAATTTTTCAAAGGACAGAACTTGTTTATTAGAAATTAACTTTAGAAAGGCATTCAACAAGCATGCCATATTATCTAAGAACTCTTGAAATATTTAGTCTAACCTGAAGACATAGAAATTGATGCTGTTGTTGTATGAAAAACCTCACCAAAATGTGTCCTTAGTTTTTATGTCTTAAAATAAGAGCGATTAATTAGATGATCTCTAAAGAATTTTCCAGCAACCACACACCATGATGATGATTAAATCTCCAAGGCAAAAACAAAATCATGAAATGTTCACCATCTGAGCCCATGTTCTTCTGTGGTCAAAAACTGCCACGAAAGAAAAACTGATCTAATTTTTAATAGAAACTATGACTGTTACTGAATTATATGACCTACTTGTGTACACAGAAACAGTCTTTGTTTGCCCAAACCTATTTTAGATTAATCTCATCTGGTCCTTTTTCTTATTTTCCTTCATTATCAAATTCCAGTTAATAACAATTTCAGTAGAAACCCAAACACACTGTACTTCTTTCCTCTAAGATGCTGTCTTAAATAACTCACGTCTAATTCCAGGGATCTTTCTAAGGTATCTCCCTCTGAAAAGGTGTAGAACACTGGAAAGAAGATGGTTATGGGCCTATATTGGAATTCTACCTCTGTCACTTATCAGGTGTGTGATCTTGGAACACTTATATAATCTTCCTGTTAGATATAATATACCAATCTTGCTATGTTGCATGACAATTAAATTAATTAAGGTATGTAAAGCACTTCAAACAGTACTAGTACATTGTATGTCCTAAATAATTACTGTTGTCCTTTTAATTGTGTTCTCTTTTCCATATTTCTTTGTATTAGTGAGATCCATGATTAGGGTAATCCTTAAAGTTGCAAGTTTATAATATGAAAAATTGTTTTTGGCTATATGTTTCCTAATATTAGAGAAACATTAAGGGGATCCTTTTATATTGAGAGAATGTGAACAATTGGTATGCATGATTATGATCTGGAAAAATAACCTAAACTGAGGAGATATATGCAAAGACAAACAACAAGAACACCTCACCAAATGCTAAGGATGAGGAAGGAAGAAATGTAACTACTATGTTATCTATTCAAATGTCCACTATGAGCTGGGCACTGTAGTTTTTATCTCAGCTTGGCACTGAGTGGCCTGTAGGCCACCTCTCCCATATGCCACTGATTCTTCCATCCTTTACTTGTACAATTTACACCACCAAATATGCCTGCACCTGTATCCGTCTTCTGTCCTGTTTCAGAGAAAGAAGTAGACCCGCTCCTTTGGCTAACCTCCAGCCACCAAATCTAATAGATATCTTCAGCCCTCAAATATCTTAAATCCCATTAGCATTCTCTTCTGTCAAGTATCCTTCCTTTTAACCACAAATGTTTAAAATGTGGCATCACATATTGCCACATAGTCAATTTTCCACTGGAAACAACTATAGGAGTTTAGCTGTGGTAGCTCGACAGTGTGTTGTGTGACAAAGAGCACCAACCCTTGCTTTGGCTACTTTCCAGATACAACAAAAAACATGTGGTATTTCACAGTTTTCCTTCATAAGAACCCCCCAAACCTACTTGAAGTTATGTAAAAACTGTTGCAGAATTATGAAGTATTTTATTCACCAGGTATACTATAATTTTTTCTGATAACAGTCTTTATCCAGGATGGCAAAGGAATCAACTATCATCAGATAATGATGTTCAATTTCAATAGATTATTTTTCAGATATAATTGTTTTTTATGTGAATCAGTGTTTCCTACCCAATTTTTCTTTTAAAAAACACTTGCTGGGAGACCAGAAGGCAGTTTGGTCATCTGATTGAACCTCAAGTCAAGGTACTTGACTTGAATCTGTGAATCATAGCTTTCCTTTTCTGCCAAACTCTGATAAAGAATAGGGTGGGGAAATGGTTAATTTTAATTTCCCACCTGAATCTGTATTGCTTAAATTGAAAAAATGTCCCAGACGGCCAGTAGAGTGCATAAAGAGTCTAAATGAATCAGGTCAAACTTCATCCAGAAGATACATAAAAAAATAAACTATGCCAGCAAGAAAAGGAAAGAAGAAACTGTGGAAAAGTCAGATCAGAGAAATGGCTGTGTATAAGCAAAGGGGCTCTGTAACACTGTTTTTTTTAAAAAGATGTTTTGAACCCTTATCATATTCCTTCCTTTCTTCATCTTTGCCACAGTCAGAACTCTGTGAAGGCCACACACACCATCACAGAGATAACAGAGGTGGACGATGGTTATGATGGGAGAGGACCATGTTGAGTCCCAAGTAACAATACAAGGGATGACCATGAGACCACGTGGGCTACTCTGGGGATATGCAGAAAGGTGATTTGAAAGCCTCTTCTGAACTTGTTGGTTCCTTCCTCAGCTATATCTTGTCAAAAAATAAATGTAGGAACAAACCTAAGTCATAAAGAAGGCAAATAATAAGACGTCAACATCAAGAGATAACACAGCAGGATAAAGTAGCTGAGAATATTAAATTCAAAGAACTTAGATATTAAGTTCTGTGATCTTAATGGTTTCTTATCTGGATGCTTACTTCAAAGAAAGGGTAGATATTGGACACGTAATTGAGCTAGAACTTGTCTATGTTTGAATTAGAAGGATATTTCATTGGCATTTTAATTCATTTTTTTAAATGGAGGCAGATTTAATATTTAGCATTTAAAAACCTGAGGATACATCAATGAAACACAGACACAACTTTCTACTTACTTTCCAGTTCATTAACCTCCAGGTAATAGTTTTCAAGGTTTTCATTTACAGTCGGTATGCTTTTAAGCTTATTATAGGAGAGATCCAGCTCGACCAGGGATGATACATTAAAAGAATTTCCAGGTACGCCACTATCAGCCAGTTCATTGTGAGATAAACGCAGATACTGCAGCCCAGTAAAACGCTTGAAATATTCATCAGGGATGTTGCTGATCTTATTGTTGTCTAAGTAAAGAGTTAAAATAGATGTTGGGAGACCAGAAGGGAGTTTGGTCATCTGGTTGAAGCTCAAGTCAAGGTACTCAAGTGATTTGAGACCTTTAAAAGCAGCTGAAACGGCCTCCTCTTTCAGCTGATTATGTTGAAGATTGACGAAGGTTAGGTTTACCAGTCCATCGAAGGAGCCAAGCTTTGTGATCTTGTTATGAGTAAGTTGCAAATCCTCCAGAGATTTGGGGAGTGGGCCCACAGACTCTGTCAGATTGTTGTGATTTATATGCAACTTCTTCAGTTGTTTCAGTCTAGAAAATGTTTTCCCTTTTATCTTGGAGTTCTCTAGAAGGTTGTAATCTAGAATGAGCCACTGCAGATCAGTTACATTTTCAAAAGCCTTTTCATCAATATGGTCAATCTGGTTATTCCTAAGGTAAAGATACTTGATTCCAGGAGGTACCATTGGCACACTTTTCAATTTCAGCTCATCACAGTACATGGCAGAAGGATAGTCTGCAGGACAGTTACATTCTGGTGCACAGTTTGGTGATGATGCCCCATACATTGATATGGGGAACTCATAATCGTCGTAGTATTGGCCACTGGCACCAACGATTAATGCCAAAAAGAGAGTAAATGCACCTAAATTCATTTTTGACAAATTGTTTGAATCCTAAATAAAGCAGAAAAGTATATTACGATAAAATAGTTTATTTTCAAGAAAAGGAAATTCAATTAGCAATATTGAATGCATTAGCAAATGTACATTCTGTTATTATTATAGCACTTTTTTAGTGCAACTAATTGTGTATGTTTACATCTTTGGGGTGAACAGGTTTCAGGTTAGATTACATACACATGCGCCCCCTTCTGGGCAAGCCAGGCCTAATTGTTCCAGTCATTCTCTTTAGGTCCTTTCTTAATTAAATGCTTTTTCTGTAAGAGGTTTCTGGGTGGCGATCCTTAACCACCATGTTAGAACACTGCTTCAGAACATCCCTCAAACTGAGAAGAAATGAAAATGAGAAGATAATTATAAACTGTACACTCTCTCCTACCATTTGGCATCCTTAAAATATCTCATTAAGAAGAGGCTTACTAGGAACATGGGCAATTTGTGGTTTTGCCTGGAAGAAAGCTGTTCTTACTGTATGTGGTGGGAGGTGGGGGGGGGCACTGAGAATAGGGGGTACATTCTTTAAAAGTACCTGGTTATTGTTGTTGGTTCTGAGGAAGGGGAACAGAATTCTTGGTGTGGGTATGTATGCATGTTATTTTAAGTTTTGTTTAACATTACCTAGTTTTAAGCACACTATAAAACTGTGTTCTAAAACTATATTTAGTAAGTTAGTTTTGTTAAAATTATTGTTTATTAATCATGGACACACTAAACATACTAAAATATTTTAAATGTAGAAAGAGATCCAACTGGTAGAGAAAGATACTCTTTTCCAAGTTTTGAAGTTATCCTGTCTCCCAGTTACTCACAAATTCTCTACCTTCAACCCAAAATTGAAGGCAGCATGGTTTGCCTATCTGGATTTTAGTGTCCTCATAGAATGGATGTGGGAGAGAGGTAGGAATGAAGGAAAGCTTGTATTCGACACTGGCATTCTAAGCCATGTAGAAAAGGATTCAACTGAGAATGTAAATTAAAAATAATTTATAGCAGTTATCTTCTTATATGAATATGTTCCTAAGGTGAGGCTCAGTAAAGTACATTTGAATTGCTTGGAGAAGTGAAAAATTAGCATTTTAGGTAAAGGAAATTAGGAAATAAGAGTTGGACATTTGTAGAGTGAAGAGTTATGGCTGAGGTGAAGCTGGTAGTCCTGGGAGAGGAATCATTAATGTGAAGAAGGATCCACATTCTAATAAATAACATGAAATAGTATATATCTTCCTATGAAAGTGTGATACAAACTTTTAGATCAAGGTAGTTTGAATTAAGTAGGATCTTTGGATCAGGAATTTAAAACATCTTCTCTTTGCTTTAATGTGGAAATAAAAGGTACTTTATCTCAGCAGATAAGACACTCAAAACAAGTTGTTAGAAACATTTTGAGTGTTTACATAATGTAACATGTATCCAGATTCTTAGTAAATTATTCCCTGTGATTATGATGGAGGCATTTAATTTACTTGACAGGATTTGGCAATGATAATAATTTCATAGCCCTAAAAAGAATATGATGTCATATTCCTAGGATTATTTCTAAGTTGAAGGATGTAAAGATTTGTCTCGCTTCATTAATAAGCTCCCATCTTATTTTGAATTGAATATACAACAAAAGAGCCATGGTAACTGTAATGTGAGTATTGAATAGTAACCAAAAAAATGCTTACATTTTTTGCCATAGTAAAAACAAGGGCTCTGAATTTAGAGTTTGTAACCATATAATGATTCCACTATGAGGCAAAAGAACACTGTATGTTGCCCTGTCTTTTCAAATACCTGTGGCTATAGAGGAAATGCTTTTTTCAAAGAGTAAATCATTTCCCAAAATTTCTTTAAAACATGTTCCTTAGGACATACATTAAAAAAACAAAATTTTAAAATTAACGAATTAGAAACAAGTAATTCACAGTGTGTCTAAATCCTTTAGCTCACATTTTATAACATAGAATGTTTAATGTAAGTTGTAACAAATTGTCACAATATATTTATGACAAAACATTTCCAATGCTGATTGAAATGACCTTTATTTGCTCCAGTATTAGGTTCCAACAATGCTAACATATATAACTAATCATCATAAATAATAAACATTTGAATTTACATTTTTTTCACTGTCTAGTTTAACTATATTCTCCTTCCAACCTTGAAACTTTTCATAACTTCCCTTGCCAAGCAATGCAGCATATACTACATAAAATTCATCTCAAGTCCATAAATCATGGAAAGCATATTAAACAAAATGTGAAAGTAAATGCTCAAAACTGTGAATTTGCTGTTGAACAGCAATTGGCAAAGTGACTCTGGAATTTTTTCTGTTCCTGTTACAGTAAACGCTGTCCCAAACAGTCAGCATCCCCAGTGCTATAGTTAAAACAGCACTTACCTTACTGTCTTGACAGTGCTTTTGTTAATTCTTAAAGCAGATGCACTATGGACCAGAATCCACCAATATATGCCGTAAACTCTGTCAGGACGGAACTGGCTGCCAGATTCTTAGTGATACAAGAGCAGAAGGGCGGGGGGGGGGGGGGGGGGGGGGGACCCAGCCCAGTCACGCCAGTCTCTGAATGTAGTTATGTCATTGTAGGGATCTTGTGCTGTGGCATGTGAACACTGCTCTCTAACGAAGTGCAGGTGGACGTGGCGAGAGAGGACAGCCCAGCTCATTCCCTATGGAATGGGAGAGACATACACGTGCTCAAATACCACAGCTTTTAACCAAGAACTGAGTCCTGCTCCAAAGGTGGACACTCGCAGTGAGAAATTTCTTTTATAAACCTCCTAACTTCTGTGGCTGTAGCAACAATTAAGTGTGATTCACTCAGCCAACCATTATCTTCATCGAAAGGTCTCATAAATCAAAAACTGAGCAAATAATTTCAGGAAAAGGCAAATGAATAGACACGGAGGAATCGAATCCTTTTGCCCATCACTTGGAATCTATATTAATTTATTTGGACTAACTTAATTTTTGGCCATGAGGGTAACTTACATTAGTTTCTAATATAAGAAAAATGCGTAGTATGCAAACAGATACAAATGATAAACATCAACATTTTGAGTTTACTTCTTATGCTAAGGGGATTTTTTGTGTGTGTTATTCAGATCTGGAACCAATCAGTAATGTCTTGCCTGTTTCTTATTTTGTGGATTTAATTTAGGAATTCACCCAAAACCTTACTTGGGGATAATATTCTATAGCTTAATGCCAAAAAACATAAAAGAATAAAGAAAAATATGTATACTAAAAATATCACAAGGCAATAATCTTTCATTCTGACATTGCATGCTGGCTGTTTTCTTCAAAGCTAAAAGTTATTCAGAGTTGTAATCTCCCAAAGGCCTGGTTTGACACATCTTTCACTGTCAGTTCCTGATGCATTCTTTTAGCAAATGAGAGCTCTGCTTGAGTCCTTGTCTATTTCACTTCGTGTTTACATCAGCTGTATTTATGGGATTATTTTTTCCAAAATGTTCATTTCCTTATGTTTGTAAGGCCTTTCAGAACCAGATATTTTAACAAATTGCCACATTGTAAGTTTTTTCCATTATAAAGTAACAAATATATCATTTTTTAAAAATGAGATCTGTGGAAAGTTAATCTCCATGACCACCACTGCGTTTGCCTGAAAAAAGAATATTAAAATAAATGCCTCATTTTTGTAATAAAAATACAAAGGATAAAAAAACAAAAAGTTAAAAAACAACAAAAAAGTTAAAAACAAATAATTTTCTTGAAAGTAAGTCATGGAATTGTAAGATAATTTATAAGCATATAATTTTACTACTATTATTTTTATAAACGTTGCTGAAAGGTGTTAGTTTTATAATAAAGGAAGTTAATAAGCAGAAGGAATCAATAAAAAGACCAATTAAATATAATTAATGTCCTTGTTATAAGAGGAATATTAGCTCTAAGCATTAATTTCAAGTGCATCATATTCTATAATCTGAGATCTTGTTTGAAAAATTCCGGTTACTACTCCCTAGGATTTTTCTTTATCAAGGAATAGATGTGTTGTGGTGTCTGTAATAGATTTTAAATGCATTAAATTGGATTCAACTTATTGTGATATTGTCTTAATACACTTTTTAATAATCAGTTCTGTGAGACTGGTAATTGAGTAACTTTGTACATTTTAAATCATACTTCTTGGGTCTATTAGAATGAAGTGAAATTAATATTTATAGTGTATCTACTATATTCCATTCTTTATTCTCAGAACTTTCACATATTTCTTATTTTCAGTTTCATACTTTAAATCCTTATGATTTGAGTTATTAACATCCTTTCAGAAGTAGACACGGAGACTCAGAAAATCTAAGTAACTTGATAAAAGTCACCTAAGAAGTAAGTGGAACAATAAAACCATGAACATCTTCACCCATTGAGAAGAGGGAAGACAGGACGGAGCTGAGAAAAGGTAGCTAATTCAATCGGTCTGAAATATTTTATAGGCAATATTATCAGCTGTGAAGAAGTAGAAAAATTAACTATCCAATTAAAAAACAAAAAGGCAAATGCTAACCTAACAATAGCCTCTGTCCTTGTGCATCGCACATTCACATGCATGTGCATAGCCACTTTCACACTTGAGAACTTTTAGGTGAGGTATGAACTTTCCATCCCAGCAAATGAAGATTCATATAATCTGTGCTGGTGAGTGTTGGAGGCCGAATGTGTTTCATTAGAACACAGGTTAAAATGAATGTTTCCTCCCTCGATCCCCCAACTGGCTTCCCAGACTCCCTCTACTACCTGAGACCAGCAAGGATAATGAGGAATGCTATGCTTATTTCACCCACCTTGTTCTGAACCCAACCCTGGACTTCTCAAAGTTCCCATAGTCACCAAAACTTGACTGTTTATTTTACCATAACCATTCTGTTGGTAGAGCCAGCTTGTCCCAGGCTAGGTGAAAAGTTAGTCCTGCAATAGGAAAGTAGAAAGGAGCCCAGCTTGGTGAAAAAGTAGTTACAAATTGGAAACTTTCTGAAGCAACCTGCCAGCAGTAAAAAAGAAAAAAATTGTAGGCTTGATGACTTTAGTATCTCCATTCTTAAAATGGGTATGATGAAGTTTATAGGAAACCTCATGAGCATTAAAGCACACCATGTGTGTAGTGCCTTTAGTGTAGTGCTTGGCAAAGTATGTTATTAATGCACTTAAATGCCTAATATCTAATGGTTGTTTTTAGTTTATTATTCAGGGTCACAGAACTGCAGATTTGAAACGAATCTGAGATCATCAAATGGATGGGTACTATTTAGCAAATTCCCAAAGTTGTGTTCTCTGTCTTTTTTCTTCATGTGAAGAGCTAAAACTAATGTGTTACCAGTACTGCATCCAAACAAAATGCTACATTGTTTCCCATTTGGGGGATGGATGATACTGCATGCTTCCCTTACACTCTGTATGTAGTGAGGTATGACTAATTCTACCTATGCAATGTTATCTCAGAGCATAGAATATGATAATATATAATGTCAGTTCTCTGGTAGTAGATAAGTAAATTCTATTTTATTATTTTGTGAGTTGATATTTCAAATGCAACTGTTTTCTCACTATAAACTTCATAACAGTAGTTTGTTTTAGCACATTTGGAAAATACACGGGAAAAGAAAAAAATAAGAATTTTAGCACATTTGGAGAATACTTTCATGTAGAAAGAAGAAAATAAATGTTCTAGCCCAGATAACCATCTTTTATTTTTATTTCTTAGTGTACAAACACAAACTCACGGACACTTTGGTTTTCACATCAATACTATAGCATTATGTTTGTAGTTTAATACCCATTTTCACATAACAATAAGTTGTGGATACTTTTCCATACCATTAAATATCTTTCTCTGTCATTTTTATTTGCTACATGAAATTCTGTTATATAGATGTACCATAATGTAGTTGTTAGTTTTTAATACTGAACACTCTAGGTATCTTACATGACAAGGATATTTTTAGGATTATTAACAATATGATTTATTACATGTTTTCCACTAATAAGTTTGCATTATAAAAGTAATATATATCAATGGCACAATATGCTGAAACATTAAACAGTACACTAGGATATAAAGTTAAACATGAAATAACCCTTCACCCAACTGACTCTCATATCTGTTTAGATTTTGCTCATTACTTCACATATTTCAGACGTGTCTTATATACACAATAGGGTTTTATTTCCCTTTTCATGGTAGCCTATGCACTAGCTCAATTAGCTCAGCACTCATATAACTTTTTCACCTAGGTAGTAGCATAGTCACAAATTTGCTTTTGGGAGAAATGATCCCTCTTTTCTCTCTTGTCCTAAATGTCTTTTATTTTTCACATAAAATTATATCTTAGATATTTTGCCTTATTAATTTATATAGCTCTGCATCATGGCTTACATACATACTTACAGAGAACACCATTGCATGGGTGTATCAAAAATTACTCATGATTTTGTTCAGTGGTAAGTATTTTACTGATTTTAAGGTTTTTTGTTTGTTTTTTGATTATTTCATTGTTATGACAAACACTGCTGTATTGAGCAAATTGTGAGTGTATAACTTAAGGAAAATTGCGAAAGTGAGTGGGCTTTCTGGAGGAAAGTGGGTACATATTTTAAGATTTTGTAGTTATTGCCTAATTGCCTTCAAAATGTTGTTCTGATTAACACTCCCATCAATGGTATATGAGAATACAGTTTCAGCACTCATGGGTGCAGTTTGGATATGATCAAGCTTAAAATTTCATTGTTAGAGTTTTATTTCCCAAATAATATCTGGTAGTGCCAGTCTTTCTTTGTTCACTAACTTTAGGCTTATAAGACCTTAAAGGATCTGAGTGTGGTTGAACTCTCTGGTGCCACTTTATTTCCTCCTTCACCCTTACATTCTAGCCATTCTGGCCTTCACCCTGGCCTTCAAATATGCCAAGCCTATTCCTATTTCTGGGCCTTTACCAGCTGGATTCTTACATCTATTTCTTTGCGCAATCTGTGCTGATATGTTGCTTTGGTTGATGCATGCAAAGGAAATCTTGCCTTACATAGATATTTAATTAGGAAGACGAGTATATTAATCACCTTTTTAAGCAATTTCAACTACTATTCTTTAATAAAACATCAAAACTCCACAAGTGGCAGTTTTGTAAAGTTTAGTTGCAATGTTGAACCTGTAATCATATCAAGGAACATTTTTCTACTCTGGTTTCCAAAATTCTAATTTTTGCTTCAAAGTTTAAATTTTGTCAAATATCATCAGTTGTTTTCCTTGAAGTGAAAGGTGCACTTTGTTTTTGGAGAATATATTTGTTGTATATCCGAATCTGACAAACCATAGTTTGTATGTCAATCACACTTTTAATTAAAAATGGTGCTACATAAAAAATAAGTGGCTAGTTCAGCAAGAGTCACCTATAGATTTGTCCATTTGTAAGGCAAAAAGGAAAATCCTGAAGATCTGATATTAACTTAGTGTTCATGTTTCAGATAAATATTTATTTTCATGAATTACTGTCTCATCAGAAAGTGGCTCACTGTGATTTGTTTATTGCCTTTTCATCCTGCAGGCATTCAGTAATATCACCTTAGTCTCTTAGCATTTGTATGCACTTCTCAGACCGTGCAATATACTTTACCTAGTAAAATGCCCAGTGACTTTTTCATTCCTAATTTGAAAAGCTATAACAAACACTTTTTGCCTCTTAGAGTCCATCACATCTGTAGTTAAATATTTAGTTATTTTTCTTTAAACTGTGAATGATTGGCCTCAAAATAATATCATAGTTTGTTATCTTAAAACTATTTGAAATGTTCCATTGCATCAGAGAAAATACATTTAATTATTAGCATCTGTAAATCCAAGGTAAACATGGATTTGTTCATTCATATGATGCTTATTTTCATTTTTACCCTCTTTCTTTGCAGTAGAGTTCTCCTTCTCATGATTCAGAGAACTCCCTGATATAGCAGTTTTGTGCAGTACAGCTGTGGATTGAGAATAAAAACCTTCAACCTCCCTTTTTAAAGACAATGATCTGTCTTTAAATGTAATAAAATATATCATATTAAATTTTATTTTATCATTGAATAAAACATTAAATTCAAACTACAAATAATATTCAAAAATTTTTAAATATCAGAAACACTTCTGAAAAATTGCAATACAGGTCTACAAATATTACAAAATAATTTGTGGGATTGATAACTACATTACAGAAATAATGTCAGGTAGACAGTAGGAACACAGTAGTGTTTCTGAGAACAAACTAAGTTAATCTCTGAAAACACCTTCGTACTCTATACCGTCCACTATAGGAAATTCTAGAAAACACAAAAAATACACAAGCAGATATTTTATTAGTCATCAGAATAATGACATCATCGCATGTCATGTAGCTTAGGAAAAACTCACTGTTCACTCCTGTGAAAATAAAAGTGAAAAATACAACTGACATCTTAATATTATTACAAAAATAATTTTTACATTGTGGACTTCCTGAAGAGTGTCAAGGTTCACAATACACATTTTGAGAACTGCTGCTGTAGGCAATTTTATTGTTAGCTTCTTATCTCTTAGATCTCAGCTTCCTCAGACTGGCTCTCTAATCACCCAAACTGAAGCAGTTTCTGACTTTCCACCAGTTATTCTTTATCATTCTAATTATAGTTTCTTATCATTCACAACTCTCTGAGATTATTTTTAGTGTGTTTATTTTCTAACCATTTATTTTACAACTTTGGCCTTCTATAATGTCACTTTCATAATAATAAGAACTTTGTCACTTAGGCTTGATGCAGAGTAGGACCTCCATACGTATTTGTTGAGTGAACAAAATTTTTTCCAGAATATATCTTTCTATTCTTCATTTGTCTATTTCTTCAGATGGATTTTTAGATACATTTTGTTATAACAAAATAGTACAATTGGATTTTGATGTGATCACATTGATTTTTATAGATAATCTGAGAAGAAGTCGACATCTCTATAATATTGTGTTTTGACATCCAAGGGTATATTGTCTTAGCATTTATCTTTGTGTGTGTGTGTGTGTGTGTGTGTGTGTGTGTGTGTGTGTGTGTGTGTGAATATCTAGATTTTAACTGAATAATAAGTAAATTAACTTTTGAGAACTCCATGCTATGATAGAATCATAGTGAAATATGGACCTCACCCTAATTACTAGAGAATTTGAAATGGTTTCTATAATTCTTGTCTTCAGTCCAGTGTTCTCCAGATTATCTATCTCAATTAATGAACCAAGAAACCTAAAAGACACAATTCTTTGGTGGGCAATGCTGATACAGATTTCAATTTTGTTGTAAAGGATAAGCAAGAATGAATTAAACTTCCCTTTATTCCACGTGAAAGCAAGTAAAGCACAAGAAATATGCCCATGACATTATAGTTTTTTTCTAAAGTTCAGAGTTGAAACCTAGAAGTTTCTCTGACACGTCCTCTAAAGCTCTCACAATGGATAAATGCCAGTATATGTGAATCATGTCTGCCAGATGTTATGATTTTATATATATATATATCAATTATCATATACATGTATATATAAAATGATTCCACATAGTACAGGATTTAATTTAAGTGAAATATGTAGTATAATATATAATTTCAAATATGAAAATAGAAAAGTATATCAAGATTATATTATACTAATCAAAAATAGAACATCGAGGACATCAGGCATCCTGCCTTCTTCTGTCCCCCAATAATCAGTGTGTGTATATATGTATTTAATGAATACATTCTAGCAGTTAGGAGTGCTCCATAACATACATGCCGTGTGTTCTTGTGCACTTCACTTAGCCTCGATTTTGTTCATCTCTAAAATGGAATGGTCATATGCCTACTATAAAGTGTTTTTTGTGAGCTTACCTAAGTTAATGCATGTAAAATTCCTTGAATAATTCCTTGCATACAGTTAGCATTTTATAAAAGTTAGTTATTATTACTATTATAGAAGTCCACCACTTTCAGCTTGTGTGAAAGAGTGTCATAGAAGACAGTGCTTAGTATAAAAGCAGCAAATTCCCTGAGATTAAAATCTTTGCTTCTGTTTCTTCTGTTTTCTGCTCTGCAGTTCTCTCTCTGTATATAAACTTTGTATACCTTGTTTTCCATATTTGTAAAATAGAGTTAATTTACCTCAATCTTGGGAATGTTAAGGGTATTAAATGATTTGATACATTAAAGCACTTAGAACATTGTAAGCATATAGTAATTCATATTTATAAACTGAAATGTATAAGACTAAGTTAATATTCACAAATGTATGCTTAATATTTATACTAATATTTATATTTTAAGAGGTATGAAGTCAAATAAAAATTACAATTTATTATAAATGTTATAAAGTAATAAGAAAGTGAAATAGAATGTGAGCTTGAGAAAGCAGAAAAGTCCTCCCTCTTGGGCAAACTAATAATTAAACTGGGTAGGAAAAGGTGAGGAAGTGGAAGAAAGAGTGTTCAATGCAGAGGTTTCAGAATTTTTGAATGAAGGTGAGATGGTAAAAGTTTGGTGGCTCAGTGGCATGAAAATTTTGATTGGGCATGTAATGACGCCAGTTCATGTAGGTCATAAAGAGCATATTACTATGCATTTTGGATTTTGGGTCAAGTGCTTTGTGATGCTAGTGATTGTTCATATGCAGTAGAATGACAAGAGGAAGCAGGAAGTTCAAAGGTGACATAACAAAATTAGTACAGGCAAGAAATGAAGATGGTGGCTTGGACTAGAGAGGTGGCATTGCAGATAGACAGAAGTTGGTATGTACAATTGCTGTAAAATCAGAGAATGAGTAAATGACATAAAAATATTCCCTTTTAAGTTCTGTAGCTAGGACCTAATTAAGAACTTTAAAGATCCTAAGCATGGGAAAAGAAAAGTCCGTACATGTATATCTGTAAAGACCTAAGCACCATTTTGCACTGGAGAGCAGCCCCTGACCTCAAAAGGCACAAAGTATACGTGGAAGAAACCAGAATAAACATGCAGTAATGATACCATGTAGCAACTTCTTCCACAGGAAGAAGAGTAAAATACTATGAGATTACAGAGCAGCAGTATCAGACCTAGACCTGGGTTATTGGGGAAGGTTTAACATAAGGAAATGAAAACCAAGATGAAACTTTAGAGTAAAGGATAAGCTGGAGTTAGTCAGAAAGAGGAGTTCAGACAATTCCAGGCAAAGGGAAAGTTTTATAAAGGTCCAAATGAATGGGGGAGTCTATATTTTAGGAAATTGACTGGCTGTCTGTGGCTGAATGCATGAAGAGAAGGTCTGTAGAGATACTCTTAGAAAAAATCCTTTTTTCTTTAGATTAACTACATGAGCGCACTTTAAGAAGTTCATGGAAAAAATGGTATTATCTTTTAATTCTATTTTTCCGCAGACTTTTTGAATTATTCATGTATGATGGCTCAGAACACACTGTCTTCCAAGGAGCTTAAGTTAGTTGAAGGGTTGACTATGTGTAAATAACATATAAGATTAAAAATATTTTAATTTAATCTGTTTATAAATGAATACTTTCCTAGGAGTCCGGTAGGCATATCTTCTTAAATATATAAAGTTTTGTAGACTTAAATAATTCTAATGTGTGGTTTTTAGTACCAATGTCATGTGGCATGTTTTGAAAATGACATAATGTTGACTCATTATAAAATAGGTTCCACTAAAAACAAATGGAGTTCTAACAGCAAATGGTATAAATACTCATTATTTTAGTGTTGAAAGTTTTGGTGCTGAAATTTAATAGGTACCTGTCATTCCAAATATCCTTCTTCCTCTATTGTATTTGCAAGGAAATGGTTGAGCTTTAAGATTAAGCAGTTAATATACTTTTAGATGATACACATTTTCCAGGGTTATATGGTTTCCCCTAAGTTTCAAAGGGAATTTCAGAAAATAGCTCTGAGGTTTTAAAATACAAGTTGTAGTTGACTTATTCATAAACCACAAAGATGTTTTCATGATAATTACTTCAATATTGAAAACTCTGGTATGCTCTTTAGTTTTCCCTCTGCAGAATATATATTTTTGGATACTTACCTAAACCTGCTATATTCCAATCCAATAACGGAATTACCTTGATGTTAGTACAAGTCCTTCTAAAGTTTCCAAGAAGAAAATGGGTGGATTTGTTATGCTAAGGTTGGCAATGATTTGTTTGTTTAGATATTTGGTATTTTTTTGTTTGTTTATTTTTGTTTTTCTTTTTTTAACAAAAAAAAGGCCATGTTTTTTGGTTTCTCTAGTTAGGATTGGCTATAACTCAAATTTTGAAATAAGTCAATGATTTCCAAAGATGGCTGTTGACCAAAATCATCCAAATAATATCTAAAACATATAGATACCCAAGAGATTTCCCTTAGAGATTCTGACTGAATGCACATGACTAAGGAATCTAGATGTTTAATAAGCATCCAAAGTGACTAGGATAATCAGGTGAAGGTAGGGGGTTACATTCTCTACATTCCTTTATTTTTACCTCTCTGTGTAGTGGAAAGTCCCATCATCTTAAGTTTGGAGGCCTTTGGCTAATAAGGCATGGAGAGCCCCCTACTTTGTGCTATTGAAATGATCTCTTCCTAAAGACCTTAGAATCCCAATCCCTGATTTCTTATGGTCTTCTACACAAATTTATTTTATTTATTTATTGTCTCTTTCGTGACCGGTACTGGTGCACCGGACATTCCTATATAGGATCCGAACCCGCGGCGGGAGCGTCGCTGCGCTCCCAGCACTGCACTCTCCCGAGAGTGCCACGGGCACGGCCCTTCTACACAAATTTAAAGACTTACTACACAAATTTATAACTTTCGTGCATTTTCACTTGTCTTCTGGAGATAATGTCTCTGCCTTTTTCTTTTTTCAATGAAAACTTTGTGACTATGAGGGAGGAAATTTAGGGTTAGTTTAACAGAAGTGTCCACAAAGGGATGCAAATATGAATTCAACATGAACTGCCTCATGCCTACCTCTTCAGACCACACATATTGCAAATGTAAGAAAAGAAGATGTTAAGACTCAGGGTCTTCAAGAATATTCTTATTGTTCAGACATGGACTTGGGTAAGGCTAGAAGGTAGCTTGTCACAGAATATTTGTCTTGGTTGAAAATTAACGCACTATGTTAAGATGTACAAAGAAAGTTAGCATTGTTTTTTCATTTCTTATTTATTATTCATTCTATAAACCCTAGATGATATGAAATTTGAACTTACTAATTGGCTTTTTGTTCATCTCTACATGAATGATTTATAAAGTCACTTTAACCTTTCAGAGTTTCACGACCTCACCATTATCTTCTACAGGATGGAGTCTGGGTTTCAGGAAGCTTAGTATATCCTCCCGGAGGCAAAGGACTAGGGTAAGGAGTGGCAATGGGAATCTTTGTTATGGTTCTTTTGTTCCTCTGACTGTCTTTATTGATTGACCCCTGCAGCTCATGAGCTTGTGGCCTCTTGTCCCTTGGGTCAGTCATGTACCCATTGTTGTGGTACTATGACTCCTAATCAAATCCCCACTTGGGTGGTTGATGCTCCAGTGACACAAGCATGGACAGAGTTCTTGGAGTAAAGTAAGGCAAAGGGAGAAAGGACCCATGTAAGTTCCTGTGTTAGTTTCCTATTGCTCCTTTAACAAATTACCACAAATTTATTGGCTTAAAACAACACAAATTTATTATCATTTAATTCTGGAGCTCAGAAATCCAAAATGAGTTTCACTGAGTTAAAATCAGGGTGTTAGCAGAACTGCATTCTTTCTGGGGTCTCTAGGAGAGAATCCATTTCATTACCTTCTCTAGCTTCTAGAGACTGCTCAAATTCCTTGGCTTTAAGTCCACCATCTTCAAAGACAGTAATGGCTAACTGGGTCTTGCTCCAATCATGTCATTCTGACACACCTTCTGCCTCCTTCTTTGTTTAAGGATGACCCTGTGATTACATTAAGCCTACCCAGGTAATCCAGGATAGCTTTCCCACTTTAAGGCCAGCTAAGTAGCACCCTTAATTTCATAAGTAGCACCCTAAATTTCATTGGGTAATTCCTCTTTGCTATATAATGTAACATATTCAGAAGTTCTGAGAATTAAAATGTGCACATCTTTGAGAAACCATTACTCTGCCTACAATAGTTTCTAAAACATTTTGTGGAATTATAGATTCTTGTAAATTATATCCAAGGATATTTGATTTTAAGAAACTCTGCTCTTTAGAGATATGACTTCTAATAAGTTTGATAATAAGTTTATCAAAATCAATTATAGCCAAAACATATAGTATTGCCTATTTATACTCTAACATCAGAGAATTTGATTTTCTATTTTCAAGCTTTTAATATTCAGTTAGGAAGGTGAGTTGAAATGTGATCTTCAGTAGAGTAATTCAGCTATTATATCTCCAAATTGTTAATATTCTTTTGGAAGCCAGGGAAAATAAAATTATAATGGATTTATTCCGGGTCTGCTTAATGTCCTTTCTGGGAATAGACTTTGGAATCACCTAAAAAGTACACTGGGAAATTTACTGTGGGTATGTGGATTGTTCTTCCCAGAAGTGATGCTACACACTAGACTGTGCAATAAGAAGAGGGAGGGCATGAGTGCTTGCAAGGCTGGGTTTATTTCTGTGATCACCATGAACATGACTAAGAGTGGAATCCTGGATGAATCATAATCTCATTTCGCCATTTGGAAAAAATAAAATGATGAGTATCTAAATAGAAAAACACACTTCAGCCATGCTGGGTCATGAATCATAACCAATGAAAAAGCTTCCTCAAATTTATATTATTATTTTGGCCAAGAATACTATTAGAATCCATAGCAATGCCCACTCCTCTCTTTCACCTATTCCCTGCTTACTTCTCAACTATATTTCCTTCTAATACTGCCATCGTGGATCTACTGAGAAGGCACAAGGACCAAAATTCTGACTAAGCATGCACCCATGATGCAACCAGGAAAAACAGAATGGACCATGTCACCTCTCCCCCAGGCTGACGGAGACACAAAGGATTACTCAAAGCCCATTTCTTCTGAGCAATGAGAAGCTCCAAAGGGGTTAATTTCCCACGAACCCTCAAGAGAGAGGCATTCCTCGGAAAATTAACACTGAACTGGGGGTCTTCTCTCAGTATTTATTCTCCAGGCCAGAAAGTTGCAGAAAAGAAACATAGGTGGTTATAAAAAGAACAGTACGATAATTGGCATGGCAACAATCATTAGGTTTAGCTGCACCAAGGACATCTGCCCTTGGAGCCAGCAGTTTTGCTGTGTTACAATTCTTTATCTACAACAGAGACTTTAGCCAGGGGAAAGTTTCCTGTCTTTTGCAAGTTTAACATTTCGAAGTGTAATTCTAAAAAGTTAGTCTATACCTGAAAGTACAGGGCCTTGGAAGCTAGGCCTTGTGAAATATATTTGCTTTATAAATGTTAGTATCCTCCACAGGACCACCTCCAGAGGTCCATGTAATAATGATGCTGGCCTGCACCCTTTGCCTCCTTGCCCTATAAAGGACCCTGAACAGGTCCCCTCAGACAGCTAGCTTCCCTATAGCTATATCCCTTATGCAAAAGTCTATCTCCTCTTCTTCTTTTTTTTACCTGAGAGGATTTTATTTTACTTTATTTATTGACAGTTTTTTTATTGATACATAATTGATTTTATATATATATATATATATATTTATGGGGTACAGATTTGAAGACAAATAAATGTGTAAAATATGTGCTGATCAAATCAGAATAAATAATATACTCATGTTTCCAAAACATAATCAATCTTTGTGACCCTTAATTTCTTGCTGACCCTACTCTCTCTCCCTGTTTCCCATGTCTAATAGCCACAGTTCTGTTCTCTTTTTTTTTAAAAGTTCAGTGTATTGCTGTGATTCTTTCCTTCCTTCCTTCCTTCCTTCCTTCCTTCCTTCCTTCCTTCCTTCCTTCCTTCCTTCCTTCCTTCCTTCCTCCCTCCCTCCCTCCCTCCCTCCCTCCCTCCCTCCCGTCCTTTCTTTCTCCCTTTAGCTCCCATATATGGTAAGGACATGCAGTATTTTGCTTTCTGTGTCTGGCTTATTTCATTTAACATAATTTTCTGTAAAGTTTATCCATGTTGCTGTGAATGGCAGAATTTCATTCTTTTTTTATGGCAGAGTAGTGTTCCATTGTGTAGAACTACCACATTTTCCTTACCCAGTCATCTGTTGATGGACATTTAGGTTGGTTCCAACTCCTGGCTATTGTAAATAGAACTGCAATAAACATGAGAGTGCAGGTATCACTTTGACATGATAATTTCTACTCCTTTGGGTATATACACAGCAGTGGGATTGCTAGATTGTATAGTAATTCTATCTGTAGTTGTTTGAGGAAACTCCATATGGTTTTCCATAATGGCTATACTAATTTTCTGTCCCACCAACAGTGTAAGAAAGTTCCACTTCCTCCAAATCCTCACCGGTATTTGTTATTCTCTGTCTTTTTGATAATGGCCAGTCTAACTGGGATGAGATGATATCTCAATGTGGTTTTGATTTGCATTTCCCTGATGCTGAGTTATGTAGAGCATTTCTTCATGTGTCTCTTAGCCATTTGTATATCTTCCTTTGAGAAATGTCTATACAGCTCTTTTGCCCATTAATGGGTTACTTATTTTCTCACTGCTGAGTTGTTTGAGTTCTTTGTATATTTTGGATATTAATCCCTTGTCTGATGCATAGTTTGCAAATATTTTCTCCCTTTCAGTAGGTTGACTTTTTCTCTATTGTTTCTTTTTAAAAACAATTTTTGCTGTGCAGAAGATTTTTAGTTTGTTAATTTTTTTTCCTTTGTTACCTGTACTTTTATGGCCTTATTCATAAAGTCTTTGTCCAGTCCCACTTCCTGAAGTATTTCCCCTATGCTTTCTTTTAGGAATTTTATAGTTTCAGTACTTATATTTAAGTCTTCAATCCATTTTGAGTTGATTTTTGCATATGGTGAGCAGTACAGAATAGTTTCATTCTTCTGCATATTGATGTCCAGTTTTCCTAGCACCATTTGTTAAAGAGGCGGTCTTTTCCCCAATGTCTGTTCTTGTTGCCATTCTCCAAGATCAGTTGGCTGTAAGTAAGTAGGTTGATTTCTGGGGTCTGTATTCTGTTCTATTGGTCCAAGTGTCTGTTTTTATGCCAGTAACATGCTGTTTGGTTATTATAGCTTTGTAGCATAGTCTGAAGTCAGGAAATGTTATGCCTCTGGCTTCATTTTATTTTATATTTTGCTCAGGTTTGCTTTCACTATTTGGGGTCTCTTGTTGTTCCATATGAATGTTAAGATTGTTTTTTCTATTTCTGTGAAGACTGTCATTGGTATTTTAATGGGATTGCATTGAACCTGTAGATTACTTTGGATAGTATGGGCATTTTCACAATATTAATTCTTCCAATACAAGAGCATGGGATGTCCACTTTTGTGTCCTCTTTAATTTCTTTCAGGAGTGATTTGTAGTTCTCATTGTAGAGATCTTTCACCATCTTGGTTAAATTGACTCCTGTATATTTCTTTTTTTTTGTTTGTTTGTTTGTTTGTTTTTTGATTACTATTGTAAATAGGCTTGCTTTCTTGATTTCTTTTTCTGCTAGTTTGTTTTTGGATTATAAAAACACTACTGATTTTTGTGTGTTGCTTTTGTATACTGCAACTTTATTGAAATTGTTTATTAGCTCTAAGAGTTTGTTTGTAGTTTTTAGGTTTTTCTATATATAGGAACATGTAGTCTGCAAATGGGAACAGTTTGATTTTGTTGTTTCCAATCTGGATAACATTTATTTCTTTCTCTTGCCTTACTGCTCTGGCTAGTACTTCCAATACTATGTTAAGTAGGAGTGGTTAGAGTTGGCATACTTGTTTTGTTCCTGCTCTTAAAGGAAAAGCTTTAAGCTTTTCTGTACGGATGATATTGGCAGTGGGTTTATTGTATATGGCTTTTATTGTATTGAGAAAATTTCCTTCTATACCTTATTTGCTAAGAGTCTTTATCATGAAGGGATGTTGAATTTTGTTAAATGCTTTTTCTGACTGAGATAATCATACAAGTTTTGTCCTTTATTTTGTTGATGTGTTGTATCACATTTATCAACTTGCATATGTTGAACCATCGTTGCATCTCTGGCATGAATCCCATTTGATCATGGTATTTTTTTTTTAATGTGTTGCTGTATTCTAACTGCAAATATTTTGTTGGGGATTTTTGCGTTTATGCTCATTAAAGATATCAGCCTGTAGTTTCCTTTTATGTTGTGTCTTTTTCTGGTTTGGCTGCCAAGGTGATGCTGGCCTCATAGAATGAGTTTGGGAGAGTGGCTTGTGTTTCAATTCTTTTGAATGCTTTGAAGACAATTTGTATTAATTCCTCTTTAACGGTTTGGTAAAATTCAGCAGTAAAGCCATCAATGTTGGGTCTTTCTTTGTTCGGAGACTGCTGGTTACTGCTTCAATCTTGTTTCTTGATATTGGCTTATTTGATTTTCTGTTCTTCTTGGTTCAACTTGGTAGTTTGTATGTGTCCAGAAATTTATCATTTTCCCCATTTGTTGGCATATAGTTGGTTGTAATTGTCTCTAATAATTCTTTGTATTTCTGTGATATCAGTTGTAATGTCACCTCTTTCATTTCTGATTTTTGTTATTTGGATCTTCTATCTTCTTTTCTTTAGTTAGCCATGTTAATGGTTTTCCTATTTTGCTTATCTTCTCAAAACACCAACTTTTTGTTTCATTGATCTTTTGTATAATTTTGGTGGTCTCTATTTCATTTAGTTCTGATCTGATCTAAATTATTTCTTTTCGTCTCCTAATTTTGGGATTGAATTGTTCATGTTTTTCTAGTTCTTTGAGGTATAGCATTAGGTAGTTTATTTGAAATCTTTCTGTTCTTTTGATGTAAGCATTTTTGCAATAAACTTCCCTCGGTACTGCTTTTGCAGTATCCCACAGGTTTTGGCATGATGTATCTTTGTTTTCATTAGTTTCAGGAATTTTTTTTTCCTGTTTAATTTCTTCTTGGACCCATGGTTTGTTCAGGAGCATGTTTTTAATTTCCACATGTTTGTATAGTTTCTAGAGTTTCACTTTTTATTGATTTCTAGTTTTAATCTATTGTGGTCTGAAAGATACTTGAAATGATTTCAGTTGTTTAAAATTTGTTGAGTCTTGATTTGTGACTTAACATGGTTTATCCTGGAGAATGTTCCAGTTGCTAATGAGAAGAATGTATATTCTGTAGTTGTTTAATGAAATATTCTGTAGATATTTGCCAAGTTCAATTAGTCTAAAATTTAGTTTAAATTCTCTGATTCTCTGTTTATTTGTTGCCTACACAATCTGTCCAATGATGAGAGATGGGTGTTCAGGTCCCTAACTATCATTGTATTGGGGTCTATCTCTTTCTCTTTCTTTAGGTCTAATAGTGTTAGCTTTATGTATCTGGGTGCTCCAGTGTTTGGTACATATATATTTATAATTGTTATATCTTCTTGCTGAATAGATCCCTTTATCATTATATAATGGCCTTCTTTGTCTCTTTTTATGGTTTTTGGCTTAAAGTCTATTTTATCCAATTTAAGAATAGTTGCTCCTGCTCATTTTTGGTTTCCATCCATTTACTATTAGTGTGTCTTTATAGGTGAGGTGAGTCTCTAGAATACAGCGTAGAGTTGGGTCTGGCTTTTAGATCCAATCAGTCTGTCTGTGTATTTTGAGTGGGGAATTTAATCCATTTACATTCAAGGTTATTACTGAGAGGTATCATCTTACTCCTGTCATTTAACTGCTGTTCCTATGGTTGATTTACATATTTTTTGCTCTTTTCTTCCCCTTTTATTGTTTGTCTTCCATATTCATTGGTTTTTGGAAGTGGCATAGTTTATTTCTCTTTCTTGTTTGCATATCTGCTCTACCAGTCATATTTGTTCTTTCTAGTGTTTTCATAATGGTAATTATCATTTTGGGGGTTCCAGGTGAAGGACTCCCTTAAGGACTTCTTGGAGATCTGGTTGTGTGAAGATGAACCTGAAGCTTATCTTTGTCTGGGAAATAGTGTATGTCAAAGGATTGCTTGCTGGGTAAAGTATTCTTGGCTGGTAGTTTTTTTTCTTTTAGTACTTTGAATATATCATCTCAATTTCTTCTGGCCTGTAGAGTTTCTGTTGCAAAGACTGTTGTTAGTCTGATTGGTATTTCCCTATAAGTGACTTGACACCTTTGCTGTTTTTAGGATTCTCTCTTTGTCTTTGACTTCTGGCAATTTTACTACAATGTGTCTCAGAGAGGACCTCTTTGGATTGAATCTGTTTGGGGACATTTTAGCCTCTTGGATCTGGAAGTCCGTATCTTTATCAATACCTGGAAAATTTTCCACTATTATTTCACTGAATATGTTTTCAAAGCCTTTTCCTTTCTCCTCCCTCTATGTAACACCCATGATTTGAATGTTCGTGTGGTTAAAGTGGTCTGCTAGCTCTCTTAGATTTTCTTCATAAAATTCTTCTTTTTTTTTTTTTTTTTGTCTGCTTGGGTTATTTAAAAAAGAGTGTCTTCAAGATCAGAAATTCTTTCTTCCATTTGCTCTAGCCTGCTTCTTACACTCTCAATTGTGGTTTTTATTTCATTGAATGAGTCTTTCAGTTCCAGGAGATCTGCTACATTCATTTTCATGGAATTTATGTCTTTGTAAATTTCATCTTTCATGTCCTAGATTGTTTTTCTAGTTTCATTGTGTTGTCTACCTGAGTCTTCTTGTATCTCACTGAGTTAATATTGTTATTTGAAATTCTTTTTTAGACATTTCAAGGGTTTCCTGCCCTATGGGGTCTTGTACTTGAGAATTATTATGTTCCTTGAATGGCATCATATTTCCTTGTTTTTTCATATTTCTCTACATTGATTTCTAATTATCTGGTAGAGCAGTTGCTTGTTCTATTACTCTGGAGTGGTCTTTGAGAAGAGAGATTTCCTCCTGCAGATGTGTTTTATATTGACTGTAGAGTAGGGTATTTTACCTTTGCTTCTGGGTAGACTCAGTTGTGTAGTCTCTGTGTGGGAACTTGTGCCATATCCAATGTCAAAGTTGTGTGTGAGTGCCTCTGTGGTAGAAGCACTGGGGCACTTAGTGATTTCTTGCTGAGGTTAGTTGGGACATTGAGGATGCGGGCTAGCTCCTAAAGTCTTGGATGAAGTGCTTGGGTTTCTTGTCACTCTTTGGCTGGGATGAGTGACCCTAGGTGGACTTGTTGACTACCCAGCTTGTGTCCCATGACCCTGATGAGTACACTGGGGTATACTGGATCTCCTCAGCTTAAATGGGTGATCCTGGATGAGGTTTCTTTTTCCTCATTCCTGTAGGCCAAGGCTTCTCCTGGGTCCTTGCTTCTTTTGGTTGAGGGAAAGGTTGGTGGTGGCTGGGAATTTTCTTCTATATGTTATTTGGCTATCCTGTGTTTCTGAATTCTCCAGGTTCTCTGTGTATGTCTCTTTCTGGGGAAAGGCAGTCATTCTCATTGCACAAGGAGTGTAATTCCCCCTGTGAGTTGGGTCACTGGGTTGTGGGTCTGTGCTGGCTTCCCTCTTTATGGTGCCTCTATTTGTGACCCTTCTTGTGTCCATACCTGGTGGCAGTGGTGGGTCCTGCCTATGGCCAGTCTGACTGGTGCAGCAGCAGTGGTAGCGGTGTGTTTGGTTGCTGGCAGTAACAGCAACAGTGGCAGGAGCAGTGGTGCAGGCTGTAGCAGCCAGAGTCCTGCACCCAGCTGGGTTGGCTACTGCTTCAGCATTGGCAGGGGTCCTGCCCACTGCTGGTCTGGCTAATATGGTAGCATGGGTAGGAGTCCCATGCACAGCCAATCCGGCTGGTATGATAGCTATGGAAGCAGCAGCCATACTGCACATGACTACAGCAGGGCTGGCTGATTTGGTGGCTCAGGCACGGTCCCGTGTGTGGCTGGTTTGGTTGGTGTGGTGGCATGGATGGCCGCTGGCTATGGCTGCTGCATTGAAGGCAGCTGCAGCAGTGGTCCTGCCCATAGCCGGCTGACTGATGCAGTAGTGTGGGCAAGGATTCTGTGTGCGAGTGATCTGCCTGGCACTGCGGCACCAGTGTAGATGACTACCAGCAGCAGCAGCAGCTGGAGCCATGCTGCAGGAGGCAGTAGTGTGGGATGTGGTGAAACTCACAGTGGGAAAGCGGGTGACAGTCCTAGGTCCTGACAATGTCACTGGCAAGAGCAGAGCTGGTAGCAGTGGGCTTGTTCTGGTCTTCTGTGGAAGAAATACATTCTAGGTTTCTCCAGTCTGCCATCTTGCCACAACCCTCCTATCTCCTCTTTTAATAAAGCATTGCTAACTTTACTGCTGGGTGCACTGTTCATTTCTATGACTTTGATACCCAAGAGCCTAATTCGGTAACATGATCACACTGTGACACCTGCCATTGTTCTATGAGTGTATAAAGGTTTAGTACATAAGCTCTCCATGGAGTCAGGACTGAATAGAACAAGGAAGTTGCAAAGGTGGGGTATTCCATTGCTTTTAGATTCAGTACCTCAACTTTATTAGCTTTTATATATGGCTCTTGCTTACAGCCATTATGGCCTAAAGAATACTCATTGAGTGTATGTTTTGGGGATATTCCTCAGAACAAGTTAAAATAAGAGGCAAAGCAAGTATTTCATACGTATAATTAATATGTGGCTTAATTTGAACCCCATTCTTGTCTTCCTTAATTCCAAATATCACTTTCTTCCTAAGAATATTTTTAAATATGGAAGAAATGAAAAGCAACACTGGGAAAGAGATGGGATTCAGACATAAATGAAATCCCAAGATCTCCCTCTCTCACCAATACATGAATCTTTCCCAACAAGATAGTGAAATATATCTAAGACATTATTTGGTGTTTGAAGACTGTGATTGTAAAACACAGGTTAATTCTGATCTTTCTAGACAGGTTTCATCGTCTAAATAGACTTCCGCAAGTAGCTCATTTTAATGCCTTATTCGCTCAAAATGTCTCTCATGGCAGTGATAGCCAGAGAAATTCACCAGTTTGCCATCCTTTACAAAGATAATAATGATTGTTGACATTTATTTAATGATTTACAATACAGAAAGACCTTTCATATATTTTAATTACTTTACCTAATCCTTATTAACACCTGGCAAAATGCAAATTAAGTCTGTATTAAAGATGAAGAATAGCAGGTCTCAGACATGAGAGTTCTGCCTCTAAATTCCATGATTTTTTAGTTCTAACCACCCTTGAAATAGATAATATTGTCTCTCATGTTTTCCATATTTCTTTGGGTACTGGTTCTCCCACCAAGCCTCTCCACAACCCCAACTCAACTCGGATTCTTCTACTACACATAATACATACAGGCCCTTGGTTTTTGCTATCTGCATGCTGTCTATCAGTTTCAGTTACTCTTTTGTTTCTGTTGTAGCACCTACTACAATTTGCATTTTATTTACATTTCTGCTTACTTTTCTTTAGTATATACATATGTGTACATGATGTATCCTGCATCGGAACAGGATCACTATGGTACCTACAGCTTCTAACACAATGTTCCACACAGGGGAGGAGTTCAAATACTTTTTGAATGATTAAACACATAAATGAAGATTGTGGTTTAATCTAGCCATAGCTCAAAATATTATATGAGGGTACTTCAAACATTTTCCAGAAAAATAGAATTAAAAGATAATACAAATGTTCCCATGAATTTCTTGAAGTACTCCCATATATACCAAAAGATTCTGAATTTTATTAGGAACCTCTTGAAAAATCTTTTTAATAATTAAAGCATAATGGGAGCAGTCCAGCAATGCTGCAATGTCTTCAAAGAGGTTGGGAAACATCAGAATTGCCCCACGCTTCTCAAGCTGTATCATCAGGCATTTAAATTTGGTCCTTTTTCATTGCAGTTGTCTCTTAAAACTACTTCTCCAACAATTTGTGTTTCAAAAATATTTGTGCTCTGAATCCCACAGATTTAACAGTCAAATCCTGAAATAGAGGAATAAGAGTACAGATAGGTGATATATTAGGGTACTTCAAAAAGTTTGTGAAAAAATAAGATTAAAAGGTAATATGAATCCATGAACTTTTTGAAGACCCCTTTTATGGCTAATTCAAATAATGGTCTACAAGTTATTAAAATTCTACCTGTATTATGAAATAAAGTGGAAACATTTATATTCAAGAAATATAAGTCAGTAAATGTGCAATACAAAAGTTTATAATTTGTATTTGCCGTGATATGACAATATGCACTTTTATAGACATCCACACGTAACAATGAAGCAAAATAAAATAAAGTGAAATCATTAAAGCAATTATCTCCTTGAACTGAAGATTTCTTTTAGTTTTAGCATCATAATTTTGCACAACTTGATCCTGAACTAATTGTCTCACTAAGAGGTCTACCGATAAATAATTCTTAAATGTAGATGTGGGATTCATTTTATGGGACCTTTTTGTAATTATGATTTAATTGTCTCATCTCATTTCTGTATGCCTACTACAACCAGAGATAAAGTGAAAAATTTACCTCTTAAACTTATTTGGGCATTTTGGATAAAACCTTGAAAACTTTTCATTTAATTATTACATTTTGACAGTTATAATAATTTTATGAAATAAAATTGTACTTTCTGATTCATATTTGATAAAATATAAATCAAAAATAAAAATTATATATTCTACAGATATCATCGTGTTTTTATATAGGGTGATAAATATTATGATACATGGGTATTTTGTCAAGCACGTCTCCCCTTGTTTTTATGTTGATATTACAGAAAATAATCTAGTTCCTTAGAAATTATTACCTCATCTCAAAAATAAATAGTGTTAAAAAGGTTTACAGTCTAATAACCAAAGAAGGCTTTTCAGATGTTATGCCTAGGGTAAACATAAGCAAACCTCAAACAAGACCTCAGTTTGCAAAAAGGAATCTTTGAGGTGCCTGTTTTAAAACTTCATCAACTCTCATTTTCCATTTCACCAGTAAAGACACTTCACAGTTCCTAAGAACCATTCTCAAGGTATCCACCTAACTCACCAACACTCACACAAACCATTAACTGCAGATGTGAGTCTCCTTCATTTTCTTGCTGAAAATAATGAGGTGTTCTACCAACCAGAGAATTTAACTTGATTTTCTAATTTGATTTAGGTGTTGAAACAGATTCCTTCCTTCCTTCTTCTTTCTTTCTTTTTCTTTCTCTCTCTCTCCCTTTTTTTGCAACTATTCTTTAGACACTCATGGCAAAATGGAAGTAACCTTGTTAAAAGAAAAAGTTTTCATTACAAAAGTTGCTATTAACACACCAGTGCAGATATCTGCGGATATTTACAAGAAGTGATGAAGACTATACTAAATAGACTAGTACTGTGTCACCTTGAACTTTATCCCCCTTCTAGTATCCAAGTTACTCCTTCAGATTTCTCTAGCTGAACCCAAGTAACAAAACGTTCCTTCTAACCCGACTTTTCTCCCCATCACTCTAAATTAATGAAAAAGAGGTTAATAAAAATAAATGGTGTGCACAATTTTGAATAATTCAAAAACTTCTGAATAATTGTTGTGAGGTGAGTATAGAGACCAATCAAATAGTCTCCTTTGTTCAATCATTCATTCATTTACTCATTCATTTATTCATTCACTCAACGGATATGGAATGCCCAAATGTGTGTCTGAAATCATTGTATGTTCTGAGAATACAACAACTAAAAGGACGGAAAGGATCCCTGCCCTTGATAAGCTTATGTGTTTGGGAGAAAAAAAATAAACAAGTAAACAACATGATTTTTTTAAATAGTAAGTGCAATAGAAAATAAAGTAAGATAAAAGGATGGAAAATAATGAGCATATAGAATGTTTTATAAATGGTGGTCAGGGAAGTGACATGTGAGCCTAGATGTGAAAAGCATCCTAGGCAGAGAGAAGAGCAAGAATAAATGTCATGAGGTCGGTCAAGCTTAGCATGTTAGTGGTGAGAGTTAAGTGCAGAATTAAGCAAGAAGTGTTGGCATACGGCCTAATCCGTTATGTTGCCTAAGTACAATGGGAAGTTCTTTAATGGTTTAAGCATGAAGTGACATGATCCAACCGAGGTTTTATGAAGGAACTGAGGCTTCTGGTTGGAGAAGTATGGTAGGGAGAAAGAAGAGTGGAAACAGAAAAATTACTCAGAATGTTTCACAGTGCAGGTGAGAGATCATGGTGTTGAATAAGGTGGTTGCAGTGGAGATAATCAAAAAGGGAAACATGAAGGATATGTTTTGGGTGTACGTCAATAGTGCTTGCTGATAAATTATGAAAAAAGCTTCCTAGCTTTTGGATGAATGAATAAATGGTGCTATATTATATAAATAAGTAAGAACATAAATGTTCATTTCTACAATACTGAAGCAATAAAAGTCATATGATGACACATCTTGAAACACCTAAGCGAGGATGTTGAATGTTCCGAACACAAAGAAATGATAAATATTTATTTATCATTTTTAAATTTTTTGTATAACAATTTCTTTCTCTATTTGCATTGACTGATACATGTAGAACAATGTTAAATAATGATGGTGAGTGTAGCCTTTTTTGGTCATTTTTCTAATTTTATTTATATTGATGCTAATATTTCTCTATGAAACATGATAAGTTTAAAGATGTCCCTTCTATTCCTACTTATTGATTGTTTTAAAATAAAGAGTGGTTTTCGAAAAAAAAAAATGTTTGAGGTGGTGGATACACTAATTACCCAGATTTGATCATTAAACATTGCATACATAAATCGAAATATCCCATTGCACCCCATAAATAAGTAAAATTATTGTGTCAATTAAAAAATAATAATAAAATATAAACTCCTATACACTTAAAGAAATCACGTTCTTCTGGGGAAAAAAGGGTAAGATATTAAAATGATTAGCAACAAATAGAATTGAAAACCAGGCATGATAATTAGTACTTAAAAATTAATGAGAAAAACTCATACCTTTTGTTTAACCTTCAGGGGGTTTATTATCAGTGCATGATTCTGTTCCCTAGTGACTTGAAAAGAAGTGATCTACTCACATTTTTATTTATTTCTCCTTTTGTTCAATTAACAAATATTTATTGACTGCCTACTATAATCCAGGTCCTGGGGAAATAACATAAAGGAGCACATAGATGTAGTCAAAAATTGTTCTATTAAAATAATGACAATTTTGCTCGATTTTCTTCTGAAGCTTAGTGCAATGAAGGAGAAGTCTGAAGCAGGCGGAATTGTCTTTCCCTTGTAGAGATTCTTCTTTGTTGTTGTTTGTACCACATTATACTCATGTGATTTCTTTTGTTTTTGATATCGATGTTCATTTTTGAAACTCAATTACTTTATCATGTCTTCTTAATTTTTTTGGATACTTCATTGGCACACTTTCAGGCTGCAGATTTAAATTTTCATCTCTGAATGTTTCACCTATTCTGTCTTTGATTATTCTTTCTGCACTATGTGGATTAGTTTCTTTTTAAAGAACACCAATTAGCCATAGGATAAATTTCTCTTTTCATTTCTATTTGTCATCACATTAGATTATTCTTCTCTTTATTTTTTTCTTTTGCCTCCCAGTGGACAACTAAAACCATGGATGTTGCTTCTTTGAATTTTCTACAGGGTTTATTTTACTTCTCTGCACTTTCTGAAGCTGTGTTGTTGTTGTTTTTTTCTCATTGTATTTTCACTTGTTTAAACAATTTGCCTATTATCCCTTTCTCTATTTTCCTCTATCTCAATATCACTTATTGCTTACATGCTATTTATTTAATATTTATTTAGAGTAGAAGGAAAGCTTCCAAAATTTCTATTTCCTAGAAAAAATGATTTTCAAACTGGTGCTTTCTTTCCACAACTTCAATCTTTCTCTTTATTTTATGTTACAGAATCTTTTCATTAGGTTGTAACTATTTTTAAAACATTTTCCCATCCTTGAGTAATTTCTATCCAGGTTGGCATTTTGCTCATAATCAAAATGTTTAGATTCTATTTTGCATTCTTTTCTTTCTTCCAGCTTTTAAAGAATAACCCTTTTAGATATTCAAAAGGAGAATTAAGTGATGGGAAATGGTTTGGTTTTTCACAATGTCTCTTTGAATGTAAATCTGCTGAACTAAAGAGGAAGTTTCTGATTCTATCACTCATTGTTTTATCTTGCCAGGCACAGTAAAATGAAGTTTAAAAGGTAACTTACAGAGACTCAAGAGTGCATCATTTCTGTGACTCTGCCAAAAAAATGAAAACAAAACGCCTACAGAAGATGTTCTAAAAACAAATTGACTCTCAATTCCCAACTTTACATTATTAGACCTGAAATACCATCTTCTATCCAATTTTTGAAATTCTGTTCCAAAAATTATTGCCATATAATAATTAAAAAGAGGTTAATTGGGGAACAGGTCAGCAATTTTCAATGTTTTTGGTACCCCAGAAATTAATTCTAGATAAATAGTGTTATTTGTTTTTTCACACTGGCCACCAAAGGACCAGTATTTAACTGGTAGAATAATGCAGTGGGAAGTAAAGATGAACTTCTATCTCATGACTCTCCTCAGTTTCATGGAAATTCTGTTCTACAGCTTTCCCTGATTTCTTTCTATATTTGAACTTGGTTAGGGGTATTCTTCACGGAGTCTGAGAGGGCACTCATCAATAATATAGTTTATTGTGCTGCCAAAAACATATAGCTTCTGGTAAAGAACCTACCAAAAATGTCCACTACCCATTCCATACTGTAGAGTTTTCTCTGGGAAGCAGCTTCCTCATTAGGCACTTGATTTTCTAGCCCTGCCTCTTGCAAAAGGAAGTAATGGCTGTCATTTCCAGATCTAGGCATGTAGGAGATGGGGTTTCAGTTTTCTTATACCCATCTGCCATCTGTCAGCAGGATGCAAAGACGCCAAGCCCTTCAAGGAAGGTGGAGCCACAAGATGGAAGGAGCCTGTCTCCCTGCATCACTGCAGGAAAGAAAGCTGAACATCAGCTAGGAATATTGATATTGGACTGTTTCCAGAGCAAGAAATTAACTTGTTATTGTGTTAATCACCCGGGGGTAGAAGACTTTTTTTTTTTTGTTCTTTTACTTCTTTTATTTCTTTTTTCTAAAACAGCTGTTGTCATCTTTAAAACTAGTTTATGTTTAGTTTGTTATTAAGAGGGTGGGAAATCAAATAGGTGTTTGTAACTTTCCAATGTCTCTCAAAAAGTATCTCAGAATGGGCTGCAACTAACTTCCCTTAATTTCTCCCACCATTTTGAGTTTCCTTTTCCTTTAATGAACAAGAAACGTGGATTGGGTACCTCACCCTGTATGACAGCTAGAATTTAGGGGAATTCTGTCTCTATGTGTTTCTAAGAATTGAGATGGAATTTCAAGAAATACTTCATGTTGCTTGCACCTCTTACCCTGAACTATTTCACAAGGCCCTCTTGGTTCTTTTTGTAATAGTCAGTACTACTGGAAGAATTACTTAGCTTCACCTAACACCTAACATAGACCCTTCTTTCAAGTCTGCAAAGCACAGATAATATTTGGATTTAGGCGTTAAGGAAATAAATCATAACACAGAAAAGCAAAACTTTAAACAGCTATCATTTATCACCATGTACATAGACCACAAAATGTGGGTTCCCTCTTGGCTGTCTCACTTTTGACACCCTGTGCTTTTACCATGTTACCCATGTTTCTGAGAGTGGGTTTTATATTCAGTGTTAATTTCTCCTGTGTCATTTCTTTTCTTATCCAAATCAATATACAATAACCTGAATGCATTTAAAGTATACCATTTGATGAGTTATGGCAAATGTATATACCCATGAAGTCACCACCTTATATAAACTATACCATCATCAGCAAAATTTTCTCCTTCCCTTTTGCAGTCCATCTCTCCCTTGACCCTCCTTTTAAACTAAAAGCTGCCATAGAAAACGCGAAGTAATATTGCTATTTTTATTATTACTGCTACTGAAAAATGCCCAGAAAATGGATATAAACCTGAAATTAGTTAAGTTAAAGTGCTCCTGCAGCCTACAAAAAGACTGTTTTTACATTGTTACCTGATTTCCACCTTTTGCCAGCCAGGGCCAAAGGCATATTTTCTGAGAAAGGAATTTAAAATGAACAGTAGTATCTCAAGAAAATCTAGTTGCTGTCTGTAAGTGCGACAGCAACTTTTGAAACTGACCTAAATTGTACAGCCCACTTATGAGTGAAGAGTTTTCTGTACTAACTTTCCCTTTCAGAAAACTACTAACTCTGTTAGCATTCTTCTTAGGTAAGTATATGTCTAATATATTTATCAATGAGAGTCACCAAAACTAGAAAGAAATAACTTAAAAAAAAAAAATCTATCAATCCAGATGGTATGAGATGAAGAATCTTAATCAAAATAACAGCATCCAGAAACATCTGGTCCCCTCAGCTTTGTTTATCATTTCTTAGACCTCAGTAAAAGCTTTGTCTTATGATTTGTAGGTGGCCTGGTATTTCTTACAGTATTCCAGATGTTCTTCCTGAAGTCAGGACAGCCACAGGAAATTTGTTTAACATTATAATTTTTAATCATGAAAGGGTACATAGTACTTTTGACTTTCATTTCCTCTCAGAACCTTCTCAGATATTGTCTCTTTATTCATTTTTAAAGCTTATTGAAGTAATATCTCACTTTCACATTCCAAAGTTATCTACTAAAGGGAAGAAAATATGCATATTTTATTTTTATTCTCTCCAGAGTAGTATAGTTTCTGTTATATTCTAAGTTTTCAATAAATGTGTGAATTAATGGAATAAATGAATGAATGGTCGAGTTAATTAAAATGTTAGTTTCTCTCATATGAGCATGCTAAGATCAAAAGAGGGTAGCCCCCCCATACACACACTCACATAATTGGTTTTTTGAAAAGAGAGGAAAAGTAAATGATTTCAAGAGACTTTTTTTACATTTCTTATGTATCGATGCTGGATCAAGTGACCATATATATATTTATTTTATTTATTTTTTTATAAATGAATGATCAATGCAAGTTATTATAGAATTGTCTAGAGCTACTCTATGCTAGGATTCACTTTAAAAAATGGCCTTAGCTGCAGAACTTTTACATGTTTCTAAGGTTTTCTAGTTAAATGTGCTGGTACAGTGCCTGAGGCCCATTGAGACCTCCTGCAATTTCAGGAACAGGTTTTCTTTACGGTGCAGAACTGTTTATTTGTAACTGTCAAACCACCAGCAACTTATCAACACACATTCAAGGCAGGCTCCACCTATGCTTTTGTTAATGTAAACTCTTGAGGGAAACAGAAACTAGACTGTTTAAATACAATTTTAAATTTGTAGGAGAAAACACAGGGATTTTTAAAAGAAAAACAGTAAAATCCTCTCTCAAGAGGTTGTTCTTCCTTAGTGTTGTTTAAGCAAGGACTGCTTTGGAAATGCTGACAGGATCATAGCAAAAGCATCCAGAGGGAAACAAATAAAATGTTTATTTATCTTAGAAACCACAAGAACATTGCAAAAGACCAGAACTGGCCTTGTAAAATGTGTTGCTAACATGTACAGTATGATCACTGTGTTTGGATAAAATCAAGTCATGTCTATGCTGATAAAGAACTACAATCTGTATCTTAGCATCTCCAAAATTTATGTCTACAGCCTTACGCTTTCCCCTGAACTCCAAAGTCCTAGATCTAAATCCTCCTTAATCCCTCCACATGGAAATTGAATAGGCATCTTGAAATGAACAGATCCAAAACCAGACTTTTGATTTCCACTCCTCCCAATTTGACCTCCTCACAGTCTTTTCCATCTCAGTAAATGGTGACTTCATCCTGCCAGTGACTCAGTCCAAAATTCTGGGAGTCATGTCTGCCTCTATTCTTTCTCTCTCATGCCCCATCTGATCTCTCAGCCTTCTCTGTCCTCTCTATCTTCAAAACAAATCTATATTCTGAGCCCTTTTCAATACTTCTTGGCTACTGTCCAGGCCAAAGCCACCACTATCTTGGTTTGACTATTGATTGCAATAGCATCCCAAATATCCTTTCTTGGCCCATCCCTTTCCCTCTACAGTCTGTGCAGCCAAAGTAATCCTTTCCAAGACAGTTAAGCCAAGCTATTCCTCTGCTGAGAGCCATTCAGTGCTATCCCATCTTGCTCAGAGAAAAAGCTAGTCTTTAAAATTACCTATAAAGTCCTACAGGATGCGGTTCCCATGACCTCTCTAATTTCATGCTGTCTTTTGTCTCCTTACTCACTTTACCATGCTCAGAGTTGCTCTCTCTGCTGTTACTGAAACCTGCTATTCATCTTCTTAATTTAGGGCCCCTTGTCCTGGCTTGTGCCTTTCTATCCTTCATCTCTCTGCTCATATGTCACTCTGGTAGGAAGGTCTTTCTTCACCCATCCTATATGAAATAGCAAGTCCCACCCTCTCACGTTCCTTATTCACCAGTTCTCTGCTTTTCTCTGCTTCATTTGTCCTGTCCCAGATGTCTCCTCTGACTGCAACGTGAGAGCAAAATGTTATTTATTGCTATATCTCAGCCACCGGAACAGTGTCAGGCACACAGTAGGTCATTTATAAAAATTTGTTGAATAATTGAAAGAATATATGCTAGCAGAGATATCAGACCGGGACAAAGGGGTTGGATTATTTTGATATTTAGAGCATATTTTAAAATTTGATTTTTGTTCCTATGCTTCTTCTTTAGGTCCTGGAAGCATTAACTCAGCCTTCACAGTCCCAATTGGAATAAACAGCCTGGGGAGAAAGTCTGATCACCAGTGCCCAGCACATTGTTGGGAGCCACATACCCAGGAGGCATCTTGCCCAGTCCTTTTCTGATTATCTTACATTGGGGGACATATGGCCTTTCTCTTAGTTCAAAATTATTTCAACTCCATGAAAGTTTGTTTTGCTCTCTTATACAAGCCATACACAAGTAGGCTTGTATGTGGTTTTAATAAATTTAGTGTTTTTTTCTCTTGGTTTTACTTTGTTTTCCACTATGATATTTTGTAGTGTGAAACTGAGTCTGTCACAGACCTGGGACTCAAAGTAATTGTGAAGATGGTCTGCTTGCATACACATACAGATCCACTAAAAGAAATGTTTTAGCAATGACTGTGGAATTTAAAAAATGAGCAGCAAAGTCAAGAGTGAAATGACTACAGTGTCAACTCAGCAACCTATAATGCCTTTGCCACAGGGGATCTGAGTCTGAAGGAAATGATGTCTTGTCACCAGTTCTGTGTGGGTGAAGGGGCAGTCTTGGACCAGACCTGGCTGGAACTTTAGATGAATGAGAAACGTCTGGGTAAAACATTTTTAGTTTACTTGAGGGATTAGGCGTTTCTTCCTTTGCATGAAAATAAGATGATGATATCCTACATCTGTAGCTGAAATAAAACCGTGTAATGAAGGAGTTCCTTGGAATAGTATTATGGAGAAGGGGAAGGGGAGGGGGGAGAAAGATAATAGATAATAGATAAGCGATGCTAAGTAAAATGAGTGAATCAGAAGGAAAGCAGAGACCCAAGTTATCCCTGATTTATGTGATGAGAATGACATAGTAACATTCTATGCCAGATTAAGGTCATGGAAGAGAAATGCATTAAAACATAAATAATGTGTTCTGGAAAATTTGGGTCACTTAAATATTGGGAGGATGGCTGTTACTAAGGCAGAAAATGGTTCACATAAATGGGTGAAGGGGGCTTGCCCAACCATAAAGGGTCAGAGGCAAATTCACACTTTCCAGCCTTTTCTGTAAACCACACATAACCAAACAAAGGTTTTAGTAAATATTGCTATAAAGAAAAAAAGTGGGAGTTAATGGTTGATTTGTGCCTCCTCCCCCAAAAATATCTTTAAGATCTAACCTCCAGTACCTGTGAAAGGGACTTTATTTGGAAATAAACTCCTTGCAGATGTAATTAAGATAAACTCATGAATTAGGGTGGGCCCTAATCTAATATAACTGGTGTCCTTATAAGAAGAGCAGTGACACAGACACAGGAGAGAAGGCCATATGAAGACAAAGGCAGAAATTAGAGTCATGCTGCCACAAGCCAAAGACACCTGGAGCTACCCAGAACTGGAATCAGCAAGGAGAGGTCCCCCTCAGAGACTTTGGTGGGAGCATGGCCCTGTCAATACTTTGATTTTGAACTTCTAGCCTCCAAAACTTCAAGAGAATACATCTCTGTTTTAAGCCACCAGTTTTTGATACATTGCTATACAACAGCTCTAGGAAACTAATACAGTGGGAATTTTTTACCGTGGCAACCAGCAGAAGGCAAGAGACAGACATGGTCCAGTGAGAAATACAAGAACTCTCTGTTGCCTTGTTCCTCAAAGTATGGACCAAGGAGCAGCAGCATTCCTGGGAGATGGCTTGAAATTCAGAATCTCAGACTCCTTTCTAGATCTGAGACATAAGAATTTCTCTTAAGACGATTGCAGCCCAAATTATCTGCCTAGGGAATAACAAGAGTAATAGCAGCAAACGTGTTTGAACTTCTTCCATGTACTGTGCTCTGACCAAGAGTTATATCCTATGTTAACTCATTGAATTCCCACAGCAACTCAGGATATGTACTATTATTATTCCCATTTTACAGACATGGAAATGAGTCACAGAAAGATTACATAACTTCCTTTCATCATGCAAATAGTAAGTATTGAAGCCAAGGAAATGAGCTGTATTTATCTTTATTTCAAAGGAAAGATGTCCAAGAAAGGAAAGGTTGTGTTGATATTTAAGAGAGGGGCGCTGAAGAATCAGGCCTCTGTCTGCTGTTGATGCTGAACAAAAATAGCTTTACCACTAGAAAAGTGGTACTGGAGGATCTGACTTACAGATGGAAACCCAAAACGGTCTTTCCTTCCTTCTATCCCATACATCCCTCACCCAGTTGTTGGTTAAGCAGCAGGATAACTTCAGGCTTCCCCTTACAAGAGGAAGGCTACAACATGATGGGTATATTTCAAGGCTATAACATGGAGGGCACATTGTTCAAAGTCCAGCTCCAAAAATAAATGTCCAGTGATGAACATGGACTTCGTACACGTGAATGCCTTCCAGGAGAAACCATCTCTTCATCTGCAGTCACAAGATTGGGATCTTTTGGGAGATGTAAGAGAGAAGAAAGAGAGAGAAGTGTCCTCCCTCCTAGAGAATATACTGAGAAATTTGTATTTTGTGGTCCTGCAAGACTGTGGGAAGAGGGAAAATGTTGCTTCTCCCAAGGTTATGATCAGCTCTGTATATATCAACTGTAAGTGAAAACTACTGTCTCTGCTTCAGAGGAAGGTAAAGAAGTTGAATAAGACCTCCTTTATGCCAGCCTATCAGAGAAGATGCACCCAGGCACACCTCTTGGCATTTGAACTTGCTCTCTGCCTTACATGGTCCCTCCCCTATTGAATCTCCCTGCTGAACTTGTATGCATCAATCAAACCCCACCTCAAGCATTACCTCCTCAGTGAAGTCTTCCTCGTTTCTTTGTGTTCATTCTGATACCCTTGGCAAGACTGATCACCCCTCCCCTGAGCCACTGCCATATCTTGCATATATTTTTATGATAAAATGTATCCTGCCATATTTCAATTATCATTTCCTCCATTAAACTCAAGGATGGAATCACATTCATTCTTGAATTCCCAGTGTCTAGCACAGGCCCAGTAAATACTTTTGCATAGATAAAAATCCACTATGTACCTGCCGTGAAAGTCTTATTTAAGGTAATCGGGAGTGTATAGAATTGTCCTGTCCAATATGACATCTACTAGTTACATGTGGTTATTTAAATTTCACTGCCTTAAAATTAAATAAAAATTTAAAAGTCAGCTCTTCAATTGCATTAACACATTTTTAGTGCACCATAGCCACATGTGGCTAGTGGTACTGCAGCACTGATATGGAACATTTTCAAAATTGAAGTGATGTAAAATATTTTTCACTTTTTATGAATAAATCAATTGCTTTTGAAATGTATCAATGCTAATTCAGGCTGGTGGGATTACCCTTTATTTTATAGCCCAGAACAATATTGTTGAGAAGATGGAAGATGCCCAGGATGTTCAGTGATTCTCGATTATTGGACTTGAGTGCATTCTTTTCTGTAGTAAAAGAAGGCAATGCAATGAAGGGACAGAAAGTTTGCCTTGCTTACTTACAAGCTCTGTGTTCATGGGTAAGTTACTTGATCTCTCTGGAGATCCATTTTCTCATCTGTGAAAGGAATATTATATAACAACACGTAGTCCAGAGGACTATTATAAATGTTAAATTAAATATTTTATATATAAATAATATTCAATAAATGACATTTATTATCTTTGTGACATCTACACTTTAAGACCTTAACCTATTAACACAGTGCCGATGAGCTGATAAGAACCATGCTCTTTTTTAAGACCACTGCCTTTAGTCTTGACTTGTCATGAATTGTATAAACTATTGCAATAGCAAAGGCTGACCTAACTGGATCAGCACACATCAGGATTATAATTCCTACTCTGCATTTACTATATCTCAATTTCATCAGCTGTGCAATGGGCAAAATACATTCTTATGGGATTTTTATGAAAGGCAAAGACATTGCCCAAAAAGTGCTTAGCACAGAAGATGGAAATTTGTATGCATAAATAAACTCCAGAAATAAGTATCTGCTGTTGTTGCTGTTTCCAACTTTCTACCAGGGTTTATTGCAGGTCTACAACATATTCAGCCCTAGTTTGTTAAATGAATGAATGAATGGAGTACGCTAAATCAATAAATATTCGCACCCACTTATTGCCTGATATGAGACTATGAATAAACATCACTAACATGGTCACTTCATGAAAGTGCAGCATGTGAGTAGATAGTTCATACAAAGTCTTTGTGCATTTCAGGCAGTAACTGTTATAAGGGAGAGTATGACTTTAACTGTAACAGCTTAGAGCTCTATACTCCGATTCTCACAATTCTCATGATTATCCAAATATTATTTTTGTTTTCTGCAAAATTGATGTATAATACATAGTTGACTGCCAATTAATATTGAAAGTACAGAATTTTTCTGCTTACACTTCTTTTTTAACATGTACCATATTTATTTAAATAAGTCAGCTCTGCTTAAAAATAGCCTGGTGTTTCACAAAAGAAAACCAGATTCATCTAACTGTTCGACAAAGTTTAACCAATTTGTTTTTATTTATTTACACTTCTGATGAATGCAGAAAGGTCTATAAAAACCTATAATTGGGGTTCAGAAAAAGTGCATTACATACGATGTGAATGTAATGCTCATCTGTGGCTGATGGAATTCATTCAATAATCCTGCAGCTATATTAACAGTGGCTGGGCTTGTTATTCTCCATGAATCCTAGCCAAATCCATTTCCTTCCTTTCTCTGCTCTGCCCCTCATCTCCCTGGCTTTCTTGCTGGTTGTCTTCCAATTTGGATTGATCAGGGGGAGGCATCAGTATGTGATCTAATGTGAGCAAAAGTAGATAGCCTGCTTCAGTACTTCACTATGGCAGAAGTTGAATCCCTTCCAGGATCATGGCTCCCTGAGGATAAAAATCCTCCATAGTTGTCTTCTCACTTGGCTCCAGAAACTTAATTTCCTCCCCCATCCATTTAGCCATGTGGGTGAGAATGGCTTCCCAGCATTGCTCATCTCTGGGTGCCTCCCCATCCCTGTTTAATTCAATAAACGCTGTAATAGTCTCTTTATTAAATTATATTCATTTAACCCTCTGGAGTAAATTCGGTTTTCTACTAGACCCAAACTTGTGCACAGATTAAAGGAGAAAGCACTGGTGAAGGTACTTACCAGGTATTTGACTATGGGAAATTTATTAATTTCTCCTAACCCCAGTTTACTTTTCTGCAAAATATAAATAATAATATTTAATCTATAGCGTTGTGTAGTTGGTATGTAATAATTAGAGGGAATATCATGAACATTTCTAGAAATTTTGAGACAATATGCTTTTGTGTCCTGAGTGGGTAAATAACAGGTAAGATTCATATTTTGAAGCCACAAAAGAAGCCAGACTTAAAATGAAATAAAGGAAGGCAAATCTGAAAGAATTACAGAAAAACTGAGCTAGAGCTCAGATCAAACTGTACATAAAGGCTCATCTGATAGCAGGGTTATTTTGTATTCCTCCCAGTTTGGATTTGTTCTTTTAATATTAGCAACTGTAAAACATACAGCTTCATAGAAGAAACAAACTGTCTTCACATGTTAACTTATTAGATATTAATAGCATAAATTACAATTTGATATATGTTTAAGTAAATTAGCCCATTCTCTAAGCTTGTTGAATGGTGTGCTTTGATAGCTGTTTCTAAATCCCACAGAAAAAAATTTCTAAAATTAATGGTTTAACTCTAGTATTTGTAGAAATACTCAGGCAAGCAGCCTAATTATACATATGGTAGTTTTAAAATCAATTTAGTAAATCAGTAACTGAAAATATTAGTTATCCAGACCGATCAGAAGAAGTCTGTTTTGTGCCTTATAAGCTTAACATTGAACACAGAAGTTACCATAATCAAATGTAAAAGACAAAGGTAGAAGAAACAACTGAGAACTTCAAAAGAAGTGCTGTTATTGTCAACAAGGCAATGTCTATTCACTTTACAAAACTGAGTTTAGGGAATATTTACAATTAAACTTGTATACAATAGTAATTTTGAATATATTTTTTAATTTATTTTTTCAAAATAATGACATTAGCAAAAATTTTACATAGCCTGTATTGAATTCACACATTCAAATGAGGCTTTATTAGTAGTAATGGGGATTAATACAGAGTTAGCGTTTGGCATTTGGCTTTATATCAAAGGAGCTAACTGTTCTATGAATTACAGAAGACTGATACTGTTTTTATTTGATTTCTTCTGAAAAAAAAAAAAAAAGAAAAGCTTTTCTAAATCGTTGACATACACATTTACTCCAAATTTTACATTTAGTGAAACAATATCTGTGATAGCTCAGTTAACATCAACAGAAAGCTTCAAAAAATGATTCTGAAAATGGCAGGCAAAATATTTTTTATTGTAGGCAATTGTTTAAACTGCATATTTGGTCTTATGCATAGTAAGTCATGTGGGGAAAACATCCACATTGCATTAGGTTTCCAGTATCTAGCTTTCATTTTTTTTTTTTTTAAAGCAATTAACAGGATTTTGCCAGGTTATAAAAATGAGGGCTTTCTTGAGAGTTACTTGTAGTTTCCGAGCTGAATGGCAGAGCGCACATAGACACATCGGAAGGTGGATGGCTGGATCTCCCAGTACTGAACCGGGTTACTGAAAAGACTCACACCCGAATAAGAAGCCTTTTTGGTGTTGTATCCAGGTGGGCAGAAGTCATTTGCTCCAACTGCAGAGATATTGTTGTTATGAAGGTAGACAACCTGCAACATGAAACAATGGAGAATGATTATTTTTCCTGAAATACATTGAGGCCCTTCATGGTATACTTCTTAAAACTTTCATCCTTTAATTTGAATACCTTAACACTTCTCAAACCAAACTTTTGATTTCTCCCTTCCTTTCCACATGTGCTTTTCCCTTTTTTAGTCTTTTCCATCTCAGTAAGCTGCATGTCAATCCTTCCAGATGCTCAAGCTGTAAACATTGTCATTACCCTCTAGCCCCCCTTTCTCTTACACTCTCTACCCAATCATCAACAAATCCTGCTAGCTCAACCTTCAAAATGTACACACAGTCCAGTTCTTCTCCCCATGTCTACCGCAGCAACCTTGTCCAAGCCACCATTGTCTCATTCTGGATGATTAAAGTTGCCCTTATTTTTCTTCCTGATCCTTTCTTCTTTACTTTCCCAAATTCTCTTCCTCTTTTTCTCCTTCTCCCTTTTTTTTTTTTTTTTTTTTTTTTGCTCCCAGAGCAATTCTTTTAGAAAGTAAGCCAAATAATATCTTTTTTGCCTGTGCACTCCAGTGGTTTCTCATCTCACGCAGAATGAAATCCAAAGCTCACATGGTGGCCTTATTAATATTACTTAATCTGACATCCTTCTGCTCTGAACTCATCTCTCCTCACTGTTCCATCCAATCATCTTCCCTATTTGCTTACTTCTAATATACAAAGCATGGTGCCTCCTTAAGTTGTCACACACTGCTTCCTCCACCTGGAATAATCTTCATCAACATGTATGCAGAGCTTGCTGTCTCATATAATTCATTTCTTCTTAACAGAGAGGCTCTTCCCTGACCACCTCATTCTTCCAGACTCTGTCCCAATTACATTTCTTATTTTTCTTTATAGCAGTTATCACTACATAACGTATTATGCATTTATTTGGCTTTTGTCTGTTTTTCTCCTCTGGAGTATAAGATCCATGAGACAAGAATCTGTTGTTTGTTCATGGCTGTATCTCCAATGCCAACTAGAATAGATTGTGTTCAGTAAATGTGTTGAATGAATAAATGTTATTTCACATGAACTATATCCATCTACATGAAATATTATGTCTTCAGGGAAAAACCAAAATGACAGACCTTTTAATAAAATTATATGAGATGAGGAAGCAATGTGTAGTGAAAAAAATAAAGAGGGCATACAGCATTGGAATTGAAATAAAGAATCATAAAGTCTAAGAAATATTTCAGTTTTACATCACCTATTTAAAATAAATATGCCTAGAAAGTTTCAATGAAAATTTATTTTGCTACAATTTCTATTCGATGAATGTCATGCTATAACTCATTAGAGTTTTTTTTCTAAAATAGATTTATGATCATGTTTAAGACAATGGTAATTTGTTCATAGATTGTTTATTTCTACTTTGTGCATGTGAATTCTGAAGATTAAGAAGAGACTTCTCTAAGATCACATAACCAAGGCTAGAATATCATGCTAAGGCAACAACTTCTGAAGTGAGCCATAAAAACTTATGAGGCGCTCCCTTAAAAAATTGACTTGAAACGTTGCTTTACCTACCAGAACATTCACATCTATATGTTGGTGAAAATCACCCTGTTTAAGAAAGGGTTAAAAGGAAGATAATAGATATCATATAAAAACATAAATGAAGGATGTTAAAGTCAAAGCAATTTTTATGAGCAGTTTTTGATTCTCAAATTTTGAAAATTTCTTGCTGTTGTTTACCATCCTCTATTTTCTAAAAGTGATTAGCGAGAAAAGAAAGGGGTGTTTGGTAAGATTTAATGGCTATTACTAAAAGTGAAAGAAAATATCAAAACATAAAGCAAATATTAGTTCATTAAGAAAAGTAGGTTCCCAACCCCTTCTATGAGGTCAATATTTTTTGATACCAAAGCCGGACAAAAATTATCACAAGACAAAATAACTATAATCAAATATTTCTTATAAATATAGCCAAAGATATTTAACAAGTATCAGAAAATTGTATTTCACAACATATAAAAGGAGTATATACTACAACCAAGCATGATTTGGAGTTTAAAACTAGTTTAGCATCTGAAAAGAATGAAGACTACCACCCACATGATTATCTCAAAAGACACAGAAAAAGCATTTGAAAAAAACCAACAACAGTCATACTAAAATATTTTAATAAACTAGGAATAGAAGGGAAATTTCTCAACCCAGTAAAAAGCATTTAGCTATAATGTTAATGGTAAAAAAATTAAATACTACCCCCCTTCTAAAATAGGGAACAAAGCAAGGATGTCTAATTTCATCACTTCTATTCAACACTGCACTGTAGATTTTAGCCAGTGCAATGAAGAAAAACAAAATCAAAAGGAATCCAGATGAGAAAGAATATTAAAACTGTTTTTTTCACAAATGATGTGATCTAAATATAGAATATCCAAAGGAATACACGAAAATTACTACAACTAAAAATAAGTTCAGCACAGTATTAGGATAGGAGATCAACATACAAACATCAAATGTATTACTGTATACTAACAACAAACAAAAATCAAATTAAGTAACAATTTATTCAGAATAGCATCAAAAAATTAAAAATTTAGGAACAAATGTAAAAAAGCTGTAAGACTTTGCTAAAAATAGCAAAATATTGTTGAAAATTATTACAGAAGATATATCTAGAGATATATTCTTTGTTTGTAAATTGAAAGACAATATTATTAAGATGGCAGTTCTCTCCAAATTGATCTATAGATTCAATATTTTCCCTTTCGAAGTCCTAGAAGGATATTTTTTCAGAAAAAAAGCAAGCTAATTCTACAATTTATATGAAATGTAAAGGAATCAGAACAGCCAAAATAATTTTGAAAAAAAAAGAAGTGAGTTGGAGGACCTATGTTTCCTAATTTAAAAACTTAATCAAAATTACAGTAATCAAAAGGTACAGTAAGAATAGACATACAGATAAATGTAATATAATTGAAAGTCCAAAAATAATTGCTTACATTTAGGCTCAAGTGATTTTCAACAAAGATTCAAGGCAATTCATTGAAGAAAGTGTAGTATTTCCAACAAATGGCACTGGGACAATTGGCTATCCACATGCATAAATAAATTAGACTCTTACCTCACAATATACACAATCTTAGTTATAAAATAAAGTATGTGAAATTGAATTATAGACCTAAATACAGGATTAAAATTATGAGATTTATAGAAGTTAGATAAAGCATTTTTCGATTTAACACCAAAACTATAATCAATAAAATGAAACAAAAATGATAAAGTAGTTAATGATTCCCTGAGTCTGGGGATGAGATTGCAAATCAACTAGAAATGGATAGGAGGGCTATTTGGAGGGTAACAGAAATGTTCTAAAACTGGATTTGTGGTGATGGTTGGTTGAACAGCTACATAACATTTGATAAAAAAAAAAAAAATTGAATTGTATATTTTAAAAAAAGACAGTAGAGTACCTGAAGTCCCTGAGATTCTGTAAGAAGGGAGGTAAAATGAGTCTGTGGATAGTCTATTAGAGATGAAAAATCAAGCATGAGGCCCTTCTGAATGTGTGGCATAGTGCAAATACCCATGAGATTTGTTTACATTCAACAGTGACTCCAAAACAGCATGTTTTATCATTTTTTCTTGTGACCCACAATAAGAAATACATTATATACTGAGGCTTGGTATATATGCATGTTTCTATATAAAACAAAATTTTTATGAAATACCATTACAGTAATCTATTTTATTATATTCTCTCCTGTTCTCTTTTTTTAAATATCCCTAACAAACTCATTAAACTGATTTTATGAACCCAATAATGTGTCCTGACTGATAACTGAAAAACAGCAATCACGAAGGTAAAAACGCATATTCTGGGATATAAAAACATAAATAAACAAACAAAAAAAACTACTGGCAACAAAATTCTTACTAATAAAAATAATAGCTAGTCTGAATAAGTTTTCTAAGCATCTTGATTTTACTTGTGGCTTCAAACTCCACCTACCCCCCATGCCACCACCGAAGAACCCACTGAAAAAGAATTAGTATTTAAGAAAAAACTTTGTTTTATGTTCATACTTACAAATCACATACCTTATTGAAATCTAGCTAATGTAAACTACGCTATGCCAATTTAATTTGAAGTTTTTGTTACAACTCAACAACAAAAAAAGGAGTTCAGTAACTTTTTCACTTTGATAACAGCAGAGTAAAAGATGAGCCTATCTTTGAACCTCAAGGAAAGTTAAGGTACTAGATTATCAAAAGGAAAACTTTATAAAATTATCTTGTCTATAAAAGATCAGCAAGATATTGTTCTTGAATCACCATCAGAGAACTAAGTACCTATGTAAATTTCTGAAAGAAACAAAATTTGAGTATGATATTTATGAAAACTGAAAAATTTAGATAAAATAAAGATGTGAAATCTATGAATAATTACATTATTGAATTTTCAGAAAAATTTAATTACCTGAATAACATTTTTGTTTTATTTCCTCAAAGTAACAATAAAAGTCTTAAATTGTTATATAATAAATTATGATTAATATTCAAACTAATAAACATGCCTTTCATTTGTAGATTTACAGACTGCAGCCCCCTATCACCACAGTGGACCACTGAACTATATTTTCTTATCCTCACTAAACATTATAAATTGATATTTTATAAAATGTTATTCAGTGACATTGCTATCTAAACATTCCCTTTTGCACCATATGACATCTGCTGAAGCTAAAAGTTAAAACTACTATTTTATTCCACATCAGTACATCACAGATTATATCATCTCACCCAACCAGCATTTATTTGTTACACTGATCTGTGGCCTGAAACTCCTCTGCTTGATAAAAGATATTACATTTTGGCATCAAGCATTATAATAAGTTCGAAGCAATAGTTCTAATTTTAAAATTTAAATAATTTTAAAAATTCATAATTCAAACCTAAGTTTTTTTTTATAAAACCAGAATGAATATTTATTTGGAAACATTAAAAATATCTCTCTGAGCAATGAACTGAAGGTTTGCACCCCCCAAAACTTATGTCGAAACCTTAATCCCAATGTGGTATTCGAATGTGGAGTCTTTGGAAGTGATTAGGTCATGAGGGTAGAGCCCTCAGGAATGGGATTAGTGCCCTTATAAGAAAAGGCCAGAGAGCTAATTAGCTCTCTTTCTACTATGTGAAGCCATAATGAGAAGTTGGCAGTCTGAAACCTGGAAGAGGGCTCCTGCCGAAACCTGACCATTCTGACGCCCTGATCTCAGAATTCTAGCTTCCAGAACTGTGAGAAAATAAATGTTTGTTATTTAAGCCACTCAATCTGTGGCATTTTGTTATAGCAATCCTGGCTGACTAAGACACTGTGCAAAAAAGTTTTCTAAGCAGAGCTCCCTGGCTTCTGACATCCCAGTAGGGGTAAACTCTCTAGGTATTTCTCACAGTTAAGTATTGGCTTTGCATTACCTGAATGTACTTATGCTCCGCCAGCCCACCAGGTACTTTGATGAGCTTGTTGTTGTTTAAGTGAAGCTCCCTCAAATGAGGTGTGTTGGCCAGAGAGCCATTGTCGACAGCAGAGATGCTGTTGAAACTCAGTCCCAACCTGTAACAGAGAGCAGAAATGTATTCATACACCACACGCACATGGATGACTTTCATACAAACATTGCCAGGTTGATAGAAAAGTACTTTTTCTGGTTTTGCACATACCGTTCCCTCTGCCTAGCGTGCCTTTTCCAACCTTTCTGAGCCTGGACAAAGCCCATTTGTTCTTAAGGTCTCAGCTCAGAGTTACCTTCTTTGAGACATCTCTGACAGAACAAGACTGGACAGGTATCCCTCAAAAATGCTCTATAGCATCCTGTGACCAACCTCTTGTAAAACTTAGGGGACTGTATCCTTGAGTGCTTCTCCTAATCGTGACTGTCTTGTAGTATACCCAGCACTAACACAGTGCTTGCGATGCTTAATAAATTTCTATGCCTACTGAATATAGTAAACTCACTTGAGGAAGAACTAATAGAAATTGTGCATTTATCATATAAATTTAGTCATTGAAAATAAAAGGAGCAGCATCCTAAAAAGTCAATAAACCTACCTGCTGGAAAGGTTAACAGAATTAGCATTCTTCATTAATTTGAAAGAGTTCCTCAGGGACCATCTAACAGTCACTGTCAGAATTCGCCTGGTACCAACATTCCTGGCTTCTGACTCAGATCTCTGACCTAGATCTCTGTCTGTTGGCCCCTGTGACATTTCTCACACATGAACTTCAAGTTTAATTCAATCAAGGTTTTGGTTCACATTTTTTTTTAATTAAATGAATAACATATGAGAGTTCTGCTGCTGTGATGTCTCCTCACAGTTAACAGAATTTCAGGGCCAGAAGAAGTTGACTTGGAGACATGGCTGGTCTGTTCAACATTCTAGGGATGAAACCATCAAAAGCAGAATATCAATCCAAAAGACAGAGATGGGTTACCAGGTAGGAGCCAGCAAGATAATGGAACAGAGCCAGAAAGCTCTAAGGAGAGAAAAAGGAAGAATCTATTGGGTTCCTTCAAATGCAATCAATGGAAAAATTCTGGCCACTTTTTGTAGGATGGTTTCTGCTAGGCTTCAGCTAGTTCTGATCTTTGAGCCCTTTTGGGATTTAGATGCTGGCTTAGATAAGCAAAGTTTCCCAATTTTGCTTGATATGTAAAATAAAGGAGATTAAAGTTTACTGATTTTAGGCTATACCTTAGCTCTTGATTGTCAGCCTGGCATCCTGGCTCAGAACATTTTGATTTTCCCTCCATCTTGGGCATTTCTCTCTTGTTTCTGGCTTTTCCTTTTCTGTTTAAGAATTGTGTCACTTATTCCTTACAATACTCCAATTTCCAATATCGAATTTTGAATTTTGGACAAATATATTTATTAGGATATAATATTCCTAATAATTTATTCAAGAAACTGTTCACTTAATCAATATTTATTTATATATTCTATCAACAAATGTTTTTGAGAACCTACAATGTGCATGATATTATTCTAGGCATTGTGATGGGCAGAGGCACATGGATCACAAACCATGATTTTTTTTTTCCATCAAAGAATATTTCACCTAGTCAGGGAGATGATCACACACACACATACACACTTAATAAGAAAAGAAAGGGAAGTTTGTCTGAAAACCATTTTATATTTCTGCAGAGAGGCGTACACTATTTTCTTCCTATTTGTTCCTAATAAGAAATTGAAACATTTGTCCTGAAACAATGTAGTGAGTTCAGTGGCTGCCACTTCTTTTCACAATTTTTATTTTAGCACCAAAATACTTCTCATGTTTCAACATTAGTGAAGAATAAACAACATAAGGATTTGGTGATTTAATAGATAGATTTTTCTGGATTTGGTTCCAAAAAGAAAAATTAAAGAATTGAGAAAGTTTGCCTAACCACTGAAGCAATCTGCTCTAATTTAATAAATGGAATCAAAATCCATTTAAAGAAAAATCTGAATTTCTATTGGCTTTTTCGAAGTTTATTAGCTCTTTATACTTCTATTTGATCCAAAGCATATGACATCAATATTAAAGTGAAGAGTCTCAAAATCTCCCGACCACATTTAGTACAAAACTTAATTTTTTTTCTAAAACAACACACATATTTTAAATGATTTACTATATTTAAACTTCAGAATATTGTTTGTCTCTATTGCTATTACTACTAGTAATAATAACCCCCAAATAATATTTGTCTTAAAAAGAGATCTACACAATAAACCATGCAACTTATCTGCTTATATTTTCTCTGTAGTTAAAGGGACCAAAGAAAAGTTAGGTGATGCATAATATTATTGTGAAAAATGTATTCAATATTACAGAGTGTAATTAAAAGAGTTGTAGAAGAAAGATACTATTTCAGACAATAGGGTAATATCCTGTAGCCACAGTCACATGCAAATGCTCATCTTCAGCTTTCCCCATCCACTGGTCACTGGGGAATATCCACAGAAACGGGAAACGCTGCATTAGACACCCATTTGGTTTTAGGTATTTCTCAAAAGCACAAGGATATACTTTACATTTATTTATCTACCATGAAATTTATATACAAAAAGAGGAGTGAGTCAATTTGGCATAATACTGTGTTTCTCTGTGGGAGAACATGTGTGGATCAAGAACAGAGTGTTCCTTGAAGACAACTGAAAAGTTTGCCAGCACTCTCTTCTTATTATTACTTAACCAGATTGCAAATATACAAGGATTGAAGTTAGGTTAGGAAGCAGGACAGGGACTGGTGATCATTGACAAACTAAAAAAAATAAAAAAATAAAAAATGAAAAAAAAAAAAATGTTAGGAGGGCCTGGGGAAAAAAATAACAAAATTTTCTTTTGCTGGCTTACATTAAATGTCCAGAGATATTTTATTTTAAACTCTTCAGAGAATAGGAGGTTACAGAATTTCATCATAACTATTCTAACAGTAATCTGTGGGATGCCCAATATTTCCCGTTAGCTTTCATTTTAATTATTTTGAATTTCTGGACACTGTGTTATTTGTAACTTACTTAACCTTCTGTTTGATGCAACTAAGAGCAAATTGAATCTGCATACTGATTTAATCAAACACCTTGTACGTAAGATATAGTATAACTAATCTAAAGACAATACACAAAATATGAGGTTGATCTTGGTAGTTATAGTAAGTATGCTATTTCACTGACTTTTTTCAAGAAATAATTGGATAACCTGAAGTTCGAGGTTGTTAGAAACAGTAGCAGCAAAATGTGGTACGGTCAAAAATCAATCGTCATGTGTCTAATTCTGCGCATGCAGGCAGTAATACAGCTTGCTATTGCTTGGAAAAAATGTCATGAAAGAATATTATTACTTAGCCAAATTATTCAGTCCTTTCAGGCTAGCTGCATCAACTTTGCTGATTTTGTTGCCATCAAGATGTAATTCAGTAAGGGAAGGAGGAAGATCTGGAATATGGAAATACAAGATGCTTAATTAGCAGATAAACATTACATGTACACACTGTGGAAAGACTTAATGAGGACAACATGTGCCATCAATTTTCTAAACAACATACAGTTTCAAAGAATCAATTTTGCTTTTCATCTTTTTACTTCATCCTTTTTATAGTAATATATGCTTTTGGAAGTAGTGCAAGCCCTTGCTACTTTTCTCCTCGATTGACTTTAATAAAAACATAAACCATTTGTATCATGTAGTAGATTTTTGTCCTAGCAATGTAGAACTGAAGTCAAACCTTGAATTTCATTATTCTCTTCCATCTTTGTTAATCGGCTAACATTGCCATTGATAATAGAAATTAACTATAAAATAGAGACATGACCATTTGAACTATAATGAAGAGATCATGTATATGTTAAACTTATATATGAATTTAACCAAATATTTCACTAATAGGCATCATTAATAATTAACACTGATATGCTGTGCTGGCCTTAGCCCTAATCAACTTTTCCATAAAAACATTAAATGCCTCTGCAACAGGGCTATGTCAAAAGAGCTAAAGCTTAGCCAGCCCTGTTAAATCAAGACTGTTTCTTTATACAAGAAGAGTGCAGAGACCTATAATCAAGTGATCTGCCATATGTACAGCCCCTGGGGAAATAATTTTAGATCCAAAGTACCCACTAAACCTCTGGGTAATACTTCTTGAATGGCTGTGATTTCCAAAGATTTAGTAATGTAAATATAAAAGTTTAAAAATTTTATTTTCATTTCCTCCTACCATCTGAGAATGTTTCTATACAGCTTTTTAAATAGCATATTGTTCCACTTAAAAGAACAGCAACAACTACAAGGAAAACAGCAAATTGGTTACATATAGAATTAACATCCGATTGGCAGAAAGTCTTGGTTATTTGTCTATAAAGACACAGAACTGAAAAATCACATATTACCTTGGATTTGAAACTTTTCTTACATCTCACTGAATTATGATATTATATAATTAATGTAATATTTTGGTCCTTATTATGATTTAAAAGTGTTTATTAGTTTCTATATGGTAGTATGCTTTGTGTAGGAGACACTAAGGAAAGAAACTTCTACTTACTGTATGTCTGTTATGTACTGAACTTGTTACTTTTCCTAACTCAATTCCTTTAATTATTTCAGTGTATACATCATTAGTCATTAATCCTCTTCCATAAACAAGAAAATGGAGAATCAAAGTTACAAATTTTGCAGGTTATCTATCTCTTAAGTAGGGAATGTAATATACTCCCAGAGAGCCAAAGGAAGTTAAAATAGCATGTTTCCATTGGAGAAAATGAAATAATTTTATTATTCTTATGAATAAATTTTAGAAAATCATAATCACTCCAGGAATAAAGGATTTTGGAAACTTGATTCTCCTTAGAATAAGTAAATATGAATTTTAAAATGCTCTGTAGGTAAAGCGGGTGGATATATTACAAGCAAATTGAGTGCACATCCTTTCTTCCCTCTCAACATGAAAAGAGATTTTTTTAAACGTAGTGCCTCCAGTACACCAAGTATCAACACATCCATCACCCTTACCTTGTTTCTAAGTGTCTACATTTTGGGGGCATCAGTTTCCTAAAAATAAAGTTATAGCCAGGAGAAAGTTTGACAGTGGAAGAAAACTTTGCAATAAGACAGAGAGGGAAAATTTACAAGGAGTATCATTAGCCTTTGCACTGTGACACTTAGCTAAAGAACCTACACTCTACAGATGGTCCCTGGACTTAATGATGGTTCAATTTAAGATTTTTCACTTTTAGAATGGTGCTAAAGTAATAAGCATTCAGTATGCTCCTCATTTTATGATGAGGTTAGTCTGGATAAATGACTTAGGATATTTTCAATTTGTGATGGGTTTATTGGAACATAACCCCAGTTAAGGTCAGGTGCTCTTTACGACTTAGACACGGTTACCATTTCTAGTGAAGGCATGTTGCTTTTGCACCATCTTAAAGTTGAAAAATCATTAGTCAAACCATCGTTAAGTTGGGGACCGCCCGCTATGTTGCCAACATTAAATGCGTTTTCAATTTTTGATATTTTGTACTTACAATGGGTTTATCGGGACATAACCCCATCATCAAGTAGCATCTGTAGTTACTTTTATTTATTTATTTTTTCTCTTTAAGATAAATAGAGGATTACTTCGGGCCAGGTACTCTGTGTGTACATTGCAAGGCTGACTTATATGTAGCAACCCTCACAATAATCCTAGGATATACCTCCATTTTACTGATAACAAAACTGACATTTTAGAAAGTAGAATAATTAGCCTCAAATCACAGAACAGTTAAATGGCTGAATTAAGCCTCTCACCCAGGTTGGTCTAACTGGAGAGTATGATTTTCTAATCTCTACACTACATTCCACTGCATTTCCATTTCCATGAGTGATGGGAGAGACTATCACCAGGAGGTTGGTGATGCTCAGGCATAAGGGTCCCAGCCTAAGAAAAATAGACTAATATATTAGACAGGTATAAATATGTGCAGAAGGAAGGACTTGAGAGGTCAACAGAGTGAAGTAACACTTGAGCTCTAAAATCAGTCCAGCACAATCCCGGCTCTGCCACTTCCCAGCCCTAAGTCCTTGGTCTTAATTTACTTCACCTAATGCTTAAGGCTCATTTTCCTCATTTATAAAACAGAGGTGCTAATATTATTATACAGGAGTGTTTTGAGAATCATATAAAAGAATCCATAAATAGCATTTGGCAGGATACCTGGCACTAAATTACGTACTTTTATATTAAGTAGTAGTAAATAAAATCAAGCTTGAAATGAGAAAAGAATGCCTAAGATAGGTAGAAGACATAGAAAAGTAAAGGCGAACAGATCACTAAGTGATAAAATGTGTCACTGAAGGATATTTTGGAGGATGTGTTAAGAGGGACAGAAAAGTCAAAGATTGTGCTTAATGCAGATCATCTGGAAGCATGAAGCAGTGGAAAAAAATTTCAGCTACTTGATCTCCTACCACTATATGGCTTTAGGCCATATATGCAAGATATATTTATATGTATATCTCAATCTCTATATCTACCTATATATAGAAAGAGAGACATATTTCCAGCTACTTCACCTCCGACTGCTATATGGCTTTAGGCAAGATATACGTAATTACTGCACTGAGGGTTAAAAAAAAAAAGTGTTGTGTGCAACAAATTGGAGACTCAACATGAAAGTGCTTCATCAACTATAAATCAATCTCTATCCATCCATCTATCTATTCATTCCAGCAGCTGCTATCAAAAACATCAAAAGCATGCTCTGTAGCCAAAATGTGTAAAGAGAGCAACAGGTGGAAAGAAAACACTCTATGTTATGTGAACTCTCAGGAGATGAAATTTCTGTAGAAGCACAATAAGGGCAATTGATGTTTTCTGTGGGTAAGTACCTACATTTTGTACCCAGTCTAAGAACAGGGCAACTAAGTTGAGACAGACTGAGGAGGAAACTTGAGAATACGGAGGGGCTTTTGCAAAACAGAAACCTGGAGTAGGGAAAATGTGCAAATTGGAGGAATTTATTGTTGGTGGTTTGAGAGCCTGGTTTATGTGCCTCTCCCGGGTATCTCTTCACTGATAGGCTTACCCCTGTGATCGTGCAGTGACTGCTGTTTACTTAGATTGTGAGCTCCTAAAGGCAGGTAATATATCCCACTCACTGGCCTGTCTCCAGTGCCTTGTACATTGCCTAAGCGTAGTGTGTTCAAAACACTTTCAACAAAAGCTGCAATAGAAAGTAGTATCATCCCCCTACTTATCTGCATGCCAGATATTCATCTAATTATTCATTTAATTTTAAAACAACCTCATTAGGTTAATATTAACATTGTTCTCATTTTACAGGTAAGGAAATTGAGGCACAGATATTGAAAAACTTGTCTAAAGTCGTTAAGCCTATTAGTGACAACTTGAACTCAAGCAAATTGACTCTGAAATCTATACTCTTCACAACACATAACTGCCACTATTAAGTAAGAGTGGGGGATTCCCTTATTTAGATATTAATGACTGGAGTGTCCTAAGATGGAAAAGAATTCCCAAATGAACTGGAGACTCAAAGTAAAAATTGGTTCAATTTCAGAGGTATGTTTTTTCTTTTTCTATTTTTTAAATGCCAAGGAACTCTATTTTTAAAATAACTACTTTTTTGTGTGATATCATAATATCACAATTATATAATATAAAATCATTGTTCATTAAGTTACATCTTAGAAGGGACTTTATGAGGAGTCTAGCCATCTCTACAGGGAGACCAGATGGCCCAGTGGTCACCCAGGCTTGGTAGAAATACTTCCAGGGATAGAGAATTTCTTGGAAATAAGGTTGACCATTTAGGTCACAATTCACATTTCTACAACAGAGTTTTAAATGTCAAAGCCTTTGGGTTTAGAATTTTAAAAATGCTTTGGAAAATTTTTTATCACCTTGAGGGATGGAAGTTATATTGGTGTCAGCAATGCGGATGTAGGAGAGCTTCTTCATTCCCTGGAAGGCTCCATTTTCAATTCCTGAGCTCTTCAGTGGATTAGTGCCCAGTTCTACAAATGCAAAAAGTGCAAAGATTTTATAGGAAACTTTAGGGTATTGCAAGTCAGAATAGTGCTAGGAATCTAGAAAGAAATTTGGGTCAATAACAACTTCACTGAAAAGCAGAAGAGAAAAGTCATGCTCCTCAGAATAGCAAAATGCAATAAAAATTTCCATTATTAAAACAAAGAAAGACCAAACAAACAACAAGAAAAGAACAACACAAATTTATGAAAAATAATAATAGTAAAAACAATACCAACAAAATTATTTAGTGTGAATTCACAGGTTTGTCCAGAAATCAACTAAAGCAAGTGATTACAAATCACAGCATATGCTATTACTGTCCAAAGAGGCTTTAAAATGTTAAAGAATTTGAGGAGCTGGCCAGTTAGCTCAGTTGGTTAGAGCATGATGCTGTAAGCCAATTATAAAATTACAATTTTCCTTGCCATACATTTGGCAAAAGATTATAACACATTTCTAAAAGCAAATGATTTATGTGTGTTCAGAACACAACAAATCCCCGCAATAGAAAGGTATCCCAAAATATCTCTAATTAAACACTACTTAAATGCATCTTGTATATTGGGCATGTGGTAGCGTAACTTCAGCCCTAGTGCTTCCTCCACATTCTCAGATCTTCAAGGACAAGGAAGAAAAATGTCATTGTAAGACACAAGTTCGAAATCCCATCTCTCCAGGCCCTGTTACTGAAATTCACATAGGCTTAAGGCAGGTAGGTTCTAGCTAACTTACCTCCTGCATCTAAAGCTTACTTGAAACCTCTGAAGGTGAACCTTGAATCCTGTCCTTAAAGTTACAAGAATATCTGTACCTATGACGATCATCTGGTTCAGGCCATTAAACACAGCTTTTCGCACTTTGGTGATCTCGTTCTCATGGGCACGCAGCTCCTGAAGACTTTTTGGCATTTTTTCTGGCAATTCCTTCAGCTGATTCTTGGACAGATAAAGTCGCTCCAATTTCACCAACGGTGTGAATGCTCCAGGGCTGATTTTACTAATTTTGTTGTTCACAAGGATCAATGCCTGTAGATAGTGAATAAAAACAATATCTTCTCAAATCCAAAGCCTTTCATGTCTATAAAAAACAAGTTCATAGTCTATTTATTCCATTCATGGAACTCACAGAGAAATCTGGACAATTGTTAGAAATCAGAAAAAATAAAGCAGTTCTGATTCCTCTACTTAAGAAGTATTTAAGGGCCGAGCCCGTGGCGCACTCGGGAGAGTGCGGCACTGGGAGGACGGCGATGCTCCCGCCGTGGGTTCGGATCCTATATAGGACTGGCCGGTGCACTCACTGGCTGAGTGTCGGTCACGAAAAAGACCAAAAAATAAAAAATAAAAAAATAAAATAAAATAAAATAAAAATAAATAAATAAATAAATAAACATACACAATGTTTAAAAAAAAAAAAAAAAGAAGAAGTATTTAATATGAAGACCTAAATATCAGGAATACAGAGGAGAGGAATGTAATGAGGTAAAAATATATACATATGTGTACATACACAAGTGTATAGGTGTATACACATATGATATGTATGTATTTATATATATAATCTTATAAACAATAAATACTTCTAAAGATTGAAATTACTAGAATAACCCAAGACACCTAAAAACAATCAGTGCCACAGACATTGGTCCCCTAAAAGTCCACTAAAAGTCTATCTTCATTGACTGTTACCAGGTTTTCACTACGGAAGAGTGATACCAATTTATACTATCACCAACAATGCATAGAACTAAAATTTTCCTGCAGCCTTGCAAAATTAGATATCTTTTTCAAAAGTTTTGCCATATCAGTGATAATCATGTTGTAGCTTATTGCTTTACTTTGAATTTCTTTGTCACTTGAAAGGGTAAATAAGTTTTCTTTTATTTTCCTGCCACTTATTGTGTTTTGTTTTTTGGAGAAAGAGGATTACAAATACTTCTAATTTTTATTAAATTTTCATATATTTTAATAAATTGTTTTAGAGAATAAAGATGTGGTCAACCTGACATGCAGAAACAATATATATTTTATGGAGGGTTTTTTTTGCCTATTTTATGTATAATGATTTTATATGACAAATATATAATATTTTGAGTAATTTTTTGTATTTTTGTTTCTGAATTCTCCTACTACAGGAAATTACCTCTAAATCACTACTGTTATACCTATAGCTATTGCTAAACCTATTTTGGGGCTACTTTATTTTGTTCCAATGATCTCTCTAAATAACAGAACCACACCATTTTTATTATGTTAAGTCTCCTCCTCAAGGAACTTAGGATGATTTTATGAAGGTCTAAGGAACTTGCACTTTCAATTGTAGTACACTTTTTTTGCAGTTATGGTAATGAAGAGAGGCAAAAAGAGAACTGGAGAAATAGGTGAGAATTTTCAGAGTCAGAAATGCAAAACTTATACCTTTCTGAAGGTAATAGCTGGTTAATTAACTCATATACATTCTCAAGTGGTTCACATTATTTGACAAATTAAATTTCTTATTACAAGTTAGATCATCTTTTAAATAATCCGAAATGATGAATTGGTTGATTAACACAAAATCCTAAGAGGTTCCAATGACTCTTACAGAAAGTTTGATAACTTGTGGGGGTTGAGGTCATAGGAGATTGACATTAACAAGCAAAATGTCGGGGAAATCAATAAAAGCCAGGGCCAGAGGAGTAAATGAGGCAACTTGCTTTATTACGAGACATGCCAAATTGCAGATGCTTAATAAAAAATGATGGCAAGGGAGATCAACTGCCATCCGTGGAGCAAAATTTTAAAAGCTAGATGTAACTGAATATATTAAACATGGTCTGAAACATCTGGGGTTTTTTTTGTTGTTGTTGTTATGTTAAATGTTAAAATCTGACTTTTAATAGTATGTATGTTTTTCTCCAAAGCCATTTATGAATAGCTTACGTTGTACCCGGTATAGGTCTAAGGGCTTTCTTGGTTACTTTCATATTTATAGGTAATTATTACTGCAAGTCCTCAAGCCAGACTGCTCCTGAGTTTCTAAACTCAAGCTCTGGCTATTATTTGCTGTGTGACTATGAAAAAGCAAATTTACCTCTCTGTGCTTATGTTTTCTTATCTGTACAAAGGAGAAATTAAGTTATGAGGATTAAAGAATAGTTATGAGGATTTTATAAGTCAACATATGTAAGGTACTAAGAACTTAGTATATAGTAATTGCTAAAGAAATGTTTGCTGTTACTCAGTGTGACAATTTTGTTGATTTTTAATTTTTTAAGAAAATTTCCTTACTAAATTTATTAAGCTTCATTTTATAGGAAATATATTGAATGTTGGCATTATCACACTTCATTTTCCATCATTTTATAGAATAATTATGTAGTTTTTCTACTACACATGAATATAAAACTACTCTTAAGCAACATGTACCACTCATAATGAGCCACAGAGTTGCAAATAGATAAAATTATTGGAGGATAAAGGAAGATTTTTCTGTAAAATTATTTCTATTTTAATCCTTGCTAAATTTTCATTTGTCTCCTTACTTCTCATTCAAATGTGGCTTTCCTAGCTGAATTATGGTGTTTATTTGCATAATAACAAGGATAGAAATGGTCATGAATGAAAGAGTAAGAGAAAAATAGCTGTTTAACATCCTCTGAATGGTTGGAAGCTCTAATAAACTGTCTCTCTTCTCCAAAGCATACTTTGAAGTAGAAATAAGGGGATCACCAAGATGATGGTTCCCTAAAAACATGCTTAGAAGAGACTTGAGAAAAGAAAGAACATATTATTACAAATGCCCGATTTAATGAGAACATCACTGAAACTGGATGTCTCTTTTTTAAGCATACAAAGAGTTTTTAAAAATTATTCAGGTTATACTTAAATATACAGAAGGATGAAATTAGAGTAAGAGAATTTTCCTTTCCTAAAATAAGTTGGTTTAGGGTAAACTTATGCAAATAAAATGAAGTTTTTTTAATGTTTTAATTTGCTGATATAATATTCATTTCATATTATCACCTCTTTAAACTTATTCCAATGATAATTTAAGCAGTCATTGATAAACTTTGTTGACTTCACCATCAGCTCACTCTCAGTAAAACCTTAAGATGAAAGCAGAGAGCAGGTGAGTAGGGACACAGACTGAGCATCCTGTCAGTTGAAATAGACCCAATCAGTCCAAAAACTCAAGTCTTATGCTCCACTGTTTCTGAGCCTGTATCTTTCACTCTAACCAGCTTGTATTCTTGTCTGCTGCTTATTTTTCTTCCACCTTTGTTCTCCTCTTGCACAGAAAGCCCTCTTTTCTTCTCTATGACTTTTAAAATTCTGCTAATCCTCTGACACCCCTTCATCCCATATTCTCTCAAAACAATAAGTGGTAGTCTGATATATAATGATGTCTGATTTTTCTCTTACATTGTGCCCTTAGTACTCACTATTTATTTCATATTGTACTTACAGTGTTGGACTCACCAATAAATTGACCATAGCATTCAATCACGTGCTATTATTTTTTTAAAACTGTTCCATACAGAATCTTAAAATCTTAGGAAAAAATCTTTATTTCCTTTAAAAAATCTGCCATATTTTTGAAATATAAAAATCTGGTATATTTTCTACTAAAGGATGAATATTTATCACTTTTCTCATCTTGACTGTCATAAAGTTCATAGTGAAATCTTATATTGATTATATTAACTCTATAATATTTTATGACCAGTTTATTCTATTTATATTACATATCCCCTTTATTCTAATATATAGCAGCCAGATAATTTGTTTTATATTTATATTTTACTATGTATTGCCTATTCTTAGTATACAATATCCCTCAATTTTTTTTCTATAATGACTAGGAGAAAAAACAGGTATGAAATAATGTTTACTATGTTTATGCTCCCAAACTTAAGAACGTATTTCTATGATATTCATTACTAGAAGCTGTGAACTCACATCTCCACAGGTAGGTAATATATTACTAGGTAATTCTCCCCGTTTTCTGCAAAGTCTAATTCTTTAAATTGCATTTTTAATATCAAACAAAAACCTGCTTCCCCGATATTTCCACTTACTAGGACAATTTTGACATCTTGAAGGTGAAGCAAGTAAATACAACTTATCTTCTCCAACATGGCCCTTCAAATATGTCAGTAGTGACCCATTTACATTCAGTTTAGATATCCACATCCCCATTAACTTATTTACAGATTCTTCATCCTATGATCATCCTATCATCCTTCTTTCTCTGGATGCTCTTTTCATTTATTTGTTTATTTTTGATGGCTGGGCAGTACTGGGATCTGAATCCTACATGAATCCGAACCTTGACCTTGGTGCTATCAGCACCACACTCTCCCATGAGCCCCCAGCCAGCCCTCCGGGTGCTCTTTAATGGCCTACCAGAGTGAAATAAAGACATAGTGAGATTTTCATAGTATTTTCTTTGGACATTGAAGTTTGGCTTATTTATATTAAATGTGCACTGATATTTTGAGGGGAAACCACATTATACTATCCCACAGGTGGAGAGATAAACTAGATAACACATTGTATAGGGATTCTAGTGCCCAGTGTGAACAATCTGTTTACTCCTGCAGAAGGCTACCTTAGCAAGGTTTAACCCCACTTGACTGAGCTGATCATTCTCCATTAATGGTGTAACCTTTACCAACTACAGCTATGTTCGTTCTTTGACCCGTTTGGCTCTTCTCTGTGTCCTGGCAAGCTGACTTCTAGGGACTGCATCAACCAAATGTCCTCATCTTCTGCCCTTCAAGTAGATCAGCCATAGGAGACACTACCAGGAAATTAGGAAGTAGGTCTTCTGCTCCCCAGCTCTCCCACTGCTCTGGGACCCCCTAGATCCTTCAGGCCTTCTGGGCCTGCCTACTTTACAATGAGTTGCTGGTTTCCATACCCCTTTGCGAACAGTCCCTTCACTAAAGTCTCCTCCATGAAATCCCTTTGAGAATGCCAACTCTCTTCTGCTGGAATACTGATCGGTAGACTGGATATTATCATAGAGTGGAGGCAAGTGAAAAATCACTAAAAACACAGATAAGGATGCAGCATACATAATCCTAAATACACATATTCATGCATATGAGGGTACTTCAAAAAGGTCATGGAAGGATTCATATTATCTTTTAATTCCATATTTCCACTAAATTTTTGAAGTACCCTTGTGTGTGTGTGTGTGTGTGTGTGTGTTTATGCAGATAGAATTATATTTACTAAATGAAATATGGATGATTATCCCTTTTTTCTTCTTGGTGCCAATCTCTGAGCCTTTAAAAGTTCATTTGCACCTGTCACAGAAAGCAAATGAAAGAAAACCAAGGAAACAAAATAATACTAAAATCAATTTGTTTTGTGCTTTGTTCCACTATTGGAGTATGATATAACAGGGAGAATAACAATTTTTATTCATGAAAACATGAGAAGGATTAAAATACGAAGTAATTTTTATGACACAAATACTAAAAATATATACCATATATGTAAGAAAATCAGATGACTTGTAGTGGTTAATAAATATGATGCTTTGCTTCCCACCAAAAAGAGAAGTTAATAAACATTTATGTGCTTTTTATTACCATATAGTACTCCTGGCCTTATGTAAGTTTTTTCTTTTTTTTAAATACTTTGAGTCATATCTTCTTGTGATTAAAAATACAAAACAGTTCTTACGTGAAGGTTCTTCAGGTTCTTAAAGTCCCCATCTTTGATTTCGGTTATTTTGTTGTTTTGCAGATCCAGCAGCGTTGTGTCAGGGGGAAGATCCTTTGGCACTTTTTCCAGACCTAGCATAGCAGTAAAAGGAATGTGCAGTTAGTGAAAAGAGAAGCATGACTACAGAATCACAAAGGATGCATTGACCAAGAAGTCAATATTGCAGTGAGAGTTTTATCAGGAACATGTTTTTCTTTGTCTAAGGATTATATCAATTGTAGTTTAAAATGTTTGCTTTATCTTTCCCAATCAGGTCAAATGATTTTTTTAAATTTGTTTTCCGTTATACGTATTTTGGGGTACAGAGCTGACTATCAGTATTTGTGGACAGTATGTGATGATCAAACCAATATTATTAGCATGTTCATCATCACAAATCAGAATTATTCTTTGTGTCCCTTACCCAAATACTCCCTAACCTCCTTCCTTCTCCCGCTTTCCCATCTTTAGTAACTATGGGTCTGTTCTATCCTGAAAGCTCAGTGTTTTATTGGAGTCTGTCTTTCTTTTTCTTTCTCTCTCTCTCTCTCTCTTTCTCAGCTCCCACTTATGAGACTCATACACAGAACACAATATTTTCCTCATGTAATTATTGCTCTGTATAAAAAGAAAGTTTGTATTTTACTAGGCTGTGGCTTAAATCTCTGCAGAAATTACGTTCTATCTCATTGTTCTATTCAAAAACAATGCCTTTGATAAGTGTTACCAAACACTTATCATAGTGAAGCGTAGTGAGTGATTTGTAAATAGATACACTTCTACATAAATACCCTGTCAATAGAGGATTACTCTAGCCAAATCATCACTTACAAGGATCTTTTTGATAAACCTAACACTGTCACAGATCTACACTTAAAATTAAAATTATATGAACATGTAACAAAGCTATTGTGTAAAAAATTTGAAAATCTATCCAAACATTTGGGAGAACAGTTCTTTCAGTTTTACTTGGAATGCCAAAACGATATCAATTTTAGTTATATTTTATGACCAAAAGATATAGTGCTAATTAGAATAAAATAAAATAAATTGGTAGTGTGACTTCTCTAATATTAAATTTACAAAACATTACTTTTGGACTTGAAGGCTTAGGTCTACCTGAATTATTGTTTTTACTTTATAAATGTAAACACATTGAATAACCAAGTGGTCCGTGATATTAAAAAATGTTTTAAGAGTTATTCAACTGGATGAACCGATATTATTCAAAAGGTATGTCATTTTAAATAAATCATTATGAATGCTAATGAAAAGAAATATTTAAAAAGGCCTTTTGTTTTTCTCTCTTCTATTGTATTTGGTCCACATTTATGTAGGATATTAAGTAAAAAATTGGTATTCTGTTAATTCGAATTAATGTGATCATGTCTAGATTTTAAGATTGCATTAAAAATATCAGAAATGTTTTTCAACCTTTGGCAGAAGCAACCTCTTTATCATATCTGAAGCCCGAAGTACTGAAGATCATTCTTTCTGTACATCCAACAAAGCTTCAGTGAGTACCTCTGAGGCACCATCAATTTGTTGGATCCTCGGGATTTAGCAGAAACAAGACAGAAATTGCCTGTGTCCTCATGGTAAATATAATTTAATCTACAGTTTTCAATGAAAAATAAAATTGCATCAGGGTATAATAACTACATTGCTGAGAAGATTCCTTTCCAGTTTTGAGTCTTGCTTAAGCATATACTCATTAAACATATCTGAAATCACCTACTTCTGAGTTATTTCCAAATAATTTTCTGTTCACAAAATCACTGCTCTTGATAGTGGAAAAAACATCTTGTTCCTAATTCAGTGACCGGCTATCTTTATAAATTTGAGTAGCAAAATGCAGGTGATAATGAACTTATATAAATATAGAACTCCCTACAGAAACAGCTTCCAAAATAATAAGAAGAGTGAAGTGTTTCCAGTGATGAACAGTAAAACACAAGAATAGCTACCTTGGAGGAGGATATTTAACAACACTACACAGTCATAATTACTACCATTTTCAGAAATGTCAATTTGCTAATTTCATGCAATTAAGAGTAGTAGACTTTTGCCAAATCTTTGATAATTAGTGTTCTTCAATCAAGAAAAGACACATTTCCTTTCATTTGGAATATAATTACTGGCTGCATTTCATCATTACTTCTTGGGCTTCTTTGCCAAAGTCTTAACTTGAACTTATGTTTGCTTTTATACATTGGTGAACTTAAATTCTAGTGACTCTCTTAACATTTAGTCAGTGCCAAGCTGCAGATACAATTTCAGAAGTGGAGGAAAAGAATCATGTGTCTGGATGGCTGACGATTTTGATTATGTTGTCATCTGAGAATTTTGTAATAACAGGAACTGCTTGAGGTGATCATATACATTTTATTTCTGAAGATCTAGCATAAAAATACCATGTTCAAGATTGTAATTTTTGAAGTTTAGTACTTAGCCATTTTAAATGATTAAAATCATAATCTTACAACCTGCTTTGAATTACTAATAAATTAATACATACTTGTGATTTTGCATATTAGTATTTTTTATTAACACTTTATGTAGTTTTAGAATTTGTTTAGAAAATTGAAAATATATTATCTTATGTACCTCACAACAACCCAGTGAGAAAGGTAAGGTGGTATGATAATTTCATTTTTCCAGATGACTTTTTGGAAAGGTTTAATGACATGAACAAGCTTAGCTATTTGGGAGTGACAAAACGTGAACTAGAAGACAACTCTCCTGGATTTCAGCATTTTTTTTTTTCTGGCAAACCTCTCTGTGTTCCCAGTAAGAATTGTTCTGATATCAGACCCAATAACATTATGAACATGTAAAAGCTAGCCAAGTCATTGGGGTGTTAACTAGCTTGCTCAATGACAAACAGAGTATAATGGAGAAATTACATCCAGTGATGAGTTCTTAGAATGTCTCAAAGGGAGAGGACATTAAATATCAGCTAGTCTATGGTTCCCAAATGCTGATTAGGTAGACTCCAAGATGAGGTTTTTATCAGTCTTTATCAAAATAAGGAAAAAGAAGGGCAATCTGACACGCACGAATTTCTGAAGCTAGTTCCTGCACCCACTTCCTTTTCTACTTTTAAATATACTTTTAAACATATAAGAAGATATTCTCTAAAAAACAATTATGATAGCAGATGGCAGGTTGCTGTTATTTGTTATTAGGTTTGGTTTTGACCATAATATGAACTGTTCAACATTCAAAAAATTTACTTGTCCCAGAAATCAGGAAACTTGTAAGCTAGCCCAATCCTCTCTTCATAGATAAAGAAACAGAAACCTGAAGAAGCTAAATAGCTTACTCAAGACACCTTTAGGCTAAAGGATACCAAGAACCAAGATAGTATGAGTCCTCATTCCAGAACTACGTGGTGTGCCGTTTACACATGTGACCATTGTGCGTGTTTCTTAAAAACGCTGATCTACAATTACCTGAACATACTACGCTCATTCCTAGCTACTCATTTTTGTCATATGGAAAACTCCACATATTCATTTCTTCTACTTCCATTCTAACAATCCTTTAATCATTATTCCCCCTCTTTTATAATACTCATCCTGACCACCCCAGATAACAGTGATCTACCCCCTCCAAATTCCTTATAGGCTGCAAACTTATAAACATATGCTTGGCTGTCTTGTATTTTAGTGTTCCTTCTTTTCTGTATGTTCTGGGTAAGCAGGGACAAGTGACTGTTTTTCATCAGAGCTTTGCTCTTACTGATTTGCACATAGGAAGTGACTTTTTGATTGATGAATTTTAAAAACATAGTCTGCCTTGCTGTCCCATGGTGAAAAGTTCATGAGCATGGCTTTGAGATTTTTTCTGTCATGTTTTGTTAACACTGTCTCTCCACATCCTGATTTCATGGGGGTTCTTACTTCTACTGAGACGTGTTAGGATGTCACTGTTATGTAACTAATCACAATTCTTTTTCTGATTCACCATTTGCTAGAAACATTTTAGAAATGAATGCTACCATCAAATATGGCATTTCTATTATCTACACCTGAAAATTGCTCCCCCTTTCTTCTACACCATTGATGTATATGTTAAGCGCCTTTTCCCACATATGAAGGTACTTCAAAGAATTTGTAGAAAAATAGAATTGAAAGATAATATCAATCTTTCCGTGAACTTTTTGAAGAAGACTACCCTTTCATTCCCACATGGTGTCTGATCCAGTGGTAATAGTTTCTTTATATGGCAAATATTTCTCCTGGGGAAGCATCTACAATAAGCCTGTAGATGGAGAAACAAATTTTCCTTTATACATTTGTATTGTCAAAAACAAACAAATAGACTATTAATCATTAATTTGATTAAGCCTCTAAATCTAACTTCCACTTGACAGGAAATAATCGAAGGAACTTGCCAAAATTCACTAAAGTGATGGATTCAACAAAACCCCAATTTCTTTAAAAAATAAATTGTAAGTGAAAATGAAGAAATGGTTAAACTGTAGTTTAAAAGAGACTTAAGAGCTATTTTTAAAAGTTCAATGTATGTACTGCATTTGAATCCTGATTTGCATAATTAAACTGTGAAATAAACATATGTAATATTTATGAGATGACTGGGAATGTGTATACTCAGTGCTATTTGATATTAAGAAATTATTGTAGGGCCGACCGCGTGGCGCACTCGGGAGAGTGTGGCGCTGGGAGCGCAGCGGCGCTCCCACCGCGCAGGTTCAGGTCCTACACAGGGATGGCCGGTGCGCTCACTGGCTGAGCACGGTGCGGGCGACACCAAGTCAAGGGTTGCGATCCCTTTACCGGTCACAAAAAGGACAAAAAAAAAAAAAGAAAAGAAATTATTGTAAATTTCAGGTGTGATCTAGTCATTCTGATTATTTTATTTCAGTTTATTCTTTCAGAAAAACCTATTACTTAATAAAATAATATAATATATGGAATTTGCTTCAAAATGGTATGGTAGTGGGGAAGTGGGTGGGCATATACAGGAAAATAATGGCATTAGTTGACCATTGTTGAAGATGTGTGGATATACAAATGTATATTTAAAAATATTTTCATAATAACTCATTTTCATAAAACTGTTATTTGAATTTCAGTCTTGATTTCTATTCTTGATCCTTCAGTTGACTAGGCAAGTTGTTTAAGCTCTCTGTGCCTCAGCTTTCCTATATTTTTTACAGAATTTTTGTGAGAATTCAATCAGCTATTCTTCCATAGTGCACAGCAGGGTCTCAATTGCTGCTACCTATAATTATTATCAGAAAGGAAAAGAGAGGGTGATAATCCTGCTAATTATTAGCCTGTAAGTCTGTGACAAATGACATTTATTTTCCTGTACAATACAATTTTAGCAGATCTATAACATAGAAGTTTTTGTTTATACATCTTTAGAGTCAGAATGACCAGGGTTAAAATCAACTCACTCCCTAACTAGAGATGACTTGAACCTAAGTTAGACCTTTTAGTCTCTGTCTCTTCATCTGAAAATACTGACCCCAAAGTAAATTGAGGTAGAAATATGCTAGAGCTAAGGATAATATTTAATGATTAAAAATAGTTTATTTGAACTAAAACTTATCTTCATAGAGTATAACAACCGGTAGTATTCTATGGGAAACAATTATTATACCTTAAGATTCTTTTAACCTTTTAAATAAATAAACTTAAATTCTGTCTTTAATTATATATGATTATATGAATTTTACATAATTTTAACTAAATTATTCTTCTTGATACTGATCATTTATGTTAATTCATAAAATCATATAGAAATTAAGATATTAAGCATTTTAAACAATATATCAATTAGCCAGGTAAAATTTTCTTCAATAAAGCCATTCTATAATGGAAACAACATCACAGAGATATGAGTTAATACTTTTCTTACAATCTTAAGCAGAACTTTTAAATAACTATGAAGTTAACTTGCAAATTAATTTGAATATAATTGCCTTTACCTCTTAAGTAGTTTGTAATTGTTAAATAATGACCTTCATAGGAACATGTAATATCGGTGGACCTTCTCTATATAAGTTATAATTTATACTCATACTTTTCATTAGAAATGTATATAAATCTAAGTAAATGTGTAGACCATTGTATTTTCTAAAGATGTCATTGATTAAATTTCCTATCCTACGTGCTCTTCTATACTAGGACCTTGTCCCAACCGCATCAAGAGATGGAATCTAATTGCCCTCCGTTCCCTTCAGATCTGGGATGGCCTCGTGAAGCCTCTGTGAACTACTAGAGTGTAGTAAAAGTGACTCATCATAACATTTGAGGCTAGCATAGAAACAGTTATATAGCTGCTACACAGTTCTTCTGGTACGCTTGCCATGGGGCTGTGGAAGAAACACGTCCATTCTGAGACCACTGTGCTGGAAAGGCCACCTGAGGCACTCGAGATGGGAGAACAGGTGAGCTCCCAGCCGACAACAGCACCAACTGCCAGTCATAAGAGTGTCTGGGGTGTCTAGCCCAGGCCAGCTTTCCTGTGACTGCAGTCCCAGCTAACACTTGACTTCAAATGCATGAGAGACCACAAGTGAGAACAGTCCTTCTGAGCCCTTCCCAAATTTTCTGTACCTCAAGTCGTGAGCAAATAAAATTATTTTTTTAAGCTGTCATGTATTGGGCCAATATTTACTCAGCAATAGTAACAGGAACAAAGTAGTTCCCTAAATTTATTTTTTGATGAGTATCTTCTGATATAATTTTAAAATTTTCATTAAAACACAATATTTTCAAGGTAGCCTGAATTATTCATTTTCTTTCCTAAATTCTATAGAAGGAGCTATACCTTCTTTAAAATAGTTATTTGTTAAAGTAAATAAAACTCTACTGAAAATGTTACCAGAAAATCACTTCTGAATAAAGCCTAGTAAGAAATGTATTCCTTTTTTTTTTTTTTTTTTTTCCTTCTGGTTGTCCCAGTAATGAACAGCATTGTTCTGCTAGCAAATGTCAGCAATCTGGTAAACATCATATGGACAGAGGCCAGGTTGTCCTAAAACATCATGCTTTTTTCCTGCCATGTGGCAGAGATCTAAACTCCAAGATTTATACTTGTTGATTTTCAAAAATATTTCTTAATAATTCAGTCTTCAACTTAATAATTAGGACAATGGTGATACACTTCAGTTTTCTGGGAAATGACCAAAATAATATTTAGGAGCACAAGCTCCAACTAAATCCTTTCTGCTCAAGGCAGGCATGTCTCCCTCTTTTTCTCTTAAAAATAGTCATTTGGATATGATAGCAATTAGAGCAGGCTTCAGAAATAGATTCCCATCTTTAATTCCATTATCTTTCCAGACAAACTCAAGAAAGGTTTAAACTTTTTGGTTTTACAATCATCCCCACAGGGAAGAAGCAAATGTGCACCTCAGCTCCACAACTTCTAATTCCCAGTCAGCCATGTTCCCTCCTCCTTCCAGCTTGGGAGGGTCAAGATTATTGTAGAACATTCACCAGAGCACTTATCCAAGCATTAAGCCAAGCATTTGTTCGTTCATTCATTCATCATACATTTATTTGTGTTTAAGAGCCTACCATGTATAAGACACTGTTGTCAGAGAATGTACAAAGGTCTATTATCACCACACTTCACTTTTGGTGGAGAAAGCAGATATACAAAGAGGTAATTAACATATACTGAGTAATTATCTATAGATATATATAATTGATTATTATAGAATAATCAAGGCCAATGTTGATTACAGTGGAAGCATAGAAGTGGAGAAGCTGCAGAAATTGTCCCAAAGCACTTTGCAGACTAAGTCAAGGTAACTGAATCTCGAGTTTTCTAGTATAGTTGTTATAGGACTTTCTCTTTTTATTGAAACTGGATTGCAAACTGGTTTACTTTCTTTATTTTATTTTCAAGGAAATATATATTCTTCTTGAGACTCTTTTGAAGGAGGAAAGTTCAGAATAAAGGGTCTCATAGTTCTCCTATTTTACCCAGGAATAGATATTCCAGCTAAAGTACTCCCATTTTGTCCCCTGGAGCCAGGGATGTTCTTCCAAAAAAGAATGCATCACAGCTGTAGTCTAACACAATGCCTTGATCCCACACAGCTGCCTCTTTCTCCCTCTTGAGGCCAAGAAGGAAACCAGGAATATGTCATTTCTCAGTTAGGTCAAGGAGACAGAAGCTTCCTTTGGCCTTCTCTGACTTCTCTGTTCTTTCTCCCTATTTTTAACTCCTTGAGTTAAAAGCCTCAGTTATCTGGGCCACATTTGAACATTACTATTGCTTCATTTGAGGATCAGCCATACTTCACCCCTCCCCATGTTAATTTAAGCAACCCACTGGGTATGCTCTGTGCACAGCCTCCTTTCTGCACCATGTTTTCCAGACAACCTTTAGATGCATCTGAAACCCTGAATGAGGGACACCCCACATTCCTGTTACTGCAGGGCCAGACAAACTATGAAGGCAACTGAGCTTCTAGCATTCTGTCTGCCCCTGTACAAAAAAGCCCCTATTTATTATTCTGGGTTCATTTCATGAGGGAAATCTAATGGTTCATTTATCTCATGTAAAAGGTCTGCTTCTGGAAAACCAGTTTTCCTAAACAAGCAACAACTTGTGGTATGATATGTCCCAAGTGGTAATCACTGACAAAATTTTCACTAGTTCAAGTAAAATGTTTAGAAAGAAGAAGCTAATCTATGCAATTTAAAAGGTTGCACTTTTTTTTCTACAATTTTTAAAATTAAAATATCCTTTGCATTATGAGCTATGTTATGGGAACCAGTCATTTTTTGCAATGCTTTTACATGGAAAAAAAGTGTTGTATTTTCTGTCACCATTTGTAGAGGGCTAGATATGTGAGTTTGGAATCATTTGTGATTATAAAATACCCAAATTATTCATTATTCCCAGCTCAAATAAAACAACTTTGTTCAAAGAAATATTGGCTTGTAAAATACTGAATTGCTTAATAATTGTCCAATTTTTTCTTCCTGTCTATGTACATTTGGAGATGATGTGGTCCTCTTTAAAGAAGAGGAGAGAGAAGGTGCTATTTTGTACCCAGCTTGACAAATCATATATTTATTAAAAACTCTCAATTTCAAGTTAAAAGTAAAAGGACATCTCAGAAACAGCCTCATGTTGTTAGCCAACTTTGTCCAAAATGGTAAACTGAATATAACAGTTACTATAATAAGCATTTTTACATATATTTTCTATTTTTTTTCCAGTGAAGTAAGGTAAATTCCCATTGATCAAATGAGAAAACAATGCTTTGAAAGTTGCAAAGATAAAGCTAGTAAATGACAAAGTAAAATTTGAGTTCAGAGGTGTTTAACAGCATAACCCAAGTTCTTTCTACTATCAAATAAGTTTAAAAGGTATTTTAATTCTTTTGAAATTTGTTTATGAGAAATATATCAATAACTATTAATTTAATTGTGGAGAATAGTTAAAAGACAATGCTTCTGCTTATTTGACTTGTCAAGGCTGATATGCATTTGAGATGAAAATCAGTACTTTATGTTTTTATGCTACCTGGTGACAATTGATCTGAAGATTAATGGCTGAGCCGTAGAGTACAAAAGTAAAGGAAACTGTCCTCCTCCGAGATAGCGAACACATAAAACAGAGCATCTAACCAAGATCAATATTAGGACATTTTAAAAAGATTTAACAGGAGTGAATGCATTGTTTCTTTATTATTTTAAGGTAATTCATAGATTTCTGAATTTTGCTAATCTTACATTTATCTTTTATATTGTTACTTTCTATAAATGCTATAATTAAGAGTGAGTTACGTCTTGAAGGGGATAGGTAAAGAAAGGAGATGAGATATTGATTTCATAAAACTTTGGTTCAAATTACAAGCTAAATTGCAACAAGTTCAGGAAAAACAATTTGGCCTATATCTGTTGAGAATTCATGTTTACTCTCTCGGTCCCCCATGCTCTAGAAAAGCACTTTATAACACTACTCTGATCAGTTAGAATTAAAGATTAAAACAATCAACGCATCTTCCAGATCCCCTCAAATTTTCCCATGGAGTGATTACTCAATTTTAATTCCACAGCTCTTACTTCTTATCTTTGAAAGAAGTGTTTAAAAAATTGATGTTTATCTTTACCAGAAAATACGTCTTAGTAAAAAAAAAAAGTCAAACATTTTAACAAAAATGTTTGTTTACATTAACATTGTTTAGATAATAAGATGGCAAAGGACTGTTGTCCTTCAACACTGCTGCCCTTCTTTGCTCATTAAAAGCTCTGGCAGGGATAATTCTGAAGACAACATTAGCTATTGATACAGATAATCATGAACATTTCCCATCCCAAAGTGCATTGAACCTTTTTCTTTAGTATAATAATTCAAGCTTCATGCTAAGATCATTAGAGAACTTAAAACAAAGAATAAAATAAACTGCATTGCCTTTACTGTGAGGTTGCCCATTTCTCCTTCCTTGATTTCTGTAGACGTTTCTGTTATCTTTTACTCCAAACAATCATCATATAATCATATAATCAATAATCAATCAAACCTACTATGAACCAGGTACCTCACACGTATAATAGAATCTCTAAGTCTGGGATTTTTCCCCAGTTGAAGATGTGAAGTCTCTCCGCAGCTTGCCAAGATCATAAAGTGAGCAAGAGTTAGATAGTACAATAGTTAAAAATGTAAATAGAGTTATTTTATTTTATTTTATTGTGTTAAGTCAAGGGGATTTCTCTTCCTTTCAAGAAATGCATTTTCTGTCTTAGAAATATCCGATTAAAATTTTTACTACGTTTTAAAATATGCATCAGTGAATTAATAAAAATTAAAAGCACCTTGGCTGGGCCCATTGCTCATTATAATGAGCTTAATTCTCTCAGTTAAATATGGTTCCTAAAAACAAATCATTAGTACTATCTTAGCTATGTCCTTAGTATATGAGAGTCAGTAAACTTATGTGCGATAAAGGAATGATGTACATCTAGAGCTTTTTGAAAAAAGATAACATGCAGAAAACATTGGCATCTAAAAACAAAACAAAATAAACAAAATAAAGCAATAATAATGACAAAAAAAAAAAAACTGTATCATGAAGCTTCCAGGTCAGTGAACTCGATGTTTCCTAAGATGACATGTTGCTCTTCAGCTTTGAGCAGCAGGCTTCTGCCTTTCACAACACAGAAAATTGGAAAACTAGCCCAATGATTTCATCAGAGTCAAGCTTTATGAACTATTTGCCCTGAAAGCAAAGTAAAACTATATTTATGGAAAAATAAAACTTTAGTAAACTGACTGGTTAAAACTTCCTTCCTTAAAAATATCAACCCTTTACTTTTTGATAATAATGTAGTAAGAGTAACAATAAATCCTATTAACCTTGTTCTCAGAGGTAAAGTGAAATTTAACTTGCATTACATTTCCTGGGAACTTGGCCATTTTACAAACTTCAGAAAATGTTTACCACTCGTATATCTATCAAATTGTGATTTCCTTGTTCTACCCCATTATTTTCAACCCCATTATTTTCCTGCCTACGACAGGAAGGCAGGTCATCTCTAGGTGCTTATAAAACTTTCTGGAGAATTTTATAGTAATACAGTATCGCCTGGAACAAATATACAATTGAAAAAGGAATAGTCCCCAGCACTAGAACATGAGATCCACAAGAACAGGGACCATACTTGTCTCTCTCATCCTTTCCTCCCCAGGGCCTGGAAAAGAGCTGACGTATGGTGACCTCTCAGTACATTTGCTGAATGAATGAACAAATTAATGCAGTGGAATTATCCTGTAGTCTTTTGAAAGCATTTATATACACTTTTTAATTTGGATTTTAAATGGCTGTACAATATATGTCAACATTGAAGAAGCCATCTTAAGTGTTTGTTTTACAGTTGTTACTATTGAACATGTTTTAGGTCTTTCTGGGTTCCTGTATGTAGTTTATTCTAATTGTAGTGGTTAGTGGCAAATTTTTCTGCAAAAATTTACTACTATAAAACATGTTTTGAGTATACATAGGACTTCTAAAAGAATCGACTTACCATACCACAGAATTTCTTCGATAAGGAAATACACCATGGCAGAATCATCCTATGAGTATTTTTTTGTTATTGTTCTTTTCAGTAAGAAAATATATCAAAAGAAAAGAGGAATGTGAACTAACTGTCATGTAAACTAAGTTCATTTCCTTCTGGCCCATCCACTGGGGCTTCAAACTTTCTGGAGATTTATCTTCTAAGTGTACTGCTCTTGGAATTTCCAGGCCAAATTTTTCTTAAAAGATGATAAATCAAATTGGCTTTAGGGTGTTAGGCTAAAGATATATGCTCCAAGATTATATGGAATATTTACACCATCCCTTAGTTATAAATATTTCCTTTGAGACTTTCTGAAGAATATAAACATCTGGACTACAAAATGCCAAAAGTAAAGGCAACACTAAGATTCAGAGATTAATGGAGTATTTTGGTACTTGAAAGAGAAGGTTTTGTTGTAAAATTTTACTTGTTTTGCTTCTGATAACTATGCATACTTTACGAATTAGTAATGTTCAAACATTATCTGGACTACGTCAAGAGTAGAGAAGCTGTCCAGATTTTCTTAATATCTAATATTTCATGAGAGCAAATCATAGAATTAAACCATCACTCTGGAATTTTTGTATGTAAGACATTGTATTGTCCAAATATCTATTTTGCTGAAGGATGGAAGGGGGCGCAGGGCGTGATTCTAAGAAAGATTAAAAACAAAAAAAAAGGGATTTGTCCAAGATTGCAGAGTGATGGAACCCTGACTTAAGGAGAAAAGAAAGGATAAGTCTCCTAACCTCAAAGCTACTTCTTTCTGTCCTATTCTGTTTCCTTTACTCCTCATTAGGTGGCACTGTCTCTTGCATTTGGAATTGCAGAGATTAAAACTGAAAATGCTAAACTCTTAGAGAAGCCATTCTCATGAATAAGCAAGGTAGGTAAAGAGAGCCTGCACCCCACTCACCCAAATCAGAGCACTGGACAACTCGAAGATGGCATTGACAGCGGAAGGGACATACTGGTCCCAGGGGCTCTAATTCAGGCAAATCAGGAGCGCGCTCTTCCGGGCCTATTCCAGAAGCCTCATCTTCTAGCATAAAGTCAAATAAGCCTCTCTGTTGAAATGGTCCAGCCCAGGAAACTTGTGCAAGCAGGAGGAAGATGATGGTTGCCTTCATGATCTATCTCATGTATTTTCACAACCAGGGAATCTAGGAAACAAATGAAAGGTTTAGGAAGAGTAATGCTGCCCAGTACATGTGTTATGTCTTATATATTGCCCCACAGTGAAGTGTGCACAGCAAAACATGTAAGAAAATATTTATTATTAGGAAGCAGAGCATTAAAAATATATTTGAAAGGTGATAAAGTACATTATAGTTTCACTTGCACAGCTATTTACTTATGAAGAGAAATCTGAATATTATTTAAATCTGCTTGTTTTGAATTTTGAGTCTGAATTAAGATGATATACCATACATTCACATCATTTGAACAACTGTTATGACAACAAATCATGTTGGACTTTACAATGCTCACTTAACACAAGTCCTACCAAAGTCAAATAAAATTCTGTCTATGTGCATGAAAGATCTCTAACTCCTGCTTCAAAAATATCTCTGGAAGCCAATCGCAAGTATCCATCTGTATTTATCTGTAGACTGTATTTATCTTGGTCCAGGCCCTCCTCATCAATCCCTGGACTACTGCAAAGCTTCCAACTCATCTCTGCCTTGAATATTTACTCTACTCCAGGCCATCTTCCACTCTGCCGCCCAAGTCATCATCTAAAAATTAAATTTCATTTTATTTATTTGTACTGCAAACCATTTGTTGAGTTCCCATGGCTTGCCAATAATGTCCTCATCCACTGTGCTCTGTGTAAGACCACTCATAATTTGTTAACAACTGATATTCTAGCCACATTTCTTTCCGGTTTCTCTCCACTACCCGTCCCCAACTCAACCCTGACACTCTAAGCTACTTGCCACTTAAAATACCTACCTTGTAAGAGTGTTATGAAGGTTGACTGAGATAACGGGCTCCCCTTCTGTATTCCCTGGCTCATCCAAGCAGAATACTCTTTTCTCCCTCTTCTGTGCTCCAAAAGCACGTTGCTCTTACCTCTTTTAAGGAACTTATCACATTATATTGTAATTTGTTTTGCGTGCTTGGTCTGTCCCCCTGCTAGACGATGGACTCCTTCAGGGCGTGTCTTATTATTCTTTGTTCTGTACCCTGGCCTTGCACAATATTTTGCACACAAATGACTCAATTGACCATCAATTTATTAACAATGCAATTTATTCAATTTGTTCCATGCAACCAGTCAGTCTGATTTTTTTTTTTAACATACAGGATTATCTTATTTTTTTTTAATATTAACTTTCTGGTATAAGAAAGTTATTAAATTGAAAATCTCAACTTGGTATAAACAAGATTCACTTTTGAAAATAAATCTATTGGCTAATTTCACAAACTGATGATTTTTAATAAACCAATAAACACCTACGGAAAATCCTAACATATAAAGTATGATTTATATGTGTCTGGTTTTACCAATAGGGCTATTTTGTAAAACACAAAATACAGTTTTAACAAATCCATACAATATTTATCCATTCATTCAATATGCACTTATAGATATATACATGTATGTTATTAAATCTGTTAATGTGAACTAAACTAAATAAATCTGAATAATAAATCTTAATCTGAATAACAAAAAGTAGTTGATTGTATAGGGAACAAACATTTTGTTTTTGAGATGATATATTTTAAAATCCCATTATCGTCTCTACTTTGAATTATACATTTACAAGAATCCATATTAAAACTGCACATTTGTAACTAGAATTAAATAATTGTTTTGAGTCATTATCTAATTGTACCATCTGCAATAAAGAAAAGAAAAATATCTTTGTATGCTGTAACCAGAATGTACCTCCTGGAAGTTTTTGCCTAGAACCACTAGAGAGGAAACAAATGTTTTTCAATTTCTTACACTTTTGTTCTTAGTTTATATTTACTACTGAAGTATGTCAGAGGCAGCACACATACAATACAGCCTTGTGGCATTTCATTAAAAATGACATAAAGACTGTCGCTCACATTAGCAATTTAAGTTTGATATTAAGTTTTCTCTAGGAGCCCATCCCCACTCAGTTACAGTTTTCCTTTAAGAGGAGAGTATTGTTTTGGCAGTGTGTTCACTTGGATTGGATCTAAGGGAGTGGTTTTCTAACTGTTTCACATTAAAATGCAATGTTTACGGTTTACCACAAGTTTGCTTGCCTTGCATAGTTAATGTCTTACAATTTTAGAAGAAAAGTTAAGCAAAGTGATTACAGATTTAATAAATAGCAACGAGAGTTAATGCAGATGTCACTCTGGAATCTTTTCTCCAGAGCATAAAATGCCTGCTTGTTTCACTAACAACCCAAAAAAGAAAACGTTGCACATTAGCTCAGAGGAATAGTATCATCATTTATATTTGTTTACTCTTGGTAAAATGGGGCTAATTCTAGGCACAGTATTCTTTTTGATTGAGGCTGAATACAGACAGGCAGCTTATAGCTTCAATTACTTTTATCTCACTTTCATTTGCGTGCGTGTGTGTGTGTGTGTGTGTGTTTGTATGTGTGTGTGTGTTCATTTAACCCTGAATGTCTTAGAGAAGAAGAATAACGTGCCCAGAAACTTTATGCAAATTCCTCCCTGAAACAACTTCTTTTTAAATTAGTGTCATTGTACTTGAAAGCCCAGAATCTTAAAATAATTAATGTGGGCTGTTGATACTATGACTTCATTGATCATTTTCTCCCTTCCTTAATAAATCAGAAAATAAATAACAAACGTCAATTGCCCATGTACAAACCAAGGAGACAGTAATTGAGATGACGTATTTTAAAAATATCACTGAAATATCTTTTAAGTATTCTCAAAATGTATGACACTTTCCAAGATGTTAATTGTTATTATAATGTCACTACTACACTAAAGCTAGTTGACATAGTTTATAAAACATTTTATCAAAAATAATAATTTCTGGCTTCTAAAACCACTTTAGTCCATTAAATTAATTACATCATTCAGATCAACATTTGCATAATGTCATTTATATCTTTGGTGTGACTTTCAAAGTGAAGATTTAATCCTCAGGAGATGAGGGTAGCTATAAATGCAGGGCAAAGTTAAAATCCCCAGCAATAGGCAAATTAAAATCTTCAATAATAATAGAAATACCTCAAAACAAACAATAAAACTAGCATTTATTCATAAGCAAGGACTATGATAGCAGACACTTAGTTCTTTTTCTGGTAAAAACAGCAAGAGGAAGAAAAAGCCACAGGTATTTGCGTCATGGGTGCCCACTTGACCAGTGGTCATCGTGTTACCCTGTCCTAAAATTAGAAAGAAAATTAACCCACACCTTCATTTTAATGTAAATGTAGCTTATGATAAAATTTCATTTGCATTGAAAATACCGACAGGGACACTTCTTTATGTTTAAGGAATTATGCGGCTATGAGAATATCTTAGATCTTTAACAGCATAAATATTTTCAATGTTTATTTTCACCTCTCTGGTGATAATTTCTATTCATTTCTGGGGCTGTAGAAATATACATTAGATCTCTACAGCTTATACCCAGAGTTCACTTCTTTGAGATTTTAAAAGTTCGTAAAGTATACAAGAATTCAGGGAGGGAATAAATCCTTAGATACAAGCATATAATTCAACTACAAATAGTTTGCTAGTTTAGAATACTTCTCTGTTAACATTTCCTAAAAATCTAAACATTTCATTACTACAAATACAAAAACATTAATATAGACAGCCATGGTGTTAGGTTATAGTTTTTAAATAAGCATCTTTGCAAGAACAGAAGAGACATAATTAAAACAATGCATTCAACCATTTTACCAAATATTTAACTTCTGTTTTCAAGCAATACTTGTTTAAAATGCTGCATAAAGATTATTAGAAGTTTAGTACGATATTTTTCTTTTCTTTTCTTCACCAAATATTTCCTTTTGCTCTCAACTTGACCGAAGTTTTATTAGTCTGTAGCATAGTTCAGGACAATTATTGAAAACCGTACCTTTTAATCCAGGGATTTGCCACAGGAGCCCTCAAAGCTGGGATGTAATTACACTAAATATTCAGCCCAAGCAAAAGAGTTTGCAGGTGTGGAAAGGAGGAGGGGGTAGGCGCTGCTCTGTGACTGTCACTAGGTTGAAAACCTCCTGCTTCTACTCCATAGCACAGTTAAAAAATAAGGTTTCCCTCAATGAACACAATCCGGCTGACACCCACATTAGATCATATGGTAATGATATGTCTCTTGTATTGTAGCCAGAAACTTTATCGGCTTTTTCTCCCCTTTTGCTTTATTCCTTTTTCATCTGCTAAATATTCTAAGCTGCTCATATAGTAGAGAGGAGCAACTTGAATTGAAATTTGTCTTATTGTAGATTCATTCCCGTAAAATATTGTAACTGAAGGGTTTGTTTCCCCACCCCCAACCCTACTCCACTAACCACCCTTTCTAGCCTTGTTTATAGTAACATTTATTATACATTCAAAATGACAATTTTTCTTGATTTCAGTATGTGTAAGTCCAGAAAATGGAATGAAATTAATCTTGTAGTTGTTTTAAATGTGGTTTTCAAAAATAAATAAGTAGCCTTATGTGAAAACACTCATTTGGATTTTTACTTGCCTTGGAATGTTTGTGCAAATTCAGGTACTGTGCTGTGGAGTTTTTCTATATATTTTGACTGTGTTTCTAGAGTGTTCTGATATAAAGCTCTAGTTTTATGTGAAAAACATGTAATTTGTTACTTTTATTACTCATAGTTTAAAATCTTTCTTGTTGCCCAACAGTTTTTTTGTTGTTGTTGTTTGTTTTTGTTTTTAAATAAAACACATAAATACTAGAAGTTGGTCACAATATAATTTCGTCTATATATGAAAAATTAAATTTTCATAAACTATGCTTTTATGTAATCCAGAACTTAAAAAAGACAATAAATTCTATGGCTCTTTCCAAATTTTAGTAAATGGAAAAAGAAAGTGCAAATACAAGGAAAGATATTTATTTAGCCACTGGAAAGATTTTTTGAGGTTTTATAATTCCCTTGCTGGATGCTGTTAGTTGTTTCTGTGTGTCTCTGATTTCACTTGTATCTTTATGCTCTGGCCCCTAGGCTGTCACCAGGTGAAAACCTGAAACCAACATCTGTGAAACATGAGAGGAACCCCCTCCCATCTTCCAGCCTTCTTCCTTCCCTCCTCTAGCTATCTAAGTTTATGCTTCTACAGTAAATATTCTTTTGCCTTGATGAAACTTGAAGGAATTAAATTCTTGGTGGATGTCAAAGGAGGGGCAGGGGAGTTACCACATTATAGTCTGCCCTATTTCCCAAGTCCAGCCTCCTAGGTTTTTACAACTTTCTCCACTCCCCTTATTCTGATGGCTTGGAAAAAGGCAAGCACTATTTTCCCTAGATATTGGATCAAAGACCATGATTCCCTTACCTGGAGTTAATTAATTTTCTCCTCTGAAATATCCTTGCATGGCAGTTATCCCTTATCTGATGACATGCAATCACTTCCTCATATTATCATTATTTATGTACATATCTTACTGCAGGGAAGGAAGAACTATGTCATGTTCGTATTTGTAGAGTCCTGTACCCAGAATGGTCATGGTATATTTTAACTTATGAAGAAACAATTGATGAATTACTAGATAAAGACAGTCAAATTATTGGTTATGGACCATACTATGGTGATTGGTTTGCCCAACCCCTGGTTTATCTGGTTTATACCTTATTAAAACTCAACCCTACTAAAGTTTATATGACAAATAATGGCAATGCTTATTGAGAGAGAGAGAGAGAGAAAGAGAGAGAGAGAGAGAGAGAGAGAGAGGGAGGGAGGTCAGAAGGAAGGAAGGGAGAGGGAGACAAAGATAGAAACAGAGACAGAGAGAAGAGAAGTAGGGGGTATAAAAGAAAAAGTAGAAGAATGAACAAGAGGAGAAAAAAATACATATTACCTTGATATGTAGACAATTTTACTTTTATAAAATCAGAACCATTGTTGTTAAGATTTATATCTTAGTTCTTCCCTCTGATGTAAGCTCTATGAATGTAGGCAACTTAACTCAACCTCTCTGAATCTCAGTTTCTATATCTGTAAAATGGGTAGAAATTATTACTTCATTCAGAGCATTGGAGTAAAGATAAAATCAGGCAATATATACAAAGCTCTTAGCCGAAAGCATGACCTTTACAAGGTAAGCTCTCCCTGAATGTTGGTTATTATCATTTTCTGATGTATTTCATGGTAATCCTTTGAGTTAGGCAAGGGAAATAATATTTTGTACTTCCATTTTACAGATTAGAAAACTGAAGGCCTGCCCAATGACCTGTCCAACTTTACAGAGCTGGTAAGAAGCAAAGCAGAAACTAATACCCAGGTCTTCTCACATCTAATCCAATTTTCAGTGCTATACTATATTTTAAGAAAGAGCAACCTCTTAATGTACAGAAAATTAATTATCAAAATTCTTAGGTAACATGTTTCAGCAAACTGTTTTAAAAACAGTGACCAAGTTACAATGCTTTTTAACCTTTATATTTGTGCAGGAACAAACAAATTTTCCATTTAAAAAAAAATTTAGTAAGAACCTCATCTCCAAAATCCCAAGCATTTTACCAAACATCATCATATTTAAAATCTGTGTCTTTATTTGGATGTTAAGTTACATATACTGTCCCACTAATTTTTAGATAGGAGAAACTAAGTAACAACAAAGTCATATGCATTTATGTTACAAAGAGGTCATGGCACTATCTCCAGAAACCAGGTTTCTTGCAATCTAACAGAAAATGGAACAATTTTGAAGCTAGAAATAGCACTTATTCAGAAATTGCTTAAGCTCATCCTGGCTTGTAATGTTTGGAAGTAGGGTCGAAACCCTGGCTACCACATAGATATTTAAAATATTCTAACTCAGAGCACATACCACATCTACTATTAAAACTACTTAAACTGTGATTTCTACTGACAGCCCACTAGCTAACAGGGCAACTGTATTCTGCATGTTGTCAAAATTCATTTCAGGGCTAGTGACTCTTTCTCATCAACATCACATATAAGTGATTTAAATTGTACCTGCACATTAAGAATGTGAAGAATGCCAAAGTTTAGAAAGGTCTCCTTTTAACACCCTTTTATTTTCTAAGAGGTCTGGAAGCAAGTGATGGTTTTCACAAACCTGACCTGGTTTATTCTTAGATTGATTCTTCAAAGTCAGGTCAGGGGCTGGAGTGGGTTGTCTGGCTCCATGTTTTGTTGCTCTAGACAGATATCCACCTTACCGAGGAAAGAAGGCTAGGGTGGAATTTGGGGCAGCCTTTATCACAGGATGGTGTGAAACAAAATTTGGTGTAGAAAACTGTTACCTTGGCTATCTTCCCATGTCTGAACTTTCCCGACCCTTTACCACTGGGTTCTGTGTCCTTGTGCCTCATACAAGTAACTCGACCTTTCTGTTCTTCAGGTTTTAACCCATAAAATGTGGGTAACTGTAGCACTATCTCCTTCACGGGTTTGTGGTGAGGTTTGAAGTGGTTAATACATAAAGCATTTAGAAGTGTGCCTGACGCATCTCAAACAACAGATAATATAGCATAAGTGTTTGGTGTTGCTTCTGCTGCTGTTGCTCTTGTGGTGGTTGTGGTTACAAACCTTACCTTGGACACTCCAGTGCAAAAACCAGAATGCATCCTTTTTATAGCCCAATGGGTTTTCTGCCTAAAAACCCAAGCAATTACCAAAATCATAATATAATTGGAAGGACAAGGACTTTGTAGTTAGATAAGCATGGGTTTCAGCCTCCAGTTTGTATTGTTAAGTAAGGGCCTGGGTGTTTTTATTCATAACATTTTACTGGGTTCCAAGTCCTGCTGAAATCTATTTATGGACTTTATAAGGATCCAGGTTAAGAATTTCCACTCCGAGTGATAAAGTAGAAATGAGAATAGAGATAAGGACAGGATAAGTAATGAATTAAGATAGGGAAAAACATATAGATATATGTACCTCCATATAGGTACATATATCTTCAAGGAGCTATTCAATTCCTTAATTCTCTGACTCTTTTTTTGAATGTTCAGGAACATCTCTTTTGTCAGTTGCAATCAACATATTAATTATTTTTTTTCTATAATGTAGATCAGTCAACGAGTACTTAGACAAAAAGCCAACTTTTATTGAATATCTAGTACTCTGTTCAAGGCATCTACTTCTCTGTTTAATACAAGGAAATTTCCAGTAACCCGTCAATCAATCAATCAATCATCAAATATTGACTGTGGAACCACCATAGGAGAAAGTGTTAATATCAGGCCCTGTGGAAGATACCAGGAAATGCAAAGTACCATGTAAAGGACATGACCTCGAAGGATTTACACTGAATAAGGAAATAGGACATAAACTGTAATGTATATAGTAACATTTTAGTGTTATCATACCAGAAAACTTATAATGCATAATTCCTGGCCAAAGTAAAATATGATGTAATTAAAAATAATTGTCTTGGAAAGTCAGAGGAGGAATGAGGGAGAGATCACTTTACACATGAGTGATTAGGTAAGTGTTTATGGAGAACAAGGTACAATTTGAGTTGAATCCTGAGGTATAAAAAGAATGTGCATGGAGTGAAAGGAGAGAAATGGCTTTTTAGGCTGGCAAAACGGCACGAACAAAACCTTGGCAATGGGAAAGCAGGAGGCAATAAATAAGTTAAATTGGCTTAAGTGGATGCTTTCTTTCAAAGAAGCCATGGGCTCCTTTATCATCTTTGAATATTCAACAAGTGCCATGTGTCTGACATGTCCAAGTCACACAATAAATGAATGTTTCATGTCTGTGAAAATAACTACAGGGAGATAAGAAAATAAATGAGAGTAGAGTCTAAATGAGGAAGGAGCTGTAAATTTCCCAAGGGTCATTTATCCATTTACTCATTCAGCTTTGCAGCAAATATTCATTTGGTGATTAATACAGGGGCACCTCAAAAAGCTCATCGAAAAATAAACTTAAAAGATAATAGGAATTATTCTATGCACTTTTTGAAGTACCCTTGTAAGTGACAATTACTGTGCTAAAAGCTGTATGTTATCAATGGCTATTGAATGAAGTTATAACAGGATAAAAGTTTTACTTTAGCAAATCAACTCTAACCAGTATATGAAAGGTGGTGAAACTAGACTCAAGGAAACTAGTTAAAAGGTTATTGCTTTATTGCTAATGAGTGATGAAGTGCTCTAAAAACTGCTCTCTCTACCACTCCAAACAACAGCTTCTGTCATGTAAGTGATGGCCGGGGGGAGTTGACTGCTTTGCCTGCGTCTTTATGTCCAAGGAGAACATTCTTTAAATGGGAAGGAACAACAAGCAAAAATGATTGAGTTAACTAAAGCTCTTGATGTATGCAAATTCACAAGAAATTAACCATTCTATGTGAGTTCAACATGTAGGGTACTAAAACAATGTGCAATTTTGATAGTGAAACTAGTATGAATAATAATGGAAAAATTGTGTAATCTGAATTGTATGATGAAAGAAGGATCGAAGGGTTAACATGGAATTTTCCCCGGACGGGCTGAATTCTCATATAGGAAAGAACCTTATGTTGAATGAAGGCTTCTCCCACTGAGTGATGGCAGAAATTTTACAGATGACATTTTACAGATGAGAAGAGGTTTAGCACTATGCATATTGCATATGAGTGGAAACTACGAAAGAGGAAGATAAAGACAGATTTTGCCTGGAAGACTACCTCCCTGGCCTTACTCCTGCCAGTTTGCGTATCAGTTGACCAGTGCTGCTAGAAACATGGCCTGCTACCAGAAACCTGCCAAAGTAGCTCCTTTAGCAATACTGTACATCCTTTTCAAACAGAGGAAAATATCCTGTGTGAAGACAAAAGTCGATGCAGAGCGTAAGATGCGACAGAATAGAATTGTACAACACCTGAATTATAGGAAGTAGAGAAGACCTTGTATTTGTAATTTCCTTCGGCAAAGATCTTCACGAGCTTCTCAGGGAGGCACCATGGTGTAATAGTTGAGCACACAGACCCCTAAGGCCAGATTGCTTAGGTTTGATTCTCAGCTCTGCCACTGATCACCTGTGTGACCTTAGGCAGTTTCTCCTTTCACAACAAGACTTCCTTCACATGAAGATAAAAATGAATCAGTATGGGTAAAGGTTCCTAATAGAACCTGTCATATAGGACAAGCTCTAAGTTTATGTCAAGAAACAAACATTTCAGAATGGGTCGAGTATTTTAAGACATCGTTTTCTTCTTCTTGCCTTTGATTCATACTCTAGCCTGAAAGTTAAGTCCTGTTTAGTTTGGAGTATTCAAATGCAGGTCATGTCTGTGCAGTGTGTTATTTACTGCATGGCACCTATTTGGTCTGTAAATACTCTCCTTTCAACTTACCTTGTATCCTAGGAAAAGTAAATGCTCCACTACAGAGTACAGCCCTCCAGAATTTAAGTAGGCAAACGAATGAAAAGTTTGATTCTAATGTCTGTACTGTAAAACAGTGACTTAGTTTAGGAACTTTTTCTGGAATAGTTATAGCCCTTTGAGAACTATTTGATTTGATTCAAGTTGCCCTTTCAACAGCAATAACTCATCCCTTGTAATTTGCCTTGTTGAGGTTATTTCTTTAATAATTCATGAGATTAATTTTTCATGCAAATATATACTAACGTGTCAACAAAGTGAAACACACTTTCTATTTGAATCATACGAATGTTTTTATTTTTGGAAACAATCCTGTATTTTGAATAAATCTACTTCAAATACTTGAGAAAATATTAGTGCTTGAAAATAATTTATATGCCCATTCTTTATAGAATAAGGCCTGAGATTATCATTTATAAAAACATTAAATCACCAATGTGCAAGCTTACTTTATAATTATGAGCCTATGGGGATAACAAAAGAAAATGGGACATGATCACATTTGGTGTCTCAGGTTTAAATCTCTTTGGAGCTTTCTTCATCAAAAGATTGGCTTCTCATGAAACATCTTCATTCCTGGAGGCCAGTTTTAATAACTTCCCTAGCATTACTCATGGTCTGAGACAATACAAAATTCAACTACAAACAGAGTACTTAATTCTTCTCATAGGCCAAGAACCATAGAAGTTTGTGCCATCAAAACAGTCTCCAAATAGGTGATTTGTTAACCTTATGAATGATAAAAAACATTATGTGCCTGTCTGAAGAGAGCAAAGCCACGTAGTGCAAGCTGATGAGAGATTACAGGAAATACCGTGAAGATTTTTGGTTTTAATTACATGTGTTGTACTTGCAAATATTGGCTGTTGCCCACTGGCAATTTAAGTGGTGTGGCATCAACATTACATTAATAAGTATTTAATGGTGCCATTACAAATCTGGTGCTTTCAAGAAATTTTTTTTTTTGTATTTTTTATTGTAGTAAAAATACGTATAACATAACTTCTACCATTTTATATCTTAATTTAGGGAAAAAATAAGCTTTCTATGTCTCTCGCAAATGTGTGTGTGTGTGTGTGTGTGTGTCTGTTTGGCTAGGTTTTCTTTTCTAATTAAATGGGACAGTGGAATGGAAGAAACTATCAGAGGCAATGAAGGAGCCAGCACTACGATACTTCAAGGAAAGGACTTCTAGGAAGACAGTCCTGGCCTCAGTAAATAAACCCTGAAAGATGGACCTGGTAGTTTGCTATGACTATGTCAAAGGTGTAATTTGAAGACAGACACTTTTCATTAAAATCAGTACCCTACAGAAACATACCAGTTAAAATGTATAGATTTTCTGTAGAAAATAATTCATTGGGAAAGCTTTAATGTTATGAAATGCTTATTTATGAAATACACATTGAGAATAGAATTTGAAGACCTGCTAATGTATTTGGAGTGATGGTACTGACATCTTATTAGCAGGTACATATTTTAAGTACTTTACTCAGTACTGATAATAGAGCTTCAGTAATGTACCTGTCTTGTCACAGCAATTCCCTGAAACAAGGAGAAGGATAGATTTTGTGGTTATAAAATACAGTTAAACTAACTAGGCAAAGTCAGTTCTTACTATAAATATTTTCTACACAAACTTGCCATTCCTATGAAAGTGCTAAAGGCGTTCATATCTTCCTGAAAGAATAACATTTGTTTCTACAAATTGTTTTTAAAATTTCTTTTAAAATATTGAGTACATTGAAATTAACAACAAATGTCTTAAGTGTTTAATTCTAAACAACAGAAATAATTTAAATACTGTGTAAAAATTTTTAGGAAAAAAATTGATATCAGACAAAATTTCTCTTGGGAGAAGTGAAGTTGCTTTCATTACAGTTTAAAATTATAATTTAACTCTGAATTTATGCTAAAGCATCTTAGATGTGGCTACCAAAATGCAAGCTCCAAAAAAGCAGAGATATTGTCCCTTATGTTCACTTTTGTGTCTCTCATGCTGAAAACAAGCATAGTACATGGTGAATTTAGGTACTAGTTGTTGGATATAAGCCCTGTAGGACCTAAGATTCTGCAAACTTCAAGGCACACACATTCAATTTGCCCATGTTACATCCCCTTAAACACCTAGAAGAATATGTCGTCATTGGCAGAGTCCTGTTTGATGGCATAAAATCAAGTCCAATTTCCACCCAACCTGAATATACTCTGAGTGGTGATTTTGGAGATCTCAGTTCTTCCAGCTTTCCCTGCTGTGTTCCAGAGTTGAGACTTCACCATCTCCATTTGCTCTCCTCAAAGTCCTGCAAATGATCCCCAGGCACTTGCATAGCAAATGGCAAAAGCCCTTCTGTCTGTATTTCCTCACTACCTCTCGCTTCCTTTTCCATATCCCAGGCTGCATCTTTTCCATAACCACTGTCGTTTTCTCATAATTCAGTGACTCTCAAAACTCAGTTGATTACCAACTTCATAACTTTTTGTCACCTTTTCTGTTATTTATTTAATGATTATCGTTCTAAATAACAATTAAGTAGAAAATCAATCATTGAGGGTAGTTATATTTTTTTGTTACACATTAAAATAAATATATGATTATTACAATAAAACTATTTATCCATGTATCACCTAAAATCATATTGTCTACTATCAATAGAATAGATTTTACTTTTTGAAAAATATTTAGTAACCCCTAACCCAATGCTCTTAAAATCAAATTCCAAGACTTTATATTTAACTTATCCTTGGTAACAACACATAAAAGTTGTCAGGCATACAGATATTTGAGGGCTTCCCATCTGAAGTCCCCTTTAGTTTCTTGGAATTATGTGAGAACAATATCCTTAGTTCTTCATGCTTCTGAAGTCATTCAAACCTCTGTCTTTAATGTCACAGAGGATTCCCAATAACAGCAATCTAAGGGCTACAGAAATCTTATGTTATATGTGTTTCTATGCCTTATTTATTTTGTCTACTCCATATAGACCACAGGCATTCAAATCTGGATCCTTAAAATGGTATGGACTTTTTTTAAAAACTAAAAAATGAACTACCATATGATCCAGCATTCCTGCTACTGGGTATGTGTCCAGAGGAATTTAAATCAGTATGTCAGAGATGTCTGTACTATCATGTAATCGCAGCACTATATAAAATAGTGTCCATCAACAGATGAATGGATAAATAAAATAGGGGATACATACACAATAGAATACTATTCAGCCTTTAAAAAGAAGGAAAATCTGTCATCTGTAACAACATGGGTGATTCTGGAAGATATTATGTTAAGTGAAGTAAACCAGGCACAGAAAGACAAATACCGCATAATCTTACTTATATTTGGAATCTAAAAAAACTGAACTCACAGAAGTAAAGCATAAAATAGTGGTTACCAAAGGCCAGGAGTCAGAAGGGAGGGAGGGAATGAGGAGATGTCAGTCAAAGGGTACAAAGTTTTACTTAGGAGGAATAAGTTATTGAGGTTTATTGCATAGCCAGGTGACTGTAGTTAATAATAATGTGTTATGTATTTCAAAATAGCTAAAAGAGTACATTTCAACTGTCTCACCACAAAAAATGACAAGTAAGTGAGATGATGGATATGTTAATTAACTTGATTTAATCATTTTGCAAGGTACAGATATATCAATGCATCACATTGTATTCCATAAATGTATACAATTATGACTTATCAATTAAAAATAATGTTATTAAAAAAATTCTGTCCTATGTCATGGAGTATTCCCAAAAATAGCAATCTAAAGGCTACACTAATCTTATGATCTATATATTACATCTGCTCCATATAGATCCCAGGCTGATTACCCACAATGCTCATATTGGGTGAAGTGGAGCAACAGTGTCTAGACCAAGTCTCTTTGACCTTCTAATGTCCTATAAATATCACATTAGATATTGCCTGATAGATTCCCTTATTCAGTAACTTACCCATTTCCAGGCTCCCTCCCTGAATGTTTGTTTGACACTTTGGACTCTTACATGTGTATATAATCAGAGATGACTTAGGTCAGGTTCACCAGAAAGCAGACCCTGAGACAAAGCTTTCTTGCAGGAGGTTGATCGGAGAAAGCTCTCAAAAACAACATTTTTAGAAACACTTTTAGGGAAACAGGATTAGACAGGAGTTGAACTGTGTTGCAGTCACAACAGCAGCCTTAGCCAATCCTGTGGCAAGCTCTGAAGCTGTCAGGCCTTTAGAGTTGACTTGAATTCATCAGTGCAGCTATCTCTGCAGCCCAACATTAGCCTGACAGTGTGTGACTTACCCCTGGGAAGCTTAACCTTGGGCAAAGTAGCTCCCTTCATCCACACAAGCAAGTTGTGAACCGTTAGTGTAAAAAATTATGGTAACCAGAGAAATAAGTGTCCCATTACTGAAGAGTAGATCTGAGCAATGACCCACAATATCCACAAGAGATTCCTATTCTATCATATACAAAAAACAAAAAAAAATTCCATACGGGTAAAGTTTACAGATGTTTTCATTATTTTGAAAATGTCTTTGTAATTGTTTGTCTCACTAAATTATGAGTTGGATGAAGGCAGGGGCCACGTCTTTTCAATTGTTGTTATACCTGGCATCTGGCATAATGGATGCATAGTTGCTCAATAATTGTTAAGCAAATAATTAAAACTGAAAAACTCAACACTTGACATAGTCCATAAACTCTTAATCAAATTACATTGTATTAATAGTATACTGAAATCATGGACTTGGCTAACACACTTATACATGACTGTTTATATATTGTTGATTGGATACACATGTCAAATGAACTATATTATAGCATTTGGTTATAAAGTGTGATACATTGTAATCTAATCCAGGGGTTTTAAACATGCTGCCACTAGAGGGTTAAGGAAGGAAGTGGCTGGTTCTTATCCAGACATTCCCTTCCATTATAACAGCACTGACATTTTATTTATTTATTTATCTATCTATCTATCTATTTATTTATTTATTTAAAGAAAGTGAAATTTTATTAATATTATTTCTTACATTGTAGGATGTTGTTGCAGAGCAGTTGGGAGGGAGGAGGAGAGGGGAAAGGAAAAGGAAATGGGATGGAAGAAGGAAAAAGGAGGGGCAGAATTGAGGCCTGTGGCACCCCCCTCATTCTTACAGGGGAGACTGGGGGGCTTCCAGTGGTGACTTGGTCATTTCTGGGCTGGTTGAAAATGTCAGGTAGGTGTGGAAAAGCCCTCGCCCCTCACTGTCCCAGCTCAGGAACCTGGGACCCTTCTTGCTGCGGCTTAGTGGTCATTGCTGTGCTGGTTGCATGCTTCAGGGGAATGTGGCTGAGTCCTTTGGCCCTCCACCACCCCAGGCTGGAAGAGACCAGGGCACTTGCTGTGGCAGCTTGGTGATCGCTGCTGGGCTGGCTGTGGGTATCAGGGTCATGTGGCAGAGGCACCCCAATGCCCCGGCTCAGGAGATCCTGGGGCACTTCCTGCAGCATCTTGGTGGTCGCTGCTGGGCTGGCTGTGCATGTGGGGGTGGCCGACATCCTCCACCCTTCAGATTGGTTGTGGAGGTTGGGGGTCATTGCTGAGGCCCCCAGCCTTCCCTGCTTTCTAGCTTGGTGTCTCAGGGGACTGCCAGTTCTTCTATGTGTTATTGGTGTTATTGGGTGAAATTAGACCTTTACTAGTTAATATGAAACTTTGTCTCTGGTTGCTGGTACTTTGTTTTTTCTTTCAGTTCGGTGTTGGATTATATGCTGTTCCCAACATTTAAACCTTGTGCTGGAACTAATTTGTTATCCTTTGCTTACTTCTAAAATGGGGGGACTTCCTGAGCTGTGTGGTTGAGCTAAATTGCTGCTTTGCTGCTGCTTCCCTAGGGAAGGCTTTTTGTGCAGCTCAGGTTTTAATGGTTGACTTTATAGGTATTTCTGGCTCTCAAGAGATTGGAAACTCTAGTATGGGCCTGAGTCTTTTCATCAAACTGTGTCCTATGCAATTCTATATTCCTGACCAGTCTCCTCTGAGTGGTCCTTCGCTGATCGGGGTGCAGATCAGCTGTCCTTGCTGTGCCCCAGTGTTCCCCCAGTGGGCCCATCTCCCCCACCGCCCATACTACAAACACTTCCCATGAAACAGGTTGTGCTCTGGTCCCTTGTGATGACTCACTGGCCTCTGAGTGGCTCCTTTTCTTCAGTTGTTGTGGCTCCTCGCTCCATGTGACTCCACAGGAACCCTATTAGTGGTCTTGCTGGCCTGGGGGCAACCAAGGCCCTCTTTTCCCCTGCTGCCTCCAAGCAAGTTCATCTGGAGGTCACAGCTGCAGGTTTTGCCAGCTCCTGCTCCATGCGCTCAGCAGCTCCAGCCTGGATGCAGCTGGGGCTCTAAACTGTCCAAGCTGTTTTTTTCTTTCTCTCATTGTGGCCTCTCCTGCCTTCATGCACTCCATACATCTCTCCTCCTTTTCTCTTGAGCTCTAGCAGCCACAGCTTGGCTGTTGTTTCTTTTATATAGTTGTAAATTGGTTGATTTGTGGGAGAGAGTGATGCTGGGGACCTATCTATTCCACCACCTTGACCAGAAGTCAGTACTGACATTTTATATTTATTATCATCCCACCACTAAGAAAAGGCTCATAAGAATCTAGTATCTCTCAATAGTTATTTCATAGTATGCCTATGAAGAAAATATTATATTCGAATTTTTCACCTGTATAAACAACTTGAAATTAAGATAACAGTTAAGGATATATAAAATTAGAAGTTCCATGTTAATTTTTTTTTTTCATAATTTGGCTCTTAGCCAAATTTAAGAAACGAAACATGTCTACTTTCCTAAGAGAAGTTGAGGCTATTCATTTTAGATCTTTCTTCCTTTCACATATCTGCATTTAAGGCTATAAATTTCCTTCTTAACACTGCTTTGACTACATCCCACAGGTTTTGATAAGTCATATTTTAGTTTCCTTTATTTTTTTTTATAATTTCGCTTGCGATGTCTTATTTGACCCAAATGTTATTTAGAACTGCGTTGTCTACTTTCAAATATTGGGGGACTTGCCAACTATCTTTCTATTCGATTTCTATTTTAATTTCATTGGGTCTGAGAACTTTGCATGTTATCTATTCTTTTAGTTATATTAAGGCATATCTTATGTCCCAAAATGTGGTCAATCTTGGTGAATGTTCCATGTGAGCTTGAGAAGAACATGTACTCTTTTGTTGTTGATTGAGTATTCCATAAATGTCAATTAGTTCAAGTTGATTGATAGTGACATTCAGGTTAAATATTTGCATTTCCTCGATGATTAGTGATGTTGAGAATCTTTTCATATATCTGTTGGTTATTTGTGTATGTCTTCTCCAGAGAAATGTCTACTCAAGCTATTTCCTAAATTTTTAAGGTTATTTATTTATCTTTGCTATTGAGTTGAAGGTGTTTCATATATATTTTGAATATTAATCCCTTATCAGATATGCTTTACAAATATTTTCTCACATTTAGTAGGTTGTCTTTTAACTATGTTAATTGTTTCCCTTTCTGTGCAAAAGTTTGTTGTTGTTGTTTTTTGTTGTTGTTGTTGTTTTTAGTTTTGTGTAATCCCACTTGATTATATTCTCTTTTTTTTGCCTGTGCTTTTGGGGTCATATCCGAGAATCTTTGTTAAGGCCAATGTCATGAAGCTTTTCCCCTATGTTTTCTTCAAAGAGTTTTACAATTTCAGGTCTTATATTTAAGTCTTAAAGCAATTTTGAGTTGATTTTTGTGAAGATGTAAGATACGAGTCTGATTTCATTCTTTTGTATGTGGATATTCAATTTTCCGAGTGCCATATGTAGAAAAGACTATTTTTTCCTCATTGTGTATTGTTGGCACTGTTGTCAAAGATCAGTTGACCATGTATTTGTAGGTTTATTTCTGTACTCTCTATTCTGTTTCACTGGTTTATGTGTCTGTCTTTATGCCAGTAGCATACTGTTTTAATTAATGTAGATTTGTAACGTAGGTTGAATTCAGGAAGTGTGATGACTCCAACTCTGGTCTTCTTTTTCATGGTGGTTTTAGCAATTTGGGTTTCCTTTGTGGTTCTAAACAAATTTATTTTTTTTTTTCTATTTCTGTAAAAAGTACTATTGGGATTTTGATAGAAATTGCATTTAATCAATAGATCACCTTAGGTAGTATGAGCATTTTAACAATATTGTCTTCCAATACATGAGCACAGAATAATAAATAAAATAAATCTTTTCATTTATTTATTTCCTCCAATTGTTTTCATCAATGTTTTGTAGTTTTCAGTATAGAAATATTTTACTTCTTTAGTTAAGTTTATTCCTAAGTATTTTATTATTTTTGATGTTATTGTCATTCAGATGGTTTCTTAATTTTTTTCAGATAGTTTGTTTTTGGTATATAGAAACCTAACTGATTTTTAAAATTCTTTTTGTTGACATTTTATGGGATTTGGTTAGGAAGTAGACGTTAATGAATTCGTTTAACTTGCCATCCAATTGTTTAAACTTTACCACTATATTCTTCTATAACCCCATGAAACAACTCTCTCAGGTATGTCAGTATCTATATTCATTCCTAGATTCATTATTTTGCCCACTTTTGTATCTCAAGGCCAAAGCAGTATTTGGTATATAGTAAGAACCTTAAATATATTTGCTAAGTAAATAAATGGGTGAGTGAATAACTGAATGAATGAATGATCACCTACATTACTGGAGTTGTAAGCATGACAAGAGGAATCTTCTCTTTAAACCACCTCACCAATGGCCTTCTCCAACTGGAAGTTCTCTTGGTGTTTTATAGATTTCAGTCTTGAAGCCTTTTTACTTTTCTAGAGTTGTATATTAATGTTGAGTTAGTCTTGGAGAAATGGCAGGAAAGCCGATATCACCTAAGATTTCCGTAGAAAATTTTCATGAACGCCCCTAAAACTATTTTGAAACTGTCGAAACTGATGGAATTCACAAATTTGCCTTGATGGTATTTTTTTCTTTGTGACACCTTGAGAAGAAAAAAAATAAAGTCTTTAATATTAAGTCCTTTTTGTCATTTACACCATCATGTACTTAGGATAGACATTTCACAAATGAACTGTAACATTCAATTGCATTCGGTTGTTTATATGCCTCTCTCTGCTTACAGGACAGTGCATTTAGTGCACTTGAGAATAAAGAGACTACACCTTTATTATCTAGCACAGTGGATAATTTATAGATGCTTAATAAATATAAACGGAATGAATGTGTAAATAGACATCTGGAGCTATAGTGCTAATCATTTTTAAAACTGGCTGCATAATCACATAAATATATATTCTGAAAAAAATATCCACTAAATAAGATCCATCTTATCAATGTTTCTAAAAGTTTGATAGAGACCAATATAGCCATTATAGGCTAACATTTAAAAAACTAAGATATATAAAAATAGAATTTGAAACTAGTTGTGTCTTTACAGAGGTGTGATCACAGTTTTTTTAAAATTTCACAAGTGTGTCTCTGCAACTATATATATATAAGATTAATTGGAGATGGTGCTAAAGAGTTGAAATTTGAAAAACTATCAATGTCAAATCTAGTGCCAAGTGGTCCTCCCATACCTTGCCCCCATGATAGGCCTTGATTATCACATATGAAAACATAAAGGAGAGAAAACATATTTGTTCATGAGCATGCACAATTTTTAATTTTGAAATTTTCACAAGTTTTCAGTGGGACAACATTAGAATTGATGGGTTAAGAATTCTATAATTTTGTTTTGAAGAACTGAAAATTTTAATCCAATATTTCCAGATTTCTTACCAATTTATTGCCTTGTTTCCTCTCATTGCTTTTTCTAAGTAATTATTGACCAAACCTGGTTGCTGTCTAAAAGAAATTCATTTTCTCATAATTTTTGCATGGAGTATAAGGCTATAAATCATGAAGACACATAGTTTATGTATTTGGAGAGATGCATTACCACATGTTTTCACCTGCATTAAATCATACCCTGAAGATAACTGTAAATATTACTCAAGCTGCTTTTTTGTTGTTGTTTGGTTGACATACAAACACAGAATTTCTTGATTTATAGTGTGGATGAAGATTAGAATTCAAAAGTTATTTTTTATTCTTAAGAAAAAGAACATTAGAAATACTAGAGAAAGTAGTTCATTTGTTTTATGACAATTTCCATCTATGAACAAAAGAAATTGTTATACCCACAAAACAGCTTTTCCACACACTTGTTTGCTGTATTAGAAAATATTTTTAAGGTCTATTTATTCTCCCATTCAGTCATCTAAAGCAGGATCTGTTGCCAACTACATATCCTACATGACATGGTTAACATTATCAATGAGGGTAATGTTCCTTGATGATTCAAGATTATTCAATCTAATCATATCTGTTTTCTTACTCTCTATTCACCACCATCATAAATATATGTCCATTCATTTCACATGGCTAATAGGGAAAATTTTTTATAGTTAAGCAGAAATTCTCCAGGTAAGCTAGGTAAACTCTCCATTTGGGGAGGCAGCACTCAGAGGTATGCTGTTGCTGTAACAAAAACCTAAAATATTGGATCCTGAACTGGAACTGAACAGTGTACGCAGGACAAAACAAAGGTTTTTTTTGTTGGTTTTGTTTTGTTTTCTTACTCAAAAATGGAAAGGAAAATAGTACAGGAGGCTGGAAAAATGGTGGCAACCCATGTTACCCACTCGCAGTAAAAATTTACTGCTATAATTTAGAAGATAGTAGATGGACCCAATGAACTTGTCGATTTGGGCAAAATGACTTCTAGGTAAAATGTTGAAGCAAGAGCTAGTTGCTTTTAGCAGCATATGATTAGTTATTACGAGAAAGATGGTCTTATGTGTTGTTCAGACCTGTACATGAATTATAGCTTCACCACTTCATAGTTTAAAGACCATGAGCAACTTTTCTTCCCTGAGGCTTGGTTTATAAAATAATGTTTAAAGGGGAAAATAATACCCCTGCCTCAGAGAGTTATTGTGGGGCTTTCACTTTTAGAAAAGATATGCAATGTGCTTGCCACAGTGTTGGAGTGAGCAGGACTGAAGCCATGTTGGGACCTAAAACCACATGGAGTGAAGGCAAATTTTTAAAAGGCAGTTTTTTTCTCCACACACATTTCTCTGAGTTCCCTCTTTTCTCATGGTTACTTGATGTTTTTGAACCTTGGTATGGGGCAAGATGACATCATTTATATGAAGGTAAAAGTTGTTTTCCAGCCAGCCTGAAGCTGCAGACTTGCACATACTACACAGACCCTGAGATAACAGCAAAGATGGGAGCAGAAACCAGATAGTCTTGGCGAGGCTTTGTGCCTGAGATCTTGCACGAGGCCCTTGCTGCCCATGTGCCCTTCCTGCTTTTCATTTCCTACGTTCCATTCCTCCACCCCCCTCTTTAAAAATTCACAGAAAACCTGTGTCTTTGAGATGGTTTTAGCCAGCTGTTCTCCAGGTTTACCGGAGAGATGGGTTAGCCTCACATCTGTTCTCAGGTCACTGATATTCCTGAATAAAAGTTGACTTCCATTTTCACCAACATTTGACTTTTGAATGGTTTGCTTTTGTCTGGGGGTGGGCAGCTGGACCTGTGAGTTTGGTATCAATTTTGGGGAGCCTCAGTCAGGAGCTGAGTGTGCCCTGTAACAACAGCACCTGCAACATCTGCAACATCATAATTCATCAGTAGAGTCCCAAACATTATAATATATTGAATGAAAGAATATGTTTCAGAATGGTTGCTTGTGACCTTTATAATGTAATATAATAAAGGAATCCATCAAGCCCCATCAATTCTCCACACACTAGAAAGTCGTCCCCATGAGGGCAGAAACCCCATTTCTTGTTCATTGCTCTGTCTCAGGCTCAAAATAATGTACATGGTGGACATTAAATGGGAGGGAGAGTGGGTGAGAGAAGGAAACTGGTAGGACCCTCTTCTTGTTTGAAGCATGCTGATATAATGCATTTGCCTATGTTGAGTTGCAAAGAGTGCGGCCACCTCAAAAGGACACACCTTTTCTAAGAGGGTCACTATTACTCACTTCCAACAGTCTGATGCCATTTTAGAGTATCAAAGGAGAAAATCCGGATTTTTTTTAATATAAAATTACTAATTTTAAATATCTGTCCAAATTTCTATTGGGAAACTCTAATGTCTAAACAAAACACAAAACATACACCCCACAATACTCCTGTTTGCAATGTCTGAACTTTACCTTTGATGCATTCTTTATTTTACAATCATTATATCCTCAATGTGGTATACATATCACAAATGTGCATACTTTGCACCTTATAGCCTGCATCTGAAAAGCGAGGCGAACTCCTTCCCACAATTATTATGATGATCTTGTGAAATAATGACTTGGGAGGGAAATGTACTTTATAAATGATAAAGTGCTCCTCAGGAGTAATTGATTATTGGTGTCTTTCCAAAGTTCTTATGGTATGCTAAGTTTTATCAAGGCCACTAACACTTATCTATAAGTAATTACTGTGAGTGTTTTGGTTCTTTCTTATTTGCATAATCACATTACATTTATTCACTCCTTTCAATGGGCTATAGGCTGGCTAAAATATAACTAGTACTTGCATGACAAAAGAATAAAGCAGGTAGTTTTTAAAAATCCTTTAAGAAGTGAAAGCAAAGAGATTATCTATTGGGGGGGTCTACTTTATACAAGGCTCCTGAGTGCCTCTGGGCAGATTAGGTGGTAGCTCCATGGGTGTGTACCCATGGGTGGGAGTGAGGGCTTAAATCCAACCTCTTTAATTGGTTCTTCCTGCCCAATGGGTGATCTTTTCTCTAATTCACCTGCCTAAAAATCAACACCTTTTGATTTCCCACAAAAGCTCTCTTTACAAAGCCTTGTGCCAGTACTGATAGTGATACTTTTCTACTGCTCATAAAGGCAATGTAAGGCTCCATCACAAAGAGAAGAGCTGGGATTTTCAGGTTAAGTGTAGATAAAATTGGGGATATTACTTCATTATTAAAATCAAACCTTATTCTGAGGCAAATGGCTCTCAGCATTATTCATTTATTTGAATTAGTTAAAAAATCCATAAAAGCTTTTAGAATAATGCTAGAAAGCTATGTTCTATGATACTGGACAATAAAAGGTATAGAGGGTTTACTGATGGTAGAGTTAGCGATTAGTATAAGAGAAAAGGCCCCTTTCCTGTATGAACAGAGATTTCACTTACATAGTAGGAAATCTGTAAGTAAAGGATTTTAAAGCTCAAAACCCATGTTCAAAGAACTTGAAATCCCCATGTACCTCATCTGAGTGAGGCTTTTCTGGGCCAGGAGGCCCTTTTCAAATTTCATTTCTACAGAAATGAGCTGTATTTTTTTTTTTAAACAACATCTTCCATTTATTAATGCCACCTTTATTTATGCTGCATGTGTTTTTTTCTGGATGACTACTCAAAATTTTGCAAGCAAGTCAGCAAATGAATACATAAGAAAATATTTATCACTGATCACATGCACTCATTTCAGGGAATTTGCATTTCATAGAAGAGTGTGTTCCAAATATATTTTATAAGTTGCCTCTCCTAGAAATATTGGTAGGGAAAGAAAACTTGGATCCTTAAATTGCCACCTCAGAACTCCACATCATGACTGAGAGCAGTGGTAGTGGTATTAGGGGACAGAAGCCCTCTTGAATTCTCTGTAGATTCTAGCCTCCAAACACTAAATAGAGACAATGGTGGTCAGGGGCGGGTAAGTGATCAAATAAAATATGGCTGGGTCAAAGCATAGCACATTTTCCACAGACTGGTTCCTAAGAAGCAATGAAAAAATATAGCATGGATGAACTTCTTAGAATTCACTGCTATAAATTACCGTGAAGAGAACCAAGGGTGATTAATATTATTTACAATATCCTCATATTGTCCCACCTGAAGTTCATGACACTTGATGTCTTTTTCCCTTCCCAGGTAGATCCCAAATAAAAGGTCTGATTTCTCCTAAATGGAATAGTCATGAGGCAGCTCCATGTCAAAAGGGCAGCGTTAAGTCACGAAAGCCATAATTAACCTAAACTACTAATAACCATTTTTACCAGTTTCTAAAATAGAACAAGTTAGTCTTAGTGTTGGATTTTTTTTCTTTTTTTACAAAATATTTTGGTTTGCATTAGATTAAAAGGTAGAGTTAAACGGACATGATACATTGTTTTGGAGTACTCTTGCCTTGGTGTAATCTGTATTTTTGTAACCAGTTTTTACAGAAGGAGCCACAGAATGACCGTGTGGTTTAAAATTGCCTATGAAGCACAATGTGTTCTTAAAAAAAATGTTATAGAACTGCTCTTTCTTTCCATTTTTTCCATTTTCTCCTAAAGCAGGCATTTCACTGAGGTAAGAGGGTTCATTCTTCTGTACACCTTTCATCGAAACTTCCTGTACTGTATTTCTCAAAACACATCATTGAAGAATAACCCATTTGCCTGCCACTCTTGCACAACATCTGGACTTCCTGCCACTTCAGTTTCTAGCCCAGCTCTAGATTTCAGCCTTTGATTCTATCCTTGTCCATTTGGATACAGGGAGACAGGCTGGTGTTGGAGAAGAAGATTGTCTTTGCAGTCTCTATCAGTTTCCTATTGCTGCTCTGACAGATTCCCATACATTCAGTGGCTTGAACCAACACAAATTGGTTACCTTACAGTCAGGGCTGCATTCCTTTGTGGAGACTGTAAGGTAGAATCTGTTTTCCACCCTTTTCCAGCTTGCATAGTGCTACCAGCATTTCATGGCTCACAGCCCCCTTCCATCTTCAAAGAAGCTAGTAATCTAATCCTTCTCATGGCAAATCACTGTGACACAGACCCTTCTGCCTCCCTCTTTCATATTTAAGGAACATTACATTGAGCCCAGCTGCATAATCCAGGATACGCTATTTTGAAGTCAGCTAATTAGCAACCTTAATTCCATCTGCTGCCTTAATTCTCCTTTGTCATGTAATGTAACATATTCACAGGCCCGGGGAATAGGGGGTGGACATCTCTGGACATCTTGGATATCTTCTGCCTACCCTAGAGTCTGACCCAGATTTGAATCCTTGCTTCTCTGATACCTAGTCACATCATATCATCTATAAAATATGTAGTTTCTTGAACAGAAAAATTAGAATATCTGTACCTTGTAGTAGTTGTAATTATTTGTATTAAACATCATGTGCCTGGAAATTATGCTCAATTAGATAGAATTAAATTATTCTAAGTTTATAAGCATTGAGGAGTAGTTCTCTACTCATTCTATTTTTTATTTTTTTTTAGCCTTTTTGTCCCAGAGCAGTGAGGGGCAGCGATCATTGGAAAGTGGGTACTTTCTCTGAGTGGTCTATCATAATGCCTGAAGTGGGAAAGGGATGGATGTAAAGAACAGAGAGCATGACCAGATACATTTGGCCATTCACCTAAGCCACATCCTCTAACCTAGGTTTTATTGGCAATAAAGCTGATATGTTTGTCCCATCACCTTAGCTTTCATGCCCAAGATGAGTTTTATCTGTGGCTCCCTACAGATTCATTGCCCCTTCTATACAGAAATTCTGGATCCACTCTCTGTTCTCCGCTGGACTCAAGCAAGGGCCAGACACCAAAGGCTTATTGTTAACTGTTAATTATCTTTGCCTACATGCTACTATTATCTTAAGATTTAAATAATTATATGAGCCAATATCTCATACATAAAAGATGTTCAATAAATGTGAATTTCCTCTCACTGCCCTACCAAAAGTGGGAGATCAAGGAAACCAGAGATTTTAACCAAGTATATAACCTAATTATTAGATTAATTAGCTCACAATGTGTAGGGCAAAATAATTTTTGGTCTAATAGGTTGTCTGTTTCTTCATATACTTATTTATCTCTTTATTTATACTTAGAGTTATTTTTACTTCTTAGAGAAAATACAAGGCAAAATGGATAAGACTGAATTTGGTTTTGAGCGTGGCATCTGCATTTTAAAATGAACGACATAGAGGAATGGAATTCAACAGTGTCTCTGTGTCTCTTGGAGCTAATCTTTCCCCCTGTCCCTTCCCCCACCATGTAGAGCAACATAACCAAAGAACATGAAACTTCCTGGAACAACATATAATGTATAATAGGATGAATTCATTCTTATATCTTAGGACAGTAACACATTTTGTCATAACTCTAACAGTGTCTAATCTTGTATCCCCTATAATAATAAGTAGGCAAGATTAAAAAAATTTTACTTGGTTTTTAAAATAAATTTTTTTTGAATAAGTTAGTTTCCAATATTATTAGGCTTTCCTGGAAAAGGTAACTACTAATGACACATTTTACTCTATCACAGCTGGTGATAAGTTTTACAGATCAGTAGATATTTCTCAAGACATCAAATGCAGGATGAGATCAGCCTTCCTCTAAGGGATTAGTCTGCACAGCTATTGGTGTTTTTGAGGAGAAACAGTGACAGATGTTGTATCATTTACTTTTTATTTGTTGGGCAGATTTATATAGGCATTGCACTACCACGTAGCTAATGTTAAAACCAGAATTTCCACATGTAAAAATATACAGTGTTAGTTACAAAGTATGAATATCTGCTGTATCATCTTATGCTGTAATAGTCAAGTATAATGTGGAAATATTACCTTTTTGGAAAAATAATTTGAAAAGCCAGCCATGGTTTGATTTTCTCAACTATGAATTTTTCTAAGCCTTTTTATACATAGGTTCCTTTGATATTTGCTCAGGGGTGTTATGATTTTTGATGTAAATAATGTAATAATTAAGAGACTAGGCTCTGGACTCAGATCTGAGCTTGAGTCCCAGTTCATCCATATGAGATGCATGACCTTTCATTCAACTTCTCTAAGATTCAGAATATTTGTCAGACAGTTTTTATAAGGTTTTTTGAAAAGAGCCATTTCAATTTTTTAACATAATACTTGGCATATAGTAATAATTCTCTATCATTATCACAGTTATGTACCACGTAACAATGTTTTAATCAAACACGGACCACATTTAGAGTGGTAGTACCATAAGATTATAATAGTGTGTTTTACTTTGCCTTTTCTAAGTTTAGATATGTTTAGATATACAAATACCATTGTGTTACAATTGTCTACACTATTTCAGATATGAGACTTTTATGTAAATTATTGTTTATTTGGAAACTCATTTTTTTTTCCACTCTCTCTCTCTCCTTCTCTGTCTCTTTCTTTCCTTTTTTCTGGAAATGTAAATGCTGTTGTCCTTTAACTCAGGGAAGACCTGGGGTTTTGGTCATGATTGATGTATTGAATAGCTTTAAGGTTAGAAGAAGCTGCATAACTTTAAACCGATAACCGATACTTTCTAAGATATATTCTTTTAAAAGCACATTGATAAAAAGACATTTAAATTTTTTCTTTAACTGTGCAAATTTATTTAACTATGACATGCATACTAATTCTTTTTTTAATTTTTTAATATATGTTTGGTTTTACAGTTCCTTGCTAAGTTAGTAAAGAATAATATTGTTTCAAGTAATTTGCCTGATAACAGTAAATGATGTTATGCTGTTATTATAACTTATTTTTTAATGTTTTACCTCATCATGGGAGAAAAATTATATAATTTCCAGGTGGAAATTCACTTATTCCTTAGGGTTCAGGAATGCAAATAAAATAGCTATGTAATAATATGATCCAGCTGTGCTTGGGGTTTAGTACAGGCCCTAGTCGTGATGTGACATCTGAAAGATTTTTCACCACATATTTTTCCAGCTGAAATTTGTCATGTCCAGATACAGAATCTGCCAAATTACAAAAATTTACACAGATGCTAGATTTTAAAAAGAAAGGATATATGCAAGTCAGAAACAGTTCAGTAACCACCACTCCCCATCTCTTCCAAGAAAGAAATCCCACAACTGAAAGAAATTTGTGTAATGAACCTACAGATTCTACCAGGCTCTAAGAGTTTTTTATCTTTTATATGCAAAACACCAAAAGCTCCTAATAGAAGGTGTTTGCATATGTGAGTGTGTCTGTGTGTGCAGAGTATATGCATGTGTGTGTGTCAGTGTTCATGTGTGTTTTCAAAATATAGAGCATTATCGGAAAGACGAAAGACATTTTTAAAATGTACATTTATATTTTGGCCACTATTTAAAAAAATCTCATGTTTGGTGGTTTTGCCTCATTGACTCTTTCACATCACTGGATCAGTCAACTGGTGCAGTGAAGAGTGTTATGAACTCTATTTAGTGAAGAGTCAAGTAAACTGGATTCAAGTCCTGATTCTCCCAGTTGCATGCTCTGTGGCCATGGGCACACTCACTAAACTTTCTGGACTTGAGCTTCTAAAATGAACAGGTATGTATAGAGAAACTTCAAGAGCACTCTGAATTCTAAAATGTATTGAAACTTATTATTTTAATTTTAGAACTCAACTATCTTTGGCTTACATTGCCTAAAAGAAAACCTTTTATATTTTTTCTTATTTTATTTTAACACTTCTCTTTTTAGAACAGAAAAATTGTACTGAAAGTACAGAAAGTTCCAGTATACTCCCTATCCCCCTGCATAGTTTCTTCTATTATTGAGATGGGTTTTGACAAATAAATAATGTCACACATCTTCCATTACAGTATCATTCAGAATAGTTTGAACCCCTTAAAAGTATCCTGAAAACTCCACTTATTCATTCCTGTTCCCCTCGCCCTGAACCTTTGGAAATCACTGATTTCATTTTTACTGTCTCTATAGTTTTGCCCTTTCCAGAATGTCATACAGTTGGAATCATACAGTACATAGCCTTTTCAGACTAGTTTATTTCTCTTAGCAAAATGTTTTTCTGTGGCTTGATAACTTGTTTCTTCTTATTGTTGAATAATATTCCTTTGTATGGATGTATAACATTTTGTTTATCCATTATGCTACTGAAGGACATTTGGTTGCTTCCAATATTTGGAAATTATGGATAAAAATTCTATACACATTTTGTGCAGGTTTTTATGTGAGCATAAAATTTTAACTCATTTGGATAAGTACCTAGGAGCATGATTGCTGAATTGCTTGCTAAGCCTGTTTAGCTTTGGAAGAGACTGCCAAACTGTCCTACAAAGTTGTTGTCCCATTTTGTATTCTAACCAACAATGAATGAGAACTTCTATAAGCAGATATTTTGTTTTAAGAAATACAAACTAAATAAAGTCAGTCAAAACAGCTTCTGAGCATGAATAGTTTAGTAGATAAACATCAATTGACTTATACTTTATATCATAAGAATTCTTGTTTATAGAAGATAAAAAGCATTCGATATATGTCCAATCATATTGTTTTACAGACTTTACCATCCATTAAAATACATACCTGAGATATTCCATATACATGGAAAAGTATGTTTTTGCATAAGATCCTTTAAGAATATTGTTAGCTACATGTGATAACGTTTAATTCATTTCAAGTATGTTTACATTACTGCAAGCTATGTATGCAAGTGATGATTCCCAGAAATTTCTACAAAACTTCTGAGATATCACAAGTCATGTTGATATTATTTAATCTCAGTACTTGGCCTCTACTTGATATGGATGTTTTCTGGCGTTCAGATATGTCTTAGTGAGTTCATCGATTTACAACTCTTAGCATTCCATTTTGTAAGAAATTAAATTTTCAGGCCTAAAATCTAAACTTTTGGGCATGATACCTTTTTATAAAATAGCCCCTGATTTCCTCTCTACCTTCATTTGTGTCTAGCCCTCTTCATATCCAAGGCTCCAGATATAAATAAGTACTTGATATACTTCACATTCTTCATTTACAGTGTGTTTGCTTTAGTCTATAAGTTCTGGAAGCCATGAGAGTGTAGTGGATTTGAATGTGGACCCTAGAAGCAAAGTGCTCAGTTAAATCCCAGATCTGAAACTTCTTTGTTATTTAAAATTGGGTAAACTATCTAACTTTTATTAGCATCAATTTCCCTTTTTATAAAAAATATTCACTCTGTAAATAGTATGGTTGTAGGGATTAAATGAGACAATATCTGCAACTATTTTAGCACAGTAGAGAGATAGACAACAATAAATGTTAACTAGTGTTATTATCGTTAATAGTGTTGGACCCGTTTCTCTTGATTGACTGCTCTGCTTTCTTTGCCTCACTCATATACAAAAGACCCCTCGGGTATCATCTCCTCCCAAGAAATTTTTCTTAACAACCTTTCACTATCCCCCACTAATGAGTGAGTCCTCATGAGGTGGCCACTTGTCCTTCTCTTTATCCTGAAACTCATCACACTGTTTATTTATTTCTGCCACTAATATGGAAATATGTAACAGACTCTGTTATTCTTCTATTATTGCTAGCACGAGGCATATAATAGGTATGTCACTTAAGATCCTTCAGTTAAAATAACAGAAAACTCAACTCCGTCTCAGGCCCAAACAACAGAAGAACTTATGGAGTAAGCAACTGAAGACCAGAGCTACACCAGGCTTTAGACAAGATGTGATCGTGTCTCGATGATCAGAGACACAGTTCTTTCTAAGTCTCTCTCGGTGCTTTTTTGAAGCTCAGGCTGCTCTGCTTGGTGTTACAAGATAGCCACCATCATCTGGTAGTAGCTACAAGGCTTCTGATTTAGAGTGAATAAGGAGAAAACATTTTTCTGAGGAGCTCTCTAGAGAGAATAAAGAAGTTCTTTCTCAGGAGCCCTTCCATCACATTGACCTAAATTAGGTCACGTGCTCATCCCTGAAGGCCAGGAGTATGGGTCGTGCCAACTGGATTCAGTCGCGTCATACCTAGAGCAGGGATTATTTCTCACCATTCACATGAGCTATGAAAAGCAGGAGAAAACTAAAATAAAACCAGAATTACTGTTGCAATCAGTGCTCTATACCCACTGGTTCTGCATCTGCAGATTCAACCAGCCATGGCTGGAAAATATTTGGGGGGGGGGGACACAATACAAAATAACAATACACAGAGGATTTTAGGACAGCAGAACTATTCTGAATGGTACTGTAATGGTGAATACATGACATGATGCACTGTGCAACATAAAACCCATAGAACTGTACAGCACAAAGTGGGAATCCTAATGTAAAATTTAGCCAATAACATATATATATATATATATATATATATCAATACTGATTTATAATTGTAACAAATGTACCACACTGATGTAAACTGTTAATAATAGGAAAGACTGTGTGTGAGTGTGTGCACATGCACGTGTGTGGAGGTCATGGAAATTATCTGTACTTTCTGCTGAATTTCTCTGGGAACCTAAAACTGCTATAAAAATGAAGTCTGTTATTTATAGAAAAGAAATAACAATGCAACAATAAAAAATACAAACAAAAATACAGCATAACAACTATTTACATAGCATTTATATTGTATTAGGTATTATAAGTAATCTAGAGACGATTTAAAGCATATGGGAGGATGTGTATAGGTTACATATAAATACTATACCAGTTTTATACCAGGGACTTGAGCACCCTCAGATTTTGATATCTGTGGCAGGTCCTGGAACCAATACCCCATGTACATTAAGGGATGACTGTACTAAGAAAAAGGAGTGATGAATGTGTCAACACAAAAATAATCTTCTCTCATTTCAGAGACACAAAACTGCATTTGAAAATATCTTGTGACCTTGAATGATATGATGTCTAAGAAAGAGGGTATTATGCTTAAGCACGGTTTCTCCCATTTCTACTCCTTGGAAATGAAAGTGAAATTATGTGCATGAGAGCTAACCTTCGATATGTACATTGCATGTTTTACATACTGTTTGAATTTTAATATGAGCTTCATGAGAGTAAGGTCCTGCTTTATTTTGGTTACTACTGAATCCCCAAGTTATAGAACAGTTCCCAACATATAATAGGCATACAATAAACATTTGTTTAATTAATTAATAATTCCAATGTTTGAGTTTTACCAATAGAGAGGCCACAAATGCAGAAGTTGAAGTAAAAAATTTCCATTCATTCTGTTTTGATTATTAGGATGTCCAAAAGCTCTTTGTTTATGACTAATTTACATGGCATTAGAAAAGAGGGAGTAAATAAAGACCATGTGTTCCAAAGAAGTTGTTCAAATCATGTGAGCAGCTACATCATAACATGACTAATGAAGAAAGCAGAAGCAGTGAGGTAAGACTTTAGACTCTATGCTGGAGGAGATCAGGGTTAACCCATGCTAGGCTATTCTTACAGCAATCTGAGTGTTCAAACCTGATTCACAGCACAGCACTCCTTTGCACAAAACCCTGCAATCACTCCTCATTTCCATGCAAAAAAATAGACAAAATATTTGAAAGGCTTATGTGGCCTTCAGGTACATCCTCCACCACTATCACCACTATAATAACTTCTCTGACTTATTTTGTACTGCTCCCTCGCTCCCCTCCCACCATAGTTACTCCCTTGCTTATGCTCAAACAAGCCAGGTATTCTTCTGCCTCTTTGCATTAGCAATTCCCTGTAACTGACATAATCTCCCTTACAGTTGTGCAACTCTTTTGTTCAGAGTTCTCTCTCTATGAGGCCAAGCAAGACCACCCTAACACTGCCTCCCATTCCTCCTTTCCGTCTTGATTCTTAACCTTCCTTACTGCGTTCTGCATTTATTTCCATAGCACTTATTACCTTCCCACATAGCATGTAATGCATTTTTATCATTATTATTTATTTTCTGTCTCCCCCATTAGAATGTAAGCTCCAGTAAGGTGGTAATTATTATTTTGTTCACTGATTAGTTCTGAGTGCATAGAACAGGACTTGGCATGCATAATAGTCTCAATACATACTCGTTATACGAATGATTAAGTTACTCTGCGTTAACCAATATTAAAATCAGTAGTTCAGGCTTAACTCATGAAGAACAGTAACCCAAAAAGGCAAATTGAATCCCCTTTATTTTCCCACATGCTGACTATCATTTACCTAGGTCTCTTGAATGTTAGAAAACATTGCTGCCAAACAAAATGTATTTTGAGCATATTTAATACTCTGATTCTTTTTCTGCATTTTAATGAAACCCAAGTGTCAAATGGAATTAAACAATGATACAATAGGCTACTTCATAGCCAATTTGGGGTTTTGAACATTTGCCCAAATTCTAGATATATAAACAATTTTGAGTATAAGCTCAAATATATATGTTTGATTACTTTATTATGTGACCCAGTATTGTTGAAACCTGAGTTTTTCCAGCAGCACCATGTTAGGTAGTGGGGATTGTATGTTTGACCCTAGAACAGCACATATCTTTACCTGAAGAATAGGAATTTCTGAAAAATTGTGATTCTGCACTTAAACTATTTTTTAAAAGCACTTCCCAATGGAATCTTAATTGTATTGAAGCTAATACCTATATAGGAAAGATGAGCTCTCTTTGATGCTTTTTTGTTCCTGATTGGTGACATTATTACTAAATTTATTAATTGATACCAGTGATATCCTCTTTTTTGGAAAACTGTCGACTGTTTTCATGAATAGTAATTGTTTAACACTCTTGTTCTTCAGAGCTTCATTCCTTAAATATGTTAGGCGTTTGGTTTTTCAGAATTTTTATTTAATTTTTATCTATTTACCTTATATTGAGAGAAAGAAGAATAAGAATAAAGGATGAAGTTTCAAGTGTCATAGCATTAAACTGCTTAGGTGGCTTGATTTCTTTAGATGAGGCCACATCTTTTCCCTGGATCAGGCTCTCTGTCAGCCTCATCTTCCCTCATCCATATCTCATCCAAACTTTGCTCTTCAACACTGGTAATTTTTAATTGTCTTCAGTCTGTCCTCTATTTAATTCTTCCTATCCTGAATCAACCAAAAATTTTCTTATTCCTCATACAATTTATTCATTTTTTAACCCAATCATTTCAATACATATTTAGAAAAGAAAATTTGTATAGAAGTAATTATATAAGCAAGAACCATGCATAAACATATTATCTAACTTAACGATACTTTATTTATTCATTTAATCACATATGTACCCATTTGTCTCTGCTGGAGGTGACACTAGCATGGGGGCTCGTTTGGGGGTACCAACTGAACATCCACTTCTGAGATGGCATCACTCACACGATCTCTTTAAGGAGCTAGGCTGTTTATTTCACAGCATGGTGTTTTCGGGGTATTCCCAAGTCTTACATGGTGGGTAGCTTTCTCCAGAGCACCTTGGCAGAATCTCTCATCCTTCTCAACCTTTAGACCAACACTGTCATCGCATGACTTCTTCCCACTGAGTTTTGGGCAATCTGCAGTAGATAACTAGTATGGCCATAGATAGCCAATACCAGAGCTCTACTTCAGATTATTTTCTCCCAAGACCCAAACTCACATTTCTGCTAGTCCTAGGACCCACAGGCAACTTGATTGCTTATAAAACATGACTAAGATCTAATAAGACAATCTGAAATGTAAGCTTTATTGTCATTTCTGTTCATATCATCACACATCCCTTTAGAGGAAATTCTCTACCTGCTGAGTTGATAATGAAATTGGGGAGTGGGGAGCATGATCTGACATAACAGGATAAATGAATAACCGCTCTTGAGGTTCAGGCAAGTCATGATGGTGGCTTGCACAGAGAAGAATTAACAGAAAACATATTGGGATAGTAGAAGAGAGAGAAATTCTTCCTGGTGACATTTACTGATACAGTTTAAAAACTTTAATATTTCTCTTAATGAGGTTCTACTCTCTGGACTAAATATTTCTACTTCCTTTAAACATTTTTCAAATATAATTTTGAGTTATTCTTCTGTGAATATATTTTAATCTATCTCAATCTTTCTAAATGAAGATACTCAAAACTGAAAGAATTAATTTAAGTATTTATTAACCAAAACAGAATTGGACTGTTATTCCCTAGTTTTACCTACAGTACTGCCCTTAATGAAGTTTTAAGTTTATCTTCTTGGTGATGAAATCACCCGATATTGAAGGTACTGATAACCAAAAAGCTAAGGCACTGCCTACTTATTTTGTACCAGTGAATTCTGTCAATTGCACATGAGTGAAGTTCTCATACTTACCCTTGATTAGTTTCACCCTGTAACATATCCCATCTCTTTAGTTTATCAGTATTTTGTCCACAGACATATTTGTTCTCCTCCTTACAGTTTCCCATTATTTTCAGATTACTTAGTTTTAGTAAAATCATGGCTAAATGCATGCAAGCCTTTATTCATATGTAAATGAGGAGGTAAAGATAGCCATAATATAATCAGGATCAAAAATATATTTGAACATATGTAAAAGTCATATCAATAACTCTAAACCAAATAACCAGATAGGCATGATTCAAATTTGTTGTATTTACATTCATTCACAGCATACATTGATCTGAAATTCATTCATTTACTAATAATTTTTTTGTGTGGTATGTGCTCTGCTAGGTACTGGGGATACAGCAATGATCAAGACAGACTAGGTTTGTGGCATTTTAGAGTTAATGACAAGCAAACAATGGCAACCCGTGACATGGGGGTGATTCTATTTCACTGACTTAATCTTTTTATGAAATCTGCATGTGTAATCAACTTTAATGGTTAGATTAATTGAAACCTCATCATATTAAAATAAATTTCATGATATTTTGTTCTCCTACTGAGATGGAACCATTTAGTTTCATAATTTTAGCCTGTTTTTGAAATTCCATTTGCTTATTTCAGAATGTTTCATTATTAAAAGACATTTATAATATTACTAGTTTTTTCCATTGATTTCATATTTCTATAAAATACGTAATCAATTTAAATCTAGTCTGTATGTGCAGCAGCATTTTTTAAGTGGAGACACCATTATAATGAATGCATAACTGTGGCTAGAAGAAGTTCTATTTTCTTTTTTAAGAAAAATTTTTGTAAGTTCTATTTTCTTTTTTAAGTTGGTTATAATTTTGCCTTTGTGGTGTAAGTAGATTATATCCAAGTGTCTACTGAGAAAGAGAAAGATCACTGAAGTGTGTTCAGTGGGCTACATTGACTCAAAATATACTTCTGCATCTTAGTGTGTAAAACAAGATTGAAAAGAGAGCTTGAAGATTTTTGGCCATAAGCCTCATGTTGTAGGTGATGTATGTGACTTATGGAGAAACTAAGGAGCTTCTCCAGGATACAGCAAAGATTTGGGCCTAGATTTTCTGCCTCCTATTCAGTGGTGTTTCTACCATTTAATGTTCATACTAGGAATGAATAGAATTAAGTGTGGGAGAAGATATAAATGAAACAAGATGGGCTGTGAGCTGGTTCTGGGTCACAGTTTCATGGGGTTTGCTATGCTATTGTCAACTTTTGTTTTTGTTTGAAATTTTCCATATAAAAATTTTAAAATATAAATAAGAAAGAGTTAATCTCTCCCTTAGTGTGCTATTATAATTTATAATATAGAAGTAACAAAATATTTGAAAATTTTGAGGAAAGTGCAGTTTGCAATTTATTTACCAATTAAAAACACTCACCCACACTCATTCTAGCAATGAGGAACTTTTGTAGAAAGTTGGGTTTTGTTTTTGTTCTTGATTTATGCTGATAGAGTTTCAGTACTATAAATAAAGTATTATTTCTATGAAGTCCAAAATGTGAACATGTGTTCATATTTTTTTATATCCCATATTGGTTCTTTTTTTGCTCAATTTAGTAAAACACTAATCCAGCAGAATTAACTAATTGGGACTCTACATTAACATCTTGTTCAATTGTCTGGGCAAGAGAAGAATAAACCCAAATAGACTGATAGAAAAGATGTATGCATTGAAAACTTAATTCTAGGATATGTCTTGTGATTTCTACAGATGAGGCTCAATCTCTTACAAAACCTTGCAAGAACTTATCTTAAATTAGATGGTTCTAAGATACATAAAGATTCTACATCTCCAAAGGAATAGTGGGCTGTCATTTACATTGAAAGCAGTAGGGCCACAAATTATGTCAATGCATTTTAGAAATTTGCTAGAACAGGATTTTTTTGAAAAAGAGAGAGATTTTCTTTGTACATTTTAACAAATTAAAAATTTCGATAAGCAGAACTAATCATTCTTCATGATTTAGGGTTACTTAATTAGTTTCAGGACCACCATACTGTAGAATAAAATGCATGCCCAAAGCCAATCCAATGCTGATAGCAGTCCTAAGTGTTCATAACGGTAACAGAGTTTCCCTCACAGCTTATCTGACATCTACGGCAGAGAATAAAGGAATGAAAACATTTTACCCACAACCCTAAACCCTAAAGACAGTGGATTGCTAAACCGTCCTTTTCCCAGAATCAGGACTATGTGGTTTAAGGCGCCAGCAATTCATAATTACTCATTTTTAAAAGTGTGATGTGTCACAAAACCTGTGCCTGTAACTTTGAAGACTCATTTTTTTTTCCCCCAAGAGTTTACAAAATGAGCAAAAATATCTTAAGCCACTGAACTTTACTGACTTGGACTTTCCAGATTTCTTCTTCAGAACCACAAACCCTCTGTAAGTCCTCTGAAATGATCCAAAGGTTGCTCAACGAGCATGCACGTCCCCAACTGCCCAGTTGAGCAAACACAGACAAATGATGAGAAGCCAAATTTAAGAGAGCACTTATGGGCTCTTTTGAACACAGAATTGTCTAGAATTAAAACTAATGTATGCAGAGATGGAAGACCTGGTTACAATTCTTTCACTCTTCCAGGCTGTGCAATGTACAGAGCTATTGTATTCATTCATTCATTCATTCGTTTGTGTGTTTATTCAATTAACAAGTGTTTATTGAGCACCTCTTCTATGACAAGTGCACAGAATATAATAGAGATGTGGGAGAAATCAAGCTTCCTTGCCTTCATTGGATTTACAGCCTGAAGGGTGTGACAGAAAATAAGCATGTGAACAAATAAACAAGATTTCAATTAGCAACAGATGAAAATGTAATCTCAGCTCCCTTCTTCTTATCAGTTGTGTGAATATGATAATGTTTCTTAACCTTTTTGATATATTAATTCTTAAGCTGTAGTAAAGCAACAGTTCTCCTAGGTTTTGTGTGAGGATTAAGTTAGATTATGCAGCAAAGTGTTCAGAAAATAATCAATGCTTCACTTACACATGTGCACAGGAGATACACTATGATTTTTGCAGTGTTGTTTGTAATGTGAAAAAAATGGAAATAACACAAATTCTCTCAGAATGAAATGGAAAATTAATATATATTATATCCATGTGGTACAATGCTGCCCGGCTGTTAAAACTACATATTAGATTTAAAAATATATAATTTGAATAAAAATGTGGCAGAAAATATATAGTATAATGCTATTAACATGAGCATTTATGAGCATACATGTATGTGTGCAAAAATATTTTAAAGAGACAGGAAAGATATACATCAAATTCAGGATGATGAACGTACCCTCAGGAAAGGAGAGGGCAATGTGACTGGGAAGGGGATGGGGGGGGGGTTGCAAGAATACTGCACCTTTATCTATAATGTACTAGTTATTGTATTTTTTAAAAATAAAGCACATGATAAATCAAATTAAAAATACTCAGAAGAATTGTGCTAGGGAGATAATATCTTTTGTATGAATAATTGAGATTCTATATATAAAAAAATGGTCTTGTGAAAGGAAAGTTCTTTATATATTTAACTGCCCTCCTTTCTGCATGGCAGTTCCTTCGACAGTTCATTTTCCCTGGCTTAGCAAAGTTTTGAGGAATGAACATGCTATTGGTTTTCTTTAGCTCCTGTTTTTGAGGTAAAACACATTTACTTAGATTTCCAAATAGATTTTCTCAATATTTCATTTCATTTTTTTTTTCTACTTCATGTTTTGTTTATGCATTGTTTCCAGCCAAGGACTTTATCACATCTGGGATACAGAACAACATTCCTGACTGCTATTCTTTAGCTTAGTCCAAAAAGTCAGAGTATTCCAGTGTATTGTTACAAAACAGTCGATGTGATTTCTCCCAGCCTTACATATTACAAAGACTGATTGACTCTCACGGACTCCAAGTGGTTGTTTTTTGTGGGCTCTTTATATTACTAAATATATACATTTGTCTAACATTGTCAGCCTAAATTCTTTCCAACTCGGATAGTTTTTAATTTTCACTGAATATTCACAGTCCACGTGCATAGTCACTAAATGAGGTTAAGTTTCCATTTTCCATCTCACATAAATAGTTACTCAAGCAGACGCGGAATGGGATGGGTGTCCCCCAAACCAAAGCTATTTGGCAAAGATCCGTCTTTCCTTCCACAAGCAGGGAAAGAGGCTAAAATCTTCATGCACCATATTGACCACATGAAAACCAGAATATGCTTAAAACAGGATTTGCTACTGTGGTCATTAATCTCTGGTAGCTGTTCAAAGGTCTAATGAAAAGAAGAAAAGCAATCATAGTTTTACTACAATATCTTTTCTTTGTTGTGTTCTTATCATGATCCAGTGGAACGTATTTTTCCCATATTCTTTCTGTTTCTGGTATATCTCAAAAGAATTCAGCACAAATAAGAACTTCACTAGAGTTGATTCATTTAATGAGGCAAGTTTATAAGAATCCATTCAAAAGGGCTGACCACAAAAGATTAAAGACAACGTTTAAAACTGTTAGACTTATTTTCACGCGTAGTTTTTCATTTTGCCTCACCAAGTCACATTGTCCATGCCACTCCTAAGAATCTGATTTTGTAATTACTTAACTCCTAATGGAGGAGTTAAGCTTGTAACAGCCTTGAAGAAGGTTCTAGAGGCTTTCAGGACCCCAGCAATACTTTAGCCACTGAAAAAGAAGAATTAGTTATTGGAAAATAATCAGGACTCCCTCAACTCCTAGAAGTAAAAAAAAAAAAAAAAAAAATTCAATGCTCATCCCTTTCTGATTCCATATTTTAACTTGCAATATTACTTCTCTGAATTAGGCCAACCTCTCTGCCTGTCCTTCCTTATAACTCTCCAGATAGTTCTTATCTTTGTGCCATAAACTTTCATGGAATTTCATTTTCACTTTTTTTTCAGTAATTCCAATTCAAAAGAATGTTCCAAGCTTATACCACATAGGAAACTTTCCTAACTCTCACTTCTCTAATACATTTTATGTTTTACATGCTCTCAGCACTTTACAAATGTAGGTTTTACCATATTATCTGATACTTCTTCATGTCCTTAATTTCTCTGTAGCTTAATGAAGGCATGTTTGATTCCTCCTTTCATACCCTTATTGTCACCATCAACCTGAGGCAGATACCATGTCTTTTTTTTTTTTTCTGTATCATGTCATTCATATCACAATTATTGAACATTTGACAATGTGAGGGGGGAGTCAAAGGAAGAAAACATAGGTTATAATTATCAAGAACTCCAAATCTTAAAGTCTAATCGAGAAAACAAGATAAAGTATTTAATTCAAAGTAATGGAATAAAATATTTAAATAATTTCTAATATAGAGAATACACAATATTGTCAAAAAAAATCACCTCAAACATGATTATCTGGGGGATGCAAGGTAGGCAGAAATTACTTCTACATAGGGATCAAGACACTGAGAAATCTACATTTCAGGCCATATCCAGAATTTTAAATTGGTCAGAGGTTTGATCAGAGTGGCCAAATTCAGTGGTCAACTTTACCCTGGAGTAACGAAGATGAGGGATGAGATAATTACAAGTCCAGGATTCAAAAGTTTGGCTTAAAAATGAGGTTGAAATGCAATGGTGGCTACCTCACATAGAATAAGCAGGGGAGTTAATAAAAATTATTGCCGAATAAATGATTCAATAATTTTTTCTTGGTTTCTTATCTTAGAGGGAAAAAGCATGCAACTTGGAAGATTGAACTTTTCTATCTTTGTCCAAATTCCACTGAGGAGGAACAGTGACACAGGAGGCAGGAAAGGCTCGTGGCCATTCCACATGGGCACCTGCTGTCTGCAAAGCTATGTCCATCCGGTCTAAGCGGAAATTGGTTGGCCCGAAGTAAATGTAAATGGGCCCTGGAACCATTTAATCAGAGTTAAGTAACAGTTCTCTTTTGGGAAATCTACCTTTTATTATAATTAAAAAGTAGTTAGGTTCTGCATATGATGGCTCATAGGTTCACAGAGGGAAGTTCTGATCAACATTTCAGAAAGATCTGCTTTACTTTTCCGGTACTTAAATTGTAGAAAATGTTCAGAGGTTATTGAGGGTTGTGAAATCTGAATTCTGAAATTCCCTCTTCCTGTGACTTACTGTGAAAACATTGGCATCTCAGACTGTGTTCCCTTTTCACATCTGAAAACTTCTATGTTCCTTTAACCTTGAATATCTTATGTCTGTTAATACAGCGTAACCATTTAATTTTAGAAATCGAGTAGTCCTAAGTGCTTTGAAGATATCTTTGGAGTTCTTATTATTTTATAATCTTGACTTCAACCGCCTTAACCAATAACACCAGTCTTTGATTGATTATCTTCTTGTTGCTTCTTTTGCTTTGTTTTCTTTTTCCTTTTTTGTTTTTTATTAGCATATTCATTGTTACAAATCATACTTATTCTTTATTCCCCTTATCCAATCTCTCCCCTCCCCTCTTCCCCCTCTAATAACCACAGATTTGTTCTCTCCATCTGATAGATTAACTGTTGATTTGTTGCCTACATGATCTGTGCAGTGCTGAGACAGGTGTGATCAAGTCCTCCCCTGTTATCATAAATCAGATGCTTCTTCTATTACTCTGGAGAATGTTTTTGTGGAGGGAAAGGACCTCTTCTTTTTTTTTTTTTTTTTTTTTGTTTTAGTCCCTGCTGGTGCCTCTCGTTGTGTCAATGCAGTTAAGTGTCTGGCGTGCCACCTGCATGGTAGCTGTGACTACTTCTATGGAAACTAGTCACTTTCACAGCAGCCATGGCAATTGCAGTGGCTATGGTGGGCTACAAGCATGAAAATGGTGTTTTGGGTGTGCTCTTCACCTGGTTGTGGCTGGGTTCAGCTTCCTCCAGCTCCAAACCTCAGGGCCCCAGAGAGGCCCCAGGGTGGTGGCAGCAACTTGCCTACTTGTGGCTGGGTTTTGTTTTTAGTACTGACTTTTCTTCATCATAGACAAACTCTTGTAATCATTTTTAGTATATACTGCCTTGGGTTCCAAATCATTCTTTTTTGTCCTTTAAGTCTTATGAAATTTTATCCTGTGAGGTAAGTATTCTCTAGTTTTTGTATGATCACGCAAAACTACCTGGCAAAATATGCCATCTGAATCATCCAACTTGTGCCTGCCAGGCCAAATATATTATGCCCTTAATCATATAATCTAAGATACAACACACACTAACGTATCCGAAACATTTGTACTCATTGGTCTTGTTTACCTACCATAATATTAGTTGTTTAAGGAAAGACAGAGATTTCACCAAACCTAATTCTATTAAAATAAGGGAGTACTGATATAAATCTACATTTACTGTCCATGTGAACTAAAAATCGGACAATAACAAGGCCATCTCTTCCTACAGAATTTGTGTCTAATTATCACAATTATTGAGCTAGCTAGGCCTTTGTCAGATTTCTTCTGTAAACATAAATGGACAGAATTACATTGACGGAAGGAAAATATACACCCAGACCTGAGAGCTATCTCTTTGAAATATAATCTTTGAGGGAGACAGCACCGCTCCGCTATCACTCAGTTTCTGTTTCATGGAAGGGCAGAAGCTTAACTTCAGTGGGCACTTCACTCCAAAACTACCTCCCACCGTAGATAAATAAGAAGTTTATTTTTCACTGGGTAAAGCCAATTATCAACACAAATGCCCACCCCAATTACAAAATAAAGAAAAAAGAAAGTAAAAGAAAATATGCACCCAAAGAAATAAACATATATATGTTATATGGTATATTTATATATATATATGTTTATGGTATATTTATACAATTTTTTCTCGTAAGAATAATATATTTTTAAGGGAATATTAGATGAATATACAGCAAACTAGATGAAAACAACCAATTTAGCATTTTAATGTAAATATTGTAGCACTAAAGAGCTATATCATCTTTCAATTATAACATTCATTTAAAGAAATATTGTTCTATTTTGTTTTTCCTTGTTGATGGTGGAGGGGTTGATAAATGTATATCTGCAGTGTGAGATTTTTGTATGAAAAATAGACTTTCTCCACTAACAATGGGTCAGTGGAGCTGTCTACATGCCAACATCTATCCCCAGCTAAGGTTCAATTCATTTCATTTGTTTCTCTTTTTGTCTTTTGGAAGATGAGATTGTTATTGACCCTGAGATAAGTATACATTATTAGGGTTTGGTTTATCCAAAACAGCATATGCTAAACTATGCTAAGTAGAGGTTTAAACTTGAAAATGATGTTGAAATGCTACTTTGGTTCTAGAGATGTGGGAGAAAAAAGAAGACTGGGCCTTTCTAGTGCCAATGCCTTCCACATCAAGGGGACTGGGTCGGAGAGGTTACTAGTGTCTTTCTTTTTTTAGTTTACACCTCGGAAACCTTTTCTCTTTCTCTCTCTCTCCCCCTTTCTATTTCTCTGTGCACAAGAAGGGGGAAAAGACCATAGACAACAGGCCATTTTAGACTGAGTAAACATAGGCTTTTTTTTGTAAGCCCAAGAAGAGGTATGGTATCTGGAGAGACACTCTGCTTAGGCCTGATTTACTCATGAGAAGCAGAGTAGAGTCATGAATTAAGCTGCTGAGACAGTAACCTGTGTTTTGTTTTTCCTTATTCTCTTCATCTTAAGACACTAGGCAGACACTTCACACTCTTCACCCCAAGGAAAGTACGTGTAGTGTATCCAGACCCTAATTTCCTTTTCTGACTTTCTTTTTGGAAAATTGAAGCTACTTAAAAGTAGTATTGTGGGGATCAAAGGAGAGAAGCAGCAGCAACCAGACAGAGGAGAAACAATTTTGTCTCAATCCAACGTCAAGGCTAGAGGCTCACTGGTTCTGTGAAGGGTGCAGACCCAGAGCCCTGAAGCACCCAGGGAAATGGGCAGCAAACACATTCAAGGAAGCTGCACCTTGGCACTGGTACTACCAGCCTTATCAATCTTCCTTTTGCTCAAGAACACATAGAAGAGAACTGCTGGGCAGCAAGGTACCTTGATATCTAGGACAATGGATGGCTACATGGAGAGAAAGCTCATGAACCTAAAATAATATGAGTAGGAAGAGGGGAATAAGTTAATGACTGAAACTTAATTTTTTGCCAGCTTTATTAAAGAGACAGAGTCATTGTCAGATTCACTTAGATTTCAAGGGTAATATATATGATATTTTTTACATGTCTAATTTATGGAGGAAGGATCACACCAGGTACAATTGTCAGTATATGCTTGTATGCTGAACCTGCTGTTAAAATCAAAATACTTCTTTCTAGTTCATAAAAAGTAGAATAATTATTCTTATAACTTCTAGCATAAATTCATTAGTTCCAGCTAATTATCTTGAATTTTTACAAGAAACAAATACTGTGACCTTCCAATTCATCCCATGCTAAGGGAGACAATGCAGCTACAGTGTGCATTCCTATGGTAGGTATAAGGAACACATGTCCTGCTTTTCCAGAGGCAGTCATGATTCGAGCAAGTTGTCCTGACATAATTATTAATAATTTTCATTTTCACACTCAAAACTGTCTTAGTTTGAATGATAAATGCTTTTGTCATCAGCCTATGCCTGAAATATTCTGGTTTTAGTATGATCACAAGTTTATTATCATTTTCCTGGACATATGTTATTCCTGCTCCTAGGTAGTTTACAGTTACTATTTTCTAACTCTCTATTAAGTAGGAAATGTGTAGTAAACTGTTCTTAATAAGTTGAAGTATTTATAAAAAATAATAATAATAAAATACCCAGCCAGAATAGAGAGATAAAGCAATTTTATAAATTCTTTAACCTACTTTTTAAGTTTAATAAAAATTTATCTTCTGCATCTGAAGGAGAATACAGACAAATAAATCTTTAGCCTGGCACATTTTCTGATTCTGTGCAAAAATTAGAATAGCCCAAAATACCATTTGATACTGTACATGACTTAGTACAAGATATTGTACAAATTATTTGTATTTCTCAGATAAAACAGAACTTTCAACTGCTTAAACAAAATAATACAGGTGGCTTTTTGATGCCAGTGCCAAAACATCATATGCGATGATACCCTGAGTTCATATTGTTAAGAGTAAAAATGCTAAATACCTATTTGATCAGAATGATAATCATGCTTCATAAAAGCTCTTGGAAAAATATTTTTTTAAAAAGTTACAATCATCAGTAGGGAAATTTTTATTTTTTTTAAATCATGACACAATTTTACAAAATAAAGGATTTAACATAATAAAAAGTACCAAAATATTTTATTAAAGAATGTTGAAAAAGCAAGTAAAAAACAAAACAAAACAAACAAAAAGTTATCACCAAAATGTTTTTCACAATAAACGTTTAAATATAAAGTTAACAAAAATTTAATATGAACACAGGTGTGTCATCACAGTCTAGATTCATGTTTCCACTTGAACATGTATCTCTGAAATGAGAAAATATGCTTTTGAGCAAACTTTGAAAATGAGAAAATCAAGTGTTGATTATCATTGACAAAACTTCAGCTGCTCCACCTAATGATACTTAAATAATTTATTCAAAATGAAAAATTTAGGATTTGGAAGATAGTTTAACAGTCTTGTTGAACTCGTGAGCAAGAAAAACCAATATCTAGAGTAATATACCAAACTGAACCATCATTAGAGAGACAGTGTTGTCAGTGAAACGTAATTACAGGAAAGCCTTTTTAAAATTGGTAGAGGGAAATCTATAATACTCTAGAGAAAGTCTGAAGCTTAAACAGAGTTTTGAAAACAAAATTACTGATGTTTTAATTTGCACTGACAAAATCATTGCATTGAATTATCAAGAAATAATGCAAAAATATGTAAATCAAAATGAATCACTTTAGCTCCTTTTTTGTTCAGTGAAAAAATTGTATATGTATTTGCTATTGTACATCAAATAATCAGCATAAAATAATAATTAATATATCTGAAGAGAGGGAATTGAAATGATAAAAATTGGAAGAATATTAACACCTGACCCTCGATGATCTCTTTACTCTTCTGAACTCTACAGAATGCCATTTATTTGATATTAATCACTTGCTACCCTGCATAATGCATAATGGCTTGTTCACTTTATTTCTCAATGCCGGTAGGGTAAAGTATAATTTCTAATAGGTATATTGTTCCTTTATCTCTTCTATATGATACATTTATTTATGTTTCACCAAGCACTTCACAGAATAGGTTTGCTGGCATAAATGTTTGGCATCACCAAATATCCTGGAAGAAGTCTTCTAGGAAATATGTGCTTCATATAAGCTGTCTTCCACTTGATAGCAAATGGGGAGAAAATCTTCAATTCAAATATAGTCATGATTCCAATTATAATATTTAATAGATAGAAACTGAAAACAGCACACTTTTCCAATGTCAGGTTTGGATTAAGTAAATTTTGATAAATTCATATAATAAAATATTAAATAGCTGGTAAGTATATTTTATAAAAGTTTTAGTAATATGGAAAAGTGTTGTTACTCTTGTTACTCTGTGATGTTAAATAGAAGAAAGTAAGATACAAAACTATACATACAACATGATGTCAGGTATATGTATATATATGTATGTGTCTGTGTGTGTGTATTATCATGGAAAAAGTTTTAAATGTTAAAGTGATTGACTGTAGCTGGCAGTTATCAGTGACTATATTATTGTTTTTGTGGGTTTTTTAAAAAAAATTTTCTCCTTTATTATCTACCTTATCTGCATTCGTTGCTCACAGAACCTTACATACTTGTTGATGATACTGGAAAATGAGATGTTGTGATAGGCTGCCCCAGAAGAATCCAACCAACAGGCCAAGGTTATAATTAACAATTGATTTTAAAATATACCAACAACCATTACCAACGATCATTATCTTATCATCAATAAAGAAAAATGTCTTCATGGGGTCTGGGAGCCTGGCACTGTAATCCCAAAATTCAATATGTACTTTCATTATCAGTGGTTAGATAATTATCAGTGGTTGAAATTCCACCCTGTATGTTTGGTAACAAATATACCTAAGAAGTTTGTTGAATAGATTAAATAAGATAATGTAAGAAACACACAGAGCCAGTGGTTGCCTTATGGTAGGTGGTAAATAAATATTAGCTAATCATTGTTTTCCTAAAATTTAGATTTAATTGCAGGAAGTTGTTTAGTCTCTTAAATAACTGGGACCTTGGACTTCAGTAGACAATATATTTAGTACATTGCACAATTCCATTGATACAGCCTTAAGGTTCCACTGAATGGTAAGTATTAAGCCTGAACACTGACTAATCAATCTTAAGATTTTTGTCTTTTGAGAGTATTTTGGCACAAACCTACCAGATTGTATATCTCCTGAGGAGTAGTTAGTATGAAATTCCCAAAAAACTTCCAAAAAGTAAGACAAAATATTGCAAAAATTGAAAAAAAAACTTCTAGGAAAATAACACAGCAGATTGCATAGTTATGGACCGTGAAAATCAAATAGCCATAGCACATATTAGCTCTTCATTTATTCATTAATTAGTAATTAGTATTTGTTAGTTTGATCATTAATTTAACAATTATATAGTGAATCACTATTAAATGTAAGAAACATTTGGGATATATTACTGAACAAATAGGCACTACTGCTGACTTGTGGAGTTCACAGTCTAGGAGGTGAGTTATCAATATTAAGATACTTTTTTGAGCACCTATAAGAATATTTAAGTGTTAAATATGAGTCCAACTAAAAATGATGACAGACTCTGAAATATCAAGGAAAAACCTGTTTTCTGAACAATGTGTGGTTGTTTGGACATTGGCCTTTTGAGCTGGACCTACATGAATAAACATTTAGCATTTATTCTACAAATATTTATTAGACACTGACAGACAATGCACTAGGGTTTGTAAACACAAGGAGGAAAAGACAGAGTCCACCCAATAAAGACATAATGGACTCACAAAATAATCATTATTTTTGATATCAGTTTTGAAGATCAAGAATAAAGATGATATAGGAAAGTAAAAGGGAAGAAAAAAGGGGAAGCCACTGTTTATGGATCACATATCTTGAGCCTGATGCTATGCTCAACACTTTACAGTTTAACTTAATACCTATAAGAGCTAAGTAAGGTGTATATAATTATCCTATATTCATGATGAGAAAACAGGGTCAGAAGATAGGTAACTTGTTAAAAGCTATCAGCTAATTGCTGATTAAGCTAGAATGTGAAATCCAATCAGTATTAGTTTTTCACCTATACCTTATACTATAACAATGATACCATTTACTTTGTGCTTGGAAACTTTGAAAATGTCTAGTGCAACAAACCAGGTATATTGTACATCCATGGGTGAAAATTGCTCATAGATATTCAATTTCTTCTTTTTTTTGATATTCAATTTCAAAATAATATTATCTGAGAAATACAGAATCTGCTATAAATGAATGAATGAATGAATGAATATCTCCCAGCTTAGTTTTATATAAATTGTCTGATTTTCACATAATTTATATTATGTAAGGCAAACAATTTTTAAATTAGCACCATTTATACATTTCAGGGGAAGTCAAGTATTGCTTAATAACCAAGGGAAGAGTTATATTTTAAAATCTAAAAAATATATACCTTTAAGTCATCATTTGTCTAGGGGAAAAAGAAATCATGTTAACTCATATAAATGAAATCCGTTTTGCAGTTAGTGTGTAATTTCTACCTATCACTTTTTTTAATATTTGAGTTTTTAAACTGGATAAATGAAAATGTGTCAGTGGTTGAGAGCTGAAGAAATCTAAGTTTTAGAGTCTGTTGTTAGCTTAGGCATAGAGCTATGTGAAATCCTTCCACTCCTGGCAAAAATCATGGGAAAACAGCATTAGTCTCTCCAGTGTAATTTTTGGTACTTCCTATTCTAGGGAAGTCCAGAAACACAAAGTGAGATCAGAATTTTTCACTAATTTCTGGCCTTTCTTTTTCTCTTCATTCTGGCAATGAAATATGGAAAACATATTTGTTCAAGGGTAATGTGAACTTTTACTGAACTTCTCAAGACTTGCACTCTTAGTCATAGAAACACAGATCTTTTTGCTTCTTTCTTAACATCAACTATTGAAGCCATTAATGAATCATACAATAACTTTTCTTGGTCCCCACCCAATCAGAATTCATTCTCTTTTTTTTTTTCTTATCACATTATAAGTAATATTATGCCTAGGTCTGGATTTATAGAATGCTTAACAGAAGACATAAAATAAGCCCAAACTGCATTGAAATGGAATGATAGTTAGTTGAATAGGATGAATTATTTTTTAAAAGTTTAATTCTATTACAATGTTTATCTTTATTTGCCTCCACAATTATTTGGTCATTTGAGTGTGGACATGCAAAGGAGGTAGTCTAGGGATTTGTTTATTTTATTTTATGAATGGAAAAGAAAAAAATGAATTGAAAACTGGAGGCCATGTTTATTTGGATAAGTGCTACATTGTGTTTGCTGGTGTCCCAAGAGTTTTTCAAAGATTAAATATTTCTACTACAGTGTTTCTCAAAAGAACAGTTTGGTTAATAAAAATGGGAATGCACACAATGTCTAATTGCAAAAGAATTTACCCATCTAAAAACTAAACATAAGGATCCCTCTCGGAAGACAGAAATATGCAGAAGGGGAGTCGACAGTATCTCTGTAATGAAACAAGAGCAAAGAAAGTACAGAGAAATTATTCTTCTATCCAATTTTCCCCAAACCCTTTGTTTCATTGCTTGAAGGGTGTTGAGCATTTTCCACAGATTATCTCTCACTGTTATGGCCACCCAGCTGAGGATGTCATTATGGGTTGTGAAAGAGAGCCTTACATATGTGAGAGCTTTTATTTGTTTTCACTCAATTTTTCTGTAGATGCCTTAGATTATTTTCTATTATGACAGTAATGGCTGACAGCATTTCTGCCAATATATTTATTTGTTTGAAATCTTTTCAAATATATCTTCTTGAGGTCTATATTTTTCTTCAATTTTTTCTTAAAAGTAAGTTTATAGCCTAAAATCTTAGAACACAAAAGATTGCCTACATGACTTGGGCACACACTGATCTAGACCATATGTTCTACCTTATATAAATGTAAATTTCCATTGTGCTGTGTCTTGAGCAACATCAGGTTTCCATTCTAATTTCCTTATATATTTTCTAGTGCTTAAGAGTACCACAAATTATTGCTTTAGAATTTTTTTGAAAAACTATCTAGCTTACTTTTGCATCTTGAAGAAATCTCGAAAATCATCAGTTCCTGACACAGGAGCATATATCCTAGTTTATAATAAATGAAGAAGATTCCTTTGTTTCCTACAATAGAACATTACAAGGTTGAAAATTTTCTAATGCAGTTTCCTACTATATGAAGTAATTTAGTGCAAGAGTTAGTAAACTTTTTCCGTAAAAAAATATTTTAACCTTTGTGGATAGCCCACACAGTCTTTGTTGCAACTAGTCAACTATTTGAATTTTATACAACTTTTGCATGTCATGAATCATTCTTTTGAACATCTTTTTTTTTTTCTTATTTGCTGTCTGTATATCCTTATCAGTGAAGTGTTTTTTCATGTCTTTTGCACATTTTGTAATCAAATTGTTTTCTTTTTGATATGGAGTTTTGAAAATTTTTTATAAATTCTAAATAGTAGTATTTTGTCAGATATGTGATTTGCAAATGTTTTCTCCAAGTCAATGGTTTGTCTTTTCATTCCCATAACATGGTCTTTCACAGAGAAAAAGTTTTTAATTTTGATGAGGTCCAGTTTATCAATCCTTTTTGTGATCCATTTTAATTTCTGCCTAGCCAGTTTTTTCTTTTCTTTTCTTTTTTTTTTTTCTTTTTTTGGTGTCTGGCCTGTACATGTATCGAACCCTGGACCTTGGTGTACCACACTCTAACCAACTGAGCTAGCCAGCTTTAATTTTTGCCTACGTCTATACAGTTGCTCTAGCACTGTTTGTTGAAAAGTCTATCCTTCACCCATCGAGTTGCTTTTGAACCTTTGTCAAAAATCAGTTGGGATTTGTGTTTGTCTATTTCTGGATATTCTGTGGTTTTTTTTTTTTTTTTCTATTGATCTATGCTTGTATTTCTATGCCATGATACACTCTCTTGTTTCTATAACTAGAAAAGCTTAATATCAGGTACAGAGATTCCTTCCATTGTATTCTTTGTCAAGATTATTTTAGCTATCCTTGAGTCAGTGTATTTCCATTTAAATTTTAACATAAGCTTGACTACATCTACAAAAACCTTGCTGAGAATTGCTTTAAACGTATAGATCAATTTGGGGATAGTTTACACTTTGAGGCTCACAGTTCATGAACACAGTACTTCTCTTTATTTATTTAGGTCTTCTTTGATTTCTTTCAGAAGTATTTTGGAATCCACAACAAAAAAATCCTGTATACACTTTCTTAAGTTTATATACATTTCATTTTATTTAGTTCAATTGTAAAAAGTATTGTGTTTTTAATTTCAGTTTCCACATGTTTTTTGTTAATATACTTATATAAGAATGAGTTTTTGTGTGTTGGTATTGTATCTTACAAACTACTGAATTATTGAATATTGCAAACTATTGAATATTGGAGTTAATGTTTCTAGCAGCTTTTTTTTTTTTTTGGAGATACCTTGAGATTTTCTTCATAGACAATCATGTCATCTGCAAATAGGAAAACTTTTATTTCTTCAGTTTTTATCTATATAGTTTTTATTTCTTTTTCTTGCCTTATTGGAGTATCCAGATCTTGTAATACTATGTTAAATAGAAAGGGTGAGGGCAGACATCATATATGTTCCTAATCTCAGGGACAAAGCTTTCAGTCTTTCCTCATTACATGTGATTTTGGCTGTAGTGTTTTTTTCAGTTGGTTGTTATGTTAAAGTAGTTTCTTATTAATCTTATCCTGAGAGTTTTTATCATAATGGGTGTTAGATTTTTTTTCAAATGTTTCTGCTTCAGTTGGCTTAATTATATGATTTTTCATCTTTAGCCTGTTGGTCTGATGGAATACATTGACTAATTTTTGAAACTTGAATCAGTCTTCCATACTTAAAATAAATCTCATTTAGTCACGTATAATTGTTTTTATAGCTTGTTGGATTAAATTTGCTAAGGATTTTAACCTATGTACTCATGAAGGATATTGATCTATAGTTTTTTCTTTGTTGTGCTGTCTTTGGTATTGGTGTCAGGGTAATTCTGGCCTCAAAAAATGAACTGAAAAGTTTTTCTTCCGTTTCTTTTTTCTGAAAGAGTTTGTGTAAAATTGGTATTCATTCTTCTTTAAATGTTCAGTAGAATTCCCCAGTGAAACCATCTGGGAATGGATATTTTTTCTTCAGAAGACCTTTAATTATAAATTCAATTACTCTGGTGGTTACTCTATAGGACTTGTCAAATAATCTGTTTCACTTTGGTTGAGTTTTTGTAGTTTGTGGCTTTCAATGAATTGGTTCATCAATCTAGGTTGAATTTATGAGCATGAGCCATTCATAGTATTCCCTTCTTACCCTTTCAATGGTTGATATTTCTGCCTTGTGTCTTCTCTCTTTTTATTCTTGTCATTCCTGCTAGAGGACATCAAAAATCTTTTTTTTCAAAAAAAAACTAATAGTTTTCACTGAATTTTTCAATTGCTCTCTGATTTCTAATTACATTGATTTCTGCTCTTGTCCTTATTGTCCCACTCTTTGCCTACTTTGTGTTTATTTACTCTTGGTTTTCTAGTTTCTTGAGTTTAGAAATTAGATTATTGATTTGAGACCTTTGTTCTTTATTTCAACAAAAGCATTTTATGATATAAATGTCCTTTTCAGACAACTTTATCTATACTACACATATTTTGATATGTTGTATTTTCATTCAGTTCTATGCACTTTTATTTCCTCTGATACTTCCTCTTTAAACCATGATTTATTTAGAAGTGTAGTGTTTGATTTTAAGTATGCAGAGATTTTTTTATTATTGTCCTGTCTTTAATTTTTAGCTTAATTCCATTATTGTCAGAAAACATACTCTGTATGGTTTCAATTCTTTAAAAATTGTTGAGATTCACTTTATGGCTCAGGATTTGGTCTATCTTGAGAAATATTTCATCCATTCTTGAAAATAACTGTATATTTAGCTGTTATTCCCTGGAGTGTTCTATAAATGCCAATCGTATTGCTATGGCTGATTATGTTGTTCAGATTTTCTATATCTTTGTTGATTTTCTGCCTAGTAATTCTATCAATTTCTGAGAAGGGATTGTTGGCTTTCTCAACTATCATTGTAGTTTTGCCATTTTATAAAGATTATTTGCATACTGGTTTAATTATTTCATAATTAGAAAACTCGATGGACTGTGATCTTGAAAGTTTTTCTCTCACCATTGCAAGCATCCTTTTCAGAAAGTGGAGTGAGAAAGTAACTAAAACATGATATGTTCCATTAAGCTAGTGACAAAGTCACTTGCACAAATTTGGAGTTGGAAGAAATAGCAAATTTTGGCAGTTGAGTGGGTGGAGAGAATGTTTAAAGTTCTCCAAAATCCCAAGAGGATGCTGACAGATTTAAGTCTGGTGTAGTTCTTCTGGTCCTCTATAACATGCATATATTATGTGAAAATTATACACTATCCCTTAACAGACAAAGTAGACTTGACTTTTTATTCTAAGTATTGAGTAGTAAGAGTTTTACTAGGGCATATAGTGAAGCAATGACTGACAAAGTTGCAAATGGAATCCAGTTAATCTAACTTTAGCACTCTGTTTAATAGGCCCATTGGCCTTACATATATGTCTACTTTTACCTTTTTTATTACAGAGATTTCTGTTAAATTTAAAATGAGAAAGCTCTTTTCTCAGTTTGGCCCTTTGTGTTCCACAGCCACCAAAGACCTATTATTAATGGATAACTTAGGGAACATTCTTCCTTATGGTGTTTTTATCTAATGAATCACAGCTGATTTTGTTGGCTAAAGAGTCTCAGAAGAAAATTTTATAATGCGTTCAGGGTTCAATAATTGCTGAATCAGTATATCTTTATATTACAGGAAAATAAGAAAACTCTGCAGTAAGCATGTTGAACAAGGTTTTAATTAAAAGCAGTTCTACAGCTGGCAGCCGACTCTGTCCTGACTGTGTTTTAACAAAATTCTCCAAAATATTTTAAAGTAATATCTTACTTTACTTATTATAAAGGGTTATATTCTTCTGACTAATCTGAACAACAATCATTTTCAGCTCATATAATTAATAGAGTAACAGATTTACTTATATATTATAATCCACCAGCACTGGGTGTGTGTGGGATAAAAAGCCCACCCCAACTCCCTAGTGTATGACTTCAACTTCGGAGAAGATAATAGAAATGGCTTATGTAAGAGATTAGTTCCTGATGTTTATGGACTTGCAATCCACAAGATATGCTGTTTGTTCAAAAACAGAAATAGAGTTTGCTCTTGTAGTCAATGCCTTATTTACATGAACACATTGTGTCATATTTGTAAAAATGACAACTATAAACCCTATCTGTAGCTTTCAACTCCCATTCCACTGTTGAATTCTGATAATATTTTCTTTGTCATCCTCTTTTACCCCTATTTACGGAAAGTGGCAATCTGACATTATAAAGAAAGAGCTAATCAAAAAGCCTGAAGCTTTTTCGATTTCCAAACAGAGAGCACTAAGTTTGAGGTTTTATAAGCCATGTTAGAAGTCTTCAGTTCTCCATTGACTTTGATAAATTGCTTTAAAGGAGTTTTGTTATATATATGTATATATAAATCCCCAGGATATATAGTTCTCTCATTGCCTCATATCCTTATTTTTCACATGATTGCCCTGGGACACTTTGAGAACATCTGGGAGAGCTCTGATTACAAACTCTGAACTGCTTTGAGCTCAGAGCAGTTTGTAATTCTGATTTTCTTTCATACTGAATCTTGTGCTCTCGTCCCCTTTTCACTACGTTCAGATAGATATCATGTGCTGAAATCTTTCTTAAATAGCTTAAGTAAACTTCAGTCACATGTAGACAGCTTTTCTCATCACTTAAGGGAAAGTCTGATGTAATAGTTTTTATTACATTACAGAGGATATCACATAGGGTGAGGCAATTTAATATAAAGAAAGACAAGGGATACACTGCATGGATCTTGGATTGCAGAAGTGTTTTTTTTTTTTTTTTTACTTTATTTATTTTGTTTAATTGTAGTAAGAACACTTAACAGGAGATCTTCTCACTTAGCAAATTCTTAAATGTTGTTGTTGACAACTTTATTGTTGACTATAGGTATGATGTTGTGTAGATCTCTAGAATTTATTTATCTTGCTTAACTGAAACTTCATGCCCTTTGTTTAGTTACTCCCCATCTCTCTCCCAGCCACTAGTAATCACTATTTCACTCTTTAATGAATTCCACTATTTTAGATATCTCATAAAAGTGGAATCATACAGTATTTGTCTTTCTGAGACTTGCTTATTCCACTTAGCATAATGTCCTCGAAGTTCATCCAGTTGTCACACAGTGCAGAATTTCCTCCTTTTTAAAGGCTGAATAATATTCCATTGCATGTATAGCCCACATTTTCTTTATCCATTAATATGCCCATGGACATTTAGGTTGTTACAAGTGGTGCTGCTGTGGACATAGGAGTGCTAATATGTCTTCAAGATCCTGATTTCAGTTCTTTGGCATAAATATCCAGAAGAGGAATTGCTGAAACATATGGTAGTTCTAGATTTAAATTTTGAGGAACTTCCACTGTTTTCTATAGAGGCTGGACCGTTTTGCATTCCCAGCAATAGTGTACAAAGGTTCCAATTTCTCCACATCCTTATCAATGCTTGTTTTCTTTCTTTCTTCCTCTCTTTTTTTTCCCTTTTTTTGATAATAGCAATTCTGATAGGTATGAGGTGATATCATATTGGGGTTTTTATTTGCATTTACCTGATGATTAGTGACACTGAGCATTTTTCAAGTACCTACTGGACACTTGTCTGTATTTTTTTAGAAAATTGTCTATTCAAGTTAAAGGCAATTTCTTAATTTCAGTTTTGTATCACCAGGTATATTTCCTGTATTAATTGATTCGTACACTTATTAAAACCTATTACTTGAAATCTCAATTTGGAATTCACCAAAGTTGGACACTGGATCATGCTTTATATTATACCTGTGTGGATCTGCAGTGCTTGCTACATAGATTGGCACACAGTATTCAATAAATGTTTCTTGAATTCATAGACAATTGATATACAGATAGGTAGATAAGTTAACTCATACATCACTATTTTTTAGATTGTGGACCTCATTCCCATTTTCAAGATATTTAGTAAAATTTCAAGATATTTATTTCAAGATATTTAGTAAAATTTAAATCACCAAAAGTTAAATAAATAGGCATAATTTCTGAGAATCTGTTTTTGTTAGATATGATATTAAGCTAAAAGTACTATTACCAGCTTGATACGTTGCAGCCCTATTTGAACGGTACATAATAATCATAGCTATCACTTATTTATCTTTTTTCTGTGTGCCTAGTACTTGACAATCATTATTTAATAACCTCAAAACAAACTATAAGTAAAGGTATTATTCTATTATTTAAAAAAGAAATTAGAAAATAAACAATACATAATTTTTTTCAAAACTCTGTGGTTGAGATTTGAATTCAGATGTAATTGACTGCAAACCCTGAGTGAGACCAAACTGAACACCAAGCTCTGATAATAGCTTTGTGTTACCTTAAGCAAGTGATTTAAAATTCCTTGACATTCTCTTTCTTATTTTGAAAATAAAGGCAGAACTAATTAATACATAAAGTCCCTTTTAGTTTTAAATTAATGATTTGATATTCTTAGATAGCTGTCTGTCATTGTCATTACCATCATTGTTATTTCTTTTCTTTTTTTTTAATTTTATTTTATTTTGTCGATATACATTGTGGCTGATTATTGCTGCCCATCACCAAAACCTCCCGCCCTCCTCCCTGCCCCCCTCCCCCTCACCAATGTCCCCTCTGTTTGCTTGTCGTATCAACTTCAAGTAATTGTGGTTGTTATATCTTCTCCCCCCCCCCCGGTTTTTTTTTTTGTGTGTGTGTGTGTGTGAGAACATGTGGTATTTCTCTTTCTGTGCCTGACTTGTTTCACTTAATATAATTCTCTCAAGGTCCATCCATGTTGTTGCAAATGGCAGTATTTCATTCGTTTTTATAGCTGAGTAGTATTCCATTGTGTAGATGTACCACATTTTCCGTATCCACTCATCTGATGATGGACATTTGGGCTGGTTCCAACTCTTGGCTATCGTAAAGAGTGCTGCTATGAACATTGGGGAACAGGTATACCTTCGACTTGATGATTTCCATTCCTCTGGGTATATTCCCAGCAGTGGGATAGCTGGGTCGTATGGTAGATCTATCTGCAATTGTTTGAGGAACCTCCATACCATTTTCCATAGAGGCTGCAGCATTTTGCAGTCCCACCAACCATGTATGCGAGTTCCTTTTTCTCCGCAACCTCACCAGCATTTATCGTTCATAGTCTTTTGGATTTTAGCCATCCTAACTGGGGTTAGATGGTATCTCAGCGTGGTTTTGATTTGCATTTCCCGGATGCTGAGTGATGTTGAGCATTTTTTCATATGTCTGTTGGCCATTTGTATATGTTCCTTAGAGAAATGCCTACTTAGCTCTTTTGCCCATTTTTTAATTGGGTTGCTTGTTTTTTTCTTGTAAAGTTGTTTGAGTTCCTTATATATTCTGGATATTAATCCTTTGTCAGATGTATATTTTGCAAATATTTTCTCCCACTCTGTTGGTTGTCTTTTAACTCTGTTAATTGTTTCTTTTGCTGTGCAGAAGCTTTTTAGTTTGATATAATCCCATTTATTTATTTTTCCTTTGGTTGCCCGTGCTTTTGGGGTCATATTCATGAAGTCTGTGTCCAGTCCTATTTCCTGAAGTGTTTCTCCTATATTTTCTTTAAGAAGTTTTATTGTTTCAGGGTATATATTTAAATCCTTAATCCATTTTTAGTTGATTTCAGTATATGGTGAGAGGTATGGGTCTAGTTTCATTCTCCTGCATATGGATATCCAGTTATCCCAGCACCATTTGCTGAAGAGGCAGTCCCTTCCCCAGTGAATAGGCTTGGTGCCTTTGTCAAAGATCAGATGGCAGTATGTGTGTGGGTTGATTTCTGGATTCTCTATTCTATTCCATTGATCAGTGTGTCTGTTTTTAAGCCAGTATCATACTGCTTTGGTTATTATAGCTTTGTAGTATAGCTTAAAGTCAGGTAGTATTATGCCTCCAGCTTTATTTGTTTTGCTCAGCATTGCTTTGGCTATGCATGGTCTTTTATTATTCCATATAAATGTCTGGATAGTTCTTTCCATTTCTGAGAAAAATGTCTTTGGAATTTTGATGGGGATTGCATTGAATTTGTTATTTCTTTTCTAAGACAGTGTAGCTTTGACCAGGGCGATGAGGTGGCAGCCATTCCTATGCATTCTCACTGTGACTACACAGGAAGTAAGAGACTATAAAATAAGGCACTTCTAACTACATAGGAAATAAAGAAAATAAAATGGCTTTAGGGCAAAAAGGGACCTAAGAATTCATCCCTGATGTTACAAATAAGGATATTTTTGGCCTAAGGAATTTTGACTTGCTGAAGTTACACGATTTTGTTGTCAGAGATTGGACTACAACCAAAAAGGTATGTTATCTTTCTACCATAAAGCAATTTTCACTCTCTTCATGAAGATCTTAAAATTCAAAAGAAAGAACATAAGCATAAGTGTTGGTGCACAAAAACACTGAGCAATATGCATTCAAAAACAAATCAGTTTATTTGTGCATTCAGCCAAAAAGCACACATTGGCAACCTCCGTCTTAGGACTGCTTATGCAAATCATGGTTTCTGACATGATAGTAAAGGAAGCAGATAAGTAAACAGACAGTTACAAAAACTCATAGCAAATTCTATGATAGAAGAAAACACAAGATACTACAAGATGACACATCTTATACAGATTGGGTGTGTTAAAACATTGATCTCCAATTTTATTTTCTCTTTTAGCCCCTAAAAAGATTTTTAGAAAGCATGTACTTCCTCACATATTTTAAATTTGATGTTTAAGATTTTTCATCAGCCATGTATATAGTTGCAGAGGATCTAATTTTCAAGCTAATATAAATACTGATATTTAAAAATAAAACTGTTGTATCTCTCTTTTAAATATTTCCCATGAAATTTAAATTGAAAAGCAATCTAATACCCACCATCATCCATCAAAATGTACATGAACAAGCTTTTCTCAGTCAGAAATTGTCCATCATTTCTTTTGATCCTTGAACTCATATTTCAATTCTCATATTAAAGTTTTTCAAAAGTAACATACTTTAACATCTAAAAATATTCTGTTGATTGCCTGAACATCATTTCTGCAACAAAAATATTTATATGTATTATATAAATTTAATTATAACTTTAACATACAATTTAATATATAACAATTTGATATGTGCTATGCAATATAATTAAATTTAATTAAATAACATAAGTTATATTACCAATATAAATGATATCAATTTAATTTATATTCATTTTTCAATTCTCTGGCTTTAGCTGAAAAAAATATTTTGTCTACAGTTACTGTTGTAATGTTTCACCGATTGATAGAACAACAGAAATATGTGAGTAAATTAATAAAATGTATAGTTATTGTCAATTATTTTATGTATTTTCCATGAATACTATTGTTTGAGTAAAGAAGGTTGCATTAACTTCATTCTTATTTTTAAAACTAAATTTTATATAGGTTAATGCTGATAAACATTTTTACATAAATGTATGTGTGTGAATGGAAAAAAAAATACTTTAGAACAAAAGTATCAATTTTTAAACTTCTTTTAATTTACATGCCAAAAATCACATAGTACTTTGCCATCAAATATTATTAATAAATCAACAGCTTAAATAGGTATTCCTTTAATTCTGTTGAAAGCAAAGTATTGAAAATTATCAGACATTAAATGGATGTATTACTACAAGTCACTTTCTTAGTTTCTGAAAATTATACCTATAGGGATTAATCAAAACTGATCAAGTTATTATTAATTTTGCTCATCGATCATTATTTAGATACACATTTATAAGGCCAACATTAGGCAGAAGTGGAGTAAAATTCCATAAGTCTGGAAATATCACATTTTAGTACTTTTTCCTTCTGTTATTTCAATGTTGCTGATTGGGTCAAAATGACTTAAAATGGCAGAGAAACAGGCACTTGATAATTATATTAGTAATTTCTCTTTATGATAGACAGTCATTTTTATAATTATGATTTTTACAGAATTTATATGATTTATTATCAACTGGGGAGAGAGGACCAAATTCTAATTAAATTAAACTTATTTCCTATAGTTTTGGACATTTTTATGCATAGATAACCCTTTGTCCTAATCTACTATGTGGAAACTAATATCAAGAAAAAAACCCAAAAAACCAAAACAGAGGAATTAGTCTCCTCATGTGCAGTTTTTAATGATTGTATTTTAATAATTGTTAATTGTATTAACAGCAGAATTCATGATATTCTACAAATAACTAATAGAAATAAACAATGAACAAATATATATCTAATTGCAAGAAATTTGGGGACTATGAGAATTTGCCTAAATTTAAAAAATAAATACAGTAAGCATATGCTTAACTGTATAAGAAACCACCAAACTTATTTTCCAAGGGACTGTAGCAGTTTGCATTCTCACCAGCAGCATGAGGGTTCAAGTTGTTGCAAATCCTTGTCAACACTTGGCATTATTAGCTTTATAAATTAGCCATTCTAATACGTGTGTAATGTTTTATCTCATCGTGTCATAGTTTGTATTTTCCTGATAACTTATGATGTTAAACATACTTTCATGGTTTATTTGTCAGTCATATATCTTCTTTGATCAAGTATCTGTTAATTCTTTTGCCCTTTAAAAAAAAACCTGGTTGTCTTATTATCAAGTTGTAAGAGTTCTCTACATATTCTGAACAGAAGTTCATCAAATACATGTTGCGCTGCATCTCTGTTTGTGGCATGGCTTTTCATTTTCTTAAGAGTATCCTTTGAAGAGAAAAGGATTGATTTTAGCTCAAATTATCAATTTTTAGCCATTCATTATTGGGTTTTTACACAAGAATTATAAAAATGTATGTCCTTACGATGACTTGTACTTTAATATTTATAGCATTTTTATTCATAATAGCCAAAAATTGGAAGCAACTCACATGTCTATCAACTAGTAAACAGATAAACAAATGTTGCATATCTGTACAATAGAATACTACCTCTAATAAAATGTAGTAAACATAAATGAGCTACTGATATGTACAATAACATATGACTCTCAAATGCATTGGGCTGAATGAAAAATGCCCAGTAGAAAAGACTACATGCTATATAATTCTATTTATATGAAAACCTACAAAAGACAAAACTACATGACAGAAGGCAAATCATAGTTCCTTGGATCCAGAAGTAGGAGTGTGGGATTGACTACAAAAGGGCATAAGGAAAATTTTTTTGAGGAGATACAAATATTCTACATTTATAAGAGTAGGGGTTATTACATGAATGCATATATCTGCAGAAGTTCACTCAATTATATACTTAAAATAGGGAAATTTTGTTTGTAAATTACAAATCAGTTTTTTAAAACTGGAAAAAAAGAATGAATTCACATCAATTTTTAAATAAAAGTTAATAAAAAACACTTATAAATCTTACTTCCAATATATGTTCCCTGTATTCAAAGTAATAAGTAAGGCTAATTGGTGGAAGTAAATGTGTGAGGAACAAGAGGAAAGATCATTAAAAAAATAAAGTAATCATTTTCCACCCCTTCCTCCCTTCCCCCACCATATCTGAATTAAAAAACATTTCTTAGGCCATACTTTGCCCAGGAGAAAAGTTTATCTAAGATAAAAGACAGGGAAATTAAGCCCTATATCAGGTGTTCACCTCGACTAAGGAGGCTTCACTATTACCAACTGTTCTAATAGGTCCTTCAGTGTTCTGGGGAATCTTATGCCCTGGAGCAAAGTGAGAATGGATGAGGGAACAAAATTGTCAAAAGCGCTTTTACTAAAATCTCTTGCTGGACATCAGGTTCTCAGGCAATCATCGCCTCTGTAATAGTTAGAGCAGAACAGGAGGGGAAGACTGCTTTTCCTCTGGAAGAAAAGTGCCCTGGGGCCGAGCGGGTGGCGCACTAGGGAGAGTGCGGCGCTGACGCTCCCGCCGCGGGTTTGGATCCTATATAGGAATGGCTAGTGCACTCACTGGCTGAGTACCGGTCACGAAAAGGACAAAAAAAAAAAAAAAAGAAAAGAAAAGAAAAAAGAAAAGTGCCCTGACCTGACTGGTGATTCCTAACAGCTGTCATCTGAAATGAAAAGTAAGAAAGAGGGAGCACAAAACCCTTCAGAGATATCAGCAGAGGCAGAGATAAGACCACATAAAGCAAGTGAGGAGAGGAAGGGAAGTCTTGTAGTCTTCAAAAAAATGGCTGCGGGCCGAGCCCGTGGCACACTCGGGAGAGCGCGGCGCTGGGAGCGCTCCGACGCTCCAGCCGCGGGTTCGGATCCTATATAGGAATGGCCGGTGCACTAATGCCTGTCACGAAAAAGACAAAAAAAAAAAAAAAAAAAAAAAAAAAAACTGGCTGCAAAAATGTCTGAAAGAGCAGAACATACAATACAGAATGGAGCAATGTTTTATACTCACAATTTTACTTCACTTAAAAAATCATGTGCAAGTGTAACTTTAAAAGGTCATGGAAATATTTGCATTATCTTTTCATTTTATTTCTGCACAAACTTTTTGAAGTACCCTAGTATACCCTCCCTTGAATCATTCATCATTAAGGGAGAGGGAATATCTTTCCTGCCAATCATAAAAGAGGAGAAATTTCAGGGAAGAATATCACCTGTCCTATTTTCACAGGGTCTCAGAGTCTGATCAGCTATTCACATCATGCTGCATTGACTCCAACTTCATCAGTGGAATAGCCTTCTCTACCGACACCATGGCCACCATCAGGCCATCTTGGATTACTTGCCTTAATGTTTCCTTACTATTTCTGTATTTTGATTCACCTAAATAAAGCAGTTTTTCTGACAGTCAACACGTTCTGTTTCTTATGTTCTTTAATGTGATCCTTTTCCTTCGAATGCTGTAACTGTAGATTGGCTGTCCCCCTTCCCCCAAACTCATTGATGCTTAATCCCCATTGTAACTATTGAGGGTGGGAAATCTTACTCTGGTAATTGAAAGGTGGGACCTTGAAGAGGTGATTAGATTGTAGGACCATGCCATAGTGAATGGATTAATAATGGTGGTCAGGGGCATAGTTCTGAGGGCTTTAAAAGGATAGCACATAAGGAGTTATATCTCGCTATCACTGCTCTGACATTTTCTGCCATGTGGGATCCCTGGATTACTGTTGCCACCACCAAGGCCTTCACCATCTGTGTTCCCTAGACTTTGGACTTCCTAGCCTCTGAAACTGTAAGCAATAAATTTTACTTTTTTATAAATCATCCAGTTCTGGGTATTTTGTTATGAGCAACAGAAATGGACTAATACATCAATGAAGATTAAAATTAATAAAGAATTTCATTTAGCAAAGGTTTACTAAGCATCTAACATGTGTATTGCTGTGGGCTCAATACTGTCCAGGACATAAAGATAAGTACGATGAAATTCTAATCTTCAAGGAGATAACTAATAACAGTTGGAGGAGACGTGTCAAAAGTAATTTTAATGCAAAGTATGTTATGTGTGTAGTAAGAGAAGCATGAAGTGCCAGGAAAGCACCTAAGAGGAAGGCATTATGGAATAAAAATATTTTAGACATACGAGGGGCTTTAGATATTATGTAATCCAGTGATTCTCAAACTTTAGTGGGAATCAGAATCTAGAGAGCTTGTTCAGCCAGATTGCTTGGCCCCATATCCAGAATTCCTGCTTCAGTAAAGCTGGGGTGGGCCCTGAGAATGTGCATTTCTAACAGGTTCCCAGCTGGTACTGATGCTGCTAGTTCAGGGACCACACTCTGAGAACCACTGATCTACTTCCTGCATTCTCATTTTACAGATGAAAAAAGTGTGTCAGAAAGAGGTGAAAACTTGACCAAATGTACACAACTTGTTAGTGGAGGAACCGGGATTAAGATCCAAGTCTGCTGGTAACAGCTGAATTTTCCTTTTCTTAGTGCAAGCTTCTTTGAAGCAAGACCTGGAAGGAGGTGAAAGAGTTCTAGATTGAAGTAAATATGAAGGGCTTCCCAGGCTTATGGAGCGAGAGCCCAGGTAAAGATTTAGCATGTAATTCAATCTGGCTAAAGAGAAGCATCCGTCAGCAGCGAGGCATGGAGGGGGACCAGGAGCAATGATAGGATTGATGACTTCAGCTGTTGTATATTGAGTGGACTTGGAAAGATGGCCGCCAGACAGCTAGAATGTTGTTAAATTCAGTCGAGAGGTAAGAAAGGTCATAACTAGTGTGAAAGGAGTAATGAAGTAACAAATTGTCTATGGGTGGATGAGAGAGTAATTAGTTCTCTCCCTTTTTGAACTAGAGAGGATCCTTAATAATAAATTCCGAATAACAAGCTGAAATTCCTGATTGTGAAAGGCCATTAGTGTAAAGAACAGAAAATATACATATTCAATCATATATTTTAAATATCAGGATTAACTCTTTAATGTTGCATCAGAAACATACCCCGAACACTCCAGCATTACAAAGAGTTGGAATAATAAAAAATTTGAAAAAACAAAATGTTTACAGTTAGGTCTTAAACCTTTTTATTAATAACTCAAATACATATAAATCATTTTCATGTCTTCTGGATCCTGATATCCATTTTAATAAATTATCTGAAAAGATAAGAATATTTAATTAATGCTGAGGTTAGAGATCTAAATATATTTTTTAATTGGTTGAATATTTTAAACTTCAGAGACAATTATTAGTGAATATATAAATCTCCAAGTTCATGCTTTGGCCAAAACTACATGAAGGGCTTTGTTTCAGGGGAAATTAAAGGAGGATTTTGCTCAAGAATTTAATTTCCTAAATCTGACTTTTATTCATTACTTTTTACCCACAGAAGGACAGCATAAAATTTCAGATATAGACTTATTTGATGTTATTTTCTGCTGAAAGACTACAAATTAATTTGTTGCATAACTAAAATCCTATTTATTTACTGAGTTTGAATTCATGCCTCTGAGATGGTACCTTAATATTCTATCCCATATTTTGAGAGAGATCAAGGAGTCAGGTGAAATAATGAGATTGGAATAAGTAGCTCTAATGTTCCCTGAATTTAACTGATTACATGTCCCACAAAACAGCTCTGATCACGGCAACTGCTTTGTTGTGCGTTCAGCAGACCACAGCCATTCTTCAGAATCTATCTGGTTTCTGCAGGGACCAGAATAGCATATTAAATGAATATGTGATGAGGATCATCACTGCTATACCTTTTGTATCTTCAGTATGGCAAAAGTGTCTTCTCATCCCACACTGGGATGCCATATATATATGACATTCCCTGCTATCATAGCTCTATTCCACAAGCCTGAGTTCCAATGTGGGGTTACCTCAATTTCCAAGCATGGAGATCCCAATTATCCATTCAGTTACCAGGAAAATGAATCCAGTGGTTCTATTGAAAGCTGTAGTTTATCAGGACTTCACCCTTTACTACCTGGTCCCTTTATGTCACCACTATAATGTGGGACCACAATGAAGCAGGTAGCATATCCATTCAGACTCAATGTCCAAAAGTCTATGAAATGTCTGAATATTCTTCTTACTCTAATGTATGGACACCTGAGTAAATGGCCATAGTTCCCCTCTCAGGCAAATAATAAATGAAAAGCACTTTGCTATAGTTATTATAACAAAATCATAATGCCTATCCTGTTATAAATGGAATAATAACTCATGTTACTTACATTATTTACCTTAGGAATTCATTTATTCGGTCACAACACACAAAGAGCCTATTTTGGGAGAGACACTGGGCCAGATGCTTGAGCTTATATAAAAATGATGGAAAAGAGTTCAGAGAAAAGGCCAGGAGGTACTAAAATTAATTTCATCATTTGATAGAGCATGTGAACTTAAGAAAGTATTTTGAAAGATAGTTGTTGGTAATTTAAAAGGTTACAAAAATATTCTATTTATAACATTAGTTTACATTCTTTTAAGGAGTACTAATTCTTACTTATATAATTGTTTTTTTCTTAAAAGAAAAAAATGTATTGATGCTAGAATCTTTATAAAGACTGAGACAAATCATTTAAATAAATGAATTAAAATCACATGGATATTTATTTGTGGCTGTCACATATGACACTGCACAATTACATGAAGCACCATTCGCAGGGACTATGATGTGCTTGACACCCCCCGTGGCACGCAGTACACTGCCCACACAATTACGTGTAGAGGCCCTGCAATCCACCTGGAGTCATGGCACAGTCAGAGACTAAAATGCAGGAAGGAGTGAGAACATTTTCCTCATTCTCATATTTGAAAGTTTTCATTTAATATTTTGATAAATCCAAATTAGGTTCTATATCCCATTATTGTAATGTTTATGCACCATACAGTGTTAATTTGCTAAATTAAAATATTTTAAATGCCTAATGATTTTTTATGATATTGCTATTATGATCCTTAATAAACAGAACATTGAAAAAAATTAAACAAGCAATAAATGAGTGAAAACAGAAGGGGTACAGGCTTTCGAACATGCCAGTGAGGTAGAGCAATTATTACTACTATCATTTCCATCTATCATTAAAAAATTGAGTTGCACAAGACTATATGGGGAGATGAAGAAGGAAAACAAAAGAATGTTCTATTCTGACAAGGTAAGACCAGTATTTAGTTTCATAAATACTCATTGTGCTCAGTCCTAAGGATGTAGAAAGGAATACAAATTCCCCTTTCTCGTGTGATTCATACTTGTGAAGAAAGAACAAAAACATGTTAATCAATTGTAATTATTTTTATGTATTATGTACTCTGTGCAGTACAATGATAATTGTATGTGACTACATAGGTCACAAACCCATGAAACGGGCACTGTGTAGGCGATTCTCTCCAAAGACAGGATGAGTATCACTAAGCTTACGGCAGTGGGTATCTTATTGACCCTCTAGCCTCGCTTCCATCCTATCTCATCCCCACTATATAAGATTTATTTGGTTTAGATGAAATTGACCCCATCCTCAGATCTAAGTGGATCCTAATTGGAATGAACCAATAAATATAATCTTATTCCCATCACCTCAGTGAGATATGCCATAGCCCAGGCCTAAGCCAAACGGAGTGAACCCCAGTTTCTAGACTAGAGTGATTCGTTTAGATTGGCCAAACTAGATTGAAGTTCAGAACTATTGTTTGACTGTAAAGAAAGTCTTTCTCTAGGTGGGACGCTATTTAGAGGTGGGGCTTGGAACTTCTGTATGCCATTTTTCTATTGTGAAGGAAGTTAGCCTGCGGACACATAGCTCTTAGATATCTGTCTGTCTAACTTCCTTGAGTCTTTGTTTTAAGCCAGTAAAAATCCATTACGGCTGCCAGGCATGAGGAAAGAAGTGGAGGTATAGATTGGACTGTAGGCTTTAAAGCAGCATTTAAGAATTCCAGAAAAAAAGAGATGAAAAAGCAGAGTGCTGGATGATTAATGTAGGCACGAGCCTTGCAGATATAATGGAAGAAGGAAAGAATGCTGTGAGAACAAAACAGGAAGTGTATGACTGTCATCTGGCTGTCCTCAGGCCTGGATGTGCCCCTTTGGCCCTCTCAGGGCCTTGGTGTATGTCAACTGTCAGAGAATTTTGAAGAGGGAAAACAGGAAATCCCAAAAATTGGGGGCAGTGTAGAAAAAGAGGGATGAAAATGAAGAAAGGATAAAATTAAGAAAGAAAATGACAAACAAAAGAGACTACTGAGTTATTTTATTACACTTCTGTAATACATATAGTTGGAGAAATTGGCATAGGAAATATAGACAGAAAAACTTACAATGAATTTGGGGAGAGTACTTTCTCTATTCCTCTTTGACAACCTTTCTTTTACATTCCTTTACTAGGAATCCAAATCTTTGCCACCTTCTTAAAGCTCCATCCAATCTATGAGTTTCCCTCTCAAAGCAATTTGTTTCTCCTAGCACAGAAATGTGAGACAACTGGGGACCAAAAGATTCAGTATTCTACAATTCTAATTAAAATAGTACCTCATCCACAAGAATCATTTTTCTCCTCTTCAAGTCTCCAAAGAGGAGATTCCCCATATCTTTCTTGAAGCTAAACCCCCCATCTGTACTCTTCATCTCATGTCTAGATCTTGTTTTATCTATTTTCCTTACAAACTTTTATTTTCTACAGAATCCTTTCTTTCTGCTCAGATATATGCTTAATTTCCACCTTTTAGAAATTTCTCCATTATATTATATTTCTTACCAACTAGCATTTAGAAAAAAAAAAAGTTTTCACCTGCTTCCACTCTTGTAATATTACGGAAGCAGCATTTGCAGAGATAATAAATGATTTGATGACTACACCTAATAAACATGACCTCATTGTGACATTTGATTTCTTTCTTTCTTTCTTTCTTTCTTTTTTTTGTTGTTGTTGTTTCTTCTGTGCCCTTGGTTTCTATGGCATTTTCTTTTGGTTCTCTTGCATGTCTGATTTATTTGCTGAGAATTTTTTGCCTGCTATTTAAATTTCTGTGTTTTTGAATTCAGATCTCTTCTAAGTCTATACCCTCTCGCTTAAGAAACCTGAATTCCCAAAACCTACGTTCTGGTAATTTTCAACTTTGTATCTCTACTTCAGACTTTTCTGCAAAGTGCCTGACCCAGAGAACACATCATCTACTAGGTATTTTCAGTAAAATATCTCACTGGAAGATGTGTTTTCTCCAATTATCACTGAGCTTTTGTCCCTTATTTCTTTTCTTGGGTATGGGCACATAGTCCTCTAAGAAAGAAACTTGGGAATCAAATCAACATCTATTTCTCTTTACTTACCTTCAGGTAGTTACTAAGCTTTTCACATCTTTTGCATGTTCTACTGCAATCGCTTCATATTCAACTGGTCTTCCTTCCAGTATTAACCTTCTCCATCCTTTCCTTCACATGTTGCCAAGAGGGATCTCTTTAATAAATGTAAAATATAAGTCTGATCATGTCATTTTCCTGTCAAAATTCCCCAACAGCTTCCCATCACCTTCAGGATTAAAGCTAAATTATTACTAAACATCTTTGGCAGGCATACAAGAACCTACATGCTTTGGTCCCTACATACTTGTCCAGCCACATTTAGCTTACTAAGCAAGCAGCTTAAAATTCTCCAAACACTTAAGGCTGCTTCAAGCTCTTGAACTTTTGTGCATGATATTTCTTCTGAACAAACTGATGTTTTCTTTGCTTTTCAACCTTAGAAAACTCATATATCGAACCGAGCTAAACATCACTTACACAAAGATGTGTGATCTCCGTCCAGCTTTTCGCCCCACTGTATTCTCATTGTATCTTAAGCCTACTTCTAGTCTTGTACTTTTCATATAATATTGCAATTTTTTGTTCACTATTTTTCTCGCCTGTTACCTCATGACTTTCCTTGAAGGTAGTGACTTTGACTTATCTAGTTTCTATTCCTAGCACCTAGAATAGTTTGATTCATATTTCATCTCAACAAATAAATGTTTGTTGAAATGAATTAAATTCTAATGCATTCAAGATTTCTTTAAGAAAAGGCATGTGATATGAATCCACTCCACTTAGTAAAAGAATGAGAGAAACAGAAAAGGGTTATGTAGGGGACATTATTATGCCATAGAGTTGAACAAAGGACTGTATTTTTGTGGCCCAGAGTATATTTTATGTAAACTTCCAAAGAAGCTTTTATGTTAGCGTCAGATGATGGGAGAATATGAATTTATTCTGGTATTTGTATTATTACAAAAAGATTAGGATTTCTTCTACATAATAGATAATAATACAGGCCTCTGTTGCTCATTTTCAGTAACAAACTATAGATGAAGATACAACTCTGTCCTGGGAAAAATACATCAGATATATCAGCAATTACAGGAAAAATAGCAGATGGATTTGGAGTTTGAGCTAGACATGAAGTACAGGAAAGAAATTTGTAGTAAGGGGAAGGTAATGCCGATGACATAAATACCACTTATTGTTTTAATCAATTGACAGTAAGAGATTTTGATGGAAACTGGGACTAACCAAAGAAATCCTATAGATGTGGCTGAAGAAAAATGAAAAAATAAATTAAGTGCAGGACACCTTTATTTTGTACAACAAAAGTGCTGCATTTGAGAGTAAATTCCAATAGAATTTTGGTAGGATTTTGATAGGACTGAAAGTAACCAAATCATATTCACAAAGGCAAATAGAAATTAAGGATATTTGTTTTCCTTAGAGTTGAAAAATTAATGATTTGGATATTTTAATAAATATGGAATTAAAAATGACAGCTATAATAACATTTATGTTGTATACCCAGACTCTAAAGCCCCTTCCTGTGTTTGGTTACTTCTCTGCCTGGTGAGTCTTGGTGGGGACAGAGACTGACTTCCACAGAAGTGAAAAACTCATTTTTTCAGCCTTCCTTGCAGCTAGAACACATGTTCTATAAATAAGATACAAACTTACCACATTCTAACTCTTTTATTCAAAGTTATTCAACGCAATGAAGCAGGACTGATGTGAAATCCATTCTGGCAAGAGTAGGGTAACAAGATAAACTGCATCAACTTCTATAAAAGGCAATAGTTGTGATTCTGTCAGCTTGTGCAAGTTCCAGCATCCATGATTTCTATGGAACAGCATTATTGCCTGTGCCCAGTGGTGGCTGCATAGGGACTTTTATGAGACCAATTCTCTAACATCACTTTCGAGATTGTTCCTGACGGTGTGGCCTCTAAGCACAAGTTCTAAATATTCTTTAATAAGTTATCTTCTGTTTAAGTTAGCCTGGGTTGGTTCATGATGCCTAAAATTAAGAACTTCGGTTGGTTATTTACCTTTCTAACAAATCTAAAACTGTAATTTACTGAGCACAAGGAACTATGCTATCAGCTGGAATGAAGGGGTGGGGGATGAAGGTGTATAAAAAAATGTAAGACACGGGCCTGTTCTCCAGGGGCAAGCAGTATGAAATAACTGTAAACTGAGGCAGGATGATTTTAGCACTAGATTGAAGTACAAATCATGTGGCACATAAGAAGTAACCATCATTTCTGACTGATTGTATCACAGGAGGCTTCATGGAAGAGACAGACTTTTAATTAAGTTGGAGTGATGAGTAGAATTTTTGGTAGAGCAATGCCTGGAGTAAAAGAAGTGGAGAGTCCCACTGGCGATGCTAGACTTAAGGGACAATATAATCAAAAGCAAAAAAGACGAAGTAGAAAATGTAAAGGACATAAACATAGGCTATAGTTTCACTCAGTTGTAATGAAGTACCAAGGACCTTAGTCTACTTTAAAGACAAGGATCTAATTATTTTTAGAAAAAATAGAGTTCCCAGGCACAAACATAGGACGGCCTGAGATTCTGCCATAAGCCTCAGTTCCAAAGACAACATTTTGAGACCTCTGGGAAGTGTAAATAGTTCTGTGCCTTGTAGTTCCTTGGGTAGTAACAGGCGTGCTAAGCTGCCTCAGCCTGGTCCTTGTCTCCTGCTGTTCAGAGCTACCTGAGTCATGGGTTAAATGACAATTTTTAACTTTTTTTGGAGTGCAAATAATTTCTTCAAAATAAGTAATATTCAGGATTCAAATATTTGAAACAGGCCAAGGGGATCTTTTTTTGGTTGAAGGGAGGCAGGGGATCTCACAGCCTTGCCCTCTGGGTCCCCTCTTCACCACATACACACTTTGACATTTTACCTTGGAACTTCCAAAAATTTAGAGAAGCAAAGTTTATAAATTACTTGGTTATGCAAAAGTGAAATTCCATAGCAAGAATGAGAGATTGCCTTAGGAAGAGACATAAGGGAGAGATTACACTGACGTTTGGTTTCTGGACAGGCTGGGTCAAGGACTCTTGTAATCACCTAATCTGTACTGTGATATAAAGGGGAGAGGATGAGAAAATAAGCTACATATATGAAGAGTTTATGGAGGCTCATTAAAATTAAGAAGGTTATAATTTGGGGGCAAAGACATTTTAGATACAAATAAACAAACAAAAACCCTAATTGCTAAAAGTCAAAATACAACTGTGGAAATTTTTTGTCAATGATTATTAAAGAAGAATTAAAGTTCTTTTGCTTTTATAATAAAATTTCTATGATAATTACAACTGAAGTAGTACTTTTCAATGATAACTATGTAATAATATAATGAATAAATCTTCGATCTCTTTCGGTTCCCGACACTCTGAAGAATACCCTGAACTATCAAAGTGAGGATTCTAGGACTGGACCACCCAGGAGCTAATTGGACTCAGTATAGGGTGTGTTCTGTTTGGATGATATGTGCGCATTTTCTGGGAGAAAGCACTTTTTCGGTGTGGTATACTGATCTATATACATGTGTCCTGAAGTACATAGTGAGTCCAAACATGTTTATTTGCTCTTCTATGCCAAACCAGGGAGGGCAAGATGTTTCTAAATCTCCTTTAAAGCAACAAATCAAAGTTCTTTCCTGGGATGGGTCCTTTGGGAGTGGTGATCTAGCATCTTACATTACCACCCAAGAACCACACAAAACTAGCTGTGAATTAATATACTCTTCCTCTCTACATTAAGCCTAAGCTGTGCTTCTATTTAATTCTAGATGAGTAAAAAGGAAAGTATACTGGGATGTCGTAAACGATAGGGAAAATTTCCACTTTTTAAAAAAAATGTGTATATGTTTATTTATGTGTTTATTTGATGCTCTCACGATGTTGCCAAGCAATGTTTTGGTCGTATCCAAGGTCCCTGCCTTTTAGGATGGTCACACAGCCAATAAACAAGGACACAAATAAGATAGATTGCAAAAACTGTTACACAGGAAATAATCTGGGGGATACAATAGTAACTGGGAGAGGGTTCCTTTCTTCAAATGTTTTAGTTCATTTAATCAGTTTAAGGGAAGACCTTTCTAAATAGAAGCTATTAAAGTACAGTGCTGAAAGAAGTTAAGTTACATGTCACATAAACATTCTCGGGAAAGAATAGTTCAGGCAGAGGATGGATGCATATAAAGCTCTGGGCAGGAAACAATTTCGTGTATCTGAGAGAAGTGAATGGAGTGCAGTGATTCAGGGAAGATAGTCACATGGGTGGGTTAGAGAGAACTAGGCAGGGGTTAGACTATGCATTAGCTTTTATGCCATGATAAGGACATCGAGTTTAATTCTAAGAATATTTCAGAGACAGTCAAGGGTTTTAGTGGAGAAACGACATCCTACTTGGCTTTGTAAAATAAGAGCTTGGTTATTGTGTGGAGAATGGAAGATAAGAGCAGAACACGGGAGCAGGTGATGGTGGTTTGCATTGGGAGTGGCAGCAGCAACTGAGAAGACGCCTATTCCAAAAGTACTTTGGAGGTGAGCTTGATGAACTTTCTGGCAGTTTATCTATGGCAAATAGGATGAGGGACCACCATGGAAAGAAGACTCTAGACTCTAGAAAAATTTTGGCTTAAACAACTGTGTGTATTCAGTTTCCATTTACTGAAATGGGAAAAGGTATGGAGGAGAAGAGATGTTTACGAAAGAAATCAAGAGTTTTGTGTTAAGCCTGCAGATGTTTCTGGAACATTTAAGTCACGATATGATGTACACAGATAGATATCCAAGATATCCTCATATACTTGTGCAGCTAATGCTTTCTGCAAAGGCACCCACACATCTCTCCAGAGGAAACATTTTTTAAAAAATGCCACACAAAGACTCAGAATATGCTAGATGAAATGCTGCTGTGATTCGGTTCCAAATTCTAAGTCTCAATACCCAAAGTATTTTTCAAATCTAAACTCCATTTACAGTCTGCAGAACATACAAGCATTAGAATCGTTCTCCCTTTAAGCATTCTAATCTGTAACATGTAGCATATTTCTGTTATGTCCAGTTGGAGATATTTTATTCCTTACCCTTCACCTCAGGTGGCCTGCCTGCTGTTATTTTCAAAAGATTAATCCTGGGGGCTATATTGCATAAGACTGCTCTTTATTTGACCTGAAACATTCCTTCACTCCTAACAGACAGGATGTGGCCTAATAGGAAAGGGTTCAGGAAGCTCCAGCCCTAGTACAGCTGGCGTCCATCCTCTGGCTATCGTTGCCAACAAGGCTAGGGGATGGTTACTCTTCTGAGCATGTTGGACTCTGCAGCTGGGAAGGTGCAATTCTCTGGGAATAGCCTCTAATTGGGCCCCACAGTGGGTGGCATGTTTATCTTTCTCCTTGGATAACAAAAAGTCAACTAGGAACACATGTTTCTATGACAACAATAAATTTAAAGGGGATGCTAAATCCTTGAAAATGTGGACACAGGAAAAGAGGAAGAGAGAAATTAGCCTAATTTAGAAGGCAGTAACTTGGTAGTACATTGAGTCTCTTTTTATTTCAACTTAATTCCCATCTAAATTGACATGGGATAAAAGACTTTGGTGATGAAAATATGTGAAAAAATAAATAGTGCTCTAAAGAATGTAGTCTGTACACCACTAAAGAGGGAGGTCCTAATTTGGTACAACAAGCTAGTGGTCTTATGTCAGTAAATGATACTATCAATTTTCAAAATAAATATTTTATTGTTTAGTATTGAAAATGACTTAATCTAGTTTGCCTTCTGCCCTTATTTAAAAACCACATTTGTAAATATCATACCTAGAAAAATGTATTTTGTCACTGTGTTTTCTTTTGTGTCCAATTCATTTTATGATGCCATGATTTTGCTATTTTTCAGCACATGGGCACCAATGTGGAAACATTTCATCAGCATTACATAGTGAAATGGGAGAAAGAGGGGAAAAAAAACAGTAAGAATGAGAAAATCTAGTGGAAGGACGGCCCTATTCAGAATTCTTAATATTTAAAAGGAACAGAGAGTGTGGGAGTGACAATCATACAGAAAAACAACACCCCCAGAGCAGCATACAGTGTCAATTCTTTCAATGTACAAAAATAGGAAGAAATACACCGTAGAATATTGGACAATATTCTCTTCTAAACTATTTTAGGAATAGCAAGGAAAGACATCAAGTAGAATTTTATTTTTGTTTTAAAAATTACAGATACAATGTGTCCTTGTGAATTCTTCAGAGAATTCACAAGAATATGGAAAATTGAAATTCCTTTGACTGTTTTCTCCTCTCTCCTGCTGTACAGAGGTAAGCTCTGTAGAAGTGTGTTGTGTTTCCAGAGTTGATCCAATTGCACTTTAAGGGGACTTGGAGAGGAGGCAGCATGAAGTAATGGAAAAGCAGCAAGATGGAAAAGTACTTCCCAGGTCTGCCGTTCTGTGGCTTTTGGGAGAATCACCATAGCTTCCTTGGGACTCTGATTTCTGATGTGTAAAATGAGATAGCTCCCAGGAAAGGTGGGGCAGGATTTACCACCAGCAGGGGGGAGGGGGGAGTACTGGAAACCTACCTGTAGGGAAATTTTGGTATTTGTATGTGTGTTAAAAGAAGCAAATTCCTATGAAAAAATTAAAAATTAATAGGATGTATGTAATACAAAAAGAAAAAAGGAAGAAAAGGAATAATCAAAATTGGTTCCAAAGCAGAATATTTTAATAATGTATGTTACAACAAAATGCAAGCTGGAAGCCAAAATAATAAACTATTTTTAGACTTAAAAATTACCTTTTCTATTAAGTTAGAGCACACAAGAAAACACATTTTAACCAATTAAATCGAAATTTTAAATTTGGGCAATTTTGTTTGTCATAATGACTAGGAGAGCCTTCTGAAGTTTGTTTCCCTCAGAGCAGGGATACTAGCTCTCTCCAAAGGACAATGAAGAATTTTTCCACCCCAAATGTCAGCAGCACCCCATCTCAGAAAAAACTGGAGCATTATCGAGATCTCTTCCAACTGACAAGGCCCAGTATAGAAAAGTAATTGGTGACATCGACCAATATTAACACTTCTTGGCTTACAAAGTGAATTTCCTTCTTAAACCCCAAATTTTTGTACATTCCTTGACTGTTTTATTTAGATTAAAAATTTTTTGTATGTTCTAACTAAATAGAAAAGGTAGTCTTGAAATCTAAAAATAGCTTATTATTTTGGCTTCCAGCTTTCAGTTTACTGTAATATACATTATTAAAATATTCTGCTGTGGAACCAGGTTTGACTATTCTTTTTCTCCCATTTTTCTTTTCTTATTATATACATCTCATTAGTTTTTCTTTTCTCATAGGAGTTTGCCTCTTTTATCACACACACAAATACCAAAGAAGACACTGTAATAATACATGTAAATGCACACTACAGCCTAGAGGCTTCAAAACTGATGCTGCATTCAAGTGAGGTTTAAACGATTGTTTAACATTTAATTACTTTCTAAATTGTTCCACATGCTTCATGGGGGCCCAGTAATCAAATCCTTCTTCTATTAATTTTATTTCAAGAAAGTCCAGTCTAAAACTTGACCTAATAATAATAATAATAATCAAGATGTATAGAACTATATTTTACATTTGTATAATGTATAATGTAAATGTATATCTATAGCTTATTTCTTCTAATGCCTTCACAAAAATCATCTTCTGTGATCTCACAACAAATTTGAGACGCTGGTTATTATTTTCATTTTGTAGGTAAGAAAAAAAAAGAATACTGCAGAGCATCTTCTTGTAACAAACTCATTTTTTTCAGGGGTTTAAAAAACACCCATGTGAACTTTATTTTTTCCAATACTCTTAATCTGGCGAGGTTCTTTCATACAGCAATAAATAGCATTTGCTGTCTTTGAGAAAAAGCCAGCTGGCTTTCTCTTCCTACTGAGGTAAACAGAAGGCTGCCTGCTTGCCTTGAGTCTGCTCTTGCTAATTAAAGGATTTCTGTTCTGTTTCACTTTAAGAACCTTCTGGAAGATGGTAGTTCCTTTTTTCCTTCAATCCTCTATGCAGCTCAGTGTTAGAGTTTCTCTTTCCATGGAGATGACAGTGAAAAAATACCTAAGATCTACAAAGCAAAAGCAAAAGAATATCTGAATAAGGAATTAATCCATATATGGAATGAGAATCATACGTTTTTATCTCTACTCAAATTTAAACTTAAACAAAGATCCAGCAAAGTCCTTTGACTTTAGAGGCTTAATGTAAACACACTTAACTAGTTTTTTAGTTGAAAATCGTGAAGATCAAATAAAGATTTCTCTTTCTCCCCCACTTCCACTCAGCCCTTACTAAAACTTATTTGGCCAGGACTAAGATATTAAGCTTGAGTTTTTGCAGCCCAATTTCCTCCCATTTCAGCTAAAGTAGATTTTGTCTTGCCAAGAGATTTCTGGACATATTTATGTAAATGGAGGTTATAGCAGGTCAAGGGATAGAATGATGGCAAAGGAGAAAAATCTGAGATCAATAAATCAAAGGTCAAGGGAGAGTCTGGGGTAGTCTAGAAAGGAGGAGGAGAGAGATTTGGGGGAGCCATTTCTTTTGGGGAGATATTTTAAAATAAGAGATATCATGTGAAGACATTTATTAGAAGTTTTTCTAAGTGTTAAGAATATATTGTCCAGCTCATCCTTGTTGGCAATTTCAAGAGAGACCCCAGTAAAGATGCAAATTGCTTCTAACTCCTTCTCGGTTGGCAGGATGTTGTTTGTTGAAAGTAGTGTTGGCATTGGACCTTGAGAATGCTAGTTTTTATGTGCATTACATTTGAAGGTTGAAATTTTCTTGTGGAAAAGTCATTATACATTCAAAAACATTAACTGCCTTCTGTTTATAGTTGGAATTTTTTCACATGACTACTATCAAGCAAGACTAGGAAGTAAAAGAAATAATAATGAGATCCAAATACAAGCCAGAAATATGCCTATATTTATTTTTGTTTATTTTTACTTAACTCTTCTTGAATCTTTTTTTTTCTCCCTCTCTGAAACTTTTCTTGTACTGGTAATCACTCAAGTATTAAAAAATGAAAAATTTTGGAAAACGAAAACTGTTCATGTTTTTCAAGTTAATTCAATATTTTAATATCCACCCTGTCGCAAGAATGTGGAGAATATAAACATGAACGTGAAAGATTGCCTCCTTTTAATAAGGAAGTATTATACAAATTCACCAGCACACATGGTACAAGATGAAACAAGAAAGATGCTCGTTACACGCACGCTAATATAAGCCTAAACAGAGAAGAGAGCTACAACAGAAACCCTTCCCAAATCGTGTTGTTACCTCCATTTATTATTCAGTGAATCCTGAGAGTTTGGGAAAACAAGACATTGTCCATTTCCCTCTTACCCTATGATTTTACTAAAGAGTCATCTTTAGATAATTAAGGTTTTTTGAAAATATGAATTATTTATTTATCCCCAAAGTCACATATGCAGACCAGAAATCTCTACTTTCCCAGAAATGAAGTAGTTTTCAAGCATCACCATTTCTCCTAAGAAAACTTCCTAAAATTTAGAAAAATAGAGTAGAAACTCTTCAAAGTCCTTTTAGTATCATTTCTTGTCCTGTCCAGATGGATATTTTTGATTGACATATTTTTACATCATTTCCTTCATGCAGTTAGATAAATTGCTGCTTTTATGCCTGCTCATGGCCCCAGTTCTGACAAATAAAACTTAAAAGGATATTTACAATTATATCTATAATTGGAGCAAAGTCAAAGCTCCATGTATTCTACCTTCAGACTGGTTATGAAAACTTGGCATCATTTGGGTCTCTACCACTAAATCTGAACAAATGTGATAAGTGATTAGTGTGTATGGTTTTAAAAATAAAATCTTGGAGGCTAAAGCACAATTCAGCTTCTTTGAAGTTGACAAATCATTGGGTATTTTGTAACTGATTCGTTGTCAGTCTTTGACAAAATTCCCTACCTTTTACTTCAACTCTCTGTCTTCATTTTGTTGCTTTAGTTGATTCTGTCTCAACACTGAGGACACTGCTTCCTCTGCAGTCCTCTCAAGTGGTGACTTTAACCCCAGAACCCTAGATCTGGCTCTTTTCTCTCCTGATCACTCCAACCAGGTGTCCTCTCTGCTGTTCCAGAAACTGCTCATTGCAAGCCACACTCGCTCTCTCCATGTTATCGGAATATACCAGCTTTCTGCTGCTGTCATCTACCAAGCCCTAGGTCACCGTATTGATTTCTTAAGGCATTTAGCTCCTAGCACAGCCATTTTCCCAACATTGTTTATGTGATGATTTATGATGATTTCAATATCCACATACACAACCTTCCAATTTCCTGGCCTCTCTGTTCCCTGACATTCACTCCCTTCATTGACACTGGCCTTCACACCATCTCAGTTCATGACTGTCATGGTCATACTTACAACAGCCTCCTTACTGCTCCCCAAACACGTTAAACACTACCTCATCTCTGAGTCTTTGTACTTGCTCTGTTCTGCCCTTAGAAATGTTCTTCCTCAAGATATTTGCTGGCAACATTTTACCACCTTCAAATCTCATCCCCCTTTTCAGAATCCTCTCTCACTTTCTTTCTCAAAGAGCAACTCTTCCCAATCCCTGACACTTCCTGTCCCCCACCACCCTGCTTAGTTACATTTTTTTCACACCACTCGAAAGTCTCTGACATATATGATTTATTTGTGTATTTGTTTATTTCTCCACTCATATTAGACTGGAACTCCAGAAAGGCAGAAATGTTTATTTGTTTTATTCAGTGCTGTATCCCCAGCATCTGAAATATATAACATATGTGTGTGTGTGTATCACTGTGTGTGTATATATGCTTATAGTTAATATATATGCCAGATAGTAAAAAGGCAGTATATAGTTGATAAATAAATCATTAGTTCCTCTCCTTTAAAAAGTGTGGTATAATATATATTCATAATTAAATGAATATTTTGGAATTGATATAAAGTTGTGATAACTATAGAAACAGCCCCAACCTGGAATGGTGAGTGACTAAGGCATTGTTCACTCAGATTCAGTTGAACTGTCTTTGCCCAACACCACGTAAATCCTGACTTCAGTTTTTACGTAAAATTCTACTTTAATGGTGTCAGGTATAGAGAATGATTTCAGCATATTTTGCCAATTAGCAAAGATAACAAAACATTGTAACATCAAATTTCTTAATTACTTCTAGTAGATTTTTAACTGGAAGTCAGATGTGCCTTAAAACTAATAGAAATTTGGTTAATCTTTTTTTGGCCCATGCTTGTTATTAAAACTCAACTCTAAAATCCCTTTCATGCCTCGTTAATAAATTTTAAGAGGAAACTAGACGTATTTTCCTCAGTCTCTGTAATAATTATACAAAAATAATAACCACCACAACAATAGTTTTTATTATTTGAGCTCACTCTGTATACTGAGAACAATGTTGTTTATTTATTTATTATTATAATGCTAATCTTCACTAGAGTGCTATAAGGAAAGACTTTCAGAAGGAAGCAAGATTTAAGCTGAGACACACGATTCAGTAGGAAACAGTTAAGAAAATGATTTGGACTTTAGGAAGGACAAAGTAATCCTGGCAGAAGGAATAGCAATTCAAAGGCCTAGTGCTCAGAACAAATATAGCAAATAGTACAGATTATTGCATATGCAATTAATACATGCAGTTTTCCAGGGCTTAAATGTAGGCTTCACTCACAGCTGCAAAAAACGTGTTGGGTGGGTGTGAACAAATGGCCAGAGTAGAACTTCAAGCTTAGTCCAAAGCTAAGTTTTTAAAGTATGCATGAGCTACAGTGACATTAAAGACTTCAGATTTTATCTAGAAAATATGGTAATTTTTGCCCTTCTTTTTTCTTTTTCACTTTCTTTTTCTACCCTTCCTCTTGTTCTTCTTCTCTTCCCCTTTTCTGTTTTCTTTACTTTTTTTTTTTTTGCCTCTATTCTCCCATTACTTCTTCCCCCTCCAGCCCTATATTTTATTTAGACACAAGAAGTGTCATTAATACATTCAATTAATCTATGTTGAATATGTGCATAAAGCATTCTGCTAGACTCTGAGCAAGTTTACTTGGCAAGACAGTTCTGATTCTATCCTTCATGAAACTTAGAGTCTGACGGACAAGCTAGAAGTGTTCAGGGAAATGAAATAAACCAAGTGTCACTTGAAATTCAAAGTAGGAGAACGTCATGAGATGAGGCCAGAGAATAAAGGCAGGAACACATCACAGAGTATTGCAAATTAGATGAGGAATTTCAGTTTTACGCTAAGAACAAAGGGAAGACATTGAAGTAGTTTAAGCATGGGAATGACATGATTTGTGTTTGTGAAAGATCACCCCAGCTCTGTGTGGAGAATCAATGAGTAGAGGGGAGGAGTGGATGAGCCCTCAATAAATACACTACTGGTATTCCCTGTAGAAAAGATGGTAACTGGGAACAAGAATGTGGTAATGGTGGTAGGAGAGGATAAGTTTACAGCAAATGGTAGAGGCAGATCAGAAGAGGGGATGGAGAGGGTTCTGGTCAAGATGGTGGAATAGATGGTCTGCAGTGTCACTCTCTCCCACAAATCAACCAAATTTAAAACTATAAAAATGTAACATCAGCCAAGGTGGGGCCACTGGAGCTCAGGGGAAGAGGAGGAGAGACCTATGGAGTTCATGAAGGCAGGAGAAATCACGATGAGAGAAAGAAAAAAACTGCTCTGATTGTTTCAGGCCACGGCTACTTTAAGGCTAGAGCTACTGAGCACATGGAGCGGCAGCTCTGCCCTTTGGATGGAGTTACTTGGAGGCAGCAGGGGAGAAGAGGGCCTTGGTGGCCCCCAGGACAGCAAGACCACTAATAGGGTTCCCATGGACCCACGCAGGAGTGAGGAGTCGGAACAAATGAAAAAGGGGAGCCGTTCAGAGGCTGGTGAGTCATTGCAAGAGACAGCATTGGGCCGGTCCCATGGGAAGTGTTTGGAGCGTGGGAGGTGGGTGAGATGGGAACACCGGGAGAACACTGGGACACAGCAAGGACAACCTGCCCCCCAATCAACACAGGACCACTCAGAGGAGACTAGTCACAAATGCAGAATTGCATGGGGTGCAGTTTGATGAAAAAACTCAGGCCCAGATCAGAGATTCTAAAGAATACAGATCCACCGGGTCTCTGGAGAGCCGCAAGTACCTATAAGGTCAACCATTAAACCCTGAGCTGCACAAAAAGCCTTCCCTAGGGAAACAGCAGCAAAGCAGCAATTTAAACAACCACACACTCAAGCACTGGTTCCCACAGGAAGTTCCCCTGTGTTGGAAGCAAAGGACAAAAAATTAGTTCTGGCCTAGGCACACCACCAGCACCTTGGAGCCTGCCTGGTAATTGGAGGCTTAGATCCAGGGACTGGACACCACTCCCACTTCCAGGCAAACCTGTGCCAGTGCCTCGGGGCCAGCACAGTGACCTGAGGCATGGAGAAGGGGACCGGACCTCTCTCCCACAACCAGGCACACCATGCCTGCACCTCAAGGCCTGCTCAGGGACCCAAGGCATGGAACAGGGGATCAGACCTCTCTCCCACAACAATGCACACTTAGCCAGCACCTTGGGTCCTGCCCAGTGACCCAAGGTATGGAGACAGAGACCAGACCCTCCTCCCACAACCAGGCACACCATGCCAGCACCTCGGGGCCTGCCCAGGGACCCAGGGCATGGAGAAGGGGACTGGACCTCTCCCATGTTGGGCCTTAAAAACTAATGCCACCTTAAGTGACATTACAAGTGGCACCATTATGGGCCTACAAGGGCATATTAACGTGGCAGCCTAAGATGGCGCCAGGAGGAAGTAGGGTGGGAGTGTCTGCAGGAACCTTGCCCTAGCCCTTATTGGCCAAATACGCGCTTCCACGCTCGTGGACATTGCGTGATTGCAATAGCTAGGCGTTAAAATAGGATGCATGCTCTCTTGACCTTTAAGCTGATAGGATTATGTTAAAACCTCCCCTCCACATCCGCCTATAAAAGCAAGTGCTTGTGTGATAATAAACTGAACTGCTTGACAGAACCCCCACCGCATCTGAGTGTTCTTTAACAGGCTGGTTGGGGCCAGCGTACTCACCTCTCTTCACGGCTCTCTTCCTCTGTCTCCTCCCAACGGGGACCAGGGAAAGAGGAATCTGGGCAATCCGCCCGCCCACCAGAAGGGACACCAAGGGAGGGACTGAAAGCAAGGCAAGGGCTGTTCGGGTCAGCCGGAGGCAGACCCAACACTCCCACAACCAGGCACACCAAGCAAGTGTCTCGAGGCCTGTCCAGGGACCCAGGGCATGGAGAAGGGGACCAGACCTCTCTCCCACAACCAGGCACACTGTGCCAGCACCTCAGGGCCCACCCAGGGACCCAGGGCATGGAGAAGGGGACTGGACCACCCTCCCATAGCAAGGCACACCATCCCAGTGCCTCAGGGCCCACCCAGGGCATGGAGACGGGGACTGGACCCTCCTCCCACAACCAGGCATGGCACACCACATGCCTCAGGGCCCACACAGAGACCTGGGGCATGGAGAAGGGGACCAGACCGCCTTCCCTCAACCAGGCACACCATGCCAGCACCCCAGGGCCTACACAGGGACCTGGGGCATGGAGAAAGAGACTGGATCCCCCTCCCTGAACCAGGCACACCAAACCAGATCCTTGGGTCTCATCTGGTGACCTGAGGCATGGAGAAGGGGACTGGACACACCTCCCACAACCTGACACATGGCATCAGCGAATTGGGGCCTGCCCAGGGACCAGACACATTCCACAACCAGGCATACTGCCAGTGCCAAGGAGCATACCAGAAACAGCACCTCCATGTAGGTGGCCCACTGCAGCCTCCACAATAACCATGGCTGCCGTGAAAGCAACTAGACACCACAAACACCACACACATGGTCCACCAACCACTGGAGTGCATTCACACAAGGAGAGTCACCAGCAGAGTCAAAGAAAAGAAGAGGATGTCTCTCTCCACAAAGCCCATTTCAGAGTGACAGAAGCAGCATCTGCTCTACGATAATATTAGGGGACCGATCACATCTCTCAGCATTAGACAGATCATCTAGGCAACAAATTAACAGAGTAACCATGATTCTTTCAGAAGGAGAGAAGAAATCTAGGGTAATTAGAGGGGCGAGGGGGAGGAAATGGGGACAGGAGAGAGATTGGACAAGGGGCATAAAGAATAATTATGATTTCTAACAATACGTATGCTAGTAATATTGATTTGATCAACATATCTCAATGTTCAGCCCCCAAAATATGTATAATCTATTTTGATTCAATAAGTAAAATAAATTTTGAAAAAAGGAAAATTATGTCCTCTATGACAATCAAATCAAATACTATATTGAAGTATGTACCAAATGAATAAAGTAGAGCTATTCCAGAAAAACAAAAAAAAGAAGAAGAAGAAGAAGAGCGGATAGAGATGACGTATTCTATTTGAAAGAAATTTGAGATAAGCTCACCAGAAACTGACCTAACTTTACCCCCCACCACACGCACAATAAATAAATAAATAAGCACTTTCTCCTCCAGCTATTCATTTACGTCCTCTCCTTCACAATATAATTTTCACAATATAGATTTTTTTTAATTCACCTCTACTTTTAGTCCCTCTCTTCAGCGTTGTTTCCATTCCTCTGTGCCACTAAAGTCATTTTTAATATGTACTCACATAACCTCAATAACACTCAAACTATTGGACATTTTCCACTCTTGACTGCTCAGCATCATTAAATTGCCTCTTTCCAGAACACTCTATTCTGTTGACTTCCATGACATTAAATTCTCCTGCCACCTCTGTGGCTACTTTTACCCTACCTTTTTTTTTTTTTTTTTTTTTTGGCCAGTTTGGCTCACACTTCTCTGCCTGGCTTTTAAATGTTGTAGCTAGTCATGGTACAGTCCTAGGCCTTCTCCTATTTTCACTCAACATTATATTTCCATGCCAGCTTATCCAAGGACATGCCTCTTAAATTTATTCATTCTATACAACTTTTCTGAATTACAGATGCAAGTCTCATTGCGTATGTTAGATTTCCTTTTTAATTCTTTACAAACACCTCAAACTCAACATGTCTGGCCATAGACAGGAAGAGTAGAGAAGAAGGAGGTCAGAGGTAGGTGGATATGTATGACTGTGGATGTCAGTGGCTTGGATCTAGCGAAGGGAAAAATCTTTTCCATAAGGTCAAGAAATTGGGAAGTTAGGGGATTGGATATCTTTTCCATTAGAACATGGAAGTTACCTAGAAAAATGGTCTGAATTGGGTATTAAAGAAGTCTTTGAGTCAGGTACAAGGTTTGATAACATGTTTCTATTATCAATTATTTTGAGATGAGTAAAAAAGAGAGGTGGCTGACTGTATTTGAATAATAGGAGAGAAAATAACATGATATAAATTAAAGGCACAAACTAAAACTTTGAGAATAAACAGACCATATAATACATAGGGCAGCAAAGTGATCAAGTTATCTAAATTACTATTTCAATATTATCATTTATTCAATGATCAATGGATGCATTAATTTGCAAAATCAATCTAAAATCTAAATTTTAAAGTTACTCCGTAGACAAAATGCATTTTAAAATTTAGAGAAAGTGGCTGTTTCCTAAAAATATACCATTTTTACTCCAGGTAGCAGAGAAAGTGAATAAACTAATAACCATAGTAGAGGTCAGAAAAGTAACAAAAGAAAAACTTTAAAAAACAAAACAAAATAAAAAACACCTGGTCCAGTTGTTTTACCTCTTATTTCTTAATAACTATAATAGTTTTCTTGGGCTTCCATAACAAAGTACCACAGACTGGGTGGCTTAAACAACAGAAATTATTTTCTGATGGTTCTGAAGGCTAGAAGTTAAAGATCATGGTGCCACCAGGGTTGGTTTCTGGAGAGGCCTCTCTTCCTGGCTTGCAGATGTCCTCACATGGCTGATTCTTCTGTGCATAGGTGGAGAGACATCTTTGATGTGTCTTCCTCTTCTTGTAAGAACACCAGTCCTATAGGATCAGGGCCCCAGCTTATAATCTCGTTTAACCTTAATGACCACCCTGAAGTCCCTGTCTCCAAATACAGTCACATCGATGGTTACAGCTTTAACTTATGAGTTTTGGAGGGACATAATTCAATTCATAATAGACTAGGTAATTTCTGTTCCTTAAACTACTACACGCTATGGGGAAGGGGGGGTGGATATGGACATCGATCTCTGTCAAAAATAGAAAAGAACGGTTCCCAACTATTTTTATAAGGCCATAAACTTAATAACAAAACATAATAGAGACATTACATGAAAATAAAATTACAGCCAATCTTATGCATGACTATAAAAGCCAAATTTCACCCCCCCCCAAAAAATAGCAAACTGCATTAGGCAATGTATTACAAACATGTAATCAAAATAAGTTAATGAAAGAAGCACAAGATTGGTTAACATTTGTAAGTTTTTAATAATTTATCTCATTAAAAATGAGAAAAAGCATATCATTATATCAATAGATGGGACAAAAGCATATAAAAAACTTCAACATGCATTTGTGATTAAAAAACTCAGCAAACTACAAATAGGAAAAAAAAAATTGTACTTTGATAATAGTTATGTAGTTAATGGAAAAAATGTTGAAAGCTTTCCTTTGAAATTGGAATAAAAAGATAATAATTCTTAACATCATACTGGAGGTCTTGGCAAATGGAAAGGGCAAGTAAGAAAAATAAAAGGCCTAGTGACTAGAAATTGAAAAAGAAAACTTTCATTATTTGTGGAGGACATTATTGTGTTGTTGAAAATCCAAAATAATCTATAGAAAACCATCGGAACTACTAAGTAAATTTGGCAAGGTCACCAATTATCAATGTGCAAAAATTAATTGTATTTTTCACTCCAACAGCACATAGAAAAAAATGAATACAATCTGGAATGGCATAAAAAAAGGAATAAATCTTTCTTTAGAAAATGTGTAACATTTCTGCAAGAAACCAAGAATCAGTATAAGAGGAATGAGAGAAAACCTAATAACATACAGGGATATACAAGACTTATAACATGCTAAAAAAGACTCAATATTGTTATTTTGCCAATCTCCCTAATTGATTTATAGATCCACTTTAATTGAATTTCAGTCAATTTTGTTTTCTAAGACAAATCAGCATTTTCACCTAAAACCAACTTGTACAGAAGAACAAAGATGAAGGTTTATTATAAATACCATAATTAAGAGAGTGCAACATTAAAGCAAAAATAGACAAATAGACCAAAGGAACGAAATATAGAATCCAAAAATAGAAGTGCATGTCTATTAATTGTTTGTTTAGCTTAACAAAGGTGGAACAGATAAATAGATATATGTAGACATATAGATATATAGAGAGAAATAGAGATAATATAGATATAGATAGATATATCTCTTTCCTATTGGTTTTGTTTCTCTGGGAAACCCAGACTAATACAGGTATGATCCCATTTACACTAAGTTCAGATCTATGAAAAACTTTTCTATGAAGTTAGAAGTCACTTGATTAGTTAATTTAATGAGAAGGGTTTGGCATATGTACAGGTCATGTTTTATTTCTCATCTGAAATTAATTTTCATGTGTTTTCACTTTGTGATCATTAATCAAACTCTGTACTTACAATCTGGCATTTTACTGTATGCAGACTTACTTCAACCAAAATTACTTTTAGTAGTATGGACATTTTCACAATGTTAATTCTTCCAATCCAAGAGCATGGGATATCTTTCCATCTTCTTGTGTCCTCTTTAATTTCTCTTACCCAAAGTGATCTACAGATTCAATGCAATCCCCATCAAAATTCCAATGACATTTTTCTCTGAAATGGAAAAAGCTATCCTAACATTTATATGGAATAACAAAAGATAACGAATGGCCAAGGCAATTCTGAGCAAAAAATATAAAGCTGGAGGCATAACACTACCTGACTTTAAACTATACTACAAAGCTATAATAACCAACAGCATGGTACTGACAAAAAACCAGACACATGGTTCAGTGAAATAGAATAGAGAATCCAGAAATCACCCCATACACCTACAACCATCTGATCTTTGACAAAGGCACTAAGTCCACACACTGGAGAAGAGACTGTCTCTTCAGCAAATGGTGCTGGGAAAACTGTATATTCATATACAAGAGAATGAAACTTGACCCACACCTCTCAACATATATCAAAATCAATGCAAAATGTTTTAAAGAATTAAATATACACCCTGAAACAATAAAACTCCTTAAAGAAAACATAGGGGAAACACTCCAGGAAGTAGAATTGGGTACAAACTTCATGAATATGACCCCAAAAGCACAGGCAATCAAAGGAAAAATAAACAAATAGGATTATATCAAACTAAGAAGCCTCTGCACAGCAAAAGAAACAATTAACAGAGTGAAAAGACAACCAACAGAGTGGGAGAAATATTTGCAAAATATGCACCTGCAAAGGATTAATATCCAGAATATACAAAGAATTCAAACAACTTTACAGCAAAAAAAACAAATAACCCAATTACAAAATGGACAAAGGAGCTGAATAGGCATTTCTCAAAGAAAGATATACGAATGGCCAACAGACATGTGAAGAAATGCTCAACATCACTCAGCATTCAGGAAATGCAAATCAAAACCACTTTGAGAGACCATCTCACTCCAGTTAGGATGGCTAATATCCAAAAGACTGAGAATGATAAATGCTGGTGAGGTTGTGGAGAAAAAGAAACCCTCCTACACTGTCGGTGGGACCGCAAAATGGTGCAGCCTCTATGGAAAATGGTATGAAGGTTCATCAAACAATTGCAGATAGATCTACCATATGACCCAGCTATTCCACTGCTGGGAATATACCCAGAGGAATGTAAATCATCATGCAAAAGGGATACCTGTACTCCCATGTTTCTTGCAGCACTATTTACAATAGCCAAGAGTTGGAACCAGCCCAAATGTCCATCATCAGATGAGTGGATAAGGAAAATGTGATATATCTTCACAATGGAATGCTGCTCTGCTATAAAAAGGAATGAAATACTGCCATTCACAGCAACATGGATGGACTTAGAAGAAATTATATTAAGTGAAACAAGTCAGGCACAGAAAGAGAAATACTACATGTTCTCACTTATTGCTGGGAGCTAAAAATCAATCAATAAATATACAAACAAATGGGGTGGGGGCAGGGAAGAAGCACAACAATCACAACAATTCCCTGAACTTGTTAAGACAAGTGAACAGATATGATGTAGTGGGGGAGGGAAGTGGGGAGAGGGAAGAGGGAAAGAGGAACTGGTAAAGCGACATGAAAATCAACTACATTGTATATTGATAAATTAAAATTAAAATTTAAAAAATATTTTAAAAAATATAACCCTTGGAAATGAAGAATCAAAACTGTCTTTACTTGTAGTTTATGTTATTTCGTGTATAAAAAATCTAAATAATCTTTAGATAGGTAAAACATTATAATATACAAATGATTTTATGGAGTTTGCTGGTTATGAGATCAATACATAAATTTTAATTTTTTTCTAAATATAAGTAGCAGTCACAATAATATACCAAATATCTAGGAAAATGTGACAAAGATTATCATGACTTCTGTACAGAAACACATAACTTTATTGAGATAAATTAAGACTAAAATAAATGGAGATATAGTTATAAATCAAAAACCTCAGTATTTTGAAGACGGCAATTTTTCTTAGACTGATATATAAATGCAGTACTATTCAGATACAAACCTAAATGAATTTCTGTACATGTGAATTTGTGTGTTTGTGATTTAAAAAGCCTGTTCTAAAGTATAAATGGACATGAAAAAGGACAAGAATAGTCAAAACACTCTTGAAGAAAAAGTTGTGAAGCCTTCTGCACATCAAAACTTTGTGTTAAAGCTACCTAATAAAGCCAGTGTGATACTGTTGCAAGGGTAAACATGATGACCAACTGAATAGAACAGAGACAGAGTCTAGAAAAATAAGTATTCATGTATAGACACTTGGATTATTAAAAAGTGACACTGAAAAGTAGAGAAACAACTATCATCTTTAGGGGGTGATTGTCAAATGAATATGCTCTTGATCCTTACCTAGTACCATAATGTCAGTTCTAGGAGGTGTGAAGATTTAAAACTGAAAGTAAATAAACAAAGCTTCCCAAGGGTACTATAGGAGAAAATTCTTCATCAGCTTGGGGTAAGGAACTGTACTTTAAAGAGGACACACAAAATGCACTGATCATAAAAGAAAGGATTGGTACAATGGACTACATGAAATTAAGAATTTGTTTACTGTGACACAGAAAATAGAAAGGCAATCCATAGAGTGGGAGAGCAGATTTAAATTGTATGTAATAAATAAAGGGAATGTTTCCAGAATACATAAAGAATTCCTACAAATCAGTAAGAAAAATACAATTGTATAGATAGAAGTGCAAAAGAACTTGAGCAAGACCCTCACAAAAGAAGACATCCTGAAGGCAACAAAACAAAATCAAACACACACACACACACACACACACACACACACATTCCACAAAACAAATACACTAAAAAGATATAAAAAAGTCCTCCACTTGATCAAGAAATCAGAAAGTTTCCATTAAAACTACAATGAGAACTGAGGATTCTGGGAAGATGGTGGAGTAGGAAGCACACTATTCAGCCTCCCCACCTAGACAATAACAGCACTGGCAGAATCCGCCTGATGTAACTATTTGGAACACTGGGTTCTAATGAAGGCTTGCAACTCCCAGGGGAAGGCTTGGTTGGGAAACTGCAATTAATTTTGGCTAATTCCATCTTTTAGCTCAGTAGCAGCTACACATCCCCTACTCCTAGCCCCTTGGTGAGAAGCTGTGCACATTTTCTTGGAGCAGATTTCAAATGGCTTGCCAGAGCCAGGGTGGGCATAAAAGACCCTACCCCCCAAATATCCAATCACTGCTCCAAACTGGGCTGATTGCTGCTCCCAATCACAGAAGTACAGACAGAAGTGGGCAGACATTGTTGCACCTCCCTGGATTACTGCAATCAACTTCCCTTCTGGCAGAAGTGACTTCCAGAGGATTTAAAGGACCAGTGCCTTTTTATCCTCCATTTTAGTTTTTTTTTTCTTTTCTTTTCATTCTTTGAAAGTCAAACATTAACTACTAGAACATTCAAAAGAACTGTAGCTGTAGGGGATATTAGAAAGTCACTGTATATATCAATGGAAATGTGGGAAAGGTACAGGCTTAAAATATAACTGAGAAGATCATATGTCTCCACCTCAGGCTGATCCTCAGCACAGACACAGCCCAGGACAATAAAAAAACAAAACAAAACAAAAAGAACAAAACACATGCAAAAACCAGCAAGCCTTGAGGAAGGTGGAGAATCTAATTTTCAGAGTTACAACATTATTAGATTCAAGTGCTCAGTTTTCAACCCAAATTCACAAAGCATACAAAGCAACAGAAATGTATTGCCCATTCAGAGGGAAAACTAAATAAACCACCAGAAACTGTCACTGAGAAACATTAGATGGCAGATCTACTAGACAAAGACTTTAAAACAACTGTCTTAAAGATTCTCAAAGAATTAAATAAATACATGGAAAAATTGAAAAGAAAATATATAAACAAAATAAAAATACCAATAAAGAGATAGAGAACCTTAAAAAAAGGGGGGGAAAGAAATTCTACAGCTAAAGTGTACAAAAACTGAAATGAAAAATTCACTAGAGGTATTCAAAGGCAGATTTCAGTAAGCAAAAGAAAAAAAATATGTTAAGTAAAATAAGACAGGCACAGAAAGTGGAAATGTTTATAGAATGCACACAAAAGGAAATGAGAAGGGAATTAAAATATTTTACTATCAAAATCATCTAACCACAAAGGAAGACAGTAATTCAGAAAACGAGAAATAAAAAAGCTATAAAGCATATAGAAAGCAAATAGCAAAATGACAGAAATAAGTCCCTTTTTATCCATATTACTTTAAATGTAAATAGATTAAATTTTCCAATCAGAAGACAGACTGGCAAATCGGATTAAAAAAAAAAATTTCAACTATATGCTGTCTCCAAGATGATCATTTTAGACATAAAGCCAGAAATAGGTTCAAAGTGAAAGTACAGGAAAAGATACTTCCTGCAAATCGTAAAGAAAAGAGAGCCAGTCTGGCTATAGTAGCATCAGACAAAATAGACTTTAAATTAAAGAAAGTTATAAGAAATAAAGAAAACATTATGTACTAATAAAAGTTTCAATACAGCAAGAAGACAATGAGAAACATTAATACACCTAATATCAGACCATAAAAATATATGAATTGATAGAACTGAAGAGAGAAATAAACAATTCTACAATAATCACTGGAGACTTTAATATCTTATTCTCAATAATGGATAGAACAACCAGACAAAAGATAACTAAGGAGATAGAGTACTTGTACAACCAGCTAGATCTTAAAGATACATACAGAATATTCTAACTAAGAAAAACAATATACATTCTTCTCAATTGCACAAGGTATGTTTTCCAGGATTGACTGGATGTTAGGTCACAAATTGCATCTCAACAGATTAAAAAGATTGATATCATACAGAGTATTTTCTCTAATCACAACAGGATGAAGTTAGAAATTAATAACAGATCACTTTGGGTAGTATGGACATTTTCACTATGTTGATTCTTCCAATCCAAGAGCATGGAATATCTTTCCATCTTCTTGTATCCTCTCTAATTTCTCTCAGCAGTGGTTTGTAGTTCTCATTATAGAGATTTTTCACCTCCTTGGTTAACTCAATTCCTAAGTATTTTATTTTTTTGGTGGCTATTGTAAATGGGCAGGCTTTCTTGATTTCTCCTTCTGCATGTTCACTATTGGAGAAAAGAAATGCTACTGATTTTTGTGTGTTGATTTTGTATCCTGCTACTGTGCTGAAATCATTTATCAATTCCAACAGTTTTTTTGTAGAGGTTTTAGGCTGTTCGATATATAGGATCATGTCATCTGCAAACAGGGACAGTTTGACTTCATCTTTTCCAATCTGGATGCCCTTTATTTCCTTCTCTTCTCTGATTGCTCTGGCTAGTACTTCCAACACTATGTTGAATAGGAGTGGTGAGAGTGGGCATCCTTGTCTAGTGCCTGTTCTTAAAGGAAAAGCTTTCAGCTTCTCCCCATTCAGGATGATATTGGCAGTGGGTTTGTCATATATGGCTTTAATTATGTTGAGATACTTTCCCTCTATACCTAACTTATAGAGGGTCTTTGTCATGAATGAGTGCTGAACTTTATCAAATGCTTTTTCAGCATCTATAGAGATGATCATATGGTCCTTGTGTTTGAGTTTATTAATATGGTGTATCACATTTATTGATTTGCGTATGTTGAACCAACCTTGCATCCCTGGGATGAATCCCACTTGATCGTGATGAATAATTTTTCGTATGTGTTGCTGTATTCTGTTTGCTAGTATTTTAGTGAGGATTTTTGCATCTATATTCATCAAGGATATCGGCCTGTAGTTTTCTTTTTTGGTTATATCTTTACCTGGTTTTGGAATCAGGATGATGTCTGCTTCATAGAATGAGTTTGGGAGATTTGCGTCCGTTTCAATCTTTTGGAATAGTTTGTAAAGAATCGGTGTCAATTCCTCTTTGAATGTTTGGTAAAATTCTGCTGTGAATCCATCTGGTCCTGGGCTTTTCTTTGTTGGGAGCCTTCTGATAACAGCTTCAATCTCCTTTATTGTTATTGGTCTGTTCAAATTTTCTACGTCTTCACGGTTCAGTTTTGGGAGCTTGTGTGTGTCCAGAAATTTATCCATTTCCTCCAGATTTTCAAATTTGTTGGCGTATAGTTGTTTATAGTAGTCTCGAATGATTCCTTGTATTTCAGATGAATCAGTTGTAATATCGCCTTTTTCATTTCTAATTTTTGTTATTTGAGTCTTCTCTCTTCTTTTTTTTGTTAGCCATGCTAATGGTTTGTCAATTTTATTTATCTTTTCAAAAAACCAACTTTTTGATTCGTTGATCTTTTGAATTGTTTTTTGGTTTTCAATTTCATTCAGTTCTGCTCTGATCTTAATGATTTCTTTCCGTCTGCTAACTTTAGGATTGGATTGTTCTTGTTTTTCCAGTTCTTTAAGGTGAAGTGTTAGGTTGTTCACTTGCCATCTTTCCATTCTTCTGAAGTGAGCATTTAATGCAATAAATTTTCCCCTCAATACTGCTTTTGCAGTATCCCACAGGTTTTGGTATGATGTATCATTGTTTTCATTAGTTTCAATAAACTTTTTGATTTCCTGCTTGATTTCTTCTTGGATCCATATGTCATTAAGTAGAATGCTGTTTAATTTCCATGTGTTTGTATAGTTTCCAGAGTTTTGTTTGTTATTAATTTCTAGTTTTAATCCACTGTGGTCTGAGAAGATACATGGGATAATTCCAATTTTTTTGAATTTATTGAGACTTGATTTGTGACCTAATATGTGATCTATCTTGGAGAATGATCCATGTGCTGATGAGAAGAATGAATATTCTGAGGTTGTTGGGTGGAATGTTCTGTAGATATCTGCCAATTCCAATTGGTCTAGAGTCTTGTTTAGATCTTGTGTGTCCATACTACCCAAAGTGATATACAAATTCAATGCAATCCCCATCAAAATTCCAAAGACATTTTTCTCAGAAATGGAAAAAACTATTCAGACATTTATATGGAACAATAAAAGACCACGAATAGCCAAAGCAATGCTCAGCAAAAAAAATAAAGCTGGAGGCATAACACTACCTGACTTTAAGCTATACTACAAAGCTATAATAACCAAAACAGTATGGTACTGGCATAAAAACAGACACACTGATCAATGGAATAGAATAGAGAATCCAGAAATCAACCCACACACTTACTGCCATCTGATCTTTGACAAAGGCACCAAGCCTATTCACTGGGGAAGGGACTGCCTCTTCAGCAAGTGGTGCTGGGATAACTGGATATCGATATGCAGGAGAATGAAACTAGATCCATACCTCTCACCGTATACTAAAATCAACTCAAAATGGATTAAGGATTTAAATATACACCCTGAGACAATAAAACTTCTTAAAGAAAACATAGGGGAAACACTTCAGGAAATAGGACTGGGCACAGACTTCATGAATATGACCCCAAAAGCACGGGCAACCAAAGGAAAAATAAACAAATGGGAGTATATCAAACTAAAAAGCTTCTGCACAGCAAAAGGAACAATTAAAAGAGTTAAAAGACAACCAACAGAGTGGGAGAAAATATTTGCAAAATATACATCTGACAAAGGATTAATATCCAGAATATATAAGGAACTCAAACAACTTTACAAGAAGAAAACAAGCAACCCAATTAAAAAATGGGCAAAAGAGCTAAGTAGGCATTTCTCTAAGGAAGATATACAAATGGCCAACAGACATATGAAAAAATGCTCAACATCACTCAGCATCCGGGAAATGCAAATCAAAACCACATTGAGATACCATCTAACCCCAGTTAGGATGGCTAAAATCCAAAAGACTATGAACGATAAATGCTGGCGAGGCTGCGGAGAAAAAGGAACTCTCATACATTGTTGGTGGGACTGCAAAATGGTGCAGCCTCTATGGAAAATGGTATGGAGGTTCCTTAAACAATTGCAAATAGATCTACCATATGACCCAGCCATCCCACTGTTGGGAATATACCCAGAGGAATGGAAATCATCAAGTCGAAGGTATACCTGTTCCCCAATGTTCATCGCAGCACTCTTTACAATAGCCAAGAGTTGGAACCAGCCCAAATGCCCATCATCAGATGAGTGGATATGGAAAATGTGGTACATCTACACAATGGAATACTACTCAGCTATAAAAACGAATGAAATACTGCCATTTGCAACAACATGGATGGACCTCGAGAGAATTATATTAAGTGAAACAAGTCAGGCACAGAAAGAGAAATACCACATGTTCTCACTTATTGGTGGGAGCTAAAAATTAATATATAAATTCACACACACACATACACACATACACACACAAACCGGGGGGGGGGAAGAAGATATAACAACCACAATTATTTGAAGTTGATACAACAAACAAACAGAAAGGACATGGTTGGGGGGGAGGGGGGGAGGGAGAAGGGAGGGAGGTTTTGGTGATGGGGAGCATTAATCAGCTACAATGTATATCGACAAAATAAAATTTAAAAAAAAATAATAACAATAATTTAAAAGAAGGAAAAAAAAAAAACTAATTAATAACAGAAAGAAATTCTGTTACTAAAGAAATTTCCAAAAACCTGTGGAAATTAAAAAACATACTCTTAAAATTAAATACCAAATGTATCAAAGAAAAAATCAAAAGGAAAATTAGAAAATATTTAGAGACAAATTAAAATGAAAATACAACATACCAAAATTTATGGGACACTGAATGTAGAGCTAAGGAATAAATGTATAGCTATAAACACTTACATTAAAAACAACAAAGATCTCAAATCAGCAACCTAACTTGACAACTTAAGGAACTAGAAAAGGAGCAAAATAAACTAAAAGCTAAAATAAGAAAGGAAAAAATAAACATGAGAGGAGAAATAAATGAAATAGAGAATAGAAAAACAATGAATAAAATCAGTAAAGCCAAAAGTAGCTCTCAAAAAATCAACAAAATTGATGAACTTTAACTAAATTGACTAAAAAAAAAAAAAGGTAGAAAAGACACAAATCAGTAGTCTCAGAAATGAAAGTGAGGACATCCCTACCAATTCTACAGAAATAAAAATAATATGAGAGTGCTACAGTTATATGCCAACAAATTGGATAACCTAGATGAAATGGAAAAATTCCTGAAAACAAAAACTTAGCAAGACTGAATCAGAAAGAAATAGAAAATCTAAATAGACCTATAACTAGTAAGGAGATTGAATCAGTAATATAAAAAAGAAAGAAGGAAGGAAGGAGGGAGGGAGGGAGAGAGGGAGGGAGGCGAGGCGAGGCAAGGCAAGGAAAAAAGGATCTCCTGACAAAGAACAGGTCTGACCTGATTACCTCAGTAGTGAATTCTGCCAAACTTTTAAGAAATAACACCAATCCTTCTAAAAATTTTCCAAAAAATTGATGAGGGGGACACACTTACCAACTCATTCTATCAGGCCAGTGTCACTCTAATACCAAAGATAATACAGGATAAGAAAACTACTGACCAATTTCCCTTACAAACATGGGTGCTGCAAATACTAGCAAATTTAATTCAGCAGCATATTAAATGGATTATAAATCATAACTAAGTGGTATTTATTTCTGGAATGCAAAGATGTTTCAACATGTGAAAGTCAATCAGTGTAATACACCACATTAACAGAATGAAGGAAAATAAACTGCATGATCATCTCTTTTGAATTAGAAATACAATTTGACAAAAGTCAATACCTTCTCATGATAAAAACATGAAACAAAATAGGAATATAAGAAAATTACCTCAAAAATTAATATATGAAAAACCCACAGTAAATACCACAAAAGGCTGAAAATTTTTCTAAGATAAGAAATACGAAAATTATGCCTACTTTCTACACTTAAGTTTGTCATAGTACTGGAAGTCTTGCCCAGAGTAATTAGGCAAGAGAAAGAAATAAAAGGCATCCAAACTGGAAAGAAAGAAGTCAAATTATCTCTGTTCACACATGATAAGATATTATATGTAGAAAACCCTAAAGATGCCACACACAAAAAACAAACAAACAAATTGTTAGAACTAATAAATTTAGCCAAGTAGCAAGATACAAACTCAACACAGAAAAATCAGTTGTGTTTCTATACACTAATAATGAACAATCTGAAAAGTAAATTAGGAAAACAGTTCTATTAAAACTATCAAAAAAGAATAAAATACTTAGGAACTAACTTAACCAAGGTGGTGAAAGACTTGTGCAATGAGCACTATGAAACATTGCTGGAAGAAATTAAAGAAAACATAAATAAAAAGACATCCCATGTTCATGAATTAGAAGACTTAGTATTGTTAAGATGTCGATACTATCAAAAGCAATCTACAGATTCAATTCAGTACCTATTAAAACCCCAACAATATTTTTGCAGAGATAGAAAAATCCACTTTAAAATTAATGTGGAATCCCAAGGAACCCCAAACAGCCAAAACAATCTTTAAAAAGAAAAACCAAGTTGGAGGACTCATACTTCTTGATCTTAAAACTTTCACAAGGCTATAGTAATCAAAAAAGTGTGGCACTGGTATAAAAACAGATATATATGAGCAATGGAGTAGAATAGAGTCCACACAAAAACTCTCTCATATACAGTCAGATAGTTTGACAAGGATGCCAGTACCATTCAATGGGGACAAGACAGTCTTTTCAACAAAGGGCACATGGATATCCACATGCAAAAAATGAAGTTGAACCCTTACCTACTATCATATACAAAAATTAGCTCAAAATGGATCAAAGACTTAAACATAAGACCTAAACTTAAAAAACTGTTAGTAAAAAACTTAGGGCAAATCTTCATGACATTGGTTTGGCAAATTTCTTGCATATGACATGAAATGCATAGGCAAAAATAGCAAAAATAAATATTATTTTTTATAAAAGCAAAAATAAATTTATAGAAATTAAAAACTTTTGTGCATCAAAGGACACCATCAACAGAGTGAAAAAGCCATCTAAAAAATGGAAAAATATATGCAAATCATATATCTGATAAAAGAGTTATGTCATATATATCAATATATAAATATATGTGTGTATATATATATTTATATTTATATTATATATTTATATTATATAAATATAAAGTATATAAATATAATATATAATATTTAATATATATAATATATATAATATGAAATATATTATATTTATATTTATATTTATATTATATTTATATGTACATACACACACACACACACACACACACACACATAAAATACTCCTAAAACTCAACAATAAAAAAACAACTACCCATTTCAAAAATGGACAAAAGACTTCAATGGACATTTCTCCCAAAAAGACATATAAATGGCCAATAAACATATAAAAAAGATGCTCACCATCACTAATAATTAAGGAAATACAAGTCAATATCACAATGAGATGTTACCTTACACCATTTAGGATGGCTGCTATCAAAACAGCAGAAAATAAGAAGTACTGCAAGGATGTGGAGAAATTGGACCCCCTATGCACTATTGGTGAAAATGGTACATCTGCTGTGGTAAACAGTACAGCAGTTTTTCAAAAAATTAAAAATAGAATTACAATGTGATCCAGCAATTCCACTTTTGGCATACACTCAAAAGAGTTAAAAGCAGATATTTGTACACCCATGTTCATAGTAGCATTTTTAAAATAGCTAAAACCTGGAAGCAATCCAAGAGTCCATTGACAGATTAATGGACAAGCAAAATATGGCATATGCATGCAATGGTGTATTATTCAGCCTTAAAGAATATGATTCTGAGTTTTTCTACAAATGTGGCTGAAACTTGAGGGCATTATGCTAAGTAAAGAAAGCCACACACAAAAAGACACATACTATATGATTCACTAATATGAAGTTCCAAGCCTAGTCAAAACCATAGAGAAAGAAAGTGGAATGACATTTGCTGGGAGGAGAGGGTAATGAGAAGTTAATGTTTATGTGTACAGAGTTTCAGTTTTCCAAGATAAAAAGAGCTCCAGGGATGGATGGTACTGGGAAAATAGAATAATTTAATGAGGCTCCCTCGCCTTCAGTCTGGTTGGGGACGATGCATTCTTTGTAAGCAAGTTGTGTGTGGGTGGAGTTAGTGTGCATGCACAGAGCCACCACGTGACTGGTGTTTACTGCCTCGGGAGTCTGCCCCACGTGGCCATGCTCTTGAACCTATGTCTCCAAGGACCTTTTTGCCAGTTACCTAACTCGTAGACCTGCGTGTAAATGGTTTATGACCCAGTCTGGACAATGTACTTGAGGGGTCTATGAGCTCCAGACCCAGCCCTAGCTCGACAGATGGTTGTGATGATTTAACAACAATATGAATGTGCTTAATAAAAACAGTTAAGATAGTAAATTTTGTGTTATGCGTACTTAACCACAATTTTAAAAAATAGGGAAAAAACCCATAATGAGGTAACAATACACATCTTCTAGAAGAGCATTACCTATTGGGTCAAGGTCAAACCTAATTGTACCTTTTAACTCCACATTTCCTTCTTTATGTGTATAAGCAACAGAAATGTGTGCACCTGGAGACAGGCACAGGACACAGGCAATATTGTAGATATTCTCCACCAAATGTCTTCCACGCTAATATTTTCCCATACACTCTCTCTTTGTCAATAAAATAAATTTTGTCCAGTGCTTTTATAGGTAAGTTTATAATTACCTCTTTATAACTCAACAATAATTTAAACAAAATTGTATTAGGGAAAAACCTCAAGTTACATTCTAAATAGAATTGGTGAAGAAACATCCATGTCATATGTTAACCTTTTCAAGTGTGCAAGCTGTCAAGAAGCGGAAATGCTTTTCCAATCTCCTGCTCGCTATCAGGCATTGCAACCTATACCATAAGGAGCCATTCTCTGCTGATGCATACTTTTACTGAGTGTGTTTAGAGAATGCTTTTCATTTGAGCCCTTATTTTTGCTTAGGAAGGTACAATGGATCTCCACCAAAGTGAGGAGGTATCGTTGAGAATTGTGGAAAAGGAAGCAATGTAAATGAGTGAGATTTATTTACAATGGCAGATAGTATTGCCTACAAAGCAAGAATCTGGCTACAATCACATGTTTATTTATTGGTCAAAAATTAGTGTTTTGAGCATTTTCCATTCTAACATCATAAGTTTTATAATTACAAGTGTATAATTCTATTTAAGATTTTGAAAACTGATTAGTAGTTTCAGGCTGATGTTTGATATGCTATAAGTTCCTCACATAAAATAGTGAGAAACATCGTTCTAGTTAGTGTTTTCATACAGCCTGTGTTATTGGCAAGCATGAGTTATTGAGCTTAAGCAGATGATAACTGCACTTGTAATAACCCAAAGCTAAAAGCCATCTTTATGTCACTTAACAATGGAATAGATAAATTAAGCAATGAAAATGGAGTAACTAGATTTATGCAATAATCATGAATTTGAAACATATAATGTTGCCCCCAAATAGCCAGACACAAAAGAATAGACATTGTATTATTCCTTTTGTATATTGTTTGATGAAAAAAAATACATAAATAGCAAAAATATATAGTGTTAGAAGTTAGAGAAGTGGCTACTTTTGAGGAGTAAGGTGAGGTAGCAATTTGGGGGTGGCATAGCTGGGGGCCTTTTTGTGGCTGAGGGCTTTTTTGGGGTACTGGTAGTGGTCGATTTTCTGACCTAAAGGTGATTACTTGGGTGGGTACTTGGCGCTAATTCATTGAAGTGTATATTTATATTTACTTGCACTTTTTTTTATGTGTACTTTACTTCTGAATTAAAGAGAAAATAACCTATTTGCAACAAAACTACAATACCTAGTGACAACATTGGTAACACAGGTAAGTTCCTATGTCGCTCTTAATCCTGCCCCAACTACACCAATTTTGGAGCTACTTGTCCTGTCCGTGATGCCAATTGTCTAGCTACACAACTTCACCAGTTGTTAGGCTCTTTTTCCATGCTGGTAATCCTGCACCAACTGGGCAGATTGTTGAGCTAGGGCAGGGTCTGGAGCTCACAGACCCCTCAAGCCCATTCACAGCCTGGGTCACAAATCCTTCATACATCAGGCTGGGTCACCAGACCCCTTCACACAGGTCTATGAGCTAGGTAACTGGCCAAAAGGTCCTTGGAAGCCATAGGTTGGAAAGCATGGCTGCATGGGCTGATGCCTGAAGCAGACGCCTGCCTGCCTGCTTCACTAAAACTCCTCTCTCTCTCTCTCTCTGTCTCTCTGTCTCTCTGTCTCTCTGTCTCTCTCTCTCTCTCTCTCTCTCTCTCTCTCTCTCTGAAGAACACAAGAGTACCAACAAAACTAAAAGGATACATTGGCATGCACACACACACACACACACACACACACACAATTTGCTTACAGAGAATGCTGTACTACACCCAACTGGACCCAAGGTGAGGGCCCTTACCAAACTATTCTATTTTTCCAGCAGTTGCCTACATGAAATAAACTACAAGATAACATCCGAATAAATTGAGATAACCTAGATTCCAGAATACCTAAAGACATCCTATAAATTGATGAAAACAACTAAAAAGGAAAGAGTATATAAATATTGGCAAAAGAGATGGATAGGCAATTCACAAGAGAGACAATGTGAAGGATGAAAACACTTATTTAGAAGATTAAACCACACTTCAAAGTCACAAAACTCGGGAAAATGCAAGTTAAAAGAACAATAATATATTTCACTAATCATATATGCAAAATTTTGTAAAAGCCTGTGACATTCAGATTTAGTTACGTGAGGAAACTTTTTTAACCACATTGCTAGTGGGAGAGTGAATAGCTGAAACATTTGAAAAGTAGTCTGGCAATATCTATTGCAATTAGATTTCTATAAGCCTTTTCTTTGACTCTATGAAGTGACAGCTCCACATATAAAAATATATGTACCAGATTTTTATTTGTTTGCACCATTGTTTATAATGACAAACATTGGGAACAATCTGAGTGCCCATAGCTGATGGAATAATTTTTTGTCTACTCATCTGAAGGGCTGTCCATAATACATTGCAAAGTGAAAAAAGAAAGTTGCAGAAAAATACGGTCATATCTTGGTCTGTAGAAATATTGCCACACAAACACAATTTATCTGTATAACGGTTTGTGAAAAAAAAGATGTTGTTAATCTGTTACTGTCAGAAGTATTGGAGTGGAGGAGACTGGGGATAGCTGGAGAGATTTTTAACTGGCTTTTTTTTCTCTTCAGATTGCTTCATTTTTTACAATGAGCATGTATTTATGTTTTTAAAATCTAAGGATATTTAAAAAGAAAAATGTTTCCTTCACAGAACAATATATGGCATTTTGCTTTTTTTCCCATGTAACCTCATCCTTTTAGCTCCCCCCATTTAGAGTTTCTAATACCAGTTGTTTCTTGTCCACTTTCATTAACTTCCCTTGAAACTGGTCTAGCTATGCCAACTTTTCTTTCATTATAATGGTTATTTACAACCTACAAGTATTTACAGTGCGTTAAGTTGGCCCTGCGGCCTAAGTTTTAAAGAGGATTCTGGTAAATCCTTTCCACTTACAATACTTTTATCTATTAATTTGCTGTTGTCCATTGCTCTACTTTTGTTTACTTAAAGATTTCATCTAGGTTCTTTATGCTTTGCCAGCACCCAAAGGCACACTGTTCTCTTCATGCATTCCAGTTTCCATAGTACTATTTGCTGGCTTGATTCTCCAAGAGACGATCCTTTTATTAAATTACAAAGACTTTAGATTTAACCCAAGATAAATGTTGAATATTGCTTAGGGTCCTGGAAAGCATTAGATGCTCTGTGAAAGAGTAGCCCTACCTCTAAGTTAAAAGCAGCCTGTTTGAACTTCCAAGTGCACATTCCACTTCGGTGTACTATGTCACCATAAGATTTCTGTACCCGGAGCTCACCTTAACAACCAAAATCCTATTCTTACTGGATCCATTTCTTTCCTCTGGGAATTCAAGAACACAGACTCTAAGTTCACCCATTTTTCTCTCTCTGAAAGCAGTATTCTTATTTTAAATTCCAGGCTTTCAAAGTCAAAATGCACCACAGTGTCCTGCGGGTCAAGAGACTTTTTGGCTCCCCAGAAGCAACAGAAATAGTTTAAGCTAGTAAAATTTTATCTGAGAAGCTCAATCCAACCAGTTGCCCAAGTGAATCTACCTTATAGCATTCCTCCTTCAACATTCAATGGTTAGAAGAGTCCAATAGAAAATGGCTAATCTAAACCCAGCTCTCCTCCCCTTCTCAACAACCACTAGCTTGCTTTGGTTGTTTTTGTGTCTCTCCTGATTAATACAGAACCTTCCCTCTGAGCTTTTTACTAGTCTTTCTAGACTAGTAAATTCTGGAACCAGAATAACCTAAGTTATCTCTTAATTTATTTGAATTTTATCTTATAGTTTATTTCATGTAGGCAACTTGCCTGTGTTACCAATTTTGTCACTAGGTATTGCAGTTTTGTTGCAGTTAGGATATATTTTTTTTTAATTCAGAAGTAAAGTACACCCCATCACACATCTGCCAGTCACTTTTTTCAAAACAAGAACCCAAGCTTCTCAATTTCCTCCTTAAAGATCTTTGATGTTTCCCCAATATCAGAAGACAAGGCTAACATCCTCAATGTAATAAAATAAGGTTATGAGAGTCTCTCCAAACTCATTTCTGATCTTGATACTGAGATTCTGCCAGCACTGCTCTCCCTCATTGATAGCAGGCTTCATTATGTTTTGTTTGCTTGTTTGTTTGGATGTACTGTTTCCTTTGCAGGAATGTCTTTCTGCCTCTGTTCTGCTTGGTGGATTCCAACTCATCCTTTAAGACTCCACTCAAGTATCACAAGCTCTAAAAACCTTCTTAACTCCTTCAGGCAAATAGTCATTCTTTATTTTTACCTCTACAGTGCTGTGGAGAGATCTACTTAGCATGCATCAGATTGCATTTTAACCATCTGACTACACACACCTGACTCCCCCTCACATTAGGAGTTCCTCAAGGGCAGGGATGATAATCTTATACATATAATGTCAAGCTCATTTATTGACAGAGAGGAGTTCAGTGCATGCTCATTTTAGGACTGTAAGAATAATAGAGTAAATGGAGTCCTTCCACAGAAATCAGGAGCCTCAACATTCCATAAAGCCTCTTGTTAAAACTTGACTAAGATCAGGAAATGAATCAGGGAGACGTCTCTGTTATTTTGTTTAAAGAACACCCTCCCATGAACCTCTGTTGAGATTCAGTGGAAAATGACATCAATTTCTCTCACTTCAGTCATTTACTGAATTACATTGCCAAGACCGTCAACACTTGAAAACTGAAAATTTGGTTACCAGACTGCAAAATGTCTCAAATCCTTGATTCCTTTTACTATCAGAATTTTTAAGGAGGAAATTAAGAAGCATGCACTCTTGTTTTAGGAAAAAAAACTTTGGCAGAAGTGTGATAGAAGGACTGGTGTGGTGAAAAAGACTAGAGGTAAAAAGCTCACAGGAAAGGTCACATTTTGTTTTCCACTTAAAATTTGATTTTACTTCAGGAATTATTAGAGAAACTGCTTGTATTAGCAACTTTGTATTCAAAATGCAAATTCTGCTGCTCAGGTTGCCATAATTTTTTCTTTCCTCTATAACTATGATCTACCTATTACATTCATGGTGTATCCTGCTAGAGCATTAACTGTTATAGGCATTATGGGAGAATATATACGTATATGTAAAAATAAAAAGAGGAAAACTTAAACCTCATCTCAAGCATATATATTTTGGGTAAGATATCTGACATTTAGAAACTCCAAGTCAATTTTTAGGGTAGACAATTGTCCTGGTTTGCCTGAAACAAAGAGAGTTTCCTAAATGCAGAACTTTCAGTTTTACAACCATGGAAGTTCCAAGAAAATCAGGAGTAGGTCACTGTAGCACTAATCTGAGGTCACACAAAAAGTGGCAGATACAAAGTTCAAAGTTAATTCTCCATATGCCCCCAAATTCTACATTCATTCCACATGCTGCCTCCTTGGTTTGGATTTTGCTCGTAACATTTATTTCCATATTGTACATCATACTGTGCAAATAATTAAGGTTTTTAAGAGGAATGGAGAAATGAGAAGATTCTAGTGAGGTATTTTAATGGAATTTTAAATTATGAATTAGTAGCATACTTTGTTTTCAGCTACAGATGTTGATCTTCAAATTACATGCCAAAATCACTAGCTAATCGATTTATTTTACATACTGCTATGTATTAAAACTTATTTAATAATTTAGCAGCTAGTTGCTAGGAATCTCAAATTAGATTATCCCTCTCCCTTCCCTGTGAAAATAAGTAGATTTTAATTTTTTGTGAACATTAATAAAGCTTTTAATGCCCCTCAATGTGCCTCCATTTCTTCCCCCAAACCATACTTCTCCAATATCAATTTTAGAGATATTTACAACATATGGGGAAGAGGGGGAGAAATGGCAACATTTGCATTGATTTTAAGAGAAAGGAAACAAGCTAATAGGAGGGTTATGGAAAAGAATGTCAAGACAAATAAGATGAGGAGACAATAAAGGTTGAAAGCATGTATCTATAAATGTGTAACTCTAGTAGCTAAATGTATTTTTTCTTGTGAAATTTCTTCACCAACTTCTGTGCATTTATAAAATAATACAGTACTCTTTCTTGCATATGATTTCTAAAGCTTTAATTTCTTTTGATTACTTTCTCTCAAGGTTTACTTGACAAAATGCTACAGATAGAATTATATTTCCAATGAGTCATTGACAATAATCTGGAACTTGAGTGTATCAATGTTAAAAAATATTGACAATGGAAAAAATGTAATATATATATAGCATTGTACAGTCGTTCAACAAACAGGATGGTAATGGAACAAATTTTAGACCAAGGTTTAAGGAGTTTCAGTACATCTTCCTTCTACGATAACCCTAAAAAAATAAAATGCAATTTCTCTTTTCAGCTTTTCTGTTAGTAAAATGGGATGTAAAATAATTGTCTTATCTTGCCCACGGGCATGGAAAAGGGCTCATCTATGTGACCACAACACATGCTGGGAAGGAGAGTGTTTGGTAAATGTGACTTAGGAGAAAGAGCATAGGAACTGCAATCATTCATGTATAGATATTTCAAGAGGAACAGCTACACATGGATTCCAAGAGAAGCTGGAGGCTTTGAGGCAATGCGATTTGGATGCAGATTACAGAACACTTCAGCTCACTCAGGGGATGGATTCTTATGTATCCTCCAGTTTGTATATATGTAGTATACCAGTGCTTCTTACCCTTTACGGTGAATATATATTACTTTGAGATCTTGTTAAAATGCCGATTGTAATTCAGAAGGTCTGTGGTTCAACTTGGGTGTCTGCATTTCTAACAAGCTCCCAGGTGATGTTAATAGTGCATGTCAAGGAACTACACCTTGAGTTGTAAGGTAGATGGTTTGGTTCCCACAGTGATTAGGAAGTGAGTGGAAAATGAGTGGCCCTGTGACATAGCCGAGTCATTCTGAAATATTAGACATTACAGAAGAGACTTGGAGTTTGGATACAAGGTGTCTTAGTTGATTCAGGCTGATATAAAAAAAATGCTATCAACTGTGTAGCTTATTGATAATAGAAACTTATTTCTCACAATTCTGGAGGCTGGGAAGTCCAAGATCAAGGTGGCAGTAGATTTGATGTCTGGTGAAGGCTCACTTTCTGGCTTATAGATGGCATCTTCTACTAGCTCTGTCCTCACATGGTGGAAGGGAGAGAGGTTTTTCTGGGGCCTCTTTTATAAGAGCATTAATCCTATTCATGAGAGCTCTGCCCCTATGATCTCCACCTCCCAAAGACCCTACTTCCTAATACCATATCTTTGGAGGTTAGGATTTCAACATATGTATTTTGAAAGGACACAAGCATTCAACGATAGCAAGAGAATATTAATTTGAAGTAGTAACATGACAGAGGAGAGAGTAATTTAAAAAAAAAAAACAGAAAGCACCAAAATAACATGGTAAGGGACAGCCAAGAACAGATTGGAAAAAAGCTTCAGGGTAATTTATAGTTGAAATAAGTTTAGGACATATAGGACACAGAGGATATACAGGATATATAGGACAAACAGGTTGCCTGTTTAAAACCTGTTTGAAAAAAAAAACACCAAGGCAGAGCATGTGGTTGTAGGGAAAATTAAATAAATGGTCAGGGTCCCTCAGATGTTTAGAATCTTGCCGAGCATTTGATGTAAATGATAACTGTGCACATGCACCCAGATGTTCCTTGGTTATTGATGTAATTGCACATGTGTGCCCAAGTGATCCTGAGTTGTCTGACTCACACCCAGGTGTTCCTGGATTATCAGACTCAAGGATGAATGGCTCTGATCCATAGCAGCCCCTGCCCATGGGATGCCCCAGGGTGGGGGGAGGGATGGGGAGGCCACTACTGTTACTGTAAGCTGTTGCTGCCAGGGCTCCTGAGATGCTCCAGGAGGCCACTGCTGCTTCTGCCAGATCTGCTGAAGGCTCCTGTAAGCTGCTGCTGCTGAGGAAGCTGAGGACTGAGCTTGTTTTGGAATGAACATGTCAACTCTGTCAATGGCTCCTGGGATATTTTCCAATTACCTAGCTCATGACCTGTATGTGAGGGGTCTGTGACCCAGCCCCTGGCACATGAGGTGTCTGATGACCCAGCCTGGCATGTGAGGGGTCAGTGACCCAGTCTGTACAATGGGTTTGAAGGGTCTGACCCCTAGCCCGACAGTGGTACAAAAAATTTGTATGAAGAATACATTTGTGAAAACATCTTAATAATAAATCAAAATGAGCAGAGACAGATGCAGCTGGATTAGCTTCAAGAACTCAATAAAAGAACTTTAAAACCTTGAGTGGTAACATCTGCACAATGTAGGGAAAAACCAAAATCTATTAAGAGAAAGGAACAAAGGATGAAAAGTCTTCTTCAAAAAAAAAAAAAAGCAAATTAAGATGTTTTTCAGGTGGTGGCAAAACAAAAAGCAAAAAAAAAAAAAAAAAGGCAGAAAAAAAAAAACAAGAAAAAGTCATTATGGCAGTTACAAGTCATCTCTTTGGAAAAAGAAACCCTTGCTCAGGAGAGTAGACGGAAGAGGGAAGTTCATTAGAATTTACTGGAAGGAAAGAAGAGATGGGAGAAATTACCTAGAAAAGCAATTAAAGACAGACGCTATAGAAAATTTGTTGATGCCTGTCATGTTTTGAGCTAAAGTGACCAGAGAAGTCAATGTTGAAGTTGAGAAAGAACAGATCCTGAGTCAAAGGAGTAATGTAGAAAGAAAAAAAAAAACGAGTAAAAAGGGAAAGAAAAATAGCATTCAAAGGATGCCTTCATAAATTAAAGTCACAAAGTTGATCATTTTTGTTATGCACTATGAACAAGGAAGAAGATGACATCAGTTTGAGTTCTGACAAATTCTAATGAACTGTATTACAGACTGATGGGAAGAGATTGCATCACAAGAATAGGAGTTATTTTTAATAACTGGAAGAACAACACAAATAAAGAACATGGTAAAATGAAGTGGCAGAGTAAACAGTAAAGACCGATGACCAACGAATTGGAAAGTATGATACAGAGAACATAGCAAAGGAAAAGGAGTCTGCATGTGTAAAAATAAAAACCCCATTCATCTGGAGAAGGTTGGGAAGTTTCCACTCATCTGTGTCACAGACGTACTGTAGTATCTCTACCCCTAGCCCTGGTGAACAGAAATAGTCCTTTTGCTCTGTATTGGTTCCTCTCCCACCTTCTCACCCTTACTCGTTTATGAATTATAATTGTCCCACTTTCTTTTGAAATATAGTTGAGGCTGTTCAAAGAAACAGCAATAAACAGAGCTGGATAGCAGTTAAATAGACAAAAAAGGATTTTATTTAGGAACTATTGCAACAGGGCAAAAAAGACTTCAAAATACAACTGAGCTGAATTATGAATATAGCAACGACACGTAGGGATTTATAGCCAAGGAGAAGGTAGGGGTGGAGTGGGGGAGAAGTGTGTTAGCAGATGGGAAATTATTAAGAGGAGAGAGACATCAAGGACAGGGAGAACTCCGGCTAAAATGACCTATCAGGATTCTTGCTGAAGGCACGCCAGGGTTATCAGATATCACCGGGGAGATGGTGGGAGATGAAGAATTTGATCAGATTTTGAGAGTGGGGGATCCTTACTACATTGACTTGGCAAATTTCTTGCTAAAACTGGGCTATGCATGCCTCAGGACAGGGTCCAAAGATGAGGGCTAGTCAAGAAAAAGACTCGGAGGAGCCTGACAAAAGTTTGTTCAAGAAGAGAATCTTTGACAGTGAGATGCTCAACTCTGCTCATACTTTGCCCTCATTCTCCCGACCTTCCCGACCTCACCATTTCTCTAAGAGCTTCTCTTTTGTCATCATTGCCAACAAAATGCTAAGTCCTTTCTCTTTTCCCTTTGTCCTCCAGGCCTTGTTAGAGGACTGGTTGAGCAATTTGATAAATTTGAGTTATGAAAGTAACACTTAATAGTAATTTTTATCTCATTCCTTCCAGATATGTTAGTAAGAACAAATAATATTTGTTTCCAAATCATAAAGACTAAGTCATGTTTACAGGGTCATCAAGGAGATGATTTCATTTTGAGAGTATTTTCAGTTGTGTGTACTCCCTGAAAAGAAGATCAATCCTATGTGATAGGCAGCACTGTAATTTTTAAACATCTAATTGGGCTTGGTCAATACCTAATTCAACCATTACTCAATGTTCTCAAATCTATTTGCAAGTTTATCCAAGGAAAGGAGGGGAAATTATCCAGAAGCAAATAACCACTTGAATCATAACTGATTATGGTATATCTCATTAAAGAAACTTTTGAGAAAGGCAGAGAAGCAGGTCAGAGGTACAATGGTTATCGTGGTTAGGACATAAGGCAAAATGATCAACCACTGGGGATAATTTTTTAAAAATCATTACTTTAGGGCCAATCCCGTGGCTCACTCCGGAGAGTGCGGTGCTGGGAGTGCTGAGGCCGCGGGTTCAGATCCTATATAGGGATGGCCGGTGCGCTCACTGGCTGAGCGCGGTGCGAGCAACACCAAGCCAAGGGTTTCAATCCCCTTACCGGTCACAAAAAAGGCCAAAAAAAAAAAAAAATTATTACTTTAGCGGAATCTACACATAGCGGTAGCTGGTATCTTTCATAATGGTCATCATAAAAGATATCATACAATGCTGTTCTCATTGCTCAAGACGTTCTTGAAACACTTCCTGGGGATTTTTACAAAGGTCAGTTCATAAATCATATGAGAAAATAGTTCACATAAAACTATTATTGCCTGAATATTTGCATATTTCCACCATAGCAGCTGGTTCTTTGTTTTTAAAAACAAACAAAAATACTTCTTGTTGAAAGTGTACCTGAGTGAATATAGGTGAAGGGATCAACTTGGAGTGTTGGAATAAAAATATAAGTAATGTCAAACACAGTTTTCAATTTGAACTGCTTTCAGGACCAAACTTCCCAATTTCATACTGGTAGCATTTCTATTAGCAAAGTATTACATGGCAAGAAGGAGAATGAAACTTGATTCATGATTTCTTTGGAATAAACAGGATAATATATTCCCTTTGTGATTTCTTTGGGCATGAAAAGGAAATGGTTTTGCAAAAGATTAACTTGGAATAGCATATTAATGCACTCACCATTGCCAAAGTAGCAAGTTGTGCAGTAAACTAAATTTCTGGCAATTTTAAAGACTGTCAAACTGTAAATCACAATGTGTTTCTTTCATAGCATAAATGAGATGGAATCTTTATATAGATTTATCACTCTGATGTCCAGTTTAGTAAAATTTGGGTATCATATTGCAGGTCTATCATTGTGTTAAGTATCAACACAGTATTTTTTGTGTTCTTTCTTCCCAGTGTGAATCAAAACCATTTGTTCAAAATTATTGTTCTTTGTAAAGAAATTATTGATCATAACTATATATGTAAATGATTACATTCCTTTGTCATGAAATTTTTTAAATTAAAAATTCACTGATCAGAAATTATAATGACCTCAAATTAAGATGTCAATAAAAGTTTTTTCTTCAATGAATTCTCTTTAAATATTCATATTAAATATACACCTACCTTGCATTTTACAGTTAAGAGTTTTTGGTAACGGTTTAAGGACCAGCCAAGAAGAAATGGAATAGTCACTAGGTTTTGAACAAAATTGCTGTCTTTACCTTCCAACTACAAATACAGACAGAGTCTATATAATATCCAGCCCAGGCAAAGAAGTTTACTTTCTTTGAAAGAGAAAAAAAATTGGTGTGTGTGTGTGTGCGCACGCGCGCACGTTTGATATGGAAAAATAAGACTAGGAAGCCCTAGTCTATGCTCCACCCTCCTCTGTCCCATCTGAGTCTTAGAAGGCTAATTTCTGCAAACTGCCTCACCATGGCTCCCTTGCCAGCTGGCTTCTGCTTAGAATCAGCCTGTGGTCCTACTGGACTGAGCTATGAAAGGGAGAGGAGAGGAAGTTGAGCATTTCTCCCCCTCTACCTCCTTTGATTAGAACCTTGTCCCTAGTGATCCAACCATCATATTCCTTTCTGCAGTAGAAAGCCAGCTTTGCAATTCTAATTCTCAAACGACACTGATAACACTATTTCTTCCTCCTGTCCCTTTCCGCCCATGGTTGGAAATGAATTGCTACTGTTGCTAGTCTCTGGGTGCCCCCCCACCCCACGTTTCCTTCTTTTACTGTTCCCATACTTCAGGAAGTACTTTAATGCCTTTTCATTTGAACCATCTGGAGTGCGCTCTGTGTGCTGTCAGGACCCTAAACAATAAACTAACTGTATTCCGTTAAAGTGGATATCTGTATGCATAAGAATGAAGTGGACCCTCATCTCACACCACATACAAAAATCAACTCAAAATGGATTACAGACTTAAATTTAAGACCTGAAACTATAAAACTGCTATAGGAAGAGAAGAGGGGGAGATCTCCACAATATTGGTCTGGACAATGATTTTTTGGATATGACTCCAAAAACACAGGGAAAAAATGTGAAAATAGACAAAAGGGATTGCATCAAACTTAAAAGCTTCTTCACAGCAAAGTAAACAACAGAGTAAGGAGACAACTCATGGATTGAAAGAATTTGCAAAACATATTTCAAATAGGAGGCTAACATCCAAAATATGTAAGGAATTCAAACAATTCAATACCAAGAAAACAACCCACTTAAAACATGAACAAAGAACCCTGTCTGAAAGTTCCACAAAATTTATATGTTGATTCTTAATCACCCCCATGATAGCATTAAGAGGTGGGGCCCTTAGGAGGTGATGCATTTGTGCAGGCTCCTCCCTCGAGACTAAGATTAAGGCCCTCGTAAAAGAGGCTTCCCACAGCATTTGGCCCTTTTGTCCCTTGCCTTCTGCCATGTGAGGACACAGCAACTAAGCACCTCTCGGAAGCAAAGAACACCCTTCTCCAGGCACCAAACCCGATGGTGGCTTGATGTCCAGAACTGTGAGAAATAGACTTCCGCTATTTATAAACTACTCAGTCCATGGTGTTTTACTATAGCAGCAGAAACAGACCAAGACAAAACTCAGCAGAGATATCTCAAAAGAAGGCACAAGAAAGGACAACAGATGTATTTTTTAAATGCTCAATATCTCGAATCATCAAGGAAATGCAAATTAAAACCACAATGAGATATCACCTCACACCTGTTAGAATGGCTGTTATCAAGAGTGAAAAATAAGTGTTGGTGAGGTAGTGGAGAAAATGGAACCCTGTACACTGTTGGTGGGAATGTAAAGTAGTACAACCATAAGGGAAAACGGCATGAAGTTTCTTCAAAAACTAAAAATAGAATAATCACATGATCCAGCAATCTCACTTCTGGATATATATCCAAAAGAATTAAAAGCAGTATGTCAAAGAGATAGCTGCACTTCCATGTTCATTGTAGCATTATTCACAATAGACGGGATATGAAAGCAGCCTAAGTGTCCATCAACAGAAGAGGAATATGTGGTATGTATATACGATAGAATACTATACTGCCTTAAAAAAGAAGGAAATTCATCATTTGTGACAACATGGATGAACCTGGAGGACATTATGCTAAGTGAAATATGCCAGGCACAGAAAGACAAATACCACACGATCTCACTTATACATGGAATCTAAAAAAAAGTTGAACTCATAGAAGTAGAGAGTAATATGGTATTTACCAGAAGGTAAGGGGGTGGGTAATGGGGGAAAAAGAGATGACGGCCAAAGGGTACAAATCTTCAGTTAAACAGGAGAAATAAGTTTTAGTGATTTATCGCACAGCATGGTGACAATAGTTAATAATAATGTACTATATGTTTAAAAATTATTAAAATAGATTATTTTAAGCATTCTCATCATAAAAAGTGATAAGCAGGTGAGGTGATGGCTGTGTTAATTAGCTTGATTTAGTTATTTCATAATGCACACATGTATGACACCATCACATTGTACCCTGAAAATATATATATTGTCAATTTAAAAAAAAAAAACTAAAAAGTACATGTGTGCACAACATGAAAGAAGGGCAGGATTTGTTCATAGTCTCAGTGGCTATGAAAACACAATTAATTTAGTACTAAGTCACTCAGCCAAGTATAAAATACAGAAATTAAAAAGGAATTCATATTTATTATTGTATACTTTTTAAAAATGCATAACATTAAAAAAGATATGAAAGGAAATAGGAATTAACTCTACTGGTTGACTGCAATGTGTTAGCTGCATCCCTATGAAAGAGACACTAACCTTCACTTTTTTTTTTTTTTTTTTTAAATATAAGAACCGAGGTACCAAGAAGTTAAGTGGTGTGCCTATGGTTACAAGGCTGTGGAATGGCAGAAGAAGAACCTGAGCTTAGGCAGACTGGCTCCCAAGCCTACACTTTTAAAAATTAAATACTACTATCTCAAAATGTGAAGGTAAATGACATTTATTGAGCACCTGCCATGTGTCAGGAAATCCACTCAATGTGATCACACACTCTCTCATTTATTTCCCTTTCCTGAGCATTTGACACTATTGTCCATTTCCTACCTTGGGAAACGCTTGCCTTTCTAGGTTTCTGTGATACCACACACTCCTCTGGTTTTTCTCCTCTTTCCTGGCCACTCTTTCTCTCATGTCCCTTTGCTGGTTCTTTCTTGTCTATTCAACATTTAAATGTCTGAGCTTTTTGAGTTTCCTTCTTGCTTCTATTCTTTGTTGAGCTCAGTCAATCAAGGGGCTTTAAAATGCCAACTATATGTGGATGACTCTAAGGTTTTTATTTCTAATTTGTCCTTTCTCCTAAATGACACACCAGTATGTTCAACTGCCTCCTTGGCAGGTCTCTTTGGGTGTCTAGTAAAGATCTCAAACTGAACATGGCTAGAGAATGCTTAATTCATTGATTCATAGATAAGTAGCATAATTATCTAGTCTAATAGATCAAGTTAAAAAACTGAGGGAATATACTAGAAAACTCATGCTTCCCTTCCCACAGGAAGATCTATCAACTCTACATCCAGAGCATATTCCAGTCTATTCAAGACTCTCCTGGCTCACTTCCTCCATCTCTTGCCTCAGTCACTGTGAAAGTTTTCCAACTGATCTTGCTCTTTCCGGTCTTGCTCTCCTTCAAGAATTTCTCCAAATGGCAGCCAAAATGATTATTTTAAACATATCATGCCACATGATGGCTTAACATTCTTTGTTGTTTTCCAACAAAATGTAGCCTGACTTCTCCTTTGCATGGGGACAAAACCTTATCTAAGTTGGTCTCTGTTGAGTGAATGAATCTTCCAGGAGGAACGTTTGCTTTATAAAATAACTCTTTCAAGTGGTTTTCCACCTGCCACTTTGTACTAAAATGGAAATGATGACAAGGGGGGTGACATTATATTCTCTCCTTCTCCAGGAGGCCTTGGAATCAGTTTGTAAGTGGCCTTGACTAATGGTAATATATAGTAAGCCACCAAGATTTTCTGAATTACTTACAATGAGGTAGGCACAGTACTATGGTGGGCATTTTTAATGCATTGTTGTAATGATTTTTATAATGACTGCTTGAGGAAGGTGCTACTGTCTACATTAGATATTTGAGAAACAAAGCTCAAAGAGTGTAAGTAACTTCTTCAAAGAAGTCACAGTGGTGGGCCGGCCCTATGGCTCACTCGGGAGAGTGCGGCGCTGGTAGTGCTGATGCCATGGGTTCGGATCCTATATAGGGATGGTGGGTGTGCTCACTGGGTGAGCGTGGTGCAGACCACACCGTGCCGAGGGTTGCGATCCCCTGAACAGTCAGAAAAAAAAAAAAAAAAAAAAGTCACAGTGCTGGTCAGTGCAAAAGGATTGACCTGATACCAGCTCTGTAAATCCAAAATCCACAGTCTTAACCACGTGTCTATCCCACCTCCTCAAACAATCACACTTTTGCTCCCTGTGTTTTTGGAGTCATATCCAAGAAATCATTGTCCAGACCAATATTGTGGAGCTTTCCTATAGCAGTTTTATAGTTTCAGGTCTTAAATTTAAGTCTATAATCCATTCTGGGTTGATTTTTATATGTGATGTGAGATAATGGTCCAGCTTCATTCTTATGCATACAGATATCCACTTTAATGGAATACAGTTAGTTTATTGTTTAGGGTCCTGACAGCACACAGAGCGCACTCCAGATGGTTCAAATGAAAAGGCATTAAAGTACTTCCTGAAGTATGGGAACAGTAAAAGAAGGAAACGTGGGGTGGGGGGGGCACCCGAGACTAGCAACAGTAGAAAGTCATTTCCAACCATGGGCCAAAAGGGACAAGAGGAAGAAATGGTGTTATCAGTGTCGTTTGAGAATTAGAATTGCAAAGCTGACTTTCTACTGCAGAAAGAAATATGATGGTTGGATCACCAGGGACAAGGTTCTAATCAAAGGAGGGGGGGGGGAGAAATGCTCAACTTCCTCTCCTCTCCCTTTTGTAGCTCAGTCCAGTAGGACCACAGGCTGATTCTAAGCAGAAGCCAGCTGGCAAGGGAGCCACGGTGAGGCAGTTTGCAGAAATTAGCCTTCTAAGACTCAGATGGGACAGAGGAGGGTGGAGCATAGACTAGGGGTACGAAGAGAAACCAGGCATGCTTTAATGTTTGCTAGTGTCATTTTCAAAGCTAAGTCTTAGTAAATAATGCCCAGATAAAGGTTACCTTCCGAGTCCTAATATCCTCCTCCAATGCTAGTGGCCTATGCATAGTCAACACCACCAGCTTCTTAGTTGTTCTTCGTGTCATCAAAGCTTTCACAGCTATCAAACTACATGGGGTCTCCTTAATACTTTTCTCCTAATATAAAATATATAAACACACACACACACACACATCAGTTAAAGGGGTGTTTGTAAATTATCAAAATTAAATGTGTGATCCAAACTCTTCTGGAAATTAAGCCAAAAATTTTGTTTGTTTTTAAGATTTGGACAGAAATCCTTGATTTGACTACATCCCACAAGAATGCCTTCGTTCCTGGTTGTTACTGGAAACTTCTAAACTGTTGACACCATGGATTTTAAAAAATAAACAGATGGGCATGTCTCCATGACTTCATTTTATGTTTAAGATATAAATTTTCAGAGAGATAAAAGACAATGTCTCTATTTTTTAATGTTTGTAAATAAAAGAATTTGCCAATGTTATTTTATTCATCTATCCTTTGCTTGTTTTTTGGCATTCAAAAGGCCTTTGGCCGTGCTGGGAAATTATTCAATCATCAGTCATTCTAGGTAAGTTAGAGTTTTTTTAAAAAAAAAAAAAAAGAAAAAATGTTTAAAAACAGGCTCTGAGGTCAAGATACCTGAAAACGTAAGATTGGTGAAATTTATCATAATTATGGCATGATGAATAAAAATTCTTTTCAAGAAAATTAATTTTTCTTTATAAGGAACCCCTTTTTCTCACTTTACAGGTAAAAAAAAAAGCACAAGTATTTGGCATAGAATAGTACTAACCTTTAGCCAGAGGAGAGTTTATTCATAAGTTTGTCCCTGTTTTAATCTGGACAAGTCCAAGCTGCAACAAAATTACATTTTCCCAGTCTCCCTTTAATTTCTAATAGTTTTTATTCAGAAGGAGCTTCAGAAGTTATTAACTCCATACACCTACATTTGAGACAGAGCAGTTTCGAAATGTTTGCTATTTAAATAATACTAGAAAAACAGTTTGCTCCCTTTCTCAGTATCTTATTTGAGATTCACAGAATTTATCTGTAGATGGAAAATTCACCATCTTCCCAGTTAAAGTCACTTTATAAACTAATGGATACCATTTGCTTTCACATAATCATTTAGTAACACTATGTTGTCATTTTCAAATAAGATAAATTCTTATACAGTTCTTTTGTTTTAAATAAATACTTTACTATCATAAATGAATGGCAATTATAAATTGCATTTTGCCAATCACAGAACCAAAAGAAGAAAATATCTTTGATGGTGCATTAATAAATAATGATTACATACCAACTGAATACAAAGTCATGCAGTCACAATTAACAAATACAAATAATTTATGGTAATGTTTCTTTTCTCTACTTAAAAGGTTTTTTCTTTTGTTCAAGAGTAATTTGTCCAGAGTAATTTTTGTTCAATGGAATTTGATTAAATTTATATTTGAGGGAGAATTATTATAGTTTGGTTGGTGCTTTGCTGATGTCAAAGACATGAAATATGTCATGAACTTTAGGATCTCACCTTTTCTCTGTGGAGAGTAGAACCGTATTAAAGAGATACGTAATAAGACAAAGACTACTGTAACAGTGGCTAACATGTGCTAGCAGTATTCAGAATGAGAGCACATATATTCAATAAGACTTCATGGAGTACCTGAGACTTGAGCTCATACCACTGTGGGATTGAGTTAGCCAGTGTACAGACCATGAGTAAATTTTCTTTGGAATATAAGTCTCTAACGTATTGGTATGACTACTTCGGTTTATAAAATATTTTTAAAGTAATAACTCACATTTAGAATTTTTCTATTGTATGCAAAATTTTCTTTAAAAACTAAGAGTGCATATCTCAATGTGATCAAGGTAATATTTTTTTTTAAATGTGAAGTCGATGAGTTTCAACATGTATTGTGGCTATGAGAGAGAGAGACACGTGAGCTGGAAGCTTGGCCTGCACAAAGTCTGCTCTGTATTTGTTCACTCTATGAAGAGAATCCCAAGCCACAGAACAGATACAAATGATTCAAATGATTCCAGCTAAAACATGTACAAATGCCATTTTAAGTATGCATCCAATTTCTAGGTGAGCATTATTTAAGAATATTGTAGTATTTTCTAATACGATGTAATATAGATTGGGATACATTTTAATGATATAAATTTGTTCTTCAGTTGAACAGATATGGATTTTCCCCTATTTTTGTAGCTAGTATCTGAATTTATTCATTTTGGAAAATATCTAGTTTTAGCAAAGTCTTTTTACCATAGTCATAAAAATCTTCAAGAAAATGACAGGTTTTATCTTTGACCAAAAGTCTGGTTTTTTTCCAAAATCACTTTCACTAGGGGTTACATATTCAAGAATATAATACTTTGATTTATGCTCTGTCAAAACCTACACACAAAGATATATTACCAGCTAGTATATTTTTCTTACTAGACTCTTTTAGGAGAAAACTAGGAATATAATACAAGTAATATAGGTTTCTTCTTTACTTTTTCCATCTAATTTTTTAGATGAAAACATTGGAATCCAGTACAATTAAATTATTTGCCTAAAGCCACAAAGCTAGGAAGTGTTTTGCTCTGAAAAATTCATTTGTTTCACTACACTGGACAGTATATGTTATTCAATGCCTGAACATTCTTTTATTATGCAAGAATAGCATATTTGAAATACATGAATAGTGCTTTTGGTTGTAAGAACCTGTGAATTCTAAGACACTAGAGGAAAACCTTGAAAGAGAGGAACAAATAAATTGCAGATACAGAGTGGTAGATTCTCCAAATTAAAATTGAATTGGAAAGGAAGGAATATGAGCCGCTAAAAGTAGAAAAGGGAGAATTTTTGCTGGCGTGTTTGTTTTGTTTTTATTTATTTGTTTCGGGTTTTTTTTGTTGTTGTTTTGTTTTTATTTTATTTGTTTTGGCAGGAGAGTATGACAAAGTGAAAAGATGAAAGTGCTTCATGAAGACCTGAAAAAAAGTTTCCAAAAAGGTTTCCATATAGTAGATTAAATCCTGTATAGTAATTTTGATGATTAGCATAAGAAAACATGGCAGCATTATTGGGAGTTTCTACTGATGAAGATGAGGGTGATCTCCAGCTTGATTAATTTCATAAATAAATGCAGTTCCATCTCACTTGAATACAATTTCTGACTAAAAGAATTGCAAGTAGCACAGGGTATCTGAAACTCCATCAAAACATAAAAATTAACATTTGACTGATAATTTGCGTGTGGGGAGGAAATTTTCTATATGCTAGCCTTCTCAAGTGTCCCTGCTGAGTGGCATGTGGTGTGTGAGTGGAACGCAGACAGAGACTATAGTGCAGAGGCAGTAATTGGCTCGGTTAAAGCCACTTGACTGATGGGGTAGTGCTGCCAAATTTCCAAACAAGGGCTGCTGTTTAGAAATCAGCAGAAAACATGTACAAGACCTAGAGTTAGGATAACATCTGGATTTAGGTGTGCCTCAATGAGCCATGCCATTATGTAGAAAGGCTTGGGAATTGCCCAAACTGGAAAGTTGCATGCTACTGATGCTGCCCTGATTGCCTGCAAAGAGTGTGATTTTATTCATCTGCCACTTGATAAAGATCTATCTTATGTATATCTATCTATAGAAAAAGCATTCACTTAATTTGCATTTAAGCTCTGTCAACCCCTGAGTTCTAAGTATTAATAAAACATCCAGCAGCACGGATCAATTCAACACAAGGACCTTCTACAACTTAGCTCAGCTCGAAAGTGAAATTGATGTAAAAACACAAATGTAATTCTGTCTTTATTCAAGGAAATCCTGAAAATTAGACTTTTATAAATCAATGCATGCAAGGCACAACTTATTTGATGGTTCCCTGGCAAATGTAGGAAGAAATTAAAGTGGGGACAAGCCAATCTCTACTCTGGGGTTGGTAATAGATTAGAAAATGCACTGGAGTTAAAAACATGGATTCCAGTCTGAGGATACCATTTTTATCATCTGTATTATTTTTGGCAAGTCACTTAACCCCTCAGAATAAGCTCTCATCTTTTAATCTACACAATTATGCTAATAATACTTGCTTTTGCTACTTCAAACGGTCCAACGAGTTCATCTCCTATCCTGATTGGATGCTGGAAATATGTTCGCCCCTGCCCATTTCATGATCACACAGCACCTGAATCTTCCTATATAGTTGCCTAGTGCAATGTCTGTTGCACAGTAAACATTCAACAAACATTGCGAAATATAATTGAATAACACACACAAGAGGAAATAAATAAGGTACTCACAAAGACTGATTGAACTCTTGAAGGTGAAAGGTAACAGAGAAGGAAGAAGCAGGAGAAAGGGAGGAGAAAAGGGCATACAAAGACATTAACCTGATAATGTGTCATAGCTGTTTGCGCATTTGCTTGAACCCAAGTAAATTATGAAACAAATACTTTTAGCTATTACACACTGGGTTACGCTATCAAACTATGTAGATGACCTTGTTTTGTACTTCTTTTGTACTATCTACAGTTAATGATCTATAACAGTGCTATCCAAAAGAACTTTCAACAATGATGGAAAACTCTATACGTGCTCTGTCCAGTAGAGTAGCCACTCGCTATATGTAGCTGTTGAGCACTTGATATGTAGCTAGTGCAATGGAGGAACTAAATTTTTAATTTTATTTAATTTTAATTAATTTAAAATTCAAATCGTCACACATGGTTAATGGCTACTGTATTGGACAGCACAGATCTATAATTTACATTGTTAATGAATGACCGTATTTATCCCTGAGCAGGGGAGGACTTCTAAGGCAACATAATGGCCCAAAATAATATGTGCCTTAAAAAAAAATCATTTTTTAGTAGACTCCAATTTTCAAAACTATCTGAGATTCTGCTTTTTGTAACTTGTGACTTAACACATCATTTTACAGATCATTGCATTCTTTCACCAAAAGTGGGGAAAAAAATTCAGTTGTGTTCCACTGAACACACTCCTTCATCTTCTTGGGACTCACTTTCCTCATCTGTAAAAATAAGGGGTTTGGATTTCATTAGATCATACTTAATTTTTTTTTCCAATTGCACAGATTGGGAGCTGGGAAAAACTTGCCTGTTTGATTTTACAGAAGTTGCTGGGAAAAACCTGCCTGTTTGATTTTACAGAAGTTGCTGTGAAAAACCTGCCTGTTTGATTTTGTCTCATCTGTTAAGTCCTGTCTCATCATCACAACCTCTCCCACATGTTTTCCTTTCCCTCAGTGCCTCTAACTTTCTCTTGTTTGTCCATAGTTCAAAAGATTTCTGCTGTCTGATAGATTTATCTCTCTGGGTTTTGGCTGTCAGAAAGATTTGTTTAGACAGAGTCCAGACACACTCATGTGTTGCCAATGCATTCTAATTAAGAAGGACAACTCCAGAAGGATCAATGTTATCTAAAAAAAAAAAAAAAATTAGAACTTTAGTCAAAGATCAGAAGGGAAGAAGAACATTATAAAATAAACTTGGGATAAAGAACTCCAAAATTTAAGCCAAACTAAGACAGGAAGCACGTTTCTTCTTTGTTTCCCCCACAGAATCAAGTTAAATTCTTATTTGAAGGGTTGTTTGAGCATAAAGGAACTGCAGAAATGTAGATTTTTGACGTGGCCACCTGGAGTTTGTTGGAGAAAAACAGTTGTAAAATTCACTCTGGTCCCTCTGGCTCCCCTGGTCCTTTGCACCCTGATAAAGAAAAAGATTACACAAGCGCCACCTTTTGGACGTAATGGCAATTGCAGCAAAGAGGCCAGATTTAAAGACCATTAACTGTCTTTCATTCTCAAAGAGAAAAAACAAATGTCAAAAATCACTTAAACTTCATTATAATCCTTAGAAGTTATATCCCACCGAGGTTTATAAATCATTCTACTTAAAGCTGTAAGTAAATGAAAAATTAAAACCTGTATTTAGTTTTCTTCATTTTTTAAATGTAAGTAAAGTATACCTGATTTTGTCTGAAAACAACGTCTGAAGTAACTACAAAAAAACTAAACACTACCCCAAATCCTGACGACATGGTTTACTTTTAGCCTTGGTCATACAGATCTACTGGGAATATTAATTATTTGCTTCCATTTATTTTATCCTGTTTAAGATAATGCTTAACTTCAAGTACTGTGTCCCGTTTTTAGTATTTACAGTAGAAAAACCAGAGAGGCAAATCCTTTTATTTTGCTAGAGAATAAAGTTCTTATTTGTTTTATTCACAATGAGTAAAAACAAGTGGTGCCATAAATCTGCTAAGTTTTTGTGGACTTGGAAGATAGAATCAAAGGCCTTTGAGATCCCAGAAACTTGGTAGAAGATGTAAATAAAATTGCTGGTTAATATGCATAAGTACCTTTCACCCATCCTGGGCATTAAGGCATGCCCTCCACTGTTTTAATGACCACTGAGCAAAAGATTCTGCAACTAAACAATAGATGAAACTGACCTTTAAAATGCTTCAGGGATGGAGGTGGGGAGATGTCTGAATTTCATTTTAAGCCATATTGAGACATCCACAAAATTGACTTTGAAATAGTTCTCATTGAACTGGTATATTGAAGTCATAATCATGAAGTCATAATCATCTTCGTTTAATGTCTTTAATTTCTCTTCTCTCTCTGGAGGACCTTTCAAACATGATAGACTAAAAGCTTTGAGGTAAATCTGATAAATGACTGCTTCCCTGTTTCTCTGAGTTCATTCTCCCAACATTTTTTGTTTGTGCAACCACCTACAAATACAAGAATTAAAGTTTTTTTTTAATGTTTAACTTGTACTCCAAATCAGATTTTTCATTATTTCCTAAAGTGTCATAAAATCTGCTATGATTTTAAAGTATAAAATGAAAGCTCTCCTTGTAAACATCAGTCACAATATTTTTAAGAAGAATCCTCACTGAATATAAATGTGCTATAATGACTTTTATAGCATTCCCTTCATAATTCCACCCTGCAGATTTTAACAAAATGATTTGCCCTTAAAATAAATACATGAGAAAATAATTACTAAAACAGCATTCTGTGTTTGATGCTCTGCCAACATGAGGATGATAGACTTGGAGTAAAAATCCCTCAGCACGCCCTGCTGTGGTTGTCACTCACAGCTCTCCCTTTCCCAAAACCCCAAAATAGCTTACAATGCCACGTACCATATGTGGAGTAATAATTAGGCTTACCAGGGTACTTTCTGTTGGACAATTCCTTTGGCACAGGCAAAATCCATAAAATCCAGCTTTTTACGCAAAGTTATCCAGCTTTTTTTGAATGCTGTAAAGATCATAACTGTAATATCACTTGACAACTTGGCATGCTCACAGCTGACTAATGGGCATTTTTGGGTACGGAGTTTTATGCACTTTTTTTCCCCCTTTTTGGGGGACATCTGCTAGGATTTGGGAATTAAATCAATACTATAAATCCACAATACTTGAATCCTGAAAAGTACGTAAGGGCGAATATTTTAAAGGTTTCACTTAAAACTGATTTTTGCAAAAATAATTTGGAACTTCAAATGAAAAATTAATATGAAGACCATCCAAAGAAATCTAATATTTTGAATGGGCTTCCAGGAGCCCAGAAACAATATCATATTATTTTCCTAATTAGAATCCCTGTATCTGGTCTATTCCAATGGATGCATAGAACCTCTGTAATTTGGCCACATACTCCATTTGAGGTTACTTTCGTGACTATAAGTTACATCTAAATAGATCTAGATCTAGACGCATCTAAAATATGTGTCCTCAATTTCTACCACATTATTAGTGCAAAGTAGAGGAATTATCAGAAATGACTGGGGAAAAGAAGAGAAGATTTATATATTCATAGAGGAAGATCAGGATGGCTTAAACCCGGTATTTTGAGGGCAAGGAAAGGGGATGATGAATCTTAAAAGTCTCTGCTCTGCACTTTTAGATACACACACACACACACACACACACTCTCTCTCTCTCTCTCTCTCTCTCTCTCTCTCTCTGAGTAAGTCTAAGACAGGGTACCTCAGGACTGTAAGACTATGATAGTGCCCTGCAGAAAATAAGGAAAAGCTGCTTGTAATTATTTGATAAATTCATTTTCTCTTATCTGTAGATTCCACTCATTTCTTGTTTCTTTGAATACATGTTTAATAAAAAATCAGAGGACATGAAAAAAACAAAAAACAAAAAAAGAACATAAGCATGGATTGAAAATATGCGTCCAGAATGTTCCTGATTGTTTTCAGCTTACAAATTGGTCTACTTTGCAGTTAATTTTTATGTACTTTAGCCTATACATGTTTAAGTAATAGAGTCAGCAAGTATCTAAACATGATGTTTAAAATTTCTTTTTGGTATTTCTTGTTCTGCTTTTTTAAAGGACTAGGTATATGAATATATACATATCTATGCTTGTATGAATATGTGTGTGTATGTGTGTATGTTGTGGAGTCCTCATATTTTGCCACAATGAATGTGGTAACGTTGGGATTTAGTCTTATGGCCATGATCAGGAAATGAACTGCCTTTTTGAATCCAGTGAAAATTGTTATAAATCAATACATATAATTAAAAAACATTTATATTCTCAAAGGAGAAATGATTAAAATAAAGAGATTTTTGTCCACTTATAATTTTACAAAGTGGAAAAAAATATTTTGATCCTTAAAATTATAGAATAGGAAAACACAGTTATAAAATCAGAGAGTTTGAGGTTTGAATCTTATTTCTAATATCTTGTGTAATATTCAAGATTTTGTGATATTGGAAAATTATTAGGCTCCTGAAGCCCCAGTTTTCTAGTCAGAAACTTTTTTTGTTGCTTTTCATAAATATACATTTCTTACTTTCAAAGCTTTGCAAAAAGATGCTTCCTCCAGGAGATCCTTGCAGGTAAATTCCACCCACCTTAATTCATCTCATTCATTGCACCGTACAGCTAATCAACTTAAGTCTTCAAAAAAAACCCAAAAAACCAAAAACAAGTCACTTCCAAGGTTTTGCCCAACTGAGGTATTTTATCACAGCAGCAGGTAGCATATGAGCCTTTCCTTTCATTTATCCATTCACTCATTCGCTCACTCATTCATTCATTCATTTATCATTCAGTCAGTGATTTATTCAACAAATGCTCATTAAGTCTTCAGTGTGGAGGAGTTCTGGTTTTCTTTGGAAAGGCAGGAGCAAAGTAGAGGATGCAAGTGTGTGTAATTTTCCTACTGAGTATCTCAAAATCTTGATCAGTTTTCTTTATTCACTTCACACTACCGCCTGTGAACTAAGTAGTCAGAGATAAAGAGGATGATACCCTCATAGCTGTAGAGTGTTTAACTGTTTATGAAATGCCTTTAGCTTATTTGATCTTGGCAATTCTATTAGGTCATTATTCTCAACTCAGAAAGGCCAGGAAACATGTCCAGACTGCTGAGAAGTAAAGCTGGCCTCAATGTTTATGCCTCAGAAGATTTTCTCTAAAGGCACCATCTTCAATTTTGTATTTGTAATTTTTCATTTTATTCTATAATGAGGGCCCAAGTATTTACAGGCTGTAAGCTGTACAAATCTGTTTTGCTCCTACCAGACCTGTGCTGCCTCTTTTATCTTCGTTTTTCATTTTAAGATAAGCTGAAGTTTTTGTTGCTCTGTTGGGTGGCTTTCTATTCTCAAATGATTAACAACTGCAAGGAGCTAGAACAGGAGTAAAAGGCCTAGTTTGGTGAAGCACTCTCTTTCAAAGTAGCCCTTTGAGCAGACAGCTGACATTTGGAGGAATTGGTTATACTCATCGTCAACCCTACCATAGACTCGGATGCTTATTCAGAACAGTTGGTAGTAAACTTGTCACTAAACCCCAGTACTAACTTACAGAGGTCACAATAAAAATGTTGAAGTTATATAGATTGGGCCCAAGACAAAATGTAAATGATCCCCACATCTCCACTCCGTAGTCTCTGATATGCAGTACTTTTTTAGCAATGCCATTGCTAACTCGCCCTATTCCTTTATAACCTCTATTTCCATTTTAACCTCTCTTCCTTCCAGAGGACCCTAATTCCTGCCAACCACGTGACTCTACCTCATTCCAACTGTTCCCAGCCACCTGTCTCTCCACTCCTCCATTCCATCTGCCATAGAACAGGCACTGCAGAACAGTCATTAAAAATTTTAGGGATGCCATCTGCTTCCTAGTATTGTCTATTTATCATTCAAGGTTATAAATATTACCTTTGCATTCTGTGACCTGGGACTGGCTTAGGTAATTTAACATCATAATTACAAGCATGGTTTAGAGGAGTACAACATTCGAATATGATCTCATCAGTAAAGGCATTGGCTTTAAAGGAGTGCATACAAAACCCTTGTTTTCCCTCATTCCATCACACCATTTAACCAAACCCAGCCCTGGGTGAAAGATTCTGGAAGATACCAACCCCTTAGGTGTTACTAAGAACCAATTAAAAACTGAAATATAGCTAACACTCAAAATAAATCATTTAGTGACATTGAAGATAGTGGAATAGTAATGTAGAAAGTAATTAAAGATAATAATTGTACTCAACTAGAAATTAATTGAGAATGAAAAAAGGTTTTAGTTTTCTGCCCATTATCTTACTAAATGACAAAGATTTCTTTTGTATGTATCAATTAGTATTATTATATTTTATAATAATTATAAATTTAGAATATATTTGATGTACATATTAAATTCTTAATATTAAATCATATTTTACCAAAAATGCATATTAAATTATCTAAATAATTGCATAAATTACTAAACTGTTTAGCTGATTTACATGGTATGTATTACGTACACATATCATCATTTTCTTTCTTCTAAAGGATTTATGAATATGTAATATTTTTCAAATAATAAAAGACCTTGTCATGTGTATTGCTATATAAAGTAAATCTTAACTGGGTAATATAAATGGTCCTGAAACCAAAATATATATTACATCTTACTTTCAGCAACACAGCAGTATCTATTATTAAGTACTAGGACTTTATAGAATAACCCAGCACCACCACCTGCTGTTTGAAACAGAAAATTCAATTTGGTGTGTTCAAGTAAAGCAAAAAACAGGATGATTATATAATCTCAAAGTAGCTCTCAGCGGACAGTTATTAATTACAGGGGAAAAAGTGGTAACTTCACGTTGGAGAAAATTGGCAGACACTGCCTTTCCCGAGTGGACAAAGCTAAATATGAACATCACGATGCACTGAGAAGACACATCGCTTCTGTTGTATTCTTGCTCAAAATGCATAACTTGAATCTAATAATAAATATCAGACAAACCCAAACTGAGAAACGTTGCAAAAAATAGCTGGTATGTGCTATTAAAAAAATATATTAAAGTTATGAAAGGCAAAAAAACCCCCAAAAAACTGAGTCTCTGTTCCAGATTAAAGGAAGATAAAGATAAGTGATTCTGGATTGGTTAAGAACATCAGTAGCACAAATGACTGCATCTAAATATGACGTCTAGATTACACTGTAGTGTAATTAATGTCAGTTTCCTGATTTTGTTCAATAAATACAGACCTATATCACTAATGTTATGGAACATATAGAAATGAGAGGATTAATTTTTAGCTAAATAACTTAAAATGTACACCAATGTATTCAGATATAAAGGGTATCATGTCTACAACTTGCTCTCAAGCTCTCCAGAAAAAATATATAGCTACAGTTCTATTTGTGTCTATAGTTGCATCTACCTCCATAGCCATATTTATGAAGGAGGAGGAAGCGGGAGAGAGAGAGAATGGTAAAGCGAGACATAGTGGTAAAAAGTTAACATTTGGGGAATCTGGGTTAGGGTACATAGGAATGCTTTGCACTAATTTTGCAAATTTTTGGATATCTGAAATTATTTCAGAATTAAAAGCTAAAAATGGTAAAATAAATAAATAAATAAATAAATAAAAAGGAGGAGGAGGACAAAGAGAAAAAGAAAAAGAAAGTGGAGAAGTAGAAAGAGGAGGAGGAGGAGGAGCAAGCGGAGGAGGAATTTACCTTCACAGAAGATATTATACCAAAATCCTCTCATTCCTAGATGCTCCATAACATTGGTAATATAGGCATGTATTTACTGAATAAGGATAATTAGTATGGGACTGAAGAATAAAGAATCAGTAGTGAAGTTTGGGATGAATTACACATCCAATTAAATGCCTTTTCTGTATTCCATGCTGTATGAAGGCAAAAAACAGGGTGATTTTTGCTCACTATTGTTCCTTCAGTCCTGATGTAACGTCTGCACAAGGGAAATGCTTGATAGATATGTACTGAAGGAATAATACACAATCTCAACTTTGTAATTTGCTTAACACATCCTCTTTGCAATTGTCTTAATGCCTTCTTAAAATCAGTCTATTAAACATCTAGGTATTACAAATATATAATTACTCAATTTGAGTAACATTTTTAAGAAAAGAAAATTAAATCGTGTGAGACAGAGAGAGCTGAAATCTGAGTATTGCGCAGCAATGAAACACGGACATCTCTTCACTGGCCAATGCTAAGGCTTGTGGTTAACTTACATTCTTTATCCTCTAGTGAATAATTGTAAACTTTCTTGAATGCTAATTTATTGCCTTAAACAGCTGTCAAAGGACTGTGTAAAAATAAGGTGCTGACAAAGTGTATCACCATATTTCGAAACAAAATCCAAAATCTCACCAACAGCTAATTTTTGGAATGTAGACTCTGCACCTTGAAACTTGCCTGTGTATTGGAAGTGCTGGGGAATTTTGAAAAGGTCAGAGTTGAACTGGACAGATAAACTAGCCTAAGAAGCAATGTGTAGCAAGGAATGTCTCAAACCTGCTTCACTAATTTCATCTCTACTTTTGGTGACATCTGCATTTTTTCTTATATTAGATGGTGTACTGAATAGGCTCAGCCACAGAAGGCCACAATCCAGCACTTCCCTTCAGCCCAAGGCAACTCCTTAAATAGAAGTTTTCAGGCTGGCAACAAATGGATACATCTCCACACTCTATGCACAGCTGATAGATCCAGCAGTTAGCCTTGATCCAGTGCCAACCAATCCACACAACCAGTGGCCTGGAACAAAAGATGCAAGTACATGGAAGATGGTGCTTACAGTGGAGTTTTGGTTTTGCTTTTTTTAAAAACAGTATTATTGGGACACACTTGACATAAAATAATAGCACATGCTTAATGTGCACAATTTCATAAGTTCTAACATATACATACGTGTGTTTGTGTATATGTATATATTTATATCCAAGGAACCATCACCACAATCAAGACATTGAATAAATCTATCACCTGGTCCATATTGTAATATAAATTTCATTTCATTGTTGACTTAGCATTCTAGTTTACAAATATACAACAGTTTGTTTATCCATTCCTCTGCTGATGGACGTTTGGATTGTTTCCAGTTTTTAGACATTACAAATAGAGCTGATATGAACGTTTCATGTAAAAGTTTTCATACGAATATATGCTTTCATTTATCTTGGGTAAAGAAGTAGAAGTAGAATAGCTGAGTTTATGTTTAACTGTTTAGGAAATTTCCAAACTGTTTTCCAAAGTGATTGCATTATTTTATATTCCTAACCAGAGTGTAGGACAGTTCTTACTCATCAATAACCTTGTCAACACTTAGTGCGTAATGTTATCTCATTGTGGTTTTATTTTTTATTATTTGTATTTCCCAAGTAACTAATAATGATGAACATCTTTTAATATGTTTATATGATATTGGTATATGTTCTTTGGTGAATAATCTATTCAAATCTTTTGTCCATTTTCAGTAGAATTGTTTCTTTATTATTAAATTTTAAAAGTTCTTTTTATATTCTAAAGATCTACCCATGATTATATCTATGATTTGCAAATGTTTTCTCCCAGACCAGGTCTTGTCTTTTTATTCCCTTAACAGTGCCTTATGAAAAGCGTTAACTTTTTATTTTTGATGAAATTCAGTGTATCAATGTGTTCTTTTATGGGCCATGCTTTTGGTGTCCTGTCTAATAAATACTAGCTTAACCAAAGGTCACAAAGATTTTCTCCTACGTTCTCTTCTAGAAGTTTTGTAGTTTTAAATTTAATTTTGTGTTAAATTTTAATATAGTTCAAAGTATGAATTAAAATTGATTTTTTTATGTGTGATGTTTTTGTATTTTGTGTTTTGTTTTGATTTTGTACATGCATATCCAACTATTCCAGCATCGTTTCTTGAAAAGATTATTCTTTCTCCCTTGAATAGCCTTTAAAATAAAAAAAATCATTTGGCCATACATGTGTAGGTTAGTTTCTGGAATCTCTATTGATCTATTTTTAATAGATACTATTTATCTTTGTACCAATACCACGTTGTCTTGATTAGTTTTATTATAAGTTTAGAAATCAGGTAAAATCCCACTTTTTCTCTTTTTTTTTTAAAGAGATTTTGGCTTCTCTATATTATCTGCATTTCCATGTGAATTTTAGAATTAGAATTTCAATTTCTACCAAAAAAAAAAAAAAAAAAAAACCCTAGGACCAAAGACCCATTGGCATAGTATAGATTACAATCTATTTAGGTCTTCAGTAATTTCTCTTAGCAATTTTAGGTAGTTTACAGTGCACAGGTTTTTTTTTAATGTGTTTTTTTTTCAAAATTTTCCTTAATAATTTCATCTTTTATATGTTATTGTACATAATAAAGTATTTTATTTTAATTTTTGATTGTTGGTTGCTAGTATAAAGAAATATAACTGATTTTTAAAATATTCTATCCTGCAATCTTTTTAAACTCACTTGTAAGTTCCAATATCTTTTTTTGTAGATTCCATTAAATTGTCTATAAAAAATTCAAATAAATTTTCACTTTTTTCTTTCTAACCTGAATGTTTTTAGTTTCTTTTTCTTTGTCTGATTGCACTAGCTAGAGCCTCCATTTCAATGCTGAACAGAATTGGTGAGACTAGACTCCTTTTCTTTTTTCCAATCTTGGGGAAAAGCATTCAGTCTTTCACCACAGAATATAATATTAGCTGTATACTTTTTACACATGCCCTTTATCAGGTTGAAAAAGTTACCTTCCATTCCTAGTTTGTTGACAGACATTATCATAATTGGATGTTATATTTTCCCAAATGCTTTTTTTTTTTGCATCATTTAAAATCTTCATTTGGTTTCTCTTTTTTAGCTTGTTACATGGTGAATTCAACTGGTTGCTTTTTGAATGTTAGACCAGCCTTACATTTCTAGGGTAAACACCATTTATTTATGATGGATTAGCACAAGTACATATATACCAAAGTCAGACAAACAAGTTAGCATAAAAGAACATTATACACTGATATTTTCCATGAATATATATACAATTCTAACCAAATTTCAGCAAATCAGATCCAGTAATATATCATGACTATGTGTGGCTTATCCTAGGAAGGCAAGGTTAAGAACAATGGGAAGAGAGACAGAAAGAACTTGAGTAAGGACAGGATGCAAAATTAATTTTTTGTGGAGATGACTTGTATGTTGAACCATCTTCCAGTTCTGCATTACAGTTATCACAAATTTCTGGCATTCTTTGTCTCCTTATTTCAGTGAAATTCCTTCATCCTGATTTTTATATGTAAACTTAGGAAAAAACCTCCATTCATTGAGAAATATGAGTTAGTCTCTGTGCCTTGAATCCCCAAACTCATAACTAATATAACATGCTTGATGATCTCTTTTCATGATTAGGGTATGCTGAGATTTAGATGTTTTCATATTCCTCATAATGCTATAGAGTTTATGGATCTCCTTTGTGTTAGTACTGAAGGCTTAAATGGGCCTTCACGGCTTTGAGATACATCCTGCTCCTTTGGGAACTCTCTAACCAAAATAGGAGCTTTCAGTTGCTGGCTGGCCAGTGCTGTATGTCCAAAGACATAACCCGTAAGATCACTGGAGAAGAGTTTCAAATAAAAGTAGCAACTTGCCTTCCTGCTTTTTGCCTAATAGCATCTGCTTTTGCTTATTATAGGTTGTGCGTTGTTACGGTGATAAGACAGGTCTGAATTAGGAAGGTGTTATGGAATGTTTAAGTCCCCCGCAAATTTAGATGTTGAAATCCTAACCCCCAAGGTGATAGTATTATGATATGGGGCATGTGGGATGTGATTAGGTCACAAAGGTGGAGCCCTCATGAATGGGATTAGTGCCCTTATGAGAAGAGCTGTAAGAGCTTGCTCTCTTACTCTCACCTCTCCACCATGTGAGGATATAATGAGAAGAGGGACAATCACAAACCAGGATGTGGGCCCACCAGCACCTTGACTCCAGAACTGTGATAAATAAGTGTTTGTTTAAGTCATCTGGTCTATGGTAATTTGTTATAGTAACCTAAACTGTTCAGAACAGAGGGCTTACGAAAGGTGCTTTTGTGAGGAACGATTTAGTTCATCTAAAATTTTGTGAAAGCTTTCTACCGTTAAGTTGCACTTTAGGACACAAAACCTATTCCCTTAATGTGAATACATAAGAAGAGGTCAATAAAGCTTCTGGGATTCACACCTTAGTCACTGTTTGGTTTTTTTTATGCTCTATGGTGACTCTAGAGAGTTCATAACTAATGATAGGTTCCCCCGAAATGGCAACTGGTGTCATCTACAACCAAATATTTCAAGAAGGTTGGAATACCAACACAAGATTGATCTGTCAAAACCTGTGTCAGGCAGAAGGGTTCCTGTGCAGCACAGTTGCTTTGAGACGTCCATTGGTTGTAAAGCACAGTAGGTCCCCAAACAAGTTATATTCTAAAATGAAGTGGTAATCTTAATAAGATAACAAAGACACATTATAAGGACCTAATGAAGTGCATTATTAAAATAGAAAAGTTTATTTACCAGAATTCTCTAAACCTGAAATATCTTTGGATTCCTCAACAAGAATGACTAATATAATAAACAGAAAGACATCCTTGTCTTTTTAAAGACAAAAATCTTAAGAAAAAACTTTTTAAAACCTGGATTAAATATCCTTTAAAACCATTTATTCCACTTGTTCTAAAGACATCCTTAGTAAATATCATCGTAATATTTGAGATACACTGAAAGGATTTTGCTGGATAATAGATATATCAGTTCAAATTATTTGTCTATGCACCATGTATAAATTTATAAATTCAGCCCCTGTAGAGTTCCAGGCACTGTTCTAGGCATTGGAGATAGAGCAGTGAGCAAAACATGTGTTTAGGTGGTGATAAATATTATGGGAGAAAAAAGAAAAAGCAAAGAAAAAGGTGAGAGGTTGATGGGGGAGATGCTATTTAAATAAGATGGCAGAAAATTTAATAAGGTGACATTTGAACAGATATCTAAACAAAGTGATGGAGTGAGCCATGTGAATATCTAGGAGACGACTGCTCTAAGTATGGAGAACAGCAAATGCCAAAAATCCAAAGCAGTTGTATGCTCGGGCATATTTAAGAAACAGCAGGGTGGCCAGCACAGGCTGGAGAAGAGCACGCTAAGAATCAGACTTTCACAGTAGGGAACCCTTGGCCTTCTACCTTCCATCAAATGTACCTCATCTCCTTAAATTCTATAACCTTCTTGCAAAAATTAATTATTTTAATTTCTCATTCACTCAAGTACCTGTCACAAGCTTCTTTTCACATATACTTTATGAGTTTCAACATGTCTCTAATCTTGGACTACATTTAATACCACAGGGGAAATTCCTTTCTGTTTGCTGTAGGCTTTATTTCTTTCTGGCTTTTGTGTTTGTAATTTTTTTTTATGTCTGTGTGGGTGTGTCCAAATCTGGGAAAGTCAATGGCAGGTACAACTGAAAGAACTGAGCTTTGTTCTGTTCAGATTCAATCCATAAAATTTCAAGGGGGCTTATATTTCAACTTTCCATCACCCCCTCAAAAATATGAAAAGGTGTTGACAACACCAAGGTCAAGGGTTTGGATCCCTATACTGACCAGCAGCCAACGTAAGAAAGACAGAGAAAAGCCATACACTTGGGAAGTTTTCCCGGGAGTCAGTTCAGAATGGTTAGCAATACTTGTCACTCCAAGAACGAATAGAACGATAAACTTTGTATGTTTCTGGTAACTTGCTATAAAATCTAAGTGGTAAGAAAAATTGTTGAGAATTTTCTTCATATAAAGTTGTCCCCTATAATACCCTTTTAGCTTTATCCTGTTTATAAGAGATATTGTAACATTTTATTTTCGATGTGTTTCAGAAATAAGAAACAAAAGAAACACATCATGCAAATTATTTAAATTGGCTATGTTATGGAGACATGCGTTTATGCCGAGTAATCAGTACCCACAAAAAAAGATGCAATAATTTATAAACACTATTTTGAGAACACTAAGTTTTTACCAAAATGATAAACTGTCTTCTCTGTTCTGTCTCTGTGACAGATCAGATTACTGATTGTGTGTGGCCCTAAGGTGACTTTATATCTCTAATCATGAAGGCATGCTTGGAATTTCATTCAGCCTAATTCCATAATAGGTAATATGGAACTTTCTTATCTTCTGAGACAGGTAAAGTGGTACTTTTTTCATTCTTGGTCATGAATTTTAGCAACATGAGGGTAGGGGAAGCAAGGCAAATTATCACTTAGAGAAAAAGGCAGAAAAATAAAGGAGTGGATAGATTTAATTACATTGCTGTGTTTTCTTCATGAAGAATACCTGTGCCCTGAAGAGCTTTCCATTTAAGACACTCATCATAACAAAGAGTTAATTAAAAGTATATGCTTTAAACCCACAAAAGCACTGGGGATTCCTGACCCAGGCAGTAAAGGAATTATGCCTACTCTAGACAAGGACAAATTTTCTACATAGCCCTCCTGTATCTTTACAAACTTACTGTATGAATAATATTCAGCCAAGATTTTTATGGAGGACAGACAGCACACACAAATCCTTAGGCGATCCTGGCCTGCTGGTTTTCAGAACATCCAGTCATATTTATACAACTGAATGACCCCCAAAGAGTCACATTAGTGATACCACTGATACTTGGCCTTTATGTCACCTCAGCACTTACCATTCTCATTGGAAAGGGGAAATGTTTATATTAGCTCCACGTAGAAGATGTGGCTTAAGCTGCTGAATCATGTGGCTAAACCTACAGAATTGAAAATATTTACTTCAACATTATCTTTAAATAAACATACTTCAGTTAGAACTCAGCTTTTTGAATGTAAAAAAATAAGGCATAACTAGATTTGTGTTGTCTTCTCATCCCCAGCGTTGCAAAGATATATGAGTATATTTCCTTGCGAAAAATAGTTGTTTTGAATCTGCATGACCACGCATTTTATCTGCCTTCTTATTACAGATAGTTCAGGTCTTCAGGGAATTCATGGAGCAAAAACATAAGGCAGTCTCTCTATATTATAAAGTATTTCTATCACTAAATATAACTCAATGCTTATTTCTGCAGTATTCATCCATATTACAAAAAGCCCAATAAACACTGGAGTTGGAAACACTTGTAGATTCTTGAGAAATTTCTTTTTTTTAATTGAAATTTTTATAGAGGCAATTGTAACACAGCTGTAAGAAATAACATAGAGAGATTCTTTGTACATTTTGCCCAGTTCCCCCAAAAGGTAACATTTTGCAACATTATGGAATAATACTACAACCCAGGCATTTGACATTGATCTTTTTCAGATTTCCCCAGTTTTATTTTACTTTATTTTTTAAATTTTTATTGCATCAAAATTGATTAGATATATTTTGGGGGTTCAACATTGAGATTGTTGATCAAATCAATATTACTAGCACATATACTTTTACAAATCGTACTTATTCTTTATGCCCCTTGTCCGATCTCACCCCATCACCCTTCTCTCCCCCACCCCAATTACCTTAGATTTCTTCTCTCCTTCTGAAAGAATAATGGTTACTCTGTTGATTTGTTGCCTAGATGATCTGTCCAATGCTGAGAGGTGTGATCAGGTCCCCCAATATTATCGTAGAGCAAATGCTTCTCCTGTCACTCTGGAATGGGCTTTGTGGAGAGAGACAACCTCTTCTTTTCTTAATCTCTGCCTGGTGACTCTCCTTGTGTCAATGCACTCCAGTGGCTGGTGGACCATCTGTGTGGTGGTTGTGGCGTCTAGCTGCTTTCACTGCAGCCATGGTTATTGTGGTGGCTATGGTGGGCCACCCACATGGAGGTGGTGTTTTCGGCATGCTCCTTCGCACTGGTGGTATGCCTGGTTGTTGGGGGAGTCCAGTCCTTGGTTCTATCTCTCAGGTCCCTGGGCAGGCCCCGAGGCACTTGCACAGTGTGCCTGGTTGTGGCAGGGGGGTCTGGTCCCTGGCTCCATGCCTTGAGTCCCTGGGAAGGCCCCGAGGTGCTGGTGCAGTGTGCCTGGTTAAGGGGAGGGGGTAGTCCAGTCCCTGGCTCCATACCTCGGGTCCCCAGGTGGGCCCCAAGGTGCTGGTGCTGTGTGCCTGGTTGTGGGAGGGTGTTCTGGTCCCTAGATCCATGCCTTGGGTCCCCTGGCAGCCACCAAGGCACTGGAGGTGTGTCTGAGCAGGAACTAATATTTTTGTGTCCTTTGCTTACTTCTAAAGTGGGGGAACTTCCTGTTGGGACCAGTACTTGAGCTCTGTGGTTTAGCTAAATTGCTGCTTTGCTTCTGCTTCACTAGGGAAGGCGTTTTGTGCAGCATAGGTTATAATGGTTGACTTTATAAGTACTTCTGGCTCTCTAGAAACTTGGTGCTCCTGGGTTGTATAGTAACTCTGATCTGGGTCTGAGTCTTTTCATTAAATTGCACCCCATGCAATTCTATATTCCTGACCAGTCTCCTCTGAGTGGTCCTATGCTGATTGGGGTGCAGATCAATTGCCCTTGCTGTGCCCCAGTATTCCCCCAGTGGGCCCATCTCTCCCACTGCCCATGCTGCAAACACTTCCTGTGGGATGGGCCATGCACTGTTCCCTTGTGATAACTCACTGGTCTCTGAGTGGCTCCATTTTTTCAGTTGTTGTGGCTCCTTGCTCTTATGTGGGTCCACAGGAACTCTGTCAGTGGTCTTACTGGCCTGGGGGTCACCAAGGCCCTCTTCTCCCCTGCCACCTCCAAGCAACTTCATCTAAAGAGCACGGCTGCAGCTTTTTCCGGCTCCTTCTCCATGTGCTCAGCAGTTCCAGCCTTAAAGTGGCCACAGCACAAAATGGTCAGAGCAGTTTTTTCTTTCTCTCATCATGGCTTCTCCCACCTTCCTACACTCCATAGGTCTCTCCTCCTCTTCCCCTGGGCTCTAGTGTCCCCAGCTTGGCTGTTTTTGCTTCTTTATATAGATGTAAATTGGTTGATTTCTGGGAGAGTGATGCTGGGGACTGTCTGTTCTGCCATCTTGACTGGAACTCCATTGATTCTTGAGAAATTTCTGATGCCTAGTCGGCAAAAGTCACAAAATGTTGAACTTTAGTCAAAGACATTAATATTCAACAGAATATTAATGCACCTTAATCATGGATTGCTGACACTAGTATAAACAGAAAAATAATTTTTTCTTCTTTTCTTTTTGTTTTAACAGTCACTTAAACATAGATTAATTTTTTCATGTTGCTATCAAGGTCTTTTATCTTAAAATGAGGGTTATAATACTGACAGTTTCTATTATGCTTTTGTTGTTGCGGTTTTTCTTTGTCCATACTCCCTCCAAATATTTTCTTTTTCTTATGGCTTTACTAGAATTACTTTAAATATATGTCATGCCTCTGTTCCACGTATGTCATTTATCCTATTTCTGGGCATTTCCCAGTGCACCAACCTCCTGTGTCTTATTAGGCTCTTATCAAAACTTCAGATTGTCACATAACTAAGTTGTAGAATGCATGGCCCAGAAGTAGAAACATTTTCCCATGGAGGTACAAGTTGCATGACATTCTTTGTAAATGGACAGTGATTCTAACTTGCAGGGTTTCAGAAGAGAATCTGAGTGTGCATTATAGGTGCTTCTCATTTGCCTTGTCTTAAAGAACACACATACATAGTCCAGGTACAGGAGACATTTCAAATTTCTACAAAGAAAGTATTGGAAACTATAATAGTATCAAGATGGTGGTCCCCAGTGTAACCTTCTCCCACAATCAACCAATTTACAACTATCGAAAAGCAATGATGCCAACCTGGAGCCTCTAGAGCTCAGGGGAACAGGAGAAGAGACCTACAGAGTTCACGAAGGTGGGAGAAGCCACAAAGAGAGAAAGAAAGAAAGGATTGCTGTGACTGTTTTGAGCACTTACCATTTCAAGACTGGCCCTGGTGAGCACATGGAGCACGAGTTGGCAAAAGCCACTGCTGTGCCCTTTGTATGAAGTTGCTTGGAGACTCTAGAGGAGAAGAGAATCTTGGTGGCTGCCAGCTGGCTAGACCACTAACAGGGTTTCTGTAAACCCACATAGGAGTAAGGAGCCACAGACAACTGAAATAAGGAGCCATTTATTTCAGAGGCCGGTGAGTCATTGCAAGGGACCAGCATACAGCCCGTACCATGGGAAATGTTTGGAGTATGAGTGGTGGGGGAGATGGGCACCCTGGGGGAACACTGGGGCACAGCATGGACAGCTGATCTGCCCCCCAATCAGCACAGGCCCACTCAGTGCAGTCTGCTCAGGAATATAGAATGGCAGAGGGTGTAGTTTGCTGAAAAGACTCAAGCCCAGACCAGAGTTTACATACAACCCAGCTATACCAGACCTCAAAAGACCTGGAAGTGCTTATAAGGTCAACAATTAAAACCTGAGTTGCACAAAAAGCCTTCCCCAGAGAACAGCAGTAAAGCAGCAAGTTAGCTCAACCACAGGGCTCAAGTGCTGGTCAACAGAAAGTTCCCCCATTTTAGAAATAACCAAAAGACAAACAAATTAGTTTCAGTGCAGAGTTTAAGTAGTAGTAGTAGCAAATAATCCAACACAGAACTGAAAGGAAAAACAAAAAACCCACAGGTCAGATACAAAGTTCTGATATTAACCAGTAAAGGTCTAACATCACCAAAGAACACCTATAAAACCTAGAAGGACTGGAAGCCCCTCAGGCTCCCAAGCTGGGGCTAGGGGAGAGGGCCAAGGGCCTCAGCCATGCCCCTCTGACTTCAGCATCCAACCCAGTGATGACCACCACACTGCCAGAAGTATCCCAGGCCCCCAAGCTGTGAGGGCTGATGAGTCTGACTTTGTAGCTCAGGCACCTCTCTGTGAGGGTAAATAAAGGGACCAGGAGCCAGGCCCATATGCTAGTATACTTAGTTACATGTTTATCCTTTGCATTGCTTGCTTGCTAACTCAGCAGTAAACCAAATCCATTCCCAGTTGTTATTCTTTTGTGCTCAAATCCAGTCCAGCTTTGGTGGTCTGGCCTAGCTCAGGCAGGATATGGTCACTGCTAATATATCCTGTAAAGCACTTTATAACCACTGAGGTTCTATCACATGTCAATTTAATTTTATTTTTGATAATACTCTCATGAGAAAGATGACACTTTTATTTCTCAGTATTCAAAGTGTGGAAACTGAGGCCCAGACCTGTTACTCCTCCTTTCATAGAACATCACTGATGAACTTAGAACCAGAATGTGTGTCTCCTCCTTCCTATGATTTTCTGCATAATAGTGCAGAAATATCACAGGATAAATAACATTTGAGAAAGTTGCATAGGTCATCTTTTTTTCAAATGGCAATTTCCCCCAATATTGGGAAATTTTGGGCTTTCCATTATGTCTCAGCACATTTCAAAGTAAATGTAAAAGGGCATACGATTTGACCGGCTGAGGAGAAAAATCACAGAAACTTGAATAGATTTCTTTTCGAGTTTAAAAATACAATTAACCAGAAAACAGTCTTGAAAGATGTTCTAAATAGGGAGTTGGAAGACAAAGTTGATCTAATTAAGAAAGTGTGAAGAAAATATTCAAAAACAAACCATATGCCATGTAACAGTCCGGAGATAAATGAAGAAAAGCTGCCTTGGTATTTAGAAATTAGAAAATCATAATTATATGAGAATTGGGACCAAAATATTAACCACTTTAATTCATAAAACAAATTTATAGCCTAAGCTGGCTTGGGAAGGAGGTAGGTCAGGGGACAAGGACAAGGACCTGGCACAGGACAGGGCACACAGTCAAAGCTTAGTCAATGCTTATTGAATGGATGAATGAATGAATGAATGGATTATTGCCCTACACACAGGTGAGAAAGGAGAATAGAAGGTGCTTCCCCCAAACACAGATCTCATTCTGTGTCATCACACAATTTATTCCTCCAGTTATTTTTTTTAATGTTTTGTTTTGTTTTTAATTTTTACTTTTCTTCAACTCATGGATCCATAGGTTTCACCTAGCCCTGCATAGACTGAACAAATTTCCAGTTGAAGTGAAGAATTTGGACACGCGATTGTGGTGGTAGGACAGGGTGCAGTGAAGGCAAGTGTAGAGACACGTACAGCATCAGACCCGCAGTGCTAACAGCTGCCGAGACTTCACTCTGTGCTCAGAGCTTTTCCTCTATTCACTCCTTTAACTCTCACAATTCTGAAAGGTTGATGTTCCTACCTCCAACTTATTTATGAAAAAGTAAAGACAGAAGAACCATGTGGAAAAGGTGGCAGAGCTAAAATTCTAACCTATGTTTATCTGAATTCAATGCTCTCTGCTGTCTTCAGTAAACCACTCTCAGACCATAGGAATAATCTAACTTTTTATTTTGCATATGAGTAATATGACTAATGCCTGAAGATTACAAAATAGTTATGGATCCAAGTACACTAAGTTTGTTTTTGTTTTTTTGGCTACATTTTACATTATACCAAAACTAGTCCTTTGTTTATTAGCTAAACGTAAACTGAGAAAGCATGTCATATACATATACAGATTAGCATTCTCAATAAAAGCACTGGCTGCATAAATAAAAGACAAATGAGTTCCCCCTACAGAACCCCTGTCTCCAATATCACATCATCAGCGGTAACTGTTGCTGCTCCCATAAAAGTCCTGGTGGTACCCAGTCCTGGAAAACATGGCCAAAGACTCCCAACTTTTGGTGTCTTTTATCTAGATACCCGGATACTCTAAAGACTTGGGCCATCAGTTTCAGAAAGTTGCAATCCATACGCATATCTTAAATTCTCTTTTTGTGTTAGATGGCATAAAACATAGGTATAGATTTGTAATTCTTGAATTAATTGATATCACAAACTAAACTGAATCAAACTTAATGTTTGTCTTCCCTGTTTTTAAAACTATAGTATTACAGTAAAAGGCATCTAGAATTGTGTTTAAAATAATCTATCCAGCACCTAAATTCATCCAGTATATAAAATTATTCAATAGCTCTTTAAAAGATTTCTTCAAACTTTACATAATTCTATCCTTTGCTGGTTTTCACATATTTTCTGATATAAATTTGATCTCAGAAGGACAGACATTTTGATTTATTTAGGAGAAAATAGTTTCCTGATTAATTATTTAAATGATTTCGATAAAGTTGCTGTCAAAATAATCTTAAAAAAAAACAAAAAAGTAATTTTGGAATACTGATTTGGGGTTTTCTAATTTAAAATGAAAAGGAAAAATAGAAACTGGCATATGCTTAGAAACACTAATTGTAGACTTGGATTGCTGAATATTCCCCAAAAAGCAATAGAACATTCTTTCCTTTGAAATAACAAAATAATGGCATTAACAGCCCATAATCACAGTGAAAAACTGGAATAACAAGAGAGTGAAAAGAAATTCCAAGGTAAATGCCAAAATGCCAAGGTAAAATGCAAATATCGATGGTGGTTCCTCACTTTTCAAAGATGAGTTTTCCAGTTCCGCTGGGAGGAAGCATGAGACTGAGTTGCAGAGGTAGAATTCCATACGGTGCCACATCTAAATTTTGCTCAGTAGAACAATTACGGATCCTAAATAATAGTTATTCTGGAGTGTTTGTTCTCAAATCTTGTTTGTTACCAATTCAAACTGAGGTCACTGCCATTAGTTGTTAAAATAAAAGGGTTTTCTGATTCTAGAAAACTGCTGTGAAATCCCAGCCCCTTGGAATTCAAATAGATGCTACTCAAGGGAAATCAAACATAAAACTGTCCTCATTAGTAGGAAGAGTTAGAAGCCCCTCGTTGGTTTTGTGAAGATGTTAAAATTGTTGCCTTCACATCTACGTTTTTGTAGGCTGGGAATTTTCACCTTTAGAGTCATTTGTATCTTAAAACCATCCGTATTAAATGTAAATATCCCTGAAGCTATCACAGGCAATACTTTTACCAAATACTTTGCCACATCAAAGGTCAGCAGGGCTCCAGGCTGCAATGTCTATTTGTTTGCCATTTACTCCCTGAATTGCTAATCAATTGCCACCTTTTTAATATACATATATAATGATAAATATCCAGGCACTAATTTCTTTATTAGCTAATTGTTGCAACAAAAGTGATTTTGATGTGGTAGATAGAATAAGACAATCATACATTAGTTACTCTCCTAAGCAGTGATGAGTTGTCAGGGTTGGAGGCTGCTGCTATCAACACTTGTATCCTTGCATCCAAGGAAAGAGGATGATGTGGAAGTTGGACACATAAATTGCACACACATTCCATCAGAGGAGAGGAATTCAGTCATGAGGCTGCATTTAAAATTAAGGGCTTTTATTACTCAGAGGAATAAAGAAGAAGAAATACTGAGAGATAATTGGCAGTGTCTTCCACAGTAGACTTCAAGTCCAACAGGCAAAGCTAAAATGGAATATTTATAATCTTTGAGAAGTTTTGTTTCCTAGATGCTGGCTTCTGTGCTCGGCCCGGCTTTTGTCCCTCAGTTTCATGTTCTCTCCTTTGAGGTCATTTGAAAAAGCCTATAGCCTTAGAGATAGAGGCTTAACTCCTAGGAACAATGTCTGCTCCCAGTTTATATATAATAAATGCCACCCTTTGTTGGGTGGAAGCTGTTTAATTGGATTTGTTCCTCCTGTCTTTTAGTTTGTGATAGAAAAATGTTTTTGCTTTGTTTTCAGTCCTGTAATGCTTCATATTACGGGACTCTCAGTCGATTTTAGATTACAAGCCATGGGCAGAAGGACCTCTCTTTGTTTCCTTCCATCTTTGCTTCCAGAAATAATGCTTCCTTCAGCTTAGGCTCTTTCTTCTGCTTAGCACTGCCAGAAAAAAAATTATAGGATGCCCAGTTAAATTTGAAACTCAGAAAGAAAACAAACGTTTTTAGTATAAGTATCTCCCATGCAATATTTGGGACAGATTCATACTAAAAATAAATAAATAAATAAAATAAAACAGTAGTAGTCACTACCTATCTGAAATTTAAATTTAATTGGGTGTCCTATGTTTTTCTTTGCTAAACCTGGCAACCCTCATGCTAGAACAAAACTGAAAGCTGCAAGAAATAGCAACTTATTTCTCCCTAAAATGATATATGGTCTAAACCCAATTCACAGCAAATGTCACAGTGACCAAAGGTTTTGCAAGAGTGAAACAAAATTACCAACTTTGAACCTTGAAATAGTCCAGTCCTCACCTTTCTCCTTCAGATCATCACATTCTGCCAATTCCAAATTCTGCCAAATCTGTATTTACAGATTCTCAATTTGGTCACATTATTTGTACCAGATAGAATGTTCTGATTCCGAGAAATCAAAAATTCAGCTGAACTTGTCTTGAGTAAAAAAGGGGAATTGAAACTTGATTTGCCAAATGTCTTGTGACAAGGAAGCTCTGGGATTAATGAAGTGGTTGGAAAACGGTATTAAGAATGAGGCTCTGTTCTTTCTTTCTGCTCCGCCACTAATGAGTCCCATTGTTTCCCCCCATTGTCACAAGATGGTGGCTACATTTCAGAGTTCATAGGCAGATAAGAGTCTATTCAGTGGACCGAGAAAAATCATTTCTGAGCTGCTTTATAAAAGAAAGAAAATCTTTTTAAGATGACCTCAGCAGATTTGCCCTCATGTCTTTGTCCAGTGCTGGGCTATACTTACAGCCCCAAATCAATCACTGTCCAGGGCAAGAGAGTATGCAATAGGGTTATTTATTAATATCTACCTCTGTTTAATATTCAAGATGGATGGATATCCAATACCCATTGGGACCTTGCCACTAAGGAAGTAGAATTGGCAAGCAATAACAATAAAAGGAATTTATAAAAAGCTATCAAACATAATTAACAACAGTAAGTTTCTAAAAAAATAATTGTTTACTCAAATATAAGACACATTATTTATACTTATGGAATGCTCACAAAAACTGACTGTAAAATAAGCCACACAGAAAATCTCAGAAACTTCCACAAGCAAATAGAACACAAGCAATTAATAAGAAAAAATCCTTTTAAATATATATGTGTGTAGTTTTAAAAATACTTTCATCGATAATTTCTAGGGTGAGAAAGGAAATCAAAAAATGAGAAATGATAAACTGTAATCACGAGCATATGATATTTATTTATTTATTTATTTATTGGCATCCAGCTGGTACAGGGATCCGAACCCTTGACCTTGGTGGTATACCACACTCTAACCAACTGAGCTAACTGGCCAGCCTGCTATGATATTTAAATGTTTGGGGGATAAAGCTACAGTAATCAAGACAGGGTGGTATTGATGAAGAATGAACCAGTGGATCAAGGAATGAGAACAGAGAGCCCAAAAATAGGCCCACGCAAATATTGTCAACTGATCTTTGACAAAGGAGCAAAAGCAATATAATGAGGCAAAGATCACCTTTTCAACAAATGGTGCTGAAACAACTGGACATCCATGTGCTCTGCAAAAGACGTCAAGAGAATGAGAAGACAAGCCAGCGACTGAAAGAAAATATTTGCAAAAATCGCATCTGAAAAAAGACTGTTATCTAAAATATACAAAGAACTCTTCAAACTCAACAGTAGAAAAACAAACAACCCAATTAAAAAATGGGCCAAAGACCTTAACAGACACCTCACCAAAGTAGATGTGTAGATATCAACTAAGCATATAAAAAGATGCTTCATATCCTATGTGTCTTAATCCATTTAGGCTGCTATAACAAAATATCATACACTGAGTGGCTCATAAACAGCAGAATTTATTTCTCACAGTGCTGGAGGCTGGGTATGGCAGCCAGCATAGTTGGGTTCTGGTGAGGAACACGTTCCTGGTTAACGAATGCTGACTTCTCTCTGTGTCCTCAGATGGTGGAAGGAGCAAACAAATCCCATTCATGAAGACTTCCTCCTCATTACCTCCCCAAAGGCCCCACCTCCTAATACCGTGCAGTATTACAGTAATAATCTTGGAGATTAGAATTTCAGCATATGAATTTTGGCATCCCCAAACATTCTGTTCAGAAAGAAAATCAAGAAAGTCACATTTGTAAAAGGAGGTGGTGAATTCTTAACTATAATAAAATGTCTATGTCTCAAAAATGTCTGACTGTGGGAAATCGCATTGGGTGCAACTTTCCTCAGATGCTGGGGTTACAGAGCAGGGCACTGAGTTAAGCTGCATTGCCATCTAGTGGTCAGATGATATGATGTGCAGAGTTCTTCATGAGCAGATGAGGGAGTGGGTTTCACATGTTAGAATCGAAAGGAACTCGGGTCACCTTGTCCACCTCCCTTATTTATACACAAGGAAAATTAAGCAAAGAAGTGACCTAATCTTTATGGTATAGAGAGTTGTCGTGGAACTGCCATCCCATTTAGTTGCTATTTTTCTCAACAGTGTACAATAGAGGATGTGTGACTGTAGATGAATGTTTGTGTTTTCATAGCTACACAAGCTCTCATGAACCCAAGTGTTCTTACTTTTTCAACGGGGCTGTAAATATCACATGAATGATAGGGCATGTGAAGGGACTTTACACACAATAAATTATTAAAAGGAATCTAAGTTAAGTTTTATCTTTTAATATTTCTGGTATGGAAACAGATGCCATCTCATTCAAAGCTTCACCTGCAGTTGAAAGCCATTCATTCGTTTCTTCAAAGCTTACTTTAATGAGTATGTATTGGACAGCTCCTATGTCATCAGCACTGGGAGAAAGGACACAAAGACTAAGAAAACACAGACTTTTACCCCTGAAGAAATCACAGTCTGATAATGAAGACAGACATTGCAATACATCGTGATAACAGCTACTAAAATATAGACCAGAGACCAGTACCAACTTTAGTTCTTGTACACAGAGTGTTCAGATCTGTCGAGCTGAGGTGAAGAAGGGTTGCAGACGCAAAAGAATCTTTCATACAGGAAAAAATAAACTCGAGGTAAATCTCAGATAAATACTAGTAGTTTGCCAGGAAAATAGGTGAGGATAGTTAGAAAAAGGAAATTCTAGATGTGGAATGCTGAAATTCTGAAAAAAAAAACTATTAAAAAGAAAAATAGCATCTTATAGTTATGAAAATATTCCGATTATGGCACATAGGTCTTCAGAAACTCATGGCTCTCATCCCAAACAAATGACAAAATAATGTCACTTGAGGACAGTATTTCATAACCTATAACAAAATTTGATATTTTGTTTGTAGTTATGAAAACTGAGATCATCTTAAATTGTGGAATATCATCTAACCTAAAGAATCAATAGAGATTGATGAGAATCAAATGGTTTCATGAAAGCTTATCTAGACCAATGGTTGTATCAATTTCAGTACCACATACTTGTCCCTTAGCTCCATGTGTTAGCAACAGTTGGAATTTTCTTCTATCTTGCTCTCATCACATTTAGTATTTAAAAAAAAAAAAAAAAAAGCATAATGGCCTAAAAGTCTTACCTTCTAATTTTCCTCACTATCCTCTGGCATTCAGAGAATAGCTTTTTAGACAGATTGATTGACAGCCATCTATCCACACATCATTCATTCTAAATGATTCCCTCCGGGCTATTTCAGGAGACGTGTTCATTAGTCCTTCAAAGCATAGTAGTAAGGACAGCTCTGTCAAAAAAGACATTTCCATGCAGAGTGAAAGTCAAAAATTACATTTTTCCAGGGTATGTTTTCCCATGCCTCTGCATGTCAAAGAGGAAAAAAAACCCTAAGATTTTTTAGGCATAAAACAAGGTAGCAGTTCAAAAGGAAAGTGAACAATTTCTTTCCCCCTCCTCTGACTTTCATTCTCACTTTTTCAATGACAACTACCATTCAGGATTAAGACCCAAAATTGCATCCTCTGGGAGAGTTCTCCTGACTTCCTGGGCTGGAGTATATGAATGTTCTATATGCTGCCTTGGCACCTTGTGCTATCTTACTGTGGCAGATTGATTGATTTGCAGGCACAGACCCGGTTGTTCATGCCTCCCTGTTTCAAGTGCTTTGCAGTGAACCTCCCATCAAGAGGCTATTGCCCCATATCACTGAATCTGGGTTATCCTTGTGACTTGCTTTGGTCAACAGAATGCAGAAGAATATCAGTTTGCCAGTTTCAAGCTAGGACTCAGAAAGATTGCATCGCTTAAAATCAAGGACTTGAGAGAGCATAATAAAAGGATCCTAATTAATTGCCCAGTTTCTCTATCCAGTAGTCCTCGGGCATCTGCCATCATGATGGCTCATAAGGAAGATAACAAAATACAGATGTATTGAGACCTTCCTACACTGAAACATTTTATTGACATAGACCAGTACACAGTGTCTGTCCCAAGGTCAGGTGACCACACACAGTGTCTTCGAGACTACTACCAAGGCTGATCTTGAGAAGTGGGTACTATCAAATATGTATAATGAATGAAAACAAAACAAAAGCAAACTGCTAACATATATACCTTGTGGGGTTCTCTCAGTCCTAAAAGGATACTCTTAATTATTTCTTTGACTATTGTTGTTTTTAACTAATAAACAAAAAATATTAATTGGGGAATATGAATTACTTTGCAGTGTTCGTCTGTTTAGTGACATAATTATTCTTGGCAAAACTCTGACAGGACACAAGTAACAACACCTCAAGGTGCCAGCTGCCTTGGCATTGAAGCCTTGAAATTGTCACTCAGTGATTGCCAATCCTGCCAAAGCTCTGTGAAAACACTGGGCATATATTGTTCCAACAAAGAAAAATCACTTCATCTGAAAAAAATATCCATGAACCTTAATGTGCCTGGACTCATTCATCATAGGGAACTAGATGCTTTCTCTGGGTTTTGTGACTCTTACAGGAGATTTCATTGACACCTCAGTTATCAGAATAAACCTGGGCATTTCAGTTCAAGGAATGAAAAAGATAAGGTGCAACTGGAACACATTCCTGCTCCTCCACCACCTTGTCTGAAACCCTGTCTTATCCTTTCTTAATTCCACTATGTCCTTCAGATGCTTTCAGCCCAGAGGAGGATGAGCAGGCCAATAGCCGTCACCATGTAGAATTGTTCTGAAAGTCAGACATACTATCCTCTTCACAGGTTAACATTGCTGGCCTAGAAGTTTACCATCACAGAAAAGCAATACGGGGTTCCTTTTTAATTATGGCATAACAATGATTCTTATGCACGCATGCCTACTGATACTTAATTAGAATCCAAGTGACAATGACAGGCAGTCATAGCAGCAACCTATGCACCTTCCTGAAGATACTGAATTCAGGAGGGTGAAATTATTCTCACTGTAAAATGTGTCAGAATCAAAATGGAGACACTTGTGTTAAAAACAAAAAACAAAAAACCTGCCTAATAGTGCCAGGAAAGCCAAGGGGTGGGGGCCGAGGGGCACTGTCTCATGCACATATGCCTGATAACAAGAACTATCACAAAGGACTCTGCAAAACCACAAACTTGCACAAAGGCCATTGCAAACTTACACAAAAAATACTTCTTCAAGGACATCTGCCCAGCAACCACCTGTCCAACCTGGGACTGGCATCACCCTTGTTATTAATCCTTGTAGCCAAGGTACCCAAGGATAGTTATTCCCAAACAATTGTGTAATTCTCCATCATTTTTTCTTCAAAAACCTTTTCATTTACCTTCCTGAAAATGAACACAGTTTACAATGGCACGTGTGTTCCCATTGCAATGCCCAGTTCCCCAATAAATATTATTATTATTATTATTATTATTATTATTATTATTATTATTTTTCAGAAAGCCTCTTTCTGTGTGTTATTTAGGTTTACACCAAGGAAGAGGTCAGGAGAATCTGGGATTTCAAAAGAACACTATATATTATTGAGAATGGAAAGTGGTTCTATACAGTTTTAAAGAAAAAACTTGAGGTGTCTTCTACCCATACACATGGAGAAGTCCCATGAGTAGATATGACCTACATTTGCATTGAATAACTTGCCATCTTCTCAGCACGTAAGTTATGAATTGAGGTACTAGCTTGAAACAGAGAATGAAAATAATACTTGTCAAAAAATAAATTTAATGTTTCCTTATGCAAAATAAATCCATAGATATGGAGTACAGTGCTGCAAAAACATCTCCACAGAATCTTCCTCTTTCTGTTTTATCAAATTTTGCATATAGCTTCTATCTTCAAGGTCACCTTTAAGTCCAAAACAGCTACTGGAGGCCCAGACATCACGTGTACATTCCATCATAAAGTGAAGGAAAAAATAGAAGAAAAAAATCATGTCTTAAGAAGCTTCCCTGAAAATTGATACCCAAACCCTCAACTACTGGCCAGAACTTAGTCACATGTCTATTCTGGCTGAAATGAATGCTGGGAAATATAGTCTGTTAGCTGGCGCATTGTTGACTCAAGTTAGTTTGAAGTTCTGGCACTAAGAAATGAGTAGAGAATGAATATTCAGAGGACAACTAGCTAAATCTGCTCTACTAAGTTAGGGTTATGAGATAGGGAGGAGTTACAGTGAGCTGACCCAGAACTAACAGAAATGATAAAGGGAAAGAGCTCCCAGGAAAAGGGCAGCAGAGTCAGAACAGGCATAAAAAGCCTAAAATCTTGTCTGCAGACTGGAGTGATCCAGAAGTCATTAGTGGAATGCCATATTAAGAAGTTCGGGTTTTGAACAAGAAAAGTAGGAAAGACAACATGCTATTCTGTATATACTACTTCCTGGTTTGGGTAATCTGTTCAGGAAGAGTGCTTTAAGATAAACCCAGGTCAAGATTTTTGGACCAAAATGGCAGAAACTATCAATCAATTCCAAAGGCAGGATCATGTCTGCACATTCAGTACATCTTGTTCTCAGAGTCTTTACCAAGAGTCTATTCATTGCAACAACCCCTGAAGTTAGTTGTGCACATATCTTTAATCTTAGGAACCAGAGAGCTGGGGACTTTTAATAACGGAATAAGTCAACTGTTAAAAGTAAATTCTGCTAAACATGTAGACACTTTCCCCTTGGCACCTTCCTCTCCTAGGATGTTCCTATAATGACACCAAGAGTGATGCCACTGTATTTCCTCTTGCTTTTACCATTCAGTCAAGATTGTGGATCTCTGCTTCAAGGCAGGTAAAGGAGTAGAAATGTGTAGGAGCCTTTTCCAATGTTCAGTTTGCTGGCTGGTACGGAGGTCCAAACACTTGACCTCAGTGTTATGGTACTGTGCTCTAACCAACTGAGCTAACCAGCCAGCCCCCTCTACCCTATTTGACTCTAAACACACTGAAAGCAGGGAGCACATCTTTTTGCCAACCATCATTGTAAATAGTAGGTACTGAATAAATATTTGTGAATTAATATTTGAACATTACCTAACAGTGTCTCTGGAATATAATAGGTCACACACACACATATATCTTAAATAAGTATATAAACTAAACATGTTAATATGTTTTAAATAAATTAATTTATTAATGAGTTGTTTAAGAAGCTATATGGTGGAGTGGAGTGAACATGGTCTTTACAGTCAGGCAGGTTAGGACTTAACTGTGGTTCTGCAATTAACTGGCTGTCTCACTTTGGGCAAGTTGCGTTACGTCTCTAATCCTTGGTTTTCTCACTTGATGAAGAGAATAACAACTTTGAACTTGATTGTCAAAGTAAAGTGAGACATCACATAAAAACTGCCTAGGCCAGTGCTTAGTATGTGGTAAGCTCTCAGTAAATGGTAGCTATTGACATGATTGAATTTGTATATCACATGTATTAAATCAGGATGTAGAGCACAGTTTAGTTGAGTTCCATGCAAAAAACAATGCTGGACACATAATATGGATTCAATACATAGTTGTAGAATAAACAGATAAATAAATTCATTTTGAGAATAACTTGAAGTCTATGAACAAAGCATTTTTCAATAGCATGCTAGAACAATGCAGAATTCTGCCACTAGGTGTAGATAAATATACACTATAAAAACAAGGCCTGGCTCCCTGGATTCTAAATCTGATGTTGAGTTTTCCTGTGAAAGTAATATTAGGACATTACAACTATTTGTAAATAAAATGATGGGCTCAGTCAGTTTTTCAAAAATTTCCAACTACCTAGGAGTATCTTTTGAGTCAAATTTTCACACTCTACCTTTTTTATTTTTTCTTTCCCTTTTTTCCTTTTTGTTAATACAAAAGAACAAAGAACAAAGCTTTTACTTTAATTCTCACAAAAACTTTATAAGGCATGCACTCACATGAACAAGGAAGCTGAGGTTCACACAGCTGACCAGTGGCTGAGCTAGGGAAGTGAATTTTCCAATATAGCCCAGCTCCCTTCAGGCTGCACCAACCAAAATAACTCTTAAAGGCCTTTCAACCCCTTTATCATTTTTGTTTAACTTCCTTGACTTTTTTCCCAGCTCGTCCATGATTCAGATTTCTTTTATTTCAGGAGCTTTGCCTATACTTTCTGCCAGGGATTCTATCTTTCCTACCCCACTCCTATTTAATCCTCTGGATGTCCAAGTAAAGACTTATTTCTTTGGGTTTCAAAATATCCTATTTTAGCCACACCTCACTAGATATGGAGTCCCTGTTACATACTGCATCAGTTTGTTAGGGATGTCGTAACCAGTCACGTTGGCTCAGGGAGCACCCTAATGACCTCATTTTAACTTAATTATCTCTTTAAAGACTCTATCTCCAAATGCAGTCACATTCTGAGGTGCTGGAGGTGAGGACTCCAGCATAACAAATTTTGGAGGAATATACTTCAGCCCATAACGTATACTCTCATAGCACTGCAAACTTTCTCAGTACTGCTCACCATACTGTAATTATTAACATGTACAATTCATTGTCTCATGTCTGTTATATGCCTAAGGGCTGGAAGTTTCTGTAAAAGCAGGAACTGTCTACTTGTTTTAAGAGGTAACCTCAGTATCTGCAACTGTGCTCGATGTCTAGTACATAGTAGGTTGTCTTCTTTATATTATTGCCATTAATATCATCTTTATCATTATTTCCTACATAATTCCAGTGTCCGGCACAATGTGGTTCAGTACATTTTAATTAAATAAAGAGATTAATAACCAGAAGATGAAAAGAATGCTCTAGATGCTTTTTTATTTTTACTTTTTCCTTTCTTTAATTAACCACTCACTCTCTTTAGCTTGACAACCTACGGATGTGGCTGTCCCTGGTCACATATTTGCATTAGCAAACAGAGGAAGGTGGTTTCATACAGTAGGGTGTCCTTCATAAAAGCAAATTATTCTCAGCTCAGGTTTAAAAGTTGTGATTTGGATGGCTTCTTAATTATAAACCTGTGCTAGTTTACGGAAACAGGCATTGTACAGGCCATATTGTACACTCTCTTTACTCTCAGGCATTGGGGCCTCTGTCCAGGCCTGGACTGCTCCTCTGCCAGCCACAGTTCCCCCTTCAGATGAGAAGTCTCTGGTGCAAGAGTACACGACCATCTGTAACCCACGTTCCCCATTTTTCTAGACCTCTTTCTAGGTACTCAGGACCTGAAGTTTCTTGCCAGAATAGTCCTGAGATTGCTGCTGGGGCTTGCAGAATCCCCTTCCCCAGATCCGTCCTACTGAGGCCACCTCAGACCCAAAGGATGGCAGGAGATTACTCGCGGTATGGGACAGAGCCAGGTATGGAGCAAAAAGATGGGTAGGACATGCATGGGTCAAGAGCCCTTATCTTATCTCTTGGCCCTATCCCCCCAAGATATAGAGGCAGGCCTCAATGTCTTTGTATATTTGACACTCTGATGTTTCACCTAATACATTATACTAAAATCTATAGAAAAGTTTCCCAAGGCACTGCCCTGGGAAATCTTATGCCTCTACAGAGTCACAGTTGCTGAACATGTACGATGCCTGAAGCCAGGCAAGCTTAAACTAGAATACTAGCTCTACCACCTTTATCTGTGTGATTTTTGGGCAAGTCACTTAAACTTCCTGAGTTTCAGTTTTTCTAACTCACGATGGATTTGGAGGAAATTAATAAAATCCTGTATTTATGACAAAAGTTTTTTAATGTGATGTTTCCTGTTGCCCTGGAATTAAGTGCTAGGACCCAAAGCTGAAAATGAAAGAGGCATTATGTATCTTACATTCTAATGAGACATCAGTCAAGTATTCACCAACAATTGGGGCCAGGTACCTCCCACAGGATGTATAAAAAGAGAGCCAAACCCTCTCTGCTGCCCCCATCTTCACCCCAATCCTTTCCATTAGTTTCCCTTAGCAGAATCCTGGGAAGAGTAATTAAAGAGGCATGAGGAATGCAAGAAGTAAAATATAGCAATTGAAAAACGCATACACAGCAGAAAAGCAGTAAGAGAAACACTGGCAATGAAATATGGAAAATAATAGACCTGGTATTCTTAATGAGTCATAAAGTAAAATGGCAGCAGTATGCAATGTTTAAATTTAAAATATAATTCTTTGCAGGCTATTACACTCATGAAGTAAGCCTTCCTTTTTAATCATGCTGGGCACATGCACTAAGAGAAACATAAACCCATTTTTACTCCCTAGCTTTGAGAACCCAGAGAAAATGTAAAGAGATCACCAACCACCTGGGGAATGCCACCTGAAAGGGACTAAAGGAAATAGAAACAACTTTCTTCTCTTCTTCAAGTATCTGAAAGTACAATTTTTCAGGTCCCTGTTGTAGAATCTTTAAAAAAGACAGCAGTGGAAGAATGGAATTTCTATAGGGTTTGGGCCAATGATACATAATAATTAACCAGAAGTATGGCCTGAACATCTAAAAAAATCTTTACCATTCAATTCCTCTGGGACTTTCCATGAGACTATTGTCTACATGTAAAAGTACCTACCTAGCAAATTATCTTGTCACCAAGAAGAATTAACTGGAAAAATGTTCTCATTGTAATAGTTTTTCCAAATAGGTAGGTGGTCACTGTTCAGAGACTGAAATAGAGCAAGACACCCGATTCTAGTGGGAATATTTCAGCTTTGTGTTCAAATCCTGCCTCTTCATAGTAGTTGCATAATTTTAGGTGAGTCATTCAAAGTTTTTGTTCCTCTGTTTTCTCTTAGAAGAAAGGGGGAACACAATGTCTACCTAGCAGGTTTGTTGGGTGGGTTAAAAGTGATTTCAAATGCAAAGGACCAAGATTGTGTCCCGCAGAGTGAAAATGCTCCCTCTTTGCCAGTTATTCCCGCCCCACTTGTTTTGAACTTCTGCATTACAAATAAAATGGGAAGTGGCTCAGTTCCAATCACAGAACCAATAATAATTTCTGACATAACATCTCTTTATATTTAAGGAAATCAAATTGCTAATTATTGTATGTTTGAAAATTGCCATAACTTTACTTATATCTTGAAAGAAATTAGGCCTAGAAATGTCAAGTTACTGTTTTTTTTTTTTTCTTTTTTCTTCTTTTCTTTTTTCTTTCTTTTCCTTTTTATTTATTTATTTATTTATTTATTTATTTACCACAGAAAGGACAAGGAATCAAATCTAGCTCCCTTCTATTAGGATAAAGTGAGCTCTTCTTTGACTTTGATTCATAACTAATTAAAAAGAAGGAAAGTAGCTTTGTCATAGATACTCCATTAAACTGATCAATTAGTTTTTTTATTTAACCCAAAAGTCAAGAACTCAATGTTCTGCATATCTGAGTGGATGCTGGTATTGTTGTCACATCCTGACCTACTTTGCTGGCTGTGGCACCAGCCCCCAGTTGCTGAGATGACAGCTTTTCACAGCTCACAGCTATGCCCTTTTCTGGAGAATTTCCCTCCTCAAGTCAGTCCTGCCCAACCTGAGAAATTAGGTCCATCCCACCCCCTACTTCTACTCCTACAACCTCCAGAAATAAAAATGGTGGTGCACTAGTCTCAATGCAGGACCCGCTGTGAGGTGCAATCGAGGTTCCAGAGCTCTGCTCCCCATGAGGTGAGGCTGTAGCTGGTCTCCAGCTGAGACCACACCCTTGCTTAGCACTTTGCCTGTCCTGACTTCCCTCCCTCTCTTCTCTTGAAGGTGCCTGCTCCCTAAAGTAGCTCCACCTGAACTCCTCTCACAGATGCTGTTCCTAGGAAATTCAATCTAAGACACTGGAGAAATGAGATGATTAATGATTACCTTCATTTTTGAAAAAGAGAATTCTAAGAGTGAAAATTAGGATTCAGTTGTACTGCAGAAGGGAAAACACTTAAAACTTAGAGTTGTAAAACAACTTTAAAATCTATTTTTATCATTGGAAATTAGACAAATTTTAAAAGAATATGAATGGGATCTTAAAATGGTTAAAACATTCCCATTGCATTTGTCACAGATCGATAAGGAAATAGAACGGGAATCTGCCATATCAAATAAACCGTTAAGTTTCTCAATGTTTTTCTTAATAACACTGTTAGGGAAAAATACTTTTTCTGCTTCCTCACTCCTAAGCCTTTAAGCCGCCTTTTTCCAAGGTTTGGAGAGAACAGTGGTGACCTCAAGTGGCCAATAAGGCAAATTTTATTTATTTAGAAGTCACAGAGATAAACGCCATGCTAATGTATATACATTTTTCACTTTTTGGAGCATAGGTGGCTTGCACAATGTGTCAACCTCTACTGATATATTGTATACGATTTCGGAACTCAAATATCCTCTTTTAATTACAAGACTGAATTCAATATTGCTTAGAACACCATCCAAAATCTTTAAGATTAATTCAGATGTGGAATCTAAAAAAAAAAAAAAAAAAAAAAATGTTTCTTATAGAAGTAGAGAGTAGTAGAATAATGGTTACTACAGGCCAGGAGGGGAGGGAGAAGAAGTGGTGGACTAATGGGCACAAAACTATGTTATCTACCTTAAGTGAATCATTGTGCAGTGTGCGCATGGATTAAAAGAACACACTGTATGCCACAAATATGTAAAAGTAAATGTTAAAATACAATTTAAATAATAAGTAAATAAAACCCAGAAAAAAAATTTATGAAACACACACACACACAGGGAGTTGTGCAGAGGAAATAATCAGAATCACACACAAGATTTAGTTATAAGAATACTTCACAGGGCTGGCCTGTAGCTCACTTGGGAGAGTGTGGTGCTGACAACACCAAGTCAAGGATTAAGATCCTCTTATCAGTCATCTTTAAAAAAAAAAGAATGCGTCATGCACAACATTATTTATATTGGGGGAAAATTAGAAACAATCTGCATTCTAAAAAGTAAGCAAATGGCAAAATGAATCATTATATACTCTATGGTTTAATAATATGATATCATAAAATTCAAGGTTTGGTGCTGCCTTTAATGTCAACAGAGTATGTAATTATAATTGACATATAAAAATATTTTCTATTTAATATTTTTAAACACACACACACAAAGACTAACTGAGATCATTGCAAAGAGGCAAGGGATTTCACACCTGTGTAGAATGGGACAATTAAATGAGAGAAATTAAGGTCTTAACATACTACATTACATGATTCCCAGTTTCTATGGTGTTTCATCACTAGGTAAAAATACATTTTTGAAATACTACCTTACAACTAACATTAAGAATAACTCATTGCTAAATACTGACCAAAAATACTTTCATTTTTGTCTAAAACTGAACAAAAAGTGTTTTTAAACCAAAGCATTGGAACAAGTGCTCTTATAAGATGCATCATCACATCTACTTGACAAATTCAGACACAGAGGTCTGTGTAGGTAAGTTTTGAAGTTACTGGGGAACCTGAAAACCATATTGCGGATGTCTTCGACTGGAGTCTGGGGATGAATAACTTTAGCCACAACCAATCACAAGGAAGTTAATCCATACTAATAAAGGGTACTTCAGACCTTAGGACACTTGCCAAGGTACAGTAACCATACCTCCCTGTTTGTCTGGAGAATCCCAGATCGGCCTCTTCAACACACTCACATAACCTAAACTGATGGAGAGAAAGCTAGCCAAGAATAAGATAAATTGGTTAATCCTAAATCTGATTTTCCTGTTGGAGAATCTTCTTCCTGCTCTGGTTTTAGGTAGTTGAGAATGCCCCAAAAATATATGCTTTAAGGTATCAGCGGTCAAAAAAGTTCATCCTAGGTGAAATTCATAGTTACTTCTCCTTTTTTAGTCTATTTTTACTTTACTAATGAAGACAGAATATATTAATTAATTCCTTATTATTAAAAGGGTTGTGGTAGAAGAAACTCTTTCATAAACTAAATGATTTTGTATGATTTTCTGGTAGAAAATATTTGATCAGTTGATTTTCTTCAGACTCCGGATGTCCACAGGCCAAATATTGTTTATCTTCTTAGAGGTCTTTGGCAGGTTTTCTCTCTTTAGGAAATGAGTTGGAAAACATGAGTGAGAATTCAAAGCAATAGCTTGAGGTTATCGTCTGATTTATGAAATAACTATTTCCATCGTTTATCAGAACACTGGGTCCTTCCTGTGGAATTGCAGTCCTAGTATGTAAATAGAATTGGGAAACTTCTGGTTATCACATAGTGTTAGGAAACAACTTTGCCAAAAGGTTCATAACAAAATGGTATGAGTCTTCACAGCTGTATAAGATACAGGACAATATATTATGAAAGTAAAATTTTGGAGATTGGGAAATGCGACCTTGTTTTCCTTCATTTATGTTTAGTGTTATACTTTTCCAAATTATGCCACTCACTGTGTCTAGTTTCTACTGATTTCCACCACTTCTCAAGTCCATTCGCTCCCAACAACAGGGAGTCAGGAGCTGATTATGTCTCTGTCTCGTTATCTGAGTCAGGGCAAGTTACAGAACCTATGTAGTCCTTAGTTTTCCCACCCCTTAAGTGAGAGTCATAGGCCAGGAAACCTAAATGTAATAAAACAAAAAGCAAATAAAATAAAACAAATTCTAGATGCTGCCCCAGAGATTCTGATGCAGGAGATCTTGGTGGGCTTGGACAATATATAGATGTATGTATGTGTGTGTATATATATATTTTTATATATAAATATTTACAGAGAACTGTCTAGCTGATTTTGATCATGTGCCAGTTTTCGGCACCACTGGACAGTATTAGATAATTTCTGAGGACTTTTACAGACTTATGTATATGAGGTCTATTCTACGGCAATAGAAAATTTTGACGTGAAAGAATTTCCTCACCTCAAGGATGCCAATTTTTCAAATAGCAGCTTGTGAATTATTCTGCATATTCTTGGTAAAGCTAAATGGCCATTCATTCCAATGGGAAAGGAGGAATGAGCCTCTTTCCCTACTCACTTTATTCTGACTTGCTTGACCTTCCCCATGTGAAAACCCTACCGGTCACCTCTGACAGCAGCTGGTGCTTTCACTATGCTGTGGTCTGCAGACGTGATGGATGGTAGACTTTGCCTGCTCTTTGGTAAGAGATGTCAACAGTTCCCCACGCTCCACCAATTGCAGTTCCAGGTCTCCCTAAACTCCTCCTGAATTCTGAATACGTGCTGCTTGTTTTCACCTGTAGCCTGATTCAGTATCTGATCTAATTTCTGCCTTCCATTTATCCAGCCAATTCCTATGAATCCTTCAATCCTCCACTTAGAAATAACTTCTGTGAGAAGCTTTCCCTGACCCCCACAAGACTCGGTTAACCCTTTTCACATGTCCTCCTGTATCATCCGACAATTATGTCTTACTGTTTTATAGCTCAGTGGTCCTCAGATTTGGGTGGGCATCAGAGTCAACCAGAGGGCTTGTTAAAACAAAGACTTCTGGGTCCCAACCCAGAGTTTCTGGTTCAACACATTCAGGGTGAGCTCAATGATTTGCATTTTTAACAAGCTCCCCAAGATACAGAATGATACAGATGCTATTGGTACTGGGACCACCCTTTGAGAACAACTGCTTTATATAGCCTATTTAGTTTCATTAATCTCTCCCATTTTTCCATCATTAAATTGCAAACTCTTTAAGGGCAAAGCTTTTCTCTTTCAAACTGCTGTGTGCTGAGCATTTTGCACAGTGCCAGAACCATGACAGAGTTTAAACAAATAATTGATTAAAATACAAGTAAATGAATGAAAATGGGGGTTCTTTACATGGAGAGAGTACATTTTAGAATAAGAGAATGCTTAAAAAATTTTTGTTGTACCAAGGCTAATTCAAAATACACGAACAGGAGAGTCAGTACTCATTTAGAAAGGGCTGTCTAAAACCATAATGTTGTTTATATTGATTTGATATATATACACAACTGTTTTATAAGAACCTTGGCTAGGGTTATTTTGCCTCAGGGAAATGTTGTAAAATGTATGGCTGAAAAAGAGAAACATAAAATAAGATGTGAAAATGAGGCATTAGGAAAACTTGTCATTATCTAATGAACACAGAAGGGAGCCAGAAAGCAAACATGAAACAGAGGAGCTTCCAAGACCCATTATTCCTACTCTGGTAAAAACTGAAATAGCGAATCAGAGTTTAGGAGACAGAAGAAATAAAAACGGAAGACACTTGTGCAGGCTGTGGCAGTCTGAAATACTGCAGGGAAGCAGAAACAGCTGTACTCCCGCAGGCCCAGTCACTTCACAAGAGGGATTTGACTGAAGTTTTAATGTGCCCTGCAGCCCCCAGCCTCCCCTCCAACCTCTGCTTCATGGTCCTGTCAACCCCTTGCAGCAGGGAGCACCTCTCAGGGACCCAGCGGGCTGCAGTCACCGACTCAACTACAGCTACATAAACATTAATGTTCTGGGACCACTGGGAAAGAGAGTGAGAGGGACTCCCCAGACCTTCTCTTTCCAGCATTTTCCTTTGACTTTCCTAAAATGTCAAGATAAAGACAGCTAGTCAGCGAGTTCTGCTGACCAGCTCACCAAGAGTTATGTTCCTATGACTCAAAAGAGCAAAGAGCAAAGCAGCATCACCTCTTGAACATCTGAGAGGTGTTTGCAATGAGCTGAATGTATGTTCTGCAAAATTCATATGTTGAAATCCTAACCCCCAAGGTGATGGTATGATGTCAGAGCCCTCATGAATGGGATTAGGGACTTCGTAATGGAGATCAGTGACATCCCTCACACCTTCCACCATGTAAAGACACAGTGAAAAGATGGCTGTCTGTGAACCAGGAAGGGGGCCCTCACCAGGCACCCCATCGGCCAGCACCCTGATTTTCAACTTCCAAACCTCCAGAACTGTGAGAAATAAAGTTTGTTTTGTTTTTAAGCCACCAAGTCTATAATATTTTTGTTAAAGCAGTCTGAGTGTGAAAAAAGTCTCCTCATGGTGTCACTGACCAGATTGCATTTGTCCATACCCACCCAGGAAAATCTGGGCTATAAGGTTCATGCTAGTAGCAAAAAGTTCTTTCTAAACTCTGGTTCTCAGTATCTAGAAATCTAACTCAGCCTTGATGTTATCAGCCTAACACTTACATATTATTTCACCATTTTTTTTTTTCTTCAAAATACTTCAGTGTTATCCTTTGGCCTATAACTAGGTCAACCATATGTCTCAGTTCCACAAGGACAATCCCGATTTACTTTTTGTTGAGATAATTATGAATAGCACCCCGTATCTCTCTCAAATTGGCCTGGTTTACACTATTATCTGGTCACCTTATCTACAGCATCACATACGAGGCTTTTTATGATCTGGTTCCATCTTACTGTCTGGTTTCATTTTATGCCAGTTCAACCCTCTGCCACTAACTACACCGAATTAATTATTTTCTCTAAATATTTTTTTCCTCTGTGCCTTTGCACATGCTGTTTCCTCTGCTTGTATTGTCTTCTTCATCCACACTCAACCATCTCTTTCCCTTATTAGATGCTTACTTATTCTTCAAGTCTTAACCTAAAGGCTTCTCTGACTTAAGTATTCTTTTTCAATCTCTTGTTATCCCTCGAACATATATTCACTAAAGTATTTGACACCTTATTTTGTAAACGTCTCTACATTAATCTATATCTTAATCATAAATAACTATCAAGGATAGCAGTTTTGTCTGTTCATCTCAATGTTCAATGAATGACTGACTATAAAGAATATGCCTAAAATGACCAAAGGATATTCTGTTGAAAGAATATCCACCTTTAAGTGTTCTTCTCCAAATCCCCCTTTCAGTCCAAGTGCCTAAACCGAGATGGAGCAAAACATACACTGCAGGGCTTTGTCTGCAAGTATCCCTATGTCCACCTCTCTTGTGGGAAAAGGCATACCCTTCCTATTTGGGTAAAGCTCTGCAGTCACTTCCTTGCATGATCTCTGTAACCCAGGATCTTTCTAACTGCAAGAATTAGCTAACAAGTTTATCATGGGCTATACCAGTACTTTGGTGGACCTCACCTTTCTTCCTCCTAAAAACAACAATAAAAACAACAAAAAAAATTACTCTAACTGGTGGTGATGACTCTTCTAAGTGGCCTTTTTGGTCTCCAAGTTGGGTGGATTACATTGGGCTTCTGCTATTAGTGTGAGCATACTGGATGGTGATTGCATAACTCATGAACTCAGATCCAATCTGCAAACATAGCACATGACTCCTGATGCTTCTGGGAAATAAATATTAAATGAAAAAAAATGAAATGTTAAGACGGGTGTATCAGTCCATTTCTGTTGCTTATAACAAAATATCTGGAACTGAATAATTTGTAAGAAAATGAAGATTACTGCTTACCGTTTCAGAGGCTGGGAAGTCCAAAGTCCAGGGAACACATCCTGTGAGGGTCTTCCTTGGTGGTGGTTTCAGTAACACAAGGTATCACATTGCAAGACGGTGAAAGCAAAGAGAGAAAGAGAGATAGCTCCTCATGTGTTCTCCTTTTAAAGTGTTCAGAACCACGCCCATGACCACCATTAAACCATTCACTATGGCAGGGTCCTCACAATCTAATCACCTGTTCAAGGCCTACCTGTCAATTACTGTAACAGAATTTCCCGCTCTCAACCATTACAGTGGGGATTAGGCTTCAACGTAGTTGGGGGTTGGGGTATCCAATCTACAGCAAGGGGAGTTCTAAAATTGACTGGATTAGTGGTATTTGATTTTTCTTCCAGATCTCTTATTTCTAAATCTGCCCTACAAATTCTAACATAGGGTGAAAAGCTGGAGATCACCATGAATACCTTGAATTTCTCAGCCGTTCACATGTAGAATGTACACACTTTGTACAAATTCTGTCAGAAAATGCTATGTCCAGTTTCAATTGTTGTTTCATTGCCTTTTGGTACCATTGACTATATTTACAACAGAGTTTGCAGAAAGTCAAAGATTATTTTTATGGAGATTTAGTTCCAAAGGTTAATAAGGTTGTCCATTGTGTAAAGAGTAATGCCTTTCACGGTGACAAATTAATACTCAACAGCTTTCAAGCCACTGCATTCATCATCACTTTGGGTAGTGTTTTGCTGCTGATGAGTAGTTTAATACAGAGTCTTCCACAGAGCATCATGACTTTTTCCCATGCTGACGCCAGGGGCACATGTCAGCCACTGGTCTGACACATCTGGGCACCAAATCTGTGAGGTTTTCGAGAAGCCCACATGGATGCCTCTCTTCAGGGGTAAATTGCAGAACAGCACATATGCTCATTTGATGAATGCTCTGTGGCATCACAGGCACTGGTCATAGAGTGATGGTGCCTATAAAATATTCAATCGTCTATTTTATTATTTTAATCAAAAGAAACATAGCATAGACATTTCAGTAAGTAAACAAAAGAGCAAAGCCAGACTCTGCCACGGACATTCATATCCCCACCCAAATGGGAAACAGATTGATTCACAAAGGGCCTTTGCAAAACAAACCTAAGTCATTACATGTCCAGACAAACTACAGTTGTTCTACTTTTAAAGACTCTTCAGAAGGCCAGAGGTGTTCCAGCACCTCCCCCTCACCCCTAAAAAAAAGGCTGAGGGATTTTTCACAGCATTTTTCTAATAGTCTTGTGTTTAAAATGGATGTTTAAAAGCATTCTTTTGTAGTTCTGTCAAATCATCTTCACTTAGAAATTACAGAGGCTTTCAAGATGACTGAAAGAAGAAAGAGTCACCACTGGAAGGGTCAGCTATAAATAAGACCCCTTAGGCATGCAGCTATGATGAGGACTATTCACAGCGCCTCTTTACACTTTTGCTTTCTGCTCACTTATTTTGGACATGCTTCTTAAGAGTTCTATAATCTCTGGGGTTTGAAAAATTCATAGTTATGTGACCAACACCCAACCCCGCCCCCTTTTGAACTGTTCCACATCTAACTACTTGATGAATTCTCACGATTAATGATATTGGATGCCATTGAAAAGTACTGTTTAGCTAGTATTTACAGATTCCCTAAATTTACTAAAATAATATGTTCATACATCAAGTTTTCAAATTGTTTGAGTTTCTTGCCCCACCTAAATTTTTCCTCACCTTCTTTACGTACGTTCTTCCAATATTTTTCCTTAGTATAAAAGCCATGATAATAAGCTCTGGTGTTTTATTAAAAATACAGGGAATATTGTGATTTTGTTCTATTATTCTAAGGTATATTATTACACTTTCCAGTACCTACTTTCCCAAACATAATTAAGTTTATATTTATAATATAATGTAATATAATTATTTTCTCATTTAAGGAGTATAGTTTAGAGTAGCTACTAACAATATACATTACTTTTATCTATTCATAAAGGCCAGAAGAATTAAGGAGTACAAATTCCAACTACATGTTCTATTTTTATTTTTAATGTTCACATTTCCTTTGTTTTTATGATTAGCCACATGTTCCTTTTTCTTTATTTCATAATTGTGAAAATCTTAAATAACATCTACTTGATGTTGAATTGCTTCTCATAATAAAATCTTTATTTTCTCCACAGCATTTACTTCATTCTAGATAAAAGTTTGATTTAGACGGTTTCTTTTATAACTGTTGTTTCAATTTGTAGGCTTCATTGTAGGCTGTACACTAATTGTTCCTTATACAAAATTACCCTCTCACTTAAATCTTCTCCCTCAAACTTCCTCTTATTCCAACTTATGATATCCTCATGTAATTAAAGACTTGGATTTCCTACAAGGTCCTTAAAATTTTGTAGAAGATGCTTTCTTCTACTCTGACTAATTTAGTAAATTACTCATATAATTCTAATTTTCATCTCATGCTTTAAGGTTTTCCTATTAATATTGCACAAATGGTCTGCTCAACAGTGAACCATTCAGAAGATAAAAACAGGCCAAGGGACAAGTGACAAGTAACTATTAAATTTATAAAGAAGAAACTGTTAAGCTTAGAAGGGTATTTATACAGACTGACTTTCTGCACAATGTGCTCAACAAAGCTAACGTAATTCACACAGGAGATTTTCTATGGGACCATAAATTAATTAGATGAAAAGATAACAAGGCAGGAACACAATGAATGTGTTCTGTGGAATGTCAAGGCACCCTCCACGCACTTGTTTCAATGGCACAGTAAGACATACACACACAAATACAAAACTGATAGAGAATGAGTGATTTCAGAAAAACTGCCACATTTTCAATCTAATCTAAAAAGACAGAGAAGGATCCTATATTCACTCCCAACTATAAATCTGTAAGATGGAGAGCGGTGGTGTAGAAGGTAGGGGGCTTGGCCTGAGATGAGAAGGCTACACAGAAGGGATAATTGAAACAAAACTTGAAAGCACTGCACCTATGAGGGGAGGGAAAAGCAGGAGAGGTCAGAGGTACCCATTATAGACTCACAGTTTTGCCAAGAACACAGGAAACTCTGTCACTTCTAAGAAAATATCTACTTCATCATAAAAGAGCTATAATTTGGCCTGTTATAATTTTATGTGTCTTATTAGCTCTACAGATTTGTAGGTATGAGTGCTAAAGTCCAGTTATATCAACCAAATTCCCAATTAACCTTACAACAATTATCAATCAATTAATAGACATGCAGTTTTTACAACTACTATCACAGGTAACAGGATAGTTTGTAGATATTAAAAATAAAACGAAAGAATCAATGCTAAATTTCGCTGTATCTAGTCCCTCAATACCTCCTTTATCCTTCAGAGATCTGGACAGCACACTTTCCCTACTGTAGTCGCCACTCCCATGGAGATGGAGCCGAGGACAAATTTGCATTTTTCTTTTCCCTCAAGTGTCTCAGCTCCCACAGAAGACAAATTGCACATCAGGCAGGTTTGACCAAATGCTGGATAGAGAGGTTAAGATACAAAAGGAGTAACAAACTCATTTTCCTTTACTTATATTTAGTTTTGCCTTCAAAGAGTTTAAATACAATCACAGAGAAAACTGGAAATAAACATGATTCTAAAATTTTTATTATCAATATGCATTTTTTAAGCAGACAAGCATAAAACTAAAGAATTGCTCAGATAACTAAGTCAGAAGCAAAAAATCACCTAACACAGGGAAATGACGAAATAAAATTAGGATCTCAAATACAAACCTTGAAATGGATGAATTTCTACTGGGGTTCAACATGTTATGCCATAGCAAACAAACAATTGTTCTGGGTCTTGATTTATCAGATTCCTTTGTTTACTAGGATTACATATTAAACTAAATTGTTAGCACCTGGTTGTCTAACTAAAGGTAGCTAAACTGTGGGAGCTATTACATAATTTCTTAAAATCTGTCCCAGTGTGCACCCAATTGATGTTGGAAAGATACCTCTTCCCAAAGTGCTTTATTTCAGTTGTTCAAATTCACTTTCAGAAATTCAGGAGACATTTCTCCTAAACACCGTATTCTGTATTGATTAAGACAAGGAAAGTTTCCTCCCAACATTTCTTTGTGCTTCCTCTACTCTGGTAGAATTCCTCATGAATTCCTTGGCCTGTGCCACCATATTCTTCACCATCCTTGCTCACACAAAGCCACAGCAAACCTGCAATCCCAGGATGATATCCTGAATCTTGTCTCCTTCTTGAAGTCTTCCAATTTTTTCCATATGTACATGATCCAGATTTCCTGTTAGCATGTCTTACTGGCACCCTGATGGTTTGCAACAAGAAGTAAAAAGATTTGTGTTAAAAAAGAAAAAAAAAGATAAATGAAGTCATATTTTCAAGCTTAATAATAGATATTGGTAAAATTTACAACCTGAAACATATTTTAAGAACTAGACATAAATTTGGCATGTCTTTTTCTTCTTCTCTCTCCCTCTTTCTTTTCACAAAGGGGTCTCCCTCTCTGCCAATAAAACTGCTTTGCATTGTAAAATTTTGGTCCTGCTTGGCTCTCCCCGCTTTTTGCCCACTTAAATAGATCGCTGAGGAGAAATCAGATGAAAAGATGACAAGGCAGGACTTTTCCCCATTTGACAACTTGCATTTTCTGAAAGCATTAAATAATTAGCAAACGGTGTGTTTTAATACCCTGTCACCAGAAGTGCATTTGGGAAAAATACTTCTTGTGCCCTGTGAGTAACGGCTTAAATCAAAGAACATGCTCAAAAGAATGCTTTATCTCAACGCATGAAACACACTGAATATTTATGTTTTTAATTGCTACACATCATGTGTATACTCGTTTGTACAATTACATACACATTAAAGGGAAAGATGGAAAGGTGACTCTCACTCTTTACAATTCATGAAGATTAAATCTTTGAAAATTTGCATTAACTCAAGATGAGAATTTGTAAAAAAAAAAAAAAAAAAAATTCCATACGGTAACTGGTATTTATGTGAGTTTATGAAATAACTATATACTATCATGCATTGCTTTTGGATAAAAAGGGAAGACTATACCTTAGACTTTCTGCCTCTACCAAATGGATAATTCAGAACTGGGAGATACAGCTCTATTTCTAAGTATGCTGTTTACAATAAACCTATGCTGATGAAACCGTGTAAGAGGAAATAAAGGGAAAATATCAAACACACCGTGAGATACAAAATGCGTTTAGCTGTTCGCATTTACTACGGGGACTTTCATTTTCCAGCCGACCTCCTCCAAGACCAAGGGTTTTTGCGCGTTAGTCTAAAAATAGCCAGCCAAGCCTAACAACGAGCTTCTGATTGGCCCAGAGCAAAGGCCACTCAGCCAATGAGAGCTTCTGGGAACAAAAGCAATTCTTTTGTGTGTGAGATGTTCAACCCACGTCAAAACAGCTTCGGGCTGTAGAAATGGTTTTGGTGGAGATTTAACAAGGTAGTAATGCATTTCAGCCCTGAAAGGCTTGGAGCAGAACAAAGGGGGTAGTGAAATCTGCAAAACAAATGGAGCGCTCAGGCTTTCATGGGACGAATCATCTGGTGCCTGAGCTACAAATATTTGCAAGCCCAGAAAAGAAAACGCTAGGACATATTTTTCTTCCTGAGATTTTTAACGTATTTTCCAATCGTTTCTCTTCCTGAACAAAAAGCAATCAGCGGCGTTGTACTTTGACTATACACACGTTTGTTCTTCTGCTGATTTGCTGATAAATAGAAAGCAACTCGTCCACCATTCCTTTAACTCTCATAAAGGGAAAACAAAGAGAAGACTGAGGTGTCCCTTAGGTAGTAAAGCTCCCGATATGTTGGGCTTGCGGGGCATCAGAAATAGCCCACGTTCTCAAAGTTCTAGCTCTCACTATAAGCAAAATAAAGCGGGACTTAATTGGAGAAAGGCACTGAGCTTTAGGAGGTTTGGGGCCACCTTCGAGGCATTGCGCCTCTAGGGGTCGCTGTTGTACAGCAGAAGAACCTCTTCAGGTCCTCCTGCCCCCTTTAATCTTAAAGGAAAAAATGGGCTTGGTAGGTGCCTTTCAGGTAGGACAAAAGGGAGTGAGGAGTCAGTGTTTGAAATCCTTGATCATGGTTTATGGTCATCACTAGAGGACAAAACATCCCATAACAATGCTCATTATTTCACATGGAACCGAAATGCTATAAAGGGCAAAATGTTGCGACAGTAACATAACACTTAGGAGTTCATAAGCTATTTCACGGCTTTAAACTGGCTTTATTGTACAGGTCATGATTAAAAGATGGAGTGACACTTTATAACCTACAACTTTCTGAGAAACACTCAAGGACACACACTTTCACCTGTTACATGGGAAACCTGTATAGGTTACCGAGTTCAGAACACTGTTGGCAAAAAAAATACAGATAACAAACATATTGCTCACATCTTCTCTCTGAAAACTATGGGTTCAACAATTTTTTTTTCTTTTGAATATAGCTTTTATGATAAAACTTTAATTAAACTTTATTCCAGGAGTGGCCCACAAGACCTAAGAACATCAAACATCTCAGTAAAATGGAATCATATTTTTATTGTCTGACCAGTTATAATCAAGGAACAATGCTTCTTGAATAGTTAACTGTTTAAGGAAATGCATAGTCTGTCGTAAAATATTTCATTTGTTAACTCTTGGTCCCAAGTGCATTTATGAGCCTATAATAGGTCTTCTGCCATAAAACATGGATGTGGGGAAATACAGGTACAGAGAGGAGTCTCATAAACACCTAACAAATAGTACAAAAACTGGAATGGTAGTACATCTTTTTTTCTTTTACATTTAGTTTATAATAGTTTCCTTTGAGTAATATTAATAAAAGAAAAGAAGAAGAAAAAAGAAAAATCCACCCAGGAGTGATATTTCTAAACACCTAAACCCACAGGAACTATGTGTAATTTTCGACATGCAATGTCTGGAAAGAATGTGGGTTCTGCTCCCTTGCAGTATTTTCATGAGTTTTATAGTCTTTGTTTTATCATGTTAGCCTAGAGCCAGTTAAAGGAAGTCACCAGTAAGTGTGTAGGTAACGCCAAGCAGGATGGGGTGGTTGCAGGGGAGATGCTCCGGGCTGTGAGAGATATACTTGCCTCACCTCCCTGTGCCTGTCACACTGTGGAGTTGTTCAAGCCCCAGCCCTGACAGCGACCCCTGTGCCAACATCAGGGTGCTCAGTGAGAGAAGAGATGAGAAGAAGGAAGGCAAAGGTCCTCTTCCACGTGCCTGTGCAACTCTCAAGCCGGAGTCAAAAGCATGCAGAAAGCCGCCTTTCTCACCTTCCTACAGGCCTCGAGTGTCCTTTATAGAAGGACATAGGATGTGGCAAGGCAAGAAACAGAAGATGGAAAGCCTTCCTGGCTTGGGCTACACAATAAGTGAGAACAAGAAGACAGGAATGGCTTGTAGAAGCCTGGGGTGGAGAGCCTTCCCCTAGAGGAGAGAGTGTAGTGTCATTGGCTGTGGGCCTCAGATCAGTGGAACCAGAGCCCTGGTCCCCTCTCTGGATGAATGCAGGAGAGACAGGATGACTCCAAAGTTCATCAGGAGATGTCAGCGGCCCAGAGAAGTGAGAAGTGGATACAGGCAGATGCCACAACACCCGGGTGTCCAACCCTACCAAAAATTCCCACCCAAAAATGTTATCGAAGCCCCTGAGAGCTGCCAAACCTCAAGGGGATCTTTTGGATGTGAGGAAATTGGAAATGATGATGTTAGCTGAGACATGACAGCGTCCTCTCTGTTTTCAAGAAGATTTAAGGCTCCCGGTCTCTTGTGCCATTTTGGGAAGGGTAGAGGAATCTTTGACGATATGGTGGAATTGGGTCTTGGAGTTAAAAAGTAGTTTAGTTTAAGATAAATAATACAAAAGCCATTTCTTGCTCAGCTGAGATTTAAGTCATACAAAAAATGTACTTCATATTTTCCATTACTGTATTTGCTTCTCAGTACAATCCTATAATGGAGTTAGGACAGGTATTTATCATTTAGCATTAACAAAGCAAGCCGTTCTCACATTTGTGTTATTCTTCACAGCACTCTCTGGGATTTTTTCTTATTATCATCTCCATTGGATAAATATTTTAATGGTTTATAAATACTAAAGTGAGGGATTTGGCAAAGATCAAAATTAATCATTGAGGTACTTTCCTGGGGAATTTTATTACAAAATCCTCTTCTTGTCAGAATTACCTGTATCACTCATGTTTTATTGTTCATTTTGGAAACAGAGCCACAGGCTCTGGAAAGAGCACTGGCTTGATAGTTATATTTGGAGATTAACTGTTACTTAAGGACTTAGGATTTATCTAGTTATAGGTTACAGGGAGAAATTGGTCATAGCTAGGAAGCTAAAGGCGGAAGCCAAAGGATACACAAAACAAGAGCCCACAGCCATGCAATGCATGAATAGGCCTAGTCACCAGGACCAGAAGACGGGCAATTCCACAATTAGTAGAGTTGCTTATTTTTAATTGTGGAAGTCATTCTACAAAAAAAATTGGCATTCTTATTTGTCAGCTGCCACTCATCACCAGTGAACCAGAGCACCCGTTCCTGTGAAGCCCAGAAGCAGCCTGCGAATCCTTCACAATGCAGTGCCCCCAAGAAACCACAGATAATCCATTGGAATTCATTTATGGGTCTATATCAAGCAAACAAGTTAGTTGGAGAGCTAGAATTATGGTTCTATGGGGTAGGGTGACTATACATCCCAGATTTTCCAGGGTGTTTCTCATTTACTTCTCTTGCTAAAATGTGATTAATTATCAGCATCCTATCCACTGTCAATGGTGTCCCAGTATAGACTACAAATTATGTTGCCCTTCTATTAATGGGGCAAATAGTGAGGCATCTAAGCCCTACTTCTGAGTGACCATGTAATTTTAAGGCTTCACAAAATCTGTTAGTCAAGTCACTGAAGAAAACAGACACCCTGAATATTTGGCACCAAGGATAAAGCATTTGTTTCATGCTCACCCATTATGTCTGTATGAATTCTGAGTCTCAGATTCCCCTTTAAGGGAAATGAATACTTAACATCCAAAACTAAAATGGAGTAAGTAGTGACGTCAGAGGTACTCGATGTGTTTCAAGGTCCTTAGGACCAGAGGCTCTGAGATTAGGTAAAGAATATTTTACTTAACATTGCTGGACAAATTTTAAGTGCTGTTACTGTTAAGTTTGCTCATGAATTTATTCTCTGAACAGGTACAGAATGCCTGTGATAAAAGAGCAAATATGTGATATGTGTGACATCACTCCCCGTTTCCTGCTCCCATGGCAGACATTACTAATTGATCATGGAACTTCTTGCCTTTCAGAATACACTCCATGTCAGAACCCTCCTCCACAAGTGCTCTTGGCAGCCACACCAGTTAAACAGACTTATACTAGAGCTGAAACCTAGTTTCTGTTCATTTCCACCCTTTTATGTGCCAGGTTCTGTACTAACAGGTGGAAATACAGAAAAACATAGGAAACTATAATTGCTTTTGAGAGGCTGCCAATCTACTGGAGGAAGCAGACGAGTACACCATTCATTGCAGTAATAAAAGGACTTGGGGATGCTTGTAGGACAGGTGACAATTACACCATAATGATTGACCTCTCTATCTACAAAATGCTGGAAGGATTATAGATGAGACTCTGGGGCAGTCTAAGGGAAGCTTTGCAAATCTAAGATATTTGAATTGGAACTTACAGGGTAATTAAGAATAATCAAACCAAGAAGAGGTAAGAGAGTTTAAAGCAGAAGAAACAGCATATTCCAAGCCATTATAAAAGCAGGTGAATCAGAGACAAATGAGGTCAGACATGGGGCAGAGGTGGTGGGGGTGGTGCTGGGGTCACATGCTGGTACAGAAGGCCTTAATGTGAAATACAAATCAGTGCTATGTCCACATTGAAAGCAACCTACTAGGGGTAAGACATTCACCAATTATTGTTTACACATGAAACTGTTTTGATGAAGTATTTTTTAAGTGAATTAAACAGTAAAGAATTCATTAATTCAGCCCCTCTCCCCCATGTTGGCTTAATGTAGCCTCAGATGCGGATTCTATTATTTCTTAAGTCTTTCACTTATTTCTCCTTAAACTCCCTTTGTAAAGACAAACAGCCATGTCTTCTCAGAAGCATTAGTCAACTTTTTATGTTTGTTGTTTTATGTGTTTCATTTTATGGCCATGCCACCTTTAGCTGCCATATCTGCACCTGAAATCTAAAACATGTACTTGCTGTCTACAAAACTGAGAATTGTTGTGGTAGTTGATGAGAGACTCATTTCATGATTTCTAATACCCAAATAATATTGAAGATGCAGACTGTGAATTTTCCTGCCCACAAACCCGCAAACTCATCAGATTCATCTTCAGAGTGTTTTATTGAGCTCCATTCTTTGAGACATTTTGTAGTAGTGTCTGCTTTTCTCTGTAAAATTTACTTAGCTTTTTTGACTGGTCCCACTAACTTTAAGCCCTATTCACTATAATATGTATTATACAGTTAGCTTTGGGTTCTATGCTACCCATTCCTCTAATCTACCACTAGAATTATCCAGAATTATTTTCTAGAGCCTCTGGAGAAGCTCTCTTCATTTCCAATATCCCAAGTCCCATCCCAAGTATCTTTGAGGTTTCCTCTTTCTTATCTCAAAGTTGTATCTTTCTTTAGAAATCTATTTAGTTTTGTAGATAACAGAGATCCTAAATCACTGGGCATGTGCCTCTAGGAGGACTATTCATTATTCTAGGTTCATATTTTTAATCCAGTATTCACTGAGGAAAAAATTATTTCTGAATCCTTGTATATGTGTGATATAGTTTATAAACCGAGAGGAAGTTTTTCTCAAAATAAATACTAAAAGTAAATCTCAGTTTTTCTGTTTTTTTATTTTTTCAGGAAAAAGGTTTTTCTTTTCTAGCTACAGTTCTCTTATGGTTATACTGATATTGAAGCCTCAAAATATTTGGGGCTTGGTTCAGATAAGCATCTGTGACTTTGAATGTTATTCCAAACTTTTGAGTCTATAAATTAAAAATGTATGAGCAAACAGCTCATGCCAGATTTTTGCTCTCAGATATAATCAACTCTAGCCACAAAGTATGCAGATGACAAATGCAATATAAATTTTATCTGACCTACAAGCAGTTTTATCCTTATGAACAGTTTTCCCCCCCACACCCCCCGAGAATTTATTTGTAAATTGCTTAGAACCCAGAGTCAGTTATTCATTGAAACGGTGCTGCACTGTGGTGAGGTATCTAAAGCCAGCCCATCAGATCCCGGCATGAAATGCTAAGGCTCCTGAAGACCTTTTGTCATGGACTGTGAGTTGGAGAACAGAATAATGGTAGTTAATTATTCAACTCTACCTGCTTTGTGTGTATTAACCCATTTGACAACAACTCTATGAGACAGGTACTACTTTCATGTAGAGTTTCTGAGGACAAAAGAGTCACTTGAACATAGCACTCAACTTGCAGAAACAGAATTTGAATCCAGGCACTCGGGCTCCAGGGCTAGTGTTCCCACACAAAGGGATGGGAAGGAGAAATGGCTCAGAATGAACATAGGCGTGAGGGGATTGATCATGGGAATGAGGAGTTGAGAGCAGCTAGCTGTGAAGGAGGGAATACTCACCATTAACAGGGGGAACTCTGCCTGCATTTCTTCCTCTTGTTCTAACTGCTTTCTAATCTTCTCTATTCTTTGTCATTCTCCTATCCTCACGTAGCCTTTCCTCCTTTTCTTTTCCTTCTTACACCACCATAGATTCTACTCTTGAAGGTGACTTGGGTAACAGGAAAAGTGGGATTGGAGGTGACCAGCTGTCCTGGTTTGCCCATGCCAAAGGGGTGACAGGGGACACTGGATATTTGGTTTCAAAACCAGGAAAGTTCCTGGCAAACTAGAACTAGGTTGGTCACCTTAATGTATATAGGACAGGGAAAAGGCATTATGTATGGAGAAAGAGGAAGGAAAATAAGGACCAAAAGAATTCCTCAGGAGCAGTGACCATGGGAAATTTGTGTGAGCTGCACTTCAAGCAGCTGGGCTGAATTTTGAGCTTTAAACTCTGAGTAAACGGAGAACATTAAGCAAGAGGTTCTCCTTGAGCGTTTCTCCCCAGCTCTTAAGTAGTATTTAGACATATTAAATTTGGCCACAACCTAGGTCATGAGGTTTTAAAAGAGTGTGGGGAAGAGTGGGAAGCAGATTTTAACTTATGAAACTGGAAAAACAACATTGTGTTCGAAGTTTCCTTGTCCCGACAGGTAGGAAATATCTTATTCAGATCACTCAATGGCACTTCATGTTGTTTTTATCGTTTAGCGGTTGGAGGAATAAATAACATTGCCATCAACTTAAATTTTATTGTAGGTAATGAATAGTTTTGTGATAATTATCAAATTGATGTATTATTGAGGGACAGGTTGAACTTCCTTATGAAATTCTATGCTGTCTACTATGTTCTGGTTTGCTCTATAAGTACAGATGCATTAGTTATCACTTGAGTTACTGTCCTTATCTCCTTAAAATTATAATTGGCTAAGAGTATTTTTTTAGCATTTAAAAATATTAATAAATAAGTAAATCCTTTACCATTGTTGATTTTAAATGAGTATTTTCTTTCATGAAAATACATTTTGAAAATATTTACTATGAAAAAAAATTCCAAAGCAGCAAAAATAACAGCCTTTGAAATATCTGATTGCTTTTATAAGCACCTTATTACATATTTTTCTTATTTATTTTTATTTTTGGCAGCTGGCCTGTGCAGGGATCTGAACCTTTTATCTTGATGTTACAAGGCTACACTCTAGCCAACTGAGCTAACCAACCAGCCCTCATATTTTTAAATTGGGGGATTGAATCCAGCAAATGCACCCCCGCCTCAACTATGGCCATTCTGTTGACGTGCCCATTGTACCTGTTCTGGGGTGGCCAGTGATGGAAGAGTGACTGAGACATGCTTTTTTTTTAAAACTTGATTGATCAGTGCCTCTTCTGTGGCAAATGCTTTCTACTGGAAGTTAATATGTGAATTTTACACTTTTTGTCCACTCTTATATATCCATCAACATCTTTCCATACCCAATATCCCTTAAGCTGATCTTCCAATCCTTTTCTATTTTGGTTCTTCCCTGGAGCTGTCCAGGCTATTGGCCCCTTGCTATGAATCCATATATAGTCTTACCCTGGGTGATACAGTTTGGACATCTTGCTTCCTCCAAAGCCCATGTTGAAGTCTGATCTCCAATGTAGTGGTGTTGGGAGATGTTCATGTCATGGGGGCAGATACCTCATGAATAGATTAATGCTCTCCAGAGGGAAGAGGTTAGTGAATGTGTTCTTGCTCTATTAGTTCCCATGATTGCTGGTTGTTTAAAGAACCCTGGCACCTCCGCCACCCCTTGCTTCCTCTTGCCACATGATCAATCTCCTTGTACCCACTGGCTGCCTGCCATTTTCCGCCATGAGTAGAAACAACTTGAGGCCTGTGCCAGATGCAGCTTTCCCAGAATTGTGAGCCAAATAAACCTCTTTTCTTTATAAATTATCCAGTTTAAGGTATTCTGTTATAGAAACACAAAAACTGAGTAATAGACCAGGCCACTTATTGCTACTTACAAAATAGATGATCATGTAGACCATTTGAAGCTCTGCATGTGAGTAAAATTTTCCCTCACCATTTTATTTTAAAGTGATTTTCAATTGTGGTTATGATGTAGCCACCATCTGTTTTCAGCTTGCATCCATTTACCAACCTGAAATATTAAGTTCATACTTTTTCTTCCGCTTCCGTTGGTCTTATGGAACCCCTGCACATGACCCTGTACTTGCTGAGTGAAGGACACTGGTTCAACCAGAGTGGATGACATGGGATCCTGGATCTCCTCTTCACATAGCTTGCTCACTCTCTTTGGCCCTACTTGGCTAGATCCAAGATATATTGTTTCCATTTCATCATGGACTGCTGCTGGGCCCACCTAATAAGGAAGTTCAGGGTACATGGTCACTGGTTTGATTTAGTAGTCAAATATTCCATCTCTATTGATGCCTAGGAATAAGCTAGGAGCTTTTTCTTAAAAGGTTTATAATTCATCACTGTAAAAGGAATGACCTTGATTCAGAACCCCAGAAGTCAATGTTGTGATTCTCCCACTGGCTCTTGGTATATATTCCAAACTGTGCCTTTCTGAAAACCAACACCTCCAATAGTACAGGGTCTGTGGGATCATATGACCCAGCATCAGGGCTGCTTGCTCTGCAGCCTGGACTGCTACAAAGCCTTTTCTTGCCCCAGGCCCTTTTCTTGCCTCAAAACTGGTAGCCTTTTGTGTTATATGATAAATGGATCAGACACTATTCTTAGGTGTGGAATGGGTTTTCTACAGGCCTACCAAGTTTTTAGCTTCCTTCTTTGTGATGAGAATGCAAGACAAATCAATTTGTCTTTAACTTTAAAGTGGATGATCCTGTACATTAGGAACATGGGATGCCTAAGATCTTAACAGATGTGGCGAGTCCCTGATTATTTGTAAGTTTTATTTCATGTTGAGACTATATGTCATACCAAGGCTTGCTTGTCACTTCTTTCTCAGTGTGCCTTGATCAACATGGGTGTAATGGGACAAGTGATGTCCTTTGAGATACCCTCAAACTTCTGATCTCTTTGGGCTATATTATGATAGAGGTCAGGATAGTTAACATTGTCAAAAAAGACAAAAAGGTAAAAAAAATTCATTGAGGATTCTGTGTGAATGCAAACTGTTTCTAATCCTTTTTTCTGATAGCATAGAAAAGAATAAAACTCTCTGGAGATGAGGCCCATTTCATCACTCCTCCAACCTTGCCCATTATTTATGGTCATTGCAGCCTCCTGGTTTCTGGAAGTTAAGCACTGCATACAGCTTGATTTCTTCAGGTCTTCATCATCTCCATTGCTAATAACAATCTAATCTATATGACAGACTCTGCTGTCAACCCTTCAGAAAAAAAGCCCTAATTGAAAATATTGGTGATTGTGGTATCTGTCTTACTAGCACATTCCTCATGGCCTTGTGAATTATGCACCCTCTGGGCTCTTCCACGGAATATATTATTCTGATGGGTGTCATGGCATCATAAAATGTATTCATTCTCACATACCATTTCCCTGAGACTTTTACTCCTTTTATGCCTCCACCATCTTCCATGGTAATTCAGAAATTTCAACTTACCAAGACTTTCTCCAGGTTTCTGAGACCCACCCTAGCATCAAATTTTCCCCATACTGTGGAGTCTTTGCCAGGGCAGTAAATCCGAATGTTTCAAGACAATGCTCCCAAGTCAACCTGCTTTTCCAGTCATCAGTTCTAGCCCTTTTGAACAAGTACTCTAAAAATACAATTTCATAGATACTATACTAAATCCTGATAGTACATGCTAGCTAACTCTGGAAGCTTCATGAGTGTAATTATCTTTTTTCTTCCTTATTAGTCCCAGTACGTTTCCATCCCCCAGCTGAGTTATGCTGTAATTTAACCATAGTTTTCAGCATAGAAGCCAGGAGAGAAGATGTGGGTAATTCCGTACCATTTACCTTCAGAGTAGTCTTTGAAGTTTTTTTGTTTGTTTGTTTGTTTGTTTGTTTTTTCATGAGAAAATTTGCAGTTCTTAATAGAGAAGGCAGGGTCAACTTTGCAGGCCCTCCGGTTGTAGATCCTTGGGGGAATCCACCCAGATGTCTCTGGGGGCATGAAAATATACCCCAAGTTTTCTTAAACAGATCTCTGACCTTCGCATAAGAAACTCCTCAACTGAGTATACAATCTTCTTTACAGCCCACTGGTTCTAAATATCAGATTCTGAATTTGCTTTCAAACTATGTCCACTCTCCCTTTGCAAAAATTAATAAATCCTGTATAGGCAACCGAAGATGCCTTCTGACTCTCACACTTTTACTTGAGCTATTTGATGACCATGCTGTTTCTCATTATCCCACAGTGCAACTTCGTAATAATTAACCAGTTCCATTGCCTATGTGTTCTTCACTCTGTATTGTTCAAATGCCTGAATACTGTCCTGGCATTCATCTCCACCAAACATTTTCCAAAGTCACCACTGTTGAAATTTTTATCAATAGGACTGCTGTCTTGTGCAAGAAAATAGTCATGCCCCACATACCACTGCGAGGGAATCCTGTTTGTCTGGTGGGTGGCAAATGATCCACTTGCAGACACCCATCTTATTCACTAATATCACCGTATCAATTGGTGTCAGCTGGTTCTTCTGCAAAGGAGAAGCCAAGATTGAGTTAGAAGTACAAAAAAAAAAAAAAAAAAAAGGAGAATAATATATATGAAACATAAAAAGGCAAAGGAGGCATGAACATCCAAAGAAATCCTTCACACTGCGGTGAAGGTCTGGCATCTATGAAAAGAGAGAAGAAAGGCCAGAAAATTGGGTAGGATAAGCCTCACACAACAGTGTAGCTCTGAGAAAATCCCAGGCAGCTCCATTAAAGGACTGCTCTTTGAGGAGTTCTATGCTCCCTCAAAATTGAGTCTCTCTTGTACCACTGCCACACACGTTGGCTGAGCACTGTCCAGAAACCATGAGGCCTTGGCCCAAAGTTGAGGCACATCTTGAAGACACCTACACCAGGAATCTGTCATCTAACTGTGTTCCTCTTGATAGGTTTTCTCTTGAAGGGTCATCTTAGCAGCATACCTCTATGGTTGCCCTAAAGACTTCTATCTGATACAGAGTCATTTCAACAGTTCATTCAAATATCTAAACATTTAGGCAAAACATAAAATAACTCCAAAAGCATGAAATTGAAGAAACTGACAATACCTGCTTTGTAATAAAATCCTTTTGACAATTTCATACTTTTCTTATTCTCCCTCTACTCTTATTATCTTTTAATTTCTTTCTGATTTTATACCGTTTTGACAAAAATGTACCTTGCATCTTTATATTTCCTTGAAATAAGACTTGTCATTATATGTCCTTTCTTCCTACAGGGGTGATATTGTTCTTATGTAAAATCTATGCTTTTCATTCATCTTTCTAGTGAGAGAAACCTAATAGCCAATATGAACAAAGGTTTAACCCACACGCACATATCCACATGTGCTTGCACAAACACCAGCACATTCACATGTAACTTCTGCAAACACATACATGATTCCTAACTTCTGCAAGATATCAAATTATGAGGAATAAATACACTATTCGGGGTCTTGCTTCAAGAAGCACAGCCAGCTAATGAAAGCGCAGCATTAGATTGTCTTTTTCTCACCCTTGCCTGGTTCTATCTCCCACTATCATAAAACTAACAATACCCTTGTGGAAGATAAAGACAGCATCCTCTTTTCACTTTCCTTCTAGTTTCTGCTAAGAGAGATTAATTTGCCAGGATGTGAGGATTTTGATCTTCCTGAAAGCTAGTTTCTTGCCTAATTAGGTGAACTGTTTTCACCCATATTACTAGCTAACTTTCTATTTCTTCTTAATGGTATATAATTTTGTGCTGCATGATGAAATTGTTCATTCACGGTTACTAAAGCAAGTAATTTGAATCAGAAAATATAGTATGTGACAAGGAGCATATCTCTTCTAAATTCCCTAACTATGCATCCTATCTCAAAATACAAATCTAAAATGGCAATCCTAACATGTAAAAACACATTTAAACAGAATTTATTAAAGATTTTAAGAAAGTGAGGTCAAGTATGTGTTTTTTCTTTCCGAACAAATGCTCAAAAAATATTTCTGTGTGATGATGTTATTTTAGGGGGCTGACTTGCTTTCTAACAAAATGATAGTCTTATCTTTTGGCCCAAATTATGAAATAAATTTATTTTTATAATCATGTATTTATGTGTTTAGGTCTTTGGTATTATATGCCAAACACTGAGGTAAATTTAAGATTTAAAATTTAAATATCAGAAATATTAACTGGATCAATGTCCCTGAAATATGTGGAAAATGCACTTATTCAATTATTTCTGACAGAGAGAGAGAGAGAGAACTAAAATATAAAGTGCTGATGTCCAGAATAAAAATGAGCAATTAATTTTGTGTTAAATAGGTATCTATTATGTGTTGCTGGTCATGAAAAATGCAAAAACCAGAAGATATGGCTCTATTCCACATTGTTTTGTGAGGACGACTTTGCATCTTTGCTTTATGTATCTCATATAGAACAAATCACTGGGTACAACTACTCCTGTTTTGTTTTTCTCGCCTACTCCAAACCTGGCTCTACTTCTAAAATAGAACATGACTAATGTGCTGTAGATGCGAATGTGTGCAAGTACATTGGTCCTCCTAGTTTGACTGTTGCCTTGGAATGCTGTGCAGCAAAAGACAGGGAATGCACCGTCCTTTTGAAATATGAAATGAACTTCTTCCAGTAAAGAATTGAGATGCTCAATACAGTCAGCAGAAATCTCACCAGACTCTCTTTTTCTTATGCATATTATTCCTTGGCCAATTTGCATGTAATCAAATCCAGAGATGACCCAAGTCTTAGGCAAAAGGGTGAAAGGAAATAACAAGGAAAAAATAATAACCACGTCTATGTGAAATGTTGGCTTCTTGAGAACAAGGAAATTTTATATGTGGTGAGCGATAGAGTACAGCGTTTAAGATAAAGGACTGTGGAGTCATATTGACTGTAGAGATTTGTACAATTTACATAAGTCTTCTGAGTTTCCATTTCCTAATATGCTTAAAGAATCAATAAGACCTTCTTTGTGGGGTTGTTTTAAAGATCAAAATGAATTTTGTGTGTAAACACTGACACACTGCTTTGTATATAGTAAATGCTCAGTAAATTATTATTAATTTTTGCAAGGTAATAACATACAGCTCCAGAATTTTATATTTATTAAGACAGAAATATTTAGCAGAAAGGGAATCCTTGTTTTCAGTGCCCTATCAAAACATATAAAATTCTAGAAAAAAGTTATTCAGAATGGATTCAAGCAGGTAATCACTGTAAACATGCTAAAGGAAATATATGTTAGAATCCTGGGGCCCATTTGGTAATTTAAATAAAATAATAATTAAATAACATTAATATCAACCAAATTAAATAACGACTATTTCTAAATTATTGTGTAGAGTGAAAGGAAATGAGAACCAAACTCCCCGAGCCATGGAAACATCTCAATAACAGTTTATCTCATTATTTTCTATCTGAAGATGTATATGAGAAGTTTTAGCACTTTGCAATACATGGTACACATGCTTTGCTTAAAATATTCTGGTGTTTTGGCATGGAAGCCAGTTAAAAGGCATACAAAGGGTATGTGGGCAGACTAATCTGCTCACTTTAAATAGTTGCTTCTGACTTGATACCAAGGTTACTGAAGGCCTGGATCTTGTCTTTGGGCAGGAAAAGAACTTTGGAGAGGACTTGGGCCTTATTAACTGGATACAGTTTCTGTCCCTGAAATTCTGGATGATTCCTCAATGTATCTGCACCGCTTATGGTTTTTATGATGTGGCCTAATGTTAACACTAGCTTCCATGAGTTTAAGGTCTAACAACCTGACCTGATTTGGAGTAAGAAAAAGCCTAAGTGTAAAAGTCTTATTCTCATGACCCCAAATGCTGACTGCAGATTGCAAACTCATGAAATCACACAATAGGTCTGTCCTTTATCCCCTCTGCTGATGCTAAGCACAGAGAAGGCTTTGAATGAATAAGGAGACTGTTTAGCCCCCTTTCCTTTCTTGGAGTTAAATACCTAATCAAGGTATTAAGACTTCAACTCAGGTGGGTGCCAGTTGGCCGCTCTGCTTTTTCTCGTGGGATTCTCAATCCATTCCAGAACCTACTTCCCAGTTCTCTCTGTAGACCTGGCCCCTGGCCCTTGGCACCTCTCCTTTAAGCCCTGGGCTGTATGATATTTCTAAGAGAAATGAGTCCAGTGGATAATCAGACCCTTTCTACGTGGGTTAACAGCTCAACATAAATCCTTGGGTCCCTTCTAACTGGACATTCAAGAAACACTCCAGTCTATTCCATCCCCTTCACCACCACCATGGGAATGGCCTTTGTGATTTTACAACCAAGAAGCATTATAAACAAACTGCAAAAACAGCAGATAAGTTTTATATCTCTCCAGAACACATATTATGTCAATCTCTGTGCTTAACTAAATCAAATAATTCCTGACCTTGATATTTGCTACTACAAACATAAAACTTATAAAGACAACTAAAGAGGATAACAGAAAGGATACAGTTATATTTAATTTAACATAGGCCTACAGTTTGATTAAAATTTTGGCTCAAAACTTGGAAAGCAGTTCCAATTCAGATTGCTAAATTAGATGATCCTAACTGAGTAAGAGTTTACTTACAGGACTTATTTTCTAAATTTGCTATTATTTTTATCATCATCACCGTCTTCCTCTTCTGCTTATTTGCCTACCATATATCTCCCTTGGAGAATTATTTATTTAAATATTTTGCCTGTGTGTGTGTATGTGTGTTTCTTTTAATTGTGGTGTTTGTTTTCCTATAATTGAATTTTGGAAGTTCTTTATATGTTTTGGATACAAGTCCTTTCGCAGGTTTGTCGTTTACAAGTATTTTCTCCCAGTCTAAGGCTTGTCTTTTCATTCTCCCAAGAAGATCCTAGCCCTTAGTCATGTTTCTATCCTCTCCATAGAGGAGAGTCTCCTGTGACTTTTATTGTGCAGAAGTTATTTGCTTACTTTTAAAATTTTGACAAAGTCCAATGCATAACTTTTAATTTAATCATGCACTTGGCATTATATCTAAGAAATATTTGCCTGAGATAACTTTTATAGTTTTAGGTTTTATACTTAGGTCTATGGTCCATTTTGTGTTAATTTTTGTGTAAGTTTTCAAGGTATGAAAAATTTCCTATTTTGCACATGGATATCCAATGTTCCATTGTTGAATAGATTACTATTTTCCCACCAAATTGCGTTTGGATTATAGTCAAAAATCATTTAGCATACATGCTTGGGTTTATTTCTTGGCTATATTCTATTATGTTGATCTATATGCCTACATTTATGCACACCCCATTCTATCTTGATGACTGTAGATTTATAATAAGTCTTGAAGTTAAGGTAGTATAAATTCATCTAGCTTATTACTCTCTTAAAAAAACTATATTATATCTACTACTTTTTAATTTCCATATGCATTTTAGAATATCTTATCAGAATAAGTCTGGCCTCACAGAATGTGTTAGGAAGTATTTCCTCCTCTTTAATAGTCTTAAAGATTTTGTGTACAATTAGTATTTATTATTTCTTCCATAAATGTTTGGTAGAATTTGTAAGTGAAGCATTTGGGCCTTCTCTTATTAACTTTGTATTTCAAGTGTGCTTGATGAAGGAGGGTAAGAATTCATTGACTTGGGGTCGCTCTCTGAGGACAAGGGGTTGAAAACCTTTGCAAGGACCCCTGAGGCTGGGACACACTTGCTGCCATGGTGACCATAGAAAGTATGAAAAGTGATTGCCAAAACTGAGAAAGTGGGACTGCAGGGTTTGCTCTGGCAGAGAAAAGAGGAAGTAATGAAGAGGCTGAGGAAAGTGGGACTGCTGGAACTGATGCATGAGGCCAGAAGACCCAGCAGAGGATATATTTTACAAGAGGGCCCAGAGGCCACCATGTACCAAAACCAAGAGGAATAGACCGGAGATTGTGGCATCAGCATCACTAATGAGTTCAGTACTAGCTTTTCTCTGTAGAAAGTGGGCTTACTATCCTTGGAGAAACAGGACTGTAAAAAAAAGTAGAGGCCAGGGTGGCAGCACTTAACTACCAGAAGCCAAGGGACCACAACTACCACTAAGACTAGTAAGGTCAGAGAGGCCACAAAGGGGTGTGACCTCCAGGGAGTTATGAAGATGATTATTAGAGCAGACAGGTAGCTAAGTAGACTTTGAATGAATATCTAAAACCAGAAATGGTCAAGAATGAAGAAGTAGGAGGTTGAGGGCAGTGTTCCAGATAAAAAGTCACAATTCCTTGCTAAGTTGCTGAACTCATTTTCAGACTGGAACCCATTGACTGAAAACACAGCTAGGTATCCAGTATGAAGGACCCTACAACACTGCAGCAAATAAATAATGCAATGATCCCCTCAGTCCTTTCCCAGAGTGACTTATGGCTACTTATTCAAGTGACTTTGAAAGCCAGGTAATAAATGGAGTCATGATGAAAGTCCAGCTCACAGTGAGACTACTGAGTCTGTGGACCTACAGAGTCATCATTTCCCAACCCTGAGTATATGATTGGCATTGATACACTGAGCATTTAGAGTAACCCCCACTATAGGTTCTTGGCTGGCTGGTGGGGGAAGAGCCATCACAGATGGAAAGGCCAATTGAAAACCTCTGAAACTGACCCCACATGGCCAAGATAACAAATTAACAACTATATCATATTGTGTAGTGGGAGGAGGGCAGAAAAGATTAGTGCCACCAATAAAAAACTAGAGTGGTGGTCACTATCATATTTCTATTTCATTGACCAGTCTGTCCCCAGAAGAAACAAGATGGATCCTGGATAATTATTGCAGGCTGATAGTACTGATGCGGCTATTGTGTGGAATGTGGAATCATTGCTAAAGCAGACTAGTAAGGCCTCAGATCTGTCTCATGAAGATTCTAGTTTGGCTAATGCATTCTTTTGTATTTCCATTAGGAAGAAGTTCACAAAACAGTTTGCATTCATGTGCAACGATATTCAGTTACAATTTTGCATCAGGGCTATATTAACCACATTCCCCTCCCACAACATAATATGGTCTGAAGAGCTCTGGACCATCAGAACATCCCATAGAATGACCCACAGATCCATTATATTGATAACAACATGCTGATTGGACAGGCGGAGCAAGAAGTAGCCATTATAGTAGAAATCTTGGTAAGACAACATGTGCTTCAGAGAGTAGGAGTCAACCCTATGAAGATTTTTAGACTTGAACTTCAGCACAGTTTTAGTAGTTAGTGGTTGTGGCTGTGCTAAGACTTCAAAAATAAAAGACAAATTGCTGCATCTTGAATCTGCTACAACAAAGAAGAGAGCACATGCCTGGCAGGGCTCTTAGGGTTATGGTGGCAACACATACACCTGAAAATTCTTCTCTGGACTATTTACCTGTTGTCATTGAAGGTTGCCTACTTTGTGTAGGACCTAGAGCTGGAAAGTTCCCTATAGCATGTCCAGTCTATGATGCAAGCAGCCCAGCATGTCTAAACAGATCCTATAATGTTAGAGATATAAGTGATAGGAAATACACAATGTGTAGCTTTTGACAAGCACAAGTGGGAGAATCATAATATAGACCTTTGTGTACCTGGAGTAAGGCTATGGTATCTAAAGTACAGTGTAGGTTGCATACCCTAGGGTGACCCTCAGTGAGTCATGTCCTTGTAAAATCTCATGAGTGTAGGTGGAACCTGGGATTCACTTTGCCAACAGACTATGGCAAAGGTAATGGCACAGTCACCTCTTGATTAGGTTATACAGTATAGTGAAGGTGATGAAAGAGTCACCCTCTTGATAATGTTATGTTATATAAGACTCTGTCTTAGCAGACTGAGCAAGATTCTCCTGCTGGCTTTGAAGAAGATGCTGTGTTGTGAGCAAGCCTTGTGGCTGGAAACTTAGGGTGGCTTCTAGGAGCTGAATGTGATCTCCAGCTGATAGCTAGAATGAACCTCAGTCTTACAACTGCAAGAAACTAAATTCTGCCAGCAATCTTGTGAAGTTGAAAGAAGATCCTGAGCTCACAGCCTGGCTGACATGAACAGAGGATCCAGCTAAGCCATGTCCAAACTCCTAACGAATAGTAACCGTGAGATAATAAATATGAATTGCTATAAGCCACTGTTTGTGGCAATTTGCTATGCAACAAGAGACAATGCACAGAGGAATATATATTTATTTAGAAACAATGCCTGACATGTTACTGTGCTCTCATAGAGATGAAATGCTTGCCCACAGAGCATCAAATGACAGAGCATCTGGAACTTCTCATTATCAACTGGATTCTGTCAAACCGAATAGGTTATAAAAGGTGGACTGGCCTAGCAATGCACCAGCATAACATGCAAGTGGACCATCCAGAAGCCAGCTCAAAAGGGACTGCAAAGCTTGTGTAACCTACATGAGCAGGTGGCCCAGACCCCCATATCACCTTCTATAGTTGTCCTACTGTCCCTCTCCCAGCTCTTACCTATTGTTATTTGAAGGCGGGGTGGAGGTATCCCACAGGCCATCTGAAGGAGGAGGAAAAGGGCCTGAAATTGGTTTATAAATACCTTGCCTTGGTACGTGGGTATAAGCCAAAAATCAATGGAATCTGCATTATAGGTATAATCAGCAATGCATTAAAAGACAGTGCAGAGAAAAACATCTTCCCAATAGTCAAAGCTGTGAGCAGAGAATCTAGTCATCCACTTTTTTTCCCCTTCTTTTTTGAGGATAAATGGCCAAGGTAAGAACATATAGAGGTTTCTGAGCAGTGTCCAATGACCTGACCATCTGATCAGGGACCTGGAAAGAAAAGGATTAGATGATTGGAGTCAAGGAGGTCTGGGGTAGAGACAAGTAGAAGAACATACTGGAATGGAAATAAAATGTGAAGAGTTTTGTATCATATGATAATGCTTACTAAAAAACACCCAACGTGGAAATGGCACTGAACAATCAAGTAAACAAACAAAGTGACTCAGCCAAGTTAACATTTGTTAGCCTTTGTCATTGGCTGCCCTGAAATTGGCATAATGGGCAAATGAATGGAATGGAGATGGTGGCAGAGATGAAGACTACATGGGCCAAAGTGCATGACTTCCACTTACAAAGTCCATTCTAGTCCACTCCAGTAGCTGCCTTTGAGTGGCCAACAAAGACCAACACTGAATACGTGATCTGGCACTGTTCCTTGAAGAAACTAACCAGGGAGTTATGCAATATGACCACATCACATCCCCTCTGTAGTTCACCTGACAGGATAGATATCTATTATGTGTTGTCTAAATTCATTTTCTGCTGCTATAACAGAATAGCAAAGATGGGGTAATTCATAATGAACAGAAATTTACTTGCTCACTGTTCTGGAGGCTGTGATCAAGGGGCCAGTGTCAGACAAGGGCCTTATGCTGCATCACCCCATGGCAGAAAGGCAAAGAGAGGACAAGAGAGAGCACTCCCACAATATCAAACTCACTCTCACAATAGCAGCGTTATTCTGTTCATGAGGGAAGAGTCCCCATGGCCTAATCACTTCTCATTCGGCCCCACCTCCCAACACTGTTGCATCGGGGATTAAGTTTTCAGAACATACTTTTTGGGTGACACATTCAAACTATAGCACAGGTTTACCTTCCAAGCTACAACCAGTTCAACTGTCCAGGGCTTATGGAATGCCTGATCCACAAGCATTGAATCCCAAATAATAAAACATCAAACCAGTAGACCAACTTAACAGCAAAGAAGGTGCAGCAATGAACTACACCATATTCTGCACAATCCAAAAGGAACTTGCTGTGAATTGAATGTTCCCCCAAAACTCATGAAACCTTAATCCCCACTGTGACAATGTTAAGAGGGTAAAAAATGCTATTATGGTAATTGAAAGATGGGGCCTTAAGGAGGTGATTAGATTGTGACAGTCATGCCCTAGTGAATGGATTAATCCATTGATGGTTTAGTGGTGGTTATGGGCACGGTTATGATGGCTTTATAAGGAAAGGGAATGAGAAGTTTAGCTCTCTCTTGCTCAGCCATTTTGCCATGCAATACTCTGCATCGCTGCAGAGTCACCACCACCAAAGCCCTCACCCAATGTGTTTGCTGGACTTTGGGCTTTCCAGCCTCTGAAACTGTAAGAAACAAATTCTAATTCTTTATAAATAATCCAGTTTCAGGTATTCTGTTATAAGCAACAGAAATGGATGAATACACAGCTAGACTCGCACAGCTTGAACATCCTTCTAAAGTCCCAACAGAAGCATCAGCTCAGAAGAAACAATCTGCAAAGATGGTAGGCCATCCTTTATGTGCAGAGGTCTCTATATTGCTCTGTGTCCCCAGTAAGAAGACTGCATAGGGTTTGAAATCCAAGGAATGGAAACAGGGGTGGCCCCACTTACCATCACAACTGAGGATAGAAGTAGCAGTATCTAGAGGATAGAGACCAGTGGTGCTGCTAAACATCCCACATGGAACAGGGCAACCCTCCCACCACAAGGTGTTATCCAACCCTGTGGGGGCTTGCTCAGGTACCCTTGCGTAATTGTTTATTTTTTCTTTATTTATTTAATAATTATAAGTAAAACACTAAGAAGCAGATCAGCTGAAGCATGAGAAAACAGAATCATTCCCCATTAATTTTACCATGAAAAGGTAGAAAATTGAAAAATATGTGTGTATAAGCAAAGGACATAGATATACGCAAACCGAAAAAGACTAGGGGACATTTAGCTTTGGAAAGTGATTTGGCTCAGTTGATACAATGTTACAAAATAGTAAAATTGTAGTGAACAGGTGAATAAACACTTGCATTTTGTAGGATAGATGTGTTAACAAAGTTGCCGCAAATTAACAATCCTATAAGAATGTTGCAGATAAAATTAATCAATGATAATCAATGTTGGCCTGAGTAACATTGTTTATCCCAATAATTTTTTTTAATGTGCAGACAACTCACATGATTAGGGAATTATCATACCAAAAGGGTTTTTTTTTTTAAGAAATAACCTCGGAATAAGAATCAACACAGTATAATCCATCACTTTGATTTGAGAACTAAACCACATATATTAAGTATTAGGACTAAGAACTGAGCCCACCTGAGCCAATATGACTTCTGTGTTTGTTTTGGGAAAATTCTCACCCACAAAGATAAGAATAGAACTAATAAATAATTTCACTCTTAGCTTCATGAAATTTGTACAGACAATTTGGGCAAATAGTTTGCTCATCTAGGCAAACAGTTCTCTGACCAGGATGATAGCTTGCTCACCTGGCAAATAGCTCACTTATCAAACAATATTTTACTTACCAGAACTGTTCAAGACCCTTGCCTCACCACATCAATCAATTTTATGCCATAAACTGTCTAATTTCAATCAGCTTCTTGTCTTGAAAGATACATCTTAACCAATCGTAACCAGATCCCAAACTTGACAGGCATTCAGCTGTGACCTTCCCCTTCAGAGACAGAACTTACTGCTCAGGTAACGTTCTCTGTTGCTGCAGTAGGTCTGATAAACGAAGCCTTGCCTGACTGACATATTTTCTATGTGTTCTCTGGAGGTGGGGGAGGTATGCATGGTGGTGGGGAGGGTTGTCGGTGATAGCCCTAGCACCGTTCCACTCCTTTGCCACCAACTACCCATCCCATCCACATACCACCTCAGCTCCATCAAACTTTACTGATTCCAATTGGACTAGGAAGAGGAAAAAAATGCATTAAAATTAAGAAATTAAGAAATAGGCATTTTTCCTCATTCTTCTGAATAAGGCTAACTTGAGCAAGCAAATGCTTATGGTACAGACCATGTTAATTCCACACTGACAAGAGTGCACTGGAATATGAACAAAATGCTGGCAGTAAAGATATTTGGACTGCATGACCTTGGGCATGTTATGTAATCTTTCAAAGTCTCAGCTACTTCGTTTGTAAAATAATGATAATAAAAGATGATTATGATAATAATTGCTAATACATATTTAGCACTTACTATATCTGAAGTAAAAGCCAAAACCTACATACTTTCCTGTTTCTGTGCTAAGCAATACTGGGACCAGGCAAAATAGCCACAACACAGGCCAGGAAATAATTGTTCCTGGAAGATAAACCAACTATCTAATAAGACTAGCCACTTATACATCAATACTTGTATCAAGCCCCTTGCCTCACCGTACCTACCTATCTGTAACTTTCATGTCATAAACTTCCCAATCTCAATTAGTCTCCTGCTTGTCAAGACTCCTTGTAAAACCATCAGTCCAAATTCTAATATATATGTGTATATCGCCATATAAATATATATGTATATATATGTTTTTTTTTCACATGACTTTCCCCCTTCTGAGACTCTCCTATCTTAAGATTATAGAATGACATTTTGTTTTATTGCAGTAGGTTTAATAAATTGGATTCAACTAGCTCAGCTGGTTTCTGGGGGATCTTTTTGGGGTCTGATAGCCCTATGAAGCAGGTGATATTATTACTCCTATTTTACAAAAGAGAAAACTAAGGCCCATAGAGTTTAAGTAACTTAGGAAAATGCTTTCGTGAAAATTAAATATAATATGCCATGAAAAAAAAAAAAAGCTCAGCATAGGTGTCTAGCATAGAATAAAGTTTATGAAGTCTAATATTATTTTTCTGCTATATTGAAAATAAAGGGGAAAAAGGATCACCTTACCAAAGAGTTCTTCACTATGAATACTTTAGTGCTAGGAGAATTGTATACATTTTACAAATCTCCAAAATGTTGGATCATAGAGAAGCTAGAAGTTGGAAAACTCTCAGCAAATGTTCATTTATCACACGTCTGAAAAATAACATATATTTATAATATAGATGATTATTTTCTAGTAATATCTCTTTTTTTTCAAACTGTAAGGACTTTCTTTATATTTTTATATCTCTCTAAACCTTGAACTGGAGAGAGAATATGATTTTTTTTTTTTTTTGTCCTTTTTTGTGACCGGTAAGGGGATCGCAACCCTTGGCTTGGTGTAGCCCACACCGCACTCAGCCAGTGAGCGCACCGGCCATCCCTACATAGGATCCGAACCCGCGGCGGGAGCACTGCTGCGCTCCCAGCGCTGCACGCTCCCGAGTGTGCCACGGGGTCCGCCCAAGAATATGATTTTCAGGGAGGTTTTGTATTATTGCTAGAGGTGAGATACTAAGGCTTAGTAGCCACATATCACCTAGGTCAGGAGACAGCAATCTTTTTCTGTAAAGGTCCAGGCAATAAATATTTTAGGCTTTGCCCACTGTATAATTTCTGCCTCTACTCAACTTTTTCACTGTAGCGCCAAAGCAGCTCTAGGTAATATGTACAGAAACAGGTGTAGCTGAGTTCAATAAAACATTATTTACAAAAACAGTCAGCAGGTTGATTTAGTCTGTGGGCTATAGTTTGCTGATCACTCTCCTGGATGTGACTTTGGGAGCATCTGTAGGGTTGTGTGGTGTTTTTTATCCTCCTTGATTTCCTGCTCAGTCCTGAGAGGTGCTCATTCATAGATGCAGCATCGCCTTTCCCTTTACATGCCTTATCACTAAATTTCCTGGGTTGTCATGACATTTAATACTGCACTTGGGTGGCTCCTGTGACAAAATAAGAATATCATGAGTAAAGCCTGGCTGGGAGACAACTGAGTTAGCTTGCTATAATGTGCAAGATCTGAAAGTCTGGATGGTATACAGCTGGTGTCGCCCAGGGCTGCCCTTCAGAGAAGGCAGTCTCTGTATGAGCTTAGACAACAATTTCACTAAGGATAAAAGAACTATTCTGTCAAATTCAGTACCCAATCCAGTTTCATTACTTTAGAATACAAAACTGTTTGCTGATTAACTTTGTTTACAGTTGGCAAAGTATTGCTTCCTTTTCTAAGGGGTAAAAAAAAAAAAAAAAGCTCATAAAAATTTCAAAAAGCTTTTGACTTCAAATAGCTCTTACAAAACTGCATTTGGATGAGTTAAGTGTGGAGGAATCAAAACCATATGGATTATACTTCTTTTAAAATAAACACTGATTTAAAAATTGAGGGAAAATTCTTGGAAAAGTAGACTTTAGTCTTCGCAGACTCCAAATAGTCAAAAAACAACTTTAAGAAATTTGATAAACCCAAAGCACAGCTGAGTTTATCCATTCTTAATTACAGTGTTTTCATTGTATATCATGTAAAAATAAACAGACTAAGGAGCAGCCTACATTCAGCTACTTTAAAAGAGTGTGGGGATTTTAATTTATCTCTAGAGTTACTTTTGCACAAATCCTGAATTTGAGGTAAATCCCATTAAAGCATTTGAAATGTCAAAATGTTAAGCACTTGTCATTCAGCATATTTTATTTTCAAATATCCAGTCTTTGCCCCAAATCAGAATTAACAAAATGTTAAGAAACACCTACGTAAAATTCTCACAAGTGATCTACCCTGATTAGATTTTTATCTAAATGTTTTGTCATCAAAAAATTAGAACCTGGTCCCTTTATTTAGTTAAATTAAATAACATTTCTGGATGGAATTAATGCTCATCAGAAACAATCCAAACCAGGTTTTCTTAACCACAGTCTTAATTCAAATTAAATCAATTCAAGTAGCTTTTTATTCATTCCCTACCAGATTTCAGGAATTTTTTAGGTACTGAAAGTTCAGAAACAAGACTTGTCTCTTAGATGAGCTCGAGGGACAAAAGGTGAAATGTAGTCAGGCAAGCTATTACAATACAAAGCAACTTTACAGTAAAATGCAATTTGCCATAACACATGTAAATCATTATGACTCCAAGGGAGAGATGATCAGTTTCTCAGAGGAGAAGTGAAGACTTCTTAGACAAAGGGACGTTTGAATTGGATAATGGCAGGTCAGTAGAAGTTTGCCTGATAAAAAGGAAAGCAAAGCATTTCATGTAAAGAGAAGAACATGTACAAAAATTGGGAAAATTTGGAAGAATCTGGAGTATCTCTGTAGGGCTGGAGAATAAGGTGAGTGATGGAATGGCCAGAGATAAGTCTAGAATCTCAGGGCATGGGGCCTGGAGTTAATGGATGGTTTTTATGGTCACTATCAGATACAGTGAGAAAGACAATTCTGGTAGCTGTTTGGAGAATATGTTTTAGGGGTGTGTGTGTGTGTGTGTGTGTGTGTGTGTGTGTGTGTGTGTGTGTGTGTGTGTGTGTGTGTGTAGAAGTAGGGAGAGGGACGGGAATTGTGTGTGTGTGTGTGTGTGTGTGTGTGTGTGTGTGTGTGTGTGTGTAGAAGTAGGGAGAGGGACGGGAATAATCAAAAATAGGGAAGCTTTTTATGATTATCCAAACATGAATACTGCAAAATGTAAAATAGCTACTTCAGGCAAGTGCAGCTGCCACACTGTCACTTGAGAGTAGGCTCTATGAGAGCAGGGACCATTGCTGACCTACTTACTGCTATGACCCCACCCCCAGCACAGTACCTGGCACATAAGTAGTAAGTAAGCATTAAGAATGTATCCAATGAATGAATGACAAATATGAAGGTCATATTGTATTGATATGAAACAATGTAATAATAAGTTACTAATAAACCTCAGAATCCAAAAGAGTCACAGAAGTGATAGCTGGGAAAACAAAAAGTGAGCTTGAGATTTTCCAATTCATTTACATCAATCTGGGAGGAAAAGGAGATGGTCTGTCTTCTCAAGGGCTAAGTCAATAGTTGTGTGGGGGCAGCCTCTCCATCCTCGTACCTGCTGTGTGCTGCCTCAGCCAGTTTCTACTCATAAGTGTTGCCCAGTGGTACTCTGCCCTGACCTCCAAAACTGTCCTCCCAGTTAGAGGGAAGCAGTACTGACCTAGGAAAAGTCAGAAGTAAGTGAAATTCTGTCTTGTGAACCACTAATCTCTTCCTTCTCCTCTTTGCCGTGAATGACACACACACCCTTCACACTAAGAATCTAAAAGTAGCATAGGACAGAGGACAAAGCACAACCTTTAATAACTTTGAGCTATTTTAGTTGTATGAGGTTCACTGAGCTTCAGCTGCTACATTAGTAAAATGAGCATAAGAATAATGACTAATGTGAAAAGATTTAACTTGATAAGAGCAGGAGCCTCCATAAGCATTAGATCTCTTACTCACTTGTGTTCTTTCCCCTCCCATAGGCTGCTATGTGCCAGATCACGTCTTTGTTTAAAAACAGAAGAGATGTATCTCGAATTATAGGCAATTAAATGGAAATGCACGCTCAGCTTTTCACAGTTAGAGAACTTTATGTCTAATTGTGAAATAAATTTATTAGCTTTTCGTTGAGGAATAATTGCACAAAAAGTCAGCAACTCCTCCCAAAAATAAATAATAATTTTCAAGGAGACTCTAATCTTAAACCCGTAATTAGGGGAAAAAGTGCTTTAATTTTGCAAGGGCACAGGCTACTTAAAGTGTGAAGGCAAAGACTGCACCTCACAGACTCACAGGGCACTACTGGCCAAGGAGCCCAAATGCTGACGTGCCCAGTCTCCCCAAGGCCACAGCCAGTCAAGTCCTGACTGTGGGAGAGAGATAAAGGCAGGCCCTCCTGGAGACTGGAGACTCCTCTGCTGGTTGACTTTCATTCCAGGATTCTCGAAGGCCTTGCTGAACATTGCTTAGATTGTAGAGCAGTTTAGGACACACAACTCTATCTCCCACCCTCTCTCTCTCCCTAGGGCTCAGACCTGCATTGCGCTCCTTCAGATCCCAGTCTCTTCCATCTCCCTTTCCGTTTCCTCACACAGTTACATTCCCTGATAACATCCTTGCACATTGAATCCTATCTTGGCATGTGCTTCTTGGAAGACTGGAATAACTTACTAAAAGGGCCCTATGAGAGTTTTTTTCTGCTCCAAAGATCATTCTTAATGTCTCCACCTTCAAAAATCAACCTTGCTAACAATCTTTAAATGACAATTTACATTTTCAGTATGAAACAAACACAAAGCATGACCTAGCAAGGTTGTCTCAGCTATACATAGGATTAAGTGCAGACTTCATTTCATACATAGTGTCCTATCTATTTCCTCACCACACACATCTTACACTCTAACATGACTCTCACCATTCCTCCAACATCCATAACCTGCAAATGCTTATGTCTTTGCCAAAAGTGTCACTTGTGTTTAAACTTCTCTAATGATCTTTAACTTTCTTTAATCTTCTTCAGAATGTCAGCCCCACAACTCAAGGCCACCTGACAGCTCCTTCTCTCTGAGGCCACCTCCCAATCTCTCAAGCAGGAGTGCCACCCATACAATTGCTTCATCTGCTGGTGTGCACATGGCCTACTAAAAGAATTAATTGTTTGTATATCTCTGATCACAAACTGTGATTCCTTTTTGCATTGTCCACGATGGTTAATTCAGAGCCCGATGCACTGCAGGTGCTAATATTCGAGAAAAGGCCAAATCAGCCAATACAATGTAAAGGAAATAGAATGGATTTTGGAAATAGGACAGTTTGGGTTTAAATCCCAGATCCATCACTTCTTAGTTGTGTGATTTCAGGAAAATCACTTAATTTCTCTAAGGTTTGTAAAATGGGGGTAATAGACCTCACATGACAGAGGCTTTGTTAGGAATCAATGAGACAATCCATTCATTTTACATTTATCCAGCAAACTGAGCACCCACCATGAGGCAGGCACTGTGTTACATCCTGGGCATACCTCAGTGAATGAGATAGTCAGGGTAGCTAACCACAGAAAATTTGATTTCAATTTTATAGAAAGGCAGTAAGAAATTTAATTTTAAAGATTTACATTATTGTCATGAATTCTGTGAAGATAACAAGGTGGATGTTGTGCTAGATAATGATGGGAAGGAGAGGGTACAGACGTCAGGATGATCAGGAAAAGTGTCCTTGAGGAAGAGCTGGACAGTGTATAGCATGTGCTACATGTCACTCAGGGTTCCACCAGAGAATCAGAACCAGCATCACACACACACACACACACACACACACACACACACACACACACACACACACACACACACACACAAAATTATATTGTGCAATTATTATTCAACAAAAACGAAATGCATGTATTTCACAATTTGACACAAAATATTTTAACTGCAAACACACATCTTCACATATATAGTGTGTGTGTGTTTGTGTGTGCGTATGTGTATAATTTATTGCAAGTAATTGGCTTATCGTGGGGGCTAGCTAGGAAAGTCCAGAATCCATAGGCAGAATGGAAGCTCTCATGAAGGAGAAGCTGCGGTACACAGGTGAAATTTCTTCTTTGACGGGGAAACCTCAGTTCTTTTGAAGCCTTTCCACTTATTAGATCAGGCTCACACAACTACTGAGAATAATCTCCTTTACTTAAAGTCAACTGATGGTACACGTTAGTCACATTTACAAATCATCAATACAGCAACACCTAGATTAGTGTTTAATTGAGTAACTGGGTGCTATCATCTATCCAAGTTGACTCACAAAACTGATTAGCACATGCTCTAAGATGTTAAGTCCTTAACCATAAATTTCTTAACCTAAATCATAGTTTTGGGGGTCTGGATCTATAACCAGCTTTTCAATGAAAATCTGTCTCCTAGGACTTCTAGCATTGCTCATATCAAAATCACAGTAAATAAGGATTTTAAAGATAGAGATGTTTTATTTTTGTGAAATGTTGTAAGATTCTATACCATGACAACTAGAGAGCCAAATTCTGGGCCATTCATTGTGGTTAAATATGCAAAAAATAGTAGAAAAGATTTTATTGTTCTTAAAATACCCAGCAGGCAGCACAAATGTACAATATCTTTAAATGATGAATAGCGAAAAACTAAATTTTCTTCTGTGTGGTACCTCATATTTTTGATTCTGGATAAATATGTTTCTAATATTCATTTAATATTTATTAAGTACACAAGTCTTCCATATTAAAACTAAATTGAAAGCATATTTATTTTGCAAGTAAATATTAAACAACATGTGAGTTGAAAAGCCCAAGTTAAAAATCAGTGTAGAAAGTTTGTTAAATACAACACATGTAAAATGAACACAAAATATAAACTATTATCCCTCCTCATTTATCAGGCAGAAATGCTCTTGAGCTTTATTTTCTTCACAGGAAAATATGTTTTTCTCCCCTTCACCCGACTTGGCTCTTAAAGTCCAGATAGTAGGGTCTAAACTCTTGGCTTTAAAAAAGTGAACCTTGGTACTTCTTGCCAACTTTTCCCCTGGGAGTCAGGGAGTACCATTTTTGGCAGAGATCCATAAAGATGTCAGATACTATATTGATCAAGGACAGCAGAATGTTCCCTAGCCTCATTGTAATTTATTATTGATTACAGAACTCTGCTATGTTAACTGGAAACTAATGCTTTCACTAGAATTTGAAGTGGAGGGAGCTTGGCTTAATACAACTTCTGAAACATTTTTAAGTGCATATCTAGCTCCTAGTCGGACCACAGTGTCCTGCATTCTTGATGCAGAGTATTTCTAGTCATCTTGCACATGCCGGCTCTAATCTATAATTGGTACACTGAGATCCAGTTTTTTCCTCTGACCACAGAATGAAAGGTTGGAACATTTCTGTCATTCAGAGTTATGCTTTCATCTAAGGTGATTTTGTTTCCTTAACACCATTTTTACCCCCTGTTCTCTCCCCCAAAATTATTTTTAAGCACATTTTAAACTTTAAGTAATCCTATTAGCTGCTCAGAGGAAAATATCTGTTACATTAATGAATATGATGCTGAAATTTTAGGATCATTATAACTGTTATAAAGATGAGTAGTTCAGTAAAGATGGAAAATCATAAATTAATATTTTATAGCATAATAAAATTTAATCTAATTCCAAGGATGAAATTGGAAAATTATACAGGAAAAAAAAAAAAGACTAGGAAACTGAGGAATGAGAAGATATTTGAATTACTCAGGTACCTCTGCTTGGCATGGCAATTTTTAATAACTCATTATTTGCTCTTATGTCACCATCCTGGTGTTTTTAAAAGCCTGTTCTGAAAGTTTCTGCAAAATTCTCCATGAGAAAAGCTTTTAAATTGTGCATGTTTGGTAAATAACATGTATCATAACTTCTGCCATGTGATCCATGATGTCCATTAGCATATTAAAATGCTCCACAGTAAAGAATCTCGAACTCATGTTGCCTAAACTTATTTGAACATCTCTCTCATTTTACTATTATTATTATTATTATTATTATTATTATTATTATTATTATTATTATTATTATTATTATTCCAGAGAGCTATGCTCTCTGGAAAACATTTTAGGAAATATGCTAGGTCTTGCAGTCGCTGTAAAGGAGTGGAGGTAGAAACAGGAAAATTTTGACCATGGAATTCAATGAAAAAAGAAAGTTTTGAAGAAGGGAAATACACAGAAAGGTCAAAAAGAGGAAGACTGAGAAAAAGAACTTTAGTTCCTAGTTTGAATTTCAACACTAGGGACTGGTAGTGTAAAGTAGACCTCAAGGATAAGAGTGAAATATTTAAACACTGAAAATGTATCAGCAGCAAGTTGCTCCATTCATCTGGTTGTGGAAGGAAACGGAGAACCGGTAAGGAAAGACAACTGTGTTATGTAAATTGGGCATCGTTGTTTATCACAGCAACAGTTGAAACTTTCTATGTTAGAAAATAGAAGGAGAAGACAGACTGAGAAAAAATTAAAGGTCATAAACAAAGCTTCCAGTGAAGAGACCAGACAAAAGCATATAGGTTTATCTTCTCTCCCTTCCAAAACCCAATATTGTTAAGACTGAATTGGAAGACTCATGACTGTTAAGATGTCAACTCTCCTAAAATTGATCTATAGATTCAATGCAATCCCCATCAAAATCCAAGCAGGCATTTCTTTTTTTTTTTTTTCAGAAATTGAAACTTGATTTTAAAATTTATGGGAAATGCAAAGAAACTAGAGTTTCCAAGACAATTTTGAAAAAGAACAAATTTGAAGAAATAACACTATCTGACTTGTACCTTTATAAAGGTACAGTAATCAAGACAGCTTAGTATTGTGTCATGATAGACAAATAAGTAAATATTTCAGAGACAGAAGAAAAGTTGAATTTGTTGGAATGAGAAGGACTGAAGCCATGTTGGGACCTAAAATTGTCTAGGCTCTAAAAGATTTTAAAAGAACACAGTTTTTGTTTGTTTGTTTGTTTGTTTTTTCTTAGCATGCATTTCTCTGAGTTCCCTCTTTTCCTATGGTTATCTGATATTTTGGACCTTAGTTATGGGGCAAGACGACATTATTTACATGAATGTAAAGTTGTTTTCCTGCCAGCCTGAAGCTGCAGACTTGCACATACTACCCAGACCCAGAGATAAGGATGGGAGCAGAAACCAGATGGAGTCTTGGTGAGAGACCTTGCACCTGAGACCTTGAATGAAGTCTTCACTGCTCATGTGCCCCTCCCTCCTACTTTTCACTTCCCATGTTCCATTCCCTCATCCACCTCTTTAAAAACCCCTCAATCAACCTGAGTCTTTGAGATGGTGTGGACCTGAACCCCTTCCCCCACCCTTGAATATTAACTGACTAGCTTTTCTGCTTCTGTAATTAGCTTGCACAAGGTTTTACAAGCCCCTGCGGGTGGGACTTTCCCAAACCGCCCAAAGTTCACCCTGTTCCAGGAAGGGAGGAGGATGCTTACCAGATTCCAGGAACAGCATGACCAGTTCCTTATCTGTAACTACCCAGAGGGGGAGAGGGGAGGAATAGACCATTGGTCAATACCTCTGTCCCTCCTTTGCCCGCCAAAAGCTAAAAGCCCAATGGTTTTAAAAATTGCTTAAAGTGACCAATAAATGGTGTACAACCCATCCTGTTACCAAAGTCTGCCTACCAAACTGTATAAAAGATGCTTGAGTTAAGAGCTCGGGGCCATTTTCTGTCCTGAAGACGGAGCGACCCCAGCATGCTGGAAATAAAAAACCCTGTTGCTTGACTGCAGTGATCTCTGTCTCCTGGTCTTTGCGAGATGAGCCTTCCCAACAAGTAAGATTCGCGCTTTCCGGCCAGTCTTACAATGGCTTTAGCCTGGCCATTCACCCTCGGGTTTACTGGAGAGATGTGTTAGCCTAACATCTTTCCTCAGGTCACTGGTATTCCTGAATAAAAGCTGACTTCCATTTTCACCAACGTTTGACTTTGGGGTTATTTGTTTTTTGTTTGGGGGTGGGCAGCCAAACCTGTGAGTTTGGTATCAATTTTTGGGGAGTCTCAGCCAGGAGCTGAGTGTGCCCTATAACAAATCTTTATATTGAGAAAGCTCTCTGAATATACATCACAATTTATATCTATGGAAACATTGCAAAATTTTAGGACATCCAAACCCTAATTGCTAATAGTTTACCACAACATCCAGATTTTAGTTTCCATTAACTGAAGATAGACAGCTGGGATTTCTAAAAATGTCCTAATGTTTTTTTCTATAAATCCCGCCAGGAAACAGGATTATTTAAAATCAGAACAAAAGTATAATACTTCTTTTCTTTTAAGACTGCAGAAAAAAATTATAAAATTAATGATGTGTAGAGAAATGGGAATATGCCAAGCACACCCAGCCCCCCCCCCCAAAAAAATGATTTGATAGAGGATTTCATGCTAGATAGTAGCAATATCAGTAAGAGTATAAAACTTTTTAGCTGAAAGGGAAATGCTAAAATGGAAGTGTAGAGGAAAGAGTTGGTCTGGAATGGCTACCATGAAATGAGAAACAAGAAGACAATCACTCCAAACACAAAAGTCTTGGACTAGCGCTGATATGTTTCATCTGTGACACTTTGTTTTACTCAGCTGCTGTGTGACCACAGTTGGAGTGAATATTGCTTCTCACCCCAAGAGGGAATGCAGCCACATAGTTTCTCTCTTCGTGGTCTGGATTAGGTGAAGATTCTGGTTCTCTGGGTGCCTTGGATTCTGCTTGGCCTTGCTGGCAGACAACAGGGGGTGGGGAGGAGGTCACTATGTGGTGGCAGCTCAGATTCCCTGCATCCAGCCCTCCTGACAGCAGGAAACAGCCCAGAGAAACACTCCTTTGCTCCATGTACCAGCTCAGTTTGCACAAGGACAGTAGGCTTAGCTCTGCTTTGAAATCAGGGCCTGAGTGACCATTGTGTCACTGTTTTTTAAGGAACCATTTAGTCTAAGAATTGTGCACAATGCTGAAGATTATCTGTTTAGCATGAGTGTTTGTTATTCATATAATCCTTAATTGTTGTCATTTCCTAGAACACTCCGTCATGTATCAGAAGATTTTTCAAAATTCAGTTGTTGAGAAAGAGCTGCAAATTTTCTCACTGACAGATGATATTGTTTGCACAGAAATCACATGGCACTCTGCCTCATAGAATAAATTGTGTTCAAAAAAATATTTATTTGTTCAATAGAGACTCCGTGAGTTCCTTATTATTGTAGTAGAGTTCTCTTATTACATGATATGTCATGAGCTGACTCCTCCTCAAAAAACATTAGTTCATGAATTCATTCATTTTTATTAATCAAGGTACATAGAGCACCAACAACGTGCTTGCAATATGAGATGTTCTAAAGAAGACACAAAAAAGATGAAGATGAGATAGAAACACAATAGAATGTTTAAAGTAACATGAACAAACTAATGATATCTAGGAGGATGTAAAAAGTGTTATAGGAGCACACAGGGAGAATGTTGGGAAAAGTTTCCCTCAGAAGGTGACACCTGACTGCTACCTAAAGGATAAATATGAGTTGACTGAGAAGAAGTGAAATACATCACAAACAGAATGATGAGTGCATACAAAAGTACAAAATTAAGGTTTTGGTGTTTTTAGAATGGCAAGGAGTTTAGTGAAGTTGAAACACAGGTTTACCTTGGCAGGTGGAGAATGAAGGGATGTGAACTGAGGTAGGTATGTTCAGAATAATAGTAAGAAAACAAACACCTTTAAGAAAAAATACACTAAAGGGAACCAAAGGAGGTTTCTAAGAAAAAGACTAACATAATTAAGCAGATTAATAGTTTAGAAATATTACTATGGTAGGGTGATAAAGACGGTCTGGAAGGAGTAATAAACATGGAAAGCAAATAAAGATGTAAATCTCTGAATTAACATTTTCTCTATTCTAAATATGTATAATTCTTGAAAGAAGAATATTAACTGTCTAAAGGAACATGCCCAATAGCCATGTGGTGTGTAGAGCACTGATAGTCCAGAACCAAGGACAAGGCCATTTTCCAGAGTCATTTCAAGAAAGTGGGTCAAGATAATTGTTTTCACAAGTAAACAGTAAACGTTCTGGATGTCTACTCTGTTTTGTTTTAGACTGAGAGACTTGTTTTCTGAGGTGTGTTCCAGAACAAGGTCTGATACTGTTTGTACCAATACCTTCAAAGGCTAATTAGGAAAGATTACTGATGTCATATGGTAATATGTGATAGGAAAAATGTCATAGTATTCTTAAAATAAAAAAAAAATTAGATTTCAGCTGATAAGGTTTATGGTTATGGCAAAACATTGCAAAGCTTAAGGCTAGAAGAATCCTTGTATTCTGAACTGTCAGTAAGCTCTCTCGGCACTGCCCTTCAAGACACGTGAGAAACACTTCTAACCCATCTTATTTTGGCTCTTTTAACTCCTAAATTGGATCGACCATGTGAACCTATAACTGATTGCACAGAGTTCAGTCATTTAAATACCTAAGGGTCCCAAGCCTTGTAAAATGCAGATCTTGTTTAGTTTAGCCATCTACTCACACCAAAACCAAATTGCAGAGTGTGAGAAAACCTCATATTTTTGTTTTTAAACTATTTTCAAGTGATTGCTACTGAACATTCACCCAAAAGTTGTTATTTTGGCTTTCTTCTTTATTTTGATGTTTTTACTTAAACAATTCAGTTTAAAAAATAATATTCATAATCCAGGCCAGCTACGAGGCCCCCCCCCACCCCGACACCTGAGGAGTCCTGGGAAATGCAGGCCATAGGCCTTAGCCTTGCCCCACCCACAACCAAATCCTAGATTGTACTTATCAATCATGGGTTTCTTTGGGGTATATGACTTATCTGCTTATGTCCTCCACCAAATTCCTGCTTGGATTTTTCTAATTCATTTTTAAGAGTTCCTTTCACCCTAAGGATGTTAATCTTTGTGTGTTTTAAATAAATAAATAAATAAATAAACAAACAAACAAACAAACAAATAAATAAATAAAACAAGTAGAGAGTAGAATAATGGTTACCAGAGGCTGGGAGGGTGGGGGGAAGATTAGAGGTGAGCTAATGGGGACAAAACTAGGCCATCTACCCTAAGTGAATCATTGAATTAAAAAAAAAAAAATACTCACTAGGAATTAGATACCATGCTGGACACTAATCCAAAGATGATGATTAAAACATGCCAAGAAATTATCTGTAAATGCTGGTGGGAATGTGGACAGGCTGCCATCCTGGAGAACATTAGGCAATAGAGGTTCAAAATCTCTAACTACAATTTTGAAATCCAGAAAATCCTAAAAACAGATTTATCAGCAAATCTTGCCCTGAAATGATGGAAATGAGGTTATTTATGCTCTTTATCCCACTTAATGTGAATATTCATACATTTTGCTGTACTGACGTGTTTAATTACTGGATCTTGCCCCAGACAAACACTACTATCAGTGTTGCAAGATATTTGGCATATACTCTGTACTAACTTTTTAAGATCTGAAAACTTCTGAATTCTAAAACACATCTGACTTTGAGAATTTTATAGAAGGGACTTTAATATGTGTATTCTTCTTCCGATGTTGTTAAACCTTGTGATGTGTGAAATCAGGTGAGTAAACAGAACTATCAACATTACTCAAAATCTTTTATTACCCAGACTACATTTAAAAAAGTAGAGGCTGCTCAGACCTCCTATACTGTTTTTACACTTTAAAAAAATTTACTTCTCTATCATGCAAGTTGTATTTTTAAAAAGTCTTTTTCCCTCCATGACTTGTATTTTGTGCTATTGTGTAGACTGCTGTGAAAGACCTTCATGGAACCCAGAGAGCTGGAGGACCTACACTGAGGCCATCATTTGAAAAGACTATTTTAGGTAGTATATTAAATAGAACAAAAGCAAAACTCAATGCTGTCCCTCACTTTTGTACATGGCACAGGACCAAGACCCTCCTTCGTTGTTAACTGGGTCCCAAGTTAAATTTGTTCCTTATGTGCCTGGTGTTTTTTAGTTTTGCAGTTCATCCCATACAGCCACAGAAGTGAATAAGAAAAGCCCAACTAAGTCTAACCAGAAAAACACAACAGGATTCAAAAGCAGATAATTAAATCCCTCATCTGTTGTGAGGCCAACATTTTAAAAATGTGAAGAAATTGGTCTCCCTTTTATATTTTAGCATACCTCGTAGACTACCTGCACAAGTGTAGCTTCTTTGTTAGATCTTAATCATGGCAGAAGTACTGAAAGGCTTAACTCAAGGGCTTATTCATAGTTTTGAATTCAAGCCACAGGAAGAATAAAACAAACAAACTTATAGGAAAATCTGCTTCCTGTTGAATCTAAGTTTGTGATTTCCAAGACTGGACATTCCTTAAAATAACCAATTTGTGTGTGTTTGTGCATGAGTGTTGAAGGGAACATCCCTAACTGAGCATTCTTTTCCACTAAAAAAATGTACACATGGAAAAAATAAGAGTTTGACGATCTTGGGTACCATTATTAAGGATTAAAATTTTAAACACTAACCCTAAACTCACCATTTGATTTATGTGCAGTCTACTTCCAGCTTTAACCATAATTCCTTTTTATACAAATTAACTATTCTATGCAATATTCTTACCTTTGGCATGGCCTATCGTGAGTCACTGGCTTAGGAATTTCTCATCTTTCTATACAACCTAAAAATTTAAATATATCTGATATATATCATATATTTAGGGTATGTATTGGCTACGGATTATTTAAAGGAGTAAGTGTGTGTGTGTGTGTGTGTGTGTGTGTGTGCGCGCGCGTGCGTGTGTGCGTGTGCATTCTGCTCCTCTGATGCTTGCCAACTACCTAATGTGAACTACATGCTAGGCAGATGTTAGAAAAGATTAGAGTTCTTAAATAAAGAGGTTTTAGTTGTGGACATGATGCTTTGAGGGGTGATTCTCAACTATTTTCTATGGAATCATTGTTCTTAAAAGTGTTTTGAGAGGTCCATTGACATTTGATTCCAATTTAATATTTCAACCGTAATGATTGTTAAGATATACATTCAAATGTGTCATATACTAAATTTTAACACATTGTGGACCACCAACATATTGACTACTGCTGCCAGGTTAATTCATTTTTGTGAGGGCCTTAACATAAAATATTTCTTATAATGTCTGGTACTATTTTTGGCTCTGAAAACATGTGTTAATGATTAAGATGGTTTAGGTCTGTGCCAGTTTTTTTTTTTTAATTTTATATATTTTTTAAATTTTTATTGTGACTCACATCTGTGGATGCCTGTACGCACATACACACAGAAAAATACAAGGTTGTATTCTCCTGTTTGTGTCTAAGAGCCAAATGTTCTATTTTCTAAATAATCCAGTAAATTACAAAAATAAATTGAATGCCAAGTCTAATTTGACTTGAACAGTCACTAGTGTCTGAAAGTTTTGTGTGTGTCAAACAGAATTTTCACATTTTTTACATTATGCATTTCCATAACCTTTAAACCAATGTTTACGATGTGTATGCATTGTTTTTGTCAAAAAGGAAAAATTGATTTTAAACATTATGCTTACAGTCATGCTAATTTTAGCTGATAAGTATTAAGACAATTGATTCAAATCATTGGTCCATCTCTTACTAGATTTTCATACCTGTGCAAGTAACTTAAAATCGTCTCTAATACATTGTCTCAATAGTAGGATGAAGTTTGTGATAGCTACCGCCCTGATTGTTAAATTAAAACCTGAGCACAGTTTCCAACTCACAATAAGTCTTCAATACATGGTGTTTTCATTATAAAATACTTTGAAAGTATTAAATGTGTTAAAATTATTTTTTAAAACAAATCAATTTAAAATGTATAAAGCTTGGTTGCTTGACACTAATGTATTAAAAAATTTATATTACTTAGGGTTTCCACAGATTTTATCAAAACAACTATACAAGAGTTAAAAGCTGGGTTCTACTGGAAATATGCTAAGATCAATTATGTCCCACATTTTCTCAACTTCTCTACATTGAGTTTCTCAGTTTGCAGATGACATTAAATTTTCTCTGAGTAGTGAAATGCCAGGCTGGGGGTGGGGGTTGGGGGATGCACAGCATTACTGTGAGTGGGTGGAAAAGTAGCTGAGTGAGTTCCAGGGTACAATTCAAAGTAGAAATGGTAGAAGGTAACCAGCTAAAAGGAACAAAAAGTGAACCACAGGATGCGCATGAAATGATGCTCTCAAACAACCCCTCACAGAGCAGGTGTGGAAAATGTAGCCATTGTGGGCGGTTTCTCAATGAGATAAGCTCTCTGTGCTGCCGACACTTAAATGATGCGCATCAAGAATGTTTCCTGGAAACCAACACTTTTACCTGTGTTTAAAACCTGGTGCATGTGCACCTGGAGCACAATTTGAAAAGCTGGCCACTTCAAGAGAAAAAATAAACACACGAATCCAAGGAATTAGCAACTGAAATAATCATGTGCCTAAGGGGATATTTATTTGAGTATAAAGTTGACAATGCCTCCGTTTTAAATGGCACATACTTGCAAACTTGCAATCGTAAGAGTTGTTCGGAGACAAAGTCATGATCTAAGCAGACCTTGCTTTATCTTGCCCTTCAGAAGACACTTAGCAGTAGTCTGCCATAAGGAAAAACAGGTTACATTTGACTAGTATATGACCTTTCACAAAGTGATTGTGTAGGATACCTCATTTAGTCCCCAAAAGAGTTCATAGCAGCTAGTGTGGAGTGAGAGGAAAAACTGGCTGGCAGGGAGTTATACTAGAGGGTTTTGCATATTATTTTCAGCCATTTGTATCATTGTATTTGTTCCATCAATAATGACAGCATTCTCTGGAGAAATAAGAGACATCTAATATGAGAAATATTTTTACAAATAGATCTATGAACTCTTTTGCCATTTTAAAGGGTTTCTTGAAAAATGTTTTTTCCCTTGAATCCATATCACTGTATGCTTCCTGTAGATATTTTAATTACTTTAATTTATTACATGCAGATACAAATTAACTTCTTATTGCATATGATTACTTATTTTTTCAGCATTTTTTTTTTCTGTATTGAAATTTGAATTTTGGAAACTTGTCTCCCCTTCCAGTTTTAAATTTAACAGATAAACTTCCATACATCTGAGGTTTTCTGCTTTTTTTGTATTGTCAAAGATCATTCAGAATGCCCAATAATAAAATTTTCCATTACATCAGTTTGTTTTTATATTTTATTTCTGGTAGTTCTGAGTGATGGGATACAAACTGAGATTAAAACCAGTTAACCTTAAGGTCATTGTGATACAAATAAGAACTTTCCAGAACTAGACACACGGTCAAAACTTCTTGTTTATTTTGATTTAGATAATCTCTGAATATTCTCTTTTATACCAGACTGATATAGTCCAGGTGGAACTTACTGGTCTTAATGATTATAAACCTTTGATTTTTGTTTGAAACTATCATGCTGTGAGGACAAAAGGTAGGTATTCACTGGCACAAAAAACTCCAAGGATGTTTTAGCAGGATGCAAGAATGACTGAGGTATTAACCTTTGTACAGATGACACTTACATATAAGAGTCTGACTCTCTGTGGGCCTTCTTTCAAATTTCTCCTTTCAATTGTCAGAATTGTACCAGAATTGCACTAGATATTGCCTTCATTCTCTGCTGGCTGATGTAGCAATAGCAATGCAACTAAATCCTTGATGATGGTTAAAAAATGCCAGCAAGTACACAAACAAACAAAATACAGCAACAACAAAATCCAGTCCAAAAATGTCAAATGCAATGGTTTAATGAAAGAAATGTACTCCTTTTTTTCTTTAACTCATTTTCTTCCTATGATTATCTTGCTTAATTTTCAAAAAAATTTGACCCAATTCTTTGTATTAGAAGCTCAACATGTTCCATTTACTATGCAAAGCCTTTCAGATTACCAGCAAACTATGAGAAATGATTTCAAACAGAAGAATGAAAAATTTATTGCAAAGATCATTGTGGGGGTCTTCTGTGGCTAATGTCTGGAATCCTGTGGACATTGCCAATTGTAGCACTCTTAATTCTGTTTGTGACACCAATTGTAAAGCTAGGTGACCACGCCAGTTGTTGGGCTCTCCTACATGCTCGTAATCCTGCACCAACTGGGCCAATTGTTGAGCTAGGGCTTGTTCTGGAGCCCACAGACCCCTCAAGTCCATTCAAAGACTGGGTCACAAACCCTTCACATGCCAGGCTGGGTCCCCTGACCCCTCACATACCAGGCTAGGTCATCAGACCCCTCACACACAGGTCTGTGAGCTAGGTAACTGGCCAAAAGGTCCTTGGAGCCATAGGTTGGAAAGCATGGCCACACAGGGTGGACGCCTGAGGCAGACACCCACCTGCCTGCTTCAGTAAAACTCCTTTCTACCTCTCTCTCTCTCTCTCTCTCCCCCTCCCTCCCTCCCTCCCTCCTCCCCTCCCTCCCTCCTTCCCTCTCCTCAAAAAACACAAGAATAGCAACAACACTAAAAAGATACATTGGTGCGCATGTGCACTAAATCCACACACACACAATTTGCTTACAATGGATGTGCTAAACCACACCCAACTGGACCTGAGGCAAGAGCCCTGACCGAACTATTCTATTTTCCCAATAATCAGAAAAAAGTAGACTCCAAGTACAGGCAACTGAAATGATATATTCTACATCGGGTTTTGGGAAGCACATCATTTGATACTTTGATGAAGTGGTCTGCAGAATTAGTCAACTCTAATGTTTCCAGTTCCTGTTAAGCATATAAAGACAGAACCTGTTAAAGGAAATCAAAACTAGTTCTGTGTTGCTGATGGTATTTAATTCTTTTCATTCTTGAAATCAAGCACAGCAATAAATAATGCATACACACTTTTGGACAAAGCACAGTTTAATTAGAAAAAAATGAATTTTATGTCATTCTCTAAATGAAGAATACTCAATGTAATGTACATAGTGTACATTATTAATTGCCCATTTGGGGACGAAATTAATTCCATTTTGGAAGTTTTTTTTTTTTCTCCTAAGTCAGCAGAAAGTATAATTATGCACATTTTGAACAAATGTATATTTTTTATTCATGCCCATAGTGTATTAGAAATGATGAAATATTAACATATATAAGTAAGATGAATAGATAAAAGTATTTAAAATGCCTTCCTTGAATAGGCAAACATTTAGGGAAAGTGTGAATGTAGACTCTTCTCCTGCATAGACTGAGGAAGTACCACAGAGGAGGAAGCTGGAGTTGAAACTTTGTCACAGATACAGATAACCCAGCTGATGAGATATGAAATGTGGAAGGAGATGTGAATAAGAGGTCTCACAGCATTAACTTGCCTATTTCCCATTTTCTGAGCAGGACTTGTGTTTTCCCATCTCTACACCCTTGCTGGACACAATCCTGTAAGCCTCAGATGCTTACCTATTGTCTCCTTGAGATTTTCCACGTAGAAATTATATTCAGATGTCAAACTCAAGCTTAAAACCCACATTCCCCACAAAGATTTTCTAATCCCTCAAACTATGATCCCTACCTTCTATAAACTCTTATAACACTTAACACTCCATGATAATCTTACCCAGTATTGCTCTACACTAGGTAAGACCTTTACATATAAATCCATTATTCTCTTTTTAAAGATGGTGAAATAGGCTTAGTGAAGTTAATAACCTGCTGAAAGTCACATAGGTAGGAAGTGGAGGATTTGGATTCCAGCCAAGATCTGTTGTATTTTACTTATATTGAATTCTCTTTTACATAACAAATTTTCTGTGAATTCTATATTTCTTTACCAAGTAAAATACTTCAGGTTGCAAGCAACAGAAACCATTTTTCAAACTAAGTTAAGCACTCATGAGGACATTGTAACAATATGTGGTTATATCACACAGCTTGAGGGCTGAGAGGGCAATGGAACCTCATGGAGTTGTATGAAAAGTGACCAATCACCAGGTGGATCGAGACCTCTCCATCTGGGACCGGTTCCCTGCATTTCTACTGCTCATGCATCCTGTTGATCTAAGTCTCCCAGAGTGTTTTCTATCCTACATCATGGACAATCAATGCTTGGCCTTCCCTGACCACAGTGATGATTTCTGCCTTGAACATGTGACCCAAGTGAGCCCAATTAAAATGACAACTGAAACTTTTTCTCATGTTTGGGAAAAGAGAAGTTTTCTTCTTTTCTTGGATGATTTCTGGATATGAGGCTTGGAATGATTGTCAGTTTACTCCCAGAGGAAAGTTGATGAGGTCAAAGCCAGTAAAAGTAGTAGGGCAGAGACTCACAGGAAAATGGAGCTGGGCCCTGATCACACTGTACCTGAACTTTATGTGATAGATTGCATTAGTATTCCAGAATATTTACTGCCTATCTCTCTAAGAATTATACTTACTCACCACATTTATGTCAGTTTTTGCCATGCAACCAGCTTTAGCCAATGATACATGAGTTGAGGAAATGCATGTGACTTTTGAAAAGAAGCTTTAAAAGCCAATATAGAGTTCCACCATTTCCACCAATACATTTCACTTTGAATTATGCCAAGAGATATTCTAGGCAGAGGCTGCTCCTTCAGCCTGGATCCCAGAATGAAGAAGACACTTGGAGCAGAGCAGTGGCCTCTACCAACATGTAACACGAATGACAAAGAATTTGTCATTTGATGTAACCACCATGATTTTGGATTTCTTTCTAAAGCATAGCTTAATGAAACTTGACTAATACTGTTAGCCAACAGGATCAGAATAGGAGGGGACCGATGAGGGCTAATCAGAAGAACAGACAGTTCTGGGGAGTTGGCAAGAGAAGCTAGTCACCACAGAACCAGCAGAAACCAGTTAAGCCCAGATGCACCAAGTTTGTGGGCTAAAATTCTAGACCTAGAGTAAACTTTGCTCATTACAATACTAAATTCTCCACCCAGGGGTGGCATAATTACTAATTAGCATAATGGAATGCATGAACAAGGATGCAGATAAAGTGCACCTGCACTGTCAAGCACCTGTTTTTACATGTGAGGACTTCAATAAAGCTTAGGCATATTCACGGTTATCCTTGATAAAAGAAACTGTAACCCTCCTTTTGGGGAGACACTGCTTTTGGGGACCATCCCCTGTGTTCTCCTTGCTTGTAGCATGTAATAAAATCTTCCTATCTAGACTTCTGTTCTCAGTTGCTTTCATTGATTGTGCTCACGAAGAAATGGACCCGATGAGTCCGGTAACAATATATCATCTCTGAACTTTCCCATTAATAGGCCAATGAATATCCTCTAGTATGAGTTTTCTGTTACCTTCTTGCAAAGATATTTCACTGACAAACCCCTTTTAGTTAAATGAATAATATTGTCAACCCTAAGCACTATCAGTAAAGCCTTTTAATATGAAACTTCCCAAAGATACATCATAATATAATCTTGCATCTGTAATGCCAGATATTTAGATAGGTGTGGTGATGACTACAAAGATGAGGTCGCCATTTCTGTGACCACTATTTCTGTGGACATCCAGATCAAATAGAAGAGGCCTTTCCAGTCTCTGTAATGTTCTTAATAAAATTAGGTAAAAATAAATGTAATACAATGCATAGCATTTTACCATTGTACTATGAAGAATATTTTTCTCCCATGTGAAATATGTCCTCCCTCATTAACAAATAATATCAAAAGCTGAAGGACATAAGAGAATCTCTTTGATGCTTATTTCAAAGCATTTCTGAAGAATTAATTACTATAACAAACTGAGAAATATTTAAGTGCCATTATTTCTCCTCCACACATGGAGAGGTGGAAACCCTGAAAGTTTAAATGTCTTTCCCGTAGACCACACACCAAGTCACCGGCAGAACTCAATGTTCCTAACCTGGTTGACCTCTACAGTCTCAGTGTGGTCTATAACCTTTTTACATCAGAACATTCACAGAAAGAGGAGCCTTTTTACCAAAACATTCTACCAACAGTAAACCACAGAACCTCTTTGAGCACTTTTTGCCATTTATAGCCTGTATTGAGTCCATCCTTAGGATTAGCAAAATATTTGAATTAAGTTACTGCAAACCCTGCAAACTAGTCAATGTCTGTCTTACAGTTCTTCAGGCATCAACATGAGCAGAAAGATACATTGTTCAAGTGTCCTTTAGGTACAGCCTCTTCCCTCCCTCTAATCAGCTGAACGGTCATAGTATGCTGGAGAATAAGAGAAACAAAAAGACCTACTGAAAAAAGAAAATCATTTTTACCCCAAAAGAATGTGTTACCTCTACCAAAATAATACTAATAATAAAATCACTGCTGTATTTGTCAACATTACCTAAATGTTAACATTTTATTGATAATATCAAATATATTACCCAACTGTTTTAATAGATCACGTAAATAGTAGAGGTTTAGTTACCAAGAAAAATCTATTCAGGTTTAGTTATCAAGAAATCCATTTTTTAATGGATTCAGTAGAAAATGATGATTCACCAACCATTTATAAAGACCCATCCCAAGTATCAGGGTTATAAACTAGAACCTGGAACTTTTCACAGAGCTGATCTTGCAAACTATATCATTTCTTTTAGGTCATGTAGCAAAACATAATAATATGATTCTGAAAATGCACACTATTTTGCTTTAGTAACTTTTCCCAAGACTATGGATATCCTCCATAAGCATAACATGTTTAATGCTTAAATCATCCTATGGTATATGACAAAAGGATATTAGCTACATTATTGTAAAATTTGGGATTTCAAGCATAAAACAGAACATTTTCAATGTTGTTTTAGTTTAATTTTTTAAAGCATCTAAAAAATGCTAAAATTATACTACTGCACCTACTTTTAACATACCAAAAAGAGATACAATTCTACTTATTTAATGCCAAAAAAATAAAATTGTTCTTAATCGTTAGATCTTCCTGAAGGAAGCCAGCACTGTTTCTCAACTCCTATTAATCCTCTGGAATATTTTATGTGAAGATATTTGTGACTTGCTTTATTTTTCCCATTGTGCTAGTTTTACAACAACCTATGTAAATTTTGCCAGCATCACTATAGGAGCCCCAAAGGTCTACTAAAGTTGCAAAATCGGAGAACCTGAACATGTGTACATAAAAATGGAGGCCCAAACTTTTAAAAGGCAGCACCCACTGAAAACTTGCAGAAACGGTATACTAATCAGTCCAAGGATAAACAGCTCAAATATCTGATGCTAACACCTGGTAAACAAAACTGGAATAGTTGGCACAAATAATTAAATTTGACTACTTAATTTCAAATTTTATGATGTATTTTTAAAGAATCAATTATAATTCCTTTGGCCATTCACATCTGGAAACACATCATGCCACGGAAATTTCTGTCTGAATATAAGCTCTTGTCTTTGAAATGTCACTTCTTGAAGAGGTAGCTATTACTTAATACCACATTCACTTCAACTAACATACATTGTTTCTAATCTATTCAATAAAACTCCAAGCAAAGAGCTCTAGCCTTGTGGAAGTGAGGACTAAGTAACAAAGATGAATTTTAGAGGGGACAGGAGGCCTGCTGTCCAACAACTTTGTCAATAGATGCTTGGAGAATTTACAATGTTATGAACTTGGACTTTGTTTACACATTCTGTGAACTGTACGGAATTCGGTAAATTATGAGATGGGTTTATGGTATGAAGACAATGCCCTGACCTCAGGAGCCAGGAGAAAACACTGGCCTTTAAGTTGCAAAAAATCTTGTGATATTTATAAAAAAGCATCTCCCCAGTTCCATGTGTATTTTGTCAAAATATAATAGCGAGTACGGCAATCTTGGATGCAGCTGCAGATGCTGTTCTTTCAGTTCTTTTTAAATATTTACCTCTGCAAAGAATGAAGATTTCTAACATTCACCTTTTGGCTCATTCCCTGATCATAACACATTCTCTTGGGAAAAAAAATTATGATGTAAAATTCAGTTTTAAAATAACATACTGTGAACACAGAAATTTAAGGAGGAGAGAAAGACAGAGAGAGTGAGATTTTACACACACACATGCACACAAACACAGTTTTACTGAAGGTACTGATTCTTCCATAGCCTTAAGTGGATATTATCTTTCAAAGTCTACATTTTAAATAACTTTTTTCACAGTTCTCTAGGAAAGATAAAGCTAGATGAGGATGATAATGATATATATCCTTTATGCACGCATGCATTCATTCATAGAACATTAATTTAGTGCATGCTATGTGCCAGGTTCTGAAAATAAAAAAATCAAACACATGGTCCTTGGCTTTTGGGAATTCATCATCCATTTGGGAGAGACAGACAACTTATTGTAAAGATTAAAGCATGAGAAACGCTATCACAGTGGTTCCTGAAGATTGCTAAAGGGGACCAGAGAGAAGCATCTTAATCAAATCTGAATATTAGGAAATTATTCAAAGAAAGGTTATTTTTATGCTTGTTTTTCGAGAAGTTACCTGTATGTGCTAAAAAGGTTCAGGACGCTTAGCAGGAGAGAACTACAGACAGAGGGAACAGCACATGGAAGATGTGAACTAGCATAATACAGGTGAGCATAAAAGTGATATTGGCTGGATTGATTGGAGATTAGGCTGAAAGAGAGGCAGCAGCTCACAAATGCAAAAGCTAAAGGGACTGAATGCAATGGAGAGGCACCGCCAGACTCAGCCCTATATTTCAGATAGAATTTGTCTTTTAAAAAGGTTATTCTGGGAGAGGAATAGTAGACAGACCATAAGACAACCAGCTAGCAGACACCTCTCTGTTATTCTGATTCTCCTATCACATTAAGCAAACCACTCAGTAACTATCCAATCAACAAAATACAGTTCTTTTTTACTTACACAGATCCTGCCTTCTGTGGTATATGTAATCACCTCTGTACACAGCAGTGGCAAGGGCCTCATTCCTGAAATCCCCTTCATTAACACCAATCTAGAAGGTTAATTTTTAGATTCAAGTTAAGGTATCATGATGTCTAGGAGAGCTGTAAATGAGTTCATTATCATGTTGCTGCCCTTTCCAGGTTTCAGAGTTCAGAACTTACAGGGAAGAAAATTTGTAGTTCACTCTTTGGCTCATTGGAGTTTCAAAGGAATGAAGAGGGAGAGGTAAAGGAGGCCAGTGGGGAAAGAAGAGAGCTTAGTGTTATGAAATCTCCTAAGAGATGGGGAAAGAAAGAGGTCGGGTAGGGAAACAAGGAAGTATGGGCCCTAAAAGAAGAATTGGGCAAGCTCTAAAGGCTTGAATGGTATGGTATTGTTTCTGTAGCACGATGAGATAGTATTAGAGAATCCCTGAAATCCCTTCATGTTCTAAAATTCAAATGTTCAAGTATTTCACAAATATGTCCAAGACTTCTCCTAACATATAAACTCTATTCTTGGTCCCTTGCCCCAAACTTCTTTCATGCTCTTCTTCCTGAAAAGAACACTAGTAGATTAAAAAAAAGCATTAAGCTCATTTAGTGAATATTTTAGTGATGTGTGTATGTAAAACTAAATTTGCTGTTAAAAGCAAACTCATTATTGTATTGTTGTACAATAAAGAATTTGTCTTTGTCCTTGGTTCCTGGGAAAAAGCTTTTAAATCCTTGGAATTTCCTGAGTGGTAAGTGTGTTTTAATGTATGGTGGGCCCCTGGGACCACACCTGAGTTTATGCTAATGAGATGATCTATAGCAGGCCCCCAGATAGTTTTAAGATGGGAGCTGGCCATTCCAGAAAGACCAACCACATGATTAGAGAGTTGGAGCATGAGACACATAACATCAGCCCAATCTCTAACCTCTGGGAAGGGGATTGGTGCTGGAGGTTGAGTTCAATCAGGTGGCCAAGGATTCTATCAATTATGCCTACATAATGAAACTCTAATAAAAATTCTGGAGACTGGGGCTCAGTGAGATTCCATGGTCAATAATCATACATTGATAGCCTGGGAAGGTGACCCATCCTAAGGACATAGAAGCTTCACTTTTGGGAAGTGAAGATCTCATCCTATATGACTCTGGCAGGTTTGGATTTGTATCTCTTTTTTATAATAAAAGGGTATTCATCCATATAGTGTTTTCCTGATTCTGTGAGTCATTCCAACAACTTGTCAAATCTGAAGGGATAGTTGAAACCCCCAAATTGGTAGCAAGTCATTAAAATTGCAGTTGGCCTGGACACCCTCAAACTTCTGACTGGTGTCAGATGTGAGAGGCAGTCATGTCAGGAACTGTGCCTCTGATCTATGAAGTCAGTGCTAACTCTAGTTAGTTAGTATCATAATTTCATTGTAAGGGTTTATTAAATATTTTAGCAGATGTTCAAAATTAAATTATTAAGAAAAATTTCGTGGCACATCTCAACAATTAAACTCTCTGGAGAATCACTGCTTTGTTACAGAATGAAAGAGTTAAATGTGGATACAACAAAAGCACTGAGCCTCTGCAAAGGAAAGAATTAAGGTAGTTGCTACAAGAAAAAAGATGAAGTTAACAGTGTCTTTTGCAACCATCAAACAGGAAAAAAGGGCAGAGAAAAGGTTTTTTAAAGGGGGATCAGAATTTTTATAAGCTGTTTTTTTTGTTTGTTTTCTTTTTAAGTGTCTTAGTCTTATCATAAAAAACAAACAAAAAAAGTAAATAAAAGAAGTTGCTACCAAGATTCATTAAGATATTATGTAAGTTCAAGTATGAGAGAAGTTTAGAGTATAGTTCACTGGAAGAACACCAGTTATATTTGAAAACTCTGGTAAATGGTGAGGTTTCATGAGAGATTTCACTGATTTATGAATGCATACAAAATTTTGGAGTTCATTATAGTTCTTATACAAGATGTAATATGATTTTTCCTATTCTAGAGATTACAGACTTCTTGAAAAAAAGAAAATGATGCCAGCCCAAGTCAACTGCTTTTTCATATAGCTAATTCTTTCAGTAAGGTAAGTAAGTTGGCATAATGAATATTGATTTTCCTGAGACAGTTTGGTTTGACTTAAGAAAATGTATTTGAATGCTCATGGACCCTTTTTATATTTGCAAATGTTAGTTTGTTTTCCTAGATAGAAATATTGTGTTTTAGAGTGTAGGATTTAATTCAGCAGAGAGGCAACTCATTTGATATATAATCACAATCACTGAAAAATGGACAGAAGAACATAGAGAAAGATGAATCATTAAAAATACATTTGCCCCCTTTGGCAGGGGATAAGTTTCAAGACCCCCAATGGATACCTGAAAGTATGGATAGTACCAAACCCTATATATACACATATATATGTGCATATATATATATACACACACACTGTTTTTTCCTATACATACATACCTATTATAAATTCTAATTCATAAATTAGTCATAGTAAGAGATCAACAACAAAATCTAATAATGAAGTAGAACAATTATAATAATACACTGTCATAAATGTTGTGTGAATGTGGTTTCTTTCTCTATCTCAAAATGTCTTATGATACTGTCCAATGGGTAACTGACTATGAATAAGAGGGGACTACTGTACTATCAAATTCTGTTAGAATTTATTTCAGAGACTTGCTATATATATGGCAAAAGAAACATGGAGTTTTTAAAATCAAAACACTTAGTATTCAGGTAAGTCAGTTGTCTGTGCTAAAGCACCTGTCACTTCCATAAGTCTGATGATCACCTTGGTGTGAGGTGGGAGTAGAGTTTAGTAATTTGACTAAAAGAGAACGTCCACGTGACTCAGGTGATGATTGCTTCTGTCTGTATAGCTGCTAGTACCTCTTTCTGGATGAGAGCCTTGCAGTTGCAAACCCCCAAAGCAGTCTTCATTGGTTCATTAATCTTTCTGACAAACTAGTATTCATCATTTAAGGCCCGGAAGCCACATGGGCAGAATTAATCACACCATTATCTAGGTTCCTAGAACTTTCGAGAGATATTCTGATATGGACATGCACTACTTACATAGTTTGCTCTTCCAAAATATCTTGCCCAACCAGAAGTTTGCACATGGATCATACGTGTGCGTGAGCTTGTGTGATGGTTAATTTTACGAATCAACTTGACTGGGCAAAGGGATGCCCAGACAGATGGTAATACATTATTTCTGGGTGTGTCTGGTAGACTGATTGAAGAAAATCACCTCACCAATGTGGATAGGCATCATCCAATCCACTGAGGGCCTAAATAGAATAAAAAGGTGAAGAAGATTGAATTTGCTCTCTCCGCTTGAGCTGGAGCCTTCATCTTCTCCTGCCCTCAGACGTGGGTGTTTCTGGTTCTTGGACCTTTGTTTTTGTTATTCTGTTATTTCTCCTTCCTTATCCTACCCCATTATCAGCAGTATCACTACTCCTTTCTCTCACATTTGCAGAAATGTCTATATTTAGAGGTTGCTCCCAACACTGCAGCCATGACATTTGGAAAGTCCAAGTCAGTGACATTTAGCCATTCCCATCGTATTAAGAAGTGCCTTACCTCAAATGTTTTTTATCAAAGAGTAAGCAAGCCACAGCAGGAAGCAGCTCTTAATCATTAACTTCTTAACAATTCAGCTCAGAGGGAAATGGAATTAAGATTTACAGGATTTATAGAAGGGGTGGTTGTTATTTAACTGTTCAAAATGGGAAATGGAAGAAAATCCCAGGCTTTACGAGATTCTGTGGCCTAATCATTATACTCACAAAGCTGAGAGGAATGAATGAGGGAAATGAGGACTTGATTAATTTCATATAAACATTTCATCTCAGGGGTGGCAATGTTGTTTTTTATCCCATAATGCAGCCTCTCTAGCAACTTCTACTTGTTCTTTGTCTACTGTCTCTCTCTTCTTCTGTCTCCGTCTGTGTCTCTTTGTCTCTTTCTTCCTCTCTTTCCCCTTCTTTCCCTCTCTTCCTCTTCTCACTTTCCCCCCCTCCCTCATTTTTCAAAGTACTAGCTTTCATTTCTAGGCCATCAATTCAAACTGGCTTCAATCTGACCTAGTGACCTTTTTGGAAACTTAATCCACTTCAGAGATGATAAAATATGAAGGCTCATTTCTCTCCATCTTCCATATGTCCCTTAACTTACCCAGAAACAAAGTTTGATTTTTTTTTTTTTTTTTTTTAGCATTGCCTCAGTGTTCTCCATTGGGGAAAAAAAGCATTATGATCATTATCAACAGCACCATAAGGAATCACATGAAAGGCAACATTGTGCATGGAGCTTATTGAATTGCAAACAGCTTTTTCAGAAATCAAGGCCGCCCCCTGATGCAAATCAGATGCTTACATAATGCTATTTCCTTGGAGGATGACAAAGGAGTGATGGGATTAAGATGCCCCTTTGTGGTGTGGCAAAGCTTTTCTGTCTTCTTGCTTGAAGCAGAACATTTTGACATATTAACTGCATCGACACAAAATGTATCTAAAGCTATTGAATGCACCTATTTTTCTTCATAGAATTTATACCAAACCTCTTTCCAAAGAATTTGAAACAGCTGGAAGATACTATGATGTTTCTGCCCCATTTTTCCCCTTCTTCTTTTCTGTCTCTCCATATCCCTCCCAAATCCTTTCCACAATCCTTAGATATGCATATTCATAAAAAACAGTGCTGGTCACGGCATGAATAAAAATAATCCTTCTCTTTCTCAATGGATTTCATAATTTAGCATCATGTCATAATATCAATTGTACACACATGTGCACAGTATTTTTTTTTTTTTTTTTACAGATGGCACACCAAATTAGGACCAGTGATCCAGCAAGTCATTTTGTATAAAAGCAGATTTCAGTGTGACATGTGCTATGCATCACCATACATCCTTAAGAAAAATGCTCACTGTGTTTACACATGTCTTCCCAGCAGCTGATTTCTGAAAATGGGCACTGATGCATGTTATGTATTAGAGATTGGAAAATACCTCCTACTGTGCAATCCAAATGAAGCTAAGTATATTTCCTACAAGATTACCCTGCCTCCCTTTCTTTTCTCCTTATATCTTTTTTCTGCTCTCCCCTTCCTATGTCCTTCCTTTTATATCTTAAAAATAGCATCATGTATTAGTCATATATTTTAGTCTTCAGGGCCTAGCCATAAAAGAATGTCAATAAATGTTTATTAAATAAACTACTGCTGCTGCATTTCTAATGGTTAAGTGCATGTTCATCTGAGGTGATGGCATAATGCTGATGCACAGAAATTTTATCTTTGTTGTTGTTATCACCACCACCACTTTCGTCATCCTCCACATAGTCATCATTATTACCATATTGAGTGCTTAACTCTTCACATCAAGTGTGTTATAATTATTATTTCATTTAATCTATAGTGACCTTGTTAGTGTCCTCATCTGTAAAATGGATATAATAATAGCACCTTCTCCATAGGCTTCTTATAAAGACTGAAATGAAATGATATGCACGAAGTATTTAGTGCATTATTTGAGTACTAAGTACTGTATACATGTTAGTTTGGTATAATGATTATTATTATTATTTTTTTTTTTTTAGCATGGTTTTTTTTTTTTTTAATTTTTATTTTGTCGATATACATTGTGGCTGATTATTGCACCCCATCACCAAAACCTCCCTCCCTCCTCCCTCCCCCCTCCCCCCCAACAATGTCTTTTCTGTTTGCTTGTCGTATCAACTTCAAGTTAATTGTGGTTGTTATATCTTCTTCCCCCCCCTGTTTTTTTTTTTTTTTTTTGTGTGTGTGTGTGTGTATGTAAATTTATATATTAATTTTTAGCTACCATCAATAAGTGAGAACATGTGGTATTTCTCTTTCTGTGCCTGACTTGTTTCACTTAATATAATTCTCTCAAGGTCCATCCATGTTGTTGCAAATGGCAGTATTTCATTCGTTTTTATAGCTGAGTAGTATTCCATTGTGTAGATGTACCACATTTTCCGTATCCACTCATCTGATGATGGGCATTTGGGCTGGTTCCAACTCTTGGCTATTGTAAAGAGTGATGCGATGAACATTGGGGAACAGGTATACCTTCGACTTGATGATTTCCATTCCTCTGGGTATATTCCCAACAGTGGGATAGCTGGGTCGTATGGTAGATCTATCTGCAATTGTTTGAGGAACCTCCATACCATTTTCCATAGAGGCTGCACCATTTTGCAGTCCCACCAACAATGTATGAGAGTTCCTTTTTCTCCGCAACCTCTCCAGCATTTATCGTTCAGGGTCTTTTGGATTTTAGCCATCCTAACTGGGGTTAGATGGTATCTCAGTGTGGTTTTGATTTGCATTTCCTGGATGCTAATGATTATTATTTTAATCTCCATCTTACAACTGAAGAATTAGGAACACAGAGGTTAGGTAGCTTGCTAAAAGTCACTTAGCTAGTAAGTGGCAGAAACTGGAAACAAACTCCCAGTTCTGGCTTCCTAGACCAACACTGACTTTTCATTATCAGAAAGTCTTTAAATTTTTTGACAAGAGTAGCAATTATAAGTCAAATGAATAATTGTGACAGGTTTAAACACAGAAATCTTTTTCTCAAGGGGAAAAACAGGGAGAAAGTTGAACAAAATTCTAAAAGAAAATAAATAGTTTCAAAAGGTTTTATTTTACCATTAAAGTCTTTAATGCAAGTTGGGAACACAGTGCAATTTTACTTAGGTCAAAAATCTATTTATGAAGTTACTCTCTCTGCTAAAGCAATAGTAGTATTTCATCTTTATAATTTTAAACTTTAAAATCAAACAAAGTTTTAAATGGATGATAAATATCATTTCTATGGTAATGTCTAGACAATGAAATTCAGTCTAAATAAGAAAATAGCCTGACTTTACCCCTTTCTTCCTTTGTTCTTTCCTGCTTTGATGTTCTCTGATTTGTTTAATGTTTGTTGAAATTAATGATGAAATTTTATTTTATCATGGAGGCAAAATATATAGATAATTTTAGGTTAAAATAAACATTTAAAGATTTAAGTAAATATTTAGAAGGGCGATGAAATTGACACATTTTAAAAATTGTAATAAAAAAGTGTTTTGTTTAAAAGAAAAAGAGAGCTTACAAAAGATAGATAGAAATGAGTTAAACAGTTTTCTATTTGAAATTGTTAAAAAATTGCTACATTTGAGCCAAAACATTTATCAAAGGCCATATTTTAGTGAATCTCTTACCATTGCTTGTAAGGTGCAACTCATTTTTTATACAGCTAAGAAAGAAAAAAAAATCATTTAATCAAATGATACAATGCTTTATCACATAGACATTTTAACTTTAGATTCTAAAATGCTTTTTTAAACATAAATTTTGATAGTATTTGTCTCGTGTCTATATAAAAAGACCTAACTGTTGGTTAAGGTATTCCTAAAATATACTCAGAATCCAGGTGTTCTTAATCACTATTGTTCTCTACACCAAAAGAATATCATAATGTGGCATTTCTTAATAGAGTCCATTTAGGAAATTAAAGCCATTGGTTCTGGTGATCTATGTGAACAATGAACTATTCAAAAAAGAGATTAAAAAAGCAGTCTCATTTACAATAGCATTAAAAAAATAAAATATTTAAAAATAAATTTAACCAATGAGGTGAAAGATCTCTACACTAGAAACTATAAAACACTGATGAAAGAAATAGAAGAAGACAGATAAATGGAAGTTGGATTGGATTGGAAGAATTAATATTGTTAAAACGTTCACACTACCCAAAGTGACCTACAGATTCAATGTGGTCCCTATCAAAATGCCAATGGCATTTTTCACAGAAATAGAAAAAACGATCCTAAAATTCCTATGGAACCACAAAGCACTCCTCATAGGCAAAGCAATCTTGAGAAAGAAGAACAAAGCTGGAGGTGTCACACTTCCTGATTTCTAATTATATACTAAAGCTATTGTAGTCAAGACAGTGTGGCACTTGCATAAAAACTGACACATAGACCAATATAACAGAATAGGGAGCCCAGAAATAAATCCACGCATATACGATTAACTAATCTTTGACAAGAGCACCAAGAATACACAATGGGGAAAATATAGTGTCTTCAAGAAATGCGGGGGAAACTGGATAGCTACACACAAAAGAATGAAATTGGACTCTTATCTTACACCATACACAATAATAAACTCAAAATGGATTAAAGACTTAAATGTAAGAGCTGAAATAGTAAAACTAAAAGAAAACATAAGAACAACACTTCTTGATGTTGGTCTTGGCAGTGATTTTTTGAATATGACTCCAAAAGCACAGGCAACAAAGGCAAAAATAAACAAGTAGAACTACATCAAACTAAAAGTTTTCTGCACAGCAAAGAAAATTATCAACAAAATGAAAAGGCAACATACATAATTTACAATAGCCTAAAAAAAGAAACATAAAACACTAGGGATGAATCTAATTAATCTAGTATGGGGAATCTTTTTATGTTGAAAAATTGAAAACTCTGATAAGAAAAATTTTAAAGTATCTAAATAAATTGAGATATACTGTGTTCATGGGCTGAAAAACTCAGTATTGAGTTTGAGCTAAGTTGTCAATTCTTTCTATTGGTATATACATTCAAAAGGATACTAATCATAGTCAAAGGAATTTAATTTTTAGACATTGGGAAAATGACTCTAAAATTAGCATAGAAAGGCAATGGCCCTAGGATAGCTCCACCAATTTTGAAATAGAAGAACAAATTTGGAGGACACACAATCTGATTCCAAGACTTATTATAAAGCTTCAATAATCAAGACATTGTGGTTTAGTGGTAGGAGAGACATATTGATTGACAGAACAAAATAAAAGTCCAAAATAGACTCACATATCTATGGTCAATTTATTTTTGATCAATTCAATGTGCCAAGGTAATTTTAGAGAGAACATATACTCTTTTCAACAAATTGTCCTGGGAAACAACAATAACAACAAAATAGACAAACAAAAGCCTTGTCTCTTCTCTTCCCACAAACTTTATGCAAATATTAACTTGAGTGGATTATATACGTAAATGTGGAACTTAGAAAATTTAAAACTTCTAGAAGAAAATACAGGAGAAAATCTTTGTGACCTTGGGGCAGGCAAATATTCTTATATGACACACACCAAAAAACCCATAAGATATGAATTGAGCATTTTTACCTGATTGAAATTAAAACTTTCTGCTCTCAAAAATTTCTAAAAACACAATAAGACAAACAATACAATAAAAATTTTTTAATACAAACTTCACATACTCGTACAAAATATGTATGTCAAACGAGCACATGAAAGGGTGGTTGGCATCATTACTCAATAGGAAAATTCAAATATAAACCACTATAACATCACTACAAACCTACTAGGTTGGCTAAAATTACAAAAAAAGTAAAAAAAAAAAATTGCTGGTGAGGAATGATATGCATCTGCTACTTCAACAGATTGCTAATGGGAATGTAAAATGGTGTAGTTACTTAAGAAAATAGCTTGGGAGTGCGGTATAACAGCAAACATACTTAACATACAAACCAACCACCCTACTTCAAGGTATTTTCACATGAACTTTGAAAACCATATCTGCATGCAAAGACCTGTATATGAATGTTTGTAACAGTTATATTTACAATCATCAAAAACTGGAAAAAAATCCAAATTCCATCAACTAGTGGTACATCTGTAGAATAGAATAATACTGAGCAAAAAGGGGACAAAGTAATGGTACATCAACAGATTAATGCTCTTAGTATTAATCTAAGTGAAAGGAGCCAGTGTTTAAACCAAAATTATGGCACCACAAATCAGATCACTGATTTGCAGGGGCTGAAGGTAGGTGGAACCCACCTCAGTACAAATGTCCATGAGATAAGTTTTTAGGGGGATGGAAATATTATATAAATTGACTCAGGTTGTGGTCACACACAGTTACACATTTGCCAGATTCAACAAACTGTACAACTAAAATGGATAATTTTTGCTATGTATCAATTATATCTCAAGAAATAATAATGAACAAAAAACTAAACAAAAAAAAGAAAAATCAGCATGATAATACTAGTGTGTCTATATTATTTCAGAGGCAACCAACAGAGATATTTTTGGAAATAAATTGGCAATATATATCAAGAGCCTTACATATGACCATACATTTCTTTCAAACATATCTATTATGGCACCAAAAGAACATAATCTAACATATGAGAAAAATTATACCTATAAAGTCATTTACTACAAAATTTTTTATAATAGTGAAAACATGGAAGTAACCTTAAGATCTAGCAATGTGTGGAACAGTAAGATTTAAAAATGTCTTGATTAGACTTTAAATAAATGTGAGCTATTCAATAAAATAGAAAAGGTCGTGATGCAATGTAAATTGAAAAGAGTAACATACCTAATTTTATTTAAGGTCTTCTACTGAATGATGGATGATCAAACATACACAGGTGCTTTTCATTCCCTGGAGCTGTTATAATTGAAAGAATTGGAGTAGGAGTGAACCTTATCTAAGTAGTCTTCTATTTTTATTGCTTGTCCTTTCCCCTTCACATTCCTCTAAACTCTCACCTCTGCTTTTGAGACACCAACTCACAAACCAAAATTCTATGAAGGTTTAAATTCACCATTTTCTTCAGCCCTTCTTTTTTTGTTTTGAATTTAAATAATAAATTTAAGGTCATGCCTATACAAATAAAACACTCTAATAAAAAATTAGTCAACAAACAAAAACAACTCAACCAAACACAAATAACTACAAAAATACTGTGTAGTTTAGTAAATAATTTTAACATAAATACAAAAATCTATTTGATTGTAGCATTAATTTGATCTGACATTAATCAGTTAATGATGATGGAAAATGACTGAGAATTGTTGATGCAGTGGGTATATATGCATGCAACTGACTTAAAACTTCAGTCATTTTTTTAACCTTAAATACTAGGGAATGAATTTCAAAAGGAAAGTTGTCTTTCTGCTGTAAATGTTGTATTTTAAGGATTTAACACTGGACTACCAAAAAATATTTAGGAATATAAAATCAATTTTTGAAATTGATTTTCAAGTAGATTTTAAAGTTACCTAATTATATTCTACCATCACTATCCAAACACAGTCTTCGAATATTTTAGTTTCTATTACAAATAAAATCAGTTTTGACTGATTTTTGATCAACTGAATGAACTAATTTTTAAAATAGATTTTCATTTTTTGAATAGATAACAAAGTAAAATAGACTCAAAACTTATAAAAAAGATAACGATATAAGATATTAGCTACTCTGCATTACACAGAATCAGATTTATACAAATTGTCATTAATTACTTAAGTATTAAGAAATGTATTTGCTATTATATTATAAAGTATATTTCCTATTGTTAAGTGTTATAAAACTTTGTTTAGAGTCAACTTTTATTTATCTAGTAATCAATGATCTGAGATGTTACTTATTTTGACAGGACATTTTCATTTCCTTGACCTTATGGTTGCTTATGTAACCAATTAGTTGATAAACTCTGAAACTTAGTCATCTTTGTGTCCTAGTGTTAAATCACAGCTCAAAGCATTAAGTAGGTGTTTTTTTTAAAAAAGTGTTTGTTGAATTTAGCAGAAATATGTTTACCAATATTTTTTTCATATAGCCATCTGTATTAGTCCATTTCTGTTGCTTATAACAAAATACCTGGAACTAGGTAATTTATAAGAAAACAAAATTTATTGCTTACAGTTTCGGAGACTGGGAAGTCCAAAGTCCAGGGAGCACATTTGGTGAAGGTTTTCTTTGGTGGTTGCTTTACAGCGATTCAGGGGTCTCACATGGCAGAATGCACTCTCCTTTTAAAGCCCTCAGAGGGGCCGGCCTGTGGCTCACTCGGGAGAGTGTGGTGCTGATAACACCAAGGCCACAGGTTCGGATCCTATATAGGGATGGCCGGTTGGCTCACTGGCTGAGTGTGGTGCAGACAACACCAAGCCAAGGGTTGAGATCCCCTTACTGGTCATCTCTAAAAAAATAAAATTAAATTAAAGCCCTCAGAACCTTGCCCATGACCACTATTTTTAATCCATTCACTAGGCATGGTCCTACAATCTAATCATCTCTCCAAGGCTCCACCTTGCATAATAGGATTTCCCACCCTCTTAACAGTTACAGTGGGGATCAAGCTACTAATACATAAAACTTGGTGGACTCAGTTCATATCAACATCCTATCCAGAAAGGACTGAACTGAACCTCACAGTCAAATTTTATTTCATTCCTTTTTAAAATATATTCAATTTTCCAGGAAATGCTTGAGATAAAAAATGTAATAAACTCATGCTTCTGTGAGGTTTTGGCATAAGCTGGATACTGATTTCCCCCAGTTATATCTTCCAATGAATCTTTATTACCTTAAAAAAAAATCATTAAAAATATATAAAAGCCCCCCCTCCTCATAATCTCTCTATCCCCCAGTTTTCTCATCTATAAAAAGAGGATAATAGTGGCCCTTACCTCATATGACTGTTACGAGGATTAAATGAGTAAAACTCTTAAAATTTTTCCTGGAACATACTAAGTACTATATACATTAGCGGCAATTAATACAGTCCCCACCTACATCTCCACCTCAGTTTTTACCCTGACAACCTTGTACAGTTTTCTGAACTCAGAGTACAGTAGCCCCCCCTTATCTGCATGGATATGTTTGATCCCCAATGGATGCCCAAAACCCAGATAGCACCAAACACTATATATACTGTCTTTTCCTATACATACATACCTGTGATAAAATTTAATTTATAAATTAGGCACAGTAAGAGATTAATAACAATAACTAATAATAAAGCAGAACAGTTGTAACGATATGTCTGCAACACTCCTCTCAAGCTTTGGGGCCATTATGAAATAAAAAAAGGATGACTTGAACATGAGCACTGCAATACTGCCACGTTCGATCTGATCACCCAGATCTGATCACCCACGTGGCTACTAAGTAACTAATAGGCCTGGAGCATAGGCAGCGTGGACACACTGGACAAAGGGAAGATTCACGTCTCATGCAAGACAGACAGGGATGACAAGAGATTTTTCCATGCTCCTCAGAATGGCGCACAATTTAAAACTTATGAATTGTTTATTTCTTGTATTTTCCATTTAGTACTTTTGGGCCTCGGTTGACCATGGGTAACTGAAAGAGTAGAAAGTGAAACCACGTATCACAGATGGTTGGGGAGGAGGGGATTACTGTCTTTTCTAACCTGTTCTTACTTTGGTCATGCTGTGTGGAGCACCCAACTTTCTTTACCTGGCTAACTCATGATTGCCTCTTAAAGATGCAGCTTAACATTGTGTTCTTAGAAAAGTTATTCCAGACTCCCTACGTAGGTTCTCCATAAATGGAGCTTCATCCTGTAATAATAATAATCACAATGGATTGTAACATTTTCATTTTTTCTATCTCACCACCCCAATTGAGTAAGTTCCTTGAAGACTTTAGTTGTGCTTTGGCACCACTGTTTTTCCAGCCCCCCAAATCTAACATTTGGCACATAAGAGGGGCTCACATAAATGTTTAACAGAAGGTGAGTGGAATCAAGAATATTCTCAATTAAAAGGGAATCTTTGATCAAAAACGTCATTGAAAAGATGAATACCCAGCTAGTTTATGTTTTATGAATTAAAGCTTTAAATCAGTCGTTTGTAATGCAGACATACATCAAAATTCAAAACAAACAAAAAAGCTTTAAAAATACAGATTCATGTGCCCTGCTGCAAACCTGCTGAATTAGAACCTCTGGTCACAGATGCTTACAAACAAATGCCTCATGGTTTTTCTAACATAGTTAATAATCTCTGCTGTAAAATGAGCTTTCTTTATATGATCTGAAGGGTTCTTCTATACTTTCTCTCTTAGCAGTTACAAAAAATTCTCTTTAGAAAAAGCTTTATGATAACCTACTATTTCAGATTTTTAATTGAGAACACTCCATCAACGACTTGGGGGAACTATGTAAACTTATTCTGAAATATTTCCTATGTAAAAATTCTACCAGCTTAAAAGAATTGTCCCTCTTTTTCTAACAATTATCATTTTATTCCCCTCCCACAACCCCTTAAAGTAAGTATAAAAGATTTCCAGATTTAAAATGAGCCCTTGTTATGAGCCACTCCAAACTGAAAGGAACCAAGTAAATTCAGGTGATTTCTTACAGCGTAATTGCCCTCTTTTCATACTAATAAAAGTGGTCTCTCTTGCTTACTTTCCCCAGCTTGCCTATTTAACATAGGCAACTGTGTCAACATTTAGCAACCTTAAATGTATACCAGATACTAGAGGGCACATAATAAATGTTTCTGTATTCAATAACAGTCTTATGTTTCTGTGCTCAATGTGCATATTAAAATGCCTGCTTTCCCTTCCCAACAATGACGTGTTGAAAAGTAGATAAATACTGAATATCTGTTATGTATGTTGGCAAATGATAAAACATTAAATAGACCGCTCTATGTGAAATCTAATGAAAAGACCATTTCACACCACGTTTTTTCCACCAGCACTCTCTAACCCTCATTCTGAAAAGATATGACCTCTGGGTGGGAAAAGAAAAACATTACAGTTGGAATATGGTGGTAAAAAGAATCCGTGAAGAAAGAGACTAAGGGCATTCATTTTAAAATTTGTATGTAAATGGTACTTTTTCCCCTTCAATTTTAATCAGAGAACATGTATCTAGAGTTGGCAATAAATAGACTCTAGTAGTAAAGGTAATTTATTGGTACACATGGTCATTTGTGTTGATGGGAAATAAGGCTATAATTTCTGTAATTTTAAGAGTGGTAAATTCTCTTGTTTTTTTTTTTTTTTTTTTAAATGATCAACACAGGAATGTGTGGACTGTAATGTATTGAATGCATATAGACAAAATAGAAAGTATAATTTTTTTCTTTGAATACCACTAATATGGAATCAGTTAAATGCTTTTCCAGAATTGTATATATATGAACACACATACACACAGACATGCGTGTATGTGTGAACACATGTATGAAAGGTATTCCATATAGAAATTCTAATGGCTTCCATAAATTTGGGAGAGACTTTCTGCCAGTATGTAATAGAGATATTCACATCACTGAAGGGAGAACACAGACACTCCTAATTGCCTATCACATTACTTTTGGAGCTAAATGGATGTTACATTATTCAGGATTAAGGGATACATTTCCAAAGCACCAGCAAGATGGATGCTTCAAAATCCCTTCATTGGCTCCAGAAGCTGTTCGTTGTTTCCCTTTTCATTACTTTGTCATTGCCACCGTTCAGGACACCTTTGGTGCACAATGCTGTTTACAAGACAGTTTTTGCCACAAAAGAAGGATTAATTTTTTTTCTGCCATTTTCCATTTTCATCACCAATTTCCAACTGTCATGAAAGTGAGCTCTGTTTTTACACGACATTCCACTCCTATTACCATCGTCGTCCCAAGAATGAAAGTCTGTAATGAGAGCAAAGCCATAGCTGGCATCTGAGGGCTGTTATAATTCACTCTCATGACAAAGATAGTAATGAGAAATGACAGTGGCACAAAATGAATCCTTTCTGATCCCAGCCCCTTGGATGATAATGAAAACAGAAGATGGCACCAACTTTATTCATCTTCGTGACACCTATTGTGACAGGATTGAAAGCTGCAGCAACAAACCCATCTGAGGTTACAATTTCCCAGTCTCATTCCCATCATGTGTGTGTTTTTTTTTTAAAACTCCATACCACCATTTCTCTTGGGAATCCAGTTATGGCGAGGCTTTCAGAAGTTGCACAATTTTCTTTACTGTCCACAACGGAAAGCATTTCAGACAGGATGAAGAGCTTCCAGCTCCTAAAATGATGTGTTTTCTTTTGTATTATGAATTCAGCTTAGCAATGCCTCTAAAGAAAGTGATAGGAAAGGGTAACAATAGAATACAAAAATAAAGCTACTTTTGAAATTCTAATTCAATTCTCTGACTCTCCTGAAAAATGCAATTTCAAGGTGTAAAATACCCAACAAATGCAACTAATCCACGTTCTTACTCACCCACACTTGCGTATTTCCCCTCTGCTGTCCACTCTTCCCTCCCTTCCCCTCTCTTTTCCTGTTTGAATTATGATTCTATCTTCACAAAATCTGAAGAGGAATTTAGAGCCGAGTTGATCTAATTTCCTCATTTTAAAGATGAGAAAAAGGAGGCGTAGGCAGGTGAAGCCTCTTATCCATGGTCACCCGGAAAATGCTGAAATCTCTCATTCACAACTTTTCAATCTAATTTTTCTAGCATGTAAGTTAAAAATGACAAAGACATAGCATGGAATATGTGTATCATGCTTAACTTTCTTGCAGCCTCTCCATAGAAGGAAGGTGGCATTCTCTCAAGGCATTTATTTTAGGGTCACAAGACTCTGGGCTCTGTCGGCGCCTACCTCTGTGACTTTGGGCCAATCATCTATCCAAGTTTTAGTTTCCTCTACTATAAAACAAGTTGAAGAAAGTATAACCGGCACACTAAACAGTCTGTCTTCAGTAGGGTACATAAAGTGACCACTTATTCTTTTTTTGCTCTACAGCCTTCAAATATGACTTTCCCTTCTGTCTGGCTACTGTGAGGGCTACTGCAAGGCTAAGGCTGATGTTGCAAATCCTACTCACAGCACCAATTGTCTAGCTCTTAATCCTGCTCATAAGGCCAATTGTAAATCTAGGCGACCATGCTAGTTGTCACAGCTCTTTTACCTGCCAATAATCCTGCACTGACTGAGCTGATGGTTGAGCTATGGCTGGGTCTGGAGCTCCCAGACTCCTCAAGCCCATTCACAGACTGGGTCACAAACCCTTCACATGCCTGGCTGGGTCACCTGACCCCTCCACACCAGGCTGGGTCACTAGACCCCTTCACACAGGTCTATAAGCTAGGTAACCAGCCACACTGTCCGTGGAAGCTGCAGGTCTGGAAAAATATGGCCATGCAGGGAGGGTGCCTGAGGCAGTAAAACACCAGCCTTGCAGGCACATCTACTCCACCCACACACACAATGTTTACTGAACAACCCTGAACCGGTTGGAGGCAAGGGGACCCTGACCAAATTGTTCCATTTTCCCAACACCTTCTTTGTTCTTGATCTGTTCTTAAAATCTCGCACTCTCAACCTCCTCCTCACTCTGCTTCTAACCATTCTGTGGTCAGTGGCTAAGGAGAGGGGCAAAGTAAAAGGGCAAAGGCACTACCCCATGCAGGGCACCTACACCTGCATAGCGTCATTCAATATGTGGGCTGTGGGTCCTGTGAACAACTTCTTACAACTCACCCTCCCCTCCTGGCAATAAGCAAAATGGTCCATTTTTCTTCTTGGCAGCCACCTGAGTCCTTTCAAAAATATTGAAGCCTGGCTACTATGCTGGCTATCCAAGTGGTCCATATGAAAACACATACCACCTAGACCTGACGTGCTCCAGGAGTTCGGCCAGTTCACTGCACCCTTTATTCTTGTCCTGCTATTGCGGCTGGCTCTAGGCAAACTCCTGCATTCAGAATTCTTCAGGCAGGACATATGCACTGTTCTTTCTGCCTCCTTAAATTCCAGTGAACACATGCCAAGCTGGAGGTATCTATTTTATAGCCATGTGGGCAGACATATGCCTTCTGTAGCTAACAAGCATCTAGTGAGGAATTGTAGGAGTGTGAGTGAAATGTCGATCTCCCTTTTGACATTCCAGTATCTGGTGGCTATTGGAAGAAACTCTTGCTTGACCAGATAGGAAAAAGGAATGTGATGGTCTTATATATACCTATTAAATCTCTTCATCCACTTTGATCTCACACAAATTATTGGCTATTGGGAGTGATGACAGCTGGACCAGTTTGGCCATGTGAGGATGGATCTGTTGCTTCTCTTTAGATAAATAACAATACTTCCCCTTTAGTACCCCAGCTTTCAGAATTTAGGTGAAATTCTGAAATGCAGCAAAGTTCTCTTTGCATTCTCTACAGATCTCACATGATTGTAGTAAGCATACCTTTTTCATATCGTGGTAATTTTTTGTGTGTTTCTATTAAATGCTGATATAATAACTCCTGAGGTATGGCATAACTCAAGGGTAGAGGGAAAGTGTCTTCATCTGATACAGGAAATCAGTGCTCTGGTTAAATCAAATATTCAAAATAATATAAAGTAGGAATGTATTCCACAACACACTATATAGTTTTCAAGAAATTAGAACATCCAGGAGTTCTAGAATTTTTAGAGCTTCTTATGCCTGACAATTTCTGTGACATTACAGAATGCAGCTATAATGTGCATCATAGATCCTCTACATTGAGGATCCAGCATACCTTCAACCCAATAAATAGCTGACCAGAGCACTTATTTTGGGTAAATTAGTCTCCTGCAAATAACTCTGGTACTCTGAGATGATATACACAGTGAAGCACTCATGGTTCGATGAAGCGGCAGTCAGGGGTCCACAAGATCTGTATAGAAGTGGTACTTGGACTGAGAGCTCTTTCAAACTTTTTTTTAACTTCCTGGCCAATCCATCAGCTTTTGGGGACTGATTTTTACAGCACCATTCTCCTCTTACTCTTTTGTTTGAATACCTTCAAATAAATGATGAAAACATTCTATTAAACAACCACAGTAATTTTAATGGGAAAAAAAGTCCAATACCTGCTACCTTTTTCCTCTTTCACTTGTTAATACAATAGCCACCACGACAACTTATATTTTAAGACCTAATGTGTGCAAAGCTGTCTGTTCTGCAATCTTAGACAAGTTGCCTTATTTATTGGGAATTAATTAATTAATTAATTAATTAATTTAGATTTGTCTATAATAGGAGAAGGATTGGAATTAGATTCTTGGCTTGCAATCTGTCCTGAGGACCTCCTGTGTTCTGCTGAGGTGCTCAATAGCCCCATGGGTGTGGGGGGAGGGGACAGTAGGGCAAGTAAATTGTAGAGGCTGCTCAGCATCCTCTTAATCCAATCAATGGAGGAACTCTGCTTATATCATTTTATGTATTGGGCTTCTACACAAGAATGATTTTTGAAAAAGGAGTTCAACTCTAAAACCACTGACTTAGAATTTCCTTCTGACTCTACCTATGATTCTGAATCTATGATTCTATGAAATAGCACATAATTGCAAAAACCCAGAGCTGAAGAAGTTAATTCACATTCCCTTCCAAGGCAGGGGTGAGGTTACAGTCATATTAAATCGCTCTAACACTCACTTGATGTGACCTGCTCAACTTTGTTTAGTGAACATGTATTACAAAGCAAGGTGTCCTTGCCATATTCATCCCAGGCAAGAGAAGGCTTTGTGTGAAATCCATATCATAGGATTCAAAGCAACCTTGAAAATCAGCAAAAACTTGCCAAGAGGGCAAATATTCTTCAGGCTTTATCACACAGGAAGACATGGAAAGAAGTCAGCCAAAATGTACGTAACTGCATAGCTGTCATGTTCTCAAAGAGAGCTATCCCCACAGTTCCTCATCACAATCCCCTAGAGAAAATAACACCATTGTGCAATTTATTTCTATAAGAAAAATACATTTATTTTAGCTTAAGCATAACTGAATATTTTACCAGTTATGCAAGTAAAGATGAAAATTATGCTAACTTAAAATGCTATGGATATTTTCTATAGTCATTCAAACAATATAGAGTTACTATCAAAGAACAGTAACAGGAAGAACATAGATTTAATTCACATAAAAATATTTGATTATATTTCTAAACTTATTTTGGAGTCAAATAAAATATCCGAAAGAAAAAATCTTTCATATTAGTTTTTAATTTTCATATTTATTTTCATTTGTAATCTAGAAGATTTGTTAGAAGGCATATGAGATCTTTACATACTTTTGATAAATCAATCTTACTTTTGGCAATACAGGCATCTGCAAGATTAAAAACGATGCTCCAAAAATTCCATTCTTCGTGACAGAGTAAAATAACAATTACCATTTTGTCTTCCTGCTTGGTTAAATGCAGTGTCCCCACTACTTTTGGATTGCTAAAATAAGTCAAGCTTAAGAAAAATGCGTATATAGAAACTTGCTTGCAATTACTTTGCCTGACATTCATGCAAAATGTAATTAAAAGGTTTGAATTGTACAGGTGCTAAAAAGAAGTGTATTACAAAATAAGCAAACCATAATGTCAGAAAATCCAGTTTGGTTATTAACATGTCATGATCTTAATTATGACATTCCAGCATTATTATCCCAGGTCTATTGCTAAGGAGAAAAGGTTATAAAAGTAAGTCGTCAAAATCTTTATCAGAGAGTTATTTTAACATCATTTTTAAAAGGTATTTATTGTTTAATTATAAAGGTAATATAACTACAATCTAGAAAATATGTAAAATCTTGAAAAGAAAAATAATTGCCTATAATTCCAGTACTCAGACCACCATTATTATTGTTTTGGTTGAGTCCCTTCCAGGCTTTCTTCATGTGCTTGTGTTAATTATTCTGTTTACAATTCCAGTGGGTGCACATCACATTTTGTATCCTGCTTATTCACTTTATTGTATATATTTGATAGAGTTTTATTTTCAAAATGAGTCGTTTGTGTCTTAGGAAATGACTTGGTAAGAGAAAGTAATCAACATGGCCCTGAGCCTCTGCTCTGGTCCAGAAGGTAATTCCACTTTGCTGTGAGGCTAGTAACAGCTAGGTCATCTTTATTCCCTAAAACCATTTCACAAGAAATGCTTCGCTCTATGCTGAATACTAAATACAGGACAAAGTCTCTATCAATTAAGGCTTGGAATGAAGCCAGACCTAAATCACTGGGGTTAGAATCTTCGCATCTCAGCTTCCCAGGGATGGCCATATAAAAAGACCAGATGATACAGGACACCATAATTGCTGCCATAATTACTGCCCATGGAAGCCAATGGAGGGCATTGGAATACAGAGAGATAAAAGCACTTCTTTCAAGGACACCTGAAGACATGTTATGAAACTACGAACTGCAATAAAATCAAAATTACTTAGACAACGAACTGCAATGCAAAAACCATTCTATGAGTGAGTGTGGCTTCAATTAAAAAAGAAAAAAATACAAGAGTATATAAGTAATGCAAACTCTGAGAGCCCCTGCAATTTTGTTCTTTGACATGGTAAAGAGTGAATATGCAAACTTACAAAATCAACCTTATGTGCATATGTATAGGCATAATTTAGCAGACAGTATGCATGGGAAAACTAAGTTATGTCTGAATATAAAGTGCACTTAAGTAATAAAATAAATAAACAAAAACCAAAGTCCATGAAAAGTTTTACAAGGGCTAAATCTCTCTGAATCTTCCAATAGCTTCATTCATCATTCAGAAACCACAACGGATTAAAAATTAAAGAGCTTTAAAGAGTCTACTACATAGAATGTCAAAGTCACACCAAGATTTCTGACAATATAGTCAAGCGTGTGGGAAATAGGTGTAGAATTTCTGGCGAGTAGATTGAGAATTTACAACTTAATCTTAAAACTCATGAACTGTTTATGTCTGTAATTATACTTCTTAAACTTCTTTTTTTTTTTCTCCTTCTGGGTGCCTGTATGTTTAGTTTTCAGTAGTTTGATTATGATGCTCCTAAGTGTGGTTTTCTTTCTATTTATTCTATGTGGAGTTTATATGGTAGTGCTTCAAAACATTCATAGAGAGATAGGTAATACTAATATTTCCATAAATTTTTGTGGCTTGGTGTCTTTAATCACATCTGGGAAATTCTCAGCCAGTATTTCTTCAACAAGTGCCTCTTTGGTTAAGCATATGTTAGACATTTCTCCTGCATTTTACATGCTTCTTATGCTCTTTTCTATATTCTTTTTTCCTCCGTGTGTATTGTTCCCGATCCTTTCCACTGCTCTAACATCTGATCTGTTAATTCTTTTGTTTTGTTTTCTTTTGCTATTTCTAATGTGCTAATAATCTACTGTAGTGAATTCTTAATGTTAGCCATTATATTTTTTTAGTGTAGGATTTCCATTTGACATCTTGTTTTGTTTCGGATTTTTTCATAGATTATAGGAGTCTAGTGAAGTTTCCCTTTCTTTTCTCCATTTTCTTGAATAATATCAATTGTAGTTTTTTTAAAGTCTCTGATAACTCCAATATCTGATTTACTCATGAGTCTGTTTGGATTCTACATTTTTTTTTCCTCCTGGTTTTCTTCAATTGGTCTTGCACTTTAGCATGCCTTTAATTTTTAATTTGATACTGAAAATAATAGATTTTTTAAAACTTGAATAATCTCTGGGTACTGTTATATTCTTCCAAAGAGGATTAAGTTTTCTGCAGAAGGCAGATAGGATATCAAATCACCTTAATTCTTTTGTGAGTTGATCTTAGTTCTTTGTAATGGCTGTTATGTTTCCATTTTGTCCTTATTATTCTGGCATGGCCCTTCTGGGAACTCAATGAAAAGCCCTGGGTATTTAGCAGGTTCTTCTGATTTGGTGGAATTTGTACTCCAATCTCTTTCCTTAGCCTTAGGAAGATCCTGAAATCTGCTCAGTTTTTTTTCCTCTCTGCTTCCACTTGTTGCTGGTTTTCTTGCATGCACAATTAGGAATCCATCCACATCTCAAAGAGTATCAGTAGGAGATTTGGGTACTCTCCTGAAGCTTCCACCTGTTTGAGATATTGCCACTCAATTTTTACCTTGTCTTTAAGTCTCAAACTCTGACTTCTATCTCCTCAGATCTGTAAGACTCTTGTTTTCTGTGTGGTTGTTATTCCCTCACAGAGCAGAACATATCAAGTACCCTCAGCAGAAAAGTCAGCTAATTGTAGAACTCCCTAGTGTTCTTTCCTCCTTATAATGGTTGCAGTCCCTCCAGTCTCTAATTATTTTAGTTATATTCCAGGGCCTTCAAATACTTGTGTTTTTAAATCTGGTTCATCTTTAATAATTGTAACAGTGAGAAAATGAGTCTAATAAAGTTACTCCATTGTAACTAGAATCAGAAGTCTAAATCTAGAAAAGAAAATAATCAAAGGGAATAATTAGGAATGTGACAAAGATTTACCTACAGGTATAATCTGTAACAATTTTTCTATCACTAAAAAATTGGAAACAACCTATAGGTCTGACAATATGGGATTATTTAAACAAATTATGATTTATTCATTGCAAATCAGAATTGCTTCCAGCATTAATGGCCCAATTGAGGTCATGAATTTCAAATGTTACCAAGCATTATATGTATGTGTGTGTGCTTGTGTGTGTATGTGTGTGTGTGTGTTTTCCTCCAGTCATATTCATCCCAAGTGCAAGCCTAGAGGTCAAGAATCGGATTTAAATTGACCATTCCCCCTAAACACCAATCAATGCCTATTTTTGTCTAACATAAGAGGAACAGAATATATGCATATTGAAGAATGTTGGATGGCTTCCAGAACTCTGGGAGGACTAGAGTACTAGAAATGGGGGCGAGGGGCTACTATGCTAGGAATAGCTTCAAAAATCATATGCGGAACTGCTCCCATGAAGACACCACTGCTGATATATTTTTGCAGAAATACTGTTGCTAATCCCCTTGATAACACCATATGATACTGTATGCAACTGCTGGAAACATCATCACTGCTGCTTTAGAGAACTAGAAACAGCTTTGACCACTGTGGTAAACTTTTCCTGAGACATTCTGCAATTTTTCCTTAATGACTATGACTCTTCTTCGAAACAAGTCGGTCCTTCCAAAACCAAGTATTTGCAGGTTGTTTATATAATGGGAAAGCCAGCATCATGCCCATGGCTATCAATAATTCTCCATATTTTTCGGGATAGTATGCATATATCACTTAGCTTTTGATTTTCAGAACCACCTGAGACTGGCACAGCAAGTATGCTCACCATGCTTGTTTTCCTCCTCTATCCTGCCTGTTTGGAGACTGCTTCCTGCACATATGACTGCCTGTTCATGATTCTGCATTTAGCCCAAAATTTCCTGCTCTTTAAGTTTTCAGGTCAAGCTGGATCCAAACAATAGGTTGTCAAATTTCACCTCAATCTAGGTTTAGGCTATTTAATTTGGTGAATGGGCCAGCTTTTTCTGAAATACACAACCATGGACACTGCCTCTTGGAAACTTTGTACTTCCCTTTATGACAGCTACTAAATTTAGCAAAAAATTCTCATATTTTGAATAATTTGTTTACTGCTAGACATCTTAACACTATGACAGCACTTGGAGCATATAAGGCACTCCATAACCATTTTAATAACATTTTATAACAATTTTATTATTAATGAATAAATTAGATATCTCCTTAATTTCTTCAGAGATTCCATTTGTATTTCTATTTCTCGTTCTCCTGATGCTTTTGAGTGGCTTCCTAGAAGAGAATGATGAAGCTGCCATCTTTGTTATTTTTAAAACCACTAAAACAGCCAGCTCATAAATGTCTATTGAGCTGAGCTGGTAGACATGAGATAATGATGGTAAATGGCTGTCTGTAGGATAAGTCTGGGGGAACTATATTTATACCTCCAATCAAAAATTAATGTGATTGATTATTGAATAATCCATTTTTCTTTACTTATATCCATCCTTAAGGAGGAAAAGAAAATGAGCCTCCAGTATTCCAATTGTTGAGTGTTACTAACCAATGAGATTGTGGGGATAAGTTTAATACAAAATTTCTGTGCTCTCTTAAACTTATCTCTAGAGTTGTTAATTCTCATGATTACACTTTTAATTCTATAATTCCTTTTTAAAACATCTTTTCTTTAGCTTTCAAGTTTCTTTTTAAATTCTCAATAAGCCTATTTATCTTTTTTAACATAGTAAGCAATTTTTCTCTAAAGTCTGCCTCTGACCACTGCAAAAACCTGAAGTCCCCTTTTCTGTTCATTCTGGCTCATGCCGTCCAATCCCCTTATGAACGTTGTCAAATTACTTTCAGATCTCAACATTAACGTATGAAAAATAATTAGAAGCCAATGATGATGCTCTCTTGCTTCAGAAATGATAGGCTTTTCCTTCTGCCAGATGTCTGACTCTAGAAATCTAAAATTCTATAATCTGATATCAGAGATGGAGATGCTTCAAAGCTGGTTTCCCTCTCCATGAGGGCAGATGACCTAGTCAACCTTTGCAGAATGTATGTTGTTCACCGGTGCCATACTCAGCCTCATGGTTTGAGTACCTCAGTTTTCATCCCTATCCCCATAAGTTGCTCAGTAGTCCCACTCAGCTTCCCAGATTTTCAGCAACTTTTTCAGAATCAGCCAATATCCACTGGGGACAAGCAACCTTAATAGCAATATTTTACCTGTATATATCTCTGTCTTCTTTTTGCTTTCCAATCAGATCTTCAATAACTATTTAACTTTTTAAAATTTCAAGCAGATTATTATTATTATTTTAGGTTTTCAAGTGTTTCTTCAATGGGACAATCACTTTGAATTACTTAGTCCATAATTTCTAGAAACAAAAGTCTTTCTCAAGCACTTTTTAAGGTATTTTTTCAAGCAAAAACATGTTTCTCCCTGAAAATAATTCTGTTGTTATGTATTCAGGCATTAACAAATATTCTCTCTCATCAGTTATAACATTTCTGATTAAGGGACCCTCATTTCTACTTCTACCTCCCACCAGCTTCTTTCTTAAGGCTGTGAGATATTTGGGTTATTATGTAAAGCTTTAAGATGTGTTGAGCAGGGAAAATGTACAAAATTTGACTTTGCAAATGGAAAGCACAGGTGGCCTTGCAGGGAAGGTAGCAGAAAAGGGGTCCTAGAAATATTTGAAGTGATGAGATAGATGACACGTTCATAGGAAGGCTATGGGGTTGCAGAATAAGAATCATGAACATATATATGTTCAGGCCTGGGTGAGACAGAGGGAAGAGGAAGAGACTGCCCTTGCTGTACACCTGGAATGTTTTGTCAGGAGGATGGGAAAAGGTGGTGAACTATTGAGATGTATAATCAGAATTCTGATTCTGAATTTTAGCCCTAGGTGGTGGCTTTTCCATCAGTTAGAAAACATATGTTTAAACACAGCAATCAGTGAAATAATCTTCCCAGAGGAGTTGGGGGTTAGTCTTGGAGGGGGTCAGAGGAGGTGGGATGTCTCAGCAGCCAGAGTCAGAAAGAGCTTTAGTGAGCCTGAGGTATCCTGTAGAAGTCTAGAAGTAACTGGTGGGTCCAGAATGTGTTATGGTAGGAGATCTCAGCTACACTTGTTGATTTTGTTGTCATAAAAGGTTTGCCAACATCTGCTTTATTGTCCTTGGTTGATCCAGAAGCAAGGACAGACCTTTTAACTATAATGCAAATGGATAACTGCTATAAAAGAGTGAATTATAATCTCCAATGACAGTATGGGTTTGTATCTGATTTTCTTCATAGCTGGACTGCCTGCTACGCATCATGCTCAGTGTAGTAGATACAAGGAAAGAAGAAAGGAAGAGAGGGAGGAAAGGAAAATTTGTGTGTGTTCAGGAGGTCCACCAATTTTAAACATGTGTTCTAACATTTACTGTTGAAAAAGGACAAAAGAACAGAGAATCCATGAATTACAGGTCTTTATTCTTGCTAAAGTATTTGACCCATCCCAATTAAATGTTTTTGCTTATTACTAATAAAGGAGTTTTTTCTCAAAAGCAGTTGTACTATGACCCCAGGGCCATTTCATGGTGCTCTTCTGGTCAAAGTAATAAATTGCTAGTTTATAAAATAAAAGCAGTATATCAGAACACAATTTTATTTTCCATACATTAAGGCACAGAACTCTAAGATATTTAATGAGTGCTTTATACCAATATTTGAGCAGACTTAGAAGTCCTAATAACCTTCCTCTTCCCCACTTCCTCCCCAAATCCCCCATCCTGCCCACACACAGACACAAACCTACTCTTTGACATCCTACCATTATGCTTTCTGGAAATTATATGGCTTTCTCTCTGGGTGAGAATGCAAAACAGGCTCCTAACATTCCAGAAGATTTTATAAACTCTGCCATCTGCACATCTGGTATGTGAGATGCCTGTAGTGCTCTTTAATCAGCAACACAGACATATGCGCTTTGGGCACTTGTCAGAGAGTCACTCCACAAATTGACTGCAAATAACCAGGTCTTGTCAAAACTTCACTTGAACATGGGATGATTTAAAGAGACAAGCTAACCACCTCCTCTTACATTTTTTCCAAGCTACGACCCATGTTAAAAAATATAATCAGAACACAGCACTGATGAATTATGCCATTCATCTGCCTGAAGTTAAAATTGGTGTTTGGTTCATAATTTTAAATATGTATAATAGAAGAGGAATTTATCTTCACAAATGTTTAAAGAATCTTTTCAGGAAATATGCTTTTATTTATTGTCCAATTACCTTATGTAATGATCTGTGAGATAAATTTATCCTAGAAATTATTAGAAGCAAAAAAAAAAAAAAAAAAAGTGTTTCCAAACGATCTTATTATGCTTTATTTAGTAGACAACTAATTTAATTTCTTTTTTTCCTTTGGTTGTCAGGAAGCTCAGAGAATAATTTGGTATTAGATTTTCATTTAATACAATTTAACTAATAGATAATGAACAGCAAGAATAAGAAGGATGTTATGCTGGGTGCTGAAGGAGAGACTAAGTTAAATGACTCAGTCCATACGGAGGCAAGGTTACAGTCCAGCACACTTGTGGAGAGAGGAGAAGTTAATGCAAGTGAACTATCAAGGCTGGGTAGGACAATACCATTGATGTTTCTGAAGACAGAATTAGAAGTGGTAAAGAGAAGCAGGAAACATCCAGATCCGGAACAATACAGTCTGTGTAAAAAGGATTAGCATTTTGACTTGGCTTATATTCAACTTTCAGGGAGGAACAGAAAGTATTTCAGGAAGAAAAATAAATGAGATATACAGGGATTATCAAATTGCTTAGATGATTGGAGCAGAGGATGTGAGTTAGGGAGAAGTGTTAAACAAACATGAAAAAGTAAGTTATGTATGTGGTGCATGACTTTGAAAACTGTGGTTGAATACTTCAATTATTAATTCATACCGGTAATTATCTTTCTGGAGAGATTTATTCTGCATGTTACTTTAAAAATTTTTAATAATAGTTCCCTATATTTTTTAATAATGTAAGTTACCTCGGATTTATTCAGATGGTAGCAAGAAATAAACAATATGATGTATAAATGTTGGTAAGAAAAAAGAAACTCCAATAACATCTATTTTAAAAATATTATTCAAAATAGCTGTCTGATATAGGACAGAAAGGGAAAACAATGACAACTCAATTTGTCTACAGTATTGGCAAGGCAATATGCAATGTATTTTTTCATATTTAATTTAATCAACATGAAAATATGGTTAATAGGCATTTTTATCTCAATTTTATAGCAGATATTCTGAAGCCAAGAAAATTAAGTGGCTTTCCCAGAGAGCCACAGCTCACAGTGTTCAAATTCAGACTGGAAGGCAGAACTCTCTGACAATAAAGCACATTTTCTTCCCATGATATCATGCCACCACCAATATGACTAAGTGATCAATTCACACCAATTTTTACATTTCAGCTGATTGTCATGACATGAGCTTGCTGTACTTTTATACAAATCTGACTTCAATAATACACATTCAGATTTTAAATAAATACTCGTAAATAAAACAAAATAAACAGGCAGAGAGGAAAATCTAGAACATAAAACTAATTTTGCCTTTTTCCTCAAAAGTGTCTAATATGAATATAACTTGTCAACAGATTCATTCCGTACTGAATGGAAACTTGGACGATGATTATATTTATTTTATTTCTTGAAAAATTTTGAAACAATTAATTTTGGGAACAGAAACCTATAGGTAAATATTGAGGCTGTTTTGTAATTATTCTCTGCATATGCTGATTGACAACAGTCATCCTGAAAGTAGCCAGACAGCCCCACCTTCTGGGCTAAGACATCCCAGCATTTAACCAATTCCAGAACTTAGAGAAACATACCTAAAAAGCCATGGGAATTTGAGGCTGTTTGCACTTCAGGGGAAGACGGTTGGTTCTCCTTCTAAAACTCCATTCTATTTACTAAGGGAAATAACATTATTGAGTAATAATATTATTAGTTCTTCCCAGAGCTCATACTGATGAATGGAAAGTTAGTCTCTCAATATAGTATATATGTATGATTGAAAACTCAATTCCTTTTTCTGTGATTTATTTACATTTCAATGTAGAGTAAAGTAAAATATATGCTATAAGAAGTGGTAGACTGGAAGGATCCCTCTCCGTTCCATCACTTTACAGTTCAAACACTTTCGACAGCTACCAATTACTGTGGAATAAAGCTCAGCTCCTTGTCATAACATTTGACATTCTCCATGTTCTGCCTCTGTGTAGTCCTTCTAATATTCCCCTCAATACAATTGTTCATGTACCCAGTACACTACCTAAATTTAAATATTTGACATTTTCCCAAACATCCCTGTATATTTTGGGTATGTAATGATAAACAAGACTGACTTGGCCCCAGCTCCCATGGAGATTACATTTCATTTTTCAGTTACATGAATTTGCAGATCTTGCTTGGTTTTACCAGGGTGTGAATATAAATGGGACCACACTAGTAACAATAATAATCATATCACCTGTCCCTGCTAAGAAGCAAACTCTTCAGCTCCCTTCAAAATCACCTCTAGTTCTACCATAGGAGTCTCAGGAGGTCTCACTTGAACTCACAAATTGTCATCTTTGCTAACACATGGCCTTGACCATATTCTTTTTTTAGCAATCCTTTCTTCTGTGGAATTCAAAACTGGAAATTGAAACACTGGAGCTGTTTTGGAAGTGAGGGTTCCTTTAGCAAAGAAAATCTGGAATCCAGAAATTTCATTGCCATAGATGGCCTGATTCGGAGCTAGCCAATCAACTTACACCCCATCATATGGCCTGATTTGGAGACAGCCAATCCACTTTTGCCTGTCATATGGCCTGATGTGAAGCTAACAGGTCAATCTTTCCCAGTAACCCTTAAAATCTGCTTGGTCCATGGATCATAGAGACAGATTTGAGGGCACCTTGCCTCCTGTCTCTTTGCCAGTCAACCTCAAAAAACAAAGTCTTCTTTCTCAAAGACCAGTGCCACGGTATTGGCTTCTGTGCACACCAGGAAGTGAGCCCCTGCTTGGTAACAAAAACAGCACTGTATTTCCTCAAATCATATATGGCCCACACAGTAACAGAAAAAAAAAAAAAAAAAAGAAGTCTTCAGTTCCCTGTCTGTGTCACACTTTTCCACCTAGGCATGAACATTCGTGGCTTGTGAATATGTTTCATAGAATCCCTCATAAAATCTAGCTTTTTCCTTTCCTGCTTGTAGCTCCAGTCTCCATGTAGCCAGCTGTGATTCTCTTTTGATAGTAAGCGCAGAAGATATTTTCACAAGAAAGAAACATTTCTGATTCTGGTTGAACTACATTAAATAGAGACATTTTCCTTTAAATTACCCTATGCTTTGATTATGAGTAGTCTGTTCGTCCTTTAAGTCTAATGTGTTCATGTGCCAGGCAAATTACTTCATTTTCTTAACTGATTTGGGAATAATCGTATGAGAACAAAAAAACACAAAGACTTCCTTGTATTGAAAGAATTTAAGTATAAAATGTATGCAGTTATTTGAACATAGTACACTCTTAATAAAATAATAAAATTGTCACTTTTTGAATGCTTTTAAGTCCATGAGTCAGTCTTGGGGACCAGTCTCTGAGATGGACTCTGAGCTGCTCTTACTAGCTCCAACCTCCTTTACCTTCTTCACCTAATGCAATGTGAGATCCTACATCAGCTCCTATGTGCTCTTTCAGCCTCAACTACTCAAGTGAAGAGATGCAAAATAAGTCCTGTTAATTCATTTTAACAGGCTAGGCCATAGCTGTAACCCTTATTTCAGTGTTTTACATACATAGCTTCTCATTATTTCTAGCTTTAGATTCTTTAGAAAAAAAAAATGCAGGCTTCTATCATCATTGTAACTTCTAAGATTTCTCCCACACAGTATTAACTTGAAAAATGATTGTTGAATTGATTATTTGGGGCCATGTTATGCCCACTATATGTGATTTGTACTAAATTAAATATTAGCATGTATATTTCATATCTAACATCAAACCATTTAGGAAGGAATATAAACTTAGAAATAATTCCAAAACACAAGGCTAATTATTTTTTGTTTTATAATTTAAAAAACTTTCCCATTCTGTATTCAGATGCATGATGTTGTATAGATGCTGCCTTAAAAGTAGCTGCTAAGGGTACTTGGATTATGTTACAAGGCCATCAGATAGAAAAACAATTATATTAGTGTAACTTACATGATATTGGATAAGGAATGATTAAACCAACAGTTCCCTGGAGCTACTTCTGAGCTTCTGCTGCTAGAGGGATACAGAGGAAATAAAACAGTAGCTATATTTTGCAGAATGGGAGGATTCATTTTTGGTGGTTACTTTTCAAGGCAAATTAGATTTAAAACTGGCATTCTCATCAGAAATAATAAAACTAAAAGAGAATGCAGCCAGCGAAGGAAACTGAGACTCAAAATTCAGAGAAACAGAAAGCTTAAGCATTGCAGTCTTTGCAACATTCTGAAGAATGTAATGGAAAAAAGCAAAAACCAAAACATGCAACATTCGTATTTAGAGTTTTCTTAATAAATGCTTCTGTTGCCTGCATTAGTCCTAAGCTGATGAACCCATCTGGTTATTATTATAAACACATAATGGATTGGTGGAACCATGAAAATTTCTAGAGTCAATATTAGTGTGGGTGGAGTTAAACAGTGCTCCTTAAAGACTTCTGTCTCAGCAAGGCCTCTTTTTCTCTGAATGTGACACATTTTAAATTTTGACACTAAAGCTTCTTCACTTTATTCATAGGTGATTCTTCAATCTCTCCCTCAATAATATAGGTCAGAAAAGATTGTTTTGCAAAAAGTCTGAAGAAACAGCAAATGTAAAATTATTCCATAAAGCCAAAAATAATAATAATAATTATATAAGGTGTAACACAGGGGCAGTGTGCCATAGAGAAAGAAAGTCTGAGAAGGAGGCAAATAATAAGTTCTAGTCTCGGTACATCTCTTACTAGATTTTTGGCCTCGGATAAACCCCTAAACCTCTCCTAGAATGAACCCTTGCTTTCCTCTTACTGGTCAGAACAGACCACTATTGCAGGCCTGTATATCCCCTTTTTCACCTTTAATTTTGCACTGCAGACTATTCTTGGTTATCATTGGTACCCGGGGACCAATTCTTTCACATTTTCTGGGCTCAGGAGGGTGCATGATTGATCCACACACTGTTGTGAAAACTGAGGTCATCGTAAAACTGTTCTTGACTAATACCTTCCTACTTCCATTCCCCATGGAGTGGCACCCTGCATGAGGTTAAACAAGGTTAGATAGCACCTTTAAAAGTAAAACAAAAAAGTATTGTCTTTATATAGGACCTCTGAGCCTTTAGCTGGGCTCCTACTGCCTGATTTGAACTTGTTAAAATCTTTTTTCAGATACAAACACACTGGTGACACTTTGAAAGGACAACTGTTGGAATGATGACTCATAATTTCAAGAGTATAGAATTCATAATGGTTCCCAAATGGGTAAGCAAGTATTATATATATATAAAAAAATATATATATATATATATATTTTGCTTGCAAATTAAAAAGTATTCAGTTGGCTGCTGAAAACAAATTTCTTTTAAAAAATAAAGCCTAGGGATTTTTTCAAACACAGACCCTAGACACCAACACATCTGGATATTTTTCAATACAACTAAAAGTCAGGCATATGGATATTTTTAAATAAATGTCTGTGAATATTTAAATGTTGGGGCATTTAACAAAAAAATTTAAAAGATTCTAGATTAGAGTTATGGAAATCAATAGTACATCTGAGGAAGAATGGACAAAAAGATGATCTTATCTAGCCATCTGATGTTATTGATGAGAGAACTGAGGCCCAGAAACAAAAAGGATCCTGATGTTCTCCTTGACAAAATTTTATCTAAAATATCTCATAGATGTTGCTCTCTTGATTTACCAGAAAATTTCTAAAAACCTTTAAGTATAGGGTGAGAGTGACAGAGAGACAGAGAGAGAGAGAAACACCAACAATAACAACTAGAGTAGGGAAAGGCACAAGGTCTGGTGTGTATGTGTATATGTTTGCATTAAAATGGAAAAAACAGATAATAAATAAATATAATAATGGCACTTAAGGAACATTTATGTGTAACCTCAACTAATTGTAACAGAAGTGAGAATAGTAATTTAAAACAAAAAGATCTTTGATGAATCAAAATTAAGTTTCGACACCAAATGCTTCCTCACTTTATCTGTAATTATTCTGTTTTAGTCCCTCCCTCAAGAAGTATTTACAATTATTTTATCCTCAGCAACAATTATCTCACTTTTCATGTCTTGCAAATCACATCAAATTTAAAACAACAAACACAAAAAGATTAGTTAAGCACACACTATGAGAAAGGCATGCAGTAGTGTTCAGAGGCGATAAAAATAGCGATTGTTTCAGCTCAGGAGAGGAATAGAGAATAACTGAATGAACAAGCAGATTGACAATAGAAAGAAGAGTCTCCGCAGAGTAGCAGATTGAAAGAGAACAGAAAATTGTAGAAAAGTAGGTACTTGAGAAAAGATCTCAAGTAGCATCATTTTCTGGACTCATTTAGTTTAAGGTCACCCTGCCCGGTACATATCAGGAATTCCTGAGCACATCATTCCAATATAATATTTTATAGTATTTGATGCTCCAAATGATGGGCTTGACCATCAAGAAAATACTAAATAAACTCTTACCTTAAAAGGCAAAAAAAATGTGGGCACATTGCAAATCTCTAAAAGAGATCTCCTCTTGAGACAGGTTCATGTTTAGTAATGGAGGTTCAAGGCTATTTGGTTATGTCTGAAGAATGGTTGAGGGGTCCCACAATGTCAACTCACTGGAAGGAATCCCAATGTAAGGGAACTCAAAACAAAGAAAGATGCAGGCAAATACAACAAACTGATTCAGTAATAATCCTTAATCTTTACAACGTAGTAGAAATCCTGAGAACAATATGATGGCCATTACGTTAGCTAGCTTCTGTATTGCATCTCGTATCAAAGAGGCATACAACAAACAAAGATTGAAGCTCAAGGTTTGTTTGTTTGTTCGTTCTTGAGAAATATGATATTAAAACATAACACAAAGTGACTCTTTAGAAAAATCTGTAGCATTGGTGCTAGAGCAGACAAATGGACTGTCTTAGTCTGTTCTGCTATAATGAAATACCTGAGACGGGGTAATTTATACAAAACTGAAATTTATTTCTCATAATTCTGGAGTCTGGGAGTCCAAGATTAAAGGCACCAGCAGATTTGATCTCTGGTAAGAGCCGTATTTCTGCGTCCAAGATGGCACCTTGTTGCTGCACCCTTTGGAGGCGATGGGTGCTGTGTCCTTACATAGTAGAAGAGTGGGATAGCAAAAAGGGACCAAACTCTCTTTTATGACTGTGTTAATCTTTTACGATGGCGAAGCTCTCATGACCTAAATATGTCCCAAAAGGCCCAACCTCCCAATATTGTTGCATTGGGGATTGTTTCACCATATATTTTGGATAAAACAAAAACATTCAAACCATAGCATGGACCAATTGAAAAGAATAGAGATATCAGAGCAGAATTATGTAATAAACATTAATTGTGGTATCATAAAGCAATAAAGGAGAAAGATGGATTATTTACTAGATGTTATTGGTAAAATTTTCCATATGTATGGGGGAAAAGAAGCAAAACTAGATTTTAAGCCAAACAAAAAGACAGATTCAGAAGGGTGAAAGACAATGCAAAAATTAGAACTGTGACATTAATAGAAGAAAATATAGGATAATTTTTTTTTGTAATTTAGTGGCAAATAAGGACTTCTTAAATAAAACATCAAAAGCAGAAACTGTAAAGCAAAATTGATCAATTTCATTACATCAAAATTTGTGATTTCTGTTCAACGAGGGATAGCTTTGATAAAGTTAACAGATGAGAGGCTGGGAGAAGATATTCTTTTTGTTTAAAACTAACAAAAAACTAGGGTTTTAACATAGAAAAATTCCTGCATATAAAATTTAAAAATAAAAACCGAGCTTCAATTTTAAAAAATGGCAAAGGAAACGAATGGTAAATTGAGCGAAGAAGAAAATGAAGGGACAAAAACCATATGAAGAGGTAGTCATGGTCATTAATAATTAGGAAAATGTAAATTAAAATAACAGAAGATTATTACTTTGTTCTTAATATACTGGCAAAATTTAACAAGCTGTATATATGAGTCAGAATGGGTTGGGCTATGTTGAGGTAATAAACAACAGAAATTCTAATGATGTAAAACAACAAAGCTTTATAGTTTGCTCATGCTATTTGTATATATTATATCAATGGATCAGTCTGGCCCATGTCATTCTCTCTGAAGCCTAAAACTGATGGAGAGTCCACAAAATAGAATGTCATTGGTTGCAGTATCAAAGGAAGAGAAGACGGCAAGTCAGGTATCAGCTCTCATGTCACTTCTGTAAATATCCCATTGCTCAAACCAAATCACATAGGTCCATCTAATTTTAAGGGGTGGAAAAGTGCAACACTGTCTTTTACCCAGAAAGAGGAGAATCAGAAATATTGGAGAACATCAGTACTTTGCCAAATAATTCTAAGTGTTAGCATAATGTGAGTATGGATAGGAATCTGCATGTAGTGGTGGGAATGTGGACTGATGCTGACTTTCTGGAGGGCAACCTGGAAGCACATAATAAAATTGGGTGTGTTTGTGTTCTATTACCCAGCAATTTTTTTCTGGGTATGTAATGTAATGTAAATAAATCCACACACAGGACCATAAGGGGTCATGAGCCTTCATGTAAGTTGCAGAAATATTTGAGATGTGATGATGAGTTGGCTACAATCTGAGTGTTGGTTCCTGGAAATGGATTTGCAAAAGGCTGACTGTGCTTACATGTGCTGGAGTACCATGCAACATTCAGAAGCAATGAATTATATGTTCATATAACAAATTGAAAGCATAGTGTCAAGAGGAAAAAAAACCCAGAAATAATTGTATACTTTTAATATATGGCATAATATGACATTCATTCAAAACAATACAAATTTTAAGTTCAAAAGGATATGCATCAAACAATTATAATTATTGACTATGAAAAGAAGAAAGGAAACAAAATGAGTAACAGACACAAAGTAATATATATAACTAACAATAAATCAGAGAGGGACATTGGGCAGACCAGTGATGAAAGTAATTAAATCAATGACCTCCACCTAAGATCCAACAAAACAAAACAAACAAGTAAATCTTGAGGGAATTATTTCCACTAAACCATAAAAGAAATCTTCATCCAAACATCATTGTCTTAATAGTTCCCATGCTATCAGAGGATACTTTTTGGCTTTGGCACAGTGAATACTCAGGCAGCTATCAATGCACCCTGGAAGAACAGCAGTAAAGCCGCTAACACTCAATGAGCGGCATGTGGCACTTGGGATCCCCTGCAACCTCATGGCATGGAAGCAGCTGTCAGGGCCTCGGACTAAGGAGAATGGGGAAAGAAAAAACCATTTGTGCTTAGGGGCAATAGGACAGTGGTTTCACCACCTGACAAAAGCTGTGGAGGCCAGTGAAGCAGGGCCCAGTGAAGAAAGAACTACAGGAGCAGGAGAGAACTGGTTTCTAGAGTTTACAGGAAAAGACAATGTCCACTAGAGATACATAGAGAGAATTAGCAAAAACCACAGAAGTGCAGGTAGGACATCACCAGAGGAGGACAAGGGAGTCTATGAAACTCAGGTATCATATTAAATTACTATTTCTGATCCTCACTGGCTTGAGGACACGGGTTACAAATAGTTAAAACAAAAATGTTGATGCATGAAGAAATACATTGCATGTGTCCAGAAAACCCCCTTACATAAATAAAATTCTTCATGTTATGATAATGTTCTGAGTATAAATGAGACATTAATGCAACTGGGTAAATGCTTCAATTAATTCACTCTACCCTTTTCAATTAGATGCGAACGTGTGACCGTTACTAGAGAAACCCTAGCAATCAGTTTGCTGAAGATTATAACAATGGAAGAGAAAGGGTTGAGCCATTTCCTGAGAACATAAGTATATGCAAACTGGGTGTCTGTCTCCAGATTAGTACTTCAGAAAGAGAAGAGCGAGAGACAGCATCAAGCAACAATTTAAGAAAAAATGATTGGATTAATTTATTTTTTTATGTCAAATGGAATTAAGAAAAGATCTCAAAATCACATGGAGGCCAAAATCTTCAGTGACAGGAAGAATAGTACCGTCATTAATACTAACATGGAAAAAAAGAAGAGAGGATACTTGGAGAGAAATATGATCATTTTAGTTTTTGGAAAAAAATATTATCAATTTTTGAGGCTCAGAGCATTCGTAAATCAGGGACATAACTGAAACTACAAGGCAGTACTGGCAGAATGGCAAGGTATCACTGTGAAATGATGAGCTCCCTTCCTGGGATACTCTTTTGCTGCCACAGATTCTCTTCCTATATATATTAGAAAATTGTAAAAAAAAAATCTCCAATCAGCCAAATATGTAATTACACATGTAATTAAATATGTAATTTATGCCTCTAAAAATTCAGCATGAGAGGCTGTAATTTACCTAAGAAGAGTAGTGTAGTAGTGGAAGGAGAAAAAGACACGCACAGGAGACACAGATTTCACCACAGGTCAACCATTGGGTGTCCTTTGGCAAAAATCTTTGCCTATGACCTTCAGTTTTCTGGGCTATGAAATGGAAATAATGATATTTACTATTATATCTCCCAGGTTTGTTAACTGCTCAAATGAAATCACATATTTTGAAGTGCTTTCTCAGTGGAAATGTGCTATAGAAACATTACTTATTGATATTCTTCTAAAATGTTCTAAACAGTAATTCTTTTCCTATTAACCATTTTTAGTGGGACTGCTAAATCCTAGAACTGTCCCTGCATAGACCAGAGACATTCAGTAAGGCAAATCTTAGATAATACACTGTGACTGATGTTGCCTGTAACTGTTACAAAAATTGTTCCTATTAAAGAGATCATAAAGAAGGAAAAGGTAAAGTTATAAAAAGTGTTTATGCCAGGCATCCATAAATAAAAGGTGAGATGTCCTGATTCTTGGGCTAAAATACAATCTTAAAAGGGAGCTATACTTGTTTTTACAAAATCTGAAATGCATTTAATTTTGGACTTCACACACTAAACTTTAAAATCATAAACATTAACATTTCAATAGAGTTTTACATATCCTTAATATGAAAGAAAGCATCATGTTTTTAAAATGAATATGGTTGATACATGTGAATTTTTTAAAAAACTAGGCCATATGTTAGGCAATCACTATGTCCCAGAATGAAAATTAATAGAACAAGTGATTTTGATAACCAAAACCTCCAGAATTAACTACATGGCTTATCTGGCAAATAATAGAGAAATTAATAATAATGATAACAGCAATTTAATTTAAAGCTAGTTGAATTGGTTGACATATTGATTGCATATTTCAAGCAAAACAAGATGTGTTTCAAACACCTGGCAACTTTAACCCATTGCACTGTACCTATATGAAATTCTCATTATGACCCATCAGTTCGTGTTGGGCCTCACCACTCTACACTTTCCCAATCCTCACCACGCATCAGTATCTCCTCTCTTAACTCCAGCCATAATGACCTTTGCTCAGTTCTCTGGGGCCCCACACCTGTTTTACTCTTCAGAGACTTCTAGCACACTCCCCCATGCTCCTTCTCCTGGGCTTCACCTCACTAATTCTGACTTATCCTCCACTTCTCATCTCATGGTCATTTTTTCATTGATATCATCCATAACACTCTAAATCGGCAACCCAGGCCAGTGATAATGGAGCCACTGCCGGAAGCCCCCAGGCTTCAGCCACACTCCCCAACCATCAGCGACCAGGCCAGTGAAGGAGCCAGCCGTGGGCCACCTCTGCCCCTTCCTCTCGCCCACTCCCACCCCTCCACAACAGCATCTCAGAATGTCAAAAAATAAATGAGTAAATAAAAATTAAAAATTAAAGAAACCCAACTTGGCTGGATTATCCTCTCCTGGTGCTCCATATGTTTCCTTTCTTTATAGAACTTATTTTTATTTTCTGGTTACTAAGGTCTCTCTCTCTTTTAAAATAATTCCTTGAGAGTGGAGACCACGTATGTCTTTCGAATTATTGTATCCCTAATACCTATCAAGGTGCTTGCACATAGTAGATAATCTATCCATATTTATTAAACGGACTAAATCTTAACCTCTACATGGCAGAGACCCCATATGATTTTCAACTCACAAGTAAATTCATTCATTCATTACCTCTAGTAAATCCAAATATTGTGTAATATTCATTTTGTTGGTTATGTTGAACCAGTTATACAAAATTAATAGTAGAAGAGAAATGACAAAGTTTATGTTCAAGGAACATTTTAACTGGATTTGTAGAGCACATAAGGATAGGCTGCTCCATTCTCTGTTCATATGCACTCCCATCTCTGTTACTTGTGGTAGGTGAGAGTTCCTATTCATAAGCTGAAGACAGAGTTGTCCAAGCAAGTGTTTCAACTCATTGTGTGTGTGATGTGTGATTAATAAATTAATTAATTAAGAAACAAACCATCTGCCTAAAGCTCTTGCAATGATTTTTAAAAACAATTTGCACTTTCATCTGTGTGAAACTCAGAAATTCCCATGCCAGTCAGCACATAAAAACGAATCAATACCTGGCTTTCCTCCCAATATCTGCTCCTGGGTTTTATTGCACTGTGGAACCGTTGTGATCAGGGTAAAGTAAGATGCCCAATTTACGAGTGGGCTCTCATTTTCAGGCCACACTGGTCATGCTGATACCTTATCTCCTTCAGAGATAGAAGTGATAAAAATATAACTCCTGCATCATGTTTAAACATGATTAGTCATTAAGATTTCATAAGGGATAGAGTCTTTCTAAAACTATGCAATTCTGCAAAATGTTATATATGAAGCAAAGTTGAGAAATATTTCAACTGAGCCCAGTCCCTTATGGCTTAAAAATAAATAAGGGAAGGCAGCACAGGGAAATAGGATTTAATTAGAATCACAAGATCTAATTGAATCCCTATGTCACTTCCTAACAGCTGTATGACTTCAAGTACATTTTTGACCTCTCTAAGCTTTACTTCCTTCATGTATTAACTGAAGAATATAGAAATTACCTCACTGGGTTCCACTTTTTTTTTTTAATACTAATAATGTCTTCCATTTATTGAGTCCTAGGTAGTGCTAGATACATTTACCTATAGATTTTATCTAAACTGCCTGTAAAGTGGTATTAATAGTCCCAGCCTACAGTGAGGCTTGAAGAGGTCAAAGTCTCACAACTAATTAACTAACAGAGTGAATGGTATTGAATGAGATCTTTCAGAGCCTCTATCAAAGCTATGAGACCCTGTTTTGTTACTGCCACATCTGGTGAAGCTATTGGCCAAATCTCAGCAATCCTAGACCAAGAAATGGTTCCCAGTGACTTCTGACCTTGGCCCACAATATTGCTTGCTTTAATTTATGTACCACTGTGGTTGTTTGTCATGAGCAATTCCCCTGTGACTCCTTAATCACCAATTCCAAGTTCAGTTTCTCCAAACACAAGGTAAATCAGGCAGGGACTCTCTCTAAATATGGACATCATAACTCATGATCTTTGCCCTTCTATCTGTATGCTGTCATGTTGGAGAAATTGCAGAATTGAATTTAAAAAAAAATTACATAAAAAGACACTATGCCATAGGACTTTTGAGAAACTGAAATCATCATATTTAAAAGTGCTTGAGGTTCAGGCATGCCCTTTCTCCAATGCCTGCTCACCTGCATATTCACTCCGTCTAGGCTAGCAGAGACAACATATGGGACAGGTGGTAGCACAGGGTAAAAGAACAGTAAGTTCAATTTCCCCTGTGGGAAAGTAAAAAGTTATTGTGAAAGTCTGAACCCCAGAGCCTTTACACAAAAAATTTCCAAAGCACATATCAGACATTTGATTAATATATTTAGAAGGAAAGCAGAAGTCGGGTGGGGAAGTCCTGGCTCGGGTGTTACAACACCTGGTTGTAAATCCTGCTTCTACCACTTATGGGCTGTGCAATATTTTCCATGGTCACAAAACAGCAGCCTGCTTCCTTATTGTGAAACAGCCATAATGATACCTTCTTAGACCACTTTCCAGACTGTAGTGAAGTTCAAATGAAATAGCAGGAGAGAGTGGGGCAAGGATGTGATTCCCGTATTATTGTTTTGATTTTCAAGCAGTCAGCTCTTTTTATGATAGGGAGTATTTTTCAAAACGTGTTCTGCAAGACACAAGTTTTGTAAGAGAAATAATGGAAGTTATTTTTATAATGGGTTTTGTGCTCGAATTTGCTTGAAAAATTCTGAGTTAAACAAAGTTAACCCCTTACATCAAGACTTCTCAGAGCCTCTAATAGCCTAAGGTAAATCTCCAGAAAGCGAAAATTCTATTCAACTCTTTCCTATATTTATTTAACCTCATACCTTTTGCCTTTAAGTATTAGTATTACCCAAAACACAATTTGGGAAATTCAGCTCTTTGCAGAATGGGTAGGTTTGAACTGAAGTTTGGATTCTTCTATAAAACCTTTTCTATACATTACAATAATGGGTGCTATGTATTATATTCTATGTTCCAAGAACTGAGCTAAATGTTTTAAACCTTGTAACACGATTATAAACATGATTTAAGCCACTTAACAATCATTTGAATTGCATGCCTTATCCCTATTTTGTAAGTGAGGGAAATAAAAAGGCTAAAAACAGGGCATTGTTTGATGAGTAACTACGACATTGTCAAAGCACCATGAAAAACAGCAGAACCTGGAACAGAGAATATTGAGATAAAGATTAATCTTTTGAGAATATGTATGCAATTCAACTTAACAATAGCTTGATACATAATTCAAGATTTCACCTTGTTTTGAATCTTTTTTTTTTACACATAAAGCTATCTAATTTTTCTTCATCCACACTAGTTTGGCTATTTCTATATTAAACTATTTAAGAAAATCATTGTGACCCATAAAAAACAGGATGAGTTAATATTATCAGATCTCTTAAAACATGTCAAATGAATCTGTTTTTGATATTGTCATAAAATCAAAAGTTTATAATTCAGTCACGTACAAAAGACAGTAGTGCAGTGGGATGGTCAGTGTTCACATCCAGAAACAGTGGGAGCTTGACCCCTACAAAGATAAAGGAGATTAAAAGTACTCTGGGTAGTATTTGGGAGCCAAAGCCTGCCCTTCTCAATGAAGCCAGAGTCCCCACCTGCTGTGGTTTGAATGTCTCCTGAAGCTCAGTTGGAACTTAACCCCCAATATGGTAGGGGAAGGTGCAGCCTTTAAGAGGTGATGGGATCATGAGGACTGTGCCCTCATGAATGGATTGATCCACTGATGATTTAATAGGCTGTTACGGACTTGGTTCTGATGGGTTTAAAAAGAGAGCGAGCGAGAAGGTTAGCTCACTTGTTCATGCCTTTCTTACTATGTGACATCCTGTGTAACTGTAGAGAGTCACCACCAAGAAGGCCCTCACCAGATGTGCCCCCTGGACTGTGAACTTTCCAGCCTCTGAAATTGTGAGAAATAAACTTCCTTTTTTTTTTTTAATAAATTATTCAGTTTCAGGTATTCTATTATAAGCAACAGAAACAAACTAATGCACCACCTTAGGGAAAGAAGCTAAGAAAGACTTCTGGCAATGCAGCAGCTGTAATAAATAGGGAGACATAGGCCTAGAAAGGAAGAGGATATGGATAGCCTTGAGATAAACCAACCCATACACTGGTTCTGTGGCTGCATTTGTATTTTTTCTCATATCCTTCAGGATAAAAACCACTATTAGAAGAATAGTTTTGGATTGAGACCGTGAAAGGAGACCCTTGCTAGAGTAGGATGGATGAAAATAGAAAAGAGAAAGATAAAAAAGAAAATAAAAATAAAACAAACTGCACACATACACACACACTACAAATAACTCTGTAAAACTAAAGTTCAAAATAACATGTCTACAAAGCTATAACAAATGAGAGTGGCCGTGTACCAATAAAGCTTTATTTATAAAAACAGGTGGTGGGCCAGATTTGTCTCACAGGCCATAGTTTGCCAACCTCTGTCTTAGAAGATTATTACAAAAACTCCATGAAGGAGATGTTAAAGGCCTGAGTGAAGTCTTGGGCACTGTGCTCTTAACACTTTATACTCACTTTCAAAATATATGAAAATACTGCATAAAATTATTATTTAAAAATTTCTCTAAATTCATGGCTAAGATGGCAATGAAATAAACTAACTCCTCAGAGGTTAGGGGGAAATGGGAGCATGAATTAGTCTGTTTTGTGTTGCTTATAACGGAATACCTGCAACTGGGTAGTTTATAAAGAAAAGAAAGTTTATTTGGCTCACGATTCTGGGACAGCTGCATCTGGTACAGGCCTCAGGCTACTTCTACTCATGTCAGAAAATGGCAGGCCAGCCCATGGGTACAAGCAGATCACATGGTGAGAGGAAGCAAGAGAGAGAGGGTGAACATCCTGTGAGAGCTGGATGTTTAAACATCCAGCTCTCACAGGAACTAATAGAGAACTCACTCACTACCCCCACCCCCAGGGAGAGCATTAGTCCATTCATGAGGGATCTACCCCCATGACTGCCACATTGGGAATCAGATTTCCACATGAGATTTGGGGAGACAATATATCCAAACTCTATCACATTTCTGGAGAGGTAAGCAAGCATTAAAATAAGCACCTACTAATCCCAATTGAGTTTCATTTGAAATGGCCACACAATACAAGGAAGCAAAGCTTTAAGTCTGTTCAAGGTGGGAAAGTCAGATACAGACTCCAACACAAAACAGGGACTCTCAAAGACACAGACCCTTGGATAAATTGTGACTCATTAAAAAAAATTGTCCATAAAAGGGACCAGAATAGAAATTTATTTATCTTGATTTTAGCTCTTGGTGAAGGGGAGAGATCAAGTGTCTTAAGCTAACTCTCATACTTTATGTATAATGAATTTACACTACCTAAAGGATACAAAAAACTTTTGGTAGGCTTAATGAACGGCTGACAAAGTAGTTAACTGTTTTTTTTCATGTTGCATGTTTAAAAAGAGTAAAACCAACATTGTAAGCAAGATGATCTGATATTTAGTGGGTAAGGCATATTAAGACCTTTGCCATGGTTAGAAGGAGGACAGAAATCTTAAGTACAGTATAATTTATTAGAAAGCATTAATCTTAAGGATAACCACCAAAAGAACAGAAATATAACACACACTTTACAAATCAGAAATGTATCCAAACAATCTTAGAAAGAATAGACACCTAATTGATGATATCTGTGAAGAGAGAAAATGGAATATGATCAGGAAGGGATAAACATGGACCTGTACTATAGCTGTGATGTTTATTTTCAGAAATATCTGAAGTAAATATGGCATAATCCTGTACTTAATAAAGGTATGTAGAAGATATATGTATTCATTATATTCTCTATTTTTGTCTGTAAAATTAAATTATTTTAAATTATGAAATGTTATGTAAATGTGTGACATAAAGAAACAGCAAGAGAAATGGGAACATGACTGTTATGGGTTAAATTGTTTCCTCCAAAAATGTTAAAGTTCTAACTCCCAGGACCCCAGAATTCAACCATACTTAGAAATACTCTACTAGTCCCCAATACCTCACTAGGGTGATTTCAAGGAAACCAACATCATATCTGAATGCACAACCCTCAAGTGGATATAGCTGCTCACATTCAATGGCATTACTTTGTGCCCGTCAGACAGTGCTTGAGCACTTTTCAGTGCTGCTGGAGTACTTCTATACAAAATAATGCTTCAGGTTGTGTGATAATTATTTTCTTTCTTATTTATCTCAGAACAATTTTAGATGTAAGTATTTCAATCCACCAGGCACTTCGAGCTATTGGACTGAGTGATTGTAAGAGAAACTTTACTGAGTTTCTACTTGGAGATAAACATCTTATGTGAATCATCTCTTTTAACCTGTACAACAACCCATTTTACAGTGTAGGAAGCTGAAGCTCTTGGAAGCTAGTCAATTGCCAATGTAACCATGGTGAGTAAGAGGCAAAATTAGAAGTCTGTACTCTTTCTACTACATATGCTGGGGTACTGCGTTCTCAGAACTTATAGCATTTAAGCTGTATTTGTGCTTAGAGTTAGAAATATTACAGTTATCCTGGTGTATAACTTTCAGACAAACTAAATCGATCAGGACCCATCTACAAGGTAAGACTGAGCTAATCTTTGCTTTTCTCAGAATGTCCTTGCACTCTAAACAGAGAACGTAGAGTGTGTTGAGCTTAAGTGTATAGTGGAAAGAATCCTGAACCAATTCATATGCTTGAATGAATAGAGACAGATTTAATCCCTGTGTCTTTTCTTTTGCTTCATACATGCAAATAAAAGTAAAATATATTTAGACAAATTAGTAATTACTCAAACCCATTGCATTTTACCTCTAAAAATCCAGACAGTCCTTAATATAAAACTATATAAAGATATTGTTTATATTTATTTATGCCCACAAATTTATAGTAGAGATACAGATAAATTCTAAACTATTACATTCAAATAGGGAAATGATACACAAGATTGGGAGTGAGGGAGAAGATTATATATCTGTTAGATACATACTTTGGAGAAATCTGTCTATTTTTTCTATACATAGTGGGGTTCATTTCAGGTAGCAATTCAAAGCTATATTTATCAATTTAGAAAAATCACAAGAAATCTCTGCTTGCTGATTTCCATTTCTTTGTTTTTTGAAAATAAAAATCTTTTTAACCAAATGAATGACTGACTACATAGCACATTAAAGAGCCACTAGGTCTAAATCCGCTATTTTAATCAATGCTGAGCAGTAGCACTGGACTGATTCCAAAGAATCTTATTGTTATAGTAGAAAACCTTCTTCGACTATTCTAGAACATTATTTTAAAGGCCTCATGAATTAAAATTAAAACAAATGCCTTAGTCTTTTCAAAACTCTGTCCCAGAAAGTAAAATCCAAGTGCCTGCTCTTCAGAGCATTATGAAGACATGCATTTGGCTGAGTTTGAAAATATCTCTTGAATGTGAGAACTAGAAAAATATGATTGAACAATGCTTAATAATCCTCCTCTGAAGATTAAAAAGTAAATTTAAGGTTATTTAATCAGGCACATCCGTTCTAAAAGAGAAAATGACCTTATACATTTTAAAACATTATGCATTACTTTTAAAATATAGTTTGGCACATACAGCATTGTGAATAAGTAAAATTAAGTCTCCAGTTCTCTTTCAATACTCTTTTAATAGAACAAAACAAAGCAAAACATGACCCGTATTAACCAACAATAACTTTCATTTGCTTCTTTAAAAAAGCTATAGCTTAGAAAAAGAAAGCAGTAGATAGAATTTCCTTTGATAGAATTCTGGACACTTAGGTAATTATAAATGTTGATTTCTGTATTAAAAGATTAACATAATCTGTATTAGTCTGATTCTGTTGTTTATAACAAAATACACAGAACTGGATAATTTATAGAGAAAATGAAATTTATTTCTTACAGATTTGGAGGCTGGGAAGTCAAGTCCAAACTCAAGGGAACACATCTAGTGAAGGTCTTGGTGGTGGTGACAGTGACCCTGGGGTCTCACATGGTAGAAAATGGCAGAGTAGAGAGAGAACTAATCTCTCACATGCTCGTCTTTTTAAAGCCCTCATAACCAAGCCCATGACTACCACTTTTAATCAATTCTCTACAGCATGGTCCTACAATCTAATCACCTCTTCAAGGCCCCAACTTTCAATTTCCATAATAAAATTTCCCATCCTCAACAATTACAGTGGAGATTAAGTTTGGGGGGGATCATTCAACCCAAGGCATAATCAAAGTCTAAAATGCTCAGTATATGTCAGGAATACTTCTTGAGGTTCTCAGATATTTTTCTCGTCTTATACTTTCATAGACCTTTCTTTAAAATTAGATTTTAAATATATTTAATTGAGAACTGACTGCACAATGTTCTGAATAACTGTGACTAACCTTTTCCAAATAAAAATTTTATACAAATAGTTCAAACTAGAAAGTCCAAATGGATTATCATAGTCTAGGATGAGTAAATTGAAGCTCCATTAGCGATAAATACAAGAATATAGTGTCAGGTCCTGCCTATCCATCTAGGACTTTTCTCCTTTCATATGTTGTCTCCATCTAAACAACAAATAGTAAGAAAGACACTAGTTAAATTGACTATGTTGTTTGAAGCAAATACTCTAAAAGTTCAAAAGCATAAACTTTCTCTTTGTTTCCTTAACACCTCCCGCCTTGCCCAATAGGAATGAGCTGAAAAGTTAATTTCATAATGCATGTTCATTAGACAAGTATTCTACAAACCAAAAGCAAGTAAAATATGCAATATTTATTTCTGGGATTTGAATTCAAGACAAAACTCAAAAAGGTGCCAATCTGCTTCTTACTCTTTATTCATAATAGAGGTCAAAATGGTGACATTTCCAGAAGATGCTCCTCAGTGGAGTGAATTAAATCGACATTTCAAGGCTAGAAAATATGAAATGATTCTTGTCTACATGGGATCTATAATATTTTTATAATATTCTTGAGAAACTCTAGATTAGATATAAGTCAAAGTGATCGTTTTACTAGAAGGCCTAGAAAACTACTTAGTGATTGTGACTTTTCCATTGTAATTCGAGAGACTTTTCTATTGTAATTAGATATCAATGGTTATTATGCCAATGCAAATATTACCCTATCCCCTCTGCTCCATCTACCTATTTGATCAACTAACAATGGCTTATCTAGCTCCAGACATAAAGCTTTCAAAAGGGGGATATAGGATATTACTCACTTGTTTTTATCTTTAACTCTCAAAGAGTAAAATGAAAAACTGATTTTGTATTTCTGTTTGGAGAGGACTTTTTAGAGGAGAGGTTTTTGAGCTCATAGGGCAGGAAGCTGCATTTGGCCCTTTTATTTTCCTTTTTCTAATTTTTCCATGACATGAAGATAATTGTAGGAAGTTGGAAATAATAGCACAGAACTTCATAGACTTCGATTTTTAATGTGCCTTAAGCATTAGAACTTTTTTCTCAAAGAAATCTTAAGCAGAGTTCCAATATATAACAAAGGTAAATGTTGAGCTTTTATCTCTAAAGTGGGTTTAGTGAGCCCAGAGCTCTGCAGAATGTAGCTTTAAAAGCACAGATGTAATAGAAAAAAACATTTTTTGTAATTCGAAAAATAAATCTGACTTTAAAATTTTAAAAAAATTATAAAAAATTAAAGCATGGTTGTGAATGGTACAAAAGACTAGGAGAATAAGTGAAGGTGCTAGTCTACTAAATGTCATTATTTTTCTAGGTTAATAAAGACTGTTTATGGTAGACAAATAAGACCACAGGAGGTCTGATGCATAGAGATAGAAATTTGAGCTCAAGTGGCTAAGAAGTTGACTAAACCTAGAACTGAAAATGAATTCACAAGAAACACTCTAAATAAAGTGTGTGTGTGTGTGTATATATATATGTGTGTGTATATATATATATATATATCATGGTTGGATTAAATTTAAAAAGAAAAGATTATGAGAATAAGAACCATTGACTACATTAATAGTTGCTCAATAATTCTCCTGTAGTAATCAAACAATACATCTCTTTTTTAAAAAACAATTATTTATGTGTTGTAAAATTTGGACACTTATGTGTCTGAAAATAATTGAACAGAATAAAAGGCTGAATGTCTTAATATCTGTAAATACTTTTTGTCAGTAGACGAATAAAAGGCCAACCTATAAAACTAAAAATACAAGGGTACTTCAAAAAGTTCATGGGAAATAAAATTAAAAGATAATACAAATCTTTCCACAAACTTTTTTTTTTTTTTTTTAAAGATGACGAGTAAGGGGATCTTAATCCTTGACTTGGTGTTGTCAGCACCACACTCAGCCAGTGAGCGAACCAGCCATCCCTATATAGGATCTGAACCCGTGGCCTTGGTGTTGTCAGCACCACACTCTCCTGAGTAAGCCACGGGCCAGCCCCTTCCACGAACTTTTTGAAGACCCTTCATATTATGTGTTGATGAAGAAATAATCTTAGTATTCATTTTAAATAATTGATGGGAACTATGAAGTCCTTCTCTTCCATTTCCACACTAGAAAAAAGTTATAATAATAGATTACTCATTAGATTTGATCAGAATATTTGTATAGTAGTCCATGTATTTAGATCTTAAGAGAACCTTTTTATTATTATTTTTTCCTCCAAAAAAAATGGTGGGAAAGAAGCTATATCCTCCAATATCCATTTTTCATTTTTCTAAGTTTTTCTAAATTTACTTTGGTGACCAGAACACATGCCAATTAGCTAAAGACTGTTTTCCTAGCCTCTCTTACAGTCAGTCAGTAACTATGCTCAGGCCATTGGGGTACTCTAAAAATATGTATAACTTTTAGATTATTTTCTTAAAGACAAAACTACTGGCCCAATACATTCTTGTTTCTCCTGCTCTTGGCTAAGAACAGCAGCTATAGCAGATCTTGAATCCAAAGATGGAAGTCACATGCTGAAGATGATATTGTCACTGGTCAAGCAGCATTCTCGGGGACCACACATTTGCCCTAAGAGAGAAATATTCTTTTATCTAATGTAAGGCCTTGTATTTTAAGATTTCCTTGTGATAAATCTTTAGCCGATGTCTCAGCTAAAGAACCTGGTGCCATAATAGTGCATGTGCCATAAAGAAATATGCAGAATTGTCTTAGTAGTAGAGTTGCAGACTACAGGCTAGAAAGCTAGTGACCTTTGCAATGGTATGGCAAAATATTTAGTAAATCTTTTGTCTGTATTGAAGGGAAGGTTATACCTCTCAATTCTGTTGCTCTGAAGGTGATTATTAGGAAAAAGCTAAATATTTTTCAGTGGTATCTTCCCCTTGATGCTTGTCGCCAAATACAATGAGAGAGAAAAGGCTGAGTAAGAATCACCAATGTGCAAGTAGAAACAGAAAGAAATAGACCTTGCTGAGAAAATTCATCTCTAACAGAGGTCAAAACTCTAACCTGACTAAAATTGGTATCTCCAAAGGGAAATTCCTGCTTGTATGTCTCTACTAGAAAAAGATAAGGCTGTGTATCAGAGTCTTTCTCAAAAGCCTCCCTTATGAACTTCTCAGCCAGACAATGGGAGCTCTGCCGAGCTGCAAAGATCAGATAAAATTACGTTAACTTCTCACCATATCCTATAGTCTCAGAGAGATGGTCCTAGCACAAAAGCAGAAAAGAGGAGTGAAGAATCTCCAGGCCTAAGAACTATTTAGGAGAGGTCATCACATACAATAACATTCACAAAGATTGATTGGAAAGCAAACAGAAGCCTCACTAAATTTTTGAGGGAATTAATGTTGCTTTTAAAAAAAAGAGCCTGGTCTGTAAACAAGCCCCAAGGTTCCCAAATGTGTATCAGAAAGAAGCAGCATGTGAAAGTTATACAGCCCCAGACAGAGCATACTCTCCAAATCTTACTCCAGGTTAGTCTGCAAAGTATAATTTGCAAAGGAAAACTTCCAGAGAGGTCCAGAAATCATGGAAAGCAATGGCCAAGATCAGGGGTGAATTAAGCAAGGACTGTGATATTCCAAAGTTCCTTTGTATCAGGATATAACTGCTGTGAACAATTAAGTTTTGTATTTTTATCTCTAGGAATGGATAATTTTTCTACTCCATCACTATATATTAGGTAATAGGCGTGGGTGGGGAAGATAACATGTCTCTTAGTTCATAGATGAGGGGTCACAAGAAGAGTTCTGCACTTCGAACTGGAGGTGGAAAATGTACGGGGCATACATGACTCCACTGAGGATGGTAAACATGTTTTATGTGTGCAGAAAAGGACATGCAAAGGAGCAGACTATTGTCAACAATTCCCCATATCTATTCCGTTTTTATCTCTTTCGGCAGTAATTTGCATATGTTTAAAGACTAAGGATGGGCAAAAGGATACCCAGGAAGAGACTGCATTTACCCGTATTACTGGTGATTAGGGTAGCCATGCGCTATGGTCTGAATGTTTGGTCTCATGTGGTAGCTTGATTTCCAACACAGCAGTCTTGGAAGGTGGGGTGTTTAAGAGGTGACTGGATCATGAGAACTGTGCTCTCATGGATGGATTAATCCATTCATGGAGTAATAGGCTAATGGTTTAATGGGTTATCCAGGAGTAGACTGGTGCCTTTATAAGAGAGCACATGAAGGAGTTCTGGACGTGCTTTCACCCAGCCCTCATTATGTGATAACCTGCATATCCACAGGACTCTGTATCTATACGAAGGCCCTCACCAGATGTGCCGCTCCAAAACTGTAGGAAACTTTATATATCACCCAGTTTCAGGCATTACATTATTAGCAACAGAAAATGGACTGATACACCATGTGATTAAGTTTGAGCCAATGGAATGTGAATGAATGACTGTTATGTATAAATGAATGAATGAGCATTGAGAACTGTTCCTAATTACAGGGGGAAAAATGCCTAAAACTTAAAAAAAAAAAAAAGAGTATGAATTAAAATTATGATATAATGGGAGAAATCACAGTTCCCCACTTAAGAGTTCTATTATACTAAAAATTTTTCAATAAAATGACATCAAATCTCCAGAGTGAACTAACAATTAACTGATAATTTAGAGTAGCTCATATAATGTGAGTTATTCTTGATTTTCAACTTTAATCCAATTAGAAGAAAAAGTATTTCATTTGGAATTAAACATTTGTATGCTGTTTGTCTCTACATACTTCACAAATTAAGTGCAAACTGACCCAAATTAGTTTTTGCTAGTTAAAAATTTTGAATATCTACTCTAAATGTTAAGTTTCTTATTTTTGCTCATTTTTAGAACTTATCAATATAATTTTTAATTCCACTTAACATGGTTTATTTAATTATGTTTCTGCATTTTAAATTACCTGACTTGCTCAGTATGTTCTTTTTAAATTTCATAGAAAACCACAGGTACAGATGGTCCATTAATAGCAATAAAAAGGCAAATTAAAATTATGCAAAACCCTTTGGAAAGCAATTCATTTCACAGCTATTTCAAAGAAAGTGTCTGTGTTTAAAATCTAATGTGATAAGACTTCCTGCTGATACAAGTCATCCTTAAAGAAGTGTTGTATCATCTGAATTATCTGCTTTTGGCAAGAAGGACAGGCTACCTAATTGATTTTAATAAACAATAGCTATGAGTAGAATTTCAATCTGTCGATCTGTCAGGGTTAGGTCCTAATTCCTTATATGAGTTGATAGATAATGACCTTCAAAACCACAAATTTCTGATTTATGTATCTACTATCTATTAATGTCTCTCTATTGATATTGATTTTTTCTGTTATCTAGAATTATTATACTCATTAATATTTCTGTACAGTTCATGAAACTTAGGTTGAATGGGGCACTATGATACTGTAGATACCAATAAGTTTTGGAACTAAACACACACAGGTTCAAATCTCCCTTTTAGTCTTTGTTACTTGCATCTGTTTGGGAATATCTTTTAATCTTATTTTCACCTATACAATTTGAATAATTAATAACCAGCCTTTAAAATGTTGTAAGGACTATTGTTACAGGTACAAAAATACTTCTTACTGTTTAAAGTCCAGATAAATATTAACTCATGTTATATGTCTAGATTGAGAAGAGAGTAGGCAAAGTAAACTAAAGGGCTTTCATTTAAAATTTAATGCAACTTATCATTGGGCCTTACTTTCCTATAAAGTCTGGTAGTTTTTGCCTTCAGTAGAATATTTAAACTAATTCCATTTAATCTTATTATTAAAAGGGATAGATATGTCTGCCAAAAATAAATAAATAAATAAATAAATAAAATAAAATTTAATGCAACTAACTGCCTTTGAGTCATCTTAGAGGTGTGAGGAATGACATGAAGAAAAACTTGTATCAATAGCAGAAAGGTGAAAAAATAACAGATTTCTGAAGAGGAACAAAAGAAAAGAAAATACCTAAAAGAAGATATTCGAGCAAATGAATAAAGCACTCTCCACAGATACCCTGTCAGAATATTAATATGGAGGAGGGAAGACCAGGGCATGGTAAAGAATTCCAATAGATTGCTCTTCTACTGAAATTTATTCTATCCCTGTCGATAACCCCCAACTGCGACCTTATCTTTTATGAGTGAAAGGCTTGGGTTAAAATCATACAAAACAAATCCCATTCTTATAGTAATTAGTCAGTAGATATGAAAATACCATACTTCAGTGAGAATTTATTATTGAAGATTGAAGGACCAGAGATACTTCAAGCAAGGAGCATAATTAGATTACATCTGATTAACAAAGGAGAAAGCAGGGTACCTCCAAATTTCTGGACCAGCTGTGTGGTAATTGTGGCATAATTAATTGTGAGTGTGTGTGTGTGTGTGTGTGTGTGTGTGTGTGTTTTCTTCACAGGATTGCTTCTTCATCTTGCCGAGCAATTTAAAAGAATCTTAATTTCCTGGAAGTTGTCTGGAGCTTATTATGTACTGGGCTGCTGAGATGTTAAGTTTAGATCAACTTCCTGTGTTATTTCTTATAATGCTACAGTTGAATTGCAGTCTATGTACAAAAATATATTTGATGTAGATTTTTAAGAATAAACCATTCTGTATTCATAGCACAAAAGGAACTATATACCAAGCAATCTTATTTATGATATGACTATAGAATTTTGGTGTTTTTCCTGGGGCCCATTTTCTCATAGTTTATCACTTAAAATCCTTTGAAAGGTTTCACAGAGATGAAGGGTCTGCACTCTGGGAGGAACTGGGATTGTCTCAATACTGCTGAGCTAGGCAAGGCCTCATTCGTCAATGTTCTGGGGTACCAGCACACATTTTCAGGTTTCATCATCATCCTAAACAAGATTAAAACCTCTTGAAATCAGTGATTCTCTTGAAAATAAGTTCTGTAGAAAGCAGAGTAATTTGAGAAATTGGGCTGAAGATAATATTTGAATAAGGCAGACACACACAAGGCCAACTTTGTTCTTTGAACTCTAGTCTTGGTGTGAATGGCTGTTAGTGTGTGTGTGTGTTTGTGTGTGTGTGTACACAGGAGATATTGTCAGAAATGTGCCTTTGAGCCCTTACTTAGTTTCCGTAGCTTCAGTAGTTCAGGAAGCCTCTCATTTTTTAAAAAATACTTGCGTGCACATAACTGCATATATATCAAAACCAATGTCCACCAAGAACAAACAGAATCAGCTCTCCGAGTGCTTATTTGTATTTACATCCTCAAAATATGGTTTACTTATGTTAGTTTATGGTATTGTTCTCATTGGAGGCAACTTATATATCAAAAGGGTTATTTGAGACTGGATTTTTAACAGTCTAAAATGAAGCAAAAATAGGAGTACCGTGCATTGGGAAGAAACTAGGACTTGTTGCCAATCTCACAGCACAAATTTTCAGCAATGGCTAAGTTGAGGAAAGGTACCAGGAGTACACACACAATTACACAATTCAATTCTTCTTTTGCTACTTTACAGGAAGAAAAAAAAAAATCCCAAACCTCCTCAGTAATTGTCCTGTCATGGGAAAGATAAGAATTGCATTATTTAAATCCTTCATCCTCCCCACTGATCAATCTGCTTTTACAAAAGCGTGTAACCCAGCCTCCCCCTTTCTTTCCTGGAGCCAGTTTAGTAATTGCAGCAGGGGCATTCCTAAAAGGTGAATTCTGGAGAGAATTTTAATCAGCAAGGGAGACTCTGGGGAAGTATTACAATAAGAGACACTTTCACAGTTTCTTACTATAAAAACAAAGGTGGCTGTGAGGAGGAAAACGTGTAAGTCTCCACTAACCAGATGAGAAAACTACAGATCATTTTTAAAATCTAACCTGACTTGCTCGCTCTGCAAATAGGAACAAATTAGAACTCAGAGATTAATGTGAGTATGTGTCAGTGTGTTTCCCCAACCAGGCTTCCTGGAGGATTTGAGCCCAAGGAGGAGTACTGAAGAATAGGAGAGAGTTACTCTGAGAAGAATGTGTCATTGTGAAGGGCTTTGGAGTAAAAATAGATGGTTATGTGCATGTCACATAGGCAGGAAATAGAGCAACAAGCAGTTCAGTGTTACTGTCTGAATGTGGCAAGAGATTAGGCTGAGAGTAAAGTCTGATTATCTATCATATGTGTATTTACAGAAATGCAGTTACATGTATATGCATATAAATGACTCAAATATGTGTGCACATACAAAGAAGCATAACTCCCATAAATTTTTACTTTAGCTCTCACTTTCTCTTGTATTCCAGCTCCAAGCACAAGAGCAACATGATTTACTTTTTGGCATGTCTTCCCTAGTTCCTTGCATAATGTTTTGCCTACAGTGGGCTCTCCAAAAGAATATATTTACTCATACTGTGGTCAAAGTATTTACAAAACGTTCCGATTTCAACTTTGGGGATAACACAGTTGATATGCACCAGTAACACCAAATTCATAAGAAAAATCTGAGTCATTGACCACTCCAATAAGACACATCTACAGTTAGCCAACAGCATGACTACTCTTATAATGGGCCAGGGACGTGGCTGAGCTCCTTACATCCTCATCTCATTTCCTATTCATTAGTCTGTCATTTGGAAGATCAGCTCCCTTGTTAGTTCAAGCAAATGAATACATTTAGGATAATAAGGAAAAAAGTCACCCTACAGAAAAAAAAAGAAAAAGGTATGAAAGCTCAATTCAAGGACGGTGATCCAGGTTTGAAGGGAGCAGACATTTGTGAATACCGCATGAATACATAATAGGTAGAAATAAATATGTCACCACTACGGTGAGTCTAATTTTCTCTAGCAGGGTTCTTTTGTACTGGGACAGCTTGATTACATATACCAACATAATCAAAACCTTTAAGAAAAATTATATTATGATAATTTTCCTGCCATGTCACATATGCCTTTCCCTGGAGAAGTGAAATCCCAAAAGGTCCTCATTGATTTATTCTTGAAGCAAAGGTGGCAGGATAAATAAGATTGTAATGCGAACAGCTGGCTCAGAGTTCCCCTTAGGGAGGAAACTATCTTTGTTTAGGAAAACACCTTGATGTTCTGTTTTAGATGTGTGAACCCTGAGGGTGTGTTCTGAAGAAAAAGATAAATTTCTTTGTCTAAAAATTTAATAGGAACTTAAAAGAAAACGTGAAATGGGAGAGGGCAGAAAACCAGATCTTACCCCTTCCAAAGCTCATAAAGATAGAGAAAGATGAGAGAAAAAGAGGGGTGGGGAGGAATAAAGAAAAAGAAGTAGCAAGAGAACAAAGAAACATGGCAGGAAGGTAGAGATTTTGGAACCCTGGGGTTACTGAGAAATTCTTGGTGGGTGGCTGGTGGCCAATAGCCTCTGAAGAACAAGGCCATCTCATACTCAGGATTAAACAGCTTGGGAATTGTTGCTGCTATACAACCCTCTTCTTGTTAATGTCTGCTGCACCAACAAATAACTTGTGTGGACGGCATTTTGGAGAAATCAGAAATGGACAGTCCACGTGTAGGTCAGCAAAGGGCAAAGAGTCATAAACAAATATAGCAGGCGAGACACTCATGAGAACAAGAGGTCAGTGGGAAGAGGAATTCAACATCAGAGGCAACCATGAGAATGTCAGCCACTGGAATCTTGTTGAGAACCTCAAACGTACCCATCTAGGAAGAGGGATTGTTGCAAATTTAAGTCAATCTTGAACAATGCTCTAAACTCAGCTGATATTAGGGTTACACCAGCATTTGTTGTTTAGAACATGATCAGGTACTAGACTGGATAATTTCTAGTTAGCTTCTTGGACAATCACAATTTTTTAAAAAAGTGAAGAAAAGATGGATGAGGAAGAAGAGATATACAAGAACATGTAGAAAAATAGAATAAAAAGCTGTTATAACTGAACCTAAGAAAGAGCTGATGAGGTAAAGGGTGTGGGAAATGGAGTCCAAATAACATGTATTGAGAAAATATGTAGCTATCTATGTTCTCAGCCTTCTTCCCAGGACCATTATTGTTTGTTTGCATGTTTGTTTGAAGACTGGCTAGTACAGGGACCCAAATCTTTGACCTCGGTGTTGTAACACTGCACTCTAACCAACTGAGTAACTGGCCAGCCCTGGGATCATTTTTATTTAATTCAAAATAATTCAAAGGTCTTTATAAATTCAGCCCAAGTTAATTAGCATTCACTTATTTGCCAACATAAGAAACATATCTGGTACAAGGGTCATAAAATCTAAAACTACATTACTCTGATCCTCTCAAGAAATCAATGATAGAAAGAAAGGTAAATTCTAAGTCATTCCTAAAACAAAGCAAGGACAAATTAGAAATGTGAGCCAAGTTCTCCTTAATACATTTAGTCACTGACATACACTTGTTCTACCAAAACTTTTTAGCCATGGTCACAATCAGATTTTAAATAAGCATGTTGATAATAAGGGAGAAAGTGAAATAAAGGATTTATGAGGGTACTTTAAAAAGTTTGTGGAAAAATGGAATTAAAAAATAATATGGATCTTTCCAGGAGCTCTTCGAAGTATGCTTGTACATGGAACATGTATGTATAGTACATGTCAGAGAATATATACCTTATATAAAATTATCCATTATGCCTACCACTAGCCATTTACCCAAAAAGCAGTTCTACGAGGCTGCAGAATCAGGTCAAAGAGAATATAATTCTACTGCATTGTGAATGAGTGGATAATAAGTATTATACTCTGACAATATTTTAAGAACATTAAAAAAAGACTGATGTTATCTAACACAACCTCTTGTAACAGCAATTAACATTCACTGAGTACTTCATGCTACACTGAGCACTTTTCATGTGCTATTGTAATTCTTACAAAAATCTCATGAAGTAGCTACTCTGCTTATTCACATCTTGCAAATGAGGAAACTAAGACTTAGGGCAGTTTAAAAGAGTTTAGTTAGCTACCCAAAGTCACACAGCTAAGAAAGAGCCTGCAGAAGATTGGAATCTTTGTACTAATTTATCTCTGAACCATGTTACTTTTACTTACTAAAAATGGTTGTCAGCTTTGTGCATCTTTTTTTTTTTCTTCTCTAGATTTTCTTGCTCACCTGGCTTTAGCTACCATCTATTCCCGTGTGAAGACAGTCCATGATGCATTTGACATTTCTTCCCACTTTTGACTCCATGTCTATTTTTGAACTTAATGGATTAGCCTATTTGCTTATGACTGTTTGGGATACAGCTTGTACTTATCTTCAATTCTCACCCCACTTAGCTTTTCAGCATTCACAACATTTTTTGAGAATTTATTATGTCCAAGATATTTTGTTAGTTTCACAGAAAAAACAACACAGATAATAGCTATGATTAAATTCTATATTTCAGGAGCTAGTTTCTATATGGTGGGGGGATCATTCTAAAACTCATGGGACAGAAAATAAATCGAGATCTGGATGGTATAGGCCATGACATAAGAGAGAATGATTTAATCATTTGTCTCTCCATGAGATGTTTACCGGGGCGAATCTCAGTCCAGTTAGTCATGTGCACCTGTGCATTAATCCTGACATCCTAAAAGTCCCAGCGTCCCAGAGTTTTACTCTGGTTCCTTGTTTACAGTTAGACATGACACATGACCATGGCCTTGGCCTTGCTTGGGCATCTTAGCATGGCTTAAATCTTATAAAATGTCTCATTCTTTCAACAACAGAAACAGATTTATTTCCCTCCTGTGCTGAATCATTTTATTATCAATTTGATCAAACTGAGAAATATGTTTTCAGGATCCCTTTCTCTGTGTGATACTTAGATAGACATGACAAAGAGAGACAGAGACAGAGAGACAACTGTGAGAGATATGAGGGGCAAAATTCAATTAGTTAATATTACTCTTGCAAAGTCTTCATGTCAGATAAAGTGACAGGTAGTGGTCAGTTGCAAATGTGCCTGGTGGTTTCTGGTTTGTCCTCAACTTACATCATTCTACATCCAGCTCTTCATCCTGGCTGCTGTACCTTTTGGACAACAGTGTCCCCAGGACCACTGACAGGTACTTAACTGAGGACCAGCAGAAGTGGTGGTGGCTACACAGAGGCAACAACTTGCCACAGATCTCTCCACATACATCTCTTTCATAGTTCCACTTCAGTGGCCGGACATGGTTGGCTCCTCAGATTCTTCTTGTAAACTCCAACTTGTCTGCCTGTACCAGTGCTTTGGGAGAAGTGATTAAAGGCTCTTTTTCTGATCCTTCAATTCACTTTTCAAGACCTTCACTTTCCCAGCTCCTCTGAAAATTATGTAAGATCTAATTCTTATAAGAAATCTCTTAATGCTTAACATTCAAAATGGTTCTGTTTCCCTGACTGAACCTTGACTAATTCAGACTCTTAGAGTGGGGTATTTTCATCTAAAAAACATACAACATGCAGAATGGCTTGGAAATCGGTGACAGGCAGAGGCTGGAAAGGGAGCAAGAAATTTATTATGAAAGGCTGGGAAATGTACAGGAGACATTGGAGGTTAGAGAAAGGATGATCCATACCATGCTGAAGAGAATAAAATTGTGAAAAAGCCTTGTCTGCAATAATGTAAAAGACAGAAAATGAACCTAATAAATATGTGGATCTGGCTGTCAATCTTTACCTCTGCATAAAACGTTGAAAGTTCCAGTTGGCTTCTTTTAGCTGCATGTGATAAGATACATGAACATAGAGATGAGTTAAAGAAAGAACTATTCTGTTTATAAGCAGAATTTAGAGGAAATATAAAAGGCCAAGACTTACTGGGATGAAAATAAAACTGTCTTTCATCCCAAGCACTGTTAGCCAGTAAGAAATTCTCAAGATATTATGAGAATTTGGCCTGCAGCCAAAGACCAAATCAACGGTTTATCTCTAAGACCCCTTTTTAAGACTTCTGAAAGATTTAAGACAATATCACACACATGTAAGCCCCCAAAATTTGGAGAAACACCCTGTCAACCCACAGAATTGTGAAAAATAATAAGTAATCATATTTTTAAGCCACTAAAAATTTGGGGGTAATTTGTTGTGTAGCTTAAAAGTTAAGAGTCATCTACAGTAATTTTTCTTAACCTAATATATTTTAAATCAAAATCAACTCATACATACATAAATCTAAACATGGACAGCATGACTCTCTTTTTCCCTTTACTACAGATAAATTAAATAATTTAATATTTATTAAGATATTACTCAACTGTAATTGGTAACTCAATTTCTGCCAAGATAACACTATGAAATTCTTCATAATGATGTATACCTCACAGATAATACTTATTTTTCTGTAGGTAGTGTACATAGTAATTGAATCTATCATCATTGGACACAATAGCTTGAATTCAAACAACTAGTTTATATTGAACAAGTTACTTAACTTCTCTGAGTTTTAGTTTCCTCATCTATATAATAACAATACCTATTTCTCAGGGTTGTTGTGAAGAATAAATGGGGTTGATTATGCCTGGCATATAGTAATACTTAATACATGTCAGCCAGTATTAGTTCTCAGACAATGATTTACCCTCTAGAGTGGGGTCAAGTGGGTTCAGGCATCAGGTTCAGAATGAGAGCCCAGTCATGACCTGAAACAAAAGGAGGAATGTATCCTTGCAGATCCATTGCTTATCCTACAAAAGCAATCCACATGGTTGACCTGCTAAAGGGGTATTTTCCTTCTCTTTGGGCATCTAGCAAGAGAGATATATTTACTGTTAATACTGGAAAGGCCAGGAAATTATCAAATGGGTTCACAGAGGTCTGAACTAAAGAAACTGGGGAGGTGGGGGATTAAATGAAAAAGATTTTTTTATATAAATTTATTTATTATTATTATTATTATTATTATTATTATTATTATTATTTACATTCAAAGATGTTGCAGAGCTGTGGGAAGTACAGGTGGGAGGGAGCTAAGGAAATGGAGGTGGAGGTGGGGGGTCAGGGCTGGCCCATGGCCAGCTCCTTTCCTGACCTGACTGCAGAGGATGGGACGGCATGGCTGAGTTCTATGGGCTCACCTCAGGGGAGCCTCAGGGGCTTCTGGAGGCAGGTCAGTCATTGCCAGGCTGGATATTGATGTCAGCGGTGGGGAACATGGCTGAACCATTGACCCCCTGCCCATCCTGACTTGGGGAATTGGGGGCTTTCAGCAGTGGGTTCTTCATCACTGGGCTGGATATGGATGCTGGGGGTGGCAGGCTGAGGCCTTGCCCCCCTACCTTCCCTGGCTCAGGAGCACATGGGGCTTAAAATCTGAAAGATTTTTTTATTGCCTAGCACCCTTTGCTAATTTTTAATGAATAAACATTTTTGTTTTAAAATTTTTTCCAGTTTGAAGAAAATCTAAGAGAGCTAGCAGACAACCTTAAGCACACAAACATTTGAATCATGGGCATTCGAGAAGGGGAGAAGAAAGGAAAATACATTAAAAACCTAGTCAATAAAATAATAATGGAAAACATCCCAGGTACAGGAAGAGACACGGACTTTCAGATCTAGGAAGCTCAAAGATCCACAAACAGATTCAATCCAAAAAGATCCTCTCTGAGACACATTATAGTCAAACTGGCAAAGCTCAAGGACAAAGAGAAAATGTTAAAAGCCACAACAAAAAAAGCCTCAAGTCACCTATAAGGGAGCCCCCATCAGACTAACAGCAGACTTATCAACTGAAACTCTATAAGCCAGAAGAGGGATGATATATTTAAAATACTTAAAGAAAAAAGATTGCCAGCCAAGAATTCTACACCCAGCAAGTCTATGCTTCAGAAATGACGGAGAACCAGTGTATTTCCCAGACAAACAAAAATTGTGGGAGTTTACCACCACATGACCATCCCTACCTGAAATTCTCTAGTGCGTCCTGCATCTGGAACCCAAAAAACAATAATCACTATTCTGAATAAACAAAAAAATAACAAAAAAGTAAGCAAGAAAGAGAAACTAAATCTTACCACCTCAAAAAACCAATAAACATTGAAGATGAACAATAAAAGAAAAAGAAAGGAACTAATGATTTAAAACATCTAAACAAAAAGTGATAAATGTGAGGAGTAAGATAATACCTGTCAGTAATAATCCTAAATGTAAATGGATTAAACTCCGCATTCAAAATACACAGACTGATTAAATTAAAAAGCTAGACCCAACTATTTGCTGTCTTCAAGAGACACACATCACCTGTAAACATACACTCAGACTAATAGAGAAAGGATATAAAAAGATATACCACACAAATGGGACCAAAAAAGAACAGGAATAGCTATTATTATATTAGATAAAATAGATATTAAACAAAAACCATAAAAAGAAACAACAAAGGCCATTATATAATAATAAAGGGATCTATCCATCTATAAGATATAATAATCATAAATATGCATTCCAACAACTACAGAATATACATTCTTCTCATCAGCACATTGAACATTCTCCAGGATAGACCACATGTTAGGTCACAAATCAAGTCTCAGAAAATTTAAGAAAAAAATTGAAATCATTTTGAGTATATTTTCAGACCACAATGGATTAAAACTAGTAATCAATAACAAGCAAAGCCCTGGAAACTATACAAATACATAGAAATTAAACAACAGGCTCCTGATGATTTATGGGTCCAAAAAGAAATTATACAGGAAATCAAAAAAAATTCTTGAAACTTATGAAAATAAACACATATCATATCAAAGCCTGTGGTATACTGCAAAAGCAGTACTAAGAGGGAAGTTTATCGCTATAAATGCTTATATCAAATAAATTGAAAGACTTCAAATAAACAACCTAATGGTACACTTCAAAGAGTTGGAAAAACAAGAAGAATCCAATCCTAAAACTAGTAGATGGAAAGAAATAATTGAGACCAGAGCAGAACTAAGTGAGACCTCACCCCAAAAACTTTAAAAGATCAATTGAACACAATTCTTTTTTTGAGAAGATAAATAAAATAGACAAACAATTAGCTAGGTTAAAAACAACAACACCACCAACAACAGAGAGAGAGAGAGAGAGGGAGGGAGGGAGAGAGAGAGAGAGAGAGAGATAACCCAAATAACAAAAATCCAAAATGAAAAAGGTGACATTACAAGTGAAACCACAAATACACAAAGATTCATTAGAGACTATTATGAACAACTATATGCCAACAGTTATGAAAACCTAGAGGAAATGGATAAGTTTTTGGACACATACAAACTACCAAGACTGAACCAAGAAGAAGCAGAAAACCTGAACAGACCAATAGCAAGCAATGAGATTGAAGCAGTTATCAGCAGTCTCCCAACAAAGAAAAGCCCAGGTTGCGTTATGACTTATTTTACTCCTTGCATTATATCACTTTTTGTTTAGATGTTTTAAATATCTTTAGTTCCTTTCTTTTTCTTTTATTGTTTATCTATAAGATAAACAATATTTTTGTTCTTTTTTATTTATTCAAAATAGTAGTGATTATTATTTTTTGGATTCCAGATTCAAGATTCACTTGAGAATTACATGCAGGGCTGGTCATGTGGTGGTAAACTCCCACAATTTTTGTTTGTTTGGGAAATACACTATTTCTCCCTCATTTCTGAAGCACAGCCTTGCTTGGTATAGAATTCTTGGCTGTATCTTTACAGGATTTAAAATGGTTTTACTGCTAAATTATACCAAACCTTTAAAAAGGAATCAACACTAATTCTCTTCGAACTATTTCAAAAAATTTAAACAGTGGTTATTCTTCCACACTCATTCTATGAGGCCAGAATCACCCTGACACCAAACCCAGATAAACATACAACAAAAAAAGAAAACTAGACACCAAAATCTCTGATGAACATAGCTGCAAAATTTCTCAATAAAATATGAAACACATCAAAAAAATTATACACCATATTCAAGTAGTATTCATCCCAGAGAGGTAAGGATGGTTCAACATATGCAAGCCAATTAATGTGATACACCACATCAACAAAACAAGGACAAAAACTATATGATTATCTAAATAGACACAAAAAGCATTTGACAAAATTTAACATCCCTTCATGCTAAAGGCTCTCAGCTAATTAAGTGTAGAAGGAAAATATCTACACAATAAAAGCCATATGCAAAAAACAAATAGCTAATATCATCCTGAATGAGGAAAAGCTGAAAGTGTTTCCCTTAAGAACAGGAACAAGACAAGGATGCTCACTCTCATCACTCCTATTTAACATAGTATTGGAAGTACTAGCCAGAGCAATAAAGCAAGAGAAAGAAATAAAGGTCACCTGGATTGGAAAAGACACAGTCAAACTGTCTCTGTTTGCAGATGACATCCAAAACAACATGGTACTCCCATGAAAACAGACATTCGGTGTAGTGGAACAGAATAGAGAACCCAGAAATCAACCCACATACTTACAGCCAACTGATCTTTGACAAAGACAACAAGAACATATATTGGGGAAAAGACCACCTCTTCAGTAAATGGTGCTGGGAAAATTAGACGTTCATATGCAGAAGAATGAAACTAGACCTGCACCTCTTGCCATACACCAAAATCAACTCAAAATGGATTAAAGTCTTAAGTGTAAAACCCAAAACCATAAAACTACTAAATGAAAACATAGGGGAAACACTTTAGGATGTAGGACCGGGCAAATACTTTATGAGTAAGACCCCCAAAGCACAACAGAAGAAGTAAATAAATGGGATTATATCAAACTAAAGAGCTTCTGCCCAGCAAAGAAAACAATCAACAGAGTGGAGAGACAACCTACAGAATGGGAAGAAATATTTGCATATACTATATATCCATCAAAGAATTAATATCCAGAATACACAAGGAATTCAAACAACTTCCCAGTAAACTAACAAACAATCCAATTAAAAATTAGACAAATAAATTAACATTTTTCAAAGGAAGATCTACAGATGGCTAACAGATACATGGAAAAAATTCTCAGCATCACTAAGCATCAGGAAATTGCAAATCAAAACCATATTGAGATATCATCTCATGCCAATTAGACTGGCCATTACCAAAAAGACAGAGAAATGCTGGCGAGAATGTGGAGAAAGAGGAAGACTTCTACACTGTTGGTGGGACTGTAAATTAGTACCACCACTATGGAAAACAGCATGGAGGTTTCTCAAACAACTACAGATAGAACTACAATATGATTCAGCAATTCCACTTCTGGGTATGTACCCAACGAAATGGAAATCATCATGTTGAAGGGATACCTGCACTCCCATGTTCATTGTAGCTCTATTTACAATAGTCAAGATATGATACTGACCTAAATGTCTACCCACAGACAACTGGATAAGAAAAATGTGGTACATATACTCAAAGGAATACTATTCTGCCATTAAAAAAAAAGAATGAAATTCTGCCATTTGCAGAAACATGGATGAGCTTGGAGAAAATTATGTTAAGTGAAAAAAGCCAGGCACAGAAGAAAAATACCTCATGTCCTCACTCATAAGCGAGTACTAAGAAAGAAGGAAAGAAAGAAGGAAGGAAAGCAGGAAGGAAAGAAGGAAGGAAGGAAGGAAGGAAGGAAGGAAGGAAGGAAGGAAGGAAGGGAGAGAAGGACCACAATAATACATTGAACTTTCAGAACGAGAGAGCAAACCAGTGGTTACTAGAGGTGGGAAAGGGGGGTAGGCGGAGTTGAGTTAGGGAGAAATTGGGTAAGGGATACAAAGAATAACTATGATTAGTAATAATGAATATGCTAATAATATTGATTTGATCATCACATATTATACACAAATGATCATAGTCAACACTGTACTCCTAAAATATATATAATCAATGATGCATCAATTAAAAAAATTAATTTAAAAAAATTTTTTTAATTAAAAAATTTAGAAAAGGATCTGCTTGATTTAATTATTCCACAATGTAAACATATATCAGGACATCATGTTGTGCTCCATGAATATACAATATATACAATTATTATTTGCAAAATAATTAAAACTTTTTTTCAAAAAAATCTTCAGGATTTAGGTGATGTACCTATGCCAGAGCATTCATTGGAGACATATAAAGGTGGATGGATCAGAGAGTTATTTGTTATGCAGAAGCCATAGAACATGTTGTTTAATTAGACATGAGGCACAATAGAGATAGAAGAATCAAATTTAAGGCCTGAGCAACTGCATAATAGTGGCATCCTTTCATGAGTAGAGAATAATAGAACAATAGAGGAGAAACATGTTCAGGATAAGATAATTTATTAACTTTTCAGTCTGATGATGTCCAAGTTTAGATGGCCAGCATGAAAATGATTATAATGGTCTGACATTCAGGCAGAGATTGGCCATCAGAAGAGGAAAATATGCACTTAGTTATCCAGATGCTTTCTTCTGATGATAAACTATTTTAAAATTGACATTAGAGAGATCATGTATCTGAATATTTGAATGAACATTTTTTTTTTTTCTTGCACAAGTTCTGTTCATTGAAAGCCTGTGTACCTGCTATGGGCTAAATTTGTCCTCTGAAAGTTCATGGAGTGGAAACTTGATCTCTGTTTTAACTTTGTTGAGAGGGTGGGAAATCCAATAATGATATTTGAAAGGTGGAACTTTTAAGACGTGATTAGATTGGGAGGACTGTGCCCTTCTGAGTGGATTAGTCCTTTCATGGAGTAATGGGTGTGGGCTCTGATGGCTTCATAAAGAGAGCAAGTGAAAAGTTAGCACTCTCGCTCATCCCATTTTGCCATGTGATACCCTGAGTTGCTATTGAGAGTCATCCCACCAGGAAGAAGACCCTCACGAGATGTGTTCCCTGGATCTTGGACACCTCACCCTCTGAAACTGTAAAAAATAAATTCCATTCTTTTATAAGTTACCCAGTTTCAGGTATTCTGTTATAAGTGACAGAAACAAACTATTGCAGTACCTCACACATAAGTGCAGATACCACAGCAGAAGATTTCCAGCAGAGTCTATATTTTACCTTGTCAGTTACTTAACCTGTTTATTTTTCTTGAAACCGAAATATATAGATTTTCAAACTAATACAAAAAGAAAAAAAAAAACTTGATTGTGTACTTTCTAATTCTTAAATATGACTGGTTTGAATTTTAAATAGTGAATAAATTGAACAAGTTGATTCTCACTGGCAAAATGTTATGTTTACCATTACTAATCAAGTATCGGATTCAACTTGGAATAATATTAGAGGAAATGAAGATGAAAGATTATCAGTGTTACCTGAAAGGTATGAGGAGTGTGCCTTGCTTCCCCCCGCCCCAATAACAGGATTTGCTACAAACAGGCTGGCACTTTATTTTTCACAACAAGCTCATTATGCAAAGGGAAACAGCAGCTAAAGAACATTGGCTGACTCGTACATTTCTATGGAATGGAGATGCTTTTCATTAAGAGGATGATAAGTTAATTCTTTGTGCTTAAGACAAATTATTTCCAGAAATAAGTGGCAAAGAGTGCCATCTAAATAGAAGTGAAATAAGAAGCTTGAAGAATTATTTAGAGGCGGGAGAAGAGAATTCCCACATGTTTGTGGTTATAAGTCGAAGTATTGTCAGAGGGAGTCTTGACCAGGAAAGTTCCATAGCTATTTCAATTCCACTGCTAGTTTTTTGAAAAAGAAAGATAATATATATTGATTGGATTAGAAGATGCAGAAATTTAGCCTTTGATTTGAATTCCTGGAAGAATTCTATCCTCATGCACTTTTCAATATCACTGGATAGGGTCTTTCAGTCAGCTCCCTGGAAAAGTCTAGGGGTGGCATCTGGAGAAGCAAGTGCTTTGTTACACCCTCTCTAATTGGACTTGGCTGTCACAGCAAGTGTGAGAACTTAGAAGTCATACTCCAGAAAGATTAGTCACAATTGTCTCCTTAAAAGTTCACCTAAATTCCCAGAATTATTTTAGATGAAAGTTACTTAAATAATGGGTTGTTTACAGTTATAGAAATATTTATGACCATAGACTTGAGAAAAGAAAGGAAAAGAAATTAAAAAGATGAAACAGGGATTAAGAAAATGGTGATGTCAGTGAAATGAAATGAATTTATGAGGCGTGTATTCTTTGAGGCTTGGCTTACCTTTCTGAAAATATCAAGAATGCTCCCAATAATGGTAGAACCATTTTATGAACTGTAAACTAAGTGATTAAGAGCCCTGCAATACTGAATGAGTATTATAACCCTTATCTACGGAACTAAAATCAAAAGAAAATGTATAATTGGGCATACAGCTGCTGTGAAATTGTACACAAATTACTTAACTTCTCTGAATCAATTGCCTCATCTTAAAAATGGAAATAGTAGTAATGACCACATTACAGGACTACTGTCTGTATCAAGTTATGCTTCATCTACACTTCCTAAACTGGGGTATGGGCTATGTGTCTGTTGTTACTTAAAGTCACTAAATAAACAAGGCACATTACACATTACACAATGATAAATAATCTGAAAAACATTTCAAACATTTATTTTTTGGAGTACAATATAGGATAAAGTCTGAGACCATAAAAATTTTTTAGGCTTACAGTCATTTTGTCCGGCTCCTCCCCAAAATGATAGGATTGTGAAATAATTATTCTTATTTATTAAGGTAATTTTAAATGGAAAAAAATGATAAGTACTGTTTTATGCATTCTGGTACAGAGTAGACCTTCTATATTTTTTTGAATAATAAGAAAAGCTGAATTATTAGGAGCTAAATGTTCAGTACAAAACAAGTACAAATATTAAGTATGCTTACTACGTATGAATTATCTCATTGAGCCTCATAACAACCCAGGTAGGTACATCTATCATTCAAATTGATATCATCTATCAACTTCAACTTGATAAATGAAGAAACCAAGAATAAAAAAGTGAAATGTGTCTAAGTCCTGGGAGCTAATGAGTAGGAAAGCTAGGATTCAAACTGAGGCCATTTGGCTCCTAAATTTATGCACTTTGCAGCTATGTTGTATTAAAAATTAAAATCATGGGTCCACAGAACCCCTGGAAATCAAGGATTCATGGAAAGTCCTGGAACACCTGTAGGAACGAAGTAAGCCTAGGAAACAGTAATACAGCGACATTGATAACCCACAAATTGGTTAGACTGACACTGCAGGCACAAGGTCACTGCTGAGACTCTGTTTTGCCTCACTCTAAGTCATTTCCAAAAATATTTTCAAACTTTCCCTACATTTCTGTACTTAATTTACTGAGTTCTTGGAAGACATACAGTCATATAAATGGACAAGCCTGAGTCAGTGTCTGAATCCTGACTTTCAGAATGAGAGAGTTTTTTATCCTTTGTGATTCAGTCCAGGAAAGTTGAATTCTACCTTTCGCTGAATCACAAAATTTGAGTTATTTCTCCAAAACAGGATAGAGCCCTTGATGCTTAGCAGTTAAGAAGATCTGTCCATGATTTTTTTCCACCTAACATGATAAAAATGTTTTTTGTGAAGCTAAATAAAGTATATGTGTTTTCCAAAGGGAAACAATTCAAGTCTTCAAGTCAGGATCACCACATAATGTTCATTTGTCCCCTAGCTCTGTCACCTCTCCCTCGAATACTCTGCACCCTCTAGACTTTCATTTTCTGGTATAGCCAGCCACAATCATATGAGGATGTCTCTTAAGCACTTGAAATGCAACTAGTATAAGTTGAAATGAGCTATAAGTATACAATATACAATGGATTTTAAAGATATATGTGTTGAAATGGTAATATTTGAAATGTATTTAATCTTAATTAAGTGAAATATATTTTTAAATGTAATTTTACCTGTTACTTTTTACCTTTTTAATGTGAGTACTTGAAATTTTAAAATTGCCTGTATGATTCATATGATATTTATATTTAACCACACTGCTCTTGATTAAATGATATAGTTAAGCATTAATACTAAAATGCCCTACATGCCATATATGGGGAGGCAAGTAGGAAAATATGGAAATTACCTAAAATACATAAATGTATATATTACATCTACCAATCACCATAGGGAGTGACTGGTTTAAACTAACATTCCCACAGAGAATGACTATGAATGTTAAATGAACGCATGAAAAAACAGATTGAAAGCATCAATGAAAACTAAAGTTATAGGAACTTGAAAAAGCCAAGATCTTAGAGAGAAGTAAAATGCATTGAGGTGAGCTCAATATTCTGCTGTCAATATTCCCTGAAGACACAATTGCCAGCTCCTAGATTGCAAATGTGCAGAGTGAGACACTGAGAGAAAAAGCAGAAAGCAGTTGCTTAGAATCTAAAAAGACAAGCAGAGTGAGCAGAGATTTTTTTAAAAACCTTTTCATGATGCTGGAGAGACAAAACTTGGAGCTAAGAATTCACCAAGGAGAAAGGGCTCTGGTAAGAACCCCAGGCATACAGATGAAACTTTGAAAAGGCTACACTTTAGGAGAGGGTCAAACTGGAAACAGATTAGCCTCAACTGGATTACTATGGCTTAATTAATATCTATTTACTTCCAGACACAAAATAAATCTTTTATGAAGTAAGGAGCAGTATCATAGGACTATACTTTTTGTACACAATGTCCAGAATACAATAAACAATTAAGTTATCAAACATGACAGAAAACACAACCAAATGACAAAAAAACAAGCAAGATAAAAAGACCAACAAGTGATCCAAATATTGGCAGTATTAGATCCAGACCTCTAAAAAAAAAAAAATTGTTATAATAAAAAAGGATGAAAAGATAAAGAATTTCAACAAAGAACTAAAATCTATTAAAAAGCAAATGTGAATCATAGTATTAAAAACATAACTAAAATAGAGCAATGGATTAAACATAACAGAAGAGAGGATTAGTGAACTGAAAGATCATTAAGAAATATTCAGAATTCTGAATAAAAGAAGTAAATGTTGAAACGTAATAATTAAGAAGAGAACCCAAGAGATATATGCACACAGTGTTAAGGCTTAATATATAGATAATTAGCAGGAGTTTGAGGAGGGGAAAGATGGTGCAAAAACAGTAAAAGAAAGGATAATGGCTGAAAATCTTCCAAAACTGATAAAAACACATCAAGCCACAGTTTTGGAAAGTTCTACAAATCCTAAGCAGGATAAATACATAGAAAACCATATGTAGGAATACCATAGTAAAGCTGTCAAAAATTAAAGATAAATAATCTGAAAAGTAGCCATAGAAATGAAGCTAAAATAATGGATACAGATATAATTGAGCCAATGCAGCCAGACACAAGAGTATTGTTTGTAAATTTTTGTTTATATAAAGTTTGAAAATAAGGAAAACTGATCTAAAGTGATTGAAATCAGAAGGGTAATTATAATTGGTTGGTCAGGGGCTCAGGGGAAACTTTGGGGTGCTGGTAATATTCTTATCTTTCTCGTGGTTATGGAGGTGTGTTTAATTTAAGTTACATCAATCTGCATGTTTAAGATATATGCATTTTATTATATGCATGTCACATGTTATACTTAAATAAATGCTCCTTATTTCAAAATGAAGGACTATGGGTAAAGACTCAATTCTTTGTTTCTAAAACTTAACAGGTAACCAATGAATGGTATTTATGACCTTATTCTTTATTTTCATCATCATCTTGCCTTCAGTTAGTACCAAAGTGGTAACCCAAAACCCTTTTCCTGCCAAGTATTTAGTCCTTGGTTATTGTGCTGATTTTATGTTCCAAAGGTCTTCCAACAACTCCCACCAATCAAGCATAGTAGTAGAAGAAGGCACTTGATAGTATACCTTTTTTTTCCATAATCTCTGAATTTATTTTCCCATTATCCCCCGGGATAACCAGCTTAGCCAATATCATAACCCCTTCTTTGCCTTGTGGCATAAGAGCTGAAAGGACTTTCTATAATATCTTAGGTTCAAATTAGGTAGAAGTATTATAGTGTTACATTGGTAAGAAAATATTTTAATTAATTCACAGGGTCTAGAAGAAATGATGTTGTAAATAGATCAGTTATTATTAGAAATGATGTTGTAATAGATCAGTTGCAATCAGAAAATAGAAAAACCCTTCTTCCTGGAGTTTGTATTTTGGAGTGTTTTTTGGCAGCTGGCTGGTGTGGGGATCTGAACCCATGACCTTGACGTTACAAGACTTTGTGCTAACCAACTGAGCTAATCGACCAACCTGGAGCTATGTTTCCTGAAAGTAGGCTTCTGATACTGTTGCATTGATGATGATATCAAAGAAAACAACATTTATCAGAGCTTATTTTTTACCAGACACTGTTTTAAGCAGAATGCATATACTAATTTATTTAAGCTTCAGTAAAACCTAATTAAGTACTTTGAGTATTATCCATATCGAGGATCAGAAAACTGAGACATAAAGAGCTTAAGTAATTTTCCCAGGTCACAGAGCTTATAGAAAATGAGCAGAAATTTGAACCGAAGCATTGCTATTCCAGAGTCTAAACTTACTGTTCTTTTTAAAAAATAGTTTTAGTGAGGTATAATTCACGCAATAATACTCACTTGATATATAATTTGATAAGTTTAACATACATGTAACCTTTGAAACCACCACCTCAATCAAGATAATGAAAGAGTCCTTTATCCCCAATAATTTCCTATTACTTTTTTTGTAATCTCTCCTTCAAATCTCCACACCAGGCAACTGTGGATCTGCTTTATAGCACAATAGGTTAGTGTGCATTTTCTAGAATTTTATATAAATGGAGGCATAGAGTAGGCCGTCTTTTAGCCTGGCTTTAACTCATGATCCATTCATGTTGTTTTGTGTACCAATTGTTTATTTCTTTTTATTGTTTAGTAGTATTCTATTTTATGGATGCACTATGAATTATTGATTCACCTGTTGACTGACATTTGACTTATTCCTAGTCTTTGGTTTTTACAGATAAATGTGCAAAAAACACTTGCATAAAAGTATTTGTATGGATATATGTTTATTCCTTTTGAGCAAATACCTTGGAATGAAGGTGAATCACATACTAGGTGTATGCTTAATTTTTTAAGAAACTGCCAAATTGTTTTCCAAGGCGACTGTACCATTTTGTATTCCCTCCAGCGAAGTATGACAGTTCCACATGTTCCACATACATAATTGAAATGATCATACTTTCAAAATTTTAGACATTCTATCACTTCCTCTTCTTTTTGTAACTTATTTTATTTTATTTTATTTTATTTTTTTGGTGGCCGGCCAGTACAGGGTCCAAACCCTGGAACTTGGTGTTGTCAGCAATTAGACATTCTAATAGGTGTGTGTTGGTATCATATGGTGGTTTTAATTCACGTTTTCTTAATGAGTAATAATGTTAAGCATTTTTTCATGTACTTATTGGCCAACAGTATATGTTCTTTTGTGAAGTATCTGTTAAGTACTTGACCATTTTTAATCGAGTTGTTTGTTTTCTTATTGCGTCTTGAGAGTCATTTATCTACTTTGGATAAAAATCTTTTATTAGCTATGTAACTAGCAAATATTTTCTCCTGGCCTTTGATTTGTTTTTCCGTCTTGATGAAGGTTTATCAATTCTCTTGATCTTCTCAAATAACCAGCTTTTACTTTTACTGATTTTTGTATTGTTTATATTTTTTCTATTTTATTCATGTCTGTTTTAATCTTTGCTATTTAATTTATTATGCTTACTCTACATTTTATTTGTTCTTATTTTTACTATTTCCCTAATGTAGAATATGAGGTCATTCATTTTTAACCTTTCTTGTTTTATAATAGATTTTTTAGTGCTATCAATTTCCCTCTAAATGTTGTTTTACCTGCATTCTACAAATTTTGATATGTGTGTTTGATTTCATTCAGTTCAAAATTGATTCTAGTTTCCCTTTTGATAGTTTATTTGACCAACGCACAGAATCTGCTGGTGCCTTGATCTTGGACTTTCCAGACTCCAAATATTTGAGAAATAAATTTTTGTTCTTTATGCACTATCCTGTTTATGACATTTTGTTACAGCAGCCAAATGGACTAAGACATGTGTATTCTGCTATTGTGGGGTGAAGTATTTTATAAATGCCTATTAAGTAAAGTTGATTGATAGTGATTAAGTCTTCCTATGCTTATTCTTTCAATGTGTTCTGTCAGTTATTGAAAAAGTGGTGTTGAAATCTTTCCCTGTAATTGTTAATGTGTCTATTTCTTCTTTCAGTTCTATAAGTTTTTGCTACAAATATTTTGAAGCTCTGCCATCAGGTTATAAATTGTTTATAATTATTATATCTTCTTGATAAATTGACCATGTATCATGACACAATAACCATTTATTATTATTACATGATAACCTTTATGCCTGGAAATATTATTTATTCAGAAATCTACTTTGTCTAATACTAAAATCATCACCTTACCTTTCTTTTGGTTAGTGCTAGCATAGTATATTTTTTAGATTATTTTGCTTTGCTCAGGCCTGGTTGGGGGTGGTGGAGTGCATTATTTGTAAGCAAATTGTGTGGGGGGGAGTGGAGTTAGTGTGCATGCATGGTGCCACAACTTGGCTGGCATCTGCCTTGGGCATCTGCCCATGCGGTCATGCTCTCCAACCTACAGTTTCCAAGGAGCTGTTTGCTGGTTACCTAGCTCATAGACCTGCATGTGAGGGGTCTGGTGACCCAGCCTGGCATATAAAGGGTTTGTGACCCAATCTAGACAATGGGCTTGAGGGGTCTGTGAGCACCAGACCCAGCCCTAGCTCGACAATTGGCCCAGTTGGCAGGATTACAGGCAAGTAAAAGAGCTCAACACAATAGAACTTATTTTTTCTATCTAGCTGTAATTTTTTGTCAATTAATCAGCCTCTCACTATCTCCACTCCCTTTCCCACACCTAGTAATCACAGTTCTTCTCTCCCCTCTAACAGTTCAACTTATTATTATTATTTATTTCTTTGTATTTTACCTCTCACATACGAGTGAGAACATGTGGTATTTCTCTTTCTGTGCCTGGCTTATTTCACTTAATATAATTTTCTCCAAGTTCCTATAGAGTATGGTGCTGATAACACCAAGGTCAAGGGTTCAGATCCTCATCCTGGCCAGCCACCAAAACAAAACAAAACGGGGCATTTAATAAATATCTAGTGGATGAAATAATGAATGAGTATTTTGAGTTTTAGATCTGAAAACAATCGAAGCTGGTAGAACAAGAGACGGATGACACTTCCTGAGGTATGACCCCCTCAGGGAAGAATCATCATAATGAGTTAGAACTTTGTAGGATTGAATATACTGAATTTTGTCTGTGGTGAATCCTAGTTGACACCCAGAATATGTATAATATGGCTTTTCTCATTACTAGAGGTATAACTCAGTCATTATATTTGGTAGTTTTGATCACAATGGCTTTTTGATCACAATGGCTTTTTGATCACAATCGGAGAAGTACATTAAGTAATAATGTTCTCAATAAAATGTAGTGCTATAAGTTTCTAAGTAAATGCAGTATTGGCATTCAGAGCAATAGATCTAAAAATTAGAATTACTCTTTCTCAAGAAAGATCCTTTCTGTTGAAACTATCCTTAAACTAGTTTTCTGATACACATTCCAAGATGATTAGTGGAATACATTGAACAACTCCTTCATGTTATATTAAGAGAATCCTTTTGGCTTTTTCTGCTCCCCTGAAACATGCTGCAATTTTCCCCAGGGATAAGATTTGCAGAAAGTAAACCTTGACCTCATTAGTCAATTGCTGTATGTTTTAACTCAGAGTTCTTAGATAAAAGAAGCTGCAAAATTTCTGTTTGTTCTTCATAGTTGTTTTATTTAATTAAATTAAAACTGAGCGATAAAGAATAATGCTTTTACTGCCCTTTTATTCTACAAAATAGAAGCATATACTGTTGAACCAGGAGAAAATTAACCAACAAACTAGAAGTAGGTCTTATCTTTTATACCATCACTTGGCAGATTGCCTGGGCTTGTTCTTAGCTAGTTAGTGGTAAAGAGGAATTACTCTTAAATTTCATTTCATCTGAAACCAAAAAAAGCACTCTAGTTTCCTAGAATTCCATTCTTCTCTTACATCAAATAAATAGGAGCACCTCTATTGCAAATTAAGTGGTGTTTCCACCTGAAGCCTCTCTCAGGAAACTCCCCTGTTTAAAAGATAATAGATAGTATCTTAAAAAGCATCATCCTGTATGAAATTCCTTTTTCAATCCAGACAATCTTCCCTGTGATTTCTTCTTGGCTAAATTGATTTTAATTACATTCCTGTTTGCTTTTAGTCTCCTCTTCCAAATTAAATTTAGCATTAATATGATGTGTCCAAACAAGCCATATAGATTTATTACTTTTCTAATCTAGGTTTTTTTTTTAACAGAGAGAAATTTCAGTGGCTCATATTTCTTCCTACTTCAATGAACATTTTAAACCCAGCTTGAATACATAAAACAGAATAGCATATGAACTTTCAGAGAAGTTTCTCACATTAGCTGAAAATTAAAACATTTAAAGCTGGTATTAAAGCAAAAAGTACTTCTCAAAATCAACTATAACTGAGAAAAAGACCATTTTAACATTCCAAACAAGTAGTTAACTTAGAATATTCAATGCAAATTTGCCTAAGATTCTTTAGGGAAAATTCATTTTCTATTGCTACATAAGAAAGTACCACAAATTTACCAACATAAAGCAATACCTGTTTATTAGCTCACAGTTCTGTAGGTCCGAAGTGTGGTACGACATAGCTGGTTCTTTTTTAGGGAACAGTAAAAGCTAAATCATGATGTTACAAGTCCAATTTTTTGTCTAGAGGCACTAAGGGAAAATATACCTCCAAGCTCATTCTTGTTATTGGGTGAATTCAGTTCCTTCCTTTTGTGAGACTGAGGTATGTTTCCTTTCTGGCTGGCAGCCAAGGGCCCCTTTCAGCTCTTAGAGGCCTCCCACATCGATTGATTCTCTGCAATGCGGCCTCCATCTTCAGGCCATCAAGTGCACCTTGAATCCCTGCTGTGCTTTGACTCTCTTACTTCCTCCATCTCTACCCTCCTAAACCCATATTCAGAAGGCTAATGGGATTAGGTCAGGTCCACCTGGATTATCCCCCTATTTTAAAGTCAACTGATTTGGGACCTTAATTAAATCTATTACATCTGCAATATTCCTTTGCCATATAATGTAACATAATGACAGTAGTGATGTCTCCCAATAATCACAGGTTCTACAAGCACAGGATCATTGGAAATCATTTCAGAATTCTGGTGACCACAGGGGACAATGCATACATTTGACAGAGGCTACTAAAAACTTCTTCTTTTAACTAGTTCTTTTTTTTTTTTTTTTTCCGGCAATGCCGAAGTGACTATTAACTATAAACCACTATAGGATAATATTGGTATTTACATGGCTATTGAATACTAAAGCGAAATTTTAGTTTTGGTTTTAATTGCAACAGGAGTAAAAAACAGAATCATAAAAACATTCACAATCACAATGCCACTAAAGAATCAATTAAAAAAAATTTTTTTTGTTATAAAGTGTTTCAATCTATTTGAATCATACTAGCTTCAGTCAGTCCTGGATAGAAATAAGACCCTGACAGCTAAGTAGCTAATGAAGGCAATAGAATTTTCAGCACCTTGTCATTTGCTGCCATCTCTGCCACCACCTCTGCACCCCAGGGAATTAGCTATTTGAAGAAGGGTCAAAGGGCCTGAAATGGTATTGGAGCTTGCATGTGAAATGACACCATCTTGTCTCAACGCTAACTGTGCTGGAAAAGAGTAAATAGCCAGAAGTCACCAGCAGTTCAAAATAATAAATTTGAAAAAGAAAGCAATATGTGATAAGTGCAATCATCTTAATGCAGATGCAAAAACACATCACTCTAGCACTGTAAGAGTCATCTAAAAGAATAACAAAACAATGTACAAACAACTTAGAAATGCTTCTACATAAATTTCACATTTAATTTAATAAAAATTATTCTGCCACCTATAATTTTTACTTTTCATTTTGATAATTTAGTGAGAAGGTATTTCAGTCCTTTCAAATCACATATTCTATGTGAACATTTTGAACCCTCTTTCGTTTCCAAATTCATTTTAGTTCCTATGTCATAAAAATCTGATATCCACCTTAAATTCTACATTTGCTAAAATGACATAGACCTCACATCAGGAAAGTGCCTCTACAGAAAAGAAACGAAAATAAATAATACACATTACATATCCTCTTATATGTCTTAGGGTGTGTCTGCAGATAGTTGCTGATGAAAGGATTTTTATCTTGCAAATTAGAAGGCATTTACAAAAAACAATTTACAAATTGCAAAAAAAAATTATAAATATTCTTCTGGATTTAAGAACATTATTTTCTTTGTGACATAAATTGGATTCTTTCCAACTTCCTTGGACTCTTATGAAACTGCTCAATAGCCTGGGGCTGTTGGTATTTGGTTCTTTGTTTAGGCACTATAATAGTAGCTGCCACTGACTGAATATTATCATGTGCCAGAGATGATGTTCAAAGCTTTCCTTCCAAAAACCGTAAAAAACTGAAATCAGAGACATTTGGCATTTTGTCCCAAGTAGTAAATGAAGAGCAGAAATTATTCAAATTCAGGACTTCCTAAATCCTTAATCCTAACCAATCAGATAGAAAACATGAAGGCCTAAAACAGAAGAAAAGTAAACATCAAGTCTTCTATCTCAGTATGACAATCATCATTCTTTTTTAGTGAACATTTTAAGCTTCTCAATCAGCACTCATTCATTCACACCACTGTTTTTCTTATTAAAAATATATTGTTTGCTTTGAAGCTACTGCCTCACTAAGGACAGTATATATCAGATCTGTAGAATAGAAAGCTTTCTGGAATAACCACCAACATGTGAGAATCCTAAAATAGGAATAGAACACTCCAGAAGCAGGGGCCACAACAATTTGTATCTACTTTATGGCAGCTGGATATTATGCATGAAGGAGAATTTGAGAAGAGGTGGGGACAATCTGTGTGAATTGAGGAGTCCTTCTAGAGGGTCAGATTGTACTTGTGGTCTCTTTGGGGGCACAGAGAGATTAATTAGATTAATGAAGATGCATCTTGGCAAGTAATATGTTATAAAAGTAATGCCAGAATGGAAAGGCTGCAAAGGAGAGCTGTTAAAACCAGGAAGGGAGTTAAAGGGAAACTTGAGATTTGGAAATCTTGAATAGTTTGATTCTAAGGTAAATAATTCAAAATAACATTCAATATACTAAAAGGAGGTAATATGTTTGTTGAATGAATGTCTAATAAATGAATTAATGTATGAATGATTGGTCTGTGTTCCCCATTTCTATAATAAGGTAGTACTTTGACTATAGTTATTTGGGTAGCACTGAGTACCTGAATATCTACAACCATAAAAAGAACTATTTAACTTCATGAGCTATAAGCCATCTTTTTTATTGTAAAATAAATAGTCTTTTTCCATTAAGATGTCCATACTACCCAAAGCAATTTACAGATTCAATGCAATCCCCATCAAAATACCAATGATATTCTTCACATAATTAGAAAAAACAATCCTGACATTCATATTAAACAACAAAAGACCCTGAATAGCAAAGCAATCCTGAGGGAAAAAATTAAATAACACTACCTGACTTCAAATTATATTACAAAGCTGTAGTAACCAAAACAATATGGTACTGGTATAAAAAGACAGTTGGACCAATGGAACAGAATAGAGAACTCAGAAATCAACCCACATACTTACGGCAAACTGATCTTTGACAAAGGCAACAGAAACATACAGTGGAGAACAGACTTCTTCTTCAATAAATGGTACTGGGAAAACTGGACATCCATATGTAGTAGAATTGTACTAGACCTGTACCTCTTGCCACATACCAAAATCAACTCAAAATGGATTAAAGACTTAAATATGAGACCTGAAACTATAAAACTCCCAAATGAAAACATAAGGGAAACACTTCAGGAAGTAGGGCTTGGCAAAGACTTTATGAACAAGACCTCAAAAGCACAGGCAACAAAAGAAAAATAAAATAATGAGATTATGTCAACTTAAAAAGTTTATGCACAGCAAAAGAAACAATTAACAGAATGAAAAGACAACCAACCTAATGGGAGAAATTATTTGCAAATTATGTACCCATCAAGGGATTAATATCCAGAACATACAAGGAACTCAAACAATCTAACAGGAAAAAAACAAGTAAGCCAATTAAAAAATGGGCAGAGGAGCTAAATAGTCATTTCTCAAAGGAATATATACAAATGGCCAACAGACACATGTAAACATGTTCAATCTTACTAAGTATCAGGGAAATACAAATTAAAACCACACTGAGATATCATCTTACCCCATTTAGACTGGCCATTCTCAAAAAGACAGAGAATAACAAATGCTGGCAAGGATGCAGAGAAAGGGAAAGTCTTCTACACTGTTGATATGACTGTAAATTAGTGCAGTCATTATGGAAAACAGCACAGAGGTTTCTCAAACAACTGTAGATTGAACTGTCATACAATCCAGCAATACCACTGCTGTGTGCATACCCAAAGGGATGGAAATCATTATGTCAAAAGGTACCTACACTCCCATGTTTACCACAGTTCTGTTTACAATAGCTAAGAGTTGGAACCAACCTAAATGCCCATCAACAAATGACTGGATAAGGAAAATGTAGTAAAGATACGCAATGGAATACTACTCTACCATAAAAAAGAGTGAAATTCTGCCATTCACAGCAACATGGATGAACTTAGAGAAAATATGTTAAATGAAAGAAGCCAGTCAAAGAAAGTGAAATACCATATTTCCTCACTCATAAGTGGGAGCTAAGAAAAAAATGAATAAATAAAAAATAAAAAAAATAAAAAAAGAAAGAAAGATGCAATGATCACAAACTAAACTGAGGCTGCCAGAGGACGGAAAAGGGGAGGGGGAGAGGAGGTTAGTAAAAAATTGGAAATGGCCACAAAAAATCATTACATTGTGTAATGATAAATATAGTAATTATTCTGATTTGAGCATCACATATTGTACACAGGTATTGATATTTATGCTGTACCCTTAAGATACATACAACCAATTATGCTTCAATAAAAAAATAAAAAAATTAAAATAAATATGAAAATGAATACTTGTATCTATCATAAAAACATTGTATATGAATTTATGTGTATTTATCTTTCAAACTCTAACATTTTAAATATAGTTTTTGCTAAATTAGCTTGCTCATGTACAACCCAATAATGAAGACACTTTGAAAATGTAAGAAATAGGAAATAGTAACCATAAATTGCAACATTTATTTGTATAATGTAAAAGTCTAGATTTACCTTGTAGCTTGTGTGCTTTACAAACTGAGAATCCCAATTTTGCTAGCCTGAAGTATCAGTAATTTGATCTCCTGTTCTGAAAACTGGATGATGAGGATCGTGATCATAATCCTTATCATTATTCTAGATTTTACTCCAGTGAAGATTTTGGTAACTCCCTTAAGCTTAACAAATTATTATATTTTGTAGTAGAAATATAACCCCTCTCAGCATGACTTTGCTTCTCTATCTCTCTGTGGACATTAGCCTGCAGTCATATAGTATGATAGCTTTGATAGAGAAGTTGAAATCTGGGAGCCTAAGTGATCATCATTTCTATTGATTTTTGTTTACAAATAAAATAAAATATTATCATTTGGTTATTTTAAATAAAAACTTATTAGTAAAATAAAGTATAACTTACATATTATTCAATTGCGGACATAGAGGTTCGTAATAACATTTCCTTCCAAAGAAGGCAAATCCATAATTCCAACCCTATGAGTGTCTGAATCAGCAAACTTTTCTGTAAGATGTTTAATCAAACAGTTGTGCATGAGTTTATGATATGATTATGATTTTTCTACTAACTACAAAAGATAAGGACTTTTATTAATCATAAGTTTCCCTTTCTAATTAAATTACAATATAAAACCTGAAATACGTGATATGTAGGTATGTGACTATTTTTTCAGCATATTCTATGTGTTATAATTTGAGAGAAGGCTTAGATCTCTATGTAATAATGGAGTCTTATCTACAACTATGTCCAGTACGAGAGGCAGAACTTTTAACAAAATCGTTTTCTACTGCCACTCGTCCTGCCTTTATTCACTTAATTTCAGTGAATAATGTATCTTGTTAAGAAAATAGCATATGGACAGTTCCTTCAATGAAATACCCCATTTAGTTCATAAGATTAGATCAAACTTAAAATAATTCTAAAAACCAGTCTTGTTCTATGGGATCTAGAGCTTGAGAGTTATTATTTGCCTTTGGTGGTGATGTACTTTCTCGATTTTTCATATTTCTGGTATCTTTCCTTTGGTGTTTATTCATTGTGGCAGGAGGTATCACTGTCCACTCATTCCACCCTGATGTCTGGCCTGGATTCTGAAGGGACTGCCAATTCTGGGCAGTGGGGACTAGCTTGTCCTGGGGGTCCCATGGCACCTACCTGTTCTGGTATGGTTGGCTCAGAACATGTGGGCCCAGCAGCTTAGGGCCTCTCTGGGCAGCAGGGACTGGCCTGGGCTGGGGGGTTCTGTGGCCTCTGCCTGTTTTGGCATGGCTGACTTAGGGTGTGTGGGCCCAATGGTTCTCAGGCCTCTCTGGGCAGTGGGCACTGGCCTGGGATGGAATTTTGAGCAATAATTCTAAGGAAACTTAATGAGATACAAGAAAATTCAGTTAGACAACACAATGAAATAAGAAAAAATATACAGGAGCTGAAAGAAGAAATGTACAAAGAAATCAATGCCCTGAAAAAGAATGTAGCAGAGCTTGTGGAGCTGAAGGATTCATTCAATGAAATAAAAAATACAAGAGAGTCTAACCAGCAGGCTAGAACAAGCAGAAGGGAGAATTTCTGACCTTGAAGAGAGGCTGTTTGAATTCACACAGGTGGACCAGAGAAAAGAAAAAAGAATTTTAAAAAATTGAATAAAATCTAAGAGAGATAACAGGCAACCTTAAGCACTCAATTATCTGAATCATGGATATTCCAGAAGGAGAGGGAAAAGGAAATGGCATTGAAAATATATTCAATGAAGTAATAGCAGAAAACTTCCCAGATATAGGAAAAATCACAGATCTTCAGATTCCGGAGGCCAAAAGATATGCAAACATACTCAACCCAAAAAGATCCTCTCCAAGACATGTTATAGTCAAACTGGTAAAGCTCAAAGACAAAGAGAGAATCTTAAAAACTGCAAGAGAGAAGTGGCAAGTCACCTATAAGGGAGCCCCAATCAGGGTAACATCAGACTTTTCATCAGAAACCCTAAAAGCCAGAAAAGAATGGGATGATATATTCAAAACACTAAAAAAGAAATTGCCAGCCAAGAATACTTTACCCAGTAAGGCTATCCTTCCAAAATGAAGGACAAATATTATATTTTATTTCTAGGACAAACAAAAACTGTGGGAGTTCACTACCACACGAGCAACCTTACAAGAAATTCTCAAGGGAGTACTGGGTTTGATACCTGAAAAACAAACATCATGAATAATTCAAGAAAGAACAAAACCTACCAGCAAAACAAAAACACTAACAATAAAGAAAAAAAAAAGTTTATCTGCCACCCCAAGAAACCAACAAACACAGAAGACAAACAGAAAATCAGAAAGAAAGGAACAAAAGATACTTAAGACATCTAAACAAAAATCAATAAAATGCTTGGAGTAAATCAACACTTTTCAATAATAATTCTAAATGTAAAGGATTAAATTCCGCACTCAAAAGACACAGACTGACTGGATTAAAAAAATGGACCCAAGAATATGCTGCCTTCAAGAGACTCACCTCACCTGTAAAGACACACATAGACTAAGAGTGAAAGGATGGAAAAAGACATACCATGCAAGTGGAAATGAAAAACAAGCCAGAGTAGCTATTTGTATATCTGATAAAATAGACTTTAAACAAAAAACCATAAAAAGAGATAAAGAGGGCCACTATATAATGATAAAATGATATATCCACCAAGAAGACATAAGAATCATAAATTTGTATGCACCCAGTGTTGGAGCAGCCAGATTTATAAAGCAAACACTATTAGATATAAAGAATGACATAGACTCTAACACCATAATAGAGGGGGACCTGAACACCTCACTCTCAAATTGGACAGATCATCTAGGCAAAAAATCAATAGAGAAATACAAGATCTAAGCAACACTTTGGACCAATTGGACTTGGCAGATACCTACAGAACATTCTATCCAACAGCCTCAGAATATTCATTCTTCTCATCAGCAGATGGAACATTCTCCAGGATAGACAATATTAGGTCAAGTTAAAAAAAAAAAAAAAAAAAACTGGAATTATCCCATGCATTTTCTCAGATCACAATGGATCAAAATTAGAAATCTTTAACAAATGAAACTCTGGACACTATACAAACACATGGAAATTAAATAACATTCTACTTAATGACATATGAGTTCAAGAAGAAATTAAACAGGAAGTCAAAAAATTTCTTGAAAGTAATGAAAATAATGACACATCATCCAAAACCTGTGGGATACTGCAAAAGCAGTACTAAAAGGGAAATAAATCACATTAAATGCTTACTTCAGAAGAATGGAAAAATTGCAAATAAACAACGTAACACTTCTTAAAGAACTAGAAAGACAAGAACAATTCAAATGAAAAGACAGTAGACAGAAAAATAATTAACATCAGAGCAGATCTAAATGAAATAGAAGCCTGAAAATGATACAAAAGATCAATGAAACAAAAAGTTGTTTTTTTGAAAAGATAAATAAAATTGACAAACCTTTAGCAAGGCTAACTAAGAAAAGAAGAGAGAAAACCCAAATAACAAAAATTAGAAACGAAAAAGATGATATTACAACTGATACCTCAGAAATACAAGGAATCGTTAGAGACTACTATAAACAACTATATGCCAACAAATTTGAAAATCTGGAGGAAATGGATAAATTTCTGGACACATACAAACTACCAAAACTGAGCCAAGAAGAGGTAGAAAATCTGAACAGACCAATAACAATAAAAGAGACTGAAGCTGTTATCAAAAGGCTCCCAACAAAGAAAAGTCCAGGATCAGATGGGTTCACTGCAGAGTTCTACCAAACCCTTCTCTTCTGAAGTAAGCATTTAATGTGATACATTTCCCGTTTAGTACTGCTTTTGCAGCCATCTGAACTTTGATAAAGGCACCGAGTCTACACACTAGGGAAGAGACTGCCTCTTCAGCAAATGGTGCTGAGAAAACTGGATATTCATATGCAGGAAAATGAAACTAGACCTGTGCCTCTCACCATATACCAAAATCAACTCAAAATGGATTAAAGAATTAAATATACATCCTGAAACAATAAAACTCCTTAAAGAAAATATAGGGGAAACATTCCAGGAAGTAGGAGTGGGTACAGTCTTCATGAATATGACCCCAAAAGCACAGGCAACCAAAGAAAAAATAAATAAATGGGATGACATTGAACTAAAAAGCTTCTGCACAGCAAAAGAAACAATCAACAGAATGAAAAGACAACCAACATAATGGGAGAAAATATTTGCCAAATATATATCTGACAAGGGATTAATATCCAGAATATACAAAGAACTCAAACAACTTTACTGCAAAATAACAATTAAGTCAATTAAATATATGGGCAAAGGAGCTGAATAGGCATTTCTCAAAGGAAGATCTATGAATGGCCAAAAGACACATGAAAAAATGCTCAACATCACTCAGCATTTGGGAAATGCAAATGAAGACCATTCTGAGATACCATCTCACTCCAGTTAGGATGGCTAATACCCAAAAGACTGAGCATGATAAATGCTGGCAAGGTTGCAGAGAAAAAGGAACTCTCATCCACTGTTGGTAGGACAGCAAAATGGTGCAGCCTCTATGTAAAATGGTATGGAGGCTCCTCAAACAATTAAAGATAGATCTACCATATAACCCAGCTATTCCACTGCTGGGAATATGCTCAGAGAAATGGAAATCAGCATGATGAAGGGATATCTGAACTCCAGTGTTTTTTGCTGCACTATTTACAATAGCCAAGAGTTGGAACCAGCTCAAATGTCCATCATCAGATGAGTGGATAAGGAAACTGTGGTACATCTACAGAATGGAATACTACTGTGCTATAAAAAAGAATGAAATACTACCATTCACAACTACATGGATGGACTTAGAGAAAATTATATTAAGTGAAATAAGTTGGGCACAGAAAGAGAAATACCACATGTTCTCACTTATTTGTGGGAGCTAAACATAAATAAATACATAAATATACAAACAAATAAAACAGGGGGGAGAGAAGACACAACAATCACAACAATACCTTGAACTTGTTAAAACAAGTGATCAGATATGATGTAGTAGGGGGGGTAGAGGGGAGAGAGAGTGGGGAAAGAGGAATGGGTAAAAGGACACGAAAATCAACTACAATGTATATTGAGAAGTTAAAATTAAAAAATTAAATTAAATAAAAAATAAAATTCACTGACAAAAAAATACTTCAAAAAAAGGACATGTTCCTAGATAGGACGAATCAATACTGCTGACATAGCAATTTTTTCCAAATTAATTAAAACTTTATGATTTCAACTAAAAGTATAACAGATGTAGGGGATATGACAAAATTAACTTAAAATTCATATGAAAGATTAAAAAGGAAAGACTAATATAATTTTTTTTTTGACCGGTAAGGGGATTGCAACCCTCGGCACAGTGCTGTCTGCACCATGCTCAGCCAGTGAGCACCAGCCATCCCTATATAGGTTCTGAACCCGCGACCTCAGTGCTACCAGCACCGCACTCTCCCGAGTGAACCAAGGGGCCAGCCCAAGACTAATATAATTTTAAAAGGGATGCTAAGTGGAGAATCTCAATACTTACTGGATATTAAAATATATAAAGAATTAAAATTATACTAACAAGAATATAGAGGTCACTGGAAAAGAAAAATACACAAAAACTATACTTAGTACATAATAAATCTTGGATTTTAAAATCAATGTGAAAAACATGGATCGCTAAGTAGATGGTGATAAGACAACTGTTTAACTCTGAGGAAAAAAAATATGTTAATTACCTGCCTCAACCCAACACTAAAGAAGCAGCAAATGAATTAAAGATTAAATATAAAAAATAAAACTTTAAAAAATTTTAAAGAAGATTCATGTAAAACTGTAATTGATTTTAAGATAGCAGAAACCCCACTAAGCATAAAATCAAAAGAAGATATTGAGAACTGTAACAGTCTGAGATTTTACCCTCCTTCAAGCTTACCAGTCAGCCTACCACAGTTTCATGGATGCTAGCAGAAGACACAAGACTCCTAGGCCAGAGACAGAGGACTTATTACCCACAGCAATAGGAGTAGCAAGACTGTCAGCATTTGTGTCAGTTTCCTGAGACCCAGTTCTCACAGGACAATACAAAGAAGGAACTACTCTACTGCTCCACTGAATGTGCCTGCAGGGCCAGGGCAGAAGTAACAAGAATGGCCAGGAAGTCATTGTAACAATGAGAGATGATGGTGGCTTGAACCAGGGAAACGTCAGTGGTGCCGGTGAGAAGTGGTCAAATTCTGGATATATTTTAGGTAGATCTGCTGACAGACTGGAAGCAGGATGTGAGAGAAAGATTTACCATTAACTGAGATGAGGAAAACTGCAGGATGAACTATTTTGGAGAATATCAAAGAGCTCCATTTTGGACACGATAACTTTGAGACACCTATTAAATATCCAAGTGGAGATGTCAAGAAGGCAGCAGAATGTATGCCTGGAGTTCAATGTCTAGTGTAGAGGTATAATTTTGAGAGTCCCCTGAATAGAAATGGGATTTAAAGCCACAGACTACATGAGATTACCTATCAAATTTGTAGAGATTTGTTTTAAAATTAGTACTTTTAATTTCTGATTATAATTGCAAGTATAGGGACAGTTACATGTGGTAGACAAATTTATGATGGGTAATTTGAAAATATATAACAATATTATAAATGGGTCTCTCTTTTGACCATACAATTCCACTTTTAGAAATTTATCCCAAGACAACAGATGTGCAAAAAAGACTAAAAAAAAACCCCATCAACTTTTTAAATTTATAATAGCAAAAAAGTGGAAGTAGCATATATATTACATATAATATCAAAAATTATATATACCTTAAAATATTAACTTGAGTTATCTTTCAGTTGCAAGATTACAGGTGATTATTAAATTTTTTTCTTTTGTGCTTTTCTGTTTCTCCAACTTTCTATAATGAACAAATAAAACTTTATAAACCTCCAAAAAAATTAATTAAAAAAATAAAAATCAGTCTTGCCAATGGTGTAGTGAAATGAGCATTCTCATTGATCATACATTGTTGATAGAAATGTGTTTTTTTTTCATTTTGATAAATTTTAAAACATTTAAAGGGTGTATGGTTTTTAACCCAACAATTTCATCCTAAAGAAATATTTACACTTGTGCATCTAGGCATAATACATACAAAGAAGATCATCGCAGCACTGGTTGTTATTTGTAAAAAGCTGTAAGATTAAAAATTCACCAAAAAGCAAATATTAAAAAAGTTATTTTGTTATCTACACATTTAAATGCTTTGCAATCATGAAGACTCAAACACTATGCAATCATTTCATCAGTGGAAAAGGTACACCTATTGGTAATGACATGAAAGGACTGTAAGTGCATGTTGAGTGAATAAAAGCAAGATACCAGAAAAAAACCACACACACACAAGAACAACAAAACGCTTGGCATGATCTCATTTGCTTAAAATATTGTGACTGCATTTATTTGCAAATGTAGAGAATAAAAGCCATGGATAATCACACTAGACAGATAAGAATGGTCATCTCTAGTTTTGAAAAAAGAGAAAAAAAGATGAGGAATTTTATTTTTTACCTTATACCCTCTTAATACAATTTCAGTTTTTAAAACTAGACTGTATGTCTTCTGTATTTTTAAATAACGTATTGTAACTATGTACAGAGAAAGTCTATGCATAGTTGCTAAGTGTAAATGGTAAAGTTTATAGATGTAGTAGGGCCATGGGACTGATTCCATCTGGCTTTGTAATTAAGTACTGATGTTTCGACCTTGATGATGGTGCTGAAAAGTTTTACTCTTCAATCTCAGCCACAGTCTGTTTATGTGAAAAAATAATTTGACTTCTCAGTTATGTGATCTTTTTAAAATGAAGTGGTTGTTTTACTGATTGATATTTATGGAATATTAGTTAGAAGATTCAATAAAGTAGTATTATAGCTTTTGCTTTCAGGGTGTTATAGGTATTTAAAATTTAAAATAATAAGTATGAACAATACATTTGAACATATATCAAAGTTACAATGATTAGGGTAGGATTTTAGAAAATAAAACATCATGAAATTGTCCTTTAATGTAAGATCAAGCAATTGCTTAGTGAGATAAACCACATAGGTTCAGATTTTGTTTTTAGCTTATAAAATACTAGTATTTGTGTTAAATTCTTTATAACAGGTGTTTCATAATATATTCACTGACATTTACCAGAAGAAAGCACAGTACTGGGCACACTGCAGACTTTGAATAAATATTTCTTGATTTATTCATTTTTATTGACCATTCATAGGAAACTGCCTTTGGTATCTTTTATATTAACGGAAAACATACTTCATTAGAGAAGAAAAAAACATTGTATTAGTTTGTGTTCTCCTTCTTGCTACAGAATACCTGAAACTGGATAATTTAAAAAGAAAAATGAAATCTATTTCTCACAGTTTTGGAGGCTGAGAAATCCAAGATCCAGGGAACACATCTGGGTGGGAAAACTCTACAGAGTCCCATGGTAGTGCAAGGTATCATATGGCATGAGAATAGCATGAGCTCTCTCATGTGCTTCTTATAAAGCCACTAGTCCACACCTGTGATAACTCATTACTCCATGAATGGATTAATCCATTCTCAAGGGCACAGTCCTCATGATCCAATCACCTCTCAAAAGCCCCACCTTTCAAATATCATAAGCAGATTTTTCCACTCTCTTAATACTGTTACAGTGGGGATCAAGTTTCCAACACATGAACTTTTGGAGGACACACTTGACCCATAGCAAGCATTATGATCGAAATAATAAAAATGGAAACGTTTTCCTGTAGTAAGACATAAGGTCATGAAAATAATGACTTAGAAGATATATTCTCCCTTCTCGTAACCATAGCTCACATACCTATGGCTTAGAACTTGATAAGCATTAAATAAGTAGAGCACCAGGACATTGTATCAGTATCTCATGTCCCTTTCCTGTGTAAAATTCTGAAATTTTCATTGACTTCCTATTGCTATCAGTAAAGGTCAAATAGCTTGGTATAATAGGAAGGATGGATTTATGATGTGAACTTGCCAAACTTGCTTTACATTAGACTCACTTTCCATCTACACCATGCTATCTGCCTTCTACCTTTAGGCCTTGCTGGATTACTGCCCTAGGAAATTTGCCCCGAATGCCAAATTTAGGGTACCAGGAAAAAAAGCAAACTCACAACCATTCCACCCCTCTTCACCCAAGTGATCAAAGATCAGTTGGGATAAATGTATCCAGAAATGTTGTCAACAGAAAATCTAGAAAAAAAGCTATTTCAATTTCAGCATCACATATATCTTGTATCATTTCAAAAAATAATGTTTTATTTTAAATTTTCTTCTAAATGTCTTCATCTAGTCCCGCCCCACTGATTTCATATGTGCTTTTCCTTCTTAAAATGTCTTTCATTCATCTCCCCATACCTCACCCTACCTAGGCTCCTCTTCATCTTACCTTTCACCTGGCCAACTCTAATTCATTCACCAAGACACAGCTACTGGCATCATTTCTGCCAGGGAGACTTTCCCGGTATCATCACTTCGGGTCAGGTGTCCTTTCTTTGTGGTTCCAAATGTGCACAATGAACATATATCTATTGTTACATGGGGCTCAACCTATTATAATCATTTGTTTATGTGTTTCTCTCCTCACTACATGTGAGCTGATTTCTTAAATGAATGAATAAGTGAGAAGAATATTTTTTCAATTTTTTGCATATTTCATATTTTTAAAAAGAGTTGTTTATCAAATCTCTACATATATATATATACTGTTCATACAATAAAGTGCTAGCCAGTAAACTAAAGAACCAAATAGAATAAATTATGTTCACCCTTATAGGAGAAGGCTATTAATTTATCATTTTGAAAGTGCCATTGAAGAGGTCAAAATTGCCAAAAGGAAGAGTGGCATTGAACAATGTTCATCACTAAGTAGTCTTTATTTAATTGGCATTTAAGGCATTTTCAAAGGATGCCTGGTCAAAGAGATGTATAGTAGTCTTATGCTGAGCACTATTTAATTATTTCAGTCCTCATCTGTCACATTAGCACTCTCCTGTCTCATTTTCAGTGCCCCCAAAGCAATGCAGTTGATGGATTATGGAAAATAAATCTAGTGTGGAAATACAGATAATTTGCTCTAGGTCAAAAGAAAAGGAGGCAGGAGTAATTTGCAACTACTAAATTGCTAGATGTAGTATTTTGGCTTGCTCCTCTGTAAAAGGTGGAAGGCAGGCTTGACAAGAGCCAAGACTCTTTAGAAAAATATGCAAATCAAAAATTTACCACTTTTCTAAACCCTTTTAATCCACCAGTTAATCTCAACAGTGACCTAATTCTCAGAACACTGAATATGCTTGGCTACCTAATCACATTATCTCACTTCTCCTCTTTAAACTTTGAAGTGGGAAGAAGATATGTATAAATGAAAACGTTGATAAAGCACAGCTGCCTGTCATATTTCCAATCTTCTCATGAAAACAAGTGATTTATAGCTTGATGAGATCAAATCTTTCTCATTGGCATGCTAATGGCTATATTTTAAAACTCAGTTAGCAGAACACTTGCAATAGCCCAGACTGATGACATTAATGTCAGATCTTTGAACAAACCTAGTTAATGTGAGAGAAGAGAAAGATGATCTCATTTTGGAAAAAACAGTAAAAAATGATGCTGCTCAGTAAGGAATTAAGACCATGAGGGTTTAGTGCTATATCTTTGAGCTCGTCTTTTATTAGCCAACTTTCCACTATAACATACATTAAAAATGTATTTATGGAAAATATAGTTCAGAACTTTGATTAAGTGAATGCTTTGCTGAGAAAAATTCATCACATGCTTAGCCTTTCCATCCAGAAGCGTTTGGTGAAGGCCTACTATGTTTACAGTATTATGCATAGAACTATATAAAAAACTACAAAGATAATGAAGTATATATTTTGCTTGCCAGGATTGGTAAGTGGGCAAGTGGGAAGCACGAGATTTACAAACATATTCTGTTTAACATATGTGTATGTTAAATATAAACATATGCGTTTTTCTAAAGAGATGATCTGATGGAGAATGTCTTAGTTCAGGTTCCCTAGAAGCAGAAGCTTACATGGGGATTCTTATTTAAGTAATTTATTGGGGGTCTCTTTCAAGAGAAATGGGTGATGGAAGCAAGATAAAGCAAGAGGGGAAGGAAGCAAGGATGTAGTTTCAGATGGAGATTCATTTCAGTCTGGTCACGTGGGCAAGCTTTGGAACAAAGATCAGACCACAGAATCATTCCCATTTTGAGAGAAGGAGGCCAGTCTTTTATATCCCGTGTCAGACAGTCATAGGCCAAGCTCTGCCTCCACGGGTGTATGGCTGGGCAGAACTGTCTCCTGTGCAAGGTCACTCCCACTTGGCTGATGGCAAATCTCTAGTAAAGGGGACAGCTGTGAGTTGTCATCTATCAACACAACTGTAGGAAATTGGGGGGGAGGGGGGATACTGGCTGTTCAGGGGGTATCAGGGTGGGGCATCAACAGCTTCAGCTATCACTCACCACTTCTACCACTCTGAATCATTTTTACATTAAGTTCACTCCATCCAGGAGCAGCTTCTTTGTCATATTTGTTGGTCACAATTTCTGGGACAATTTTCGAGAGGAGAGATACTGAGACAAACTACAAACTTCACTGCTACAGTTGGTCCTGAGGCCATAAGTGATACTACTCTTCACGTTCCTCATTCATCATTCATTCTAGATTCCCTCCTCCTCAGCTAGCACTCCTGTTGGTCTAGGTGTCTTGCCTTCTGTGTTGACTTAAGCCCTCACCCCCAAGAGATCTGAGCTCCCACTTATGATGCCCCAAAACTGCATGGTTGATGTATCTGTACATTTAGAATGTAACTGGGCCTGAAAGTACCATGAGTCCACCAGTGGATCGCTTAAGTGCTACAGATACCCCTCTTTGCTCTCTTTGTGAATCAACACCTCCACTTCCGTATGATGATCAGGGTCAGTCACCCATGCCTATGGCATCTCCTTTCTTTACTTCCTGGTCTAATTGCACCAAGATCCCAAAGTGCAAATAACAGTCATCACTTTTGATTTAGTGCAACTCTTACTATGACACTTGGTGGAACCCTCTTTTCTTTAGGAACCAGAAATTCTAGATCCACAGAGCTTAAATTAGCAGGGAGAGGAAACAATAGTGAGTGTAATCACTCCCTGAGTTCCCAGACTCATATATTCTATCCATTGGTGATACAGCATCATAAAATAGCTTTGGCTAAGTTGAACACTGCCCTGTGAAGGACAGAGCCCCATCTTTGCACTGTGTCATCTCCAAGTTAGAGCTTCAGCTACTCCTTCAGGAGGTCATTTTATCATTATATCAGGACAGCAGCTTTGGATAGTGCAATGCATGGTAGCATGTGTGAATCCTCTGTTCAGATACCCACTGCCACACTTCTTTTGCTGTAAGGTGGGTACCTTGATCTGAAACAATGTTATGCAAAATCCCATGTCAGTGGTTTAGTATGCCGAGTCCTTGGAAAGTGGTGCTGTCTTAAGTATTGCAGGCAAGAAAGACAAACCCATACACAGAATATATGTCAATCCTGTTGTGGCAGAAGAATAATGCCCCCCACACCAAAGATATTCATATCTTAATCCCCAGAACCTGTGAATATACCACCTTACATGTCTCTGCAGATGTAATTAAATCAAGGATCATAAAGTAAGGAAATTATCCTGGATTATTCAAATGGGCACAATGTATTACAAGGGTTCTTAAAAGACGAAAGATAAAGGCAGAATAGTGAAATTCTGAGAAAGAGATGTGACTACGGAAGCAGATGATATAGCAATTGCTCACTTTGAAGATGAAAGAAGTATGGAGCAAGAAATGTAGGCAGTCTCCAGATGCTGAAAAAGACAGGAAATCAGATTCTTCCCTGGAATCTCCAGAAGGAACACAGCCCTACCCCATTCTATATAATTTTATCCCCATGAGATCCATTTTCAACTTCTGACCTCAAGACTGTAAGAAAATAAATTTGTGCTATTCTAAGATCTATATTTGCTGTAATTTGGTACAGCAGGAATAGGAATATTGTGATTTTTGAAGTCACAGAGATTTGATGTAATCTGCTTGCCAATATATGGTTGGCTGGTTTCCTCAAAACATGTTACCCAAATGGGGGTTCATCTTTGGTCTCTGTTCCTGGCAGGTCAGACATTAATCAACAGCAATATTTAGACCAGCCTGGTGAGAGGAAGCCCAAGCTGTTGAGTCAATGCACAGCGTCTATCTCTATAGTCATGGTTACAATATTTATGAAGCCCTTTTGCTAGCACTACGACAACTGAGGATATAAGCTGACTGACATCAACTAGTGGAGTCATTCCTCTCACTTGCTTGTTTAGTGCCTCTTCTAGAGTGGCATTAGCAAGTAAAATAATGATGCTCACACTTTCCCATAGGTCCATACACATATCTCTTCTCCAAATCTTCTGCTTGAATTTATAATTTCATTTATTACAGGCCTTGGGCCAGCCAGCTAAGTCATTAATTACTGCCCATGAGTCTATGTGTACTTAAGGCCATTTCTCTCTCCACATAAAGTGGACGCCCAGATGCACTTTCTAATGCTCTCCCAATTGCTGGGATTTCCCTTCACCACTGTCTTTCAGGACTATCCTTTACCAGAACTTTGTTGGAGGAAAAGTCCATTTCCAACTTGCACCCATATATCAAGTTGGCCCATTCATGAGTTCAGTTTGGGCTTTTTTCTTCTTTGTCATTTGGTCACAGTTCATAAAGTCATAGGTGTGAGCTGAGAGAGTGGTATCATACAATCGGTGACATGAGTATCTGGGCCACTTTTTTGTGCAGATTACTATAATCTCTAGCCTGCTCAATTTTATTCCAATATGTACAGTATCCATCTCAAGATAAGTTGCTGGTCAGCCTGCCTCACCTTACATCTTGGTGGGTCTCATAGTAATTGGTATATGAAGGTTACTTGATTTTTCACAGTCAGATACTCAGTTTCTTCCATGGCCCTGTAGTATGTCATGAGCTGCTTTTCAAATAATATATCATTTTTCTGTTGCAGATGGCATGGCCTAGCTCTATAACCTTAGAAGTTTGTGCTGTATTTCTCCTACAGAGGCTTGCCAGGGGCCCCATTTATCATTTTTCTCTTCCACAGATGCCTCTAGTACCATAGTACTAACAGGTTATATGCCTCACATGGCACGGCTACTTTTATCTGTTACAGTGGTCTTTCTTCTCTCGCCTCACTCAAAATGAGAATTCTTACATGTTACTCAATAAATGTGTCAGAGCAATATTTACAAGTTTGAAATATGCTACCCACCTATGGATATCGATATGAAAGGGCAAAAGTTTGAGGAGAAACAGGATAGCACCATAATATCACAGTATTACCCCAAAGGTATTTATCAATTATGAAGGGAAATACAGTAACTTTATAGTAGAGAAACTGAGCAGATAATACTTTACCAAGTGCTCAAAGTTAACAAAACACCAGCAATAAGACAAATCAAAATCTCATATTCTCTGACATAATGCACTGAGAAGAACACAACACTTCTGTGGTATTCTTGCCAAAAAATGCACAATCTCAGTATGATCATGAAAAAACATCCCACAGGTCCAAATATTTTACAAAATAACTCATTCGTGCTCATCAAAAGTGTCAAAGTCATGAAAGCTAAGGAAAGATTTAGGAAATATTATAGATTGAAAGAGACAAGGGAGACACAATAACTAAATACATTATGAAATCCTGAACTGGATCCTGAAAGAGTAAAAGGAACATTAGGGTTATAGTTTAGTGAATTTATTTAGTATTCTACCAATGTCAGTTTTCTAGTTTTGATGATTGACTTGTGGTTACATAAGTTAAAATCAGGGAGTATAAGTACTCTGTACTATTGTTGTAACTTTTATGTAAATCTAAAAATATTTCAGAATAAAAAGGTAAAAATAAATTAAACATTAGAAGTGTAAATGGATTAAATACTCCAGTTTTTATCCAAATTGGATAAAAGAACCAGACTCAATATATGCTGCTTGCCAGAAAAACACCTTAAATATAAGCTACGAATAGGCTGAAATTAAAGTGGTGCAGCACTAAGCACAAGAACACTGGTGCAGCTAAATTAATATCAAAGGAGAGCTTTTGACAAGAAGTTGTACCAGAGATAAAAAGGGATATTTTATAATGACAAACGGGTAAATTCATCAAGAAGCCACAAAATCCCCAAACGTATGTACACTAATAAAAAAACTTCAAAATATAGAGAGCAAAATCAACAGAAAACAAATAGAAGAGTAGAAAAATTGAGTTAGAGATTTTAATAACCCTCTATCAGTAATTTTTAGAAAAACTGGGTCAAAATATCAGTAAAAATACAACCCTATTTAACAATTGACCTAATTGACATTTTTTAGAACACAGTACTCAACAGCTGAAGAATACATGCTTGCAGGTCATGAATTAGGAAGGAAATCCTAAAATGGAAAAAAATCTTAAGAGACTGGCCATGTAGATCTTCCACACAAAGGTCAAGAATTTGTACTTAATCCAAAGGACAGTGAGAAGACACAGAAGAATTTTAGCAGGGAAGTGAATGCTAAACTGATTATATATTGTCTATTTACCAAAATACACCCCAAATATCATTAGGTGAGTGCTAAGCACAACATTTAAACCAGTCTGGGCCATGAAGAAAGTTCTAAAACAAAATCAGAAGAAAAGGTTAGCAGCACCTAATCATTTTTAACATATAAAATAAAATATACAGAATAAAGGAAGGAGATTTTTGATAAAGCTTAAGTATGCCTTAGGTCAAATTATTAATGAGCCACAAGAAATGGGGTTTTATTTTAGTGCCACCCCCAAAACACACACACACACACACACACACACACACACACACGTGCGTGCACACACACACAGCTGAGTCAGCAGGAAGAACTTGTTCTGCTCAGAATCTTCCAAGATATTCTTGGAGGATGAATGTGGTTTCCTAATGCTTTTGGTCTCCTTTGACCACAAATACCACAATTCAGTCACTGTATGATTTTGAAAAATTTTAATCTTTGCTACAGGAAGGGAGTGAAGAGATTGTGCATTTCAGGTTTTTTTGTGTGTGTGTGCTTTGAGATTTATCTTTGAGATATTTCTAGACCACGAATCAGACAGATAACCCTGTAGGCCACTATGTAACCTGGAGGCACATGTTTGGACCAAGAACAGTTAGAAAATAAGGGGTGTTCAAACACAGAGATTTAAAAGGCGAAAGATTTATACGATCTGAAGAGAAACCAGAGTGTGAAACACAGAGATTTAACAAAGACAAATTAGAGTGAGATTTTTCATCCTTTGGGTCTCACAAATTTAAGGGTAAGAACAAGATCACACAAAATATTACTTCTTCCCTGTAATTTTTCTTGCCTCTATTTGGGTCTCACAATTTCTTAGGGCCACCCAGACAAATCCATTTCCTGTCTTGCTTACGCTGTGCCTGAAATAATCTTTTAACCTTTAGATTTCCAGTCTAAAGAAACTGACAAAGCAAAATCTAACCTGACTTGAAATGTAAATGTTGACCCAGTTTTCTCTTTCATGTTGCTCCCTCAGTACGGATTTGTGAGAAATGGGAACAGATGGCAATGCATTACTTGTGAAAAAAAAAAAAAAAAGCTTTACCTCTAAAATGCTCCTCTTTACTCAATAACATATTGCTGTCAATAAATGTTTCATTTGCTTCATTTAGTTATTCTGGCCCAGAATCCTTTGGATATGCAAGTACAATAAAAACTCAAATAGATGGTGTTGTTCTGGAAGGAAAGTGAAAAAATAGTGGTAATATAAAGCATTTTGATAGAGGAAAATTAGAGACTGATAGCTTTGTATCTCAGGCTGAAGGGCAGTTAAAGAGATGGTCTCAGGGGCAAGTTTCCAAATACGTCGTGGAATTAATAACATACAACTCTGTATGTTTAGCAGTCAACACAAAGCAAGACTTGAAACAAATTGAGGAATGAAATACACAAGAGAGCCTCAGAGACTGAAGGTGTGCAAATGTTGGCTGGCCAACTCAGATCCCAGAGTGGGTTATTATGCGTACAAAATCGTTTACTGAAAAACAAGCCTAACATTTCAGATTCTCAAATAGAACTGAAAAAAAAAATGTTGAACTGCAAAATAAGAGTGGTTTTTTTTTGGAATAAGAAAGGAGTCCCCACAGGGACTGACTAAAGGGAACAGTCAGCTGCTTCTATTTAAAGTCTCCCTTGTGTGTATGCGTCCCCTCCAGAGGAGGGTCATGAAGAAGTGTTTGAAAACCTCTAGCTCACCAGTGTCACACTGGGGTAGGAAATTGGTTTCTTTTCTTCTTTACTACCCTCCCTCCCTCCCTCCCTCCCTTCCTCCCTTCCTTCTCACCTTCCTTCCTTCCTCTGCACCTTGGAGGCTTATAAATAACCCCCTTGATTAGACATATCACATTAAAAACCAGTATCTCTCCCTGTAGCATTGGACATAATGGATGCAAACTCTAGGTGACCTATTCATCGCTGTCAATCTTGATCATGGTGGAAACTGAATTCTCCCTAAATGGTTCAAATGAACTGAGTTTATAGAAAGGAGTAATCTGAGAGTTCACAAATTTGGATTTTTCTGACAGTGGTCCAAGGTTGAATTTTTACAACTGTTTTGTTGCTGTGTAATGAATGGAAATTATGGCAGTTGTACCAATCAGATCATCTTCAGTCCACTGGACTCTTGACATCAATTCAAAGACTACTAACATGTTCTTAATGATCTTATTCAGGCTAATAGGGGAGCTCTGGGTGAATTATTACAAAAGACAGGGGCTACATATTGGATAGTGTGATATTTTGGCTATCAGAAAATCTAGGCTTGATTCCTCTAACCCTTCACTAGATATTGAACCTCAGGAAGGTCATTTCAACATCTCTGGGCCTCAGGATTACTGGCAGGTAGAGGAGCCCGACAACTGGCGTGGTCACCTAGATTCACAACTGGCGTCATGAACAGGATTAAGAGCGCTACAATTGGCGACGTGAGCAGGATTCCAGACATTAGCAGTAGCGCCACAGTCTGACTACCTGAACCCTTTGATTCCTTACTCCATCATCTAAGAGGAATCAAGAGGAATCCTCTTGATTTTTTCTTTACTAATTGTTTCATCTTTGACATATTATTCAACCTTTCAGTTTTTAGTGTCCTCATACATAAATAGAGAAAGTTTTGTAAGGATTTAATGAGATAATACATTGAACGTTTTAGAACAGTGACTGGCACATATATCATCTGTAGAAATTTCATGTACACGAGGGTACTTCAGAAAGGTAGAAAAATCGAATTGAAAGACAATACTAATCTTTCCATGAACTTTTTAAAGTACCCTCGTAGAAATCTATATCTAAAAAGAATGATCCTGCAAATACACAACATGAATTTTATATACATTTAGTTTCCCATTTTAGACTGTGCCCATAACTTACATTTCTTTATGGAAAAATAGATATTTACCAACAAATTTTTTTGCAAAAATGCTCAGAGGGATTACACTAGGATAAATCTAAGCACTGGTTGTGTAAATCAGTTTAGCTTGTCAGGAGACGAATGCTATGCATCTGCATTCTTTATTCTCCAACCTTCATAACTAACAAATTCTTTCTTAAAGTTTTCATCTTTTCCTTTATTTTCAGGCTCAAAGAAAGGGTTTTTTAATTTTTTCCTTTTTAAGTTTTGTCTTTCTGATACATCACTGATTAAACATTTCTGAAAATTTAGTTCTATTGTTTATTGTTTCTAATGTTTATTTTTTATTCCTGCTGGTTTAAAATGTCCGTATAACATTTCCTAACCTCAAAAAATTAAGCTTTCTATTAGTGTCTGCCAATTTTTCAGCTTCCTTTTCAACTGACTTTTTTAATCTCGTTTTTTATCTCTTTTATTATAATTCATCATTTTCTTTTAATTGAAACCTAATTGATTACACATAGGGGTACAGAGCTGACTATCAATACTTGTATACAATGCATGATGATCAAATCAGGATAATAAGCATATTTATCATTACAAAACCTAATCATTCTTTGTGTCCATTAACCAGTTTCTCACTAACCCCTATAATTCATCATTTTTGGATTTTATTGAGAGCATACAGCAATTGTTTTAAACTCCGCTAAGAACTCAGACTCTGGAGTCAGACTACTGACTTTATACCCCAGAATTGCCATTTACAAAGCCATGTGACTGTGAGCTTGTTACTAACCTCTTGTCTCAGTTTCTTTCCCTGTAAAATAAGAATAGTCTCAAAATTTCTTATGAGAATTATAAGAAATAGCACACCTTAAATGTTTAGAACTCTCTTGAGCAATAGCTCTTAAAAAGTAACTATTATTTTTTTAAACTATCATTTTTTCAAACTGGTTCTTTTCCCCATAGTAAATATCTATTATCTGTGAGTGCTTCTCGATCTATCTATATATCTCTAAATATATATACATTTATACATACACACAGACATATGTATGTATCTGCATGTATTTGTGCACACACATATATTGCTCTCTTTCTGCATTATCAAGTGTTATGTTTTCAGGCTTCTTTCTGTTGTAGATTGAATGTGTAGTTAAAAACTTCCTCAAAGATATTACAAGAAAAAAAAAGGAAAACTATAGATAGATAACCCCCATGAAAATATATGCTGCATTTTTATAAAATTTGCAAGTAAAATCTTTATACATGTTTATATAGCTTTGCATGAGGGATAGACAAAACAGTAGTACCATATTCATAACATTGGTTTCCACAGGGGAGACTAGGGTGGTGAGGAAATCATTGAGTTTTCCATTTTCGTTTTGCTTAACAACAAATATAAATTAGTTTTTAGAATTTAAATATGTATTTTTTTTTTTTAAAAAAAAGGAACTTTCAAGGGACTCCACTTAATCACTCATGGCAAGAGGAAAATTTGAATTCAGTATATTTTTTCATGCATTCCAGGTCCCAGGTCCTGTGTGTGGTGCTGGGGGCACAACAGTGAATACGATACAGTACAAGTCTTCAATGATCCATAATATAAAAGAGTGAAAAGGATACGTCTAAACTACAGCTGCAACTAGTATGCATGGCCACTGAGACCATGAACCTCCTTCCTCAGTGTGACAGCACCTAGCACAGTGTCTGGCACATGGTATATATCATTTAATAAGTGTATGATGAATGAATGCATGAATAATGTGTGTGGTATGGTAGGATAAAAAGATAAAGTGAACAATTCTCCCTGGGGGACAGGGGAGGAGAAAGAAAGGGGTACATAAAGCAAATGCTTTGGTTAGCCTTTCTGAGTTGTAGGTTTTCATCAGGATTGTTAAGGAATAGATGAAGGGAACTGCAGCTGAAGCAAGCTGCTTATGAAAAGGTGGAATCCCATGGCATGATTAAGAAATGGAAGTTACTCAACACAATTGCAGCACACAATAAGAGGAGATGGCTGGCTTTGGAAATATGGAAGGAGAGAAGATGAGGACTGGCCTTACTTGCCATGTTAAAGCATTTGGGTTGGAGTTAAGATTAGAGAGAGCACAAGGAGGAAGGCTCTTGCAGGCAAAGGAGTATTTCTGTCTCTGATTGACTAAATACATGAATATATATCATGTTATATATGATTTCTCTATATATTTGTGTGGGGGGGGGATGATTGTTCATCTCGCTCTTTCTCTATGAAATAGGAGATAAGAGGAAGGTCCTCCATCAATAGTTAAATGTGAGGATACAGCTTGAGCTAGGGTACTTGAAGAAAACGGAGAGGAATTGTAATTACTATATTCATTGTATAATTCTCTTGAGTCTTCAGGAGGTGGTACCAAAAAAAAAATCAAAAAAAAAAATCAAACCAAATGGAGTCATTTTTATTTTTATACTGTTGTCTAGTCACAAAGGGAGTGGCAAAGCCACCCCTTTGGACTTCATGTTTTTACTATAATGGCCTCAACTCTCATTAAACTGGAATCTGTTTCTTACAAAATACTAACTCTCACTATTACCTGTGAATGTGCAGATAGTAGTATCCAGAATTCATTTTTATTTATTGTATACAATCTCACGTCATTCCAAATGGGGACACATTTTGAGACTGATCATTTAAGTAAGTAATTTAGGGATAAGTTTTATAGACTTTAGAGGTCAGGTTGAGAAATGAGAAAATTAGAAAATCTTGTTGAATTATTTCTCTCTTTTCATTTCAAAGTAAGCTGCTGGCTCAACTACCTCCTCTCCCCTTCTGTTTGTTTAGAGGTATTGAAATTCACAAATGAGAGTTTATTTCTAACCCTAGTTGTGAAACAAGATTGAATCTCAGTTCATACATACAACTGTTTAAGTAACAAAACTTGGTTTATTTTCTATAATTCAACTTAATTTCTTACACAGAACCCCTATTCCACCATTGATGGGAACCTTAACCTCATAAACTTTTAGGATTTCTTCCCTATGGTTCCACTACAGCTTTGGTTCCAGGATCTTATTACACAAGGCATGGTAATTGGAAGGGTGGAGAATGCAGGTGGGTGAGGGGTAAGAAATCTGTTTTCAATCGTTTGTTCCCACTGATTTTCCCCAGAACATCTATTATCTCCATCTGCCTGGTTCCCTTCAGATCCAGGGATTCTCTGCTATTTTGAGCAGATATCTCAAAATGTTTACCTACCGTGTTTTTATATATCACAGCCATTCTTTTTGCTAGACAACAGTAAAATTGGTAAAGTAGAACTTTGCCATTTACAAATATCCTTCTGTGGGGCTGGGGGACTTATAAAATAACAGCCATAGACTCAAACTCAGTTTGAATTAACCAATATTTACTGACGGCTTACTGTTTGTAGGGCACTTTGCATAATACAAAATGGAAGAAAACAAGGTTTCTGTCCTAGAGGAATTTGCAGGTTAGTGAAGAAGAAATACTAGAATATAAATAACAGCAATGCAAAACCTAAAATAATCTGCTCACTTAAGTCATAAACAAAGAGCTTTGAGAGCACTGAGAAGGAGATTAATTTTAATCAAGGAATTGGAGAAGACTTCAGATGTAGCACTGAATCACAGCCTACCAATAAAGAGAATGCTAACAACTCTCTGGGGCATTTTCTCTGCTCTTTGGGCAATTTGGGGTGGGTAATTTGCGGTGGGTGTACAGAGAATTATTCTGATTCTTCAACTCCTGGACAATAGCATCTGTGTGCCTTGAAGGGTTCAGAATATAAAGGTAGTTTGTCGCTAGAGGATTCTTCACATATATCCTAGATGACTGTTAGAGGTACCCTTCCCCCGTCTTCACACCCATCATTATGTACTTTTCTAAGCTTATGTATTCCAGAATCCAGATCAATCATTCGTTTGCCTTCTTGTTTTTTTTTTTTTTGGTGGTGGTGTTTGTTTATATTTTGCTGTCTTTTCTCTGTGTGTTTCCATTAGCTCTTTTTTTCCCTCCACCTGAGAGACAGATTTCAAATTCTGAACTACTTTCTTTGTGCTTAGCATTTTCTCAATAGCTGCACCTTTTTTCACAAGCCTTAGAAAAACGAAATAATCAACATGGCAGAAGAGAAAAATGGGATTTCCTTATCAGTTTATTTTTTAAAGCTAAAACCTTAAATGTGTATTACTAAGTGAAACGAGCCAATCTGAAAAGGCTACATACGCTATATGATTCCAACTATATGACATTCTGGAAATGACAAAACCATGGAGAGGCAGTAAAAAGATCAGTGGTTGCCAGAGGTTTGAGGGGAGACAAAAATCAATAGGCAGAGCACAGAGGATTTTGGGGGCAGTGAAACTGTTCTGAATGATACTACATGTCGTTACACGTTTGTCCAAACCCATAGAATGTACAACACAACACCAACAGTGAACCCTAATTAGACTATCAACTTTGGGTGATAACAACTTGTCAATGTAGGTGCATCAATTGTAACAAATGTACGACTCTGGTGGGGATGTTGATGGTTTGGGAGGCTGTGGGGGACCAGGTGTTTTACAGGAACTTTTCACTCAGTGTTGCTATGAACCTATAACTGCCCTAAAAAAATAAAGCCTATTAAAAAAAATAGTATGCATGGTTTTCTTTACCCACCTCCCTCCTTACCAATTAGTGGCTGTATTTATTTAGTCACAGTACTGCCTTCTGACTGCCCATGACAGTCTTGTCTGTCAGCCTTGGTGAGTACAATTGTCTTTCACTTAAAAGAATGTAAGTGGTAGGTAAATCTTTCATTCTCCAGTTCCATTTAAAAAAAAAAAAAAGATTCACTACTCTATTTTGCTTCCTGTAATAAGTGTATTGTGCCTTGATGTATACTTCAAAGAGACATGGCAGAGATATAGAAAAAGGGCAAAAAGAATGGAAAAAATCAATACGGGGAAATATGATTTCTGATTACTGTGAACAATTTCAATGTTCCCAATTTGTTTTATCACTCAAAGAAAAACTCTGAGGGTATACAGGCTTATTTAGCACCATACAAAATGTGTGTTTATGATGCTGAGAGAAGATAGTCAGTCCTGGCCTGTCACCATGGTAACGTCTAAAAGCAAAGATTAGGTCTGATTAGATTGCCCTTCTCAGGAGGAATTGACCAGAAAAAAACCTTTTGAAAAGTTTAAAATGGAGGGTAGGAAGATACCGGTTCTAATTTTGCACAGCTGCTCTCCTTTCCGACTTGCCTAATGAGAGTGACTCAGACTGTTTTCTAGAACCTTCTATCAGTCCCATAGAGAGCTTCCGATGACATCTCCCCCTTGTTGAAAGTGTACCACGACTCAGTTTTTGTAGCTATTGTCTCCACAGCCCAGAATCAGAATTCTAGATACCTTTGTGATTGCTTATAAAGAGATTAATGAATGTTCCCAAAGAAAAATAAATAAAAGAAGTGAAACGTCATCTGCTCGGAAGAAGTTTTGAAAGGATTCAAACACTCAGTCGTGTCTTTCCTATGGTGATTTGGGAAGCAGGCAGGCAGGCAGCAGTAAGGCGGAACTATTGAAGGAGCCAGAAGACTATTTTATGTTAGAATTATTTTCACGGAAATTGTTAATGTTGTTTGCATTTTTTAAAAAATATCTTTCAAACAAGATTTGGTATTTTTTTCAAGTTTCTACTGCCAGTACCGGTGCCTGTAAAAAGTAGTGTGTACCAATTATTCTGCTCTTCCTATTTCATTTCTTAAATAATATAGTAATCACATAAATTTATTGGAGGCTTAGAGAGGAACATTCAGTAGAAGAATTGATAGTTTGACTCCTACTTAACTGAGATGGTAGGATATTATTGCACTGGTACAATACTCAGTAGTGGTGGGCTTAGAAAAAAATTATATAATGTCTGCAAAATATTTGCAAACGTATTAGTGCTTAATAAACCTAAAAAGCTGGGTGGCATTAAATGTCATTCTAATCATTTACATGGTAAACAATGAGACCATTTATAAATGTAGGGAAAAATCAATCTTTGCATTTGAGCAAAATGTAACAAGTGAGTCATTCTTTTTCTATCTTTTATTGAAAGGAAATAACTTTTATTTTCTGATTATATATGATTTTATAACAAATGTTGGAGAATTAAAACCGCACAATCCCTTTGCCTAGAAATAGATTTCTATGTGTGCACCTTGAAATGTGTTCTAAGATTCTCATTGAAGCAAAAGAGAGGAAGTTATCTAAATGTACTCTGTGGGCACTGGGTTAAAAAATTACAATGTATCTATTTAATGTAATACTATGCTGTTTTCCAAAAGAATGAGAACATGTTATAGGGGCCAGTAAGGAATAATCCAAATATGCCCTTAAATGACAATACAGAAAATATATACATAATATTTATGATGTGTCAGATATATTCCAGATGCTTTTTGTATATTAACTAATTTCATCCTTACAATAACTTCATCAAGTAGATATTCTTATAATTTCCATATTATAGATGAGCAAATAGAGGCACAGAAAATTTAGGTAACCTGCCCAAGGTAATGCAACTAGTAAAGGGTAATGTCAAGATTCAATCCCAATGTATTGCTAGTGTGTAATAAAAAGGATATATAGATAAATATTCACATGCACACATAGACACGTGTATATATAATGTGTGATTCTGATTATTCACAGATTCATCTACTTGCTAAAATTTATTTGTAGCTCCAAAAATCAGTACTTGCAGAACTTTCTAGGTCAAACAAGGCAGTGCTCTGCCTTCTTGTTTCAGGTTCCACATTGTGAATAAGCATCCTTTTCGCAGTCTATTTAGTGCCATGTTTTTCTTATTTTTGTGCTTTTTTGTTGGTGATTTTACTGTTTAAAATAAAGTGCTGAAATGCTGTCTAGTGTCCCTAAGCCCCAGAATTCATTTGTGTGCCTTGAAGAACAAATACGTGCATTAGGAAAACTTTGTTCAAGCATGAGTTATCGTGCTGTTGGCTGTGAGTTCAATGTTAATGAGTCATAAATAAGATGTCTTTAAGCAGAAACATATACACACACAAAAGGCTATGTATTGATCAGTTGATGACAATGTCATGACCAGAGGCTTAAAGGAACCTCACTACATGTTTCCCTTAGGAGCACTGGTACAGTGGCTAATTGAGTGTTCATGGAGACTCTATAGAACACAACTACAGCAAATAAAAAAATCAAACACACATACACATTGTGACTAGAAAAATCTTAAGGATGATAAAATAAACTATACACAGTGGGTGTCTTTGAGATGGAAACAAAGGTACTGGAGTACAGAAGTGGGGGAAAGATTTACTTTTCACTTTTTAAAATTTTACCATGGAAAAATTTTCATGCAAATAGTGCAGAAAAAAAAAAAAGTTTTCCGAAGTTCTGCCTAATCTCACCTTCCTGCAAATAGTTTCATAAATAATTTTCTAGTCTTTTTCAATGCAGATAAAAATATATTAGTAAACTCTACTGTATCTTGCTTTTTAATCTCTATATGCTGAACTTCTTTCTAGGCCAAAACTTAAAGACCTACCTGTTCCTCTCTTTCCTTCTATGTCTCACCATAAACGCAGCTCCACAGTCCTACACTGAGACACAGAATCACAGATTTCTCTATTTCCAGACTGTCTACTCATGACTAGCATTTCTATAAGAGACCTGCAACAATATTTTGCAGACAAAACCAAGCATGACTCTGAAATTTAAGAACACAAAAGAGGATATATCAGGAAATAAAAGGAATCTCCTGGAAGGCTTTGTTAATTTTTGCTTTTACTTCTCAGCTCAAGAAATAATTTACTCTAAGTCAGTCACATATTAGTGACTTTACATATTTTGTTTGGTCCTGATACTACTAGAGGGAAATATAATTATTCCCACTTTATTGACAGCGAAAATAGGCTCTGATTAGGCAACTTCTCCAAATCAAACCATTTACGTCTTTAGAAAACAGGGAAGGGAACCCTTTCCTATATTCATCTTTGGGATTAATGTTTATGGATATTTTTGCTTAAATTCTAATATGTATTGTCATATATTCAGGTTACTGGGACTCTTTTTATTGTGATAATATCCATTAAATGGACTCCAGTGCCCCAAAGATCAAACAGCAGATGTAATATGAATCCCAGAACACACTAATCAGACAGTTGGAGTCACAAAAGCACACCACTTATTATATTAGGAAAGGTCAAAAATTCTAACCTTTTCAGTATATCTATCTTTCCTAATAAAACTGCTCTTCACCAGGGATAAGATTTTGATTTTGTCATTAAAAAGAAAAAGACCTCTTAAGATACTGACACTCTGGATTAAAGAAAAAGGTGCTGCAAAGTTAGAGCTACTTAAGATAATGGCTTCTAGGACTGAGTTGAGTTGAATATAAATGAAGTCAAGGAATTATTCTCATAATTATATTTAAATTAGACCTGCTGGTATTTAGGGGTTTTTTAAAGTTTGAGTTGTAATACCCAGTGATTTCCTCTAGAGGGAGAATGAAACAAGAATAGGCAAATAGAACATTTATTAAAAAGTGGGTGAATTCGAATGATCCTGAAGACTGTCCCTCAACAGAAAGAAGTCGTTTTGCTAAATCTGTCCTAAACAAAATCATAGATTAGTTTTATGGCAGTATATTTTCGAAGTAGCTGAATTCAGCCTCTGTAATAAACAAAACCATGTTTTTAGTTTCCTTTTAATTTTGAATTAATAGAAAAAACTGTATACACACACATAATTTTACTCAGTTTACTCCTTATAAATTGCAAAAATGTCTATAATACACGTGATGAGCTACTTAAAACATTTTTTTAAAAACTGTGCATTTAATTTTTAGTACTCATGAAATAAAGACGATACCCATTTATTCAAATATACATGCAAAGTACCCTCAGAAAAGGAGGCCTTCTGCAAAGCAGATTAACCAGTGCTACATGAAATATTGCATAAAATTAAGTAGAAAGATAATTATCCCTCCCCCCTCCACAATTTCCTTACGATGGTCAATGATCTGCTAAAATGGTCCAATCTTTTGAATGGAGACCTTTAGAAAAAGTACCAAAATAAGTGTTTATGTGCATTTCACAGGAACTAGAGTCCAGGTAGATTTACTGTTATTACAGAATCTGAAGAAATAAACATCAAAGGCAAATGAGATCACTATCTCCAGAAATAAAAGGCTTCCGCAAGAAAAACAATTGTGAAAGAAAATTGTCCTTTCTCCTAACAATATGGTGATCAGCCTTTCCCGCTCTCTGCTCTCTCCTTATGATGAGGTGATGTCACCGGTCAGAAGCGCTGGCCTATTTTCTGTAGTGCCTATGGTGGGTTGGAGTGGTTGAAAATAAACATCTTACATAACGGGCCGGCTGTGCTTTCTGCCTTTTTTTTTTTTTCCCAAGGAGATTTTCCCAGCATGAATTCTGCATGTACAATTAACATTGGCCAAATTTCAGGTAAAAAATCTGTTAGGTTTATAAGCAGATTTACAAATAAAACCCATGTATGCTGCTTCCTATTCCCCCACAACTTCACCTCCTCTACACAGGCACACACACACACACACACGCACACACACCCTTCCACCTCCACCTCCACACCTCCTGTAATCAAAACAGCTTTGTACTGAGAGAAAAGGGAAAACAGGCAAGTTAAAATTGAAATTGGTCTTCGAACAGTTGAAACAAAATAGAAGATTGCAGATTAGAGCCATTGTCCTGTTCCAGTGATGTAAACCAGACCCCCCTTGGTGCCTCTTTTCTCAGAATTGAAGAAGATGAATCAAAGATTATTAGCCTAGCCAAAAAGAGGTGTCTCTGCTCTAGAGGTCTTTATAATCACGAATAAAGCAAGCTCAGAAGTGGGCATTTTCAATTGTGATTTGTGATAATTAACCAAAAATTCTGGAGTTGTCTGTCATAAATCCTGTTTTGTATGGAGGGGTTTATGAATCTTTAAGCTTTGGTATTTATTGTAGAGGCTACTTATGGAGAGAATATGTACAGCTGTGCATTCAACTTGATTTTCCTAATTCCTGACGGTACAATAAAATGAGAGGTGCCAAAGAGCCGAAGGAGATATGTGATTTAATAGCCTGGATGGAAGTTCATTGAAATTAGCAATATAATTCACAGTGGTTTGGATGGAGCACTTTAACTTCAACTGGAAAAATGGATTTAAAAGATAATATAGAAGGGGTGAGGGAAAGGGGAACGTGGAAAGTGGAGGGGGAAAAGGAGAGATTGAATAAGGGGCATAAAGAGTAAGTATGATTTGTAACAATGAATATGCTAACAAAAAAATAAAATAAAAGATTATACAAATCTTTCCATGAACTTTTCCAAGATGCATCCTGTATCTGACTTTGAATGATCCAAGCCATATATATTTATTCTTTAATTTCACAAAAAAGCAAGATTGAATTATTTAATATGTAACAAAAAAAAGGAAAAAATAAAGCTTCTTGACTTAGAACAATTATTTATTTACATGGCTTAAAGAATGATAATAACCCACCCATATTTTTTGTGTAAGTATGTATAGCTATTTGCATTGAGTGAATAGTATTCAAATTAATTTCCAATTGTTGACTCAAACAAATGTTTTTTGAATACCTATCTTATCTTTAATAATAGAAGGGGGAAGAAAAAATTATGAAGAGAAAATTATTTCAATAATTTATTATCCTTCAGGAGATTTCAAAGTTTGTGAGGAGATGATAAATAAAATATTTACAAAACATTTAGTAATTACTTTTACTATGTAAGATATAAGTGCTCTGGAAGCAAAGTGGAAATATTAGTGAATTAAAAACAGTTATTGTTATTACATGCATTTTTAAGATGTCAAATCTGTTCATACATGACAGAAAATGCTTTATGAGGGCTTATATGGAATTATGATCTCTTCAACTATTTTCTATGAATTTAGGAGAAAAACATTTCTTGAAAAGTATTTTTTGACAATGTCGAAAATCTAGGAAGGTTTACAGCTGTTAATAATTTAAAAGGAACAACAAAAAACATAAAAATCTTTGGATAAATATACTTGTAACAAGTGCATAATTTTAAAAAATATGTGTACAAAATAGTAACTTACAGAAAATATTTTCATCCTATAGTTCTGTGAGAAAATTTAAAAAAAAAATATATATATATATATTAAATTGTGTTCTTTTTCATAAGCTTTGAGTCACCAGTGTTAAAATTGGTGGTGAAAGCTTATTGACAAATTAGTTACAAATTAGTTTTATTTTGCTATTTCTGAGGAAATTCTAACCGAAGGAAATTTAGGTTCTATAGACTCTGGAAAAGGAGGAAGAAACCAAGATTTTTCTTTGTGTAGAATCTCAAGTCCAGATGCCAGCTTTTTTTCTTCATGAAAATTCATAATGTATCTATTATAGCTTCCTAATTAAAGTCACACATGTATGAATAATGTTTTGAAAATCAGTCACTATCCACTTTACATAAGTTAACATATATTACATTTTAGAGTCATTTTCTGCCAAATACCTCAGTGTGCTACATAACTTCCATGAGATAGTAGTGGTGCTACTAATTGATTAGGTTCAGGAATTTTCCAATATTGAAAAAAGCTAGAGTTACATATTTCTTAAAACCCAATATAAACTTCGTGACTAAAAGTGTTTTATTTTCTCATGCTTCCAAAAAACTGTAACTTTTAATTCATTCAACAAATATTTTTTAAACGTCTACTTAAGGCCAGTCACTCTCGAAGGCATCTGGAATATATCTGTGAACAAAGCTAAGGAAATATATCTACTCTAGCTCACTTTCTGGATCAATAGCAAACTAGAAATACAACAAATAGTTTTGTAATGTATTAGAAAGTAGTAAGTGCTGTGGAGAGCAATAGAACAGAAAAAAAGAACAGAGCAGGAAGTGTATTTTTTAAATAGAATGGTCAGGGTTGGCTTTATTGAGAAACTGACATTTGAGGGAATTCATGAAGGTGGTGAGGTAGGTGAGATTCGAGTGACTTACTGCAGTCAAGCAGGGTACAGGATCGATTATCAGAAGTCTGGCTCAGCCATTAACTTAAGCTGATGACCCTGGCCAAGTATTTTGCTTCTTTACTTATAAAATAAGAATAAGAAAAATATCTACTCAAGATTGTGGTGAGGAAAAATAAGACCATTCATTCCACAAGCACAGTGCTCAGTGCCAACCGGAGACTAGGCTCCCAAAATGAACAACACAGTTTTATTCCTTGAGGAACTTAAGCTCATTCCAATAATGATTACTTTCTAGCAATGAACAATGACAGTGCATTTCAAGGCTTTTTGGAGAATGCCGTGTATCTTATAATTGAATAAATATTAAAACATAGAATTGCCTTTCTTATTTGTCATCCTCTTTGACCTCTGCATCACTGCACCTGGCTGACTTGATCTTCCCGAAGCTTCTCTTTAGCTGTCTCTACCCTTCTGTAGCTTCTCCTACCTCTTAATCATTCATTCTCTATTTAATTCACTGATGCCTTTTCTTCTTTTGGATCCTTTCTAAAGAGTATATTTTAAGAATTCTTTCTCAGTCTTTGTTTTTCTCTGTTCATTCTTTCCATGGACAATTTAAGTATTACTGATTTTTAAAGACCACCGAGTTCTCCATCTCCCCCAAATTCCGAATTGAAATATAAGATAAGAATCTGTAGATGGAGAACAAAATCACTCTTATATTGCTGAAGATTATGAAGGCGGGTGTGGGTGCAGCTTTACATGGGAACCCAATGGACTGGCTAATGGGACCTCATAATTCCTTGACCAATCACCACAATTGTGGACAATCACAGATGGTGTTAATCTGATCAGAAGGCTCTGTACCTAAGGCTGAAAATTTGCCCCCTATTTCTTTTCCCATCCCGAATTATGCACAGCAATATTATCCAACATAACATATCATGTCTTCAATAAAATTAAAGGACAACATTAAGACACCCATATGATAGAAAGCATATATTCTTCAGTAAAAGATTTAATCACAATATATAGATGTCTCAAATGTGAATATAAGCTCCCTGACATTTTCAAATTCCCAGAGAGAAGTTAAAGATTAAATAAAATTTCAAGTTGAATTCTAAAAAGCAATGGATTTAAAATCAAAATAAAATTCCACATGACTTAGAATTTCAGAGAAAGAAGAGTCAGAAATTAATTCTCCACATTTCCTACACTTCTTAGCCTTGGCTAGAGAAGTTCTCTATGCCTGGGTAGAGGTGAGGTTCCTTTAGCAGTTCAACACTAGGTTTGCTAGAATGGGTATGGTTCTTTCAAATCTCAGAATTGTATACCTCATTTTTTTAACTAAAAGATTTTTGTTTATAATTTATGTTTCATTAAAGCATAATTTACAAATAGTGAAATGTATCGATCTTAAGTGTACAATTCAATCAATCTTGACAAAAGTATATACTCACACCTGCGTTAGGAAGTAGGGTATTTTTATCACTCCAGGAAGTTCCTTTGTGCCACTTCCCAGGGAAACCTTGTCCATGAAGAAGCAGCCATTGTTCTGATTTCTCTTACCATAGATCAATTTTGCCTGATCAAGAAATACATATACATAGAATTATAAAGTATGTACTTTTTAATGGCTTCTTTCTTTTACTCAGCATAATATTTTTGAAATTCATCTATGTTGTTATGTGTATCAAGTTTATCCCTTTTTATGACTGAGTTGTATTCTACTGTTTGAATATACCAGTTTTTGTTTTTTTAAAAAATTCCATTCTCCTGTTGGTGGATGCTTGAGCTGTTCTAGATTTTCGGAGGTTATGAATACATATATGACATAATTGTACAAGGATTCTTCATTTTTATTTTTCTTGGAAAAATACTTAGTAAAATTCTTGAGTTGAAGACTAGAAGAATATTTAATTTTACAAGACACTACCAAAATTTTTCCAGAATAGATGTATCATTTTATACTCCCATGGCAATATTGAGAATTCTAGTTTCCCTACCTCCCCATCAACATGTGACAGTCTTTTTCATTTTATTTTTATGTGTGTGGCAGTATCTAATTGTGGTTTTACCATTTTGTCTCACAATAAAGACATCCAGATATCCAAGATTATTATAGCACTGATCTCACACCAATTAATATTTTTCAGACAATACAGGCTACAACTCTTAGAGCATTTTTTCTCTTAGGTAAAACTATGAACTCAGTACTCAGCATTGTATTTTTAAAAAATAGCAGAAACTCCTTGGTATTGGAATGAAGGAGAGAATAGATAGAGAAATTTTGCTTGTTTTTAACCTCATTAGGATGTCAGTCATTCTAATCTACCTGTAATTTATAACCCTTGGACTTAATCTCAACCAGAAGAAATCCACCAGCAAGAGGTTAAGTTAAATCATAAGCATTTGCTGTTTTGGGGTAAATAAGATATACATATGTGTTATGTCTTAATTTTAGTTTTCCTCTTTAGTCCCACCATCTTCAATAAGTGGCTTCCAGGGTTTCCTGTTCATCTGACTAAGCTGGTGAAGAAGAATTGTATGAGTACTTTTCTGTTGCTTATAACAGAATATCTGTAATTGGGTAATTTGTAAGAAAACAACATTTATTTCCCACAGTTTAGAGGCTGCAAAGTCCACAGTCCAGAGGGCACATCTGGTGGGGCCCTTCTTAGTGAGAACTCTCTACGGGTTCCCATGGCAACCAGGGTGTCACATGTTGAGAACAGGCTGTGCGAAAGAGTGAACCTTCTCACTTGCTAGCCTTTAAAAGCCATCAGAACCAAGTCCATTACTCCATGAATGGATCAATCCACTCACGAGGGCACAGTCCTCACAATCTAATCACTTCTTAAAGGCCCCACTTTTCAAATACCATAATTGGATTCCCCACCCTCTTAACACTATTACAATAGGGGTACAGTTTCAATGAGTTTTGGGGAGACATTCAATCCACAGCATGAATATAGCAGAAAGGATGACATGAGGAAGGTTTATATGAGCCAGGCATGAAAAAGGTACATCATCTTTTCTACTCATATTCCATCTGCTAAAACTCAACCATCTGCACCTGGCTAACTTCAAGAGACTAAGAAATGAGATCTGTTTGCACCCTGGAAGAAGAACAAATGGGTCCAAACTAGCTAGCAGTCTCTGCACACCTCAGTCTAGCCTGCAGTGCCAGGTCATATGGTGTCTGGATATTTTGTACTGCCCATACACTGAAATTGCCTGTAACTGCTAAAACAGTTATTGGTTTGCCAAAATCTGCTCGAATCTATCTAAAAAGTCCTCAGCCCTTTACTAAGCCTCCTGTGTGCACTTTCACTTCCTAAACACTTTTCACAGGGTATAAGTGTCTTTCCTGTGGTCTGAATGCCTTTGTTTAAGGCCTGTGTTTACTTAGGCCTCTGCCACTATGGAAATATCCCAGTTGGCTATGGACAAAGCTACTACAGTCCGAGGTCACTCACCAAAATGAAAACACCTTTGACCCAAAGTTTTCAGCTTTTGTTCAGGCTGCAGCAGTTCAAAGCATAGAAGCTTTCAAAATCTATGAATGTCAAAACATCCTTCCAACACATAAAATTTAAAGCCCAAAACTGTATTCTCTGGCCAAACCCGATGCTCCATCACTCAATATGTCCTATGTTGCTCCCCCAAATTATTCTTGTTTTATTTTTCAATGTTCTCAGCCAATATATATATATTAAAAATGCCAGATCTTGATATTGTTCTTTCAAAAGTTACAATTCCCAATTCCTCACCCTGCAGCAGCAGAGGCTGCCCCAGCACAAGTACCAGTATTTGGGAAAGTAACTGAAAGCATGTACCAACTTCCAAGGATGAAAAAGGGGAATGTACGGCCAAGGAGGCCAGGTTCATTCTTTCTACATCTAACAATCAGATAAACTATCCACATCTCCTGGTGCTGGGTAAGTGGAGGAGCAGGAAACTCTAAGAGGTACAATACCTGAGCATCCATAATACATATAAACGGTGCTGAAGAAGTGGTTGCCCTACCCTTACGAACAATAGCAGTGTCCATTTACCTGGCCCCTTATCTCCTAAGCTCAAGAAACTTATTTGCAACTACTTGATGGATATCTTCATTTGGACATACCAAGAGCATCTTAAAATAAAGGCTAATTTTGTTTTTTTATTTTTATTTTTAACTGATTCCCCTATTCTCATAGTTACCCCAGTTTGAAAACTTAAAGCCATCCATGAATCTTTACTATTTTAAAAATGTGATGTAGACACTCTTGCCCCAAATGTTTCTCATATATGTCATGTTTTTTCTACTGCCACTCCTCTAGTTAAGACAGTAACTGCCTCCTTAAAACACTGCAAAAGCCACCTAATAGATTTCACAACCATTTCATAGACTACATATGAATGCTAGGTTTATTATCCTAAAATATAGCTCTAATCAGCTCTAATCATGGGTCTCTTTTGCTCAGAAATTTTAATGGCTTTTATAAAATTATGTTTAGCCCTTTTGAGGATATTTACATCTCTTTGGTTACCCAGAAACTTGAAATGCTTTCTTTATATTTAAGGAATTTTCAATCTTAAAAGTCCATGCTTCTCAAGGCAGAAAGTATGCAATCTATCAGACTATATCCCTAGAGATTTTAATTTAGAAGGCAGTGACATAAAGAAGGAAGGTTCTTTCTTTAGAGGAAGTAGAATGTGGTATACAAGCATCCACAGTTTAGAAATAGCTCAGGTTAAAATCCTACTAGTAACATCCTGTAGCCAGCACCAGTGATGAAATCTGAGGTCCCTTTTCCTAGCAGCAGGAGTAGCAGTAGAGTCTCTAATGGAACAGCTCAGTAGCCCCTGACTGTGTCTCCTAATTCTCTTATCTAAATATTCTTCAATCATCTCACTTTCTCTCTAAACTACTTCATATCTTTTATTTATGTTTTCTGTTTAAACCAGTTCATATCTTTAATATTTTTTCTGTTTAAACTAGTTAAAGCATATTACAGTATTAACACGTAAAAACTCTACTTGATACAGCACCCCCAACCTGGTGTTATCCTCTTTTCAAAATCATTCAATGGCTTCCTATTGCTCTTAGAGTAAAGGTCAAAAGACTTGAAGTGGGCCTCAGGGCCCTGCATGTTCTTGTCCCTAATCTGGCCCTAACCTGCTTCCTCAACCTCATTTCTCACTACCTACCCTGTCACTACCAGACAGGAGCCAAATTGACCTTCCTTCAGGATCTTGAACTAAGCAAGCTTATTCCTGCCCCAGGACCTTTGAATGTGCTGGAAACAACAACCCCTGTGCCCCTCCTCTTCTTGCCAACTTTCCAAACCCCTTTTATCTGATTAATGCCTGAATATCTTTCAGATCTCAGCTTAAATATCCCTTTCTCAGAGAAACTTTTGTTGACTCCATAGAGGGTACCAGGTTTCTCTGTTTCATACTTAAGCATTATCTTTAATTTTTTGAAAGAAATTACCACAAATAAAACTAATTAGCTATTTAAGTATTTTGTTGACTGTCTCTTTCCCTCTAAAATCTAAGCTTCATGGTAGAGAGCCTGTCTGTCTTATTCATTACTGTTTCTCTCAGAATTCAAGAGAATGAATACTTAGCATTTAGTAAATGTTCAGTAAATACTTGTTGAATAAATATATCCAACCTTCAAGACTCTCCACAGTATGATCCCCAACATACAACACCAGCTTAGACTTACAAAAAAGACTAAATTTCCTCAAACCCGCCTCACAGTCCCACTGCAAAACTGTTTCTCACAATTAATCTAGTACTTGAAATATCCTTGATGCCTTGTGTAGATCTAAAAGTACCTTAACTATTTTTCAATGCCAACCCGTAAGATTGCCATTTTCTCTGTAAATCCATTCCTGATACCTTCACAAATTTTCATCTCTTCTTTCCTCCTTTGTATTCAAACAGAACAATGCGCCTTGATACATTCTTCATTGCAGTACGGTTATTTGTGTTCCTTCCTTGCGCCTCAATAAAACTGTAGTCTTCCTTAGTGCAGAGAATTATTCTCTATTGCTATATCAGTGCCTGCTACAGTGCCTCGCAGAAAAACCCTTTAGTACAACACTGACTGAATTTAATACCACAGGAAATAAGGCTAAATCTCACTCAGCCATAGACCTAGAAACTAATCAATGAAGATTATTAAAAACCCCAGTCTCAAGATTTGATTTATATCAGTCTGTTGATACCAACCTGATGTAAGCTGAGCCTGCTTCCCTTGGAAGGCCTCCTCTTCTCTCTTTTTCTTTTCCTTTTCTCTTTTTTTCTCATATTCCTTTAGAATACAGGCAAAAATGGTGCAATGAAACAAGCACTGTACTTGAAGTAAGGAAAGTCTGAATTGAAGTGTTAGCTCTGCTCCTTACAAGCTTTTACCATGAACTCTCTCCTAGACAGTTCCAAACACATGCTTCAAATTCAATACCTCCTGCATTTGTAAAGCACTCTAAAGTTAATACACTGCTTTCATTGACATTTAATGGATCGTCCCTTAGATGCTATGCAGATGCTTTAAAAAGATCAAATTATCTTTACCTCAAAACCAGCTGCTGGTACTTATTAACATATATTTTTTCAATTATTTTATTGTCCCTCTGGCACTAAAGAAGGAAAAGTGGTGTGTCACATCTAGTAAGTACTAAAGTCCAATAAACTGCTCCTTCATAATTTCTCCTATTTCCATTTTTACTGCCACCTCTCCTATTTGAGACCTTTGCCCATTCAAATCTAGATTGATACAAATAATTTCAACTTAACTGTTCTCCACGTCTCCTGGAAGAAAAATCTAGCACAGTCATTGTAACTTACTGAAACACATCTTTATTTGACCACTCCCGGTGGAAAAGTGTTTAGTAATTCTCCTCTGAGAATAATCTAGATGTTGTGTTGTCTAAAACACAAGCTATCAGCCACATATGGTTACTTAAATTTAAGTTCATTAAAATTGAATAAAACTAAAAATTCAGTTTCTCAGGTGCACTGGCAATGTTTCAAGTGCTCAATAGTCATATGTAGCTAGTAGTTAACAGCTTAGACATAGAATATTTCCATCATAGCAGAAAATTCTACTGGACAGTACTAGATTAATCTCTGTAGCCTGTATGCAAGGCCTGAACTTCTGTATTCAACCTCATTATCCACCATTTAAACACTTATCATTCCCGTTTGAATCCTTCATTCCATGTATAGTGGTTTACCTGCTCCCCATCCATTCCCATGCTTTGTGTGTGCTTTCCCCTGGGATGTTTTCCCTTCTTACTCTCTTTCCAAATCCACCCCTCTAAGAGTCCCAGGGGCTCTCACTGTTGGAGTCTTTCAAGTTCATGGCTAGCACTTGAGAGCAAAGGTCTCCGTAAGTGTTGCAAACCTCCTCTACCCGTTCAACCCGCTGTGATTTTTTATTCTCACCTCTGAACAGCTATAGCACTGATCAGTGCCTCTTCAAGCATGTGACAACCTTGTGTTGTTTATTTGACCAGTTGTGTGGTGTCCTGGAAAAAACAGAATTTTCATTCAGAAGATACACTTTTACATCTTGGCCTACCCCTATGGCTGTGGGCAAATAACTAGTTTCCACTTCTGTAAAATGGAGTTAAAAAATAGCACCAAAACTATTTCTTTCACTGAGTTTTTCTAAAGTTTAAGTGCATGTGTCCCTGAATGCTCTGAAGCCCGATACAAATAGTCCTGGTGATAGAAGTCATTAATATTGCTTTTGTTCTCGGTATGTAATTTTCTTCTTATCATTTTCAATAATAATTCCATGCCAGATTGTACATTCTACCTCCAGCAGTGCTATGCAGAAAGCAAATTCTTAATATAAATATTTACTGAATTTGAACAAAAAAAAAATTGAACATATGTATCTATATTACAAACATTACATTTAGATCTTCATCTAAAATTTAAAATGTATATATTTTAAATGCAAGCTATTGAGAAGCAAATGTCTACAGAGTAGTGCATTTTTAATAAAATGTGAGTTTTTTTCTCTCAGTGATTAGAAAATGTAAAAATAACTTATCCAGATAATTCTATCAATTACTTCTACTCTCTCCTTATTCCAAGATTTCTAAACTAACCAGATGTGAGAAGAGGTAAATATAATTGTTCCAAGAAGTGAAGAGGAGAAATGAAATCATCTTTTTTTGTCTCTGGTGGAAAATGTGCTTTTTAATTCCTGGGAATAAGTGACACAAAAGCTGAAATAGAATTTGGTGTCTCAGAAGTAGTGATACCAAAAATATCTCAGCATTGCTTAACATGTTAGTAAATGAATGACTGTGAAGCAAATTAACTAGAGCATGTAGATGTGTTTGGTAGACTCTTAACAATCTTTTTAGCTCCAGGTAAACAAAATGTTCAGGGTGGAGTTGAGAGGGTGATTTAGTCAGGCAGTGATTTGCAAATGCTTCTCATATGGAAAGAGAACATCAAACACTTTCTCCTGGTAATTGCCCTATAATTTGGTTTCTTTGGTTACACACACACATGAAGGAACATACACATACAGTTTGCATATATATGTGCATTTGTGTTTGTCTATAGTATATATTTGAGTGTATACATAATTTGTAGATATTTGAATCACAGATCACATAAGATATAAAATGCTGCTCTATTTGGTGATGATTTCTTAGACTGAGTGAAAATACTTAACATTTGACATTTCTGAGTTATAACAATACACTAAAACTTAGCCGTTTGCCTGAGAAATGTACAACTCCTACATTAGAAGAATGGGGTACAAGAAGAGTTCGTTAATTAAATAAGCTATAGATACTATATCTGTGTCTATGTATACATATAGCATATATGTACATATAGTGCTTGTGTGTGTGTGTTGGTGTTATATATACATACATACATATATATATATATATATATATATATATACACACTTACATACATACACACAGAGACATATTATTAATCAAAACAATTTTAACCACCATGACAATCAATGCTTCTGAGGGATAAACATCCTCAGAATTTTAACTTGGCGCATTAAAAATATTTTTCCTCTACAACAGAGAATTCTCCCCAGTCCCCCTGACACACACATACTTACTCTCAATTGATTTGGTGGGGGGGGGGGGATGCCTAGCATCCATTTCTCTTCTTTTCACTCAGTTCACGTGATTTGGATTGAGATGACCCTAATCCCAACTCCAAGAAAAATAAAGTGACATAGAGTGCAACCGATCAGCATGTTCCATGTCATTAGCAAAGTGATTGGTTCAGAGATGGGCACATGGCCCTATTTGGGGCCATGAGTTTCAAGCCCAAGATTTGGGTCATACTGTTGCAATCAGAGAATGCTTCTTCATGCCAGTCTTTAACTATGAGAATACAAACCTGAAGCCTCAGACAGCCATTTCACCTCCATAAGGTAAAACTGCCTAGAAATGGCATCAGTGTCAAGGAAAGCACAGCCAAGAGCTACAGAGAGGAAAGATGTCAGTGCCTAGTCTTAGAGGAGGTGTCCACAGATAAGTGAAAGGGGAAAGCCATAGTCTGAAACAGATGCTTAGCAAACTGACATAATGTGAATACTATGAGCCATTTGAGTGCCATAGGCTGAGAGGTGGTTTTGAACAGTATTATTGGTGGAGATGGGATCAATATATATCTTAATGACTCAGTACTATTGCATGGTGGGCATGACATCATGATGAGGTGACTGATTTTTTTAAAGAAATTGGGGAATAATTGAATAATACCATCTTATCTTTAAGCCTTCCTCCAAAGCCGGGGCCTCATTTAATGCCACAGAATGAAGCTGTCAAGGAAACAAAAAGACTCAGAAGGGACAGTAAAGTTTCACCATCTCTCTTCCTCTCTAAGCTGTAGCAGAGCCCAAGGGAGCTGAGCCTCCTGTAAGGAAGCAGGGAGGGATTATAAAAACCTCTTCTTGCCCCAGGCTTTTTCCAAATGTGGGCAATATTCAAGAGGCAGTACCATCACAGCTGTCCTTTGGGGTTGGTGGTGTTCTCCTTGGGAAGACACAACAGGGGCAGGACATGAAACAAGAGGCTTAGAACTAATCATGGACTCTGGGCTTTGAGAGAGGAAAGTAAAAAGGATAAGGGGTTTCCTTTCTGCTGTTTGGTCCATTTAGCAGGATAGAAAACCATATTAAGAATTAATGGATGTATTCCTTTAGACGTACTTGGTTTCAAGTAATCAAAATAGACAATGACTAACTTAAACCACAATGGCATATATTGAAAGCATATTTGGATAGTTCATGGAATTCAAGCAAATACTGAAATAAATCTCTAGAAGAGTATAAACCAGTGCAGTTCAAGGGGTCTCAGCAATGGAAGTCTGGAAAACTTTTTACTAGAGAGTTGGCATTGAGGTAGGAAGAATTTTATTAGCCTTGACTGAAGCTTTGGAAGGAGGCCAAAATCACTTTGGGTCCATATGGGGTATCAGGAGTGGTTGCATCGGTGAGAAATTATAAAAGAGCAAAAATGGTTTATATTATAAGGGGGAAAAATTTGACCAAGGAGAAAAGAGTAAATTTGGCCAGTATAATCCTATATTACATCTGTGAAATGTCACTGAAGTTGTAGGTAGCTGCATGGATTGCAAAACCAATAGATAAGAAAGAAACTACCCTCCCCCCCCGCCCCACTGAAAGTGAAAATTAAAATACCTATGTGCTGGTCATCGGGGACATAAGTGAGTAGGAACAACTTGGCATTCTTGAGTGGAGAAAGGCTACAAAGGATAGAAAATTGCTTAAAGAGGAAAAGAAAGCAACCTTAGTCCTCGAGTATAGCATAAGTAAGAAAAGAAAGGCACAGGATACGTTAGGGGCTTTGTATTAACCTGGCATTTAATAGACTAAAAACTCCTAATTCAGTTGTGATTATGTGGGTTAAAACAGTTGAGGACATAGAGCAAGCCACTGGAATTTTATGGACCATGGTTGAATCATTCTTCATGATCATCTGGATTCCTTTTCTCAATTCCTATTCCAGATGACTAATTCTATTTCTCTTGAGACAATAGTTGAATGGAAACAATACAGGGTTATTACAACACCTACTAAATGAATTCTCTAAACTGTATATTAATTGTTGCTTGAGGATTCAATGAGATAACACATGTAAAAGTTCTGGTCACTCATTAGATTCTTAGCAAATGTTATTTTCTTTTCCTTGATTTTCCTTTCGATGCTGTGAGAGAGGTGCCCAGAAGGGTACATATTCATATTCTAGTCTCTAGGAAGGTACATCATCCATTATACATATGTGGCAAACTTTGGGATAAGTTTGTGAAGAAATCCTGGCTACGCTAGGATTCATTTACTCTTTCTTTCTTCATATATATTAGATTTTTTTTCAAAATAACAGTTAAAAATTTTAAATTAAGAGAAAACTTCACTCTACATATAGACTTGGCATAATAATCCAAGGAAAACTCCTTTTTTTTGGCTTGAAATCTGTTTTATTATTAACATCATGACTCATGTTTTCTTTGTACTTGCATTTTCCTGTTATTTCTTTGCCAGTTCTCATTTTAACCACTTAAGTTTCTCCGTTTTAAGCATCTCTTTACATAGTCTTGAATTGGGTTTCTCTTTGTTACCCAAACCTATTTAAAAAAAAAAATGTGCAATAAGTTCACATTATTGATATGACTTAGTTCTACAATTTTATTTTATTTATTTATATCTTTCACATCATGGTTTGATTTCTCTATGATTTTGGTATTTCTTTTGATATTTAGACGGTGTATACTTTTCTCTAGTTGTTGTCTTTGCGTTAATAACTTTATATAATACCCTTAAATTACTTTTTTTTTTTTTTGGAAATTCAGTTTTTACTATCAGCAATATTGAAATTAGGCAACACCTGCTCTTTCCTCACTTCTCTCTTTTCTTTTCTCTCTCTCATTTCCAGTTTTAATCATTGCCTTAATTTAGTTTTAATTCCTAAGTATAAGGCCGGCCCGTGGCTCACTCAGTAGAGTGCGGTGCTAATAACACCAAGGCCACGGGTTCGGATCCTATATAGGGATGGCCGGTTTGCTCACTGGCTGAGTGTAGTGCTGACAACACCAAGCCAAGGGTTGAGATCCCCTTACCGGTCATCTTTAAAAACAAAAATAATTCCTAAGTATACTTTTACTTAATATGTGAGTTTCAACTTATACATTACACTTCCTTTTAATATCTATGAAATATCAGAAAACAAATTCTACTTTCCATTGATTCTATCCCTTCTCATATTTTTGCTGTAGAATATCTTTTTTTGTAAAGCATAATACATTTATATGCTAGTCTGTCAAGGTTCATCTGCATCTTTTTGTCTTGATTCTACTGTTAAATATATTCAGTTCAAAATCCATAGACCTTACGATGAAGCATCTCTAGTCATTTTGTCATGGCAAAGGCTCATTCTCTACTAGATTACTGAGGAATTGCTCATGGGAATTATATTCCCAAGGTGTCTAGCCTGTTCAAAATTTCATTTGATGGTTGTTAATGGCCTTACATTTGAAAGATACAAAAATTCATGTCCCATATTTATTTTCTGAGTGTTGTAAAAAATGTTCTAACATTTCCTAACTTAAAAATATATTTCACTGTTTTCCTTTAATGTGGTAAAATTTACAGACATTAAAATTCACCAAATTCATTATTTTTAGTGCACAGTTCTGAAGCTTCCAAATCCATTCAGGTTGTCAGAATTCAGTTCCAAATGGTTATAGGCTGTGAGCTAGGAGTTGTTCTCAGTTTCTAGAGATTCCTGTATTTCTTGGCTCATGGCCTCTTCCTCCATCTTCAAAGCCAGCAATGGCAGGTTGAGTCCTTCACATGCCTGGAATCTCCCTGACTTCTTCTGCATCATCACTTCCGCCTTCCTCTATTACTAAATTTCTCTGACTGACTCTTCCACCTTCCTCTTCCGTTTTAATCACTTTGTGATTAAACTGGGCCTATCCAGACAATCCGGAATAATCTCTCTATTTTAAGGTCAGCTGCTTAGTAACTTTAATTACATATGCAAAGTCCTTTCACAAACAGTACCTAAATTAGTGTTTAATTACATTATTTTTATAACAGAAATGAGAATCTCAGGTCGATATATGTAGATTTCTGCTTACCACATACATACAAGAAAGAACTCACTCGATTTCACTCACAAGGGAAATACAAATAAAATATACACTGTTATAACATTTTTCACCTTCTATTTCGGCAAAGCTCAAAGAGTATGATAACATACTAATGACGAAGAGGAGTAACAGGAACTTGAATATACTGGGAGTTTTAATTGGCATAACATCAATAGAGGGTAACATGGCAAACCTATCTCAATTACAGAAATATTTACCTACTTATCCAGAAATTCTACTTCTAGAACTTTTTCCTCCAGATATCACATATGTATGAAATGACCTATGTACAATACAAGTTTGCTTACTGCATGTTGACTTTTGTCGCAGAATATTGAAAGTAAACTAAAGGTCATGCTGTTGATATTAACAGAATGCAATACATAAAATACAATAGAATACATAAAAATAAGTAGGAACTTCTTTATATAGTGTTATGAAATGATAAGTGAGATATAGTATTTTAAAACGAAGTTACAGAACAGAGAATATTGTATGCAACAAGTTGTGCAAAAAGAGGAGGAGCAGAATATATATATACCTATATGCATTTGCTTTCTTTTGCATAAAATATCCCCAAAAGTAACATAAGAGAGAAACATAATAATCAATGCCTTCATGGAAGAGAAATTGTAAGCACCTGGTGGCAGGGATAAAACCTTTTGGAACTTTTTGCATCTTGGACCTTATGAATGTATAACTTATTAATAGCTAAATAAATAAATAAGCTATGTAATTTTTTTCTACCAAAACCATCATTTCTTGAAAGTAGATATTTTACTGGAGAAACAGGCATTTAATGAGCACTTACTATATACCAAACAGCCTGCAGAGCTCCTTCTAGGTATCACCTCTTTCCATCCTCATAACAGTCTATATGGCTGAGAATATTCTCCCATTCTACTCTTGAGAACACTGAGTCTCAGAAAGATGCATTATGGTCCAGGGCAGCATAAGTGCTAGGACATTTGGTCAGAATTTGACACAGGGCAATTTTATATCAGTTCTTTGTTTGTTTCCCTTTTTTTGGCGCCAGCTGGTGCAGGGATCCAAATCCTTGACAGTGTTATCAGCACCAGCTCTAATCAAGTGAGCTAACTAATCAGCCCCTTATATCACAATTTTAACCAGTGTATTCTGAGATGACTACATAACTGTAAAAGAAAGAATACTGTGTGATCTTGGAACAAAGAATATTCTTTTTAGACATATTTATCTTTATGTAAAATTAATTCTTGCCCTATTTCCCACTTTGTGTTTATAGTGGCATTTGTCCCCAAATTAAAGTTTCAGAAACACTGATTGAGTCCAGTCTGCAGTCAGATACTGAAGTCGTCTCTATAACAGCTTCCACAGGGAGACCCAATGTCTCTCCTTGAAAAACTTTAGCCAGTGAACTTTCCCATAAAGTGACTTTCTCACAAAGCAGTCCACTCCACGTATTAAGGCAAGTTTCAGTGCTAGAAAGTTTGTGTTACATTGGCCTGAAATATGCTGCCCTTGCAACCTCCCTGCCTTTGTCCTGAATTTGCCTTGTGGGGCCACCTCCAAAGGGCGAATTGATCCCTCTTCCGTAGGACAACTCTTGAAGTACTCAAAATATTTCCCTGAAACCTTCAGAGATTCTCTGTGTCTCATACAACAGGATTGCAAGTCTCTCATCTGTATAAAACAGGTTACTGTCCTCTAGGGTCACTCCAGTTTGTCAATGTTTTTGATAGAATATTTTACAAGGGAAGATTGTCCACCAGAAAGTAGTAGGGAGTATCGTTTCCAGTTGCTGAATATCACCCCAGTAACACAGACAAATTAGATTACTTTATGACTGGAGGATCAGCCTGCTAACTTGTATTGAGCAGGCAGGCAGATACAACCCCTCATTATTTTTCACATTTGCAACTCAGGTTTCCCAACACACACACACACACACACACACACACACACACACACACACACACACGAGAGAGAGAGAGAGAGAGAGAGAGAGAGAGAGAGAGAGAGAGAGAGAGAGAGGGGGGGGGGGGGGGAAGGGAGGGAGGGAGGGGGAGGAGAGAGAGAGAGAGAGAGATTTCTTTGCCTTAAGGGCAAGATTTTATTATTATACATATTTCATTTAATTTCTTTTAGAGTCAGCTTGTTGAAAAGAAGGAGGCTAAATTCAGAGGAATAAAATTGAGAACATAGGGAGAAGTTAAAAATAGAAAAAAGAAACCCAAAAAAGAACCTAAAATATATGCCAGTATAATTTAGGGTTTTCTTTTTTCATTAATGATCTATGTATTGCAGCTCCTGAATTTTTGTACTAATATTTGATATACTTTGTTAACATCTAAACATGAGACCACTAATAAAATTACATCATTAAATTATATAAATAGCTAACATTTATTGAAGCATATTGTGTTCCAGGAACTATTATAAAGACTTTCAATGAGATGTATTATTTTATTCACAACAACCTTGTGATTTAGACAATATATTCTCTTCATTTTTAAAGATGAAGAAACTGAGGCCTGAAGGGATTAACTAACTTGCCCAAGATCATAGAACAAATAGTCAGTGTAGCTGATATTCAGAGTCAAGAAGTTCAGTTTTGAAACAAATGACATATTGTCAATTATAAAATCCTTCTGTGAAGGGTTATGCTTGCATGAATCTCTTCTTGTAGGAGGGATAAATATTGAAATCCAGAAATATGTAGAATCAATAATGACTATAGATCAGGGAAAAGCAGCATTAGAAATAAGCAAAAACTTAAAAACAGGAAGGAAGCAACAGGGATAGTGGCTGGGTGCATACGCTCTCAAATCACATAGACTGGATTTGAATTCCACTCTGCTGCTTTCCAAGGGGGAGGACACAGGCAAGTGGCCTGACCTGAAGTAAGCCCCAGTTTCCTCATCCACAAAATGAGGGTAATAATATCTCCTTCAATGGACTCTTACTAAGAACAAATGTGATGATATATGTAAATCACTTCACAGTGCTGAACACGTAGTATGCACTTAATAAATGATGGCTATTATATTATTATTATAGTCAAATTTGAGTCATGACACTGGAAGGAGCTTATGTCTGGTAAATTTAATTTTCTCCCTCAGTGAAGTTGCTCATGTCCCTAACCTCCAGTAGTGCCTAATTCAGGAATGTGTGCTCAATAATTAATCATAGATTATATTTTATTGCATTAGCTAATGTTGCTTTCCACTTTTAGCTGTTTCATAACTTTATGGAGAATTTGTCATTTTTTCATTAACTGAAAAAAATGTTAAATAAGAAATCTAGAGAATATTGTTTTCTACCATTCTTAAATTAAAGGACATGTTTCCTTCCATGCTAGACTATTTATCTTTTATTATAAAGTCTATCAAAATATCTCTAAACAATGGCAGTTTCTGTGGCTGGAGAGCAAATAGAGTTTAAGATAAAAATTCAACAGTACATAGCTGAGAGTGTAGGACGGTCATAGGACTTTTATCAAGGCAGAATCATACATGAAAAGAAAACATTTTTGTTTGAAATGGGGTTATTATTTTATTATTTACTTAGATATCAGTACTAACTTATTTTCACATTGTTTGCAACGTTGTTTATCATTCAATTTGTTAGGCACAACCATTAGGATCATTTCAGATTTCCAAGGACTTGTGTCTCCCACGAAAAAGTCTCTTCAGGTATGAATGACAGCACTCCAGAAATGATCAATCCATAGCCAACTCCATTCTTCTTGAAATAGAAGATTGATAAAAATTATGTGCATACTTTAAAAGTTATAACACAAGACAATTTCACCAGTGAAGACGTATCACTGGATAGTGAAGCTGAATTTGAAATCAGACCCTGTGACTTCTCTGCTTTAAAATGGATTATCTTCCTGTCGAATTTAGAATACAGTCTGTATTCCTTACCAAGATCTTTAAGGTTCTCTGTAAATTTGTTCTTGCTTGGGCATCCTGCCCCTGTGCACTCTCCTCTAACCACACTGGCATTCTTTCGTGGCTCCGAACTTTCCTGGCTTCCTGCCTTTGCAGGCCTCCTCCCGTAAATCTCACCTCTCCCCAAACCTTTACTTGGATGGTCCTTCTTGGGTGCCCTTCAAGTCTCACCTCAAAGGCCTGCTCCTCTGATCTTCCTACCCTGATCATCCAGTCTAAACATGATCCGCCTACTCCAGTCATAGGCTGGAAAAACTCTGCTGCATTTTATTTATAAAGATCATGATTTGAAATTACCTTATTTATTTGTTTACATGCTTATTGTCTGCCCCTACTAAAATATAAGCATCATGACAGCCATAAATGTATCTGTTTTGATCTCTGCTGAATTTTCAGGGCCTAGAGGAGTGTCTGATATATAGCAGATCCCCAAATGTATTTATGTAATTCAATTATGGGGGATTTAAAGGCTTTTTTCCCCTACATTGTGGGTTTTTAAAATATATTACAATTAGCACAATAGCATGTTGGCTCTGTCTACTCTGGAATTAAGGTGCTCAGGTTTTCAAACCCCAGCTCTGCGGCTCACCACTCTTTGTTCTTCTACCTATCAGATAATATCTATCTCACAGGGTCATTGAAAGGATTGCCTGCGATAACGAACATAAGGTATTCAGTACAGTAGGCTCTCAGTAAATATTAACTATAATTATGCATTTCTTTTGTATTCAGAAAGCCTTATTGTTTTAAAAGTTTTATCACATACAAATTTAAAGTAGAACTTAGAAGATTCTCCTGGTTAATGTGTGTGTTTCTTCCTATTGTCAATTCATATTTGCTTTATTCTAGGGTTAGCAATATGCAAGTTAGCATCCTCTTTTCTCTTTGCAATTGTTGTGTTCTAGAGGTGCTTGTCTACTCTATGGATGCAACTTTTGTTTTCTTTACCAACCATTTTTGCTGCATTTTTTAATACGTCAAATAAGTACATTTCTCTAAAGAACAGCTTTGTGGTAGAAACTAGAAATATGATCCCAAGCTATATGGAAGAGCAGGTAAATATTAAATGCATTAAAATTTATATAATTACAATCTGAGATAAATTATGTGAAGGAAACAGGGTAATAAGAAAGTTTATTTTAACAGGATTCGAGTTACATTTGGAAGCAAGGAAGAGTGATAGAAGGCAACCTGAAATAAATGATATTTGAGCTGAAATTTAAGGGTGAGCCAGGCAGAATCTGGAAGGTGCAGTGCTCTAAGGAGAGAAAACCAAATTTGCACAGTTTCTGAGAAGTGAGGAGAATCAACATTTAAAGAAAAAGCAAAAAGCTTGATGTAGGGTAATGAGTGGGGATCAGACGGTTAGAGATGAGGTCATAGAGGAGACTGAGGCCAAATCTTTAGTACCTTGCAGACAACATTAGGGATTTAGGATTTTACCTTTTATGCAATCAAAATCCATAAAGTTGTTATGTATAAATGAGTATTCAGATCCTATTTGCGTGTTTAGAAGCTTACTTTGGCTGCATTGTTGAAGATGGATAGGAAGGAAGGCAGAGCAGCCTATCTCATTAGTCTAGGGTAGAGAGATGGTGGCTTAGGACAGAGAGAGGCAGTGAGAGACAGAGGTGAAAGGAATCAGGAAATATTCCACTTTCAGCCTTGAAGCATCAGAAGTTAGCATAAAATATGTTGAGTCAAAAGCCTTTAATTAAATAAATATGATGCTGAAAAATCACCTAGCTAAAATCACTAACCAGTCAATCCCAGGAAGTAGTTATTGACTGCTAGGTGTGGATATGGTAATGATATTCCTCATTAACTCCAGTATAACAGGTGCAGAAAAGAGTAACATTAAGTAGCCAACCTCCTAAAAACTTTTAACTTAAATGTAAGATATGTGTTTTGATTGGTAGTTTTTCCTGGATATAATATCCAGCTGTATTGAAGTGTGTTCTCCAGTTATAAGAAATAGGATGACAGTTCATTTCAACAAACATGGATTCAACACTGCCTGTGTTCCAGACAATACAAAGATCAAAAGACATGTCTTTATTAAGAAATGTAGTAAATGCACTTTAATTCTGGCATGTGTAATAGTTTATCATAGACTGGTTTTAAGGAACAGCTAAACCTGCTGGCTAGCTAACCTTAGAATGGCATTTTTATAGCAATTAGGCTAAAAATAAAACCATATATTTTTGATTATTCTCCAACATTTACATGAACAAAATAAAAGATAAGTAGGTATGTAGATCAAATATTATGAGTGGTATGAGAGTAGGTGCTGTGCCCATTTTGTTCAATATTGTGTTTTTAAAATTTAGCTCATTATCTAGGACATGGTACATATCTGTTAAATTAATAAAGAACAGAATAAGGGAATGCTTAAATTCTGCTATGTGGGGTAGAATTTAAAACCCCTGCATCCGGAAAAGCCCATCCCGATACCTATACATTCAAAATCAAATCAGGCACAGAGACTAAATAATTGGTAAGAGCTGCCCTTCACTTCTTTTCAGATAAAATTTCCTTTTCATTCTTTTCAGCCCCAAATTCTAGGATTTTTCCTGAGAGCTCATTACAATGATCAGTGTATTAGTCCTTTTCGGTTGCTTATAACAGAATACCTGAAACTGGGTAATTTATAAGCAAATAAAATTTATTTCTTACAGTTTTGGAGGCTAGGAAGTCTAAGATCCAGGGGGTGCATCAGGCAAGGGCCTTCTCCTTGGTGGAGACTTTTTGAAGAGTCCTGAGGCAGCGCAGGGTGTCACATAGCAAGTGGGGACAGTGTGTGCTAATGTGCTGCTTCCTCTCTTTATAAAGCTGCTAGTGCCAAGCCCATGATAACCCATTAATCCATTAACCCATAAATCTATGAATATATTAATTTAGTCATGAGCCTTTACAATCAAATTACCTCCCAAAGGCCCCACCTTTTAATACTGCCACATTGAGGATCAAGCTTCCACCTGAGCTTTGGAGGGGACAAACATTCAGACCTCAGCAATCAGCAAAAAAAAAAAAAACTTAGTAAAATGTTCTGCTCATTGGTTTTTCTAAGGTTCACTTCTTTGTAGGTATTAACCCACCTTCTGTCTGGGAAAGAAGTCAGACCCTAAACTTTCACAAAACTTTTTCTCTCCCAAGTCTGGTAATCAATTCAATTTGATTGCAAAATTATTTCTCTACATCTGCTATGCATTGGGTATTTAAAAGTTGTTGAGAAATAAAAATGAATAAAATGAGGCCTGTGATCAAATATTTCTCATATTATTTGGGGAGAAAAAGAAGTAAACAAACAATTATAACACAGCATGCTATGTGCTACGAAAGAATGCCATCCAAGCCCTGGAGAAACATGTCTCAGTCAGCTCAGGTTGCCACAACAAAATACTATAGACTGGGTACTGTAACAACAGACATTTATTTCCCATTGTTCTGGAGGCTGGAAAGTCCAAGGTCAAGGTTAGGACAAGGTTTGATTTTTGGTGAGGGCTCCGTGTCTGGCTGGCAGACAGCTGCCTTCTTGCTGTGTCTTCACATGGGGGAGAGAGAGAGCAAGCCCTGGTCTATCTCGTTCTTCTTATAAGAACACCAATTTCATCAGATTAAGTCCCCACCCCTAAGATGTCATTTAAACTTTATTCTTTCCTTAAAGGCCTGATCTCCAAATAAATTCACATTGGTGGTTAGGGCTTCAATATATGAATTTTGAGGTACACAATTCAGTTCACAGCAAAGCATCAAAGTCAGAGGAGGGGTTGATAGACACCGTGGAGAAACAGCAACCTGGGAACAGTCCTACACATTAGGGAAATGGTTACGAATTTGTATGTAGAGGGGACAGTGTGGCACATATGGAGGCAAAACTTGAATGAAGAGTATTGGTGGCATACAAAATGTTTATCAGAGAGTGGGGCCACTGTCAGGGCCTAAAGATATACATTCAGGAGTCATCAGCATGTTAGACTGAATGAGATTAACAAGGTAGTGAGTGTAGATAGAGAAAAGGCCCAGTGATTAAGCCCTGGGGTGGAATGTCAGTAAGTCGAATTTGCTGAGAGGAGGAGGATCCAGCAGAGGAGACTGAGGAGTTAGCAGTGAGCTGTCTGGGAGGAGCCCAGCAGAGAGTGTTCCTGGATATGAAGCGAAGCTTGAATTTCAAGGAGGAGGGTCAAGGATCCAGGGTGTTAAATATTACTGATAAATGTAGAAAGACATGCAAAGAGGACTGACATTAGATTAGCAAAGAAGATATTAGTAGTAGTAACTTGGACCAGAGTAGTTTGCCTGTCATTGTAGAGGAAAGACCTGGCTGAAATGGATTCAAGGAAGGACATGAGCCCTGGAGGGAGCAGGTATAGACAAGCCTTCAAGGAATCTTACTATAAAGAAAAACAGAGGAGGGGTATGTAATATGAGGCAACTCCAAACAGAGATAGAACCCTCTAGGCACCCCAAAGCATCTACCTGCTCTAAAATCCACACTCTGCACTGCAGGTATGAGTTTGTATGAGTGTTTACGTGGAATACCACCTGGAAGGGGTTTGACTCTAAAAAAACAAAAGATTAACTGAAAACAGCTGAACAAGCCCACATTTTGAAATATGAACTATACATAGTTTATTAAACAGCTTTCTAAAGCTTCATTATATATTAGTGGATAAAAAATTACATATTTTTGGTTTTGATTTTGACTTATAGTTCCTCCTTTAGATAAAAATCAGTTAACTCCTTAGCCATATTACGTTAATATAGATCTACTAAAATCCACTCTTTTTTAAAGATTTACTTATTTATTTTAACATTTACCTGTATATTTTTGTGGGTTACAGTGTGTTGTTGTAAGTTTTATTTCATTTCTAACTGACACACAAAATTGTACATATTGATGGGGTACAATGTGATGTTTTGATTAATGTATACATTGTGTAATGATCAAATCAAGGTAATTATCACCTCAAACATATATCACTTCTTTGCAGTGAGAACATTCAAAATTCTCTCATCTAGCTATTTTGAAATACACAATACATTGTTGTTAACTCTAGTCACTGTACTGTGCAATAGAATACCACAACTTATTCCTCCTATCTAGCTGTAACTTTGTACCCATTGACCAAATTCACTTTTCTCATACTCAGAGGTTCTATCATCTACTCTTTAATTATTTTTACTATTTATGATTTATTCCCCTTACCTTATAAATTAGAAGTCTTTTTAATTTTTTTAAATAATAGTGACCTTCCTTTCTCTGTTTTGTTTTGTTGTTGTTTTATATTTACTTTGGAAAACTCTTATCACTCTGAGTATTATGCAAAGGTTTCACAAAGTACACATTTTCATAAAGGTTATTTTTAAGGTTTGTTTTCAATCTGTATGCTCTCTGATAAATCATCAGTTTCCCTGGGTGCGGCCTCCTCTGATCTGCTTGAAATTCTTGTGGCTTTATGAATTTTAGCTTTATTCCTAAGTGTGACAGAGACACCCTATGGTGATCCCCCAATGATCTTCTCACTTTTGATGTGTGGAAGCTCTGACTTGCTTCTATCCAATAGCATATGACAAGAGTGATGGGATATCACACCTATGATTATATTACATTGTATACGACTCAGACTGGAGACACAGACTCTCCTGTTGGTCTGGAATAACCCACTAGGCGTGTTGTGAACTGCCTCTGCAGAGGCCGACATGACAGGGAACTGTGGGTGGTCTCTAGGACCTGAGGGTAGTTCCAGCCAATAGACAGACAGTAAGGAGCCAGTGCCCTCGGTCACACAGAGGCAAGAAAAACAATTCTGCCAGCAAACTGCATGAGCTTGAAAGTGGATTTTTCCCTAGTCAAACATCCAGATATGAATAAAACCAGAGACACCTTGATTGCAAGCTTGTGAGATGCTGACCCATGCCCAGACTCCTGACCCACAGAAACTGTGTCGTAGCAAATGTTTGTTGAAGCCATTAAGTTTGTGGCCATTTGTTATGAAGCAATAGAAAACTAATACACAAAGCTGTTGGTGCTTTTTTATTAAGAGCATCTCTCTTTTTATATACATGTTACTGGACATTTTTTAGACTCAATCTGATAGTCTCTATTGTTAAGATAGCTTCAACAAACATCGTATCTATAGTTATAACAAATTATTTCTGTTATCATATTTCATATTGTTCATTTATAGTATTTTTTATTTTCTTTTTTTCAACATTACTGGTTTTTGATTGGATAACTTGAGTACCCTTCTGCTTGCTTAAAAATTACACATTATATATATATATTTTTTTATTAGTTGTCTTCATATCTATACTTACAATTATTTAACTCTATTTTTTGAACTTTCAGATATACATGTTTTGCCCCTAATAAAATATTGTAGTATATTCCCATGCCAATTTGTTTCCCCCCACACATACCCATTATTACACCGATAATATCTAGAATTTTAATAAGCAATAAATACTACCTCAATTTCATGTAGCATCTGTTGGACTGATTTATTAATGAGAATTTCCTTTGAAAGTGTTTTGATTTGGGTCTTTGGCAAAGCCTATGAAGTCCCCTATGCCTGAGAGTATTCTTACTGTGCCTTCGACAGCTTTATTGGTTAAAAATTTGGTTCACAGCTTCTTTTTCTTCAAAATTAAAAAATTTTGTTTCATCATTGTCAAGGCTTCATCATTTCTGTTGAGAAGTCTGATTGAATCTCTTCATTCCTACTGTTCCATAGGTAATCTGCTTTGCCTTTGTGAAGGCTTTTAGAATTTTCTCTTGGCCTTTGATTTCTTAAATGCTGCTCTCATGTATCTCGAGGTAGGCTTTTCCCTTGTCCTTCCTACTTAGCACTTCAGGAACCCTTTTAATCTGAGCTCTTTAACCTTATTAATCCTGGAAATGTATCTCCACTATTTCTCCAAGCATGTCTTCTCTTCTTTTTCATTTTTCCCTCCTTCTTAAACTCCTATTATTCTAATGTCGGTACTTCTGTTTCTGTATCCCTCCATATTTCTTCGCTTTCTTTATCCTTTCCTGCTGACCTCTGCTCTTCCAACTTACCATTTCCTTCTCGAGTGAAGTCCGCCCTCTTTAAAATCTTATCTACTGTTTTTCCTATTTCACCTATTACAGTGTTCATATCTAATACTTACACTTGCTTCTTTTTTTATGATTTTTTTATACTTGCTTGATAGTGCTAACATCATCCCTTATATTATTTAATGTATTTATCATGACATTTTAAAATCGTTGTTCCATCTATTTCAATAGCTTTGCTGTGGATGGTATGTTAGTTCTACTTTTTGTAGTATGGGTAGTACATGTTGTTCAGTTTTTGTCTTTCTTTTATATTATGTAATGTTATTCTTCAAGTGTCAATTCATTTCATCTCGTGACCTCACATTTAGCTTCTCTCTTTGGATCCCATGTGTTAGGAAGGGCCTAAGGCCAGGCCCTAGCCTGACAGCAGCACTAAGTTCAGAGAGATGGGGGAGAACGTAGCCCAACACAAGGAGCTCCTAGCACCATGAACTCACTCCATGAGGGAAGTCCTCCAGCCCTGACTTTGCCTCCAACAGCTTTAGGAGAAGCAGTACAAGGAGATAAAAATATCCCTAGATTATAATCCATCAGCCTGGGAGGTTTGGAAGGGAGGGAGTGAAGAAGGGAATGCTCAGGGAAGAGGCTTATTCTGCACCTGTTGTTATCAGTTCACTGCCTCGAAAGGCTGTGCACTGCTCTGATACTACCCCATCGACAACAGCAGCAGCAACCTGATCCGTGGGGGTCTTAAGCTATGAGTAGTCAGTCAATGACAGACACCAAGAAGCAGGAGCAGATCCTCCACCCAAAGGTCCATCTGCAGCCTGCAACAGCCTTCCCTTCCTCCAGTCTCACCATTGCCCCTCCCACACACACCCCTTCAGAAAGCATTAGCTCAAACAGCTTTCAGAGCTGGCTTTTAGGGAGAGCCAGCAGCTCATACTACATCATTATCTTTTTTCTCTATGTGGCCTCAGGTTTATCCCTACATCATATCTGAGCTTCAGCAGAGAGATGACTTTTTGGGGGAAGAAGAGAAAATCTCCTAAGTTCAATAAAATTGAAAAGTGCTACCAATCTCATGAGCTCTAATATTTCTGGTATCACAACATCCAGCACTTCTGGGTACCTGTAGTCCCCTGTGATATTATGGTTTAATCAGTTAATTCATTTATATAATTACTTAATACAACTAAACATTCATGTCCCTCCCCAACAACCTATATGAAAACCAGAAAGTCTTAAAAAATGGTGGCACAGCTCATTTATTCAGTTAGTTAAAAAACACTCAAGGAGCATTTTCTGTGTGCCAGTCTCTAGTCTATGCAAATAAATGTTACTAAGATGAAGTACGTGCCTTCAAGGGGATTTTCACTGAAAGAATTATAAGTGAGATAAACAAAGTCTTAACAAATCACAATTAAATGCATTTATAGCTGGCCAGTTAGCTCAACTGGTTAGGGTGTGGTGCTGATAATACCAAGGTCCAGGTTTCAATCCCTGTATTAGCCAGCCACCAAAATAAATAAATAAATAAAATCCATTTATGGAATTTCACCAAAGTACTACTGGAGCATATAGAAGGGAGCTCTTAACTTACTAGGAAAAGATACAAAGATTTCTCAGAGACAAATTGCCCAAGGATGTGGCACAAGGTCATGGAGTTCTGGACTCCCAGCAAACTTCTTATTAACAAGGTCCACCCTCAGCTGCTCCAAAATTTCTGCATAAGGACTCTTCCTGCCATTGCAAAACAACAACAACAACAACAACAAAAACCATAAAACAAACAAAAAAACATACAAATTAATCAGTCTGAGTACACTGCCTGAGCCTACAAGTTGTTTGCTAAAAGTTTGGTATAAACTGGTGCTTAATTCTTGGAAGTGTGGTTGTGTGGTAAGACTACACCTGCCTATCCAGATGTGGACTTGCACGCATACCAAGGTGTGAGCACATGTGCTTTTGCAACCCTAACATTTGGTCACATCCATATTCCAGATGAGTATGTGAAACCATGAGAAGTTTATCACCTGCCTTATTCCTACCTACTTTTTATGTTTTCCTCTATCCAGTACCACTGAACAAATCACTTCTGTGAGCAGAGTTAGAAGACCAGCTCTTAAAAGTCCAGCATGTACCTCAATATCAAATCTATATGAGTCTTGCAATGGTGGAGCAAGGTGTATCTTGCTTACTTTATTCCTTTCAGTCTGTATGAAAATATTTTGCAAATCAAATGCATCAATTATTGATTTAACAAATATGTATTTGGTGTTACTGTTTTCCAGGTACGTGGGTAGGTGCTAGGCACATGGAAGTAACTAACACATAGAATCCCAACTTCATGGAATTTATAGTTTTGGGGGGGCAGAGAGATACTGAACAGTTAAATAAACATGATAAATGCTATAAAAGAAAAGTACAGGGTGCTGTGGAAGAATAAAAGAGGCTGCTTAAAAATGTGACTTCTTCTGAAGAACCACTGTGGGAAATTGAGATTTCACGTTAAAACCAATAGGGCTAGAATTGTATGCCTCATTTTTTAGAGGTTGTACTGTGAACGGCTGTGCTTCTTTTACCATGATGCTTATAGGGAAATCTAGAAGCCACAGGATAAACACAATGCTTATTTCTGGGCTTTAGTTTCACTTGGAGATTTGGGAAAACAAACATATTTTATATGAAAACAAATATAGATATATTACAGAGTAGACCGTATGCGTGTTAAAGATAAAAGATGAAACTTCAAAGAAATTTCACACTTGCTATGATTCCCTTTGAACTACACCCCCGGATTCCCTATGGGTGTATATTCACTCTCCTCTGCCTTTAGGGGTACTTTGTAAAAAAAAAATTAATGTTTACCAAGCAGTAGAAAGAGCACGGAGTCGAACAGATTTGGATTTGGGGCCTGGTGCCACTAAGAATAGGCGAGTAGCATTCGCTAAGCCAGGTAACCTTTGTGACTCAGTTTGCTTGGGGATAACATAGATATAATGCCTACTCCTCAACATTGCTTTGAAGATTTAATCAGATAGCAGACAGAGATTTGTTAGGGCAGTGTTTGCTACAAAATAGGCACTTAGTAAGTATTAGTTAGTTACCTGTTCCTGATATCAATGAAATAAATAGTTGTCTAGCAATCTTATTGTTTAAACTCAGCACAGCTAGAACTCAAGAAGGAACAATCAAAGAAAGCAGGTTTTAGAGAGCCCTGTGTTATATTTCCATCTGTTTACCATTAGCATAATAGCTACTGTAATAACATCCAACAAATGTGAGTATATGTGTGGTGAATCCGAAAAGCTTGTAAACTGTAATTTAAAGAAACAAAACAAACAAACCTACCCATTTTCCATATGTTGATATATTTTTACTTTGTGTAGCTATGTTTAACCATTTTATATTATGAGAGAGAGAGAGGGAAAACACAAAACAAAACTAGAACTGCACCCACCCCTTTTATGAACGGAATATAGGATTACAGAGTATAAGAGTCCTTGGTAAACTCTAAATCAGTATACAAATGTAAAGTATGATTATGATTATGATAATGAGAACGTACTAATAAAAGTTTCTGTGATTCTCAATACTAAGCACTCTCCTATAGGCAACTTAATTTTGCTCTCTCCTTTAATGTCCTAAGCTGCACTGAATGAGGCAAGCTGAAAAATTTAGCAAAATTAGCTGGTTATAGATTGATATTTTTCATATATGAAAATTAGGAAAGATTCATTTTAATTTTCCCAAATGTTTTGTATCTAAAATGGAATTAAGTGTCTTAATAATGCAACAGACTAAATTAAAAGTTTCTACTTGTTTTACCTAATGGAACCAAGAGAAAAGAAAACATATCAGAATTGTGTTTGTTCTCAAATCTGTATTTGTTACTTCACATATATTATTTTATAATTAAAGTGCTATGGCATGAACTTAAGTCGTTGATTAAAGGATTACTAACAGGATTCACAGTGAAGCAAACAGGAGAAAATTCATCAGGAACTTGGTGGGTCTGAGCCATGCTACTATGGAGAAGGTCAAAGTCAGTTCACCAGGTATAATCAGGCAGGGCTCCTCTTCTGCATCAGAGGAGATCCAGAAAAGGATTCTCTGTGAAGAGGAGCATGTGTGTGTCCTTGACTGCCTGCCGAGTTCTAAATGATACAAAGGCAGGCTTCAGTTCCTAACAGTCCTCAAGACTGGAGTGATAGTGTCAAAATGACCAGGAATTCTAGTTGCCTTAAAGCAAAATAATAGATGTCTTTGTGCTATTATAAATGAATGTGTGTCTGGCATTTTCTTAAACTCTCTGAAAGTGACTTTTCTACATTATTGTTTACATGCAGGACTGAGCACTCTTACCAACAACCAGGTGTGGGGCAGAAACCATTGCCTGTGTTCCACATGTATAATCATACCGAATGTATTAACTTTTGCCATTGATTTAGTCAATGTAAACAGAAGTTAATGCCAGTATGAAGTTAGAAGTAGAAGTTAGTCCAGACAAAGGAAAAGTGGCTTCCCACCATGTGCCCCACCAACTTCCCCACTTCCTGTGGAGCATGCTGACCCCTGCAGCAGACATCTGGGTCCTCCCCTGACTGGAGGAGAAAAGCAGAGAAAGGCTGAGCTTCTTTTGTTGAAAGGGGAAAGAAAGAAATCCTACACTTCAAGCTTCTGCAGCTGTGTTCTCTGTCAATTCTTTTGCATGGATATGTGAAGAACCAAGTTGTTTAACAGGACGTTTTGGATTTCTAACAGCTCTTGAATCCATCAGACAGCTTTAAGTGTCTAAAATAAAGACAGGATTTCTTTTTTTCTTTTCCATCTCTAAGACTCTTCCCAGTGTCTGGTATACAACAGGTGCTTAAAACATGTCTTAAGTAATGCTATCATACTTGGTAAAAGTGCCTTTTTTCTACGGATAAAATTACCTAAGAGACTTTTATGTTATTCTCTAGCTCTGTGTATATCTTATAGTCAAATTTGCCTCCATGGATAAAAGACAAGCACGTTCTCATTCTGAAGCCCAAGTACTTAATTCATGTCTTTCAGGAAAACAGTATAAAAATCAGTTAGGGTTCTTTGGTTGCCAGGTACAGAAACCAACTCTAGATAACTTAAGCTAAAGAGAACATCAGGGAGCTAACACAATCAAAGAGAAACTGGAACAACACCCCTAAAACATAATGAGATGGGCTGCTCATTAGGATAGAAGTCACCTAATATGTCATCTTGCCTGAAGGAAAGCAGGGTGATGTTAGAAAGCAAGAGTGGATGACAGTTTAGGCATACATATTTTGTTTTTCTTCAGAGATTACAATATCTCAGATAGACTGTAGAATAAAGTTATTTGAACCCTTAGTCATTCCACAAAATTGCTGCTGAATAAACAGTTATTTATATCAATAGGGATTAAGTTTTCTTAGGCATTACCCTTCAACTTCTATCTTTTACCAGAACTGGGATTTTTAATGTCTATGTTATGCCTTATTGTTCTCTCTTCTGTAAAATCCCTACTTTCCTTACCAGAGTAATATTTCCAAGTAAAACATTATTGTGACAAGCACCAAGAGTCCTTGCTTTCTTACAACCACAGGAATAAATCTAGACTTCATTTAAAGCACAGGATTTCGATCACAAATATTTATTACAGTAGTGAATTAAGCAAATGCATGCCTGTGATATTAATTCATTGACTTGACATAAAGTTTTATAAAGGCATTGGAAGTGAATAAATTACATGTGTAAACCCAAAACCTGCAGCAACATCCTCTTCCTACCTAGTACAGTTCTCTGTTCTTGTCATAATGACTCATATTTAATAATGATCTCCAGGCTCTGAAATTCTCCAGAAGCGACTGGCACGTGCCTACATTTTTTATTATATTTGCTATGTGTCCCAGATGAATGCTGCTTCTTTTCACTTACATTCTCTCCTCGTTTATTTTCTCATTCAGAGAAGGGCTCCAGAGAACAGCACAACTGAAATTATGTCCAGTAAATTTACTGTTCTGGGATTGTTCTCATTCTGCATTGGCGGAAATAAATCTTCAAGTCTTTGTCCTGACATAGTTTGATCTTTAAGGCATGCGGAAAGTTGACTTCTTTTGAAGGTGGGTTGGGAATATACCAAGTGATATAGTTTAATTTGAACATCAATCCAACTGTCTACTCACTGTGGAGAAACTTTTGAGAGGAACCATCATTGATGGGAATGAACCTAGAAATTGGGTCCATTGTCCTGGGTTTAACCGGGTGTGATTCGGGAAAGCTAATTTCATGGCTCTGAAATTCCAGTGATGATGCCGCTTATCTCAGAAAACTGTTGTGCAAATGATCTAATATGAACTATCTACTCACGTATTCATTTATTCAACAACAGTCCCTGTGCTAGTCTCTGAAAACACAGAAGCAAATAAAACAGACAAGAATCCTTCCTCGTGAAGCTTACATTCTATAGGGAAGCAAAAGATATTAAACAAATAAGTACATATATCATAGCATAGTTTCAGATAATGATAGATGATTAGAAGAAAACAAAACAGTAAATGGAATGGACAGTGATGGTAGTTATTTAATTAAAATGGTTAAAGAAGACTTGTCTGTGAAAATAACATTTGAATAGAGGTGTAGTGATGAAAAGAGCCTGGCCGGGCAAAGGGCTGGGGCAACAGCCTTCTGGGCAGAGAGAACAGCTGGTACAAAGGCTTAGGAGAAAGAGCTGGGCTGGTCGGCCAATCACATGCCTGGAGCAGGATGGGCAAGGCAGTGAGCAGTAAAAGTTAACCTGGGAGAGGTAAGAATGGACCAGACACTGGAGCATCCTTTAGGCCAAAATAAGAAATTTGAATTTTATTCTAATGGCAATAGGAAACCATTGACTGGCTTCAACCAGGGGAATAATACGATTTCTATATGAAGATCCTATTTTCTGCTGTTTTAGAGTTGGTTGCAGAAGGGAAGAGTAAAAACTGGTAAGCAAATTAGGATGCTATTGCCAGGATACGTGAATAAAATGGTCATGGAAATAATGACATGCATTGGGATTTGGGATACATTTTGGAGGTATAGCTGACAGGATTTGCTGATAGATCAGATGTAAGGAGACAATGCTGAAGAAAGGAATCCTGGGAAACTAATGGAATGAATATTGTTGCAAATAAGTATTATGTGTAATACTGGAAAAATAAATAGGTTTGGAGGGTGTTGGGATTGCAGATGAATGGGATAAGACATTAAGACTTTTCGGATACGTTAAGTTTAAGACACCCATTACCCATCAAAGTGGAAACACCTATACGAATCTAGAGCTCAGGGGAAGAAATGAGAGTTGAAGATATAATAAATAGTCATCACTATGCATATAAAATGGATGCATCAATCTATCCATCCATCCAAACATCCATCTAACTGTAATATTTCCTAATCTTCTTACTACATATCTATGTAACTATGTTATGCTATTACAGATATTCAGTAAATGTGAGTGGGATCTAACTCATAAAATTTTATGAAATATGGATTCCATCATGTTTCTTACATGTAATCCTTCTTTGTGAAATCTGGAGCTGACGATGTAAGATACAATTTTATAATTCATGAATATTTAATTTAATAAAGAACATCATTATTACTTAAGCTTTTCTTCCCATTCAATTGACTCTAACTAATCTCCAATTTTTCTTTTTTTAATTTTTTTCTTTTTTTCTTTTTTTTCTTTTTTATTTCTTATTTATTTATTTATTTATTTTTTCACTTATAATCTTTTTTTTTTTTTATTAAGTTTTATTTTGTCGATATACATTGTGGCTGATTATTGCTCCCCATCCCCAAAACCTCCCTCCCTTCTCCCTCCCCCCCTCCCCCCCAACAATGTCCTTTCTGTTTGCTTGTCATATCAACTTCAAGTAGTTGTGGTTGTTATAGCTTCTTCCCCCCCCCCGGTGTGTGTGTGTGTGTGTGTGTGGGTGTGTGTGTGTGTGTGTGTGGGTGTGAATTTATATATTAATTTTTAGCTCCCACCAATAAGTGAGAACATGTGGTATTTCTCTTTCTGTGCCTGACTTGTTTCACTTAATATAATTCTCTCAAGGTCCATCCATGTTGTTGCAAATGGCAGTATTTCATTCGTTTTTATCCATACGACCCAGCTATCCCACTGTTCGGAATATACCCAGAGGAATGGAAATCATCAAGTCGAAGGTATACCTGTTCCCCAATGTTCATCGCAGCACTCTTTACAATAGCCAAGAGTTGGAACCAGCCCAAATGTCCATCATCAGATGAGTGGATCCAATTTTTCTTAATAAGCAAATTCACATATAAACAATTGATAGTCATAAACTGGACTTTATTCCAAAAAACTAATTTATCCAAGAATGTGTAGGGTTGGTGGGTCTTATCATTAGTTTAAATTTGCTTCTGTCAGGATTTCTTTAATTTATTTATAGAATTAACTTTTTGGAAAATGAACTCAGGCACTTGTTCAGGCAAGAGGAGAGAGATAGCTATCTATCATTTACAAGAAGAAAAGATTGTACTTGAAAAACCTAAAGAAGACTCGCTATCAGTTCACATTATAGATATTCTGAGGAATGAGAAAACTGATGGTACTACATAATAAACACTTTGCAATTTGTTTTGAAGCCTATTTTATTTCTGAGACAGAGAACCGGAGGCTGGCTAAGCACAAGTGTGGCATGACTGAGAAGCTTCCAGAAGGTTGTAACTACAAAGAGAATAACGGAATTAATGGAATTCTATACTGATAAGCTGGGGAAATTTTTGTTAACAAAACATGTACATAGTAGTTAGTGGAATTTTATTCACCTACAAAATTTCAGGCTTCTTGGATTCAGAGGATATAGTACACACTAATCATTTGAGCCATAAGATAACATTTTAATGAGGATTATATAATTTCACTGGAAGGGAAAATGTTCTAAAGCCTTCCACTCGAAATTGATGGCTTGTGTTTAAAACTGTCTGACACGTTCTAAAGTCTGAACACAGATTCCACACTGGACAAGCAATTCCAAGCCCTGTTTTGTCAGAATTTTTGTCTTCCAGAACTGCATTCTTTGAAGTGAGAAGTATAGATTTTAGGTGTAGTTCCCCTTCCTCACGCTAGGGCAAGGGAGTCTAAATTATTAAAAGTGATAGAATCAGAAATAATCTTCCACACTTTGTTCACAGCCTGAGCCCCACGGGCAGTGACTGTCCCTGTGCCGCCCGCGTGCTGTTTCTCAGGCTGCCTATCAGACTGTGAAAAGCTTTCACGCAAGAGAGAGCATGAGAGAAGAGCATCGCAGGATGACAGTGGTAGGACAAGGCACATCAAGGGCGAAAGTGTCGACAAGCATACAGCCACAGAAACGAGCAAAGTGTGGCTAGAAGGAGCCAGACTCATTACTGATGGGTGACTATGAAAGGCAATGACAACAGGGACGGATGCTCAGAGGCAGCAAGTCCCAGAGGTTAAGAGCTCAGGCTCTGGAACCAGACCGACCCCTCCTACCCTGGCTCTGCCCCTGGCTAGCTGTGTGACCTTGGGCACGTGGCTTAACACCTCTGCGTCTTGTTTCTCCATCACTAAAATGAAGATAATAGCAGCTACCTCATAAACTACTGTGAGGTTTAAATGAGTTAATATGTTTAATCGATTTAGAATAGTATCAGGAAAGTAATATCCTCTTGGTAAATATTTAGCTTTTCTTTTCAAACCCTAGGAGAACTGAAAAATGAGTTCAAAATTTATGTGAGATGAATTTTAGTTATATTCATAATTAGTCTTTATTGTTACCCAAGGACATTGTTTTTCTTAGGAACCCACACACTGAGTCAATCCAATCACAGGACAGGGGTGAGGTGGGGTAAGGAATACCTAGTGTGTTTCAAATGAAAAATAACAACCAGCAATTAAGAATTCTGTGATGGCTCCAGAGGGGGAAAGAAAGGTAGAAAATTCTTCAGGGTGTGTTTTGATATTTTATGAGAATTTGATAAAGCAGAACATTAGAGAGTACGTGCTAAATTTGTGTAGGGTAATAAAGGCTTCAGAAGGTAATAAGAATCTTGGACCCCACACATAAGGTGCTCTAAGAGGTTTAGTAATTACCTAAATGAAAGGACATTGCCATTTCCATAAACACATTTCAAATTCAGGGGTCACTCATGGTTGACAGTGTTATTGGTGCTATTCCATCTTCTGTAGAGCAAGAAGCTTTTAGCATGAAACAGTTTTCAGCTGTTTCCTGTATCTTGTTTGTTCCCCCATCTTTTTGATGAGATGTTTTAGCTTTGTTTATATGACATTTTAAATGCTAAGCCTTCTCATGGAAAAGCTTTGTGATCTAAATGTAACATCAAAAATACAAGTGTAACGAAGAAAATACAATGAAAATAAAGTCCAAAGTGCTTACACTAACTATATTTTTATGTTTATACTCCTGGAGATGATCACAATCAAAAATACAATTCTAATCATACTTCCATCTTCTTCAGGTGAATTTGGCAAATTCGGCATGTATTGAAGGGATGCTTTTATATTTGAAATTTTCCTAAATAATTTCCACCAAAATTACATGACAAGATCATTACTCTTATGAATTATTATATTGATAATCCATGCCCAATGCCTTTGTACAGGAATAATTTAGGTGATAGCAAAATAATGTTCCTCAATAATTGACTGTGTTGGGGATCCCCAAGACGACCCCCAGGTTTGATGATCCCCTATAAGGACTCATAGGATTCAACCTATAGATACTCATGGCAAAGATTTATTACAGTAAAAAGGTACAAATCTAAATCAGCGAAGAGAAAAGGTACAAATGGGCAAAGTTCAGAGAAAACCAGGCATAAACTCTCAAGAGGTGCCTCCCAGTGGAGTCACAAGAATGTTTCTAATTCTCTCAGCAAACGATTTTACCAACATGTGCGAAATGTTATCTACCAGGGAAGCTCCTTAGAGATTCAGCCCCCTGAGTTTTTACTGGGGGCTGGTTACATGGGCATCCTGTACCAAATTTTGGTGTGTACCAAAATTTCAAACTTCTAAAAGGAAAGCAGGTGTTTAGCATATGCCGTACCATTTATACAGTTTAGACACAGTGCAACACTCTTCATTTAGAGAAAGTTTTATATTGTTTGGCAGTCAAGTTCCTAGAGACCAGGCAAGGAACAACCTTGTCCGCAAATCTCTCCAAAGTTAGCAGTCCCAGGCCCTTTTCTACACATGCACCAAGGAAGATTTCTGGACCAGTTTTTAAGACTGAAGAGAAGAGAGCTTAGCTTTCCTGACAACCTTGAACTTAACTTGTCTAATGAAACTGTCAGAAATGGTAGCAAGTTTCCATAATATAAGTCACTGACAACCAAGTGAATAGAATCTATTCTATGACATTTCATCATTGCCACCCAACCATTGCTTTTCCAGTTTTTTTTTTTTTTTCCCCCTCTTAGGAATCTTCAACAGGCCCCACCTGTCTTAAAGAAAATAATCTGCTGTAACATTCAGAAAGATCAGAATCCCGTCTACCAAACGTATGTCTAATTGTATGAAAGGGCATCTTCACAAATATCAAAAAGAAGTAAATTTCTGTCAGAGATTTAAGAGTCCTTAAAACATTACAGTGAACTCTTTGTTTTTGTTTTTTGGGTTTTTTTTTTTCAAAATTATAAGTTCCAAAATAGGACACAAGAAACTTAGAAGTCACCTTTGACACCACCCCCCTTCTCAGTCTTTATATTGTCAATTTCTAAACTGTCAATGTTACTTCCTAAAATATTTCCCAAATTTGTCTATCTCTCTCCACGTCCACTCTTGTGACTCCAGTCCAAGCTACTATTATTGCCTTATGATGTACCAAAATAGACTCTTAACTGATCCTCCTTCTGATCCTGCCTATACATTCTCTATCTTATAGATAGAGTGATCTTTTAAAAACATGGATCATGTCAGGTTACTCTTAAGGTCTTTTCCTATGCTGCCAACAATAAAACACCCAAATCATTTACAGGTTCTACATTCTGGCCCATGCCAATCTTGGTAAACTCACTTTGTGCCTCCATGTCTCTTCGTTTCTAAGCCACAGCCATAGGGACCTTTACACAACCTCAGTTTCTGCCTACCAGCTGCTCTTGCCACCCTCCTCTTTCTTTATTTGATCAATTTCTACTCATCATCCTGGTCTTGACTTAAATCATCACTTCTTGGGAAAGGCTTTCCTAATTGCTCCTTTCTCACAAATAAACATGCTTGCACACATACGCACACACACATGCACACACACACATATTCTTGGTCAAATTTCCCAGCTGGATAGTCTACTTTTTTAAAGTTTATTTATTATTATTATTATTATTATTTTTTTACATTATAATGTATTGTTGTGGAGCAGTTGGGGAAAGGGGGAGAGGAGAAGAGGGAGGAAACAGGGTGGGAGAAGGAGGAAGGAAGAAGGAGGGGCAGGGTTGAGGCCTGTGGAACCCCCTCATACCTGCAGCAGAGACCAGGGGGCTTCCAGTGGTGACTTGGTCATTGCTGGGCTGGGTGCAGATGTCAGGGGGTGTGGCTAAAGCCCTCAGCCCCCCACCACCCCAGCTTGGGAGCCTGGGCACTTCCTGTGGTGGCTCAGTGGTCATTGCTGGGCTGGTTGCAGGTGTCAGGGGGCACAGTTGAGGCCCCCAATCCTCCCCCATCCCTGGCTTGGGAGCCCAGGGGGCTTCTGGTCCTTCTAGGTTTTATAGGTGTTCTTTGGTGATGCAAGACCTTTGCTAGTTATTGTTAAACTTTATCTCTGGTCTGTGGGTATTTTGTTTTATCTTTCAGTTCTGTGTTGGATTATTTGCTGTTCCCACCACTTAAACTCTGCACTGGAACTAATTTGTTGTCCTTTGCTTACTTCTAAAATGGGGGAACTTCCTGTGGGGACCAGCACTTGAGCCCTGTGGTTGAGCTAAATTGCTGCTTTACTGCTGGTTCGCTGGGGAAGGCTTTCTGTGCAGCTTAGATTTTAATGGTTGACTTTATAGATACTTCAGGGTCTTGGCTCTCATGAGATCTGGTACATCTTTGTTGTGTAGAAACTCTGGTCTGGACCTGAGTTTTTTCTGCAAACTGCTCTCCCTGCAGTCCTGACCAGTCTACACAGAGTGGGCCTGTGCTGACTGGGGGTCAGATCAGGGGTCCGTGCTGTGCTCCAGTGTTCCCTCAATGGGCCCATCTCCCCCACTGCCTGCACTCCAAACACTTCCCATGGGAAGGGCCATGCACTAGTCCCTTGCAATGACTCACCGGCCTCTGAGTGGCTCCTTTTTTCTTTTGTTGTGGCTCCTTGCTCCTATGTGGATCCATGGGAACCCTGTTAGTGGTCTTGCTGGCCTGGGGGCCACCAAGGCCCTCTTTTCCCCTGCCACCTCCAAGCAGCTTCATAGGTAGGGCACAGCTGTGGCTTTTGTCAGCTATTGCTCCATGGGCTCAGCATTCCAGCCTGGAAGTAGCCGTGATTCAAAATGGTGAGAGCCATCCTTTCTTTCTCTCATTGTGGCTTCTCCTGCCTTCGTGCACTCCCTAGGTCTCTCCTCCTCTTCCCCTGAGCTCTAGTGGCCCCAGCTTGGCTGTCGTTGCTTTTTAATAGCTGTAGATTTGGGGGAGAGAGTGACACTGGTGGCCGTCTATTCCGCCATGTTGACTGCAAGTCCATTTCTTCAATTATTAATTAACAATAACTGCAATTTGCCCATTTTATGCAGAATATACTTCCAGGAACTGACTTGTAAATTATTTAACTTCATTTCTTCGAAGTCTTGTAGTAAAACTTATGTTCTTGGAAGATGTATCACCAATACTTGGCTGTTTTGCATCCTTCCTTTGCAGAATTGGGGCGTTCTCCCATTTGAGAAGCATGTAGTAATGCAGTACTCAGAGTTAATCACATTGGTGTGAGAGAAATCCAACTTTGTGGAGATGCACTATCATAATTACAGGGTGAGTCATTCCCTTCTGGGCCGCACTCTGTCCCAGTGGGCCAGAGAGGTTCGCAGAGAGCTGCCCACCTGGCTTTACATGGCAGGACTGCCCTGGATATTCTTTTGCATCTTATAATTTTCCCCCCAAAATATATCAGAATTATCATTAATTACCTGCATAATGACTTGTATGTTCCATATCTCTACCTCCAGAATACAAGCTACCTGAGGGCTGGGACTCCTTTCCTCTTGTTTATTGCTCTATCTTCAGTGTTTAGGACAGTGCCTTGCACATCCTGAGAACTGAATAGATACAGATGGAATGAGTCATCAGTCAATATCCCTTTATTTCCTATCCCTCACAGAATGTGTTTTTCAACATTTTTTACCAGATGCTTCCATGAATTTCATCTCTCTTCCTTAATGAGCCACTTCTGCCTCCCGAATCAGACATCTAGTATGCACCTGTGGCTTCTCAGTTCCGCGTCTAAAAGGATATAAAAGGCACAGTTCCTGCCTTTGATTATCAATCACATTTTATTTAGGACTTACTCATTGATGCTGAACTTTGAATGTTGTATTTATTTCCCTGTCTGTATCATCTTCCTGTTTATTCTTAAGACAGACATTCAGAAATTCTCTTCCTGTTGGCTTGGGTAGAACTGGATTAAAAACTTTAGAGTTTAGCTCTCATACAAATGTAAGGCATAAGTCAAAACATTACTAACTATAAATCAACAAACTTTTATATGTGTTAAAATTAAAACAACATCTTCCTAGATGTTCTAATTTATCAAAAATTAGATAAAGTTGTAAAAATATAAATAAAATTTCTCCCCTACTCTCTCTCTCTTTCTCTGTCTTCCCCTTATTCCCCTCCTTTCTCTTTCAGCTAAATATGAATCACATAATACATAATTAGTTTGTCCAATTGGGTAATGCAGTATTGGATATAGCCCTAAAAATCTGCCGTACCTATTACCCAAACTACCCTTCCCAGGTCTTTTTCTACCTGACTTGTATGGAATCCAACCATAGTGACATGCTGACACAGGATTTTGAAAGATTTTGAGGTTTATCTAGGGCTTTAGTTTTCATTTCAGGTAAATGACAATTCACTGAACACCATCACCACTTGTTTTTCATGCCTAGAAGTTTGTTAATATGTTAAATAATATGACTGATCCATTTTCCAACTGTGAAAATACTGAATCCAGGTGACTGATATAGAAATTATTCACTGACCACCCCGTAGCAATAGCTGGATGTAAACATCTATACTTATTTTTCTCTCTCTATTGTTCTGTACTTAGTTGCTATACGTAAGCATGATAAATTACTTAGAGCGTGAACTACATTGTTTTCTTGGAATTATTATAAAGCAGTCCCTTTGCATTTGAAATGTCTCTAAACATCTGTGCAGTAAAAAATTTAGCCTCACCCAAAGAGAGGTCTGGCCTTAGTCCGTGGTTCCTGGGGAAGCATCACTAAACCCTTGGAAGTCCCTGAGTGTGACAGGAGTGTCTTTGTTATTCATGGTGGGCCTCTCAGTCTATGCCTGATAGTTTATGCTAACAAGTTTGCTCCTCTGGCCACATGGTATCAGCCTGACCTCTGGGGAGGGGTGGGAGATAGCTGGAAACTGAGTTCAACTACGTGGACAATTAATTAATCAATTATGTCTAGGTAATGAAGCCCCAATAAAAACTCTGAACACCAAAACAGGGGAGAGAGTCCTGGGTTGGCAGCACTCTTTGCATATTGTCATGTATTTGTGGTGGGAAGGATAACACATCCTGAGAAGACAAGAGCTTCATTTTTGGAAACTTCCTAAACTCTGCTTTATGAATGTCTTCCTTTGGCTGGTTCTAATATATGGTCTTTCCCTGAAGTAAACTATAATTGTGAGTTTCAGTTAGTTTTGTGAGTCCCAGTGAGATAACCAGACTGAGAGTGGTTTACAGAACATCCCTAAACTTGCAGTTGCTGTCCCAGTGAGGACAGTCTTGGGGACCATGCCTTTAGAGTTTGTAGCTGCCTAACTCCAGGTAATATCTAAAACTAAAGCAAAAACAGAAAAACCTACATAGACAGCATAAATATGGGGAAGCATGGGTTGGGAGCCACACACCAAGGAATGAAGAAATTACTTGGTGTTACAAATTAATAAACTTAATAGCCCCAGAATGCCCCACAAAGAAATACATACATATAGTCTTTTCTAGTAGAGACTTTAAGTTGACCCATGTTAATTTGCTTCATTTATCTCATAACATTCCTTAAACATGATCCACTAATACAGGAGGCTGAGAACCAAATATTTGTTACCTGAAAGCTTGAAAAAAAACTCATATCTATTAGCACCTTTATCCCAATAGCTTTGTTACATTCATCATTACACACTATTTCTTAATACATATTCCTGACATTTCTGACTATGTAGTACTTCCTTATTTTCGTGCTTTACCAAGTTTGTCTTTCTTCCTGTCATAATTGTCTTTCCCACTCTATGTCATTTCAGGCTTAAATGAAATTTTAATTGTTATATGCTCTTGCTGCTACTTTGTCTTCATTAGATTTATGACAATTTGTAATTATGTTTGTATAATGTACATTTAAAATACTTGACTAAACATTTGTCTGTTTCGTTTACATATAATTATTATTAACAGATTTTATTTTTTGAGTAGTTTTAAGTTCACAGCAAAACTGAGCAGAAAGTACACATTTTCCATTTAACTCCTGTGTGCCTGTGTGTTCCCACATAGGCACAACCTTTCCCAATCTCAACATCCTGCACCAGTGGGACAAATTGTTACGACCCATGAACCTATGTTGACACAACACTATCATTCAAAGTTTATAGTTTACATTAAGGTTCACTCTTGGTATTGTATATTCTATGGGTTTGGACAAATGAATAATGACATGTATCCACCATTATACCATCATTCAGAATAGTTTCATTGCCCTAAAAATCATCTGTGCTTACCTGTTTTTCCCTCTACCCTAACCACTGGCAACCATTGATCTTTTTACTGCCTCCACAGTTTGCCTTCTCCAGAATGTCAGATAGTTGGAACCATACGGTATGGATGCAACCTTTTCAGATTGGCTTCTTTCACTTGGTAATATGCATTCAAGTTTCCTCCATGTCTTTTCATGGCTTGATAGTTCTATTCTTTTTAGCATTGAATTACAGTCCTCTGTCTGGATGTACCATGGTTTATTTATCCATTCACCTACCGAAGGACGTCTTGCTTGCTTCCAAGTTTTATTATGAATAAAGCTGTTATGCAGGTTTTGGTGTGCTCATAATTTTCAATTTATTTGGATAAATACTATGAAGCATGATTGCTGAATGTGGTGTTGAGAGTATATTTAGTTTTGTAAAAAAAAACTGCCAAACTGTCTTCCAAAGTGGGTGCACTATTTTGCATTCCCACCAGCAAAAAATGACAGTTCCAGTTGCTCCATATCCTCACCAGCATTTGGTATTGTCACTGTTCCAAATTTGCATTATAAATAGGAGTGTAGTGGCATCTCATTATTGTTTTAATATGTAATTTCCTAAAGACAAATGATATTGAACATCTCTTCACATATTTACTTGCCATCTGTATATCTTCTTTGGTGAGGTATCTATTCTGGTCTTTTGCCCATTTTTTTAAATTGAGGTATTTTATTGGTGAGTATTAGGAGTTCTTTGTAAATTTTGAATAACAGATCTCTACCAGATGTATCTCTCACAGATATTTTTTCTCGGTCTGTGGCTTGTCTTCTCATCCTCTTGATTTCCATTATACTTTAATGTGTTTTATGTAATAACATGGACCATGAGAGATACTATTTAAAAAAACAAAAACAAACAAACAAAAAAACCAGAAAAAAACTTACTTGTCTTAACTGTGATCTTTGCAAATTGGTGTTAGGTTTGTAAGATATTTGATTGACAAGCAATAAAAGAATAGTGAGCTGGAAAGCTTAGTATTTGTTTATCCCCAGAGGTGAAGAAATGGGGAAACAAGCAGAACATGTCTGCAGAAGATGATGAGGAAAAGGAAAGCATCTAAACATTCTTTTGATGTAAGGGGACTAGAGATTCAGTAATTGGTTGAATTTGACTGAGACAGAGAGAGGATGCCCAAGGAGCTTCTGGGCAAGCGATTCATGATAAAGTAGCAAACAGCTCCATGTAAGGCAATTGCTGGTGGAATTAGTCAATTTAGATCTAAACTACAGTGGGTAGATTGGTCATTCTTTCCCAGGGCCTGGGGCTGCAGGGAAGGGCCTGTCTTGAGCACAAATCCAGCTAAAACTATGAAACAAGCCTTCTGTGTTAAGCCAGAACAAGTTAAATTCTGTGACATAATATATACACTTATCCTTTACTACCTGTTGAAAATTTGTACCTCAAGATTAATCATGCAAAAAGTGATGAATCACTTTTTAAAATTCACTCAGACCTTTTTTCAGTTTCCTGATGCACCAAGCTCATTACCACCCAAGAAACTGCACGTGCTCTTCCCTGTGTCTGGAAGCTTCCCCCACTCTGTCCGATTAATCTTTATCATCTTTTATGCCCCACATTCAATGTACTCCTTTTAAAAGGCTTTTTCCATTCACTCAATTTAAATTAGTGCACTGCTAACTTTATAATATAAAGTCCCAATTAGGCATTTATATGAATTATTCTTATATAAATTCAGGACAATTTATGTACATTTTTTCTGTTTGTTTATGTTTTTAAACAATCCATCTCCCCTACTAGACTATTAAAATTAGAATTATAAGGTTATGTTTATTTTATTTACAACTGTATCTCTCTTAGCACATTAACCAGTACAGTGATTAATACTGATTGAACAAGTGAATGACAGTTTATGGATATGTACTGAGCTAATACTCTCGTATGAAAGAGGGATAGAAAATTGGCAAAGGTTGAGAGCAGAAAGTCTCAAATTCACATGGAAAATTCCTACTAAATCTGAAGTGATAAGTAACTTTCTGTGGTGGGTGCCTTGATGGTTTAGTCATAATTTATCCATGCTACATTGTCCTTGAGACCTTACAAAAATCTTTCAGGACTACAGACTCTGGGCTCATGTTAATTGGTCTGGCTATAAATTAGTATATGTACTATGTATTTTTTATAATGCACTATCCAGAAGAACAGAGTTTGTCAGTTGAAAATAAAGTAAATCTAATTAATCCCACTAAACAAAATCAGATGATCCAGAAAAAGTCATATTTTGAAAGAGGTTTCATTTATACTGAATAAATTAATTGCCCTACAAACATCTACTAATTTTAGACATAGGAGAAAAAGAAAAAACTACACAAGTGCACATAAAGTTAGACGAATTTTTAAATCATGTTTTTGAAAAGAAATAGGTTGAAGGTGTGGAATAAACTTTATCCTCTTAATTTTTTCTTAAATAACCATATACCAAATATCTGCTTTAGGCACCCTATTGTCATAAGACCCACAATAATTTCTATAAACACGGGTGAACAGCCAGTAGTGGGTGAGACTAATGGAGCCCTACCTTCTGTAATTAGGGATGCCATCTAACTTTGTTACTGTTTTAGATTAGTTCTTAACTGAAATTGCTTATACATGACTGTTATCGTTAATGAGGAAGGATATTAAATATGGATTATGTCTTTCATAGTCTAGCTAGCTGGGCATCTTGGACTTAATTCTCCCCATCTGTGACCCTTTACAATACATTAAGCACACCTTTTCAGCAGCAGCCCTATTACAGTTAATCATTCTCAGGAAGAGATTGCACTAAACGTATTATCGAGACACTGACATTAACCAAATGCTAGTCAGATGGGTCAGGGAACAAAGAGCTAAATCCAGGCTCTGTATTTTCAATGGACTTTGAGCATGTAAGTCAATGGTATCTGAGTCTTTCCACCCATCAATGTGGGGATTGCTGGCCTCTCAGATTACAGTGACAAGTGGCCATGTGTTTTGTTACTAAAATTATAATAGTCAACTCATCCACTTGTTTAGAAAACTTATATGCAAATTTTCTATTTATTTCTCTTTAATATGCATATTCTTTCAGTAAAAAACAATATACAGTAGGTATATGAAGTTCCAGGACAGAACATAAGGTTTTTAAATTTCAGGAAAAATAAAATAAGTCAAATCGTAAGTATAATGATAATCTTAGCAACATATGGACTGCACTGTAATGATATTTTTCATTTTTGGAAACTCCATTTTCTCATGTAAACATAATATAGATGATAAGCCTAACAGTATGAAAAATGGAAATGTTGATGGGAGATATGAAATGTCTGGGGAAGAATATGTTTCTGAGAGTCTTGAACAGAGAGAGTGAAGAGAAGACAAAGTAACTATATAAGGACCATGGAACTTGCACCTGCATGTATCAGGGATGTTTAAGTTGACTTGTTCTTGCTCAGCCTTGAAAGGAAAGTAATGAAAAGTCTGAAGGGTGGGGCTGAAGAATAAGCCTGCCCTATATCAGAGAGAGCCTGATATTCAGAAATAAGCTTTTTAACGAAGAACAAATATTCCTATGGTTGTGTGGGGGGCATAGGTCAGAATATAAAAGAGAAGTTGATAAAAGGAAATTGCAAATCTGGTGCTATTTAGGAAGAAAAGACAATAACCTATCCACATGTAGCTGAGGGCTGCATGAATTCCCTACATTTTTTAGTAAACTATGTATAACCTACTCCATAAAGGAGCTTTAGTTCTTCTGAGGGAATTCTTAATTTAAAAATAGATTTCAGTTTTGCTTTGTGTACATGGGTACTTCAAAAAGTTCATTGAAAACCACTTTTTTTTTTTTACAGTATGCTATCTATCCTATGTGAATCATCGTGCAGTCTATGCATGTACTGTAACACAATGTACCCCACAAATATGTAAAAATAAATGTTTTTTAAAGTTCATATATATATAATTATTATATATAAATCTATAAATAATATATAAAGGTTGAATGTTTATATAAATATACATATACATATATGTGTATATGTATAATAAAAGGTTCCTAGTACTTTTTTTAAAAGTTCATGGAAAAATTGTTATCTTTTCATCCTATTTTTCCACAAACTTTTTGAATTACCCTCATATTTATAGCCTTAATAGTCATATAACCTTTCAATTGAACATTGTACTTTGAGGAATTATTTTTTAATCATGAATTATTAGCTAATACATATATGGTTCTTACCCTGAGCCAGCCAAAGTCTACACATTTTATATATGTCTAAAGCTGCAGTCAATTCATACAGTAACCCTATGAGATAGGTACAAATACCTTTCATAGGTGACGAAACTGAGACACAAGACGTTTAAGTAGCTTACTTAAGGTCACATGGCTATTGGAACATAAGGCTGTAAACCCAGAGGGTCTGGTTCTTGGGGACTGTGCTCTTAACCTTTACAGAATACTGCTTCTCACAGAGATGAGAATACCAGCTAAATGGTATTGTGAAACCAGCTTATATGTGATAATTGGGAATTTGTTAATAAAGTTATGATATATCTACATAACTGATGACAAAATATTATTTTATGATATGGAAAATGATTGTGTTTTATTGACTAACAAGAAAAGTAGCCTTAGCCATGGAGCATGGATCCTGTGAAGCAGAATTCCCAGTTGACTAACGAAGAACATAATAAAAACAAGAAGTAAACCTGTGTTGCTTTAAGCCATTTAAATTATGGGTTGTTGGGCCGACTCTGTGGCTCACGCTCACTCGGGAGAGTGGGGCGCTGGGAGCGCCGAGGCTGCAAGTTCTATCCTATATAGGGATGGCCGATGCGCTCACTGGCTGAGCGCGGTGCGGGCGACACCAAGCCAAGGGTTGCATCCTCTTACTGGTCCCCCCACCCCCCCAAAAAATTATGAGTTGTTTGTTACTGCAGCATAACATCCCCCGTCCTAACTAACACGGTTAATAATCAGCATATGTGCTAAATACAATAACAGAATCGGAAGAAACAACCTAAGTACAGCAGTAAAGATGAATTCTTACCACCTAGCGGATTGCACAGGAACAGAATAAGAGGCACACGCACACGTTAATTCAGTCGTCATGAACTTTGGAATTAGATACATCCAATTTTAAACACCATCTTATATCTGTTAATGATACTCACATCTCAGTCTCCTTGTCTGAAAATGTGAGTAATTTGCTGCGAGAATTCAATAAAATGAACAATGAAAGGCACTTAGCACAGAACTTAGCACATAGTCAGAATGCAAGCCACAGGAGCTTTCATTACTCATAGGGTGCTCGTCTCAGCAACATCATAGAGCCATAGGTTGGAGTTAGAGTTGCTGTGAGAAGAGATCAAATTTCTACTGTCAGACAATGACTCACTTATCTTTATCTTTTAGCCACATTTAGAATATGGGCAGGAGAGGTGGGAAATTGGGCGAGGACTTGCTCCATACCCATCTGTTATTCAAGGCAAAATGACTACAGCCTTTCATCTAATCCACATTTCACATTTGGTTTCCCTTAAGTAAGGAAACCAAAGTTCCTTAGACAAACCAAAAGCCAATAACCCACAACTCCCAATTTCTTTTTGTTAAATACTTCCTTAGACAAATCAAAAGCCAATAACCCACAACTCCCAATTTCTTTTTGTTAAATAATCACATTGTGAGACATTTTTATCGGATGCCTGATCTCATCAACTCAGAGGGGGAGGCAAAATAACCTGCCTAAGAGGTTAGCATCCCTAAGATCTCACTGAAAAAATCACTGAAGAAATATTTCCAGTTCATGAGCTTCCCCCGGCGGGGGGGGGGTGCACAGTTGGTTTTAACCATCAGGAAAGAACTGATGTTGAATAACCTATCTTCTATGATTGAACACTCCTATAATGTGTGTGTAACATAAGAAGAGATTAAGTTCAGTCTGAACAGTGCTGAATTCTTGGGTCCTGGTTGACTTCACAGCTCCTTACGACTAAAAACAAACAGAACACCCTATTCTAACTATAACCGACTCAGGAAACCTGAGGAGGGATAATTGTTTCATATAACAAAAAACAAAGCAGTGGCAAATAGATGGGAACCTATGTTAATAATAAAATGAACATCATAATATTAGAATACACCCTCTTCTAAATTTAACAACTCTAAGTTACTTGAACTCTGAATAATCTGATGAAGATTCCTTTGACGAGTAGATAGCAAGGAACAAAATACTGTTGGCAAATTCTGCTTTTACCAAGGTTTATAGTACCATCCTTCTTCGTGAAAAAATCCTTTATCTTGAGTGTTTATTTCTCACTGAATGTTAATGGGGAGAAAATTTATGCCTTATAATTTTTGAGATAGATTTACTCTAGAAGTATTTAGACAGATCTCTTTACATATCTAAGAGAAGAACCAAGAGATCAATATCAATTCATTCCCATCGACTAAAATACATGTTTTCTTACTTCTCAGCAGTTCCTTATAAGTCCTGAAGTACCAATCAGGCAGGAGAATAACCAGAATATGATTCTGGTTCTTTATATTATTTTTCTCCATTATAACTAAAAGCTACTAAGCCACATATTTTATTTCTTATAGCTTGAGAATCCGAAGGACACAAGACACCAAGATAAATGAGATAATATTATTACACAATTAGCAGAATGTCTGAAACACAGTGCACATGGAATGTATGTAAATTCCCTCCTGCATGATTTATGATGCCAGGCATTTGGAAGGTGGGGAAGAGGAGAGAGAGTATAAGGAGGTGAGAAGACACCACACACTATTGCTAGACTTACAGTCTAACTTCTACTGAGTTTTACTCACCTCATTGGAATAGTGAAGACTCATAAAAAATTTGTTTTTCTTATCTGGATTATCACTTTAAGTTCTGAAAAAAAATTAGAAAAGCATAAATATGTACTGTCAAATTGGTAACATAATACTTTTCACTGTTTAATCCTTTCATGCAGTTATTCCTTCATACAATATAAAAGCAAAACTGCTATTTTGAGCTTTCCCATGTCAGATTGAAAAATTTATATATTTTTTAAGGTATAAATCAAGAAAAAGACATGTACTCCTAAATTCTTCAGGATCTGCCAAGGAAATATTGAAAAGTACATTTGCATGCTATTTTTTTCTCATTCAGAATACTCCATTTCAATTTGATTTGTGTATTAAGGAGTGTAGTCAGCAGAAAAAGAAAAGCGTTATTGACAGGGAATCAATGCTGTAGGACTTTTTAAAGTAAATATTAACATGGCTGTAATTATTTATTCTTTTGGGGAGTTCAAAAAATGATAGCTCAGAGCATGGCACTTTGACGTGCTGAGTATTTGAACTAAAGAAGCTGCTTCAGAGCCAAGGTCTCTCTGATCTTCTCCTAACCCCTGTCTCTTGCATCTCTGTCTCTCCCCATGCACTTGGAGGGGTTTATTTTGCAGTTCCCTTATCTGACTAAGAGCCCCTAAAAATCAGGTACTGCTCCTCTAAAAGTGCCTATAGCCCCCACATCCCTCTCCCTTATGAAGAAGGGCATATAAGCTTCTGAATCTCATTGGGTTATTTATTAGATATTCATTAGGATTCACAGAACTAAGAGCTAAATAAGTTTTATGCATCTAAGTTTGGAAGTAATTTGCTATCCAATAAAAGCTAACAAATACAATATTTTTAGAAAACTTCCAAATATGCAGCCAATACTAGTAGATCTAGCAATTCCATTTAAAGAGGAAGTTTATTTCAGACTTAAAAATACCATGTAGGCACAGGTTGTCCTCTTAACATCACCTCTAATTGCTGTCGTTTTTTAATAATAAAACTGCAGAAACCATACTGTTTGGCACTATGATGAATGTGATGATGGTTAAATTCTATGAAGAATATTTGGAAAAATGTGCAGCACGACACACAGATACAGTAGGTAACATTTGTTAAATATTTGTTAAATGCTGTTCATTGTGCTAAGTACTTTCCATTCATTATTGCCTCATGTATCCTTTGAAAAATGCCATATTTTTAATTCCCATTTTAAAGACAAAAAAAAAAGATTACCCAAGAAGTTGGTGTATCAGGATTCAATGCATGGTTTGTCTGACTCAAAAAGCATTTAAATATTTCCCAAACTGCGAAACATTTTACAGTTTTTAAAGAGATTTTAGAAGTATCTAACATTATTTTTAAAGATGAGGAAGCAATGATTTAGAGAAGATAAATTCAGGATTTCACATCAAGAGAGGAGCATGGTGGGAACCAGAAGCTTCAATATAGGACATCAGAGTTTCAATTCTAACATGGTTAAACATGATTTCTACACACAGTGTATTTAAAATCTCAGCCTTCGTGTAACCAAGACGGAGGGTGACAGTGAATGAATTGCAGGTGCAGGTGACAAGGACACAGAAAATATCCCATCAGAACTCTGAGGCTGTTAACTGCCAATTTCCCTGCTAATATGCCAGCATCCCAGGATTGTTTATCTGTGGAAATATAAAATTTCTTGGTTTTCTAATTCGAAGAATTTTCAAGTAGATGAATAAGAAATTCTCTAAATCTAGTGATATACTTTTTCTTATTTCCTTATTTGTGATGAAAACACAATTGGTATTTTGACTTGCAAGGTTAAAGCAAATTCAAACAAGATTATCTTTAATCAGTTCAATAAGACCTAGAGCCAGAATGAACTATTTTAAAGAAAACATCTGAAAAGATTCCTTTAGCGTTAAGGAAAATGAAATGTCAGTAACAGGGTTTTGGCACCAAAATGGCTCCAATTAAAGAGCAGATGTAAGCTGTTCCTAATCTGACCTTTAATTTCCTGTCCCTGACTTCTAGTTGCCTCTGATTTTGTATGTACTTAAAATTTCTTTCATTGTATGGTCCCTATTTGAAACATTATGTTTGGGAGTATAATTTAATAAAAGCAGGAAGAATTGCATGATTTAGACATTTCAATATTTAGAAGAGAATTTTCTTCCTAACCTTAGCCAAAACTTACATTATTTTACATGCTGTGTTAAATATACCATGACTGAGGCATTGGTAATCAGAAGGTTACTTTTGGAATCATAAGTACGTAATGAACATGTTAGGCATGGGGGGATTGAGTGTCGACCAGCCACATTTATTCACACTGGTTCAAAAACCTTATCAGTTCTTCTAACAGTGAGAACTTCCCTAATATAAAATAACATAGTTTACCTCATCCTGCCATCCTCTATTCTTCTAACCTTGTTTCATTTTTCTCTGTAGTACCTATCATTATCTGATATACCGTATACTTGTTTATTTGTTAATTACTATCTCATGTAAATTCCATGAGGTCAGAGATATTATCTGTCACTGTTGTATCTTTCATGCCTAAAACGGTGCAAAACACATAATAAGTGCTCAAAAATATTTTTTGAATGGATGAATTAAAATCCTTTCTATCTTTTCCAGTTATATAAAACCTTGCAAAGTTACCTAACCTTTTTAAACTCCAGCTTAGGGGATAACGAATTAAAAGTGTGAACTGTGTTCCCAAGCTACTATGTATATCTGGTCAAATTATCCTCTTCTCCCCTCTTGCTCCTCCACACTTATCTCACAGGTTTCTCCAGATATATCTTATGTGCAATATGGATTAAGTCTACTATATGTATCTCCTGCTGTCTTTCTCTTCTCCTCTCTTCTTTTCTTTTCCCTTTCCTTCCCATTTTTTTCCTTTCTTTTCCTCCTCCCCCCCTTTTCCCTTCCTTCACTCTAGTCTCTCTCTAATCTCATCTGTTGTCTTTAGTACCCGTAGTGAATTGAATTATGTCCCCCCAAAACTCATTGAAGCTTGAATTGTGTCCCCCAAGTTTTCTGTATTAGAAACTTAGGCCCCACTATGACTGTTAAGAGGGTGGGAAATCCTACTATGGTAATTGAAAGGTGGAGCCTTGAAGAGGTGATTGTATTGTGGGATTGTGCACTAGTGAATGGATGACAAATGGTGGTCAAGGGTGTGGTTCTGAAGGCTTTAAAGGAAGAGGAGAGTCTGTCTTTCTGTCTCTCTCTCTCTTTCTCTCTCTCTCTCTCTCTCTCTGCTTCCACCATCTTGCATTGTGAGACCCCTAGGTTACTGTCACCACCACTAGATGGACTTTGGACTTTCCAGCCTCATAAACTATAAACAATACATTTCTTTTTCTGTATAAATCACCCAGTTTCAGGTATTTTTGTTATAAACAACAGAAACAGACTAATACAGTACCCATAGGTGATCTGTTGTGATTAGGTGTTATCTCCCACCAGACTTCAACTATTCTCAGAATGGCCCCCAGTTCCCAACACACACAGCTAAGTTTTTATGTCTGGGCTATTAGGATGACTTCTCTTCTAGAAGGCATGTACAGCACCAATTCAAATAGAATTCTAGCAGTCTTGATTGGTCCTCTTTTCACATATCCTTGAATCTAAGTGAAAGACACAATTTAGACTGACAAATTCTCACTGCATTTTTTCCCTAAACTCCTGAGAGATAATAGGCAGCACATGAATATTAGTTTCTGTCCAGAATCTAGAATGGAATTATAGTTTGTTATTATGAATCTAAAATGAATTTAAATTTTATTTATTCTAATTTCCTAATTTAATGTAGAGGAAACTAAACCGCAAGAGGCCAAGGGACAAGCTTGAAGTCAGTGAATAACAGAAGCAATCACAGCTGAGACTGAATAAAGAAAGGTGAATGCAGAGGGATAGTGATATGGAAATATCAATCAACGTGTATATGTGTGTATTTGTGTGTACCTTCGTGAAATTTTCTTCTACTCCCTGGCTCTTCCCTCTAGTCAGCAACACGTTCAACAATTATTTGACACATTGAGAAAATTACATAGTGGAAACCAAAAAGGAATAAATGTGTAGCTTTTGTGTTTTAGAAACCTAAAATCCAGGCCTTGAAAATGAAAGAATGGTGTGGTTGGGCAGGAGGCATTGGAGAATGTGCAGTGAGTACGGGAACAGGTCACCTGTCCTAAAACTAGAAAGAAGTCTTTGTTTGCACAAGAAAGTTGAAAGACAGGAGAGAATTGGCCTGAGAAGAGAGAGGTCAGTAGGGCCAAGAATGAGGAAATAGCAGCTGATGGGACCTATGGCCAGGAGGGGAGTCAACATTCAGAGACGGAGAAAGCACCATCGGTCCCACAAACCACAGTAGCTCCCGTGGGAGGAATGGCCCCAAATTCCCAGTGAGCACCAAAAGTGTTGGGCTCAGGAAATGTCTTAGCTGTGTGTATTATTCCATTTCTGTTGCTTATAACAGAATACATGAAACTGTGTAATTTTCAAAGAAATGAAATTTATTTCTTACAGTTTTGGAGGCTGGGAAGTACAAGGTCCAGGGAACACATCTGGTGAGGGCCTTCTCTGCAGCAATGCAGGGAATCACATGACAAGAATGGGCTGAGCAAGAGAGCTAACCTGCTCACTTGCTCTCCTGTAAAGCCATCAAAACCATGCCCATTACTCCATGAGTGGGTCATACCAATCTCTAGGGTGCGCTCCTCATAATCTAATCATCTTTTAAGGCCCCACCTTTCAAATACCATATTTGGATTTCCCACCCTCTTAGCACTGTTACAATGGAGATCAAGTTTCAAATACATAGATTTTGGGGAGATACATTAGACCCACGGCACTGTGCTTCCTATTGACATCTAGATTCAACTGTAAACTTTGAGAATTGACCATCTGGAGTTATGGCCATCCTTGATTCTTTTCTTTCTCTGAATTTTTACATAAAATGTCTGAGCTCTACTTCACAAGCTCACCCCCACATCTGTCCTCCTCTGTCCATTTTATATTCACCATTATTTTGGTCCAATCCACCCTTACATCTCACCTGGGATCCTACAACAGCCTCCTAACTAGTTTTCCAGTGGTCTATTTCTCCTCTTGTCTTGTTAAAATCCATGCTTTTCACAGCAGCAAGGGCAATGGAAAAAATCAAAAAGTAAACCGTAATATTTCTCTCCCTCCAATGGCTTCTCATATCACTCACAGTAATATCTAACTATAGCACTCTGACTTATCAAGCTCTCTTTAATCTGGCCCCTACTTACTTATCTGAACTTATTTCCTACCTCTCTTCTCGTTCACTAACCCCCTGTCATGCTGACCTTTTTTTCAGTTCCTCAAAAATTCTGAGATCTTCCCGTGTTAGGTCATTTTTTCCAACCCTTCTCTTTTATCAGAATATGCTTTCTTCTAAACTTTCCATAGCTACTTCTTTCTTGTCATTCAGATCTCAACTTAAATGTTCAGAGTGGCCTCTCCTGAATATTAGAGTTAAAGGAGTCACCTGGTCATTCTCCATCACACAAAGTCTAGCTCTTCACCTTATTAAATATATATGCTGTATCAGTTTGCTTTGTTGTTCTCTGTCTTTTTCATTCAGTTGTAAGCTCCATAAAAGCAGAGAAACTTTTCTGTCATTTTCAGTTTTAGCCCCCTCTACCTAGAAAAATGTCTGGTATGTAGTAAACAATCAATTTGATGATGAATAAATGAATGGCTAGATGGAAGGCTGGAGGAATGAATGAGTCTTTGCCTTTGGACATTGTTTGGATCCTATCTGGCTTATCATTTCAGTGCCCTTGGATGCTCATAAGGACTTACTATGGATGTTTCTGGAAGGGTGGTAGAGGTTTGAAAGGAACTTCCCCCCATAGCCCCTGCACATATACTTACAATATTACATAATACTGAAAGAAGTCACCTGGAGATCTGCTCTAAGGTGTATGAGTAGGGAAACACAGTCCCAGTATTGGATAAAAATCTCTATAGAGCATGAAAAGAACCAATAAACGGTAGTTGTTTTCCCCCTAAGACTTTTTAAGAAGTTGAGGTTCACAGCAAAATTGAGCAAAAAGTAGAGTTCTCATATACCCCCTGATCCCTACCGCCTCTTCCATTATCAATATCCCCAACCAGAGTTGTACATTTGTTACAATTAATGAACCTGCATTGACACATCATCATCGCCTAAAGTTTATAGTTTACATTAGAGCTCACTCCTGAGGTTGCACATTTATGGTTTTGGACAAATGAACAACAACATGTATCCACTACTGTAGTATCATACAGAGTAGTTTCACTACCCTATATGTCTCTGTGCTCTGCCTACTCATCCCTCCCTCTCCCCAACCTCTGGCAACCACTGATCTTTTCACAGTCTCCATAGATTTGACTTTTCCAGAATGTCATACAGTTGGAATCATACAGTATATAGCCTTTTCAGACTGGCTTCTTTCACTTACTAATATGCACTGAAGCTTCCTCCATGTCTTTTCATGGCTTGATAGCTCATTTCTTTTCAGCACTGAATAATATCCCATTATCTGGATGTACCAGTTTATTTATTCATTCACTTTCTGAAGGATATCTTAGTTGCTTCCAGCAATTATGCATAAAGCTGCTATAAACATCAGTGTGCAGGTTTTTGTGTAGGTACTTGCCTTTTTAAATTTGTTTTTGAATTATTTGCTTAAATTCAGGGGCAGAAACATGTAATGCCTCACACTTTGGAGTTGGACAGACAACTTCTGCCCAATACTGCCAATTATTGGTCACATGATCTCAAGCATTTTTTTTTTCTTGACTTTGTATGATCAACCATCTGCATAAAGAGAAAACTAGAATCAGTGTTAAAAAGGTTTTTTATAAAATTAGATGAGATAATTCTTAAAAAATAAAAGGTATCATGTATCACCAGTAGTTATAATAGTTATAATTAATTTTAAGTTATCACTACTGATAAAAACTATTACTAATAATAGTTATTAGTAATGCTAAGATTAGCATTATTACTAATTAATTACTAATAATATTAGCATTATCACTCATGCTAATAATCATTACAAATGCTAATAGTTATTAATAGTTATAGTTAATACTTATGGTAATATTCATTTATGAAGTGCTTAGGATGTGCTAGACAATATTCTAGGCAATCTACATGTATTAACTCTTCATATCAACTCTAAGTGGTTTGTTCAATACCCATTATATAGGTGAGGATACTGAGGCCCAAAGAGTTTAAGTATCTTCTGTAAGTTCTGACAACTAGTAATTTGCCAGGGATGGAATTTGAATCAAGAAATTCTGTCTCTAAAATCCGTGCTCTTTGCAAACAGCATGAGACATAATAAATATTATACTAGTTTTAGATACTGTTATTTTTTTAAATCTATCAATTTGTATCTTCTTCAGTATTTGTATAAGCTCTTCATATAGCTTTCTTCATATTTGTTAGCAGGCAAGATCTTTTTAATATCACAACAAAATGTAAAGTGTAAAATTACAGAATCTAAAGAAATATTTGAAGTCCTTTAGTTACTTAAGACTGAAAAAAGCAATACTATTTTGGGGGTGGAATGTAGTTTAAATCTAAACCTTTGACACTCGTGAACAATGTAACCTACAGAAGTAGCTAGCGTCCCTCAGGTCTTCTGCTGTTCAAGAACAAAGCCACATGCCACTGGAAATTCTAAACTGGTCATTTTCATTTCAGTGAAGAATTTTTGATCTGTGCATTGGTATCTCCTAAATCTGAGAATTCTAACAATCACCGAAGTAAGGGAAGCTAAGCTATTGCTGCAGCATCCAGCCAAATTAATTCTCTTACAAACTCAAACTCGGTGGCCTTTGTCAAGAGCATGTTGTGTCCAGAATTTGTCTCATTACTTTCAAATTGTGCTTTAAAAAATGCATCTGGACATTCTGAGGCTCCCCATGAGGGAAAGAGATGTAATTTGATGGGCTGATGTGACACAGAGGGAAGATGGGCCACATTCTCTACCAGTTTCAAAGGACGATGGCAATAAAGCTTTTTATGAGCTTCAGTTATGCTGCACTGCAATGATCGACTTCCATCCCAGTAAAGAATATTGCTGCACATGGTTCTAATCGAAAATAAGAGCTAGAGACAGTTCAAGGTAAAGTGGGGGTGGAGTTTACAGAAGAGAAAAAAGATATCTTTCTGAATTAACTAATTACAGTTGAAGTGTAAAACACTAAAAAAAGAAAAACCTAAGAGCTTTTTCCTATTCTTTATTCAGTAGTGTAATTAGGCATAAGAACACTTAGTGAACCCCAGGATTTTAGCTGATTTTCCAGGATACACTAATTACAAATAGTCAAATATTCTATCCAATTGTCTCCACTCGTTTTAACCACATGTAGATATTTTGTTCCAGAAATATACTCACATGACTAGTACTCACATTTCTAAAAGATGAAGATGTACCTGGCTGGTGATCATCGCCATTCTGATCTAATCTAAAAACCAGACATAAATGTATAGAAATAAGCCTGTCTTTATAATGTGAAACTGAAGAATCAGAATGTGAATATTAGTTACCTCCTTGAATATTGTTCTCTGAAAATAGACACTAACTGTTAGGAGGGATAAATTAATATCGGTTTGCAACACACTGGAAAAAGAAGTGAAAATATTATTCTTAAATTATGCAATACTTATTTTAGTACAATGAGGGCTGACATGTAGTATGCAGCATTTAACAAAATAAGAAGTAAAACTTGACCTTTTACACGATGATTATTTCTTCAAAAATATGAAAAATATTTTTAGTGCTTTAAATACATTAAAACGCTCTTTACTTATATGTAATGAATTCTTCACGTAATTCTCTATCTTCGGTTTTTAAACATTAGTGTGCTAATAACAACTTGGGGTGTTTGCTTAAAATGTAGATTCCTGGGTCTAGGTCTAGAGTATCTGACCTAGTAAGTCTGGAAAAGAATTTAGTCATGTGCCTTTTTAGCAAGTACACTTGGATCATGCTTAGGGAAATACTACTACCCATATCTATATTTTCCACCTGTGAAAAGAAATCTCACTTTCACCAAATGCCTACTGTGTGCCACTATTACAAATGATTTATTTCTTTACTCTTTACACCAGTCTTTTGAGTTAAATATTATTACCCACATTTTACTGAGGCTAACTGAGGTGACAGGGAAATTTGTTTCTTGTGATCTTACAACAAGCATAGAGTGGAATCAAAATTCAAGCAGAGGTTGATTTAGGTCCAAAGATCTTGCTCTTTCCTATTTGCTATCTGACTATTGTGATATAGACACATTCATGATCAATACTAGAAATAAAGCTTTTTTCCCATACTTTGGAGAGAAATACATTAAAAGATGAAACGAAATGTCAAGAAAGTAATAATCTTTTTAATGCTGCCTTGTTCATCATCATTGGAAAATCACAAACCATTGAGAGAAAAAGATAAAATAAGCATTAGACTAAGAGAGTAGTTTAAAATGAGAAACCAATTACACTTTCTAATTGAAGGTTAGTTAGTTATAACTAAGCATGCCCATAAACTGGTGATCAAATTCTGGTTAATCTCATTTGCGAGTTTAACAAAGTTAGTTCCTCGGAATCTAGTTATAGAAAGTTATACATAGCATTAGATTAAAACAAATAAAACAGAACAACAACAAAAAAATGCTTCTTAGTATAACCTAATTAAATATGTTATCATCTTAACTTTGTGCAGTTTTACAAATGTGTTGCAGAGGTGGGATAACAGCATTTTATAATGTCAGAATTTATTAAGCATGTGATTGAAAGAATTTTAAGCTGGCCCCAAGATGCCCATTCCTTGAGTGCATGCCCTGCATCATCCCCTCCCCTTGAATTTGGATGGGCCTGACCTAACTAAGTGGTAGTAGTCAGAGACAGAAGAAGTCAGACAGGTTCAAAGCATAAAAGGGCCTATGGAGGGGACCATGAAACAAGGAATCATGGGAAGTCTCCAGGAGCTAAGAGTAGCCCCTGGTAAACAGTCGGGCACAGAAAAGGACCTCAGTGCCAGTCACATGGAACTGAATTCTGCCAAAAGCCATGTGAACTTGAAACAAGGTCCCAAGCTGCAGAAAGTGAACAGCACAGCAGATCATTTGATTTCAGCCTGATGAGACCCTGAGCAGAAAACCTACCTTAACCATGGCTGGACTTCTGACCTATCAAACTATGAGAGAATAAGTTTCAGTTGTTTTAAACCTCTATGTCTGTCTTGTAATTTGTAACACAGGAATAAAAAAAATAAATACAAGTACCTACTATATGCCAGTGCTAAACTAAAGACAAAGGGGTACAGCAATGAACATGCTCTAATGAACCTAAGATTATAATGAGGTGAAACTGAAAAAAACACATGTAAAACAGAATACATGTATACATAGATTTCCAAAAGTGGCAAGTGCTACAAAGAAAGTAAAGGAGGGCAAGGGTTAGGGATTGGCTTGATGAGAACTGGGTGGTACTTTAACCAAATTGGTGAGGAAACAACTATCTGAAGAGATGAGAGTTGTGCCAAGGCCAACATGATGGAAAGGAAGCAGGACACCGAGTCTGGGGTTTGGATCTTATTCTTACTCAAAACCCTTTGAAGAGCTGTAGGCATGGGGGAAGGTGTTTATATGAGTTACACTTTGAGAAGATGTCTCAGTGGAGAATGAACAGAAGAGGACCTGGGCGAGAAGGGGAGAGCAAGGGTGGAATTGTCCAAGAGGGACTGTGTTCATTACAAAGATTTTGCCATCACTCAGGAAAGCTCAAAAAGGATTAGGCTGAAGACATAATAACCAGACTTAGAAGAGGGATCCCATGTAATTTTGTCATGAATCACATATTACAGATTTTTTCTTACATAATTTATAATAAGAAATTTTTCTTTATGGTATTTCTAAATCCAAATAATGTAGAGCTTTATCACGATATGAGTGGTAGGAGGGCAAAATGGGAAAATAAAAATAAGGTGGAAATTTTGGTAACCTAGTTAGAAAGCCAAAAAAAAAACCCCTGATATTTTCAACAAATTAGTAGATCAGAGGCCTTTAAACTTTTACATACCTAAAATATTTCTTAAAATTATCCAAAATTACATCCCAAGCCTGACAATTTTTTTTTTTTTCTAGTGATAGATCACAGGGATTCAGTTAACATTTGTGTTTTGCCAAGGACATAAATGTCAAAGCTATGTAGTAAATGCTGCATGGTTCAAAATGAATTTATTATGATCAAAATAAATGTTTTTCTCTACAAATTGAAAATTTCTTCCCACACATTTTTCTTAATGACATGGACAATGTTTGGCAATGGAAACTGTAAACATGGAATACATTTATGCATATTTTTAAATGTGAGCTTTTTCTTCTGCATATCTACTTCTCAGACTAATAGGAAAGAATGCCACTATGCACAGAAAAGTAAACCTAAGGAATTTTCTCCAGAATTAACTGCAACATGTAAAATATAAAATATGTTTCAAATAAAATTCCCAGCCCTAATTAGTCCCAAAGACAAAGAGAGAGATTACAATGGTGTAGAATACAATTTTCTTCACTAGCTCCTTGCTTTCATCTATCTCTCTATTTTCATTCCCTGAGCAAGCTGATTTCAAAAATTAGAAAAACATAATCATACATTAGAACCTCAATGATACCAATAACTTAAAATAATTTGAGATTTCTGCAACCAAACCAACATTCTTAATCTTCCTGTTAGTGGACTTGTATGCTTTCGATTAAGCCATAAATATGAGGTCCCCTGATCTTTGGGAATGTTAATGTTAAATTGGTCATTGGAAAGCACTTTTGATTTTAATACTTAAGACTTAGCTCAGTTTTAGGGCTATTCTTAACAAAGTTGACTTCGTCCTGTTCTGAACTAAAGATTACTTTAGTAAACATATTACCCATAGGAAGCAATTTTTGTATTAAGGTGGAAATATTGACCAAATTCTCTTTACTCCAAATAGTTGGTCTTATAGTTGTCTGAGAAAGAACAGTCTTATCTCCATATGCAAACAAAAAATAAACAACAACAAATTTTTTAAAAAGACTATACCTGTGATGGCTAACTTTAGGTGTCAACTTGACTAGTTAAGAAACAGGTAGAAACCTGGTGAAGCATTATTTTTGTGTGTGTCTATAAGGATGTTTCCAGAAGATATTATCACATAAGCCTAAGTGAACTGGGTGAGAAAGATCTACCCTCAATATGGGTGAGCACCAACCAATCTGCTGGGGGCCCAGAAAGAACAAAAACAGAGGAAAAGGAGAATCTCTCTCTCTATCTGTTGGAGCTGGGATACTCTCTTCTCTTCTGTCCATGGACATTTGAACCTAAGGCTCTTCAGCCGTTGGATTCCAGGACTTACAATAGTGACACCTCCAGCTCTCAGGTCTTTGGCCTCTGACTGAGAATCATACGATCAGCTTTTCTGCTTCTGAGACTTCTGGACTATGACTGAGCCACGCTATCGACATCCAGTTTGCAGAGGCCTGTTGTGAGACTTCTCAGCCTTCATAATTGTGTGAGCCAATTTCCCTAATAAATCCCCTCTCCTATATTTATATACACGTTCTATTGGTTCTGTCTCTCTGGAGAACCCTAAATAATATAATATCTATATTGTATTATTCAGGAGTAGTGGTAGTAACAATAGAAATAATAGTAGAAATAACTCAAGGTTTTTCTATTTCAGCCCAGTTGACATTTTTGGCCAGATACTTTTTTATTGTGGGGGCTACCCTATGCATTGCAGAGTATTTAGCACCGTCTCTGACTTCTACCAAGTAGATTCAAGTAGCATCCCTCCAAGTGTAACAATCAAAAATATCTCTAGACATTGACATATGTTCCCAGGGGGCGGGGGGGATTAACCTCTAGTAGAGAACCACCAGTAATAGTATTTACTCAGACATTAATATGCCACTTTGGCATAAGGACTATTTTGAGCTAAAAGCACTTGAAAAACAGCAGGTGCAAGAAGGGCACTCTGAAGTCCACTTTTTCTTCCTAAAAATAGGTAAAACCTCTGTACAGATGATGTCCACCCTATACCAGGAGTCACCAACGGGAGTCAAGGCTGAGAGAAATCTGTACAAACAAACATTATAAACTAGTCCTTATTTTTTTAGTCACTTCTCTATGATTAACTACCCTAGCCCAGGCCCCCTGGCTTGTCACATTTTCATACTTTACTATTCTTTGTCCAACTCAGTATATAAGTATTCAACTCTAACTGCTTCTTTGAGTCTTCATTTCCTTATGAGGTCTCCTGTGTCATGCAAAATTTAATTAAATAAATTTGTATGTGTTTCTCTTATCAGTCTGTCTTATGTCAATTTAATTTGCAGACCCAGCCAAAAACTCTAAGAGGGTAGAGTTAAAATTTTGCCTCCTCTACATAAGCAAAGTTTCATTTTCCACATATAATATTATTTAATCCTCAGAATGATGTTAGAATATAAATATTGTTATTAACCCGATTTTACCAACTGTGGAAATTGTGGCACAGAAGTTAATTAGCTCCCTGTGGCTACATAGCTAATTCACATTTAGTAGAGCTGGGATTTAGACCTAACAATTTGATGCACTTTGTAGAGGGGAACTATAATCATTCATTCATTTAACAAATAGAATTTATTAAGAGTTTAATATGTAGAGTAAAAAGATGAAAAGTAAGTTAAAAAGTAAGGCTGGATTTTCGTCCTCAAATTGCTCATAGTTTAATAGCAAAAGTTAGAGAGAGCTGTTGATGTTTGAGGAAATGAAATAATAACAATGGGTATTAAGTAGTTGCTGATCTCTCTTATCTTCCTCTCTCTTCAGCCTCTTCCACCAACATAATTATCTTTTTGGTCATTTTCCAGACCCAGCCTAGCTATCCCGTAGTAAATCTATGAGTAGGAGACAGAGAATACCATTCCATACTAGTAGTGTTCCCCATTGAATAAGGAACTTGCATGAATAAATGACTTTCAGCACTCTACAAGAATCGAATCTTCTCGTAGTGGGATGAAGGGTAATATTTTGGGCAGTGCATTTGCTGGAAACACTTGCAAAGAGAAATAGTGAGGTTTGTGAAAGGTACACTTAAATCTTTAGACTGGGTTTCAATTTCAGTCCTGCCTCTACTAACTAGATAACTAGAAACATCTAGGCATCTGTCTCAGGATGTAAATTTAGGGGGTTGGACTAAATAGTATCTAAGACCTATTCCAGTTCTAACATTCTGTGAATCTCTGAATAATGAAAGAATGAGACATACTTATCTGCTTATCTCAAAACATTTCTCTGAAAATAGTTAAATCAGTGTTGGAGTTGGTTTTAAAATGTACAGACTTTGAAGAATTTGTTTTATAATTTAAAGATTTGAAAATCCTGTTACAGCCATTCATCAGCCTTCTTCTACGAGTCAATAAGAGCAATATAGTTTGAGGACATAATGGCAGCTCACTGTTAATTTCAGCAGCTTCTGTGGGCATGTTACATAGAGCACGGAACAGTTTATGTGCTTGGAATATTTTAGTACAGTCTTTTAGAGCTATTTTCACAAACAATTTGACATCTCTCTTATGTTTTGAATGATGAAATAACAGCGGGACAACAACTTCAATGACTAATTTGAGGTCAACTGGCAAGGTAGACAGAACAATGGAATCCAATGTACAGGCCTAGAACATTCCAACAGTCATTTTACCAGTAAGAGTAGGAGAAACCAGTTTTTATTCTCTTTTATTTTATCAAACCTATGAAACTAATTGATTTGTCAATTTAAATCCACTTTGTTAATCTCACTAAAATTTATTACAACCATAGTCACAATAAAAAGAAAGACAGCAAAAAACTAATATACTTATTTGTTTTTTAACCACTTCTTTAGACAAATTAAATTTTAAATTCTCCATGGACTGCCATTTTAAGAGACACATTGAAAATACAAAGAATAAAGACAGTCCTCTAATTCTTTCGTCTCTCCCTTTATACACTGAAAACATATTTGAATAAAAGCAGACAAAATATATCATAGGGCAGCAGGACCCCAAATCTGTAGAAAATTCTGTAGGCAAAAGCCTTTCCTTTAAAATGTGTTGAATTCAACTTCTCCAGTATATTTATATTGTGGTTGAAGTTATTGAATACCCTACAATAATGGTTTTGAGAAAGGAAAAGAGAAACTTTTCATTTAAAGCTTGAGTAATGCTACCATGTTTATTTCCATTTCATTTTTTTCCATGATTTTATCCTCAATTTTATACACTTCTCTTTAAAGTAAAATTATTATGGCATACACATACCTCTTGAAAAATGTATATATACACACACAAGTATATATATATACATATATATATGTATATGTAACACTCATCTATATAAAACATTTTTGTTTTTATAATATATATTTAAAAATATATTAGTATGTATTTTTTAAATATATATTTTAAAAATATATTGGTATATATAATCAAGACAAAATACTTTTGTCTTGATAATAACTTTTCAGATCTCTGATACAATAGGTAAATAATATAAAAAAGACACCATATTAGTTTCCTATTGCTACTATAAGAAATTACCACAACCTCAGTGAATTAAACCAACAGGAGTTTCTTACCTTACCTTTCTGGAGGTCGGAAGTTCAAAAGTGGGACCTAGAGGACTAAGGGCAAGATGTGGAGAGAGCTGTGTTCATTCTGGAGACTCTAGGGGAGAATCAAGATGGGAGAATAGGTGGTCCCCAGTGTCACCCTCTCCCACAATCAACCAATTTACAACTGTTAAAAAGCGATGATGCCAAGCTGGGGCCGACAGAGCTCAGGGGAAGAGGAGGAGAGACCTATGGAGTTCATGAAGGTGGGAGAAGCCACGATGGGAGAAAGAAAGGATCACTCCGATCTTTTCGAGCCACAACCACTTCAGGGCTGGCCCTGATCAGCACGCACAGCAAGAACTGGCAAAAGCCACTGCTGTGCCCTTCATATGAAGTTGCTTGGAGGCTGCAGGGGAGATGAGGACCTTGGTGGCCCCCAGGCCAGCAAGACCACTTACAGGGTTCCCGTGAACCCACACAGGAGCAAGAGGCCACAGACAACTGAAAAAAGGAGCCACTTAGAGGCCAGTGAGTCATTGCAAAGAACTGGCACATGGCCTACCCCATGGGAAGTGTTTGGAGTGCGGGGATTGTGGGAGACAGGCCACCGGGGGAACACTGGGGCACAGCAAGGATAACTGACCTGCCCTCCAATCAGCACAGGCCCACTCAGTGTAGACTGGTCAGGAATATAGAACTGCAGGGGGTGCAGTTTGCTAAAAAGACTCAGACCCAGACCAGCGTTTCCACACAACCCAGGTGTATCGGATCTCACAAGATTCAGAAGTGTCTACAAGGTCAACAATTAAAACCTGAGCTGCACAAAAAGCTTTCTCCAGGGAATCAGCAGCAAAGCAGCAATTTAGCTCAACCACAGACCTCAAGTGCTGGTTCCCACATGAAGTTTCCCCATTTTCGAAGTAGCCAAAGGAGAACAAATTAGTTCCAGTGCAGAGTTTAAGTGATAGGAGTAGCTAATAATCCAACACAGAACTGGAAGAAAACACAAAACACCCACAGATCAGAGACAAAGTTCTGATATTAACCAGCAAATGTCTAACACCTCCAAAGAACACCTATAAAACCCGGAAGGACTGAAAGCCCCCCAGGCTCCCAAGCCAGGGTTCGGGGAGGGCCATGGGCTTCAGCTACACACCCCCAACATACATGTACAGTGCAACCATGACCACTGAGCCATCACTGGAAGTGCCCATGACTCCCCTGCTGGAAAGAAGGGGGTGCCACAGGCCTCGATCCTGCCCCCCCTTCCACCTTATCCCCCACCCCTTTTCTCTTTCCTCCTCTGCCCCAACTGCTCCACAACATCTTAGAATGTAAAAAAATAAATAAATAAATTTGAAAAATAAAATAAATAAAATGAGAAAAAAAAAGAGAAAACATCCATTTTTCACTTTTTCCCGCTTCTAGAAACTGCATCTAGTTTGTGGCTCATGGCCTTTTCCAGCAATGGCATCCTCTGTCCTCTCCTTCACTTGTCACTTTTTTTTTGAATCTGGCACATTTCCCGTGCTCTTATAAACACTCTTATGATTACATTGGGCCCACCCAGAGAATCCAAGGCAATTTTCTCATCTAAGATCCTTAACTCAGTCACATCTGCAAAATGCCATGTACACTAACATGTACACTAACATAACACACAGATTTTGTGGATTAGGAAGTTGATATCTTGGAGGAAGGGCATTATGTTGCTCTTTGCAACACCCCTGCCATACTGTTTTTTATTTATGGTGTGTGTTGGCATGTAGAATTTGAAGTTGCATTTTTAACCATGTGTAGTTCATGTTAAAGAGGCAACATGAAAACCTAAAATATAGTGATGATGAAAATTAATATGTGAATTCTCAAGTAAGGATTTAAAAAAATTTCTTGTGTGAAAAATGTTATTTTTCTAGAAATGGTATCATTTCACACAGGCTATATTACAACCCTCAAATTTCTTAAGGCTACCATAAAACTACCTTGTCAATATTAACACTTGAAAAAAAAGTTCTTAAATATTGGTGTGATTTTTGCTGACAAAGAACTAAAATAATTTAGGGGCAGATTCTTTTTATTTGGGAAACATGCAACTGTGCTCTGAACTGTTATCGATATTGCCACAGTCGTTGTATTAATAATACAAATCAGTAATGGATTCTTACTATGTGTCAACAGATACACTACAACCTCTAGGTGAATTTTCTTATTTTGTGAGATATGCACTATTATAAATCCACTTTACAGATGTAGAAAATGAGGTTTTAGAAAAGCAAAAGCACTTGCCCATTGCCACACAAGTGGAACTGCATTCTAACTCAGGACTGTTTGCAATCATGTGATGGAACAGGATGGCTTCTGTTGCCACAAAATTATTATCATAAAAAGTAGTGATATTTCTGGGTGGTTTTTTGGAAGCCGAGCAGTAGGATCTGAACCCTTGACCTTAGTGTTACAAGGCCATGCTCTAACCAGTTGAGCTAACTGGCTCGCCTCTGAAGAACTGGTACTCCTGAACTGCCCTGTAACTACTGCTTTTCATTTATGCTTCACAATACCTCTGAGAAATTTATATTTTTCCTCTTTTGGAGTAGGAACCGGAGGTCTAGCAGCTGAGTTCATCACTCTTCCACTGTTTTTAAAACTTTCTGACTAGTAGCATATAAAGTATGAAAATAATAAATTAAATTTCAAGTCAGATCCTAATAACAAATTGTGGTGTTTCTTTAAACCTATAGCAGATATTTTGATTTTTTTTTTTTTTTAACTTTGAAATCGGTCCCTTGATCAGGAAAGACCACTGGCTTTGGAGAAAGTACAAATTGGGTTTGAGTCTGTATTTTGCAACTTAGTCTCTATGTGAAAAATAATTACCGTCTTAAAGCTTTTGATTTGTTATCTTGGTTTATTTTAACATTTACTCTTACATATTTTGGGGTTACAGTGTTTTATTTCAATACATGCATACACTGCACAATGATTAACTTAGTGTAGATAACAGCAGTTTTGCATGCATTAGTCCAACACTTCTCCCCTACCCCTATCCCAGCCTCTGGTAACCATTATTCTATTCTCTACTTCTATGAGAACCACTTTTTTTTTTTTTTTTTTTAGATTCCCCATATGAGTGAGATCATGCAGTACTGGACTTTCTGTGCCTGAGTTACTTCACTTAACTTGAAACTCCAGTTTCACCATATTATTGCAAATGATAGGATTTCATTGTTTTTTTATAGCTGAACAGTATTCCATTGTTGTATGTATAACACAATGTTTTAATCCATTCATCTAGGGAAAGGCGGCAAACCAGAGACAGAGAGCGAGCACCCGACCTGGCACAGCACTGTGAGTGATCCCTGGCATAGCTCTGTTCGGGGGGTGCATGCCCACGCGGCTCCCGCCTGCACCACCAGGCCACTCACCACCCGGTGCTGCCTCCATTTTCCCAGGTGCGGGCAGCTCCGCCCTGCTCCGCCATAACTGAGCCCTCCCACTTGCTTGGCCTGGCGCCGGGCTTTCCGGAGCCTGCGGACCGGCCTCGGCTCCAACTCCCTCAGCGGTTCTCTGGCGGGGCTGGTGGCAGGAGTGTCCCGGGCCAGAGTCGGGAGGGCAAGGTAGTACCCGTCACTCCACCATACCCTGGACTCCGGCCCCAGGTAAACTCCCTGTTACTGGGAGGCAGACACCATCTCTGCGGCCACCAGTTTGGAAAAAAGCCTAACCAATTTCTGGTTGGGAATAGTGTGGTAGGAGAGTTCCCAGGTCCGCTTGAACCGGCCGGAGACCAGGCTGCAGGTGGGCGCTAGACTTGGTTTGTACTGGGGGGATACAAAGGTGAACAAGACCCGAGAAAGATCTACATAGTGCTACAAAGGCACACAGAGAGACCGGTTGTCTGTGCCCAGCAGAAACCTGGTAGACTTCCTGGGCGAGGCGGTGCCGAGCAGGGTCTTGAAGGCCCAGCTGATAGACGAGGGGTGCAGAAGACACGCCCCAGCCCAGCACAGTGCGCACAGAGTGGGGAGACGTGCGGCCAGGGAGGCGGAGACTCGACAGAAACCACACACCCGGTGGGGTCGCCACTGCACGATCTAACAGCCTGGGCCAGAGCACACGGAACAGGGAGAAGTCCTGCACGGGAAGTGAAAGCTCAACAGAGATCACACACCCTGTGGTACGTGATCCACCAGCCCAGCAGAGTCCAAGCTGACCAGAAAGGTGGCTCCCCGGAGAAGCCCAAGACCTGAGGCAACCACACACACAAGGCACTAGAGGCCAACTGAGCAGTCACAGAGGGAGCCATACCAAATTGGCAACCACAGCAACATCCTAGTTAGTCATTAGTCTTAAACCGGTGAACTGTGAAACCCCCGGCCACAATGAATAAACACCAAAAAAAAGACACCAGAAATACAAAAAATCAAGAAAGTACACCACCAAAAGTTAATAAATCTCAAACTCTAGATCCTATAGAACAAGAAGCCCTTGAAATGACTGACAAGGAATTTCGAGTGATAATTCTAAGGAAACTGAATGAGATACAAGAAAACTCAGCTAGACATCATGATGAAATGAGGAAAAGTATACAGGATCTGAAAGAGGAAATGTACAAGGAAATCAATGTCCTGAAAAAAAATGTAGCAGAACTTGCTGAACTGAAGAAGTTATTCAACGAAATAAAAAACACAACGGAGAGTTTAACCAGCAGGCTTGTCGAAGTTGAAGAGAGAACCTCTGAACTTGAAGATGGGCTGTTTGAAATAACACAAGCAGACAAAAAGAAAGAAAAAAGAATCAAGGACATTGAAGAAAATCTGAGAGAGATATCAGACAACCATAAGCGATCAAATATCCGAGTCATGGGTATTCCAGAAGGGGAGGAAAATGGAGATTCCATTGAAAACATATTCAACAAAATAGTGGCGGAAAACTTCCCAGGTATAGGAAAAATCACAGATCTTCAGATCCAGGAAGCTCAACGATCTCCAAATGTATTCAACCCAAAAAGACCTTCTCCAAGACATGTCATAGTCAAATTGGCAAAACTCAGAGATAAAGAGAGAATCTTAAAAGCTGCAAGAGAGAAGCGTCAAATCACCTATAAGGGAGCCCCAATCAGGTTAACATCAGACTTTTCATCACAAACCCTAAAAGCTAGAAAGGAATGGGATGATATATTCAAAATACTAAAAGACAAAGATTGCCAGCCAAGAATACTCTACCCTGCAAGGCTATCCTTCCGAAATGAGGGGCAAATAGTATATTTCTCAGACAAACAAAAACTGCGGGAGTTCACTACCACAAGACCACCCTTACAAGAAATCCTCAAGGGAGTATTGGGTTTGGTTCCTGAAAAATAACTACCACTGCCATAAAAACCCAAGAAAAATCTAAACCCGCTAGTATAATAAAAATGGCATTCATGAAGAGAAAACAAGCTAACAAAAACACTATCTACAACCTAAGGAACCAACAAACACAGAAACCAAACAGTAAATCAGAAAGCAAGGAACAAAAGACACCTAAGACAACCAAACAACCAATAAAATGCTAGGAATAAATCAACACCTTTCAATAACAACTCTTAATGTAAAAGGCTTAAATTCCCCAATTAAAAGACACAGACTGGCTGACTGGATCAAAAAGCAGGACCCGACTATATGCTGCCTACAAGAGACCCACCTCACCCATAAAGATTCACACAGACTAAGAGTGAAAGGATGGAAAAAGATTTACCATGCAAACAGAAAAGAAAAACGAGCTGGAGTAGCTATTCTTATATCTGACAAAATAGACTTTAAACTAAAAACCATAAAAAGAGACAATGAGGGACAATACTTAATGATAAAAGGACTGATCCATCAAGAAGACATAACAATCATAAATATGTATGCACCCAATGTTGGAGCAGCCAGATTTATAAAACAAACTCTATTAGACCTAAAGAAGGAAATAGACACTAATACCATAATAGCAGGGGACCTGAACACCCCACTATCAATATTAGACAGATCATCTAGGCAAAGAATCAGTAGAGAAACACAAGATCTAAACAAGACTCTAGAACAATTGGAATTAGCAGATATCTACAGAACATTCCACCCAACAACCTCAGAATATTCATTCTTCTCAGCAGCACATGGATCATTCTCCAGGATAGATCACATATTAGGTCACAAATCAAGTCTCAATAAATTCAAAAAAATTGCAATTATCCCATGTATCTTCTCAGACCCCAATGGATTAAAACTAGAAATTAATAACAAATGAAACTCTGGAAAATATACAAACACATGGAAATTAAACAGCATTCTACATAATGACATATGGGTCCAAGAAGAAATCAAGCAGAAAATCAAAAAATTTATTGAAACTAATGAAAACAATGATACATCATACCAAAACCTGTGGGACACTGCAAAAGCAGTATTGAGGGGAAAATTTATTGCATTAAACGCTCACTTCAGAAGAATAGAAAGACGGCAAGTGAACAACCTAACACTTCACCTTAAAGAACTAGAAAAACAAGAACAATCCAAACCTAAAGTTAGCAGACGGAAAGAAATCATTAAGATCAGAGCAGAACTGAATGAAATTGAAAACCAAAAAACAATTCAAAAGATCAACGAATCAAAAAGTTGGTTTTTTGAAAAGATAAATAAAATTGACAAACCACTAGCATGGCTAACAAAAAAAAGAAGAGAGAAGACCCAAATAACCAAAATTAGAAATGAAAAAGGTGATATTACAACTGATTCATCTGAAATACAAGGAATCATTCGAGACTACTATAAACAACTATACGCCAACAAATTTGAAAATCTGGAGGAAATGGATAAATTTCTGGACACACACAAGCTCCCAAAACTGAACCGTGAAGATGTAGAAAATTTGAACAGACCAATAACAATAAAGGAGATTGAAGCTGTTATCAGTAGGCTCCCAACAAAGAAAAGCCCAGGACCAGATGGATTCACAGCAGAATTTTACCAAACATTCAAACAGGAATTGACACCGATTCTTTACAAACTATTCCAAAAGATTGAAACGGACGCAAATCTCCCAAACTCATTCTATGAAGCAAACATCATCCTGATACCAAAACCAGGTAAAGATATAACCAAAAAAGAAAACTACAGGCCAATATCCTTGATGAATATAGATGCAAAAATCCTCACTAAATTACTAGCAAACAGAATACAGCAACACATCCGTAAAATTATTCATCACGATCAAGTGGGATTCATCCCAGGGATGCAAGGTTGGTTCAACATACGCAAATCAATAAATGTGATACACCATATTAATAAACTCAAACACAAGGACCATATGATCATCTCTATAGATGCTGAAAAAGCATTTGATAAAGTTCAGCACTCATTCATGACAAAGACCCTCTATAAGTTAGGTATAGAGGGAAAGTATCTCAACATAATTAAAGCCATATATGACAAACCCACAGCCAATATCATCCTGAATGGGGAAAAGCTGAAAGCTTTTCCTTTAAGAACAGGCACTAGACAAGGATGCCCACTCTCACCACTCTTATTCAACATAGTGTTGGAAGTACTAGCCAGAGCAATCAGAGAAGAGAAGGAAATAAAGGGCATCCAGATTGGAAAAGATGAAGTCAAACTGTCCCTGTTTGCAGATGACATGATCCTATATATCGAACAGCCTAAAACCTCTACAAAAAAACTCTTGGAATTGATAAATGATTTCAGCACAGTAGCAGGATACAAAATCAACACACAAAAATCAGTAGCATTTCTTTTCTCCAATAGTGAACATGCAGAACGAGAAATCAAGAAAGCCTGCCCATTTACAATAGCCACCAAAAAAATAAAATACTTAGGAATTGAGTTAACCAAGGAGGTGAAAAATCTCTATAATGAGAACTACAAACCACTGCTGAGAGAAATTAGAGAGGATACAAGAAGATGGAAAGATATCCCATGCTCTTGGATTGGAAGAATCAACATAGTGAAAATGTCCATACTACCCAAAGTGATATACAAATTCAATGCAATCCCCATCAAAATTCCAAAGACATTTTTCTCAGAAATGGAAAAAACTATCCAGACATTTATATGGAACAATAAAATGACCACGCATAGCCAAAGCAATCCTGAGCAAAAAAAATAAAGCTGGAGGCATAACACTACCTGACTTTAAGCTATACTACAAAGCTATAATAACCAAAACAGTATGGTACTGGCATAAAAACAGACACACTGACCAATGGAATAGAATAGAGAATCCAGAAATCAACCCACACACTTACTGTCAGCTGATCTTTGACAAAGGCACCAAGCCTATTCAGTGGCGAAGGGACTGCCTCTTCAGCAAATGGTGCTGGGATAACTGGATATCCATATGCAGGAGAATGAAACTAGATCCATACCTCTCGCCGTATACTAAAATCAACTCAAAATGGATTAAGGATTTAAATATACACCCTGAAACATAAAACTTCTTAAAGAAAACATAGGAGAAACACTTCAGGAAATAGGACTGGGCACAGACTTCATGAATACGACCCCAAAAGCACAGGCAACCAAAGGAAAAATAAACAAATGGGATTATATCAAACTAAAAATCTTCTGCACAGCAAAAGAAACAATTAAAAGAGTTAAAAGACAACCAACAGAGTGGGAGAAAATATTTGCAAAATATATATCTGACAAAGGATTAATATCCAGAATGTATAAGGAACTCAAACAACTGTACAAGAAGAAAACAAACAACCCAATTAAAAAATGGGCAAAAGAGCTAAATAGGCATTTCTCTAAGGAAGATATACAAATGGCCAACAGACATATGAAAAAATGCTCAACATCACTCTGCATCCGGGAAATGCAAATCAAAACCACACTGAGATACCATCTAACCCCAGTTAGGATGGCTAAAATCCAAAAGACTATGAACGATAAATGCTGGCGAGGCTGCGGAGAAAAAGGAACTCTCATACATTGTTGGTGGGACTGCAAAATGGTGCAGCCTCTATGGAAAATGGTATGGAGGTTCCTCAAACAATTGCAGATAGATCTACCATACGACCCAGCTATCCCACTGTTGGGTATATACCCAGAGGAATGGAAATCATCAAGTCGAAGGTATACCTGTTTCCCAATGTTTATCGCAGCACTCTTTACAATAGCCAAGGGTTGGAACCAGCCCAAATGCCCATCATCGGATGAGTGGATACGGAAAATGTGGTACATCTACACGATGGAATACTACTCAGCTATAAAAACGAATGAAATACTGCCATTTGCAACAACATGGATGGACCTTGAGAGAATTATATTAAGTGAAACAAGTCAGGCACAGAAAGAGAAATACCAAATGTTCTCACTTATTGGTGGGAGCTAAAAATTAATATATAAATTCACACACACACACACACACACACACACACAAACCGGGGGGGGGGGAAGAAGATATAACAACCACAATTATTTGAAGTTGATACGACAAGCAAACAGAAAGGACATTGTTGGGGGGGAGGGGGGAGGGAGAAGGGAGGGAGGTTTTGGTGATGGGGAGCAATAATCAGCCACAATATATATCGACAAAATAAAATTTAAAAAAAAATAATAAAATAAATAAATAAATAAATAAACTCATTTGATGAAAAAAAAAAAATCCATTCATCTATTGATGGACATTTAGGTTGATTCTATCTCTTGGCTATTGTGAATAGCTTTGCAATGAACATGGGAGTGCAGGTATCTTTTTAATACATTGATTTCATTTCCTTTGAGCATATATCCAGTAGTGGGATAGCTGGGTATAAACAGATCTATTTTTAGCTCTCCAAGGATCCTCCACACTTTTTCACAATGGCTGTACTAATTTACATTTCCCCCAACAATGTAGAAGAGTTCCTTTTCTCCACATCTTCACCAGCATGTATTTTCTATCGTGTTGAAAACAGCCATTCTAACTGGAATGCGATGATATGCCATCATGGTTTTAATTTGAATTTCCATAATGATTAGTGATGTTGAGCATTTTTTATGTGCCTACTGGCCATTTGTATCTTTTCTTTTGAGAAATATCTGTTCACGTCCTGTAAGTGGGTTGAATTATGTCCCCCCAAAACTCAATGAAGCTTGAATTGTGTCCCCCAAGTTTTATGTATTAGAAACTTAGCCTCTACTATGACTGTTAAGAGGGTGGGAAATCCTATTATGGTAACTGAGAGCTGGAGCCTTGAAGAAGTGATAGACTGTAGGACCCTGCAGTAGTGAATGGATTAATAATGGTGGTCAGGGGCATGCTTTGGAGGGCTTTAAAAGAAGAGGGCAATCTCTCTCTCTCTCTCTGCTCATTCTCCTTCCACCATCTAGCAATGTGAGACCCCTGGGTCACTGTCACCACCAGCACATGGACTTTGGACTTCCCAGCCTCAGAAACTATAAGCAAATAAATTTTGTTTTCTTTATAAAATACTTGGTTCTGTGTATTTTGTTTTAAGCAACACAAATGGACTAATACAGAAAATTGTTTCCAGAGAGTTGGGATGTTGCTTATAATAAATACTTGAAAATGTGGAAGCAGCTTTGGAATTGAGTGTTAGGCAAAGGTTAGAGGAGTTTGGAGGACTCAGAAGAAGACAAAAAGACAAGGGAAAGATTGGAATGTCTTAGAGACTGGTTATGCGGTGGCGAGCAGAATGCTGGTAAAAATATGGACTGTAAAGACCATTCTAAGGAGGTCTCAGACAGAAATAAGAAAGAGTTTATTGAACACTGGGGCAAAGATCACCCTTGCTGTGAACTGGCAAGGAACTTGGCTGCATAGTGTCCATGCCCTAGGACTTTGTGGAAGTTGGAACTTAGGAGTTGTGAACCAGAGTATTTGGCAGAAGAAATTTCTAAGCAACAAAGTATTAAGGAAGCTGCATGGCTACTTGTAACTGCCTATGCTGAATTATGGTGGCAAAGAACTGACATAAAGCCAGAATTTAAAACAAGAGCAGAGTGTAAAGATTTGGAAAATTTGCAGCCTGGCCATGTGGTAGAGAAGCAGAGAGCATTTTCAGAAGAAAAATTCAATGACATTAAGAAGATTAACACAAAAGAATGGGATTATCTAGAGAAGGGGAAAAAGGACCAGAAAGCATTGCAGAAGCCTCTGAGGAAACCCTCCTACCCCACTGCTTTGGCTTCTTCAGCCATGGTTAACTTGGCCCCAGGTGTGGCTGGACCCACAGCTTTGGAAAATACAAGCCGGAAGGCTTGGCAGAGTCTACATGGTGTTAGGTCTGCAGGTTCACAGAATGCCAGAGCTGGGAAGGCTTGGGAGCCTCCATCCCAATTTTAAAGGATGTGTGGAAAAGTCCAGGAAGAGATCTGTCACCAGGGTAGAGTCATCTCAGACAGCCTTTGCTAGAGCAATGTCAAGCAAAAATGTGGGGTCAGAGTTGCAGCAGAGAAATCCTATCAGTGCCGTGCATAGTGGAGGCATGAGAGCAGGACCGCCATGGAGAACACTGACTTGAGGAGCTACCAGAGTGGAACACCAACCTGGGATTGTCGAAGTATGGTCTGAGACCAGGAAAGCCACAGGAGCGAAGCTGCCTAAAGACTTGGGACCCAACTCCCACACCAGCACGCAGAGGACATCGAACATGGGATCAAGGTACCTGATTCACCACGTTTGAGATTTAACGCCTGCTGCTGGGTTTTGGACTTGTTTGGAGCCTGTTATCCCTTTCTTTTGGCTTATTTCTCCCTTTTGAAACAGGAATATGTATCCTTTGTTTGTCTCACCTTTGTATCTTGGAAGCAGATAACTTGTTTTGAATTCACAGGTACGACTTTGAACTTTGGACTTTTGAGTTGAAACAAGTTCGGACTTTGGGGATGAAATGAATGTATTTACATGTGAAAAGACATGGGTTTTGGGTGTCCTGGAGCAGAACGTAGTGGACTGAATTATGTCCCCTAAAAATTCATTGAAGCTTGAATTGTGTCCCCCAAGTTTTATGTATTAGAAAGTTATCCCTCACTATGACTGTTAACAGGGTGGGAAATCCTACTGTGGTAATTGAAAGGTGGAACTTTGAAGAGGTAATTGGATTGTAGGACAGTGCAGTAGTGAATGGATTAATAACGGTGGTCAGGGTGTGGTTTGGAGGGCTTTAAGAAAAAAGAGAAGAGAGTCCGTCTCGCTCCTTCCACCATCTTTCAATGTGAGGCGCCTGGGTCACTGTCACCACCACTAGATGGACTTTGGACTTCCCAGCTTCAGACACTTTAAGCAATAAATTTTGTTTTCTTTATAAATCACAGTTTCAAATATTTTGTTATAAGCAACAGAAATAGACTAATACAGGTCTTTTTCCCATTTTTAAATTGGCTGGTTTTTTGCTGTTGAGTTGTTTGAATTCCTTATATGTTCTGGATATTAGCCCCTTGTCTGATGTGTAGTTTGCAAACATTGTAGGTTTTCCCTTCTCTTTGTTGACAATGTCCCTTGCTGTGCAAAAGATTTTTAGTTTGATGTAGTCTCATTTGCCTATTTTTGCTTTAGTTCCCTGTGCTTTTGTAGTCTTGTTCAAAAAATTGTTGCCCACTCCCATTTTGTGTAAGATTTCCCCTATGGTTTCTTCTAATAGTTTTATAGTTTCAGATCTTAAATTTACATCTTTAATCTATTTTGAGTTGATTTTTGTGTATGGTGAGAGATAGGGGTCTATTTGCAGTCTTCTGCATGTGGATATCGTTTCCCCAGCACCGTTTATTGAAGAAGCTGTCCTTTCCCCAGTGCATATTTTTGGCATCTTTGTCCAAAATCAGTTGACTGTAAGTGTGTGCATTTATTTTGGGGCTCTCTATTCTTTTCCACTGATCTATTTATCTGCTTTGATGCCAGTACCATGCTGTTTTGGTTACTCTAGGTTTATAATATATTTTGAAGACAGGTAGTGTGATGCCTCGAACTTTGTTCTTTTTGTTCAGGATTGCTTTAGCTATATGTGTTTTTTGTGGTTCCAAACAAATTTTAAAATTGTTTTTTCTATTTCTGTGAAAAATGTTGTTGGTATTTGATAGGGCTAGCATTGAATCTGTAGATTGCTGTAGATTGTAGATTGGGTAATATAGACATTTTGATTATGTTAATTCTTCCAACCCATGAAAATGGAATATCTTTCCCTTTTTGTGAGTCCTTCAGGTTTTTTTTTTTTTTACCAATGTTTTACAATTTTCATCGTTTTCGTTCTTTCCCCTCCTTGATTAAATTTACTCCTAAGTATTTCATTTTTTTGGTAGCTATTGTGAATGGAATTACTTTCTTGATTTCTTCTTTAGCAATTTCATTACTGGCATATAAGAAGGCTGTTGATTTTTGTGTTTTGATTTTGTATCCTGCCACTATACTGAATTCATTTATTAGTTATAGTAAATTTTGGTGGAGTCTTTAGGGTTTTCTATGTATGTGATGATGTCATCTGCAAATAGGAGCAGTTTGACTTCCTCCTTTACAATTTGGATGCCCTTTACTGCTTTCTCTTGCTTTATTGTGCTGGCTAGAACTTACAGTACTATGTTGAATAAGAAGATTCCTTATCTTTAAAATAGGTAAAATAATACTGGCCTCATGCAATTTATTATAAACTCTCAAATAAGCTAGATTTCTTCTTTAATGGAGTATTAATTTTATAACGTTCTCAAAAGATAGAATTCTCTCCTTTTTCCTGATTATTTTGTCACTTATAAATATATTCTGAAGCCTTTGAGTTTAGAGATGGAGGAAAGCCACTTTTTCTCTTATTGTGTTCTCTATTGTGTTCCCAAATGCTGTTTCGTTTTTGTTAAAAATTATTATTATATATATGTACATTTTCAGTTGCTTTGAGCAGGGCTGGTCATTATTCCATTACAAATTATTCTTAAGCATTTTCACAATGAAAAATCACAGTGGGATTCATTAGGAATTTTCCAGTTTGCCACTGCTCTTTGCATTCTCTTTCTGCCCTCTACAGAGATGTCAAACACTTACTCTGAAAAACACCCAAAATGCCTCTGATTTGTCAAGCCCAATACTAAAAACAACATTATGTAATTTTTGATAGTGCTTTTTGAGATAATGCAGTTTCAAGTTTTAATGAATCCAAGCTGGAGTAATAAAGGTCTCTTCTGACACCAGGTCCCCCCGTAACTTGACTTCATTTAGGTCCAGCTCTGACTGAGCTTCAAGACAAAAAAGATACCATCTATAACAGGAACTCTAGAAGCATTTCATTGAACTTCCAAACCCTTCTAGGCACATTTACTTCATTTCCCATTTGCTTGGTGTGGAAAAGCAATTACTCTGTGGTGATCTTGCAGTCAAATCTGTAAACAGTTATTACATTTCAATTAAAGCTGCATGAAACTCTATATATTTCGTTTGCAGAAAATTAATGCAAATCTTTTTTGATGTTTCAGTTCACAAGGGGTCCTACCCCACACATTTGGCTGTCAGCATAATTCTCAGACCTATTCAAACATCAAAGACTATTTTCCCAGCATAAAGCATTTGGCCTGGTGTTAAGTATTGGTCTGTATTCAAACCCCCAAGTCTTTGAGCTATACAGGAAGTTTTGCCAAAAGAAGTCAACTTAGGCTGGCCTTCTAGTATGGAAGAAAATTTCTGGTAATTCTTTTGTCATGAAACATACTTGATCACATTCATGATCTTGGTAAAATGCTCATAAATCATTGAAATACAAGCAAGAGTTTTTCATCATTGATAACAGGAATAACAGTGAGAAGGAAAGACAAAAAAAGGAAACAATCATTTATTAGACATTGACTATATTCAATCACTTTTCTTGGATTTTCTCATTAAACTCTTGCATTAACGTTGCAATGTTATGTAACCCCATTCTCCAGATGAGCAAATTCAGATGTAGATTAAGAAACTTGCCCAGATCTCACAGGTAGGTGATGGTGCTGGGAACAAACCCAGACCTCTCTGCTTCTCTCTCTCACTGTGCAGAGATTTGGGGAATATGGTTAATGATCATAACTATTACGTCTTTTTCTTTTTTCCTTCCATCGCCCATCATTTCTCACAAGTGCATTTAAGAACAGCCAGGTTGGCCTGTCACCTTGTACTAGTATCTCTGAGTCTCTTTAAAATTTCTGTGTTACTCAAGGAAAAATGCAAGCAACAAAAGTCAGATGATGATGGAATTATTCTCCCTACTCCCAAGACGTGTTCCATACGGTGGGGGTGGGGGTGGGGAAGGAGAGCAAGACCGCAGGCAGAACGTATTGAGGAGGACTTCACACTTCCCTCGGTTACCACAAAAAATAACATATGGACTGAGCTTTTATTCCAACGAACAGATTTGTTTCTAGCTATTCTCCAGAAGTTGAAAGAGAAAGTAAGAAAAAAAAAAACCTTTTAACATTCGTCTGAAAATACTCCCCGAGTGAGAAAAATAAGGTTGATCTTTTTTCAGACTGCAGAATTAACATGAAAAAGTCTGAGTCATAATGATTCAATTTAAATGTATTGATTGAGCTACTGTTACTACGAATCTACCTCTCTGCTAAATATGACACGCTGCCTGTGCTCAAAAGTTTACGTTCTATTTTTTGGAGAAAAGGTGTTTTAACTCATTGCACTTTTTTTTTTTTTTTCCAGTTTTGAAATTATTTCCTACGATCTACTTTAATCATTATCTCATATTCCATCAACCTTTTCCATGTCACGATGAAGACAAAATTTATGTCAGTAAATGGGGACACTTTTCTGTGCCCCTTTATTTTGTTTGGGATCAATCAGTTTCTTGTTTCCCAGTTATTGGTTTTGAGTCTGGAACAATTCATAACTTTTGGCATTGTAAAATTCATCAGCCTGAGAAAAAAGGCGTGTCAGGAAACCAAAATTTAAATGTTAAGTTTAAAATTGTTTCTACCATTCAGGCTCCTTGACATATAAAAGTATTCACAACATATGTCTAGGTTAGAATTTTTAAACCATGTGAGATTTTAGGAGGATGAGCTCCTTCGAAATATTGTACTTTTTGGAAAGAGAAAGCAAAAGAGAATGAGAGAGAAAGCCTAAAATTGCCTTCAAAATAATATACATGTGAACTTTTCTCACACACCCAGGCAAACCAGTCTTATAAATGGGCCTTCCTTTTATGGTAGTTGTCACTTCTCCAAAGCCAAGTTGAACATTCTTCACCTTCCCCAAGCAGTCTGTGACAAACTCATTCCTTCTCCCCAGTAAGTCTTTCTTCTTTTTCCATATTATCAATGTGTGTACACGAGGTTCTACCTTGCTTTGTAATGACTCCTTTAAATAGCTATTTATCTGTCCTTCTGGGGGTAAAAAAAAGAAATCTTTTTAGAAATTCCTTTCAGTGAGGGCTGATCATAGGAAAAGAGACTATAAAATTTAGGCCTTCATAATCTGGAAAGACAAATGCTGATCAAAATACAAAAGAGGCTTAGGGTGAATGTGAAATTATCGTCAAACCCTGTTGTTAAGAAAAATAAAAGAAGTATTTGTTTAAATTGATGTAATGAGGGGAGATAAAAATGACATTTTTATGATACAAATAAATTTAGAGTTGGGTGATCCAATGTGGATTTTCAAGTGCTGGTGGATATTGTGGAAACATTCCCTTAATCTGAAATTGCTATTTCTTCAGGTAGCCCAGCCTTCCCATGTCATGCCTCCTACCTCCCTGAGCTGAGATCATGGCTCTGATACATGGGGTTATATTCCTATGTACAGTCTTAAAAGACATATCTGTTTACTAGAGCTTCGATTTCCTCCAGCCCCATTTATTATTACATCATGCAAATCACAAACAGACATTGCAAACCTGACATGTCCAACACTGAACTCCCTACATTCCACCTCAGACCTCTCCCTACCACACCAGCAACTTCCTCTTTCTTGTTGTTCATACTGAAGCATTGGGAGTCTGATTGACTCTTCTCTTTCTCTCACACCGCTTACCCAATGGCTAAGAAAGTCTTGTTGGCTCAGCTAGTAAATGTCTCTAATATCCATCAACCTTTCCCACCTCCAGACCTACACCACGCAGGTCCAAGCCATCACCAAGTCTCACTGAGCTGCCTTCTGTTTTCCTAGCTTCCTTCCTTGCCCCCACTATTCATCATGTAACAGGCAGAGTAGTCCTTTTGAAATGTAAGTAATATTATGTCATTAAACCGTTTTGAAGTCTCCCATCCCACTGAGAAGAAAAGCCAAAACCCTTATAATGGCCTAAAATGTTCTACACAATCTCTGCTTCCATCCCATAACTCTCTACCCTTTGTCTTGCTTTCCCAGGCTCACTTGGCCTCACATCACACTGGCCTTCTGTTTGTTCTCCAAGCAAAGCATGCACAGCCCTGGGTCAGGGTCTTTGAATTGTCTTTTCTTCCTGTCTGGAAACTGCTTCACCCAAAAATGCATGTGACCCCTCCCACATCTCCTGTACATCTCATCAGTTTTCATCATATCAGAGAGACCAATCCCCACCACCCTACTGGAAATTATAATCCCAATGTCTCTTCTCATCTCCTTCCTTGCTTATTTTTTCACATCATCTTTCAAAAACCTATAGAATTTAGGGCCGAGCCTGTGGCGCACTTGGTAGAGTGCTGCGCTGGGAGCGCGGCGACGCTCCCACCGTGGGTTCGGATCCCATATAGGAATGGCCAGTGAGCTCACTGGCTGAGTGCTGGTCACGAAAAAGACAAAAAAAAAAAAAAAAAAAAAACCTATAGAATTTATTTACTGCATTTTATAATTTGTTTTCCTTTCACACTGGATAATCAGCCTCACAAAAATAAGACTTTTAAGTATTTTGTATCACAGCATCTAGAACTGGGCCTGGCACATTGTAATGCTAAATATTTGTTTAAATGATGAATAAAGAATTGCAGTGCTATGCACTTGTTGAAAAAAAATTTCTTGGTGTATTACATCCCAAATATCAAAATTCTGACAAAAACAAAACTTTAATCTAAAAAGAAAATTGAAAAGTCCATAGTAGTCTATTACCTAGACTCAACTCATTAAACACACACCTGATTTATCTATTGTCATGTTGGAAATAATATAAGGAGAAGATGAAAAATGGCAGAGAAAAACAGGAAAGACAGAAAGAGGAACACAGAAAGAAAAAGTGTCTATAGGTAGCTATTTAAACTGATTTGAAGAAAAGAGAATATGATTTGGAGTCCACTGACCTGGTTTCTAGTCTTGGTTCTTCTTCCTCCTTGTTGCATGCCATATAATTGTAGTCTTTATTACTTTCTCTGTAAAATGAGACTAATAAAATCTATCTTCATAGAGCTCCTGTGAGCACGAGATGAAATGAGAGATATAAAGGGCCTGTGATGGTGCCTGACATACAGAAGACACTCAAAAATAAAAGTTGTACATGGCTTAACATATGTACTTATGTTTCCAGCTCCATCTGCTCTGAGGGACAACTAGAAGCAGTGCTGCCCCAGGACCAATGAATACAACTAATGCTCAGATTTTAGTTTCCAAATATTATTCTCCAATAAAAAGAATCATACTCTTTGAAGGAAGAAAAAAAAAAAAACTGATTCTAGGATGGATCAAGAAAAATTCAAGATGAGGCTAAAATATTTTGTGGTGCCAGAAGTGAAAAAATGCTTTAAAAAAGGGTGGGGGTAGGGGAAGAATGGGGATAGTGGGTCATACCAGAATGACATAGGTAGCAACCTCAAAGACCTTCCAGTAGCCAAACCTGGAACAATTTGAACATTAAAATTAAATAATGATATTGTTATATTATAACCCAAAACATAAAATTAATATCCATGAGCCCATGTTTATATAAATAAATGAACGAGTAACTAAATGGAGGAAAAGGGCAAGTTCTAACAGAACAATTCCAATGAGTAAATGTAGAAGGAATGAGGGACTGGAAAGTCACACGGCAAGATCCACTGATGGATGTTAAAATTAATGGAAAATCCTTTAAGGGGAAACAGGATATTTGCATAGCCTCAAAGTATCTCACTGAAAATGCTTAGTCATTACTATGATGGTTTTAACTTATGTCTACAAAATATTCGAAACTCCTTCCTTTGGAAGGTAAAGTTTAATTCCTCTCCCATTTGAGTAGGACTGGATTTAGTGACTCACTTTAAGAACAAAATTTAGAAACTGGAATACAGTAACTTTACAGTGGAGAAACCTTCCAGATAGCACTTTAACCAATTAATAGTGGTTAACATCACCAGTAGTAAAATGGCCTATTGATATCATGAGAAAGGTGCATGACTTCTACTGTACTCTTCCCCCAAAACCACAATCTCAGTCTAATTAAAAAAAAAAAAATCAGATAACTCAAATTGAGGGAAATTCTGCAAAATACCTGACCAGTACTTTTCACAAGAGTCAAGGTCATGAATAACAAGGAAAGACTGAAGAATAGTCACAGATCAGAGGAAACTAAGGAGATGTGGTGACTAAATGCAATGTGGCATCCTGGATTGGAATCTACAACACAAAAAGCACATCAATAGGAATACTGGGGAAATATGAATGAAGTCTCTGTTAGTTCATTGTACGAGGGTACTTCAAAAAACTTGTGGAAAAATAAAATTAAGAGGTAATACGAATCTTTCCATAAACTTTTTGAGGATCCCTCATATTGTACCAACATTAATTTCTTAGTTTTGACAACTGTACTATGGTTGTGTAAGATGTCAACATTGGGGGAAGTTGGGCAAAGGCATAAGAGAAATCTTTTTAATATCTTGCAACTTTTACTTAAAACTGGTTATTTAAATTTTTTTAAAAAGTTGTGATTAAATGAGATAATGCCTGTGAAAAAATTTATAAATTGTGTAGAGCTATCATTATAAGTTAGATACTGTCATTACACAAATAGTAATGAAAAGTAACAGTGCTTTAGAAAGTGACAGTGTGTTTACGGTAGCCAACAATCAGGTGATTTGTATTGACCAGCCTGTTTAGCCTAATCAAACAAGTATCCCCAATGTAGACATAGCATAAATTTAAATGAATTCAGTCTTTTTTTTTTTTTGTCATTTTCGTGACCGGCACTCAGCCAGTGAGTGCACCGGCCATTCCTATATAGGATCCGAACCCGTGGCGGGAGCGTCGCCGCGCTGCCAGCACCGCACTCTCCGGAGTGCGCCACGGGCTCGGCCCTGAATTCAGTCTTGAAGTGAGCTTCCAAGATGGTCCTCCATGATCTTCAACTCTTGGTCTTTATGTCCTTGTAGAGTCCCACACTGAATAAAGCCAATATCTATAGCCAATAAAATAGTGAGGAAATGACTTCCTCACTATTGTGTGACTGCCAAGGCTAGATCACTAAAGACATTGTGGCTTCTGTCTTGTTGTTCTGGATTGATCAACCTGGAGAAAGTTGGCTGCGATACTGTAAGGACATGAAAGTAATCTGTCTATGGAGGGCCCATGTGGGGAGAAACTGAAGCTTCCTGCCAACGACTAGCACCACGTGAGTAAGCATTCTTGGAAGCAGAACCTCCAGGCCCAGACAAGCCCTCAGATGATGCGGCCTCTGCTAACATCTTGACTGTAACTTCATGAGAGAAACTGAGCCAGAAACATTCAACTAAGCCACCTCTGAATTCTTGACCCAAAGAAACTGTGAAACAATAAATGCTTGTTGTTTTAAGCCACTAAGCTATGGAGTAATTGTTATAACCAATGGATAACTAATACAACAGGCTTTGAAAAATAAGCAGTAAACATTTGTCTAGATCAGGGTCTAAAGCCATTAGTCTGAAAACAGACAAAAGCAAATGACATTGTGGCATGAGCTTGATGAGAAATGTAGTGAACTCTTTGTTTTTCTTCTTTCCTATTCTTTCTTTGTTTTACTTTTATGATAATCTCGGTTTACCTGTATTTAGAAAGTAGGTTTTGACTTCTTTTCTGATGCAGCAATGTGCCACATAACAAAAGGAAGCATGGCAAACTACAAGGAGGAGATTAGAGTCAATACCACCTCCCTGCACCAAAGACAGCTTTGATAGGACATGCCAGGAGGGGGCAGGGTTGGTACTTGAAGGGTATGTTTCTCTCTTCTGGACATCTTTATGTTGCTGTTGTTTTGTTTATTCATCGTTTGTAATGATCAAAATGTCAGAAGTCTCTTTCTGGAAATATTATTTAGTAGCCACAAACTTGATGCTTCTCCACTGAGAATTTGAATGGAAAGAGCATAAATTTGGGATGTATGATTCTGGCTGTTGCCTTACCACCTCCAGACATGTGGTTTGAGAGAGTCTCAAATTCTACCCAGAGAGTTTTCATTGGTGAAATGAGGGTGTATAAAACAGATGCTCTCTAAGTTCCCTGAAGCTCCTTAAGGTTTTAGAACTATTTTAGAAAATTAAAAATGTCATATATATCGATTCTTTGGAATGAAATAATTTAGCCTCATTGGCTCCCTTAATTCAGATAAAAAGTGTAAATATTCCAAAATAATCATTTATCAGACCCAATTCCAAGGGCAACAGGCATAACCACAGTTAATAAATATGTAAATGGCATAAACCTATAGTTGGTGGCTACAAAACCAAACCTTTATCTCACTGAACAGCCACTATTTTCTATGTCAAAGGTTCTACATTTGATCCTATATATTTATTCCTAGAATTGATATTTTAAAATTGAGAGGCAATTTAGTGTGCTCCATAGTCCTGATCTATAAGCCCAGACCAACACTAATGACACATTTTAATAGAAAAATGGTCAGTTGGGCACCTAAACTTCACCCTCCCTGCCATGGAACATTCTTGGCAGCCGTGCTTTTTATTCAACAGTCTGATTGAAACTCCTTTTCTGACAGAAGCAAGGATACTCTTCTTTGTTCGGGATTTCCATAAAAGGTGAAATGGAAGTCTTTGCTGACAGACTGGCGTGCTTGAATAAATTTATTTTTCTAGGCTTCTAGCCACAACAGTGAGCAAACAAATGCCTTTTACCTACATCTGTATATACACCGTGGGATAGCAAATTTATAGGATTAAATAATGCTAATTTGCTTTGACTTCTTTCTTCTCTGTTTTAAATCATTGCCCAAACTTACTTTTTAAAATCTTTCCCTTATGGGCTGAGCCCGTGGCGCACTCGGTAGCGTGCTGCGCTAGCAGTGCGGCGACACTCCCGCCGCCGCGGGTTCGGATCCTATATAAGGATGACCGGTGCACTCCCTGGCTGAGCGCCGGTCACAAAAAAAAAAAAATAAAATAAAATAAATAAAATAAAATCTTTCCCTTATAATTCTTAACCTTTAGCCCTGGGCTATTTGAGCAGTATATGGCTGTGTGTATGTTTGTCTCTGTGTGTGTGTACAAATACAGTGTCTATGATGTTGGGGGAGGAGGATCTGGCTTTCTGTTTAATCCTCTTTCTTTATAGAGAACAGACCTCAAAGGGTTTCCTTTCTTAGCTTCTTAACTTCTCTTCCAAGCATAATGATTCTAGACAGACTGAAAAACTGACCAGTGATCCATCGTGTTTTTAATCATTTACAGTCTGATTCCTGCATGGTGGTGCCTGATATTTGGTTTTGAAGAATGCTTTCCTGGGGAACACATTCAATCCAGTATTTCTGAACAATAAATTACGCATGTTTGGAGGCCCTTGACAGCCTGTACTATTTTACTCTCGTTGAAAATAATAGGTCATTTGGAACAATGCTCCCATAAGAATTAAAATATAAAAGGTTAGATTTTTAGAGTTCAAGATAACAAGGAAGCCCTGAACAAACAGACTGGACCCAAATCTCCCCAGGAAAGGAAAGATTTGGGAAGTGAGGTGGTAAAGACATAGGGGAGAGGAGGCAGAAACATAAGCATTTGACAGACACATTACTTTTTTTCAGGGTTCAAGAAATCATTTTGTATTGTGCACTGTCCCAGATGCTCAGTCAGCTACAGAGTTATAGTTATACTAACAGGAGAGAGCAGAGCTTTGTGCAATGATTATGATCATCCTGAATCATCCAGAAGAAATCTGTGGTCTCCCTTCTAGCTGGTGAGCTAAACTCTATCTATCCCCAACTGGGAGGCTGAGGTGGACGGGCTGCCACTGTTGGCACTATGAATAGATCACAAGAGAAACTAATTCTTAGCTGAAAAATGCAACTGTTTGCACATTGATACAAATGAATCATCATAGATTAAATTGTAACATTATTATTCAAATGCTTATAAAAGGGGCAAAGGTCAGATTTGTACCCCATGAATATACATAATCAATAAAATAAAATTTTTTTAAAAAGTCACACAAGGATACCAAACCAAAAAAAAAAAAAAAAAAAAGAGGGCCGAGACCGTGGCGCACTTGGTAGAGTGCTGCGCTGGCAGCGCGGCGACGCTCCCGCCGCGGGTTTGGATCCTATATAGGACTGACCGGTGCACTCACTGGCTGAGTGCCAGTCATGAAAAAAAATAAATAAAAAATAAATAACTTTTTTGATCAAATCCCTTAACTGCTAAGTCATGGTGTTGCACAGCTTAAAATATGTTTATTATATTCATGAGTTTCTATGATTTCTCAAGGCTTCTCTCATTTTCTATCTCCAGATAGGCAAAATGACCCTCGTGAGAAAATGAGTGACATGATATTGAGTTGAATCACATGAGAAGCAAGAGGAGTGTTTCTTTAAAGATTATCTTGACATCATCAATTTTGATGGCTGTAGGACCAAACTGGCTTCTATTTAGCCACCACTAGGGGTTTAATGTTTCCCAGAAAGTTCATGTGTTGGAAACTTGATCTCCATTGTAACAGTATTAAGTGGGTGGGAGGGCCAATTATGGTATTTGAAAGATAGGGCCTTTAAGAGGTGATTAGATTGTAAGGACTGTTCCCTCCTGAATGGATTGATCCATTCATGGAGTTATGGGCATGTTTCTGATGGTTTTATAAGGAAAGCAAGTGAGGAGGTTGGCTGTCTTACTCAGCTCATTCTCACCATGTGATAAGCTGGTTGCCACGGGACTCTGTGTAGAGTTCCTACCCAAAAGAAGGCCTTCACCAGATGCTTCATTACTAAAGTAACGATGATGAATGAAATGTAAGGATACATGGCAGGACAAAAGTTCTTTCCCTCTATTCTTAACAATATTGAACGCAATCCTACATTGAGGGCTTCCTCTGTCATAGGCTATATAGGAATTTATTTTTAATTTTTCCCACAGCCTTGTGAAATAAGAGGAAACTGGGACTAAGAATAGTCAATTCCACTGATATGGAAATTTCATACAGATATAGGTTAAGAGAGAGCATGTTGGAAGTTTCTGGAATGTATCCTCACTTCCCACCCCTTTGGTGTGTCCAGAAGGGGCCTACCATCAAGCCAGGGACTCACCTCTATTGGAAAAATTTAGCTTTGGTTCTAAATGAGTTTCAACTGTAATTGTTATTAAATAAGTAACCATGGCAACAGTGATTCAAATACCACTACTAGTAGTAATGCTCACTGATTGCTTCACTTACAAATATTTATGGCCCTCTACATAACCAACACTGGATTAGACCCTGGGTACACAGTGGGGAAAAGAAACAATGTCCCTGTCCCATGGATATCACATTTTAATGAGCAGAGGCAAATAAAAATCAAATAAAAATCAAGAATAACAGGAAATATTACATCCTATGTGGTGAGGGAGCGGGGAGGAGCACTGTTGACTGGTCAGAGAAGACCTCTTCAGGAGGTAGAATTTATGCAGAGAGTTGAGCAATGAGGGCTCAGCCAGATGATGTCTAGGAAAAGAGTACTGCAAGAAGAGGGAATGGCTAATAAAAAGCTCTTAAAGCAGGAATGAGTTAGATGTGTTCAAAGAAATGAGAGCAGACCAGTGTGGCTAGAGCCTGGCAACAATGAGAAGAGTTAGGACATCAGAATGGGGGCAGAAGAAAAATTATGTAGGAACTTGTAAGACACTTTTAAATGACATAGAAAGCCATTGGAGAATTGTAGTCAGGGTGACATTATCTGATTTGTACTTTTTAAAGATATTCTGGTTACTGGGTAGAGAATGGATTGGAGGGATTCAAGCACACTGGGGCACTGGAGGCTCAGATATGCTTTTAGATTAAATATGGGGTGTGATAGTCTTTTACATTGTTAGTTCCCAACGGATCAAGTTTCCTGGTATTCATGCCCTTGTGTGGTGCCCTCCCTTTAAATCTGGGCTACTCCTTACTTATGGCTCACTGAAGCCAAAAAGAGTGTAGCATAAGTAACGCTGTATCAGTTGCAGGCCTAAGCCCTAACAGGCCTGTTAGTGTCCACTATTGCACTCTTGGGATTCCTGAGTGGAGAGACCACAAAGAGAGGACGAGAGTAGATAGAGCAAAGGGGATAGGGAAGCCTTCTCCGCCTACTACCTAAGCCAACCCCTAGCTTAGATCACTCAGTGGCATGCAGACATATAACCACCTATGAGCAAGACTATCAGAATAACTTCTAAATTAAGATTACTCTTTCCTGCAGAAATTTGAACAAGTAAAATGATTGCTGGTTTAAACCATTAGGTATTGGGCTAATTTGTTGTGGAGCAAGAGATTACCAAATAAAATAAATGAATGAATGAATGAATGAATAAATAAATAAATAAATAAATAAATAAAATGATATTTCAAAGTCAGGTGCTTTTATAACCCAACCCTAAAATACGTGGAATTTATTTGTTTTGGAATTAGGTAGATCTACCATAATTCTTTCATATTTTAGGCTATAATGGTAGGTGGAAATACAGTGAAAAAGTTGCTGTTGGGGACTGGAGATAATAGGATGTGAGTTGTGTATTATTAGAAACATTAGTGGTACTACCACCTGCAGTAAAGTGAAAGAAAGAAAATGTGTGTAACAAACATGCGGCTATGGCTAAGGAGATTCTTCCTAGGCAAAATGTTGAAAGTACCATCTGGATTCATTTACCTGCTTATAATAATTCATGGGAGGAACAAGATGAGCTAAAAAATAAAAAAAAAAGGTCCATTCTGAAGCAGAATTTAAAGGAAATATTAAGATATAAAGGAATCAGGACTTGATGGGTTGAAAAGTAAAATTGTTTCTCATCTCAGTTTTTCCTGCAAAAGACTATAAAAGTAAGAAATAGACTAAGGGCAAAGATCAAAGCTAAGAATGTGCCAGTAATATATGACCTCAGTGTAAAGGTCATATCTAAGTAGGCTATAAGACCCCTTGCTGTGTCCTCAGAGAGATGTAAGAATGTATCTCAGAGACCTTCTCATGTAGATAAAGGACTTTAAGAATTTTAAAGGTCTTGTTCAGAAGACCCTATGCTCAGCCCAAAGTAGAGTAAAGCCTGTCCAAAAAGCTTCATGGGTATGCCTCTGTCTAATGGAGTCACTATGATAAAAAAAATTATGAAAAAACTCAGTAAGCTTTTAAGAGAATTATAATTGTGGAAGCACCTTCAGCTTTGACTGAATTGTACAGAAATCATTTACATTGAAAAGAGGTGTCTGGACTCCCAAACTTTTATGAGCAGGAAGCAGACTGAGGCTATTTCTAAATAAAAGAAAGATGGTTAACCTAGAGATATGGAAAGCCACTTGCAGAAAGTAGAGTTAAGCCACAATCGAAGACTGGAAACAGGTTCTCAGTAGGATTTCATAATTGTTAATGACCAGTAACTCCTATACGCCTCCAATTTGCCTGGTTTTCAAGTTACAATTATCCATTCACAGGGGTGTGTGTGTGTGTGTGTGTGTGTAAAAGGTGCAGTGGGTGCAGTCTGTTAGTTCCGAAGCTCTCCAAACAAGAGAAACCAATCTCAAAAAGCTGTGGCTGAGGAAATTTTTCTGATGAACCTCCTCTTACCATTTCACCTAAAATAAAGTTAGATGATTTAATATTCTGGACTGGAGTGAACCTAGCCCCATAAATGGAATGAGAATTTTGGGAGTCTTGGGAAAGGGTGAGTTCATTCTGCATGTTGATGAATTGTCCATCATTAAGGCTCAGAATAGCTTTGAATTCATTCCTCTTTCCTCCCCTAAACTCCTGGCAACTGTTTACCTTTTTATTATCTTGACAGTTTTGCCTTTTCTAGATTTCATATAATTGGAATCATAGAGTATACAGCCTTTTCAGAATGACTTCTTTTGCTAAATAATATATACTTGGGTTTTCTCCACATCTTGTCATAGCTTGATAGCTCATTTCTTTTCATTGCTGAATAATATTCTGTTATACGGATGTGTTACAGTTTATTGATCCATTCATATTTTGAATGACATCTTGATCTTATTCCACTTTTTGGGAATTATGCATAAAACTCCTCTAAGCATTCATGTACAGTTTTTATAAGAAGTTTTTAACTTATTTGGGTAAATACCTAGCAACACAATTGCTGAATCATTAAGACCAAGTTTAGCTTTGTAAAAAATTGCCAAACTGTCTTCCAAAGTGGCTGCACCATTCTGTGACTCTATCAGCAATGAATGAGACTTCTGTTGCTCCACATCCTCACCACCATTGGGTATTGTCAGTTTTGTTGTTGTTATTGTTAATTCTTTGGGATGTTCTACACAAACAAGCATGTCATCTGTGAATAAAGACAGTTTTATTTTTTAATAAATAATAATAATTTAATAACAATCTGTATACCTTTTTTTTCTTCTTGTCTTATTGCATAAGCTAGAACTTTTACTATGATGTTGAATAGGAATGGTAAGACGGGCATCCTCGCCTTGTTCCCGATCTTAGGAGGAAAGCATCTGGTTTCTCACCATTAAATATAATGTCAGGCATATAATTTTTTGTTAATGTTCTATATCAAGTTGAGGAAGCCTCCTGTTATCCCTGGTTTGCTGAGAATTTTGTTTATTTTGTTTTGTTTAAAATCACGAATGGTTTTTGTATACTGTCATATGCTTTTTCTCCATGTATTGATATGATCGTATGATTTTTCTTAGCCTGTTGATGTGATAGGTTACAATAATTGATTTTGAAATGTTGGACTAAACTTAAATATCTGGAAAAAATCCCGCTTGGTCGTATTGCATAATTCTTTACATGTACTGTTGGATTTGCATTGCAAATATTTTGTTGAGGATTTTTGCATCTATGTTCATAAGAGGTATTTGTCTCTAGTTTTCCTTTCTTGTAATGTCTTTTTCTTGTTTTGAAAGATCCAGAATTTATCCCTATTTCTTCTTTGAATACTGGCTTTGAGTATTCCTTCTGAGAAATCCAATTTGATCTTAAATTCTTTTCTTCCATACAGGAACTTTTTAATTTTTTTCATTTGAAACTTTTGGTATCTGCTCATTATTTTTAGCATTTTAAAGTCTCACACTGATGTGCCTTGGTGTGATAATTTTTAAAAATAATTATGCCAGACTTTTGCTAGGTTTTTTTTATTTGGAAATTTGGGTGCTTAAGTTTTGGAGTTTTTCTTAATTATTTGTTTTCTAATTTTCTCCCTTCTCTTTTTTTATTTTTGTTTGTTTTGCTGGAGGTGGGGAGGGGTGCGCAGCAACTATTTTGATCAGTGTTTGAACCTCCTGGACTGATCTACTAGTATTCTTACTTTTTTATACGTATTGTAATTTCCATTTCATTTAGTTCTGTTGTCTAAGAGGATACTTTAGTTTTAACATCTAGCTCTTCCAGTGAATCTTTTATTTCTGTTTTAGTATTTCTAGTTTTCAAGAGCTCTATCTGGCTAAACTGACAGTTCCATTTGTATAGTATCCTACTGGATGCAATGACTTCTCATTTATCTAAGAATATGAATTACAGTTTTCATTTTAGATTTAATCTGCCCTCTCCATTAACTATTTTTTATGAATTCCTTTTTCTACCCTCTTTGGTCTTTGATGTTTTTCCTTTTGGGTAGGGCTTTATTCAATAGCCAATGATTTTTGTTGTCCATTTATTTTTAATATTAAATATTATTTAATAGTAATTATACTTATTTATATAATAAATATTATATTTTGATATTATATTATATTATAATATTTTAATATTAAATATAAAATATTTAATATATAATATTAATATATTTAATATTTTAATATTAATATATTTAATATTTTAATATTAATATATTTAATATTTTCAATATTAATATATTTAATACTAAAGCCTGAATGGAAGCTTTATATGAGGAGGTGTAATCTTCAGCTGAGGGGCTTCTCCTAGGTAATGATTTATTGAAAACCCTTTTATTTCTTATTGAGAATCCCCCACACCCACCCTTCCACCCACCAGGCTTGACATTTTCCCCAGAGAAGAACCCTGTTGTCTTCTGCTAGCAGTAAAAGCCAAGTGATAGCAGGGGACCAGTGGCTACACAGTTTGGTATGTAGACTTTTACTCAACACTCTATGTTCAGCTTGGCTCATCTTTTGTGCCTTCTGCCCCTGAACCCAGAGCTTCTTGTTCTGATTCAGAATAAACCTGCAGTTTCCAGCCAGGCTTGGGACAGCTGAGCGTGCTGGTCTTAAACACAAGGGAGAAGATCTTATCTCACTGTCTCTAGAGAGACTTACAACCACCTTCCTGATTGCAGCCCCACATCTTCTCCTGCTTTTCATCATACACACTTTCAGAGCCTGTCAAGGTCCTGGAGAGAGAATGAAGCACAGTTCTCCGGGCCTTCCTCTCCAGCCAGCACTGTCATTCAGCGTTCTCGGCTCTGCTAACCCCTCCATCCACTTTCATTTACTGCACATGGTTGTCATTTCCGTCTACTGCTGTGCCTTCTTGCATTCTTTTGTGTGTGTGTGTTTGTTTGCCATTTTTGACTCCTTTACTTTCACTTTAATGAGGATTTGGGAGGGAGAAGAAATGAAAAGCACGTGTTTAATCTATATTTAATCAGAAAGTTACTGAATGCACAATAAAGTTACAAACACAAAATAAAATGTTAAAGGATGTTTTGCAATTTTATTCTAGATATATCAAGAACATATTATTACTAACATAGATAAGCAGTTACTTTAAAAACCAAAATTTGATCTAAGTATTCATGTTATTCCTAAACTATGTAATTTGTATAATTCTCACTTCCTAAAAATGCAACAATCATTTACAGGAAAAATGTTTTCCTGTTGTTAACACTGACAATTTACCTTTTTACAGTAATATCACTTATAGGAGATCTTATGAAAGTCGATGGGAGCTGAACTTAGAAATGTTGAAGCTAATACCAGTCTTAATGTAGACAAGTTATTTTCATCGTCAGCCTTACCTCTAGCCTGTAAAGTTTTTAATTCAATGGAAAAATGGAAGCACAAATAATCAACAAAGGACATCTTTAGTTCCCTGCGCATGCAATGGATCTTTCTCAATCATTCTTTTTTACAATATTTAAACTCCTTTTCAATTACCTTGCCCCCATTTTCCCTTTTGGGGAATTCCCCACTGTGTGAATACGCACCTTCCAAATGCAGAGTCACAGAAGGATTATGCAGGTGGTGCCCTATTCATAAGGGCAACCTGTCAATAAGATCAATGGAGACTATACTTCGGCTGGGATCTAATTGTCAAGCCTGATACCTATAGGGCTTTCTTTCCCCAGATGAGGTGTCATGTTTTAATTCACACAGAGGCTCAGTTTGGACTCACAATTGTTCTGGTCACTCAGATCTCACTCCTGGGGCTTTTTATTTAAAGTTGTCCTCATGTGCATCTCAGCTGTAGCAGCCTGTGGACCAGATAGATTTTGCAGGGTCACCTTTTACGTCATTCCTACTGCCAGCCCTCAGGTTCCCAGTTTGATCATTTTTACACTTGTCCTCACATTAACACTGAGTTACAACTTAGTAAATTTCACTTAGCTGAAGATAGCCAGAGTTGATGTCTAATGCCTGAAACCAAAACCGATAGAGAAGATGTATAAATACATGGATGGAATAGTATTGCCATTATATATTTTTGGAGGGGGTAAATGTGGAGAAGTAGAAAGAGAAGTTAATAAATTATGAAAAATGTGAGTTGTGGTTCTTTATAATATTCTTTATCAAAGACCACCGCCTGCCCTCCCCCACTACCCACACGCACACTATCTCCCTACCTTGCCTGCCCACCCTCACCCCAACCCTTTGACTTGCAACCTAGTGACAAAAATGTGAAGGTACCCAGCACTTTAGGCATAGGGCAGTTGCTGTGATTGGCTTTATCCTAGGATTGGCTCTGTCAACACCCATAAGAACAGACAGCAGTATCAGGAGCATAGAAGATGGTGGGAATGTGAACATCGAAGCAAAGAACAATACTCATCTTGAAACAAGGTCAGTCACTCTAGGTATGAGTGGGGGAAGAGAGGAGGGGCATCTCAGACCACAGATTTTTAAATGATCAAGAAACCAAATAGCAATGGTTTTTAAAAAATTGCTTTTTGGCAGAAGTCAGTGATATGAGAGTTTGCAAACTGAAATAAAGGAAACGAAAACCTAAATTTTTCCCTTAAGTCTGAGGCACCACAGAAACAGGAGAATCTGATTAAAATGAACTATTTTACCAGGTACATACATTATTGTATTAACTCCAGTGTGCAGTGCTCAAAACAGAGAGAAATGGAGTTCAGATGAATACTCTTAAAAGCATGTGAGCTTGGTTTCCTGGGTAATGTTACCCATAAAGAGAAGAGTAGATAAACAAATTCAACTTGGAAAATAATGACCTATACTATGAATTGGGACCCACGTGACAAGCTGTTGATGCAAACAAAATAAAGCAAAATCTGTCATAAAGGCTTACAGAACTGGAAACTTTCAAAATGATAGAGTACCTACTGTTTTGTTGGCGTTTTATTTTTCTCCTAGTCTGTAAGCTTCACCGGACAATAATGTACACCAAGGAATTTATTAAGGAAAAAAATATTATTTCAAAGTAGATGTAACAGCTGTCTGTGCTGTATTTGAGAAGACGAAAGCTGATGCTTGTGAAAGGAACAAAGGGAAAGGTGGATACAGAAGTTTGGTGTATTAGGGGGTCTCCCCAGTTGCACTTCATTAATTGCACTAGAACGATCCTGTAGTAATTCACATTATTCAATTCACTTGTAAGCTATTTGTGGCACTGATGGATACACATAAAGTTAGCTAAGTAACTCAATTCAGAAGAAGCTTGAAAAATGTGCAGGTGAACTATTGAGAATAAAATTGATGATTTATTTTGCTGAGGTAGGAATATGAATCATTGGCTCCATAAAGCTGGAGACCCAGGGAATCATTTTTGTTGTTCTCTCCATATCTTTAAATAAACAGTACCTCTTACCTTTACATAAAATCAAGATTTTGTTTCACGCCAGGAAAACAGCTGGATAGTAATTGCCTACATTTAGAGATTAAATTTGGAATGATGGAATTTCACTTTGGGATCCTTTGGGAGAAGTTCAAAGAGATAAGTTTTCATCCTCCAGACCAGATGAAACTGAAAACAGATTTTGCATCAGATTTCGAGTATACTTGTGTTGGTCTGACTTAAAATGTTGAATCTCTGGTACACACAAAATACATTTGATGGGTCAAGAACACCAAAACATAGGCATCCTTCTGCCAGAGAAGCTAGAGTAGGGATGCTGTGGGGAGCCGACTGGAAGACATGGCATATGTACTGTGAGCCCCACATCGAGGCTCACAAGAGCAGATGCTCTTATTTGCAGGTTTGATTTGCAGTGTTGCTGCTTCTCACAGGAGGAGCTTCTAGTAAGCATGTTCCAATGCTGAGCAGCTGCAAGTGGTTCATTATTTAGCAGTGATTAATAATTTGTCCGAATAATTGCAGGTAGGTCATTTCTGAAAGTGATAAAAAAAAAAAGTTTGTTTTGCTGGTGGTAGTGACAGAAGGTGAAATAAGAAGTGTAATACTGAAAGCAAGAGTAGCTTGCCTCCTGTGAGGTGATGAATTACATAAAAGGTATTGTTAGACACAAGAAAAAGGGTGTTATTTGCGAATTTAGAGACTTTTCTGTAGTCTTACTGCATGACTGTCCAGAATGTCAAGGAGCTTCTATAGTGCAAACAAGACTTGAAAGAGGATTTTTTTAGCTACTTATGGGATCAAATGGATTTCAGTTACTCTCAGGCATTAGAGTTCACAGTCTTGACCTTTGCACTCAGACCCTCAACCAGCAATCTAGCCTGTAACCCTGGGCTAATTATTTAATATCTCTGAACCACAATGCTACATCAGTAACATAGAGTTCAAAAGACATTTCCCATCTACCTTTAAAGGGTGTTCAGAGTATTAAAAAGAAAATAATATCCAAGAAACTTCTCTGTAATTTGTAAATTACCATAAAAATAACAAATTATTATTATATCATGATGAATCTATATGCTAATTTCTAACTATTCCTATCCATTCCATGTAACAAATTTATCAACAATACCACTGAGGACATTTCCAGCTACCATAGTTCTATTATTCTTTTGTATTCAATGACAAAATACTGCTTTTACAAACAAAATTTTATCCTTTACACTTTTCACTAACATTGGTTTGTTTTTTCCTCAATTAGTTCTAATGGCATTTGATCATGATTGTTGAAAGATGGTGTCACATTTCTTTATTGCCTTTGCTTTGTCTACTTCCTGCCATCCTAGCTAATTTCTGAAAAATGAAACATATTTCAGATTTCTTTTTATCTCCTTATGCTATTGTGGTAGGCAAGATAATGTCCATGTGCTAATCCCTGGAACCTCTGATTATGTTACTTTACAAAATTAATAAATAAACAAAAACCAACTTGTAAACATAATTTAGGATCTTGAGATGTGAGAGTACCATGGGTTATCCAAGTGGGTCTATAATAATCACAAGGGTTTTGATAAGAGGGCAAGAGATCCAGAGTCAGAGAAGGGGATGCGACAAGAGAAATGGGGGTTGGAGTGAGGTAGGACCATGAGCCAATGAATGCAGGAAGCCTGTAAAAGCTGGAAAAGGCAAAGCAATGGATTCTCCCCTAACCCTCAAGAAGGAGCATCTCCCTGCTGACCTGTGTTAGACTTCTGGCCTTCAGAACAGTATGTGAATAAATTGGTATTGCTTTAAGGCTCTGTGTTTGGGGTGATTTGTCTCAAAAGCAATGGGAAACTAACACAGATATTTTTATAGGTTATTTCTTTTTTTCTTAGTGGAAGTGTGTTGATGGTGGTGGTATAGGTTTTATGATTGTCAAGACACCAAAGACAAAGAAAATGCCAGGACAGAAAGTCTACAAAACCATGAACAGCTGTCATGGCTTCCTAATTTTTCACATAAGTTGATAACAGTTGACAGGAAGTTGACAATTTTAGAGACTCAAAGAAACTGGGAAATAAAATTAATACTTAAGTACTTACAAAGATATTTACAAGCTGAGAAATTTTGGAAAAGGCATGAAGAGTGTCTAAATTTTGTAAACTCCAAGTTATTCAAAACTTTAGTTTTGTCTTTTGCTTGTTTGCTTGTTTTTTCACTAGGCAGGGCTTCCATTTGTACCAGACAGCCATATCTCATTTAAACCTTTCAACCACTCCAGAGGTGTATATTGTTAATATCTGCCATTTTAATAAGGACATTGAGAGTGAGACAGAAGAAGTAGCTTATCTAGGCCGCAAGCTAGTATTATATCTCCACTAAAACTTTAATTGCAACAAGTCAAAATTGCACTTTTAAATGTTTGCTATTTCTTTGACTTCATGAATCCTCTCTCTTTTCTATTTTTTGTGTACCCAGGGCCTAGCATAGTGACTGCTACATAAGAGACATTCAGTTTGCTGGTGGAATAAATAGATGACATTACTATTCTGTGGATAATTCTTAGGTTAAGGAGTAAACAATTTATTTCCTCTGTGGGCCCCTGCTACAGCATCTCATCTCATAATTATCAAACAACCCTTTTACCTTTACCCCATGAGACCTGTGGAAACATAAAAAGACCTTTGTGAGATTATTTTTTTAAATGAATCACCTAGTATGTAATAAAACATGCAACTATTTAGTTTAAAATGGGTTTCTGGAGGTCACTATTTAGTCAAATAATGCAATAACTGACTCCAAATGATGACTCCAAAAAGACACTAACTCTGTTAGTTCTTCAACAATGTGGTAAGAAATTTACAGGAGTTAAATACTTCATCAAAAACATCCAATAAAAGTGAAATTGCTCCTGAAAGCCAGGCTGCATTTTTAGTAGATTTAACTAGACAGATTCCACAAATATTCGTCTAAGCTATTATCTGCAAAATCACTTTCAACCCTAATACAATGAAAATATATTATCCATGTTAATAACAATGTCCCATCTGTTTAAGCATTTTACAACCTACTGAAAGCCATACCTGCGGAGAGCCTTATCATTCTGAATTCAAAAACAGTTGCCAGTTGAATGCATGTGGCAGTATTACCTAGTAAACAGGCCATATGAGCTTCCTTTTAAAGGACTTCAGTAATACCAACCTTTCAAAGTGAGTCACCCTGAATCAGCCAGGGGAAAATTTTACAGGGCAATAGACTGTCTCTAGCCAGTGATAAGTGACTGCTCACTTTTAAAGATACTTTAATGGTACTGCCTCTTCAAGACTGAAGCCTAACTGATATGAATGCCAAAAGGGTAAGCAAACAGTGCAACTCGAAATAAAGTTCATTTAACTTTAAGTCATGAGTGTTTAAATGCTCAACAAATTCAGAACATCTATGAACCCATCCAGTTCAATGAGGAATGCGAAAACTGAGGTAAAGGTAAAAGTTCCAGGCCATTTATTTCAGCTTTAAAATCACTTTAAGAGAGGTATACAGGCATTGCTTTCCTCACTGAGTAGAGAGAATGGAACAGAAATGTTTCAATTTTTTAGCAAACTGGGAGTAAACCAACCCAGAAATATCCAAGAGATAATTCAGCTAAATAATTAAGAATACGAATGCAATGCAAAATAGTGAATTACTCCCAGAATATAAAAACTGTAATACCCTTTTCTAGAGAAAATGAAGATCAATTTGTGGATACTTGATAACCAGTAAATGTAGCTAGATTTTTAAAATACTACTTCAGTTTACAAAAAACTTTGAATATGGTATACAATTTTTACAATAACAATGTGTGGTAGGTAAATTTAAATCATCTTCATTTCACAGATGAGAAAGCTAAGGCTAGAGTGACTTATTTTTTACCTAAAGTCACACAAATTTTGAGGCAAAGCAGAAACTTTTGGTTCTAAATCTAGTTTACATTTTTCAATATTTGCCTTTTCTTCACCATTCCTACCAATTCTACTATATTTATCAGTAGATATTTTAAAGAGATTACCTACATATTATATTCCATCAAATAATAAAAGCATAAATATTAAGGCTGTATATTCTAGAAACATTGCATATGTCATATTTAAATAATATTCTAGAACTTTCTTAGAGATAAGAAGGTGCATGCTGTATTTGATGACAATGCTCCTTATGTTAGAATCAAATTGTGGCCTGAGTAATTTTTCAAAGCCATCTAAAAGAAAACAGTAGAAAGGCGATATACCAGATTATTTAATCAGTGTCCAATTCACTAAATATATGAGGGGTCTTCAAAAAGTTCATGGAAAGATTTGTATTGTCTTTTAATTCTAGCTTTTCATGAGCTTTCTGGAGTACTCTCTCACATGTACACAAGTTGCAATAACTTTTGATGGTGTGAATGTATAATCCAACACAGCTGAACCAAAATTTTGACAAAATACTGAAACAGGAAAAGTGAGCAATCAAAGGAAGAAGTTTCAAAGTGGGCAAAGAATAATTTGATTACGTCAAGAGCTCAAGGGGACACTCTAAGCACTGATCCAGAAGTATCTAAATATTTCCAGAAATGTGAACTTTTCTCCACAATATTTAAGGTTGAATAATCACACAGAGAATTGTTCAAGAAAATATGCGTAAAGCTCTGTGTAAAGTGTCCCAGTCCTAGTTTACCATTCAGAAACCTTTATAAGCCTACCTTCACATCTAATCTTTAGTAAAAATATTGGGACAGATGATAGTATCTTTGAATGCCATTGTAAGAGCTTTGGAGACCTGAAAAATCTAAGTGTTTAGGGAGATTGGGCCTATTTGGTGTGTTCAGCCAAACTTTATTAGATTCTTAAAAAAAAAAAAAAACTGCAGCTGATGCATGTCAGGCTGTATATTTCTTTAAAGTGAACATTTAAAATGTATACTTTTACAATATTTAGTTTTATTTATTTGATTATTTTTTTCTTTATTTTTGTCATCAATTGTTTATATTTTCATGGTATAAAATATGTTATACCACAGCGAACCTTTCTTTCAACAAGGGTTAGAAAAGTACAGAGAAGGGGATAAAATGGCATGACCTAACCCAAAAAGATAAGAAGAATTTCATGGAAGAGATGAGACTTGAGAAGGACTTTGAAAAACGGGTAGGATTTGGCTATGGGGAAAGGAGTCAAGAAGTTTTGTTGAGGGAGGGAGAAGGCTTTGAGTCAGAAATGCACATGATCCAAAACTGTGAGGAAACCAGTCAGTCTGGAACACTGAGGTATTTTTTTTTCTTTTTATTTGTTCAATAAATATTTATTGATTAATTACTAAGTTTCTATCAACATCCTAGGTGAGAGAGAAACAAGATAAGTAATGCATACTTTTGCTCTCAATAATCTCATTATCCAGTTAGAGAAACTGTATTAGTAAGAAATTGTGTTGCACTGCCTGAAAAAACAATCTTACTATTGTGGCTTATCAGAGATTCCCAACACATGTGTTATATAATACTTTCCTGTTTTGCCAGTGTGTTACAGATGAGATGAGATAATTACCTGCCCCCAAATTCCTCTACCAAAGCATGGACTGAGCATTTTGAATGTTTTGCTTTGTCTATGAGTTTTTTTTTTTATGTAATTATCAAATATTACAGTTTTCTATGTATTTTGTGATGTTAAACAATAAGAAAACACTAGCTTTACCAAACAAATTGATATTTTATTGTAATTTTTTAAAAATCCATAGTACACAGCCGAGCATGGTACAGAAGCTCTGTAATATCACTATTGCTTACTTTTTGTCTTTTTGTTTCATCATTCTTCACATATGTCTATTATTGTCATGATTGCCATGTGGCTCCAAAATGGATGCTTCATATCTAGCTTCTCATCAGAAGTCTAGTTATGAAGGAGGGGGCCATGCTTATATTAGAAAACCAAAATTCATTCAAAAGCCACACATCCCTCTCTCTTCAGCACCCTGGCAGGCAGCTGTGCACTCATCCAGAAGGAGCTTGCACACAGCTTGCAGGAGCCAAGGTGCTCAAGAAAAGACTCTGTCCTCCAAATATTTGGGCATGTGCTCTGATTGATGATTCTGCTTCCAGTCATTGAGGTGCAGACAAAATGGTGGTAGTCTTCATTGTTGCACCTTCCACCATTGTTGCATGCTTCTCCCTTGTTAGCTAAAGTGATAAACAGGAGATTTAAAGGGCCAACAACATTTTCCCCCTTCATTATTCCCCCTTTTGAGAGCAAACATTGAAGACATTCAAAAGCAACCACATATATTGGAGTACTTAGGTTACCATGCATGCCCAGGAAAAGATGAAGGTTCAGGAAAGACCTGAGAATATCTAAAGTTTATACCTAAGGATGACAATTGGCACAGAGACAGCCTATAACAATCAATACAAAATCAAAAACAAAACAAACACAGAAACCCAGAAATCCCTGGAAAAGGAATAGAATGTAATATTCAGAGATTCAAAGTTTTGGATATCCAGCTTTCAACCAAAAACTCACAAGTCATACAAAGAAACAGAAAATTATGACCAATTTGAAGGAAAAAATAAGCCAATAAAAACTTTCCCTGTAAAAGACCTGATGGTGGATCTACTAGACAAAGATTTTAAGACAGCTGTCTTAGAGATGCTCAAAGAACTAAAGGAAGACATGGAGAAAGTTAAGAAAATTGTATATAAACAAAAGGGAAATATTAAAGAGGTAGAAAACCTGACTAAACCAACAAGGAATTTTGGAGTTGAAAATATAATCACTTAAATGAAAAATTCACTAGAGGGATTCAAAGGCAGGTTGGGGAGGCAGAAGAAAGTGAACTTAAAGACAGGACAATGGAAAGTATCAAGTCTGAAAAAAAGAAAAAGAAAAGTTCGAAGAATATACAGCAAACAGAGTCTAAGGGACCCGTGGGACACCATCAAGCAGACCAACTTAGGTGTTGTGAGAGTCCCATAAAGAGAAAGGAAGGACAGAGATATTATTTGAAGAAGTAATAGTCAAAATTTTCCAGATATGATGAAAGCCATCAAACTGTTGAAAGCCAAAGACAAAAAAGAGAATTTTGAGTAGCAGGTAAGTAAAACCTTGTCACATTAAGGGATCATAAATAAGATTATAAACAGATATCTCATCAGAAACTTTGGAGGCCAGAATACAGTGGGCTGATATAGTCAAAGAACTAAAAGGACAGGAAAAAAAACAACAACTGTCAACCATAAATTCTATATCCAGTAAAATGATCTGTCAAAAGTGAGGGACAAATTGAGACATTCCCAGATAAACAAAAGCTGAGGGAATTTGTTACTACCTTAAATGCCCTGCAAGAAATGCAAAAGGGATTTCTGCAGGTCAAAATAAAAGGACACTAGATAATGATTAGAAACCATACAAGGAAATAAAGATCTCAGCATAGGTAATACATAGGCAATTATTAAAGCTAGTATTATTGTAACAATGGCATGAAACTCATTTTTTTGTTTTCTACAAGATTTAAGATACTAATACATTTTAAAAATTATTAGTCTAAAAGCTAGTATTATTGTAACATTGGTTTTAGTTTTAACTCCACATTTCATTTTCTACATAATTAAAAAAAAACAATTTGTCAAAAAATTCTGTTTGTGTTTTTGGACACACAATCTATAAAGATATAATTTTGTGACATCAATAAATGAAAAGAGAAAAAACAGAGCTGTTAAAGAAGAACAGTTTTCCTATGTTATTTAAGTTAAGCTAGTATAAATTCAAATTAGAGTGCTATAACTTTAAGTATTAAATATGATCCTCATGGTAACCACAAAGAAAAAAACACACAAAAGGAAATGAGAAAGGAACTTAGTTTCACTACAAAAAATCAACTAAGCACAGAATGTAATGCAAGAAATAAGGAACATATGATACCAAAGGCACAGACAACAAAACAAAAAATAGACAAAAAATGGACTTCATTTTTTAAAATATTGTGCATCAAAACACACTATCAACAGAGTAAAAAGATAACCCACAGAATTGCAAATTGTATTTCTGATAAGGGATTAATATCCAGAATGTATTAGTACAGAGAACTCCTAAAATTCAGCAACAACAAAAAAATTCAATTAAAAAATGGGCAAAGGACTTGAGTAGACGTTCCTCCAAAGAAGATATAGAAATTAAGTACATAAAAAGATGTTTGCCATTATTAATCATCAGGGGAATACAAATCAGAAATACAATGAGATACCACCTCACACTCATTAGTATAGCTACTGTAAACAAACAGAAAGTAACAAGTGTTGGAAAGAATATGAAGAAATTGGAACCCTTCTGCAATGTTAATGGGAATGTGAAATGATATAACCATTATATATATAAAAAAAACAGTATGGTAGTTTCTCAAAAAATTAAAAATAGACCTACCATATGATCTATGGATTCCACTTCTGAGTATATATATCCAAAAGAATTGAAGGCAGGATCTTAAAGAGATATTTGTATATTCATGTTTGGAGTAGCATTATTTACAACAGCCAAAAGGTAGAAGCAAACCAAATGTTCCTTGACACATGACTAGATACATAAATGTGGTATAGACTTAAAAAGGAAAGAAATTCTGATACATGCTACAATATAGATGAACCATGAGGGCATTATACTAAGTGAAATAAGCCAGCCAAATAAAGAGAAATAATTCTATTTATTTGAGTTACCTAGAGTAGTCAAATTTATAGAGACAAAAAATAGAATGGTGATTGCCAGGGACAGGGGGTGGAGGAGGGATGAGGGATGTGGGGAAGTGTTGCCTAATCGGTATAAGAATTTTAGTTTTGTAAGATGAAAAGAGTTCTGGAATTTGATTGCACAACGATTTGATGTACTTAACACTCTTGAAAACTGTACACTTAAAAATGGTTAAGATGGTTTAAAAAGTAATTTAAATTCTTCCTACAGCAACAATTTCCCATCTTTCTAGAGCTTTATAGTCCTAGGATTTTGTAGAGGTATATGTATAGGCACGGTTTTAAAATATGAACTTATTTTTTAACAGTGTTTTTCTATATATTTTTCAAACATTATCACTATAAAATAAATATCTTAGAAAATGGGGAAGAAAGAAAGAAAGAAAGAAAGAAAAGAAAGAAAAGCAGTGGCAAATGTTGCCTGATGTTCTACCTTGCCTGCTATTTTTAAAGCCACAGTGAGAATATTGCTAATACAGTCAGATGGTGCTTTGGAATGGAATTTATTTAAGACATAGATTCAAAACAGAAATCTAGTTCTAGCCTAGTTGGCTGGTGGTTAGAAGTGACAAGCACCTGAAGGAAAAGTAAATTGTCTGTAAAGAGGTACATCTGTGTTTGCAGGAAAAATGTTTGCAGGAAAGAGGATGGGGGAAGCAATGTTCGTATTTAGGGGAAAGAGTGTGTGCAAAAGCGTGGAAGCATGAGTGAGGATGACATTCCAGCACATGCGTGTGAAAAAATTGTTGGAAATGAGACCAGAAAGGTAGGCAAAGATTTATAATGCTTACTATCTGCCAACCAGGTACACATATTATGTAAATTATTCTTTACAACTCTCCATGAGGTAGGTACTATTAATGTCCTGATTTTACAGATAAACAAAATAAAACTTGGGGAGATAAAGTAACAGTTCATATTGCATGAATGAGTTGCCTCAAGCAGCATAGGATTGATCTGCATAGTCCATGAAGGTATTATCTTTCAGGAAAAAAAGGCAATTCAGCTTCCTGTGAAATTCAATTCAATTTAACCAACAGATAATACAGTACAGGTTTACTGGATGCAAGGTTGTCTAAATAATCCTTTACATGTGTATAGCAGTTACTGTCCTCAAAGAACTTTCCAGCACTAGGAATTAGGTAGGTGAAAATTTTCCCAGCTTATTGGGGCCCATTTAAAGAGGTTAAGTGAGTTAGCAGAGGACTGAGTGCTGGAGGTATAACTTGAATCTAGATCTATATTTTTCTACTAAACCTTAATGCCTCCTTTTTCTGTGTTACTATTTTTTTCATATTCATCACCACTTTACACCAGTCAGAGAGTATTTTTTTGATGTAATTAGCAACCTTTTCAAAGGCTTTGGAGGTAGATCCTCTCTGTGAGATAAAAACTAAAGCCACAAATACTTCAGGCCATGATTTCTATTGGCAACTGCACATTTTAGTACAAATAAATGCTCAGCCAAAGCAAATATGTGACTTCCAATTCCATCTCATTTTTAAAAAATACCTTTAGCTTTATAATAAAATTATGACTTCTGCTCAATGTACTTACATATGTATATTAATTATATAAGAAATAATCAAAAAGCTTTACTGGAACTCTGATGAAATATATAAAGAGCTATTGACTCAATTCCAATAAAAGAAACGATTTAATATAGAGGAAAGAAGAAAGAAATGACAAGATAATTCATGGCTAGTTTCTGTTTAGACCAATTAAACTGTTTTCAACAGGGGGAAGCATTATAGAGAATTAATGGCAAAAGCAAATCATAGAAACTTTAAAAATATTTACATTAGATCCTTTAAATCAATCCATAATTAGCTGATTTTAATTAAGTACTTACTGTATAACAAGTAATGAGTTGAGCACTTGCCATCCCCAAGCCTTGCTCGAGAATTGAAGGGGCAGTGGTGACAGAGGGGTGCACTAGACACAACAGAGGCAGAGGAGAGGAGACAGGGCTAAGGAGACACATGCTGCTTGACTCCAAGAATACTTACAGCCCAACATATGCCTCTCCCCCAAGCCCAAGCAAGCACAGGAGACTGGAGTTCCTGGAGTAAGCAGAAATGGAACAATCTGAGAGATAAGAAAAAAGAAAAAAAGTTAAAATGAGGAGAAAATGGTACTTTGGATTAAAAGGAAGAAGAAAAACAGAAGAGTGAACCATACTTTTGAATGCCACAGAGATCAAGTAGAATGAGACAGGAAACAGTGATTTCATTCGCCAGTTGAAAAGTGATTGCTTTAATGAGAGTCTTTAGTAGAACAGTGGAGCTGGAAGCTGGGTTGCAGTAGGGAAAAAGCAAATGGGGGATGAAGTGGAGTGTGGCTTGCTTCCTTCTTTAAGAAGTTTTTGTTAAGGGGGTGACAGAGGAGAAAATTTGTGAGGGTTTCTGCTTATTATGGCCTTCTATGTTTTCAGATCATAAGGGCAATCTCTTGAGAGTAAGCATCACGGAGGTGGGACAGACAAATCAGGGAATGTTTGGGAACCAGAGGGAAGACGAGAGCTGTGCTTTAAAAGGTAAATAAGTTGTTATGTAAATAAGTTGTTATGTCTGTTTGCTTGTCGTATCAACTTCAAGGAATTGTAGTTGTTATACGACAAGCAAACAGAAAGGACATTGTTGGGTGGGAGGGTGGAGAGGGAGGAGGGAGGGAGATTTCGGTAATGGGCCACAATAATCAACCACATTGTATATCGACAAAATAAAATTAAGAAAAATAAAATAAAAAAATAAAAGGTAAATAAGATTTACTTCAAGAGGACAACAGGATGACTCTGTGTTCATTCCTTAAAAATTGCAACTGTGGATGCGGAGCACGCCTGTGCTGCAGTGTGTTTTTCTGTGCTATTTAGTTCATTTTCCTAGAAGCGGAGAATTCTTTGTTCCATGTGCCACATAGATCCTTGTTCCATTAGAGCTGTGTAATCTCCAGTATTAAAGCAAAAAGTCTGAGATGCACAATTCCAGAGACCTACAGCGCACTTTGACAGACACACAAAAGCCTGTGTAATAGAGGGGAGCATCCGCTCGATATTCCTGAAAGTGAATGTGCACACCAATCTCTCCAGAAGGCCAAGAGAACCTTTTGTAAATTGATGGAGCTACAGACACGTTCTTTAAATGATGTGAAAAATCCATTTAAAACAGTTTTATTAGACCTGTTTGATCTCAGAACCCTCTTAAAGTGAATAGATTCATTCATTCTACCAATTACCAGGTCCTAACTTGGGTAACCGTGATGCATTCCACCGCTCACGAATCGTCTTTAATCTGCTTTTGGAAACACACCAAAGCACTACAAAGACTCAAAACGGAATTAAATTGTCTTCAAACTGCAGAGCAGACCAAAATATGAGCTGGGAAATACCATGTTAATATAAGCCTATTCTTTTAAATACTAGCCTGGACTAGAATCGCGAATTGTGGGTTTTCTTACCACTTAAAATATGATCTCCATGTTATTTAAATGTGACTTTAGTCCATGAATAAATACTTTCTCCTTATTTGAGTATCTCATGCCATCATTGTGAGCTATAAACCTCTGTCAGAGCATTGTATCCGACAGTCTGCCTGTCCCACTCCCTCCTGTAAAACTGCCACGAATTACGTCAAGTTACAATTCCCCTCTGCCCACAAGATAATGATCTGGCACACAGAGGAAGATCAATGTCAAACAGAAGAGAGAGATAGTTTTGAAGCTATCACTTTCAGGTGCCATTTGATTCCATTTGCAGAAATCAATCTCCTGCTCCTTGACAGCTCTGAGTGTGTTATCCCTACAGCTCCAATTTATCGGACAGCCAAGTGCTCCCTTTCACCTGGGAGAACATTTTCCATCAGAGTTGAATGGAAATGGAATATTTCTACAGTGTGGGAGGGAAAAAGGGAACAAACAAGAAATCTATTGTATGTGTGAGAATGGGGTTTGTACGAGCATGTATGTATGTGTGCCATGTGTGACTACAGAGAGGCCACCCATGTGTATGAAAATAGCTACAAAGCTGATGACATCAACAGTTATTCCTGGAAAACTCCATGTACTTGGAGACTGAAGGCAACTGGGTCACAGCCTGTTGTGTAAACATTCACAAACATACCCATGTGGATAATAGATGTTAGTCAACTTTTGATTTACCATGCTAATCCAAGGAGCAGAAAAAAACCTAATACCTATCAGTTATGCTTGAACTTACAGTGTTTTTATATTTTCAAAATGAAAGTTGCCTGGTGATCTAAAAGGGTATAGTACTCCAAGCAAAATAATGAGACCACATGCAAGCATCCTAACTACTGGACTTGGCAAGAGGTGATGCCCAAATGTTACTCGACCCACTCAGCTCCTGGCTGAGGCTCTCCAGAATTTGATACTGGCATACAGGCCTGGCTGCCTGCTCCCTTTTTAAAATAAACAATCCAAAAGTCAAATGTTAGTGAAAGTGGAAGTCAGTTTTTATTCAGGAATACTGGAGACCTGAGGAGAGATGTTTGGCTAACCCATCTCTCCGGTAAACCTGAAGGAGAAAGGCCAGGCTAAAGACATCTCAAGGACTCAGATTGACTGAGGGGTTTTTAAAGAGGGGCTGAGGGAATGGAACGTGAGAAAATGAAAAGCAGGAAGGAGGGGAATCTGAGCAGTAAGGGCTTCATGCAAAGTCTCAGGTGCAAAATCTCACCAAGACTCCATCTGGTTTCTACTCCCATCTTTGCTGTTATTTCAGGGTCTGGGTCTGGTAGTGCAAGTCTGCAACTTCAGGCTAGCTGGAAAACAACCTTAAATTCATGTAAATAATGTCATCTTTCCCCATAACTGAGGTTCAAAGTACCAAAAAACCATGGGAAAAGAGGGAACTCGGAGAAATGCCTGCCAAGAAAAAAACTGTCTTTTTAATAATTTGCCTACAGCTCATGTGGTTTTAGGTCCCAATGTGGCTTCAGTCCTGCTCACTCCAACACAAAGAATAAGCTCCAATCAAAACTTGAAGGATCATAGTTGCAGAGGCCAAGAACTAAGAGCAGATAAAGAGGATCTTCTCTGGCAGAAGTCCTGTTTTTTAATACTCTCAGTATAATAGTGTGAGATGGACTGACACGTATGTTGGAAAGGCCTCCAGAAAGGAAGGTATAGTTAGAAAAGGAACCAATCCACACAGAATTGAGAATTGAGACATTGATACAGGTAGAAGATCAAGCCAAAATGATATAATGAAAGATAAAAGCAAAAAGGCAGGAAGAAAGCATGAGCCTTGGATATGTAACATAAAGTTTCAAAAACATTTAGGAAAAGTTAGGATGGCAAAAGAAGCAAACTATTTCTCATGGTTACCCTGAAAACCAGCTGCCATCAACCTGCCTTTTTAAAAATTACCCCCTTCCTATTCTTAAAGTTCTCTGTGCCTGGCCAGGGTATAGAGTTGTAAGTATTCTAGTATCAGCTTATCTTGATCACCTATTCACTCCCATTGGTGATGGAGAATTCCTACCCTAGGGTTATGGGGATGTCTGAATGCACAACATCCAACACTGGAGAGATAAGATTGACAGTAGTTTATTAGTCACATATCTCACAGCCCAGGGGAAAAGGACACCACACAAAATGCAGAGCCACACAGGGATTGCACTCAGAAACAGTGTCAACAACCAAGGGCTATGGGAGGCAGGCTTCATAGTACCAAGAGGGTAGAATGACCCTTGGTTCCGTGGGAGGATGTGATTGGCTGTTTGGATAATTCCATGGGCTGGTAGGGAACTGAAACCCACTACTCAGGAATAAACAGGCTCTGTGCTTGGTCCCATTGATAAGGAGGGTTGTTTGGTTAGGGGACCTTATCTGTGGGAGCAGAGCGGGGAGGATGACTGAGGTCAGATCTTTTGATCTTCTCCCTCTTTCAGCAGGTGTCAAGGTGGCATATAATATTGGAACTTAATTTTAGATCTCTCACCACACTTCTGAAGAGGGACCAAAAAGCTGGCAAATGTGCCACTTCTGCTTCCTCCATTTAGAGCTTCCTTATTTCTTAACTCTGTGTTGGGAACACATATACTGTTCAACTGAGGAATATTATGTACCTAATCACTCCCCTTTCTCTCTAGACTCAGAGTTTCCAGGAAGGCACAAGAAGCAATTAAACTTTTGGTTTCAAGCAGTTTGCCTGCTGCTTTCAAGGCTATATGTGACGCAGAAACAGACACAGCTAAGACAGAAAGTCAAAAAAGTCTCTAATTAAGTAGAGTAGAAGCATTTGAAAATAAAATTTGGTGTTATGTGTTGCTGGAGGATGTGGGCACTTATTGCTATTTTATAAATATACCTTGAAAAAAGTCTCACTTGCCTAGACAGTACTAAAGGAAATGGAAAGGGAACTGATGTCCATTGAATTACTCACTGGGTAATGTTATCCCCCAAAAGGCGATAAAACTAATCAGGCAAAATGCAACATATGAGAAATGTTCTACTTTGAGCACATTTAGTGCATTGATTCTTCTATTTGTCTCTATTTGTATTTGGGAATAATTCCCTGTGATGTCTTTCTGAAAGTATTAAGCTTAGCTTTCAACTTGTGCACATTTACAAGACTATTTTCAGAAATTTTACTCTAGTAACTTGGCATCATATTTGTACTGAAGATGAAATACCACCAACTTGAAAATTGTAGCAACTCTGAAAATGTCACTCTTACTAGGTCCTTTACCAATTCCCTTAAGCAGAGACAATTGTGAAATGAAAATGTTCATTTCTTTATTATAGTAAGATATTGCACTATATTGTAATTATACATTTATATGTGTTTATTTCGCCCACTAGAAGGTAGACTTTTAAAGTAAGTGATGGTCTTTCTTCTTCCTTATATTAATTTCCCCATCTCTAGTACCATTACCTAACACATAATAGTTGTTTACAGTCTTTTGTGGAATGAGTGGATGAACAGCATCCCCCTAAACTCTGCATTTATATATACAAATGCTTACTTGACATTTCCACTGGAGTATACGTTAGATACTCCAAACTTAAATTATCCAAAAGACATCTTAATTTTCATTTCCTCAAATGTTTTTCTTACTCAGTATTTCCCATCTAAGGAAACGACAGCACCACACATGGTTGCTGAGGCCAAAAATGTGCAAGTCAACTGGAGGGAAATATTCCCCAACTCTTTAAGCAAATCCAACAGCATATCCAGTCTACGTCCAAAGTGTAACACACATTCATTCACTTATCTCATTTCTGTTACCATCACCCTAGTCCCAACCACAACTATCTTTCAACTGATCACCCTCTTCTACTCCTGCCCTAGTCTAGCATTTGGGGTAATCTTTTACATATAAATCATATCATGTCACTTTTCTGCTCGAGGCCTTCCACAAGTTTCCCATCTCTTTTACACTACCTTACCTTGGCCTAAATTGTCTTATATGTGGATCCTTTCTATTCCTCTTACTTTGTCTTCCACTGACTGCATGTCCCTCAATCTGTTCCAGCTTCAATGGCTTCAAAGATCCTCAGATAGTACCTGTTCATTCCAGCATTCACAAGTTGTTTCCTTTGCATGAATTATTTATCCTTAAATGTGTTTGTGGCAAGTTCCTTTTTGTCATTGAGGTTTCAGCCTAAATTCCATCTCTTTATTAATACCTTTCTGATCTCCCAATCTAAAGCAGCACCTAAGTCATTCTCTTTCACGTCATCTGGTTTTATTTTTATCATAGTATCCAGTGACTATTTGTGGAATATACTATAAAGCATGTGTAACTCACAGGGCCTGGTTTTCCAAAGTCTTGCAGTTTCAAATATTGACCTTGCGGAGGACTGGAAATTTTCCTCAGGCTATAAAGTCTGCGGTGTAAGATAAAGATTTGTGGCACAGCAAGATTGCTGGCTCAAGGACAGACTAGTTACTGATTGTTATGTAAAGATACTGAGAAATTGTTGTAAGATCACTTAATTGTCTAATGGAATGTCATCTGACTTGTTTCACTGCAAGTTACCAGCCTATATTTTTAAACTATAACCCCACCTATGTTCTCTTCCTGTAACTTCCTGGTCTGGATAATAAATGTAGGAAGAGAACCCCAATTCGGGGTTAATTTCCCAAGGAAGGAATGCCTCTCACTTGAGGGTTCCGGCAGGAGATTAACCACTTTGGGGTCTCTCACTGCTCAGAAGAGACAGGCTTTGAGTAATCCTTTGTGGCTCCATCACCCAGGGGAAGTGAGGTGACAAATCTGTGGAAGGCAAAGCAACAACCATTGATTTACAATCATCTGAAATTTTCTTATTTTTTTATGTTGGCTTTTATTGCTTACAGCTAAATTTCCAGGGCCTCAAACAGTGCTTCGCACATGAAAGATCGTCAGTAAATGGTAGTTGAGAAAAAACAAGTTTATGAATTCATTAAGAAACTGAACCAATGAATATGTGAATGAGTTTGTGAACAGGGGCATGAATAGAGGATTTTTATTTCCTGACATTTATATTATCTTGACTATATCAGTACTAATATGAAATATTACGTATTACTAACCATGACGTATCTGTATTTATAAACTTTATATAACATATATAAATTAGTGAAATATGAAAAAACTAACCTTATAGATTTGGGAGTATTTAGATTAACAAAAATCCTTGACATACTTTTTTCCATTGCCATAATTAATAAGTAATTTTTTTAAAAAAACTTCTTATTGCATTTAGCTATATTCTTTTCTTCATACTTTTTCTTTTCTTTATCCCTTACAAGTCTCTAATGTTGCAAAATTCTACTTTTTTCCCAGTTTTCTTCAGAAGCAAGTCTATGACTTGGGCCATGTTATAACATAATTTGAATCTTCTCAGATAATCTGAATAGTCCTATATTTACTTAAAAAATTAATTTCAAATTAAAATCTTCCCCCTAAATATTCCAGGTCCAGAGAGCTTCACTGGTCAGGTCTACCAAACATGTAAGAAAGAAATAATACAAATTTTGTTCAAATTCTGTCAAAAATTTTGGAGAAGAAAAAACTTCCCAACTGCTTTATGAGGCAAGTACTGTTCTAAAAGAAAAAAACAGGCAAAGACATTTTAAGAAAACGACAGGCTAACATCTCTTATGATCAAAGTTACCAAAATTTTTAACAAAATGTCGGCAGCTTGGATCCACCAATATATTAAAAGGATGATATATCACGTCCAAGTAAGGTTTATCTCATTAATGCAAGATTAGCTTAAAACATGACAATAAATCAATGTAATTGACTGTATTAACAGACTAAAAAAGAAAAAAAAAATGATAATCTCATTAGATACAGAAAAAGCATTGACAAAATCTAACATCCATTTCTTATTGAAAATAAAAAACCTCTCAGCAAACTAGGAATTGAAAATTTTTTTTCAGCTTAATAAAGGGGATCTATAATAAACCCACAGCTAACATTATTCTTAACTGTGAAAGACTGGACTTACTTCCTAAGATCAGAAGCAAGGCAAGGACATTCACTGTCATCACTTCGGTTCAACATTGTACTAGCAGTTCTAGCCAGGGCAATAAGGCCAGAAAAAGAAATAAACAGCACCCAGTTTAGAAAGAAATAAGTTAAACTCTTCTTATTTATAAGCAACATGGTTGTCTAAGTAGAAATCCTTATGGATTCTACAAAGGATTATTAGGTCTAATAAGTGAGTTTACCAATTTTGTAAGTTACACAATCAATATAGAAAAATAAACCGTACTTTTATATATTTGCATTGAACAATCAGAAATTGAAATTTAAAGAATACTATTTATATTAGCCATCATAAAAATTAAATACTTAAGAATATGTCTAATAAAAGATACATAATACCTATTCACTGAAAATTATGAACCATTGCTAAGAGAAATTAAAGAAAACCAAAATAAGTGGACAGATATATTGCATTCCTGGATTGGAAGTCTCAGTATTGTTAAGATGCCAGATCTCTTCAAATTGATCTCTATATTCAATGTAATCCTAATCAAAATCCCTACAAGTTTTTAGTAGAAATTGACAAGCTGATTCTACAATTAGGATAAAAAAACCAAAAACTTAGAATAGCCAAAACAATTTTGAAAATGAAAGTTGGAGGGCTTACACTGCTTAATTTCAATATCATTATAAAATTTCAGTAATCAAGACAGTGTGGTATTGGCATGAAGGGAGATCAGCAAGTCAATGTGACATAATAGAGTCCAGAAATAGACCCACACATATATAGTCATTTGGATCAACAAAGGAGAGAAGATGATTTAGTGGAAAAATGATTATGTTGTCAACAGATGATAATGGAACCAACTGCATTTCCATCTGACAAAAAATGAAATTTGATCTATACCTCACACCATGTACAAAAATTAACTCAAAGTGGATCGTAGACCTAAATGTGAAACCAAAACTACAGAACCTCTGGAAGAAAATGTAAGAGAAAGTCTTTGTGACTTTGGGTTAGGTGAATAAGAAGGAAGACTTCCCAGCATCTATAGTTCTTACTTTACAGTGTGAAGTTTAAAATGGGTTCAGTAAGTTCTTCCTTAATAGAATAAATTTACAGATTTTAATGACTCACAGGAATAAATTACTGGAAATATTTGGGTTTAGTATTAATAAGTACTATGCTGTGAGGGTGACTGATAAGTATTTTCTAATTTTTTTCAATTTGTTATTAGTATCATTGGGCTAAAGTCAATTGTATATATATTAAATAAGGGAAAGAAAGACATAGAACGTACGTATTGAACAGAATAAAGTCTGTTATTTTCCAATAGATTCTACCTAAATCATTTTGTTTACCTTGGCTTTTTGTATTCACTAGAAATGCCTGGCTACTTCTCAAGCTATATTCATGGCACATCCCCTTCAGCTTACAGCTTCTCCCAATGATAACCAGGACATCTAGCAATGTTCCATGGGAAAAGCCAGAGAGACACTTGGTTTTCCAAAGCTATCAGGAATTCACCATTGAGCGGGACACCAACATCACTGAGAAATTTGCCATCTGGTGGTGAAAGATGGTGTTACAAAACCGAAATCGATGGGACATGGTAAGATCTCAAAATAGTGGAGGCCAGCTGGTGATATTTAACTGTAAGAAGTCAGGTGGCTACAATTATAGAAATAAGTAGCAAGGTCTGAATGGCAGCCAGGAAGTGGGGGCTGTGCTGACCTGCAAAGAGCTATGGAGATGGTTATTTGGAGCACAGGGCCTTAGAGGCAAGGTGGATTGGCAACTCACTAAAGTTATTGCTCAATCTACATAATCAAAATAATTCAAGGATCAATAATCAGGAAGTTTAGGGTACTCGCTCTGATAAAAATCATGAACCTTTGTCACTTTTTAGATCTGAGTCAGATTATAGACCCAGAACAAAATGATTGAAGGAGAGATCAGTTCCTCAGAAGGAAGGGCTCTGCAACACCACTACAAGTGTACATTATAATTATTCCCTCATTCCATTCCCAAAGGTAGCTATGAATATTGGTGCAAGTAACTGTACATTGGGTAAAAGAGATACTCAGATTACTCAGACATTTGAAAATATGTTGGACGTAGGATAGGAGTTGACACTGACACTTGGGGATGTGAAGCATGTTCATGATGCCTCTGTCAAAATGAGGATGTATGGGGGGCAACTAACAGAGCTCTGGTCGAGGTTCAGCTTAGCATAGGCCCATTGAGTTCATGGATCCATCCAGTGGTCATTTCCCCAGCCACCAAATGAATAGTTAGGACAGACATACTTGCTGGTTGGCAGAACCGCTGTAATAGTTCCTTGTTCTGTGGAGTAAGAGTGGGGAAGACCGATAGGAAGACCCTGAAAATTCTCCTCTTCCCAGCCTGGCCAACATCGTAAATTAAAAACAATATTATATCCTGGGGATTGGTACAGATGGCTGCCACACTTCAAGAATCAACTCATACAGTGGTAATTGTTCTTATCATATCACCATTTAATTTACTAGTCTAGTAAATTAAATAACATTTTGTGGGTTTCAGTCGACAACCCAAATTCTACCAAGTTACTGTTAAGACTACAGTGAAAGTTACTGGAGCAGAGTAATATAGCCTCAGTACACGGTATGCAGCCATCTGTTTGGCAAATGCATTCTTTTCCATTGTTACTAGGTACAAAGACCAGAAACAGGATAAGAAGCAGATAGTCTTCATATGGGATGGGCAGCATTATGGTAAATCTCCCATCCTCTGCCATAATAGAGACTAAAAAGACTTGGATCATGTGGAAGTTTTACAAAATTTCATAATAGTGCATTCTACTGATAACATCATCTTAATCTGACTGGATGAATGAAAAATGACAAGTACATTGGAGGTCTTCATAAGACACATGTGATGTAGAACATGCAGGGCCTATCATATCAGTGCAGATATTAGAGAAGTGCTGATTTGGGGAATGCTGGAATATTCCTTACAAAGTAAAGGAGACCTTATTGCATCTCCTATCTCCCGTCACTAAAAAAGAAACACAAAGATCTACCATGTGATAATGCTGTCAAGTGTGAATTGGGTTCAGAGTAGGAATGGTCTTTGCAGCAAGTCTGAACTACAGAGAAAATATATCTGTCTCTTGGGCCATGCAAACTAGAAGAATCTATGGTATTAGAGGATCTGTGATGAAAAAGATGCCTTGTAGTGTTTATGAAAAGTATCAGTAGAAGAATCACAAAGTAGATCGTTAGGGTTCTGAAGCAAGGCCATGCCATCTGTAGCAGAAAATTATATACTATCTGAAAAACAGCTCCTGAAATGCTACTGTGCTCCAGTAGAGCTGGAACACTTAGCCATGGGACATCAAGGGACTGTGCAGCCAACCTGCCCATCATAAACTAGGCTCTGTCAAATCAAGTTATAAGACTGCGTGGGCCCGACAGCAATCCATTGTCAGATGGGAGTGGTACGTAATAAGCACTGGCTGCAACAGAGGGCACAAGTCAGCTGTAGCAGCAGGCGGCCCCGACCCTCATGTCATTCACCATTGCTTCCCTGGCAGCTCCCCCTCTGTTTATACTAAATCCACAGGGTGAAAGGAGAACCTTACAACCAGTTAATAAAGAAAGAAACGTTTGAACTTGATTCATAGATGTCTTGGCTCAATATGTTAATGAAAGCCAAAAAGGACTGCAGCTACACTACAGCCACATTCCTTAGTGGCCCCAAGAGACAGAAGTGAAGAGAAATTCTGACACTGGACAGAGCTTTGGGCAATGCACCTAACTGTATTCACTTTGTGTGGAATGAAAACTGGCCTAAGGTAAAAAAAAAAAAAAAAAAAAAAAAAAATTTAGATTTACGAGCAGGGGTGATTGGCCTGTAAGCTTCATCAGGAGTCTGAAATGAAAAAATATTGGCATGGTTAAGACAAGGAGGATTTGAGAAGAAGTACACGGAGGGACACATAAGAGTTGTCACAAAACACGAGGATTTTTGTATGATATGTTAATGCTTACCAAGGCCTACCCATCATGAAGGAGACAATAAACAACTGAAAAAAATTAGCCAGTTGATGTCAATCAGTCTCTGCATCAATTGCCCCAGTGCTGACATAATGATACCCATGATGATAAGGACAGAAGCTAACCAGGACCAAAAGTATAGACTCTTCCTCAACAAATCTGATACAGGTACTGCCACTGCAGGATGTCTGCCTTGCCAGCAATGGAGCTCCTGATATGGTACCATACTTCATTGATACCAACAAGAACTTGGTGGCAGATAGATTAATTACACTAGTCCCTTTCTAACCTGAAAGGGACAACAAATTATTTAGATTATTAACACATGTTTTTGGTATGGGTTTGACTTCCTATCCACAGGGCCTCAGCTGTCTGAAGGCTTGCAAAGTTTGTTTTATCAACAAGGAATCTCATAGTATCACTACAGTCCAAGTGACTCCTTTTGTGACAAAGGAGGTGCAGCAGTGATATATTATCATGGTATCCACTGGTCCCACCACCAATAAGCGGAGGCACCAGCTCTGGGATGATATGCAGAAAGAATAAGTTCTCATCTTCCAGGCCACAGTATTGATTTTAAATTGAGAATGGCTATTTGGTGCTATGACACCATCAAATAAGGTACATAAATCCAAGAACCAACAGGTGGAAAAAGGAGCTTACCATCATATTCAGTGATCCACTTGGGGAATATATGATTATCATCCCTGCAACTCTAGGCTCTGTGGATCTAGAGGTTCTGGTTCCCAGAGGGAAACGCTTTCACCATGGCATGCCACAATACTTCCATAACATTTTAAGCTATGGCTGCCACCCAGCCACTTCAAGCTCCTCATGTCAAGACCAGCAGACCAGGAAAGGAAATACTATCCTGGTGGGTGCATTTGGCTTTGGTCACCAGAAGGAAGTTGGACTGCTGTTATGCATAGTGGTAGTTGACAGCCGGTGATGTACTGTGGCATCTATTGGTACTTTCTGCACCAGTCTTGACAATAAATGAAACAGTGTAGCAGCTACAGCCTGAACTCAGACCTACCCTGAGACTTAGGTTCCACATAGATGTTGGTGTCAGCTAGACCAGCACAAGTGCTAGGTGAACTTGAAGGGCATCTAGAAGAGGTACATGAAGACGATGACTATCAGCTGTGGCCCCGAGACGAACTACAGGATCAGAGACTGTAGTTTGTCACACCAACTTATCTCCGTAAGTTTTCCCAAGAAACAGACCAGCAGGAATTCTGGAGAAGCTGTTCCTAGATGGGTGAATGTATTTCATGAAAGAAGTGGTGAGGAGTGAGTCGATGTGTGGGCTGTACTGGAAACTGTGCTGCTCTTCTTTCCCTTTTCAGGACTGAGAAACTCATGCCCTCAGTTAGGGGCAGTGTTTCCCGTCTACAGCTCACAGTTGAGTCCCTGTCCAGGGATTACCACTGGCCAATGGGGATTGCTTTACTCAAGTTTGTGTCACCTCCTGGTGTTAACTCACCCCCAGCATCTATCTGCTGAATATGCTGGCATAAAGTCCTAATACCTTGCCTCTATTTTGGATATATCTGAAAGGCCATGACAGCTTCAAGACTCCCTGTGGTATCCGCTGAAGGTTTTGCTGAAACTGTATAACAGCTCAACTTTCTCCTCTGCGCGATTCTCTTTCCCTCCTGCACTATGAGTACTGTTTTTTTTTTTTTTTTTTTTTTTGTCTTTTTGTGACCGGTAAGGGGATCGCAACCCTTGGCTTGGTGTTGCCCGCACTGTGCTCAGCCAGTGAGCCCACCAGCCATTCCTATATAGGATCCGAACCCGCGGTGGGAGCGTCGCTGCGCTCCCAAGCGCTGCACTCTCCCGAGTGCGCCACGGGGCGGCCCCGAGTACTGTCCTTGAGAGCCTTCCTCAGTAAACGTTCTGCACACGAATCCGTCTTACAGCCTGTTTCTTGGAAAACTAAATTCATGACAATGAGAGATCCTTTTAATCCAATCTGAGAAACTTTTGATCAGTAAATTTAATTTATTGAAATTACAGCTAAATTAGACTGTCTTCAACCATTTTATTTCATGTTACATATTTCCCATAGCATCCTTTTGTTTCTTTTTTCTCTTATCCTGCTTTTAGCTGATTTGAGAGTTATGCATTATATTTTCATATTTTTTAAAAATTGGATTTAACTTCTTTAAGACTCCTGTTTGCATTTGTTACTTTATATCGGTTTCCTAAATGTATTATTATTTATGTTTTCTCTTACCTTGTGTTTGTACTATAGGATTTTAGTTCTGGATTGTTATTTTTAGGATACATTTATTTAAAGAAAATATTAAATTCTGCTAAATTCTTGACTAATCCTTCATACCCTTATAATTTGTAGCATCTTCCTAGAATTTTCATTCTTTTTAATGAAATACTTTCTCCAAGATTTCTCTTAAAACAAGAATTTCTGAGGTAAAACTTCGGAGGTCTTATATGCCTAAAATTTGTATTTTACTGTCTCACTTGTGTGAAGAGTTAGACAATTATAAAATGCTGGTAGAGATGTTTTTCTTTTCTTCGAAAGTATTATTTCACTGTACTGTTATTTTTAAAGTTTTTGAGAAGTCTGATACCAATCCAGTCCTCATTCCAAAGGAAGTAAACTCTTCCTTCTCAATAAGCTTTCAGATCCCCTCTACCCTCTACCCTTAAAATCAGTATAATGTTTTTAGAGATTTTTTGTTTGTTTTACTTTGTTTTGTTGTTCTTCTTTGTTTGGGATTCTATGAGCTCCTTCAAAACAAGAGTTTCTTTCTCTTAATCTGAGGAATTAGGGTAAATTATTTCTTCAACTATTTCCTCCTATTTATTCATTCTTTATTTTTTATTTTTTGTGTCTTATGGAAAATCCATTACATAGCTGCTGAGAATTCTTCTAGCTTCCATCTGTCTTAATTCCTTACTGACCCCTTTCTGAGGTTTATTAAAAGAGTTTCTAAACCTGATCTTTCGCTTCACTAATTTATTCTTTGGTTGCTTTCGTTCTGCTATCAACCCATTTATTGAGTTGCTTTTTGGTTTGTTTGTTTGTTTCTTAATTATTACATATTTTATACCTGATATTTAAAATTAGTTCTTCTGTATAACTGTTTGTTCCTGCTATAACAACATCTCTCTTTATCTCTTTGGAAATGATTTTTCTTTTTCTTTCTTTTTTTTTTTTTTCCCCTTTTTAATTCTTTTTCCATCTGCTCAAGTAATTCTGCTTCTTCTGGTACAAGTATTGAATGTCTAGTCTTCTGCAGTGATTGCCTTCCTTGGATGAGTTCTTAGGGTTCCCTGTGGACTCCTTTTTCCCTGGATGTATCAGCCACTGGGCTAATGGTGAGTATCTGGGGGAAGCAGCTGAAGTAGCCGGGTCCCTTCTCAGCAGCCTCCCGTAAGCTTAGGACATGGAAGAAGACGTACCTCAGATGGAGAACCTCTTGCTTTGCAAAATCCTCCATCCCAAGCAAATTTATCTTACAAGGAGTTGCCTTGAACTCCACCAATATTATGTCACTGGGATATAATTTTCTCATCTTCAGATTTTGAGAAAGGGATGTGGAGAAGTAATAAACGCTTAGTGGTCAGCCAGTCTACCTGCACTTCGTGTCATATTCACCTCACCCCAGCAAGGTTTACGTGGCCAGCCCACCACCCAGCTGAAATGGCATTACTATTTTTCTGTCTTGCATTAACTACTGGTTGGACCATGATCTTTCCAAGGAAATACTGGAGGGAGCATGGGGATTAGGGGTGAGGGAATATCATAACTAAAAACCTGTCTCTCTACCTCTCTCCCACTCATGGCACCTGATCTACTTTGAAGGTCTGTTATCCCCTCACATTAGAGCATAACCAACTTCTGTTTTCCAAGATATTTTTATAGTGAATGTATACCCATGCAAAAAAAAAAAGGGGGGGTTGAATATATAATAAGGTTTGTAATGCAAGTATTCTACTTAGATCTGTCAACCTTCCTCCTGTTCCTGTGCATCTCCGAGTCTGGACTAGGGACAGAGGCACAGCAGCTCATCTTAGTTTGTCACCCTGTTCATCATTTGATCCATGACACATAAACACGTTCCCTAAAAATCAGATTTCTGAAAGATCTTTCAGTTTCTGAATACACACACACACACACACACACACACACACACACACATATTCTTATATATAAATTCTTATATATAAATTTTCATTTTTATATCTGAAGAGTATATGACATTAATCTATGTACCTTATTTAGTAAAAATAAGAACCCAAAACAACAAGAACAGCAACAAAACTATCTGAGGCAGTTAAGCACAGGGTACCTCAAGCTTTAATTCTGTCACTATTTCAACTTTCGGTTCTTTGTCTATGACTCATATAATATTTTGCTTTAGACAGATTAATTAGTTGTATATGTCAAGCTAGTTAAACGCATGCTAAATATTTTCCCAGGAGAACTGAGTTGAAACCGGGTGCTATTAAAACCTTCAAACGAACAAAATCAATTTTTAACAAGTAACACATTATTAATTGAAACTAGGTAGGGAGGCATATTTCTTTTGGATGCTTGCCGAGAATAATTATGGAACTTCTTTTTTTTTTTATTGGAAGAAGATGAGTTAATAAAGAAAAGCCAATCCAGCTCATTATGGCCAAAGCTTGAAAGCACGGCCATGAACTAACTCAACTTATCAGTTTGAATTAGGGTTGAAAAAGGAAATGGAGGTCCAGGAGTCATTCTTCTGCTTTTGTTGACATCTTAGAGAGATCTTTACCCAATTTCTTCATTTTAAAATAAGCACAGAAACGGATATCCAAGAAAGTAATATTACTGACCCGAAGGCACGTAGCTGGCTGGTGGCAGAAGCAGACTTACAAAATAAATTTTTATTCTCACTGTGCCTAAAAATGGCTAAAAAAAACATTGCTTCTTCAGTAAGTTTTATTAAATATCATTCTACTTGAAATCTAATGATCCATTATTTTTGAATAATTATTCAAAAGTTTGTATAAAAACTTTTTATAAAAGTGGATTTTTATAAAAACAATCCATATAATTGAGTCATTGCCAGGAAGGACTCATTGTCTTTTGTAATATTTATTTTTTTCTTATTTTCTCTTGCCTAGCATCCACTCGCTCTTCTTTTCTTCTTTTGGTGATTTAAGGAATTATCTTGCCCCCATGATGCATAGTCATGGTGGGATTCTTATTCAATGTGTCTGCCCACTCCCTACTTCCTAACCCAAGCTAGTTCAATCAGATTCTCTTTGTTAAGACTTTAAATCTCAAGAAGCATGATGTAAGGGCAGGAAATTTGATCAGCCAAAGCATATTGATTCTGAGTATTCTGAGCATTTCTCATTATCTAGATCCATGAATCTTCTCTGAGATTTATCTTTTTAGGAGCTTGATTCCCTAGTCTTCTCACCACCCTTCTAATTACCCTTCCTGTTGCTCTTCTCATCCAGTTAAGTGATGTACTCTTTTTTTATTATTATTAATGAGCTACAATCAGTTTCTGTTGCTTGCAATCACTGAGTCTAACTAATATATTTTCTATCTTTATGTCTGAGGGATAATGCAACCTTGACCAGATTGCGTGTGTGGCCAACAGTGGAGCTATTCTTAATAAAAATTGAATTGACACTCTTGAGTTGTCCCACCACTGTTTTATTTTATTGCACTTTGGATTAAGAAAAACAACAACAAGCAAAAACAATGTAAACGTTAAAATAAACATTTATTAGCAAAAACTCCGTATGATTACTGGATATACCTAGCCCTAATACTGACCATAATTCAGTATCCAAATCAAAGGAACTGACTGCCCTTGAACTTCAGGCTCAAGAGAAAGACAAATGTCTTAATGAAACTTGGAAAGACAAATGTTTTAATAATACTTCACTACTTGAAGTATTGGGCCTAGGGGGCTTTAATATATTTTGTGTCTAATACTGAATTTTTAAATTTGTTTTCCAAGATGATATATGGCTTAAATAAATAGATAACTGAATACATGTGTTTCAAAAGGATTCTTACATATGCCTAGACTGACCAAGTAGCAGTAGAAAGACCATACTAAGCCTACAAAAAGCACTCAGTAATTATTTTAGATGCTAGAAGTAATTGATACTGGAGATGTGGACAACAGCATGTTAACATTGGAGGGTGAATAATGCTTTCAGAAACCATCAGACATCCTCCTCTTTCCATTTTAGTTGAAAAAATTGAATGCCAAAAGAGTGGAGAAAGAAAAGAAGAAACTAACATTATTACTGATATTGAGAACCAATTATGTGTGTCATGTATATTCTAGGTGATCATATTAATCATTTCACTTATTCCTAGCTATTCTGTGATATAGATTATTTTAATGCTGATTTTACAGTTAAATAAATTAGGATTGGAAGAGATTAACTAAATTCCACACGGTCACACAACTAGGGGATGGAAGATACAGATTTGGAGTCAGATTTATCTGATTCTAAGTTTTATGCTTTTACTACTACTATCACTACAGCTGCTGCTAAGCTAGTGCCACCACTATTACTATTACCAGCACCACTGTCATTGTTATTATGGCATAACCTAGGAAGGCTCCATAAAGAACGTAAGGGAAGTTGGTTAGAAAGTTTCACTAAAAGGAATTCTTCTTCCTTCAGGGTGTCTTAAGTGCTTTTCATTCTTGTGCCAGAATCTGAGGTACTCTGGTTGAATTCTTGAGTATTATTCTTCCTTTCTTTTCTCACTTTTATCAAGTAGAAAAATTTTGTTTTTATTTAAAAGTAGCTATTTACAGCCAATTTCTGCAAGGGAATATTTACTACCAAACCATGATCAGACCCAGTTATGGAATATACTGACATATTTGATCTCCTTCATTTTACTAAAATCGACAGAAAGGACAACTGAGTCTTAAGAGCAATGTTAAGGCTGATGGGGAGGAGGGGTAGTAAGTACATACTTCACTTAATTGCACTTGTCTCCTGAAAACATGGTCAAAAGTGGTCCCTGTGTTACTTAAGACAAAATTGTGTGATGTAGCACAATGGTTAAGAGAGATGAATCAAGCTATTTGGTTCTAATCTGTTTAATCTTAGGCAAGTTTTTTAGTCTACTATGCCTCAGTTTTCTCATCTGCAAAGTAGAATAAGTACGATAAACACATCAATGCATGCAAAATGTTTGTAGTTGTAGCTGGGATATGGTAACCCCTTAATAAGTGTTAGCTATTATTTAAATTGTGTTAGAATAAGATCTTTGATTCTTCTTCCTTTGGGGAACCATTAGTAGACCTCTAGGGAAAAATAAGAACAGCAGGCCTTCACTTTTTCTGCATCTTCTGAGTCACTCTGCTGGGCTAAGAATGAGATCTAATTCTTTATTTGAGACTACATGTTCACTGATCATCAAAAGATGGTAAACCAAAATAAAATGTGAATGCATGGAATAGATTAAAAGGGGAGATAAGATTTAGATTGATCTAATAAAAAACACATTTGAGTGAAAGAAATAAAAATAAAATCTGCATATTCATTGATGAAATTTTAAATGAGTCTTTAAAAAATGGTCCCAAACTTTTATTCATTCTCCACATCAGAAGATCCTGAAAGATAAAAGGACACACTAGCAATTTACAAGTACGCCTGCACTGGAGGGCCTTGATGATTCTGTTAACACAGACTTTGATGTAGCTTAATGTAAAGCACATACATTGTCTATAGATGGAGCTTATGGTTGGCAAATATTCTAACAAAATTGGTTTTGTTCATACCAAGGGAAATAGCCTAGCAATGGATCAAAAGGCTTTTAAAAATACAGCAAGATATTTTAATATTTATATCTGCTCTCACAAGCTTGAAACTATCACCCAGAAGAAGTCTGCTTCTTTGTATAACCACGTATCTTTATGAACTCTTTCAGCAGAACTATGATATTCTTGTGTGTCAAAACAACTTGCTCAAGTAGAGCAAAATCAAGGGCACAGCAACATCAATTTGCCATGATTTTAAAACATTCACTTTTATTTTTAGGAAAGAGTCAAATAACAGAAAAGTATTGGTTACAATGGATTGGATAATATAACAATGAAAACCCTTTCCATGAAAAAAAATGTCGCTGTATCTGACAACTTTTTGCATGGTGATAATAAAAATCTAACAAATAGGAAAACAGAACTTCTTCAAGAGAACATTATATAGTCATTCCTCCATTTTCATTCCAAATTTTTGTCTTTATTCTCAAAAAAAGTTCTCCATATTCTCATATCTTCAGTTCCTCCATTTCCAAAGCTTCACTACATGGAGAGTAAAATCCTTTAGAGATAACATTTTTGTACATTGCTCTTTCTCTAGAATAACTGTTTCTGCTTCTGAAATGTAATCAGGAAAAATGCTTCCTTTTTTCTTGCAGTGTCTCTATTCCCTCTCTGCTGCTTTTTCTTCTTCTATAATGTATAGCAGAAAGACACAAAGAAGAAATGAAATCATATACAAAGATAATAAACAGGATTTCCATAAACATATGAATTGCCATTTTCATTCCAGGAAGAATCCCACCACCTTCAAAATTCTGTACTTTGACCAACACACAGAATACGGTTTTCTATTTACATGCTGTTGGTTCCCTCAGATAGCATACACAAATAAATTTAATTCATAATTTACCACTTTTAAGGTAAATATTTAAACCTAAAGTAAAGAGAGTGCATTCTAAAGCAAGGAAGAAGTGATTTTATCTAGCAGAATATACAACAGCAGTAAGGGTAATAGTGGTAGTAATAATAGTAATAATAAATATTAATACTGAGAACAGGCCCACTGCCACCAACACAGCACTCACTGGTAACACTGTCAGGCCCCAAGACCATCACTTGCATTCCCACAGTGAACCTACAGCACAGCTCCCACCATCACTGCCACAAGCAGCTGCCCCTGCACCAGCCAGACTGGCTGGCATCCATCCTCTTCACAATTGCACCAGTCAGATCAGCCACATGCAGGATCCACCACCACCACCACACACAGACATAGGGAAGGTTACAAGCAGAGCTGCTGGAAAGAGGTAAGCCAGTGCTGGCCCATGTCTCAGTGGCCCAATCCACAGGGGGAATTATACTGCCTCCATGATTGTGCATGTATACAGTGCACATGGCTGTCTTGACTCAAGAAGGGACATATGCAGAGACCCCAGAGAGTACAGAAACCCAGGATGGCCAAATGGAATACTGAAGAAAATAACCAGCTACCACCAACCCATCCCCCAACTGGGGGAAGCAAGAACCCAGGAGGATCCTCTGCCTATAGTAATAAAGAAAGAGAAACCATGTCCAGGATTACTCATTCAAACTGAGGAGGTCTAGTATATTCCAGTGCTCCCATAAGGGACATGGAACACTAGCTGGAAGCCAATATACCCACCCAGAGTCACTCACCCCAACCAAAGATTGACACCCGAGAACTCAAAATCTTGCCCCAACCTCAATGACACACACAGTGTCAATAACCACAGTAAGGAACCACTGAGTGTCCCAGTGCCTAGGCCACAGAAGCATTCATACACAACTCCAGCACTGAATACAGCCAAAGTATCCAAATGGAGACTACACTTTTGCATCTACCTGGATCAAATACTAAAATAACCTATGCAATGGTAAATACAAAACACATCTACAGGAGGGAGTATTGCTCCTCAAAATCCATTGCAGAGTAACAAAAGAAGCATCTGCTCTACCTGATGACCAGACATCAATGTAGAAGTACTATAAATATGAAAAAACAAGAAAATACAATAACACCAAAATAATACAATAATTTTAAGTGCCAAGCCCCATAAAGCACAAAACCCTTGAAATGACTGAAAAAGGGATTCTGAGCAGCAATCATAAGGAAACTCAATGAGATAAAGGAGACTCAGCTGACACAACAAGATGGGAAAAAAATTATACAGGATATGAAGGAAGAAACCTGCAAAGAGATAAATACCTTTAAAAAGGATGTAGCAGAATTGCAGGAACTGAAGGATTCATTCAACAAAATAAAAAAATAAAAATAAATAAATAAATAAATAAAAACACAACCAACAGTTAAAGCAGCTGACTAGAGCAAGCAGAACAAAGAATTTCTAATCTCAATGACAGTCTTCTCAAAATAACTGAAACAGACAAAAAAAAAAAAGAGAGAAAAGAATTTTTTAAATTGAAGAAAATCTAGAAGAGCTATCAGACAACTGTAAGCATACAAACATCTGAATCATGGGTGCTGTGGAATGGGAGAAGAAAGGAAAAGGAACTGAAAACATTCTCAATGAAATAATGGCAGAAAACTTCCCAGGTATAGGTAGAAACACAGACTTTCAGATCCAGGAAGCTCAAAGATCCCCAAACAGATTCAATCCAAAAATGTCCTCTCCAAAACACATTATAGTCAAACTGGAAAAAGTCAAAGATAAAGAGAAAATCCAACAATAAGCAAAAGAAAAGCATCAAGTCACCTACAAGGAAGTCCCCATCAGACTAACAGTAGACTTCACAGCAGAAACTCTACAGGCCATAAGAGAATGGGATGATATATTCAAAATTCTAAAAGAAAGAAACTGCCAGCAAAGAACAGTATACCCAGCAAGGCTATCCTTCATAAGTGGAGGAGAAATGGTGTATTTCCCAGACAAACAAAATCAACAGGATTTTACCTCCACATTACCAGCCCTACAAGAAATTCTCAAGGGAGTCCTGCATCTGAAGTCTGAAAAACAATAATCACTACCATGAAAACATGAGAAAGAACAAAACCCACTGGTAAACAAAAATGCAAATGAAAAAGAAACTCTCTCTTACCACCTCCAAAAGCCAAGAAACACCAAAGATAAACAAAAAAAGTAAAGAAATGAAAGATATGTAAAGCATCCAAATGAAAATCAATAAAATGCCAGGAGTAAGACAATACCTTTCAGAAACAACCCCAGTGTAAATGGGTTAAATCTCCCACTCAAAAGACACACACTGGCTGATTGGATTAAAAAGCTAGACCCAACTATATGCTGCCTACGAGAGACTCACCTCACCTGTAAAGACACACACAGACTAATCATGAAGGGATGGAAAAATATATACCATGAGAATGTAAACCAAGACAGGCAGGAATAACTATTCTTATAAAAGATAAAATAGACTTTAAAAATCACTAAAACAAACAAAGATGACTATTATATAATGGTAAAGGGATCTATCCAGCAAGAAGGCATAACAATCATAAGTATATATGCTCCCAACACTGGAGCACCCAGATATATGAAGCCAACACTACTGGACACAAAGAGAGAAATAGACCCCAATACAATAATAGTAGGGAACTTCAACACCTCTCTCTCAACTTTGCACAGATCATCTAGGTGACAAATCAACAGAGAAACACAGGATATAAGTTACATGTTAGGCCAATTGCATCTGACAGAGTTCTACAGAACATTTCATCCAACAACTATAGAATATATTTTATTCTTTGTAGCACATGGATCATTCTCCAGGATAGACCACATGTTAGGTCACTAATCAAGTCTCGCAAACTTAAAAAATCAAAATCATTTCAAGTATGTTTTCAGACCATAGTGGATTAAAACAAAAATTAATGGTAAGCAAAACTCTGGAAACTAAATAAATGCATGGAAATTAAACAATATGCTTCTGAATGACCTATGGGTCCAAGAAGCAATCAAACAGGAAGTCAAAAAAATTTTTTGAAACTAAAGGTACATCATACCAAAACCTTGGAGATACTGCAAAAGCAGTACTAAGAGGGAAGTTTATTGCAATAAATACTTATGTCAAAAGAATGGAATAATTTCAACTCAAAAACCTGATGCTGCACCTTGAAGAACTAGAAAAATAAGAACAATTCAATCCCAAAATTAGTAGATGGAAAGAAATAATTAAAATCAGAGCAGAACTAAATGAAATAACAATAGAAAAGATCAATGAAACAAAAAGATTTTTTTGAGAAAATAAATAAAATAGAGAAGCCCTTAACTAGACTAACTAAAAAAAGAGAGAAGACACAAATAACAAAATCAGAAGTGAAAAAGAAGACACTACAGCCAATACCACAGAAATACAGAGAATCAATAGAGATTGTCATAAACAACTATAGACCAACGTATTTCAAAGCCTGGAGGAAATGGATATATTTCTGGACACATTCAAACTACCAAGACTGAACCAAGAAGAAATGGAAAACCTGAGCAGACATAACAAGCAACAAGATTGAAGCAGTAATCAGCAGTCTTTCAACAAAGAAAAGAACAGGACTGGATGGATTTATTGCTGATTTCTACCAAATCTCTAAAGAGGTATTAATACCAATTCTCTTCAAACTATTCCAAAAGATTGAAAAAGAGACTATTCTCACAAACTCAGTCTATGAGGCCAGCATCACCCTGATACCAAAACCAGAAAAAATACAACAAAAAAAGCAAACTACAGGCAAAAATCCTTGATAAACATAGGTGCAAAAACCCTCAACACAATATTAGCAAATAGAACACAATAGCACATCAAAAAAATTATACACCATGATCAAGTGGGATTCATCCCAGGAATGCAAGGATATTTCAACATACACAAGTCAGTAAATGTGATACATCACATCAACAAAATCAAGGACAAAAACCATATGATTATCTCAATAGAAGCAGAAAAAAGCATTTGACAAAATTCAGCATCACTTCATGATGAGGACTGTTGGAGTTTAGATGTGTCGTCCCCTCCAAAACTCATGTGAAAATTTGATCCCCAATGTGGCAGTGTTGGAAACTGATTGAGTCATGGGGGTGGATCCCTAATGAATGGATTAGTGCTCTCCCTAGGTGGGGGGAGTAATGAGTGAGTTCTCACTCTATTAGTTCCCATAAGAGCTGGTTGTTTATAGGACCCTAGCACCTCCCTGCTCTCTCTCTCTCTTGCTTCCTCTTGCCCTGTGATCTGCTTGTACCCACCAGCTGCCTGCCACTTTCCACCATGAATAAAAGAAGCCTGAGGCCCACACCAGATGCAGCTGTCCCAGAATCATAAGCCAAATAAACCTCTGTTCTTAATAAATTACCCAGTTTGGGATATTCTGTTATAGCAACACAAAACAGACTAAAACACAGACTCAACAAATTAGGTATAAAAAGAAAGTATCTCATCCCAATAAAAGCAATATATGACAAACCCACCACCAACATCATCTTCAGTGTGGAAAATCTGAAAGCTTTTCCCTTTCAGGAACAAGGAACAAGACAAGGAGGCCCATTCTCAACACTCCTATTTACAGAGTACTGGAAGTACTAGCCAGAGCAATCAGGCAAGAGAAAGAAATTAATAGCATCCAGACTGGAAAAGACAGAGTCAAATTGTTCCTGTTTGAAGATGGTATGATCCTATACATAGAAAAACATAGAGACTCTACAAAAAACTCTTAAAGCTGATAAATGATTTCAATAAAGTTGCAGGATACAAAATTAATACATAAAGATCAGTAGCATTTTTTATACTCCAACAATGAACTAGTTGAAAAAGAAATAAAAAAGCAAGACCATTTATAATAGTCACCAAAAAATAAACTACCGAGGAATTAATTTAGCCAAGGAGGTGAAAGATCTCTACAATAAAAACGACAAATCACTGCTGAAAAAAATAACAGAGGACACAAAAAGAAGGAAAGACATTTTATGCTCATGGAATGGAAAAATAACATTGTGAAAACGTCCATACTACCTAAAGCAACATACAGATTCAATCCAATCCCATCAAAATCCCCAATGACATTCTTCACTGAAATAGAAAAACAATCCTAACATTCATATGAAACAACAAAAGACCCCAAACCGCCAAAGCAATCCTGAACAAAAAAATAAATAAAGCCAGAGGCATTGCACTACCCAACTTCAAATAATACTACAAAGCTATAGTAACCAAAAACAGCATGGTACTGGTATAACAACAGACACTCGAACCAATGCAACAGAATAGAAAACAAAGAAATCAACCCGTGTACTTACAGTCAACTGATCTTCAAAAAAAGCCACCAGGAAAATATATGACAGAAAACACTGCCTCTTCAATAAATGGTTCTGTGAAAACTGGACATCCATATGTAGAAAAATGAAACTAGGCCCAAACCATATACCATAGTCTTGCCGTATACCAAAATCAACTCAAAATGGATTAAAGGTTTAAATATAAGACCTGAAACTATAAAACTTCTTAAAGAAAACAAGGGGAGACACTTCAGGAAGTAGGACTGGGCAAAGACTTTATGAATAAGAACCCAAAAGCACAGACAACAAGAGAAAAATAAATTCATGGCATTATATCAAGCTACAAAGTTTCACAGCAAAAGAAACAGTTAACAGAGTGAGAAGACAACATACAGAAGGGAAAAAATATTTGCAAACTATTCATCTGACAAAGGATTAATATCCAGAATATACAAGGAACTCAAACAACTTAACAGTATATAAATAAATAAATAACCCGATTAAAAAAATGGGCAAAAAAGCTAAATGGGCATTTCTCAAAGGAAGACATACAAATGGCCAACAGACACATGAAAAAATGCTCAGCATCACTAAGCATCAGGGAAATGCAAATCAAAACCACATTGAGATATCATCTTACTCAGGTTAGACTAGCTGTTATCAAAAATACAGATAATAACAAATGCTGGCAAGGATGCAGGGAGAGGGGAGCCCTCCTACACTGTTGGTGGGACTGTAAATTGATGTAGCCATTACAGATAACAGTACAGACATTCCTCAAACAACTACCGATAGAACTGCCGTGAGACTGAGCAGTCCCATTGTGGGTTATATCCAAAGGAATGGGAATCATCATGTCAGAGGAATAGCTGCACTCCCCTGTTTTTCACAGCTCTATTTACAATAGCTAAGAGTTGGAACCAACCTAAATGTCTATCAACAAATGACTGGATTAGGAAAATGTGGTATAGATACACAATGAAATACTAATCTACCATAAAAAAAAAAGAATAAAATTCTGCCATTCGTAGCAACCTGGACAAACTGGGAGAAAACTATGTTAAGTGAAATAAATCAGGCACAGAAAGAGAAATATTGCATGTCCTCACACATAAGTGGGAGCTAAAAAAAAAAAAAAAAAAGAAACAAATAAATTTAAAAAAATAAAAAATTATAACAATCACAATAATTTGTTGAATTTTCAAAAGGAGTGAACAGAACTGAGTTTACCAGAGGTGGGAAGCATGGTTGGGTGTAAGAAACTGGTAAAAGGGTCATAAAGAATGATTATATTGTGCAATGATGAATATACTAATTATCCTGGTTTAATCACCACAGATTGTACACAGGCAATGGTATTCAACTCTGTACCCCATTAATGTGTATGATTAATTATGTTTAAATAAAAAAATACATACATACTTAAATTTAAAAAATAATCTATTTATTGAGTCCTTAATCTATGACAAGCACATTACTATATTATCTCATTGAAATCTCACAACTTGATTAAGTAAAATGAAATATTATGATTCCCATTTTATTGCTGAGGAAACTGAGGCTCAATGAGTTTCAATGACAAAGGTCACACAATAAATATTTACCAAAGAGCCCAGAACTCTTTGATTCTAATGTCTACATTAGGTACTTATTATGGATCAATATCTTATTTGTTTAATACTATGGTAGCTCTGCAGAAATCATGAGTAAATTAATAATCTACAAGATAAAGTTAATTATAAAGCTCATAGGGAATATGCTATTATGGGACATGTCAATTGGTATTGAATTTTAAAGAGTAAAAAGAACATGACCTGAAGAAGCCAGCACTGATAAATGTAAGGCTAGCATTTGTTGCTATTTACTTTACTTAGTTAAAAACTACTAACTTTACCAAGATTTGGAGGTCTTGCTTACCTTCCAGCCTCACCTGGTTCCTTTTTTCTCTTCACTTGGGAGTGCCCCACCCCCAACACGAATGTCTTATTTGTCTTTTCCCAACACATTGGCCTCCAGAATTTTACACACTGTTCCCTTTCTCCAGTATTGGATCACTCACACCACTTTCCGAATATTTACATAGTTAACTTCTTTCTGATCTTTCAAGTTTTGATTTAATAGTCAGTTGCCCTACTTGTCAGCAAGTCCCAGTTTTCCTTACACCCTGTTTTTTTACTCATCAGTTGTAATTTTGTTTGTTGTGTTGTGTTGTGTTGTGTTTTGTTTTGTGTTAGTTGGTTGGTTGGTTTGCTTACTTGTTTATTGTCTGCCTGGAAGATGACTGGTAGACCTAGTGTCTGTTTCTTCACCATTGTATACCCAGAGCCTAATTAAAGCCCACTCACTAGTTGTTGAATGAATAAATTATATGCTAAATGTAAGATTACAATGTAGAGTGAATAAAAATGAATATCTAAAATTTATATATAATGTCATGTACATCATGTCAAGCAACCTCTAATACCTCAATTTATCACATTTCCACTTGCAGCTTCTAACTTTTCCAGCATTTCTTACAAGTAAGACCCTTTACAATAATGACCAAAACTTATAGTTATAATCTCTTTTGTGACAGCAAAGTCAATTTGACACTGGCATTCCATTAAGCCAGTAGGCACTGGGTCAAAGCAATCCTGGGTGATGAGAAAATAGAGAATGATAATTCAATACCCTAGAGAAACCTTTGATTGCATAAATACAGTATAAGACCCAGTGAATCCATGGAGATATGAACCATTTAAAACAATATTTAAAACTGAAGAAGAATATCAACAAGGTATGAAAGGAAACTATTCTCAGGGTAAAGATGCTTTGTTCTCTCAAGAAAGGAAATAGATTGACATAACATGAGTCCAACACAACCTGTAAGCACCAAAAGAGGTATCCCCCTCACTCCATTGTCCAGCAACCATTTATGTTGTAAAACCCAGCCCTTCTTATTTGACTTAATATTTTCAAATACTCAGAAGAAACTGGGAATATGGCATCTCAGTTCTGAAGGGAAAGCCCCAATCATTAATTAATTGATTCAGTCAGTGAGAAGTGTATGCCCCACCCCTGCAACCCCATGGGCATGGTGCTGTGTAAAGTCCCCACTTGCCCCAACCCAGTTTTGTTGTCAACAAAATCAAAGGCCCTAAGCCATGGCCCTTAAGCTGTATGAGGTACAGTGAGTAAGATCTGGAACCAACCTGCTGCCCTTTGCCTGAGCATGTGTGTTGATAAGGACTCAGCACAACAAGCCTGCAAGAGGGCTAAGTTGTGTCAAAACTAAAACCCACCATGTCTGACAGATCTTCAGCTCTAGCTTTTGCAATACTTTCCTATGGATCTGGTGCCTGGTAGGTGTAACTAACAGTTCTCTCCTCTCCATGTGCTGAAATCTTCAAAATTTGTATCTACAGTCCACTCCTCCTCTGAACTTCACTCTCATCTATAAAATTGTTCATTCAACATTATTCTTTGAATATCTAACATCAGAATTAATATGTCCAAAATGAACTCTGGACTTCATATCCCATAAACTTGACCCTCCCCAAGAGTCTTCTACCTCAGTAAATGGTTCCGGTCACAAACTTAGGTGGCATTCCTGTTCCTCTCTTTTACACTCCGTATTCCATCTGCCATCAGATCACAGAGGCTCCATCTTCAAGTTGTTTCAAAAATCATCCCAGTTCTCCACTACACATGGTACAAGCCACCATCATATCTCCCCTGTACTGTTGAAATACCCTCCTAACCTCTTTCCTAATTCCACTTTGCATCCTTTAGATATACAAGGCTACTTCAAAAAGTTTGTGGCACAGTAGAATTAGAAGATAATACAAATCTTTCCATAAACTTTTTGAAGTACTCTCATATTTGCCATACGTAGCTAGAACAATCTTTTTAAACATGAATCAGATAGACTCTCTGTTGCTGACCATAGCGTTCCACCCCATGGCATTCTGTATTTTTCCATGGCCGGACCACAGCTTGCAAAAGCCTATACGATGTGAAGTTTCTCAACACCACATGCATCAGCTTCCTGGTGTTCTTCAAACACTCCAAAAGTGCTCTCCCTCCCTCCAAGTTCCCAGAATCTTGGTATTCTCTCTACCTGAAGGATTATTCCCCAGATTGTCCCAAAGACAATTTCACCATGTCATTTCCCCAGTCTCCTCCTCATGGAAACCATTTATTTCTGCCTCATTTTTTTTTTTCCGTAAAAAGGGCACCCTCCCTTTTACTCTATCCCTGCTTTGTTGCTTTCTACTGTCTTCGTCCATTCGGGCTGCTATACCAAAATACCTTGGATTAGGCAATTTATAAATAATAGAAATGTATTGCCCAAAGTTCTGGAGTCTGGGAAGTAAAAGATCAAGGTACCAGCAGACAATGCCTGGTGAGGGCCCTTTCTTCATGGATGGTGCTTTCTAGGTCTTCACATGGCAGAAGAGGTGAACGAGCTCCCTCAGGCCACTTTTAAACATGCATTCATGAGAGTGGAGCCTTCCTGACCTAATTACCTCCAAAAGACCACACCTCTCAATATCATCACCTGGGGTATTAAGTTTCAACATGTGAATTTGGGGGAAAGCACAAGCTTTCAGACCTTAGCATCTGCTTAGCCCTATAATAATATTTACCTGGTATTATACAATATTATATATTTACCTATTATTTGACCACCTGTCCCTCTACTGTGTAAGTTTCATAAGGGAAAGAGTTTTTATCTGTTTTGTTTGCCTCAATATCTCCAGCACCTAGAATAATGCTGGGAATATCCTAGAAATTCAGAAATTATTTGTTGAATAAATACATGAATCCAGAAATGTGCTCTAAATCTGGTTATTCCAGGGTTACCAGATGGCTCTAATATCAGCTAAATGGAGATTCCTGGGAAAATCCTCAGGCTGCCACATGATGTTGAAAAGACCATGCTTCCTGAATTTTATCCCAACTCTGGCCTCTTTGTTTCCTACTTGTTACTCTAATGTGCTAGGTAATTAAGTGTGGACACTATTGGCATTACAGAAATGATCCAATTCTCTGCCCTTATGGTTTTTACCCTCTCTATGCTTATGTTAACAAACAAAGCAAGACAAAGATTCAGCATATACAGCATACTGTAGAATTAGATGACAAATTAAAGTCCTGCCAATATATTTTAAAAGAGTTCTTCAGTGCTTTTCCACTTGACTCTGATCAGTTTCATATTCAATTGTCTTAAGGATATTTCTAGATAAATTTAATATTTCCTATTTTCCTGTTTTGAGAATGGCACAGGCTTATGATGGGATTGACTTCTGGGTGAAAATACAATTCTATTTAATTTATTTCAACTTGAAAATGCAGACCTGCTACGGTCAAATATGTCCCCCCAAATTTTATGTGTTAGAAACTTGATCCCTACTGTAGCCATGTTAAGAAGGTGGGAAATCCTATTATAATATTTGAAAGGATGGCCTTTGAGAAAGGATTGCATCATGAGGACTGTGCTCTCATGAATCAATTAATCTATTCATTGAGCAATGAGTTATCATGGGTTTGGACTGGTGGCTTTATAAGGGGCACATGAGAGAGCTCTTGCTATATTCTTGCTATCTGATACCCTGTGTCAGCACTGGACCCTGTAGAGAGTTTCCATCCAGAACAAGGCCATCAGATGTGTCTCCTGGACCATGGATTTTTCCAGCTTTCAAAACTATAAGAAATAAATTTTGTTTCTTTATAAATTACCCAGTTTCAGGTATTCCATTATAAGCAACAGAAAATGGACTAATACAGAAAACTGGTAACAGGAGTGAGGTATTGGTTATAATGAATACTTGAAATTGTGGAAGTGACTTTAGAACCGGGTGATGGGCAGAGGCTGCGAGAATGTGGAGGAGCAGGATAGATAAAGCCAGATTTTGGTGAGGTAGAAGACAAGAAGACCAGGGAAAGTTTGGATGGTCTTACAGATTGGTTAAGTAGTGGTGACCAGAACGCTGATAAAAATATGAACAGTAAAGGCCATTCTGAGGAGGTCTCAGGTGTAAATGAGAAGGAGCTTACTGGAAATGGGGGCAAGGATCACCCATGCTATGAACTGGCAGAGAATTTGGCTGAATTGTGTCCATGCTGGAGAGCTTTATGGAATGTGGAACTTAAAAGTGATGAACCACGATATTTGGCAGAAGAAATTTCTAAGCAGCAAAGCATTCAGGCAGCTGTGTGGCTACTTCTAACAGCCTACACTGAGTTATGGCAGCAAAGGCATGATGTAAAGGCAGAATTTATAATTAAAGGGGAAGCAAAGGGTAAAATATTTAAAAACTCTCAGCCTGGCCACATAAAGAGTGAAAAAGTATGTTTAAGAGGAGAAACCAAGTACGCCAATGTAGCCCAGTGACCATTTGCTAAGGAGATTAGGACAGAAAGTAGGAATCATCAAGTGAATGGAACAAAGACCTTGAAGGCATTTCAGAGATCTTTGAGGGTGCCTCTCCCATCACAGGCCCAGAGGCCTAGGCAAACAGATGGTTTTGGGGAAGTGGCCAGATGCGCCTTCCATGGGCTCACTGCCCAGGGCCACCTCCACCCCAGCTGCTCCACATACCATGGCTACTCCAGCTGCTACAGCAGTGACTAATTTGGCCCCAAGTACTGCTGGACCTACTGCTTTGGAAGATACAAGCTAGAAGCCTTAGCGGCATCCACTTGCTATTAAATCTGCAGGCTTGCAGAATGTAAGATCTGGGTTGCAGCCTCCACCCAATTTCAAGGGATGTATGGAAAAGCCTGGGAGGCCAGGAAGAGATCTGTCCCAGGAACAGAGACACCACAGAAAACCTCCACTAGAGCAATGCAGAGTGGAAATGTGGGGTCTGAGTTGCAGCAGAGGACTCCCACAAGGGCCATGCCTAGTGGAGCCGTGAGAGTGGGGCCACCACTGAGACACCAGAATTGTAGACCTGCTAGCCTGCAATGCCAGCCTGGAAGAGCTGAAGTGTGGGCTGAGTCCAGGGAAAATATAGGGGCAGAGATGACCTAGGACTTGGAGGCCCAAGCCCTGCACTAATGTGCAGAGGATGCCAGACATGGAGTCAAGAAAGATTATTCTTGAACTTTAAGATTTAATGCCTGCCTGGCTGGGTTTTGGACATACTTAGGTCCTGTTACCCCTTCCTTTTGGCTCATTTCTCCCTTTCAGAATGAGAATTTCTGTCTTAGATCTGTCACATCATTGTATTTTGGAAGTAGATAAATTGTTTTAATTTCACAGATGAGACTTTGGACTTTTGAGCTAAAACAAGTTAAAACTTTGGAGATGAAATAATTGTATTTATATGTGAGAAAGACATAAATTTGGGGGGGCAGAGGTGGAAAGCTATGGGTCAAATGTGTCCCCCAGAAGTTCATGTGTTGGAAACTTGATCCCCATTGTAACAGTATTAAGAAGGTGGGAAACCCAATTATAACATCTAAAAGGTAAGGCCTTTGAAAGGTGATTGGATCACGAGGACAGTGCCCTCATGAATAAAATAACCCATCCATGGAGTAATGAGTTATTGTGGATGTGGACTGGTGGCTTTATAAGGAGCACACGAAAGTGCTCTTGCTATATTCTCACCATGTGATACCCTGTATCACCACAAGACCTTATAGAGAGTTCCCACCTGGAAGAAGGCCCTCACCAGTTGTGCCTCCCAGACTGTGGAGTTCCCAGCTTCCAAAATTGTAAGAAATAGATTTTGTTTCTTTATACATTACTCAGTTTCATGTATTCCATTATAAGCAACAGAAAAAGTGGACCTTGATTACTACACAAAGAGGGCGCCATGTTTTTGCCATAACTGCTGCATTTCTTGTCTACGAAGAAAATTGCACATGAATCTACAACTGAATAATCTATGTTGAAATTCTGCTTTACATTGTGGCAGCAATAAAATTTTATGATGCTTTGTTTTCCTCACCAATTGAGTAGGGAAGTCTTAGGAAGAATTTTTAAAACCCAGTTAGGCCTGTGATATTTCTATATGCCCAGCTAATTTTGCCTTTAGATTATCCTAATTTCTCTCCAACATTCCCATAACCATTGATTTAAAGAATGAGCATAGGCATTTTTCTGATGCAAGATATCTTCAGAATGTGACCATACAAATAAAATAGAATAGATGTCTGAGATATTCATGTAGATAATTCAAGGTTAGGAAACATTTGTACTCTTGGAATTTATGTTCTGTGAGCAAGATAGATAAGACATAAGGTAAATGAGTAAAATATGAAGTATGTTAGGGGTGATTAGTGCCAAGGAGAAAACACAGAGCAGGAAAGGGAAATATGAAATGAAGTATATAATGTAGTTTTGTAATATATGTAATATAGTTTTAGGGAGAATGGGCTGGGAAAATCTCACAGAGAAGTTGCATTCTGGTAAGCACATGGACAAAAGAGCGATCTGGGTGTTTAAATACCTGGGGAAAAATTACTCCAGGAAGAGGGAACTGCAAGTGCAAAGGCCCCAAAGTAGTGTGCTTGCTTCCTTAAAGAGCAGCAAGGGGTAGTGGGGGTGGAGCGAATTGATACAGAAGAAGAGGAGGTTAGAGAGATGGGAGGTGGAGAGGGACAACCCACAAGTAATAAGGATTCTGTAGGTTGTAGTTAGAACTTTGACTTTTTTTTCCTAAGTGGGATGGGAAATCATTGGAAAGTTTTGAACAAAGAAGTGACATGGTCTGACATATTTTAAAAGAATTGTTTTGCCTGCTATGGTCTATGTTGAGAACAGACCACAGAATAGGGCAAGGGTAGAAACAAGAACAGCAGGTATGGCTCTTGCATAGTCCAGGTGTGAGGTGATGACAGCTTTCAAGGTAGCAGTGGAGTCAAGAAATGGTCAAATTATGAAAGCCAAGTCAAACAAATACACCAATGGGCCACATATGGCATTTGAGGAAAAGAAATGGATGAAGGATTACTCAAAAGTTAATGGCTTAAGCAACTAAAGTAATAGTGTTCTGTTAACTTAAAAATGGGAAAATTGAAAGAGAAGCAGGTTGGGTAATCGTAATATTATTAGTTCAGTTTTGGTCATGTCAGATTTGAGGTGCTTTTCTGACATCCAAGTACAGTTATCAAATAAGCTGTTAGATATATGAGTCTGCAGCTCAGGGAAAAGGTCTGGACTGGAGAAATAAATGTTCAAGATCTAACTGGCATTGAAAGTCATGAGAGCAGATGAGATCACCAAGGGGGTGAATATAGATTGAGAAGGGAAGAGGTCCATTGCTTGATCTTGGGGTCACTGTAGCCTTGAGGGAACAAGGAGATGATGAGAAAGCACTAAAAGAGATTTGAGGAGTCTATAAATGTAGTAAAATGTAGCAAGTATATTTCTTGGCAGAGAGTGATCTCTGTGTCGAAGCTGTGGATAGGTAAGAGGATGCCTGAGAGATGACCATTAGATCTAGCAACATATGTCAAGTCTTCTGCATAAGAAAAAAAAAAAAAAAGATTATCCAGATGACTCCACATATTACTATAAAAATGAAGCTCTAGAAGTACTATGACGAGAGAAATGTAATTATCAGTTAATTTTTTTTTTTTTTTTTTGTCGTTTTTCCGTGACCGGCACTCAGCCAGTGAGTGCACCGGTCAGTCCTATATAGGATCCGAACCCGCGGCGGGAGCGTCGCCGCGCTCCCAGCGCAGCACTCTACTAAGTGCGCCACGGGCTCGGCCCATCAGTTAATTTTTATTATGTCTACTGCTACTTGAATTTACCTAGATTGGACTACAGCGAAAGTGGCTGGTAGATTAATGTCAGCATCAGACAATTTCATACAAACCATCAACTTTAAAATAAGCTATTGGTTTTTGTAGGATGTCTAAAGTTTGCAATGGCTTGCAAGTGCATTATTGACTACAATTTTCAACATATGAGAATAGTAGATACTATCCCTATGAATGCCATTTTACAGATATGGAAAGTGAGCTTCTAATGTGTGCAGTGACTAGTTTCACTTTGTGTGTATTGGAAATGGAATTTAAATCCTGTCATCTGGCTCCAAAAGCCTATTTTATTCCCCTTATACCACGCTGCTGCTTTTGCAGAAAGATGAGTCCATTGACTCAAGAAAAGTAGAGTATATGTGTGAAAATATATGCGTTTGTGTATGTGTGTGTGCACATGTGTGTATGTATATCTGTGTATACATATATATATATATACACACACTTGTTATTGTCATTGTTTCTCTGCTTTTTATTGATTTACCTACATTCTTTCAATCTTTTAATAATTTTCCACATGACCATCAGAAAGCAAACATCTGGGAATGAAACAGGGGTTGCAATCTCTGTTGTAGAAGATAGAGCAAGAGCTTTGGAAGCAGGAGTTAAATGTCAGCTCTCGCAGTTTCTACTGCATAACCTCGGTCTCATCACTTATCATTTCTGACCTCATTTTCTTTTTCTGTATGATGCAGATTGTCATATCTACTTTAAAGATTTTAAGCAGTCAAAACAAACAATGTGTAAAGCTCCCACTTATCCCCTGGAAGGTTAGGCTGGTCACCTTTCCCGCGTGCTTCCACACCATGGCTTCTTAGCATTTGTCAGACACTGTTGTAGCTGAATCTCCTGAAGTAGCATCTTGAGGACAATGACTTTTCTGTTTTTCCTGTTTTGTCCCAGGAATGCAGTGAATTGATGGCTAAGTAATGAAAGTATGAAGCTCATGGCATAATAAAGTGAACAACAAATGATAATTGTATTAATGCCACTATTGTATTATCTAGATCCACAAAAATCAAACCTATGGCTTTGGTCTCAGTGACAAGGAAAGTTGATTAACAGAACTGCACTGCCACAGCATTTTGCTTCCAATTTAGTCTTTATATGTCTCTTATGCCCATGATAGCTAGTGATCTCCCAACTATAATTGAGCAATGCTGCCAGAATAAATTACTTTCAAACTAATCCTACAGGTTGAAAAATTCAAATTAAAGGTATCCAATTGCAGTTAGACATTCACTTATCCTTACTGTGAAATTGCCACTCCTCCAAGCTTCTATGGCTACATTTTTTTTAATGTCTAAAAAATCTTTGCATCTGCTGATCTTAAAGTAGAGCTGAGTACATTGAAACTGCTAGACAAATGCTTGTTAAGAGAATTAAAGAATAAATCAATGAATAAATTAATGTGGGGATAATAATTATTAGCCAAAACAAAGATTAAAAGAACAAGTATTTTTCTAGATTATTAAATTCCAAAAAAATGAGGTTCCTGATATTTTTTCTACAAAGAACATAATCTATTTTTTAGCAGTGCATGCATGCTGTGAAATGTTTTTCTCTTATTAATTTCCTTTTTACACCCAGTTTTTAGACAGCTGAAAATTATGAGTTTACAGAACAAGATGTACTTTCGGTTCTCATTTTATGGCTGAGTACTATGGCATGCACTGTTATGAAAACAACTCTAAACTGTGCTTTATTATATTATATTGTGCAATTTATATTCAGAAGATACTATCAGCACCAGGAACAGACAAACTTAATAAAAGACACAGTGTTCCTGTTGTCCTAATAGTTATTAAAATAGAACTCTTCCCAGAAGACATTTGTAGTGTCTTTTCAAAGATATTCTACATGCTTTGATGGATCAATTGGGGACTATAGAAATGAACAGCAGCATCATTGATCTTAGAAACATACTGTACTAAGCTGGAAAGAGCCTTTATAATCATCCAGACCAACTCCTTCATTTTACAGGTGAAGATACTGATTCTAAGAGAGAATAATGAATACAACCTATTTCATATCTAAGTTGTGGCTAGAACAGAAGTCCTGCTAGTATTCAATCAAAGATTCCTTCCCCTTTTATTGTTGTTAATGTTAATAATCTTGTAGGGCGCACAGGCATTGCCAAATATATCCATATCATCTCTGAAACAGCTCCAAATACTGAAAGATCTAACTTTTACCATTTCTCAAGCAGAAACCACAGTTTTGAGAGGATAAGTAACTTAGTTACTATCTACTATTATCTTGGTTATTTATCTGTTTATGCATATTTTGCTTATCTTTTGATAGAAGAAAGTTCCATGACAGCAAGTATGCTCTTTTGGGATAATGCTGAATTCTCTATGCTTATAACATGTCTAACACATAGGATTTATTCAATAAATATTTGGTAAATAAATACAGATTTAAGGGCTGCAAAAATTTATTAAATCTTAGGCCTGACATTTAAGATAAAGTCAAGAACTACACACCCACACACACATATACAAACACACACACATAAACATATTACATGGCACACATATGGCATGAATAAGTTGTAAGATAATTAAAATAGTCCCTGTGACTCTTGCAGCAGGGAGTGCATAAAAATTGCTAAGTAGCTAGGAAACTTAAGAAAAGTTACAAAGTAAGAAAAATGTGACACCTTCCAGCTATGCTGACTGCCCTGGTACTGGAGGTAGGAACTGGTATGAAGTGGGATAGCTGATCCTATCTGCAGTCTGTAGAGTGATTGGAAGCCCTGGTCAACGGCATGGTCAATACTGGGAGTGATTGAGAGACTAACAGGACACAGCCTGAGAAAATGGTTAAGAGGTATTTGAGAAATAAACCAACTGTTTTCAGAGACCTACAGTAAAAAAGTTGACAAATATTAAATAAGAGACTATTGATAGTAAGAGATTGATTGTGACATGTGGTCATGACTTTGTGAAGATATGATGGAAGAAAGGAAGAAGGAAAGAGGGAAGGAAGGAAGGAAGACAAGGAGAGAGAAAGGAAAGGAGAGAAGGGGAAAAAGGAAAGCAGGGAGTGAAGGAAGGAGGGAAAGAAGGAGGGAGGAAAGGAAGGGGAGGGAGAATTAGGAAGGGAAGGAACTATTTGGGGAACACTTTCTCTACACCCAAGGCTGTATACACAATGCTTTTACATATGTTTTTACTTAATTCTCTCTAAAAATATCCATTTTTAGATAAGAAAATTAATGCTCAAAGGAGTTAAGTAAAACTCCTAAATAACCCTAGAGTGAAATAGAGACAAGATTCAATTGAAGTCCTTCAGCTCCAAAGCCATTTCACATTGCACACCTTCAATCCATTCTGTGCAGTTGTTTTATACAGTTTAATATTTTGGTTTGTTTTTCCTTTGGTTTTTGTTTGTTTGTTTGTTTGTTGCCTTAATTATTAGAGAATATTTTTACATAATAACTTTATTGTGTCTTTATAATAACCCTATGAAGGCATGTTTTTATCCCTATTTTACAGGTGAAAAACTGAAGATCAAAGAGAAGATTTAATTTGTCTAAGGACGATTCTTATAAATGGCAGAATGGAGACCAAACCCAGGCCTTGTGGCTCGCAGTTGATGAGCCTTTCTGCCGTGACACAGAGTGAAATCTGTTACGCTGTTCCTAGCACATCCACACTCACTCTGTGCCAGGTATCCTACCAGAAACTTCAGTATTTTGTCTTCACAAAAAACTCAGGAAGAAAACATATATTCTAACATTTGATATACAGCAAAACTGGCACATGTCTATTCTCAGAACTCAAACAGGGAAGGAGACAATAAATTTGAAATGTAAAGAGAGAGGCAGAAAGAGATTCTTCTCATAACATAAAAAGCAATTTTTTTTTTTATTTAGAAATCTCATATCATCTCTCATTCCCAAGTTAAATAAAGTAGTACTTTATACTCTTCTCCACCACCCAGAAAGAACTCAGAAAATACTGGAGTTCCTTTAGATTAGTAATAAAAGCAGTCTGTGACTATAAGCTTAGGTCTTACTCTAGCTAATTAGATGACTCTGAGATAATTTCTTGGCTTCTTTCCCCCTCATAAACCTAATGCTACTTGTCAATATGCCCAGGAAATACGTGAAAGAAGCAGAAAGATTGTGAGACTCTTCATTTACAAGATGCTCTTAGAAGATCTGTATAAATTCCAACATTAGCATGGAATTCTTTTAACAATTTCTTTTTAAAAGTTAAAAGCAGAAGTGGGCATGTTTTGAAATTTTAGAAGATAAGACTTTTCTACAAACACATGCAAAATTAACATTTACCTATACCTCATTAGGACTTCCTGTAAATTTCAAAGTATTCAAAGCATCATTTGTCTGGAAGTGACTTTTTCTCCTTCTTCTACCTCTACAATTTTTTTTTTCTTTTTTTTGGTAAAGCCCTTTCAGCTCTCCAGAGTTAAGTGTTTTCCAGAAAACTTTAGATTCCCTTTTATTATAATAGGGAATTGCATTAGTCAAGGTTCTTGAGAGTAATAGAACAAGGATATATATACAAGGGTATTTCAGAAAGTTTGCAGAAAAATAGAATGAAAAGATAATACAAATCTTTTCATGAACTTTTTGAAGTACCCTTGTGCATGTATGCACATGTGTTTGCTTGTTTGTTTGTTTATAAAATGGGAATCAGCTCACATAATTATGGAGGCCAAGAAATTCCACCAACTATTGTCCATAAGCTGGAGAACTAGGAAAGCCTGTGGTGTAATTCAGTCTGAGAATAAAGGCCTGAGAACAAGGAGCTCTGGTATACAAGAGCAGGAGAAGACAGATGTCCCAGCTCAGGAAGAGAGAGCTAACTTACCTTTCCTCTACCTTTTTGTTCTATTCAGGTCCTCAACAGATTGGGATTGGATGGTGCCTACCTGCATTGGGGAGGCCAAATCTTCTTTACTTACTTCACCAATTCAACTGCTAATCTCTTCCAGAAAAACTCTCACAGACATGCACAGAAATAGCGTTTTACCAGCTATCTGGGCATCCCTTAGCCCAGTGAAGTTGATACATGAAATCTGCTATCACAAGTATGTTCTGTATTTATTTGTTTACAAATTTTGCATCTATTACACAATTTATTTCAGGTCAGGATTCAAGTTCTTTCACAAATAGAAAAAATTTAATAAAGTTCTGTTTAATAAATAGATTAATTCCAATATTATTTTATATGCTGGAAAAAAGTAATGAATTCCAGAAAAAGCAGGAAGTAGATATGGTGAAAATAAATTTTTTAAAATCTGGCTACCCAAGTACAAATTGAGAGAGCTTCAGCTTAGTAAAAGCTTGGCAAAGTTTCCAAATAGTTGACAAGCAGTAACATTTATTTGTTAGAATAACTCTATAATATGTATTAATATTATTTTATTATTTTATACTAAAATCACCATGGATATATTAATCATCTGGTTCTATATAATGATATATATGATTGTATATATAATGTACTTTAAATATATGAATAATATCATTATTTTCATTTTGTATATGAGCACACTGAAGTACAGAGAAATCAAGAAGTTTGTCAAACTTCCAAGTTTGGCCAGGACACAGTGCTAACTGCCCTGGTAAAGTGGTTAAGGATACAGGCTCTAAGACCAACTGACGCAGCCTCAGCACTGCCCAGCAGATGGGAATGATCTTTCAAGTGCCTGAAGCATACCTTTTCTGGATACAAGAGAGAAGCAGTCCAGTGCATCACAAAGTTGCTCCTCATATTAAACAGCAGAGTTATTTGGTAGTTGCTATTCTTTACTTGCAAAACCAAAATGCTGGCTAGAGGCCACATTTCATGGAGATTTCTTGTGAACCCAGTTTCTGTGCTTCATCCTTGGATGGAGGGAGAGGAATGCAGCACAAAGGGAGAGGTGAACAGTCCCTGTGCTGCCCTCCTGCAGTCAAACCATAGCCTACTCATTACTTCAAACCAGCCAACCCCCACTTTGGGAAGGCCTTAGACCTAACATTGTTTGTTCCTATCTTGACATTTGGATGGAGGTTTGAAATTGAATTTCTTTATATGATTGCATCTCTGTTATAGAAGAATACAATTCCACCATTCATTCATTCATTCATTCATTCATTCATTCAGCATTCAAAGTACATACAGCTAGTGAAGAGCATTCACTCATGGCTAAGAACATTAATTCACTCATCTTTCTGTACCCATTCTGTGTATTATAAACATTCATTCATTATAGGTTAAGAGCATTTATCACTGAGGATTCTGCATCCACACAGTTATTTAACTTTACTATTAGACAGTTTCTATTTTTGACTCCACTTTCTCCAAATTATCTTACACTGAACAAATTTCTTTCTGTTTGTCTCTAAAATTCATTATCTCACTGTAAAACAAGGGAAATAATACCTTTGTCATACATGATTTAACAATTAAAGGAGATGAGGCAGATAAACCCTTAACATTATCTAGAATGTAGGTTGTGCTCAATAAAGTGTAACTACATATTAGTTATTATCTTCTTTTGCAAAAATTCTAACAACAGTAAAGACATTCTATTAAATAAGTGAAATAAATAATAAATTGAGATATAGTCCCTGACTACAAGGAACTTATGGTATAGCATCACCAGAATCTTACTTGTTTTCAAGCCTGGGAAAAACTAGGTAGGACTTTTAGCATTAACCCAGCTTGCAAGTATTTAACAAAAAAGTGCAAGATTACAGATTAATAGAAATAAAATAGTTGGATATATAAAGATACACACACACACACACACACACACACACACACACACACACACACACACACACACACATAGCAACATTCCAAATAGCAACAATCCAAATGTTGATAAAGACTATTTTTAAAATTGGTTGGTAATGGCAAAATGGAAATAGTAAAAACACAAAATATATTGTAAATTAGATGCCATAACTCACTTCATTGCAAAAGAACCCATTCTTCATTAAAAATAAGTCATGTGCATTATCTGTCCACTGATGTGCAATGTCATTTAAGACATTCCATCATTCTCTGCTTGAGCACTCTTCTATAATCTCATGAGGTGTCCGGGGAAGAAACAATAATAGCCAAGACATTAGAACGTAATCAAGATATGCAAATTCATATCTAAATGTGATTTGCTGAGAAAAAGAAATTAATCTAGGCATGGTCAAATAAACAATATGTAATATGGATAATTAATCACCAAATTAGCAGCTGCAGTCCCTTGAGGAAATTATGCAAATTGAAAAGGCCCCCATCCACTGACACAATTAGATCACCTAATGGCAAACTCTCAATAAAATAACCCTTGGGAACATCTCAAAACAAATAGCCCAATCAACATTAGTGTCCCAAACACCACTGTACTACTTAACATTATTTAATATTGTTTCTTCCTGGTTTGAACTTATTCAGAAGGGCTTCATCATATTTTGCTAGAAAGTATTCTAAGATTCTACATCATGGATAATCCCTTATGTGGTTCTCTCAAAGTCTAGCTTTTCCCTGTTAATCAAATATCTGATTGCTAGATTCTAAAATCTTGCAAATGATAAGGCTTCATGAATGAGGAAAGGCCAATTAAATACTTCCTGTCAGTAACAGCAAAAGCAAGGGAATATTGATGCACCATGAAAATGTGTGCCCTCTGAGGCCTGATGTCACCCATTTATTATATCAACAGCCAAGAAAGGATCCCTACACTTCACAGATAGTAAATGTAATATAAATCATTTTAGGCAAGAGTATATTGTCTCCAAGAATACTAGAGTGCTGTCTCATGCCAGCCCCTAAAGTATATAGCAAGCAATCTTACCTATGCTCCCTCTACTCCATCTACACAAAGCTCAGTGACAAAGTTACTCCTATAGAGCCCTTTGAGACTGGGCCTAACAGAATCAGACTCTGCCGCTAAATCTCCCCAAATATGTGCCCACATCTAGAAAGATACCAAAACTTTCTGGATAGAAATAAAAGATCCCTCACCCTCAGAAAAGGGATTTCTAGGTATTTTATTATCATAATTTTGCTGCTGAAAAGACTAGTCACAGAGAAAAAGTGTATTAGTACTATGGTTCCTGCTGGTCAGTTCTACCTATCATTTATAGATACCTCTTATATGATCAGCAATACGGTTATTGCTGCACTTCTTTATTCCTCCAGTCATCCTAACATGCTCAAGATCAAAAAACTGAAGATTAGCAATCACGAGCTGTAGATTCTAGGTCTGCTGAGTCGCCAAGTGGCGTGCTAAATGCCATGCCGATTATGCCAAGTGATACACCCAAGATCCTGCAGTCAGGAAATAGCAAGATTGGAAATAAAATGCAGCTCTGTTCACTCTACTCCACTTCTCCATGTCCAGAGAGCCATACCTGATGTGATGGCAGATGTTGCTTACACTGCCAATATCCAATTCCTTGGGCTGTCTGGAAGACAAGATTGAACCGCTCTGGAAGTCAATAAATCACCTGACCCTGAGAAGAGGGAATTATAGCTTTGACATATATTTTTGCCCTCATTCCCTACTGTATCCCCAAACTTAAGAGTCCAGTAAAAGCCAGATGGAGACTGGGCTTTACTTCTGTGTCAGAGAGTTATTCAGGAAGCTATAGACAAACATCATAAACTACAGCCTTGACATAGCCCCTCTACCTTCACTAATCAAATGAGAACATCTGCCTGCATCTAGAACCACAGTGGCCTAGTACTTTTGGCAGTGGAAGTATGATCAGACATCATATAATCTGTTGATTTTCAAACAATGCTCTGCAGAACCTGAGGGATAATGAAATGTACCAAAGGAGCTACTGTGGGGGATAGGTGGGAAAGGGCAGTACTCTGAGCCCCCAACCCAAGCTTCAACCAAAGCAACTCCACTTCCATCTCTTCTGCAGATTGGGCTACCATGCATGATATCTTTTGAAGACAGCCTTCAAAGTTAGAAGTATTTTGTTAAAGCCTTCCCTAGTCCAACTTTCTCAATTTATCTCAGAATCACTGAGATATTGTGAAGTAATAAGAAATATATATATTGGCCTTTGTCCCAGGCTCCTGGCTAGAGCCACCTAAAACCCTTGTAATTTCCTAAGTAATAAGAACAGCCGCAGGAGCATCTTTTGTTATAACATTTGACTTTGTCCCCAGTTCCTAAAATAGCTTTGGAGCTGTGAAGGTGGAAAGGGCATCTTTTGTTACTCCTAACAAGACCCTTTCAACCAAATCAGAGTTTATGTTAATGAGGTGACTTTAGATGTCACCCCCCTGAAGATGGGGGGCCTGGGTTGCCAGGGAACCAACCATTTGATTAGAGGATGAAACTTTCAGCCCTACCCTACCCCCAAACTCTGGGTGGGGCGGGTAGAGGGGCTGGAGAATGAGTCATGCACCAATGGCCAATGATTTAATCAATCATGTCTATGCAATAGAGACTCCACAAAAAACCCTAAGTTATGAGGTTTAGGGAACTTCTGGGTTGGTGAACAAGAATGCATCCACCTGCCAGGATGGTGGTAAATCCCAAACTCCACAGGGACAGCGGCTTCTGTGCTTGGGAACCTTCCAGACCTCATTCCATGTACCTCTTCATTTGGCTGTTCATTTGTATCCTTTAAATTATCCTTTGTAATAAATTGGTAACAGTAAGTAAACTTTCCCTAGGTTCTTTGGGCTGATCAAGCAAATTGTCAAACATGAGGAGGGTATTGTGGGAACCTCTGATTCATAGCTAAATAAGACATAAGCTGTTACCCCCAGGGTAACCTGGGGACCCACTACTTGAGATAGGCATCTGAGGGGTGGGAAAGTCTTGTGAGACTGAGCCCTTTACCTTTGGGGGTTGCACTAACTCTGGGCAGTTAGTGTCAGAATTGAGTTAATTTGTAGGATACCCAGTTGGTATCCTCTGAGAACTGGAGAATTGATTGGTGTGGAAAAACCCATACACACATTTGGTGCCAGATGAATTCTGTGAGTGAATATAGAAAAATAGTTTGTTTTTCTTTGCAGTCACTCTATGTAAGTCAATTCCCCAAAGTCACACCTGAGTGAACAATATTCCAGAACTCTATCAATGTCTACTACTGTCACCCTGGTATGAAGTCTTTTCTATAAACCAGCGGTATCTGTGACTCTTTCTATACGGATTCCTCTCTTGGGTCACCACCATTACTCCTTCCCCAATTTTTATCCTTTAGAGTTTGGGAGTCAGTTTGGGTCAAACACTGATTTGACAAAGTGATGGCTAAATTTTCTCTCACAGTCCATAAGTTCCATATATAGAGGGAGCATTGTCAATTGTGATCCTATACCTTTATACCAACACAACCTACTGACTTAGAACACTTCCAATTTATTAGCACTCCACTACTTTTCCATAAAGACCCAGGAAGGATTCTTTGGCCTATTTGAACCAATCTAATCTCATAACTAGATCACTCTGACCTCTGACTCCATTGCTTATTGATGGTTTTACTCTAGTCCTTTGGACCTCATGTATAGGTCTAGTTTCTCCAGTTTTTGAGTCTCCATTCTTATTCAGGAACTTTAGCTAGGAATATCATAGTCCCAGTTCTATTCCTTTCCAGCTATGTAATCTTGAACTAGCATTGTTTGAAAGATTAGATTAATTGATTTCTAATCATATTGCTACTACTAAAATACAAATTATTTAAGCCCTTTGGACCCTGATTTTATTCTTGTTAATATTAGGATAAAAATATCTGCACCACATTTCTTTAGGGTTGCTGTAAATATAACGAGTTTATATATATGAATGTTCTTTGTAAGCTGTATATAATGACAAAGAAATGTTTTGTGATTTCTGGACCTGGTCTCAGTTACACATCCCTATGTGACAATATAAACCTGCAAGAAACTCCAGGCTGCAAAGAGTTGTATTACCCAGATGTTTCTTTTAAATTCCCCTAAATTTCATACCCTTGAATTTTCTGTACACTAAGATATGAAATCCCTGGGCTTTGTGACATTTCTTTGATCAGAGAGAAGAAAATAACACAGGAAATCCTACCTAAGGAAGGAGTCAGAAACACCAAAGAAGGTAAGTAGAGTATGGGAAGAAATGTTTATACCCCAAACACATTGACTGAAAATTTGTATTGTTAAAAAATAGTGTTATCAACCACATTCATTCAGAACAAAGTCTAAAGGGAGTCGACAGATAACAAGCTGAGCAGGAAAACTGAATAATTTAATTGGAGATTTGATTGTGTCTTATCTCAAACTAACGTTATGTTTTTCATCAGACTACATTCATAAACATACGTACAACACACAAGCGTACACATACCCTATACGCCCTCCCACATACCAAAACATCTTCATAATTAAGTATACAACCCTGGATTTGCTTAAGTACAGACTATGTAATGAATAAGAACCAGATGAGGTTAGCTCTCTGTCGCTTGGCCCATTCACCATGCGATATCCTGTGTTGCTGTGGAAAGTCACTACCAAGAACAAAACCCTCACCAGATGTGTTCCCTGAACTTTGGACTTCCCAGACTCCAAAACTGTAAGGAATAAATTTCTTTTCTTTCTGAATTACCCAGTTTCAGGTATTCTGTTACAAGCAACAGAAACAGATTAATACACACTGCACAGAGTATCACAACAAATGGGCTGAGCAAGAGAGCTAATCTCACTTGCTCTCCTTTTAAAGCCATCAGAACCATGCCCGTGACTACCTATTAAACTATCAATGGAGTAATCCAATTCAGGAGGGTAGAGTCCTCACAATCTAATCACCTCTTACCAACCCCACCTTTCAATTACCAGAAGAGGATTTTCCACCCTCTTAGCACTGATACAGTGGGAATTAAGTTTCCAATACATGAACCTCTGGGGGACACATTAAACCCAAAGCACTGTGGAAAGTCACCACCAAGATAAAGGCCATCACCAGATGTATTCCCTGGACTTTGGACTTCCCAGCCTCCAGAACAGTAAGAAATAAATTTTATTTCTTTATAAATTATCCAGTTTCAGATATTCCATTATAAGCAATAGAAAAAGACTAATATACCGGGTGGCTACTTAATATCTCCCATTGAACACACTCTGTTGGAGTAAGTTGTAATGGACAGAACCTATCCTGTATGTTAATTAGGTCAAAGCCATGTATCCTTGACTCCAAGAGAACCCAGTAGAAAAAAGTTAAGTTAGAGAATCTGTTTATTTGTTTCAGACACATGGCAAATATAAAGTCTAGTTTTCTCATTTAATTGACTAAAGCTATCAGTTTCTTTGACATCATGTAAAAAGACCCAGGCTAGAAAATAACTACCACAGCCAAACTACTACTGGAGAGTAGAAAAGGAAAGTAAAACCTGGAAAACCACTTAACTAATTGGTAGTAAAATCCTTTCCTTAGTTTTTCTTCTTTTGGCAGCATGCTTTCTAATTCTTCCCCTTTCTTTCTTCTGGGGTTTCTATTCATCCCCTCTCAACTATTCAGTAAACATTTATTATTATTATTATTATTATTATTATTATTATTATTATTATTATTATTGTTGTTGTTGTTGTTGTTGTTGTTATTGTTATTACCACTACTACTACTATTTGGTTGTACTGGGTTTGGGAGAGAGATAAACATGAAATCTTTAAGGATGCCCAGAGTTTGGCTTAGTCTTGGACAGAACACAAGGCTCATGGATGAAGGAACTGATAAAAGTTGTCCTATTTTCTATAATTTTATTTCTGTCTGCTGGATGTTTTGGCTGGAAAGACAAACTAGCAGCACCATATTTTGTGAGAGCAAATGATGGAATAACTCCAAGTAGTACAATTTTTTGTTTGATTAATCCCAAAAAGAGCTCCTACCAGAAGAGGAATATTTGGTTAAGAGGCTTGTCTACACCTCAGAAATGATGACATGACAGCTTGCTTAATGAATAGCCATAGTTAATTAATACAGACTCTATTGTAAAAATGCCTGAGAACCCCTAACGAAATGGCCGATGTGGATAGCCCATGGAGGAAGGGGAATCAATAGGAAAGTTCTTCAGAATTGAGGCATAAAAGCAGGTTTGTTGTTGTTGTTTCAATCTAGGCAAAGAACATAGGATCAACCCCCAAATAAAAATTGCCTAATATGGCCTGACAGTGTCTTTTTGGTTTTCTAGCTTTGGTACAACTAATTTTTATAGCCTTATATATCCTTTTCTTAATTTTAAAAGTTCAGCTATTGTATCGTGATGTTTAGGGATCACCATATGTTCCAACTGCTTCTCTATATTCCCCAGCATCCCCGGGCAGGCCCTTTCAGGAATGACAGTTTGGGTCACCTCACCAGGTAAAGAACCATGATTAGCTGAGGTGCTTGCTGAAGGCAAAAGGAATAGAGATTAGGTGGTGGAATATGATAATTATCAATATTTATGACCAAGTGACCAGTTACAGAAATGTGTAATTGTTATGAGTATTTTCTTCTTATTTAGTTACAAATATGTATGTATGTGTGTATACTAAGCAAATATCTTTGTTTTCTTCCATCTCTTATTTCTTCATCATGTAACATAAGATGTACTGACTTCATATTATAATATTTAAGCATTATTAATTTACAGCATAGTATTTAAGTTACAGAATACCAGATATCAAGGAAAAGAGTAAACATTCTGCAAGGACTTTATCTCCACTTCTGGGGAAGGGATATAGTTCATTTCTGTAATACACAGTACACAGTTGCATCATGTTAAGCAGAATTATGACCTTGTTATGGTCTTTATTTGGAGGTTATGGATGGGTTAAGGAAATGCATATGGGTGCCTAGCTGACACGTGGTGAACTTATGACAGTTAATCTTTCATCAGCTTGACTGGGCCACAGAATATCCAGATATCTGGTCGAACATTATTATGGGTGTTATTGCAAGGGTATTTTTTGTGTGAGATTAACATTTAAATTGGTAGACTGAGTAAAGCAGATTGTCCTTTCTAATGTAAACTTACCCTGTAGGTCTTGAGATGTGACCACCTCCATATTTGTATGAGTCAATATCTTTTAATAAATTAATCTCTCTTTATCTCTCATTTATATATCCTGTTAGTCTGTCTTTCTGGAGAACCCTGACTAATACAGATTTTGGTACCAGAAGTAGAGTGTACCCTCTATCCTTCCCTTCCTCTGCTGCAGTGAACATGGAAGTCGTGAGCTCCAGATCCTGCACCATTCTTCACCTAAGTGGGAAACAAACCTTCATGTGACATGTCACTGTAACAGCCAACACCAAGTATTCTAACCCAATGATATTTTTGGATCCAGGCTTTGTTCTGACTATATCCAGAGCCATGAGATTAAAACTAAAATAGGCTTTAAAATGTACAGCACTCAAATATCATGCCATAACATCTGATGGGTACAAATAAACCCGTAATAAAATCAATAAACCGATGTCTCTATTCTTATTGCCACCTGTGCATGCAGAACCACCAGGCTCTTTATGATTTCCACATCTTTTCCAGGAAGTCCCTCAAGGAATGCTTCAGCTGTGAAACGTCTGTAGTACCCATCTTATTCTGCTTCTAGTCTCACTGTCCCTTTTGAAAGACGATGCCCAAGTCTCTTGAAAAGCCTTTCATTGCTGCTACCTCTGATAAACAGGCACACCGACAGGGCTGCCTCTTAGTGCTATCAAAGCCACACACTGTTGGTTTTGAACATAGGTGGTAAGTAAGAACTGCCTTCTTCAATTTCTTTGCTAGATTTTGTCATCTGGACTCCCAAGCAAAATGTGCTATATACAAATTTTTTAAGTCTCATATCCAAATAGCTTCTGTAACACTAAGTGATCAAAAGCAACAATAAAATCAGAGAGTTTGAGGAAACACAGAGCTACGCCATTCCCCCCCCTCACTTCCTCCTCCCCTCCAATAAAACCGTTTCTTTTTTCTTGCTTTGCATAGTAAAAGTTCATATACAGCTCAATGAATGCACACAAATACTGATGCATAATACAGGTAAATATAAGGAAGAAAATAGCCATTAAAATTTTTCTTTTGCATTGCCAAAAAGTAAAACTATTTTTATTAAAGTCACGTGACTGGCAGAAGACAGGACTCTTTTCCCCGATTCATTACCCTCTGTTTTACCTAACACTTCTTCACACATGAGTATTCTCACGACACGCTTATCTTTCCACATGAGATAAAACACATCACTACACTTCCTACCTTTGCTATCAGTGCTCTATGACGTATAAGAAGATGCTTAGCTACCTAAGCATTAAAATAAATGCAAATTATAAAAATCATTAAAAAAAACAGTGAGAGTTAATGCTTCCAAACATCAGAAGGCAGCACACTCTATGTCCCTCAATAATTATTGGTAATAGATAATTACAAACAAAAAATAAAATCTGCCACAGAGGAAACTAATTCTATACGTAAGCCACAATAAATTTTTCCATGATACAATTACAATGACCACATTTTTGTCTAATTACTATTGAAAAGATAATGACACCCAACACTTAGAAACATTGAATTACTTGAAAGTGAATCTCTTTGGAAAAATATTTTAATTGAGATAAAATTGTCATTTTTTCCCCAAATTTCCAAATGATGGCATTATACACTAGTGATATATAGAGACATACTTTTCAAAAATATACCAATATTAAAAGTATATAGGGCTGGCCGGTTAGCTCAGTTGGTTAGAGCACAGCCTTGTAACACCAAGGTCAAGGGTTCGGATTCCCATACTGGCCAGCTTCAAAAAAAAAAAAAAAAAGATTTGGGAAAGAGGAATGGGTAAAGGGTCACAAAAATCAATCACAATGTATATCGAGAAGTATACCACATGTTCTCACTTATTGGTGGGAGCTAAAAATTAATATATAAATTCACACACACACACACACACACAAACTGGGGGTGGGGAGAAGATATAACAACAACAATTACTTGAAGTTGACACGACAAGCAAACAGAGGGGACATCGGTGGGGGGAGGGGGGAAGGAGGAGGGAGGGAGGTTTTGGTGATGGGCAGCAATAATCAGCCACAATGTATATCGACAAAATAAAATTTAAAAAAATAATAATAAAATAAAATAAAAGGCAAAAAAAAAATTTAAAATACGGGTACATGGAAGATTTTTTTTTTAAGTATATAATTAATATATACTTATAGTTAATCCTTATTAGTTGTCATGAATACAAAACTCAGAATATTGATGTTTTATTTTACATACTACTCTCAAGTTATAGATAGAAGAGTACGGAGGAGATAGCATAGTGGATATCAGCATTTCTCAAATGGTGTTTTTTTGAAGGACTTACCAGGTGACTAAGGATGAGAATTTTTTTTTTCTCCCAGTTGCTACCAATAAACATCTAGTACCAGCACCTAAAGAAAGAGATTAGACATGATATAATATCTAGGAGCCAATTTAGCAGGAAAGTACACAATGATAAGGCAACAATGATGTATTTTTAATGATGGTTGCTTAATTATGACTCATTTAGATGACCTTCCCCATGCTCCCAGGTTGTCATTTTTTTCAGCTCATACCCACATCATGCTCACAGCCTTCACTTTCCAGCAGAGGTGTGGGGCATGAGGGCTGATACCTGCATTTGGTTTTGACTATGCCTTAATGTTGGAATCTAATATTCTAGGAAAATTTGGTTATTCTGATTTACTACAGTCACATTCAAGATTGCACAAGTCAGTAGATATTTCACTAAAGTAAGTCTTGAGTACTCGTGAAAACATCTTTTTTAATTCCTACACGTGCTTTCATGGTATTTCTTGCACTTTTAAAAACTCTAGTGTTTCAGAGTGGGCTTTCAGCTTCTTTCATATCACGTTTCTTTTCACTTGACTTTACTTGCACCCATCCAGACGTTAAGACATCTAGAGTATATTTCAATTTGTGATCTAAACTGATGATCTTGATTTTTATTTTGGACTGTACTAAAAGGACATAATTATCTCCACTAGGAAAACTAGTTACTGTTTTGAGAGAAGCCACTCTCTAGTTTCACTTAGTTTCTATATGATTTCTCAGGATATGTTAAATTTTCATGGCAGGAGAGTTCAGTATCTTTAAAATTAAGTGGAAGTATCTTTAAAATTAATAAATGCATTATAAAAAATGTTGATGACCATCTTAAAGAAATAGAGATGAAAGTAGAAATTTTTAAAAATGGACAAATACATGGAACTCAGTTTCTTAAATCAGTCCCAAGAAAAAGGGAAATTGATATATATTAATTTCCTTTTCTTTCTCTCTCTCTCTTTTTTTTTTTTTTGTTTTCTTTTGAGTGGTTGGGGCATTTTTTTTTTTTTTCAGAATCTGTCCCATTACGTATAATTAGACACATACCTAGGACAAATAAAAGCAATTGTTCACTCTATAAGAAAAAGACAGACAACCCAATGAATTAAGTTGGTTAGGATGAGGAGCAGGAGGAGGGTACAGGGGGGTGAGGGTGCACATTAGTACAATCACTTTGGAAAACTGATGGCAGCATCAACCAAAGCTGAACAAGTGCATATACTATGATCCAATAATTCAAACAGAGATATATATCTATGTTTATGAAAAGATATGTATTAGAATGTTTATACTGGCACCTTTATTTTTACTTTTTTAAAATCAAGGTAAAACATACATAAAATTTACTCCCTCAGCCATTTTTAAGTGTTCAGTGCAGTGGCGTTAAGGACATTCATATTATTATGCAGCCATCACCATCATTCATCTAGAACTTTTGCCATTTTCTGAACTGAATGCCCTACCCATTAAATAACTCCCTGTACCTTCCTCCCCCAGTCTCTAGCTACTACTGTTCTACTTTCTGTCTCTCTGAGTTTGACTACCCTAATACCTCATATAAGTGAAATCATATAGTATTTGTCCTTTTGTGACTTGCTTATTTCATTTAGCAGAATGTCTGAGCTTCATCCATGTTGCAGCATGTGTCAGAGTCTTCTTCCTTTCTCAGGTTGCATAACATTCCATTGTATGCACATAGCACATTTTGGTGTTTTATTTATTTATTTATTTTTACTAGACTTTTAAAAAATGGAAACATAGTTGATTGCACATATCTGTGGGGTACAGAGTTGAATATCAATACCTGTGTGCAACATGTGATGCTCAAATCAGGATAATTAGTATATTCAATATTATGCAATATAATCATTCTTCATGGCCCTTTACCAATTTGTCCCTTACCCTCCCTCCCCCTCCCCCTTTCCCACCTCTGGTAACTTCAGTTCTGTTCTCTCCTTTTGAAAGTTCAACATATTGTTGTGATTCTTTCTTTCTTTCTTTCTTTCTTTCTTTCTTTCTTTCTTTCTTTCTTTCTTTCTTTCTTTCTTTCTTTCTTTCTTTCTCTTTCTTTCTTTCTTTCTTTCTTTCTTTCTTTCTTTCTCTCTCTCTCTCTCTCTCTCTCTCTCTCTCTCTCTCTCTCTCTCTCTCTCTTCTTTCTTTCTTTCAGCTCCCACTTATGAGTGAGGACATGCAGTATTTCTTTTTCTGTGTCTGGCTTATTTCACTTAACATAATTTTCTCCAAGTTCATCCATGTTGCTGTGAATGGCAGAATTTCACTCTTTTTTATGGCAGAGTAGTATTCCATTTTGTAGATATACCATGTTTTCCTTACCTAGTCATCTGACTATGGACATTTAGGTTGGTTTCAACTCTTGGCTATTGTAAATAGAGCTGTGATAAGCATGGGGGTGCAGATATACATATATATATATACAGCAACAGGATTGCTGGCTCATATGGCAGTTCTATCTGTAGTTGTTTGAACAACCTCCATACCATTTTCCATAATGGCTGTACCAATTGACATTCCCACCAACAGTGTAGGAGGGTTCCCTTTTCTCCACATTCTCACCAGCATTTGTTATTCTCTATCTTTTAGATAATAGCCAGTGTAACTGGGGTGACATGATATCTGTGTGGTTTTGGTTTGCATTTCCCTGATGCTGAGTGATGCTGAGCAATTTTTCATGTGTCTGTTGGTCATTTGCATATCTTCCTTTGAGAAATGCCTATTTAGCTCATTTGTCTATTTTTTAATCGTGATTATTTATTTATTTATTTATTTATTTTACTGTTAATTTGTTTGAGTTACTTGTGTATTCTGGATATTAATACTTTGTCAGATGCACAGTTTGCAAATATTTTCTCCCACTCTGTAGGTTGTCTTTTCACTCTGTTAATTGTTTCTTTTGCTGTGCAGAAGCTACATAGTTTGATATAATCCCATTTGTTTATTTTTACTTTTGCTGCCTGTGCTTTTAGGGTCATATTCATAAAGTTTTTGGAAGAAGTTTTGTTGGTATAGCAGAGACCCAGCATTCTTTAGCACACAGTACCTAGAGAGACTGGCCCTGGGTGAACTATGTATCTGCCTATCATGTTCTCACCTGGGATTTCTTTCAAGAACAGTACTCCCATTACCTCAAGTCATGTTCCTCTAGAGTCAGGTTGAATTCCTTAGTAGATCTTCTTCACAATCTTCTCTATTCAAGGGTTAATGAATCTGGAGTCAGATTTCAGCTTAATATAAACCTCAATAAAATAAAACAAGAGTTATTTCCATATAAACTTGGGCAGAGATATTCATGATGAAATGACTTGCTTGAGTCTGCCTGAATATCTTTCAGGAAGATGTAGATGAGATTCATAAATAGGTCTGGTAAAGCAGCTGCAGTGTATGCTGTAATATTCTACCTAGGACCCCCTTAAAGGACTGAGGGATATAATTTCCCAGCTGCTGAGAGTTCTTGTGGCTGTCAGTTCATTCTGGGAATTGTTCCTATCTGAAGAGAGTTAACTCACTTGAAGCCATGCCCTCTTCCTGGCACAACCTATATGTAAGATTGGTTGATGTAGGAGTACACAGACTAAGTTTCTTCTGAAGAGTTCCCCACGTAGAGTTCCCCATGGGATCAGCTGAGGCTTTTCCTAAGTCTAATTGAGGCTAACTCCCTCTGCCAAATCCTACATCCTTTTCTTCCCCCACCAGTGTTGAACCTAAGAGCACTCCCTAATGACTTCTTGTATTAAAATTTCTGTCTCAGTGTATTGTTCTTGGGAATCTCAGCCTAAACACTATCTGAAACCAGTCAACCAATCTTCGAACAAATTAATTACCTCACATGAACTTATAGAGCCTAAATATTTGCCAGGGAGAAATTTGGAATTTTGATCTAAATAAGACCATTTGTCCCAGAAAAGAAGAAGTATAAAGGAAAAACAGTTGTTCGTAATTTATTCACATAAAAATGACACTGAATGCATGCCCTTTTCATTGTATCATCTGATAGTAGAGTCTAAACAGTAAAATTTGCAAGTGAACAATTATTGATTGTTATGTTGATAGACACCTATAAATGGATGAATAGAAAGGAAGGAGAGGATGTCATAACCCTCCATAATACCATCTTTACATTTCTGTGGCACAATGATATTTTTAAAGTCTTTCATACTCTTGCTTTCATTTGGATTTTATTATAGTGCTGACAGGGATTAAGAACAGGTATTATAATTCCCTTTTCAGAAATGAGAAAGCTAAACTTTTTTTTTTTTTTTTCCTCAAAGTTCAGTGGAAAAGCTAAGAATTCACACTGGTCTTCTAACCAAGAGCCTATTTCTCCTCAACTCTCTCTTTCTGCCTAAAGCAATCAAAACTGTAGAGACAACATATTCATTCATGAAATAAGTAGTGAACAATTAAGAGGTTTCTGTTATATGGAGAGTTACCTATTAGATGGTACTGGCTCTGGATTCATTAGCACTGAAGGAAAGTAAGGGGAATTTTGGAAGAGGATTAATAAAAAGTTGCCTAGGAAGTCTTTGTTGTTATTACTGCCATATCCGGGTGCTAAAGCTAGCATTTATTTTCAGATACTTGTGCTACGTAGTTTACTAGCATTATATAAATCCATCCCAAGAACAACCCTATGAGGTAGGTACTAATTATCATACTGGGGGCAGGGCTGTAATTAAGATCAAGTGCTATGGAGGGCTTGCTTTCAAATCCTGCCTCCATGGCTATGTGGCCCTGGGCAATACTTGACATCTGTAAGTATCAGTTATGTCCTCCACAAAAAAATGTTTTAAAAGAGGATAGGTGTATAATAATGCCCACTTCCAAATGTTATTGTAACGATTTAGAGAGATAGGTTATGAATAGTGCATAGCACATAATACAATCTCAATAAATGATAGTTGTATCCATTGTACAGATGAAGAAATATGGGCACAGAAAGATTGATAACTTGCCTTAGATCATATAACTTGCTAGCAGCGGTGGATTTTCCAGACCATCACATCCCCTTAGCCTAATATCTTTTTTGTAACAGAATTTGTCATTAGGTCATTTTTCTGACATCTTTAAATGAGATGTGGTTGGAACACGTAAGAGGTAGCCCCATTGGCCACAATATAAATGGGACTTGGCTCAGTGGTAAGTAGCTTATGGACCTCTCTGCTATGAATTTCCTTCCACCAATTCAGCAAAAAGCCTGCATTCTCCAGGGCTTCTCTCCCCAGTGATGCTCCAGTACTATGGTTTGCAGCCACTGTCACAAGCTGTTAATGTCACACAGGGGCAAGAGAAGGCTGGGAGAGAAGGAGGATAGGGTCCTTTGTGGATTGACAGATGGATTTAAACTCAGGAAAGACAGAACTCTACTTTGTGAAGGATCATTTGCTTAGACAATGTTTTATGGCCAATATATTCACTTTCTAGTCAACCTAGCTTTTCAGAATGGAAATGCAGTGCTCAAATTAAACATTTTTTTAATCCTCCAAAACACCACTATTAAATTGATCTTAATTAACACATTTTCAATTAAGTAGAATGACCTGAAATTTCAAATCCATCTCTGAAGACATGAGTAGAATTGGACTGCACATTAAAAATGTGCCTACTTCAGTGTTGTACATTTGCCTAGATCACCTTTAAAACAATGAAATGGTCAACATATGACTAAATTACCACTCCATGTTCTCTATTTAATTTCAAGGTTGAAGTGTCTTTCTATCACAAAAGTGGGTAAAACCCTAGAATGCTGGGGGATAGAATGGGAATTAATGGTTCTGTCTGTTGTTTTCATTTCCACAAATTTGATGGCTTTGTGTAATTTGAATAAATTACAGCATGCTGATAAGGTTCACCTACATTATTCATTTGCATGAAGTGCTGATCAGTTAAAGCTTCTTAAAAAATAAAAATCATCAAGCCGTCTTGCTCTCTCCCATTCTGCATCAGCAAAGCTTAGGTTACTACTAGCTGTCTACTCTCTTTTACAAGGAGATTTCATCCGTAAATTCCTATCCGTCTTTTCCTTTCTGTTCTTTCTGTGTTCCTACCCTTGCTCTATTCTTTTTCACCTCACTCTTCCTATCTGACTACTATACCTTTAATATTTATTTCAGTAAATCTCTTAATAAATATGACCATTATTGGCCGGAGGTTGTTGATTCCTTAGTTGCTGATTGACTGGAAGCACCAAAAGTGCATATGCCAGAATTCACTTGTGATAAAATACGAAACATACTACTTCTTAAAATCAAAAAATTGTTTTTCTTCCTTTGTCTTGTCCTGTAAGGAAGGTTAATTTTATGTATCAATCCAGCTGGGCCACAGTGCCCAAAATGTTATTCTGGATGTTTCTGTGGGGGTGGTTTTGAATGAGATTAACATTTAAATCAGCAGACTTTGAGTAAAGCAGGTTGCTCTCCATAATGTGGGTGGGGCTCATTCAATCAGTTGAAGTCCTAAATAGAGCAAAAGACTAACTTCCTCAGAGCAAGAAGGAATTGTGCAGAAGACTGCCTTCCAGACACGAACCACCTCATCGCCTCTTTCCTGCATCTTCAGCCTGATAGCCTTTGGACTTGAACTACAACATGGGCTCTTCCTGGGGCTCCAGGCTGACAGCCCACTCTTCAGATTTTGGATTTGCCATCCTCCAAAATCCCCTAAGGTGTGTGTGCGCACTCTCTCTTTCTATATGTGTGTGTGTATGTGCGTGCATGTGCATGTGTGTGTATATATCTATATATACGCATGTATGAGGGGTCTTCAAAAAGTTCATGGAAGGACTTGTATTATCTTTTGATTCAATTTTTCCATAAACTTTTGGAAGTAGCTGTACCATTTTATCTGTTGTTTTGCTTTCCATGTTATCAGTTACTTGAGGTCCACCACGGTTTGAAAATATTAAATGTAAAATTCCAGAAATAGACAATTCATAAGTTTTAAATTGCATGCCATTCTGAGTAGTGTGATGAAATCTTCCACCCTCCTGCTCCATTAGTCACTTAGTAACCTTCTCAGTTACCAGATCCACTGTCATGGGATTGTAGTGCTGTGTTCAAGTCACCCTTATTTTACTTAACAATGACCCCAAAGTGCAAGAGGAGTGATGCTGGCAATTCAGATATACCAACGAGAAGCCATAATGTGTTTCCTTTAAGTGAGAAGGTGAAAGTTCTTGACTTAATAAGGAGAAGAAAAATAAAAAATCCTATGCTGACAGTGCTATGATCTACAGTAAGAATAAATTCTCTATTTGTGAAACTGTGAAGAAGGAAAAAGACATTTGTGCTCGTTTTGCATCTCAAACTGCAAAATTTATTGCCACAGAGCATAATAAGTGTTTAGTTGAGGCAGAAAAGGCATTAAATGCACAGGTGGAAGACATGAACAGGAATGTGTTCCGTCTGACTGACGGCAATTGGGTTTGGTACTACTTGGGATTTGAAGCATCCCCTGGAGTCTTGAAACATATCTCTTGTGGATAAGGGGGGACTACTGTTTTGTTTTGTTTTTTCTGTTTCTTTCCTGGAGAACCCTGAGTAATATAAAAGGTAATGAACAGAGAATGACTACATCACTTTACAACTGGAGGAAGAGGGACTGGGGTGGCTTAAAGGTCTAGAATGCTTTCCCAAAGAAGATAATAGACATTACATGTAAAAACCATGTGGTCAAATAAGTTTGACAAATATGAAAAGAAACGAAGTTTTCTTTACAGTAGGAGTCTAGTCAAAAAGGAGGAAGATGAAGTCGGAAAACCGAGGAAGTTAGAGAGCATATCTAGGCAGGAGAACACCACACATAAAGGCAAATGAGAGCACACTGAGTAAGGGAAGATGCAGTTCATTTAGTCCCTCCAGAACCTGGACCGGGAGGTTAGATTCTGTTTCTCCCTCCAGAACCCCCTCCAGTGGCTTCCATTGCACTTAGAGTAGACCTCATCCTCCTTACCGTGGACTGTAAGAGCCCACAGTATCTTCCCCTTGCCTACCTCTCTAACCCCTCCTCCTTTTTGTCTTGTTTTTTGCAAACCCCCATCCCCTCCCACCACTCCCTGGCTTTCAAGCTCATTCGCACCTCAGGGTCTTTGCACACCTCTCCTTGTATGCTCTTTCTCCAGAACGTCTCGTTGTTGGCTCCTTCTTGTTATTCAAGTCTTTTCCTCTGAAAGAGATTTTCTCTAGCCGTCCTGCATACAGAATAACAACCCATCTAGTCTCTCTCTCTCTGATATTTTACTCTGTCTTATTTTCTCCAAACAAGGATGCAGTATCTGCTGAGTACATCTATCTGTTCATTTGTAGTGCCTGCCATTTGAGCACTTAAAAGCCACCCAAAATATATTACTCAGTAGTCTGAAACAATTTATTAATTTATTGATCAATCAAACATTTTACTGACACCATGTCAATAAGGGGCTCTGTGACAGAAGGCTATTCATAAGGTGCTCATGTATAGTAGGTTAAGAGGGAGGGGACCTGTACAAGCGACTAAAGACACAGAGATCCAAATTGTGTGGGTAAAATTCAGCTGGAAATAAAAGCTGAAGGAGAAGCTCTGCAACAAAATGCGGAGAGAGACAGGTGGAGACACTGAAGAGAGAGGGTGACCCAGGCTGCACCAGTAGGAAAGCAGTGCTGAACAGGCCAATGTGGTAAGCATGATGGTTTTAGATGACGCAAACAGGTCCTAGATGACGGGGAGCTGGAGGCAAAGGAAAGAGGCATCAATCTGGAGCAGAAGATAAGAGCAGCACTACCACTGGCAAGATGGTTTTAAATAGTATACAGACTCATTTTTTAAGAAGCTTTTAGTTGAATTTTAGTTGAGTATTTGCTAATGTGTGCTGGAAAAACTTAACATATGAAAATAATGATTTCATGACATTATGAGTTAGAATCACGCTAAATTAAAAATGCATCAGTTTACCAAAAAAAAGTTAAGTGTATAATTTCACAGTAAATACAGAACATTGTGCCAAACAAACAAGTCCATAAGAGGACAAAGAAAAGATGAGTTCATAATAGTGGATTGAAGAATATGGAACATATTTTGCCATCCACACCAGTTTGCTGAAAGATGTTCCTATGTCAACATATAACCAGTTCAAGGCCTGGATCCCAAGCCATGTTGCCTTTCTCCTGTAACCTGCCAACCAAATTCTAGCACTTTCCTATTCCTTTGACTTAAGCTTGGTGCAAAGAAAAGATCCCTGAGCTTAGAAGCTCTAAGCATAAGCCATGGCTCTGCCACTCATTAGACGTTGTCTATAAGAAGGTTCTTACTACTCTGACTCCCCTCCCCTTTTCTGGCAAGCACAGAATATGTGCCTGTCAGATCTGACCTCAGTCCATTCACGCCCAGCCACCTTCTCTGGCTTGTCACTGCTATTCCATTCCTTCCACTAGCCACTGCCTCTTAAATTCCAACATCTGTCAGAATCACCTAGGATATTGGAAAAATCCAGCTTTCTGGACCCCATACCCATATACTTTGTTTGCCGTAAGTCTGTGGTAAGGCCTGATAATCTGCATTCTAGCCAGCAACCTTGTGTCTCTGAAGCAGGGGTCCCATATTATTATTATGGTATTATTAGCTGGCAGTATCAGCATGAGAGCTATAAAAATTGCTATATGTGTCAAGTTATCATTATTGTTTAGTCACCTCTGAGTCAGTGGCCTCTCCCTTCCTGTCCTTCCTGTCTCCTACCTCGCTATTCTTACCTGTTTTGTCTCCCACTGTCCTTTTTTCTTTCCATGGTGGTTGGTCCAGCTCACATCGTGGCCCCTCCAGCCCAGCTGTCACACCCTCAATCCTGTGGCTGCCTTTGCCATTCTCTCCAGATGAATAGAACCATGAGAGAAAGAAAGGTCATTACTATTCAAAAAGCTACAGAACGAGCTACACAGTCCACTTCTGACCCTGGATGAAGCAATAAGACACCTCTGAACCCAGGAGCTCCAGTCTATGAACAACCTTCCCAGAGGCTGGACTAAATAAACTTGGCTAACCCCTGATTATTGTTCAGCTGCCCCTCACAGCTGCTCTCAAGGCTTGTGTGTGGATAATCAGGGATGTACTGCTCTAAAAGCTAATAAGGTTAATATCTACTCGTGGGGGGTGGGGGGAAGATATAAGGAGAGGGATGCAGAGAAGAGCCACAATTAAGGGATTGGGAGAGTTCCTCTTTTCTTTCTCTATGACATAATCTAAAACTGATTAAGGAAGTGCAGGCTGAGCTGCTGGGTTTTGAACAGTTGTTATAAAACAGCACATAGAGAAGGGCAGAGATAGCCTGTATTCCACCTCCCCTTTGTTGAAGCATGTTCTCCTCCCCCAAGTCTTCCCAGAAGATCTGAGCACAAGCTCTTTATGTGCACACATATCGTGCTGAGGGCTGCAGAGTCGCAAAACAGCCCAGGAAAACAACACCCAACATACAATATGCTCATTGTTTTGATTGAGACATTGCTGTTTGAAATGCATGTATTTGGGCCTGTCTTAAGTACTCCTCCACAGTGGGGGAAAAAAATAATAATAACAAATGCATTGTAAATAGAGGCCCAGACATTTTACACTTAAATTACAGTCACGTCATCCCAGTCCTATCCCATCTTTCAATTATAGTCATTAATTGAGGATGTAACCCAGAAACAATTATATCCATGAAATTCTAATGAGACTCCTGTAGTTAGTACAAAAGAAAACAATGGGAAATGAGTACTGATGCTGGAGTCTAATCCAATTCTGTCGATTAAAATAAAGAACAGCATTTTTATAACATGCAAATCTGACTCTTTTCTTCTACCCAGTTTTCATTTCTCAGGGAGTGACAGATTCTCTGCATAGATTTGCTTATCTAACAAGTTTATCGAGCTGCCCTCTCTCAATGATGTCCGGAGCACATCTTGAAAACTCACCAGTAGGGAATATATTTTGCTCAAGGATCCATCTTGTAGAGAGTCATATTTTTACATAGAAAGTGCATTTTTTTGCTTACCTGACTTAAGTGGAAATATGCTTCATATTTTACTACAACAAAGCAATTATATTAACTATGATTCTAGAAGAGCATAGTAGCAGCTTAATTTTGAATCTTTCTACTTCTGGGAATAGAGGAATAAAATAATGAAAAGAAAATAATAAAAATTCACAAAACTTCAGTTTTACTTAAAATAAGAGACAAAGAAAACCCACAAACTTTCAAGTATGTGTACACCTTGCCATGTTGTCACAAGTAACTAAAACCACAGAGCCAGACAGTGAGTCCCCCAAGTAGGGAACACTGGGGAGTGCTGACACTGCAGAGGTAGACCCCAGAAACCAACAGCAGAATATCCACTCTCAAAAGAGGGAGAGTCCCACTCTGCAGGCAAACTGCTATGAACAATGATCAGAGACAACTAGAAATGAGCACTGGGGGTGAGAAGAAGTCTTAAAATTTTCCCAGCAAGCTCAGAGGAGATGATATTTCACAAGTGCCAGTAAAAACCCAGTTCCTAAGAGATCACATTGGAAAGCAAGACCTCTGTCCCTTGGTAGCAGAAGCCCACAGAATAAGCCTGGGGGTGGGGCTGGAGAACCAAGTTAGGGTCTGAGAAGCAACAGAAACATGCCTACATAAAAGTGCTACAACTATAAGTAAACATTTTTTAACCCAGGGCTGATTTTCAACAGAAGCTCATTCCTGAATACTTTTATTTATTTTTTCTAAAATCTGTGATGGTCGGCTGAGATGTCTGTTTTAGACTGGTCCACTTCCATACCATCGCTGCCCATCCCATTCCAGATTCAGCTATGGATCAGGAAGGGTATCCCTGCCCACCCTACACTATCTCATACTCACATCCAAGAATATTTTCCTCTCACTTAACTATGAGAACTAGAAAAGGAAAAGTTAATGACAAAAAATACAAAAATAGGGTAAGAAAAAAATATGAAAAAGAACATTTTTCATTAGAAAATTAGAAAATTTTTCATTAGAAAACAGAGAATTTTTCCAACTGGAAAGAAAGACTCATGAAAATGATCTTACTACACAGATAAAAATTGTGATCTAATATTCCAATAGGAATTTTAAAACTAAGAGTGAATTATTTGTAGCTATGAAGGAAGATCACAAAGCAGAAATACATGGTCACACAGTAATAAGTGATGGCTAAAAAACTGGAAAAGGTAAAAGGGGAATTGTCAGATTCATAAAAAGAAAAGGATAGAGTTATTTCAACAATAGAGAATAAATTGCAAGGCTCACAAAGTGAAAAAATCAATGATGGTATGAAGACCATAGGAAAGGATCTGATGAAGAAAAAAAGAAGAACAAACAACCCAACCAAAAAGGATATAGACACACAAAAAAATAAGATGATGAATTTAGAAGAGGGTAAAGAAAATTTAGTACATGTGTAATTGAAGGCCTCAAGAAAGAAAAACAATGGGAGAGAATAAATATTTTTTAAACTTTTTCAAAAGAGCTTCTTAACTAAACAAAGATGTGAATCGATATATTGAATCTGTGTACCTAGAAAAATTGGCCCCAGTCAACACCAAGATGTGTCCCCTAATAAAATTATTAGACTATAAAGATAAAATTCACTTAGTGGATAGGCAAGGACATCAGTGCTCTTATAAGGAAAAAATAAGGTTCGTATTAGACATTTTCTAGGCTTTAATGCCAGAAGATGGGGAAGCAACGCCTACCAGCTGTTTGAGGAAAGAAAGCATAACCATAAAAGAAAGTCAGGGTTGTGTTATCTTGACATCAGAACAGATAAAAAGAAAGCCAGAAAGTATTAAAAGAAAAAGATAGATACTTTATAATGTCAAAGATTGAAATTCACAATGAAAATATTATTGTAATGATTACCTATATATCAAATACCATAGTACAACCTGTAAAAAGGGGAGACTATGAAGAATCTATCTTTTTCTTGGTGGTACCATTTTAATTAATGGAAAAAGCAGAGGCATCTTTGCTATAGTCAGGAAGAAGGTGAGGCTGTCCACAGTCAACATTGCATTTAGCATTATACTCAAGCTTAGAGCCAACACAATTATGCAAGAGTAAAAGTCAGAGTCACAAAAGTTAGAATGGAGGATGCAAAACTCATATTGTTGATTATCCGATTGTATGGCTAGTAACTCAAGAAAATCAAACACAAAAAAGCAAACTGGCAGAATTCAATAAGGTTATATTACACTGACAGATGTAATATGAAGAAATCAGTACTGTTCATTAAATAATAAATAATCAATTAGAATAGAAAAGACCCAGTGATAAAAGCAACAGGAAAAAAATAAAATATCCAAGAAAAATACTGTAGCATACTGTGTTTTCTAAAAATGACTGAAGTGGTGTCTTTCATCCCACATACTGTTCAGTGACTTCTATACTCCTTTGGTCAAATGGTGAGATCTGTGTTCCTCCCCTTGAAACTGGGTAATCTTGAGAGTATGCTGGAAGTGATGCTGTGTGACTTCTGAAGTTAGGTTATAAAAGTTGATGCAACTGCCCGATGGTTGTTTTGGGACACTTGACTTTGGAGTCCTGAGCACCATGTAAGATATCCAAGACCATCATGCTGTGAAGCAACCCAGGCCACATGGAGAGGCTATACATGTTTCCATGTGACAGCCCCAGCTGAGATCAATGTCAACAGCTAGACACATGAATGAAGATGGCTCTAGAGAATCTCTGAGCCCAGCCATTGAGATATCCCAGCTTTTGATTTGCCTCAGCCTTGAAATATTTTCAGCTAACAATACGGAGAAGAGAACGCCATCACCGTTCTATCCTTTCTGAATTCCTGACCCACAGAATGTAAGAGCATAATAAAATGTTTGTTTTATGAGTTTGGAGGTTTCGTTCTGCAACATTAAAAAGTGTTATAAATATTTAATAAGAAATATTCATATCCTTTGTGAGGAAAATTTTAAAACAGCTCTGAAAGACACAAAAGTTTACTTGATGAATAAAAAGATATATCACGTTCTTTTTGTTTGGGTTTTTTTTTGGAGGGGGAGTATGATTTATTATTGTTTTGCTTTGTTTTGGAACTAAGAAAGCTGATTCTAAAATGCATATGAAAAAATTAAAAAGGAAATTATTTTGGAAAATTATGAAAAGATAATAGAGAAATTATTGGTACCAGCCCTACCAGATATTGAATCATATTACAATGCTTTTCTGTTAAAACAGCAGGTTCACTAATAAAAAGACCAACAGAATAAAATATAAAGTCTAGAAATAGATACAAATATGTATGGAAATTCAGCATGTGATAAAAGTAACATTTTCAAATAAAAGTTTAAAAATAGACTTTTAACTACATCGTATTGAGACAGTTGAATAGCCACCTGGAAAAAAGACAAAATTGGATCTGTATCTCTAGTCAAATACCAGAATAATCTCTAAAAGTTTAAAAGTAAAAACCATAAAAGTACTAGAATAAAATTTGAATAAATCTCTTCGTAAGTTTAGGGAAAAAAAAGTTTATTTAATTGTGGTTTAAAAAACAGAAATCTTAATAGGAAAAAATAATAAATTTAAATACTAAGAGTAAAAATATCTGCATGACAAAAATTTCAATGTGAAGACAAAGATAAACAACAAAATGGAAAAAATATTTGCAACTCATATTCTAAACATAGGATTAATCAATTTAATATATAAAGAGTTTCAAAAAAGAGAGATCAACAATCTAAAAGAAAAATATGTAAAAGATATGAAGAAAAAATTATTTTAAAAGAATTACAAATGGTTTCTAAACATGTAATAAGACTCAACTATAATTAGAAATGTGCAAATTGAAATTATATGGTTGATACTATTTCTTACCCAGAAGATTGGTAAAAATGCAAAAGTTTGACCACATTTTCTTTTGATGACTTTGTGGGAGAGCAGGCAGACTCATAACATAGCAGGTCTGAATGTAAAATGGTATAAACTACATGGATAGTCACTGGCAATATCTCTTGAAATCATGATTGCTTTTACCCTGTCACTGTATCTTATATGTACTTTCCTATGCATATGAAATAGCTGAAATGGCAGATGATTGAAAAAAAAGACCAAATGCATCCCATTATATTCTCACAATGGAATACTATGTAGCCATGAAAAGATGGAATACCTCTATTCTATTGTTATGGAAATGCTTCCAGGACACATTTAAATTTTTTTAAAAGGCAAGGTGCAGAAGACGAAATATTTTATGTTTCCTTTTTGTGTAAGAAAGAAGAAAAATTAATATATACATATTTCCTGCAAAAAACAATCCCCAGAGATAAATAAATATTAGTACCTGTAGGGAACTGGAGGAATTGGGTGAATGAAAACAGAGGTGAATGTGATACTTTTTAACGTATAACTTTTTAAATGTTATTTTGAATTTTGAGCCATGAGAATATATTATCTAGTCAAAAAGTTATAATTATATTTATTATTTAGCTACCAACCAGTGACAAACATTAATTTGAACTGCATTTCACTGACATATTAACTAGAAGAGATAAGAAGTTCAATAATATGCTTTCATTAAAAAATCACTATGGATATTTTGAAGAGAAAAAAAAAGAGATAATAGCACCATAATTGCCCAGTTTCAATTGTCAACAATATTTTGCCAATAATTTTTAATCTAAGCAACTATTTTTTTGTTTATTTTCTTGTTTGGGTTGGAATGTTTTAACTTAAATACCCTAATTATACCTTTGCATCTATAAATATTCTGGCACGTGTAAAAATATTTTTTATATAACCGCAATGCAATTATCACCCTTAAAATTCACAACAATTTCTTAATGCCATCTGGTACTCAGTCCACATTCAAATTTCCCTGATTGCATCCACAATGGTCTTTTATAATTGATTTCTTTGAATCAAGATGCACTTCATGCCCACATATTACATTGCATTTGATTACTGTCTCTTCTCTCTCTCCACCTCTCTCTCTCTCTCTCTCCACCCCTCCATTGAAATCACCCCCCTAAATTTCATGCTATTCATTTATTAAAGAACTAGGTCATTGTCCTATACAGTGCCCCACATTCTGTATTTAGCTGATTGTTTCCATAAGCCATCTTAGTACTTATTTTGGATTCTTTGCATTTCCTATAAAATAGTAGAGATTTGATTTGACTCCTAATTTTTTATAAGACTAAGTCATTGATGGTATCATGTATCTATCATATCAGGAGATATATCTGGTTGTTCCAATGTAATGAATGTTAAAATTCTTAGAATTTTCACTTTTGTAATCCCCATCTATCCATAGTGACGTTTCTCATCAGACATTGATGATTATTGCCTTGACTGGGATTTTCTCTGCCCCGCACCCCCACGCCAATAAAAACACCAACAGGTTTTTAATTTTTTTTTTAATTTTTAAAAATCTTTTTATTGATGTATGACTGATGTACAAAAAAAAATCTATGCTTATTTATTGTATACAACTTGATGAGTTTAGAGAGAAGCATACATCTGTAGAACCATCACCAGAATTTGTGACATAAGCCTATCCATCATCTCCAAAACTTTCCTCCCATCTTCTTTATTATTGTTATTATTATGTGATAAGACCACATCATAAGTTCTACCATCTTAGCAAATTTTTAAGTATGCAGTACAATACTGGTAACTATAGGCACAATGCTGTTCAACAGATCTCCAGGACTTATGCATCTTGCATTTCTGAAATTTCATACCTTTTCTGCCCCTGGCAACCATCATTCTACTCTCTGCTTCTATGAGTTTGACTATTTTAGATTCATCATATAAGTGGTGTCATGTAGTATTTGTCCTGTGTTTGGCTTATTTCACTTAGCATAAAGTCCTCAAGGTTCATCCACGTTGTTGCAAATGGCAGGATTTCCTTCCTTTTTAAAAGTTGAATAATATTCCATTGTATGTTTATACCACATTTTCTTTACCTACTCATCCATCAATGCACAATTAGGCTGCTTTCATATTTGGCTATTGAGAATAATACTGCAAAGAGCATGGGAGTACACATATCTCTTTGAGATCATGATTTTAATTCCTTTGGATAAATACCCAAAAGTGAGAATGCTAGATAACGTGGTAGTTCTATTTTTAATTTTTTGAAAAACTGTGATACTGTTTCGTATAATGGCTGTGCAATCTACATTCCCACCAACAGGGTACAAGGTTTCCCTTTTTTTCACATCCTCACCAGCATTTGTTATTTTTTGGTTTTTTGACGATAGCCATCCTAACAAGCATGAGATAATAACTCAGCGTAGTTTTGATTTGCATTTCCCAGACTGGTGATGTTGAACACTTTTTCATTGTTCTGTTGGCTATTTGTATGTCTTCTTTGAACAATGTTTATTCAGTCCCTTTGCCCCTTTTTTAGTTGGATTATTTTGTTTTGTTTTGTTTTTTGCTACTGAGTTGAGTTCCTTGTATTGGTATTAACCCCTTGTTAGATAAATGGCTTGCAAATATTTCCTCATATTCCATAGGTTGTCTTTTCATTTTGTTGGTTGTTTCCTTTGCTTTTCAAAAGTTTTTTAGTTTGATGTAATCCCATTTGTTTATTTATGTTTTTAATGCCTGTGCTTTTGGTATTATATCCAAGAAGTCAATGTCAAGAAGATTTTTTCCTTATGTCTTCTTTGAAGAGTTTTACTGTTTTAGGTCCTACATTTAAATATTTAATCCATTTTCAGTTGATTTTCATATATGGCATAAGATAAGTGTCCAATTTTATTCTTTTGCTTGTGTATATCTAGTTCTATCAACACAGTTTATAGAAAAGACTATTCTTTCCTTAATGTGTATTCTTGGTTCCCTCACAGATGATCAGTTTACTGTACATGCATGGACTTGTTGCAGGGATCCCTATTCTGTTTTATTGGTATACGTGTGTCTTTTTCATGCCAGTACCATTCTGTTTTAACTACTGCACTTTTGTAATATATTTTGAAATTAGGAAGTGTGATGCCTGCAGCTTTGTTCTTACTCAAAATTGCATAGGCTATTTTGGGTCTTTTGTGGTTTCATATGAACTTTTGGATTTTTTTTTTTTTCTATTTCTCTAAAAAATGCAATTGGAATTTTGATAGGGATTGCTTTGAATCTGTATATCACTTTAAGTAGTACGAATATTTTAACAATATTAATTCTTCAATTATATATTTTCTTCTGCATGTATGAACTGAAATTCTTCTAAAAATAACTTTTCTTCTCTTAATAGTAATGATGAAATATAATTCACACTGAAAAGTTAAAATAAATACTTAATACTTTTCCTTTGTTTATCCATTTTCACAATAAAGAGTGGTAGCCAAGCAACCAGCACTAAGGACTTTTGGAGGACCATTAACTCATGAATGTGTATATATTTAACGTATCTCAATTGATCGTAGAAAATATTTTTTAATGTCAAATTGTCTTGTTTTGTCCAGTGAGAGTCCTTTCAAGTTGGCTCCTGTGCTTTTTGACATGACTCCATCAGTCTTTGAGAGCTTCCTTGCTTTCTGGAATAAGATGACCAAGGTTCACTTCACACATTTATAAAATTCCTGCCCCAGACCACTTAAAATCAGTCGTTAGTGGAATAAGTGTTTTTGAATGCTTTTAAAGGAAATAGTATTTAGAGACTACAAGTGCCCATAGCAGTTGTTGTCATTGCTTTTAGGTTTTTCCGGTGGACAGAACTAAAAATATATGTTTTCGAAAATAATGAACAGCAATAATGTTTTTGTAGCAATATCACCAATTCACATTTCAAATTACAGATTTAAAATTTTTTTTGATTTTATGATTTTGTCATATACTAAAAATATTGATTCCTGTAAAATTACCAATATATTAAAATAACAATAATATTAGAAGTACTAAAAACAAGTCTATTAAATTCAGTCATGTTTTTAAATAGATTTTTTCTTTAGAATATGTCTTATTAGGGTTGTATGGTAAAAAATAGCATATTTTAAATCACATGAAATAATAATTTGTGTGTGTGTGTTTTTATTCTAAACATTTGATATAAAATTTGGATCCATTTGTTTAATCTTTATTCCATTTTCATTTTCATTTAATCTAACTTTGTAAAACATCAAAAGGCTCCAAAATAAAAACATAATGCAATGTACACCTGGAGGAATCTTGCTTTCATTCCGGTTCCTCCACTTTTTCTCCTCTGTCACCTTTTATGGTATACTCTAAATAATGTTCTGCATTTTAGTTTTTGTGGATATTTTTTAATTTACTTCACCAAATATCCTGGAGACATTTCATATCAGTATATAGAGATCTTTCTTATTTTATTTTAGAAAGGATTGGTACTATATTATATGGAAATATATTTTATTGAACCAATTCACTGTAAATAGACATTAGGTTGTTTCTAGGCTTTTGCTATTTTAAATCACATTACAATGAATATCCTTGTACATATATATTTTATATTTTTTAAGGGTATCTTCAGGTAGATTCCTAGAAGGAATTGCTAGACAAAAGAACAGAGACATTTATTTTCCAGATATTTCTTAATTCCCTTAGAAAGGCATTTTGCATTTGTAACAGCAATAAATGAAAGTGCCTCTTTCCATAGAGCCTTGCCAAAAAGGTTGTGGTCAAACCTTGATTTTTGGCAGTCTGAATGAAAAATGTCCTCTTAGTGTGGCATGTATTTGCAAATCTGTAATGAAGAAATTTAAGCATCTCTTTCATGTGTTTTGGAGCCATTTGCATTATATTCTTTGAGTTATCAATTATTGGTATTTTTTTTCTTTATTTTAAAGGAACTCTTTATATATTAGGAATTTTAACCTTATAAGTTTAAAATATTTTTTCATTTGTCATTAATCATTTCATCTTGCTAATTGAGTTCTATTTATTCATATGCAAGGAGGTTTTAAAGTATTTTTGTCATAAATTTTCAAGTTCTCAGAAAGAATCATGGCGATTAGAGAATGTGAGAGAAACTGAGGTAAGTAGAATAGTTTCTAATTATTGGATAATCCAAATCAAGACCACAAAATTTATAACCCCTAAAATGTAAAATTTCCATCATGGCAGAAATTTTGTCACCTTCCCCACTGTTATAACTTCACTGACCAAAACTGTCTTGGGAACAGTAAACAATTGTCAAATCAATCAATTAGCAGCATTCTGTCAGTAGTTTACTTATATATAAAAAAGCAGTAGAAAATATTCTTCAAACTCATTCTGTCTACATAAGGTTTTTTTTCTTTTAAAGCATTAATTTCATTCTTACTCTATTAGTGGGAGTATGAACTGGAACTGTCTACATAGAGGAAAATGTAATGTAGCTGTAAAACTTTTAATGTGTATATTCATCAACTTTGATTATCAATATTGACTCTAGAGTACTACTCAAATATATACACCAAGAGACATGCATAAGATGTTGCTTCCATATCTGTTGATAATAACAATAAACTTGAGAACAATCTAAGTTTCATCAAGAGGGTATTGAATATAAAATATCATGCAGCAATTAAAAGTACAAAAGTACTCTAATAACTAACATATGAAATTCCCCAACAAATATTTCTAAGTGGAAAAAAGTAATCACATAGTAGAACAATATGTACAGTAAAATGCTATTTATGCTTAAGAAAATATTTTCAATTCCTACTATGGAGGAATTCTGCCAAAAACAATGGCAAAATCCAGAGAAAATAATTTCAAAAACTAGTTTAAAGGCGTAAGACAGCTACCAAGACCATGAGGACTTGAGAGACTAAGATCTCAGTGAGAAAGACAACAGAGAGAGGTGAATATAATGTTTAGCTCTGCTTATTACTATAAAAGATTTGCCAGTCTAAAGTAACGGACAAGAATCTGAAAAACTGAGCAGAACTTTTATAAGTCTCAAGGGGTTAGGGAAATGGCATTGGAGTTTAGTGTGTGCCAAGGAGGAAGGACTCAGGTACCCAATTCTGGGTTGCTGTTGCACGCCTGAAGGATTATGCCTATAAGTAATGGTGACCCTGCATAGGACTGCCCTCACAAATACTGAAAACTAATTCTAATCAGCTTAATCCCAGAATGGAATAATCTGATCTGTCTCAAGCCAAACTGCCAGATGAAAGAAAACAAATTCTCTCCAGAGAATAATAGTATCATTCAAGACTTCAATCTGTCACTACAATTTTTCCAACACTATGTCTGGCTATGTGTGCATGCACACACACTGGGTTCTAAGCACTGTTAAAGGCTATGATTTCTATTTATTTGCCAACTGCTGTTTATATCTACTGCACCTAGTGCAGTGCCTGCCACAGAACCAGGGCTCAATATAGTGTTGAGCAAATGAATTAATCAAGTGAACAGAGAAACAAATGAATCTTTTTCTGGAAAGCCCTATTACATTGAGGAGTTATTTTTCTATTAGCCCTAATACCCTTTTATTTCACATTTGTTACTTAACCGGTGAATTTATATTTTACAGTTCTTACAATTACTGATTTTTAAAACTTATCACAGTGAGAAACAAACAAAAATCTCATTTGGTTCAAGAAAGAAAAAAATTGTATGGTATGATAAAAATAACTAACATTTGCTTTGAGTGCTTACTAAGCCCCAGGTGTTGTTCTAAGTGCTTTGTAAATAACAACTTACCAAATCCTCACAAAAACCTTGGGCAAGGTAACATAGCTATTATGTGGTGGAACATGAATTCACATACAATAAATCTATTCCACGAGCTGGTATGCTTACCACCATCACTATACTGCCTCTATATTTTTGTGATATAGAAAGTATTATCATTCTCAGTTTAAAGATGTGATATTCAAGGCACTAGATATTAGAAACTTCCACTTTTACAAACCGTATAAGTACAACCAAAGATAAAGACAGGCTTTTACCTGCAATGTATATCAACTCTCCCTAAATTAATCTTCAGGAAAAGATGAACACTGTAATGTGCTTTAGCACTAGATAACTCTTTCCACCCACATGTGCATTTATCTGTACATCCAGATCATCATCATATATTTATTGAGCACCTATTATAGCAACAGACTCTGTGTTTGTTGCTAAAAATTAAAAAATGAATAGAACAGATATAATCCTTGCCTTTAGGAAGTTTAAAATCTGGGAAGATAATGTCCAGGGGGTATTTAGGAAGTTGAGAACACGACAGCCATTCCAAGCATTCATAGTAAGCTATTTATCATGACAGTGTATTTTGGTGCCCATGAGACTTATTTGAATAAATAAATGTCCTACAATTTTTAATGTTTTACATAAGCAGATACAACAGTAACATATTTTTGCAATATTAAGTGCCTTTTGATATGTACAGGTCAAGGATTAGCATTCACAGTAAGTAGGAAAATCAATATATTTTATTTTGGGTTAAAAAAATTCCTAACTGGAAACAACAATGCACTTCTGAGAAATTGCATTTTTAAGCTCTGAGTACATCTATTTTCAGAGCATTTTCACTCATGGGAAATTAGATTCCTTTCTTTAGTAACCTCTGAGAATGGACAGTATAAACATAGTAGAATGACACTTAGAATTCCTATGAAAAGAAAAACAAATAAATAATCTCCCTTCAGCGAAGGGTACCAGTAAGTAAACAGTCCACATAAAACCATATGCAATTATAGCTTTTCTGATATTTTGGAACTCTTCTAGATACTTATGTTCTTGCAGGGGTCAAGAGGTGAAGAAGAATTACATATGCTATTCTACTATACAATCGTATCCAGGCACTGTTGTTTCTAATACTGTCCTACCGTTGGTGAATTGTGGAGGCTCACCATCTGTCATCAATAATGCTGTCAAGAAGATTTGGAAAGCATTTGATCCATTTTTGGCAGCATGCAATCTGTTAAAATATTGTTGGAGGCAAACCTGGGAAGTTCTGAAGCATTTAAAGGAGATACAAATGTCTCAGCACATGGACAGCCTGATACTGGGATGTTAAAGTGTTTTATTTAGCAGAGACACAGATTTCAGTGCAAGTCAATAAAGAAAAGAAGTATCGCTGTGTTTGTATATTCAAGCATATATGCTAGGCTCCACAATAGAGCACTTTCAGCCGCTTTGAAAAGATGGCAGTAGGAAAGAGCATCTGTTGAACATATTAGGGAAAACTCCTTTTGCACTGAAGTAAAAAAAACTGGAGCATAAGAGAGATTAGAGGAAAAGCCTGATTAAAAATTAGACTTAAGGACACATGGCAGTAAGGTTCTGCTTATGAGCCACCATTTCAGATACTAAGGTGTTAATATCAGATCAGAAGAAAAGAAAGAAAAGTTGGGATGGGGTTGGAGTAGGGATAAAAAGCAGGGACATAAAGGATGAAGAGTCCAATTAAAGGTGAAACACAGATCGTTTATAAGAAGGGCTTGACAGAACTATTAGGGAATGTCTCTCATTTCAGGCTCTGCAGAGCTGATCACAGAAACCAAGCTGATCATGATAATACCAGACAAATACCTCAGGATCTAGTGGGCTCAGCTTTCAAAGAGTTCCTGGGTTTGTTTCCCAAGTCATTTGGAAGTTGCAAAAATTAACCAGATGCATCTACATGAGTCAGCAAGCCTAATAAGCACCCAAGAACAAAGATTTCAAACCAAACAGCTTTTTATATATAGAAATACTGACAATGAGGGCTTAAATTAACCTATGGTTACCATATTGTATCAGTGGAGTGTGATTATTTTGGGAGGAGATGATAAGGTGGAAGAAAGAAAAATTATGTCACCTGAGAATTTTCTTCTATTTATAATAGCTTTGTAAGAAATGATTTAGACTTTTTAAAAAAATAATGTAGATTGATGGAAAGAACCCTGGCATGAAATAAAACAAAAAACATAAACTATTTATTTATTCATTTATTTGGGGGGTTAACTGTCTGTGGAATGTAGGCAAGTCTGTGCCTCATTTTTTTTTCTGTAAAACAAGGAAAACAGTACTGATTTAATAGGATTGTAGTGAGGATGCCTATGAGCATTAAAAAAAAAGTGAATATTTAATTCAAAGCCAAATCAAGATAAAATTTAATTTTAATTTTCTTCAACAGTATATGTTATATATATATGTGTGTGTTATATATGTTATATATGTTATATATATATGCATATATGTGCATATATGTACATATATGGTAATAATTATCCTTTAAATGAGACATCTTCCTTCTGGAAATTTACAAGAAAGAGATTTTAAAAAGTTAATCTTTATGGATTTAATGGAGCCTGGCTGGAAGACAGGAGATGACTTAAATGACTTCAGGAATATGGGTCCTTCCAGTTTATGTTGTTTTATTCTCAGTTTATGATTCATACTTACATGTTTTTGAGATTGTTATTAATATATTCCAGTGAAATGTATGTATATTTCTCAAACTATTTGTAAATCAGAAACTCTTTTGACACTGATAAAAAGAATAAAAATTGTTTCATCTACATCTTTCAAGTCCATTTGATTGCCAAATTAGTAGTAATTATCTAAAGAGAGAACTACATAAGGGATGATGGAAAGTGTCTTCATCATTAATCTTTCACATACTGAAAAGGGGGAAAGAAAGAATATTTTCTTTCAACATTAGTGTATGCCTTAGGGACATGATGCTTTATGAAGAAAAAGCAAGAGGAATTCAATACCACCAGTGGAAAAAAGCAAGTAATGAGGAAAAAGCGATGTCTTATGAGATTCATGGGTAACACACACACACACGTGCGTGCGTGCATTCCTCCCTTCCTGATTGACTCCTCTTTCTTTTAACACAAGGCTAAAACACTTTCTTAAATAATGAGGAGGAAGTATGCTAAGAAATAAAGATTGATTTTAGTCTCATTTTAGGTTAAGGGTTAAAACACACATATACTTACAAAATCTATCCACAATCCCTCCTCCCCCAAATCATGAGATGTACTGCCAAACCAAACAAAATGTATTTTGAGATTTCTTGTGGAACCACTGTTTTCTTTCAGAAGTAAGAAAAACCTAGAGTTTGCTTTAATTGCATATGTATTTGCATATGTTAGAACTAAAGACAGAACTCTAGCAACCCTTTGGCAGGGAAGAATAGTTAGCAAACTCAAAAACAACATTTTTATTCCCTTAAGTAATTACTTAATTAATGCCTTCTGTCTTGACTATAGCTTTAGTAAATGAAAATATCTTTCATTTTTACCAGTAGATTTGACTTTCCATATTTCTTATGTCCTAGAATCAAAGTAGACAGTTTTGTTTAAACAATAAGCAACAACAACAAAAAATCACCCTGAGAATATACATATAATATCACTACATCAAGCAGCATAAGCCATCCAAAATATTTAATAGTTGAATTTTATAGTAATGAATACATTATTGTGTGTCAATTTTCACACTGCAGGACCTAAAGACAAGCAAATACAATCCATATTTTTCTCTGTAGTAGAAACAAGGGAGAATGAGTGAACTGAAGCAATTAGACAAACAGAGGAGGCTTCATTAACATGACAGCTAAGACTCAGTGGGCGCTTACTATGCGCCAGGCACTGTTTTAAGCATGTTACATATTTTTATTGGTTTAATACTCACAACAGCAATCATATAAGGTAGATTCATTGACCCCGTTCTAAAATGAAGTAGCAGAAAAAAAAACAGGGTAAGTAACTTGATCAAGGTCTCTGTCTTAGTCTCTTTTCTGCTGCTATAATAGAATACCACAGACTGGGTAATTTATAATGAACAGAAATTTATTTCACTCATGGTTCTGGAGGCTGGGAAGTTCAAGATCGAAGGGCTGCATCTTGTGAGGGTCTTCCTGATGTGTCATAACATAGTGAAAGGGGAAGAAAGCACATGAGACAGAGAGAAAAAGGGGGCTGACCTTACCCTTCCAGCAGGAGCCCACACACAATAATCAACTCATCTTGTGATAATGGCATCAGTCCATTCTTTAGGGCAGGGCCCTCATTACTTAATCACCTCTTAAAGGCCTCACCTCTTAATATTGTCACAATAGCAATTTCTACAAGAATTTGGGACAGAACATTCAAACCACAACAGTCTCCTAACTGCTAGATTCAGGATTTGGTCTCAGGCTCAGGGTGACTCCAGGATTGCTAGGCCACAAACACAGCTTCACAAACAAACATTTCCAAATCTACACTCACAAATGTTGTTTATAACTTCTTTTGTGTTATTGGGTTTAAGAAGCTTTTGTATGGAGAGACAATCAATGATGCGTTTCAAGTGAGAAGAGATATGTGTTGACTGTTATATCAATCAGTGTTCTCCAGAGAAACAAAACAAATGGGAGGTGTGTATATAAAGAAAGAGAAATTTATTTCAAGGAATTGGCTCAGCAATTGTGGAGCCTATGAAGTCCAAAATCTGCAAGTCAGTCCAGCAGGCTGGAGATCCAGGGAAGAGTTACAGTTCGAGTCCGTAGGTAGTCTACTAGCACAGCTCCTTTGTTTCCAGGGAGGTCGGTCTTTTTACAATTGAGGACTGAGAAGAATCTCAAAGAGGCGGTGGCACTTGGGCCCCCTTAGAAAGGAAGAAGACTCTACCAGGGGGAGAAAGTTAAGGAACAAAAATATGAAGACACAGACATAGATGGGGGTTGAAGGATTGATAGGAAATCTAGTGAAATTGGAGAACGGCATTGTTGATGGAGCATGGAGTCACGGTATAAAGTTTGGACTTTACCCTGAAGCTAATGGGAAATTATTGAAGTTTCCAGCTGAGAAAATGAAATGATCATTGATGGGTTTCAGAAAGATTTCATTATGGCAAAAGAAAAAACAAAATTAAGAGATAGGGAGATGGAGGCAAGAAGACCATTTAGGAGAGATGACTTGAACCAAGACAGTACAATTGAGAGAAAAGACTCAAAAATATTTTTTTAAGTAACATTGACCTACATTTAATTATATGAAATTCATAAGGAAGAAGAAGGTCTTTCAACAAGTAATACTGAGTACTTACACTGTGTTTGGCTTTTTGCCAAAAAAAAAAACCCCAAAAACTGGACTATAAAAATGAATAAGAGGATATGAACTAATAATTACAATGTATGATAAATACAATAATAGAAGAAAATGAAAGACATGAACATTGTAGAGAAGAGTCAAGAAGGACCACGGAGAGGAGGTGACTCCTGGGCTGGGTTGTGATAGATGATTAATAGCACAAGAAGGACAAGGCTGATAAGGGTATTCCAAGCACAGATACTGAAATCATAACACACTTATGTGAGGGATAAAGCTTGTGTTCAAGGATCACAGCTGCTCAGGAGTATCAAGTATGCAGGAAGGGATTAAGGAAAGAAAGATAGGCCAGGTTGGGAAGAGCCTTATTTGTGTTTTATTGAAAGACATTAATCAAAGTCATGATACAGTGTGAAAGCTCTGGCCAAACATAGAAGACAGATTGAAGGGAAAAACAAATTGGGAGGTGTATTAGTTTCTGAGAGCTGCCATAACAAATTACCACAAACTTAGTGATTTAAAATAATTGAAATTTAACCAAGATGTTAACAGGGCTACACTCTCCTTGTCCCTGAAGGTTCTAGAAAACAATTTCCCTTGGCTTTTCCATCTTCTGGTGGCCTTTGGCATTCTTTGGCTTGTGGCAGCATCACTCCAATCTCTGCCTCCATCTTCACCAGGCCATATTCCCTGTGTGTGTCTCTATGTGTCTTCTTCTGTCTCTTAAAGGACCCTTTCATTGGATTCAAAGTCCACCCTAATCTAGTATGACCTCATCTCAATTTTTACCTTAAGTACATCTGTAAAAATCCTATTTCCAAGTAAGGTCAAATTCTGAGGTTCTGGGTGGATTTGCATTTTTATTCAACCCACTATAGGAGGCCATTGTAGTAGCACAGGCAGGGGATAATACAATCTGAGATAAAACAGGGTGGAGGAGACAGAGAGGTAGGTGGGAGTTCACAGTAAAACAAAGTCATGGTTGGCTAAAGTGGAGGAAGAAAGGAAATTAGGAATCAAGGACAACCTCAGTGTTTCTGGCAGGAGAAACCAGAGGGATTTTGCTACCATTGGTTGAGAAAGAAACTTTATAAGAGTAAAAACTGATGTGAGGGATAGATTCAGAGGTGTGGAAAATGTAAATGTGTTCAGTTTTATGCAAGGTAAAGTGCTGTGAGTGAGACTATCCTTAAGGGAGAAAAAAAACGTTTTAAAATGACTTAGATGGTTGGGTGGGTGGTAATGGCCATTAACTGTGATTGGACAAACAATGAAATAAACGCTATTTTTTTAAGGTTAGTTTTGAAAATCTCTGGGTTGAATGGTGTGTTCAAAGGAAGAAATAGAGCATGAAGTGGAAAATATGTATTTGGTGTCCTGGGGAAGAACTGCTGATACTTAGCAGTTAGACAGCAGAGAGCATACCTCATCTAGGAGACTAAGACGTGGAAAAGAACAGTGAGAGAACAGTGTCAGTGACATGAAGGAGTTTCAGTGAGGAAAGGTAGTACTAAAGACATCAAAAACCTGGGGCGATCTCATCGCATGTCATCAGAGAACATTGTTTGCCTCTGACAAAGTGGCTGCATTGGAGCCGATGACATGCTGGAGGCAGATGAAGAATAAACCAAGACTTAAGAAGTGGAGACACACGATACTGCTGACTGAGAAATCAAGTTGTTTAAAAACAATTTGCACAACAAGATCTCAAATACAAATTTGTTTAAGTAGATGTGCAAAGAAAAAAAATAGAACTACACATATAAGAATAAAAATCACTAACATATTTGTAGTTTTATATACTAGTGGCAGTTATTACAAGTGCTTTACGTGCACTAACATTCACTTGTTTCATTTTCCCAGCAATTCCCTGTTGTACATTTTGCATGAAGGGAAACAAAGGCATGGAGAGGTGAGGTCCCTTGGCCAAAGTCACACAACTGGCATGGGATGGAGCCAAGATTTGAAGCCAAAGTCTAACTCCAGAGGCTGCTCACTTAAGCCTCCATTATTCTAGCACTTTCCTCTAGGTGGTGGGATTGTGAACGGTGTTTATTTATCTTATAATTCTTAAGCATATTACCAAATTTTCTGTATTCATTACATAGTGAAAAAGACCCAATAATCTATTTTTAAAGAAAGTGGAGCTAACGAGGGTACATCTTTCAGAGATGGGGAAGGAAAAGAATCTTGTAGCGATTTGCTGAGTCTCTTAGTCCGTTTTATGCTGCTATAACAGAATGCCACAGGCTTGGTAATTTACAAGGAACAGAAATTTATTTGGCTCACAGTTTTGGAGGCTAAGAAGGCCAAGATCAAGGGGCTGCATCTGGCGAGGGCCTTCCTGATGCATCACCCCATGGTGGAAAGCGTGAGGGCAAGAGTGCATTAGTAAGAGAGCAGCAGACACAACTCCAGCCTCAACACCTTTTATAATCAGCATTAATCCATTCAGAAGGGTGGAGCCTTTGTAACCTAAACACTTCCCATTAGGCCCCACCTCCCAACACTGGTTGCATTGGGGATTAAGTTTCCAACACATGCTTTTGGGGGAATACATTCAAATCACAGCAATGAGTAACATTAAAGAAAAGTTACTGATTTTTTTTTTTACTTCTTTTAAAAGAATGACATGTTTTTTTGAAGACTAAAGATATATAATCAATAAAGAAAAACAAGGAAGGGCCGGCCCGTGGCTCACTCGGTAGAGTGTGGTGCTGATAACACCAAGGCCACGGGTTCGGATCCTATATAGGGATGGCCGGTTTGCTCACTGGCTGAGCGTGGTGCTAACAACACCAAGCCAAGGGTTGAGATCCCCTTACCGGTCATCTTTTTTAAAAAAAAATAAAAATAAAAAAAAGAAAAAAAAGAAAAACAAGGAAAAAAGGAATAAGATGGCTTTTGATATTTGAGTAATAGTGTTTCTGCAGGACAAATGTGGAAGAACTTTCTAGGCTGAGCGGCAGAGTTCAGAGAAGCACAGGGGTATGAAAGAGGCTGGCTCTGTCAATGATTACAAGGGACAGGAGCACAAGCATGTGAGAGGAAATTAAAGAAATGGGTAATTAGCCTTGGGAAGGGATAAGGACAGCATCAAAGGAAAAGAACTGAGTAAAGTTGGTCTAAGATATAAATCTTGATGTGGAAGGAATAACAATTGAGGACATCTGTGATTTTGCATGGCTGTTTTTTTCAGAGGATGAACAAAGTTGTAAGATCTTCTGGTAAAATTGTGGGGGGGGGGAGTGGTTTGGTTGAAGGCAAATGAAAAGTAACATTTGGAAAACCTTTGGGTGGGATATGGAAGCAAGTTGCCTGGGGACGGAGGAATGTGTTGCCACATGGAAAGAGGGTCCATTCTTCCAACTGTAACAGTGATTCCCTTACTTCCAGGTAGGTGCGCCCACCAGACTGTGAGTTCTCTCAAAGTATGAATTCTGTCTTTTCCACCCCAGGGGTCCCAATGTGCAAAACGTCATCTAGAACAAGGTAGTTGCTATTATATATTAGTTATAAGAGTGAGATGGAGTTTCTGCAACCACTATTGGTTTATGTATAAAATGGGGCACAAAAGTAGCAGTGAATATGAGTTCCCTGTTTCTTGGGAACTTGCTAAACAACCTCCCACCCACTAAGTGTTCAAGTTAATGGGAGTCATGAAGAGCCCCGAGAAACTAGGCATGATGCTTAGGAAAGATTCAGGTTAAACTGCATACAGGCAGAAGAATGAGCCCTGTCATTGTTCTTAGCGCAGAGGGCTGAAATAGCATTTCTTGGTACTTTGACAATCCAGTATGTGTGTAAGCCTACTAAACAGGCTGACTGCCTAATTTGATTTTCTACTTCTTTTCCACTGCCTGTCATAGAATCAGTTTCAAGAAAACTTGTCCATCTCTAATCTGATTCTATTGCCACTGGCATGTCTAGAAATTGTTGAGAGGGTTAAAATAATATTTGATGGCAAGGCTGATTTGACATGAAGTCAAAACAGGTGACTTCAAATATTTCTATTGTTTTGTCCACACCATGTCAAACAACCCAGTTCAACTGTTTGTGGCAGGAATGGGGGTAGGCAGTTAAGTCAATTTCATTGTCCTTTTCTTTTACTAAATAGATGAAATCAATAGTCAAATCACTGTTTGTTGTTCTGAAAATGATGCCTAAGAAGAAAAGTGAAATTCTGGGCATCCTGGATTATGTAGCTTAGCTTCTTTAAAAAACCATTGTGTGGCCAATATCTGAGCAATGTGGAATTATTAGCAGATGACCACACAAGCCTTCTGCTAATAAAGGTTTGTCACATTTGAATTTGTAGCCAGGGTCCTGGTTCTAAATTGTAAGCCTTCAAGGAAAGCACTGGAAAAGACATTCCGATTAAATATGCCACTTTAAGAGTTTGTCACCATGCACCTCCAGGAGTGCAGGCTTCTGGTTCTTGTGAGGTCCCAGAGATAAGGAGAGCTTCCTGAGCATACCATATCTCTTCATCAGCTGCACATGATGCAGTCTCCAAAAAACAATTAAATAATTAAAGTTACAATTTCCTTACAAAAAAAAAAAAAAAGAGAGAGAGAGAAATGTTTTCCAAAACAATGTACATTGGGTACTTGGGTATTGAGTTAGGCCTTTTTCTGTTTCACAAAGCTGGGGAAAAGGAGAGCTGAGAATGAAGGGTTTAATTTTATAAATGTATCCAATTCCCAGCTGTCACGTTTGTTTCCTTCCTGGTCTGAATTTCCGTCACCAGTCGTAAAAGGTACAGTCAACCCAGCCTAAATAACTAATGCTGGGAACATTTATTATACCTAGTTCCTTAAAGGATGAAAATGACAAGTACATAAAATTTTCTGTGCAAGTGCTTCTGTGATTTACTTAGCCAGCATCCTGAGCTAAGTTAAGAGCTGAATGAGTTCTACTGCTGAGTTACACACATCAAAATTTAATTAAGTTTCTGACCTGATGCCCCCCTCATTTCATTGATTAGGGAAGTCACGGAGAGACCACGTCATTCTCAGGAGGACCGTTCAGTTGTGAAATCTGAGCAGTCTATAGATTTTTCCCCCCAGAGAGTTCTTTTCAAGTCTCATTAGATTATTATGAGTGTTACAGCTGTGCTAATCTTTTTCTAAGAAATGAACTTTTGAAATTGCACATTTTTAAAGTGACTTTGAGAGTTACCATGGCAGCTTCATTATAATACACAGAGATGAACATATTATCACAGTTATGCCTCATCTATCCAGGGCTGTCAGGAAATGAGAATTCTGCATGAAGTGCATTCTCTGGGACAGTTTGCAAAACTTGCCAGATCAAGCGCCGTGACCTCCCAGTTTAACAGTTTTAAATGGAAAATTTTCCATCATGTGCTATATACATCTCTGTTTCCTTAAGTGTATTTCTGATAACTTGGGGTCTCTGTTATCAATAGGTTATTGTATTTACAGGTACACACAGTGCTGTTTGGTTTGTTTAGTCTCCCTCTCTTTTTTTTTTTTTTTTAATTCAGTTTGCCAGCTGCTTATGATGACCCAGAATGCTAAGAGTCATTTCAGACCCTGAGAGAGTAGATTTTGACCCCCATCTCCCAACAAAGACAGACTTATATAGATATGCCTCCTAGACAGTCCAAGTCTCTTGCTGGGTTCTTGGCAGCCAGAAATGGCAGACGGGTACTGACATGTAATGTTGTTGGTTTCTAGATCATCTTTCTAGACGTAGGATTGGTATTTTGCACTGGCTTTCTGACTCTCATAGTCTGTGATATCCATTCCTTGCCACCCCTTACATTTGCCATGTTCTGATGGACTATTCCTTAATTTCCCTGGACCGTAGTTCCTCACATAGAAGTTTCCAGAGCTCTGAACAAGGATGTAAGACTCAACATTCATTGTGGCACTGAAGATCCCAAGTCCTACTTAACATCTATAGGCCTTAATTTTCTTATCTCTAAAACTATGCTATTAAGATGAAATGTGATTATATATGTGGAATATATACTGCAATCTCTAACTCATAGGAAGATTTCAATAAATGAAAACAACTGTATGTATGGAACTTTATAGAGACTGTGGATAAAAAGACTAATAAAAAGCGGGGTTTTTTGTAAAGACTATTTTAGGATCTCAAAGTTTAATTTCAGTGTAAGTATCGAGCTGCCATGAAATGATTATTTAGCTGTCTGGGTGGGATCTTTTTGTGTTTGTTGGTACTATACAAAATCTGCTAGCAAGAAATATGTGTAGCCATCCTATAAGTAAACTTATGATAAAATTAGAGATTGCAGGTGTCTAACTTAATGCATTGAGCACAAATCATGGGGATGGCTTAGCAAAATGATTATAACGTATGTTGGCTTCAAAAAGAAAAAAGTTCAATTATTGCCTGAATCACATACAACTCTCTGACTTTGGGGCTTGCCTCTTATCATCTCAGACCCTTTGTTTTCTTATCTCTAAAGTAAGGGTAATAATACCTCCCTCCAGGATTAGGAAAAAATAAAGTTTTGTACATAGTAAGCACATAATAAAATTATTGTTATCAATTTAATTTCGCAATGCAATTACATTCAAAGTAAGAAGTTCACTTTTGTGCATTCAGATGTAACTGAAAAATAAAATCTGAGTTCACTCCTGGCTGAATATGCAGCTCACTAGAAAGGATGAAATATGAAACTATGGGGTGAGGTTCTCCACTGTTGCTAAAGCAGTGGATCATCAACCATGTTAGAAGAACACTTCTGTCCCTTGCTGCTATGATTTGAATGTCCCTCCAAAACTCACTCGAGCTTGATCCGCATTGTAACAGTGTTAAGAATGTGGGAAATCAGACTATGGTATTTGAAAGGTGGGAGATTTGGAAGGTGATTGGATCACGAGGACTCTGTCCTCATGAATGGATTAATCCATTCATGGAATAATGGATTAATGGATAAGTGGGTTATCACGGAAGTGGCACTGGAGGCTTTATAAAGAGAGCAAGTAAGCACATGGGTACGCTCTTGCTCAGCCCCCACCATGTGATAGCCTTAGTCACCATGGGACTCTGGAGAGCATTCCCACCAATAAGGCCCTCACCAGATGTGCCCCCTGGACTTTGGACTTCCCAGCCCCCAGAACTGTAAAGAAATAAATTTAATTTCTTTATGCATTACCCAGTTCTGGGTATTTTGTTATAAGCAACAGAAAATGGACTAATACGCCTGCTCTTTCTTAAGCATAAAAAACTAGTAAATACATAGAAGAGACAGACATTCACATCCACTGACCAAGAGAATCTGGTCTTCCCCTGCTTTCTCCTGCTTTTCTCATTTCCCTCAGATTTCCTTCAAATGGTACCTTTGCAACTGATATCCCTGTTTACAATTGCAACCCTCTACCCACTCCTGACCCTGCTCTCCGTGGCACTTATTACTTTCAGTCTAATATACAACTTACTAGTTCTTTTTTGGGTACTTATTGCCTGTGTGCTTGCCCCCCCCCACAAGAATGTAAGCTCCAAAAAGATAGAGATGTTTATTTGCCGATGTATATCAAATACCTAAAGCAGTGCCTATGCCTTGCATTGAATAATATTTATTGAATATATGAATAAAGTCTTAGTATTGCTTTGCAGAGACTATATTTAGGAAAAAAAAGAAAAAAGAACACCAAATCTTAGTATTTTTTGGACTAAATTTATAAAAGTTATTAAAGACTAATTTTAATTAATAATAAATGAAATTACTGGTTTAAATATATTAAGCTAAAACAAATTGAGCCTATTTTTATTCATTGCTTTGAGCTCAATTTTTTTCAACTAAAACTTTTTGTTTTAGTTGAATCATACTCTGTCTTCATTTGGTCATTCAGCAGTAATGTTTTTTTGCACGTGGGTCTTAACATAGCTATAAAAAACTTGAGTGTATATTTCCCGTTCTTTTTTCAATTAGATTTTCTCAAGGATACTCGTTTCCATACCTGTTCTGCTCAGAGAGTTAACCTGGAGTTCTGTAATCTTAAGAACTGTAAATAGCCATGGTAGTTGGCATTAGTCGTATAATGGTGTATTCAAAGGGATGAGACATTCCTATATCTGTATGTAGCTTCATCATGGTGGTCCATCTAGATCAGTGTTTCTCACACTTTAATGCATATGCAAATCACCTGTGAATCTTATTAAAATGCACTTCATGAAGAGGTAGATCTAGGGTAGGACCCTAGATTCAGCATTTCTAATCAGCTTCCAGGTGATGCTGATACAAAAAAACATGCAAAAAACACCCTTTGAGTAGCAAGGGCCTCGATTAAAATTTTTTATTGGCATTAACCCATTTCTTCCTCAGTCGAATTTCAATGTGATTTCTTAAAGGGCAGTGGGGAGAAAACTTACACACTTTTTCTTTCATAGTTTAAAATCCAAGTCTGGTAACATTTTTACTCAATAATAATAATATCAAGTACAGATAACAAGTGTGCATACAGTCCCATTCACTGTAAAATGGGAGAGTGTTACTTTTTAAGAATGATGTAGAGACAGGTGTAGATTTTCCCTAATGAGGTTCAAACTTAGCTGTAATGAACCTCACTGAAAAAGTAAAGCAGGAAATGGCAGATTTGTTTTGATAGAATTTTAAGTGTGTGTTGGCTTTATGCTGTCTTTGAAACTGTGCTATGAAAACACAGGAACCAGGTAATGAGGCCAGCCTAGTGATTCCTCTCCCTAAAGAAGTCAAAGTTGGTTCTCTGCAATATCCAAATGTTTGTCTTTCCGAAGTAAAAGGAGCAAAGGCCCCTATCCTTTGTAGCTAGTAAACCAAGATCACTTTATTCTCTTGCAAATCAGTTACACTCCCTTAAATAAAAGCACCTTTTCTTCTGATGGCAGCTGAAACTTACATTTCCTATTTTAGCTCAGGCTTTGTTTTCTCTGAAAATGGGCAGAAGAACTGATTAAGTTCATTTGCCTTTGTTCCTTAAGAAAAATGAAGGAGTTCAGAGAACTGAAGAATCGGGGTGTGTATATGAAAGAAAGTGACTGGTGTTGGTGTTGGGGCACTTCATAGTTTCTTGTTTTGACCCAAGAATTATAAATCAGTAATTGCCTGGACCCATTGCCCTGTGGTGGGCTGGTACGCAGTTTGCCATGGTCACTGGGAGATCAAGTTCTGCACATCTGCTGAGCAAGCACTCTCCCAAGCTAATAGCAACTGTCTTCCCTGGGAGTTCTCTTTTGTGATTCAGTGCAGCCCTTATTTGGGCTGGACAAAATTAAAATTCTTACTTAACTCAACCTGATGCAATCAAACTGACATAGACAAATCATGTTCCCCTTTTCCTTAAAAGTTTTGGTAATAGCACTGTGGCTGGAGCAGCTTGGAAAACTTAAAACAGGAAATAAGAAAATCAGGGATTGATTTGGGATTTTGATGCATCAGAAGGTGGGAATTCTTAAGGTCACACTAATGCACTGACACTGAAGTGTTTGCCTTTGAAATTGGGTAAACTAAGTTTAAAATCTGCATGGGACAAATTATACATAATAGCTCAAGATCTTATAAGTCTCCTTTCAGAAAACATCTTGTTAATATTCCCTCTTCGAGTAAATTATGCCAGTGTCAGATTGCCAAATAGTTACGCTATGCTCCCAAAAAGGTATAGTCCTAAAAAGGTAGTGTCAGTTAACATTTAAAATATTCATGACTTTGAGCTAAACATCTCATTTTCAGGGATTAATTATATGTAAACATTCATCTTAGTACACAAAATTAATGTACAAGAATCTTTCTTTCCATATTGTTTATAATAGTGAAAGACTAGAAAGAACATAAATATCCATCCATAGAAAATAGTTTAAACTATTATAGCATATTTGTATTGTTGAATACTATACTGTGATTAAAAATGAAACTCACATGGAAAACTGTCTACGACGTAGTGTTAATTTAAGAGCCATTTGTTCATCAGATAATTAAATAAACATCTATGAAGTGCAAGGCACTATGTTAAGTACTAGGGATAAAAGTGAGCAAATACTGACTCTCCTTTATTTTTGTGATTCTTGAAGTCTAAATGAGATCAATATGTATTTATAATACACAAGTAAAAAACATAAGTATTAGTGCTCGCTTTCAGATGTGCATTTGCATACACATATAAAAAGACTAAAAGGATATAAATCAAGAAACAAGATTTTAATATCTGGGATTGGAAAGGAAGAGATGGGAAGAGATTTTCAATTTTTCCTTTTATTTTGTTTGAATTTTATTAAAAAGTATATATTACATGTGTAATACTTAAAGATTTTTAACAATTTACTTAATACTCTGGGGGGGAACAATCCATTCTTAAATTGAGTGTGACTCTGGTTGTTACAGTCTTCACACAATAACAAACTAAACATAGGTTTCAGATTTAAAAGAAACTCAGTTTTTTGACTGATCTTACACAACTAGTTCAATTATTGTTTTGCATTTAAGATAATTTTTTAAACTGCCCAATGAGTCTTTATTCTGCTCTCATGTAGCAGAGGATACACATTGTTGAACTCTTTTACTTGCCCGTAATCCTTCTGACTGGGCCAATTGTCGAGCAAGGGTGGGTTGCGGCTAACTCCACCCCCCCACACACACAATTTGCTTACAAAGAATGTGTCACACCACCCCCAACCTGACCTGAGGCAAAGGAGCTGGATTAAACTATTCTGTTTTCCCAACACACATGAATCCCCTTCTTCTCCCTATTCTTTAGGTATTTTGTGGGCATAGGTATTTTCCCATTCCACAGAGTCGTCTGGTGTGCAAAATACTGACATCAACCCTGGAAGAATTAATAGTTATTTGGGTTAAATCTGCAAATGTCTTATTCAGTATTTAACCCCCAACCACATGCTCTTGGGGACTTTTCTTCTATGTGTTCAATTCTCTGAGTACATATTTTAACTCTTTAAATTTCAGGCTTCAATGTTTAAGTATTATTTCTATTATGTTTTACTAATGGTGTTGTGGGGAAATACGTGCCTATTTTGTGATCCATTCGTTCAGACTCTTCCATGAAAGCAAAACATATGTGTTTGGTGGAATGCACTGGGGACCAAGACTGAGAAGTTGGGGAAGAAGAGCTCATAAATAGTATTTGAGCATTACCTAAAAAATATATAAAAAGCACATGAAAAAATGACTCTTAGATGTTTCTCCCAGAGACAGAGACTCCTAATATTCATTGCTATCTTGTTTTCCTCTCCTTCTGAGGACATAAGAATGTCACACATTCTAGCTACCTTGCAGTTTGGTGGGGTCATACAGTAGTTCTGACCAATGGACTGTGCATAATTAATGTGCATTAATTCCAAGCACAAATCCTTAATTAATAAAGAAAAACCTTCCTCGTTTTTCCCCATCTTTCCCCTTCCATGGTGAATTTGAAAGCCACACTGCAGCTAGAGCATGAAACTGTAAGGTAAATGGCTCCTTCATCAGAATGGCACCTTCGTCAGCCTGGATCCCTGGGTAGCTTCGTGGATGCTAGCCTCCTTAGAGAGCAGCCTGGACTACAAGCATGAGGAATAGGCCTGTGTTATGTTAACAACTGAGTCTTCAGTGGCATTTCCTCCTGATACATACTCCAGCTTGTTCTGACTAAGAGAGCCATGCCTATACCCAATCAAATTTCAGTTTCTTTTAATTGAGTTTTGTTTAAAATATGGTTCGTAAGAGTCTCATATGTACTAGGCACTGTGTTTGGTGCCAGGAATACAAAGATTAAAAAAATCTTCAAGCCGAAGGAGCACTTGCATTAGAATCACCTGGAATGTTGCTGTATTAGTCCCTTTTTGTGTTGCTATAATAAAATACCTGAAACTGGGTAATTTATAAAGAAAAAGGTTTATTTGGCTCATGATTCTGGGACAGCTGCATCTGATGCAGGCTTCAGGCTGCTTCTGCTCATGGCAGAAAGTGGCAGAGCAGCCAATGGGTGCAAGATCACCTGGTGGGAGAAAGCCAGAGGGGGGAGTGTCAGATTCCTTTTAACAATCGGCCCTCTAACAGCCCCCCCCCCCCCGGAGGAAATTAATCTATTCATAAGGGATCCACCCCCATAACCCAAACACTTCCCAACACTGCCACACTGGGGATCAGATTTCAACATGAGCTTTGGGAGACAAAGGTTGGAGAGAATACACACACACACACACACACACACACACACACACACACACACACACACACACGTGTGTGTATATATATATATAATCATTGATTTTTAAGTGACTGTATTTAAATTTATAATCTTAATTTATAAATTCATAAATTTTAAACACCAATAATAGGGTTGCAGTGTAGTGTCTGATGGGGTAATAAATATTTTAAAAGGAGCTTCTTGAATCTGGATTTGAGTAGGGAAACTAGAAACTATTAACTTTTTTTTTTTTTTTTTTTTTTTATTTATTTATTTATTTTTTTTTAATTTTTTTAATTTTATTTTGTCGATATACATTGTAGCTGATTAATGCTCCCCATCACCAAAACCTCCCTCCCTTCTCCCTCCCCCCCCTCCCCCCAACAATGTCCTTTTTGTTTGTTTGTTGTATCAACTTCAAATAATTGTGGTTGTTATATCTTCTTCCTCCCCGCCCCCCGGTTTGTGTGTGTATGTGTGTATGTGTGTGTGTGAATTTATATATTAATTTTTAGCTCCCTCCAATAAGTGAGAACATGTGGTATTTCTCTTTCTGTGCCTGACTTGTTTCACTTAATATAATTCTCTCAAGGTCCATCCATGTTGTTGCAAATGGCAGTATTTCATTCGTTTTTATAGCTGAGTAGTATTCCATTGTGTAGATGTACCACATTTTCCGTATCCACTCATCTGATGATGGGCATTTGGGCTGGTTCCAACTCTTGGCTATTGTAAAGAGTGCTGCGATGAACATTGGGGAACAAGTATACCTTCGACTTGATGATTTCCATTCCTCTGGGTATATTCCCAACAGTGGGATGGCTGGGTCGTATGGTAGATCTATTTGCAATTGTTTAAGGAACCTCCATACCATTTTCCATAGAGGCTGCACCATTTTGCAGTCCCACCAACAATGTATGAGAGTTCCTTTTTCTCCGCAGCCTCGCCAGCATTTATCGTTCATAGTCTTTTGGATTTTAGCCATCCTAACTGGGGTTAGATGGTATCTCAATGTGGTTTTGATTTGCATTTCCCGGATGCTGAGTGATGTTGAGCATTTTTTCATATGTCTGTTGGCCATTTGTATATCTTCCTTAGAGAAATGCCTACTTAGCTCTTTTGCCCATTTTTTAATTGGGTTGCTTGTTTTCTTCTTGTAAAGTTGTTTGAGTTCCTTATATATTCTGGATATTAATCCTTTGTCAGATGTATATTTTGCAAATATTTTCTCCCACTCTGTTGGTTGTCTTTTAACTCTTTTAATTGTTTCTTTTGCTGTGCAGAAGCTTTTTAGTTTGATATAATCCCATTTGTTTATTTTTCCTTTGGTTGCCCGTGCTTTTGGGGTCGTATTCATGAAGTCTGTGCCCAGTCCTATTTCCTGAAGTGTTTCCCCTATGTTTTCTTTAAGAAGTTTTATTGTCTCAGGGTGTATATTTAAATCCTTAATCCATTTTGAGTTGATTTTAGTATACGGTGAGAGGTATGGATCTAGTTTCATTCTCCTGCATATCGATATCCAGTTATCCCAGCACCACTTGCTGAAGAGGCAGTCCCTTCCCCAGTGAATAGGTTTGGTGCCTTTGTCAAAGATCAGATGGCAGTAAGTGTGTGGGTTGATTTCTGGATTCTCTATTCTATTCCATTGGTCAGTGTGTCTGTTTTTATGCCAGTACCATACTGTTTTGGTTATTATAGCTTTGTAGTATAGCTTAAAGTCAGGTAGTGTTATGCCTCCAGCTTTATTTTTTTTGCTGAGCATTGCTTTGGCTATTCGTGGTCTTTTATTGTTCCATATAAATGTCTGAATAGTTTTTTCCATTTCTGAGAAAAATGTCTTTGGAATTTTGATGGGGATTGCATTGAATTTGTATATCACTTTGGGTAGTATGGACATTTTCACTATGTTGATTCTTCCAATCCAAGAGCATGGAATATCTTTCCATCTTCTTGTATCCTCTCTAATTTCTCTCAACAGTGGTTTGTAGTTCTCATTATAGAGATTTTTCACCTCCTTGGTTAACTCAATTCCTAAGTATTTTATTTTTTTGGTGGCTATTGTAAATGGGCAGGCTTTCTTGATTTCTCCTTCTGCATGTTCACTAGTGGAGAAAATAAATGCTACTGATTTTTGTGTGTTGATTTTGTATCCTGCTACTGTGCTGAAATCATTTATCAATTCCAACAGTTTTTTTGTAGAGGTTTTAGGCTGTTCGATATATAGGATCATGTCATCTGCAAACAGGGACAGTTTGACTTCATCTTTTCCAATCTGGATGCCCTTTATTTCCTTCTCTTCTCTGATTGCTCTGGCTAGTACTTCCAACACTATGTTGAATAGGAGTGGTGAGAGTGGGCATCCTTGTCTAGTGCCTGTTCTTAAAGGAAAAGCTTTCAGCTTTTCCCCATTCAGGATGATATTGGCAGTGGGTTTGGCATATATGGCTTTAATTATGTTGAGATACTTTCCCTCTATACCTAACTTATAGAGGGTCTTTGTCATGAATGAGTGCTGAACTTTATCAAATGCTTTTTCAGCATCTATAGAGATGATCATATGGTCCTTGTGTTTGAGTTTATTAATATGGTGTATCACATTTATTGATTTGCGTATGTTGAACCAACCTTGCATCCCTGGGATGAATCCCACTTGATCGTGATGAATAATTTTTCGTATGTGTTGCTGTATTCTGTTTGCTAGTATTTTAGTGAGGATTTTTGCATCTATATTCATCAAGGATATCGGCCTGTAGTTTTCTTTTTTGGTTATATCTTTACCTGGTTTTGGTATCAGGATGATGTTTGCTTCATAGAATGAGTTTGGGAGATTTGCGTCCGTTTCAATCTTTTGGAATAGTTTGTAAAGAATCGGTGTCAATTCCTCTTTGAATGTTTGGTAAAATTCTGCTGTGAATCCATCTGGTCCTGGGCTTTTGTTTGTTGGGAGCCTTCTGATAACAGCTTCAATCTCCTTTATTGTTATTGGTCTGTTCAGATTTTCTACGTCTTCACGGTTCAGTTTTGGGAGCTTGTGTGTGTCCAGAAATTTATCCATTTCCTCCAGATTTTCAAATTTGTTGGCGTACAGTTGTTTATAGTAGTCTCGAATGATTCCTTGTATTTCAGATGAATCAGTTGTAATATCGCCTTTTTCATTTCTAATTTTTGTTATTTGAGTCTTCTCTCTTTTTTTTTTTGTTAGCCATGCTAATGGTTTGTCAATTTTATTTATCTTTTCAAAAAACCAACTTTTTGATTCGTTGATCTTTTGAATTGTTTTTTGGTTTGTATGTATGTGTGTGTGTGTGTGTGTGAGAGTGTGTGTGTGTGTGTGTGTGTGTGTGTGTGTGTGTATAAGAATACAGGCAACATGCTCCTAGAGCTGTACATCTTCTTGACAGAAAATTAATATACAGTGATTCTGGATATTGAGACCATTGCGCTAAATTTTTGTATACCTTCCAGATAATTATAGTTTCTCCTGTCATCAGGATGATAAAAAGAGAGCTTTCCCATCTCATAGAAACCTTTGGGGGTCATGCCAAGCTTTCTTGGTTTTCAAGAAACTATTAACTTTTAAACAGCCGCATGTTAAAGAAAATTGAAACAAAAGGAAGTCTTACTCTTCTAGCAAGAATATTTAACCTTAACTCATGTTAACATGTTCTTGTTCATGTTGTTCTCAATGTGATTATCATGAGCTTTCATCACGTTCATGTCTTTGTTCTAGGACGGATCCAAATAGAAGGCATTTTGCAGATCAATAAATAATTATCATATACAGCATTTATTTGTACCATTCCCTTCACTTACCTGTCCGCAGTCTGTCAACTGCATTTGGGCAGAATTTAGAATCTGAATGAACATAATTGCAAGTAGCTTGCCATGACCCCCAAAGGTTTCTATGAGATGGGAAAGCTCTCTTTTTATCATCCTGATGACAGGAGAAACTATAATTATCTGGAAGGTATACAAAAATTTAGCGCAATGGTCTCAATATCCAGAATCACTGTATATTAATTTTCTGTCAAGAAGATGTACAGCTCTAGGAGCATGTTGCCTGTATTCTTATACACACACACACACACACACACACACACACACACACTCTCACACACACACACACACACATATATACATATACATATAATATATATATATATATATTTACTCATTCAATCATTTATGGTGGGGTAGCTGTGGCTACCAAATAGAATAAGCTTCTGGAGTAGTAAAATATATCAGTGTCTTTAAAATGTGCACCTAATATAGGGAAAAACCTTACTTTAGGAATGAGAAATAAAAATCATTATTTCTGGGGGTAGATGGTTCCTGCCTGCTGTTAACATTCCATGTGGGTACATATCTATACCAATAGCTCACTTACAAAATGAAGGTTTTAGAATTACTCAGGATTCTGCAGTGAGCAAGCCATACTATATGAACAGTTCAGTGGAAATATACCAACAAATCACAAACAGCCACCTAAATCTCATGTGGTATCCTCCACTCATAATTTTTTTTCTGTAGGTTTGAAAGAAAGACAGAGGTTGTCACAGATCCAGCTTCCCAGGGATAGCCAAAAACACACAACCATAGCAAAACAGCAATTTATTTCAGGAGCTCTAACCATTGCAAATTTGTTGTACATATTCACATAGTAAATGCTCTGAGAAGTCCTGCAGGGATAACATGAGTATCCTAAATGTATTTGACTATTTTTTATATCACCTATTAATTTCCCACAGAGTGCATGGAAAATAAGACTGACTAGTTTTCCAGACTCCTGCCTCACTACTCTGCACCTTATAGATCACAGACACACGTCTCTCAATCTACACAGTGTTTGCACATGCTGTTCCTTTTACCTAGATTTTGTTTTGTTTTGCTCCTCTCTCTCAAATTCACTGTGATGAATTAAACTTTACTTGTAGTCCAAGTCACAGCTGAGCTATCACTTAGCCTGAGAAGTTTTCCTTAGCACTCCAATTATGCACTCCTGGGCTCTGGTTCTCCACTGAATCCAGTTTTTCTGTCATAGCTAAAATCACACTTCATTATCATTATATGTTTAATAATCTTACTTTCCTATTGAATGGTAAACTCTATATACTTGCATGCTCTGTTGTCTTATTCAATATTTTTGCTCCAGCATCTCATATGGTTCTTGCTCATCATAAGTACTAATAGGTATTTATTTATTAAATTGAAATGAATATCCCAAACCATTGGTTTAAAGAAATGTTCTTGGAGCTTTTAGACTAAGAGAGCTACATATTCTTGTTAAACTATTGTGCCTTTGGACCTGAGTGAGTTACATTATGCCACATCAATTGCTTTATTTTATTTTATTTCATTTCATTTTATTTTCATATGTGCCTTTCTTAAAATCACGGTATAGTTCACCAGATAAAGCCAGATGTTTTGGACTCTGGGAATGCAGTGCCCTGTTCTTGCTGTAACTCCATAACCTGTTCATCTCTCCCTGAAGATGTCTCACAATGTTTATTTCACATTTGTATTTAAGTAAATTGGTGTAGAAATGTTTATGCACTATACTTGAGAATTTCACAGTCCTCAAACTGCTTCGGTGCCCACTGGAATACCTACCAGCAGACTTGAGGATGGTTCCTTATTCTTACTCTGGTATATGTACATATACCAGATATGGGAAGTATAATTTGTTATATCCCAGGGGACTCTTAAAAACATAAAAGATCCAGATCATAACCTTCCTCACAAGAAGCAGGAAGCATCATCTTTGTGTAGCATAATCAGACAAACTGATGTTTTTTAAATGTGTTAATGGTATTGCTATGGAATAGGATCATGGCTGATGTCCTTATCAGCCTTTGTTCTTGGAATAGTTTGGTAACTCTGACATCCTTGAACAGTCTGTTGCAGGGCTTCGGTATCTCCAGACTATGTTGAATACTGACCCACATGATAGATAAACTTATTTATTCACTCAATAAATATTTTTGTGCACTGATTGATCATAGTGCTAGGTGCTGCACCTCTGGAACGAAGGTTGATTTATCTCTTAGAAGTATGAGAGGCTATAAAGATTGTGAAAGAGAAATGCTATAGGTATAAGTGAAAATGACAGAGGTGAAAGGAGAGTTGACCCTGGGCAACTACAATTCTTAGATTGCAGTTATAAAATAATACTTTTCCTTTAGCAAGGAGCAAAGTAGTACATGTATTTGGGAGTCAGTAGAAACTTTCTAACTTTGAAATCATCTCTTTAATGCTTTCCGGGAACTATATCTACATGTTTGCCTCTGCATGGTAAAAGGTATTTTCTAGAATATTTTTTATAGGGTTTAGATTAAGAGATGGTGTTATCTGTGGACTATCTGGAGCCCCAGCCTCATAACTGAATGTAAAAAATCAAATTGACTTAAAAGCAAAATAGACAAAACAACAACAAAAAACTAGAATTTAGGACATTTATATTGTATCATTTAGAAAAAAAGAATAAAATAAACTGAAAATAAAATGTAATAAGTTGTTCAGAGTGGCTGTCTATGAATGGTGAAATTATAGGTCATTTCTTCTTACTGCTATTATAAACTTTCAAAATTTTGTACAGTGGCAAAGTCTTATACATTTCAGATAAAGGTTATTGTTTCAATAGTAAAATTAAAATATGCAGTCATTTTATCATTGTAGAAAATATATAATACTTTTTTAAAAATTGCGATGAATTGTTTAGACTAAACATAGAGTATCAGCCACAATGTGAGGCTTTACCTCTGTACTATCACTGGGACAGGTTCTCTTACATCAGGGAGCATTAGAGTTTACAGATTTCAGCATGAATGTCCTGAGATTATCCTATAACTACTTACCCATCCCCACCCACCCTGTCCCTACCTCCATCTCTCTCTCTCACACACACACACACACACACACACACACACACACACACACACACACACACATTCTCTCTCTCTCTCTTTCCCCTCTCTCTCTCTGCTTGAGCTCCATTAAATCACAAAAACCTCTCTCCCTCAATTATCTTCTCTAACATCTCTACAGCCTTGCTTATAATACTACCTTCCAGATCCTTTGAACCACTCTCTCAGCCCATGTAAACACACTCAAAAACATGTAATTTTCACCCATAATAATAAGGCACACAGCTGTTGATGGTGACATACGTATGCATATATGGTATAATGTCTCACTATGAAAAAAACCCTATTCCTTTAGTATAAATAATAATGGAAAATGATTTACCCTGTTTATTCCCTGTATTCATATTTTATTTATTATTGCAATTAGTTGATGAATATCAGAAAGATGGAGTGCCATTTGCATTTTCTATGGATATGTTTCTCTTTTCTTCCTATTACCTTTCAGCTACCTATTAATTCATTTCACTAAAAAATAAGAAGAGGGCTTGGTGAAAGGCAGAATCTCTGTGCTATACATGCAAATCTTCTGTAAAGCTAAAATTATTTCCAAAGAATGATTGAAAGAAATGAGAAAGGGAGAAAAGGAAGAGCAGAAGGAAGGATATGAGGAAGGGAAAGGAAAGGGAGAGGGTGAAGAAAAACCAAAGTGTGTGGTTTTAGAGACCAAGAGACAGTGGCTCTTCATACATTAACAGTACAATCATTACGCCTGCATTTGTTTGTGTCTGATGGTCTATAGCAATCAGTTTTTAGTATTGAGGTACAGCGTTAATTAGGGCCTATGCACCTCCAAGTCAATTACATTTGGTTTATTAATGCATAATTCAATATTGTTATGTATAGCAGAACACATAAAAGGATTTTTAAATTCTATCTTCTAATGTGGCCTGAATTATTTCAAGGAAACACCCACTGTCAAGTGAGTGAAAATGAATAATTATGGGAGCCCTAAAACCCCACAGTTGAGCAGACAAGACAGCTGCTATTATTAAGCACTCCAAATTGAAAGTATGGATTCTATCATTACAAGAACAAAGACAGTGCTGTGATAATTCTGGAAACACTATAGCTTCCATTTTTACTAATGCTTTTGGTAGGATATTTAAAGCCACAAAAGGTTAAGACAGAGAGCTCAATTTCTGTATCTTGTTACTCACTTAGATAAATGCATTTTTCTACTGATTGTAGTCATAACAGAGCTTGCAATCCCTGCAACCTCATGATAAGAAAGCACTGATTTGGGCAAGAAATTAAACGATAATAAACACAGTGTAGACTCAGTGGGGGTGATATTGTTTAGTGTCAGTAGTGATTGAAACTGCCTTCTAGATGACTGAAGCTTTGTTGGCCTCGTCTGTTTATATTAATTTCTCCTTTTCAAAGGCCATTATCTTAAATTGCATGTTATATAACTTGTGCCGCCTCCCTCCAGCCCACAGCACCACTTCTAAAGCAACTTGATGATGCATATTGTAGGAAAAAAAAAAATCGTTCCTAGGATCAGCATCCAAGGAGATTACAATCTTGAGACTGTAATGGGAATGGATTAAACTTTGTACAATTTCCTTTTGTCATGTGAATTGAATCCCGTTGTGCTATTTTCTATACTCCTTTCAAATTTTGTCACAAAAATGATCTAAGAAAGTGTTAGCACTGCTTAAGCAACCCTGGCCTGGTTTTAACCCAGTCAGGATCTTACAGTTTGACTGGCTCTGAATTTTCCTTGCCTGAGAAAACAGAGCAAGAAGAGTAGGGCAGACCCACCCAACAAATGATGGAACAAGTAAAAGGTCATTGTCCCTTGGCTCAGGCAGGCTTAACAAGGACATTCAATGATCTTCATGTTGATCTCAGGCAAAAAAAAAATATTGAAAGGGAAGAGGAAATGTTGCAACATAAATCCAATCTTGTTGACAGCAATTGAGCCCCTCTGCAAGAGAGAAAACGAAACAGTACAAAGGTCCTTCACTCTCAACGCAGCTTCAGGTTTTCAGATTCTGACCACAGACCCTTTCTCAGATGTTGACTTTCCACGTTTTCATTACCTTGGAAGTTAAGATGAAGTCATTCAAATGTTGATGGGGTCCACAGACTTTGATATTGCCTTCAATTGACCAACACCAAAAGAGAAAACACAAACATGCCTATTAAGAAGGAGAATAAGAGAATCACTTCCTCTGAACTTGATTTTGTTTTGATCTCTAGAGTGTCTTTGATGTCAGGCAGAGCTGCTACATGCAATGCACAGTCTTTGGTACTTTGGTTGCATGCAAATTAAACTCATTTGGTTGAAGTCTAAAAGTAGAATATTTTTGCTATTTATTTTATATTGATTTCAAGTAATTCCATGACCACTAACAAATAACTAATCTCTCTGAATAAAATCCATAAAATTTGTCATATTAAGGTATGCATGGATTAAAAAACAAACAAAAAACCTACATGCTTTAGCTTAGCTGAAACCTAAAGTTGTTCATCTTTTATTATGTGATCCTAAGTGGCTTAGTCCATTCCACTCATGTTTTGTTTTAGAATAATTCACTTGTAGGCACATGTATTTCACAGAACATACAATTAGGGATCAGGAAACCAAGGCTATAGGCAATAAAATCTTGGATCAATGAGCTATTTTTACCACGTGATATCAGAGATCAGCATTATCTTTTGGACCAGATTTTGGTCTGTGCTTTTTTCTCAAGACCAGCTCAGAAAGAGTCCTTGAAATCTTAGTCCTATCACACATCACTAAAAGGAATGCTGGATGTTTCTGGACAGACATTTACCAACAGAGAGACCATCTTTCAGGTCTACTTTACTTGGTTTTATACTTCCATGCTTGGGTTGACTCGAAATCCTGAATAGGCACAGGTTATGCTACCATATGGTACCCCTACCAGAATGGTCACAACTGACCTGAAGGGCATTCCATTCAGAACTTACCCCTTTCCTCCACACCCCCAGGATTTTCCCTAAAAATAAGAATTGATGGGATGAAAAAGCAAACTAATAATATTAACTAACATTTACTGAGTGCTTGTCCTGTGTTAGACACTCTGTGAGCACTTGATAGGTGAACCTCCTTACAACTCTGTGTCACTTATAAGGGAGATAGTATTATTGTCCCATTTTGTAGAAAACTGAGGCTTGAGCAAGATACTTATTTTATCCATGTTGGCATAGATAAGAAGTAGGCAATCTAGGTCCAGAATTGATGCGTAACCACTAATTTTACTGCCTTTCTACACTACCCCTGTTCCTTATATTAGACTATCTCATTAGCTCATTAACTGACAAATAGGAGTAGTTGTCCAAAACCTTGTAAAACTTTAGTTAATTTTGACTAAACTTTCATTTAAACAACCATGTTGTTGAGAGGTATTGAGGCACCATGATTCAGGGCAGTTGCTATATCTCTACAGATGACTGGATCATTTTTATTTATTCCAGGAGCCAAAGTATTCCATGTGCTACCACAAGAAAAGAAACAGATAACTTTAAATATAGGTAGAGATATTAATATACATATAGACACAGACATTAGATCACACACCTAAACTAGAAGTTGGAAAATTTCTTTTGTGCAATCATAACTACATAATAGTCTGAAAACAATGTTAATTTAAATGCCTATCTCTCAAACTTATAGTTAAAACTGATCGTTGTGCTCCATTATTTTGGATCATAATGCATAGCAGCCGCTTGGAGACCTGGAAAAAGTCTTCTTTTCCTAGTATTCTAATCCTATACATTGGGATTACAGTAGTTCCCCCTTACCTGTGGTTTTGTTTTCCACAGTTTCAGTTACCATAGTCAACAGAGGTCCAAAAATATTAAATGAAAAATTTCAGAAATAAACAATTCATAAATTTTAAATTGGACATCATTCTGGGTAGCTTCTCCCCGCTCCCTTCAACATGAATCATCCCTTTGTCCAGTGTATCCACACTGTATATGCTACCCTGTTAGTCAACAACATTATCTGCTCCTCAAATCCATCCATCAACATGGTCAATGCTCATCACATAGACATTTTATTATCTTATGTAAGAAGGGTGAGCACAGTACAATAAAATATTTTGAGAAAGAGAGAGAGACCACATTCACATAATTTTTATTACAGTATATTGTTATAACTATTCTATTTTGAGTTATTGTTGTTAATTTCTTACTGTGCCTAATGTATAAATTGATCTTTATCATAGGTGTGTATGTACAGGTAAAAACATAGTATGTATAGGATCTGGTACTATCCACAGATTCAGGCATCCACTGGGGGTCTTGGAAGATATCCACAGAGGATAAGAGGACTTCTGCATTATTTTTGATATGTGGACTGCCGAGTACATCAAGGTTATATGGAAACAAAACTAGATCAATGCACAGAAACTCAGTGGAAACTGAGATAGTTCCATTTAATAGCTCTTGCCCTTTAGGAATCTCCATAACTTATAATGGCACATCAAAACTTTAATAATCCTCCAAAATCTTGCAACAGAGATTAGCATTTCCTAAAACACAGTATTTTATTACATTATTCTTTTTCCTTAAACCACTGTCAATTTCTTAAATAAAAAATAACAAATGAACAATTCTGTAGAAATAATTGTCTCTGAATTTTGGAGAGCTAGGAATTGTTGATATATTTTTAAAAAATAGTGATATGGTCTTAGTAACCAATATGTGTAATAAATAATGACATATAAATTACTTTATTATAGAATAGACTGTTGTCATTTGGAATTATGGTTTAATTTCCTTTTAGCAATGAGGGTAGTATTGCATATGTGGGGAGTTTTAGAGTTTTATGGAGGCCATTTTTTGGTTATATAAATGATGAGTGTGCTATGGCATTTAGTGAGTGAAAACAATAAATGCAAAATGTCCTGCAAATACATGGCTTGTCCCATACAACTTTTAAATATTTCCCCAAATATTTAGGTGCAGGCATCAGAGAAAATCTTATCTTCTACTCTAGTTGTGCGATTGTTTTAATAAAATTACTTTCCCTTTATTTCTTAAAATTATTAAAGCTAGGATATTACATTAATTTTTTTAGAATTGCATAGTTGGTAGTTTTGTTATCTATTAATTTCATTTCAGAAAAGTAAAGACTATATTACAAAATATTTGTTATAAAAAGATTTTTTTAATGCTGAGATCTATAGGGTAAAGATGAAGGCATTGTAAGACAGAAAAGCATGAGATTGAATCTTGAAAACTCCTAATCTAGACTATGCCCAAAAACATATTCTTACAGCAATTTATGAGGGGTAAAAATGGCTGATGTCATGTTTTAGTTTCCGGGTTTAGTTTAGTAGCTTAACCTTCTCAGCTGTCTTAGTGAACCAAGGAGATGAATATTGATTTCAGTGATATTTTCAACAGCAACTAAGAGTACAGTTTAGAACTGTTTAGGGAAAAGTTTTTCACGGGTATTTGTTTACGCCAGGTTTTCGTTGAGTGTGGCTGCCAGTAGTGGTGTTCTCACATCCTCTTTAGCCCCTCTTGTGAATTACCCATGACATTTCCAAGTGGAACTCTCTAAAGTTAAAGCAACATCTAAGAAAATCAGTCTAGAAATACTTGATTTATCAGCTATAATTTCCAAGTATAATTTCCTTTGTATTTTAGCCCATCTGGGCTGTATGAGTGAAGTCTTGCCCAAAAGTGTGACCTTTGAATAAGCTTTAAATACTCAGTGGGCCAGATGGAACATTTGTTCAAGAGCATCAAAGAAGCCTCTTTTTAGAGAACGATCAAGATGAGGGCACATGTAACCATCCCTGGTGGGATTCTGTCCACCTTCTTAATAATTCAATCAACTGTGTAATTATAAAGCTTAGAATATACTTACCTTTGTGTCCTTTTTTACTTATTAAACAAACATTGACATCTAGCTATATGCTACAGAATTATCTTCAAAGAATGCCTTTTTATCAGTTCTATTTTCTCTGAAGCCAAAGAATAATTAATGCAGATACGATGTAACTCAAGAGAAAACATCTTATTAATTAAAATCCTGAGTTGAACAGCATAAGATTGTTTCTAAATAGTAGCTTAATAGTAATTTCTACAAACAGAAATATGTATGAACTTATGAAGTGTTCAATAACTTGTTGCTTGAATGAATGAATAAAATAATTAATGAATAAATACATCTCTGGAGTTTTTGCAAGTACTAAATAAAACTCCATTCTGGAGATGTGAGTTAAGCTAAAACATAAAGAAGCTTCAAAATATGATTTTTCTTATAAACAAAAAGTTAATAATATTAATTTAAATAAATAATTATAAAATTTAAATATATTTGGTACTTTCTATGTTTCCCAGTTACTATTATTCAAAATTTTTATAAATATTAGCTCACTTTACTCTCACAAAAACTCCACAACATGAGTGTCCCATTTTACTAAAGATCTTGCTAAGTGTATTGTCCTAGGTCACATGTCAACTAGTATACATTAAAAGAAAAATTCTATTGAGTGCTTTGAGTGAGGAAATCAGGTGTATTGGTGAAAATTCAGAATGACAGATGTGTAATAGTTAAGATTCTTGCAGAAAGCACTGGAAACATAAGCAAAAAGGCTGTGAGGTTTCCATATTGTTTTGTAGACCCCAAGGGTAGGATAATGGCCAGAAATGTGGAAGGACCATTCTCAAGAATTAGCTCTCAGGAGCCCCACAAGATTTTTTTCTATTTCTGATGTCTGCCTCTCTCTGTTTGTCTGCAGCATTCCTCTTTCTCTTTCTCTTCTCCCCAGTTCACATGACTATCCACGGTTTTCAAGCTGATTTATTGTAATTCTAATTACAAGAAGCAATTAACATTCTCCCAGTTCAAATTTCAAATTCCTGGAGAAGGATCTTTAATTGTTCAGATTAGGTCAAGTATCCACTCCTATTCCAATCAACTGTGTACAGTTGAAAGTGTCTGTCCCTCCTCTGTCCTCAGCCATCTGCTATCTGGCTGTGAGTCACACAGAACAAGCATGGCTGCTGGGAGCCACTCCCATGACCATGTGCAGCAATAGTGTCCAGAATTTCAGACAGATACTACTAGGTATCAACTTCAAGAATGGTGCATTTAAGATGTCACATATTCAGCAGAGAGTTGCTAGTTCTTAAGATAGGTCCCTCACGCACACATCAGTCTAGAGTGTGTGGAATCATTTTACTGAATCTGGGTCAGACTGTCAGTTTTTCTGGTCATAAAGTACATGTGATCAGCTTATCAATACATAGTATTTCAGGTTCTAGGGGATTAACATTAAACTAACTTAACAGGAGACAGCTGAAAAGAAAAGAAAACAAAACAAAACAAATAGAAAACAAAAAACCTCAGCCCCAGTATAACACAGTGAAAACTAGGTCTCAATCAAGACTTGTGACTGATCCAGGATGTAAGACCTTGGAAGACCAAGTTATAGAACAGCTGTTTGATTAAAAAAAAAAAAAGAGGCACAGTCACGTCATCTAATCACTGCCAGGTGAATTATTCTCTTCCTATTTCTATGTAGATAAGCAGGGCCGATCTCTAGGACTGGGGAGCAGCCGCCACTAGGTAGTATAGGATAAACACCAAAAATTATTTTCCTTCTCCTTGTATGCAGTCAGTCTTCTCCCAGTAAAAATTGCTTTATTTACATTCCAGGCCTAATGCCATTGTGATTCTCCCAGAATACTTCCTGGTGCTCCTCAACAAATTGTTTGCAAACATCTCTTGACAGAAATAATCTTTCATAGGGTACAGAGTTGACTATCAAATCTTATGTACAATATGTTATGGTCAAATCAAAGACCTAAATAAGAAATGAAGTCAAGAATCAAGAAATGGGTGGGATCAGAATTAAAGTATAAGAAGCAGTGAGAATGCCCCAAGATATCTGCCACAAATGCTACTGGTATCAGCAGTGTCTAGAGTACGTCTGGAGGTGCCAGGCTGGATGAAACTACGTGATAAAGATGTACCTCTGTGAATACAACATAGTGTGGGGTTACCGAGAACCAATCCAAGGAATTATGAGGAAGCAATCGTACACAACCCACCAAAATAGTTGCCTTTGGTTGTACGAGTGGTATAATTCACAGATCTGAGAACCACTTCACATGTTAGTCATTATAGATGCGTATATTTATGGTAAATGTACAGTACATAATATGAACATACCTTAAGGAAAGGGTGCCTTTTTCAAATTCACGTAAAGTTGCTATACAGGCTCAAATGGTGCCATCATTTTTGTATAGGTAGAATGCAAATGAGGTTAAAGGCTACAAAGGAAATCCAGGTAGCTCTCATCAATGTTAACAACAGTATTTTTCAAGAAGAGGCAATATATCATGTACTGGGCAGAAAATCAGGCGTTTAACCTTTCATCTACAATCAATGTAGACCACCCAGTAAGTTATCCACCTAGCCATACTAACCAGCACTAGGTAGCTCATGATTTTGGTTAAATAGATTCTGAACCCACAACCAAATTCACAATAGTTAAAATTTCTATTTTCATAGTAAAAAATGTTTCTGTTTATTTAAAATTCTAAAGAAACCCTTCACTTCTCTCTCTCTCTCCCCGCCTCCCGTCTCTTTCCTTGTGGTGCACTGGACATCCTGTGCTTTTTAGAATTTCTCTGAATTTTATTCAAGTATGTGATTTCTGTAGGTAGAGAGAGACTAAGGAGAGAAAGGGAGACCAGAGAGCCACCTCAGCAACTGGGCTGGAATGTTTCAAATTCCTGCCTCCATTGACAGTGCTTTAACAGCAAGGTTCCTATCACCCTTATTGTGGGATTGACTAACCTATGGTTTATTTCATAATTTGAAAGTGAAACTAAGGGTAATGAAAATTCCCTCTATCTTGAGGGGCTTGGAGATGTGCATCTTCCCATGGGAGGTTCTGCAGCAGGTGTGAAACTGAGGGGCTATTGCTGTGGGCTGTTCGTCACTCTCTGTGTAAGTTGAAAAGTTCTCTATTCCCACTATCAGTAGTAGATTTGTAATCATTATTAAGTCTACTGGAGATTTGGCCACTCTGATGGATGTCTTCTCAATTTCATGTTGTGGGCTCTTGCTTTTCTCCCCTTCCTTCTGGAAAATATTTTACATAAAAATCTAGCCTTAATGTATCTGCTAGGATGTTTACATCTGATGTTGACACTGGTTTCAATCTTTAATGTCAAATGAATAGTTAATTAACCATAATGAGCCAAGCACACCAGTACCAATTCAGCTTACTTCATCCCCACTGGATTTTATGGCAAAGATGATCAGACGATGCATGGTTAAATACTGGGGTATACTTTTTCCTCTAATATATGGGATGATGCATTTGGGAGCTATACATTTAAAGGTATTACTTTGTTATAGAGGCCTGGAGGTTTTGTCCTAGGTTTTTTTGTGTGTCTTAGATTTTTGACTTAGAGATATTCCATCAGTGGATGGAAAATGTAGAGTAATCCTCAAACATCTTTGCCATGTCTGTCTAACAGTAACCCCACAACAGAAAATGTTGTCTGTACCACTACAGTGTCATTGGCAACTCTCATAAGGGGAATTCCATGCATAATCAACAGATTCCATACATTTATTTCTTATCCAGTGAACTTCTGGTGAATATACAAGGGTACTTCAAAAAGTTTGTGGAAAAATAGAATTAAAGATAATGCAAATCCTTTCATGAACTTTTTGAAGTACCCTAACATAAGAAAGAAATAATCATATTTCCATGTGTTTATTGTTTAGCTTCTAAAAAACTCTTGAGTTTAAGACATAAATATATTAGCTATAAATATCCATAACATAATTTGGCCTGAAGAAATACCTTCAGAGTTCTGACATTACTTTTATTATTGTGATTCCTTCAGCTTTAAATAAAAATTTATGTTGTTTTTAAGTATTTACCATCTCTTTGTTTCTCTGATTGCTGCCTCTGTTCACATTTTCATTGTAGTTTTTTAAATATATTGTGCTTATTGCTTATTTTAGAAAATTTTGAGAATCTTAGAAACAAGCATGGATAATATTGATGAGTTATATCCCTGAGAGAGAGAGAGAGAGAGAGAGAGAGAGAGAGAGAGATCTCCACAGGAAGCAGATCCTTCACAAAGGTTTTTTTTAGGGGGTCTTTTTAGTTTATCATTGGATCCCCAGAAAGTAAAGGTTAAAAGCTTTTAAAAATTTTGTCTCGTTCAGTTGAGTTTAATGCTTTTTAAAAAGCTTAGACTATTTCTTCTCAATTTGCATGTTTTCTTATTGCTCTGACAGTAAGTGGGAAGCAACCTAGAAAATTGTGAAAAAGTATATGCTTGTTATGGATGAGTCTGAGATTCCCATAAGCAGTTTCATTTTCTAACTTCTGAGATCAATTTCTTATAATGACATTGAATGAAAACCTATTAATGCATCAGTAGTAAGCTATAAAGCTGCCTATTCTACCAAGCATATCTTACATTAACTATCATTTGTACTTTACCCCATTAGGAAGTGTATTTAGTTGTATTACAACTAATTTATTGAATGACACTAAAGAAAAGCCTAAATATTAAGATTGCCTTTTTGTGTGTATCAAAGGTCCTGGTTCTAATTGGAGAGCCAACAGCATCTTTCTATTAAAAGACTAGCTACCCAGAGGGTAAAGAGAGCACAGAAAAGCATTTTTAGTCAGTAGATCAATGACAGTGTACCTAGTGGTTGAAGCCTTGGGCTTTGGCAATAAGACCACCTGGTTGCAAATACCAGCTTCTTCATTTAAATCCCATATGCTCTTGAGCAATGTACTTAATCTTTCCATACCTTGGTTTCCTCATCTGTAAAATGGGTATAATAATAGTACGTAGAATTAGTGTGAACATTTCGTGCCAAGTTGTTGAACAGTGAGCACTGATGAATGTTAACTACTATATACAATAAGTACACACCGCTTAGAGAAGTTGGACTTACCCCATTAGGAGCCTGGATTAACTTTCCTTTCTCTGTGGTAAAAAGAGGGGAGTTATTTTTAATTTAAAAGAATCCTACAACGATAAACCTGTGTTAAAAAATGGAACATAGAGCTTCATCACCAAAAGCCTACAATGAAGTCTGAGTGGATGAACCAGGAAATCCTCCCAACCAGAAGACTTGATGATTTTCCCCAAGTTTTGAGATCATTGGAGTGGGACATGAAAAGACTGCAAAGATAAATTGACAAATAGGGGAAATTATTTGATGACAAATTCTTAAAGAAGAAAAAGAATTCCAGTTGTTATATTCCTTCCTCTAATAGAAATTCTAGCCAAACAGAGAGGGTTGGCTTTGTCACAGCAGATCTAGAAATGTACCTAGAAAGATTCTTGAGTTCTGCCATATCCATTAAAATCTACCCATTATGCTCCCAGTGACTGGAAGGATTTTCAGATTCTATTTTCTGAAAGAAACAATCTTGATGCCAGCTCAATATGAACATGCAGGTTACTACTCAGGCCACAGAAAGTCAATCTTTAGTTGAATGACTGAAGTCCTGATTCCATAACCTCCTTCTGCTTTTCCTTTTTTCTACCTTTTTCTTCAGGGTCCAGAATCCATCCTGCTTCAATACTTTGTGTTTAAAGTTCCATCCTAATAGGAATATGTTAGATCCTTACACTCTTCAAAAAGGAGCAGCTACAAAATAAACAAATGTCTCACTGCTAATATTGAGTGCCTCTTCTAGAAAAATCCTAATGCTTGAGTATGATTAAAAAAAAGAAAAAAGACTGTTACAACAGTGAGGATGTAAAGGGCAAAGACAGAGAGAATCACATCCTGGCATATCTGATAAAGAAGTAGAAGCAGAAATTTTCTAAGGTCATGCTCAACCCTGATATTCCATGACTATACTTCTTTCATCTGTACAGAAAAAAATGCAGCTTCATTTACACTAAAGCCAGGACCTTGTATTTAATCACCCACAGTTTGCCCAAAAATCAGTTAGTAAATAAGGGATCAGTGTTTCTGTCAATTTTAAAAGAGATTTTTGAGTGATCTATGTGTGTAGATTATATGGGGTAAAGGTAAAGAGAAGAGGGAGAAAAGGAAGAGAATTAAAGAAAAGGAAAGAAAAACTAAAATAAACACTGACTATTTAAAAATGCAGAGAACTAATCTTACTATATTTTAAGGTAATTTCTATGTTGCACATGATTTAGGTATATTGTTTGGCACTATTTTTTTCCCTCTATGTTGCATTGCACTATTTAAAAAGAAAAGAAAACCCCTTTATTTTTTTTTTCCATTTTAGATTGAATAATTTGGTGTAATGCCTCAAAAGTGAAATTTAATCTCACATGACCTTCAAGGTCTTTTTGATCTCTACCGTTCAAGATGCTAGAAGTCTGAGAAATGCTAAACACGCATCCCAAATCTGCCATGACCAAGTCGATTTCAGATTTCTATTGTTACCAAGCTTGTGGACTAGATGGATACGAGCTTCGTAGAGTGGTTTATAATTTATCTGGTTGTCTTTCTGTGCTTAATCTGTCTGTGGGAGTGACAGCTTGACATAATCACTAGCTTCAAATAAGTAATTCCATTCACTATCAGTTTTTAATTTTATTTCCTCATTCCTTTATTGATGCAGTAAAATGCTGGTTAATCTGCAGAGCCCAGGCAAGCCCAGTGTTGTCAGTATTAATTTCACACTACTGCATCTTCATGTTTGGTCCTATACAATAATTAAAGGAAATCATTATAAAGTTGAAATTAAGCTGGAAGTATAATCCTTGGTTTTAGTTTGCATGAAGCCAATAAATGATTCATAGCAATCTTTATTATTTTCTTCACATAGCCAAGTACTTTCTTGTCTAGTAAAATGTGTAGCCATGTGCATTTCTTTGTTTTATATTTCAGTGTCTTTTATTTTATAATGTGCAACCTCCCCATCAAAAAAAAACCTTTTCTATAGGCCTTTTAACTTTACTGAGAAGACTTACATTTGTTAAAAGCAGTGGTGTTCTAAATGTGTTCCCCGGAGGAGCAGCAGCAAAATCACATGGGGTTTTCCTAAAATGCAAATTCTACCAAATCAGAAACTCTAGGGGTGGGACCCAGCAATCTGTGTTTTAACAAGCCTTCTGAGAATCTCTGATGTTTGCTGAAGTTTGAGAACCACTCTATTAGCTTTTAAAGCCTTTCACGTTCTACACCTACTTCAGTCCTCATGACAGCCTGAAGAGTGGCATCGTTAACCACATTTTATACATAAAAAATGGAGGCTCAGGAAAGTTGCTTAAATTCATGAAGCTGGTAAATTGTAGAGTCAGTATTCAAACCTGGAATTCCACACTGTTTTTTTCTATCACATTAATGGATTTCAGAAATACTTCAAAGGAAATATCATTATGGATACCCAATATATAAATTCGATAAAATTAGATATTTCTTTTACTGAAATGAAGTTAGACGGGAATAGAAAGCCACATTCATTTACTCCTACCCCCATGCCCCATCCCCCACACACTCACCTATTCCCTTAGCCATCTATTAGTGAATATTTCAAACCATAACATTGCAGGCTTCACCTTGAATTCTATCTAGACTGGTAAGTGCCGTGAATGTCATGGTAAAGAATTTGAGCTTTACCTATAAATCAATCATTCCACTTTTCTGGAACAATTGGATCCTTTGTATAGAGATAGGACCAGAATTTTTTTTTTTTTTTTTTTTTTTTTTTTTTTTTTTTTTTTTTAATTTTATTTTGTCGATATACATTGTAGCTGATTAATGCTCCCCATCACCAAAACCTCCCTCCCTTCTCCCTCCCCCCCTCCCCCCCAACAATGTCCTTTCTGTTTGCTTGTTGTATCAACTTCAAATAATTGTGGTTGTTATATCTTCTTCCCTCCCCCCCCCGATTTGTGTGTGTGTGTGTGTGTATGTGTGTGTGTGAATTTATATATTAATGTTTAGCTCCCTCCAATAAGTGAGAACATGTGGTATTTCTCTTTCTGTGCCTGACTTGTTTCACTTAATATAATTCTCTCAAGGTCCATCCATGTTGTTGCAAATGGCAGTATTTCATTCGTTTTTATAGCTGAGTAGTATTCCATTGTGTAGATGTACCACATTTTCCGTATCCACTCATCTGATGATGGGCATTTGGGCTGGTTCCAACTCTTGGCTATTGTAAAGAGGGCTGCGATGAACATTGGGGAACAGGTATACCTTCGACTTGATGATTTCCATTCCTCTGGGTATATTCCCAACAGTGGGATGGCTGGGTCGTATGGTAGATCTATTTGCAATTGTTTAAGGAACCTCCATACCATTTTCCATAGAGGCTGCACCATTTTGCAGTCCCACCAACAATGTATGAGAGTTCCTTTTTCTCCGCAGCCTCGCCAGCATTTATCGTTCATAGTCTTTTGGATTTTAGCCATCCTAACTGGGGTTAGATGGTATCTCAATGTGGTTTTGATTTGCATTTCCCGGATGCTGAGTGATGTTGAGCATTTTTTCATATGTCTGTTGGCCATTTGGATATCTTCCTTAGAGAAATGCCTACTTAGCTCTTTTGCCCATTTTTTAATTGGGTTGCTTGTTTTCTTCTTGTAAAGTTGTTTGAGTTCCTTATATATTCTGGATATTAATCCTTTGTCAGATGTATATTTTGCAAATATTTTCTCCCACTCTGTTGGTTGTCTTTTAACTCTTTTAATTGTTTCTTTTGCTGTGCAGAAGCTTTTTAGTTTGATATAATCCCATTTGTTTATTTTTCCTTTGGTTGCCCGTGCTTTTGGGGTCGTATTCATGAAGTCTGTGCCCAGTCCTATTTCCTGAAGTGTTTCCCCTATGTTTTCTTTAAGAAGTTTTATTGTCTCAGGGTGTATATTTAAATCCTTAATCCATTTTGAGTTGATATTAGTATACGGTGAGAGGTATGGATCTAGTTTCATTCTCCTGCATATCGATATCCAGTTATCCCAACACCACTTGCTGAAGAGGCAGTCCCTTCCCCAGTGAATAGGCTTGGTGCCTTTGTCAAAGATCAGATGGCAGTAAGTGTGTGGGTTGATTTCTGGATTCTCTATTCTATTCCATTGGTCAGTGTGTCTGTTTTTATGCCAGTACCATACTGTTTTGGTTATTATAGCTTTGTAGTATAGCTTAAAGTCAGGTAGTGTTATGCCTCCAGCTTTATTTTTTTTGCTGAGCATTGCTTTGGCTATTCGTGGTCTTTTATTGTTCCATATAAATGTCTGAATAGTTTTTTCCATTTCTGAGAAAAATGTCTTTGGAATTTTGATGGGGATTGCATTGAATTTGTATATCACTTTGGGTAGTATGGACATTTTCACTATGTTGATTCTTCCAATCCAAGAGCATGGAATATCTTTCCATCTTCTTGTATCCTCTCTAATTTCTCTCAGCAGTGGTTTGTAGTTCTCATTATAGAGATTTTTCACCTCCTTGGTTAACTCAATTCCTAAGTATTTTATTTTTTTGGTGGCTATTGTAAATGGGCAGGCTTTCTTGATTTCTCGTTCTGCATGTTCACTATTGGAGAAAAGAAATGCTACTGATTTTTGTGTGTTGATTTTGTATCCTGCTACTGTGCTGAAATCATTTATCAATTCCAACAGTTTTTTTGTAGAGGTTTTAGGCTGTTCGATATATAGGATCATGTCATCTGCAAACAGGGACAGTTTGACTTCATCTTTTCCAATCTGAATGCCCTTTATTTCCTTCTCTTCTCTGATTGCTCTGGCTAGTACTTCCAACACTATGTTGAATAGGAGTGGTGAGAGTGGGCATCCTTGTCTAGTGCCTGTTCTTAAAGGAAAAGCTTTCAGCTTTTCCCCATTCAGGATGATATTGGCAGTGGGTTTGGCATATATGGCTTTAATTATGTTGAGATACTTTCCCTCTATACCTAACTTATAGAGGGTCTTTGTCATGAATGAGTGCTGAACTTTATCAAATGCTTTTTCAGCATCTATAGATATGATCATATGGTCCTTGTGTTTGAGTTTATTAATATGGTGTATCACATTTATTGATTTGCGTATGTTGAACCAACCTTGCATCCCTGGGATGAATCCCACTTGATCGTGATGAATAATTTTTCGTATGTGTTGCTGTATTCTGTTTGCTAGTATTTTAGTGAGGATTTTTGCATCTATATTCATCAAGGATATCGGCCTGTAGTTTTCTTTTTTGGTTATATCTTTACCTGGTTTTGGTATCAGGATGATGTTTGCTTCATAGAATGAGTTTGGGAGATTTGCGTCCGTTTCAATCTTTTGGAATAGTTTGTAAAGAATCGGTGTCAATTCCTCTTTGAATGTTTGGTAAAATTCTGCTGTGAATCCATCTGGTCCTGGGCTTTTCTTTGTTGGGAGCCTTCTGATAACAGCTTCAATCTCCTTTATTGTTATTGGTCTGTTCAAATTTTCTACATCTTCACGGTTCAGTTTTGGGAGCTTGTGTGTGTCCAGAAATTTATCCATTTCCTCCAGATTTTCAAATTTGTTGGCGTATAGTTGTTTATAGTAGTCTCGAATGATTCCTTGTATTTCAGATGAATCAGTTGTAATATCGCCTTTTTCATTTCTAATTTTTGTAATTTGAGTCTTCTCTCTTCTTTTTTTTGTTAGCCATGCTAATGGTTTGTCAATTTTATTTATCTTTTCAAAAAACCAACTTTTTGATTCGTTGATCTTTTGAATTGTTTTTTGGTTTTCAATTTCATTCAGTTCTGCTCTGATCTTAATGATTTCTTTCCGTCTGCTAACTTTAGGATTGGATTGTTCTTGTTTTTCTAGTTCTTTAAGGTGAAGTGTTAGGTTGTTCACTTGCCATCTTTCCATTCTTCTGAAGTGAGCATTTAATGCAATAAATTTTCCCCTCAATACTGCTTTTGCAGTATCCCACAGGTTTTGGTATGATGTATCATTGTTTTCATTAGTTTCAATAAACTTTTTGATTTCCTGCTTGATTTCTTCTTGGACCCATATGTCATTAAGTAGAATGCTGTTTAATTTCCATGTGTTTGTATAGTTTCCAGAGTTTTGTTTGTTATTAATTTCTAGTTTTAATCCATTGTGGTCTGAGAAGATACATGGGATAATTCCAATTTTTTTGAATTTATTGAGACTTGATTTGTGACCTAATATGTGATCTATCCTGGAGAATGATCCATGTGCTGCTGAGAAGAATGAATATTCTGAGGTTGTTGGGTGGAATGTTCTGTAGATATCTGCCAATTCCAATTGGTCTAGAGTCTTGTTTAGATCTTGTGTTTCTCTACTGATTCTTTGCCTAGATGATCTGTCTAATATTGACAGTGGAGTGTTCAGGTCCCCTGCTATTATGGTATTAGTGTCTATTTCCTTCTTTAGGTCTAATAGAGTTTGTTTTATAAATCTGGCTGCTCCAACATTGGGTGCGTACATATTTATGATTGTTATGTCTTCTTGATGGATCAGTCCTTTTATCATTAAGTAGTGTCCCTCATTGTCTCTTTTTATGGTTTTTAGTTTAAAGTCTATTTTGTCAGATATAAGAATAGCCACTCCAGCTCGTTTTTCTTTTCTGTTTGCATGGTAAATCTTTTTCCATCCTTTCACTCTTAGTCTGTGTGAATCTTTATGGGTGAGGTGGGTCTCTTGTAGGCAGCATATAGTTGGGTCCTGCTTTTTGATCCAGTCAGCCAGTCTGTGTCTTTTAATTGGGGAATTTAAGCCTTTAACATTAAGAGTTGTTATTGAAAGGTGTTGATTTATTCCTAGCATTTTATTGGTTGTTTGGTTGTCTTAGGTGTCTTTTGTTCCTTGCTTTCTGATTTACTGTTTGGTTTCTTTGTTTGTTGGTTCCTTAGGTTGTAGATACTGTTTTTGTTAGCTTGTTTTCTCTTCATGAATGCCATTTTTATTATACTAGCGGGTTTAGATTTTTCTTAGGTTTTTATGGCAGTGGTAGTTATTTTTCAGGAACCAAACCCAGTACTCCCTTGAGGATTTCTTGTAAGGGTGGTCTTGTGGTAGTGAACTCCCGCAGTTTTTGTTTGTCTGAGAAATATACTATTTGCCCCTCATTTCGGAAGGATAGCCTTGCAGGGTAGAGTATTCTTGGCTGGCAATCTTTGTCTTTTAGTATTTTGAAAATATCATCCCATTCCTTTCTAGCTTTTAGGGTTTGTGATGAGAAGTCTGATGTTAACCTGATTGGGGCTCCCTTATAGGTGATTTGACGCTTCTCTCTTGCAGCTTTTAAGATTCTCTCTTTGTCTCTGAGTTTTGCCAATTTGACTATGACATGTCTTGGAGAAGGCCTTTTTGGGTTGAATACATTTGGAGATCGTTGAGCTTCCTGGATCTGAAGATTTGTGATTTTTCCTATACCTGGGAAGTTTTCTGCCACTATTTTGTTGAATATGTTTTCAATGGAATCTCCATTTTCCTCCCCTTCTGGAATACCCATGACTCGGATATTTGAGCGCTTGAGGTTGTCTGATATCTCTCTCAGATTTTCTTCCATGTCTTTGATTCTTTTTTCTTTCTTTTTGTCTGCTTGTGTTATTTCAAACAGCCCATCTTCAAGTTCAGAGGTTCTCTCTTCAACTTCGACAAGCCTGCTGGTTAAACTCTCCGTTGTGTTTTTTATTTCGCTGAATAACTTCTTCAGTTCAGCAAGTTCTGCTACATTTTTTTTCAGGACATTGATTTCCTTGTATATTTCCTCTTTCAGATCCTGTATACTTTTCCTCATTTCATCATGATGTCTAGCTGAGTTTTCTTGTATCTCATTCAGTTTCCTTAGAATTATCACTCGAAATTCCTTGTCAGTTATTTCAAGGGCTTCTTGTTCTATAGGATCTAGAGTATGAGATTTATTAACTTTTAGTGGTGTACTTTCTTGATTTTTTGTATTTCTGGTGTCTTTTTTTTGGTGTTTATTCATTGTGGCAGGGGGTTTCACAGTCCACCGGTTTGAGACTAATGACTAACTAGGATGTTGCTGTGGTTGCCAATTTGGTATGGCTCCCGCCGTGACTGCTCAGTTGGCCTCTAGTGTCTTGTGTGTGTGGTTGCCTCGGGTCTTGGGCTTCTCCGGGGATCCACCTTTCTGGTCAGCTTGGACTCTGCTGGGCTGGTGGATCACGTACCACAGGGTGTGTGATCTCTGTTGAGCTTTCACTTTCTGTACAGGACTTCTCCCCGTTCCGTGTGCTCTGGCCCAGGCTGTTAGATCGTGCAGTGGCGACCCCACCGGGTGTGTGGTTTCTGTCGAGTCTCCGCCTCCCTGGCCGCACGTCTCCCCCCTCTGTGCACACTGTGCTGGGCTGGGGAGTGTCTTCTGCACCCCTCGTCTATCAGCTGGGCCTTCAAGACCCTGCTCAGCACCGCCTCGCCCAGGAAGTCTACCAGGTTTCTGCTAGGCACAGACGACCGGTCTCTCTGGGTGCCTTTGTAGCACTGTGTAGATCTTTCTCGGGTCTTGTTCACCTTTGTATCCCCCCGGTATAAACCGAGTCTAGTGCCCGCCTGCAGCCTGCTCTCCGGCAGGTTCAAGCGGACCTGGGAACTCTCCTACCACACTATTCCCAACCAGAAATTCGTTAGGCTTTTTTCCAAACTGGTGGTCGCAGAGATGGTATCTGCCTCCCAGTAACAGGAAGTTTACCGGGGCCGGAGTCCAGGGTGTGGTGGAGTGACAGTCGGCCCGCCCGTACTTCCTAGCTCTCCCAACACTGGTTGGGACGCCCCACACCCCCAGCCCCGCCAGAGAACCGCGGAGGGAGTGGGAGAGGAGTCCGGCCCGCAGGGTCCGGAAAGCCCCGCGCCAGGCCAAGCAAATGGGCTCAGTGATGGCCGAGCAGGGCGGAGCTGCCCGCACCTGGGAAAATGGAGGCAGCACCGGGGCAGTGAGTGGCCTGGTGGTGCAGGCAGGAGTCGCATGAGCATCCACCCCCCGAACAGAGCTGTGCCAGGGATCACTCACAGTGCTGTGCCCGGTCGGGCGCTCGCTCTGTCTCTGGTTTGTTGCCTTCTGTGTTCTCCGAGCTGCCGCCTCAGGCTGTTCAGTCGCGGCGCCGCTCGCGGCGCCGCTCGGGCGCTCCCAGGAATCTTCTTTAATGCCGGCCTGAAACCTCGAATCCTGAATAGGGCAGCTGGCCGCCTTCAGTGCGGCCCCAGCCTCCGGGATCCTGGCTGCATCCACAGCAGCCCTGGCGCCGTGTTCCCTCTTTCAAGACTCGCTTTTGCAGCTAAGAATCAGTTCCTTTCCTGCTCCACACTTCAAAGCTGTTGCCTGTAAATGAGGCAGCCTCTCCTGCCGGGGGCAAAGTGGCGTTGAGCCCCCACGACCGGCCAGCAGCAGCAGTCCTCCCTTAAGATATGTGGACCAGAATTTTGTAAGAAGTCCACCAATCTAAAAAAAAAAAAAAAAAAAAAACACAGTAAGCAGTAACTTTAGACAGAGTGACCAATATCTCATTTAAATACATAATAATATATAACATATAGATTTATCTATGAGTGCACTAAAAAAGAATAATTTTATGTCATGATTTTTCTCAAGCAACGGACATTAAAATTTCAACTACTAGCACATAGGCATCCGTAGACTTTTTTGATTTTAAAAGTAATATTCAGATTCAAAGTTTAATAATTCCTTTTACTTAACCTTTCTTCGTCGTTCTCTATAATCTACTCATCACCACCTCCTACCCCCATCCAAATTCAGGGCTTAATTTGTCCTGACTATCGTAATAAATTTGATGACCAAATAATTTATCATCCAAACTGGGACATTTTTGAGAGTGAAAGAGGGCACTATTAATAATTACACTGGGATAGTTGTCATAAACCAGGGCAACTCTAAGCAAAAGGTACGATGATCCCAGCAATAACCACTTAGTTCTCTGCCTCTAGACTCTCTCTTTCCTCACCCAGCATACATAAAGTTGGTTTGGCTCATTCATAATCCTAGTCAAGTCACTCCTTGGCTCAAAGCTCTAATAATTCCCTGACACAATAAAATTTAGATTCTTTACTCTGACATGTAAGATCCTACAGGATTTCAGGATTTTTATTTTAATTATTTCCTCCAGTTAGGACCAGCTACATAATTTTCCAGGCCCAGTGTAAAATGAAAATACAGGGCCCCTTATTCAAAATTATTCAGAATTTCAAGATGATGACAACAGAGCAATAAACCAAGAGCAGGGCACTATGGAACTGCACAGGTCCCACAAACATGGAACCTGGCTGGCCTTCAATCAAACCAGACCAGCCATTGGTGCCTTCCATGTCTGGGCCTTCCTATTTTGGCTCAGGCCCTCCTCAAATGCCTCTTCCCTAATCTCTTTCCTTTGAAACTCAACTTGTGCTTTGAAGTCCAGCTTAGAAGCTGTTTCTTTCTCCATGAAGTGCATCTCGATTCTGTTAGTTTGAAATAATTGTTTCTTTGTCCTTAAAATCCTCAATCTTATTTTCTTTCCAAAAAATGTTTGCTGAAAGAATGCATGGGTACATCTTTAAGATTCAGTGTCTTTCCAAAAGTGTAGATTATTATTTGTTGACATTATTAATCCAATTTCAGCATACATTTTTAAACATGACTAAGTATATTGTTTTTTTTCCCATTTAGAGGGAATTCTTCAATTTAAAAATAGAATTAAGAGATAATATGACTCGTTCCATGAACTTTTTGAAGTTCCCTCATATATAGATGCTCTTTGACTTACAGTGGGTTTATGTCCCAATAACTTGCCATAAATTCAGAATATTGTTAGTCGAAAACACATTTAATACACCTAACCTACCAAACACCATAGTTTAACCTTAAACATGCTAAGAACATTTGTATTAGCCTACAGTTGGGCACAATCATCTAATACAAAGCCTATTATATAATAAAGTGCTAAATATCTCATGCAACTTATTGAATACTGTACTGAAAGTGAAAAACAGAATGACTATATGAGTACTCATCATCAACAAAGCTGAAAGCACACTGGATAGAAGAATGTTTAAAGCATTGAACTAAAATTAATTGCAGAATGATGGGGAATGCTACAGCAACAGGGTCATCAATTTCTCTCTTTCTTGATGAGGTTCGAGAATAGCTGGTAGAAGACACCAGGACATTGACACTTGATAGTTTAGCAGGCATAGTGTTCTTCAGGAAGATATCAAGCATCAGTTGTTTATCTTGCGATCAGGTGGTTGATTCTGAGCTTCAGCTGCCTGCCTCTGCCCAGCATTGCAAGAGAGTATTGTTTGAGTATTGTCTGAGTATTCTGAGTATTGCCCAGAAAAAATAAAAATTCAAAATTTGAAGTATGGTTTCTACTGACTGCATATTGCTTTCACACCATTATAAAGTTAAAAAAAATAGTAAGTCAAGCTATCATAAGTCAGGGACCATCTGTATATATATGCATCTAAAGTTTCTTTTGTCCTTGTGCCTTATGGAGAATAGAAATGTTAAAATGTTATTCCCTAGGCACATATCAAGTGTCAAGCAATGCAATAGGAACATTCACAAAATTTACCCAACTTACTGCTTGCAAAACCCATTGCCCGTATTACAGATGAAGAAACTAAGACTCAAAGGGTAAAGTTACCTCCCCAACATTACATGGCCAGTGACAGACTCAGGATTCAGAAAAACATCTGCCCATCTCCTGCACATCCCATCATTCAACTCTGCTTTCCTAAGTGCAGCTCATTAAATGATAGGTGGTGACAATCTGCCAGTTTAACATTCAGTTTATGAAAAGATGACAACAAACTGTTAGGGCTGTTACATTAAATAAGTAGGAGACTATTGGCCTGAAGCTGTCCCTGTGATTTGAGTTCCTATGTAACAAACTGCAACCTAACTTAGGAGTATACCTTTGTAACAAACAGCTGAGTTTCAGCCAATCACAGGCAACTGACTAATCAAACCTTGCCCAAATAAGGTAAACACCGAGCTGTAGCCAATCAGATGATTTCTTTACTTGGCTTCAGTGGTGGGACAATGAAAAAAAAGAAAAAAAAAAGCTCACTGCTCATGCCTCTGGGAGGGGCTCTCTGAATCTCTTCTGGTTCCGAATGCCACCCGATTCATAAATCATTCTTTGCTCAAATAAACTCTGTTAAATTTAATTTGTCTGAAGTTTTTCTCTTAACGGAGCCAATGATTGGACATTTCCACAGGGGCATCTGTCTAGCTGCATCTTTCCCCTACATTTTAGGCAAGAAGACGAGGCATCCTCCGGATATGGTCGGAACTGAGGCCACTCTAGAAGACTGTGTGACCTGGCAGGGGTCCCCAGAGTACCCACACGATCCTGACATCCTCTTCTTTCTGAATGTAACTGGGTGAATTAGAACTTTATGCTGATGCCAGTAATGCTCTGTAGCTTCTAAATATTTCTTGGCTAAAGATGTATGAATGGAGACATTATAAAACTGCTGAATTTCTATAGCTGACTCAAGTAAGAAAACATCTCTGCTAACAACTCTAATTGGAAATAAACACTCAGATCCCACAGAATCCCTCCACCACCCACAAGTCAGCCTTCTTAGCCAAGGGCAGTTTCTCTGCAGAACTCCAAAATCCTGATTACAACATATCCTTAGTTGTTGGGTCCTTAGTGTTAAAGATCTTGCCTCTGGACCAGAATTCATATTCCTGATTTGCCTAATAACTGTGTAGCCCTCAGAATCAATGCACGATCTTTTGCATTTGACAATTAGGAAATAGCTGAAGCTCAGGAGGCAGACAGAGAGAAAAAAATGTGATAGTTGTAAGAAGCTCACTTTGGGGCAAATACTTTGGGTGGAAGTGAGGGTCTGAGGTTCCAGGGAAATAGAAACAGGTCAGAACAGTCAGAAGAGTAATGCCTAACTGACTAATTAGAAGCCTCTATCTCCAAAATGAAGTCCTTGTGAGCTAAACAGTGCCCCTGAGGTGAATGGGGCTTTTAACTCATACTTTAGACACACATACACCCTTTTCTCTTCAGGTCCCAGGTTATCACAGAGCTGATCTCTTCGTTACTGAGGCGGATCACAGAGACAACAGAAAAATCAGTGGGAAATATTTCCTCTCTAATTCTGACACTGATCCATTCTTTAAGATTCAGCACAAAGTCAAATTCTGAAGTTTTTTCAATTTTCAAAGAAGAGGATGAAAAATGTTAAAGTAGAAGAGATTATGGGTTTTGGATCCAGTTCGTATACTGATCTACTTGCTGCTGACCTTGGGTATATGACTTCTCTGAGCCTCACATTTCTCCTGTGATGATTCTCATCTAATCAGATTTGTATGTGATGGTGTTTGGTTAATAAATATAGGCTCCTTTCCTCTCACAGCATGCCTATTATAACCAGTATCATCATTACAACACATCTCAGACTTTTCTCTACAGTAGGGTTTGAGTATACATGACTCGTCTCCTCTTCTATGGTGCAAACTGCTTTTCAAGAAAGGGAGATATACATCCCTGTAGGCCCAGTTTAACTTCCAAAGCATATGTTCACTACATGCTCATTGCAAGGGGTTAAATTAAATTAATTTTTTTTCATAGAAAAGGAGTGAACTTTGCTTTAAAATTCAAAGAAAATCATTATTAATATAAACATTTCTCCAGACAAGACAAACAAATGGCCAACAGGTATGTGCAAAATGCTCAACATTACTAATCATCGGAAAAATACAAACCGAAACCACAATGAGATATTACCTCACACCTGTTAGGATGGCTATCATTAAAAAAAAAAAGAAAAGAAAAAAACCCAGAAAGTGACTTGTGTGGGGAATTCTGGACCCTTGTGCAATGTTGAATGTGAAATGGTATAGCCACAACACAGCACCAAATAGTATGGAGGCTCCTAAAAAAAGTAAAAATAGAGCTCTCATGTGATCCAGGAATCTCTTTTAATTATTTATCCAAAAATATTGAAAACAATATCTCAAAAAAATATTTGCACCCCACGTTAATTGCAGTATTTTTCACAATATATAAGAGGTAGGAACAAACTAAATTCCCATCACTGGGTAAATGGATAAAGGAAATGTGGTATACACATACAACAGAATGTTACTTAGACCTAAAAAGTAAGGAAATTCTACAATATGTGACAATATGGATGAAACTTGATGACACTGTGCTAAGTGCAATAAGCCAGTCACAGAAGGTCAAGTACTGTATGATTCTAATTGTATGATATGAGGTGTCTTAAGTAATCAAACTCATAGAAGCAGAAAACAGATTGACAGTTGTCAGGGGCTAGGAGAGGGGGAAATGGGGAGTTGCCGTTCAATGAGTGTAGAGTTTCAGTCATGCAAGATGAGAGCTCTAGAGATCTGCTGTACAATATTGTGCATATTCTTAACAACACTGTGCTCTATCTAAAGATGTGTTAAGAGGGTAGCTTTCATATTATAGGTTTTTTTTACCACAGTAAAAAATAAAAATCATTAATAACCTATTGCTAATTCTGATTGCTTGTAAATATTCTTACATTGAGTACTTTCTTGGAGAAAAAATCTTGAAAAAATAGGAAAATTTTTAGTACCTTGCTATTTCAGTACACTGGGACTAATGAAATTCAGGATGTAGTCTTCTTGATCAGCACTTGCCTCTAGAACAGTGGTTCTTAACCTGAGTATCACAACAGTCCAACTCGGAGATGTATCAAAAGTAAAACCACGTAGCTGAGACTGTAACGGCCTAAGCTAGGGGGACAAATCCCAATTTTATTTCTTACTGGCTGTTTTCTTTGAGCAAACTACTAGGCTTTTGTAATTTATTCAGATGTAAAATGAAGGAAATAATAATAGTGCTTCTCCCATAACATTATTGTAACAATTAAATGAGATAATATATCTAAAGCACATAGCTTGGTTCCATCACCTAACTATTGTAAATAGAGCTGCAGTAAACATGGTATCCCTTTGACCTGATATTTTCTAATCCTCTGGATATATCCCTGGGAGTGGGATTGCTGGATCATGTGAAAGTTCTATCTGTAATTGTTTAAGGAACCTCCATACTGTTCTCCATAATGGCTAAACTAATTTACAGTCCCTTGATGGATGACTGGATAAAGAAATTGTGATATACACACATGATGGAATACTATTCAGCCACAAAAAAGAATGAAATTTTACCATTTGCAACAACATAGATAAGCCTGGAGAAAATTATCCTAAGTGAAACAACCCAGATACAGAAAGAGAAATACTGCATGTTCTACTCATATCTGGGAGCTAAATCCATAAATAAACAAATGAACAATACAGAGATAGAGAAAGAAAGAAAGAAACAACAATCACAGTAATATGTTAAACTTTTAGAAAACTAGAGGTGGAAAGGGGGAGGGGGAGGGGAGAGGGAGGGGGACTAATGAGGAATTGGACAACGGATACAAAGAATGATTGTGTATCGTAATGATGAATAAGCTAACTATATTGATCTAACCACCACATATTGTATACCATTATTGAAAATCACCGCTGCACCCCACATGTATGTATAATAAAAAATAAACAAATAAAAATAAAATAAAATAAAAAAAAATAAAGCACCTAGCTTGGTCAATACAACTGTTACTATTAATTCATACTCACAATAGATAACCCAGGCTGCAAATAATTGTGTGTGTATGTGTGTGCATGTAACTTATTTATTTTATACAGGTTATCCCTATCACAATATGAAAGGTTATCCCTTTCACATTTATGCTTGGTACAAGTAATTAATTTGTGATATATTTATTTCTTCAAGTTCAAATACTTTTTCAACATGGATCACTTTTCCCTAATTTTGTTATCTACAAATTATGAACTCTTTTAAGACAGGTTACATATGCTTTTTTCCTTTTCTTTTCTCCTCTCCTCGTCCCTACTCCAATATTTAGTGGGGGATATCATCTATTGTAGGCTCTCTGTTTTTTTGAATGAATAAATATTTATAAATTTCAATTTGGGGAAAATAAGTACTCAAAGCATTTAATCAAAAGATAACAGAATTGTTTCATTTCTCTCCATGTTTCAAATTCAGAACAACTTCAGTGGAATATCTACGTAATATTTGCCTTCTGAGGGACCACTTGATGACAGAGTTTCTGTTTTGTAGAACTATAACAGTCTGGAGGAATAAGGGATTAACAGATCATTTATTATTATTTCTTACTTTATAAAATAGGAAACTGAAGCCCAAATTTACCTAGAGAATTGACTCTTCAAGGATTCAGGCCATGGTCTTTGGGTGTCTGTACCAGGCAGCATTTAATCAACACGTCTGGCTTCTTGACAGCTGAGACCATAGCTTTAAGTGGACCTCAAAGTATTTCTGTCTATGGGGAAAGACATACATTAGCATTTACTCCACCTCTCTCAAAGTCTTTCCCTATTCTCTCAAAAGTACACACAAACGAACATTGACGTGTGCACACACACTTTTACACACTCAGCCAAGGAATTCTTGCAAGGTCCATCTGACCACCAGGGGGCCACCATGAGAATGGAAAAGCCTAGAACAACTCCTGCCTAAGATATCCCTCTAATTTTGTCAACGAAACAGTTATGTGAATTAGTAGGATATGAAAATTATTGCCTTCCAGAAACTGAAATCTTTGTTTAAATGACAGTACTTTAGCTTCTTTAAGTCATTCTGTTGATAAAATACAGTGTGGCCCCAAAATTTAGATTCAGTACATTTTCATTCACTAGGTGAATTCAAATTTGCCATTTTTCTTTGACAGTAACTAAATACTTCATAATTTTAAAGAATTATTATTAATATTTGATCACGGATAGCTTTTTAAAGTAATTAGCTTTTAGAAATATATTTTAACTAACTATGGATAAAAATGAGATGATATCTGGGATTTGCTTCAAAATGTTTTGAGAAGGAAGAGGAAGTATTGGGGAAAATAGATTGAAGAAATGTGGCTATGTGCATTATATAATGATACAAACAACACAAAATATTTTTGTATATTTACGTCACATAACTGTATATTTAAATGACATAAATAGATGGATAGCTAGTTAGAGATAAAAATCTCATGATAAACCTCAACTATAAATAATAACTAGATTTGAAGGATAGGGTTACAAATAATTTGTATCTTCTTTGAGTTCTCTGTATTTTATATAACAAATATACATGAGTAATATAACCAAAAATAATAATAAGCATAAAATATTCAAAAATTATATAACAATTTTAGGACTTTATAAACTGTATTAAGATGAATATATATACACATAACTACCCCCATTTCTTCCTGCTATGTTATAGAATGTTGTCATGTCAAACCACTGCTTAAGTTTAATGATAAGTGTGCAGATTCCTTCTTTCCTCCAAGCGTATCTATGCCAGAAGAACTTCCTAGAGCAGTGATTGTCAACCAGGGGAGATCCCTTCTCCAGGGCGTATCTGACAATGTTTGGCAACATATTTGGTTGCTACAACTTGGTGGGTGCAAGTACTGGCATCTGGTGGGTGGAGACCAAGGATGCCACTAAACATTCTGCAGTGTACAGGACAACCTTCAAACACAGAATTACCCAGCCCAAATTATCAATAGTGCCAATGTTGAGGAAACTTATCTTAGAGTAATGTTATTTCATACCTGGAAGGAGCCTTAGTTCTACACAATACCATCATATTGGGAATCAAAAGGCTAGAAATAATTCATATATTTCTTAGTAAGTAGAGTCAAATACTATCTGATACTGAATTACACTTGACTTGATGAAAATCCTGTTGAAAATAGCTGAACATAAACATTTTTTTCTGAGATTTATATTTTGTGTGCTCTCATTTGAGAAGGTTCTCAATGCAAGGATATTAGGTGGTTAATTTTGGCCTGTCCCTTGCACAAAGTAAGTGCTCAGGAAATTTTTTGAATCTGATCCGGATAGTAATTATTACTATAAGAAACTTGACATTTTGGCTCAAAATTCATTGTCCTAGCTTGACATGTTGAAAGAGATTTTGTTGGGAAGATTTGTTATAAATGTTCATGGCCATCTCTAAACATGGGAGATCAATTTAGAGACCAATTTTTCATCACTTTTAAATTGAGCTCCCCCAGTATCATTCAGATAACACAGAGTCTCCATAGAATTATGGCGTGTAATAGAAATAACAAAACTAACCTACCTTAGTTAATGTTAGAGAAATAATATATTCAAACCTCACTAAAACCAACTTACTAACACAGCAAGGACACACAGTTTCAATATATTAGTGATTTATACATGCATTTTAAGTGGTCCCTCACATAGAAAAGCAAGCCAGAACACCCCCAGGAGAGTCATCGATCTGAGCATGAAGCTTTAGTGGCTGCCAACATTACAAAAATAGAGATGACCGGGCATTACATGCCCCTGTTAGAGGAACACATCACCACCCATGTCTGTGCTCCCACCATCAAAAAAGAACTTAAGTCTAATTGAGATATCCAACTGCCAATTTATAGGAAATCCAGATGATGGTGCATTCTATGGATCAAATGAACCATGTTCTGGCACAATTAAATTGCAAAATAACATTTTCAAAAGGAGTGAAGATGAGAAGAAATGGTTAGATGAAAAAGACTTAAATGACACATTGATAAAAAGCAGGTAAAACTAAACTTTAGTATTTAGGGATGCACACTTGGGTGATAAAACTGTGAAGAAATAAAAGAAAATGATTAAAGTACAGGGTACTGGTTTCTTTTCAGAAAAGGAAAAGTACTGTGATTGAGACAGGATACTTGGAGGAGCTCTCGGATAACTAGCAAAATTCTGTGTCTTCATCTGAGTGATAGATGCATTGTAATAATCCATTAAGCGCCACAATTTTTATGCAGTTTCCTGCATATTTTATAAGTATTTTTTAATTTCATAGTAATATCTTACTAAAAATTTTATTTTATTATAAATAATTATTTTACAAAAGCAAACCACTATGGTCTGAGATTCAATAAAATATCTCAGGTGATCTCACACACAGAATGAAGCGAATCACATACAGAAGTCATATGCAGTACCCACAGTGCCATAGGGTAGGCACTGCCCACCCAGATGGCACCATGCCAGCAGAGTTTGTATTGAATGCTCTTAAACCCTACTTTCAACACAGAACCTTTGCCTCACATTTGTAGTCTCTTACAACTTAACTGACACAAGCTGGGGGGAAAAATGACTTTCTAATATAAAGGGTAGGTGTTCCCACAATTGCAGTGCTTAATCACTATTTCTGTGATAGTTTACTACCACAGAAAACTCTTATCTCCAATCCATCATGTATAATGATAAGTACTGCATGTTTAACAAAATTACATTAGCATTTTATTAAATATACACAATAAAATGGGTGATATTTCAAAGGCCCTAATGACTTGTCATTTGTCGATGATATTGGTTAGGTCAGTAACTCTGATCTCATTGCTCATTTGTAGTTAAGTCTCAATCATCCATGGGTAGATAGATTATCCATAGGAGACACTGCACTAAAATTCACACCAATAGACATCCCTTTTTGTCTACAGATGTGAGTCCAGGAGGACACTGTAGAGAGCACTTGTTCCAGCGCATAATTTCACAGATGAGGAAAACAAAACTTGGAGAGGGTATGACTGGCCCCAGGTCAATCATCTGATAAATGGTGAAAAGATGGAACTAGAGTCCAGGTTTGTTTGATGCCAAGACAGCATTCTTTTCTTCAGCACCTTTTGAATAATACACACACTGTGTTCTTTCTCAGGTCTTTCAGGATTTACCCTGTTTGCAGGATGTTTATGTCACACATGTTACTTCAGACCCAGAAATGCTACCACTACCACCATTATGTAGAGGAAAATTGTGCTTAATAGAAAAATACACATTGTCGCTAGCACAACTCTTCCCCACTTTTAATTATCTAATTCTATGGAAGCTCTTTTACAACTCTGTTAGCTGTAGAAAACTGATAGCAATGCAAAATAAATTTTAATTATAGACATGTTAATTTTATACAATGGACATTTAATTGTTCCTCTTCCACTATGGAAGGGGAGTCTTGCCTCCTTTTTTACATTTAGATATTCTGAATCTATAAATATGCCTATTCTTAGGATTCTCCTTTGAACCAGTTATAACATCTGCTTGGTTCTCTCATTGATCAATAAGTTAAATAAAATCTTAAACACCTGTTCGTCTTTTTATCTGTATGAAAGTAATGATTTACCTGTTGTTTGAAAATGATGTTTTAACAGTAACTACTATTACTACTAATATTATTATTACCACAGATACTAATACTACTGAATTAACAAGAGTTTTTTTGTTATCAGAAGTTTACTGTAATCTTTAAATTGGGCTAATATTCTGATTGCACTAGCTCATCTAATTTTCAAAAATCCTATGAGGTATGTAAACTCTATTATTATTCTTCTTTTACAAATGGAGTGCCTGAAGCCCAGAGAGGTTAAAAAACTTGCACATGGTAACACAGTAGTTGTCATGCCTAGTCCTTGACTCCCAATTGCATCTGACTCCAGAACTCACGTTCTTAATCGTAACACTACATTCATTGTCAACACAATACCATTTAAATCAGATTATTACCTCTGCTGGGGAACAAAAGCAGAAATACTATTCAGAAAAAAGTTGGACCACTCAGGTTAAGCTACTGTTTTGTACCCATTCATTATATGACTGTTTTAATATCTATCCTGAAATATGAATCTGAATTCAGACAGGAAGGGTGACGTCAGCCCACAGTCAAGATAATGATGTTGACTCTATTTAACTCTCCTTGAGTTTACTTATGATGTTTCAATCATCATATTAAAAATATTTTGAATTTTTAATGTATCACAACTTTAAATAATGTAGTGCAAATATGCAAAAGAAAAGTCTCCAAATGGCAATAGAAAAACAGTGTTAGAATATTTGCTATGCAGGGTTATCTATTTTCTAATTTCCTTCATTATTAAAAATTATGATTGAACCATATCACCAAGTCTAATAAAATATAACTAGATTATATACAGAGGTATCTTTATTTACTCAGCAGAGATGCTTTCAAAAGGGTATTTGTAAACATATTCAGATAATAAAATAATATGTAGCTTTCTGACATTATTATTTGTTCATATTGATCTTTTATGTGTTGCCCGAGTGAAAGCTTATCTTTTGGCCTCTCATCTTTGCATTTATGGATCTTACCAAATTTCTCCATCCTCTGGATGTTCATGGCATTCTTTTCCATTTTTCATTTTTGGAACTTATTACATTCCACCTTTATTTATTATCAGGGTCATTATATCTGACTCTTTGCCTCCAGGGTCTCCAGCATGAGGACTGCAAAGTGATGTGGTAGTGTCATAGCCTCAAGTTCAGTGGAACCTTTAACAGTCCATTGATGGGAATATTCCCCCATTAAGAATTAGGACCTCTAATTTGGCAGAACCTAAGGTTTAGGTGATGGAAAACATAAACCTGTAAGTGGGTTGGTCATTAAGAATGATAATGACAAAGGCTAATCCTACTCCATCCCTTGATTCCTGCACTCATTCTAGCTATTGGGGAAATATTTGCCAGCCACAGGTTCAATGTGCCTTCCACACCCTGCAAGGTGTTGTCCCTGAGCACCATTAGAGTATTTTCTACATCTATATTCTCAACCTCATATTCACTGTTCATCAGCTGTGATGCATGTTGCCTCTCGAACTTGACCCCAGTAACACCGTCTTGTTTCAAGTCCTTATCATACCCTACTTCAATGTTACAATTGTGTCCTAATTGATCCTTTTGATTCTTGTCCTTCATCCATTTTTGGTGGTGCCAATAAACTTAATCCAAACAAAGTGGACCCCCTGACCTATTTCTAGGCCTGCATTTGAACCTGCTTCCAACCTCTGTTGGCTTTTTACTGCATTACTCATTGTCTCACCTACAGCTTTAGCTGGCTCTTCAAACTTGACCACTGGCATCACTTTCTGCTTACTTTGGCTGCATTCTTTTACTGTGTTTCAAATCCTCCCTCCGGCTGCACTGCTTCACACTATCCTGGTCTGATCTAGGTCTAGATTGGACTACCGTGGACAGTTTTCTTGCCAAATGTGCCCTGGCCTGCCAAGAAATATCTAGACACTTCTTACCACTGAATTGGCTATTTTTTGTGTGTGCCAGGGATGTTTTGTACATGCCATTCCCTCTGTCTTAATGTCCTTTCTTTCTTCCTGCTAGCAGGATCACTATTCAAGAATCAGCTTATAGATTGCTTTCCCTACTATGCCTCCTCTAGGCACAGTAAAAATATTTAGGCATTCCTATAATGCTTGACACATAGCAGTGATATAGTACTCATCATATTAGTAATAATAACATAAGAGTAGTACAACATGTAATAGGCATTTAATAAATCTTGTGTGTTGTGTTAATTGGTGTATGGTTTTTTAAGGAGAGAAATCTGTTCTCTTTTCTTTCAGTGTCTAACATGTAACCCAATATAAGGCTTTATGATTAGTGTTCATAACTAATTACTGAACTGAATTAAATTGAATTTTTTGGGATATACTCAGTTTACCATTCTTCCTTAGGCATAGTTAACAAAACAGCAATTCTTTCATATTATACCACCTAACACATTAAAATTTCCAAACTTAATTCTTGCCTCAGAGTCATTCTTCCAAACCACTTGGCTTTAGTCTTTCATAGCAATTCAATTTACCCTGATTTCAACCTTTTTTTGTTGCAACAATAACAGCTTCCAGGGCAAAGGAAAGAACTTTAAAAGTTGTTATTCCAGTAGGGATTGGCAAAGGTGAGGGCTGAAGAGAGCAGGCAAAAGCTCCATCATGTTTGGCACATGAAGTGTTTGCTGTACTTTCTGTTATGTGCGCTGGGGACTCTGTTTAACCGAACTGAGGATTAAAGATTGAAAAAGCAAAACATTACTGAACTCCCTGAGTAAGTGAGTCTCATTCGGTATTTGACAGATAACCCCATCATTTGAGCGTGATCTGTACTTGTCGGGAAATCTCTGTATAGCCTACGCACACACTCTTTTCTGCTCACCAAGGTTGAAAATATTTAGTAATCTGCCTGTTGGAAACTGAGTGTCTGCCTTGCCTCCAGGCATCGAAGCCTGAAACAAATTGTTTCAATATCTCCCCTGGCTATTTGGGTTTCAACAATCTCAAAAGCAGTGAAGTAAACAGACAAGACTGCACTTGAGTTGCAACCCTGTTTATAACCTAAAGCTAAGGAGTTTATGGAATTACAGACCAAGCTGGGGCATGTCAGCTCTATAGTGAAAAATCAAAGAATTGCAATTTAGAGGTAGGGGTGGGGCAAGGCAGTGCTGTTGAATGATAATAGATGCAATTTGTTTTGCTTTTTCAACATGTCTCGATATGAGAAGGAGGTCAGAAAAGCTATGGGAGTGTTCAGAAAGCGATCTGTGTCATGGCAGCGTGGCAATGGGCCTATGTAAATTCAAGAGCTAAGCCAATGTGGAAAACACATTTTCAGCACGTAAATAATGCCATTTAAGGAGACTGATTGCTAGAGCAGCCTCATTGCCTAATAGGAACCCAGTCATTCATTCAACAAATATTTACTGCCTGGCCCTGGAGCTGGCCTGCAATACAGTGGGGAATAATAACCCCTGCCCTGTAGTTCCAATATTTTTATATAGCAGACTAACAAAAAGCAAATATGAAGACATTTTTCAAATCCTATAATTTGTAATCATGGCTGAAATGGGGAGAAAAGTGCTGTTCAGTTTCTGGTGATGCAGTTACTTGGGCAAAGTATGCAAAGATATTCCTGTTCTGACCTATGTCTCTATATATGTAGATTATCACTCCTCCTCCCAAACAATAACCTTAACACACACACACAAACACACACACACACACACACACTTGACCCTAATACTTGTGATGCCTCGATTGAGATCTGCTCCAACCATAGTTTTCATTGTTCTGGACTTTCTCATAAGTCAACATGGGGGATTAGAAGGTCTGAATTATATTTATGAAGAACACAATGACCTACTGATATATGGCTCTAAAATTAGAGTTTATAAGTTTAAATTGTCCAGATCAAGAATGATATAAATTACATAAAGTAAATGACTGACCCATTTTTCTATTTCATTTTGTCCCAGTGGCTATGGATCCTGATTGCTTAATGTCAGTAATCATTATAATGTCACCTCACAGAGAATGTAGTTACTCTGTTAACAAGCTAAAAGAAAAAAATACATAGGAGAAAAAGGATTGTGGTGGAGCTGGCATGAAGTTGTAAAAAACAAAATCACCATTAAAAGATACAAACTTCACAGTACCACATGGCAGAATGATCCCTTCTGACAAAACGATCCATACATTATGTTACTGAAATGTCATCTCTCAGAGGGAATATTTCTGCCCATTCTCTCGCCTAAAACAAAATCCTAATAAAATCTTTATTTAGAAGAGTCGAGTGCTCAGCTGTGTGCCACACATTCTGTGATTGATCATCAGTATTTACCAATGGCATTAGACTGTAAATCCTCCAAATACGAATACCCATTCCAATGCCTGTTTTCATACATTATAAGTATATACAATCAGATTCATGTGCCTTTCATTTCTTAAGTTCTTTTATCCATCATCTTGCTTTTGGCATTCTTATTCTCTTATGTTACGGACTGAATGTTTGTGTCCCCTCAAGATTCGTAAGTTGAAAACTTACCTCCTGATGTGATAATATTAAGAGGTGTGGACTTTGAGAGATCACTAGGATTAGATGAGTTCATGAGGATGGAACCCTCATGAATAGTTAGTGCCCTTGTGAGAGTCATGGGAAAGCTTGCTTCCCCTCTCTGCTCTCCACCATATGAGGACACAACGAGAAGTTGGCTGTCCACAACCTGTAAGAGAGCCTTCACCAGAACCCAACCACGCTAGAACCCTGATCTTGTACTTGCAGGCTTCAGAACTGTGAGAAATAAATTTCTGTTGTTTGTAAGCCACCCAGTCCATGGTATTTTTGTTACAGCAGCCCAACCTGACTAAGACACTTTGCTTTTTAATAGTACACAATTGCTACATTTTAATATAGCACATGTTTAAGCAATATTTTTATACTGAGCTGTTTTTGCAATTTTTAAAAAATGCTATTATGTTATACACAACTTCTGAGATTTTTTGTCATTCAGCAATAGCTATGCTTCATCCATGTTTTATATAGTTATGGTTTATTCATTTTTACTACTGTGTAATATCATATTTATGAATGTTTTATCTATTCTCCTCTTGGTGATTATTTGCACTTTATACGATTTTCTACTTTATTTTCTTATTCAAATTATGAACAGTGCTGCCATAAACATTCTTATACCTGTCTCCCAAGGCACATAAGCAAGTGTGTCACCAGACTTTATATCTAGGAGAAGAGCCAACAGGTCATAGGATATATGAATGTTCATTTTCACAAGATAATGCCAAATTGTTTTCCAAGTGTTTATACCATTTTATCCTCTACCAACAATGTATAAGAGACCTTGTACTAGTCTGTTTCTGTTGCTTATAACAAAATACCTGGAACTGAGTAATTTCTAAGAATATAAAATTTATTGCTTACAGTTTCTAAGAGTGGAAAGCCCAAAGTCCAGGGAACATATCTGGTGAGGGTCTTGGTGGTGGCAACAGTGACCTAAGGGTCTCACATGGCAGAAAATGGCAGAGTAGAGAGAGACTAATCTCTCACTTGCTCTTCTCTTAAAGCCCTCAGAATCACACCCCTGACCACCATTTTTAATCCATTCACTATCGCATGGTCCTACAATCTAATCACCTCTTCAAGGCCCTACCTTTCAATTACCATAATAAGATTTCCCACCCTCAACAGTTACAGTGGGGTTTAAGCCTCAATGAGGTTGGAGTGTTGGGGCATCCAATCTATAGCAGATCTTATTGATCCACATCTCTCAGACAATTGGTATTATCAAGTGTTTATACCATTTTAATTGTCTTGATTGAATGAATGTGAAATGACATTTTCTCGTAGTCATGATTTAGAGTTATTAAGTTAGCTACCTTTTCATACTCCTGTGCTTGCTGTCTAGTAGTTTTCTGATAGGTTTGTTAGACAATTGTACAAAGCAACCTAACAGTGAGTAATTGATTCAGGGTAAGAAAGTGTTTTTAGCCAAACACTCTCTAATTTGGTTTCTAGAATGTTAGATTTTTCACAAATAATACATATATAGACATTCTATTCATACTGTTTGGCATATATGACTGATCTACTTGTCCCTGCTGTGTACTTACAGTTTTACCACCTAATAAATCCAGAAATCCCAGAGTGGACATTGGGAATCTGAAAAGCAAGGTATGTTTTTTGAATGTTGATGATCCTTTAATTTATATATGAAAATTAATTTCAACTCATTTCAGGTTTAGCTTTATGGGAAAATAGAACTCTTCTTCTGGAATTGAATTATATTAGACCTAGAATCTTTTCTGTGGGTGGGCATAGACTTTTCTTCTATGCTTTAACATCTGTCTATGATTCTATGGGAACTGAAACATACAAAGCAACATTAAAAACCACTAAAAAAGATTTTTTTTCTTTCCTGTTGTATAGGGATTTATTTAATTCCTGGAAGACATAATTTATAAAAGAACTCAAGTAGTCTAAAAACTCCTTGGGAAGTTATAAATCACCATTCTACTGACATTACCATAGTTAGGAGTAGCAGGAAACATCCACGATTCATCTCATATACTCCATTATGGAAATACCAATTATTCTTCACCTTGTCCAAAGGGGTTGTGAGGGATGGTCCAACATGTTGTGTGTTTTCTTCCTTTGAATATTCAAATATCAACAAACTCTCCCATATTTCCTAGGTGTTACAAAAGAGAAAACAGGAAGTCAAGAATTTAAAGGCCAGAATCACAAGAATCATAAATATAAAAGACAGAATCACAGAATCATGAGACAAGTTGTCTCCAGTCTAAATTCTAGGAATGCACCTCTTTTGAGGGCCTGTAACACCTCTCCAGGTTAATGATGATATATTTATATCCTACATGATAATATGGCCCCACTGGGGAAAAAATGTAGAAATTATGTAGTCAAAACTCAATTACTATCCTCCCAAAATAAAGAAACTTTCCTTTTTGAAATTGGAGTTTGCTCTTATTTTTGGGAAAATTAGAGATAGATTTGTTTTTGGAATTCATTTCAAATGTATTTTGCTATGTACTAATCAGCACAGAATTGTTTAGTTGTTTTTCAGAAAAAAAAAAATTAACATTCCAGTTGCAAATAATATTTCCTCACAGATTAACTATTAATCATTTTGAAGAATAAGTAATCCTTAAATGTATTGCATCTTTCATTTTATGGTTTTATGACTGTCAAACAAAAATAAGTCAATCTGTATCATTCAGTTGAATATTATATTACTCCACTTTTAGCAATGTAGATGTTTATTATTATTTCAAGTGTAAGTGTACTGTCATCCATAAATAGAAATTAACCCTTTTTAAATGGAATAATTTCCATGAATTGGTTACAGCATATGCTTTCATTTAGAGTGTTCATTATTAATATGCAATTTGTTTTAAATCATCTTTAATGTATATAATACGTTGTCTTTAACAGATGCAAAAGATATCCACAATAGTGCCAGAGTGGTAGATGACTTGAACAGGAAAAAAAGAGAAACAGTTTGGAACTAAGTTATTAATCATACCTACAAGTGGTACTTTGGCAGTGGAACAGTAACCTATAATCGCTTTCCAAACTACTTATGATAAAATCACATCTGAAGAATCAAACAACATGCCTGACCCGCAGTCTGTGGGGTGGTATGCAGCACATACTCAGCGAATTCTGTCTTATCATATATTCCTTAGCTTTCCACTCTCCAGGGTGAAATTGTGCTCTGGCAGCTTCTAACTAATCAACCAACAAGTATGAATTGAGTATCTACCATGTGCCTAGCACTTCGAGGGAAACAAACAAACATATTCTATCCTCAAAGAATTCACAATTTACATGGAAAAAACATGACTTATAAGTATACAGTTAATAGTTTTCAACTTAAAAAAAATGTTGTGCATTCTATTTCTCTTCTTATTCATTTTGCTATTGAACAACATGCATTTATCACGTACTCAATACAGAAAGTGCAAGAAGACTGGTGTGAATAAAAATATAAATGATATAATTTTTCTCTTAAAAGAATTTAGTGTCTACTAGGGAAGGTAAATATAATCATACAAGTAACTATAGTGATAGCATTGAGTTTTGAGATGGATAAAATATGTTGATACATTTAAAATACTTATAACAGTGTCTGGTACATAGAAAAACTCATTAATTAGTTGTTATTATTATTCTATTAGTATTATTAAAGCTGGGTCTACATGGATGTGCAGGAAGATGAGAAGGCTTGTGGAGTCTTCTTCTCCCTGTATATTAACAACCCAAACTCTGTGTGTGTATATAGCCTCCTCTTATCTCCTAAATTTCTTATCTTTATTCTCAACTTTTTATGGCTCCTCTCTTTGGTGACAGCATACAGGGAATAATTTAGGAGAAGGCAAGAGAGGGATCAGGCCATTAATAGTATATAGAAAGAGAAGACCTAGGATATATGCTTGGAAATCCTCTAAATTTCAAGGATAAAAAAAAGCAGGAAAAACCAAAGAAAAAAAACAGAGCATTCAGGGGTAGTAAAATATCACAGATGCCAAAGGGAAGGCCAAGGTTTAGGGCAGAGCAGAGATATTTATACAGTCAGCTTCCTACATGGCATAGGTTGAGCTATTTCTCTTTTTCTAAGCACACCCAAACATAAGTATGATATTTTCTGAAAGTCTCTGCAGCTCAAAAATGTGTAATAATAAAGTATCTTTTTACCCCAACCTCTCCTTGACCTAGTACGTTTAATCATTTGTGGAACTTGTGGAATTATTTTAGATATACTTCTCATCAGCACCAGCAGCCATTGTACAGTGATTTAAACCTTGCAAACAAAATCAACAGCTGGTGAGGGCATCGCTGCTTATATTGCAGAGCTGTGCCATCTGTTCAGGCAGTGCAATTTGCAAGATTTCTTAGATGACATATTTCATGATCTTTTCTTATGTGGAGTTCATGATAAATCCTTCTAGCAGTGTCCTAGGAGGAATCAAAATTGGCATTTATTATGGTTTTATAAAAGGCCCTATCAAATGACATGATATTGCCGTATATCACTGAAATTAAAAGAACAAAATCTCATATAAATGTCCATAACATACAGGCAGAATTCTTGATGCTGAGAGCTGCTAGTGTAAAAATCGCATAACCAGAGACATTTCAGATTCACGGTCTCCAACCGCAGCTGCTGCCAGGCTGCATTTCCTTGTGTTCGTCATCATTCCCTTCCACTTTTCCTTCAGATGCTGTAGTACAAAGGTTTGCTTCTCTCTCTCAAAACCCTGACTTGATGTTTCCTCCCTCACCCTTGCTTGTGGACATCGCAATCAACTTGATCAAGAAAGAGAACCACAAAACAACAGTTACTCCACCTTCGTCTCCTAATGCCTAAAGTGTATTTTATCCACCTGCATCCTTCCAGAATCCACTCCTTTCTTAGTGAAAGAGGATTTTCTCTTTCTATTTAAAGTTCCCTCTCCTGTGAATTCCAGTTTCTCAGCAGGCCTTGTTTTATCAGCTACCCTTTCCTCTCCCTCCCCTCCCACTCCTCCTCCTTTCTTTCTCTGCCCCTATCATGTTTTCCCTCACCCTATTCCTTTCTTTCTTTTTCTTTCTCTCCTGGATATTTTTCCTAAAATTTTTATATATGTTTAAGTATGTGTGCATGTATGTATGTGTGGAGAGAGAGAAAGTCTCTCCAATCCAGAATAGGGAAATGTCTCTCTGACCCCATATTTCCCACTACCTCTATTTTTTCACTGTCCAGATTCTTGAAAATTTCCTGCTACTTGCTATCTCTACTTCCTAATAAGCAATTTAGTCCTCACCAGCTGTGATCTAGCTTTTGTTTCCTGACTCCTGTGGAACTGCTCTTGCAAAGGTCACCAAGGACTTTTGTAATTCCAAAAACAACGGAAAATTCTCAGTTCTTATCTGATATTACTGTCTACAGCCTTTGACCTATCTGGTTACTCTCTCCTCATTCTGAAAACCCCCATCCTCTCTGTATATATGAAACACATTCTCTCTTGGTGCTCTGTAAGTCCTTAGATGTCAGGTCCACTTGTTTTTCATTTGCCTTGATTTTCTTCTCCCACCTTGGTTAAACTGGTACCCCGGTTCTAGACTATCTAGAACAGACTCATGAATTCCGTTTTGTTTCCACCAGAGCTGCCAATATGTTCTTCAATCACAGTGATTATGTTCTGAACTGCCTTTAACAAATGAGGCAGGCCAGACCCCTAGCCAGGAAGAGATATAGGAAAGAATGTAAGAATTGTTCTGTGTTCTGCAACTGCTGATGTAAAATTAACTCTTTTCTATGAGTACTTGAGATATGCTACTTGTTTGCTTCTCCATTCAAGGTTAGTAGTGGCAAAATGATGAAAAAGTATGGTGCACAGGTGGTGGGGGAGTGGGGGGTGGGATGCCTCATAACATGTAATTTGTTACTATTGGCATCTGTAGTTCAAAGCAAGGAGTAGTGGGAGGTGAAGATGGACAGATAGAAAGCAGCCTAACTGTGAGGAGCCTGCTACATAATGACAACACAGTGGTTCTGAGCACTAAAAACAAAGAAAAAAATATATGCACATTGTAAAAAGACTTATGGAAGGCCTTATACCAAGAGATTTTGAAACTTTAGATCTGAGTTAAGATCAGAAAAAAAGGCTCTCATCTAATTCTGAATAAAATCATCAGCTAATAACCATTAGTTTAGATTTTAGGGGGGAATTATATTACTAGAATAATTGACAAAATTAAAAAGTTAGACTGTATCAGTAGAGACGTCATCAAGATGGCAGCATGGATGGGCCCCAGCATCACTCTGCCCCACAATTACAACTATTTAAAAACAAAGACTGCCAACCTGGGACCACTGGTGCTCAGGAGAAGAGGAGGAGAGACCCACAGAGTTCGTGTGGCAGGAGAAGTCACAGCAAGAGGAAGAAAAAACTGCTCTGACTGTTTCAAGCCTAAGCAGCTTCAGAGCCACTCCTCCTAGAGGCAGAAAGAAACTATAGCACATGAAACCAGAACCAGCAAAAGCCACAGCTACGCCCTTTGTGTGGCATTGCCTGAAGTTTGCAGAGGAGAAGGTCTCGGAGCACGCCATACCAGCCCCCAGGCAAGCAAGACAACTGAAAGAGTTCCTGTGGGCTCACATGGAAGCAAGGGGTCACAGCTGACCTACTGAACATAAGAACCACACAAAAGCTGATGAGTCATTATGAGGAACCTGCACATGGCCCACCCCATGAGAAGCATTTGGAGTATGGAAGGGGGCTGGTCTGCCAGGAGAACATTGGCATGCAGAATGGGCAGCTGATCTGCCTTACAATCAGAACAGGCCTACATGGAAACTGCTCAGGGGCCGAGCCCGTGGCGCACTCGGGAGAGTGCGGCGCTGGGAGCGCGGCGACGCTCCCGCCGCAGGTTCGGATCCTGTATGGGAATGGCCGGTGCACTCACTGGCTGAGTGCAGGTCACGAAAAAGACAAAAAAAAAAAAAAAAAAAAAGAAACTGCTCAGGCCATAAAACTGCAAGGAATGCAGTTTGCTGAAAAGACTCAGTCCCAGGCCAGAATTTCCAGACAGCCCAGGCATATCTGAGCTCACAAGACCCAGATTAGAAGGTCAACAATTAAAATCTATTCCACACAAAAAGCCTTCCAGAGAATCAGCAGCAAAGCATCCATTCAGCACAACCACCGAGCTCAAGTGCTGGTCCCCACAAGAAGTTCCCCATATTTTGGAATTAACCAAAAACATGGACCAGAGACAAAACTCTGCTATTAATCAGTAAAGTTCTAATACCACCAAAGAATATCTCTAAAACCTGGAAGAGATACCAGTCTCTTCAAATGCCCAGACATCAATGTAAAGACAAAAAGATTGAGCCCCCCATCCCACCCAGAAGCAGGCAAAAGAGCATACACAGGGTCCTAGGCAAGGAGCCAAGGGCTGCAGCACCCTCCAGCTGAAAGCAGGCAAGCAGCAGACCATGTCCAGGGTACTCAGCAAGGAGATAAGAGCTGCAGCCCCCTCTGTCCATAAGCAGACAAAAGAGCATGCCTGGGGTCCTAGACAAGGAGCCAAAAACACCACTTCCATGTGGTTGGCCCACCATGGCCATCACCACAGCCATGACTGCAGAAAAAGCCACTTGACACTAGAATAGCAGCCACAGCCACTGTGCAGGTGCCTCACCAGACACTTGAATGCATTGGCAGAAGGTGAGTCACCAGCAGAGACCAGGAATAGAAAAGAATGTCTCTCTCCTCAAACCCCACTTCAGAGTAATAGAAGAAGTAATTGCTCTATCAGGTGACCAGATATCAACATAGAGATACTAGAAATATGAAAACCCAAGAAATTATGACATCACCAAGAGACTACAGTAATTCTCAAATATCAGACCTAATAGAGCAGTAAACCCTTGAAATGACCAAAAAGGAATTCTGAGCAACAATCTTAAGGAAACTCACTAAGATAGAGAAGATTCAGAAAACATAATGAAATGAGAAAAAATATCCAGCATATGAAGAAGGAAATTTACAAAGAGATTAATACCTTAAAAAAGAATGTACCAGAACTCATGGAAGTGAAAGATTTCACTCAATGAAATGAAAAGCACAACCGATAGCTTAAGCAGCAGGCTGGTATAATCCGTAGGAAGAATTTCTGATCTTGAAGACAGATTTTTCAAAATAACTCAGGCAGACAAAAAAAAAGGAAAAACAATTTTTTTTTAAATGAAGAACATTTAAGAGAGCTACCAGACAACATTAAGCACACAACATTCAAATTATGGGTGTTCCAGAAGGGAAGGAGAAGGGAAAAGGCATGAAAAACTTATTCACCAAAATAATAACAGATAATTTCCCAGGTATAGGGAGAGACATGAACCTTAAGATCAAGGAGGCTCAAAGATCCCCAAACAGATTCAACCCCGAAAGATCCTTTCCAAGATACATTATAGTCAAACTGGAAAAGCTCAAAGACAAAGAGAGAACCGTAAAAGAAGCAAGGGAAAAGCATCAAGTCACCTATAAGGGAGCCCCTATCAGACCAACAGAAGAATTCTAAACAGAAACTATATAGGCCAGAAGAAAATGGGATGATATATTCAAAATACTAAAAGAAAAAAACTGCCAGCCCAGGATACTACACTTAGCAAGGCTGTCCTTCAGAAATGAGGGAAAAATAGTATATTTTTCCAGACAAACAAAAACTGCAGGATTTCACCATAACATGACCAACCCTACAAGAAATCCTCAAGAAAGTCCTGCATCTGGAATCTGAAAAATGATAACCACTATCACGAATATACAAGAAAGAACAAAGCCCACTGATAGAACAAAAATGCAAATGAGAAAGAGAAAGAAACTAAATCTTACCACCACAAAATGCCATAGTGACAAGGCAGTAATGCCCCTACTTTATTTCTGATTTTAGTAATTTCATTGTTTTCTCTTTTTTCTTGGTCAGTCTAGATAAAGGTTTGCAAATTTTGTTGAGGTTTTTAAAGAATCAACTTTTGGTTTTGTTGATTTTTTCTATTGTTGTTTAATTATCTATTTCATCTGTTTCAACTGTAATCTTAATCTTTGTTATTTCCTACTTATATTTGCTTTTGGTTTAATTTGCTCTACTTTTTTCTTAAGGTAGAAGTTCACATTACTGATTTGAGACCTTTCTTTTTTTTAATATATGTGTTTGCAAGTTTAAAATTTCCTCTAAGCACTGCATGAGCCCTGCATCCTATAAATTTTGATATGTTGTGCTTTGATCTTTATCTCTAAGTACTTTCTAATTTCCCTGTGATTTTCCTTTTCACTCATTGTTTATTTAGAAGAGTGTGTGTTTTGTTTTGTTTTTTAAAATTTCCACACATTTATGAGTGTTCTGAATTTCCTTCTGTTATTGTGGTCAGAGAACATATTTTCTGTGATCTTAGTCTTTTTTGTAAAAAAAAAAAAAAAAGGAAAAAAGGAAAAATTAAAATATTAGACAAAATCTGCCTTTAACCAGTGTTTTCCATGTTGATAGCTTGCGTCAATTAAGGACCTTGAAAATGCAATTTAGATGCTCAATTTTGTCATCAAAATTAACATTATATCACTATTTTCCATCTACTTAAGCAAATGGCAGTTTAACATTTGATGAGGTTAGAGGTGTATTCTCCGGTGGAAACTAGTTGAATTGAGAGTCACACCCCTTACCAGTCAACTGAGAAACACAAGGAATAGTTATAGAGTGAGACTACATTGAGGGTCTCATTCCCTTTAGGCACAGCTCAGAATATTCAAAAATTGCATGTGAGACAACTTGAAGAGTAGGAAGCTATAAGTTACCATTAAATAAAAGGAGAATGACATTGAAATGTAGTTCAGATTACAAGGAAAATAGAAGAGAAAGCCAACAATAGAACACAACTCTCACATCTTTTAATTGGGTTATTTGTTTCTTGTTATTGAGTTGTTTGAGTTCCTTACATATTTTGGATATCAACACATTATAAGATATATAGTTTGTAAATATTATCTCCCATTCTGTAAGTTGTCTCCACTTTTCTATTTCATTTGCTATACAGAAGCTTTTAAGTTTGTTGTAAAAATAAATAAATAAATAAATAAAAATTTCTAAAAAAGACACAAAGATAGAAAAAGATGACACCAACAAAGAAAATGAAACATCAGCAATGGACCCAGAGGAACAGTGAATTTATGAAATGTTTGACAGAGAATTCAGAATAAACCTCTTAAGGATGTTCAGGGAGTCACAAGAAAATACAGACAGACAATTAAATAATATCTGGAAAACAATACAAGAGCAAAATGAGAAACTTGACACAGGAGGGAGAGAAATGGCAAAGGTCAGAGCAGAAATCAATGAATTAGAGATTAAAAAACAATACAAAAGATCAGTAAAACAAAGAGTTTGTTTTTTGAAAACCTTAACAAAATCAATAAACCTTTAGCTAGACTAAGAAAGAAGAAAAGAGAGAAGACTCAAATAAATAAAATCAGGAATGAAAAAGGAGACATTGCAACAGATACCACAGAAATACAAAGGATCACAAGAGACTACTATGAACAACTATATGCAAACAAACTGGAAAACCTAGAAGAGATGGATAAATTCCTGGACACATACAACTTACCAAGGTTGAATCATGAAGAACTAGAAAAACTAAACAGACCAACAACAAGTAATGAGACTGAAGCAGTAATAAAAAGTTTCTCTACAGAGAAAACTACAGGACCAGATGGTTTCACTGCCAAATTCTACCAAATATTCAAAGAACTAATACCAATTCTTCTCAAACTTTTCCAAAAAATTGAAGATAAGGGAATACCTCCAAACTCATTGTATTAGGCCAACATTAATCTTATAACAAAACCTGAAAAAGAGACAACAAAGAAAAAGAACTACAGACCAATATAATGGACACAGATGCAAAAATCTTCAACAAAATACTAGCAAACAGAATCCAACAACACATTTAAAAGATCATCCACCATGATCAAGTGGGATTCATCCCAAGGATGCAAGGATGGCTCAACACACACAAATCAATGTGTAAGACACACAAATCAATAAGTGTAATAAATCATAGCAACAGAATGAAGGGAGAAAAAAATCATATGATTGTTTCAATAGATGCAGAAAAGGAATTTGATAAAATCCAACACAGCTTCATGATAAAAACACTCAACAAATTAGGTTTAGAAGGAATGTAACACAACATGATAAAGGCCATGTAAGATAAACCCACTGCTAATATCATACTGAATGGATAAAAATTGGAGGCTTTTTCTCAAAGATCTGAAACAAGACAAGGGTGCCCACTTTCCCCATTCATATTCAACTGTCCTGGAAGGTCTAGCTAACCCAATAAGGAAAGAGAAAGCAATAAAGGGCATCCAGATTGAAAAGAAAGAAGTCAAACTATCCCTCTTTGCAAATGACATGATCATATATATAGGAAACCGTAAAGACTCCACCAAAAAATAAGAACTAAGAACTAAGAAATGAATTCAGTAAAGTGGCAGATTGCAAAATCAAAACACAAAAATCAATAGTGTTCCTATATGCCAATAATGAAATATCTGAAGAAGAAACTAACAAAGTAATCACATTAACAGTAGCCACCAGAACGTGAAATACCTAGGAGTAAATTCCACAAAGAAGGTAAAGACTTCTACAATGAAAACCGTAAAAACATTGGTGAAAAAACTGAAGAGGACACAATTAAATGAAGAGATATCCCATGTTCTTGGGTTGGAAGAATTAACAGCATCAAAATGTTCATATTACCCAAAGCAATCCACACATTCAACACAATCTCTATCAAAATACCAATCTATTCTTCACAGAAATGGACAAAAACAACCTCAAAATTTGTATGGAACTCTAAAAGACCCTCTGTGGCTAAAACAATCACACTTCTTGACTTCAAAATATACTGAAAAGCTTATAGTAACCAAAGAAGCATGGTATTGACATAAAAATAGACAAATAGAGCAAAGAAACAGAATGGAGATCCCAGAAAGTACCTCAAGCCAACTGATTTTTGATGAAGGTGCCAAGAATATACAGTGGGGAAAGGATAGCCTCTCCAATAAATGGTACTGGAAAAAGTGGATATCCACATGCCGAAGATTAAAACTGTATCTCATCATACACAAAAATCAACTCAAAATGGATCAAAGATCTAAATTTAAGAGCCAAAAGTATGAAACTATGAGAAGAATACATAGTGGAAGTGAACAGAACTTTTTTGGATAAGACTACAAAGGCATGGGCAACTAAAGCAAAAATAGACAGATGGGACTACATCAAATTAAAAAGCTGCTGCACAGCAAGGGACTCTATCAACAAAGTGAAGAAATATTCTACAGAATGGGAGAAGGTGTTTGCAAACTACACATCAGACAAAGGGCTAATATCTAGAATATATAAGGAACTCAAACAACTAACTAGCAAAAAATAATAATAATAATAATTTAAAAATAAATAATAAATAAATAAATAATGGGCAAAGGACCTGAATAAACATTTCTCAAAAGAAGATGTACAAATGGCCAATGTGCACATGAAAAATGCTCAAGATCGCTAATCATCAGGGAAATGCAAATTAAAACAACCATGAGATATCATCTTGTTCCAGTTAGAATGGCTATCACCAACAAGAAAGAAAATAACAAATGCTGTCAGGGATGCAGAGAAAAGGGAACCTCCTACATTGTTGGTGGGAATGTAAATTGGTAGTACCATTGTACAAAACAGTGTGGAAATTCCTCAGAGAACTAAAAATGGATCTATCTTATGACCTAGCTATCTCACTACTGGATATATAACCAAAGGAAATGAAATCAATGTATCAAAAATGACACCTGCACTCCCATGTTCATTGCAAAGATATTCACAGTAGCCAAGAGATGGAATCAAACTAAATGTCCATCAATGGATGAATGTATAAAACAATTATGGTATATGTACACAATGGAATACTATTCAGCTATAAAAAGAAATGATATCCTATCATTTGCAGCAACATGGATGCAACTGGAAACCATTGTGTTAAGTGAAGTAAGTCAAGCACAGAAAGACAAAAACTGCATGATCTCACTCATATGTGGAATCTAAAAAAAAAAAAAAGTTCTCATATCTCATAGAAGTAGAGAGTGGAATAAGAATAATGGTTAACAGAGGCCATGAAAGGAAGGGTGGGGGGGGAGGAGAAGGGGTGGAATAATGGGTACAAAACTATGCTAGTTACCCTAAAAGAATCATTGTGCAGTATGTGCATGTATTGAAACAAAACACTGTACTCCAAAACTATGTACAAGAAAATGTTAAAATAAAAAATATTTGTATATGTCAAAAAAAAAAAAATTCAAAATTGCCAACTTCAACAGGGCTGTTAAAACCACTTTTAGCAATCTAGTCACATCTCTCCAAATAGTTTCTACCCTTGCTCTCTACAAGTTGTAGCCATCAAATACAGACTATCTCATTTCCCTCAAACAAGTTCACCAATTAATCTTGTCTGGATCCATCCTTTCTTTCCTCATGTAACTATAGTGCCTTTTCTCTTGCCAAGGCCCCTCCCTCCACCTGTGCTGTGCATACGTTCACACTCTTTCAGGTACTTCTTGATTGACAATGATTTCTTATACTTGATTTTTCAGATTATGTCTCTTTTTTATCCTAGATCTTTCTTATGAGGATTTGAAAATGATAGCAACTCTAGTAATCTTCAAAAAGAGACTAAAAAAGTTCCATGACCTGGTATCTCTGTCCAATTACTATCCTTTTTATTGCCAATATTCCATAGCCAAATGACTGAAAAAGTTGCCTGCTTTCTACTTCTTATTAACTCTCCAACTAATTCCATTCTAACTCCTCTCAGTCGGTACAAGATTTTATTTTGGCTCCTCTGTCCCTACTTAAACTCTAATTGTTAGAGTTCTCCATAATTCCACCCTTGGCATTCTTTTTTCTCATTGTACATTTGCCAATTTCTTGACCTCTTCTACTTTCATACTACTTCTGTATTCATGGATCCCAAATGTATGCCTTTTCTAGACTTCTATTTGAAGTCCATACCTAACATACAACTTCAATCTCAAACCTAACTGTATTCTTGCTCTTCCTCTCCATATGCTTCTTTACCCATTTTGCTTCATGATCCAAAAGCCAGGATGTCTTCGAAGTCTTAAAACCACTATATTTACCAGTTTATGTCTATTCTATACCTAAATATATATTTAATATATCCACTGCTCTGTGATACCACAGTCACCTTAGAGTCAAAGCCACATATTGTCTGGACTGGAATACTGAGCCATAAAATTCCCCCAATTTCAACCTTGACTATCCAAACCCATGATTTTAAAATGCAGCCACAATTATTCTTATAAACTTCAATCAGATTCTGTCACTTTCCTACCTGAAATTTGATGACTGCTTCCCATTGCACTGAAGACAACATTCAACATCTTTCATATTTCCTATAAACCTTTATCATCTAGAGCCCGTCTTCCTCTGCAGTCTGTGTATTTCTTTGTTCCTCTCATTTGCTGCACAACAACCACACAGGCCTTTTCTCTATTTCTAGAACATATTTAAAGAGATAAAAGGAGGTACTACATCCTTGAAACAAAACATAATACTTCTAAAAAATTTCAGAGAATAAGAAATAGTTCTTAAAAACTAAATATGATAACTAAAACTAAAATTGTTATAGAAGAATTAAAGACAAAGTCAAGGAACAATGAAAAAACAAAAACATAAAAATAGGAGGGAAAGTTAATTCCAAGACTAACCTAGGAAATCTAACAATTGATTAATTGTTCTATAAAGAGACAACAGAGAAAAGTGGAAGGAAAGAAATTATCAAAAAATAACACTAGAAAACTTTCCAGATTAAAAGTATATAGTATATAGGTGAAAAGTATACAGTCAATAGGCTAAAAGCGCCCACTCATTTAAAAAAAACAAAAGAATTTTAAAAGATTCCCCACCAAGGCAGGTTATTATAAAAAATTAAAAAACTGAAGACAAAGATGAGATTATAAAAGTGCCCTGACAGACTAAAATAGTTCACAAACTAAGAAATAAAATCATAATGACACTGGGCTTCTCAACAGCAATATTGGAATCAAGAAAAAGATTGAAACAATGTCTTCAAAATCCCAAGGAACTTATTTTCAACCTGGAATATTATATTCAGCTAAACTATATAAAGTATAAAAACAGGATAAATATATTTTCAAATAAACATGAATTCAAGATGTTTATCATCCTAGAACTTAGTTTCAGGAAGTTACTGAAGGATGTACAACACCAAAATGAGGGAATAAACCAAAAAGAATAAAGATATAATACAAGAAGAAATGAGATCCAACACAAGAGTGACAAAGGAACTTCCCAGGATGACAAGTGAAAACCCTAGGTTTTTTAAATTAAAAAAAAAATCACAAATTATTAAGCACAAAACATAAAAATAAATTCAAAGCTTTCATTTACTTCACCTCTGCACTCATTTTAACACTCACCAGAATTAACTCCTAACCCTAACCAATTAAAAGAATAATTATTTTACCCCTAAAAGTTCTGGATTGCATTTGCAAGGTAATTTGTAGGTACTGATATGTAGTGGGAACAATTTTAAATTGTCCCTCAATATCTGCCCCTGGTATATATACCCTCTATAAGCCTCTCCCCTTGAGTATAAGCAAGACTTTTGAATATGATCAGATTTTTCTCTTGTGATTACTTTATTTTTTTTTTTATTTTTAAATTTTATTATGTCGATATACATTGTAGCTGATTATTGCTCCCCATCACCAAAACCTCCCTCCCTTCTCCCTCCCCCCTCCCCCCCAACAATGTCCTTTCTGTTTGCTTGTTGTATCAACTTCAAATAATTGTGGTTGTTATATCTTCTTCCCCCCCCCCCGTTTGTGTGTGTGTGTGAATTTATATATTAATTTTTAGCTCCCTCCAATAAGTGAGAACATGTGGTATTTCTCTTTCTGTGCCTGACTTGTTTCACTTAATATAATTCTCTCAAGGTCCATCCATGTTGTTGCAAATGGCAGTATTTCATTCGTTTTTATAGCTGAGTAGTATTCCATTGTGTAGATGGACCACATTTTCCGTATCCACTCATCTGATGATGGGCATTTGGGCTGGTTCCAACTCTTGGCTATTGTAAAGAGTGCTGCGATGAACATTGGGGAACAGGTATACCTTCGACTTGATGATTTCCATTCCTCTGGGTATATTCCCAACAGTGGGATGGCTGGGTCGTATGGTAGATCTATTTGCAATTGTTTAAGGAACCTCCATACCATTTTCCATAGAGGCTGCACCATTTTGCAGTCCCACCAACAATGTATGAGAGTTCCTTTTTCTCCGCAGCCTCGCCAGCATTTATCGTTCATAGTCTTTTGGATTTTAGCCATCCTAACTAGGGTTAGATGGTATCTCAATGTGGTTTTGATTTGCATTTCCCGGATGCTGAGTGATGTTGAGCATTTTTTCATATGTCTGTTGGCCATTTGGATATCTTCCTTAGAGAAATGCCTACTTAGCTCTTTTGCCCATTTTTTAATTGGGTTGCTTGTTTTCTTCTTGTAAAGTTGTTTGAGTTCCTTATATATTCTGGATATTAATCCTTTGTCAGATGTATATTTTGCAAATATTTTCTCCCACTCTGTTGGTTGTCTTTTAACTCTTTTAATTGTTTCTTTTGCTGTGCAGAAGCTTTTTAGTTTGATATAATCCCATTTGTTTATTTTTCCTTTGGTTGCCCGTGCTTTTGGGGTCGTATTCATGAAGTCTGTGCCCAGTCCTATTTCCTGAAGTGTTTCTCCTATGTTTTCTTTAAGAAGTTTTATTGTCTCAGGGTGTATATTTAAATCCTTAATCCATTTTGAGTTGATTTTAGTATACGGTGAGAGGTATGGATCTAGTTTCATTCTCCTGCATATGGATATCCAGTTATCCCAGCACCACTTGCTGAAGAGGCAGTCCCTTCCCCAGTGAATAGGCTTGGTGCCTTTGTCAAAGATCAGATGGCAGTAAGTGTGTGGGTTGATTTCTGGATTCTCTATTCTATTCCATTGGTCAGTGTGTCTGTTTTTATGCCAGTACCATACTGTTTTGGTTATTATAGCTTTGTAGTATAGCTTAAAGTCAGGTAGTGTTATGCCTCCAGCTTTATTTTTTTTGCTCAGCATTGCTTTGGCTATTCGTGGTCTTTTATTGTTCCATATAAATGTCTGAATAGTTTTTTCCATTTCTGAGAAAAATGTCTTTGGAATTTTGATGGGGATTGCATTGAATTTGTATATCACTTTGGGTAGTATGGACATTTTCACTATGTTGATTCTTCCAATCCAAGAGCATGGAATATCTTTCCATCTTCTTGTATCCTCTCTAATTTCTCTCAGCAGTGGTTTGTAGTTCTCATTATAGAGATTTTTCACCTCCTTGGTTAACTCAATTCCTAAGTATTTTATTTTTTTGGTGGCTATTGTAAATGGGCAGGCTTTCTTGATTTCTCCTTCTGCATGTTCACTATTGGAGAAAAGAAATGCTACTGATTTTTGTGTGTTGATTTTGTATCCTGCTACTGTGCTGAAATCATTTATCAATTCCAACAGTTTTTTTGTAGAGGTTTTAGGCTGTTCGATATATAGGATCATGTCATCTGCAAACAGGGACAGTTTGACTTCATCTTTTCCAATCTGGATGCCCTTTATTTCCTTCTCTTCTCTGATTGCTCTGGCTAGTACTTCCAACACTATGTTGAATAGGAGTGGTGAGAGTGGGCATCCTTGTCTAGTGCCTGTTCTTAAAGGAAAAGGTTTCAGCTTTTCCCCATTCAGGATGATATTGGCAGTGGGTTTGTCATATATGGCTTTAATTATGTTGAGATACTTTCCCTCTATACCTAACTTATAGAGGGTCTTTGTCATGAATGAGTGCTGAACTTTATCAAATGCTTTTTCAGCATCTATAGAGATGATCATATGGTCCTTGTGTTTGAGTTTATTAATATGGTGTATCACATTTATTGATTTGCGTATGTTGAACCAACCTTGCATCCCTGGGATGAATCCCACTTGATCGTGATGAATAATTTTTCGTATGTGTTGCTGTATTCTGTTTGCTAGTATTTTAGTGAGGATTTTTGCATCTATATTCATCAAGGATATCGGCCTGTAGTTTTCTTTTTTGGTTATATCTTTACCTGGTTTTGGTATCAGGATGATGTTTGCTTCATAGAATGAGTTTGGGAGATTTGCGTCCGTTTCAATCTTTTGGAATAGTTTGTAAAGAATCGGTGTCAATTCCTCTTTGAATGTTTGGTAAAATTCTGCTGTGAATCCATCTGGTCCTGGGCTTTTCTTTGTTGGGAGCCTTCTGATAACAGCTTCAATCTCCTTTATTGTTATTGGTCTGTTCAAATTTTCTACGTCTTCACAGTTCAGTTTTGGGAGCTTGTGTGTGTCCAGAAATTTATCCATTTCCTCCAGATTTTCAAATTTGTTGGCGCATAGTTGTTTATAGTAGTCTCGAATGATTCCTTGTATTTCAGATGAATCAGTTGTAATATCGCCTTTTTCATTTCTAATGTTTGTTATTTGAGTCTTCTCTCTTCTTTTTTTTGTTAGCCATGCTAATGGTTTGTCAATTTTATTTATCTTTTCAAAAAACCAACTTTTTGATTCGTTGATCTTTTGAATTGTTTTTTGGTTTTCAATTTCATTCAGTTCTGCTCTGATCTTAATGATTTCTTTCCGTCTGCTAACTTTAGGATTGGATTGTTCTTGTTTTTCTAGTTCTTTAAGGTGAACTGTTAGGTTGTTCACTTGCCATCTTTCCATTCTTCTGAAGTGAGCATTTAATGCAATAAATTTTCCCCTCAATACTGCTTTTGCAGTATCCCACAGGTTTTGGTATGATGTATCATTGTTTTCATTAGTTTCAATAAACTTTTTGATTTCCTGCTTGATTTCTTCTTGGACCCATATGTCATTAAGTAGAATGCTGTTTAATTTCCATGTGTTTGTATAGTTTCCAGAGTTTTGTTTGTTATTAATTTCTAGTTTTAATCCATTGTGGTCTGAGAAGATACATGGGATAATTCCAATTTTTTTGAATTTATTGAGACTTGATTTGTGACCTAATATGTGATCTATCCTGGAGAATGATCCATGTGCTGATGAGAAGAATGAATATTCTGAGGTTGTTGGGTGGAATGTTCTGTAGATATCTGCCAATTCCAATTGGTCTAGAGTCTTGTTTAGATCTTGTGTTTCTCTACTGATTCTTTGCCTAGATGATCTGTCTAATATTGACAGTGGAGTGTTCAGGTCCCCTGCTATTATGGTATTAGTGTCTATTTCCTTCTTTAGGTCTAATAGAGTTTGTTTTATAAATCTGGCTGCTCCAACATTGGGTGCGTACATATTTATGATTGTTATGTCTTCTTGATGGATCAGTCCTTTTATCATTAAGTAGTGTCCCTCATTGTCTCTTTTTATGGTTTTTAGTTTAAAGTCTATTTTGTCAGATATAAGAATAGCCACTCCAGCTCGTTTTTCTTTTCTGTTTGCATGGTAAATCTTTTTCCATCCTTTCACTCTTAGTCTGTGTGAATCTTTATGGGTGAGGTGGGTCTCTTGTAGGCAGCATATAGTTGGGTCCTGCTTTTTGATCCAGTCAGCCAGTCTGTGTCTTTTAATTGGGGAATTTAAGCCTTTAACATTAAGAGTTGTTATTGAAAGGTGTTGATTTATTCCTAGCATTTTATTGGTTGTTTGGTTGTCTTAGGTGTCTTTTGTTCCTTGCTTTCTGATTTACTGTTTGGTTTCTTTGTTTGTTGGTTCCTTAGGTTGTAGATAGTGTTTTTGTTAGCTTGTTTTCTCTTCATGATTCCATTTTTATTGTACTAACGGGTTTAGATTTTTCTTAGGTTTTTATGGCAGTGGTAGTTATTTTTCAGGAACCAAACCCAGTACTCCCTTGAGGATTTCTTGTAAGGGTGGTCGTGTGGTAGTGAACTCCCGCAGTTTTTGTTTGTCTGAGAAATATACTATTTGCCCCTCATTTCGGAAGGATAGCCTTGCAGGGTAGAGTATTCTTGGCTGGCAATCTTGTGATTACTTTATGTTATATGGCAAAGGAGGAAGAATTTTGCAGATGTAACTAAGGTACCTAAATTTGAGTTAATCAAAAGAGAGATTTGACTGGGTGGGTCTGATCTAATCAGGTGAACCATTTAAAATAGAGTCCAGACACTCCCTAAAAATGAGATTCAAAGCAAAGTAGATTCTTTTTCAATCCACAAAGAAACAAACAACCATTCTGTGAACTGCCTGCCAAGAGGACCACACGGCAAGGCCCTGAAGACAGCTTCTAACAACCGGGATCAGTCTCCAACACACAGCCAGAAATAAAACAGGGATTTCAGCTCTACAACTATAAAGAATTGAACTCTGTCAAAAACCAGTGAGTTGAGAAGGTAATCCTAAACCTCAGATGAGATTACAGCCCCAACCCATAATTTACTGAGACCCTGAGCAGAGGACTCAGTTAAGCCATACCCAGACTCCTGACCCACAGAAATGGTGAGGTGATAAATATATGTTGTTTTAAGCCCCTGAGTTTAGGGTGGCCTATTACTCACTACCAGAAAACTAATTCATAGTCTCAGCAAAGTGGGTTTAGTAACCAGAGATTGTACTGACTTAAGATCTAGGGTTAAAGGCATCCAAGACAAATCCTCTCACTGCAAATTGCAACCAACATCTTGAGCCTCCTATAGTTTCTATGTTGCAGAGAATAAATTTAAAGAATTTGGGTCCCCTACTAGTTGAAGTCATCTCACATAGGTGTCCACACCAGTTGTTTCATTCAATTAATGTACTGTTTCGTTCTGTTCTGAATTCCTTCATTTTTTTCCCTATAGTAAAGTAATATTTGCTTATTTTCATATAATAAAATAAGGTACAGCTGGATATTGGGTAGTTACATAGTTTATACTGCCTTGTAGTCATTCTACTAAGAAGAAAATGATATTTTAAAGCTGTAATATAGGAAGGTATAATTAATGGTGTCAAGCTTACAGAAGATCAGTGGAGATGAGATCCAGAGAAGAGGTGGAAGGATTAGCATTAAATTAAACAACGGATATGATTTCCACTAAGACGAGAGAGACGCATGCAGATAAGTGAATGTTGTAAAGCATCCGCTGCAAAGTTAAGAGGATTGCTGATAAAAAATCTCTAATTTCTCTTTGAAGTTGGAGACTACCTTAATTGCTCAAATAAGGTGGGTTAATAAAAATATTGGGATCTTAAAGAAAATTGCAAATGGCTTTTTGGAAAAATTATAGAAAACACTAGCTGGAGAAACTTAGGATAAGAGACAGCACAGAGGGTCTAGTAAAATGTTCGGATATATTTTATTATTGTTTATTTAGCCTCTATCTATGTGAGTTGTATATTTCTTTGCTTCAAATATTTGGCTTAGCTTGGATATTTGCTTTGGACAGTGGAATGTGGGGAGAAGGGACAGTGTGCCAGTTTTCACCCTCGATCTTAAAAGTACTCACATTTCTATTCAGTGAAGAATATGCCTCAAGTAGTTATTGTGCCTTCAGCCTGGGACTCAGAAGAAAACATGGGAGATGAACCAAAGCCTGGAGCCAAGCCAAACAACCTACAGACCTGTCCAAACTGACTAATGCAAGTATCAATGGTGAACTCACAGTGACACCCTAGAAGCCTGCGTGAACTTTATCTGGAAATGATCAATAATTCAGTAGCATACAAGCAGAGAGGCGAATGGTTAAGTTGATTCAAGGGCAGAGTTTTGCCAGGGTGAAGGAGAAAGAAAAATGGAAATTGAGGGTCATGGCAAAGAGCCATTGAGATGAATATTTTAGTCTTGGCTGAATAGATAAAGTAAAGGCAGAAGATAATAGTAGGTTAAGAAAAGATAAAGTTGTTTTTACTGCAGAAGAAATTCTCAGTCATTGTAAAGTCAACAGGATTAGTTGATTTCTAGTTCTTTTCTTCTCACATTCCTTCCTTTATTCCTTCATTCCTTTAATTCAAGGATTTATTTAGTATTTGGCATTGGCAATAAAAAGACACCCAGTCAACTTCCTTGAACTCAAGTTTTAGATCAGGTGATAGGTTAAAAAGCAACTGTAGTCTAATGAATGTGGACTACTGCATTTTTAACAGATAACCACAATATCTGCCACTCCACAAGTTCCTCTGCAGTAGGACCCTGCTATATTCCAAAAAGAGGTTGAGTGTATGGACTCTCTTCTTAATTTTGGATGATTGCTTTAACTAATAGATTATAATAAAAATGTTGCTATGTGACTTGGAATGATCGTCCTTGTATTAGTCTATTTTTGTGTTGCTGTAACAGAATACTTGAAACTGGGTAATTTATAAAGAACAGAGGTTTATTTGGCTCATTATTCCGGACAGCTGCATCTGGCGTGGGCTTCAGGCTACTTCTACTCATGGCAGAAAACAGCAGGCAGTTGGCAGGTAAAAGCAGATCACATGGTGAGAAGAAGCAAGAGAGAGAGAGGAGGTGCCAGGGTCTTTTAAACAACCAGCTTTCACAGGAACTAATACAGTGAGAACTCACTCACTACCTCCACCCCCCAGAGAGAGCATTAATCTATTCGTTAGGTATGACTATGACTCAAACAGCTCCCAACACTGCCACATTGGGGATCTGATTTCCACATGAGTTTTGGGGGGACAACACATCCAAACTCTATCAACTCTCCTGAAATTTCCTCTCATGATGCTTCCTCTTGGAACCTAGGCACCACGTTGTGAGAAACTTAAGAGGTTATGTGTAGGTTTTCTGGTCAACCATCCAAGGTAAGCCCAACTTTTGTGTCATTACAGTCCAAGCACCAGTCATGTGACTGGGGAAGTTTCCACATGATTCCAGCCCCTCAGACATTTTAGTCTTCCCAACAAGGCCCCAGACACTGTGGAACAGACAAAGCCATCTGTCTGTACTCTGAACAAATTCCTGTCCCACAGAATTCATGAGTATAATAAAGTAATGGTTACCTTATGCTACTAAGTTTGGGGTGGTGCTTTCACAGACTGCGATAATGTGATATATGCTAGCATAAAACTTTGTGTAGAGCTTTGGCAAAACTGAAAAGGCAGTGAACCTCTCTAACTGAAGAAATGGGTATAATAATCCAAGGAAACTTAGAGAGCAAAAGAGACAACTGCAGATCTCAGAAAACACCAAAGACATTTAAAAGATTTAATAAGAAGAGTTTATTGCCACTCTATTAGTTTTCTGAGGCTACTGCAACAAATTATTATAAACTTCATGGTTTAAAACAGAAGAAATGTATTCTTTCACAATTCTAGAGACCATAGTCTGATGTCAGTATCACTGGACTGAAATCGAGGTGCTGCAGGGTCACATTCCCTCTGGAGGCTCTAGGGGGGAATTCGTTCCTTGCCTCTTCCAGCTTCTGGTGGCTACTAGCAATCCTTGGCTGGTGGCTGCATTACTCCAATCTTTAAGGCAAGCATCTTCAAATATCTCTTTGCTCCATTCTCACTATGCCTTCTCCTCTGTTATGTGTTGTCAAATCCCCTTCTCTTCCTCTTATAAAGATACACATAGTTTTATTTACAGGCCATCCTGATATTCCAGGATAATCTCTCTATCTCAAGATCCTTAACTTAACCATATCTACAAACTATTTCCACATAAGGTAACATTTACGGGTTCTAGGGATTAGTACCTGATACCTTTGGGAAACCATTATTCATTCTACCACAACCATTTTTAAGGCAAAACTTCTTCATTTTGATGACTACTTTTTAAATGATCCCATTTCAATCTCAATCCTCTGATGCAAGAGTCAAAACTCTTTTCTAATCAAAAATCAAGAGGTATTTCTGTTAGTGGATGTGTTTTTCTCAGCTAAAGTTTGGAATTATGCACCAATAACTCAAACATTACCTGATATGCTCTCCAACCTCCAGCAAATCATGAGGCTATAGAGAGTGCAGTCTGTTGAGGTTATCCCGATTGCAATTATTGGAAGAAATACACCAAGATATATACTTTTTTCTTGCCACTCAATATGTCATTCCATGTTTGACAATAGGAATCAGGCTTTCTAAATTTTTATAATGAAGTAATGCCTCAAACAACAAACCTGTCTCAAATATCTACAACCAGCCTGAACTAAAATCTAGCAAGACAATATTTTATTTGATGGCTATTATGCCCATAGTACTTGCTGTATTACTATTATTATTATTACTATTATTTTAAGTGACAAGACTATGCTACATTAGGATGTAGAAAGCTGAAGTAAAAATTAAATTCCTGTCTTGTGATTAAAGTCATAAAGTGTTTGTCAAACAAGGCTTAGAATGCTGATCAATCATTCAGGAAGCCATTTTAGGTAGTTTGGAAGCCATCTTAACATTAGCAGTCTCTCCACCCTTGATATTGCTTTTATAGCTACACCCACTTTACAAACTAAAAGTAAGCAATGGTTTTTCTGGTCTCTAAACTGAAAAATCACCTAATAATTTAACTGTGATATAGGACAAGAGAGTCTCCAAATGGAACTCCCTTAGTGGCTACAAGGCAGTGCTAGAAGAAATGTTAAAATACCAAATTTCTGGGAATGTTACGATAGTTTTCATATTTCCAGAGTTTCTTATCGCTATGATCTATGACAGAGTTCAGTTTGGGCCAAATAAAGAATAAACTTTAAAGACCTTCTTTTCTACCACTTTCTGTTTCCCAACAACATAAGATTTATTTTTTCTAACAGTCTTCTTATCAGTTTTGTAGGGAATAATTTGTGCTTCAATAGAAAAAAAACTATGCATTTCTATAACACACCCTTCTGTCTTATCAGATTCTGATTCAATAGAAGCTATTTTACAACTTTGTGAGTTGTAGATAACTGATAGCAACACAAAACCATGTTTGCTCATACATATGCAAATGAATTCTGTTCAATAGAGGGACAGTGTTCTCCCTCCTCAGAAAAACCAGTTTTGCCTCAATTTCCACATTCATTTCAATATCTCTGCTGTACAAATTTATTTCTTCAATGGATTCTCCTTTGAACCAGCTGTAACATCTGTCTGTTTCCTTTATTATGAACCAAAAAATAGTGTTTTAATATGTTCATCTTTATAAATAATACCTAGTTTTTATTTCTTTTAAATCTGCTCATGGAGCTGGACTTCTGGATTGGTGAAGTGAAGACCTCAGTGAACTTTCTATCCCTCTAAAACAGTAAAAATACAGACAAAACAAATAAATTCAACAATTTCATAATCAGAACAATTAACCAGAGTGAGCTAAAAACCATCAATACAAATGAAATTATGAAATGTGGAGGAGAAAATGGGCTATCTGACATTTAATTTAGGGTTACTTGCATTCCCCTTCATTCTCCAGCTGAGTAGAATGGTAAGCAAAGCTGACAACACTGCTGAAAATGAAGAAATCTGACCTCCTTTTTGGAGTTCCTTTAAAGTCATCACCCCCAGAAAGCAGTCAATATTTTGACTGAAGTTGCAGCTCCCTACAAAGGCTTTATTTTCAGAATGTGCTGGCTACTTGACTTTACCCAGAGCTTAACTTAGCAGGAAATAAAAAAGAAATAAAAAAAGAATTAAAAAAGCCAACTCTTAGGGCATTACCAAAACAATAACAAACTTCTGGCAGCAGCTGCTTAAGGTTATAATTTCAATCATGGCAAACAAGAGTCTGGCCAGGAATTTAAAAGGAAATGCTAGAAAACTAGATGACCATAGAGAAGTTTTGAAAAGCTCTGACATAATCCTGAGGATATAAAAAGCCACTTTATGCACAAGGCTGTGTGCACGATGAGAAAATACATGGAAACGGAGAAGGTACCATTCACTCACCTTCAGCTGAAATTGAGATCCTCTCCACAGGCAGGAATTAAAGCTAAGTCTGTCTGGTAAACTGTGTGAAGTTTGAAGTGGTTCTTTCTTGCATAGAACTCTGTGCAAAGGTGAATGACATACAAGCAAGGTCTTGAAGAAAAACTCTGACCATTCAGAAGATTCACTTACCATTAATTTATCCTGATTCAGGTGTGAACTCCTAAGAAGCCAGACTTAAAAATAAAACATTAAAAATTAAAAACTATTTTTTAAAAAAAGCTGCTAGAGAACTCAGTGGCCATATACTGTAGGGAATATATAAATACAGAATTAGTCCAGGAAAGTTACTAAACAAATAACAACCAGGAAAATCTGTTACTGGGTTATATAAAATGTTCAGTTTTCCACAAAAAAAGATTAGAAGACATGTGAAAAGTAAAATAAGATGAATAGGAAAATATTCTATATACAAAGAAGAAGAAAACAGCAAACACAAAATGTCCCTGAGAGGACAAAGACTTTTATTCAGCTACTACAAAATTTTTAAGAACTAGAGGAAACCACGTCTAAAGAAATAAAGAAAAATATGACAACAATGTATTACCAAATAGAGAATAGCAGCTAGAAGAGAACTAGCTAGAAAAGGGCTAGAACTTACAAAAATAAACCAAATATAAATTCTGGTGTTAAAAACTCTGAAGTTGAAATGTAAATTTTGAATTGAAACTGAAATAAAAAATTCTTTACAATTGCTCAACAGCACTTTTGAGCTGGCAGAAAAAAGAATCATCAGACTTCAAGATAGGTAAGTAGAAATTATCTAGTCTAAGGGGCAGAAATAGAAAAACTGAAGAAAAATAAATAAAACCTAAGAGAACTGTGGGGTACCATCAAGCATTTCAAAATAATTGTAATGGTAGTCTCAAAAAGAGAAAGAAGATAGAAAAGGGTAGAAAAATATTTTAAGAAACAACAGCCAAAAATTTCCCAAATTTGATGAAAGATATAAATCTACACATCCAAGAAGCTCATTGAACCCAAGTATAATAAACTCAAAGGAGATCCATTCCTAGACACATCACAGTAAAACTAAAAAAAAATCAAAGGCAAAAGAATATCTTGACAGCAGCAAGAGAAACATGAATAATTTCTCATCAGAAACCATGGAGTCTGGGATACAGTGGGATAACATCTTCAAAGTATTGAAAGAAAAAGATTGCCAACCAAGAATTCTGCACTCAGCTAAATTCTCTTTCAAAACTGAAGGAGAAATAAAGTCAAGTCATTTCCAGATAAAAATTTTGGGGACCCGATCCTACCAGTTTGACCCTACATGAAATACTTAAAAAAAAAAAAAATCCTTACACCTAAAATGAAAAATGCTAGATCGTAAATGAATCCACCTGAAGAAACAGAGAACTGGTAAAGGTAACTGCATTGGTATTATAAAAGACAATACAGACATACTATTTTGTTTGCAGTTATTTTCTTCTCCTGTTTAAAAAGACAACTGTCCAAAGCAATATATAAAACTGTGCTTACGGGTTTATAAAACCCAAAGATGTCATTTGTATGGCAAAAATGCTATAAAGGGATCAAAGGTACATAGGAGCAGTTTATATATTTTATTGAAATAAAATTAGTATTAATCAAAACTAGACTGTTTTAGGTTCTGATGCAAATTAGAATCCCCAAATCAACCACTAAAAATATTATTTAAGTATTAAAACAAGTATAGTAAATGAAACAAAGGAATTACAGAGGTTCACTAGGAAATATCTATTTGACACACAAGAAAGCAGGAATAAGACAAGCAGAAAACAGGTAGTAAAATAGCAGATTTAAATTTACCTTATGAGAAATTATGTTAAATGTGAATGAATTCAACATCCTAATAATAATACATGCTGTCTAAAAGAGTTATATACTCTAGATTAAAAGACACAAATATGATGAAAATAAAAATGTAAAAGGAAATGCCATGTAAGCAATAACCAGATGAGAGCTCAAGTGGCTATAATAATATCAGAAAAAAATAGACTTTAAGATAAAAAAACTTACTAGAGGTAATAAAGGACACTTTATAATAAGAGCATCAATCATCAGGAATACTATTACAGTAGTCTCCCCTGATCCATGGAGAATATGTTTCAAGATCCCCAGCAGATGTCTGAAACTGAAGATAGTACCACACCCTATACTATGTTTTTTCCTATACATACATACCTATGATAAAGTTTAATTTTTAAATCAGGCACAGTAAGAGATTAACAACAATAATTAATAATAAAACAGAACAATTATAACAATATGTCAGCATCACTATTCTTGAACTTTGGAGCCATTATGAAGTAAAATAATGGTTACTTGAACATGAGCACCACAATACCACAACAGTCAATCTGACAACCAAGTAACTAAATGGCAGGTAGCTTCTGCTGCATGGATACACTGGAAAAAGGAATGATTCACATTTTGGACAGAGCAGTATGGCATGAGATTTCATCACACTACTCGAAACAGCATGCAATTTAAAACTTGTGAAATGTTTAGTTGTGGAATTCCTCATTTAATACTTTTGGATAGTGACCTGCAGTTAATGAAATCATGGAAAGTGAAACCAAAGGGGAGATTATTGTAAAAGCATTTATGAACTTAATATTCACATGAATGCACCTAAAATGGATGTAAATATGTTCTCTGACCATGATGGAATTAAATTAGAAATCAACAACAACAAAAAATTTGGTAAATTCACAAATATGTAAAAATGTAAAAACACACTTTTGAATAAGCAATAGATTAAATAGAATTCATAAGAAAAATTATAAAATACTTTGAGATTAATGAGATGAAAACACAACATACTACAATTTAGGGAATGCAGCTAAAGTAGTGCTTTAGGAAAATTTATAGCTGTAAATGCCCACATTTAAAGAAGAAGAGGGATCTCAAGTTAATAACTTAATTTTCCACCTTAAGAAACTAGAAAAAGCAGGAAAAACTAAATATAAAGTAAGTAAAAGAAATGAAATAATAAAGATTAGAGCAGAAAAAATGAAATAGAAATTTTTTTTAAAATAGAGAAAAGTGACAAAAGAAAAAGTTGGTTTTTTAAAATGATCAACAAAATTGGCAAATCTTTAGCTAGAATGACCAAGAAGAAAGAGAAAAGACTCAAATTACTAAACCAGGAATAAAAAATGGGATATTACTACCAATCTGACAGAAATAGATGGGATTATAAAGTAAATTAGACTATCTAGATGAAATGGACAAATTCCTACAAACACCCAAACCACCAAAACTAATTTAAGAAGACAGAAAATTTAATCAGACTTATAACAAGTAAGGAGATTGAATTATTAATCAAAAAAATGCCTAGAAATTAAAATTCTGGACCAGATGGCTTCTCAGGTGTATTCAACCAAACATTTAAAGAGATAATACCAATTCTTCAAAAACTCATCCAGAAAAGAGAAGAGAAAGAAAAGCATTCCAATGCTTTCTATGAGGCAAGTATTTATGTAATACCAAAATCAGATAAAGACATTACAAGAAAAGAAAGCTACAGACTAACATGACTTATGAACATGTGCTACAGGCCAAAGTTCATGTATTAGAAATTTGATCTCCATTGTAACAAAGGGAGGGTGGGAAATTCAACTGTGGTATTTGAAAGGTGGGGTCCTCTAAGAGATGATTACATTGTGAGGAGTGTGTCCTTGTGAATGGAATGATCTATTCATGGAATAATAGGAATAATTCTGATGACTTCAAAAGGAGAGGAAGTGAGAAGGTTAACACTCTTGCTCAGCCCATTCTCACCATGTGATTCCCTGACTTACTGTAGAGTCATCCCACCAGGAAAAAAGTCCTCAGCAGATGTGTTCCCTGAATTTTGGACTGCTAAGCCTCCAAAAGAGTAAAAAATAAATTTCATTATTTTATAAGTTACTCAGTTTCAGGCATTCTGTTATAAGCAACAGAAATAGACTAATACAACATGGATTTTAAAATTTTCATCAAAATAATAGAAAATTAAATCCAGGAACATATAAAAAGTATTGTATACCATGACCAAAGGGGATTTATCTCAGAAATGCAAGGCTGGTTTAACATCTGAAAATCAATCAATGCAATATACCATGATAATTGAGTTAAGGACAAAAACACATGAATCATCTGAATAGGCACAGAAAAAGCATCTGACAAAATTCAACACCCTCGTTTTGCTAAAAGCATTCAGAAAGCTACAAAAAAAGATTTCTCAATCTGATGGAAGGCATCTATCAGATATCCATGGCTAAAATACTTAATGAAAAAACAATGAATCTTTTTCTCCTAAGATCAAGAACAAGACAAAGATGTCCATTCTTATCATTTTTATTCAACACTGTAATGAAACCTTTGGCCAGAGTAATTAGGTAAGAAAAATAAATAAAGAGCATAAAATTGGAAAGGAGGAAGTAAAACTATTTCTATTTGATAGCAATATGATCTTGTATATAGGAAATCCAACAAAATCCACTAAAAACCTATTAGAACTAATAAATGAGTTCAATGTTGTGCCTGGATACAAGTTCAATACACAAAAAATCAATTGTATTTTTATATACTAACCATGAGTAATCCAAAAATGAAATTAAGAAAAAATCCCACCTATAATAACATCAAAATATATAAAAAACCTAGAAATAAATTTTTAAGTGTGGTACTTTCACACTGAAAATATAAAAACTCTTTGAAAGAAATTTACAAAGGTCTAAAAAATGAAAAGACATCCTACATTCATGGATGATTGTTAAGATGCAAAACTTCCCAAATTGATCCACAAATTCAGTGCAACCCTTATTATAATTTCTGCTGAATTTCTTGCAGAAATTGACAAGCTGATTCTAAAATTCAGATGGAAATTAAAGGAACTCAGAATAGCCAAAAAAAAATCTTGAAAATGATTGAAGAGTACTAATATTTCCTATTTTCAAAACTTACTACAAATCGACGGTAATCAAGTACAAACCATTAAGATTAGACATACAGACCAAAGAAATTCAATTGACAGTCCAGGAAAAAGTCTTTACACTTGTGGCCAATTGTTCTGCAAGAAGGGTGCCAAGACAATTCAATGGGCAAAAGGATGGTCAACAAATAATGCTGGGAAAATTGGATATACACATGCAAAAGAATGAAGTTGGACCCCTACCTTACACCATGCATAAGCATAACTCAGGTATATCACAGACTTAAATAAAAGAGCTAAAACTATCGAACTAAAACAAAAGTTATGAGTGAATCTCTGTGAACTTAGGTTAGGCAATGGTTTCTTAGATATGATAAGAAAAGCATAAGCAACAAAAGAAAATATGTATAAATTGGACTTCATCAAACTTAAGAAACACCATCCCAGACATGAAAAAACAACCACAGAAGGGGATAAAATATTTGCAATGCATATATGCCAAAGGACCTATGTGCAGAATATATAGAAGACTCTTAATAACTCAACATTAGAAAGATAAATTTCCCAATTAAAAAATGGGCAAAGGATTTTAATAGTCACTTGTATAAAGATACACTTTATACACAAATAAGATACACTTGTATAAATGACCAATAATCACATGAAAAGATTCTCTACATCATTAGTCACTAGGCAAATGTAAATCAAAACCACAAGGAGATGCAATTATACACCCACTAAAATGCCTAAAAAGACAGACAATAACAAATATTAATGAGGATGGGGAGAAATTGAAACCCTCACACATTGAGAATGTAAAATAGTGCAGACATTTGGAAAACAGTTTGGCAATTTCTCAAAATGGTAACCATGGAGTTATCATTATGCCAGTCCTAGATATAACCAACACAAATGCAAACATATGTCCACACAAAAATTCATACATGAATGTTCATAGCAGCATTATTTATAACAGCCAAACATGGAAACAAATATTTGTCAGCTGATGAATGGACAGACAGTGTGTTAGATCCATACAACTGAATATCATACAGCAATTTAAAAAAATGAAATACTGATACATGTTACAACATGAATAAACTTTGAGTGCATTATTCTAAGTGAAAGAAGCAAGTGACAAAAGACTACATATTGTATTTGAAATGTCCTAAATGGGCAAATCTACAGACACAGAAAATAGAATAGTGGTTACCTGCTGCTGGGGTAGTGAGCTGGGGAACAGGAACAGGGAATGAGGGGCATCGGTTAGAGTGTCTTTTCTGAGCTTTTATAATCATGACTTTGTGCACTCTGATGTGCAGCTCCTGGTAAGAGATGGCGGTAGGGCAACAGAGAAGAAAGTGCAACTAAATACCTCAGAGGAGAGCTGTCAGGGACAGTGTGGGTGACCCAGGAGGAAGTGCGAGAGAAAGGATAAAGCCAATAACAGACAGAAAAAGAAGACTGGAGCATAGACAGATAGGATAGAGTAGTGACAGAAGAATAAAAGGATGAGTCAGAGAAAGTTGGATGAAGCCGAAAAGTTTAGAGAAGGGAGAGAAAAAAATAGGGGCAAAATTGGGGGGGGGGAAAGCACAACAAAGAGGTGTTCTTATTTTTTTTTCTTTTAATATCCTATTATGTTTTTTCTCAAGTATTGATAAATATAAAGCAAAGTAAAACCTTTCAGACCTGCCATTTGCTCTTTCTTCAAACAGCAGAAGAACATACTATGGCATGAGTGCCTTTATCTTTCCAAAATTTATATGGTGGCACCCGACTGTGACAGCATTGGGAGGTGGAGCCTTTGGAAAATCAATAGTTCATGAGGATCAAGCCCCGAGGATGGGATTAGTGTCCACATGAGAAAAGGAACAGAGCTAGCCCTCCCTCTTTGCTCTCTGCCATGTGAGAATAAAGCAAGAAGGTGCCATCTGCAAACCAGGACACAGACTCTCACCAGACACTGGATCTGCTGGTGCCTTGATCTTGGACTTCCCGGCCTCCAGAACTGTGAGAAATATATATTTGTCATTAAGCCACCTATGGTGTATTTATAGATGGTATAAATAGCTATAGATATACCTAGGTCTACAGTAGATTTGTTACAGCAGCCACAGCCCAAACTGATTGACAGGGCACTTTAGAATGCAATACTCAGTGATGGAAAAATATACAGAAGAATTAGATTAGCAATAAAGTTATCCAATTCTCTACAAAGCAGTGATCCTGGAATAGCAGAGGTGAATTACTTACTATTTTCTCATGAATTAGCTAAGAAATAAATATAAACTATTCTTTTATCCAATTTATAACTAATATTAATAGAAAAACTAATGATAAAAAATAAACACAAACTGTAGAGTCAAATTTGTTATTAACTAAAAATTGACAGATGCAAAACTTTTCAATAAAATTTCTATCTGCAACACTTAATTTAGAATAAATGGGCTTGGTAGGTAAATTGAAATTTCCAATTGCAGATGCTATAATTATTAATAATGAATTTTTTAAAACTTGATTAGGAAGTCTTCATTTTCATTAAAAATTTTACATAGAAAATAATTCTGATGAGACTAATTTCTGTAATATAAAGATGAACATTAAGAAATTTGGTATGACTTGAGTGTGCTAGGTAGGAAGTTGATTAAGGAATTAAATTGGCTTAATGAGAAAAAAGCTTCCCAGAACAGATTTCTTTTATCTACATTCATTCTTCCCCATGTGCTCTGGAGACGTTTCTGAATTTGTGTATGCTGACACATAATGAGCCTCTCTGTATCTATTTCTGATGAAGCTTTATTTAGTTGCCCGCTGATAAACAGTGAAAGTTCAAGAGAATAAGCATCCCATATTCCCCGGGCTTGGCATCAGGAGGGAGCAGATGATCTAATAGGTTCTGTTGCCTCTTATTTTTGTGACTAATACAGAGGTTCTGTTTTAAAAGCACCCAGATCTGCATGTATTCTGGTTGAGCTAAGATCTTTGGAACAAAATGTACTCTTTCCCAAGAGCTCGGTCCTCAGAACTATCCTAAAGATAAGTTTGAAAGACACGAGCAAACCCGGAATAGTTCAGAGTGACTGTAAAGTTTACCAAAGTGGCCTAATTAAATTCAGACAGTAGGGATAAGAGAAATCCTTGAACATTAAGACAAGGGACTTCTCTTTTTTCCTGTCTTAAGATTCCTCTATGGAGGGACCGCCACTAGAGAAAGATTCCTATCTCTGGCCCATTCCCCTTGTCGCTCCTCTTTATGTGATGGGTAAGTTGAAAGAAGGAACTGGGAACACAATTCTCAGCCCCCTCTTCTAAATCTCTTTGGAAGCCAGTCTACCTTCAAAGAAGATGCAATCTGTCCTTAACTGTGGCTGTTAAGTTGACAGTGACATACACCCCACCCCCAACACTATTTCCATGTCAGGAAGACTATGATTTTTCTACCTCTGCTGGTGAATATATTGATAATTCTGTCCCATCTTAAGGTATAGAATTAGTAAATCAAGTTTTCTACATATATGTCATGTTCTCTAATAGACCTTTGTATAAAGTAAAGCTCAAATTTTGATCATTATCTGTCCCCATCTCTCAGATGGTTCTAAACTTAGGCAGGGAAATGACGTGTGTTATATATTGACTAGTGAATTTTCAGCATAAAACCCAATTATCCCTCTTCTCCCTCTTTAGTTATTTCCTTTCATGGAAAACTGTGGAATTTTTGTTTATAGTGTGCATGTGCGTGTGCGTGTGTGTGTGTGTGTGTGTGTGTGTGTGTGTGTGTTTTATCTTTAGGCAAAGGAAATAAAAGTAGGAATTTAGAATGCAGTTAGCATTTTGGATATCTTGCATATTAAAATCCATAAAGCTTCTTTAAATTTAGAAGACATAAAATTCTAAGGAAAAAAAGAGGGATACAAACAACAAAAACAAACTGGCATAGGTAGGGCAGAGAGATGTGTGTTTACCAAGAACAGGCTCATTTCTTGTAGAAAAAGAGCATTTAAAACAAACAGAGTATATTGTAAACTGGGGGTGATGTAAAATATACAACACTCTCTTGAATAAATTTTCTCCTAAAACCTCAGAGCACACTCATATTTTTCATGAAATTGATCTTAGATTTGAAAAATTGGTTTTGAATCTCATGAGGCTTATCTTTTAAATGCAATGGGCATTATTAGTAGTAGTATCACTTTGCAAACAGATTGGCAGATTTTCCTGTACTCCCAGACCATATTGGATTCACTCAATAATATAATGGAACAACACTCTACAGGGGATGTATATGTACCCCAGGGATTACATTTTTATTTATGCTTGTATTTGCCATTAATATCAATAAGGACCGAATTAAATGCAGAAAACAATTTTTAAAAAATCTTTGAGAAACAAGAGGTAAAACCTCTGAAATACAAAAACAAAGCGTGCTTCTCTGGCTATACTAAGTGGCCCCTGAGGAGATTGTAAAGTGGGTGAAGTTTGTCTTTCAGCTTTCTCTTCCTCTCAGTTCCCCTCCTTAGGCACTTCACAATCTCATGCCACCCTTCCAGGGCTTTGAACTTGGCTTATCTTGGCTGAAACAAGAGGCAGAAAGCATCTCTACCTGCTTTTTCCCAAACACTCGAGTCCATTTGGCTTACTTTTACACGTCCTTTAAGAATTAGCTGAAATGCTCCCTTCTCTGAGTTAAAACACTTCTTTTCTCTGAAATGTTCTTTTATTTATACAGTTTCCTGTGTATGCCCAACAGGGAACAATAGAAGGGATGTTTTAGTCCAAAGGATAAACTGCAGGTGTAGGAAAAGTAAGAGAAGATGGAGTCTTCTCTTAACCCCACAATCACCACAGACATATTTGTCCCTTTGCCTTCACCTGCATCTAGCCTTGCTCTTTTACTCCTTTCCAAGCTGAGAAAAATGGGGAAATAGAAGCGCTCTACATGGGTATTTCTACCCACAAGAGGAGGATTCCTATTCGTAGAAAATCCTCCCATTGTTTTAACCTATATCCAATGCAAAATTTTACTAGCATTACCAAAAGGTACAGAACCAATTAACTGATTTGAATGTTATCATCATTGTCATTGTCAACAGACACTTAATGGGTCTCCCTGGAGCATGGCACATTCCACTAGATGCTAAGAGCTCATCTTCTTTCCCCTGGAGGACATTTTAATGAACAGTGAAGGAGATAAAATCTAGACATGAAAGAAAAAGGCAGGAGAAATAAAAGGAATTAATAATTGGTCTCCTTAAGGAAAAAGCTGTCTGGATTTTACTCATTCCTTCCTAATATCAATAATCACAAGTTATTTAAATATATAAAGAGATCTATTTATGCACACACTGAAGAGAGAGAATGATTATGATGACAGATGATAGTTAAATAGATAGACTTAAACAACATGCAAATATACATAAAGATATATAGATCTACATAGACATATATATATATGGCACATCTATTTTCATAGACCTTTATCCAGAACTACATACATAAACACAAATGTCAAAAAAAATTTGTTAGAAGCTCAATATATTTAATATAAGAAATGGACAATAACTTTGATTTTACTGATTGAAATCGATTAGGTGGCATTAAGGACTTTTCTAAAAACATCACTTAAAATTCCTAATTCAAATGTAGGCCTTATAGTTATAGAGTTGTAGCAATCTTGGATAAAATTCAGGCAAGAGCAGTAACCCTCACGGAGGAACTAAGTGAAGAAATTTCAACACTAAACAAAAATAGCTAAGGAGAGATGTAAACCTAGGCCTACTTTAATTTGTAAGCCCCAAAGTAGTATAGGATTTGTTAACCCAGTACAAATGAGTTCTCCAAAAGATTTTTCTCTTCATCCTGAATACTAGGAAGTGAGTAAGCCCAGAACATGTAGAGATCTGAATCACTGGTCAATAAAAAAGTTTTCCCTAGTAGTACATTAACTGAAGACATTTTAGAACAAAATTAAACATTGACACAGACTGCAGTCCTGGGATGCACCCCAGTGTTACCAGGGTAGTGAACTGGATAACTAAAAAAAACGCCTCCTACCCAATGTGTGATATATTTGTCTATTCACCTTAAGAGGCATATTGCTTTGTTTAGGGTGAGATCTATTTAAAGACTATGCAAAGGAGGAAAAGACATTTGTTGATAAAAAAGAATGTCAGCCCATTTTGTGGACATTCTCGGGAGAGGGCATTTAACACACATGATGTTCAAATGTACTGTAAGGCTGAGCCTTTCACATCTACCAGGCAACATGCATTTGAGAATTAGTCCCTGGCTACTAGAACATACCTGCCAGCCATTGTCTACTCGTGCTGACAAAGGCAGAGCCGAGCACATGGAAACAAAACAGAGGACAAATAGCTGCCACTCTAGTATCAGTGAGCACCTCTCTTTGAATCATTTCTTCTGCGCTACTTACCCTTGCAGCCTTGTCTGGAACAGGAAACCAGTTCCCTTCCTCCATCAAGACCTTTCCTATCATCTATTTCTGGCTTTATGCCTTCATGCTCCACAGACTCCCGGTTAAGACTCCTGGATCTTATTGCCTAAATTGTAATAAGAACTAAATGAGATTATGAACACAGGGAGTACTCAGTAAATAACAGCTAATGATGGTGTTGCCTCTTCCCCACAACTTGAGCTGAGGCTACTTGTCAAAACCACAGGAGCAGGTGGCCTTAGGGGAGGGCCAGAGTAGGAGAGACTAGAAGAACCAACTGCCTGTGACATAAACCTTAAGGTCTTAATTAGTGGAGAAAAGGGGTTTGCTCATAGGCCAGTGGAAGTAGACTCACTGCCATAAACACCATGCAGAAGTAAACGAAAGGCTACAGAAACCATCCTCAAGAAGGGCAAGTTGTAATAAGACCAATGTAAGTTGTCTCTCACAACAAGTTCCTTATACAATGGGGAAAGGAGAGACTCTTCAATAAACGGTGCTGGGGAAACTGGATATCCATATGTAGACGAATGAAACTTGATCCATGCCTCTTGCCATATACCAAAATTAACTCAAAATGGATTAAACACTTAATTTAAATATTAGACCAGAAACTTTGAAACTCCTAGAAGAAAACAAAGGGGAAACACTACAGGATATAGGACTGGGAAAAATCTTTATGATAAGACCCCAAAAGTACAGACAACAACAACAAAAAATAAACAAATGGGATAATATCAAACTAAAAAGCTTCTGCACAGCAAAGGAAACAATTGACAGCGTGAAAAAACAACCTACAGAGTGGGATAAAATGTTTGCAAACTATGCATCCAATAAGAGATTAATATCCAGAATATACAAAGAGCTCAAACAACTTCACAGTAAAAAAAAAAAAAAAAAAATTTATAAATGGACAAAGGAGCTGAATATACATTTCTCAAAAAAAGACATACAAAAGACCAACAGGTACATAAAAAATGCTCAACATCACTAATCATCAGGGAAATGCAAAAAAATCACTGAGATGGCATCTCACCTCAGTTAGACTGGCTTTTACCTATATATCTCCCTGGTCTTTATTTATTTGGCCCTGACTCCTACTGTAGAATTATGCTAGAATTATTAGAACCTTGCATGACCTATTAGTGTATTAATTAGCTTTTCCTGTGTAATAAATTATCTCAAAATTTAGTAGCTTAAATCGTCTATTTAGCTCATGAATCTATAGATTGGCAATCGGGCCTGGGCTGGGCTTATCTTGTCTAGATTTTCTCATACATCTGTGATCAGCTGACTAGTTTGCTAGGGTTAACTATTTATAAAGGCCACTGCTGGGATGGCTCAGATGACCAGGGTTTCTCTCCACACCACCTATCATCCTCCATCAGGCTGCCTTCGGCTTTTTCACACGGTGGCTGCAGAGTCCCAAGGGCAGCAAAAGCTCAAGGCTCAGAACATGAACAGTATCTCTTCCAACACATTTTGTTAGCCAGCCCAAATTCAAGGGGTGAAGAAATAGATTTTACTTCTTGAACAGAGAATCTGCAAGGTCACATTGCAAAGGGGCATGGATTCAGAAAAGGGAAGTATTTAGAAACATTTTTGCAAGCTATCACAGCTGTTAAGTCAATCCACATTAAAAGAAGTTAAAGGCAGATTTTCCATACTAGTGGAAACTAAATTATAGTGATGAGCACTAAAAAAGGGGGGCAATAAACATATTTAGTATCTTTACTAATAGATATCAGATAGCTCAGAACTATGACTATATCCCCAAATTTTATTCCACTGGAGTAACATGACATGTAAAGCCAAAAGTTTATATCAACATACTGTAAAAACTTACTAGAGTCAGAAGTACTTAAATATTGCATGGATTTTACCTTTTCTGTAACTTGGGATGGGATTGGGAAGAGTAGGGAATGAATAGTTTTCCTATCATTTGCTTCTTTGGATGTAGGTGTGTTAGGGGAGAAAAGGAGTCACATCCAGCACAGGTTGGTTATGAATCTCGGTGACAATGTCAATCACAGTCATCCTTTTCCAGTAGAGAATTCAGGATTGATCAAGAAAACCTGAGTAGAAAGGTAAGAGAGGAAAAAGGAACTTTTAAAAAAGGGAAAGAAAGAGTGTCTTATCACTTGGCTCTGAATTTCAAGTTATAGGAATAGTAAAATATTTTTCATGTACAGACACCCTTAAATACCATTGCACTGCCCCCTTCCATTTTATTCATTAAGCACACATTCATTGAGCAAAGAATCAGTGTTAAACAGTGCATTCACTATATAAGAGTAAGAAGTGTGTTGGACCTTTTCTTACATTCAAGAAACTTTCCTTCCACTGAAGTTGACAGACCCAACAGCAAGTAACCATAAGACAAAAACTGCCTGTATCAGATTCCATGGAAGCACAGTAGAAGGATCTAGAAAAGGAGTTTACCATAAAAGTGGGCATTGGCAGGAGTGGTACCTGGGTATGGCGGTAGGTCATGGAACATGTCACAAGGTATCCCAGGATACAAATGTTTGAGCTGGTTCTTGAAGAGAAATTGGTTAAGAGGAGAATCTGGAAGGGCACTCAGAATTGTTGGGGAGAAAAATATTTCAGACAATGGGAACAGAATTAACAAATGCCCTGTGGCATGAGAGAGTATTGTTTTTTGGAGAACAAGAAATAGTTAAAAGTAGCTAAATTATAGAGCAAGGAAAGGAGTACAAGATTGAAGTTCGAAAAACTATCCAATTCATCCAAAGAAAACTAGAATATTCACAGGCTTAAGATTCCTATCTTTCATGATAGAAATTATGTGACACTCTCCACCTCACAATTACATAATATTTAATGTCTGATATTTTCACATTTGTTAAAAATGCAACATTCTTCAAAATCTAAAGACCAGTTGGTAAAAAAACACTGACTTAGCTGTAATATTACCTAAATAATTAAAGTCAGAAAACTTTAAATAAATCATCTGTATGTGTGTGTGTGTGTATGTGTGTGTGTAAAATTCCCCCCCAAAAGGCTGCCTTCCATTTTTACCAAATTCTTTTCTCTATGTACTTTGGGACAAACCTCATTAGAAACCCCAGGGGGATTTTATCTTTCCCACAAAAGAGGGAGGGGAAAAAAAGAGAAATTTTCAGGGATGGTTTTTCACATCAGTGACAGGCATAGGTTTCTAAAGGACAGTTTCCAACCTGTTAATAGTTTTCAATACACAACAGCTGCAATCCATGAAAGAGATAAATATTCATGGCACAAAGCATTTATATGTATCAAATGTATATTCATGAACAAATGGCTTCCCCTGCCTTTAACAGTGTTTGTTGTGCAGTCAGTGAAGAATGGACCAAGTTTCTCCTGGCTGCTACTGCTGAGTCTCTACTGCAACTTCTCCTGAATGTCAGTTCTGCAGAGATTATGGACAGGACAATAGCCATGAAAAAAACAAAAATGTGCCCAGAATCATTCCCCACTTGTTTCAGATATCGAATAGCAGCCTCTCCCTGCATCAAATATTAATGGCAGATTTTATATGGCTGCCAACTTATTTTTCAGGGAAAGCATTTTATATTCAAGTCCTGCGTAGCCATATGTGCACTGTAATATCCATGGTTGACCCTTCTCTTTCAAATATGCTTTGTAACAGCACCATCCTCCCAAAGGGCTTTTCTAAGAATACGGGAAAGGGAATTAGCATACATTGAATAGCACTCTCAGGTGATCATCAGCATGCAGTTGTCATGGCCTCAATGAGAATGCTCTGTGCAGCATGGAGGCAAAAGAATGACAGTGCAAACTATGAAACAAAAGTCTTTGTAATTTAGTAAGGTTCAGTGGATGGTATGTGCTTTTGAAAACTGGCATATTATTTAATAAAAGTGTTGTTTGCTCCATTAATGTGTCCAGGAAGGAGGCAAAAATAGAAACAAGTGAGGAAATGTGCCTTTTTTTGAACAAGAATAAGGAGTTATTATAAGGTTTTAGGGCACTGAACAAAGCCTGCTAAAAATAAAAAGTAATAAAATGAAATAATTTAAATTATAACATGTAGGCAAAGGAGCCCTTCAGCTTTACAGAGAGGGCATACTAGTTCCCTCTCTCAGTCGTCTTGGTCAGCTCCCAGCCTTCTGCTAAAGTTGCAGAAAAATAATTCAGACTCTATAAGAAATGCCAACCTTCCCATTTCTCTCTTTTGGTGTTTGCTGTTGATCCACTCTAAGAAATGTGCTCTTAAGACCATTCTGAAAAACTGAAAATATGATCTGAGACCATTCCCTCCAACAGTTTTCAAAAAAGTGCCTAGTTGTATCTGAATTTTAGTTTGCAAAGTTAAATTGCACCTTCTCCCTCTCGGTGCATTATGCAATATATTGCATCAAAAATCAAAGCTGCAATCAGAGATTCCAGTTCAATATGGCTGAATAAAGGCACCCAGCTCTCTCCTCTGACACAAAGCAAGTCCAAAACAACAAATAGATAGTCACACATTGAATAGAGTATCTAGGAAAACACATGGGAATTCAGCAAAATAGTGAAGATGACCCACTGAGGCTCTGAAACTCGGGATGGCAGCAAGAAAGACAACTAAAGCACCTTACATGGATCATCTTGGAGCCAGGAAAGACTCCTTACTGAGGGAAAAAGGTAAGCAAAATATTCCCCAAAGTCTACATTCCCACCATGCACACCTGCTGTCCTAGCTACAGGAGAGCCATACAGCCCTTACAGGCCATGAGCTCAGTATAGGGAGATGCCTAGAACCCACATGACTGCATTATTCCACAAGGATATTCATACCAACCTCTCCTTCCTCCCTCAATTCTCCAGGTCCCAGGCTGCCACAGCACATCACCATTTTGGCATAAGAGAAAGTGTCAGAATGCATTCTGCTCTGGGGCCCAATAGATACCTCATCACACATGACTCTAGCACCCAGACTCACACAGCACCCTGCACACTAGGGAGAAAGTAGTTCAGCACAGTGGGGAAGCCATCCCCAAAACAAACAGAGCCAGTGCTTGTACTTTTCAGACCCTGAGAGCTGACCAGCTGGGGCTCTCTGCCATAGCTGGTGGTCCTGTTCTCTTCAGTGAGTGCCTGTGCCCCTCTTTTGGAGGCACCACAGCTCTAAAAAACCCACCTAGAGCCACCCACTCCAGCTGAGGAGGTTTAGAGTACCCCAGCATATATCTTGTGGGTACAAGGCTCCACTCATGACCCCAGAAACCTCCCCCACAGTGGCCCAAGTCAGCTGAAGGACTGAGGAGTGTCCCAGCATCTCTTTTGAGTATGCAGCATTCCATTCACAGCCCAGCAAGCTCAGTCAGAGCCACACACTCCAGCTGAGGAGCAGCAGAGTGCCCCAGTACTTCTTCCAGTGCTCCGAGGTCCCAACCATTTCCCCAGAAACCCTGACCACATTACTGGAGAACAGTTTCTTCTGGAAACCTGAAGTCCCTACTGCAACCCCAGTGACCCTAAACCAGGGTCACTCACTTCAGCTGAGGAGTCACTGAGTGCACCAACATATCTCCCAAGAGCTGAAGTTTCTAGTGACAGTGCCAACAATCTCAGACAATGTCACCACTCCAGCAAAAAGCTGAGTACCCCAGTGCTTAGGCCACAAAAGTACTCACAGCCAACTTCAACATTGAACACAGTTGAAGAAATCAAACAGAGACTACACTACTGTGCTAAACCAGAACAAAACCTAAAACACCCTATTCAACCGACACTATAGAACACATCTGCAAGAACCTCTCCCTTCGAAAGCTATTCCAAAAAATTAGAAGAAGCAACTGTTTCACCAGTGCTCAGATATCAAGGTAGAGATACAAGAAACAAAAAGAAATAAGAAAACATGATCCCCCTCCCCAAAGGAATATAATAATACTCCAGTACCAGACAGTAAAGAAAAGGAAATCCATGATGCCTGAAAAGTAATTCAACATAATAATCTTAAGGAAACTCAATACAGTTAGGCAACTCAATGAAATAAGAAAATTCATGATCTCAATGAGAAATTAAAGAAAAACATAGATACAAACAGAAGAAATGTTGAAACTGAATAATTCATTAAATGAAATAAAAAATACAAGCAAGAGCTTAAGCAACAGACTAGATCAAGCAGAAGAAAGAATTTCTCAACTTGAAGACAGGTTTTTTGAAATAACCCAGTGGGACAAGAAAAACAATAATAATAATTTAAAAGAATGAAGAAAGCTTATGAGATTTACAGGACAATGTTAAGCATAAATTTTCATTATGGGTGTTCCATAAAGAGAAGAATGGGGAAAATATTTGGGTTTTTTAATTTTTTAAAATTTTTGTTATTATTTAACAAAATAATACCTGGAAAGTTCCCAAGTTTGGGGAGAGATATGGACTTCCAGATCCAAGAGACCCAAATATCTCCAGATTCAACCCAAAAAGGTCCTGTTCAAACACATTGTAGTGAAACTATCAGAAGTCAAAAATGAAGACAGAATCTTAACAATTTCAAGAGAAAAGCATCAAGTCACCTATAAGGGAATCCTCATGAGACTAACAGTAGACTTCTCAGCAGAAGCATCATAGACAATGAGAAAATAGGATGATATAGTCAAAATACTAAAAGTATAAACCTGCCAGCCAAGAATACTATACTCAGCAAAGCTATCCTTCAGAAGTGAAGGAGAAATAGTGTCTTTCCAAGACTAACAAAAATAGGAAATTCATTACCACTACAACAGCTCTATAGGAAATAATACAAGAAGTACTACAAGAAATCCTACAAGAAGTCCTAGAGCTAGAAGCAAAAAGACAATAACTACCATCATGAAAACACATAAATAAAAATAAAACTCACTGGCAGAGCAGATATACAAATGAGAAAGAGAAAGAAATTATATCTTATCACTATAGAAAACCGCCAAACAGCAAAGACAAATAATAAAAGAGGAACAGAGGAACAAAAAATATATAAAAAAACCAGAAGAAATCAACAAAATGTCAGGAGGAAGGCCATACATTTCAATAATAACCTTGAATGTAAATGGATTAAATTCCCCATTTAAAAGACGTAGACTGGCTGATGGAATCAAAAAACATGATCCAACTGTATGATGTCTTCAAGAAACTGCTTAACCTGTAAAGACATACATAAACTAAAAGTGAAAAGATGGGAAAAGATATTCCATGAAATGAAAGCAAAAACCAAGCAGGAGTAGCTATACTTGCCTCAGATAAGATAGAGTTTAAAAAAAAAAAAAACTATAAAAAAGAGACAGAGAAGATCAGTTCAACAAAAGTATACAATAGTTGTAAGTACATATGCAGCCAACATCAGAAAACAGAGATATATAAAGCAAATGTTGATGGATCTAAAGGGATACTTAGACCTCAATACAGTAATAGTTGGGGACTTCAACACCCTTCTGTCAGCATTGAACTGATCATCTAAAGAGAATATCAAAAAATATATTAGATTTAAACTCCACTATAGACTAAATGGATCTAACAGATATTTAAAGAACATTTTATCCAACTCCAGAATACACATTCTTCTCATCAGCACATGGAACATCCTCCAGGATAGAACATTTGTTATTCCACAAATCAAGTTTCAACATATTAAAGAAAATTGAAATCATATCAAGTATTTTTCCAGACAACACTAATTAACCTAGAAATCAATAACAAGAGAAACTTTGGAAACTATACAAATACATCAAAATCAAAAACATGCTTCTGAACAACCAATGGTCTGAAAAATAAATTAAGCAGAATATGAAAAAATTCTTTGAAACAAATGAAAATAGAAACACAACATACCAAACCTAGGGATACTGCAATAGCAGTACAAATAGAAAAGTTTATAGCAATAAGTGCTTACATTAAAAAAGTAAAAGATTTCAATTAAAAAACCTACTGCTGTACCTAAAGAAACTAAAAAAAAAAAAACAAGAATAATCTATTTCCAAAATTAGTACACAAAAAGAAATAATACAGATCAGAGCAGAACTAAATGAAATAGACACAAAAAAAAGATACAAGAGACTCATAAAATAAAAAGTTGGTTTTTTGAAAAGGTAAAAAATCATTGACAACCATTAGCTAGACTAACAAAGAAAAAAAACAGAGAAGACCCAATGAAAATCATAAATGAAAAAGGAAACATTACAACTGATACCACAGAAATACAAAGAATCTTTAGAGAGTACTATGAACAACTATACACCAATAAATTTGAAAATGTAGAGGAAATAGATAAACATCTGGACACATACAACCTACCAAGATTGAACCAAAAAGATAGAGAAAACCTGAGTATACCAATAACAAGTAAGGATATTGAGTTAGTAATCAGCAGTCTTACAACAAAGAAAAGCCCAAAATTGGATGGCTTCACTGTTGAATTCTACAAAACTTTTCAAGAATTAATATCATTTTTTCTCAAACTATCCCCCCAAAATCAAAGAATTATTCCAAACTCATTTTATGAAGCCAGCATCATGTTCATATCAAAATCAGATGAGTACGTAACAAAAAAGAAAACTGCAGGCCAATATCTCTGATGAACATAGATGCAAAAATTCTCAACAAAATACTGGCAAAAAGAATTCAACAGCACATCAAAAAGATTATACAACCTGATCAAGTGGGATTTATCCCAGGAATGCAAGGATATTTCAACATACGCACATCAATAAATGTGATACATCCCATCAACAAAATGAAAGAACAAAAAATATGATTATCTCAATAGATAAACAAAAATTATTTGATAAAATTCAACATCCCTTCATAATAAAAACTCAACAAATTGGGCTTGAAAGGAAAATGTGTCAACACAATAAAGGCCATATATGACAAAAACACAACTAACAACATACCAAAGGGGAATGTTGAAAACTTTTCCTCCAACAACAGGAACAAGAATAGGATACTCACTCTTACCACTCTTATTCAACATAGTACTGAAAATCCTAGCAAGAGCAATTAAGCAAGAGAAAGAAATAAAGAGTACTCAAATTGGATAAAAGAACATCAAATTGTCCCTGTTTCAAGATGACATGATCTTATATATAGAAAAACCTAAAGACTTTACCAAAAAACTCTTAGAACTGATAAACGAATTCAATAAACTTGCTGGATGCAAAATCAATGTATAAAAAGCAGTAGAGTTTCTATACACCAACAACAAACTAGCAGAAACAGAAATCAAGAAAGCAATCCCATTTAAAGTAGTTAGCAATAAAATTAAAAACCTGGAAATAAACTGAACCAAGGAGGTAAAATATATCTACAATGAAAACTACAAAACCCTCATGAAAAAAATTAAAGAGGACACAAAAAAAGAGAAAGATATAACTATTGTCAAATGACCATAATACCCAATGCAATGTACAGATTCAGTGCAATCCCTATCAAAATACCAATGACATTCTTCACAGAAGTAGAAAAAAATTCTAAAATATATATAAAACCACAAAAGACCCTGAATAGCTTAAGTAATCCTGAGCAAAAAAGAATAAGGCTGGAGGCATTATAGTACCTTACTCCAAAACATATTATAAAACTGTAGTAATCAAACAGCATAGTAATGGCATAAAAACAGACACATGGACCAATGGAACAGAATAGAAAGCCCATAAATAAATCCACATATCTGCAGCCAACTGATTATTGACAAAGGTACCAAGAACATAAACTTGGGGGAGGACAATCTCCTTAGTGAATGGTGCTTGGAAATCTGTATATCCAGATGCAGAAGAAACAAACTACCTCTCACCATATACCAAAATCAACTCAAAATGGATTAAAGACTTAAATGTAAGAACTGAACTATAAAGCTGCTAGAAGAAAACATAGGAAAATGCTCTAAGACATGGGTCTGAACAAAAAATTTATGGAGAAGACTTCTAAAACACAGGCAACAAAAGCTAAAATGGACACATGGGATTATATCAAACAAAAAAGCTTCTGCACAGCAAAGGAAATGATCAACAGAGTGTAGAGGAATTGGAGAAAATATTTTCAAAGTACTTATCCAACAAGGGGCTAATATCCAGAATATACAAGGAATTTAAATAACTCAACAGCAAAAAAAACCAAATAATCTAATTAAAAAATGGGCAAAACACGTGAATATACATGTCTCAAAAGAAGACATACAAATGACTAACAGGTATATGAAAAAAAAAAGTTCAACATCACTAATAATCAGGGAAATGCAAATCAGAACCACAATGAGGTATCATCTCACTCCAGTTGGATGACTATTATCAAAAAGACAAAAAATAAAAAATGTTGGCAAGGATGTGGAGAAAAGACAACTCTTATACACTGTTGGTGGGAATATAAATTAGTACAGCCGTTATGGAAAACAGTATGAATATTTCTCAAAAATTAAATGTGATCCAGCAATTCCGCTGCTGGGTATTTATAAATTAGCATGCTGAGGAGATATCTGTACCCCCAGGTTTATTGCAGGACTATTTACAATAGCCAAGATATGGAATCAACCTAGGTGTCTATTGACAGATGAATGGATGATGAAAATGTGGTATATATACACAATAAAATACTACTTGGCAATAAAAAAGAATGAAATTCTGTCACTTGTGATAACATGGATGAGCCTGGAAGACATTATGTTAAGTGAAATAAATCAGTCACAGAAAGAGAAATTCTACATGTTCTCACTCATATGGGGGAGCTAAAAAAAAGAAGAGAAAAAAAGAGGAAAGAAAAGTTGACCTTATAGAAGGAGAGAGTAGAACTGTGGTTACTAGAGGCTGTGAAATAGATGGGGGAGGGGAGGAAAATGGTTATCAAATACAAAAATCACAGCTAGATAGGAAAAATAGGTTCTAATGGTCTACAGTAGCACTAGGCATCCATAATTAACATACATTAAATAACTTAATGTATGTTCTCAATTGGGTAGAAGAAATGATAAATATTTGCAATGATGAATATGCTAATTACCCTTATTTGATTATTTATACACTGCATACATGTATTGAAATATATACCTCTGTACCCCACAACTATGAATAATCAATGTGTCAATTAAAACTAAAAATTAATTAATAAATAAAATCTAATATGCAACCTAGTAAAATTTGAAAAGATTTTTTAACTCTTCATGTTGTGAGACTGAGAGTGCATATAACTAGTGAGGAGAAATAACCTTGTTGGATATGTCAAGTTTCCAGAAATATCATGGATTATAGAGTAGTTTGCTAGGATAAGGTCATATTTCTACATAACAAAACAGTTTCAGTATTTAAAATAACCACTAATGTTCCCTTAGATTCTATTTTAAAAATTAAACCTTTCATAAGGAAACATTTCTGAAATTTCCATAAATAAATAAAAGAGGTTCTCTAGAGGGTGGCAATTTCCAGCAGACCTACAGTTAATTCCCTAGATCCCTCCCACTTGTGAATATAGAATTTGTAGTATGCTACTATTATCTTTTTCTCTTGCCTCAATAAAATGCTTAGGATATGTGACAGATGCCTCTGTGGTGACTTTTTTATACTAACCTTACTAATAAAGAGCAGTCCATATTGCAGTACAATAGCATACCTCAATTGTCAGTCAGAAGTAGAAATAATATAAAAGGCACAGGAATCAATCTCGTCTAATTCATTCACTTTATTTTTTTCATGCCTATCATGCTCCGGTACTGTGCTACTTACTGTCAACACAGCCTCTTCTCTCAAGATGTTTCAAGAAAACAAATGAAGTAGCCATCCAGTTAGAATGCAGTAGGCTAAGTGCCTCAGTATAGGATGTAGATTGTCTTATGGGATTCAGAGAGTTTAAGACACCTGCCCAAGGTCCTACAAGAAAGTAATAAAGCCTGAATTTGAATGCAAGTTTGTCATGCTCTTAACACTGTACATAGTGCTTATACTAAACTGATTTAGCTGTGCCCAACCTCCTATACAGAGGAGCAGCCATTTGAGAACAGCCACAGGAAATTCTCTCCCCTGCTTTTAGGTAAGATAGATTAGAATTATGTCACATGTCTGATCTTAGCCACAAAGGAGGCCAATGCTGGGAAGTGTAAACAGCTTCCATGAGTCATTTGAGTGAGAGTTCCATTAGCGAAAAGCAGGGGTAAGAACATTCTGGCTGTAAATGGGGCTTCCAGCTCCATCCAATTAGGCTCCTGACTCTCACTCGGTCCTATAGCCTGTTTCACAGCTCACTGTTTGAACCCGAGGGCTGAAACGGGGCTTGTTCCACTAACACAGTTCACTGACCCATGGGAAAACTTGGGCCCACTGGTCCCTGAGGCTACACTTGATGTAGGCTGTTGTGGAAAGGGAGGGGTGATGGTACAGACCCAGCCTCACAGTGGCTCCATTGCACTGAATCCCCCACCCTCTTATCTGCTGGAATCCATACTGGAAACCCTGCCATCCCTCCACTGCCCTCCCCACCTCCCACAAGTTGGTGGTTAGTTTCTCAATTAACTCTTAGTTCAGTACTAACCATGATGTCCTAGAGTAAGGTCATAAACTAATCATGATACAGAAACTAACCACATCTCTCAATATTTCACAACTGTGGCCAGCCTCAGAGCCATCTCCCGAAAACTTGGATGTGGGGAATGACTCCTTTCCACTGCCCCACATTTCAGGATTGAGAGGAAGGCAAGAAAAAAAAAACTAACACCAGGCTGGAAACTAGGGTGAGGAAAAAAATGGTGCTAACTACAGACTCTCCTTGGGGAGTTCTGATAAATCCATCCTATGGTGAAGATATTGCTGTCAAGAATGCATTTAATATACCTAAATTGCCGAACATCATAGTGAGCCTAGCCTGTCTTAAACACGCTTGGAACACTTATATTAGACTACGGATTGGACAAAATCATCTGATACAAAGTCTATTTTGTAAAAAAGGATTAAATATTTTCTCTAATTTATTGAGTACTGTACATTATGTTAAAATTGCAATAGTTTCACACCCTCATAAAATCAAAAAATCATTTAGGTAAACTACTGTTAAGTAGTGGACCATCTGTTAAATACTCTTTGGGGAAATTTCTAATAACTTACTCACCAATTCAAAAGGCAGGTATTACTGATTGAGAAAAAAGAAGCAGCGAAGTTAAGTATCATTCCTGAGGTCTCTTGCCCAGTGACTGCCACATTCAAGAATTAAACTGTCATATGCCCTTTCCACCACTGGAGCTTGCTCCTGAAGACAGATGTGTCACGGCAGTCATATTGAAATAGGGGGTGAATACACCTTTCCATGGACACTGAAAAGCAGCTTGAGGCATCATTTCTGCTCCAAACACAGAACAATGATAGACCAACTGATAAAAAGCAAAAGTAAAGGATGTAAAACTACCTTAAAAACTACTCAGGTACCAGAAGGAGTTCTGTGCCTCTGAAGCACCAAGACTAAAAGTGTTCTGAGGGCCTCTGGGAACTAAGCTTCCCCAACCCCCTGGGGAAACTACTGCCCACTGGTCCCTGGGGCTACCCCTCTAGGGGAAACTGCTTCTTGGGGAGTGAGAGGTGGTGGCCCAGACCCAGCCTCCTACAGCTCTGTGATTAAATTTGCAATATCTTAAATATTACCCTAGCACAGTATTCCTTTGCAAGTGCTCGTTCTGGACTGGGAGCCCAGGGGACCAGGGGAGGCATCAGCTAAAGCCTAGATGGGGAGAGGTGAGCACAGAGAAAAAGGGAAAGAAGAGCATTATGAAACGTGTGGTCAGTTCTATGATTAGCTCAGTACTTCACCCTAGGACATCAAGGATTGGTACCAAACTAAAAGTTGATGGAGAACCTAAATGCTGACACATTCTGGGTCTTAAAACTCTGCCTCTATTAGCAAACAAACAAACAAACAAATTACATGCACACATATGTAACTAACTTTGAGAAATTCTAGAGAGAATTTGCAATTCAGAAAGTGTGAAACTAGTTAAAATTATTCATATTAGGATGTTTGTTATAGTTCTCAGCAATCATCTACAGGTATAGATAAATATCATAGTTTTCCATTGTTGAGCCAGGAGAAGGCAGCTATTGAATTTAAGACAATTTCAAAACTGCTAAGGATATTGCAGCTTCTACACTGATATCCTGAGCCAATGTTCATTCACATTCTACTGACCACCATCCAAACACCAGGTATTCTGTGCAAGGGGGACTTTTATGCCTCTGTACAGAGACAGCAAAGCTTTTATTTGCGGGGAAATATTAAAATTTTTAAATACAGATCATCACAGGACTATAAGCTCCCTGACTGTTGTATATATACACACCATTTCAAATAACCAGTGGAATTAGTGTTTCCATCTTGAGTTCAGGATTCCTTCATGCTAAAAATCCATTTTACAGGAACTACCTGCCTTTTGTCGCCTAGGTCCAAGCCTCATCAAGTTTTCACTGAAACACATCTCTATCTTATAAGGACTCTGGGTTTCCTGTAGATGGGATGATTTGCAATATGATTTTTGCTTCACTGAAAGAAGTGACTCAGGAGATATAGAAAAACTGCCCTGAGTGAATTCAAGCTGAAGTTTGTTGTTCCCTTACCATAGACCCCAAAGCAAAAATGTCTACCTGCTTTTCCCATATTTTAAAACTCCATGAAAGTATACGAAAACAAAGCCAAATACAACAACAAAAATATGTCTTACTGGTATTAATTGAACAAAATGCTGTCAGTGTTCCCCAGTCTTGAGCAGGAAAGCATTTCCAGCTAGGGACATGCATGTGCCTTTGGAACAAAAGCTTTCCTAACAAAGGCTGGCACAGGTGTTTTCCCACAATGGATGTGTCCATGACCATTTAAAATTAGTGGCTACAAAGGCCTGAGGGAGCTGATGTCAACCTCCAGGACCAATCCTGCCACTCCCCATTTTGAAAAGTCCATTATTAGAAAGGCACAGAAAGCAAGCAATTCTTCACGTAGACTCATGTCGTGGTTAGAAGACCAGCTGGGGCAGATGTATGAGGTCAATCCTGTGAGCTCTGTTGGGGAAGCTCATCCTCCTCCTGTCTGTTTTCCAGTGGGGGCTAGATGCCCAGCCTCTGAGGCAGGCAGGCAGGCGGCAGGTGTCAAAGCAAGAGGTGTTGATGCAACAGTATTGGTACTGCAAAAATGCTGTTCAATGTACACATGACAGCTCTTATACCCTCAAGGTGAAATGAAATAAAGCCAGTTGGCTATGCCATGTTGTGGTCCTCTGAGATACACAGAAAAATTCCCACTCCATCCATACATTACTCAAAATTCACAAAATATATGAATCCAAGGGGACTACCATAGGTTTCAACACCCTTCCCCTGGCTTAAGATTCTTAGGTGAGTGTGTGCTTCCTTTATGTCTCATTTAGGTTTCAGCATCAGCAAACTCTATTTTCATTTCTATAAATGTGTTCATTACAACAGGATGTTATAGCAGTCTCAAAAGTTCCATTCAGCATTATTTGAAATAGATTTATTCCCCTTCAATGACTCCTGTCAGGAATGGAGCTAATATATATATTTTTTTCCTTTGTGAAGTAGGAGCCACTTTGAGGTGGATGCAGCCAAGTTATTCCCCAATATATAAATTACACACATTGAATCCTTTTTGAAAACCAAGAGGGAGAAGAAGTGGATGTGTGAGTGCCAGGTCGTGTACTGCTAGGGACTCTTTTCATGTTATTTCATTTATTACTCACTAGACCCCATGAGATTGGTCACATTATGAGTCCCATTTAATCATATCTAACAATCAAGCACAAGAGGGTTTAAAGCCCAGATCCAGCACTTGCAAGATGGTAGCATGACTTTGTTTCTTATTCATATTGGGATATTTAAACCCTTTTGTTTATGAGAAACAAAGTAAGGCTACCATCTTGCAAGTGTTGGGTCTGGGCTTTAAACCCTCTTGATCCTAAAACCAATGTTCCTTTCATGATACCACACTGTTTCCTTGCATTAGGACACTGTATTCATTTATTTTTCTCTCCCTTCCTCAGTATCCCACATGAAACATACCGTTGACTAGAGCATGGAGACAGTATTTCAGGAGGACAATGAGAGAAAAGGCTGCTGAATAAAAAGCAAGGCTTTGAGATTTAAAAGAAGGAAAGAAAAGAAATAAATATATATATACACAAATATATATATATACATTTCTGAGTATCTTTATACACACACACACACGCACACGCACACACACACACACTGAGCTCAGAAACCTTGTAAAACAGGAAGAATGATAGTGGCAGAGGAAGAATGAATAGGAGGGAAAAGGGCCATGCTCACGAGTGCTGAGGGCTGCTTGCAATTTACTTTGAAAGGAAGGCCAATGAGAACAAGTACCCCTTCTTTTCAGATTTCATGTAATCTCTCACTAGCTGTGTTTTTTTGTTATCTTCATCTTGTATCTGCTAGAAGGGAAATAAAAATCTTTGCAAAGACTAAAGAACTTGACTGTGGCCCTGCTGAGCTGCGGAGCAATCGGAAATTGAATTAGGGTGTAGTGGGGTCTGGCAGCTGGAGGAGGCACCTAAATGAAATAGCAGGGAGCAGCAATGAAAAGGGGCACAGCTAATGATCCCTGAGACTTCTGGGTAGGAACAAAAGAGCTCCTCAATTTCTCCTTCAATACTATAGTAATAGTTGACATGTTTTACTACTTTCCATGTTCCCAAAACTGCTTTAAGCTTATATCTGTTAATTAGTTTAATCCTCACAAAATCCTACGGTATATGTACTATGGTTACTCCATTTTATAGAGGGAAGAACTGAGGCCCAGAGAAGTAATTTGCCCACTGTTATACACACCATCTTCCTCCCTCCCCTTTTTTTCTTCTCTGCTCCACTTCTTAAGCCATTTCTTAAAGGAGGACCAAATTTACTTATCTTGCACTTACTCTTAACCCAATACAATCTGTCTTGCTTTCCTCCACCCTCAATCGTACACACAAAAGTACCTTTCAGAAGCATCGCCAATGACCTCTTCACTTCCAGTTCCAGGGACCTACTTTTATTCCTTGTCCTACTTCACTTCTCTGAAGCATTTCAGAAGGTTGACAGTCCCCTTCCTTTTGAACGTGCAGCCATCTCCTACTCCTAACTTTGCTTCTATTTTGCCAGCCACTTGCCCTCGGTCCTCTTAGTTGTTTCAGCTACTTGCATTTCTGAATGGCCCCAGGCTCTGTCCTTCACCCTCTTGTCGTCTGGTTCTGGTTCTAAAGAGTGAGTCTCCATCAGACATGGGAGGTGGGGTCTGGAGAACATCAGCCACCTGGGAGTTTATTTAATCTCTTCATGCCCTCTTTCACGATCCTGGCTATCCTACTCCACCCCACGCTTTTTTGGAGGTAGAGGAAGGGAGAAGCACATTACCGCCTGCCTTAAAGCTTAGAGAATTTAACCAAAAAATATTTGAAAAATAAGAACTCGTTTTTTCCTTTTTCTGTTTTTTCTCTTTCTGAAGGGCTATACCTCCCTCGCTCCCACCTGCAAAATGGAAACTACTCCCAAGAATCGCTTTTGCCTGCCTTTGCCTGACTTTTAAATAATCTTTTACATGGCGTAGATTAAATAATGAGAAGAGGGATTGGGGAAGAGTAAAGAGAGAACTGCGCAGCACAGGCAGTGTGTGTTTCTGGAAAGCGACACTGGAAATAAGATATAAAAAAAGCTTTTACCTTGGAACTCCCTATGTCTGTCTATTACTGGGGAAACAGGCTGAGACATGTAGCCAAGTTCAAGCACCCAGGATGGTCTGGTGTTCTGCGGTGAGAAGTCACCAAGGGCAGAGATAGGCCTGGTTATGATGTATGTTGAAGTGAGAAAGTGGTGTTTGCAATGGTGACTTCCATGTGTACAAGATATTCCCTCCTTTAATTCCCTCCATTTAAAAATATCAATGACCAACTTGACTATTTGTTTGTCAATAAGTGTAGGTGATTAAATAGTATTAATGAATAGTAAAACTACTGTTTATTGAGTTATGTACTTTCCTAGGAACTCTATGTATACTGTTTACTTAACCTTTGCAACAATACTAAGTAGCAGGTAGTAGAATTATATTCCTTATGCAAAGAAGTCAAGAATCTTGCCTGGCAAGAAGCAGAGCAGGGATTTGAACCGGGATCAGTTTGATATGAAAACCAATGTTCTTAAGTAATGTTTTTCCACACCTAAATGTGATTACCCAATATCTTACTCATCAGGAAAATACAATTGAAACCACAATGAGGTACTAGTATATCTCCATCAGAATGATTGCAGTGAAAATTGGCAATACCAAGTGTTTGTAAAACTGTGGAGCAACTGTAACCCTCATACATTGCTAATAGTAGTATAAATGCTAAAACACTATGAAGTTTCGCAGTTTCTAATAAATTTAAACATATACCTGCCCTTTGACTCGGCAATCTCCCTCCTATATATTTACCCAAGAAAACTGAAAATATATGTCCACAGAAAGATGGTGTATTAGTCCATTTTTGTGTTGCTATAACAGAAATACCTGAGACTGGGTAATTTATAAAAAGAGGTTTATTTGGCTCACGAAATAAACAGCTGGGACAGCTGCATCTGGCACAGGCCTCAGGCTGCTTCTACTCATGGCAGAAAATGGCAGGCAGCCAGTGGGTACAAGCAGATCACATGGAGAGAGGAAGCAAGAGAGAGAGAGAGGAGGTGCCAGGGTCCTTTAAACAACCAGCTCTGGTGGGAACTAACAGAGCAAGAACTCACTCACTACCCTCCCCCGCAAGAGGGCATTAATCTATTCATGAGGGATCCACCTTCATAACCCAAACTGCTTCGAACACTGCCAAGTTGGGGATCATATTTTGAAATGAGCTTTGTGGGGGACAACACATCTAAACTCTATCAGGTATCTATAAACATGCACATAGCAGCTTTATTAGTAATAACCCAAAACTGAAAACAGCCTGGGTATGAAAAGAACAGAAAAACAAAGTGTGATATATTCTTTTAATGGAATACTAACTCAGCAATACAAAGAAACAAACTGTGAATACACTCAATAGCATAAATGTGTCTCCCAGACATTATGCTGCAAAAAAAAAGCCAGACACAAAAAAAGTACATGCTGTATGATTCCTTTTATGTGAAGTTCTAAAAGTGACAAAACTAGCCTATGAGTTAAACAAAAAAGTAAATAGTGAATGCTTCTTAGAAAAGTGGGACAGGTTAACTTGGAAGAGACATGAGGAAACATTCTGAAGTGACAAAAAATATTTTATGTCTTGATAGGGGTATGGATTACCTGGATGCACACATAGTCAAAAAGTGTACAGTTAAGATTAGTGCATTTTAATATATTCAAATCTTACATCAAAATGAACTAAAGAAATAATAAAGTGGGAGGAGGTAGGAAGAGAGGAGAGGTCTAGATGAAGCAAGCATGGTGGAATATTGGTGACTGTTAAAGACAGGTGGTAAGTACATGGGGAAACATTATACTATTCTGATTATTTTGACATGTCCAAAACTTTCTGAAATAAAAATCTTCTAAAAATTAATTATCCAACTCTTAGTAGTCTGTTAGGTTAATTAAAATACAAATGTATAATTGGCTTGATGCCAGATTGCTTATCATCAGGGCCCCCAGTGTGAAAAAGCGAATCTGAGATCACAACCAAGCCAGAAAGTTGCCGTGGGGGGACAGAAGCACCCTCCACCCTCGCCCAAGATGATGGGGGGCTGTGGGCCTCTGTCCAGTCCACCGCTGACTGCAACCAGGCCAGAGAAAAGGGTAGGGGGAGCCGAAGTCCATGCCAGGCATGGGCCTTGGCCCTGCCCACCCCAACCAGGCCAGCAAAGGACCCATCCTACCTAATTCCCTTCCCTCCCCCCAATAACACCTTAGAATGTAGTTATTTAATAAAATATATAATTAAAAAATAATATTCAAAGAAAAAAAAGCAAATCTGATCGTATATCTTCCCTTCTTAGAGACTTTAAGAGTTTTCCATTCTCCAGCTAGAGAACAGAGCATGAGCTCCTCAGGGCGGCTCACAAGATTTTTCATACCACAGAGAGATACCCAGAGCAGTGTGCAGAGTCCTTTTAGACATAGTATTAAATTTACTACTTAGGCCATGTCTATGAGTTTATTACCCCATTTTATAGGTAAAAATCTATGTCAATGAACGGACCCAAAACTGGATGGATGACAACTGGCAGGACCTATAGAAAATTCAAATTTTGAACTCCTTCAGTTTTTCCCTATTTCCACTGTGGTAGGAAGAATTCTAAGACGGCTGTCAAGATTCTCACTTCCTGTTATAATCCCCTCTCTTTGAGAGTGTGCAGGGCCAGTGAATATGGTGGGATATCACTGGTTACTAATCACCTGGCTTTGAGTTCATTAAAATGGAGGTCATCCTGCACAAGCCTAACCTAATCAGGTGGATGCTTTAAGAAAAGGTGAAGTGTCAGAGGGATGTTCTTCTGTTGGCTTCAGAGAGAAGGAAAACTGGTATCTGATGACAAAGCCTATGGCTGGACCACGTGGCAAGGGTCTGAGAGTGACCTCTAGGAGCTCAGAGTGGTCTCCAGTTGACAACTAGCAAAAAGAAAGTTTCTCAGTCACACAGCCTCAAAAGAACTGAATTCTGCCAACAACATGTGAGCTTAGAAGAGGCTTCTGAGCCTCAGATGAGGTTATAACCCCAGCCAACTCCATGATTACAGCCTGGTGAGACCCTGAACAGAAGACCCAGTCAACCCATACCCAGACTCCTGGCCTGCAAAAACCTTGAGATAATAACTGTGTTATTTCAAGCCACTAAGTTGTCGGTCATTTGTTATGCAGCAATAGAAAATGGATATGCTTTCCTTTCTTCCTTCTCTCCCTAGTCCTCTCTATGGTCCAGTCACTCTGAACTTTTCTTAGTCTCTTAATTAAAACATGACTTCTATGACTGGTTTTGCAAGGGCTACATTTATTATGCCTGGAATGCCCTTTTCCTCTTTTCTACCTGTTGAGTATCACCTCTTCCTCTCCTGGAAGCCTTGACAGATTGCCCCAGGCAGAGTTCATTCCTCCCTGCTCTGTACTGCCACGCCCTGGACCAGAATCTAGAGCATTCTCCCTCTCTTTTCTCTTTCTCTTCCCCTCTCTCCCTCTCTCATTAGTACATGACTGAGATGAGAGCAGAAAGTTATATTATTCGTGTTCATGTTGCTTAGAACTAGGACAGTTCTTAGAACATAGCAGCCACTCAATAAATAGTAGTGTGTTAATACACCTATCGTTTTTCATTAGAATGCTTCTGTAGTTTATTCAATTTAATAAACATTTATTTTCAGGGTCTCTTATACCTGCAAGAGACAATAAAAAGATTAGTAGGACATGTTTCCTGTCTCAAAAAAGAAGGATAAGATTTGCGCGCAAACACTAATTACAAGGCCAAACATGACTGGTGTCACTGAGATGCTGAATCTGGTCTGTGGGGAGATCTCAGTGACAGGGAGATTATGGTCCTCTGGACAGAGCATCTCTCTGACATGTCCAGCCTCCACTGCACATTTCAGGGAGCAACACCTGTCCATCATTGTACACAAGGTAGGAATAAGAAAGGAAAAAAATGGCGGTTCCCATCTTGCAAGTACAGGGTGGTGAGCACACCTCTCCCCACTCTATGTTGTTCTTTGTGAACAGACTGGAGCACGACAGCTGTGAAACGGTTAGAGAAGAAGGCAGGTCACAGACGGGAAAAGGCTGTTGACAATGTCAGCTTCCCTCTAAGACCCTGTGGACATCAGGGCAATGAGAGAGGTTGTGACACAAAGCCTTGCTTGATGCAGTGTGTGGTGCTAGTCACAGGAGTAGTTCATCTGCCTTTGGTGTGAAACCCAAGGAAAATGTGCCTGCCACCACTGATGTCAACAATGCATCATGTGGCCGGCTTGCATGGTGAGTCAGACACCCACATCCTGTTGCCTGACCCTCACACTAGTTCTCCCTTTAAGTGATATATCAAAGAGGATATGCCTTATTTTTGTCAGAGATGTCTTTTATTTTTCAGCAGAAAGAAGATGTGTGTATGAGTTTTACAGAACTCCGCTGAATGTGGGCCAGGCTAATTTCCTTCATAATGCTCTGAAGCTTGTGCCACAGAACAAATGGTAATTCAACAGACTTAGTCATTTGGTAGCAATTCAACACTCTCTCCTTTAAAGAAATCTCACCTATTTAGTTTGTATCATTCAGATAAATTTGCAGAGAATTACACAGAGCATTTGTAATAATAAAGTTTACTTAAACTTTAAACCAATTGGATGTTTTGATTTGATTTCTTCTCTGAGCTTATGAAAGGTTGAGGCTACCAAGTTGAGATTATGTTTGACTTGGTTCCATGTTTTTGAAATTTATCCATTTAATTAATGAGGCTAAAGTAACAATCACATCATTGGATCAGTGTAGGTTTTCATATTGAGCTCTTTATTTTGAACTGAACATTACTAGCTCTGGAGGAGAGGGTAGGGAAAAAAAGAGAGCAAGATTTATTGGCAGTAAACCAAGACAGTAGAGTAATTTAGTGTTTTTTCTAGTTTAGAATATCCCTTCAACTCATATTCCTGTGAATCATTTGTGGGCTATATTTAATAGTACCCTGGTTACCTGGGATAAGAGTCATGGAGAAACACCTCCCTTGGCAGCCACCTCACTGCAGGACTTTCCAACACTTTTCCCAGTCTCAAATATGGTCATTATAGTGATGGTGACATGTGTCTTGGCAAAATGTCTCCATGTTCAGAAGCAGAACAGCTCCAATGTTCTTGATGCTATTTTAGGCTTATGCTAAAGTTGTCTGCCTACCACAGTCTAACTAATTTAATCCTGGCCTAATTCTTTCCAGATCTTAGGTTTGGTCAGTCTTACTATTTTTTTAGGATCAAGAGAGAATGTTGCCTTCTAGAGTTGGAGCTAGATATTAGAGAAAATGTTGTATTAAGCCATCCATTTCCAAACATGGTGGTCTCCATTGAAGTTGGTAGATGCTTATGAGACTAATATTGATTTTGTCATTAAATAAGATGTGAAACACAGTTTGTAAAAATATGCTCATGACTTAAAAGGTATCAAGGAGCTCTTTTAGTATGTTCTATGCTTTACTTCTGTCCATTAACTGGTTTTAACTTATCTTTGTTGGCTTTTGTAATAAACCGTGGTTTGGACAAACTAAATTCCAGAAGTCAGAAAGGTAATTTATGATGAAAAATAGGATAAGTAAAAGAAATATTATGAAAAAGCAGACAATCTTTAACTTTTGCAAGTAAATCCTAAATAAATAAACAAATGCTGACAGTACATTAACATCTTTTTTTGAAAGTATGTACATCAACTGATAAATGAAGAAACATTTTGAATTCTCCAATGGTGGTACTTGTTTGCTCACTAATGATTCAGGTTTAGAAACACTCTTATTTTTGTTTGTAAAGCTGAGTTTTTAAAATTTCATTCTGTCTCTATTATTTTATTAGATGAATGAAGTGGATAAATGAAAACAATAATATTATGAATTGTCAACTTTGAAAATCCAATATGATTGAAACAAAGATAAAAAATCATTATAATAAAATGGCGTTGGATAGTTATTGTATTAAGTCAGGTCAACTATTCATTCAACTATTAAAGAAAATAGCAGAATTAAAGAATAGCATAAAATAATAAAAGTAGATCACCAAATATTATCCTAATACAGAGATTTAATTAGAAATGGCATAATATTTATTTTAATCTCTGAAAATGAACTAGTCTCTATTCCATTTTCATACTTTAGATTGTTGTGCATATTTTCAGGAGCACATAATGTACAAATGAGGGTATTAACTGTAGGTGCTTTAAAAGATGTACTTAAAAGATCCCAGCTTCTCTACTTACCTAATGCAAGTTATTAATTATCTTTGAGTGTCATTTTTTTCATCTGAAAAATTAGAATCTTCAAATTTGTTATCTTAGAGTTGTTTATGAGGGGCATAAGATAACACATTTTGGGGGCATAGGAAGGACTCATCATGGTACCTAGCATGTAATAGGTTTTCATGAAATACTAATTTTATAGAAGAAGCTATATATCATATATGCATTAATTATGGGCTGATTTCTGAATACACTCCCACAATAAACCAGAATGTATTTCCTAAATACTAAATAATGTTCTCCATCTTATGCTGCTAAACCAGGGAACAGGAAGTATAGCCAAGTACTGGAGAAGGGAAGATTCATCTGCTCGTAGCCACCCCAGCAGCACCCTTGAGAAAGCTCGTGGAAATCCCTCATGCCCACCTGGCTCCTGTGACTGACAGAATCATACCAGGCAAACATGTTCTGGCTCATCTCTCAGCCAACACACCTGAATGAAGAGAATGAATGAAATGTCATCCTATATTACTCAAGGTTCTCCAGAAAAAACAGAAAAAAATAGGTTGTATATACATGGAAAGAGATTATTTTAAGGAATTGGCTCATGTGATTATAGAGGCTGGCAAGTTCAAAATCTGCAGGGTAGGCCAGCAGGCTGGAAACACAAGGAAGAGCCAGTACTGTAGTTCAAGTCAGAAGGCTGTCTGCTGGCAGAATTCCCTCTTCTTTAGAGGAGGTGAGTCTTTTTTTTAGATAGGCTTTCAACTGATTGGATGAGGCCCACCCACATTATGGAAAATAATCTGCTTTACTCAACATCAACTGATTTTCATGTTAATCTCATCTAAAAACACCTTCACAGGAACATCTAAAATAATGTTTGACCAAATGTCTGGGTTCTGTGGCCCAGCCAAGTTTACATATAAAATTGACCATCATGAATCCCATGAACATCATTCCTAACAGATGCTGATGAGAACTGGTTAAGATTTCAAAACTCAGAACAAGGCAGCGATTTGTTCAAACTCTGAGCCTTCAACTTACAGCTCTGTGAAAACTATGCAAACTTTCTAGACCTCTTCCATGAAACAGGAACCAAGATACCCACAGCATAAGATGGTTAGGGTTTCTATAGGAGAAAATTAAACAATGATGCAGCTGAGGTATTTAGAATTGTACCTGGCATGCACTACATATTCAATAACTAATAGCTCCTTTTCCCAGTGAAAGCAAAATTAATAGTTTGGTTAAAAATATGTAAACAGGAGATTTGTTGATGGCTCTGTCCTGGTTGGCTCCTGGCCCAACTCAAATTATATTTCCTCTACGTAGTGCCTTTTTTGTTGTTGTTAAAATAAAACACTGCATTTTCATACTTTGTGAAATGCATTTCCCACCCAGTTCCTCTTCCTGTGCTTTTTCCCTCTTGTCTCTCTGCATACTGTTATTTTCTTCTGCACATTTTCATCACAGCAAATTGCCAGGTATAGGTCAGTAGATGTCACAGGGATAACAAAGGAAAGGAAAAGCGTTCTGCACGTCTACCTTTGTAAGCACAAAAATTAATCACACTTTCTTTTTCAGTAAGGAGGCCAAGTCTGCCCTGCACTTGAACTTGTTTTTTTCCAAATAAATAGTTGAGATAGGAATGTTGATTAATGTATTTGTACAGAAATGTATTAGTGTAGTTTTCAAAAGAGGACTACTCTTTTCATATGCATATCATTAGACCCACAAGTAGAAGCACACATACACTCACAGTTCGTGTTGCAGAATATTCTGAGTGGCACATTTCTGTACAAATAAAGCAGTAGCTTTCCTTGGCATGCTAATCCTCAAATTAACTTTGCAAGGATCCACTCCATATCTCAACCTACAACCTCACAAAAACTGCAAAGTGTAAGTAACAATCACAGTATAACAACTTTTAACTTTACCAAAGTTTATATAATTATACTCATATATGAATGCAGACATCTCCTAGATCAGGTAGTTCAGAAAACAAATCATGATTATTCTTAGTAATCATGTAGTATAAAATAACAGCAACTACTACACCAACAAAGTCATCTAGAAAATCTTACAAAGATCACAAAATCTGGGTTATAAGATATCAAAGACTAATTGAGTTGTAATTGTATTATGTTTTTGTACTTGAAAGAACCCTGGACAAGGCGTGAATCCCAGTTCTTAATCTACCACCAACTGTTAATCTTAAACCAGTTAACCTTTCTGGACCTCATTATTCATCCTGGTATCAGGATCTTTACAATGTTTAATTGAAATATTGTAAGTGAAAGCACTTTTTAAACCTACGTATAGACTAGTAGAAATGACTAGGAGTAATAGTAGCTAATATTTATTGAGTACTTAGTATGTGCTGCACACTTTTTTAGTAATATGTGTGTGTGTTTCTCACTTAATTTTCGTAACAGCCCTCTGATGGAGGAATTATTATGCCCATACGACAGATGAGGAAACTGAAGTTCATAGAGATAAAGTAACTGCACAGAGTCATAGCAATGGTGGTGCTAGAAACAGGCTTCAAACCAGGCATTCATTCCTATTGCCGTAGTCTATGCACTAGTGTCTACCACCTTCAAGGTTAGGACTTAAAGAACTGCTAAAATTGGATAGCCCACCTGGCTCATTTTGTAGACGATGAGACTGAAACCAAGTAAATGTAAAGTTCACCCTGTCAAATACTAGACACAAGATGGTTCTCCTACCACCAATGTCAGTAGTTTCTTCTTCTCTGAAGGCAGATGATAGCCAAGAGAATACTCAGATAAGTGTTGACCTGAGGGGGATGTGAGACCCAGATACGAAGATTAAAAATCTCAAAATTTGTACATTAGAAAGAAATTGTGGGGCCAATGGGGAAAAAAATATAAGGGATCAGAAAAGGATTTAGAATTTAGAGAGGTGAAGACTTTATTTCTTGGTTTGTTTTTTCCCTGTGTCGTTCTAGAAGAGACAGCAGGAAGCTGGGAAGATCAGTGTGAGCTTTAGAATCAGGCCTGAGCCCAAATCCCTGGTTCATATGGTCATGAGTCAAGACATAATCAACTTGGAGTATTTCTGTTGCATGCTTAGATGAATAAATGGGCCCTTTTTTTGTTTCTGGATATACTGTTTAGAGCCCTTTAGTACTTATCTGCCACCACAGACACAATGAGAAATAATGAGAAAATTAATGAGACAATGCTTTCAAGATTTTCAAAAGAACATCTAACTATAGATGCTTACCTGTGATGAACTATTGAACCCTGGAGAGTCTGAACTGATTGAACCTTGAATATAGTTACTCAACAGTTGATGACTTCTAAGGATGTCACATACAGGAGATAAGTATTCATCTTCATCCAAATAACCTATGTAGTACTTCAGCATATGTATTTTGGAAATTTCTATATTCCACACCTAGGTCAATAAAACGTAACTCAAAAAAATTATAGAAATAGATATTGGTTTTATTTTTAATTCAGATAATGGAATTTAGACGAAAATAATATGATACTTATAATATTATAAAAAGGCCACCTTTTTGATTTTTTTCAAATATCACAACCCAGTGAAGGATAAATAATTTGTATTTGGTTACTTATTCATTCAATTCTTAAATAAAGATTTTCTCAGTATTATCCTCAGGAATAACTACAAAAAGAAAAAAAATTAATTAAAATGCATAATAGTCAATACTATTACAATTTTAAAGCATTAAATTAAAATAGCTTATTAAAATACTACCGTATTAAAAGTTCCCTTCTTTTGGAGATCTCTAATTTTTTGAAGCTATTTAGCATTTGGCTCTGATGACCAGAAACTGGATTTAAGTCAAACTGACCCAGGGCTATAATCTTATGTCTTCTGACAGAGGAAAATAAGAGTGGTAATCATTAGGACTATTTCACCAAGAACAGTAGAGCTGTGTTTATTACCATCCTAATGGAGAGTCATTCAGTGAGCGGTGTTGTTTATTTCTTTTCAGGCTTGACTCCCTGGGGAAGGAATTCCATTTGATCGTGTCTGTAGCTCTCTCAAACAAAGTGACAGAAGTCCTAAGCAATGTAAATGCATAATGCAAATGAGAATAGCTATCATATATTACACTGCTACTGTGGGCCAGTAATTACATACATTTTTTCATTCAATTCTCATAACAATATTTGAAGGGGGCATTATTATCCTTATTGTACAGGTGGGTAAATTGAGGTCTCAAGAACTTACAAAACCTGCTTAATGATGTTATCCCTTCCATAACTATTACAATGATCATTCCAGTAGTCATTATTATTAAAAAGTGAAATGGTTTGATCCTGGAAATCGTGCTGTAGCATGAAAGCTAGACGCTCATTGTTTCACAAAGTGGAATATCTCGTTCACTGAAATGTTAACACCCATCTGTGATTTTACAGAAGGTGAGAAACAATTCTGGTAAAGCAAGCAAGAATCCTGACATTGAGTCTTTCAAATGCATATTTTTATATGTTTTCTGGGAAGAGTAAACCTCAAAACTATGCTTTAAAGGAAGACTTCCATCCATGATGTAAATACATGATTGTCCTCAAATATGAAATTCAGCCTTCATAAAGGATGGTTGTTCACTGTGTCTAATAGAGAAACCTCCTCATTGAGCATGTTTTCCAATCAGAACTGAATGACTGACCAGGCAATACAATGGTAGGAACTTACTTTTCACAGAAGCTACACAGATAGGTTAATGCTGAACAAAGAAATCTGTGCCCAAGACATAATATGGCTGTTTAGAGTACTCATACCACAAACCTCTATGCCTTTCCCTGGAGATCTGTAAAAACATAGGATATTTTCCCCTTTGATAAAACTAAAGGGAAAAATTAACCTAATTTGAACATAAGAATGGAAGTAAACTGATTCTCAGTGAACCACATGCCATTCTAAAATAATGTCTTTGATCAGTTTGACATGAAATATATGACATCTCACACATGCCTCTCCCTAATGACAAATGCAACACCATCCACCACGTACCTGCTCCATTCATTTCTTTCATTTCTATCACAGCTTTTATTTCCTTTGTGTCAAATCTCTCACTATTCAGTGCTAGTCTCACTAAAGTCATTGGGTGTGTATTGTTGCTTTATTACCATTTACATAAAGCATTATGAAGTAAAAATATGTTTTCAAAAAACTGAGAACATTGATATTCACATACACACACACACACTAAAAGCAAATGAAAAAGAGATTAATCAGAACCATGCTGAGTTTGCTGCTAAGTGTTAGATTAGTTGAAAAGAGGGTATTTTGTAATTTTATCTAATGCTTTCTATAAAAAGCTTTTAAAAATCCATTTTTTTCTAAATCTTAAGAATGAGCAGTTATATGTTTTTTGGAAAAGTGTAACTTGAACACACAAATCAGTTTGAAAGAAGAAACAATGGAAACATTTAAAACCTGCTGCTAGATTATATTTAAAGGCTAGTTTAAATATTTTCTATATAGTACCTTATACTTGAGTGTATACTTTAATATGTCAATTTCTGAAAAAGTAACATAATATTTAAATCTTAACCTATAGTTGAGAAATAATTCAGAAATACACTAAGTCCTAGATGTATCAGATAAATTATACCCATTCCTGACAAATAGTTTCACAGAGCTTAGCAATATATTTGCAGGAAGGTAGTTTTAATCATCTGATGGGACCTCTTTAAATTCTGGGATTTCCATACTATTTTCATCCTAATCAAAACAAAATTTACCCTGGAACAGCACAGACCTTAGGCACCACTCCATTGTTCATGAAACAGATGTTTTGAAATTCACATAATGACAGACAGACTTCCTTTACGAAAGGTTTCTAAAATGAGGGCTTTGGTCAAACTGGTCATGCCTGTATTAAAACCTTTCACTCATCAGGAGAATATTTGCCTGTTCGCACTTATCTCATCCGGCAATCTCATCTCGATAAAAAATCAAATTTCTTTTAACTTAATTGTATATTCCACTTTTTTCAAATCACATTCCTAATATTTGGAACGTGAGCCATCAAGATTGATGTAAGTTTTAATTTTTTTTTTTTTTGAGCTACCTTCTCAGATAATAGGCAAATGGGGAAATAATTGAAATCCATTAGAAAACAAAGATCTTTGTATAACTGGCACCCCAGACTCTATGCTTGAGACAGTTGGAGGATCTTTTCTAAGTGAAACTCTAGATGGCTCCTGGAAGGGATCTATACCATAAAATGGCTGCATGTCTATTATGTGTCCTTAAGAAAATAAGATGTGTCATTCCCTCAGTGTCCAAGGCTGATGCTGACATACTGTCTCCCCAAACAAATACCTGTGAGCCAATCCCTCCCAGATTTCTTGGCCTGGACTGTTGAGATTGTTGAGAGTCTGGATATTTTTTGTAATTATCTGATATTGCTATTGTTTGCTTAGCCTGATCCATCCAGTCCTTGGATGTAGTGTATTTTCAGAGGCACATTGACTCCTTCAGGCACTAAAACACAACTTAGGACATTGCAGAAGTGATCTACTAAATGCCTTCCAGGTCTGTGCCTCACCAAGTAAACATCCCTAGCTCCCTTCCTTGACTTCATTGAACTAGGGGAAGGATAACACATGGCCTTTACAATGAAAAGTTTGTATTCAGTCTCATGTCAGAACTTAAAATTTTCCATGGTATCTACTACTTAACTTTAACTCTCATTACCTCGGTGGACTCAATAGATTATTTCATGAATTTGCTCAATTCCAAGGAGCAAATGGATACAGCTGTGTTCCTGGAACTAATTATATGTATATAAGGAACTAAATTTTGCCTTAAAAATATTGCTATTTTTGACTCTTATTCATAAAATAGTTACTCATCAAAACCTGCTTGTATGGGATGGCTGTCCTTGAAGTGCTGACGTTTATTAGTCTGGAAAGTGGGCTGTAGGTTTACCTGTTGGATTCTGAAGTTTTCTCCAAAAAATTTCTACAAATATGTATATTGTCATATTTGCATACTATCTGAGATTCAGGAAATCAATTGCAAAAAAAGACACAGTTCCTGTTTCCCAAAGGGTTCACAATTTAATTGGAGACAATTTAACTCCATGAGGGCAGTTCTTTTTAGGGTACTGCTGGAGCCCAAAGATTGCTTTCTCATGCAATCTTAGTGGATTTCAGATGGAAGACATTTTCAGAGTCACACTTCCTGATTAGCAAAATGATGATGCTTAAGATAACTTTTACTGTATATACCATAACCCTCTGAAAAAGAGTGTTTACATCATGGAGGTTAATTAGTCAGATAGTTGCTTCAGGATTTGTACAGAATTTCTAGTTAGGTAAGCAGTTCTTGGCAGTAGATTTTCCTATCAAAACCAAAAACCCTCATAAGAAAAAAGAAAATCTTTAAACAATAAAAATTAATCTTGACTTTCTAATGTCTATGCAGAAAGCATAGAATAATACAGATTATGATAATAACTAAAACATGGGAATTCTGGGTTATAATCTGCCATGAATTGTAACTTTGGGCAAATCACTAGAACTCCCTTTTATCCGTTCTCAAGAGGAAATTACGAGGACTTGGAAATCAGCAAAACCTAAATTTGAATCTCCTCTCTGCTATGGATTAGCTGTGCAAACTTTAACAAGTCCAAGATGTACCTGTTCCCTTTCTAATTGTTACCATGGAGATAATAGGAACTATATCGAGAAGGGTTGTTTTGTGAATGAAATGAGGTAACATATAAGGTTCCTTACACAGCTAGTACTCTGAATAAATGTTAATTTCTCCTTGAGAAAATCTAGATGAAAATATTTTGAAGAATTTGTAAGTTCTATTCAAATATAAGAGATTGCCATTATTATTTATAGTCTATGCTCAATAACTAGAAATTAACATCAACACAGAAGAATAGTTTTAGCCAAGAGGTATTAAATAATTTTATATCTGGTGTTGGGAAAATAGAATAATTTAATCAGGCCCCCTCGCCTTAGGCATGGTTGGGGTGGTGCAGCACATTCTTTGTAAGCAAATTGTGTGTGGGTGGGTGGAGTTAGTGCACATGCGTGGTGCTGCAGCTTGCCTGCCATCTGCCTCAGGCACCCGCCGCCTGCATGGCCATGCTGTCCAACCTACAGTTTCCAAGGGCCTGTTTGCTGGCTACCTAGCTCATTGGCCTGCATGTGAGGGGTCTGGTGACCCAGCCTGGTGTATGAGGGGTCCGGTGAACCAGCCTGGCATGTGAGGGGTCTGGGGACCCAGCCTGGCATGTGAAGTGTTTGTGACTCAGTCTGGAATGGGCTTGAGGGGTTTATGAGCTCCAAACCCAGCCCTAGCTCGACAATTGACCCAGTCGGCAAGATTACAGGCAGGTAAAAGAGCTCAACATCTGGGAATACAATTTCAATACCTATCACCAAGATTAGTCACCTGTTCATTTTTAAATAAGATGTTCCATCTTGATTAGAATAACCATGAGTAATTCCACATTAGTTTGCATTTCAGAAAATGTCAAAATTTCACATCTTAACAATTCTCAACTTTGAAAAAAAATCTGATTTTCTTTTCTGACTAAAGCTATCTCAATTTTATAATTTTCTTCCTCTGTTTTCATAATGAAAGGATATTTCAGAAAAGCATGATAAGCTTTTATCTGTCTGTCTATCTATCTATCTATCTATCTATCTATCTATCTATCTATCTATCTATCTATCTATTTATTTAAATTTCTCATGACTTATTCAGTATCTTGTTTTGTAATCTCCAGTCCTTAGGTGAAATTGTTGAATGTGGCTCAGTGAGCGGTCAGAATGAAATTATATTCAAATCTCTATTGAGTACTTACAAACAAGTTTCTCTGCTAAATGCTGTAAGAGACAAAAATGAGTAAGGTAGGGATCTTGTGCTCAAGGAGAGATAGACCTTTTCACAATTAACTGTTCTACCAGGTACAAAGTGGCACTCAGTAAGTGTTCTGATGAATACATTGTTGCCAGTATTCTGATACAGATATACTCAACACACTAAGGGAACATAGGAAGAGTGAGACATTCACACTGGAAGATCAGGGAAGACGCAACAATTGGACTGAGCTTTGGAGAGCTAGTAAAATTTAACAGGAAAAGCTGGAATGGAGAGAAGATGTGCAAAAGCAGGTTCCACATGTTCCCTTTAAATGGTAGCCTAGTACTGCTGCCTTACTTCACAAACTCCACATTTCTTTCACCCATTAAAAAATATCTAACCACATCTCTAGCTGTGAAAATGAAAGATGATTTGTCTGCTGATTTGACCAGGCCTCTTTGAGCTCTTGTTTCCTAGTGTATAAGCTAAGGAGCATAAACCACAGCATGAAGGGTGTCTGAGCATTAAATGAGATGCTACGCTTACGACAGTGACTGGAGCCGCAAGGCTCCCAAGAAGCTGTAATAGTAGCAATTCCAGCAATAGCAGCTGAAGATGGCTTGAAACATCATATTTGCTTCCAGAGAATAATTGTGGAAATGCCTGAATAGAATCAAAGCAATTATTTTTTTTTTCTTTGAGTACAGCTTAGCCGTACTCCTGTGGAATTCTTTTTTTTTAGCCCTTCTTGATTTTCTCTCAAGTTAAAGAGAAACATAATGTCCAATTTGGTGTTCTTACAGTCTTAAGTGCATGTTCTAACTTAGATCAACTGTCATATATGTTAAAGACTAAAACATGTTCCATGATTCATGTAACATGAGGAAGATAGCTTCATCTAATATGCACCCATACTGGAATATTCATCCATGGTCTTAGATTTCAGAGAACTTTATACCATGTGAGAGGCTTTCACTTACAAATATTTATGGTGTGTGATATAGAATGGTATAATATTTTAAATCTATATATAAACTCATAAAATATCTAGACTTCAGGCTTGGCTAGAACACTAGAGTATAAAGTATGTAAGCTCAAAATGGTAGAAATTGGATTGCCAAAGCAATCTGATTCATTCTTTAGAATAAAATAGCACTTTCATGATTAAATGTTTACAAACATAAGCCATATATTAATTGTTTCATATGCATCAAAGTAAATACACCATAAAGGATTGTTTTGAGAACTATTACATCTACTTGTCAATCAAGGGTATTTAGATTTCAGCCTAGAAACTGGAAAATATAAATAAAACACAGTAACTAAGACTTGTAGGACATCTGAATTAAAAAAAAAAAAAAAAGAACTTTAATGCGTTACCATAACAAAAAAAAAAATTTTCTTTCTTATTAAAAATACTTTGGGTTGAGTGAAAGAAACTGAAATTTTACTTGGGTATTGTCAGAGTATAGAAAATAAGAAGGGGGTACACATCTCCCTATCCTTTGGAATAATTTACTGTCATTTGGGGATGAATTGACAGAAACATTTGCACAGCAGCAGGAAAAAAAGCAATAGTTGTGTTTAAAATTATTGTTGTCCTCATAAGTGAGAATGGTAATGATTACCATATGTAAGGCATCTTGACTAAATGTGATGATTTTCTCCATTTCACTCAATCCTTCACTTCCCAAGATTGGGCATACTGCTTGCCCTGGAGACTTTGGCCAAAAGACTGGAGATTACAAAACAAGATACTGAATGAGCCATGAGAAATTAAAAAAAAAAAAAATGCTTATTATGCTTTTCGGAAATATCCTTTCATTATGAAAACAGAGGAGGAAAAATTTTAAATTGAGATAGCTTTAGTCAGAAAAGAAAATCATGTAAATTAGATTTTTTTCAAAGCAAGATTGGTTTGTATAACTCTATAGTGTCCTAATACACGCACAAATATTTCTGCATGTTATTATGAAAGCAGTTTCTCTTTCCTTATCATGCTGACTAGTAAAATTTCTCCCTTTTTCAGAATCACTTTATATAAATGTGCAAAAGGAGTGTCTGCTCCCCACTGTAGCTGCTGTGCACATTGGATTACCCTGGGAGGATTACAGAATGATGATAATATTAATTAAAATGTCAACAGCAACTACCATCCTTATAGCATTTCACAAGGTGGCTGCCTCTATATTATCTCATTTAGTGCATAAGCCTTATGGGAAGCTTGATGGGTGTTAGAATTCCTAACTTACAGAGCGGGAACCAGAAATTTGGAGAGATTAAAGGATTTACCTAAATTCACACGAGCTACAGCTGGCACCTGAACCCAGGACTCTGTCCCTGGATCCATCCTTGTCTCAGCCTCTGATGAGCTTCCACATAAAGTATAAACACTGTCCCCTCATACACACAACACAGTCTTTGAAGGTTTGTAGAAAATATTTGGAATATAGGGATTATACTTGGGAATTTCTTTTAATTTTCAGTAAATAAGTCATTTTCCCTTTTCACAAAGTCTTTCAAGCTTTCAGAGAAGTCCAAAAATTGTTGCCAAGGTTGTTCTCAAGTGGAAAATTTATGGAAAGGTATTCTAATGAAACAAAATTAATTTTACGTCTTCAGTAGGTTATTATTGACTCATCAGATAGTAAGATTGATATAAACCCCCATATTAAAATCAGGAGAGCAGATGTTCTAAATTTGCTTTGTGGGCTAGAGTAGCCATTAACCATGTGTGGCTATTTAAATTTAAATTAATTTTAATGGATTAATGAAATAAAAATGGTAGTTCTTAGGTCACACTAACCACATTTCAAGGGCTCTGTAGCCATAAGAGACCAGTGTCTATTGTTGGACACCACAGGTATAGAACATTTTCACCATTGTTGGAAGTTCTACTGGACAGTGCTGGTCTAATTCAAGCTGCTACCATCAGTATCAGCCTGGTTCTTTCTCAAGCAACTCTAACTCTGTGAAGCTGTCCTCAAGCATGAGTGGCATCAGGGGTGTATGTGTATGTGTGCATGTATGTATGTGTGTACATAAAATTAACCATGGTTCTATTCTCCTCGACAATACTAGGAAATCCAGCAAGTCACAAATAAGCATGGGCTATTTATGTGGTTTCTCTTGTTGTAGGAGGAGACACCAATCCCTACGTGACTATCAGTCAACTCTAAGACCATTTTAGTAATACACTTGTTATATTAACAGCTCTCTGTGATAGAAGGAGGGCTGAACAGAGCACCCCTAATTTCTAGGGTTTTGTGGACAGGGAGATCTGATGGGAGGCCTTAGCATTTGGAGACAAGGTAGCCAGGGGAGGGATGAGTACAAGGGTTCCTTCCCACGAGAGAAGCTCATGCAAGAAGCCAGCAGTATCTAAGAAGCACCCATGGAATATGACCCATCAGCACCACCTGGGGAATTTCTTTAAGAAACCAGATGGTTGCCTTGGCATTCCTGAACTATGAAAGTAGGTTAATCTGAAGCAGCAGTGGTTTGGGGAGCTGGGACATGCTCAGGCCAGAATCCTCCATCTGCTACTTCCTATCTCTCAAGCTTTGGTCACATTTGACCTCCATGAGCCTTAGTGCCAAATGGTATTCATTCTACTAAAGGCTAACCATGTGCTTAGGTAGGGTGCCAATGGTGATTAAACACAAGAACTCATGCAAATACGTAATTATCACATAGCTGGTAATAGCATGAATGCAATGATAGACATATGCACAGGGTAACTTCATACGCCTGGGGAGGCTTCCAATGTCATGCTAGACTCTCTGGAGGAGGACGTGATACTAATGACCTGGGCTAAATCATTAAAGAGGAACAGCAGTTGAGAAAGGGATAAGTAGTACATGGAAAGAAGAGAGCATGGATAAAAGAATGGAGGAAAAATATATATATATATATATGAAAAAAGTTGAAAGTGAAAACTGATAAAAATCACTTTCCGTCAGACCCAGACAATACAGGGCCAGCAAAAACATGGAGGAGGGGGGTTCCTGCTTGCATGTTAGAGATAACAACTGTTCCCAAGGACTTTTCTAAAACCCATCAGAAATGTGTTCACATCTTTCACGTCCTTCAGGCATCTCCCGCTTTGCACGTATGCACATGTTTCTGTGACAAGGTTTATCGCTAGACATTCTTTAGAAGTGTGCTAATTCAGATAAGATGCTTTGAGAAGAAACTGCCCAATAATGACATCTCCACCAGGAAGGTGATGACAAATCTGATTTTCCAAGCAGTTTCTGTGACTCTCTCCCTTTTTGCCAATAAAAGCTTTCTCTTACCCTTCCCTCACTGAATGCATTCATGGCTTGCCATGGTATGCAGGCTGGATTATAATCCTATTTTCTATTCCTGAATAAATTCAACATATTTGTGTGTTTTTTCCTCTTAAAGAAATTCAACATATTTGGACATATTTTCTCTAATGCATTTTTTCCAGTTTATGTATACAATTTTTCCTCAATTTGAAAGGAGAGACATATATAAAACAGGAAAAGACTCTAGGCCTGAACAGGCAAAGAGTTAGAAGAGGCAGAGAAAAATTGTTGGTTGAAAAGGAAAGCAGAAAAACCAAGTGGCTGGAGACCCCAAATAAAATTTTTTGCACAGAAAATAACCTCTCTTTCTTTATGTACTGCCTCTGCCTTCACTGTTTATTGGCATCTGCACAAACAGTATTTAGCAACTGTGTTCGTAGAAACTTCCTTTTCTTTCCAGCCAGACAGGTTGCACCAGTGAGTCCCTGATAAAAGGAACACAAGGGAAGTAAATTCTTTGAGGGAATCAGAGTCTCAGGAGTATTGGCAGCAGCCAACATCCCCCCACCTGGAAGCTTTTCACCGGCCAGCCTATCAGATTGCCTTCTGCTGGGGATGGAAGGGCTGGAAACCCCTCTCCTATTGCTCTTACATTTAAGGCTGGACAGTGTTTGGCCCCTATCTAGTGTGGTTAGTCCACATTAATAAGAAAGAAGCCATTCCTGAGTTCAAATACCAATCAGAACCTACAGAACCCACAGATCCATCATTCACCTCTATCTGATTCCAGATCTCTCATGAGGATCCAGTTTTTGATGTCTAGACATCTCTTATTTGGAACCCCAGTGCCCCAGGGTGACATTCAGAGAACAGCAACTTACGATGTAACCCCTAGAGAGGCTCCCCTGTGAGTCAGGAACCCATTCCCCTAAGGGACCACCTTTCTGGAAGCATGGAACCAGACTATGTGTTCTCATGGAGAAGTGCCCCACATCGTGATCTCCATTTAATTTTTCATTAACAAAAAAATCTGAAAAACATTAATTTGTTTCTAACACCATTTGCTATTGGCAATGTTTGACACTTAGACAACACTTAAATTAAGGCTCCCTGAGACTGTTAACAAGTTTGGTGGATTGGAAGGAAGATATGTGCATTCTCCATGGGACTGTTGGTGGGTAGAGGTTATGGAGAGAGCAGATCTGTATTTGTCATCACAACTCTCTTTAATCTCCCTGCCACCACCGCTGCCACCCAGAAGAAGTTGAGATACATCAACATTACATCCACATTTTGAGGGGGACATGGATCTATGGCATATATCAGCAAACTTTGAGTTGCAGGCCAAACCCATCCTGTCACCTGTTTTTTAAATAAAGTTATAATGCAACACTGTCATATTCATTTGTTTACACTGTCTATGCTATCATGGTGGCAGAATCGGACATTTGCAACAGAAACCATATGGGTCCACAAAGCCTGAGATGTTGATTATCTGGCCCTTTAGAGGAAAAGTTTGACTTGATTGAAGGTAAAACAGGGACAGACATAGAAACAAGTTGGCTCAATATTTCTCATCTTTTACTTCATTTGACAAGTACTTGTGGAGCATTTAGAGGGTGCTAGGCTTTGAATTCATAACAGGAAACAAACCCAATAGAGTCCTTTGCTTCAAAAACTTACAATATTTTTCTGATTTCACTGCAATGTTTCCTGTTCAATTATTTTCTTCGATGTTTGTCAAAGACAATTATCATGGTACAGTAATAGCCACAGAATAGGATGTCATCCAGAATTGCCAAATAAAATGTGGAACACCCAGTCAAATTCAGCAAATATGTACTAAGTTGAAATAGCAACTGTGAATGGAGCAAAATGCAGTAAAATTATTCTCTCCCTTAATGGTGCATCAGGAGAGGGACAAAGAGAAATGCCCATTATCAAGGCAACATAGGGTAGGCTTGATGCAGGCAAGGGACTTTAAGTATTAAGTATCGGCACCATCTCTACCGTGAGATATATGTTCAAGCTATTTTAAAAATGGTGCTAATAGACATTCGGGTTTTTTAAGTAATAATTTTTAATGGGAGGTATAAAAAAAGGGGAGAGAGTTTTCCTCCTTTCCGGTGGAAGGGAGAAAGGGAGAATCTGTACCTAATGCACAGAGGAAAAACCCAAGATGAATAATTCATGAGTATTGAGAAATGTGAGGCGTGTCCGTGTGTACAAGTGTATATATCTCAGGCTAAAGATGTCTGGCTTAACAAATCCAGGTTCTTAGTCTTGTGATAAGGAGGAAAGAGAATGGGAGGGAGAAAATCTGGTAGTGGCTGAACTTGTCACTTGTGCATAAAACATAGAGCCAGAGTGTCCACATGGGCAGAATGGAAAGCCTTCTAGCAGCAGGACAAGGAGTCCAACACGGCCCATCTCCAGAGACAGAGAGGCAGGAAGGAGGAGACATGGTGCTGGCTGTCTAAAATAGATGAAAGCATTAATCCCACTCATCAAACGAGTGTTTGTGTTTATGGCAGCAGTAAATATTTAACTCACGCCCAGAGATGCTGTATAAAACCAAACTCAGAGAAGGGGGTTGCTGTTGGAGTTTAAAAGCTCAAACCTAGACTATGTTAGCTAAGTCTTAAGCAGACCCTCAATTTAAAACATAAATGAGAAGTGGCTTATTTTCAGGTCACCTCCGAAGGGCCTTTGTCAGATCTTCAGTTTGTCACAGGATTTTCTTACTTGTCACTCCTGTTCCCATTCATTGGTCTAATGCCCTGGCAGAACCAGAGATTTTAAACTTGTCTGGAAAGGATTTCATAATTCATCACGCTTCTCGGCTTGGCACCAAAAGCAATGTCCCAGTCCAAGTGCATGCTCTTGAACACTTCGGTTGACTAAAGTGACAATGTTTTTGATAAACTAATGTAGGATAAAGGGGAAGAACCTGATAGCACAGGTCCTGAGCTTCAGATGCAGGAGGGAGGAATAGTGAGAAAGAGAGTGAGGCTACCAAGAGGATGCCCCCCTTGATGGGAGTCCCGTGAGACAAATGTGTGATGGCGGTGGTGGGGACATTGCTCTCTGCAGCAGAAGAGAATTGTGCCAGAAGAGTGATGGGAGGCTTGGAAGAGGAAGAGAAGGGGAGGACAGGAAAAAGGGAAAAGGAGAGCCTGGTGAGAGAGCAAATGTGCCAGGACAGATCATTTTGGAGAACATGGTGCCAGCCAGCCGGCACAGGAAGTTCACGTTGAGGGCCATCCATTAACCTTGGCATTGACGAGGTGGGGAGATGGACACAAAGTAAGGGAAAGTGATGCATGGGAGCCACGTCGTGCTAATGTTCTTTGAGAATGCCAGTTTCTCTACAGAGATAAAATATTCTGAAAAGTTTCCCATTTCCACTGTGTTCCTAATGATTTCAGCAGTGAGCTATCTTAATTCAAAATTGAAATTTACTTTGCTTGAAATGCTTCACTTTAGAAAGATGGAGCAGAAATTAGAAGAAAGGAATATGTTTAACTATTGTTAAATCTAAGTATTCAGTCAGCCTTTTTCTCCTGCTGAATATTCAAATTGGAGAACCACAAAGGACAAAGAGAAAAATAAATGCATTTCTGATTAGGAAATGTAAATTAATGCCTGTATTCTTCCTAATTTTCTCCAATATATCCTTTCAGTTGTTTTCTATTACTTTCTAACTAGAAAACTTACGTAACTTTTTTGTTGTTGCTTGGTGAGTGGGAGTCATTTTGTTAATTTTTTTATGTTAAAAAATTGTACTGATAATTAAAGAAATGCAAATTAAAGCTACAAAATAACAATCCCCCTATCAAAATAGCGAAGATACAAAACAATGATTATTCCTGAGGTGCATATAATTGTGACAAAATAGAAACTCTATATAGTTTTGAGGGTGTTACAAATTGATACCACAGTTTGGAAGAACAATTTAGAAATTTATCTGCACTTTCAATCTTTTTGTGCCAAGTATTTTACATCATTGGATCCACTCTACAGAGATACCTACACAATTGATCAAACATACATAAACGAGGATTTTCATTGCTAATATTTCATAGATGCAAAGAACTGGAAATAATTTAAATGTCAACCATTATAGAGCTGGCTTATGAGGTGATGGTACATTTTTACATCAAAAATATGAAATATCCCTCAAAGAAATGAGCTACTTTTACATGGTTTGGCAAATATTATATATCTTTTCAATACATTAGATGGAGGGAAAAAAGATAGTCACAAAATAGCATTATATGATGATGATTCTGATCTTATTTTAAATAACACATCAATGGATAGATTTCATAAATATCCTATGATTGTTTATGCATAGGAAACATCTAGAAGGAGTCACAATAAAGTATAAGCAGTGGCTACTTCTGCAAAGTGACAGATTGAGTTTGGCAGAGATAGGCTTACTTTTTCTTCCTGGTACACTGTATTTTTTCCTTTGTTTTTACAGGTCTCTGTTCTTTAATTATTTGAAAAATATCAATGTATTTACTCAAATTTTTGTTCACTTCTCTTCTGAGAAATCCTAGGATTTTCAGATACCCCCAGGTAAGTGTCATCATAGCTGAAAAGCTTAGCATTCAGTTATGATCCTTCCAGTTTGTCCCAGTGATTGTTGCTCCAGACTCCCAAAAGTCCCTGGAATCCATGACATCCTCTCAGGTCAGCACTTCTGTCCCCATTCCTTTCTTCTACTGTGGGCCCTTCTATCAACATCCATGCACAAGCTTTTAGGGACTCTCATACAGAAAGCAGGGTGAAATTCCAATCCTCACTTTCAAACTCTCAACAGGGCAAAACTCTGAAAATTTCATTTCAAATAGTAAAGGTTGACGATCTACCGTTATATAAGAAAAATTGTTTAATCTTCAAATAGTAGAGCTAGAAGGCTAATATTCTTTAGTTGGGTGGTTCTCAACCTTCAGGGCACAATGGAATCACCTAAGGAGCTTTGCAAGCTTAGAAATGCTCAGTCTGTCCCTAGACCAACTGGAACCAAGTCCATTTTAGATGCACGGCAATGACTGAGAATCTTGTCTAAACCCTTATTGGAAAGATAAAGACACTGAGTATCAGAGAGTATGAATGACCTGCCAACTATCATTCATATGCAGGTTGGAATATGTGTTATTCACAAGATTCTAATTGCTTGTTTAGGCTGCACGGTAATATGTAATCCAGAGAGTGGAATTAAGAACAAACTTAATTTAAACTCATTAGTAAAGCATAAACTTGTTATGAAAATCAGCAAGTTTGTTTTTCTATTCTAAGACATATCTTGCCCAAAAAGTAATATTATAGATGACACTTTCTCGTGTTAGTCCAATATTACAAAAATAGATCTCATGCTGCCTTGATTGTTAGTAAATAATTACTCAAAACATTGTGTCTAGAAGACTTTAATCTCTTTAATTGCTTGCATCATAACATCAACCCATTGTACACATCAATAGGAACATTCAACAGCAAATTTAAATATCTTAATAAAAGAATATAACAGCCTGTTATTTCTGGATACAGCTCAGCATAAATAAGAACAAAAAAGTAATTTTAAAATTATCCCCTTGCATATAGATCTAGGAAACTATCTAAAATGAATCAAGTTTCCACAGGGATTAATACACAAGTCTGAAGTTTTGAATTGTTCTGAAAGTAAATCTCAGGGCATGTCTAATTATTATAGATATTTCTAAAAAGCCATCTTACTCCCAGAAATTATATTTGCATCTCAACCTCTTAATCAATGAAAAGTTTGAATTCAGTTCAAGTTCTCATACGAAAGGTAAAGGTACCCCTCCTAGCCACAAACATCATTCTTGCACAGCACAGAAATTGTCATCGTTCAGCTTTCCCTTTAAAGGAGTTTGGGAGCCAGAGGCTGCTATTGACTGTTTCCAGGAAAAATCCCAAAAGCTGCAGTAGTCTCAGCTTCAAAATCTCAGTTAATTTCTCCGTAATGTTTGTCCTAAGCATTCTCCCAGTTGGCTAATGCAGGAATTGTAGAACAAAGAGGAAGGACTCCAACTCTTTCTAAATCTTTGTGACATCTTCTATCAAATATGTCCTAACTTAAACATGACTCAACCTAGGACAAGAGGAATAACATATGAAAGTTTGGAAACTCCATGGTGGAATCACAGCATGTTTTAATGTACACAGAGATGTGAAAGTCCGTTCCAAGCGCTTGCCCTCATGTATACGAATCAATCATTCTGAAAATACAAGAAATGTCTTTGATTTACTGCTTCTTTTTTTTTTTTCCAGGAAAAACAAAATCAATCTTAACAAACTTTGTCAAATTCTACATAAACAATGTAAATAAAACTGATACAAGCTTAAGCAGCATTCTCCCCCTTTTTGCATGGGAAGACTCTAGTTATCACCATAAGAAAGACCATCATCATGCTGTTGCTTTTTGTGTGTGTATGTTTGGCTTTCTTTAGCTTATTGTTTTCTCACCTGAGGAAAGGGTTACAGACAAATTTTTATTTGTGTATTTGGGGCAGCCTCATCAAATCTTTTAGAACCTTAAAGGCACCATCTTTCATTTTTCTTTCAGTAACATGGTAAATCCCTTGGGTCTTCGCCTGAGCTAGACAATGTGGCATTTATTTATTTATTCAAAAACATTTTCAGGAAACACCTAAACAAGTTTGTTGCTAAATTCCTTAATAATATTATCCTAATCCGTCATATTGCTTGCTATTTGCATAGTCATTTCAGTGGGTAGTTTATGACAAATGGAAGTAAAAGGGTTTTCTTACACTGCCATTTTTCACAGGACTCACTTTCTTATGAAACTATTAGAGGCAGTTCCTTCCTGAGACTCCCTTCAGTTGGTCCCAGCTTTCTGAAGAGACATGGGGCTGCCCCAGCAGCCTGCTGATCTTGTGCTATATAGCGATCACTGTCCTCCTCTGCTCTGCTCACCTCTCGTTTTGCCTCCCTGAAGATGGTCTAGAAAAAATGGTCATGAGACCTCCCATTCAATCTAAGCAGTCAAGAGCATGAGATGCTCAAGATTCCATCACGCCCAAAGCTTCTATGAGTCATCAAACTTGCACTTCTTTTGTCACCTCTTCCCAAGTTCTTATGACCTTAACAAGCCATGTCCAAACTTGCCAGAGTGTATTCATCAGCATCTAAAGAATTCTATTGTTATGGGCTAAATTGTGCACTGCTCCCCCCACCACCCCCAAATTTGTAGTCCTAATCCTGGTGCCTCAGAATGTAACTGTATTTGAAGATAAAGCCTTTAAAGGGATAAATAACGTAAAATGAGGTCATATGTGTGGGCCTTAATCCAATTTGACCAGTATCCATATAAGAGGAGATTAGGAAAAAGACATGCACAAAGAAAAAGACCATGTGAAGACACTGGGAGAAGACAACCATCTACAAGCCAAGGATAGAGACCTCTGACAAAGCCAAAACTGCCAACACCTTGATTTTGGACTTCTAGCTTGCAGAACTGTGAGAAAATTAATTTTTGTAGTTTAAATCGCTCCATCTGTGGAAATTTGTTATAGCATCTCTAGCAAATTAATACTATTTTTCTCTAATTCAATTGTTAGCACCTATTAGAGGCCAAGGGAAATGTGTAGCAAAAGGTAAGACTGTAGGGAAAGGTTGGTTTAAGATTATGCATGGTCTTAAAGATATGAGTAGGAATTAGAATTTTATTCTAAATGAGATGGAAAGAGGCTTTGGAATTCAACAGTAAGGACAAAACCCTTTGAGAAAGTAAGATCGAAGCAGTTTAAATAGAGAGGTAATGATGTAAGCCAGACACACAGTGGATTAAAAACTACATGGGTGGCCAAAACATGGACTCAGGGAATACAGGTGATGAAGTCACCTATACCTTCCCTCTAGCAATAACCTATGTGACACCAGCTTGTATTTAATATAAAAAATTTATATTATTATCTTTCTGTAATACAAACCTAATACAAAGTCTTGATCTAATAAAAACATTCTTGCATTTTCAGTGGAAAAAGAACAAGCAGGTCCCTGATGAATGTCTTACACCTATTACCTAAATATGCACATTCTTTTCTCTTGTGAAGTTGGCTACTCGTAGAACAAATTATAATTTCTCCACATCATGCACTTAGTATAACCTAAAAATATTTTTTTGCTGGAGACTAATATTTATGGACCCGCACCATTATACTGTATAGACATAGAAGGTTAGGAATCAGTTGGTCAGGAGATTTTTTTTCATTTGTCATAAGGTATTAGGTATCATTAGCCTTACACCACTAGACACTGACATTTCACAAGTAAAAGTTAAAAAGGCTATCTGTGCTACCCTGTGAATTTTCTTTCTCATGTCAAAATTCTCCAGTGATTGTATAAAACCATAAGTAGGTCAGAATAATGGCTGAGATTATCATTTGCTTGTCCGTACAATCTTGGGAGATAGTACTATATTTCATAAATAAGAACTTACATTTCAGCTGATCTAGTTGAAAGTAGTCATAATATTAGGGGACAAAAAAAGTTATTGAAAAATAGAATTAAAAGATAAAATTAAAAATATAAACTTTATTTCTCAACATAGGCTACACCAAGTTCAAGACACTTTTGTAAGCAATGACACCAGCCATTTAGCCCATCCCTAAAGAACTGAAGGTCCTGTGAATTTCACTATGTTAATGCAGTCTATTTTACATTGTTAACTGAAGAAAAATCGGTGTCCTTTAAAGCTTTCTTAAGATCAGGAAGCAAAAGTAGTCAGAAGGAGCCAAATCAGGACTATAAGGTGGATGCCTAATGATTTTCCATCAAAACTGCCCTTTTTAATGAGAGGAATGAGGAGGAGCATTATTGTGATAGGGAAGGACTCTCTGGTGAAGCTTTCCTGGATGTTTTTCTGCTAAAGTTTTAGCTATCTTTCTCCAAACACTCTAGTAATAATCAAATGCTATCATTCTTTTGGTCAACAAGCAAAATGCCTTGAATATCCCCAAAAGCTGTTGCCATGATCTTTGCTCTTGACCAGTCTGCTTTTGCTGTGACTGGACCATTTACACCTCTTGGTAGCCATTGTTTTGATTGCACTTTGTCTTCACTATTGTCTGGTAAAGCCATGTGTCATCTTTTGTTACAATTCTTCAAAGAAATGCTTCAGGATCTTGATCCTACTTGTTAAAAATTTCCACTGAATGCTCTGTTCTTGTCTGCAGCTCATCTGGGTGCAACAGTTCTGGCACCCACCCAGCAAAAAGTTTGCTCAACTGTAATTTTTCAGTCAGAATTGTGTAAGCTGAGCCAGTTGAGATGTCTATGGCATTGACTGTTGTTTCTGCTATGAATCTTGATTGTCTTCAGCTAGGGCATGAACAAGATTAATTTGGTCTGCTGCTATGGGCTTCATCTTCAACATTGTCTCATTCCTTCTTAAAATGAGTTATCCATTTGTAAACTGCTGATTTCTTTGAGGCATTATCACCATAAACTTTTTGTGAAGCGTCGATGATTTCACCATTCTTCCACCCGAGCTTCACCATAAATTTGATGTTTGTTCTTGCTTCAATTTTAGCAGAATTCATGTTGCTCTGATAGGGGCTCTTTTCAAACTGATGTCTTATCCTTCTTAGTGCCTCAAACTAGATCCTGTTCACATATGTTATAACAGGTTAGTACAAGTTTATTTTGGTGCAAAATGTTTTGAAATTTGTGCATAGATCTTTCATAATGCACATTTTCCGTGAAGATTTTGAAGACCACACATAGAATTGGGACTTCACTTGAAAATTTGCAGTGGTAGCCAGAATCAAGTCTTCAAATTTTCCTGAGATGTCAGGATATATGAAGTGTTCACCATTGTTTTGCTGTTTGGTTGGTGGGTTGTGGTTTAAACTCGTAATTAAAATTCAGTGAGATAAAGTATGGAAAATGCTTAGTACCATGTCTGGTACTTGATGGGCATTCAAAAATGTATAGTGAGTGAGTTACTGAATGAGTAAATGAATGTTAGGGCAGGAATGCCACTGTGTCCTAGAAGCTTGGCAGAAACTCAAGGCATACCTTAGCTCTTCCTTTATTTCTGTTTCATTTTTCTTCTTCTCCACTAACTGGCTTTCTCTTATGCTCTGTTCTCATGGGTGTCCCATTTCTCCTGAGTTTAAATTTTTGTAACAAGTTGGTATGCTACTATTCATCCACCTCCTCAAAGACTGTCTCCTGTTCCCAGTTCCAAATCTCTGGGGTGATCTGATTGGCTCAGCTTAAATCAAGGGTCCCAGTGGTTTCCACCAGGAGGACAGGTTTTCACATGCATGGCTCCTGAGTAAATTTTCCAGGTGTTCCCCATAAATGGAAAGCGAGTTCCCAGAGAAAAGGGAATTTCTGTAAGTTGGGCGGATGCACAAAAGTTGTGTTTTGATGATTGGGGGTGGCAGGGTGGGCAGTGAAATTTTACAGAAACATGAATAGATGAAAGGAAAGATGACAAGATGATGACTGAATCAAAATAGAAGACAGGTTTGGAATCAATATTCACAGAAGAATCCTTCATAATTTAGTGAATCATCTCTCTGCTGATGGTCCCAAATCGACTTTGGTTAAGTATTGCCAAATGTATATGTTTCAGATTAACTGTATTTTGGAAATTCATCTCATTAAGATATGTAAGTGATTTGTAGATTTACAGTACACACTTAAATAAGGATTAGGAAATATGAGACTCAACCTATGAATATTTTCACATTTTCTTATGCCTTTATAAATCAAGACTAGCACAAAAATTCACTTCAGCATACATTATTTTGACACTCTTTCATCATTGAATGGAAAGTAGCTTATATTTTTTTAAAAAAGAAAAACCAGCTAAACTTGGGTTTCTGCTGAAGTAGCTGAGGATCCAAGATGCTCTAGGCCACAAGCTGAAGTTTGGAAAAAATTCAACCTGCTGACTTTTATTCTCTCTTTTGGATAAGATGGTTATGGGTAATTTGGGCCTTTGGCTATGAAACATGAGCCTGTCTATCTGCATTTTTAATGGATGCTTGATGAGATGAGCTAACAATGATTCTGGTTTCTTTGCAAAAAGACCAAAAGTAAATTTTTTGAGGTGAAAAAAGTTAAATGTACACAAATATGGTAAAAACAACTAACATTTACAGACTGTTTATAATATGCTATGCATTGTATCCATTACTGTAAATAGTTTTTTTGATTTAATACTTACAATCAACCTATGGCATGGACACTACCCCATCTTAAAAATGAGAAAATCAAGGCTTGAAAAAGGTAATGACGCAAGCTCACAGCAGCTAGGAATAGAATGGAACTGAAATTTTACTTTCATGTAATATGATTTTAGAACCATCATTCTCCTATAGATCTTAACTTATTATGCTTTACTTCATCCTTCATGTTGAGGGTTAAATTCCAGACAGAGTCACCAAGTCATGGAAGCAAGCCCTCTTCTCTCTGGGCTGAACCATACCTGGATTCATTTAAGCATGAGATGAAAATTTCTGGGCAATTGAGACAGGGAAAAAGGTTTTATATTCATTTATTTCCCAGTTAATATAATGCACAAACAGCATCTAGACATTACTCACACTTCAGCTGTTTCAAATTGTGTTGAACCCAGAAGTTGGAATTTCTTATTCATGGATAGGGAGAGAAGCAGTCAGAAGAAGTGGATAGAGAGGTAATGCCAAGACTGTAATTAATTCTCTGCAGGAAGCACCAAGGAACTACTCCATAAAAGGGAGAAGGTATTCTAACTTTTCAAATTACTTTCTCTCAAAGTAGATTGTAATCCCAGGTGGAAATTTATTTATAACCTCCAACCATTTATGGTAAAATCCAACTATGACCTCCACTCATGGTCAAATCATATTACAGCTTGCTTTTGCCTTATTTTGGATAGAATGGGCACATTTATCTTTAATCTATGTATATAAATACAGATATGAATATAAAAAGTTAAAGACATATCAGAAAGATCCTAAACAAGGAAGAAATGTGTGTACATTATTCATCATTCCTAAGGGAGATAGGCAGATACTTTACAGGTGAGATCTCAGTGACGCTGATTGTCATACTTTGCCTAAGTAATGGTCACAATTTATTATTTTCATCTATCCTTATGAAAAGAAAAAAATAATGCATGAGTGTTCCAGGAATTTCAGGCCCATTTGTTTATTTTCCCAGTGATATCCATTACACTTCCCCACCACAAGCTTCTAGATTTGCTCCTACTATGTAGATGGAAATAAAGGAGAGACAGAAATCTTCTCCCAGGAGCACACTAAATATGGAACAAAGGAAACAAGGTCAAAGAGATTTTCATGGGAAATAGTAAATGGTTTCCTTATTTAACATCAGCAGCTAAAACCAAAATCATGAACCACAAATTCTTTTAACCCTTCCACAGAAGTCATCAAAACACTCTGTTTTACCTTAAATCAAAGTAAACTGCACTCATCATAAGCCATTGTCAAATGCATATTTTTTCTAGGTTAAGGTATAGATTCAGAATTGGAAACATAATTAAATTGTACTGTATCAAGTATTTTCAAGTATTTTAAAATCTAAATTGGAAGAAAATTTGAATGTATCTATTGGCTCTTTAGCTCTGCTTCTTTGCATTATTTTTTAGTGATTGCTTTTGAATGATAATACACATCTTCAACTTTTCACAGTCATAAAAATTTTGAGCCATATAGGTCCATTCACCTCTGTCTCTTGTCCTTTATTCAGTTATTCCTTGGTGTTCACAGGGGATTGGTTCTAGGACCCGCACGTATACCAAAATCCGTGAATGATCAAGTCTCTGGTATAAAGCCTAGTGTTTGCATATAGCCTACACACATCCTCCCATATACTTTATTATATCTAGATTACTTATAATACCTAATAAATAAGTAATAATAATAAATGCAGTGTAAACAGTTGTTATACTAGATTGTTTTCATTTATATTATTTTTATTGCATAATTGTTATTTTTTATTTTATTATTACTTTTTGAAATATTTTCAATCTGATTAGTTGAATCTGTGGAAGTGGAACCCATAGATATGGAGGGCAGACTGTCCTATATTGTTCTACAATGTTACATCTTCATATAATAAAAACCTCATAGGGAATATTATAACTCTTCCTTTAAACAGTCACATTTTTAAAATTAAGAATTAAAAAATAGCTTTCATATTTATTCAGACCTTTTCTAATGCTCTTTATTCCTTCCTGAGGATCTGAGTTTCTGCCTGCTTTCATTTCCCCTAATACTGAAAAATTGTATTTAGCATAGTTTTGTAGCACAGGTATGTTGGTATTTAATTCTCTTCATTTTCTTTTATCTGAAAATGTCTTTATATTGCTGTATTTCTAAAAGGATATATAGACATATTTTTCCAGACATAAAATTCTGTGTTGAAGTTCTGTTCTTTTAACAGGCAAAAAATTTTGTTACGCTGTCTTCTGGGCTTCATAGATTTTGTTGAGAAATAAGTGGAATTTGACCATTGTTTCACTATATGTGTTATTTTTCTGGAGCTGCTTTCAAGATTTTCTTTTCAACTTTGGTTTTCTAACAGATTGGCTATGATGTGCATTAGGTGTGATTTTCCTGCATTTGTCCTTTTGGGATGCACTGGGCTTCATCCATCTAAAAACTTATGTCTTTCACCAAATTGATAAAGTTTTTGGCAATTATTTTTCAAATATATTTATTGCCCTATTTTTCATCCCCACTTCTGCTGGAACTCCAATTTTTAAAATGCTATACCTTTTTATATTGTTTCATAGGTACCTAGGACTCTCTCTCTCTCTCTCTCTCTCTCTAAATTGATCCTAAAATTGGATAGCTTATATGAATCTATATTGAAGTTTACTAATTCATTTCTCTGTCATCTCTATTCTTCTGCTAGCTCATCCAACATATTTTAATTTCAAATTTAAATTTTTTCATTTATAGAATTCATGTTGGTTCTTTCATATAGTTTCAATTTCATTGCTGAGTTTTCTAATTTTCATTTTTTGTGAGCATATTTTCCTTTTTTTAATTGTGCCTAGTTATAACTCCTGTGCCTGCTAATTCCAACATCTGGTTATCCTTGGGGTTGGTCCTAGTTGGTAACGTTTTTTCTTAGGTCTGGCTCATATTTTCTCAAACCCCTGTATATCAAGTAATTTGGGATTGTGTCCTGAACATAGTGAATGATCTGAGAATAAGTTTTATTGTTCTCATTTTAGCAAGCAATTAATTTTGTTGGTCTAAAACTGCAAACTCTGTCTTTGAGTGGTAAATAAAATATCAGTTTTTTGGGGTTTTTTGGGTTTTTGTTTTATTTGGTTTGTTTAAACCATAGTTGTATTACTTTAAGTCTGCCCCACAAATGAATGGTTCAGGAGTCAATCTGAGATTTGGGCAGAATTTATATACAGAATATATACATAGAATTTAAAGCTCTTCATCTCTAGCTCTCTGCATTTCTGGATCCACCCTTCACTTTCCCAGCAGATGTGATTTCTCTGATCTCTGTTCACTAATATTTCAGGCCAGAAAGATTACTGCCAGCTATAAAAATATGACAGTCACCCATGCCATTCTATTCATCCAAGTATCAATTTCCCTCCAGAATTTGCTTGATTTTCTCCACTATCTAGTGTTGTAATTTTTTTTTTAATTTTGTGCAGAATTATAGCCATTATCTGTAGGAAGACTAGTCTAGTAATAGATTACTTGACCATTCCAGAAGTCAAAAGTGAGGTTATGAAATGTAGACACTGATTCTTCTTGTTATTTCTTTCTTTCTCCTCCTCTTCTTTCCTTTCTTTCTCTTTTCCTTTTTTTTTTAAATGCTTTATTTGATTGTAGAAGTGAACTGTGAAGATGTGAACATGGCTCATTTAAGGATTTATCTTTGCTTTTTGTTACTGTTACTTTAGTTTTTTATTTATTTTTTATGAAATGGGTAGCTTCTGTCCTCAAACATATGAGGCAAATTTACTAAGAGTATTGAGGAGTCTGAAGATGATTTAATTTTAAAAAGGAAACTTTATGACAGAGATGAGTAGAAGATAACTCCAAATACACTGATGACACACATCAGATGGTAGAGAAGTGACTGATGCAAGAAAAGGAAACCGAGAAGAATTTGGCCAGAACTCAAACCAGATTTGTATTACTCCAAGGCCAAAAAGGGTTTCTGCCTTCTAAAATTGAAATGTCAGGCCCTTTATATAGAATTGAGCAAGTATCTTGAGTATTATAGAAAAGGACCAGTGAGATTTATTAAATACATTTTTAAAAGCATTTTTTCCCTGGGATGGCATCTTTATTGCTCCCTATCATGATTAACTATTATGATAGCAAATATGATAAAGTACTTTGACCATCTACGAAAGCTTCAGGTAGGAGGAGACCCAAAGGCAGTTGCAGCAGCTTCTTTAGGAATACCTGTTGGTTTATCAGTAGAGAAGCACTTTCTGACCACCTGTTTATACACAATCCTTGCTGCTGAGTCATTTACACATTAAAGACCACATTGACAGAAACAACCTACTGATCAGCCTGAACAAGTGTTTCCATTCAACAATAATTTATACTATGCATAAGCACAGGTAGGTGCACTCGCTGCGGGGTGGCAGAGAGAGAGACTAGCGATTTCTTGTTTAGACAGAAAGACCTGACAAGGAAGAGCTCATTAGGGTCTCTGGAGAGTGGCTGACAGCTGAGGAGCTGTCGGCTCTGTCAAAAGACCTTTGAAAATAGTTCTTGTTTTGAATCAGAATTTTCTGAATCACCAGCAGGATGCTAGAATCATATTGTTGGCTTCCTTGCCTATTTCCTCCGCCTTCCGTGCTGACAGAATTTGCCCAAAGCCTTAGCTGCCTTAGAAACTTTCTTGCTTTGGTGTGCATACCCACAAACCAACTAGAATCTGTTTTCTCAGAAATCCCTTTATTTGTCCTTGCTTCTGTTCCAGATAATTACTGTCAGGTCTTGCTTTGAAATATGTGGTTACTGAGAATATGTGATTGGTTGTGTCCGTGTGTGTGTGGCTTACACACACACACACACACACACACACAAAGGTTGACCTTGACTTTGTGTCTCTAAGACAAACAAAAGAAAGATGGTAGAAATAGAGAGCTGGATTTGCAAAAGTAGAACTCACTCAAATAACCGCTGTTCCAAACACACACACATACACACACACACACACACACACACACAAACACACACATCCAGTTTGGAAAACATACTTTAACGAACTGCCACTCAGTCTTCTGCTCAGGCATAGCAGATTCTAATTTTCTATCCTATAATCAGGACCCAACTCAAGATACACACATGTCAGCCCTCAGTACCACCATCTCCAGACATACCTGTGCATCCTTCTTTCTGCCCCGACACCTCACTCATAATGTCGCCCTCACAGCTGTTACTCTCAGCTCCAACCTCTATTTGCAGCTTTGTATTTCCCGACAGCCATTGCCAGCACCTAGCAAAGGTAGGAAAGACCCTGTTTATAAATAATGAGTTTATGTATCTTTTTGTGTGTGGGGAAAAAAAGCACTAATTACAGCTAAGGTAAAAGGTAAAAGAATTATTCTCATAACACAGTGGAGAGATTGAAAAGTGTATATCACTGATTCAAGGGGCAATAATAGATAGTCTAGATCACTACTCAGATCTGACTTCCAAACCTTTGCTTTGTCTTAACCATTATATTAGACCTCCAAAGCAAGCCTCTCTACCCTTGGCTGGTACTTATAGGACGTATGGAATTTTGACTTCAAGGTCAGAGTAGTTCAAGAATCCCTCATGGTAACTCTACCACTGCTGCATGAATTCCTTGAATGAAATCACTCTAGTTTGCTCTAATACATTCTGACCTATCTCAAAATCCCCTTTATTTTCTTTCTTTTTTTTTTTTTTTTTTTGTCTTTTTCGTGACCGGCACTCAGCCAGTGAGTGCACCGGCCATTCCTATATAGGATGCTTCGCCGCGCTCCCAGCGCCGCACTCTCCCGAGTGCGCCACGGGCTCGGCCCTAAAATCCCCTTTATTTTCTCTTGTATCAATCACAGTCACTACAAGAAAAGAGAGCATACTCAAAGATTTTAGATATTTAGATGGTTAATAGAATAACCATTTTCCCAGGCATGTGAGTAGGGCTGAGAACATCACATTAAATGAAGAAGTGCCTTTAAACTAGACACAATGCATATCCTTAATCACCTGCTAAACTAGAGGCAATGGGGAGAAAAAATCGTGTTAGCAGAACCTAACACCTAGGCTAACACTAAGGCTAGCACCTACGCTAACACTGTAGCCTTGTGTTAGTGGAACCTTGAGAGCTGTACAGTGAGAGCTGTAGCTTTGGAAGAGGAGCCCTCCAACGGGAGGGGTGGCTGCAGAAGAATGGAGCCATTTCAAGGGTGGTGAAGCAGGGAGAGAATAGAGAGAAGAAATACTATGATCTCTCTCTCTCTCTTTCCAGTTTTTAATCAACTGTTGGGCCTTCCACTGGCTGAATCCAACCAGGAGCCAAAATACAAGAGAACTAAGGCACAAAGTAGGACAGACAAAGACAGAAAATGGATCTGGAGGCACAAACAGAGAACCAACAGGACACCTCCCATCAAAATCACCCTTCTAGTAAATAGTTGGAGCATTTTCTACTAAAGCTAAATATATTCCTACCCTATGATCTGGCAACCCCACTCCTTAGTGTATATCTAAAAGAAATATGTGCATATGTCCACAAAGGTACATGTACAAGAATGTTAATGGCAGCTTTATTTAAAATAGTCAAAAACTGGAAATGACTCAGATGTCTATCAACAGTAGAATGGATACATTGTGGCATATTTCTAGTACAGTATACAGCAATAAAAAGAACAAGCCATTGATAAATGCAGCAACATGAATGAATCTCACTATAATGTGAAGTTTTAAAAAGTCAGACACAAGTTGACCCCTAGCCAGACAAAAAGGAGGACTACTGAATGACTGCATTTATAACAAGTTCAACGTAGGCAAAAATCAAACTGCAGTCACAGAAATCAGAATAGTGTTTACCTCTTGGTGTGTGTGGGAGGGGAGACAGAGCTGGGTACTGACTGGGAAGAGACAGTACAAGGCCTCTTGGTGGTGGTTACTTGGGTACAAACATATGAAAAATGCATTGAGGTGAAGAGGTAACATGGGTTATCTTTATATAAGTTATATTTCAATTCAAGCAGCAATAACAACTACCACTACTGCTATTACTACCCTCCCATGTAACAAAATCATCCAGAATTAAGTTGTCTGCCAGGTGATAAAAGTAAGTAATAGACTTAATTAGGAAACACTCTTCTGGTTTGTAAACTGGATGTTCCTCACTGATGGCAAAAAAGAACAGGTTACTAAGAAGCAAATGACAAAGGCAAAGCTTTTCTCTTCAGAAGACATTTGAGCAATGAAACCAAAGCAGTCCTCACAGACACACAGTAAAATAGTAGGTAGAGTTAACATTTTGAGGAGACAGGCCTTTGAGGTTCCTCCGATTAGGCCAGGCTGGCTGGTACCTGCATAAGTCTGGCTCACAACACTGTCCTAAAATGTTACTATGTCACACAGGGTTAAAGTTTCAGAGAACTGTGACAGATAATCCACTTTTATGAAAAGTGGCCAGAAATATTGCATGACTGATTTCTCAAATATAATTTATTTTTTCTTGGTAAATTGGGTAGAACACAGAATTGAGTGCTATACAGACCCACCTGAGTTACTGTTTTCTTATTCACCGCTAGGTCAGTTTTCAATGCAATAGTTATTAACATTTCTAAAGAGGAGCACCAATTAAATGGCATCTGAATAGCCTGATCCATAGATGAGAATTTAACAGATACCTTTGCTATACTACTATTCCAGTGGGCCTGATCCTATGGTGAAAAAGCCACACCTTGGGGAAACACTGTTCCTCATAAGAGTGGAATTAATGTTTCTAAGCAGCATGGCTCCATTTTGTAAATTGCTTCTCCATGTAATGCTACTGTTTCACCAAAGAGCGATGTGTAGAACTGAAACAAAAGAAAAAGGACAACTGGATTTTAGTACAACAGGATCTGAAACAATGATTCAGGACAACTGAATACAGAAGCAAAAATTTCAAGGATGGTCTCAAGACCAGAAGAGGAATTAGGATTAATATTTATGTGAAATTTGCACAACCCATGTCTCCAAAGTCACAATAGCTTACAGACCGACATTGTACAGTATTTCTCTGGCATTCCTGCCATACCTATAAAAACTTTATACCAAATTCCTCTTAAAGTCATATGGGAGTACCTAGGAGTCTTCTTGCATGTGTTCCATGAACAAACCCACAAGTCAACCATATGTCATTCATCATTTTCCCTTTTTCCTACTCAGCTCAATCTGGGCATGTCTATTGTTGGGCCAGCATTGCTCTCTCGGGCACTTGCATCTGTGCTGAGGCCCTGTCTTCAGTAAATGCAAAGATGTCACCAGTATTTCTGCTTATGGTCTCTCAGTGTCTTTTGTTCTTGTTTTTGGCAGCTGGCAAGTATGGGGGTCTGAATCCTTGGCCTTGGTGTTATAACACCACACTCTAACCAACTGAACTAACCAGCCAGCCAATGCTCTGTCAATGTCACAGAGAGATTTTAGTGAAACTCCTGCTAATTTGGGTGTGTTTAGCTTCTCATAAAATATATGATACACACAAAAGAGTAATATATATTTAAATAATAATAATAAAGTTAACCTCACCTACCATCATTCAGCTTATGAAATAAAACTTTACCATAGCCTTATAGCCACCTTGACATTCCTAAATCCTTTCCTCTGCTTCTGGCTTTCAGAACTAAACCTTATCCAGGACGTACTATTTGAGGCATTGTTGATTTTCAAAATGAAGGAAGATCTGTATGATTTTCCCCAAAAACAGGTTAGCTAGGATAGAGATAGAGGGGCACTTAGACTGGAACAACAGGTAAGTGGGTGTGGCAGCTTGCCCTGAGCATGGATCCCAATAGGACCACCACAGTTGGGATACTGAGCGTAGGGCCAGCACACAGGTGGAAACGCTAAGTCTAGTGTTCTGGTGCTGAGCCTAAACCTTAAGGTAGGCTAAAATCATTCCACATCAGTAGCATCTCCTGGACACTTGTAAAAGCAGAAGCAGAAATAGAAGCAAACCATCTCTGGAGGTATCTTAATTGAGGTACTTGGACATCACAAGTATTAAAATCAGGCAGTCAGTTCAAAATGAAAGAACAGAAAGTACAGCCAAAAAAATACACAAGCTACCATGAGTGAGCAGCAACAGAAACAATAAACAACAGTCGTAGATACCACCCCCTTCAAGGACTGTAGATACTGGAATTATTAGAGACAGAATATAAAACAGGTATGTAGGAAATGTTTAAAGAAATTAAGGACACAAAAATCAAAGTAAGTAAATGACAAGAATCACTTATTTTTTGAAAGGGTCTGAACCTAGAGTTTTTAATTTGTTTTTTGTGTGGAAATACAATTTCATTAAGTCTTTAGGAGCATTCAAGTTTCTATATCTTCATGTGTCAGTTTTAATAATTACATTGTTGTACAATATGCCTATTCTAAGTTTCCAAATGCATTGGCATGAAGTTGTTTGCATTTTTATTGTATTTGTTATCTTTGGTGCATATTTAGTCACATTTTTTTCCGGTTATAATATTGTTTCTTCTTCCTTCCTTTTTCTTACTCAGCCCTGCTGGAGTTTTATTAGTTTTCCCAAGCAGTCAAATTTTTGTGTTGTTGTTTCTCTCCATCAAATGTTTATATCTTATTTTATTTCTGCTCTTCTCTGTACTGTTTCCACCATATACTTTCTTTTGTCCAGTTCTGTTGCTGTTTTCCAAACATTTTCTACTGAATGATATGCTGAGCATTAGATTCCAAATCCACTTTTTTTACACTCTGCTTTGTGATGACAGTTCTGAAGGTGACAGGTGTCCTTTGTCAGAAGGCCTCCTGTTAGTTTCCATCAATAAGAAGAACTAGGAATAGACTGGATGGCAAGAGGAGATGAGACTTTTTCATTTATGCTTATTTATTTTTCCTATCAGGTGACCCACCTTGGTTTTCTACCCTGGCAGCAGCCATTAATTACAGCTTTCAGCTTATTGAGACACTCCCACAAACAGCCTCCCTGTGCCCCTTCACAGGCACCAGCTACACAGTACCCACTCTTTATGTGTCTGAGTCTCAGCATCACAGGACCTCTTCCAAACTTCTGAAGTACAAGCACCAGCTGGCTAATGTCCTCTCTTCAGAGGTCAGAGCCCATTGTGAGGTCCTTCCTCCAAGATCCTCAGATGCCAGCAGCAGCCAGCTAGGTGGCATCTCACTGGAATGCTGAGTCTCGATTCTGGAGGCCCCTCTATGAAGCTTCTAGGTTCTAATCAGCTTCCTGAAGAGCTTCCCCATCTCAGTTTTCTTTTATACTTCTAGCCCTAGGGGTGGTAGCAGCCTTTTGTAATGATCCCTTCTAATGTTCATCTTTTCCTTTTTCAGTCCTCCATCACCTGATTAACGAATTCCCTGTATTAAATTCTCTCTATTGAAATACTTAGTGAGGTTTGTTTCCCTGAACAGACCCCAAATGATATAATGCTTAGCTTATTTGTTTTCATTTTTTCCCTATTAGAAACATTTGCATATTATGCTAGATTCTTTGTTGCCACTTCTTTCTGGTCACACCTATATAGCAGAGGAACATCTGGGAACTACATCTCCCAGAATAATCTTCTCCATATGTTTTATGCTCAACTGTGGACTACAGTCTCCTTTTCTAAGATAAGAAGTGAGGCTATTACTAGAAGAATGAGCACAGGCCTAATATGGGATTCATGGTAGCTTCTGAGTGAGCTCCCCTGTTTCAGTACTTCAGACAGCTGAGGTACTCAACAGGAGCTTCCTGGAGGAATTTTGAGATTCTTGGCGCTTCTCGGAAAGCATGTGAAAATCAACTGCAATTCCTCTTTCATTTGCTTCTATTTTTATTTATATTTGTTTATTTATTTATTTATTTTTATTATACATTCATGTGGGGTACAACGTTGATTTTCAATGATTGTGTACAATGTGTGCTGGTTACATCAGTATAGTTAGCTTATTTATCTTTACAGTATGCATTTGTTTTTTTAAATTTTCTTTTATTATAATTCCATAGCTAATTTTCAGGCCACACTTACCACTGCTTTAGAGTCACTTTTTGTTTCCCACTAAAGTATAATTACATTTAGATAAACTAACTGATATCTGCTTTACTTTTTTTCTATTAGTTGACTTATCAGTGAAAGGATTTCTAAACGTCTATTGACAAGAAAGTCTACTGAATATCTAGACAGTTTTGAGCATTTAAGATTCATGCTGAAGAAAAACTATGAGCTTATTTTTCAAGACTACACATATGAGTAGAAGTACACACATAGGCTCCCCATATATTAGCTTACAAATTCTTAAGCAGTGGCTCTAAACTAAGGCTAATCATCAGACTAACCATAGGAGATTTTCAATACACAAATGCCTCAGCCTTATTCCTGGAGACTGCCTGAAATTGTGTTCATGTATCTACAAGTATATAAAACTCTTCTGATGAATTTGAATGGTCAGCCTTGTTTTGAAACCGCTGCTCTGGTTTCAAACCTTTAAATCATCCTGTGATCTTGCGTTCTTAAAAATCAACCCCAAGTTTTTCTCCCTTACTCGTTTTTCTCCTTCATGGGCCTCTGTATCAAAGTATCTTGCATGAAGTCATTTGTTAGTTAGTACTTCAGAAGGTAGGAGTAAAAATCTCCTACTGCCTGACATCATCCCCCTAAACAAGGATCCCTTATTTTGTACATGATGTCCCTGGCCATGTTTGTTTCAGAATGGATGATAATGGTAGGCTTGTGAAATCAACATGTTGGACTACATAATTCTGTTTTATAAATGCAGAGCAAGTCAGGAATGCCAAATGGCAATGTCATAATCCTTCTGTTCTCTGCCAACCTATTGCCTTATGGACTCAAATATGTTGCTCTCAAAACAGATGGCTCTCTCTCCTCTCCAGGTTATTACATAAGAAGGTGAGGTGCAGTGGATCGAGAATGCTTGATTTCCAGGAAGACAAGCACAATGTATGTGACAAGACCCCAGGTGTAGGGAGAAACCTGAGCTTCAGAGCCAGGCATACCTGGATTTAAATCTTGGCTCTGCCTCTTTCTGACCATAAGAACTTCAGCAACTCACCTGATTTGGCCCCCATTTTCTCTTCTGTAAAAGCAGAGATAATACTATCTCCTTCGTATGCTTATTAGAAATTTGAGCAATGTGTGTATAGAGTAACTGGCAAATAGAAGATACCAATGGAAGATTTGCTTTTTTGTTTCTCTATGAAAAAACAGAATTCCTCCTAAGCTTCTTTCTGAATGGCATTTGCTCTGAACTGAGCAGACCACCTGACATGATTTAATTTAAGTGCAGGTCAGCAATCCTTTTTCAGGAACCCATAACAGTGGTTATTATAACACAAAGCACACACAGACTGAAACCCCAGTCTGTAAAAGATGACTCTTATCTTATTTTGCTTTCTCAAGGAAAGGCAAGTTCAACCAATTCAGCTATCTAAAAAAATCTGTATGTGTTTGCGTGTGTATGGCGGATGGGGGGAGCCCTAGCGATTTAAAAGGACCCCACAATAATTAGATGAAAATTACTGAACCCACTCCCTGAAATGAGAAGTGTATAAGAATATTTAAACAATTAATTTAAATATACTTACATAAAATAAATGACAAATACTAAGTTTGGGGGAATTCAGAGTCATTTCTGTTTTCACTCCTAAGCAGGAATTAGTAAAATGATGACAATAACCAAGGGAATAGTTTAATTAAAATATATCACCTTTCACATTCTGCTGATATGTTGTGTGCTTTGCATTTCTGTCCTACCCAGGAGGCATGGTGTTTTCTTGAATTAAAGTCCTTATATTGTTTCAGTTTTCAAAAATTTCATCTTTGCTTAAGCAAATTTTTCACGTGGCATTTGTATCAAGCACTTCTTGAGCTCCATCTCAAATCTTTTACTAAATCTATGACAGCCACAGCCAACTAAAACCTCTGCCTCAACTGCACCCAGTTCTCTTGCTTTCTGCCCTCAGACTTCTCTAACACCTGACATGGGATGCCCATGGAAACTCAATCAGTATCAGTCTACACTTAAATCTGGAAGACTGGAATCCTATGGGGCACCCCTTGGTCAATACAGAGCTGGAGACAGCACATAAACACCTGCTCTTCTTGCCCTCATACCAATATTTCAGGTGTGCATTCTATGTCACCCCTCTGAGAGCCACAGTGGTACCAAGCCCCACACCTATGCTTGACTGGTGGGATATTCATCCTTATTTTATCGATCCCTCCTTCTCTATTTTACTCTTCCTAGTCTCCCACTCATGGCTCCTGAGATCACAGCTCCAAGTAAACTACCTTCATAAAAGGTGTGTTTCAGACTCTGCTTTCTGATGGAAAGCCAGGCTAAGATACTGTTGCTAAGGCCAAGAAATTAGCTAAGCAAAATTTCCAAGTTCCTGAGCTTACATCCAAGGATGCTTTGGCTTTGCTACAGCTGTGTACTGTGTCTCTCTGAGTGTTCTGTATTTTTTCTCCCCATGCTTTCTGTTTCACTGCAGTGACAGAGAAATTGATATATTACTTGGTTTGGTGGGCCAGGGCTGATGTTCCACTGCTGTTGGAGTCCGGTCAAAAACATAGATTCTCCTTGGGCCAATATAGGAAGGTCATGGACCTTCCTGTGTAACACTACTAAACCCCACCTCTACTTTAGTATCATTCACTGTGGAGCCTTCCTGGTTAACCACTTTACCCACTAAGTTATGTTGTTTAAGCAGGTTCCCTGAAATTTTCAGGTCCCCAAATCTATTTCCTTCGACATCCTCTTTAAAACAAGAGTATTTCCTCCCATAAATGTTACTTGAGTGGGGTTTATTTTAGCTGAACAATATCACTATACACACAGAAATAGAAAATTATGACCCTCATTGGCATATTCCTGGCAAAATGCTCTTTGGTCTCTTTTCATTGTCCAACTGGAGGGCTTTCCAAGAGCTTCTCTCCTCTCCACCGCTCTCACCAGGGAGTGATGTCTTTGTTGCATTTCTGTGTTTCCATGTTACTGTAGGTGCCACGCTTTTCCCTGTGTACTCCTTTGGGATGGGCCACGAGACTCAATCTGCAGAAGAATAGAGCCCCCATATTGCACATATCTCAATCTGCCTTGAAGAGATGACTACAGATGGGGCTTCTTTCACTCTAACCCCTATTATTACCTGAAATATCTTCACTTCTCTAGCAAGGCCAGCTTTTGCGTCTTCCTTTTAATCCACCATATGTTTTTGCTGGGTTTCATTTTGTTTTCACTACAGGCAGTTTCTCTCCTCCTTCCAAAAGGCTGAAAGATTTTCCCCTAATGGTTTTGTTTATCTTACTTCATCTCCCGATATAACCTCTTTTGTTCAATATGCCTTTTCCATATTTTAGCACACAGAAGCACAGAAAGAAAGTGAAGTTTGGAGTCAGACTGGCTTGGGTTCTAATCCCAACTCTATCATCTATTATCTGTGTGACGTTGAATATGTATTTTTACCTCTGATCTCAAGTGTCTTCCCTGGCAAAGTAAAGATAATATATTTCACAGAATCACAGAATTTTTGCAAAAGAAAGATAATACACAGGGTAAACTCCAAATGCTGTTTCTTCATCTCTCTCTGTTGGTAGCTGTACTTTTCTTGAACATACAGTTAGTTATGCCTCACTCTACCTGTCCAGTATAGCCAAATCTACTTTTCCCAGCCAACTCTGCTTCCTTTTTCCCAGGTTTCATGATCACTTCATTGGAGAATACTCCTTGGTCAGTTTACAATGAATGCCTTTGGCCTTTTACAGAATGTCTTCAATGTTATTGTATGAGTTATGTATTACTGAGTAACAACAAACATTTACTGTCCCACAATGCCTGAAGGTCAGGCAGCCAGGAGCATCTTAGCTGGGCAGTTCTGGCTCAGGTCTTTCACAAGGTTGCATTCAGGCAATTGGCTGGGACCGTAGTCATCTCAAGACTATACTGAGGCTGGAGAATGCAAAACATGGTATCTGCATAGATCCTATCTCAGTAGTCAGGCAAACTGTCTGAACCCCAAACTGTAGATATCATAATGCTTACTGATTTACTTACTGTGGGCTTATAATTTGGCTCTTTTCTTCTAGACAAGTTATCTCTAGGCTCAGATCAGAATGATATTCTAATTTGGGGACCTAACGGTTTGAAGGTTGGAGAACCTAATAGGACTTTTGCCAGTGAAAGTCTACCCTGTCTCTACATGGAAATGACATGCTGTGATGCCAGAATTTTGTTCATGAGGATACTCTGTGTGCATTCCAGGGACTGAAATGGGTTTAGTGAGTCCAGAGTTCTGCACCATCTAGTCAAGCAAAGATGGCCTGGGATTGCAACGTATTTGAAGAAGATTTTAACAGTTCCTATGTCAGCTATGGGAAAACTGTTATAACTATGATGTAGACTGCTTTCTGTTTGCTTCTTCAAACCTATTCTTCAGTGTTCTTTGCTTTAGAATGGACTCCACCAGCAGGCTCCCTTGACCTCACCTTCTGATAGGATCTAGCCATTTGGAAGCTCTGGAAGGGGATTGCAAGGGCAAGAAGAGTGTGAGGTTGAGATATTTATTCCCCAATTCTTCCTGGCCAGATGGTAACATTAACTGTGTCTTTCTGCCAAAGGTCACAGCTGCCATCAGGAGGTCATCTCTGCACAGCTATCCACTCTAGGTTCCTGCAGCCATGCTCTTCCTGCCCATTCAGACTTGGAAGTGGTAATTCTCCCACACTGACTAATTCCAAGTGCTTCGTTATCACCGCCCCCCAAACCCTGCCCACAATTTTGTAAATAGTTCTTTATTAAACTCTCTTCCATTACCTGGTTTGAATGTGTTACCTGTTTCCTGCCAGGTCCCTAACTGTGAAGTGACTGGTTTTAAACAGCATGCCTCCTAAGAAGCCTGTAGGTATACATTAACTGTAAAGTATAGTCACAAGTAATTGAAATAATTGACTATTGAATTTCTCAGTTGTTATTTGAATGAAACTTAGTGACTGACAGCAGTTTTCATTGCTAGAAAATCTATGCAAACAATCATTCATTGCCAAAAGCTATAAGAGCTGAGTTTTAACTGATTGAGGATCTTCAATATTAAACCCAGCAAAATACTTCACGATTTAAAATAATAGGTAACTTGTATTGAGTCCTGAGTGACAAGCATTGCATCAAATGATTTATAGTTTTAAAATTATTTTAATCCTCACAACCACTCTGTCCAGTATAATTTTTTTGTCATTTGAATGATTTGAAAACTAAAGTTTAGGGAGAAGTACCTTACCCAATGCCATCTAGGCAGCCAGTGACAGAGCTGGTATTTAAACCCAGTCAGAACTCAGAACCTACATGCTACTCCATTTCCTTTGATAAGGAAATGACTAAGATAAATAACAAAAGTATGTCTTTGTCTATATGGAAAATATTTGCTAATTTCTCTATGGCATAAATAGGCTATTCAGAATTAGAAATTACACCATAGCTTGTAGAACTTTTATTTATCCCAAGCTTGATAGTTGATTTCTCAAAATAAGGAGAACTGGAGCTATTATGATTTTCAGGTGTGGCCCACTAACACAAACAATTCTGAATTCACCTAACACACACACACACATACACACACACATACACACACACACACACACACACAGTCACACACTAGTCAATCTCTATTGCTTAGCAATTCCTCAACTGGAAAGTGGTTAATCTCAAGTCTTCTTATAAAGCTTCTTATAAATAGTGGTTGTATTTATACAACCTGGAAATACTGGAGTTTTCCTGAATGAGTCGTTGTTTTGGAATAGTGTAAACAGAGCCTGTGTAAAGGAAGAGGACTCCTTTGTCTAGTGAAGCTCTGAGCATTTAAACAGCTGCTTGGTTTCACTCCAGAGGTGTTTGAATTTCATTGACAGATGGAGTAATTTCCAAATGGTTTTCAATCAATGTATACTAGACAAGTGGTTGAGAATTACATCTTAAGGGAAAAAATAAAGGGAAAATGCAATGTAACCATTGTGTCTTATTTATTTAATTCTTTAGCACCTGTTATTAAATAATTACCACAAACACCACTACAGGGATGTGAAATTCTTTGTGACTGTCCATATTTAAAGCTTTTATTTGCATGAAATTTAGGAGTACCTGTTTGTGTATGCTTATTGGTTTTTTTTTTTTTTTTTTTTGCTTTTTGGTTAATTTTTGCTATTTTTCTTTTTTCTGAAAAAGAAGACATGTATGTGTCTGCAGCATGGTTTTTGCCCCAGATTTATACCCATGTTACTTTTTACTTTGGCTTCTCTGGGAGGCATCAATTTTTTTTTTTAAGTGCTATATATAATTCAGGTATTAGCAACACTTAAATTTACCTTCATATTAACCATATTCTTTGCACTTTGTTTCTTTTTGCATCTATTTCAGACCATTTTTCTTCTTCCTAAAATACATCCTTAAGACTTAATTGCTTTAGTGAGGGGTTGCTGGGGAAAAACACTCTTATTTTTCTTTTTCTTTTTTTGCCTGGAAATGTTTCTATTTTACATTCAGTCATGAAGGCTACTAGATGAATGTAGAATAGTAGTTTGGCTCATTTTTTTTAGGACATTTATGGTATCATGTCACTGTCTCTGGCTTCTGTTGTCGATGTTGATAAGTCCACTGTCAGCCTACCTGCTACGATTTAAGTCCATAGTGGATGCTGTTATGTGCTGCCAGAATCCCTTTTTAGGGACTGAAGGGATGCAATGCTGAGAGTGCTACCAACTGATGCCCTGGGCTCTCAGCCTTTCTAGAAATTGCTCTCAACTAAAGAGAGCTACTTCAACCAAGTTCACATCCCATTCCTGGAGGCAGCCTATATCTGAATACCTTTCTGACTCATAAGCCACTTGACATAAAAGGCTGCCAGCTTTGAGTGGTAGCCAGGGCAAGAAATGGCTTTCCCAGTAGCAAGTCTGGCCTGTGGTATAGACAGTCTTGCTATTTGGGCCACTTGACTCAGCAGACCTTAAGTTATTAGATACACCAGTGGTAAGAAAAGGTAAAAGCCCTGTTAGACTTGGTGTGTAAGCTCCAATAAGAAAATCACCTTTAGAGTTCTTTACAGCTATGCCATCTGTAGCAGAAAATCATACAGTTTTCCAAAAAGGTTTAAGTGTGATACTTAGCCCTGGTAAAAACTAAGTGCCTGACCATGAAGCTCAAAGTGACCGTGAATCCAAGAGTTCCCAATCAGACCTGAGTTCTGCTTGACACATCAAATTGGGCAGGCCCAGAAGCAATCCTCCATAAGCTGGAAGTGAAATATCTGGGATCAAATCCAAGGCAGGGCTGGAAGTACAAATGTAAGACACAGAAGGTGGACCCATGTCGTTCACCATGATTCCATTAGTTACTCTTCCTATGGAAAGCTGATGGAAGAGGAAGAAAGTCAAGCCTGATTCATGGATGAGCTATCTTATGACCTTGAGTGTGGGTCATTCTGTGGGTACAGGCCAAAAATGGGCTTTGGCCACCCTACATCCTCATTCAGTGATGATCTTGAAGGTGATGTCTGTGAGGTAAAATTCTCCCCACGGGCACATCTTCAGGTGGTATACCTGATCCTCTTTATGTGGAGAGAGGAGTATTTTAATATAAAATATGTATAGACCCAACAAATAGCTTATCTGATTAGTCAGAGACTTGGGAGAATACATATTAGGAGATCAGGGACAAAAAGGTCTGGAGTAAAAGCACGTGCATTGAACTTTTAGCTTGAAGAGAGATCTTTGCCTTTGCATCGCATGTTACCACCACTTCAGAGCAACCTCCAAGGAAGAGATTCTAAACAACCAAGTACAAAAATGACTCAGCCAGTTGACATCAGTCAGCCTCTGTTTTTAGTTAATCCAGAGCTGGCACAATGGGCTTGTAAATGTAGAACCATGGCAGCAGGGAAGAAGCTATGATCCACAATCATGAGTTTCCACTCACCAAAGCTGCTGCTAAATGTCTAACCTTCCAGCAACACTGACTAACACCAATCCACTTACACAGCCACGTCCCTCAAGGAGACCAACAATACACTTCATGGTAAAAGTTGACTCCATAGTACCCTTTCTATCCTGAACAAACAGATTCATTTTGACTTGCCAACATGTATTCTGGGCATGAATCTGACTTCCTATCCACAGGACCTCGCCGAGTACCATTATTTAGGGCTTAGGGAGTTTGAGCCACCCAAATGGGATTCCCACATAACATTGCATCAGACCAGTGAACCTACTTTACAGCTAAAGAGATAGGGTGTTTGGCAAAGGCTATGGGATCCACTGGACTTACAACACATCACCCACAGGCTGTGGGCCTGAGACAGTGATATAAATGCTGAGTGGACCAGGGAATTGGAGGAGGCCTAGAAACTGAGAAAAGTTTCCTAGGATCCTCATGTTGTATTTAGAAGACATGGGCAAGGCTATGATTATCAGTGGAAAATTCTAGTACATTCCCAGAGGCCTGGCTAGTGCTGTTCAGGCAGATATAGCAAGGACAAAGCTCATACCAAAAGACCAAGCAGAGGTGGCAGGGACCTGACAAGGGTGTGTGGACCAACCACACCTCCCCCAATGCCACGATGATTATAATTTCCTGGGATGGAGAGAAGCAGTGGGGAGGGCAGGCCCAGGAGAACAGCCCTAGTAGGTAGTTTGACCTTTGAATTAATGACTTTAAATCCCGAGTGGAATTAACAAGTTTTAATTACTTGTTAAACCGGAAAAGACCATATTACCTTTCAGTGACAAGATTAAGAGGTTTTTAACATCAGCAGAAATGGGGGCACCAGTGCTAAATCGAGCTCAGTAATAGAAAAGATAAAGTTACACTTTTGCACATCCGAGCTGTGACTATTTCAACGCACCACACAGATGATCTTTTTACATGTGAGTGCCCTGACAAGCAGCTTTCTGAATTTCCTGGGACCCAACTCAAAATTAGCTGTCATGGTCCATTCTTATTCCTGGGGGAGACAGAATTCAGACAAGGAGAAGGAGATAAATTCACCTCATTTTAAAAACATAATTTTTTTTTTTATCATCCAAATGTCATTTAATGTTTCATTTATAGATACCTTTATAAAACACTCTTTAAAATTCTGCAAATTTACATTATTGGTGAGAAAGTGAAATTGTTCAGACACTGTGCAACACCGTTTGGTGTTTCCTCAATAAAGTTAACCATTGAATTACCACATGACCCAGCAATTCCACTCCTAGGCATATACCAAAAAATAAACTGAAAACAGGTGTTCAAACAAAAACTTGTACATCGATATACCATAGCAGTACCTCTCACAATAGCCTAAAGATAGAAACAACTCAAATGTCCATCAACAGATGACTGGATAAACAAGATGTGGTATATCCATACAATGAAATATTATTTGACCATAAAAAGGAATTAAGTACTAGTACATTCTACAATAGGAATGAAACTTAAAAACATGCTAAAAGTGAAAGAAGCAGGCACAAAAGGTCACATGTGGTATGATTCCATTTATTTAAAATATCCAGAATAGGCAAATCCATAGAGACAGAAAGCAGATTTGTGGTTTCCTGGGGCTGGGGGGGAAGGAGGGAATGGGAAGTTGTTGCTTAATGGGCACAAAGTTTCCTTTTGGGGTAATGGAACAGTTCTGGAACTAAATAGTGATGATGGTTGCTCAACATCTTAAATGTACTTAATATCACTGAATTGTACACTTTAAAGTGGTGAAAATGGTAAATTTTATGTTACACATATTTTATTACAGTAAGAAAATTCTCCAAAACTCAACTAATAGGTGCTTCTCTTGTTCCCCCAAAAAATCATTTTGGGTCTCAGGGAAAGTTTCCCATAGTACTAACTGAAATGGGTCACCAGTTTTTCCTTGTAGGAGGCAGCCCGAGACTTTGATTGCACTGAGTAAAGTTGGTCAGCTATTTTACAAGGAAAACACCTGGCACCAAATCCTGGGCTCCTTAAAGAATTGCTATCTAAGTCTCTTCCCCAGGGTAAATTCAAGGAGCAGTGCTATGAGTCTGAGCTTGCCAGATGCTTGTGGGCCACACCCAGCAGTTAATAAGTTGTTCCAAACTCTGCGTGCCCCGTCTTAATAACTACTTCTTCTCCCAGTTTGTAGGTTCCCATAATCATGTGGCCACTCAAATGAGAACAGCAAAAACCACTAACAATTTGGAGATGAGACAGAGTCCAGAAAAGGAAGAAAAGTCATGAAAATATAAATTTAGCCTGAGGTGTTCCATGAATACAAGGCAAAGACCTAGAATTAGGGCTTGTTCTAAATTTCAAGATTGATAGAGTAGTGGTGTCTCTGAAACAGAGTCATTTGGGTGAGGAAAGTTCTCAAATAGGGACTGGACTCCGTCTGCATGAGTACAGGGGAATTGATCAAAGAGTTCAAAGCTTTCAGAATTTAAAACTAAAGATTCTTTGGTCTTTCTGGTGATGACTGGTCAAAACAGTTTGCCGTAACTTAAAGCTGGGAAAACCGACCTGCAAGTAGCAAGGTGTGGAACTACAATTTCCTCTACCCAAAAATAGCAGTTAAGAGGTCTAGCTTTTAAATTAGAAGCAGGCCAACGGGGCCGGCCCGTGGCTCACTCGGGAGAGTGCGGTGCTGATAATACCAAGGCCATGGGTTCGGATCCTACATAGGGATGGCCGGTTCGCTCACTGGCTGAGCGTGGTGCTGACAGCACCAAGTCAAGGGTTAAGATCCCCTTACCAGTCATCTTAAAAAAAAAAAAAATAGAAGCAGGCCAACAGTCAGCATAAGAAAAATATAAGCTTTGAGAGGTAGGTAGGACCCAGATAATATAAAACCTTGATTTCTAGGTTTCCTTCTAAGCCCATTTAAAAGATATTATAAAGTTCTAGGAAGAATAATTGACATACTATAATTTATGTCAATAAAAGATCACTCTCTGGTTGCAGTGTGGTAATGGACAGATTGAAGGAACCTGAGAGCAGAAGCAAGAGTAGTTGACAGGACAAAAGCTAGTGGCTTGGACCAAGGAGGTAACAATAGAGAGCTAGAGAAGTAGATGGATTCAAAATGTATTTACGAGCAGATTCTACAGAGCATACTGATGGAATAGAATGTGTGAATGGAGAGCAGAAAGGGAGAAGTCAAGAGTGGCTTCTAACTCAAAGGCAAGGCCGTAGCATCTGACTTTTTGTGCAATAGGCAGAGCATGTGTTCACCCGTAGAGAATCTCATCTGTGTTTGCCCCTACTTGTGTTGCTACAAGGTTGTGCTAGCCAGCCCGGCTGAGTCAACGTTACCTACCGTTTCTAAATCTTTGCCAATATGAGAAGTGAAAATGGTATCACATTGGATTTTTTAAATTGATAGTGAAGTAAAACACTTGTTCATATATTTGTTAGCCATTTGTGCTTCTTACATTTGTTAATTGTCTGTTCTTTCTATCCATCTTTTCTTACTGGTTTGTAGGACCCGACCACGAACCCCGGCCCCACCCCTACCCTTCCCGGCTTCCATTTGAAGCCTCTTCTCTTCTTTCTGTAGGTGTCCTCGACAATCTCTTCTAGTCCCACCATTCAGTTATTTTCTCTGCATTAACCATCCTAAAATTTCTATATCCCACCATGACCTCTTTCTAGATAGTCAAACCAGTGCTTCCAACTGTCTATTCTGCATTTTCATATCTACGTCTGGCAGACACCTTCATTAAAATATGTCTAAAATGAAACCTCAGCCACTCATTTGCCTCATCCAATTCCTTCTCCTTATTTACTATTTCTGTGAATAGTACCAAATAAATCTGAATTTCTCAGACTGTAACTTCCTGTATTCATTTATTCATTTTTTAAGCAAATATTTTTAGAGCATTAGCGATGTGCCAGGACACTGAGCTGGGCCTTAAAGCTTTTACTCCTTAATCTCCTTTTCTATTATTAAATCTTGTGGATTTTTCCTTTGTGATAAGCTCTCAAATTTATTATGTCCTTTTCATTCCTGTTGCCACCATCTAAATTCCTAACCTCTCCGCTAGGTTTGTACATCTCAGCCTCATCCCCCTTCTGACTCCATACACCTGAGCAAGGTGAATCAGAACATAGCTCTGATTATATCACTTCCTTCCTTAAAAACCATCTTTGAAAGCACATTTACAAATAAAGAAAAATCCAACTCTTTAGCTATCATGGATAGCCCTAAACCACATCTCTCACTGTTCCCTGTTCTCTATCCAGCACTCCATGGACATATTCGCATACACAGTTTTCCTTCTCTTTTTCAATCTCCTAACTGTACTTAATATTTTTTCTTATTATGTTGTAATTTATATACTTAAAACAAAGAGAGCTTAAATGTACAGTTCAAGGTGTTTTGACAAATGTATATGTTCATGAAACCCATATCCAAATCAAGATACGGACTATTTCCAGCAACGAAAAGTTCCCTGTGCTACCTCAACCCCAATCTTAGCCAAAGGAAAATGTTGTTCTGATTTCTATCAACCTAGATTAGTTTTGCCTTTTCTTAAATTCTTTACAAGTTGAATCATACATAATGTACTCTTTTAGTCTGGTTTCTTTAGCCAGCCATGTCTGTAGAAGTCATCCACGTGTATTTCATGGGTCATTTGTTTCTTTTTTATAGCTGAGTAGCATCCCATTATGTGAATATACCACAATTTTTTTATTCAGTCTCCTGTTGATGAACATTTCGAGTATGTCCAGCTTGAGGCTATTATGAATAAAATCGCTATAAATATTCATATACAAGTCATTTTGTAGACACATGTTTTCATTTCTTTTGGAAAAATATTTAGGATTAAAATTCTGGGGTCCTGTGATATGTGTATGTTTAACTTTATAAAAAGCTGTTATAGTTTTCCAAAGTGGTTTTGTCATTTACACTCCCATTATCGATGTATGAGAGGTCTAGTTGCTCCATATCCTCAACAATATTTTCTGTTGTTAGTCTTTTTAATCTTAGCCATCCTAATTTCTGTGAAGTGCTACTCAGTGTGGTTTCATGGGCATTTTTCTGATGACTAGTAATTTTGACCATATTCCATATGTTTATTGTCCATTTATATATCTTATTTTTGAAATGACTTTTCAAGTTTTTTTCCTATTTTTATTGGGTCTTCGTCTTTTTATTATTAATTTGTAATAGCTCTTTATATATTCTAGGTGAAAATTCTTTATCAGATATATGTATTGCAGATATTTTCTCTCAGTCTGCATCTTACCTTTTTATTTTTTAATATGTCTTATGATAAGCATACATTTTTAATTTGAACAAAGTTTAATTTATCATATTTTTTATTGTTAATGTTAATGCTAAGAAATCTTTGCCTGTCCAAGTAGGTAAAACTTCTGATGCTTTTTTATAGAAATTGACAGGCCAATTCTAAAAGTTATACAAAAATGCAAAAAGATTTAGAAGATCCAAAAATGATCTTTAAAATGAAAAGCAAATTTGGAAGACAAAATCTACCTAATTTCAGGGCTTATGAACAAACAACAAACTACAGTAATCAAGAGAGTGGTGTGGTATTTGTGTAAGGTTAGATCCGTAGATCAGTAGGACAGAAGAGAATCCAGAAATAGACCAACACCTGTAAGGTCAATTGATTTTTGACAAGGGAGTCAAGACAATTCAATAGATAAAGGAATGTCTATTCAACAAGTTGTTCTAGAACAACTAGATAAATATATGCAAAAGAATGATTATTAACATTTACCTCCCACCACACAGAAAAATTTATTTGTGGGAGATCATACAGCTAAAGATAAAAATTAGAACTACATAACTTTTAATAAAAAATTGGAGGGAAAGGGGCTAGCAAGAAATTAATGAATGTACATAAGGAATGATTATGTTTCATAATGATGAACACACTAATTACCTTGATTTGATCATCACACATTGTACACAGGTATTGATATTTAACTCTGTACTTCACAAATGTGTATAATCAATTATGTTTCAATAAAATAAATAAATATTAAATATGTAAATAAAAATAAAAAAATTTAACTATTTTCACCTAATTTTTCTCTTCCTCATCATTTTTTTTGATAGATTACTCATACTTTGAGCTCAAATATAGCCCTTTTTATGAAGCCTTTAATGACTACCCTTACCAGAAATAAGTACTATCTTCTCTAAATCTTAAAGCACTTTCCTTATACTATTTTAATCATGTGGTCAAATGTATACCTATGTACATGTGTACACATCATAATGATCCTTCTAAATGGTGTATTCTTTGGCCAGGTCCTATTCTTCACTGAATCCCCTGAACCACGCACCAGAGTATATATCCAACATACTCTTCAACAGATTATGGCAAAACATCAACATGCAGAGTATAGTAAAACATGCAACAGGGTATATAGTGAGTCATCAATAACCAATTGATTTCAAAAATGTATTTCCATATGGAAGAATTGAGGAAAAAAAGACTGAAAAGAAGAAAGAAAAAGAAAGTTTTGCTGCTTGTTTGTAGGATAGGGAGAGGAACAGTAGGATAGGAATAGAGACAGATGAAATGCAAACAAATTTTAGTAAATATGTCAATATACTTTTACACTACTGCTGATAACTCCCTGGCAAAAACATATTTGCAAAAGTGGACAGGACCTTTGTATGAGCAACTACAGCGCCCTTATAAAAATATATATATATATATATATATATATATATATATTAAATTTATAAGTTTTTCTTTTCATGCAAACTAAGAACATTTATAATTAACACTCTCTGGAGAAATCAATTGGCATTAAATATGACTTTCCGCTAAATGATTTCCTATATACTTCTATTCACAGCAAATATCTACGAGCCCAGTATTGTGTAAAATTTTTTTTATCATTGTCACTGTTGAATATTTTGCTCTCAAAAGCTATATAGATATTCACTCACACACACACAGAGAGAGAGAGAGACAGAGCTTTGATATTTCTCCTTTTATTGTCTCAAGCACAATTCAGTCAAGAATGTATTCAGTTCGTGACTCAGAAGAGGGTATGTCATGGCAGAGTAACAGCTCTGGTGAGCAAGACGAAACAGAGACAACAAAAAATATCTGAATTTGTTTAAAATTCGGACCTTTAATTTCAGTTGAACAATATAAGTGCATTTAAAAGCTCAGTTTATTTGGGAGATTCATTTATATCCATCTCAACAGAGCCCTATTTATTCTCAGAAATCATACCTTTGTTTCAAAGACTGAATCATTCTAACTAGATCAGTATCTCCTATTGTGGTTTTTTATATGCGAAAATATATTTGTGTCTATAGGTAGGATATTTTCAATGGCTGAATAAAAATGTTCTAAGAATGGCTGCTGCTTTGTCATCAAGGCACATTTATTTTTAAATGCATTCAGTCTCTAAAGGACTAGAAGGACAAAGCTATGACTATCTTGTTATTGTTACCATCACTACTGCTCATAAGATTCTTTAGAAACACTGGAATAAAGGTCAAAGCCATCATAAAAATTCTTGATGTTATTCTACACACTCAGCTAGCTTCCTGGTAACTTTGTCTTCCTCCCCCAGACTTGGTTTCTCCATCATCTGCAGCACACCCCAATGTTAACAGGAATGTAAAATGTTAAAATGTTAACAGGAAGAGGTGGGCTGACGAACTGCTCAACATTCAGGAGTCAGTCTGCGTAATTCAAAACAGGTCTATTTCTCCTTCTCCAGGGAAGCCTTTAAATATTAGAAACTTTTGTTTCTTTCTTCAGTTCTCTCTTTCTTAGGACATAATGCCCAGCTCCTTTAATTAGTCCTTACCTGACATGATTTCTGAAAAATAACATCCCCAGCTTCACCTTTGTACACAATGTAACAACTTTTAAAGCCAAATTTATCTTGTCTTTTATTTGTTAAATAAATATTACAGGAGGCCATCATTTCTAACTAAGTTCCTGCACTAAACTCCAACAGACCAAACTAAAAATCAAAATAGAGTCACCCCTGCTAAAGTTCCATGTCACCAAACCTAAAGGTATCTGACCTTCTGAGAAATCAGGAGAGAGACAGCCAATTTCCAAAAAAAAAAAGCCAGTTTCAATCTTCAGATGGCATGATAATAAAGTTCCCTCTGCTTTAATCCTTATAGGTAAGAAAGTAGCCTGAAGTAAAGCTATTTTTCTGTTGTACTGTCTCCCTGTCCCCACCTTACAAGAAAAGTAGCTTTGAAACTACTAATAGACTCTTTGTTCTTTGCTTCTGCTTTCTTTAGCCTTTCTCTGTCTATAAAGCCAAGCTCTTCTGCTCAGTTCAACAGAACACTTATTCTATTTTGTGGAATGAAGATTCTAGAATCACAAATGAAGCTTACCAACATCTTTAAACTAAATTTGTTGTAATTTTGTCCTTTGGCAATTTACTTTCTACTTCTTACAATTTACTTTCAAAATTCATTAATGTATATTTTAATAAAAATTAGTTTAATTTGCAAGTTATTTCTGGGAACAAATAGATTGAACATATACACCTCCCCCAAAACACTATTTATTCTTGATATTTTTGATACAAGGATTTTGTCTATGCTTTGTCTCTTATTCCTAGTAAATAGCAAAGAAAAAATGTTATCACAATTACATTAATAAGAGAAAATTTTAAAAATTAGGATAGAAGACATTTCCTAGAGCATCACATTGTAGATAAAGAACCATGTCATGGATTACAACGTGATTTCCTTTTTACATATAAACATACCCTAGTTTTGTTATCTGAGATACTTCCACAATGTATTTACATTATAAAAAGCAAACCCTGCTCTGTGCTAATGTTAATGAAAAAAAGTTATATGTCTTTTGAGAACAAATTCTGACTTTTGAGTAGAACGTCTCTACAGATATCCTTCTTGTGCTTTTAAGTATTTATTTGTTCAAAGTAACTTTTAATGCTAGAATATATGTACTCTGGATGTGTATACATATTCCCTCAATGGAAACAAATATTTCTTCTACGATGTTTAATGTCTGCTGTGGTAACTGACTGGAAAAACTTGAGGGGGAGTTGGATGATGATAGAAGTGTATATGAAAATTGTATAAATATTTCTAAATAGCATAAATATGGGAAAAGTTTAGAATTTTCATGTGTTAAAATTTATGATTTTAAAGCACAAACCTGGATCTGATGTCAGTTTCAGTGTTCATCTAACTCTATAGTCATATCACCCTGAACATTCCAGATCTGGTCTGATCTTGGAAGCTAAGCAGGGTAGGCCCCAGTGAGTACTTAAGTGGGAAACCACCCAGGAATAGTAGGTGCTATAGGCTTAAGATAAATAGATAAATGAATAAATAAATATTGTATACATTTCACATCATGAGCATGTTTTTAAAAAGGCATTCAGAGGAAGAAAAACATGATTAAAATACCTAATCATTATTAGTCTCATCGTTCATATATCTAACATCCTATTATTATTTTCTTTCACAGATAAAGGGATAAATCTCCTATGGGCTGAATGAATTAAGTCAGGAGTGGGGACATGGTTTACTTTGCTATCCCTAAATCCACATTCAGTTCATTATTTCAGTTAAGCTGTAACGAGAACCTTAGTCCACAATGAGCACGTCATAGGACCAGGTAACTAGAAATGCACTCAATTAATAAACACCGTGTTTTAGTCTATTTAATATATCTCCACCCCAACTTAATATTATAGTTCCCAAGACCTCAATGTGTCCTATTTCTGAATACTGAAAATATCTTTAGCCTAATCTTGTGTTTTTGCCTGAGTCAGGTAATTTATTCTTAAATAAGACATACTTCCCTCAAGTTACAAAGGAAAACATTTTCAAAAATGGGTGTAGCAAGAACAGAAAAAAAAAACAAACTCGCATGTCTGCAGGTAAGTCAAGGCTATGAATCTTCCAAATGATAAACTAACAATCTGTTTGGGCATGCTGTGATCTAATTTTTATAACTCATCATATAATTAGCTATGTCAGTGACTCTTGGCACTGTGCCAGACTGTATGTCATGACAAAGATGGTTTAAATTGTATTGAAGTTTGTGTCTACAAAACAGTGTACTTTATAAGTAAAAGATAATGGTTTTAGACAATAATAATCTAAAGAGAGCCATCAGTGGAATAGGCACTTTGCCAGGCCCTACGGAGAATATTTGCTAGACCCCGAGTAACCAAAACATGGCATTTTTTCCAAGGAGGTCACTTTCCAGTAGAGAAATGAGAATGAGTATAAATCATGGTGCAAAGCATGGTCTATGTGGCAAAAGCAACATCTAAAGAGTGATTCATTTTGACAGAGTTAGAAGCTGAGAAAAGCTTCCCAGAAGGAAGTTAACATTGGATTTGGCCTCAGAGGATCAATTAAGCAGAGAGAAGGGAAAGACTCTGATTGCTGGAACTGGTAATTTCAACAAAGATACAGACTCAGGAAAAAAGTAAGGCCTTATTTAGGGAGCAAAATTGTTTATTACGGGTAAAACGCACGTTGACTAAGAGTGCAAAAGGCCAGAAATTAGTGTAGAAAGGGGGTTGAGAAGAAATGGGGGGTAAGGTTTTGAGTAACTCAAGAGGAATGTAATTAATTGTGATTAATTCTAGAGGAATGTAAACTCCTTTCTGTCAGTTTGTATGTGGCAAAGACAGTGGCAGTGTCTAAGAGCGATTAGAATGAAGATAGATCAGAAGCAGGCAACCCCGTGAGAAGTCAGTTGCAATTGTTTGAGGAAGAGGAAATGAGACAAAGTGAACTTGAACTGAGGAACTCGCAGTGGGACTAGAAGAGAGGGATGATTCAAGAGACCTCATAAAAGTGTTAACCAATAGGATTTTCCAGCAAATGTCATAAGAGTGAGGAAGAAGAATCAAAGATAATTCCTGAAGGTTCTTGCCCCACTGATCAGATGGACGAAGATCAGAACACTTATACCATTGTGACTTTGTAAAGCCCTTCCTTCTGCTTGAACTATCCATTTTCCATTCACTTCCTATAGATATTCTAGCACTCCTTCAAAGCTTGGGGCACATTCTACTTCCGGCACAGCTGTTTCCCAGACTCCCCTGCCCAGTACTCCTCTCACACCCAGAATTCATCGCTTCTCTACTTGCACAAAATTTTATTTTTATTTGTATTTTATCATAGGTGATTACTAGCATGTGTGTTTTTCCACAGTTGCCTAACCATGTTCCACTCGTATTTGTATGTTTCATCACACCCAGTATTCAACAAATAACCTCTACAGCTATTTCTATTTGTGACATTCCTCGATATCATCCACAATTGAAGTGGTCCAAAGAGAGCCAGTGTTGAGCAATGATGCTCCAATCATGGTACATGTGTTGATGGGAAAAGTATGGAAAACAATTTAGAGTAAGGAAAGATATTTAAGGGTACGTTTTTATTTTAATATGTGTTTGAAAGAAACTAGATTACTGGCTCATCAGCTCGTGACCCAGCAGGAGTTAATGCTGAGCCATCTGCACTGAGAGTAAAACCATCTATCCCCAAGCCACTTGCATGCACCAACAAATATGAAATGGGGGCCTTTGATACACAGAACTCCCTGCACTCTAAAATTCACAATGCTGCCACTATTTTCTGCCTGGAGACCACCTTATTGCTGTTATGTCAGTTACCCCAAGTAGCCTCAGATTCACAGGTTGACTCTCATCTTCCACATTTAATCTCCCACAGCTCTGTAGTCCCTTACTCTGTCCCCATCTCCCTTCCCTCTGCAATTTTTGAAACTCTTTACTATAGCCTCTGGAACCCATAGTCCAGCATCAGCAAAATTCTATATACCCTCATTCTCTTCTCTGAATGTTTCTTTCACCTTTTTGTAGTAACAGAAACCAGATCACCCCTAAGCATGTGATTTTGCCTGCAGCCCTCTTAGGAGGTAGCTGTTTTTGCTGCACCCCACATATTACACTAGACCTGAAGGTGGGATAAGTATCCTTCCTGCTCTTCATCAAAAATTCCAGATGGTTCTCTCTCCCATATCCCCATAACATCAGGTTATACCACTCATCATTCCCTCTTTAATATTTCATATTGATTCCCGGTTACTCCCTATGATGTCTAGATTGCTTTAAAATAATTCAGCAAACACAAAATTATTCAAAAGGAGATAATTAAAGCAACTGTGTCAAATATTGATAAGTGTGGAATCTGGATGATGAGTACATGGGGGTTCATGTTACTAATCTCTCTACGTATATGTATATTTAAATTTAAAAATAAATTTTAAAAGAACTACTTAGTGAAAACATAAAACTCTATACTCAATCCAACAGCAAATTGTTGCCTCTAATTTTAAAATTCCATCTCCACTGCTGCCTCCCTAAATTAAGCTACCCACATCTGTCATCCGAGATCTTACTATAGCCTCCAAATCACCCTCCCTGTGTCCATAATTTCCCCATGGTGTCTAGATTACACACTGAATTCAGAATCATCTTTTTAATATACAAGTCAGATTATATTAACTTTACTGCTCAAAATCCTGATTTCCCATATCTTGCAAAGTACAATTTAAATTCTTTGCTTTAAGGGCCGGCCCGTGGCTCTCTTGGGAGAGTGTGGTGCTGATAACACCAAGGCCATGAGTTTGGATCCCTATATAGGGATGGCCGGTTGGCTCACTTGCTCACTTGGGAGAGCGTGGTGTTGACACCACCAAGTCAAGGGTTAAGATCCCCTTAACCAGTCATCTTTTAAAAATAAATAAATAAATGCTTTTCTTTGGCTATTGAGGTTGTTCTACATGAACTTGTTTTCTTCTTTCTCTCTGAACTCATCTCATGCAGTTTCTGCTTTCACTCACTGTGCTCCAGCCATACTGGCCTCCCTGTATCTCTCTCAAAAAAAAAAAAAAAAAAAAGCAACTATGAGCTTGCCTCAAGGTCTTTGAACTTGCTCTTGGAAAACTCTAACTCCAGGTAGCCACAGGACTCACTTCTGCACTCTGCTCAAAGGTCAGATGATCAGAGAAGCTTTCCTTGATCCCAGTGTGGGAAATAGCACCACTCCCCTCACTCCATAAACTCTCAATTCCCCTTCAACTCTTTACTGTTCTTCCTAAATTTCATCATTATCTGACATCTTCTGTACTTTTTGTTTGTCTGTTTCCTCCAATTAGAATGCAAGCTCCTTGGGGACAAAGTCACTGCCAGTTGTGCTCATTATGGCATTTCTAGCACCTAGGATGGTGTGTGGCACATGGTAAGTGCTCAATAAATACTGAAAGAAGAGTCAAATGGGTCATAGTGCCATATTTAACTCTGGATTTAGAAATTCAGCTTACATCTATGAACAAAAGGAGTTCTATATTCCTCTCTTCCTGAAACAATGTTACCCACCCAGGGGCAGGATGGAGAAGCCATGACTAATTACTTCACCTACTGCATGGCAACCAGATGAGGATACAGAATAGACAAGATGCTTAGCTAGAGAAGGGCAGGTCCCATGGGACTCTCCACTGGGTCCGGCCATCCTCCAGGCCTATGATTCACTGCTCCCCAGGCAGAGGGAAATGAAGCTGAGGCTGGGCAGTGGTGCAGAACACCCATGTTATCTTCCTAATACAGTCCAGAGGCCACGTTCCTATTAGGGGCCAAGGGAGAAATACTGGGAAAGGGATAGAACATTTCCTACCACGATGAAGAAAATGATGATGACTTTAACAATGATGGGCCTTTTTCCATCTCCAGTTCTCTTCTCAGCCCATCAGAAACAAATTAGATTACAAGAGCCTGAGGAGAGAGTTTTTTTTTTTTTTTTTGCTTGTCCACCCACCACTGTTTCCATCATTTGTATTCCAAGCTCAGGATCTCTGCTCACCCACCCACAGAAATGCACACAAAGAGAATTGGGTGTATCGTATTGAAGGAGATGACATTGCTTTCTAAGAAAGGCATGGCTATCTGTCAGGTAGGAAAGAGATCATTAGAACTTGTGGCAACAAGAGTGTATACTTGAGAATTTTCTAGAACCAAGCCTTACAACTTATTCAATGTATGTCCTTGGACAAATTATTGAACCTCTTTGTGATTCAGTGTTTCATCTGTAAACAGATAAATAATATTACTTCCTTCATAGAGTTATTCTGAGTAATAAATAATTTTATATATATATATCACCTAGAAAAGTTCCTGGCACATGTAAGGACTCAATCAATGTTCATTGTTAATATTTAGTTTTCTGCAGTCAACACTAAAATCATGTTTTATGCAATTCCAGAAAACATGATTGTATATTTCTTCAATTCAAATAATAGACTATTTTTCCTTTAAGTAATTATAAATAGAAAGTGTGATTTGCAATTACTAATACAGGGGCTCTGATATAACCAATGGAAAGTGATCATATTCTTATATTCCTCATTAAAAAATAAAAATTATTTAGTCCATATAACCTCTTCTCCTGATAACTCTTTGCTAGGCATCCAATGATGAAAGATTGAGACTGTTGCTATCACACAGGTTTTAGTAAAGATTTACTTTGCATTGTCTGTTAATGAAGACATTAGATAAAAGATTTATGAGAGAGGAGATATAAGGTATAAGACAGTAGCTAAGATGGCTGCATAAACCCAATCTGCAACTGAGCTATTCGGCAAAGAGGAATTTATTTTTGAAATTTGTGAAAAGAGAATAACAAGACATTAAGTACTAGGATACTATTCATCTGCTCTAAAATTCGACCATAGGAGACATCCTAGTCAACAATTTCTGTTAACAATCTGAATAAAGACTAAGGTGACATGTGTATCAAATCTGCCAGTACCACAAAGAATGGCAAGATAATGAAGAATACTGATGGTCAACCGGAGAATTAAAAAGAGCAGGACAACCTGAGATGTTGGCCTCAAACAAACTAGCTATTATAAAAGGTAAATGTAGATTGGTGTTTATAAAAATGTAGAATGATGTAAATGGCAAGAGTGGTCAGTCACTCATTCAGGTTCTTTGCTAGGAGATGCAGATATAAAAAAGAAAAAGAAAAATATTTTATCCAGGTTCCTCTCAATACTCAGTTTATTTGAGGAAAGAGATCTATGAAAAGAAAAGCACAGTGATGAGCATATTTATACAAGTGCAAAGAAGTAATATTTAATTTACCCAATGGAGAGTGAAGGGAGACAGGAAGACGTCCCAGTGAAATAGGCCCTTGAGCTAAGAAGGGTTTTATTCTATCCAGAGGACACAACAAGAGAAAGACACACAGGTGAAAACTAGTGTGATGCATGCACAAATTTTGAGCATTAAAATGCAGAACAGGAAATGGTGAGACATGATACTGGAGAAGCAGAAAGAGTGACCATAAAGACACTAAGTCATGTCAAGGAGCAGGATTCTACCATGTAGGCATGAGGAGCTAAAGCAGAGATTTGACAAGAAAGCGGCATGCTTGGACTCACCTTTCACGGGGGTAACTCAGTCAGTAATGTGGAGGACTGTTGATGCAGGGAGGAGAAAGAGAATAAGACAGGAGTCATTGGAGACATGGACCTGGGGGAGAGGAATCCAAAACCTTGATTAGTTCAGTGTTACTGTGGGTCCTCCAGAGCTTAAGAGCCAGAAGGAGGAAAAGAAATCCACAGAGAAACAGGAAAGGATGATCAGAGTGATACATGGAAAATTACACGGGTCCTGTGTCTTGGAAGCCACGAAGTAGAGGGTTTCCAGAAAGAAGCGATTTAACAGTATTGAATGCAACCCAGAAGTCCATTAAGACAAGCACTTTGAAATGACGTTAGAATTCCACAGTCAAACCAATTGTTAGACTTAATAAGAGCAATTTCAGTAGAGTGGTTGAGATGGTAGACAAATCAAAGTGTATTTTAAAATATAGATAAGAGGTAAGAGTAGCATGTACTGTCTTAGAGAGCTTGGTAATGAAAGAAAGGAAAGAGGTAAGATAGTAGCTTCGAGAGAGATTCTGTTTCACTTGCGATGGAAGAGATCTGAGACAGTTTAGAGACAGAGATGGATGATGGAGCCAATAAAAGGAAAGAAGAGGGGAGGAAAAGGGTAAGACAAGGTCCCAGGGAGAAAGAAGAGAATGGATTCCATGTGTGCAGGGGTTAACTTTGATTAAAAGAGGGTCATCTCATCCTCTAAAAAATGGAGAGAAAATGAGGGTGAGTGTGGTTAAGCTGGTGGGCAAGAGTGTATGGAAAGTTAAAGGTGACCAATTTTCTCAATGATACCTTATTGTTCTGGTGGTAGTTGTGTAAGTTCTACATTTCTTTTTTCATTTTAAACCATCTTAATGCAAGACTCAGGAGCCCTGACTTGACAATATAGCACGTGAAACAGATCCTAGGCGCCAACAAGATGATAAAGGTATTAGTAAAATAAATGTGGCGGGTCTGCTTCCACAGAGATCGATGTCCAGCTACATTTCAATTACTGTCTTCAATGCTGAAGGGCCACATTAAAGAAGGACATTGTAAAATAAAATGACTAGAAGATGGTTATCAAATGACTATAAAGCTATAAACCCACTTAATGAAAAACAGTTGAACGAGCTTGGTATTTTGGGCCCTAAGAAATTTAGAGATGAAACTTTCATAGACCACATGGAGTATATTTACTCTACAGAGCTCCATAGAGCAGAATTTAGATGTGACAAAGAGGTTGGCTTTATTTTAAGAGAAAGAAATACTCATTTACGAAGCTGTGCAACTCTTCATCACTAAAAGTGTTTAAGGGGGTGGATGACCAAAAAGCAAGAACGTTGTAATGGTGATTCCTGCATTTGGAAAAAGTTGGATATCTCCCAACTCTAAGTTTTCATAATTTGGTTTTTAAACATTGTTTGCCCATTCTTGAGAGCTTATGAGATAAGATGCGAAATACATCAGTCTTAGTGTCTAATAAGATGCTGAATGCATTGAAACAGGAAAACAGATCCAACTGCAATGTTTGCACTATCATCTTCTTAGTTCTGCTCCTTCATAAGTTCCAGCAAACCATTATTAAAAAATGTGTAAGATACTCAGGCTATTTTCCAGACAATTTCTTTTCTAATTTAATATCAAGCCTGATTTTTAGTAATTTTGTATAAAACACTATGCTTCATATTTGAATTGCATACCCACATAGTTATGGGTGCATGTTGCTGAATACAAGTTCACATTATTCTAATGGGCTCCTTTTCTGTTTCTACTTCCTGTTTTCCCATAGCAAGCTAGACTAAGGGCCATTTAAGGCCATGGATAAAAACAAAGTCAGCCACCAAACTCTGCAGCCTTGAGCCTGTACTCCCCATGGAACCTGATTTCCCACATTACCCAAAGAATATGAAAGCTTCAAGCCCAGAACTTGAGCAAACACTGGTATGAGATGCTTGCCTTCCTTAGGGCTCCACAGAGCTACTCATGATGTTGATCCTACAAAAACCTTACACCACTTAGGACACACATAATAACATTATCCATTCTAAAATGTGCTCACAGAAAAAGCCTGTAATGCCAAAAGGAAACCAAATGGGAGAGAATCAGAAGAAGAAACAAAAAGGAGAAATTACACCCAGGGAACTTCTGGTTAGTGCAAGGAGAATGCAATTTTTAAATGAATATATTTAAATATTCAAGGAGAAAAAGAAAAAATAGAGACTAATATAAAAACAATAAATTATTTAAAAAAGAAAGCATAGGCAGATTTTAGAGGGCCAAATAAAAATTTAAAAAATTAAAATTAGAGCAGATTGCTATATTACTAGTAAATAAAATAGATTTTAAGGTAAAAAGCAATACTGAGGATAAGATCGATCAATATTACTGAAAAAAATTTAATTCACCAGCAAAATATAAAAATTTTAAACTTGTATGCATGAATCTTATATATAGCTTCAAAATATAAAAAGCAAATATAGACAGAATTCCTGATGAAGATTAAAAACCACTTTAATTAAGAAAGATTAACACAACTCTATCAATATTTGACAGACCAAGCAGACAGAAGTCAGTAGGAATATATAAGATTTTAAAACTACAATTAACAATCATGATATAATGAATGTACATAAAAAAATTTCATGCAACAACTGCAGAATATGGATTATTCACAAGTATACAAGGACTACTTGTAAAAATTACATAATAGGCCATAAAATAAGTCTTAACTTTCAAATTTCAAATTCAAACTCAAATGTCAAATTTCACACAACTGATCTTAGGTACCATACTATTTGACTTCATAGGAATTAAGTAACAAATTAATAGTAAGTGCTGTGGTTTGAATGTATCCCCCAACAATCATGTGTTGAAAACTTAATACTCAGTGCAACAGTGTTGGGAGGTGGGTGTAAAGGGAGGTGTTTAGGTCATGAGGGCACCACCCTCATGAACAGATTAATGTCAATTATAGAAGGGCTTGAGGCTGTGAGTTCAATCTCTTGCTCTCTTGCCCTCTTTTTGCCCTTCTACCATGGTATGATGCAGCAAGAAGGCCCTTGCCAGATGCCAGCAGCTTTTTTTTTTTTTGAGATGTACATTTTAATATGTGTCTCTTTTACATACATTACAATTACCATTTTGACATGGAGTTCAGGGGAAAAAAAACTTCACAGTAGAACAAAGCCTCTACTTTTGTTTTTTTTTTTCCTTCAATACAGTTCTTTAAATTGGCAAAAGAATTTCATATATTTATGATGTACAAAATTATGTATACACATGGCTAACTCAAGCTAACATATGCATTACCTCACATGTTTATTTGTGGTGAGAACACTTAAAATCTACTCTCTTGGCCATTTTCAAGTATACAATACAGTACATTGCTATTAACTATAGTCACCATGTTGTACTCTAGATAGATGCCAGTACCTTGATATTGGACTTCCCAGCCTCCAGAACTGTGAAAAATAAATTTTCTCTTTTTTTTATTAAAAAAAAAAAATTAGACTAGGCACAGTTAAAGAGATAATATAAAAAACTGGGAAAATCACCCAGATTTTCAGGTAATTATAAGGTGAAATATTTAACTGAAAAATTAAGTGATGAAAAAATACTATTGAGCAGTTAAGAGACATGAATGAGAAGTTGTAACATATATAGGAGTTCAGAAAAAGATAACAGAGAAAGTGGTGGAAAAATCATATTTTAATGGTATTAACTTTAACAAATATGTGAGTGTCCAATTCAAAATGGTTGCCTAATATCAAACAGAATAAAGGTAAGTTCCTACACTGGTACATAATAGTGATTAGCATGGGTAAAGAGGGAATCTTAAAAGCAACCGGACATAATAGGCACATGGCCGACTAATGAATGATAATCAAATGGATATCAGATTGATTTCTCCTGGCAACAACCAAAGAGTCTCCTCCCAGCAAAACTATCATTTAAAAATGAAAACAGACGTAGAAAATTTCTCAGATGCACAAAGTATAAGCAACTTTACTACTCATAGGCACTCATGAAAGAGCTATTAAAGGATACACATCAGCAAGAAAGGGAATGAACCCCATGAGTAAAGGGAACAAGAAGCATTATGAGCAAATAAATCTAAAGAAAATACTTCGACATTCAACATTATACAGGTATTATGGAATTGTTCATGATATATAGTATTAAAGAAGTCTCAATACTTTTCTGTAACGCAATTATCTTTACCAAATTTTTTTTAAAGCAGTAATAATAGCAACAGTTAACATATGAAGATGCTTGCCATGTTCCAGGCACTGTACTAAGATTTTTTTATGGGCTATCTTTTATTTATTTATTTATTCCTTACAACAATCTTGCAAGACAGATCTATTTGTTGTACCCATTTTACAAATGCTGTAACTGATACATAACTGATCAATAATTTTTCCAAAGTCATATAGACAGCTAACAATAGAAATGGATTTGTGTGACCTAGAGAAAGTCAAAACTCGATTTCCTCACCCATGAAATGAAAATACAAATATCTGCTCTGACTATATTATAAGGTTATGTGAAGTCGAAATAATACTAGTATGTGTTAAAGTGCTTTAGAAATTATAAGCATTATACAACTTGAAATTATAATAAAAATAAAATAGGTGTGCTAAACTTTAAAAAGGAAATTTTGCCACATGGTTAATAGATGATCACATTTTTTATTTAACCATTCAAAATATATTTTTTAATATAGCTTCGGTAAGTAAATATAATTTGAGAATTATGAAGTAGGCATGTTACATTTATTTGTTTGCTTGATTGCTTATCTCTGGCCCAATTTATTTTAGAAAAAAATTTTAGGTAACTAACAAGAATATAAAAAAATTAGTATAAAAGGGCTCATCTTATTTTTTATTTAAAAAATATACCTTAGATTTAATTTCTAAATATACACACACTTTGAAAAAGCAACTTCTTATTAATTTAAAATATAACTCTTCTCCATGTATTTTCTATCACCATCCCCACCCCAATACACAAAACAAATTTAAGCAGCAGGCAAAGTTCATATTGTCTCTTTTTAAAAAATGAAAATTGCTAATTTTCATACTGCTGTGGCATGCTTCAAGCTAATGATGTGCTAATGTGATATTAAAGTAGTAACTCCTGCAGTTATAAAAGCCTAATCGGGCAGCTGACATCACAATAGTATTGCTAAAATGTTGGATCTTACTTAATTTCCATAAGTAAATGTAATCTGAGACTCATTGCATGCTAATCACTGCAGTTTAGTAGGTCCCTTATTTATTTTGGATAAGAATTTTATTCTCAAATAAAGAATTAAGTGAGGAAATGGGCCGGGATTTGATAGAGACACTGGTGGGCACCTATTTCTTTTGGCTCCCATAATAAATAGAGGATTTTTAAGCTTATAGAAAATGGGAACAGATGTAGATAACGACATAATTTGGTATTTATGAATGCAGTTTTTCTCTGAAGATTTAGGAATTATCATGAAAACTACTCATTGAACCTTAAAAAAATCAATAAATATTAATATCTGAATGCAAACGTTTGCACTGTAATTTAAAACATGAATATTTACCCATTATGCCTTTGAAAAATCCAGGGCGCCCTGAATACTTATTAACTGTGTGTCATCGGATGATTCAGAGAGCTTCTCTGAACTAAAAATTCTCAAGCAAAGCACTAAGAGCACATTCTTAATTTAAAAAAAATAAAAGCTTGTGCATCGTTCTGTCTGAATTTCCACTGGCTCTTGCGGCTTAGCAAAAAGAGGACTGGATATGAAATCAAGAAATCTGGGCTCAAATATTGGCCTTGCCACTTAATAGCTAATGTGACTTCAGGTTAAGATCTTTAAACATGAGTTATATTTTCCACATCTTTAAAATGACAATAATGACACCTCCTACAAAGGGTTATTTGAAGATAAAATGAGAACAAAGGCTTGTATAAAGTTAATTAAATCTAATTTAGAATTGAGGATATTCCACAAATATTAATTAACCTTATTCACTTTGAGAATTCTTTTTTGACTAATGTGAAGCTGATGACATCTTTCTGATGGAAATGAAGCAAGAGGTAAAAAATATAACAATAATATATCTATATGTATATATACATATAGTCCCAACATTACTAGTTATCATAGTTATGGTTGTGTGGAACCTGGTTAGAACCTTCTATATGTATGTATGTGTGCACATGTGTATATGGATATACTACACATATATATGTGTGTGTGTGTTTATATATACACACACACATATGTCTATTTATATATATTTATATATATGTGTGTGTATATATATAAATAAAGCAGCAAGTTTATAGCATATCAGTCCAGTTCTCAATATAGTGAGTTCTGAGCAGTGGATTGGGTCACTAAATTTAATCATTAAAATGGATTACATCAGTCTACTGCTTTTGTTATAAAGACTACTGTTTGGGCCCATTCTAAAAGAGATGCAATAAACAATTTGTTTAATAAAAAAAATCATCTGTGTAAAGATCAACTGAGCAGAAAGACTTGTTCCAAAGCTTCTTTGCAGTCATCTGTTCCCAGGCTTTGCTGAGTCCAAGACGTCCTCCGTGGTGTCTCAGGCAGCCCTGGGAGGCAGTGACGGGAGGTTCAACTCTCTCTCTGCTCTCTCTGTTCGACCCCACCAGCTCTGCCCTTACCACTTTCAAGTACTGACCTTTTGTCTAAGATTTCATTTGTACGAAAGGTTTAGTTATTGTAAAAGTGTTCAAATAGCTGATCTATTCCAATTTCCTCATTCTAGAGATGAGGAAATTGAAGCCCAGAAAGGTAGCACATCACCTAAGTTTTCCCTGGAAGTAAGTCTTCAAATCAGGAGGAGAAAGTTGTCCAGACTCTCAGTCCAGGTTATTTCTACACATTGCTTTCTTAATAAGATTAATCCCTATCATGTCCTGAATGTTGAGCACCATGCTGAGTGTTCTACGTGTATTTGCTAATGAATCCAGCAAAATCTCTAAATAATTCCCCCATTTGAAGATGAAGTTCAAGAATATTTAGCAGCTTGCACAAACCTATATTCAAATCCAGTCTAACTGCAAATTCTGTATGTGTATTTGCCAAGTTTAGTTAAACTTAAATATTTCTTGTTGGCCATCAAAACAACAGATCATCTTAAGGTGACCCAGAGGGACAAATCAGTGAATATTGTATAGTTAATTGCCAAATTTTGGTTCTATTCTTTGTGTGTACTTTATTAACATTGAGGTACAATAAATATAGATATAAAAAGGCCAAATGAAAACCTTATTTGAGAACTTCTTTCATCTCTTTCTGGGCCAGGATTGTTAATAATCACTTCTCATTTTATGTTGATTCTGTGTTTTATTAGAATAAGCATGTGGCTTTTCCAGTCTTTGATGTATTATATATCAAGCATTCGTACATATAAGTTTCTTTCCTTGTTCAAAAGTTCTGCTTCTTATACTGCAAATCAAATTTGTACATGCACATAGGAGGGGAATATTGCAAAGATGTTTTCCCACTGTCATGTCATTTTTCAAGTTTCATGTTTAAGCCACTTTTCTTTGTTTAATGTATCCTCCAACACAGACAAGTAATGTAGTTTTCAGTCTAATTGTGACATAACTCTGTTTTTGTCCTATTTTATTTTTTTTCGAATTTAAATCCACATTTTATTTGTACAGAATGTCAACTTAAAAATATGTGCATAGCCTTTAGAAATCCCTATAGCATGAAACTATTGCAGACAGATGTAAAAAGAGTTTATAAAAGAAAATGTGATCTATAATTGAAAATCAAATAATAAAACAGAATGGCAATAATTTTATACAGAATGGTGAGGTAACCAGAAAGAGTATATTTCTGATCTTATTATTATTTAAACCTCTTTTGAAGACTTTTTAGTGACTGTGCTAAGGTTTAAAACATAACTCTTTGATTAATGAAAGTGTAGCTTCAAATAATATAACATTTTGCCTGCAGTACAGAAACCTTACAACAGCATACTACCAGCCTCTCTCTCTCATAATTTGTACTATCATTGTTAAATATTTCACTTTTAAGTATACTATATGCCCAGAATACACTGCCACCTATTTTTTGATTTAGATAAATAATTTTCTTTTAGAGTGATTAAAATAATAAAACTAATTTTTATAATTAACTTTATTTTTACTATTTTCAGCACTCCTCATCTGTCTGTAGATCCAAGTTTTTATGCAGTATAATAGTCTTTCTATCTAAAGGACTTCCTTTAAAAATTTTTGTAATGCAATTATCCCAGGAATAAATTAAGTTTCATTTATCTGAAAAAATCCTTATTTCATCTTTGCTTTTGAAAGATATTTTGCTGGACAAATATTTCTGGGTTGATTCCCCCCAACCCCTCAGCACTTTAAAGATGCCACTCCATTGTCTTCTGGCATGTATAGTCTCTGATGAGAAGTCTACTGAAATTCTTACACTTCAGGTTTTTCTGTTTCCTCATTCTCTCTCTTTCTCCTTCTGACATTCCCATTCCACATGTGCTAGATATTGAATATTTGATACTCTCCCTCAACTCTGACATGTTGCGATATTTTACTTCACTTTATTACTCTTTTCTCTCTTTGTATCTTACTTGTAATAAATTTCTATTAAGTTATCATCAAGTTTATTAATTCTTTCCTTGTCTACATCTAGTCTACTGATAATCTTATCAAAAGCAATCATCATCTCTGTTATGGTTTTTCCTGTGATTTTTAATTGACTTATTCATATAGTTTCCATATCTCTGGTAAAATTCTCTAGCTGTTTATTATTTTTTTCCACCTATTTTGATAGAGGCTTTCACAGTAATAATCATAGTAATTCTGAGTTTCCTGTCTAATATTTTCAACATCTGACCATATCTGAGTTCTGTGGTTGCTCTGCCTCTTGACAGTGGGTGGATTTTTCTTGCTTTTTTGTATTCCTCATAATTTTTAGTTGAAAATTGGATATTATGTGTAGGACAGAAGTAACTGAGATAAATATTATTTATGCCTGCAAATAAGCAAAGCTCTTCTACTAATTCGCCTTTTTTGGGGGGGAGGGAGGGGGTGGGATGAGTTAATCTAGTCAGGAGTTGAACTGGGTTTCAGTCATGATATTGCTAAGATTACCCTTAGTGCTCCACAAGTTCCAAATTTCTTTAGTATTGCCTTGTGCTTAGAGTGAGATTTTTTTCTCAATATTCCTCTTCTCACCTCAGCTTTAGCCTTTCTATGTGGATACCATGCCTCAGAAAGTGTCTTTCTCTATGCTCTTGCCACAACCGCAGTGGTATACTATTGTAACATGTTATTTGACACTTGCTAACTTGATATCCTAGTGACAGAGGGGAGTTTTTTCTTGTTCTGGTTACCCTCCATCTTAGACAGGTCTTGTGTCTTAGATGTGGGGGTCTTAGGTTTGGGGCTTTTCCAGTGATTCTGTCCCTCCCCAATAGTAGGTGATCTTTAATGATCTGGGTACAGTATGTATTTTTGCTCTTTCAATAATGATGGAAGGCTTTTGCTGTTGTTCTATATAGAGATATGAGAGAAGGATCAGGACCAAGCTTCATGTCCTTTCCACAGTGGTTGTTGCTCTTCTCCCCAAAACCTGTACCTGTTTTCAGTGAGAAACTGTTTTTTTCAGTCTCCTGTTCTGCCCTCAAGCATTCTCAAAAGCACACAGCCTGGTCTGTGCAGAACATGCACATAGATGCAAACTCCCCTTGCATCTGCAGCTCCCATGGGTTCTATACACTCAGAAACCCACTCTTGGCCTTTAAAAATTCAATCAAAATTTCATCTAAAATAGTTTTATTTACTTCTGTGACAGCTCTGTCTTTTTTCCATGCTCTGCCTCAGGTAAACTAGTGCCTTATATTTCTACATTTCGTTGGAGGTGTCTGTCTTTCTTCAGAGTTTCAGCTAATAAGTTGTCCTGTGTTATCAGTTCTCTGATGAGTTCAAAAAAATTATGATATTGAATATTATCCGGCTTTTTATTTTTGTTAGGGTGGCAGCAACATTCCAGTTTTCTATGCTCTAACTAGAAACTGAAGGTGTTTTTGATCTAACTAAATGTGCAATATTATTATTTTTACATCTACGCCTACTTATTATTTAAAAAGGTTTAAGAGAGTTTGTAGTAAGCCCATGTCATGGTTAATTTTATGTGTCAGCTTGACTGGATTAAGGGATACTCAGAGAACTGGTAAAGCATTATTTCTGGGTGTGTCCATGAGGATGTTTCCAGAGGAAATTATCATTTGAATCAGTAGACTGAGTGGAGAAGATTCACCCTCACCTAGTGTGGTGGGCATCATCTAAATGGCTAAGGCCCTGGATAGAACAAAAAGGCAGAGGAAAAGTAAATTCTCTTTCTCTTCCAGAGCTGGAACACCATTCTTCTCCTGCACTTAAACATCAGAACTCCAGATTGTCCAGCCTTTGATCTCAAGGACTTGCACCAGTGGTCCCCCGGATTCTCAGCCCTTCAGCCTCAAACTGAGAGTTACACTGTCAGCTTCCCTCGTTCTGAGGCCTTCATGCTTATACTAAGCCATGCTCCTGGCTTCCCTGGTTCTACAGCTTGCAGATGGCCTTTCATGTGACTTCTCAGCCTCCATAATCACATAAGCCAATTCTGTCTATGTATCTGTGTATCTGTCTATCTCTCTCTGTATATATACATACACACAGATGGACCCCAACTTATGATGTTTTGACTTACTTTTTTTTTTTTTCTGTGAGAAGCAATATATATTCAGTAGAAATTTTATTTCAAATTTAGAATTTTGATTTTTTTCTCAGGCTGGAGATACATGGTGTGATGGTCTCTTGCTATGCTGGGCAGTGGCAGCAAGCCATTCTGTTCACTTTTAATATAGCAGTCAATAAATTAAATGATATATTCAACAATGTATTACAGAATAGGCTTTGTGTTAGATAATTTTGCCCAACTATAGTCTAATGCAAGAGTTCAGAGTACATTTAAGGTAGGCTAGTCTAAGCTATGATATTTGGTAGGTCAGGTGTATGAAATGCACTTTTGACTTATGGTATTTTTAACTTAAAATGGGTTTATTGGGATATAATGCCATCATAAGTCAAGGAGCATCTGTATATCCTATTGGTTTTGTTTTTCTGAAGAACCCTAGCTAATATAGCCCATAAAATAAAAATAATTTGTTGAAGCTTCCCTTTCCCAAAAAAGAAGAAAGAGTATAATAACCCAGACTAGGTTAAAATGCTTACTAGAATTCAGCATTAAGTTTTTTGAGCTTCCTAGTGGCCATGGTAACTGGAAATGTTACAATTATGTGAAGAATACCAAAAGGAGGGAGGTACATAGCTGTAATAGATTTCTGATTAAACCAAAATCATTATAAACATGTAATTAAATCAATTCGCTGAAAAAAATGAAAATATATTTTTCAAAATTGAAATAATCTTCAAAATTTGCGCTAAACCCAATTTTCTCTGGTACGTTATAACAGCTTAAATAACTTGTATTTAAACATTCATTAGTAATTGATCTTCTATTCCTTTTAGTTCCTAAAATTTTGGAAATATTAAAATCACATTTACGTTACCAATGTATAACCAGTTCATGCAATCTTGATTTTGCCAAATTAGTCACCCAAAGCTATCAGATACAGGGACACTTTGCAGACTAAATTAGATGTAAACTCCAGGAAGGCTGGGATAACTCCAGAATTAAATGCTGGTAAAGACTGGAGCAACAGGAACTCTTATTTATCACTAGTGGGAATACAAAATGCTACAGCCTCTTTGGAAGACAGTCTGGCAGTTTCTTACGAAACCAAATATAATCCAGCACTACAATCCAGCAATTGTGCTCATTGCTATTTACCCAAAGGAGTTGAAAACTTATGCCCACACAAAAACCTACATATGATGCTGATAACAGCTCTATTCATAATTGCCAAAACCTGAAAGTAACCAATATGTCCTTCAGTAGGTAGTAAATAAACTGTGATAAATCCAGACAATGCAATATTATTCAACGCTAAAAAGAAATGAGCTATCAAGCCATAAAAAGACATGAAGGAACCTGAAATGCATATTCCTAAATTAAAAGCCAATCTGAAAAGGCTACAAACTGTGTGATTCCAATTATAAGACATTCTGGAAAAGGCAAAACTATGGATATAGTAAAAAGATCAATGGTTGTGCCGGGGTTAGGGAGAGAGAGGTGAACAGGCAGAACACGGAAGATTTTCAGGGCAGTGAAACCACTCTGATACTATAATGGAGACACATGCCATTATAAATGTGTCCAACCCACAGATGTACAACACCAAGCGTGAGCTCTAGAGTAAACTATCAACTTTGAGCGATGATGCTGTGCCGATGTAAGTGAACAGACTGTCCTGGTTTGGTGGGCGATGTTGCAGTGGGAGAGGCTGCAAGTATGTGGGGTAGAGGTTACATGGAACGCTGTACTTTCTGCTCAGTTATTCTGTGACCCTATAAGTGTTCTAAAAAATAAAGTCTATTTAAAGGGGGTGGAGGAAGGAGATGCAACACATAGGCCCAAGAATCTAAACAAACTTTACAACAATCCTTTACCTTCCCGTGGTATATCATAAAAATAGAAAACCAGATTTGAGAAAAACTGATAATTACCTGAACTAAATCCTGCAGTCAGGAATATGTAAAATGCACTTGTAGAATAGTAAGCAGGTAGTCAATGGGTATGTCTCAAATCAGGAATATTTCACACAAGGCCGGAAAAGCAGGCAAATTAGAGCAGATGTGTGGAGTCGCCAATCAGATGTGGCAGTCCCCAATACCACCTAAAGAGCTCAAAGTTAGTGGCGATGAGAAAGCAGTAAAAATTCTGTGCAAGAGAGTGAGATGGAGAAAGTGATCCTTTAAGAAAATGTGTCTGGTGGCCTGTTTGAGACAAATTAAAAGTAAGAGAAAACAGAAACAAGGAAATGAAATGTTAAATTAGCGTAATAGCCTGTGAATAAGGGGTCACGGCCTGAACTAGGATGCTAGCCATGCAAACAGGGAAAAATAGGGACAATTCAGAGATGTTGTAGAAAAGGACTGTATAAGATTGGTTGACTGATTTGACAAGAGTGATAAAGGGAAAGGAGAAATCAAATAGCCAAGGCTTCATGCTGGATGACAGTGACACTGTTTTCTCAGCTGTATCTTCGATCCTTCCTTCTCTAAGAGCTTTCTCTTTTCTGCTTTTAAACTTGCCTGTGCCTGAATTAGCATAAATGTTTGGAAAAGGTAAAAAACATTTATCCTCAAAATGTTTTTGAGGTAAACTCTTTCTGAAATAAGAGCTTGTTTGCCAGCCAAAACTCAATTTGTATTCAAACCGTGGTTTAAACACGATGTCCAAACATGACAGATGTTGGAATCAATTGGTTTGCAAGTCTTATTTTTTTCTCAGCTTCAATAAACAAATTCTTCTTAGTTTACCTTCCATCAAATAAGTACATTTTCCAAATCCTCACAATGAATTTAGAGCTCTATAAAGTTAATTTAAAAACCAAACTCTTAGCCTTGGAGAGCTAAAAAGAAAGGTAATATGAACACAAATATTTTTGAGAAAAACACTTTTAAAAATGCAAGATTACACCAAAAACAAAACAACCCCACCCCCCCCCACACACAACAATAACAGAATTTTCTCTTGCAGTTACCTCTGTACATTTTTTATTAACATTTTTGCCTAAGGTTTCAGATAAATTTTAGAATAATTTCTATAAAAAGTTCCTGTAGGATTTTTTATCAGCCCCTATAAATTACATGATAAAGTTTGACATTTTTATAATACTGTATTCTAACTCAATAGTGTGAAATGTCTCTTTCTTTGTTTACATCATCTGTAATCTGCTAGAGCCTGCTAAAGGTAGTAATGTATTAGTGAAATCAGTCTGAGGTTGTTTCTGTATATTATCATGAATAAGAAATATTTATTCACACTTTTTCTGATAGAGATAATGATAATAATAACAGGCTAAATGCAAACAGAATTGACACATAGGACTCAACCCTGAGGATACCTGGGCTTTCTCTATTTACTCATCTATAAACTAAGGCTCATAATGGAACTTAGCTTTTAGGATTGTGGGGATTAAATGAAATAATATGAGGGTGCTTCAGAAAGTTTGTGGAAAAATGGAATTAAAAGATAATATGAATCTTTCCATGATCTTTTTGAATATCTCTCATGCATGTGAAGTACATAGCCTGGTACCTAGCACATAGTAAATGTTCAGTAAACATGTCTAATGTTATTACATTATCACATCACTTTCATTCATTATCTAGTTATATCAATTTTTTATAAATTATCTCTCCATGTTCACTACCTATTGGGATCTTCATATTTTAATTCAAATTTAGCATGTTCTTTGAGTATCAAAATATTAACCCTTGGTTATATTTACTGCAAATTTATTCCCAATTTTTTTTCTTTTTTTTTTTTTTTTTTTTGCCTTTCAAAAAAAAATTTTAACATAAGAAATTTTTTTAAAAAAATTTTGTTTACTTTTGATAGCATTACTTCTCCTAATCTTTTTTTTTATATTTATCATTGTGCTGAATGTAGAAAAAATCTTTCCTGTTCCAGAAATACACAGAAACATGTTTATTTGGGGTTTTTTCTCTTTTTTTAATTTCTCTGTATTAGGTAATAGCTGGACATTTTACATTTAATTCTTCCATATAGCTGAAATTGTAGAGGTAAGGGGTAAATTTGGGCTAAATTTAATTTTTTAGCAAATATTGCTAACAATACATGTCCCACGTATTAAATAACTTTTTCCTTCATTATTGATCTATATTATATGTTCAGTCTGGCTCACTGACCTTATATAAGATCTAGCTGCTCAAACCCCAACTAGAAAAATCTAGAGTCTGCTTCTCATTCTCCATTCTTCCTCTGGTCTGAGCACTTGGTCTAATTCACAGCCTGAAACTGAAATTTCGCTCTCTCCCAGCAACACGTACTTTGATTTAATTTAGTTTGCAACCTAGGTTTCTGACTTCACTTGGCTTCTACTGATCAATCTGCCCAACATTGCATGTGGTAGTGCCCAAATCTGGTGCCCTAGGAGAGAGCTCAGATACTACCATGTTTACTACTGATTTGGCAACCTTTGGCAGATTCTGAGCTTTTACTTCCTTTCCCCTCCGTACTGGGAGTCCTTCAAACCCACAATTGTATTTGACAGCTTAATTAACTCTAGATTGGCAAAGGTCCTCAAGGCCAAAGCAATGATCTGCTCACCTCTCTAAATCCTAGCTTCTAGATAATGCCTTACTATTCCATGTTACATCTTCATTGCTTTTATGAAAGCATTTTATATTTTATCTGTTAATTTTATTTGTTTTCAGCCTTGTCTTACCAGAAATAGACTCTCTCTGCATCACAGTGTGTCTTTTCAATTAAATGCACATGTATTGATCCCCTATCTAAATTATGTTGTTCAATGCACAAACATCCAGGTACCTAGTGCAGTGCTTAACCAATGGTAGACACTCAAGTAATATCTGATAATGATAACTGATAATAATTATAGAGATAACAGTGATGATGTCAGCCAATCAGAAAGCTTCAGACTACCAAAAAATGGCCAAATAATTCTAAACACTATGTAACATTGACCCTTAAATATGACATTTCTTGTCATAGAGTGCTTTGAAACAGTTGTGATTGTCATATGACTGTAACAAAAGAGAGGATCTACATTTTGTCTATAGTATGCCTATATTTATTCAATTTTTCAAAACATTATAAAGAAAGTGTGAAAGAATTAAGTACAAATATGAAGATCGGGGGTAAAAGGCGGCACCATCATAAATATGATTTTTCTATTCTCCAGCAAGAATTTAGAAATAAATTGCTTTATGTCTTTGATTTCATTAATAGAATGGAGAACTCCCTGATATTACAAATGTTTGTGAAACCATGTAATCATATTTTTATTTATCATATGTCCATATCCTCTGCTAAATGATAAGTCCACAAGGAAAGGGACAGTTGATTTGTTCATGATTCTATTCACAACACCAAGTACATTGCTTAGTATACAGTAGGTGCAAAATAAATTTTCATTAAATAAATAAATGGATGCAATATGTCCATAGGCATAACATATGGTTCTGCCTCAGGAAATATACACATTGATAACAAATATGATTTTGAATATTTCAAAAATTTCAGGATATAGAAGGGATAAGAGATTAATTACTAATGAGTGCTTAAATACAATTTATTTAAACTATTATAATGAACCAGAGAAAATGGTGTTTAGAGAAAATTTTGAAGATTAAAAGTTATTTCAATGTTGAGAAATATATTTTCATTTTCTTCAGACAATTCATTTACTTGCATATTTTTAATTATTTTTGGACCTTAGGAGAAGGTTATTATTACTATAATTTGTAAGCACTACTGTCTACTTTTAAGATTAGAACATTGAGGCATACAGAGGATATGGAACTTGTGCAGAGTCACATTGTTTTTAAGTGGTAAAGCTGGTATCTGTCTGAATTTAGTGTTCATACTCTCCTCATATGTCACAATGCCTCTCTATGAGTGAAACACAAGTGACAAACACAACATATAATTAAATTTAAAGTGCCCAGGAGTGACTGCAAATGATCTAGGAATTTAAAGAATGAAAAAAGTGAAAATAAAATAGGCTCATAGAGGAGTTGGGATTTGAGTTAAGTCTAGAAGTAAAGAAAAGAAAAAATCTCATTTCAGGAAAAGCAACTTCAGAACCCTCATCAGGACTTTTTAAAGTCAATAATTTTTTAAAAATGGGATTAGTTGATTCGCACTATGAATAATGTGGAGATAAGAAATGGTTTACTCACAAGCAGATAACATAGCATGGGCATTATATTGGCATGTGAAGAATGAGATTGATGCAGTCTTGACTTCTGCCTCATAAGACTATACTGAAAAATAATTGAATGGGAAATGTTCAGGACATTCACACAATACTAATCTAAATGATAATACTTAATATCTGAGTCTGTGTTATGCCTAATGATGACTGCATAGAAAAGCATGAAGAGCCAATAACATATTCTGATTCTTGCAAAGAGCTAACATGGTAATTTCACCACTTAATGAGAAGGGGGATGCTAATTGTTCAGTACAAAATTGGCAATGACCTCTACGATGCTTTGAAATGACTGGGCTCTCTAGATTCAGATAAAAATATAGACAAGATTTCTTATTAGTTAAGCATTTCTCTTTTCAAAGCAATGCTTACTGCCATTATGCTGATTTGAGAAACCCCATTCTGACTGTTAATGAAAACTTAATGGAGCTGACATAAGTAAGATGATCTTCAGCCTGCCTTACTTTCTAAATTGCTTTCTTGTTGTTGTTGTTTTTGCCTTCTGGAAAGTTGCTAGGTCGTTGAACACTGATGTTATGTGAACGTGTAGAAGAAAAACTTGTGAACAAAGCCGAGAAGGTGAAGTGTGGAAAGAAGACAGCCAGGCAGATGTGAGGATATCAGAAACAGGACTAGGAAATCAGTAATTTAGAAGTAATTCAGGCAGAGCCGATTATGCTGCCCAATTCCACCATTTAATAGCTTTGATAATTTGGGGGAGTTGCTTAACTTTTCTGAGCAGTTTCTTCATCACAAAGATAGATTATAAAAATAGCATCTGATGCAAATGCTTACTAGGAGGATTGAAAGAGAAAATGCAGCCAAAACACTTAGCATTGTTCCTGACACATAGCTTTCTATTATCACCATCATCACCATCGTAGATATTAACAGGAACAAGATAAAGGTAAAGAAATGATGATACTCGAAAGAAAAGGGAGGAATAACAAGATCTAGTAGCTCAAGGTCAGGCAATGGTCAGAAGTCTGACACCAACAGGTTCTAGAGCCACAAATCACTAAAAGTGAATTTAGAGATTATCCAGCCAAATGTCGTTGGTTTACAAATGAGCAACCCAGCACTAAGAGATGTCTCAATGGTACAACTACTGTACTTTTGAAAACATTCTGGCAGTTTTTTTATAAAGTTAAACATGGACTTGCCGTGTTTACATGCACAACCCCATAATTCCATTATTAAGTATTCACCCAAGAGAAATAAAAATTTATGTCCACACAAAGACTTGCACACAAATGTTCATAGCAGCTTTATTCACAACAGCCCAAACTGGAAACAATCAAATGTCTATCAGCAGGAGAATGGATAAATAAATTTCATACAATGGGACCACATTCGGTAATAAAAAGGAATGAACTACTGGTACATACAACGTGGATGAATCTCTAAAGCATTATGCTGAGCAGAAGCAGCAGTACAAAGCATGCATATTGCTTGATCCTATTTATATTAAGTTCTAGAAAATGCAAAAATCTATAGAGATCCAAAGCATATCAGTGGTTGCTCAGGGCTTGGAGAGACACGGTGGCAATGGTTTGACTGTGAAGAGACACAAGAAAACATTTTGGGGTGATGAAAATATTTCATATATTTAATAAAATGTTTTATATCTTGATTGTGCTGGTCATTACACAGTGTATAAATTTATGAAAACTATATACTTAAGATGCGTATATTTTATTTTATATAAATTATATCTAAATAAAGACAATTTTAAAGAGAGAAAGAGACCTAGCTTGATGCTTTATTCTCTTCAGAAGCAGAGTTAGGATTCAAAGGCAGATCTTTGTTAGTTAGTTAGCTAGTCAGCTAAACTACCAATTACCTAGTGCTCATTAAGATGAGCTTTGCTCAGTAATTAGTGCAACATTCCGCTCTGCTGGCCTTTATTCTGAGAGGTAGTCTGGTTAAATGGCATAAGCCCTGGCTTTGGAGTCACAAGGGTGTAGCTGGTTGCCATGGCTTTCCCTCTTACTAGCTGTGTAACCTTGACCAGGTTGTTAGACCTCTCTGAGCTACCTTCTACTCATCTCTCAATTGAGGATAAAACTCCTGATATAGAATTCCTATAAAGATAAAATGATATGATATAGAAAGTAACCAAAAAATGGTAGGCATTCAATAAATTGTGGCCACAGACCTGGAGCTGTGCCACAGATAAACCTTGTCATGTGAGGTTGTGAAATAGTGCCTCCAGACTACATGAGTGCAACAGGTACCACCCAGTGCCAGGCAGTGTTTTAGACTCTGGGAATTCAGCAGAGAACAAAAGAGCTACATTGTAGTAGAGGAAGACGGCAAATTGATAAGCCTGTATATGTGTAATATGCCAGGTGATGATCAATGCCTAGAAGAAGCATTAACAGAGTAAGTGGGAAAGAGAATGACAAGAATGATAGGGCGATGCCATGTTATATTGGGTGGTTAGAAGTAGCAGATCTACTAACCTGATATTTGAACAGAAAGCTGAAAAGGGAGAGGAAGTTATGCAGAGGAAAAGTCAGATGGAAAGTATTTGAAAAGGCCCTAATGCAGAAGTCTGCTTGGTACATTTGGGGATCAGCAAGATTTGTGGAGCTGCGTGCATTTTTTTCAAGATTTAGAGCATTGCCAGTTATTCATGATGACATGCACAACTTACCCACTGTTGAATTCTGCTCCTCCTGTGTTTGTAACTGGATTATCCACATAGCCACAAATCTTCCTATCTCCTATTGCTATTGTCATGCTTATCTAATGGCTTTGGCGCCCGGAGGAAGTCGTTATCTATCAATGTATACTTTGTAAATAGTAAACACATGTTAAAATAAAACAAAAATAAGTAGATACTAGTCCAAATCCATTGCCTCTTTGCCTAAGAGATATATAAATCCACACACTCCATGTGCTGAGAATCAGCTGAGCCCTAAGTGCCATTTTTCATCAATGTGAGAAGTTAGGTCTTCCATTCCCAGCACACACCCAGGAGCAGGGAAGAAGTTGGACGTGGGGAGGGAAGACATACGTGCTCACTGCTTCTGCCCACTCTAATTTTCTCTGTCTTAAGGAAGAAAAGCACAAACTCCAAAAGCACTAAAGCACCAAACCACTCCTTACATTATCTTAAGAATTATCTGTTAATTTAGCTCTGGTGAGGTGCAGTGAAACCAGAGTCCAGCACCAGCACTGGGAGAGCAAAAGGTGACCGGGGTTGAGGACAGCCATGAATGCTCACTTCCTTGAATAAGTGACACTAAGCCTTGAACACAATTTTGATGACAGCGAGTGATTTCTTTCATTCTGGCTAGTGCTAGTCTCTTAGGTTTACTACCAGGAGAAATCTGCAGAGGAGGACAGACTGGAAATACCACCTTTTCTTCGGGTACTAGCACAATCCCCTTGAACACTGTAACACTCTGGCCACAAACTGGGACACAGAAGAATGCAACCCCCAGAAGCCTCCGGGGTCATTCCTGGGGAACACTAGTCCAAAGCCAGTTATATAATGGCCCACCGTAGTTAGGAAGTGTGAGCAGGGCATTAGCTGGCAGACCACAAAAATCATGAGAAACAAATGCAGCATCAGGGAGAAATATGGGTAGAGTCAGGATCTATCAGCAAAATAATGAAGACATTTGGGGGATTCAAGAGGGCAGTCCTCCTTATCAGGGAAAAACTTCTTTGGTGAAGACCCTTTTAAGAAGCTGAGAAAGCTCCTTCCTAATTCTATTGTTATGTACCTTTAAGTAGCTTTTTACAACTGTTCTCATTCGCTTTGGATGATCTGCACCTGAGCTCTGCTCGCTGTTAGTACAGGTGGTGAAAGTGTCTTTACTAACAGAGTACAGTGAGGAACCCAGTTTTTCTGTGGAGGAATCTTGAGTTTTCAGTCAATTCAGCCCAAAATGTTTAATAAACAGGTTATAATTTATTTGGCTCATGCTGAACCACGAAAGCACCAACTTGAAATCCAAATTTAATTTTAGACAAACATTGAGATAAGGCACTGCTTAGTTTCCTGAAGTTTACAGAGTGTCACCTATAACGGTCCTGCATCTGGGCCAACCAACAGGGGACCTCCCTACTTGTCCTAACTGAGAGTAAAGGTCTAGCAGAAGCTACTGCTGAATTTATATTGATGAGTGTGTGAAGTTATCAAAACCCAGAAAATTCAGAGTATATAAAAATATTATAAAGCAATACCTAAGTTCAATAATATTGCCTCCATAAGAAACACAAAATATAGAAAGTTCTGTATTTTAAAAACTTTAAATCAAAATTAAACATGAATGTTTATAACAATATTGCTGTATAGCAACAGATACTGACAATGCATTTTATATATTTTTAAACACTCCACAGTCCACTTATGAAAAATAGCCCATATTTGTCAGCGGTTTACAGATTTAAAGTGTTGTCAGTGACGTTCGCTCATCTAATTCCCATAAAAACCTTGAAAGGAAAGTACTATTACCACATCAGCCATTTTCCTGAGAAAATCAAGACTCTTAGATGGTAAATTATTTTCCTAAATTTCTCCAGGCAAGCACCAACAGCAGCACACACAAAAGGTCTTGATTCCAAAATCATTTTCAACTTTCCCATTCTTCCTTTTTCAGTAAAACTTCAAATATAATTTGACACAAATAAACCTGATGAGTGAAGACTGTCCTCATATGCAAGGCATATTTCACAGTCATAAATACTAAATATAATTGTTTTATTTATGTGTATAAAAGAGAACAGGGAGAGAGAGAGAGAGAGAGAAAGGGCCCACAGGGGAGAAAACTGCCTCATTTCGTCCCTCTTGCCTTTCTCTGCACACCCCATCCCCCACCCCCAAACTTTATCTTAGAGCCATCCATACCAAGGGATACAAAGTAGAGTGGGGAAACGGGGTTGGGGAGGGAGGTTGGGGATAATTAGGTGGGGGACATGGGGGTGTAATCACAATTTGTGGTAATGGGCATACTGTCAGTGTGGATCTGGCTATCACAGCTTGGGCACGAGTGGTGACAATCAGCTTTGTATTCCACGGATATTCATAATCAATAAAAAATAAAAGATTTTCTGAAATCCATAAAACGGTAGCCTTCAACATTGAAGAGTTTTTGCTGATATCTATTCTAATACATAGGTTCCTGGTGTAAACTAAATAGTGCCATTTAAGACTGTTTTACCCAGGCAAAGATAACTATGCAGGCTTAATGTTTTTATTCATTTTCAATATGTTATTTTTAAGGTATATTATATGTATAGGACAAGGTGTCAGAGTATCCTGATGTTTTATGTTCAGTAAGTTAAAACACAATGCCATGTAGTGCAAAGAGGGTAAAGAAGGTTTCAATTACAAGTCTACCCTGACCAATTGATATTTGCTACCTGGAGCACACATTGTAAAGTATTCTAAGGCCAAGACCAGGACTGATGGAAGGAGTGCAAAGGTTGATTAACAATGTCTGTCATGGCTTCAGCAATAGGGATCCGCACCTACTTCCCATCCTAAACTTATTATATCTTGCCAGACTAAGAGATAAAATATTAAAATGCCATTCGTTACAAGGCAAATCCATAATTTACATGTCAGTCTATAAAGAGATTCACATACTTATTTCTAAATCCCTGAGTTGGACTTCTGGATGGGCTCTGAGTGATGGTTTTAATCAATGGCAGGTTGGGTAATTTTAGAACCTGAGACAGCTCCCGTCTGGCACCTGACTGGGTATTTCAGTGTTTCAGTATGTGTGCAGTAAAGCAGAGATGTGAGGAAGGAGAAAACAGGAAGGGAAAATTGTATTTCAAGACTGACCAGGATATTTAGAGGGGCACTAAATATTGGCAACATCTAATATAGGTTCTGCCGCACCAAAGTTCAACATGTCTGGCCAGACCAAGTGTCTAAGGTCACTTCTCCACTGCCACCTCTGTCCCTGCCCATCCATCAGTGGACTCTCTCTGCAATTCACTGTGGCCCCATTTGAAGACTACGAGGCTCAGCATGAAGGCCATACATTGATATTGAAATGCAAATCAGCTTAATTAAATGAAAATTGCAAATCACTCTTTTTTTCTCTACTGTCCTTTCATTAGGTCCATCCAATTGGGGTCTACTTTTCTGAAGTTGCCTACATTTGCAGAATTAGCCTTTAGTGTTCTTACTGGTTTGGACAGAGTTGGTTATGTGTTTGTAGTTTGCTAACACCTAAAAGACAAACAATATAAATGAAAAGCTGAGTTACTATCCAAACCTCCTTTTCCTTTAAATTACCAAGAAACTGCAAGAGCCTCATTCCCATTTGGCATTCACAAATAAAAGCAAATTCTTTCTAGAAGTTGGTGTGAGGTAATAAAATCATTGAGCTGTACCTGACTTACCTACAGTTTCAGAACTCAATCTCTTGATCATTTGGGCTTTCAAGAACTTTGGTGCTGTAGGTGGTTACAGGAATATTCAGCAGACAGATGTAATCATTCATATTTGTAAAGTTGCTGGAGTGAAAGCAGACCAAGGCCCCCTGCTGTGGATTGTGGATTGAAATATATTTAGCCAATGAAAACGCAAGCCACAGAAAACTCCGTGGAGAGGGGATAGTGTGTGTATTTTGGCCAGGAAATCACTGGGCCTTGAAATGCAGGGAGTCAAGAGGAAAATCTCCTCACTGCAGTCTCCTCCATTACACCCCCAGGCAAACACTCTCATTAATCATTTGCTACTTTCTAGCCCATTATTTGGTGTTTATAATCATATTCCTCATTTCATTATGCAATCATCTTCTGGGTACTGTCAATCCAGAGGCGTGTTGGGAAGGCAAAAATAAAACTAAACCCTGCCTTCAAAAAGAGATCACATTTTTTTGTGGTGCAGAAAATAATGTCATTTAGCCAGGTCTTTGCCTATATGTCCCCTCCTCAGACAAGCCCTCCATCACTCTTTCATTTAAAATGGGAACTCTCTGGATTCCTCTATCTTCTCCTGTGTTATTTTTCTTCACTGCACTTACAACTTACTGGAATTATGATATGTATTTATATACTTGTTTATTGACAGATTCCCCCAATAGAAGGTAAACTCCATGAAGCAGAGATTATATCTGTTTTGTTCACTGTCGTACCCCCAGAGCTGAGAATGGTTCCTCGCATGTGGGAAGCTCTCAATTAATATTTGCAGGATGGATGAATGAATGGATGCATGAGCTGCAGGCAGTTTACATAGTGCTTAAAACTTGGGTTCTGGAGTCAGACATGTGGGTTTGAATTTTATTTATACAGATTATCTTGGGAGAATTATTAACTCACCTAAAGCCTCAGTTTTCTCCTATGTTATATGGAGATAATAACAGTTCATAAATTGGCTGTGTCTGATGCATAATTAGCATTCAATAAATAGGTATTAATATCACAATAGAGACATAGCTCAATACAAAGAAGTACAAAGCCAGAGAATGCTCCAGCTCTGTCTTAAAGAGAAAGAAGGGTACAACCTGCAGAGGTGACCATATATACAAAAGTACATCGTCAGGAAATAATTTGACACTTTTCAAAGATGATCAAATACAGAACCTGAGGCAGCACTACAGTGTTAAATCATCCAAAGCTGTCCAAGAACAATATAAAGACCATGACCGCATCAGAACCTCATAACATACCTTCATCTATCACAAAAAAACAAAAGAACAACAACAAAAAAATCTATCTTGTATCTTAACAATAGGACTCAGCAATGTTGAAAAGATTGGGAAGGTATATAGTATAGTCTTTTCTATAGCCAGACACCACAGCTGCTTTTAAGACTTAAGATAATGAGGTAATGGAGGGGGGTCCTTTAACATTGCTTGACCTTCCTCAGCCCACGCACCACACATCTGAGAGATGTGCTTATGTTACAAAGAACCATGATAATTCAGAGTTGTTGATATGGATCAAACTATGTTCCCCAAGTTTTATGTATTAGAAGCTTGATTCCCACTGTGACTGTTAAGAGGGTGGGAAATTCTATTATGGCAATCTCAAAGTGGGGTCTTGAAGAAGTGATCAGATTCTGAGGACCATGCCCTAATGAATGAATTAATAATGGTGATCATGGGCATGGTTCTGAGGGCTTTATAAGAAGAGCACATGAGAGTCTCTTTCTCTCTGCTTCCACCATCTTACAATGTGATACCCTGTGTTGCTGAAGCCACCACCAAGAAAGACCCTCACCAGATGTGTTCCCTGGACTTCGGACTTCCTAGCCTCTGAACTTCCCAGCCTCTGAAAATGTAAGGAATAAATTTCATTTTCTTACAAATTACCTAGCTCCAGGTATTTTGTTATAAGCAACAGAAATGAACTAATATAGTTGCATAACTCTGTCTTGTGATTCTTGATCTGCTTGCCCTCTGAACTGTCTTCAACTAATTCTGAGTTCCGCTCATGCAATTCAATCTCGATCCCCACCTCTTTCTTCTCTGACCCTGTGGTCCTACAAACCACCACTGGGATTTTAGCCTCCTTTGTTTTAAGAGGACCTTGACTTAGTCCTTTGGCTGCCAGCATCCTTAACTGTGTTGGGAAGAAGCTTCCAGGCCCTACCTCCATTCACAGGGTCTACACCCAAGTAACTAGCTCTAGCTGTCATCCTGGAATCCCATCTGCAATGAAGAGTATAGTCAGGGGGAATGGGCTCCATTCCAGTTATGCCTTTTTATAATTATATTCTAGAACTTACACGGGTTTCCCCTAGTGAAAAACTACCAAACGGGTAAGAGAGACCAAGACCTATACAACACTGTCCCCCCAGCCTTGAAGTGTGGTAGAAACTGAGGCCCAAAAGAGGGCCCCCTAACTGCCTATACTTGAAGGAAGTCCAGTTGGGCAGGCAGACTATGGTGCCCTGACAAATGACAGAAGGGAGCAGGTAAAGGCTTATGCAGCACTCGCCATCAGGGGACTTCAACACAGAGTCAGAAGAGTCCTGGCAGTTTGGGGCAGTCTCACTTAAGGGAGGAATACAGGGCACTGTACTGTTCAAAGAGTGAGACAGGCAAGCTGGAGAAACAGAAAAGGAGATTGGTAGGTAGCAGAGCTCCAGCTTTCTGGTGACACAAAAAGGTCTAGTTTCTTCCTTGAAAGAATTGTCGTAGGACATCAACTGGAGGAACTATGTTACTAAGGAAAGGACTCCATCAGGAGCAGCGCCGGAGCTTCCTGGAAGGATTGCAACATGTAGGTGATGCACAGAGGCAATAGGCTTTGTTCCCCCAAGTCGCCTACTGCATCTCTTTGCTGTGATTTCAAACCTCTCTGTCTCCATTTCCTCATCTTTAAAATACTCTCAGAATAGTTTTCATCCTAATGAGTTTGGAAAGGTCTAAATGATATTTGGGTAAAAGGCTTGTAACAATGCCTGGAATAAATTTTTATTCATTAGCTTTTTTATTTTTATGAATTTTATTCATTCACTTTTATTATTAGCTTGTAAGCAATACAAATTAAGATTTAATTAGTTATTACTTTTTGCCAGCCACTCTTCCAAATCTTTTGTATTAATTATTTCCTTAAATCCTTGAACAACCCAATGAAGTCTGTACTATTATCACCTCCATTGTACAGATAAAGAAATTGAGGCACATTGAGTGAAAGAAACTTGTCCCAGGTCTCACTGTTAACAAAAGGCAAGCTGGGACATAAGCCCAGGCAACCTAATTTCAGACCCTGAGCTCTAAACATTCTGCTCATTCCACTGTCTCTCTAAATAGGGGGCATAGGATTGCCTTCTGACAATTAAGCTATGAAATCAGCACAGAGATATGCAAAATCTCTTAAGGATGCAGGACGGCCATCTGGCCAGGGTAGACCTTCCCTGTAAACTCATTAGAGTTATTAATGTGATGATCTTAAAAGGGTAGTTGGTCAACCATGGAACACAGAAAAATGGAATCCCAGAGACACAGGCTAACAGTACAAGTGCAAACCTAACCAGTGGGGAGGGGCTTTTGGCCACCAGACAAAAACATTAGGTCAGGCTTGCCTGGTAACCCTATGCTAGAGAAAAAGACCCCTTGTTATCTTAATTGGGCCACATTTCTTGAGATTAAGCAATGCCCTTTTTTCTGATTTTACGTTTATCAAGTAAATATCTGATTATTTCGCCTACAAGGAGGCTCTGGAAATTCAAGTATTTTGGTAACTTAATAAAGTAGAATTCTGGTTTAAACAGCAGTCTTTTCTGTTTTTATCAAGTGTGCTCTTCCTCCAAAAATCTACTGTACTCTCAGGTAACACAAAATTAGGTCTTCAAAGTGGAGGGCCAGACATACACAGTAACACACAGAGTCCACTAAGGTGAAGTCTACTTCACAAGGGCTCTTACAGTCAATTGGCCAACCTTCCCTAGGGAAATGCCTCCATCCCCATAGGCTGTCTTCACAACTTCAACATGGTTCAGAGTAGGGCCAAGGCAGCTGCAAGATTGTTAATGCTGCATCCTGCTGTTAGACTAGAGCATTGTAAATCCTTAAAATGGTTAATCCTAAAATTAGGGTTAGTGAGGATGAAACTACACACGGGCATGTGTGGCTTCATAAATTAGCTGTGGGGCAAATAGAAGAAATTGAAAACAGGGGAGGACCTGGTCCCTACTAATTGGGTGACATGGGACATGTCATTTAAGTGCTCCAAGCCTAAATTTCCTCATATAAAACATCACGGATTAAATATCTACTTCACTCACCTACAGGGCCTGTATAAGGATAAAATCACATGTGAAATTCTTTTATAAATTAAATGTAACTATACAATTCAAAAGATTGCTAACACGGATCTTGAATGTAGTGACAGCTCTCATTTATGCAACACTTACACACACCAGGTACTGTTCTAACCGTATTTTGTATTTTAACACATTTCATGCTCACAATAATCCTGTAGTAAATGCTGTGATGTGTCACCCCCAAACTGACTATAGGACCAATACCCTCATTTCCTTAGCTACCCAAGACAGTGTTGGTAACTGACAGCTCAGAGCTGGGTTGCTCTCCAGAAATTGCTTTCAGCCAAAGGGAACCGCTTCAAGGTTATGACTCCTTGCTAGGGGTCACTTCCAATGACCAGCTGCTGTAGGTGAGAAGAGACAAAGGCTCAGCCCCCTTGCCTTAATATGAGACCATCCAGCCCCACAGCTCCCCGTGGGGCGGGCTGAGACCTCTGTTGTGTCTCCATCTCAGCCCAGCTTCTCCCTCTGCCCCACCCTGCTCCTCTCACTCCCTCCCAGTGCAATTCCCGAGAGCCTTCCCCAGTGAACCATCTGTACACAAATGTCTGTCCCACAGCCTGCTTTAGAGAGTGCTGAACTTAGGACAGACACCATGGGACACTGTTATTATTATCCCCATTTTCAAGGGGAGAAGTAACTTGCTCAAGTGCACGCAGCTAGTAAATAGCAGAGCCAAGATTTGAAACCAGGCCATCTAGAAAATGTTTTTACTGTTAACATTCAGCACAGGAATTTCTCTAAGTGAATGGACTGTTTGTGTCAGATGTGTAATTTCATTAATGGTTGGGTTAGAAGCTGAGCCCAAGAATCAATGTGTTACTTGTTGCAACAACTTCAAATACAGGGAAAAGTGACTCTGAAATAAACAGTGACACAAATTTTAATGTGGGTATTTGGGGACTAACGCAGGATGCAGATGAGAAAGAGAGAAAGCAGAGGAAAGGTTGGGCAACTTAATTAGAAGAATGCTGTGGGCTGTGTGATGTGATTCCTCCCTGTGACATGCCTTTGCCCAGACAGCTTCAGTGAAATCTACCCAACTTAGGAAATACTTGGCATTGTGTTCATGTGTTAGGGCTGCCGTAACAAAGTACCACAAATTGAATGGCTCAAGCAACAGAAATTTATTGCCACAGTTCTGGAGGCTAAAAGTTCAAGATTAAGGTATTGTCAGTATTGGTTCCTTCTGAGGATGGTGGGGAAAAGACCAGTTCCATGCATCTCCCCTGGCTTCTGATGGTTTGCTGGCCGTCACTGGTATTCCTTGGTGTGTAGAAGCATCACTCTGACTTCTGCCTTCATCTTCACATGGCATTCTTCCTGTGTCTGCATCCAAATTTCCCCTGTGTATAAGAACAATAGTCATACTGGATTTAGGGGCCCACACTATCCCATCTTAACTATTTACATCTGAAACAATCCTATTTCCAAATAAGGTCACATTCCGAGAAACTGGGCTTAGGACGTCACCGTATAAATTTTTGCTAGTACACAATTCAATCCATAGCCAGTGTAGATTGGATATTCTGTGAAAACCTCTGAAAGGGTTAAGTCCTACATCAGGGTTGACATGGAAACAAAGAAACCGCTTATCTACCATGAGATGTAAAACAACAGGACCAAGAAATTGTGGAGTGGCCCAGAGCTTAGTCAAGTGAAGAACTGGGATTGAAGCAAGACTACCTGTGTCTCAGGGGATGGGAAACTGCTATGGTTTGAAAGTTTGTCCTCTCCAAAATTCATGTGTTGGAAAGTTAATCACCAATGCAACAGCGTTGGAAGGTGCAGCTAATGGGAAGTGTTTAGGTCATGAGGGAGCCTTCATGAAGAGATTAATACCACAATAATAAGGGCTCTGGGGAATGGGTTCACCTCCTTCTACTCTTTTGCCGTGTGAGAAATAGCATTCCCACCACCCCACCATCCCCCACACCCACCCCCTGGCAACACCACCACAGGATGCCAGGTTCAAGGCACCATCTTGGAAGCAGACAATTCACCCTTACCAGACATCAAACCTGCTGGCACCTTGATTCTGGCCGTCTCAGCTTCTAGAACTGTGAGAAATGTTTGCATTCTTTATAAATAATCCAGTTTCAGGTATTCCGTCATAGCAGCACAAAACAGACACAGAGCAGCTAAAATCTGGATGACAGTGTCTTTAAATGAAGTAATTCAAGGGCTACCACTAATTGTCTCCCTTTCTATGAACCAACTCTATCCTCCCAACCTCCTCCCTGAAAGATGATTTACTCCTGTAAATCTTCAGGTCCATTAAGAGGGAGTATTTCTTCTACTTTTTTTTTTTTTTTTTAATATATCTAGTATACAGGGAAATTTCCTACTGGAGATTACTGGAAGATTTCTACAGGGAGTTTGTTACCTGGACTGTTTGTGAACACATATGATTTCTAATAGCATAGCACTGCTATGCCTAGACTGGTACATATTTTTCTTGGTATCTGAATTAAAGAAAAGCTGATAGTACAAGAAATATAGTGGTGTATAGTACAGAAATTTCCTACTCAGATGGTCTGACCTAAAAATCCAGCTCTGGCATTCACTACCTGCATGACTTCAGGCAATTTACTTAATCTTTCTGTGCCTCAGTTTCCTCATCTGTAAAATAAGGATAATAATAGATCCCATCTCAATGCATTTTTGTGAGAATTAAATGAGTTAAGTAAAACACTCTTGTGTAGTAAGCTCTCAGTATGTGATAGCTATTGTAAAATTGCCACAATAGCGACTGTCTTTCATGCTATCAAAATGTAATGCAACTGCACCAGTTACAAGATATAATCAAAATAAGACTTAAAATTAAGTAGAACAGAGTCTGCTTGTAAGATTCATTCTAACTATTGAGTGAAACTTAAATCATTGTTCAGGGACCAGATAATATTCACTGAGTACTTAAGCCATTGTACGTATTTCAGTTTCAAATAGAAACTGCCGGAGCCCGGTATCTACACCATCAGCCAAGGAAACTATATACTCATAAATAAAAAATATTGGCTCAAGCCTCTGATGATAATAATTTAATTATATTTTTAGTCCATCAACATCATTAAATAGACAATCTGACGGTTAAGAGTCTAAATTCTAGGCCAAGATGCAATTTCAGAGTAGCCTTTATCTTTTTCTCATTTTAAAAATGTCTTGGGGAGAAAAAGAATGACAGCTCACAGACAATAGCTGTTATGAAAAGAAGTGGGATAAATGAAACAGTTGTGATGCTGGGCTGGGTTTATACTAAATAATAGAAGACGAATATCTGATTGATTCACCAAGTTTGACTCTTTTGAAGAAAATGCCAACATGACGGGCTTCCTATCTTAGCAAAACCTGTCCATGATCTCAGCTTTATAAATTCTACCATTTAGAAGACAGCAGAAGTTCCTCATCTGCAAAATGAGAAAATAAAAATACAATCTTCAGGGCATCATTGGAGAATCAAAATGAGATCATTTTTATAAAAGTAATTTGAAGACTGTAAAATATATATATAGTAACTATTATTATACATATAAAAGGAGTTATGACTTCTCAATAAACACTAGATGCTATCATATGAAAATATAATACAGTATAATGTTCAAAAGAAGTTACATGTGTATACCACTTAAAATTTTACAGAGCATTTTTATATTGACTACATCTGTTCATTCTTCTGATCACCTTTGAAGAAAGACAGGCAGCTATAGTTATATCTGTTTTCCAGGATTAGAACATTCATTTTCTTTTCTGATCTAAGATCTTTGTTCTTTCTTTTAAGTTTTCTTTAGAAAAGGAATATGCATGTATGTTACCCGGAGCTTTAATCTCTAAACTTAGCATTTCTTCCATTCATTGTGCATATCTTTCTGTTAAGAGTAAAGTAAAAACAATATGAGCTAACATTCTCCCTTCATAAGTGAGAAGCCACAGAAAAGTATGAAGAGGCAGCAAAGCCTATGCCACCCCACAACATCTCACCCACTACCTTGCAGGAGTACCCAAACAAGAGCCATTTATTGAAGTTAAAGCTCTGTGTTCAGAAGGTCGTCATACCAATCAGTTATGCTGCATGACAAAGCACCCCCAAACTAAGTTAAGTGACTCTAATAAGCATCTGTTATTGCTAACACGTTTATGGGCCAGCTGGGCAGTTCTAGTCTCAGCTGAGCTCACGTGTGCATCTGTGGTCAGTTGTGGGTTGGGTAAGCAACTCTGTTGTTCAAGGTTGGACTTTCACAAGTATTTGTGGGATGACTGTATTTGTAGGCTGGTCTAGGTCGACCTCAGCTGGAACAATTGGTTGCTTCTTGTGATCCGTCACCCTCCAGGAGGCTATCCCAGGCTTGTTCTCATGGCATAGCAGGAGTCCGAGAGAGGAAGCAAAAGTGGAAAAAGCCTCTTGAGGCCTGGGTTTCGAGATGGCACACGTTGTTCCCTTCACTGCATTCTCCTGGCCAATGCAAGTCACAAGACCGGCCTAGGGGCAAGGCTGGGGAAAGAAATTCCACCTTCTGGTATGACAAGCTGCAAGTTCACAGAACGAAGAGCACGGGTATGGGGAGAGTTATAGAACTGAAGCAATCTTTGCAAGCATCCTACTGTGGCCATTAATATGATAAATCATTGAGAAGGGAGGCCTAGCATATTAACACACCTATTATACATTTGCATGGGTTAGTTAGTTGTCTCCTTGCAGCATGTTAATCAGGCAAGGGATACGATAATAAATTGTCACAATTTACTCGTCTTTGTATTCCCAGCACTTTTAGCATTGCATCAAGCACATTATAGCTATTCCACATACAAAAAAAAAAAAAATAGTAATGATAAAAGAAGTGATAAGGAAAAATTACTGTTCTAGAAATGGGAATTAGCTGAAGCACAGTTCGATTATATCAAATTACCTGTGCAACTTTGGAAGGGAGTGATTCAGCCTCCCTAGGATTTGGAGAGACAGAGTTACACTGGGCTTTCTCTACATTCTCTCTTTCTTTCTTTAATTTTAAAATAGTAAGGCCATAAGAACTCTAGAAATTATGTATAGCTAACACATTCATATTATATATATATATATATATATATAGAGAGAGAGAGAGAGAGAGAGAGAGAGAGAGAAAGAAAGACTGGCTTATAAGCACATATTGTTGATGTTGGAGACTAGAACTCAGGGCTCACAACTCCCAGCCCAGCCCCATGGATTACTCCAGCACATCACTCCTCAGAGTGTATTCCACAGACCAGTAGCATCTATCTCCTGAGAGCTTAAAGGAGATGCAGAATCTCAGACCTTATCCCAGGCATACTGAATCAGAATCTGGATTTTTAACAAGACCCCAGATAATTCATACATGTATTAAAGGTGGAGAAGCTCTGGGCTTCCTTACAAATGCATGAGGGCTAAAAAAATAAAATAACTTGTTTAGTTAGGGAAATGCTCCTTCGGATATCTCAATACTGAAGCCATTTTTTCCTAAACACTTCTGACTAATTCATTTAGCTAATATCTCCTGAGTACTTACTCTCTCTGATGTGTTGTGGAAATGTAAAGAGCAGGTCCTTGCCCTCCTGGAGCTAACACTCCACAAGGAAGCCAAAGCCCCTTTCTCTTTCCCACATCCTCCTTTCTCCCTCTGTGCCCTCTCTTTGCCCTTTACTTTCCCAGCTTCCTCCCACTCCCCATCTTAATGATTCCATGACTAGGATCTCATTTCTGAAGTTGTTGATTTAAGAGCAAAGTATTTCATTCATTTGAAATTCCAATTTCAGAAAAGTGATTTAAAATGTTGGAAAAATTTGATTTGGCTCACTTCCAAGAAGCTTACATTATAATTTCAGCATGACCCTAAAACTGTGTATAAAAGAAGACTAAAGCACTCGGAACACTACAGGGGGAGTTCTTTATGAATACAGCACAGGTTAGTCAGACACTTTAGATTTAATTTTTTCCTAATGCAGCCTTTTCTCTAGGAAGATTAAAGGTTGGGAAACTGAGATACTGGAACAAAAATGCAATGAGATTGTATTTTTTCTCAAATATTTACAGCTAGCACACCTACATATCCTCTTTAATAAAACATTTATTTTTTTATCAAGGAGAAAAGGAAAAATGTTCAATACCAACAGATTAATTTCATTCAAGAACTCAGCATAAAATGGAGACCATTAAACAAAAATCCACTAAATGAACTATTTTCCGGTGAGTAATATGCAGGATGGAGTCATTACACTAAGCAATTGGATCACAGGTAATGGTTATGTGATGCTACTCGATCCCTCTGAGGCTTATATGCCTGGCCTTTAAGTTCTAGTGTTTGAAAGTATCCGCCTTTCTTTTTCACACTCTCTCACCATCCTGAAAAGCTCTGAGCTTTTTTCATTCTTCTTTCCCCTTGTCTTCTCCCTCTTCAAAGATATTCCATGATGATTCCACTTTTCAAAATCAAGGCTGCTTGAACTTTAGCTAAGAGTAATGAAATTTCACAATGGCAACAACGTCTTCTTTCTGCTCTCTTGGTGTAGTCAGAATAGCAACCGCCCAGTGTGAACAATAGGACTACTTCTCAGTTCTGAGGGATTGGCTGTTGCCGAACAGCAGTGCATAGAAACAACCCTTGGCAATCCCATGGGTGACATTTCTCATTCCTTATCACTCGTGCTGCACACAGCCAGAACTTGATAAGACACCCAGAAAGAAGATAATGGCTGCTATCAAGCTGTCTAGGTAGAAATAATAATAATAATCTGTTTACGGAAGAGCAGCTGTCCTATTGTTTTCAATTTCACGAAATCCCGGAGTCAGATTCTCTCTCCCATGCCAGCCCCATCCCCATTCTTGACGCAAGTCCAATCACTTTCGGGCTTTAATGATGGGCTTTTTTTTTTTTTTTTTTCATGACTTTTTGATGCAATAGACAAGGATGCATGTAAATATCCCATAGCAATATCCAGTCATAGGTTGTATTTAGAGACTAGAGAAGAGGCATTTTAGAGGAAGATGTGTGGCTGGGAGGACTTGTAATGAATATAGGAAAGCCCAGTACACTTTTTAAAATTATGCACAAACCCAGAATTACTGCAAATAAGTAGTTCGGTAAACATTCTAGTTTCAAATCTTAACCCCCAGGTTTTAAAGGTAGGTCTCAATTTCTCAAAGAGAAACCCCAAAGAATTGACTTACGTGGTTGCCAGCAATTCAGGTTGTATCTGTGTTCGCTGCTTTTCATTTGTCCTGAACAGAAGCAGCCTGGCAGTAACGTCATCGTTTTCCTTTCCTTTCAGTCAGATTTGCTCTCCTGGCTGGCAAAAGGTCTCCCTTGACTGAATATGTGGTCACCTTATTTACCAGTGTTCAGATAGAGCATTCCCTTCATGACTGTCATTTTCACATAGGCTCTTCTGGGGATGCTATGTTCCTTTTTTGAATCTGTCCACCCATGTCTGGGCAAAGAACTAAGCAGCCGCAGCCTTCAGGGTGAAACAAACAATTGAAGAGAACCAAATATATGAGTTCCTTTTTCCCTCCAGGCCATACATGGTCAAAACTTGCATTTTCATTTCCAGGGAGAGAGGATACCTTCATCCCTGAAACAGTTATCCCAGAAGGGACCCACCATTGTAGTGAGCAGAGGGCCAAAGGAGAGCAAAGACATGGGCATGGTGAGTGGAGAAAGAACTAGGAAGAATTTCACACTGACTAGTTCTTCCATTCTGTATGACACAATTACTCTCTAAGCCAGATGTCTCTTGGCCTCTGAATATATCCAGGTCTCTTCCTACACAACAAAGACACACCCACCTGAGATCCCCACCCCTCCTGTCTCTCTGCTGAGTGAGTGTCCCACTCCACGGAGGCATAGCTCAAGCACTACCTTCTCTGTGGGGCCTTCCTCTGCCCTTTCCCACCTTCTCCTATCTACCCTACCCCCAACAGAATTAATCATGGCACTTTGTACATAGCTGTACAAAACCCCTTTTCATTCTTTATCACATGCCTTTCTCATCAACCAGAATGTGAATTCCAAGAATGTAAGTCAATGTCTTTATATATTTTTGTTCACCTTTGGGAAGGCAATTTAACAAAGAAGATAAGGGAATGAGTTTTGCATCAGACAGATCGAATGTGAATCCTAGCTCTGACACTAACTAGCTGTATGCCTGGGACTCAATTTACTCATATGTAAAATGGGGCTATTTCATAAAGATTTTTTAAAGGATAAAGTGTGTTAAAATATATGTACCTAAAATGTTTAGCATAATGTTGACATGCCTTAAGCTCTGGATAAATGGTAACTATTATGATTATAATAAACTTGGTATCTCTTGCCACCCCACAGTTGACTATCAGTAAATATATATCAAATTGCAAAGTTGAAAGAACAAATAAAATACACTGACACACACACATATACAGCATATAAAAGCATACTGTATATACACACACGTGACAATATTTCCAATATATATACACATACTATCATCCTCCCACTATAAATTACATTACTGTCTATTTATCTGAGTTCTCCAAGTGGGATACAGTTTATCGTCCTATTGGGGATCCATGTGAAAGGGGAAGAAATGAATCACAAAATAGTCTGCAGGGATTCTTTTTTCCGGCAGTTTTACTATGGGTGGTGGCCCCAAGGAACACACAGGTTTTCCTCTGTGAGTGCAGAATTGGCCACCCTCCTTGTGACACTGAGGCACTGATGGGGCAGGTAACAAGAGCAGCGTGCTTCGTACCCTCAACCAGGCAGGCCCGCAAAGGAAGAAGCAGAGGTGCTGGCGTCTATGTCCACTTGCCAGATGAGTCACAGCGGAATTCGGGAAACAAGATGTGGTTTTTAACTAGCATGTCCTTCTCCCAATAGTCCTTTTTTGCATAAGTTATTATAAATCGTTTGATCTCACACCATGAGTGACTATAAAATCATGGAAATGTCTGGATTCAGACTTGGCGTTTCCCCCATAAGACACCAAAGGGGTTAATGTCTGGCCAATAATCAAAGCCTGGCAGCTCCTACCCCAACATAATGGGCATTGTTGTTCCTGAGAGTTTGTCTGTTTATTCTGGCAGGCTTTACTGTTTGGAACTGATTCTAAAACAGAAAAGGAAAGAGTCAGTCTGCTTTTTAATTTTTTTTCACACACACATGCAACAAAACATAAGGCTGGTCATAGAACTGTTATTTTGCTGGATTTCCAGGAAAGTTGTTGGCTGACTATTCAGAGAAGATGACTTATCGACTTAAAATGCATTTACCTCAAAAGGGAATTCATTTATATATGTATGTGAGACACACAAAATGTCCTAAGGTGGCTGCCTTCGCTCAGATACGGAGCAACGCATTACAACTGTATTAGCTGATAAGTGAACTGTGGCTGGCTCACTCATCTGCATATAAAATCCATTTGCATGACATTATTAATGGGCTCACTCATCAACCTTCCCAGGTCACTTGCAATCTCAGGACGTGTTTGTTACTCCCACCTGATGGGCCCCAGATGTTTCTATCTGAAACCACATGAACATGTCTTGCTAAGTTACCAATACAACAAAATCCCATTACAAAACACCAGGTTCTATTCCAGTGGGAAGAACAATTTTGTTTTTTAATTTCCAAACTCTCATGAATCGATACTTTCGTATCATGCACTTGGATGTCAATGGCACATTAAAGTTTATAGAGGTCTCTAAATGCTTACTCTTTTTTCTGTACTTAAGTGTCATAAACCAGTAACAAGCAGTTTGTAGGTCAAACTAGTCCATTGTATTAGTTAGGGTTCTCCAGAGATACAGAATCAACAGGATATGTTATAAATGTATGAGAGGGGATTAGAGGAATTAGCTCACACTATTGTGAAGAAAAGTCCCACAATAGGCCGTCTGCAAAATGGTTGCCCAAAGGATGGCTCAGTCCAAGTCCAAAGGCCTTGAAACAAGGGAAGCCAGTGGTGTCCTTGATATAAGTCCTGAAACCCAAAAGCTGAAGAGTCTCTAGCTCTGATATACATGGACAGGACAGAAGAGTACATCCCAGCTCCAGCAGATAGAAAGAGAGATTCACATTTTTTTTCTGTTTTTTTTTTTTTTTTTTTCTCTCTCTCTCCATGTCCCAGGTGGATTGGATGGTTCCCACCCACATTGAGGGCGGGTCTTTCCCACCCAGTCCACTCAGGCAGTCATACTAATCTCCGCTGGAAACACCCTCAGGGATACACCTAAAAAGATAGCTTTACCAGGTTTCTCAGCATTCTTTCATCTAATCAAGCTGACACTAGAATTAACCTTCACATCCATGAACCAATCTTTGCTGGGCCAGAGGCTTAGTTATATTGCTGGTAGACCATATTCTAGAGGAGAGTCCACCAACCTTTTCTGTAAAGGGCCAGATAATAAGTGTTTTAGGCTTTATAAGCTATACAGTCTCTCATAACTACTCAATTTTGCTGTTGTAGCATGAAAGCAAGCGTAAACAATACGAAACTGAATTGGTTGTGTTCCATTAGACGTTATTTATAAAAACAGATCACAGGCTGGATTTGGCCCACAGACTGTAGTTTGCTGGTACCTGAGTGATGCTGCTGCTGATGATGATGGTAGTTAACATTTACTGAGGAACTACTATGTATCAGGCCCTTTCTATTCTCCCACTATCCCCATGGGCTAGGTAACATTGTGTTAATTTTAAAGATAATAAAAATGGTACATCATGAAATTAAGAATTTATTTCAGTTTGTTCTGAAAATAGGTGGATTGTCCAGGATTCAGACCACAGTCCCTGGGCTCATACTATACTACATATACTAAGGGTCTTCAAAAAGTTTGTGGAAACATTCATATTATCTTTTAATTCCATTTTCCATGAATATTTTGAAGTACCCTTGTACGTAATGAATGGGTTATCTTTTTCACTATGAATGAAAAGTTATAAAATTCATGGCACCTTGGTCCTCTTCTTTCCTTTCTCATCTCCCCACCCATTGTCCACCTCAGCAGTACCAAGGTCTTAGTGACCAGCCATGCTGACAGATTCATGTGGAGTCAGGTCCATGCATGGATACAGTTTGCAACAGACACGCACATTCAAACATTCACTCATTCAACAAATAAATGTTGGGTGTTCACTCTGTATCAGACCCTGCTCTAAGCAATAGCACTCTAGCAGCAAACAAAATGCACAAGATCCTGCCCTTAAAAAGCTTATATTCTAGTAAAAGGAGGTAGACAATAAGCAAAGAAATAAATATTATGTCAGCTGTGGGGAAGTCAGGGTTTGAAGAAAAATAAAGCAGAGTAAGAGAATAGAGTGACAGGAGACATTTCTCTTTCATTCAGCTCTTTTATCTCTTCTTCAACAAGATATGTAAACTCCAAATAGAGCTGTACTTTCAAATGTATGTACAGTAGTCCTCCCTACTGGAATGGCAGGGGATCCATTCCAAACCCTCGCCCCCCACTCTTGCCCCCATAAATGCGCAAAATCACAGATAGTACCAAACCCTGTGAATACTATGTTTTCCCCTATGAAAAAGTTTAATTTATAAATTAGGCACAGTAAGAGATTAGCAACAGTAAACAATAATAAAATAGAGCAATTAGAACAGTATGGCAACATCACTTTGCACTTTGGGGCCATTGTAAAGTAAAATAAGGGTCATTTGAACACAAGCACTGTGATACTGCCACAGACGGTCTGTAACCCAGACAGCTACAGAGTGACGACCAGGCAGGGAGCGTCTACAGCGTGGACAGGCTGGACAAAGGGAGGATTCATGTCCCATGTCCAGAGAGACAGAGTGGACAACATGAGATTTCATCACTTTTCAGAAGGGCACACAATTTAAAACATGAATTGTTTATTTCTGAAATTTTCCATTTAATGTTTTCAGATTCCGGTTGACTGAGGGTGACTGAAACCATGGAAAACAAAACCATGGGTAAAGGGATAACTACTGTACTAGGTATAAACATATACTTATAGGATGTTTTTATACCATATTTTTACAAATTATTTTCCCCATGACTGTATAAGAAAAGACACTAAGGAAAAAACTAATGTATTCATTTATGCTGCAGATATTTACTGAGCACCTACTTTGTACCAGGTGCTGTTTTTAGTACAGGGAATCCAACAATGAGCAAAATATACAGAGATGCTTGGTCCCGGGCTTCAGTGGTAGCCAGGGGAGTCAGAAAATAAACAAAAAACATAATGAATGCATGTTAGAAGGTAATAAGTACAATGGAGAAAAGAAAAGGCACAGCAGGGTGAGGAGATCTGGAGTGAACAGAAGAGGGCAGGTTGTAATTTAAAAGAGCTGAACAACTTTCCCTCCATCAGGTAGAACACAACTGAACCAATGCCTATTTGAACATCCAGCCCTGGCTTTTAGTTCACTTCTTACTATAGTCAACGTGTCATCAATTAAAAGAAAATACAGGATGTTTTGTGTCGAGTATTCTATTTAAGTCCATAGAAAGAAATGTTATTCTTTCGAAGTCATTTTTGCCCTTCCCTTTCCCTTGCTTCAGAGAAATGTGACGGGCCGGCAGCTGAAACAATGTAGGGATGGGAGAGAGGGAAGGAAGGAACAACCAAAGGCCAGCATTCATGCCAGGGACTGTTTTGACAAGGATATAGCTGTGGACCAGCCCTCCTGGGTCCCAGGTCAGCCTCACTGAGGAACCTGCAGAGGCAGAATTGGCAGACACTGAGCATTTTCAAGCATTTTCAAAAGTGTGACATTCACTTTTTTCCAAAAGTAATGAGATGTTAATACAGGTTTGAATTTTAATCAGATGCAACATGGGAAAAGGGTGTTTTTCTGAAAATGTGAAATATTTCTAGGCTTTTAAGAAAATGTCATCCATATAAAGGCTAACTACTGTTTTACATAGAAAACTGCCGTTCTTCACTGGTTTTTCAGGAAACAGGAAAAATATGATGATACAATGAAACATTACTGCAGAGATTTCTCACTTTCTTTTGAACTTTAATGGTTTCAGAGAGTTGTTCTTTTAATTGTTCTTACAAAACTAAGAAGGCAAGGATTACAGAATTTCAGTTAATAAATCATGAAAACAGATATAACTGAAATCTTTTTCTTGATAAGAATAGTATAAGTTTAAGAGATCTCAACATTTTAAAAAATATCACGTAGCCTTATTGCTAAGAATGCCAATAGCAGTAATTCTGCCTAAAACCAAAAGGAGTTCAAAGCCAAGTTTGCTTGCCTGGAGATGACATGCTTAGTAACCACCACACTCTGTTACCAGCAATGATAATACTATTATCACAGATGTATTGAGTTAATAGCGATTCCATACTTTGCATTTTGCTAAGAGCTTTTACAGAATGTACATTAGCAAACCCTTATCATAGCCATGTGAGAGAAATATTATTCCCATTTCACAGATGAGAAGGCTGGCTCACAGATGTCAAGTAACTTACCTAAAGACATACAACAAGTAAGGCTGGATTCTAATCCACGTGTTTCTTGATTCTAAAATCAGCACTAGATCCCATACGCTCGCCATTTTTCCCCCTACATTCCTCTTTCCTCCCATATTCTCTTCCAGGAGTATGTACTTCTTTTACAATTAAAAAAAATCTTTTCAGAATATAATTGCTATATATTCACTACATTTAGTTGATTCACCAATGAATTCATTCCATAAACCTCAGAAAAAAGTCCTCTGGGTTGTTACAGGGCAGACTGGGTGAAGGGAGTCACTATTATCTCCTTTGGATAAATCAGGCTGTCTTCCACATGACACATCTATCCAACAATCCACTGGTCAAACAGCAGATAAGAACCCCCCCATCCTCAATCCATTTCCTACCCACCCCCCTGAGAATTCTCTGAAGGCCACTAAAACTCAAAAAGACAATGTCAGAGCTGTTGGTGGCTAGGAGACTAGGACAAGGATTGCCTAAACCTCCCTCATTCAAGACTGACTTTTACATTCCTTACAGAAAACAAAGGCGAAACGCATTGAGTGTCTGTGTTTGGGGGATGGACTTCTCCTGCAAGTTTGATGTTTTTCATCTGTGCATTACATTTGGATGCCTGAACATGTGTTTATAACACATAATCCTATTCTTAAACATTCAGAGTTAGAAGACAGCTATATTGGAGGGAGGAACAATTATTTACTCTATTAAAGGAATTTTCACATTAAAATATAAGTGTCTATTGCATTTGTTTGCAAAGTAAATGGCCTGAAACTGAGAGATGCCAATTTTTCTTCCCAGCCCAGACCAGACTAGCAGACTGGAAAACTAAGCATGCTATGGCAAAGGGGAAAGTAGATGGGTACAGTGGAGGGGCAGGGGAAGCCCAGAGCATTTTATTTCATTTTATCTTTATTTTATTTTGCTTTATTTTATTATTTATTTTATTTTATTTTACCAATATACCATGTAGTTGATTTTCATGTCCCTTTACCGATTCCTCCCTCCCCCCATCCCCTCCCACCCATTAACATCATATCTGTTCACTTGTCTTAACAAGTTCAAGAAACTGTGATTATTGTGTCTTCTTCCTCAGCCCCCACCCCCATTTGTGTATTTATTTATTTATTTATTTATTTATTTATTTATTTATTTATTTATTTATTTACAGCTCCCACAAATAAGTGAGAACATGTGGTATTTCTCTTTCTGTGCCTGACTTATTTCACTTAATATAATTTTCTCTAAGTCCATCCATGTTGCTGCAAATGGTAGTGTTTCATTCTTTTTTATAGCAGAGTAGAATTCCATTGTGTAGATATTCCACATTTCCCATGCCCACTCATCTTCCCAGAGCATTTTAAATGGATTTCCACTTATATGCATTAAATGTATCCATTTTTTTAAATTACACATATTATCTATAGAAAAAAATCTTCCTAGGTAATAAACTTGAGTATTTGTATTCATGAAAGAGAACATTTGTCTATGAGTGTCATTTGTTTTGAATCAGAAGCACTTGGGTAGTTTTTAAATTACCACTGCTAAAATTCTGATTCAGTGGATCTGGGGAAAATCCAGGCATCAGCATTTTAAAAAGTTCTTCCCCAATTCCCCCCAACCACTGTACACACATATAAATACATATAATTCTAAAGCACACCTAATTCTGAGAACCACTGGGCCAGTTAGGGGAAAAGGGTAGACATTTCCTTCAAGTAGAGGGAGACAAGGACAATGTTCCATGGAACAACCTGGAGGCAAGGAATGATTCCTGACTTTTCCAAGATACTTTCTGGAAGGGTATATATCCAGCCTCCATAAAGAGAAACTGAAAGCTACAACTCTTTAACATAATATATTTGGTTTATAAAATCTATTCGATTTAAAAATGAGAAGGGCCACTGGAATTCATCTCTTGAAACTATCTCACTTAATAACCTTGGCCCTAACCTTGCACTAGCTTACTCATTCTCCATATTCTTCTTATTGCACTTTCTGACACAGAATTTCAGCTGAAGATCAATAGATGCTTCTATGAAAAACAAGACAATGAAAAGCACTAGCCCTTCTCGATGCTCATTAAACAAATGTGCTCATGTGTACTACATTAGCCAACTTAGGCTGCCACATACAAAATACCATAAACTGGATGGGCAAAAGAACAGACGTGTGTTTCTCACAGTTCTCCAGGCTGGGAAGTTCCAGATCAAGGAGCTGCTCGATTCCATTCCTCCATGAGGGCTCTTTTCCTAGCATGCAGACAGCTGCCTTCTCACTGTTTTCTCACATGGCAGGAGAGATACAAAGCATGTAATTGAGCTCTGGTCTCTTTTCCTTTTCATATAAGGACACTAATCCCATCATGGGACCACACCTTCACGCCCTCATTTAAATCTAATTATTTCTCAAAAGCCCCATTTCCAAATATCATCACATTGGGGGTTAGAGCTTCAACATATAAATTTGCAGGGGCACACAAACATTTGGTCCATTACATACAAAAGAATAAATTTTATATTCTTCAGAATAGAGGCCATAAGCTCCAGCCTACACATTGATGTGCCAGGTCACTGTTCCCCTCAAATGACTCACTCCAGGTGATAATGTCAACTTATTTGAAAAAATATAAATCAATCTTTTTTTAATAAAAAAAAAAAAAAGATGCTGGTGTCAGTTTCTACTAATCAAGCATTTCCATATTTCTAAATTTTTATATATTTCTAAATAATCAACAATTTGTAGGAATAGAACAATAATAAAGAATAAAATTCCAGAATCCAGCACACAAGTTGTTAGTTACTTGGTGACAATTGCTTTATTAGTGACATCAACTGTTCAAACTGAAGCAGGAAAGAATGAATGAAGTTATCCAACCACCTCTTAATTCTACAATTCTATCAGCGAATTATTCACTCTGCTTTATATAACTATCTCTTTCTCTTTCCTATTTCATTTTTTTCTTTCAATGCAGACACCCTATAGTACATATTTTATAAAAGTACTATGCTGGCTAGTAACCTTGAAAGATATTTTTATTTAGACATGCCAAGGATAGAACTATTCTCTTCTCCTCCTATATTTCCATTAGTTAATACTTAAAAAGGCTGATAAAATAGTGTATGCTCTGTTATTTTATGTCATTTTATTATCTGCTTGCTTCTTTCCAGCCATCACTGGAAAGATTTTGAGCATAGACATGCTATCAGATCTGTACTCCTGGAAATAAGGAGTTTGTGCAGTGAATAGCAGTTACATTCTAATTATATTAATTCAGACTGCAATTTCTTTGAAATATAAAGGACCTGCTGTCGGGGTGGTGTGGACAATGGAGGCTGAACATGTCAACGACATGACAAATTCCTCGAGCAGGGTGCCAGATGTATTGTTGCCCAGGATTCTTTTCTGAGAGCAAATTCAGTAAGCACTATCAGTGTCAACTCTGGAGTAAGGAATTGGTTCATTTGTTATCTTTCCAAGTTGCAGGTACATCTGCCAGAAGAGTCTGCCAACAGATGAATTGGTAATTAAAATCATTTCCGTGGTTGGAGGGAATGATTCAGAAATTGTTCCTCTTTTATTTCTTTCTTTTCCTGTGCAGAGGAAAAAATACTCTGGTAAGTATTGATATGGATTTGCCATGAGGAATACTAAACTTGTGAGATTCATAGTGCCTTGTTAACAAATTTAGTACTTGATCATCTTTACAGCAGTTCTTATTTAAGATTTTTTTTCCGGAATTTTAAAGTTCTGTTCTTTGTTCACACTGTATTCTCCCATGTCTTATGAAAGTTCTTTGCACATTTAGCAAAATCTAATATATATCAAATACTCCTAACAATATCACTCAGTTCACAAAAGAAGGTATATTTTATCACTTCTCTATGTCAGCTACTATGCTAGAATAAATAATAAATAATTATGATAGATAAAATAGTACTAAAATTCATAATAAATTATATAATGTGAAACATTACCAGAATGATACATAAAATAATATTAAAATTGATAGTAAATTACATAATATGAAATAGTACTTGCCCATAGTAGTTTCTCAACAAATATCATTTTTGCTCTTCTCTTTCATGTCCAGAAAGATACTACTTTGACATCCACATATTTATGCTACAACATCATTGATAACAAAATCAACTAACATGTATTGAGCATTTACTATGAGCAATCTAAGCATTTTATATGTACTTGTTTATTTTGTCCTTACAAACCTATGCTGTTTTATCCTTGTTATACTGTTGAGAAAGCTGGAGCACAGAGAAGTAACTTGCACACACTAACACAACTAGAAAGTATCAGAACTGGAGCCTTGACCCAAGCAGTCTCAAGCCCTCAAGCTTACTCTCTTTCCAATAACATCATATGAGACCATATAAATAAATTAACTGCAGTAATTTTCCTGGACTATGCAACAGGTCATTAATTAAGGTTTACCTTTTCATACTTGTTTGCTCACTGTTTTTTCTTTTCTTCCTCCTTTCCTTCTCCTTTCTTCCTTCTTTTATTCCTGATCTTATGTTTGTATAAATATTTGCTTCTGTTTTTCTAGCAACAAAGCAAGATTTTCTACCATCCTCATAGACTCAGAGGAATCTTTACAGGAGTCAATAAGTAGAAAAGACTGTTTCAAGATAAAATTTTAAACCAACTTTGGAATTATTTCCTTAAAATCAAGACAACAAAATAATGCAGATTTATAAACATTGATAACCCAGAAGTTTATCATCATGTTATTATCATGTATGCGTGTGTATAGATATACATATGTGTATATGTACATACATATATACAGCTATATATATATATATATATAATACAGCATTGGAACACATCAAATGTGTTTAACTTCAGTATATGAATTCTTAGTGATATTAACAAAAACAACTCATGTTCGCTTTAGAGGAGAGAATCAACTCATTATTCTGCAAACTGGCAGATGAAGAAAAAGGACAAAGCATTCACCCTGGATTTCTTTTACTTCAGATAACCATATAGGTAATAAGGAGGAATTTCTCCTTATAGAAGCATCCCAGTAAATAAAAGAAAAAGAAGACATTGGTGGATACGTGTCATTATACATGTGTCAAAAACAATAGCATGTACAACACCAAGAGTGAACCCTAATGAAAAGATGAACTTTGAATAATAATTATGTGTCAGTGTAGGTCCACCAATCGTAACAAATGTACCACTCTGTAAGTGATGTTGATAGTGGGGGAGGTTGTGCTTGTGGCGGCGGGGACAAGGTATATGAGTATTTGGGGTACTTTCTACTCACTTTTGCTGTGAACCTAAAATTTATCTAAAAAATAATGTATTTTTAATTATAAAATTAACATATCACCACTTTGCAATAACTGATGAATTAATAGATCCAGGCAAAAATGTTTAAAAATTGATAACTTCACATGTACACACACATTTCCACTTTGGAAGACTGCTTATGAAGTAATCTTCCCAGAATGAAGTAGAAACCAGAATCTGGTAAAATCTCTAGCTCTAACTGTGAGTTTACAGGAAGTACAAAGGACAAGATGATGAACACTTCAGGGAATGAAATCCAATCAATTTTAGGTTGTTAGAAAATCTTCAGAGAATACAATCCCATTTCTTCAACTAAAAATTCCAAAAAAAAAAAAAAAAAATCAGAGATGAGGAAGGAGCCTACAGATTAAAAGAGATCCTAGAGACATATCAAGCAATCACAGCATATAGACCTTGTTTGGATCTGAATTTGTTTTTTTAAAAAACTAGATTATAAGACAATTGGGGATATGAGCATACTGATTACATATTTCTTGATATTCAGAATTGCTAAGAATGTTTCTAGGTGTAATAAAGGTATTGTGGTTATTTTATTTTAAAGAATCCCTGTCTCTTAGACCCACATACAAAATGAAACGATGTCTGGGAGTTGCTTCAAAATAATGGTGTGGGGTAGGTGCAGATGAAGAAGATTGACACTGAATGGGTGAAGTAAATAGGCATGATGGTGCATTATGCTACTTTATCTTCTTTTGCATATGTTTGAAATGTTTTATAATAAAAGTTTATGTAACTTGGAAATTTACTTAACCTGTTTGAGCCTCAATTTCCTCATATGGGAAGCAGAAATAGTGATATCACAGTAACAATAATAGCTCCTGTAGGTTCTTCTGAAAAGTTAGACAGTGTATTTAAAGCACCAGGTACACAGTAGATATTAGAGAATTTTCTAGGAACTCAGTTTGATCCACTTATTAGTGAATCGCCTGTTCTGAACTCAGTGGAGTTTCTGCACTGTCCCTGGAGCTTAGCAAGACTGGAGAGGGCAAGCAAGGGACAAGGAAGGCCCATGTCCTCAGGAGTCACCCTTTCAGTCACCACAAAGATGCTGGTTGGAAATCTGTGGCTTGGTTTGGTTTGGTTTTAATTTCAATCTTGTACTGAGTTACTATTTTTAGATTTGCTGATCCTGGAATATTCACGTAGGCACCTTGGTTTTGCTAAATATTTACACAATTCCAAGCAACTCCAGGGGCAGGGAGAGAAGGTGCAAATATATCATATCTCTCAAAGCCATTTACTTGGACTCCACCCTCCTTCCATAGGCTTTTTTCTTTGATGAAACATCAGAAGTATCAGATTATCTTCAAAACTAAATAATTCTAACACCACCAATTTCCCCAACTCACTGCAACTCTCCCTGATCACTCTCGTTTTTCTCTCCTCTCTGTACTTACTCTCACAAACCTCTGTTTACAAAAGACCAATGTTTAAAGGAAAAAAATAAAAAGTGGAGCCCAGGGGCCCTGCAGCCGGAAAAGATTAGATTGCACAGAGGCACAGTCTGCTCTCAGAGACGATAAGACCTGGGTAGTTTTTCAATGGCTGAGTTTCTTTGGCTCTCTGGGTCGAATCTGTCAAGAGCTGAATCTGGACTCTCTCCAGCTCATGCCTGCATGTCAATTCATCTTATTTTTAATAAAGCCAATTCTTATTTTTCTAACTTGCTTCTAATTCTCAAATGTAGCTCCAAAGAAAACAGAAAGTAATTAAAATGTCAACACTTCCCTGAAAAGGAACATAAACTCTCTTTGGATTTTCTTCCCACTGGAGATGTTGCTTTTCTCCAGGGACTGTTCAAGGCAACCAGCAGTCACCCATGGCAGGGCCGCCCTCTGGGCAATGCACATAAATCCCTTCTGTCCATTAGTTTGTTTGCATTTCTTCTTCTCCCTTACCATTTTCCAAATGGAAAGATCCTATAAATGAAGTACTTAAGCCTGTCTCTTATAATGGACTAATATCTACTCCATTATAATATATCCAAATTTTATGCAATATGAAATAAGCTCCAGCAGCAATAAGCTATTTGATCTAACGTGAAAAAAGTAATGTGGAACCTAACAGCTTATTATTCAGTGCAATGCAATAAATTAACTGAGCACCATTTTGCATAATGAGCGCCTGGTTATTCCTTTTACCTTCATTTAGATTGGTTTGGGTGGATTATGACTCTCTTCAGAGTTAATCGGGTTTATGGGAAATAGCTTCTTTTTTAAATGTACTACATTAAAGACTAAAATAAGGGAGAGGAAACATGTGCTATCATTTTGTGATTTGTGTTTGTAAGGCTAGTCCTTCAGAAGAGAATTCCCCAATAACAGGAAAATGTTATGACCATTGGCGCAAGAACTGTTCAATTAGGGGGAAATAAATGTTTATCTCCCATTCCAGCCCCTTTCCTACTTTCTTCATGTAGATTCCTGGCATTTCCTTGACTTGATTTTGCAAAGTATTTTCAGTGAAAATCTTGGTTCCATCTTTCCAGCACCACTGGTCAGTGACTGCAGAGGCCAGACCTCCCACCAAAGGTCTCCAAAATGCATCAGTGTATCAAAATGCATACAAGCAACAATGGCTGCCACAAATTGTTATAATTATCATTTTTGTGAACTGAGCATGATTCAGGCACCTCTTTAATCTTTACAGTTGCCCTCTCAAGTAGGTATCATCATCCTAATTTTAGAAGTGGAAATGGAGTCTGGTAGAGATTAAATATCTTGCCAAATTTGCACAGCAAGTGAAGGGGTTGCATCTGAATAACCTCAAAAATCTGTGTAACATGTTACATTATCTGCTGAAAAAATTATTAGCAAAATAGTATCTGTTTCTGCATTTCTGTCAAGGGCAGAACAACACAAAGTGTGTGCTCTACTAGAAGTGAGGCCGAGCATTTATAATCACATAGATGGAGTTATTTTTACAGTACTTAAAATAGGATAAATATGTGGTCTGCCAAGTCTGCCTTTTACAAAGACATTTGCATTTCTGTTCTGGATTACGAACTACTTGAGGCCAGGATATTTATTTTCTACATAACAGGACATCAGTGTGGTATGGTATTTGAGTCAGAAAACCCTCAGTTTTAATTTTGGCTCTACTTACCACTAACTGTAGAGAGCTATGGTCTGCTTAACACAAAAAGTAGGTAAATATACTTCAGAGAGCTGTTGAAGAGATTAAATGAAATAAATTATACAAACACATAGCACACGTAATGGATCAACTAGAAGTAGAACTATATTCTACTTCTCTCTCTCTCTCTCTCTCTGTGTGTGTGTGTGTGTGTGTGTGTGTGTGTGTATACCCATTCCACCCCCAGTATCTAAACATCAGTTTTTCATGTATGAAGATATTCCATTAAAATGTCAATAGGACAAAAAAAGTGTTGTGAATAAAAGATACCCTGAATGAAACTCTTCTTCTTACAGTGATTCTCTTACAGTGATTCATTGCCACACACTTACCTATCTCACCAAAATGATATTCTTAAAAGATGATTTTAATTCCAAAACTTGGGATAATAAAATGAATGAAGGTAGCTGACATTCATCTCTACATCTCTTTTTTCTTCTAAGTCCTCCTTCATTCCTTCACTACAAGCCAAGAAAAACAGCAAAAGGCAAATCTTGTTATTCAAACATTTAAGGAGAAATGGAGACAAAAATGAAGGTGATGTTGGCACAAGAAAAAGATTACATCACAAAACTTTGTTATAGTAAAAGTGGCTTCAAGTTTTAAAGATACATAAGAGGAAACATTTTTCTTTGGAAATAGTTACACTTTGTTGGGCTCTGAATGAAATGCTTGATTAAAAAATTATATACAATGTTCTTTAATGAATGACAATGTATTTCATCTTTGGTTTATAACATCTTTTCCCCTGAAGAACTCAAAGAATTTGAAACATTTCCTTGAGTTAAAATGAGAATTTTTTTTTTTTTTTTTTTTTTTTTTTTGACCAGTAAGGAGATCACAACCCCTGGCTTGGTGTCATCTGCACCACGCTCAGCCAGTGAGCGCACCGGCCATCCCTATATGGGATCTGAACTCGCAACCTAGGCGCTACCAGCGCCGCACTCTCCCGAGTGAGCCACGGGGCAGACCCAAAATGAGAATATTTTTGATAGATTTTGAGTTGTTACAATGGCAGATCAGAGAGATTAAGTAAAATATACAGCATCACACAGGACATTAGAGTCAGAAATTCAAAACTTTGTCATTGAGAGAGTGGCAAAGCTTTTAAATGAGAAAACAGCAGATAATTTGCTGGGTAGAGCACTTGCTTGAGGGCAGAAACTTTGCTCTTGAGTGTTTCTCTCCATGCCCTAAAGGAACACACAATCTAATTAGATGTGGGAGGCACTGGGGCACATATGAACTTACAGGAACTTAGCCCACAACCTGGAAAGGGGCACAAAAGTGATGCTTAAGGTGAGCCTTGCCGAATGAATAGGACTTCTTGAGGTTAACACCGTGGAGCTGGGGTGGAGAGGGAGGCCATTCCAGGCACATGGAAGATTGTGGAGTGGCTGAAAATATGCATGTAGACAGGTTGTGTTGTGAAAGATGAAGGAGGTAGGAGCTAGATCGTGATCGGGCTTGCCTTTTGGAAAGATGAATATGGCAAGAGTAAAGGAAGGAGCTGAAACTGGGACAAAGAGATCAGTTAGGGAGCTCTTATCCTCATCAAGGGCATTGACAGGGAAGTCCACACTGTGTCACTCATGTGATTTGAGTTATGCAATGTGGATTCTGGGCAACTAGCCTGGATCACTCACCTGAGACGGTCCTTACTCTGCACATCACATTCTTCTCACATCCAAATCACATTCTCATCCCAGCAAATTACAAAGTAAGTTTATATCTTTGGGATTACTCTAAATGACAAATCTATGCAAGTCATGGTTGAAAAGTAAAGAAAGCTGAGGACAGGATCCTGGAGGACTCTTATGAATAAAGAGGGGAAAGAAAAGAGGAATTCACAAAGGCTACCTAGAAGGAAAAGTCAAAGAGGAAGAAGGAAATCCCAGAGTTCAAAGGTGGAAGTCACACGAGGAGGAGTATGTCAGACACAGGAAAAGAAAGACATGGGCAACCAGAGCTGGGAGGAGGCCACGTGAGAAAGGGCAGGCAAAAGGGCCTGCGTCTAGAAGAGCAGAGTTCATGGGGCCATTGGTGGACTGGACAGAAGAGTGTGTGGCGTAAGGGTAGAGAGGTCCTATCACAAGTAAATTGGGGATGGTAAAGGGGAGAAACAGCACCTATGGAGCATCTTTTTAAGATGTTTAGTGATGAAAGGAAGGAGAGAGAGGGGCTGTAGCTGGAGGAGCATATAGAACAAAGGTAGAAACTTTTTTCATTTTGTTTTTTTAAAACACTGGAGAGCTTTGAGCATGTTTAGTGATGGTGATGAGCCTAAGAAAAAGATACAGTCTGGGAATATTCTGACCAACAGAAACGTAGATGTTAGAAAAGAGCACTTTGGGTGAGGAGGGAGATGTTTATGAAAAAAGAATTTCATCAAAAGGAAGCAAGGACAACCCTGGTTTCTGATGATAATATACAAAACAGCCCAGTGGAAATAACACTTCAGGCCCAAAAGAATCAGACACATCCAAAGTCAAATCCCAGCCTTATCTCCTAGGGTCCCCCTTGAACGAGCACTTCACCTCTCTAAGACTCCGATTCTTCATCCACAGACAGTAATAAACACACCTACCTTCATGAGTCAGGTGAAGGTTTCAATCTCACTGCTCCCTGCTGACACTCCCTATCCCTTTCTCAGCTTTATTTTTCTCCCTAGATCTTAAAACTTTCTAATGTACTCAATATTTTAGTTATTTACCTTGTTTATTATCTGTCTCTCCTTTTAAAATGCAAACCAAACAAGAGTGCAGATTTTTCCAATTTTGTTCCCAGCTGTATCCTCAGCATTACAGTGCCTAGCACATAGTACATTCTCACTAAATAATTGTTCGGTGAATAAATGAATTAATAATTAGGATGCTGCAGAGCAGTTCCTCAACTTCGGCACAATTGACATTTGGAGCCAGACAATGAGATTTGCTTGGGGAATTGTTCTGTACCTTGTAGGATGCTCAGCTACATCCCTGACCTCTAACCATTGGATGCCAATAGTACCCTACCCCGAGTTGTCACAAGTGAAATTGTGTCCAGACATTGCCAAATGTCCACTGATGGGCAAAATCATTTCAAATTGAGGATCTCTGCTACAGACTAAGTGCTAACCATGGTAGTTTTTAGTATTATTATAATGGGGGAAGGAATGCAAGACGAAAGTAATACTTGGTCCCCATAGTCTCTCACAACCTGCTTAATTGGAAGTGGAGAAAAATACAGCTGCTTCAGTGGTACTGGCTTCATAGAAAAGTGACATATTACTTATTTTACCAAGAAAGTTGTCTAGAAGAAAACAGCTCATAAATCAAGAAAGTGCCTCCTTAGCTTCTCATCTTTTTTAGTTGAATGTGAGATATTTTCTTCCTGATCACCTCTCTGAACAAACAATAATGACAGAAACAGTTATCCCTATCCATATAGCCTTCTACCAGCAAAGCTAATGTGTGATAGACAATTTACGGGCCAGCGCTTTAAAGAAAAAGATGTCTCAGCCTCCACCTTCTAATTAATAAAGGACTATAAGGAGGCAGAAGATACAGCTGAAGCTTTCCTCTTTAGAATTATCTTTCCCTTCAAATTTTCCATTATTACCACTCCATGCCTTTGCTTTCAAAAGAAACCAATTGTCTTGTATTAAAAGGGCTAATCTTGACCTCTCAGAAACATGAGGACCTCATAAAATGGAGACTCTTTCAAAATTGCTTTTGAGAACATGAAAAATAAAATGCCAGGAAAAGAGCCAGAAGGGACTTGGCCCCAGTTTCTCCCCTTAAATACAGACGTCACTAACTAGGACGTAGTCAGCAGACTAGCAGAGAGCTCATGGTTAGGACAATGTTTTAGTCCGTTTTGTGTTGCTATAACAGAAATACCCAGAAATAATTTATAAAGGAAAGAGGTTTATTTGGCTTACGATTCTGGGACAGCTGCATCTGGCATGGGCCTCAGGCTGCTTCTGCTCATGGTGGAAAGTGACAGGCAGCCGACGGGTACAAGCAGATCACATGTGAGAGGAAGCAAGAGAGAGAGAGAAAAGGTGCCAGGGTCTTTTTAAGCAACGAGCTCTCACGGGAACTAATAGAGTGAGAACTCACTCATTAAACCCCCCTCCCCCAGGGAGAGCATTAATCCATTCATGAGGGATTCGCCCCCATGACTCAATCAGTTTCCAACACTGCCACATTGGAGATCAAAATTCCACATGAGTTTTGGAGGGGTCAACACATCCAAACTCCATCAGACAACCATATGTCTGAATTTGCCTAAAACATTCCCAGTTTATGCCTGCTGTCCCAGTGCACTAATTAATAGCAGCCCCTTGAACGCTCAAAATCTCTGGGTTTGAACAATGAAGTATATGGTCACGTTGCTCAGAGTTAATTAGCATTTCACTGTCGGCACAAAAGAAAGGCAACAGAGGGATTTGTTGTGAACTGGCTGCCTGCCTTCCTATCTCTGAGCCTTAGACACACCTCAGACTTTTCTCAGCACTCGATGGCAAGCCCTAGCTGCAAAGGTACTCCTTTCTTTAGCACAAGCTCAAAGATAAACTATCTGTGAGTCAATAAATGAATCAGTCTTCCACCTGGCTTATTGATCTGTATATCATTTCTCTCCCCACTCCTAAGAAAAATAAAATGGTAATTAGGTTATCATGTCTGGCTTGCTTAGGTTTTCCAGAAGGCATTTAGATTCAAAGAGGCCGAATGGTGTCAGAGGTCCCTCTTCAGCTTGGCCTCTGATTCCTGCACCTGCTGAAAGGGCTACCAGACTGCATAGTGCTGGCCAGATGAAACCCAGAATAAGAGCTTCCTTGCCCCATAGCTCAATACTCCTCCAGTTAGGGTAGGGGTGATATTTAGAGACAGACAAGTCACCAAGATTGTCCCACCTTGTTACTAGTAAAATAAGCCTTTCCTTTTCAGGACCAAGAACACAGCTCATGAGACTACACAAAGAGCAGGGATTAGCAACTTAACCATGTGCGTATCCAGATCAGGTGTCCAGGAGGTGGGCAAAATACCAGGGCTGTGCTCCAAAGCCACGCTGAAAATGAGAGGAACTGAGAACTCACTAACAGTGGAAGGGTAGCCTGAGATTAGACAGCTTCTACTCCGTGGGCCCCAAGCCCAGTCAGTACCGAGCAGTCCTGCTCACCCCCGCCTCAATGCTCCGCATTCATCTCTTCCAGCTCCAGGGTGAACTGCTTTCGACTTCTCTCATGTGTTATAGTCCCTCTCATCTTAGTACCTTTGTGCCTATAATTCCTTAGAACACACTCCAACCTCTAATTTCCATTTATCCCTCAGCTCTCAGTGTAGATGCAATTTCCTCCGGGAAACCCTCTCTGAACCCTGAAGATGGAATCGGGGGTCCCTCCTAAAACATCTACTCTGTATTTCCTGTCAAAGGACTCATTACGCTTGGTTACAATTGTCTGATTATTGATCTGGAACTCTTACTAAATTGCAATCACTTTGAAGTTAGGAACTGTGTCATGTTCTTTGCTCCCCATTTTCCACCTGAGCAACACACACAATACCTGGTACATAGCAGGTCCTCAAGGAACCCATGTTGAATGGTTATGTGAATGAAGGACACATTTCACTTTGGTGGCAGGAACTGTGGAGGCCGATGGCTTGAATGATAACACTTGACAACTAAATAAGTAAAAACTTACCCAAAAGATATGCTACAGAGAGCACGTGAGATTTCCAGCACCTGGTTGTTTATGTCCTCTACCATGTGCCAAAGTTACGGTGAAAATTAAATTAGGTAATGCACATATGTGCTGTTTAGTAAATAGGAGCTAAAGTCATTCTGTTACATAAGCCTCACTATAACGCTGTGCTGTATTATTATCTGCCTTTTTACGCCTTAGGAAACTGAGCCTCAGAGAGGCTAATGTGATTTGATAGAAAATGGCAAAGTGAAGATTCCAAATAATAACTGCCTGTCTCTAAAACCCAAGCTCTTTCACTATAGCACCTGGACTCTCTGCAAAATGAATGGAAGAAAAGAATGAAGGATGGAAAAACAGAAGGAAGGAAGGAAAAACAGAAATAAGGAGGGACGGAGGGAAGTAGATGGGAGGGAGAGAGAGAGAAATAGAGGAAAGAAGGAAATAAAGAAGGAGGAAAATAGGATTGAGATTTTTTAAAGAAAACTTACCCAAACCTAATCCTTGCAAAATCTGCAAACAAGAATCATTATATTGCTTTTCATATAGCATCCAAGCTTTAACTGTTACGGGTATGACCTGTGAGGAAAAATTATAAAAACAAACCATCAACATCTCTGATGAAATTACACCGCCACCTCACTTGGGCACAACAGCGCAGCATGTGGAGACTAAAGCCCTGTCCACACTGTCCCTGCCGGCCCCAGTGGCCTCAGTCAGCACGTCCAGAGCCCATTAGTTCTGTCCTGATTCTGACCTTGCTCTGCTCATGGGTTGAGTCACCCCATCCTCACGGAGGATGATGACTCAGGAAGCCTGGCCAAGTACTTCAGCAAATTGAGGTTAAGGATCAGTGTGAAGAGCCATGGAAGTTTGCACACAGGTGTCAGGGGAGGCGTTGGCAATTACCTGCTTATGCCTGGTTTACAGACAGGTTTATCTATTTCTCTGCAGATAATAAACACCAAAAATAGGTAACATCTAAACACTCCCTCATATCCAGCGGCTGTGGAAAATTCTTCATGCCAGACCAACGCCATCTCTATTCTCCTCTAAAAAAAAGAATACAGACAGCTAAGAAAATTCTTCTCCAATAGCAATGCAATCCAGAGATCTCAGAAAGCTACATGTGAGCCACATATTATCATTATTAAAAAATTTTTGGACGATCCCAAGATGATATATGGCATCTAATGTAGAACCATCCTGGTCAGCCAATTCAACAGAATTTCTTCCTTCATACTAGATGCCAGGTCCCATGCTAACGTCTAGGGTTAAATTGTGACCTAAACAGAAATGAGCCCTGCCTCATGGACCCTGTAGTCTGGTGTGAGACAGATAACCAAATGATTACAGAAATATATAGGAGCGTATAAACTATAACACTCCTCTCAGAGATAGTAATCAGTTATAAAATCTTTATTACATAACGTGTTGATTTGGGTAAATAGGTCTAATTGAAATTTTGGCTACCATTTCCAAACAGTTGTCAATAATTCCCAAAAAGTTAAAACTTGGTAGGTTGATAAAAAATTATTTCTACATGTAGGCTGTTTTGTAAGACAAACTACTTTCTCTTCTTTTCTTTCAAACTACTTTTTTCTTCTTTCCAAGAAGAAAATGGTAAAACATCATTCTGATGTTTATGGCTACTAAACATTTTCTTTTTATTTTGTGAGGATCAGTAAAGTAATAATACTCATTTTATTTCAGAGAATTATAAAACTTTAGAGTTGGGAAGGGGTTTTGAAATGAAATCCTAGTATTCCTCATTGTACAGATGAAGAAATAAAGACCCTGAGAAGGCAAATAAATTTCTTAGAGTCACACAGGTAGGCCCTTAAGAGCTGGAAGTGGAACTCAGACTTCCTGATCAGTGCTCTTTCAGCCAAGCCAAGCTATGATGAACCCTTTACTCTGTTTTTTAATTGAAAAATAATTGATTAAATATATTTCTGATATTCAGTATATACAGAATTGAGTATCAATACCTGTGCATAATGTGTGATGATCAAATCAGGATAATTAGCATGTTCATCATTACAAAACGTAATCATTCCTGTGTCCATTAACCAATCTCTCACTAATCCTCCTCCCCTTCCCTTTTTCTCAATTCTAGTAACCACAGTTCTTGTTCTTTCCTTCTGAAAGTTCAAGGCATTATTGTGATTGATCTTTCCTTCTTCCTCCTTCCCTCCTTCCCTCTCTCTCTTTCTCTCTCTCTCCCTCCCCCTCCTCCCCTGCTCCCCTCTCCCCTCTCACTTATGAGTGAGAAAGAAATAAACTCTTTCTATGCCTGGCCTGTTTTACTTAATGTAATTTTCTTCAAGCTCTTCGATACAGTTACAAATGGCAGAATTTCATTTTTTTTATGGTTGAATACTATTCCATTGTGCATATATACTACATTTTCCTTATCCAGCCATCCATCAATGGACATTTAGGTTGAATCCATATCTTGGCTGTTGTAAATAAAGCTGTGATAAACACAGGAATGCAAATTTCCCTTCAACATGATGATTTCCATTTCTTTGGGAATATACCCAGTGCTGGGATTGTTGGATCACACGTTAGTTCCGTCTGTAATTTGAGAAACCTCCATACTATTTTCCATAATGGCTGTCCTAATTTGTTGTCCCATCAACAGTGTAAAAGGATTCTTCTTTCTCCATATCCTTGTCGGCATTTGTTATTCTCTGTCTTTTTGGTAATAATCAGTCTAACTGGGGTGAGATGATACCTCAATGTGGTTTTGATTTGCACTTCCCTGATGATTAGTGATGTTGAGCATTTTTTTATATACTTATTAGCCATTTGTATGTCTTCTTTGAGAAATGTCTATTCAGCTCCTTTGCCCACTTTTTAATCAGGTTCTTTGTTTTTTTACTGTTAAGCTTTTTGAGTTCTTTGTATATGCTGGATATTAACCCCTTGTGACAGGTATAGTTTGCAAATATTTTCCCCCATTCTGTAAGTTGTCTTTTCACTCTTTTGATTGTTTCCTTTGCTGTGAGGGGGCTTTTTAGTTTGATATAATCCTATTTGTTTATTTTTCCTTTGTTGCCTATACTTTTGGGGTCTTGTTCATAAAATCTTTCCCCACTCCTACATCCCGAAGTGTTTTCCCTATGTTTTATGTTAAGGTCTTACATTTAAGTTTTTAATCCATTTTAAGTAGATTTTGGTATATGGAAAGATGTACAGGTCTAGTTTCATTCTTCTACACATGGACATCCAGTTTTCCCAGCATCACTTACTAAAGAGGCTGTCTTTTCCCTAGTGTATGTTTTTAGTGCCTTTGTCAAAAATCAATTGGCTTTAAGTATGTGGGTTGATTTCTGGGTTCTCTGTTCTGTTCCATTGGTCCATGTGTCTGTTTTTATACTAGTACCATGCTGTTTTGGTACTATGGCTTTGTAGTATAATTTGAAGTCAGGTAGTGCTATACCTCTGGCTTTATTTCTCTTTGCTCCAGATTGCTTTGGCTATTCAGTGTCTTTTGTTGTTGCATATGAATTGTAGGATTGTTTTTTCTATTCCTTTGCAGAATGTTAGTGGTATTTTGATGGAGATTGCATTGAATCTGTAGATCACTCTGGGTAGTATGAACTTTTTTACAACATTAATTCTTCCAATCCATGAACACAGAATGTCTTTCCATCTTTTTGTGTCTTTAATTTCTTTCAGCAGTGTTTTGTAGTTCTCATTGTAGAGATCTTTCACCTCTTTGGATAAATTTATTCCTAGGTATTTTATTCTTTTGGGAGCTATTATAAATGGGCTTGATTTCTTTTTCTGCTCATTTGTTGTTGGTATATAAAAATACTACTGATTTTCGTGTGTTAATTGTGTATCCTGCAACTTCACTGAATTTGTTTATTATCTCTCACAGTTTTTTGGTGGAGTTTATAAACCTTTCTATATATAGTTTCATGTCATCTGCAAACAGGGACAATTTGATTTCATTTTTTCCAAATTGGATGCCCTTTATTTCTTTCTCTTGCCTGATTGTTCTAGCTAATACTTCCAATACTACATTCAATAGGAGTGGTAAGAGCAGGCATCCTCATCTTATTCCTCTTCTTAAGGGAAAAGCTTTCAGCTTTTCTACATTCAGGATGATGTTGGTAGTGGGTCTGTTCTGTATGACAATTATTGTTTTGAGATAATTTCCTTCTATACCTAATTGTTGAGGTTCTTTATTGTGAAGAAATGTTGAATTTTGTCAAATGATTTTTCTGTGTCTATTGAGATAAACATATGGTTTTTGTCCTTGATTTTGTTGATGTGATGCATCACATTTATTGATTTGCATATGTAGAAACATCCTTGCATCCCTGGGATGATCCCTCTTGGTCTTGAGGTATAGTTTTTTTCATGTGCTGTTGTATTCTGTTTGCTAATATCTTGTTGAGGATTTTTGCATCTGTGTTCATCAGAGATATTGGCCTGTTGCTTTCTTTTTTGTTGTGTCTTTGGTAAGAGTTTGGTATTAGGGTGATGCTGGCCTCATAGAATGAATTTGGGAGAATGGCTTTTGTTTCAATTTTCTGGAATAGTTTGAAAAGAATTAGTATTAACTCCTCTTTAAAGGTTTGGTAGAATCCAGGAGTGAAGCCATCAAGTCCTGGGCTTTTCTCTTTTGGGAGACTGCTGATTGTTACTTCCATCTTGTTGCTTGTTATTGGTCTATTCAGGTTTTCTATTTCTTCTTGGTTCAGTCTTGGCAGTTCGTATGTGTCCAGGAATTTATCCATTTCCTACAGATTTTCAAATTTGTTGGTGTATAGTTATTCAGTATACTCTAATTATTTTTTTGTATTGTTGTTGTATCAGTTGTAATGTCTCCTTTTTTTCTGATTTGTGTTATTTGGATCTTCTCTCTTCTGTTTTCAGTTAGCCTAGCTAATGGTTTGTCTATTTGTTTATCCTCTCAAAAATGAACTTTTTGTTCCATTGATCTTTTATATTGTTTTTTGGGTCTCCATTTCATTTAGTTTTACTTTGATCTTAATTATTTCTTGCCATCTACTAATTTGGGGATTGAATTGTTTTTCTAGTTCTTTTAGGTATAACAATAGGTTGTTTATTTGAAGTGTTTCTATTCTTTTGATGTAAGCATTTATTGCAATAAAATTCCCTGTTAGTACTGCTTTTTCAGTATCTCATAGGTTTTGGTAAGTTGTACTTGTATTTTTATTTGTTTCAAGGAATTTTTTGATTTCCTACTTTATTTCTTCTTTGACCCATTGATACTTCAGTAGCATGTTGTTTAATTTTCATATATTTGTATAATTTCCAAAGTTTAGTTTGTTGTTAGTTTCTAATTTTATTCTATTGTGGTCTAAAAATATACTTGATATAATTTCAATCTTTTTAAATTTGTTGAGACTTCATTTGTGGCTTAACAGGTGGTCTATCCTGGAGAATGATCCATGCACTGATGAGAAGAATGTAATTTTTTTCTTTTTCCTTTTTTTTTTTTTTTTGGTCCTGCTGTGTTCATTCAAAAGCCTGTTGTCCAGTTCAGAAATTCTTCCTTCTGTTGTTCTAGCCTGCGCTTATGCTAATGGATGTATTTTTTATTTTGTTGAATGAATTCTTCAGTTCCAAGATTTCTGCTTTATCTCTTTGTGGAATTTTTCATACATGTCCTGGGTTTTTTGTTGTTGTTTTTTTTTTTACTTCATTGTGATTTCTATCTATTTTTTCATCTATCATGTGGAGATTCCTTACTATTGCCATTTTGGATTCTTCTCCAGGTGATTTGCTGATTTTATGTTGCTTGGGGTCTGGTATTAGAGAATTGTAGTCTTCTTTGGGGGGAGTCATGTTCCTCTATTTTTTCATGCTTCTCATATCCCAGAATTGCTGTCTGGGCATTTGGTAGTATAGTTGCTTTTTTTAATTTTAGAATTGGATTTTGAAGGGAGAGACTCTTTCCTGTAAAAGTGTTCCATATTGACAGTCAGGCTGGGCATTTTAGGTTTGGATTTGGGTAAGTGTGGTAGTACAGGCTTCATGCAACTTCTTCAACTGTATTCAGTCCTTGGTCCCTCTGTGGCCTAGTCAGTGGGGCCGTCAACAGTTTCTTGTTAGGGTGGCTCATCTGCTGTCAGCCAGTGAGTAGGTGTACACTGGTGCAGCAGGTCCTGGCAGCTCTGTAGAGGGTGGCTGGATCAGCTGTTGAGCCTGGAGCAAGCCTGCATGGATGGCACAGGACTCAGTGGCTCTCAAGAAGCATGTTTCTCTCCAACTGATTCTGAGACAGTCTCTGCAGCAGGGCAGAGGCTGGATGCCCTGCTCTGCTCTCTCAGCCCTTTACTTTTTTTTAGAGTACTAATTTACCAAACAGTGATTTGCTTTGAAAAATTTTCTGTCTCCTCTTTCTTTCTCTCTCTCTCACACACACATGCACACACAAAACAATAAAATAATATGCTTAAAGCAAAATGTAGCAACTATATAGTAATCTGGCTTTCCACTACTAGTGTTACATGGCAAACAGAAAAAAATATCCATTATTCATTAATCACCTCTTAGAAAGGCTTTCAGATAAAGCACAGTCAATTACTCACGATGCTTTTCTGTGTACTTGTGGGATTGTTTGATTTTATACAGAAAACAGTTCAGAGTTTAAACAGAAAAGACCAAGTTGAACAGATCAGAAGTCTTTTAAGGATTTGAAATAAATATTATGTTATTAGACTTAGTCTTTGGCAAGAAATGCTTTTTTCCAAGGTGATATTCATGTACATTCCATACTATGGTTATTCACTTAATAACTTCATTTATTTTATATACTCAAATAGCACGAGCTCAGCTACAGTTGATTAAGAAAAAAAGACAATGTGATAAAATGAAATCTAAGTTTAAATTTCTTCAAAAGCAAGGCAGAAATTTGGTGTGTATTATCCACTTTCTGAAACTAAGAACATTTTTAGATCTCCTGAAATTTGGCATCATCTTAAATTGAATCATCTAGCCCAAAGCAGGGACAGTAGTAGTGAGAAATGCTAAAAACCCTACTCCACCTACCCACCTACCAATAACATACACTCTTTCTATGGCTGCTGGTTAGTGCTAGCCACCTGTGAAAATTTAACCAGGCATTTCCTTTCCTACGCCTAAGTTTTCTCATGCAAATAATGAACAACTTGGAATCAATTACTTTGTCAGTCTCTTTCAAAAGCAAAACACTCTATGCCTTTTAGTTCTCATTTTTATTATTTTCCCCAAAATCTAAATAAAACTCAGCATATTTTCCAGGAACAGAGACATCTGGCATGATGGTAATATGCATAGCAAAAGGGGTTCCAAGTAAAATCTAAAGTATGCATGAATCACTTGTGTATTAGTATATGAATCATGTGTATTAATAGAAAAATGATCCAGCTGAAAGCTCAGAAATCAGACATATCTTTAGAGGTTGGTATAAACACACTTCCAATGAATACAGACTTCAAGTTGTTAAAAAGCATTAAATATGTAAAGATCGTTTTTTCTTTTACAAAATACCATTGTCTATATACTGATCAGTTTTTCTGAATTTACATAAGCAATGATATTGAAATTGTGAACATGTTTCAAACAGATGGGTTTGAAAGAAAAAAGTCATTGTTCCTTCAGTATAAGAGCATTGCATTAACTCAGGTAAACCGTATTTTATGGCATGTATTTATTACATACAATGCAAGAACACTAACCTTAACCTTAACCCTAATGCAGAAAGTGCCTGAAATGAAATTCTGTAAATTAACTTATGTTCTTAGGTCTTATATTATAATTTCAGAGAAGGGATTCTATGGCAAAAGCAATAATTAAAACTAATAAATGAAAACAATTGACCTTAAAAAGCACAAAAATCATATATTTATAGAAAACATAACTTTCTAAAAAAATATTAAGTATTCTTTGTATTGGTTAAGATATAAAACAAGAAATTTAGCAAAGCAGTTCCAGAAAATAAGGTGATTGCCAATTAAAAATGTAAGAAGAGAAAGTATGTCTCTCCCTGAAGGAACATACAGAGTTCTTTTAAGATAGGAACATTTAAAGAAAACCATTTTGGACAACACTACTTCCATTGTTGGTTTTTGGCTCTCTTTCATATTATTATGTCTTTACAGATGCCTTTAGTACTAGTGGGGAATCTATACTGGAAATACATCCATTGCCACTTGGCAGAGTATACATAGTAAATGAATATTAGAGTTAGGATTTTGTTGTTGATTTTTTATCTTTGGCTGGCTAAAAAGACAGACTTTTACCTTCGGGTTGGATTATACTAAGTAAAAAGAAGGATAAGCAGATTTAAAAAAAAAAAAAAAGACAAACCAAAGGAAGGAAGACCAAATCAAATGTTCTTTTTGAAACAATAAACAATAGTAGACAAGTTGGTTAGCAAGAACGTTATGTTAAGAGTGTCTGTGTGTGTGTGTGTGTGTGTGTGTGTGTGTGTGTGTCTGTGTGTGTGTGTGTGTGTCCAATATGATCAACCAAACAGAAAATAACAAATGCTGGGGAGGATGAGGAGAAAAAGGAGCTCTCCTACATTGTTGCTAAGTATGTAAATTGGTACAGCCATGTGGAAAACAGTATAAAGATTCCTTAGAGAACTAAAAGTAGATCTACCCTTATGACCCAGCTATCCCACTACTGGGTACATACCCCCTAAAAATGAAATCAACATATCAAAAAGACACCTGCACACCCATGTTCATTGCAACATTATCCACAACTGTTAAGGGATGCCTCAACCCCTATTGACCTTAACATATGCATTCTGCTTCTGTACAAATCGCTTGCTAAAATAAATGGGGAATCCAGGGTGGGGAGAGGCTACAGGGCTAACCACAAAATTAGCTTATGTACCGCTGGCTTGCTTGCATTTGCTAGATCGTGTCAGGTGTGAAAAATTCCCGCCTAGCTAAAAATAAAAGCTGCGAGAGGTTTCAACTCGGGGCTGTGCTTCTTGATTGGCCTGCATAGCCCTGGCTGCCAGAAATAAACTCTTTTCCTTTTCCTATCACCCGGTTCTCGTGGGCAAATTTCTTTTACCCATCGGACGCTGGCCATAACACAACAGCCAAGAGATGGACTCAACCTAAATGCCCATCAATGAATGAATGGATAAGAAGTAAACTGTGGTATATATACACAATGGAATACTATTCAGCCATTTAAAAACTGATATCCTATCATTTGCAGCAACATGGATGGAACTGGAAACCATCTTATTAAGTGAAGTAAGTCAGGCACAAAAAGACAAATACCACATGATCTCACTCATATGTGGAACCTAAAAAAAAGAAAGAAAGAAAAGAAAGTATAGACATAGGACGTAGACAGTAGAAAAATGGTTACCAGAGGTTGGGAAGGGAGGAGAGGGGAGAAGTGGTGGACTAACGGTAACAAAACTATGCTGTCTGCCCTGAGTGAATCATTGCGCAGTATACGCCTATATGAAAACAACACACTCTACCCAACAAATATGTAAAACTAATTGTTAAAATAACAAAAAAAAGAAAAAGAAAAAGAAATAAGTGCCAAATGGCACACTGAACAACACACATTCTCTCCCACTCCAATTACTCTGATATGATCGAATAAATAAACAAATACATTCATATCAGCACTGGCAAATAAGAAAGAGTCAACAGCAAATGTTGAGACAATCATAAAACATTTAAAGCAGGTGGGAGTTCTTGGTAAAACAAGACCAGATAAAAACTTAGAAGAGAAGTAGTGTGCAGTGATTACAGGAACTTTAGGCAGAAGGAGATCAAGGAGTAATTGTTACAGTGGTTAATTGGGGCAGTGCATTTAGAACAACTAGGCTCCTCAGCAGACCACCCCCATCTCCCCCCACCCCCCACCCCACCTATGCTGAGCAAGAGAGAGCAGCAATTGCCCACAGGCTAAAACAGATGAGTGTGAGCTCTGAGACAAGAGATATGTGGCAATTCATTTTCACAGGTAGCTAGTGATACCCTTGAGGCGTGCTACAGGCTCAAACCTCCTTCTAACAGGATGTCCTATCCTGTCCTGTCCCCATGATCACTGCAGACAAGCTCCTATAATCTGAATCAACCTCTACAAAAATGTGAGCAAGTTACTCAGATATGTAAACCAACAAAACTAAGAAGTCCAGATAAGGAAAGATATGAGATATAAGAAAGCATGGTAAATAAAAAACAATTTTAAAAAAGTATTGTTAAAGTTAAATTAATTTTGATGCATAATATTAAAAAATATTATTTAATTATAATTTGGAATTAAAAATTCAGATGATCCTAAATTGGGAGATAGTGAAGCATAAGGAAATGAGAAAATATTAGCATTCTCATTTTGTTTTCTGGGAACATGTAAATGCTAATAAGCTCTGTGGTCGAAAACTAATTATATTTACAAAGATATATCTCTAAACTTTAAAAATAAAACTTCTGGTTCTACATAATGGAGTAAGTACATATGTTTACCTTATTTCCTTTTGAGATGCTACTAAAAATTTAAAAGGAAATTAAGCATGCATGCACTCATGCACACACACACACACACACAGACATGCACACATGCACACACATATGTAGACATTTTAAACCAATAATAGCAAAGAGAACTGAAAAGGAAATGATAACAGATGAGGTTTGTAAAATAAATGAGAGTAAAAAGAAAGCAGCTGGATAAGTAGTATCTGACTTAATAGATCAGAAAAGGCTAAACTTCATGCCTAAAGAGAGGAATGCCAACAGGAAATAAGACAATTTGTTCAGAAGAAAATACAGAATGATTTAGGAACTGGGGGTGCCAAGTATCCATGAAGGTGAAGGTGAAGGGTAAAACTAAAGAATTGATTCTTAGAAAGAAGTCTGAATAAGAAGCAATCAGACCCCCAAATGCCCTCCCCTATACCAATAACTAGGGGATTACCCCTAACCTACCTGAAGAATACAGGAAAGTAACAATTTTGAAGAAATTGAATCTCAGAAGCTCTGTGCTCCAGAGACATGAAGCACAGATGAAAGATTAAATGAGAGTCAACATAAAGAACTTCTGGACCCTTCCAACCTTGACAGCAGGATTATTATCCCCATTTTACCCAAAAGGGAGACTGGAGAAGTGCTCACTGAGAGAACCATCCATTCAAGAGAAAGACCTGCTGATGAAGTTGAACCAGCCTGTACACACATTCTTGAATGAGTTGTTTACAGCCAGTGCATTCTGAATGTCTGGATATCTTCTCTGACTGAATGATACCCACACCATACCAATTGTTAAATGTTTTCAATATCATCCTTGAAGGTCCCCACTAAACAACTGCTTCTACTCTTAATTGCTAGGAAGTCTAGCCATCAATATGACCCAGCCTCATGCACAGAGCATTCCATCAGCTATTTCGAGCATCATTCTTAAATGTGAACAGTCAGCCATGAGTCACCAGGTATTTGAAGGAAGCCTCCAACATGGAAAGCAAAGACCAAAAGCAATAAAAATAAACAAACAGAACTTGGAGGAAATAGAGATAATTCAGGTAGCAGAAGAAAATTTTTAAAAACTTATAGTTTCAGAGAAATATAAAAATGTATGTTATCCATGAAACTAATGAAACAAGAATAGGATGCTATTAAAAAAAATCAGAAATAAAAGAAAAAATTCTGCATGGACAGAAATTCTTTAAGTAAATAGGATTAGGAACATAAAGCTATAAAAAATGCCCAGAAACTAGATGAAAATAATAAAAAGATGGAAAATGGAACAGAAGGAAGAAAAAAAAAATTATAGGAGCAATTCAGGAAGTCAGAGATCTGAATTACCTCTTCAGAAAAAAAAAAAAAAAAAGCAGGGGGGGAAATATATCAATGAATTAATACAAGAAAATGTATCAAATTGAAAGATTATACAGATTAAAGCCCTCAGAATGGCAGCAGATATCCCAGAGTGGCATGGCATTTGCTGGTAAAGAATTATGAATGCTTACTGAACAAACATAGTCATGAGCTCAACTGCTTTGTGCTAAAACAATTAGTGACTTAGTCTTCCTGCAGTTGAGGATTTAATCAGTCATGAGACCACATCATGCCAATTTTCATGAGCAGTTGAGTTGAGAAATTTTGCTTTCTTGTGGTTCGAAGAAGTATCACTCATAGATAAGGGGGCCTATATCTTTCACTTTAAGACTGGATGGAGTCTCTCTTAGAACTCAAAACATCAGATAGTGAAGTCTGAAAGCTCATGACTGCCCAAAAGGAGTTACTCACTAACAGGCTTGAATAATGGCTAAAAGCGATTTCTCTGTCCAATTTTCATCCAGAATGAGAACCTTGAATAATGCTAAATAGAAAGCTTCAACGACAACGGCATGGTTGTGACCAAGCATTTACTGAGTACTTACCACGTGAACGTAAAAATGTGCTAGAAAGCAGGATTACCGTGTTACAGGGAAAGAGAAACGAACAAATCAAGTGATTTATTTTAAACTTTTGTATGGGAAATTTCAAATATATACAAAAGGAAAAAGAATAATAATATAATAAACCCCACATACTCAGCTTCAATAATTATCAACTCATGGTCAATATTGTTTTTTATTTATAGCCCCATCCAATTCTCCTCCCCTCCGTACCACTGAGTTACAGATATATGAAGATATGTATTTATATATATGAAGATAAAATGATGTCATGTCTTGGTTTTGCTTCAAAGATATTACATATATATGTCTATCTCAGAGATAAGAACTTTGTGTTAAATGTACCCACAATTCATTATCATAACTAAAGGCAATTAATAGTAAGTATACAATATTCTTAACTGTTCAATTGATGTTCACACTTCCCTAATTGTCTAATAATTTCATTTTAGTTTTTGCTCATTTGAATCAAGAGCTATTTGCTATTTGTTTACCCAGTGGTATAGTGTGTATAGAAAAGAGAGGATAAATGTTTGATTTTTTTTCCCCTTCATTTACTAGTTTTGAAGTTTATGTGTTGGTTACCTAACTTCATCCAAAGATGCCCAATGGTCTTGGGGTTTTGACGGGGGAGGTTTGGCTGTGTGTGTGTGTGTGTGTGTGTGTGTGTGTGTGTGTGTGTGTGTGTGTGTGTGTGTGTTTAGTATTACTATAGGTTTAAACATAATTGATGTGTTTCAATTCACTACATTTATTTTATTGATGCTCAAATTTTCCCATCTTTGTCTTAAGAAACCCTTTTGTAGTTGGCTCTAGAGTATTTTAAACATAACCCCCAAAATTGTTGATTGCTTTCCTGCTCTTAGTGTGATACATTATTCCAGTCATGTTACACAATTCCTGCCCTAGATCTGTAATCAGTTCTCTCCCTAAGAGCCCTAGTTCCTTTCAGTGATGAACAGTATTGAAAGACCACAGTCTAGGCATTTGGTTTTGAACGTGATAAATGAACACTCAGGATACTTATTTTACCTACCTAGTCATTATTTCTAATTTTTCAGTTCATAGAGCTAGAGAATCTGTGTTTTTTGTATTAAAATACAATCCCAGTTTCCAGCACCGTCATAATTTCTCGCTTGCTTTATCCTATAGTATATACAACAGACAGAGAGAGAGAGAGAGAGAGAGAGAGGGAGGGACGAGAGGAAACCAAAGCAGTAACAATACTATCACCAAGAGTAAGATTAGGAAAAATAGTTTCTTTTTTTTTTACTATTCTTTTCTTTCTCAGGGTATATCCACAGACTGTGTCACTTGAAATAATTCCTCTCTGTGTTTATGCCACCAATTTGATACTCAGGTTCATTTGTATCACTTTGCTTTCAATTGCTAGAGATTGCTTTGTTTCATGATTAATTTTTTATAATCATGTTAAACGTTTATATGCTTTTGAATTCAAAATAAAAACAAAATATATTCAGACAAATCTAGCTCCTAATCCTGTCTCCTCCACCCCACTTCCTCACTCCTCCATAAATGGCCTTTCCCGGTGATTGTTTTCAATATAAGCAAATTTATATTCAGATTACCTTCTTCTTAGATAAATATTAGCATAGTATACATACTTTTTTCCGATGTAATTTTTTTCCTTAGCAATAAACCCATTTCATAAACTTACTGATTTTTTTAAAAGTGTGTTACTTCCTAGCCCCGGTGAGAAATTTGGGCTATAAAATGGGACCATAAGTAGGCAGCTGCTGGGAAAAGGAAGATTTGATGCAAATGTATTATTAAAAAAATACGCAGATTGGGGCCTTGTAGTAAACCTTCATAAAATGACTCACCAAATTCACAGCATCGTGCTGGGAAAAATTAAAGTAGGTGGCTTTGCTTTTGAGAGGCATACACAGAGTACAAGTTTACCATGCAAAGTGCTTTTGCTACTACAATGTTCCTTTGCTTTGCCTTTTTGAAAAGTAATATTCCTTCCTATTTTAGGACCACCATTTGCATTCCTATTATTCACACTGAACTGTGATTTCCATTTTTATCTTCTCTTTGTTACTTGTTTTCATTCCAGTATTTCTCCTCTTGCTCTTTGCCTTTCCTTTATCTTGCCCTTAAATGGAGGCCTCATGCTTCGGGAACAGTGCCATGAATTTTCTAGCCATCATGCCAGGCCTCATCCCAATTTAATAATATAAGTTCCCTTGAACCATTGCCAATGAAGCTAGGACATCCCACACACCTTTGCTATGGAAACACCTTCATGACTAATGGTCTCTCAAATTAAGGCATTTTAAAATTGAAGCGAGAAGGAGTTTTCATTTCTTTAGAACATATTCTGCAGCTAAGGAAAAAAATATAGCAATTCTCTAAAAGCTATGAGTTGCCATATTATTAGACTGAGCTTATCTGAGAGGTAGACTCCTACAACTCAACTGTGTGCATAATGAAAGCTAAAGTTTGTTCATGATCATGTGTATCTTTAACTGTACAGCCTCTGCTCTCTTCTGCTGCATGTTTATGAGCTCAGGTGTTTGAGCTGTGCCAAGTTATTTTCCTTAGAACAGAAGCAGAGACATTCAAGACATCACATGATTTTGGATGCTGCCAAATCACGAGATCATGTCCCAACAATTTTCCTTCTCACACTGTAATAGCAGATCACTCAAACTTCTCCGGACCCACCAGGCTGTTCTGTGCCTTCGTTCAAGCTATTGCCTTTGTCTGAGAAGACTGTGTTCATTGCCCAGGCAAATTTCTCTTTCATTCTTAAACACCTTGTTCGGGCATCACTTTCTCTAGGAAGATTTCCCAGCACATCTTCTCCTGCCTAGGAAGAGCTAATCATCCCTTTCTTGCATCATTCCTTATGTGCCTATGGAACTGTGACCATCTAGAGGGCAAAGACCATGTTTTGTTTAATCGTTCCCCACCATCAGGTGCCATGCCTGAAAAGTATTGGTTTTGCTCACTAAATACTGGTAAATTAAATGATCACATGAGTACACAGGCGGGTGATGTGCTTTCCCAGGTGGAAAAGGGAGACTGTGCTTCCATCTACATACACATTGCATTGACATGCTGCATCCAGATTTTCTATTTCACGTCTCTGTTTGAAAGAAATGGGGTTTTAAGGCATATCTCTGATTTCTGATCACAACAAATAACATAATGATGGTGGCAGTACAGCCAGACGGAAACAAGATTTGGGTTTTTTGGAGGGGGTTCTTTTTGGCCAAGTGGGCTTTGCCACTGTCTATCCTTTTAACAACCCAGTCTTTAAAACCTATTCAGACAACCATCCCAGGAACCCTCTTCACCCTATATTGGACCTTCCTATATGCCTCAATGCTGTCCACATCAGCCCAGTCTTGCTTGTCTTTCCTTCCCTACCTAATTGAAGACTGGCCTGCCCTGGGGTTGTCTACAGATCCCAATGAATGAGTGGCAAGAGTTGTTAATCTGATTTATTTGTCTATCCCTATGAAGGAAGAAGACTAGAGCTCCCTGGTGATTATAAGAATCACCTACAGAAAGTGATAGACGACCAGCCCATGTTCTTACGTATTTCTATTCAGTCGGTCTGGGTTTGGCAAAGGGTCTCTCTAGTGAAGAGGCAAGTCTTGGAACTACTGGAGGAGAAACACAATCATGGGATGCACATTATGTTCCCCAACCAAAGCCATCTAAAAACACACCCCACTCTGTTGTCCATCTCCCAGATGGCAGAGCAGTGACTTTGCAAGTTGGTAGAGAAGACAGAGGGAAACACCTTCCTCTGCAGGTGACCAGCAGAAGGCATTCCCATTCCATTTAGGCCTTCAGAACCTTCAAATGCAGTGAACTAATTTTGAGTCAGCTCCCTAACCACAGAAATAAGATTTTATTCCTTATTACATTTATATCTTTGCAATGGATGTAATTTTTAGACACAGTTCTTTTGAAAGCTAATAAATATACTGTGCAAAAAGCAATTCCCCACCCCTGCAGCCCCTACTGAAGGGTAGATCAGACAGAATTCACAAATCCCAGTCCCTAGGAAGGCAGAGGACTTCTCTTCGTACCTTTCCTATCAGCCACTCTCCTTTCCTGATTCTATAGCTGCAGGGTTCAACAGAGCAGCTTTCTCCTATGCTAAACAAAAGATTTTTTTTTTTTTTTTTTTTTTTGGCGATTTCCTTTTCACTCACTAATACTCTCTGGCCTTCCAATAAAATCTAAGTTTGCCAAATATCCCGAAGGGATTAAAGATCTAATTTTAGAGAAGATGGAAAGTGCATTCTCAAAGCAACTGAGAGTGCCCATCCTGAACTGTAAGAGTGACAAAGGAGGAGGCAGCCGTGGCCCATTTCCTCAGTCTCAACAAACAGCATCTTTATGAAAAATGAGCTCAGCTGTTAAAGCCGGGGGAGGGACTGCTATCTACCACATCACAGCCTCTTGAGCAGAACAGGATGTTATGAGTACAGAGTGAACCTCAGAGCTAGAGTCAAAACCATATTTCCCAGGCAAGTGTTTACCTTGTTTCCTTCAATCTTCAAGAGAGAACTCTTCCATTCTGTGAAGTGTAAGCAACCCCTACCTGAGAAAGGAGCAGCTCAGAACTGATAGATTCCTTATTTTCATTTTATTAATCAAAAGGAAGTTCATTCTGGGTTTGTAACAACATATCACCAAAGCAGCCTTGAAGCTCCTCTTCAGTTCTGAAAGGACCCATGCTTTATCTCCAAGTCTGCTCGGCCGTAGCCTAAGCGAGCCCCAGGGCAGTTGTAGAGTGTGCATCAGGTAAATTAGAGTTTCCCTCAGACTCTTAGAATGTAAAATGAAGACACAGAAGTTGGTTGGGATTCTTCTGTTAAACATTGTGTGGTACTCAGAAAGCAAAACAAAATAATGAAAAGAGGCACTGATAAGGAAACTGAAGGGGAAGAGTTTAACCCCTAAAACTGGCCATACTTAGCAAGTCCTCATTTGTTATCCTCAGAACACCCCTCTGTAAATTGCAATTAAAAATGAATGCTCGGGCTGTACAGTCCACCAGCTGTCAGGCCCAACTTTCATCAAGTATCACTGCTGAGTTGCCAGTGTGTTGAATGAGCATGGAGTTTTAGAATCAGACATACCTGGATTTGAATCTGCATCTACTTCTACTTGCTGAGGGATCTTAGACAAATGACTTAACTTTCTGAGCCTGCTTCCTTTCTTAAAAAGAACCGCTTTGAGAATTAAATAAGAAAAGGCATTTAAAAGATGGACACAGGGTCTGTCACTTGAGAAGCACTCAATAAGTGTTATTATTATTATCAAATCAGTATATTGATCAGAACCAATTGGTTGTAAGTAAAACAGACCCACATCAACCACATCAAACTGGCTTAAACGAAAAAGGGAAATTATCACTCTGTGTCATTGAAAACTCCAGAGGCAAGTTTGTTTTAGGCACATGTGGATCAGGGGGTTCAAATGAAGCCCCAAGTTATGATCTCACCCCACCCCCACCCTCCACCTTCTTCCATCTTGTGGCCCTGCTGTTCTGTCTTTATTCTTCTGAGGGCTCTTTCCAGAACAATTCCAGGCTGTTATTTTCCCAGGTGAGAAACCCTGACTCTATCAAAAGCACCTGCTTTGTATGTCATTGATTGGATCTTGTACCCATCCTTGAACCAATAATTGTGGCAGAGAGAGAGAGAGAGAGACTCTGACCGTGCATGACTGCTGACATGCATGAATGCTGAGCAGCTATCCCTACAGGCCAAAAATTAACTTCTTTTTTCTTAGACATTTGTCAAGAAATAGAAAATATGCAAACTTCACCTTCCAATTCAAACAACATGGTCTACAAAGATGCAATAATTTCTCCCAGACCCCTTCTAAGGCAAAAGAAATAGGAATGTCAGACACATTATCCCTCAAAATATTGAGTCGCCATAGATACCCCCAAAAGACAGCCCAGGAGTGAGAGTACTACTGTTTTTGATGTTAAAGCTAAATGTTACCTGTAGACTGGCTTTTCTTGGGTTGCTATGCATGGTTTTGGCATGTATGAATTTGTTTTGATTCACTTTCAATCTTTTTAATATGTTTTATCTGTATTTTACGTTGAAAAGAAGTGCATCCAATTATTTCCTTTTTAATGACCCCAATTAAGTCTTACCAGAAATAGTGTCCTTTCATCCTAACATCACTTCCTTCTAGTATTTCATCATTTGGTTAAAAAAGAGGGGTGCTAAAAATGTCCCCAGGTTTTCTAACGTTATTTGCCAAATGTGATGACATGTTTTTTTAAAAAAATAAAAACAAATTTGTGTGACCTATTCCTTCTTATAAAAGCAATTTAGACTTAGTTGTAGAATAATTAAAAGATAAAAATAAGCAAAAAATAAAGGGAAGGAGGGAGGAAGGGAAAGAAGAATGAAGAAAGAAAGGAAGAAAAGGAGGGAGGGAGAGAGGAAGGGAAAGAGAGAAAAAGACTCACAAAGAAACCATAATATTCCCCAGAGAAGCTACTGTTAACATCTTCACGTTCAGCCTTTCAAAGCCTTTTTTTACATATACAGTGGGGCTTTTACAAAAATGGAATTATATTCATTTATAACCTGTTTGTCTCACTACTTCATACATTCAAATTATTAACTATTTCTACTAAATTCTTTATATTAAGTGTTCTTAACCTTTGAGTGATAGACAGGTTTTGTTAAAATCCCCTGATAGTATATGAAAATATTGAGCATATGGGCATTTTTCTGGGGAAATGTTTCGTATCTTTCATTAATTTCTCCAAGGGTATCTACAATCCAAAATTTTAAAAGCTACTATAGTATACTTTCATTTTAAGTAGTAGAAATAGAAATATCTGGAAGAGAGAGAGAGATACAGATAAACATCATGATTTATTTAACCAAATTCTTCATGTTGGACATTTAGGTCCATTCCAGTTTTTAGCTATTGTAAACAATACCCAGTGAACCTAGCTGTCGATCTAAAGCTTTAACTGCATAACTATTTCCCCATGATATTGGCAAAAATGACACTGCTGGGAATTTTTTAAGTGTGAAGTAACACAGATGGACAAGTTGACAAAGCTCTTAACAGGTGGCTTTTTACCCTGTTAAAACCTTTATTGTTCAGACACCACAACTTAGCGCCCTAGAACTGTACAATGAGAGCCCATCTTCTTGCAAGCAGGCAGACATTCAGGGGAAGGATCAACATTTCTTGCAATTGTTTAGGTTTGTTACTGACTTGAAGTCCTGCCCTCTACCCTGAGGCAGAGTTGCAGCACCTCTGTTTACATTTTTGCAAAGACATGTGGGCAAGCCCAGGCAAAGACGAACACCACACTGCACATCAATCACACTCTGAGCATCTGGTGATTCCCTTTGGAGAAACAGAATGAATCTGAGAGTTGGGGCGCTGCCAATGGAAAATTCAAGCAGATGAAAGCAACAGGTCTCATGTTAGCAGTTTCAAGGGGGCCAAGGAAGAAGGGGAAGGAGAGTGGGTGAGCAAAAAAGTGACAGAAAATAAAGGGTACCACTGTTTCACTTACATGTATTAAAAAGTTTAAAACCAGTGTTTTAAAATAGAGAAATTGGAAGTTGTGGAAACAAAACTGTTCCCTGATTTCATATGTGTTTTCATCCAGAGGATTTATTAAGGAATTTACTGGAACAGTTATAGTGACCCAAAAATACTGATTGGTTCTGCATGTATTTACGAAAGCATATCTGGTCTGGGAGATCTATGGCAAACTGGGTCATAAGAGGACAACAAAATCAGAGCGTGCTAACCTCCACATCTTCCGGGACTAACAACATGCTCACCATTATTTGCACGCCCTGTGTGACAAGCAGCTGTAAGGCTGCCTTCAGCACCGATGTCCCCCTAAAGCAAAAGAACAAAACTGCCAAGATGCTACTGGTAATTTATAACCTGAAGCTGAGCACATCAGAATTTGTCTTTTTCTAATTGTGCATATGTTTAATTTGGACTCACAAATTGTGTCCTCATGATTTCAGTTTTTCCCAGGGAGAAGCTACAGTACCCACAAGAGTCACCTCCAAGTGCATAAAATACTAGGAATGACCCCTCCATTTCCTCAGATCTGCTGTTTCCTAGGCAAGCTCTTTTTCTCATACTATCTTGCTATAAAGTTGCTATAGCACCTCAAGATGACACTCTCTCTAGCAAAGAGCGATGCAGAGGTCCTCTCCAAAAGCCCCTCAAGCAACCTACATTCACCCTAATAGCACTCTCCTCAGCCCAGTATGTTTAGTCATGCTTGCACAGATGATAAAACTAAAAACACAGAAAGATTAAACGGCTTATCTAAGATAACCTAGCAAATCATCCACCAAACACATGATAGATGACTTGTGACATACAAATGCTCACACTGACAACTCGACCTCATCCTTGTTTCTGTGCAGAAAAATAAGGAAAATTGTTCCCTGGCTCCAAAGACCTTGTAATGTTATAAAGATGGCAAATGCAATCAGACCCTCATTAACCAGATCCAAATCAGGCTTGACAGAGTCTTCATTAGATCTAAAAATCCTGCCTGGGTTAGCCCTGAGTCTACTGACTTGTTCATGTCACCGTAAATTGGTTGTTCTGGAGTCAGACAGGACTCTTAACAAAGTGCTTGCAGACGATGGTCATCCTGTATAAGACATAAAAACAAGTTTTTATTAGGAGAAACAAAACAGTGCCGCAGTGGCAAGGCCTGGCCAAAGAAACAGGCTTTCTAATGGGCTGGAAATAGACAAAAGAAAAACCCAGTTATTTAAACAAACTAACCAAAAAATAAATAAATAAATTACAAAGACATTGTCCTGATCCCACCACAGGGACTAATATAAACTTCTCTTTAGAAGCTGAATATCAGGTCAAGATCCATTTCATAAATCTTACATTCCCCAGGAAAATGGCATCCTCTAAATTTGAAAAAAAATTCATCCAACTCCAGACAAGCTATTTTCTCTATTTTCTCCTTTTTTTCACAATGAAATCGAACTCTTGTCACTTTTTTCAAAGTTGGTGCCAGCGAGACCAGCCATTCAGATAAGTAAAGTCAATGGCCATCGGGTTAATGAGACTTGAGAGGGGCCAGAAAGCTTGCTTGCCAAGGTGCCGAAGGCTTCCACCGTTAAAGTCAGTCCGATGAATGGGGCAATGCATTTCCAAAATGCTCCTGTCACAAATAATAATGTAAGCCTAACACAGTGCCCAGGCCATCATAGTCACTCAATGTTTATTGAATGAATAAAAGAATGATTGTTGCCTGCAAGGGATAATAAGCTGTGATTATATTGGTTAGATTCTATGCCAAAAATGTGTAAGTTTCTGGAACATATTAACTCATTTGCTCCCACTATATGGGGTTGTGAAATAGGTTCTCAGATTGGCCATCTGCCAACAAGCCCAAGCCAGTTCTTAAAGAAATGGAACACTGGAAAAGAAAGTGTGGGATGGAGGCAATGGGATAAGAGAACGAGGGACTGGAGAGATCCTGAGGTTTGGCAGCAAGAAAAGAAACTCAATAGGTTAGCTCATGTCCTTGGCAGACAACACAGCATAGAGGCCCACATCATTCTCCCAGGGGCCTGGAGGAAGAGTTTTCCCATCTAGAGGCACTACTGATTAGTGGTTAATCACTCAAGCTCAGGAGTTCAAATCCCTGCTCTCCTGCTTCCTAGATATACGACTTAGAGCAAAGTATTTAACTTCTGTCTGTCTTAGACACTGTCACCCTGAAATAAGCATCGTGATAACTCTGAGGCTGTCATGAGGATAAATAAGACAATGTACATAAAGCCCACAAAAGAATGCTGGCCTGGTAATACCAGTTACTATTATCATCAGTAATATATTCACCATTTACTATCCATATAATGAGACGATAGGGGTGGGCAGATCATTTCTTACCATTTCAACTTCTATAAATACACAATAGAGAAGCTAGTTAAAGTGTGTCAGCAGCTGTTGGTTCCAGTACAGATACATCTGCATAAAAGAGATGGACGTGTACATTTCACATTTGCACTCCCATCATGGCCAAAATACTGGACCTCTCCCTGCCTCAGTTGCTCAACAGGAAAATTTGAATAATAATAGTATATGGCTCTGTGTTGGAAACTTGATCCCCATTGTAACAGTGCTAAGAGGGTAGGAAATCAGACTATGGCAGTGTCAAAAGGCAGATCCTTTACGAGGTGATTGGATTGTGATGACTACACCCTTGTGAACAGATTAATCCATTCATGGACTAATGATTTAGTGCATTGTCACAGGAGTGCTGGCTTTGTAAGAAGAGCACATGAGAGAGCTCTTGCCATTCTCACCATGTGATATCCTATGTCGTCGTGGGATGCTGTAGAGCGTTTTCACTAGTGGAAGGCCCTCGCCAGATGCACCCCCTGTTCCCAGCCTCTGAAACTGTAAGAAATAAATTTCATTTCTTTATAAATTACAAAGTTTCAGGCGTTCTGTTATAAGCAACAGAAAACAGATTCATGGGGGCGGGGGGGAGAGAAAGAGTGTAGAAAAGGAGGAATTGATAAAGGGACATGAAAATCAACGACACTGTATATTGATAAATGAAAATTTTTTAAAAAAGAAAAGAAAACAGACTAATACAGTCATTGTGATGTTGGAGAAAAGTTAATTCCCAGAGAGAGCGTAGAGCAATGTCGAGCACCTAACAAGTACGACTGTTGTCATTTTTTCTGTGTAAAAGAATGTGTTTTCCTTACAGTTTTTCTAAGGCTGAATATGATATTGATAACGAGTTTTCCATTTTATAAGAATCTGGGAACATATGGGTTTTTACTGAAATCGGTTCTTTCCCAGGACGAAGGAGAGCTGCCGCTAGCACGATAACTAGCACGGTCAGGTTGTGGAGACTCTGCTGCTCACCTTGGCCTTCCCACTGAACTGGTCTAAACAAGAAATCCATGCCCAAACTGTGGCTCCATGGTGAAACTGCTGTGTAATGCTGCAGTGGTGATTAAGGTCACCTAAAAAGATTATTAAAAGCATCACGCTAGGGCTTGTCCAAGAGGGCTGGAGACGATCACTGAGTCAGCAGCGCCACTCCCTGTACTGCTCTTGGGCTCAGTGTGGAGTCACAAAACTCTGCATTCAACCTGCTTTCCCTCAGTGGCCCGTGGGGGTGAGACTCATACGCCGTTTATTTCCAGTCGGTAAAATGGAAGGGCTTTTTCCCACTCTGGAAAACACATTGGCAGGAATGGGGCCATAAGCAGAGGAAACATGTTTTTGGATTTGTTTTCCTCTGAATTTTAAACTCAGAGTTTCCCGTGTAAGCAGTGCTATTTGCTTTTGTTCTTATTTAAGCCCACCTCATCTAATGCATTTAACTTTTTCTTTTAACTGATATATACGCTTTTATTCTATACTAGGGGTTATTCTATACTAGAAATAATAATGCACCCAACTTTGAAAACCTGGAATGATTGTTCATGGTGTACTTCTGTAAAACAAATATACACACATATGTCCATAAGATATTGGGGGTGAGCAATTTATTTCTTACGTTTACGACTTCTACAAATACACAATAGATAAGTTGCGTAACTGCTTCAGCAGCTGTTGCCTACGCTTGGGATATGTGTGTCTGAGTGAAAGAGATAGACATGTGCATTTTACATTTAAACTCCTTGGTGTAGCCTCCAAGTTGAGGAAATGGCAGTTCTGTATAATGGCAGTGAGCAGAGAGATGTCTGCTCGTTGATATGCAAATGACAACAGCAGGCATTCTGCTGTGTTTAAGAAATCCCATGACTAGTTTGACCACAAGCAGTTTATTAAAGTAAAACAAGGCTATTTTGTCCATTATGAAAAACACTGTCTTTTCCCAGTGAGTGACACATTCAGCATTAGTTACATTTCAACAAGCAAACCACAATAAATCAATATAAATACTCCTTCAAATCCATTTTCTTTTTTGAAAGCCAATAGATGTTCAAAATCACAGGGTTACACAAGAATCTAAATCAAGCAGAAATAATCAAAAATTCAGCATTAGGTCAATTCTATATATGTTAAATCATTCATAACTAAAGCCCCTCAAAGCTCTGAAGTAGGGTTAAAAGAAATCTTCTTTTGCAACCCTAGATATTGAGGCCCAACTGTAATAATAACTAACTACATGAACTGAATATGTATCATGTAATATATTTTTTACTATGTAACCAATAATACTGTATGTGAGTACAGTATTGAGACAGGTGCATTACATGAATTATATCATTTAATCTTCAGAATGACCCTGTGAAGCAGATACCACTATAATCCACATTTTAAAGATAAAGAAACTGAAGCTTAAAGAATTTCAGTAACTTGCCCAATACCAGAAATCTAGTATATGGAAGAGTCAGGTTTCTAGCCTAGGATTCCAGCCTGCATTAGAATGATGCCCTTAATTATCAGCCACACATTCTCTTCACAGAGATTTAATGATAGAAACTGGTTTTCAGCTGGTAAAATGCCCTGGAGGCTCAGGCTATTTTGCCAAAGTTGGACCAAAGAAAAAGACTCTAGTTTAATCTATGAGAACACAACTTTCATTTTAAAATCATCGTGAAAAGTCAAGTTATCCATAATAAATTCTACCATCCATCCACTTTTTAATTCAACGAATACTTATTGAATGGTTAATAAATGTGAGGCACATGTCAGACCTGGTGTTAGAACAGTGAACCAGACAGACACAGCCCCAACTTCACTTAATTTACAGTCCTCTAGGGAAGAGGGACACTAAAAATGAGTGTTCATTACAATTGTGACAAGTGTGCAGAAGAAAAAGGCCTCAATACAAGGAAAACACATGAAAGGAAAACCCAACCTAGTCTGAGAAAGTCAGACAAAACATCTGTAAAGAAGTTAATATTTAAGAGTCTTAGAGACTGGGTAAGAGTTAGCCAGATATAAAAAGATTGGTAGGAGGAAGGGGGGTATAGCAGGATGCTTCAAGTTATCTCCAAGTCATAGAAAACCTAATGCAAATTTACTTAAAACACTGAAAGATATTTATTGGTCACTGAGAACTGAAGAGCCTCAAGCACAGTTTGGTCAAGGTTCTGGCTTTGTTTATCAGGGACTCTGTCTTTGCAAATTATGTTAGTTTTATGATAATGTCTACTAACAACAACCAGAGTTTGCATATTCATATCAGAGATAGAAAGAGCAAGTCCCCTTTTTATGGGGAAGAAGTCACTCCCGAACCAATCCTTCTAACCAGTGGATGCCTGAGCCAATCACTGTGGTAAGGAGGATAAGATCTGTGTAGAGGGCCCTTCTATTCAAAACATATGTCTGCTAAGCATTGATGGAATGTATAGGGAGGAAACAATCACAATTTCTATGTCAAAGAGAAAACTACTCTGGTCAAAGAGAAAAACAGACGCAAAGAATCTTCCGTGTTTAAGATTAGAAGTTTGGGAAAGCCCAATGTGAAAAACAGAAAATGAAAAGGTGAACGGCATGGGACAAGGTTACACAGTCAGGGAGGGACTAGATCATGCAGGAGTTGAAGGCTATATCAAAATGGTAGACATTATCCTCAGGTTAATGATGAGCTTCCGTTGTATGTCATGATCAAATTTATATACTAAAATCATCCATGTACAGAAGAAAAAGCTTATCAAAAATGTATGTATAGGGCCGACCCCGTGGCTCACTCGGGAGAGTGCAGCGCTGGGAGCGCAGCAGTGCTCCCGCCGTGGGTTCAGATCCTATATAGGGATGGCCGGTGCGCTCACTGGCTGAGCGCGGTGCGGGCGACACCAAGCCAAGGGTTACAATCCCCTTACCGGTCACAAAAAAGAAAAAGAAAAAAAATATATATATATATATATACACACACACACACACACATATATATATGTATATATGTATATATCTTATACATATAGGTATATACACAGACTATTTCTGAAAAGTATACAATCAACTAGTAAATGTGGTTGCTTATAGGTAGAGGTTCTTGGAGATTGGAGGGCTGACAGCAGAAATAATTACTTTTTATTGTGAGTACTTTTAAAATTGCCCTTTCTTTTTTTACTGTATTTGTGCATTGTTTTTAAATTTAAAAAACAGTAAATTAATTGTTTTAAGTGATTGCTCTGTCTACTGTATGGAGAGAAGACTTGGAGGTGGGAAAGAAGGCAGGGAGACCAGTTAGGAGACTTCTACAGTTGGCCAGGTGATGGCTTGGCTTTGGATGGTATAGAAGTAGGATTTGAACCCTGGTCAGCTGAGGCTGAAGCTTCTGCCCTTTCCCACCACCATAGCTAGTCACAAAGCCTTGTATTCACAGGAAAGGCACATAGAGGTGGGATAAGAAATGACTATACAGAGCCAAAGTTATTTCTGAGCATGAGATGCAATATGGTGAGTAGGTCTGAGAAAGAGCCAGGGCTCAAGAAATGGTTATAAAAGGATGATGGTGGCCTGGGGAAAGGCAGCAAGCTTTTACATGTATAGAGGTGCAAACTTATTTGATTTACCTGAGCTACTGATATCCCCAGTTGCAAAATTATGCAAATGTAATACCTCTGAAAATGAGACTTTGCATCTTAGTTAAACTCTTGAGATCCAAGAGTGTCAATTGAAATGAGAGCCTTGAGATCCCTCAAGCAGGCAGCCCACACCCAGCAAGAAAATGGGAAGTTGCAACCTGCTCTTGTCCTGCAGGCTGACATTACCAGCATTGCTCAGTCTGTGCTGGATAGAGGTGAAGGGAACAGTAGGCAATGTCTCCACATTGCTGGCAGTAGTAAATAAAGAAATGATTACCGAGCTGGCCTGTGGCTCACTCGGGAGAGTGTGGTGCTGATAACAACAAGGCCACAGGTTCGGATCCCATATAGGGATGGCCAGTTAGCTCACTGGGTGAGCGTGGTGCTGACAACACCAAGTCAAGGGTTAAGATCCCCTTACCAGTCATCTTAAAAAAAAAAAAAGAAAAAAGAAATAATTACCAAAGGAATGAATGAATGGCAATGGAAATTTTAGTGATAGCTATACAAAATTAACAAAATATAAAATGTAAGGTTCTGGAAAATTCTAGTAATTACATTAGTTGGATAACACATGAATACAGCTGGTAACTTACCAGCTCTATCAGGGTGAGGTATACATTTGTAAAATCATTGAGTAACCATTTGGGAAATTCACAGTTGTTTAAAATATGAGGAATGACTACTTTGATGGAGCATGAGAGGGTATTAATATATTCAGATATCATACTTTTTATACCGTTTTTGGAATTCTTGGTATTTTTCTATTTCATTTTGTGACATGACATCCAAGGGCTACAGGAATGGGAACATTAGATGGGAAGTGGGTCTCACCGTGAAAAGAGAAGTATAGTAAATATAGGATAGCATTAGAAGGCAGAGAATAGAAGGTATGAAATCAAAACTTGGGAGAAGAATAAATGAATAAGGGATAGGCAAGGACAAATCAGAGGACAATTCCACCTAAATACTGCACTCCCGCTAGTAAGACTTTCCTAATTTATCCCCAGGAACATCAACCCGTTCTGTATCCCATTCCTCCTGGGCCTTGCTACTAATGGCCTCTTGCCAAAGAGACCGCATCATAGGCTATTTCAATCACATGCTTATCCTCTCTTCCTCTAGGCTCTGCTCTGTGATTCCCACCACCGGGAACTCTATGATATCACGTTTCCATCTCACCAAGCTTAATTTTCCCCATCTACAACTCACCTCCTCCATAAAATCCTGCTCTTATCTCTCAAACTAAATGAATCACTCCTTTTGAACCTCTTATTACTTCATGATACTTCCCTTGACTCATTTATGGGTACAATACAGCTTAGTGATAACAAACAAGCCATCTGGAAGTTGGGTTTAAACTTTTTGTTTACCATTTACTACCCTTACTAGCTGTGCGATCTTGAGCAATTTACTTAACCTTTTCTGTGAATGTATTTCTTCATTGGTAGAATGGGGATAATCATGTCACGTACCTTATATTGTTGTTGTGAGGAATACATGGGAATATATATCTCTATCTATCTCTATATATGTTTATATGTATATCAGTTTAGGGCACATTGTAAGCTCTCTGTAAGAATTGGTTATTATTAATATCACAACTGTATGTAATAGTTACCGGTATATCTATAGTATCTCTTACTTAGACTATGTGCATTTTAAACTGTCTAACTCCATTTCTTTTTGAACATAATATATTATCATCTGTTTTAGTATAGCAAATTGCTCTGAAAGTTATCCATTTACAACAAATTATCTCGCAGTTTCTGTGGGTCAGAAATCTGGGCATGGCTCAGAGTCTCTCTTGAGGCTGCAGTCAAGGTGTCCACCAGGGCTGCAGTAACCTCAAGGCTCAACTGGGAAAGGATCCACTTCTAAGCTTACTAATGTGCCTGCTGGCAGGATGCAGGCCCTTGCTGGATGTTGTCTAAAGACAGCAGTTCCCTGCCATGAGGGACTCTCCATAGGGCAGCCACAACACAACACGGCAGCCGGCTTCCCAGACAAAAGCTGAGAGAGAGAGAGGAAGAACAAATCAGAAGTCACGGTCTTTTTGTAACCTAATCTCAGAAGTGACAACCCATCACATCTGCTGTTTTTGATATTTGTTAGAAATGAGTCAGTATATCCAGCCTTACCCTAGAGGAGGGAATTACACAAGGGCGTGAATACCACGAGCCCACCTTAGAGGCTGCCTTCCATGCATATTAAGATGACCCTTATGGGATAATCCCAGTACTTCTGAAAGATCATCCATCTCATGCACTGAACGAGGACCCTGCACAGGTAAATGATGTCTAAGAGAAATGCTCAAATGTTTATTTGTTTAAAAAACACTAGTTGATCCCCAGTTTTATGTCAGACACTGTGTCAAGAGTTAGGGATACTAAAAAAAAATTTTTTTTAATGAATTAGAAAAATAAATTTTAAATCTGGATAGGATCTGGCTCAATTTTCTCATATAATAAATAAGGAAATTGGGTCCCAGAGCAGACAAACAAGGTGTCCCAAGTCACTTAGTAGCACAGCTGGTACCAGGACAAACATCTGATCTGGGGCTCCCTCCTCTGACACAAACGTGGAGGCCATCTGCCACATTGTCCTGCGCAATCGGTCCCCCCACTTCTCTTTCTATGAATTAAACCACAGTGAAGGACTGAATCAATGGGGCAAACATTCTCTTTATATGCTTGTAGTTTAAATTCAGTCATTCATACTAGGACATTCTTTAAATAAAGACAAATTATAACCCCTGAAGTTCCTTCACTACTAACACAGATTTTCACTGACTCCATTTTTTCAACTCCCTTCTTGTTCCCTGTACTGACATTTCATCTAAGCTTTAACACGTCACCTGACAGAATCAGACACTACCTGACTTGGACATCTTCACAGAGAGGCCCGAGGGCATTCTACTGGAGGCACAAGCACAGCTTGCCCCAAACCATTCACAATGCCGCTCCGTTTTTTTGATTCCCTGTTGAGGCTAATGTTTATTTGTTGTTTTGTTTTGCAACACTCACATGTATCCACTTCAACAACACCACTTTCTGCTCCTGGAAAAATAAAATAACCCCTGCCCTATTCATGCCTGGAAATGGAATGCACTTCAAGAGGCAAATACAAGAATTTTATGCGATATAAATAGACTCCATCAATTCAAGGAGCTGGGTGTTGAAACCGAAACATTGACAGGTAATTATCAAAAGTACCTTAGAAAAGCAAGTTTCTGTGGACAATAGCTGCAATTTATTATTATTATTGTTGCTAGCCTCCCTGATGTTCTCCAGCTATGATTCAAGTAATCTTGTCTCTTTTGATGAATCCACCTTTTGTTTTTCATTAAGGTGTCAATGCATTAGACAAAGGGCCTGCTGAGTACAACAAAAACCATGGTCACCTGATAGAGGAAAAACAGAACTTTATACCTGTAAGCCAAAACACCATTGTCCCTGTGGGATAAAAATGTGTATGTAAGAGAACATGTGTACACACACACACTCTCTCTCTCACACACAAAAATTGTTCTTGACAGTCCTGGAGATTATGTTAGGGATCTTTTAGCAAGGTTTAAATGGAATATGTCAGGGTTGACAATTCTAGATCACGCATAACTGAAACCAGCAACCTTCTGCTCCTACTGACATGTTTATGTCTGTTTTGTGGTGATCGTGCTGAATTTCTAGACTGATCTGATAGGAGTGAGAATTGTTCTCCTTCAAAAATGTTTAAGACCCTTCCCCCAATTAAATATTCTAAGCTGCACAGAGTATGCCTCAAAGCATTATTTATTTCTAGATCGTCTGCTCCAATGCTGGAGCAGCTACTTTTCCCAACTCCTATAGGATGAAGAGAGGTACGGGGAGTAATTCATTCCTCAAAGTCAATAGGGGTAGGAGACAGACACACCACGTGAGCACACCAGACGCAGCACTGCTGTTTAAGCATTTCCATAGTTCTTCGTAAGAATCAACCCACTTCTTCTGAGATGTGTAGGTTTTTATCAGCCTAACATCTCAGGCCAGTGACACAATCTTGAAGAGTTGTCAAGACAAATAACCTTTCACCATAATATCCTCACAATATATGAAAGGGGGAAAGGAATTTTCCCAGTGCTCGAGGCCAAATGTTGGTAAAAAATTTAAAAAGGAATAATGATTCAAAATACACTTAAAATTAGAAGAAAAGATCTATGTAAATTAAACTTCTTCTACCCACATCACTGGAAAAATGTTACTCTTATGTATCCCAGAAAGAAAAGAAACTTTTAGAAGAAAAGCTCAGATTTAAAAAAATATTGAGAACATTAATTTTCAGTTAATTAGGAAAAGCTATATTCTGTTTGTCAGAAACCAAAGCTATGTGCATTTTGGATAAAGATTTTGCTATCAAACCATAAACAGCCATGGAGTATGAAATATACTAGCCACAATATGTAGCACTTTGAAACCCAGCCAGTCCCAAGAGAAAGTATAAAAATGGAAAACAGATTTTTAAAAGAAGCTATTATTTTTCAACTATGCAACCTCCACTCCCATTGCTTGTGTACTCACTCAAGTAAAGAAAATTCTGAAAAACAAAGCAAAACTAGAAAATGCACCCATTGTAATACTCCAGCTTTCTTTCTGTTTATTTATTCATGCCTTCATTCATTCCACAAGCATTCATAGATCTTCTCTTCTGGCTGAACACTGTAACAGGAAATAAAAGATGAGTAAATCACACATAAGTCCTACCCAGAGAAGCTCAATTCTCAGTGAGAGGGACGTACATATAAACAAATAAGAACTACAGACATTGCATTATGAGAACCCAAAATACTGAGTGGTTAACATAGGGGGACTTGAAACAGTCTTTACAGAGGAGGTGACACTTAAGTTGAGTCTTGACATACGAGTAAGAATTGGCTGCGTGGGCAAGGTGGGAGCTTTACACATATTTCAGCTAGGATAAGGCACTTGCTTTGATTGAAACAGAGTATGCATAGGCATGAAAGAAGGGGTGGTAGGACATGAGGAAAAGTAGGGATCAGCCCTTAATTGACCCATACTTCATGCTAAGGTATTTGAACTTTACCCTACATGCAATAGAAAGCCATCAGGGATTTTTAAGGAGGAAAGATTTTATTTTCATTCAAATAATTCAGGTGGTATCACAGAATAGATGAGACAGTCCAGTTATAATCAGTATTTTACATGGTTACCCAGGATGTTCCCAACCTCGGCCAACCACAGGTGCTTCACTAACTGGATTCTATACATTACTACGTGTCCCTTTTGTAATCCCTATCCCTTGTGTCTTTGTTTCCTGCAAATTATTCATTCATTCAATCAATTATTCCATCATTCAACAAATATTTTTTGAGCTCTTACTAAGTGTCAGGCACTGTGGTAGGGGCTGGCAATCCAGTGGAACAAAAAGAGGACAGCGCATGACCCCTGGCAAAGCCAACAGCCTAGCAGGACAGACAGATTTGTTTACATACAATTACAATGATGTGTAATGAGCGAGATGATGGTAAGCTATGGAAGAAGGTGGTTATGGAGACTTTCCTAAGGAAGTGATGGTTAGGTTGTGACCTAAAAGATGGGTAAGATTTAGCCAAAGCACATGTGTTGAAAGTAGGAGGGGGAAGAGGCAGACATTGATCAGCAAGTGAGAAATAACGAGAGGCAGGAGAAAACACCTTGGAGAAGGTGAAGGTGCCCTGCATGCATGGAGAGGCCAACAAGCTAGAGAGATGGGCTGGAGTTAGAGCCTGCAGCTTTGCTCATTAATCGAGTAGATGGGGCTGTGCTACAGAAACGAAACCCTACATCTCAGAGGCTCAACCAACAAAGATGTATCTCTCTGTCAAATAAGTTCTAATGCAGGTCAGGTGACATTCCAGGACAGTTTTTTCTCCATGAGGTAACTGAGACACCCAGGATCCCACTATCTTTTCATGTTTCCATCTCAACATGAGACATTCAGAGTCACCACAACAGGTCAAGAGAGGATGTGGAGGTGGCACATCACCTCTTATATTCTTTGGCCCAAGAGTGGCACAGTCATCCCCTGCTGGTGAGAAATAGCCACAAAGACCCAACTGACTACAAGAGAGGCTGGAAAATGTGGGGAGCACGTGGACCATTTGGGGATCACCAACGTCTCTGCCAAGACATGCAGAAATTAATAGGCTTTATCCTAAGGGTAATGGAGAACCACAAGCAGCAGAATGGCCAGGATCAAGTGTACTTGATTGTGGAGAATGAATTGGCTGGACAAAGAGAGGTTAAGAGGTTTCTCAAAGGCTTAAGTACAAGAAGACGGTGGACTAGAATATGGTGGTGTCAGCATACCAGCTTAATGGACACCTAAACTCCCATATTTTTATAAAAATCCTAACAAGGAATTGGTTTAAACTGGTACTTGTAACAAAGTAGGATCATAAGAATAACAATCACAGAATGTGTAAACTATTGGCTAAATTTACCCAGTAGTTTAATGGGTTATACATAGCTGAATCCTCCTCCCATATGTTGAGGGGGAGGGCATGCTGGATGGCAAAGGTTCTTTGGGGATGGGCCTATGGAATGGTGAGACAAGATTAGAAGCACCTGGTGATATTATCCGATAGTGGTATCTTGATGCTGAGGCTAATGCTGAGATCACAGAAGTATGCAGAGCTGGGATTCAGATGGGAAGCTGGGTAATAAATCAGAAAGAGAATAAATAGCTTTCCAGAACCAGGCAGGTGGGTCATAAGCCAGAGTATGGAAGCAGGGAGCAAAAGGATGACAAAAAGAGCACAAGAGACAATGGGTGAGGTCAAGAGTGGATACTCCAAATTGTTTTTACATACTTTAGTGAGACTTGGGGGGGTACAACTGCAATCATAAAGCTAGAGACAGGTGGACAGTAAGCACGTTCCTTCAAGTCATCTCTCTGTCAATCATCCCTTGCCGTGTGCAGGGTAGAACTCCTGATTTACATATACCCCATTCTTCTCCATCTCAATGAGATAATCTGCCAGCCACTGAAGTCCTCCAGCAATGAGTCCTTCCTGAGTCCTCTCTTCCCTCAGACACTACGTCTCCACATCCAATCCACCAACATGTCCTTTGACTCTGCTCTGAAATATGGCCTGACTTCATCCATTTCTTGTCAACTCCACCCTCATCCAAGCCATATCATTGCCCATCGCCTGCTTGGATTAAAGCGATAACACCTTAAGAAGATGGGCCCCCATCTTCTGCTCCTGACTCCTACAATATATTCTCATAGCAGCCAGAATGATCCTTTTGAAACATATACATAATCCTATTACTCCCTTTCAGTAGTTTCTAATCCCACTTAGAATAAAACTATGGCTTATAAAGTCCTCCAAGATCTGACCTCTGCCTTCCTTCCTGCTATCCCTTTCCTCTACTTGGAATCCCTTCCTACTGATCTTTGCATGACTGTTTCCTTCTTGTCATATGGTCCTCAATTTAAATTTTGGCTCCTCAGACAGGCCATCCCTGAACATCCAACCTAAAGAATTCACTCATTACAAAAGAGACAATCTACGCTGATGCTCTGCATACACTTTTTACTCTCTAATTTTTTTTTCTTGTGACTTTCATTGTGTTGTATTGTGTTGTTGTCATTTACAGCCTGTTTTCTCCTAATGGGACACATCCTCCAAGAAAAGCAGCAGCTTAACTTGCCTGTATCATTGCTGTATCCAGAGTGCGTGCAATGGGTCTTAGAGCACAGCAGGCACTTCATTCTACTTTATTGTATAAATGAATGAAGACATGCACAGATGACTGACTTCTCCCTTTTTTTCCTGCATCTGTAACCTCTTCCTCTTCTCAATATTCCTTCCCTCAACCTTAAAGCTTGTTCACATCTCTTACATCACTTAAAAAGGAAAATCCTCCCTTGATCCCATCTAGATTTCTCCGTCCTCTCTCCTTCCTTTATACAAACATTTTTAAAGTACACTCTACAGTTATGGCACATCCTTCTCTAGCTTCTGACCCTCCACCCCATGGAAACTGTCCTATCTGAGGAGACAAAAGACCTCCTAATTGGCAAATCAAATGGCTGTTTTCAGTCCTTGCCTTACGGCACCTCAAGGCTCTTTCTGTGGTGTCTCTCCTTCCTCCAGTCCTGACCCCCCACCGTCTCTCCTCCCTACTTGTCCCTGACTATTCCTGGTCTGTTTTCTTCTCAGAACAATGCCTTGGCTTCCTCCACAGTTTTCACTCTTCCCCTTTCACCCTCTACCTTTGCTGCTTTATCCTGTGGCATTTGTACTTTCCTTCCCCTGGCCTACTGAGTGTTGGTGTGCCCAGGTCCCTTTGAATCCTTGGCTCACCGCCTTTCTCTCCCTACTCTCTCCTTCTACCTGATTTCATCCTCTCTTAGGACTTCAAATGTCCCCTAAAAATAGATTTTTTAAAAAAGCTATACCTCCAGTCTAGAACTCTTGTCACAATATGTATATACTTGAATATCCCATTATCACATCAAGCTCAGCATGTCCAAATTAGTAAGGTGTATATTAGTATCCCCATTTTATAACAAGGAAACTGGGACTCAGAGGTTAGACCTAAAAGCACTTAACTGAGGAATGGTAGAGCTAGAATTTTAATAAAGTTCTTCCAGACACAAAAGCCCATTTTGTTCCATGGCAGCTTGTCATTGTGTTACAATAGTAGACAGCTGAAAAATAGCCAAAATATCTTTCTAAAGAGTAGTTCCATATATGATGGAATAGCCAAAGTACAAAATTTTATACTGCTGTTAGAAAGCATGCTTTGAAGTATGTTTAATGGGGAAATGTTCATGACATATATTACATTTTTTTAAAAAGTAAGACATAAAACTATATATAGTAAGATCCTAATCTTACTAGGTTTTATGGCTATGATTAGAATAAAGTCTGGAAAGGAAACAAAAAACACCAAGTGTTATCATTATGTAATGATTATAGTTCATATAATTGTCTTTTTTCCCCCCACTAGTGTCCATTCCTGCTCTGCACTAGTACCCCCAGTTTCCTCATGTATTTATCTTGATGAGATAACAATTGAGGTTCCCTGCTCCCATTAGGGAAGCTGAAGAGGGTCTTCAGTGGTTCCTTGGTGGACGCTTTTAGTCACTAACTCAGTATAAGCCAAGAAGCTTGGGGCATCCTAAGATGAACTAATAAGACAATTTAGCTGTGTTACATTTGTACAGAAAAATGCTAGATTTCATTCAAGCCTATAGTGGTGCCTGAAATAGGCAATTAATTTCTTACTACATTAACTCCTAGAGCTGCCTTTTCTTGTCCTATTTCTAAACTGGTTCTCTGGCCTCCGTCCTTTCTGGATGTTATTATGTCCTTTCAACAAATTTTCTATCTTGGTTAGTAAGCTTTTACTGGTTTCTGTTCCTTATAACCAAAGAACACTAGCTAACAAATATCTACATTTCTATTTTCCTGCAATAAACATGTTTTGCTCTTATAATAAAGATCCATTCCTAAAGCAGTAAAAGGCACTGGTCTGAAATACATTTGACTATAAGAAACCTAGGTTAAATGTGTGGCTTGATGTCTGCTAATCCCTCCATCCCTGCTCCTAGTAAATCACCCCACTCCATGCTGTCATTTTCATACTGACAGCAGATCAATAGATAACTTTACATATAAACAGAAAATGTCTTGATTTATGTTTCTAATAAGTGTATGATTTATGAAATTCTACCAAAGCAGGGCTTGGCTTACCTTGAAAAGAAAATACATTCATTTAGTCATCTGATACATTTATTAAATGCTTTCTTCATACCATTCAGTGGGTGTACAAAACTAAATAGTGTCCAGGTTTTGCTCCTTGGGTGCTTTTCTCAGTATAACGAAGCAAAAGCATAGCAGATAAATTGCAATAAGACATGGTAAGTGCTACTAAAGAGATATGAACAAAGTGCCAAGGAACCCAGAGGTGGAAAGAGAAGGTCTGTTAATTTCAAAATTCTAAACGCTAGAAAGAAAATAACAAAGGCACAGCACTTACTGTTTTAGCTTAAAAGTATGCTATAACCAACTATGACCACACACTCGTTTGCAAAGAGAAAGATCATCCCAACGAGAAAGCATGCAAAGCCTTTTACTAGCAAAACCATGTTAAAGACTGGTTTCTATTTCTCTTAAAAAGATATCTCATAAATTGTTGACAAAATTATAATTTTGATGTAAAATTCCTTTAAAATACATTGTAGTGTTCTTACTATCAGCTTATTTTAATAAAATAAAAGAAATTCCCCTTTTGTATCTCCTTTTCATCAACCTCTTTAGTGTTTACTTTAACTTTTCCAAAATCCATTCCTCATTTTCTCAGTATCAAGGGTTCTAAAAGATTACAAAGTTTCTGTCTCTTTATCACACTTTGGGTAAGATGGGTAGACTTCTCCCAAATGTATCTTCATACCAATTCATGCCCATCATAGGTTTCTCTCTCTCAAGACATGATGAGATACTGCCCACATCAGCGTGTTGACAGAGGTAGTGACTAACTGTGTCACTGCCTCCAGGTAACATGTTTGCATCTGAACTGATGCCCGCTGGAAAAAATATCTTAAATGTTAAAAAAAAAAAAAAAAAAAAATCCCCAAATTTGGATCTTGATAGAACAAACACCAAAACAAAAAAAACCCCTGGGTCTTATACCCAGAGATTCTAATCTAATAGTTCTGATGTGAGGCCTTAGAAAAATAAGGAGCAAAACCTGGATGCTATTTAGTTTTGCATCTACACAAAAGATACTTTTCAAAAATCCTCCTTTCTTTGAAAATATTAATATTGGGGTACAAGATTGGGGTACAAGTTTTAATACTAAAAGAATAATGAAATAAATAAGTATTCCATCTTACCCCAATATAGCCAAATAAGCACCAAGCAAACATCAAGCCCAAGAATATATACACAGGTAGGTGTTTGGAGGCAGGACACATGTGAAGTGGTTTGCATCTGTTGCCCTCTACTTTCCTTGTCTTTGCCCTTCAAAGGTCACCTCTAGTCCTCACAAGAGCAATTAAGGAATAATGACAGAGGATAAACCTGGAATCTGCAGCAGATTGAATTATGTCCCCCCCAAAACTCATCAAAGCTTGAATGGTGTCCCCCAAGTTTATGTATTAGAAGCTTAGCCCCCACTGTGACTGTTAAGGGGGTGGGAAATCCTATTACAGTAACTGAAAGGTTGAGCCTTAAAGAGGTGATTGGATTGTAGGACCCTGCAGTAGTGAATGGATTACAAATGGTCGGGGCTTGGTTTTGAGGGTTTTAAGAAAAGAGAGAGGAGAGGCTGTCTCCCTCTCTCAGCTCTCTCTCTGCTTCTACCATCTTGCAATTTGAGATTCATGGGTCACTGTCGGCACCACCAAGGTCCTCATCAGACATGTTCCTTGGACTTTGGACTTCCTAGCCTCCAAAACTGTAAGCAAATAAGTTTTATTTTCTTATAAATCACCCAGTTCCAAGTATTTTGTTATAAACAACAGAAATGGACTAATACAGAATCAAAACAGTCCTGGGTTGATAAGTAGACTCAGCCAAGTGCTAACAGTGTGATCTTGGGCAAGTTCCTAAATGTCTCTGAACCTTAGTCTCCTCTCTAAAAACTGGGAAAAATAATTTCTTCCTTGCAAGGTTCCATGGGAATTAAATGATGTCACATAACCATCTTGTCTGACACATGGAACATGTTCAATGTTCAGTAGTTATGTGTACACTTGGAGTCAAGCTTTGGTTGATAGTAGCAACACATTCGACCTTGCCCTTCCCCCCAAATAACATGTAGTTCAAAAGGATTTCTTCTTTTTCTTTCCAAGCCCCACAATAAACAAACAAACAAACATGTCCTCACCCTCTTTTGTAGTACCCAGTAAACTAACCCATACAAAACCTGAAAATGCCAGATGATGGCTGAGTGTTATAAAGTGCCTCTGCTGAAAAGAAGCTGCTTGGTGAATCAACACTTGAATTTAAAGGAGTGTCAGTTGTGTCCTGGTGTTCTATCATACCAGGTGTTCCAGAATAACTGGTGCTGCCACATGTCACAGAATTATCCACACCAGGTATCGGTGGGCTCACAGGCTTCAATGGAAGGGCAAAAAGAGCTGACCTTGGGCTGCTCAGTTGGTAGATTGCAGTGCTGATAGCACCAAGGTCCAGGGTTCAATCCCTGTACTGGCCAGCCGCCAAAAAAAATCAAAGATCTGGCCTCAAGTCGCAACACAATTGTACCCGACCTCTCTGTGGGGGCCCACAGGAGTGGAGCATGTGTATGTGTGAGATTCTGAGGACGATTATCCTTCCCAATTCCCATATTTATCCTGTGTTCAGGCAGGGACTCTAAGAACAACATTTGTAACTCAGCATTTTCAAAGTTGGAGAACAGGAGGGCTGAGGAGGCTCTTAGAAATCATCCACTGCAGCATTTCTCAAGACGGTGGACTGAGGACCATCTATAGAATCCCTAAAAAGGGGGCCAGAAACCTGCACTTTCTAACAAGCTTCAAAAGGGATTCTGAAACACTCTCAAGATCAAAAACTACTGAGCTAACCCAAATGTCCCCATCTCAAAGTGAGGATGTTAAGGCCTGAAGAAAACAAATGATTTGTCTAAAACAGAGTGTTTTAGCCTCAGCACTGTTGACATTTAGACTGAGTAATCCTTTGTGGGGGGCGCCGTCCTGTGTACTGTAGGATGTTTAGCAGCATTTTTGCCTCTAACAAGTAGATGCCACCAGTGATCCCCCAGGTGTGACAACCAAAAATGTCTCCAAATATCCCCTAGGATATATCATGGCCAAATATCCCCTGGGGAGCAGAGTGGTCCCTGGTTGGGAATCGCTGTCTAAAGTGGAGGCAGGTCAGCACAGACACATCCTGACTAGCAGCTCAGGGACCTCCCCACAGCTGCTGCTCAGCTGCTCTTACTGTGGGGAGCAAAGTGAGGAGGAGGAGGAGGGACACCCAGGCAATAAAGTGAAGGCCAGCACAGGTGACAGCGCTGCCTTCTCTCGAGGTCCCAGAACATGACTTCTGGCTTTTTCCACAACTCACTGTGCAGTCAGTCATCCCTATGTCTATTTCTCCACCTGTTTAAACCTTGATCTTACAGGAGAACTGGCAGGACTCAGATTGGCAACATCTTGGAAACCCACACAGAAAGGTGTCATACAAAAAGCGTTTTTAACCGAGATTGAGTTAAAGGTGCCCCTGTGTAGAAACCTAGAGTGTCATATTCTAAATTTAGTGCCACGCCAGGGTGAGGGGGTAGTGGGGAACAGTGCAAAAGGAATCAGGACATGTGGTTTCCGGCCCCAGCTCTTTCCAAACTACCTTTGTGGCCTTTAGCAAATCACTTCAGCTTTCTGGACTAGGAGAGGTTTCCCCTCAAACGGAGGGATTAAAATAGGCCACTACATCTGTGCTTGGACTCACCCTGTGTCCTCTGCCCAAGAGGCACTTTCGCTGGTCATCAAAAATCCAAACCATATCTTTCCTCCAGTAATCCACCTCTGGTCATAATTCCTCAATTTCCTTCAGTGATAATGATAATGATGCTGTGGTTTCATAGGAGAAACGCCTTATTTGTAAGAAATGTGTTCTTATGTACTCAGGAACAAAGCATTGTGATGTCTGCAACTTACTCTCAAATGGTCCCCCAAAATATTTAATATATGTATGCATCGATTTTTAGAGAGAGAGAGAGAGATCAGATATACCAAGAGATTACTAAATGTTGACTCTCATTGAAGGGTATGTGGTTGTTCATTTTACGCTTCTTTCCATTTTTCTTATGTTTTAGATTTTTCAACATCAAATGTTGGAGAGAAAAACAACTCTAGTTCTGTCTCCTCTACAAAGTCTTTCCCGAATTAGCTGAAATAATTTCTCTGAATTTCCACAGCACATGTGTCCTCTGTGTTTATCACTTCCTACTTTGTATTATTTAAGTTCCTACTTTGTATTATTTAAGTTCTCACATAGTGGGGTCATAAAATTGCTAATGCAATACTCAGCTATACAGAGAACACTTGTTCTAAAACTGGTCTTTTTTTAGTCTACAACGTCTCTGTTCCTCCTCACAAGACCTGCTGGAAGCAGGAAAAAAATAAAAGTAAATTTTAGTTCAATCTTGAAATATCAGATTGATCATGTAATTTAAACAGTCACTTTAAGTAACTCAGTCGAGTTTGGGTAGATGCCAGGCCCTAGATATCCCTGCCCTCCTTTTTATTACCGGGATGGCATCCGGGTGCAGAAGAGAGACTGGCTGGATTCCAGGGATATCAAGGGAAGGAATCCCCTGATAAATATCGACATCCACTGTCTCTCTGGTCTGTTGCTCCTACCTCCACTGTGTGGCCTCTGCTATCATTACTCACCAAAATGTCACCAAGTGATAAATAATAATAATTTGATATTAGCAGCAACTTAATTGCTGAGAGCCTACTATATGCCAGGCACTGTACCAAGCCCTTTATATGGAATATTTCATTTAATCTCCACAGCAACCAGATGACTCAGTACTATAATTATCCTATAAGGACAACCATTGGTCTCTTCGTTGCCTGATGACTGAATTGGGCTTTTGTCGAGCTCTCTGCAGCATTAGATACCACTGGCTGCCGTGCTGTATTTGAAACTCCTGTTTTCTGTGACCTCCCAATTTACTTATCCAACCACATCTTTCCTCCAGCCACATCCCTTCACTTTCTGTCTCCTTTAAATGTTGTGTCTTCAGATTACCCTACCTTTTAAAATCATCTTTTGCATTCCCTTCAGTCTCCTTTATGCCAGTTCAAAATCCATCTGTTAAGGACCAATTTTCATCCTTTCAATCAACACACTTTTATTGGACACCTACCCATTATCCCAGATCCTAGAAAGATAATGCTAAGAAAAAGAAACACAGGCCCAATCCCTACCCCGGTGAACTTTACAGTCTGGTGACTATCTCAGTTTCAGTCTTATTTCAGTTATTCTAGCAAGAAACAATCTCCCCTATTTGCACCTGCTTTCAGATATGAACGAAATCTGTATCACCCATTAGACACTTAGCAAGTACAGCTCTGTAGTGGTTCATGTATTGAGGGTAACAATAATAATAACATCAGTAACTTCCATTAATTAAACGATTCCCCTATGCCAGGCTGTCTACATATATTGTCTCTAGTCTCACAATGACATTGCCTGAAAGGGGCAATTTTTCTCTTTTTACTATGAAGCACTTGAGGCTCAGAGATGAAAAGTAACCTGCCCAAGGCCACGTAATTAGTAAATGACATTATTAGTGAGAGATCCCGGGTCCCTTGGCTCTGAAGGCTCTCTCCACAGCACACCAAACTGTCAGACTTCTTTATTGCATTAGGCATTGAGGTAGTTAACAGTGAGTCAGGGCAATGTAAGGAAAAGAACATGGTTTTGGAATTAACAGATTTGCATGCAATGCCCAGTTATGCCACTTATTGGTTATGTGACCTTGGGCAAATTCCTAAAATTCTTTGTACTTTAGTATCCTCATTTTAAAATCGCTACTGCAAAAATAAATAAAGCTACTTATGTCACAGGGTTGCTGTGAGAATTAAAGGAAACGGTAAGTACCTGGGAAAGCACCACGTATGTAACAGGCCTTCAGCCAATGTTCCTTCTCCCTTTGTTGACGCAGATCATTTAAAGATTTTCCATCCACCTTATTGTTGCTTATGTAAATTCCTAAGTTTGATACTAAGAAACACCTGCAGAAGGGGCTTTCAAGCACCTGCAAGTATACTAAGGAGGCAGATAGAGGCACCAAGAGAGATAAAGGCAGTGAGATTGAGAGATGGAAAACCAATCTAAAAACCAGGCAGTGGGAGGCTGTGTGGTTCCTTTTGTTAGAAAAGCTATTCCAAGGTAGAGCCCTTGAAGCTTTTGTGTATCAAAAGCACTTTAAATGCTTTCCTCCGGTGTACTTATATGGTGTTTTTTCTGGGGCATAGGAAGTATGGTACTGTCAAAATGCTATTGATTTTTTTCAGAAGGATTCTAACGACCTCATTAATGAAGCCTTGTAAACAAGTCCAAAGCCCCCTCCTTTTTTCTGTAAGCTGGCCACTCATTCCAGGACATAACAAGACTAATAAACAAAAGGTCCACATTTATTCAATCTTTGCTAGGTACTTTGATTGACCTCATACATCTAACGTTTCATTAATCCTTAAAAAAAAAAAAAGAAAAGTCCCTTGAGGTACATGATTATCATTTGGCATGTTACAAGTGAGGAAACTGAAGCTCAGAGAGGTTAAATATTTTGCACAAGATCACACAGGTAGAAACTGTTGGAGAAAGGTGAAATTTGAGACAATTCATTCATTTAGGCAACAAATATTTACTGAGTGATTACTATGTGCCAGGTCTATCTGATCCTAAAGTTAATGCTCTTTCCACTATCTAAATCTCCCTTGTAAAACAAATAATATATCAGTATTCCCTGTCATTTATAATGTCCTCTCAGAATGTGAAAGAAGTTTAGCCAGAACATGAGATGCTCATGGCTCAGAAAAAATAATCAGGCTAATTGGCCAGACCAGGCAAGTGTCCACATGTCTCAGCATTACTCCTTGTGTGTAGTCTCAAAGCAGGATGCTTAAAATAAATGGTCCCCTACAGTCAGAAGCACCATTCTCAGGCAAGTATATGTGATTATCTGGGTTTGCCTGCTTATAAAACTGTATAATGGTGATGTACTTCAGAACATTTATTTATTAGAAAGTTGAAAAGAGGCAAAGATCAGAGCATGCAATTCACTAAAAGAGAAAAGATCCAATTGTAGCAGTGACTTACCTCTATATACAGCATGTTCTTTTTCAGTGTGCTATAACATAAATGATGCCATTTTAGCCCCATACCATTCTTTGACATCAGGAAGGTGATGGTTATTATACCCATTCCTCACAAGAGGAAACTGAGGTTTAAGTTGTAAAGGTCATTGGTTCTTTAGAAATGTTTGAGCTCATGTCACTACTGAATGGCAGAACCAGGATTTGAACTTAGCTTCTTTCTCCTCTTTCAAGTGTGCAATCCGCATTGGTCAGGATGAGCTCATTATACTTCAGTAACAAGTGGCCTTTCCATCTCAGGGGCTCACAGTAATAAAGCTGATGTCTTGTTCATGTTGCACATCAGCTGTAGCTTTGCTTTGCTTTGCATGTACTCCAGAACCCAGCTGACAGGGGAGCCTAGATCTGGAACATTCAGTCATGAGGCACAGTGAAAAGTGGGAGTGATGGGTCCCACCCTGACTCTTACAGCTTCTGACAGAAAGTGGCTTTTACTCTCAGTTCATTGGCCAGAGCAAATCGCATGCAAAATGGCGAGGGTGGATTATCCTTCCACAAGTTGGGGCCCCAAATAGGAGAAAAACATTTCCATGTACATTGTGGTTCTGAGCCTCCCTTCCTTATACAGTGAAGTTATTTTCTAATAAACGTGGTACTGATGAATAAATATTCCAGGTACAATCTATCAAGTAGTCCCTTTAAATAATGTACAAATTATATAATTAAATAAATTTAATATTTTAAAAAGCAACAATTCTAAAGAATGCCTGTTGAGCACTAAACCTTCTGCATTTACAAAGAAAGCAACTTTTGCTCTGGGAATAAACTTTCTGTTTCTGGCAGGAGAATTAGGTAATGACACTGAAGTTCTCCTGTGAATGGGCAACGGGGTGTCATATTTGAATGTGTAATGAGTAAACATTGGCAGAAATTCCCTTTGCCACGTGACTTCAAAACAAACACCAGTCAGTAGGGAACTACCAGCTGTGCTGGATTAGAAAAAAATGCACTCATACACTCTCCCTCCACGAAGACAAAAAATCCCCTGCCGAAACTGCCTCCCCCAAAAATGTAGGACACAAATGGGTTCTTTCTCACAGGGGCTCAAGCACAAAACTCCACCCCTGGAAAGTAGTCCTGGCAAAGCCATTTAAACAAAGTTCAGAGGCAGATAGAAGTAAGACATGAAACAGTTCAGGCATTCACAGAATTCTGCCTTCCTTTAAATCAACTGGTAGCTATTTAAAAACATAAACAAACAAACAAACAAATAAAGGAGCATTTAGCAGGAGTTTAAAGTAGCCAATTTCTAACGTTGGCTGACATAAGGTTCCTCACAATTCTAAGATCCTGTGATTCTATAAGTTTATGTGTTGAGTAGAAGCACATCTACTTTCTTAAGTACAGAAAAGAAAGAGAAAAAGGATGTACTTTATATAACATAATTTCACAGTGAATAGCACCCCCTCAAAAAATGTCCTGGGAACTATAAAGCTGTCTTAGGCTATGCAATCTGCATGTGGAATTCTGTTCCCTAAAAAATTTTGGCACTGAGACAGGATTCAATTTGCAGAAATGGCACTTCCCCAATACTTTTTTTTTTAGAGCTGTGAGGGGAAGGTAGAGAGACTGAGTTAGAGCTTTGCCTTAGACTTTTTGCAAAGGTCGTGAAAGGGAAAAACCATAAAGAAACATTCCCTTTAGTCACTTACAAGTATGAGACATATTGTCCTAGGATGAAGGAGAATCATTATTGTATGTCACGTTTCAGATTAAATAAACCATTGTGTCTTGGTCCCCCCCCCCCCCCCATGACTTTAAATAGAATTCAAGTTGAAACAAACCTGGATTAATAGGAAATGTTCCTAAATATTTCAACTGTGCTTTTCTGATATGCACAGATGTAACTCTATAATTTTGCTGGCATAATTTCTGGCAAATCTTCACAACTGATATTCAAATTTTAGTATAGATATTGATATTCAAATTTTAGTATAGATATAAATAAAATTGGGCTTCAGTTACCAAAATACCAAAACAGGATATTTGAGCAAAAGAAATTAAGAAACAAAAAGACACATGTTAACTCTTTCTTATCTTCTCTGATAACCAACTTGGCAACCTGTTGCTTTCTGTAGCTACTTCTATTGAAGGAGTATATTGTCAGGAGAAGTGTGCAATCTTTACAGTCCAACCGAACAAACAGAAACTTCTCTAATGGCTAATAGTGATAAGTAGTACAAGGGACACATCTGCTGGGAAAGACAGTGGCTCTTTTTGAGAAGAGGGTGCAAGATACGGTGTCACAGGATGAAAATGTTTGAAAGGAAGGCTTTGGAATCTACGGTTGATTTGAAATCTATACTTGCACATAGCTTTCTTCTCCTCCACAACCAATTTAAATCTGGTTAACAGGGCCTATAGGAAGTAACAGAAGTCAGTGAGACTAAGTAAAGAATCAATAATTGTATATACACATCCTATATAAGTATATGTATATATTCACATATATATGTGGAGGTATATATGAGTATGTATCTATGCATATACATATTAGAGATAAACATATACAAATATGGAGATTATAGATAGACATATATAGAGATATATATGCCATACATATTTATAGATATATGGATATATATGCATATATATGGAAATATATATACACATGCATATATGAATACACGTATACATACACATTCATAAACATACTTAACTGGTTATGGCACAAACAGCTATTTAACTGAATTTAAAATAAATTGAACCCCAATGTTATACCATTTACAAACATAAATACCTTTTGGATTAAAGACAACTGTAAAAAAATAAATACTTTCAAGAAAATCTATCATATTACATGTACATATACACATGTGCAATCCATAGGTGGAAGGAGACTTTTTTGAGAAAATGCAGAAGCTATAAAAGAAAAGATAGAAATATTTGATCATATAAGAACTTCAAACTTTTTTGGAAAAAGAAAGATTCCATAACAAGGTGAATAGACAAATGATAAGTTTGGAAATATTCATAGCATAGATGACAGCAGAATTTTTGGTTTCTTTTTGTTTTCAATTTTTAAAAATTGCCCAAAACAAAGACAACAAACTAATGGGGAAATGAAAAAGGAATTAGAACAGGAAATTCACAGAGGAGCAAATCCAAATGGCCAATAAGCCAATGAAAATACTCTCATATTAAATCATGGTCAGAGAAATGTAAATTAAAGTAACAAGGATGTATATCATTATATCCATCAGACTGGCAAAAGTTGAAGTGATCAATAACCTCTATTGGTAGTAGGTATACAGAGAAATGGGTGCTCATATATTGCTGAGAAAAATTTAACTGAACAAACTGCCTTGGAAAGCCATTTAGCGGCATATGTAAAAAAATTAGAGATTTATGCGCCATTCAACCCTCTCTCCTGGGCACTTCTCACAGATTGACAGCACATAGGGCATGTGTAAAAGGACATGTAATGTTGGAGTGTTTATAGTAGCAAGAAAAGGAGAGGCAGACAGGGATCAAAGTCAATGCCAATAAACAGGGGATGTCTGAATAGACTATAGTTCATCCACACCACGGGTTATTATGCAGCCATTCCAAAGAGCCAGCATTTTTAGAGCTAACTAGCTTCTTATAAGGGTTTTCTATATCACTGGGGGGAAAAAGAGAGACCCAGAAAGTGTACATTCTGTTATGCTCATAAAACAAACAATAACCAAACCTCCACCGTATGGGTGTAAGTGTAAAATGTGTATATATGACTATATGAGCAAGGGAGAAATGTAAAAGTATATATCAGATCACTAGAAAGAATTACATGGCAGGGAGGGGTGCAGAGCAGAACAGAGAGGGAAGTGGACTCTAAGCAAAAATTTTTAAAAAGGACTTGTCTAAATAAGATAAATATGCGTGTGAAGTAACATGTATGCATTTATGTAAAACTATGTATATACTGTGTACATGAAAAATTACAAAAAGATTGAAAAGCTATTCTAAAAGTAAGCTCCAACCATGGCAAATTAATATTAATAAAAATATTTAATATTTATTGAGCCCTTACTGTTGGCAGGCACTGTTCTAAACATGTACCAACCCAATTATCCTCACAACAGTCCTACAATGGTGATATTAATATCCTTCTTTTCATCAACAGTCCAACTTATTTCTCCATAATGTTAGAGAGGAACATTTTAAAAAATTGAAATAAAATCAATCATCGTATTTGCTTCTTTGGTGATCTTTGTTTGTTTTCTTTAGTGTCCGAATCTAGAAGACTGAATTTAACAGGGTACCATGTATAAAGTTATATCTACCCAACTATTCAAGGTTGAGAGAGTCACCTAAGTCAAGGGCAACTGTCTTCATAGGTAACCTCTTCCATCACTCATTTGCTCCATGGGGAATCATCGAACACCTTCTGCACTGTTCTAGGTTCTGGGGGTTTGTTGGTGGCCATGACAGCCACTGAATATTTGATGGTGTGGAATGGCTAACAACTTGCATTACACTAGTGCACTTAGAATTCTCGTTCTGAAACTGGGTGAGAAAAATTGTCTGGACTTTCTTTGACAACATCATAGAGAAGAATTCTGATCCTTCCTGAGAAAAGGGCAGCTTCCAGAAATATAGCAACTCTACCTGATCCAAACTCATCAGTGGAACTGAACAGGGACAAGGCCACAAAACCAATGCTCCTTAGCAGCCCTCCACCAGCACATGGCAAATAATTTCTTCACTAGTGTTTTAGAGAACAATTTGGAGCTGTTAGTTTTTTTCTTCCATTTTCATATCTAATTTAAGCATTCTTTGATCTCCAACCTTCCTAAGAAATGCCAAGCACCAGAGTATCAACAACAAAGTGCTTTGTGCTTCGAAACCATGACTCTCACCATGCTTTATTTCTCTCTTTCTCTTCCGAAGTCCTCCATGTGAGACTCCCTAGTAAGATCAAGGTGTTAAAATAGAGGTTGTAATTCAAGTAAGGCTTCAGAAAGTCACTACTGAATTTAAGTTAAGTAAATGCCACTGAGAAATCCCAGAGTGACGGTCCCCTGCTCTGAATTTGGATCCTGAATGAGACCCTGAATCTGGAAATACACTAATGAAGAGAGCACTCCGGTGTCTCAGCCCTGTCTGAGAGCCAAGACGTTCAATCGCACATGTGTGTTTTTGCAAGCTCCTGGCTTTCCCTTCTCTTCCTTGTTCTAGCTGCCTCTCACACCATTTTTGGCAAGGTACACTCTGGAGAGGCCCGAAACTTTCCATTCGGTCACTCCCTTTGGTTAATTATTAGCAGCTCTGGTAAAAGTTGTTGGTGGGGCCGGTGGAAACAACTAATTGAAAAGATGTTTTGAGTTTAACACAGATAAAATTCATTTATTTGGGGATTTCAGGAATCCTGTCCTGCATACACTGAGATAACAGTAGGCGGAGGTGAGGCACTGAAATAAGAGATGATGTCTAGTCCCTTCTCTGTGACTAATGAATGAACTGAATGACCCTGGTCGAAGAAAAGAAGGTAATGCACAAAGTGACAAGTTAGGAACACTGTGCTCTCTCATTTAATTCTCATAAAAAATTATACATAACCTGCATACTTTCATTTCCCTTTTTACAGTTATGGACTTGAACTCAAAGCCCCTAAACTTTGCATTAAACTATACAGCCTCATACTATTTAATTTACCCAAGTTTCAGCATTCTTATCTAAGAAAACAAGGAGGCTGAATGAGTAGCTCTCAAAAAGGTCTTTCTAACTCTGTAAGCCCATGAATCATTTGACCTAGCAAGAAATAAACAATTTTTCTCATAATTTCCACATAGCTTTTCTCTTCCTGGCCTTTGTTTCCCAGTAAACTTTAGGAGCAAAAAAACCAAAATTGTATCCTGCACATAAAGATGATAAAAATAGCTGTTCACTCATTAGTTGTCAATAGAATATGGCTCTTTTTCCCCCGAGGCTATTGCTTCACCCTTGTTTATACTGCTCAGTTCCGTCAGTTTAGAAGACATTAAAAAGCAGAACTGGGTCGACTGTTTTACGTTGGTGGTGAACTTGTGTCTCAACTGTGTTGCAACCTCACAGTTTACTCAACTCCACCTGGAAATTCAACTCTTTGAGATAAAGCAGATTTTCTCTGGGGGAAACCAGTATCAGCTTATCTTCTTGCTCTGCTGCCGGCACGCAGCTGGTTGGGCATTTAATAGACAGTCATCGGCCAGGGGGAGGTAATAAAAAAATTTTTAAAAATAAAAACAAGTGGAACACAAAGGTTGTTACTGCCATGTAAGAGGTATTAAATTCAGTACCCAAGTAGCTTTGTTTAGGACCAACGTAAGGACTCCTTTCGAGAAACTATACTTTCTGTGTGTGCATGTGTGTGTGTCTGCACGAGCATGCATGTGTGTGCTTTAGCACTGTGTGGGTGCCTGCATGGGAGGAGTGGAGAACTTTGAGTGGAAGGATTCTGGAAAAATAGCCAGTGAAGACCCAAAAGCAGCTCCTATTTTCTACACTCATAAGTACTACAAGAGTTGGACCAACCTCTGCTTGAAATGTAAAGTTTCATTTTGTTGATCTTTTCAAAGTCCTATGTGTAGTCATTCTCTTAGAGAAAATTACACTGATAGCCACAAAATGATTTGAAAAGTTACATGAGAAAATAATGTAACGTAAGACATGTGGAAGAGAATAGAGTACACATTGGTAGATTAATGGGAATGCCAAGAAACAAAAAACATTCCTGCTGTAGTCGATACAACTAACCAACCTGAAACCTTCCTCACATTCAAGTTTGAATGCGGAAAAACGGCAATGGCCTTCTCCAGCACAAGCCAGTCTTAGTGTTATGAGTTGAAGGATTTGTCTCTACAGGGACCTTCAGCTCAAATTGGATATGAATTCAAAATTTGGACACAAAAGAATGCCATGTGAACATGAAGCCAAAAATTGGAGTGATGTGTTTACCAAAAAAGGAACCCCAGAGACAGACAGCAAATCCCCAGAAGCTAGGAGAGAGGCGGGGGATAGATCCTCCTTCACAGCCTCCAAAAGGAACCAACCCTAATGACACTTCGGTCTTGAACTTCTAGCCTCCCGAACCATGACACAATAAATTTCTGCTGTGTAAGCCACCCATTTTGTGGTGTATGTAGAGAACTAATAAACTTAGGTTTTCTCAAGGTCGCCTCCTATAGCTACACATCTTTCCTCTCACACCTTTATCTGCACAGTGTCACCAAAGGAGAGAGAAGAAATATTCATGTAGAGCAGGGTTTCCCCCCCCATTTTCTTCTCCTTCAATTCTGTCTTTTCTAATTTCAAAAGAGGTGTTCATGAGAAGCTTCCAACATAAAAGTAAGTGGCTAGTTCTACCCAAAGGCCAAATAGGAAGAAAAATAGAGAGCAGCTGTTGAATTGATCTGAGAACTTTTCTCCACAAAAGGCTTGAGCTGAGGACTCTTGTACCTGGACAACAGTATTTGAAGAAGACAGGAAAAAAAAAAAAAAAAAAGGATTTGTCCCTACAGGGTCCTTCAGTTCAAATCTGATATGAAATAACCTAATAGATTTAGATATTCTGCTGGTGATACACACTTTGAAATTGCAGCACAGTTTTTAAGCAGCTCCACATTTAGCTCCACATTTAGACAGGATTGATTTCCTTATTTTGTTGCTGTTGTTTCTTCCTAGAGAATAGAGGATGGATCCTGATACTTGGAATTAGGTTGGAGTTAGCTGTTGCCTAAAGGACTAGCCAAAAGGACTGGCATTTGAAAGATGCATTTTAGCATTAATTTAGGAAGCAGGGTGGGTTCAAACAGCTGGGAGGTGAACAGATGGCAGTGTATGCTGGGAGTTATCAGCAAGGAATCAGCCACTGGAAGGGGTGGTTGAACGGAACGCTTTTGTGTCCAGGTTGCAGGAGGGACAGGAAGCTGAGACTAGATTTGGCATCTTCTAATACAAAATTCATTAAAGAGGAATGATTTTGATTATAAACAAATTACAATTTATTTTTCATATCGCTGCTCAATTTCCTTGGAGAATTTTCCTGTAAGAGTTGGGCCTCTTAAATCACTATTCTCAGGGACTGGAAATTCAAATATGACAAGAGTGTTTCAACTGATCCAGGTCAATATGCTTTGAAAAGATGGCAGGAATCTAAGAAAAATATCCAAACATGGAGAAAACTTATGCCTTTCTACTATGACAAAATCATAGAAAAAAAATATTTCATAGACATGGTGTTAATAAAAGGTCAGGAACTTGATCTGTCAGTAGGAAAACCAGAGCCTCTCAACGGTTCTAGAAAAAGCTACTGGAAGCTGTTGCCCTTTACAATGAAGGTTTCTTCTGCCAGAGAACATGTGCCATTGAGAGGCAACTGTTTGCCGCTTGGCTGGTCACTGTAAGCATAACTTTGACAAGGACAGCTTAGAGGTTGCCACCGCTTCTGAACCAAGCGAGTTTTGAATGCTCTTCCTTGCACAGTAATGGACCACGCTTTCTTACTTACTTCAAGGCTTTTCCCCAGAAGCTGTCTAATAAGATTTCCAGCAAATACCAAGATGACTAAAATTCAGTTTGAACAAGGCTTCAGGAATCAGCTGCAGTGAACAGTGGTACGATGACACGTACACACTGCAAGTAGCCAAGATGCTTTCAAATATCAGCTCTATTTTCAAGTGAAAGACAAATGTGTCTACTGCTTTTCTCTGGGGTCATTAGGTTGCTGCGACCAAGGAGAAAACTTCCACCATGTCTGTCCACTCCATATTTGTCATCCATCTCCCTGTCCCCAGCAGGATGCCTGGCATGTGGCAGCTAACCAATGAAGGAGCAAAACTGAACTTTCAAGACAGGGTGTGCTAATGTAGGTGGTCACCACCCTGATCTTCTGATATTTGCCAATCACACAGAAAGAAGGCCACTGCGGGCAGAAAAAAGCAATGCTTGATATGTATTGAGTGATCATTGTATACCAGACCCTGTTAATTACTAAATGTATCACTTCACACTTTCCTCAAAATAACTTTGAGGTAGAGACTATTATTACCTCCATTTTATAGATAAAGAAATAGAGACACAGGATGCTAAGTAATTTGCTCAAGGTCCCACGCACATGTCTCGTAAGTCAGAGAGCTGGGATTTGAACCCAATAATGGATCCAGAAGATTAACAATCTCCAGAAACTCGAAACCTACTGTGCTCTAACAACATTGGATGCTGATGTGGAACATTCAATACAGGATGGTAAGAAGAACTGCAAGAGCCTTGATTCAATGTTTAATGCAGGACCAGATAATTCTTTGTTTTGAGGAATTGTCCTGTGCACTGTCACGTGTTTAGTGGCTTTTCTGACCTTCTAGTCACTTAATGCCTCATCCCCCAATTTGTGACAATCAAAACTGTCTCCAGACTTTGCCAAACAGCCCCTGGGGGGTGGGAGAGGGGGAAAAATCACTCCCAGTTGAGAATCACTCTCTTAATATACTAAAACTCATAATCCTATAGTGTATTTTTTTTTTAAGTCCAGTGTAATATGGTATTATTTCTCAAAGTTATTTACAGAAGTTCTTTAAACACTTTTATTCTGCATTTCCATGGGGGCTATGTGTACAGTTGCCCCTAAAGATGAGATTGTTCTAAAAGGGGGTAGAGATTGAGAAGTGAGGTGAAATAGCAAAGATGACAGAGGACACAAGGTAAATTACCATTCTGTTTAATCACCCTTATTTTCCTTAGTTTACAGTCATGCTACCTAGGGGTCTTGTGTTTCCCTAGATTTGAAACACCAACTGACTGGAATGTCCTGCCCTTCTGGTGATGTCAGAAATTCTACCATGATTCCTATGAGCCTTTCAGGCAGATGAAGAAAGGAGGGAAGCCACTCTCATCTGTCACTTCTGTCACTTGTGATTTTGCACATGCTGCTCCCTCTGCCTGGAATGCTCTGCCTCCACCCTCCCTTCATCGCTCTCAAACATCACCCCCAGGTCTATTTCCTTGGTAAAACATTGCCATCAGAAGTCATTGTGTTTGTTTATTGGCTTATCTGCTAACTCTGTTTTCAACACTCCCCAGTCACCACTAGAATGTAAGTTCCATGGAGCAGAGACCCATAACTCTATCCCTAATTACTAGGGAAAAAAAAAAATAAACAAGACTGATACATAATGGGCATTCAGTAAATAGGTGTTGAATTAATTCAATAATTCTAGAAACTACCTTATGCTATTCAAACTTTCTACATGTTTCTTTCTGAACCACAGACAAACCATTCATGGCATGATCTTTGTGGGGCCTTAAAAGGTGAGTTGCAAGACATCATGTTATCGTACCTCTGGATGGAGTGGTTTTGGCAGCCCCATGACTATAGAAAAGACTTGCAGACAAACCTTTGTCTATCTGCCAAGATCTTCGTATCCCAGTGTGGCAACACTAGTCCCCGTATGACTCAGCAACTTTTTACTCCTACTGTGCACTCCACCCTTGTTATTCCTTTTGGTGAGAAGAGTCTTGGGTCTTTTCCCAATTGACTCTGTGCTCAACACTTCATTGCTTTGTCCTCTCTTCTTTCCGATTCATGAGCTCTCTTGGGGCACAGAAGACTTTATGTGGGATGAAGAGAAACACAAATGTAATAGAAAAACAAAACTGTGAAAAGAAAAAAATGTTTTCGATGAAACTATGAAATGACTATAGGTTGATTCATCGGTAGACACACATGGAAACAATTATCCCCAAATTCAACAGTTATGAAATCTTAAAACATCTTCAATATTTTACTCAGAATTATATACTTGTCCTTGAGGAATTCCATGTTAATTGTCTGCTCAAATACCAAGAAAACACCTGATTGATCAACATGTTTATAAATAGATCTTATGCTTTTTTTTTCTGGACTGATATTGGAGAAACAGGAAATAGACCACCTAAAAGAACCCTTGAGTTGATGTCTCTGCAGCCAAGATAATTACAAATAAAGTATGCTTTGTGTCCAAGGGTTGCAATGAGGTTAATGTGGAAGTAATGGCAGGGAGCAGGTTGCTATTCTGACCTTGGTCTTCTTGGCCTTCTCCAGGTATGACTGTCTAATTATGCAGAAGGGCCAGTCACTTCAGGCAGGCAGAAACCAGGCCTTAACTTGAACTTTTGTTTCTAGTTTTGAATTCTAGTATGCTGTTCTTCTCCTGGCATGATGGCCATAACAATACCACACGGATGGACTTTACCTGGTTAACCAATGATTCCAAAAACTATCTCCAAAAGTTGCACAGTAACGATAAACAAACTTTTTTCACATTAGTGGTACATCACCAGAGCAACAAAATTTCACATCTCTTTGACACCTTTATGGAGGGAGGGTGAAGTAGTAATCACCTTGTTCTGCAGTTTCCTGGTCAGGCCCCTAATATACTCATTGTACACAGTCTGTCTGTCTGTCTGTCTGTCTGTCTCTGATAAATAAATTTCTTTTGCCTCTAAGATCTTTGGATTCCTTTGTAATCAGGAGCTCAAAGAACAGGCTTTGGATTTTCTGCTTTAATATCTCCACCTGGATATAAAAGGAGAAGAAAAGTACCAACTATGAGCCTACATAAAGTAGACTATCTGAGAAAATAATAGAAGCTTATAGACTTAGACAAAACAGCATATATTTGGTAGCTCTGATGTTAATTATTTTTTGATAGTATGCTCTAAAGTTCAAACATATTTAGTCAACCAAAAGTCAAAGGTCTTACTAGTTAAGCAAAACTAAGAAAGTGTATTGTTAATATTTGGTGTAACAAACATCATGGCACAGGTATGTACCACAGGAGTGGGCTTCAGGGGACTGATTGGACAAAAAGATTTAGAAACAAATTTCTTCAAGGGAAGAACATTGAAGAAAGAATGTTTTCAAAGAAAAGAACTCTGAAGTTGATTCTCAAATTAAAGAAAAAAAAATCTGCACGTAACACTTGTTAAAAATGGCAAAGAAGATGTTCAAGACTATAACAATAATGAAAGAGGGTAAACTCAACTGTAAATTATAGGAAAGATGGTTAGGGATTTATAGCCAAGGAAATGAGTGAGGGGATTAGTGGGTGGATAATTACTAAGGATAGGGGATTCCTGCTAAACTGACTTAGCAAGATTATTTGCTAAAACTGGGCTCATCAGGCAACTGTCAAAGCCTAATTGAGAAAAGGGCTCAAAGGAGCCTAAAGTTTGCTCAAGGAAATAGTCTTTACCAATGTGCAGGTGATGAATGGAAGGTAAAACTAAGATCCGCTGCCCCATACAAAGTTGGAGAAAATTCTATGTGTGCTTCGTAGAGTTTAGGAAGATAAAATCACCCTGGTGAAAGGTACCTGCCTACCAAATGTCCTGGAGACTGCCAGAGTATCTGGAATGGAGCATGACATAGTAAAGGCATCAAGTAGTTTTCATTGAGATCACCTGACTCACCTAAGAAATGAATTGCGAAGTCAGGAATTTGTGGAAATGTTAATCCATCCACTCAACATTCACTCATCAAGTATTTATATAGAAGAGCTGACTGTCCTACGTTCTTGAGATACAGAAGTAAACACAACAGAAAAAATAAAAGAAACAAACAAACAAAAACCCTTGTTCTAGTGGGAGAGAATAGGAAATAAAACAATGATAAATAAAATATGTAATAAGTTAGATAGGTGCCATGGAGAAAAACAGATGTCATAGAGAGAAATTAGTAGTGTTGGAGGTGTGCTGGTTTGAAAGACCCCAATAAGAAGATGACATCTGAGTCAAGACCTAAATGAAGTTAAGGAGTAAACCAAGTGGATATTTGGGGGATGAGGTTAATGAAAGCAATTGGCTGATTTCTGAACCACCCACTGGATTAAGATTATGGGCTATGATTTCATTGACTAATTGGACACTCTCCTTTCTTTCATACTTGGCTATCCTCTGCTCATCCCTCAGGTTTTGGCTTCAAGGCCATTTCTTTGGAGAAGCATTCCCTGCTTTTTTCTTATCCAGGTTAGAAATCCTTTTTTTTTTTTTAAGATGACCAGTAAGGGGATCTTAACCCTTGACTTGGTGTTGTCAGCACCATGCTCTCCAAAGTGAGCTAACCGGCCATCCCTATATAAAGATCCAAACCTGTGGCCTTGGTGTTATCAGCACCACAGTCTCCCAAGTGAGCCACGGGCCAGCCCGAAAAATCCTTTCCTGTATCCCCACAGCATTTTACTTTCCCTATCAGAGTAGTTATTACACTTCATAGCATAACTTGCTGAATTGTTTTCTTTCTGTGTTAGTCTGTAAAACTGAAGAGACCTTCTTGTGCCACTCAACAGTACATCTCCAACGCCCCGCAGTGTGCCAAGGAGGCAGCCCTGCATTGGGAATCAGACCACTTGGATTCATATCCTGGTTCTATCACTTTCTTACTATGTGTCCTTGGGCAAGTTATTTAGCTTCTCTGTGACTCAGTTTCTTCCTTTTTCAAAGAATAGACGTAGCAAGTACCTGGTACAGAGTAGATGCTTGATAAATGAATTAGCAATAGTTACCCTCCAGGAACGTTTCAGTCCACAAGGAGCACTTCCTTCTGTGATTGCACATCAGACAGTGTGGCCTAATGAAATGAGCATGAAATTTAGACTCAGAGAAATCCAAGTCAGTCTAAATAGAGAGTTCAGTCTTCTGTAATTACATAAATGGGGATAAACATCTTCTCTTTCAAAAGTTTATTGAGGATTAAAATATATAACATACACAGACCTGTAGTAGGTATTCAACAGACACGTATTCTGCCATCCCCATTAACCACACTCATCTGCGATTATCCTTCAATTGCACTTTCCTGTGCAATAAACAAAAATCTTATAAACATCTCTTGCATAGTCATTTAACTTTTCCTTAGGCCCACACTCTAGTTTCCCTAGTAGATTATAAGTTCTTTGGGGTAAGACTATGCTCTTTATTTCTCAGACATTCTTAAAACACCTTGCATAGGACCATTCCCAGAGCAGGCACTCAATATGAATTGCATGAATAATAAATAGTGGGGAAGAGGGAGAGAGGTTTTGTTAAGTCGAGGGTTATATGAAGAATAGACCTAGGAATGGTTTGTGGAAATCAATGCAAATGACGCATAAAAATGAGCTAACTGAAATATATTTAGGGCTCCCTTAGGGGAAAAAATCCCATTTCTGTCCCTAGGATAGATATTTATCTGTTCAGAATCTTTTACACACAGTCCTGCCTAAAGAAAGAGATAACCTCTCAAGATCCTTTCTTGACCTATTATATATTTCTTTCCCTCCTCCCCCAGATATTTTTTTAATCAATTTATCAATAAATTTAAACAGAGAGAAGACAACAGTATTGTCTGAATGAGATGCATATTTTGCAGTACAAATGAAATATTCTAAGCGATAACACAGTTACAGTTCAAAATATCACTAAGAAAAACTGGCTGTATTTTTATTAGATGAAAGACTCTCACTGCAGATAAACCAATCTGCTATTTTAATAGTAAACAGGAAAACTTTGAATTATGCAAAAACAAATAATGCACAGCTTCTGGTGATTATAGAATGCATTACTAAAGGCCATGATGCATCATTTATAGGCTACTCTTGGTAATCTGAATGCTGAGAGAGAGAGGTGATGAATTTAAACAACTGTAAGGGAAAGTGGCTTGACATTTTGGGAAAGATCTGTTTCACAAAAGAAGCCCGCTAAAATTGAAGCAATGAATTAAGGAATTTACAAATCCACAAAACAAAACGACAGATGAGAAGAGTCCATTGATCCTCCTATCTACTTCTTGAATATCTAAATGACAGAAATGTTTCTCACTTTGGGATCCAAGGACCCTGGGAAGATCCACAGACATCTTCTCAGTGGTCATGAATTATATGAAATTTTTAAATTTTTGCACATTAGTGTTAAATATAATTTTAAATCTTTTTACAGTTTTAACAACAAAACTGAATTCGTTTTCTATTGCTGCAGTAACAAATTACCACAAACGTAGTGGGCTAAAACAACACAAATTTATTATCTTACAGTTCTGGAGGTCAGAAATCAGACACAGTTCTCACTAGGCTGACATCAAGGAGGCTTTACAGCAGAATCCACTTTCTTGGCTTTTCAGCTTCTAAAGGCTGCTACATTCCTTGGTTTATGGCCCCTTCCTCCATCTTCAAAGCCAGCAATATAGCATCTCTCCGAGTCTGCTTCTGTCTTCCCATCTCTGTCTCTGACCATAGCCTGGAAAGGTTCTCCAAATACAAGAATTCAGATTATTAGATCGGGCACACCTGAATAATCTCAATCTTAATTTCAAGATCCTCAATCTTAATTATATCTTCAAAGTCTCTTTTGCCATATAAGGTAACATATTTGCAGGTTCTGGGGATTAGGATGTAGATGTTTTGGGGGGGCCATTATTCTGCCTAATGTAAGAACTCTTACATTTATAATTGGCAACTGAAAAACAGTTTCTTGGGATAATATTTCAGCCATATACACCAGCATTTTTCAAACTGGAGTAGGTGGACATACAATCTTGGTTATCTACAATATTTTAAAGATGTTTCTTAGTTGGAGAAACAGAGACATTCAGTTTTTTCTATCAATTCTAGACCTTTTGTCTGATCAGAAATAGAATTCCTGTGGGAACGAGTTAATTCTTCAGCTCTACCACCAAAGACTCCATCTGATGGGGATGCCATCTTGCAAATACATACTTTGAATTCAAGAGGTCCATGTTAAGAAGTACAGATAATATTATATAAAATGTATTCCCATTTCTGGAAAACCAACTTAATAATCACTTTCAACTCTAGTGTATCAGTATCATCATTACCTAATAGAAGAGTTCAGTAGACACTTCTTCATAGAAAACCATAGGAGAAATGCTTTTACTAAGGGATTGTGGCCCTGAAAAAACTCATACTTCCTGCTCTCCTTCCTCCACCACTTTATTATACATGAGAAACAGGACATATTTGATCAATCAACATTAAAAACAGAAGCAGTTAGTCAAGCTGCAAGCGTTCTAAGAAGACAAGAAGCAACAGGATGACATTAGAGATAAGTGGAACATAAGATCTTAGAGAATAGTGATTCTTAACCAGGGCTCTATTGATGAAATTCTGGTGACCTCTGAGCCTCTAATATTCTGAGTACTTGTGGATTTTTCTTAAGAGAAAGATCCTACTATTCATAAGATTCTTAGAAGTATATGACATTAAAAAATTGAGAACCACTGTTCTCACACGAAAGAAAAAGTAACCTGAGAATTTTGAGAGATCTGATCACTCAACCAATAATATGTAAAGTTGGAATGAATGACAGGGAAGAGGAGAGGGCAGGAGGCATATTTATATTTTCATATGACTAAATGCTCATTAAACCATTGTTTCAAGAATGAATATGAGGGGAAACAGAAAGCTTACAGAGCTTTTTCAATCACCAGCTGACCTTTTCTCTTCTATCCCACTACACAGCCCAGCACAGACTACCTGGTCCTCATAGCAACATGGGACTTTGCCGTTGCCTTGATTCTTGACACTGTTCAATTCAGTGGCCTCAAGTGTGGAGTTTCTGCATTTATAAAATATGAGGAGCTCAAATGTTCTAAAGACACATTTACCCACACATACACACACATAAACACACATGCAGACGCACAGCCTTTTGTAAAAGCGGGTATTACTACACAACAAAAGTAATATGAGGCTTATTTACAACTTCCCAAATGCCCTTATCAAATTAACCAAAAATAGAAAGGAAAGGAGATTACACCACCCTGAGATATCTTTCTTTTACAGCTTATTTTCACTGATGCAATATACCATCACCACCAGCAGCCCAAAAAAGAAGAAAGTGCATTACTAGCAAAATGAGTGGAACTCTATCCTAGGAATAGAGAGGGTGTGGGACCAGTCTTCTGGAAATATTTACTCACATTAACTTATGTTTAATATGTTGAATGCCAAATTCTATGACTGAGTCAACATACTCTGATCTCTCATTGTGTCTTTTTATCACTTTTTCTCACATAAATAGTTTGGGTTTCCAAATCCTTGCCATTCCATTATAAATACAGCTCATTCATGTTTTGTTAAAACAATCCATGTTACTTCTTGGATTCCAATTACCCAACAGAAGGTGCATTGAATTTGCCTGGGAAACAGGGACAATGTCTGATTGTAAAAATTTATGGCATTCCCTCCCTCCCTTCAGAGTATTTTAGATATCTAAGAAAGTTAAACCCTGGGGAAAAATATAAACAAGCTGCTTGGAATATACACACAGTTACATATCCTATTTGTAAAAATTACTGCCACCATCTTGCCAGGCAGTGCAAAAAGCAAACATTTATCCATACGTAACTTATACAAAGATTCTTTTCTTCATCCCTGCCAATGTCTAAGTGGCCTAAATAAAAAAATACATTATTTGGCATAAATATAACAAGATTCCAAGTGTAAAATGGTGAGATTGCATCCTATTTTTATTAAAAAGTAAGGCAGTAAATATTAGATGAATCGATAAGCCTCACAGAAAATGATAACACCAAAATTCTAAGAATAGCACAGAAAAAATATATTTAAACAATTCTTTTTGGTGGTTGAAAAACACATTTAATTCTCAAGAAAGCAAGGGATTTCAGTCATATATACATACACACATATATATGCATACATACATATATACATGCACACACACATACACACACACACACACACACACATCTCTCACACTGGATCCTGCTTCTATAAGCATCTCATAAATTTTAAAAAATTGATTATATAGTATGGGTTGGAGAAAAAAAAATAAAGATTTGAGATCAAACAGACCTGTAACCTGGGTTAGTATTCTGAATTTGCTTTCTTTGAGTATAAATGGGAGAAACAATGTTAGAAGACTGTTGAGAAGATTGGCTTGTACCTGGCACATGGTAGGCACAAGTAAATGACAGCTGTTAGCTTTAATCATGTAATTGATTAATGCATTCACCAGACACTGAAATCCTACTCTCTCCCCAACACTATGCCATCATGCAACCCTGGACACATCCTGATTTAATGAAGTTGGTACATATTTCAGCTCACATAATTTTTTTTCTATTGCTCAATGTAATTTTTTTTTTCTGAACCTTCATTCTACCTGTTGTAGATATCTAAGTTCAGGTAAATCAGGGTCTTTCTTTCATCTTTTCTCTGGAGTTATGTCATGATTTAGAAAGGAATAAAAAGAAAGGTGTGGGCTCACAGTCTAGCAAAGAAGAAAAATGATCTATTTTAAAACAACATAAGTATTATTGTAGTGGGATGATATTTTGAAATATTAACACCATTTCTTATTTAGAACCCCATGCTTTTGCCGCATTCAGTAGTTTGGGATTCTTTTCCAATAGGGTGTTATAGCCAAAAGCAGAGTAAAAGATTTTGAGTTTCAAAAGCCCAGCCCCAAGGGAACCCAGAGGCCACAGGATGGGATTAGAGTGAGACTTCCCATACACCTCCTTCCACCCTCTGCCATCTCACTGTCTGCTAAATAATGTTTCCTCAGAGTGCGGGGAAGAAGAAGAGTCGGAATAAACAGAACTTAGATGCAGCTGGGTCTGTAAAAAGGGTCTATGTGAGCTGGCTAGTTAGCTCGGTTGGTTTGAGCACAGTCTTGTAACAACAAGGTCAAGGGTTCGGATCCCCATACTGGCCAGTCCCCAAAAAAAGGCGGTCTGCGTGCAGGGGAAGGCGGGATGCCAGGACCCCCAGATGAGATGGACAGCTCCCAGCATAGAAGAATCTGTGCTTTCATCCCTCGTGGATTCCTAGAGGAGCATCCATATCCCAGAGAAAAAGATACCAACATGCTGCATCCAGAAGAACTGGGACCTCAGACAGCCTCACTGAGTTAACAGAATGGGCCCATGTTTTTGAGAGCAATCCAGAAAGAGACAGGTCTTAGCACCCTGAACTTTCCTATTTCCAGCACTGCCCGGGAACATAAACTTCTGAATGTGCAAGAATGGCAGCAAAGCAGGGAGCTTTGCTGAATTTGAGAATCCTTCAGAGATGAGAATGAAAGTGATGTTATAGCCACTCACCTGGACCAACAACCAAAGGAACAGAGAAGACCTTTGAGCATCAGGTGGAGGCCAGCAAGCATAGATGATAGCCAAGAACAGATTTCCTATCCCATATACTTTGGGCCTATATGAAGCCTAGAAGGTCCTTGGGTTTAGACATAACCCCCGAGAAATAACAGGAAAAATACCATGATTTACCTGAGCCTAGGTAACAAGAGACAGAATGAGTGATCAAAATGCAAATTAAATTGAGCAATAGGAAAAGGTTGTGGCCTGAAATGTGTACTTACTGCACTAAGATTGAGTTATGTCCAGATTCCCATGACTCCATAGAGGAGAGACGAGGAATCAGAATAGGGAGTTTGGTTTTAGGATTAAAGGATGAAGAGTTTTATCTGAGATTAGGAGTGCTTTGGACAGAGGGGAAAGCTGTGCAGTGTACAAAGGTGAGAATAGTGAGTTTGGGGTATAGCAAGTAAGTTGGCATGGCTGGTCGTAGAGGACAAGATGGGGAGTGGTAGGAGGAGCAGCTGGATGAAAGGAAAGCCCAGGTCAGAGCATGGAGATTGCTATATAGAATGCCCTAATACTTTGGGAGGAACATTCTGACAATATGTAAGAGTGATTTGGGAGGGAGGGGTGAGGGCTTTGTACTAAAATTAGAGGCCACACGTCCAATCCAGCTCAGATAGAAAATGAAAACAGAACTCACTAAAAGAGAAAGCAAATAAGAATGAAGCTAAAGAAAACACTCAACACATCTAAGAGGAACAAATACAAAAGAACAAACAGAAATGGATTGAAGTGACATTTTTTTCACTTAAGGGAGTCCTAGTTGTCTGTCTAATTTTGACTTTGTTTTTCAAAGAAGAATAAAGTCCCAAGATGAGAAATCTTATTAAAAACTCTTTTATGAAAGATATCAACTTCTAAGACAATAAAATATCTACATTCTGATTTGGTATTTTTAGTCAGATATTAAGATGCTCCCTTTTCTGTACATTTTTAAAGAAGAGGAGCTATGTGGTCTAAGACAGGAATGTGGTTAGCTTTAAGACAGTGTTTACTTTTCCATCAAAGGTAGATTTTCAGTGAGATGTAGCTCGGCAGGTTAAGTTTCTTTTAAGCAAAAATCACAAAATTTTGGAGGATTTCCTTTATCACTGCCAGAGATATTTCTTGTGTGGTGATGATCTTTCTTCTCCATTCTTGTTTAAAACTATTGCAATTTACTCTTCTTGCACTATAATTGCACGAGGTAATGTGGTAATAAGAGGAATTGAGTGTTTCCAAAGCAGACGGTGAAACATGCAGGAAGATGGATTAGAGACAAATACCTTGTTTGTTAATTTTAATTCCTTTCCACTTCCCTAGTTACATATTGCAGCTTCTCAGGTGCCTTTTAGTTTCCTGCTGTGGTACATGGTGAAATTGACGGGCTATAAAAAGCTTTCACTTGGACAGAGAAATAAATACTTCAAAAGCAAAGTTTAGTTTTTCTATGTCAAAAAACAAAATTTAATAATTCTCTTTTGTACAGCTAGGTCCACATGCACAAACAGAAAGCAGTTTTTTCTTGCATAAATGCTGGGTTTAAACATTATATTTTCCTTCATCGCTACGTCAATGCTACACTGAGGTAGAGCGAAGGGATGGAGTGGCCTGACTATCCTTGCTTCTAAGGCAAACAAATCTTAAGCCATGTTTTTCCTAATGTTTTTCATTATTCCATTTATTTTTTTCCATTATAAAAGTAGCATAATCATATAAATGAAAATAAATTGGAAAAGAGGAAAATAAACGATACTTCGAGTACTGGAATGGAGGACAGGCAGCAAGTCTGGGGCATAACGAGTCAGAAGCATTATGTCACACAGGGAGGAATATATTGTTCAGAATGGAGATGCAACAGCAACAGAAGGACAGGAAGAAACAAGTCAGAGGGATTCAAATAGTCCTATCCTATGTGTGGCAAAGACTGCTAGGTGTCCTGCAAACAAGGGCAGATGGCTGGACAGCTCACACACAGACCTGCTGGAGCAGCATTAGGGGGAGAAGAACTCACAGCAACAGCAGTGGTAGCAGGATTTGCAGGACTCCCTTGATCATCGTATTAAGTGGTAGCACAAAGCCAATTGGAAGGACTGGATATTACACTCCAGGAGAGAGACCCCAACTCTTGGGTGGGTAGTTTTCAGACTACATGATTAGTATTGGCCCCTCTCTTAACATGATTAGGGGCCAGGAAAAAATAGCAATATGAGATGGAAGAACCTGGACTCCAGGACTATCCTGTCAGCTAAGCATTAGTGGCTTAGGGAATCACCTTAAAGTGATCAGAAGCTGGGACCAAGCCTTTCAATAGTACTGCACAATATAGCAAGGGACAGCAGAACTAACTATATGTGTGTTCATAGATGGGGGAGCACATGCCTCTCCCTGGCATGAGGAAGACTGGGGTCTAAGTCTCGGGAGATCAGTCTTAGACGACGAACCCTTACCTCTCATCCCAATATCCATCCTTCACTGATGGAAACCATGCTGATGGAGACCCCAATTTTTGTCAGAGCTTATGGCTATGCAGAATAGAGACTTCATTTTCCAGACTTTCTTGCAGGTAAGTGGAGCCATAAGATAGAATTCTGGACTATGGGATAGAAGCACAAGTGTCATGTGATAGCTTCCAGAGGCTGCCTTAAAAGAAGCATTCATGTACTCTTTGCTCTCTAACTCATTCTCCAGCCTTCTTCTAAAACACAGACACTGCTATCTTGGACAATAAGGTTGTGGCCATGCAGGGCAAAGTAACAAGATATAAAGAAAGAATGGATCTCTGACAAAATGGAACATGATGCCAGCCCTGGACCCACCATTCACCCAGACTTTCACATGAATTAGAAATAAATGTCTATCTTATTTTGGATTATTCTGTCACCCACATCTAAATAATTTATAGGAGCAAGCTCTGTCCAGGGCAGAGAGTACACTTAGATGCAAACCCAAAAATTCAAGCCAGCTACTCCTGGGTAGGACCTTTCTCCCTGCAATGAAGTTGAATGCATCCAGGTATCACGACCTTCAAATATTTGCATCATAGAAAAAACTACCTTGGTCTGATCCCATACTCATCTAGCAACTTAATTATAATTTGACTTTCTATAGAACACACCTACAAGGAGAACATGTGCTGACCCAAAGATGAGAGGGTCTGGGTCTCCTGACAATTATAATTCTCATTGCATATTGATAAGTTGATGTTCTGGTTTTTACTGTAGTTTCTAGGAGCCCATCCCAGAGAAGCTAAGGCTTTCGGTGGACTGACCAAATCATATTTCTGCAGACTTGTAGGCTGGTTTCTGGACTGGGCAATCTCTCCAAGGTTATGAAAATCTGTGAAGTCTCTTTGGATAGCCACCCCACCTCTCCTGCAACTTCTCCAACCTTGCCTCTGGCTTTCTTTTCTAAACTTTAACAATCATAATCATAATGCAATGTAATCACCTGAATTGATTAAGAATATATGGTTCAGTCTGTTGTGCTAGCTCAAGAACATATAGACTAAGCACAGGGAGAAAAATATGTATTCACAGTGTCCTGCAATGAGTTTTTATATATATTTTATATTTAGAAAATATTTCAGAGATAAAATTATGGTGGATCTATTCTGCACAACGATTACAAGGCTATTCCAGAGACATGCTATCTTTGAGCTTAATTATTGGCTACACTACTTAGCAGTTATGTGACTGTGACACTGGGCAAGTTATTCAGTTTCTCTAAACCTCAGTTTCCTCATCTGTAAAACTGGAAAGATAATGGTACAATCTCATTAGGTTCTCATCGTAATTACATTAGTATAATAATCATATATCTTAACCTCTGAGAACAGTGCCTGGCATAACCTCAGTCCTATTGGCTACTATTCTTTTTTAGGATGGAGACAATCCATGTGAAACACTCAGTGCTTTGCCTTGCACAGTGTGTGCAATCATTATATATTGGTCATTACCATTAGTATTAACCAAAGCCACTCAGAATACCTTGCTCCTTGTTCAGCCAGCAAGAAGCAGGGATGGGAGCAGCAGGGGAGCTGACACTTGCTGCTATAGCAGCTGTGCTGGTAAACATGGCTTCAGCCGGTACTGAGCCGTCCTCCCCATACGGCTGGCCTTGATAATGCCCAACTCTGATAAGGGAGGGGAACTATCTCTTATGAAGGCCTTTTAGAAACTCAAGTGAGAAACATCCCTCTCCACTTTCCTTCCCTCGTCTTCAAGCAACAGACACAGGGGAAGGTCCAGGAAAGCTTGCTTGCTAACTGAATGGCTCTAAACAGGCTGATACTGCACAGTCCTCATAGGGAACCACTGGCAAGGGCTTCCCATGGCCCCGGGAGTCCTGCCTTGCCACCACGGTTTCTTTCTTCTCCCTTGCATGGAGCTGAATGTCAGTGCTCCCAGGCTGTGGTAATCATGCCCTTTATAATGTCAGGAACTTCCACACAAGGGCAGCTCAAAAACTATAAAATTTTCATTTTTAAAACAGGCTTTATTTTTAGAGCAGTTTTAGGATTACAGCAAAACTGAGCAGGAAGCACAGAGAGTTCTCACAATCTCCCTGCCCACACCCCCCCCCCCCCAGCCTTCCCAACTATCAACATCTCCCACCACAGTGGCTTATTTATTATAATTGATGGACCATATTGATGCATCATTATCACCCAAAGTCCATAGTGTTTACATTAGGGCTCACTCTTGGTGTTGTACTTTCTATGGGTTTGGACAAATGTATAATGACATGTATTCACATTTATGGTATAATACAGAACAGTTTCACTGCCTTAAAAATTCTCCATGCTCTGCCTATTCGTTCTTTCTTCCCACCTAATCTCTGGCAACCACTGATCTTTTTACTGTCTTCATTGTTTTGCCTTTCCCAGAATGTCATATAGTTGGAATCATACAGTATGTAGCCTTTTCAAACTGGCTTCTTTCACTTAGCAATATGCATTTAAACTTCCTTCATGTTTTTTCATGGCTTAATAGCTCATTTGTTTTCAGCACTGAATAATATTGCATTATACTGAAGGACATCTTGGATGCTCCCAAATTTTGGCAATTATAAATAAAGCTGCTATAAACATTTATTGCAGGTTTATATATGGACATAAGTTTCAACTCCATTGGGTAAACACCAAAGAGCACAATTGCTGGATCATATGGTAAGAGTATGTTTAGTTTTGTAAAAGCTGCCAAACTGTCTTCCATAGTTCCTGTACTATTTTGCATCCCCACAAGCAACGAACAAGAGTTCCTGTTGCTCCACATCCTCACTAACATTTGATGCTGTCAATGTTTTAGATTTTGTCCATTCTAATAGGTGTATCGTGGTATCTCATTGTGATTTTAATTTGCAATTCCCTAGAGACATATGAAGTTGAACATCTGCTTACTTGCCATCTGTATATTTTCTTTGGTGCAGTGTCTGTTCAGGCCTTTTGCCCATTTTTTCATTGAGTTGTTTGTTGAGTTTTAAGACTTCTTTGTATATTTTGGATAACAGTCCTTTATCCAATGTGTCTTTTGCAAATATCTTCTCCCAGCCTGTAGCTTGTCTTCTAATTCCCTTGATACAACTTGTATTATAATATCTATTATAAATGTCTTTCTTTGCAGCAAGCATATTGCTATTGTTTTTGTTTGTTTCTTTGTTTTTCATCCATGAAAAGAACACAAATAAATGACAGAAAGACCACAGTGGAAGAAATAACACATATTGCAGACATATCCACTCAGGAAGTGCGGAATATTCTCATTGGCTGAACGTGTACAGTACAGTTTGCTGAATTAGTACTTTTTGGCTAAGAGTGTATAATAAAACTCAGAGTATGGGGACAATATGTGATCACAGTGTACTGTAATAGACTATTAAATACAGTTTATTTTTGAAAAATATTTCAGTGACAAATATCACTCTGATGAGGTAACTGTGTAAAATCCATGATATGGCGAATATTTTGGGTGAGTAGGAGAGGGAATTTCAAGAGACCCCACCTCCTTCTGAAAAACTGTAGTGTTGTCCTTAAAAGTTGAAACAAAGGCTACCTGGAGAAAAGCAAGTTGTCTTCATGGGACCCGGAAGACCGCCTGAAACAGGACAAATATTTATTTTGATTTGGTTAAGAAGGTCAGGGAGTGCATATATCCCTGTATCTGTCATAGAATAAGTAGAGTCTGAGTCTGATGTGGTGTTTATGCCCTGTGCTGAACAGCATGGAAATTTCTGAGAGAATATTTGCAGAAGCAGGTCTTGGGTTACCTAAGTGCACTGTTCCTGACATGCAGGAACTGTACATGGAGATATTTTAGATGTTGCTCAAATCATGCAGGAAGCTTGAAGGAGATACCTTTCTCTCTTCTGCAATGCCAAATGTCAGACACACACATCTACAAATTTAATATAAAATTTCATATAAAACGCTGAGCTCTGATATTAAACCTAGGGAACATACTTATAAAGGTCACTTGTGAGAAGTATCAGCTGTTAGGAGGGTCTAATGCTCAAGACCCTGCATGTAGGAGTGGCCATTTTCTTTGGTCATTCTTTGTCCCATCGACCACTAAAAAAGGGCTGGCTGTGCAATCCTGAAAGTCCAAAAAATTAATCCCAAAAGCCTTCTAACTTCAGGAGATCCTCATGTTGTTATAATGTCACCAAGTCCGAGACAAGAGAATGTGAAGACCCTCCACTCTCAGTTTCAGACATAGAACTCTGTGTTAAATATGCTCCTCAAACTGGGCTTACAACTGAGTCTCTCCATTCTAGGCTGAACACTGACCCAGCAGAGATTCTGATACACGCCCTTTCTTTATGTCTCCCTTCCTATAGTTTATCAAGTAGAAGAAAGAGTAAATTAGAGTTCAGAGGCATCTGGGATTGATCACACAAGCTTTTAAGAAACTCGCATTTTAAGCTTGTACTCAATGGTTCATGCTGGTCATCATGCAAAATATCAATAGCCATGATAAAGGCCAAATATTCTGTTTTCATTTTTCTTCAACAGACTGTATTTGTAATATTTTTTTCTTTTTTTGGGGGGGGTGGCCTGTCAGTACAGGGATCTGAACCCTTGACTTTAATGTTATTATACCATGCTCTAACCAATAGAGCTAACCAGCCAGCCCTCTGATTTTTTTTTTTATTTAAAATTTTAAAAATTACACCAGGTCATAGAGCATAAATTAGAGTGTAACCTTAACAGTCATGTGTCCAACCTCTTTATTTTAGAGAAAAAGAAACTGGATTACATAGAGATGAAATGCTTCCCCAGAAAGTTTGTAATAGATCTAGCTCTATCAAGAATCTTATTTAATCTAAAAGACCCAGTATGGGCCGGCCCGTGGCTCACTCGGGAGAGTGTGGTGCTGATAACACCAAGGCCACGGGTTAGGATCCTATACAGGGATGGCCGGTTGGCTCACTAGCTGAGCATGGTGTTGACAACACCAAGCCAAGGGTTGAGATCCCCTTACCGGTCATCTTTTAAAATAATAATAATAATAAAATAAATAAATAAATAAATAAAAGACATGGTATAATGGATTCCTGCTGTTTTTGCTGTCCAAAAATCCATTTACACTTCTCTTGATGTCTCAGTTTTCCTCAGAGGAACTCCGTCTCCCCCTCCACCCCCAATCCCCACCAGAACAGACACACACACATATTCTCTCAGTTTATGCTGTCCCTGTAGAGTAAGTGACACAAACATAAAACAATCAGCATATGGCACTGGTTCAAAAATGGGCAATGACCCAATCAGAACAAAAAAGAGGAAATGGGATTTTTGTTGATAATGCTGAGACAAAGACCTTCACTCTACCCACAGAGTTGAAGTATAAAAACGTAAAAACCCAGAGATATTATAGCTATTCTACAGCCACAGAAGGCCAATCTATGTAAGAATGAAACCGATGCACAGAGAGCAGAGAAGAGAATGTTCTCTTAATCCATGCCTGGAGCCAGTATTGAGCCCTTGAGTTTTCAGATACATTGAGCAAATACATTTCTTTTCTAACCTACTCTCAGAAATCACCTTTGAACTTGTTATTCTTCTGCCTGGAACACTCTTCACCCCCAATAGCCATGCAATTAGCTCTTTTCCTTACTTCGGATCCTTATTTATTTTATTTTATTTTTTATTTATTTATTTTTTAATTATTGATTTCTTATGAATATTCATGAGATGCAAAGCTGATTGTCCCCCCTCCTGCCCATGATGTGAGGGCCAGATTCCTACTGTGGGCATACCCATTACCAGAAATTACTTTTGTACCCTTTGTCCTCTCGCAATTATCCCCCAACCTCCCTATTTAAACGACACCTTCTCAGTGAAGCATTTCCTGACTGCCATATTTAAAATCACAATTGTCAACTTCAACATTTCCTATCCTCCTTCCTTTATTTTTTTTTCTCTATAGCACTTATTAACATCTCATACTATATATATTTTATTTACTTCTTTCACTATCTGGTTCCCCACTAAAATGTCAGCTCAAATTAAAGTCATGGATCTTTTCTATGTTCACCTGTATTCCCAGTCTCTGGAAGACCCTCTGGTATAGAGCAGGCACTCAAACATTGGCTGAGTGGATTAATTAATTCACCAAATCTATCACACTACCCACAAATTATTATCATTTTAAGTATTTTGCTGGTAATCAGGATGGGAACTGGGAATGACACTAATAGCAAAGATGGGCAAGTTACAAAAGTCTCAGAAACTGACAATGATCTTACTGTCTTTCTTTCTGATCTGTAGATCCTGACTCCTCACTGAGAGGGTTAACTGAAATCCCAAAGATTTCAGATTTTTCTTCTAGAGCATTAAAGCTTGACTTTTCCCTTTTCTGGCTTTTACCTTTAGGCAGAGAAGCATGCCACTCTTATACCTTCAGGAAGTCCCCTATTTATCAAAGAAATAATTAAGAAACACACAAGATGCTGTGTTATCAAATTGGGTAATTTGCATCTCTCAGTACCCACAGAGATCAGGGTAATACCTTTTCTGATTCTCAGAAAAATAATCTCTCTTAGGAATTTTCTATATTCTTCAACAAGAAGAAAGACAAATGAGTATACTTTCTGTTACTAAAACCTATCTCCAATACCTTTCTAATGGTTAAGATTAAAAAAAAATCCATAATGCAGCCCTGTAAGATACCATTAATACCAACCTTCTTGGCAGCTCCAGGATAGAGTATCACCACAGCTTTCCCAGTTCCTTCCCATGTTCTTTCCTGTGACTTCAAATTAACACATAGGCCCCAGGAAATTCTTCAAAACCTCGACGGCAGTCCAAAACAAATGGAGGTATCTCACTTTTTGAACACTTTTTTTTTTTTTTTAATTGACCGTCTATTAGTCCAAATGGAAACTTGGCTAAACCAGGCTGAAGGACAACTCATTTTGGGTTTTTTGTTGTTGTTGTTTTGTTTTGTTAATTTATTTTCTTAATTGAAACATAACTGATCATACATATTTGTGGAGTATCGAGTTGAATATCTCTACCTGTGTACAATGTGTGATCATCAAATCAGGATAATTAGCATGTTCGGTTGGTCAGAGGGTGGTGTTATATTTCCATGGTCAAAGACAACTCATTTTGTTGTGAGTGCTACGAAGAACAATAAACCTGCAGCCCTGCAAAACTCATGCATTACCTTAACCTTGTGAAAGCTGTTTTAAATTAAACAAAGGCCAAATTTTTCCATGAGGGTTATGTCCCTATGTAGGGTAGAGTTGACAGGATAAACACAGATTAGTTAATCATTATTTTCTGCCATGTCCAGGTTATCATTATCTGCTAGAATTTATTAACAAGTTTCAAGTTAGGTGTGCAAAAGAAAACCAAAAAAGAATGTGAGAAAATGGTATCATTGACCCATCAGCACTAGGGCATGGATTTCTACTAGTGGGTATGAATTTCCACGGAACTTACACATTTCATGCCTATCTCCCTAGTGCACACCATCATGCATTTAGGAATTGACTGGCTAAGATTAAAGTATAATCGAAGGACACTGTTTCAAATGACTTCTGACCCAAGCTTTGGTATCATTACAAGGATCATATAACACTCTGAACATTTCAAATTTAACCAAGATTTCAACTTTCACAAACCTTTATTTCTCATTCCTATGAGGAAAGTCTTGTGTTAAACACAAAGCTCATCTTTAAACACAAACCTGACCATTTTCCTGACTTAACTAGTCTCTAGGAGCTACCACCTACTGGAGAAGAGATAAGTGTGATAGGATTGGAAGAAAGAGACAAATACATTCTAAATGGGGGATCTTGGACAGTTTCTGAAAGGAGATGGGATAAGAAACATAGCCAAGACTTTTATAGAGATTGCTGCATTCATTCATTAGGTATTTAGCGTGTACTCCTGTGCTAGATACACGGAATACAGCAGGGAACAAAGTGGTCCAGGTCTCTTCCTTCACAGAATTTAGAGTAAGGTGAGGGAGACAGTCCTTAATCAAATGATCTTACAAATATGTGTATAATTATGAACTTTTCACTATTTGGTACCAGAGTTATGACAGTGACCTAGTATAAAGGTGGGAAATGGGCAGTGATGGACCGTGGAAGGCTTCCCTGAGAAGTGATTCTGGAGTAAGATCTTCAGAATGAGTGACAATTAAGCCACCAAGTGCAGCTAGGAGACAAGCTGGGGAGGGAACTGCTGGCAGAGACTGTGGTGGGGAGGTCTTAGAGGACAGTCAGCAGAGAGGAGGAGGCCTGTGTGGCTGGAGCACAGGGAGCTGGAACTAAGAGCAGTAGCAAAGAGATCGTGGGGTGTGTCCAAGGACAAAAGTACACTGCCCTGGCTGGAGAATGACAACATGTGTGGCAGGATACAGATTAATCTGGGAATAATGACTGGGGCCCTGAACCTTCTGGAAGAATACACAAAGCAGGCTCAGAAGTTTGAACTGTATTCTCTAGGCAACAAGAAATCATTACCAACACATTGTGACTGGGTCAGACCTTTTTAAGGATGATTGTTCTAGAAGCAATGTTAAAATGGAGGTTGGCAAAGTGGGGGAGCAGGGAGAGCCCTGGGAGGAGGGATGATAACTATGAGAAATTGAAATAGCCAAGTGAGAGAGAGCAAGATCCTGAACTAGGGCAGAGTGATCAAAAAGAACTGAATGCTGCAGAGACACTATAATGCAGAATCAGAAAATTTGATGGCTCATTGGATATGGACATGATGGTGGGGGGAGAGGCAGAGCGAGAGAAGCACAGATGACTGAAGAGTTTTGAGGCTGAACATTTATGCAGAGGAGGACACCAATATTAGAGTTTGGGAATAAGAAGAGTCAGAGGCTTTGTGTCAAATCTGTTTCAGATATGCCATGATGGCATCTGGAGCAGACCGACAGTAGCTAATTCTGATTATCTGGCATTCTTCAAAATATGTATTTGGAAACAAAGATACACAGGTCGGTCAATCAACAATATTTACTAGCCAGCTACTATGTGCCAGGCATTATTTTATACATTGAAAACAGAAATTAGACCAAAATAAAAGATAGTTCACAAATAACAAACCAGGAAACTAAAGGTCATGTGGTTAATCCAAAAGTAAACCATAAATAAGTGATATATAGGCAAGACAGCAGTTCAAAGAACTGCTCTTTATCTCATATCAAATTCACAAACTAAAACATTGTGAAGGTTAAGGCTCTCCTCTTAGGAGGCACATTAGAAAGCAAATTCAAATCGCCAACTCTCATCAAAGAGGAAGGTAGACTTTAAAAGCTCCTTCTGAATTTCATCCAAGAATGTAGAGGACACAGCAAAGGACAGGATAAATAATAGATTCCTATTCTTTGAAAAAGAGAAAGAAGACACAGGAAAATCCCACTAGTAAGGCCACTTAAAACATCTTGGCCATTCATCAATACTGAAAGTATATATCAAATTTCAGGAAAAAAGAATAAAACTTCTTTGCCATTTTACTATCAAATAGGTGCCAAAATTATATGATATTGGAGCAGCAGGAGTGCTAGGGTTCTCAGGCTTAATCTTTTTGGGAAATGAGCAGATAATGAACAAAATATAATATACTGAACAAAATTATCTTCAAGAAGAATGAATAGCAAAGGATTATAAAGGGCTCGAAATAAGAACAGGATCTGAAACCAAAAATCAAATAAAGTTGATAAATATAAAAGCCAAAAAACAAAGTTGAGGAATACATACACATTACCTATATATCTATATACAAAATCAAGCCAAGATGTTAAAAAAAATTGAAAGGTAAGGGATTGAAACTAAAATGTCTGTATCACACAGCTTGTCAATGAGTTATTAAAAATCTGGTCTATTTAACTGGCTGATGCTAAAGTTCCATGGCAGAGTAAATGTGATAGAACAGCCAACAAAATGTTAAAATATAATTCTAATGGGGAAGGCGGGGAGAGGGAGGTTACTCACTACTTTAAATCTGCAATAATTAAAAATAGTGTACATCAGGCAAACAGATTATTGAAATGAAAGAGTCTAGACACAGACCCAAGTATGGGAATTCAGTAAATAAAAGGTTCATTTTAAATCAGTCGAGAAAGGATTGATTAGTACCTACATAAATGGTGTCAGAATAATGAGCAAACTCACTTAGAAAAATAAACTATTATTCCACAGAAAAGGAACATATTGATTTGGCTCCAAGACTTTTTTTTCTTTTTTTTTTGCTCTGGTTTTATCAATAAAAACAATTTTTAAAAATCTTAATTTACCAACACTGATAAATTTTCCTTAAGAAATTCTCTAGAATTAAATCAATTTCATTTTTCCTTGACCAATTTGCTATATAGCTTAATTAAAACATTTCTAATTATCATGATTTCCACCTTTATCTCATTGTAATTATTTTCATTAAGACCAAGATTCACTTTCATGTAAATCTTATAACAGTTTACAGCAAATCGTTTTATTTTTTATTTTATTTTATTTTATTTTATTATTTTTTTTTTCAAATCATTTTATTTTTATCAAATCTTTTCAGTTAAAGTTTCTGCCACTCTTAGTTTTCTTCTACAGCCATTGTTTTTATCAAGTCAAATATTGCAGATACAAATTTGTCAAGATTTTACTCTTCTGGAAATAACTAGTTAATAACTTACTTTACCATGTGCACTTGTAACTGTCAGCTTTAGTTTGGGTTGACTGCAAAATGGTGGGGTCAAAACATCCTACATTGGATTATTATCTCACAATTTATATGCAGATAAATTCCAGGTGGATTAGAAATTGTATAATAAGCACAAATAAAGTATTAGAAAAAATAGCAGATTTTTTAAATATAATCTTGGAGTAAAAAAAAGCCTTTCTATGCATAACTCAAAAATTTGAATCCATGAAGGAAGCTTGACTGCCTTTACCCATCCCAGATGAGCAATCATGCTAGCCTTTTCCAAGTGCCGCATGGTGGAAGAGATAGGGGCTAAGAATCAGCATTTCTTGCCATGGAAAGAGTGGGAGTAAGGTGCTGATTAATAACAGATGTAGGTGGGACCAATAGATATTCAAAGGTCTTTAGAAATATATGTGAGATTAGAGTTTTTGAATTATTTTCAGATATTTTTATCATTGCAAATGTAATACATAATCACAATTAAAAATTTAAAACAAATCAATGAGTTTAGTATAAAGTAAAAGTACCCATTACCCCCAAATCTATTTACAGAGATAACTATCACTGACAGCTCCATGAGTATAATTCCAGGGTTTTTGTTTATTCAGCTTTTTACTTGTCTATAAATGCCGGACCAGAAAGCAGAAGTCTGGGGGGTCTTTTAATGCAAATAAACACACTCTCAGAGACTTTCACACACACACACACACACACACACACACACAAGTTTTTTACTGCAGTATATCAAACAAAGTTGATCTATTTAGTATTATGGATTTAAATACTGCCTGCTTGTATCTGGGTACTCTTTATTAAGAGGTGGAAAAGAGTAAGGAATTTAGACACTCAGTAAGTAGCGATTACTACTATACTGGTACTGTCAGAACCTGTTTTTTAAACTTTTTTTCTCTTTGATATAAAAGAAATACATATTCCCCTTAGAAAACATCCAAAAGCATAAAGAGGGAAACAGTCACCTATAAACCACCATACAGAGCCAACCACTGTTAACTTTAGAAAGATTTCACATTTAATAGCCCCAGAACAGCTGTGGTCAACAATCTTGCAAACGCTAGAGTTCAAAAAGAAGGTCCCATCTCCATAAGATGAAGTAGAGTGTGTAGGAAGTTACAGACCACACGCCCCGCAGGCCCTAACAAACAGGATGAGGAGGAAACAAAGACGTGGTCAGTGACTTCTTTTGAAAAACACACTTTGGGCATGAACGGAGGCAGGGTTCAGGGCAGAAACCTGGACACCCATTGAGGGATGGGCAGATTCATTTCTGTTGGCTCCAATAAACTTGCCACCTTGGGCTGCGAACCCAGCAGTGCAGATTGGCAGAGGGAGTCTGGAAAGTGAAAATGTCACAAGAGGAAGCTTAATCATCAGTTCCCCTCCCTTTTTTCCTTCAAATTTCCACTCAGGCTGAACAGACACACTTGGGACATTTCAAACCTGAAATATTTGTTTAGAGGCCAACATAGGAGTTGACTGTGGAGAGGAAAGGAAGTGTACAGAAAGGAAGCTTTAGAAAGAACTTTAAAAATTGGTTCTATTTTAAACTAGAAATGGGGAAATGTGTTTTCAATGGTAGATAAAAGTGATGGGAAGACTGGGATTATGGAGAGCTTCTCACCCAACTAAACTTATCCTCAGACTTTTAAAATGGTCAAAAAGAATGCATAAGTCCTGAAAAAAGCTTAAAGTTGGAATCCAAGTTTTTCTGTAAAGAGCCAGATAGTAAATATTTTAGGCTTTGCAAGCCATCCAGGCTGTGAAGCAGATGCTGTACTGAACTCCACCACTGCAGACAAAAGCAGCCCTACATGATACACAAATGAGCAAGTGTAGTAGTGTTCCCACAAAGCTCTACTGATAGACACCAGCCTTTGAATTTCACAGAATTATCACGTGTCACAAATTATTCTTCTTTCGATTTCTTTTCTATCACTTAAAAATGTAAAAACTCTCCTTAGCTTGTTGGTCATACAAAAACAGATGGCAGGCTGGATTTAGTTCATGGGCTGCCCTGTGGTTAGCTGACCTGTGGTCTAAAAGCAGAGTTCCTGATGCAAGTTTACATTTTAACAACACAGAGAAAAGGGTAAACTGGAGAAATGAGAGGCATTTTAAAAGGAGATTTCTGCTTAGATGGGGAGTGGGAGAGGGCTTAGATGGTGGAAGTAGTTTTAGTGCCCAGCAATTCAGCTGGAATTGGAGTGGCGTTGTGGCGAAGTGGGGAAGGGAAGCACAGGAAGACTCCCCAAAGCGGCTGCCACCCAGGGTGATCTCCATGGAGTTGGTCTGTAGCTGCAAGGGAGAGAGGGGTGAGAAAATGCCTCCCTCTCCAATTATGCATGCTCTACTTTCCCAGTGAATCAGGCCAGTGAAAAGATCAACAGCAGCAAAGTCAAATTTAATTCAGAAGATCCCCCCCTTTTTTTTTGCCTAAAGATGAGGCCCTACTTTGTACACAAATGAAAATAAACAACTCTCAGATCACCTCCACATCAGGAAGTCTTACCTGTATGCATAAGGTTCTTAAGCAAATGTCAGCAGCCCATTTGAAATAAGCCTGAGCTTGGCCTTGATGGATTTATTTCTCATTTGCTGCAGGCACAGACCACTTCTATTAAAGAGAAAAAAATACTACCCCCTCCACGGCCGCTTGCCCAGGAGTCCCGGGCCTGCCTGGCAACGAGCCTCTTTGCCCCTTCTCCAGCTTGGGTCTGACATTACCTAGCCATTGAATAGTCTGGTGGGAAGGGTTCAATGCAGGGTTTGCACTTTCCCAGCCATTAGCCAGCTGCCAACGCATTTCATTATCTTAGGAGTGTTTTGTACATCAAAGAGAGCCCCAAACAGTGTGATGAAGTGGAAGTAACAGTGCCTAGTCAACATTATAACTTGCTGCATTTTTTTTTTTCATGAATATAATGCCATCTGGCACTCAGGAACAGCAAAGGCCAGTGAAGGAAAAACGCTGCTGCCCTGTTTTGCTTATTGGTGTAACAGTTAATCCTGATAAGGGCAGGGCCACAAAGCAACTGCCCTGTTGTTATCTTGTATATCTATTGTCTTACACAGGCCAAGCCGCTCTGAACAGGCAAAAGCAAAGGTTGCACGTGGGATTGCCTAGGGGAAAAAATATCAAGGAGAGCTAGGAAATTTCACATTATTTGTCTTTTTGTTTAATTGTTTAGCGTGCGCACACACATACACATACACACACGCATGGGTGCACTAGGAGACAAGGATTTAAAGGCTTATTGTTTCCCAGCTACAAGACTTTCTGAAAAAATACCAAGTAGCTGGCTTTGAAATCCCCTAACTAGACTTACTTATAACATAACATCTTAATATCTTTTCCTATGTATACTCTGCTTTTGATCATTTTGAAAAATTGGCACCACCCCACCCCCAACCTCCTCAGATTTTAGATTATAGACCACCAATCCTCTCCCAAATCAGAGACTTCTAAACTGATTTCTAGTAAGAAATCTCTCACTGAATCCTTCATTGCTTTCTTACAATTAAGGAGAAAAAATTTTCTGAAACGACAGTTAATAGAGATTCTGAATAAACTCATCTCTAGTGCACCCAAAATCCTGCTTTCCGGGTAGTTGATTTTCAACTGACAAATTAGGAAAGAAAATACCATGAGTATCTGATTGCTTTTATTTTGACATCAATCTTCAAAACATAGAAGAAGACACAAATGGACAATTACCTTCTCTGCTGAAATGAGGACAAATGATCAGGTTTACGGTATTTTTTTTTTCTACAGTCTAAGATGTGGTTGCCTCAGTGCACTGCAACTGTTCAAAAACTCTTCAGCGATTTTTCCACTCATTCCACAAACTCCTCCCCTATTCCTATCTTCCTTACTAACACTCCCCTCCCCACCCCCTTTCATTTCTGCAGGAGGGAAGCTTGAAGTTTTGAGTAAGATACTTCCTTTTCTGGTGTAAATTCACATCAAGGGATAATTTCACAATCGCCATATAAGCAATTATGTAAGCTTTTCAAAAGCATAGAAAGTTTCTAGGGCAATTGTCACCAGTTGTAACAATCTAGATGATTTTTTTTTTAAGTTGATGCCATCCAATAACCAACCTGTGGTTTAAATTTCCTCAGAAAATCCAACTTGATCTATCCTCCCCCACTGCTTTTCTCTTTGCTGTCATAAATTGTAGTAGAATTATAATATGCATAAGGGACTAGATTGTTCTGTTAGGCTGGCATGGAAACTTAGTACAGTGAAATGAAGCCCCTAGCAGCCAGCACTAAGAACAAAGTTCTCCAACCTTGAAAATCCTCCATACACAATGACTGTTTTCCTCAGTACTTTCTCCACTAAGAAATCAGTGAGAAAGAGACAAAATAAGCCAGAATGGAGTGTAATTGAAATCTTTGGCAAAGGGAGAAAAAAGAGTATACGACAGCCAGGTTTCCAGCACATGGTGGTCAGATATAAAAACTTGAATTATTCATTCATAGCATATGTTTTGTTTCATAAAATGCTGTGAATCTCTTGCTATAGAAATAATCTCTTTGCCAGAAGAAAATTTCAACTGAAGTTGAAGAAACACTAAATCAAGTGTTCAAAGTAACTTAATTAATGACAGAGCTTGAACTGGAATGCAGAACTTCTAACTATGAATATATTGCTCCTACAATAGCATTCACTCGTTAAGCAGTGGTTGACTGCTTAGCATGTACAGACACTGTGGCAAATATTGAAAATACCTTTTATAAGGGCAAATAAGAAGAAATGCCTACTCTCAAGGAACTCACAATCTAATAGTGGAGGCAGGAATTTAAACTAAGAATTGCAACAGAGGGTGACAGGTTCTAAAATAGAGGGACAATACAATGATGGCAAAAAGAAAAAATAGGTCAATTATATGGGAAAAGGTCTTCATTCTTCCTGCTTTGTGTTAATGTTAAGGCAAATGACATGATTTTTAAAATGGTGACATTCTATGTGTTTAAGTCAAATAAGACTTTGTCCTCAAATTATCCCAGAAAGAAAATCAATGACTTGTGGCATCTTTTAAATTCCACATTATGACTTACTCTGTCAAGTGCTTCCTGTGATTATTCTGGATTTATGGTACATAATTTTAAGAAGTGGGGCTCTGTGGTTTTCCCATTCCGAATATTCTAAAGTAATGTTCACTGTAGGATTTGGCCAATGTGCTAAGCTGAAATTTGGAAAGGAGTGGGCAAAAGGAGACTGGTTCAAATGAGAAAATTACACATAATTTCTTCCCTCTCATTTTGTGAAAATCTTAGACTCCTGGTTGCTGAGGATTAAAAAGAACTTTAAGCAAATCTCTGCTTCTTCAAGGGTTTTTTTTTGTGTGTGTGTGTGTGTTTAATTTTTGAATCTAAGTCTGTAACCGGTGACTTTTCAGTTAAAATTTATTCTGTTTAAATTGCTCATTCTTTCAGTAAATTTCCATAACTAACCTCTCTGTTTCTTCCTATCTGCCTTTTAAGATAACAGCTCTTGCGAGTTGTTTACAAAGGACAATTTGCAGGACCGTTGGAATTAGCTTGGCCCAGCACAAACTGGGCTAACCTAGTTGAGCCACCACACCTCTCTACTGAGCCTGCATGAATGTCCAATGGGTGGCCTTTTGACATTAAAGGGGCAAGAACTCCACCTCTAGATCATTCTAATGCCCCCGTTTTTTGAACATGTGACCCATGAAGAGGCATACAGATGGCTTGCATCTGTGTAGATCACTAAACAACTTCTCCAAACCCTCTAACCAGTCATGATCCTCCATGCCTCCTACCGCCCCTAACCATTTCCCCATAAATATTCCTTCTTTCATGCTGTTGGGAAAGTGGATTTGAGATTTTTTTTTTTTCCTATGTTCTCACTTGGTAGCCTTGTGAATAAACCCTAAATTCCTATCAATACTTATTTGACTACTCAGGGAACATTCATACTGAATTTCTTCCACAAACTACAAAGTATAACTATATCTTAAACATAACTTTATTCAAAGACTTATAAACAATTTGCCTTTTAAATAATTCTGAATAATTCTAGATTCTTTAGAAAAGCAGTCACAACTCAACCCTAGTCTACTTCTCCAGCCTTTGCAAATGCCACTTCCCATTCTGTCCATCTGGTGGACCAGACACAATGGACAATTTGCCACTCCCCAAGCATGCCTTGTACTTTACACTATTCTGTCTCTGCACTTGTGCTGTTCTTTATCCCTAGAACATCCTCTCCTGCCTCTCCTTCCAAGGACCAGCTCCTCCTGTACCCATTGGGAAAACTTGCTCAGAAAGAAAATATCCTTCTTCCTCTTTGCTTCCAAAGCACTTTCTTCATACTCTGTGCTGGGATACATTTTTCTTTCATTTTGCCATACCCTGTGTCTTACTGGAGAATATTCCCATGCCAACCATAGGGTGTAGCACAGAAGAAGGACACCTTCATTGTTTGCCAAATTTCAGCAATTATTTCAAGCAGGAAAGACCATGTATGCAACACATTACCAAGTTCCTGATTCATAATAAAGAATTGAGCAGAGAGGAAGGCCAAGAAAAAAGTTTGTTTTAGATTATTCCTTTGGTGTCCTTAGACTTACCAAATCAGCATTTGATGTAGATAGAAAACAATATCCCATGTAATAGACATAATTATAGTAATTATGTGACTTATCAAGCACTTGCTATGAGCCAGCCTCTATCTCATACTGCATAAATATTAACTCATTTAATCTTTGTAATGACCCTATTGTTAGTGTTCTTTTGTTGTTCCCATGTTATTGATAAAGAAACAAAGATTCAGAGAGGATAAGGGTCTCTGCCCATGGTCATATAACCAGGAAGAACTGGATGCAGAATGTGGGGGTAGAATTTGAACCCAGGCAAATTCTCCAAAGCCAGACCTCTTAACCATAACCACACTATTTGTGGTTGGTTAAGGAAAATAAAAAACGCATTTATTCCAATCACCTACAGGTTGTTAATGAAGTTGACAATAACAAGTTTTAAATTCTAATTTTTCACTACCACTAATTACAGCTATACCATTTTCTCATTGATTAAAGTCATAACCAAATCTCTGACATGTAATATGCATTGAAAGCACTGTGCGGGCTTTTCCTAATCTGACCCTAACTTTCCAATTCTTTGTTATCTCCCACTAATTTCTAGCGCACATGCTCCATACTCACTGACTCATCCACCCCACTCTGCCAGTAGCCCTCAATAGAGAGACAGAATACCTCAAAAGCATAACTGATATTGTTTGCCTGCTTTTCCTCTCCTCCTTCCCACACCAACTTTTTCTTCTCCACTTTTCATAAGACTACTTTTAACAATATAGTCATAACAACTTTTTTGGTTTGTTTTTACATGGTACAATTTTCCATCTTTTTACTTTTAACCTCTTCTGTATATTTTAGGTGTTTATCTTATAAACAACATATGGTTGATTCTTTTTTTTTAATCCACTCTCACAATATTGGTCTTTTAATTGTATTACTTAGTTCATTTATATTTAATATAATTATTGATGTGGTTGGGTTTAGGTCTACCATTTTACTTATTTGCTTTTTATCTATATTATCTGCTTATGTTCTTCTTTTCTTTCCTTTATTTTGATTAACTTTCATAATTCCATCTCCTTCCTCTATTAACTTAATAGCTACACATTCTTTTACTATTATTTAATTGTTAGCCTAGAGATTACAACATGCATAGATGGCTTATTGAAGTCTAGGTAAATGAGTATATTTACCTCTTCCCAGACAATTCAAACACCTTAGAACCCATTTTATTAATATGCTAAGCCACCTTTGTACTACTTTGGTCTTTTTTTGGATTTTCTGTTCTGTTCTACTGTTTATTCTATTTATTTTTGTACCAGTATTCCATTGTTTTTAATTACTGTAGTTTTACATTATACTGTGTTTATATATCTGATGAGAAAAGGCCTTCTTCCACACAGCCCCATAATGCCTGTTTTTTTGTTTTGTTTTGTTTTGTTTTGACAAATTTCTTGGCTAGCCTATCATAGTTAATTTTGTCATACGGACTTTAAAATCTTTTGTCTTGACTGCAAAACCTCCCTCCCCAAACACATACCCCCAAAATAAAACCATTGTGAATTTTATTAGAATTGCAGTAATTTTACAGAGTAATTTAAGAATGGACATCTTTAAATATTGTGTTTTTAGCTAGAAATATCTTAGATCTCTTAAAGTTCATATATTTTCAGATAAATACTGCATGTTTCTTAATAAATTTATTCCAATATATTTCATACTTTTTTAATAAAAGGAACATTTTCTTCAATTATATTTTCTAACTGGTTATTCTTTGTCTATAAGAAAATTATTCATTTTTTATTAATATTAATATTATAACAATAAACTTACTACTTATTTCCAATTACTTCTGGTATGTTTTATCAGTTGATCCATTTGTCTTTAGAAGATACAGAATTATATTGTTATCTAGGAATAGGAATTGTGCTTTATTCTAATATTTGTACTCCTTATTCTGTTTTCTTGAATAATGGAACATTAGCTTAGGTGGGAATGAATCTTAAGCTTCAGTTTTAGGCTTGAGCTTTAATTCATGTAAATTAACCATTAATCATAATACCAATCTCCTCATCAAAGTAATTGGTTCAAGGATAAGTATGCACAGGCCCGGACTCAGTGTGGCATGGCACATACAAGTCATGGTGATTTGGGGGGGTTGGGGAAGTGATTCTAGAGCTTTCAAGATTTTCAGAAGAGGAGCTCTCTCTTTTCCTGGACTGTTAAGTTATAAACACATGGGAGTCCTGGAACCAATCATCTGTGGTTGATTGCTTTGATAAGAGAAGCAGCCCACTTTGAATGTTTGGTAAAATTCTGCTGTGAATCCATCTGGTCCTGGGCTTTTCTTTGTTGGGAGCCTTCTGATAACAGCTTCAATCTCCTTTATTGTTATTGGTCTGTTCAAATTTTCTACGTCTTCACGGTTCAGTTTTGGGAGCTTGTGTGTGTCCAGAAATTTATCCATTTCCTCCAGATTTTCAAATTTGTTGGCGTATAGTTGTTTATAGTAGTCTCGAATGATTCCTTGTATTTCAGATGAATCAGTTGTAATATCGCCTTTTTCATTTCTAATTTTTGTTATTTGAGTCTTCTCTCTTCTTTTTTTTGTTAGCCATGCTAATGGTTTGTCAATTTTATTTATCTTTTCAAAAAACCAACTTTTTGATTCGTTGATCTTTTGAATTGTTTTTTGGTTTTCAATTTCATTCAGTTCTGCTCTGATCTTAATGATTTCTTTCCGTCTGCTAACTTTAGGATTGGATTGTTCTTGTTTTTCTAGTTCTTTAAGGTGAAGTGTTAGGTTGTTCACTTGCCATCTTTCCATTCTTCTGAAGTGAGCATTTAATGCAATAAATTTTCCCCTCAATACTGCTTTTGCAGTATCCCACAGGTTTTGGTATGATGTGTCATTGTTTTCATTAGTTTCAATAAACTTTTACCAAACATTCAAAGAGGAATTGACACCGATTCTTTACAAACTATTCCAAAAGATTGAAACGGACGCAAATCTCCCAAACTCATTCTATGAAGCAAACATCATCCTGATACCAAAACCAGGTAAAGATATAACCAAAAAAGAAAACTACAGGCCGATATCCTTGATGAATATAGATGCAAAAATCCTCACTAAAATACTAGCAAACAGAATACAGCAACACATACGAAAAATTATTCATCACGATCAAGTGGGATTCATCCCAGGGATGCAAGGTTGGTTCAACATACGCAAATCAATAAATGTGATACACCATATTAATAAACTCAAACACAAGGACCATATGATCATCTCTATAGATGCTGAAAAAGCATTTGATAAAGTTCAGCACTCATTCATGACAAAGACTCTCTATAAGTTAGGTATAGAGGGAAAGTATCTCAACATAATTAAAGCCATATATGACAAACCCACTGCCAATATCATCCTGAATGGGGAAAAGCTGAAAGCTTTTCCTTTAAGAACAGGCACTAGACAAGGATGCCCACTCTCACCACTTCTATTCAACATAGTGTTGGAAGTACTAGCCAGAGCAATCAGAGAAGAGAAGGAAATAAAGGGCATCCAGATTGGAAAAGATGAAGTCAAACTGTCCCTGTTTGCAGATGACATGATCCTATATATCGGACAGCCTAAAACCTCTACAAAAAAACTGTTGGAATTGATAAATGATTTCAGCACAGTAGCAGGATACAAAATCAACACACAAAAATCAGTAGCATTTCTTTTCTCCAATAGTGAACATGCAGAAGGAGAAATCAAGAAAGCCTGCCCATTTACAATAGCCACCAAAAAAATAAAATACTTAGGAATTGAGTTAACCAAGGATGTGAAAAATCTCTATAATGAGAACTACAAACCACTGCTGAGAGAAATTAGAGAGGATACAAGAAGATGGAAAGATATTCCATGCTCTTGGATTGGAAGAATCAACATAGTGAAAATGTCCATACTACCCAAAGTGATATACAAATTCAATGCAATCCCCATCAAAATTACAAAGACATTTTTCTCAGAAATGGAAAAAACTATTCAGACATTTATATGGAACAATAAAAGACCACGAATAGCCAAAGCAATGCTGAGCAAAAAAAATAAAGCTGGAGGCATAACACTACCTGACTTTAAGCTATACTACAAAGCTATAATAACCAAAACAGTATGGTACTGGCATAAAAACAGACACACTGACCAATGGAATAGAATAGAGAATCCAGAAATCAACCCACACACTTACTGCCATCTGATCTTTGACAAAGGCACCAAGCCTATTCACTGGGGAAGGGACTGCCTCTTCAGCAAGTGGTGCTGGGATAACTGGATATCGATATGCAGGAGAATGAAACTAGATCCATACCTCTCACCGTATACTAAAATCAACTCAAAATGGATTAAGGATTTAAATATACACCCTGAGACAATAAAACTTCTTAAAGAAAACATAGGAGAAACACTTCAGGAAATAGGACTGGGCACAGACTTCATGAATACGACCCCAAAAGCACGGGCAACCAAAGGAAAAATAAACAAATGGGATTATATCAAACTAAAAAGCTTCTGCACAGCAAAAGAAACAATTAAAAGAGTTAAAAGACAACCAACAGAGTGGGAGAAAATATTTGCAAAATATACATCTGACAAAGGATTAATATCCAGAATATATAAGGAACTCAAACAACTTTACAAGAAGAAAACAAGCAACCCAATTAAAAAATGGGCAAAAGAGCTAAGTAGGCATTTCTCTAAGGAAGATATCCAAATGGCCAACAGACATATGAAAAAATGCTCAACATCACTCAGCATCCGGGAAATGCAAATCAAAACCACATTGAGATACCATCTAACCCCAGTTAGGATGGCTAAAATCCAAAAGACTATGAACGATAAATGCTGGCGAGGCTGCGGAGAAAAAGGAACTCTCATACATTGTTGGTGGGACTGCAAAATGGTGCAGCCTCTATGGAAAATAGTATGGAGGTTCCTTAAACAATTGCAAATAGATCTACCATACGACCCAGCCATCCCACTGTTGGGAATATACCCAGAGGAATGGAAATCATCAAGTCGAAGGTATACCTGTTCCCCAATGTTCATCGCAGCACTCTTTACAATAGCCAAGAGTTGGAACCAGCCCAAATGCCCATCATCAGATGAGTGGATACGGAAAATGTGGTACATCTACACAATGGAATACTACTCAGCTATAAAAACGAATGAAATACTGCCATTTGCAACAACATGGATGGACCTTGAGAGAATTATATTAAGTGAAACAAGTCAGGCACAGAAAGAGAAATACCACATGTTCTCACTTATTGGAGGGAGCTAAAAATTAATATATAAATTCACACACACACATACACACACACACACAAACCGGGGGGGGGGGGGGAAGAAGATATAACAACCACAATTATTTGAAGTTGATACAACAAGCAAACAGAAAGGACATTGTCGGGGGGGAGGGGGGGAGGGAGAAGGGAGGGAGGTTTTGGTGATGGGAAGCAATAATCAGCTACAATGTATATCGACAAAATAAAATTTAAAAAAAAAAAAAAAAAAAAAAAAAAAAAGAGAAGCAGCCCAACACACAAAGGAACACAGAGCTGAAAGAATCAAAAGAAGCCAAGCAATAGGACTGAAACAAGCCATGCCTGAAACCATGCCTATCCTGGAACTTCAGAAGAACAAATGTATCCCACTTCATTTTTTAAACCAGTGTGCATTACTTACAATCCAAATTATCCTAACAGATACACCAGCTCAATGCTATATTCGAGAAACATGCCTAAAATAGAATGACAATGAAATTTAAACATAAAGACATGTGGAAAATTACACCAGATAAATGTATGCAAGCAGAAAGCAGGAATGGCAAAATCAAAATCAGATAGGAATTCAAGACCAAGACCATTAAGCAGGAAAAAGAGGCATATTATGAAATCTAAAAACATAATTAATGAATTCTTGTATACCAGAATCTACAGCAGCAAAATACCTGAAGCAAAACTCTGACAAAGACAGGTATAACCTTCAAAAAAATCACAGTCATGGTGGGGAATTTTGCATCTGAATTGGACAGATCAAATAGCTAAAAAATAAGTAAGGATATTGAAAATATAAATAATAGAATGTAAAGAATAAGATCCTATCCCTCCTCTTTCCCATCAAATTTCCTGTCTACTGAATCTTTCCCGTGCAATCATGTTATTTCTCTTAAGAGAGAGAGGAAAAAAAAAAAAACCTTCTCCTAACCCAATCCTGTTTCTCAGGTATCACCCATTTCTCTTCATCCCTTTAGAGCAGAGCTGTCCACAGTCCCTTCCTGGAATTCTTTAACTCCCACATAAATCCATTCCAAGCAGGCTTCTTCTGCCATCACTGACAGGAACTACTCTTGTCTCTGTCACCAATGACCAAATGTTGCTACGTTTAATGGGTGCCTCTCTATCTTCATTATACTTGACCTATTAGCACCATTTAATACATTCATTGATCATCCCTCATCTTACAAACCCTTTATTCACTTGACTTGGCAGGATATCACACTTCGTGCCAGGACATACCCCAAATCCCTTTGGCCCAAAACTAATACAATTTGAGAGCAGGAGGTGCATCTTAAAGAGCATATAAAACTAGACTCAAAAATTACAAAGTAAATATTTAGAATGACAAATTACAAAACTTATAAATTTTAAAAAGATGAAAAAACCAAAAACGTCACAAAATCGAGAGAAAATGACATATTACTATTATTCATTCAGCGCCTGACATATTTAGTGCAATTTTTGGCTACACCTTTGACTGCATTTTTATGTAACAACCATCTTCTTATATAAGTTTCTTTCTTTCTTTTTTTTAAAAAAGATGACCAGTAAGGGGATCTTAACCCTTGACTTGCTGTTGTCAGCACCACACTCTCCCAAGTGAGCCACGGGCTGGCCCTTATCTTGTTATATAAATTTCTACAGAGACAATAGAAAAGTAATTCAGTCTTTTTCTTTAGTATGGTTGATGAAAATTTGCTTTTCCTACTGCCTGAAATGCTAGCTCCTTAATCTTAACTAAAAAGTTAATTTCTCAGATAGGGTTTCCATGACCAGCCAGTCTAACTTTTAAACCACCTATCGATATTTTCTATACTACCTCTGAGTATTTGCATTTGCTGTTCTGTCTGCCTAAAATTCCCTTCCTCAGACACTCTCATGGCTCACTTCCTTACTTCAATAACCTAACCCTCCCTTACAATCCCATTTAAAACTGAAACTATCCCCTTCTCCCCACACCATACTGCAACACTCCCATCTTCCTTTCTGCTAGATTTTTCTCCATAGTATTTGTCACTATGTAGTATTCCATTTTCTGAAATTTACTTTTGTTTGTTTATTATCTACATATTTCCATGAAAATGTAAGCTCTATAAAAGAGTAAGGCATACTCATTTGTCTGTTTTGTTTATTTCTGTATCCTCTGCACTGAGAACAGTGCTTTGCTTATTCTATGCCCTCAACAATTATTATTGGATTAATAAATATAAATTTTTATTTTATGTCATCTTAACACATTTCCAAAATTAGAGATATTAATTGGCCATGATCTAGTAAAAGTACAAGTCAACAAGATGACCAAAAAAAGATAAACACTTGCATATCAAGAAATAGTCTTCATACAGTATATGCACGTATTGAAACAACATACTGTACCCCATAAAAATAAATATAATAAAATTGAAAAAAGAAATAGTCTTCTAAAGAACTAGTGCATCTAAAAATGAAATCAAAACTAAAATTATAAATTATCCAGAAAAACTTCAAGCAAAAAATAATAGAACATCAATTTAAAGTTTTATAAGAAAAAATTGATAGCTTTAACTGCTTTTATTATTAAAAATTTTATTCATGGAGTATACAACGTAAGGTACTTGAAAGAATAGCTATAATAACTGAAAAAAATTTAAGTTATAAGAAGGAAATTAATAAAGCTGAAGTTAGTGAAACAGAAAGTAACAAAAAACAATACAAATCTTAAATAACTAAAGCTTGGATTTCTAAAAACAAACAAATGAGAAAAAACAATGAAATAAATAAGCTCCTAGACATGCTAATTGTTATAATATAAAAAGACAGAGATGGAGAGAGAGAAACAAGAATATACATTTAAATTGAGAAAAGAACTATAACCACAGGTGCAGAAAATATTAAAATAGTTATAAAATAATTGCAGGAGAAAATTTAGTGCAAATTTACAAGTCTAAAGGAATTGGATTATTTTCTAGCAAATATCAATAACCAAAGCTGACCCTAGAATAAAAAGAAAATATGAAGAGATCAAAGAAGAAACTGAAATATCATAAAAACCTACCATTAGAAAGGGCATAGGCCCAGATAGTTTTACTACAGAATTCAATTTAACCTTCAAAATAACAAATAAAAGTTCAGATAGAATTCCTCACTGTCTCAGCTCTCACTATACAACTTAGAAGCTGAATATATTCAGAAAATTTTAACAGATCCTTTGGTTTCTGAACTCTTGCTACTCTCCATCCAAACTTCCAAAACCAAATATGATCAGATATCGTGGTATCTATCTGAACTGTTGCCAACTGAACTGAGGCACCAAGTAGATTTGAATGTTAAGAAAATATTTGTAATTTTTATTTTATCTATTTTATCCAAAATATTCTGGACTCCCGAAGATAATTAAAAACTATCAAGATGGTCTGTTAAGTTACATAGGAATACCCAAACTTAATAATTTAAAAAAGCACAAAAAAGAAAAATAATTTACTTATGAACATAAATGCAAATGCTCTAGGAAAAAATACTAGCATACTAAATACATACAAGCATTAAAAGAGTAATATGACCAAGAGTGATGTCACATAATATAATATATAATAGATACATTTTATAAAACCATTATAGTAAAAATTCAAAGAAAAATATTATATCTATAGATGCTGAGATATATATTTTAAATACATATATCACCAAAAATTCCTAATAAAAAATATGAGTAAAATAAAAATATATTATCACCTGGCATTTATCTAAATATTCTTATTCTTATTTTTGCTTTTTATTCTTATATTTCTTTTAAGAAATCTAACTTAATATCTTAAAGAACTTTTAATAAAAACAGCAACAAGTATTTTACAAATAGTAGAATTTTAAAGTCATTGCCATTAAAATCGGCATCAAATCAGTAATTTCTTTTACCACCATTAATTTTAAAAATTATTTTGGAGGACCGTGGCTCACTTGGGAGAGTGCGGTGCTGATAACACCAAGGCCATGGGTTTGGATCCTATATAGGGATGGCCGGTTCGCTAACTGGCTGAGTGTGGTGCTGACAACACCAAGTCAAGGGTTAAGATCCCCTTACCAGTCATCTTTAAAAAAAAAAAAGAAAAAAATTATTTTGGAGAATATAGTTAATGCAATAAGAAAACTAAATAAACAGTATACATATAAAAAAGAAGATAAAATGTGTTTATTTGTAGGTTTTATATGGTATGCTTAGAAAACCCAAGAGACACAACTGAAAAACTATTAAGACTAATAGGAGGGCCGGCCCGTGGCTCACTCGGGAGAGTGCGGTGTTGAGAATACCAAGGCCCCGGGTTCGGATCCCATATAGGGATGGCTGATTAGCTCACTGGCTGAGCGTGGTGCTGACAACACCAAGTCAAGGGTTAAGATCCCCTTACCGGTCATCTTTTAAAAAAAAAAAAAAAAAAAGACTAATAGGAAAACTTGGCAAGGCATGAAAATACAAGAAAAATATATGCAAACTGACAGCTTTCTTTATATTTACCATAAAGTTAGAAATGGCTATATATAATTATTTCATTTATAGTAGAAATCTATAGTATAACATATATAGAAACATACTTAACAAGAAAACAAGAACCTATAGAAAAAATGTTTTATATAAAGAAGTAAGATATGAATAAATGTAAAGATAACAGTTTACCTGGCTGGATGGTTAGCTCAGTTGGTTAGAGCACAATGTTATAACACCAAGATCAAGGGTTCAGATCTCAGTACCGGCAGCCACACACACACACAAAAAGATAGAGTTTACCTAGATAAACATACATAAGTTTAATACAGCTACAATTAGAATTTCAAAAGGTTTTCTATAAACATTGTTGGATGCATTAAATATTTCATAATGTAAAATTCTAGGTTATAATAAAAAAACTTCCTTAATAAAGGAACTTCTGAATATAAATTTTTAAATGCCCACTAAGCCCCTGAAATAATTTAATAGAGATCACACTGCCATTTGTAAAGTATGAGAAATCCTGTTCCCCGACATCCTCACCAGCACAAAATGAAGAGTCATAAATAATAATACAATGAACATCCATTCTCCCACTACCTTACCTAAAAAAATAAAACATAACCAGTGCAGTTGAAGCTCACTGTGTGCACATTTTAAGTTCTATTCCTCTATCCCCTGATGAAGCCACTCTCCTGGATTTGGAGTTTATCATTTTCATCCATTGCTTTATATTCTCAAAATGTGTTATACATGTAGAAATGTTTACATGTTTTTAAGCTTTCCACAAATAATAAAAACACGCATACATTCTTCTGTCATTTGCTTTGTTTTGTTTTGGACAACAGAATGTTTATAGATGTTGATGCATTATTTAACTCCAGCTCATTCGAGTTTTTCATCTTCTCCATGAGCTCCTAGTTAATTTCTTTCATCACTTTCTATTTTTCCACTGCCTTCTCTCTAGTTTCTTCTCACACCTACCCTACCTATCTCTGATCTTTTTTCAATGTTTATTCTCCTCCATCTAAAGCAGCTTTCATTTGAAAACTGATTATATTTTCCCCTTCAATTTGTTTCTTAAGCATGCCAATTTTCCATTTGATTCACCATGACTTTAATTCCTTTTAGAGGGCAGAGGAAATTTAGTCTACAATTTTTATTTCCTGAAGTAATTCTTTTTCTCTCTTTTCTATTTTTTTAACTTTTTTAAAACTTTTATTTTTTTCTGTTTGTTTGTTTGTTGGTTGGTAACTGGCCAATACGGGTATTATCTTAACCTTGGGTATTATCAACACCATGCTCTAACCAACTGAGCTAACTAGCCAGCCCATTTTTCTTTCTTTCTCCTTTTTTAAGATTTGCAAAGAAGTCCCATTTTTCCTGCTTCTTATTTATCTTTCATTAGGCACAATTTCATGCAGTCCTGATAATATATCCAACAGCATTGGTAAATTACCATCATATCTGTTCAATGTTTAACAGATCCCCTTGAGTTGTTTCTTACAATTCAGACTGGAAAGCTAGACACTGAGAGATTGCAATATTTTTTCAGTCATTGAGATAAATGAAGTAGGAAGAGAAGGTAGAGAGAGGTGGTGAGTAGCTAAAGTCTAGGTACAGTTTTGTTGCCTACAGGCAGTTTCCCAGAAAATTTCTTGATCCTCACCCCAGCCAATCCCATGAGAAAAATACCTCCTAAATTCTAGTCATTTTCTCCTTCAAGGTGAAAAGTTAACTTTATAGAAAGCCAGGCAAGTCTGAGAGCTCTCAGTCTAAAGGCCTTTTGTTAGTGGTTAGCTTTTATTTATCCATGTCTGGTCAACTTTTCTCACTGGATGTTTGACTCCCAGATACTCCCAGCTCCACCCCTGTCCCAACCTGTTTTTCTTCTAGGTTGCTCCCTTTTTTAAGAGCAAGGCCAATAAAAATGCCCTTGGTTACAAGTCTCTTTCCTGCCCCACCTGCCCTACTCCTCTGTGGTATGGAAGTGTGCTCAGAGTACAGATCCTTCCCTCCAGTCCTCATCTTTCTGAGCGCTGTTGAAGAGGCCTTAAAAACCCTATAATTTACTTTCCAATAATTTCACCATTTAAAATGAGGCTAGATCTATGTGAACCCTGTCTTTGCTGAAATTACCGTATTTTAACCAGAAGATATTCTTCTTAGTGTGTGGTATGAGACTGTGGCTTTTCCCTAGTTGATGGAGCATCAGTATAAACATGGGATTTTCATGGGAAATATGAGAATTACGTGCTCTAATCTGTATATGATTCATTCAGGTATCCTGTTAAAATTGTGGGGGCAGGATCTGAGAATCTGCATTCCCAATAAGCTCCCAGATTATGCTGGTGCTGATGGCTGCAAACCACACATTAGTCAGGGTTCTCCAGAGAAACAGAACTAATATGTATATTATGCTTATACATACATATGTAATGAAGAGATTTATTATAAAGAATTGGTTCACCTGATTATGGAGGCCAAGAAGTCCCAGGATCTAATGTCTACAAGCTGAAGATCCAGGAAAGCCGGTGGTGTAGTTTGAAGGCCTGAGAGCTGGAGAGTTGATGGTATAGATTCCAGTCTGAGTCTAAACGCCTGAGAACCAGGAGCACCAAGGCAAAGAGATAATCAGTGCCCCAGCTCGGGCAATCAGGCGGATAGAGAATTCCTACCTTTCTGTTCTATTCAGACCCTCAGCGGATTGGATGGTGCCCACCCACACTGGGAAGGGCCATCTGCTTTACTCAGTCCACCAATTCAAATGCTAATCTCTTCCAAAAACAGCCTCACAGACACATCCAGAAATAATATTTAACCAGACATCAGGGCATCCCGTGGCCCAGTCAAGTTGATACATAAAAATAACCATCAGAGGCTGTAATCATGTAGCATACAAAGCAAAAAAGTGCTAAGTGGCTGGCTGAAAAATTAAAAATAATAGCTAATATTTATTAAAATGTTGATTACGTCCTAGCCATAGTACTAAGTGCTGTCTGTGGACTATGTCATTTAATTCTCACAATGACCCTGTAAGGTGGGTACTATATTTTTTCTATTTTATAGAGGAGAAAATTTAGGCATGAAGGGACTGGGTAACTTGTTTGAGATTAAACATTTAGCAAGTGACAGAACTGAGCAATCATACTTCAGAGTCTCAACTTGAAATATCATCTCCCAGTGCAAACCTGAGGACCTGTTACTCTGCCACACTACATAAGTGAGGGGTCCTGCTATGGTTTTACAGCAACTAGGTTTTTGCTTAGTAAAACTGGAGGGGTGTTGGGTTAGATAGACTGGGAGTTTTCTCTGAAATTTAAAATAGCATTGGCGCTTCCTACAAGGTTCAGATTGGGAGAGAAACGAATGGAGCTTTACTGAGGAAAGTGTCCAATACCACTGAGAATAGGTGAGGGAAAAAAAAAGAGAGAAAGAAATGGATAAGAAACAAAAAAGCAGAACTTGGCATCCTTACATATCAATTTAGAGAAGTGAGAACTATTGCCTAGCAGAATCTTGAAATAAAATTTCCTTAGAAAGACCCAAAAAGATTGTGTGTTTATTACAAGTCCAAAGGATAAGGTGAACTTGTATATGCTTTCTTCTTACTTCCACTGGGCAAGGTACTACTCCTTTAAGATTTGAAGCCCATGCAGCTTTCCAACCAATCCCTGAGTACCACCACAGTTAGAGTTTCTTCCTCTATGCTCCTAAGTACTTTCTGCATAACTCAGAGTGCAAAATGTACTCATTCATTTGCTTATTTACATTTGTCCCTCACTAGACTGTGATTTTTTTTTTTTTTTTTTTTTTTAACACAAGGCCTTAGTTTATACGCATACCTTGAGTTCTGGCTAAACCGGAACACTCTTTTCACTGAATGCGGCCTTAGCGTTACAGTCCTGACATCTTTTGCTCAATAGTGATGTCCCTCGATCACGGGTTCCTCTAAATGCCATTTTCCTAATTAAAGCCTTCCCTTGCTTCCTTCCCTAAATTCATTTCACTGTACCTTTATCATGACACAAAATATTGTCTTGTTAGGTTTTGTAAATCTCTTTTCTTCATTAAATTATAAACTCCTGGTGGTTAGAACTATATCTTCATCACCTTTGAATTCTCATTAGGGCTTAACTAAACCCTAAATGTTGGTTGACACTCATAAAATCAGATATTTAATGCATGCTTAAAAAGAAAGGAAAGGAAGGGCTGGTCAGTTAGCTTACTTGGTTAGAACTAGTGCTGATAACACCAAGGTCAAGAGTTCACCTAAAAATGAGAAAAGAAAAAAAAAAGACAAGAGGTTTTAGGAACAATGAATCACCTGAATTGGCTAAAATGGGCTTAACAGCTTAAAAGAAAGTTTAAAAACCTCAAAGTCCCCTTTCAAGAGATCTTCCAGATCTTTTCACATCTAGGATCTTTCCAGAGCCTGACTTCCTTTTCTACTGAACACCTCACTCCACAAGGAGCCATTTTTCTCCTTGTTCTTTAGAAAGTTATTATGCACATGGTTTTGTTATAGAAGAGAGAAGATACCAGGAGCTAGCTACATTTACCTTTGAATTAAAATTAAAATTAAAACACTAACCAAGTGAAAAAAAAAGTTTTTTAGAAACAAAGAGATTAAAAAGTTCAGAAAGAAATTTAAGAAACAAAAACAGATTAAATTCTCTATTGTTTAAATGAAAAATCAGACATTGCTTGCTATGGTACCATACCTGGAGACTGAATAAATGCAGTACTAGAGACTGAGGATTACTGCTTTATTATCAAGTGTGTCAGAGAAGACCAAGAAAAATGTGGTTACTTGCTCTCTTCTGTTACAGAAGGAGGAGAGATCTTTTGCAAGTTCCTTCTTTTCCCCCAAAAACCAAATGTGAGTGCTTTAATTTTCTACAAATTCTCTATTTCTGCCTTGAGGCAATATGACTGGGGAGTGGTACTGTGTGCCACAAAGAACCCAGAAAGCCATGCCAATTAAAGAGGAAAAACGTGGATTCTATAAAAAATTCACAGCAATTGTGGTCAAGACAAATTTATTTCTTCAGCCTCTAAAATAACTGTCAGCAAGAAATGACTTGTGGCTGAATGCACAAAATAAACATAAAAGGTTATTAAAACTTTAGGTTCTCAGTGCTCTGTTTCTGTCTCCTTTTCACTTGCAATGATTCATTCTACTCATTGTTATATATATATATATATATTTTTTTTTTTTTCTTTTCTTTTCTTTTTTTAATGAAGACAGCAACACATAAATTCAGATCTCGGATTAGATTCTGAGAACCCATCCTTACAGCAAAACAAAACACAGTAAAAATAAAAACCAAAAATACCACTAACGACTTAAAATATTTAATAGAATGAATATGCAGAAAACAAAGTCTCCATTCTGCCAGAGTTTGGGAAACTGGCATACAGGCAAAATGAATCCACAACTTGATGCCAGTTTTTTTTTTTACTAGATATCAAGATTTTTTACACTAGAAGGAAGTTTTGATTATCTTATCACTATGGGACAAAAAGTTTTTAATTTATTTCTATCAGTCAAGCTCTTCTAACTTAGACCTATTTATCCTATCCCTAAAGTACTGGGAAAAAAAATTTTTACCTACACCAGGTAACGACAGGCCTTACAATGGAGAAAACACCAAACAAAATACCATACTCTTCCCCCTCAATCATGGAATATTTATAGCCAAAGTTTTACATCTTGTGTGTTTACTTTTCATTTCTCCCACTAAGTTGTCCCTGTGGAGAAGCTCTTAGCACCTGGCTCCTGAGAAAATGCCCTGAGAACTTTACTGAATGGCTATTCACATTTAGTATCTTTTGACCATTAATCACCACTCAGAGAAAGGCCCTGCAGCCTCCAAAGTAATTGGCTCTCTAATTCCCTGAGGTTAATGGGGAAAGGGCATTTGAGAGAGAGAGAAAAGTGGGGAGGGACAGGAAGGAGGATGGAGGAAAAGGGAGAGGAGAAAAAGAAAAGAATCCTATTTTTCCTCAGTTAAAAAAGTAAAGTTACAGGCCATTGAGAAGGTACCCAAAAAGAAAATCAGAAGCAACCTCGACACTCAAGACAGACATAAACAACAGATCTAAAATAAGCTGATGTGTAAATAGCAGGGTATTACATACTTGCTAGGACTATCACAAAGTTCTGGAGCTATTCCTGGACACAGATGTGCATGCACAGGCTCAGTCAAGACCACAGCCCAGTAATGGCAGTAGCAGCCAGTGCTCAAGTGTTTGTTCTTGTGCCGGTCCTACATTAATCCCCGCACAGGTATCATCCCATGCAGGATCCCAAATACTCTCTGAGGTGGATATCCTTCTCCAAAATCCTTAGGGCCAATTGTGTTTCTGGAATTTTTCAGATTTTAGAAAAACAATATGGAGCATGTGCCATAAGTATGAACCCCCTCCATGGGAGCTAGAACTCAAATGCATAGATCTTCCTGCAGCAAAATGTGTGGACAGACAAAAAATTAGGATGAAGACCATATATTAAAAAGTGTCACATCAGGTCAGGTCAGGTTTTACTGCCAAAAGTGTTTTTGCCAAACATCTATTTAAAAAAAAAAATCTGTTTTCAGAGGTTGAATTTTGAAGTTGAAGATTTGATGTATTACTGGCTCCATTTCACAGGCAAAGGATGAAGAGCCTTACCTCTTGGCACTGCCAGCTGTGTTTGAGCCAGGATTCAACCAGGAAATCTCTGATTCCAGAGCCTGTGCTTAAAACCCCATTTTCCTGCCTCTCAGGCTCTCTCTGGGTATCCAGGCAAATGCAGATGTCTCTGAAGTCTTTCTGTCCTAGAGACTTAATCTGCCCTCTCTGTTCCTCATTACTTGTATAGCAGAAGAGGCAACATCACAGCTTTTGTCTCCTTATTCCCTTAGGAATCTCAGTTTCCTCCCTGACAGACAAAACTGAGAAGGGAAGGGAAGGGAAAGGAGAGGAGGAGAGAGGAGAGTGAAGTGTAGGGAGAGGAAAGATGGAAAAGGATGGGGAGAGGAGACAGAGGAAGGGGAGGGGAAAGAGTAGGGAGGGGGGGGGGGGAGAGATATAGGAGAGAGAAGGACCTGGAGCCTGGGATCAAGAAATGACCAAAGATTGAAAAATTCTAATAATTCGAGACATCTATGTTTCTTCAGTATGTCTCCTTTATCATCTTACACCTTTGGTAAGGTCTACTGCACAAAGCTGATGCCTTCTTTGAGTGATGTTTGCAGAAATGAAAATGAGGCTGAGTTTCCCATCTAGGTAGCATGCAAGGAGGACAGCCCAGGCAGATTGGTCACATGGTCAACAAATGGCCCCAATCCAGCAGATGCAGGGTTCAAGGCCAGAGTTCAGAAGAGAGGCTGTGCTACCTGGGAATGTGCAAAGACTTGAGAATGACATTGGACTTCATAGGGCCAGAAGAATGGGAGTGTGATCAATCTAACTAAAACTGAGGTAACTTTTTACATGCATACATTAAAATTAGAGCCTTTAGCATTGTTACTCTCACCCTCCCACATTCTAATATGCTTCTCCAGGGAGAGAAAGGAGTGAAGTCTCTAAGTGTACCTGGAATTTCACATAACCCTGAAATTCCTATGGGAGTGTGTGATTTGTGAATGTTGCTTTTGCCATGCCTATCAAAGCAGGAAAATGGTTGAGAACCGTTGTTTGTTTTTAATTCAAAATCTTCATGGCTAAACTTGAGCTTGGTAGCCCAACTAATAACAACATCAAAATCAAATCCACAGCTATCAGTGTCCTGTCTGGGCACAGAAGCTTCAGTGTCTATCTTCTGTCCTTTGAACCAGGACAGCCTGCCCTATAATGAGTCCTTCTGCTCTAGTATCTTGGGTGACAAGTTCATAGATGGGCATTTGAACTAGGTCTAAGGTTAAAGGTGGGATTTAAATATTACCCCTTCTTTCTGTAATGTGAGACCCAATTTGCTACTTTGTCATTTTTAAACATTCTGACTTTTGGTACTTTACCACCAACATACAGCTGATGCCTTGTCCATTTGCCTCACCTGTTTTCAACAAGAAATGAGATTGCAATCCCAACGAGAGCCCCTGAGCACAGGAGGCACTTTCTAACTGTTGGTAATTTGAAAAGCTCATGAAGAATTTCCTGGTTCATAACTTTTGTCAAGTGCTTTAGTTTAAATCAAAAGGGATAAGCCTGTGTTTTGCCCAGTACTATTTCCTAATTTTTTCCCCTACGTTTTCTTCTAGGAGTTCTATAGTTTCAGGTCTTATATTTAAGTCTTTAATCCATTTTGAGTTGGTTTTGGTAAATGGCAAGATGTACAGGTCTAGTTTCATTCTTCTACACATGGATGTCCAGTTTTCCCAGCATCATTTCCTAAAGAGGCTATCCTTTCCCCAATGTATGTTCTTTGTGCTTCTGTTGAAGATCAGCTGGCTGTAAGTATGTTGGTAGATTTGTGGGTTCTCTATTTTGGTCCATCAGTTCATGTGTCTGTTTTTATGCCAGTACCATGCTGTTTTGATTATTATAGCTTTGTAGTATAGTTTGCAGTCAGGTAGTGTAATGCCACTGGCTTTTCTCTCTCTCTCTTTTTTTTTTTTTTTGCTCAGAATTGTTTTGGCTATTTGGGGTCTTTTGTTGTTCCATATGAACGTTAAGATTTTTTTTTTTTCTATTTCTGTGAAGAATGTCATTGGTATTTTGATGGGGATTGAATTGAATCTGTAGATTTCTTTAGGCATTATTGACATTTTCAAAATGTTAATTCTTCCAGTCCATGAACATGGAAAGTCTTTTCATCTTTTTGTGTCCTCTTTAATTTCTTTCAGCAGTGTTTTGTAGTTCTCATTGTAGACATCTTTCACCTCCTCAGTTAAATTTATTCCTAGGTATTTTATTCTTTTGGTAGGTACTGCAAGTGGGCTTGTTTTCTTGATTCCATTTTCTGCTTGTTCACTACTGGTGTATAAAAATCTCAGGTAACAAAAGGAAAAGTAAACAAATTAGATTATGAACTAAAAACCTTCTGCACAGCAAAGGAAACAATTAACAGAGTGAAAAGAAAACCTAAAGAATGGGAGAAAATATCTGCAAACTATACATCTGACAAGGAATTAATATCTAATTTAAAAATGGGCAAAGAAGCTGAATAGACATTTCTCAAATGAAGATATACAAACAGCCAACAAGTATATGAAAAAAAAAAAAATGCTCAACATCATGAATCATCAGAGAAATGCAAATCAAAACCATATATTGATAACATCTCACCCCAGTTAGACTATTATCAAAAAGCCAGAGAGTAACAAATGCTGGCAAATACTCAGAGAAAGGCAAACCCTCCTACACTGTTGGTGGGACTGTAGATTAGTGCAGCCCTTATGGAAAACAGTAGGGAGGTTTTTCAACCAGCTACAGATAAGAACTACCATACAATCCAGCAATACCACCATTGGGTATATACCCAAAGGGATGGAAATCATTGTGTTGAGGGGATACCTGCTCTCCCATATTTATTGCAGCTCTATTTACAGTGGCCAAGGTATGGAATAAACATAAATGCCCACAGATGGACAACTGAATAAGGAAAATGTGGTACATATACACAATGGAATACTACTCAGACATAAAAAAAAAGAATGAAATTCTGCCATTTGCAGCTACATGAATGAACTTGGAGAAAATCATGTTAAGTGAAACAAGCCAGGCACAGAAAGAGAAATATTGCATGTCCTCACTCATAAGCGGGAGGAGGAGAGAAGGGAAGGAAGAAAGGAAGGCAGGAAGGAAGGAGTGACAGTAATGTGTTGAACTTTCAGAAGGAGAGAACAGAACTGTGGTTACTAGAGGCAGGAAAGGGCGAGAAGAAAAAGAGAGGGGACTAGTGAGAAATTGGTTAATGGACACAAGGAATGACTACATTCTGTAATGAGGAACATGCTAATTCCTGATTTCATCATCTCACATTGTACACAGGTATTGATAGTCAACTCTTACCCCACAAATATGCTTAATCAATTACTTTTCAATTAAAAAAGAAAAGATAAGGCTTTGCATGTTATGTATACAGGAGCATACTTTTCTGGTGCGATGACAGAAGGTGGCAAAGGAAGTATTTTTTCTCTCTCTCTGTAACTTTCTCTTATTCGAAATCAGTGGCCAGGCATCAGAATAAACCATATTTTAAAAAGAAAGGAAGAAAGAAAGAAAAACCCATATTATCCTCATTAGTATAGTGGTAGGGGGAAAAAATATATATTAAAAAAACTAATCGGCATATTTTTTTCCCTGCACTAATTTAAGAAAGGCAACAGCATACACATGTGACCCACAAATGTATGCAGAAAACTTCCTTTTGCACCACTTCTTCAATTTTACTCTTTCCAACGCTAACTCTCTACCCACCCCACTCTCCTAGCAAGCACATATGAAACACACCCACACACATACACACAAGTCTGTATTTTGTTCCCCTGAAATAAATTTCTAGTGAAAGTTTTCACAGAAAAAAATACTGTATATTAGACCAGAAGGCTGTACTCGAGATTGTGAAATATATTTTTGCTCTTACAATACCCCCTAAAACCTTGAACTATGAAATAGTCAACTAAGTGACTTCACTTAAATTAGCTTTATCATAAATATTGCCTAACACAAAGTGTTACACCAAATGACTGAGTTTAAAAATAAGTTTCTCCAACCACACATTTAGATGTTTTTATTTCATTCTACACAGCAGAGTATTTTCCTATATAAGTTGACAAGTTCAGCACGAGTAGGTGGAAACAAGAAAAACAAAGGGACACATTAATAAATTTAGGCATGACTTTTCTCATGAAGACAAAAGGACAAAAACACCTTTCAAAGCCAGAGACTCATAGCCAGCATTTTGACAAGAAAATGAACTTTGATCCGCACTGATGCAGCTGAGAAATCTTCTGGGAGAAATACCATAGATTATTGTGACAAATTATTAGCAGATCACAAGCATATTGTCGCTATATCCATGGTACTGAGTTTTGAATCAATGTGGTTCTTTTACTTGTGTTCCTGAACGTAACATTAGAGAATTTTGGTTGTGGGCCTATCATCATCAGGTATACACAGGCTGAACATCCCCCAAAAATCCCTGCCTCCAGGAGGCAAGGCAAAAAAAAAAAAAAAAAATCCAGAATCCAAAATCCAAATTTTTTGAGTGCTAACATGATGCTCAAGGGAAATGCTTATTAGAGCACTTCGGATTTCAGATTTTGAGATTAGGGATGTTCAACAGGTATAATGCAAATACAACATTCTAAAATCCCCCAAAAATCTGAAACCTGAAACACTTCTGGTCCTAAGCATTTTGGAAAAAAGATACTCAACCTGTGTACATATTAGTGTTGAAGATAATTTGACAGGATAGATTTAGTCAGCATTTACAAGAACAAATTTGGGGTTGAAGAGTCTATTTAAATGACCCTAAAAAAGATCTCATAACATCTTTGGTAAATGCTTTCAACAAAATTTCTAGTTCTGCATGAAATCCCACATATCACTATTGCTTTTCAAAGTGTAGTTCCCTACCTATTTTTCGTTCATTCCCTTCTTCTTTCCCCACAGTCTTATCCCACCATTTTTAGTCCAATGGCAAGAATTATTTGCTTAATATTTATTTGGGAAATTTGAGCTGGATCCTTTCCTACATCCAGAAAGAGATTTCTGCCCCCTTCTTAGCTTTGCTCAGACTCTCAAGAGGGAGAGAATCTGATAGTGATCCAGACTCAGAGTTAACATGCCAAAAGTACACATCCAATTTTTATGCAGCAAGAGGAAGACAACCTAGACTGGATAGATACAGCAGGTTCCAAACTGGAAAGAGTATTCGTACTTCTCAGGCTGGGGAGCATGTGTAGGGTAGAACTTAAGGTGAAATATATTTGAGAAAGTACTGTACCTTTTCAACCATCTTTGATAAGAAAACTGGAGGCAGAAAAACATCCATTTTTATATCTTAACATCAGGGACTTTCTGTAACTTGAGCATAGGCCAGACCTGCCAGCACCTTAAAAAGAGTAAGTGTTCCATGACTTTTGAGTGACTGTATGACGGAAGTAATGTACTCTTGCTTTTATCTCCAGTCCTCACACACAGAAGGCCAGGGGCTCCAAATGATAACAAGACTCTGTACTGTAATCTCGGATCTTGTAGGGAACAGGCATTTTGGATAACTGAATTTCCCTGTTATCTAAATGTCAGTAAGAAAACAAAAAGTTTTCAATGCTTGCCTGTTAACTTCCCTAGCTATACATTCTAACTCATATTGAGCATCTTGCTAAGCCTGTATCATTATACTGAACATCAATTCTCTTTTCATATTTATTATAGATATAGAGTTTAAAGAAATCAGACTTGTTTTTTAAACTTCAGGTCTTATCAGCTTGTTTATTATGATTTGCAATTCTCTCTGAAATGGAAAGAAGAAAAAAAAACCTGCTGGGTTTTCTAATAGTTAAAGCTGTGCTGATTCCTGTGGCATGCAATAACCAGAAAGCAAGTAAAAAGTGGTCAGGAAAACAACTGTCATAAACCAGGTTAGTTGACATTATAATATAGAGTACCTGAGGATGCTAAATTACAATTAGGTATTTGGTGAGAGATGAGTCTGGAAGGATTTTGGAATTCACTCAAGTATTTGAATGGAATGTTCTTTTTCCAGATATCCCCTACACTTTCTCTGGTCTCTTTCAAGTTTCTGCTCAAATGCCACTTGTCAGTGAGGCCTTCCCTATTCTACTTAAAATAGCAGCCCTCCTGCCCCTACCCCAGCAACTAACTCCCTCCCTCCTTTTCTGCAGGGTCCGTGCACAGTGTTGCACAACTCCAGGGGGCAATACTCACAGAACCAAAACAGCAGCCCAGCTCCTTAGCACCTGACACCAGCTGATATACATTTCCTTGTTTGTTTACCTCCCTCTCTGAGGGCAGATTTTTTTTTTTTTTTTCTTTTTCTTTTTTGGTTCACTGCTATATTTCCAAGTGCCTAGAACAATGCTAGGCACATAACTGGTGCTCAATAAATAGTTATGAAAGAACAATCTGTTAATTTAACTAACGTTAGCATTTTCTAAAGCTCCAGTCTAAGAGTCTCTGACTTTATTGTCTTCCTGTCTAACAGGAAAATGAGACACGAATGCAAACAATGATAATACAATGCAATGGCATCAGAAAGCAATGCTCAGGGAGGTGATGTGGGTTAGGAGCTAGTGCTGACCTCAGACAAACTTGGATCTAGCCCCAAATTGGCCCATAGTTGTATGACCTCAGGCAAGTTATATAACATCTCTGCACCACAATGTCCTTGAATCAAAGATGACTGTAATAACAAATGTCTACTCTCGCAGGCTTGTGACTACGAGTCAGTGAGGGGGTGTGCAGAGGTGCTTAGCACACTCCTGGCACTCAGGAATTCTGCAGTAAGTGCCCGCAGCATGAGGACAGAATTTCATGGAAGAAGAGCAGTGGAACAGGGTATCTAAAGCTGTCTGGTGGCACAGGGAAAACTTGCCAGGGAGAGGACTGAGGTAGGAGTGAAGGAAAAACTGTCTTCAACATGCGTACAGTGCAACATCACATTGATATTTCCTGTGCTTAATGCATGAAATTTCTTCTTAAAAATGAAAACTGAACCTACTAGTAATATCAATGTGTTATCAGAGCAGTGGCCTCTCCAATTGAAAATGGATTACTGACAAGTCTTTCCACTAATTGAATTTCACTTATTTGTCATTCTTTCTAAAATGGAATGTAGGAAAACAAAAGACAAACAAACAAACAAAAAAACCCAGCCAACTGACACTGCAACATTAGGTATTATTGCCCTGGGAAAGAAATGTCTGTAAACCATCCACCACCACCACCACCACCATCATGACCGATCACTGCTTTGGCAGCAGAGGCTTTGATAAACAGAACACATTGCCCTTCTCAAGAAAAAAGTTAATTCAAGATCTGGTTCCAGATTAGGTTCCAAACCAGAACCCTAAACCTATAGGAAAAAAAGGAGTAAAACCCCTTTTTCAATCACCAGTAAATTATCTCCTTTCTCTATTCCTCAGTAGATCCCAAACTCATTAAGAACAGTCTTTTTAGGACAAGTCTCTCTGTCTCTGATTCAAGAATCTTTAAAGACAGTGACATATAGCTCTGGAGTTGAATCAATTTTACAACTAATCGTGCTGTAACTTAGGTCAATAACTAACTACTATTTGGCAACCGTGTTGAGAATTTTGAGATGAAAGGAAGGGTTCAAGGCAGGACTCGGCTATATAACCAGGCTTGACATTTGCCCCCTCTTCTTATCTGCAAAATCTACTACAGAGTGACAATCAGGCTAAGGGATTAAAAAAGGGGGGGAAGGGAGAGAGGTATTATGTAAATTTGGCATTATCACAATCTTTTTCAAATGATCAAGATTCTAGAGTTTAGGCCTAATAATAAACAAGCTTAGTAAGCCTGTGAGTCAGGGATGGGGATATGACTCAGATTTTACTACTCACTTTAAGGACTAAAAAGCCATAGCAAATCGGGCAGGGATGCACTATATTAGTAACCACTAAATCATAACTACTTGAAAGGCAACAGTTTCTTCTGGCGACAATTTGTTTCACGTTTAAAGTAACCATTGCCGCATGTTTAGGAAGCAAAAATAAAGTTACAAAAGGAGAGGAAAAACAACTCATTGCTAATTTGAGTCCTGGCTCTACAATAATATTTCTTAATCAAATTTTAAGTGCCCCCAAAGGGAATTTTCTGGAGTGGAAGAAATGTTCTATCTCTTGATCAGGGTGTGCATTATAAGGGTATGCAAAATTCCTTGAACTCTATGCATTTAACTGTATAGATTTTTACATCAATTTAGAGAAAAAAAATCTAAGCAGCTCATACCTTGAAAGTTATGTCCAGGAGGTACTTACACTCAAAATGTAAACCTGGAATGAAACTATTTTTTAATTATATTTAAACAAAAATTCTTTGCAAAAAATGACAAGTGCTATAACAAAAAAATGTGGAAAACATTCAAAATATGTTTGAATTGTGTTGTTTCATACACCATGAAAGTGATTCTAATCTAGCAGATCACATTAAAACCTGTTTTTTCATGCCAAACCTTTAAACATGAAATAGTTCTTAATATCTATACCAGACCAAATCATACAATGTAGCAGTCTAGAAAACACACTCTTTTTTGTTTGGGTCTCTTTTGGACTGAATAAGCTGTTCTAACTCCTTGATATGTTCACTAGGAAGTAGACACACTGCTGGTTGCCAAGGCCATAAAGAGATAATACTGTTATCATGGCCTATAAAAGAGAGATGGCTGTTATGTCCTGGCTGATGCCTATAGTCTGTGTTTAATCATTAATAGCACCCCTTTTACTCTCCAGTGTCATAGTTTGGTTGATAAATTTATTGATCAAATTATATGGTCACTGTACCTATAAAGCCCCACAATTGGCTTCACTGCCTTTAATCGACCCCCCACCCCAGTTGTGCTAGTCTTTGTCCAACCTCTTCCATTAACAATCACTCTCCAGCCAGAGTCTGTGCATACTGTTCTTTGGCCTGTCTTCTCCACTTAAAACCCTACTCATACAACAGATCTCAGCTCAAGTGTCCCTTCCTCTGGGAAACTTTTCTATGGCAGTCATACCTCTCTATTGCAGCTCTTATGATACCACCTCACCACTTTCCTTGCCTTTGCATGTTTCAGATCCAGTCCAACTTTTACATTTGTTTGGTAACTCTCTCTCTGCCACTAGGCTCTAAGCTCCTTGAGGGCAGGGACAGTGATTATGTTTGCAACCTCAGTGCTTAGCACAGTACTTGGCACATAAAGGGACCCAATAAGTATTTGTCAATAAGTACGTGTTTACTGAATGTGAGAGATATAGTTGATAGATACAGGAAGAAACACCAGTCATATTTTAACCATGAGAAAAAAACCCAAGGAGACTTAGAGAATTTATAGACTTAAAGTGTAGTGGGGAAAACACAAGAATCTGGGAGTTAGGGGGAAAGAGCTGTATCTAATGTTTCAATATTACATAAGCACTCCATCCTTAACTCTACAACCATAACTACTGTCTCAAGGGATAACTATTCTGACAACACTGGCCATCTAAACTTTGTTTTAATTAGTTCTAAACTCTTACATCACAATCTTAAACATTTTTAGGAGCACACTGACCGATTTATAAGACTACACACAACTCCAAGCAGGGCCTGACTCATACAGGGGCTTTAAGATGCAAGACTTCTGAAAGGGTCAAAGCGAATTTTGCCTATAAGCCTCTTGAAGTTGAGAATAGGGCCCTTTGTTTCCTATAGCATAGCAAAATAAATTGGCACAAAGCTCTGCTAACTGATTATCTACTTCACTTGAGGTATGTGGTAAAGCTATATAACCCAGCAGCAAGCTACCATAAGGCTATCTTCACATAGAAAAACTGACTTGAGTTTAAACCAAAAAAAGAATCTGTGTTCTCTGACTCATTTATGACTGACTAGGGGAAATCAATTACATTATTAGGGATTCAAGCAAACGTTGCATCAGGTTACATCACAAGAAGAAATTCAAATCCAGACTGATACCTTATAAAAAGGCTGTTTGCTTTGCAGTAAAGGAATAAAAAGGCTGTTTTCTTTGCAGTAAAGGAAGTGCTCACACCACTCTAGATTAAGAAGAGATTGAGAACCAGAGTTCTGTTTGAAAACCACTGTTTGAAAATCTCTTGCACAAGTATGGCCAAATACAAATGGCTTGAAGGACTGCAAACCCTGGGAAAAGTCAACTTACTTCATACAGCAAAGAGTTGTCATGAGGATTTAACAATATAATGGATGCAAACATGCTTTTACCGGGCTACATTGTCGTACGTATGTGGTAGCATTACTCCATCTCTCAACTTCAGGTATCTGAAGACAATACAGACAAAGGATCTAAAGGATTCCTTTTTTTTTACTCAGAAAATAGGTTAATCTTGCCATATTAAGGACCCAGCTCAGCAAAGTCTGTAAAGTAAATATGCAAGGCCTGGTTTATCTGTATTTCCATGCTTCAAAACGGGGGAGCACTTTCCTTCCTATACTATTTCAAAAACACAAGCACTTTTCTTGCTATTGGCTAAAGCAGAGTTTCAAGAAACTCCAAACACAATCATACTATAATCAAATTTTCAAAAAGCCAAGAAAACAGTCTGCTATACTTAAATGGCCTCCATGATAGGATATTCAAATTCCAAGAATTCAACCACTCATTGGTTACATGTTTTCATGTTTCTTTGATCTTAATGACAAATTTGTTTATCCCCATTTCTACATACAGAGTGATGAGTTCAGAGAAACTAAGTAACTGGCCTGAAGTCACAAGCTGGTACAGGCCAGGATTCCAAGTCACTCCTTTGAGTCTAAAACTAGTATTCTTTACACTAAATCCCAACTGCCTCTCAAAGAAAGAAGCCTAGTTGTAAACAGTTATATGTATCCCGGGCATGGAGAAAGTTTCAAGGCTGAAAATGATCAAGATGGCCAACTAGCAATGACAACTTAAAACGCATGTTCCAACACATAAAACAAGGTAAATAAATCATACAACATAATATACCAACAGTTAGTAGCTTGGGTTCTGGGGTCAGAAAGGCCTGAGTTCAAGTTGTGAATTAGCTGTTTACTAGCTGTTTGGCTTTGGGGCAAATTACTTAAACTCTCTTAGCCTCAGTATTCTATCCATAAAATGAAAATAAAAAAAAATACTAGCTTACCTGCCAACTTCACCCAGTTTTTGGAAGGTTGAATAAGAATATATTTTGTTAACGTGAAGGCTCACAAGTGTAATTTATAGGAAATACAACTCCATTTAGTCTATTGAGTTGAGGAGACAAAACTGCTGTAAATCAAGAAAGCTAGAAAATGTATTCAATCCTGGCTATACCACAATTGTCAAGTCTAATCATTTTAGGCATATGCCTATTTATAAACTCTCCAAGTCCAATTTGTTAGTCATGTTTTCTTCTAAAAATTTAGGGATGGCTTAGAACAAGAGGGAAAAGATACTTCTGGCTAAAGCATAATTGCTAAAATTAATTTGATCAATTATCTGCAACTTCGATAATTCAGTTCTCTTACAACCATGCATATCAATGTTACAAAGACCCTAACATTTTAAAAGAAAATTTCTAGAAACATAAAATGTGAATTTTAACACATAGCAACACATAGATACATAAGAGCATATAGACTTTTGAACTGGTGCACTTAATTTGGGATATCTGTTGGCTGTAAAAAAAAGACAACTTAATTTTATAAATAAGTATTTATGCAGATAAGCTAAAATTATATAAGCAACCTTCTTTGTATTGCTAAAACAGCTTCTCATTTTTAAGACATCACTTAAAGAACATAATAATTACAAGTTATTCTTGGGAGAACACTCAACTACTAGTGATAATCTAAAGAAACATCATGTACCCCATCAATAAAATTTTCAGTGTATCCCCAATTTATGTATATTTGTTTCTAAAATGTTATATTTGTTTATAAAATGTACTATGTGCTTTTGCATACACATGAAAACACATGTAAAAATATTTAAAAAGAATGACATAAATTAATTGGACATGACCATCTAGAGAATCATTCAAAGCAAATGTACCCATGGGTGAATATGTCTTCTACCAATATTACAATTTGAAATTTTGAGTGGTGTTTGATGAAATATTTTCCAAACACAGGAATCCAGTTAACTCAACTTTTCCCATCTAGAGATCCCTATTGTGATGCTGGATGACTGGCCTACACTTAATCACTCTTCTGTTACTAGAAATGGGGTCACAAATGGCCTTCACAACTTAAAGGTATAAGGAGAGGCTATAATTACTAAGTAGTTTATAACAGACAGCTTAAAAAATATACTCCTTTTATAAAATACTCAGAGACAAAGGCATAACCACTGTGTTTGAATTTCTTTAAAAACACTTTCAGTATGCTTTATTATGCTTCCCATTCATACCTCCCCCAAGGGTTAGTTTCCAACCATATGGCCATAAACTTATACTACCACTTTGACCTGCATGTTCACAGAAACAAATTGAGTGCAGGCTTTGCCCCAGATTCATGAATTGCAGAATCCTACAGTAGTGATTCCCAAACTCTCCACCAAAAGATTGTGCTGTACAAGCCTTTCTTGATGTACACACCTATTACCACAGCAAATGAATTTTTATCACCAAACCTTTATATTCCTCCCTTCTCAGCTAAGTTTTCCACTTTTCATTTTCCCTCATCTTTACCCTTTTTATCCAAACCTAGACTCAAACCATTTCATCCTTCAGCATCAGTGCTCCCTATAAGCAGACAAAACTCCCTAAAGAACACTGCATCTTCAACACTAAAATGATAAATATCATGGTCATAAAAAGTTAGAAGTTTAAATCCAAAATGTTTCTTAAGATTATTCAGCCATGAGATAATAGGAAGCATTAAAAAAAAAAAAAAAAAAAAAAAAATGGAATCCTCAGAATCAAAGCCTTACCATTTTTTTTATTCCTATGTTTGACACATTAAGCAACACAAAAAGAAATTGATAAACCAATTTAAAACTGTAATCAAAAAAATGGGTACCAATTATACTCCACAAATTATTGAGCAAATGGTATACACCCTCACTATTAATACAATTTGAGGCTTACTTGTTTAGGAGCATCTCAAAAATACAAAATTTAGTATCTTGCTGAACAATGTTTCTTCACTTTGCTAGTCTCAGCAAAAAACAGAAAGATCTATAGATACAGGGTACTACAAAAAGTTCATTGAAAGATTCATATTACTTTTCAATTCCATTTTTTTCACAAACTTTTTTAAGTACTCTTGTATTAAAATAAATGATTTAAGAACTCAGTTAAAGCAGCTTAGTCTGGTGAGTAGTATAAACTACACTATTATAAAAAGAATTTTTTAATACTGCTATATTATATTCCAAACACAAAAATAAACTACTATACTGACAGCAGCCATATATAAAAGTTCAACTGCAAAGACTGAGAAATGTCTAAACCATTTGCAGTCTGTATACCATTCCTTCAGATAAATAAAAAAATCTATTCAGCTTTAGGCAATCCAAGATATCCTTTTTGAAGTCCCCTGTTCTTAGATAAAACTACTGACAAATTCTCTCCATATAGCTTATCAAGAATATCTTATCACACCATCTGAAACAGGAGTGAAAAGGGGAAAGGAAATATCTTTTAACTTCCATATGCAAAATACAGCTTCAAAAAAAAAAAAAAAAAAGGACTTCAGGTATCACACTTCTCTTCTGTAAAGGAGGAGGAGAGAAAGTATCAGAAATGTTAAAAATCACCCAGGGAAAAGTCTAATAGCATATTTATTTGTTCTTAAGATTAAAGGGTGTCTGGAAACCTTTAGTCATTAAACACTAGACGTCAAGAATACTGCTTCCTTCCTTTTAACTTGTAGGCCAGTTCCATAATCTATAACATCTACACTATACAAAATTAATTACTTGCAACATGTGAGTTATAGTGACTTAAGGAAACCATTTGTGCAATTGTACCAGAAAGCCATTTTCTGGCAGCCTTTTCCGTCTGTTATTAAAGAAATATTACGAATAAGAGTAAGGACATGTGATTCCCACACATTATTCTGCATGAACTAGAATAACTCTTGGTATACAATCCACTTCAAACCTTGTTTCAGCATTACAGAGTGAGACACCACTTACATTTGGAGAGAAGGAAATAATTTTAAAACTACCTGTTAAAGCTTAGAAAGTAACATTCTTCAAATATTGCCAGTCGTAACAATGAATTCCTGGTGCCAATGGCAACTAATGATTTTGAAAGTAGTCATCTTTTCTTAAAAGATTTTCCAATAAACTTATTTTTTAACTCAGGCAGTGTAAAACCTTTTAAAATTATACCACTAGAAGAAAAAAATACATAACTGGTATAAATGACTACATGCAGAGATCTGGCACACATCTGCATGTGCATACAGCAGACACTTGTGTTTTTGTCCAAACAGCTAGGCAAAACATTCCCCAGAAGCAGTGAACAAGAAATATCAAACAGCTAGTGTACTGCACACATAGGCTCAGCTCAATTGTCTGGGGAATCTAAGGTTAATGTCACAGGAAACAGCTGGATGCTAGAGTGATGTTTGCAAGCCTTTTAAAGAACTGCTTAATAAACAGCTTTTCACATGCCAGACATCACCTGAACTCTAAAATTAACATTAAGTTCTCTTCCCACCAAATTCTTTAAAGTACCAAGAAGTTTGATGTCAAGATTTTCAAAAACAATTCTGTACTTGAGAAAAGGTTTTTATGACCAAAAAAGTTTTAGTTACTAAAATATATTCCTCAACTGTCTTGAAGTCATCCTCACTTTCCTTTGGCCCCAGTGATTTAGTATGCAAAGCTTTACCAGTTACATAGCTTCAAAGGAGTTACTAGATGAAATGCAGTCGGTAAACAATTGCAGTTGGGGTGAAACCAGTTTAAAAACTGTACTAACACTTGTTTTTATTGTAATTCAAATTTTAAAAACTGAGGGGCTTTTCACAGGACAGATTGAAAAATAGAACCATTAACAATTTAGCAACAGTCCTTGTGTTGCCATTATAAGAATTCAAACTCCCAAGAATAGCCTGCCAATAAAGTACACACGCATCATTTGTATTCTAAATACCTACATGTTTAGCTCTAAATTCCTGTGTAGTCTACAAAATCAGAATAATTTAATTTTACAGGTAGAAATATATTCTCAAATTTGGGATTACTGATTTCAAGTAACTACTTTAGTAATTTGGATTGTATATTTTCAGTGTGAACACGTTTACATGTATACCATAAAAAAAATTTTTTTTTAAAGCCACTGCATGGTAAGTTACTTAACTGTGTAGAGCAAAACTCAAATTTTTTCATTTTCAATTTCCACTGAAAAACCATGTTATCCTCGACTACCAAATTACCAGCAAGTCTTTTATTATGTGGGGTGGTGGAGTAACCAACATTAGAGCTTTCTTAAAGTTCATTTAGGTTCTTAGAATTTATCAGCAATAAGTCTGAAAATGAGGAATAAAAAAAGTCAGCATTTCAACTTCTGAGAATAAAAGTTCATAAACATACCTTTTGTTGAATTCCAGCTTAAGTGATTTTTATGTAAATCTTGCAGGTGATGAAAAGCAAAAAGCAACCAATTTCTCTGCAGTGATTAGCCTGTTCTTTATGACTATGGTTCACCTGCCCCTGGGGATTTTCTAATTGAACAAGGAATCCATGGGGCAAAATAATTGTTTTTCAAAGGTGGGCCAAAATGGAACATATATCTTCACTTCCACAGGGAAGCAATGAAATATAATCCTTTGAATATCACTTTTTTGGTAGATGTTACCTTTGTCTGTTATCCTCATTTTCATGAGATCATTATTAGCCTGTGATGTGTCCATGTTTTGACTTGTTTTTTAAAAAAAGTGTTACTCCCGTGTTTCCTCTAATACCTAAATATGTATATACAAATCATTCCTCCATCAAATGTTTTTTCAGCATGACAGTGTGCAATTGACATTCACATAGCTTGTAGAACCTGTCTTCTGAGAAAAAGTCCTTTTAGCTGAACCTCTGTAATCATGACAAGAGATTGATTAAAATGCCAAGATAAGAAACAATTTATTATAGAGAGAAGAAAAATTTCTCATCCAAAATATAGAAATCTGTACAACTTTGCCACAATCAATATACATGAACTGTACAAATTTACACCAGTTCATAATTTACCAAATAAAAGATGACTAACAAAGTTCACAAAATAGATGGTGGTTTGTGGAAAAGACTTTTACCCAATTCAGTACAAGGAAAGTTACAAACCAGACCTCCACTTTCTAAAAATAAGAAGTTTACTCAGTTTTAGAAAACTACAAGCTAGCAAATGTACAGAGAGCTGGCTGGTGCTAACACCACAGTTGAGACAGTGTCTTTTTTAAGGGTCTTTTTAAAAGCCTGTTCCCATGGCAGATTCTGGTCACTTGCTACTTTCAAGGCCAAAAACACAATACAAGATCTGACCATTTCCCCAGGTCATGCTTACTAGTTTGTCTTTATGTACATTTATACATATTTAAGTGCTAGGTAAAAGTCTTGTCATAAAATTTCCAGTACTACCATGTTTTAAAACGTTGAGCTTTCCTATTGAGCTGCCAAAAAGATTAAGGACAACAATTTTCAAGTGTCATAGTGCAAATTCCTCTGCAAGTTCTACTGCAGAGAAAGGTTCTTTGAAATACAGAATTTCATTAAATGAATTGGTGTAAAAAGTTAGGTATAATATCTGGGAGAAACTGAAAAACACCCTAGGACTTCACTCCCTAGCAAGTAAAGTGATAATTTACTTGGACTCACAGGCTATTAAATCACTGAAAGGTACTGTCCACACTATGGCACTGTCACTTAAAAAAATTTTTTACCACTCTATCTTGTGCCAGATCTTCACAGCTGTGACATGGTTTAAATTCCATAATCCATCCCCAAGAGGAGCCCACCCAAAGCAAAAATCAAATTTATCCATCCATTATAAGATGATGCATCCATAGACTATATCTTAACCTGATACAGTCATCATATTGTAGTTTTTGGAAGGGCTTGTTCTGCCCAAGAGAAGTTCCTCCTTACAGCTGATTCTGCTGTCTACCATTTGCACGTTGGTGCTGTTTTGAGTGCTACCTCCTGCTGGTGAGGCTTCATACAGCACACAGATGGAACCATCCTCTCCAATTCTGTAGGACACTTCGTAGGGGTCAACCCAGAGTGTGAGTTCACTTGGGAGAAGCCTGAACAGCTCCTGACTGCTCAGTCCAATCCGCTGCGCTGCCTGTCCAATCAGAGGATCCATTTTATGGTTGATGCGAATACAACGGTAACCTGATCCCTTGCACGGCTTTTCTGGGAACCAGTGATGTTTATAATGTTCTATAGAAGAAAAGAAGAACAGAGAAACAAAGCTTAGATCGTTAGTTTCCTCCTTCCACTGGCTCCTTTGAAGAGCCAAAATGAAAACTATCAACTTTTTAAAATTTCCAGGATTGCACTCACTTTGAGTGTGAGGGGATGGGGAAAGACCGGGCAGGGTTTTAGAAATAACCCAGCAATACGGGACAAAACAATTTCCAGGAACCAACCGGTTGAGCCGCCAAAACAGGAATCAGGCGCGCAGCCTCGGCCAGTCGGGGAGCCGGAGGGCACCGGCGACCAGGCGGGAACCTGTTTACTTTCTCCACCCCACCACAGCCGCACACAATAGAGTTTATGGCTTTGGAGGAGCGAAGCGCCACCGGACTGTTAACCCCGAAGGGAAGAAAAACAAGCAACCCTAAACCACGCTCTGGGAAGGGCTGTAATTGCTCCAGTGACAAATCCGATGATTAATGGGCAGGGGCAGCAGGAGCGGGAAGACTGCACGTCCGTCCCGAGCAGGGTCCGGGGTGGTGGCGCGGCTTCCACCCCGGGGCCAGGCCGCCCCGCCGACCCCGCAACGGTTGGAGGGCGTTGGGAGAAGGGGCGGCGAACCAACCCCAGCCCAGCGGCTCCTTTGTCCCCATAGCCGCCGACGGTCCTCGGACCTCAGCTCCCGCCTCGATCGGCTTTAGTTTCTTTGTTGTGTGTGTGTTTTCTTCTCCCGTCCGCTTGCCAGGCGAGGGGAGGGGGCGCCCTCAGCCCAGCCCCCAAACCCTCACCAGAACCCGCCGTTAGCGGCCGCCCGGGTCCCGCGGCGGGAATCGAGCGCAGCCAGCCCGGGGCGCTGCAGAGAACCTTCCCGCCCCAACAGTCCAACCCCAGCCCGGAGTGTGGGGTCCACGTCCCCCCGGGGTCCCTCGCTCCCCGCGCCCGGCTCACCTGCCAGCAGCTCCTGCAGGCTCTGACTGAAGGTCTGCAGCTGTCGCTCGCTCGTGAGCCCCTTGGTGCGGAGGAACTTGGAGATGAAGGACACGGCGGCAGCGATCTCGCCTATCATGGTGGCAGCCCGAGAGTAGAAGGGATGCATGGGGGCGGCCGGAGCGAGCGGCCCGGAGCGGCCGAGGCTCGGCGGCGCGGCCCCGACGGCGGAGCGGCCACCCCGGATTCCCTCACGGGTCAGAGGGCTGAGAGAAAGAGCGTGAGGGAGGACGGCTACTTTTTTTTTTTTTTTCCTTTGGAGTAAAAAAGTTACTTTCGAGACAGGAGGCGGCAGGAGAGAAGAGGAGACGAGCGACGGCGGCCTGGTCACATCGCTCGGACCTCCCCAGCCGCCTCCGCCTCCAGCTCCGCAGCCTCTGAAGTACTCAACAGTTGCATTTCCAGGTCCGTCGAGCGAAGAGATGCAGCCGCCGTGCAGCACTTCTTATAGCGCCGCGGAAAGGAAGTGGCGTACCTAGAGCTTGTCGGCCGACCCCAGCCAATCCGGAGATCGCACCATTGTGACGCAAGCAGATTCGGAGACGGAGGGGGCGGGAAATGGGTCCAGGGGGCGGGTCCAGAGACCGGGAGGAGGGGGAGGAGCTGACGTAATCCGCTTGTAAACAAATAAACCCCCGAGTGGCAGCCTGAGACCCAGTTGCAGTGGCGGAGGACGAAGGAAGCTGAGGGTGCGCGTGTAAAAGCTCCGCCCCCGTCCCTAGCTCCTCCTTCCTGCCTTAGCAAGTGGAGGCCCTGAGCCAGTGCATCCTTCTGCAAGGGTGTGCTGCCCGGACCCGCTTGCCCTGGGGGGTTAGTGCTGTGTAGATAAGATCCGCCTAGCTCAGGCCGTCTACACGCGCGCCGCCTGCTCGGATCGAGCTACAGGTTCGCCACTCCGGCCCCCTCGCGTACTCCGTGTTTATATCCCGTACCCACTCGAGATCTTGGTGGCTGGCTCCTCAAGCCGAGGGAGCGTGAGGCGCGGCGGGGTGTGGGTCCCCGCTCTGGAGGTGCGGGAGGCGCGCCAGGGGGACATAGGAAAAAGTGGAGGGAACGGGCTCTCGAAGGGCAATCTGCCCAGAAATCCGGACTGCAGCCTCAGGGAACCCGGGTCCCTTCGCAGACGTGCTGCCAACGCCACGGAGCCGTTTCTGCTCAACCCTGATTGAGGGAGGAGTTGGGGGATGTCTTTGTAAAAGTTTAGTTGCAAAATAAATAGGTTAATAGAGCCATTTGTGGTTGCTGTTTCAGTATCTTCAGGAGTTAAAGGAGAGAAGAGTGGAAGGAAACCTTACTGAATCCAGCTTAATGCGGATAGGAAAGCCAGTGACTGGAGATATATATAATAACATGGATTTTGTAAAGCTTAGTCTGTATTTAAAAAAAAAATAAAACTGTATAATGTATTTTAAAACGTGTATACACAAGACCAAAGATTGTTTTTTTCCTAGCCCACGTACTGTCCGAGCCTTAGAGTTCTGCTGCTCTTTATAAAGTTGGAAGGAAAAAAAGATAAAATTTGAAGCTTGTGAAAGTATTAAGTGTAGACATTTAAGTTGCCTTGAAAACTCTACTTGCAAAACTTTACAAAATAGACCGCGGTAAGAAGGCGTGAGCCTGCGAAAACGATTAGGCCTAAAACAGGGTTAATCCAAACTCCATTAAGGAGGAGGAAAAAAAAAAAAGATGAAGGGGAGGCAGGCAGATGGAGAAAGCAAACAAGAGCAGAAGTTGAACTCTACCAGATGGAAATAAATATCCTGAGCTTAGTTGGTCATCAATATTGCAAAACACACCACTTTGAGTGTTTTTTTTTTTTTTACTGAGCCAAAGGGTATAGAAATGAAGCAGAAGTATGACTTATAAAGCAGAAGGAGAAAAAGTTTTATTGTTTAAATGAAATATGTAAAACGATTGGAAAGAATAACTTCTAGGCTATTTTTTCATTAACACATAACAGTTCTATGCGAAATAAATACTTTAAAAACAGTATTGTTAAAAGTATCGGCTTTTGCAAAAGTATCAATTTTCTTTGGATCAATGCATCAAAACTAATGGTAAATAAGGTATATATTTTTCCTTCTAGAACTCTTAAAGAGTTTGACTGTGCTTAAAAATATACGTCATGATAATTATTTCACAGGGGGCACGAAACCTCTTTTACTACTCAAAAAGAAGATAGAGAAACAAAAGTGAATCCATGAAATCACCTTAGCCCTAGAAAAAGATCTGGTATTCCTCCTTAACTCCAGCCAGCCTTAGTCATCTGCTGTTTCTTCTTCCCTTACATTATCAGTCATTTGAGCAGAGATTTGGAATCAAGTGAAAGTTTTTCTCTACCAAGCTTGGTCTCCAACTTGGACTCCCAATAATTGTGAGCTTAAATGGACTCATCTACAAAACAAATAGTTAAGTTATTAAGCAAAGTGCTAGGATTTGAACTCACACTTCTCCCAAGCCACTGTTCTCCCCACTGTTTTTAGCTATCTTTTCAAGCTGCAGAACCCCTTCTGAAAGCTTTATAAAATCAGTTGAATGGGGTTAACAGAAAGTTAAACCCACAAAAATAAATAAATTAAGTAATAAATAAGCAAGTTTAACCTACATCTTGTGGGAGTTCTTTTTTCCCCCACTGAGTTTTTTAATTGTATATGTGTTTCCTGCCTTAAATTGTCTCTTTAAGTGACAAATAGATTTCAGAAATGATTCTTTACCTGAGGGATCTAGGTGACACTCAGAAAAAACACAGAAATAAATATTGGTCCCAAATGCGGACCTTAGATAGTGCACGGTGTTAACTGCTAATAATTTTTAATTCTGGACATATGTATGTTTAATAACATCTTCCAGAAATTTAGTCAGGCTCTTCCCATCTGGGAAACAAGCAGGTATTTCTCAACAATTTTTGAATTATAAGGGTACTTTCTCATGTTGTTATGCTAAACTACTGGACAGTCCAACTATTGTTATCAGGAAATTTGATAGTATCATCACCTAATTAATTTCTAAAACCTAGAAATTTCTAATCAAGCCCTTAAAAGTCAGGAATTTTGTGAAAACAAATCCCAAAAATGAACCCTGATTTCAATATAAGTCATCAAATAAGAGCACGAATGTCTCGTATTGTTTCCCCATCTGGACCCTACCTTCCCTTGAAGATACCTTCAGGGGCAGAGACTTACAGATGGAGCCATAGGCAGTCTCCTTGTTTTTAGTCAGCTAACTGGAGTCATTATCATCATATTTATTGTGAACCTACTTCCAGAGAGAGTGCTAGGTGTCCAGAAACTTAACTAACAAGTACAGAGTCAAGAGTTCTTTAGAGAGTGTTAATGGCAAGTAAAGACAAGGCATTAATTTTTGTGTTTATTTGGGGGAACAGGGAGTAAGGGAGCCCCAAAAGTGAATGGTCTCTGCTAAGCCAATGAAGACAACCCATGATTAGGTGTCCTTGAAAGGAAGGAAAAAAGAGGCCTGATCTTTGAGTATGTTGGAGGCTTAAACCAAAGAGGATACATATCGAAAAACTGGTAAGTGGAGGGGAGCAGAGGGTAGGAAATGAGATGATCAGATTTATTTTTCGGAAAGCCCTGAGGATAATGGATTGGAGAGGGTAATATTGAAATGGCTTCTGTTTTTGTCTCCAGCTCTAATTTAGGTCTTTAAATACTTTAGCTTTTCTTGTGGGCTTATCTCTTCGACTAGAGACCTGTGCCTTTTATTTATTTATTTTTTGGTTACCCACAGGGAGGAGAAGATCACTGTTAGTTGCCTCCCCACTGGCACCATGCCTTGCTTGGCTTAGGTTTGAATCCATGGGCACAAGCTAAAACATATACACTCGGTTTCGGTAAACTGGGCTTCAGGAAACATAAGAAAACCAGCCATCAGAGGGTGACACAGATTTTGGGCTAAATTCAGTTTCTTCTTGTCAAAGCGATTTGGATTGTTTGGAGAGTGGAAGGAAACAGGAGGGCATTGCCTGACAACAACAACAATAATAATAATACAGGTTAATATCATTAACAGTGCATCAGGCACTGTGCTAAGTGTTTTAGATGCATTCTCATTTAATTTTCCAAGAAAGCCCATCAAGGAAGTACAGTTGATTAGCATTTAACAAGTGAGGGTACAGTCTTAAAGAAGATAGGGCATTTACCCAAGATCTCACAACCAGATTTGAACTCTCAAGTAACGGACTGCAAAATTTGAGCTCTGAACACCTGGTAAGGAGCTGTAGGCGTGCTCCTAATACTATTTTTCCTAAAAGGGACTGTGAGAAATAAAACCTAGTCACATTAGAAGACCATTGGGAGAGGAGTAGAGACAGCAGAAGAAAAAAACAAACTCAAGGCAGCTGAAGAGAAATCTCATGGCTGACAAACCCTGGAAAATACAGCTACATTTATTAAAAGGCTCACTGGAAAACGAATCAAAGGACATATTAAAATGTTAATCTGCCAAGTAAAATAATTTCACTGGAATGAAAATTATCCCCAGGGCAGATAAGAGAAAGCAGCAAAAATACTTTCTATTTAAGGCCATTAACTCTCACTTCCGCTTTGGCCTAAGTTGGTGGGAAGAACCAGGGAGCCAGTCAGTTTCACAGTCTTTCTTGCCCAGCAACTGAGGGGAGTCTCCTGACCGCCGGGAGGTCAGGTGGAGGAGGCTGGAGGGCAGCAAGGAGGGCTGGTTTTGTGTCCATCTCAGCAGGACGCCATGAAATCTGATCGCTTGCCTTCCAGGAATTCTCACTGATCTCTCCATTGCATAGCTCCAGGGCCATTTCTCAAAGCTGGTCTCCTCCCAAAACTTTCTTTTCCTTCTTTGTAGCAGAACCCTGTGACTCCACCTATTTATCTCTTTTTAAAGCTTCCACCATCTACTGTCTCCCAGGGCAACCCCTTGGTGGTAAGGTTTACTGGATGTTTATCTGTGTCTCCCCAGCTGTCAAAGACCTATTCAATTTTAAGGTTTAACAGTGGTCTGGGGAAAGAGGCAGGTAATGAGACTCAACTTTGGAATCTTCAAACTAAAGAAGATATTAAATTCTTAACAATACTAAATTCTTAACAAATTGTGATCCTGGCCTATATAGTATCTATAACTGTCCAAATATGGAGCACATGGACCTCTCCTCTTCAAACTAGTAGGGCAAGGGACTGGGACTTCTCAGTGGTTTTCCAAGTGTGTTCTCCAAACACAACCCTGGGAACTTGATAGAAATGCAAAATTTTGGGGCCGAGCCCGTGGCACACTCGAGAGAGTGCGGTGCTGGGAGCGCAGCGACGCTCCCGCTGCGGGTTCGGATCCTATATAGGACTGCCCGGTGAGCTCAGTGGCACGAAAAAGACAAAAAAAAAAAAAAGAAATGCAAAATTTTGGCCCCACCTTAGACCAACTGAATGAGAAACTCTGAGGGTGGGACCCAACTATCTGGGCACTAATGTTTGAGAACAATTGCTCTGAGAAAGTAATGGCAAAATTCTAGAATTTAAAAAAAAAAAACACCCTTTTTTCCAGGTATATACCATCTCAAAAAGAAATCTCTCCCATGAAAAGACAAAAGTTAGCATATCTGTATAATAGGTAAAACCTGTATTTAAAAAACAACAAATTTTAAGTGAGTAGTTATTTGCTTCCCTGAGGTACTACAGTGTGGGTAAACATTCTTCCCAGCTTCTGAGACATTAAGCAAGCTAGGGCTAATCTTGTCCGGTAATGGTATTCACATTTTGCTCTTGAGAGAGGATAATACTCAGGAAGCTTGGTAAAATAATCATCTCATCAAATGTTGCCATGTTCTATGCTTCCATTTTCACTTCTAAGAAAAGCAGCAACTTGGCCTTTTTATGGAAACTTAGATTTAACTTAGATTGGCATTTACATGTATTGAGATGATGTTACATCATTCTTTTGAAACTTGGTAGTCAACTGAAACAAAGGAACATTCAGGTCACAAAAGCAAGGACAACAAACAAATATTGAGGTCCTACATTTATAGGTTCTCAGCATGCTTACGGGAATGAGGTAAACTATCAGGCATTTGGATGTACTTCTGCAGGAATTTAAGTGTTGAAATCCCATTGGAAAATGCAATTTAGGATAGAGTAGTCCCCCCTCGTCTTAAGTTTCACTTTGCATGGTTTCAGTTACCCAGGGTCAACCTTGGTCTGAAAATATTAGATGGAAAATTCCAGAAATAAACAATTCATAAGTTTTAAATTGCATGCCGTTCTGAGTAGCATGATGAAATCTCACTCCATCCCTCTCTGTGCCATCCTGAACATGAAATCATCCCATTATCCAAGGTATCCAAGCTGTATAGGCTACCCACCCGTTAGTCACTTAGCAGCCCTCTCAGTTATCAGATTGACTGCAGTGCTTGAGTTTAACCATTATTGTACTCAACAATGGCCCCCAGACACAAGAGTAGTGATGCTGTCAACTTGGATATAACAAAGAGAAGCCATTAAGTGCTTCCTCTAAGTAAAAAAGTGAAGGTTCTCAAATTAATAAAAGAAAAAAATCATATGCTGAAGTTGCTCAGATCCATGGTAAGAACAAATCTATCTCTGAAATTTCAGAGAAGGAAAAACATTTATGCACAATTTTTATAGGGATCAGTAGTAGTCACGGTTTCGGGCATCTACTGGGTGTCTTGGAACGTATCTTCCATGGATAGGGGGGACTATATATTCACTTTATGGGGCATAGCAAGTTTGACTAATTCAAATTCCTGAAAAGACTATATTCTATCCATGGAGGAGAAGTTTTCAAAGAAAAAAAAATGGCTGTGATTGGCCTATCAAATTGCACTTATTTTCTGACTGGGTAAAGTGAGAGGCTTCCTATTGTCTTGTGTTCTTATTCATTTGTTTAGTAAATATTTTTATTTCCCTGAGTGAAGTAGAAGCAATCTTCAGCCTAGATAATATTCACAATCCGATTTAGCTGGATGTGAAAATAAGGTATCCTTTTATTAGTATTAATGCATGTGTTAAAGACATTCCATATTTACATGCTTTTTAGTACAGGCCTTTTCTTTAAATCTATTTTTTTGTTTTTTGGGGGGTTTTTTTGGTGCCTGGTTGGTATGGGGATTCGAACCCTTGACCTTGGTGTTGTAACACCACACAGTAACCAACTGAGCTAACTGGCTAGAATAAATCTTTTTATCAAGAATAATGTAGGAAATATTCTCATTTTCTGAAAACCTATTTGAATTTTGACTGTGATTCTGACTTTCAAACTCAAGGAATGGTCTTCATATTTTTAATGTCTGACCCTACTTCAAACAGTGAAAGAGTAGTACAAGATATACCATTAGAATACTGAAGGAATGGTTCTTTTTGTGGCTTTCTCTCTTTTAGAGACAAAGCTGTTTGTACAATATTCAGATGATGGGAGACTATAATAGTTAAGAGCACTTCTATCTTTCTGCTTGAAAAGTCTATCCTTAGACCCTTTGAACAGATGATGTTCTCACCTTCTTTAAAAAGAGCTCTATTGAGATATATTTTACATATCATAAAATCCACTCATTTCAAGTGTACAATTCAATGATTTTTTAATAAAGTTACTGAGTTATGCCACCATCACCATAATCACTATCTGAACATTTTCATCACCCTTAATAAAACCTCAGCTCACTTGCAGCCCCAGGAAACCACTAATATACTTGGTCTCTATAGACTTGCCTATTCTGGACATTTTATATAAACGAAATTATACAATATGTGATCTCTTGTGCGTGACTTCTTTTGCTTAGCATAACATTTTTGAGATTCATCCATGTTAAGCATGTATGAGTAATTTATTATTTATTTCTTTTTCCTGTGCATCTCCCTAGAGAATTTCCCGTTGAGGAAAACTCCCTATTAGGAAAGCTTGATTTTATATAGTTACATGACAGGCTGACCTGGGCCAACTCTGGGGAGCTATTTCTACCTCTCCTTTCTATGGCCCTTCCCCTTAAGACATCGTTCTACCATATCTAAAGTCTTCAAGATGTCACTTCTCCATAGCTTGACCTAGATGGTTCCCTCTTAGACCCTTATCTGCTGCAGAATTAATCACTTGTTCACTTTTGGTGCCACACATATTCCATACACTCACATCCCAACATCTAACTGCACAAGGGATAATTCAACTGAATGGGAGAGATAGTTGCTTTCTCAAGACATTCAGTTCAGAGTAGTCTTCAGAGGTGGCACACATTTCAGGTTGGAAAGGGTAATAACAACACTCTAGTTATACAGTCCAACTAAGGACAAAAATCTGCCAGATAATTTAGCTAAGAGGATTTAACTAAACAGTTAAGCTCTTAACAGCAGCTTTATTTAGGCTCATTCTAACAAACATGATCAGCAGACATGTCCCTTTTAAAGAAAGTTCTCTTTCATCTCACTAAAAATGAAGGAACACATTTAAACCAAAACAGGAACTACTCTGGCGATATATGTGTATAAAAATAAGCACCCTAAGGGGACCTTTTTAAATTAGCCAGAGTGCACAGAGAAGTCTTTGAAAAGAAAACTCCAGGGGAAAAAACATTTTTCTTGATTTCATAAACACTCATTGTTTAATCATCTGAAGAAAATGCAAACTTGTGATTAAATTCCCCCACCACCTAAACTGATGAACTCTTTTAAATTCAGCTCCTCTCCCCCGCCTGATATACTTAGGGATGCAGGAGAAGGAACTGAGAACCAGCCTCCCGAAGAAGCAAGAAGTGGCCTAGAAGGTCCTGCTCTCAAACTGGATACACATATGTAAGGCTGCGTCCTGCAGTTATGGCACAGAAAGCTGAGTTTTGCCTAGTTGCTGCCACAATGTATTACTATGCTATTTACATTTCCTGAATAGCGGATAACCTGCTTCAGTTTATTTTGCTGCCTTTTTTAAAAAATGAACTTTTCAAGGACTCTACTCTTTCCATACTCTTCTTCCCCAATCCCAAAGCAGTCGTATAGTGTCAGTCAGGACATTTAGAGCTTTCTGAGTCCAGCTGAGCTTTCATTCTTACCTGTTTTTCAGATATGGCCCAAGAGGTGCTATTTATGTGCTTTTCTGGACTTCTTCCAATGAGAAAAATTATGAGTCTTAAACTGATTCAAGGTATAATTATGCAAAAATTGAGGCAACTTGACATGAAGCAAATATTTAACAGATTTTAAAAATAAATAAGAAGATTAGTAAGCTGTGTAAAGAAGGTAGGAAGAATTTTTACCAGGAATCTGGTTTGAATAAATAATGAATTTACTTTTGAACTTCCTGGTGTCAAGAAAAAAGAGAAATACAACAACAAAGTACATTGTTCTTGCTAATTGGAAAAAAAAAAAACATACTATTTATCAAAAGAAAAACATTTGTTGTCATTAAACTCACTTGATCGATTTATAATTTATATCTTCTGATAAGGAACAATTTCAGGTAATTTTATAAGATATTTAGAGAAACATGCTTCAGAGCTCACTCTTAATCTGACTCCCCCAATGACAGCTGAGAACAAGTTCACTGCTGAATTTTTTTTTTATTTTTTTTATTTTTTTTATTTTTTTTGTCTTTTTCGTGACCAGTACTCAGCCAGTGAGCGCACTGGCCATTCCTATATAGGATCCGAACCCACAGCGGTAGCGTAGCTGCGCTCCCAGCGTCGCACTCTCCCAAGTGTGCCACGGGCTCGGCCCCTGAATTTCTGATGTATGAGTGTTCTCTGTTATTCATAAATTCATTCCACAGATCTGATTGCCTAGGACGTGTCAGGTACTGGATAAACAGAATAAACCTGTTCCTCACATTATGGAATCAGGTAGAAAGAAAAAAATAAGCAAATTATCATAAACGAGTACATATTTGCCATTCTGAAAACTGCTATGGAAGAAAAATATAGTAGCCGTGAAAGTCTAATCTAGATGGGAATGGGGCAGAAGGATATCAGAGAAATCTTTCTTATAGCATTGACCTTTGGGCAGAGATCTGAAGGATGAGTAAGAATTCACCTGGAAGGGGAATAAGAGTTGTTCTTCAGACTAACAAAACAAATTTACAAAGGGGATAGAGGTATATCCAGCGCAAAAGCTTGTGGTCCTAGCAGGGAGAGTAAGAGGAAAGAGAGCAGAGATAAAACTAGAAAATTCTGTGAGGTCACAGTCTGATGCATCTTGTGATTGCATTTAAGATGTTAATCTTATCCAGAGAAAAAGGAAGAACTCATCCAAGAGTTTTAAGCTAAGGAATGACATGATCAGATTTGCATATTAGGAGTTACACTCATTAAGCACAAGGGCAACGGGGTTAAAGAGTTCCGGGATTACAAAAATTAGAAAGTGAAGATCCAGCCCTTCCTTGCTTTTAAGAGAGTTATAAGAATACATGTAAGCAAGGCCACATCTCTTCAGAAGTTTCTTTAGATCTGCTCAAGTGTTGAACAACGCTAGACTCAAAACCCCAGAAATCTAGATCTGGAATGGACAACCTTTTTTTACTGTAAAGAGCCAGAGAGTATATAGTTTTTACTTTGTGGGCCAGAGGATCTTTGTCACAACTGCTCAATTCTGCTGTTGTAGTGTGGAAGTAGCCATAGACAGTATGAATGTGGCTGTGTTCCAATAAAGCTTTATTTCCAAGAACAGGAGGTAGCAGATTTAGCCCTTGGGTGATATTTCACTTACCCTTGATCTATATCAAGTAGCATCAAAGAGATGATCATGATAGATTTTGGAGAACAGAGTAAATATCTAAGCAAATAAACCTTTAATGAATAACTATACTTCCTTGGGGCTTTAATTTTGAGGAGAACTGCGTTGTCATGGGATTGCCAATATGAATCAAGGACAAAATGCACTTTCTCAAGCTGAACGAATTAAACCTATGAATGGAATTATCATCCATGCAGATTCTGAAAAATATAAGCTGCTTAGAGGCATGGGTTTGTGTCTGTTTTGTTTAGGTTTTTTTGGTTTTTTGTTTTGTTTTGTTTTTACCCCAGCTGAATCCATGGATTCCCAAGTTTTGTACCAGTAAGTAGAATAATATGTAAATGAATAGCTGGAATAACGCACTAATGAACAGATAAACCTCACAAGGTGAATGTTCAGTTAATGACTTTTCAGCAATACAGCTCTTGAAAAGTCATATCACTATTGGGAAAAATCCTTTTTATTCCCAGTATAAAAATTTTTTCACCCAAAACACACGAAATACATATAATCTATGAGAAATTGTCTCAACATGATTCCAGGCATAGACACACTCATCAATTCACTCAACAGAATTCCTAGCCAAAATATCATAGCGAACAAATTTAAATTGGATGCCCTATTTGGATGACCCTAAACATGTTTGCTTTATGGGTGAACACCAAGCAAGAAGTGAGGATAGAGCATCTTCATCTCTTATAACTCTTTGGTCTGTTGTGTACATATGCCATCGCCATGTGGATTGAATTGTTTGTGTTTTGCTTTTATTTTTGCTCTAAAGATAATTTTAAGCTTATTTTAAGAAAAACTGACCTCAATAATAATGAACTTATCCAAAAGATTGACAAATTTATGAATAGCACAGAAAGAAATCTGAGCTTTCCAATACCAGACTCTCTCACTCTTTCACTTACATTCATTACCCACTATCAAGCCATCTCTTCCTCCTTTGGTGAGTGCAGTAAGCTTTCATTGGATTACTATGTTTGATTACCTTCAAATTCTTTAATTACTTACACAAATATACTTTCATTATATATGTATGTGTGTGTGCGTGTATATATATATATTTGAAAATTGTTTGGCTGTCTTAGGTTAAGATGGGCTACATAATAAATTTTCCCATTAAAATTAATGGAGCTTTTTGTTTGGGGTTTTTTTGGTTTTAGTTTAAAGATTTCACTTAATGGCAGGCAGGGCTTGTAGAAATTAATTAACATTACCAATCAAGGCATAGGTAAATTGATTTTCTTTATAATCCAGTGTATTTTAATCTATACATTTATAAAAATATTGTTCTGAAAGAGTCTATTCACTTCAGACTGTGAAGGGAATCCATGACACAATAGAAACAACTCCTAGGCCTAAATCCTAGAACAGTGTCTAACATAATAGGGGCTCGATAAATATTTCTTGAATACCAAGTGACTTTTAACCCATAGCAACACTATTAGTTTTGTTAAAAAGACGCTAAACTATTCAGACAAAAATTGTCTGAAAGGTGTCAAGGTGGTGCCTGTGGCATAAAATACCTTTTCTTCTGTGTACAAATTGATGCTGAGCTTGTTATTTTTTTATGGCGGGATGGCATAAGGAAGGCTAAAAAGCTGCATCAAATATTTGGACAGATGCTTCAAAGGAGAATTGAGGACAGAATGCTTTTGATCACATCTAGAATTACAATCGGTTGAAAGAAGTCCATACCTACCCAGCATTGTGACTATTTCATTCACCAGTAGATTCACAGCACTTAACACAATGCTTGGTAAATAGCAGCATCAATAAATATTTGAGGAAGGAATGAACCCTGATTGAGATTCTGTGGCAGTAAAAGCTCTGATGGAAGATTAAAAATCTTGAATCAATACCAAAATCATACGGTTTAGCTAAGTGGTACTTATCTATGGAATCAAAGATTGATGAGAGATCAATAAATATTGCATGAGTGTTCAGTTATTTTTAACTGCATCCCCCACCCCACCCCCAGTAGATTAAAAAGTACCAAAAAGGTCAGTAGTACAATTGTGGTGCTTTAAGGTGCTTTAAATCCTTTTTTTTTTTCTTTTTTTTTTTTTCATGCAGAACATTAAATGGAGAAGCCAGACCTACAACACATAAGGAAGAAAGCTAACCTAGAATGCTGAGAGACTTTGGAGCTAACTGATTGAAGGTGGCACTCTAGAAGGTTGCCCTTTTGGAAGATAGAGACAGATACTATGACTCTTTCCCAGAGGGGGGGGGGATGAGTAAAGAATTTGCATTGATTTGTGATCACTGTTCAGAGCAGGAGTTGGAGAGCTGGGGCAGGTGCAGATTTTATACCGGAGTTTCTTCAGCTGGGAGCAGTTAATTGTTTATGCTTTAATGAGTCAGGTTTGTCAATTCTTAAGAGAGCATGCCAATATGCCTTTTAAAAGAATGAGGTAGAGCTATACCAACTGATTTGGAATTCCTTTCCAGCGTTTTAAGCTCTTTAAGAAAGCAAACTGAAGAAAAATAAGATAAAAACAAATCATGCTATATGTACAGTGTTTATTTGTATATGTGTGCATATGTATGTATAAACACACATACACAGACACAAGTATCAAAGGATTATATACGCATAGGAAAAAGTCTAGGGTTACACATCAAGTGTACTCTTCTGAGGTGTGTGTTTGGAGAGTTGGGTAGATATTTGTCTTATACAGTCCTGAGTGCTAGCTTGCCAGGTGGAATTAAGTTAAACCACTAAGTCATATATAAAATTATGTTTGGATTGCAAAACTAAAGTAAAAACCAATAGAGAAAAAATTAGGAAATGTGTAGATACACAAGGGTGACTATCTCAGTTTATTTGTGCTGCTATAACGGAATACCATAAACAGGGTAGCTTATAAACAACAAACATTTATTTCTTATAGTTTGGGAGGCTGGGAAGTTCACGATCAAAGTGCCAGCAGATTTAGTGTCTGGGGAAGGCCCACTTCCTGGTTCATAAAGGGCCATCTTCTTGCTATAACCTAACATGGTGGGAGGGGCAAGGGAGCTCTCTGGAATCTGTTTTATAAGGGCAGTAATCTCATTCATGAGGACTCCACTCTCATGACCTAATCACCTCCCAAATGCCTCACCTCCAGATACCGTTAGGTTCCAAGATATGAATTTTGTGAGGACACAAACATTCAGTCTATAGCAATGAGGATGGGTAAAAAAGCTTCCTTAAGTCAGGAAAACACAAATCCATAAAATGAAAGATTAACACATCTGGAAAAAACAAAACAAAACTAGGCATCTCTCTATGACAAGAACATCCTATCATTACCCATTGTATACATGCATTGAAATATCACTCTGTACCTCATAAGTATGTACAATTATTACATGTGCATTAAAAAATATATTTTTTAAAATTTTTATTGAATCATAATTGATTATACATATTTTGGGGGTTCAACATTGACATATGTTGATCAAATCAATATTACTAGCATATATATTGTTACAAATTGTACTTATTCTTTATGCCCCTTCTCCAATCTCTCCCTATCCCCCTCTCCCCCCCCACCCTAGATTTCTTCTTTCCTTCTAAAAGAGTAGTATTTCCTCTGCTGATTTGTTGCCTAGACGATCTGTTCAATGCTGAGAGGTGTGTTCAGGTCCCTCAATATTATGGCAGAGTAGATGCTTCTTCTGTCACTCTGGAATGGGCTTTGTAGAGAGAGACATCCTCTTCTTTTCTTTGGTCTCTGCTGGTGACTCTCCTTGTGTCAATGCACTCCAGTGGCTGGCAGACCATCTGCATGGTGGTTGTAGCGTCTAGCCGCTTTTGCAGCAGCTGTGGTTACTGTGGTGGCTGTGGTGGGTCACCCACATGGAGGTGATGTTTTTGGCATGTTCCTTGGTGCTGGTGATGTGCTTGGTTGTAGGTGGGGTCTGGTCCCTGGCTTCAGACCTCAGGTTCCCGGGTGGGCCCTGAGGTGCTGGCGGTGTGCCTGGTTGTAATTTAAAACAATACCAACAAAAAGAAATGCAATTTTAAAACAAAAAAGAAACATCATAAAACCAAGATATAAATGCTAGGTGAAAAAAACAAAGAAATCATTGGTGACACATGAGAAATAAGAGGTTAATCTTAATATTAAATATATAGCAAATCAAAATTAAAATGTAATATATTAAATTAATATATTCACACAAAGAACTACAAGTTGAAAAACTAATAATTAAGCAAAAGAAAAATAGGCAAAATATAAGAATAGGCAATTTATTAGAGAACAAAGGAAAATGGACAATAAATATAGTAAAAGGTATGCAATCTTAGTAGTAGTCAGGACAATGCAAGAAAACCAATATGCCATTTATCACCTATCAGATTGATGGATATTAGAAAGATTAATGATGTCTGATGCTTATGTTGTCATAGGGAAATGGCAATTCTCATACTCTGTTTATGGAAGTATAACTAGCTACCATCTTTTTGAAAAGTAACTGGTAGAATTTATTAAAAATAGGTCTACACTTTGACATCTCAGTTTTGACAATCCCTTTTATAGAAACTTTATAGAAAAAAGCATCAATTTTTATAGAAAAAATCTTCTATAAAAAATATAGAAGACTAGTTCCCATACATATGTGTTAAAGATATGTGTTTACTGCAGCATTTTTAAATAATGGCCCCAAACTGGAAACAGCCTGTCTATCAATAGGAGAATGATTATATAAATTGTGAATCATTTATACTATAGTAATTCCATATAGCTAGTAAAATTGATTATATCTGTGTACATTGACCAAGTCTTGGAGGAATAAACATGATATATTTAAGTTAAAAAAGCAAGTTGCAGAGATATAAATAGAGCAATCTGATTTTTAAAATAATAGGAAGAAAAACCCTGGTGAAAATAGAGAGATAATAAAGGGCACATATTGAAGTATATTGGGAGACGACATTTTTTTGGTAAACTTCAACATCATTTTTTTCACTGCGAAAAATAACGGTTTGAAGGGAAAATTAGAATACATAGTGTGTATTTGTGTGCCTATGTGTACACACGAATAAATTACATTACTAATTCACTCATCTCAACTAGCAAGGAACTTGGGAGGCTTTAAAGAATGGAGAACGGGCCGGCCTGTGGCGCACTCGGGAGAGTGCAGCGCTTGGGAGCGCAGCGGCGCTCCCGCCGCGGGTTCGGATCCTATATAGGAATGGCAGGTGCGCTCACTGGCTGAGCGCGGTGCGGGCGACACCACACCAAGGGTTGCGATCCCCTTACCGGTCACAAAAAGACAAAAAAAAAAAAGAATGGAGAACATATCAAAAGACAATATAGTCAGAAGCCCTAGTTTTTCAGAAATCGAGAAGAATTTATGCCTCTATACCATTAGTAGTAGGTCCCCAGACATGAATCATTGACTGTAATTGCTATGCTCAGGGCCTCTCATAGTCAATTGTTTTTTTCCCATTCTTTATAAAAGCACTTAATTTTAGTAAATTTCTTTGTTCCTTGAAAATAGTATTAAAAAGTAAAATCTTGAAGCAAGTAAAACCTTGAAGCAATTGACGTTAGGCTTTTCAATGTTTCATAACACTCCTCAGCAAATCAAAAAGCAAACCAAAATCCTATTTCCTGCTTACTCAGATTTTGGGGGCCTTTCCTAGAAGACTGCTGAAAGAGTCAAGCGTTGTAGACTACACGGAACCCAAAAGGCAGTGCACTAACCGAGAAACTCTGACTTCTATAAATACCGTCCTTTTCTTGACCTCACCATTCAAGGTGAGTGTAGAGTCATTTGCAGAGCACACTGCTAAGTCACAATAAGTTTTAAGCAGGATTGATCACCCATACCCCCAAGATGCCCATCTCAGAGATGGAGATAAATAGGGAAGGTCTACGTAATAGATACTTATGGGTTATCTACATAGCACTTCCTTTCTGGGAAAGCCCTCATTTTCTTTCTTCCCATTTTCTTCTATGTTTGTGGGAGCAGTCATGATGCCTACCTAAGTGTGATCAAAGAGTCCATTCACTGGGATTTTTGGACCTAGAGACACTGGAAATCAAGGTTCTCTCTCTCCTGTAGTTGTAAGTTGTATGTGATGCAAGTAAAATCTTGAAACCACTGGCAGCCATTTTTTTCCTACTTTGTGAAGAATACCAAGAGAAAGAGAGAGAGAGAGAGAGAGAGAATAAAGAGAAACAGAGATGAGAGGTATAGAGGAATCCTGAAGATGGCAATTTAGCTCAGTTGGTTAGAGCATGGTGTTGATAACACCAAGGTCAGGATTCAGATCCCCCCATTGGCCAGGCACCTCCCCCCCAAAAGAGAACATACTGCTTTGAGTTGTCCCAGGGTTCTGTTGATTCCGGCCCTTGTGGTGACTCTGTTATTCAGCAAATGAATAAGCTCCAGTAGACTTCCAGTAAGTTTCTTTTTTATTTATTTTTTTGCTTAAGCTAGTTTAACTTGTTATTATCCCTTGCAACCAGTAGAATCCTAAATAATAATGGCTTCTGATTAAATATTTACATTCTTGATAAGAATATGAGCTGTTCTCCCCCACCTGTGGACCTTAGCTGAGAATTAAAGTAGTAAGTGAAGCCAGATATGTGTCTTCGTCACTCCCCTTGGGCTCTGACATCCCCTCTGGAGCACTCCAGCTCTCCTGTCCCCAACAACGTTGTCCCGAAGCTCGTGCCTACCTTGCTCAACACTACTTAACTTCTTTAGGACTGGCTTTTTCAGAAAAGGAAGGGGAAGAGAAAAAGGAATGTCATTAAAGTGTCCTACAGAGCATCAATCATGCACAGCTGGCGTGTGGTGGAAATCAGATAAGCATGTTCCTGACTGTCGCTACACGATCATACCACCAAACACCACAAAACACTGCACAGGTTTGGGCTGTGACAGCTGTTTTAAATTGTTTTTATTTTTAGTTGCTCGTTTTTAAATTCGTATTCATAATGGATTGTTTTTAAGGCAGGAAGTACAAGAAACTGATGTGGAGATACATATGAATAAGGAGCATCGATTTGACTGCATAAAACGTTAAAACTTCCGGCCACTAAAAAACCAGAATGAACAAAAGGAAAAGACAAATGAGGAAAAATATTTTTTAAAGTTTAACAGAGTTAATATCCTTAATGGGTTGGCCTAGACAGAATGAACAAAAGAGTTGGCATCTTTTGAATTTCTCATTCAGCTGAGAGTCAGTGTCCAGAGATCCATATTCTGCATCAATGCTGTATAAATAAAGTAGCAAGATTGGGTGACTAGTAGATAATCACACCTAAAAAGACTCGTTTCAGAGTCTGTCCTCTGCCTGAAGAGATCAAGTAGGGATCTAGTGTGATATCCCAACACGGTAAACACAGATAAACCAGTTTAAAACACGTTCAAGATGCATGCACATCCACACACACCCAAGTAGTAAAATGGGCAAATAATACAAAGAGATAATTCCCAAGTGAAATCAAACAGCACAGGAAGGAAGTAGGGAGGGAGAGAGAAGCAGAAAGAGGGAAATAGCAGGGGCGATGGCAATTGCTGGAGAGTTCGCCTTTGGTATACGAGGAGCTGCTGAAGTTCTCTTTTCCGGCAATTTACAGAGGCTTTAGAGCTATTTGCATTTCTCCCCAAAAGAGTAATTTTGCCTGTAGTCTTCCTAAATTACTTGGAGGAATATTTTTAGCCTGGGCCTTCGGGGTTCTCTACCAGGCCTGGAAAGAAGATATAATTTGAAGTACGGGAAGGAAGCCTGCACAGCTACCTCTGGGAAGGACACTATTCTCAAGTGCTACTTCCTCCCACGGCTAAAAGGGAACTATTAAAGGGAGATTAAAATAAGTTAAAAATTTAATTAACAAAGTAATGAGATCATCAGAACCAGCATATATAATCAAAACAGAACAAATCCACCCCTGGACAGGCCTAAATCAGAAGTAACTAAAGGCAGTATGACTTGTCCCGAGTGGCAAATCTGACCCTGAGGCCAGGGACATGTCTTAACCCGGGTTACAACGTCCTTGAGGCCTCATGTCTAAGGCCTGAGAACTCCCCCATGGACCACCCCAAAGGTGTGTGCACCCTGTTTTACCCAAGGGCCTGAGTAGGCTCATTAGCTGTTTGCAAGTTCTCTGTACTTTCTCCTGACCCCAAAGGTCACATGCAGATTTCAGAACCAGAGTCCTTGTGTGTTCCCCTAAAAAGTAGGGTAACATACACACGGTACAAACAGTGCTCCTATTTTAGATTTTGCTCTTGGAGCATGTTTTTATCTATTCTACATCCCATTTCCCTGTGCACCCACGTGTCAGGTCTATAAATGATTTTTTTATGTAAACAGGAGGTGGGTTTTATGAAATTCATGATGTCTATTACCTGTCTTATAGACGGCTGTCCGTACTAGAAATATTGCAGCTTTGTCTGTGGCTATTTTTTCTTTAAAATGCTATAGAAAGCTAGTTTGCTACAGTGGGAAGTAATCATATTAAAGTTATGAGCAAGAATAATTGGTGTCGCAGAAGATAGCTTTCTTTGAAAGCGGGCTCCGACATTTTGCTCATCAGCAAGCACATTTTAAAGCAGCTGCATGTGAAACTACATAAGAAATTGCTGATTTCAGATATTAGCAATAACATATTTCAATTGCAGTTGCATTTAGAATAAAAATGATATCCATCAGCACAATAATATACTTAAAAAAGTATTACATTAAATAAACTCCACGTTGGGTGTTCACCTCTTCCCCCGTGATAACTACGGTATCTGTTGCGCTATGAACAGCTGACTCTCAGTCAGAGAGGAGCTAACCTGAAATTCGTTGTTCCAGGGTTCACTTCATCACTCTAAAATTTACCAGATTGTAAGCAGGCGAAACAACAGAAATGACGTGCACGTCAGTCATTCCTTGTTAAACTTTCTGTTTTGCTTTCTAGAGAAGGTTGAAATTTAGGATTTAAGTTATTTGTAGACTTCTTTTCCAGGCATTTTTGCTATAGGTCCTGAAGAGTCTGTGCCTGACAATGACCAACATTATCCTCATTTGGTGTCCTCACAGAAATGAAACCTAGATCCAAGATACGTGATGGACTAGACTTGTAGGATTTGTTACATTGAAGGACTAGATCAAAATTTGAGAATAGTGAAAAGGGGGAAAAAAATAAACGTCCTCCCGATGTTACAAGTATTATCTGTGGGCAGCAATGGCTGACATGTCCCATTCAGATAAAAGGGTCAATGTCATATAAGAATAACTAAGTGTGCCCAGCAGGGAGTGGTTTCCTATGGCGCCTTTAGCATTTCTCCCCTTGACCAGGATTATAGAATAAAAAAGACTCTCTTTAAAAATCTGTGCACTAAATTTGAGGGCTAACATATTTTATGGAGATGGGTTGGGATGAGGATAGGATTGCCAGGTAGAAAAAAAGAAGCTCAGTCAAATTAGAATCTCAAAAAAACAATCAATAATTTTTTTTAATATAAGTATATCCCATGCCACATTTGGGACATATGTATACTAAAAAATTATTTGTTGCTTATCTGAAATTTAAATTTAACCATGTGTCCTGTGTTTTTTATTGCTAAATCTGGCAGCCCTAGATGTGGGAGTTGTGGTGAAAAAATCTGAACAGTGATGGGAAAAAAAGGTATGAAATTCAGAGTGGTGAGCACCTTGTTTTAGAAAACAAAATGATCTCCTAAAGCTAAAGAAATTTTCAGACTGCGAGACAATGAAATTGTGAGAGAAGAATGTAAGATGGTAAAGATAGGAAAACAATGAAAATCCTCATTTTGAGCTCTGAAAGGGTAGTTTTGTTTTTTTAAAATCATCTTTGTATTCCCAGTCTGCTGTTAATAGTTGTTTTGTTTGTTTGTTTGTTTGTTTTTTTGATGAATCAACCCTAAAGATATTTCCCTTTCCAGTGTCCCTACATGGTTCTTAAAAATTACTGGCTTTATTTTATAAGTTCATGACACTTATTTTCTTATTTATTTATTATTGGCAGCTAGCCGAGACTCACTTAGGAGAGTGTGAGGCTGATAACACTAAAGTCAGGTGTTGGGATCCTCAAACCGGCCAGCCCCCTATTCCTCAGGGTAAAGATCAGGGATCTTTATGCAACTATCTAAGTGAGAAAATTCCCAAATTTGGGTGGGACCAGCACCATCAAATAGTGGCTACCTAATCTACAGGAGCTCAGAGATACAAATTACTTGAGATAAATCTACTCCCAGGATAACTTTCAAAACACTATGAATTCTTCCTACAAAGGAGAAAGAGCGCAACCAAGTTAATCAGAAGAGATCCATGCTGAAAGAAAAAAATCCACCCAGTAGCCACCCAAGGACACTTTCCTATGACCCTCTCACGGAGGCAGTGAGGATACTGTAGGAGTTAAGCTTTGGAACTGACCGATGGTTGTTTTTAGAATCCCTCTGCTATTGTTTTCCATAGTGTTTTCCCATAGTGATTGACAGACAAACCCCTAAAATAAGGATCAGTGGGTCCGACTGCACAATGTGACAGCTTGGAAGCAAGACATTCAGAAGCCAGCCTGCACTGAATGGGAGAACAGCCACCCCAGCCCCCAACCCAATTTCAACCTAGAGTGGTGAGTCTGAGTCTAAAGAGAGTAGGGGAATGGGTTTGGCCCCTAGGGAAGGGAGGATGCAGAAGAGAGATGGAAATCCACTGAACATATTTGCAAATTTTATTTATGCATTCTTTTGTGGACCGAGTCCATATCTATCATCACTTTTTTAGATATGGCTTTGGCTGAAAGTTAGATAGGTAAAACTGGGCTTTGAAGGAACAGTTGGGAAAAAACCCACTTCTTGTAAGCAGTAACATGCCATTGTAGCATTTTTTGTTTGTTTGTTTGTTTTGTTTTATGGCAGCCATTCCTTACCATTTCCTAATTTATTTATTTATTTATTTTGCAACTGGCCTGTACAGGGATCCAAACCCTTGACTTTGGTGTTAACGACACTAATATTTAAAGCAATAAAACATTAGCCTAAGTTTTAAATATATTAAGGTTTATCGAACTTCTTTGTATTCTCTTGCTTATTCAGACATTAAGTGTATAGCAAAGGGAAGTAAGAGGATTGTGAAAAAGTTCACCTACATCAGTTTCATTCAAGGTCAAGTCCCTCTGTTTAACTACCTCAGATTAATAATTACTCTTTAGTAGATACCAGGGCTTTCTGAAAGAAAAAGCATGCTCAGTATAGCTTCAGAGCCTGTTTCTCAGTGGGAAGTAGTTTAAAACAGCACCAGCCAGCAGAAGTAATTGTTATAGAAATACAATGGAATACTTCCAACACACCTCGCTCATGTGATTTCCTGTCTGGGGACAAAGCCTCCATCACAAAAAACATAACACTTACACTCACCAAGAATCTAGGTGGGATGGGGGAAGGTGGACGTGAACTTCACAAAGTCTAGAGATAACACATTTGACACATTCCAAGTGCTGAAAATAAGTGTTCCTGCACCTCTGAAGTTATTTTCACAAAACAGGGTGCAATGACAAGTTAACATCTAGGTTTCAGTTACCACTTAGCTGCAGGGGAGTCTTTAAAAGTATTACCTTTATGAAATTAGAGGTAATAAAAGAATCCCCTTTGAAAGAAACATAACCTTAAAGAGAGCCTAAATATCACTACGTATCATGGCAATCTGTAATCAATTAAACAAATAACTTCAAAATCAGTGACCTTTTGTTCCGGTGAATTGATAATCGGAAATGTACACATTTTGCAATACATTTTCTCCAGTTAAAATAAGTATACTTTTTTCATAAATAGAAGACTCAAAGCAAATGCTCTATTTTAAATTAAATGCTTCAATCCAGAGTTTTATCCTTTTGTATCCATTTGTCTGGAATGTTAAATGCAATCCTATGTGAAGCAAGAAGCTGGGCACCATCCTAGGTCTGTTTAATCTAGAGGGCAAGAATGGCCTGTCCGACAGAGTTCATTTCCTTCTTTCTCCCTTGTACTTTCAATTTACCCATGTGTCTTTGAGGAGATGAGTAGGGAACTTGTGAAAGAGGCAGGTTTTACCTATTTCAGGAAGCTCTTCCCAACCACCTGGGGATAATACACGTTTTTTTTTTTTCTCTTTGTTACTATAGTTCCCAAGAAACTACTTAGTGTGTATCTTTCTCAAAATATTGTGAACTCCTTAAAGGAATTACCTTTGTGTCCCAGGACTTGGCACTGTGTCTGACACACAGTAGGTACTCCTGAAATGTGGGCTGAGTGCATGTGCTGAAGTAAAAATAAGGTAAAATGGCAAGAAGGAGTTGAAGGCATTTGGAAATACCACTACTGTAGTGGGTCAAGTGGTGTTCCCATCAAAATTTATATCTGTCCAGAACCTCAGAATGCAACTTTATTTAAAAATAGGGTCTTTGCTGATATAATGAGCTAAAGATTTCAAAATGAAATAATCCTGGATTTAGCATCTATTCTAAATCCAGTGACTGGTGTCTTTATAAAAGAAAGGAGTGAGAGATAGGAGACAGAAATACATAAGAAAGATGGCGACATGAAGACAGAAGCAGACATTGGAGCTATGCTGCCACAAACCAAGGAACACCAGGAACCACCAGAAGCTGGAATAATCAAAGAAGGATTCTCTTCAATAGTCTTCAGAGGGAGCACAGCCGTGCTGATACCTTGACTTCAGACTTCTGGGCTCCAAAACTATGAGGATAAATTTCTGCTGTCCTAAGTCGTCTAATTTGTGGTCATTTGTTACATAGCCCTAGGAAACTAACATACCACTATTTGGACTGCAGTTGTGATTCTAGATGGTTGTAAAAGTCCTGCACACTCCTTTCCCCTTCTCATTCCCAAAGAACTGAGAAAAAATGTATTAGACTGAGTGAGTGCATAATGTCATATGCAAGGTCATACACATAACTTTATATATGTCTGCTAAAATTGTTTCCTTATTTGACAAAATGAGGACATTGGAGTTGAGAGAGTTTAAATAACTGGTGTCAAAAAGTATGTAATAATAATAGCTAACATTTGAGTGCCTACTATGTGTTAGGAACTGTTACAGACTCTATATAAATTATCTTATCTTTACAGCAAACTATAAAGATAGCTATTCTTAAATATTTCTATGTTTTAAAAATAAAGAAACTGAGGCACAGAGTATAAATTATGTGTCCAACATCTCTATTACTTGGCAAAGGTAGGATTTGAACCCAAGTAGAATGATTCCAAAGCCCAAGTGCCTTAAAATTTTGCTATATTGCATGTGGGTATTGTGTATGCTTCAATTCACCCTTGCCATTCCTGCCTCTGATTTCACAGGCAACCCACATACTTACTAAATACCCATTAGCATCCTGCACATGTGATTGTATTATCTTGGCCATTTCCAACAGGCTGCTTTCTTTAACTCTCTCACCAGTACTCCTAGTACATCAAAATAGGAAGAAAGGGGCCGGCCCGTGGCTCACTTGGGAGAGTGTGGTTCTGATAGCACCAAGGCCACAGGTTTGGATCCCTATATAAGGATGGCCAGTTGGCTCACTTGGGAGAGTGTGGTGCTGACAACACCAAGTCAAGGGTTAGGATCCTCTTACTGGTCATCTTAAAAAAAAAAAAAAACAAGAAAGTGTGCTTATTTTCTCTGTTTTCAGAGCTAATTTTTACAAAATGCTTTTAAAGTATGAAGCAAGTCTAGTGATCAAAATAGAACAAATCTTCTGCAGTTTGTTCTGCTTTGGATCCCAGTGAGACCACAGCAAAGCCACACTGTTTTGTCTACATGGTTTGATCACAGTCAATGCTCTGCTTTTATAGGTGTAGGCAGCTCTGAAGGGACCTTTTTATTTGTCACAATTATATAGCTGTAGCTTTATAAATGTTCGTCATCCTGGTACAACAACTGATCTTAGATTTTTTTATTTTTGTTTTTCTCCCTTTGCCTGAATTGTATCAATTTTTCCACAGATGTAGGACAATAGGGAGTAGAGGCCCAAAAGAGCTTGCGATGTAATGGGGCGAAGAAGCTTCAGCTGGCCTCAAATGTCAAACCATATCCTTCCTGAGTAATCAAGAACACAGTGTCTATTACACTTGGCATGTATCTTATACCAATCTCAAGTCTCACATGATGCGTTTTCCAGGTGGAAATGTTTTTGAGAGACCTTAAATTTTTTCTGTATTTACTTTTTAGAGTGATGGTATATATTAGTTTCACCATAATAGTAATTCAAATATATAAATGATAGGCCAAAGTGAGAAAAATATTGAAATAAATTGCAAGTCTAACTACATTCTCCTTTCTTTATAACTACTACAAAATTGCTATGTTAAGTACACTTGATCCAAGCAGGGTCAATCACACTCTCTTCCTTACACTTTTTCCTCCTGCATATAGATGATTGGTTCAGCAAGCTTCTGATCCATGATCAGCCATTTCAATGCCTTTGAGTAGAGTTTTGGAAATGTACCTAAAAAGACATTAACTTTCCTCTGCATGACAGAAACTGAGGGCAGGTAAATGGGGGAGCTATTGGTGTACTTGGACTCAGGATCTGCCAAAGTGGCTTGGTAACAAGAGAGATGAATGAGACAGACACTCAGAGGAAAAAAAAATTAAGGAGAAGAAAAAACATGTTATGGATTTCCCAACCAAGTGCTTCTGTTGATTGCTAAATACATCACTTTATTATTATGTAACAAATTGCCTCAAAATGAAGTGGCTTAAAACAACAGCACTTATCACCCCATGATTTCTGTGAGTTGAGAATGTAGACTGATTTATCTGTATCCTCAGTTTCAGAGTCTGTCACAAGATTACAATCAAAGTGCTGACTGAGACCATGGTTTAATCTGAAGTTTCAAGTGGGGAAGGATCCTTTTCCGAGCTCACTAACATGGTTGTTGGCAGGATTTGTATCCTTGTGGACTGCTACCCTGAGAGCCTCAGTTTCTCACTAGCTGTTGACCACAGGCTGTGCTCAGTTCCTTGCATGTAAGCCTCTCAGCTCACAACATGACATCTGCTTTCATCAGAGTGAAAAGAGAAAGAGCAACTAAGAAAGAAATCACAGTCTTTTTCATAACTTCATCTTGGAAGAGAATCTTATCATTCTTGCTGTATTCTATTTGTTGAAAGTCACTATATTCATCCTATACTCATGGGAAGGAGATGACATGAAGTGTCAATAACAGGAGGCAGAAATCATTGACAGCCATTTAAAAAGCAGCTTAACTCACTGATACATTTCAGCCCTTAGGTACAGTGAAATATCCCAATATCCCTGGAATAAATTTTAATTTTTGCCTAGGCTAGCCAAAATTGGTTTCTATTATTTACAACCAAAACATCTTACGTATAGCCTATAGTTTAATAAAATCCAAATTTAGAATAAAGGGGTAATTGTATTATGAGAAATTTACTATTACATTTGTCAGTTCTCTTGACACACACACTCACAAACCCCTAACAAACTGTTTAATAGTGATAAAGAAATAAAATATTAAGGAATCTCACCAATAGGAAAATCAACCCTATGAAAATAAAAATCTCTGACCTTTTTGGGGAGTTGGTGAATATGTGATTATTAGTGGCCTCTCTTCCACTTCTTTTTAACCCCTAAGTGCTACCATGGAGTAAATTTATTTTTCTGTTTTTGGTTTTCCAATCATCTTAGTTTTCTATCATATTGTGCAGTGGAAAAAGCAAACAGAAAAATAACATAACACTATGACTAGTTGGATTATTTCTCTGCTTCAGATTATAAGGTACATTTTTGTGGCCATTATAAAAACTAAAAAAAAAAAAAAAAAGTGAAAACCCTTTATCATGGGTTACTATATTAATCTGTAGGAAGTCAAACAGCTTTTCAAAAAAAACCTGGAGCAAAAAGTCCCCTCCCTGGTTTTTCCTCCAAACGTTAACCTCAAGCATTTACTTCCTTCCGTATTATTTATTTATATATTTAACCTCAAAATTTCATCTAAGTCACAAGCAGGTATAAGAAAGGGCCCAAATGTCAGCCATCTGTAGACCAGACCTGACAAGCTTCCTGGGGGAAATGAAAACCTCACATTTTATAGAACTGGAAAAGGCTATTGTATCCAGAAGCTGGGGTCCTGCTCTTTCTGGTCTCACCACCCAATCAGGAATCTTATAAATATGCACTTCAACCACAGAAACAGTTTCTTTTCAGTTTCCGGATTGAAGTTTATCTTTGTTGTGCAGAATCAATTTAGCCTTGAATAGAAAAATCTGCAAGAAACCAGAAAAAGCCAGTTTAAAAAGCAAACAAAGAAACATAACGGGCATGATTTCTCAAACATACCAGGACACAGCCATGTGTTGGATTCTATTTAAGAAAGCAAAGAAATTCCCAAAGGATTGTCTCATGTTGGTTTCTCATTTGGGTAGAGTTCTCATGTCTATTGGTTCTGTCAACTAAAATAGACCCTGCAGGATACAATGATATAAACTAAGTCCAAAAGACCTCCAAATTGGAAAAGGAAGTTTGGTGCCCCCGAGAAGGGGTGGGAGGGCCAGGAAAGCCTGGTGGATATAGATTACCTTTCCCAGATGCCTCCTCTAGATTTTGGCAGTTGTAAAGCAGAAAAACACAGAAAAAGAAAAAGACTCACACAGGGCTTTTTCTATGAAGACAATACACATTTCTTTTCCATCTCAGTCGATGAGCCCCCAAATAACAAACATGCAGTAAAAATCTAAATCTTTCTTACCATCAACCATTTTCTTTCCTTTTTTTTTTTTTTTTTTGGTGGCTGGCCAGTATGGGAATCCAAACCCTTGACAACCACCAATTTCTTATACTGCTGGTTTCAGTAACCTTGTAAGTGATGGTTGGGGCCTTACTGGTCTAACCTGCTGATTTTTTCCAACAGTGTATCCATTAACTCATCCTGACTGGCCCTTCTCATCTACAAGTATGTGATGCCCTGCCTTCACTGACAACACCAGATGGCCCAGTAGGTCTCAATCTGGACTGCACACTAGAATCACCAGGAAAAGCATTAGGGAAAAAGATCCCATTAGGAAAAAAGATCCCAATGTTCAGGCTTCTTTCTGAATCAATTGAATCTGAATCTCTAGGGGTGAGATTTAGGTATTAATATTTTTTAAACTCCCCAGTGATGACAATGTGTAGCCAGAGCTGAAAACTCCTGCTGGACACTGTTTTGGTGTATTAGCTGTAATCTTAACTGATGTGAGTCACTGAACTGCTGGGGAACTTGATTAAGAAATGGAGTATCCTTTGGGAACACGATGACCACTCAGTAATGTAAGGTAGTAACACAAATTGATTGGGCCTCTAGTGTTCTTTCTAGGGAAACACATTCCAAAATTCCCCAAATTGTAGAAGACATGTTCTCTCTTATGAAAGAATATCTCACCAGGTTCATTGAAGAAAAAAAAAAAAAAAAAAAGGTGCTGTTTTTGATAAGCCACCAAAGTGAATACTATAAGAGAAGTATTAATTCATAACCAAGGTAAAAGTGCTTATAATGCACCTCAAATGTGAGAAGCAATCTTTTCACCATTAAAATGACCCTGACAAAGCAATATAGAATATTGAAGTCCAGAAGGAACTCTTTAAGACATGAAACTGTATCGTTCTATACCTGAGAAATTCAGGGGCAAGATTGACTAGTCTAAGGATGTATTGCTCATGAGGGGCGTTATGAAAACCACTCTTCTCCTCAATCCTAGTCCAGGGATTGTGTTTTTAATGCATGCAAAAGTGTTTCATTTTATGTCTGGCTAATAGTAAATGCTCAGTGAATTATAGCAACTGGGAGAAGTAATAGTGGTAGTTAGTACTAAGGGTCTCATTAGTAATAATGTCTACAGGGCTGTAATCAGTGTCACAATCACTGCCTTAAAATACTTAGCAAATAAAAACAACTATTTCTTTTGTTGATGACACTTCATTTGAACTACAGAAAATTTAAGAGTGAAATAATAAAAACAGGAGTAAGTAAGTAAAGGCTTTTATTTAGAGCTTCAATGAAAACAGTATAGCCCTTCACCATTTAACACTGGACATTTTATGTAATTAATTATAAAATTCATATAATTTGATCTGACTTTATCTAGAAGACTCTAGAGTATCATTTTCTGATGAAAATACTCTATATGTATATTTAAAGAGTTAAAGGTACTTTTACATGTTATTTCATTTAATTTTCACATATAATCGGAAAATATAGATATTATTCCCATTTCTTTGCAGTTGAAAAACATAAGCTCAGAGAATGAAAGAAACCTCACTAAAGTGGCTCCTCTAATAAGTGGTAAGGTTAGTATTTCATCCCAGGTTTTCTACCTTTGAGTCCTTCGTTAGGTTACATACTTGAACTGTGTTGCTCTAACCTTTTGAATAATTAACTGTACAGAGCTACAGTGTAATACTGTGTCCTTGGCTTTCATCTAGCAAAATGTGAAACACCTTTATTTGGAAATTGCTTTTTGAATACACAGTACCTCATTATGTTGTTCAGTGTTTCTTATTTAAAGGGCTTAAAAACAAATTATTCTAAGAGTTCAGAGCAAGGGAAATAGCTATATCACCCAACGAGCCGGGAGTTTTCCTTTTGTTAGAACCGGAGAGTTATATGATCTGTTGATTGTCTTTCCTTGCCTTGGCTTCTAGGAAACTCAGTAAAGTTTTTTGTTTGTCTTTTTGTTTGTTTGTTTTTTTCAGCAAAGTTTTATACTCAATAATTTTTGTTTTTCTTAGTCCAAGTCTCTATGGAATACCAACCCCCTGCCCCCCACCCCCAAACCACCACTACCTTTAATACATGACTTTTCAATATTTATTAATCATTCAATTTTATTGTACTGTGATTTTGATAGACATCTGTAGTGTTCAATTACTTGGAAGGTGTTTCCCCCTTTTGTGATAATAAAACCCCAACACTTCTTGGTTACTTCCTTTTACCCATTCTCAGTCCATGTGGTTTGGATGGGATTAGTCTTAGTCCTTTAGAGCCAAAGATAGAAAAAAGGACCCAGGCCAGGCCAATCAGTGTGTTCTGTTGCCCTGGCCACAGTAATTGGATCAAGAATGAGCCCACAATATGAAACAAGTCAGTTCTATCAAGGCACATTAAAATGCTATTCATAGCATGAGTTTGAAGTGGGTGTTAACTTTCCACGAGAACGGCCAAGAAAATGGGATAAAAGACTAGAGCTTCTGGCTGCCATCTTGCTCCACAGGAAAGAGTGCTTGAGAATGGAACCAACCCAAAGGAAATCAGATCTGAGCTAAGAGAGGAAGATAGAGACACCCAGCCCTACTGACCTCTTTGAATCCCTGGGTCCAATCATGTTTGGTGTGGGCTCTACCTCTGGACTTCAATTACATGGGTCAATAAATTCCTCTTGGGGTGTTAGTCAGCATGGTTTGAGCTGTCTAGCCCCTGCACCCCAGTGTGCAGTGATTTTATTTTATTTTTTTTAAACCATTAATTCTATTTAAAAGCAATTGGGACACAAATAGAAATAAAAGCACACCATGTGCAAGGTTTTATACTTAATACAGTTAAACAAGACAAGTTTTTGATTATTTGGTAGTTATGTTGGTCATCAACCCATTTTCACAAGGAATAAAATAAAGCAGTATTTACAATTTATTTGTTTTGCTTTTGCTGATTTGGGTAGAACATAGCAAAATTTAAAATATGTTCATTTTCTTCCACTTTGGTAATAAATCTGAGCCATCATGACTAGAATGGTTTTAAATTTCAAATAAATTGATTTTATGAACATTCCCCAATTTAAACAAGAATATTTCAGCTCTTACAGCATCTAGATGCTCAAGTTAAATTCAAAAGGCTCTTCGGGGCCAATTGTATCACTGCTTGACCTTCTTGATGACTTATATGCGTCTCTGATTTCTTTACTGTCAAATGCATAAACCATTTCTGTTTAACTTTATTTGTGAACTTTGTTACACTGATTTCTATTGTTCAGACTTGGTGCCTCAAGATAGAGGATCATCTCACCCAAGGTCCTCTTGTTGAAAGTTCAAAGTACAGCTTAAAGTGCATTTTATGTATGCATGTGTGGTTCATGGAATAAATTTTAATTCTTTCAGTTATAGCTCCAATTATGGACTAAATGTTCCTGTCTCCTCAAACTTTATATGTTGAAGCTGGATCCCCAATGTGATGATACTTGGAGATGTAACCTTTGAGTGGTGTATGAGTCAGGGTTCTCCAGAGAGATGGAATCAACAGGATATGTTATAAATATATGAAAGGGAATTTATTAGGGGAATTAGCTCATGCAATTGTCAAGAAAAGTCCCATGATAGGCCGTGTGCAAACCGGATGCTAGTAGCGTGGCTCAGTCCAAGTCCGAAGGCCTCAAAACCAGGGAAGCTGACGGTGTCCTTGCTGTAAGTCCTGGAAACCAAAAGCTGCAGAGTCTCAAGCTGTGATGTCCACGGACAGGAGAGAAGAGTGTATCCCAGCTCCGGAAGATAGAGAGCTTCCCCCCTTTTTCTGTCTTTTGTTCTCTCCAGGACCCCAGTGGATTGGATGGGTCCCACCCACATTGAGAGTGGGTCTTTCCCACCCAGTCCATTCAGGCTCTCATACTATCTCTGCTGGAAACACCCTCATGGACACCCCTAAAAAGATCGCTTTTCCAAGTTTCTCAGCATTTCTTAATCTAATCAAGTTGACACCCAGAATTGACCTTCACAGGTGATAATTAGGGTTAGATTACATCATGATGGTTGGCTCTCATGATGACATTAGTGGTTTGGTAAGAAGAGGAAGAGAGAGAGAGAGAGGGAGAAAGTTCTCTACCACATGAGAACACAGCCAGAAGGCAACTGTCTGCAAGCCAGGAAAAGAGCCCTCACCAAACATGGAATTTGCCAGCACCTTAATCGTAGACTTCCCAGCTGTGGGAAAAAGATTTCTGTTGTTTAAGCACTGAATCTATGGCAAGACCAAACTGACTAAGACACCTCCTGTATATGTTTCCAGTCTAACTGTCCTCGAGTAAATTGTGGAATCTTTTTTATATGCTAAAGATAGCAGGTTAGAAAAAAAAAAAAAATCTGCTAAAATCATGATAAATAACCCAGGTTGTGAAGTTGTATTTTATCTCCATGATGCAATGAAGATTTCTCATTAAAAGACAAATCTTCCCTTTCAAAAGTTTGAATAGGAGAGTTCTTTAAAAATAATTTTATCTGGGCCGGCCCGTGGCTCACTCAGGAGAGTGCAGTGCTGATAACACCAAGGCCACGGGTTCGGATCCTATATAGCATTGGCCGGTTCGCTCACTGGCTGAGTGTGGTGCTGACAACACCAAGCCAAGGGTTAAGATCCCCTTACTGGTCATCTTTTAAAAAAAAAATAATAATAATTTTATCTGGCTACATATACGTTGACGAAGATACATAAATCTAAGAAAAGTGTTTGGCTTTTATCCCGTAGTATTTTCATTTGAAGATGAATTGAATGCATTTTAATTCATGCACAACTCTGAAGTTTCCTCCTTTTTTCTTCCCTCTTTCTGACAGGCAAACAAAAACATACAGTCTGTTAGCTTTATTAGTATTATTCCTATTTTTTACGTTATCTACTTTTTTCCTGGAGGCTGTGACTTGGTGAAAGAACACTGGTGTCAGAATTCTAAGACCTACTTTAGGCCTGTCTTATCAGCTAAAAGAGTTGGAGCAAACCGTTTAATTTTTTCCCCCAAGTTTTCCTATCAGTAAAATGAGAACACTAAAGCTGCCAAATTTAGCTCACATGAGTTTTGTGAGGATTACGTGAGTAATTCAGACAACTGTAATTTGACTTAAGCGTAATCAACAAAGATGAACGATCACGTGCCATGCACTGTACAAGGCACTTGGAATTAAATGATAAAAAATATGTTTTTAAAACAGTAACACATTTCTTTGGTCAAGAATCTCCCAGTCTGATAGAGAAAGCACACAAACTCCTAACTGTGAGTCCTGTAATGTACTCTCTTTGAGCAATTTGTCCTACTAGTTTTATCACAGATTGTAATGTCTACCTCTTTTTTAATGTCTCTTTTCCTTACAAGGTTATGGACTCCATGTGGGCCCTTTCCATTTTGCTAACTGCTCTGTCCACAGTGCCCTCAGCATAATTATCTAGGAACTGGGAGGAAAAAAAAATATCTGGGAAGCCACTTGAGAAAGTCAGTGTGATACTATTTCTAAAGCCATTCAGTGTTAAGTGGCATTTGCAGTTTAATCCTAAAAGGAGTGGAAACCCCTAACCTTGCATTGCTGCCCAACCTGAGAGCTTTTACTTCTTATAATTCCTTGAAAATCAGTTATCTATGTATAATCTTGATCACTCGATCCAACTTTTTCCTGTGCTCTGGTTTTACATTAGTAAATAATAAAGTAAGTTACCAGTTTTCAGGTTGTCAGACTAATTTACATTAAACTGAAAACGAAAAAGAAAGACGAAATTGATCGCCTTCTTTTCCCACATACACAAGGATGCTCAGTTTAAACAACAACCTGAAGCATTTCACGGTTAGACACTTTTGATTCATTTCTGGTTTCAAGCTGCAACTATGCCCTGGTTGTCCTTGCAGTAAAGAAATCAACAGGGTGTGTAATCTTGTTCTACAACCTCCTGCAAATCCCAGGGTTGAGCAGAATCCACCAGCTCCAAGGTATCTGAGGCTGGAGTTTGAAGAGAAAATCCTGTCACTCTTCAAGAAATGCCCTTAGCAGGGATTTTTCTGCTGGGTCACTTTTACCTTAGTGATATGGCTGTGTGTTTACTTCTTTTACCAAGGAGAGTTTATGGCAACTGGGATCCTAAAGGAATGCTGAAATGTGGCTGGTATCTGTCATTAATTTATTTTGTTTTCTAAAACCTGATTCCCCAGAAAAGAGAAGCATTTGAAATTATAACTGAAAACAGTTAATGCTGGTTCGATTCATCTTCTATATTTAAAAGATATACATTTATAATGCATATTGTGTCTGACAAATTATACGACAAAATCAGAAGGGTGTTCATAATTTGGAAAAATTTCAGAGAGTCGCTAAGTTATTTTTTTTCTTTTACTTTCAAGAATGAAAGGAAGGGAGAAAAGATTGTGTTGTTATAAACAGTCCCTTTGACTCTGAAAATCAGCTCAATAGTAAATAGCTGAGATTTTCTAGCCATTCTGACCCTGTTTGAGATTATATTGCTTTGTCAGATCAGAGCTTGTGTCAGAGAGCCAGGTGTCAACTTTCCATTTAAAGATTAGGCAGGCGAGAGTCAGTATGTCTGGTTACACAGAACACAATCTGTCCCTCACTGTAGCACTGCACTTGCGCTTTGCAGCAGAAACAGTTTTCCAAGAGATCTCAGAATTGTGCTGATGTGCAGGAAAGAAACCTTCATCTCATTATTTCTTCCCAAGAAGCAGATGCCTCAAAGATAATAAGAAAATAAGAATATTATTAAATTTTCCTAATGGCGTCAACTCACTCCTCTCAGGTCTGGTATTTTTCAAATCCCGTTAAAAGCTGGAATCCACGGCTTTTTTTTTTTTTTTTTAGAAACCTTTTCTCCTTCTCCAAAAACACAAAGGAGATTTTTACTATTGTGTACACTAGAATGGTATGTCTCCAAAAGGTTTGAATAGTCACTTATTATTGAAGGATAACCGAATTTCATCACATTGTAACTTTCCTTATGGGGAATTTATACTGTCTTTGAAAGAAAGGGGGTGTGGGGAGAGAAAAGGAAAATTACTAAAATCTCTCAACTGTCTAAGTTTGTCAGGGTAATTTGATCTTTTCCTCTGGGGCACACAGGGAATAGTATTTACTGAGACTAATGTTACCAAGATGGTGAAAATTCCCCCTTGATTTATAGGCTTTCAAATGCTGAAGAAGTAAATGTAAATAGGTAATGCTAACCTTTGTTACTTAGTTACTTAGGAAAGATATACTATAGCTCCTGCTTCCTTTCCTACTAGTCCTCCTTTTCTGCACATATCCTCCTCCACACAAAGTATATTCTAAATTTATAATCAAATTACAGGCATCTGGAGAGCCAGATACAGCAGTAAATTGTTTTCCATAAGTCATGTTGTGATTTTCAAGTGTTGGAAAAGCAAATGCTAAAACTGTAATTTTTAAATGATAGATTACCATTGGAAGCATTAAATTTAGGAGTAACACATACAACCCCAATCCCTAAACCTGGCGTTTTTGATAAGGCTATTTTTTTTTTGCAAAGATCTGTTTTCTTTTTTACTCGTCTTAACCCACATGATGAGAATATTCTGAAAATGCTTATAAGTTGATGTTACCCTTTAGTTCACTTTTAAAAGGCTAAGAAATGTTGGTATGAATTCGATTCACCATATGTCCACTTAATGATTATTTGGAAACAACGAGGAACAGACCTCCCACAGATGACTCTGTATTACTGGATTTCTTCAAAGCATGGACTCAGAATACAATTTGTTTTAAGCCTGAGAATGGTTAAGAAGCAGGCCCTAAGTAGACTAGTAAATGAATTTTACTCGTCTGTTGGATGCTTACCCAGAAAGATCTTTATTTATATAATATGCAATGCTCTGTATTCAAAGGCATTATATAAGCAATATTAGCAAATGTGGAAGAAAAGGAGTTGTAATTGTGAGTAGAGGTGTGGGAATCTATCATGTAAAATTTGTGTAGCACCAAAGAATCCTGACTCTGGAGAGAAAAGATCAGAGTTCAAGTTTGGAAAATTATTCTTTAAGTTTCAGCATCTTTATTTCTCATATAGTAATATAATAACTATTGCTCTTAGTTCTTGTAAAAATTAGAATAGAAAACATGTGAAAAAAAGAGTGATTTATAAAGCAAAAAGCATTATATAAATGGGATACATTATTATTATTTATTGGTTTTTTTAAATTTATCAATATATTATTTGAATTACACAGCAGAAAAGTTCTGGGACAAATAGGTTTTTTACTTTGTATTATTTTTTTTAGGGATAACTTCAATGATGGGCCAGAATTGGCTCATGCTGGTTTTTACTGGCTTGTGAGAGCTGATAAATTTTCAGGAATTATGTGAGCTGGTTTACATCAATGATGGTAGCTTGAAATCAGCCATGGTGGGGGAGGGGGTGGTGTTTACACCATGGAAACTGGCAAATACTACAGTTAGGATTTGTCCCTCTTCCGCTTCTCCCTCCCAAAAACCAGTTGACCAGCACATCAGTGGGTACTTTATTCTGTATGCTTAGACATTGTTCCAGTAATCTGTTGCTAGTAACAAAACCACTCCAGAATCTAGCAGCTTAATAAAACAGCTACCATTTATTATATCTCACAATCTGTGTGGTGACTGGTCTCAGCTGAGTGATTCTTCTGTTCCATGTTGTGTCAGCTAGGGATGCAGTCATCCAAGTGACTTCACTGAACTGAAATATCCAAGACTCTTAAATCTCAGGGCTAGTAGTTGGTGCTGGGTGTTGGCTGGGAGCTTGCCTGAGGCTATCTTTAGGAGCACCTAGGTTCTGCTTTACCTGGTACCTCATATGACGTGGGCTTCTTACAATATTAAATCTGGGTTTCCAAGTGAGAGTATTCCAGATGTGTAGATGGAAGCTACAGATCTCTCAAGGCTCAGTCTTAAAAGTTACACAGTGTTACTTCATCACATTTTCTTGATCAAAATAAGTCACTGGCAAAGAAATTGCTACCATGTTTAATTTATCAAGGATATCATGATATCCAAATTCATATAAACCTGAGTTTTCATTAAATTAAGGATGCCAATATTTTTAAGGATTCCTTCCCATAACCTATTCTTTAACTGGAAGTAAAGTTTATTGCTTTATGCTACATATTTTGCCAAGCTTAACTTTCCTTTAGTCTTGGTGTTTCACCTATGCAACTGGCTAAATTTAGCGACCTATTGAAGACTTACTGAAAATAGAACTTTTGAAAAATGTACTAAATATCTTCTGAAGTGTTTTGAAGAATGAAAGAAACAAATTATAAGCCTAATCAAGTACTGAGTGGCTGGGTGATTCAAATTTGTAAGGCTACAAAAGGCAGTCTCACAGGCACTGTGATATAGAAAAGCTGGGTTAGATGTAGACTGGAATTCTACAGCACCATCAAGGCCCTGATGGTCAATAAACATCACAAGAAGAGCAAAGGATATGGGAAATGTGTCAGTTAGGATGCTCTTTGCTGTAAGAAACAGGAAATCTAATTAAAAGAGATTATCATCTCACATAGTAAGAAGACTTGAGTTTGGTGCTTAATTTAATAGCTGCTTAATTTTAATAGCTCAGTCATGTCAAGGGTTGTGAGTCTGCTTCCTTCTTTTTTCCTTTGAGCATTCCCCCTCACAGGGTGGTACTACATTGTATCACCCAGATCCAAACACCATATTCTCTCACACAGCAAATTCTAAAGGCAGAGCAGATAGATGATCCGGTCGGGAACAGGAGTGGTGGTCACGCCTTTCCCATCTCTCTCTTTCTCTCTCTCTCTCTCTCTCTCTCTGGGAAGAAAAATCTTCTTCAGATACCACTTACCAAATTTCTTCTTACAACTCCTTGACCAGAGCTGGGTCTCATACCCATCCTTCAACCAATCATCCACAAAGGCAAATGGATTAACCATGGTGCAGCTCACCAGTTCCCTGGAACTCTGTGGGAGGCTCAGTCCTTCTCAAACACATCATTATCTGATATCTGGACAAAACTGGAGTTGTCCTGGGAAGGAAGAAGAGGATTGTGGCTACTGGGGCAATCAACAGTGTCTGCCAGGTTTATTCTTAAAATGTGAGCATGGTTCTGTGAGATTAATGCATCCAGTATTACTTTTCATGAATTAGGAGTGCAAAAACATGGTGCAGACCCAAGAGCTAGGTGTAGGGCTCTAGACAAATCGGCTGTGGTTCAGTCTAGGCAGAGAATTGAAAAATAGCAAAAAGTAACTTAGATTTACTGAACACCTTCTATGGACCAACCACCAAGCTAGGTACCCTCCTACCCCATCCAATATCATATTTAATACTCAAAACTGTTGAGAGTTATTGGAGCTAAAAATTAAAACTGATGTCTTTTTAACTCCAAGGATGGTCTAGCTCAACACCATGTTAATGAGCAGCTATTTCATGTTCCACCTTTTGGTAAACACCCCTGTTTCCCTGTTTATCTTCCCGACATTCTTACCTTCTCAACCATCTCCACATGACTGTTGAAAGGGAGGGAGGCAGTGAGTCATAAGAGCCAGAAGCCTTCAAACTTTCTAATATATCCCAATCTACTCTCTCAAAGTTCTGCACTGAGGGGATAATGAGAAAAGCAAAAAAAAAAAAAAACGTCATATGAACAATGGTGACAGTACATTGTGGTCTTTTATTTAATGTCACTGACCTCATCAATTTGACCAATGTAAGATGGACTGGTGGTTGGATGCATCAATATCAAGGGTGAATACCATGAATACTCAGATTAAAACTTGAATTGGTTTTGAGATTCAGAATTATTTCGATATTGGATATTTTCACAGTTAATGGTACTGAAACACCTCACTGCATAAATGCTTTGACCTCAGAAATTTGGTGAGCTATAGAAGGAGATTACCTGTATGTCCTTATCCTTTCTAGCTATCTGATGGAGAAAGTGGATGATTGACCTCTGCTGTAGAGGACATTTCAACAAGAAAACAGTCATTAGACTCCTCAGATAGCTTTCCCAACTAGGCAGCCTAGTTTACCAAAGATTACTACGTTTTCCTCTGAGTCTTCATGAGGCCACTATATATAGGCTCCTCTCTGGGAAAAATTTTCAAGAGGAACTTATTGTTGGAGGCTTTCTTATGGGGTGAAGGTAACCAGAGATCAATTTGGGTAGGATATTTTCAGCCCATAGATTAGACTGTTTATAGGCCCAAAACACATTGCCCTCTGTTAAATAGAGTGAGACAAACTTGCATCACTTCATATAACATTTTCTAACATACAATGCTTCTTTTTTGACATATAAGCTATTTTGTAGGATGGCAAGCTTCCAGAGGGCAATTATTGAGTAATTCAGGCAATTACTCAGATCCTCTAATCCCCAAATTTTTAATATTTGTTTTATTAAAATATTTTGCAAATGGCCACATAATGGTCTAGATTTTATAGCTTTCATCCTAAAAACGATGCCATTTAGAATGTGGTTCAATTTTAGGCATGCATAAGAGGTATCATTAATAGTACGCATGCTCTCTCTCTCTGGCTCTCTTTCTCTCTCTTGGCAATTTGTTGTTTAATTAAAAGAGATCACAAACTTGGGATAATGGACAGGGAAACAAAAGAACAGCAACAAGCAAAACTACTCAATGGTGCCTTTATCCTAGTTTCTCTTGGCACAAAACATTTCTATGAGTGGCAAGCATTTCCCCAGGGAGATCACCCAACCAACAGCTTGAAAAACTAGTGCTTTTAGAAGAAGCCTCTGGTTATGAGAGTACCTTGAGGTGAATACCTGGGTGCTTATTTGGCCAGATTCTGTGTTGCCTTCGTCAAATGGCAGCAGCAAAGTATGGAAGAAACACGCATTTTTTAAAAAAAGAAAAGCAGCCAAACAAAAACACATTGCATGGACTATAGTAGTCCTTAGGTTCTGGTAAATTAGGGCATTTGTCCCCAGTGCCTATGTGTGGGGTGCGTGTGTGGCACAGGGTGCATGTTGGAAAGGGGGAGGGAGCCATAGTGCAGCTGGGCATCTGGAGAGGAAAATTCCTCCAGCTGTTGCAGAACAAGAGTAGGGCCTAATTCATACACAATGCAGGCAGTCAGTTCCACATGCCCATGCATATTATCAGACATATATGTCACAGAGGGAACAAATGGTCATTCTCAGCTTCAAGCTCTCCTAGGAGGAGTGAAATGAAAGGCTGTTTTGTTCTTTTGTGCACCTTAAAGGTGGGTCTGGAACTAGGTTAGCAGGTAGGGCCTTGAGAGAAACCCTGGCTCCCCCTCTTTGACCAGTCTGGAGGGAAACGTCTTGAAGCATATGTTAATAAAGTATATACCTGATTATTAAGTCACTTCCATGGGAAGCATAAACTCTCTCTGCTTAATTTCTCTCAGGATTGCATGCACAATACCATCAGAAAAAAATGCATCTTAAGCCTTTTCATCAACTACTCTTTCTATTCAATCTCCTTCAGCCATCATGATCAGGAAGAAATTAATTTCCTGCTTTGGTGAGGAAAGTTTTAGCTTCCAAAATAGACCAGACTTTCCTTCCTGCTCTATCTTCTTAACCGCTTTTACTTTGGACCTTACAGAGAAGAAATTCTGTAATGATAAAGGCATGTGAGTATAAAACTTATTTCCAAGCTAAACCCTGCCTACCATCTTTTTCACTAAGTTACCAGTTGTATGGTGATATGTTAGAGAGATATCTAAAGAAAATCAGAAAGCTTCACAGTGTACAAATTTACCAAGCCCATAAGCTGTGAATACATATGATGTATCTATATGGTAACATCGATTAGCATCCCTCCCTCATGCTTCCCTTTCTAGAATCCTTCCTGTCTCCTTGTTGCTTCTGTCTCCAGGGTATAGTAGAAATAAACGTGTTGCATTGTAACTCTGATCCAGGGTAGGGGCGATTGGTTCAGGGTTGGCTAATTAAGTGGGATTTTTTTTTTCCCCCCTTGGGACAAAGTAAGCCAACCCTGCTATTCAGAACCATAAAGTTTGAAAGATGTTGGCTGTAATTTATTCCACATGTGGCAAAAGCTGGTCTGTACTAATAGAAAGGACTATTCTGACAGTTTTGTTGTCTACGATCTCAATTTTTTTTTCTGAGGTATTCATATTTTCTTCTTGGGTCTCACAAAACATCTCGGTATCCTCATTTACAAAAAGTTATCTTCTGTATCTATACTAATATAATTTGGGTCTCTGCCACTTGCTGGGAAAAGTGTCTCGAGTAATATAGCAGCTGTTATTCAAAAGAAAGTCAAAATTTTGCCCCTGGTGAGGGTCTACGTTCCTCACTACGAAGAGAGGTCAGCACCTTGGCTTAGTAAAAAGAAAGCTGGATTTAGTGACAAAAGTTGTTTTAAACTCCTTTTTTGTCATTTTACTGTGTGCCCTTGTTAGGTAAATCACTTAGCCTCTGATAATATTATCTCCCTTGCAGTATTTTTGTTTTTTTTTTTTTTTTAGGTTTAGAAATAGCACAAGTAAAGCAGCAAGCATAATAGCTACCCAAAGAAAGGTAACTAAACTCTAAAAATAGCTATTACAATTACTTAAAAAGAACTTTACAAAGTGTAAAACTGCAAAGCAAAGTCAGAGGCTATTTGGCTTATTTCTTCTTCGCACCTCTCCCTCCTCTCCCGTTTCTTCCTTCTATATCTTTTTTCTTCCTGCTTTTCTAGTTTATTTCCCTTTTAGAGAACCAGAGATGGTACTGGAGTTCAAGTATCCACTCATACAAAGCTAGGAGTCAGCTCCAGGGTTTGTGCTGAACCCCCTTTGGGCACATGTTCTTGGCAGAATAGCTTTCTCAATTGTTTCAGACCCACAGTTTCTGGGTTCAGGAATTTCAACATGTCCCTCTGTCTTAGGTTGGAGTTTCAGGATTCAGAGGTAGAGATGTGCACACAAGTGGTTAACTGGGGAGTGCTTGTGGGAGCAACACTGTGGGTTAGCCAGCAAGCCAGCAACAGGATGGCATAGAGGAGGAAGTTAATCTGTGAAGCAGGTGTCCCTGGGGCCTCAGCCCATCCCCTGCACAGGGAGCTCTAGAATTGAGGTGACTCTTGCAAGTTGTCCCAAATAGAGGCAAGGTGGCCAGGCCTTTGTGCCATTGAATCTGGGACAAATCATGGCATGCAGGTTACTCCCAGGAGAGGATGTAACCTGGGTTGAGGTTGTTCCCTTCAGCCAAGGGCAACTTTTGGAGAGGGACTCAATTGTGAGCAGTCGGCAGCCAGCACACCCAGCAGCTGGAAGAAGGAGTCCTGGGTCCTGAAAGGGGTACCTGACCTGTGTGCATCAGAGCGTCCACCACTCTCCGACTCAGGAGCATGTCTTCTAATCTGTCACTGTGGTAACTGAGTATGAGCAAAGGGCTCTTCATACAATAGAGGACTCAACCATATAAAACACTGTGAGAACATATTTTAAAAATATTACTCATTGCTCCCTTAATCTCAGTGTCTGTTGACTTCTGTGATTTGGGAAAAATATTCATCAGTCACAGTCTACTACAAAGAAAATATTCCTTGTGGCAGAAAGTGATAGTAAGACATTACCAATTATAGTCTCATTTCTAGTATCCAAAAGAGGTGCTAAATTTCATGTTTTGAAGCCTTCTCGTCCATTTTAGGATGATGCATTTTAAATACCTAGATGAGGTGATCCTAAGAATGTATCCACTAATCTCTATAATCCAATAGGGCACAGAGACAAAAGAGCTGCATTGTCAGCTCAGGCTGGGAAAGGACCCAATGTACTAAAACTCATGAGGCATGAAATTCAGGGCCTTTAAGGGCTGGATATAATGGATTAATAGAAAAGAGAGAATAAACAGAGGACAATTTAAAATTTTACCCTACCTTATTTTGTTTCTTATTCAAAAGAGGATGGCAATTTACTTGATCATTTTTATCAAGACAGAAATAGCTCTCTTTTGAGGACATCTGAATGATTTCTTACAAGCTTTATTTGGGTCCCAAAGCTGGGGCATTTACCCTTAAACATTCTGTTGTGGGATTTGATCCATACTCAGGATTTTGTGGAAGACTCAATTATTCTTTTGTTTATTGGGCTTCTATGACAGTAAGAGTCATTGTGTGGCCCTATTTATGTTTTTCAACAATTCTTTTTACTGCCACTGTGTCTATTAGGTTAGGTGATTAAGCTCAGAGTGGGAGTAAATGTTATTTATTAAGTTATTTGACATCTGTTTAAAAAATGTATTGATAGGAAAATTATACCTCTAAGCTAATTGTGTTGATTTACATACTATGGTAAATATCTGGGGGTTTGGATGCCCTGATTTTTTTCTTTCTCCTGGAGACTATTAGCCTTCTAATCCCATCCATATAGTTGTACTAACGAATACAAAGATTTTACACGACCGTGCCCTACGCCTGCCAGAATTCATTGTTCTAAGGATGAGCATTTGACCAAGACTGCGTCAATGTTTTCTGTTCCAGAATATTTTTTTACCCCAAGACAACGAACTCAACTGTTCTCAGAGTTTAAAAATTAGAATGAGGGCAGAGAAGTCAGATGATCGATGTCAGTGAGATCCTCCAGATGTAAACCTTGGAGACTGTAGGTAGCTTTGGTCCTCACCGTGTTTGTGGAGAATGTCATTATGGGAAGAGAAGAGAGAAAAAAATAGCTGGAGTAAGAGAGAGCAGGCAATAGGTAAGTACTGTACGCATTTCCTTTTCTTCTTTTTCTTTTTTGTCTGAAGCTTAAATGAATCACTAAACTTTGCAAAGTTTGACGGGTCAGCCCTTATTTGATTATTTCCAATACCTTAATATCCTTCCTACGAATACCTTTTTCTGCTAGCCCAAACTGTGTTTCCATCATCTGTAACTGGATAACAATTACAAGTAATTATGCATGCACATACTATGAATTGAAGCCTCCCTTTCTGTTAGACCAGCAGCAATCAGTTTTTTAGGCTGGCATAACAAATTACTACAAATGTGGTAGTTTAAAACTAACAATTTATTCTCTCAAAATTCTGGAGGCCAGAAGTTGAAAATCAAGGCTTTGAAAAAGCCAAAAGATGCTTTTCTTGCCACTTCCTGCTTCCAGTGGCTGGAGGCATTCCTTGGCTTGTGGCAGTATAACACCAATTTCTGCCTGCCTCTTACATGCTCTTTTCCTGATCTCTCTGTATCTCCCAAATCTCCTTTCCTTCTCTTATAAGGAACCAGTCATTGGATTTAGGGTAGATTCTCTATATCCAGGATTATTTCACCTTGAAATCCTTAACTATATCCATAAAGACCCTTTTTCCAGATAAATTCACATTTATAGGTTGGTTCCTAATGGGAGTATCTTTTAAGGTGCTACTATTCGACCTATTACAATTGTTTCTCAATCAGGGTGATTTTACCTTCTTAGGGATATTCAGGTTGGAAACCTTGTTGATTGTCACTACTTGGGTGGGGTGTTGGTAATGACATGCAGGGGATGAAGGCCAAGGAGAGGCTCAGCATCCTTCAATGCACAGGACAGTGCCCTACAACAAAGAATTATCTGATCCATAATGTCACCTAGTGGTTGAGTAACCCTTTATAGACATATGACTATTGTGGTAATATATCAATCTGACTAACACTGATTGTAAACAACTAATGTAAGTGCTGACCAAATACTGCGACTGACCTCATAGAACTGGCTATCACAGGGTAGTCACTGCAACCTAACTTGGTAAATAACCAATTGCAATTAGTTTAAGTGCCATGAAGCAGATAATTACCTAATTATTTTATACATGTAAAGTCTTATAATCCCTAAAGACTTATATTCTTATTTCTACAAGGTTAAGATTTATATTTTTCATATTTAAATCTTTCTGAAATCTGAAATGAATATAATGTATACAGTTAATGTGACTTTGATTCTTACTTTGTCTTAAAGATGTATTAAATTGATGGGGCTTCTTATAATACATGATATCTGAGAATTAAAGACAAAATATTGTAATATATTTTCTTTTTAAAAAGCACTAAAGTAACTAGATAGAAAGTGCTCTTTAAGTTCTCTCCCCCCCCCCCCAAATTGCAAGACCTTATACAGAAGTATTGAATCAGAATCCCTGGACATGAGACCTGGAAGAGGCATTTAAACAGGTTTCCCAGGTGAGTCACGTTTAGATAATCCAGTAAGTGCCCACTCTCCTGATTTGGAGATCACTGATACAAAGAAAACGCTAAGTTTGGAGAGAGGATTTTAGTTCTCCACTACTTATACGACAGTGAGTAAACTAATTAACCTCTTTGACCATCACTTTTTTCATTCGAATAGTGGTTCTAAAACTTTAGAGTGCTTTGGGATCACCTTGACTGATGCGCACTCTCTCAGAGAATCCACCAATCCGTAATAATATAAACTAATGGATGAATAAATCAGTGAAGGAGAAGAGACAGCTCTTCCTTGTAACAGAATGCCAACTGCTTCATTGAGAAGGAACTGAAGTTAAAGAATCATCAGTGCATGCTGAAACTAGTGGTAAAAATTTGATAAGGAACAGGATATTTACATAGTTTCAAAGTATCACCTCACAAATTAATTATTAATTACAAAGTGAAAAATAGTATCTCTAAGTAGATAAACCTGGCAGATATCACCTTAACTAAGTGACCAAAGCTAACATCACCAACATGGGGACAAAGTGACATGATGTGCCTTCTGATATAAACAACAAGAAGAACACAAAGCTACTTTAGTGATACTCCTGCCAAAAATTCATAACCTATATATAAGTATGAAGAACCATCAGACAAACCCAAATAGAAGGGAATTCTACAAAATAACTGGCATATACACTTCAAATATATCAAGGTCAAGAAACACAAAGAAAAACTGAGAAGCTCTTCCAGATTAAAGGAGACTAGAGAGACATGACAATTAAATACAATGATAGAACCATTGATAAAATTTGAATGCACCTACAGATTAGGTAACAGTAGAGTACTAATATTAAACTTCCTAATTTTGATAAGTAAACTGTAGTTATGTAAGATAATTATTATATTTTTAGAAAATCTATGTTGTAGTACTTCGGGGTACAAGGACATAATTTCAGCAATCTAGTCTGAAATGGTTTAGAGAAAGAAAAAATATATCTGTCTATCTATCCATCCATCCATCCATACATACCTACATACATCGAGAGAGAGAGAGAGAGAGAATAATGAAGCAAATGATGTCAAAATGTAGAAATTCGTTAGCCTGAGTATAGGGGAGATCTTTACGCTATTCTTGCAACTTTTCTCTAAGTTTATGCCAAAAAAAGTTAAAAAAATAATAACCCAACTTCCATTCTTTCCCTGATAAATACTGATTGCTTATGTGCTTCAAAGAATAAAGATAATAAGAAAAGTAGTAAGAGTAATTGACAGAGTTTAGTTGAAAGAGTTTTTACCTGATTAAAGTTTTTTTTGTTTGTTTGTTTTGTTTTAACTTTTCTGGGAGGCAATTAGTGCACTCACTGTCAGCAAATCCAGTAAAGACAGCTTCGAGGGAAGCCCTTTGTAAGTGCCCTAGAGTGTGGTCTCATGCTTTAATGTGCATGAAAATCACCTAGGGACCTTGTTAAATGCAGATTATGATTCAACAGGTCTGGAGTGGGACCTGAGATTCTGCATTTTTAACAAGCTCCCAGGATGCTACTGTTCTGAACCCTATATTTTTAAAAATAGTGCTTAATCTATAGCCAGTGTCATCAGACCTGCCACCTGTTTCTGTAGTTACATTGGAACATCTAGTCATGTCCATTTGTTTATGTCAGAGTTGAGTAGTTGCAACAGAGACTGTATAGCCCATGTACCTTAAATGTTTAAAATGTTTATTATCCGACCTCAAAGGTTTGAGGACTCTTGGTCTGATTTACAATCAGAGTGTCTGAGTTTGTGTTCTGGCTTTGCCACATGTATTGAGTTTGTGTGCCTTGTCAATTAGTTTCTCTGAATCACAATTTCCTGTCTGTAGGGAGGGGATAATACTATCCCATGCTTCGTAGAACTATTGAAGGATTAAGGGAAACAATACATGTAAGGAGCTTAGCCCGCAAATGTGTCTAACATACCTGGGGACTGTGTTTCAAGTTTAAATTCCTAGGCTCCACTCCAGAGATTAGATTAAGGAGGTCTGGGGTGGGGCCTGGAAATCTGTTTTTGAAACGTGCTTCCCAGAGGATTCTGATGCAAGTGATCCCCAAGAACACACTTTGAGGCAAACATCTAGCAAGTGCTCATGTTCCCTAAATATTCATGCTCCCATCCCATTCTTCCTCCTTCCCCTCCTCCCTTTTCTCATTGTCTTTATCCTCCCCAGCCAGTGAAGCTGAGCCTTGCTGCTCTGCATCATCTCTGACTCCAGGTGCTCCAAATCAACCAGCCCTTATGCCCGTTTGTTTCCAACTTGTCCCCAGGGCTCCAGCTGTAGACTTTGTCCCTAACTTAACAGTAACTCTCTGGAATAGACATTTTACTCATTTCACACCCAGAACTTCTTTTGGGTGATTGTGTTTTCTTCTCCTTTGCAGATCATTTTAAGATAGTGTTCTTTTTTTTATTCATTTTTTTATTTTTAAAATTTTATTAATATTCTTTTTTACACTCTATGATGTTGTTGAGGAGCAGTTGGGAGGGAGGGGGAGAGGGGAAAGGGGAAGGAAATGGGGTGAAAGAAGGAGGAAGGAGGAGGGGCGGGATTGAGGCCTGTGGCACCCCCCCTCATTCCCACAGGGGAGAGCAGGGGGGCTTCCAGTGGTGGCTTGGTTATTGCCGGGCTGGGTGCAGATGTCAGGGAGGTGTGGCAAAAGTCCTCGCCTCCCACCACCCCAGCCCAGGAACCTGGGCTCCTTCTTGCTGCAGCTCGGTGGTCATCACTGGGCTGGCTGTGGGGGAGGGGGCATGGTTGAGGCCCTCAGCCCTCCACCACCCTGGCTCAGGAGAGCCCAGGGAGCTTCCTGCACTGGCTTTGTGGTCAGCACTGGGCTGGCTGTAGGTGTCGGGTATGACCAAAGCCTTTGGACTGCCACCACCCCAGCTCAGGTGTGCCCAGGATGCTTCCTGTGGTGGTTCGGTGGTTATCCTTGGGCTGGTTGTGCTTGTTGGGGGGTTGTGGCCGAGGCCCAAGGCCCCCACCCTTGGAACTGGTTGCAGGTGTCAGGGGGCATGGCTGAGGCTCCCAGGGCTCCCCCCTTTCTGGCTTGGTAGCCCAGGGGACTTCCTGTCCTTCTAGGTGTTACAGGTGTTCTTTGTGGAAATGAGACCTTTACTAGTTAATATCGAACTTTGTCTCTGGTTGTGGGTACTTTGTTTTTTTCTTTCAGTTCTGTGTTGGATTATTTGCTGTTCCCACCACTTAAACTCTGTGCTAGAACTAATTTGCTGTCCTTTGCTTACTTCTAAAATAGGGGAACTTCCTATGGGGACCAGTACTTGAGCCCTGTGGTTGAGCTGAATTGGTTCTTTGCTGCTGATTCCCTAGGGAAGGCTTTTTGTGCAGCTCAGGTTATAATAGTTGACTTTATAGGTACTTCTGGGTCTAGTGAAATCTGGTGTACCTGGTTTGTGTAGAAACACTGGACTGGACCTGAGTCTTTTCCTCAAACTGCACCCCATGCAATTCTATATTCCTGACCAGTCTCCTCTGAATGGTCTGATGCTGATTGGGGAGAAGATCAGCTGTCCTTACTGTGCCCCAATGTTCCCCCAGTGGGCCCGTCTCCCCTACTGCATGTGCTGCAAACACTTCCCATGGGACAGGTCATACTCTGGTCCCTTGCAATGACTCACTGGCCTCTGAGTGACTCCTTATTTTAGTTGTTGTGGCTTCCTGCTCCTATGTGGGTCCACAGGAACCCTATTAGTGGTATTGCTGGCATAGGGGCCGCCAAGGCCCTCTTCTCTCTTGCCACCTTCAAGCAACTTCACCCAAGGGGCACAGCTGTGGCTTTTGCTGTGGAATATACTATAAAGCATATGTACTTCATAGGGACTGGTTTTCCAAAGCCTTGCAGTTTCAAATATTGACCTTGCAGAGAACTGGAAATTTTCCTCAGGCTATAAAGTCTCTGATGTAAGATAAAGATTTGTGGCACAGCAAATTTGCTGGCTCAAGGACAGACTAGTTACTGATTGAAATGTAAAGATACTGGAAATTTTCTGGAGGGAGAAGGAATGTATGCTAAGATCAAACTTGTGTTGATAGGACCACTTAATTGCCTTACTGGAATGTCATCTGGCTTGTTTCACTGAAAGTTACCAGCCTATATTGTTAAACTATAATCCCACCTATGTTCTCTTCCTGTAACTTCCTGGTCTGGAAAACAAATGTAGGAAGAGAACCTCAATTTGGGGTTAATTTTCCCAAGGAAGGGATGCCTCTTGCTTGAGGGTTCCAGGAAAGTTAACCACTTCGGGGCTTCTCACTGCTCAGAAGAGATGGGCTTTGAGTAATCCTTTGCAGCTCCGTCAACCAGGGGAAGTAGGGTGACAAATCTGTGGGGGCAAAGCAACATTTTGCCAGCTCCTGCTCTGCACGCTCAGCAGCTTCAGCCTGGAAGTGGCTGGGGCTGTAAATGGTCAGAGCAGTTTTTATTTTCTCTCATTATGGCTTCTTCCACCTTCATGAACTCCATAGGTCTCTCCTCCTCTTCCCCTGAGCTCTATCAGCCCCAGCTTGGCTGTCGTTGCTTTTTGATAGTTGTAAATTGGTTGATTTGTGAGAGACTGTGATGCTGGGGACCATCTGTTCCACCATTCTGACTGAAGTCCTTAAGATGGTGTTCTGCAAGTTCAACCCAGCTGTGACCTAAACTCATCCTTCAGGTGAGGTTTGACCATCATTTAGGTGGAAGAAACTGGAGAGGACCATGGAGTGTGGGTAAGTGGTTCTTATTGCTATTGCCTGAGAACACTTGATGGAACAACTGATTATCTGGTACACAAGGCGATCTCAGAAGCTTATTATGGTTCTAAACATATGGCCCTTCATTTGAAAATACTTTGCCTTAGAAATATTAGGTTCAAAGTTTTTGTTTGTTTGTTTGTTTGTTTTGAAAATCAAAGTCATTCATATCCTACATCATAATATATATTCACAAATTTAACAGTGGACTTTGCAAAAGATGTTTCAACTACCACTTCCCCCTACCCATGTGTCTACAGACACTAAGAAAGAAAACTTCACTGAGTTAAATAGATTTTGGCATTTCTGAAGAAAGCTGTAAAATGAATATAAAAAGTTTTAATATTACCAGTTTAAACCTCTCAGAATTTCTTAAGAATGTTTTTTATCTGTCAAGAATTCAGCAGTGTCTAATAATTTTTCATTTTGTACCAGTAATTAGCTTAGTAGTTAGCAAAACCAGACACTGAATCTTTTTGAATATCCTCAAATTGACCTCTGACATCCCATTTATTGAAGGAATAAAAGATGTCATTTCTAAAGATATAGAGACCTCATTTCTGAGCTAATTGAAAGTTATGTTTTAATATCTTTTTTACAATTCCAAATTTCTCGTCTAGATCTACCTATGACCCCTGATTAAAACTCAGAGTTTTTTTTTTTTTATATATAAGCTACATCAAATGGAATACTGTGCTTAACAAGTCTCAGATATTTTGCAAATACTTTCAGGTTTTTTCTGTAAAAGGTAAAGGAAAAGGAAGAGAAGAGTCATATTTATCTCATCTTATTTCTAGTCCTATAGAATGTCATTGTTTTGGTTAAGAAATTGAGGCTGTTACTATGCATACAAACTAGTTTGACTGAACTTCACTTAAGCAGAAACAGTTACATTTGGTTATGAGTTTTATGTTTTATTGTTCCTTTTTTGCACAAGATGTGGTTGTTTAATTTTTTAAAATCATTTTCTAGCAGCATGTTGAATTATAAATTATTTTCCCTTTTCTGGCCTGTCTGTGCCCCCATTTCCACCTCATTCTATGGGTATAGGGCATATTAGGGTATTAACAGAGGCACAAAAACGAAAAGTTGAAAAAATAGAGAGAGTTATGTCAGAAATGATGAGAGCATGAAGAAAAGATTTGTTTTCTATTTGCGCATCTTTTTTTTGAAAAACCACAAGAACCCAAATATGAATAAAATTTTTAAAAAGAACCAACATTCTTTCTAATCTAAGAGAAAAATTTGGTATCATAGCAATGATACCACTTATTGATCACTTTTTGCTAAGCATGTGCTAAACAATTTATTCACTTTTTTATTTATTAAAAAAATTTATTGAGCCCTACTTTATGCACTGTCTCAATCCCAAGGGGCTGAGGATAAAACAAAAATTTTTTTTCCCCATGAGAGAAGGCATTCTAATCTTGGAAGACAGACACTAAGTAATGAAACAAATACACAATATGTTAAATGCAATAATAAGGGGAATGGAGAGAGAGGGGTTTAAGGTACCATCTTAGACAGGCTATTCAAGGAAAATTTTAATAAGCTGGAGTTTGGACATAGACCTGAAGGAAGTCAGAGAGTGAGTCCTGAAAATATGAAGGATGCAGAGTGTTCCAGGCAGAAGGAAGAGTGAATGCAGAGGTCCAGAGGCAGAATGTATTCTAGGGAGAGTGTGGCAGCCAACGGGACTGAGCAAGGGGGAGAATGGTAGGAAACAAAACAAGGAAGTTAGTGTGGGGTAGAACATATAAAGCCTTAAGATCTTGATAAAGACATTGGAATAATCAAGAGAGATGAAAATGTGTTGGAAGTCTTTGAGCATAGAAGGAACATAATCTGAATTATGTTTTAAAAGGATCATCAGGTGGATATTTCATGAAGAAACTGTGGGAGCACAAATGTAAAAGCAGAAATATCAATTAGAAAATGCTTTCAATTCATGTCCAAGTTGAGGACGGCAGAGATTGGCTAGCTATTTATCAAATCCATTTCCTCTTTCTCTCCGGTACATAGCTAGACTCTATTCCTCAGGCTCCTTTATAGTTAGGTATGACAGAATTCTGTCTAATATTGTGTGAGTAAGAGTGATGTATGCCATCTCCAGGCCTGGCCTGCAAAACCTCCCCTGTGCTGCCCTCCATGCTCTTTCCCTTCTGCAGCTTTAGATGCCAATGTTGAAGGTGTTCAACCACATTACGTAGGACGCTGGATCCCTGAGTCACCACTTGGATGATAGCTACCCATTGATCATGAGTAAAAAACAAACTTCTTTGTCTTTAAACCACTGAGATATTCTGATACAGCATCTACAATTGCCTTAACTATGAAGTGATGAATACCTTTAGGGGTGAAGATGGTGAGGAGTAGTCAGACTCTACATATATTTAGCAGAGCAACAGGATTTCTCAAGAATTGGATGTGTTATTCCATATAAATATCTGGATAGTTTTTTAGATTTCAGAGAAAAATGTCATTGGAATTTTGATGGGGATTGCATTGAATTTGTATATCACTTTGGGTAGTATGGACATTTCCACAGTGTTGGTTCTTCCAATCCTAGAGCAGGGGATATCTTTCCATCTTCTTGTGTCCTCTTTAATTTCTCCCAGGAATAGTTTGTAGTTCTTTTTATAGAGATTTTTCACATCCTTGGTTAACTCTATTCCTAAGTATTTTATTTTTTGGTGGCTATTGTAAATGGGCAAGCTTTCTTGATTTCTCTTTCTGCATGTTCACTATTGGAGAATAGAAATGCTACTGATTTTTGTGTGTTGATTTTGTATCCTGTAACTTTTCTGAAGTCATTTATCAACTGCAAGAGTTTTTTTGTAGAGGCTTTAGGCTGTTCGATATATAGGATCATGTCATCTGCAAACAGGGACAGTTTGACTTCATCTTTTCCAATCTGGATGCCCTTTATTTCCTTGGAATAAAAAAAGACCATGCATAGCCAAAGCAATGCTGAGCAAAAAAATAAAACTGGAGGCATAGCACTATCTGACTTTAAACTATACAACAAAGCTGTAATAACCAAAACAGCATGGTACTGGCATAAAAACAGACGCACTGATCAATGGAATAGAATAGAGAATCCAGCAATCAGCCCACACGCCTCCAGCCATCTGATCTTTGACAAAGGCACCAAGCCAATACACTGGGGAAGAGACTGCCTCTTTATCAAATGGTGCTGGGAGAACTGGATATCCATATGCAGGAGAATGAAACTAGACCGATACCTTTCACCATACACTAAAGTCAACTCAAAATGGATTAAGGATTTAAATATACACCCTGAAACAATAAAACTTCTTAAAGAAAACATAGGAGAAACACTTCAGGAAATAGGACTGGACACAGTCTTCATGAATATGACCCCAAAAGCATGGGCAACCAAAGGAAACATAAAGAAATGGGATTATATCAAACTAAAAAGCTTCTGCACAGCAAAAGAAGCTATTAACAGAGTGGGAGAAAATATTTGCAAAATATACATCTGACAAAGGATTAATATCCAGAATATACAAGGAACTCAAACAACTTTACAGCAACAAAAAAGTAACCCAATTAAAAAATGGGCAAAAGAGCTAAATAGGCATTTTTCAAAGGAAGATATACAAATGGCCAACAGACACATGAAAAAATGCTCAACATCACTCAGCATTCAGGAAATGCAAATCAAAACCACACTGAGATACCATCTCACTCCAGTTAGGATGGCTAATATCCAAAAGACTGTGAATGATAAATGCTGGCAAGGTTTCAGAGAAAAAGGAACTCTCATACATTGTTGGTGAGACTGCAAAATGGTGCAGCCTGTATGGAAAATGGTATGGAGGTTCCTCAAACAATTGCAGATAGATCTACCATATAACCCAGCTATCCTGCTGTTGGGAATATACCCAAAGGAATGGAAATCATCAAGTTGAAGGTATACCTGTTCCCCAATGTTCATCGCAGCACTCTTTACAATAGCTAAGAGCTGGAACCAGCCCAAATGCCCATCATCAGAAGAGTGGATATGGAAAATGTGGTACATCTACAAAATGGAATACTACTCAGCTATAAAAAAGAATGAAATACTTCCATTTGAAGCAACATGGATGGACCTAGAGAGAATTATATTAAGTGAAACGAGTCAGGCACAGAAAGAGAAATATCACATGTTCTCACTTATTTGTGGGAGCTAAAAATAGACAAATAAATACACAAATAACCTGGAGGGGGAGGGAAGAAAACACAACAATTACGATTACTTGAAGTTGATCTGACACGTGAACAGATATGAAGTTGTTGGGAGGCAGGGGAAAGAAGGAGGCAGGAGGGAGGGAGGTTTCGGTAATTGGCCACAATAATCAACCACATTGTATATTGACAAAATAAAATAAATTTTTTTTAAAAAGGGATCTTTGGAACTGTTTATAAAATAAAGGTTTTACTATTCTTAAAAAAAAAAAAAGAATTGGATGTGGTATGGAAGTGAGAGAGGAGCATCAGATGATCTCAGTGTTTTTGTCTTGAACATTTGGAGGAAGGAGCTGCCATTTATTGAAATGGGAAAATTAGAAGAATAGTTCTGGAGGGCAGAAAATAAGGTGTATAATTTTGGACACATTAATATTGAGATGCCTGATGTTATCTTTATAACTATCCCATCATGTAAATATTACTATCTTATTTTTCAGATGAGGAAATAAGAGGTTTGGCAAGGCAAAATGATTTTCTCAAGGGAATAAGTTTTAGGACTGGAATTTTAATCCAAGTCTCTGTGACTCAGCACCCGAGTTAAGCTCTTAACCCCTGCAGTAAATGCCATTTCCCAGAATGTACCAGGAGAGCACATGTACCCAAATATATTAAGTTCCTTTAACAATAAAAAACTTCACACTGTGATGGCACTCTCTGATTTAGCTAATTTAAAGAAAAGAAGGGGAAGGGAAAGAAAAACAAGAGGAGAGGAAGGAGAGGAAATTTGACTATGGTATCTGAAAGGTACCTTTGAAAAGTGATTGAATTGTGAGGACCATGCTCTCACAAATGGATTAATCCATTCATAGAATAATGGATTAATGGTTTAGTGGGTTGTCACAGGAGGGGCACTGATGGCTTTATAAGGAGAGTAAGTGAGCATGTTAGAGAGCTCCTGACATCCTTGCCATGTGATTGCCCTGCCACCACAGTACTCTCCAGAGACTCCCGAGAACAAGGCCCTCACCAGATGTGTTCCCTGGACCTTGGACTTCCCAGCCTCCAAAACCGTAAGAGATAAATTTTATTTCTTTATAAATCACCCCATTTTAGGTACTCTGTCATTAGCAACAGAAAACAGACCAATATAAATGGACTAATATAGTGTCCTTATAGAAGAGACCCAAGAGAGCTGCCTTGCCTCTTCTGCCATGTGAGGATACAGCAAGAAGGCACCATCTATGAACCAGGAAATGGACCCTCACCATTGCCGAATCTGCTGGCATGTTGAGCATCGACTTTGTAACTTCTAGAACTGTGAGAAGTAAATTTCTGTTGTATATAAGTCACCCAGTCTATGGTATTTTGTTACAGAAGCCCTAATGGACTAACAGAGAGGTTGCAGGTTTTTAGAGAGAGGCCAGCTTGTGGCATGGGGGGCTGTGTCCAGCATGGCATGAAGCAATAATACTGTGTTGATAGACGGAGGCAACTCAGTAGATGAAGTTGCAAAACTTCCCCTTCTTCCTGGTAACTTACGCAGTTATACAGAGATTTTAAATGTTCCTGAGTGCCCTGGTGAGGTGATACAGAAGTAGTGAGAGCATGGTAGATTAGCTGAGTCTTGAAGTTGGAACAGTGAGGTTGCACAATGCAGGGACATGGATATTGCAAATCCAGAATCTGAATGTGAGTTCTAATAAATTATAAGCCAGAAAGAACTAGACATATCTCAACTGATTCTAGTCTAGAAGCCACACCAGATTAGCAATTTCATGACAGAAACCCGTGAAGACCTTCTGATAGTCTGCAGATCAGAGGTCACCCACAAAGTTGCTATCAGATTGTAAGCTGTCATTCTCCCAAACACAGGTAACATCTTGAGGATGAGTAAGAAGAAAGAAACGAAAAATCGATAAGACTGAGAAGTTACCTGAAATATCGTGAGTCATTCAAAAGAGACTTCAAATAGAAACATATTGAGAGACCATTATTTGGTATATTTAAAATCTACCACATTGTTTTCCACTGGGGTCAGGGTTCGTGTTGAAGATCTGATCAGTTATAGAAAAGCAAGGAAGGTTATTTTTAATTTTTTTTCCTTGTCCACTTAATTATCTATGCATGTAAATGGAGGGGCCTTTCCACCACTGCATTTTTATTCAAATGTTACTCTTTGTCTAAGTCTATAAAGACAAACATGTAAATAGAAATAATTCTCTGCTCCATTCTATTGACCAAAGAAATTTGAATTAATTTTTTTATTGGGTTTTGTGTTATTTTATTTTTGTTTTCATGTGTCAGCGAATTAAGGAGTCCTTTATGTACACCTCAGAGAGGGTTTCTAGCTAACTATGGCAGGCAGCATGTGAAATCAAAAATTCAAGAACTCATGAAAAAAATATACAAAGGAAGATCATGAACCATGGTGTGCTTGATGTCTGATACATTATGCCCCTCTCCACTAACTCATTTGTGATTACTATTGTTCAGACTCTTGTTTTTCTAGATTTTCTTGTTTTTGCTCCTGGAGCCCTGCCATGACTTTTTAGTTTTCTATTTGCCATGGGACCTTGTTTTTGGATCTGCTGTCAATCACATGGTGGGACTCCAATTTTCACCACCTCCTGTTCTTAGGGGAAAGAGAGCTTGAGACCATCTTTTAGGTCCTCTGTAAGAACTGAGTGAGAAATAACCTGTGCTACTCAGCCTCAAATCCTCTAGAATGGTTCTGCAGCAGTGGGAAGATCTTTCGAGAACTAGGTCCTATGGAGAAAAGCTTCAGAATTCCATGATCATAGTGGTTAGAACCTGGGAGTTCCATTTTCACAGGAATGGCAGCAACAACAAAAATAAAATTGTTAAGAAACACGAGCAATGAATAGATAAACAAAAACTGCCCTAAGTGCAAGAACTAGCCTTCAAAATTAAATAAAAATAGAAATACCTATCATCAAGCAGAAAAACAAACAGAAAGATTTTACATAAGGAAAATAAAGTTCTAACTATCTTATCTGAATAATAAACACACTATTGTGATGAAGAAAAATTCTGTTGTGGTGCTATTTACATTTGATACTGCCTTTAAAAAAAAAGGTATAAAAATTGTCACACATATGCAAAAATAGACAGGAAAGTGTAGTAAATCCCAAAGAACCTGTTACTTAAAAAATAAAATAAAAAGGCCTTCCCCCTGAGAAATGGAAATATGTCTGTGGTTTCTGAATTTTTTAATATTTGGGAAGTATCCCACTTATATGGTATTTGCAGCAAAAAAAAAAAAAAAAAAAAAATGGTTGTTATTACTATTAGTGTTAAGAAATCTAACCTCCTTTCTAGTCTTCATCTTCCGATTTGTTTTCCCTTTTCTGTGGGGCACAAGGAAAGCACCCAAGTAAGAGCAACTAACTCTGGAGCTCCTGCAGGGTCAGGCTGCAGTCCTGTATTTGCTATACAGCTGCACACCCTAGTTCTTTCTCCATCACATGGGGGCGATTAGCTACATCTTTCTGGAATTGTAGAATTCTGTTCCTTTCCTTCCAATCCTTCTTTAGGGTCTAAAATTTTAACCAAGTTCTAAGAATCCATTAGCAGATGTGCTGGCTCTATTGCATTGTAATACATATTACAATACATTGAGACATTCTACATCTTTCTCTGTTTAAGTAAACTCATCTTTTTTCTTCTAACTAGGCTAATTATAATAACAGCTAAGATGAGGGGTCTTTAAAACATTCATGGAAGAATTCATATTATCTATTAATTTAATTTTTTCATGAACTTTCTGAAGTACCCTCGTATTTATTGAAAATTGACTGCTTGCTATGTTCTTTAGGTGGGTTTTCCAACTTAATCCTCACATCAACCCTATGTAGTAGGTACTAATATTAGCTTCATTTTGCAATTGAGGAGATTGAGATATGGAGTCATCGATTACCTTATGCAAGATTTCAAGCCTACAGTATATGGCAGAGCTGCACTTTGAAACCAGGCAGGCTGACTCCAGGTCTTAATACAGTAGTGCCTACTGTAAAACACTGGGCTCCACACTTAATAAAAAGTCAACAACTGATAAACAAATGGTCTACCTACCTTTATTTTGTTTTTATTTATTTTTTGGCACCTAGCTTGTAAAGGGATCTGAACCCTTGACTTTGGTGTTATTAGCACCGTGCCCTAACCAAGTGAGCTAAGTGGCCAGCCCCACCTACCTTCAAATAACTTGTTTCTGAATTTTTATTATTTCTTGCTTTTAAATATTCTAAACACAACTCTATGGTTGGAGGTACAGTCTAAGCTTTCATAAATGGGACACTGATTAGTTCTTGCTAAAGTTTCTAGCACTACATATAATAATACATAACATACTGACAGGCTCCTAAGGGACTATGTTTTTGTTCTTGAAGACTTAGTAAATATTAACATTAATTTGAATCCAGAAAAAAAAACAAACATGTTGTTGTTTTCAAACATTAATAAAGCTTGAATATAATTCCTAGTGAAAATAAATAACTAATTGTTAGCCCTCCTTCAATAGGTGAAGAAGTTGTTTCTCTTCGGATCATTCATTCTTATTCATGTGCTGTTTTATATGTCAGGTTGCTCCAGCCCCAGTTTTGTAAAAAGGCTTCTTATTTCTTAGCCTTGATGGTAAAAATATAGACAGTTAATTCATCAAATATTTTTTGAGTGACTACTCAATGCTGAGTGGTCTCTCACTGGGGAGACAAACAATGAATAAACACAGCCTTTTACTCAAGTGTATATGAGAGAAGTCAGAGCAGGACGGATTAATAATTAAAGTACAATGTGTAAAGTGCTATAATGGAGGCATGTATGAGCTCTAAAGCATTAGAGTTGCACAAAGGAGAGAGGAAGGGAAGAACATAATCTACTCAAGGATTGAAGAATCAAGAAAAGACTGATTGAGAGAGAAGGCAGAAGCTGTTCTTTAATTGAAGGAAAGTTGAGTACTGATCAGAAGGAGGTAAGTGGTGGTGGGTGTATGATCAAGGGGGAATATTTTAGGACGATCATGAAAAAGGCATGGAAACCAAAGGACTCAGTGTATTCAGGAAATCACAAACAGATTGGTTGGCCTGGGACATCACATTTAAAATGCAAGCTGGTAGGAGAGGAAACTGAGAAGGCAAAGGTAGGTGAGCAGGTTCGTAGGAAGGGTGGTGTTGGCCTGCTGATGGATATGTGATCTACACTGTTGCTGCTAATAAAGAATTTAAGGGAGATGATCTTTGATTTTAAAAGACAGCTCTAGCAGCAGTATTAACAGTGATTCTGGGGTGTAGAGAGAGACCAGTTATGCCAGAGGCCAAGTCTAGGCTTGACATAATTTTCAGCATTTAAAGATCACCTTGCAGGCCAGTACTTAAAAGACAGGTAATGCCATAAATCATACTTGTCTACTCAGAACCCCAAACAGCACATGCTTTCCATATGTATTAACTAACAATGCAGACTGTCCCACATATGAGAAAAGAGAATTGGGCATATTCCTTTAAATAAAAGAATAAAACATGCATGAAAATCTTTATATGAAACTGTGTCTTATTTTTGTAACTACATGAAGGCAATATCACAGGTTATCACAAATTATAACTTTAGTTTTGTGGAACATCAAAATCATATTACGATCTCCAAACGGATTAATACATAATTCAACATTGAATCCTGTCTTGATACTCACATGCTATCTGACAATATTAAACTATAAATTTTGAAAGATACCCTTCCATTTTTCTCTAAAGTTATTTACCTAGCTAAAGGAAGTCACTATTTCCACTGCTAAAAAATAAAATAAAATAAAAATAAATAAATAAATAAAAATACATGGACTTTCATCCGAGGGAAAAGTGCATTCTTATTCTAAATCCTAGCCAAGCAGCCCCATGAGTAAAGCCCAAAGACTGCCTGCCATTTCTTCTTTTACCTGCAGGCTAAGTTTTCATAGATTTAACTAGAAGCCTTCAACTGTATCTTATCACCAGATTGTTATCAGAAAAATTCACAGTTAGAAGCACTGGAAAATGATTTCAAGATACAGTTCTATGGGTAAGAAAAAAGTAAGTTTTTCTATTTTGGAACAACTAAAATGTGTTTATGGAACATTACATGGAAATAATCATATATCATACAGTAGATTAAGAGATGAAGTTATGTGCCAAGACTAGGAACAGTGAGATCAGAGCTTGAAAAGTCTTAGACTAGCACAGTAGGCAGCAACCTTGTGTTTTACTTTTTCATTTCCCAGATGCCTAGATAATGTAGTTTATTTACAATAGAACAAGGTTATCCTACAGGGACAAAGTAAGAAAGAAACAGGAAGGAATGATTTGAAGGTTGGTGAGGGGCCGGGGCAGGATGAGAAAGGGTAGAGGTCTTGGTGGAAAATACAGATGTGTACAGAAGGACTAGAAGAAGAGGATGAGTATGGAGTGGGTAGGTCTCCTTGGAGAAGGGACTAAACAGAATGGAAATGCAAATACATATCCAAAGCCAGCCCAGCAGATGAGGGTATGTTTGTGGCAACATACAATGTCATGCACCCCTCTTCTAGAAATGCTGCTAAATGTCAAATGGGTTTTCTGGAGGCTGGCTGTCAAAGAATTTAGATGTAGATTCAAGTCCAACTAATGTTTATTGGGGGCCAGATATCTTGCAGTGCTTCAAATAGTTTAATTCATAAATTAAGTTTTGAAAATAATTCCCTGAGGTACATATCAAATCAATCAGTTTTATAGATTAGAAAACTGAGTTGGGAGGGGATTACAGACTAACCTAAGATCAAAGAGATGATCGTTATAGGAGTCTGGATTCAAACCCAGTACCCTCTTCCAGGTGAATTCAGCACTTCTCAAGTCTTCCCTCTGAAGGGGCTGCCTCTCACTGCCCCATTCCTGTCCTGTGACTCAGTGAAAACAGAAGTTGCAAAACACACACTGTCAGGGTGAATGGCAAGGCCGGCGTTCCATTCGCCAAGTCTTAGGAAGCAAGCTGGAGCCAGTAGGTAACAACGAAAAGGGCCAGATATAGTAGAACTAGGAAGGATTAAGAGATGAGTTCGCTTCCAGATGGTGTTCGGTTCCCAGCTTGGTGTGGATGTGCTTGCTGGTTCTGCTCTTCTCCCACCTCTGCAGCTCTTGGGATTTAGGAAGCAACACAGACGCAGCTCTGAAAGCTCTGCCTGGCACACTGGAGTCCAGAAACCAAATACTGAGAAAGACGGCTTGACAAATATTGCTCATTTAAGAGTCTGGTCTGACCTAGACCAAGTTTAACCAAGGTATGTTTTGAGAACAGTTAAAAAATTCACTTTAACAATAGTAATGACAGTGGTAGTAGTAGTAGTGGTGGTTTAGTAGTGGGAGTAGTAGTAGCTCACACATACATAGTGGTTACCATATAAAGCCTGTTCTAAGTGCTATATGCATATTGATGTAACTCCTACAACTCCATGAAGTAGGCACTATTATTATCCCCATTTTATAGATAGGAAAACCAAGAAAAAGAGTAATTGAGTAACTGCCTAAGTCACATAACTAATACCTAGCAGACCCAAGATTTCCACCTAAGTTGTCTGGTTCTAGAATCTGCATTCTCAACCATTAAGCTATACTGATAATAGCAATAATAACTTTGTAAAAATCTGGCATTGATTAAACTCTTATTAACTTTTCAGATGCTTTACATTGAGTATTTTGTTTAGTCTTCCTGACAATCCTCTAAGCTGGATATTACTGTAATCCTCATTTCTATAAATGAAGAAACTTGCAGTTTAAGTATGTCGAATAGCTTGGTATGGAGTTGTAGAGCTCTAAGGAGGAGGGGTGGGATTTAAACCTAGGTAGTGTAAATCTAGAGTTGAGACCCTTAAATATGCCTCTTTTAACCACAAGCTTTGTAGACACATTATCTGAGTAATCAACAAGATGTCATTGCCTATCAATTGTATGTTTAGCATGACTTCCCTGGAGGACACAGACATATAAGACATAATATCTTAATGTGATTGGAAAGACACTGAAATAACAGCATAAAGGCCAATGGGCACTTTGAAGTGAGAATGGGATACTAACAGTGAATGCTGTAGGAATTGGGAGGAAGAGGTGATGAATGAGGGACAGCCAGGATCTGTGAAGACAGCAGGGAGGAGGCTGCATGCTCTTTCTACTGGTTCATTCACTTAAACTGGGTTGACCCCCAAATTGAGTTAAATTTGTCAAAAGGCAGTGGGACAATCCATTTGGTTCAATTTCCTCTAGCATGGATTCTAGTAGCCCTACATTTATACATTGTTGATGATAAAATCAGGGTAATTAGCATATCTATCAGAAGTACATATCTTTAAAAATACTACCATGGTGATTTTTAAGATCCCTAGTAATCTGCTTCAAATCAGTCTGTACAACGCACCAATAATCTATACAAACTTCGGTTTCTTTCCAGATATTAAAAACCTTAGTAGGTGGCTGATAATAGCTGTCAGGCTTTCTTGCCAGAGGCGAGGCCCCAACAGGAAGGAATAGGGACAAAAAGGCAAAAATGATAGCACGCCCCTCTCCATAGCTAGTCATGATGCCTGAAAAAAACAAACCTGCATTTTATAAGCTTCAGTATTTTCATGTCATTTAACTATATTTCATAAGTCATTCAACAGCATAGTTATATGTCATCCAACAGTGTTTTTAACTTTTTATCCAAATAGTTTGCTATCTGATTTGACCTTTTTATTTTACATGTTTAAAAAGAAAACTTTCAGGGCTGACCCCGTGGCTCACTTGGTAGAGTGCGGCGCTGGGAGAGCAGTGGCACTGGGAGTGCCGAGGCCACGGGTTTGGATCCTATATAGGGATGGCTGGTGCACTGAGCATGGTGCAGGCGACACCAAGCCAAGGGTTGCGATCCCCTTACCGGTCACAAAAAATAAAAATAAATAAAAAGAAAAAAATAAAATAAAAAGAAAACTTTCAGGTGAAACTTCTTTGATTATACATTTTGAACCCAGGATTTAAATATGTCCAGCAGTCAGAAGTGTCCCAGAAGGCAACGAGATTCATGCCCCTATATTTCATAACTTCATGTTCAAATTCTACAGCTAACCTAAGTATGTTTTTTCCATGAGGGTAATTAAATATTGTCACAGTGGCTACATCTACTTGAAATAATTTCTTTGACTTGGAGTTCATTACCATGTCTTCAGTGAGGTTAACACAGTGTTCAACTTCCAGGAAGCCCAGATTTCCATACATGTATTTTATGGTTTTAATATAAAACAAGTTTTAATCATAAAGTAAGTGTACTTTTATTTTATTTATTTTATTTTATTTTATTTTTTAAAAGATGACCGGTAAGGGGATCTTCACCCTTGACTTGGTGTTGTCAGCACCACGCTCACCCAGTGAGCTAACCAGCCATCCCTATATGGGATCCGAACCCGTGGCCTTGGTGTTATCAGCACCGCACTCTCCCGAGTGAGCCACAGGCCGGCCGGTAAGTATACTTTTAAACAGAAGAGGCTCAGCTTTTCAAATTGCAGAGTTCTTTTTATTACTGCAGTAGGGCATTCTCCTGAAATCTGCCTAGTTACGGGGCCTGGTTTATGGTTGGAGACAATAACATAGGAGAAGAAAAAGAGAGAGGGAGACAAAGTTTATACTAACGTTTAGATGGTTGGTTGCAGCAATCTTCCACTGTGGGTTTACAAAACAGAGCTCTTTGCCTAAGCCCATTACTTTTGTCTATTTATATCTACACCTGGAGGTATATCTATATCTATCTAGAGTTATAGTTTTATTAAAGAGATCTTTCTTGGGTTTCTATTGAAATTTTTTTTTTTTTTTTTTTTGTCTTTTTTGTGACCAGCACTCAGCCAGTGAGTGCACCGGTCATTCCTATATAGGATCCGAACCCGCGGCGGGAGCGTTGCCACGCTCCCAGCGCTGCACTCTCCCGAGGGCGCCACGGGCTCGGCCCTCTATTGAAATTTTTTAAAAAATTATGCATATACCTAATTCCTAATTTGGGGGCATCATTTCACAAAGCAAAAGTTTGAGCTTTCCGAGAATTTCTCTTTGCAAGAACACAGTACCAACACTGTTTCATCTCATTCGGATCTCAACCCAGCCGTGGGATCCTTTGATGCCAAGTAAAAGAAGTGCTTCAAAATGCAAAAAGGTTCTCCCTCTCTTGGTTTATTTACTTCTTTTCTCTATTTTCTTTCTGGCCGGCTCTGATCTTGGAGATGGCTGATTCGGGAGAAGGATGATTTCAAGCTGCTGTCAGGCCAATTGCATGAAAAAAGAAGAATTAAAGCGTTCTCCCTTCAAGATGATTGATTCTGTGGCTCCACATTCATCATCTGGTTCATCATCACCAACTCTTCTCAACCCGTGGCAGGGTGACCTCGTTAGCGCTGCCTGTGGCCCTCCTGCCACCGCAGGCGCCTGGAGGCTCGCGTGTGTGGTGTGGGTTAATGAGGGTCTGAGTCATCGCGTTTGGAGCTCACTTTGCCAGCCATCAGGAACAGAAGAGCTAGAAAAAGGCCCAGGGTCCATATCAGACATGCCACATTGACTAAAGGGGAATGTCCTCATTGTCCTGGTGAGATCATCCGCGGGACCTTTGCTGAATCATTGTCAAACAGCTGTAAGAGCCTGAGACCATGGTAAGTTCCCATACTGTCTGGAGGCCAACTCATCATCCAAGACCTGCTTTGCAGACTGCAGTGTGCACATCCTCAGCAGGGACAGTAGCAGAGTAACACAGCACGCTGCCCTGGGGCAGCTTTCTTATTTTAATGGAAAATTTAAAATCTTTTTTTTATTGCAGTGGGCTGGTTAGGGGATCCAAACCCTTGGCCTTGGTGTTATAACAGATTTAAAACCTTTTATAGAAAACTAATGGTCATGCTCAGTGTCGCATGGCAAAATTGGGTAAATTTTAATGTTGAAATAAAGACACTTCAAAAACATGCTGCACTTGAGGCAGGCTTTCAGAGTCCCTCTTGTAAACTCCCCTACCATCTCAGACTTTCCCACTCCCCTGCTGCTCCAGCACTTCAGTGGGAAAGTTTGAACAGAACTTCCTAAGACAGTATTTTTCAAATGTGGGTCAGGAACCATGAGTGGGTTGTGAAAATAAATTTAGTCACTACCAACATTTTTAAAAAAATGAAATAAAATAGAACATCCAGTGTGCCATGAAATACATTCTTTATTGGGGATAGTGATAAAAAATGTTTTAAAGCTGCTGCCCTAAGTGATTAATTTCAGTAACCTCTTTCTATAGATAAAATAATCATTAAAAAAGAATCCTGGAGATGATTACAACAAATATTTTATAATGACTGATATGGGCCACATCTGATGATTAATAAGAGTGATTAGAAATAATGTGTTTACCTTAAACCCAGCCTTTTTACCTCATTATTTTTTCCTGAAGCAACCTCCAGAGTCTCCATGGTGGAGAATATATAACTGAGATTCAGGACATGGTGGGGTGTGTGTGTGTATGTGTTTTTACATGAAATTTATCTGGCTTTAGGGAGAGGAAAACACGTTGCTAGAAAATGAAATCTTTGGATACAGTTCTTTATTTCAAGGCTTTTCAGTTACACGGCTTCTTTAAAAAGTTTGACATGTAAAATTATTTGGATATTGCTATCCAAATCATGTCTTTTATTTTCCCAATGTCCTGCTTATCTGTGTATTTTTTTCAGCCTGTGCGTATAACCCCAATGCTCGGAGCATTGCTTTATGTTCAAATCACCCATTTCTATAACTTTTGCCTTTATTGATTTGTTTTCTTTTCCCTATTTTTAATGCTGCCTTTGAGATTAAAGTCATTTTTCTTCTGCAATAGTAGGTGAACATTGACTCTGCTGTTCAAAAATAGAAATTTTGATAAGGAAAACAAAAACACCGTTAACTACATAAAATGTGTGTGTGTTTATATAAACCTATTTAGAGAGCAATGTAACATAAACATGGTCTCCCTCTCATAAAAACAAAGGTTATATTGCTAGAACCGAAATGGTATAAATAATAGCTAAAATTTATTGAGCGCTTACCACGTACCTAGAATTGTGCTAAGCACTTCAGAGGTGTTATCTCATTTAATGCTCACAGCAACCTTAACAAGAGGCATTCATATTATTCCCATTTTTCTGAAGCTGAAACTTAGACTCACAGAAGTTAGGTAGTTTTCCCAAAGTGTCATAAGTAATGGGGATCAAGGATTCCAGAGAGGAGGTCTAACTCCACTGGTCTTGTTCTCCATCACTGACCCCTTGCTAAGACTTTAAAATCACTGTATTCTGCTACTATAGACTTATGCCTCCTTTACAAAATAAATAAACACAAACAGCAGGTAATATTTCTTGTATTTATTCACACATTTATTCATTCAATTCAACAAATATTTACTGACTGCCTACCATATGCTAGGATCTATGCTAGGTGCTAGGAATACACTGATCAGTGGAATCAGAGAAAATAAATCTACAGTGCAAAGTAAAATATGTAAAGATATACGAAGGTACTTCAAAAAATTCAAGGAAAAATAAAATTGAAAGATAATATGAATCTTTTCATGAACTCTTTGAAGTACCCTTGTATATTTCCCAGGCTCAATTCCAATCATAGTTCTCTGTGAGCTAAATAAGTGATTGGGGAAAAAATGGGGAAAAGAGGAACATTCTGTGAAGTCAATTTTAGGAGCCTTAATAGCAGCACTTTCACAGTGTGTCACAAATTAATGTTGCTACCAGCATCCGGTTATTTTCTAGACATTGTTCCTAAAAAAGAACTATGAATGTGATGGAATTTTACAGACTATTTGCTTAGCTTTATTACTATACTGAAGTGGCTGATAAACTAGCTAATTTTTTAATCATGTCCTGTTGCATTGTCTAGGAGAGCTTAGAATGTGGTAGTAGCTGCAGCCACAGCACCTGCAAAGATGATGGTATTTAGGAGGAAAAGGACATTGGTGAGCTCCTAGTATGATTCTTCTAAGTAGCATGGGTTCCTTCACCATAAAACACATGCCCACTTGGTTCTTCTTGGTTCTTCTCCACTTCACCACCATTCAAAGGTGCACAATCCTAGTCATATAACCAATCAACCTAGACACATTGTTGTCACAAGAAGGCTTCAGCATTGTCAGGCTGGTGCCGAGTGTGAGGAGCAGAGGGCATGTGGCCTCCAGCATCAGCCGGCCTAGGGGCCACTTCAGCTCTGCCTCCCCTTTAATAGCCATATGACTTTCAGCAAGTTGCCAAACCTATATTTAATCTTTAAATCCTCATGAAACATTTCAGCCACACAAAAATGTGCAGAGAGTGATATAATGACTACTGATAGGCTCAATTCCCAGATTAAAAATAAAACATACAAATAGAGCAGAAGACTCCATGTGTATTTCTGTCTGATCTCCTTGCCCTCCACCAGAAAAGAACCATCCTGAATTTGATGTTTATCATTTCTGCCCATATCCTTAAACATTAACTACACAGGTATTTATATCTAGGCAATACGAGCTATTGTTTGTCACGTTTTGAAAAAAGTACATAAATTCTATTATACTGTTACTATCCTCTCTCACTTGTATTTTTCCTTTGACATTATGTTTGGGAGATTTAGTTATCATATAATCTCTTCAAGTTTTAGTTTCCTCATCTATAAAATGAGTGCAGTAGACACACTGCATAAAGTTGTGACAATCTTAAACAAAATAATGTGTGAACATGCATGACACACAGTACTTGGCACATTGGAGATACTCAAGAGAATGTCATTGCCTTTCCATCCTGACTGAAACAGTATCTACATCTGGCATCTAAGAGGAAGCAGCCACTCTGCTTGCTCAGCCGTCATGTCTGCATTACGGTTTGCCACCAAACATTTCCACTGGCGTCAAAATGGCCCCCCGGGGGACAGGGGAGCTGATTATAGGCATTAGCATCTAATGTTCGCCAAGAGGACCCAGCCTAAGTGTGCTTCTTTTCATAGTTATAGTCATAATTTCCTTGTGGTTCTTCAAAATCAGGGTAACATTTCTGAATATGGGAAATATAAGAGTAACATACAAGTGTGTTTTATTCATGGAACACTCTGAAAATTCTACGTTAATCATCTCTGATGAAGATATTACACAAACAGAAACAAATGGCAGTGTAATTTAATATACTCCACTTCTATTTTTTTCTCACTCTATTCTTTCCACCCTGTTGTATACAATTCCTTATTTTTGTTATTTTGTATTTAATTGTTTCTGCTAAAGCAAACATATTGCAGAATTGCCAGTTATCTTATAAATATTCAAATTATGCATTGCTTTAATTGAGAGGTTTTTAGTTTTTCTGGAAACCCAACAAATTTCAATCATTCACACTATAAAAATGTGGTAGTTTAGAAATCTTTGAATAATTTTCCTGAGTTTTAGGTTTCTTCTAACATTTGGCCTAATGTTGGCTGAGGGCACGCATGTCTACATAATGTCAAAACACATGGTAATTCAATCATTTCAGTAAAAATTGCTGTCAATTTGTAAGAGGGAAAAAAATCAAACTAATTTTTGAGCTTTGTGCAGGGTAAACAACTGGTTTATTAATGAAATATTTTTCTTTCCTTCAGATTATTTATTTGTTGTGTAAATGTAGACACAATTGCAGAGAATACAAATATTTGCTTGCAGTAAACACATTAAAAAAGAGATATCTCACAATCTCAATGCAGCAAAATGTGTTGAATTGCATACTAGCAGTAAATGTTTGGTGGGAGGAATAGAGTTTATATGCCAAAGGTTTATTATTTTCCAATCGAACTTGACTTCTATGTACAAGCCAGCACCAAGCCTTTAATGTGAAATAGTGAATGGCGATCGTGTGTAAGTCTGATTAATAATCTATCACTCCATCTTATTAAAGAAGATGAGGTTGGTTATCTGCTAAAGGGAACTACTAGATCTCTAAATTATACATATAGGCCAAGGAGCTAATTGATAAAAAGACAATGCTTAAAGCATCAATTGATAGTTCTTTTCTTGAAACAAGCTCAGCCCAAGATAGATTTACAAAAATCCATAAAGAATTAGTATTACAAAGCTGTGATCTTTGCATAATTCTTGTTCCTTTTTGTAATTATGATATAGTACACAATTGCTAAGGAGGTGTTAAAAAATGTCTTATTTAGAAGATGTTATTCATCAAAAGTGGTAAGAGCTATCTGCAAATATTTATTTGACCTTAATATCTATAACTGAAAATTCAGTTAAGATTGGTTAACTTGACTCCAAGACCTCAAACAGCTGATGAGATGAAATTATTTTCAATAACTGGACAGGTTTCTTCAAACCCCTGCCTTCCCCCTGCTCTGTCCCGCCCAAATACATCATTTCCTTAGAAAAATTCAAATGGGATCAGAATTTATGTGTAATAAATATCTCAGATATTGTTTAAACATGTAATTATATGAAAATGAAGCCAGTGATTTTGGATAGATTCGTAGTAGTTGGCAACACAAAATGATCCTAGTTTTCTAAAAAGTTAACATCACATTTATCATTAATGCTGATAATCCAGAGATAACTGTAAATTCCATGGGTCATACAGGCATTCCTCACTTCACACAGTAGTGTGGGATAGTAAGAAAACTGTGTGAGCTGAAATATGCAAGACTATATTAATAATCAGTGAGAAAATTATGATTTTTCTGTGGCCTTTACAACTTTTTGTCAAAACATTAACATTATTGTTAATGTTCCTATTAATGTTATATTCATCTTACTGTTGGTTAAAAATATATAAGAAAAAAAGCAGTAAAACAAATATTTAGTATGCTGCAATTTAAAATATTAGAAATATTGAAAACTAAAAGTGTTATTTCTTTGTAAAAAAGAAAAACTTATCAAGATTAGTTTGAAGTGTACTAGTCTTGCTCTTGTTCTATACCTCACAAGACAGAGCAAGCGTTGTTTCCATGACTCCACTGATTGTCATACACCTTTCTTTTTTTTTTTTTAATTTAATTTTATTTTATTTTTTAATTTATTTATTTTTTTTATTTTATTTTGTCGATATACATTGTGGCTGATTATTGCTCCCCATCACCAAAACCTCCCTCCCTTCTCCCTCCCCCCCCAACAATGTCCTTTCTGTTTGCTTGTCGTATCAACTTCAAATAATTGTGGTTGTTATATCTTCTCCCCACCCCAGTTTTTGTGTGTGTGTGTGTGTGTGTGTGAATTTATATATTAATTTTTAGCTCCCACCAGTCAGTGAGAACATGTGGTATTTCTCTTTCTGTGCCTGACTTGTTTCACTTAATATAATTCTCTCAAGGTCCATCCATGTTGTTGCAAATGGCAGTATTTCATTCGTTTTTATAGCTGAGTAGTATTCCATTGTGTAGATGTACCACATTTTCCGTATCCACTCATCTGATGATGGGCATTTGGGCTGGATCCAACTCTTGGCTATTGTAAAGAATGCTGTGATAAACATTGGGAAACAGGTATACCTTCGACTTGATGATTTCCATTCCTCTGTGTATATTCCCAACAGTGGGACAGCTGGGTCGTATGGTAGATCTATCTGCAATTGTTTGAGGAACCTCCATACCATTTTCCATAGAGGCTGCACCATTTTGCAGTCCCACCAACAATGTATGAGAGTTCCTTTTTCTCCGCAGCCTCGCCAGCATTTATCGTTCATAGTCTTTTGGATTTTAGCTATCCTAACTGGGGTTAGATGGTATCTCAATGTGGTTTTGATTTGCATTTCCCGGATGCTGAGTGATGTTGAGCATTTTTTCATATGTCTGTTGGCCATTTGTATATCTTCCTTAGAGAAATGCCTACTTAGCTCTTTTGCCCATTTTTTAATTGGGTTGCTTGTTTTCTTCTTGTACAGTTGTTTGAGTTCCTTATATATTCTGGATATTAATCCTTTCTCAGATGTATATTTTGCAAATATTTTCTCCCACTCTGTTGGTTGTCTTTTAACTCTTTTAATTGTTTCTTTTGCTGTGCAGAAGATTTTTAGTTTGATATAATCCCATTTGTTTATTTTTCCTTTGGTTGCCTGTGCTTTTGGGGTCGTATTCATGAAGTCTGTGTCCAGTCCTATTTCCTGAAGTGTTTCTCCTATGTTTTCTTTAAGAAGTTTTATTGTTTCAGGGTGTATATTTAAATCCTTAATCCATTTTGAGTTGATTTTAGTATACGGTGAGAGGTATGGATCTAGTTTCATTCTCCTGCATATGGATATCCAGTTATCCCAGCACCATTTGCTGAAGAGGCAGTCCCTTCGCCACTGAATAGGCTTGGTGCCTTTGTCAAAGATCAGATGGAAGTAAGTGTGTGGGTTGATTTCCGGATTCTCTATTCTATTCCATTGGTCAGTGTGTCTGTTTTTATGCCAGTACCATACTGTTTTGGTTATTATAGCTTTGTAGTATAGCTTAAAGTCAGGTAGTGTTATGACTCCAGCTTTATTTTTTTTGCCCAGCATTGCTTTGGCTATGCGTGGTCTTTTATTGTTCCATATAAATGTCTGAATAGTTCTTTCCATTTCTGAGAAAAATGTCTTTGGAATTTTGATGGGGATTGCATTGAATTTCTATATCACTTTGGGTAGTATGGACATTTTCACTATGTTGATTCTTCCAATCCAAGAGCATGGGATATCTTTCCATCTTCTTGTATCCGCTCTAATTTCTCTCAGCAGTGGTTTGTAGTTCTCATTATAGAGATTTTTCACCTCCTTGGTTAACTCAATTCCTAAGTATTTTTTTTTTTTGGTGGCTATTGTAAATGGGCAGGCTTTCTTGATTTCTCTTTCTGCATGTTCACTATTGGAGAAAAGAAATGCTACTGATTTTTGTGTGTTGATTTTGTATCCTGCTACTGTGCTGAAATCATTTATCAATTCCAACAGTTTTTTTGTAGAGGTTTTAGGCTGTTCGATATATAGGATCATGTCATCTGCAAACAGGGACAGTTTGACTTCATCTTTTCCAATCTGGATGCCCTTTATTTCCTTCTCTTCTCTGATTGCTCTGGCTAGTACTTCCAACACTATGTTGAGTAGGAGTGGTGAGAGTGGGCATCCTTGTCTAGTTCCTGTTCTTAAAGGAAAAGCTTTCAGCTTTTGCCCATTCAGGATGATATTGGCAGTGGGTTTGGCATATATGGCTTTAATTATGTTGAGATACTTTCCCTCTATACCTAACCTATAGAGGGTCTTTGTCATGAATGAGTGCTGAACTTTATCAAATGCTTTTTCAGCATCTATAGAGATGATCATATGGTCCTTGTGTTTGAGTTTATTAATATGGTGTATCACATTTATTGATTTGCGTATGTTGAACCAACCTTGCATCCCTGGGATGAATCCCACTTGATCGTGATGAATAATTTTACGTATGTGTTGCTGTATTCTGTTTGCTAGTATTTTAGTGAGGATTTTTGCATCTATATTCATCAAGGATATTGGCCTGTAGTTTTCTTTTTTGGTTATATCTTTACCTGGTTTTGGTATCAGGATGATGTTTGCTTCATAGAATGAGTTTGGGAGATTTGCGTCCATTTCAATCTTTTGGAATAGTTTGTAAAGAATTGGTGTCAATTCCTCTTTGAATGTTTGGTAAAATTCTGCTGTGAATCCATCTGGTCCTGGGCTTTTCTTTGTTGGGAGCCTTCTGATAACAGCTTCAATCTCCTTTATTGTTATTGGTCTGTTCAAATTTTCTACGTCTTCACGGTTCAGTTTTGGGAGCTTGTGTGTGTCCAGAAATTTATCCATTTCCTCCAGATTTTCAAATTTGTTGGCGTATAGTTGTTTATAGTAGTCTCGAATGATTCCTTGTATTTCAGATGAATCAGTTGTAATATCGCCTTTTTCATTTCTCATTTTTGTTATTTGAGTCTTCTCTCTTCTTTTTTTTGTTAGCCATGCTAATGGTTTGTCAATTTTATTTATCTTTTCAAGAAACCAACTTTTTGATTCGTTGATCTTTTGAATTGTTTTTTGGTTTTCAATTTCATTCAGTTCTGCTCTGATCTTAATGATTTCTTTCCGTCTGCTAAATTTAGGTTTGGATTGTTCTTGTTTTTCTAGTTCTTTAAGGTGAAGTGTTAGGTAGTTCACTTGCCATCTTTCTATTCTTCTGAAGTGAGCGTTTAATGCAATAAATTTCCCCCTCAATACTGCTTTTGCAGTATCCTACAGGTTTAGGTATGATGTATCATTGTTTTCAATAGTTTCAATAAATTTTTTGATTTCCTGCTTGATTTCTTCTTGGACCCATATGTCATTAAGTAGAATGCTGTTTAATTTCCATGTGTTTGTATAGTTTCCAGAGTTTCGTTTGTTATTAAGTTCTAGTTTTAATCCATTGTGGTCTGAGAAGATACATGGGATAATTCCAATTTTTTTGAATTTATTGAGACTTGATTTGTGACCTAATATGTGATCTATCCTGGAGAATAATCCATGTGCTGATGAGAAAAATGAATATTCTGAGGTTGTTGGGTGGAATGTTCTGTAGATATCTGCCAATTCCAATTGGTCTAGAGTCTTATTTAGATCTTGTGTTTCTCTACTGATTCTTTGCCTAGATGATCTGTCTAATATTGACAGTGAGGTGTTCAGGTCCCCTGCTATTATGGTATTAGTGTCTATTTCCTTCTTTAGGTCTAATAGAGTTTGTTTTATAAATCTGGCTGCTCCAACATTGGGTGCGTACATATTAATGATTGTTATCTCTTCTTGATGGATCAGTCCTTTTATCATTAAGTAGTGTCCCTCATTGTCTCTTTTTATGGTTTTTAGTTTAAAGTCTATTTTGTCCGATATAAGAATAGCTACTCCAGCTCGTTTTTCTTTTCTGTTTGCATGGTAAATCTTTTTCCATCCTTTCACTCTTAGTCTGTGTGAATCTTTATGGGTGAGGTGGGTCTCTTGTAGGCAGCATATAGTTGGGTCCTGCTTTTTGATCCAGTCAGCCAGTCTGTGTCTTTTAATTGGGGAATTTAAGCCTTTTACATTAAGAGTTGTTATTGAAAGGCGTTGATTTATTCCTAGCATTTTATTGGTTGTTTGGTTGTCTTAGGTGTCTTTTGTTCCTTGCTTTCTGATTTACTGTTTGGTTTCTGTGTTTGTTCGTTCCTTAGGGTGTAGATAGTGTTTTTGTTAGCTTGTTTTCTCTTCATGAATGCCACTTTTATTATACTAGCGGGTTTAGATTTTTCTTGGGTTTTTATGGCAGTGGTAGTTATTTTTCAGGAACCAAACCCAGTACTCCCTTGAGGATTTCTTGTAAGGGTGGTCTTGTGGTAGTGAACTCCCGCAGTTTTTGTTTGTCTGAGAAATATACTATTTGCCCCTCATTTCGGAAGGATAGCCTTGCAGGGTAGAGTATTCTTGGCTGGCAATCTTTGTCTTTTAGTATTTTGAAAATATCATCCCATTCCTTTCTAGCTTTTAGGGTTTGTGATGAAAAGTCTGATGTTAGCCTGATTGGGGCTCCCTTATAGGTGATTTGACGCTTCTCTCTTGCAGCTTTTAAGATTCTCTCTTTGTCTCTGAGTTTTGCCAATTTGACTATGACATGTCTTGGAGAAGGTCTTTTTGGGTTGAATACACTTGGAGATCGTTGAGCTTCCTGGATCTGAAGATCTGTGATTTTTCCTATACCTGGGAAATTTTCTGCCACTATTTTGTTGAATATGTTTTCAATGGAATCTCCATTTTCCTCCCCTTCTGGAATACCCATGACTCGGATATTTGATTGCTTAAGGTTGTCTGATATCTCTCTCAGATTTTCTTCAATGTCCTTGATTCTTTTTTCTTTCTTTTTGTCTGCTTGTGTTATTTCAAACAGCCCATCTTCAAGTTCAGAGGTTCTCTCTTCAACTTCGACAAGCCTGCTGGTTAAACTCTCCGTTGTGTTTTTTATTTCGTTGAATAACTTCTTCAGTTCAGCAAGTTCTGCTACATTTTTTTTCAGGACATTGATTTCCTTGTACATTTCCTCTTTCAGATCCTGTATACTTTTCCTCATTTTATCATGATGTCTAGCTGAGTTTTCTTGTATCTCATTCAGTTTCCTTAGAATTATCACTCGAAATTCCTTATCAGTTATTTCAAGGGCTTCTTGTTCTATAGGATCTAGAGTTTGAGATTTATTAACTTTTGTTGGTGTACTTTCTTGATTTTTTGTATTTCTGGTATCTTTTTTTTGGTGTTTATTCATTGTGGCAGGGGGTTTCACAGTCCACCAGTTTGAGACTAATGACTAACTAGGATGTTGCTGTGGTTGCCAATTTCGTATGGCTCCCTCCGTGACTGCTCAGTTGGCCTCTAGTGCCTTGTGTGTGTGGTTGCCTCGGGTCTTGGGCTTCTCCGGGGAGCCACCTTTCTGGTCAGCTTGGACTCTGCTGGGCTGGTGGATCACATACCCCAGGGTGTGTGATCTCTGTTGAGCTTTCACTTCCTGTGCAGGACTTCTCCCTGTTCCGTGTGCTCTGGCCCAGGCTGTTAGATCGTGCATTGGTGACCCCACCGGGTGTGTCGTTTCTGTCGAGTCTCCGCCTCCCTGGCCGCACGTCTCCCCACTCTGTGCGCACTGTGCTGGGCTGGGGCGTGTCTTCTGCACCCCTCGTCTATCAGCTGGGCCTTCAAGACCCTGCTCGGCACCGCCTCGCCCAGGAAGTCTACCAGGTTTCTGCTAGGCACAGACGACTGGTCTCTCTGGGTGCCTTTGTAGCACTATGTAGATCTTTCTCGGGTCTTGTTCACCTTTTATCCCCCCAGTATAAACCGAGTCTAGCACCCACCTGCAGCCTGGTCTCCAGCAGGTTCAAGCGGGCCTGGGAACTCTCCTACCACACTATTCCCAACCAGAAATTCATTAGGCTTTTTTCCAAACTGGTGGCCGCAGAGATGGTATCTGCCTCCCAGTAACAGGGAGTTTACCTGGGGCCGGAGTCCAGGGTGTGGTGGAGTGACAGTCGGCCCGCCCATACTTCCTTGCCCTCCTTACACTGGCCAGGGATGCCCACTGCCACCAGCCCCACCAGAGAACCGCGGAGGGAGTGGGAGCGGAGGCCGGTCCACAGGCTCCGGAAAGCCCCGCGCCAGGCCAAGCAAGTGGGAGGGCTCAGTGATGGCCGAGCTGGGCGCGGCTGCCCACACCCGGGAAAATGGAGGCAGCACCGGGGCGGTGAGTGGCCTGGTGGTGCAGGCGGGAGCCGGGTGGGTGACAGCCCCCCGAACAGAGCTGTGCCAGGGGTCACTCACAGTGCTGTGCCAGGTCGGGCGCTCACTCTCTGTCTCTGGTTTGCCGCTTTCCCGTTCTCGCCGCTGCCGCCTCAGGCTGTTCAGTCGCGGCGCGGCTCGGGCGCTCCCAGGAATCTTCTTTAATGCCAGCCTGAAACCTCGAATCCTGAATAGGGCAGCTGGCTGCCTTCAGCGCGGCCCCGGCCTCCGGGATCCTGGCTGCATCCACAGCAGCCCTGGCACCGTGTTCCCTGTTTTGTGACTCGCTTTTGCAGCTAAGAAACAGTTCTTTTCCTGCTCCACACTTCAAAGCTGTTGCCTGTAAATGAGGCAGCCTTTCCTGCCGGGGGTAAAGTGGCGGTGTCCCCCCACGTCCGGCCAGCAGCAGCGGTCCTCCCTTAAGAGATGGCAAGAGGAGGGTCCACAAGTTTCCCAGCTGCCTGAGGCCCAGTGGCCACCTTTTCCACCTCAGCTACTCCGCGCCAGCCGCCGCAGCCGCCGCCATCTTGAAACCGGCCCGTCATACACCTTTCTAAGTGTGGATTAGCTTCCAACTTTTTATCCTTTGCACTTTCAATGTCCAGAAATACCTCTGAGAGCTCCTTTAATATCAAGATTTTTTTGCTGGTGTCTCTTCCTCTGGGACATCTTCATTTATTTCATCACAACCGTTTCCTCCTTTATTTTAAGTTCTCTTTACTGAATTCCTCTGCCTACAGATTTTACCATCTCTGCAAAAGCAACAGTGTCAACCTTCCCAAGGTCAGCTATTTCACCTATGACTCCATTTACATTCAAGTCGAAATCCACTTCTAGTGTTATCACTTTTTGTTTCTTTGCTGCACTTTCTCCTTTGTTGGACAATTTCCTTTCTCACTTATCCATTTTTGTAAAATGTCACATGGGTTTCTCAGTGGGAGATAAGGAGGCAACACAACTACCTGCTTTGCTGCCTATGCATGAACTAATAACACATGCTCCGTTACCCCTCACAGACAAACATTGAAAGATGGGATGTGATTAGTCACTGATCATGATGTGCATCTGTTATTTACACAGTGATTTGTGGACTGAAGAGCTAGTGGTAAAGTAGGACATTATGCAGTTACTCAGCTAGTATACCATGGTAAATAAAACTTGAACCATGTTGTTGGGGGACTGATGTTATTTAACTAAACCATAGTAAATGAAATTCATGTATATTAGAACCATGAAAAGCAAGGACTGCCTGTATTTGATTCCTTAAAACAATTGTTGGGTGAAAGACTTAAACTGCTATGATCAATGTCACAATAAGAAAACCTGGAAACATTTACTTCTGTATATCAACAAAGCTTCTGTCTCAATTTTAAATCATAAATAAAAACATGATTTTATCCCCAATTTTTTTCCAGTGTGGAAGATTTTTTAAAAAGGCTAATCAAATTGACACTCACTGTTTAGAATTAATAAATGTAGATATTGACTAAACTCACAATTGAGATGTTTTGGATTGACATGTAAATTAATTTCTTAGGATCATATCTGAGTAATGCACTATTACTCCTAATACACTTTTTCTACATTAACATAAACACACACACACACACAATCTCTTACTCCTCCATTTGTGCCTAATGTTATAAATAAAACAATGATGCTGAACTCAGAGAATGTACAAAAATCAGTGTTCAGATGTAGGAATAATGCTTATCTATGGAATTTATATATGGAACTATAACATTATACACAGAGTTAATTCTGCGGTAATGCTTATTTGAGAATGTGCATTTGTTCCATTAAGGAACAATTCGAGCATAATGCAAATTTTGCATTTGCTTATGCATGATTTCACAAGAGAGAAAATACCAGGTGAATGCAGAAAACTGCATCCAGATGAATTAGCTGCACAGGAATACACAAAATGCACACATCACAAACATCTGCCAGCTACAGTATTTCACCACGTGTATCATGAGTCACATTCATGCACACCTAGTGTGACAACTGTCTGTCGAGTTTCAGATAACTCTCTACCGTTTTATAATAAATAAAAGCTACAATCTTTCTGATGTCCACTTCCACAAGCAAACTTCAGACCCTTTTCAAGGCAAAATGCCATATTTATTATAACATTTGTGCATTTATTAACCATTTAATATGGGAAAATTGTGTTACTGTTTTTATTAGGTTCCTATCTCTTTTTTGTGTGTGTCACTGACAATGGTGTGTCCCAGCCCCATAAGGCTTGTGGTTTCCATTGTGAAATTTGGCATAGTGCAGTGTTTTTTTTGAAGCACATGTATCATGTTATATAGATATATGTACACTGTAACTTTTTCTCTCCAAGATAAAATTCACTAGTATAAAATTATTTGAAGTCTGAGTGGTTAGATTCATTGTATAATATTGTTTTTCAAGGCTTTAAACATCTTCTATGTGATAAAGCCAAGTTTTAAAAAATTGCCAAAAGGATGACTTTTGAGAACACAGCCATGACAGTGGAGGTCACTCACCTATTCTGTGAGTAAAATCTGGACTTGGTAAGAATTTTCAGCTTCTGCAGAGTAAGGTTCTACCTATCTAGCTTTGAATTGTCTAAACCAGTTGTTCTCAAACTTGAGTCTGCTTCAAAATCACCTGGAGGGCTTGTCAAAACACACACTGCTGAGTTTCTAGTTCATTAAATCTGGGGTAGGGCCACAGAATTTGCACTTTCAGTAAGTTTCCAGGTGATGCCAGGGCCAATTTATCCATGAGGCACAAGAGGCACAGTGCCTGTGTCTCACTGTTCTTTTAGCGGACCATAAAAATTCTTTGATTTTAATTTCTGTTAAAATCAGAAGAAAATAATTAATATGATAATAGTGAATGTGTAAGGAATTTAACCTAGACTATATTTATCTTTATATCAATGCAGTCAAAAAATATTAATTCTAATGTGTGTGTGTGTGTGTGTGTGTGTGTGTGTGTGTGTGTGTGTGTGTGTGTGTGTGTGTGTGTGTGTGTGTGTGTGTGTGTGTGTGTGTAGAAAGTTCCCCTGGTCCACAGAAGTTATGACGTGGCTTGGGTGAAGCTGCTGCTGCTGCAGGAAGCATACATTAAGAAATTTTAAGATTTGTGTGTGTTCTGCTTTTTAAAATTTTTCAGCTAACTCGTTTGATGGAGTTTGGATGTGTTATCCCCTCCAAAACTCATGTGGAAATTTGATCTCCAATGTGGCAGTGTTGGAAAGTGATTGAGTCATGGGGGCGGATCCCTCATGAATGGATTAATGCTCTCCCTGGGGGAGGGGGATTAATGAGTGAGTTCTCACTCAATTAGCTCCCACAAGAGCTGGTTGTTCAATAGACCCTGGCACCTCCTCTCTCTTTCTTGCTTCCTCTCGCCATGTGATCTGCTTGTACCCTCTGGCTGCCTGTCACTTTCCACCATGAGTAGAAGCAGCCTGAGGCCCATGCCAGATGCAGCTGTCCCAGAATCATAAGCCAAATAAACCTCTCTTCTTTACAAGTTACCCAGTCTCGGGTATTTCTGTTATAGCAACACAAAATGGACTAATACATCGTTCCTTGAGGTTCATTTATTCTCAACTGTTTTGACTCTGTGCTGTCTTTACTCAGAAGAAATAAAGTTTTTAGGCCCTCTACAATGCAAAAAAAGTCAATTGAACAAGCTGATTTAAGTTCATGAGGAGATGTGAGGAACAAGAAATGGTCAGAAATGTGTATCTGATGTGGTCATTCTTACTCAGGTGTAAGTTGCAAGTTGCAACTTACATTTATTATGCCTCCATGACTCAAAAAGGAACAGTTTAAAAACTGAAACAGTAAGACTTGGGACTATAGCACAATACCTTCATAACACTGTGTGTTTATACAGACACTGTACTGTCCAAAAATCTCTTTCCCCTTTGGATTCTTTTGTTCCTCACAACCACCTGTCAGTGGGTGTTGCATTGTACTAAGCGGCAATACACCTTACACAGTCTCAGTATTCTTCTCCACTTAATATAATCACTAATGAAAAAGAGGTTATCATTAAAATGAACAAAACTTTTGTTGTGTTTTTATATTTAAAACATTTTATAGATACATTTTGGAAACTATGGAACCTACTGACTGACAAACAAAAAGAAGAAAAACAAAATAATTCATAAGCCCACCCCTCAGAGGTAACCACTGGTAATATTTTGGTGTTATTGTTGGTTGTTTCATATAGAGTATTTTTAAAAACAGATGATAGACAGTAAAATGTCTGCAATTTTACTTTGACACTCAACAACATACTACAAGCATAGTAAATTACTGGATTAAAATTTCTGCACTGTACTCCGTACAAGTAGTTTTTGTTCTTACAGAACTGATTCCTTATTGTTGGAGATTAAGGTTGTTTCTCATTTTCTCTGTTACAAACAATGCTCTGATGAACATCTTTGTGTGCGTGTGAGTAGATATTTATTTTTTTAATTCATAGAAACGGAATCTCTAAGGTTCAAGAGACCAGTATTTTCAAGGTTTCTGACTTATATTTTCAAATTGTGCTTTAGCTCTCAGACTCCTCCAATTCACACCAAGGAGGTCCTATGTAGAGAGACCGGTTCTGCTATATAAAAGGCAAAATAACTCTGGAGGTACACTTAGCCATAATTGAGAACTGGGACAAAATGTACAAAATGTAGTCTCTAATGGAAGTAAATATGCCATGGCAGGCTCCAGGGCTGGAGAGAGGAGGCAGAGGAGGAGAAGAGAATCTGGGCCATGAGCACCCTGCACTTGACCTCTGCTCACTGGCTCCTCTGTACTCCTCAACTTCTGAGGGATCTACATCTGGCCAGAGGAATCTCTCCCCTACAGGTAGAGAGGCACTAACGGCAGGGGGAAAATTACAGAATCTTTAAAAATTATTAAAATTCTGCCCTTTAAATTTTGGTGCCTTGAGGCAAAGCTCTGACCACTTCATTCAAGTGACAGCTCCGAGAAACCTTCCTATGAATAAGGAGATTTACTGTTTCTGTCTTTACCGTATAGTCCTGGAGAAGTGGCACAGGCCAGCCTCAATGGCAGATGACTCTAGAAGAGATGCTTTACCCTTAATGGCAGTCAGTGGTAGTGGCTCCCTGGAATGCTGTGTTCAGAAGGATACTGAAGCTGCGACCGGAACTGGTGGAGCAGACGGCCGTGATTAGCAATGTCTGTCATGGGCACAGGAATGAAGACTGAGACCACAGATGCTCTGTAATTTATTATGCCTTTTCTAAGGTTCTCTATTAATTATTGCAATTCTGTTGGTCACCAGAACAACATCCCTCTGATTTTCTTATAGTCCAGTCCTTCTACAGTGCACACCTTGACCTCAATTACAGTGATAGGAATCCACTTGGGCCAGGTTTCGTATTCCTTTTCTTTTAAAACAAATGAAAAAAATTTTAATTTATTTGTATGTTTATGGGTTCCCCCCCATTTTTCTGTTTCTTTTCTTTTGAAAGAAAAAAAATGTGAAAAAGTATAAAGTTTATTAAAATAAATTTTAGCTGCGTGTTATGAACATTGAATATAAATTAGAAAAAGGAATATGTGGAGAAAAGGAAAACAGAGGGAGACAGGAAAAAGATCAAAGGTGAGGGAGACACCAGCTGGAATTTGTAGAGAGAAGAGAAATGTACAACTTATGCTGCAGAGAATTAGAATGAGGGTAAATATGGTCATGAGCTGAAAAGGAAAGGGGAAAAAAGGAGTAAGTGAAGGGAAAGGCAGGAGAGAGTTCCCATCATTCTTGAAAAGACTATTCTAGTAAAAATTAGCAAAGAGTTAGTACAGACAGAAGGAAATCTCAAGTTAATCTTATGGAGGTCAGTTGAAGTAAACTTTGAGATGCTGTCTCAGTGGAAGCCCAGAAGGACATTTGTTGAATATGCAATTACATGTTGAATGAAGAGTCTAACAAGGTGTATTGGCCAATTTCTCCTACCTGCTTGCTTCTGGGAATCCTTAGCTCCTATTAAGGCTGATTGTTTGCTCAAGGACAATGAACCACAATGATGACATCTCATAATATTCTCATATACAGATTCCCTAAACTCAATAAAAGTAAATGCAAACCTGCTCTCGGAAGCTATAGTGTCTAGCAAGACACGTGATGTAAACACATTTGTATGGGGCTGTCATTGTTATAGCAGGCATTTAAAATGGAACTGACATTGCACTGAGGCCTTTGTGATTAGTTTTAACACTCAAAATAATCCTGCAATATCAATATGCAATTTTGACCAAAATTTTTTTGAGCCACTTTCTGTGAAAATGTTGGTGCTTTTGGAGAGTTACGTTCAATTTCTTGGCATGTATTAGACCTTTATCTGGTCTTTCATTTTCTGATTCTTCTTTGAAAAACAAATTGGTTTTAAAATTTAAAAGGTGTACACATCTATTTGAACATTTAAACAAAACATCGGTATATAAAATTAAAATTAAATATCTCTTCAAAAAGAAGAAATGTTTCTCATTCCCTAGGAATAACTATTGTTAAGTTTCCCCTTTATACAACAAAATTCCCCAAAATATCAGATTGTATCCCATAAGTACATACAATTACAATGTATAGGTTAACATTTTAAAAAAAAGTTTTCCCTTTTGCTGTTTGCACTTCCTATTCATTCTATCTGGAATGTTCTTTCCCCAGATATGTTTGTGGCTTGCCCCCTCAACTCCTTCAGGAATTTGCTCAAATATCACCATCTCCGAGAAGGCTTCTGTGTTCTCTAAAACATGTATTCCCTTCTCTGCATATTTCACTTATTAACATACTTTGTATTTGACTAATTCAATTTATTGTCTGCCTCCTGTCAATGGGTTACAAGCTCCATAAGGGCAGGGATGTTTTTATCTGTTTTATTTCTGCTGAATCCCCAGAGCCTAGAAAATGCCTGATACATAGTAGGTACTCAATATATATTTGTTGAATAAATTAATTCACATTTGGTTTAAGAAATATTGGAATATATTATGTGTACTGTTTGACAACTTCCTTTGTCCATTCAAAAGTACATCATAAATATTTTTTCATTTTGGCACTTAAAGATATTCTTCATTCTTTTTAATGGCTACATAATTTTCCTTATAAAACAAGTACTATACACTGATCATTCTTCTTCTGATGGACATATGATTTTGCTCCAATTTTTTAACATAGAAAATAATGCTGCAATGAATGTCCTTTCTCATATATTCTCTTTGGACCCTTTTAATATCAAAATAAAGTATAGGCCACCAGACATCACTTCTTGGCAAAGCTTTCCTATAAACAATTGCAATGCACTACATTTCTTGTGGTTAAGAATATGTGATGACTACTTTATGAAATGCCATATCATTTCTTTATTATTAGCTTATAAGTGAGCTAATAATTTGTATTCTTTAAGTTCATCAAATAGTGTATTCATCAGAGTCCCCAACAAGAAAAAAAATGGCACATTCAAAGAGGTGGTGGAAGAGTGTTTAGTAGGAATCACTTAGAAAGTTTGGGGAGGGTTAAGGGAAACCAGCAATGGGCAGTGAAGCACCCCAGGGCTGTCTGGCAACAGAGGAAAGCTGTTTCCAGTTCTAGCTGAAGTAAAGGAGAGACAACAGTTAATAGAACCTGGTGAGACCAGCAGCTGGGGAGAGAGCCACTCACTAGGAGTGTGTGCTCAAATAGAATTTTGTAGTTACTGCTAAGCCACCGCCTAGCAGGGAGAAAGCTGGGGAAATAAAGACCTGAAGCTCTTTGTCCTCCTACTGTTGAAGTTCCAACCAGAGCCTTCCACTGGCTGGACCCAACCAGAAGCCAAGGGATAAGAAAGCCCTGTGAAGCAGTCTGTAGACCGTCAGCTTGCTGAGACCAGAACATGGTAGAGACCAATGGAGAGTAGATCTGGAGGGACAAATAGAAAATATCTAGCACCCATAGTCTCTCTATTCATTTCACTTCCTCCCACCACATTTGGTTAGCTTAATGGGCACAGCCAGAGAGACTATGGGTGCTAGTTCTAATACCAAAATGTCTATAGTAGGTGGTATTGCCTATGCACGTGGAATCTGCAATGGCAGATTGCTCAGGGCCCCAGCATTCAGTGCTCTTCTAGGATAATAGAAAAGAAAGTAGTTGTAAGTGTTAACTGGAAGCTCTAATGATGCAAATGTCACAATATCCTTCGGGGTGCCCCAACTAGTAATAATCTTTAAAGCACAATTTAGGAGCCAGATAATCCTGGGATTGAATCCCTACTCCTGTTATTTGCTAGCTATGTGAACTTGAGCTAGGCCTGTGCTTTCCAATATGATAGCCATGTGGCTATTTAAATTTATATTTATATAAACTAAAAGTAGATACAAATTCATTTGCTCTTGCCACAAGTGAGAAGCTCAACAACTAATTGGCTACGTGGTTACGATATTGGACAGTGCAGATATAGAACATTTCCATCGTTGTAGAAAGTTCTTTTGGACAGTCTGGGCTAAGATGCTTAAATTCTTTGAACTCATCATACAATAGTACTTAACTCATAGGCTTATCTGAGGACTAAATAACTCAGTATACATAAAGTTTCTAGTAAACTGCAGGACACTGAGTAGGTGCTCAATTAATGGTAGCTACGGTAACGAGAATAGCAACAACAGATGCAGCAACCTAATTGTGGTGTATCAAGTCCCTGGTGGATACTTACAGCAATATTGTCACACAAGGCTCTTTGCCAAAGCTGTTGAGGCTGCCAGGCCTTCAGGATGATCACACAGCTGTTGCTGATAAGAGCTGTGCATCATCAAGTGGGGAGGCTCCTCCTTTGACAGCCTCTCAGTGTTGCTAGGAACCGACTAGCAGGCTTCCATCTTATAAGCGAGGCCATGCATGTCTCTTGTGGAAAACACTGCCCTGTCCCAAGACATTTTGTTCTTAATCTTCTGATTAAGAAGATTTCTAATTTTTTGATTTCCAGTTTTTTCTGGTGGTTTGGAATGGAATGTTCTATCAACATATTCTTTTCACAGAATCTTTTTTTTTTCGTGTCTGAAAACAAAATGTGGTTCTGCAGGATTTGTAACTATCAGCTTAAGCCTATATCCAACCATACTATTGCCTCTCTATATCATGTCAAATGACCAGTCTGATTCATGTTTTAATGGAATTGTTTAGATATCATGTAGTATAACCCACAGAATATACTAGCAATTTAGGGGGAGAGGCTTTAGAATCTCTAGAATGGATGTTCTATTCCTTAAGTGGAATGAGAAAACTATTGATCAACAAGCAAACATAACTCATTTCTTTGACTTCTCTCTATTTCCATTTCTCCATCTCCATATTTCAAACCACCATTATTTGTCTTCCTATAATCAATTTTTCACCCTGCTTAAGACATACAGTGCCTTCCTGATGCACCTAGAAAACAGTCCAAATGCCTATCCACGGTCTTTTATTTTCTTCATAGAATTTACTTCTGTCTGTAATTATTTATTTGCTGTCCTATTCACTCTCTATCTCCCTTCCTACCACCCATCCCTCTAGATTTAAGATCCATGTCAGCAGGAATCTTGTCTGCTCATTGAACATCATGTTCTCACAACCTGGAAAAGTGCCTGGTACAGAACAGAAGCTTTCAAAAGGCTCCAAGGCCATCTTCAGGCAGGATGTAAAGAGTCAGCTGCAAGCCTCTAAATTACAATCTAGCGCTGTGTTTACTACTTTCCAATGTCTTTCTCCAAAAGCCCAGTCAGACTCGAGGTTTTTAACCTTGTCATGTTTGTTCCATTGATGTTGGAGGAAGGGTCTGGGAGGCCTGATAGTCGGCCTCAACCCACCCTGTCCTCTTACCAGCTTCTTGACTCCACCACAGGAAAGAATTCAAGAGCAGAGTCACAGCAGAAAATGAGAACAGGTTTAATATAACAAATAAGAGGTACAGATTTCACAGAGTGTGGCCTAGCTCCAGAGACTGAGCAGGTCCCGCACCAAGTTTAACACAAAAGTAAGAAATACATACTTAAAGTTCAGTACAGAGTGCAGGCAGGCTCAAGAGAGTGAGCGGCCACCTGCTAAAAGTTAGTTTGATACAAAGCGTAAACACCTCAGCCAGCAAAGTGAAGATTGGCCCCAGGAAAGTGAGCCACAACCCTGCCTTCTGCTAGGATTTGGCTTTTGTGGTTTCTCCATCTAATACACATTCAATTAATGGGTGGTTCCCAGTTATGGAACATAGTCTTGCACGTGCTCAGTTGGTCCTGGTCTCTTCATGGAGTATGTTCATTGGGCAAATCCTCGCACATACACCAGGCATATTCAAGAATATTCTGTGCTCCCTAGCACCTCTAGTGGAAAGTCATTCAGAGGATAAACTCTACTTTACTGAGCCTGCCTGGTTACCAGGGTTATGTAATCTCTCTCTACTGAGCATGCTCAGCCACTGGAGTTGCATAAGCCAGCCCCTTGTGATCTCATTTTCCCCATGTTGGTGCCCAAAATAGGTCTCACTAGCAACAGTAACTTTCCTCTAAGGGAGGGTTGAGATGAGGGGGCTGAAACCTTGGGGAATGGCTTGTTACCCACAGGTGTGTCCTGTAATCCAATCCAAGGGAGACTGAGCACCTCCTATCTCACCATGGCCTCTCTGGGTGGTCCAGTAAATCTTATGGATTCCTTTTCTGAGCAATGTTTAAATGCATAAAGTTTTTTTAAAAAGGATTATGAAGGAAGCCAATTATGCTGATATACAGTTATCAAAATACTTAATACTTCAAAGTTGTGATATAGTTGTGCTTTTTTATTACTGTGTTAAAGAACAAGATCTAGTGGAAGGTTTCAAATGACTGCTATTTTGGGTGTAGAGAAGTCCATAAACAATATTTTGAGATGTTTCTGTAACAATTGTAATGAGATATGAAAATATCTATGATATCTATCAGTGAAAAAGTCACAGGTACTGCCAACACTTCTGGAGCTTGTTTACCTATATTCTCAATTTAAGAAACTGCTAAATTTCAATTAGAGGTTAGTGAAAATGAAGATGTAATTCTTTCCCGGTCCAAGTTCACAGACCCCCTGAATTCTATGCACAGATCATTGTGGGTGGCCAGGTCCCAGGTGAAGGGATTTAAATTTGAGTGTGAGAGCATGTGTTCAGGTGTGCATGAATGTGAACCTTGGCTGGAAATACATTCTAAGCCACAATACTTGAATATCACATATGGGCTCAAATAAGACCCTGGGCCTTTTTTTCTTTTTCTTTTTTCTTTTTTAGCCCCAAGTATTATTTGTTTATTTGTATTTAAAAATACAGAAAAATCACAAAAAACAAAGATCACTAATTACTCCACCATTTAAAAATATATATAAAACAAGAAGTGAGAATCACCTTTTTCCCCACCAAGCCTACCTCCCAAAGATAATCACCATTAATAATTGGTGAGTATGAGCTGGCCAGTTAGCTCAGTTGGTTAGGCCTGTTGTTATAACACCAAGGTAAAGGGTTCAGGTCCCTACACCAGCTAACTGCCAAAATAGAAAAAGAGTTGGTGAATATAATGCCTGATCTCAAAAAACATAGATGTGTGTATGCCAAATGTGTATTTACAAGAATGGAATGATATTAAACAAATTTGTTTGTTTTTAGCTTTTTTCACTTAACACTATATTTTAACCTTATTTTTCAGATCACATTTTATTTTTTAATGGCTGCTTCATATTCCATTGTATGAATGCATCACAATTTATTAAAAATTTCTAGTAAGTGCTTGCATTTGCCACTACAAATAATGCTACAAGAGCATCCTGTATGCAGACTTTTCTGTATCCTTGTTAGCATTATACAAAATAGATTCCTAGATGTGGAACTGTTAGGTCGAGGAGTAGGGCTTATTTTAGATTTTAATACAAATTACAAATTACTTAGCCAAAAGAAACTTAATTTACACTCCAATGAGAACATTTATTTCTTCACACTCTTGCCAAAACTGGAGACATATCCAATTATTCACCCATCAAATAGGCAAATATATATAAACATATAATATATATTTAAAATATATACATATAAATATTTGCCAATTTGATGGGCGAAATTCTTTTGGCTTAACTACTTTAATTCATTTACTTTCCCTTAATTACTAGTGAAGTTGGTCATCTCTTCACAGCTTTATTGGCCATTTATATTTCTTCTTCTGAGAATTGTTTCTGAATTAATAATTATCATTAGTGTTAATGCTGAGTTTTTATCTTTTACATATTAATTTACAGATGTTCTGTTGTATATATGTTGAAGATGATAACCTTTTATCAGTAGTGGATGTTACAAATACTTTTTTCCCAGTCTTTATCTCTCTCTCTTTCTCTCTCTCTCTCTGTTTATAAATAGGCAGTCTCAATTATCTAACGAGAACTGATACAAGAAGTCTACTTTGAGTCTGCTTTAAAAATGGACCAAAATGTTATAATAAATATATTTTTAAGTGTATTTACTCTTTATCTTGTGAAATAAAATGAAAATAAGGAATAAAGTTGATTTCATCTTATATTAAGTTTAATTCTAAAAATTAGCTAATTCTTAAAACACGCAAATATAATTATTTTATTTCAATAGTGGATAGGGCGTAAGTCAAATTTGTGTTGGGAACACTTTAAAAAGCCCACCACAGGATAAATGCTTTTCCAGTATGATTATTAAGAGGACTTATTTTGCAAAAATATTAGAGGGCTTTATTCTTTTGTCTAAGGACCTGTATAGCAGTTGTTAACTGCTCCAATTCTTCTGGACTCTCATTTGTCAGTGACTTTGTTTGTGACTCAAACAATTCTTCAACACCACTGTAATGAACTTGGCGACATCCTGAAACATTTATAATATTGTAACTTCACTTAGCAATCAATTTATATTGAATTTAAATTGCATTGTTTATTCATTGTTTGCAACATCAGACAATAATTAATTCATCAACACAATGGGTAGAATTAGATATTAGTATTAATCACAGAAGGAGTAGTGGGGTTTATATTTATTAGTGGGCATTTTTACATTATGACATCTTAAACTTCTGCTGAAATGGAAACAACTTGAATAATGAATGCTCTGGGAACAGGCACCCTTAGGGCCAAATCTATTCTTTCATAATTTTTTCCCCATAATGGCTTATGGTGTTCCTGTCTTGCTTAGTTTTCCTAGCCTGAGGATAATATTTTGCATTTATTTTTTCTGATGGTTTTTATTATTCTGCCTTTTACAATTATATATTTACTCAATCTAGGATTTATCTGTGAAAGGTAGTCATCTGACTTTGTCAAAGGATTTTTTATGAGATGACTTTTTTTCATCTCAAGAGTAATAACACATTTTTGAATAGAATTTTTGATAGTAATCTTTCTCAGTCTTTTGGATTTTATGGATCAGCAAAGTTTAAATAATTGTGGAGCTGACATATAATTGTCAATCCTGAATTTATCCAAGTAGAGACTTCAAAACCAACATATTACCATCTATTATCCCCATCGTTTCATACAAATGACACCAAAACGTAGAATCTCAGAATTAAAACAAAATAATTCTAGATTTTTAAAAATTTCCTTACATTAATCTCATTTTTGCTCATTTCACAGTGAATGCATGAGAATTTGATCAGAGTGGAATCAGTGTGGGGACCCGTACTTGGGATCAATTACTTTTAATAATAACTGAACTCTTCCATGTGATTTAAACACACAGACAGACACTAATCCTTGGCTAGGGGGCCATCTTAACCCCTGCATCTCAGAGCAGACAGATCCCCATCCAGAGCTGAGACGCGTTCTTACATATAATGATGGCATACTCCATCCTCTCTCGCATTGTAAAGATTCTGAAGCTCTGAGCATGACCACATTACTGGAAGAAATGAAAAGCTGAAATGGATAGGACTCGCAGGGAATCACATAGAAGACACTTTCAATAGAAAGCACCTAATACTGAGCACAGTTCACAAAACCCAATTATGAACAATCGGTTGTGCTGAATGAGGTCAGTCCCACCCCGGTCTGATGAGATGAGCAGGTCATTAGAGTTGTCTAGTTGCTCAAATAAAGGAATCGGGTGAAATGTTTCAAGAAGAATCAGGTATTGTTAATGTTTATTACTGAATATTACATTGTTGGATGATAAATTGTTGAAAATTTGCATTTGGCGATTCACTTTTCTATTCCTCTGTACACATTTATGTAAATTATTTTGCCCTATACCCAGGAAGATTACATTAATGCTGTAATGAGATTTGACTGTCAGTTGACATGTTCCTTTGTTTATCCCTATGTCTGGTTGTGTAAGCTACTTATTTACATGGTAGTTCTGAAAAGCGCCTGTACAGCTATCATTTTATTCATCTTCAAGTTCTCTGTTACCCAAATAAATATGAATCTCCTCAGGCATCAGTTTGGGATTGCTGCTTTTGAAATATGGTAGTAAACTGGCTGGCTCAGCATCTGGGAAGCTTGCTCATTCTGTCACCTTCCAGAATTATAATTCCCCACTTGGAGTCTTAGAAATATGGTGATGGGGAAAATGGCTATGTGAAAAGAGACGACTGATCAAAAAATTCAAGGTGCTACAAGATGAATTTTTATGTCTTTGCTTCTTTTTTTCTTCTCTCTGTCTGAACAGGTGTTGCATTTTCCAGAAAAGTTATATTTTTTTAAAACCTACCTATAAGGTGAATTTCTATGTAGTGAATCATAGTAGCCTACTGACTTCTATAAAAATGAAAGGTATGTTTTTCAGGGGGAAACTATTGATCCCCACATATTAAAACTCATACATGTATCACAAGTGCATTTTAAGAGCCCAAACTAAAAACTTTAAATAAAACATGAGAAATAAACCAAGAATAAATTACAGAATGAAAACACAAAGGAGCTTGGGTCATTTTTGCATTTGGAACAAGAAGCCTGAAGATTTAAAAGAAAAATAACAACAACACCGTCCTGAACAGAACATGCCAGGGGCAGAACTGAACTGTCTTATGAAAGACATTTTTCATTGTTAACCAGAGCGTGCCTGTGTGTACAAGATGACAAAATAATCAAGTGAAGAGTGAATAATTCAGCTCATCAACAGGTTGTTTCATGTTGAGTTGACACAGTGCCAGCTGATTGGTTTGGATATTTTTCTCCTTGGAATATATGTCTAAACAAATATTCTTAAAGGAAGGTAGCAGCTGGGCTCCAGTAAAATAAGTCCTGAACTTAGATTCCAAAAACCTGAATTCTGGGTCTGTCTTTTTCTCGTCAGGTAAATTATTTAAGGTTTCGGAAGCTCCGTTTCCTTATCTAGAAATGGAGGGCATTACTGCCTCAATGGGTTTTGAGGGGAAAATGAGATAATACACACAAAGGTATCTGGCAAACAGTATACACACAATATTGAGCCCAAGAATGGCCCACACAGTTGTCTTTTATAGTACACTGTGTATTTTATAAAATTTTTCATACTTCAGTTTCTATTTTAAGCTAACATTACGTATGAAGAGAACCATGATATACCTGGAAACTCAGCCCTCCCAATGCTAAGCCAAGAGTGGTCTTTACACCAAAAAAAAAATTTTGACTACACTTGTATAATTCACCTACCAAATAATTTTTAATCATGCACTAATTCATGCAACAAAACAGTATTTTATTTTATTTATTTATTGCCTACCAAGTGCTGCATGCATGCTAGGGCTGAGTGAGCAGGCTGCTGTTCTCCATGAAGGTAGGTGGTATATGGCAAACCATAATAACATGTCATAAATGATATAACAGAAGTTGGCACAAAGTACGGGAAGAAGAAATTTGCATAACCCCTGAAAAGTGTCATATAGAGGCAGATATTTAATAAATGCTTTTGGTAAAATTTAAAAAAAAAAAAAGGATTCAGCTATTGTGGAGTTATCTCACCATTCCTGTATGTATGTGTATATGCATGTATGTGTTGTGTATTTTTTCATTTTCCTTCTTTTTTTTTCACATTGGATAATTCAGGAAGTTTTTCTTGAAGTTTGGTGTTCACTGATTTAACTCCCACGTGAACAATGATACTAGGTTTTGTACCAGGCACAAAAGACAGCAAAGCAGGTAATGGTATCCTTTTTTTCAAAGATGGAACTAATTTTTATATGACTAATCTTGCTGTTTGGTCAAATAATGCAGCTCTGTGCTGACAGTAATATTTAATTTATACAACTTAGATGATTGACTTTCAATGTAAAGGAAAACTTAAAAAAAATCATCCATGGTATATAATCTATATACGATCTGTATTCCTATATTTTTATTGTCTGACATTCAGAATAAACCACAACCATCAATTCTTTAGATCCCCAGATCAAAATGACCTGGAATATTTGCTTCTCTGAAAGATGTGAGAATTTCTAAGCTTATCTGCTTTTGCACAAATTTGCTTGCTAAGGAGATTTTATAAAAAGCAATTTAACTCTGGGCCTCTTACAGATATATAAAATGAAAGAAAGGCATTAGGTTCTCAGTTTCATTCCCTCCACTAACCTCATTCGTCTGGTTGTACTTTTTATCCATAGAGATTCTGAAGGGAGTGCTGTTTAGAAAGGATTTTGTATTGATTTCATCTGTGCCTGCCATACACCACAGGTTTGAGAGCTTGTGTGGTGTGAGGGGCAGAGGGTAAACAGAAAGGGAAGTGGGGACTGAGTATCAGAATCACCAGGAAGCTTTTGCAAAGTTTACATTATGATTTACTTTCCTCTCCACACCAATCAGTTGTAGAACCAGCAGTCAAATGAGCTAAAACGGCCATAAGTATGTTGAAAAAAGAGCATAGGGCTTAAGCCATTCATGTGTAGCTATCACACGTCTTTTCAAAAATAGTGTGTAGAGGAAAAGAAATATAGAAGATTAGCTGAGAATTTGCTAGTATAGGTTTTTAACATCAAACAAGCAGTTTAGTTACCATTTATGTAAGAACCATTAACAGCTAGTCCAGAAACTTCTGAACCAACTAGAGCCATATGACTTAGCAGTTAACTAATTCCTTTATGAATGCAAAACAAATATGCTTTACACAAATATGATGGTAATACATTCTGGGGGGGTGTCTGCTCACATTGTTATAAAACCACTGTTGAAGCCAAATCAAGCTTATTTGTTTTTTTTAATCAGTTAATAAATGATTAAAAAAACAAATCAACTTGATTAAACTTGAGCACTATCATGCAGACATGTAAGATGAAACTCTGTGATTCACAGAAAAGAAAAAGACTCACTAATTCAGACTCACTGATTGGAAGAGTCTCAGCCTAGTTTTTTCCAGAAGCAAATCCCAATTCAATCTTGTGGGTAGGTAGTTACTTTGGAAATCTGATGTTAGAAAGCAGGGGTCAAGGACAAGGGAAGAGCAGACCCAGTGAAAGGATGGCTATAGCTGCGGGATCTTTTGAGGAAGCTTAGCAGTTGCTTTTGGGAGCAATCCCCTGGGCGATGTAAGGGGAAGAGGTATTCATTGGCTCTCGTCCCACACCAATCAAGGATGAGTTCATGGGCATTTGCTCCCCAGTACTCTTGGACTGTGCAAGTATGAGTGACAAGGGTTGCCACAAATGTCCTACGCTGAGTATCAGAGAGTTGAGATGAGGTACTGCCAGCTTGCAACTGTTAAAACTAGTCAAAGCTTCACAGAACTGTTTGTTGCAGCTGTGGTTAGGTAAGAGGTAGGGTTGAAAGGATTTAAAGTCTGCACAAGAGTTTTTCAGTATATCCCAGTATGTTGTTTTAAAACAAATAAACTTTTTCACAGTGTGTATATTCAGTATCCAAGCCAACACTGGGGATATCCTATGGAGAATCTTTAATAAGTGGACAGCATGGGAAATAGATTTGAAGTAAAAAGAAAAGGTCCTAAATCTGACTGTTTCTGGCAGTGTGAACTTGGACAATTTATTTTCAATTTTGCCAAGCCTCAGTTTCCTGATCTCCAAAAATGGGGATAAATAATATCCTCCTCATGGGATTCTTGAGTGTTAAATGAGATGATGGATGTAGCAGCATGTTTAGCATTTTGGAAAACAGGCACTCATAGTAATAATTATTAGCAATCAATTAAGATGGCACGCAAGGCTATGTGGAGGGGCCCCACTGTTGTTAGGGGCTATAGATTTCAGTTGGACAGGACCAGGAGAGAGAAAGAGAACAAAGAACACAGCAGCTGGTGGGAGACAGTGGAAGAGCTTTTCCGGACCCCAGGGGACTACAGATTATGCTGAACAATCAAAGCCAAGTTGGGAGTCAGAGATCACACTGAAGCCAGAGGTCAAGTGTGGTGACCTTTGTAAAAGCTAGGGGATAAAATGATCAGAAACTGGAGGTCAAATCCCTGTCAAGAGTCAAAGGCAGGCAAATGGTCATGGCAGGAGACATGCTGTTTCACTAGAGCCTTCCTTGTAGGGAAACTTGCCATGGATTTCCTGCACCCTGAAAATGAACCACTGATTTCTTCAGTGTGCTCAGCCAGATATCTGACAGATCACAGATGTGCAGCCCAGCAAATGATCAGCTCATGTAGCAGTTAGCAGGAAACGTTATAAATAAAAGGTATTTATCATGTACGTAATTATTCCAGAAAGTTATGCGGTATTCCCAAAGATGCATACTATTTGAGGAGTTCTTGCTTACAATTTACAAGATGTGACTAATTTTTCTGATTTCCTTTGAATTTCCTGTTTCTTTTTGTCCTGGCGCTATGCCTTTGATTGGTATTATAATCACCACTCACTTAAAATAAGCTCCCTTAGCCTCATGCTTCTAAATGTCCTATGTCTTTAAATGTTTTACATTGTTCCACCTTTTACTGACTCCAAACATCTATGCATTCACTCATTCAACCGTTCAATGATCCAATCACTTGATCATTTAACCAGGAAATATTTTGACTATGTGTCTTCTACATTACTTCCTCAAAAGGTTTTCAGTATAAAATGAGACAATGCACATACAAATATATGGCAAATAGTATGCCCTCCAGGGCTGCAGGAAGGCCAATACGTTTGTATTTTACAGTATCCTGTGTATTTGATACAATGTTTCATACTTTTGCTTCTGTATTAAGCTAATAGTTTACATTTGACTTATAAGGAGATAGGTGTACAGTGGTAGCTCATTGAAATTTTAATGTCATTTAAAGGCTGATGATGCTAAAGATCCTTTCATGTGCTTAGTTGCTACCTGTGTATCTTCTGAGTGAAACGTCTCCTCATATCCTTTGACTGTTTTCTAATTGGAGTTTTTATTTTTCACTGTTGAATTTCAAAAGTTCTTTATATTTGCCAGATACTACTCCTTTGTTAGTTATGTGGTTTGCAATAATTTGATTCGAGTCTGTAGCTTGTTTTTTCATCCTCTTAGTAGGGTTTGTGACAGAGCAAAAGGTTTAATTTTGATTGGATTTAATTAAATCTAATTTCTCAGTTTTTTTTCTTTTACGGATTTTGCTTTTGATATCCAGTCTAAGAACTCTTTGTCTAGCTCTAGATCCTTAAGTTTCCTATGTGTCTTTCTAAATGTTTTAAATTTTTATATTTTATGTTAAGTCCATTATCTCTTTTGAGTTAATTCTTGTATAGGTGTGAGAGTTAGGCTGAGATTGAATTTCTGCCTATGGATGTGCAATGGCTCCAGCACCATTTGTTGAAAATGCTTTCTTTTCTTTTCTTTTTTTTTTTTTTAATTTTATTTTGTCAATATACATTGTGGTTGATTATTGTTGCCCCTTAAAAAAACCTCCCTCCCTCCTCCCTCTCCTCCTTCCCCCCCAAAATGTCCTTTCTGTTTGCTTGTTGTATCAACTTCAAGTAATTGTAGTTGTTATATTTTCTCCCCCCGCCCCTCGGTTTTCTTTGTGTGTGTGTGTGTGTGTGTGTGTGTGTGTGTGAATTTATATATTAATTATTAGCTCCCACCAATAAGTGAGAACATGTGGTATTTCTCTTTCTGTGCCTGACTCGTTTCACTTAATATAATTCTCTCAAGGTCCATCCATGTTGTTGCAAATGGCAGTATTTCATTCGTTTTTATAGCTGAGTAGTATTCCATTGTGTAGATGTACCACATTTTCCGTATCCACTCATCTGATGATGGACATTTGGGCTGGTTCCAACTCTTGGCTATTGTAAAGAGTGCCGCGATGAACATTGGGGAACAGATATACCTTCGACTTGATGATTTCCATTCCTCTGGGTATATTCCCAGCAGTGGGATAGCTGGGTCATATGGCAGATCTATCTGCAATTGTTTGAGGAACCTCCATACCATTTTCCATAGAGTCTGCACCATTTTGCAGTCCCACCAAAATATAAGAGAGTTCCTTTTTCTCCGCAACCTCACTAGCATTTATCGTTCAGAGTCTTTGGATTTTAGCCATCCTACCTGGGGTGAGATGGTATCTCAGTGTGGTTTTGATTTGCATTTCCCGGATGCTGAGTGATGTTGAGCATTTTTTCATATGTCTGTTGGCCATTTGTATATCTTCCTTAGAGAAATGCCTACTTAGCTCTTTTGCCCATTTTTTAATAGGGTTGCTTGTTTTCTTCTTGTAAAGTTGTTTGAGTTCCTTATATATTCTGGATATTAATCCTTTGTCAGATGTATATTTTGCAAATATTTTCTCCCACTCTGTTGGTTGTCTTTTAACTCTGTTAATTGTTTCTTTTGCTGTGGAGAAGCTTTTTAGTTTGATATAATCCCATTTGTTTATTTTTCCTTTGGTTGCCCGTGCTTTTGGGGTCGTATTCATGAAGTCTGTGTCCAGTCCTATTTCCTGAAGTGTTTCTCCTATGTTTTCTTTAAGAAGTTTCATTGTTTCAGGGTGTACATTTAAATCCTTAATCCATTTTGAGTTGATTTTAGTGTATGGTGAGAGGTATGGGTCTAGTTTCATTCTCCTGCATATGGACATCCAGTTACCCAGCACCATTTGCTGAAGAGGCAGTCTCTTCCCCAGTGAATAGGCTTGGTGCCTTTGTCAAAGATCAGATGGCTGTAGGGGTGTGGTTTCATTTCTGGATTCTCTATTCTATTCCATTGGTCAGTGTGTCTGTTTTTATGCCAGTACCATACTGTTTTGGTTATTATAGCTTTGTAGTATAGCTTAAAGTCAGGTAGTGTTATGCCTCCAGCTTTATTTTTTTTGCTCAGCATTGCTTTGGCTACACGTGGTCTTTTATTGTTCCATATAAATGACTGGAGAGATTTTTCCATTTCTGAGAAAAATGTCTTTGGAATTTTGATGGGGATTGCATTGAATTTGTATATCACTTTGGGTAGTATGGACATTTTCACTATGTTGATTCTTCCAATCCAAGAGCATGGGATATCTTTCCATCTTCTTGTTTTTTTTTTTTTTTTTTTTTTTAAATTTTATTTTGTCGATATACATTGTAGCTGATTAATGCTCCCCATCACCAAAACCTCCCTCCCTTCTCCCTCCCCCCCTCCCCCCCAACCATGTCCTTTCTGTTTGTTTGTTGTATCAACTTCAAATAATTGTGGTTGTTATATCTTCTTCCCCCCCCCCCCCGGTTTGTGTGTGTATGTGTGTATGTGTGTGTGTGAATTTATATATTAATTTTTAGCTCCCACCAATAAGTGAGAACATGTGGTATTTCTCTTTCTGTGCCTGACTTGTTTCACTTAATATAATTCTCTCGAGGTCCATCCATGTTGTTGCAAATGGCAGTATTTCATTCGTTTTTATAGCTGAGTAGTATTCCATTGTGTAGATGTACCACATTTTCCGTATCCACTCATCTGATGATGGGCATTTGGGCTGGTTCCAACTCTTGGCTATTGTAAAGAGTGCTGCGATGAACATTGGGGAACAGGTATACCTTCGACTTGATGATTTCCATTCCTCTGGGTATATTCCCAACAGTGGGATGGCTGGGTCGTATGGTAGATCTATTTGCAATTGTTTAAGGAACCTCCATACCATTTTCCATAGAGGCTGCACCATTTTGCAGTCCCACCAACAATGTATGAGAGTTCCTTTTTCTCCGCAGCCTCGCCAGCATTTATCGTTCATAGTCTTTTGGATTTTAGCCATCCTAACTGGGGTTAGATGGTATCTCAATGTGGTTTTGATTTGCATTTCCCGGATGCTGAGTGATGTTGAGCATTTTTTCATATGTCTGTTGGCCATTTGGATATCTTCCTTAGAGAAATGCCTACTTAGCTCTTTTGCCCATTTTTTAATTGGGTTGCTTGTTTTCTTCTTGTAAAGTTGTTTGAGTTCCTTATATATTCTGGATATTAATCCTTTGTCAGATGTATATTTTGCAAATATTTTCTCCCACTCTGTTGGTTGTCTTTTAACTCTTTTAATTGTTTCTTTTGCTGTGCAGAAGCTTTTTAGTTTGATATAATCCCATTTGTTTATTTTTCCTTTGGTTGCCCGTGCTTTTGGGGTCGTATTCATGAAGTCTGTGTCCAGTCCTATTTCCTGAAGTGTTTCCCCTATGTTTTCTTTAAGAAGTTTTATTGTCTCATGGTGTATATTTAAATCCTTAATCCATTTTGAGTTGATTTTAGTATACGGTGAGAGGTATGGATCTAGTTTCATTCTCCTGCATATCGATATCCAGTTATCCCAGCACCACTTGCTGAAGAGGCAGTCCCTTCCCCAGTGAATAGGCTTGGTGCCTTTGTCAAAGATCAGATGGCAGTAAGTGTGTGGGTTGATTTCTGGATTCTCTATTCTATTCCATTGGTCAGTGTGTCTGTTTTTATGCCAGTACCATACTGTTTTGGTTATTATAGCTTTGTAGTATAGCTTAAAGTCAGGTAGTGTTATGCCTCCAGCTTTATTCTTTTTGCTCAGCATTGCTTTGGCTATTCGTGGTCTTTTATTGTTCCATATAAATGTCTGAATAGTTTTTTCCATTTCTGAGAAAAATGTCTTTGGAATTTTGATGGGGATTGCATTGAATTTGTATATCACTTTGGGTAGTATGGACATTTTCACTATGTTGATTCTTCCAATCCAAGAGCATGGAATATCTTTCCATCTTCTTGTATCCTCTCTAATTTCTCTCAGCAGTGGTTTGTAGTTCTCATTATAGAGATTTTTCACCTCCTTGGTTAACTCAATTCCTAAGTATTTTATTTTTTTGGTGGCTATTGTAAATGGGCAGGCTTTCTTGATTTCTCCTTCTGCATGTTCACTATTGGAGAAAAGAAATGCTACTGATTTTTGTGTGTTGATTTTGTATCCTGCTACTGTGCTGAAATCATTTATCAATTCCAAGAGTTTTTTTGTAGAGGTTTTAGGCTGTTCGATATATAGGATCATGTCATCTGCAAACAGGGACAGTTTGACTTCATCTTTTCCAATCTGGATGCCCTTTATTTCCTTCTCTTCTCTGATTGCTCTGGCTAGTACTTCCAACACTATGTTGAATAGGAGTGGTGAGAGTGGGCATCCTTGTCTGGTGCCTGTTCTTAAAGGAAAAGCTTTCAGCTTTTCCCCATTCAGGATGATATTGCCAGTGGGTTTGTCATATATGGCTTTAATTATGTTGAGATACTTTCCCTCTATACCTAACTTATAGAGGGTCTTTGTCATGAATGAGTGCTGAACTTTATCAAATGCTTTTTCAGCATCTATAGAGATGATCATATGGTCCTTGTGTTTGAGTTTATTAATATGGTGTATCACATTTATTGATTTGTGTATGTTGAACCAACCTTGCATCCTTGGGATGAATCCCACTTGATCGTGATGAATAATTTTTCGTATGTGTTGCTGTATTCTGTTTGCTAGTATTTTAGTGAGGATTTTTGCATCTATATTCATCAAGGATATCGGCCTGTAGTTTTCTTTTTTGGTTATATCTTTACCTGGTTTTGGTATCAGGATGATGTTTGCTTCATAGAATGAGTTTGGGAGATTTGCGTCCGTTTCAATCTTTTGGAATAGCTTGTAAAGAATCGGTGTCAATTCCTCTTTGAATGTCTGGTAAAATTCTGCTGTAAATCCATCTGGTCCTGGGCTTTTCTTTGTTGGGAGCCTTCTGATAACAGCTTCAATCTCCTTTATTGTTATTGGTCTGTTCAGATTTTCTATATCTTCATGGCTCAGTTTTGGAAGCTTGTGTGTGTCCATAAATTTATCCATTTCCTCCAGATTTTCAAGTTGGTTGGCGTATAGTTGTTTATAATAGTATCGAATGATTCCTTGTATTTCAGATGAATCAGTTGTAATATCACCTTTTTCATTTCTAATTTTTGATATTTGAATCTTCTCTCTTCATTTTTTTGTTAGCCATGCTAATGGTTTGTCAATTTTATTTATCTTTTCAAAAAACCAACTTTTTGATTCATTTATCTTTCATATCGTTTTTTGGGTTTCAATTTCACTCAGTTCTGCTCTGATCTTAATGACTTCTTTCCGTCTGCTAACTTTAGGTTTGGATTGTTCTTGTTTTTCTAGTTCTTTAAGGTGAAGTGTTAGGTTGTTCACTTGCCATCTTTCCATTCTTCTGAGGTGAGCATTTAATGCAATAAATTTCCCCCTTAATACTGCTTTTGCAGTATCCCACAGGTTTTGGTATGATGTATCATTATTTTCATTAGTTTCAATAAATTTTTTGATTTCCTTCTTGATTTCTTCTTGGACCCATATGACATTAAGTAGGATGCTATTTAATTTGCATGTGTTTGTATAGTTTCCAGAGTTTCGTTTGTTATTAATTTCTAGTTTTAATCCATTGTGGTCTGAGAAAATACATGGGATAATTCCAATTTTTTTGAATTTATTGAGACTTGATTTGTGACCTAATATGTGATCTATCCTGGAGAATGATCCATGTGCTGATGAGAAGAATGAATATTCTGAGGTTGTTGGATGTAATGTTCTGTAGATATCTGCCAATTCCAATTGGTCTAGAGTCTTGTTTAGATCTTGTGTTTCTCTACCGATTCTTTGCCTAGATGATCTGTCTAATATTGACAGTGGGGTGTTCAGGTCCCCTGCTATTATGGTATTAGTGTCTATTTCCCTCTTTAGGTCTAATAGAGTTTGTTTTATAAATCTGGCTGCTCCAACATTGGGTGCATACATATTTATGATTGTTATGTCTTCTTGATGGATCAGTCCTTTTATCATTAAGTAGTGTCCCTCATTGTCTCTTTTTATGGTTTTTAGATTAAAGTCTATTTTGTCCGATATAAGAATAGCTACTCCAGCTCGTTTTTCTTTTCTGTTTGCATGGTAAATCTTTTTCCATCCTTTCACTCTTAGTCTATGTGAATCTTTATGGGTGAGGTGGGTCTCTTGTAGGCAGCATATAGTTGGGTCCTCCTTTCTAATCTAGTCAGCCAGTCTGTGTCTTTTGATTGGGGAATTTAAGCCTTTTACATTAAGAGTTGTTATTGAAAGGTGTTGATTTATTCCTAGCATTTTATTGGTTGTTTGGTTGTCTTAGGTGTCTTTTGTTCCTTGCTTTCTGATTTACTGTTTGGTTTCTGTGTTTGTTGGTTCCTTAGGTTATAGATAGCGTTTTTGTTTGTTTTTTTTCTCTTCATGAATGCCATTTTTATTATACTAGTGGGTTTTGATTTTTCTTGGGTTTTTATGGCAGTGGTAGTTATTTTTCAGGAACCAAACCCAGTACTCCCTTGGGGATTTCTTGTAAGGGTGGTCATGTGGTAGTGAACTCCCGCAGTTTTTGTTTGTCTGAGAAATATACTATTTGCCCTTCATTTTGGAAGGATAGCCTTGCAGGGTAGAGTATTCTTTGCTGGCAATCTTTGTCTTTTAGTGTTTTGGATATATCATCCCATTCCTTTCTAGCTTTTAGGGTTTGTGATGAAATGTCTGATGTTAGCCTGATTGGGGCTCCCTTATAGGTGATTTGATGCTTCTCTATTGCAGCTTTTATGATTCTCTCTTTGTCTCTGAGTTTTGCCAATTTGACTATAACATGTCTTGGAGAGGGCCTTTTTGGGTTGAATACATTTGGAGATCGTTGAGCTTCCTGGATCTGAAGATCTGTGACTTTTCCTATACCTGGGTAGTTTTCTGTCACTATTTTGTTGAATATGTTTTCAATGCAATCTCCGTTTTCCTCCCCTTCTGTAATACCCATGACTCGGATATTTGAGCGGTTAAGGTTGTCTGATATCTCTCTTAGATTTTCTTCAATGTCTTTGATTCTTTTTTCTTTTTTCTTTTTTTTTTTTTGTCTGCTTGTGTTATTTCAAACAGCCCATCTTCAAGTTCAGAGGTTCTCTCGTCAACTTTGACAAGCCTGCTGGTTAAACTCTCCATTGTGTTTTTTATTTCACTGAATAACTTCTTCAGTTCGGCAAGTTCTGCTACATTTATTTTCAGGACATTGATTTCCTTGCACATTTCCTCTTTCAGGTCCTGTATACTTTTCCTCGTTTCCTCATGATGTCTAGCTGAGTTTTCTTGTATCTCATTCAGTTTCCTTAGAATTATCACTCGAAATTCCTTGTCAGTCATTTCAAGGGCTTCTTGTTCTATAGGATCTAGAGTTTGAGATTTATTAACTTTTGGTGGTATACTTTCTTGATTTTTTTGTATTTCTGGTATCTTTTTTTTGATGTTTATTCATTGTGGCAGGGGCTTTCACAGTCCACCAGTTTGAGACCATTGACTAACTAAGATGTTGCTGTGGTTGCCAATTTGGTATGGCTCCCGCCGTGACTGCTCAGTTGGCCTCTAGTGCCTTGTGTGTGTGGTTGCCTCGGGTCTTGGGCCTCTCCGGGGAGCCACCTCTCTGGTCAGCTTGGACTCTGCTGGGCTGCTGGATCACGGGGCGGTACCGCAGGGTGTGTGGTCTCTGCTGAGCTTCCACTCCCCGTGCAGGACTTCTCCCTGTTCTGTGCTCTGTGGCCCGGGCTGCTGGATCACGCAGTGGCGGCCCCACAGGGTGTGTGGTTTCTGCAGAGTCTCCGTCTCCCTAGCTGGACGTCTCCCCACTCTGTGCTCACTGGGCTGGGCTGGGACATGTCTTCTGCAACCCTCGTCTATCGGCTGGGCCTTCAAGACCCTGCTCAGTACCACCTCGCCCAGGAAGTCTACCAGGTTTCTACTAGGCACAGATGACCAGTCGCTCTGGGTGCCTTTGTAGCACTGTGTAGATCTTTCTTGGGACTTATCTCCTTCCTCCTGGTATCATGGTTGTTTGTGTACTTGTCTTATCTCCCACATCAGAGTGTGAGCTCCTCGGGGGAGGAGCCCACAGCACACGGTTCACCTTTGAATCCCCCCGGAGCAGACCGGCTCCGGTGCCCGCCCGCAGTCAGCTCTCCGGCAGGTTCAAGCGAACTCAGGAACATTCCAACCACACTATTCCTAACCAGAAATCGGTTAGGCATTTTTCCGAACTGGTGGCCACAGAGATGGTATCTGCCTCCCGGTAACAGGAAGTTTACCAGGGGCCGGAGCCCAGGGTGTGGTGGAGTGACACTCGGCCCAACCCATACTTCCTTGCCCTCCCGACACTGGCCAGGGACTCCCCACGCCACCAGCCCAGAGAACCAGGGAGGGAGTGGGAGCGGAGGCCGGCCCGCAGGCCCCAGGAAGCCCTGTGCCATGGCAAGCAAGTGGGAAGGCTCAGTGAGGAGCCAAGCCGGGTGAGGAGGACAGGCCTGGTCGAGCTGGGCCAGAGCCGCCACCACCTGAGAAAATGGAGGCAGCCCCGGGGCCGGTGAGTGGCCTGGTGTGGTAGGCAGAAGCCAGGCGGGCGTCCAACCCCTGAGTAGGGCCGGGCCGGGATTCACTCATGGGGCTGGGCCAGGCCGGGCGGCTCCCTCTCTGCCTCTGCGTCGTCGCCGTCCCCGTCCTCGGCCGCCGCCACCTCGGTCTGCTCACTCGGTCCCGCGGCGCGGCTTGGGCGCTCCCAGGAATCTTCTTTTATGCCGGCCTCCTGTGCTCACTCTGCTCTGCTCAGCTCCTCCTCCTTCTCGTCCTGCACCTGGGTGGCGGCGCCGAGCCGAGAGTGAGCGCACGAGTGTGCGCCAGCGGCCGCTTCACTTTCTTCCTCTTGCCGCTGCTGCTGCATGCTCCGCACCTCCCCCACACCGCTTGTGCCCCTTTATTTTCTTTATTAAACTGCTTTTGCACCTTTGTCAAAAATCAGTTGGGCAAATTTGTGTGGGTTCTCTAGTGTCTAGTTACAACAATGGCTACTGCAAGGCTAATGCTGATGTCATATATCCTGGTCACAGGGTCAATTTTTTGGCTCTTAATCCTGTTCGTGATGCCAATTGTAAAGCTAGGTGACCACGTTAGTTGTCGTGGCTCTTTTACCTGCCAGTAATCCTGTACCAACTGGGCCAATGGTTGAGCTAGGGCTGGGTCTCCCAGACCCCTCAAGCCCATTCACAGACTGGGTCTCAAACCCTTCACATGCCAGGCTAGGTCACCAAACCCCTTCACACAGGTCTATAAGCTAGATAACTGGCCACACAGTCCTTAGAAGCTGCAGGTCTGGAAAAACATGGCCATGCAGGGCAAGCACCTGAGGCAGTAAAACACCAGCAAAAGCAGCACCACCTTGCAGGTGACTTACTCCACCCACATACACAATATTTACCAAACGACCCTGAACCAGCTCCAAGGCGAGGGGAGCCTGACGAAATTGTTCCATTTTCCCAACATCTAGTCAGTTCCATTGATCTATGTGTTCGTTCCTTTGCCAATACCATACAGTCTTAATTATCGTAGCTTTATGATAAGTCTTAAAATCAAGTAGTTGATCTCTCCCACTTCATTCTTTTTTAAAAAAATTGGTTTAGCTGTTTTAGTTCCTATGCCTTTCCATATAAATTTTAGAAATAGTCTTGTCTTGGGCTGGACCATGGCTCACTCGGGAGAGTGCCGTGCTGATAACACCAAGGCCACGGGTTCAGATCCTATATAGGGATGGCTGGTTGGCTCACTGGCTGAGTGTGGTGCTGACAACACCAAGCCAAGGGTTGAGATACCCTTACTGGTCATCCTTTTTAAAAAAAAAAAAAGAAAGAAATAGTCTTGTCTCTATTTATAAAACTCTTGCTGAGATTTTGATAGAATTGGCATTAAAATTTTGTATCAATTTAGGGAGATTTTGCTTTTCACTATGTCAAATCTTCCAATGCATAAACATTGTTTGTCTCTCCATTTAATTATTTTTCTTCTTTTATTTCTTTCATTAGCATTTTGGAATTTTCAACACCTAAGTCCTGTATGTAATCTTCAACACTTAAGTACATTTGTTTGACTGGTTGAAAATGGTGTTATATTTTTAATTTTGATGTTCATGTATTCATTACTAGTAAATAGAAATACAATTTATTTTTTCTATAATTTTTGTATCCTGAAATCTTTTTTTTTTTTTTTTTTTTTTTACATTGACCTGTAAGGGGATCTCAACCCTTGGCTTGGTGTTGTCAACACCATGCTCAGCCAGTGAGCCAATCGGCCATCCCTATATAGGATCCGAACCCGTGGCCTTGATGTTATCAGCACTGCACTCTCCCGAGTGAGCCACGGGCCAGCCCATATTCTGAAATCTTGCTAAACTTACTTATTAGTTCTAGAAGGATCTTTTGTTTTGTTTTGGTTTTGCTTTTGTTTTAAGATTCCATGGGATTTTCTACACAGAAAATCATGTCATCTGGACATAGCAGTCTTTTTTTTTTTTTTTTTCCTGATCTGTATGTCCTTTATTACCTGTTTAAAATATAAGTATCTTAAATATTTCTTCAATGTACATTTAGAACCACATAAGACCTGTGATAATTTTTGCCTTAACTATGAAACATAATTAAGAAAATTCAAGAGAAGTAAAGTTTGTTGTATGTCACCATAATTTTGCTTACTGCAAAAATTTTATGCAAAAAAAAAAAAATGCGTATTTTTTTCTTTTTTCTCCTAAAATTCCAAGATCCATCTTTTATCATTTCCTTTCAGTTTAGAGAACTTCTTCTAGTCATTCTCTTAGGGAAGGCCTGTTGTTGACAGACTTTTAGTTTTCTTTCGTCTGAGAATTTCTTGATTTCCTTTTTATTCTTAGCATTTTCATGGAATACAGAATTCTGCATTGACAGTTCTTTTCTTTCAGTACTTGAAAAACATTGTACCACTTTCTTCTGTTGTGTTTTCTGGTGAGAAATCCACTGTCATTCTGGCAGTTATTCTCCTATAGGTCAGGTGTTGTTTCTATCTCACCATTTTTAATGTTTTTTCTTAGTCTTTAATACTTAGAAGTTTGACTATGATGTGCCTTGATGTTTATTTCTTTGGGTTTATTCTCTTTATGGTTAGCTCAGATTCTTGATTCAATGGGTTACATCTTTTGCCAAAAACTTTTGGAAGTTTTCATTCATTACATCCAGTATTTTTTTTCCTCTCTTTCTAGCACCCCAGTGACACGAATATTAGATCTTCTGGTATAGTTCCACATGTTCCTGAGGCTCTGTTTATTTTGTTCTCAGTCTATTATATATTTGTTCTTTATATGTTTACTTTTTTTCATTTTTCTAAAAAGAAAAGTATATTCAAAATTTGAAAAATAAAATATACAAATGCTTCCCAATAAATGAGATTAGTAACCATTGCCCCTTAGCCTAGGATGTCTGTGAACTTCAGCCCAGGACTTCAGCCTTATCACAGGTTAATCAGTAGGATGGGCTTGGAAGCTATTGGTGCAGTGAGGGCCCAAGTGTGCAGAGAAAAACAATAATACATTCATTATCTCATTTAATCCATACCACAGAGGACGTACTACTATTACCACTAGTTTGCAAATGAAGAAGATGAGGCTTAGAGAGAAGCAGAGTAATTTACTAAAATAGCACAGCTAATTAATGGTGGAGGTAGGACTGGAACCATGGGGATTTATGAGGTTGTAACTCATAGACTCCCAAATATAAGATGCATTGTTGATCAAGGGCCTCAGCTACTGCTTACAGAAACCCATTGCTGAGATGCTATGATAGGTCCACTTTTGGATCACATGGGGTTCTCTGAGAGCTCACTTAGCCTTAAGAATTCCTCAAGATACCTGCCAAACTTCTGCTAGACCTCACTGCAGTCTATGACACTTCGACCCAACCTCCCCTCCCTCGTGTGGAGTCACATATGCATCCGTCATGGAGGCTGTCCCAGTCTTCCCAGCTCCCTTCCTCATTTTCTCCAATACAGGAATGTCCCCTAAGAAAATCATTGATGTTTGATCCCATCTTGGCATCTGTTTCCTGGAAGACCCAAATGAACACTATCAGGTAATCTGATTTAAGAGCCCAAGCTATTGACTAGCACTCCATATGTGGTAGAAAGAAATAAGTGTTTCTGTGGGATTACTTAACATTCCACTGGGAAGATCAAATAAAATATGTGGGACGATTGTTATAATTTCTTAAATTGAATGCAGACACAAGTTGTGCTTATTACTTAAAGTTCACACAGTATGGTTTGCCCTGGGCTCTAACTGTGCTCAGCCACTGGCCTAGGTGTGGATTATTTCTAATTTATCATTTAATCTAAGATTGCTTTCTTGTGAGAAGTGCAGATGTATTACTTTAATTTTTATACTTAGCATACATAGCACATGATTTATCAGACATGCTAGTGCCATTACAACTAAGTTGATTTTTATCCAAATACATTGGGATTTGGCAACAGCTTTGGAAAAATTGATGTAATTTGCACCCCAGCAATTATCCCATTCATCATCATCCCAAGTTTCTAAACTGTCTTTAAACAGGGGTGTGGTGAGTTCTTGGAGAACTGATAGTATACTGCATAACCCGTCCTGCCTGCCCTATGTCAGCGGTAATTGGAAGCTCACCTGTTATCATCTTGGCCTCTTCAGCTGGGAAGCAAGAGACTGTGAGAAGGTCTTGTTCATTTAGGCCACACAAACTAATTTGAATAAATCATTTGGTTATTTGCAATAACTAATTTAAAGTGATTCTGTTATTGTTGTTAAAGAGACTCCTGACATTGAGTACTGTTAGAATAAACTGAAGTTTACCAAAAGGCTGAGGACATTACATAGGATATTTTTGGAACAAAAAGAAAAATGTGAAGAGATAAGCTGACTACTTGGAGTAGATGGCACGTTGTTAGTGCATGACAAAAACAAGTGAAAATTCTCCATTCCTATGTGCTTTCATCTTTGCCATCAAAAAGCATTAAACTGGAAAATATGAAAAATAGAAGTTCAGTTAAAAGAGGGCATTAAAGCCATAGATCGGTGAGCAGATGATAAGAAAGCATGTGACAATTATATGAGCTCAAGTCTCACTGGGTTACATTCCAAGGCAGTGATAATCGTGGCAAACGCGTATTATCAGATGCAAGGTACTGCTCTAAGTGTCTGATATGTATTCTCTAAGTTAATTATTGCAAAAACCTAGAAGGCAGACGCTGTTATTATCTCCATTTTTCAGATGTGAAAACTGAGGCCCAGGGAGGTTAAATAGCTTACCCATGGCAGAGCTGGGATTTGAGCCCAGACAGTCTAACACTAGAGCCTTCCAGTCAGTATATGGTCTGCAGACCAGCAGCATTGTCATCACCTAGATGCCTGTTAGAAATGCGGAATCTCGGGTCTAAGATATATTGAGGAATTAAAATAGTTTCAGTGAAAAATACAAAAAGATAGTGAGGGGTAGGCAAATCACATTATGTGAATATTGGAAAGAACACGGGATGATTAAACTAAAAAAGTAACTTTTTAAACAGTCGTGAGCTGGAGTAAGAGCAGATTATGTGAGCTTCATAAAATATGATTAGAATCATTTCAGATGAGAAAGAACTTTCTAATAATTATTAATATCTGAAAATAAAGTGAATTATCTCTGGAAGAAAGGAGTTACTCATCACTGCAAGAGATCAAGCAGAAGATTTTAAGAGAAGACACCAGCATTGAATGAAGACAGTGACTTGGTGTTTGCTGATTCCTTCCGACTCTAATAGCTTGTGATTTTATTTTACCACTTCCGTTGAGTTGATCCAAATGATCTGCCATCATATACCGTTTCCAAAGGAATGCAGTCATGAGGTTAATCTTGTTAGGGCAAACTGCAGCTATAGTAGTGTGTAGATCAATCAAAAGGTTATCTTTGGACCACACCTGTCTACCCATACAGCTCAGTATAAATCCTTACGTGCTCTAAAGAGCTCTGACCTCCCTGAGCTTGTTGTAGGGACACTTGCCATCCCAACCAGATGGAGGAAGGTAGACGCAGACTACCTCTGCTAAGGCAAAATAAAATAAAATAAAATAAAATAAAAATTGTTCTAATTTGCTTTAAAGCATATTTGTAATTTACTCAGACAACATTTTCATTTCAATCACTGTTTTGGTTATGTAGAAATGGAGTTTCGGGCCAGCCCCCTGGTGCACTCGGGAGAGTGCGGCGTTTGGGAGCGCAGCGGAGCTCCTGCCGCAGGTTCGGATCCTATATACGAATGGCCGGTGCGCTCACTGGCTGAGCGTAGTGCGGTGACACCAAGCCAAGGGTTGCGATCCCCTTACCGGTCACACACACACACACACAAAAAAAGAAATGGAGTTTCAAATCACTCTTCTACAGAAAATCAAGGTATTTAAGCTTTCTGGCATAATATGGAACTCATTACAATTTTATATTTAAAACAGAATTGGCCAGTTCTAGATTTTTAAAAAATCTAAACCTGTGCTTATGGAACTTAAAAATGTGTATCCTGTTTGCTCATATGATCTAATGAGCTAAAAGACATGCTTCTAAAAAATATTGCTAGGATTTGATCACTATATTTGATCTACATTTCTGTGATCATAGACTTACCACCATTTAAAGTGAAAGAAACTAATGCTTGAAAAAGATCCTGGATTTCAATGGGAGTCTTACAGCAAGTCACTAAGTAAACAGGAATTGATTTTTTTATGTAGGTCCCTAAGCCCTTGTCCCATTGTCTGGGTTAAGATATTTCCCCAGTTCTAAAGTCCATAACTCAAGTATTTCGACAGGCTCCCATGAGTGACTGCCATAGGCAGTCACTGTTATTGATAGGAATGTGTCATATCACTTGGCATGTTGTGGTGTATAAAAGTGCAGAAATGATGCATCTAAAGCAGTCACTCCTGTGCTGTAACTCAAGATACTGAGATAGCACAGTACCGATTTTATGTTAAGCACATTGTGGCAGACTCTCGCAATGCCCACCCGAAAACCATCTGCCCATCCTCAATGTTAAAAGAACCCTGACATGTTCAGGAGACAACAGAGCCATCTAAAGGTGCTGGTCTCCATTGTCAGCTCCTGACTTTCCTGACTTTTCTTTAGTTAGGGGTGGCCATGTGACACAGTTTGACTTCTGGAAAACATTGTCTTTCATCACAGGAAGAGAGATGCTTTGTATACCGCCACGTGAGAGATGATACTTAGCATTACTCAGCCACCCCAAAACCATGAGAATTAGGCCAGAAGGTCTCAGAGATGCCATCCCAGAGTCACTGAAAAAACCCAGGAACTATCTGCCCTGGACTTACTTTTAAGTGAAATTATGAATGTCTGCATGTTTTGGTCCAATATCAATTGAGCATTCTGTAACTTGCAGCCAAACACATTCTAATTTATAATCCAATTACTATTAGTCTTTCAAAGTCCTTTGCTTGGAAAGCTACTTGGATTAAGCATCAGTATAGCACAGCAGTTAAAATATTGGAATCTAGATTATACCGAAAGAGTTTGAAGCCGATGTTATCTCTTACTAACTTTTCAATCATTAGCAACGTGATTAAACCTCTCTGTGCCTTCGTTCCCTCATCTTTAAGATAATAATAATAGTTTCTACCCACAGAGTTGTCACAAGGTTTAAATGAGTTAATACATGTGAGGCATTTTGAAAAGTAATCGGCATACAGTTGGTACTCAATAATAGTTATTGTTATTATACTGTCATTGATGAAAATTGTTGTGGAATTTTCCACCTAAAATTGCTGTTGGAGACTGCCTGAGGCTCACACAAGAAAATCGGGTATTTTATTGGTAGCCATATCTATTTTCTTAATTAATAGATTTTACTTTCTAGAGAAACTTTAGGTTTACAGAAAAATTGAGCAGAAAGTATAGAGAGTTCCCATATATTCGTTCTTCTCCAGCCTGTTTCTGTATTATTTAACATCTTGCATTGCTGTGCTACATCTGCTGCAACTGATGAACCAGTGTTAATATATTATTATTAACACAAGTTCATAGTTTACATTAGGCTTTATTCTCTGTGTTGTATATTCTACAGGTTTTGACAAATGCAGAATATCATGCATTCACTGTTACAGTATCATGCAGAACAATTTCAACATCCTAAAAATCCCCTGTGTGTCACTTACTCATACATTCCCCTATTACTTCCCCCAACCCCTGGCAACCACTGATCTTTTTATTGTCTCTATAGTTTTGCCTTTTCCAGAATGTCATAGCTGAAATCATACTGTATGTAGCCTTTTAAGACTGGCTTCTGGGCCGAGCCTGTGGTGCACTCGGGAGAGAGCGGCACTGGGAGTGCAGCGCAGCGACGCTCCCGGCGCGGGTTCGGATCCTATATAGGAATGGCCGGTGCACTCATTGGCTGAGTACCGGTCACGAAAAAGACAAAAAAAAAAAAAAAAAAAAAGACTGGCTTCTTTCACTTAGTATATGCATTTAATCTTCCTCCATGTCTTTTCACAGCTTAAGAGCTCCTTTCTTTCTTTTGGTAGCTGGCTGGTACAGGGATCTTGACCTTGACTTTGGTGTTGTAACACCACATTCTAACCAACCAAGCTAACTGGCCAGTGTCATTTCTTTTAATCGTTGAATGATGTTCTATTGCATGGATGAACTAGTTTTTATCTAGCCATATCTCTTTTTTATCTAAAGTAGTATTAATCAGTTTGATTGCCCATCTTCACAAAATTTGATTTTGATTTCCTTTTGAGGGTTGTCAAAAAGTTAAATCCATCCTCTAAGGGCACATATGTAATCACTGTGACTATCCAAAAGTACACATTATAGGCACTGAAGATACAACACTTGTTTGGATTGATTCATTTCCCATTTGGTTATTAAATAGGTACATTTTAATTTTCACTTTTTATATGTGTTTGGGGTGTAGTCAGTCTGTAGTTCATTTCATAAATATTTTTGAGCACCTCTTACATGCCAGTTTTTGTATACAAATTGGGAGATAAGGGCGGGGGGAAACCATTTCCTCCCACTGTGGGCTTTAGAGTACAGTGTGGGAAACAGACATATAAAGGAAAATCAAGGAAGATAGTGTGGAGATCTATGGCAACACACAAGAGGGTCCCTTGACAGAGACTGATGAGGAGGGATAGGAATTAGCCAGAAGAAGAAGGCAAAAACATTCCTGACAGCAGGTGCAAAGCAATGAGAGAATGGTGCAGTAGGAGAGCTTCAAGTTCAATATGGTTGGAGTACATGACAAATGCAGATGAAGAAATAAACATGTCTCAAATAGCAACAGTTAGGTTTTATTAAACATTTATTATGTACCAGACACTCTTCTAAGTTCTTGTCATGTATTTACTTTTATCCTCACAACAACCTGAGAAGTAGGTACTATTATTATTTTATTATTCCTATTTTATAGACGAGGAAACTGAAAGATAGAGTGTTTATATAGCTAGGAATTGTCTGAGCTGGAATCTCAACCCAGTCTGGTGCTAGGACATATATTCTATGCCTCTCGGGGATACTGTGTTATAAGGATTTTGATCATTAATGTAATCAGAGAAGATAGGAAGAATTTTAAAACAGAAACACATTATGATCTATATGTATTTAGATCATGCTTTCAAGAAAATCTACATCTTTAAATTCCTTGCCTTGACTAGTATAGTCTAAGCCTCCTATAGATATGCGTTATCTTAACCTTGGATACGTCTTCAATATTATGATACATCTAGCAGCTGCACAAAAATGATTTAATTGATGTAATAAAATGCCAGGCACTCATTTCAACTGGGCAAGCTGGCAGATAGTCCCTTCCTGAATCTTACATATCTTCTAGAGACTTCCCTGTGTTCCAGCAATGCCTTTGGTTAGGTCTTTAATCTAATCTAAGATACTACTTTGCTAGCTTGCTCTGGCTTGTTTAATGTTCTGATGATTGTCTGAGGAGCCCCCAAACTGCAGCCGGAGTATGTCCACAGTGTCAATCATTTTGGAAACATGCACTCCAAAGAGACACCTGATCCATAAGTCCCTTTTCCAGAAAGTCAGTGGTTTTGGAGAATTAGATGTTGTGGATTATAGAGAAGATGAGTGGCTGTCAAGAATGGAGATATTCAAAAGCCTTGGAGATTTTTAGATACATTGTGATGTCTTAGTGAATCGAAGACAGTTGTTGGTAGAATTAGTATTCCATGGATGGGGGTTTAAAAGTACAAAAGTATAGGAATTCACTGCAAAATAAAATTGAGTGTCCATTGTGATTCTAGTCTAGGCACTTTGAGGGAGATGACAAAAAGAAGGTCATAAAATCTAGTGATAGAAATGCACATAGGGGATAACAACCGATATATCTACAGATTGCTATGGCAAATAATAGAGAGGAATAGTACTCGTTCCATTCTGGGAGTTCATAAGGGGTTCCTGGAAGAGATAATGCTTTCGCTGAGTGTTAATAGATGAGTCAGACATAATTAGTCTGTGAAGAAGGGTGGAATGAGTGCTCCAGATTGAAGGAATAACTCCTGCAGAGGCACAGAGCTGGAAGCTCATGTGGGGAATTAAAAGGCTAGTACAAGGGTATAAAGGGAAAAGGGGAGTTATTGGGAGGTAACATCGGAAACGGAAGTCAAAGAGGGGCTGGATAATTACTTTAGTGTTTGGTTCTCTATGTGATGGGAGTGATAAAAAATTTTAAGTATTTTAGATATTCAAGCATTTTAGATAGATAATTCAAGCTTCCAGGAAGTCTTAACTGGTTAAAGTAGAGGCAGAAGGACCAGTTACAAGCAAACCAAGATGACTCTAAGAGACTGGATTATAGCAAGAGCAGTAGGAATAAGGAAAGAGATACATTTTGTAAAAAAAACTAGTCAGAATGTAAAATCAGCACAATTTGGTGATAGATCGGATGTGTATGAGGATGGATGGAGACATAGTAGTACAAGGTAACCAGTTCTGGTGACTGGTGACGTTTGGTGCCAGTGGCCTAAAAAAAAAATTAAGAGGAGAACAAGTTGTGAGCTAAGATATTGAGTTCAGTTCTGGGCATGCTGTGTGAGATGTCCACTTTATGTTCAGGTTGAGAAGTCCAGGCAGAGGCTCAGAAGAGAGTTTGAAGCTAGAGATATAGATTTGGAGGTCATCAAGTCTGATGGTGGTACGGTAGTCCCTCCTATCCATGGTTTCGCTTTCTAAGATTTCAGTTACCTGCAAGCCAAAAACATTACATACATAAGATATTTTGAGAGTTATGTTCACATAACTTTTATTATAGTATATTGTTATGAGTGTTCTATTTTATTATTAGTTATTGTTGCTAATCTCTTATTGTGCCTAATTTATAAATTAAGCTTTATCATAGGTATGTATGTGTAAGAAAAAATATAGCATATATAGGGTTTGGTACTACCTGTGGTTTCAGACACCCACTGGGGGATGGGATAGGGAATATTGTCCCACATGGATAAGGGGGGACTAGTGTAGTTGAATCCATGAGACTGGAGGAAGATATCCAAAGGCAGTGGGAAGGGGCATAGTGAAATTAGCTTGCCCCGATTTTCCAAATGGACGTCTGATGTCGAGTTAGGGCAAAATCAGGGTGGCCCGAAGGTAGTTGAGTCTAGATAGGGGATATTGTCATAACATGCTCCCTGCCTTTTCAGGGGCTCAGGACTTTGGTTTAGGGAAATAGCAAGTTGCTCAAGCAGTAAGGAAAATAAATCAAAAGACTTAAGCCAAAGGCTAACGCTCGTCATTTAAGAAAATCCCCGATGGTGATTCACACCTCTACAGAATGTTTACCTTTCATTTATTCTTGTTTCATTGAAGCTATAAGGAGATAAGTGTGAATGTACAAGACCATGCCCTTTCTCAGTGGTGAATGATTTGTTGTGGACAGGATTTGACAGCTTGCCCATCGTCGGTAAGTTCAGAAGCCTTTCCAGACCTGATCATTATGAAGAATTTTCCAGATGCCAAGTGGTTGCTGCTTCTGTTGCTTATTTCAAGCCCTTAGAAAAGTGCAAATGATCCCAAAACCCACTGGACAAATGCTATCTTGCTCTTAGGATAGCCCAGCCCTGGAGCAGTGTCACTTGGGAGACATCAAATTCCATGAGCTTGTCCACAAACAACAGCTGGGGAGGGCTCCTGAGGAAACAGAGATTATGGAAGAAAATAACACTGAGTGGCATGCAGGTTTGTCTTTCCCACCTCCTACGCCTTTTGCTACTAAGCAGATGGTGCTGTGGCACTTGTTAGGAGCCTGGGCTTTATTCAAGAGCATATCTTTGCTTTCACTGAAGCTACCGAACTTTGGGGGACATGGGGAGAATTAATATACCTCAATATTCCTCTAACATCTCTCCCTGTGTGATGCATCCATTCTCACCTGCTGTTTTCATATTGTACTCCTTCCTTCCCTCTGTCTCACACTGAAAGCCTGCTGTGCTGGAATGCTGCCCCTGTCATTCTTAACAGGCTGCACACACCGTCAGAGATTGGCAAAGAGCAATGCCCTTGGAGTGGAAATTTGTTCCCAGGGCTTCTTTCCTAAATGCTCCAGGCCAGCAGGGGTTAACTAGAGCTGTGCCCATGAGTCCATCCCTGGGAAGCTGACTTGCTCCTACTTGCCTGGTTTGAAACTTCTGCAGCCTGTTTCAACACCTTTATAAGTTGAGCAAGGGAACCGTGGAACAATCATGAGAGCCATTGCTAGTGAGAAAGTCAAAGCAAGAGTAGCAATTAGATAGTTAAATTGAAATGTGCCCTTTAATAAATAATTCTCCCCTCTTTCCAATCATATTTACACTCTACGTCTCCTCCAGACCCACTTAAAGTTCCCCTCCTGTCCTTGAAGCCACTATTTCCCTCAATCCAAGTGTCTGGAAGGACACCGGATGGAAGGCAAGACTCCATTCCTGGCTAGAGCTGCTGGGTTCTATCATGACTAGCCACACCCCCCAAAGAATCTTAATAGCCCAGTTCAAAGGCTTGTCACTACGTAAAAACCCAATCTAACATCTTTATTTGTGGGTCACAAGTACTTTGTACCTTGTTAGTATAGATTTATAGATAGATAGAGTGTGATAGTTAATTTTATGTGTCAATTTGGTTGGGTCAGATTACACAGATATGTAGTCAAACATTATTCTGAATGTTTTTGTGATGGTGCTTTTTGGATGCTATTAATATTTAATCTCGTGTTCTTTGAGTAAAGCAGATTGACCTCCATAATGTGGGTGGGCCTCATCCAATCAGTTGAAGGCCTGAATAGAACAAAGACTTATCTCCCCTAGAAAGAAGGAACTCTGCTAGCAGGCTGCCTATGTACTCGAATTGAAACTCTTACCTGACCCTCAGACTTATTGGCCTATCTCATCAGATTTTGGACTCACCAAGCCTCCACAATAGCATGAGCCAATTCCTTAAAATACGTCTCTCTGTCTCTGTCTTTCTCTATATATCTGTACGTGTTTATATATATATAAATACACACGAGGGTGCTTTAAGAAATTCATGGCAAGATTTGTATTATCTTTTAAATTTATTTTTCTATGAACCTTTTGAAGTACCCACATATACGTATATATAAAATTACCATCTATCCGCCTATGTATCTACATAGGTATGTGTGTATTTATCTATCTATCTGTATTAGGGTTCTACAGAGAAACAGAACCAACAGCATGGGTGTTTATATACATTTATAAACACATTTGATGGTTTAAACAAGCCATTGTTTTCTGGCCAGTTTTTATGAGAACACACTTGAGTAGCTGCAATGTTCCAGCCCAGCTCTGCAGGATGGTCCCTGATTGAGGCACATGAGTCTCCTCTCTTCCCTGCCTTCCTGGGACACAATGGTCTCACTTGAACCACTTGCCATTTTTTGGCCTTCACATATCTGTTTGAATAATCATTATTCATCTGCTCGACCTTTCACAGAATGCCAAGTGTAAATAGCCCTCATCATCAACCCATCACCACCACTGGTAATGAAGAGAAATGTGTTGGGTAATGAGGAGAGCGGCCACCATTACAGTAATGAAGAAAAATGGACAGAATGGCACAGGAATGGCACCTCCACTATTTCCCGGTGTAATTGGCACAGGGTAATTGCTTTTTTTTTTTTTTTTAATCCTCCCTGCCCTCGTCTTCATAAACTACTTCCAAATTCCTTACATTCATCACAAAATAGAAAATTGAATTAGAAAATTTATTAGTAATAAATTCAAAAGGCAAAAGAGCTCAGCTTCGTGGTGCTAGTCTTAAAAGAAAGAAATAAGAATGGTGACAGGATTAATAAAAAGGGTAATAGTTTGGGGCAGTCATTCTTTTTTGTTGTTAGTTTCATCATGACAGACTAAGGCTTCTGTTAATTGCACATAAAGGCAGGATCCATCAGGGATATCACTGCATATGCTGTAAACATATATGCTGCAGCCACTACTGTACTGCCACTGAAACAGCACCCACTTACATGCTGGAGAATAAAACATGAGGCAGGCCTACTCTCACTCCTCCTGCTGGGAAACCCAGGCCTAAGGGCAGTGTAGAAATTAGGTTTGTCTCTATACTGGCTGATGTACCAGAATTAGCCTTGTTTGGTCAATATTTATAAGGCATGTCTTTTTTCTGGTTTGCCCACTTTCAGTACTATCCTCTGGTTGGGGCTACTTCAGATGTAGTCCCAAGAAAGAGTCTTAAACTCAGGAGTTTATAAAACCATCAAGAGAATTAAGGATAATGACCGAGCCCATGCTAGGGAAAGAATTGTATACAATTACTAAAATTAACTTAAGTATCTATTATTGCTTTAGAAATATGTCCACAAATTCTTTGGCCCTTCTGCCCTTCCCTGTCCATAGAGTGTAGGGTGGACTTAGTGACTTGCTTCCAGTGACCAGATTACAACAGAAGAGATGGGATGTCACTTCCACATTAGGTAATAAAAAAGACTGCCATACAGGTGGAAATAACCCAAGTGTCCATCAACAGATGAATGGATAAACAAATTGTGGCATATACATATAAGGGGGAATTAACCAGCCTTAAAAAGAAATGAAATTCTGAAACACGCTACAACATGTATGAATCTTGAAAACATTATGCTAAGTGAAATAAGCCAGGCACCAAAGGACAAATATTGTATGATTCCACTCATATGAGGTACCTAGAGGAGGTAAATTCATGGAGACAGAAAGTAGAATAGAAGTTACCAAGGGCTAGGGGTTGGGTGAATGTAGAGTTATTGTTTAATGTTTGAGACGATGAGAAAGGTCTGGAAATAGATAGTGGTGATGGCTAACAATGATGTGAATATGCTTAATGCCACTGAACTGTACACTTAAAAATGGTTAAAATGGTACATTTTATGTTATCTATATATTACTACAATAAAAAAAAATTGCCACCCCCCCCAAAAAAAGACTTCAGCTTCCGTGTTGAATGCTCTTTCTCTCTCTCTCTCCCCCTCCCCCCCACCTCCCACCTCCCACCTCCCACCTCCTCTCGGTCTGTCTCTTGGACCACTCACTCTGGGAGAGAAACCAGCTACCCTGACTTGAGGCTACCCAGGCAGCTCTGTGGAGAGGCCCACATGACAAGAAACTGAGGCTTCCAGACAACACTGGTAAGCAACTGAGGACTCGAGTTAACTGCCTGTGAGCTTTCTGGAAGCAGAGCCTCCAGGCCCATCCAAATCTTCAGATGATGCGGCCCCAGCTGACATCTGGACTGTAACCACGGAGAAACCCTGAGCCAGAACCACCCAGCTAAGCCACTCCTGGATTTCTGACCCTCAGAAACAGTAAGGTAACAACTCTTCATTTTTTTAAGCCACTAAATCTTGGGATAATCTGTTACATGTAGATAAAGATCAAATACTGTCTAAATAGATATACACACATTTCACAATAGTATTGAATAATATAAATTCACAATAGTGTTAGATGATAATATTGATCTGCTGAGATTAAGAAAAATGTCTATGTCCTGATCTTATCTGTATCCTTTCCTTGTATTCATTTAGTTCTCTAAAATATGGCCATCCCCTCTCTGGTTCCATATGGCTCCTTTTCCCACATTTGTCTGTGTGGGAATGGGTATTTTTATACAACTGCAGAACATTCTTGGTCTCTGTCTGCAGTAATTCAAAATTTTTTACTTCAAGTTCTGAATCTATATTTCAACTATATATCTAGAGCTCCAGACAGTACTTGGTTATTGCAAAGACACATGCTAGATGGGAATTCCTCCAACAAAAATTACCCCTACTACCTGTTTCTTCTCTCTCTCTTCCTAAACTCTGTCTGTTTTTATTACAGTGATGATGAAAGCAGTTCGTTCATAGCTGTGGAGCCTGTAATTACAATAACTATAACCAGAAAAATTCTTCAACACTCACCAGTGTCTGGTATAGACTGGTGGGGGCCTGTCCACAAGCAGAGTATAGAAGGTAAGGCCTGGGGATCTGGTTGACCCTGGAATAGTGTTACTTATCTGACCTTTTGAGGAATCATTCAGCTATGGAGGTAAGACGTAAGCAATAGCAAAAAAAAAAAAAAAAAAAAAAAACCTGAGTTGAGGTGGTAACTCATGAGGCAAATGGAAGAAAGAAAACGGGTAAGAAATTACATGCTGTACTGTAAAGACAGGCATCTAAACCATTCATCCATAGGTACTGAACATGTTGCAGGGCATTTCTGTGCTGGAATTGGGGTCAGATTCTTAAAGGAGCCAAATTAGCTTAGATGTCAGAAGGGATTGATATCACAGGATTTTCTATGTTGCATTATTAAGTATTCCATTCTTGATTATGTATTGATGAATAAGCTAACTATCCTGATTTGACCATCACATATCGTGTACAAGTACTGATAGTCAACTTTGTACCCCACAAATATGTATAATCAATTATGCTTCAACAACAAAAAAGTGAACATTCAAGTAGAGTCTGAAATTTTGATCAGCCTGGGGAAAAAAGAAAAAGTATTCCATTCATTCTCTCTCTCTTGCAAACACCTCATGGACATGAGAAAGTCATTATGTGTTGGCATCCTACATTACTTTAATGATTTGCAAAGTAGCATGAAGCAACAGATAGTCGGTAAGGGCCCTGGGTCTCCTGTCTTTCAGTTTCACCAGGTGACCAGATAACCTTGGGTATGCCTTTAGCCTCTCTGGGCTTCCATAGTTTCATCAGTAGAATAGGGTCATTCCACCCAAGAGATTTGAATGGAATCAAATGACCCATTGAAATTCCTTCCAACTCTAAAATCTACAATTCTATGGGTTCAACTCTGATGCCCACAGGGTCCTCCCCTAGGACATTCCTAGCAGCCATCCCAGCAAGGCTACCTGGACATATCAGTTTTTCCATCTCCACGTTACTTGTTCTCCAATCCAAAGCAGAAGTGTAGTTTGTACCCTGAAAACTCAAGAAATATGAGTAGGTTTAAGAATAAATAAACAGTGGAATTGTAAGCACCTGTAGCCAAAGTGTTATTTCCAGAGAAGTTCTTATCTTAGTGGGAAGGTGGCACTACAAGGGGTGAACCCCTGGCTGAATGTCCCATTCAGTTGGCGTGGCAAGCCTGGAAACTCTCTAGGGCAACAAGGATATTTACTTGAAATTTAGTCTGACGTATCTACAAGGATGGTGTAAAGATAAGCAAGAAGAATTTCCGGCAGCTAAATTATGTCACCTTTGCTGTTTTTGTCAACTCTGATGGCAAATGAGGTTAACTGGTGCTCAGAACATCTTCTTGGAAAGTAAACAGCAAGTAATTGCTTTTTCGTTTGTTTGTTTTTTAAGAGTTTTTCCATTTCTCATCAAATGGAAGAATCCTTATACATGAGTTCTCAACTGGTATTGTGGGTAGGTCTCGAAGCCTGATCTGACAGTGCTCAAGACAGTGGCCTGGGGGGTTGATAGTGTCCCCAGGGAGGAATGGAACAACCTGCTGGAAACTCCCCACCCCCAACCCTGACCTTAAAACTTTAGCAGAAATGAAAAACAGCTTCTCTTGACAACAAGATTGGGAATTCCTGCTGCAATTCATTACTGTTTCTTTAAGGCTTCCATGGAAATGAAAGATGTTCCCAAGCAAAGACAGGTCAAATCTATTAAGAGAGCGGAAGAGGCATTTCTCTCATGAAAACTGGAGAATAACAGAAAAGAACCTTTTCTGACAAGACAAGAGTATCTTTTTGTTTGTTTGATTTTGTTTGTTTCACGTTTATTTACTGAATGTTAGGGAGAAATAATTAAATTTGGGTATGAGAATAGCCAATTACTAGAAGAAAAGAGGAAAGAGTTTTAATGATGGAGCCCCCTGTAGTTTACACATTGGGTAAACTTGACCTTGTTCCCTTGGCCTTTCTCACTCCCCTTCCACAGACAATTCCACCTCCACCCTCTCAGCTCCTAGAGAATCCTCAGGAGGCGGAGCTGCAGCGTCAGTGGCCTAAGAGACATTTTACTCTTCTCTCCTATCTTCAGATGGACCCTCTTACTAGAATTAGTTTCATCACTGGGGGAGGGGACGAGGGAAGAGTTAAGCAATCCTTTCTCCAAATTGTATCCACATTTTTATATTAATGTGATACCTGCCATCAGCTTATCTCCTGGAAGCTGGGAGGAGATTTTAGATGCCTAAAAATCCCTTCAGAGGGCCTCATCAGATACAACTAAAGATGGTGCAGTGATTTCCTAAATCCAAGATTTCTGGTTTATCTTTGATGTTCCCTGGACTCTAATAGTGTTTGGTCATGCAGAGGAAGGAGAAATATTAAACCATTTTTATTACAGCTAACCTTTTACAGAGACAAAAAGTAATTTTGTTTAAATTCTTCATTTCAGTGTAGGACAATAACAGCAGGGCAGGGATTTTGTGCAACACTTTGTGAGGTTTATACTAAACTGCCTTTGTCAGATTGGCATTTAATATTAAATCAATAGAGCACTATTATTGAGGCACCAGTCTGCTATAACTTAAGGAAGATTCTGAACCAGTAACTTTCTCTAGACCACTAGAGTCTCCATAACTGTAAAAGTCTGATGTACTTGAAAAATCCTTTCTAGGTAGGAATTGTTACAGTGGAATGATCTAAAAACAGACTGGATTTGAAGATTCACGCTACCACTTACAAATGCTGTGATTTTGAGAGACAATAAATCATAGAGGTTAAGAATATAGGCTTTGGAGCTAGACTGTATGGGTTGGAAACCTGATTCCACCATTTACTTGCTGGATGATTTTAAGAAAGTTCATCAGACCTCTAGGCCTGAGTTTCATCATCTGTGGAATGGGGATAATAATGGCATCTATCTCCAAATGTTGAGGAGGAGAATAAATTAAGCTGATGTATGTTAAATGCCTCAAACAATGCCTGGCACATAGTAAGTGTTCAATAAAAGTTAATTATAGTGATGCTATTATTCTTTCCAAAAGTTCTGCAGTTCAGCCAAAGCTTGGCCAAAACCAATAAATAAAGGGAACTAACCAAGGAGAACTCTGGGGAAAATGCTGAATTTAGCAGAGCTGGGAATCAGGCAGCACATCCTCTTCAGCACTCTCTCCATTTTGCTCCCTTGTGTTAGAGTCCGACTTCCTCCTGTGATTATCCCTCTGCTCCCCTCCATACACACCCTCAGCAATCAACTTTTATCCACACCAGTTGCATTCTCTCGGGACTTTGCTCTGAACCAGAGGACAATTTTTAAAAAATAAAATTTGTTTTAAGGTATTAATGAATGCTGGTAAGTTAATCTTATACTTTTGAGATATTACACATGCATTTAACAAAATGAAGATTGCCTTATTTCCAAGAGAAATGACCAAAGCTGAGAACTGTAGGTAACATGTGGGGTAGGTAGGGATGGTATTTTGGGACAGGCAGAACATTCAGTTTTCCTCGGATCACAGATAAGCTGCTATTTGGGTTTTTTGTTGTTGTTGTTGTTGTTGTTTTAAAGATGACCAGTAAGGGGATCTTAAACCCTTGACTTGGTGTTGTCAGCACTACGCTTTCCCAAGTGAGCTAACCGGCCATCCCTATATAGGGATCCAAACCCACGGCCTTGGTGTTATCAGCACCACACTCTCCCGAGTGAGCCACGGGCTGGCCCTGATAAGCTGCTATTTGAACAATCCATAGAGCTTGTCCTAGAGTTCACTGTTTTAGATAAAGAATTATAGACAGACTTTGGGGCTAAAGTGGAACACACTGTGCTTAAACACAACATTATCGGGTTGACAGGCATGGCACCAAGGCCTTGAGTTACTGGTCCCACAGTTCCCAGGGCTGCTGTCAATGAGTCATGACAAATTGGACCAACCAAATCTTTCAGTCACATCTTATTTTCCTGAAGACACAGATATACCCACTAAAGATGTTCCAGACAGAGGAAAGCCAAGACTGAAGAACAGAGCTAGCAAATGGAGAAAAACAGCAAAGGCCAACTTCCATCATCAATTATTATAGCTCTGGGATAGGTAGCATTCTGAATTAAACAAAAGCGTTAAGGTTAAGGGGATGTGAGTTCTAGAGCTATCGCTGCTATTAACTGACTGTGTGTCTTAAAGCACATCACTTTACTTTATCTTGCAGGGACCTATTTGCAAAACTAAGGAAGAGATGCTTGATGGCACTGTCTATTTATCTTACCAGAGTCAGAGGTTCCAGTTGGATTCTGGAAACCCTGAGAGCCCAGAAAAGCAATTTAAATGCCACTCCAATGGAAGGCAATGGAGTTTTCTAATCAGAGGAAGTCATGAGGAAGTTAAGATGCTCAGATTGACATGGGGAATGGAAAAGAAATAGGGAATAAAGTGGAGAGTAAAAAGATTGAATGTAAGACCACCAGCTAAAGGCCTTTGGAGTAAAACTACAGTTAAATAAGATAGGGTAGGCAAATGACCTTCAGCACTGGCTGCATTCTAAGGTTATTTTTAAAATTACAGATGTCCAGGTTCTATCCCAGAGCAGTTATATGGAACTTTCTGGATCTGGGATCTAAGCTTCAGTATATTATTAAAGGCTCCCCATGTGATCCTAATGTCCAGCCAGTGTTGAAAACCCCCAATGATAGACTATGGTGTTTGTTTGCTTTTTAGCAAAGAAAAGGAAGATTATACCAAGGAGATTTCTGAAGATTGCCAGCTGATTAGAGAGGGAAGATAAAGGTCAGGAAAGACCCCAAGATGAGTTAGATGCCAAGGGAGGGTCCCTAAAGGGGAGGGCGAAGTCAGAACAGACATCTTGGAAACGGTGGAAGATAAATGGCTTTTGGAGAGAAGAAATGAGTTTGAATTGAAGTGGATAGCAGTATATCTAAATGATTTCATCTCTTTACAATACCCAAAGTGATGGGCAGCACCATATCTACTCTGACCAGAAAATTTAACCTTGAATTGACTACTCATTAGCTTTGATCAAAGCTCAGATGAAACAAAATGGCAGTAAAGAAAGGTGAATAAAAAGGTGCCATGTATTTCTTCTGTGTTTTTTTGTTTTTGTTTTTGTTTTTTGCCTTTTTGGCCTTTTTAACTTCCTTTAGGGGCTGTAAGTTCTTTGTATGTTTATGAAAGCTATGGACCTAATTCCCAGAAAAATACCATTAGAAACATATATATATATATAAAGTTTCATATGGAGACCAGGTTAAGAATATCTTCTTTACATAGAAACTAGAGGAGGTACCAAGATAAACACAGATTTTCTTGTTGCTATTATTAGGGTTATTGTTATTGTGTTATTTTAAGACAGAGAACTATAGACAGAAGAAAAATATAAGTAGGGAAGGATAGTGAAGAAAGGCAACGTATTTTTCTGTTTTCAGCTTTTTTCTCACAGCGAGGTCACTGCTGAGTTTCAAGAAGGGCATAATCTCTCCTAAATTCTTTAGAGCATTCCATGTTTTCTTCTTTTTCTTTATTATTGCATTAAATTGTTGATGCATTATGTGCATCTGTCCTTCAACCATCCTGGCAACCACAAGTAAACATGCCAGCTCATGATATCTATCTGCATTTTTAATAATGCCTTGCCTTTTCTACAAATAGGATTTTAGTGTCTAGAGCTTCTGATTTGGAAAATGAAACCGCTCTTGTTAGTTCTAATAAAAAAAGGCAGTTTGATTTCCAATGCTCTGTTTTAATTTGGGTTTTACCAGCCACTGATTTTATTGAAAGTGAAATCCATATTCCTATTTAGATTTAGCATCTCAATGTTAAAATGAGAAAATCACAGCTTCGGTAACAGAATTGAGAAGGAAGTCCTGGCATCTTTCTTAAAAGGAATTTGGATGAGACTTCTTGGTAAATGCTCACAAATTACCCACACCGTATGTCTAAATATACACAAACAGGTTTAGGAAACCTGGTTGAATTCAATGAAATAATTAGGTATGCAGAAAATAACTGGGGTTTCTTTATGAGATTTGTAGCAACATGGGCCGTGTTTGTTTCAAGGGAGTGAAGAGGGGGTGTCAACGTCATAACTAAGAAGGAGTTCATGTGTCATACCTCCAGGAGGAGGTTTTGCAATTACAAGTCCGAAAGGTGGACTCAGACTGGATCTGTGAGAGGCATCTCCACCAGACTGTGGGAAGAGAACAAAGAAGTGGCCTCTGTGACTCTGGGGTCTCAGTTGTGGTTTACTTGGGGTTCAGCCAAACTTTGGCAATCTGTCAAACCTATAGGCCACCTAGGTCACAATTAATGTGAACCTGAAAACGCTACAAGGAGCATTTTGAACGTATCTGCTTAATTCAGAAACCCTGCAAAGTATCCCCCTGTAGACTTTGTCCCAAAGAAAAGATCAGTTTGGAAGACTAGAAGAGGCATTGACTCGTAATTCACCTGAGCTAACTATCCTCCCACTGACAAAAGAAGACTTCTTCATATAAAAATACTCTCTAGGGTAATTTTAGGTTCTCTTATCCTTAAGGGCCTGTTAATATTAGTAATCCACGCCAGGACACAAATCTATCAACACCTAGAGCCTGATTTGAACCCTAGCCTAATTGGCAACAATCCAAAGTTCACCCTGCCTGTTGTAGAGAGAAGCCAATGCTAGTGTTTCTGTGATAAAACATCGAACCAGAGGATTGGCGTTAAGTCAGTCTAATATTGACCTTGACAGTTCTTTGGACTGGAACTCCCAAACCCAATCAAAAGACAGTGGCTCTAAGAGTTTTTTTTTTTGTAGAGTCTTTAGGCTTCTCTCTATATAGGATCATGTCATCTGCAAACAGGGACAGTTTGACCTTGTCTTTTCCAGTCTGGATGCCCTTCAGGAAGTAGGACTTGGCAAAGACTATTAGTGGGACTTTAAAATGGTGCAGCCATTATGGAAAATGGTATGGAGGTTCCTCAACCAACTACAGATAGAACTACCATATGACCCAGCTATCCCACTGCTGGGTATATACCCAGAAGAATGGAAATCATCATGTTGAATGGATACCTGTAGTCCAATGTTTATCATAGTTCTATTTACAATAGCCAAGAGTTGGAACCAACCTAAATGCCTATCATAGGACGAGTGGATGAGGAAAATGTGGTATATCTATCCAATGGAATACTACTCTGCCATAAAAAAGAATGAAATCCTGCTATTCACAGAAACAAGGATGAACTTAGAGAAAATTATGTTAAGTAAAATAAGCCAGGCACAGAAAGAGAAAGATCACATGTCCTCACTTACATGTGGGAGCTAATAAAAAATAAACAAATTTTAAAACACCAAAAAAGGATAAAATAATCACAATAATACATTGAACTTTTTAAGAGAAGAGAACAGAACTATGTTTGCCAGGGGTGAGAAAGGGGGAGAGGGACGAGGGAAAGGGAGGAATTGGTAAAGGGCTACGAAAATCAATTACGTTGTATAATGATGAATATACTAATTATCCTGATTCGAACATCAAAAAAAAAAAAAAAAAGCCAGTGCCTACATCATTGCTCATGTTGCTTCTGTTAACATAACATTTCATGCATGTTTACATGCTTCTTGACTGTTGTCTAATCTGGGCCACCTCAGTGGCTAAATGGATGGCAGGAGTTATCAGAGGGGGCAGCCTGCAGATTGATATCCAACCTAAAGGAAGGGAAGACAAGCAGAAGCCTTGGACAGCAACTGCTCTGGCACATAACAAAGCAACATCTGGAGATAAATGCATGATCTAGTTGCGTAAATTACATCCCAGTTGTCAGCATCATCTTCAGGATAATAATCACAAAGATAATGATAATAAGAGCTAAGGCTTAAGTGCCAGGTGATGTTCTAAAAGTGTTTATTAATTTAATCTTCATAACAATCCCATAAGTTAAGTATTGCTGTAATCCCCATGTGAGGCAACTAAGGCATGGACAGGTTAAATAACTTGTCTATGGTTAGCTAGAATGTGGCAAAGCTCGCATACTAAGGATGTATCCTATTGACAACGTTATGTAAGTACCTATGGTAGGCAGGATAATGGCCCCTCAAAGATGTCCACATCCAGAATCTGTGGATGTGTTATGTTATAGGACAAGGAAAAAATGAGTCGCAGGTAGAATTAAGGTTATTTATTTATTGACCTTAAAATAAGATAATCTTGGATTTTCTGAGGGGGCCAAATGTAATCACAAAGGTTCCTTATATGTGGAAGAAGGAAGCAGAAGAGTCAATGTCAGAGAGATATGATCTGAGAAAGACTTGACTAGCCATTGCTGGCTTTGAAGATGGAAAGGTTGTGAGCCAAGGAATGTAGGTAGCCTCTAGAAGCTAGACAAGTCAAGAAAATAGATTCTCCCCTAGAGCCTCCAAAAAAATGCAGCCCTTCTGACACCTTGATTTTAGCCCAGTGAGATCCATTTTGGATATCTGATCTCCAGAACTGTAAGGTAATAAATCTGTGTTGTTTTAAGCCACTAAGCTTGAACTAATTTTATTTTATTTATTTTTATTTTTTTATTTTTTTGTCTTTTTCGTGACCGGCACTCAGCCAGTGAGTGCACTGGCCATTCCTTATATAGGATCCGAACCACGGCGGGAGCGTTGCTGCGCTCCCAGCGCTGCACTCTCCCGAGTGCGCCATGGGCTCGGCCCAGCTTGAACTAATTTTTACAGCAGTAATAAGAAACTAATGTAATACCATTCAACATCACTAATCATCAAGGGAATGTAAATCAAACCCACAATGAGGTACTATCTCACCCCAGTTAGTCTGACTGTTATCAAAAAGACAGGAAGTAACAAATGCTGGTGAGGATGCAGACACTATTGGTGGGAATGTAAATTAGTACAGCCATTATGGAAAACAGTACAGAAGTTTTTTAAAAAACTTCAAATAGAACTAACATATGATCCAGCAATCCCACTACTGGGTATATATACAAAGGGAAGGAAATCAATATTTCAAAGGGATACCTGCACTCTCGTGTTTATCACAGCACTATTCACAATAGCCAAGATATGAAATCAACCTAAGTTTCCATCAACAGATGATTGGATAAAGAAAATGTGGTATATACACAATTGAATATTATGCAGCCATAAAAAAGCATGAAATCCTGCCATTTGTGGCAATGTGGATGAGCCTGGAGGTCATTATAATTAAATGAAATAAGCCAGGAACAGAAAGATAAATATCGCGTGTTCTCACCCATTTGTGGAAGCTAAAGAAAATTGATCTCATAGAAGTAGAGAGTGGAACAGTGGTTACTAGAGGTTAGGAAGGATGGGGGGTTGAGAAAATAGGGAGAGGTTGGTCACAGATACAAAATTACAGCTAGATAGAAGGAATAAGTTCTAATGCCCTATAGCACTGTGAGGTGACTACAAATAACTGCTACAATTAATTGTATAATTTCAAATAGCTAGAAGAGAGGATTTTTAATGCTCCCAGCAGAAATAAAAAATGTTTGAGGTGATGGATATGCTAATTACCCTGATTTGATCATTACACATTGTAGATGTATACCCAAATATCACAATATACCCCATAAATATATGCACTTATTGTGTCAATTAATAAAAATAAACTAATATAGTATGTTATTCATAACATATAGAATTTTTAAAATGAGAGCCATAAGGCATCTTTAAAGTTGCAATAAATTACCTGTTCTGACTTTAGCAGTGAATGAAAATTACCTTTCCAAAGAAGCTATGGTTTGAATGTCCCCCCTCCCCGCCCAAGTTCATGTTGGAGATTGATTCCCATTGTAACAGCGTGAAGAGTGTGGGAAATCCAACTGTAGTATCTGAAAGGTGGGGCCTTTAAGAGGTAATTGGATCTTGAGGACTATGCCTTCATGAATGGATTAATCCATTTGTAGATTAATAACTTAATGGGTTATCAGGGAGTAAGGAAGTATGTGCATGTGCTCTTGTTCAGTCCTCTCCATGGGAAACCTTGTATCACCATTGGACCCTGTAGAGCGTCCCCACCAAGAATGAGGCCCTCACCAGATGTGCCCCCTTGGACCTTAGACTTCCCTGTCTCCAAAACTATAAGAAACAAATTGTTTCTTTATAAATTACCAAGCTTCAGGTATTCTGATATGAGCAATAGAAAATGCACTAATACAGAAGGTTTCCCTCTCCTTGATGCGTAAAATTACATGGTTCAAAACAAAGACCCCCAGGAGTCTACTTCATTTGAACAGGGATAGAAATGGCTTACAAAAAATAAGAGAGCCTCTTGCTAATACTGCCTGTGTAGTAACAGATCATCTGGAGTCCAGGTGCAGCCTATACCCCTGGTAGCCCCTGGGAACCCCATCCTGGCTGGGTTCTTTCTAAGAAGGGGATGGAGGAAGGAGGCAAAAGCAGGGGCCTAGGCATCAAATACAAGTAGAAGTGGGTTTAAATCCAGCCATGCCACTGACTGGCTGAATAGACTTGGAAAGTCACTTAATCTCCCTGTACCTTGTTTTCTTTGATTGTAAAACAGAGATAATAATATTCAACTAATGGATTAAATGCGATGATAAGGCAGGGTTTAGACAAGGTCTTCAATATACTTCAGTTCCCCTCTGCCTGTACTCCCCACTCTCCACCCCCTCCATTTTTTCTTGAGTCATAGCCAAGAATTTCAATGTCTTTTTCCTGCTCCAGTAGTGGAATTCTATTTGTCTTGTACAAATGCATTGTAGAATCTATCCCTATTTCATAGAAGGCTGGAAATTCACAGTAACTGAAAGAGTAAGTTTTAGACATTTCATTTGTTCTCTTTTTCTGTTTTATTTTCTCCCCCCTTTTACATCACAGAAACTATTCTCTTGGCATTTGCAAATTTACTTTTTTTATTTCTACAGATGTAGGTGGATAGATTAAAAAAAAGAGAGAACTGGTAGTACAAAAGAGAAGATTTTTCCGAATGCAGAATTTATTTCAGAAAGGGAAGTGTTTTTCATGATTAGCTAACATTTGAAAGTTTACCAAGTTCCAGGCACTGTTCTGCATATTTCATGTGTGTTAATTCATTTAATCCTCCCAGCACCATGGAGGGAGCATGTGTATCAGAAGACAAGGAAACTGAGGCACAGAGAGGTTAGGTATATTATCCAAGGCCACATGGCTAATAAGTGGCAGTACTAAGATTTGAACCCAGGCAAGTCGAGTTTCAGAATACATGCTCACTACCACTTCAGCAGGTTATTCAGATCCTTTCCCCAGGAGTTCACTCTGTAGAAAATTGAGGAAAATAGATGGGGAAAACACAGATTAGAAGAAAATGAGTCAGAAGAGCATTCAAAATAGGTATTGAGCTTATGTCATTGAAATCTGATGCTGTTTTCAAATATTCATAATAGAAGCACTAATGTTTTATGTATGGGCAAGTAATTCATTCTGATCAGCCTTGTTTTTCTAAGTAATGGTGTCAGAAAGCCACGTGAGAGTCCCGAGAAAGAGTTTGGGGTTGGCTATTATTTCCCAGTGCTAACACTCCTTGACCAAAAACAATCTCAAGGTTTCTAAGAATGGCCAGAATATCAAGCCTGCTTTCTTTGAGAGAGCAAATATTTCCATTTCAAAAAGATGAAGTGCAAATTTTCTTGGCTAAGTGTTTGATAATTAAAAAAAAACCAAAAACAAAACTGAAAATACCTACATTTCTTTTTCCTGAACCAAACTTCTAGATTTTTTTTTTTTTTTTTTTTTTTTTTTACCTAAAAGAGACCACTGATACCATTTACTTCTACCCCTTTCAGTGGTAAAGAAGAAGGAGAGGTGAAATCACCTGAGCTCTCTGACTTATCTAGAAGCCTGTCTAGGATTCGAATCCAGTTCCCCTGACTCCTCTTCTGGTTCTCCCGCCACTCAGCCACATGGATTTCTTTCTCTTACACACAGGCTCTTTTTGGCCACCAGTAAACACACTGACCTTTGAAATATGGAAAGAAAAGCGCTTTGAAATAAAACTGGCACAAACAGCGGTCAGACAGCCGTCATCTGGAGGCCGAAACAAAGAGGAGCATAGTTTTCCAGCTGTCTTGGTAATTACACGAAGCAGTTATCACTCAGGCCCCAGTCTGAGCATTGCCCCCCAAACAAACAGCCGGGTCTGAGAAAGCACACAGGCCACTTTGTTGCCGTAGCATTCTGGGGGTTGGAAAGCCCCCCAGCTAAAAATCACATGTGGCTGAGAGTGTTTCTAGGGCTCCAGGCTCTTTCCTTTCTTCCTTCCCCATTAAACCCCTCTGCTCTTCTTGGCAAAGGCCTTCAGGTGAGGTAAGTGCCAATTAACAACAAAGAGCTTGATGTATTTCAAGCTTGTGACTTAGAGCTGCGTTTCTCATGAAATATATACTTCTCTGGTTCAGAAGCCTCAATGGGCGGAGAACAAGGATTCTAAGTGTGGTTGAAATTTGGTTCATTTTTGCTACTGCTGCCCTAAAAATGATTTTCCTTTTTGGGATTTGCTCAAAAAGAAAACAATGCAAACAAACCCAGAAAAAGGCAAAACCAATGCTAAAAACTTCAGCTGCAAAGATAACTGGAGCAGAAGGCTAAGCAAATTGGGCTTTGGGGGAAAAAAAAAAGGTCTTAAATTTCTTAGGGGTTCTTTGAAAATAAATATGGCCAGACTTCAGAATGAGTAGGCGAGATGAGAATATCTAATCCAAAGGATTGCTAAAGCTTTTTCCAGCTTTCAAATTTGTTACAACCATTTGTGTTATCACGTCAGTTTATGAAAAATATTTTTTTGAATTGTTTTTAGGCCACTGTGATCTGAGATATGACCAATAAAATGATCTGATTTGACATCTCAGAGCCCTTAAAGACAAAGAGGTTTGGCAATGGGAACACAAATAAGTTAAAATATATTCCAAAGCAATTTCTCTAATTATTTATTATACTCCATTGTTTAATATTTTCAGAGCCCACTGAATTTAGCAAAGGGAATGACAGATGCATATTAAAATGCATGCAAATACTACACATGAGCCACATTTTAATATATTGTTTTGCATTCATAATTTTAGTCTTGTGATTTGTATTTTCATCTGCTTGGGAACAAAGACTTTCTTCTTTCCTCACTTGGGAAACAAGGCAAGATTTGTTTCTGCCAGCATCCTAATAGCATTCCTGAAAAAGCAGCAAACTTCACGGTTCAGGAACTACTCTGCGCCACCTGCTTACTGGCCCCTAACAGGGGCTGTATTTACAATGCATTGAAAAGGTGAAAATATGCGATCAATCTGTTGCTCTGTCACATAACGGCAAGCAATCATTTTTTTTGTTGTTGTCATATTAACACTGAACAGACTGCTTTTTTTAAAAAAAAATTAAACTGTTTAAATGTACAATCTCTTTTCAAATAGAGGGTGTGGCAGAGTGACTGCTATGCATTCACCAAATCCCATTCCCTCTTAATCTGGGGCCACAGACAGACCACATTTGCCAGCCTCCCCTGCAATTAGGTGATTTCTGGCCAGTGGAATGTGCGCCAAAGTAATGCATGCAATTTCCAAGTATGGCCTCCAGAAAGTACTGGGCAGTCCCCTACCCTTGTTTTCTTTCCTTGCTCCTGATCTCCTGGCAAGATGCAGAGATCAGATGGAGAACAGCGAGGGCTCTAGAGAAGACTCTAGATGGAGGGAGGTTGGGTCATGGAATAAAACAGCACCAAACAGAATCTCTGCTCCATCCACTTCCTCTGACCAATGACTCATAATCAACTGTAACACATATCCATCGTGTGGCAGTCAGCCTCTGATGGTCCCTATCTTCTTGGTATCCATACCCTTGTGTGTCTACCTCATACATGTACTAGGGTCTGGGGAGAACCAATAGCATATGGAAGAAATGATAGAACTGTATTCATTTCCAAGGTTAGGTCATAAAAGACTGCAGCTTCTGTCTCTAATGTGTTCTCTCACTCGTTCTCTCTCTTGGATTACTCTCTCTGGGGGAGGCCAGCTGCCATGTTTTGAGGTCCCTCAGGCAGTCTATAGAGATGCCCACATGGTAAGGAATGGGTCTTCTCTCCAACAGCTTGCAAGGCATTGAGGCCTGTCCGTAATCAGGTGAGTGAGCTTGAAAAAGAATTCTCCAGGCTCAGTTAATTCTGCAACTCCAGCAGATAGTTTGAGTACAACTTTGTGAGAGACATTGAGTTAGAACCACCCAGCTGAGCTGCTTCTGGATTCTCAACTCCAAGAAACTGTGTGAGATAAGTGTTTGTCAATTTAGCTGCTAAATTTGGGGGGTAATTTGTTACAGAGCAATAGATAACTAATACAATATGAATAAGAAATAAACCTTTGTTGTGTTAAGTCATTGAGATCTTGGGACTATTAGTTATAGCACCTAATAAATACCAGTGAGTAAAGTGGGTCAATCATTATAGTAACTATGTGTATAACTATGAACAGGACTGTAAGATTCTAAGGGTAAAGACTTTGGTTTGTTCTTCTTGAGATCTCACTGCTTAACATGTGCCTGGACAAGAACTGGCATTGAATAAAAGATGATAAATAATGAATGTGGCTTTCAGTAAGATCCATAGTGTGATCCTTTATATGGTATGTACAAAGCCGACAGTGTTAAAGCAGCTACCCCTTTAGGCTAGACTGTCAGGTTACTGTATATCTAATCCGGGACAATGGGATCAACTGCATCTTAGAGTCAGAAAAATCCTAGGATTGTATTTCTGTCAAATGCATATATTATAGTGTGCCAGACATTCATGTAAAGAAAAAACAACTCAGTTGTCTAGTTATGTTTGTGTTTCCAGATTATCATGCTTCTGTTTTATGGACCAGATTCTGTTCTAATAGCTACAAATACTCATATTAACTTATATAATCCTTACCACAACCAATAAAGGGTGTACTCTTATTCTAATTTTACTGATGAGGACATAGACTCAGTAAAGTTAAGCACCTTGTCCAGGGTCACAGAGCAGTTCAATGGCAGACGTTGTACTTGATCTCTGGACTTGCGAAATCCTAGGATCTTGAGGTTACTCATTATACTGTGTTGCACCTTCAATTTCATTCTCCAGAGAGACAGAACATATCTGAAAAGTCCAGGAAAGGGCCATTAAATTGATGCAATGGATGAAGAGATATCCATGTGAGGACAGAAAAAATAATAATAATCAAGACTTTCAGGCCTTGAGAGATTCAAGTTAAGAGGTGCTATCATTAAAGTTTATAAAATTCTGAAGGACATGCATTTATTCACCCAAACTGATACACCCCCAGGGGTGGAGACTTCCTTGAAATTTGTCCACTTGAGATAGTTTAGGAGAAGGTGCATGCTGTTTTCAGATTGGATACAACATCCTCTGCCTCCATTCCAGCTACATAGACACAAGACCCACTATTCCAGAAGCTACAATGGAGAGAAAAAGAATATCCTGAATCACAAGGTAACCAGCTTCTGGTGGAGCAGTCAAGACAGGGAGGCTTGGCCTCTCCGCTAAATGGCAAAAACCTTCATAACTAATTCCTTCCTATGCTTGCAAATCAGTGCTAGCCACAAATAAATCAGGAATGGGCCAAAGAAATACTGAGAAAAGACAGACATCTCTGTGTCTGCCTTTCCTGCCAGCCCCAGTTTTGCTTGTTTTTCATGGGAACATGTGTGTGTTGTGAATTCTGGGTATGTATCTGCTGCAGGCCTAAGTTTTCTTAGCCCCACGTTGTGGGAAGGAGTTTAAGTTGCTGTTTACAAGGAACACTGCCAATGGGCTAATGGGAATTTTTCATGACTTTTGGATGTTTGCAGAACTGAAGGCTTTTGAAACCCAATTTCAAGGCTGACCTAGAGTCTTGGTGACATGGAAAGAAATCATGGCTAACACAGAAAATCATCACTTACTCTGACTTTTTAAAATTTTGGTTGCCAAAATTTGTTCCTCTCAATCTTGGAGGGTAAGACAGATTTTTAATTTGTGATAGTGTTAGGCAGAATTTTAAATTTATTTTGCACTTCATGGGGCAATGGGTTTGTCCAAAAAATGAATGATGCATTAAAATTTTGCAAGAAGATTACAGTTGGGTGGAATAATATACTAAAAAAAAGGTGAAAGGACTATTTGCATAAATTATATGTCAATTACAAATTACTCTAAATAATTTATTTAAGCAGACCTTCAAGGATCTAATTCTAAAACCAAGTTTGAATTCATACACTTGAAAATAAGAATAAATGCTTTCAAATGTTCTACAATTCAGAATGATCACATATTTATGCTAGTAAATGTTTTCTCCCAATCATTCTGAATTGACGAAGTCTTGCTAAAGAAATGAAGAACCTACATTTGTACAACTTTGTAGTCCTTTCCAGCTGTGGCTCATAAAATCAGTGACTTGGTATTAATTCATTACTTTTAGATTTTTCCCTTAGAAAAAAGATATTTTTTAAAACAGCCAATGACTGTCATATAAATAAATTCAGAATCCACTAATAAATGGATCTCTAATATGCAAATGTGCTCAGGCCACCCCCTAAATGAAGGGGCGGCCTTGATGAAGTTCCAGATATCTTTCATTTGCCCCATTAAGTCACATGTGTTTGATCTGCATCCTTTCCTTTAATTATTTCTCTCACGCCCACACCAGAGGTTACAGAAGATGAATAAAAAATAATTGCCATAGACTACATCAATTTGGAAACAACTCCAGACTTTTTGCTTTTATTTTCTTTTTGAACCACCTTGCCCTTCAACAGCCCTGAGTTAGTTCCCATTTTCTTCACCTTTTCCTTTAGCTTTCTCTCTTTGCTTAGCCTCAGTTTGTTAACTGCACCCCAGTCATGACCCATCACCCCACTTTTCATATATTCTTTGCTAACTTTTGATTCAGGCCCAACTTGTCAGTATAGGAAGATTATCAACTATTACCAGAGGACTATATCCACCAAGGAACTGGGAAAGATCCCCATGTTTCTAGAAGCTGAAACTGGGTTTCCAGGCTGGTCACCCCAACACCTTTCCACAAAAAATGCTGGCTTTCCCAAAGACCAATGAACAGATTTGATCACTAGTAGTAACCTGGGCTTTGATATAGTGTCTCTTGAAGTTTCCATAATTCTTAAAGAAGAAAAGATCTTTAAGAACAAATAGTTTATGGACCTATTTGAGTGTTTAAGAAAAAAAAAGATGTGGTTACAACAGGAAGAAGGAGGAAGTGATTGCTGATGAAATAAAGAGATGTCAAATGGATAATGAATTATTTGAAGAATGGTATCAGGGTCCCAGTGTTAAGCTCTGTTTTAAAACTTATACATTTAAATATCCAAATGCCTATCTTGTGGGGATTCGATTTCCTACTTTGTTTTCTCCTGCTCATGTAACTTGTCTGGCTAACTTACAGGTTCTCCATCTGGGGTAGAGAGATTCAGAAATAGTAATTATTATACAGATTCAGAATTGGTATGAAGCGTTTTGCTTTCTGCTATACTCGGTTCTCATTCATTCATTCAACTTATATCAGGTGGTACTGATGCCTGGCTGTATTCCTTTGTCCTTCCTTGCAAATTTGTGACTGACTGTGGGACTTCCAACTCTCAGAACCTACATTTCTTTGCCTGAGTTCTTTCTCTGGTCCCAAAGCTGCTTGACTGCCCTATGGGGCAGGCTGAAAAAGCTGAGAATTAACATGCTCCGACTCTACCCCAGAAGCCTTCAACCAATGACTGATTGACTTAATATGTAAATATCCATTGGGTGGGATAACTCTGGAATGTATGTTTATGTTGACTTCCCAGTGAAACTCAGCTCCAGCTGCCCACTTTTTCTTGGCTGCTTTCCTTCTCTGCTCATCTCCCCATTTTCATACTGTGGTGTTACCTTCACCTCCCAAATAAACTATTTACACTTGAACCATTGTCTTAGGTCTGCTTCTGGATACAACTGACCAACATTTATTGAGCTTTTACTGTGAATTTATTGTTTAGTTGGAGAGAACAATATCTAAACAGTAATTACTTTACAAAGTGATAAGTACAATGATAAATCTCCACATAGGGCTTATTGGAGCATGCAGGAGGAAATTCACCTGATTTAGTGGAGATTACAGGGATGGGGGCTGGGCAGAATGTGAGGTCGGATAAGTATGCAAAATTATTGTTGTTCTTATATCTGGCTGCAGAACCTACAGATATTTCAAAGTCATCATGTTTCAACAGAGCTCACTATCATAACAAACTTTTCTTCTTGTATATCATTTGCTCCTGAATGGCATCTCTGCTCACTTAGTTACCCAGATTGGATACCCCTTCATCATCTTCCTTAGCAGCCATATCTCAATCCTTAAATGTTTCTTCTGGAAATTAACCCCCATGTCCCTTAAACTAGTCCAGGGTCACCTGGATGATCACACTGGTCTCCTTTTCCAGGAGACTATGTCAAGTACATTTTCTTCTAAGGAAGTATACCATTCCCATGGCCCCTGCAGCACGGGCAGCCCACAGCAGCCATGTTTTGTGCACTGTAACCCCTCCCACTGAGACATACATAATTGCAACCAAGAATGGTCACCTTCCCCGTGGAGAACCTACCCATAGATTGGCCAGTGACTTATGATAAATTATGGCATAAAGAGATGGGATAGACCAATTGGACTCTTTCTCTTGGAAATTTCAAACAGAAAATACTGAGAAAATGAGACAATAGTGTAGGAATTAAAAGAATGTTATTAGATAGAATCGTGGCCATGAGGACTAATGGGAAAGTGGAGTTCTAAGGGAGCAGAAATTTTGAGTTGGAAGAAGGTACGATGCCAATGCAAGAGAGAGAGGAGCCAGTGAATGAGGCAGGGGCAGAGGCAGGGGGAGCGTGGAGGGGATGCTCGTGGTGGAACTCCCAGGTGAGGGTTCCGGCAGGCTGGCTCCTCTGTGACTCCTGCTCTTCCTGTGGCTAGTGGTTCAGCTTTCTTTACATAGATTTCTTTACACCCAAGGAAAACTTCACATACATGTCCTGGCAACAAACCTATTCTTTTTACACTTAACACTAATAGAGACAGTCCTAACTGCTCCCGGCCTCCTGTCTTGTTCGTCTCCTATCCAACATCACGCTGCCGTCTGAATAACCGACCTAAAATGCAAATTTGATTACATCACTCCCAAGCTACAAAATGGTTTCTCCTCAACTGCATATAATCCTACATTGCTTTTCAAGATCCTCTATGACCCGCCTCCAGCCTACCCTTCCCACTCTCCCTTTCAGCTCTATACTCACAGGACACCTAAACATGTGTACTCTCTCCACCGTGGTGTTCTTTACCTGCTCTCTCCTCTGCCTGGAATACTCTCTCTCTCTCAACTACTCTACCTGTGGTATTGAGTACCTAATTAAACCCTGTGTCATTCTACTAGACCTAGATCTTTACTTTGGAAGCCTTCTATGGCCTTCCAAACAGAGATGAGCTCTTCCACCTTTGAGCCTCCAATGTGACAGGTGCAGTTATTATGCTATTTAAGCCACTGTCTGTTTACATCACTTCTACTTTTATCGGTGTTTCTTAAAATATGGTTCAAAGAACAATTGCTTCAGAAATACCTTCCTACGAAAAATGCAAATGCCTTGTTCCCATTTTAAATAGGCATCGCTGGGGCCTCTTAGATCACTGAAGCTTGAGAACTGCTCCACTAGACTTTAAACTCCTCAAGGGCAAGCACCATCTATTAGTTTCCCTTGTGTTACCTCTACCTGGCACATGGTAGGTAATGAATAAATAAAAATAGCTCATAGTTTTTAAGCTACATGCCAGGCTTCTGTAGCTCCTCCTCTACATAACCTTTACTTCTTAGGAGCTCAGGATCCCGTTTTGTTCACCATGGCATCTGTCCCAGATTCTAGCCCAGGGCCATGGTGCATGATAGGCACCAAATAAACACCTTTTCACTGATGGAAAGAAACGATGGCCTACAGAAGCTGTGAGCGCTGTGCAGCAGGGCAGAAATGTAGCCCAAGCACCAACAAGATTAGCACGAGGCCTGCTCAGTTCCTCAGGAGGAGGCGCTAAGTAAGAGCAAGTGCTGGCAACACTCTGCTGTTTCTTTGTAGAAATCCTTGATGTGGGCTGTGAAACGTCAAACCCAGATTTGATGAAGCCTAACTCCAAATCCCCAAGGCAAGTGTGTATCCACGGTCTTAATGTAATTATTGGAGCCACCTCTGTTTGCTACTTTCAAAAGGGCTGAGCTAGCACCCATCCATTGATACCAACTCCTACAAAATGAAGCCTGCAATTAATTCATCACGTCTCAGGCGGATAATGCCTAAAAGCTCAATCTGGTTCCTTCCTTTCGGAAAACTGAAGTATTAAATTAAACCCCCCACACACACACACACACACACTCAAAAATCCCTCTGATCTGCTGAAAAGTCAGGAGAAAGGGTGGGTCCTAAAGGCAAGAGTAGAAATCAAAGTTTTGTTTCTTTTGCTCAGAGCTAAACTGTTGTCTGTTTTGGAACTTTCCACTTCCTTCTTCAAATGATAACCTATCAATTTTCAGTTAACCCATACTTTGAATTTTTGAAGGCAGAAGCCAATAAACAACATGATCTGTTGCAAGGAAAATAGACTCCTAGTTGAGTGATTCAGTATATACAAGTGGAAACTTGAAGGATAGGCAGAAAAAGTCAGGTCAAAACCTAGTCTCAAACCAAAGTTAGATACATTGGGATCTATCAAATGAAACCCAAATGCCGCAGCTTCACTAGAGCAGACCAGATTTTGCCACTGCAATCTCAAAGGGAAGAGAGGTGGGAAGCGTTTACTCTCAAGCTCAGCCACAAGCCAGAGCTCCACTTTGTTCTGTGAAATTCATAACATATTTTTTTTTTTTTTTTTTTTTTTCTCTCAAAAGTACTCCTGCCCTTAGAGTCTGGCTGGAATCAAAATCCTGAGAGCCAAAGACACCACCAGGCTGCCTTATTGTGAAATTCAATCTGAGTAAAAGCAAGACAGATCAGCAATCTTTTGCCTTACCTAGTGGTGAAGTCCAAAACTGCCACGTGGTTTAGAGAACTTGGAAAAGCTCTGATGAGCTGTCAGACCACTTTAAAATTTTGCTTGCCACCCTATAAAGAAATGATTCAAAAGTTTTTCAAATTCCAGGAGCTTCCTAAAGCAAAACCTACAAATCTGAGGAGAATCAAATTTCTGAGTGACCCTAGAACCGATCTCATGTTTCTGGGACTCTTGTGATAAGCCCAGGCCAGCTATCTAGGCTATAATGAACCCTACTGGAGCAGTCAGAACCAGACTCACCATAACAGAGAGATCATTTCCAAACCAACACCTAATACATGAGGATGGGGAAGCAAATGGCTTTTCGCCATTTTTGGTTCCTACTTCAAGAGCTAATCCCAGACATAGTAGCAACATTAAGGCTTGAGTCCTGGTACCAGCTGCTATTGGGATGACTGACTTAAGGCTTGCAGCAGTCTTTTATGTACAAACTATATTAGACATAGTTCCTGCTTTTCAGGGACTCCCTTGCCTAAGAGAATCCTTCATCTCACTCTCTTGGCCTACATATAAAATCTAAACTTATTTAAATTCTTCCAGCTTGCCCTCCCCTACTCTACTATCTTCTCACCATTCTTGTCATGAATTCTACCCCGTAAACCAAGGATTGGAAACTTTTTCTGTAAGGAGCCAAACAGTAAGTATGTTAGGCTGCAAGCCATGCGGTCTTTGTCTACTCAGCTCTGCTGTAGTAGAACAAAAGCAGTCACAGACAATAATAAATAGGCATGGCTAAGTTTCAGTAAAACTTTGTTTACAAAAACAGGCTAGCTTTGTTCCCCCAAGCTATAGTTTGCCAACACCTACATTAGATAAACCAAATGTATTCCTCTGTAGGTACCAATTTCCTCTGCCTGAGAGCCTTTGTCCTTTTCTCCTAGCTCTAATTAATTAATTGATTAAAATTTATTATTTACTGAAAGATTATTATGTGCCAGATCCCATTTAGGATATATAGAGAGACAAAATTTTCTACTATGACAGCATTTAGATTTTAGTGGAGGCAAACAGATCATAAACAAGTAGCCAACAAAAGTATACATTCTAGATGGAAGTGGGACAAAGAAAAATAAGGCAGGGTACGGGATGGGCATGTTATTTTAAACAGAGTGGTCAGGGAAGGCCACTTTGATTAAATAATACGGGAGCAGAGATGGAAATAAAACATGAGTTCAAGCCATGTGGATTTGGGGGTGGGGAAAGTATTTGAGGCAGAGGGAACAGCAAATGGGAAGTACCCGAGACAGAGCATTCTTGCTCTACTGGAGGCAGTGAAAGGAGGCCTGGCTGGTTGGAGGACAGTGAATCTGTGGGGGAGAGATGAAAGAGATGGCTGTGCGCAAAATTTTGCAGGACCTTGTAGGCCATGGAAAGGACTTCAGTTTGTATTCTGAATAGGTTTGGAAACCACTGAAAGATAGAGAGCAGAAGATTGATATGATCTGCCTTATATTTTAACAGGATTACTCTGGCAGCTATGTGTACATAGCACAGGAAGGCAACGATCAAATCAGAGAGACATGATAAGAGCGTATTGCAACAATCCAGGTGAGAAATATTGTCCAGAGTGATAAGAGTGGAGAGGTTAAGAGTTGTCAGATTCTGAATATATTTTGAAGACAGAGGTGAAAAGTAGGGTGTGAAGGAAATATAGAATCAAGGACAACACCAAGAGTTTTGACCTGAGCAACTAGAAGGATGGAGTTCCCATTTATCGAGATGGTGTATTAGTCCGTTTGTTTTGCTATAACAGAATACCTGAGACTGGGTGATTTATAAAGAAAACAAAATTTATTGCTTACAGTTTCTGAGGCTGGGAAGTCCAAAGTCCATCTGGTGGTGGTGACAGTGACCTAGGGGTCTCACATTGCAAGATGGTGGAAGCAGAGAGTAGAGAGAGCAAAAGACAGACTCTCCTCTTCTTTTAAAGCCCTCAGAACCACGCCCCTGACCACCATTTTTAATCCATTCTCTACTGCATGGTCCTATAATCCAATCACCTCTTCAAGGCTCCACCTTTCAATTACCATAATAGGATTTCCCACCCTCTTAACAGTCACAGTGGAGGCTAAATTTCTAGTACATAAAACTTGGGAGACACAATTCAAGCTTCAATGAGTTTGGGGGTAACATAATTCAATCCACTACATTCCACTGGTGCCCCCCCAAAACTCATGTCTTTTTCACATGCAAATACATTTATTTTACCCCCAAAGTCTTAACTTGTTTCAACTCAAGAGATTAAAGTTCAAAGTCCCATCTGTGAAATCAATACAAGTTACCTATTTCCAAGATACAATGGTGGGATGAACATAGGATATATAGATTCCCATTCCAAGAGGGAGAAATAAGCCAAAAGAAAGGGATAACAGGTCCCAAACAAGTCCAAAACCCAGCAGGGCAGGCATTAAATCTCAAAGCTGGTGAATCAGGTGCCTTGATTCCATGTTCGATGTCCTCTGCATGCTGGTATGGGGGTTGGGTCCCCAAGTCCTCTGACAGCTCCACTCCGATGGCTTTCCTGATCTCAGGTGATGCTTCAGCTCTCGCAGGCTGGCATTGCATGGTGGTAACTCCACAGGTCTGGAGTCTCCCTGGCAGTCCCACTCTCACAGCTTCACTAGACATGGCACTATTGGGGTTTCTCTGCTGCAACTCTGACCCCATGTTTTCACTCAGCATTGCTCTAGTGAAGGTTGTTTGCAGTGATTCTGCCCCTGTGACAGATCTCTTCCTAGGCCCCCCAGACTTTTCCATATATCCTCTGAAATTGGGGTGAAGTCTCCCAGGTCTCCACAGCTCTAGCACTTCACAAGCCAGCAGAACTAACACCATGGAGATGTTGCCAAGGCTTCCAGTTTGTATCTTCTAAACCTGTGGGTATAGCCACACCTGGGGCCAATTTAGTGATGGCTGCAGCAGCAAAAGAAGCTGGGGTGCTGGTGCTAGAAGCAGCTTCCCAAAGTGGTCTTGGGCAGTGAGCCTGTGGAGGGCACCTCAGGCCTGTTCCCCAAGACCATTTTGTCTCCCCAGGCCTTTGGGCCTGAAATGGAAGGGCTGGCCCCAGAGCCTTCTGCAATGCCTGCTGAGCCTTTTTCCCCTTTTCATGATAATCCCTTTCTTTTGAGTTAATCTTCTTAGTACAATTGAATTTTTCTTCTGACAATGCTCTCTGCTTCTCTACCACATGGCCAGACTGCAAATTTTCCAAATCTTTACTCTCTGCTTCCCTTTTATATTCTGGCTCTATGTCATGCCTTTGCCACCGTAACTCAGCATAGGCTGTTAGAAGTAGCCATGCAGCTTCCTTAATGCTTTGCTGCTTAGAAATTTCTTTGGTCAAATGCTCTGTTTCACAACTCTTAAGTTCCAACTTCCACAAAATCCTAGGGTATGCCCACAATGCAGCCAAGTTCCTTGCCAGTTCATAGCAAGGGTGATCTTTGCCCCAATTTCCAATAAACTCCTTATTTCTATCTGAGACCTCCTTAGAATGTTCTTTACAGTCCATATTTCCATCAGCTTTTTGTTTGCCACCATGTAACCAGTCTCTAAGACATTTCAAACTTTCCTTCATCTTTTTGTCTTCTGAGTCCTCCAGACACCTCCAACCTCTCAATACACAGTTCCAAAGCCATTTCCACATTTTCAAGTATCCCTTTGTGTTGCTCTAACAGAAATACCTGAGACTGGGTAATTTATAAAGAACAGAGGTTTATTTGGCTTACGATTCTGGCACAGCTGCATCTGGCACAGACCTCAGGCTGCTTCTACTCATAGCGGAAAGCAGCAGGCAGCTGGCAGATACAAGCAGATCACATGGTGAGAAGAAGCAAGAGACAGAGAGAGAGAGAGAGAGAGAGGAGGTGCCAGGGTCTTTTTAAACAACCAGCTCTCTGGGAATTAATAGGGCAAGAACTCATTCATTAATCCCCCCTTCCCCAGGGAGAGCATTAATCCATTCATGAGGGATCTTCCCCAATAACTCAGTTTCCAACACTGCCACATTGGGGATCAAGTTTCCACATGAGTTTAGGAGAGGACAACACATCCAAACTCCATCAGATGGCAAAGACCATAGAAGGAACAAATTGTGTGGTAATTGAGAATTTTTTCTTTTTTCTCTTTTTCTTTTTCTTTTCTTTGTTTGTTTTTTTGTCTGATATGCCTGTTGGAACTCTCAGTGAAAATGTTAAGTAGGCAGTTGGACACACGGAGTTCAGTGGCAATGTTGTGGATAGAGGTAGATATTTGGGAGTTAGCTGCAATAGATGATACTTAAAACCATGAAATGTGGTAAGGTCATTTGGGAGAAGTAAAGAGGAGAGATCAGGGAGTGAGGTCTGGGGCACTCACGTATTTTTAGGTCAGGAAAATAAAGAAGACCCAACAAAACTTTAAAAGAAGGACCAGTGAGACAGGAAATTAAGCAAGAAGGAGAGATCTCCCGGGAGCTAAGTGAAGAAAGTCTCTCAAGAAGGAGGAAATGAACAACTGTGTGAAATATTGCTAATATATTGAGCAAGAGGAGGAATGAGTCACGACTCCAGATTTGGCAATAGGGAAGCCATTGTTGACTTTGACAAGAGCAGTTTAAGGAGGGGTAAAGATGAAAACATGTATAGTGTGCATGTAACAGAGAATGGGAAGGGCCCAAGTGCGACCTTGCCTCCTGGGATTCTGAAATACTTTAGAATCTATGATAACTTTTTTCACAATTATAATTGTTGGCTTATATTTTTATCTCCTTAACTAATCTGTGAGCAATTTGAATGATGAGCTAAATTCTATTCACCATCACTATACACTACACAAAGTGTAGCACATAGTAAGTACTCACTAAATGTTTTTTAAATGAATATGAAATTGTAATCTAAGAAAGAAAGTTTTTATATAAATGAACATGAGTACCATTTAGACTAGAAAAAGTAATACTGATGAGCAGAATTTAAAAATGGGGAGGGGAAATGGGTACTGTATGCTATTATATAGTGTTGTGACACAATCGATATCTGGGGTTATACTCTGAACATTTTACTCTTGTCTTTAAATTATACATAAATTATCATCCATGTCATATAGTGAGATCACTCAGTAGAGCCAGTGTGATTTTGCTTAAAAGGATGGTGAGGCTCTGGAGGAGCTAGGAAATTTGCCCTCATTCTGTAGACAGTGTATGCTTGGTACAAGATTCCGTAAAAGTTGTATTTCTGCTTCTTTTTGAGGTTCCAAGGTATCCAACTCACCACCACTGTAAGAAAACTCCGAAAATTCCTATTTTTCTATTTTTTTTTAAGATCATATTTTTAAAAATGAGAATAACTGCAGTGAGTTACTTTGGGATATGAGTGATGTTGGGTTGATTTATTTCCTCTTTGTTGAAATGATTATTTGCGCTTTCAGCCCTTAGAGCCATGACTACTATGACACAGAAGCGCACATTATTACATGATGATTCAGGTGACTTTCTGATTATACTGCTTAATAAAATTAATAGAGATCTGACACACTGTATCCAAAAGTCAAATGGTATTTTTCCAAGAGTCCATTAAAAAAAAAAAAAAAAAGTAGCTTCATTTCAGAGGATAAAAATGGCAATCCTTCTATCTCTGAGTAAGGGTTAGTTAGTGCAGTTACTGCAAATTAGTGATCCAATTATATTTTATTTATTCAATATGGGGAGAAGTCTTTATAAGTGTTGGGTGAGTCATTTCTTAAAACCAAAGCCAAGCAAAATTAGAGTACTCCTGGTTGAAGATATTTTTATTGCAATGAGAAGGGTTCTTTCTGGGTATTGGACACACAGGCGTGGTCAAACTTTGGCATGGAAAGTAAGAAGTCATGAATTCTAAGGCAATGACTGTTACAGTCTTGAATATGTAATGCCATAGACATATCTAGACACATTTGCTGTAAAAGGCCAAAAACTACATGCAACAGAGGAAATTAGTTAGAGGCAATTGAATATTTTTCCCCTTTAGGTTCTACTGTCAATGATCCCAAGGACCCAAATGCCTGTTCTTTACATAAAGAACATATTTTTTTTCCTATTTTACAGAGAAATAACCTTATAGAAAACTATTTCTACAAAATATTCTTCTGTGCTTATTGTGCTTATTATTCTGTAGGTCATAGATTTAATAGGTTGTAATGCTATTTAAATACTTATAGCATGAAAATCCCTTTAATTATGAAAATATCTAAATGCTCTGGTCACAAAAGTGAATGATCTTCCTGACATGAACTTCAAAGGTAAAATGAAATTACATTTTCCATACATTCCTGTCTGTTGACCAGCGACCATGGTCTTCTGTGATTTCCTCCATGCTTCTCTCAGTGATTATGTTCCAACCAGCCAGCAAATTCTCAGCTTCTGTGGCTCTGGAAACTCAGACCTTGAAAGCATCACCAGCTTCAGCAATGAGAGATTACAACCACAATCGTTTTTATACACACAAAATAATCACTTGGTACAGGTCAAAGAGCAGTTTCCTAGTGCTGTTAGTGTCCGTATAAGGGGCTATTTAATCAGGAGTCTTTGGTCTAAACTGAGTATCTATCAACAAGAAAATCAAATGGCAAGAGAATATTATCATTACCAATTTTGATAAACTAATACAAATCAACAGATATTTTTCAGCTGGTATCTAATAGTTATAATCGTATAGATAAGCATTTTAGAATTTGAAAAATACACAATAATATATAGAAGGGAATAAAATATTATGGTCTTATCACACAGCAGGAAGGTGTGCAAACATGAATGCTGTAGGCTTCTATTCCATTGTTATATTTCTTCTCATTTGAATTCTTATTAAAGGATCAAGGGAAAGTGTAAGAAATTTTATTTGTCAAGAGACTAGAATGTTACGCTTTCTCTACGACAAGGGAGAAGTCAATATATTTTCCAAAGTAATAATGATCACCAATTGGTAAAGGGGATCGATGTCCACTCCATGAGTTTTCAGCAGTTAGAGACAGTAGGCACCACTTGCATCAAGATCAACAACTGATTTTCAGACATGGTGTTGATTCTAACCACTCTCAGAAACAAGGCAACCAGATGACACACTTTCTGTATAAATGAGTTCTGTGCAAACCAGGGTGTTCCTGCCCTGCCTTACCCTAGGTTTAAACCGTTCTGAACAGCCGCCCTTCCTTTCTTCCCACCATCGTCCACATGCTATGCATGAGTAGGAAACACTCCCGTTCCTTTTTCTTTCCTTCTTTGTTCTTTTGTTTTATCCTTCTCTTTCTCTTCAACAATTTTCAAACTGGTTATATATGTCTTTTGAAAGGCAGTTTGTATAGTGGTTAATGTAAAGGCGTGGAGCTAAAGAGCCCTGGGTTTCAATTGAGCAAGTTATTCTACTTAACTCCAAGCTTCAGATTTTTCATCTGCAAAATGAAGGTATCAGTAACTACTTCCAAGGTTATTGTGATGACTAATTGAAGTAATGTAATTAAAACACTGAACAGAGTACATCAGGAGTCATAGCTACTGTTGTTGGCAAAAATCGACTTGTAAAAAACATAGGAAACATCAAAATTATTTCATAGAAATACTATTTGTAAGAATGTAATGGACCCACTAATAACACTGCAAAATCAGCTCAAGACTACAATAGGAATGAAATACAGACCTTTGTCACCCAACTCCAGGCAAACTTCATTTAGTACAGACATCCAGAAAAGACTGAAATAGAAAAAAATATAGACAGCTGCTAACCTGACATTTAAAAATTGTACATTTCTACTCTTCATTTGGCCCAAGAGAGCATTAGAGAGTATATCTGGCCTAACAAGCTGAGAATGTGTAGTGTAGGTCAATTTAGGTTATAAAATAACACAAAGAGCAGGCCCTCATCAGAGTTTTGTGCTTTACAGTAGATGAATAAGCAAAGAGATTTAATCAGCTTACATGGGCCAGGGTTTCTCTTCTTTGCTCTTAGAAGAAGGAATCTTGCTTTATTCTGGCTATTTCCTGAAGAGAGTCCATCTCCCTCCCTCAAGTATTCAGGCTAATTACAACTGGTGAGGTAGTTTCCAGGCTGAATAAAAAATCAAAAGGGAAGGAGGGGATGTGGTAGTGTGGATTTCAACGAAAAAAATAACTTAAGAAAAAGTATGTTCTCAGAGGGGGAAAAATTAGAGAATTAGGTCTCTGAGTTGGAGCCAGGAAAAATCCACATGAGTGGAAATTGGAGTGATGAAAGTATTTCATATTAACACACGAAGAGGCTGAATGTGCGTGGACCAGAGGATGTTCTCGCCTCTCCTGGAAAGTGGCTCGGGGCTAAAAGGCCTCTAGGTTTTTGTATGTCATATTCATTCACTAATCAGTGCTATTCAGCCAATCACACATGTGGTCATATATGAGGTGCTCTGGAAAACTCAGCCACATAGCAACAATTATAATCAAAACCATTGGAGACTCTTATTTCAGCTTCTGAAATACGAAGCTTCAAAGTCAGACATGCCTTCAACGTAAACCAGCACTCTTTCCCTTTCTTCTTTTTAATTTTTCTTTTCTTTTTTCTTTTTTGGTTCTACTAAGTCTAGAGTTTTAGATTCAAGTACTTGACAATTAAATATCAATACAGACAGAATGCATTTTGCCTAATGCAAAGATATAAATGGTTTAAAGGGCAGGCAGAGTGTCATGTGTCAGAAGACATTAGTTGAGGTTAAACTCTGCTGATGTGACTAGAATATTGACACTTCGGTTAGAGTCAATATCTGGAAATTGGTGGTGTGGCTTGGCATAAATATTTCCCTAATGACTTTTCAGCATAATACGAAAATACCAAATAGCGCTCCACACATCTGAGAATCTTGACTCTTTTCTCTCATGCTTTTGCCAAAAGCTGTTAAATCTTTTTGTCATCCAAATTTCATTTGAAAATGGAACATGAAGCACAAAATCCTGAAAATCTTGGCCAAAAAAAAAAAAAAAAAATCAGTATTTCCTTTTGATTATAAGTCTAATTATTGCTGCTACTGAGGAAATACTGGGCCTGAATTTGGGTGTTAAATCCTATTTTATTGCTCATAGAAAAAGCAACAGGGATGTTCTTTTATTTGCCTCTTTACTCATTTCTCTCTGATTGCTGTATTCTTCTTTATTTACCTTTTTGTAGCTTTCCTGACTTAATGTGGCATGTTGTAGATGACTGTTAAGGGAGAATTTTTGCTTTGTTTTATTTATCTGGCTAATCCCAGATATTAATGTCTTGATAAAGTGTTATCATTCTGTTTCAGCTCAGTTTGACTTTCTAACTCAATGTGTAGCATTTATGATTCTGGCTAGACCAGTGCTTCTGAACCCTAGCTCTATGTGACAATCTAATGAAGAGCTTTTGAAATATACCAATCCCTGGGCCCAATCCCTGATTAACTGAATAAGATTATCTGGACTTGGGGTCTGGGAGCTAATCACTACCCTTCAATATAGAAATGGCAAAACTCTGTTCTATCTACTATTATTTAATTATCTTTTTTTGCTTGTTTTGTTTTGTTTTTGTTGGCAGGCTGGTAAGGTGATTTGAACCTTTGACCTTGGTGTTGTCAGCACCATGCTCTACCAACTTAGGTAATCAGCCAGCCCTGTTTTAATTATCTATTGCTGCATAACAAACCATCCCATTACCCAATGGCTTAAAACAACAATAATTCACTATTTTCCATGATTCTGTGGGTCAGGATTTTTGGCAGGGCTCAGCTGGCTGGCTCTTCAGCTGAATTCACCTGGTGGCTGAACTGGGCCTGAAGGTCCAATAAGGCTTCACTCACATGACCAGCACCTTGGTCATCTTCCATATGGTGCCCCCCACATGGCTAGCATGGGCTTTCTTATAGCATGGCAGTCTCAAGTTGGTCAGACATTATAGATGGCAGGTGGATTCCAAAAGAGAGAAAGCAAAAACTGCTGGCCCTTTCTAAGGCATAGCTTCAGAAACCCCAAATCACTTCTGCCAATTCCTATTTGTCAAAGCAAGTCACAAAGCCAGCCCAGATTGAAGCAGAGGGAAAATCAACTCTTCCTATTGATGTGAGGAGCAGTATGCACATATGGGGACTGAGGAATTTCTGGTGGCCATATTCAGAGACCATACATGACATACCAGCAGTTCCTGATCCCAAAGCTGTGGCAGGCATTTCTATCTCATCATGGTGGTCTGTCCCACTAGTCCTGGATATAGTCTCAGAATTCTTCTTGATACTGTTCCTCAGAGGTCACTGCCAATAGGTTGGAATTGACATGTGGGTTGAAATGTTTTGACAAACCTGCCTTATTGGAAGGAGTCGATGTTTTAATTTCTCCCTGTTGTGGCTTATGAAGCGGAGGTATTAGTGTCTTCCTAAAAGACTAGAAAAGTGCCAGCAGGACTCATGGCCCTACCTGGGGGAATGTCAGGCTCATGCATTCTCACAATGATCCTGTGAAGTAAAAATGGCAGGTTTTGTTATTCTGCTTGGCTTACAAGTGGGCAGACTGAGGTTGACGAAACATCAGGCACCATTTAAGGTGCGGCAGAGGACATCAAACTTACTTAGATATTGTTGGAGTTCTTAGTATCATTTTCTGGCAGAGAAAAGGTATTTAAACAACTAACTCTAATACCTAACAGAATGAAATAAAGGTTATCAGAGAAGTATGAACAAAATGATCCTGGAAGTCAAAGGCAGGAAAGATGAGCTTCAGCTGGGGAGATCTGGCTGGACTTCATGAGGCACAAGGATAGTAATAGGATAGAGTCTTCAGACAAAAATCATTTGAACGTAATGACATTGTCACACCATCTCAGCTACAGGTAAGAAAATAAAGGCACAGAGATGTTAAGTAACCTTATTAAAAATCACAAAGCTAACATGGGTAGATCTAGGTTGAGAACCTCGAGCATTTGTGCCCCTAACCACTACACTGTCCTGCCTTCTAGGAGTCATGATTATTTCTCCTCCTACTTTGCTTTTATGGCTTTCTTCTATTCCTCCTTTTCTTCCTAAAACAATTTCTATTTTAACACACACTGAATTTCACTCTTGCCCATTACACCTCTTTACTATCCCTCTTAATCATTATTGATTTCAGAAATTTGACTTGTGAAGACAGATAGGAGGACCATGTTGAAATCACTCCATAAAATCTGACAGTTACTCTGACTCCACTAACATGCCATCCACGCGAGTGGACACAGCTGTCTGACCTTTTCTGCTTTGGAATCAAAGGTGCTTAAGTATCAAACTTGAAACTTTAAAGGAAAGGCAATTTTAAAAGGCATTTTTGGTCACTTGCAAATGGTCTCCTTTTCCCTGTCATTCTTAAACACACACACACACACACACACACACACACACACACACACACACACACACACAGACAAAAGTAGCTTTTACCACTTTTAGAAAGTCTAGGAGCTACTGAAAAAATTAATAATAACTTGGAGGACTGGATCCTGATTATCACTATGTCTTGTCTTTGAGAAAATAGGGTACATATGTTGGAAACATTCATAAAAGCTTTCAAGGAGATACAAGATCTGGACAAGAAGCTTTACTATTTTCTTCTCAATGGATTTGGAGTAAAAATAAAAGTATTTCCAAATTTGTAGAAAAATTTATCCAAGCAATATCACCTGGGTATTAAGAAAAAAAGGTCCTCCAGTTAACTAATTACTTCTTACACATCCTTGGTGTAACAATCAAAATCAGTTGCTGTCAGAAATCTGTGCTCAGAGAGAGCAGTACAAGTTTGTAATTCACTTGGCTTTTAAAATCTCAAAAGGCACAAACCACCTATGAAGGTGGTGTAATTATGGTATAATTAAATATTGACATACAGTGTTTCTTGGCATTCTAAGACTTTTTTTTTTTTTTTTGGTGGGGGGTTGGGCGGACGGCTGGCCAGTCAGGGGTCTGAACACATGACCTTGGTGTTATGAACACCATGCTCTCCCAAGTCTAACCAGCCAGTCCTCATTCTAGGACATTTTGCTTTTCATTGTGCCCTCTATCAACAAGGCCAGAAACCCTGGATATTTTCCTGAAGTTCTCCAATGAATAACAAGGGGAAGAAAATTAATGTCTATTGAGTGCCTACTAGATACTAGATACTCTATATATGTTTCATTTAAACCTCACGACAACCCATGTGGATCTTATAGACCAAGTAAGGATCCTGTTGTTTTTAATGTAAAAGGAAGCTACTGCACGTGAAAAGCTGAGACTGTGGGAGATAGGCAGTCTCTTTTCCATACCAGCAGGTGGTAGAGTTAGGACTTGAAGTCAGGTTTTGAATCTTTAAACTCCAGATTCACTTTTTTTTTTCATCTGTCATCAGCTTCTGAGATCCTATGCTGGAAGGTAAGCTGGTGGGAAATGGGTGTAAATGGTGAGAAGGCAGTTGTAGAGAGGAGCTGTAGGGGAGAAAGGAGGGAGAGTAAGGCAGACAAGTCAGAGCAGGGGACTGGCAGGCCAGGGAAGACTTGAAGAGGAGCTCCTATGTGGATGGGTTGACTTAAGGTCCCAGGTTTGATTCCAAGTTTCTTTATCTTTTAGATCCAGTTCATGGGAACTTTCCAACTGTCCATTAAGAGGTACCTTCCTTCCACTGATGGCATAATGCTAACAGGGAAGCTGAGGTGTTCCAGGCCTTCTTCTGCATGGCAGCATTTCCCATCTTTGACCTGTTTTCCTCAGGCTGACCCCCTGAGAGGTCTTGGCTTCTCCACCAAAGGGTCCTGGGTTCATCAGGCAAAAATTCTCCGATTTATTGCCCCTGTTCTACATTCCTGACCTATGACTATTTGCAGACATAGGAACCAGCTTTCCAAAGGCCAGCATAAGCTGCTTTAATTTTATCATTGTCCTATAATTTCATGGAAATGGCTGCTGTGAAGCCAACAAATGACTAATAAAATCCCTTTGCCCACTCATTTTTAATGTCATTCTGGAACTCCAGAACAGGGACCATCTGGTCATGGTGCTTACTTTAATACAAAAGAGTGGCTCAATTGCAAAACATGTTTCTGAGGGAACACTGAAGGAGTCTTCTGTTTGTGAACCCAGAGCATAGCAAAGCAGTCACATGTTTCATTTGGGTAGTGATAAAATACTCTATATGCCACATAATCAATTTCGCCTGTTCACCCACACACCCACACATGATAGACAGACATCAATCAATACTCTACTAATAACTATTATATTTATTGAGCCCTATCCATGTGCTAGGCAATGTACAAAGCACTCCAGATTATTTTGTATAAGTGTACTCATGCTATAGGTGAAGTAAATAGAAACTTAACAAAGTTAAGTAAATTCGCTCCAAGTCACACAACTAGTAAGTAACAGAGCCAAGCTTAGCGCCAAGGTCCAGAAAAGACATCCTAAGCAATGACTAATTTTTCAGTGAGGTAAATTGTAGGACCATAAAGCTTTGTGGTGAAATTATGTTTTTTTTAATTTAAGATTTTGATTTTGTAATAATTTTAGATTTGACTGAAGAATTACAAAAATAGTATGGATTCCCATATACTCTTCACTCAGCTTTCTGTAACATTAACATCTTACATAATCATGCTACATTTGTCAGAACTAAGACATTATCATTGGTGCATACAATACAATGAACTCAACTATAGATTTTATTTAGATTGTGGCATGATTTTTATTTGAAAGTTTTTCTTGTCACTTCTGATTTGATTCTCCTTTATTAGGATCTATGCGTTTTTTTACAATCAGGTTACACTGCACTACACTACAGTGTAGTTTTCAATTGTGTTGAGTTGTGTATTTAACAAGCTCTTCCTGTACCGAACTGTGGGGACTCAAAGCATATCACTGGGTTTGGGGTGAGAATACACTTTTTGCTCAGTCAGAAGCAGTTAAGACCCAGCCTCTCTCCTTTCTGCAGATCTTCTGTATCTTTAACGTCATTTGGTTTCTTTATGGGACTTTCAACCATGTGATTTGACTTAGTCACTCTGACTCTGCTCTTAAGTGTTTCTTACCAAGATTTGGTAACCTGACTCAGAACTTGTAAATTCCTAATCTCTATTTTTATGTGCCACATCAATTTTTCATTAGGGCACATCTTATGATCAGAATTCAATTGTCCCTCTAGCTTGACGTGCAGGTTTTTGTGTCCTTGTAGTTAGACTGTACTCTGACTCTATTTTACTCAGTAGTCACAGTTTGTAAGAACCCAAATCACCTACTCTGATAATTAATTTGTCCCATGTTATGAAGGATGTGGGAACCTAAAGTGATTGGTTCAGAATTACACAGCACGTGACTGGAAAATTAGAAGACCTAGGGGAAGAGAGGGAACTTCCTAAGTGTTCTTCAGTTGTTAGGACAAGTGCAGCTTAAAATAAAAATTAAACAGAGATCAAACATCACGGAAAGGTATATTTCAAAAAAGAACTTGAAAGTTTTTTCCCTGCCAAATGGCAGGAACATTTTAATCCACTTTTGGAAAGGAATGCTGTTATTAGTCACAGTGTTTAAACTTGAGTTTTGACCAGGCAAAACAAAACAAGTATTAAAATCAGACGTAACATGTCTGAAATAAATTTATCATCTTTTTTTTTTTTAACCAGTCTCTCCTCTTGCCTTTTTTATTACCGTTCCACCATATTCCCAGTCACCAGGCTAGGAAACTCAGTGTTGTCTTTTATTCTGTCCATACTGACATGCAACCAATCTCCGAGTCCTGCCAATTTGGCCTCTGCTGTTTCATGTTTGCCTGTGTCTTCCCATTTTTACTGTTGCTATTCCCTTGCTTCGGTTATCTTACAAACCTCTTTATCTACATGCCTCTACTGTATTTGTGGGTATATTAATTTCTGATGTATAGTAACTGTCGTGTCACTCAAAATGCAAAAACTTCAAAGTTTTTTCTCAAAACTTTTGCTCAGAAACTTCAAAGGCATTCCCATACTTGCTGGAATTGGAACAGACCCCTTATTCTGGCATTGGAGGACTTACATACTCTTGTTCCACTTCTCCAGTTGTATCTATTACTCCCTTGCCACATACTCTATGAACCAACCCTACTAGTTTGTGTTTTCCGTGAACATACACAGCCACTAGGGATTTGCCTATGTGTTTCCTCTGCTTGGAAGGGCTTCTCTATTCCTCGGTCTAATCTCAGCTTGTTGGCGTACAACACATCAAGGGTTGGCAAACTACAGCCCAAGGGCCAAATGTGTCCTGCCAGTTTGTTTTTGTAAATAGTCTTACTAGAACACAGCCACACCCATTCCTTTAAGTATATTTTCTATGTCTGTTTTTGCACTAAAACAGCAGAGGTGAGTCATTGCAAAAGAGACTCTATGTCCTGCAAAGCCTAAAATATTTACTTTCTAGTCCTTTACAGAACATGTGTGCTGATCCTGTAATACATTCTTAGCCAATATTGATTCCCATAGCTGAGTATCCAGTTCAATGTGTTTTAGCAACAATTTGTTGAGCCCCTACAACGTGCGAAATACATACACACAAAAAGATGTGGACTTTCCCTCCAGGAGCTCACTGTCTAAACGTGATGACAAAGCTATAAAAGTATAAAATTCCTCTCCAACAGAAGTAAAATAATAGCAGCACATATAGGAGATACCTGGTAACATAGAATAGGGGGTGATTAACTTTTTGGAGGGGGTGAAGTGGCAGAAAAGAGAAGATTAAGAGCTGAGGTGGGTTTGAAATTCTGTATAGGAGTATATCAGGGTAACAGGGGGTTAAAAGCATCCCAGGTACAGACACAGCACATCCAAAAGCATGGAGGGACATAACCACACGGTCTCTTTGGGGAACCTCAGGTAGGCTCTTATGGAAGCAAAATGGAAAGAGAAGAGGTTTTGGAGTCAGATTAACCTGGATTTGAATGCTGTCTCTCACACACTTTAGCCGGATGACTCTGAGGAAGTTGTTAGCTCCTATCAGCCCATTTTCTCATCCCAGCAGTATTTACATGTGTTAACTGATATGACGTAGGTGAAAGTTTATGGCACAATGCTTGACACAGTGTCGTGTGGGTTAGCATGGGACAGGAGGGATACACATGGGACACATCCCTCAAAATACAGAGATAGCCACTCTCTCCTTGTCTCTCACAGTCTCTCTTCTTCCAGCAGCACCTGTTGTTTCCTGCATTACACATGGCAGGGGTGTGGATCTAACCCTTCCTTCCAAATAGTGAACTCCTTGAGGGCAGGGATCTTTCCTTATTCCTTTTTGTGTCTCCAGAGCAGGCCTCTCATAAATGCTTGCTGCATTTTTAAATCTTAGTTGTAAAAGGTATTTTAAAAGTAATCAGCCCATTATTTTACATGAAATTGAGTCTAATGGGTTGTAAGATTTTGATTTGGTCAAGCTCTCCTGGTTTGATGACCACAAGTCTAACCTGTAGCTTCCAAGAAGGTGACATTTATTTTTGTTGTCCCTTTTTGCCTTTCCTCACTGTCATTCTGATTCATTTTTCCCTTTAAGAAACATTCTCCACCCTATCTCCATGGGTCCATGGCTTTTGCAGATATGGCCTCTATTTGTTGTTACATTCACACTGAAATGCTCAGGACTCATATCATACTTTTCTGGGAGGCTTGCGGGAAGGAAAATGTGAATGATCAGGCATGGATTCCTAGTAGAATTTTAGTCATCAGGAGAAATCCAGTACATCTTAAAATCCTTCCTTAAAAGGAAACCCAGTCTGCAATATATAAGAATAATCCTAGAAATAAAAGGACCCTTGATTACAAGAGGAATAATAGCTATCATATACTGAAGGCTTGCTACACAGGAGACATTTTGCATAGGTTGTGTCTGTCCCTCACAATATCCGTGTAAGTTACTATTTCACTTCACACATGGAGAAACTGAAGCTCAGAAAGGTTAGGTAACTTTCACAAGGCCACAGAGTGAAGGGGCAGGACACAGGTCTGCCAGGCACTATGCCTTTGGAATGCCCCATGGCTGGGAAGGAGGTACTCTCTGCCGTGCCTTCCTCCTTGCCAGCATTTTCCAAGATGATGTTCCTTGGAATACTGGCTTAAAAGCAAGGCTAACTACATAATTTGTGCTGATCAGTGCAAAATAAAAATGGGTAGCTCCTTGTTCAAAAAAGCAGAGGAAAAAAGTGGCATTAAAGTTATAAAATATAAAACTTGTTCCCTTCTCCTGTGTCTTCTCTCTTGACTTGTCACAGTTTCTTTATTATTTAGCGTCATTCTAAGTAAAGAAAAATTAAAATTTTAAATTATCAGTATGGATTTTACTATTTATTTTATTTTATTTTATTTGTCAATATACAATGTGGTGGATTATTGTGGCCCATCACCGAAACCTCCCACCCCCTCCCTCTCCCCCCTCCCTCCCAACAATGTCCTTGCTGTTTGCTTGTCATATCAACTTCAAGGAATTGTAATTGTTATGTCTTCTTCTCCCCCACCCCCCCAGGTTATTTGTGTATTTATTTATTTATTTTTAGCTCCCACAAATAAGTGAGAACATGTGATATTTCTCTTTCTGTGCCTGACTCGTTTCACTTAATATAATTCCCTCTAGGTCCATCCACGTTGTTGCAAATGGCGGTATTTTATTCTTTTTTATAGCTGAGTAGTATTCCATTGTGTAGATATACTACATTTTCCATATCCACTCATCTGATGATGGACATTTGAGCTGGTTCCAACTCTTAGCTATTGTAAAGAGTGCTGCGATGAACATTGGGGAACAGGTATACCTTCGACTTGATGATTTCCATTCCTCTGGGTATATTCCCAGCAGTGGGATAGCTGGGTCATATGGCAGATCTATCTGCAATTGTTTGAGGAACGTCCATACTATTTTCCATAGAGGCTGCACCATTTTGCAGTCCCACCAACAATGTATGAGAGTTCCTTTTTCTCCGCAACCTCGCCAGCATTTATCATTCACAGTCTTACCATTCATTTTTATACTGCACAATGCCGGTTTTGAATGCAAATGTAAGAGCCTATGCAGAATCACTGAAATGACACGATTCGTATTTCGTAGCTCGTATATGTATCTGCACCTTGTTCTTCCCAGAAGAGTGGAAATGCTGCCTTGTTTTCCTCTCTCTATAATATATGCACATTCTACCAACAGTCTCTACCGACAGCTTACTGATAAGTAAGGAAGAACTGAAAAAAGATGGAACTATTGTTGCCCAATCTCTCCCTTTTCTTCTATGTCATCATTTTCAGCAAAGGTGTAATACAGGGAAGTAACATGAGTAAGAAACAAAACAATGGGATTCCTAAATTGCCAACGTTAGAATCCCATTGTCTTCTTTTTCTGTTCAAAGGGCATTCTGGGTCAGACAGAAGTGTGGACTCTTGGGGCTGTCAGAACCCTCAGTTTACTCACTTTGAAATGTTGCCATGTACTCCAGTCTTGCTAACTTTGCCCACGTCACAGGCCCACCAGAATTCTGTGCTTATGGAACATCAAAAATGCTATATGCAAATAGGGTGGCAAGCAATGAAAGACACACATGTTGTGCATATCTCCTCTGTTCATGTGCACACTGTACTGTCCCATGAAACTTCACCTGCAAAACGCAAGTTCTGAAATAAAATTAAGATTTTTAAGATGGCAGCAACAGAGCTTGAAACCAAGCACAGACCTCTCTGAGCACAGGTCCTGTGCCACTGCGTAGGTCATATGCCCGTGAAGCTAGCCCTGCCTGGGAGATATTAAGAGGTGTGCTCAAGGAGGTGGGATCTACAAGCCAAACGGTTTGTAAACCTTCCTCTAATCTCATAGTACACTTAACCTCTTACCAATCTTCTTTCACCAAGTGTTCAAATCCCACTCGAAGATCAACTCAACCAGGCCTTAAGAAGCAGAGGAAGAAAAGCCTCAGGTCATTATCTCAGCTGTTTAGGGTCAAATTAACTTCCTTCTGGTCTCAACGACTACTTGTCTTCCCAGTGGCCAAGCTCTCAACCCACACTCTGGTTTGACATCCTGGTCTTGTCCATATCTACCCTCTCATATCCCATCTGAGTCTATACTTTAGTGCAGGTACATTTATTTACTTTTTTCGCAGCTGCCCAGTATAGGGATCCAAACCTTGACTTTGGTGTTATCAGCACTATGCTTTACCCAGTGAGCTAACTGGCCAGCCCTCTGAGGGTACTTTTAGTGTAGGTACAGTGTCAAGCTAGGGCTAGGGCTCACAGACCCCTCAAGCCTATCGTACAGACTGGGCCACAAGCCCTTCACAAGCAGGTCCATGAGCTAGGTGATAGGAAAAGATCCTGGAAGCCGTGGGTAAAAAATTAATAGGCTTTATTCAGAGCTAGGAGTAGCCACCCTAGTGCCTCCCTGAGCGTCCCAAGAAGTGGGGGCAGGGAGTGTATCAGAGCCGCTAATCCTTTATACTTAAGTCCATAACCCAGGACACCTGGGTGCCCATACACAATTACATTAGATAATAACCAAGGAATACCTGGGCGCACGTGAACATCTGAGGGGCCCTGACCATTTTCCTTCACTTTCCCTCCACTGCAGACTTTAGTATAATACCCAAGAGGGAAAAAATAATGATAAAAATAAGTCCAATTACTTAAAACTCTATTATTATTTTCCTTTTCTTTTATTCAATATTCAACAAGCATGGGCCAAGTGGCTTCTACTATGAGTAAGATCTCTTTTAGGAGTGGGAGGATGCAAAGGTAGAGAGGTCATGGTCCCTGACCTCAAGATGATCATGGTCTACTGCCTTCTGAGGCTGAAACTTTGTACTGAATGTATCATTTAAATTTAAAAATGTTCTAAGGGACAGCCTGTGGCTCACTTGGGAGAGCGTGGTGCTGACAACAACAAGTCAAGGGTTAAGATCCCCTTACCGGTCATCTTTTAAAAAATAAAATAAAATAAAATAAAAATGTTCTAGACACAGACAGCTCCCTCCTTTTGTTCCTTCTTATCCCAGAAGTGTGGCTTGTCAGATAAATGTGAGGGTATGTGCCCTGGGGTTATTTTTCTCTCCATGCTCTCTTTCAGTTCTAAATTTGAATTAGCAAAAGTTAAGGCATGAATGGTTATGGAGCTGTAGAACGTACTTCCATATCACTACCGAGGTGATGGTTCAGTTTTAAAGACGGTAGATTGGAAAATTATAGTTAAAAGAACACTTTCCTGGAGAGGTAGTGAAATGAGAAGAGGAGGAAGGAATTACTCTTTATTTAAAATCACTTTCATCTGTGACTTGGGATATTGGATTATCATCAGTTCTGCTTCATCATCGCCAAAGTTCTGTATTATACTCATCAGTCATTCATTCATTCATCCACTATTTCAATAGATAGTTTCTTAAAGGTTTATCAGTGTCAGTTACTGTACTAAGCTCTGAGAGTACAATAGCAGACAAGATACAGCCCCTGCCCTCTAGGCCGTAATTACAAGGTAAGGGTAATGTAATGTAAGAGGAATATGGGAAAGGTTAGCAAATCTGGTCTTGAGGAGAATCAGGGAAGATGTTCATTCTGAAATAAGATATAGGGCCGACCCCGTGGCGCACGCGGAGCGCAGTAGCACTCCAGCCCGCGGGTTCGGATCCTGTATAGGGATGGCCGGTGCGCTCACTGGCTGAGCGCGGTGTGGCTGGTCACAAAAAAGACAAAAAAAAAAAAAGAAAAGAAAAAGAAATAGCTAATTATCCTGATCATTGGTTTTCAAATTTTAGAGAATCTTCTGCTTCTGTAGATCTAAAACATCCAAGAAGCTGCAAGTAGTACAAATGATTTTAATGCAGAGGTCTTCAGAGTATGCTTCAAAAAATATTTAAGCTGAATTATATTTCCATTTTTATTTTCATTTGTGTTATTCCTGAAAAACAAAATGCAGTATTAATTTTTTTTTCAATAAGAGGCACGATTTGGTAATGCATTGCAGAGAAAGCCATCACTCACTTTTATTTTAGAGTGGGAGGTTTTGTCATGATATTCAACAGTCATTTGTTAAAGAATCAGAGCTGATGTAGGGTTTGCTTCAAAACCCACCATTACTGTGAAGATTTGAGCCATGCTAATGGTCAACAAATATCTTTGTAGAGAAAAACTATGTATTTTCTTAAGAATTTGGAAATGGGATATATATGAGAATGCACATAAATATAATAAACACAATATGGATTAGACCACTTTCACTTTAACAGAAAATTTCACTTAATTTCCTTAGCTCAGTAATTTTTTAAAAACAATGTAGGTGTTTAGTAACATTTGAAGGCAATACATTTAAAAATATTGAAGTTGACATTTTTGAATTAGCATTTTATTAGAACACAATCTAATTTATAAAATTTGAACCATGAAGGACTCAGCAGATAATTATAGTCTTGAAGGAGTTTCAAATCCACCTTAATGGTACTGTATCAACCAACCAACCAGAGGCCATGTTTAAATTTTTAAACAGTGCATTAAATAATTAAACAGCATAACAAATTATGTTTTGGATAACTGTCACAGCCTAATTTTTCGAGCACTCTTAAAAAACTGTAAATGGATCATTAGAGGTACTTTTGAAGCCAAAAATGCTAATGTAAGTCACATGGAAATCCTAAAAGGAACTTGGCATGAAACAGGGAATAAACTTGCTGCTGCAAATAGCAGATTAAACAAAAACTCAATCAATGTGGCTAAAACTGAAGCATATGTACATAGACACAGCAGACTTCTATGGTAAACACACTGATGGCTTAAATTTCTCTCTTTGCGTCAATTTACATGCTTTTGTTTCCCCAATTTCATGTTCAACTTCACTAACACCTTGCTATGGTCATAAATGAAAAGATCACTTCATGACTTTTAAAATGCAAGCTAGGAGCTACAGAAAAAAATATCAGTCTTTGCATCCTATTTCCCATCTTTGTTGACACAAATTCCTTTGTCTTACAATGAAAGAAAACTGTTAGATATTTTATGGTGATTGCCAGTATGCTTGTTTTATGGTGTATTTTTCCAAGATGTGTTTGACAAATTTTAAGGTGGTGCTTGTTATTTGCTTCTAGGATTTAATTATCCTATGTTTCAAATAATATTTAAGTATTAGCCAAAATCCAGTGTTTATGTGATGTGGATATAATGACATTCTTTGCAGTGGTTGTCCTTTCTTGGTGTTTTAAAAATAGTGTTGTTCCATTTACATGACTACAATTCAATCCTACATAATAAAATCATCTTTGGCTGAAAGGATATAATGGCAAAATTCCTATAATCACAAAAGACTATGCATTTTATATGGCATGCCTAATTGCATTTTTTAAGAAATAGAATGTTCTGGGGTTCTTTATTTTGAGGTTGAGCCAGTTCAGAGTGTGGCCCAAGGAATCTAGAAAGAATTAAATCTAAAACACTTAATCAGCTTCAAGTCTGTTCATCAGTGTTGTAGTTCAACTGAAAAATGAACCCTAGTTGCAAGAACTTGAATTTATTACACCAGTTTAATCAAAACAACTGCTTAATTCAGTGACCATCTTAGTTCATTCATTTATTTGACTGGGCAAGGCAGGCAAAGATTGAAGCAGAAGGTGTCAGCAAACTTGATTTCTAGTTCCGGTTGTCACTACCAGTTGTGCGGCCTTGGGAAATGCATGTTACCTCCCATAAAGTGATGGGAATGGCATTCAGTAATCCCTAACGTCTCTCCTCGCTGGAAAATTCAATAAGTCACTTAAAATAGGTGTTCTCCGACCATCATTAAAAGGCAACTCAGAAAAGACAATATTGATAAAGGACATCAAAGACCTTTGCCTGCTGATGGGCACCTGCATACGCCTCATTGCAGGAAATGACTGACTCATCCCAGACCACCCAGGTAACTCATTCATGGGTTGACATCTTCACAACATCTTTGGGTAAGGGATGAAATAGAACCTACTCTAACCTTTCTGAACCAATTATACAATACCTCAAAAGGAGGCAGATTGAAAACATCAGATCCAGACCTGGAACTATGCCAGGGCAGTAGCCTCTTCTTCCTCCCTGTGAGTACTGCAAAGACAAACAAAAGATAAAGATAAAGAAAGGATTCTAGAGGGGTGGGGGGAGAGGAAGGAGTGAGGCTCTAATTACCATCTGCAAATATGCATATATCTGCAGGTGTCAGAGTCTGTGAATGCAAAATCTTCATAACCAATCAACCAAAAGGAGAACTTTTTCACACATAACATGTGAAAACTATATTACACTTACATTTCTTAGCCTGTCTGGCTATATATATATATATATATATATGAATTAACTAAATGACTTGCAATCTTCAGTATGTGACTGAGAATGGCTGCTTCAGTAATGTTAAGCGCTGAAATTTTAGAGCTAGGCCAAGTTCAAATTTCCTCCCTAATTCCATCCCAGAGGGCTATTGATATTAATATTTTCTGTAGTCTATTAGCATTGGTTATAATTCTAAAACGTTTCCTTGTGTGAAATGAATATTTTACATATCCAGTCCATTCAATGCATCCGTCATTTCCATTATAACTGATTTTCCTCTTTGACTGTATATAGCTCTTAGCATCTTAGAAATATCACAAGGTTTTCATCTCAGAAATTCCATATTCAACATATAGTAGACTCACATCCAATTGGATTTTTAAATGGAACATTTTGAAACCAGGAGGAAATAAAAAGTTCACATTATTCACAAAAGTATTTCTCAGAGGGCCATGTGGTCAAGAAGAGAGGTGTGGGGATTTGGTTTTACTTGACTCGACCTGGGTTTTATTCCCAGTTGTAACATAAACTCTGTAAACTTGGGATATTAACTTAAATTCCGAGAAGCTAAATTCTGTCATCTGTAAAGTGGGTGTGATAATACTTTCCCTACCTATTTATGACAGTGTTGAGATAAAAGGAGCAAATCATGTGAAATATAAAGTTTAGCCCACCTATTTTAGACAACACCTTGCTAAAATGTGATGTTTGCCTAGCTTGGTCTATCCATTCCAACACTGTTATTAAAATTGTCATTTGGGGGTTCAGTTATTTTAGGTGTCATTAACAGCAACTGAAGGGGTTTCTAATGAAGTGAGTAACTGAGAATGACTGAATATACCAAGAAATAAGAACGAGAAACAATTCACTGTAAGTTAATTATGTGACAAATAATAAAAGTATGACTCTGGTGTTAACAATTCCTCCTCACCAAGGATTTGGTCATTTCTCCATCTTAAGGGATCTGGATCCCTTATCTTCCATCTCCTGATTTTACCTCTGTCAATGTTTGTCCTCTGTGTTTTCTGTAATTATTGAGACTGATTAAATAGTTGGTTCTCTGTATCTGGCCATTTGCACTTGACAGATAATTTCTGGATTGCGTGGAATTTGCATCAGTGAGTTCTCCATCCTTCATGTTCTTTGGGAAACTCTGAAATGCTGGCTATTTTCTATGGGGAATGGCGTTCTGTTGAATGTGCTTCCTGTTCTGCTTGGTTCTATTTATTTTTATGCCTATTGTGTGTTAAAGGTTGCGGGCACCCCTGGATGTAAATATGCGTCACCCGTGAGGCATCGCATGTGAGGAACACTTATCTCCCTCTCTATTCCTCCCTGTCCAGGATTGCATTTCTCTGAACTGATTTGTGAGGATAGGAGGTGGTTGGATTTGCCCAAGTTTTCAACAAGATGAGAAAAACGTTTGGGTTTAGTGACTTGAAAATGGCTCCTCTGTTGTGAGGATTTAGGGAATCCAAGGTACTTTTTGGATCTCCTTATTCTCTTCATTATTATTATCATTATCACTGTCATTTATTAATTACCTACTATGTTCCTAGCATTTTAAAGGTGTAATCTCATATAATCTTCATAAAGACTCCATAACATATCTAATTTTACAGATGCTAAAATGCACATGTGGAGAGGTAAATTTCCCAAGGTGACAGGGCTGGTTGTGGTCAGGACCATGTTTTAATCCCAGTCCTATCTGGTGCCAAAGACCTTGACTTAATCACACCCCTCCATCATGCCTCTTGTCCATACCAACTATAGCTACACAGTACTCTAATGTTTAACTTTTTAATGTCTTTTTTAAGGCAAATTTTTTGCAAAGTTAAAGGTTTGAATTAAATGTAAGGTTTCATTAAGTTTTACTTCCAAATGTACACTTGCCTATAATAACATCTTTCAGCAGTACAGTGATGGAGTCTTCTCTCTAATTCCTTCAAAAATACTATCAATATGTGTTCTTAGCATCATAAATTCTGAGTAAGAAGTGGCATTAAAGGCCACCTGCTTGATGCCTGAATTTTCTCTACAACACTAACAAAACCTCACCTGTGTTTGAACGAAGCATTCCCACTGTCCACTCAGGCATCCCATTCCCTTCTTGGACAGTGAATAGTGTGATATTGAGTCTCTGGTTACTGAGCAAAAATGTTAGTATTAGATTGGGGAGGTGTTGGCCCAGCCAAGTCACATGTAATCAATAACTGGCAACGTGACATTCTTCAGTCACTAGCATGGGTGTTGAGAAATTTCTTTTGTCTTTCCCTCACCTGTTCAGATTGTTAGCCACTAAAATATAGGAATGTAAACTTTCATAAGAGTTTACTATTCTACGTTTTCATTCTTCCCTCAAGGGGGAAGGGTCTACCTTGGGCTAGCAGGATTCTGAAAGACTCAGCTTTATAATTGTGACCCACTGCTGAGCCTTTATTGATAATTAGCAATGATAATAAACTAACATTTCTTTATACACTGTCAGGCACTGTGTTAAGCACTTTTAAGGCATTCTTTTATTTAATCCCATGAAAGGGAAATACCACCTATGGATATGAAGAGGACTAAATGAGATAAGCCAGAAAGAGCACTTACAGCCACGCCTGTCTGGGTACACTGTAAGCCTCGGGGACTGTAGCATGATTATGATCAGTGACTTCCTTACTTTTAAAGGGGAGGCGGAAGCAGCTTGGTAATGGATAATTGCCCTCAAAACTAACTCACATTTTTTACCTGATACCATTTTCATTCTTCTGTGAAACCCTATCCAAACCCTGCACTGGCTCTCTAGGCAATTTCAACATGAAGTATTCTGCCTTTCACTGCTGACCAAGTCTGTTTTTTGGCACAAATAAAAGTGAATCCACTTGCAATAATCAAGAGCTCACCTGGCCTATGATGATCAGCGACTCACCCCTAACGTGTTGACACAGCAGCTGGACTGTTTGAACACTATGAACGAACAAGTCACAACAGCTCCTAAAAGTCTGAGGGATTAATGTATGGACAATGACATGCATTTCAGTAACACAGTCCAGACAATATACTGCAGAAAAACCCAGGGGGCCAGCCCATTATACTCAGCATTCTTGTTTGCCCAGAAACTGGAAGAAGAAGTCAGTGATTAACAAAAAAAAAAATGTTTCTGTAACAAGCTTAGTCTCAGTGTGCAGCTTTCTTTATTAAATCCTAGAATTTCCACCCACCACTGATCTTGATTTATAATAATGCCCCATAAATCTCATTTCCAGCATGGGAAATGGGAAGGGGGTGGTCTCTGCTTTCCTTTAACATGGTAAGAAGAATATCTGTGGTAGTAGGTAATCTTTGAAGTTAAGTTATTATAGTGTATGACATTGGGAATGACATATAAGAAATATAAAGAAGACTGTTACTTTTCTGGATTCCAATCAACTGAATATTTGCGAAAATGCTTTGAGTTAGCAAAATTTTGAATGGTAAAGGGATTGAAACTCACTTAAAAGAAAACCTTTCATGATGTTTTATCAATTCCAAGGTTGTCTAGAGCAGTCTGCCTGGCCCTCAGATCATAATGATTTAGTAATTTCTTGGGCAGAAATTGTCAGAAAACAGGAGGAGATGAGGTGTATACCTAGTTGTGAAAATTGGGAATGACAGGAGAAGGAAAGCTAGACTACTATGTGAATTAGGCATTTAATTTTTAAAGATTACCTTATTTACTTTTTAAGAATTAGAACAACACATATTTACAATTTTTCAAATTCAAATATGATAACAAAACTCTTAGTACTAATTTCTCCCTCAAGTTCATTCTCCATTTTCAACCATTTTCACAGTTTCTTGTTACTTACTTCCATATTTATACTCAATATAGTTATAGTGCTATTTTTTGATTATTTTAAAAACTTTGAGACATTATCTACTGAATAATAACTTCCTCTAGGGAAAACGAGGATTTGTCTTTTTTACCTTAACCCCTTTCCCCATATGCCTAATGTGATTATGTAAAAATTTCTAGTTAAATCAGTAGAACTAGGACAGGCCACAAAGGCTGACCCAGGTGGGAAAACTGAAGAGAATGATGATGTTTTACTTGGCTAAAGTTGTGATTACCTGAAATTACTATCAGAGCAGCAAACAGGCAATGCATAATATGCACCTAAGCATCACGCTACAAATGGTGGACACTGGCTGTGCCTCGCTTTGTTCCTCTCTGAGGGGCAGCCTGAGTTCAAGGTCCCAGCATTCCACACACTTAAGGACTGCTCTAGATCAGACAGGGCAGGACTGTGAGGTTGCTGCTGCTGAGCTCGCCTTTGGTGATGGTGGTGGGCATTTGGGTCATGCCAGCACTCCAGGGACTACGCTATTACTATGTATTGGTTGACCTATAAAGTAATTCTATTCAAACAATATTTTTAAAATTCTGTCTAAATATTTAAAATAATATATATCCATGTACAGTAATTTTTTTAAAAAAGAACCTTTTGTATAATTGATTATCTGAATATTAAAAATGGTGTAAGGAGAACAATTATTCTTGGTACTTATTTAAATCTAATCATTGAAAGCTATATCTAGATCTAATATGACACTGGAAATTTTCTGTAGAAGTTTTTTTTTTTTAAAAAAAATAGACTTTAAGTTTTAGAGCAGTTTTAGCAATGTTGAGCAGATGTAGAGATGTAGAGATTTCTCATATACCTCCTGCCCCCCCCCCACATTCTCCTCCATTATTAACATCCCCACCAGAGTGACACATTTGTTACAATCGATGAACCTGCACTGATATATCATTATCGCCCAAAGTCCATAGTGTACATTAGGGTTCACTGTTGGCGTTATATAATCTATGGTTTTGATAAATTTATAATGATACATGTCTACTATCATTATAAAATCAAACAGAGTAATTTCACTGCCCTAAAAATCCTCCATGCTTTGCCTATGGTCTTATTATTTTTTCCACAATTTGCCTACAATCTTCTTTAAAGTTGCGTTTTTTAATAGTTAATAAGCTCGACATTTATGTCAACTTTTATTGATTTTCCTCTGTTGACCATGATATTTTTACTGAGAAAATACTTTTTCTGTAGATGTTTAGGTATCTTGTAAGTGCAGAGTAAATCTGCTCAATAAAGGATTCTGAAAGAAGTTATTGAAATGTATAAATATTTTAGTCTAATTATTTTAAAGATACTGTCTTATACACTTCATTCAGAGTGCTTTGTTGTCCAAAAATTTTTAGGAGACAAACACGTCAAATAAGTTGTCTCTATTTACAATTATTTTATGTTTTGCCAAATTTAGTTTTGCAAAAAAATTATAGGCCTTCTTAATTTTATTCCATTCTGGTATATAATATGAATTATCCATTTTAAAGTGGAAATTCGTGAAATTTTTTTTTTCACAAGTTGAGATATTTTAAAACAAAATGATAGAATTTCAAAATTAAATTTTGTTCAACATGTAAGCTACCATTGTTTAATTTGTTCAGTTTCTCCCTTGCTTTTGTAGGAATAAATTATAATGTTTTTTTATCTGCAAAACTTTTTAAGAATTATAATCACTAAAAGCTTCAAAAGCCAAAGCTTGGTGCTCCAGTTATTTTGAGTATTTTGATAAAGGATTTCTATCTCTGAACAAAATTTAGAGTTCTCTTTTACAAAGCAAAGTTTAACCCCATTGCAGAATATTTATAATGGTATTATATTATATTATATTATGGTAATATTATATTTATAATATTTATACAGGCTGGCAGAGTAATGGTATCAAATATTACCTCTGACAAAAAGAAGTTAGTGTCAGAGTGAATTCATTTTCTTATCAGCAAGAAATGATGTTCTCTGAAGGAAAATATTAATTGCATTGCATCAAGAAATAGTGAGGAAAAGAAAAATAGATAATTGCTGATCTTCTTTCAGGTTTAACCATGTGTGTTAACATGAGTATCCTATTCCTCACACATGCATCTCATACACTGTAGATGAAACTTTTAGGGAAGCTAGAAATACAAAGTGAAAGCCTGTAAAACCATCATACATTATTTTAATGCTTCAATTAATAATAATAATAATTTGTTAAGAAATGACAAATTCTAAACAAATAATAAAGCAAAGAGGATACCAGGACAACAAGTAAAAACTGGGGCCATCGCAGGCAAACTAAGATATATGGTATTTTCATGTAAACCATTTTTTTTTCTCTGGGAGCCTTTAAGATCCAATCTTTGGCCCTGGTGTTCTGAATGGCCATGGTAATATGTGTGTATCTTGTTTTGTTTGTTCTATTATCTGGAAACCCATGACCTTCATTATCTTGCATTATTGCTTTGATAATTTTCTTTCCTCTGTTTTCTCTGTTCTCTCTAGAATTCATTCTGGTCATCAACTCATTAACACATCTCTTGGATTGATCCTCAAATTTTCTTTTCTTTTCTCTACTAATGATTTTATATCCTTGTATGATTTTACTTTTTGGGAGATCTTCTAGATTTTATTCTCCAAACTTTTAATTGGATGTTTTAGTTCGGCTAGTGAGTTTAAAATGTTCAATGTTCATTCCTATTCCAACTGTTGCATTTTATAAAGCATTCTATCTCTCTGAGGACATTAATTATAATGTTTTAAAGTTTTTTCTACTTTCTGCTCTATTTCTATATCCTACGATTTTATTTTTCTCTGGTTTGGTTCCTTATGTCTTTTTACAAACTTCTGGAGGTATTTGTTGTGTTCTTAATCTGTGAGGGACTAAATAGCTACCTGAACAAACTCTGTATGCAGAAGAGACTTTTACTAGTTAACTTTCCAGTAGATGAATCTGGAAGAGATCCAGCATTTTGTTCTGGAAAGCTAAACTGTAGTATCTGTAGATATTTTCTCTTGGATAGGATCCTCTAATTTCCTGCCTGAACAGTAGAATCTTGATTTCCAGCATTATGAAATCTTATCCGGGAAGGTTAGATTTTTTACTCTACAGTATGTCAACATTTACATAATGCTCCATTTGAGCTCCATTTTAAAGGAGGGTATAAAAGTCTCCCCTCTTCTGTGCCAGATCTCTCTGACTCCCAAAAAGCTCTTAATGTATTCAGAAAAGAAGCATTACATCTCCTGCAGAGTGAGTAAGGGATGGTCATTGGGTGTTTGGGTGTAGAAAAAAGGATTTGGTATCTAAGTGCTTCTTAAGCAGATTTTCAACAAATCTCCTGTTTAGTCTGCTGTGGTACCTACTGCCTTCAATGTCTGTCTAAGCCTCTCAAAGTTTTGCAGTAGGGATGAGATGCTTCTCATCCAGTTCACCCTCCATTGCCTTAAGTTTTCAGCACTTTGCCTGTTTAAATAAGTGTCATTCACACTGGTTAAATCAGTTACGACTCTTCCAGTTTCTAAAATAATTTCTTTGGGTTTTCTCTCAATTTCTCTCCATCTTTATGGATTTATAGATTATTTATTCTTTTAATTTAATTTTGGTGAGGATTTGGGAAGGAATGAAGATAAATGCATATATTCATTCTGCCATGTTTAATGGAAGGTTTATGCCAGATTTACCACATTGAATCATTAGTAAGTTTGCCAGACTTAGTGATTAAAAGGACAGGACACTTCAGTATAATAGTTTCCTATTGCTGCTGTAACAAATTTCCACAAATTTGGTGGCTTAAAAATAACACAAATTTATTCTTTCATGGTTCTGGAGGTCAGAAGTTCAAAATCAGTTTCACTAGGATAAAGTTCAGGTACTAGCAGGGCTAGTTATTTTTGGAGGCTCTAAGGGGAGAATCTGTCTCCTTGACTTTTCCAGCTTCGAGTGGCCACCTGCATTCCTTGGCTTGTAGCCTCTTTCTCCATCTTCAAAGATCATCATTCTAATCTTTGCTTCCATCATTGCATCCTCTTCTCCACTGACTTCTGCATCTTCTTTCTCATAGGGACACTTGTGATTACATTGGGCCCAACAGGTAATCCAGGATAATCTTCCAATCACAAGTCCTTAGTTTAGTCACATCTGCAAAGTCCCTCTGGTCATATAAGGTCACATTTACACATTCTGGGAATTAGGAAATAGACATATTGGGCACCATTATTAAGTCTACCACACTTAGATAGACTTGAACTTCAGATAAACAGCAAATATATATGGGACATATTTATACTAAAAAATTATTCTCTGTTTTTCTGAAATTCAAATTTCCCTGGACATAGTGTATTTTATTTGGCAACCTTATGCTCAGAACAAACTTATGAAGTAGTTGTTATTTATAGTTTAGAGGTTAAAAAGTTGATGTTGGAGAGGTCAATTCACATGCACAAGTCACATACATTTTAGTGGCAGAACAAGTTTCAAACCTAAATCTATTTGTTCTCAAAGTCCATGCCTATTTCATCCATCTTTCCTTTGTTTCTTCCTGTATTTCCTTTTTATCCCCCTTCCTTCCTTCCTTTTTTCCTCTCTTCTTTTCTTCTTTCCTTATTTTGTATTTTAAATTATACTTGCTGAATGCTTGTGTCCCCCCCAAGCCCGATTCATATGTTGAAATCCTTACCCCGATGTAATGAGTGGAGCCTCATGAATGGCATTAGTTCTCTTATAAAATGGATCCCAGAGACCTTCCTTACCCCTTGTGTTATATGAGATTACAGCATGAATACAACCATCTAGGAACCAGGAAGCGGGTCTTTGCCAGATACTGGATCTGCTGCTGTCTTGATATTCAACTTCCCAGCCTCTAGAACTGTGAAAAATATCCATTGTTCATAAGCCACCGAGTTTATGGTATTTAGTTACAGCAGCCTGAATGGACTAAGACAATACTAATACTTTAATATATTCGCTCTGTAAGATACAAACAGCTGCCCATACTTCTTTGGCCACACAGTTTGAACCTGAAACTTATTCTTCAGATCCTACTTGGTTTCCATGAAGTGATGAAACTTTAATAAAGTAAGAATTTTATATGGCTTAAAATATGTACCACTTGGCATAGACAAAGAATGAAATGCTCTACTTAATAAAATACTATGGTTAATAGAGAATCAAATTTAAATCATAAAGGAGTACCACTTTTCAAATATCTAGACAAAAATACAACTTATTTAACAATATTTCTATATAGAGAATAATTTAATCTTTTGTTGGTGATCTAGGAGATGTTTTAAGATCATGGAGGACCTCCTTATTTTAATTCTGAATATAATTAATATATTACAGATGTGTCAATATAATAGCAATAGTTAGTAGAGTATTCTATTGAATTCCAATGAGTAACAGAATTTCCTATATTAAAATTAATAGGATCCCATGCATTCCGGTGACTTCTATCATCTATATTAGGGTCAGCAAACATGTTCTGTAAGGGGCTAGATAGGAAATCACTTCAGCTTTGTGGTTATAACAGTCTGTTTCAATGACTCAACACTTTATTATTTTAAGCAAAGCAGCTATAGATAATATATAAACAAATGAGAAAAGCTATGTTCCAATAAAATTTTATTTACAAAATAAGCAATAGGCCAGATTTGACTGGGGGGCTATAGTTTGCTATCCCTGATCTAAATGCAAATAATTCCCAAATTTCTATACTGCATTTTTAAAAATTTCTCTTTAATTTTACACTCATATTTTTAACATGAACTCCTTAAACCCAAAACATCTAAAACAAAACTCAATGTCTGTCTAAATCAGATGGCTGTATTACCAAATCTATTTCTCTTATAATTTCTCTTTCATTTTTTTTGTTCTCTGAAATGCATTCCTCTTCTTTGTTCTCCAATCCTTCCAATCAGTTCTTAATTCTCTTATTTCTACTTTCATGAAGTACTTCACAACTTCTTTTTACTACATTCCTTTTGTCACTGTCTTAGTTCAGGCTTTCATTAACTAGTTTGTACTCTCACTGGGGTCTTTTATGTAGCATCTCTACTTTTATGCTGTATCCTTTTTAGTTCTATACATCCACAGCTGCCAGTTTAATCTTCCCATAGCATAGGGCTGAACATATCTCTTCTTAGCTCAGGAGGCATCCCCAGGTCCCAATTGCTCAAAAACATAGCCCACAGTCAATGTCTTTCATGTTCGAAACCTGATCAACTTTACCAAATATCATTTCTCATTTCAGTTCCTTGTGAGCTCAGTTCCAGCTAAAGTAGACAACTTATTTTATCTTTCATGTAAACCCTGTGTTTTCCATTCTTCCCATCCCATATATTTGCTTGTGTTAGTTGCTCGTTTGTCTACAACTGTACCAGCCAATATGGTAGACATTAACCATACAGTTCCTCATTTGAATTAGCCACATTTCAAGTGTCCAATAGCCACACGTAGCTAGTATCTACCACATTAAACAGGGAAGACATAGAAAATTTTTATTATTACAGAAAGTTCTGTTCAACAGCACTGCCCTAGAATGTCCTTCTTACATTGCCTCATATTTAATCCTATATGATTTTCATTGCCTTTTTGCCATAGCATTTGATTTGTGTTGGTGTTAGGGCATGTACCACTTTCTATCCTGGAAAAGAGTGACTTAAAAATGTTATACTCTGTGTACACTGCTATTTTCATTTGTTTCATTGTTTTGTTTCTTTGTTAACAATTAATCACAATGCACATACATGATAGTTATTCAAAAGGGACTTGACGACAAGCCCCATTGAAAAGTTCTCTAAAGCTTTGTAAATAGTGAAATATTTTTATAACAAAGAGTGATAACTCTGCTTCGTGTATTTACCAGTTGGATTTAGCATAGCATTTGGGACATGAAAACTGTGTTTATAGAAATGGTATCATATTTTAGAAAGCCTAATGATAAATCAACATAATTCCCATAAATTGTGATTGATTTTCATCAGCTTGAGAAGGCAGCACAGCATAATGAAAAGAAGATGGATGTGAGTACCAGACTGCCCTATTTTAGAATCCTGTTTCCATCAATTACTGACTTAGCTTAGCCAAGTTATTTCATTTCTTAGAGACTTGTGGAGATGGTAATAGCTACCTGCATTAGATGAAACTCTTTGATAGTAAATGAAAGAAATAGAAATCAAACTAGCTTTTTAAGAAAAAAAAAAATCGTAATGAATGCATGGAACTGGAAAAGCCCAGCATGTTCAACGTGACTGGTTCCAGGTGCTCAGTCAGTGTGACAGCTCCATTGTCAGGTAGGATTTTGATGCATAGTAGTGAGATGACCACTGAAGATAATAATGAAGATGGCTTTGGTGGCAGCTGAAGACTCACAGGCCCTTTACAACTCAGGATCCAAGAGGATGAACAGATCTTTCCCTATAGCTCCAGCAAATGTCCCATGGGCCACATTCTTTGATTTGTCTTTAGTCAGGAATATCCCTAAACCAACTGTGGCTGGGAGGTGGAGTGGTCAGATAAGCCAAGCCTGGGTCAAATGACCCACCTGAGACCTGGGGCAAGGGGAACAGTCAGGCACACCCAACCATATGGATGGTGTGGGATTGCTATGGAGTGGAGGCTGCTGTTTCTCCAAAGAAAAGAACACTAGACAAGCAAAGCAGGTTATGTCCTCTAATTTAGGGGTGTCACATTGCACAACTCTTGTGGGCACTCTTATTCTATTCTATGTGAATGATGCCTGCTGGAGTTGGGCAACATACAGGATCTCTCCCTTATATGTTTCTAGTCATAGTTAAATGGTAGAGTATAGATAAAATGATCAGTAATTAGTAGATATTAAAAATACTCTCTCTTTTTAAAAATTCTTTTGCACCTTTCTTTTCCACTTAAACTGGCAAAAGGCATATTATACAGTAGTGATTAAGGTCTGTGTTAGTTCACTCCAGATTTACTAGCCCTTTTTCTGAAGTAACAGAGAAAGAAATTATATTTTCCTCCAATATTTCTACCTCAAATAAAATTCTACAGTCAATGCAAAGGGTGATGACTCCAATAAACTTAAATAACTTACAGATGGTTCTTTAGTTTATTATTGGTACCTCCAGAAATGCTAGATTAACCCAAAGTTGCTTAGTAGATATCTTATAATTCAAACATTATGGTAAGTAGATCTCTGACCTCCATTTACCTTTACTTCAATCAGAGAAGTTTTCTATTTGTAAGTTTCACATAGAACAGATTAACATTTATCATTTTATCAGTTTAACATTACAGATTGCCCTTTTTCTGATAATGCAGAAAACTTCAAATAAGTACCATAAAGAAATTGGGATAATTGTTTTTTTTTTTTTTTTTTTTTTTTCTTTTACATAAGTACAGAAGCAGGCAGTTCAAGCTCTGGTATGTAGTTCCATGATATCATTGGATACCAAGTTCCTTCTGGCTTTCTCTGCCTACATCGTTAGAGTATGGTCCCATCTGCACGTTCTCAGAAGGCTGCCAGAGCTCCAGCTATCATGTCCACAGTTTAGGCAGGCTGAAGAGAAAGGGAAAAAGCAAAAAAGTGCATGCCATTTGATTTAGTCTTCTTAGAAGAGCTTTCTCGGACACCTCATATTACATCTTCTTTTGGCTAAGTCTGTGTCATGTAATCATTTTTCTTTTAGGTAAAAGGAAAACTGGAAATTTTAGTTTTAATTTTTTTTAGATGGGCATATTGCTCCCCCAAATAAAAACTGGGGATTTGTTAATAAGAAAAAAGGGGAGAATATATATTGAGTTGGCAACTAGCAGGTTCTGTCACATACAAATTAGCATTATTTCTGAGATTTTGTTTGAATAAATGGTTCCAATCATTAAAGACAAAAAAAAAAAAAACTTGAAAACTATTGATGTAATCAAACTCTGGGAAGAGAACACTCATGTGTGTTTAACTTAATGGTATGATGCTCAAAGAAGGCAAGGTAGTTGTGACAATCACGCAGACTCAAAAGGACTAAACTCTGTTTATTATGGACATTTTGAATAATAAGTAGTACTTGATGGACACTCTCAACCTCTTGCTGAAAATGCCTTTGAAAACTGAATTAGCAGCCTTATGCATGTGTTCTCACTCAGCATTTCCTTCTCATGGAGATCCTGATCCCACCTGGATATGAGGGTGGTTGAAAATGCAGCCAGATAGGAAATGGGTGGTGTGTGCAATTCCACATCTTGGAGCTGCCATTGAAGCCAGGCTGCCCTCTGGGGACTCCTCCACTGGGCACACTCTCCATCCAATCCCGTTCTCATTTCTTTATTCCCTGCCATAACCACAGGGTAGGGAATACATCAGCAAGGCAAATGGCTCATTAATGGGGTGGGGAACCAGAGTGAACTTTTGAAAGATACCCATGTATTTTATTGGGCAAAAATGGGTTCTCTGCTTAAGCTGCCAGCTGGCTTGCCTATAACATCAGCTTGCTTAGAAAAGGAGAGGAAATCATTTTCACCAGAAAATCATTTTACTTATTCAGGTTGAAAAAAAATTATGCTTTGCTTTGATTTTAGTGATCTCTTAAGCGAAGGGCTTATTGCATGATCTTCGTTCATGGCCTGATTAAATTCTACATGTTCTTCAAGAGCCAAAATAAGTCTCATCTTCCTCAAGTAGTTTACCAGATTGCTGAAGCCCTCAGTGGTCTCTCCTAAAATGTGGTTCCATTCATTTCCAGTACAGATCGTGCATTCAGCATTCATCACACATTCCTGTGTTGTGTTAGTTGTCTTTTTCTGCTTGTTTCTCCCATCTCCCTTAACTGAATTTAAGTCCTCTAAGGTCTCAGGGACCACATAATTTATTATCCAAATTGAAACACTTTTGAAAATAAAAAGAGATGTTATTAATAATTACATCAGAACACCTGGCACAATCCTGAACTGTCTAATCAAATTATGACATGTGGCCACTCTGTTAAGATCAAAAGCCATTATTTACTGCTTTTTTTTTTTTTTATCACACACAGGGTCTAGGGTAACTCACATGCAAAGAGACACTAAGCTCTTAAAAATAAATAACTTAGTAAGGAAACAAACAATTTCTCCCACAAGAGCTGTGAAATAGGTGGAAGATGGGGACAGATCCCTATTGGTAGGAAATTTAATAGTTCAATATAGGATAGTAACCACAAGGCAGAAGGCTTTCAATAGTCATATGAAGACTATTGACAGTAGAAACCAGCCTAGAATTTACATTCTTGCCACCAAAAGCTATGGGTTTCAAATGTACTCTCACTATAAGAATAGAGAGGGGAAAGCATTTTCAATGGGCATTTTTGTAGAGTGCGATCTTGTTTCAGAAGCATCAAACCTGCTAATTATCAACCAGCATTTGCATCAGTCTGTGCAGGAGGAAACAGGGACAAAATTAGATAGAAATAAAGACTCACAGCCACGACATTATGAATTCTCTGCAAGGAGTGCCCTTTCCTGATATAAAGTTTTGAATTGTGTGGTGCAGCTCTGCAAAGGACTCAAACAAAATGGGATCCTGATAGTGAAGAACATGAAAAAGACCATCCCATCTAGAATGATATGAGGACACAGTGTACTGTAAAGATTAAGCCCAGGTGCTGGAGCCAGACTGCTTAACTTTGCATCCATATTCTGCCATTTAAACAAGCCATGTGACCTGACCACAGATTCCTCATCCCTGAAATGGAGACAATCTTTCCTATCACATAGGGTTACCATGAGGATCAAATGAGTTAATGTAATGTGCATAGAACAGTCCCAGACATGTAGTAAGCACTCAGCAATTATTGACCATTATAATTAATTGTCAATATTACCATCATTATTATATGAAAACTGGAGAAAATGTTCCTTATTACATATCTACATTATTTGTAGAATGACAGAAACTGATGGATGATAGATATCTGTTATAGACTGAATGTTTGTGTCCCCCCAAAATCATGTATGGAAGCCCTAATGTCCCAGTGTGATGGTATTTGGAGATGAGCCTTTGGGAGGTGATTAGGGTGAAATTAAGTCATGAGAGTGGAGCCCTCATGATGGAATTAGTGGCCTTATAAGAAGGAGAAAAAAGAGATCTCTCTATCTCTTTGTCTCTCTCTGTAGTGAGTGTGTGTGTGTGTGTGTGTGTGTGTGTGTGTGTGTGTGTGTCTGTGTGTGTGTGTGTGCACGTGCACACTAAGGAAAGGCCATGTGAGGACATAGCAAGAAGGGAGCTGTCTGCAATCCAGAAAGAGAGCCCTCACCAGGAATTGAATCAGCCAGCACCTTGATCTTGGACTTCCCAGCCTATAGAATCATAAGAAATAAATTTCTGTTGTTTAAGCCACCTAGTCTACAGTATTTTGTTATGGCAGCCTGAACTGAGACAACATCTATATAGTAGAGAGAGAGAAAGAGAGATGGATAAATGGTTAGATAAATAATTAGAAATAGAAATATTTATGTTGCCTTGGCTTCTGGCTACAGAAACCCTTATTCAAACAGACTTAATTAGTAATGACATGTATGTTCTCAGGTAACAAAAGTGCTGAAGCAGCATGGCTCCAGGCTCTGGTGCGTCAGGGTCCCAGATCCACACCTCTGAGATTTCTCTCACTCTGCTCCTCTCCATGTATTGGCTCAGACTCATCTGTCACCATTCTAGGTATGACATAAAGACATCATGTTATCCAGAAGAAGGGTTGGGACAGTGTCTCTCCTGGAGTTTGGATGTATTGTCCTCCCAGAACTCATGGAATTCTCATCTCCAATGTGGCAGTTTGGGTCATGGTGGCAGATCCCTCATGTTTGGATTAATGTTCTCCCTGGGAAAGGGGGGATTAATGAGTGAGATCTTGCTCTATTAGTTCCCATGAGAGCTGGTGCTAGACCCTAGCACCTCCCCTCTCTTTCTCTCTCTCTCTCTTGCTTCCTCTCGCCATGTGATCTGCTTGTACCCGCCGGCTGCCTGCCACTTTCCACCATGAGTAGAAGCAGCCTGAGGCCTGTGCCAGATGCAGCTGTCCCAGAATCGTAAGCCAAATAAACCTCAGTTCTTTATAAATTACCCAGTCTCAGGTGTTTCTGTTATAGCAACACAAAATGGAGTAATACAGTCTCTTTCTTGGGAAAAATCTTTTCAGCAGTCCCCAAGCTGACTTCTTCCTACATTTCATTGGTCAAAATCAGTCTCATGACTATTTCTAAACCAGAAACCAGCAAAGAGAAGAATATTAGGTAATCATCTTGGACACAGCACCCCTGGAGCTGGTAGGGAGTTATCTTTTCCTGAATCATCAAGTCAAAGAATGTCTTCAAATACTGTTACAAATAACTTTACTTCTAATTAAGATACTGTGCCCAGAATGGTAGACCAAGTTACAATCCTCAATGAATAGTATTATCTGAATCATGGGTTCCCTACACTAGTATATATTTTGCATATATCCCAACATTTTTGAAAACTTTTACCATTGCTGTTGAAAACGATATAGTGTGATATTTTCCTCCTTCATTAACCTCAACTAAATACATCTTTCTATCTAAATTTCCAAATTGTTTGCTTTATGTTATTTAAAAATAACACTTGGAAGATTCTTCTTTATTTTATATGTGTAGGCATGCTTTTGTTAAATCCCTCTTCCTGGATCCCATCAGATTATAATCTCTTTGAGGACAGAGTCTGAGCTTTTCTAGGTTGACCATGTAATTTTTGAGAATGAAAGGGTCAGTGGCTCTAAGCAGACAGGACATTAGGGAAACTGGCATTCATTGGGATTATTCTTGACAAAACAGGATGTATCTCCACCCCCATACCATCAGACATCTATATTAGGCCCTGCACATTTTAGGCACTATTTGAATATTGACTGATGTGAACTTAAGTTGCTTCCTACTGAAAGTATTTTCTACTTAAAGTCCCAGATTCCATTGTTTGTCCACAGCTGGTTATCCTTTCTGACCCACTGTCAGATAAACTGCAGATCAAGTCCAAAATTAAAGACATTTCTTACTTCTAGCCTTAATAAGAATCCAGAGCTGCCAATAAATGCCATACTGTTTCTCTGTATGTTTCCCCTAAGATTCGAATAGTCCGTACTGACGTCTGAAACATATGAGGTCCCTTCTAGAGAGCCCCAGACTTTGAATTATGACTTATGTACATGATACATTAAGAGAAAACTAACCAACATTGGCATATGGTATCAACAACCACCTTGAAAACATGGTTCTGGCACAGATTTATCCCAGTACAAGTTGGATTTTAGAAATGCGATGTAGGAAAAGATCAGGATCCGGAGTTAGAACACCTGTGCTGAAATCCTACCTCTGTCAGTTCTTCTCTTCACATAAACTCTCATCTGAAAATCAGGGACAATAATAGCACTTCTATCTATAGAGCCTTTGGGAGAATTAAATGAGAGAATGTATGTGGATGTGTGATAAACACCGTAGCTCAGCACAGATGCATATTCTTCTCTTCATGTCCCACTTGAATCAACTCCCTCAATTCTGTCTCTGTCAAGTAGCCTAAGCCTAGGTCACCAGAACACAAATGTACAGTTACAAGCCTTAAAAAAAATCAGCAAAACAACTGGTTGTTACGTGATCCCTGACAACAGTTGGACAGACTTTTTCCCTAAATTCAATGAAGTGTTTTGTCAGCCCGTAAATGTAACCTAAAGTATAGCAAGAGAGAGAAGAGAATTATTTTCCTTAGGGACAGTGTAATTTTAACAGAAGTTCAACTTACACATTTTAAGACCTGTATGTGGAATGTCTCTGTTAAGTGCAAAATGAATATAATTAGTTATGAGATATCTTGCCCTCGGCTACGGTGCACATTAAGTCTCAGCATAATATTACTCACAACCTATTTATAATCTGTGGTATATTTCAGGACTTCCTGTGCTGCAGTCTATTAAACAAATAGTGTATACAGTTTCAGAACCTAACAGTTGCTCCTTCAGAAGGGTTAGGAGCGGGTGCAACACATCCGTGTCTTTCAAATAATCTAGCCAGACGTATACATTCCTTGTGGACAGGCACGACATCTTTCATGTAGGCTCTCTAGCATGTAAATAAAAACTGGCACAGTGAAGTAAGTGTGTGTAGAACAAATAACAGAAGAGATAGCTCTCTGATTAAATATCCCAGTGCTGTAAGAGACAGAAAATGACCATTTGAGGGTATATTAGAGCTCCAATGTCAAATTTACATTTCCCCCAACTTATCCTCCAGATATGATCACCGTGGTATAGTTATGATTGCTGAATGGCTACAGTGCAGTCATAAATGGGCACGCCATTCCTGGTACTTCCTAACTTTATGATCATTGCCCCAATGTATAAAATATGGAGTTCTAAAGAGTAGCTAGAGAAAAGGTGAGCATGTAGCCCAGAGTCTGCATTAATGGGGAGCTGTTTCTAAATAATTGATATTATCAAGCATGCTCATACATTGGAAACCAGAACAAGTTGGGCCTTCTGCTATGTGGTTTTCCTGAGTTCTCCTGCAACCTAGAAGAGCTGACGTAAAGAAAAGTGAAGAGCACAGTGTGCACAATAAGAGTTCTGTTTGTGAAGCCTCACACAGGAAGTGATGCTACGTCTGATTCTAGAATATGGTTGGACTTTCACAGCTGAGAGACAAGATCTGTAGCTTGATAATTATTTAGGTACAGACCTACATTGCAATCAGTGTGGGAGCTCCCTGGAGGCAAGGATGGGCTTACCTATTTGTTGTCTATCACTTTTTTACATTCCTCCAAAGTGCATCCTGGACACAATGAGTGATCAATAAGTGTTGGATAGTTACCTAGTAAAAAGGCCAAAAAAAAAAGACTTTCATAACTTGTAACTTCTTAACCAGCTAAACAGTAGGTGAGAGAGAGAGAGGGAAAATTTCAGTTATAGTTTGTCATTTACTAAGAACCATGTGCCAAGAACCACACCCTGCTGGGGGTGTAGAACGTATGAGAACAATACAGCTCCTTCCCCCAAGAAATCACAGCAATATGGCTAACTGGAAACTCGAACAAAAGAACATGTCAGTTAACAACATTTATACAAATGTATTGCATTCATTATTGCTGAACATTATACAACTGTGCTTTGCCTTAATTGCGAAAAACCTATTTGATGTTATATGTCTAAAATGAACCTGTTTGATATAATAAACATATGACAATAGTTGACTTTCAATAATTGACTTTCCAAATGGTCTACACCTACATAGTTCCAGAAAAGACATCTAATTTCAATTGTTTTAATCCAATAGGTTGTTAGGTGACTGAATTGTTTTTCAGTTTATGATTGTGGTTTGTAGATATACCCTATAGAAACCCAACTATTATCTTCTTGAATGCAGTTGCCCCTTGGGGGATCGGTTCCAGGACACCCTCCCACCAGCAGATACCAAAATCTGTCTCTGATATAAAATGGCAGAGTATTTGCATATAACCTATGCACATCCTCCCGAATACGCCAAATCATCCCTAGATTACTTAGAATATAATATTGTGTTAGTACAATGTAAATGTCTTACAAATAGCCGTTATACTGTATCTTTACCCATATTATTTTTTTATTGTTGTATTGTTATTTTTTATTTATTTATTTTTCTGAATATTTTTGATCTATGGTTGGTTGAACCCTGGTTGAATCCATGGATGGGGAACCATGGATACTCTAGTCCAAAACAATTATATAGATGTACATGAATAAATATATGATTACATAGGTGTATATATGTATATGAATATACATGAAATTTACATACATACACATACACATATATATCTAAAACTTGAAATATACTATTTTTGTTCTCTCACTGTTGAACAATAGAGCACAGATCTATCGGTGAGGCTTTTCACCCATACTACAATAGCCAGCTATCTTTAGAAGAGTGTTAAAGTCCTTGCCATGCAGAAAAGGAATATTTGAAAGTGTAATGGCCCTGCAAGTGCTCAAATATTCATTGCACATCATGATGATTACATCTGAGAATCTGTTCCAGTTTTATTCTATTATTTCTTAAGAAATATCTTATCTTTAGGAATAAATGTGTGGAAGCAAAATGACTAGTTTATAACAGATGGGATTACAAACTGTTGTGAGTACAACATAGAAATGCACCAGTGAAATTGCAGATCGAGAAGAGGAATCAAACAAGGTCAGAAAAGCGTAAGGCTTGAGAATAAATTATGCATAGGACAAACTGGTAATCATTTTGAAAAGGAGAGAAGAGGCAAATTTGAACAGTCCACTAAGAAAAAGTAACTGTCAGTAGAGGTTGTCTAGTGTAACGTTTAACAGCATGGACTCTGCCCCTGGTACTGAGTTTATCCTGGATTTTCCACATATAAATTATGTGACTTTGAACCAGAACTTAAACTTTCTAAATCTCCCTCCCTCTCTCTCTCTCTCTCTTTTTTTTTTTTTTTTTTTTTGCATCTAGGGAGAGGAGTACATACTTCCCAGTGTGTGGAAAGGATGTTCTATAATAACAGTATGTAGCATTTATTGACCACTTGCTATGTATCAGATACTGTAGCAAGCATATTATATGAGTAAGCCCATTAACTCTCATATTAATGCAATGAGGAAAATCCTATTATTACTATTCCCGTTTAACATATGAGAAAATTGAGGCTAGACTAGATTAGTTGACTTGCCCACAGGGACAAAGTTAGGATTTAAACCTGGAAGAATGATTCCAAAGTCTGTGGTTAAAGGACTCTGCCATCATACTGCCATGTAAAGTGCTTATCACAGTTTAGCATAGAGTGAGGCTTCCGTATATAATAGTCAACCAAAAGAGATCCATTAAATTAACCGAAGAGGAAATCCAAATCACCCCCTGGGATGAAACTGATCTGGCCCTTTCTCCCCAATATATTGCGCAATATGATGTATGGAAACATGAGATGATGCTGAAATGTCTGATAGAGCTCAATTCAGAGAGAAAGGCATGAGAGATATGTGCACCCCCATGTTCATTGCAACGTTATTCCCAATAGTCAAGATATAGAATCAACCTAAGTGTCCATCAACAGATGTGTGGATTTTAAAAATGTGGCATCTTTATATAATGGAATATTATTCAGCCTTAAAAAATAAGGAAATCTTATAATTTGTGACAACATGGATAAACCTGGAGGACACTATGTTAAGAGAGATGTCAGGCACAGAAGGATGCATGATGTCACTCATATATGGAATCTAAAAAATGTTGATCTCATCGAAGTAGAGACTAGAATGAAGGTTGGTGTGGTTAGTGGGGAGGAGAAGGTTGGGGAGATGTCGGTCAAAGTTTAAGTCAGATGAGAGGAATAAGTTCAAGAATCTACTCCACAGCATGGTGACTATAGTTAGTGATGATGTATCATATTTTGAAAATTGCTAAGGAAGTAGATTTCAGGTGTTCTCACAACAAAAAAAATAAGTATATGAAACAATACATAAGTTAATTAGCATAATGTATACATTTTTCAAAACATCATGTTGTACACCATAAATATGTATGATTTTTGTCAATTAAAAATTTTTTCAAAAAGAGGAGCAAATGATGAGTTACTTAAAAAGTTCCCCCAGGAGAGAACTTCCTTACCCCCATTCCAAATGTGGCTGACCTTGGAGTAATGCCTAGACTGTTCTCCACAATCTCAGGCTCAACATGCTGACACATCCTGTCCAAAATGTGTGCATCCCCAACTTCCCTCCATTTCATACAGTATCAAAAGTAGAGATTTGAGCCTCATAACGTTAGTACAGGCTTGGGTGTTAACCTTCATGTCCATAGCTGATTCACAGTTGCTTTGTTTATCAAACTGCCTCTGATCTGGTCAGCAGGCTATCCATGTGAACACCTAGTCAGAGCTGACCTTGAATCCAATTCCAAGAGTAGACTGCATTAGAGCACCTGACAACCTGGAAATATTCAAGGGGAAGTAAAAGGGAGGAGAGGCAGGCAGGGGATACTGGGTGCCTTGTTCAACTACCATGGTCCCCTCTGCCAAGATGGGTGATGGCTGTGGCTTCAGGTGTCTACCCATCTCTATCCCCTGACACATGCGCAAGTGCCCACCCTGCACACAATAGCCCTTGTTGAACAAAGGGCCAACAGGAAACCTGTTACCCCAAATAACTGTCACATTCTCATGTGCTCAGTCACAGGAAGAATTTCAGTCTCTCTCTTCCCCACCATTGGAGATGAGGTTGAGGTCACAGGACTGAAAGAACCCTGTCTTGTTTCCCAACAAGAGGGGTCTGTGCAGCTGCTGGGCCCACGGCAGACAGAAGGCATGCGGCAGCTGAGGCTCTTTGGAAGGCTCTTCCCACCCACTTCCTGTGTCTGGCTTTGATTTCTTAGAGGGCAGATGCACTTATTTCCCCTCCGTCATTCAGCAGGGGAAAAAAGTCTAAAGCAACCGTTTCCTTTTCTGTAGCTCCTTTGCTTTGTCTCAGATCCCTTTTCTGAATTATCTGCTACCAAGTCTGTCTCTCTGTCTGTTCAGAGCAGCATGTGGCTGAGTTTTGTTGAGTGCTAAATAATTACTGATCTTAATTATAAATAGCCTCAGCTAAGAGGAATAGTTTTGGTACAAAAGCCAAGATCAGGAGGCAAGATGGATAGGTAGTAAAATCAAACCCAAACCAATTTCCCAATAAAGAACAGAAAAAATATATAACCAAGATTCAATTCATCCTCCAAGCAGTAGCTGCTATGAGGATCTCTGTGAACTGACCTCTGTTTACTGTTCCAGTGCATTCTTCCCTTACTTTTTCCTTTAAACTTTATGCTTCAGCAACAGCGTTGATTTTTACCTCCAAAATACAGAGCTGTTTCATGCTTCTGTGCCTTTGTGGACACTTCCCTCTGCCAGAAATGCCTTCTCACTATGTCTTTCTGGAAATATCTTATTTGACTTTTAAAACCTGGTGCAGACATCATTTCATCTACCCCCAGTGATTTCAATTTAATTGGTCTGGGATGTGGTCCGAGCACTGGGAATTTTAAGTGCTCCCCGGGCGATTCTAATCTGTACCAGAGTTTGAGAATCACTGCTCTAGGCCAGTGGTTTTCAAAGTTGAGCAGAGCATCAGAATCAGCTGGAGGGCTTGTTAAAACACAGATTACAAGGTTCACCCCTGAGTTTAGAATTCAGTCATTCTGGGGCCTGAGTATTTGCTTTTCTTTTCTTTCTCTCTCTCTCTTTCTTTCTTTCTTTCTTTCTTTCTTTCTTTCTTTCTTTCTTTCTTTCTTTCTTTCTTTCTTTCTTTCTTTCTTTCTTTCTTTCTGGGTTTTGTTGATGTTTTCATTATTAGTACTGACTTTATTTTGTTGTTTCCTTTTTTAAAAATATCATTTATTTATTTCGATGGACAAATCAAAAATGTATGTATTTATGGTGTGCAACATGATGCCTTGATATGCGTATACTTGCGGAATGGCTAAATCAAGCTAATTAGCATATCTATGACCACACATACTTATTTTTTTGTGGTGAGAGTTTGCATTTCTAACGAGTTCTCAGATGATGCTGATTCTGCCTGTCCTGGGACGATGTTTTGAGGATCAATGTTCTATTCAAACTCTCTAGCTGGCAGAGGTTCCTTGCATTGCACTTATCACATTGTATTGTTATTAACTTATTTGCATGTCTATTTCTGTCATTAGATGGAAAGGACATTAGCTTTTTTCTCTTACTACAGAGCACTGCACCTGATGTATAATAGATGCTCAAGAAATGATTATTGAATGAGTAAATATTCAATGTCTAATTATCATTGAGAAAGGAAGTCATGTGTCAAATTTATGCCAGTCTTTTTGGGGTATTTGATCTAACAAATATTCCATGCTTCTGGATTTAAATCTAGAAGGGGGTTTCCTTAGCCTCTATGAATTACATCTTGGATTTTGTTGATAGGATTGAGTTGGCAAAGTACTCCTCAATATACTGAGATAAAAAGGCCTTATGCAAAAGCAGATTATATTATATTACATCAACAACAACTCTTTTAAAACTGACATTTAATGAGCATATCTCTATCAATAAAGGCCCTTTAAGAGCTCTCCATAAAATGCTGTGAAAAATGAGAACACTTAAAATACAGGCAAACAATGAGCCCCATTCATACAGCTTCTTCACATTATTTCTTCAGTATCATTGATCTCAAATAGGCTCACTCACCCTCTTCCAGTGAAGTTGGCACATGTTAACTATATTGATTGTCTGATTACAAATACAGACTGTGGCAGTGAGGACTTACAAGAGGAACTCATTTGTCCCTGTGCTTATACATAGATGTCAGAATTAATACACACTCAACTACAAAGCAATGGAACCAGGTAGTAAAATGTTATTCCCAAAGAGATTATACTCCTATACAGAACAATGACTTCATTGTTTTATAAAACCTTATAAAGTAATCCCAAAGAAATGTTTTAAAAAGAGTTTCCTAATCCTTACTAATTTCTTAAATAGCCTCTTTCAAGGAAAAAATGACTCCTCTCTCTGTTCATTGATCTGTAGAACATTAAAAATAAAAGAAAAACAACAACATAAGAATGTGTTAGCATAGCTCTTTCTGAACCCAAAACCCAGAACCGATGATGTGAAACTGTGTGTGTGTGTGTGTGTGTGTGTGTGTGTGTGTGTGTGCGTGTGTGTGTGTCTTGCTTGCTGCCCATTTCAGCAGACTTTTACTTTGTTGACCACATGATTGCTCTGGAAAAACAGTATAGTCCTTAGTGGTGCAGCAGGTAACACCATTTGGAATTTGAATAGCATCCAGGTAACATTTTCCATTGAGTCAGTGGGGGAGCCAAGATGAGAAACTTTCCCTTCTGAGTTTCTGCTCAATCTCTCTTAACTGGAGCTTTGCGTCCCTGGTCACCTTTAATGGTTACCTATAGACTAAGTCCTTAGATTCTAAAAATGTCAAAATACCTGGATATTGACTTTTTGAATTAAGTATATCACAATTGAATTCCATTTCAACCATGGCAGGTAGCCAACAGATTGAACTTGATCAAATCAGGAATGAAAGATTCTGTAGGTTGTGCCTGATATTCTTTTCAAAAATAAAAATTTAAGAAGTACATATTTGCCTAAAACTTTTGGTCAATGCACTTGGAGTTCAGAGTGACTATGTTTAGAATCCAGAGGTTGCTCCCTGTTGGTGTCTGCTCTGTGTCTTTGGTTTGTTGGTTGGTTGGTTCGTTTCCTAAGTTAAGTGAAGCATCACCGACTTCATTTTCCTGTTTTCCTTCATTGATTTTGGATGGGACAACTATGCACCAATGGCAGGACTGCTCCCAACCTGCAGAACCCATGTCAGGAGTACAAATGAAAGCCTACATAACTTATGTCTAAATTTTTAAGTTATATTGAAGCATGCAAACTGCTTAATAGAATAAATTTTATAGCCTCCCTTTCTAGTGACAAAAATGGTTTAAAAATAAAAGCTATTTTTCTTACATAATTAAAAATATCAAAAATGACTGAATTTAATTAATATTGTATATGTTCTGGTATTTAGTTGATGAGCTGCCCATTTTAGGTGAGTAAATAAAAATGTATAATTCAAAAATGATTACATGTTTATTCTATGAAATTTTTTGCTTTCATTTTAGTAAATCACAGTTTGATCCTATTGATTATAATGATCTAAAGTATTAAAAATTAAAATGTAATTGTCTCAAATAGCAAAAATTTGAATATATTTTAATCAAAAATATAAAATAAAACAAACCTAAAATACAAAAAATACTTTTTGTGTTTTCAAAAAGTTATGAAGTTATTTTTCTCCTCAAATATTCAAATTATTTTTTTCAAAGAGGATGGAGTGTCTCGGACTAGGTAAGGCCAATTCAGGGAAAACTGAATCAGCTGCCAAGTCATGCCCAAGAGCAGCAGCCACCAAATCCAGTATGACAAGTCCAAAGGGACATAATAACATTGTGTTTTATTTGGGCTAGTGTTTCCAACAAGTTATGTTGGTGTATGGACATTGCATCAGAATGTAGAATACGGGGGATGATTGATACAATGAACTCACTGGGCTGGAAGGACAGGACTCCAGCCCAAGGGAAGACAGAAACAGAAATAACATTATTGGGCACCTACTACATGCTCTGCTACTACTACTCTGCTCGTTTAATTATTGAAACAAACCTGCAATGCAATGTATTATTTCTCCCATTTCCCAAATGAGAGGAAGAGGTTATGTAATTTGCTCAAGACTAAACAGTTGATAAAAGATACAGTGGGAAGAATTTATATTAGGTTGATTACAGATTGTGAGCTCTTTCAATTAAATATATCACATTGCCTTTCACACACTCCACTGGACCAAACTAAAGGACTAAGTGAGAAAACAGAAGCACAAATTTCCACCCTCATACTTGGCCCCTTATCCATGTTGAATGATGCCTGTAAAATGCCCTGCAGGTTATGGGGAAAGGGTTTGACTCAGGGCACATGGATATGCCCAGGACTAGTGGCCAGGACTGATTAATTCTGGAGTCTACTCTCATGGGTGGGGCTCACAGCCCTGTATTTCTGACCTAAGTCAAGGTTGACTCACAAATTGGTCTGGGTTTAAGTCCCCAGGCAAGTGCCTCAGTGATGGAGTACATAGGGACCAAGAAGCACTAAATTTTGATCTATTGACAAAATTCATCCCAGAAGCTTAGCCTACTTGTGCTTGCAAGAGTGAGATCATTATGGCTCTTTCTTCTAACCTAGAAAACCTTTGAAGGTATGCTATATGATGCCTGTCTATGACCAGACTCACACCTAGCAGAAGTACTTAAAACTCAGATTGTCCTTGGAGAAGGTAAGGACATCACATGACCAAAACTGAAAGACTGTAATAGAAATCCATTTACTGCAAGCTGAAAACCCCTTTCAAGGAAAAAAAAATGTTGGGAATTATAAAGAATTTTTAATTAGGGAGTGACCAGGAACAGTGATGAAAAGGGGGATCAGGGAGTATTACAAGCACATTATTTTGGATACATCAATAGGAAAAAGGCGAGAACTGGAACCTATACGCAAAAATCCATGAACTGTTTTTCTTCAGTTACTGAACTGCCCACAGCTCTCTGGTATATTCTTTTTCAAAACCAGGCTTCTTCTTTGTCTGTAGAGGTAATCTGTTCCTCTCTGTTCTTTTTAATTTCAATATCAATCATCACTGTCATGAACAAAGTCATGAAGGCTCCCTGATTTACACCTGCATGGTCAGCAGCTCCAAAAAGGGAATAAAATGCATGTGTGAGGAGGGGGAGTCATTCTTTTTTATTGGAGATTGACTAATTGGGTGGTTGATAGAAAGAATATGAATATGTGGCTTTGTACATTTTGGGTAGAGGACACAGAATTCAAATTGCTTGAATGAAGGGCCACATGCTATTTCATGTCAACCAATATTTATAGAGCCCCTATGATGTGCAAGACACTACAGAAAGTATGAAAACAGATAAGACACAGTTTTTGTCCTAAGGAAACTCAAAGTACAGTGTCAGAGATAGAGACGAACATCTCACTATTCTGTTAATTAGAACAAAATAAGAGTTAGAACAAAGGTACAAAGGATGCACTATGAGAGCAGAGGAAGGAGGCAGTGCTGAGAGGAGGGACTGCTGATGGATCTTGGAGGGAGGGAAAAAGTTTATTCCAAAATGGAAGAAGAATGAGGCAGCAAAGGAGTCCAAAAAAAATTCAGTTGTAGAAAGAAGAGGAAAACCAAGAAAGAGTGATGTCATGAAAGCTAATCAATGTGCTAAATCTCCCTGTCTTCCAAAATATTATGAACTGTCCCTGCTTCACTTCAACCGTTTGCCCAATTCTTCTCTCCCTTGCATGGCCAGAATTTTGCTGCTTTATTCTTTCTCTGACAAACTGAATCCACAGCCCCTTTAAGTTCTTTGAAAGGTGTCATCCTCCCTTCCTTTTGACCGTACTCACCTAAAACTGATCTCATTGGGACCTTCTGATACTCAAGATTTATCCATGAGGTGGGTGACCTCTTTTCCAATATGCGTGGGATACCAAATGATGACCAATGATATTGGTTGAACTGCTGCCATGTGCCAGGCACTGCTTTAGTGCTTCATAAGGTCTGTATGTGGGCAACCAAAACTTGAAGATGGCCCTCACTTAAACCTACCTCCTAGCATTCACACTGTATGTAGTCCCCTCCTACATTGTACTGGGATTGGTCTTTGTGAAAAATGGAAGACTGCAGAAGTGATGGTATGTTACTTTTGAGCTTATTTGTATAAGACTGTGGCTTCTGTCTTTTGATTATTATTATTATTTTAAAGATGACCAGTAAGGGGATCTTAACCCTTGACTTGGTGTTGTCAGCCCCACGCTCTCCCAAGTGAGCCCACTGGCCATCCCTATACAGGGATCCGAACCTGTGGCCTTGGTGCTATCAGCACTATACTCTCCCAAGTGAGCCGCGGGCCCAGCCCTGTGGCTTCTGTCTTGACTGTTCTCTCTCTAGCATCACTCACCCTGGAGGAAGTCATTGTGAACCCATGTGGGGAGAAGATGAAGCCTCCTGCCAACAGCCATGTGAGTGAGCTTAAAAGTAAGTAATTCAGCTCCTATCAAGTCTTCAATCTTGGCTGATGGTTAAACTGCAACTTCATAAGCTGGAACCACCCAGCTAAGCTATTCTCAGATTGCTGATCCAAAGAAACTATGGGAGGTGATACATCTTTGTTGGTTTAAGCTCTAAACTTTGGAACAATTTGTTATGCAGCAAGAGATAACTGATACAGTATGTATGTATATATTATTTTATTATTTTTTGAGGTATAATTCACATCAGATAAAATGCACAGATCTGGAGTGTTAAGTTCAACAAGTTTTGACCATTGTATTCTAATGTGCAGGCCCAGGGACCTCAGCAGCCAAAGGCAGCCCCGACTTGATGGACATCAGGAGTGTGCTTCGGGGACCTCAGGAGTCACAGGCAGCCCCTGCCACTGCCTCAGACAGTGCTTCTGCATAGGTGGTCCACCACAGCCACTGCTATAGCCACTGCAGCAAAGGCAGCTTGTTGCCACAGCAGCAGTCACCACTGCCATGCAGGCAGCCTGCTAACCACTTGATTGCACTGACACAAGGAGAGTCACCAATGGAGCCCAGGGAAAGAGGTGACTGAATGTGGACTCATGACCCAGTGGCCCAACCCACAGGGAGAATTACATTGCCACATGCAGTAGCACACCTGGGGGTAGGAGGTACATGCACAGCCCGTATGACTGCCTTGATCCAGAAAGAGACACATTTTGAACCCCCCAAGAGTACAGAAACCCAGGGTACCCAAATAGAGAAAGAAAGAAAATTCCCAATCACCACAAACCCATCTCCCAACTGGGGGAAGCAAGGACCCAGGAGGAACCTCTACCTTTAAGAAAGAGGAAAGAGAAACCCTGCCCAGGTTCACCCATTTAAATTGAGGAGCTCCAGTATACCCTAGTGCACCCATTAGGGACATAGGATGCTAGCTAGAGTGCCAACAATTCCACCCAAGTTTACCCATTCCAGCCAAAGAGTGACAGGGCACCCAGGTGGTTCTCCCAAGAATTTGAGAGCTTGCCCATGTCCTTAATGAACCAACATATTGTCACAAACCTCAGTAAAGAATCACTAAATGCCCCAGTGCCTAGGCCACATGGGTATTCACATGCAACTCCAATACTAAATATGGGTGAACTACCCACACAGAGACTACACTACTGCACCTACCCAGAACCAATACTAAAACACCCTACTCAGTGATCAATATAAAACACACATACAGGAGAAGGTCTCTTTCCTCAAACCCACTCCAGAGTAATTGAAGAAGCAACTGTTCTACCATATGACTAGACATCAATATAAAGGTACTAGATATATGACAAAATAAGAAAACATGACATCACCAAAGGAACACAGTTCTCAAGTACAAGACCTCATAGAGAAGGAAACCCTTGAAATGATTGAAGAGGAACTGTGAGCAACAATTTTAAGGAAACTCAATGAAATACAAAAAGACTCAGTTGACAAAATAATGAAATGAGAAAAAGTATCCAGGATGTGAAGGAGGAAATTTACCAATAGATAAAACCTTAGAATAGAATCTAGCAGAACTCCTGGAATGGAAGGATTCATTCATTGAAATAAAAAACAAAACTGAGAGCTTAAGCAGCAGGTTAGAACAAGCAGAAAAAAGAATTTTTGATCTTGAAGATGGTATTTTCTAAATAACACAAGCAGACAAAATAAAAAAGAAGCAAACAAACAAAAAGAAGAGAATCTAAGAGAGCTGGCAGACAACTTTAAGCACACAAACATCTGAATCATGGGTGTTCCCAAAGGGGAGGAGAAAAGAACAGGCATTGAAAACCTATTCAATTTCAATAAAATAATAGCAGAAAACATCCCAGGTATAGGGAGAGACATGGATCTTCAGATCCAGGAGGCTCAGAGATCCCCAAATGGATTCAATCCAAAAATGTCCTCTCTGAGACACATTGTAGTCAAAAAGGCAAAATTCAAAGACCAAGAGAGAATCTTAACAACAGCAAGAGAAAAGCATGAAGTCACCTATAAGGGAGTCCCCATCAGACTAACAGCAGATTTCTCAATAGAAACTTTACAGGCCAGAAGAGAATGGGATGATATATTCAAAATACTAAAAGAAAAAAACTGCCAGCCAAGAATACTGTATGCAGCAATGCTATCCCTCAGAAAGGAGGCAGAAATGGTGTATTTCCAAAACAAACAAAAACTGTGGGAGCTCACCACCACATGACCAGCCCTACAAAAAATCCTCAAGGGAGTACTGAAAGCTAGAATCTGAAAAACTACAATCACTACCTTTAATACTCTAGAAAGAATGAAATCCACTGGTAGAACAGAAATGCAAATGAGAAAGAAAAAGAAACACAAGAAAGAATGAAACCCACTGGTAGAACAGAAATGCAAATGAGAAAGAAAAAGAAACTATACCTTACTACCTCAAAAAACCAACAATTACTGAAGACAAACAATAAAAAGGGAAGACAGGAACAGAAGATATTTAGAACATAGAAACAAAAATTGCTAAAAGGCCAAGAGTAAGGCAATACCTTTCAATAACAACCCTAAATGTAAATGGATTAATTTCCCCACTCAAAAGACACAGACTGGCTTATTGTTTTAAAAAGCCATACCCAGCTATATGCTGCTTCAAGAGATTTGTCTCACCTGTAAAGACATACACAGCACAGACTAATCATGAAGGGATGGAAAAATGTATACCACACAAAAGGAAACCAAAAATGAGATGGAGTAGCTATTCTTATGAGATAAAAGAGACTTCAAACAAAAATCATTAAAAAAGACAAAGAAGGCCATTATATAATGATAAAAGGATCTATCCAGCAAGAAGATATAACAATCAAAAATATATATGCACCCAACACCAGAGCACCCAGATACATATAAAGAAAACACTATTAAACCTAAAGAAAGAGATAGATCCCAATATAATAATAGTTGGGGAAATGAATACCCCTCTTTCAGCACTAGACAAATCATCTAGGCAACAAATCAACAGAGAAACATAGGACTTAAACTATACTTTAGACCAATTGAATCTGGCCAATACTTACAGAACATTTCATCCAACAACTACAGAAAATACATTCTTCTCATCAGCACACAGAATGTATTTGAGGATAGACCACATGTTAGGTCACAAATCAAGTCTCAACAAATTTTTAAAAATTCAAATAATTTCAAGTATCTCTTTGGAACACATGGATTAGAACTAGAAATCAATAACATGTGAAACTCTGGAAACTATACAAATACAGGGAAATAAACCACATGCTCCTAAACAACCTATGTGTCCAGGAAGAAATTAAATAGGAAATCAAAAAATTTTGAAGCCAATGAAAATAAAGATACATCATACCAAAACCTGTGGGATACTGCAAAAGAGTACTAAGAGGGAAGTTTATTGCAATAAGTGCTTATATCAAATGATTAGAAAGATTTCGAGTAAACAACCTAACGTTACACTCAAAAGAACTAAAAAAACAAGAACAATTCAATCCCAAAATTAGTAGACAGAAAGAAATAATTAAGATCAGAGCAGAACTAAATGAAATAGAGACACTCCCCCCCCCCAAAAAAAAATACAAAAGAGCAATGAAACAAAAGTTGGTTTTTTGAGAAGATAAACAAAATAGACAAACCATTAGCTAGGCTAACTGAAAAAAGAAGGGAGAAAACTCAAATAAAAATCAGAAACGAAAAAGGAGACATTACAACTAATACCACAAAAATACAAAAAATCATTAGAGGCTATTATAACAATTATACATCAACAAATTTGAAAACCTGGAAGAAATGCATAAACTTCTGGGCACATACAAGCTACCAAGACTGAACCAAGAAGAAATAGAAAACCTGAACAAACCAATAAGAAGCAATGAGATTGAAGCAGTAATCAGCATTCCCCCAACAAGGAAAAGTCCAAGGCCAGATGGCTTTACTGCTGAATTCCACTAAACCTTTAAGATGAATTAATGCCAATTGTCTTCAAACTTCTCCAAAAAATTGAAACAGAAGCCATTCTCCCAAACTCATTCTATGAGGCCAGCATCACCCTGATACTAAAACCAGATAAAGATACAAAAACAGGAAAAAAAAGAAAGAAAGAAAACTACAGGCCAATATCATTGATGAACTTAGATGCAAAAATCCTCAATGAAATATTAGCAAACAGAATACAGCAACACATCCAAAACATTACACACTGTGATAAAGTGGGATTCATCTCAGGGATGCAAGGATTGTTAATGTGCACTAGTCAGTAAATGTGATACACCACATCAACAAAATCGAGGACAAAAACCATATGATTATCTCAATAGACATAGAAAAAGCATTTGACAAAATTCAACATTCCTTCATGATAAAGACTCCCAGCAAATTAGGTATAGAAGGAAAATTTCTCAACACAATAAAAGCCATATAGGACAAACTCACTGCCAATATTATCCTGAATGGGGAAAAACTTTCAGAATGGGAACAAGACAAGGATGCCCACTCTCCCACTCCTATTTAACATAGTATTGGAAGTACTACCTAGAGTAATCAGGCAAGAGAAAGAAATAAAGGGTATCCAGATTGGAAAAGATGAAGTCAAACTGACCCTGTTTGCAGATGACATGATTCTATATATAGAAAAGCCTAAAGACTCTGCCAAAAAAATTTTAGAGTTGATAAATGATTTCAGTAAAGTTGAAGGATACAAAATCGACATGCAAAAATCAGTAACATTTTTATACTCCAACAACAAAAACAGAAAAAGAAATCAAGAAAGCGAGCTCATTTACAATAGTCACCAAAAAAATAAACTACTTAAGAATAAATTTAACCAGGGAGGTGAAAGATCTACAAGAACTACAAATCACTGTTGAAAGAAATTAGAGGATGGAAAGACATTCCAGGCTCTTGGATTGGAAGAATTAGCATAGCATAGTGAAAATATACATACTACCCAAAGCAATCTACAGATTCAATGCAACCCTCATCAAAATATCAATGACATTCTTCACAGAAATAGAAAAAGTAATCTTAACATTTATATGGAACAACAAAGGACCCTGAATAGCCAAAGGAATCTTGAGCAAAAAAATAAAACCAGAGGCATTACAGTACCTGATTTCAAACCATACTACAAAGCTATAGCAACCAGAACAGCATGTTTTGAGCATAAAAATAGACACATGGACCAATGGAACAGAAAACCCAGAAATCAATCCACATACTTACAACCAACTGATCTTTGACAAAGGCACCAAGAACATACATTGGGGAAAAGACTGCATCTTAGAAAAATCGTGCTGGGAAATCTGGACATCCATATGTATAAGAATGTAAATAGATCCAAACAACTCACCATATACCAAAATCAACTCAAAATGGATTAAAGACTTAAATATAAAACCTGAAACTATAAAACTCCTAAAAGAAAACCTAGGGGAAACACTTTAGGAAGTAGGACTTGGCAAATACTTCATGTATACAATCCCAAAAGTACAGGCAACAAAAGAAAAAATAAATAAGTGGGATTATATCAAACTGAAAAGCTTCTGCACAGCAAAAGAAACAACAGAGTGAAAAGACACCTATGGAATGAGAGACAATATTTGCAAACTACACATCCAGCAAGGAATTAATATCCAGAGTATACAAGGAACTCAAAACAGCAGTAAAAAAAAAAAAAACAATTAACCTGATTAAAAACTGGGCAAAGGAGCTAAACAGGCATTTTCAAAGGGAAATATATAAATGGCCAACAGACACATGAAAAAATGCTCATCCAAAACCACACTGAGATATCATCTCACTCCAGTTAGACTGGCTATTATCAAAAAAAATATTATCAAAAAGACAGAGAGTAACAAATGCTGGCAAGGATGCAGAGAAAGGTGAACCCTCCTACACTGTTGGTGAAACTGTAAATTAGTGCAGTCATTATGAAAAATAGTATGGAGTTTCCTCAAACAACTACAGGTAGAAATACCATATGATCCAGCAATCCCACTTCTGGGCATATATCCAAAGGAATGGAAATCATCACATTGAAGGGATACCTGTACTCCCATGTTTATCACAGCTCTATTTACAATAGTCAAGAGTTAGAACCAACCCAAATGTCCATAGATGGACAATTGGCTAAGGAAAATGTGCTATATGCCCAATGGAATACTGCTCTGCCGTAAAAAAGAATGAAATTCATTTGCAGCAACATGGATGAACTTAGAGTTAATTACGCTGAGTGAAATAAGCCAGGCACATAAAGAGAAATATCACATGTCCTCACTCATAAGTGCAAGCTAAAAAGAAAAAAAGATACAAAAATCACAATAATTGGTAGAACTTTCAAAGGAAAGAACAGAACTGATGTTACCAGAGATAGGAGAAGGGAAGGTGGAAGATTTTAGTGAGAAATTGCTAAGGGGCCACAAAAAATGATTACATTGTATAATGTTGAGTATACTAATTATCCTGCTTTCAGCATCACATATTGCACACAGGTAATGATATTCAGTGCCATACTCCACAGATATGTACAATCAATTATGTTTTAATAAATTTTTTAAAAATAATAATATGTAACCGTCACTCAAAAAAATATATATGTTGGTCTGGTGACCTAATTTTTTTAAAAAAGAAAAAAGATATACAATGTTTCCATCACCCCAGAAGGTTCCCTTGTGCCCTTTTCCAATTAATTCCTACTCTTATCTCCTATCAGAAAGAGCAATGGGGGTTGTCTCAAAGATGATGCATTTATTTACCGAGTTGAAAAGAATTTGTAGTCTTATTCAAACTACTTTTTCAATTGAATTCAGCAAATATTTACTAAGCATGTACCATGTGCCAGGCAGTGCTAGGCACCTGGTGGTAGGAAGAAGAAAAGAACAACAGCATATACAGATACAGACACTAGTCATGATGGCCTAATGGACGATAAACATTACACTAGGAGCAGAAGAGCATAAGCCAAATATGAAAAGAAATTAATTTTACTGGGAGGGCAGAAGTTTGTCATATTAGGTATTTATTGGCCTTAGGGGGTAAAATATGATGAGTTATATCATCCATGCCTGTTCATTAACAAAGAATAATAGCTCATCATTATAGCAAGCATGTTTTGAACACTTGCTATGTGTCGGGCACTGTCAGTCACTTTACCCAAATCAACTCATTTCATCCTGACAATGACTGTAGGAGGTAGATGCTGTTATCATCCCCACCATACAGTTGAGAAATTGGAGAATTGCAGATGCTTAAGTAACTTGCCCAGATCCCATAGCTAGTCATTGGCAAGGCTAGAATTCTAACTCATCTCTTTGATTGCAGAGTCCAAGTCTTGATCTCCACATTTGAGAAAATGAAGCTTAATGGAGAGCAGAACAGGGTTAGGATGAAAGGGGAACCATCATTTAACAAGCAGTAATTATGCATCAGCCCATATGCACAGGCCAGGATGCGTCATGACTCATTTAGAAATACATCTCCAAAGACAGATCCCAGAGAGCAAAACGGATCTATTGGGCAATACTGGGGAGACTATAATTCCTGGCTTGCCAAAGGCAGTGGGTACGGGAATAGTATTAACCCCTCCTGTTACCGTCAAAAATATCCTGCTTGGTCAATAAATTATATGGTCACCCCAGGCAATATTATTAGGTAACACCGTAGCAAAGTGTGTCCATCTAGAGAGGAAAAAACATCCTGACAGTGGAAAAAAATCAGTTATTCTCCAGTATTCAGTCTTTTCCTATCTGTCTCCATCTTTCCATTCAATTTCCATTCAGTCAACAATGCATTGTCCTGTGTTTTCTATCATTTTATTATGTCCTCATTGGTTCTGGACCTCATGTATCTCCAGCCTTGGCATCAGCACTTCGGAGATATCAAGTCAATTCTAATTCACCGCTGAGCAGCCTAAGTAGTAAAACAGAAATCTCCTGGCTGCTGACCATGGACATGATGCTTGTGTGGTTGAGTGTACTAATTCCCCTTCAAACCGACCAGCAGCCATGTGAGTGAAAAAGGAGTGGGAGACAACAGCATTTGAAATTACCAACATTTCACACATTCAAGGCCTTTAGAAGTAAATTATCTTCAAGAGAATAAGTACTCCCCAAAGTGTACGCTTATGCTGTGGGTTGAGAGGATCTTGCCTGCAGGTACACCAGTGCTGGGCAAAAGAGAATAAAAAGGAGGTTTTGGCCCTTTGTTCCAGCCTGTGGGGTCCTGGAAAACCCATCCAACTACTCTCATACCCTCTGAATTACAAGGGTCAGGCAGAGCCACAGGCAGCAGGCAAAGCTACTGCAAGCTCCATTACATTTCTTTTCCAGGGAGTTCCAGAGAGTGAAGAAAGTTTTCCTAAGGATTTCACATCATGTTAACAATGCACAAAAGAAAAAAAAAAAAAGAATTTAGGAGAAGAGCATAAAAATATCTAGCCATTGCCAGTTTTCAAAGCTGTTTCCCATACATGAGCCTATGTGAAGCTGAGCATAAGGAGCAAAGGTTCTGGGATCAATGGACTTGCTTTTAAATCGTGGCTTCTCCACTCACGTGTTGCTGAACTTTCTAAGCCTCAGTTTCCAACATCGATATCGAAGATCTTTGTTGTGAACTGAGTAAGATAATAGAGATAAAGTATCTAAAATATGGTATGCACTTCGTAAATGGCAGATCTTTCATCATTCGTAACACTTCACACGCAGAAGGCACTATCCGGGTGTTAAAGGACTAGCTCCATTTTGTGGATAAGAACATTGAAACTCAGAGAGGTCAAGTGGTTGGCCCAAGGTCACAGCTGGAAAGTGGCAGTTTTCTGATTCCAAATCCTATACTCCATGAAATATTTTTCTATGCAACCTTTGGATTTGAGGTTGTCTTTCTGTGCATGTCAGATACCAGAGTGAAGAGTAATATTCAGGGAGGTCTTTTCTTTGAAATCAGCCTATGATCTTAGCAAAAACTGCTTTGCTATTTTCAAATGGAATGTCTTTGCAAAATGCTGTTTTCCTCCGAAGCCTGTGTTCAAACCGCATGCTTCTGTGAAATTATTGCTTTATGCCTTAAGACTGTCAATTTGTGTTGGAGTTCAGACATTGGGTAGGTAGATAATGTTTCTGAAGTTACTATCAGTCACTGTATCTTCCACAGACTGGATGAAAGGGTTGGTATCACAGTCATGTGGCTTTTCTAAAATGCCCCATGTCTTATCTTTGTCTGACAGCAGCAAAACACACCAGATAGGTGGGCACTGGCAGAACACTCCTGAATGCCTTCACCTACGTGGAAAAACATGAAGATATGGTTGAAGAAATCTGGCCCAAGTACTGAAGAATCATTATTACATCAACTACCATAGCATGAAGTTGAATTTGGTGATCTTTGTGGTCTCTTTTAGCTCAAAAACACTACACCATTTTATTTTACTCCTTCTGTTCCCCACACCAGTTTTATTGCTGACGTCTTAAAAGTTTGGTCAGATCTGAGGCATCCTACGACATCAGTGCTTCCCACTGAAAAAATTAAGTTGAGGTGAACCAAGACCTAGTATGTCCAAAACATGTAGCACTAACCACCCTTCTCTTTGTACAAGATGACAATATTACTGACCTAGGGATAGAGTTTTTTTTATATGTAGATAAAGCTTAAAATCTAAGGTTCTCTGGTTCCATTTTTAAAAGGCACACACCAACAAAGCCATTCGTCTGCCCACCCGTTTGTCCCCCTCCATTTGACCATCGATTTATTTATTTACTCTTCAAATGTTTGTTGGCCACCTGCTATGTTTCAGGCACAGTGCTAGATACAGAGGCTGTGGTTGATAAACTTGCTGTCCTGGAGATTATAGTAGAAAGATGAGCAAAAACAAATAATTTCACAAAAAATTATGAGGATAAGTGGTTCAAGGAGAAGGATGCTAGGTTTGGGTATAGAGGATTTCCTAGGAGAGACAATTTAGCCAAGTGATTGAGAGAATGAACGGTAGGCTCTGGAATCTACCAATGAGGCTCACGTCTTGTTCTTCCTTTTACCAGCCCTACTACAATGAGCCAGTTGCTTAATCGCTCCATGCCTCAGTTTCCCCAGCTATAACATGGAGCTATAGAAGTACCTCCCGCTGAGGGTTGTTGTGGGGATTAAATGAGCTAGCACATGTGAAGCACTTAGAACAAGTCTAGTACTAGCAAGTACTCAGCCCAGGGTGGGGAGACATGCCTAGCCTATGCTATCTGGAGACCTCTCTAAGAAAAGGGACCTGTAACCTGGGACATGAAGTATAAATAAGAGAGACATTAAAAGAGATTAGGAGATAGGGGGAAGAAAAAATGTGGGAGAGGATGGGCAAAGGAAATGTGGCCAAAAAGTAATGATCCTGAAACCGAAGGGGCATATTACCCTGGGAAAAATAAGGAAGACCAGTGGCTAAGAAGAATGGAAAGCCAGACAGGAGTGGCTGAGAGAGATGGGGCTGGGGGTGGGGGGGCGGAATCAGAGAACAAGATCCTGCAGCACTTCGTGGGCCAGGTACTTAAGGATTTTGGAATCCATCCTAAGAGCATCCAATCATTTGACCCATCATTTGTTCAACTGAAAATCCCTAACAAAAACGCAAACATTCCATTTTTTGTCTTTAAAGGAGCATATGCTAATTGATAAGGAGTCAAGCAGGAAAATCAGCAGTAAAATATCTTGTATTTCTCTAAAGATGATGTCGTTTCAAGCATATCTCTATCAGCATTTTTATTCTCTGTCCCTGGAGGCCAACATTGCTGTCCCTGAATATACACTCAGAATTGCACTTCACTGTCAAATGATTGTCTCCAGATAATTATATTATGGCTTTTAGGGACACATGATCAATTTTCATAATACATCAAGAAGAGTCTTGAAGAAACTAACATTTAATCCTTGTTAAATTCTATTTTTTTCTACTCTATCTTTTCCTTAAGGCTATAAAAATATGCTTCTTCCTGATTTATTTTATATTTTTCAAGTTTTTTCTTCCTTTTCATCAGCTTTAAAATTAACTCTTAATAACTTCCAAAAGACATTACTGTTCTCAACAATGACTTAAAAAGAAATAATATCAGAAACAAACTGATAAAATGGATTGGTCATGAATTTTGGAGTCTTTCAGTCCTGGGTTTGAATTCTGACTCTGCTAGCAGGATCCTGGGAAAGTTATTTAATGTCTCTAAGCCTCAGTTTTCCAAATTGCAAACATAATTATAGTAGTACTTATATTTTATTGTTGTGAGAACTATAAAAGGCAATATTTATGAGTACATCTAATGACTAGTTAGAAGGAATGAGGGAAGGAGCCCTGTAGAGAAGAATTATTTACATGGTAATAAAAGATGCAGATGACTGAAATGATCTGTTCAGAAGTTATTCAGAGGTTTTTTCTAATAACATCTTTTGAAATTATGGAGAAAAGTAAACTTAAAAAATTTATTTGGCATTGTGAATTTCTTTAAGTCTACTTTGGTATTCTTGAGGAAAATGAACTCTATATAATTCCTATCAACACTTACTCTTCCAAATTGATGGCACTGTTGATTAAAAAATAGTAATTTAAAAAAGCCACTTGTGGGGAGTCATCTAAAACTTTTCTGATAACATTTTTGTGACCATAGCAGCTATGTTTCTTTTTCACATTTGTCACCTTCCAGAACTAAAAATCAGATTGTGATACTGGGTACAGAGCACATGATGTCAAGGAAATGATTATGAATACTGGGTGGAAGGAGGGAAATTGAGCCACTTTCCTTCATTAGTTCATTCATTCATTCATTCATTCACCAACCATTTATTGGGAATTATCCTCAGTGACAGCAGAAAATCTATTTTAAAAAGAACATTTTGCTTCTGGCCAGAGACTTTGCAATGTTGATTAGATTAGAAGATCATGTTAGTAGCCATGATAATACAAGTTAGTATCAAGTGAAGGTTTAAATGCTGCGTTTTCAGGGATTGGACATTCAAGGGTAATGAATTAAATTGACTAAGTTTTTTTTTTTTTTTTTTTTGAAATATCTTGTATTTATTTGCTCAGTTTCAGTATACATGTATAGTGGTCTCAGAGCAGTTAACTAAGACCCTCTTGGGAAAGAACTTTTATTATACAATAAAAGATTGTTATTTAAAAAATGATGGCAGTGTCTTCTGGGTTTCTGAGTTTGCAGCTTAAAATTCATGAATTGTATTGGTTGAACTCAAGAAAGTTCTTTTAAGGTAAATGAAATCTACTGGCTCCTCTCCTCTCAGCTGCAGATGTAGGAATGCTAAGATAAGGTGCTACCCAACAGTGACTAGAACAATGACAATGGACAAGCAGTCACTTCCACGGTGCCTTGAGATGTGGGCAGGATGTGCGACCTCACAGAATTTCAGCAGTGCTGCTCTTCAAACCAGAAGCAGATGGCCCCAAACCCAGCATGTGGGAATTTCAGGAGCCACATTTCTACTTTTATCTCCACTGCTGAGACAACATGGGGTGGATAAAAGTGCTGCATGTTACATATGGTTTCATAAAACCTTCCACACTCCTCTTGATGATCTGGAACAGTAAAGAATGGATGTGTCTGAATGTCTGTTTCACTTTGTGAATCACTACTTTATGGTGCCCCCAGGGAGGAGGATGTAACAGGGATTAGCACCATGAACTATCCTGATCTTTTCATTTGGGAGAGACACTGAAATAGCACCTACATCATGCATTTGGAGATGCAAATACAAATAAACACAGTCCCTTCTCTCAAGGAGACCAGTGGGGGAAACAGACAACATAGTATGAAATTACATATATAAAGTATTATTTATAGGAGGGTAAAGAAATACGTATAGGTACCAAGTGACCCAAAGGAAGAAGACACCAATTCCATCAGAAAGAGTGCGGAGTCAGAAAAAACTTTCAAAAGAGGTGAAATATCTAATATGGACTGCCCATCAAATAAATGGGCTATATTAGATCTTTAGTCTTTTTATTCCAGGTTAAGGGAGAAAGGGGAGTTACAAAGTGATGTAAAGATGTCCAGTCCATGCATCTTTAGAAATCCTGCCACCTCTCACATATTCTACAGAGGAAATTGTTCCCACACTGTGCTTATCTATGAATTCAGTGCACCTCTGAAGATCCTAGGTTCAGAGCTGACCACAGTGTAAAGGAAGTCAGATGCTAATTTGAGAGACCCTCCAAAAGACCTTTTAGCCTGTAAGTCAGTGTGTATTTGTCACTTGGCAATGCTTTTGAATTATTCCTCTTTTCCCTTTAAAACCATTATTATTTCTTCTCAACCCTGCAATAGCTGGATCATCCCTTAATAAACATAAATTTTTTTGAAGCTATTGATATTTCAGATAATATGTGGCAGAAAGGGTGGTGAAAGAGCCACGGTTGGGGACAGAGAATAAAGAGAACCCACGGAAAAAACTGTCAAATCCAGTGGAAGTGAGATGTGCGTGACATAGCTCAGTCGTGGAGCAAACTCCATCCATCAGTCATAGTCTGGAAACTAAGTTCTGCGGCCAGGGTAGAAAGAACAAAACTAAACTTATGAATGCCATTTTTAGACTCCAAATAGTATTAGCATAAAAGCAGGTGTGTTTTATTTTTAAGTTCACTTAGAGGAAATTTAGAAAGCACCACTCAAAACTATATAAGGAGCAGCAAGATTTTTTAAATGGTCCATAAATTTAATCTTGAAAGAAAAACGGGGGACAAATATGGATGCCTGGAATCCTTCAAAAATGTCAGAATTTCTAAAAGGTCCCAAATTAAACCGTGGGTGCCAATTGAAGTGTGGGTGTCTGCAATCACTGGTATTAGTATTTAATATGCACGAGTATAGCCCTCGTCTAGTTTTATCTAACCTCACCAATCTGAAGCACAGGAATATTTGTGCTTCCTATTTAAAATCTTTGTAAGGGTTATGTTGTCTTGTGGAGAGGGTCGGTTAAGCAGTCTTGAAAAAGAATGTGTCTGTGTGTGTATGCAATATTAATGCTACAACAGAGTGCTAACAAAGAGCCGTCTGTAATATCTGAATCAATGTACTAAGACAGAATCACTTGGTTCTATAGTTTTCAGACTATATGCTTCACAGTGTTTCCTTTATTCTTCAGTTCTCTCTTTAAAGTCAGCCAAGAAGTTGATAAAAAAATCATTTCCTAAATCACAAGATCACTTTTAAAATGTCTTTTCCATATACAACCTCATTCCTTATTCACCAGGCAATGTACCATTCTGCCTCTGCTGGCCTGGGACTTCCTTAGACGTTTATTGCCAATCCGCCCGTAGGGAGAGACATAGAGACCTTAATCTTGATCCTCTGACAGTAAAGTTATTACCCAGCTTCTCCAAAATGAAATCTTTGTCTATGTTTTCCCCTGTTGTGCATCCTCTGGAGTCTCCTTATTTATTTATTTATTCATTCATTCATTCATTCATTCATTCATTTATGTGCATACTCCTTTGTTCATTCCCTGATCACCAGTTTGGGACACCTAGCTCCTACGGGGAAAAAAAATCAAATCAAGTCTAAATAAGTTTATTGAGCATCTACTATGTATTAGGCATTGTGCTAAGGGCTGGGGATGCAAAAATGAACATGTTCTGAGTCTTTGTTCATCCCCATTTCCGGCTAATCCTGTGGTGAGTCCTGTTTAGTGTAACTCTAAAATAGTTCAACTGTATCTGCTTTTCTCCATTTTCTTCTGATGCCAACAGTGCCTTTTGCCTGGAAGGCTGCCACGGTTTCATGACTGCTTCCCTGTTTTTATTCTTGTCCCCATGCAACTTATTTTCCTCATAGAACTAGAGTGATCTTTTTGACATGTAAATCAAATTGTGTTATACTTGTGCTTAATTTCCTTCAATGGATTGCTATCGACTTTGGAATAAACTTCAGACACTTGGCCCTTGCAGTGTCCTGTAGGATCTGGCCTCTTCCCCCTCTCCAACCTCTTGCCCACTCATATCACAGCAGCTGTATGTCTCTCCCTCCAGCTGCTGTTCATACCATAGGTAAGTCTTCTAAACCTTCTTCCCCTCGGGCCTACTCACGAAGGGCACATCTTCATCTCTAGGTCTCAGCTTAAATGTCCCTCTTCAGAGCGGCCTTCTTAGATTTATCATTTAAAGTTGCTCTTCCCTTGTTTATTTTTGTTCTGCATCTTCTTAACATGAATCCAATTTGGAACAAGTATGCTAGTTTACTTGTGCACTGTTGGTCTCCACTACTAGAATATAGGTTCCATGAGGGTAGGGATTCTGACTTCATTGATTATCTCTGTGTTACACCCAGTGCTTAGAAGAGTACTAGTTACCTAGTAGGTGCTCAAAAATATTTAATGAAAGAATAAATATGGACATCTTCAGTGTCCTGAAGACACAGTTTCCCATATAGCTGAAGAGCTGCAGATAAGCCTAGAAGGTTGAAAAGCATGTCACGGGAGTACACAGCTGGATTTTGTTGCTCAAAAAGTTCTTGTCAAATGAAAGCATTTTATTTTTAATATATTTCTATAAGCTTTAGAATTTGTAAAAGGACATTCAGATATCTTATTTTATCTGTATAACAATCAAAATATTTTGCTGCTTTTGTTGTTCTACATCATATTGCTGAGTGATAATCTACTTTATAGGCCATGGCTGAGGCAATTATAAAACATGGGAGAAGCAGAAATCAGTGTGAATCACCAGGGAAAGCCTAGGCTGCCATCCAAGCTCCAGCAACACCAGAAGCTCTTGGAACTAAAATTCATACTTTTCCTGATGGTCTGAATAGTTACAGACAAAGGTAAGCACCAAACTCTAGAGATATGAGACGAAATTCAGATGACGGGTGTAAGGCATGTTACAAATCAGCCGTGTTTGGTAAAGATTGAAATGGGTTTGTGCTATTTAAATATAGTTCAGGCAACATAAATAATCAGAGAAAGAGAAAGTTTCTACAGAAAGGTAGATGCCTTCATAAGATGATGAAGACAAGGATGCTGCCCAGCGTGGATTTCTCTCTTCGTCAGCTGTGCCTTCAGTGAATCTAAATGATTCTTTGGCTAGATCATCTATTATATAACATAAATCTATTAAGTCTTCTCTGAAAACATGGAAGTAATTTCTTTATATGTAACAAACTGAGGCTCAGAAACATTTAATGTGTTTTCAAGGTTCCTAGTAACTGGCAGATCTTGAACTCAAAAAGTTCCTTCAACTCCAAATCTATTGTCAATGCTAGTAGAGGTTGAGACTTGAATTCCTCAGAATTTGACACTTCCCTCAAGCACTTGGTGATGCAATTTTCATCCAACTTTAGCAGATTAGAGGTACATTTAGAGCACCTCAATAGGCTCTTTTAATCTCTATAAATAAAGTCTGTTTTCTGAATGCGTTGTGCTACATTAAAACATGCCGTGGAATAAAGAAGATATGAAGGCACTGGGCTGGCAATGGGAAAAGAATAATTTTAGGCACTATCCTCATTCTGTTTAAACAGACTGAAGATTCTTTTTGGCAGGAGGCCTATGTTTAACCAATGTTACCAAATATAGAATAATCATGGGTGGAGAGTGTGTTTTCCTTCACTGAGTATGTTTTCTTAAGATAAATGTGGATCCCAGGCTCCTAACTAGTCAAAGCAAAGGTTTCCAAATTGTCCAGGGTTGTGAAAGCCTAGGAGGAAAGACTCAGAGCCCATGTAGAGACAAGAAGCACAGAGCAAATATGCCTACAGAGAGGTTAAAAGAGCATTGACAGATTGGACCCCTCCCATTCCGTCCACTAACCACATCCTCCCTCGCCTCCTGAGCATCTCTCATCACTCTGTTAGATCACATCCTAGGAAGTAATCCCCAGGAGACTGTGCATTCAGTGCTGCCTCCACTGCTGGATCTCCCATTGCTACCTGCCTCACCATACACCTTGCCACATAGTCAAGGTAATTGTTTTGGGGCAATTTAGCCAGATGTGAAAACTGAGTGACTGGTTGATTTCTCTTTCAGGAACAATCAATTGTCTTTACTTTGAAAGGGTTAGTCTTTGAACCAAACAGAAGTAGATTGCCCTGTCCCTCCCCGCGTCCCTATTTATCTAAGGGAGCAAAGGAAGCCAGGAGGCCCACCCTGGTAGCATCCCTGTATACGCAGCTAATTTCTCCTTTGCCAACTCAGCTGCCAGAGACGAAAAGGACAGAGGGCCTTTAAACATTCGGTTCCAGGGAGTCAGTTGGCAACTGGGTTGACTTTGACCCTTCGTAGATGGTATGTTAGTTTCCTAGGGCTGTCACAACAAATTACAACCAACAGGGTGGCTTAAACAACAGAAATTTATTCTCTCACAGTTCAGGAGGCCAGATACCCAAAATCAGGGTGTCAGCAGGATTGGTTCCTTTTTGGAATCTCAGAGGGAGAATCTGTTCTACGCCTCTCTCCTGGCTTCTGATGGTTGCCATCAATCCTAGATATTCCGTGGTTTGTGGCAGCATAACTCCAATCTGTGCCTCCACTGTCACATGGCACTCGCCCTGTATCTTCTCATCATCTACTCCTCTCTGAGTCTCTGTGTGCCACTTCTTAGAAAGACACCGGTTATTGGATTAGGGACGACTCTAATCCAGTATGACCTGATCTTAACTAATTACATCTGCAAAGAGCCTATTTCCAAATAAGATTCTGAGTGAATGTGAATTTTGCCAGTACTGATGGAAAAAAAGATACTGCCTGTATTCACCATTCACTTTGCTGAATCAGCCTTTGGACAGGTTGGCATGGTCAACTGCCTCTCTAGTAATTTCAGGACTGCTAACAAAGTATCTTCCCCCCTGCCTATGTCAAGGTCCACTATTTCCAGCTTCACATTTTACCCTCTGGATCAAGTTTCTTAAGATGTAAAATTGCTCCCTGACTGGGTCACACATTAAGGTGTCATCCCCCACAAACGCCTAAGTTTGAATTAATACAATTAATTTTAAATTTTACATACAAAGAAATGCAGCAGTTATGCAAGGAATCTATCCAATAACCGATTTCCAAAAATGAACGAGGATCTGACATCTTGTATGTTATAGGCAATTAGTGTCTTTTTGAAGCACTCATTCAAGCAGCTCAGAAAAAAGAAAGTGTTGGTCAATTTGGACAGCCAGTTGCCTAGTGCCTTGCTACTCAAAGTATGGACATAAGCCCCCAGCATCAGAGCCCACTAGAAATGCAGACTCTTCCAGGGATATACTCAAACCCGGTGTACATTTACACTCTATGTCTATCTCGCAAGGATCCCCATATGTACATTAGACTGAAAAGTACTGTTCTAGCAAAGCCTTTTATAAGGCTGGACTGGGGGGAGGTGTGAAGAAGCCTGGGATATTGGATAAAATTCTAAGGCCAGGTGAGGCTCCAAAGTGTGAAGGGCAACTGGCTGGTCAGGATAGAATGAGAAAGAGAGGGGAATGCTCAACCATAACTACCGCAGACGGGAGACAAGTTTGGGTGCTTTGTTTTGTACTGATTGTCTCTTTTAATGTTTACAACAACCCAAGGAGTTGGGTACTATCGTTATCACCAGTGCTATTTTATAAACAAGGACGCTGAGGAATTTGCTCAACACGAGTGGGCATTTGAGCTAGAAAGTCTGACTCCAGAACCCAGTTTCTTAACCACTAAGATTTGCTACCCAGCTGAGAGTTCTTGCAGAGACTCAAACACTTTAGCAAAATGATTAACACTTCATTCATAGTTTACAGCCCTGTATGAACTTGTTCTTCAAGTCATATGACATAGACAGCCCTGGCATTAATCTGTTTCCTTCATTTTAATCAAGTCAGTCAGTGACTCATGATATTCACTCCACACACGGGGATCTCAGACCTGAGTATTTCTCCCACCTCCCTCCAACACACGAACAGGAGGGCCCAATCCTAAGACTGTCATCTTTCCTCCTAGGCCAACCTTCATGAGCACGCCTGAGACAAGCTGACTAATGCTTATGTTTCTCCAGTTTTGTCTTCTCTTGGGTCACTGGCATGATTTATTCTTGCTCAGTGAACCAGTAATTTTGTGTTACATGTAAGTGGTAAGATTTTTAGACAGATATGAAATCCAGCTGCCTGACGTGATCCTCAAATGGCCCCCACATTTTACACAATTGTTTGTAATGAAATAAAATTCAAATGCATTTAGGATGAGAAATTTATTTTTTAAACATCGCTTATGTTGAGGGGGGAAAAAAGACACCATGGATGTTTTTGATTCATTTATGCTTAGCTCCCCAAAATACTACCCTTAGGATGGGTGGCTGTTTGTTTGCCATGTCAAGAACATTTTATTTGGTTTCCTTTTAGAGAAAAATCCACATACAGCCAAGTTTAAACTGACTGGAGTGTGTGAAAGATGTTTGCAAATTTCAAAACTCTGTTTCTCCATAAATACCTTCAAAACATAAGTGGAGCTCTGTAGAGAGATACAAAGGAGAAGAAATGTGAAATCTCATGAGGAGAAGGTGTAGAAATCAGAAAAATAAAGTGAAACAAAGAAATTAATGATTTCTACTAAAATATTCATGCTTTCTGAGGATTAACTTTTAAGTTACATCTGAATTATATTTTATCTCAGTGATTTCCTTCTACTTCCACCATATTGCGTGTATATATACATATACTTACAGACATTTTTAAAGACATTAATAACTGCATTACTATGACACCTTATTAATTTAATTTGATCTTGACTTTGGGGCAGAAATAGTGCAGCTATTATTATTCTCTTGTAGAGAAGGGAAAACTAACCCCCAGAAAGAATATGTGACTACCCTTTGATTATACAACAAATGTATGTATGTAAATGTACAGTAATATCAGAACTAGAAGTTAGATGTCAGTTCTCGGGACCCTTTTTTCCCCAAGACATCCACACATTGGCAGGCAGGTTGGGCAAAGAGACTGGAGAAACACTTGAACATGTAAGATTTGTCAAGGTAAAGTAAACACTACAGATATTTAGCATTAATTAACTGAACTTACTACTGCAATAAACTATAATGTCTTCATAGAAATCTTGATGACTTGCAACAAATAAACCCACTCGGTTCTGTAATCTCTAAAATATCAGCTACAGTGCATTTCACAGGATGGCAAGAACTGCAAATAAATAATTGCTCATGGCTAACTGACAACTGTCAAGTTCAAAGAAGGTAGAGCTGGCAGGAAGGTGGTTTTCCCTCCTCCTTAAATCCCCCAAACTATGTGGTTATTTCCTTTTTAATAGAATGAGAAAGAGAGGGGAATGCTCAACCATAACTACCGCAGACGGGAGACAAGTTTGGGTGCTTTGTTTTGTACTGAACCTACAACAGAGAACCTACAACATTCTATGTGAGCAGAGACTACAAATGGTTAAGTGAATACCTTCGTTATAGATTCCCCCTAGTTTAGAGTGAGGTTTCATGTTTATCTGGCTAAGAGTTATACTGCGTTTACCATTTGCAGTAGCTGTGGTGTCAGAGGCTAAAATTTCCTGTGTCCTTGTTTTTGTCTCTCCTGTTGTCTTTGTGTTTTTCCAAGAGACTCCTTAAGTAGGACTTAAGAGTTGCAGCTCTTTGAGCTGCAATCCCTTGTTATTATACAGGAGCATTATTATGTGTTGTTGAGGTGTCGGGGCAGGGGAAGCATTCTATAGTCTTGTGATTAGGTCTCAGACTTTTAGTGAACCTGCGTTGGGTATTTCCCTTCTCTAGGTCAGTTAGGCCCCTGATAAAACTCCTATGTGTCAGGCTCTAGTAAAATAGTTTTCCCTTAGAGCAGATCTTACTAAGGAGAATGGAGAGCTCTGGGCTTATTTCAAATTAGCTACTTTTCCCCTCTCCCTATGAGAAACAGGAGAGAAGTTTTCTTCAGTCTTTATAGTGAGAACTTGACGGGCAGCTGGAGGTAAAACCCAGGAAACTATCGGGAGGCCCCTAGGACTGGGCCCCCTAGGAGTTTTTAATTTTTAAACTTGTCCACACAGAGCCTCCAGCAATTGTCGATTATAGTTCAGTTTACTAGTTTCTGCTCCTGGGCTTCTGCTCCTGGTAACCTAAAATTCTCTGTGTCCATCTATCTGTCTCTTCAGTTTGGGGGGCAGCAGTTTGCCCTCTGACCTCAATTCTCTGAAGTATCTAAGAAGAGTTGTTGATTTTCAGTTTGCTCAGTTTTTTTTCTTGTTGCGCAAATGGGAATGATGACTTCCAAGCTCCTTACATGTCAGATCTGAAACCAGAAGAGCCCCCAGTGTTTGTGTACAGTGCTTTTTTTCCCTGGCTTCCCCTAAACCTTTAATCTTCCCAAATGGCAGTTATGCTTCCAACTCCAAGGACCCATGGAAATCAAGAGTCTAGATCAAATAAATTGGGCAAACCACAAGGCAGGGCCCAAACTTTGGAATGGTCTCTCTTTTCTTGAGGTGCTGTGTTTCCAAACAGGCCCACTGAGGACGGCACTGCCCTTTCACTGTCCAGAGCTGAATATGGGAGACAGTAACACAAAACAGTCTCCTGTGCTCAGGTCAACCGCTTTTCACATAGCCCAGTTATTTAGGGCCACTTCCAGGGAAGGCCATTGAGTTGTTCCATTTTGTAGATATTTTGGTGCAAATTGCATTTGTTCCACATTCTTGAGTATGACATTCACAGATCAGTGAATTTCAGTGAAAAGGAAGAAGAGAGTGATACATAGAAGCTACAGAAAGAGGATGTTGGGTTTTAGGCAAAACAGTAGAGAGGAAGCATCATCACGAAAGCCCCCCAGCTCACCAAAAGCTACCTAGTCTTTACACAAAGAGAGGGGAAAGAAGGGAAAATGAGGACAGAAGGGCAAGAAGAAGAAATTTTTGTCCGCTTCAGCCTTATTTTGGGAAATAAAAGAAGAAAAATGAGAGCGGTGGCCCTACTTCTTTAAGGCAGTTCTCAAACTTACATGCGCCTCCAAACCACATGGGAAATCTTGCAAAAATGCAGATTCTGATTCAGTGAATCCGGCACAGGGCCCAGGATTCTGCATGTCTAATAAGCATACATGGTGACAGCACTGGTGCTTAGAACACCCTTTGAGGAGCAAGGATCTAATGTTACTTCAAAAGGGGCATTTCTCAGCTCCCTCTCTATGCTCATTTCTGGAAAGAGCAACATCAACCACCACTCACCTTGCTTCCTGAATCCAGCATGTATATTCTTATATCAAAATAATTCCCTTTCTGGGACAACTATTGGCCTTTTCTCCTCGTTTCTAAGTCTTCAGTTCTCTTCTAAACCTCACTCAAGTTTCTGCTATTCGTGAGGACTCGTCCACCACTTGAGGTCTCCTTCGGGCTCAATTCTCTGAGTTATGTCCCTATACCCCAATAAGGTATAGGGACATAACTTGGTATGAGAGTCCCTTTTGGGGGCAAGCAGTGCCAGATAGCCAGGGCCACCAGGATGGGAAAGAAGATACCAGATCAATCTCCTGGCCAGGCAGAGAAAGTGAACAGCATATAAGACAATGGAACAAGCCTCAGCCTGGCAATCCAGACGTGCAGATTTGAATGCCAGCTCCTTGCTTGTTAGCTGTGTGACCTTGGGCATTTCTCAACCTCCTGAGCCTAATCCACAAAAATGGAAATAACATTCTCTACCTTGTAAGTTTGAGAATTAAGATAAAACAATGCATCTAAGCCATATGAGGAGCCAAAGAGAATAAATGATCATAGCAGGAGCCCAGTCGATGTTCCCTGCTACACCTGAGGGGGAGATGGCACTTGGGTGCATTGCTGGGGCAAGCAGTTAGAAGATCTTGCTGTTTGCTGTTCCTCTAACTTGATGAGCACCAAAGTGGCACAGCACCTGCGACTGGATGGCTGTGGGGACTAATGGGTCCACTTTTAGATTCTTTAACAGATTGTCCTCCCTACCCCACCTCTTCTCCTTTTTCTCCCTCCACCTCTTCCTCTTCCTCCTCCTCTTCTCTTTCTTCTCCTCTCCCACTTCACCCTTCCCCTCCTCTTTTCCTCTCTTCCCTCTTCCTCGTCTTCTTCCAATTTGCTTTAAAGGCAGGATAGATTCCTCTCAGCTGAAATGAATGGATTATTCTGCAGTAAATAAATAATGATTGCTTACAAATTGAATTGAATTCTACCAAACTCTTGGTTCCTCTGTAATCTAGCAGTTCTACTTGATCTCTACATATAAATCCTCATATGCTAGGCTTTCTTCAGAGTTTGACGATCTCTTTTGGTATATTACATTCAGCTATGAACTCTGAACCCTGGCTCCTAGAAAGTAAAGAAGAATGTATCCTTCGTGGTTTATAATGTGAAGCAAGAACATATAAGAACTGTGGAGAATATGTATGACTACCCAGCTCCATTCAATGACAGCATACAGGAAAGGAGCATGTGACCACTCAAGAGGGGCTTGGCAGAAGTTAGGGGGGAAGAATAGGATTTTTCATGTTGTTTCCTTATATTAAATTTCATACAGGAACCAATCATTTAGGTGATCTAGAAATATGTAATTAAAAATTGTTACTATTTTTTTCATCATGAAACAGTACACCCCTATTGCGAGAAATTCAAACAATAAAATCTAATAGTATTTCTTTATTGATTTCTTCTGCTGTTGTAAATTGTTCTTGGGAAAGCTCAGAGAGTTTTCTTTCTTTTTTAATTTTTTTTAAAGATGACCGGTAAAGGGATCTTAACCCTTGACTTGGTGTTGTCAGCAACGTGCTCTCCCAAGTGAGTGAACTGGCCATCCCTATATAGGGATCCGAACCCTTGACTTGGTGTTATCTGCACCACACTCTCTCAAGTGAGTCACAGGCTGGCCCTAGAGAGTTTTCTTTTGGTAAGAGTTCTAGTCAAAACTACATCACACCTGCTATCAAGCAAAGCATTCTCAGGCTGCAGGTCCCATAGCTGTCATGGATGGAAGCAATGTGATCACAGTGGAGACTATGCCCTTGTTTAGGAGTAATCCACTTTATAGCAGCAGAGTCTCTAACTGAGGTCAAGGGATGAAGAAATGAGAAGCTGTGATCAGATGATATCCAAGGCTTGAGGCAGGTTAAAGATCTTCCAGCAAAGTCAAAGAGCTTTTCTAGTGTGTATCTCTCTCGAGGTCTTGGGGATTAGCCTCCAATGTGTTTCTACAAAGGGAAATGTTAAGAAATAAAATACAGTGAAAAAGTGTTGGGATTAAAGGGGATTCCATTCAATGCTAAGTCCTATGAAAACATCACACATGCAAAGGAATTTGAAAGAGTCCAATAGACTCTGGGATAAAAAGAAGTATGTTCGATAGAAGTGGCTGGTAAAATAAAAGCATAAATACTGCTGGGATAGACGGTGACTGATTAAATAGAAGCAGCCACACAGCCACTCATTTCTCTGAAAATTAGCAGCTGTGGCTGACAGACACCTTTCTGAACATGCTCTTGCTTGAGTGATAAGAAGTAAAAGAGCTCTAGGCAGGACTATTTTGGGCTCCAGGCGATCTGTGTTGCTATGAGATCTGAGACTAGTGGTTAGGCTGGTGCCGGATGTTGTCCAGCAGCTGATCATGAAACCTCTAAAAGTTAAGTTCATTTCTCAGAAATCATCTGTACATGTGGGCTGTTTGAGAAGGTGATTGGGTTGTTCTATTTCTTGGGGTTTTCCCACCATCAGCCCAGATGAACTAAAGGGATCAATGGCTTTGGTCCTGTAAGAAATTTTTAAAAATTTACCACGTTGAAATGCTACGTGACCTCTCCTCGTGTTCTCTGAAGTGTCGCTAATTCAAGTGTTGCCCAACACTTTATGCTGATCATTTTGTAATTGCCCCAAATTACCATTTTAGCTTCTTACCAACCTCTGGCTTAATAGACACTTATTAAAGCATAATATGTCAAAGACAGTTGAATTAGTGAAAAGTGTCTAGAAAGGTTATGGTATACATGTGGTCTGAGACTTGACTTGGAAGTTTGGCAGCTAAGCCTGCAGGCTATAGGGGTGGAGAGTGGCAGGGACTGTGCCCATGTGTGAAGGGTAATTCCCACTCAACAGTTAGGAGTGCCAATTTAACAGCCTCTGCTACTATGTAACCCTGGGAAAATTACTCAAATTTTCTGTACTTCAGTTTTTTCTATAATGTCATTTATAATATACTTACTGCCCCACATATGTTCCTAACACAAAGTATGTGCTCAATTAATATTAGCTATAAGCATTGCCATTACTGTTGCTGCTAGTACTACAGAAAAGACCAGTATATCAGTCTCAAATAAATCATTACCAAAGATTGACTTTAGCAAAGAAGACCAGGGAGCTGAGCTTCGTGATTAGGCTACAAAGTCAGGCTTTTATAGTTATAAAGAGGGTGATTGGGGGAGTGGTAATGATGGAGAAGCTATTTAGAAGAAAGAACATCATTCTAGATATAAAGAGAGAGTACTTAGAACAAGTATTTCAAAAATCAGAATGTTCCCATTTCCTAGGTTGGAACACTGAGGCTTTTGGAGCTGGAATCCATTTATTCATGACACAGATTATGAGCATCATAGGTCTGCAAGGAGCCTTCAGGGTCGTGGAGTTCAGCCACTGCTAGGTCCAACACCTGCCTGAAGTGGTATCTGCAGTATTCACCTGTGTATTCTGCCACATCTTTTGTCTCCTCTCTTGTCCTTCCCCAAATCCACATGATGTAGCAGCACACACAGAGAAACTCCCTGCCCATAAAGAAGAAAAAGCCAAAAACTTCACATTGAGGCAGTGGTGTGAGTCTTCATGCCAAGAAGTCACGTGCTGGTGTATGTCTCGTTGTTTTTTTTTTAACTTTTCAAAAAGAAAAAAAAAAAAATCCTAAACACTAGCTTAATAAATATCCTTGATTTCAGTAATATTTCACTTGTGTACTCTGGGCCAAAAGTAATTTACAGTAACAGAGAATATCCCAGTAAAGAAACTCATAAACCAATGAGTAATACATGGCCAGACAAAAAGAAAAGCATTTGCAATCACACTGCAAAAATCAATACAGTGAAGGAACAGTTCCTCCTGCTCCTCCAAGACTGTTCTCTGAGAAATTCTCTTTTAATTAATAGGCAACCAAGCTACAGTTAAATTAGGAGGAATGTGCATGGCTGAAGCTGAGACTGGCTCTAAATATCTTTAGCCAACAGCACTTGTCCAGGGAAGTTACAACTGGGCTGGCAGGCCACAGCCTTGCTTAGCTGCTGGGGAAGTATTTGTACAGGTGGGAGGCATCATATTCCCCAGAGCATCACTGCAGCTCTGAGCACAGAGACCTCCACTGCTCATCCACCCCTGTACCAGGTAGGGAATCACAGAATCTGATTCTAGTGAACTAAAGCAATAACAAAAATGCCAAGAGGTAACCCAGAGAAAGGTGAATAACTAGGCTTTGGAAAGGACAAGGACCAGCCATCTGGGAACCACCTCTTCAAGACCCTACTGTCGAGATGGACCATCTGCACAAGTTCTTGGCCACTGTATCACTTAGCTCAATACTCCAATTCCTGGGAGAGGGGATTGGACTGGCCAATTCCTCACTATATTAGTTTTCTATTGCTGCTGTGAAAAACTGCAACTCAATTAATGGCTAAAACAACCTAGATATACTACCTCAGAATTTCTGTAGGTCAGATGGCTGGGTAGACTCAGCTGGTTCCTCTGCCAAGAGTCTGATAAGGCCAAAATCAAGGTGTCAGCAGGCTGGGTTCCTTACTGGAGTCTTTGGGTAAGAATCTGCTTCCAACGTCATCCAGGTTGTTGGCCAGATTCAGATCCCTGTAGTTGTAAACTGAAGTCCCCTTTGCCTTGCTGGCTGTCAGCTGAGAGTGGTCTCTTATCCAAGAGACTGTCCATATCCCTTCTCAGGCTTTACACGTGGCTTCCTCCAGCACTGGTATGTCAAGTTCCTCTCATACTTTGAATCTCTCTGGCTTTTCCTTCTGCTGCATTGATCTGACTCCAGCCGGAGAATGTTCTCTGCTTTTAAGGGCTCATATGACTTTACAAGAATATTTCAAAAAAATTGTGGCATGATTCATATATCTTTTAATTGTTTTTCCACAAACTTTTTGAAGTATCCTTGTATTGCACCCATCAGGATATCCAAGATAATCTCTAGGTCCATAACTTTAATTATATCTGCAAAGTCCCTTTTGCCTTTTAATGTAACATATTCACAGGTTCCAGGGACTATGACATGGACAACTCTGGAAGGCCATTCTACCAACCACACTCACCCTTTCATTGGCAGTCCCATCTAACTGGTCTTCCATAAGTAAAGGCAGTTTCCCCAAGGGAAATCAATCAAGGTTCCATTAGTAAAAGAAGAGTGAATGGGGTGCTGTACGGTTTCTCATTAGAGCTAGTATCCAGATCCAGTCTCTGAAATGAGCAGATTCTTGACTTACAGGTGTTTGAGCAGGCAGACACAAGACCAGCACATTAAAATGTATGAAAATAAATGATGTGTTTAATCTTTCTAAGTCATTCCAACCAGTGAGTTTGGAAACTCATTTTTTCATTAAATTATTAACCAACCACCCGTCAATACCATCATGCAAGGCACATTGTTAGGGGCTAGAAATGAAGTTCCATCAAACTCCTTGCTCTGTGTTTGAAGAGTTCATAACATTGGTCTGCAAACTTTTGAGGGCATAAAAATTATCTGGGAACTTCTTAAATATGGAGATTCCTAGGCCTCTCCAGAATTCATGATGAAACCTAATTACCAAGATGATGGTATTGGAAGGTGGGACCTCTGGGAGGTGATTAGGTCATGAGGGCTCTTCCCTCATGAATGGATTAGGGTCCTATAAAAAAGGGATTTGGGGAATGGGTGTGTTCTCTTCACTCTACCACCATGTTAGGACATAGCACTCATTTTCTCTGGACGATGCAGCATAAAGGTGACATCTTAGAGAAGCAGAGAGCAGCCCCTGACAGACTCCAAACCTACAGGTGCCTTGATCTTAGACTGCCGGCCTTCAGAACTGTGAGAAATAAAATTCTGTTCTTAATAAATTACCCAAGCTCAGGTATTCTGTTGTAGTAGCACAAAACAGACCAGGGCACCCACTTCCAGAGACACCAATTGAGAAGGTGTTGGGGAAAGAACACAAATCAAAGTCTACTGTAATGTCTGTCACATAGTATGTACTCAATAAACAGTTCTGATGAATGAATGGCTGAATGTAATGAACATGCTCAGTAATTCTAATGCAGAAAGTCCATGAACCACCTTCTGGGTAAAAGTTCACCATCTGGATAAAATCTGAATTAGGCAATTAGTGGGGATCAATTAAATAAGATACTTTGGCTTTGTAGTTCAAAGTGTTCTGGGGGGAGAAATTCAACTCTACTTCTTTGTGAAGTTGATCCCTTTTTCCTTTTTAAAAAGCTGAATTTAGTCTAAGAGTAAGTAAGAAAAAGTCTGGAACCATAAAGGAAATAAAAGACATATCCAGGAATTTTAAGCAGAATGAGGTCATCACAGGAAGATGTTGTTTTCCTGCAACTTCCTTTTTTTTTTTTTTTTGAGCAGGAAAATTCCACCCAAGAAACAGACCAGTTGATTTTGCACCTGTGCTCTTGTGTCTGGCACTTATTTGGGTCAAGTCCGGGAGAGCAGCCCCCAGGCTGTGGAAATAGACGATGCACCCTGTTGCTGGGAAACCACAGCAGTACAGCTCTCTTTATTGCCAGACGTTGTCACCCTCCATCTGGGAGTTGACTCCATGCTACTTAAGCATCATACCAGACTGGCAAAATCACACAGGCCCATCTGACCAAACTGACCTTGCCTTCACGCGTTCATCTCCCAGTCCCAGATCCATGAGGTACCCTCCTTGGTGTTCCTATAATTATATCTAATGCGTTCTGCTTTCACAAGGGTTAAGAGAGCAAGCTTTGGATTCAGATGGCCTGGGTTATACCTCTCCTGGTAGTTTCTCAGATGTGTGCCTGAGGACTAACTACCTAACCTCTCTGTGCCTCAGTTTACTCTGTGCCTCAGTTTACAGTAAATTAAAGATGCTAGCAATATGTACCTCATAGGGTCCTTGAGAGGATTAAATGAGGTGGTACAAGTAAAGCACAGTGCTTGGCACATGTGAGTGCTAAAGAACAAGTGAACTATGACTAGATGTCATCTTCCAGGGGTTCTACCCTCTTCTCTGGCTGCCCACCACTCTAGGACAAGCTCTGACCTCAGATTTGCATGTGCCATGCTGTAGCTAGAAGTCCAGTTTGGGGATGGTTCTCAAGTGGGTACAGTACTTCCCAGCACACATTCACCCACGTGAGCACATATGGGCTGTGAGCAGCCCTCAGCCTGCCTCGTTGTGTGCCTGCATTATAATAAATACATACTAATTGTAGCCATTTTTCACAGAGCAAAGTGCTAATGTTAGTTGCCTTGATGACAGTCACACAGAGTGAAGCACAGCTTTTTAGATTAATTCTTACCCCTTAAGTCACATCTCTAGATCTCTGAGTCTCACATTGTAAATTTTAATAATCTTTGTTCCATAATGATCATATCAGTTCCATCCTGTGTAATACGGGGAAACTGAGATATGAATGACATCATTCAGAAAGCAGCTGCAGTTACTATTTGCCAAGCACTTACAGCTTTTTCTCATGTTACTTTCAAAAACCCATTGAAATATTGTTACATATATTTTGCAGATGAGGAAATGAATATTCAAATGCTTTAAGTATTTTATCCAAGTTCTTATAGCCAGAAAGTAGCAAAATAAGATTTGGATTAAAGCTCTTTACTCCACAGCTCACACTCGTTTCATCACACAGAGGAATGAAGGTATGAACAAACGTGCTTTCACATGTTTCAAATGTTCATCAAATACCTGTTTTCTACTAAGATCTTACACTTGAAGATCTTAGTAGAAGATCACCTGAAGCCTACTGACTACTTGCCCTTTGACCTTTATCACTCTCTCTGGAACTTTACTCTCCTTTAATAAAGTTTTACTGTTGTTAAAAGGAATTATTTGACTATAAATGTAAAAATTCTACAGATCATGTTTAACAACATGACTAATGTCAGTATGCAATGTCTAACAATCATTTAAAAATATTTTAAACATAAGCAATGATCAAATTAATTAGGGAAGGCATTTTTATAAATTGAAGTTATTTATGCATAAGCCACATTTCAAGTGGTTATGTCTTAGAGTTGAAAGTTAAACTATCAGGTAGCTTTTCTGGTGAATATTTGGGATCTGCTGACTATTACCATTCAACTTGTCAGTATTAATTGAAATATAACTATCTACACTTTTCTTATATGAACTGTGAATAAACTTTCAGACTAAACTTAGTTTATTAGTTAATTTTTTATTCTTTGGTACAGTTAATAATATTCTTTAACACTCTGCCTTCCATAAATGATTAACTTGACTGTGATTGCTGACCTCCTTTTTGTCCCTTAGCCTATTAAATAAGTCAGATAAAAATTAACATGACTGGCAAGAATAATGAAGGAAATACATTTGACTGGGAAAGTAGGAAAAAAATCAATGTAATTCAAAATACCATATATTTATTGAACACTGGTTATGTATCCTGTTGGAATACATGAAAAGTGATATATGCTATTTTTCTGGGTCTCAAACTTTTAGGATCTAGTTGAGGGAATGGGACTTATACATAAAATGCAATTTGACAACCCTGTAAGCTGGAACATCCATGAGCCAAAGTCTTTGGCAATGACATTAGGTAATATGAGGCGTCAGGAAAAGGAGAAATTACTGTGGGCTGGGAACATGGGATGGGGAAATCGACTTGTGACTGGAGAAAGGATGAGATTTAGAGAGATGGAAAAAAAGAGAGAGAGGGAGAAAAGAAGCGAAATGAGGAAAACCAGGTTGCCAGAAAACAAGGAAAGAGAGAGACACACGTGCAGTGGATTTTGCTCTAGGGAAGGCAATACCTGTGTAACTAGAGGCAGCAGTTCCTAGCAAACCGTAATGAATAAGATGTACTTCTGCCCTCACTGGTACATGCAGAAATTCAAATTTGGAAGCGCAGGCTTACATGACAGTAAAAGTATGTTTGAAAAAGAAATAGCCAGTAAACATTTACATCAGTATTTTTAAAAGAGAAATCTACTCCACACTATGAAATATTTGTCAGAACTCTGGTTTCAAAATACTTCCTCTATCTCTCCAAGCCACAAAAAGGAACATTTATTCTGCCAAAGTTCTCTGACCTTACCATTAACCAGTTTCTCCACTACATCCCCTCTGAAGCTCTCTGTAGTACCATGTACATTTCGTCTTTAAATAAACCTCCTGGACAATATTCATATGAAGATATTCAGGCAATTCAATGTCTACTTCTTTATAACTTTACCAAGAATGGCATTTTTAAGAGACCATGACTCAAGATGGGTTCTCCTCCGGCTCCTGCTGGGTCCTGATTGTAGCCAGTCTAACTGTATAAAGTGTATGAAGACCGTGAACACAACAGTTTGTTTCCTCAGGGTCACTAAAAGTTTCAAGGTATTTGTATTAGTACAGAAAGGTTTAACTTGTTTTCTAGACACATTCAAATTTCTTATGTGTTCCACTAAGATAAATTTCCCCTAATGTTCAGAAACTCTTCTACACCAAAAACTAATTTAGAAAATTAGTGTATCTGCTCTGGCTAAAAATGAGAGCAGGGGTCTGTCAAACTCTGGAAAGTTGCTAAAAGAGTAATAATACTATTAATGAAAATAAAATAATAGTTAATGATTAGTTGTGTTTTTTGTGCCAGCCACATAATACGTACTTTCATCTGTACCACTTAGACTTCAAGATGTAAACATGAAGGGGTTCCGTTAGTATATATAGGTGATTAAAACAAGCTATTACATCTAAAGAACTTGGCACAGAAAGCAATAACTTTTAGTTATTGAAGGTCTTACTATTCCAATATTTGAATGAAAGAGTGATCAGCTAAGAAACACCTATAATAGCAGACTTTTTCGACACATCAAAACCTTGTGGCTTTAGATGTTCCTAACCTAAAGTCTTTGTACTAATTTTCTCCATTCAATAGGAAATGTGTTTCTAAACACTGGATACATTTTTAACTCAGTGAGTTTTGTACCACACTTGGACCACTTTCATTTTAACTGTGATTCAGTTTATAACAAAACAAAACAACACGCTTCCTCTCCATGTTTACTCAAGTCAATGAAAAGTTGACTTTATGAAGAAAATTCTAATTTATGAACGTTCCTATTGTTTTCCTTGCTAAGGACATCAGGACTTGACTCCCTTGTAGCAAAGAATGATCATGGAATGAAACGTTATTAATAAATATCTACAGGTAATAGACTGTTTTAGATGTCACACAGATAACTTTTTGGTGAATCATTTAATCATGTTTTAAAACTTTTTGAAGATATTCTCCAGTTGTGGATTTTATAAATGATTTTATAATATTGCCACAGATCCTCACAATTATGCAGGATGTATAACATAACCATGGTTTCGTTTCTTTCCATTAACCATAGTCCAAACAAAGACTGGTCAGAAAACGGACAAGTGACATTTTGCAAGTAATGTGCACTGGCGTACGCCAGGCCTCCCGTGAGATCATCAGTAAGAGCTTAACTCTTAAGACCAACGACCTGACATTCCTGAAGTCACCACTGCATTTCACACTTACACCATGTGTAAATAGGTGTCCACTGCTAAATTCTAGTGAGAATGACACCTCTGAAATCTCTCAGCTTCACACCATCTATTAGAGCCCTCTGAGAATCTTCTCACATAGTGCCAAGCAATAACTTTAGGAAGTGATGTTCCTAGAATGAATCCGTTTCTAAAATTGAACTTAAAAACTATTATGGGGAGTGGGAAGGGACAAGGTAATGTTCTTTGGCAGGAAAGCCTGATGCTATTGAAAAACAAAAGACAGTATAACCGCCCATGAGGATGGTCTGGAAAATCAAGGAAATGCAGGAAGAAATAAAAGGTTTAAGTTTGAACCACACTGTGATGGTTAATTTCATGTGTCAACTTGACCAATTTAAGGGACATCCAGATAGCAGGTAAACACTATTTCTGGGTGTGTCTGTGAAGGCGTTTCTGGAAGAAATTAGCATTTGAGTTCATAGACTGAGTAAGGAAGATCCATCCTCACCAGGGAGGGCAGCATCGTCCAATCCATTGAGGGCCTGGATACAGCAAAAGGGCAAAGGAAGGGCACGATGATGGCTTTCTCTCTCCTTGAGCTCGGACAGCCATCTTCTCTTGCCCTAAGACAGGACTTTGGTGCTCCCGGCTCTCAGGCCTTCAGACTCAGACTAAATTACATCACCAGCTTTCTTGTGTCTCCAGCTTGCAGACAGCAGATGGTGGGACTTCTTGGCCTCCAAGAGGTGAGCCAAATCCCATAGTAAATCCCGCCCATATATACATTTATATATATCCTATTGGTTCCATTTCTCTGGAGAACACTGATCAATATACACTCTATTTGACCTAGGCCATAACAACGATGACTTTGAGCAGATTTCCTAGGAAAATTATTTGTGAATAAGATGATGGTGTTCTCAGTATTTGGGGTATGAGCGAGGTGACCAACCATCCCAGTGCGTCCAGGACTGAGGGGACTCCCAGGATGTGTGACGAAGTTCGGTGTCAAAATCAGGGAAGTCCCAGGCAAGCCTGGAAGAGTTGGTTGCCCTATATGAGTCTGCCCATCTCGATGGCTGATAAAAGCTTTCTGAGGCTCCTTAACAAGTTGCTCCACTGCTCGCTGGAACTTCCCCAGTCGGGTTGGGCAAAAGCTAAATTGCAGAAGGGTGAATTCATCACTAATGTTTCCTCAGTTCCCCCCTTTGACATCAGCTCCTTCTTTTCTTGTTTATTGAGAGACCCAACATTCTTTTCCTTCCCTAGAGCTGTTCAAGGTGACCTTTCTTTTAGCTTTTTCCCAAACCACTTCCAATATGTCAAAGTAAAACAGTCCCATGTCACCATCACTCATGGCCTTGTTTCCTGCCATGTGAACATAGGATCAGCTGCTCTTTCTAATGTGTGGCTAGATAAGAACCACCTTTTTCTAGCTAATAAGATACTATCTGGAATAAAGGTGTCTTTTAGGTAATCCTAGAGAAGAAGACAGAGGCATAGTATGACAGAGGCAGGGGAAGGAGAGACTATTTGGTAAGGCAGGACAATTGTCTACCTGTCACCTGTGTATCTTACGAAGGCTGGCACTGCTGGAGGAACAAAGAAATGGATAGACAGATAAATGCCAAGCTTCACAATAGTTAAATTCATTTTTAAAAGATCAAACCTTTGTGAGAGTTTCTAGCTCTCTTCTGTTCCAAATACGTGCCTATTACAAATGGATCTTGAGAGCGTAATTGCCAAGAAAGTCTATGCCCATGAATATTTCAATGTCTCTCATGAAATCTGTTCCCATCATTACTCATGATATTGTATGAACAGTATTCTAAACACACTAGGCGCTCAATAATTATTGATTGGCCATAAAGGGTCATTATCTAATGCACCACAATTGCTTATGCAAGAGGCCCACAGAGATCAGCATGATTCCATAGGCATCTCCCTCCATCCCCCTTCCTTGAGAAAGGAACAGATAGTGCCTTGTCTTGGGTTCCTTGCATATATATTTGGGGGTGGATATGAAGAAAAGCATGACAGGAGCGTAAATTTGGGGCAGTGGGACAGGAAAGAATGAGAGAAAAGGAAGAAAACAAAATCATAGGCAGGCAAATCAAACTTATCAAAAACTGAGAATTTTTTTAATACCAAAATGTACATTCATTTAAAGAAAAATATTCTAAACAGCAAGGTTTTTCTGTTCTTGACAGCAAAAAAAAATTTGCCACCACAGCCAAACTGCCTAAGGAGATGAATTCTAGAATTAAACTTAACAGCACCTGAAATTTCAAACAAAAACCAATTTACATTTTATTTAAGAAAAGCAAACAGATGGACCTGATAATAATTTGAAAATCTAGTTTACAAAGAGAAAAACAAATCTGGAACTCACAGTCAAATGAGTTTGAAATTTAAAATACCAGTAAAAAGAAATAAACATGGACAGAAGTCACCACCACCTCCTTCAGCCCGTGCAATTATGGAACTTCTCTTTGTCCCCTCTTTCTCACACCTGGGGCAGGGGCAGGTAAACACATTAGGGATTGTCAGTTCCCCAGATGGCACCAAACTCATAAACTACAAACTCCAGGTGAATGTAGGAATTTTAGTCAAAGTCAAAGTTCTCCTTGTGTCTTCAGCATGGACTTTAAAACAAAATTTAAAAATTTGCTTAGGAATATCTTCACAGGTATTATTTTGAGCCATGTAAAATTGCAGTCTTTATAGGTAAGAAAAAAAAAATCCTTATTGGCAACTTCAAATGACTGAATCTAATATATATGATTTTGACTATAGAAATATTCAGATCTTAAGATGAACAGTTAAATATAAAATCAGGTATGTTTCTACTTCTTTACTGAAAGCAAAAAGAGTTTCCTTTGGTCACTAATCCCCTTGCCACAAGGTTGGACTCAAGTTCAGGAGCATGAAGGGTCCAGGTCTGGGTTGTTTCTCCACTTTTCACTTGTTTTGCTGTCTTGGTCCATCGTCGTGTTCTGAGTTGTCACATAAAACATCTGCTGTGGCTCTGCTTTCTCTTGGGCTGGTTTTCATTTTTTGCACGTCACTGGCTTTACTGGTATACTTTATGCACTGGTTCTATTCACATTGATCCTGACACGACAATTATTTTAGAAAATATCCAGGTTCACAGTCTCTGACTCAGAAGTACTCAGGTAAATGCTTGGGACAGTTCATGGCTTTGGTCTTGATGATACCACATATTCTCACTTTAAAATCACAGATTCCAAATCAAGGATAATAACACAGTGAGTGTAAAGACAAAGAAACTGAACCAGAGTTGCTCCAATTCATTCTATGGGATTGCTGAGACTTTTTTTTTTTTTTTTCCATGACCGGCACTCAGCCAGTGAGTGCACGGGCCATTCCTATATAGGACCCGAACCCGCTGCAGCAGGAGCGTCGCTGCGCTCCCAGCGCCGCACTCTCCCGAGTGCACCACGGGCTCGGCACAGATTGCTGGAACTTTATATTTGTATTTTAAAATCTCATACAGTGAAACAGAGCGTGAAGAGCACGTTGTAATAATTTTGGCTTTTGAAGCACAAATTTCTAATATATGAAATATTTTTTCAAGCTTAGAGAACTTCATTAAAATTGCAATTTTCTTTTTTTAATTAGCATTTGTTTAAAAACTAAAGAACAAATCAAGAAAAGCATATTACTGATTATTACAGGATTATTACCAAAAATAAACTTATGGAATAGAAGAGGAGGGTGTTAAGAAATGATCCAGTCTGGGTGTCAACCACCCCAATAAGCCACAGTTTCCAGAGAATGCTGAAAGTTGGAGCTGGCTTTGCGTGTTGGGAGCTGACTTTCATTTTCACCCTTCTAGGAAGTTCTGTGATGGGAGGCTGAGCTCGGGCCCCAGGGGGCTTGGAGAGGGTCTTCACTTTGCACACAGATGATACTCCACTTGGCTCCACTGATACTTAATGGGGAACTCCCTTCGGTTTTTATCAGCACAGCCTTCAGAAGCCATGGTGGAAAGAGGGAAGGCTCTGATTTGAAAAAATATTACTATGTCTTTTGGAAATTATAAGCCATTTAAATGATGTGAAAGAAAATGAGGCTGGCTGCTCCCACCTGGACATTTGAAAGACAAAGAAGCAGCGGAGCACTGTGAGAAGAGCCCAGGCTCTGGTTTCTGGTTGCCAGGCTCCTAGGGCACGGCCACTGCTGCCTGTGGGGGAAAGGGGACGATTCAACCCCCCTAAGTCTGCACCTCATCCCTAAATCATTCAGATGGCTGGGAAGATGCAATGAGACAAGGTAGACAAAGACTGGCTCATAGAAACACCATGACATAGCCAGCTGTATACACAGAAAAAAAGAGACAAGCATCTAGAAAGTCCTATTTTGTCTTTTTTTTTTTTTTTTTTTTTTTTAAGGATGATTGAAGGCAGAAGTGAAGAATTCAGTCTGGAAAGAACCAGAAGGACTGACTCAGGAAGGGGGTGTCTGTATGTCCTGATCTGCCTAGAGCAGTTCTAATTTAGGCTGCTTGGCCCATGGTGATTATGAATAGTCCCCCTTTGTTCCCAGTATTGAGGACCAGTCATTGAGGACCCCAGTCATTGAGGACCCTTATACTGGTGGGGCTGGGTCTAACCCAAAGGACCCCAGTCGGGACCTAGTGCTGTGCGTGGGATTGAGTGGTACAGAGAGATTGGCAGGTAGGCCAAGCAGTAGAGGGATGGGAAAGTGGGTCACAGCACATAAGGAAACTGCCACCTACACGCCACCACCCTAAATTACCCAGATATCTCCATAGCCCCATGGGGAAATTGCAATCTTTAATTATCATATAGCTGACACTGTTCAAAGCACTATGCTAAGTCCCTTTTGTGGATTATCTTTTCTTAAATTTAATTTTCCTAAGTAACCTAAGTCTGTGCACTATTGTTATCCCACTTCACAGAAGGGGAAACTGGAGCTCCCAAAGGTTAAGTATCTAGCCCGAATTAAATCCACTAGACAACCCAGTTTATTGACTCGGGCAGCCTAACTCAGGTATAATAATATTAAACTGTCCTTTCCAGCCTTGACTATGCCTGAATTATAAAGGCTTGCAATCCAGCTAAAAAGCCAAGAGAATAAAAATGAACCATACAGCTCAATTTTGTAAATGCGGAGAAATTATAATACAGAGTTTAAAATTTTTTTTTTGTAAAAATGTCAGAGATTAGGTATTACTAGTGTGATTAAAAAAAGAAGAAGAAAAAGGGCTGAGCAATAGAAATTTCAGAGGAAGGAAATAAAGAGGCTAAATTTTCTTTCAGCATTCAGACTCTACAGATTTCAAAAGTCACATTTCTTTTTTATCAACTAATAAAAAGTAACACTTGACCTAAAATTTCATTAAGATTAGCTTAAAGGTGCTAGGAAAACAGTACCTCAGTTGGCCTGCTGCAACTTCTTCAAGAAAAGAGAAAAGAGAAGAAAAGAGCACAGAAGAGAAACAATGAAATTATCAGGAAAATGTAAATTAGAGTAGGATGTTCAATATTTTGGTTGAAGGTATAATTATTATATTGTAATCTTAGCGTTTTGCTATTTTAAAGTATGGTTCCTGCACCAGCAGCATCAGCATCACCTGGGAGCTTGTTAGAAATGCAGAAGCTCAGGCCCCAGCCCAGACTTGAGTCGGAAACTGCATTTTGACAAGATCCCCAGGGATTCATGCACATTAGAGTTTGAGAAGCTCTGTTGTAGCATATGACAGTTTTCCATAACTTAGCATGTCTAAACATTCCTTAGGAAAAAACCCAGGCGTTGGCTTCAGGCAGACTCGCCCTTCTCCCTTGCTGCAATACTCACTAGCTGCACGAGCATGAGCAAGGCTCCATCTTCATGAGCCTCAATTTTCTCATCTGTAAAATGGGGATTAAAATAATTGTCCCCCAGGCTTGGTTTGGGGGTGTTAAATAAATCCTCCTTCCATTCTTTTATCTACAGACCTGCCTCAGACAATTCTGCCGACAGCCTTTGTGCTACTGTTTGTTTTCTAAACTTGGTAATATATGTAATTGAGTGTAATCTAGAGGCCATCCTCTGAAATAAACTAATTAGTTGTTAATTTTCTCAAGACAACAGAATATGATTTATTCTGTTAATTGCCTCTTAAAATAATCTACATTTCTATATCCTCTTACCCTGAGTTGATGGGCGAGTGCTATCTCACTTCCATAAAGCCAAATATACATTGTGAACAGATAAGTAACAAGCTCTTTTTTATTTATTCCAGGCTTTTGTCCAAGAATTTAAAATGACTTTTTGTATGTTGTTAACCTGAAATGATACAGTTTTCCTGTTCAAACATTCCAGGCCCCTGTACTCAAACATATGCCTTGTAGTGTACCATTAGGTTAAGTGAAAATCAAATGTATGTGAGTATTATAGACTAAAGTAAATTAAAACAATGTTCCCCACAAGAAGATAAAATGCATTTCAAAAACTGTGTGCCTGTGTGTGTGTGGGTGAGACTGTGATATGCTTTGGTTACCTCTATAAACTATGATTAATAAGACTAAGTTTTCTAAAGAAAATGAGATCATAACAAAAGCCCTCTCTATGCCTAACTTTTATTGGGGGCAAAAATGAAAGAGACCAAACAGCATGAAATGATGAGACCCAAGTGATGCAAATTTATTCCCAATGATTTCTTTCAAGAGTCATTTCTCTTGGGTAATTCAGCAGCCTTGTACTAGGGCTCTCCAGAGTGATGGCTAATGTAAATGAAGCTACTGAAAGTGGATTATCATGGCAAGAATATACTCAACCAATAATGCAATAGAAACCATTCAAAGCATTTCGGAAAAATTCATGAGAAGAAATGCCCTCATTTTTTTTTTAAGTTAATGACCTAATGATGCATTTCTTCCCTAACAACCAGAAAGCACTTAAAAATATCCAGCCAGAAAAAAAGGAATGAACAAACTCATTTGGATGCAGTAGGAACCCACCTGAGTTGTAAATATTTGTGTTGGTCCCAGGGATTCAGATTCTGAGCCAAATTCCTGAGTAATCTTGGCAAATGTTTCAAATTATTTTTGCCAACTTTTCTTTATCTTGGAAAAAAATAATGTTTCATGGATGGATGTCAAGGAATCCAAAATTTATTAATTTCAAAATCCTTTCTTGCAGATGTGTATGGCACTTTAAAGGTTCTGCAGAAAACAAATAAGTACCACGGAGTGTGAAAAATGTTTAAAGGACACTCTCTTCCACAAGCTCACACAAACAGTCTTTGGAATGCCCACAATGAGTAGCTTTATTTATTTATTTATTTTTGCCTTTTTTTATACCTACATTTGGCTATTATAATAAGGCTGGTTTTGCAACAGCCATTCCCGCCACTCTGCATGAAAATATTCACCTGGTCCCTTGGTTTACTGGTTTAGGTAATGGCCCTATGGGCAGAGCTGGAGGTGGGGGTGGGGGGGCAGTGGACAGGGGAGCAGCTGCCAGTCACATTTACAGATAGGCCCAGGGAATGTCATGCAAGAGGAGACCATCTGAAAGGTAGGCTTTACATGAATGGAAGAGGTAGGTAATTCTATGCAGGGCAGAGGCTCTTCTTTGGAATGAGAGAAGCAGAAGAGGGGAAGCAAAAGAAATTATACTATTCATCGGCCAAATTTTCAAATAGGAAAACTGGCTAAGAAAAAACTTATCTTGGCTGAGGCTCATGAAGCCAGGTATAAAGAAAGTGGACTAGATTAATTTTATTAGTGATAGGAAGAGGAGTCATGAGCGATAATCCAGAAATCATTAGAGTTTGATGGTAGACTCTATTTGGGGACTATTCCATTTGAAAGTGGATGGCACCTGACATTCCTTGAATTCCTTTCAAACAAGGATTAAGCCAACCAATGAGCTGACTCAGAAAAACTTGAAAAGTATTGTTGCCTTATTCAAACTTTTATCTAACTCCTCACTTATAATTCCATGATGGAATGACATAGATAGTTGCTTGGTTTTATTTCAGACCTAAGGCAAGAAACTGCCTAGACAGAGTTGTTTTATTTCTGCATGCTATAGGGAGGGATTGGTTAATTGGTTGGACTCCTGTGGAAGGCAACCTGTAAGATGTCACATGAGTGAGATTTTCGGTGATCCCAATTTCTTCATCCTCCACCCTCCTCCCATTTCTATTATCGATGACAACAATGTCTCTCCCATCAGCCTTATGAGGTTCTCTCCCAGTTATTAAAAATTGCTTTCAGAGGAAATTTTTAAAATGTATTCACTAAAGCCTGATTGGATCCCTAACCTAGAGCACTCTTGACCTGGAGAAAGAATGCTAAACTGGAAAATTCCAAGCATCTGTGAGCCAGAAACTTATGAATTAATAGCAATAACTATCACCAATTGACCACCTAGTCTGTGGTAGGCACTGCCCTTTTGTTTGTGCAGGGAGAGTGGTGGGGCTCAGATATCTTAAGGAAGCACTATCTCTTCCTATATAAATCACGTAATTCAAGGGAATAAGGTACTGTCTTTGTTTGTTTATATTCAAGTGGATTAAAGTATACAGTAGAAGATTCCCAGAGCCAAATATAAAAGTGCTAAACATTTTAGGGTAAAGGATAACAACATCAGGAAAAATAGAACCAAGTCATACATGTAAGCTACACAAACGTTGGCAGTATAGCCTAGTGGTTAAGAACCCAGACTCCAGACCTGGACTTTTGGGTTCAAATCTTGGCCCTGTTGCTTACCAACTGTGCAGTTTTAAGGTATTCCTTAAACTCTTTGTGCCTCAATTTGCTCATCAATAGAAGAGGGATGATGACGATAATAGTATTTACTTTATAGGCTTATTAAGAGCATGAAATGAGCTAATATTTGAAAAGTGCTTAAAACACTGCTCCAAAAGAGTTTGTTAAATAAAAATCTTAAGAACTGATTCATCCCCGTCTAAGCTGACAGCTCTCAATCACCAGAAATGTTCGATTACAGGCCCTAAAATGTAAGCAGATCTCCATGAAAGCAAAACCAATGTTCATTTCTTTTGCTTAGCCCTGTACCTAGATCAGTACCTGGTACAGACCATGCTCAATAAATACTGTTGAATGAACAAATGAACCTTTTTTGGTAGTTCCATGGAAGAGTTCTGCATGAGTACAAATTTGGACAAAGGGACTTTCAAGGAACTTTCCACTTTTAGGTTCTGCAATTTCTTTAAGAAACTAATAAGTTGTAATGGTACAATACTAAAACGGTGCCCATATGATTTGAGACTTCCTTCCTTCCTTCATTCCTTTTTCTTTCTCTCTGTAAAGCAGAATGTGCCTATTAAACGAATGTCTCTTTCTAGTTAAAAGGTTAAACAGGAACGTGAGGCACAATATCGAGGGTCTCCAGTCATCTCCACATGTGTCTAATCATTATCTTCTTTTACGGTTTCAGAGCTCCAGGCCTTTTGGTTGGGTCAGGTTGGCATTTCACTTCCCTTTATATGTGTGACAAGTGAAAACAGGGAAAGAAAAGAAAGTCAAGTAAAGAAAAACAGAATCCACACAGCAGTTCAAGGGTGGTGTTCAGCCAGTTTCCACTCCACCTGCCTTGTTAAAACCCCGTGTTCATCTCTTTGCTCCTTTCACACCCCATACACGTGGCAGGCCCCCAATTCCTCCCTCAGAGCAGATCCTTGCCCTCATTCTGATTGTCCCCTCCACTTAGCCAGATGTGCAGTCAAGACCTGCCACGCTGCCCTGCTTCCCCTGGGAGCAGAGATGAGCTCTAATTCCACGGCTCTCACACCAAGGATAGAGGTCTCCCAGCAGCAATGCCAAAAAGAGTAGATGTTCCCAAAATCTTTCTCCTGGAACTCAGTCCTCCTAATTCCCCCCAAGAGACCACAATGTGACTGCTCACCTCTCCAAGGAACTGAAAACTCTCAGTCGATTCAGCTACTTAGATCAACTTAAAAAACTCAGCCCCCAAAATAGTAAATCATTTTGGTTGGAATGGTGAAATAACTAACTTGCTGACAGTTGTTTGGAATATCTGCAAACATGGGGAAAAAAGTACTTTTAATCAGGTCAGATCACTCTACCTTTGGGATTCTAAGTTTACTCATATTCTCAAAGAAAATATTCAGTTGCAGTGAGAAAAACAGGATTATTCCTTTAGCTCAATACGTAATCAGAAGTTCTGTCTTTAAATCTTGACATTTAAATTGATTTTAAGTATTTTTATTTTCTTCGCCTCTGATTATATGATCTTCTAAATTTTGATCTAATCACAAAAGATTGGTAAAACTCATCACATATTAATATTTTATTTATGTGTCAGTATCTTAGCATTTATCAATTAAGATGGAGGTCTTACTATTCTCTCCAATTTTTGAAAGAGAAAACTAAGGTTCAGAGACATTAAGAGATTCTCCTGCAAGCACACAGGTAACAGAGCTAGGTTTTAGTCCAGATCTGTCTACAATCCTCATGAATGTATACCCTTTTCATAGCATGTTATGAGTTCAGTAAGAAAGGGATCTTCAGTGATCTAAGTCATGGGTCAGTGAACTTTCCCTGTTAAAGACCAGATAATAATAATTTAGGCTTTCTGGGTCATATGATCGCTGTCACAGCTATTCAGCTCTGCCATGTAGTGCAAAAGCAGTCAGACAAAACGTAAATGAACCAATGTGGCTGTATTTCAGAAAAAAAAAAAAAAAAAAAACAACAAACAACCTTTGTTTCCAAAAGCAAGTGGCAAGCCAGGTTGGTGGTTTGGACCACAGGCTGATCCCTGACCATTGCTGACCCCTGATCTAAGTAAATCTGACATTTAGGGACAAAAACGTAGACTGTGGCCTGCCTAGTAGAAGCAAGAAGTTCTCTCAACTGAAGATCGAGGCTGTAGTTAGGGAAGTGAAGAAGCTGCCTGGTGCTAATGGTAAGTGGAAAAATTAAAGTAGAAGATGTCAGTTATAAGAAGCAGAGAAGCGTAATGGTTATGAGTGTGGACTTGAAGCAAGAATGTCTGGGTGCCTGGCTCTGTGGTCTTGGTCAGCTTACTTCACTTCTCCAGGCTCCATTTCCTTATCTTTTAAGTGGGGATAATAAAAGTATTTCCCTCATAGAGTTGTAAGAATAAAATGAGTTAATACATATAAAGCATACAGAATAGGGCTTATCCTATATTAATACATCGATTAATGCCAGCTATATATGAGTTTGCTATGTATTGGCATTCATTATTATCAAACATTTATCTAAGGACTGGCCTTGTAAGGGTGGAGCACACCCTGACACTGACCAAGTTAAGGAAGAGATTAAGCAGAAATTAATGTTGAAATTATATATATATATATGTACATATATATAAAGGGAAATTATTCCTGTTACCATTGGTATGTACAAAAGCACTTCAAATTTAATTTCTTGAAGCAATGATCATTCATTTTGCAAACAAATCTGCAATTTGGCCAGGGCTTGTCTGTGGACACTTGTCCCTGCTCCATGTGGGAAGCAGCTTCACAGAGGCTTGATGCAGGGCCGAAGCCACTTCCAAAATGGCTCGCCCACATGCCTGGCAAGTTGGTGCTGGCTGCTGGCTGGGAGCTCAGCTGGGCTGAGGGCTGAGAGGCTTGATTCATTTCCATTTGGGACTTTCCATGTGACCTGGGCTTCCTCATAGCAAGGTGGCTGTGTTGCAAGGATGATGTTCGAAAAAAGACAGGATAAAGCTGTATTACTTTTTAAGACCTAGCCTTGGAATTAACATAACATCACTTTCATCCCATTCCATTTTTCAGAAGTGAGTTACTAAGACCAGCCCATAGTCAAGAGGATGGAAATTAGACTCCATTTCATATGGGAAGAGTATCAAAAAAATTGTGAACATGCCTTAAAATTCCAAAGTTCACCTACTGGCCATAAATTACTTACATTTCTCCCACATACAAAATACAATCATACACTCACCCTTCCCAAGACCAGATACGGATGAAGCCCCTCAGATGAGGTCTCTTGTGTACTGATCCTCTCAATCCAAAGACCGGTAAACTCATAGACAAGTTGCAACCCACGTATCCAGCATTCAGTGTTGGGATGTACATAGCATAGCCACTATAGACACTTTTGTTCAAAACAGAGGAAAATAAGAGCATATAACAGTCATTGCTTCATAGCAACTCTGAAATCCAGCCAGCAAACAGTGCCAACTCTTTTTTTTAGGTCTCATTCCTGCTTCCTAGGTGGGATTATCCACTGCTCTTGGGTCACCCCTCCAGATTCTTAATTCTTGGACCTGTTTTCATTTAATACTATTTCTGTCTCTTTTAGTCCAAGGTAGCAAAATATCTTTTAGTATAATTCTGTTGTTTTTTTTTGAAGACCATCTAGTCCCAGGGTGAATGCCCCATGTGTTAGGTTTTGTCACAACAGCATCTAACTTCTACTTCTCAGAACCTGTTCCAATAATCATTTACCATGTACAAAACATCCCAAAACACTAGCTTAAAGCAACAGTAACACTTATTTTGCTCACAAATCTGGGAGTTGACTGGGTTTCAATGGCAGTTATCTTCACAAGGGATCTTCACAAGGTTGTGGTCAGATAGTGGCTGCAACTAGGACTATCACAACAGCTTCTTCACTTGCATCTGACATCTAGACTGGGAAGATCCAAACACCTGGAGATTGGACCAGCTGGGTTTCTTGGGCACCATTCTCTCTGCTGGGTACCTCCACATGGTCTTTCCAAACGGTGGGCACAGAGTGATGGACTTCTTACATACGGGTGAAAGCTTTCACAGTGGGACACTGGCTGCGTGACCTTTCCTAACAAAACCTCAGAAGTCACCTAGCATCTCTCCTCAGTATTCTGTTTGTCAAGGCAGTCACAGAGACCTGCCAAGTTTAAAGGTATGGGACATTGACTCTATCTCCCTCTTGATTCCTCCTTCTGATAAAGAATTTACAGACATATTTTAACACCACCTCAGAAATGCTTTGGGGACTGTTAATTTTAGCAGCAAGTACAATTTAAATTTCTAATAGTGGAACTGGTTTCTGCCAATGATGTAAGAAATACCCCATGCATGAGGCAGTTAATCTCTGTGGATGGTCAGGAGAGAGAGATGGTGACTTTTTTAAAAGAAGGTAATGACGTCAACCTTTTTAGGATGTGGATTGGGAGAGGAAATTGGAAGGGATCCAGAGGAAGTGAAGATATCTAGATCCATCTTTTTAGGGAAGTTAGAATATGTTATTCAGAATAGGGAAGGTTGAAAATGACACTCTCTCTTCAGCTTTAGGGAAACTCCAAGGTGTAACCCTATGTTCCAGGAATGTTGGGCATGTGGAAAGTGCTCTACTGAAGGCAGGCAGGAAATTCCCTGATGCATAGCCTCAGCATCTTCCCGCCCTGTCCTGCAAATGCAAGCAGAGAGCTTGCCCTAAATTCTTGTTGCCTTTAAGAACGTTACAGGGCATATTTCTCTATGTCATCTTTACTTCTGCCCTTGATAGAAGCCAGCCAGGGATTCAGTTGTTATTATAATTTAACATTTATTTACCTTCCCTCTGAAAATTTCATACCTTTTGTACAACAGAGGCCAAGACCAGGGTCACGATAAAGATTATGGAGGCAATATAGAGTCAAGGCATCTGGATTTTGCCACCCTACTCCTGGGCCGCCTTAGTTGGCATCTCTGAGCCTTGTTCTCCAGTTGTGTGCATAGGGGCTGGTGGATACTAATTTGTACAACTAGAATTCCAATAAAGAATGCCGTATGGATCTTGGATCAAAAAGTGAATAGAAAACAAAATTTGTCTTTATACTATTGTCTCTTCTAGGTCCTCTCACAGTGCTCTACCACTGTGGGATTAATTGGGTAAACTTTCTTCTTTCTTTTTATGTCTAGGTATTTGAAGTTCTAAGCCATCTTTAGATCTAGATTAATCTCTGAAAAACAGTGTTATCTGGGACATTCCACTTTTAAGGATGTTTTCATTTCTCTGAGTGTAAGTACCTGGTCTGTAACTCCTTAAGAGCAGGTATATGTCTTTTTATGTCCATCATCCAGGGTCAGCCTCAGTGCCTGGCACCTAGCATCCGCTCTGTGAGTGTTCATTGAGTGAAGAAATGAATTCCTTCTTCTCTTGCATACAGCAAAGACCTTGACCCTCCTTGAGTTCCCCCTTTCCTGTTAATACAACTCTCCATCTCCAGACACCCAAGTGGCCTTCTAGGTGTACAGGATTTCTCACTCTTTTCCCAGTCCAAGTTTCCAAAGCCCTTACTTGAAACTTTTCCTGACCCATTTCCTGACCCAGAGTTTGAGGTACAAGATGTTTAGTAGGAATTGGTCCTTATGAAAGGAAGGGGGTGGATGTGGGATTAAGTTGAGTGAGAAGTCAGCCTGTGACACAATAATAAACTCAGCCATCCCTACACAATGCTCAGGAGTGAATATTCCCTGGTAGAGTTGTCCCTGGTCAGGTCAAAATGGCTGGGTGTTTCTACCCCTACCTGGTTCCAGATAGAAAGTCAACCCCCATGGTCTGCTCATCAGACCACCAACATTGAGTGGCAAGTCTAGTAGGAGGAATCTGGGTGATGCTTCTCCATACCAAACACAACATTTCTATTCATGAGTTTTGCTCCTCTAGAGCTCTGCTCTTCTCTCTGATAACATGAATATGAATTCGTTTTGTCACTGTCCAAAGGAAGGCAAGCGGTGAAGACACTTCTCTACAGGGAAGTTTCTAAGTTCCTCTCAGACTATGCACTTCCAAATGCAATATGCACTAACATGTGTTAGTGTATTTATGAACATACTAGGGATAATGTGGTAGAATGTCTGAAATCAGGATTAGCCTAAATTATCTGGCCCAAAGTTTACCCTAGTGGCCTGATAACAACTCCAGTCATGGTCTGGCTGAGGTTATAGAATGATCTACAGGAAAGACTGAATGGGAAACAGAGGACTAGATTCTCTCTTTGTTCTATTACTCTATGGTTCTTTGGTTTTTGTTTCTTTGTTTATTTTGTTTTGTTTTGTTTTTTGTTTTAGTTCTAAATTCAGGCCAATTCCCACTGAGTAAACCTACTTATACAGGAAAGACCCAATTGTGCTAATATCCTGCCACCAATCTACATACCAAACCAGACCATTCATTGTTGCCCAAACACACCCATTTCTACCTGTCTACACTTGCCCACATCATTCCCTCTGCATCCAAGGGAATGCCCCTTTTTGCTATAGTTCATATGTCACCCTTACTAAGAAGGCCTTCCTCTATGCCCACAGCTCCCTCACAGCCCTTCCCATGGCCTTCTCCATTTGATTATGAACCCAGGGTCTGGCACAGTTCATGGCATATAGTTGGTGTTGTCAAGTCTTCCACTGTCAGTGGTTGCTTCATACATTTACATTTTGGGTCTCTGCCTCTTTTTGCATTCAGCATGGACTATTTTGCATTGCTGTTAATTTATCAGTGGATTTGTCCTGCTCCTCCATCTATACCACATGCTCCAAATGCCTGGCATATTTGTGGTGCTCAATATCTGCTTAAAAAATAAAAGAACTTGTTTTCTCATCACCTTCTACAATACCTGTATACATTAGGCCTGAGATGGAATTTGGAGATGATAATGTTTCTAAATTAGTACAAGCACAGTAGGTCTTGTTTCTGCCATTTTGAGGAAGTCATGTGAGTGGTAGTTATCAGGCAGGAATGGACCGGCAGATACTTCAAGACTAAGACTATCTTAGTCAGTTCAGGCTCCTATAACAAAATGCCATGGACTAGATGGCTTGAACAACAGACATTTATTTTTCATAATTCTGGAGGCTGGGATGTCCAAGATCAAGGTTGCAGTATGGTCAGGTTCTGATGAGGGCTCTCTTGCTGGCTTGCAGACGGCCACCTTTTTGTTGTATCCTTACATCTTGGAGAGAGAGGGAGCTCGGTTCTTCCTTTCTCTTTTTATAAGGACACTAATCTTATGATGTAGACCCCACTCTCATGACCTCATCTAAGCCTAATAACCTCTAAACTACAAAGGCCATCACATTGGAGGTTATGATGTCAACATAGAAATTTTGGGGGATACGAATATTTTGATCATAACCCAGTCCATTCTAGAGGAGTCCAGGGAGTGTGCTGGCTGCTCTTCATCCCACATGCCTGCAACATGGCTGGCCAGGTCCTTTGCCAACACTTATTTATTTCCTATCTCTGACCCCGTCTCTCTAAATTCACTGATATCAGGTCATCATATATTTTAAACTTACTCAGTTCCCAGGAAGAGATATGCTGTCATAATCAGCTCTCAGCTAAGGAGTAGCAGCCTTGATAAGGAAGTTGAGCATTTAGTGACAAACTTATATTAAGCCAGAACTGATTAAATGTTGTCACTGTGAAATCCAAGGGCAGTGTTCACATACTTCTCCTTAATGATGACCTGCTAGATTTGGCTTCTTCATGTTGCAATCAACTGAAAACATTCTATTGTTGGTAATCTTCTACCTTCTAATCAATCTAGCTTGGTAGATCTTATTATTCCTTATTATTTTTGAAACTATTAAACTAAATGATAAGTAATCTTTCAGAGATTACTGCAAGGGAAGTGGCTTCTGGAGAAGGCCTCTTGTAATTCTATTTCTGATACCTAATCAGTTCTGTTCCCTTTAAATAATTACTGACAATTGTTCTACTGTTCAAATGACCTCATTTGAAAGAGGGACTTTCCCCTCTGCCTTCTTCCCTTTTAATTTCTGTTTTTAATGAATGTAAATATAGTAAGATGTGACAGCGTTGACCTTTCCTAAAACTGTGACTGCCATTTGTGGATATTGTATATTCACAGTAGTGATTCCCACAAGTTCTTCAAGTTACCATATGAGTGCAGACCCAATGGAAAGAGAGAATTGAACTCTCTGAGTCCTATTCTGCCTTGCAGTGCAGACATGTCATTCAGTATTTGCTTCAGATTCAGATAAACATGTATTCCCATCTTCCCAAGCCATGTGACTTGGCTAAGTTACACCTTTTTATAAGTCTCAGTGCCCATGGCCACATAAAAGAGTGGTAACGATCTCGTGGGCATTGTCTGGGTAAATGAGAAAATGCTTATGAACTATGCAGCAGCACAGAGCCAGGAGCATAAGAAGTTCAATCAATGGCGTACATCATTATTACATCTCAAATCATGTCTGACTTCGTGATTCTCCTGGAGACAAGGATTCAAAACCCTCTTGGAGGAAGGATGTCAAATATTTCAGTACTTGTTTCCAAATGCATTAGAGGTCTCTCTTGAAGCTTGCAAGTATGGAATACAGCATTTAGTCAAGCTTGTCTCAGTAGTGCAGGTCATCTCATTGTTTCTCCATGTTCTAGAACAGTTTTTTCTTTACCCACTATAGACACATTTAGGAGTTCCTAGCAGAGTCCATGATAACCAAATGAAATGAATACAGGCTTTGCAGCCAAAGACCTAGGTGACCTTGGGTAATTCATTAACATCTCTAAGCCTCTATTTTCTCAGCTATGAAGGAAGTAAAAGACTTGCTCTGAAGGGTGGTGATGAGTGTAAAAAAAGAAGAAATGAGATAATATGTCAAATGCTTTAGTTTAGCACCAAACAATATAGAGAATCACAATAAGAATATATTTTCTTTCATTTATTCCTACTGCTGTGGACTGAATGTTTGTGTTCCCCCCAATTCATATGCTGAAGCCCTAATCGCCAATGTGATGAAATTCGGAGGTGGGGCCTTTGAGAGGAAATTAGGTTTAGATGAGGTCATGAGAGTGGAGCCCTGCCTTGGATTGAATGTTCCCCCGAAACTTGACCCCCACTTTGACACTGCTAAGAGGGTGGGAAATCCTATTATGATAAGTGAAAGGTGAGACCTTGAAGAGATGATCAGATTCTGAGGACCATGCCTAGTGAATGGATTAATAATGGTGGTCATGGGTGTGGTTCTGAGGGCTTGAAAAGGAAAGCACATGAGAGTCTCTCTATCTGCTCCACCATTTTCTACCACACGAGGCCCTTGCATTGCTGTAAAGCCACCACCAAAGAAGGCCCTCACCATAAGTGCTCCCTAGACTGTGGACTTCCCAGCCTCTGAAACTGTAAGCAATAAATTTCATTTTCTTACAAAGTACCCAGTTCCAAGTATTTTGTTATAAGCAACAGAAACAGATGACTACAAGCTCCCATGATGGGATGAGTGTCCCTATTAAAAAAAAAGAGAGAGAGACATACGATTCTCTGTCTCTCTCTCTCTCTCTCTCCGTACACCCAGAAAAGAAATACCATGTGAGGACATAACCAGAAAGAAGACTTTCACCAAGAACTTGACCATGCTGGAACCCTGATCTCAGACTTCCAGCCTCTGGAGCCATGAGAAATAAATGTATGTTGTTTAAGCCACTCGGTCTATGGCATTTCATTATGGCACCCTGAACTGACCAGGACATCTACTAATAAATGTTCCTTTCTTTCTTCTCCCCCATCTTCATGGCACATGTGACTGGTGTTTGGGGCACCTAAACGCTAGTTGGTAATCTCCCCTTACGAGAAGACAATTGCGTGGTGCTGAGTAAGTCTCAGCCACAGGAAACAGAGTAAAATAAAGCTTGCTAACAGAAAGCTGGCACTCCCTCTTACTGGGCTTTAGAACAGACCTGATTCTCATGGGTAAGATGAGTAATTGCTACAGGAAAACAGACCATGTGCATTTATATAGTGAGAGGTGTTTTATGGGATTAGGTGGGTGATCATTATAATAATTTTATAACCTAGACATAAAAGAGAGAGAGAGCAGAGAAAGACCAGTTCTCTTGTGAAATATCTGCCATTTAATACCTTTTTATCTTCTGGCAAGTCAACTTATTTTTTTATAAATCAGCAGGAACTAGACGCAGATATTTAAGAGGAGGAATGGACTGTACATGCCACGTGGCACAGGAAAACCAGGACCAGAGGGGGCGAGTGAACTTGCCAAGGTCAGACACTGCCAGTTGTTTTGACGCATCTAGAGAGATCTTCTCATGACACACACCACTTCTCTCTTGCAAGTGAGGTAAGGGTTGCCCACCCAGATTCTTTAAATAAGGTCAGTTATAAATGCCTGTAGCAGCCACCTTCTCTTTTATTATTTAGAAAAAAAAAACTCATCTGAACTTATTATCAGAAGACACAGACTGAGAGAGAAGGCATTTTTTTTTTACATGTCAAGAAACCAGGGGTAATATAATATCCATGTTCTAGAAAAAGGTCAGATAATAAGTTACCATGAAGTATGGGCTTCTCATGAGCTGTTTTTGAAATCCTGGCTTCTTGTCAAAGAACCAAAGGAGAGAAGAGTAAAATCCGTAACTGTGTGCTTTTTGTGTAGGTGTGTTGGACTGAAAGTACATATGATTGAATCATAGAAATCATCAAAGAAGGGCATACTGTTTCTCAACAGAAGGGGACAAGAAAGGAAATCAACATTTGTTGAACTGTCCTTGGCCCTAGAAGTGTTTGCATGTGTCAGACTCAAGATTTGAACCGAGATCCAACTGAGTTACAAGCCCAGATTATTTCCAAATAAGCCAAAGAAATTTCCCAAGGCCAACCTATTTCTGTCATGTTTTACAGAAAGGGTTATTATAGTTCCCACAGACGGGAATTATGTACAGGGCTGGGGGAAAGGCCAGTAGCTCCAACGTGCTTGGCATCAAGACTGTGACTGCATGAACTATTGCAAGCAAACTAGTCTTAACAGTGATTAATAAGGGAAGATATCTCTTAGCAGACTAAAGTCTATAGGCATCTTCATCACATTCATGTCTATTAATATAGACATACTAAACTGATTGCCTAGGCTAATGATTAAGATCAGACCTTGTTTTGGAACCTAAATGTTTATTAAGATAAAAGAGAAGACAAGCTTGTCTGAGCATAGACTGTGAACAGTCAAGAGGGAAGTCCAGGGACAGGGAATTCCCCCTAATAGGGCAAACCAAATATTTCAATACTAAAACTTTGATGTCACATTATTAAATGAAGTATAACCAGTTTCCATGTCATAAAAGTAATAGCTTATTCTTTAAAAAACAAAAACAAAACATAGTCTAAGCTTTATACATAAACATTCTTTCATCTTATAAAATTACAGAATTCTAAGTGTTCTTGTCCATCTTCTCTCTGAGAAAGGGCATGTGCCTCTTCAAAGCATATTCACCACGAGTCAAAAGGTGGAGAGTATTGTAGCCTCACTGTTCAAGGCCACTTAGTGGCCCCAAGTCGAGTGAATAGGAGCTTTTTTAAATTAAAAATTTTGAGGCAACCATCAACAAAGTTTCCTTCAGCTGTTGTCTTCTAGCTTACCTGAGGAGTAAAGCCCTCTTCTTGGATAGAGACTCTGGATAAGGTCTTAAAGAGTCAGCCAATCCCTCCACCTTCTCCAATATCTCTCCTCCACAGAGGATCAGAAGGCCAGTAATGCTTACTGGCCATTTACAAGGTGACATTTACCATTTGTAATGCAGGTGACTTGGAACACTTACTTGGTCCCCTGAATCTAAATGTTTTCATCTATGAAACTGGGGATGATAAAGCCTATTTCATAAACCTAATCCTGCATGCTACATGGGATAACACATATAACACACTTAGCACATACTGTCACCCCCAAAACACAGATTCACAGAGCAGAAAGAGCACAGTGGTATCTCATGATGATCGAGCTTGACTGACGTTCTGCTGCTTCTCCCCCAGGCTACTTGGACACTTGACTTTCAAGCCCTGGACTCTGGGTCCTAAGGAAAGCTAACTCTTTTCTGGCCAAACTCTAGGAACCTTGTATTTCTGTCTCATGCAGGTAAAACCTACGCTACATTTTGAGCTGGTTATTCCCTTCTCCCAATCTCCAGCCCCAGAATCTCTGCATTAGTCTCTCTCCCAAAGTTCCTGCCAAGGGCAAATTTCATGGTTATGTTTTCTCAGCACCTGCTCTTAGTTAATTCAAAATTTCCTAGGTTTTCTTTGAGCCATATTTTATTTGTTTTCTCAGACACTTCTTTTAGACTATATCCTTTATCCCCAAATGCCTGGGATCTACATTGATTCTTGTATTTTCCCCAGTTTCTAACCCCAAACAACTGCATGAATATAAGTGAGCTTCTAAACATAGGTAGGAGGGGGGTTGGGATGTGTATGTGTTATACATTGATTGACTGATTGATTTGTTCATTCATTACTCATAAACTGCTTAGTAAACACTTCTTAGTACTTGGCAATTTTTAAAATTTTTATTGAAACATTGATTGTACATATTTATGGGGTACAGTTATATTTTGATACATGTATACATTGTGCGTATTCAGGGTAACTAGCCTAGTCATCAGAGCAAAACTTATTATTTGGCTATCTTTAAATCTCAGGGGGTATGCATATCAATACAAAATAATTTCAGTGCTCAAGAAACTCTCTTAGGGAAGATAAACACAAAACTTTAAATATAATATGTTGTAAGGTTTACAATAAAGCAGGGGGTCTCAGCTGTGCATTAAAATACCTGGATATGTTAAATAGAAATGCCTAGCACCAGCCAAGATCAATGGAAACAAAATCTCTTTGAGTAGGGCCTAGGTGTTGGTGAGTTTTGATAGCTTTCCAGGTGATTCCATTGTGCAGCCAAGTTTGAGAATCCCTTGAATAGTGTGAAGCGTGGTATGCTTTGGGACCACAAAGAAGAGGTCCCTACCCTGACTGGAAAGGTACCAAAAGCTACCAAGGGAAGATGACACCTGAGCTGAATCTAAACAAATGAGCTGCCCAGGTGAGGCTGTGGGAAGCTGTTCCAAGCACAAAGCAGTGAGATGAGGTCATAGAACTGCAAGGAATTCTAGGTAGAGTTTAGAGAGTGCTAAAATGCTTGCACTATCTGGCAGGCAAAGGAGAGTCATTGAGGGATTGTTAGCAGGGGAATAATATGATCAGTCTTATGTGTATCTGAGGTACCAAGACATCAGTTGGAGAGTAAATTTTACTTTCATTACAGATTACCTCAGCAAGAACTATCTCCCCTTTAATAAAACCTTCAAAACTTTTGGCATCTCCCTTGGTTTCAAACATTACAAACAGGAAACTCTACCCATGAGCTAACCTTCACCCTATCCTTTCCTGAAACAAAGAGCCGCTGTTCTCCCACTTGGACGTGCCTGGAATAAGGAGGGGCCCCTCAGTATTCTCAGCTGACTGCAGAGCAATGATTTGGCTTTATGCAGATTAATTATAGGTACATGAGATGAATGCATAGTGGATGGTATTGAGACATTTTAGTTTTAAGAACTAAGTATTGTCTCTGATACAGTGCTGTCACGATTGGCAGGGGAAACACAGAGACCATAGGTACTACAGGTAAAATATAATTTAATCCTTGGAAGAAGGCCTGAACTCTAAAGAAATTCAACAATAAAGACACTTTAAATGCTCTTTCTCTAATTTTCAGTATGCAAGTCCATTCATACCTCAACGAAGCTTTTGGAACAACTTTAGTTATTGTTTGTAGTGGTGGTGGTTGTGTTGTTTGTTTACATTTGGGTGTTGGTTTTTGTTTTAATTCTAAGATATACTATCAATTTAATGATAACTTTACAAGTGAAAAAATAGGAGAAGAAGGAGGAGGAGGAAGAGAAGGAGAAGGAGAAGAGAGAAAAATGATTCAATGTATATTTTAGTTGTGAAACAATTACGTTTCAAAAATGTTGAAATGTATCAGTGCAGGGGTGGGGATGGGAAAGGTATACTCTATAATAAAAAAAATTCCCAGGAGGGTAATGAAAAAATTTTAGAAGTACTAGGAATTTTATAGTCAATGGCATCCAAAGCTATATTTTCAGACAGAGAAATCTGAGGCCGAGGTAGATTGAGAAACTTGTTTCAGATTTTCGAGTACATTACTTGGTAGTGAAGCCCAAACCAGGAACCTCATTTCCCAGCCTCAAGTTTGGTTTGCTTTCTGTGACACCAGAATACTCCAACTAAGTCTGAAGAGAAAAGGCATCTCATCATTTCTACTCATATTTATGGGTGGGGGAACTATTCATAATGATAAAGTATGTAAATAAAAAATATATATTGCAACTAAATTGTTCTTAGCAAAGAAATAAACAAAAGAGCAAGGTGCCCCTGTTCTCAACGCACTTTTTTGTTGATTTATTCAACCACTGTGTCTTGAGTGGGTGACACTGGCATATCAGCTTGCATTGTGGTGTATCAAAATGACTGGTTTTACTTGTTCTTTGGTTCCTAAGGCTAATAATTATTTTTAACACCTTTTGATATGCTAAATGAGGCTAATGAGAGTAGGGTTTCTCATGTGTTTATTAGTCATCACCATCATCTCACATACATATATCTATGTTTTTTACTGCTTTCAGAGTGTCAGTAAGTGATTATATTTGAGCCTCATAAGAACATCATAAAGTAGCTTTTACCTTAGTATTCCTCCTAGGAAATGGGTACTTAGTTGGCAGAATAGTGGTGAAAGACATAGTGTCAGATCATATAGTTTCAAGTCCTTCCTCTGTCACTTGCCAGCTGTGTGATCTTAAATTACCTAATCCTTCTGTGCCTCAGTTGCCTCATTTGTAATATGGAGTGATAGCCTTAAAGGTCTCATGTGCCTATTTTAAGAATTAAGTGAGATCATTCGTTTAAAGTGCTTAGCTAGTTACCTAGCATATTCTAACTATCAAATATTGTTAGCTAGAATAGTTTTCCATTCATAAACTATATATTGATTGCCTATAATAACTAAACTTAATGAATGCTTATTATGTACAAAGTACCATTCTAAGCACCTCACAAGTAGTAACTCATTTAATTTTGATAATGTGACAGATGACTGGATAAGGAAAATGGGCTATGTACGCACAATGGACTACTCAGCCATAAAAAAGAATGAAACTCTGCCATTCACAGTAACATGGTGAGCTTGGAGAAAATTATGTCAAGTGAAATAAGCCAGGCACAGAAAGAGGAATACCACATGTCCTTACTCATAAGTGGGAGGAAAGAGAGAGGGTGAGAGAAAAGGAAGGAAGGAAAGAAAAAAAGTAAGAAAGAAGGAAAGGAAGGAAGGAAGGAAGGAAGGAAGGAAGGAAGGAAGGAAGGAAGGAAGGAAAGAAAGAAAGAAAAAGGCAACAATGATATGTTGAACTTTCAGAAGGAGACAGCAGACCTATGGTTACTAGAGGTGGGAAAGGGTGAGTGGGAGGGGTGAGGAAGAAATTGGGTAAGGGACACAAAGGATAATTAAAATTTGTAACAATGAACACAATGATAGATTTGATCATCACATATTGCACACAAATACTGATAGTCAACTCTGTACCCCATAAATGTGTATAGAAAATAACAATTTCGTAGTGACTCTTTGAGGTAAGACCTATCATTACCATCTGTGTTTCACAGATGAGGGAATGGAGACACAGAGGCGTGAGGTAACTTGTGTAAACTCTTGCAACTGTGAAGTGGTAGAGCCAGTACTCGAACTCAGAAAGTCTGGTCGAGGCCGGGCTCTGCTGTCTCCCAGGATGGGCCCTGTGCTAGGCATCGGAGCAACAGCCACGAGATCCACACAGTTTCTGCTCTCACGGAGCTCACTGAAAAGCAACACCATGGGATGACTTCTAAACTAGAGTTAAGCCCTCTGCCAAATGCTGGCATGGAACAGAGGGTTCTGAACTCTTCCTGGGAGCTTGAGGAAGTATCAATGACTATCGACCCTACTGTTTGGCTCTGTCTTGTGCCCACTCTATGGGCCACCCACACACCCTGAGTGCAGAGTGACAGCCTTGCCAATCCTCCGGCTCCTTCCCATGACACTCTCTGTGCTATCCTGAAAACCAGCACCCAGATTCCAGGTCCCTGACCTTCTTATATAGCAATTCTGTCATTTTCATGATAACCTTTCTAATGTTCTAAATTTCCTTTCTGTGGGTTGCCAGGCAAATATATTCTTGGCACTCAGTGAGAACTCCTTGTTCAAAATACCACAGATTACAGAGCTGATGATTCAACACACAATTTTTTGGGTGCATTCGACCTATAAGCTGCAGTGCTGGAAACAAATGCACAAACTCCTTTTGTGCTACAGTGCCGTCCTTCCCCAGGGTGAGGCCCGGCTTCCTTCTGGGTCCGGTTTCTCATACGTGTACTATGATTTCTGCTTTGGCAAAACAGGACGTTGTTTAACCACGTCCTTATGGGAGGAAACACAGCCCAGCGAGCAGAACAATGATTTGCTAGTCCTGGGTTCTATTTTCAGTTCCACTGTTGACTAGCTGCACATCCAGCCCTGGGAAGGTCAAAAGCAGAATGGCCTTGTGCTGATGACTTTCTCTGTATGGGCAGCTCTAGATGGAAAGCAAATCAGGCATCTGGCTGTCAGCCTTGAGGAGCTATGGTCTTTGGAGAAGAGATGTGTACTCACACTTTGTTTTCATATTTAAAGCAAAAGAACAAAATAAACCCTTTCGGGAGAGAATGGGCTGGTAGAGAATGAAAGAGAGAAACATAATAACCTTTTAAACAATCCAGGGGTTAAGGGATTGCCTGAGTCATTCAGATCAAAGAAGGCTCTTTGGCACAAGTTTGAGTTTCCCGCATTTGAAAATGAAACAGGCAAAGGAGACTAAGCTTTGAGAGACTTCTCCAAACTTGGACAATAGTAGATGTTCAGAACTCTGCCTGTTAGGGGCCAGGCTGGAAACCCAGGTATGTGAGGCCTGTGGGCAAACTGGGAAACCCAGGCCCCCTTAACATGTGCTTCTGCTGCTAGCAAAACCAGCTGCTTGTCACGGGGAGAAGTTAACTACTGCTGCCAGAATAGTTGAGTTTTCAAGAGAAACTGAACATTTAGATTTTTGTCATTAGAACTCCCAACATTTTAAGTGATGGAACTTAATTCAACTTTTAAGAGGCACTGAGCAGGCAAACCAAACATGTAGCCTAAGCAATGCCCTTTCTAGGTTTTCTTTTACATATAGATGGGATGGGGTTTCATAAGGGCTTTAATTATATGTCCTGTTAGGAGTGAATAGAAGCTACATTCCAGGAAAAAGGTATTAGGAGTGACATTCAATTCTGGCTGCACATTAGAACACCTGGGAGTTTCAAAAATGCCCATACCTGAATCTGAACACAAACATTTTGATTTAATTAGAGTGGGCTGCAGCCTGAGCCCTGAAATTTTTAAGTGCTCCGCAACTGATTGTAGTAAGAAACCATGACAGAGAGCCTCTATGTTAGGCTATGATGGGGGAGTTAAAGAATTTCAGAAAGTTGCGAGTTTTAACATGATAAAAAGCACAGTTAATCCCCTAATGTGGATCAGAGAATTGACATTCAATTTGAACTACTTTTTCTTGTTTTTAACTGGGACTCCCAACTCTCTAGCATCATTACTGGTGGCCTTAATATCTTTGGACTCATTAGAAACCAGCTGACAATAGGCCCTCACTGGGCAAAACAAGGGTATTGTTGTAAAGATCAAACACAACAAAAGCCAAAGGACCAATGCAAGCCTAAGCACAGATAAGTATTTATAAGAGAAATTAATTGGTTTTCTGTTGGCAATGAACTGGACAGTAGAGCAAAGTAGGACTTTTGCAAGTGAAATTCAATCTCTGTCCACACTCTAATGGCTGTAAAACCCACCATATGAAGTTAATAAATAGTGCATAAAACTAACACTTTCAGTTTTTTTCCTCCTTATTTTGTAGGCCTTATGCATTATAAGTAACATGATTAAGTCTCAGTGGTTACATCCATGTTCTTATTTCTGCTTTGGTTCCTCTTGCTACTTGCTATATTTCTCATAAAAGATGTTAGTGTGGGTTGAGTATATTAAATCATGTCTGAAGGGATGTTAAATGGGGCATTTCCTTTTCACTAATTGTGTTAGAAGAGGGTCAATGCAGTTGGTGCCAAAGAACTCTACATTCTAAAGCAAGGTGGTAGCTCACCTATAAAGGGACTCACTCAGAGGTTATGAAAGTGATTTTACCCATGTTATCATATTGGCAACCTCCAGCCTGTCAGGAGAGACTTTAAAGAAGCTGAAACTGCTTTGAAGGATGTTGTCAATTTAGCAAATATCCTCATTCTCACCCCACACCCCAGATAGGTGTGTTTCTTTCTTAATGCAAGCCAAATGAGAGACACTCAATGGGACCACTCGGAGAGCTTGATATGTATCTTCTGGACTTTAAGGGACACAGGGACAGATGTCTGACTCATAACCTGAAAATACAGAACACTGACTAGAGCTGTTCTCTTCCGATGTCTGGGACAGAGCAATGTTGTGAATAAGCAGCACTTCCAAAACCTGATGGAGCAAATAAGGACCTTGCTCAAGCAAGGCAGATTGGGCCACCTTGGAAGAAATTGCCTGGAAGGGTATCATGACTCCAATAGTGGGATGTACCACTAGAAGCCAGGAGAATGAAGAAGGCATAAGTGGCTAACCTGAGAAGGCATAGCTGGAGACAGAGGAAGAGTTACTAAGAGAGATGCCCTGCAACAGAAGGAAAGAGAGGTGTCTTCAGAACACCCAGCAAAATGCCCCACGAGAGACAAGTCAGTGGGGATGTCCATTACACTCAGGATCACAATGACAGATTATAGTAGCATCAGTCAAGTTAGAACTTCGTATCCATTATACCACCTTGTCCTTGCTCCCCTTCCTTCCTTCAGCTTTGGGAGGGGGGGCAGAAATAACAGCTGGAAAAGGGGGAGAAGATAGAGAGAGGAGAAAGTGAAGAAACCAACCTGGCCCTTCCTCCTTTGTCTGGATTTCAAACCTGAATAATAATGGAGATGAAAGAGGAGACAGACTTTCAGATTACATGGATTAGACTTTGGAATAGACTTTTTACTACCTTGAAAAGAAGATTGTGTTTTATTTATTACCACTTGGTCATCAGAAAAGTCAACAGAAAACTGCTTAGAATTTTATTGGTCAGAGAAACCTGAGGGTTTGGGGGTGCATAGTCAAAATATCAGGTTTGAAGGGGCAGAATGAAATAAAAATTGCTTTCTACTTGCAACCTACCAGGTCCAGCTCTCACAATAAACCAATTTAACTTGAATCTTAAACTATTTTTGTGGTTTGGATTCAACTTTTAAAATTCTCATCTTTGGGGCCGGCCCTGTGGCTCACCTGGGAGAGTGCGGTGCTGATAACACCAAGGCCACAGGTTCGGATCCTATGTAAGTATGGCCAGGACACTCACTGGCTGAGTGTGGTGCTGACAACACCAAGCCAAGGGTTAAGATCCCCTTACCAGTCATTAAAAAAAAAAAAAAATTCTCATCTTTAGAATCACCTTTGCTACCTCAAAGATACACTGAGTTATGGCAGCATTTCTGCATGATGCTAATAGGTATTCCCTAAAAATCGGTTCCATGGTCAAAGATATCAATGAAAAAATTGTTTACTCAAAAAAATAAATAGGTTTCTTTACTGCAAGTCTTCTCAGAGCCTTTAATATGTGACTTGTGTCTTATAGAGGGGACGTCTGCTATAGCATTTTCAAACTCGTTTGTCTATGTCATATTATTATTCCCAAAACTTTAGGTTTTCATTCAATAAATATTTACTGAACACCTACCATATGTAGGCATGGGAAATAGGTGTTGGAGATATTGAGTATTTTAGATGTGATCCTTTCCCTGAAATATCCTACAGTCTAATGAATTCCTTGAGTCCTGTGTTCTTAGTCTGAAATTCTCTCTGGAGAGATCTGTTCCATGGCATTTTGCAGATTTCTGCCACTGCAACACTATTTGTTAACACAAATATGCAAATCACTTGAGAAAGAAGTTGCCTTGTAAAAGAGATGTGTTTTTATAAAGTATAATAAAAAAGTGCATTCACAACCAAGCATAATAAAAATGCTTCGGTCACCTTTTTCCTCTATCCTTGATCAATTTTAGATGATTATAGAAAAATCCTTGATGAAGTTATAAAATCACCCACCTCTTTTCTCTTCTCTCCCTTGGGTCTCCTTTCCCTGTATCAAACATCAAATCCTCACATTTTTCTCCCTCTGCTTACTCAGAAAAGATCTGACATGGGCCGTTTCAATTTTTTTGGACTTCCTGTGAGCATTTCAACAAAGAGGTTTGTTACATGCTGTTGATCATTGCCAAGAACATTTTAGCACCTACTTTTTTTCTTCTTCACCAGCCTAACACACACACACACACACACACACACACACACACACACACACACACACACACACACACACTCCCTGCTTCAAAACATCCTCTTCCAAGATCCTGTCTCCTGCTTGCAGATAAAGTAGGAGTCCTGTGTTAAGTGACAGGAATTCCTCTCCCTTGTAGGATACAGTATCCCAGGGATATTCCCATCTGGGAGTTTTACATGCTATGGCTCTCCTTTAGTCCCAATAACTAGGTCTATATTCATTTAACTTAATTATGCAATCTAATAAATTATGTGAAGAAAAACATGGAGGATGTAAATAAGAAATTGCTCTTTGAACCCTGGATAAAGCTTGATGATGTCCAGCTTTCTGCAGAACGTGGACCAGCAGGGACTCTGATTGTGCCTGAGGAACTATGAACATAGCAGGTGTCAAAGGAGATGGCCAATGAGCCTAGACACATAAGTAGTTTCCCCTTCCCTAGTGGTTACCACAGGCTCAATGGGAATTTCCATTATGGGGAGAGATACAAATTTTCCAGCCTCTATGCTGTGAAATGCAGTCTCTTGCTCTGCTCCCTCTGTGAATTACTGACTTCATTCTTCCAAATTTTCACCACTACTAGATTCTCTGTCCAATGGATACGAGTCCTGGGTCTGGGGGTCTTAGTTATAATTCCTTGTGATCAAGATATAAAAATATAGGATAGATCAAACACAGTAGTTAAATTCATAATTATTTGGATTATCAAAATCAGTCTATAAAATGTATTTTATAAGTTGTTTTAGGGCATTGACCTGCTCAACATATTTCTCAAATATATCTCAACTCCTTCTACCCTCTGTCATCGTACATATCACCATTTATGTCTAGGCCACCATCATCAAAGACCACAATAATGGGTATCCACTGATCTTTCCACTTTTACTTTTGTCCTCTCTGACTGATTTTTTACATGGAAGAATAAATAACCTTAAAAATAAATCAAGGTTTTCACTTCTGGCCAAAATGGAGTAACAGGACCAACTTGAAACAATTAAAAAACTGAAAAAACACATATACATATAAATATTTAGATGTTGGACCAAAAGCAGTATAGCACTGTGATCTGTACAATAAAAGAAAGCAACAATGTGACACAGAGTGACCAATCATATCAGTTATCTCTGTTTTTAGGGGATTCTCAGAATATGAGGTTTTCAGTGCTAAAACTGGAAAAGTTCTACCCAAACCAGGATAAATTGTTCACCTAAAAGCCCTGTGTTTTTACTGGTTGACTGCTTGTAAGAAGTTTCCAGGCTGTAACACAGGAAGGGGAGACCCAAACATAGCCTGACAGTCTTGAGGCATTGAGGAGATAGAGGCAGAAGTTTAGAGAGACAAGGAGGCTAGAATTTGAGGGGTGATAGCAGAAAGAAGAAAGCTGCACAGGAGAGAGACAGAGCTCTGCAGATGTGCAGAAGGGCCCCTTCAAGTCATTGGCTGAGTTCTGATCTATACAGTCATGAGAGGAAACTACCTGAGGCTGGGGAAAGAAACACCAGGAAGGAATTGGTGGAAGACCACTGCTACTCACACAGGGCTGAGATTAGTTTGTGATTCCAAAAGCAAGAAAAGAAATACCCCATAATTCAATAAACATTGGGTAAAATTCTCAGAGGGGTTTTATCTTAGTAGTGGGGACAAATTAGCCCTAGACTAAAGACTGCTCTTGACCCAACCTATCGAAGCTTACAGGATGACATCCAACTGCTTTTAAGATATTTAACTGTGTGCCAGGAAAAAAATATATTACTTAAAGAAATATAACAAAATTCATAAATTCAGGAATAAGCCAATAAATAGAAAAAGAGCCAGAAATGATAGGGGGTCTAGAAGCAGCAGACAAGGTAATTAAAAATATCTATTATAAATACTCCCTATATGTTCAGTTAGGTAGAGGAAAAGATGAGAATGGCAAAGATAAAAATTGAAGATATGAAAAATACTCAAATGGAACTTCTAGAGAATAAAAACATAATATCAGATATAAAAATACACTTGAGAGATTTACAAAAGATTAGACACTGTAAAAGAAAATATCAGTGAACTTGAACTTAGAGCGAAGGAAAATGATCCAAAATAAACCCAGAGAGGGTGAAAAAAAAAGTTAACAGAAAAATAAGTGAGATATGAGATAGTGTCATTGATATAGCATGCATGTAATTGGAGCTTCAGGAGAAGTGGGGAACAGAATATTTAAAATGATGGTTAAAAATTTCAAAATTTGATGAAAACTATAAACCCAAAGGTCCAAGAAGTTAGATAAATCTCAAGCAGAAGAAACATTTTAAAAGGAAGGAAGGAAGGAAGGAAGGAAAGGGGGAGGGAGAGAGACAGAGAGAGAGGGAAAGAGAGAGAGAGAAAGGAAGGAAGGAAGGAAGGAAGGAAGGAAGGAAGGAAGGAAGGAAGGAAGGAAGGAAGGAAGGAAGGAAGGAAGGAAGGAAGGAAGGAAGGAAGAAAAGAAAAGAAAAGAAAAATCATAGTGAAATTGAGGGAGAAAAAGTGATAAAGACAAAACCTTAGAAGCAGCCAGAGAAAAAAAGGTAGATTACACAGAGAGGAGCAAAGGTGAGGATGAAGAAGTTTTCCTCTCATCAGAAACTGTCCAAGCCAAAAAATAGTAGACAGACATCTGTAAGGTACTGAAAGACAAAAACTGTCAACCAAGAATTCTTTATACAGTGAAAATAGCTTTCAAAAAATAGGTTAAATAAAAGTTTTCAGACAAACAAAAGGGAAGATGACTCATTACCAGCAAATGTGCATTTAAACAAATATTTTAAAAAATTCTCTAGGCAGATGAAAAAATGGTAACAGGTGGAAATTCAGGTCTACACAAAGGAATAAAGAGCACCAGAAATGGATAATATGTGGATAAATGTAGAACAGTTTTTTTGGTTATTTTTTAGCCTTTTTAAAAAACGGACGACTTTTTAAACTTAAAAAATAAAGTGAATTCTGGACTTTATATTATATAGAGAAATAAAAGGCATGAAAACAGTACAAAAGTGGAAGGGGAAATGGATGTGTACAGATGTAAGGTTCTTACATCATGTGTAATGTGGTATAATATTACTTGAAGGTGAACTTTGATAAGTTAAAAATGTGTACTGTGAACCTCAGAGCAACCACTACAAAATAAAAAGTTATAGCGAATTATCAAATAGTAAAAGTACAACCAAATAATAAAAATACTCGCCTAATTAAAACAAACAGGGAGAGAAGAATAAAGAGAGATAAGTAGAAAACAAATAGTAATATGGAAGACTTAAAACCAACAATACCAATTAAATGTTAAAGGTCTAGACATTTGAATTAAATGACAATTATTTCTAGATTGGATAAAAGGTCATACTCAACTATATACTGCATAAAAGATAACTCTTAACAAATAGATTTTTTAAAGTAATAATAAAAAGATGCCAAAAAAAATAGACCATGCAAACACTAACCAAAAGGAGGCTGGAGTAGCTATATTAATAAATGACATTTTATAGATCCAACAACTAGAGTTGCAAATTTGGACACCTCACTCTCAGTAATTGATAGTAAAAATAGACAGAAGAATAGTGAGGATATAGAAAATTTGAGTACCACTATCAACCAACTTGACCTAATTAACATTTATAGAACACTCCATCCAACAACAGGAGAATACACTTTCTTTTCAAGGGCACTCAGTAAGACTGACAATATTCTGGGTCGTAAAACAAGAATCAATAAATTGAAGAGGATTAATATTATACAAAGTATATTCTCTGACCATAAGAGAATTAAAGTAGAACTCAATAACGGAAATATGTCTGCAAAAACCTCCAAATATTTGGAAACCAACCCATAGGTCAAAGAGGAAATCACGAAGGATGTTAGAAAATGTTTTGACCTGAATGACAATAAAAACTCAATACATCAAAATATGTGGAATGCAACTAAGGCAGTGCTTAGAGAGTTTACAGCATTAAATGTTTATATTAGAAAAGAAGAAGGATCTCAAATAAATGATCTCAGCTTCCACCTTAGGAAACTAGAAAAAGAGGATATTGCAGTAAGCAAAAAGAAAAAAATAACAAAAATAAAAGCTATCTTTACTGAACACTTACTATGACCCAGGCATTGTTTTAAATGCTTTACCCAGTATCTTTTCCAATCTGGTCACAATCTTACGAGTTAGTCACGATTATTATCTCATATTTCAGGTGAGAAAATTGAATCTTGCTGATTCAGTGACTTCTCCAAGTTCACATTGTTAGCTAAGAGCCACACTTGTGATTTGAACTCAGATTTCTATTCTACGGTAATTCCAACATCCTGCAGATTTTATTGACCATATTTATACTAGTAAGTAAGCATATTATATTATCTTCAAGTTTGATATTTCTCTATTCCATATATATTATGCACATATTTATGCATATATATACACAATACATATGTGTATATGTATAATGATATATACAAATGAATATATATGTATGAGAGGTCTTCAAAAAGTTTATGGAAGGACTCATACTATCTTTTAATCCAATTTTCAATGAACGTTTTGAAGTACCCTACACACACATACACTAATTCTTCATTAACCCAGAGAACCAGAAGGCTATTATCCCAGCGAGTTGGAGAACAGCTTGGAGTTCAGCCATTGCTATCATCATCTCTGAAAATTGTTCTGTCAATGAAATGATCTACCATGAGGGACATCTGTGGAGACAGTCTGTGACTAGAGCCCATGAATAATTTTCACTTGCTCCTGCCAGTCTTTCAAGCTACGCATCCTCGAGTCACAGAAACATGAGTGAGCAGCTGAGAGTGTCACAGTGTACTCCACGGCCACCGTAACTTACACAAGTACAATACCTCCTCACAAGGATAAATCCAGCTTCCCTAAAACATTAGGAAGTCAAATCTGTGTTTTTTACAAGAGAAGCCAAATGCATCTCTCTCCAAGCTCAAAAGAGTAAAGAGCCCTGGATGCCTGATTCCTATTTCTGGGACTGCTATATAATTATTGTGTCATCTTGAGCAAGTCACTTAATTTTCTGTATTCTCAGTTTTCTCAAATGTAAAATTTGGAAGTAAGGAAGCATTTCCAGTGTCCTCTCCTGCTTACTGTTTCCTGCCCCTTCTCTGCTACATAGTAGACAATTTTGACTGCCTTATCAATCAGTATGACTCCTGCATAATCACTTCCCAGTGTCCATGAAGGTAAAAGTCAGATCATTGACTCACCTGTTCCTAATCATCCCCTGGCCTTCCATTTCGCTACAAGAAAACCTTAAGTCCTTACAATGGCCTCATGACATAACGTTTTCTCATTCCTTTGTCCAAGCTCCTATTATTTCTCTGATTTTATCTAGTGTTCTTTCCCTTCATATTAGTCTACCGGAGTGCCATAACAAAATACCACAGACTTGGTGTCTTAAACAACAGAAACTTATTTTCTCACAGTTCTGGAGGCTGGAAGTCCAAGATCAAGGTGTCAGCAGATTTTGTTTCTTCTGAAGCCTCTCTTGGCTGCCTTCCTGCTGTGTCCTCACATGGTCTTTCCTCTGTGTGCACACATCCCTGGCTTCTCCTTGTATGTTCAAATTTCCTCTTCCTGTAAGGACACCAATTAGATTGGATTGGGGCTCACTGTACAGGCCATCTTTTAATTTAATCACCTTTTTAGAGGCCCTATCTCCAAATGGAGTCACACTCTGATGTATTAGAGTTTAGAGCTTCAATGTCTGAATTTGTTTGGGGTGTGGGGATGGGGCAGGGGGACACAATTTAGCCCATAATACCCTCACTTACTGTGTGCTCCAGCCAAACTGACCTTTTGCATGTTTTTCAAATACGCTCTTGCCTGAAGACCTTTGCACTGGCTGTTCCTTCTCCCTGGAAAACTGCAAAGTACAATAGCGTCTGTTGCATTCTTGTAAGAAGGACATTCCCATAACCAAATGGATATGTCAACCTGTTTTAGTCCATTTTGTGTTGCTATAACAAAAATACCTGAGACTGGGTAATTTATAAGGAAAGAGGTTTATTTGGCTTACGGTTCTGGTACAGCTGCATCTGGCGTGGGCCTCAGGCTGCTTCTACTCATGGCAGAAAGTGGCAGGCAGCCGGCGGGTACAAGCAGATCACATGGCGAGAGGAAGCAAGAGAGAGAGAGAGAGAGAGAAGGTGCCAGGGTCTTTTTAAGCAACGAGCTCTCACGGGAACTAATAGAGCGAGAACTCACTCATTAATTGCCCTTACCCCAGGGAGAGCATTAATCCATTCATGAGGGATCCACCCCCATGACTCAATTAGTTTCCAACACTGCCACATTGGGGATCAGATTTCCACATGAGTTTTAGAGGGGACAACACATCCAAACTCCATCATGACCCTTGGCCAGACACTGTTTGTAAGATTTATCCCAAAATTCTGTTGGCTTTCTTGCTACTCACTTTTTAAATTTGTTCCCTTTTGCCTCCATGAGTCCTCATTCTAATAGATAACACCTTTACAGTTTGGCTTCCCTTGTTTTATTCAACTCCAGTTTCTGACTTTTATCTTTACCTGTGGCATGATCACCATATTGGATTGTGCAGATTCATCCATTCAAAAGAAGTATATTAAATACCAGTTCATGTGCCAGTCATTATTCAAATCTAGGGATACACAGGAAAACATTAGGATTAGGGTTAATCAGGATTGGTATACATAGGGTACATCAGAGCCCAGAGAAGGAACATTTTAATCAATAGGCATCAGGAAGTTTTCTGGGAAGAACTGGCAATAGAACTAAAGTGTGAAGAATGAACAACAGTTAGCCAGGCATACAGTGGAGAAAATAACTTTGTAGTCTGTGTTAGCATTATGTGTGAAAATGTGAAAGCATGAAACAGTATGATATGGACAGAGTAAAGGGCATGCAGAGAAGTGTGAGATGGTGGGGCTTGACTGACATAGGGACAAAGAATAAAAATCACATGTGCTAAGATACTGTATCTTGAAAGTTCTAGAGAGCGTTAAAAATATTTTAACAAGGGAATAATTTGGTCAGATCTCTAATTTAGGAAGTTAAGTTCGCTGTGATGGAAGGGGATGGTTTGTAAGAGCTAGTTTTAAACAAAGGAGACCAGTTAGGAAGTTATTGTCCTATTTCTGCTGTGAAGAAGTAAAGACCAGAATCAAGGTAAAGGCAACACACATAGAATGGGATGTATGGCCATATGATATTTTAAGGAAATTGAATCTTCAGGATTAGTGTTGAGTTTAGGCATGAGAGTTGAAGAAGAAAAACCTAAAATAATCCCCAGGTTTCTGAGTTTGGCAATGAAAGAGATGGTGATATTATCATTATGTGAAGGAAGAGATTCAAATTGAGTTGCAGATACACTGAGAGTCTGTGAAACATCCAAAAGAGATGTCCAACAAGCAACCGTAAACATAAATTTTGTACCCAACTAGTTAGAGTATATAGTTGAGGACAAGAAAAATCTCAGGTGGTCAAGGTCTACTTAGTTGCCTTGTTCTCCTTGTATGTGTTCTATTGTTTTCTAATCACACCTTAGAATCTTAAGCAAAGGGAAGAATCCTTTTATAGAGAGTTGCTTTTATATGAGACTAAGTAAAACTAAAAAGATATAGCATATCCTCAAACTGCCCCCCCACCACCACCATTGCAGCATCTCTTAAGGTGCAGATGTCCTTTGGATCCCAAAAAATGTGAGTGGGTGACTCAATGTGATGGGACAGAAACATTGATGCTCTACAGAGACCACATAGTAGTCTCCTAAACCCTACTGTATAACCAAATAGAGTTCTTAATGCACATGCATAATGCTTCACCGATAACCAAGTGTTTACCTTTGACCTCAAAAACCTAGTGAAGTAGGCAAAGGAGACTATTCTTTGTTTTCACTTTACTGATGAAAAAGCCGATGAATTAATTAAATGATTTGCCCGAGGTCATACTTAGTCTTTGGTAAACAAGACTAAGTCTTCTGACTTTAATCCTGCTCTTTCCAAGACATCACACAGGTTCTCTCAGAAGAGCGCACTTAGAAAGGACATATAATCTGTTCCTCATAATAATTTCACAGTGATAGCAATTTAATCTTCTAAGCAATCAACCCAGGCTTTTCCACTTACTAGTGAAATTGCAGGTGGAAACTATGGAACTTGAAACTCTTTCACATTTCTGTATTGATCCTATCTGATAGCTAGTGATATTAAGGGAATACATGCCCACTACCATCTAGTGTTTCAAAACCAAGCCCTTCAAAGTAAAGTAACCCACAAAACAAAAGGTGCTCAGTTACCTTCTTGTCTCTAAAGGGTCATTAAATCCTGACTTCTCTCTTCTGTCCAGCTGCTTAGGACTAACTGGCTTTCGTTCTGATAAACATCATCATACTTATTTTATCAGTTTTCTTAAGAATTCTCTAAATTTCAACCTGACCTGGAATAACTGCTGAGATCATATTCTTGTATGTATTAAGTGATAGTGTCATAAATTACTATCTGCAAAACACTGATATTTCCAAAGCTATAATCTCTGTCAAGTTTTCTATTTTGTTATCATAAATTGCCACACTGTGTGGATTTTATAAAGTTAAATGTTATATATATTATATATATATATATTTCTATATTAATGACTTTCTTTTGACTTTTGTAGTAGCGCAGAAATGAAATATGCAGAGTTTACATAAATGTTTTTCTTTAATGTGGTAAATTAGGACAAGAATCTTTTGTAAAAGGGAGAAAGGACAGTCATTTGAATATTTTCAGAGATGGCAATGTATTTAGAGACAACTCAAAATGTTTTATCTTTATCTACTAAAAAATCCAGGTTGAAAAGAGTAAGATTGTCTCCTCTCTCCAGATGCATTCCTCTAGCAGCACTATTATGTGGTTATTTACAAAAGGGTGCATCATGTCACACAATCTCTACTTTTCCTTTGGAGATTTCAAAGATAGATACAAAGCGATGTTGTCAAAAAAGACATCGAAAACTTCATCCAGAAAAACTTCCTTGTGTTGGTCTCCCATTTAATAAGTGAAGCTGTATGTTTTCACTTTTAAAAAATATAAAATGCTAACTTGTTCTTCTCTCTTGACGTGGCTTAGGAGGCTCTGTGTGCAGTCTCTCACCTTACCTCCTTGCACTTTCTCCAACCGCACTGTCCTCTCAGTTCACTGAACACTCCAAGCACATTTACACCTCAAGGCCTTTGCACTCTGGATACCTCCTGCTGCCCACCTCCCACTACCACCCTGGTCCATTTGATTTGGTTTCTTCCCTTTTTTCTCTGTCATCTCACCCTATTCATTTCCTTTATAGAGCTCATCACAATTTAGCAATTACTTCTTATCTCTCTTTCCCGGCTCCATCAGGACTGCTACCATGCCTGTATTGGATGTCACGTATAACCAGTGGCTAGTACCATGCCTGGTATATCATCAGTGCTCAATATATATTTATTGAGTAAATGAATGACAGAAATTTCAACTCAAATTTTTAGGAGCTGCCTTATATACTTACAACTTAGTATTATACCCTTATATTTTAAACTCAAACATGTCTCTATAAGTAGAGGAAAATTTACACACAGAAACAGCTCACTAAGATTGTAAGCAGGGAAAAGATAACTGAACTGTTTGAAATTTAGAACTCATTCTGCTAATGCATACTTTTTAATGAATTCCTGAGTCTAGTATATGCTCTCATATCTTTGGGAAGCAAATCATTGGCTGTTAACAACTTTTCAAATGTATTATCAAAATGGTGGATGAGGCCCAAAACAGTCAATGTGATATGAATTAACAAATATAATTACAGAATTTGAAGACCCTGTCCTCTTGATAGAATGAAATGTAATACTTGTACCACCTCTCACCCAAATTATTTACTCTTTAAATTACAGAAAAGAAATTCCATAAGCTACAATTTAAGCTCCAACGAAGTAATTACTTTAAGTAACATCCAATTTAATACTTTTTTATTTTAATTCTTGCATTCTGAATTAGCTTGTCATGATTAGCTTCTTTGTTCATTTTTTTTTTTATGGCAAAGAATAGGCTGAACTTATTAAAAAAAAAATTATTCCTAAATTTTGGGAACCATTATTAAAGTATTAAATCATTTCTGAGCCATCAGGAATTTGCGTTTCTTAATTTTAACTTTTTAGAAATCCCTCTTAATAAACATAACTATGTTTTATGTTATATAGGCATGCTAAAAAATTTTTAATACAAACCAAAATGTGTCAGTATACTGATCGTGAGCAGAGTCCGGATGGTGGCAGGGAGACTAAAACAACTCACCAGATCTGATTTTACCCAAGCTCATTAGTGGAAGCTCATCTTTGCCTCTCCTTTAGCTGCACATATCTGAATTACTACCTTGGATAGTCCTGTGTTATGGAAAGTAGACAAACAGAAAATGCAGTCATTATATTAGATCAAAAGTTTGAATTTAAATTTTGTGAGTCATATAGTCTCTGTCACAGCTGCCAACTCTACCATTTTAGAGGGCAAGCAACCAGGGATCACATGCAGACAAATGCACATGGGTATGTGTCTTAGTTCAGACTGCTAAAACAAAGTACCATAGACTGAGTAGCTTATGAACAACAAAAATTTATTTCTCATGGTTCTGGAGACTGGAATTCTAAGATCAGAATGCCAGCATGGTCAGGGTCTGGTGAGGGCCCTCTTCCAGGCTGCAGACTTCTGTCTTCTCATTGCATCCTCACATGGCAGAAAGAGGGCAAGGCAGCTCTCTGGAGTCTTTTTTATTACGGCACTAATCCCATTCATGAGGGCCCCACCCTCATGACCTAATTACCTCCCAAAGGCCTCTCCTGTTAATACCATCATATTGGGGATTCGGATTTCAACATATGAATTGCAGGGGATGAGGGGCACAAATATTCCACCTATTGCAGTGTGTTACAATAAAACTTTATTTACAAAAACAGAATGTGGACCAGATGTGGCCTACAGGCTATAGTTTGCCAACCTCTGTATTAGATGATCACTATATAGCTGGATTTGTGATGAGGAGTCAGCCACAGGGTAAATTTGGTCAGTGAACATTTATTAAACACCTACTAAATGCCAAGGTTTCCACATAGAGTCATTAAGCTTCATAACTGCTCTGTATTTTGTAGGTCTGAAACTGAAACTGCTTGGCTATTAAGTTGTGTGGACCATGAACCCATTCTCTTCCTCTAGGTTCAGCACAAAATCATAAACATACTGGGTCTGAATCTTAACCCAGCTCTTTACCAACTGCATGCTTTATGGAAAATTACTAGACATCTGTTTGTCTCAGGGTTTTCACCAGCTGGGGTGGTTATGAGGATTAAGAAATAAACCACAAATAGTGCTTAGAACAGTGCCCTGTGCTCAATGCATGTGTCTATCTTCAAACACAATTCTGTAGACAGTTAAGGTTCCAGAGAGTTCTTTCAGAGTTTCCATAAATGTTTAACTCAAACAATGATATTAAAATATTTTTTACTATTGAAAATACTTTAATAAAAGGAAATATATGCTCATGCAACATTCAACAAATTTAACAAATTCTCACTCTACACGTTAACATGTATTGTAGATTAACTTTTTTGTGTACAGACATTGGAGCAAAGCTTTTTCCATTGTTCCTGTTTATTTAAAGATTTTTCAAAGAATTCAAGGTAAGCTGATAAATATAATTATCATTTGTAAGTACTTATCTGTGTGAATCAGAATTGTCTTGACACTGTGCAACCAAAGGAAACAACCTAAAAGTAGAGGTTGAAGTGGATATAAGATCCTCAACTCTAATTTTCTGTTAATCAGAAATAATTCATTATTCCCTATGACTGACTTTATAATAAGTAAATATTATAAATTATTAAAAAACCTTTTTATATAGAAGTGACTCTTTTTTTTCTATTTTATATATTGAAGTTTCACATAAGTTTTCATTTGAAGCTAAAAAAAGACATTCCCCAGCAAAATCATTTAACTAACACTTAACTGGACCAGAGCTGCTTCTTTAGATCTGGGCTATTTTTATATCAAGGCTTGAAATTACCATCTCTCTCCACTCAGGACGGCTAATATCCAAAAGACTGAGAATGATAAGTGCTGGAGAGGTTATGGAGAAAAAAGAACACTCATACACTGTTGGTGGGACTGCAAAATGGTGCAGCCTTTACGGAAAATGGTATGGAAGTTCCTCAAATAATTGCAGATAGATCTACCATATGACCCAGCCATTCCACTGCTGCGAATATACCCAGAGGAATGGAAATCATCATGCCAAAGGGATACCTGTATTCCATTGTTTATTGCAGCACTATTTACAATAGCCAAGAGTTGGAACAGCCCAAACGTCCATCATCAGATGAGTGGATAAGGAAACTGTGGTATATCTACATAATGGAATACTACTCTGACATAAAAAAGAATGAAATACTGCCATTCACAATAACATGGATGGACTTAGAGAAACTTATATTAAGTGAAACAAGTCAGGCACAGAAAGAGAAATACGGCATGTTCTCACCTATTTCTGGGAGCTAAAAATAAATAAATAAATAAATAAACACACAAACAAATGAGGGGGAAGAAGACACAACAACCACAACAATTCCTTGAACATGTTAAGACAAGTGAACAGATATGATGTAGGAGGGGGAGGGGAATGAGAGAGGGGGGAAGAGGAATGGGTAAAGGGTCACGAAAATCAACTACGATGTATATTAAGAAGTTAAAATAAAAATAAATAAATTAATTAATTAAATAAATAAATAAAAATTTCCAGCATGAAAATGATTCTTATGTATCCTTTTTAAAAGTCCCATCCTGAGCAATAGGACAGGGCAAACAGTCAACCAAGTGGAGTTCTTCAAAGAAGCTGGATGAGACTTTCACTCCCCAAGATCATACTACTAAGCAGTGGAAGGGTCAAGCCTCAAATCGGGTGACTATGACTACAGGTCCAGAGCTTTTTCCCACCAGTTGTGATGGCAAAAAATGGCTGGGAATTTGGGTTGGGGCTTTGGGAATTTACCACCCTCTAGCCATTGGCAAAGCTGATCGAGATGCAGGCTCATCAAGCATATCTTACTTTTGGGTTATTTTCCTACATGTTGACCAGGGTCTCTAAGGATGAAGGAGCAACCTAGACTCTTGTAAAGTGTTTTAAGTTATTATTCTGGACTCTGTCTCACTTTCTGCAAGAGTCATTTGACATGACCCTTTGCTAAGAAATCCACACACAGGTTGCAAAGTCAGTTCTGCTTACTGATCTCCTAGAGTCTCCGCTCCATGAGGGCAGGGACAGTGTTGGATATTTGTATCCACAGCACACAAAGGTATCCAATTTATATCTGTGAATAAATGTATGATCGCCAAGCATCACTCTCTATCCTTGTTCTTTAGATCTCTTTTTCTTTTTCTACCATTGTTTTTGGACCACTATGACAGAAACGTGGTAAGAAGTTCCTAGGTAATTTTTGGAATTTTGATCCTATCTCCTCAGATGTTTTGCTGCATACCACCATCAGTATAATCTCAAAGCACTCAGCAAAGTTTCTCTACTACCTCTCAGAATGAGGCCAAGATTCTCTTCCTAGCATTCAAGGTTGTCCAAAATATGTGCATATCATATTACTACAAATAACGTGTCCCCTCTGCTGTGGTCTTATCTCCGTCCCCATGGTCCACTCTATCTAGGACATGCTCACTGCTGCTTGTGTCTTGGCCACTGCTTGTCTGTTTCCCAGGTTTCATTTTTCTCCATGGATCCAAATTGTATCCATAATTTCAGACCTAATCCATCTTCCATTTTCCATAATCTCTTCCCCCCTAATTTTTGCCCTTCAGAATTTTCATAGCATGAATTTTATACTTGATGACACTTGTATCATTTCACGGGTGAGTCCAATCACTATAGGCAACCATGTAAGATATTTAAATTGTACCCACATTTTCCTACTTCTCCCACTATAGACACCCACTAAATTAGAGTAAATGCTTAATAAAATAATTCATAGATTTAATTAAATTGAAATTATCCTAAAGCACAGACCCAAAACCATATTTCTGAGACACATCCAACCCATGCTCCATGCTTATCTCAAAATAATTTTCCACTATACTATTAATAAAAGAGACACCTAAATTATAAGTTTATAGTTTGTTTTTGTTTTTCTTCCTTGGACATTGCCATCATTATTGATATTTATTAAATAAAATCTGCCACTGAAGCATATATAAATACCCCAAAATGAATTATAGCAAATATTTAACATCTGCCTGCCTTTCTAAATGGTTTTAAAAAAGGAGTGATGTATTAGCGGGTTAAACTCCTTTCACCTGGGGATATCTGTATCAATTCTCTTTATTGTTGTCTAGATTTGGGAAAGCCTAATGACTTTACCAAAATGCTAGTGGCATTTCAAAAGATTTCAATGAGTGAAACATAATTCTACTTTTCATAGCCAATGAACTAAAAAAAAAAAAAAAAAAAAACTGAATACAAAAAAGGATTCTTTTGAGTAAAATTCTGTCAGTCTTCAAACTTTATGTGCTCACACACACACAAAAAAGCACCTACAGTATGAGTGAAACACAAATTCTGTATTTAAGAAATGAGCACAGAGAGAAGCTATAGGTTGGTAATAACAGGGAGGCATTTTGCACCTGTTCCAGAAGATGAATATGCATTTTGTCTTGAAGCCAGGCCATAAATCAAATTCTTTCAGAATAGGCAGAGGCCATTCTGGTTCTGGCTATAGCCTGTGTGAAGAAAGAAAGGGTGAGGAAGAAAGGCCTACCACCGGCATAAAATTTTATCCACTCTGACATGTAAACATATCTGATATGTAAACATATTTCCACCTGAAGTTGATGTCAGGGTGGTTGGAAAACAAAAACTTGGTTGACTGAGCAGAAGCAATCTACTGTGTCTGATCTTTAAATCCAGAGACAGTCAAGGACAGTTATCTCAGATCCTGGCTGACCTAACTTTTGAGTGAAAAATGAACTAGAAATGTAAGCTAACTGGATAGACTGTGCATATTGGAAAATAAAATAAAATAAAATAAAACAGCATGCTAGCATGCCTCTTGAAATTGTTCAGACTTAGCTGATTTTTCCCTTCTTTTCATTAGTAACTTGGATTTTTTTTTTCCCCTGTATTCTAGACTCCTCTGTTGTTGTGGAATTTAATCTACTGGATGGGATCAAATGACTTAAATTGTACTCATATTTGCAAAAAGCACAGAAAAGATGTTTAGGTTATAAATGAGATAGAATTCTACCCTAAGGTAAGAACTGGCTAGATGAATTAGGACAGAACCCTATGAAAATTTAAAGAAATTTTCCTTAAATTCCTAATTGGAAATTGCTACTATTTGCATTTATTAGTCATTTAAGTGTTGGTCCCACAGATTACCCCATGGGCCACCCCATTCTTGGAGCATGGAAGAAAATGTTAAATGCACCCGCTTTTTAGGAACAAGGGCTGGGTGGGAGTGAGAAGACCTTGGCCCCATCCTGCCACATTCCTGTGTGCCCTTGGGCAAGTGTCTTCACCTCTCTGGTCTTTCATCTAGGGTAAATGGAAGAGATCGAATTAGAATAGAATTTCAAACTGTGCCCAGTTGGTGGGGGTTGTGGGTAAGAGCCAAGCCAGCAAGAGTCCCTGTCCTCCACTCCCTGTTTCAATTAAAGAAAGTTCTGTTTGTTTCCTGGAGGCTTTAGGTAAGTAAGTATATAAACCAGGGTCCTATGGGCTGTGTGATTTGGTGGTGGGGGGTGAGGGGGAGCTTGCATGTTTGTTTTTTTATTTGAAGTGATTACCTGTAATTGAACATAAATAAGACTTCACTTTAGAACATAAGTAAGACTTCACTTTAGAAAATGAAGACTCCCAGCTTCTCTTGAAGCACTAGTCCTACCCACTCCCCAGCTCCATCCCCACCCCACAGATCTGCAAATGGCTTATTCTTTCCCATCATTTAATTCCCTGATATAATGTACTCCCTTAAAAGACCATCCCAGACAACTCTTTCCAATACCTTCTTTCCCACTTACTCCCTATCCTAAACTCTGCTTTGCTTTTTTTCTTGGCACTTACCATTACTTACAACAACATATTTTTTAATGTGTTTTCTTTTTTGTTAGCTGTCTTCTTTCCCATATTATATTTCTAAAATACAAGTGCTATGAGAGCAGGGATCTTGTCTGTTTTCTTTATGCCCCAAACAGAACCTGGCATATAGTATGCACTTAATAAATATTATTAATGAATGAATGTATGAATGAATCTCTGCCTGGCAAAGGCAGCAATGTACAAAAGGCCAGTAGCAGTTGTCTCCTCTAGGCACATCCAGTTTGCCACAGTCCCCATTATCCCTACCGTGTTCTCAGAACCGAGTTTGTTACTGAAGTTGCTTTGCTTTCACCCAACCCATTTTTCCAGTGTTGTTCTTGCTCGTTCTATGTATTTTCATTTATCACACAATACCTCTGGTTTAAGATTTTGCTTTGGGCAAAAAAACTTCTGCTGCTAAAAATAATTTGAAAACTCCTAGACAAGGAACCTTTCAAATCCCTTCCAATTCTGACAACCAGTGAATTCATGCTGCACAGCCATTCAGATCTATAAGTAAGAAATATAAGACGTGTGTGTTCAACTATCCTTCTTCACCTCCTTTAAATGCTTTTTTTTTCTTTTCTTTTTTCAGTCAATCCTCACAGGAGCCGACCAAGTGAGCCCATTAAGAGAACAGTTCGTTCCCACCTGCCACCTCCAGCCAGCCAACAATCTCGCTGCTCCATTCTTGATTATGTAGAGCCATTCCAATCCTGAGTGACAGGATTTGCAAAGACAGCTGTGGGGCTCCACAAACATTTGGAGGAGGGGGAAATGTGAGGTTGGTTGCTACATTCTCCTACTCTTTTTACTGAAAGAAACAGCTGCGATCTTCACATCTTCACGCACAAGACAAAGTAAACAAAAGCTGGCAATGCCCAGTACCATTCAGCAGTAAGCATTCAAATGGATTTTTTGCAGGCCCAGCATCGGAGTCTCAGTTTCCCACACAACACGGAGGGGAAGTGAGGTCTTTGCATGCCCTGTTCACTTGGCCAAACACTGCCCTGGATGTGCAATTCGACCCAAATAAAATGGTGTGATTTATCACACACGTCATTGTCAGGTTCCAGCCACCTCTGTGTGCACCAGCAAGAATGCAGAGTTTATCTCAGAGAGGCAAGCATTCTCAGGCTCATTAGCATGGGTATCTGTGCTGAACTGGCTATCAGAGAAGGATCCCTGCATAGGAAGGCCAAGGTATGTTTAGACGTACTCTCTGATTCAACCACGGCTGGCTCATTGCTTTTGTTTCCTCTGCCCTTCTATTTGCTTACACAGAAAACACAGTCACTATTCATTCATTTCTGTCCCCGCCCCCATTCCTCTTAACCGCCTGAGCCATCTGTCCATCTGATGGCAACCGTCTTTGGTTGCACAGTTGTGAATCCAGGTGATAAACAAAATGAAAAAGTGGTGACTGTCCCTAACTATGTTCTCTAAAGGGGTTCAAAAAAAAAAAAAAAAAAGTCTTTGTGTTTGTTTCAAGTTCTCCAACTGTACTCACTGAACTGCAAGGAATAAAACCTGCGACTAGACTCTGTGATGATGGAACAGAAATGTGTTAGGCAAGGGCACTATTTCCTAATAGTGTGCTCGAATTAAGCAAGTTTTTTTCAAAAGTGGGTGGGACTTTTGATGTTTTATATAGTAATATTTTCGATCTCTTGTGCTTGGTTTAAAACTCAGGTTCTTTGTATGTCATTTAGGCCAGCTTAGTTGACAAATAAATGCACTGAAAAATGAAAAGAATTATTTTGTGTCCTGACCTCCTTAGGTGACTGCATATATTCATACACATCTGATTTTTAACCAAAGATGCTCACAGATGAGGTAAAGGATAAATAAGGAATTTGTCTACAGGATTCTTGTATCCTATGATGCCTCATGACACCCAAATGTGTTACTGTTTTTTGACACGCCCACTGCTGCACTAAGAAGTATTGATTTAGTCTTGTTAAACATGTCAAGTGAGAGGAAGTAATCAAAGAAGACTTCTTCAAAACATTTATCCCCCTAATGGGATCTGCTGATTTTTATAACCTTAAAGAGGTAGGTACAGGAGATGGGGGAAGAAGATAAAATCTGAAATGTTTCCTTTTTTTTGAACCATAAATAAAAACCCAAGTTAAGGAATACTATTTTCTGGGTCTCCTGTCTCCCTATTTTATCATCACCTGTGCTGCTGCCACTATGTGTACCCAAAAGGAACGTGAGATGGCCTGCCTCAAATTTCTCGGTTTTAAATTCAGTTCATATCTCTTAAATGAAGTGAATTTGGCCAATAATGACTCACTGCCCTGTGATCCTGGAAACATTATTGGTGAAAGAGTAAACAAATACAGAAGCCTCATATGGGCCCCTCTTTCAATCATCTCCTGCACTCTACTAACTTTTCCTGAGCCAGAGATCTCTCTAAAGTCACTTGCTGTCAGATCATTTTGTGACATTCAGAAATGGCTGTAAATTCTTATAAATCCCACATGGAACGTAAGGGAAACTACTTTGAATGGGTGATTTCCGTGATTGCTAAAATGCAATGAACAGTATTTCTTAAGATTAATGGAAGACAGCATATGGCAGGTTCATTGTAGGATCAACTCAAAGGGAATTTATGACCAAAGTACCAAAGGCACCTATTACAAAACAGTTTAACCTGAAAGGGGATCCCCCAGTAGGGCCTCCGAGGCTGCAGGGCATCTACAAGGCCAGTGTCGCAGTCCATTGATTCTGAGTGTCTTAATCAGAACAGTAGCTAGCTGCCACTTGCTGAGGGCACCTTCTGTGCCAGGACTGTGTGTATGTGTGGTATCTTTAATACTCACAAGTGTGCAAGGTAGAAACCAGGTGCATTTTTTCAGAGTAGGAACCTAAGACATAAGAATGGAAGATAACTTGCCCTAGGCCACACGACTTGACAGGTACCATTTAAAAAAAAAAAATAGTACAGAGATGTAAAAGGGCCACCTTTCCAAAGGAGACATATGACTCAGGGTGTCAAATTCTTCCATCACTTAATGTATGCCTGGATAGTAAGAAGCTTTGGAGAGCTAAATAAATTTCTTGTTATGTCCTAGGATACTATTTATAAGTGCTCTTATAAGGGTCAGTATTTATGTATTTATATACTAAATACTTATTTGAAAGGATCATTATCTTATTCCATGTGCTAATTTGTAGGGAGATATTTATGTGTTTCAGGAATTTAATTTATTTCTTCACTTTGTCCAGTAAACAAGAGCCAGATGTTATTGGACATTTGTTATTTGCTTTAAATAAAATCTAAGATTAAGATAAGAGAAATATGAGAGGTCTTCAAAAGTTTATGTAAAGTTTCATGTTATCTTTTAATTCCATTTTTCCACAAACTTTTTAAAGTACCTTTGTATATTGATTGAATGTTGCATTTTCCTCTAGAGAATATAAAACTTTTCATGTCCTACATCTAATCATACCTTAAAAGTTTAAAAACTTTTAAAATGTCCTTTTTTATGTAGATGGCAGGGATGGGAAGGTGCATTCAATTATACTCACAGAGCTCTTGATCTAAAGCTAAGACTCCTCTTAGAGGCAAGGACCCTGAGCAAACACGCTTTCCAGGAGAGTTCACTGCCAAGTTGTGAGAGAGGTCACAGTCCTCCTGCACTCCTGAGGCCAGATCCTTGTATTCCATTTCAGGCAGTGATACTCCAAGAGTAAGAGGAGCTGGCTACAGCCCTGTCCACGTGTGTCTGCTGGCTCGCCCTTCTGTCTGGCATCTCCACACCCCTCCTCTTCCACACTCCCTTACACAAACTTCCAAGCAGAATGAGTTGTCCTTTCAAATATGACCCTAACTCATTCAACAGCTGGAGGTAAGAGGAAAATAGACTGAGCTCATGCAAAGGGTATTAGCACCGAGTCTTCTCACTCTCCCTCTCTCTCACTAAAAGATGTTTGGAAAATTAATCGACAAAACTTTTTTAAAACTTTCATTCATAAAGATTGTTGAAGGATTTCCCATAGAGTTTCCGTTTAGCAGGTCTTTTGGAGAGAATGAATGTCCAGTTTATTACCAGTTTATTATTTTTACTTCCTCCTGTCCCTGAGCTGGAGAAAATTAGAGAGTCTGGGCAAGGAGGGAAGTCTCAGCACTAGCCACTCACACTTTTCTTTGGAGATTCTGACGAGCCCCACTGCCGTGCTCTATAGGTCTTAGAAGAACATAGAGCCACCATATTTGTGAGAGATGACGCCATGCCTTGAAGAGCTGGGCTTTCTCCCTTTGCTTGCCCTTGAAATTGTCTTCACTCTGATCTGTGAGTCAAAGAAGTAATCTATTACATGTTTAAGAACCTCAAGATCTGTTTGGCTCTGTACAAATAAGGTCCACTCCCTGCCCTCTTCATACAGTTTTGTTATGACTAGGGGACTCGGAAAGGATTCAGTTAACTGAGTCAGCATGAGTCTATATAGAACAACGCATTGCAGGTTAATGTCATTTTCTTTCTTTCTTCTCCTTTTTTTTTTCTTTTTAATGTAAGTAGTTAGATGAGGGGAATCCCAAATGCACAGTATCAGTATCATGTCAGTAAGGTACATGACAAACTCTAGTCACAATAGAGAGTTGTTCAGTGACTTAACATCAGCTTGGGGGAGACGTGGCTAATGTGTGCTATGGAGCTTGGTCACTAGTTCTGTACCTGACTGGAGATCACAACACTGGGAAGGACAGGTAACACACTGAATGACAGGATCAGTAATATCTTAGAAGCCTGGCATGTGAGCCAAACCCAGTATAAAAACTTTAGCAATATTAATTATAAAATCTGCACTTCAATAAAAAAATTAATAAAACTTTGGGGTAGGAGAGGCCAAATTTAATATTAGTTAAAAATAGTTTGGAGATTTTATTTGTCCATCCTCAATATGATGTTTCTTCTGAAATAGCTCAAGTAATCTAAATTAATAATAAAAATAACATTATTTATTAAGTATCTAGTATGTGCTAAGACAATAAACTTATAATGAAAGGATAGCTATTCTCATTTTATAGACAAGAAAATTGAGAAGGTTAAGTAACCAGCAATAGGTCAAAATAACTAGCAAATAGCAGAGTCAAAACTTTAGGCAAGTTTAGGTGGCCCTAAAGTTCTTTCCTCTGTGCCATTAACAAAAGAAATGTTCCAAGAATTTTGCATTGATTATTTATATCACATATGGAGAATGTGATTCATCTCAAAGAACCACAAATTTAAATCAAGACGTTAATGAAATGTCTAGAGAAACTGTCTAAAGAAAGATGACCAGGATAGGAAAGAGTCTGGAAGCCATACAGTAAAAGGCACGGTTGAGGAGATGGTAAATATTTAACATGAAAAACAGAAAGTTTTTGGGAGATGTGGGTGTAACCTTCAAACACCAAAGACCCGGGGTCAATTGCGAGTCACAGGCAAAGATTTCAACCCCCAAAAAACTTTCCAACGATGAAAGTAGTTTCATGACAAACAAGAGAAGAGAAAGCTCCAAAAATGAGCACTTTCATTCACTAGAAGTACTCAAGCAGATGCTGAGAACCATCCACTAGGTTGTTACTGAGTGAAATTCAGCCTTTGGAGACATTTGGCCTAGCTGAGGAATTCTTAATCTGAGATCCATGGGTGCATTTCATGGTCTTTAAATCTCTAGAAATTATATGCAGAATCGTATATGTATTTTTTTCTGGGGAGATGGTGAATATATTTCTTTAGATTCTCAAAGCAATTCTATAAAATCTGTAAACAATCAATGAAGTCCCTTCCAATTCTGCAATTCTGTTTTGTAGAACTAGTTTTACCTTTCTAGTGCATCCAACAGAATTGTGTGATTGATTTAATATTAGGGATAAGGGAGAATGAACAATTAAAGAAAACTTCAAGGTTCGGAGCTTAGTAACTAAAAAGCTATTGATACAATTGAAAATTTTTTTAAAAAATGAAAGAGAAGCAAGTTCAGTAGAAGATAAGTAAGTAGAAGTAAATGGCCAAACTGAAGCCTAAGATTCCAGTACTGAGGGTACTGACTATGTAATTCAAATGTTCTTTTACATCATGGCAGAAAAATGCTGAAACCTAGGGATGCAGGCTGACTGGTGACTTTGAGTCTTGTATAAATAGAAAAAAAAAGCCACTTGAAATTTAGAACCATAGAATTTTATAACTCTAACTCATCTAGAGATTACTTACTTCAACCACCTAAGGTTACAATGGAAGAAACCAATTCTTAGAAAAACCACAGGACAGATTCTCTACCCTGGTACCTGGTTGCCAATCCAAGTTTCTATGTGTAAATTTAAGGGGGGGGGAAATCCAGATTTCTAAATACTCAAGTCTAAAACAAGATACCACCTAATTTTTCCAGAAAAAAAAAATTTAAATAACTAGTCTTAACTACATATAATACACAAAGGTCTACTTTGTTATGGTATAAGGCAAGACCATAACATTGCCCCTTAAGAGTTTTAAAGTATGAATTCACTCCTGAGCATGCTCTGGGATGTTTTCACAGTATTTTTGACGTGAGTCCTCACAGTCTTGATTAACCTCAGGAAATTTACATGGATTCGTAAACTATAAGGAACAAAGAAGCACATGGCTGTGTTACTTAGTATCAGTGAATTACGTCCTGCAAGTCTTTTGGTTTCCTTTTAGATGTTGTCTTGCCAGTTTCTAAGATCAGAGGGAGACTAGTCTAGAGCGCTCATGCATAGCTCAGTGGTCTTCCGTCCCTATCCCTCTGATGAAAAGATTCATTCTGTCTCATCCAAGGCTCTCCCAGATCCAGTTCTGAGTGAGCAGGTCTTTTAGTTCATATATAATCTTTTCCACTGTTTCATTTTTTTTTTTTAATCTATCCAACAAGATCAAGGTGAGATTAAGACAAGAAAAATTTGAAACTCGTCCCATTTGAGACTTATTTCCTAAAAAACACTGTTTTTAATCTGAAAATTTATGTAATTTTGACATGCAAGTTATATATGTGTGTGTATGTGCATGTGCTCATTTTTTGAGAGACTTGAATTAAACAAAATTTTGATTGGGGAGTTGCCGAAAAGACTTGGGTGTCAGCAGCTATAATTTCAACTTTAAATACTAAATCCAAACACAGGCTTCATGCTCCAATTCATATGAAGTTTTATAATATATGGCCTTGGATTAGAGGTATAATGATCTCTTGGGAGAGGTGAGATCCAATTAAAATTCAGTTTGCTGTCTTTAGGAAAAACATAATCCGTTATATATCCTTTGAGAGGGTCTTAAGAAATACACACCTGAGCTTTAAATGGTTACTCATTTGACTGTGAAGTTGAATTTCAATTCATCTGGGAGTCAGAGCACAAGAAAGAATTCAAATAACAACACTCTGATAGTTCCTGGTGTGTTACCAGGGAGAAAAGAGCTCCTGGAAAATGAATGCCTTACACATTTGCAGATATTACCAACCACTTATAAAAACAAGGCTATTGTTATGCGTAAAAGTCATTCCTTTTAGGGGAAGGCTAAGAGTGAATTGAAATGTGGCTGACATTTCTACCACAAGATAAAATGGTTTTTTAATATCATGTTTAAGTTCTCTTAGTTAAAAAAAAATAAAAAGAAGAAAAAGGAAAGAAAAAAAATTATAGTCCAGTATTCATAAACAATTCCAGACACTTCACTCATAAAACAACTCACTGGAAGACATTACACTTCTAAACACAAAAGCTATTACCAGCCTTTTCTAATTTTCTTTTACTTCAGTAAAAGAATTATTGGCTATATTTTGCAATCCCACATATTGTTTTAAAAAGACAAAAATACACAATAGATTGAACAGTAAACATACAGACGAATGCTTTCTACTTCATTCATTAGTTGACTACTATGATGAAACACTCCAACAATATACAAGAGCTTCCCTACCCCCACGTTAGTCTGTAGTTCTTTTGCTTGCTTCTTTTTTTTTTTTTTTACAAGGGTTTAAAAAGAAAAAACCACTATATTGCCTCACAGCTACTCCATCTCACTGCCCCACTTTAAATTCTGATTGACTATAACTGTTTTGATGTGAGACCACACAGAGATTGATGAAATAAGATCGATGGGTTTACTATACATCCACATTTAGGTACTAAACGGCATTGTAGTCGAGTGATTTAGTTATATTGCTTACTCATTCCTTCAACAAATTTGTTGAACAGCAGTATTAGTTAAGGCAATGCAAGCTGATGTAATAAATAGACTTCCAAATTTCAATGGTGGTTTAATACCTTAAATACTTTGAAGGTTTCCTTTTCATTCACATTAACAGTGCACTAAAAGTGACTCATTGGATTCAGAGAGCCAGAATCCTTCCATCTTGTGTCACCACCATCTTCTAGAGCCTTGGAGTCCTTTGCATTTATCCAAGATAAGGGAAAAGAAATTTAAGAAGGTTCACCCGTTTTTGACCACCTTCTGCACACACACTATTCAAATAAACAAACCACATAACCACTCCTAAAAGCAAGATGATTGAGAAATGTATCTCACCATGGGGATGGCACCTTCCAGTAATAACTTCACATTCTGGAAAAGGTCAGCTGCAACATCTGTAATAGGATACTATGCTGGGCATTGGGGAATTTTCAAAAATAAATCAAACTGGGATCTTGTAGGAGCATGCACTTTAGCAAATTTTTGCAAGAATCCTATTTCTTTACCAATAATAACAGTTAATATATATTAAAAGCTTGTATGTCAGGCGTATAGTGGGTCCAGAAGGTACATTGATGGTATTTCAGGACTTGAACCCTGGTGTATGGGATGTCCAAATCCACGATCCTGCCTCCTGACCTCTACTGTCTTCTAATCACTTAAGGCAGGGACTCAAGCCTGGTTCTCCTAGAAGTTTTTACCACAGGGCAGAGACCACATCAGATAATTAGGAATGTGTATTATACTAAACAGGACCCTGACACCTACTGCTTGGGTAACCATCAATCATAATTCGAGCCTGATTCCAACTTATAAAAAACTGTACTCCAAAATACCTATGAATGAATGCTTTTGTAAAATTCAATGTACCTGTACTAAAATATTATTTAAAAAGAAAAGCTGAGTCAGTTGAGATGGAAATACTAATTTATTTGAATAGATGAGTTTATGAACATTAGTGGGGAAAAAAAACTCACTTAAAAAAATACTTATGAGAGAGCAAAATGTCCAAGGTAGGTCAACACAACACTTTAACCAGATATTCTGTTATATTCTCCCCACATGTCATACTCTAACATGCAAAGCTGCCCTTTTTATGTGCATAAGTAACTTGAATATAAGGTAGAATTCGGGGTAAATAACTTATAAAATATATATATATGAAATTCAATGAGAGGAGAGAGATTACATGGAGTTTTGCAAAGGAAGTTAACTTTTAGCTAGGCTTTTTAGAGAAATATAAAATTAATTCAGCTTACCAAGTGTAGAGAAAATAAAGAAACTGCCATTTGGAAGCATATGATTTACTCAGCTACTCAACCAACAAATATGTTGCTTAGATGCGAAGTAGAGTGTAAAGTGCAGTGGCAAGAGAGGGCTGTAAAAATGTGCAAGACAGTATCTACTCCCATGAAGGTTAGCAGCTAAGAGCAACAACAAATGAGAGCAATGGCATGTACGGAGCACCCATCTGTGCCTGGCAACAAGCTGAGTTATCTAGATGATCTCATCTGGCATTAATGCATGCAAAGCATTAAGCCAGGTGCCTGGCACAGAAAGAGTGTGTAATAAGTGGTAGCTGTGATTTAAATGCCAATTTTATATGGAAGTTATTATTATTTCTTCTTTCAAAATAAGGAAAATGAGGCATGGTGAGGTTAGGGGATGCTATGGACTGAATGTTTGTGCCTTTCCAAAATTCATATGTTGAAACCAAATCGCCAAGGTGATGACATTAGAAGGTGGGGACTTTGGGAGGTGATTAGGTCATGAGGGCTTCACCTCATGAATGGGGTTAGTGCTCTTACAAAAGTGGACAGAGGGACCTCATCCACTCCTTCTGCCATAGGAGGATATAGCAACAAGTTGCCATCTTTGAAGCACACAGCAAGCCCTCGTCAGACACCAAATATGCTGGCACCATAATCTTGGACTTCCCACCCTCTAGAACTGTAAGAAATAAATTCATGATCTTTATAAGTTACTCAGTCTAAGTTATTTTGTTATAGTACCCCAAACACACTAAGAGTATATATCCAAAGCTCCTTAACTGGAGAATTCAGACATACACACATGGAAAGATCGATAACAATGAAAGTATTTTGTGAAAATAGTGGAGTGATGTCTGAATGTAAGATAACAGTATAATGCCCACCAAGCTAAGAAGGTATCCTGAAACCAAAGAACAAAGCAGGCAACTCCATACAGTTTACAAGGAATTGTTTATTAATTGTAATTATCATCATCATCATCATCATTATTATTTATAGGTGAGTTACATACAGGGAATGGATTGGGTGGAGCATCAATCCTGGTGTTGCACAGCTGCTTTCTCTGCAACTCTGGGGCAGAAGGAGTTGAAGCTTAGGACTTAGACACAAAAGTGGAGCTATGCCAAAGAGAGAAGAGGAAGATTCCCAGGTGCCTCACAGCCACCTGTTTTTTATCTTTCAAGTTGCTGGAGTCACTCCCCTGATCTTACACAACAAGCTGAGTTATCTGGATGAGCTCATCTGTCATTAATGCATGCAAAGCATTAAGCCAGGTGCCTGGCACAGAAAGAGTGTGTAATAAGTGGTAGCATTCAGTTCCTTTCCCTTCTTTGGTTGCTAAGCAATCTGTGCCAGAGAAATATTGTAACTATTGAAGCCAGAGCTCTGAAGGCCACCAGGAGGAAGTGAGTTCCGAACAGCATTCCTACACATGAGCACCTACCCTGCTGCTCTCCATAAGCCTCCCATTCTAATTCTAATCAATTTCCAGCTACCTATCTTAAGCAGAGCACCTTTGAGAGCAGGGTGATAGGTGGGACCTGGAGATTGCATGCCAGGCCTCCGTTCTGTGGATTTTTAGCTGGTAAAAGCTGGTAATGAGCTAATTCCCATGCACCTGTAGTGATGAACCGGGGCAAGAATCAGACCACCCTGCTGCCTGGAGAGAGTGTGGCCCTGGGAGATTGATCTGCGAAAGCCTAAAGGTCAGAACACCAGAGCACCTGCTAATCTCCTTGAGGCTGGTTGAGTGTGTTACAGCTTTGTAGGGAAGTGACTTCTTCTTGGTACTTTAGCTAGGTGCAGACAATTTGCCAACAGGGACTAAAACTGCTAGATCTTCCTCTATTCCTGCAGCTCGAGGTCCCCCAGAGCTAACACAGGCAACTAGAACCAGGGACAGGCAGTGAAAATCACAGAAACCCCAATGGGACCCAGCAGCTAGTGGAGGAATAACAACCCGTGCACCAAGAATATTCTTCTAGTAAAATAGGACTGTCCGAAGAGACAGATATAACATTAACAAAGAATAAAAGGTGCACTTACAGAGACTGACAAACAGTATTAAAATAACTTTGCACAACTCGAAAACATAGTTTGTAAATTTTAAAAATTTAAGCCAGATAAGGAAAGGATGGTCCTGAATGAGAAAGACTCACTAACAGTCTGAGACAGTACAATGTAAGTACCAAATGAGTAGTTTTGATTTTCAAATGGAGCTGATCATTAATTAGACTCACCTGGGATGCCTATTAAAAACACAGGTGTTTCAACCTACCCAGCTCTAATAAATCAGAAACTTGGGAAGTAGAGCCACGAAACTTCACTTTTGCTTGAAGTGGCCACTGCTTTTGTTTGATGGGCACTGTTTATGGAGACCTGTAAGTTTGGCAGCAAATGTTGAATGAGTTATCAGCGTGAGGGATCACCAGGTCTGCAGGGATAAGTAGAAGGACTGCATGAAAGAGATGAGAACTAAAATGGGCTGTGAAGAGTGGGTAGGGTTTATAGATAATGATTCAAAAATATGAAACAAAGATCGATGAATGTTTTGTCTGCATGCATGATCCCAGCTTTTCACCAGGTGTAGTCCCAAACATTTGTCATGATTGTAGATCCATTTATCAAGTCTAACATGTCCATATGTATAAGTCTAGCCTTACATAATATGAAACATATCAGATAAGAAGTTGAAGTAGTGCAATTTTGCAAAAAAGTTTTAAAAGCCTGAATTCATCTAGCTCACATTTTCTTCATTCTTCTGTGTGAGTGTTCAATAACTGAAATATACAAGTTAAATTTTTGCAGTCTTACTTTTTGAACCACTGACAATAATTATGGTTTATTTCTCTACCAAAGTTCCATCTCAAGAAAGACGGATCAGTTTGGGCAAGGTATGAGCAAACAACAGTAGGATAAACAGTGCATGGAAGATAAATGCGTAGTGATGTGTTCAATTTGATAGAATCACCCTTGCACATTTTTCTCCTACATTTCCTGAACTACTCCCACTATGGGAGACAGCATAGTACTTCTTAGCTTTTTTCCCTTCAAATGTCTGCATCTGATGTAAAATAATAGGAACCAAAGAATTCATGGATGAAGAAAGATAATTCCTGATAACTTCCAGTAGGTTATTCCTTGAAGTTCTCCCTACCACCCCCCTCCAGGAGGTGTAATGGATTTGAACTTTGCATCCAAAAACTTTCACGTACACCCTTGTTTACTGAAAGTAGCTCAGCTCCATAAGACTGACCTTTCTGCGGCTGTGAGACCCACAGCATGGCTACTTCCTCAAGAGAAATAAGCCCAATGTTTCCTTGAGTCAGAACCAGAGAAAACATGTCATGAAATGCTGTGTGACAAATGGAAAGTGTTCTGCCATCAAATTTGGGATGTGAAGCACAAGCTATCAACTCTCAGAGGGCATGGGACACATTAGCATATGTGAGCCTCTGGGGGCCCTGCAACAGAGAAACTGTTTCAACTCTCTTTAATTTATTTAACCACTTGTATGTCAGCTAGGGCTGCCTTAAAGTACCACAAACTGAGTGGTTTAAACAACACAAATTGTCTCACAATTATGAAGACTAGAAGTTCAAAACGAAGGTGTTGGCAGGGTTGATTCCTTCTGAGGACCATGAGGGAAAGACCTCTTATGCTTTTATGTGACCATCTTCATGTGTACCTGGCATTCTGCCTGCACAAGGGTACTTCCAAAAGCTCATGGAAAAATAAGACTGAAAGAAGATACAAAGCTTTCCATGAACTTTTTGAAGTATATCTGTCTGCAAATTCCATCTTTTTATAAATACACCAGTCATATTGAATTAGGGTCCACGATTACCTCTGTAAGGACACTAGCTCCAAATAGGTCACACTCTGAGATACTGGGGCTTAGAACTATGTATGAATTGTGGGGGCAGGGGTGCACAATTCAACCCATTACATTACTGAACCCTTTCTTCACGTCATCTATTAACAGTATGCAGCACACATTTAGGGAAATGTTACTGTGGCTTCACAGGTACTGTGCTCTGCCTCAGTGGTTCCCAAATGCTATTTGCAGAATATATACAGAATTACTCGGGGTACTTTTTAAATTTCTAGATTCTTGGGTCTTACCTCCACCGATTCAAATCCACTAGACCTAGGGAGGAACTCAGAAACTTGCAATTTTAAAACTTGCCCAGAAGATTCTGATGTATAACCAGATTAGAATTCCACAGACAGCTATTGCTTCCTTATTATTTTTTAGACTTGATTTGGGCTAAAAATCTCAGAATAGCTATGAACCTAAGATTGTTTCCTCATTTGTTTTTATCACTTCTTCTATCTGCCTTCATTGTAGTGCAAACCACTTGAGGTACGTATGGAGACCCCGCCTCATTCATCTTTTTATCTCGGTGTCTTCCAGAGAACCAGCACATAATGAACATTCAATAAGTGTTTATTGAATAAATAAGTACCTACAGCAATGCACACGAACATGTGTAATTGTCTTATTGTAAAAAAATAAAAATCCTTAATTCTGACAAGTCTTTATCCTTGAGAGAGCTTGCTTACTCTTAAGATTTTAAAACACAACCCATGCATCCTTCCCCCTCCCTCCTATTTACTCCAATCCTAATGGCTTGCCTTTGGTTTCAGGACACATCATACTCTTTCCAGCCTCAAGGATTCTTGTCCATGCTGTTTTGGAACTTTTCTCTCTGCCCTCTTTCCCCCCTCCACTCCTGTATTAGCTCATTTCTGTTGCTTGTAGCAAAATACCTGGAACTGGGTAGTTTATAAAGAAAACGAAATGTATAGCTTACAGTTTTTGAGGCTGGGAAGTCTGAAGTCCAGGGAACACATCTGGTGAGAATCTTTTTGGTGGTGGCTTTACATCAATGCAGGGGTCCCACATGGCAGATGATGGTGGAAGCAGAGAGCAAGAGATAGCTACTCCTACAATCTCCTTTTAAAGCCCTCATAATGACGCTAATCACCACCATTTTTAATGCATTCATTATTGGCGTGGTCCTACAATCTAATCACCACCCCCCCAGGCTCCCACCTTTCAATTACCACAACAGGATTTCTTACCCTCAACAATCACAGTGGGGGCCAAGTTTCTAATACATAAAACTTGGGGGACACAATTCAAGCTTCAACGAGTTTGGAGGGACATCCAATCCACCACAACCCCCTATTGCCACCACTATTTCCAAATGAATATTTGTCCTGAGCTTCAAATCTGAAGTTGTACCCCTGTTAAACATTCCCATAAAATGCTTTTGTTTTTCCATCAAGACGCTGATTGTACATATAATAATTAGTTCAATTGCTGTTCCCTTTGCAAGACTCTAAGCCACATGTCTGTTGTGTTCACATTTGAAATTACAGAAACTTGCACATAGTAGGAACTCAGACATTGGTGGTGTGGTTGTGTACTTTACCATGGTCATATGCTTTTCTCTGCCATTAAACTGAGAGCTTTTCTAGAGCAGGAACTAGGTTTGATTAATTCTTTTATTTTTGGCACCTGGCACAGTGCCTGAAGACAGGATGTGTTTTGAAAATGTTCTTAAATTTTTTAAGGCTTTTGTTTGCTTGTATGTTTGTTTAGTTTTGCCTAGATGAAAGCCTGGGATAGAAATTTAGGACGAGGGTAAAAGTTGGTAATATAAAAATAGAGTTGCTTTTTCTTGTCTTAAGTTTAGCCTTATTAGAGCCTAAACTTAAAATATCTGCCAAATAAAAATAAACCAGAATAACAGACAATATTTAATGGAATCAAGGCATCCCAGACAGTTGATCTACTTCTAAAAAGCAGAAAGTAATAGTAAATGAGATAACAGTTTACAAGTGAGTTTTCAGATTGCAAAATGATCATTTCAAATACAGCTCTTGACAGTCATTTTCTTATGGAGAAACTGGAGAACTTACTGAATGGCGATTCCAATTCACTATTTCTAACCGCAGAAAAACCTTGAGGAGACAAGCCTAGCTGCAGCACAGCTGGGACCTGTGACAATGGCCCACCTGACTCAAGTCACAAAAATGATCAGGATCTTATGTGGTCCGTATCTCTCTGCCTAGGGATGCCACTCTGTTTTTTAATTCTCTTGAATGTTTTGTTCTTTCAGTGACAGTCTGCAGCAGTCAAGTTGTTTCTTCCCATAATAGTGAAAATTAGCCCTGTGGTAATTTTTGTCCCTCATTCTAGGGGACAAAATGAGACAAAATGTCCCTGATTTCTCTGGGGAAGGTGGAAATGCATCTTTTGTCTCTTCCCTGTATTCCCACTGTACAGAGCTGGTCACATGAGAGAGGAGAGGAAATTTTGCATTGGACCAAATTGGTCCAATTTTCCCTAAAAGGAAAGTGATTGTGATCCCATCCATTTTCCTTTAAGATTAAATGGATTTTTAACATCTTTAATGGACTGGGATATCAACTGAAGTCCTTGGCAGTAAAAGGAACCAAAAAAGTGGCTCCCTCTTAAGGAAAGGATATGAACTAGTGATGAAGCTTTAATATCAGGACTGGGGGATCTGGCTCAGAGTAGTTAGGACTGGAAGAATCTTCTGATATAAATATGGCAGCATTAGGAAAATGGCTTAGCCTTTGGAGAGACTGGTGTTGTCCTCACCTGAATAACCACCAAGGCCCTGGCCTAGCAAGGCCACCAACATAGTAGTAGATACACGTCCACTGACCTCACAGAAGGTTTGTCACTGACACATTGTGAAAACCACAGCCCATCACTGTTGGAGTGAGCCCCCAGCTCTGTCATCATCTGGGGTTTCCAAGCAAGACTGGCCTGCCCCTTTGTTCTAGACTGATTCCTGCGATTCTGGGCCTCAAGGGAAAGAAAAGCAAAGGTTTCAGTGATCAGTTTAAATATTTTAAAAAACAATATTACGTTTTTCAATATTCTAGGCTGATGAATGGACCATTTCAACCACAATGGCAAACAATAAATTATCAGCACTAATACTTTCCTAATGCTGCTGTAACAAATTACCATAAGCACAGGGCTTAAAACAACACAAATTTTATTATTCTACAGTTATGGAGGTCAGAAGTCCAAAATGGGTCTTACTGGGTGTCCTGGATTGAATATGTCCCCCCAAACTCCCTGAAGCTTGAATTGTGTCCCCCAAGTTTTATGCATTAGAAACTTAGCCCCCACTGTGACCATTAAGAGGGTGGGAAATCCTATTATGGTAATTGAAAGGTGGAGTCTTGAAGAGGTGATTGGATTGTAGGATCATGCTGTACTGAATGGATTAAAAATGATGGTCAGGGGAGTGGTTCTGAGGGCTTTAAAAGAAGAGGAGAGTCTCTCTCTCTCTCCCCCCCCCCGCTTCCACCATCTTCAATGTGAGACCCCTGGGTCACTGTCACCACCACCAGATGGACTTTGGACTTCCCAGCCTCAGAAACTATAAGCAATAAATTTTGTTTCTTTCTAAATTACCCAGTTCCCGGTATTTTGCTAGAAGCAACAGAAATGGACTAATACACTGGGCTAAAATTAAGATGTTGTTGGGGCTGTGTTCCTGGTGGAGGCTCTGGGGAAGAATCATTTCTTTGCCTTTTCCACTTCCTCCATCCTCAAACAGCTTAGCGTCTTCAAAATCTCCCTCTTTCTCTCCCTCTTCCCCTCACCCTCTCCAACATCCTCTGTTTCCAGAGTCACATTTCCTTCTCTTTTTCAATATGACCCTCCTGCCTCCATCTTATAAGGACTCTTATGATTACATTGGACACCTCAGGAAATCAGGACAGTATCCCTATCACAAGGCCTACACCTCACAGGTTCTGAGAAATAGGATGTGGACACCTTCGGGGGAGGGCAGTCAGTATTCTGTCTACCAGAAGTACTCACCATCTTTTTAACAATGAATGAATGATCGGCACCATCATCACCTTTGCAGACATCGGAGCTGTCTAAAAGGGCACTGGTCAAGACAGGGCAGAGGGGAGCAATGACTTAAGCATGAAGTATCATTAGTGTGGTGGACAAGACTTGGTGACTTCAGATTCTGGTCTGGATAGACAGCATAGGTGTAAGTGCCATGAACCAAGATCACAGGGGGAACAATATAATTTTAGACATTTTCAGTTTGAGACATGATATAGCATAAATTAAATTAATCTAGTACCAGAAACAAATGCAATCATCCTTACAATATATGATCACATGGTGTAATATATTTTCTAAGGGTTTTATGTTATATATTGAAAGCAAATATAGTTCAGACAATGATCGTTAAACTTGGAATGCGGGTACTGTAACAAACACCTACTTTATTTTATTACTAAATAGTATATATAACGTAGATTAGCTCAAATGAAAAAGCAAAAATTATATCTCTAATGTGATCTTTAGCCTGCAATAGAATTTCCTATTTTAATAGAGATAAGTTGTCAATACTTGTATTTATTACTCACAACCTCCCTTATTTTACGTCATTCCAATACAAGGGGGCATAGATATTTTTAAATGCTTAGTGATCTGTTAGTCATTAACGTTATCTTCAGGTAAAGTTATACAATATCATATAGAATATTCCTATAAAAATGATTACGTAAAGAAAATACAAGCAAGAACTGTGATTTTTTTGGCCAAAAAAAAAAAAAATTAGAATACTGTGGATCTCTACTTTTTCCTAAAATTCATGCTTTCCAGGGCTTGACCATCATGGACATTGATATGCCACGCCAGCCTTTAGCCCCAGCTCAGTGCTCTTGAAGATGCTTTTGTATTCAGCTGATGACAAGACATTTCTACCTGGGTGTCCCATAGGTGTCCTATGCAAAACACAAAGCTGATGATGTCCCTCCTATATTTTAAAGGCTCCTCTGGCTGGCCTGTGGATATAAGATAAAGACCAACCCTTGAAAACATTCCATATGAAATCTTGAGAATTCAGTCCTAACCACTTTTAAATTTTCATTTTATGTTTTCCCCCATTGTGCTGTAATAAGAATACTAACCACCCCTCAACACAGTGCAGTTTCATCCACTATGCCTTTTGTAATGGACCAAATTGTGTGTCCCCCAAATTCACTTGTTGAAGCCCTGTCCTCCAATGTGACTGTATTTGAAGATAAGACCTATAAGGAGAAAATTTAGGTTAAATGAGGTCTTAAGGGTGGGCCCTAATTCAATATGACTTGGTGTCCTTATAAAAAGAAAGACACCAGGGATATCCATGCACAGAGGAAAGGCCATATAGGACACAGTGAGAAGGTCGCCATCTGTAAGCCAGGAAGAGAGCCCTCACCAGAAACCAATCCTGCCAGCACCTTGATCTTGGACTTCCAGCCTCCAGAACTATGAGAAAATTTATTTCTGCTGTTTAAACTACCTAGTCTTTGGTGTTTTGTTAGTGCAGCCCTAGCAGATTAATATACCTTTAATACACACTTTTCCCTTCACTTGGAATGTCTTTTTAACTTTGTCACCTCATGGACTCTTATCAGTTTCCAGAAACCCAGCTCAGTGGCCACTTCCTCTTTCTAATTAACTTGGGGTCAGTTAGTTTTCCTCTGTGTTCAGCAGCCTCTAAAATGGCCTCTAATAATCCCTATGTCTTGGTATCCAAGCCCTTGTGTAATCCCTTCCCCTTAAGTGAGAGCTGGATCTGTAACTCACTTCTAATGAATAAAATCTGGAAAATGATAGGATGTCACTTCTGACATTAGGTTACGAAGACTGTAACTTCCATCTTGCTCTGCCTCTCTTCATCTCTTGCTTGCTCCTTCTGAGGGAAGACGGAAATTGTGAGTGACCTGTGAAGAGGCTCATGTGGCAAAGAACTGAGGGTGGCCTCTGGCCAACAGCCCATGAAGAACTGAGGCCTCCAGTCTACTGGTCTACAAGAAGCTAAATCCTACCAACAACTACATGAGGGAGATTGGAAGCAGCTTTTCCTCTGCTTGGGACTTAAGATATCTGCAACCCTGGCCATTATGGGCCGAACTATGTCTCTCTAAAGCTGATATGTTGAAGTCTTAACTCCCAGCATCTCAAAATGTGACTGTATTCAGAAACAGGGACATCAAAGAGGTAATTAGGTTAAAATGAGGTCATTAGGACAGGCCCTAATCAAAAATGACTATTGACCTTATATGAAGAGAAAATCTGGACACAGAAAAAAAACCATGTGAAGACATAAGAAAAAAAATGACCATCTACAATCAAAGGAGAGAGGTCTCAGAAGAAACCAAGCCTGCAGACACCGTGATCCAGGACTTCCAGCCTCTAGAATTATGAGAAAATAAATTTCTGTTGTTTAAGCCACCCAATCTATCGTACTTTGTTACAACAGCTTGAGCAAACTAATCCACAGCTGAAACCTTGATTGCGGACTTGTGAGAGACCCTGAACCTGAGGACTCAGCTAAGCCATGCCCAGATTCCTGACCCACAGAAACCAAAAGATAAGAAATCTGTGTTGTTTTAAGGTGCTACATGTTGGGCTGATACGTTACACAGCAATAGAGAACTAATACATCTTCCTGTGTTATTTTTTGCATATGTCTATGATGGCATTTGAGATACTGCAATGGAGGCAACTTATGTGTTAATATATTTCTCAACTGTATTCTGATCCCACACCAACCAAGATGCAGAACTACTTTTTCACCCATTTCCCTAAGAAGCACCATCACAGTGGGCTTCTTATGATTTTTGCAGTTTTTCCTGAAGATTTGTGGAGGTAGAGGAAGCAGTCACAGTACACTGTGGGAAGCTCTTCCGTGGCCCTCCTTTTCTCAGCGTCACCTCTATTATTTGAAGGTATGGGCCAGCCAAACCCAAAGCTCTGGAAATTTGCCCCAAAGCAGATTTACTCTGAAGCCATTGAAGCTTAAGTTTCAGGCCCCACCTGCGCACTCCTTGTGAGTTCTGTGAGTCACTTGGGAGCTGTAGAGTGTTCTAGGCAGAGTGGGAAACCAGGTGGCAAATACAAAGCATTTCTGGGAAAATGCCTCAAGAGAGCTCAAAATCAAGAGACCTGTATCTCCAAGCTTTAATAATTTTCTTGTGGTTTCTATCGTCATTCTAGATATTCACTTTCGAGTCTGATTTTTAATTCATAATTTTGTATTCTCTCAAAAAGGGCCTTCCAAATTCTATAAGTTTCAGGCTTTACAAAACCTATCTACTCTGACTGAATTTATCAAAGCACTTGCCAAACAAAGAGGGCTCTACCACATGAAGACATTTTATGCCAGATTCCTAAATAATAATATTTTTGCATATAATTATGTATAATTATTTTTCATGCACCTGTTATCACATTAGCTAAAGTCAATGTCCATGTCCAATTCATTTTTGCATCCTTGGTGCTCAGAAAGTTCCCAGGTGTTCAGTCAGAATTTTTGAAAAAAATATAGTGATGTATTAGGTAAAGGGATGGATTCATTTAAATTAATTTCTACACATAATTTGATCTAGTGGATGAAATAAGGGACTGAGCATTAGCATTAACTGTGTGCTTGCATTAGCCATAATGTCCCCTGGAGGGGATAATATTCAAGGAGCACCAGCCAGGCTAAAAAGCAGCAATTCTGAGCAGACCCATGATCTTCTCTGTGGGACACCTGGGGGAGGTTCTCCCATCCCTTGACCAGCTGCTCTGCCCATGACAAGAAGGGAGAGTTTAAGGTGGAAGCTTAGTTCTGACCACAGGCCATGCCAGGGTCTCTAGCACAGCTTTACTCATAAATGTCAATATTTATCCACACCTAATACAATTTCCCATCTGCTTCCTGTATCTATTTCCCTTTTTTTCACAGCTGATAGGGGGGAGGGGCATGTTTATTTATCATCCTTAAACCAAAACAATTCCTTCTTGAAAAATAGATTGTTATGTTCTGATGTTTGCTTTGCTAGGCCAGGAGATTCTTGTTCTGAGATTTCCAGAGAAAGATTTGTCCAGATTTGAACTGATTTCAGGAAAACACACACACATGTATACACAATGAACAAGACGCTCCAAGGTTGAGGTGACTTCTGACTAAAAGCAGAATGAACAAGAAGGTAGGGACAAAAGACCTCCAAGATTCAGGCCACAGGAAGTGAAGAGGAGGCTGGTGGAGCAGCCCAGAGAAGGATCAGGCAATGGAAAAGTCAAGAGAAATTAGTGGGAGGATAAGAGAACAGAGCGAGGGCCTGCAGGATCATGCAGGAGAGGATGACGGGAAGCAGATGCAAGACTCTAGAGCCCAGATGAGTGGTCAGGCCCCCCGAGGGGGCGGGGGGAGGGAAAGGGGAGGTAGCATGTCAAACCAGTAACAGGGTAGAGAAATAAGGAGAAAAGTCTGAGGGATTGTGTGCTGCCAGGGGCAGGGACACAAATTTATTTATTACGTCAATGTTTTTTGAGACTCATCTAGATCCTTTACAATTTTAGTTTAGAATTTTTAAAAATAGCTCTAAAACAGGATTAGCTGAGAGCTATTGTAAATCAAAAAACAAAACAAAACCATTGCAGACGTGTGGGAGTTCTCATAACCCTAGTCAGAAGAGCCTGTGTCATGTTTCCCAATCCTGTCCCTAGAGACCGTGAGATGTTTTAATGATAGTATTTCCATAAAAGCTCAATTCAGTACAATCACCACCCAGACCAAAATGTGGGGGAAATCACAAAACTGCTTCCAAATCCAAGTCCTTCTTTGGAATATAAAATTATATTCAATGACAATGGTTTATATAAATCTTAAAGGCAAAGGAACAAACTAAAAGAAGCAGCATAAGGAAGATTTAAAAAGAAGCAGGGTAGGAAAAAAGAGCAGCCACAGTTTGGCTAGATCTTCTCATAAAACACGTCAGGTCTCATAAGCAAATGAGATCTGGGCCCAGTCGTTTCAAGCCTTGGAGACCCATTTAAAACAAACTATCTGGAAAAACACCATACTCAATGAAGTGTCCAGGACAATTGTATATACCTAGTTCACCCATGTACTGGAAGTGCCCAAACCTTAGCCCCAGCGGTCACTGACATAGCATAAGCCACAGAAAACCCATTGCTGTTGACATTGGCCAATGGCTCTGGTAGTTTATGTGATGGCAAACATTAGCTTTAACAGCAGAGCCTTCCTTTGTTTGATATCCATGTGCAATTCTGTGGCTGGGAGATGTTTATGTTCACATGAAAAGAACTGTAAGCAAACCAACTTATGGTAAACATCGCTCCCAAAAAAGCAAATTCCATATTTTTAAATAGAAAAAAAAGCAGCAGCAAAATGAAGTTAATTCCTTTGGCTCTTTATATTGTAAAATTATCTGGAAGCTCTTTAACACTGCCCTAGGAAATCATTTAATTTGGATTACATCACAGGACACATATCACTCCTATAACACTGTTTTGGGCAGTTGCACCTTTAATGAGGCTGAGTAGATAAGAGGAATAGATACTCTGTAGATTGAAAGGCATCTCAACAATTGTGGAACAACTGTATTAATTTAATTTAATCTAACCAATGACTTTATTTATACCCTGCCTTCTTCCAGAAAGGATTTCAGACAGCTTAGCTAGTATGAAGATCTGAAGGTGTAGGTACTCATAAAAGCTTCAGATCAATATCTAGAACATATAACGTGTCCAGATAGTTTTCAATTATCAGTGCATTAATCTGAGCTTGGAAAGGGCTTTTAAACTGTAGTGAAACATCAACTAGCTTCGAACCTCCATTTTTAGTGAACTATTTTGTCATTTGGAGTCCTACATAATAAACCTACTGTTCTTTAAAAGAAAAAAAAAAAAAAAAGAGGGAGGGAAAAAAGGAAAGCAATCTGCTGGTATCGCTTTGTTCTTCTAATCACCTTATCATTGAGCAGCCTGTTCAGGATCCTATGTGGGAAAGTATGTGTCTGAGATGGAGCCCTAGCTCAGCGCAAGAATTTTTTGGAAAAACATCTTCTGAAATGGGTAGCTATATAAAAAACAAAAGAGAAATTCTACTATTACAATGAAGTTGGTTTTTTGTTCAGATTGTTTCAAACCCAATGTTTAAAATTAAGAAAATTCAAAGCAGATCATCAGTGTGGCTGTCTTCCTACTCCGTTTTTGTAACAGTCACTTAACTGAGGTTATTCGTGGATTCTCACAATAAGAGGGAGAGGGTTCCATCCTGAGGATAGTATGCTCCAAACATCCCTTTGTGTTTTAGATTAAAGGGTAACCAAGAGATAAATTTTCTACTGGATTACTCTGATATTTTATGAACATTGTAGGAATAAGAATATTCACACAATCCTCTCAATATATTAATATGAGTTGAGGGCCCAAGTGCAGAATCAAAAACTAATCTTTGTTGAGCTCTAAGCTCAACACTGAAACAGACTCCTTCTGAAATCCTGCTGACTGGAGTAACCCCAATCCACACCCAGTTTCCATGTGAAAGACGCAGTGGAGCCAAACAAATTGCGGAATATTTATTACATATCTGCCAGCAGAAGTGAAGGTTAGAGCATTTATAGATGTGACAAACAATTGGTCAGATGCTACTGAACTCACTAGGTTTTTCAGTAAATTTATCGAAGGCTGATTAATTACAAAGCCCATTCTACTCCTGCCACTCTTAGACAATTTCATAGCCATCACCTCACTGAAAAAAAAAAAAAATGAATAAGTATAATCTAACAGTATGTGAATAACTATTACAAACACAATATTTTCTACAGAGTTTATTCCTATCCTATGTCATTTAAGTTCTAAATTTTATAGAATTTTTGGAGCGATGAAGCAAATAGCATGATGTTCTTAAATTTCTAGACCCAGGGAACGTGTCCTTGAAAAAGCTGGGTTTTATCCATTTACTGCAGATCACTCAAAACTCAGTCTCTGAGTGTGCATTCCTCTCTATTGGGTTCAGCTGTGGCTGCTATAAGACCAAAAAAACAAGTTATTACTCCCATTAGACCAAATATAAAATGGCAGTGAAGGGAATAAGAAAACGGCAATTAAAAAAAACAACAACTCTGTTTTGGGTTCAAGAGGGAAGGGAAAAGAAATACACAGCTGTTACAGTTCCCCAGCCATGATCAAATTCTGCAGTACTGTGATCCCACAAAAGGACTGTGGCACTGGAGAGGGGAATTGCTGACCCAGCCAGCTGCCCAGGTCTCTAATCCCTAGGACAGTTTCCCCTGTCCATTGTCCCTCATAGTCTCTGACATTGGTTCCTCAGAAGCTTCTTCTTTGCCCATTGTCTTTCCCAACCACATCTGATGTAAGCATTGGAGAGTATTTCTTCCCTTGCGGTTACCTAGGTTTAGCAGTCCACTTCCAGGTGGCATGGCTTTAGAGGCCCGGAAACTTATTTAAAGATTTTTACAGTTATGATCTATTTCGGGACAGGCTTGCGATTTCTTTGACTATGCAATTCTCTCAAACACTTAGTCAACTTCCAATTTATGTGCTATTGGTAAGTTTCTGTGCAGATAACCACAGTCAAATATCTTATTTGGTTTTAATTCTGAAGACTTTATTTCACTTACTAGCCACCGTGCTCTGTTCATTCTCAAGTCCTCAAAAGAAGGGCTGGTGGTACCTTGAGTTCAAATAGTGGTCTCAAGTGAGAAGACAGAAACTTACATCTCACCTTACCAGTGGCCCACCACCTTAGTGTGGCCATCCGCTGCTAAGAACATTATCACCTAAAACGTTTTGGACAGGTATAGAAGCAGTTGATGTCCAACCCAACAAAACTCAAAATTATTGGACTTTAAAAGACATAAATTGTAGACTTCAGGCAGAGTACATCTACATGAGTACTGAAGCATTTCTTTTTATCTCTTTGCAGATTGGCTAACTCTAGGCTGAGGTCATCTCTCACTTACAGAAGAGGCAACACACATCAGTATATTGAATTTTGCCGGTTATCAGTCCAAAAGAGACATGTCTCTTTTCAGGGAAAGTGGAAAATCAGATGTGTCACTTGCAATTCTGCCTAATGAGTGTCTTTTTCCCATTTTCCTGCAGGTCTACACCTGCAGCTGCAGCTGTCCCCGTCCAGCTGCTGCCAGTCCATAGTGTGTCAAGTCATCTAGAAATCAGACTCAGAATTTTCTTCTTATGTACTGGTCAACTTGTCATGGAGAGAACCCCATGAATCCTTAGGAGTGGACTGAGGTAGAGCTGGTGGAAAAGGCGGAGTAGGCACACCGGGAGTGAGTTACCTGTTCATTCATTTAATACTCCAGCTCACGTTAAACCAATTCTTGAATCAACTTGCTGATGAGGTGCTGATTGGCCTGCCCGGCCTTTTGGCCCAAACCTGCGTTGTCTAATATGGTAGCCACTGACTATATGTGGCTATGGTGTACTTGAACCTGGCTTGTCTGAACTGAGATGTGAAGAAGGTATGAAATACACATCATACTAAGACTTACTACAAAAATATGTAAAATAGCTCAGCAGTTTTTTCTTGATCATTTTCACTTAAGAGATTTGATGAAGCTGTGAATTCAACTTACATTGTACTTCCGCAACCCCCTGGATCAGTCTCTGTCACTCATATTTGGCTGCTAGAGATCTTCAAGGGTAGTCATTAAAATGCTGTGGTTTATTAACCATGACTTAAATAGAGAATTTAAAGCTTTGCACTTTAAAGCTTGACACATTTTTTAAGCTCTTTAATACAATTACAAGAGGCCAATACTTCTTTTACTTCCTCGGAGTTCTTCCAGTGCTGTGCTTTTCATAAAGGTCTTATAACTGCCTCTCGGTCCACCAAAGCTTTTCCTTTAAGAAGCAAAAACAAAAACAAAACAACTCTGCCCTGAAGAAATAGCTCTTGGGTTATTGTGTCCTGGTAGAGAATAAATGCTTGGGTAGAGGATATCAATAATATGTCAAAATGAGCTAAATTTTAAAAAGAGGCTTTTGGGAAATATCTAATTTTTTTATACAAAAAGTTTCCAGATAACTGTCATTCAATCTAAATTATGTAATGAGTGAAAAAATAGGGAATCCTCAAGCAACACTGTGCAAGCTGTGCAAGCTCCTTGCTCAGTTTCCTACAAAATGAAGGAGGTGAATCAGATGATTACCAAGATTCCCTTCAGCTCTGTCTTTGAACTATGACATTTAAGTTAAATACTTTAGGTGTGTTTGCAAAATTCTCTTTGATAAATTTCCTAAAACAGTCCAAAATCCTAAGGAATTGCTTACATTTTGTTCCTGTCTTTGAAGTCTTAACATCCACTAGATCATACTAGCTTTCTATTCTTGGTCATAAAATAGCCATAAATAGAAAAAGTCTTATCACTCAGAGGTTCTGCTGGCAATGCCAGCTTTGTGGAAACAGAAAGGCATTGAAATAATGGTCAAAGATAAATTCATTGAGATTCTTGATCAGTTCCAGGTCATTTATGAAATAATGCCATTCTCATCTTCCTCCATGATTTTAGCAGCTTCCACTATCTGAGACGATATCTCTTGCTTACTTTCTTTTTTCTCTCCCTACATGAACATCTATGCATAGTCAAATGTAGTTTTAGAAATTTAAGTTATCGTTTGAGGACATGGGATTAAAATGGTCTCATTCTCCTCTATTCAAAAGTATAGAGGTTGTTGTGATAGTGACTGTGACATTAGTTACAGTCAATTCAACATATCAATCTTTGCATCTTCTGTCTTGCAAAAGTTAACTTATTTTTTTGGTATCTGTCTCCTGGAACCATAGGTGTGTGCTTTCAGGAGAGAATAGAGGTTAAAAAAAAAAAAAAAAAAAAAAAAAAAAAACTATTCCTCTCTATTTATGTCCCACTCAAAACAATTGGGTCTGGAATAAGTTTATTTGAAGACCATGCCTATATTTTTCTCAAACTGAATGAGCCAGGCAAAATGCAAATCTCACCCAAGGCCCAGGTGTTTTACTTCATTCCTCATATAGAAAGAGTGTCATTACTAAAAGTAGAATATTTACTGGATGAAGACCACTCTACCTTTTGGATAAAATACCATCAACAATATAGAGCCAAGAAATGGTCAAATTTCTATTTTATTCATCATCAGAAAAACCACTTTTGTGCAGCAGTACACTTAAAGTCAGTGGTTCTAAAACTGTAGCTGACGTCACAGTCTCCTGGGGGGCTTGTTAAAATGCAGTGTGCTGGGCCTTACCCCCTGAGTTTCTGATTTAGCAAGTCTGGGGTGGGGCCCCAGAATTTGCTTTTCTAACACGTTTACAGCTAATGCTGATACTACTGGTCTGGGGAACCTCCTTTGAGAACTAGTCCCCTGAGGTGTCGTTGGAAAGGAGAATGTGAGTGTTTTACTTGATCAGTTCAAGGTCTGCAGCTGAAATGTTTTTGGAGGTGAAAAGTTCAATTCACAATCAAACACTAGAGCTGACCCCTAACCTATCCATCTCCTAGCTTGCCTGCTCTGGTGGGGCTGACAAGGTTGAGATGCAGGAGATACTACCTCAAACAATTGTACATAAGTGCAACTTCATCACCTATTTGAGGAAACAGCCTTGAAATCAGATTCTCCTCAGCAATCTTCATTGAAAATAGGCCAGTGCTGTGGATTGAATGTCCCCCCAAAACTCACTGAAGCTTAACCTCCATTGCAATAGTGCTAAGTGTGTAGGAAATTCAATTACGGTATTTGAAAGAGGGGGCCTTTGAGAGGTGACTGGATTGTGAGGACTTTGCCCTCATGAATAGATTAATCCATTCATGGAGTAATGAATTATCACAGGTGTGGTTCTGATGGCTTTATAAGGAGAGTGAGTGAGAAGGTTAGTTTGCTTGCTCTTGCGATTCTCATCATGTGATACCCTGTATCACCACGAGACCCTGTAGAGAGTTCCCACCCAGAAGAAAACCCTCATCAGATGCTCTGGACTGTGGACTACCCAGTCTCCAAAACTAAGAAATAAATCTTTTCTCTTTATTCATTACCCAGTTTCAGGTATTCTGTTATAAGCAAGAGAAATGGATTAATGCAGCTGGGAAACTCACCATGATTTTATTCTGACTCCCACACTGACACAAATCCTAGTTTTGTTTCTCTTTCCAGTAGTGGTATCTAAGAATCATCAGCAGAAACCCCTCAAGGATTCAGGTGACGGAAATAGTTAGACTGAGTCATAGTGCTAAGGTGAAGCCAAGCAGGACAGTTTCCTGCCCAGAAGAAAAAAAGTCTCTGAGCTACATGAATATGACAGGGATACACTTGTAATTCCTGAGTGCCTACCATGTACCTAGCATAGGTTTAATAGTATACTAACTAATGCATCTCGTGCAGGGCCTTGTATATATCAAGTCCTCAATAAACACCAAATGAATGAATGAATGATTAAATGAGTGAATAGATGATGTATAAAAATTAGTGCCACAATGTCTGCTACATTGTGTCACACAAGCCCAATGAACATGCTGAGTTAAAGTCAATAACTTAGCAATACTTACTTCAACTTCTGGCTTTACATCAGCATCCACACTTTGAAAAAAAGGCACAGATTGTGGTGTCTGCTCAGCTCACAGAAACTCTTCCAGTGGCTACCTCCAATTTATTTAGTGAATTTCAGTCTTCTTGGTCACAGAGTGGTCAACACCGATCAGAACATCTCATTTTCATGGCCACGGTGATGAGGCGAAGAGTTGGTCAGGTCACCCAGCAGGGCCAGGAAGAGTCTTCTCTGGGATATTTTAAACAAAATTTCCAAGGGAGATACTGCTTTTCTTTTCTTGCCACATTGCTTTTAGGCTATTACCCAGGCAGATGCCAACTAGGCAAATATATATATATGTGAGTCAGGAGTTAAAAGGAGACAGAAAGGTTGAGGCAAAAGGTGAAAATTTATGAGTGTTGCTTCTCTTCCCAAGTTTATATCTAGACTAAAGTTTCCAGCCACCCTTGCAATTTAATCTGATCATATGACTGAATTCTAGCCAGGGTCATATGAGAGAAAATGATGGGTGTCATTCCAGGCCTGACCCATAAAAATCTCTTGTGCCCGACCCTCCATACCCTTTCACCCTTCTCTGGCTTGTTGCAAACAGATATGACAACTTTGAAAGCAATGAGTTGAAGACAGCAGAACCAAAAAATGGAAGGAGACTACCTCTCCACAGAGTTGTCAACTGAGGAGCAGTTGACAACTTAGTTTGAATTTTACATCAGCTACAAATAAGCATTTATCATGCTTAATCTTTACGTATATTTGAATTGTTTGCTACAGTGGCCAGCATTATCTTAACTAATAAAGGAATTATTTGGTATATAAACTCTATTTAAAGCATGAGGTTATATGAACTCCTAGGGAATGGGTTTAGACAGGGAATAGAAGTGGTCTGAAGACTAATCCTTGAGGAACTTCAACATCTAAAAATCAGGAAAAGAAAGAAAATTAACAAAGGAACCTGAGAGGGAATATCTAAGCGGGTAGGAAAAAAGCACGGGGGCTGTGATGTTCTAGAAATAATGTGAAGGAAAGTGTTAGAGGAAAAATGACTGATGGGCTACATGCCAATTTCTGAGATCCTTTGTTTCTGTACCTCTTTTCTTCAGTTCTATGAGATGCTTCAGTATTCTTCCAATAAGTTTCCTATTTTCTTAAAGTAATTTCAGTTAGATTCCTGTCAACCAAGAGTCCTTAAGCACTCTCTTAGATGGCCCCTGTGACTCCTGCCTACCAGTATTCATGCCCTTGATAATTTTCCCCTCCCCTTGAGTATGGGCTGAACTTATTGATGTATTTCTAATAAATAGATTCTGCAGAAGTGACGGTATGTCACTTCTGAAATTAGGTTATAGGAAAAAAATGTGGTTTCCACCATGGGTGTACTCTCTCACGCTCTCTCTTGGATTCTTCATCCTGGGGAAAGCTATTGCTATGGTGTGAGGCAGCCTGTGGAGAGGCTCATGTGGCAAGCGACCGAGACCTGCCACCACCACATGAGGGAGCCTGAAATGGATCTTCCACCCCAGCTGATCCTTCAGATGAGACCTCATTTCCAGCCAACAACTTAAGTGAAACCATGAGAAAGATCTTGAGCCAAAACCACCAGCTCAGCCTTGTTCAGGTTTTTGACCTACTGAAACGGTGAGATAAATGTTATTTTCAGCCATTAAGTTTCTTGTTATGCAGTAATTGATAACTAGTGTATTGACTGATACATTTGATGAGCACAGAGAGAAAAATTTCTGTTAAGTATGCCTAAGTAGTAAACAGATTAAGGATATTCAACCATTTGTTCTATCCATTTAACCAATATTTTTAGATACATACTCTGACCCCAGCATTGATCTAGACATTGGATATATCAAGTTGAATGATACAAGGCAGGTATAAATAAAAAGATAACTTTAGATATGGATAAGTCCTATTAGGAAAATTAAAAATATGGTGTGATAGAGAATTGGGCTCCTCTTTTGGGAGGTCAAGGAAAGAAAGACTTCCTGAGAAAAGGTATTTGTGCTGAAAAGTAGTGTAGGAATGTCAGAGTAGAAAGTGAAAACAGGTTCAACACAAAGAATAAGACATTCCACAGACAAAGTGGGAGTTGGCTCAAGGGAGTGAGAGGCATCCACAGCAAGTTTAATGCAAAAGTAAGAAATACACACTTCACAGAGAAACTGCAGGCTGGCTTGAGAGAGTGAGAAGCAGCCCACTAAAGGCAGGTTTAACACAAAAAGGTAAGGTATAAACACCTCACAGGTGAAGTGTGGGCTGGCTGGCTCCAGGGAGAGTGAGCAATAGCTCCACCTGCTTCCTGGATTCTACTTTTATTGTTTGGCTATCTATATCTATATCTATATCTATATCTATATATATATATAAATATAGATATATCCGTGTTATCTAATGAATATTTAACTAAGGGGGTGGTTTCTGGTTACATAACAGTTTACATAACATAGCCTTGCACATGTTCAGTTGATGCCTTTGAAGCATGCTCTGGTCAAATTCTACTGAACACACTTAAAATATGCTAAGCACTCTCTAGCACCTCCAGTGAAAGGTCATTCATAGGATAAACTCCTTTCTACTGAACATGCTCAGCCACTGGGATTACATAAGTCTGCCTCCTGCAGTCTCAATCTCCATGTGTTGGTGCTGGAAATACGTGCAATAAGCAACAGTACCTCAGGACTCAGAGGAGGAGCTTGAGTTCTAGAGGAGTTGTTTGAGACTCATGGGAGTAGCCTGCAATCCAACCCCAGGGAAACTGAGCATCTCAGAAAGAGATAAGGACAGAGATTTCTAGGAGAAGAAATGATGAGTGTGAAGAACCTAGGGTGAGAATGAAGCTACCATGTTTGAGAAGTGCTAAAAAAAAAATCCAGTGTTACTACTGTGTTATCTTAGCAAAGGAAAGAGTATTTAAGGATGTGGTTGAAGAGGGTAGACCCTGCAAAACAAGTTAAGAAGTTTGGATTTTATTCTAAGGGACTTACATTCAAATAATGAACATTAATGTAGGGACAAGACAATTTTGAATTTAGATGGATTTTTTTTTTTTTTTTTTTTTTTTTTGTCGTTTTTTCGTGACCGGCACTCAGCCAGTGAGTGCACCGGTCATTCCTATACGGGATCCGAACCCGCGGCGGGAGCGTCGCCGCGCTCCCAGCGCAGCACTCTACTGAGTGCGCCACGGGCTCGGCCCTTAGATGGATTTTTTTTAAAGCAATAAACTGAAGGAATATGATAGAGTAACTAGGGTGCTAGGCTAGCATTCTGGATAGACTGGTCATGGAAAGCCTATGGAAGAAGCTGACCCTGATGGATGAAAAGCCAGAAATATAAAGAGCTGGGGAGAGAGGTGTTCCAGGGAGGAGCACATTCAAAGATTCTAAGGCAGGCATGAGTTTGGATTGTTTAAAAAACTAAAAAATGACCAGTACATCTAGAGCACAGTGAGCAAGGCAGAGAGCTACAAGATGAAGCTGAAGAAATTCAGACCACAATATAGACCTTGTAGACCAAGAGTTTGGGTTTTATTTGAAGAGCATCTGGAGTCTATTAAAGAATTTTAAGTAAAGAAGTGATATCTCATTTTTCTCAGGTTTAAAATATAATTAAATTAAATCAAATACATAGAAGTTTACTAAACATCTTCTGAGCTGTGGGCAAGGGAATTAAAAAGAAGTAATATGATTCCTGTCATTGAGTGGGCACATAGGGCAAGAGTGGAAATAGACTGGGGCACAAAACTAAATATATATGGGAGTTTGGAGGAGGAATGGATCCATTCATTCCATGCAAAGGCCTACGGAAGAGAAGACTTTTCCTCTGGATCTCAAAGGATAAGCATAGCTCTCTAGGTAGGCAAAGAAGGAAGAACCTTATAGGGAGTAGGAATATATGTAAGAACAGAGGTATTTGGCAGAGCTTGCACTATCTAGTGAGTGGATAGTCTATATTATTGAGTCCAAAGGGGAAAGGTGAAAAGAGGGAGATAAAGCTTCAGAGACAGGTCAAGACTTTCAAAGGTCTAGCTTTAAAATGTTCCTTTAAGACATAATGTCAAGAACTGCCACTCATTGTTCAATATAATAAACTTTTATGGAGAACCTACCATGGTCCATGCATTCTTTATCGTGTGATCCTATTTATGCCTCACTGCTGTGGATTGAATGTCCCACCACAGAACTCATTAAAACTTGATCCCCATTGTAACAGTGTTTAAGAGAGTAGGAAATCAGACTATGTCAGTGTTGAAAGGTGGAGCCTGTAAAAGGTGACTGGATCATGATAACCACACCCTTGTGAATGGATTAATCCATTTGTGGAGTAATGAATTAATGATTTCATGGGTTATCATGGGAGTGGCACTCATTGCTTTATAAGGAGAGCAAGTAAGCATGTTAAAGAGCTCTTGACATCTTTGTCACGTGCTTGCTGCATGACCACAGGACCCTGTTGAGACCTCCTACCAAGAAGAAGGCCCTCACTAGATGTACCTCCTAGACTGTGGACCTCCCAGCCTCCAAAACTGTAAGAAATAAATTTTGTTTCTTTATAAATTACCCACTTTCAAGAATTCTGTTATAAATGACAGAAATGGACTAATACAGAAAATTGGTGCAAAGTTGGTATTGCTAGTAATGAATACCTGAACATGTGGAAGCAGCTTTGGAACAGAAGCATTTGGAACAGCTTATGGACAGAAGCTGAAAGAATTTAGAAGAGTAGGCTAGAAAAAGTGTAGACCCTAGTGAGGGCTTAGAAGACAAGAAGATCAGGGAAAGTTTGGAACTTCATAGAGTCTGGTTAAATGGTGGTGACCAGAATGCTGACAGAAATATGGACAGTAAAGGCCATTCTGAGGAGGTCTGATGTAAATAAAAAGGAGTTTATTGGAAACTGGACTAAAGATCACCCTTATTATGAACTGGCAAAGAACTTGGCTGCATTGTATTTATGCACAAGGGTTCTATGAAATATGGAACTTAAAAGTGATGATCCCAGGTATTTGGCAAAACAAATTTTCAAGCAGCAAAGCATTCAGGTGCTATATGGCTACTTCTAATAGCTTACTCTGGATTTTGGGAGCAAAGACATGATGTAAAATCCCTTATAGTTAAAAGGGATTTAGAGGGTAAAAAACTGGAAAACTCTCAGCCAGGCCATGTAAAGAGTGAAAAAGTGTGTTCAGGAGAGGAAACCAAGGGTGTAGTATAGTGACCATCTGCTAAGGAGATCAGTAAAAAAAGAAGGGATCAGCAAGAGAATGGAAGAAAGACCCCAAAAAGCTTTTCAGAAATCTTCAAGGCTGCTCTCCCCCCCCCCCTCCCCCAGTCTCAAGCCCAGAGGCCTAGGAAGACAGAATGGTTTCAGAAAACAGGCTTGGGGCACCCTCCACAGGCTTGCTGCCCAGAGCCACTTCAGATGCTGTTCCCTGCACCTGGGCTGCTCCAGCTGCTCAAGCCATAGCTAAATTGGCCCTGCTGCTGGACCTGCCACTTTAGAAGATACAAGCTGGGAACTTTGGCAGTGTTCACATGGTGTTAGGTCTGTGGGCTCACAGAATGCCAGAACTGTGGAGGTATAGTACCCTCCACCCAGATTTCAAAGGATGCATTGACAAGCCTGGAAACCCAGAAAGAGATCTGTTGTAGGGGCAGAGTCATCACAAAAAGCCTCCACTGGAGCAATGTCATGCAGAAATGTGGGGTCAGAGTTGCAGCAGAGAATATCTTACCAGAACTATGACTAGAGGAGCCGTGGTAGTGGGACTACTTCTGAGATGTCAGAGTTGTTGAGCTATCAGCATGCAATGCCAGCCTGGAAGAGCTGAAGCATGACCTGAACCCAGAAAAGCTAAAGAGGCATGGCTTCCCAAGGACTTGGAGGCCCAGCCCCCACACCAGCATGCAGAGGATGGTGAACATGCAGTCAAGGTAGATTATTCTCCAGCTTTAATATTTAACACCTGTTCTTTTTTTTGGACATGCTTAGGATCTGTTACCCCTTCCTCTTGGCTCATTTCTCCATTTTGGAATAAGAATTTCTGTCTTATGCCAGTTCCCCCTACTATATCATAGAAAAGATAACTTGTTTTAATTTCACAAATGAGACTTTGGACTTTTTGAGTTGATACTGGGACAAGTTAAGACTTTGGGGCTATGGGAATGAAATGAATGTATTTATATGTGAGAAGGACATGAGTTTTGGGGTCAGGGGCAGAATGCTGTGTATTGAATGTTTCTCTAAAACCCATTGAAGCTTGACCTCCATTGTAGCAGTGTTAAGGGTGGGAAATCAGACTATGGCAGTGTTGAAAAGTGGGGCCTTCATGAGGTGATTGGATTGTGATGACTATGCCTTTGTGAATGGATTAATCCATTTGTGGAGTAATGGATTAATGGTTTAGTGGCTTGTCACAGGGGTGGCTTTATAAGAAGAGCAAGTGAGCACATGAAAAAGCTTTTGCCATTCTCACCATGTGTTTGCCTGCATCACCACAGGACCCTGTACAGAGTTCTCACCTCACCAGATGTGCCCCCTGGACCTCAAACTTCCCAGACTCCAAACTGTAAGAAATAAATTTTGTTTCTTTACAATTACCCAGTTTTAGGTATTCTGTTACAAGCAACAGAAAATGGAATAACACACTCACCTAAAAATTAATTTATAGGTAAATGTGAGTCTCCTAAAAGCAAGGTAATACACCTAAAGACTTACAGCTAGCAAGTGGCAGGCTGTGGAATCAAACCTATATTGTCTCTCTATAAGTACAGAGTGAGTTTTTTTGTCATTTGTTTGTTTGTTTGTTTGTTTGTTTGTTTTAATAAAGATGACCAGTAAGGGGATCTTAACCCTTGACTTGGTGTTGTCAGCACCACGCTCTCCAAGTGAGCTAACCGGCCATCCCTATATAGGGATCTGAACCCGTGGCCTTGGTATCATCAGCACCACACTCTCCAAGTGAGCCACAGACCGGCCCTCGGAGTGTGTTTGGAGACACCATGAGTGAAACTTTATGGATGCTGAAATGTTCATATGCAGTAGTAGTGGGAGAAATTGCTAAAGGCAGGTTGGAATCAGATTGAGAAAAGTCACTTTGAATACGAGGCTAAGGAGTTGTACTAAATCTTGAAGTAATAGGAATAAAGATTTTTGAGTGAAGAGGTGACATGATTGAAGTTGTTTCAGAAGGCTTTTTGGTGTCTGTTTATAATGTAGATTAGAGGGGAAAGAGACTGAAAGAAGAGAGGCCTGTCAAGGAGTTAGTTGAGGCACATGTGACACGGGTCTAAACTCAGTGATAACAGCAAAAGTGGAAGGAGAGAGAGAAACGAGAGAAAATCCCTCCAAGGAAGAATCAATAGGATTTGGTGGTGAATTTAATATAGGCAAGGGACAGGGAGGTTATAAAGAGAAAGCCTAAAGGATAAAAACAATGGTGCTACCACAAACAGGAACAGGGAGGGCAGGAGAAAGACCCAGTTTTAGGGAAATGGAGGAGAGAAAAGAGAAGATGGGTTTCATCTACATAAGTTGAATTGAAAGTAACAGCATTGAAAGTGAATGATGTATAGCTAAAGATTCAGAGGGGTCTTGGCCAGAAGTAAAGATTTGGGATTCATCTGCATAGAAGCAATTAAAATCCCAAGTCCATGAGTTTCTTAGGAAAGACAAAGAACAGCAGCATCTAACATCTACTCCCCACCTTGACCTTCCTAACCAAATTCCCATTTAATTTAGCTACACCCTATCTCCCTTGAGCCATGTGCTTCCCTTGAACTTGTTCCCAGATCCAGAAGGTAGATCCTGACTGGTCTAAGCCAACAATGGTCATTCCCATCTCTGTTAGGAATGTGCATGGAACACAAAACTAGACAATGAGATTGAGAAGTCAGCTGGGCGTCCATTTTCCTCTGGAAGTTGTTCTATCCCTGTCTTGACATGAAACCTGGAACTGCTCTGCCATCCCGAGCCTCTGCAAAGTCAGACTTCACTAGGCAAAAGCATCCTGTGATTCCACCAGGAACTAAACCTTGGGAAATAACTCAGATTCAGAGATCTGAAACAAAACCAGTGAAACACAGAGAAGGCTTGGTCAGAGCTAGGAAGGCAAAGAAAATCAAGTTAGGTCCTGAAGCCAAGGAGTCAGGGAACTGAAAAGAAGCTGGGGACTTGGGCAGAGCTTAAGGTGGGCTGGGGTGAAATACCCCAGAGGAGACAGAAGGAGCTAGACCCAGTAGGGAACGTTTGGTTAAAATAATCCCTTCTTAATAGCACGTGCAAAGAGCTGCTGTTAACAGGATTCCTGAGGTGATTCTAGGGTCAGTAAAAGTAGTTTCTGAACTATTAAACACATTCTCTTTTTTATAAGTAACATTCAGATCGGCTGGGCATGTCATTCCAAAGCCAGCTTCAATACACCTATTATTCAGATTCACCCTGTCCGTGTGAAAATATGGGTTGAAATGGACTTTGCGACTTGAAATTAAGTGTGATCACACTCTGCAGCCTAGAGAAACACTCCAATTCAAACCCCAATTATGAGAGGCTTTGAGCCATGGGGAGTTAGGAGTAGCACTGAGAAAAAGAGAAGGGATCCTTTCTCTGGGATTTTCCCTGTTTGCAGCCTGAATCCCACATGAATGTTCTTTCTCTTCTGTGACTCTTTTTTCCTACTTTCAGCATCCTCTGCACTTGTCTTTCACAGTTATCTCTCCCTTGAAGAGAGTATCTGAACCCTTGGGTGACAGTCACATGTGACTTCATGAGCTATTGAAATTAACTAAAACTTACTCTTTCCCAATAAATCTCCCCTGAGCCGACACACAGCAGCTGCGATTTCCTGGCCAAGGTATTAAGAAAAGCTGGCTGTGTTCCCAAATCTTGTTCATTGTGGGTCCCAAAGAATCCTCCGACACTGACAACAAAACATTCAAAGAAGAATTGTGTTCTTCTAAGCATGACTCTTTACTTAACCTGCCTTGAACACTTGGCACTTTGATTTCCCAGAAGCTTGGGCTGGGTTTGTTTTGGGAAAAGGTGACCAGAGACAGAGTTCAGAACATGATGATTAAATGCGAACATTGCTAGCTATTAGCCTAGATTTAAGACTTCAGAACATGCAAATAAAATTACTGAGGGTGGTTTTGGCAGTGGCTAATCAGGAGAGGTAATATTTGGTTGTAATGTGGGAGCACAGACATCTTTCCTGGTTTAATGCATTTGTGGGAGTTTGTTTCTTTTCCCAGCTTTTATTTCACTCCTGGTGGTGGTGCCTGGGGGGGAGGGATGGAAGGGGGATGGAGAGTTGATAGCTAGTACACAAAGTATTTACTGGCTAAAGATGCCTACATTTCTGCCAAAATTGTGTTTATTTGTTAAAAATATACTTCATTGTGTTGTTGCAAAACTAAATCCATCCCCAGCCCCCATGGAGACAGCGTGATTGGGTTTCAGGGTGAGGTGCCAGCAGTGCTTTCAGGGGCATTAATGTGCCAGCTGCTCCTCCAGCTTTCATTTTATTTCCAGTCCCTCAGTTGGTTTTACACTTTGTTTTTGTGTAAGGAAATCAGGATTAGAGGGCCTTTTGTTAGTGATGGGAGAGGGAGAGAAGTATCTCCTTTGAGCTCCATGCACACGGGCAGACTAGCAAGCAAGGCTCAAAGCTTTGATTTACTTCTTGTTCACTAAATTTTTCAAAAAGAGAGGATCCACCGCATCAGGCTACTCAGTTGGAAGTTTGTAAGGCAATGTATTTCGGGGGCTGGGGTTCCCAGACCACAATCTGCAGCCACCAAACCTTGAGCTCCATGCAGATAAAACATTCCCAAGCTGACAAGAGGTGTTTGCAGAAAGGAATGCCTCAATATCACATGATGGAAGCATTATCAGGTGACCCCTGTCTGAGGGCTGAACAGAGCATGTGGATTCCTACTTGATTCTTTGAAGGACTTAACATTATTTTACCTACTTGGAAATGCTGAAGTGCTACAAGTATGCAAAGTCCCTGTCATTTGTCATCTCTTCTGAGTGCAGTGACCTGCCGGACTGACTTCAGCCAGATTCTCCTCTGCTGAGCAAATCACCCAGCCTCTAAGGGAAAGAGTGGCCTCTTCTATTGAGCAACTCCTCTTACCGTGGAGTTGCTAAACACACACACACACACACACACACACACACACACACAGAAACGCACGCACATGCATGTGCATGCACACCCACGCACACCACAATGTATTTTTTTTTTTTTTTGGTTGATGTTTAAGACTGGAACAAAATTACTAAACAAAATTCCCCAATGAACACTCCTCTCTTTATTTTGAAAGACAGAGAAACACAAAGTGAAAAGGGAGACTCCCTTCTCTTCCCCATCCCCCTTGCAGCCCAGAATCAAAACACTCATTCTAAGGATGGTGCAGGGGTGGAAAAGTTCAAGAAAATCGGGCCTCGTCTATTTACTAGCTCTGTTAAGAAACTGTTTTTGTGCAGCGGCTGTTCCTCTTGCTTCTCAGGAAGCCCTGCCTGCAAGGGGGCTGGGGAATGGAGTGTGGCACTGGCAGGCAGGGGCTGGGGAGGGACCTCTAATGCATGTGAACCTCAAGAAAGATGGGCTTTGTTGCTCACGAAAGAGCAGAGATCCTGTTTCTGGGTAGCTGTTATCAGAAAGTGGTTTTCACCAAACACAATAGGACAGCAGAGTGTGTGTGTGTGTGTGTGTGTGTGTGTGTGTGTGTGTGTGTGTGTGTGTGTGTGTGTGTGTGTGTGTGTGTGTGTCTCAGTGGGAGGGGGAAGGATAGACCAGAAAGAGAAGATAAAGTCACAATCTACTCAACCTTTCATTCTGTATTTTTTTTTTTAAGTGTAGAAAAAGCTGAAAAATTTCAGCCAAATGAAAAGCAGTAAAGTGGTTGGGAAAGGCTTTATGACTAAGAGAGGATTGCGATGGAAAATATGTAAAAAGAGAAGTTAAACCAGCTGGCTTATTTAATTTTGGCTTCCCTCCCCTTTTCACATTTTTTTCTTCCTTCCCCTTAAACTAGGGGAAAATGTACTGTGTAAATATCCAGTGTTTTTCTTAGTGTTTAGCCCTAACAAAATTTTTCACAGGACTTAGTTTAGTGAATCTCTGGAAATTGGGCATGAACGTGACATTTCACCCCTGGGTCACAGGTCACTTCCTGTTCCATCTTGTAAGTAAAACTCTTACTATTCCATGGGTCTCCTGTGCCCAGGAGTTGGGGTGGGGTTGGGGGATGGGAGAGTGGAGTGGGGACTTGGGGGAGAGCTCAATGACTAGTCATTTCTTACATTATTTTATTGTTGGAACACTTCTCCCACCAACTAAATTTCAAAGCTCTATTCCAAAGTACATAAATGAATTAATACATTGCCCATTTATTAATTTATTCATGCATTCCATAAACTTCATTTAAGCACTGTCAATGTACTAGGCATTGTGTTAAGTGCTGAGAAAACAAAGATAACTAAAATATATTCCCTGCCTTGTCTGTCCTCAAACAAACAGGAGAGACAGATATCTACACCAATAATTACAGCAATTACAGTAAGTACTATGTAGAAATGGAACATGAAAAATGTAACTCTGCCTAGGGAGAGCTAGGAAGGCTTCCAGGAGGTGGTAATATTGGACCTGAGTTTTGCGAGCTAAGTAGGAACATTCCAGAAGGTCAGGGAGAGGAAGGGCATCCCAGGCGGAGAAAATTGCTATCGAAAAGACTTGTTTTCACTTTGGATAAGTGGGACAGTCTGCAATGTTGTACCCTGACCAGGATTCTGGAAACCTGGGACGAAAACTGAGTGGGATGGGATAAGATTGGCCCATGTGTTTTAGAGTTTGAAACTAAGAAGCCCCAGAAGGCAGCATCCAGAGATAAAGGTAGGCTTAATCCTAGTGGAAAATAACACCTACACATCATCCCAAAGGCACCAAGTATAAAGACATAAACCTGCAATAGGGAAGCAGCAACTAGAGGCAACTCAGGTTTGGGGGCTGTGAGGAGAGAGAGCTTGGAGAGGAGCCCTTGGACAGAGAAATTGGAGACTTTTAGAGGCAGCAGACGGTCCATCTGGGGTGGGGGACTGCAGTGTTAAAGGCACAGAAACTGTGTAGGCAGGCATGGAAGCAAGACAAAGCATACAATAGCCTGGGAATTATGGACAGTCAATATGACTGATGCCCGGACAATCAAAGAGGATGGTAGGAAAGAAGGAGTCAGTAGCTACATCACGAGGAGCCTGGGAAAGTGTGCTCAGTGGTCTGAGCCCCATCTTGCCAGCTGGGCTTTTCCAAAGGGTGGCATGGCTACCACTGGTAGTAACCAATGTGTTGTTGCATGGCATATAAATGATGTTTTAAAGTTTCTTAGCAGTTGTCACCATGATGAGTTGATCTGTAGGAAAAAAATGAGAATGCATTAAAAGAGGTGCTTCACAGACATAGCAAAAATTGAGAAAGTGGTTGCTAAATGACTGAAATTTAAATATGTTGAAAGTAGGCAGTGGGCAGCCTCTACAAACTTTTAGGCATTGGACTCTCAGAATGTTGTTCTTTGTGGGGTGGGAGAGATTAAAGACACTTGCTAATGGAGATTGTATGTATCTGCCAGAACCACAGCAGACTCTGTATATTTTCCAGGTTCATGTTTCAATGTAAACTCTAATTTAAATCCCAAAGCACTTAGACAATTCTTCAAGAACCTCCTTTTAACAATTTGAAAGACCCATGACTTTATTTTAATCCTGAGTAACTTGAGGTGTATGTTTACCTGAATAATTTTCGTAGAAATGTGCAGTGACCAAAATGACTTCCATGGTGTGGGTTAATAGAATAACAAACTGTGCCTATTGAATATTAGGTAAATGTGGGTTGTATTTTATTTGGTCAACTTTATTTACATAGACTCTAGTGTCTTTTGCGTATGTCTGATATGTTATCTATTAACCATGTTTTTTATTTCTATATTTCACAATGCTTTGACATCTTGGAGCCTTGAAGACCAAGAATGAACTGCACCTCCCAGGTTAGTTAATTCCTGGAGACAATAAAAAGCTTGTCTTCAAGCACATGGTTCATAAACAAACCAACTAATCCAGAGTTAATACGCCTTCTTTTATCAGGCTTCTGCAGTCCGAAGTCCTCCTGCCCTAAATCATCCCAAGGCCAGCTACTGCACAACTAGAGATCACCCATATAGCCCAGAGCCTGCCCAAACTACCTACACTATTCAATCCTAAGCCTGCTCAGCTGCCTACCCTGCCTCACCGATTTCTTCTGGTGAAAACCAAAGTAAAGGTGATTGCTCATCCTTCCCCTCACCTTCTATCTCCTGAGCAGTCCTGGTGCTTCCCCACATGGCCCTGTGTGACACAGCATGCCCTATCCTCTTGCAAACTATAAGCAATAAATACTTCTTTCAAAGGAAGTTGTCTACGTGTCTTTCACCTTACCGTACCTGATTAAAATCCTGGGTACATTTTACAACACATTAAAGAAACTCAATAAACAAAATATTTCTTAGATAAATTAATGAATGAATGAATAAATATCTCTACCTACTTAAAATGCAGCTCTCTTTTACCTTATTAAAATTGCTCTTACTGATCTTATGTGGTTAAAAGCCACTTATATTAACTATCTATGGACATCATACTCTCATGCAAACCAAGAAGAGAATTTGTGAGAAATTTGAGCCCAGAGTAACTTACACATTGCAAAACGACACCAAGAAATTATGGCCTGAAAGGCAGTGTTGTTTCTTGGTTCCAGGAAGAAATCCAAAGAGGGCTTTTCCCCAGCCAACACACCTATTTTGCTGTATCTTCCTATGTGAGAGGTTATTTTTCTATGCCAGGGTGGATTAACTGCTCTGACAAATAACCGTAAATTTCAATTACGTAAGATAATAAAAATGTATTTCTTAATCACCAAAATCCAATGCAGGTGTTCATAGTTGGACAGCTTTCCTGGCTGCCTCCATGAATCAGGAATTAAGGATTCTTCAATCTTGTGGTACTGCCATTTTTGAAAAGTAGCTTCTAAGGTCACTAGAGATGGGAAAATTCAGAAAAAGGCATATCACACACTTGCCCAGCTTTGGACATGAGTGCCAAACAAAATGTCTGCATATGTTCAATTGATCAGAAGTAGTCACATGACCCCCATAGATGCAAAAGGGCTAGAAAATACAGTCTCTGGCTGGGCTCCAATTCCCAGCAACCACTCTTCACTGGGAAAGAGGAACTCAAACATTTGGCACTTTTCCACCAGTTCAAGGTGTTTTATTCAGAATTGCATCCTGGTGATGGAGTAACTATGGGTTGGTCAAGTGATAATGTAAATCAGTGGTTCCTAACCTTTTAGGGATCAATAATCTGATAAGATTTATGAACTGTCTCCCAAGAAAAACACATAAGCATAATCACACACAATTTTTATGGACTTTCAGGGGGTTCATGAATTCCCTGAAACCCCTCTATTGAGATCATCAGAAAGTCATAGACCTATACCCTTGGTATAGTTGAAATTATGTATCCAGAGGTATGTTTTGAATAGTCTTGTAAATCGTGAACCACAGCCAATTTAACATAGGTTTTTAAAATCTGCTAGATTTCAGTGTAACTTATTTAATTAATTGCTAGAACTAAAGAGATCCAGAAAATCAGTAGTGTGCATCCAACTTTCAGATGCCAGTTTTGCACTGAGCAAAAATTCCTATCTCTACTACTGCAAAAGACTTTTTGTTGGTATCCTGCTCTGCATTTGTCACTCTCCAGTCCATTTCACATGACAACCAGGGTGGCATCTAAAAATTCAAGTTTTGTCATGTCACTTCCTCTTAAAATTTTTCAGTAGATAAAGACCCAAACTCTTGACCTGGCATTCAAGTCTCTGAGTAACTGACCCTGCCTGCTTCTCACACTGTGGGCTGCTTTGCTTTTAGTGCTCCTTCCCAAATGGCCTTTCTTTCCCTTCCTCCCACCTCAGGGCCTTTGCACATGCCTCTGCACTATCTTTAAATTGTCTTCCTGTCATTCTTTATATAGTGGACTGACACTCTTCCTTCAGATCTCAGCTTCACTGTCATTTCCTCAGGGGAGCCTTTACAGAAACACAAAATCAATAGATCTTATCTTCTTAGAGCACTCTTTAAGTTTTCTGCTGGTGTTTATCATGATTGGTAACAACATGTTTGTATGATTATTTGATTTGCCTGGGTCCCACTCCCACTAAAAGGTAAGGCCCATGAGGGCAGAAACTTAGCACCTAGTGCCTCAACTCAGTACCTGGCTTAATGCATGGAAGATAGAGGGCACTCAATATTTGCTGAATGGATGAATGAACGAATGAATGAGTGAATGTTGCCTACACTTTACACTATATCTTAAAGGCAGGGGGAGCTAAGTAATAAAGGGTTTTGAAACCAAATTGCTTTCTAATTCTGAGAAGTAAATAGAATAACAAAGTCAGGGTTTGGTGTGATTTTAAGGAACTTCACAGTTACACGACTTTCACTCTACTGCACAGCAACCTCTGCTCTTAGATAACTTCCAATTTAAGTAAAAACAAGCAGTAAAACATACATTCATCATTATTTTGTATTATCACAAGGAGAAGGGCTCATTGATGGAGTAAGGGCAGAGGCAGAAGACAGTTGTAAAAAGAATTGGTAAGTAGGAGACGACTGGACTAATCCAGGACGACTTCCTAGAGGAGACAGTCAGTGGGTTATAGTTTGAAGGTCTCTTCACGACACTCCTTTTTTGAAATATATTTGGTACCCTGAGCACCAACAAAATATTTTTCTGCAAATCTTACTCCTCAGCTTTTCTATTTTGCTGTCACAAGGATGAAGCTATAAATTATAAGAAAGGCTGGCAAAGTATGGGTCAGGCCGGCATTTTAGTCCTCCAGCAGAGAACAAGACATTGAACAGTCGTGTCTCAACTGTTTTTTGGTAGAGCGTATTATTTTTCCAAATATTCAGAGTCTTTCCATGAGGGATGCTTTCACATTCCTATCAGCTTGGCCATGTGATTTCCTTTGGCAAATGACTTGGAGTGGAAGTGACATGCCCAGAAGCTTTGAGAACCACTGTTAAGAGTCCACTGCTTCTCTCTTTTCCCCCTGACACAGGCTGATCAGACCCCCAGATGGAGCTCTTCTAACAACCCAGATCCCAAAGTGAAAAGGATGAGGGACAGAGCCACAAGTGACCTACAGTCAACATGTAAGATGGGAAAAGAATAGCTGTTCCTCTTGTAAGGCACTGAGATCTGAGAGTCATTTGTTTTTGCAGCACAACCCAGCAAAAGACTGATACACTTTCCTTCACAAAAACTGTATCTAATTGAATGCGAATTTTGAGCTATATACCTAATGAAAGAACAGTCCCTTCCCATTAGGGTGGGCCATCCTTCATTTTTTATCCAAGTGCACAGCTTCAGGAAGGAGCAAGTGCAAGAATTCTAAAGCACTGAAGCCAGTGGATCCTGCCTTTGGTAACTTGAATGATGCTGAAGCCCACTTGCCCTGCAGCTCTCTGCAGCATTTGCCAGGAGGATCCCATTTTAGAAGAGGAAAACTAACCATCAATTCCTGTCAACTAGAAGGGGACTTCCTTTCCTGGGAATGAAAATAAATGGGAAAAAAAAGGAGCTTTATCTGCTGACTTAGACTGAAACAAGAAAAGTCAGAGCTCATCGTAATATCATTTTTAATAGTAATGTCTCATAAAGAAATATAAAAGAAACTTATTAAAGACAAGAATAGTTCCTACAAACTATTTGCTAAGTTTATGAAGTTGAATAATTCACATTGGCTAAGTTCTTACTTAACATTCTTCCCTCCTGCTGTCTTTCTCCCAGCCCTGCTCTGTTTTGCTTCTTTGTATTTCTTCCTTTTCCTTGCCCCAAATCTACTCATAGCCGTCTTTGAAAGATGCAGAGTTCAACATACACTTATCTCTAGGAGTTTAGTCCGTAACTCTAAAACATGAAAAACAACTTGCTTAACCCAAAACTTCCAAAGCTTGAAAAATCCTCTAAAAACTACTTGAAATTTGAGGGGTTTTGACACTTTCTTTTAAGTATACCAAGGTGTATTCCCATTTCCCCCAGGGCTGGCTGGTCATGAACAACTTCAATCCAACTGCATGAGCTTTCCTTGATGCCTTCTAGGACCATAAATTCCATTTTCATGTACCGCTTGCAGATTAAAAGTACTGAATATCTTACTGAAGAGCCTTTTTGTCATGAACTTTCTATTCCAAGGTCGATTCCAGTTAAACACCCCCTCCTACCACATTACTCTTGAATTTAAATTGTGGTGCACATTACCAATTATTACTCCGATTTGCAAGCAATATTGCCCTTCCCCTAAATGTGCTGAGTCTTTAAAATGCTCAATAAAAGGTGCATGTACAAAGCAAGGCTTACCATTTAATCACTAAAGTCATTTTGGGGAAGTTGAACATTGAAACAGAATGCAGGCAACTCAGTGTTCAGTCCCTGAAACACATTTAAACCAGAAATAGGAGCAGTTAGATTTATGTGCCATGGTGTCTGAATTTGCAAAGGTTTTCTGGTAATTGGAGGAGTTATATTAAGTTACTCTCAGCAAATATTTTTCTTTATTTTTGTAGTTGTGTGATAGAATGAAAGGGCCCTGGATGAGAAGTTAGAAAAGTAGATTAGAAAGTGCTAAAAGGGTTTTATATACAATATTTTTGAAACCTAACAGAAAATGTAAACAGTTTTCAACTTTATGATCATGAATATGACGAACTACTCTTTGTTCTGAATTGTTCTAGTCCAGCGTACAATGTTTATAATCAGATTGATCTGCATGAGAATTCAAAGCCAATTATGTATACATACAGAAGAGAGCTGATTTTCCATAATGGCTCTATCATTTACAACCAGGCAAAGAAAGGGAGTATTGCAAAATGCACCATTCCATCAATTAAACAATACATGAAGCACGTAATGATGGTAATTCCTAGGTGTGTCAACCAAGAAACAGGCAAGCTGGTTGTTAAGTTGCCTTGCTGTAAGAATAATGATTGTATGAGTGCTTCACTAGATCATTTCCTCTCCCAGTGCAAACACTGAAGAGAAACAAAGTGGAATTCCTGAGCTCGCTCTTTTCTTGAAAGCCAGATGCCAAATAAGTAAGTCAGTATCTTAGGGTATCTGTGCTATAAAAAACACAAAATACCCCATTTGTGATTTTAGAAAGTACCAAGTCACTGAAAGTTAGAACTAAGTGGAACTTTTAGGTATCTTGTAGTTCATTCCTTTCATTTTAACAATGTGGATACTGAGGCCTAGAGAGACAGAGTAACTTGCTCAACATCACAAATCTAGCAACAACAAACATATGTAGAAAGAACTTTGCCCTAATACGTCAACTCCTAGACCAGAGCTTTCCTCTCTGCCATGTCACTTGCAAACCAAACACCATTTTTCAAATCTGAGCACAGAAGTAACCAGCATAAAATGTGAACCTTTCAATTACAATTCAAAACAATAAAATATCTCTTTGAAGTTTTAAATCTAATAGCAATAATGAAAACAAAGTCCTACTAAAGTAGCTCAAAGCATTTTCTTTCCCCCACCCTTCCCCTTGTACTATGAGAAAAAAAGACTTGCTGCTCCTATATCAAGCTACCAAGAGAACTCCATAAATTATTTTCTCCTCAGAGTAACCTTGAATTGTTCTCACGCATTCTGAGTTACTCCTCAAAGGTGAAGGATTATATGTGATGCACGCAAAAAAGACAGCTTTACAGTAAAATTTTTTCTAAACCAGAGATGCTTACCTAATTTGATTTTTTTTCTTTGAGTCAATTTTAGGACATTTGCTTTCCTATTATTAAATCTGTACTACTGCAACTATAAATATGTACATCATCTGACTACAAAATAAAAAACTGAGTCTTGTAAACACCCAAGAGAATTCAGACATACAAAAAATTGCTGTTAGGTCAAGTAGCCACCTCAAGAGACTACAACTCAATACTGCCACACTTCAATGCAATTTTTGTTGTTCATGTATTATATATTTGCTTTTTGAAAACTGCCTTCAGAGCAATGAATTTACATGATTAAATTTAATCTTATTATTATAGCCACATCCTGTGTTTCATTCACCAAAGGCCTATCGCTTTTTTCATCACCCATATTTTTCTTCGGACTCAGCTCCTGATTATTTCTTCCTATTAAAAAAAATGGTATTTGTCTTAAAAGGGCAAAGATCTGTTAACAGCAAAGATCATTTGGAAAGAATATTAATCAGGCTCTTTAAAATACTTCAAAGAAAGTTTGATTAGCTATGGCAAGAACATTGGAATAAGCACATGGCCTTCCAGTATTTGGTACAGGAAGAGACTGCTTTCATCAGTATGAACACATTCTGGCACCCTTCTTAAACATCAGTCTTTTTGACTTGAATAACCCACGTTGTATAGCGTGTGCCTCCATGAGTGTATCACTAAAAATTTCCTTAAGGTAGTTTGAAGCTAAACCTGAAAAAAGTCCTGCTACATGTCCTAGATTATTATTTCTCTTATTTCTTACAGAAAAAGCATAGAAACATTGAAGCCATAATGATTTTCATCTGCTCAACGAAACAACAGTGCCAACAAATCTTAACTTATTAATGCCTGAAATACGAATATTGAAACATGTACTGGTGTGTGTGTGTGTGTGTGTGTGTGTGTGTGTGTGTGTGTGTGTGTGTGTGTGTGTGTGTGCATATGAATGGGGGTGGAGGGCAGTTATCTACGATTTCATTATTCTTGGTAAAAAAGTTTCTTCAACCTGCTGCAAGACAGTCATCCTAACTAACCTGCTCTGGAGCCCTTTGGAGCATTTAGGGAAGAAAGAAGTCCCTCCATTTCCCCCTTTGCCACTGGATTAGAGCCCTCTTACTGCTTCCAAATACCCTGACTCAGCAGAGGCTGCAATATCACAACCTCTTTCATGAGTAGGTTGCCCTCCACCTGGAGCTAGGGCTGCTGTTTGAATAGGAGAGGAAAAGCTATGATCATTGTGTTATTCAGTTTTCTGTTGCTGATAACAGAATACCTGAAACTGGGTAATTTGTAAAGAAACAAAATTTATTTCTTACAGTTTTGGAGGCTGGGAAGTCCAATGTCCACAGGGCACATCCATGGAGGACCTTCTTCTTGGTGGGGGCTCCATACAGAGTCCTGAGACATTACATGGCAAGGATGGCAAGAGCTAGAGAGCTAGCCTTCTCACTTGCTATCCTTATAAAACCATCAGAACCATGCCCATGACAACTCATTAAACCATCAACTTATTACTCCATGAATGGTTCAATCCATTCACAAGGGCACAGTCCCCATGATCCAATCACCTCTTAAAGGCCCCATCTTCCACCAACATATTGGGGCTTAAGTTCCAACATGAGCTTGGGGGAGACATTCAGACCACAGCAAGCACCACATGACAAAGAATATTTCTCATTTTTTCTTAAAACTTCACCCTGATAAACCAGGAAAAAGAAATGAGACACAGGAATATGGACCCATACACCAAGTTGGTAGGCAATAGAGTGTATAAGAGAGGTTATCTGGTGGCATCCTAGAGCTATTCTAGTTGAGTTTGAATTCTGGCTCTGAGCTTCCTTTGCAAACTTAGACAAGATCCATAAATTCTATGCACATCAGTTTTATCATCTATAAAATGGGAATCATAGTGCCTGCATTACAGTTATTATGTCATAGAGTTATTAGAATAGTGCCTGGCACATGGTGAACACTCAATCATTACAAACGACTATTAATTATTGAGGGGTTATTGTGTTTCCAAGTGCCCAGGAGTTTTTTACTTTCCAAAGTTTTCTACTTTCCAAAGTGAAATCAAATTTCAACTAGCTATTGAATGATGAATGGGTTTTCTTTCTTTGGTTAGCACAATCATTAGTTGATAGTACATATAAATAAATAAGTAATTTTGATTTTTTGTAATGGTAAATTGTACATTCTTAGGTACACATGCACATTCTTTGAATATAAAAAATGAAAATTTCACAATCAGGAAAACAAATTTATAGCCTTCACTTATCCCCTCTACACCTGCATTCTTTCATTCTTCAGTGTCAGCCAAGATAACTCACATCCTAAGAGAAAAGAGAGCACAGAAACCACAAGTCATGACAACCCATTCTGCCCAAGATCTAAGCATGGTTATTGAGCTAATATATGCTCTATGGCAGTGAAGAGCATCATACACCATTCCCAGGGAGCCAGAATCATGACAGCAATTGTGAAATGTTGATGACCTTGCTGGAGATCAAGAGTGAAACCAATGCCAGGTACTTCCAGAGCTGTCATAGAAGAAGTGTAGGGCCTATTTAAGGAATGTGGCTTGGATTGAGATGCCTCATCCTTCTGTAAATGAAAAGGCAGTGGTTTTACTTTTCAACCTCTTTGGTGGCTTTCTTCAAGCTGTCTCAGCTCAGGAGTCTGGATATAATTTCAGATATTTTTCATTTGTGTCACAAGCCCCCCAGGAGCAATAGGAATTCAGGCCCAGGAGCTAATGCTAAATTGTAGCAATGTCCAAATTATCTACTCTACTGGAAAGCCCACTTGAAACCAGATTTTTAAAAGAAATAGAATTTTTGGAAAGGACCCACATCCTTTTTTGCATCACCAGGAAAACAGCTTGTCTGCAAGCCCTTAATAAGAAAAAGGCCTCACGGATTAATTTCCCTTAAGCAAATAACATTACTGGTATTTCAACTCCATAAGCAATTCAACTGCAACAAATAAACTAAAATAATGATAACAATAATATTATAATAACCACACACTATTGCATTACCAATGTCTTTCTTTCATGCAGTACTTTAAAAGTGCTTTCTTAATACAAGCTCTTTAACTTCCCATCCCTACCCTTGTTTCCCACCAACTGTGATAAGAAATCACTCTCAACAACTCTGAGAAATGGCCAGTGGGATTATTTTGAAGGACATAATTGCAGCTACTGAGAAAGAGACTCAGTGTAATTGAAACTAAGTTAGGATAAAATTGTTTTCAGGAGATTGATAATTGTACCTTGGGCTTTAAAATAACCAAATTTATGCCAGTAACCTCACCCAGACCAAGGGCGGGTACATTCCCATACATCTGTCAAAATACACAGTGTTTTGGTATATTTTGGAGTGTGGCCAATCAGTTCTTTTTCCTCCCACACTGGCACACAATCGTATTTATCTAAGTGCACGTGACAGCACTTACAAGGGCTGCAAACTTCTATTGAGAAAATTAACCTGTGTGCCATTGTTCAAACACTGCTTCCTCCCCCTGGGAAGTGTCTTCTTGACTGCTTTCTCATCCAAATTGCTTTATCCCTTAATTGAATTCTTTTAATGCAATCTAAACTAGACTGCTAGTGCTTGTCAATATCCATATTCCCCTTTTCTTCCCAGGCACAGAGCTAGAATATATTTTTCAGCCTCTCTTGTGGTTGGGTGGTGTCTGTGACTGAGATCTTGCCAACGGAAAACGGGCAAACATGATGGGCATCATTTTCAGTCTTGGGCCATAGGAACCTTCACCTGTGATCCTTGCTGTCTTTCCCTAGCTGAATATAGAAGACTCTAAGGATTTAGAGTAGGTGGTAGAGCCATTAGTTGGAAGAACCTGGATCCCTGGATGACTATGTGGAATAGACTCTGTCATTCCACATTGAAATTTCACATTGAATTATGATGTGAGCAAAAAGTAAATCTTCTTGTGTTAAGACATTGAAGTTTGGGGTTTTATCTGTTAGAGTCACTAGCATTGCTTACTTTATCAAATAGTTATTTTCTCACTAGCTTCTCTCTCCTTTGTAGCGTCATCTCAACTTTTCTTTCTTTTCTTCCTGTCTTTCATTATTCTGCGAAGAATTACTGTGTGCCCAATGCATGTGCTAGAAAGAGAGCATAACGCACTGTAACTATGTTCAAAGTAGCACAAATGAACAGCCCATCACCTTACAATTTGAAAAGCATGATAATTTAGATCTACTAATTCTTTCCGAGAGAGGTCAGCAAACTGCTATCTGGCCTGTTTTTGTAAATGAAGTATTATGGAAACACAGCCATGCAAACTCATTTACATCATATCAATGGTAGCTTTCATACTATACTGGCCCACAAAGCCTAAAATATTTACTATCTAGCCCTTTACAGAAAAAGTTTGTTGGCTCCTGCTCTAAAAGATTTTGGAAATGATTCTCAAAGGAGGTGACACATGAGGTGGGTTTTGGTAAAGTTCACTATGATAAAAAAAGAATAAGGAAGAGTTCCAGGGAGGGACAACAATAGCTAAGCAAAAAGTATGTAAATCTAAAGGTTATTCAGACAGTACTGAGAAAACAGAGGGCACAGTGATCCTCCCTCTCAGATCATCATGCATTAACCAGAAATGAGCAACTGGAAGAACCATACAGAGAGGAGATACTTTAAAACAAGCAAACTGATACAGCCCAGTGAAGACCCATCTGCCACTGGAAGCCTCCCTCCACAGGCTCCTGAGCCATGGGTCGGGGGGGAGTGCCACGGGCCTCAGCCATGCCCCCCTGCCTTGCACAACCAGGCCAGCAAAGGAGCCACCCATGGGCCAGCTCCCGCCCCATCCCCTCCCCCTCTACCTACCCCCCACTCTGCTACATCTTAGAATGTAAAGTAATAATGATAATAATAATAATAAATAAATAAAACAAAATTTGTTGACTGCAGACTCCTAATTCTGTCTAGATACCAAGTTTTAATGTCTATTATTATCAACACTAAATATCATTAAGTTCAATTGTAGATAAATGAGCTGCATATTTTCATCCATCACTTCATAGGACAGATCAGTAAGATCTCCTAGAGAATGATGAATAGAGAAGTGTGACTCTGGGATGGACTTTACTCATCAATTCTGTAAAAATCGCTCTGATCATTAAAAGAGTAAGCTGTATACTACAATAGAAAAAAAGATGAAATTCTAATAGCAAAAACAAAGTGCTCCTTGTCTTAGTCTGCTTGGGCCGCCATAACAAAATACCATAGACTGGGTGGCTTAAACAGCAGACATTTATTTTCTAACAATTCTGGAGGCTGGAAGTCCGAGATCAGGATGCCAATGTGGTTGCTTTCTGGGGAGGGCTCTCTTCCTATCTTGTAGACGGCTGCCTTCTCACTACGTCTTCACATGGCAAGGAGAGACAGGAAGCTCCGAGGTCTCTTCCTTCCATTACGGGGCCCCACCCTGATGACTTTATCTAAACCTAATCACCTCTGAAAGGCCCCACCTTCAAATACCACCACATTGGAGGGCTAGAGCCTCAACATATGAATTTTGGGGGCAAACCACTCAGTCCAAAGCACTACTCAAAGAATAAATTCAGATTTTCAACAAACATACAAATATTTATTCATTCAATGTATTCTTTGAGTACCTGTTATGTGTTAGGCACTCTTTAAATTTGGGGATGCAACAGTGGACAAAACAGATAAGGCTTCTCCTCTCTCGGGGTTTACTTTTTAGTGGCAAGAGACAAACAACAGGTAGACAAATAACTGAGCAGGATAATTTTAAACTTTTATAAATGGCATAAAGTTAGAGACTGGGCTCCTTTAGCAACTCAGAGGAGACCTCACGAGGAGGTGGCCTATGAAATTACACTGGAATCATACCAAGGAGCCAGCTGTGCGAAGATTTTGGGATAGAGCAATCTAAGCATAAGAACAAGCAAGGGTAAAATTTTCAAGGCAGAAAAGAGTTTGCCCATTTGAGAAACTAAAATAAGGTCTGTGTGGCTGCAGCACTGAGAGGTCAGGGAAGAGCGCAGGATGAGGTTAGGGGGTAGCGAGGGAAAAATCCACTCACAGAGAAACTTGCAGACATTAACCTCAGCCTCACTGGCCATAAGAAGTGTTCGAAGGAATAATTTTTTAAAACTATCAAACTTACTTTTAAATTTTTTTTTTTTTTAAATTTGGGTGTGGTTTGAGGAAACGGTATCTCTTCTAGTGCTGGTCAAGGTGTATTTTGGCACAAATCTTCTTGAGGAAGAGGGCATACTGGTCATATATTTATCAAGACTTTAGAATGCACATGATCTTGACCCAGCAATTCCTGTTCTAAGAAATCATTCCGAAGAAATCCTAAATGTCTCTCTTCATTTTTTGTAGTGTTATCTATTGATAGAGTTTGGATGTGTTGTCTCCCCAAAACTCATGTGGCAATCTGATCCCCAATGTGGCAGTGTTGGGAGCTGTTTGAGTCAGGGGAGCAGATCGCTCACAAATGGATTAATGCTCTCCCCGAGGGGGAGGATCTTAGTGAGTCCTTGCTCTATTAGTTTCCCCGAAAGCTGGTTGTTTTATTTCCACCACGAGTAGAAGCAGCCTGAGGCCTGCACCAGATGCAGCTGTCCCAGAATCATAAGCCAAATAAACCTCTGTTCCTTATAAATTACCCAGTCTCGGGTATTTTGTTAGAGCAACACAAAAACAGACTAATGCATCTATTATATGTTTTGTAATAATAAACTTCCTAAAGAGTAGATGTTTGTCATCACCTTGAAGGCTTGCAACCTGCTGAAAATAATTCCTTACAGACTAAGAAAATATAGAAAAAGTTGCAGACTTAACAGTGCTATAGACTGAATGCGTGGTGTCACCCCCAAATTCATGTATTGAAATCCTAATTCCAGATGTGACGGGATTAGGAAGTGGGGGCGTTGGTAGGCGATTAGGTCATGAGAGAAAAGCCCTCATAAATGGGATTAGCACCCTTGTAAAAGAGACTCAGCAGAGCTCCCTCGCCCCTTTTGCCATGTAAAGATAGAGCAAGAACAAGGAAGTGGGCCCTCACTAAACACTGAATCTGCCAGCTTCTTCATTGATCTTGGACTTCCCAGCCTCCAAAGCTGTGAGAAATAAATTTCTCTTGTTTATGAGCCACACAGTCTATGTAACATAACGTTGTCAATAGAGATTTGACAGTAAGGTATCAATACACTTTGATAGAGTTCTACTTCTGGGTAAGATGCACAAAGACACAAAAAGACTTTTACACTTCTAGTAACAGTAAGAAAAACCTGGACAAGATAAAAATTATACTTTTCTCTGAGACTAGCAAGGAGTGTCAGATGCAAGGAGGTCTAGATGAATTGAATATCAGAGACAAGCAATTAATCCCTTTTTAGACAAGGAGGAGAGTATGCTAGTTCCCATAGCTGAGGGTAGGTACCTGGCTTGGATCTGAATGGATGGAGGAATCAGTTCGTTGTAGCTTTGGAGGCTTTGAGTAAAGGAGAAGAAATCAACCAACTCTTATTCAACAGTGAATGCTGACAGGGAAGACTGATAGAGCCCCAGGTGAAATGCTAACTGCTCAGCCTGCTCATGCTCTCTTCTGCCTCAAACCCCAAATTATAGCACAAAGGAGACAGTAGACAAGAGGATGGAAAAAAGAACAAATTCACCTAGGCTCTCACATTTCCATGATGTTTGAATTCCAAGGACATGGCAGATTTGGATTCTGAGCTAAAATTACAGACTAACCTCCTCCCAGTTCACATATTGATATGGTCAAAAAGTCTGTGAAGGAGTTTGGGAGTGTGGTTAATCACAGGTGAATTCAACATACCAGCTCAGCCCCACTCTAGGAGATAGCTAAAGGATTAGTACCTCACCTTCACCAAAATACAGAATAAGTTACACTCTTTGGATAATAAACAAAACAAAAGATAATGTACTTCAGTCTCCAATGTTCCTTTACACATAATATCCAGAATACAATAAAAAAAAATGAGATATGCAAAAAACAGGCAAATGTGACCTTATTAAAGATAAAATATATTCTGTATCATCAGACCAACAGATGATCCAGCTGTTGGGATTAGCAGACAAAGATTTTTAAATGACTATTATAAATATATCAAGGAATTTACAGGAAAATACAGATATAATGAATGAAGAGACAGAGTTTTTTAGCAAATGAATAAAAGCACTAAAAAAGGACCAAATGTAAAATTATAGGACTAAAACAACAGTATCTAATAAAAATTTATTAAATGGGTTTAATAGCAGTATGTTAATCACAAATATGTACTGTTCAGAGCTCCTACTGTGGAGATCTGAGCAAAATTGACTGTTTCTCTGGTTCTATCATAGCATTCACACCAAAACCAAGCTGTCATAGGTCGCTTCCAGCCAATGGCCAAGCATAACAAGGGTATTAATCCAAGCTCATTCCTGTGAGCTGTTTAAATTCTCCAGTGGGGGACTTTGGATTGAGAAATTCCCATCAGTCTGGAAGAACTTTTTTTAGACCTGAGCAACAGTCCTGGACTTTTCCTACATAATCCTCCTTCCTTCTCCTTCTCCTTTACAGGTATCAAACTTTACTCACGGTCTGAAGGTTCTCTCTTCTTCCTTCTGCTTCCTAATCCTTTATCCTTCACAGACATTTTGCCCAATATATTTTTTGGAAGTCAAATTCCATCTCTGCATCTGCTTGTCAGTGAATCCCAACTAGTACACGAAGCTTGTACGCTTCAGAAGAAAGCATCTATGAACTTTAAAATAAGTCAGTAGAGAGTATCTAGTCTGAGTTTCAGAGAGGAAAATGATTTAAAGAAAAAGAAAAAAGAAAAGAGAGCTCATCAATGTCCCAAGGGATTAAATCAAATGGTCCAATGCAATTGAAGTCTCAGAGGGAGAGGAGTGAGAGAAAATTCTTGAAGAGATTATGGCTGAACAATTTTCACATAGGATTAGAAATATTTACCCTGGGATCCAAAAAACTCAATAAATATGAAGCAAAATGAACACAAGTAAAACAACAGTGAAGTCCATATGGTCAAATTGTTGAAAACAAAGAGAAAAATTTTATATGCAACAGGTGAAGAAGAGATACTGTGTAGAGAACAATGATGGAGATGTTGGCTGACTTTTCATCAAAATCAATACAGGCCAGGGTAAAGGACAGACTTCCTTGAGGTACCAAAGAAGGGGAATTATAAATCTGCAGTTTTATAACCAGCAAAGGTGTCCTTTAACTGTGGGAATGAGGTGGAGATGTTCTCAGATTGTCAAGGCTGAGGGAGGTTATTGCCAGCAGATCCACACTATGGAGGATGCTAAAAGAGGTTCTTCAGATTCAGGAGAATGGTGGACGATAAAGGCTCAGATCTACAGGAAACACTAGAGAGCACCAGAGTGGTAAGTGTAGAAAGTGTTTCTTTTTTCTTTCCTTCTCAAAAATCTTGGTGACAAGTTGACTGTTTAAAGTAAAAATGGCGGCAATACGTTGTAGGGTTTGTATCATGCATAGAAGTAAAATGTATGAGGATCGTGGCACCCGGGGCTGGAGAGGATGGATGGAGGTATACTGTTATAGGACTGTTGCCTTATGTGTGAGGTAGCATCATGATTTCAGAGCAGGCAGTGGTGGGGTGGGTTGTATATTGGGACCCTATAGCAAGTCTGATCCACAGTAGGAAATATTTTATATTGCTACCCGGTGCACATGTTCTCCACAACACTTGCATACACACAAACATATATATGACAGAAAAAAATTTTCAAAGCAATACTTATGATTACTAAGGATAATAAAAAATTTCTATTCTATTTCATCTTTTAATACCAAGCATGACCAACTGGATCAATCTCACTACTAAACTCCTGGACTGGATCACAACTTGCAATTGGAAAAACACTTTTCTGTAGCATCTTCTATGTATCAGATCGTTTACTTTTCAATTTTTTAAAAAAATTTACCTCTGTTACTTAATTGATTTTTACCAAAAATTCCAGGCAGATGATAAGTTATCCCCATTTTAGAAGTGAGAAAACAGACTTGGAAAAATTAACTAACATTCTCAAGATCATAATTCTAGTAAGTGGAAAAGGAGAATTTCAATTTAGATCTAAATACAGTCATGTGTTGCACAACAACATTTCGGTCAGTGATGGATCACGTATATGATGGTGGTAACCTAAGATTATAACCAGTATTTTTACTTAGATTTTCTAATGTTAAGACATGTTTAGATACACAAATGCCATTGTGTTACAATTGCCTACAGTATTCAGTACATGCTATACAGGTTTGAAGCCTAGCAGCAATAGACTACACCATATAGTGTAGATGTGTAGTAGGCTATACCATCTAGGTTTGTGTAAGTACACTCTATGATGTTTGCACAACAATAAAATCATCTAACAATGCATATCTCAGAATGTATCCCAATGCATGATTGTATAAAATGTCCAACTGCTGTGCTCTTAAGCACTGTACCATACTACCTCCACTTTGGTCACTAAATATGGTGCTATGGGTTAAATGTGTCCCCCAAAGGTTCATGTATTAGAAAGTTGACCTCTATTGTAATATTGTTAAGAGGGTAGGAAATCCTATTATGATAATTGGAAGGTGGGGAGAGATGACTGATCCCGAAGACTATGCCTATGTCAATGGATTAATTTGTTAATGGTTTAATGTGTGGTAATGGGTGTGGTTTGGATGACCTTAAAAGGAGAGCAAGTGAGGAGGTCAACTCTCTCTCTTGCTCAGCCCATTCTTCATGTGATACCCTGTGTTGCTGTAGAGGGTCACCACCAAGAACAAGGCCCTTACCAGGTGTGTTCCCCGGACCTAGGACTTCCCAGCCTCCAAAACTGTAAAAAATGAATCTTATTTCTTTATAATTTACCCACTTTCAGGTATTCCATTATAAGTAGCAAAAACAGACTAACATATGGGGAACTAGGTATCATGGATGGGTGCGTGTAACTACATGCATTTTTCTTGGAAGAAAAGACTAGTTTTCATCAGTAACCTGAAAAAAGCTAAAGAATAATAGTACTACACCGTTCTTCCCTAATTTACTGCCCTAGATTTTTTTTTTTTTTAATACTATATAACCAAGATCTGTTCACATTATCTGAGCAGACACTTTTAAAAGATCCAGTGACTTGACCATGCTGGAACTTTGACCTTCAAGGTTTCATATCCTATACTTTCCTTTGTATATGCTATTGGCGGATGAGTGGCCACAGAAATCTACAAAACATATAAATTAGAAACTTTAATCTACTGATGCTATTTTTCATTTCTAAGATTCTATAAACCTGTAATTCTAATCAAGGGCCCAGACACCTGCTATTCTATAACTAAGCCACAAGATAGGTAGTTGTCTAAATTGCTCAGAAAGATATGCAAAGACAGGGGTTTCTTTGTTTCCTTGTTAGTCTGCCCTGAAGTTTTGCAAGACCTAATGTTAATTAGAGTCTCATGGTGCAATTTAACCATATTCCTTTTAGTTTATTGTCTATCATAGAGATAGAATAATCTAGCTTTCCTCGAGATAATCATTCCTTTCACGTGCTTGTATACTTGAAGATAACTATTCACAATTTAGCTTTTTCCTCTCTAAACTAAATAAATATAATCTCCTTAATCTTCCCCCATCAGTTTGACTTTCTCTGTAATCATTTTAGTAGTGCTTCTTGGGAGACCCTCTCTAGTTTTTCCACATGCAGTTTAAAGGGTGAAGCCTCACTCTGATTGCATTACTCCAGTAAGGTCTGGATCAACGCCAAATGTGTTTGAGTAATTTGCAGCTTTTGCCTGCTGTACTCTTTCTAACAGAGAGCTGAGCATTAAATTAACATTTCTGAACATATTATTGCCAGTTTTCTGGATTGTCATCAGCTAAGGTTGAATCTTACTTATACAAATTGCCATGAGCCAATTAAACAAACACCCTACATTCTCTGTTTTAAAATATCTGCTCATATGCTTTTAAGGCATTTAGTTTTCTCCTTTATAATGAATTTTCTTCCTCCTGGTTTTGTTTTTTATTTTACAATTTCTCTACTGTGACATGAGAAACTTTAATCTTTTACATTTTTTAATGATTTCAGGAATTCCCTTATATTGAGGATTTCAATTCTTTGGTGTTTATGTATTTTTTTTTAATGCATGCAATCAAATATACTACCAGTTTTTCTTTTTTTCCGTTGTTTTTATGGAAAGTTCTTTTCAATCCCAAGACTGACCAGTAATTATCTATTTGTTTTAACTTTTTTAGGATTTCACACTTTTTTGAAGTCAACTTTTTAATCATATAACATTAATTTTGTTATTTATCCTAGTGTGAGATATGGTAAAAATCTCATGCGTGTACAAGAGAGAGTTTGCCATCTTCTCCAATTCATCCCTTTTTCACTGGTTTGTGGTACTTTACCATATATGGAATTCTTATATAATGACATATGCTTCAGGGTTATCTGTTTATTAATCAAAGTATCAATATATTTAATGATATGGGTTGAATATTCATCCCCTCTAAAGTTCATAGGGAAGATTGATCCCAATGTGGCAGGGTTGAAAGGTGGGGCCTTTAGGAGGTGATTGGATTATTGGGTTAACAGATTAATGAGTTTGCATGGATGTGGAGTGGGTTGTCACAGGAGGGGCACTGTTGGCTTTTATAAGGAGAGCAGTGAACATGTTAAAGTGCTCTTGCCATTCTCACCATGTGATAATCTATACCACCTCGGGACTCTGTTGAGAGCACTTACCAAGAAGGCGGCCCTCAGCAGATGTGCTCCCTGGACCTTGGACCTCCCAGTCTTCAAAACTGCAAAAAGTAAATTTTGTTTTCTTATAAATTGCCTGGTTTGGGGTATTCTGTTATAAGCAACAGAAAACTAACTAATATACTTAATATATCACATATAAAAGTATCTTAAGAAATAAACCTTCCAACCAAAACATGGGCAAAGACAATTCATAAAAGGAGAAAGGAAATTTTTTACAAACATACTAAAAGCATTTAAGTTTATAAAGAAGTAAAAAATAAAATTATATACAGATTTTTCTATTAAATCAGCAAAGATTTTTCAAAATTATTATAATGTTAGGGTAGTTGAGATGGTTTAAAAATGCATAATTTCAAATATTGTTGTTGGTGGGTTTTTTCCTAATTTTTCTTTTGATAATTTTTTTTTTTTAAATGACTGGTAAGGAGATCTTAACCATTGATTTGGTGTTGTCAGCACCACGCTCTCCTAAGTGAGCTAACCGGCCATCCCTACATAGGGATCCGAACCCGTGGCCTTGGTGTTATCAGCACCGCACTCTCCCAAGTGAGCCACAGGCCGGCCCTTCTTTTGATAATTTTTAAACTAGTAGAAAATTTTTAAGTATAATATAATAAACACCCATACATCTCATGCCTATTATAATGATTAATTCTGCGTCTACTTGACTGGGCCAAGCAGTGTCCAGATTAAACATTACTTCTGAGTGTGTCCATGAACATACTTCCACATGAGATCAGCATTTGAATTGGTTGACTCAGTAAAGCAGACTGTCCGCCCCAACATGGGTGGGCCTCACCCAATCTGTTGAGGGCCTGAATAGAACAAAAGGGGGACGAAGGAGGATCTCATCCTTTTTACTTCCTGCCTGCCTACTTGAGCTCCATTGGTCTCCTTCTGCCCTTGGACTGGGATTTATACCTTTAGCTCTTCTGGTTCTCAGGCTTTCAGACTTGGACTGAAATCACACCATGGGTTTTCCTGGGTTTTCAGCTTGAAGATGGCAGATAATGGAACTTCTCAGCCTCTATATTGCATGAACCAATTCCTTAACCAATTCTTTTTTATATATATGAAGGAATATCAATATCAATATATATAAATATATATAATAGATATAGATATATACCTCCTATTGGTTCTGTTTCTCTGAAGAACCATAATACATATATAGTTACCAATTGTTAACATGTGTCAAATTTGCTTTCTCTCTCTCTCTCTTTCTCCATATATGCATGTGTGTGTTTATCTGAGGGTTGATGTGTATATATATGTATGATATATATAACATTTTTGCTGCACCACTTAAAATTTAGTTGAAGACATCATGATACTTCACCCTCAGAGATTTTTACCTGCAGCCTTAGGTGTTTCAAACATGAACTGCATCTTTCTAAAGCAATTTGGACATATGCATCAAAACCTTCAAGATATGAAATTGGCATAGTAATTGCACTTCTAAACATTTGTTCAAAGTATATTTTATTCTCATTCCTCAATTTTGAGTCTACTTTTTTCATGGCATCCAGTATATCCTTAGTTCTTATTTATGATTCAACAGAAAACTACTCAAATAATTACAAAAGAGACATATGAAATTAATTTTAGCTTTGGTATTAACAGAATAAAATGTATTTGATAGGTGTTTTACAGAAATGGTATTATTTTACATATTTATACAACTCATATGTAGTGAGCACTCTACTGCAGCAAAATAAATACGTGGACTTGCTCTCAAGGAGTTTGTCATCATAAATGGCTTTTTAGGCCATGTCTAGTAATTTAGCCTTTTCTAAGAAGAGAAAAGGGCATTAAAGATTTTTGGATATAGGTCTAATTTGATTTGAATTTCAGAAAGATCATTCTAAAGATGTGAAAGATAGATTGAATGGGAAAACTTGTTAAGGAAAGCAATTAGGAGTCTATTGCAGTAATCCAGGTAGTTGGATTGCAAACAGAGAGAAGTTGACAGAGTCAGTACAAGTTAATAGGAAAGAACTAATAGGAGATCATGAAAATTTGTTGGACATTTGAGTTAAGTAAAAAGGAGGACTGAAGAATCCTCTCCAAGTTTCTGGATTTGGGCTTCTGGGTTGATGGTGGTATCACCCATGGCTAGAGAGCTAGGAACATAAAATTTGGTGAGAATGAGGAGTACAATCATGAGTTTAGTTTGGCATATGTGAGATGCTCAATAGGTGGAAGATTATATGAGGTTTGAGCTCTGGAGATAAGGTAAGAGTTACAGAATTAGATAAAAAAAAATATGGACTTAAAAGACATTAGTGTATATTCAGAAGTTAATGCCATGAGAATAATGAAATCATTTAAGAACAGTGTGGAAGGCAAAAAGAAAATTGAAGTGGGATCTCTAGAAAACAGTTCTATTCAAAAATTCAGCACATGAGAATGATGAATGGGAGTACTCAGAGAAGTAAGAGGGTATTTACAAAAGAGTGGTGATAGAGAAGCCAAAGGAGGACATAGTTCTAGGAAGGCAGGGTCGCAACAGTGCTCCACACTTCAGAGAGGTCGAGAAGATAAGAGCTGGAAATGTCCTTTGGCTTTAGCAGTTGGAAGTCATTGGTGACTTTTGTCTAGAGCAGGTTTTCTCCCTTGGCACTATGGACGTTTGGGACTAAATAATACTTTCCTGGGGGGCAGGGGCTGGAGGGGGCAGTATCCTATGCATTATAGGATGATTAGCAAAATGCCTAGCCTCTACTCATTAGATAATAGTACCAACCTCCATTCTCCCCACCCCCACCCCACTTGTGACAACCCAAAATGTCTCTGGACATTGCCAAATGTCCCCTAGGTAGCAAAATCACTCCCAGTTGAGAACCACTGGTCCAGACCAATTTCAGTATAAAAGTTAGGGATAAATTCAGACTGTGAAGGATTATGAGTGAGCAGGTGATGAGAAAAGAAGTCAGCAGCTTAGCTGGAAAAACAGAGGGAAAGATAGTAAGGAGAGAGAATACACGATTAGTGATGGGTTTAGAGCTGTTTTTAAGATGAAAGAAGCTTGAACATGCCTAAACGACAACAAGAAGATCTAATAAATAACTTACATTTGAAAGTGGCTAACAGATGGAGGCAGGGGGGAACGGGAGGCAGAGAATCTTGTGGCAGGGTTTTCCTCAGAGGTAGCTCTGTAGTGGGGAAGGTTGAAGTGTTGGGAGGGGCTCAGGATATTCAAAGAATTTCCATCTGTGCCTTTCACATTTCTGTGAAATAGGGGACAACCTGTGGAGACTAAGAAGAAACGTAAAAGGGCAAAGACAAGAGGGGTTTTTTCTTTGTTTGTTTGTTTGTTTGTTTGTTTGTTTGTTTGTTTGTTTGTTTTTACTTCTCACTGTGCATTGTAGTTGATTTTCATGCCCCTTTACCTGTTCCTCTCCAGCCACTTCCCTCCCCCACCACATCATATCTGTTCACTTGACTTAAACAGTTCAAGGAATTTTTGAGGTTATTCTGTCTTCTTCTCCCCCACCCTTGATTTGTTTGTGTGTTTATTTATTTATTTATTTTTAGCTTCCACAAATAAGTGAGAACATGTGGTATTTCTCTTTCTGTGTCTGACTTGTTTCACTTAATATAATTTTCTCTAAGTCCATCCAAGTTGTTATGAATGGTAGTATTTCATTCTTTTTTATAGCAGAGTAGTATTCCATTGTGTAGATATACCACATTTTCCTTATCCACTCATCAAATGATGGACATTTGGGCTGGTTCCAACTCTTGGCTGTTGTAAATAGTGCCACAATAAATGTAGGAGTACAGGTATCCCTTTGGCATGATGATTTCCATTCCTCTGGGTATATTCCTAGCAGTGGAAAAGCTGGGTCATATGGTAGATCTATGCGTAATTGTTTGAGGAACCTCCATACCATTTTCCATAAAGGCTGCACCATTTTGCAGCTCCACCAACAGTGTATGAGAGCTCCTTTTTCTCCACAACCTCATCAGCATTTATCGTTCTCTGTCTTTTGGATATTAGCCAACCTAACTGGAGTGAGATGGTATCTCAAAGTGGTCTTGATTTGCATTTCCCAGATGCTGAGTGACGTTGAGCATTTTTTCATCTGTCTGCTGGCCATTCATATATCTTCCTTTGAGAAATGCCTGCTCAGCTCCTTTGCCCATTTTTTAATTGGGTTATTTGGTTTATTGCTGTAAAGTTGTTTGAGTCCCTTATATATTTTGTATATTAATCCTTTGTCAGATGTATATTTTGCAAATATTTCCTCCCACTCTGTTGGTTATCTTTTTACTCTGTTGATTGTTTCTTTTGCTGTGCAGAAGCTTTTTAGTTTGATACAATCCCATTTGTTTATTTTTCCTATAGTTGCCTGTGCTTTTTGGGTCCTATTCATGAAGTCTGTACCCACTCCTACTTCATGGAGTGTTTCCCCTATGTTTTCTTTAAGGAGTTTTATTGTCACAGGATGTATATTTAATTCTTTAATCCATTTTGAGTTGATTTTGGTATACGGTGAAAGGTATGGGTCTAGTTTCATTCTCCTACATATGAGTATCCAATTTTCCCTGCACCACTTGTTGAAAAGGCAGTATCTTTCCCAGTATGTAAATTTGCTGCCTTTGTCAAAGATCAGATGGCTGCAGGTGTATGGATTGATTTCTGGGTTCTCTATTCTATTCCATTGATCCATGTGTCTATTTTTATGCCAGTACCATGCATTTGACAAAATTCAACATTTTTTCATGATAAAGACTCTCTACAAGTTAGGTATAGATGGAAAGTATCTCAACATAATTAAAGCCATTTATAATAATCCCACTGCCAACATCTTCCTGAATGGAGAAAAGCTGAAAGCCTTTCCCTTAAGAACAGGAACTAGACAAGGATGCCCACTCTCACCACTCCTATTCAACACAATGTTGGAAGTACTAGCCAGAGCAATCAGAGGAGGAAGGAAATAAAGGGCATCCAGATTGGAAAAGATGAAGCCAGACTGTCCCTGTTTGCAGATGATATGGTCCTATATATTGAACAGCCTAAAGCCTCTATTAAAAAAAAACTCCTAGAGTTGATAAATGATTTCAACAAAGTTACAGGATACAAAATCAACACACAAAAATCAGTATCATTTCTATACTCCAAAAGCGAACATGCAGAAAAAGAAATCAAGAAAGCTAGCCCATTTACAATAGCCACCAAAAAAATAAAACGCTTAGGAATAAAGCTGACCAAGGATGTGAAAAATCTCCACAAAGAGAACTATAAACCACTATTGAGAGAAATTAAAGAGGACACAAGAAGATGGAAAGATATCCCTTGCTCTTGGATTGGAAGAATTAACATTGTGAAAATGTCCATATTACCCAAAGTAATCTACAGATTCAATGCAGTCCCCTTCAAAATTCCAATGACATTTTTCTCTGGGATGGAAAAAACTATCCAGACATTTATATGGAACAATGAAAGACCACACACAGCCAAAGCAATTCTGAGCAAAAAAAATAAAGCTAGAGGCATAACACTATCTGACCTTAAACTATATTACAAAGCTATAATAACCAAAGACAAGAGTTTTAAATAGCCCTGATTAAGACCCAAATAATTCTTTTTAGGAAGCATTGAGAACACAGTTGAAGTTGGATCCCAAGAATTGTCAGTGATAAAAATGCTTTTGTGCTCTTGCTCTTGTTTTTCTAGCAGTTTTTAGTAGCCCAGGAACAGAAATTCAGAGGGGGTGAATATTTGAATTGATCAAGATATTGGCCTTTTTCAGATGAGTGTAACAGAAGGTCAATGTAGGAGGAAAGTTAAAGATTTTGTAAAGTTGAATCTCTAAGAGACAGTTGACTACAAATGCTCATCTGGAAGAACAAACATGCACCCTGAACTCACACCATATGTAAAATACAAGTATATATTATATAATATATACATATCCCACAGAGTTTGACGACTTAAAAGTAAACAATAAAAAATAACTTGGAAAACTTAGGAAACAATTTATATTATCTAGGGAAGGAAGATCTTTCTAAAAGCAAACAGATCACCAGAAATTGTAAACAAAAGAGATATACTTAACTACATATATTTTTTTAAATTTTTCATGGAAAATAAATGACACCATTAAACAAAGTTAAAAGGTAAATGACAGACTACAGTGAATATGCTAAAGATCTCCTACAAATCTATGACGAAAGAACTAACATCCCAATGAAAAAGGGCATATATATATGAAAATATATACAACCTAACAAGTAGTTGGGAAAAAGTCTTTTTTTTTTTTTTTTTTTTTTTTTTAGTGCAGGCAAGACCTGTGACTTGCTTCTACCCAGTAGAAGGTGACAAAGGTGATGGATGTCACTCCTTTAATAATTTTTCATTATATAAGACTCTATCGTAGCAGGCTGGATTGGAGTTCATTCTTATGGGCTCGATGAGATAAGGTGCCAGGAAAATGCAAATTAAAATAATGAGATACCTTTCCTCACCCATCAAATTGGCAAAATTAAAGGATATGTTCAATTTCAGTGAAGAAGTGAGAAAATGAATGTGTTCACTCAGTGCATGACTGATAGGGTTATAAATTGCCATCCTCTCTCAGGAAACTCATGGCAAACATAAAGTGTAAATCATACAGTTCTGGTCAAGATGGCAAAATAGACGGTCCCCAGTGTCACTCTCTCCCACAAATCAACCAATTTACAACTATAAAAATGTAACAACAGCCAAGCTAGGGCCACTGGAGCTCAGGGGAAGAGGAGGAGAGACCTATGGAGTTTATGAAGGTGGGAGAAACCACGATGAGAGAAAGAAAAAACTGCTTTGAGTGTTTCAGGCTGTGACAGCTTTAAGGCTGGAACTGCTGAGCACCTGGAGCAGGAGCTGGCAGAAGCCACAGCTGTGCCCTTCAGATGGAGTTGCTTGAAGCCATCAGGGGAGAAGAGGGCCTTGGTGGCTACCAGGCAGCAAGACCACTAATAGGGTTCCCATGGACCCACGCAGGAGCGAGGCGCCAGAACAGCTGAAAGAGGGGAGCCATTCGGAGACCGGTGAGTCATCGCAAGGGACCAGCACAAGGCCTGCCCCAAGGGAAGTGTTTGGACCATGGGTGGTGGGGGAGATAGGCCCACCAGGAGAATAGTGGGACACAGCAAGGACAGCAGATCCACCCCACAAGCAGAACAGGACCATTCAGAGGAGACTGGTTAGGAATGTAGAATTGCATGGGGTGCAGTTTGATGAAAAAACTCAGGCCCAGAGCAGAGTTTCTACATAACCCAGGTGCACCTGGTATCTGGAGAGCCAGAAGTAACTGTAAGGTCAACCATTAAACCATGGCTGCACAAAAAGCCTTCCCTAGGGAAACAGCAGCAAAACAGTAATTTAGCTCAACCACACAGCTCAAGTACTGGTTCCCACAGGAAGTCCCCCATTTTAGAAGTAAGCAAAGGACAAAAAATTAGTGCCCACCCAGGCACACCTCCAGTGCCTTGGGGCCCACCAGGGGACATGAGGCTGGAACCAGGGACTGGACCCCTGCCCAAAACCACTCACACCACCAGCACCTCGGGGTCTGTGGAGTATACTAACACTTATAAAGCAAATGTACTCACAGGACCTAGCTTCCAAGGCCTTGTAGTTTCAGGTATGGCCTAACGTTTTAAAATTACACATTGAAATGTTAAGCATGTGAAAGACAGGAAACTTTCCCTGGGCTAAAGTCTCTGTTATAGATAAAGAATTGCAACACAGCAAAATTGCTGGCTCTAAGGGCAGATGTCCTTGGTGCAGCTAAACCTAATTATTGTTGCCATGACAATTATCTTACTGCTCTTTTTGTAACCACCTATTTTCCTTTTCTGCAAATTTCTGGCCTGGAGAATAAATACTGAGAGAGAACCCCAGTTTGGTGTTATTTTCCAAGAAATGCTGCTCTCTTGAGGGTTCCTGAAAAATTAACCCCTTTGGGGCTTCTTGCTGCTCAGAAAAAAATGGGCTTTGAGTAATTCTTTGCATCTCCCTCACCCTGGGAGAGGTGACAGGGGTCCACCCAGGAAAACGAGGCTTGGAGCCAGGGACTGGACCCCACTCCCACATCCAGGCATACTACCAGCTCCTCGAGGACTGCCCAGGGGCCTGGGACATGCAACCAGGGTCAGACTGCCAGCCCACAATCAGGCACACCACCAGCACCTCAGGGCCCCACCTGGGGACCCAAGTTATTGAGAAGAGGACCAGATGCCCCTCCCACAACCAGGCACACTTTGCCAGCACCTCATGGCCTGCCTGGGGACCCAAGTCATGGAGAAGGTGACTGGACCCTACTCCCACAACCAGATACACCATTCCAGTGCCTCAGGACCCACTTGGTGACCAGAGGGATGGAGCTGAATACCGGATCCCTCTCCCACAACCAGGCACACCACACCAGTGCCTCAGGCCCCACTTGGTGACCCAAGGTATGGATCTGGGGACCAGACCCCCCTCCCACAACCAGGCACACCATGCCAGTGCCTCAGGGCCCACTTGGTGACCCAAGGCATGGATCTGGGGACCAGACTCCCCTCCCACAACCAGGCACACCACCAGGGCCTTGGGGCCCTGCCCAGGGACCCAAAGTATGGAGCCGGAGACCGGAACCCCCTCCCATAACCAGGCACACTGCACCAGCACCTCTGGGCCCACCCAGGGATCAGAGGCCTACAGCCGGTGACTGGGCACTCCCCACAACCAGGCACACTGCCAGCACAAAGGAGCATGCTAAAAACATCACCTCCATGTGTGTGGCCCACCACAGCCACCACAGTAACTGCGGCTGCCACAAAAGTAACTAGACCTCACAACCACCATGCAGATGGTCTGCCAGCCACTGGAGTGCATTGACACAAGGAGAGTCACCAGCAGAGACCAAAGAAAAGAAGAGGATATCTCTTTCCATAAAGCCCATTCCAGAGTGACAGAAGAAGCATCTGCTCTATGATAACATTGCGGGACCTGAACACACCTTTTAGCTTTGGACAGGTCATCTAGGCAACAAATCAACAGAGCAACCATTACTCTTTCAGAGGGACAGAAGAAACCTAGGGTTATCAGTGGTGGGAGTGGGGAGTGGGAGGGGGAGATTGGACAAGGGGCATAAAGAATAAGTACAATTTGTAACAGTATACATACTAGTAATATTGACTTGATCAACATACGTCAACATCGAATCCCAAAAATATGTATAATCAATTATGATTCAATTAAAAAAAATGAAAAAATAAGTAAATAAATAAATGAGGAAAAAAATAAAGTGTAAAACACACATGATAAAGCAATATAAATATCATATTTGAGAGAAAGAAAAGCACTAAAATGTATGTGTGTATATGTAAATATATGTGCATATGTATATGAGGAGACCTCAAAAAGTTCATGGAAAAATGGAATTAAAAGATAAAAATATAAACCTTATTTCTCAACATAAGCTCCATCAAGTTCAAGACACTTTTCTAAGCAATAATACCAGCTATTTAGTCCATCTCTAAAGAACTGAGAGAGTCCTTGGAATTTAACCTTGTCAATACAGTCTTTTTTACATTACTAACTAAAGAAAAATGGGTGCCCTTTAAAGATTTTTTAAGCTTAGGAAACAAAAACAAGTCAGAAAGCTAAATCTGGATTATACGGTGCATGCCTAATAATAACTCATTGAAACTCTCACAAAATTGTGTGTTTGATGAGAGAAATGAGCAGGAGCATTGTCCTTGTGGAGAAGGACTCTACAGATGCTTCCCAGGCATTTTTCTGCTAAAGCTTTGACTAACTTTCTCCAGACACTCTCATAAGAAGCAAATGTTATCATTGTTTGGCCCTCCAGAACATCAATAAGCAAAATGCCTAAAGCATCCCCAAAATCTCTTGCCATATTGTTTCTGCTGTTAATCATCAGTCCTCTTCAATTAGGACATGAACAAGATTGATTTTTTCCTTGCAAATTGATATGGATGATCTGCCACTGCAGGCTTCCCCTTCAACATCATCTAGTTCTTTCTTAATCTAGTTCTTTCTTTGATTTATGTAATTTACTAACCTCTTCTCTGTTGTTGTTGTTGTTTTTTTTTACTTTTTTCCATTGTGTTAGTCCATTCAGGCTGCTATAACAGAATACCATAGACTGGGAGGCTTATAAATAGTAGAAATTTTTTTCTCACAGTTCTGGAGGCTTGGAAGTCGAATATCAAGGCATTGGGAAAGTGGGTGTCTGGTGAGGGCATTCTTCCTGGTTCATAGATGGCCATCTTTTCATTGTGTCCTTATGTGACAGAAGGAGCATGGATCTCTCTAGGGCCTCTTTTGTAAGGGCAATAATTCCACTCATGAGGGCTCTGCTCTCATCACCTATTCACCTCCCCAAAACCCCACTTCCTAGTAACATCACCTTGGGGGTTAGGATTTCAACATATGAATTTGTGAGGGAAACAAACATTCAGACCGTAGTATCTACTATTACAGAACATAATACATTTGACTTTGTTTTGATGTCTGATTATTTTCTTAGAATAAATTCCCAAGAGCATACACCGACTGGTTCAATAGATTTGAACATTGGCCTATGTATGGTGATGCACCACCATGTCGTTCTCCCAAAGTATTGAAACAATTTAGCATGCCATCAGCTTGAGTTATCAAACTTTTGTCACAAAATGGACAGCTGGGTGTTACCTTTTACATTTCACAAATATTTATTGAGTATCTATTATGGCCAGCCAGTCTTCTGGGAACAGATGAGTAGCAAATAAAACAGATAAAATTCCATGCTGGCATGGTAGTGGGGAGGGGCTGGTTCACTGTGTGTAAAGTCATTTTCTCTAAGTGTTGCTTCAGCTCCATGTTCTTGGTTACTTGGGGAGGTGATAGCCATTCTGTGTTTCTTTGCTCCTTTTCATTGCAGTTGTATAAATCTCTTATTCGTGTATTTTTTCCACCTATTGAATGAGTTCCTAATGTGAAGTCTCATGAGATACATCACAGTTTCTATTTCCCTCCAAGTTCCCATGTGACCTCCAGAGTCCTGGGATGATTATCCTTAGGACTCTCTACCCTGTCATCACCATGAAAAGAATTTACTAACAAACAACTAAGAAAATTTCACCTGCCATGGGATCCTCTTTCCCTTGCTTGTAGGCCTTCCCTTTTCCAGTGGCTCTCCATCTTCTTTGCCTACAGAAGCAGTTTCCTTCCTTGTCACTGAGGTTGATTTTCTAACACAGCTCTCCCAATTCTTTCCATTTGCAGGGCTGTATCCTCTCTCAGTGTTTCCTTTCTTCCTTCTGGTGTAGAGGACCCTCATAGAGAGACAAAATTCCTGGGTAACCACATCCTGCCATTCCCTAGGACATCCCAATCCTCCAGTCCACAGAGCCAGGCCAAATCTAGGTGGGCATCAGGTCATCTCCCTTGTCCTTTTGCACAGACAGGTACCCAAGACACCAGCCCTGCTTCTCACCTAGAAGCTGGTCTGCCTCTGTCCTTCCCACAGCCTGAACTTTAGGAAGAACCAGTCCATTGCTTTCAGCTCCCCTGTGAGAGTTTTCCCCACAAGAGAAAGCCTTTGTTTGTCATGTTTGATGTGATTCATTTCCATCTACTGACCTATGTTATTTTGTTGCACATTTACAATTCTTTATTTAGACAAATCTGTTCATTTTTTCCTTTGTGTATTTTCTGTCACTTCAAAGTAAAATAAATAAATAAATAGCAGTTTCTCCAGAGATCTGACAGGCAATAAACTTATGCATTTTGTGCTATGTTTTCTCTTATCTAATGCTTTAACCATCCAAAATTTACTTTGATCATTAGTTATTACATTGGAGTATTAAACTGATTTTTTTTTTAATTCTAGCTAACAATCCTTAGTAATGTATATTAAATAATTCTTTACTTTGTGGAATCTTATTATGAATTATATTATACCCTGATGTACAATATGCTTATTACTGGACTATGCTATTCCATTTATCTACATGCTTATTTGGAGAACAGGTAATTGCACTTTATCATTGCTCTTTGCAAAACACTAATTATTGTTCTCAGTTGAGCATGGTGGTTGTTGACACATGGGCACTGGAGCCAGACGGTCTGGATTAGAAATTTATTAGTCTTGTGTGAACTTGGGCTAATTATTTAAACTTCCTCATCCTCAGTTTCCTTATTTGTAAAATGGGGATAATAAAGACACCTGTCTGTTTTGTGTGATGATTAAGGAAGGTATTTACTGTACGTAAAGCATTTAGAATAATATCTGTCATATGGTAGATGCTCAATAAATGACATCTATTTGTGCGAATAAGAATTATAATCATTGTTAAGTTCAAAAATCCTATTAATATTTTAGGCTGGATTATATCCAGTCTGTAAATTGATTGAATAAAATAGAAGTCTTTCTGACTTCTTATTACTTTTGAGGACAATAGCACACCTCTCCTTTCTTTAATATCATTCAATAAAGTTTTACACTTTTGTTTATATTAAATAAGACATGCAACTCTCATAAGAATGCTTATTGTTAGGTAATTTAGATGTTATTTCACTCTTCTGACATAGGATAAACGGCTCCTTATGATTTGTTTATATTTATTTGGCATTCATCTTTCTGCTTTATTGATGACTTATAGGGATTTTTTAAAGATTATTTATTTTAGTTTTTAAAAGTATACAATCACAACATCTAAAAATGGCATTTTAATCTTGTTTACATATATTAATTCTTTTATTTATTTTTTATTTTTTTATTTTTAATTGTTTTAAATTTTATTTTATTTTGTCAATATACAATGTGCCTGATTATTGTGGCCCATTACCGAAACCTCCCTCCCTCCTCCCTCTCCCCCCTCCTCCCCAACAACCTCACATCTGTTTGCTTGTCGTATCAACTTCAAGGAATTATAATTGTTGTGTCTTCTTCCCTCCCCCCCAGGTTGTTTATTTATTTCTCTATTTTTAGCTCCCACAAATAAGTGAGAATATGTGATATTTCTCTTTCTATGCCTGACTTGTTTCACTTAGTATAATTCCCTCTAGGTCTATCCATGTTGTTGCAAGTAGCAGTATTTCATTCTTTTTTATAGCAGAGTAGCATTCCATTGTGTAGATATACCACATTTCCCATATCCACTCATCTGATGATGGACATTGGGCTGGTTCCAACTCTTACCTATTGTAAAGAGTGCAGCAATGAACATTGGAGAACAGGTATACCTTCAAATAGATGATTTCCATTCCTCTGGGTATATTCCCAGCAGTGGGATAGCTGGGTCATATGGTAGATCTATCTGCAATTGTTTGAGGAACCTCCATACCATTTTCCATAGAGGCTGCACCATTTTGCAGTCCCATCAACAATGTATGAGAGTTCCTTTTTCTCCACAACCTCACCAGCACTTATGATTCTCAGTCTTTTGGATATTAGCCATCCTAACTGGGGTAAGATGGTATCTCAGTGTGGTTTTGATTCGCATTTCCCAAATGCTGATTGATGTTCAGCATTTTCATGTGTCTGTAGGCCATTCATATAACTTCCTTTGAGAAATGCCTATTTAGATCTTTTGCCCATTTTAAAATTGGGTTACTTGTTTTTTGTTGTAAAGTTGTTTCAGTTCCTTATATAATCTGGATATAAATCCTTTGTCAGATGCATATTTTGCAAATATTTTCTCCCACTCTGTTGGTTATCTTTGAACTCTAATTGTTTCTTTTGCTGTGCAGAAGCTCTGTAGTTTGATATAATCCCATTTATTTATTTTTTCCTTTGGTTGCCCATGCTTTTGGAGTTGTATTCATGAAGTCTGTGCCCAGTCCTACTTCCTGAAGTGTTTCTCCTATGTTTTCTTTAAGAAGTTTTATTGTTTCAGGATGTATATTTAATTCTTTAATCCATTTTGAGTTGATTTTAATATATGGTGAGAGGTATGGGTCTAGTTTCATTCTCCTGAATATGGATATCCAGTTATCCCAGCACCATTTGCTGAAGAGGCAATCTCTTACCCAGTGTATAGGCTTGGTGCCTTTGTCAAAGATCAGATGGCTGTAGGGGTGTGGGTTGATTTTTGGATTCTCTATTCTATTCCATTGTTCAGTGTATCTGTTTTTATGCCAGTACCATGCTGTTTTGGTTATTATACCTTTGTAGTATAGCTTAAAGTCAGGTAGTGTTATGCCTCTAGCTTTATTATTTTGCTCAGAATTTCTTTGGCTATGCATGGTCTTTTCTTATTCCATATAAATGTCTGGATAGTTTTTTTGATTTCTGAGAAAAATGTCATTGGAATTTTGATGGGGATTGCATTGGATTTGTATATCACTTTGGGTAGTATGGACATTTTCACAATGTTAATTCTTCCAATCCAAGAGCATGGGATATCTTTCCACCTTCTTGTGTCCTTTTTAATTTCTCTCAGCAGTGGTTTGTAGTTCTCATTATTGAGATTTTTCACATCCTTGGTTTACTCAATTCCTAAGTTTTTTATTTTATTTTATTTTATTTTATTTTGGTGGCTATTGTAAATGGGCTAGCCTTCTTGATTTCTCTTTCTGCACGTTCACTATTGGAGAATAGAAATGCTACTGATTTTTGTGTGTTGATTTTGTATCCTGCTACTTTGCTGAAGTCATTTACCAACTCCAAGAGTTTTTTTTTTGTAGAGGCTTTAGGCTGTTCGATATATAGGATCATGTCATCTGCAAACAGGAACAGTTTGACTTCATCTTTTCTGATCTGGATGACCTTTATTTCCTTCTCTTCTCTGATTGCTTTGGCTAGAACTTCCAACACTATGTTGAATAGGAGTGGTGAGAATGGGCATTCTTGTCTAGTTCCTGTTCTTAAAGGAAAAGCTTTCAGCTTTTCCAATTCAGGATGATATTGGCAGTGGGTTTATCATGTATAGCTTTAATTATGTTGAGATACTTTCCATCTATACCTAACTTGTAGAGAGTCTTTATCATGAATGAGTGTTGAATTTTATCAAATGCTTTTTCAGCATCTATAGAGATGACCATATGGTCCTTGTGTTTGATTTTATTGATATGGTGTATCACATTTATTGATTTGCATATGTTGAACCAACCTTGCATCCCTGGGATGAATCCCACTTGATCATGCTGTATAATTTTGCATATGTGTACTGTATTCTGTTAGCTAGTATTTTATTAAGGAGTTTTGCATCTATATTCATCAAGGATATTGGCCTATAGTTTTCTTTTTTAGTTGTATCTTTACCTGGTTTTGGTATCAGAGTGATGTTTGCTTCATAGAATGAGTTTGGGAGAATTACCTCTGTTTCAATCGTTTGGAATAGTTTGTAGAGAATTGGTGTCAATTCCTCTTTGAATGTTTGGTAGAATTCTGCTGTGAATCCATCTGGTCCTGGACTTTTCTTTGTTGGGAGCCTTCTGTTAACAGATTCAATCTCTTTTATTGTTATTGGTCTGTTCAAATTTTCTACATCTTCTTGGCTCAGTTTTGGTAGTTTGTGTGTCCAGAAATTTATCCATTTCCTCCAGAGTTTCAAATTTGTTGGCGTATAGTTGTTTATGGTAGTCTCTAATGATTCCTTGTATTTCAGAGGTATCAGTTGTAATATCACCTTTTTCATTTTTAATTTTTGTTATTTGGGGCTTCTCTCTTCTTTTTTTAGTTAGCCGTGCTAATGATTTGTCAATTTTATTTATCTTTTCAAAAAACCAACTTTTCAATTCATTGATCTTTCATATCATTTTTTGGGTTTCAATTTCATTAAGTTCTGCTCTGATCTTAATGATTTCTTCCCATCTGCTAACTTTGGGTTTGAATTATTCTTGTTTTTCTAGTTCTTTAAGGTGAAGTATTAGGTTGTTCACTTGCCATCTTTCCATTCTTCTGAAGTAAGCATTTAATGTGACAAATTTCCCCTTTAGTACTGCTTTTGCAGTATCCCACAGATTTTGGTATGATGTATCATTGTTTTCATTAGCTTCAATAAATTTTTTGATTTCCTATTTGATTTCTTCTTGGACCCGTATGTCATTAAGTAGAATGCTGTTTAATTTCCATATGTTTCTATGGTTTCCAGAATTTCATTTGTTATTGATTTCTAATTTTAATCTATTGTGGTCTAAAAAAATACATGGGATAATTCTAATTTTTCTGAATTTGTTGAGACTTGATTGTGGCCTAACATGTGATCTATCCTGGAGAATGATCCATGTGCTGATGAGAAGTATGAATATTCTGAGGTTGTTGGATGGAATGTTCTGTAGATATCTGCCAAGTCCAATTGGTCTAGAGTATCGTTTAGATCTTGTGTTTCTCTGCTGATTCTTTGCCTAGATGGTCTGTCCAATATTGATAGTGGGGTGTTCAGGTCCCTGCTATTATGGTATTAGTGCCTATTTCCTTCTTTAGGTCTAATAGAGTTTGCTTTATAAATCTGGCTGCTCCGACATTGGGTGCATATGTATTTATGATTGTTATGTCTTCTTGATGGATCAATCCTTTTATAACTATGTAGTGGCTCTCATTATCTCTTTTTATGGTTTTTAGTTTAAGTCTATTTTATCAGATAAAAGAATAGCTACTCCAGCTCGTTTTCATTTCTGTTTGCATGGTAAATCTTTTTCCATCCTTTCACTCTTAGTTTATGTGAGTCTTTATAGGTGAGGTGGGTCTTTTGAAGGCAGCATATATTTGGGTCCTCCTTTTTAATCCAGTCAGCCAGTCTGTGTCATTTGATTGGGGAATTTAATCCTTTAACATTAAGAGTTGTTATTGAGAAGTGTTAATTTACTCCTAGCATTTTATTGATTTTTGTTTAGATGTCTTAAGCATCTTTTGTTCCTTTCTTTCTGATTTACTGTTTGTCTTCTGTATTTGTTGGTTCCTTGGGTTGTAGATAAAGTTTTTTATTCTCTTCATTGTTGGCATTTTTATTTACTAAGAGGTTTTGATTTTTCTTGAGTTTTTATGGCAGTGGCAGTTATTTTTCAGGTACCAAACCCAGTACTCCCTTGAGAATTTCTTGCAAGGGTGGTCGTGTGGTAGTGAACTCCCACAGTTTTTGTTTGTCTGAGAAATATACTATTTGCCCTTCATTTTGGAAGGATAGCCTTGTGGGGTAGAGTATTCTTGGCTGGCAATCTCTGTCTTTTAGTATTTTGAATATATCATCCCATTCCTTTCTGGCTTTTAGGGTCGTGATGAAAAGTCTGATGTTAGTCTGATTGTGGCTCCCTTATAGGTGATTTGATGCTTCTCTCTTGCAGCTTTTAAGATTCTCTCTTTGTCTTTGAGTCTTGCCAGTTTGACTATAACATGTCTTGGAGAAGACTTTTTTGGGTTGAATACAGTTGGGGAACTTTGAGCTTCCTGAATCTGAAGATCTGTGTCTTTTCCTATACCTGGGAAATTTTCTGCCACTATTCTGTTGAATATGTTTTCAATGCAATCTCCTTTTTCCTCCCCTTCTGGAATATCCATGGCTCAGATATTTGAGTGCTTAAGGTTGTCTGATATCTCTCAGATTTTCTTCAATGTTTTTAATTATTTTTATTTCTTTCTTTTTTTCTTTTTTTTTTTTTTTTTTTGTCTGCCTGTGTTATTTCAAACAGCCCATCTTCAAGGTCAGAAGTTCTCTCTTCTGCTTCTGCAAGCCTGCTGGTTAAACTCTCTGTTGTGTTTTTTATTTCATTGAATGAATTCTTCAACTCGGCAAGCTCTGCTACATTCTTTTTCATTGATTTCCTTGTACAATTCTTCTTTCAGGTCCTATATACTTTTCCTCATTTCATCGTGTTGTCTAGCTGAGTTTTCTTGTATCTCATTTAGTTTCCTTAGAATTATCACTCGAAATTCCTTGCCAGACATTGCAAGGGATTCTTGTTCTATAGAATCTAGAGCTTGAGAGTTATTACCCTTTGGTGCTGTACTTTATTGATTTTTCATATTTCTGGTATCTTTCCTTTGATGTTTAGTCATTGTGGCATGGGATTTCACACTCCACTGGTTCGACACTATTGTCTGGCTAGGATGCTGCTGGAACTGCCAGTTTGGCATGGCTGCCTCGGTGTCTGCTCAGTCGTCCACTGGCGCCTTGGGTGTATGGTCACCTTGGGTCTTGGGCCTCTTCAGGGAGGCACCTCTCTGGTCGGTGCACACTTGGCTGGGCTGGGGATGGAGTCTGGCAGTGGCAAGGCCTAACTGCTTGGTCCCAAACTTTATTTTTTAAATCTTGAAAATAGAACCACCTCCCCTCCCAAAATTATACAAAAACATGAAAACCTGAAACTCATCTGTCCAAACCCAAACATTAATTCTTGTGTTTTATTTTTTATTTATTTGTTTTTGGTATTGACCAGATCTTCTAAAGCAATATCAAACACATATGAGGATGGTCATCTTCATTTTCTTACTGATTTGATAGGGAAAGTTTCTAAAAAGAAGGAAAGGAGGCTTTGGAAAAAGATGCAAAGGTCACTTAATCCTGATGCTGTCCCACTAGCTGGAAACCCAGAACAAATTTCAATCTCCCTGAACTCCAGGTTTTTCATGAGGAAGATGAGAATATGAACACTTCTTTCTCAGTCACAAGAATAAGTGAGATGTCACACGTAAAAGGCCTGGCACTCAAGGCAGACACAATACATTTTACTTCCATCAGTTTACTCTTTATCTAATAAGACTATCTATTGTTCTAGTCCCTATTTTCGAAAGCTCCTATTATAAATGGGTAAGCAAATGCATAGTTCTTAAATGTATTATCTTTGTGATTAAAATTCAACTTGAAAACTATATCTCAAAGAGGGAAAAAAGGCATCTTCTGCTTCATGTCTCCTAGCATTTATGACTTATCTCTAGCCCCTAAACATGCACTTGTTCATAGTACCCATGCAGTTAGTATTTGCTGAATATTTTATTGAATGAATGATCTCAATTAGTTCAGGAAAAAACCCTAATATTTGTTTTTCAGGTAATTCAGTAGGCAGTAGTTTATACATGAATGCCCTTTTCTTTGTCAAATCCAGTAAAAGATATGAACTTGAAAACTTAGTAAATACACCACACACACACACACATACATATTCATATACTATTCAGAGACTGTGCTTTTCTGAGAGGAAGAAAATCTTTGATTACTAGGGGAGAAAATAAGGAGCCTTAATTTTTTTTTTTTTTTTTTTTTTTACTTTCATGCACTGGTACCTAACATAATTGAAAAAGATAAGAAATTCATTAAACCACCAAAATTTTGTTAATCAGATACCACCAGCACAAAGAAATGATTAAATCAGTCCTTATAATTACATGTAATTTGCATTAGTTTTGTTCACAATAATCATTTGCACTTTTAGCCTAGAATTCAGTCATATCACATCTTGCCAAAAATATCTACAGTTTGAATTACTTTCCTCTTGATGGACCTACATACAATATTGCAAATCTTGAAATTTGTACTTACTGGATAGGATGTGGACATTTCAAATTTTTCAATTTGTATATGATGCTGCACCCAATAGTGAAACATGAGAAAAAGACCATAAAAGGGAAAGTAGAAAGCAGAAAGAGAGATAATATAGATTAACAAATTCAGAATCCATGTGTCTCCTTAGTGATAGCTAGGACACTGTATGGTATTTCAAATTTATTTAGTTTTTCCTTTGATATGCACTGCAGTGTTGACTATCTTTAATTGAGCATTAACCATTTGGCAAGGAGTTTTCATGTGTTTAGTCCTTTAATTTTTACCACCAGTATGAGATGCAGATACAACTTGCTTTATCTCCAATTTAAAGATGAGAAAACAGACAAGAGTTTATGTTAAAAGTCTGAGGTGATACAGCCAGTTCATGCCAATGGAGGTGAAATTTGAGGCCAGATCTACCTTAATTCAGTCCCATACTCACACCCCTGTGCTCTGCAGCCTCTTCGGGAGGAGCTACATTTGTGTATAGATTGTGCCTTGAAAGGAAACAAACGCAGCCACAGATATCTGGATCTATCAGCCACGGCAAAATAAACTCTGAACATGGAGCTATCTCCCTATGAACATGCCAGCTCTCCCTCGTACACAGCATTACATGCAGACTGACAGATCTGAAATGTCTGCACTCTATCCAGTAAGTGCAAATTTCAAGATAGTAGGTACCTCTGGGAGGGAAGGCAACAGCTGGGGTGTTCGGATAGAGGAGAAATACACAGGTAGATGCAAATTACTGATACTATTGGGTACCTCGGTTGGGTGGTCATTTCGCAGGTGATTATTATTGTACTTTATAATGCACATGTACTTTTTTAGCATGTATCAAATATATATTTATATTTATATAGTTATACTTACATATTAAAATTTATTTATATAATTATATATTTATATATTAAAATTATATATTTATATTATATATTTATATAAATATAATTTTAAAAAGTATTACACAAAGTGAAAAAATTTTTTCTGGGCAAATTTCAAAGAACATGTGCATTCGATTAACAGTTCCTATTGCCTCTGCACTATCTTAATCTACAGTGACCAGAAAGATACCTAAGGCAGGCCAACCCCTTGATTCTTTTCTTTTGGTAATCACATCTTCCCAGGCAAAAAGCCTGGGAGTTACCAGGTCCAGATTTTTGGAAATTATTTGTGCTGGAAAATAAAACAAAATGCCTTTCTTTTAGAGCTAGTCCTCTTTTTGTCAAAGCTTCAAGGAGTAAAAAAGACAGAAATTTAAAAAGCACCCTATTTCACTGCTACCAATTCATAAACACTGCACTACAGGGCCAGGACCATACTTTGTTCCTCTTGCAATATCCAAGGTATGCAGTGCAAGGCCGTGCACTTAGTAGGCAGACAACTGATGTTTGTTAATCAATATCTGAATGAATGAGTCAAGTCTCACAATTTCCATGGAGAATCTGAAATGTCACTCCTCCTGAAATGTGACCACGCTTTTCAAACTACTAAAAACTTTGTAATGAACCTCCCACAGGCACAGTCTTTTATGAATACCGCCTGTGTTCCCCAAATCCTTTGTGACCTATGGACAGAATTGCTAACCATGAGTCATGGTTCTACCACTGCTCCCACACAATGGGTATTTTTAATGCTCTAGCATTTCCTGAAGTCAAGCTCTCAGGAAATGGATTTTGCAATAATGATCTCACCCTCCCCATATTCCTCTTACCCCCACCACAGAATCCTGGAATAGCTAAACAGGTGTTCAAATACCTAGAATTACACAAGAAACTTCACGACCTGTCTTCTGTTTCCTATCGCAGTCACAAGGTCAACTTCTTGTCCTTTGGAGTTTGAAAGGAATGCGTCCATGAACCAGAGACACCCCTGTTTGTGCTTTATTTATATCAATTATATTTAGACTCAATTTATTCTCAAGACTGGCAATAGGCTCCACACGCCAGAACTAAACCAGTGTAATAGTGGCTAAAGATTATGGGCTCCGGGGTTTGACAGCTCTGGAGAACGAATTCTAACTCTGCCACTAACTAGGTGGCTTCAGGCAAGTCATTTAGCTTTTTAAAGCCTCAATAGTCTCAGCTGTAAAATGGAAATAGAAGAAATTATTTCTTGGAATGTTGTGAAAATCAAATAATACAATCCATCTAAACTGCTGGTCTCCAGGCCTGACACACAGCAAATACTCAGCACTTGCTAATAGTTGTTATTGCATCATTTTTTCCCAGACCTCAGATCTGGTCAGTCTTCCTTGGGCGTCATTCACCACACAGCAGACACTGTGACTACTTAGGGTTGTAGGTGTCCAGATACCTTAAGAACCTCACCAGTCCCAACCCATTCTGGGAGTACTATTTGGCCACCCTCTGAGAATCAGAAACATCAGGGAGACCAGATGGTAAGGGGGGTAGACATGGGTGGGACTTGAGGGAGGTTGTAAAGCCACCTGGGCACACCCAGTTTCAAGCAAACAGAGGAGCCACCCGAGGGTGGGAGGAAGGGTATTTACACAGTAAGGTGCCTGCGAACCTTCATGGTAAAAGTCTGCCCGTTTTTGGAAAAGAGTGTGTTTGTCTTATGATTTTTCTTGAAAAAGAAGCCCAACAGCAAAGATGATGATGAAAATGACAATTTGACTGTGTGAAAAGGACTCCTGCTATTCTCATCAGACCATCTGACAAGCTTCCCAAGGGATTTTCCACAGGCTTCCAAATAGCACAGGCAGAGCAGCCACAAGAGGATGCCCTGGGGGGCTGCCAAACTGCAATTGCCCTGGAAATCAGATTCACGTGCTCAGACGCCCTCACATCCCTAAGCCATCAACCATTCCGCCTGGCAGAAGAGCACAAAGCCAACCCAGAAGAACTGCTGGGGAGGTGCAGATATGAAGAATAAGGTCATGCTGGCCATTCTGGGGAACACAGCAGCTGTCAGCACACGCTGGCCCCGGCAATCAGCAGTGGTGCTGGCTCAAGCTGAGCAAACCCACCCTGTGAACACGGCATGAAAACAGACCCCTCAGAGGCTCCTGCTCCATGAAGGCCAAGGATCAACAACAGAAAGACGTGAACCCCTCTTCTAAATGATATTTCATGGCCATCAAAAGGCCATCACAGTCCCATCAATGGACTACATAGACTGGTGAGAGATGCTCCCAGCAATTTAGACACATTGGCAGTCCTGGGGAGGGGTACGCAGTCTACAGGGGCTCTCTGTTTATGAAGGACAGCACTTTGCATAACAAATATTCCATGCATAACCTTTACTTGGCATAATTCTCCCTGGACCCAGTAATGAGAATTACTCTCTGTCCTAATTAAAGAGAAAATAAAGCAGAGAATACTTTTATAAATCAACAAATAGAATTTGTATGATGTACAAGAAGCCCTCCTGCAATTTGCAACAGGAGATCTGCTCCACGTGACCATGAGACTGTCACATCAGCCATCAGGGCTTTAGTTTCCTCATCTATAAACTTTTTCTTTAAGGGGAAAATTTGTGAGTTCCTTTGACTGCTCCCACCCTAATTTATCATTCTTTCCTTTTAAAAATGTTTAGTTGAGGCTTAGCATGCATGCAGTAAAGTACACAATGTGACAGAGTATTGTTAGAATTTTATACCTTGCAGGGGGTAGTAGGGTGATGCTGACTCTCTGTGTAGGCATCAAAGGTCATGCTACAGATGAAAAGACTAGATAATCAAAGGCACAGAGAACATGTCACTCATATCACTCAGAGTACAACTCCAGACTCCTGACTCATGATGTTTAAACTAATGAGCTAGGCCTGAGTGTCTTACTGTGAGCTCACAGGAACAGCTCTCTATGATGTGCTCGGATCAGGGAAAGGAGAGGAAAGAAGAGATGGTCTGAGAAGAGACTTTTAGGTCACAAGCAAATGTCTAGAGAAGATGAGTACTAACTTGTCTGGAAAATTATGAATATAATTTCCTTTGACATTCAGGATCTGCCATAATTTTAATTTAATTTAAACCTACTATTATTTATTGGGTGCTTATTGTGTGCCAAGCATTGCACAGAGAGCTTAACGTGGATTATCTCATTTAAACCTCAAAATAACCCATGCGATGAACAACTTTATTACCCCATTTTGTAGAAGAGAAATCTGAGGTTCGGGGAGCTTAAGCTACTTCTCCCAAATTACAGAGGGAAAGTGGCAGAGCTGGGATTTGAGTGCAAACCTGCAGACTTTACCACAATATTCAGTTTCCCACAAGCACTTCCGCTTCTCTCTGCAACCAAGGCCCAGGAAAATGCACCACCCCAGCCAGACAGCATACACCCTTCCTGCCTCTGTTGATTCAGCCTTGAGGTTAACACGGTCTTCACCCTCCACTCTATCCAAATCCATCCTTCAAAACCTAACTCAAATACCACCTTTTCCTAGCCATTCCTTCCCACCTTGAAAATGTTCTCCTCAGAATTAATTTAAAAGTGTCCTTTATTTCATTCATCTGGTGTCTTCATCATTTTCTTAAATGTGTACATCATTTATTCATTCAGTGGCATGCACATGTATTGTCCTTTCTTCTCAAATAATTGCCAAATACTAGAGGGCAGGAACCATGCTGTTGATTTCCTCTGTATCTATCTCCCAAATTACCATAGCACAAAATTTATAAATAAAACAATGTAGCTCTGTTCTGCAGATATGAAAATTTTATCCTACGACATGATGGCCACACCCTGTGTTTGTTGACTAAACTGTGCTCTTCATTTATTTCCCAAGCATTTGACCCACTCTCCCCCAGAATAATTTGACCTAAGTTATTCTTTCCCTCCCAGCACCCTAACATTCTATCTTCCATTATTTCCGTACTGAGAAATTAGCAACTGTGTGTGTGTATATGTGAAGGTGCATTTATGTGTGTGTGAAAAACACGCGTTCTCATAAAGCAAGATGCACCAGATAATAGCCCATTGCACCTTGAGTTAAGCAAGCACCCAGGGTGGCGTTACTTGCATGCTAGTCAGCAAACCCGCTTGGGAAGTGAGCAATTTTCTCAGGCCCCTGCTCAGCCTGGTGTGTTGTCAACCTTGGGAGAGAAGACTAATTGCAGTCATAAGGCAATATCTACTCCCTATTCCCCTTGGATTGCTTGTTTATAGTCTGAAATTGCTGAACAGGTTCTGCAGGTTTTTCTTGTCCATTTGCTGATCTTGAAGCAGGAAGGGAGAGTCCCAGGTTCACTCAACTGTAAACAGTACCTCTCAAGGTCAAACGGGAGAGACTGCACAGTGGTAGGGGGTGAAGGGGGGGTTCTGGATATGACAAATGAGAGTAACATATTGCACTCTTACTTTCCTGCATGCCTAAACAGAAGACAATGTGAAGAGAAAATAATGTTGCAGAAAATTGTGCTCCAACTTGATTTCTTACAGGTTTTTGGCAAAACATGAAGGTCGACTTTTTAAAAATAATTAGACTTCTGACCTTTGCTTTATCCCACCTCCACAACCCCCAAACTTTTTCTGTAGTTATATAAACATTATTTGAAGTTACAAAAAGCACACACACAGTTGGTAAGCTAGATATTAACAAAAGATACTTAAGGAAGTTGATGAGCCAGCCAGAGCCAGGTTGTCTTGAAATAAACACATGAAACTGAACTCCAAATGCACAGGCTCCAATGCATTTAATTCACTGACATGTACTGGGCACCGTTGTGTGCTAGACCCAAGGAGCCATGACCCTGAAGAAAGCCCAGACTCTACTCTTGAAGAGCTTGCAGTCTGAGGAGAGTGATAAACGTGCACACAGCACACCATAACACAATTAGGCCAGCTAAACAAAAGGTACAGGTGAGAAAGCCCTCTTTTTAGTGTTTTAATTTTTGAAATCACTACTCACTGACTGTGGATTTTTGTGAAGTATTTTTTGGTGGTGATTGTTGTTGTTTTAAAGTCAAAACAATTGAACTTCAGGCCCATTTTTGCCTTTTCCTAGCCATGAGATCTGAGTCAAATCACATCACCAATTAAGCCTCAGTTTCCTCATCTGTAAAATCACAGTGTTGGTGCAGACCAGAAGTTGGCAAATAATAGCCAGGGGGCCAAATCCAGCTGAGAACCTGTTTTGTAAATAAAATGTGTTGGAACACACCCAGGCCCATCCATTTACATACTGTCGATGGCTGTTTTCATGCTATAGCTATAGAGGAGTTGTGACATACAGCCCACAAAGTCTAAAATATTTACTCTCTAGCCCTTTACAGAAAATGTTTGCTGACACCTGGTATAGACCATCTCTAAGGTCTCCTCCAGGGGCTCATAAGATTGTATGTTGACACATGAATTCACTTTGAAAACTGAAAAGTGAAAGAAAGTGAGCCAAGACGCTGGGTACTCATCAAGCTTTATTAAAGGAAAAGACTCTGCCGGGCTGTGCTCAAAGTGTAGGGCATCCAGGGCTGCCCTCAAGATGGAGGACAGCACCAGATGTGGGGGTGAGAGAGCTTATATAGGGCACCAAGGGCTGGCTGATACAATCAAGGAGGGGCATTATGCTAATGTGGAAGCTATGCAACCAGGGTGAAGAATTGCGCCCTTGCAGCAGCAAAAGGGTTTCTGTTTTGCAGAAGTCACGAGGTTTCACGTAAAGGGAAGCGGGGAGGGGTTTGGTGCTGGAGTAGAAGACAAGGCTGGTGGCTATTTTGTGCTTATTGTGTGCACAATGGCACCAGTCACGTCCAAGATCCATCAAAAAGAACCACACAAATGGAAGGAATTCTCAAAAGGTACATGCTTGTTTCAGGAAGACACCAGTTCTGCATGCTTAATCTCATCAACAGCAAGTATTTATTCCAATGGGTTTAATCCAACTCTGGATTCATAGTAGAATCACCTGGAGAATTTTTTTTTTAATGCCTATGCCCAGGACCCAACATCTAGAGTTTCTGATTTACTTGGTATGGGCGGAAACCAAGTATTAGCATTTTTTAAGAAATGTTGATTTATCAAAGGCCTGCACATAATAGTCAAGCTATGGAATCAAACTAAGTGGCCATTGACAGATGAGTGGATAGAGAAATGTGCTATATATACACAATAGAATTCTATTCAGCCTTAAACATAGAAGGAAATCCTATCATTTGTGATAACATGGGTGAACCTGGAGGACATTAAGTGAAATAAGCCAAACACAGAAAGACAAATACCACATGATCTCACTTGTATGTAGAATCTAAACAAGTTGAACTCATAGAAGTAGAGAGTAGAATGGTGGTTAACAGAGGCTAGGGGGATGGGGAACAGGATTGGGAAGATGTTGGTCAAAGGGTACAAAATTTCAGTTAGACAGGAGGAATAAGTTCAAGAAATCTACTGTACATCAGATGACTAGTTAAAAACAATATATCAAATACTTGAAAATTGCAAAAAACAAAAAAATATATATATGTAAAGCAAATTAGAAAAATAACGAAAAGTCAACAAAACCATAATGTTAGGAGGATATTTTAGCACAACTCTCTCAACCTTAGATAGTTCAGGCAGACTGAAGAGATGAAATAAACATACAAATAAACACTTTTTTAAAAAAAATCTACTACTGTAGCTTTTAAAAATAATATTGATACCTGAATCACTCCCCAGGTATATCAAATAAGAATTTCCGGGATTGGGGCCTCCAAACCTGTATATTTAACAAATTCTCAAGATAATTCTTATGCAGCTAACTCTTCAGTAGTCTGCATTGAGTAGCCAGGTTTGGGAATCATGCTTAAGACTAAGTTGGTGGGACTGCAAAATGGTGCAGCCTCTATGGAAAATGGTATGGAGGTTCCTCAAACAATTGCAAATAGATCTACCATACGACCCAGCCATCCCACTGTTGGGAATATACCCAGAGGAATGGAAATCATCAAGTCGAAGGTATACCTGTTTCCCAATGTTCATCACAGCACTCTTTACAATAGCCAAGAGTTGGAACCAACCCAAATGTCCATCATCAGAAGAGTGGATACGGAAAATGTGGTACATCTACACAATGGAATACTACTCAGCTATAAAACCGAATGAAATACTGCCATTTTCAACAACATGGATGGACCTCAAGAGAATTATATTAAGTGAAACAAGTCAGGCACAGAAAGAGAAATACCACATGTTCTCACTTATTGGTGGGAGCTAAAAATTAATATATAAATTCACACACACACACACACACACACACACAAAACCGGGGGGGGAGAAGATATAACAATCACAATTACTTGAAGTTGATACGACAAGCAAACAGAAAGGACATTGTTGGGGGGGCGGGGGGGAGGGAGAAGGGAGGGAGGTTTTGGTGATGGGGAGCAATAATCAGCCACAATGTATATTGACAAAATAAAATTTAAAAAAAAAAAAAGAAAGAAATCCTGCTTAACAAAAAAAAAAAGAAAGAAAAAAAGAAAAGAAAAAGCTTGGCTAATGTTAGCCAATCCCATTTTGTATTCCATTGTTTTAAGCAGATAAACTTCATGGCTAAAGGCCCAGCATTAAAAGCTTAAATAATTATCGATTCCTTTTCCTCCCATTCATTAGATGTAATTTAGTTTTGGAAAAAAATAAAATTATTTAATTTCAATTAAAGTTCAGCTGTTTTAAACCCTTCTAAAAAAAAAAAAAAAAAAGACTAACTCAAAGAACTGTTTAAGTCAGTTCGCACATCTCTTTATCCTTGACTCTCCAGGGGTCTAACCCAACACCTGGAAGTAGGCAGGTATTTGGTAAATGTTTAATAAATGAAATTTAATTTAGTGAGTGACCAGTGAGTATTTTGTTGGACAGAGACAAACACAGGAGGACTTAGGGATTTAAGCTTGATCTTGAAAGAGATAAGGCTAAGATTTGTATTCTATATATTAAGCAACCATCAACTGCAATCTTCCTCTACCTCCTCCACTCTCAAACACTGACTACCAACCTGATCAAAAGATTATCATTTTGGAATCATCAAGCCACTAAGGCTCCCTTAGTTAGACTGAAGTTCACATGATTGCTTAAACCTTTTTTCTGGGAATAGATCTTTTATGCCAAATAGGCAGGGCTACTGCTTTGACTGTTGACTGTTGACACTTGCAATAATTAGACAGGGTTGAGCAAAGGCTATTTTTGCAGTCTGTGGGGAAAGAGTATGGAACATAAACATTGCATCTCATTACAAAGTACTGAATGTGCAAAACTTACTGGTCTACATGCCGTGATTAGATAAGCACCTGAAACACCCATTAACTTCAAAGGGAAATTGAAGCCAAATTTGAGCACATATGCCACCTTTCCTTATACTTTAGTGAGTCAGATAACCTTTATTTTCACAATAAGTTCATTTCTAAAGCAGCCTACATTATAGTTATTGCTCCAGACTTTTAATAATTACCCCAGGGCAGCTTCCCCCAAACATGCTGGGAAATACTCTCCACCTACAATTTCTAGGGTTTCAGATGAGCCTTAGGCCGCCCCCGAACGTGTTCTTCTTATGGACAGGTCAGTTTAAATGACTCTGAGTGACAGCCTCATACTCCCCCACAAAAGAGAAGAGGTATGATGTTTATCCACTTATCCACAAACACAAAGATGCATGTGTTTTGTACGAGGACAAATAGTTCCTAACCATGGCCAGAATAAACATGAAGATTGATACTGGAGGACTGAGACGATGGGCAAGTAATCTCTAAAGAAGAGAGTACTGAAGGCCTATCTCAATCTGGGGCAGTCTATTGGCAAGCTGCCTGCACACTATATTACATGTAGCTCTGAACATCTGTGGTTCAAAGTAGGAGGCTCTCAGTAGCCTGAGAAAGAATACATTCAGAAATTTTGTTATTGCCTACGTGAAGCTATTCCAACAAAGAGCTCCCAAAGTTATGATTTCTTCAATCATATAGTCTCATCTGGTCAGGGAACAACTTAGACATAGATATAGGGGATAAATGACTACATGGAATGGAAGGAGTTCAAGGACCTTAGAAGACTCCTCTGTTCAAATATGTCTTTACTGCTTAAGTATTAAAGGTCCTGGAATCCCACCATGAGAGTCTGGTTCCTTTGTATGTCTAGACTGTAATAGAGGCATGTATTCATCTGTTTCTGTTGCTTATAACAAAATATCTGAAACTGAGTAATTTATAAAGAATTTATTTCTTACAGTTCAGAAGCTGGGAAGTCCACAGTCCAGGGGACATATCTGGTGAGAGCCATTTTCTTAGTGGTGACTCCCCACAGTGACACAGGGTATCACATGGCAAATGGCTGAGCAAGAGAGCTAACCTCCTCACTTGCACTCATTTTAAGGCTATCAGAACCACGCCCATTGCCACCCATTAAACCATCAATGGGTTAATCCATTCATGAGGGTCCAGTCCTCACAACCTACTCATCTCTAAAAGGTCCCACCTTTCAATTACCATAATAGGATTTCCCACCCTCTTAACAGTATTACAATGGAATTAAGTTTTAAATACATGAATCTTTGGGGAACATGTCTAACTCATAGCAAGGCATGTACCACAGAGAGGAGCACAGGCTGGAGGACTGAGTGGGCAGAGAGGCAGTTGGATGAAAGAGCCTCCCCCATCCCAGTGGGCCAGAAAGATCTCTCCAGCAAGCCATAGTTCAGATGGTAAAGAAAACTAAAACAAGCGACCTTCTATGTAAAGTAAACTGATTTCTCCCTCTCTTCCCAGCAGTATCAGAAGTAGCTGATGTGGTGTCCTGGGTAAAGAGCTGGCTGAGCGATCACCGCAAGGTCCACCAGTTCTCAAGAGCAGCAACTGCAGCAGAGCACGACACGGAGCAGCCCAGGTAGAACAGAGATGGCAATCCCACTGGGAAGAATTAGGAAGGATTTATCTTCTCCCTTTTCCAAGACTGAGCATATCATGTGATACTATTTGGACCATGAGGATGACTAAAATCAGCGTGCTCACTAAAGTTCTAGAACAAGTGGGAAATTGTGAAACCTGACTCACAAAGTTTCCCCAATGGGGTGATTTATTCAGAAGCCAAGGTAGCCAAAGAATTATAAATGTCGGTACAATTCTGATATCTGTATAATAAAGGATTGCTAGTTTATGAAACTTCTAAACAGCTTTTCCCTTGGTTCAGATATACCCAGGAGAGCTATACCACTCAGAGGGATGCTACAAAACGAATTACCTAGGAGAACATGAGAAGCATTGCATAGATTGTGGTACATAATATATGTGAAATACTGACCTTCTGGGTGATCTTTCATCTATGCAAATATTCTTGAGTTGGGCAACATTTCATATCATTAACATTTTAGTATGAATGAGTTTCCTTCTAGTGACCAATGAGATCTGAGATTGAGGTGACATGTCTTAATGGAAATAAGAAAACATGCCAAGAGAGGAAAGGTAGGGGAGAAAGCAAGCTCTGCACATAAGCCCAGCCTAACATGAACTAGAACATTAAAGCATTTGTCATGAATTCCACAGATATTTACTGGGCACCAGCAATCTGCAAAACAACATGCCAGGCATTTGGGAGGATATAAAGATGTTTAAACATGCTGATGCCAACCTCAACTAGCTCCAAACATAGTGGGAGAAATGGCATCGATATAACTGTGATACAGGACAAAGTTAAGTAAGTGTCATGGAATTGCCACAAGGACCCACAGCATCAACATCACTTGGGAGCTTTTTACAAATGTAGATTCTCAGGCCCCGTACAGGTCTTCCCAAATCACAATGTGCATTTTATTACAATTCCCTAGGAGATTTGTATGCACATTTGAAAAACACTGGTCTAAACAAAAACATCTAGGGCTTCAGAAAAAGGGGGTATCACTCAGTGCTTCTGAAATCAATGGCATGTTTGTGGAGACCTCCTGGTATATTGCAGGGGAGTTTCAGAGATAGTTCAGGTCTCACGATGAAATATATAAGAGAAGAAGAAAAGGAATGGCATGAACAAACGTTCAGAAGAGAAAAACTCCACATTTTTTTTCAAGTATGTTTGGGGGATGACAGATTGGTTTTGAAAGCAATTAAGGTACTGGTCTAATGGCCATGGAAAAAAGTTCTAGAAAGGCAAGTAGGTGTGGGCTGCCTATAGAGTTCCAGAATAACCTTATTTTCTGATTTCATAATTACACAAAGGGGTGTAACCAAAGAGGCAAGGAAAAAGTTTCAATGGCAATAAAAATAATCTTTAACTTCTTCATAAAACTGCTGAAATTTCAGTCTCAACCAAAGTCCTACTTTCCTCTGTCGGAGTCCTGGGAAGGCTCACATGTTATGCTATGTGTTTGACCTTGATCAAAAAGGAGATCTAGGCAGCCAGTGGGAAGAGGTTCCAAGAAGGGCTCCCACCAGGGAAGAATGAATGAGAGCGCACACCAGAAGCCAGGTGGAAACTCACGTCAGTGCACAGGAAACACGTGCAGAGATCAGTGGGAACCTCAGCTCAGAGGACATACATATATTCAGGACCTCAACCCTGTACTCCAGACAACTAACTCAGGCTCTGAGTCAATTTCAGACACTCCTCTGTAGTTCTGATGCATGGGGCCCCAGTCTCCTGCCCCACATGCTACACTTCCTGGAAACCTGAGCCTTTATACCCAATTCCACTTTTGCCAGTCCTTGGATTGTATCCTCTATAATTGACAGATAAATTATGATAGCACTTATGACATGCCAGGTGCTAAACCATTAATATCCACAACCACCCTATTATTTAAGCACAATTATTACCACCGGTTGACAGATAAGAAAACCAGGTTACAGAGAGATCAAGTGCTTAACTAAGGTCACTCCTCTAAGAATAAGTGATGCTAGGGATTGAATCCATGCAGTTGGCTCCAGAGTCCACACTCATAAGCAGATATTTCACTACGCTGGTAGAAACAGTTTCAGAAAACAACCACTTGACTCACGAAGAGTGACCATACTCCGCTACGTGACCCACCTGCTTTATTGATACTTAGTGCTAACCATTTGGGCAAATAGAACTAAGATTGTTTCCTGCCTTGGGTGTCATGACTACAATTCCAGGGATAGCCTCTGGATCAGATCACTTTTCTAGTCTTTATTGTGCCTCATATTTGTGTCTGTGGAAAACGAAGAGTATATTCTAGGAAGTGATTTGAAATTTTAAGTAAGTTTCCTGCATCTAGAATAACCTCTAAGGGGAGATAATGGATGTGTCAATGAAGGAATTTCTTAGAAAACTGGTAAGCCAAAAAAAGAAAAAACTGAATTGGATGGCATGATTATATAGGACAACCAAATGGACCACAGGGACCTGAAGGAGAGAAAGAACATGAGGAAATGGAACCAACCAGCACAAAAGTTTTATTTGGACGTTTGATGTGAAGCTGCATTAGTCCGACCCTGTCAGATGGAGGGAAGCAGGTCCAGTCTTCTAGGGCTGGGAAGCCAGGGTGACTACAGAGGCCACAGGACCTGGTGCTAAAGGCTGAGGCTCCAAGGGGACGATCACACAGATGCCGAACCAAAGTCCTAAAGATTAACCCACAAGGAAGCACATTCCATTGGAGGAGGAAGAAGAGACGCCAGTGAAGGACACAGAGCAGCCAGACACAAGGGAAGAGAACAGGGGTAATGAAAGTCAATTAACTGATTGATTTGCTATTCATTCATTCTGTAAATATTTATAGAGCACCTACGATGTGCTACCCTCTGTGACAGATTTTGGGTCTGTCTTCCGGCAGTTTACAGACTAGTCAGCGATTCAGAAAATGAGCAAAGCAACAGTCTATTTCTTCCTATTTCTATTTTAAGGGGAGAACGCTGTAAGAACATAGGGTAGGGAAAGGCCTTCTGTTAGGGTTTCAGGGAAGCCTGAGTTGGTGACTTTTAAAATGAGACCTGCAAAATGAGAAGGAATCTGTCACGCAAAATACAGAGAGTGGGTAAGACAGAAAAATGTTTCAAGGAGAGAAGAGGGCATTCATTCTCAGGAGACGGCTGCAGGAATGAGAACTGAGAAAAGGCAGCAGGCCCCCAGGTTGCCTGGGCGACCCCTGAGCGCCGGGTCCACAGTGGGAAGTGGGTGTGAGGCCAACCGGCGGGCGTCAAGGGGGGAGTGTGTGGTAGGAAGTGGAGGGAGTAGGTGCAGGGCATTTGCTTTAGCTGGACTGGGGGAGGACGAGCTTGGTTTTGCTATTTCAGGCCATCAGTATGGGCGACTTTCAGTTTCCATTTGAGCCTGAGCCTGGGGTAGGTGCATTCCAAATATGCAGGAATCACAACTGTGGCATGATTCATCTCCAGCTGGCTCCCCAACAAATTCCCCACAGTCATTATTTGACACCTTCTCCCTAAGCCTCCGCCTCACACTCCCCCCACCCCGTCCAAAGTGACTTTGTCTCATTCTTCACTGAGATTGAGGCCACCAGATAAAGGCTTCCTGATCTGCTTTTTCCCACCACTTTACTCTCGCATTTGGGGAGAGGAATGCCTCCTTCGTTCCAAAAGTAACTCCACCCAGGCACTTGATCTCTCTCTCCCTCTCTCCTCCGTAACTTGTTCCACAAATTACGCTTTCTCGTTTATTTAATTTCTCCCTCACTGCCACCTTCTATTCCTAAACCAACAATTTGCTCAAGTCTCCGCTCTCCTGCCAGGAACGGTTCTCACTCAAGTTTGCTTATCGCATTCTGGAATCTCAGGACTTCTTGCAGGTGGTTGGGTGACTGATTTTACCTCCTGGTGACCCACTTCCTCCTCGGCCCTTACTATCTGGCTTCCTGGCCTATGTGCTTTTGTTTCTGCTGCAGCCTCCCACTGTTCTGGGATGCTGTTCTCGCACACTTTTGCCCATGTGAGACTCTGCACCTGTCAGGTTTCTAGCCCCTGCATCCCTCTCCTTAACCCTCACCTGCAGTACAACTCCATGCCAATCTATATAACTGACTGGCAGGCAGAAGAGACTTCAAGATAATAACCCCACCCTCTGAAATCCACCATTAGCCAAGGCTTGCCAGAGCTCCATGTTCAAGTACATCTCTGTTGTGAAAACCATCTTGATTCTCATGTGTGAGCCCAGTTTTGGCTCCAGGACTAGTCTCCTGATTACATTTCCACTCATTCTATTTATTGAGCATTTATTAGGTGCCAGGCTCTGTGGCACACACCTCCTCCCACTCATGATCTCCTTTACTGCTCACAGCACCCCAATGGTGGTGAGCACTGCACGGCCAGTAGACCTGTGCTACAGAGGGGTTGAGAAACTTGTCCATTAGATGGTGGCCATTAAATGGTAGAACCAAGATTCAAAGCAGGCACTCTGACTGTAAAGCCTTACTTGATAAATAGCTACAATTTTTAATAGAAGAGAGTGGAGGTGGTATGTGTGTATGTCTGTATGCAGGGGTGGAGGTAATGGTGGGAAAGCTTTCTGAGACCATGCTACTCAGGCCGGATTGTCTGGTCCTGATTAGCTGCTGCCTGGCTGTCAGGAGCTGTTATTATCACTCACTCCTGTGCCCCTGTCACTGGGCCTGTGGAAACTTGCCCTTCCTTCCTTCTCTGGGCCCTCTGATGTTGACAGCTATGCTAGAAAATCACATGCTGGCTGCTGCCACACTTACCAGATGCATGTTGTACGTGCTGATCTGGACTTCCTGCTGGGCCCCCCTTGTCCTGTGCCTGCCCCTTCACAGGGAGTTGGTCTACTTCTGGGCCAGGCCTATTCTCAGTCTGTCTCACCCTGTGCAGATAACTGAGCTCCTCTCATGTCACCACATCCCCACAGGAGTCTTTCCCCTGGTGCACCCTGACAGAATTCATCCTCTACACTCTCTGTTACGTTCCTTTAACACTTGGCTTAGGTTCTCTTTCTGGCTCTTTCCTTAACCTATTAGATTAAGTTAATGCCACACCTGTCTTGTTAACCTATTCTAGTATATAATTTCCTTTTTTTAATTTGAACATCTGTTGTATTGAATCAAGTAATCAGAATAAACTTCTCCAAAATGAGGATGGTACAAAAAAACTCAAATAAGTAAGTTTGTTGGAGAAAACAAATCCCCAGAAGGAGAAAGCTATCAAGAGAATAAAAATAATTATAACCAGAAAAACAATAACCAATATTTTCAAAGTGCTTTGCAATTACCAAACACCAGATTCGTCAAGTCCTCACTGTCCCCATAAGATGACTTCTGGGACCTACTGAACAACTCACATCAAGTATGATGGTAACAGGACTCAACTCCCAGGCTCTGATTTCAAGTCCCATTTTCTTTCTACAATGCTCTTTAAAGAAAAACTTTCTGTCTCAGCTGCTGGCTCACCATGGTCACCAGGTCATTTGAAAACCTCAAGCAGAAATTCCCCAGGTCAGCACTATCTCCAAGAACACACATCTTCAAAAAGAAACCAAGAACCAATGGCTTCTGGCTTCTCTCTAATGGTAGCAAATCTTGGTTCTTTTTTCTTATTCTGTGTAAAAAATTATAACTCCCAAGGGGAGTTGTGGGATTTCCAAAAGAGGAGTAAAGAGATGTGAGCTAAGGAAATGAAACTTTGCTGAACACTCTTCAAGAATGACGTTCTCCTTCCTCTCCTGTAACGATGTAGGTACCCATTCGTTTTCTTACATTTTATTCCACTGAACAAAAAAGTCCACTTCTGTATCTATCTTCCTGTTGCTGCTATTTCAAAACTAAATGTACGGCACATAAACTGCTTATAAACCTTGTCTCTAACAAGAGAACTGAGTATGTATTTCTTGAGGACGTTAGTACATTCAGGATGATGAGACAACTTGGGAAAAAAAATTCTCTTGCTATAAGAAGTCTATAGGTCAAATGGGCTTCTCTTTCTAGCCTAAATGCCATGTTGGTGAAAATGGTGTGGTGTAAATAGCAAAGTACAGAAGTGAGAAATTATCCCTCTGCTGAATAAACCACCCTCCCGGCTGACTGACCTGCTGCCTCTTCGAAGTGTAGAAACATTTTGTCTCCAGATCTTGGGAGCAAGCAGCCACATCACTGCAAGTACTGGACAACATTGGTCTTGTGGAATAACAAAAAAGCCTCTTTAAAGGCCAGAACTGTCACAGCTTTTAATGTGCTATAGGTTGATGACTGTTCTGAAGAAATGGTTGTCTAATGCCTTCTATGTGTCAGGAACTATTCCAGGTTCAAAATATTCCATTTTCCACAGCATGGCCAGTGATCCTGTTGAAAGGTTAATCACATCACATTGCTCCTTTTCACTGGCTTTTCTCTGCACTTAAAACAAATCCAACTTTTCCCCATGGTGCACAAGGCCCTGCCTCCCACTCAGGTGTCCTCGTCACTCACCTCTGTCACACCGTGCTCCACTGCAGCCACACTGGCCTTCCCACCATCCCTTGAAAGTGCCAGGCTCATTTCCACCTCAGAGTTCTCCCACTCACTGCTCCCTCTGCAGGGAGACTCTCCCTCGACTCCCTGCTCACATGGCTGGTGCCTTCCCACCTGCCAGATCTCCATTCACATATCACCTCCCAGGGGACATCTTCTTTCTCTAAAATTTCTCTTCCTCCATTCCTTTCTATCTCTTACTCTCTCTCCCTTTATTTTATTAATAGTATTTATCACTATAGGACATCATATTTTTTATTTATCTGTTGACTTATATATTGTCTGTTTCTTCCTCCTATAAGATAAGACCTTTATGCAAATTTGTCTTAGCTATTGTTACATTCCCAGAATCCAGTATCCTGAATTCAGTTCCCCGAATAAACATTCAGGATGCCACTTGTAAGACAATTCTGTCATATTTTTCCCTAATACGTTGGAGAAACTGTAGGATTTGGGACACCCTTAAAAATAAATAGAAGATGAAAGTTTTCTCATGGCTAAGGATTTTCTCCTTCAGACACTACAGAAAGGGGTGTCTTCACTCAGAGTTTTTCTAATTTTTCTCTATGGCAGGCACAAACACAATATTTGGGTCAGAAAGAAAATTTCATTAAGTCTGCATCTCATCTCAAATGTTAAAGAAAGTGAAACAGAGACACATTTGTTCCAGATGTGTTGGAGAGATTCTAGCAAATGCAAGGCCTCATGCCCACTCTGTGGCTTCCTTTGAATGGTTTGATCGGGTTGTTAAACCATTTTTTTCCTTTTCTCCAGAGCTGAGGAAGAGAAGAAGATTTATTTATTCATTCAACAAACAGCTCAAATTTCACGTCTCTGAGTTTCCCTCACCGCGATATCTAAAGGAGCCCCTCCCGCAATGTTTCCGTCACTTCCTCGTCCATTACATTCTACCAATTTCTTTGTAGTGTTTATCTCTATCTAACATTATATTTCTATTAATATTTTTCATGTTCATTGTCTGATTCTTCCTGGGAGAATATAATTTCCATGAGAGCAAGAGATGTACGTCTTGTCCACTCATGCTTCTCTAGAACCTGAAAGTTCCTGCCACAGGAAAATCCTCAGCAAGCATCTGTTGCATGCACGAGGAAATGAAGTTGCACCTGCTCTGTGGAGGCTTCCACGACCACTCTTCCCAGCTTTGACCTTGCTTTTCTGAATACTCTTGGTTTGCACCTATCCGCTTTGCCCCATCACCAGGACATTATTCCCCATGGTCTATTGTACTACTGAGCCCTTTGCTGCTTCCTTATCCCAAACTGACATAAACAACACAAGCTTCTTTGTGATTATTTCATGAATTTGTGTTTTGTTTCCCCAGCCAACACCATAAGCTTGTCACAGGGAAGGCCTATATCCTAGGCCAGGAAATAGAGAAGAAGAGAAGGTTTTTGAGGGGATGATAATGAAGGGAGTTTTTAAAATACTGAGTTTTACATGCTTATGTATATGCAGGTAGAAACATCCAATAAACAGTTTCCGTATATGGATCTGAATGTCGCAAGAGAGGTGTAGGCTGAAATCATTCATTTGTAACCCGTTAGCAGATGTTTGGAATGAATAACTAGTAGAGCGTGCAGTCTCCCTCTGGGAGAGCGTAGAGATCAAGGAGATGAGCAATGAAGGGCAGAGCCATGGTCATGCTGCCATATCAGGGGCAGGCAGAGGAAGGAAGCTGAGAAGGAACCATGCCTGTGGTAGCAGGGGGCCAGAAGAGTGGGCCACTGTGGATGCCAAGAAAGTTGAAATTTAAAAGTCAACGGAGAATGGCCGATGGTGGCAAATGTCACAAAGAATCCCAGTAAGAAAAGAGTAGGGACACGTCCACTGCACTTGACCATGGAGCTTGCCCCAGCAACTTCACCTGAGCAATGAGCACAGCCTGATGGAGAGGGATTGAGAGTGGACACTGCTGGAAGGTGAGTAATTAAAGAAAGCGAGTTAAAACCATGCTCTTGAGAAGCTTAGCTTTGAAGACAAGAAGAAAAACAGGCTGGTACCTAAACAGGAACTTCTGAAGAAAATGAATTGAGTTTTATTACTCAAAAGTAGGTTTTAAATTGTGCACATGAAATACACGTGGTTTATTATATGCCAATTATACACCTCAGTAGAGTGGGGTTTTTAAAAAGCATGTTTTAGAATTTCATAAAATATAAGTACCATATCACCTGAGAATCAAATTTCTAATTTATTATAATGTATTAAGGCATTTCCTGATAGATGAATGAGAAAAATCCAGAATAAGAAAAAAACAGATATATTCATATTCCTGGTTTACAAATACTAAGAAGAAGATCAATAACAAAAGTACTATTTTCCCACAATGGGAAGCAGGAAGACATTATGACCCAGAATATGGGCCAGTATAGAGAAAGGGCTGGAATTATGGTTTTAGTATGTAGATTTCTGTACCCTTACCTAAGAGGATAGACCTTAAGCTAGGTTATGACCCAGATTAAGGCCAATAAAAGTGAGACAAAAACTTCCTGGAAAGGCTCAAAGAGCAAAGAGTTTCCTGAGCAGATATAACTTCATCAAAACTTCATTTAGGGTCACAGTGGGAAATATACGCAATATACACAATGGGAAGTATACAGAGGCAACAGGTAGAGAAGGGGAATTAACATCTAAAAAATTAAATATTTGTCCTATCAGTGTCCTAAAAATTGAAGTAAATGAAATGCCAAAGTTTAAACAATTACTCAATAGTAAAGTCAAAGATGACACAGGTAGACAAAGCTAAAGAGAAATATTAACTCAGTGAATGTTGTTTATTCAGAATGCAGCCATCTAGAATTTTCTCTGCAGTGTTGTCACATGGAATAGATAGAAAGGCAAATAGAAAACCAATTGACTAAACACTAATGTGTGCAGAGCTTTACATTTTCTCAAAGCATACTTTTCCTCACTGGATGCTTAAAATAATTCAGAGAGGTAGGCAGTGTCACAGGGGCTCCCTCCCACTCCCACCCCAGAGTGACATTTATCTTTGTGTTTTCACACAAACAGACCAGAAGAAGTAATAATTTTTCCATTGACTTGTCTTGTTTTCCACATTATCCGGAGAAGCAGATTTACCAGTGACTGAAAATGCAATAGAGTGATCAGGGGAAAGTGGAGGAGAGGCATTTTATATCTGTTGAAATGTGTGTAGTCACCTTATTAATTACAAAAAAAAAATCTAAGCACGAAGGATAAGTGACGTGATTACCAACTTACTAATTAGAGAATTATACAGAGAGGCCAAATGATGTGACCATCTCATTCCAGATCGCAATTCATGACTAGAAAAGCAACATCCAGTACCTGCCACAGAATTTGTAATAGAGTCATTAGACTGTTCTATACCCCTGTGACCTCAGGGCACAGCGTGAGCAGTGGTGGTCAGACAAGTATGATGATTCACAAGGACTCACAACGTATTCACCATCAGTTTGGTGGTCAGTGTACTAGCATCTCAGTTATGTATCACTCTTGCCACTTCCCCAAACCCAATCCTGTTCTCCCCCTACTAGTACCTAATATTTATAGAGGCCTTACTATGTATTAAGCCTTGTTCTAAGCATTGTTCAGTCCTAAATCATTTAATTACCACAACAACCCCATTAGATAGGTACTATTATTTTCTTATCCATTTACAGATGAAATGACCATGGCACAACTTGGGTAGGTAATTTATCCAACTGGCACACAGTGGGCGAGTGCAAGAGCAGGAATTCAAGCCCATGCAGTCTAGAATCACAGAGTTTGTTCTCAACCACTAGACCACACTGCCTCCATTTTTATTTCAGGTCAGAATTACCTCTGCCCTAGAATATCACAACAGAGTCCTAGGTGGTCTCCATTAAACTTACCTCTTCTCACATTATTAGTTTTATTATAAAAATGATATATAAATACATTCTCCCCAGGGTCTGGTGTGTCTTCTCCTAAATCTTTTTCTGCATCTGTATGCACCTCTAAAAATACACAGTATTGTTTGATGGGTTTTTGAAAATATAAGTGCTATTATACCAATCATTTGCAAATTTCACCCACTACCCCAAAATAGGGATGATGTAAGCCTGCTGAAGCGTTCTACTATTCCCCTTTTCATACCAGTGAAATCTAGCAAAGTCCTCCAAAGAAAAAGATTAGAAAACAAAAAGGAGCAGTGGGTTAAGTGGTATAAACAGAGAAGGACGAGGGGCACCGTTTTATGGCAACTAACCCATGGGTGAAACAATATGGGCATCTTCGTCTGAGGATTTGCCATGTAATGAGGCCACATCCACTTCTTGATAAAGTCTGTGTAGATAACCAGAATATTCAGTTTGCCTGTGCTTCTCAGTCCCGTAGCAACCTGGAATATTGGGAGAACATTACAGTTCCACTCATTGAACCAATTCCTTCTCAGACTGGAATGTGTTTACCTCTTTGCTTGTTTACTGCATCTTTCTTATTTCCTGCTGCAATACCATTACCTAGCTCAATACCTGGCATGTAATTGGGACTCGATAAATATTTGTTGAATGAGGGAATAAACCCAAAGACGCATGATTAATTCTGATTATCAAGGTTCCACGAATTCTGTATCTTGACTTTTTTAAGTCCTAGAAAATGGGATGATTGTTTGCTTAGGATGACCTAAACAGTCACAGATCTACAGCAGTCACTAATAACAAGTCATCGAGGTAATACCTAACAGTGGCATGTAAGAAAGAGCAGAAGTATTAGAGTCAGTCACATGAGTGAACAAAACAGCCTCACCACAGGCTTGCTGTGTGACCTTGGGCAATTTTCTTATCCTCTCTCTTCAGTTTCCTTTTCTGTAATAATGATAATAATAAAGCCTTGAGGATTTAGTGAGGACTAAATGAAATAATGTATTAAGCCATCTAAGAACATGTGAGACATTGAGCAGGTTCTTGGTAAACGTCAGTCCTGGGCCTATTTCCCCTCCACCCATTTGCCACCCCCTTACTAATACTAAGACTTTGAGTTTATTTATGATAAGCATGTCTATTCTCTCACTTCCATTTGTGGCAGTCTCGGCAACAACCTCTTTCTCTTCCAGTGCTGACCTACTGTTTTCTTGGAATCAGTCCCAGGACTTCGGGCTCTAGAGATTGCTGTTGGACTGTGAAGCATTACAGAAAAGATCCAAGTGCAGCAGCACTTAATGGCTCTGGCCATTAAAAAAAAAAAAAAATTAAATTATCGTAGCTATTTTATGGAGTGCAGTATATATCCAAATGTTAATAACAGGGTTACTAAACGTGGTATTCTAAAAACCAAAAATCACCCCAATGTTAATCATCTCCTCATAGAAATAAATTGCTACGTTGGTTAATAAAACAGACACCTTGCTCTTGAGTCTGAAGTTTTCTCCAAAAGATCCCACAATTATCATTTCAAACCAGTGAATGTTATTCAAACAGGAAAAGGTAGAACCCTTAACTTATTTCCACCAAATTTAGACTTTCATGCTGTGATACTTTTTATCCAACCCCCACCATTTCTGCTACCTAAAACTCCTTTAGATCTACCCCAAAGCCCCTTATTTACAAAGTCTTAGAGTCTCAGAGACACCTGCATTTATTCTGTCATGTACACACCCCAACAAGTCACCGTAGGGCTTTAAAAAGCATTTAAGACTCAGCTAAACACAATCCTTCTCCTAAGTCTCACTCTTCTAAAATACTTATGTATTTATTTGTTTATTTGTGGGAATGTCTTCCCACAAATCACTGGGGCCTGCCTATTGGGCTGCTATCGGAGTGATCTCCTAGCAATCAGATATGTCTTTAAATCATGATGTCCATTACTTCTTCGTCTTGCACTACAAACTTGAGCAATGCCCCACTCGATGAAAGCAGCATTTCTACCACCCTGGCCAGGTTTCAGCCACAACCTTTGAGTGAAGATCAGCTTATAGATCTTGTTTAAAAAAATAAATCAGCTTCTTGCTTTGAAACCTGGGGAGTGTCAAGAATAGTTGCAGTATTTTCTTCATGGGCCCTTGGCCTGCAGATTACATCTTTACCTCAAAGTTTTAGCAAGAGCCACCCAGTTAGTATTATAGTCAATAGGATTAGCCAAACACACTACACCCAGAAGACAAGCAGCAGCTGGATTACTGTACCACAGATCACCTACCGTAAATGCTGATCTTAGAGTTCCTTGTTCACATAAAGCGCAAAACCCTGAGGAATTCACACACCACTCATGGCATTTCAGGAGCCAGATCTTTCCATGGTCCCAATCATCCTTAGTGTGTCGTATGTCCTTCTAAGGCTTGGTGTCTGCACTGCAAAATGCCCAACAACCTTAAAGTACATTATATTTTATGATCATGGTAGAAGCAGTTTAAGTACCTTAATTCTTTTTTTTTCCCCCCAGTATTAAAGAGAACACATTTTTACTGAACTTATGTAAATAATTACATGGTCATAGAATATAAAATAATCTGGTAAAACCACTGTTCATACAATTTTTTTTGACTGACACAAAATTTGCATGTACACTTTTCCCTCAGTGTCCACAGGAGATTGGTTCCAAGAAGCCCCATGAATACCAAAATCCACAAGTGCTCAAGTCCCTGCTATAGAATGGTGCAGGATTTGCATACAACCTATGCACCTCCTCCCGTATACTTTAAATCATCTCTAGATTACATATAATACCTAATACAATGTCAATAATATGTACCTAGTTGATATACTGTATTGATTAGGCAATAATGACATGTTCACTACACATGCAAATTTTTTTTCCTGAACACATATTCTCCATCCGTGGTTGAGTAACTCCACGGATGTGAAATCCACGGATATGGAGAGCTGACTGTATTTATGGTATACAACATGATGTTTTGGTACATGTCCAATTACCTTAATTCTTTAAAGATAGAAAAGAAACAGAGAGAAATACAGGTTATAAATTCCATCCTCAGACTATCTTATCAGCTGATTGGTAAACTATAGTACTCCATTAGTTATAAGACAAAGATGAAAGCAATAATTGGAAATAGATACATTTTAGACAAAAATCCCAGCCCAGTTAAAATTGTAAATTAAAATGTAGATCTCCTCTCCTTCAACCTCCCCACCCCCTCTGCCTTTTAAAAAGCAATTTTGCCCCAACCCCAACAGGTTAAACTACTAAAGCACTTAAATTACAGTGTTGAAATCCAAGCTCCGCTCTGGATTTGGGGAGCTGAGATCTATTTAGCTACATATCTTGTAAAATCACCCACCATTCCAGGAGATCCAGATACTTCATCAGAAAACCCTGTGTTTCTTCTTGTATCACACGATGAATTTTCAACAGTCTCTTATCCTGTTGCACCCTTTTTCTGATGGTGAGGAGTGGGACTGGATAGGGTGGGACAGAGGCTGGGAAATACATTAGTGGAGCATTTGTTAATATTTCAGTTTAAATGGTTAATTAGATACAAGAGATTCCTTGGATGCTACAAAATTATATCAAATTCTTATAACAAACTCCTTAGTTTTGAGGGGAGTTGACTCCCATTTTAAATGGTAGTGTTTAGATTTTCCATTTGGTAATGCTGAAACCAAACAAGCTCAGGGAAAAAAAAAAAACTCTAAAACACTGAGTGTTTGAGCATACCAACCATTTTTCAAGGATAAAGAATCAAACAACTATGTGATTGACAAAAGTCTTCCTGGATAAAAATGAGCATGAAAACAACTTTGAGGGAGTTAGGAGAATTATCTGCTTATGGTATCAACCCTAGAAATGTTCCCATAAATGTCCTCATTAATAATGCTTCATCCACAAGTTTCTCATAACTGACAAGACCTAATTCAGCAGCTGCCACAACTGACCCAAACTGCCCTACAGGAAATTATGCAAGTTTCTCTTCCTAAGCACACCACCAAAAAAAGTAAAAACCTTCTCTGACCAGAAGAATTGGGTCACAGGATGAGAAAGGCACCATTTTCTTTAACATCATTAACTCTTGATTTTTAAGGAAACATGGTTCCCACAGGCCTAAGAGAGTTCCTTAAATGTGACCTACATTCAAGCATAATTATCTTTCTTTCCCAACTGGCAAACATACACTGTATAACCTTGTTGTAAAATCCCATAATTAATACAGTTTTGAATGTTATGAGCCAAATTATCTGACCTAAAATGTAGTATGATATATAATAGTTTAAGACAATTAAAACAGTATGACTGTACCTTAGCCCTGCTCCCAATACTTTTGAAACAACAGCTTTTCCTTTATGCAATAAGACTTATTTTATCTGCGGGAGTTATCCATAGATTCACCTGAAAGAGAAGTTAGGAATGCTACATTCTTACCAAATATTCAGTACTAGTTAAATATTATTTTAAAATACAACCAAAATTAAAGCTAAAGCATTATACATGAAGCCTTATGGAATAGGAATTTATTCTGCAGGCAGACTAAATTATTAATGCTGTTGTATTTATTTGGTTTTATCAAGTGGTATCTAACAGACATAGTGTGAAGCAGGAGAAAAAGCACTGAAAGGTTTGGGTTTAACCAGGTCAGTACTCAACAGCTCTATGATCTCAAGCTTATCGTTCAACTCTCTTGGAATCTCTGTTTTCCTTTAAAACAGAATAGTGGCAATATCTATGTCACAGTGTTGTTATGAAGAGCAAGAACATTTATAATAGTTGAAGTAATAATTGTCAGAGAATGACACATGTCAAAAGATATCTTAAGCATGCTCACTGAAAATATGTTTTTACAAATGATGTGGGTTATAAATAAATATGGAAAATGCATCTAAAAATTTCAGGTCAGACAAATGTGCATTTACAAATTAACATGGATTTCCAGATAAAGATGGCAGATTATGAAAGATTATAGTCTCTTTCATACAAAAGCCCATGAGAATGTTAGTAGAGGAATACAAAGAGGTACAAACTCATAAAGTAAAATAAGAATCAGAAGTGGATATTGGCTGATAAAAGATTTTAACAAACTTTTGATAGATGAAAAGTGGATGGAGACAAGGTAACAGATGAAAGGCATTTAAAGAGGTTAGCTTAGAGTAAAATAAAGGGGATAAAGGGGTGGTTAGTAGTATTGGGAAGGAGATAAGCTTCCTAGAACCACTGAGATGCTCAGAATTCTGAAAATTCAGATATCATAGGGGGAAATGAAACATAAGACTAAAATATAGAAGAAATCAATCAAAAGTCTGTTTATGACACACCTAATTTCACCACTATGTAAATTACAGCCTCAGTTATGGTGTTTGCCTCACTCTAAAATGTGAGCAGAAAACCTAAGATTCACGGGCTGGCCGGTTAACTCAGCTGGTTAGAGTGTGGTACTGATAATACCAAGGTCAAGGGCTTGGATCCCTATACTGACCAGCCACCAGAAAAAGAAAAAGAAAAAGATTGGAAAAAGTCTCTAATGTGAGAGACTCTGACCAAGATAAACAAACAGTAAAAACTAATTCTAAAATAAAAAACAATAATATGAAGAACAGAAACTTTTACAGAAATTTTGACATCCTTAGAAAGATTTAAGAATATATTGCTTCCATTAAACGAGAACAAGATACTATGAAAAAAGAACAAACTGAGATTAAGAAGGAAGCTCAAGTTTAAAAATATAATTGCTAAAGGAAAAAAGACAAAGATTTTGCCATTCACAGCAATGTGGTTGAGCCTGGAGAAAATTATGTTAAGTGAAACAACCCAGGTGCAGGAAAAGAAATATCACATGTCCTCACTCATAAGTGGGAGCTGAATTAATAAATAAACAAATAAAACAGAGAGAGAGAGAGAGACAGAGAGAGAGAGAGAGAAACAACAATCGCAATAATACCTTGAACTTTTAGAAGGAGAGAACAGAATTGTGGCTAATAGAAGTGGAAAGTCGGGGGGGGGGAAGGGAGGAGGGTTAATGAGAAATTAATGAGAAATTGATTAACAGACACAAAGACCGATTATGTATTGTAATGATGAATAAGCTAATTATCCTGATTTCACCATCACATATTTTACACAAATATTGATAGTCAACTTTGTACTCCACAAATATGTATAATCAATTATGCTTCAGTAAAAACAAGGACAAAATAAAAATAAATAATTGTCTACCTTAAAAGAAAAAGAAATTTTAGAATATAAAATTGAGAAAATCTCCAGAAAAATAAAATGAAGATAGACAAAAAGATCAAACCATGAGGATTAACAGATAATAAGAGTTATGGAAAATGAATAGCAAAAAAGAAGGGGAAGAAACCGTTCATTTGAATGATACAAGAGAAGTTTGTATAGCTGAAAAACTTAAGATATCGGATTGGAAGAGCCCACCAGTGCTTGTGAAGAGACCTCCATCTGTGATCATCTACAAAAGAAAACAGGCAAAAAGAAAAAGTAGATCATCTACAAGAGAATGAGAATCAAGCTGGAATTAAACTTCACATCAACAATAGTAGATGCTCAGAAAAAAAGGAACAATGTCTTTAAAATTCTGAGGAAAAGTTATCTTGAACTATAATTTCTGTACCTAATTTATTATTCAAATGTGAACATAGATCACACTTGCATGTGCTGATTTTCACACATCTGAAGAATCAGAAAAGTTGAATCTCACACATAATTTTTTAGGAATTATGTGGAGTATGTCCTGCAGCAAAAAAGAAAAAAACAACAAACAAACAAACAAACAAAAAAAACCTGAGTTTCTTAAATGGAGAAACCAATGCAACAAAGCAGAGAGAGGATCACTGTGCAGCAGACCTAGAGAATAAGTACAGACAAGAGTAACCAGGTGAAGGCACTCTTCCTGAAGTAGCCTCAGAAGGAATTTCTGGAAAAATTGTTACAAAATCTCTGACTGAATGGACAAAAAAACTGAGTGCATAATAAAGACAAATAATACAAGGGGGAAAAAAGGTAACTAGAAACTCCAGAAAAATTAAAAGCTGTATAAGACAGGAAATATAATTACACTACACTAGTCAACGCTGTGATAAACAATATTGAGTCCCAATGTAAACATCATTTATCAATTTACAAAAAGCCATAGACAAAGAGGGTAGAATTATAATTAGAGAGCAGAAGGCAAATCTTAATTATCTTGGCATTATAGAGAAACACAACAATTGGGAACTAAAAGTGGGAGGGAAGAACTAAAAAGACGGGGACTCACAATAAATTGCCTATTGTTTAAAGAATAAGGTATTTTTCCTAAAGTTGCATTGGCAATCAATAAAGATCTAAAGGAGAAATGTGACTGAGTGACTTGATCAAGTTACATTTTCATCTATCAGCATGGGAAAACGATATATAATATCTAAAACTAATAACTAAAGAATTAGCAACACAAGTAAATTATTCAGAGATAGAGAGGTAACAAACAAAAAAACATGCTATGAAAGTTAAAAACTACATCTGAGGATAAGAGGAGGAGGACAGGGAACTGTTGCTTTTCAGCCTAAAGAGCTTCTGCTTTTGGTTGTTGCTGTTGTCATGTGCAGTTTTTTTAAATGTTGATAAAAATTTTTAACGGATTAATATAAAAATCCAAGCATGTACATTTCACTATGAAATGTGTTATCATACACAAGTTGATCAAATTTCTGTAAAACTTAAGATCAAATTTCTGTAAAACTTAAGTAACAAAGTATTCTTCTACATTATATTTAATGCTGAGCATGATTTCAGAACGGGGAGATGCTTATTATGTTTTGAAACAGCCACCAACTAATTCTCAAATGTTCAAACCCAACAAGATGTAAATTGTACTCCAGTATCCCCCTCCATTTGGAGACATCTGTGCTCATTGATCTACAATGTGCAGGGAATGCCTGATTATTTTATTATGTCATTTGCTACTGCAGGAATTATTCATGATCATTTGCCAGCAGCTGAGAACACGTGGGGCTATCTTGATTCAGAACCTTAAACCTAAAACAGATATGAGTACTTAGTAAATTTAGAAGCAGATTCCACTCCACCACCTCCACTTCTTCATCTACCTTCTAAACATGTACATTTATCACCAGAAACTGTGGGTGCATTTTGCAAGAAATGTCCTTTTGAGCAGCAGAGAATGAAGGAAATTTTCTGCAAGTTGATGTTGAAACATGATCACTGATGCACACTATCTTGCCAGCATCTCGCCTCCTGAAGACTGTCTCTGCCTGTTATTCAGATATCGTTCTTTGGATAAGAAAGACAAAGATGGGAAGTCCACTTAAAGTGCTCAAACAGTACCCTCTGCTGGTTAAGTCTGAGCTGAAGATTTGATTTGTAGCAGGGCTTAGACACCCTGACAACACATGGAAAGGAGAGAAGAGAAGAAAGCAAGGTGAAAACTAAAGACCAGGATGAAAAAGGCAAACATAAATAAAAATCAACTAATTTTAGCTTCATATAAGGAAACTGACATTTTAGGAATCGTATCACATATATGATGCAAATGCACTTTATTAAATCCGAATAGAATACTCTGTTCTCACAAAAACAATATATTAATGAGTGATTTCTCATATCACATTCAAGTTTTTGCTGTACAAAATGATTCACCACAAGTTCCCTCTGTGAGTTTCTCTCGTGCTTTGAATAAGTGACATGGTTTACGTTGTGATTTAACTGTGTAAAATAAACCGGCTTCTTAGGTCACAATCCAGGGTTCTTACATGATACCAGAGATGCTTGCACTACTTGACGTGTTTATAAACGTTTAGGAAAAGTTCAAAATTCATTTTTGCTGCCTTCTAATAAGTAAGGAGCAGTGGTTTGGAGAGAGCAGGATTAATTTATCTGACGAAGAAAAAGATAAGTAACATATGTTCTCCAGGGCAGGGGATCTGGAGATCTATTTTGCTTATCACAGTATAAATGCATAATAAACTGAGTAGCAATTAAAAACAGGTGTAGTCCTACATTTAGAAGAGTAGAACTAGTACTTTTTATATCTTTGATTAAAAATCAATTGGATATTTAGCTCTTTGTGCCTACCACCGTGGTAGGGCTCACAATGTTTAATGCACGTTCCATTCTGAATAGCATTTGCAGTTGAGAAAAAAAATCAACATATTTTAGGTTATTATATAGTGAGATGCCCTACTGCCTTTATTCTATTTTTTCCAAAGTAAGGGTGTGGGAAATTTAAATGCTCTCAGGCACTAAACAATAAGGTACAAGAGTGACACACACTGCGCTTGAGGAAAAGCATATGGTCTTCGTGGTCCATCTTTAATTTTTGGTAAAGACACGTGAATCCCTGAGGGGCAAGGGTGGTCAGATCATATGATTTTTTGAGAGGAGCTTAAAGTCAGAATATTCATGCAACATTTACTGTTTGAGGCTCCAATCTTTACGAAAGAGTCTGTGAGCTAAAATAAATATTTACAAACTAAAATTTTCCCCATGAGCCAGCAGTCTGTAACTACTACAGACTAAAAGTTCTTTCTTCCTGCCACTGGGCCTTTGCATGTGCCCTTGATCCCACCAGTAATTTTCTTCTCCTGTCTTCCTCCTAGTTAATTACATTCATCCTTCTGGTACTGACTGAATTGTCACTGCCTGCTTAAAGTCCTCCCTGGTCTACTAGATTAGGTTAGGTCCCCTTGTGTTACGCTTTCCCACCTTTCTGCAGCCTTCCATCATAGCACATAGCACCATTGTAATCACATGTTTATTTGTACGAGAGTATTTCAAAAAGTTCATGAGAAGATTCATATTATCTTTTAAAAAGAGAAGACAAGGAAAGAGAGTAGGGAAGCCAGCGGCCCTTCATCTTTTTTTTTTTTTTTTTTTCTTTTTTATGTCAACATGACCCCAGTGTATTTCATACTAGTTCCCTGGCCTTCAGCCTCCCCCTAGACTGAGAGCAGTATGGACAATCATTCATTCCCTGTTTCCTGTTCTGAGTGATCACAGGTTGCAGACCGACGTGGCAGAGCTCCCCATGTCTGACCCAGGTACCTGTTTGTCTTCCTGACTGTGAGAACACAGGGCCTGAGCCTGATTTATCTTTGTTTTCCCAGCAAGTGGAACATAGAAGGTACTCATATCCACCAAAAGAAGGGACTATTTGTGGTTGATTTCAGCAAGGAAAGAACTTATTCAAAGGATGACAAGCCATTCTCAGAATCTCCATGACACCTGGAGATCTAGTCTTCAGATCTGTATAGCTGGAAACAAGGCCCCAAACAGCACCCAGTGGGGTCCCCACTGCTGATCAGATGCTAATCTTGGCAGCAGCAATGCCACATGCAGGGTGCTGGATGCTACCACCTCTCAGCTACCTCTACTGCCCTCAGGAACCAGCCTTGCTGCTGCAGACACAGACTCCCCTCTTCTCCCTCCTCTTTTTAATAGCTACCTCCCAAATGAGCATTGGGAGAGGGGAGATATCTAGCACTTTCGGCTTCTCACACGGAAGAAGGCCTCCTGCCCAGAAAGACTTACAGGGTAAAGAATTCCTCCATAGGATGGCGTTCAATTGCTGAACAGCCAAAATTATAACATGGCCATTCATTACTGCACGTACTTGTTAGCACTGACTGGAGTCCAAATGTCTGGTTTTCTTAGTGCTCACTACAGCACCTGAAAATTACAGGGCTCAGTATCTGTTTGTGCAATAAATGCATGAACGACGAAGCTAATGCCACACAGTCTCTCTCTGTCTCTCTGGTTCCCATGACATCCACCTTGGGTCCTCCTTTTGTCTTGAACGTTTAAAGTGGCCACACTCAGAATCACTGCCCCATGGAGTGGACACTGCGAACAGCAAGCTGCGAGCACACGGGCTGTGCCAGCTCCACTCCTCAGCCTGGCTGGCACCAGCCCCAGAGCCGCTGGCTTCACCCCTCTTTGGCCCCGTCTTCTCTTTTTCATTGTTCCCTGCCCTTTGGACTTGATGACTGCGTTTGGCTCACTTACTTTTTGACCCAGGCCACTGTGGAGTGTTTCTCAACAGGGGCACTCTCAGCATTTGCTGCAGAACAATTCTTTGTGGAGCGGAACTGCCCATGTGTCGCAAGACTTCTTAACATCCCTGGCCATGCTCGTTAAATCTTAGGACTGTCCTACAGTCATGGTGACAATCAAAAAATGGACACGCATTTCCAAACTGTCCCTAGGTTTGTAGTTTAACGTAGTGGGAAGAGCACGGTCCCCATGGGAGAAGCACTGCTTTATAAAAACTGCTCATTTCACCAGCTGGCTCCTCCCTAGTTGGACCACCCCCTCCCACTCTGCGCCCTGGACTTGAACCCAGCTGCCAGCCCATCTTGACAGCTAGAATTCCACACCTCCCTGGATGGGGAAACCCAATCAAAACTAGCACTGGGAGGATTTGTTGTACAATAATTGAACATCAAGTCAGGTAGAAGTAGACATCGTGTTCCTACTCTGCTGTGTGATTTAGGCCAATAACTTAATCACTCTGAGCTCTGATTTCTTCCTTTGCACAATGGGAGGGTTTGAGGTCAGGGTCCCCAGAAGCAGAGCCTGATATGGGGATTATTCGTTCAGACAATTTATTGGGAGAGTGTTCTCAGCAGAAGCGGAATGGGGGAAACAGGGCTGGACAGGACAAAAGGCCAGCCAAGGAAAGTGTGAAGCATAGATTACACCGGTTAGTCCCACCTTCAGATAATGGAACTGGCCTTTCATATTCTCAGGTCAGCCAGGTACCGGCTGAGGTCTGGGGTCGGGAGGTGGCTTTCCACACATACACACATGCACACACACACACACTCACACACACAAAGCTGTGGCTGCGAGTTGTTATCAGCCAATTCTCACAGCATCCCGGAGACATGTGACTGGCAGTAAAGGGAACCTGGGCAGGCACCAAGAGCACTCATTAGAGAAAGCAGTAATACCTGCCTCGAGAACCGTGGGTAGCACTGTGTCTAGTCCACAGGAAGTGGTCATTGAGTGGCATGAGCTGAGAGCGTGCTGTCAATGCTCTGACAGGTGTGGTGGGAGGCAGGGGGTGGCACTACAGGGGAGGTGACCTTCCAGAAGGAGCCTCTTCGGATGCTCACTGACTTCTCTGACTGTTGACTCTGAGGGGTCATCCTCACTTCTGTACCCTGGGGAATGTCTGCTATTTACCACTTTCACAGTGAATAGAAGGCTCAGGTCTCAGAATACCAAAAATTTAAATGAAGAAACACTATAGGAAGAAGGTTGCCCAAGCCCTAGCCAGAGCTTTCAGTGATACAAAGTTGCTGGATTTGGGTGAAGAGGGATGTTCTTGCTTCTGTTGGGAGGGGAGGAAGGGAACTGAAGGAAATGAAATAAAATCAGAGATACTAGTGGAATATTGAAAAATATGTCATGGATTTGATGGCACGGTGGCAAAAAGAGAAGAAATTAGAACTAATTATGACAGAGCATAAAAAGTGAGTAAATCCTCCAGGCTGAGGCCTGTGTTTTCCTCCAAACGTTCAGCAAAATGAGTTTTTCAGTAAGGTCACCTGCTCTGACTCATGAAAAGAGAGAAAGACAAGGCAGAAGTAACAGAAGATGATACGCAAGATGCAGTTTCTAAAGATGTGAAGAACTTTCTTGAAAATGAAGCATTTCATTTCTTGGCTATCAATGCAAAGAAACACACAGAGGGAAGAGGCAATTTACTTCACCCTTGTTATGTATGAGGGTGTGCTACCTTTCTTCCAGGTTTATTAAAATCCATGAGGGCTCCTCCAGTGCTGCAATAAAATTCTTCTCACACCTCTCGTGTGTCCCATTGGGAGGCACCTCACTTACCAGGGGAAATGACTCTTAATTCTGGTTTGATATTGGGGGTGCAGAAACCTATTGCCCTCACTAGTCAGTTCCTGTACACATCGTCATAAATTTAAAAAATTTTTTAAACGGTTACATTTTTTTTAAGTATCACAGTGATATGTGCTCATGGCAGACAAGTTAGAAAACCTAGATAAAGCAAAAGAGGAAACACAGATCACCCACTACCCAGAAATAATGACTTAGCATTTTTGTGTGTGTGCTTACAGAAATTTCCTGTACATGTGTATGTGTGCACTATACACACACATCTGTGTATGCATACACACATGTCCTCATGACCACACTCTGCACTGTTTTGGAACCTATTCTTTTCATTAAATATATACATCACAGGCATCTTTACAACAACTAGTATACTATAATATACTGTCATTTTTAATGGCAACATAGAATTCCATTACATGATTTTACCATAACTTTCTTAATCAATACATTATATTTGACACATAGGCTCTTTCCAATTGTTTTGCTATTGTAAACAGTGCTGTGATGAACATTGTTAGCTAAAACTTGAAGTACATTCACGATGACTTACCTAGGACAGATTCCTAGAAATGGCATTATGGGGTCAAAGAGTTTACATATTTGCAGATTTGTTCACACTGCAAAATTACCTTCCAAAAAGGCCGTACATGTTTTTATGTTCACAGCTTCTACACGAGGATAAGGTTGACTCTCCTGTTGACCAACACTGTGTAACTACAACCTTTGCAGTTTGGTAGTGGAAATAATGCATGATGTTATTCTTGCATATTCAAAGGAAATGTTTACTGCTGAAATGACCCAACACACATGTCATTCTTCCTAACTGCTGTCTAACTATATTTTTTCTTATATTTATAACATTGGTGAGTATAGACCCTTTGAAAATACTGGCCTAAAAAATTATTTCTAAGGGTACAATACATTCAGTGTCCAAATTTTAGGTTTATAAAATAGGTTTTCAGTACTAAGAGCTAACACTTATGTTACTTTCTGATATTTAAGTTTTAACTTAACTCCCTGGATAAACAAATTGCCAATCGTATTTATAGCTCACCCAGCCAGTTAACAAATCAGAGATTTTTTTATCAAAAATTGAAAATTTGTCCAAGCAGATAGAATGGAGGGGAGGAAAAATCCAAAAATACTTGATGAAATGGCATTGTATCCAGTTAGCAGACAAACAACTTTAGCATTAGAAAACTAAGAATTTGTTCCCAGCTTTGTCACTGATTTGCTGGCTTTTGAGGAGTTCCTTAAGTGTGCCCATAAAACAGGGAATAGAAGTGATCCTACGTTCCCTCTCCCCAGCACCCTCGGCCTCACCGCACACCAGTTTTGTAAGTTTATTAGAAACTCTCTGACAAGCACTTTGAACTCCTTGAAGAGGAATGCTTTATAAATAGAATCTCAGCTTAGAGGATCATGCATTAGTGAAGTACATTTCTCAGGCTTCTTAAACACATTACCGCACAAGTGACTTAATAGGAGACAAACAAAAGCTACCCAGCCTCATAATCTTCTAGTTTCTGGAAAGTTTCCCCATGCTAGTCTCCTTTTATATATGCCTTAAAACATTTATAATCTTTGCTGCGACAAATTTAAATCAATTTTTTCTCAAATAAAGACTCGACCCTATATGAAACATTTTTCTGAGAAGAAATAAAAAAAGCAATAATATAAAATAACCTCAATTCTAAGCACTATTGATTCTAGAACTTGCCTTCAGTTGAATGATAGCTTTACCATCATTAGTAAAAAGAAAACATTACAATAAAAGTACACATAGTGAGGTAATATTTGCAAACCATACATCTGATAAGGGGTTAATATCCAAAATATATAAGGATCTCCACCACAAGGCCAGACTGGCTTAGAGCAGAGCATCTGACTGCCAAAATCCCAGTCACTGGGCACTCTGCCTCCCCATTGAATCTTGAACATTTCCATTCCCAAACCTCTACAGCACATTTATCTGGGCCATCCTCAGGAAAAGTAGGATTTCCAGGGACCAGAAGAACTTGTCTACTCCCAGATGCACCCCCTGGCCTGGCACACTTCCTCTGCCCCTTCTTTATGTCCTCTGAAATTCTCCCTGAGACTTTCTTTTGGTGAGGGGCAGGGCCTCTGTGAAGTTGCAGCTGACATGTGCATTACTGAAAAGAGAGCAGTCTCCTAGTACACCACTTAGATACATTTCAGATTAATAAACTGCATCTACGATTCTGTTCATTTGTTCATTCTGTTTACTTGTCCCCCTTCCTAAAATAATTTCCCCTATTTCTGTAAGTAAAAATAAAATCATTCAAAAAATATTTATTGGGCTCTACTACAAGCTCAGCACTGTGTTTACAAGCACTGGGGATAAATTTGTAGGGGGAAAGAGTCACAAACGCTTCCCTCAAAAATCTAACAGTCTAATGGGGGAGTTAGGAATTAAACAGATAATTACATGAATAAATCTGTAAACACAGATTGTAATTGGTCCTCTAAAGAACAAGCATGCGGGGTTTTGAGTATATGACCAGGTGTCTCAACCTTGTCAGCAGCTCAGGAAAAGCCCTCTGGGGAAAAAAAAATTGTATTTAAGATAAGACTTGAGTGATGAGTAGGGGTCAGCCAGGCAGGGAAGGTGGGGAACTAACTCAGATGAGGGAAGAGCACCTCTGAATGCCCTAAGATGGCAAATCTAAATCCTATATGGTCTCAAAGCTCAGCACAAATACAAATAAGATCTTTCCCTGAAAACCTTCTAAACTTTTCCCCAGATATTTAGTCTCCCTGCCTCTTTCTTCCTGCAAACTCTCCTGGCATTTTATCACTAAATCTTCTACAATAATAACAATAACAACCACCACATTTAATGAAGGCTTGCAATGTCCCAAGCACAGCTGTAAGCAGCTTATCTATTTTTCTCATTTATTCCTCACAATTCTATGAGATAGTTACTGTCATTAACCCATTTTACAGATGGGTAAACTAAAGCAGAGACCACTGATTCCACTGTCCCAGTTAATAAATGGAGCCACTGGGCTGGCACTCTGAACCAAGACCTCATAATGCCTCCTCGTGATGCCTTCCTCTACCTCCTCTACCAGATGATAAACTCTGAGAGAAAGGGCCAGGGAAAATGACTCATTCATTTATTCATTCATTCAACCAGGTTTATTCCATGGTGACTATTTGCCATGTATTATATACCTCCACACACCCACCCCAGTGCACTGCAGGAAAGAATGAGGGAATGAACACCCAGTGCAACTCAGAGAGCTTTCTCTGGGGCAGGGGATGCAAGGCAGAAAATTTTAATGGGGGTTGGAGCAGCAAAGGCAGACTTAACACAAGTCACCAGAGAGCAAGCAACTCAAGCAAGAAGGGCTCCTGAGCACCACCAAGCATCTGGCAATATGTTAGATAGTGTCCTATATTACCTCTCTTGCAGTACAATAGCCTGGGGTTATTATCCTAAACTGCATAAATGAGGAAGGTGAACTTTAAGAGTATACACAACCTGCTGAAAGCCATACAGCTAGGAATGGCAAAGCAGGGATTCACCCCAGGCTTGTCTAACATCTACGTCTCCTTCCATGCAGCCTCCGAGATTTTATTATGGAGTATTTCCTCGTTAAAATGAAAAGGAGCAAAATATCCAAAAAGTCTGCCAGTGCCTGAACTGTAGCAATTATTGGTCAAAGGATCAAAACACAAATGAAAATAATGACCACACAAGTCAGGACAGGGGCTATCTTGAGGGAAGGGAGGTGGTTGTTTGGAAAGGGACACTCGACAAGCTCCCGCGGAGCTGGCAATGTTCTATTCCTTGCCCCAAGCGGCAGTTATGTGAGCATTCACTTTATAATGCACTGAGCTATACATTTGCCTGAAGTATTTTCTGTGTGTGTGTTACATGTCACCATGAAAAAGTTTTAAAAGTCTCACCCTTTCTTCCAGCAAAATACAGCGTTGCAACAGATTATAAAGGCCAGAAGTCCTGGTGGGAGACGCATTTATGTGTTGAGTTACTTTTCAGCAAGAACCAAAAGGACAAATTCTTGAGAAGGTGGCCTAGATAAGATGACATCATCTCCCTAGCCCTGGTGGCAGGCCTCAGGATGCTCACTTTTACGGTCCCTGTATGAGCTCAAAATGCAAAAGCAGTACATGCAGGAGCTAGGTGATGTTTCCAGCCAGGGGTCATGGAGGGAATGGGACTTTACTTTAGGGATTATGTCTTCTTCTGGAAGTTCATCAAGAATAGCCAAAGGCCACCAGGTGACATGACACTGCAAGCAACTGCTTGCACAAGTAGCATCATTCCATTCCCTAGTCTGCTGTCTCTCCAAGCCACTACCGTGAGGGAGGGCATGTAGGAATCTCCATTACTCCATTCATGCAGGACAGCAGGGGTTGGGCAGCCAAGAGTGTAAAAGGACCTCGCCTTTACAAGAGGAGCCCGTGGGAGATGAGACAGGCCAGGCCAGAGTACAACCCCACCGAAGGAAAATTTGAGAACCATCACTCAAACATAACATCTGCCTTGCTGTGAGTCTCCATTTTCTATTTTTTTCCTTATATTTTTGGCTCATTATTTTAGGTGCAGTGGGTCTATTTTCGTTTCCCCAAAGCAATATTTTAGCTATAGAACATCTGTCACCTTGAGAGTCTGAGTGGAACTGTTCTTCATCATTTTGTCACAGAATTCTAATGTAGCAGACATTAACCCTATTAGTAAGCACCTAAAATGTGCAGAGTGCACCAAATTCAAATGATTATAGCCCTCGGCACCACACACACATGCACACACACACACACCTTGTTCTTCCTGTGCATAAGACATATTCTATGCTCTATGTGTCCCAAAATGATACGCATCAACTATTTTATTTCTAATTACTGTTATTTTTCTTTTTTTTGTCATTTTAAGTCATTTTCATAATTTCTGACAATGTTCTCATTTAACAAGCAGCAGGTCAAATATTTGTTTTAGAAACAGCGTTGATATTGAACCTCTCCACTGTCCTGATTACCTTCAAAATCAAGTAAGTTACTGACCGTGTGTGAGTAATGCAGAGGGTTCAGCCACTTCACAGCTGTGAGACCTGAGCGAGTGGTGTGACCTCTCTGACCTTTAGTTTCCCCATCTGTAAATAGGAGCAATAACACATGGCTCACAGGCCCTCAGAAGAACTAAATGAGATAATGTGTGTAAAGCAGACAGCACAGTTCACAGCGAGCAGAAGGTAACTAATGCATGCAAGTCCCTTCCCCCTCCCTCAGCTTACTGAGGTCTCTAGAAGATAAAGCAAATAAGCGCAAATAATATGGTACATACTGTGGATTAAAAATGCAATTTTTAAGGGAATAGGGTGTTTTAGTTTCTAAAACGACCATCGTACATCCAAGAATAGCTCTGTTTACGGCTTTGTTTTTATCCACATAGGTTCACTCAACCCTCAATGTACCAGTTAGTCTTTTGCATTAGGTTTAAATTCCATTTCTCTCAAGGAAGTCTTCCCCAGGCACTTCAGCTGATGACAATGGTATCCCCCTTTCTCACCCCCCTCCCCACCGAATGAATTAAACAAAACTTTAGCTCTGTGTGTGTGTGTGTGTGTGTGTGTGTGTGTGTGTGTGTGTGTAATTTTTTAAAATCAGATTGTACACCTCTAAAGCAAGGATTGTAACCAATGGCCCTTTGTGTTCTGCATTCAAGCCAGGGCGAAATATATGCTTGCTAGTTGACTGACTGATGATTGATTGATTGATAGGTAGGTAGGTAGAAAAGGACTTAACTCCTTTGTTGTAACTGTGTAATAGGCCTGTACAATCTAGAGCTCACACAGGGGAACAGCACTTCCCGAAGGAAACCAACCACCAATTCCTCAACAGCCCCCCAAATGATGCCCTTTGGAGTAGTTGAAGATGGTCACCCAGGGTCTGTGATTTGAGCCAGTCTGAGACTTATAAATCCAATAACTTAATCCACCACTCCCTTAGCTAAGCAATGAGCAGTGTTTCTTCTCCACTGAAAATGAAAACATTTGTCCAGTTTAGCAAATGTCAGCCCAGCAGCATGAAGAACAAAATATTGAGTGCCCTTTCCATGAAGCAAAGTTACTAGGCCAACAGCAGATGCACCCACTGGCATCAGGAGAAGCCCATTATGTTAGCAGCCGTAGCACCAGAAATCAAGAGCACACAAAGCCCAAGCTTTCAGGGCTGGTAAAAAGGACTATCTATTGTCTACAGCAGACAGTGCCAGAGATAAAGTACCCTGGAGACTCAATGGAAGGCCGCCTGAAAATGCATGTGCCAAGCCAAAACGAAAGCGACTGCACAATGGTAACTACAGAAGGAGCAGCTGGTCCTGGTGGCACCAGACTGTGTCTTTCAGCCCATGTCATCAACACTTGTCCATAGAGTAAACATTTTCTGAAGAGGTGCCTGTCAGTTTCCATTTATTTATAAATAAGTAAATGAATAGCATCCAACTTACACATTTTTCATGGTCTGTTTTTTTTCTTTAAATTCCAAAACCAGATGAGAAAGGACACCACATGACGAAGTGATAACACAAGCAGAACGCAGCTCTATCCTGGAAGGAGGGTTGAAGACTGACGATGACGCACATTGAATCAGTGAAAAGAGGCAGTTGCAGGCTGTTGTTGCAACAAAAGGAGGTCAAATTTTATTCTTTTCTCCTGCTGGGACACAAAGAGATGGTCACAACTTTCATTTAAAAAGAAGATGAAGAAGAATGCATTCCTAAATCAAGGCTTCCCAGGGCAGCCAGAACAATCCCAGCACCCCTTTGCTACACTATCTCAGTTGGTGGACAAATACTTCTGACCTTTTAAATTGAACTTGCAATCTTCTTGGGCTGAGCTGCCACACTAAGAACATTCTTTTGAATGTAAATTAGCCATCGTTTTCTCATTTTATCTATCTCTTCCTCAAATATCAAAATGACTGTAAAAAGACGAAACAATGCACATCCAGTGTTATCCTTTATACAGGTGTGTGTAGAGTCCAGTGGTCACTGAATAAGTTTCCTATCAATAAAAATGGACTTGGAGTTCTTCTTTCCTTACCACCTCCCTCTTTAAAAAGCAAAATTAAAAATAAATAAACGGAATCAGATCCATCTTAGGCCAGAGGGTGAACTGGAAGCAATACAAAGATGCAGAGTATTAAACAAATGCACCTTCTTTGAATTCGGTGATGACATTTTCTAGGCCCAATTCAGGTGACACAAGGCTTCCTTTTGCAAAGCAGCATGCAGCATAACAAATACCCTGCCAGGGCTTTGGGTTTAAGTCTCAGCTGACATTTACTAGCCAAATAAATCCCAGCTGACATTTGCTAGTTTAGTAGATGGATTGCATTAATTCCTCCATTCTTCACTGATTCCTGTCTCCAGGTTCTAACTCAGTCCCAGCCATATGACTTTCTCTGGCCAAGGGAATGTTATCGAACATGTCGCAAGCAAAGAGGTAAAAAAAAAAAAAAAAAAAAAGTGTGTGTTTCAGCTTGTAATCCTGCCCTCAGTCATTGTCATGAAAACATGCCAGGGCTAACCTACTGGATGATGAGAAACAAGTAGAACATAGCTTAGGTCTCCTACTCAGCCCAGCCAAAGTGATCCTAATCTGCTGACAGTCAACTGACTCCTGTGAATGTAAATGAGCTCAGCTCAGGCCAGAACAACTGCCCAGCTGAGCCCAGCCTAAATCACCAACCTGCAGACTTGTGATAAAGCATTATTGTGGCAAAAGATAACTACATGATCCTAGGCAAATTATCCCACAATCTGTAGTTTTCTTTAATTTTCTCATCTGCAAAATGGCTATACGATAATTTCTTTACAAGGTGGCTGTCATAACTAAATTCATTAAATTAGATAAGGTATGCGATATTGTTTATTACTGTCCCTGGCACATAATTGGCATGTAATCAATAAGAGTTTCTTCTGTGTCTCACATTCTGCCTTTAGATCTCTCCCATTGAAAGAAATGCCTTCTTAATGTTCTTGCTGTTGCTTTCCATACACCACAAACACCAGATGAGCCACAGTTGTGCCCTGTTTGTATCAGAGTCCACAGGGTGGATTTCCAGACATTTAAAAGTAAATTCTCCTGTGTTATCCAGAAGAATCCTGCAATGTGCCTGAATTTGCCCAAGTTACTCCAAAGGATTCATTCACTCCTGATCACAATTCTAGGTTGAAGCCCAGAGAAAAACCACTGACTTTCCATTTCCTAAGGGCTGTCTCTGAAGGAAGGAGCCCCTTCTACCTGTAATGGGGCAGTCCAGAAGAGCCCACCTTTAAGTAATGATAGAATTTTGAATCAACATATAGGTTCCCTCACCTTAACATGGAATAATTCTGGGGTGCATAGTCTATACTGTCTCCCAAAGATCACTAAAGGGATTGAGTCCCAGCTGAACACAGCAGTAATCTTATCTCTAATGCATTCTTTACTGGGTGCATTCCTTCACGGTTTTACTTCTCCACACTCCTAACACTCCTGTGATCACTTCCCAAATAAACCACTTATGTCCAAATCCTTTCTAAGGTCTGCTTCTGGAAAAGCCAAACTTAAATAATACTGTAAACTAATCTTTGGATGAAACCCATCTGAAAACCCAGATTCTAAGAGCCAGACGTAGTAAAAATATAAAATCAGAATCATTCCCTCACTTTAACAGTATTTAATAAAGATAGACATTGAGATCTCAATGCTCAATATTTCAGTCAGGATTTCAGCATCTTCCTTCTGGGACTTTGCAGTAATCATCTAAGCGGCTTCTCTCCCTCAAGTTTGTTCCACTTCTCCCCACTCTCTCTCCTATATCCATTTTCCACACAACTGCCACTTGGCTCCCTGCTTAAAATTTTTCAGTGGTCCCCCACTATCCTCATGATGAGTCCAATCTCCCTAGAATAACAAATAAGACGCTTTGTCCGATCCGATCTTCCCTACTTAGCTCGCCCACTTCATTCCTTGCCTCTTTTCTGTGTCTTCCACTTGGGCCAGACTAAATAACCTGCAGTTCCTGACTCAGTATGCCATAGTATATTCAAGCAAACTTGCCTAAACTATTTCCTTAGTCTGAAGTCCCTTCCTCCCATATACCTACCTGCTGAACCCCAATTCCTCCTCCAAAACCTGGAATGCATTCGGCAGCCAAATCTACTCTCTTGCTGACCTCCCTTCTAAAACGTATCTTGAATCCATCCATCCCCCTCTGTATTATTCTATTTCTGTTGCTTATCACAGAATATCTGAAACTGAATAATTTATAAAGGAATGAAATTTATTTCTTATAGTTTTGGAGGCTGGGAAATCCAAAGTCCAGGGAACACATCTGGGGAGGGCCTTTTTCTTGGTGGTGACCCTTTACAGCAATTCAGTGTATTACATGGTAAGAGAATGGGCTGAGCAAGAGACCTAACCTTCTTACATGCTCTCCTTATAAAGCTATCATTAGTGACGTCATCAAGATGGTGGAAGACACAATTCCCGGTGTCACTCCTCCCCACAAGTGACCAATTTACAACTATTAAAAAGCAAAGACTCCCAACCTGAGACCACTGGAGCTGGGGGAGGAGGAGAGACCTGCAGAGTTTGTGAAGGTGCAAGAGGCAAGAGGATGTAAGAACAGCGGTGATAGTTCTGAGTCCTGGCCACTTCTCAGCCAGCCTGGTATGGGGAAGGGAGTGGCTGCAGCACAAGGATTTAAGCTGGAAAAAGCCCCAGTGGTACCCTTTTCACAAACCTGCTTAGAGTCTGCAAGGGACAGTACAGCTTTGGAGCATATCATAACAGCCCACAGGCCATGAAGACCACAGACAGAATTCCCTTGGGCCTGTATAGGAGTGGGCAGTCACAGCCAGCTGGAGAAAGAAACCACCCAGAGGCCAGCGAGTTACCACGAGGGACGAGTACATGGCCTATCCCATGGGAAGGAGCTTAAGTACAGGAGAAAGCCATACAGCATGAAGCATGGGCAGCTGGCCTCAGCGGAAATCAGTCAGGGCACTGACAGCCTTCAGGAAAGACTCAATCCTTGGGACTGGCCTATTAGCTCAGTTGGTTAGAACAGAGTGTTATAACACCAAGGTCAAGGGTTTGGATCCCTGTACCAGCCAGCCACCAAAAATAAATTAATTAATTAAATAATAAACTTAAAAAAAAACACCTCAGTCCCAAGCCAGAATTTCCACACAGCCCAGACTCAGAAGTAATAATCAACAACAATCAAAATCCTATTTGTACAAAAACCCTTCCCCAGAGAATCAGCAGCAAAACGTCAATTAAGCTAAAGCACAGAGCTCAAGTTCTGGCCCTATGGGAAGTTCTCCCAATTCAGGAATTAACCACAGGACAGCACATTAGTTCCAGTGCAGAATCTGCATGATGGTGGTAGCTATTAATCATCACAGAATGGAAAAAGAAATCCACAGACCAAAGACAAAGCTCTGATATTAACTAGTAAAGGTCTAACACAAAGAATACCCATAAAGCCTAGAAGAGGTAGCAGTCTCCTCAAATGCCCAGGCATCAATGTGAAAACACAAAGATCAAGAAAGAACAGAGAAGGATGTCACCACCAAAGGAAACAAGCAAAGCACCATCAATGGACATGAGGAACAGCAGATCTATGAAATGTCTGACAGAGAATTCAGAACAACTCTCTTAAGGATGTTCAGGAAGTCACAAGAAAATACAGAAAGAAATTTAAGGGATATCTGGAAAACAATTCAGAAGCAGAATGAGAAACTTGACAAAGGAATTGAATCAATTAAAAAAAACAGAAATTCTAGACATAAAGAATACGTTATCTGAATTATAAACTCAATACAAAGCTTCAACAGCAGACTTAATCAAACTGAGGAAAGAATCAGTGAGCTTGAAGATAGAACACATGAAATTATCTCATCAGAGTAGGAAAAGGAAGAAATAAGAAGAAAAAATAAAACATAAATATAGCAAATAAGGAACTCCATCAGGCAAAATAACCTTTACATAATTGGCATACCTGAAGGAGAAGAAAAAGGAAATGACTTAGAAAGCATATTCAAGGACATAATGACTAAAAATTTCCCAGCCATGGAGAAAGATAAAAGCATCCAGATCCAGGAATCTTGGAGGTTACCAGTCAAATTCAATCTAAAGATGAATACCCCAAGATATATCATAATCAAATTATTAGAAACCAAAGAGAGAGAATACCGAGAGCAGCAAAAGAAAAACACATAACATTCAACAGAGCCTTAATACATCTCCCAGCAGATTTCTCACTAGCACCCTACAGGCGAGAAGGGAATGGGATGATAGAGTCAAAGTGCTGAAGGAAAAGACTCTCAGACAAGAATTCTCTACCCAGCAAAACTAATCCTCAAATATAAAGGAGAAATAAAGTCTTTTGCATACAAACAAAAGCTAAGGGAAGTTACCAACACTAGACCTGCCTTATAAGAAATGCTAAAGGGAGCTCTTCAATCTGAAAGAAGACAATACTAAAGAGTAGCAAGAAAATATCTGAAGAAATCAAAAAATTCCTGGAGACAAATGAAAATGAAAACACAACATACCAGAACCTATGGGATATAGCAAACACAGTTCTAAGAGGGAAGTTTATAGCAAAAAATACCCACATCAAAAAAGAAGAAAGACTCTAAATAAACAACCTAATGTTATACCTCAAGGAGCTGGGAAAACAAGAACAAACCAAACTGAAAATCAGTAGAAGGAGAGAAATACACTTGATCTTAGCCAAAAGGCCAAGAAGAGAAATAACAAAGAGAAGAGAATAAATAAATGAATTAGGGATTTAAAAAATGCAAAAGATCATTGAAATAATGAAACAAAGAGTTAGTTTTTTGAAAAGATAGATAAGATTGATAAGTTTTTAGCTAGACTAATGAAGAAAAAAGAGAAGATTCAAATAAATAAAATTAGAAATGAAAAAGGAGTCATTACAACTGATACTACAGAAATACAAATGATCATAAAATAATACAATGAACAGCTATGTGCGAAAAAACTGGAAAACCTAGAATAAATGAATAAATTCCTAAATACATACAACTCACCAAAGTTGAATCATGAATAACTAGAAAACCTAAACAGACCAGTAATGAATAATGAAACCGAAGTAGTAAAAAAGTCTTCCAACAAAGAAAACCCCAGGACTGGATGGCTTCACTGCAGAACTCTACCAAACATTTAAAGAACAAAGATTAATTCTTCTCAAACTCTTCAATAAGTTGAAGAGAAAGGATTCCTTCCAAAACAAGGCCAGCATTATCCTCATACAAAACCACAAAAAGACACAACAAAAAAAGAAAACTACAGAACCAATATCCCTAATGAATGCAGATGTGAAGACCCTCAACAAAATACTAGCAAACATAATCTAACAACATATTAAAAAGATGATACACCATGATCAAGTGGGATTCATCCCAGGGATGCAAAGATGACTCCACACATGCAAACCTCTAAACATGATACATCACAACAACAGAATGAAAATAACCATATGGTCATTTCAATAGGCTCAGAAAAAGCATTTGATAAAATCCAATACCCCTTCATGATAAAAACACTCAGAAAATTAGGTATAGAAGGAATGTACCTCAGCACAATAAAGAACATATAAGAGAAACCCACAGCTGACATCACACTGAATGGACAAAAGTTGGAGGCTTTTCCTTTAAGATCCAACTTTGTTCTTTTCACTCAAGATTGCTTTAGCTATTTGGGGGTCTGTTGTGGTTCCACACAAATTTTAAGATCGCTTTTTCTATTTCTGTAAAGAATGTCATTGGTATTTTGATAAAGATTGCATTGAACATGTAGATTGCTTTGGGTGATATGGACATTTTGATGATGTTAATTCTTCCAACCCATGAACATGGGATATCTTCCCAATTATCTGTGTCCTCTTCAATTTTTTTCACCAATGTTTTCTTTTCTTTTTTTTAATTTTATTTTTTATTGAAACATAATTGATTGTACATATCAGTGGGGTATTGCGTTCAACATCAATAACTGTGTGCAATATGTGATGCATAATTTTCGTTGTAGAGGTCTTCACCTCTTCAGTTACGTTAACTCCTAGGCATTTCATTTCTTTGGCAACTATTGTAAATGGAATTATTTTCTTGATTTCTTCTTTGGCTATTTTGTTGTTGGTGTATAGGAAGGCTATTGATTTTTGTGTATAGATTTCGCATCCTGCCACTATACTGAATTCATATACTGAGTTCTAGTAATTTGTTGGTGAAGTCTTTGGGGTTTTTTATGTGTAGGATCATGTCATCTGCAAAAAGGGATAGTTCAACTTCCTTCTTTCCAATCTGAATGCCCTCTATTGCTTTCTCTTGCCTTATTGTGCTGACTAAGAATTCTAGTACTATGTTGAGTAATAGTGGAGAAAGTGGGCATCCTTGTCTTGTTCCAGATCTCTCAACATACACAAAAATCAACTCAAAATGGATAAAAGACCGAAATTTAAGACCCCAAACTATGAAAATACTAGAAGAAAACATAGGAAAAATGCTACAAAATGGGAGTAGGCAGCCCTTTATTGAGCAAGACTACAAAGGCACAGGCAACTAAAGCAAAAATACATAAATATGACTACATCAAACTAAAAAGCTTCTACACAGCAAGGGATATTATCAGGAAAGTAAAGAGACAACCTTCAGGATGGGAGAAAGTATTTGCAAACAACACATCATAATTAGACCACCAGTCTGAAGTGTTGATCTGGGCAGACCTCCTCAAGGAACAGACGAAAGTGTATGCTACCTGCAGGCAGCCAATTCTCCACCTCACCTGGTGCAGAGTCACTGAGGGGGTGAAGAAGGCAGGTTGTTGTGCTAATGGAACTCACTCCACCTGGAAGGGAATACAAGACAAAGAGAATAAATAATTCTCCCTAGCAATTTGTATTAAGAATCAGCAAACTATAGAGGCCAAATCCTACCTGCTGCCTGTTTTTGTGCAGCCCCAAGCTAAAAATGATTTTTATATTTTTAAACAATTGGAAAAAAATCAGTATAATATTACATGATATGTGAAAATTATACAATATTCAAATTTTAGCATAAATAAGTAGAGCATTATTGGGATACAGACATATCCATTCATTTTTGCACAGTCTATGGCTGTTTTCATGCTGCACAGTAGGGCTGAGTAGTTAGGACAGAGACCTAAGGGACCACAAAGCTGAAATATTTACTCTCTGACTCTTTAGAGAAAATGTTTGCCGACCCCTGTTTTACACTATTTGTTCTATGCAGGCATCAAAACTGAGAGGTAGAACTATCTACTGACCTGGAAGGTGGCTCATCTTATTCCATGGTGAGCAAAAGGTAAGTCACAGAGCATCAGATATAGTGTCAGCCCATTTTATTAAAAAATATACACATCTACCTAAAAATCCTCACCAAACTTAGCTATGATGACTTGGTGAATGGGAAGGAGTGGGGAAGAAATAGGAGGACCCAGACATCTGTACACTTGTATGGCTTAAAATTTTTCATAATGCCCGTTACTATTTTTGAAAGATACAAAACAAACAAACAAAAAAATAACATGAGCACAGGCACGGTTTATGCCGCAATCAGGTCAAACAAGAGAGAACTTGAAAATGACGTTGTGATAATCACAAAATTCTTGGGATTCAGAAGCACCCATCTGGTCTAAGAGTTCGTTCAATGCTTGAATCTGGTCTACAACAACTAACCCAGGTTTGAACACCGCCAGTAACAGGAAGCAACCCAGTTTATCGCTGAATAATTCTGGTGGCAATAAAATTCATCCTGATATCGTATTGGTATTTATTTCACTGTAGGTTTTACTTGTTCATTCAAATTCACCATTTTAGGCTTATAAGACGAGTAATTCTTCCTCCACCTGAGAGTCCTTCATGTATTTGAACACAAATTGCACGCACATGAGCCTTCTCTTCTTCAAACTAAACATACCTTTGTGTTTCAATCATTCCCCATGTGGTGCTAAAAGAATGGAAGAAGCTACAAGAGTCAACGAGTCACGAGGGAGAGAGCGTAAGTATAAAATATGTGCTTTCTGGAAACGTTAGCAATAAAGGTTAGTAATGAACTGAGATGGAAGCGTGAGAAACAGAGCCAGCATTGCAAGAGAAAACACATTCTGAGCGAAGGGGAGAACTGAGCATTGTCTCTGCAGAGGAAGCAGGACCAGTGCGATGGACGATGCGATACGACCACCTGAGTACCCAGGCAGAGGGAAGTGAAAGGGGAGAAGACAGAGGGATTCGAGGCAGAAATGAATAAGCTAAAGGGAAACAAATCTCAGGAAAACAGATGAGCAGATCGTCTACTATGCGAGAGCATGGCCAGTAACGCGTGATGAACGCGGTGGAAGAAGGGGTAGGAGAAAATGGGCAAGAGTACATTGCTGAGTTGAAAACTCACGTTCAAAGCTTCAGGCTGGCCACCACCGAGGACATAGAAGGAACACTGAGCTTTGGCGAGGGCTGGATGTAGGAGAAAGTGGACAGGTCTCAAGGTTTAGTGAGCTTTTCCAACAGCTTTTAACAAGTCAGTGTTTTCCTGCCTCTGCCCCACCGCCACCCACCGCCACCCACCCCCACCCACCCCCCAAAGGCTTTGCCCAGAATGATCACGCTGTTCATCTCCGGTGGGAGACCTGAGAGGCCCATTGCAGAGAAGACAGCGGTGGCTCTTTGTCCCCTGTTCCAAGGGTGTGTGGCGCCTTTGTGTGTGCAGACCTGCAAGTGTATGTCCCAACAGAAACACTCTCCTCTATGGGCTTATTAAAGAATCTTAACGCCTTCCAAATTGCCCAAACCATTATAAAAGCCCAGTTTTCAACAGTGTGAAATGCTTGACCTATTCAGTCAGAAATAACAGGAAATATATTAAAATGCTACCTTTTCATGCCCTTAACGTAATGCTTTGTATTTCCAATGCATCCCAGTGGATTACTGTAAATTGCTTTGTAGGCACAAAATTCTGTTTGTTTTCCCTCCCACCCTACAACTATAATCTTTGAGAATGTATTTACCAAGAGCTGAGTGACTCGTTTTTCTATCAGCCTTCTCTGGAAGAGCACATAACAGGCCAGAGTTTAAAGAGCTAGGACACAGATAGGAACTCTCTGTTTATAACTCAGTGGTCACCTGCGACTTTCTGATTGACTCTTTGGTCTATTCCCCAGCCCCATAGTTGCTTTCCTAATATCCCTCGAAGTTTCCCCCTCACTGTCCACCCCACTTACTCTCTAGATTACCTTCCTGTTACATGTGCTAGGACACCACCACCCCCCACCACATACCATTTTCAGTAGTCATGATCCTTTGAAGTGCTGGATCTCTGTAAAAGAAGACAGGGACAAGTCAGACTCAAGACTCTCAGAAGATTTTTATGGATATGACGGGGCCCATAGCCGCATAAGAACTATGATATTAGCAGCATCTGTCCATTTAGCAAAATAGACACTTCCATCAAGGTTTATATAGGAAAAAGAAAAACACCTTATCCCATCTTGAAATGGTGACCTTCTCCTTTAAGTATTTTCTTGAGTGGTCTCCAGCCATGTCCTCCCTAAGAACTCTTAACATTGTTTGACATTCATCTCAACATCTTACAACTTGCGTCTAGGAAAAATAAACCGAAAATAACCAAATAAAGAAAACATACATTCTTTGTTTCTTCCCCATCCAAACCTTTACTCATTCAGAGCATTAACTGGTGCCACGCAGACTACCTCCAGCTGGAGAGAAAGGAACCACAGAGAAGTCATGATGGAATAAGAGTGATCTTGCTGTCTGGACAGAATGTCAGATTCTTGGTTTGCATGTGGAGAAAAGGAAAAAGAATAACTTCAAAGGTGCTGTGCCACCAAGCTGGGTAATCAGCATGTTTCATGCTATTTTATCCGAATATACCCTTTTAAATTCATTAACCCTCTTCTATTTTATTGAGAAAATCAAGGACATCTGACAAAAACATCCCAAATTTTCTTTTCATTTATCAGCATTATATGATAGGTTAGGAACAAGTCCTTCGGCACAGGCAGACCTGAATTTAATTCCAGGCTATCTCTACCACTTACTAGCCACTGGACAATTTCCTTAATCTTTCCAAGTAAGTTTCCTCATTGTAAAAAGGAAAAACTACTGCTAATCTGGCAAAATTGTTCTGAAATTTTATTTAGGTCATATATCAAAAGCCTCTAATCTTTCTTATAGTATGAGCTTAAAATGGTACATAAAATTCCTGGTTCTTGATCTGTGTTTAATAATGTGGGCCAAATTACGTGTTTAGGGCTCCTACCAATGTTGTGACGACTTAACAGCCTCATCACTGGTCCTCCATTTCTAAATTCTACCCACCATCCATACTGGTAATCTCCAAAGTGGAGTTCGTGCAGCCGGGAGGTGTGCAAAACGACTGGGCATGGGGAGATGAGACAAAACATCAGAACTTCTGTATACATTTATTTTCATTGGAGAGAGTAAGAGATTGCGTTTTTCTAATATTTAATATGACATGGTGCTCTCAATTCATATGTTAGTGATCACCCCTCACATGGGATATGTGGGAAGTCCAGAGGGAGAATTCGGGGGGAGGGGTTTCCACACATCAGTGGAGTGGACATTGGTCCCCTCACAATTTCACTTGAAGATGATTTGGAATATGGATTTTTATGTTCCCTCCCTAACAATGAATATCACTCTAAGTGTACATTGAAATATCAGCCACAATATTTAGTAAAACACTTAAAAACTAAGCAATCAGAACACTAATAGTACGGTTTTTGGTGAGAGAAAAATTGAAAGTCAATTTGATGTATTTTAAATAGAGTTTATTTTACCTTTATCTTGTTCTTTTTAATATCCACCTTTGTATTTTATGCTATACAAAAGTTATTGGTACAAGCATGAATGTAATTTACAAATGAACAGATATGCATATATTACCAGGACATGCTCTGACATGATGGGGTACACTATCAAAATTTGGAGAACGTACTCTACATTGACCCCAGGTGTTTGCCTCAGCTTTGGGTTATGTCATACATCAGCTGTCTTTGTCACTTACAGTTGCTCTAATAAAAAAACCATCAACTGGATTGCCTAACTAAGAAACATTTTTTTCTCACAATTCTGGAGACCGAGAAGTTCAAGATCAAGAGGCTGGCAGATTCGGCGTCTGGTGAGAGCCTGCTTCCTGGTTCACAGATGGCTGTTTTCTCACTGTGTCCTCATATGGTGGGGGAAAAGCTGGCTACTCCCAGAGGTCCCTTTCATAAAGGCGCTAATTCCATTCACAAGGGCCTAATCCCACCCTAACAATCTCATCACCTCCCAAAGTCTTCACCTCCTAATACTATCACATTGGGGGTTGGAATTTTAACATATGAATTTTTAGGGGAGGACACAAGAATTCAGTCTATAGCACCTGCATGAAGATCTATCTTTAATAGCTCTGCGTTGCCAGGTGAATATGGTCTGCGCTCCTTACATACATGAGAGGCCTTTCCTAACTTGGTCCCAATCCTTTGATATCTTGCTGAGTATTAGCAGTAAACAGATTGGCATAGGTAATTGAAGAGAGAGTAGAAGAAGGACTACCTATAAAGATGTAGGTAGAGTATAGAGGAGCCACAAAGGATAGGGACATGGAAAGATAGATCCCTCACCCTGCCCCCCACAAGTGATGAAGGGAAGCAGCAGAGAGGCTGTGTGGAGCAGGCCCTGCAGAGACCTTCAGAGGAGGGATGCAGCCAGCCCAAGGCCACCTTGACCAACTCTCCTCTCTCCCCTATCTGCTCCCTACTGGCTGAATCCAACACAGAGGGAAGACATTGATGTAGCCCACACAGGCCAGCCTTCTATGACACAGAAATGCAAGGAGAAGAGTGAAGACTGGAGAAATGAATGGAAGATATCCAAACCAATCTCTTTCCAAATGTTGCATTCATTCATTTATTCATTGATATTTTCATTTCTTCATCCAACAATTTCTATTTGAGCACAGTGCCAGGGAATGACTTGGGCACTAGGGATACAACAGGAACAAGAAAGTCCTTGTCCCTACACTCATGTCCGATGCTGCCTTCCAGAGGGGCAGACAGACATAAACATGGTAACAGGTAAAATAATTACAGGCCATGATGCATTCCTCATGATATGTGCTGTGATAGGGAATAAAGGGGACCTGCTTCAGGGAAAATGGCCACAGATGGCCTTGCAGAGGAGGTAAGACCCGAAGAGTGAGAGGGGACCAGCCACGCAAACAGGCAGGGAAGAATGTTCCACAAAGTGCAGCAGCCCTGAAGGGGAGTCATGCTTGTGATAATCTGGGGACAACACGGAGCCAGTGTGGGACTGTGGAGCAGGAGAAGGGCTTGGGAAAGTGGGCAGGGACGGCCACATGCAAGGCTCTGCCAGCTGGTGCAAGGAGCTCAGGCATTGACATGTCCTTGAACCAGGGCAGTGCATACATGTTCTAAACTGCTTACGTTGCCAAAATATCACTGACTGCTGCATGCTGTGCCTCCGTGCCTTTGCACATGTAGTTCCCCTGCCTGGAAACCCACCCCTCTCTTCCCTCCCACAGTTACTCATCCTCCGTGACCCAATTGACCTGTCATTTCCTGTAGGAAGCCTCCTGAGGCTCTTAGTCACTTCCTCTGCTGTGCTCCCTTAGCACTTTGTACATCTCTCACTGCTTTGTGACTATTTGTTTACAGATTGTCTCCCTCCCTCAAGACAGTGAGTTCTTTGAAGGCAAGGACCACTGAATGGTTCTCAGCATCCCCGCCCTGCTCCACCTCTCCCCCTCAAGCCCATCAAGGGCTGAGACCATGTTATATTCGTCTTTTTGTCCTCACCCTACTATTTCCCCAGCCCGTAGTTCACCTGGTGCAGGGTGTTCCACATTAATAACCCCCAGGAATGCACACCAAATGAATAAAATTGCAGAAAATAACCTTCCACTCACTCGGGCCTTCAATAACAAGAAACGTCTGCCCGGAGGAGTTTATCAGGGATTGGCGATATCTTAGAGCTTCCAGAACATAGGAAGTAAGACAGATGCTGGAATCCTCTTAAACAGTTAGAAGTTTGATATTTAACTAGAGTTTAGAGGATGTCTTTAATTCATATGAAGATAATAATAGGTAACATTTATTAAGTGCTTATTATAAGCCAGACTATTCTACCAGCTGCACACATTCATTCATTTAATCTTCAGAGCAACACTCTGAACTGTTTACTTGTGTTAACCTACTTTACAGATGAGGACATTGGGTCACAGCAAGGTTAGCTGACTCAGTGAAGGTCATACAGCCAGTAACAGGCAGAAGTGGGATTCAGACCCAGATAGTCCATCTCCAGAGCCCAACTCTAAATCTCTAATAAACTGCCTTCAGGGGCTGCCCGGTTAGCTCAGTTGGTTAGAGCACAGCCTTGTAACATTAAGGTCAAGGGTTCAGTTCCCCATACCAGCCAGTGGCCAAAAAAAAATTTCAAAAACAGAAGCTTAAAATAAACTGCCTTCAAAGATAGAAAAAAAATAACAAAAAAATTCGATGAGAAATTCTCTAAGATAGTATGTAGCTCTAAAAATCGGTGAAATTTAGAAGTACAAGTCCATATAAAACTAGTATTTCTCTTATTCAGGTGACAGCTACTCCCATGCTTTGAGCAACGTCTATTAACTACACATGATAAAAAATCCCACAAAACAGGATATGAGAATTTATCATTTATCAAAGGCCAGACGTAATATAAGTCGTTAGAGAAACAGAATTCAAAACAACTTTAGGCCTGCAGAGGAATTTCTTGTTACTCCCTCCTGTCCCATGACCAGGGATCCATTAAGAAATGACAAGGCAGGTGGACTGGAGCCCTTGCTCACAGGGCACATTCGGGAACAGCAGCCACTGGGACCCTCACCATGGAAGATGTATCCAATGTTCCCTTCTGAACTCTCACTGATATACAGAGTCAGATAAGTTTTTCTTTAAACTGCCATGAGATTTGCAGCGATGGGGGCACGGACTATTGAATAACGTGGGGAGAAGATAATGAATAGATCCCTGCTGACATGAGAGATAGGGAGGGTGAGAGGGGGCTAAGGAGCAGGAGGAGTGGAGAAGATCATTGCACACTCCATGTGTGGCTTAGTGGAAAGATCATTGCACAGGGAGCTGGTCCAGCCAGGTAACGAATTGTCTGATTCTGGGTGAGTCACATTATCTCCTGTTTACAAAATGAAGAGGTTGGATGAGATCAGTGGTTTTCAAACTGAGTCTTCAGCACAGAGGGGTCTCATGGAAAAACCAGGTGGGCAGAGAGAAACACAAGCCCCATGCTCTCTCTCCCTTCCCTCTCCTACACAATCATCTCTGCTTTTACCTGTTTTGTACTGGACTTCAACAAAAGAGTCTTTTTCAAAAAAGGTATACTACTATAAAGAATAAAGAGTTTGCTCTTTATTCTTTATAGTAGCATATAGGTATGCTACTATAAAGAATAAAAAAGGTCATGTAGACGGGATGACCTCAAATATCTCCTTCCAACTCTTTCTCTGAGTTCACAAAAATATAACACAGAAGCAGGAATACGCTTGCTTTCTCAATTTATTTTCACACCCACAGCAAATATCTCAGTGTAAATTAAAAATAATTCAAATAATTCAAATTAAATTGATCTCCTTTTTCTTTTGTCTTAACAGTGGATTCCGCAGCTCCTTGACAAAATGGTCTAAACTTTAAAACTCACCAATGGTCTTCTCTTCCCTAGAAAACAAGACTGGATTTCAGCCAGAAAACGGATGTGACTTGTTTTACTGATTTTGCAAAATGATTATTCCCCTTCTGCTTCATTATGGTAACGATTAGTGTTGTTATTATTCATGGAGCCTGGACAGAGTCCTTGGATAATCATCTCTAACATCATGCATAAGCCTTCTTGCCTCTGCCACCTGAGCAGAGGTTGGTGGCATGCTTCCCAGTGTTTGATCAAAATGCTGCCACTCTCTGATGAATTCCACTAATCTGCAGTCTCATAATGCTTCCCACAGTCACCTGAGTCTTCTGTAGCATGGGCGGCAAAAGGCCTGCATTTGCTGGGAAAGGCTCAGAGGTAGTGGTAGAGCCAAATTAAATTGAAATAAGTAAATAGAAATCAAGCAGATTTTGTGCATAGAAGAAGATGAGGGAAATCGAGAATGATTCACCATGTCACCAACTTCAGCCATATGATCTGACTTCATGACAACTGGCCCAGCCAGAACTATGGAATTTGCCCAGTCTTAATTGGCTGTTTTTCTCTACCTAATGGATCCCGGAACAAAATCTCACTGACATCCCAGAAAGCCTTTCTAGTTGTTATCAGCCAACTTTGGTTCAAATATCAGTCAAGGAAAGGAACAGTGACAACATTGTATTCCAGCTCTTGGAATCTGTTCCATGTTTTAATCACATAGACAGTCCCTTCGAAGTTTACTGCTTGTTCCATTCTTCAGTGTTTGGAATGATACACCCACTGCCACACATGTTGAGACACCGATCCCATTCTTCTTCCATGCCTGAAAGATGCAGGGGGACAGCAAATAATTGTGCCACTGTCCCTCCTGCACCTAAGGTAGACAGGGAAAACCGATGACAACACTCTTCGCTAAATCCAGATGCAGCCTCGCAACGGTTCTCTGAGCATCTGCAAAAAATTCACCAGAGTTGACAGTTAAGATGAAACTTATTCCCCACCCCGAATGCACCCTTGGTATTCATGGATTTCACATTCATAATTATTTCCAACATTCAGAACCCATCAAGATCATGATAGCTGTACGATTTGGGTTAGTCACATAGCTGAATCACGCATGATGAAAAGATCTTCAGCTGATGAGTGAGCCTAACCCCTCCCAGAATCTATGTCTCAAACACAATTTGAGTTTTTTCCTGTTTTTTTTTTTTAAAAAAAAAAACATTTTATGAGAATAAAATACAGGCTATGCATCACAGACTATACAGACTAGTACTTACAAATTTGGTGAGTCAAAAAATTTCTCCTTAAGGATTTCTTCATGAAGTCTCCTGTTATTTAAAACCTCCCTACAATAGCTACTGCTATTGATATTCATGCACACAACCTCTCCAATCCTAAATTCACTCATCCTCCACTGTTACCATCTCAGTTAATGACATGTTCATTTACAAAATTGTTCACAGCAGAAAACTGGGGGCCGAACTTGAAGTGTCCTCTTAACTACCTATGCATCAATCTATGAGAAAATCTATAGATTCTACCTGGAAAATATACCACAATCTGTCCACTAATCTTCCACTGCCATTGCTGCCGTCTTGGTCCAGGTCTTTGTCATCTCTTCCCTAGACTATTGTTCCTGACTGATCTCTCCTCCTGTCTGCTTCCCACTCCACTCTCTGTTCTGTAGCCACAGAAATCACTTTGAAAAGTGAATTTTACCACGCCATAGCCCCCTCATTCCACCACCACCAAACACATGTCCACATCCAATGAAAACCTTTTAATGTTTTTCCATTGTGTACTCGAAGTGTTGGTCTGCAGCAAGGTAAGGAGCTTACATCAGGCCGTCAATGTACATCAGCACACTCCTTCTTTCATTGAGAAAGCCTGCTACAAATGTGCATGTGTGTAAACTCAGCTAAATAGTGCTCTAGGAGAAATAGCTGATTTATGTCTACACAAGCTCCTTTTCTCAAGGCAAACAGGAAGCCAACAGGCTGCCGATAATCAGCCCATGTGCAGACCACAAGTGGAACAGCACTGGCTTCACAACTCTAAATAATGAGGCCTGCCTCTCAAACCTCATTTTGAGCTCGCGCTCCTTTGCTGCTTCTGTTCCAACCACAATGGACTCCTTTGGGATCCTAGACGTAACCACGCTGTGTTAGAGACATGCTGACCTTAACCGCACCCCATCTGAAGATTCTGCACTTGCTCTTCTCTTAGCTGGGAATACCCTGCCCCTGACTTCTTATATGTACATGATACTTTTGCATACCCTCCTTACCTGACCACTCATCTAGAGCTCTCTCTTTATTCTCCATCACCATTTGGTCTCCAGTTTGACACCATTTTTTTCAACCTGCAAATACATGTTTGTGTATGTGTTTATCTGCTAGTTGTCTTTTTTTACTAGACTGGAGGCTCCTGAGGGCAGAGCTTCCACTGGTTTCTCTGATTTCACTGGTCAGAGAACCACCACTTTTGGCACAGTGTATTCCTCAAGTGTGTTATGGTGGATAGAAGGTTAGAGAAACCAGGGTCTATCATGCTGATGTTGCAAGATGTTAATCATCTGTGAGGCTACCCAGGATTATTTGCAAAATCCTGCTAAGAACCGGACTCTTAAACTCAGATTGTGCAATCTGTAAAGCCACATTGCCTCTCATTTTATAGTTGCCACAAGTCTCAGCCAGTTTAAGGTTAGGCAATTACTTCATGTGAGTAAACAACTCTTTTTCCTTACCTAGGACTTCTCAGCCTGAATCACTGAAATGTTTTCATGCACATTTGCATCATTGCCATCCTCCTTCGAGACCCCATCATATAACATCTAAAATTTGTAAACCTCCTATTACATGCCAAACATGGGGGCCCTCTCAGGGAATAAGACAAAATAGACCCCACCTTCACAGATATGATTCAGCAAGAAAAACGGATGTTAGCCAAGTAATAAACACAAAGGGTGATGAATGAAGAACACAATGCTTCAGGGGCACATTCGTTTTTAGGGGTCAGGGAAGATCGGTACCTTAGGATGAATGAATTAGAAATAAAGAAACAGAAGAGGGATTCAGACAGCAGGAGGCTAGTGAAAAGGCCAAAGAATAAGAGTGGGCTTCATACATTCTAAGGGGTGGGGGCATAACATGCCCCAACTTCCACCACCTTACCCTTTGCCTATGAATTACTTACAGCAATACTCGACATATGGCACTTGCTAAATGTACATTAGGTATTATTAGATGTCTATTTGAGAATGCAAAGCAACGAAAGAAAAAAAACTAAGACAATACTAACATTGAGGAAAGAAAAGTTGTAAAAGAAAGAAAATGTCATCAGGACAATATGTGGCTCAGTTATGAAAAGGATTGAACTAGGTGTGCTACAGAACTGAGAGGATTGAACTCCATATGCTACAGAACTAAAAAGGATTCAACTAGATAGGCTATAGAACTATATTTGAAAGATTTGTAGGCAGTCAATAGATAACTAAATTTAAAAATCTGTAGAAACACACTATTTAGAAATAAGAAAATATATTTCAGAATAAAGGGTTGAAAGATTTTTGAGGAGTTACTTCCGAGTCAAGGAAGTGGAAAAGGGAGATGGGACGAGGTAAGGTGAGGCTGGGTACTTTTTATTATTATTATTATTATTATTATTATTATTATTGTTGTTGTTGTTGTTGTTGTTGTTGTTGTTGTTGTTGTTGTTGTTGTTATTGTTATTATTATTATTATTTTGTTATTTTTATTATTATTATTTTGTTATTTTTATTATTATAAGACATGAAAATGTGGGGGTTTCTTGACAGAAGCGTAAGTTAAACGCGCGCATGCGCACAAACACATTGCAAATGCTAGGCAGAGAGGGAGCCTGTCCTGACGCCCCCTACTGGCCTCCTCGCAGATGGTTCAATTGACGGCTCTTACTCCCCTGCAAGACCTGCCAATCATGTCAGCGGCAGAAAAACAACAGTCTCCGCCCTTTTATTTTTTGAGGTATCACGAATTGGGTTACCAAGCAACCTTTGGGTTTGCGGTACCAGGGACTACCCATAGTTATCTGCTTAGATTCTGAGTTGGCTCCGTCTAATGAGATCCTAAGCACATCTAGAAGCAGATCCTCTGGGAGTTGCAGAGCACTCAGGTTTTTCAGAGAAGGCCAAGACAGCATGGGAGCTTGAGCTGCAAGTGCAGTGAACAAGATCCAGAGGTGGAGCACCTATGCTCTTTGGCTGAAACATTTACTTCTGGGAAGCAGACTGAGTCACCACATACTAAAATGTTATAGCCTGGGTCTTTAGGTGTTTACCATCTCACTTCATGCCCTTTCATCAGAGGATGTGCGATACTTGGCAAGTACAGAACTCGATCTGGCTTTCACTACCTATGAAGGAAAAAGTAGTGAAAGATCACAATTGAAACAATCTACTGAAGAGAGTAGCTGTTTTCCAGCATTTTCAAGGACTTTAGAAGGACTACATTTATCAATAATGTTAATTAAAAATCATTCTTATTTATTAGAGCTATTTCGTTAATTTTCTCTACCAATCAAAATTTTATTATAAGGTGACTTTCACTGAACAGATATACTTAAAATCAAGAAAATGTTGTTAAAATGTTTTATAAATAAATGTTTTTACTTTTTCAGAATAAATTTTACATGCAAAAAATTTCTTTAAGTGTTATATATCCTAACACACTTTCGCCCCACTTTAAAGTGACTGAGGCTATTTTTCTCTTCTGAGCATAGGGAGTTTTTTGTTTGTTTGTTTTTGCTTCTTTACTAAAACTGAATATTTTCCTAAAACAAATGTCAACTATTTTTTTCATTATATCTTAAAAGAATAACTTCTGTGCAAGTAAATACTCATGTTAAATGTTAAGTACAAACAGCATAATAACTAAAAATAGCTCAACACGTCTAGCTACATTTTGTCAACAACCTTGCACTAGCCAAGTTCCCCATTAATTGCACAATCTATATTTTGGGAAAGACAGAACTGGATTGTTTCCAAACAAAATTTCAAGTCTGGATACATTTCCTTCCCTTCATCAGTTTCAGTAAAAAAGACATAATTTTTTAAAGGAAGAATGCAGAAAGAAAGACTTCTCAAAAAAACCCCGCATTTAATATGTATGTTTCATCAAGGGCTTTTATTATAAAGTTGCAATGAATAATTTTTGTTACAGTCATTATTGGAGAGATTACAGTCTTTTAGAGCATCACATTCATCTTTTGCCTTAATACACTATGTATGGACAAATAGCAAACAGCAAATGCCAACTGGACAAAAAGATACTTAACTCTATAAGGGCAGCAAAGCAAAGTGAAAATTTTTTTCTAATATACTTCAAGCAGTATTATATAAAAATTTCTATCAGCTCATTCAATCATCTCATTCAATCTTCTAAAGTAGGAGAGGAACTCCCACTCCCTCCGCGGTTCTCTGGCAGGGCTGTGGGTGTGGGGTGTCCCGACCAGTTTTGGGAGGGCTAGGAAGTACGGGCGGGCCGACTGTCACTCCACCACACCCTGGACTCCGCCCCGGTAAACTTCCTGTTACTGGGAGGCAGATACCATCTCTGCGACCACCAGTTTGGAAAAAAGCCTAACGAATTTCTGGTTGGGAATAGTGTGGTAGGAGAGTTCCCAGGTCCGCTTGAACCTGCCGGAGAGCAGGCTGCAGGCGGGCACTAGACTCGGTTTATACCGGGGGGATACAAAGGTGAACAAGACCCGAAAAAGATCTACACAGTGCTACAAAGGCACCCAGAGAGACCGGTCGTCTGTGCCTAGCAGAAACCTGGTAGACTTCCTGGGCGAGGCGGTGCTGAGCAGGGTCTTGAAGGCCCAGCTGATAGACGAGGGGTGCAGAACACACGCCCCAGCCCAGCACAGTGTGCACAGAGGGGGGAGACGTGCGGCCAGGGAGGCGGAGACTCGACAGGAACCACACACCCGGTGGGGTCGCCACTGCACGATCTAACAGCCTGGGCCAGAGCACACGGAACGGGGAGAAGTCCTGTACAGAAAGTGAAAGCTCAACAGAGATCACACACCCTGTGGTACGTGATCCACCAGCCCAGCAGAGTACAAGCTGACCAGAAAGGTGGCTCCCCGGAGAAGCCCAAGACCCGAGGCAACCACACACACAAGACACTAGAGGCCAACTGAGCAGTCACGGCGGGAGCCATACCAAATTGGCAACCACAGCAACATCCTAGTTAGTCATTAGTCTTAAACCGGTGGACTGTGAAACCCCCTGCCACAATGAATAAACACCAAAAAAAAGACACCAGAAATACAAAAAATCAAGAAAGTACACCACCAAAAGTTAATAAATCTCATACTCTAGATCCTATAGAACAAGAAGCCCTTGAAATAACTGACAAGGAATTTCGAGTGATAATTCTAAGGAAACTGAATGAGATACAAGAAAACTCAGCTAGACATCATGATGAAATGAGGAAAAGTATACAGGATCTGAAAGAGGAAATATACAAGGAAATCAATTTCCTGAAAAAAAATGTAGCAGAACTTGCTGAACTGAAGAAATTATTCAGCGAAATAAAAAACACAACGGAGAGTTTAACCAGCAGGCTTGTCGAAGTTGAAGAGAGAACCTCTGAACTTGAAGATGGGCTGTTTGAAATAACACAAGCAGACAAAAAGAAAGAGAAAAGAATCAAGGACATGGAAGAAAATCTGAGAGAGATATCAGACAACCTCAAGCGCTCAAATATCCGAGTCATGGGTATTCCAGAAGGGGAGGAAAATGGAGATTCCATTGAAAACATATTCAACAAAATAGTGGCAGAAAACTTCCCAGGTATAGGAAAAATCACTGATCTTCAGATCCAGGAAGCTCAACGATCTCCAAACGTATTCAACCCAAAAAGGCCTTCTCCAAGACATGTCATAGTCAAATTGGCAAAACTCAGAGACAAAGAGAGAATCTTAAAAGCTGCAAGAGAGAAGCGTCAAATCACCTATAAGGGAGCCCCAATCAGGTTAACATCAGACTTTTCATCACAAACCCTAAAAGCTAGAAAGGAATGGGATGATATTTTCAAAATACTAAAAGACAAAGATTGCCAGCCAAGAATACTCTACCCTGCAAGGCTATCCTTCCGAAATGAGGGGCAAATAGTATATTTCTCAGACAAACAAAAACTGCGGGAGTTCACTACCACAAGACCACCCTTACAAGAAATCCTGAAGGGAGTACTGGGTTTGGTTCCTGAAAAATAACTACCACTGCCATAAAAACCCAAGAAAAATCAAAACCCGCTAGTACAATAAAAATGGCATTCATGAAGAGAAAACAAGCTAACAAAAACACTATCTACAACCTAAGGAACCAACAAACAAAGAAACCAAACAGTAAATCAGAAAGCAAGGAACAAAAGACACCTAAGACAACCAAACAACCAATAAAATGCTAGGAATAAATCAACACCTTTCAATAACAACTCTTAATGTTAAAGGCTTAAATTCCCCAATTAAAAGACACAGACTGGCTGACTGGATCAAAAAGCAGGACCCAACTATATGCTGCCTACAAGAGACCCACCTCACCCATAAAGATTCACACAGACTAAGAGTGAAAGGATGGAAAAAGATTTACCACGCAAACAGAAAAGAAAAACGAGCTGGAGTGGCTATTCTTATATCTGACAAAATAGACTTTAAACTAAAAACCATAAAAAGAGACAATGAGGGACACTACTTAATGATAAAAGGACTGATCCATCAAGAAGACATAACAATCATAAATATGTATGCACCCAATGTTGGAGCAGCCAGATTTATAAAACAAACTCTATTAGACCTAAAGAAGGAAATAGACACTAATACCATAATAGCAGGGGACCTGAACACTCCACTGTCAATATTAGACAGATCATCTAGGCAAAGAATCAGTAGAGAAACACAAGATCTAAACAAGACTCTAGACCAATTGGAATTGGCAGATATCTACAGAACATTCCACCCAACAACCTCAGAATATTCATTCTTCTCATCAGCACATGGATCATTCTCCAGGATAGATCACATATTAGGTCACAAATCAAGTCTCAATAAATTCAAAAAAATTGCAATTATCCCATGTATCTTCTCAGACCACAATGGATTAAAACTAGAAATTAATAACAAACAAAACTCTGGAAACTATACAAACACATGGAAATTAAACAGCATTCTACTTAATGACATATGGGTCCAAGAAGAAATCAAGCAGGAAATCAAAAAGTTTATTGAAACTAATGAAAACAATGATACATCATACCAAAACCTGTGGGATACTGCAAAAGCAGTATTGAGGGGAAAATTTATTGCATTAAATGCTCACTTCAGAAGAATGGAAAGATGACAAGTGAACAACCTAACACTTCACCTTAAAGAACTAGAAAAACAAGAACAATCCAATCCTAAAGTTAGCAGACGGAAAGAAATCATTAAGATCAGAGCAGAACTGAATGAAATTGAAAACCAAAAAACAATTCAAAAGATCAACGAATCAAAAAGTTGGTTTTTTGAAAAGATAAATAAAATTGACAAACCATTAGCTTGGCTAACAAAAAAAAGAAGAGAGAAGACTCAAATAACAAAAATTAGAAATGAAAAAGGCGATATTACAACTGATTCATCTGAAATACAAGGAATCATTCGAGACTACTATAAACAACTATACGCCAACAAATTTGAAAATCTGGAGGAAATGGATAAATTTCTGGACACACACAAGCTCCCAAAACTGAACCGTGAAGACGTAGAAAATTTGAACAGACCAATAACAATAAAGGAGATTGAAGCTGTTATCAGAAGGCTCCCAACAAAGAAAAGCCCAGGACCAGATGGATTCACAGCAGAATTTTACCAAACATTCAAAGAGGAATTGACACCAATTCTTTACAAACTATTCCAAAAGATTGAAACGGACGCAAATCTCCCAAACTCATTCTATGAAGCAAACATCATCCTGATACCAAAACCAGGTAAAGATATAACCAAAAAAGAAAACTACAGGCCGATATCCTTGATGAATATAGATGCAAAAATCCTCACTAAAATACTAGCAAACAGAATACAGCAACACATACGAAAAATTATTCATCACGATCAAGTGGGATTCATCCCAGGGATGCAAGGTTGGTTCAACATACGCAAATCAATAAATGTGATACACCATATTAATAAACTCAAACACAAGGACCATATGATCATCTCTATAGATGCTGAAAAAGCATTTGATAAAGTTCAGCACTCATTCATGACAAAGACCCTCTATAAGTTAGGTATAGAGGGAAAGTATCTCAACATAATTAAAGCCATATATGCCAAACCCACTGCCAATATCATCCTGAATGGGGAAAAGCTGAAAGCTTTTCCTTTAAGAACAGGCACTAGACAAGGATGCCCACTCTCACCACTCCTATTCAACATAGTGTTGGAAGTACTAGCCAGAGCAATCAGAGAAGAGAAGGAAATAAAGGGCATCCAGATTGGAAAAGATGAAGTCAAACTGTCCCTGTTTGCAGATGACATGATCCTATATATCGAACAGCCTAAAACCTCTACAAAAAAACTGTTGGAATTGATAAATGATTTCAGCACAGTAGCAGGATACAAAATCAACACACAAAAATCAGTAGCATTTCTTTTCTCCAATAGTGAACATGCAGAAGGAGAAATCAAGAAAGCCTGCCCATTTACAATAGCCACCAAAAAAATAAAATACTTAGGAATTGAGTTAACCAAGGAGGTGAAAAATCTCTATAATGAGAACTACAAACCACTGCTGAGAGAAATTAGAGAGGATACAAGAAGATGGAAAGATATTCCATGCTCTTGGATTGGAAGAATCAACATAGTGAAAATGTCCATACTACCCAAAGTGATATACAAATTCAATGCAATCCCCATCAAAATTCCAAAGACATTTTTCTCAGAAATGGAAAAAACTATTCAGACATTTATATGGAACAATAAAAGACCACGAATAGCCAAAGCAATGCTCAGCAAAAAAAATAAAGCTGGAGGCATAACACTACCTGACTTTAAGCTATACTACAAAGCTATAATAACCAAAACAGTATGGTACTGGCATAAAAACAGACACACTGACCAATGGAATAGAATAGAGAATCCAGAAATCAACCCACACACTTACTGCCATCTGATCTTTGACAAAGGCACCAAGCCTATTCACTGGGGAAGGGACTGCCTCTTCAGCAAGTGGTGCTGGGATAACTGGATATCGATATGCAGGAGAATGAAACTAGATCCATACCTCTCACCGTATACTAAAATCAACTCAAAATGGATTAAGGATTTAAATATACACCCTGAGACAATAAAACTTCTTAAAGAAAACATAGGGGAAACACTTCAGGAAATAGGACTGGGCACAGACTTCATGAATACGACCCCAAAAGCACGGGCAACCAAAGGAAAAATAAACAAATGGGATTATATCAAACTAAAAAGCTTCTGCACAGCAAAAGAAACAATTAAAAGAGTTAAAAGACAACCAACAGAGTGGGAGAAAATATTTGCAAAATATACATCTGACAAAGGATTAATATCCAGAATATATAAGGAACTCAAACAACTTTACAAGAAGAAAACAAGCAACCCAATTAAAAAATGGGCAAAAGAGCTAAGTAGGCATTTCTCTAAGGAAGATATCCAAATGGCCAACAGACATATGAAAAGATGCTCAACATCACTCAGCATCCGGGAAATGCAAATAAAAACCACATTGAGATACCATCTAACCCCAGTTAGGATGGCTAAAATCCAAAAGACTATGAACGATAAATGCTGGCGAGGTTGCGGAGAAAAAGGAACTCTCATACATTGTTGGTGGGACTGCAAAATGGTGCAGCCTCTATGGAAAATGGTATGGAGGTTCCTTAAACAATTGCAAATAGATCTACCATACGACCCAGCCATCCCACTGCTGGGAATATACCCAGAGGAATGGAAATCATCAAGTCGAAGGTATACCTGTTCCCCAATGTTCATCGCAGCACTCTTTACAATAGCCAAGAGTTGGAACCAGCCCAAATGCCCATCATCAGATGAGTGGATACGGAAAATGTGGTACATCTACACAATGGAATACTACTCAGCTATAAAAACGAATGAAATACTGCCATTTGCAACAACATGGATGGACCTTGAGAGAATTATATTAAGTGAAACAAGTCAGGCACAGAAAAAGAAATACCACATGTTCTCACTTATTGGAGGGAGCTAAAAATTAATATATAAATTCACACACACACACATACACACACACACACACAAACCGGGGGGGGGGGGGAAGAAGATATAACAACAACAATTATTTGAAGTTGATACAACAAGCAAACAGAAAGGACATTGTTGGGGGGGAGGGGGGAGGGAGAAGGGAGGGAGGTTTTGGTGATGGGGAGCATTAATCAGCTACAATGTATATCGACAAAATAAAATTTAAAAAAAAAATAAAAAAATAAAGTAGGAGAGGAAGAGTAACTCATTTAGGACACCTTGTAAACTTTCCCTGAGTCAGTAAATGTTACTTTATGAACTATTCTAGTATCTTCTCAAAAGTCATCAAATTTTAATATTCAAAGCATAGCATGTATATACATTAAGAATATGAGCAAGTATAAGATATAGTTCTTACTCCCAGCCTAGTTAAACCCTACTGGGGAAAAAAATCTTCCTATGGGTGTATTTTTTCACAACCGAGGCTACATTTCCCCATTAATACAGCATCTACAATTTAGAGGAATTTCACTGATCATGTGAAAAATTAAAGGCATAGCAAATCGAGGTGATGGAGAGAGAAGAGTAGTGATGAAAGTAGATTCTCACAAGATCGTGACATTGTACCATGAAAAGTTCCTTAAAATGGAATCCTTGAAAGATACATCCTACACAGTGATTTCTATAATGAAGTCCACTACACTTTATGTAAATTCTTATTTAATCCTCACAACACTTTGGTGGAGATCCTGTAGTTATTCTCCTTTTTCAGACAAAGCAAACAGTATAAAAAAAGAGGTCAGCAATTTGCTTGCAGTCATGTAGCAGATTGACTGGCAAAGTTCGGAATTAAATCAAGAAATTACACAAAGTATATATGGAGTTATGCATTCCATTTTGGTTTAAATGTGATTATTTATGCATCACAAAGATACATATTTGCATGGGGAAAAAGTTTCATGGGTGTGTGAGTGTCAATGTCATTATAGATATAAATGTCTTCTCTGGACGGTAAGACTTAACTGTTTTTATTTTTCTTCTTGCTTGTGCGTGTTTATAATTTATGATTCTAATGATCATGTTTTGCTTATGTAATAAAATAAATAAGAAATTAAATAAAATAAATAAATAAAATTAAATGGTAACAATTAGTTCAATTTGATTTGTTTAATGACTAAATGAACACAGTGTGTTCTATTTTCCCGCTATTAAAAACAAAAATAGTCAACTATTTGGGGGCATTTACTTGAGGAAGAACACTGTGCTACGTTCTATACCTTTATTATCTCATTTAATCCTACAATTTTCTTACAATGTAGGTGTTATTCTTCCTTGACAAATAGTGAAAGTGGGGCATAGTGTGCAATTTACCCCAAGACACATAACTGCAGGTCACAAAACTAGAATCTGAAGCCAGTCTCCCGACTATGAATTGCTAGCCACCATGAGACAGGAGTGCTGCATACACACAAAAGACACTTCCAGACACAGAGCTGTCTGGATTTGGAGACTGATTGATATTTCCTCCATAACTGGGGTCAGTCTCAATTCAAGATTAGACAACTAGAGTCCATCTTTCAACTCATATTCTGAGTAGAAAAATGCAAAGCTGTTTCAGAGGTCTCTTTATGTGTAAAGAGGGTTCTTAACTAGCCTTCTGTATTTCATATGCATAAAACACTTTGATAATTAAAGTACTTGCCAGTATGCTATGATACATTTTATGTAACTTTCGTATACTGTAATAAAATATAGGACCCGTGTCTTCAAAAAAAAATTCCACCACTTAACTTATTCTAAATCCCAAATTATGAATTTTTGAATTTCATGCTGAAACAAAATGTAATGTATGTTTAGGCTAAGTTCTTATATTTGAAGCAGCCATTTAAGTTACCTAAGTGTCTAATAAGAGGGTGCAAGATTCTAAGCAACCAAAGGGAAGACTTTAAATGGAGCAAAATTTTCATTATAATCCCAGAAGACATAATTATGGAAGTTTAGATGTGTGATTCCATATGGACTTTTAAATAAATTATTATAAGGCATTAATTAATCCTCAAATCTAAAAAATTACTCCTGAGACCTGTTAATCTACTTTTGACAATATATGTATAAAAGTTTTGATGTTTTTCAATTAACCTAATGTTAACACATCCTTGGATTCTGCAGACAATATTCTTCTAGGATGTTGTTGGAAGAGTTCCTTAAATTGTAGGAACAATGATAGATATGGTTATAAAATGAGCATCAACATGTTTTGTTTGTTTGTTTTGCCTGCAAGATGTTTAATTAAATATATAACTCCTAAAGCTACTCATGAGGAGACGGCAAAAATCTCTGCAGTATTCACCATCTAGTTCTTTAAACAGGATGGAAATGTAGCTTGAGATCATTCCTTCCAAGTGAGTGTTTTGTGAATAATCTTTTATATCTCCTCCTAAGAGCAATTTAAAAAATTTCAAAGCTTGCTCATTAAGAGAGCCCCACTTTCTCCTGCACAGCCTTAATTTCATTAACTTCTTCATTTCATGTTTTAATCCCCCAGTGGGTTACTTAGGCTGGTTTCTGTCCCAGTACACAGGGAGAATTGTTAATTTCATCTAAGCTTCTTTTGTATTGAACAGCACTGTGATCCATTTCAAGCCCTAATCATACACGCACATTAAAAATAATTATATACTGCCTATCACCCCCATAATAGGACTGTCTGGTGGTCCCATTAAATTGTTACTAGGTCTCCTGTGCCATAGAATCTATTGAGTGCTTTGCTTCCTGCTGGAAGGGTCTGAAAAGCCAAGTGACATTTTCCTCCCTTTTTCCTCTCCCCGCTCTCAATCATCTTTCCTACATTTAGCTGAGTTCTTAATTCCTTTGGCTTCTTTAGGAGAAAAGGCGAAACAGCTGTCACAGGCAAGAAATGTTCTTTCTTGCCCTTTCATCTCTAGGCAGATGAATCAATAAACTACAAAGACTAAAGTGCTCCATCTTCTGGTCAAGAATGAACGTTAACCAGCAGATATTCCCTATTGTAAAAAGAGAAGAATTTTGTCTTTGGGGCAAGATCCCGAAGACAACTATTGATGAATCCTCTAATACCATCAAGAATAAAACATCCTTCTCCTAGTCTCCCAGGCTTACAAGCTTGAGATAATTTTCTTCCAGTCTTCCTCTCTTACTTCCTTCATTCATACCTCCCAATCCAAGACTGACAGCCGTGCAGGCTTTCTACAGTATCAACAATGAGTCCCCTCTCTGCCCCTTCATGTCCCTGCACAAGTTACTTAATCTTTCACTTCCTCAGCCCCCTCATCTGTAACATAAATATATTAATGGTTTCTACTTTCTATATATCGTGAGAACTAGATAAGATTTATGAAATAATTAACCCCACATCAAGCACCCAGAAAGCATACAATAATGTAAGCTGCTCTAATTATAATTATTGCTATGACAATATTTTCATCATTTTCAATTCAATTCAACATAAATTTTTCAGTTCTTACCATGGTCAAGATATTAAGCACAGTACTAGGATTTTTTTTTTCTAATGTAGCCTCTGCTCTAACAAACTAATAGTCTACTAGTAGTGACAAAGAAGTACTTAAATAATGGTAATACAAGACATGGTAGACAACAAAGAGAGGTATAAAGTGCTCCAGGACAGTGCTTCTTAAACTGCAATGAGCATATTAATCACTTGGAAATTCTGTTAAAAGGCAGATTTAGATTCAGTAAATCTGGGGTGGAGCCTGAAAGTCTGCATTTCTAATAAGCACCCAGGTGATGCTGATGCTTCTGGTCTGAGGTCTACCCTTTCAGTAACACAGTTCTAGGATATAAAAAGTCTTATATAAAAAAGGCAGGTGTACATCCGCATATGTGTACTGTTTGTCTAAGGGCTGTATCTGTTCTGATTGGCCATTACCCATGAAAAACCTATCACGGAACTTGTGATTGAGTATCATTCTGAGTATAAATATAAGTTACACTACTCTGTGAAAGTGTGGTCGTCAGCAAAGATGTTACATTTGGTGTTAAAGCAAATGGGTCATAGGGTAAGTGATGCTTTAGAACAACCTCAAAAGAATAGCAGGATTTTGCTCATTTCTGCTTGCTTGTCTGGTGTACTCCCTCTATCCTTTCCAAACACCACTGTTACTGTGTATTTAAAATATAAAGTACCTTCCTATGACTGCCATCTAAAACAATGGTCCTTTTAACCTTTGTCAACAGGCAACTTCTTCAGAAGAATGATGTCTCATAGGTTGTTCCCGCATTCCCAGGGCTTCATTGTTATTGTTTCTGGTTTTGAAATGAAATTAGACAATAAAAACAGCAGTGGTACCCTCTATCTTAGAGGCAAACCTCAGCCCCTCCAGAGCTGAGGCCAACCAGTACATATGTTTTGGTGGCCAGATACCAACTGTTAAAGTGGATACCAACATTTAAGTGAGGGTTTTCACATATAATTCTAGATGCCCAGCTTGAAAAATCAAGACATCCAGCTGCCCAAGACCCAAATTCCTGTTTGAAAGCCATCAGCTGAAGCAACGTAGCCAGACAGCTTTTGGGTGGGGCATGGGCTCTCAAAGTCTCCACACTCCAGGAAAATCCCCTGTATCTCTCAGACCTGACCCACTTCGATCTTACATAACTCAGGGGCCTATGTAAGCATTTGGGTTTGTGATGCTATCTATCTAAAGCCCAGGAGTCATTTTGATTTGGAAAAGAAAAATCCTTTGTCATTAACGATATACAACTAGTACATATATGATGGTCTTCAGAATACAGGAAGACTAACTTTTTCCCTACAAAATTAACCTTACTATAATAATCAGACCGAATTTAAAGCCAGTATAGTTTAGCTTTCTTGGTTTGCGTCTCTGTTTTTCTTCATCATTTCAGTATTTAGTTCCTATAATTCATTTCTTCCCTTCCCTACTGTGGAAGTGAAAGGAGATCTCAGTTAGGAGGAGAAAAAGGATAAACCAAAGAATCAATACTCCATTTCATGAGCGAGACATTTTTAAGAGCAATTTTATGAAGCAGTAAAGAATTCCCATGAAGTTAAAAAAAAAAAAAAAAAAAGAACGAAAAAAAAAAAAAAAAACAGAAAAAAGAGTACATGACCTTCCCCGGCCCAGGTTCTCTACACCCAGGATTTTACTACCAACTCTGAAAAACCTGGTACATCATTTAGGTTTCCTATGCCTCATGGACTCCTCATGGGCATTCACAAAATAAGAGAGAAAGACAAAGAAAATAGATTTTGAGTCATTTTTAAAGAATTTTCAAATCACTAAAAATAAATATGTATTTAAGGCCCTATTTATTCACCCTGTGTCTCCCTTGCTTTATTTGAAATCCAGAGTTAAAAATATATAATAATTTATTTCAGGGGGTTTTTTTCCATTGATATTTAAAGGTAATCATAACTACCAAACAACATTGATACCAGCAAAAATAGACACTAATTGCCTTCCTCAGGATACAAAAAATTTTCTGACTTTTTTTGAAGTTTCATGAATAGATGACCATTCCCCAGCATAACCGTTTGACAATCTGAATAATCAAGAGACTGCTAGAGGAAAATGAGATCTCTGCAGGTTTAAAGACTTCTCTAAACACATCTCCAAAATGAATACCACACTGCCACTACACCACTGTTTAACTGGAGAGCTGATGTGCTGGAAGAATCTGGATTGTTTTGAAGTTAGAAGGTAACGTTAACGCCTGGGCTCATATCTGGCCCCCATTTCAGGTCCGTGGATCCATGAAGTTGCTCAACACGAGGCAAGTGCACAGGAATGTGGAGTCCACAGTGCTCTGAATGTGCCTGGCTCTGGCCCACTGGCTGGAAGTGACCTCACTGGGCCTCCCTTGCCTTATATCTGAAGGCCAGAGCTAATAAGCACTACCTCCCAAGGTTACTAGAAAGATCAAGGTGAGGCATTGTCCCTGCGAGCACATGCACACTGCAAAGCGCAATACAAAGACAAGACATCATGCGATTGCTGTTTGATAGCCTAGATACCATTCTGACAGGAGGAGCACATTCTGTCCCCGACAGCAGAAAATGAGAGAGAGTGCTTGAGCACTCCCTTCATCGTCACCATAGCACTGTCTGCGTCATGAGGCAGTTAGCACAGACACTGGAGCCAGAGGATTAGATTTTAATCTCTGCACCTCCACTTACACCCAACGGACGTTGGCCAAGTTCTAATCTCTTCATGCCTCTGTTTCCTCATTAGTACAATGGGCACGATAAAAAAATAAGTAAATAAATAAAAAACCTAGCTTATAGAGTTTATAGAGTTTAACTTACAGAGTTGGGTTAATATAAGTAAAACACTGAGAATAGTGTGTGGTACATTGTAAATTCTATATATGTCCTGCTCATCAAAAAAAAGAGTTTTTAAGATCTGTGGTACTACACCCTATTATGAATTTCTTAGTATTTAGTCACACAGAATCTTTCCATTGTTGGACTACTGCCCACTCACTGTCCCAACCTAACACTCTGGAAATAGCTGAAATACTGAACAGGTCTGGTCTTGCTAGCACTCTTACCAAAAGGTTATCCAAAAAAGATACTTACTTAATGGGAAATACACTTAACATTAAGTACTACTTAATTAATGCATTAAATTAAAGGGATACTGTGTGGAAGCTAAAAATTCAGTGTGCTCTTCAAAATTCCAGTCTTCGAGGGTCCTTAGGCTCACTCAAGGTGGCGGAAGAAGAGAAACCTTTACCAGTTCAGCATCACTAAAGAGTCCTACTGTGGTCCCTCAGGTGCACAGCACCTGGCTGTCCTCTTTCTCCACCTTTATCCTTCCCAGCACACCCTCAGCTGTTGCCTGCCTCTTTGGATCCCCCTGACTCCCCACCACAGACACACTTCCAGCCTTAAAGGATTGATTTCTGTCCTCCAGTGTCATTTCTTGCTACCCAGTCAATTGACAAGACACTCTTTTTCCACTTCTTCACATGACTTAGATCACATGACTTAGATCGCATGACTTAGATCGCATGACACCAACATGTATTGATAAACTGTCATGCTACCCATGTTATGTCACTGCACATTGATTAGATGCCTACTGTACACAAGGCACCAGTGAATACAAAGCTAAATAACTTCCTGTCTACAAGCAGCTTACTATATATAAGACATTCATCTCATTTTCTCATGTACAAAAAAGCATGTAATTTTGAAAAGTCTTATTATATTCTATAAGAGCACAAAAGGAAGAATATTGTATTCTCTCTGGTCTTCCCCATTATCTTCTAGCCCTTTATCCTCTGTTATTTTACTTTATTGTTCTTACAACCCCTGACATTTTACATGTCCACTTTTTTTTTTTTTTTTTTTTTTTTTGGTTATTTATCAATGATTATCTCCAGCTCCCAGAATGTAAATTCTATGTGAACGGGGACTTTGTCTACCTTGGTCACTGCTGTGTCCCCAGCCCTTAGAAACTTCTTGGCATAGAAGAGTCCCTCAATAAATATTTGTTATGGACTTCTAGAAGAAGGAACATTTGAGTTGTACTTTAACCAATAAGAAGGGTTTTAAAAGTGAGAAATGGGAGAAAGAATATTCTAGAAGGAGGAATTGGCATCCGCAGAAACATGGAGGTTTCTAAGTATAGCATAACTGAAGTTTCAAAGTGGCTCTAAGATGGGGAAATAAAAGGATATGGTGGAATTTAATTTTTAAAATTAATTTTATGAAAGAAAACGTTTGTGTCAACAGGATTATACTTTAGATATTTCAATGACATGTATATGTCAGTCAGGTACTTTTAGAGTTATCCAGATCCCAAATGAATAAACTGCAAAGTAAAAGATATATTTGTCAATATCGTGGAGAACAGGTTGAATCTAAATGTCATGGAGAACAGATTGAGGGAAACTTCGGAAGAAAAGGAGAAAGGAAAGAAATGAGAAAGGTGGGCAGAAAGAAGAAAGCACAGATCCTGTCGCAGCTGTACTTAGTGTCCTTTTATTTTATTTTATGTATCTATTTCTAAAAACCCCATGTTTTCCATTCTTGCCCAGCCTACTTTAATGATGCCATCCGTAATTGTTATCCTGGATTTTGATTCTTGGTGATAGACTGCATCAGAGAAAACAGATGTGAGGTTTCCTGGAGGCATTTTAGTTTCTGCTAACTTTGATTACAAAGAGAGGAAGTTCTGACATGATAGTAAGTTTCAAACATCTATAGAAATCTCTTTTAAAATCCAGAAAAATCCAATAACATCTTTAATGTGAGTTATTTGCAGGTTTGAATGAGAATTAAACATTTTATTTTGTCTCTCCATTTCTAAACGTCTCCTCCAAAATGTGGCCACTTAATGGTGATTTTTTAAAAAAAAATAATGTTTATAGATTTTTTAAAATAGTATTTTTTAAACGGTTTATATCTAAACCATCCCTCTAGAGATTTATTGGCTTGCAGAGAATGTTTATCTGACACACTGTTCCTAACTGCTCTGAATAGGCTGCAGCTTCATGCCTCTATGTTGCTTCAAGTCAAAGATAAGTCTCTCCCCAACAATCTGGACATAGCCCAGTAAAGGAGGATACAGATAAGAGGACACTTCAAAAAGTTTGGGGGAAAATAGAATTAAAAGATAATAAGAATCTTCCTATGAACTTTTGGAAGATCCCTTGTACATAGCTGCCCAATCTTGGTTTTGGTACAACTTTTAGCCATATCTTCCCAGCCCATTTTCCAGAATGAAATTTAAACCTTTCCGTGCTTCAATGCCTTTATGAGGAGGCTTCCTTTGGCCTCCCTGTGGGAGAGGGAGGGAATGATGAGTCATATCATAGCTGCTCAAGTTGGGAACTGTGTTGAAGAACAATTTATCCATGCTCATCGGGTCCGAACATCGAGAGTGTATAGCAAACAATTTAAAATTCACGGCCAACGAGAAATGCCCTCATGCCCTCCAAAATTCTAAGAAAATGAAAGCCCTTGGGAAAGGGTACATTGTTCCTTAGTTGCCTTAATGCAATTAATATGACATTTCCAAAAATTTGGAAACTGAGATCACCAATCGGCCACTGCTAGGGAATGCCAGCCCACAATACTGCCTGCAACTGGGTGATGTGGGTTAGACCAGCTCTGGGACCATGTTCAATGTTTAAAAAGAGCCCAAGGGAACAAACAGAGAATGTGGTAAACGGGCACAGTGGCATACATTTTTTCCCCCATCCATTATCCTCTTGAAATGAAAATGGATTTTTTTTTTTTTTTCAAATGCAAGCTAGAGAATAACCACTACTGTTCTTGCAACCCAGCCAGCTCTGGGATGAAAGCAACTACTTCAGAAAGAACTAGCACACAAACATGTTGGGGAGAAAGGGCTGGAAGATGAAAACTCTCTTAGTGAAGTCAAAACAAATACTTGATCAAAGCACACACCTCCCAGTCTTGAAACACGGTATAAAGACTTTATTGTAGAGAACAAAAGACTCTGGAAGAAAGAATAAAAACAAAGGAATGGCCAAAAGACAAAGAGAGGGGGGGTGAACAAATGACATCCTTCCAAGACCAGGAACGAAATTCATCCTAAAATAAAGGGCACAAAAGAAAGACAACTACAAAATAGAAATATAAAATGACTATGACATGTTGGTTCAGAAAGCCACTATGACAACATTTTTCTCATAAAATGATATTCTATTTCATCACCATATGCTTGAGGAAAATCCAATATGTTCCTGACAGACTTCTAACATTTTTTCCAAGACAATTAAAGCTTTAGGGAATGTGTCAAAGATACTTAGTACCCACTGCATTTTTGAATATTACACATCAGTAATTCTCCACTTCATGAATTTTAATACCACTGCAATTCAGTTTGCCAATCGTTCTCCCCAGCACTAGCTGATAAAAGCATGCAACAGCAGATCCTGTTTTGGTTTTGTTCCTGTACACTGCTGAATCTGCAAATGGAATGTATATAGAGATAGATACAGATACAGATATAGATTTAAAAGAAAAAGTATGCCAAGACTTAGGATAAAAACATTATTTGAAGAATTATTTCAAAACACTGGTCGATGACATTTCAACATACAGCTCATTAGTTATTGAGGAAAAGAAGTAAACATTAAAGATTTAATGGATTCAATTATAGATATACTGCTCAAACTAAGAAACACAAATAAGAATTCAACAGGAGAGCAAAATGAGGCCTTACGTGCTGTTTGCTCTGTGCACTTCCACGGGGAGGACTTTCCAGGGTATTTCCACAGCCTTCTGCTCTCACTCCAGCTGGATTTGCCTGTCTCGAATGACCTGTGGACTTCCAGTGGGCCATTCCAGCTTCATCACAAATGACATAATATACCAGGAACATGGTCAGTAAACCATGAGGTGTTATATAAATACTGAGTTAGATTCTGTGCTATGAATAATAATATATTAGTGTAAAACTGAAATAATTGATTTCTTCCTTTTTGTCCAGCTTCCTTTTTTTATTCTACTTTGTTATTTTGTCTTTCCGTCATTGTATCAAATTTACTTCATTCTTTCAGCCACCCGAGCCTGTAACGTATTTGTCTTTCAGTCTTCCTTTTCCGCACGTCACCCTCTCCAGTTACCAAACGCTGTTAGTTCTCTACTGTTCTCCCACTAGCTAGCCTTTGCAACTGGCTGTCCTCTTTCCATTCACATTCCCCCAAACCAGACTCTCAGTATCTCCTACCTAGACTATACTAAAAATTTCTTAATAGCTTCCTGTTTCCAATTTGGCCCTCTCCAATGTATTCCTTTTGTGACACCAAGTAGATCTCTCTAAAGTGCTGCTTTAATCATGTCACTCCTCTGCCCAAAAGCAAAGGCAGCTGTTATATACAGAATAAAGTCCCCATTTGGTAGCTTGGGGCTAAGGTCGATGCCCCAGACCACCTGCAGCTAGCTGCACCTACCTCTCAACACAAGCCCTTTGCTGCTGGGGCTTGTTCCATTTGCACAAACTGCTCAACTGTCATGGCTATGTGCTCTCCCTGACGTACTTTCTTTTCTTTCCACCTATTCCCTGAAGTCCCATGGAGTTTCCTGAAGCTCCACATGTCCACAGGGATCTCTTTTCCTGGGACACCCACTGAGTGTTTGTTCAAAGTCAAATGGCTGCAGGACTGCCACACCACTATTGAATCTGTAGATGTGTCTTTGATTTTCCCCAAACAGATGTAAGCTTTGTGAGGATAGGGACCTTCCAGTAACATTTATTAAGTAGCTGATGTGTGCATGGCCTTGCTATAAGTACCACAAAAAATTGGGAGGGTTATACATATTTGGCAATCCACAGCAACAAATATGGTACTGTGCATATCATAGCTGTCCAATGCACATTTTGAGTGAATTGATATCCATAATTTATATATTGTGAAATTGCTTTACAATTTGACTGTCAAAATTAAATTCTGTAAATGTTTTCTTCTTTTCAGAGAAGTGAAACTATGGCAAAGAGAGATGAAATATCAATGCATTTGGTAGCAAAATTAGCATCACAATGCCCACTTCCATTCTCTGTTCTGCTGCTATAACTGCCAAGCCCTTCTACATCTCTTTGGGAGGATTCAGGAGGCAGTATGTTCCTCACTTGGGTATATAACTCTTTGCCTTATTTTTCTCCATAGCACTTAATGCCATGTCTATTCTATGTAGACATTCTGTATGTTACTGACATACCTTTTTCTTGTCTTTCTTCCAATTAAAATGTAAGTGACACAAGAACAGATTTTTACATCCATCGTGTTTATCAGTGTATTCCAAGAGTCTAGGACAGTGCCTGACAGCAAAGCCACTTAATAAATATTTGTTGGATAATGAATGAACAGTAGGTGCTTGATATATCATGTAGGAATTAATGAATAAATAAATAAATAGAATAGTTTATAGAACTTAGTTTTCCAGAGACATCATGTGTGTTTTACACTAATCTGCTCTCTTAAATAGAAGCTATAGATGCTATTTAAGTCTCTTTTTATGACTCTGGATTATTGATATATAACCTAAGTCGCTGCACAGTGGTGCCTTCAGGGCTTATCAAAGCTTATAAAAGTGCCTATTCCTCCAGGATGTTTTGTATCTTCTGCCATTTCTCTCCACCTCCCCTAGCTGCTTTCTTTGTACCTTTTTTGGTCAAGCCCCCTTTCTAATTTGTATGTTCAAAGTCAGGCTTATTAAGCTTATTAGAAATTAATCTGTTGGCTCTGATTGACAACTAAGGGATTCTCTTATGAGTTAAATTCTAATACTGGAGTACTCAAGCAGTTTTCAACATACATTTTTGCTTCTCAGAAGTCTGCTTGCTTTCATGTTTTACTGTGCAGGCAAGTGATAAGGCAAATGACTTCTGCAAACCTGGGAAAATGAGCTATCAATGACATTTTGGCTAATAAATATATGAATACATAGTTCTGGGTATATATATATGCCTTGGATTGCATGTTCCCCCAAAACCTGACCCCCACTGTGACTGTTAAAAGGGTGGAAATCCTATTATGGTAATTGAAAAGTGGGGCCTTGAAGAGGTGATTGGATTGTAGGACCATGCAGTAGTGAATGGATTAAAAATGGCAGTCAAGGGTGTGGTCCTGAGGGCTTTAAAAGGACAGCGAATGAGGAAGCCAGTCTTTCTCTGCTTCTACCATCTTGCAATGTGAGACCCCAGGTCATTGTCACCACCACCAGATGTGTTCCTTGGACTTTGAACTTACCAGCCTCTGAAACTGTAAGCAGTAAATTTTGTTTTTTTTATAAATCACCCAGTGTCAGGTATTTATGTTATCATAAGCAATAGAAATGGACTAATACAATATAGGTACAAAAATGTGCATTGTGATATATTTCACACATACGAAGCACTAGTCATCTTCAACATAAAAGGGATGTAAAAATCTGGATTTTATAATCCCAAAATTACTTTTTAAAGAAAATTATGTACTAAAGTTCCTGAAAAATATTTCAGTTACATAACTCATTCATACTTATTAAATTCACTATTTGCCTTTTCTCGGATTCAAAAGTAATATAAAAATTCAATGATTTACTTTTCAAAGGTCAGAGCTATTTTAATTGCTTTTTAGAAGATGCTGATCTTAGCTCAATTAAGTAGTATTCATTCCATCTCTCTGTGCAGCTAATTTAATAACCCTTTTAGCTTGTGGATGCGGAAAGTAGTTCAGAGCTTTTGAAGATTTGTAACCGAACCCCTTCAAGTCCCAGGGATGACCTGATTAGGTTAATTAAAGCTCTCTGAACACCTTAGCCATTTTGCAGTAGAGCAGTCACTGTAGGATTACCCAGAGCAGTAATATGTGCCTGACCTAGTTCTTCAAACTTTACACTGGAGTCAAATTGCTTAGAACCTCAGGACTCTTTGTGGGGTTTTTTTGTTTTTGTTGTTGTTGTTTTTGTTTTTGTTTGTTTGCTTGCTTTTTGCTTTATCAACAATGGAAAAGCAAACCATTGCTTTAGAGAAAGAAAACGTTCACCTCCCTGAGCTAACTTCTGTTTCTGGTGCTCTGAGCCGTGCTTTCCCACACTGATACCCCAATGATGACTTCTTCTTTGCCATCTTCACTCTGTCCTATTTCCTCAACATAAGTTCATCTCTTCTTTTAAAAAAATAAAAAAGGTTTAAAATCACCAACTTTGCATCATGTCATAGTGCCATGAGCTGAATAGTGTCCCCCCAAATTTTATATGTTGGAATCCTAACCCTCAGTACCTTAGAATGTAACTATATTTGGAGATAAGCTCTTTAAAGATATAATTAAGGTAAAATGAGGTCATATGGGTGGGCTGTAATCCAGTATGACTGGTGTCCTTATTAGAAAAGGAGATTAAGACCCAGATATGTGGGCACACAGAGGAAAGTCCATGCGAGGACACCATGAGAAAGCAGCCCTCTGCAAGCCACAGAGAGAGGCCTCAGAAGAAACCAAACCTGTGGACACCCTATCTTAAACTTCTAGCCACCAGAACTGTGAGAAAATAAATTCCAGTTGTTTTGAGCCACTTAGTCTGTGGTACTTTGTTATAGCAGTCCTAGCAAACCAAGACACCTAGCACTGCCACTTACTAAGCATATAATGTTTCTACAATAGTAAGGACTATGCCTACTTTGAAGAGTTGTTTGGAGAATTAAGCAGAACATATGAAGTTTCCAATTTTCTTGCATAAGGTATTGCTGAATACTATTGGTTGAATGTGTTCCCACAAAATTCTTGTATTGGAAACTTAATCCCTATTGCAACAGTGATAAGAGGGTAGAAAATCCAATTATGGTATTTGAAAGATTGGGCCTTTAAGAGGTGACTGGATCATGAGGATTTATGCCTTCATGAATGGATTGTTCCATTTGTGGAGTAATGGGTTAATTGTTTAATGGGTAATCATGGGTGTGGACTGGTGACTTTATATGGAGAGCACATGGAAGTATTCTTGCCATCTCACCATATGATACCCTGGTTGCTGCAGGACCCTGTAGAGAATTCCCACCTAGAAGGCCCTCACCAGATACATCCCCTGGACTATGGACTTCCCAGCCTCCAAAACTGTTTAAGAAATAAATTTCATTTCTTTGTAAATTACCCAGTTTCAAGCATTTTGTTATAAGCAATAGAAAAGGGACTAATACACTGAAAAAATTCAAATTCATGAAAATTGAACAGCAATGTTACATATTTTATAAGTGAGACTTCAATGTGCTATAAAAAAGATAAAATTTCTAATTATATCCCATTATAAACATAATCTTTGACCATGTATTTCTAGACTTTTGTACATGCTCTGTAATTTTGTTCTTTAACAATTAAACCACAGTTGACTGGCTTAAGATCAATAAATGTCCAATTAAAGATAAAATGTCCCAGTATTTGGCATCCTGATGGTTTCTATCTTTTTCTAAATTGAATTAGGTTTATGAGACCAAATCACTTATCATTAAAATCAGCACTCTTATGTTTTCCTTTTTCCATTCCATGCATTTTATAGAGTACAATAAAATTCAAATTATTGAATAAAGCACCACTATGAAGATTAAAACGGAGGGTGCTGCCAGAACTGAATTATCAGCTGAAGAGGCAGCTCTACCTGGTTGAAAACATCAACTTGTTATTTCAGGTCCAAAGGTCCAAATTCAGCCTAGAGAAGACAATTAAGGAAGGAGATCAAATGTACAATAGTTCAATTGTGATTTGTACACAAGCAATAACTCTCTTAGCTGAGTGCCTTGCTCTCGATAAGCAGTAGCTATTGTTACTCTTGTCATTGTTGGTTTTTATTGTAATTATTGGTGCTGATACCTAAATGTACTCGAATTGTGTCATATGCCTAAATAGATCACAAGGGCTGGCAATCTACTAACAAAGATTCATGGAGCACGAACTTTGCTCCAGGCACAGGACTTGGTGGTAGTGATGTGCCGACGAGCAAGACCAAGTGCCTTGAGTTGCTCACACTCTTAACAGATGAGACACCCAAATGAGCAGATCAACTCCAGTGTATCTCTGCAAATAAGACAGCCCAGGCATGTCACCTAGCTATCTATGGCTTGTGGGGAAGGGTCACGAGAGTAAAATCAGGAGAGGCATCAAGAAAGATCTCCTTAAAACCTAAACAGGAGAGCAGACACTATTGAATGTTCCTCTTCTGTATCAGTGGTCAGTAAATAATACTCATATGTGCCTCAGTGATCTCTTGTTCTGTGACCACTATGTTTGTTGCCTATTTCTTACTCTTCCCTTGGTCATTGCTTATCAACATTTTTTCAGTAATTCTACTGATAGTTATGCCCTTGCAGGTACAAAGCCTTTCATATACATTGTTTCTTTTGATCTCAGGACATTGAATATGACGTAGACACTATTATGTTTCAGGTGAGAAAACCAAAACTCAGAAATGCTGCTATGTAGTCTGATAAAGCTTATGTAGCTTGCTCCTATATGTTAAAACAGGTTACTACTTGCTATGGTCTGAATGGTAGTGTCCCCTCAAAATTTATGTGTTGAAACCTAATTCCCAAAGTGATTGTATTAAGAGGCAGGGCCTTTGGGAGGTGATTAGGTCATGAGGGTGGAGCCCTCATAAGTGGGATTAGTAGCTTTATGAGAGACTGGAGAGACCAGCGTTCTCCCCTTCCTCTTTTTAGGAATGGGAGAACACAGAAAGAGAAGACACAGAGAGGAGAGACAAAGAAAGAAGGTGCCATTTATGAACCAGGAAATGGACCCTCTCCAGACACCAGATCTGCCCGTGCCTTGATCTTGGACTTTCCAGCCTCCAGAACTGTAAGACATAAATTTCTGTTGTTTATAAACCGCCCAGTCTACGGCATTTTGTTATAGCAGCCCAAACAAATTAAGACACTACCCATATCTTTTGACCTCCTTCCAGAAAATCACCAGATGACTAATTCAGGGTGCTTTCTACTATACCACCATGCCCTGAATTATTGTGAAGCAACTCTCCTTTATAAAATGTAGGGCTGTAAATCAAAATCACAATAGTCAGTGCTTTTCCTAAATTATTCAGACTACCCAAATAATTCACATTAATTGTAGACTCACACAATATGATGATAAGGGAAATCTTAAAAGCCATCTAGTTCAACTCTCCATGTTTGACTGATAAGGAAACGAAGGCCAAAGAAGACATAACATGCCCAGGGTCACATAGGAAATAAGCTGGAGAGCAAGGACTAAAACACCACCCTTCATCCTTCTGTACTTCCAATAATTAGGTAGCTATCAGCTAGGTATTTGAGGAGTAATAGTATGGCAATTTAGAAGAAAGAATCCAGAGCCAGAAACCCCTGGATTAGAATGTGTGCTCCATGATACACACCAGCTGTCATTTAAACTTTCTGGATTTCAGTTTCTTTTCTGCAAATTGGAACTAATAATAATCTCAGCTCAGAGAGTTAAATGAGATAACATGGCTGGAGTACTTTGAGTCACACCTAACATAGCAAGTACTCAATGAAGGGAAGATGACACGTTCATCTTCATTTTATTACTTATGATATAGACACTATGTAGATACTATAGTAGATACTATGTTAGTGTCACAATGTTAGAAATGTTGCTTTGTCAGTCCCAACGCAGGATTGTGCAATAGAATTTCACAGGCCACAGAGGACTGCCTTCAGTGGCCAGCTTTGGGGTTACTATTTCACATCTAGAATATTCAAAGATAGAAATATGGTGAACCCAGTGAAATCTCAGATGTTCAAAACAGAGTGGCCTATACGCCAAGCCAATATCATTTGTAGATGGATATTGGCCACTGAAACCTTTCTAATCTAATAGGCATGGACTACTAAATGTAAATATTTTTGATAAGTAAATACCCTGAATTTCTGTGTATAATTCCACTCTGCCTTTACCCATTATAATGCTGAATGCTAGACACATTTTTGCTGGTATGTTACAATTACATGATTTTCCTGGTGAAAGAGCCTACATTTCTGACACTGCCAGAGGAAACAAAGCAATTTTATTTTTAAACTACCATTGTTTTGAGTTCTTTTGTCCACAAAACCATAATGAGACACACACAGAGTATCCCATTTTAGATTTACTGTGTTACCAGGATATTTTCTTTCAGGAGAAAAAAATAGAGAGGAAATTACTGTACAAATAATCATGTCCCTCTGCTGACAGTGCTGGTAACCACTGGGCAAATATATACTTTGTCACTCCCGAGACTGTCATAGAAACCACCATATCTAAGGTGGCTCCTAAAGGAGCTTCATATTTCTCATGACCTTCTCAAATAGACAAATCTGGTTTGAATGAGTTAGAAAGGCAAAATAAATTTGCTCAGAGATCACAGACTTTATCATCTAAGCAGTTATTATTGTTTTTAATTTGGAAATTTGGCACAAGAGACCAAATGAACATTCTGAGAATTTTATAGAAAGATAAATCTCAGGCAGAGATTAGGTTCAAAGAGAGAGCCCAGTCTCTCTGTATAAAGGCAGTGAAGGTGGGGAACCCCCAAATAGCTCAACTGTTCAGTCATTCCCAACTCTTGGCCATGAATACTACAACTTCCTGTTTTGTTTTTACTTTCATGAATCACTGATGCAATGCCTTATTAATTTGCAAAAACAGGGATTTTGACAATTACATACACATATACTTGTAAATTTTATACACATATTTATATTAGGTGAAAAGATTAGAGGTTACAAAGCTTTCTTTGTTTTCTTGCTTTAGGTAAAAATAAATGAAAATATGTAAAAAAATAAAATTCAGAGGAGGAAATTATTAGTAAACAGAAATCCATTCAATTCTTTCTTCCCTCTTTTCTTTGTTAAACTAGTACATTGGGTCTCTCCTCTCCCTAAGGCTCTAAAATATACACACACACACACACACACACACACATATACAAAAGATTTTCCAAACATGCATAATATCTCCAGTGATCCTTAGGTCAGTTCTGAAAGGGAGAAAAAATGTACAGATGCCCCCCTACTTATGATGGCTTACATCTTAAACTGAAAATACTGTAAGTTGAAAACACATTTAACACACCCAGATTACCAAACATCATAGCTTAGCCTAGCCTACCTTCAATGTGCTTGGAACTCTTAAATTAGCCTACAGTTGAGCAAAATCATGTAACACAAAGCCTATTTTATAATAAAGTGTTAGTATCTGATGTAATTTATTGACTCTTGTACTGAAAGTGAAAGACAGATGGTTGCATGGATACTCAAAGGACATTTTCTACTGAATGTGTATTGCTTTTGCTCCACAGCAAGGTCAAACCATCATTAAGCCCAGCACCATCTGTATAAGAGAGAAACATTCATGAAATATGAGTCGTGCCAGGCATAGCTCCAGGTGTTATCTCATTCAGCTTCTAAGCTACCTTTTGAAGGAGGTAATGACAGCCCCCCACAGACAAAGGAACTGAGCCTCCCCAGGGGGATTGAGTGACGTGCTCCACATCACAGAGCTGGGAGGGTAGTCAGCACTAGAGTAGGAGCTGTCAAGATATCTTCACACCATTGGCTTAGAGCCCGGCAGACTCAGACCTTCCCCCACCCCCACCCCAGCTCTGGGAAAGACAATACTTTAAGCTTATTTTTAATTCCAATGAGACAGAAATTTCGAGAGAGAGGAGAGGAACAGAGAGAAGAGGAGGAGAATCTGGAAACAGAATCTTGAATGTCGGACCTCCTAAAGCTGTAGATTTTGGAAGGCTGCCAAGCTGCTCAGGGAGCCATGGAGAAAATAAGTACTGTCCCTTCAAAGAAATTTCTTTCAGAAAAAAAAAAAAAAATAGAACGAAAGAACCATGAACAGCTTTCTTTTCCCAGAAAACTAAAGTGATTTTTCCCTCAGTTCAGTGACCATCATATAACTGATCATATTTTCATTTTTGTTTTGGCCCCCAGCATGCCCCAAATCATGCTTACAGCTCAATTTTAACCTTGTAGGGCTCTCTAGTGTAAATATTTATGCTAACTTTTTATCTGGACTTGCCTTTTTACATTTATATATTCTCAGGTAGCAACTTTCAACTATTTTATACTAGCTTGTAAATTATATATGCTTGCTGGCAAACCCAATTCCTATGTAACCAATAGTTAAAGTAAATAGTTATTTCATACATTTGGTCATTCTCTTTAGTACCTGATATAGTTGTTAGTATATATTAATTTTCACTAACTATTCAGTTTACTTTGCATTAGGGGGTGTATTAATTATATTCAAGTTATTTTTTCCTTTATTCAGTTAACAAATATTTATTGTGTCCACCATATGCCATGTGGGGCTCCCGATGAAAGCAACACACACATCATCTCTGCTTTCAGGAAGACGATGCAATTGTCACACCAAAAATTGTGCAGTCACTATCTGTGAAAAGTACAAAGAGAAGCACAAGATGATAGGGGGGCCCCTAACAAGTGGATTTGAGCTAATCCCAAAAGTGACCAGGATTTCCCCAGGCACGTGGCATTTGAACTGAGCTCCATAGGCAATAGCTAAGAGAATAGGGGAGTGGAGCTGGATTGGAGTTGCGGGAGAGCATTTCAAGCAAAGAAAGCAAGTGCAAGGCCCTAGAATAGAAAGGAAAGTGGCTTCCTCCAAACCCGAAAGAAGGCTGGTGTGTCTGGAACTTGGAGAGCAAGGGAAGGAATTGGTCTTGAGGTAGACAGACAGGCCAGGTGAAAGATGTTGGTCTTTGTCTTAAGAACAATGATGAGGATATTCAATGACATGCTCAGTCATCCAGCCAATAAATAAAGATGAGCATAGCAAATGCTAACAAAGCAAAATTGAAACCGCTTGTAGGCAACAATCAATGCTAAGGGGAAATCTAAAATAATCATTACATTAGGCCTTTCACATACAGGGTGCCTTCAGAATCTCACAAAACTCCTGTTAGATAGTTATTACTAAATTTACTATTATATTCTTTAGTTTACAGATGAGAAAACTGATGCTCAGAGGGGTTAGGTGATTTGTGTGGGGATACAGTCAGAAAAGTGGTAAAACTGTGACAAGAAATCATAACTATTTGATCAAAATCTGTGTCCTCTTCGTGAAGCCCACCTCACATGGTGCTTGACCAAGTCCTTTAAATTCACTTCCAGGACCGCATACCAGGGAACAAATCTGCAGCTGTAAACCTTTCCATAAAACTGGCCTTGAACTTCATTCCTGAGGCATGTAATTGACAGTGGAAGACAGCATGTGAGGCAGATTTTGTAAATTATTCTAATCAATGGAAAGTCATTATCTAGATTATTCAGGCACATGCATGATCACTCTTGGATTTTTACAAGGGAAAGAGAACAAAACATCTTTCACCCTTGAAATTTGTAACAGTTAAATGTTAAAAATCGAGGTGAACCTTACCTTTCCAAGCTTTGATGTTAAAAAGCTGTCACTCAGGTGGAACTGAATATTTGTACCACCATCCCCAATGAAGGGAAAAGGAAAATTTGAAGAAGATTGTGAAGAAATAGTTTTATTTCTTCACAAAAAGTGTTCTTTGCCGTTGAGTTGTTCTTGCTTAAAAAAGAAAAAAAAAGTAGCTTTAAGCAACTTCAAGAAATGGAAATGGAGTTTTATTGAAATGGCACCCTTGACAATAAAAAAGAAAGAAATCTCAAGAGAAAAAAGGAGCCAGAGAAGAGAGAGAAACTCCCCCGAAAGTCATTCAGCTTTAGGGGTTGAGCAATCGCAGGAGCTCCTCAGCGGCAAGAATTCTGGAACTGCCCTCAAATGTGCTGTCTTTAGCAAGACCCAGACATCCCCCTGTGAGTCACCCTACTTCCTTCTGTATGCAACACACCAGCATTTGCTGAGTGTCTCCTGGGTCAGGGAACAGGGGCATGACCCCGGACAGGGTCTCTGCCTTCTTGGCTGATAGAATTCACTGAAGCTCTCGGTCATATCACCATCTCTCTCCATGACTATCCCCTTTGTCCTCTACTCTGTCTGTTCCCACCTGACACCTCTGCTTACCAACACTTGTGGATGATCATTGCTTCAGTTCATTCACAACCCCTCTAGACCTCTGCAGTCTCATGGCCTCAGTTTACCCAAGTTCTCGCCATGTGAGTTTTGGTGTCTGCCCCTTCCTTCTGTGTCCATCTATCCATATTTCTCAGCTCATACTCACAAGGGAAAACCTGATTGGTCTCTATAACCCCAGTCCAACTTTGGGACAGGTGTTTCTACCAGGCCACGTCACTGACTGCTGGCAGAGCTATGGATCCGCCACCCTTGGTCCAGGCAGTCACCTCTCTCCAGTAAGCTGTAGCAGAGGGAAGCAGCCTGGACAGTCCTGTGGCACAGAACCCGAGGGCGTGCTGACTGTGATTTGACTGCCTGGGTTCAAATCCCAGCTCTGCCATTTACCACCTGTGGGACTTGGGGCAATTCCTTAATGTTGTCCCCTCAGTGAAAGAAGGGTAATTGTAACATCTACCTCATTGAGTTGTTGTGAGAATTAAATGAAATAAGACATGAAAAGAATTTAGGACTCCATTTAGTACTAGTAAGGGCTCTGTAAGTGTTGGCTATTATTATTATGCTCTCCCACATGGCCTTGGGCAGGCCAATTGCCTGTGACTGGGAAGTGTAGGCCCAGAGGAGCCCATCAGTGACCTGCTGAGGCACAAGTGTGCATTTTCTTCAACCTTGGCTATGCTTGTCAACGCTCACTGACATGGTCATTTTGAATAAGAAAGGTGCTGAGAGATTTGGGGATTTTTTTCTCTCCAAATTATTTTCACTTGATCTGTTTAAATCTGCAAAATTAATACACACTAGTGTGGGTAACTTCTGGAAAAGGCTATCAGAAATTTACTTCTTTGTCTGAGCAATCTATAAAATAATAATGGTTGGATTTAGATGACTTTTAGTGGTTGTTTAGGCATGTGTGTGTACGTGTGTGTGTGTAGTAAGAGCTCCCTCATCACTGTGTGACCTTTTAAGATCTGTAGGAAGTATCCAGTAGGCTAGGAAATTAGCTTATTTAAATCTGGTTCAATTAGGCCAAGGCTAAATGAGTCATATAAGAAGAACTAACTATTTGTATTGGAATCAGCAATTTTAACTGTTATGTGACACAAGGCAGAGTAATCTCTGACCCCATCTGAACTGGTCTAGACATGAAATATGAAATGAATGTGAAATGGCCTACTAGGGCCTAATCTTGAGATGACATGAAGTCACTGCACCCCTGCTGTGCAACTCCAGGAGGCACCATTCACACCATGTTCTAGAATACCATGACAAAGCCCTGTCTGAAGTCCAGACTTTCCAGACATTCTCACCAGGAAAGGGAGAGGGATGGGGCTATGGATGCTGGGGATTCCAGATTCACAGACTGATGTGTGTTCAGAGGTTGCAGCATAGCTATCTTGCATTAATACAAAACCTGAAAACCATAAATTGGGTCATGATACTTCCTATTTTCAGTCCCCCCAATAACCCAGAACACAGGCTCTTTCCTATGTGTGAGGGCTCCTGCCCCTCTCTGCAGCCCCATTCCTGCCACTCCCTGAAACCTGCCCTGGGTCTGTATGCCTCAGTACCCCTCTCCCCCACCCCTAACTCCTTTCTGTGCCCAGCACATGCTGAGAGCTTTCCCCACTCAGGGTGCCCAGGCCCATGGGACCCTCTCTCCCTCATCACCTACCTGAGATTGCTCCTGCACCCCAAACTAATATTTCCTATCCTAGCACCCTATTTGTGTCCCATATGGCACTTATCATGATTTGTAATTATTTTATTTGTAAGCTCACTTGAATTCTAAACTTTAAAGGTTTTATGAAAACTTTAAAGGTTTTATGAAAGCAGAAACAATCTCTATTTTATTTACTATTAGGTCTCCACATTCAGAACAATGTTTGGCCCACAGTAGGTATTCAATAAATATTCACCAAATGAATTAAGAACAGGAAAGAAATCTAAGGGCAATTCACATGCTACAGGGGGATAAACAGGTGTCTTGTTCCTTAAGGTGTTATTCATAATTGCCTAAAACTGGAAAAGACTAATAGGTTTTTCAGTAGGTGTGTGAATAAACAAACTGTGATACATCCGTGCAACAGAACATCACTCAGCAATAAAAAGAAATAAGCTATCAAGCCAGGAAAAGACATGGAAGAATGTTAAATGCATATTGCTAAGTGAGAGAAGCAGTCTGAAAAAGCTGCATATGTGTGATTCCAGTGTGTTACTTTCCTAGGCTGCCTTAACAAATTACCACAAATTGGGTGGCATACAACAGAAATTTGTTCTCTCATAGTTCTGGAGGCCGGAAATCCAAAATCAAGATGTCTGCAGGGCCATGCTCTCTTGAATGCTCAAGGGAGAATCTGTCCCACGGCCTTCTCATTGTTTCTGGAGTTTCCAGCAATCCTTGGCACTGCTAGGCTGGAAGCTTCGTAACTTCGATCTCCACCTCCATTGTCACACGGCATTCTTCCTGTGTGTGTCTGTATCCAAATTTCTCTCTTCTTATAAGGAAAACAGTCATAGATTAAGGGCCCACTCTACTCCACTGTAATTGCATCCCAACTAATTACATTGGCAATTAGGTCTTATTTGGTGGTACCAGAGTTTAGAACTTCAACATATCTTTTTGAGGGACAAGATTCAACTCCTAACATCCAACTGTATGCCATTTTGGAAAAGACAAAACTACAGAGACAGTAAAAAGATCAATGGTTGCCAAGGGTTTGGGAGATAGGGACGGGAGGGTGAATAGGTAGAGCATGGGGGGCGGGTTAGGGCATCGAAACTGTTCTGCAGGATGCTGCAGTGGTGCACGCGTGGCAGTTTGCATTTGTCAAAGCCCTTGGAACTGTGCAACACAATGAGTCAACCCTAATTTAAACTATGGATTTTAGTTGATAAACATGCGTCGACATTGGTTTATCAATTGTAACAAATGTACCACATTAACCAAGGTGTTAATTATAGGGAAAACTGGAGGAGAAGATATACGGGAACTCAATCTTTTTGTTCAATTTTTCTGTAAACCTAAAATTTCTAAAAAATGAGGTCTACTAATTTAAAAACAAAATACAACAGGCCACAGTTCAGATTTGGTTTCTTCAAAGGGTGGAGGATGTATGCTTCTCATCTTTCTGCATTTCATGGGAAGTTTCTAGAAGTGACTATCCCAAAACAAACTGGCTGCAGACCTCTGCGGTTTTAAAAAAGCCATTTATGCATAAAGTATTCTTTATTCCTTTGATGCAGTTTTCTTCTTTTCACTTGCCAATTATCGTGACTCCAAACCTCAGTGTTCCAATTACTCTGTGGAACACTGGTAGAGATCAGGCAAACTCTGTCCCAGAAACCAATCTTGTATTTTAGTGCTTTTCAACCAAAGAATAACATTCAAATTGCTGATTTTCTTTGGTCTTGGCAAGTTGTGTGTCATGGTAAAAAAGCACACAAGAGAAAGAGTCAGAGGTAGGATGAATATATAGCCTACCGTACATAAGAATTTTAGAGTAATGGGGGGCTATTAGCAATTATGCCAGAATAACCGATGTAAACTAGACAGTTCCAGGCAGACTGGGACATGCAACCACCTCAGTCAAAGGGCCTGTACTGGAGCCCCAGCCCTTATTTACCTTGGCCATGTCATTTACCCAAGTTCCACTTGGACGATGGAAGCCTGTAGGTAGAAATATTGTTCAGGGACACTGGGCACTAGTCTGCTTCCCTTCCCCTTCCCTGTTATAGATAACATGGGCTTGTTAGATTCATGGACAAGGAGATACAGATTTTTATAATTGCCTCTCACATGAGATGAGAAAGAATTAGTATAAGTTATTTCAGAAAAAGGATGCAAGGCCTAAGTTTGTTTGTTTATTTAAGCTTATACAGATCAACAAGCCCTAAGTTTAAAGGGTGATGCTTCTATAAGAACTGAGCTCTTCACCTCTGGCAAGACCATGCCTGGCACAGTCAGGGACCTGTTAGGGATGGGGGGAGGGAGGCAACAGACCCTAGGCTGAGATGTGAGTATTTGCTCTTGACCTCAGTTCCCATTCCATTTTATATCCTTAGTGTATTGAGTTGAATAGTGTCCCCCCAAAATTCATGTCCACCCAGTAACTCAGAATGTGACCTTATTGTAGAAATAGGTCTTTGCAGATGTCATCAAATTAAGATGAGGTCATATTGGAGTAGGGTGAGCCCTAAATCCAGTATCAATGGTGTCCTTATTAGAAAAGAAGAGCCGTAGACACATGGAGAGAAGTCTATGTAAAGATGGAGGCAGAGATTGGAGTAATGTATCCACAAGCCAAGGAACTGCAAGGATTGCCAGCAACCACCAGAAATTAGTAGAGACACATGCACCTCAGAACCTGCAGAAAGAACCAACCCTACCAACACCCAGATTTCAGACAGCTAGCCTCTAAAACTGTGAGAGAATAAATTTCTACTGTTTTAAGCCACCCAGTTCACGGTAATTTGTTATGGAATCCCTAAGAAATTAATATACTTGACTAGATAAATGCAAAATTAATCTAATCTTAGAGTGGTTTCTCATGCATCATTTTCTCACCTACCTGAAATGATAACATCCCCACACCCCAGCCTTCAAATCTAGTCAGCCACCAAATTTTTCATGCTTTTCCATTTTTTCTGTTGTAGATCATACACTCATTATATCTTCCTTGGACTACAGTAGTGTTCTCCTCTCTCTACCTTCTGTTTTAACTCACTCTATTCCTCCTTTGGCAGAGCAGTCTCCCTAAAAACTAAATTCTATCAAATCTCTTCCTCCTTGAGCCTTTTTAATGACTCTCAGAACCTATCAAAAACCTCAGAATTGTTTTGCATGAGGTCCTAGTCAGCTCTGGCCACCATAGATTGGTTGGCTTAAACCACCAACATTAATTTCTCACAGTTCTGGAGGCTAGGAAGTACAAGATCAAGGTGCCAGCAGTTCTGGGGTCTGTGAGCACTGGTTTCCTGGTTTGTAGATGGCTGTCTTCTGGTTGTATCCTCACAAGACAGAAAACAGAGAGAGAGAAAGCAAGCTCTTGAGTGTTTCTTCTTGTATGGGCAATTCATGAGGGCTCTGTGCCCCTCATGACCATATTACCTCCCAAAATCCCATCTCCTAATACCATCACATTGGGGGTTAGGATTTCAACATATGAATTTGGGGAGACGCAAAACATTCAGTACATGACATACAGGACTTTGTATAATATGACCCCAGCTTACCTTTCAAGTCTCACCTCTTACCACTCTCTTACCATTCTGTTGGAGTTTGGGGGAATAATTTTGTAATAGTTCTCCAGAAAACTAAGCAAGAAAACAACAACAATAACCTAAAAGAAGTAATTATTAACTGTAGGGAAAGCAAAAGCTGCACAAAAAAGGAAATGTAATCATATTACTTGGATGGAATCATAAACATGCTACTTGACTCAGGTATAAAAAATCTTTACAAAAACCATTGTGCAGAAAAAAATGTTAGCATTGCAGGCCTGACTGCTCTGCCTTGGAAGTCTTGCTTACAAGTTTGGCCCTTTGGCCCTTGGCAGGCATCTTGGATTTGGGGATAAGTGATGAGTGATTTACTGTGCATAAACTATTCATGCAAACAATATGGTTTAGGCCTAGCACCACCTGTTCTTTTAGGAGTCTGGAACAATGTCTGTTCCAAGCAGAGGATGCCTAGGTGACAAGCCTCCAGGGGAGAAAAAAAAAATCTGGGCACTGAGTCTCTAATGAGCACCCTGGTTGACAATATTTCTCACATGTCATGACTTGCTGGAGGAATCAAGTGGGTCCAATGTAACTCCACTAAGAGAGGAATCTGGGAGCTTATGTCTGGTCTACTCTGGACTTTACTCCATATGGCCTTTACTGTTGCTAATCTTCCTCTGTATCCTTTTGCTATAAAAAATCTTAGCCATGAATACAACTATATGCTGAGTCTCGTGAACCCTCCTTGTGAATCCCCAAACCTGGGGATGATGTTGACCAACACAACTATCATGGGTAAACACTGATTACTGACTTAACACAATGCTGCCATTTTCAAAACCTAATAAATCAAAAAATATAAGCATGTTGTCTAGAAATATAAAGGTAAACAGCAGAAGAAATAGAAATACAAAGAGGTTACCTCTGAGTAGTGGACTTGGGGTAGAAAATGGTAGATCCATAAATGACTGTTTTTCTGTAGAAGGTTTGAGTTATTCAAAAACTATATATGTGCATTACTTTAATAAAAATTAAAATTAAAATGAGCATACAAATCCTTGTTAGGTAATTCTTATTAAATTTGTGTTGTCATTATTAGTTCCATGTACCAGGTACTATGTTTTTTATATTACATGATTAATCTTATTTAATCCTTTCATTCTCTCTCTCTCTCTCTCTCTCTCTCTCTCACACACACACACACACACACACACACACACATACACACAAACTTAGCACTCTACGTAGGTTACATCTTAATCTTCACAAAATAAAAATTCTTAATTCTTATTTGGATGAATTTTCAGGTAACTGAAGATACTACGTTTCTTACAAAAGCAATAAGAAACAACAAGAAAAACAAATAAAACTATTCGAAGCCCACAACCTCAGCAGAAACAGAAAACAGAATGCCCAAACCTATAAGTAGAAAAAACAACACCAAATCTCAGGGAATTATCTCTCAAATTCCCACAGCAAGCCTTAGTGGAAAGCAAGAGCTGACTAGCAAAACTGTGCAGAGGAGAGAAGAGAGGAACTAGCAGAGAGCCTGAGATTGCTCTGAACACCTCCAGAAAGAGAAAATCTATTCTAAGGGTGCAAATACTGAAAGAGATCTGTAAGATCAGAGCAGTGACTACAGGGAGGGACATAAGAGTCTAGGTGGCAGTCTTCAAAGGACATCACTTCTGCAAGAGAAGAAAGAAAGTTTGAGTAAATAAGTAAATAGACTGCACATAATGGGAGCCAGGTTTCTCACTGTTCAAGAATGGAGGTACAAGTATGAAAAGGGAAAGGTGTGAATGAATTTTACGGCATTCGATTGAATTTGGAGGTATCATGATTTTTCATATAGGTAAATAGATATAGAAAATGATATGGAGGTATATGTGTGTATATGTACATATATTTCCCAGCTCTATGCATGGAGATGGCCTAGAAGTAATGACATCCCAGTAATGATAAATGCCCCTAGTTTTCACATATTGGTTTCTAAATTTTTTCTCCCCCGAAAGGAATCAGAGCTCTTTGGAGAAATGGCTGATTCCAGAGCTAGGGCAGTGCACATACGTAATGAGTCTAAATATCTTTTTGCACCAGAAAGTAAGGAAGTACTTAGAAAATGATGGGGACAAACCAAAATGACACAGGAGCCAGACTGAAGAAGAACCTCCTGGCCAAATCTGGAATCATTTGAGGCAAAAGCACATAATGATATAATAATGGTTATAAGTAAAGGGCTCTACCTTGCAGTAGAATGCAAATAATAAATCTAGAAGAAATAGTAGAAATTAGAAAATTATCATGTGCCAATCAGCAATGGATGCCAAAACTAAGTGGGTGAAAACTTAATGACCAACAGGGTGTTTATATAAAAGTTCTCAAAGTACCTCCCACAAGATAATAATTGCGAAAGGGAAAATGTAACTTTATAGCAGAGAAGCCTGACAGATAACAACCTTGATCAAGTGATCAAAGTTATCACCAGTAATGGGGCAAATTGACATGTGTGAAAGGACTGAGAAGAACTTAATGCAAAATATATAACCTAATCTAATCATAAGGAAACATCAGAGAAGCCCAAATTGAAGGGCATGCTGCAAAATAAGCAGTCTATTCTCTTCAAAATGTCAAGGTCATGAAAGCAAAGAATGCCTGAGGAATTGCCATCGATTAAACGAGGCTAAAGACAGCCGATGACACTCAACATTATAAATCAATTGGCAGAATTTGGGTAAGGTCTGTAGATTAGATAATAGTATTGCATCAGTGTTAATTTCCTGATTTTGATAACTTTTCTGTCGTTATATTCAAAAAAGTATTTTTAGGAAATACACATTAACATATTTGGGGTGAAAAAGCATCTCCAATTTACTTTCAAGTGATTCTAAAAAAAAATACACACACCCACCCACACACACACACACACACACACACACACACACACACAGAGAATGATAAAATAAATGCGGTAGAATATTGTTAACAAATGAAACATATGGGAAGAAAGTACACAAGGATTCTTTGTACTACTCTTGCAACTTTTCCGTAAGTTTGAAATGGTTGCAAAATTAAATCATTTTTAAAGAAAGGAAATGAAAAAAAATCCTTATTTGGCAAAAAAATTGCAGATGAAGTTGGGTTCTGTCCACATCTGCACAGGTGGTAGGCAGGGGAGTGAAAGGTAGAAAGCAAACCCGTCCCTCACTTGTAGCCACCGCAGCTCACTGCCTGCTCACTGGCTTAGCCAAGTCCACATATTGGGAAATTCCATTTATATGAAATGTCCAAAATAGGCGAACCTATAGAGACAGAAACTAGATTAGTGGTTGCGTAGGGCTGGGAGTGAGAGAATGGAAAGATTAGGGAGTGAGAACTAAAGGGTACAGGATTTCTTTTTGGAATGATGAAAATATTCTAAAATTGACTATGGTGATGGTTGCAAAGTGTAAATATACTAAAAACCATTGAATTGAACGCTTTAAAAGGGTGAATTGTATGGTATGTAAATTATATGCTATGTGAATTATATCTCAATAAAGCTGTTACCCCCCAAAAAACCAAAAGTTTACAAATGTAACCTAAGCTCAGAACTTGAAGTTTCCGAATAGCATTGTGACACGCAACTCTATTTCATGCACAAGTAACTCCTTAGGAACAAGAACAAATCATGCTGACACTGAAGATGACTGTGAACTGCCACACCATTTGTTATTAAAGCACAGCCCAATTAGAGGACTGATAATGTGCTTGCCTAGAGTGAGCTTTACCGTGTCTGGGTGAGCCCCACTACACCGGGATGAGCCCCACTGTGCCTGCTCAGCCTTTTGAAGACCAGGGTTGAGACAAAGCTAAAGAGGAAAGTTGACTTTCTTTCCATTGCAATAGGATCCAGGAGATGCTTGCTTTGATGGGAGCGGGGTGAGGGGGGGGATTTTATCTTCTCATCAACCCTGTTCAATGCTTGATATCCTGAAGCACTGAAATGTTAAAATCTGATTCTAGAAAATCTTTTATTTCATTTTTGCTTTATGTATTTCTGTACCATCCAAATATTGGCAAAGCAATTTGTAACTATCTTTGTTCTTCTCATTCAGAGTACTTTTGTGCTGGACAGGTAGGTGGATGTCTCAAGCTGGGACTGCACCTGGGCCTTTTGTATGATGAGAATAATGAAATTAATTTAAATTAACTTAAAATAACCCACTTAGAGTTTGGCTTCTTAGGAAAGGTCTGACCTTCCTATCTGTAGATAGAACTACTTATGGGGTTATATGAGATCTTTTATAAACTTTTATAGCTTCCTAAAATCCTTTCTAGAAAGAGATGGGGCATTGTCAAAATAAACTATCAATACCAATTGACATGTGTAGAGCTCTTTTACTTGCCCATAATCTTGCCACCTATGCCAATTGTCAAGCTCTTTTATCTGCCCACAATCCTGCCTACAACACCAATTGTTGAGCTATGGCTGGGTCTGGAGCTCACAGACCCCTCAAGCCCATTCACAGACTGGGTCACAAACCCTTCACATGCCAGGCTGGGTCACTGGACCCCTCACACGCAGGTCTATGAGCTAGGTAACTGGCAAACAGATCCTTGGAGCTGTAGGTTTGAGAGCATCACCACACACAGCAGACACCCAAGACACACACCAGCCAAGTCACCACACCACACATATGCACTAACTCCACCCACACACAACTTATTTACAAAGAATGTGCCACACCACCCCCAACCAGACGGGCAGGCGAGGGGGCCTGATTAAATTATTCTATTTTCCCAACAATACAATAAATAAAGTATGTTCCTGTTCCTTCCCAAAATATCAGTCTCTTGGCTTCAAGGAGTCAAGTCTCCAGTGGAGTCAGTCTCCTTTGCTCTTTCTTGCTGTGTTTCTTGCTGGATACAGGAACTAGCCAAAGGTGAAAATCCTTCTCTGAAGGGTTAAGATATGGCCCAGATATGGTATCTACAAAGATCCTGTCCACATAGGCTAAGAACAAGTGCTTTCAGAATTGACCCTCATCTCACACCATATACAAAAATCAACTCAAAATGAGTTAGAGACTTGCAGTTAAGACCTGACACTGTAAAACTACTATAAGAAGATATAGGCAGAAAAGCTTCACATCATTGGTTTGGGCAACAATTTTTTTAATATGTTCTCAAAAGTGCAGGCAATAAAAGCAAAAATAGACAAATGGAATTACATCAAGCTACAAAGATCTGCACAGCAAAGGAAGCAATCAACAGAATGAAGAGACAACCTATGGAATGGAGACTATATTTGCAAACTTTACATCTAATAAGGGGTTAATATCCAAAATATATAAGGAACTCAAACTCAATAGTAAGAAAACAAGTAACCCAATTAAAAAATGGGATGTACAAATGGCCAACAAGTATATTTTTTAAATGCTCAACATTACTGACCATCAGATAAATGAAAGCTGAAATCACAATGAGCCATCACCTCACACCTGTTAGAATGGCTATTATCAAAAAGACAAAAGTAACAAGTGTTGGCAAGGGTGTAGAGAAAAGGGAACCCTCCGCGCACACTGTTGGTAAGAATGTAAATCAGTACAGACATTATGGAAAACAGAATGGAAGTTTCTCAAAAACTTAAAAATAGAACTACCATATGATCCAGTCAACCCACTTCTGGGTATATATCCAAAGGATATGAAATCAGTATGTCGAAGAGATATCTGCACTGCCATGTCCACTACAGCAGTATTCACAATAGCCAAGATATGGAAGCAATCTACGAGTCCATCAATGGGTGAATGGATAAAAAAAAATGTGGTATATATACACAAAGGAAAACTACTCAGCCTTAAAAATAAAAAAAGGAAATCATGTCATTTGCAACAACATGGATGAACAGAGGGCATTATGTTAAGTGAAATCAGCGAGGCACAGAAAGGCAAATACCACCTGATCCCACTTATATGTGGAGTGTAAAAAAGTCAAATTCAAAGAAAGACAGAGTAACATGGTGGTTACCAGGGCTGGGGGTTGGGGGGTTGGGGGAGATGTTGGTCAAAGGACACCAAATTTCAGTTAGATAAGAAAAATAAGTTCTAGAGCTCTATTGGACATCATGGTGATTAGAGTTAACAATATACTGTATACTTAAAAATTGCTACAAGAGTAGATTTTAAGGCTCACACCACAAAAAAATGATGTCTGTGAAGTAGTACATATGTAAAATAGCTTGATTTAGCCATTCCACAATGTATGCATACATTAAAACATCATGTGGTATACCATAAATACATAAAATTTTTACTTAACAATTAAAAATAATTGATTTTTAAAAAACATCAATCTGGTTCTGAATACTAGCTTCACCATGCCATAAGATTATGTCTGATATAGGAAAGTTATTTACCCTTGGCAAGACTGTCTTCCCATTTGTTCAATGGGAATAGCAACATTTACTACCTCACTGGGCTGTTTGTGGATCAAGTAAAACACAGAACACACCTATTATAGTGTCTGGCCCATAGAACACACCCAATATGCAATAGTTGCTATTGTTATTACAGGAGAAATCCCCATTTAAAAATCACAGGATGCCCCCCTCTAAAAAATTTTATAGTACCCAATTATAAACCTCTGAGCCTCAGTCTCCCCATTTTTAAAATAAAAATAATACATATAGTAAAAGTAAGAATTAAATAAGAAAATACATGTAACAGTAATTTGTAAAGTACATAGCTATATTTGCCTTATTTAATACATTGGTTTTGACATTAGTGTTATTAGTGCTGGAATACTCAAAGCAGCCGTAATTGCCATATACCCACCCATGCATCTACAATCAGCTCTCAATTTCAGCCTCAGGATTAAAGATGATGAAGATAGACTGCTTTTTTCCTGATGAGAAACACACACACACAGACACACACACACACACAGACACACACACACACAAACGCACAAAGAATCATTAGGGAATGGAAAGGCTTATGTTACTGTTAATTTTTAAAAGGGCCAATTCAGTTAATGTTTTCAACTTCATGGCTTGCAATAATGTGTAACAGAGGGAAACAAGTCAAATATTTATGCATATGCAGGCAGAGTAGGAGAACAGAATTTGGTTTTAAGAATTCCAAATCCTGTTAATTGCTCTACAGGCAAAATGCAGAGAGAACATGACAAAATATAGATGAGACCATAAGAACAACATCATGAATCTTATTTCGATGTCTGAGTTCTTGGAAAAAAGCACTGAACCATCCCCGTGGTACAGAAATGACGTATTTTGAGGATAGAAGAAGGAATTCTCAAACTTGAGCAAGCATCAAAATCACATGGAGGGTGTGTTAGAACACAAATTGCTGGACGCCACCCCCTCAGAGTCTGTGACTCAATAGGTCTGGTGAGGCCTGAGATTTGCGTATCTAACATGCTCTCAGGGGATACTGATACTGCTGGTCCAGACCCCAGCCTTGGAAAACCACTGTCGAAGACAGTATTACAAAAATATAGGTGTTTCTGTAATAATCCTCAAATCTACAAGGAGAGTTGGGAGGAGAACATAATAGTCTCTGATTTCAAATAGAAGCACCACCATAAAATGTGAAGAATAGGAAGAAAGGGGATGGAAATTATGGCCAGGAAGTGCTGTGATTTGTGGAGACCTTTATTCTGTGAATCAGTGGAAACCACAGACTCCTCTGACCCTGCTGCCAGGCTGGAGCCTGTAGTTCAAAGCATCGGGGGGCACCCAACTGGTCCCCAATGCGACGTAAGTGCCAACGGGAGTCAATTGGCCTGATGTAGACACTACGACACTAGAGAGGAGATCTGGGCACTGCTGCCAGTGCCCTGAGAGGAAGTGAGCTGTCTTTCAACAGAGATGCAAGGGACAGACCAGCTTGTCCTGTCTCTTTACTGTTCCTTGAGCAAGTTCAAGTATCACTCGACCATGAAAAGCACTATTATTGTTGCAACTGAGCAAACTTATCAATAATAATGGCCAGCATTTATTAAGAATCTACTGTGTGCTGAGCACTTTACAGGCATTGTTTTATATAATCCTGATGTCAACCTGTAAAATAGAAGCTACTGTGATTTTTCCCACTTTTCATGAAGCTGGTAGATAACGGGGCCAGGTTTCAAACAAGAGCACACAGTTCCTCATCCCGGGCTATATTTGGACAACACAGGCATGTGGGAAGAATGATCTGCGAGAGACACATCTGTAAAACTTAACTGGTCCCTAAGAACCTTTAGAAAGCAAACGCATTTCTATATGTATATCTTGTCACTTCCCTCGAAAGAAAGCGTGATTATTTCTAGTTGCCATATGCTACAACAAAGTACAAAATGATGCAGAGAGATACAAACAAAACTCCCTTTGTTCTGTCAGTCTCATAAATATTTTTTATGTTATTAGGTCAGCAGGAATTCTTTGTCCCTTCTTTGGTACGAATCTTGGTCTTTCCCTCAGTTGCTATACTGACATACCTCTCTAGGCTAAGAAAGAAAATGTCTGGGAAAAAACACATAATTCCCATGATTAAGCACCTAAACATACATCATGATGTTGCTGTACTTAATATTCCCAGAAACCTGCAAGGCAGACACCGTCCTCCCTATTTCATGCATAAGGAATTGAGTCCAGGAATACCAGGTGTCATGGTGGTTAATATCACACAACTAGAAAGGAGCTGATGAGTTCCCTGGGTCCCTGCCTTTGACTTCAAAGCCCTTCTTTTCCTTTCCCCTTATTCTCCTGGCTCTTTCCACCACTTCTGTACTTTTCAAACACAGATTCCATAAAATGTAAAAAGAGGGGGGGGTGAGGGTCAAGATGCAAAATGTTTTAAAATGGACTGTGTTTCCTGGTTTCTTGGAGGTCTTGTCAGAGATCCCCTGCTACCCATAGCATTGGGACCACCAGTGTCATTCTACTGAGGTTTCTAGATCCTTGCTTCTCAGTTTAGCTCATGAGGAATGCGTTCTGTGTGTTTGCATCCATGACAGCATGAACTTTAGGCCTGTCTGACCGTCAATGGTTTTATCTGGGAGTTGACTCTGACCGGCTTAATGCAGTTGGGACAATGCACATCTGTGTCCCTCACGTTTGAACTGTGCAATGCTACACTGCCACCCTGTGGTTCTTTCATCCATGTGAGCTCAGAAACAAAGCTGCGGCTTGACAAAACCAGCCTCATCAATCACAAGGGGGTTGGAGCAGGGCCTGAAGGAGAAATGGAGGTTTGGGAAAGAATACGGACGAGATGTCCTAACTTGTCAAGGACAATGTAGATCATGTTTGTCACACAATGATTTGATGTTTATGAGCACAGAACTTGGAGTCAGACAGACTAGAGTTTAAACTTACCAAATGAGTAATTCCTTCTTGGGGCCTGTTTCCTTGCCTGTATGATGGGACTAGTAACAACTTCTCAAGGCTGTTGTAAGAATTAAATGAGACAATACGTGCAAGGTGCTTGCCCTTGTACCTGCCACGTAATAAGTTCTTGCTGTTATTATGCAGCTGAGACAAGAACTGTGCTCTCCTCTCCAAAGCCCCCAAGAGACCCTCCCTCCCTGTCTGCCTTTCCACTTTACTCCCCTTTGGTTTGAGGCTTAAACATTTCATCTTTCCCTACCCTTGAAGTGTGAGATTTGGGGGAGTCAAACACCATCTTTCAAATCTCATTTTTATTATCTAGAAGTTTTACAATGTTTTGCCAAGTCATTTCAGCTTCCTGAGCCTTGGTTTCCTCATCTACAAAATAGGGTTAATGATACCCATGTCACCAGATTATAGAAAGAACTGGAAATAACATATACAAAGCATCTGGCACAGGGTCTTGCACAGTCACTACTCTATAGGGTAATCATTATCATTGTCACTATTACACTTGTTCATTCTAATTCTCCAATTCTTCCCTTGTCCTTCAAGAAGCAACAAAACCTTGAAGCTCACCCTAGTCATCAAAGATTCTTTGAGTAATTGGGAGAGAAAGAAACAGTTCTGTGGTATCTAATTATGCAACTCCAATAAAACATTATTTTCCCGTGGTTTCAAAATATATTTTCTCCAGGCTAAAATGCAACTTTTTCACATTTTGATGTTTCCATTATTAAAGTATGTTTTATAATCAATGTGTACTTGTATTTGGTTTTTCTTCTCTCCAGTCCCCAACTTCCTCCAAAAAACCATGTTATTAAATCAAGAAATACCTTATAATTGATGACAACTTAGTATTAAGGAAGATAAGTGGATTCTGCTTTCACCCACCTCAAAATTCACAAATGTGGATTTATGATGACATCCTGAATGTTTGTAGCCATAACAACATGAATTTCCAAAACCACAATACTCTTAGCTGCCAGCCTCATTGTTGCAAGAACTATACTTAAAAATCTTCCCTTACTATTTTTGGGGATTCCAGCAGTATTTCGCATGTGCTCACTTTCTTTGGCTGTGACCCCCTGCCCTCTGCTTTCTCACTCTGGGGGGCTGCTGCTGCTCCCCAGAGACCTGCCCCTTCCATGACCAGGTCACCCCAGTGCACTAGAGTTGTGACAGAGAAGTGACAATCCCAGACCACACCTGTGGCTTTGGCGCTTGGGCAGCCCTTCTGGACCACAGTCTCCTGTAGTTACCTTCCGTGGATTCTGCAGCTAACCCTATGCACTTTCTCCATCAGGCCTCAAGCCAGCCCCACCCAGCAGAGGCACAGACTAACACCTGCCATTCTGGCAACATCCCCCTCTCCCCATCTCTCCACTTAGGCTTTTCCCCACTCACCAACATTTCTCTCTACCCCTTTTGCTAAAAAATTAAAAACAAAGGGCCCTCATGAGCATATGGTGCTTAGAGAAGGTGTTCAGCTTCCCAATTCCTCAATACATCTCATTCCCAGATAACCTGGAGTCCAGCTAGTACAATCTATGATAAAAATGTAATGCCAAAAAAAATTATTCCTTTTTTCCAAAAGGATATCTCATACTGCTCCTTTAAATGAGAGATTTTGTTAAATAAGAAGAATAAGTTCTGGTGCACTAGGGTGACTATAGCTAATGATATTGTATTGTATATTTCATCGTAGCCAGAAAAGAGGATCTTGTTATAACCACAAAGAAAGAATAAATGTTTCAGTGTTAGGTATGCTAACTACTCTGATTGAATCATTATACAATGTATGCATATATTGAAACAACACACCGTACCCTATAAAAATGTACAATGAAAAACAGAAATAAATAAATGAGAGATTTTCCCAGGACATGCAAAATATCATTTAACAAAAACTTACATTCATTTCAACATCCTATATATAAATATATATACACATATTTTTACATTATATTTATGTAATATAGATTTCTGATAATTATATTAAATATAATAAAATTATATTACATGAATGCATTTATGCATTTTATATTATATACAATGTTTATACTTTTGCAATGCAAATAGTTAATATTAGTCATGAACTTAATGCATGACACAATCATTAATGCATTTAACCATCACAACAAATCTCTGAAGTAAATACTATTATTAGTTCAATTTTACAGGTGAAGAAACTTAGGCACAGAGTGTTAAATATTTTGTGCAAGTTCACCCAGCTAGTATAGAGCTAGGCCTGGATTTGAACCCAGGCAGCTTGGCTCGACATCCTATCTGCAGAGGTCTTCTGGAATCCTTAACATCTGGGCCAGCCTGCAGAGAAAAGAGCTCCATGAACACGTCTTGACTGAAGGCTACAAATGATAAACTGCCACTGTGGTGGTATAGCCTCACATCCACAAAACACAGACACACAAATACAAATAATATCCATGCTCTCTTCTAAGGCAAGGATCAATTTTTTTCTGCAAAAAATTTTAAAAATCAGAATTTCCAGCCTTTATTTTTAAGGGAGGAGGATCAGGGGCTAGAGGCCTGAGATAGATGGGCTCCTGTTTGTTTTCAATGGAACATGTGCTCCTTTGATGCAATCACTATGAGAAGACAGAGTTGGGCCATCCAAGGGTCCAAGCCACCTGGCTAGATGACAATTCCCTTCCCTCGCAGAATGAGATTAGAACTCTTATATTTTCAATTTCTCCATGTCCCAGAAACAGATGACAAGCCCTGAGCCCTCTAAACTCAAGTTAAAAAATTCAGCTCTTTTTCTTGAATATGCAAACATTTAATCACTCCCAGGATACCTGAGCTGGCAGCACTGATGCTGAACACTAGAATTGCTTAACCTTGGGCCAAGCAGGGAGTTGTACTTCCAAAGTCACTGAAATACAGTTGGGATCGCTGCCTTGGTTTCTAATGAATGGAGACTTGGAGACTTGTTGCATAATTGAAAACAAGCCTAACATGCTTCATTCATTATTGTCAGAAGTGGGAAAAAAAAAAAAAAAAAAGGAGAAAGAGTCCTGATGCCAACTTTTTAAAAGTCCCTCTGGTCAATTTGCCTGCATAAAACTAGCCTGTCTTCCCCACCGTCTCCAAGTCTTGGCAGCACTTTCTCCGGTCCACCCCTTGGCACTGAAGATAAAATGATCTTTGTAGCTTGCTTCCTTGGAAAGGTAACTTCAGTGTGGTGGAATAATAACTAACAAGAATGAAGGAATAACTAACCATTTCACTCTGGCCTAAACAGGCTGTTTCAGCCACAGGGTGCAGCTGGTAGGTCAGCCAACCAACATCTTTTTCTAATTCTTCCAAAGAAAAACAAGGTGAACTTGGACATCTCAGGGCCTTATAGAGTGTGCTGGCAGCCAAAACCAAGCTATAGTCTATAATTCTAAAGAGCTGATGGCTTATTCTTTCTTCTCCCCTTTCAATGCCATTCTTCTGATGTTCATTCTCATTGCCAATTGCCCAGGACACCTGGGAGGGAGTGGCACTTTTAAGACCCAGATGGAAGTCATCAAGCAGATTGCCCTCAGCTGCCATCTTTACTTGAGCTAAATGGAAACTCTGACACCAACACACAGAGACAGTGCACATTCTCCTTCTCCAAACAAGCCATGAACAGATGATTAAAATGAGTGATCCTAGCTGAGCTCTTCATGCTGTCCAGTTGCTGCCTCTGCTATCTCTTCAGAGCAAAGCAAATGCTGCAGAGGGCTTGGTGTAAATTGAATAAAGATTTTTCCAAGAGATGCCGCTGCTGGGATGCCATCAACTCAACTTGTGGGCCTGTGAAAAGTGATCCAAATCATGCATTTCCATAGCCAAAGTCAATCTCAATTGATAGAAAGTTTATTGGGGGGGGGGGGAAGCTGGTCTGATAAATGTCCTGCAACCTGGGCTATTCAAAGACAGCAAGACCAAAAGATCTTAATCCCAAACAAGTGAAAACTCTCTGGGTGACGAATACCAGAATGAAGAGGGATAGGGAAAAGATGGTGTGAGGCTTAAGGAGCTAAAAATAGTAAATCATTTATCTTCAAGGAACTAACCCCTCTTCCTGGAGAAGAACCTCTTAGAAGGTGAATTAACTGTACCCCTCATATCTCTTAACTCCAATGCATTCCCTGAAAGCATCGAGTTCAGCCAGTTTATGACACTGTACAAGGGCACTTTGAAAAGTTCACGGAAAGATTCGGATTATTTTGCCATTCTATTTTCCCACAAACTTTTTGAAGTATCCTCGTATATTTCATTCAGCCAAGAAATATTTATTGAGGGCCTCCTACACACCAAGCATTCTACAGCAGTGAAGAAGCTTAACCTAATCTTTGTCTTCACAGAATTTACAATCTATTGGAGCCAACTGCTTCTCATGTCTGCTTCTTATGTCACATAGCAGAAAGATGAATTAGAAACAGCACTGAACTAAGAGTCAGGAAAATTGAGGTCAAGACTTGGCTTTGTCATTGACCTTGTAGGGAAAGTGAAGGAAAATAGTCAGGGCCCCTCAGACGTTCAGAATCTTGCCGAGCATTTGATGTAAATATGCACGTGCGTCCAGGTGTTCCTTGGTTATTGCCTAAGGTAATTGTGCGTGTGCACCCAGGTGTCCTGGGTTATGGACTTAAGTATAAAGGACGAGTGGCTCTGATCCAGGGTGTCCCCCTTCCCCCGGGATGTCCTGGGGGCGGGGCATGGGGAGGCTGCTACTGCTGCTGGAGGTTGTTGCTGCCAGTGCCCGTGGGATGCCCCACAGCCACCGTTGCTGCCACCACTGCTGGATCTGCTGTAAGTTGCTACTGTCTCCACTGCCAAGGAAGCTGAGGACTGAGGACTGAGCTCAGCTCGTGTCATCTGGCAGTGGCTCCCAGGATCTTTCCCAGTTACCTAGAGCATGGACCTGTGTATGAGGTATTTGGTGACCCAGCCTGGCATGTGAGGGGTCTGTGACCCAGTCTGTACGATGGGTTTGAAGGGTCTGTGGGCCCTAACCCCTAGTCCTGATGATACAAATGGAAAACTTAGTATAACTAAAATAATGGAAAGTTTTGGCTTTAGTTATGAATCGCTTTAACAATACAATTGGCTATGATGGCAGGAGTCCAACAATAGCCCCAACCAGACAATTAGCATATCTGTTGCCTAACCCAACACTTGTAAAAGACCACTAGCAAATTATATGGGTGTTCCCAAGCCTTAGTAAAATGAAGGATGTTTGCGCAACATGGTTTACTTTCTGCCTGTGATCCTCGGAGCTCGGAGCTCAGAGCATCCTGAAGGAAGGCGAGATAAGATGAAGATTCGTGGGCCCACGCTCCAGGCCCCCCACCCTCTGCTTCAACTACAGAAGCTCTGGTTGCTTCTCTTGTAATACATCATAGTTCAGAGTAAGATCTCATTTGGGGGAGTAAAAAAAAAAAAACTTGAACAGCTAAAATAAAGTTTGAAAACTATTGCTGCCTTAGATGATTTTAAAGTCCATTACTTTTCTGCTGTTTGTTTTCCCATATTTTGTAGTTTATACCAGTCTTTCATCTCTGGCAGATAGATAAATCACTGGGAGAAATCTCTCCAGGAAAAATTTCTCTCCTGGTTAATGCACTTCTCTTGTGAATATTATCCTATCACAACCTTGTATGACTTCTGTCTCTACTCTTATCCCCAGCAGTGTTCTGGATTTTTTCCTCTTACCCTTCAAATGTAAGGACACTAATATAAGGTCATCACTGGTATGAACAGCTCATTTCCTCTCTAAGTTACTTGTGTATTTTTTCTTTCACAAACCACTGAGTATCCTATTTTAGCCCCCATTAGATTCTGCTGGGTTTTTTCTGGGAAAGATGTTTGGTTTTGTTTGTTTGCTTATTTATATTTTACCTATTTCTCAGAAAGAATTTAAGGTGGTTTTACAGGAACGCATAAAATACAAGATTGCATGATCTCTTTAAGTAATATCAAAATAATACACACAGATTTACTTTTTAATTTACTTATTTTTCATTTGAACATAGTTGATTGTACATATCTGTGGGGTGCAGCATTGAATATCAATACCTGTGTGCAATATGTGTTCAAATCAGGATAATTAGTATATTCTTCATTATACAATGTAATTGATTTTTGTGGCCCTTTACCAATTCCTCCCTTCTTTTTTTGGTAACCTCAGTTCTGTTCTCTTCTCTTCAAAGTTCAACGTATTATTGAACACACATACATTTAAAAAAAAAAATAGTCCAAACAGAATGGGAAAAAAATAGGTCTATTTCCCAGAGGCAACTACTTTAAATTATTTAGCTATTTTCAAAATCCTGATAATTGCCTTCATATCTCTAAATAATATAGATATTTCTATTTCTTGATTTTTGCATTTTATACCTATTGATTTCTGCTATTATGGATGAGGAGTAAGGGTTCGCCTTCCCCATGCTCCCACTGTAGGTGTGCCACTATTTTAGGCAAATCAATATACATTTTTCTAGTATGATGATTATGTGATTGCTGTTCCTGGAAAGGCCAAGCTGTTTGCTAAGCATAAAGCTCAAATGGGAACCTAAAAGCAGAAAAATAAACACAGGGAAATAAAATGCAGCCATAAGTAAGATTAAACTGCACATTCCCCGAGAAAACATATGGGTATTTCTCTGGTCCTGTGAACAAACTACCACTTAGATCATCCTCAAACTATACTGTGCATAAAAAATCCCCTGAAATCTTGTTAAAATGCAGATTCTGCTGCAGTAGCTCTGAGTAGGACCTGAGATTTTGCATTTCTAACAAGCTCCCAGGTGACACCGATGATGGTGTTCCATGAACTACACTTTCAATAGCAAGGTCTTATGTGATGGCTTCCAAATCTTCTCCTTCTCCTTTTCTCCACAGATAGCCCCCTTCAGAGAGACTCAGAAGTAATCTCATTCTGTTCCATTTTTTACTCTACAGTGAGAGGCAACTTGGCACTAACCATAATTATGGGCACAGTAGGGAGAAACAGGTGTCCCATCTCTGTTTTGCAGATGAGAAACACTGACAGGTAAGGGACTCACTCAGGGCTGAGTGGCAAGTGGCAGAATTCCCTAACACAGAAAGAGTTGCTTCGATTTCTGCCTTTCTTGCTAACAGACTCAGAGGGTGTGGATGCACTTAGAAACAAGAAAAAGAGCGTGTCTGGCCTGAGCCTGATAAAAGTCACAGTCAACAGAGAAAGCAAAGGACCAGGCACACTTCCTGTTCCCTTTCCTGGTCTCTGCTCCTTCCCATTTCTCAAAGGTGCTCTTTCTTAGTTCATATCCAACTAGGCTACCAGCAATCTGGAGACACAGGTTGATGGAAAAGATGCCAAGGGAAGTGCTCCTCACCTCTTCTATGGCTGTCCTCCATCGCAAAGGAAACCTTCTTTGAATAATCCGAGGAAGTGACACAATTATTTTTTATGTGGGTAAAGTCCAGTGATATGCTGTAAATATTTAACAATGGACGGTCCGAAAAAAAAAAGGCCCTGATTTGTAGCATTTACCAATTTCCATGGTGTAAATACTCCCACAATGGCCAATACCAAGTTACCAATGTGACTTTACTGAATATGGAATTAGAAAGATATGAGCAATAATGGCTCTCACAAGCTGGCATGAGCTGGCTCCAGCAACTCACAGGTAAAGCCTGTAAGTTTTAATGGCAGACAATTAAAGACAATATTCAGTAAAGATTTGCAGCTATTTTATCAACCTTCTCATCACCTCCCTTTACTACCAAAGTAAGCTAACCTTTCAAGGTCTTTAACAGTTGATAGTTTTTTCTTTATTGCTAAGTGTTTGGTAGAAATGTTACTACCACATAAATTAAGCTCTTGGTCTATAGATAGCTTCCATAAATAGCTTTCTATGTCTCCTATTACATTGTTGCCAGTGATTTCCATGCTTTTGGTAATCTTCTGGAAAGAGAAACAAAACAAAACAAAGCACCCTCTACTCCACATGCTGAAGTTAAAGGGACTCAAAACTTTTTATCAGGCTCTAGTTATGTATTTTACAGATTTTTTTTAAACATTGTAAAGGTATGTTTGAAACAAAAGCCTTCACGAATTAAATCACTATTTGGAGGAAACTCAAGATAAAATTTTTGTGCAGGAAAGAAAAGATCTTATGGCACCTGATCCAATGTTTCTTTAAAGATTTTAAGTGATCAATTTCTACTAGTTTGAGAATAGTTTGAAATTAAAATGTAAACTTTAGGAGATGTGTATTCTTTGACAGATTTTAAGGGTTTTGGAATTTCATACATGAATATTCAGAAGGTGACCATAGTAGATTGCTAAAATGATTCCAACTAATTTCCCTCTTTGTACAGCAATATCCTTTGCAATATGGCTTTGCAATTTCTCCCATCAAAAGATGGGACGTGGGTTGGCCTTGTGACTTCTTTTGTCAATATAATATGACAAAACAGTATGTGCAGTTTAAGCCTTGGCTTCAAGAAGCCTTTCTGGATTTCCTACTTGCTGCTCAGGAAAACCTGGCACCATGTGAGCAAACCCAGGAAAGCTTCCTAGGGGATGAGACCACACAGAGCAAAGTGGAACCATCTCAGGGGAGCCAAGTACCCCCACAACCCCTACACACCAGCAGTACAAGCTGACCCAGCACCTGATCACACCAAGCCCAGCCCAGATTGCCAAATCATAATTCTTATGCTAAATAATGGTTGTTGATTTAACTTTGTATCAGTAGCTTTGCAGGGGCTTAATAGCTAAAGCTAACTGACACAGTCACTTACAAATTACTGAAAACTCAAAAGACATCAACCAAATGCAATATATGGATCATTTTTGGATGATGATTGAAACCAAACTATAAAAAGGACATTTTTAAGATAATTGGGGAAATTTAAAATGGAAAGAGTATTAGATGTTATACATTGAGGAATTATTGCCACTTTTGTGAGATATCATAAGAGCATTGTACTAATGTTAAAAAAAAAAAGGTCTTATCTGTTAGGAGCATAAATTTATACACTCATATATATACACATATACGAGGGTTCTTCAAAAAGTTCATGGAAAATAGGTATTATGGAAAAACTATTCATGAATTGCAAAAATTTTTGAAGCAAAATAAACACATACAAACTTGTTATAAACATGTCTGGACAGGATCTAGTTTGAAGCAATACAAAGGGTCTTATCAGTTTGAAAAGAGCCCCTATAAAAGCAACATGAATTCTGCTAAAATTGAAGCAAAAACAAATACCAAATTTATAATGAAGTTTGGGTGGAAAAATGGTGAAATCACTGATGCTTTATAAAAAGTTTATGGGGACAATGTCCCAGGGAAATCGGCAGTTTATAAATGGGTAATTCATTTTCAGAACGGAAGCATGATCTTGAAGATGAAGTTCACAACAGAATGTCCACATCAATTTGCAATGAAAAAAATTAACCTTATTTGTGCCTTAATTGAAAAGGACTGACAATTAACAGCAGAAACAATAGTCAACACCACAGACATCTCACTTGGTTTGGCTTACACAATTCTGGCTGAAAAATTATAGCTGCGCAAACTTTCTACTCAATGGGTGCCAAAACTGTTAACAGCAGGCTAGAGCAGAGCTTTCAATGGAAATTTTAAACAAGTGGAATTAAGATCTTGAAGCATTTTCTCAAAGAATTGTAAAAGAAGAGGAAACATGGCTTTACCAGTGTGATCCTGAAGACAAAGCACAATCAATGCCATGGCTACCAAGAGGCAGAAGTGGTCCAGTCAAAGCAAAAGTGGACTGGTCAAGAGGAAAGATCATGGCAACAGTTTGGGGGATGCTCAAGGCATTTGCTTGCTGACTTTTCAGAGAGTCAAAGAACAATGACATCTGCTTATTATGAAGGTGTTTGGAGAAAGTTTGCCAAAGCTTCAGCAGAAAACACCCAGAGAACCCTTCTCTACGATGACAATGCTCCGGCTCGTTCCTCTCATCAAACAAGGGCAATTTTGTAAGAGTATTTATGGGAAGTTATTAGGCATCCACCGTACAGTCCCAATTTGGCTTCTCTTTTTGTTTCCTAATCTTAAAAAGTCTTTGAAAGGCATGCATTTTTCATCAGTTAATAATATTAAAAAGACTGCATTGACATGGTTAAATTCCCAGGACTGTCAGTGCTTTAGAGATGGACTAAATGACTGGTATCATCACTTACAAAAGTGTCCTGAACTTGATGGAGCTTATGTTGAGAAATATAGTTTATATGTTTTATTTTTATCTTTCAATTCCATTTTTCCACAAACATTTTGAAGTCCCCCATATGTAATAAATATACACATACACACCTACGTATACACACATACATACACATTGAAATATTTAGGGGTGAAATTGCTTTATGCTCGGATTTTGCTTTAAAGTACTCCATACGCCAGCAATGAGAAAAAAGGAGTCGGGGGAGGTCAGGGAATAAAAGAGAGTCAATAGGCAAAATATTATGATGATAATGTTTGAAAGCTGATAATGGCTACATGGCAGTTTGTTATGTTATTCTACTTTTGTGTATGTTGGAAAATTTCCAAAACAATTTTTTAAAATTATTTTTGTCTGAGAAGAGGTTCTTAAGATTATTTCTGGGGCTTTTCCAAGTACCTGGAAAGAAAACAATCACTAAATAGAATGACTGTGTAATACAATCACTGACCTACCTGATTATTTGCTCAAATAAACAATCAACTTCATAGTGCCACTGTGGAAGCAGGAGGAATCACGTAATCGAAGTAGAAATTAGATTAGCTAAAAAGTCGTGGTAAAAGTCAAACCCAAGAAAGTAAATCAGTTTACAAATGTAAACCCAAAATACACTTAATGAAAATTGTAAAATTAGCAGGGCAAGGACAGGGAACTTTGATATTCTGATTTTAAGTCCAGTATTTTTCCACTGCAACACTGCCACTCCCTCACAATAATTACATTCAAGTGGCCATATGTTGTTAGCAGGACTCTTCTAGTTGCAAGTGACAGAAACACAACCTAAATTACCTTTAGCACTAGAAGGTTAATTTCAAAATTGATTAGTTAAGGTATTAACTACTACTTGCTTAAACAGTAAACCCCCAAATTTCAGTTTCTTAACACAATAAACATTTCTTTTTTGCTCATGCAACTGTTGAATTCCTGGTCAGATGGCTGCAGGATCCAACCTTCTGCAAGACTGTAGCCTCCTAGCCAATGGATAGTCAAAGCAAATAAAAGACTCCTCGTGGGATGTGTATATGTGCTAGGCCTGGAAATAGGTTATGTGTGCTTCAGCCACATGTAGTGAGAACTCACAGGCCACACGTAACTACAAGAGTCTGGGAGCTGTAGTCCAACTGTGTGCACCCAAGTAAGAACAAATGTGTTTTGGCAAATACACTGCAATTTCTGCAGCAACTGCACTTTATGCCTGGGAAAGCAGAAATGGTACATCACGAACAACTGGATCCCACATTCCACCACGATGTGAGATTCCTTCACACTCTCCCTTCCTCTCTCTTGTCTCTGTCATGTTCTGTCTCAGCTCTGCCTCTTTCTGTCTGCTGGCTTTTTTTCCCCCTCTACTACAGAATATTTAGGCATCCACACTATTTGGAAATATGGCTAGTGTACAAGCCTTTCTCTGCATGCCACAATTTTCAGTTGCAGCTATTCAATGAAACATCATGATTTCCAGTGGAGCCACATATAGCAGAAATTGCAATGGTGGCATGCTAAATCCTGACATTTAGGAAAAGCGGGCATAACATGTTCCCTCCCTCTTTATCCTCAGTTGTGTAGAAAAGAAAGACGTACTGGTAAACGTAGAGAAAACAAGACGAGATAGAGTACGCAATGCTAGAATTCTGAGCACAGCACTCTGAGGATCCAGAGGAGAGTAGATAAGTGGCCCCAGAGTTGGAAGAGCTTTGCAGAAAGTGATTTGTCCTTCCTCTTCAGGAGAAGGGATATTCAGGAAGAGACGTTGGTATGTGTAAAAGTACAGATTCAAGAGCGTGCACACATTTAGGGAAGGAAATCAATGTGGTTGGAGCACAAAGGCCATGGAGTGAGCAACAAGACATAAGGAAGAAGGAGGAGGTTACAGTCTAAGTACAGAAGGTCTGTCTACCAAATTCAAGATTCTGAGCTGGTTTCCATATAGATAATAAAGGCTTTTGAATTAGAAAGTCACCAAATGTGGGGTTGTTTGCTTTGGCGGTTATTTTATGGCCAAGGATTAATAATCTGATGGGGTGTACTGGATCATTTGGAGTAAGATGATACCAAGGGCATGAAGTCCAGAGAACAAGCTGATGTAAATAGTGCAGACAAGAGAAGAAAAGGCCTGAGCTCAGACTTTGGCAGTGAGGAAGGAAAAGAGAAGAATTTCTGAATTAGAATTTGCAAGATTTGTTTATTAACTGGATGTGGGCAATGAGAGACCAGAGGAGCGGGTAGCGCAACTAAACCTTCTGGATGGGCATGTGGAGAGATGACCCATTGACTGGTTGCTTCAAAAAGAAATGTAATTCATTTAAGCCATATTTCTTTATGTTTAAGCTATAGGAAGAAAATTACCAGAGATAAGGTCTATGGGAAGAGATTACAGTATCAGAAGTTTTCAGAGCAATTATGAAACACAAAACTTGAATTAAAATAGCAGAAATTACATCATGTAAAGTTTGGTTGCTAAATAGTATATACAGTGTTTCCAAATGAAAATCAAATTCAGAAGCCAAAGTCAACCACTTTGACTTTGTCAAAACTTGTTAATCTCAGTTTGGAAAATTGAACAAACACACAGTGTTATACTTTTTAAAAATGTTTATATCCTTTTTGCATTTAAAATCCAGACAAAAATTAAGAAAGGACAGAAAAGTATGCTGTCTACTACCTGTAGAAGTTTTAGTTTGTAAATATTTAATGAAAAATAAATCACAAGACTAAATATTCAATGGAGAATTTCTAAATGATGTTACTTAGAATAATGCACAAGAACTGGCTAGTGATGTTTTAAGACATTCGTAGCAAAGATTTTGGAAAAATAAGGGCAGACATTGAATATCTACAACACGTATTGGGAACTAGAATTGAGAAAAGTGTCCAAAGTCACATTCATCTTTAAAATCCTGCCAAAAAACAATGTAAAATGCTTGGTGTTTCCCCAGAGCCAACTTAATGTGGCAGGACTGAGCCAAAGAGGAGACTTGTAAAGAAAATAGAAAAATCTTTAAGATGATTATGAAAGAGTAATTAAACCCTCATTTGTTCTAAATAGATAACATTTTATATCCTTTTAATAAGGACAGAATACTTACACCATGAAATGATTTCACTTAGTTACCAACTCCAGATGTTAAATGTTAAAAATGTTGTAGCAAAATTCCAATCCTGGAGAGCTCCACCTTCTTTAGTTGTGGCCAGGACTGTGCATCCATCACAATAGATGATGAAGGGAAAGTAAACATTTTTGCTGGCAGCTTTGAAAAATCATCTTATACCACAGGCAAAGCCCAAGGACACAGTTGCACTGGGGAGCCACGGGGCGACAGTGGAAGGCAGCATGGTCCCAGGAAAGCACTTGGTCTGCAGTCCCAAGACATGGAAGGACAGTTCTGCCTCCCCACCTACTGTCTACAGGACATGGAGCAAGTCACTGGAACTCTCCACACCTCTAAAAGACTCACTGAAGCTTGCTTTACTAGCTCTTTGGATTCGTATGCATGTGTGAGGATTAAATGAGATAAATAATGGAGGTAAAATATAAAAACAGAATGGACTCTACTGTTGAAGTTGTCATTGTTATAATACTATTTTTAATATCATAAAACTTGGAGAGAAGTTGAGAGTATGATATTGAAACAACTTAATTTCTACCATCTGACTCTTTTAGATGCCCCATAACTCCAGTCATATCATTCAGTGTGGTGTGCATATTCAATTTACAAGATAAACGCTCATATCACATGAAGATTATCTTTGGGTTTCATTGCTTTCTCCAAAAATAGGTTTCTTTTAAGTAATACTGGCTCAAGATCTCTGTCACACAAAACATATTGGCCTGTGACAATAACCTATCAAATTAAGGGAAGAAATTAAGAGATTCAGTATTTTCAGTATCCTCTCTACCAAGAGGCAAAGGCATATGGTAGGAAGAGTTTGGAATCAGACCTCATTTAAATTCTGATCAGCCACTTGCTATGGGCCTTTGGGACAGTGACTTTAGATTATTTCTGGGCCTCAGTTCCCCCCATCTTTAAAATGTGGGAAGAGGATGGGCGGGAATAATGCCTTGCAGAGCTGTTATAAATATTCAAGGCAAGGTGTACAATGTTCCTAGTGGAGGGCTTGGCCAGCAGGCATGTGCTCCTTAACCAGTAACAACTACTTCTAGTGTCACCTAAGAGTAGCCTTCTTGTTCCTCTACCTGAGTCTGAAGAGATTTCTAGTTTGGATCATTTGAAAAATGCCTAATGGTTTACTTGTTACATCGATCAATTTTTATATTTTGTATATATTTTATTCATATTATCCATAAGAATGGAATGAAAGTAAACCAAATATATCCTATAGAGCCCTGGAAATTAGTACAATGTGTAGTTTTGATAATCTAGCTCTGAGTGAATCAAGAAAAGAGCTCATGCAACTTTCTCAAAAGTGATCTTGAACACAAATACATTTTACAATTTACAGAACATCAGTCATTACTATATCCTTATTAATAGATGCATAATATCAATATAACATTGAATTCCCTCTTCTTCCATTTAAATTTGTATTCATTATATCCATTAATTACATAAACTAAGGGATTTAAATAATTTATAAAGTTGTCACTTTTACAGTTGTGAAAATCAAACACCTGTTCATTTTCTTTTCATTAAAGAACATGAAAAGGGCATATGGAAAATGGATTTAGCATAGAGATTTGCTATACCAAATAACAAACTTTGTTTCAATTCTAGCTGGGACTCAAACAAAATTGTGGAGCCAATACAGACACTGCAAAATCTCTCAAGTTTCTTTTGAATCAGACACTTGCAAAGATATTAAAAGACAGCAGCAGGTACCAGCAGAATACCATGCACTTGCTAGCCTTGAATAACACTATTAGCTTGGGATTTCAACGACCAGATGTGCAGTTCTGAGGGTTTTCATTGCTCTAAAAACACTCCTTGAAATGGGCCAAAATAACAATCATGAGGATAATAATCATAACTTCCCATCTCACCTGGCCTATGAACCTCTGAAGGATCGTTGTCTCCCTCTCTCTCTTTCCCCACCCCCTCTTTTCTCTCAGAGGGTGACTATACATGCCAATCTAAGCCTTGTGGTTATTTCCCTTCACCTCTTTTTCCTATTAAAACCATATCACCAATTCTCTACCATCTACCTTCTACCCCTAATTCTCTATTTTCTCTCTCTCCAAAACAGACTTGAGCCATGAAACATCTGGCTGGTAGAAACTTCTAGATCGGTAAATTCAGCTTTACTTGGTTGCATGTGATTTTGTGTTATGGGCCCTCCTAGTTGGGTGAGAGTTGCCACTTCTTCACAGCTGTCCATCCCCAGGCTGACCGTCTGTTACATATGACCCAGAGGCAAGCGTGGGACTGCAGTGACAAAGCTGGGGGGTGGGGGGCATTGGACCAAATAGAGGGGTTTCTTGCCTTGAGCACAGTCTCCAAATTGATGCCTTCTCAAAATATTTTTACCAAATGTGTTGATGTAATGATTATGATGTATCAAATATCATTACAGAAAGAAATGTAAGGGAGAAAGTTAGTGTGGAGGATACTAACATTAATAAGCACATGTATTTCACAGGGCCTAACTTACAGCTTAGTAGGACCACAGTCCTTAGTTTTTAGAAGGGCCAAAGCCCTTAGCACAGGTTGTAGCTTAGTGGAGCAACAGTCCTTAGTTTTAGCAAGCCCGCAGCCCTATACTTTAAGGTATAACTTAACTTTTTAGTATTGCACATAGTAATGCTAAGCTTGGGAAAAACAGAAAACTTTTCCAGGACTAAAGTCTCAGTTGTAGATAAAAAAAAAAAATAAAAAAAAAAAATTGTAACACAGCAAAAATGCTTGCTCTAAGGGCAGATGTCTTTGGTGCAGCTAAACCTAATGATGGGAAAGTATGTGAGCTAAAGGCTTCAAGGTTGATGGTTGGGGGATGTTCCACATCTTGCTTTTAGCTGTTTCTTTGAGTTTCTTAGAGAACTAAGTGTTGCCGGATGATTGTCTCATCGTTCTTTTTGTAACCACCTGTGTTCCTTTTCTGTAATTTTCTTGCCTGGGCAATAAAAACTGAGAGAAAACCTGATTTGGGGTTATTTCCTAGGAATCCTTCTCTCTTGAAGAAATTGCTCCTGGGATTAACCCCTTCTGGGCCTCTCAGTGCTCTGGAGAAATGGGCTTTGAGTAATCCTTTGTGTCTCCTTCACCCTGGGAGAGGTGACAGTTAGATGGTAGTTAAATGGGCCTCTCGGGGTGCTTCCTTTCCTGTCAATTATTCACCATCAGCAGAGGCCCCTCCCACACCCCTACCATCTCCCCTGCCAGGCCCCACCCTACAGGCTGAGATATGCATTTGCTGTGTGCTCCTCCACTGAGCTGAGAACCTGATGCACCTTGTGTTTTGTTATTGGAGTGAAATTTTAGATTAAAAAAAAATTCTCAGGATAGGACAAGAAAGGATAATAATACGATGCATTTATATGTGGTTTTTATTCATGCCGAAATTCTTTTATATTTAGTATCTCATGCAGTAAGTATAAAAAATGTGTCCCCTTACATTGGTGAGGAAAGTGAGGTACATCATGGTGAGTGAATTTATCTAAAAGGTCACACCACGGTTAGAATACAACCCTTAGACTTCACTTCCAGGTCTCTTGCAAATGCAGAGTTAGCTTCCAATTTGTGTTGGGATTAACATATACTAATGGGTCTTAAATTATGAAAGATATCAAAAGAGTCTAAAATAAACCAGGCTAAAGGCAAGTGAATATTTTAGTACTATTCTATTATTATTTTCATTATTATTAATGACCCCCTAGTGATTTATTTTAGGATATTGATGAGCCTTGACCTTGGATGCCATGCCATCGTGACATTATTAAGTGTCAGAAGAATTGATGGCTTTTAGAAAGTAACAGCAAGGCTGGAATTAACTCCCAGCCAGCATGCAGCTGACAGCCACAGATGGATGAAAGTAAGTGCAGAAAAGATGTGGTTGCAAAGGAGATCACAAGCTTCTGCTCCTTGAATCTCCCAAATCAACTTAATTCAGCTCCAGTTAGCATCTGTATTTTCCCTGCAACCACTTTGAACTCTGCTAGTAGAAGGAACTGAAGGCCTTCCCTTTTACTTCCATTGACCATTGTGGTGGAGGAGACTGATTTGTGGGTTCCCTCATTAAATCAAAAGCAATTCTCTGTCTCAATTCCAGCTAGGAAACAAAATTACTGGGTCAATATAGGCATTTGCAAACCCTCATTTCTGTTGACTCAGGCACTTGCAAAGCTGCTAACAGACCGCAGACTTTGGAAGAGGTTTACAGCCCATTGGAGCTTCAGAAGGTTCTGCTGTCTTTTGGTTTTGTCAACATGATCTGCATGTAGGTTGGAAACACAGTAGTCCAACTAATAAAATAAAAATTAGGGAACGGAAAATACAGGTTAGGAAATTTTTGAATTTTTAAAATCAAGAATACAAATAATTCCTGGAAGAGTGGGTTTTTTGGTATGAAAATTAGCTTTTACCTGTGACTTAAATGGCACATTCTTTCTGAGGGCTCTTTGAAATGGAACCTTTACCATTCTTTGGTGATACTGAGCCCCAGAGTCCTCAGATAGAAATCAAGAACTCCAGTCTCCAGCTCTTGGTGCTTGGGCTGGCTGTCCGTTTCCATCCAAGTTGGCGGTTCTGGGCTGGATCTAACCTCTTTTGCTAATCCAAAATCCCGAAGGAGGCTTTGGGAGAACTCGCAACATCAGTCTTGCAAAGAGCACTGTGTTGCCATAAGTGCTGGCCAGGACACAAACAGAGTCTGAAAACACTGAGGCAGAAAATGTCAACCATGTAATCATGAAGATCATTAGGAACTTTTTGGTAGATCATAAATGTCTTCTTTGGGAGGACTCTCCAAGCAAAGGTGTGCTGAACACATAAGGTCTAATTCATCAAAGCGTGCACAGGACGGAAGGGAAGAGGAGTGGAAGGCAGAGGAGTAAAAAGGACGGAGAAAAGTGAGAAAAGTTTTCAGGGGACTCTACAACAAAATCATTTTGCAGTTTAGCGGCAGGGGTCTGGAGGAAATGTTCCATGTAATTGCCAGTCACTAACGGAGAAAGCAGAGCTGCCAGCCAGACACAAGATAAGAATGAAAAGAGGAAAAATGATGCCCTTCAAATGCTGCTGCTCCCCTGAGTGCCTGACCCCTGTTTTCCTCTGGGGAGTCATTGTCCCCACTCTCTCAAGCTTTCCTTTTGTGCACTCTGTGGTCACAATCATGGATCAGAGTGGAGTGACCCTGTCCTAAGTAGGGAGTGGGCTTTCAGCAAGCTTATCTGGGGGCCTGGGTTCCAGGGGGAGTTTGGGGAGTGTAAGAGAGAAACTTGGAGCAGCTGCAGAGCTAGGGAGAAAACCCAGCAGCGAGAGTGCTGGTAAACAGGAGTTTTCAGGACATTCAGCCTTCACAACCCTAAACCCCACACCCCACACCCCACCCAGACCCCCACTTTAAGAGCTTTCCCACATTCTGTTCTTGGCCCTGTTTTTTCTACCATACTTTCAACAACCTCAGCAAACCTTCTCCTTCCACTTCTCTTTTATTATTTTATCTCTTATCTCTAGTTTGAATGGTCTGGGTTTTGCTGTTCACCTAAACTCATTTTTGTAAGTAGTAGGAGTAAGTAAATAAACACACACATGAATAAGTAAACTAAGTAGACCTTATTCTCAACCAGCCTTGTGGTTTTAACTATCCCTGTGAAATGATCCCTGACTGAATCTTCAGTCCTGAGACTCTTGTCCTACAGCCCAAGTTCACTGGCTCAGCTTTCTATTTAATATCTCCACCGGATTCCCCTGTGAGCAACTCCCATGCAGGCCTCAGAGCCTTTTCCACCCACCCATCCCAAATCTCCTCCTGTCCCATGCTCCTGACTTCTATTACAAGCATTACTGGCCACCTAGTCAGCTGCACAAAAACGTGAAGTCACCTGTGATTCCTCAGTCTCCCTTGCCCCTAAATATCCAAATATTTGCTAAACACCATCACTCTGTTGCTGCCATACCTCTTGAATCCACCTCCTTCTTTCTCTTTCTATAAGCCCTCCCTTAGTCCCAACTCCCAATCTCTCACTCAGGTATTACAGCAACCTCCCTTCTCAGCCTGTAGTCTTTGCCCACCTCCATCCAACCCCTCCTGTATAGGGTAACCATTTAATTTCTCACCAAAACCAGGACATTTTCAAGAGTGAAAGTGGGCACTATTAATAGTTACCTCAGATAGTCCAGCTCTATTCTGAACATACGGTCACTCATCCTGCATCCTTCTGATAGACTGATCTTCCTACAGCTGAACTCTGATATTGCACAGCCCTGAATGAAAACCTCCACTCACTCATTAGTGCTTATCAAACAGATGTGATGCTTCTTCACAGAGCATTTAGGAACTGGAGGCCTGCCATGCCAGCCCGGTTTCCTTTCACTCTTCCTCCTGCCCCTCCACCCCAGCCAAACTCAGAGCTATGTCCTCCCTCTCCCAACATCTGGCCTCTGCCTTCACCTTTGATATCTTCCCTTCCCAACTGTGTCCAGGATCGCAATACCCAAGTCCTATCTAATGTTCAAGATCCACCTTAAAGGCCACCTGTTCTGGGAAGCCATTCCTGCTCTCACTGTGGCAGGCTCTCAAATCAAGTTGCCCGAGCTAAGATGCTAGTTCTCCCTCTGTGCCGTGAGACATTCTACCTCTGCTTTAGTTTCCTCACTTGTGAAACCTCACGAGCGTTGTGCTGCATATTGGATCCCTTCCCCCCAACCTCACTGAAGCTTAATCCCCACTGTAACTGTGGAGGGTGGGAAATCTTATTATGACAATTGAAAGGTGGGGCCTTGAAGAGGTGATTGGATTGTAGGATTGTGCCACGTGAATGGATTAATAATGGTGGTCAGGGGTGTGGCTATGAGGGTTTTAAAAGAAGAGAACATGAGAGGTTAATCTCTCTCTGCTTCTCCATTTTCTGCCATGTGAGACCCCTAAGTCACTGTCACCACCATCAAGACCTTCAGTAGCTCTGTTCCCTGGACTTTGGACTCCCCAGCCTCAGAAACTGTAAGCAATACATTTTGTTTTCTTTATAAATCACCCAGTTCCAGGTAGTTTGTTATAAGTAACAGAAACAAACTAATACGAGTTGCTCTGAGGATTAACTAAGTTAATACTGAAAAGGGCTTAGAACATTGGCCATGGAGAGTGTCTGATATGTGGGTTGTCACAATTATCTTCAGATACACCTCTTTCCTGCATATGCCCAGATAACTGCCCCCCCCCCCGCCTTTTCACAGCTCCCATAGGACTTTTATCACATTCTACTTTGAGCTCCAATGTTGCCCAGGATGAAAAATTTTGAAAATAATATACCTTGATAACAGTAAACAAAACAAAAACAACAGAAATAGTACTTCACTAGTCCACCCCGCCTAATATATAGGCCCTCGAGGCAGCCCATATTACCCCCAAATAGTTGTCAGAATTTTGGAGGAAGGGTCCCCCTTGTTGATCTTACAGGGTTGGGGTGGGGGGGGCGCAGTAAGCGTGTCATTCCTATAAATATACAGGCCACGAGTTCTGGGAAGGACCAACACTGGTACAATCAGAACCCTGAGACAGTGACAGCAGAGCACAACGAGGGTGAAGAGGGGTCATGGGTAACTATGAAAAGGGGACAAGGGAAATTCTCCACATGGAGGGAAGAGCTGTTTAAAAGCCTTGTGGCAGGAGAGGCATGTTCAGGGACCTGAAGGCAGTGCCAGGAGCAAAGGACAAAACAGAGTGAGGTGAGGCTGAGAATGGGGTGGGCCACCCAGACCCAGCCACAGAGCCATGTGGAAGAGATTGTACTTTATCCTGAGATCAACAGGGAGCTTGTTTCTGTTGCTTATGACAGAAATAGAAATGTTTCTTTATAAAGAAAACAAAATGTATTGCTTACAGTTTCTGAGGCTGGGAAGTCCAAAGTCCAGGGAACACAACTCGGGAAGGGCTTTGAGCAGGGAGGTGGCAAGATCATATCTGTCTTTTGCAAAGGTCCCTCTGGTAACAGTGTGGAGAATGGAGAGTCTGTGCTAACACAGCTTGGGAAGTGGAGTTAAACAGAGGCAATCAGCTTTCTTTCCTATGGGACATCTCAAAGGCTATAAACATCAAACATGCACTGTGAATCTCTAGGGCAAGAGAACAATTTGCATGCAGGTTTTCACAAACTTGTCTGACCATGGAATTCTTTAATTTTTTTCTTCAAGCCATGTGTAATATTCTAAAACACTATTCTTAAAATATAGGTTTGGGAAACAATGATTAGGTTTAAGCTAGGGTCCTTGATATGCAGATGTCTATAGATATGAATCATATCATTAAAGGCTCCATCAAAACAGGCTTCTTCATTGAATTTTCCTATAGTCTCTAGAAGGATGCCTTCCTTATAGCATTCGTAAATGATTGTTCTATTGACAGTGTTATTATTATTATTATTGTGGTTGTCATTTGTTTATTTATTTATTTATTTTAAAGCTGACCGGTAAGGGGATCTTAACCCTTGACTTGGTGTTGTCAGCACCACGCTCACCCAAGTGAGCCACAGGCCAGCCCTACATAGGGATCCGAACCTGTGTCCTTGGTGTTATCAGCACCACACTCTCCCGAGTGAGCCACAGGGCTGGCCTTTATTCCCTCTTTATTTACTAGCTGGGATTTTCAATAGACAGAAATGTTCCCTCCTCAGCTACTTATGGTTACCCTGAGGAACAATTCATATAGGAAAGACAAGATAAATGCTTGACTCTTCCCTTTTACTTACTAGTTTTAGAAAAATGAATTTTTTCCCTGTCATCTTCCAAAGAGACTGAGAGTTTGTTTGCTTTTGTTTGATTGTCATTACAGTTTTTTTGTGGTGGTAAGATTTAGTTTCTCTCTCTCATTTGCATTTTTGTTCCACAGGTGGGTTTGGTTCTTTCTTGTGTATTCATGGTAGTGATTCATTTTTCAGATTCTAGATGGAGACTCCCTTGAGGATTTTTTGCAGGACTGTCATGTGGTGGTGAGCTCCCACAGCTTCTGTTTGTCTGGAAAATACATTATTTCTCCCTCATTTCTGAAAGATAGGCTTATTGGGTATAGTATCCTTGGCTGGCAGGTTTTTTTCTTTTAGTATTTTGAATATGTCATCCCGTTTTCTTCTGGCCTATAGAGTTGCTGTTGAGAAGTCTGCCGTTAGTGTGATGGGGCTCCCTTATAAGTGATTTGAGGCTTTTCTCTTGCTTCCTTTAAGATTTTCTCTTTGTCTGTGAGCTTTGCCAGTTTGACTACAATGTGTCTTGAAGAGGATCTTTTTGGGCTGAACCTGTTTGGGGGATCTTTGAGCCTCCTGGATCTAAAGGTCTGTGTCTCTCCCTACACCTGGGAAGTTTTCTGTTATTATTTCATTAAATAGGTTTTCCATGCCTTTTCCTTTCTCCTCCCCTTCTGGAACATCCATGATTCAAATGTTTGTGCCTTTAAGATTATCTGCTAGCTCTCTTAGATTTTCTTCAATTTTAAAATTCTTTTTTCCTTTTTTTTGCCCATCAGGATTATTTCAAAAAAACTATCTTCAAGATCAGAAATTCTTTCTTTTGCTTGTTCTAGACTATTGCTTAAGCTCTCAGTTATGTGTTTTATTTCGTTGAGAGAATCTTTCAGTTCCATGAGTTCTGCCACATTCTTTTTTAAAGTACTAATCTCTTCGTAAATTTCCTCCTTCATATCTTGGATTTTTTTTTTTTTTTCTCATTTCATTATGTTGTCTGAGTCTTTGCATATCTCAGTGAGTTTCCTTAAGATTGTTGCTTGGAATTCCTTTTCAATCATTTCAAGGGTTTCCTGCTCTATAGGGTCTGGTATTTGTGAATTACTGTATTCTTTTGGTGGTGTCATATTTTCTTAGGTTTTCATGTTTCTGCTATCTCTGCACTGATCTCTGCTCATCTGGTAGAGCAGTTGCTTCTTCTATTAGAGAAGTGGGCTTTGGGGAGAGAGACATCCTCTTCTTTTTCTGGTATCTGCTGGTGACTCTGCTGTGTCGATGCAGTTGCGTGTTTTTTAAAGCAGTGCACGTAGTTTAATATTATTTCATGTCTTTTTAGCAAAGAAATGATGAAGCCATCAAATGTTAATCTTACATTCTTAATAATTAATGTCATTTTAATTTTCCTTTCCTGTTTTAATTTGAAGAGAAAATCAGGGGAAGGGTATTTTAAAGCCATTAGTAAAAGCTCTGTGTCACATCCTCCGCCCATATCAAGTGTGGCTTTTTGGTGTTGCTGTAATTATAATTATGACAAACTCAGATGTCTAATTTTAGAAAATGTTTTTTCCACCAAGGAGGAGTGAAATGACAACTTGCTCACAGATGATGAGCTGATTCAATATGAAAAAGATTCTTATTTGAGATTCCACTTACTAGAAGATTTAATGATCAAGTACTAAAATCCCTTTTGATCACCTGCCCAGGAGAGCCTCCTAATGAAGCTCTTAGTGGCAGAGTCAGGCAATGCACACTTCTGCACATCTGGCTGTTCTCCTGCTGTCCTGGGAGGAGGGGAAGTTCATGGTGGAAATCCCTTGGGCTTGCAGTGACACTATCTGCCTTCAAAGGTCAGCCCTTCTCTGTACTCTCCAAATGGAAAATGGAAAAAAGTGCCTCATGGATGATTCAATTTCCAAATCCAGCCTGAATGGCCAACATAGGTGCAGGAGCTCTCCAGAGAAACAGAGAAGGGTTAAATTTGTTCCAAAGGGATGGACGGATGTTTTTACTTCATGTTTATTTTCACAAGTGTCTGGGCCAGTGCCCACAACTGACTAAACAATAATAATGACCATTGTTGATGTTTTAGTGAGAAATAACTACTACTTCTATTTATGTGAGATTAATTAAAAAAATACAGGTAGATGAAGATCAAACTAGCAGTTTTATTACTCATGACTGGATTAGAGAATGTGACCACATTAGACTTCCTGAATCTCCCCCTCCATTAAAAAAAACTTAACCAACATGTTGTGAAAATATATATTTGTTCTTCATTGCCCTCTCCTGACATACAACTCCTTTAATCCTTAAAATCTCCAAAGTGTTAAGAGTCTTTTAGTATGCTAATGTGGTAGCTTTGGGATGGGGACTGGTCACCAGAAAGACCAAGGCAGAGGGGCTGGCTGGTTAGCTCAGTTGATTAGAGCTGGTGTTGGTAACACCAAAGCCAAAGGTGAAGATCCCCCATACTGGCCAGATGCAAAAACAAAAGAAAGACCAAAGGCAGGACTTTCAGTCCCATCCCCCAACCTCCTGGGAGGAGAGAGGGACTGAAGAGGTTAAGTTGATCACCAGTTGCCAACGATTTAATCAATCATGCCTATGTAATGAAGCCTCCATAAAAACCCAAGAGGCCTAGGTTCAAAGAGCTTCCAGATAGCTGAACACTTGTAGGTTCCTGGAGGGTGGCGTGCCGGGGGAGGGCATGGAAGCTCCGTACTCCTCCCCCCATACCTTACCCTATGCACCTATTCGTCCGATCCTTTGGAATATCCTTTAAAATAAACTGGTAAATGTAAATACATGTTTCCCTGAGTTCTATGAGCCACTCAAGCCAACTATTTGAACCCAAGGAGGGGGTTGAGGGAACTCCAATCTACAGCTGGTTGGTCAGAAGTTCCAGAGGCCTGGACTTGTAACTGGCATCTGAAGTGGAGGGCAGTCTTGGGGACTGAGCCCTCACCCTGTGCAATCTGGCACGATCTCTGGGTAGTGTCGGAACTGAATTGGAGAACACCCTGCTGGTGTCCCCTGGAGAACTGCTGGCTGGCTTGTTGGTGGAGAGAAATCCCCACACACTTGGTCACAGAAGTCAGTCTTCCGTGTTGCTTGCTGTGGTGAGAGAACAGAAAAACAGTTTGGGGGGGGTTCCACTCACCCACCCGAAACTGCATGTCACCTCCATAACAGGGCAGAATCTGCCTAAACAAGCTTTCAACATAGTGGAGAACAAATGAAAATGCACCCTCTTTGCAGAGGCAGAACCAAAAGACGGAGCGTGCTGTGTCTGCTCCCCAGTTCCTCCTGTTCTAGGAGGGAGGGCGTGGAGGGGCAGAGAGAAGATAGAATGTTTCTCCTCTACCTAATTATTAAGCACCTTTTGTGTGTGTGCTTCTATTCTTTAAATCTGTATATCTACCCATAAACATATACAATATATTTCCCTTTATAAGTGACACAAAGTGTCAGCTCAGTGATATGAATAAATGAATAGTATTGTGTAAAATTGTACAGTATACTCAATAAGATGTGTCTACTCACAGAGAGGCTTCAAAGTCATTGTGTTAAATGGAAAGCACTAGAGCAAAAAAGGAACAAAAACTGGCTTTGGTTTACTAAACAGCAGTGCAGCAATGTTCAGCATATAGAATGATTTATCTCCTTACAGAATATGAAAACAAAATCATTAAGAGTTATTTCAACATTAATTAGTTAATCATTAAGAGTTCTTTTTGGTGGCTGTTGCTTCCACATTATAATTGCCTTTCATGAATTCTATTTTCTTCATATAGAGAAATATTCTTTTCAGACAAATACTCCCTCTTTCCCATTTGTTCCAACTTGACTCTCAAGCTCTGAAAAGCTCATGACCACATTTGGCACTGGAAAAGAGAAAATAAATGATCCTCTGTAAATTAATCCTACTATAGAAAGGCAATTTATCACTCTTCCAGGGTGAGTCAGAGGCATAATCAACATGAATAAAGAATAGAATATTCCTTTTCTCATACACACACACATACACACAAGCCCTTCCCCCAAAGTAGCTATATTTTTCCCAATTAATATTTGAACAGTGGTAAGGAGTTGGATCACAATCAATCTCATACTTGATTACTGTGGTGATGCTCAATTCCTCTTGGAATACAAATGATTTTCCAAACCTGAGCAGACCTTGCAAAGCTAACAGCAGCACAAAATTAACTTTGCCAGAGGAGAAAGCAGGTACACTATCCAGATTGATAAGGCAAGTGAGGCACTGACTTTCATGTTTTGAAGATCACAGTTGCACATCCCAGAAACAAGCATGGTGTATGAAACTGCCACCAGACTGATCCTTTCCTCAAAACGCTTCACTGGGTGCAATTTGGGCCTCATGAGAACCATCTATACAAACGAGATAGAAAGACAGTCAGCCAGGTTACCTTTAACAACAAGGCAATGCTGTGCAGATGAACATCGTGCTTGCTTGTGCACAGCTGCTAAATGAGTGGATTAGGATCAGGTGATCTACAAGGCTTTGCCAGCTCTTCAGATCCACTGCTGCACACCAAGAACAGCAAAGTGGCGAAGCCATCTCCAAGAGGACTTTGCAACTGCACAGGACTGGAGCCCCACACCATTAGCCTGGACCTGTCCACATTGCTGCTGGCTCCTGGATCTGGACCCTGTCATTCACGTCACATGAACTGAGGATTCAGCAAGCCGAAGAGGTTGGAGGCTGTTGTAAAAGGCCCATGCCAGGCAACTCTGAGTGTTTTAAGGGCCTGCTTGAATGGTCCCAAAACCACTGTAGAAGTTTCTGATTTCATCCTGCTTCTCTGCAATACTCCTTGGGATGGGATGGAGTTCTTGGAAGTAAAGATAAGACTATCAGCACAGTGGTGCTTTGAGTCCTACCACCCCATGCCTGGCCCTCATTGGAAGCTCGGGGTGAAGGGCCACATGCAGAATAGCATATTGATTAAAGAGCTCTGGAGTCAGAGGACCTAGGGTCAAATCCCAAGTCAACTCTTAGCTGCATGACCTTGGGCAAGTAATTAAATTTCTCTAGGCTTCAGTTACCCCTGGTAAAATGGGGACAACTTATTTCATAGGGTTTTTACAGAATTAACTGAAATAATCCTTACACAATGCTTAGTAAACTATCCAGAACAAAATAACTGTTCAACAAATGTTTACTAAAGAAAGCACAGACCCACTTGGAATTTATCTCTGCTTTCTTACAACAGAGATTACTTTGATTGAAGGAAAAACAAATACCCATACATAACAAGGACACTATAAAGAAGCCTATTGTCAGTGTTCACTCCAGAATTAGGTATATCAAGGACTATCCTGGATGCAAGACCAATAACAGGTTATAGTTGATGGTCAACCTCCAAGACTGACTCCCAAAGAAAGGAGGGGACACAGACCCCAGCCAGGAAATTCTGGAACCCTGTGACAGGTAGAGAAGGCACTCATCCTGCAAGAAAGGAGCACCAGAGCAGTTCCAAGGACATGAGATGGTTGTCAGAGCTTTGACTTGAACTTTGTCAGCAGCTTTGCCGCTGCACTTATCCGTCCATCTAGCTTAGCCAGACTTTGTGGTGATAATTAACAGCTGATAAAGGAAGCATGTACTGTCCCTATGTTTAGATGCTTAAAAACAAAAATTCAATACTTTTTAAATGGAGGTCTTTACCCCCACCATAGTGGGACAACCATTGGAATATAGAGCAATCAGGACCAAACTAAGACAACCAAGTCATCCAGAGTGATGTCAAGAGGGATGGCAGAATGACCCTGAGGTTAGGAAGACACAGCAGAGTTGCCACAGAGCAGGAGACCTGGAAGGACTGAACAGGAAGACCTCTGCACACAGAAGTTGTTCAATAAAGACTTGTTGAGTAAATAACTAAATCTGGTTTTCACAGCCCGCCTATGAGTTAGAGCTGATACTTTCCATTTTGCAAATATGAAATCAGAGATTCTGAGAAAAAAATGCTTAAAGTTACATACTAGAAAAAAGAAAATGTGGAGATAAAATCCAGATCTTTACATTTTTTAGTTCGTGTCTCTTTCTATCATTTGTAAGTGCTCAGTAGATGAAATCTGTATCTACAATGTTTCTACAATGATGCAATGGTATCATTGTTTTCATTATTTTTGTTATTGTTGTTATTATTGTATCATAATATTTTTTAGATGAACAAAGTATCTATGAGCTCTGCCTTTCAGGAGCATGTCATTTAGTAAGTAAAATAAGTATGCAAACAGCTATCTCCTGCCACCTAAATAGGGTTGGCTTGAGCCACCTTCCAAGGTTTCTACTGACCCCACTGAGTCATCTGTGTGGTCATGTCTGGCTCCAGGCTCTTGCTTCACTGCCTGTGCCACTGCAACAGGGACCTGAAACTCAGCCCCTTCTTAGATTTCACACAAACATACACACATATCCAAATATGCACACAACTGTAATCCAAAAAGATTTCTGGTTACAGTAGAATTTACTGACGGTTTGCAAAGGAGAGATTTACATCTAGTACTGCATTCCACTTCAAATAGAACTTTAGGTTCAGGTTAGACATTAGATTTTTCTGTTAAGATACTTTCTAGCCAATCAAGAATGCAGGAATTTTTACTATCCAAACCATGTCACACCTGCACAACCCTCCCTCCTACTTTTCTATCCTCTCTCTCTCTCCTTTTATTGTTCTCAAGAGCACAAAGGCATTGATCTCATGGTCTGATTCAGAGGAAGATAAACATCACCTTTGCTTTCTCGGCTCCTCCTAAAGCCAGTGCCATCTTTTACCTACTAGTGTCTTACCGATGTGTTTTTCCAACAAAGACAGCTTCCTCCCTGAGAGTTATTCCAGTGCCAGCTGTTGAAATAATCCACCAAATGCCTTGCTATGACTGTATCAATACAAGGTTAATCTGTAATAACCAACCTTGTAATTGATTATGCATCTACCCAAATACAACTATGGCTAACAATAAAGCATATATCTTTCCTTTCTTATTTCCCTGTGCAGGGGGTAAATAAAATTTTGTAACTCGTTCTTTTCCACTTAATTTTATATAACAAACATCTTTCATATTACTACATAGTCATTATATGTGTCATTTTTAATGGCTATGTAATAGGTTTTTGAACGTATATACCATATAGTTCATTTAACCATTCCCCTACTGTTGGACTTTTAGGCTCTTCACAAATCTTTTTCTATTATAAATGAACTTCAGGGTATAACTTTGTGTATAAATGCTTTCTTTTGCTCTTTAAAATGGAAATTTGAAAAGCTATTAGTCTGCTTCCTACTCTTCTGAAACTTTCACAAAAATCTGTATTAAATTATTGGTCTATAAATATATCAGCAGCTAAGATTGCAAATATTCCACTCTCAGCTTCTTTTTGTTCAGAAAATACTTTTACAGAATCAAAGAAGTGTCTATAGAAAGCAATCACAATTTTTATTAAGTTACTATCATATATCAGATATTTTATTGAATGCTTATGGAAAGAGAGAAAATACACAACTATAAAAACATTCCCTTTATAAAAATGATACTGTTCCCTATTTGCTTGATCAGCATTATCATTAATTCAATGACATTCCAAGTAAGTGTAACAAAAATATGGGAATATGTCTTTCATATTTTATTATTTAAAATTTATGTTCATGCCATTGTATATTGGATTTTCTCCTGGAATGCCCTTCCACATTTAGAATACCTGGTGAAATCCTATTCTTTTCAAATTCATGTTTAATTGTTACCACTTTTATGGAACATTCTCTGACCACCCTAATGGTGTGCTGAAGCCAGCTTTCATGGGCAGTAGAAAGCTAATTATATGAAGGGTCTTCAAAAAGTTCATAGAAAATGGATATCATAAAAAACTGTGCATGGATTGCAAAATTTTTTTTGCACCAAAATAAACTTATACTAACTTGTTATAACATGTCTAAATAGGATCTAGTTTGAGGCACTAAGAAGGATAAGACATTAGTTTGAAAAGAGCTCCTATCAGAGAAACATTAATCCTGCTAAAATTGAAGCAAGAATGAACATCAAATTTATGGTGAAGTTTGCATGGAAGAATGGTGAAATCATTGATGCTTTGTGAAAAGTTTGTGGGGACAATGCCTCAAAGAAATGAGCAGTATACAAATGTATAACTTGTTTTAAGAAGGGACAAGATGATGTTGAAGATAAAGCCTGCAGTGGCAGACCACACACATTAATTTGCAAGAAAAAATGAATCTTGTAGACTCATTGTAGAGGACTGACAATTTACAGCAGAAACAATAGCCAACACCATAGACATTTCAATTGGTTCAGCTTGCACAATTCTGGTTGAAAAATTACAGTTGAGCAAACTTTCCACTCATTGGGTACCAAAACTTTTGCACCCAGATCAGCCGCAAGAGCAGAGCTTTAATGAAAAGAGCAGAACTTTCAATAAAAATTTTAAACAAGTGGGATCAAGATCCTGAAGCATTTCCTCAAAGAATGGTAAAAGGAGATGAAATATGGCTTTACCAGCACTATCCTGAAGACAAAGCACAATCAAAGCCATGGCTACCGAGATGTGGAAGTGGTCCAGTCAAAGCAAAAGCAAACCAGTTAAGAGCAAAGATCATGGCAACGGTTTTGGGGATGCTTAAAACATTTTGCTTGTTGACTTTCTGGAGATCCAAAGACCAATAACATCTGCTTATTATGAAAGTGTTTTAAGAAAGTTACCAAAGCTTTCGCAGAAAAATGTCTAGGAATATTTCACTAGGGAGTCCTTCACCATGACAATGTTCCTGCTCATTTCTCTCATCAAACAAGAGCAATTTTGTGAGAGTTTCAATGGGAAATTATTAGGCATCAACTTTAAAGTCCTGATTTGGCTCCTTCTGACCTCTTTTTGTTTCCTAATCTTAAAATATCTTTAAAGGGCACCCATTGTTCTTCAGTTAATAATGTAAAAATATGACTGTATTGACATTCTTAAGTTCCCAGAACCTTTCAGTTTTTTAGGGATAGACTAAATGGCTGGTATCATTGCTTACAAAAGTATCTTGAACTTGATGGAGCTTATGTTGAGAAATAAAGTTTAAATTTTTTTATTTGTATCCTTTAATTCCAATTTTCTATGAAATTTTTGAAGTCTCCTCACATGTATCTTTTCCCAAATCTGCTTTCTGTGATTTTAGGTAGGTAGCTTGAAATCAGCCATCATCATAACATTTACACAACAGAAATTGGTAAGCTTACAAGTCAGGACTTTCCCCCGGCAAGCCAATTGTTAAACATATATCAAAACATCACTGGACTACTCTCACTCCATAGGCAGAGGAAATCACATCTTTCCCTGAATTACTTTTATTTATGACTACTTTTAGATTTAAATGTTAAATCTTGTACTTGTGTTTGTTATCATACCATACTGTGCTTATTTGCAGATCTTTCACTCCCCTTTATCTGGAATTTCTTGAGCTAAAGAACTACATTTTATTCACCTTTTTGCCTCTAAGTCTTTGCACAAAATAAGAACTCTGTGAATTGTAATTGTTACTACTGTTGTTATTGTCATCATTATTATTTAAATGATTGTTAAACTTAACTGGCAAATTAGTAGGTTAACTTTAGGACAACTTTACCTCCAATATGGAACTAATAAACCATTGGAGTAAGCTGAAAAGGGTAGGGCAGAGAGGCAAAGTCTAAATGAAACACAGTTTTGAATTGGCTTTTACTGGTATGTTTTAGGGGTATGATTTGATTAGGAAGTACTCTGGCTAATGAGCCAAATATCAGACTCAGAACAAACTATAATATGTTTATTGGAGACAAATCTCAGTGATAGTGAAAGAAGTAGGCAAGCAAGATTAAATAAAAACTGACTTTACAAAATAGAGATTTTTATGACCACACGTTAATTTTGCTCTCACAGGTCAAAAGCCACTATTTCTCACTATTGTTTTTAGCGCAGTTGACTTACACAAGACTGGCTACTTATGGAATTCTCTAGGTCTGATTAGAATGATGCCTCCTTCCATAGTCTGTTGACCTTGTTGCTCAAACCTCCACATTATGGAAAGTTCTTTAATAATATTCAAAGGCAAAGCTCTTAGAACAAATTTTGCCATGAAGGCCTTTGGTACAACAGATAATGGTTAAAGTCTTGGCTGTCTTGCTTTGGCCTGAGAGAGGTAAAAGTGAGGATTCCTGAAATGTTAGTCTATAAAGGAAAAAGTCTCAACACACAGATGGTGCTGTCATCCTCCTCTGTGTTACTTGGAGTGGTTTATAACAAAGGATTGTCCAGTGATAGGTTTTGGGAAGGGTTTTGAAAAGAGCACTGAATTGGAAGTCAGAGTTCCTGGATTTTAACACCAGCATCACACCAGAAGCATCACACACACACATCTTTCTGGGCTTTGTTTCTGTAACTAAACAAATGAAGAAGTTTGGACTGGTGACTCCTTATCTCCCTCCCAGTTTTTGATTCTCTGCTATCTGTGGAGCCTAAGAGATTATTTCCCCTGAGAAGCTTGTGCCAGGAGGAGCAGATATTGTCACCTTCATATTTTCTGTGACTTTCCTTTGTTTTCTGTTAGTGGAAATTTCTGAGACTGATTTTGCTGCAAGCAGAGACCATGGGAAAGGAAGGAAGTACTCAAGGGGGTTTTGACCAAAGGCATCTTGAAGCTAAAAAATAAAAATATGAGGTAAAACATATATAATGAGCTCAGGATAACATAGTCATGAACCTTCTAGTGAGACAATCATGTCTGAAAAACACTGAAGTAAAACCACATTTCAGAACCAAGAAAAACATGTAGAAACAATGAGTGAAGAATGTTTTCATTTCCCTGATCTCTGTGTAATGCTAATATCAGGAAAGAATAATTAAAACCAATGGCAGGCTTAGACTGACTCTACGGATACCCTGAATTAAAATTGCTTTTAAATCTTTCCTACAAATTCAAAAATATGTGGCTCTGCTGATGAGAAAGTATGATGAAAATCAAACTGGTGCTTAAATATTGGGCTTTAAACATTTTGAAATCTAATTACTTGGGAAAATAGCAGGAGTTCATTTGAACCAATACAAGAAATGTATAATAGGAAGGATCTGCCCTGATAAATGTCAAGACATTATTCATATGTTCCTCGCTGCCTGTCTTTGAATGAGAATTACATGTGACACTAAGTGATCACTGCAGCATGTCTGCTCCACAGTGTGGACAGGTATGTTACGTATGCCAGAGACCCTGCTATTACACTTTCTGACTTCTAACTTCTTGTGTCCTTCTTTTGACAAATGTTTATGTATAATAATTAAGAGAAAAAGAAATCAGATAGACCTGGTTCATACTATAACTCTGTCATTTATTATTGAACAATACATTTTGCCTCTTAAAAATTCAATCTCTGTATCTGTAAAACAAAGATATGATAATACCATTCTCATGGAGTTATTGAGAAAGGGCTTAACATACTGCCTAAAAGATCTTGCACACTCAATAAATTGTTTTTATCTTGTAGTTTTTATACCCTGCAGTGTGCATAATCCTGGAGGATTTTTTAAAATGCCAAGAAGTTGCTTGTATATTTATTTGTTTGTTAAGTTCCAAGTATCCTACAGATTTTGAGCATGTTGGCCCTGTATGCATTCAGAGTACAGGTGGTTGGAGCAAAGCTGCTATGAATTACAGGAGCCAAGACATCTCTTTCATCCAGGCAGGACATAGCAGGTAGCAGCAAGCCATCATTCCAACTGCAACACTAGAAAAAATGAAAAGACTTTCCTATGTGAACTGAGATTGTTAGCTATTTTCTTCCCTGGGGACATATGCTAAGTCTGGTATGAGCTGAAGACTGGCTTAACATGGGCAGAGGGACACTGCTAGGGTTAAGAGAAACCAGCACAGCTTTGATAGCTATGTGGGCTTATGTGACAGATGAAATCTATAGGAGCCCCAAATGCATGGCCATTTTTCCCATAGGGCATTTGATGAGTGCTGAGGCAGTAGGAGGCAAGCATGAGCTGGAAAGACTGAAATCTCCCACAGTCTCACAATGCTTAGGCAACAAAATCCCACTAGAGGAAGTGCTCTGTAACAAGTTTACCATAGATCTCATCCTTGAGATGTTTGACAGCAGAGGTGGACTGAATTTAACCAAAGCTGCTACCCAACCCTAACACAGATAAAAATCTAATTAGATTGTGATGATTAACTTTTCAATCTAGCTGCCAAACAGAAGAAAGGGCAAGAACTCCCTGATAAAAATAATATCACATTTTATATACAATGTGTATGTGACACACAATCAAAAATTACAAGGCATGTGAACAGACATGAAAAGATAGTTAGTAATCAAGAGAAAAAGTAAACAAAGAACCAGATCCACATATAATCCAGATATTGAAGTTAGCAGACAAAACCTTTAATATAGCTATAATAAATTTAACAAATGTGTTCATGAACATTGGAGAATGATGGAGAAAGTGAAAGACAAGATAAAGAATTTCAACACAGAACTACAACCTACAAAAAAATTAAAACAGAAATTCCAGACCTGAACTGAGGTTAAGAACTCACTGGATGGGTTTAACAAGACTGGAAGCCAAAGACAGAATTAGTAAAATTGAAGATAGGTCAATAAAAAAGTTTCCAAACTAAATCTCTGAAGTTAAAAGAAAAAAGGCCAAGGGAAAGACGGAAATAACAGAACAGAGTATAACAGACACATCAGACACGTGACTGGAGTCTGAGAAGGAGAGGACGAGAGAACGGAACTGGAACAATACTGGCACCAAACAATGGCAGAACATCATATGATTCTTCTCCTTTGTTGTTAATGTTATTATTTACATTAGTTTTTAATGTTAAAACAACATTTTGTTTTTGGAATAAGCCCCACTGCACTAGGTCAACAGCTCTCCAGTGACCTCAGCCCAGCTCCTTCCTCTTACAGCTCTTCTGTTTCTTAGAGAGGTCAACACACCAGGGCTGGGCTCCCTTAGCTGTGCCCAGAGCTGGGGGCCCTGATCTTCTGAGGTGGGCCTCCCCCTACCATTACTGATGATCTGAGGACTAGGGGCTGGGCCACACTCTCAAGGTATCCTCTGTACAGAGTGGAAGTTTCATGCTCTCATGTTACTGCTCTACGACATGGCCTTTCAATACTTCCAAAGCAGCTCTTCATTTTTGGACTGCCCTAGGTGTTATAAGTTTTTATTTATTTCAGGCCAAAATCTACCTATATCTCAATTACAACCTTATTCTGGGCTGACATCTGCTGACATCATCTCCACAGCATGTGATCAAAAAGCAGGAAGCACCTTGCAATGCTGTCAACTCCTAACCAATCACAGGTTGTAGCCAAGGTGGTCAGATGTTCTGATTGCCCAGGCCTGGTTCTGTGTTGGGAAGAGGGCAAAGGGAAACCAGCCCTACCCAAACCAGAGGGAAAGGATCCAACCACCAGGAGAAGGAGTGGAGGTAAATAACTTTAGTTTAGCAATGTCCTGCTATAAATTAGGTGCCAGTGATATCAATAGAAGCACGTTTACATAAACTTAATTCCATACTGTGGAATAGTATACAGCTCTTCAACGTATATGTCTATTCAATGACACTGAAGGATTCCCATGATATATTGCTGAGTGAAAAAAATTTGCACAATGGTACGTAAACTGTCTTATCACTTTTATAAATAACACTGTCTACAGCCTGCCCTCCACACGTACCATCATAAGCCCTCTGGGGACAGAGTTGATCCCTATTAACCTACCTAAACTCCAGTTCAGCCCTCTGTTCCTCATCAGCAGGAGAATCTTTGTTAAACACAGTGTTAAAGTCAAAGTATTTTACACCTGAAAAAATTATCCTCATCTATGAAAAGCATAAATAAGAATATAAGATTCTGATTTTTCAGACAGTGCAGTATAGACCCATAAAATCATTCCTAAGTTAACTTGATTGACCATGTGAAATGTGAAGTCTTCAACCATGAACAAAGGTCACTCCCAGAGTTAAACAAAATGCAGAGCAGTCATATACAGGAACATCTGCTGAAAGAAATAAAACCAGTAAATTGCGAGTGATTATTCAACTCTCTAATGTGATATGATCAGCCTTGCACACTGATCATTCCCCAGTAAATGCTCTCACTGTGCATGGAATATGAGGCACAAATCAACTTTGGATTACTATAATACTTCAAACTATAATCTGAGAAATGGTCCTGCCTGCAAAGTAAACAGGAAATAAAATCAGGTAAAGTGCTTTTCGATCATAAAAGTTTGAAGATGATTCCATATTTATACAACAACTGTAGGTTGTATAGGAGATAGTGTGCATCGCATTTTGAAAAAGCTTTTCATCCATATATAATGTGACAGTAATATGACCCTTCTCACAGAATCCTTTTGCTGGAGAAAGCTTTGTGAGTGTCATTTGAGAAAATTGAATCAAACTTCCTTCCATTTGGAAATAATTCTTGCTTTATGTAACAAACCACATTTTCTTTTTCCTCTCTCCACTTTTTTTGCTGTCCTCAGGAACATTTACAGAAAAGCAGAAGGTTTATGCCTCTCCATTTCTGGGGCTCCTGCTGTTTCTGCTTATTCACCACCTGAAGTCTTAATTCTCTGTCTGTAACACCACAATTGGCTGCTGTGGAGATAATTTTGGCATAATCATGCTACAATTATGACTTAGGGACAGAGATCTTAGGGAAGTGGATGAGGTCTTACAATTGGTCCTAAATCACAAAGAAGAACCTGAAACAGGATAATTTTCAGTCTAATTATCTGTTCTATCTTTACTACATTTAAAAATAAGATTCACAGGCTTATTTTTCCCCCCATTGGGCTTTTACAACTCATTTTCAAGGTTGTTATTGCTGTCATTAACTTCTGCAGAGCTAGAATTCTGACAAGGGAGGCAAACTCAGTCACTTTAAAAATGTCAGAACTAAAAGTTGGTTGAATTGAGCTGGGTGAAATGTACTGAGTAAATCTGCAGCAGTTTAGGGCTTTGGCACAACTCAGAAATGAATTTCATACCTAAACTTCATCTCTGCACTTCCCAAGGTAGACAATTTGCTGCTGGTTCAGGCAACATCAGAACAAAATCACTCACATAAGTGTAAGCATTACTGTGGGCCCCTGCTGAATGTCAAAGTAAAATTCAAAACAGCCCACACTGAAATTAAACAGAAGAAATAAACCTCACAGTGCCTCTGCTGGTTGTTGGCAAACAGATGGCTGGAACAGAGCCAGGGGCCGCCTTAGGAATTGTGAAACCTTGGCTGTGTGGGCTTCGTGGGTTTCTATGATGTGCAGTGGCTTGGTTTACTTCCACTTTTCCATACTGGCTTCTGTCCCTTGGAAACTTAAAACCATTCTTCAGGCCAAGCTGATGTCAACGACAGAGTAAAAAAAGAATCAAAAAAAGCAGATATGGTGTGAAAGGTTGGGATGTATCTTAGCCTAGTGACATACCAATTAGAAAAAACCCAATCACTATTGAAAAGACAAAGCCTAATGTGACCTCCAAGTCGACACTCTTGTGTATCACCCTCCCCTCAAGTGTGGGTGGGAACTGTGATTTTACTCTAACCAACAGAATATAACAAAGGTGATGAGAGAGCAATCCTGTGCTTATATTACAATATATCTATAAGCCTCCCTCTTACCAGATTGGAGGGAAAGACAGTCCTCTGGCCCTCAAGAAGAAAGCTGTGGTGTGAACTGCCTATGGAGAGGACCACATGGCAGGGAACTGCAGGTGACCTCTGGGAACTGAGAGCCTCAGGCTTACAACCACTAGAGGCACAGTTGAGTGAACTCTCAGATGTATTGACATTTACACCAAGCCCTAGACAACCAAGAAACTGAAGTTTTAATCATGTGAGGGTTGCACAGGCCCCCATCTACAATATTTGTACATCCTTCTGTAAACATGGCTCTGAACAGAGAAAATTGAAAAACAGATGCCATCCCTGAGCAAGAAAACTTCTCTAAAAATCATGCAGTGAAAACTTGTGAGGCAGGCTTTTGCAGTAAAACCTTGTGAAGGAGAAAAAGCTGTACATGAAAGATTTGTTTATTGTTGGGTTTTGTGGGGGGGGGTTGTTTTTTGTTTTTAAGAACTAAATACTCACATTAGTAAGTAAAAATTAGTCCAATAGTGAACATGCAGAACAAGAAATCAAGAAAGCCTGCCCATTTACAATAGCCACCAAAAAAATAAAATACTTAGGAATTGAGTTAACCAAGGAGGTGAAAAATCTCTATAATGAGAACTACAAACCACTGCTGAGAGAAATTAGAGAGGATACAAGAAGATGGAAAGATATCCCATGCTCTTGGATTGGAAGAATCAACATAGTGAAAATGTCCATACTACCCAAAGTGATATACAAATTCAATGCAATCCCCATCAAAATTCCAAAGACATTTTTCTCAGAAATGCAAAGAACTATCCAGACATTTATATGGAATAATAAAAGACCACACATAGCCAAAGCAATGCTGAGCAAAAAAAATAAAGCTGGAGGCATAACACTACCTGACTTTAAGCTATACTACAAAGCTATAATAACCAAAACATTATGGTACTGGCATAAAAACAGACACACTGACCAATGGAATAGAATAGAGAATCCAGAAATCAACCCACACACTTACTGCCATCTGATCTTTGACAAAGGCACCAAGCCTATTCACTGGGGAAGGGACTGCCTCTTCAGCAAATGGTGCTGGGAGAACTGGATATCCATATGCAGGAAAATGAAACTAGATCCATACCTCTCACCGTATACTAAAATCAACTCAAAATGGATTAAGGATTTAAATATACACCCAGAAACAATAAAACTTCTTAAAGAAAACATAGGAGAAACACTTCAGGAAATAGGACTGGACACAGACTTCATGAATATGACCCCAAAAGCACAGGCAACCAAAGGAAAAATAAACAAATGGGATCATATCAAACTAAAAAGCTTCTGCACAGCAAAAGAAACAATTAACAGAGTTAAAAGACAACCAACAGAGTGGGAGAAAATATTTGCAAAATATACATCTGACAAAGGATTAATATCCAGAATATATAAGGAACTCAAACAACTTTACAAGAAGAAAACAAGCAACCCAATTAAAAAATGGGCAAAAGAGCTAAGTAGGCATTTCTCTAAGGAAGATATACAAATGGCCAACAGACATATGAAAAAATGCTCAACATCACTCAGCATCCGGGAAATGCAAATCAAAACCACATTGAGATACCATCTCACCCCAGTTAGGATGGCTAAAATCCAAAAGACCCTGAACGATAAATGCTGGCGAGGTTGCAGAGAAAAAGGAACTCTCATACATTGTTGGTGGGACTGCAAAATGGTGCAGCCTCTATGGAAAATGGTATGGAGGTTCCTCAAACAATTGCAGATAGATCTACCATATGACCCAGCTATCCCACTGTTGGGAATATACCCAGAGGAATGGAAATCATCAAGTCTAAGGAATACCTGTTCCCCAATGTTCATCGCAGCACTCTTTACAATAGCCAAGATTTGGAACCAGCCCAAATGTCCATCATCGGATGAGTGGATATGGAAAATGTGGTACATCTACACAATGGAATACTACTCAGCTATAAAAACGAATGAAATACTGCCATTTGCAACAACATGGATGGACCTTGAGAGAATTATATTAAGTGAAACAAGTCAGGCACAGAAAGAGAAATACCACATGTTCTCACTTATTGGTGGGAGCTAAAAATTAATATATAAATTCACACACACACACACACACACACACAAAAAAAAAAAAAAAAAAAAAAAAAAAAAAAACCAGGGGGTGGGAAGAAGATATAACAACCACAATTACTTGAAGTTGATACGACAAGCAAACAGAAAGGACATTGTTGGGGGCGAGGGGGGGAGGGAGAAGGGAGGGAGGTTTTGGTGATGGGGAGCAATAATCAGCCACAATGTATATCGACAAAATAAAATTTAAAAAATAAATAAATAAATAAAAATAAAATCTGTTAAACTGTTAAAAAAAAAAAAAAGTAAGTAAAAATTAGGACTGGCTGGTTAGCTCCCTTGGTTAGAGCATGGTGCTGATATCACCAAGCACCAAGTTTAAAGGTTCAGATCTCCATACCAGCCAGCCACCAAACCAAAAAACAAACAAAAGAAAAAAAATAGTAATAAGTAAATAAATCAGAATTATCCAACAGCAGAATAGAACAACCAAGAGGTGAAGTTGGCACTGTTCTGAGATGCAGAAGGGAGAAGGCCATTGGAAACCCAGCCCTTGGGGTGCTCCTGCCTCAGCAGACAAACAGCAGTAGAAGGCAACTGCAGCTGGGTGGGAAGGCCTCAGACTTTGCCCCTGGCAAAAAGCCTCCTCAAGCAGAGGACTGAACGTTCTGAGGAGCTCATCAGTCCTGCATAGAAGCAACAACACAAAGCTGATGGGCTGCTTGTGACTTCAGCTACAGTTCTAGATCCTTGCCCCTTCTGTCTTCAAAATTGCTGAGCAAGCAATCCAATGATTTAATCTTACTTTTCTCACTTCTTCCTTCAAAACAGGTTCTATTTGAAATGTTTTGGTATAAACCCACACACTACTTTATCAGAACCCAGACCAACCCTTTCTTGACCATAAATCAATGGCAGGTGAGCAAAGATATCCTTTTGTAAGGAATAGCAAATAGAATAACTACAGGGCCTAGTAAAATAGCTTATAAGTCATAAAAGTAAAGTAAAAAAAATTCTAAGATGGCTCAGTAAAGCTACCTTTCTTTGAAAGAGAGTTATTTCAAGAAACACAGAAAAGATAGACATAATCTGATTCATTATTCTCTGACTCTAATTTTTAGATCACATATGTATAGTTGAATTAATCATAAACCTAGTTCATGACACACTAATTCATATTTTCAACTTGATTCAAGAACCTACAGTTTACCACCATAAAAAAGAATCATTTTTCAATAAAAAAGAACTGCACTGAAATAATCCTACGTATCTTAGAAGTAAAACTGGTATTAAAGCTATTAGGAAATGGTTAAAAGCAATCTGGACCCTGCAGAATATAGAGCAAGCAACATAGAAAATGATGTCAAGAAATTATCCTTGACTACAGGGGAGAAGATAAAAGCAATAAAACGATGTAGAGAGAAGATGAATTATCAGAGTCCAGAGATAATAGTAGATCTCCCCTAAAGAAAGAGGACCAAAGAGAGATAATTGTCAAATAATACAGAAAATATTTCTTATTAGGATACAGTATTTTAAGTAATCAAGAGTACACACCAGATCCTTGGCAAAACAGAACCCACTTGACATAGGTTAATTAACCATCTCTACCTTCAAATATAAAGAATAAATTTTAAAATGCATATAGACAGAAACTAATTTAATACTTCAAGAAAACATACACAATATCATAAAGAAGTAAAAAAAAAAAAAAAAAAAAAAAGCAGAAGAATAGCATACCTACCAAAGAGGAAATACTCTACTGGTTTTCTATTTCAACTACGAATGACTAAAAACCATGCAGAAAAGTCTATAGACTTTTAAAGGAAAATAATTGTGGTGCGAGCATTCCATATCCAGCATTCAAATGTAATAGAAAAATAAGGACATTTTTGGATATGAAACAGCTCAGAATATGTACTGTCCAGAAAATTTTCTTGAATAAGTAACTCAAAAGTGTTGAAATATATCAAGATCCACTAATGATAATCATTTTAAACATGTTATCATTGAATTTTTGTAACTCTACAGCATAAAAGGAAGCGCAAATAAAAAATCACACCTCTTTTTAACAACTAGGGGAAAAAAGTATTTTTTAGGAGCTTGCCAATTCAAAGCCAGAAAGTCATGTAAGTAAATAACCAACCAGGAAGTCGTCTTTCAGCACAGATACACTTTTTTTTTTTTTTTTTTTTTGTCCTTTTCGTGACAGGCACTCAACCGGTGAGTGCACTGGCCATTCCTACATAGGATCCGAACCCGCGGCGGGAACGTCGCCGCGCTCTTCCGAGTGCGCCATGGGCTCGGCCCCACAGATACACTTTTTAAAGTACACTATTATTGAGGAAAAGCATACATCAGCATAACGCTGCACATATCATAAGTGTGCCAACAAGTGAGTTTCCACAAAGAGAACACCCTTGGGTGCCAGCACTCAGATCAAGAAATCAAACACACTAGCATCCCAGAAGCCACACTTCTGACTCACGGTCACTGCTCTCCCCAAAGATAAAAAACACCACCTATCTTCTAACACCATAGGTTAGCTTTGCCTGTTCTTGATGTTCATGCAAATGGAATCACACAGTCTGGCTTCTTTCACCGAAGACTATGTTTGGGAGTAGAGCAATCGTTTCTTCGTTTTCACTGCTGAATAATATCCATTTCAGGAATATGTCAATTTATCTGTTGGTGATGGACATCCTATTGAAATGAGCCGTGGGGTTGCTTCCAGTTTGCGGCCATTCTCTACAGTGCTGTTAGAAGAAATAAAACTCTACAAGCACAATGATAAATAGCAGCAACATCAGCTTGGGTCAGGGAGACTGTAAAGAGTGGTAGAAACTGTGGTGAACTGGATAAAGCTTGTCCCATCTGAAACAGGAATTTCATCCTCAGATCCAGTCCTTTGATATATATGGGAGTATGGGAAAATGAGCACAGTGTTGCCAGATCGATTAATTAGAAAAAAAAGAAAAAGAAAAGCCTGAAATTAAATTTTTCTGTAAAGTTTCGTCATTTCCAATGTTGAATTACTTTTTTAAAAAAGCGGGAGGCTCCATAGCTCAGAGCTTCAGATCTGAACATTCATGATACAAAACCAGTTTGTCAGCCTTTAGACTTCACATGGGGCACATCCCAGGTGGCTTGCTCCCCAACCCAAACATCCCAGTCAGGTAACCCAGAGAGTAGGCAAAAATGATGTCGCAAGCTGCTCCCTCTGCAGAATCGGAAAGGACCTCCCCTCTGTGTGTCCTACTGAGAGGTAAAAGGCCACTTTTGCTGTCAACATGGTTGAGTAGAAGCTGACCCTAGAGAGTATGGTTCCTCCAAGGTGTCCCTTCACCTTCCAAAATGCCTCCCCATCCCTGTCTCCTTGACAAATCAGGGGGAGGTGGCACTATTTTTTTCTCCTGATAATCCTTTGTGACCTCTCTGTAGGCTCTTAATTTTCTTGGTTAAGTTACAACCAGAAGTTGGCAGTTTTTGCATTGGAATCAAATATTGCATTATTATCCCAGAAGAGACAGTTTTACAATCACATGTGCATGAGGGGACTAGTAGATAACGTACAACCTTCCACCCACAAACCAAAGGTAAAAGACTTGATTCATTTCCCTTTCTTCCTGAAGTGAAGCAACTCATTTCTAGACAGCATTGGCAGGAGTTCAGACTGTTTTATGCTGGCTCTGTGCTGGCAAAATAGATATTCCTTGATATTCCAATTTTGGTTTAGTGGTGGTAACGGTGGCGATGGTGGTAAAGAAGATTAATGTTTTTTTCAAAGTTCTAAGTAAGTGATGCTCCAATAAGACCAATATAAGAGAATTAAAGATTAATACAAATGTTATCACAAGGCCAACATCTATAAATTAGACCCTTTTTTCCCCTCTAAGGCAGTGGTTCTCAAATTATACATGTAAGAATCACCTGGAGGGCTGGTGAAAACAGAGTTCTGGTCCCACCCCCAGAGTTTCCAATTGAGGAGTTGGGGGAAATTTTTCCTTTCTAGCAAGTTCACAAATGGTACTGATGCTGCTGGACTTTGAGAATCGCTGGCCTAAAAGAACCTTCACAATAAGTATCTGTAATGATTCCAAGCAATGAAAACGTCAGTAAATTAGACTTAATTAGAATTAATTTGAATTTGTATTGATAAAGTTTATAGAAATTTTTTTAATGCTACATATATATGCAGAATCTGCACCTAGACATCAAATAAATGTTCTTTGGAGAACTGATCTAATGAGAATGCTAGTAGATACAAATACTTTGCCATTTGCATTTTAATTATTTGAAAATTATTGCTCACAAATGCATTCCCTAGTACAATGATCATTTCCTCTATTATTCAATGCTTACTTCTCATAGCATATCATTAATAAAACAGATCAACACAAAATGTTTTAAGATATGAAGAAAGTAAGGTCCCAAAAAATGATTCTCACAACTTTACAGAAAATATATAGAATAGAAACCTAGGATTGCCTCACCGAACTATCAGTGATGATTCTTGAACACGTCAAGAGGAAGAAAAAAGCCACATTGGCACCATTTCCGTATTGGATCAGCCATTGTTCGGTAAAAACAAATCACCTGACTTTTTATTAGGCGGTCTTAGATTCTGAACTTGCTTGCCTTCAGGCTTTTTCATAAACAAATAACTAGAGAAGTCTCTAAGAAGGAGAGAGGCCGGTTCCCCATTTCAGCTCCTATCGGGGTTGCTTGCACTCAGCCGGGAGGGTCTGTTGTTTCAGGTGCGGAACCTATTGCTCCTGCCTCGCCTGGCAGCCCGCTCTGTGGTTCTGCAGACTCCGGATTGTCAGGACCTGCCCGGACAATGTCCCACTCAGAGGCAGACCATCCCGCAGGTATTAAAGGCAACCGTCAGCTGCTTTCTGGGGTTTCCCTCTTGCACTTTCCGTGTGTTCAGATCCTGTTCCTACCAGCTTCACTTAGTCCTGTCTTGCTGGTCTTTCAGGTCTAATTAGAATTAGTGAATCATTAGTCTCCGTGGTTTAATTTCTGGTACGGTGAGATTGCTTCCCCAACAGTGTGGGTGAGTGTTTGCTGCATTCTTAACCGGGAGATCAAAGCCTGGTAAATTTTCTTGATAATAACCATGTATCGATTTAGACTTTGAGAGAACGTAAGGGAGAGGAGTTAGCATGAACAGATTTACTGTTAACTTTTGACTTTTTACCAGATCCACTGGGGTAGTCATTCAGGGAGGCCTCCCAGGAGCCTCAGCCATGATCCCATTTAATTCCTCCAACAAGCCTGTGAAAGAGGTGCTTTGACACTCTTTTTTATACATGCTGCATGGAGCCTGGCAGAAGAGAAGCGGCTTGTCCTAGGTCACATGGCTGGTTGGCAGTGAGGCTGGAAGAGAAACCAGATCTGTTTATTCCAGAGCTTGGGCTTTTCTACATCTTTGCAAACCACCTTCTCAAGCTCTACTGCATTTAAAGTTTCTCCATTTCTGCAGTAAGTCATGTCAGCAGTTACCATCGCTTTGGCCTACATGCAGTTAACATTGCTTGGTTCCGATATTTAAAACACTAACCAATAAATAATACTTAATGATCCTTAAATCTTATAGGACATAAATAACCTCCTACCAGTGGTCACACCCCTGTGTCTGTATGACTAGAAAAGAAACCCAAAGCTGTATCCTAACCCCCCAGAGGAGGAGAAAAGAAGGTCAAAAGGACAGAGGGGAACCCAAAGACTAAGCATTCTGATATAATTTTTATGCCTCTCTAAACACACTCAGTTTCTTTAATACTGTTGCTGCCTAGCACCTGGACATTCCTCTAAGGGAGAAAGATAAGAGAATCCTGTGAGTGTGTACGTGTGTGGAAGTACCTATAACTCCTGCCCTCCGTTCAGCCACCTTTGCTGGGAGAACAAGGAACTGGCCCCCTCCATGAGGCAGCAGGGGTGCAGGACCTGGAGGGACTGAATGCCCCGATTTCATCATGGTCAGAACGAACCTTCATGTTATTCTCCAGCAAAACTAGTATCCACTTTTAGAGCAGCAGCCAGAAATTACCAATCTAAAAACATAGCCAGTTCAACCCCACCTTAACTAAATGTACATTTCCTAGCTGGTATTACCCCCCAAAAAGCGTTCCTCATGCATTTTAGTTCTTCATGTGAAATTTTATAAATACTTGAGTCCTCAGCTCAAAAGATTAAAGCAAACCGAACATTAAGAACTTCAGATTTCTTTTGTAAATAAGAGCTGAATTGACTTTAGTTGGTATCTAAGTAGTACCTTGAACAACTCTCCAGTCTAAAATCCAGTACCTGTTACTTTCATTTGACCTTAAACCAAACAAAAGTCAGGGAGTCCCCGGAATCAATGTCACAGCATTGTCATGACAATGGCATAACATTAGGTTCCTTCTCTTTACTGATAAGAGTAAATAAATCTAAGAGCCTATTAATTCTCTCTACACAAGGTTGTTGGACTTCAATGCCTGAAACAGATTAAAAGAAACAAATTAAAGGGGAAAGAGTGGCTGCCAAGGAAAAGTACACAAAATATAATGAGAAATAATGAATATAAATTAGGGAGTACATTGGTGTGGGGGTAAATAATCCTGTGCTATAAAAACCTGTGGCATTGATTGTATTCCACACAGAACTACCATAAACATGGTAATAGTCATTGTATTTCAGCACAGTACTGTGAGTTATAGCCAACAAAATGAGGTCAGGACATGAGGAAAAGGTTTATTGGTTTTCAGCATTCTCTATTAACAAGTTGAAGAAGTAAATAATACACTGTAGAAAAAGTTCTACTAAAAAGTGTTGTCAATGCAATTAAAATGATATAGCATTACAAATGTAAATAATTAGCCATTTGTAGATTTTGGCTATCCAGATGTGTTCATTCCCAAAGGGTTCCAGATTCCTGAGTTTCGCTTTAGAATTACAGACTTGCTAAAACTATTACCAGAGAGCTCAGAATATGTGGTCAACTACTGCTGTTTTGTCCACCGTCAATCCATGCATAGTCTGAAACCACCTTCCACATTGCCCTGGCAAGGGAAGAGGGTTATCTCATCTGTTCCCTAGTCCCATGCCTGGTCTGCAAATAATCAGACATTGATTCTCATGCAGTAATTGATGGGATGGGTAAGGATCGATGTTTTCTCAGACATTAATACTTTCTTCTTGTGGGAAACTACAAAATAACAGAACTGCAATAAGTCATTTTCATCTCACCATGAATCAAGTCATCAAATAATAGCATCAGCTTTGCTTAAGCGTAAGAGCTTAATTGGGAGGTCATTCCACACGTGTGAGTCCTAGGAAAACCCTCTGCCCATGAGAAGTAGGGCAGCTGGTCACATCCTAGTTTTTCTTTTCTAGCAAACTCGAAAAGCATCTTTCCCAAGCATGAGGACTGATGAAATCTAAAATGTCTTTAGCCACATGTTTTACATCAATTATCTTTGAAGCCATGTCTCATTCTGTAATTTAAATCTTGACAGAAGACACTTTGTTTTCCTTATTCTCATGTCCTTGGTATACACACATATAAAAATGCAGAATGTAAGGAGAATTCCATGTATATTTGATTCTCTTAGAATAGAATAATCAAAAGGTGAAGAGTTATATGGCTTCCGAGAAGTATTTTAAGTCACTAAAGCTTTTAAAGGCTTTTTTGTTTGAAGCTTGAAGAGACATAAAGTAGACATTGAACAGATTTCAATGTCCTAACTCTTTAGATGGGAAGGCCAGAGTCCCATGTATTAATTACTTTCAAAATGCAAAGGATGCTAATGTGGACGGGGCTCCACCTATGTCCCATGAAGAACTGCAAGTTTTTCTTTGAAATTTCAGACATCTTTCTTTCTCACCTCAGTCTCCTTCATTTGCCACAGTTTCCACCTTCTGCTCTTCCTCACTAAGGATGCAACAACCTGCTCGTAGTTCTCCCCTGGAAAAGCACAAAGCAGTGCCAGAGGGAGAAGGGCACTTGAATGCAGAAAGTGAGCAACCCCAGCATGGTCCAGGGAACAGTGACTCGGACAGTGTTCCCTGGAAGCTTCCAGCAATGGGTCCTCACGCTGCGGAGAAGATGGAGTCATCCTGCCCAGAGGGGCAACCCGGAGGCTGCGGAGTGTCTCTTCAGCACCCGCTGCGGAGCCTGTCAAAGCAGCACTGTGAGAACCAGGGGACTCTTCTCCAGTTTGAGCGGCAAGCCCTGGGCCGCATTTCCACCTCCCCCACATTGAGGAGGTTGAGGGGCAGCAGCTCTGGGACTTTGCACTTGCGGCCTCAGCGGGCTGCCTCGGAAGCGCCCACCTGGGGAAGCCCAGGAGACCCTGCAGACTCCCCCTGTCACTTCTCCAAGGGACCACCTGGAAGCCCAGAGGATTCTTCACACCCCCTCTCACCCTTGAGACTCCACTCCAGATTGCCTTCGGACCCTGACAGGGCCCTGCACGCAGCTGCCTCCTCTGAGCCACCATCCAGGCCCACTGACAAGTACACCCTGCCTGGGCTTCAGCCCATCAGCGACGGGCACCTCCACCGGGACTCTTTTCGGGGGCAAGAAGGCCACTGGCTGCCCAGCCCCATCCCATGGCACCCTAGTCCTCAGGTAACACAGTGCTAAGCCCTGCTGTCCCTCATCTGGTGGAGAACAAAGCCCAATAGGTCTCAGGGTTGCCACAATCTCCCAAAGGGCAGGAGGTCCTGTGATAGGAGACAGCACAGAATGTCCCTGCTGAGGGGACACACACTCTTTAGGATGCAATTGGCTCTCAAGTAAAAGGGGTGCAGCAATTTGGGGAACCGGGAAAGTGGAGGCCTAGCCCACTTGCTTCTATATCCTTGAAGCACTTTCAGAAAAGACCCACCAAGGTCAGGCTACTGATAGTCTCTCAGGCACTGGATGGGAACAGGGGCTCTCTTGCAAATACACACCATTTGAAGACAACCTGGTGTGGCTGATCAAAAAGAGGAGAAAGGGCCAATTATTCAAATTTCTATTACCACCACCACCACTCCCCAAAAACATCCAAAATATTTTAGCTAGGAGTGTTAATTGTTTCTCCTTTCAAGAAATCTGCTTTGGAATTTTGGATAGGTTTAAACAAGACTAAAACATATATTTTTAAAATTTATTTCAGGGAGAAGAATCACATCAGTCCAGGTCTGTATGCATTTATTTTCTCCAGTGTGATGACATCTGGTGACCATTTAGTTTTTCATCTTTATTTCTGTTCTGACACACAAATCTGATGGTGTATTAATCAGTGCTCTTTGTTCTGCAATACCCAAGTCATCCTTCACGTTTATGGGTGAAAGAGTCTTAATTTCAAGAGTCTCCTTTAAGAGCACAGTACATTGCCATGGCTTTTGGGGGCGAGATATGACAGCCACACATAGTCAATGGTTTTCATTGTGAATTGTCAATAACTGGACTTAATTAACATCCACTTAGTAATAACAGGTTTTGTCTGGTAGAGAAAATGCAAAGGCTGGAAATATTCAACAGCTTTTCAAAGAGAAATTCAGAGGACAAGGATAAAAGGAACAAGATGTCCTATCTAAATTTTAGATGACCTTTGAGATGCCTGTTATGACAGACTGTGCCCTTACCTAGAATGCAAGTGGGTTGTGTCACTTCAGAAACCAGCTCTGACATTTCAGAATGGCCCCTAGGTTGTGGCAGTGGATTTGCCATCCTTCCCATGGACGAGGAGCTTCTGTGGTATCAAGGGAAATATCCAGGCCTAATTTCATTTACCCAATTTGTGGGACTGGCAGGAAAGCCTTCATTTCACCTGGAAAGTCATAGAAGAGTCCTTGGGGAAAGAGCCACTGTATTATTGCTGGACCTCAATGTTCAAACAACAGTTTGCTGTTCATAGTAGAAAGAATGATATCCCTCTATGCATTCTTTGTTGATTTTAACCCTAGTTGGCCTAAATGTATGAACAAAGGTAGCGGATATTTACAAAGCCACAGAAAAATGCAAATTATTGTACTAGTGCTTCAGTCAGTGATTGCTGCATAACAAACCACCCCAAACCACTTAAAGTAACAGCCAGTTATTGTTTGTTATAAATCTATTTGTCTCCTGGGGGTCAGTTGATCTAGGCTGGGCTCAGCTGGGCAGTTGTGTTCCACATGTCCCTCATCCTTTTCATGGGACCAAAGGGCTACCTGGCCATGTTCTTCTTACAGTGAAGGGAGCTGTTCAAGAGGACAAGTGGAAACAGGCAAGGCCTCTCAAAGACCGGACTCTATCTTGTCTAATTTTTTTGGCCAAAGCAAGTCACTTGGTGGAACTCAGGGTCCAGGAATGACGTGTCACCAACGGTGGGAGAGCACTGACGTGTTAAGTAGCAAAGGGTGTGGATACAAGGATTGGGAAAGAGTGAGACCATTAGCCCAAATCTTCCATTGATGCAAAACAGAATAAAGCTCTAAAATAAAACCTGATTTAGATGTGTCATAGGAAGTGACACAGAGAAGCCTCAGAGAAAGATGATGACTTTGATTAGAGTCAAATCATGCAGGGTCTAACAGGATGTTTAGGAATTTTGTTCCTAACCTTAAGAGCAGTATAAAATTATTAAATAAACTGATATGATCAGATGGATGTAGGATAGACATGGGATTTAGACGAGAGTGGACTCAAGCAGAACAATTAGAATGTTCTAAATTGGTAGGTTAGACTATGATGAAGACAGTGGAGTTAAAACAGAGTATCTCAGTGCAAGAGATGTTTAGGAGATAAAATCCCCTAGACTTTGTGAATGGTAGACCATAGGGGAGAGGGGAAGAAAGTTGTCAGGAATTAACTCCAAGCTTCTGGCTTTCACACCTGGGGGGCCAATGTTTCCTTTCACTGATCTAGATAAACCTGGGGAAAGAAAGGAAATAAGGGTGTGTGGGGTGTAGGTTTTGACTTCAGGTCTGGACATTGTTGAATTTAAGGAACTATGGAATATCTGAGTGGAGATTTTGAGAAGATAGTTGGTTAGAGAAGGCATCTAGAATGGATATATATGTGAGTCTTTAATAAAGGAATGTCTCCTAGAGCAGGTGAAATCTGGGTCCAGCTTTGATTATGAGATAGTTAGCAGACATAAAGGCTGAGCAATGGATATATCAAGCCATTCGCAAAAGACAACATGAAGGTAATTTTCACTGGCATGTGTAATCTTTGTGAGGAAATAACAGAGATAGTCTTGGTAAATTTTAAAGAACAACTTGGTCAAAGGTCTTGAGGCTTTACAAAACTGTGGGGTTCAATATGTCACAATCACATACTGTACAACAGCTGAATATTACAGAAAGTCACAACAGGGGATTGGAGAGGAGGTCACTTGGATATTTGGTAGTGATGATCCTGAATTATTCAATATTGTTTCTCTAGGACCCAGCACAATACTTGGCATATAGTAGGCAACGTTTGTTGAACGGATAATAAGATACTAGGTAAATATAATCCATGAACTAATATTTCAAGTAGACATTCTTACCTTACTACAAGAAGCAAATAAATAAGAAGTAAATAAACAAGCAGATCCCCTATCTGTTTCTGCTTGCTCCCTGCCCCTCTGCTTCCTCCTGTGTCTGCAGTCTTTTCCACCACAGCCATTTGTTCAAAGGGCCTACTTCCTTCAAACAGCTGCTTACCAGGCTGGGGTCACATAATGTGAGGAAAAGGGTTCTACATGAGGCCCTGCTGTCTGCCCAGGAACTAGGGTCCTCACCTCAAAACATTATGCCTATTAAATGGTATAAACCAAGGGCTAGAAAATTATGGCCCACAGCTCAAATTCAGTCCACCACCTGTTTATGTAAATAAAGTTTTATTGGAACACACCTAGCCCATTCCTTTGCACATGGTCAATGGAAGCTTTTGTGCTGCAGTGGCAGAGTTGAGTAGTCACAACAGGGACCGTATGACCCACAAAGCCTAAAATACTTACCATCTGGGCTTTTATAGAAAAAGTTTGTTGCCTGATATATACAATTAAGAAATGCTTGCCTCTGTGGCTGTCAATCACAACATCCTTCTTTGCCTTGCGGAATAGATACAAACCCTTTTTCAAAAACGCTAATCCTTCTTTTATTTTATTTATTTATTTTTTTGAAGGGGCAGAGCGAAAAGTTTTATTAAGACCATACACATATACTTTGCTGTGGCTAATTAGAAGGTGATGTGTGATCAACATCAATGTGCTAATCCTTCTTTTATTAGAGTGTTTTAACACATGGCCTGATGATTAGGTTTGTGTGAGACGGGCCCACTGCACTCTTAGTTCTAAAATCACCTAATATTAAACCTTTGCTTCTAGGGTTTTCTTTGTGAACTCTTTTTCTCACTGTCATTCTCTCTCTTTCTCTATAGTATTTTAGTTCTAAAATCACCTAATATTAAACCTTTGCTTCTAGGGTTTTCTTTGTGAACTCTTTTTCTCACTGTCATTCTCTCTCTTTCCCTATAGTATTTGAGTGAACTCATACTCACTCCAAACCTTCTCCTATCACCAAAATACACCCCCGGAAAAGGATCTTTTGGGTGTCCCTGCACCTTAAAAGAGCTCCACCATAGCACCTAAAACACTGGATTGCATTTATTTTACATTCATTTGCTCCCAGAATCAAAACCTACCTGAGGGCAGAGACCATTTCTTATTTATCTTTGAACCTCCAGCACCCAGGACCTGGCTAGAGTCTTCCTCTAAAAACATTTAATAAAGGAAAATACAGAGGAAAAAGGAAGACAGGCAGGCTGCCAAGCTGTCCGGATTACAACGTTATTTATCTATCCTCGGTGTATTTGCATTTTGACAGAGGACATGGCTTGAAGCCAAGCAATGAAGCTATGCTGGTGAGGTTTCAACATCAGGAAGCAAGTGAGGGACATTTTGTGAGAAAGATCTTTCTAGCACCGTTCAAATTCTAAATTCACAAAAAATTGTCTGTCTCACTTAATTTTCAGGTCAGTCCTGAAGCTGAGAAGGGTAATGTGCCTATTACATTTCTATGAGAATAAGGACTACCCTTCAGGGCTTAAAAGGAAATAGGGGGAGAAAAGCTAAATATATCCAAATTAGCAAGTGGGGCAACGTTAGCATGAAAACCAAATGATGAGTATTTGAAAATTTATCTCAAAGAAGAAACCAGAAAAAATACTGAATGGAAGTAAAGCTTTCCCCAAATTTGGATTCATTTGGGGTTACCTTTAGGGGGCAGCATAACATGGTGTTAAGAGCCACTGGTATCAAACTCCTTGAGTTTGAATCCTGTCTCCACTTGTCTCTGGCAGCATGATCTTGGGCAATGTTCTTAATAGCTCAAAACTTCAAAGTCTTCTTCCATGAAGTGGAGATGTAAATAGTATCTATCTCATAAGACTTTTGAACTGATTAGATAGTATAATTCAAATAGTAGCTCATTATTTTTTAGAGCTACAATTCATCCCTTCATTTATCCAGCAGTTTCTGTATGTAAGTCATTAACTTATTCTTTCTAAAATATTCTGACCCCAAAATTAAATGGTCTGTCACAGAAAGCTCATCTGATGTGTCTGAACATTAGTTTCAATACAATATTATACCCCCTACATACTTTTCTTTAAAACCTGTTATATACCTGGCACTGTCTGTAAACTGTGGGAAAGACGAGAGAGGGAGAAGACTCTGTCCCAGCTCTCTCGGAGCTTAGAAGCTTGTTGGAAAGGTATTAACTAGAGGTTAATAGATGGTACATCGTTAATTACTCAGAAGAGAAGACTGCAGCCTCAGGGGAGCCCTCCTGATGTGGGCATGGCTGCAGGGGAACGGTGTGCTGTTCTTCCACCAGCATCAGCTCCTCGAGAATGTAGGTTTCAGGAAAGCAGGAGTTTTATCTGTTTTGTTCATTGCTGTATCCCCAGTGCCTGGAACACGGCCTGGCACGTAATAGGTGTTCAATAAATGTTTAAGGAAGGAGAAAGAAAAGACAAAAAGAAGTCTATTGGTTAGTTAGGTTCAGACACGCCTTACAAAGAGAAATTGTGCGATCTTTTTTGTTTTGTATGTGAGTATTTTTCTCCTCCAAGCAGTGTGTTTCTTTGGCTTCCTCTAGCTCCTTTTGACCTCCATCTTCCTTATTGTTTTGTGCTTATCTCTTAAATGTACTTTGAGTTCGTGGGGATTTGTACAAGCATTGCTTGATCCCATGAGGTAGTAGTTTGACTCTTGTTCAGAAAATAGCCTAGAAAAGGATGATCATTCTCAGCAGTTTCCAGCAGGCTTCCTGGTGCTCCACATACGTGTATGTTCAGTAAATATTTCTGACTGAGCCCCAGTAGTTGCGGCACAGGGTGCTGCTTTCCACACGTGGATGAGAATATTAAGTGGAGTCTCTGTCTTTTGTGTTCATACTGATGTATCAGGGATGTGTCACGTTCACTACACATTATATAAAATAGCCACCACGTACCAAATCCTGGGCAGTAAACTAGAATCTCCTCATCCTTTCTGACTTCTCTTTTGGATTTCCAGCAAATTGAACATTTTGATAGAAAGTTGAACTGGAAAGTGTAGCCAAATAGACAAAGAAACATACCCAACAATCTTTTGAGACTCATAATGGAAAATATAGCCCAGATTTAACCAAGAGCACTATAGTTCAATAATTGGTACTACAGTTGTCATTTCTCTGTTGATTATTTTAATTTAAAAAAAAAAAAAAAAGATTGTTGCTGATTTTTTTCCCCCCAGTGGAAACGTTCAGTATTTATTGGGTACTTTTTCCCCCTGCAGAAAGATTTAGATTTCTTTAATAATTTTTTACATTATTTTTTAACGTACTATCCCAGTGAGTTTACCTGGGCTTACCATGTACATCTTAACTTATCAGACTCAGCTACAGATTTATGTTAACTTAATTTCAGTTACATATAGAAACACTACCCTTTTATAACTCTTCCCCTTTCTATAGATAGCTTTATATCTCTACATAGCTCAATACCCTTTTCTGTATACCTTTTTAGGTATTATTCTTTTTTACTTTTTAGCATTTATTATTAGCATATTCATCATTACAAATAGTAATTTTTCTCTATGCCCTTTACCCAACCTATAACTCTCCAAACCCCCTCCCTCCCTCCAAAACGGCCAACAGGTACATGAAGAAATGTTCAATATCACTAGTCATCAGAGAAATGCAAATCAAAACCACATTGATAAAGCATCTTACCCCAGTTAGACTGGTTGTTATTAAAAAGACCAAGAATAACAAATGCTGGCGAGGATGTGGGGAAAGGGGAACTCTTCTACGCTGTTGATGGGACTGTAAATTATTCCAGCCATTATGGAAAACAGTATGGAGGTTCCTCAAACAACTACAGATAGAACTACCATATGATCCAGCAATCCCACTGCTGTGTATATACCCAAAGGAATGGAAATCATCATGTTGAAGAGATACCTGGACTCCCATGTTCACTGCAGCTCCATTTACAATAGCCAAGATGTGGAACCAACCTAAGTATCCATTGACAGATGACTGGATAAGGAAAATATGGTAAATATACACAACAGAATACTTCTTGGCCATAAAAAAGAATGCGATTCTGCCATTTTCAGCAACATGATGAGTCTGGAGACAATTATGTTAAGTTAAATAAGGCAGGCAAAGAGAGAAAAATACTGCATGTTCTCACCCATAACTGGCTGCTGGGAGGGAAGGCAGGAAGGAAGGAAGAAAGAACTACAACATGTTGATGATTCTTAATTTGCTCTTTCTGTGTAATCAACCACAGTTATAAGCGAGCATTCCAAATTGCACTGTATTTCTTGCATAGAGTAAAACATTATGATTCTTAAAATAGAACACCTACTTTTCCTAGTCACGCAATTGCTGAAAAGCTGCCTGCTGAAAAAGGCTACATTTACTATGAACTTTTACTATCAGACAACGGCTACAGTTTCCAAAGAACAGGGCCTGAAAAATCTACCTGACAAAAACCACTGGGCAGCACGGATAGCAAGGGGAAGAGTAAGAGCGTGCTGCATCCAAACTGCAGTGCCTTCAGTGGGATTGTTACTCCATCAAGACACACATGCATATGTAATAGGGCAATTGCTATCCCACAAATTCTTGAGCATTTTTCATTATTTTCCCTTAAAATTTGCACCTGGGAATTAAAGGCTAGTAGTCCTTGGCTTAAGTCTACTGTATAGAAGAAATCTTAAAAATGTAAATGATCTATTAGTCATATTTCTAAAGGGGGAGCTTTGAATTATTCATCTTCAAACGCTTCTGCCAAGACAAAGGTCACTATGCAATTACTGCCCCCATTCACTGGTCCCTGAAGGGGAAAATGACAGTGATGTTCCTGAATCCTTGACCATGATCCGAGATCCTGAGGGATGCCAAGGTCACACATGATGAAGGTCACAGTGGGGTATCTGGGTCCTAAGTCCAGTGCTCTTGCCACTCAATTGCATTGCCCCCATATGAGTTCTCTGTGGTTGCTCTAATAAATTACAACAATTACCAGGTGGCTTAAAACCACAGAAATGTATCCTCTCTCAGTTCTGGAAACCAGAAGTCTGAAATCCTGGTATCACCAGAGCCACATCCTCTCCCCAGGCCCTAGGGAAGGACCTTTGCTTGCGTCTCTCTAATCTCTGCCTCTGGCCATCTGCACATGGCATTCTCTCTTCTGTCTATCTCTTTGCCAAGTTTCTCGTAAAGGACACTTGTCATTGAATTTAGGGCCCACCCAGACATTCCAGAGTAATCTCATCTCTAATTTAATTAAGTCCACTAAAGCTGCTTTTTACAAATAAGGTCACATTCACATGTTCCGGGGGTTACAGTGTGGACATGTCTTTTATTTTGAGTGGGGGTCACCATTCAAGCCATTACAACCTCCCTCTTTTTTCTAAAGTAGTAACCATTATTATCTTCATTTTTAAAAACTCTTTTTGCTTCAGAATGGTTGGTAGTATCTTTTTCTCTTCTTCCTATTTACAAGTCTTGTTGGCGTCAGACCTGTATATCTGGATTTTGAATTCTGGCTCTGTCATTCATTAAAACAATGCGACCTTAGGTAAGCTTCCTATCCATCCCTCTAAGCCTCTGTTTCTTCTAGTCTAAAATGAGAACAATAATTTCTGCTTCACAGGGTGCTTGTGAAAATCCCCATGATATCGCAGGTAAAGCACTTAACAGTGTCTAGGAAGAAGCAGTGCTCAGTAAATGTCAGCTGATTTTAAATTAGAATAATATTCACCAAGACCCATCTATCACTGACAGAATGTATGCATTTGAGGTTTACTGAGGGACACATTTCTGGCCGCCAGAAATTTTTCTGGCACCAACATTCATGAGCAGCCTCATTGTTGAGTGCTGACGCATGGGCGCATGGTCTGCTCAGCACTGGAGGAGAATTCCCTGGATTCTCTGAATTGTTGCTGTCCCAACCCACACCATGGCACTTCAGATCTTCAGCAGAGCACAGAATAAGGAGATGTGCTCGTACCAGAAGGGAGACAAGATTATTCCAGCCACCATGGGACTAGTCCCTTCGGATCTGACCGGCTTGGGGCAGCGCAACTCAGGGTTAGTGACAGTGTGTCTACAATGGGGTTTCTGAACGGGGAGGTGGGGGCAGGTGAGGGGAGGGGTGTCAAGCCCTAGAGAGCTGCAAGGTCTGGGTCAGGCACCCCATTTTACAACCTCCTGGGCCCAGAATTTTGTCCTAAAGCAAAGAACTGGAATACCCAAGCATCAAACCTGAAAAAAAAAGTGCATTTCTTAAGGATATTTGTTTAGTTGTGTTTTTTACAAATGAAGGGCAGCATGAACTTATACTGTATTTACACAGCAGCAATGGGTTGCCAGCCACACCCCCAAAATTTTGCATTTATTATTAGTTCATTTCTTAGCTTAACCTCTCTATGAGGAAATCAGATATCTAAAACTACTCTTCTCTGTCCTTTTCACATGGGACACCCCTACTCCATGCAGACACCATTCTGTTTGGAAGATGGGGATAAGAATTCTAAGTTCATTACACTGATGCTTTCAATGTCTAATCAATCTAGAACTGGAGACAATGATCCTGCATTTATGCCATTTTTTATATGAAGCAACCCTAATATTTAGAACAGCCAAATCAAGGTAACAGTTTGGAACCACTCACACACACCCTCCCTACTACAAGTCCTAAGTTCAAAGTCATTCTGAACTCATTACAACTATTTGCATTAATATCATTAATTCAACAACCTGAGCAACCCCAGCTGACACAGACCACGGTCCTTTTAATAGTGGCCAGAAATCCAGTCCACTGCCAGGTATGGATGACACAAGGGCACATTTTCTGTACCAGTTCATGTCACTTCATGCTACTGGGTGCAGATGTTCTTTCTTATTGCTTTCATGTATCTCTGCTGGTTACACCTGTGGTCCATGCTCTCTTTTGATGAACAAAAGAATTTTATGTCCGCAGAGATTCTGTTATTCCCTTCCAGGGGCAGGCCCACCTCTCCAGATGAGTACCACTGGGATTTGAACACCAGGGCAAAAAGCCAAGATAATGGCTCAAGCCTTGTGCAAGTCAGTTGTCTTCCCTGTGCTCCGTATGTGCAAATTCAACTCCGTACCTGACCTATGTGCCCCCAAATGGATGCCCTGTGTCAGAAGCTACCCAGGACAAGGGAGAAATGGATAGGGGTAATGGAACCAGCTTCAATGGGACAGGGGAAGCAGAGGGGGTGAGGACTCAAATTGCATTTTCCTTTTACATATGCATATAATTATTCATTTATGATTCAGAATGAAAAAAACGAATTCATTGGAGGATGTCAGTATTTTATTCTATAAATGAACATGTCTATTCAACAAGCCTATTTGAATACCTGCTCTATGTCAGAGTCTATGCTAAGTGATTAGATTCTGTTATATACAAGACCCAGCATGAGCCTTCAATGAAATCATTATAAAGAGACAAGAGGGTAGGGAAGGGAGGAGGAGAGTGAGAGAATTGACCCTCCCTGAGTAGATTAGAAAAGACTTCTAGAGAAAAAATGTCTATGTTGAAATTTAGAGATGAATACCAGTTTGGCATGGAGACAAGGTGGAAAGAGACAGGCAGATGGAGACTACCTGAGCCAAGGTGTGAAGGTGTGAAGGACAGAGTATGTTTAAAGAACAGTATGCAGCTAGGCAGCTAGCTGTTACTGGAGGACACATTCTGCAGGAGTTCATGTCGGGAAATGACAGTGATCACTCTAAGTGTGTGAGGGTTTGGTTATTGTTCCATTTACTTAACAAGTGTTTACTGAGCCCTCACTAAGTAGAGGGATTTACACCAGGAACTAGGAGCTTAGGGTAATAGGGGAAATAAGACATGAATCTACAAAATGACCTTAGAAAGTAACACAATTCCCATGAGGGAGGACATCAGAAGATTATTTCATTCATTCATGTTTAGCAGTAACAATGAATTAAATTCTAAATTAGCACCTACCAACATAAGTGATAAGACATGTTTCTTGTACTTGGGAAGCTGGCAGTCTAAGCAGAATAAACAGACACATAAATAGAACATCATGTTATAATACATTAAATAATTGACATAATTGCATTTATGGGCTGCTCACTAAATTCCAAACACTGATCTAGGTGCTTTATATTAACTTAGTCCATCCTTACACAATATTACTATTGCCTACATTTCACAAATGGCGAAGTGAGGTCCAGAGAGGTTACTTAATTTTTTCAAGCAAAGTCACACAGCTAAGATTAAAATCCAGGAAATTTGACCCCACATTTCAATCACCACACCAGAGAATTACTGAAGCAGGGAAGAGAAACACTATAAGCCAGCCTAGAGGGTACCGGGGAAGACAAATTCCTCTACTCTACTAGTAGTTCTATGTTCTCTGAGGTCTCCAGGGAATGTAAAATAGTTTATAGAATCTTAGGAAACCACCAAACTCATGATACCAGATTACATAACATATATAAGGGCAGGTGAAACAGATGACAGATCCCCAGGGAATATAGATAATTGAATAAAGCTGAGCCCAATTTTACTTATGTATTATCCTTCTCTGCTGCTTAATACTCAGATAATCCATGGGCCTGAGACTCATGCGGTGAGTAGGAGTTAGGCTTGGGGAGGGCAGGCAGGGGGCAAAGCATTCCCGGCTACGGCACTGAGAGGTGAAACCCTATTGTACATGGGGAATTACCATCCATTCCCTGTGTCCAGATAATGAATTGCAAAGTAAGGAATAGCAGGAAGGTAAATGGGCCAGATCATGGAAGGCTTGTGTGTATGCTTCAAAACTGTGTTTATCTGGCACAAGATGAAGAGGCACTGAAGCATGGTAAGTCAGGGAGGAACGAGGTCAGACTTAACTTTTGGATGACTCACATTTGGTGACTGTGTGGGGGATGAAACCAGGAAAGGTCAAGAAACAAGTTAAGAGGTGACTGCATTAATACAGGTGGAAGATGCTGAGGGACTGATCTAGTGGGGACACAGAGGGAGGCACAGACATGAAGAATTACTTCTTTGAGTATCAGGGAAGATTTATTGGAGGAAGCAGCCTTTTATAACTGAAGGTTTGCTTGCTTTTATGCCTACAGCATCTGTCTGCAGAGTCTGAGGCATCCCTATTTCATATATTCAGTAGAAACTCATGGGACATAGGTTATTTACTAATTAGGATTTTCTAACTAACCTGCTCTACAATTCATAAGTAAAATGATCTGGAAAACGTTTTAGCCAAAGGCTGAAAATTGGAAATAATCCTTAAAATATAAAAGTAAAAAAGGCCTATATCAAGGTACTTATAACCTCAAAATTAGTTGTTCTCCAAGTCTAGGTAGTATCTAGGCAGCTGGGTGAAACTACAGACGCCGGGGCCCACCTTAGAGCTGCCAAGTCAGAGTCTCAGGAGTGGGACTCAGGGATGGGTTTTTATAATAAATTCTGCAGGGTTTGAGATGTAGGCAGCAGCATGATGAGCTGACAGGGCATGACCAGGACCCCAACACCAGACATATTGACAAGAAAGAGGGCACGAGATCCCAGAATGCACAATTGAGAGGCAAGAGACTAAAGTGCAGGCAGAAAGAACGTCACTCAAGTGGAAGGTCAGAGCCAGACTTGGCTACAAAGCCTGGTAGGACTTGAGCAGTAGGTAGTTGTTGGGATAGGAAGGAGCAGAAGAAGGACTGGGCTAAGGAGACTTTGGGGGCCCCAAGCATGGCCACTTTGGGGGTGAGGGCACTGCATGGCAACAGAAAAAATCATAATATTCAAAAGGGTGTGACAAACCTGGGCTCTATTTTCCAGGCAATTCCATAGCTATGCTTTTGCTGCTAGGTCAAGACAAAATTTCTCTCTTAATAAAGTAACCTATATGCTCATGACTATTTGTTGGTTTAAAGAAAAAAAAAAAGAATTTAGAGATTACATTGGTCAATAAATAGAAGAAACTGCATCTCCCATCCTTTAGAATAGACCAAAGGAATATTGGAACAGCTCTGGTGGGAAGCTACATGAATCCCTACAATTCAGTGTTATCAGGCAGGTTCCCAGCATGACAGACCCCTTACTGCTTTAGCTCCTTAGAGGTCACTGAGAAAATGCCCAGTGGCTTTGGAGCTGCTCCCCACTGGGTCTGAAACATCAACGATTTATTTTGTGAGCATCTGTGGCACTCAGGCTAGGGCTAATGTCTGGAATCCTGCTCAGAGCGCCAATTGTCTAGCTTTTAATTCTTTTTGTGACACCGATTGTCTAGCTACACGACCACGCTAGTTGTCAGGCTCTTTTACCTGCGGTAATCCTGTACCAACTGGGCCAATCGCCTAGCTAAGGCTGGGTCTGGAGCTCACAGACCCCTCAAGCCTATTCACAGACTGGGTCACAAACCCTTCACGTGCCAGGCTGGGTCCCCAGACCCTTCACACACCAGGCTGGGTCACCAGTCCCCCTACATGCAGGTCTATGAGCTGGGTAATCGGCCAAAAGATCCTTGGAGCCATATGTAGGAAAGCATGGCTGCTCAGGGTGGACACCCAAGGCAGACGCCCGCCCACCTGCTTCACTAAAACTCCTCTCTCTCTCTCTCTTTCTGAAGAACACGAGAACAGCAATAAAACTAAAAAGATACATTGGCGCACATGCACACTAACTACACACACACACACACACACACACACTTTGCTTACAAAGGATGTACTAAAACCACACCCAACTGGACCCGAGGTGAGGGCCCTGACCAAACCATTCTATTTTCCCAACAGCATCCAACAGACAAGAAGTTTCATGAAACAGGGTAGAAAGTAGATAGTCCTATTTGCTAAGCTTTCCCAATACTATTTCTCATTCTTCTCTGGGAAAAATAAAAGTGCTGACTTTAAACAACCAGCCTGGGATCACTAGGGGTGCCAGTGGCCACCGCCATGCATGCTGCTCACCTCCAAGGCAGTGCACATAATTTGCAAGGACCTCTGTGTTTGAGGTCTTTCTCCGAGTACCCTTCTGAGTCAGGACAGGTAGGGTGCATTTGTGCTGACATTTCTAGGTGAGCTCTTCTGCTTTGGATTAGTCAAGATTATAAAAGGTTAATAAGGCTCAAACAGGTGGCAAGAAAATTTGTGGTATGTGTGTCATCCCAGCCCTCCTGTGCCTGGGGCCTAGGGTGGCCTCCAAGCCCTTCCTAAGAGAGCAAGCATCAGGCAGCTAGCAGCCACTTCTGCATGAACAGAGGTCACAATGAACCTGCCTGTGCCTGGCTCTAAGCTTGCTCCTTTCATCTCTTGAGCACAGATTCTATGAGCACAGACGGAGTTCAGTGGTGCTGAACTTACCTGGACTTGACGTGTTCCCCGGGGACCTTCTGGTGTCTGATGGAGCTGCCGATTACCTGTGCCATCCACTCCTGCTGCTGAATCCAGGTCCCGTTCATTCAGCATACTTTCATGACATGCCTGCTATAGGAAGGATATTATCAGAAGCAGGGTGGGATTTTCAAAATATTTCATAACTACTAGAACATATGCACTCACCAGTTAGAACCAAAGTCTTACCATTTAGAATAGGCACCAGCTGTGAATTACTGGAACCACCTGAATACCAGTCTTGGTACTGGACATTCCATGGGCAGAAATGGGTGAGGCATGGGTCTTCCCTCAAATCATCCTCTTGTCAAATAATTTATCCCAGTCTAGGACCTGGGACAGGTGCACAGTGATGGTGACCATCTCAGATCAGAGTGCCCTTTCCAGGCTGGTGGGCACCTTCCCCACCATTGCTTTAAGGCTTATCTCCCACTTCACTCCTGGTCTTCAGCCTCACACTGGTATCTTCCAACTAGGGTGGTACCACGTGGGGCAGACGTGTCGGTGGCAGATTAGTGTCTGACAGACTAAGGCAGCCGTGGGGTAAATATTCTGCATCTCATTTCAGCTGTGAAAGAAAAGAGCAATCGTGATTTCCTTATGATTCTGCAAATAGGTACATTTGAGAGCTAAAAGGAGACTTAAAGTTTATCCATGTTGACAGTTTTTAAACTGGTTTTATTGTTAGCAGAGCACTTTTTAGAAAACACTCCTAACTTGGAAATGCAATGTATCAAACAGATCCAGGTGAAGTCGCAATGCTTGAACTGGGGTGAGTCCCAAAGACTCACCTCCAGGCATCCCCAGAAGCCTTGAACACCTGACAAAACAGTTTGAAAACTACCACACTCGTTCCTCATCTGCATATGTGCAAAGTGAGACCCAGAAAGAAGTGACCCAGTCGTGGTGTCAGCTGGTTTGTGTCACAGGAATGGAATCCAGGCTCCTGACTGCCAATCCGGTGCCCTGCCACCAGCCTGCTGAGTCACCCACTGTAGTCTTACAAAGCTTTCCCAAGGCCCCAAAATTATCTCCAAGTTAGTAAAGCAGAGGAGAGAAATTTGCCTAGGTCCAGGGACCCCAATGTTTGCAGTTCAAATTGGACATAATAACTTACTACCAGGCATTTGAGAGCTACGTGTGGTAAAGCTGATCTATCCCTAAGGGAGATTCTACCTAATCATCCCTTTATGAAGATCAGGAAGGTGGTCAGAATGAGTGAGAGGACAGTTGGTCGGCAGGTGCCTTCCAAGGTTCCCGTGAGAAAGGTGCCTAAAATACATCCTTTGCAGTAAGTGCTGCTCAGGTGATTGCTTCTGTCTGACTGAAGGATCATACAGACTTCTGGTGATTCTAATAGAAAGAGAGATAGACCTGTGAGACATCTACTTTGTATACTGAGTGGTCAGAACATCCCACCTACACCTAAGAGATGATGCCCATCCTTTTCTGGGTAGCATTACAAATGGATGCAAACAGCATCAATAAAAATCAAGGGGCCGGAATCTAATCTCTTTATTTCCTCATCATCTAAAGAATGAGTGACATGTTCCTTCTCAACTCAAAGCAACTCCCAAGGACTGTGTGGATGGTAACCAAGAGCAACAAGTACCAGCATAATGATTGGTGACATGTGTTCCCTATTTCAGGAGCATTCATTTAACCACAACTGGAGATTATTGGGTTGATTCAGTCTCCAATCCCAAGTTTGGTCAGACTATTGAAGTTGCACGTAATGGGATGGTTTATGGTAGACCGGTATAAAAATGAAGGGCTAGTCCTTTCAGCCCCAAGGTTCTAAGATTCTCTGTCTTAAATGAATTACTCAACATCTTTATTACAGTTAATGGATTTCTTCCCAAGTGATGGGGAAAAGGAGGCTAAACAATACTCTTATAAAGAAACAGGACAATATCACCTTAAGGCAGCAAAGAACACCAACATTTAGGTTGCAACATTGTGTCATTCACTCATCTGCAAAAATATAAATATTCATTTTGTGCATTCTCAAGAGAAGGAGAATTAAAGCTTCTGTTTAGCTTATTTTCAAAAAGTAATTTTTGTAAAGCACTCAATGATCTGTCACTAGTTACCCGAAGTAATAATATATTTGCTTTCATTTCGCCCACCAGAATCCAAAAAGCCAAGATGGCCTTTCTCCAAGAGAGGAGCGGTGAGTGTTACATATTGTCATTTCTGTTTTAATGAAGCCTCCTGTAGCTAAGACAGCTAGAAATGGCTGAAGCCCCTCTTCATTCTGCTTCATCTTTACATAAAGGCAGATGGCACATGAAATGTAAATGATGTCATCACATCCTTAGAATTGGCTACAAAACATGCCAAATGGTGCCATTTTGTGCAGAGAAGCAGCACTAATTGCCAATGGTTAATGAGTACTGCAAAAAAACCACAAAGCAATCCTAATATAGTGATGCTTTACAACAGTAAAATTGTAACTTGATATGGCTTAGGAAACAGCTCACTCGATGAAAGAAACTTGCACAAGTGTATGCCCCAGTTTGCAGTCAGTGCTGTGCATATTGGGATCATTGAAAAATTAATGAGATTTTACAGAAACAGACTCCACAAATACTCTTCTATTTCTGGGAAAGCCAGTTGGATTCGTCCCAGAGGGTTTTTAATTCATTTTTGGTTCCGTCAATTATTGAAGAGTTATAAATCTAAATCAGCAGCCCCTGAGTCTTCATTGCCTAGGACAAGGGTGGCCACAGTCAAGCCTCTCCGGGCATGCGGTGGGTAGAGGGAGGGAGTTCACGGTCACAACCTGACTCGTCACTCCTGTTTTCTGGATGAAGGGAAGGGGATGATTTTGTGGTCTCCCTGCAGTACAGGTTGCAGTACCTACACACTGCAGCCAGCAGCAGTGTGGGCAGCTACTGCGCCTCTCTTGGTTAAAAGTCTACCACATGGCCTCTCCAATCAGTTTATCATCAGTTGCTGACATCTGCAGTGGTTCTATGGACACACACACCTTGATATTTTTTAAGTCCAGTAGCTAAGTAGAAAGCCCTCTGAGGTTCCAATCCCAGCTGCTTCACTCACTGCTCCTTGACCTTGGCCAAGTGCATTAGCCTCCCCGAGCTTCAGGTCTTTCCCTGTAAGAGGTGGAAGATAATAGTGCCAGCCTCACAGGGTACTGTGATGAGTAAGTCATATACATGTGGGGCTTACCCCAGAGCTGGACACTCGTTAACACTCCCTCAACATTGGCCATATTACTAATAGTAGTATTTTTAATTAGGGTTTGGATAACTACTTGTTCTCATAGCCAAATGTATGATTGCATTTCACATTATTTTTTCCAAGAAGAAAAAAAATTTTTTTCTTCTTTTTTTGGCGCTGGCCATTACGGGTATCTGAACCGCAACTTTGGTGTCATAAGGCTGCCCTCTCAAAAAGAAAATTTTCATATAGAACATGTGCTAAACATTGCAAGCTGCAAGTCATAAATTGCCAGTAAGATTGTGATGCCATTGTCACCAGGGCTGTTGCTCCTCAGTCAGTCATTCACAGGCTGCTACCCTGGCAGGTCTGAGACAAGACCCACAGTGCAGCCTCTCCTAAGCTCCTTCCTCACATAAATGGAGGCAGGGCCAGTCACCAAGCAGGTCTGAGGTCCCAGGAGAAGGGGCCTCTCCCTTCTCCAGCCCTCCTGAGGGCTCCTCCAGGGCAGGGGAGCTCCAAGGGCTGCCTGGAAGATAAAACGTGCTTTCAGAGAGAAGGACTTAGCTAGGGAAGGGCTCCTGCAAGCTGTTGGGATCAATCCATTCTTTTCCCCACAAAGAAGCAAGTTGCTCCACATGCGTGTGTCAGGAATTGTATGTGCCAAGTACCGGGCTAGAAATCTAAGACGTTACGATGTTCATTATCAGTTCACAAGTGAAAAGGTCAGACAAACATGTAACTTGAGAGAATGTGCTAAATGGTTTGCACTACGTTGGGTGGGGGAGAGAGCAGAGGCGAAGATCCGCAAAGAAAAAATGATTAGAGGAATGACAAAATGTTTTTAGCAGATGTTCTCAGCAGTTCTCATTCATTTCTTGCAGCCTCACTTTCACACGGACCAAGTATCTGGTCCCCTTACCATCAGCACATCTTCCTCCTTCAACCTCTTAGCCTTATTTATCAAGTAATTCATATCCATGTAAATGACAATCCACGTCAATATAACCAACACTCCTAAGTTGTATTTTCCCAATCTATTACAGACGTTTCCTTTTCTTCCCTTTCTTCCTTCCCTCCTTCCTTTCTTCTCACCCATCAATAACAATATTAGTACTAAGAGCTAACACATATATAATGTTTACCACATCACCAGGCACTGTTTCTGTTTACATGTGTCCTTGTTTATGTTTGTCATAGTTTGTGTTATGTGAATTCATAAATTGTCACAACAATCCAACAAGGTAGATAACATTATCACCCCTGTCTTGCAAATGGGGAAAGGAGTGGAGAGAAGTTGAGCAGTCTGCCTGAGATCACACAGCTCATAAGCAGCAGAGCAGGGATTTGTCTCCAGCAGTCCCAGTCTGGCCCTGGGTCTGTTCTAGCTCCACCTTGCACTGCTCCTCCAAGTGAGGGGTCCCCGTAAGCAGACCTGGATGCTCCTCCCTTCTTTCTCTCATCAGAGATCTCAAAGACTCTGTCCACTCTCACCAATTCAATGCCATCTCTTTGTCATCCACTCTAAAATGTACACATTTAGTCAATCTTCAATTTCAATCCAGTTGCATGTCACCAGTGCCTGCTGCAAATTTCCATTCCACCTACGTCTTATTACTAAGTTGGAGACCCCAGAATTAACCGTGGCTTCTCAGTTTTCTTCATCCGCCAGATTCTCTCCAATCCCCTTCAAATGCTTCTCATTGCCTCTCCTAACCAATGCCACCATAGCAGAAGCAATGAAGCTCTAAATGGGTCTGTTACTCTGAAGAGTTCATGTGACCACCGGAGAGAACTGTCTCTCCCCTCTCACTGGAATATCCACCTAGCTGTTCAGCCAGGAGGTGGGTCAAACCCATGGAAAACCACAGTGAGTGCCCTTCAAAATATGGGGCTGGCACCAACTTTCCCACAACTCCAACCCTGCTTCCGTTGTCTCTGCTTCTTTCTTTTCCAACCAGCTGCTGGTTTTTTTTATTTACAAAACATGCAGTCACTATGGTTTCAGACATCACCAAGAGGCATATGTCCCATTTGCTGTAGGAGGTCCCCAACTGGCTCCAAGATCCCTTTGCTACTATGGAGGCTAACATGTCTAACCCTACCAGAGAAGCCAGCCACAGCCCTTTACTATATTCTCAAATATTATAGGACCTCCCTCCAGACACACAGGGAGCCCCCTACCCACAACAGCAGATAACCTGTGCCTTCTCTTGCTCATTAACATAAAGTTGATTAACTTCCACCACAACACGGTTCAGATCTATGCCAGCATCATGTGCCCTGAGGCGATAGAACAAGTTGAAAAATTATTTGTGATAAACATTCATTTGAAATGCAGCCAATTTGACGTTAGAAAGCCTTACATACTATTATTTTATAGCGTCTTCCTGGTTTGGTTGGTAAAATGAACCCTCTAAGTGGGCAATTCATTATGTTGTAATAGAATACTGAATATATCAAAAAGTCCACAATATATTAAGTTTAAAAAGTTACAAAAGGATGTGTAAATATAACACCATTTAAAAATTAATTATGACTATGATCAGAAAAATGTTTTCAATGGTTATCTGAGGGTGGGGATTATTGGATTTTTCATTGTGTTTTTGTTTCTCAAGCTTTCTGCAATAATCATATTAATTATCTTTGTAATCAGATTTTTAAAACAAATGTATTATGAATAAGGATTATAACAAAAATAATTGGGAGGGTTCATTATGAGGAAACTAAAATTTCTGACATGTTCTGGTACTCCTTAGCAGGGAATTACTGTGTTGGGCAAGTTCCTTTAACACTCTGGGCTTTAGCTAGTCATCTGCTAAATGAGAGGTTGAGCTAATACATCCAAGGCATCTTCTGATGCTAAAGTCCTGTGGTCCAGAGTTTGGAAAAGTTAAAGCTGTGAAGGATGTCATGTTACCCCACAGGGTGGAATCAAACTTGTCCACCTATTTGCTATAGGCCTACTCCGTGCTTAGATTTTTTTTCATTAGTAAAATGAGAGGTTTGGACCAGACATTCTCATGGGCCTCTGTCCTCCAAGTCCAACATTCTGTGGTCCTGTGAGTCAGACTATGGCTCAGAAATGGTTTTGGAATTGTTAGTGGTTAAGGACAAAGTATGTGTTCTGTTGTCACGAATTTTAGAGAATGAGCAAAAGATGCTAAAGCTACTGAAGTTGTTTCATTAAAGAATTCATGTTTGAAAATCCTGTTTCTAACAATCTTTAAGCAGGGCAAAGACAAACACAAGCACATATCTGATCTGGAAAACTGCCTCTCCTCCATGAAGATTACAGATTTCAGGGGCTACGAGTTCTACAGCCTTAAGGTATCTCACAAATTGTTTACTGTGTGGCTTGTGTACTGTGTGGCGTGGCTTTTTCTTTTCTTTTCTTTTTGATCATTATTTTAAATTGTCACATTATTGCCTAGTTCATAATAATAGCAAGGGGCAGGGGGGATCCAGGGCCTGGTCTGCTCTAAGACACCGAAACCTGGGGAAAGACATTTTATCTTAAAGTCATGAATATGAGAACACTGTGTAGATCACATAGCCTGTAGAAATGTTAACATAGTTCTTGCTACTATTCTCCTCTCTGGGCCTCCATTTTTATATTTGTCTTGGATAAAACCGTCTCTAAAGGTCTTTTTAAGCTCTACAATATGAGTTCATGATTCTTCAATAGTTAATTTTAATAAGCTTTGCCAGTTGAACCTGGAATCAGATTTCCCAGTTCTGGGTTTGGGTACTTGAAGGCTTTTTTGCAATAAACTCAAAAGTACTTATTAAATTCTCAAGCATAATTCAAAACAATAGCAATTTGAATTTCTTTTCATTTTACACTAAAAATAACATGCATTGTTCATCCCATGCTTTGCACTGGGAGAAACTGGCATCCCAGAGCCACACGGAGAGAAGCTGTGGTTTGGGCAGCTTGAGAAGCCACTGTTGGAGGAACACCATGATTTCAGTGACTGCTTATTCCTGCAGTACTGCAGGCTAAAGCAAAGCATGGACAGGTCAACCCACTGAGGTGGAAACATTTTATTCTCTCTTTCCTCCCCACGTACAGGATAAGACCTGGAATGAAGTCATGGAAAAACATCAAAAACTTCCCACCGACCAATTAGACTGGAGAAAGCAGCAAGAGGCCGTGTGGGAACTTTTCGCCAGTGAATGCACTTATTTCTTGGATCATTTATTAGTTCTTAAGATGGTAATGCTGGGTTTAATTTGTGTAATAGATGGAAAATATTAACTTGGGGCTTTGGGGACTTGTTTTCCTCTTCTATACTAAAAAAAGAAAGGGGGGTTTTCTTTCCCTTTTAGGAGATCTTAAAGAAAATTCTACTTACTATTTTTGTTTATTTACTACTGGTTATCTCTTCATCCTTTTCTCAAAAGAACATTCTTTTCTCAAAATTATTCTCAGGATTGCATGAGACTTCTAAGTAAAGTAGTCCAGCTTCTCGTGTCATGTCTGGATCTCTTCTGCCTTATTCTCACTTGTGTTTACACACTCCTAGAGTCAGGGGGCTCACACCCTCCCTCAAGGCAGTCCATTTTATATTTGGTCAGCTTCCTCATTTGGAGCTCTTGCTTCCTCCTGAACAGTGCCAGGTGAATGCTTTTATCAGCTGCAGGTCCACAGTTGCAGATTCCCATGGTTACTGTCCACATGTAATACAGTGCAGTTGGATAGCCTCCTGAGGTCTTCTATGTACATGGCACCCCTGAGCTTGAACATTGCTGTAACTCTGATCTGGTAAGGCTCAGGGCAGAGAATTCCTTATAGAAGAACTGCAGGGCGTGGGGGGTAAAGGAGCAACTTCCTTCCAAGCCCACAGGGAGGATGGAGCCACATGGCTCCAAGGTGGACTCCGCCCATAGCACTTTTGAATCCTGGTAACTATCTTACACAGCTAAAAATCACTGTGTTAGGAGACTGAGTTCAAGCCCCAGATCTGCCTCTGACTTGCCATGTGACCTTAGGAAAGTCTAGTACTCCATATCCTAAACCAGGAGATGCCAAATGGTTTCTGTAAAGGTCCAGATAGTAAATATTTTAGGCTTTGCAAGCTATATTGTCTTCTTTGCAACTACTAAACTCTGCCATTGCAGTGCAAAAGCAGTCATAGACAATATGTAAAGGAATGTCATGGCTGTGTCACAATAAAACATTACTTACGAAAACAGGTGGCAGGCCAGATTTAGCGCCTAGGCTATGGTTTAACAATCCCTGTCCTAAGGTATAAGAGGGGAATGATAATACCATCTCTGGCTATCTCATAAGATCATTGTGATGATCTAATTTGCTTTCTTTGGAATCTATCAAGTGTTATACAAATGTTAATTATTTTCTGTAAGTAAGATTTAGTGTCAGTCACATCATTAAATACTCGGCAAAATTTAAACTACAAAGATTCTTTATGAGAAAATTGAGACTTAGAGATCATATCGGTTAGGATGCTTTCAAGAGCAAGTAACGGAAATCTAGCTTAAATACTACAGGATTTTATTGGCTCATGTAACTAACTGTAAAGTACGGAGGTGGGAGAGAATTCAAGTTTGGTTTAATCAATGGAGGTCAAAACCAAGGACAGAATTTCTTTCCATCTCTCATCTCTGCTTTCATGGCATTAGCCTCATCCTGTGGCTGGTTCCTCTTGTAGTCATAAAATGGTTTCTGTCCTTGAGCCCATGGAGAGAGAGGAAGAGAAAGAGACAGAGAACTCAGCATTGGCTGAAGGCAATCAAGGCCCACCCCAGGCAGTAGAGTCAGCTTGCCACATGGTACATGCGCAGCATGGGGAAAACTAGACACTGAGGTGAAAACCAGGCTCTGTCAGGCACAGGGAGCCCTGAAGCTGGGTGGTAACCAGCAAATGTCCACAGCAGAGCACTACCCCCAAACATACCACCTCCCTTGCCCTAATGAACAGCACAGAACTTTCTATCCCACTGTAAGCTGCCCAAGCTTTGCAAATTAGCACTTTGTGTTTAAGAAAAGCCCAATGTGAGTTTATTTTCAAATACCCCAGTGTATTTAAAGTATATATGTGCCTCTCTTTATACAAGGAGTATGAGTTTCCCAAAGTTGCTTATGAATTGAAAATTTGTAACTAATATAGTAAAATAAATATACTAGAGGACTCGGTATTTTTTTTTTTTAATGATAAAAATTTTTGCAAAGCAAAGTATCTTATGGCAGAAAGAATATTTCTTCTAAATTGTCCCAATTTATATCTAGTAATGAGTTCTGTTTCTTACAATTATCTGTTTTAAATGCTTGGATATTGACAGATAACCAGGCAAACAATACTATATGTATTTGGGAAGCTCTCATTTAGTGATTTTCAACATGTGCCCTCTAGACCAGGGGCATCGGGATCACTTGGGGACTTGTTAGAAATGCACATTCTCAGACCTCATCACAGAACTGTTGAATCAGAAACTCTGGGGGTGGAGCCCAGCTAGCTCCAGTTTAACAAGGCCTCCAGGTAATTCTGACCCAAGTTCAATAACCACTCTGCACTAATTAAATAATACAGGAATGGGAATTGGAGAAGGTTAGCCATCTAAAGCCCAGTCTTTTCACATCTAAAATTCTTGAAATAATTGGTCCCTTTATCATTTTGAATGCTTCCCATGTTATATATACAAAGTATTCCTATTTCAATAAATTCATCTCTTTTCTGTTTTTAAAAGGAAAGGCAGATAATCTGTAAGTGAGGATCTCAGTTGTGCTTTCCTGACTTGCTATGTAGTTCCCCGTCATATGAAATCATCACATCAAATAAAAATAATAGGAAGACTCCCCTGAGGTATTCATTAGTACTTAACACCTTTACCCAAATCAAAACATTTTACCAGTTATCAGATATTGGCTCATTAATTCTCTCTTTTTAATTCCCTGAAAGTGAAGGGCATTTGGGTCTTTTGCAGAGGAAGAAATATATGACAGCACAGCACGAACGTTGTTTTGTTCTCAAGTTAGTGCTGTTGGCAAGAAGAGAGCCTTCAGGATTTCTTTGGCACCAAAAAGCAGAGAAAGCCCATTTGGACAGATTATGTTCAACAGGAATGTTGTTAGGGCTCACATAGGCAACAACAACTTCATACTGAAGAGCACATTTCCAGTATGTTCTATAAAGCTTAAATGTCATCATTTCTACTGAGTAAAATACTTAAACCTTGAGAATACTGATTTCTTCCTTGTTTTGTAAAGTTATACCCAGTAGGTTTGTGTTTAATGTTCTTGCAAAGGGCATGTTTCAAAATTTAAAAAAAAACAAAAACAGAAAGTAATCTGCATTTTTTTTTAAAGATCTTTATGAATACACTAAAATATCTACAGACGCATGAATATCTCCTGGATGTGGATTTATGGAGACTTTTTGCAAACCTGGAGGAGTTAACTCAGGTGAGCTGAAATAGGAAAATGCCAGTAGCTGTGTTTAAAATTCATCAGAGGATCATGAAAATTCATGCTTGGTCTATGTCTATGACTTACATTCCATATTGAAATATGGAATATAAAATATAATTTATTCCAGATTGCATCCCCACACAATCTTATGATGAGGAGTTCTGGTTAATAAGAAAGAAGTCTAAACATCTACTGAAATCTTTCCTATAGATTGTAGATACCAGTTGACCTTAATTTTTCATTTTTCTGTGGCTGTTTAAGAAAGTAGACATATTCTGTATTCCCAAGATCTCTATCATCTTCACAAGTGTTTGTTTTCAAATGAATGTCCTTTTCTGACATATTTAATAAATCAATAATATCTTTCCTCTTGAAAGGAAGGGAAAAGAAAGAGCAACAAGAATTTATTTATAACAAAAATTGACAAGAAAATATATATCGGAGCATGGGGAAAAATTAACCTTTGAATTTTGCTAAGAGATAAATTGGAAATGGGAAACATCTGTAAGAATGATATTCGAAGTTCAACAAATTGTTTTGTTCCTTATCCCAGGTGTGTGCCTACTCTTGTTTTCTTTCTCTCTGGCCCTAGACAAGCCTCGGTTTCAGCAACAGTCTTTTTGGCATCATCAAGGGTTATGTAGATGCTCCTGAGACTTCGCCATCAATGGATTTTATTTCCGTGCTCACAAAGGTAAAATCCTTCTGGGACGTCTCAGCTTCATGCAATAAACTCACCCACCTCCCAGGACAGTTGTTTATACCTACTTGATCTTTTTCATTCTTGGGAAAGTTCTACCACCACTCTCCCACAAAGGAATCATCTCTTTCTCTGCCAATCAACATTTTCAAAAATAACTTGAGATTCTTTTTGCCCATTGCCACATCTCCTGTGTGGGTTTTATTAACACAAAAATCTGCATGCATGGAAAAGTCATTTCCTAGTCTGCTTTTTAAATGACTTCAATTTAAAGCAATATTCATGGCAATCGTTTAGTGTATGCTAATTACACAGTTCAGTTGTTCTTCTAACAAAAGCACCAGCCTCTCAGAAAGGAACAAAATAAACCTTCGAATCCATCAACACCCTTGATAATATTCCTGTGTGTGAAACGAGGAGAAAAGAGAAAAATCTATAGCCCTGGTTTGATAAAAGCTCTTTATTTCTTGAGGAAACATTTGAACCATCTTCACCTCCACTATTTTTTTTAATTTGAGCTTTATCATCCAGTACTTATCGAAGTCTCATTTAGCAGGTTTTGAATCCTTACACTCCATTAAAAAAAAGCAACATGTAAAGTGAGACTGATTGAGCACTTGCTAAGTGCTCTGTGTAGGGCTTTCCCTGTACACAATAATGTGCAAAATTAGACAAGGCCCCTGCTCTTCAGGAAGTTTCAGTCTATCAGGGGAAGTAATCCAATAATGATACTAATAATTACATAATAAACGAGATAAATGCTGGGGGGTGGGGACAAGGAACATAGACAATATGAGCATCCAATAAAAGAAACTTAGGTTGGGGTAGATAGTGGGGTAGTCATGGGTAGGAAATGCTTCCTGGGGAGATGATGCTTGAGGTGAGATATGAAGAAGGAGGAGTTTGAACAGGGCAAAAATCAGCAGGAAATTAGGCATAAAGTAGGGAGATCCTTCAGTAAACTTTGAAAACAAATTTAAATAAGAGAAAACAAGAGAAAGAATATAAAGTTTGGGGAATTAGCTAAAATCTCAGGATTCTCAATTCCTTAAGTCAATTAAATTTTTTAATTTAGTTTTTTAGAAAATAGTCTGGGAAATAGCTTCTCATCAAAACACTAAGTGCACTTAGAGCCTACTAAAAGATGGGATATTAATAGACTCTTCACTAAAGATCTATAATAAACCCACATTTGCATGCTCCATGTGACGTTGTAGACACACAAGGATGAGTTATAAAAATGTTTCCTAAGTTTAAAAGTTTCTACATCAGTCAGATTAGATTCAGCTGTGCCACATAACAAATGACCCCTGAATCTGAGTGGTTTTGTTCCCACCTCACTTATGCTCTGCTTCCACTGTGTTGTTGTCCTGATTCTGGGCCCCATGCTGATGGAGCAGTCACCTTCAGGAATGTCACCACCTGCCATGGCAAAGGCATAAGAGACTGGCAAAGCACTCACTGGCTCTTCAAATTTGTGTCTGAAGCAACATATGGCATGTCTGTTCACATTTCATTGGCCAAAGAAAAGTCACATGGCCAAGCTTACCTTCAGTAGAGTGGGTACATATAATCCTCCCCAGGAAGGAGAAATAAATGAACAGTAAACAGTCTGTCTACAACAGAGTCTCACAAGAAACTCACCAGCAGGAAGATTGGGACATCTTGTTATTCACATGTGAGCCATCTGAGGAAGTCATTGAGATGTGCACTGAGGCTTGGAGAGTTTCAATAATTTGGCTAATCTCACACAGCTGACAGCATGTGGGAACTGGATTTCTAAGACTGACCATTATTAACTCAATGTGGACTTCATAACAACTTCCCAGTTATGGCGTTTCTCAAGCATCTCAGTGCACCATGAGAATACCTTCTTTTTATCTTCAAGTTCTCTTTGCTGCACAGCTACCAACACCCTCCCCCCTAAAAAATAAATACACATCATCTTCTTTCAAAGTACTTCTTGCTGAAGCCAAAACTTGACATTGCTCCCCATAGTGTTTTGTCCTCTGAGGTCCTACAACAAAATATTTTTCTAGGTTTTTGTTATCTCTGGCTTTATTACTGCCATTTTATATATTGGCTTTTTAGCCTGGGTCTGCTTTCTCCACTCACTGTAGTTGCAACCTTACCAGCAAGTGTGTCTTTCTTATCTGATGCTACCACATTGTGATACTATTGGAAATTCCTTAATGTGACCCATGACTCATAATGTTAATCAGTAAGTCTATCAATGGGCACACAGGCTTAGCAACATGGCAGACAATGTGGAATCCTGAAGACAGTGCCTGAAATCAGGAGTCAGAAGTATTGTTGAAGAGAAGAGAATAACTTCACGGAGATGATGGCATATCGTGCGGTGTGCTCAGTTCGACCATTATATATATGAATGTATATATAAAAATTGAAATTTCCCTTATTCTAAAATGAATTTGAGGTGACTTATAATGTAGTCATTATAGCGAGTTTAAGACATTCAATCAGAATAATGAAGAAACAGGAAAGGTAAACATTAGATTGGGTAAGAAACAAAACACATGCTACTAAATACAGTAGAAACTACAGTAAAAACTTGGTAGAGTTGTCCCAAATTTCTACATTTCTAGAAACTAGCAGAATTAAATTATTATTTTTTTTATCTCCTTCCTTAAATGTATGGATATTTTGGAGGAATATTAAATGAAAAGATAAATGTCGTTTTCAATCACTTACTACCATGACAAACTGGACATCCCCCGACATGGTCACCAAAATGAAAGGCAGCATTTGTTATCAGGTACCATGCAGGGGGTGTGGGGCTCCCCGAAGCATAAACAGAAGAAAAGGGTGAATTAAGTCAAGACACTCTTAAAAGAATTTTCTTTAAGTATAGGGGGACAAAGACTATTGAGTAGAGAACTGTTTCTTAGGGGAATTCCATATTTTTCTACAAGAATGTTTATTGTGGAGATTACATGTTTATATCACACAGTCGCAGTACCTGTTTGATCATGGCGGCCCCTCCATTTATTTTCTGTTTTAGTTAATGACAAAAGTGGCTCAGTGCGCCTTTAACTTCTGTTCATTCTCCTCGTGCTCTTTCCCTCTTGCAGTATTTCCGAGGGAGCCTCTGTCAGAGCCACCAGACCTACTGCCTGAATTATTCAGCCGCTGTCTTCTATCTCGAGAGCCTGAGGCAGAGAGATGACTTTGGAATTTATTTAAAAGTAAAGTACCATTTTCTTTTCTTTTATAGTTCTCCTGAGACTCTTTGGGTATAAAACATAATGGGAATTATACCCAAATTAACTGGGAAAGAAGAAAAATAAATGATCAACAATAAATTTTAACTACAAGTCTGCTTTCCTCATAAATACATCATCATCCACTCACACGTAGGAATGTTAAATGGTGCACATCTGGAAACATTACATTATCTAACATCCCTCCTGAAATGTTGGCTGGGGCTTAAAAATGTTTTATTGGTTCATTGGTTTGTTTGTGGTAGAAATTGGTACATTGTAAGGATAAAATTAGAATAAGAACCTAAGCTTTGTTTGTGACTAGAAGTTTGGCTCTGATGGGATTTGGCCACAGCAAGGTCCTGTTGCACAAAAACTTGGAGCACCATTTACATTGTATTTTATATGGATGGTGCCCCCTAGATTAGATCATAGACCACAATGTAAATGTTGCCCTGCATTTGGGCAACATGGTGGCTCTGGGTCTCAAAGCATTAGAACAAGGAATCCTTGCTGAAGTCCTTCAGCATTTGCAGATAAGTAAACCTGGAACCAATTTTCCTTGACTTCCCTAGCTCCTCTGACCCCTCCTTTGACATTTCTTTAGTCTGAACTGTACTTTTTTGATAGCATGCCAGAGCCCTTTTGTATGATGCAGAGAAAATGACCCAAGCCTTTCCAGAAAACCAGCTCTTCCCTGCAGCTGCAAGCAGCCCCTGCCAAAGCATACCTCAAAGGCTTGGGAGGAAAAGCTTCCATGGTTCCCAATGACTCTGCTGTGAATCAGTGAGCCTTTGCCATGGCCTCATTGTGCCAGGAAGCCTGGGTGTGGTGTGGATGAGACAAGAGAAATGGTCTTAGGGAAGAGACTCGGCCCTATTTTGCAGCTTCAACCTTTAAATGTTTTCTTTGCTACTCGAACTGAAAACTGAAAGCTAATTAGATTTCCAGATGCATAAATAATCATGTTGCAAGCATTTTCCATGGACCCTGATGGATTATTCTCTTAGCTAGGTCCCCAAATTGGGGAGAATCCAGGTCCATTTCTCTCTCTTTCAAGCTAAGGGAGAGATTAATTTAACAAGGTCCAGCCACCATTTTCAAATAACTGTGGAAATTCCCATATCAATCGTGACATAGAAGGGTGGTTTACACTAATATATAAAATATACATAGCATCCGAAAATATCCAGGGAAAGGGAGCAGAAATACAATGCTGTTGTGATAACACATGAGGCACATGATGCTTTTATAAAGCATAATGCTGTACCAGGTACCCCCCACCCAAAAACATGGTCAAGCTTTGGACAAGGGCAAATTGCTAATCAGGAGGCTAGGACATAAAAGGGGAGAAAGTGGAGGGGAGAAGAAGAGAAAGAGCTCTGCCTTTCCAAAGAAGAGAATAGAGTGAGCAAAGTAGTAGTGGATTGTGGGCTGTGTATTTGACCCCTCTCCACAACCCAAAATCTTCAGTAAAATAGATATGCACACTCACAAAACATTTGGCATAAGTGGGTTTACAGTGAAAACTAACAGAGGAAGCCAACCAAGGGCCCATGATTGGTCCATGCTACTCAGGGAAGAAACAGTGTGTATGAAAACAGAAGTCCAGGAGCCAAAGGAAGCCCTTAGAATCTCAGTCTCTGTAAGTTTGTGAATATCGAGGGGAGGACTTCAGACTTCCGTGGGCCATTGGATTAGTGGGGATTTGAGCCAATTGTACCCAGATCTCCAAAATGCAAGAGCTGACATTTGGGCATAAAGACATCTTTGGGGAAGCAGAGGAACCCTCTTGGAGTGTGCCTGGCCCTTCTGGGGTTGACCCTGAAGGGTCTGGGTCATGAGGCAAAGGGGTCAACCTGGGCCTGGACTGAGAATGAAAGGTAGAAAAGGGGGGCTAGCCTGCAGCAAGAAAGAGTGTAAGGGCAGGATCCTTGTCAGTCGATTCGGGCTGCTATAAAAAGTACCACAGATGGGGTGACTTATAAGCAACAGAAATGTATTTCTCACAGTTCTAGAGGCTGGAAGTCTGAGATCAGGGTGCCAGCATGGTTGGGGGCTGGTGAGGGCCCTCTTCTGGGTTACAGACTGTTTTCTCGTTGTACCCTCACATGGCAGAAAGAGAGTAAGAGAGCTCTCTGGAGTCTCTTTATTAAAGACACTAATACCATTTGTGAGGCTTCACCCTCGTGACCTAACACCTCCCAAAGTCTCCACCTCCTAATACCGTTCCACTGAGGGTTAGGATTTTATCATATGGATTTGGAGGGAAACAAACTTTCAGTTTGCATCCATCCCTCTATAGCTGAACTCAGGATGAGTTTGGTGTGAGTGGGAGGTAAGAGAAGAGCCCCTCCTAATAGCAACCCACCTCCATGCCTCATGTGTCCCCTGCATAAAAGCCGGGGTTCCTCAGGATCTAGGAAGTGTCACAGTCAAAGAAACAGCCCAGCAAATAAAACAAGCCTGCAAGCTATTCTCATGCTTACTTGCGTCTCTCAAATACCATTTATGCAACTCTGGTGTATAACCCGTAGCAATATTTACTAAAATGTCTTTTCCTGTTTCCCCAGCACTTGTGTACCCTAGAACTGCCTCTTTCTCCGATCCCCAATGCCAAACTTGCCCTATTCAAAATGGTCTGTCTTTATCCCTCTGTATCATGTACACCAACTTAACCTCTTCAACTTCTATTTCATTTTTTTCTTCATTTTTGGTCATTACTCTGATTCTTTCCCACAAAAGGGAGTCAAGAAACTGACCTGCCAAGTACAAATCTTCCCTTTTCCCTTCTCCCTCCAGTCTTGGTCCTCAGTTCTCCTAACTTTGCATCACAACGAGGATGGGAACAGAGCTGGTGAAACCAGAGATCTCCCCTTCCTGAGGGCCAGGAAGGGGAAGCCAAATGGCAAAGCTGAACTCTCAAATGAGAAGGATAAACAAGGATCGAACTCGTATCCTAATACATCTCATCACTACCACTTACAGAACGTGCATTTTTTAGGGTATTTAATGAATTACAAAGTGGTGTTATAGACGGCTGCCTTTGTTGCTATTTCTGGGAAGGCAAAACATCTGAAGAAGAATTCATTTCTTTGACTTGAAAAGTAACAATGTTAGTAATATTCAGTAATACTTCTTAATCACATCTAAGAACCCAATTGTAGACTGGTAGATGCATGCTAAAGATAATTTAATAGGGAATTTTCACAGTCAAAGTCTAATCCCTGGCTTATAAATTTTCACAGCAGGCTCACAGGTGCATCCTGTCATTGCTGTTTGAAATCTCAAAGAATGTGTCGGGTTCAGGCTTCTTAGTGCCTCGGTAGGAGAGGTGACATTCTGATATGTCTGCTTTTGCTTTCCCCAGTGGTGTGAGCAAAATGAATGGTGCAGACGGCTTCACCTACCTGAGCTACTAGTGGCCCCACTGCACAGGCTGACTCGATATCCCTTGTTGCTGAAGAGCATCTGGAAAAGGAGTACAGATTCCACTGAGAAAATCATGATCTACTCCATCAAGGAAAAGGTGGAAAAGTCAATCCGTAAGTCCCTGAGATAAGTGACCTTATTACACAGTTGGGATCCTCTGGCTCCTAGGAATGATGTGCACTTCCACCCTAGAAGATAATTCCATTGACCTGAGGTCATGGCTCTCGGAAACATGGGTTCGAGTGTGAGCTCATTGTAAATCAAGCACGCAGAACAATGGGCTCCGGTCACATCCTGGTGGACCCATGAGAACTCTAACAGCAAGTTTACACAGGACGTGACTCTCTCTCCAAGGGTTTCAGAAATGATTTCAGGCAGGAAAAGTTCAGCTTCCCAGATGATTGAAAATACTTTGTTTTTAACATTTATATTAAACCCACGCACAGAGCAAATGAGAGTAAACACCACCGGGATCCTATCCAGAGGATAAATTACTATTTATCATTTTCTAGGTCACTGAAATCCAGGGCCAATATAAAAATAATACCAACTGCACTCTTTAGAACTGAAATTTAGGGATGGAAACAGAGTAAGTCCTATAATGACTTAATTTTATGTGTGTAGCTTGGTATAATTGAAATTTAAATAAAGAGGTCCATGATACATGCCCATAAACCAAGACTTCCTGGGAGACATGAAAAAAGGGAACAACTCACATTAATGATTATCAGCAATACAGAAATGGTATATATTTTCTTTTGCAATTTTAAAAGTAAAATGTACATTTATTTGAGTGTTTCTTTCCTCTTTTTCAATTTTTTATTCAAATCCTAAAATGACCTAAGGAACTAGAATTACATATATCAAGCAAATAAGACAAAAATTTAATTAAAGACAGACTTTTTAAAGCTTTGAAAATAATTTTAAGGATTATTACTCATTTGGATAAGCTTGTGAGGAAGATAATTACAAATCCTCTGGAGATTTTTCGATAAAAGATGAATTCTCATTGTGGAGGGAAGAGATCTATATGGACTTCTTTTAAGTCTATTACCTTAAAGATGATGGATTCTCAAGAATCACCATGTGGTACTGTGTTTCTGTGGCTTCCCCCCACCACCACCACCACGTTTTCAAGAATCATTTCAAAACCTCAATAACAACATGTTATTAGAAAATGTTGGAAAATTAATACAAACCTTCAAAGGAGAAATTGAGGTCTTACCAAAAAAGAAATAATCATCCTTATCATGAAGCAAATGTAAGTTTTATGATTAGGACACAAAGAAATGTTTGTCATTGTTAGTCTAATATTTTTTTCTTCCTCTAATGACAGGCTGTGTGGTGTAGGAAATAAGAGAAAACTACCAAGGGCATTATTAGTATTATTGAAATAAAAATGCAAGATAGATTTTCAACTTATTTAATTAAATTAAATTAGTTAAGCTTCATTTTTCTCTACAAGAGGCTGATTTCAAATCAGTGCATTTTCTAAACCATTTGAACAGTAAACAATATGTTAAATGAACCTAAAATATGGTTTGGCTCCAGGGGCAGTCAGTGTAACTAAATGATTACTGTGTGCGTTGGTTAAAATTTATGCTACAATGTCACATACATTTGAAAAATATATTGGATGTGTCTTGTCTTTCAGGGGATCTTGAAGGAAGAGTGAAGTGGCTTGACAATTTCCAAAAATTTAGACATCTACAGGAGATTATAGTGTGGCCTCCACTTTGGGATAGAGATAAAAGATTTTTCATTCCAGAGGTACAAAGAGAATCAATTAGGACTTATACACTCTCCCTTTCCAGAAGTTTAGCATTCAGGTAGAAATACAATAGTTTTAGAGAGTCCCCACCTCTGCTTGAAGACTAAATCTAGTTTTATGAGCAAGAAGTAAAGCCTTCCTGGCATCGTATATGGGAGGCTGACATTATGCCATTCCTGGGATGGTCCTGAGAGCGTTTCCCATTCTTTTCCCATCCCATGTCCATCTACTGATATTTCTAAATGTCATGAACATTCTAGATGGAGTTGATTGCCCCAGTTCTTTAGACATGGTCTCTTCCAATCACTAATAACACCTCTTTTATTTTCTCCCTTGCCTTGCAAGTGCTTGAAACACATTTTTAAAGAACACATGGCAGAAAACATCTTGTCACCAACCAACAGACATCTTCTTTACGAAGGAAAATTAACCCTTGCAGGTAAACAACTGCTTTCTTTAAAAACCTGACATCTTTACTACCTTGTAACTTGTTCAATAAACATTAATGGAAGAGCAGGAGGAATATTGTTTGCCTATGTCCAGGGTGATGGAGAAGTGAATAGAGAGCATCCAGCCAAAACAGACTTGGCAATGTAACTAGCATCGTGCCCTCCGTTTTCTCTCTGTACCATGTATCTATCTGATAGAATTGTTGTTAAAGCTAAGCAACATGAAAAACTTAGCTCAAGGTCTGGGATATAGTTGACACTCAGCCAATGTCAGCTGTTACCATCACCATCATCATTTTACTCCTCCAATGAACCAGCCAAACTATCAAGTGTTTATTGAGAACCGATCGTATAGTGCACAAGTGCTAGGTAGGTGCAATTGGAGTATATAAAATAATTATTCTGAGTAATCTTTTCCCTCTAATTTGGAAGTTCTGTCATAATGACCAGACCTGCAGCATAAGTTCAGAAAAGAAGAGTCTTTGAGGCTGGGGTGCCCAGAAAAGGCTTCACGCAGTACACGGGCTTGGGCTTTGAGGGGTAGAAAGGATGGGGTGAGTGAAAGGGCAGGAGAGAGGACAACCGGATGCAGGGCACAGCAGGAGAAAAGGCTTGGAGGCAAAGCCGCCTGGAGAACAGGCTCCTGGCAGAGTGCTAGAAGGACAGCCTCGGAGGCTGACTGGCTGGCCCACTCTCTTCTCAGCCTTTTCTGCCTGTGTCACCTTGGGCCAGCTGCCCTGACCTCCCCTGCTTCATTTTAGCCCTCTTGGTTGTGAGGAGTAAGTGAGCCAATAGGTGTGCAAGCCCTTGAATGAATGAATGACACGAAGTACTCAATAAATACGATGAAGATCAGAAAGGGCTGCCTGGCTGAAATAAGATCTGCAGTCATTCATTTATTCATTTCTGCACAAAATCTTGCTTGGGCACCTGCCGTGTGGAAAGTCCTGTGGGATATGAAGTTGGCTATCTGTGGTAGTGTGAGATCTGCAGAGAAGGTGTTGGGGAATAATTGCTTACTCAAGACACATACTGATAATCTGCTACATTTTCTACTGCACTGGATGTTGGATTAGGACATAATCTCTGCCTAGCAGCTGTCAAATGGGGAAGAGAGACATGTCTAGTGTATAGTATCAAAGGGCTTTTTCATGCAGTGTCTCCTTCCAGTGAATTATACAGAGAAGTTACGTTTAATCCCTTGTTGTAAATGAGGGATCTGAGGCGGGGGGAGCTTCCGTATCAGGCACAAGGTCACTTGGCAGGTAATCGGCAGAGTTTCAGCTCCAGCCAGGCTGCCTGGCAGGCTTCCAGAATCACGGCACCTGCCTTGGAAGCCCAAGAGAGGGGCCCAGCCAGGAAACTGCAGGCAACAAGAAGTGATGGGGTTCTCGGACAAGGAAGTAATGGGCTTAAAAGAGAGTCGAGGAACGAGTTATGGGAAAGCAACGCACAAAATGGGATAGAGGGGACCAAAGCAGAGAGACCAGGCTGGAAGCTCAGCGGTGAATCGGGTGGGGAGAGAAGACCCCGGGCCTGTGTCACTCAGCCATTAACCTATAGTCCACCCACTCCCCAGTTTCATTAGGGAAGATAACAATTTTAATGTTTCTGTAATGTTATTTATAATTTCAAAATAATTATATATTATGACTAGACCAAATCAAAGTAATAAAGCAAAACACAACTCTGTGTTCAGAAACATCTGTCTTTCCCTCCAAAATTAACCTCCACCTGAAATTATCAGAGATTTTGCTTCACCTCTTACCTGTATCTAACCAACCTCCCAACACTGTGAGATGTGCTGGCCTCTCCCAAAATGTTAGAAATGGGCTTGATAGAAAAAGATAAATGTGAGAGATATTTCAAGGGCAAAAACAGAAGGACTTTATAATTGATAAAGCGGATGAAGAGGAAATGAGTCAAAGATACCTTCAAGTGTTCTAATTTGTGTGTCTGGAAGTTTCATTGATTACGCTGTGGGGGGTGGAGGGAGCAGGTCAGGCCTACACCTGCACAATTTCAAGGTGCAGGTGTAGGCCTGATGAGAAGCCACATGGAAGCTGGAGGAACAGCTCCTAGTGGGTAAAAAGCCATATCAGGTGTGTATTCACATGTTTGGTAGGCTCTAGGTGATTGCTGTGGAAGCCCAGGTGGGAGATCACCTAAGAAGGTGTCTGTGTAAATGGACCCAATTCTTCTAGAAAATGCTTCTTGTAGGGTCAGATATGGTAGAATGGAGATGAACTACGTAATGTTACTAACACCATGCACTTATTTAACAGCATGCACTGTATTAGTCAAATTCCATCAGAGAAGAACACACCATATAGTGCAGACTCTATGGTATCAAGTCAAGTTCAGAGGCACCTTGGACCTGAAGTGGAGGGATCAGAAACTGCAGGGATTCTCTGAGACATTATTCACAATAGCCAAGAAGTAAAAACAACCCAAATGTCCACCAACAGATAAATGTAAAAAGAAGATGTGGCATATATATGCAATGGAATATTATGTAGCCCTAAAAAAGAAAATCCTGTCACATGCCACAACACAGATGAACCTTGAGGGCATTGTGATAATCCTGCCTTAGAACTCTTCATCACAATATTCAAGACTTCTTAACCCTTCAGCTGCTCAAAAACATCTTAAAATGGAAACACAATATTTTGGGATCTATTCTGTTAGCAGGATTTCCAAGCCTCTGGGAATTCAAGATGCAGCCATCCCATCAGCCCCTTACTCACCTACTGCAATGGGAATTGTTTTTTCTGGAGAACACAGGAGACAAATGGCATGCTACAAAGAGACATCCAACTGGCCAAGCAGAAATGGCAGACTTATCACCAGCCAAGCCAAGGAGGAGAAGCTGAGAACATACCTCATTCACCACTGATCAGAAGGCAGAGCTGGAAGCCCTGTTTAGTTTGACTCAGCTTCAGATGATTCCAGATGATTTCACCCAGGAGAGGCTGGCATCAAAAAATCCATTTAAAATTCTTGGTAGTGCAGAAATACAAACCCATTTTACACATGAGGTAAACTGAAGCCCAGAAGGGCAAGGTTCGGTTTAAGAATCACTTAGTTAAATAGTGAAGAGTAGGCAGAAAGGGCAAGAAGTAGAACGTCAAGCCCAGGCCCGCCCAGCCAAAAGAAAATGGGTCGCAGCACCCAGATACTTTGCCAGTGGAAGCCCTGTTCTCCTAAGGCTTTTGGATCCCCATGGCACACCTCTGCCTGGCCCCTCAGAAGCCTGCCTTGGTGACTCTGACTGGACTTCTCAATTGGATGACTGAGCTAAACAGGCTGGTGTCTACACTACCTATCTTGTCCTCAGATTCTTATGACTTAGCCCAAGTCACAGAAGCATTTGAATATTTTGGAGATGAAGAGACTCCCAGCACCTTCAGTTGCCTTTATCACTGTCTCTCCCTGTCTGACAACTGGAGTTCTGCCACTGATCCAGTGCTAGGCATCTCTGGCCAGCTAAGTTTTGGTAATACGTTGATGCAAGAAAATAAACACTCCCATAATATGTTGGTTTTATATACATATATAGCAGTGGAGACTGATGTACTTTAATTAATTTTAGGCTATAAAGATTTTGCATTAAAATATTATTTATCTTGAAAAAATCAAGTTTAAAGTCAATGGGATTTTGACTCAGTGTGGGGCATAAAGATTTGATAGGGGCAAGGTAATAGTGTTAGAAGAAACAAGGCACCATTTTGAATAGAAAAAGCATTGAACCAAGAATCAAGGGATCTAGCACCAATTGTGGGCTTTGGGGAAATTTTTAGATTCCTTTAATCTCTTCTGTAAATTTTGTTGCTGTTGATGATGATGATGATGGTTATAACAATGATAGTGATGAAACCTAACAGTTAAATATTGTGCTTCCAAATTTCTTCCAGCCTTAAAACCTGTATTATTGTAACTAAATGTTTTCTTATTCCCAGAATGTACAAGTTTTCATAACTTCTGGAGCATAACCATACTTCCCATTGGAATCCAGGAATGCACACCCTTCACCAATGTGTTGTTCCCTACAGATTGGCATTTCTAAATGGTGCACACTGACATGATGGCCCAACAGCCTTAACACCTAAAGAACACATGTTGTTCAAGCTGCGGCAGAACTAAAATAAGTCAGAAATGCTGCTCCATTCTCTGCCAGTGCAGTGAAAACCCCAGAGTTCAGACTTTATGAGAAAAAGTAAAGACTGAGTCAAGACAGAGCTGCAAAAATTTGTAAATCTCAGATCAAGTTATGTAGCACTTATCTAGTCATAATTTCAGACCCACAGTGTTCATTAGTTAAGCAGGATGAAATAATTTGATTAAGGTTTTTCACTAGGCTGCAATAAGTTCAAACTAATGGGGTAATAAATGTGAATGGCCTGACTTTAGGCTTACAGTTTTCCTCCTTAATCATTCACTTCATAATACCATATTTTCTTTATAGCACTATCGGTTTCTAAATTTATCTTATCTTAAATCCTGTTTACATGTTTATTATGTGTCCATTCCCACTAGAATTAGAGCTCAATGCATAGCAGATGCTCAATATTTGTTGACTGCTTGATGGAACACTAAGGTCTCAATAAATGGGAGCAAAAATAATCATTATTTCCCAGAATAAAGTCTAGGACATAGAAGGTACTTACTGGCTTTTTGTTAAAATAAAATACTTGAAATCAGAAAGAGAAAACAAAACTGTTTCATTCTGACTATGATCATGAAGCTAATTCATATGTGAGTGGCAGAGGGTGGTGAAAACAAGTTTACAGACTGTGAAGATTACTTGAAACTGAACTGTGTACCCCCAACATTCATATGTTAAAGCCCTAACCCAAGCATTTTTGTATTTGGAGTAAGAAGGTAATTAAAGTAAAATAATATCATAGCTATGGAGCCCTGACCTGATTGGATTTCTGTCCATATAAGAGAAGACACCAGAGAGCTTGTTCTCTCTCTTTGCCACAAGAGGAAATATTGAAAAAGTGGCCATCTGTAAGACAGGAGCCCTCACCAGGAGCCAAAGGAGCCAGCATCTTAGACTGGGACTTCCCAGCCTCCAGACTGTGAGAAATAAATTTGTATTGTTTAAGCCACCCAGTCTATGGTATTTTGTAACAGCAGCTTCAAGCTGACTGAGACAAAGATCTAGTGTTGTCTCAATGTTCCATTCTTAGCCTTTGATTTCTCTTTCATACAAATACAAAATGAATCTTTCCTCTACACTTAAAGAAAAGAGAGGGGATAAAAATGAATTCTAAATATTTTATCTATTAATTTAAACTTTGCCACTTAGCTTCCGTGGATAAAAGAACTTCTAAAATAATATAAATAAAGTAAATAGAACACATTTTAAATGTTTATTGGATTTTTCTATATTTACTTTAAGCACCTGTCACATCTCCCTCTAACCAGACTGACTTTTCCTCTGAAATTGCTTAAATTTAACTGCTCATTTTTCTAATTTCTAAGGGATAGAGTAAAATAAAGATGGGTATAATTTATTCTAATTTTGGTTTCTCTTTGACTTCTATTCCCTTCTTATGGAAAAAGCCTATTTGTCTTAAAAACTATCAAAAGTAATATCAGGAAAGTTTGTAAATGTAAAACTGCATGGACAATATTAAAACATTCACAGGCACATTGTAAAACATGAGAAATAAGCAGTTTCAATTACTGTCTTAGTCAGCTAGGACTGCCATAACAAGATAACAGACTGGGTGGTTCAAACAATAGAAGTTTATTTCTCCCAGTCTGGAGGCTGGGAAGTCCAAGATCAAGGACCCGGCAAATTCAGTTTCTGGTGAGGACTCTCTTCCTGGCTTGCACATGGCCACCTTCTTGCTGTATCCTCACACGGCAGAAAAAGAGAGCTTTCTCGTGTCTCCTCTTATTAGGACACAAATCCTATCAAATCAGGGCTCCAGCCTTATGACCTCTTTAATCTTATTTCCTTTCTTACAGTGGGGGTTAGGACTTCAGTTGTGCGGAAGAACACAATTCAGCCCATAGCAATGACAAAATGCCTTTTGTCTGGCAATGTGTGTCTTCACCAATGACCACCCAGAGGAGTTAAGAGGAAAAATGCTGCAAGTTCAATTAGTTGATGGATTTGTCCTAGGCTGAATGGCAACCATTACAAATATCATCCGAGTTCTCTTAGATCTGCATGAAATGCATCACAAATATAATGTCTCTAAAGTCGGAAGCTTGAGCTCTGATCAAGTGTCTGCCTTAGGAAGAAATCAATTCAACATTAATGCAGGCAGTTTTCTAACCCATGTGATTGGAGCTCCCTGAGCTGCACAAGCGTGTTGTGCCCTAATACCCACCCTGTTCTGTTTTCTAAGAATTATTTGATTTTTAAAATACATATATTTTCTGCTTACCATTTCAATTCCCATTTCATCTTCTCTTTCTTTCCTCAGAAAGCACAAGATTCTTAGATGTTTATCTGTTTCTCTTTGATGATTTCCTCTTAATCACAAAAACTAAGCGCAACAAAAAGGTAAAATGCTGTGCCTGAATAAGTCTCTAAATAAGCTTTAAAATATTTCTAAATAATTTTTGTTAAAAATATAAAATAATCTTATACATCAAATTGCTCCTCACCCACTAAAAAATAGAGCTGTTTAAAAATATTTGCTTTTTTAGTCCTAGAGCTCTGAATTGAAAACAAAAATGAGCAAGTTACATTTCTCAAGCGTATCTGTACGATTTTAGAATGACTTAGTCTGTATAACTCAAGATGTGTCCCAGAAACCATAAGACTTTATTCCTGACCTTTCTAAGCAAAGGAGCCCAAAATATTTTTGTCCATGTTGTCCTTTTCCTCTTCCAAATTGGCTGCCACAAGAAAAGCTGCCAGAGCAGAGGTCCCCTAAACTGTCTGCTGCCAAGTACTGAGGTGGTAGCCACACTCATTCTGATTTGAAAACCCACATCATTCCTGAGAGATGATGATGGGGGGCTGGAGGTAGGAGGAAGCCCTGATCCTTTATGTCTACCTGTACAAGAACTGCAGAAGCCAGACTAGTATGTAGCTGGCATCAGACAAAATGAGTCAGCGGGGACTACAGCCACAAAATCTCTACAGAGAATAGGAATTTTTCACCTTAAGTATTGTTGGTTACCATTACTGGTGTTGTTGTTTTTACTGCCCATTAAAAGCATTGGTCTGATAATCCACAAAGGCTTTCCATCTTATCTCCTATTTCACAATTTGTTTCCTGAATGGGATGGGCAAGTGGTATCAGAAGGGAGGCGCCTCTAAGGCTCTCAGACACCTGCCCTTAGAGGAGGAACTGCAATGTCTTAAGCCAATGGAGATATCTAATGTTGTTTTATTCCATTCATTTCTTTACCAAATGACTAGCCTTACACAGATGATAAGATCATGAGACTAGATGTCTCATATCTTTTAATAAACTAAGCTTCTAGATGGCACGTTGGTCAGTTAAGCTAAATAATTCAAAAATCTTTAAGTAATAAAATAGACACCCATTAATGAATCTATGAATAGCTGATCGGTGGTTGGGAGAGAGTGGGCACTGGAGAATAGTAAGAATCACAGTTTCAGAATTTGTATGGCCTCCTATTTTGAGCTACTCAGACGAGCATGTCTGAATAAGCCAGGTTCTGAAAAATCTCTACCCCCTTCAAAAACCTTGATGCTAGCACAACCAACCTTCACTTCAAATAATGGTACAAATCGGAGCACGTGACTTAATGGTAATCCACATTGACCATTTTATAATATTCTGGTTTTATGTTTCACCACTTGATTCCAAAATAAGGAATGTTATGTTTTAATTCCTCTTTGCTGCTTATTTACAATATATCATGCAAATCACAATCTTTTTACCCTTTTAGAAAAATTCAGCATCTTATATATTCAAAACAATTTCAATTATTTGCAAATTCTAGAGCATGGAATGTATTTAGACTTTAGTATTAGATCCCATGCATGGAGTTGACCATAATGAAGCTCCCTTTTCTCACTCATCTAACTCAGTGCTATAGAAAGATTAAGATACTGGGAGTGAAGATCTTCCCATTGATGTGATGGTGATTAAAACATTTCCCAATTATGGAAGTCAGCCATTATTTATTCAGATAATTAAAGATAACTTGAAGATCAGAAACACTTTGCTTTAAATCACCTTGCTTTGGAGAAATGCTTTTCAAGATCCAGAAAGAATAGTAAACTAGATTTCAAGAGATTGTTTCTAAGAACCTATTTGCTTAAGGATGTACTTTATGTGAGTGCACCACTATTTATTTCCTAAACATTGCATTATGTTCCTCTTTAATTTCAGAAACTTGGAGTCTCAGACATGGGTCTGTTGTGTCCTTCACTTACTTCTGAGCTGCAAACAGTAATAAAAGAGGGTGGTTCGTGTACAGTACTCGATCAGCCCATTCCACTAGACCGATTGGTAGTCAAAAGTATTGATCCACTCCACGTGTCAGGTATGTGTCTATTTTCACCATTCAGTTCATCTGGTTGCCATCACAGTTTTATATTGGCCTTGTTTTGGTAGCAGGACATGAATCCAATTTAAGTCTTCATAAAGGACAAGACTGTGTTCCTAGGTGGCGTATATCATTCACTCTACAGATTAGTTATGGTGTCCAACGCTTGGATGACCCAGCTCTGCCACTTGCTAACTATGTGACCCAAGGCAAGACACCAGTTTCGTAGGCCTCAGGTTCCTCTTGGTAAAACAAGGATAATGATGTCTACTTCAGTGGGTGTTTGTGAGAATTCAATGAAACAATGCCTGTTATGCATTCAATCAATAATAGCTATTATTAATGTTGTTATATTATTGTCATTATTAGTACTATTGCTAAAGTTAACACGCTGGCAGACCATGACTTGCTATGCAAGTGTAAGATACTTTATTACAATCACTCTGGTTAGAAAGAAATATGCCAGAAGTAAATATATAAATATATGTGCATATATATACACACACACACATATAGATGCATGTATATACACATACACACACTGGAAATATATATCACTTTTAATCTTTTATTTCAAGCATTTCCTGAGTGTCCCCTGAGAGCCAGGTACTCAACAGGCTCTTGAGATACAAAAATAAATGAGAAACAGCCCTTGCCTTTGGGAAGCTCTCAGAATAATGAAAGCTCAGTAAATCTTCTGTCAAGTAAGCTCTACGATTCTGGGAGACTTGAAAGCCATTTTGGTCTCCTCAAGGTTGGGTGGGTGGTGGCAGTGTTCAGGACGGAGCACACAGCCACTCTGCCTCGAGTGGACTCAGGTAGAGGCTCTTAGACCAACCAAGGCCGGGCAGGGGGCATTGCCTTCCTGTCCCATGGGTGGAGCAGGAAAAGAGGGGACACTCCCCATTGCTCTCGATTCCCAACCGAGCAGCCAAGCCCAGAGCTTCAGTGACTAGCATAGGACCAATCTATACATAGTGTGTGAATGAACAGATGAGTGAATAAATACACAAATGGATGTGAACAACAGCAAACTCTTAAGTGGCTATAATTAGGTTACATAATTAAATGCTTTGCATTAATGACTATTAACTCGTGAATGGATGCAACATCCATTCCCCAACAGCAGAAAGGCTTTACTAAGAGAAACCTGTATCCAGAAATACAGCCTTCTGCCTCCTGTGTCTGTCCTTTCTACTTTCAATAAGATTTGCTGAAAGGTAACAAGGGCAGGCCTTAAGACCTCTTGTTTTTGATTTGGCTGGGACCGATCATGGTCCACACAGGGCAAAGTCTGCATAAGCCAGAGAGCACTTCAGGAGCAAGCCCAGAAGGGGGTATGTCAGGGCTGCAAACCTTGGCCTGGTGAGTGCACTCACCTCCAGAGTGAGCCTCCTCCCTGCTCAAGGGATGGCGAAGGGGTGTAGGTAAGGTGGAGATTCAGTACACGGGGGGCCAGAAGTCACTTGCGTTTTGTGATTTGTTGGCTTAGTTTACTTTTTCATGGGGAAAAATATCATAGTAGGAGTACTCTGTGCTAGAAATTTATTCTCGCACTGCTGCAGTGACTGTAGTTAAAGATTCTGGCATTATGGACTTGAGTGGCAGAAGATGCCATCAACCCCATAAGGAAGAGTGGAAGTGGTTGGGTCAAGGGCTCAATTTAGTCATGGCCCTGCCAGCTTTAAGAACTGGACTTCATGGGAAGCCTAACATCACTGGGTTACCTTGGGAGATGCATCTTTTTTCTCCTCTGTTCTTTTTTGTGGGGGAGGAGGGGCGGCTGGCTGGTATTGGGGCCCGAACCTGTGACCTTGGTGTTACAAGGCTGAACTTGTATTCCTTTTTCAAAAAAATAAAAACAATACCTTTTTTATAAAACTACACTTCCACCTTTTTTATTTTCTGATTTGTGACTATCATCTCTCATTCCTTTTTCAAATATCTTCCTCATTTCTCTAGTCTTATTATTTTTACTGGTCAGGTACAGTGCATGAGGCAGAATAGCTACAGAGTGGGAAAGTGCAAATGGGGACAAAAGATCTTTGAAGTGACAAAAACCTAATTTCAAATCCTGGCTGTATCATTTATGAGCTGTGTAACCTTGGAAAAATTAATCTAAGTCTATTTTCTCATTTGCAAGTGGGAATTAGCTGACTTATCTTACACGATTGCTGCGTGATTTAAACAATACAAAATGGAGAAAAAACATAGTGTGGTGCTCTGTACATAGTAAATGCTTTTAAAATGGTGTCAATTATTGTATTAGAATGGCAGGAGAGAAAAGAGCTATTTCTGCCCATATGTTATCTCCTTATTGTATTTTACAGGCCTAGCCATTCCAGGTCCTTTTGCTTGTAAAGTCCCTTTTAACCATATTAAAAACCACACAGATGAGAAATGCTTTAAATAACTGAGAACTAGTTACAATTTTTGAGGAAAATGGATTCCAAAAGCTAGCCAAGAACAACAACCTGATCTTTAAAGCCTCACTTGCTACAGGGGATTTATAAGAATAAAAATCAGGGAGTAAAATAAACACCTCCAGATCTTTTTTCCAGAAAATCATTTTAATAGGTTCCTCTTCTCCCAGAGAAGCTGGACAGAATTTCGTGACCTGACCTTAGCAAACTTTATATGTTGTAGTAGAATTTAGAATTATGAGGTTTAGACTGTTATGGGTACTGTGTGATATTGGAATAGTTCTTGCAGTGAAGAAAATAAGTCTTTCATTCACTTAGATTCTGAAACGAAGCCCAGCCTGCCTCAGATAAGCCAGAGTTAAACTCCCAAACTTCAAGAAATAAAAATAATGACAGGGACAGGAATCAGCTTAATGATCAGCCAGAAATAAAGGTCACTTGCTCTATTTCTCTCCTTGAAGTACCTGATATGACCAGGAGACATGATACAACCAGGAGATGATATGACATGATGTGACCAGGAGATATGACCAGCTTGGTTTGTTTTTTATTCATTCATTTGTTTCTAAACATTAATTGACTGTAGAAAGAATGTATAAGGTGCTGTGCTGTATTAATAATTCAAGGGAGGATTTTTTTTAAGATTTTTTTTTTCTTGATTAGAAAAAGGAATCTGATCTCCCACTGTCTCCTGGCATTTCTTTGAGACCAGCTAGGAAATGGCAGAACAGACTGTTTTCTTTTGCAAACACAGAAACCATGCCAAAGTTTCTTTTGTTTTGTTTCACATTTCACATTATTTGATGGCTGTTGCATTTTATTTTAGTCCATTTTTTGGCTTTTCTTGGCCTATTGTGAAGCATTCAGGTGGTTTTGTATTTTTGCCACGTTAATTTGTTTATAAACCTTATTTTGATGTGACTTCCATTTAAATACAAAAATAAACATTTTTAAAAAGTGGTGGGGGACAAAAAAGAAAATAATTACATTGTTTTCACACATGCACACAAAACCCGCCTAATATGCTTAGCTTATTGCATGAGGAAGAGCCCATTTTCCATCATTTAAGCTATAATTGCATTTCGTGAAGTCCCAGAAGTTGTTAATTAGGAAGAAAGGGTTTTCATATTAAAGTGGGGTCTAGTTGGACATAGTAGTAGATAGAGTCTTGGCCTTGGAATCAGATTTTTTTTTCGTAATCTACATAAACCTCACATGCTCATTAAGACAAAAACAAATGAAAATAAAAAACAAACTCCAGATTCTTGTACTAAGGAACTGTTTGGATTTCATATTAAATGATTTGGCTTTTTGTCTCTGTACTATCTTTTTCTAGTCTTTGGGCTGAGAAATGCTTTTCTTATACAACATGAAAACAGATACCGACAGTGTATAGCAGCATTTTTATTACAAGCCCAGACGGAAAACATCAAAGTATGTATTTTAATATTGTAGGTCTTTGATTCTTCAGAGTTTGGTAAAATCTCACCCCAAGCCTCTTAAGTAGTGGGGAATGGAAAGTTTTGTATATTCCCCTCGCCCGCTCTGAGAAGGGCATTAGTTGGAAGGAGGGGAGGGGAGACATCTAGCTGATCTCATGCTCAGAAACCTCGGGGTTGACAATTCCCTCACACTGGCAAAGCTGACACAGACTCTCTTGCTTCCTCCTGCCACCGAAGCTCTGAGTTCTGCAGTTTGTGTAGGAAATGGGGGAAGAATTGCTTTGGATTGCGTGATTCACTTTTAAGATGTTCCAGTCAATTTCCCAAATGCCAACAATGTGACACAGCTTTAGTGAGGGCCTGCTGCATAAGGAGCCAGGCCAAGTTTGCTCTTCAATCTGTGGAAACGTGCCACTGTTTTTACAGCTATGCAGTTGAAAGAGCAGCTTCCTGACTCTGGTTTTGCTACCTGAGAAGTCTCTATTTTGTCTTCCCCTGGTAGGCTTTCATTATAGCAACAATATGGCCAGACAATAAATGAAATATTGCATTCTTCTTAAGAACTCAATTTGCTGGGTCACCTCCTTCAGAGACTGTTTTTTCAAATTATACCACTAGTTTTGAACTTCTGTTTCCACACAAAATGGAAATTCAAGAAATTCAACTTTTAAAGTATATTTTCAGAACTCATTTTTCTAATTATTCATCACTGTCTATCATGGTTCTTTGATAACTCATGACTCTTTATCCAGCTTGCATTCTATAATCATTTAATCCATTTGCATTTTCCTATATTACATATTCATATTAGATGTAAGAAAGAAAATGGGAAACATATGCAAATGCTTCATTAGTCTTGTTTTTAAGAGCAAATCAATAAATATAATGGAAAATATTAATTCAAGTATGTGAAAAATTGTCAGCTTAACATTCTAATCTCTCTCCATTTATGTATATATATTTTTTTCTTTTTTCAACAGAAGACATGGATGGCACAAATAACATCAGCAATCTCTTGCTTTACCAAGAGTCAGGAAAGTAAGAAAATATCTTTATACACATTGCCTGCAGAATCCTCTGAAATTTAGGGACTAAAACAAATGGCATATGTTTTTAGAGATTATGGTTTAAGGTATTCTTTCGTTCAAACTTTTGTAACACTTACCTAGTGATGAACTAAAAGGAAATGTGCATTTTAAAGGAGCCCCAGAATTTGAGCTAGGAAAATCCTCAGGATAGAGGAAATATGACTGCGACAAATTTGAATTTCTTGACAAATATATACTGATATCCAGACTACCTTCTAATGTTTCAGTCAGGTTTGTAAGAGGTACAAATGAAGAACGGTGCTGTTATTATTTGTAAAGTGTGAATGATCAGATAGAGTGTCAGAAGGAAAACAACGTCCACTGCTTGTGTTCAGTATGATTTCTAGCATCTTACTTTGTGTATATCTATAAAATAATGAAACCAATTTTCCTGTATGACTTGTAAATCAGTCTTTATAGTACTACCTCAAACACAATAATTCTTCTGATACAAAATTTGATTGCTCTTTTAATATATTAAACAATAAATAAGATCTCCTTTTTTTCCCCCCCGGCTGGCCGATATGGGGATCTGAACCCATGCCCTTTGTGTTACAAGGCTGTGCTCTAACTAACTGAGCTAACAGGCCAGCCCCAAATATCTACATTTCAATAAGTTTTTAAATTCCTATTCTACAACAGTTTATTTATCTCAGGTATGCTCTATAATATTCTAACTTGGAAGTAGAAAACCCCAAAGGATTAATTTTATTATTTTAAGGGAAAAAACCCCAAATACCTGTTCCACTTTCACCAGTTAACACTTTTATGTGGGAGATTTTCATAGAAATAGCCAAGATATCTTTTTCTTAACTTCATTTTGAAGAATGACGGTGTTTGTCATAAAACTACTTTCTGGTTTTGAGCGGCATGTGTGTGTGTTAGCACAGTACAGTCACGTATTTTTATCTGGCAGGACTTAAAACTTCATTAGAATTTTTATCAAGAAAGGTAGCTCGAAGTATTACATTAACATGGCAGGATATAACTGCAATTAAAGAACTAATTCTTAGGGTCACATTATGTCAAATGGAAGTACACAAACTTCAGTTTCACACATGGTACCTTTTGCAATTTCAAAAAGGGAAGATGTAAATTTATCAAATTTGGCTGCAAGACAACTGTAACCTTAACTGATTTCTTTAAGTTGAAGTAATGGGATAGAGAGGAAGATGTTTGGAGAAGCCATGTGCACAGTAATTCTTTGAGGAAGAATTTCACCATGAGAACAAGGCAGTACAGACAAGTGCAGAAGGCTCTTGTGCAAGGGCTGAGCACAACTATAATGAAGAGTAATAGTCTCTTTACAGTAATGCCAGGCATTTATTAGGAGCAGGTGAAAATAAAAGGAAAATCTGGGAAGCAATAACTAGTGTTAATAGCAAAGAATAAATGAGGAAAAAGGACAAAGAAGGGAGAATAGTCTTCAAATGAGTTCTTAGATATGGTATCTGGACAGGATTGTGTTCAAGAGAAGACAATATATATTTATGCAAGAGAAAATTTATGAAGAAGCTTCTGGCTTAAAAAAATGTTTTTAGAAAAAAATGAATAATCATCTTGTAGGGAGATACGAGAGTACTTCGAAAAGCTCGTGGAAAAATAGAATTAAAAGATAACACGAATCTTTCCATGAACTTTTTCAAGTCCATCCTAGGAGAACAACAGTGGACTAGGACCTAAGTGACTTCTCAAGACTCCTTTAGTTCCATGAGTCCAGTAAGCACATATTTATATGTATAATGCCTAGTTTTCTCCCTCTGAATCTCATTAAATGGGAAGACTGACTAAATTAATATAAAGGATGCAAAACAGCTCAGGAAAATGCTATATATAAACCAGAATTCTAAAAGCTCACAAAATATTTAATATAAGATATACTAAGTGCTTGAGGATATGCACATTAGTCTTCAGACAGAAGCGCATTAGAATGAAATGGGGAAAAAAACATTCTGGAACCTTGGTTCCCAGGAAAAAAACAGCAAAAAACAATGGTACCTTGGGCCTTCAAAAAAGTACATGTAAATGGTTGTCTGAGTATTAAACTTAGATACACATAAAAGAAGAGATTAGTTTTATATTTTTTATATTTCTTTTTAGTTTTGTTAATTCTTCATAATATTAAATAAAATGAAAAGGAATTATCTCAAGCAAAATGCTTTAATAATTCTCTCAAGATCGGGAACTTAATTACTACTCTAAGTTGAACAATATTAAAGCACAACTACTGTCTATATCCATGTGCAAAGTCCTAATATTTTGTAAATAAATTAATGCAAAATTGTTAATACTTTGTTCTCTCTTTTTTGAATAGACAAAATAATTTATAGTCACAGAATACATCTACTAGAAAGAAATGTTTTTAATATCATCTTTAACATATTTTTTAAAAAAGCAACAATTCAATAAGGATCCTTCCATTGTTCTTTATACAGATTTAAATGCTGTCATGTAATTTATTAGTTACATTTATAATCAATAACCTTCCGATCACTGAGTTTAGAAATTACAGTATTTACTGAGCTAAACTCTCTCACAGAATAAGGCACAGCTACATGATCACAAGTAGTAAACACAATACAAATAATAAATCCAAAAACTAAACGAGAAAATATTCATGCAAAAGTATCTATAGAAGCTATGAATATATGATCCAGTTCAAGGATGTACAGAATGTTATATACATAACTGCATCATGTTACAATAAATTCATTACTTCTGCACAGAAAGAACCTTAGCCATTTCCAATTCTATTTTACACAATTTTACATAAATTTAGTAATTTTATGCACAATATTCACATTTGCAACAATAACAAATTGATCATTAAAATTCAGGCAAAGGGCAATTAAGACACAATAATGCGTGGCACATTATAATTACAGAATACCATTCATCAAGCTCATGTTTGGAATACTACATTGATGGCACATTTAAATCTTACGGATCAAACCATCCATGGTTTTATAGCCAAAGTGCATTTAAAAAAAAAAAAAAAAACCGCCATAGTCAAACAGGTCATGAATATCAAAATATATGACCATAATTCACTCTCCACTTAAAAGCTAAACATTTTTATGCAAACTCAAGATTTAAAAAAACTGGCTTTTAAATTTTCAAAACTATATAAAATAATCATAAAGACTTATTTTAAGAGAGATGGGAAAATAACAAATTTGGCAGTTACTATTTAACATTACTGTGAGAAAACTATTAAACTAGCTAATTTCACATTAAGAGGTAGTTGAACAAAATGTTATTTGTACACTGTATTGAGGTTTTTGTGTTTGTTTCCCTTTTTATCTTCAGAATGAACAAATCCTACGCCAGCAGCTTTGTGTCCATTCTACTAAAAAAATTCTGTAGGCATAGTTTATTGTACATTAACCCAGCGAGACTTGATTTTAACACACGTTTCTGTGCTGGGGTTTGGAATTTACCAACATGTGATGCCAATATGCTCTGCATTAGAGCCAACAGCTGGAACTCTGCATGTGCCAGCTCTAACTCACTGACAAAATAATAGTGACAGCAAACATCTAAAATGTACAGCCAATAAGGACTCAGAAAAGGACTTTTTAATTAAGAGAAAAAAAAACCACTTTAATTTTTGTTTACAAAACACATTAAACTGGTGAGAGTTAAAAGCAAAATGTTAAGCTTCATTCATAGTATCAGTGTGGTTACCTATGGTAGGTAAATTACTCAAGACCTATGAAATGAGATTAGTTAGATGAAGAGGAGAAACAATTGTGTTTGTTATCCCCGCAATTGTTTCTGTGAATACAGGAGGACGGGGGTGGAGGGGTCAGGGAGAAGGCCTGCAGTGCATCCAGTTAGCAGATGAACTGAACACATGTTCTAACCCAGAATTGTCATAAAGTTTTATTATCTTAAAAAAAAATAAACAGTGGTGCTGTTAATATCAGTGTTTTTTCAACACATTTATTAAGTTACCTATATGTAAAAGTGTAGAATTAAGTCTATCATAAAGAATTTAAAAGTATATAAAAATGCATAAATAGCTCAGTCTATATTAGCAAACTATTATTTTTAATAAAGAGCCATTGTATTTCTTCATTACATATGCTCAGGGATATATGTTTATCCAAGTACACGGAATCAATCAGTGTCCTTAACAGCTATTGACAACAGGGTTTATTTAAATGTTTTTTAAAAATAATTAAAGGAATATGCGGCAATCTCTTTAGTTTATATATGTTGTAGGTACAGCATAAACATAATTTTGTTTCAGCATATTTGAAAGCAAATGTATATTATAAACTATTTATTGTAAATGAAATATTAACTCCCATCCTTCTCTGCTCTTGTTATTAAATGATTGCACTGAACAAATGTATGACTTTATATTTCTTCTCTAGAATGAGTAATTAACCAATATTAATAATTTCTTTTTTCAGATGTTTTCCAATCTTCCAATTGAGTAAATATGATTAATTAAAGTTTAATGCCATTGTTCAGCATACAAACAGGCTAATTCTTAATTATCCTTAAGATGATCAGCCATTCTGTTTCAGTTTTTATTGTAACTTTGGATTCCTAAATATATTTGGTTTTGGTGATATTTTATTCTGCAGCTGTTACTTATAGGTAATTTCACAGCATTATTTTTGCAGAGTTAGAAGATTTCCCAGTTCATATGGAACCCCAAACTCAGAATCATTTTAAATTTAAGTCCATTTTACAACTTTAAAAAATTCTTCCCTATTAGGTAAGAAGAAAATAAAAAATAGAAAATGTCTTTTCACCATTTTGTATTTTGTTTTCACAGATAAGACTGCAGCAATATTAGTTACTAGCTTTAACATGCAAAATTATAAAACAATTACAGTGAAACTGAACTATGCTTGGGAAGGTTAAATCAAATAAAGGAAAAATTAGATCCATTAAAAAAGCAAACAATTCCTGAAGATGCTGAAGGGACAAAATAATGGTATAATATGAAGGCTAATCTTAGAAGCCTTTCCAATTACAAGAAACCAAGAATAGGGCCATTTTACAATGTTTATGATTCATCTTCCAACTGAGGGTGAGGGTAGGAAGGTTTGTAAGATTTTTAATAGACAATATGTGGGAGTTTAAAAATGATATAGAAAAATACAAAAAGAAAAAGAAAAATTAACCCTAATCTTTAAAAGGCAACCCAGGATAACCGTAAAGTAAGCAAACTGATTTTACAGAGGTTTTCATAAAATCCACCGAGGAGAATTTAATCAATATTGCTAAAATAAAAACCATGTTTGAATTCATGGTTAATACATATCTTAACATAAACTGTATTCAGAACACCCAAGTAGTAAATTTTTAACATAACAATGCAAGTGAGCTATGGACCTATATATGAGAAAAGGGTAGTCAGAAAGCGTTACAATTCTGTGAGTGACTTCACAAAGAGAATATTTAATATAATTAATGTGTTATTGTGCAACAAAAACAGCAACAAGTGATAGATAACATCATCCATGTACATTTGTGTACATTAAATGTAAGCAAAAGAAGCTATAGAATTATATTCAGCATTTGTGAACAATGAAATTATATTTAAAAAAATACATTGCTATTTTCTGTCCAAAGTTTATTTACACTTCATTGGCTAATTCTCAACTTGGCATGGAAGCTGTTCCAGGGGCTAAATGGAAAAAAGTAATGAAAGATGAGCCCAAGTCTCACAAAAATAGAAGAGTTTTACTTAATATTGATAACATTCCAAAATATACGAATTCTAATTTGGTCTACTATTGCAACCAGTGTCCAAATCAAATAGTAGTCCAAGACCTCTACTAAGTACATTTATTAAAAATCTAATGTTAGTGTAATATTACTCTGAAGTTGTGATAACCCACTATCCTTGCAAGTCATTGAAACATGCATCACAGACACGAACAGGCTTCTTGGAAGAAGGAGTTAAGGCATTTTTGGCTGAACACTCAGCACAGAAGATATTTCCACACTGTCGACAATGATGCTGTAAATGACAAAATTAAACATTTTCAAGTATAAGAATAATACCAAAAGCATTATGAAACTACATGAATAGCATAAACTACATAATATAATATTTCAATATGTTAATTTAATCCCTTTGTTATAGTAAACTGAATGCTTCCTATTTATCAAATACTATGCAAAACATTTTATATGGAATTTATCATGGAATTCTCAAAAGAACCCTAGGAGGTGTTTTAAAAGTTTTAATAAAGCATCCATATCAAGTGAAAAACTGTTTCTATTCACCAAATGTTTTAGGCATAAAGACTTCAATAGGAATATAAACAAGTTATCACATGATGGTATTATTTAGAATACTTTTTTTTAATCTCTGCTTTTTCTTCCATTAAAAGAACCCAATGATGACTAAAACATATGAGTTTAATACTGGCACATTGGTTCAGAAAGTGATTGTCCCAGAGAGTAACTCAGCAGGAAGGCAATGGCTGAATTTAAAACTAAAATTCAAACACATATGCTAACCAGAAACTAAATTGCATGAAGTTTAATTATTCTATGTAGTTGTAAAATAAAGTTTACTGATAAATAGAAAATTTTTAAAAATCTGTCAAATGCAGACCGTATGGATGATTAAAACATTAATGGTAACTGAAAAATGAAATCCAGAAACATAGCTATGTGAACAAAATCATTTACCCGTCTCACTGTTACTGAAAAGCCTTTTCCACAGGCCATACAGTTTTGTACTTCATTGTCTTCAGCCCACTTTCTATTCAATGCTTGCGTATGTTTGATCTATTTAAAAAAAAAAGTTCAATACATTATAATATTTAATGTTTAAAAGAATGATGAATTATTTCTAATTTGGTGCCAGAATTTTATACAATTCTAACTATATGCACCATGGAATAAAATTTTAAAAATCAGAAATACTTTCATTAATTTCCATTGTCAAAAGTAGCTATATTCATAAATCTGAATAACAAAATAAAATTAAAGTAAATCAAATGTTATTCCTCAAAGGCATGGGTAATTTCTAGCTTTTGGGATTTCCCATCCATTCTGATTCCAATGATCAATCCTTCCTCGTGACTCTGAGAACACTCAGATCACTTCTTTAACACATATTAACTCATCTATTCCTTGGGGGTTTTTTTTGTTTTTTTTTTTTGGCAGCTGGCCGGTAAGGGGATCTGAACCCTTGACTTCTGTGTTACCAGCACCACATTCTCCCAAGTGAGCTAACCGGCCAGCCATCACTGTGGTATTCTTGAATTTTGTAATTCTTTCCCTGAACTGACAACTGATGAATGATATGGCTCTCTAACTAATCCCTGAGGTCTCTAAAACAAGTTTTTTTTTATATTTTCTACTTAATTACCTGTAAAATTACAATCCTATTACACAGACATTAGCTATTTGAAAGTATTTATTAAACATATGAGATGAAAAAAAAAATCAGAAAATATGCTTTTCACTAAGAGGTAAATTCTACACCAAGAACTGCCTCGCGTCACCAGGTGACTTACCTGAAGGGATTGATTTTCTCTGCCTAGCTCCTGCACTGCTGCAGTTGTATTATCCAGCTTTCTTTGCAATTCTAGTACTTTGGTTTGAAGCTTTTCTATTTCACCTTCTCCTTTAAGACATCTGGAATCAATTACAGAGATAATTAATTTTTTAAAAATCGCTAAAAACCCTTCTAGAATACAGATATGAACTACTTTAATAATTTTAAATATTATATATTAATTTCAACTATTTAAATACTCAAAAATTTAATGTATTCAAATATTCAAAGTATTCAAATATTTAAAGAATTTAAATATTTGAAGTATTTAAAATCTTTAGTATTTTAAATATTATATGCTAATCTCAACTATCTGATTGTGTTAAGAGTTAATTTTTAAATAGCTACTTAAATATTTTGGGTTACTCACATAAGAGTCTTCTATTTAAAAAATGTGGAATATGACAATATTTTTGTCACTTACAGTGGAAATAAACTAATTTTACTAGACCTTATTCACCTTTCTAGTAGTGCTCTCCTTTCATCTTGATTATTCTGAACCGTTGCTTCTAATACTGCAATTTCACCCCGTAAATCATCCGTTTGCTTCTCGAGCTCACTAACTCTCCGTTGACTAGATTGCCACTCCTTCTTTACAGTGCCTAAATTTTCATTTAATGCTGTAATCTGCATGGTAAGTTTAGCCTCATTTTCTTCATGTTTCTTCATTCCTACCTCTTTTTCTTTTATTTCGGAATGCTGAGAAAAGGAAAACACAGGGGAAAAACCTATTACAAATGTAGTGTAAAATAAATTTAAGTTATTACTGAATTCAAAATATTGGCAATATAAATAACACTCCTTATTCAGGGAAGGAAGCAGAAGGGTATATTTTATTACACGCTAATAAAACTGATTCCACAAATATCTGTGCAATCTGAACTGGCTTAAAGGTCATAATGCTGAAATAATAGTTATTTAGCAAGCTTCTTATGAGATCAAGCTAAAGGGATATGATTTGAGATTTTTCTTTGTCCCACCAGAGTAGGGAAAGACACACATGGTTAGGAATAGCAAGGCATCCTAGAGACAAAGCTGGCATTTCCTTATGTCTCTCAATTCTACATACACTCTTTTGTCTCTATCAACCTGCCAAAAAACAATACAAACCCTTCAAATCATTGTTTGAACTTGAAATTGCAACTCTTCAATTAAAACATTTATTAGTCAAGTTATCTGGGGATATTTGGACTTAATTCAATAGAAGAAAGCCAGATGCTTCCCATTTGGCATGCACAACTTAGGGAAGGGAAAGCAGACTTTAGCTATCTTAATTCCAAACTGAAGTTTCCGTTCCCCCTTACCAACATTCACTTGGACCAAACAAATGAGTTTAACATGATTAGCTTTCACACCATTTACCTCAATCTACATAGTTGTATGTTTGTTTCTTTATTTGTATCTGGCACTAAAAATGTTTTTAAACTATATTTTAATTGGATTTTTAAATGGATTTTATATAAACCGAAATATGATTACAGAGTAAAATATTTTCGATCATATATCACCTATTTAAAGAAATCAGACCTCCTTTCTTAGACACTAAAATGTTAGGCAAGCATTTCAATCAAATTCTAAGTAAAAAAATCCTCTCACTGGACTGATTTAAAGATCTATTACAAAACATACTTCCCATCATTAACTCACTGACCAGTTTAGCTTCTTTCTCAATAAACTCTTTCTTCATCTCATCTTCTTCCTTTTTCACCTGCTCTCTTAGTATCTGCTGGTTTCTCTTCTGCTGTTCAAGAGTTGCATTCAAGGAGTCTACTTTTCCTTGAAGTTCTAATTTCTGCTGAATCAAAAGCTGTTTGGCATCCTTGAGATTTGTTACCTCCTGTTGAAAAAGTAGGGCCAAAATAAGTCATCCTTAATAATAAACATTTCAAAATGTAGCTGAAATTTATGCAATTTATCACAACAGTGATATGAGTTTTATCCACTTCTGAGATTCTTAAAGTTCAGTATTTCAAACAATTGATTAAAAAGATTCAAGATTATTTACTTCCTGCTCAACAATTATTTGAATTGAAGTGAAACTTAGTGTGCATATGTTTTTATTATACTATGTGGAAAAAAACCTCTTCCCCCTATTTACCCTTTTCTCACATATAAAGCATTTATTGGTCATCGTTCAGTCATCACACATTGAGTTAGGTTCTGAGGATAAAATATAAAGATGAATTATATACATTCCCTGCTTTAAGGAAGTCACATTCTGGAGGAACAGAAGGACGTGATGAGATCATTAATTATAAAGCAAAATGGTTAGTATGCTGATAGAAGTAAAAGCAATTATGAGAGCTCTCAAGAGAGAATCTAACCTTTCTCTAACAAAATGAATAACATTTTACAAAGCAAGTGATAAACAATTAGTTTCTTCAACTGGCACCCTCTTTATGCTTATAACAGTTAAAATGTTAAAAACGACATTATTAAAGGATTTTATGAAGAAAAATAATTGAAAAAAACAGAATCCCTTAAAATCTTAATTCTAAACTCTTAGATATTTTAAAATTTACTATCTACAAGCATAATTTTCTAAATCAATAGCTCTCAATTATTTTATTATTCAGTAATCTGAAAACAAAAGTAACACAGTTTCAATATGTGTATAGATATTATAGGAGAACACGCTGGCAAGAGTGTTTGTCAAAAACAGCAAAACAATTTGCCTTGCACATAGCAGGTACTCTCTTTCTCTGTGTGTTTGTGTGTGTACGTGGGTGTGTATACACATTTAATTTAAAGAATAGCACAACAGAAAAGGGAGGAAAAATGATTATCTTAACATACCTTTATGCTTTCTTGTTTGTGGGACTTGAGTTCTTCACTTAGTTTAGCAATTTCTTTTTCTTGTCTACACTTAATTTCCTCTATGTCTGTCAATTTAGATTTTTCATTTACTAGTTCTTTTTCTGTCAGTGACTGAAAGAATAATGATTTATTACAAAATAATTTTAAGCAAATACTTAACTGGAAATTAGTGTAATAAAAATGACCGCTACTATTTATGACACTAGCTCTGCCTCTTTCTACCTAAGTTAACTTGAGCAAATTACTTACTCTCTCTTGCCTCTGTTTCCTTATTTATACAGTGTGAACAATAATAATATGATCATTATAAGGATTAAATAGTTAGTTAATATTGAAAAGTGAATAGTGCCTGGCCAGAGTAAGAATATGGTAAAATTTTGCCAAAAATACCAGTCTTACTCTTACAACTCCTATTTTATTATTTTTACTATCTTCATATAAGTTTCCTGGCTAGGAGCATTATATATGATCTCATTTAATCTCTATAATAGATTTTTTAATCCCCATTTTATAGATGAAGGAACAAAAGTTCAGGAGAAGTAAAATAATCTTTTAGAGGCAGGGCTAAAACTAAAACAAGACCTGTCTGACATAAAGCCCTTACAATTAAACACCTGTAAACTATAGTTCTGTCAGAACTTTCTAAACTTGAGGCACAAATCACGGATTTCATTATAGCTTCACCACTCCCACCCCCACAAAAACATTCTAATTAATTTTTAATTAATAATAATTTCAGGAATTGTACATTTACAATACACCAAGAACTTCAGGAATTGTACAATTCAGAATAACCCTCTACCAGCTGATAGTAATATATAATTTGAACTATAAAACAAAAAATAAAATGTTTCCTAGAATCTGAATTTCTCTTTCATATAGAATTTAGAGTGATTTTTTTAAATGTACTGGTCATATAAACCAATGCTTTTAACTTTATAACTTAGCATCTATTATATAAAACACCATTCTACTTCCCCTTAGAAAAAGCTGGTTCTTAACTTTAAGAATTCTTAATAAGCTTAAGAATTATTTCTAGACCTTTTATTATCCCATTCATACATCTAATGTATAATATGTTAGATGAGAAATAGTCAAGGGGTTATAATATCTGTTCTTGAATAACTAAGGATCTATGGTGTGAAAAATTGATTTGTTTGTAAAACTAAAAACAGCAGTAAGAAAAATTGGTAGAAATGACAAGGAGACTATTAAGAAGTACTTCCCAGCACTAAAATACCAATAATTAAAAGTGTTTTAGGGCCGAGCCCGTGGCGCACTCGGTAGAGTGCAGTGCTTGGGTGCGCGGCGACGCTCCCGCCGCGGGTTCGGATCCTATATAGGACTGGCCAGTGCACTCACTGGCTGAGTGCCGGTCACAAAAAAAGACAAAAAAAAAAAAAAAATAAAAGTGTTTTATCAGAAACTAAAGGTTCATCTGAGAGAGCTGTTGAAAATAAAGGTGTACTCAATAAGAGGTTTGACTAGAGATCTCTAAGGCCATTGCAACTCTAAGATTCTAGATCAAAGTCAGGAAAATGAAATACCTTTTCTTTTTGAATATCTTGTAGTGCTTTACACTGCTCTTTCAATTGCTGTTCTTTCTTTGCTGAATCCTGCTCCAAAGTAGCCTTGGCAGTCTTCAGTTCTTGAATCAATTTATTTTGGTTTCCAATTTGATTTCTGTTTGAAATCAAATCCTCCTGTGCTAGAGAGAGCTTCTCTTCTACAGACTTATAAAAACAATTTCCCAAATTATTATATGCCTTTTTTTTTTTTTTAGTAAATTTCAGCAGAAACAGAACAGTTAATAAAAAGGTACTTCAAAAAGTTCATGGAAAGATTTGTATTACACCTTTTTAATTCTATTTTTTCGCGAACTTTTTGAAGTTCCCTTTTATAAGCATTGTGGAAAGCAATATACTAATAAGATGGAATGTTATGCTCTTCAGTAAGATCATGTAAAAGAGAAACAATTTTAGAATATTAACTCTCTTGCATATGGAAAACATTTATAGTATAAAATATTTTGTAAAACTGAAGCAATTCCAAAACCTCGAGAAATAATCTACAAGTATTGACTGAATGTTTATCACATCTTTGGCATGGGCTAGGTAATATGAACGAATATCAAATAAGTAGGAACCACATCAAATACACTTGGAGAATATATATACTAACATGGTTAGAGAAAAGGCAGAGGGAGACATGAAAGAAAACAATTTTAAATGCTACATTATGTATACATACATGTTTTGTAGAATCTATGATGTCCCCTGATGTCCTAAAAACTTTAATAAATAGGAAGTATTGTTTGGTTTGGGAAAAAACCCTGTATTTTACAGCTGCCAACCTGATCAAGTAAACTAAAAGAGAAAACTCAGACAAACATCTGACGCTTTGTACAGAGAAGGCCATCACCCCATCCTTTCACCCTCCTCCTATCTATGTGGCAGTGATTGTCAGTTAACACAGTCCGTAGTTATTGACTGTTCTAAGGCCCAAATATTTTGAAAAGCCAAAGCCAGAGTAAAGGCAAGCTTTTTGACCTGTTAGGCTTTATTTGGGGGTAGATATGGTAATAGGTAGGCAATAGGAAGAGTAGGAAGCTGCCACTCTCAGCTCTTATTGCTAAGAATCAGCAGGGAACGAGAAACAGCTCTAAGGTGATCTTCTATCAGGTGTGGAAGAATCTGATCTTTCTTATTCTGAAGATGTAGTTCCTTTGAAAAGTAGGCAAAAAATATAATTCAGGAAAGGAAACCTCCTGGCTAGACTTGAATATAGTAAATATTCAATAAAAAAAAAAAAAAGATGGAAAAATAAATAAATAAAGACTTTCTTTATTTACAGAGATTCTTAAGTTTCCTGGAAGAAAAAAATGTTTACTCCTTACCTTAATCCAGTCTTTCTGATACAAATTAAATTTCAATTTTCAATGGCTGCCAGTAGAACATTAAAGCCCCTAGGGCTTATTTTTTCAGGAAAGACCTAAAGTCATCTAGTTCTTTGTTAATCGGACACCTATCCCTGATGATTCTACTGCTGAGGTAGAACAGGAAGGTATAAGATGGTCTTTAACTTAAAAGGGTTGATGACACAGCCTGAGAAACAAAACAGGTATGTAAAAGGGAAGCTGTGCAGGGTAGTAGGGGATATGCTATGTGCCAAATGCACAGAAAAACAATGAGTGTGAAACTGTGGAAAGTGGTTTACAGAAGACTCCATAGTGCATGGGGGAACTCACCTATGTGTCACAAAGAGTAAGAGTGATTTCACATAAAAAGAATAAAATTTGACAAAGCCTAGTCTCTATAGTCTATAGCAAGTGTAATTAGGTAGTAGAGGTCCTGATCCAATGCTACAAAATACCAAGGCTTGCTGAAGCCTGGAAAGCAATAGTATCCCTAAACTCTGACCACAAGAATTCCAAAATGCCCATGGTCTAAGTAACAGCTCATAAAATTTTAAACTCACAAAACCCAGTGACTGATTCTTTAAAGCCAAGCTCAAAATTTGAACCACTCCATGAAGTTTCTTCTAAAGATGCCAAGATATATTGCTCCACCCTACCTCTGAACATTCACCTACATCATTCAGTGGTATAGTGCCATGCATTTTAAATGTTCCTTTCGTCTTTCTTCTTGCAGACCATGTTATTTTGTCTGCTCAGCATCTCTCCTCTTGGGTAAACCCCCTCTCCCATTCTATAGTTTCGTCGGGACTATCTTTAACTCATCTACTCCCACTGGAATAGGTAAATCCCAAGGATCAACTACCATCCTTGACCCTGATTACACCAATTATATCACAGTACCACAGAAAAAAAGGATTTCTGCAGTATTCTGTGGTAGCTATTGTTTTTGTCTATTTAGCAAGTTTTCCCATTGTTATTTCAAAATAAAACCTTTACAATTTTAGTTATTACTTTTTCTTGGTGTCTAATGAAATGACAGAAGGGATAATATTAGGCTAAGAAGATTTATATTTAAGTCTAAACTTATTATCTTAGAGTTTTCACTTCACTCAGGGTATAAAATTTACAATTACATTCTACTTCTATGTCTACTGCACAAGAAAGAATAGCACACAGCATAGCCAATTTGAAATATCCAGTCAACAAACTTAAGTATTTCATAAATAATCCAGCAGATGGGGCTAAAGGCATAGCTCAAGCCAGGCTGTCTTCCATTCTACCGGTGTCCAGATATACATGGACAGCCCACCGTAGACAGCCTTGACTTAGGTAGAGGTCATGTTACAAAGTTCTGAATCTCTCTGCTTCTCTCTTATACACAAGGTCATACAACATCACTGAAGGCAAAGAAAAATAATGGTTGAAAACCACCTCTTATTCTGGTCTATACATATCATTTGAACTTCTCTAGGAATTTACTCTTTTTTTAAAGCTAATTTCCTATATAGTTCATACACTTCTCATTTTAGAAGCATTAATATAAAATTTAACTATTTTCTATTTTGTCAAAAAAATTCTAATGAAATGGTGGTGAAACAATAGAGGAGTTTGGGCTGACCAGTTAGCTCAGTTGGTTAGAGCACAGTGTTGTAACAACGAAGTCAAGGGTTCAGATCCCCATACTGGCCAGCCACAAAAGGAAAAAAAAAATTGAGGGGTTTGAGTCAGAAGAACTGAGATCTAACAACGGTCTGTTATTGTGCAGCCCTGTGCCTGTCCTCTCTGCAAAAGGAAGCATTAGGCATGCCCTCACCTGCAAAAGGAAGCTTTGAAACAGAGGATCTATCCAAGGCCTCTTAACAGTTGTAAAACTCTATGAAGACCCTGTCCCTCTGCTTTCTATTTTTGCCCACATTTACATCTGAGTTATTCTTTCATGTATGAAATTACTAGTACACAATGTAGGTTTTAAGGTATAATAAAGATTGTTGTTGGCTTAATGAATGAATATTGATTGTGTGTGATTTTTTTTTGGCGGCTGGCTGTTATGGGGATCCAAACCCTTGACCTTGGTGTTATAACACTGCACTCTAACCAACTGAGCTAACTGGCCAGCCGAAGCATATTGATTTAAGAGATATAAGTCCTGTTACTAGGTTATGATATGGGTAAATGATACATCCATATGAAAAAAGTATGAGTTCTATAAGACTTTTATAGTCAATCATTAAGTTTCGTTTCTTCTATCACTTAAATATCCTTCAAATTCATCCGCTTTTCTCCATCTTTACTGCTATGACTAGCCCAAACCACCATCATCTTGCACTTGGACTAATGCAAATTCTCCTCTCTAGTGTCTACATTCAGCTGTTTCCCCTACAACCCATTCCTCATCCCAAAGCCAGTCATTTGCCTAAAATACAAGCCTAAGCAACTCTCTTCAGTGGTTCCGCACTGCCTTTAGGTTAAGTCCAAATTCCTCCACCACCCTTCCCTGCCTTTCTACAGTGTTGAAAATAAAGAAGATAAATAAATAAATAATAATTTAACACTACCCAAATGTCAGGTGGTATTTTTTTTTCTTATAACAACTCTTCCTAATTTTGATCTCTCTCTCTGTCTCTGTCTCTGTCTCTGTCTCTCTCTCTCTCTGTGTGTGTGTGTGTGTATATATATATATATATATGAGCACATACACACATATACAGACACACACACACATAGGTGTGCGTATATGTATGTATATGTATATTCTATTGGCACTGGTAGGGTAAATGCTGTACATAGCCCTATTCCCCACTCCCCCTGCATACGAGAGTCCCCCCTCCCCGCTAGGAGACTACCCCTGGCCAAGGTAGTTACCCAAGGAAAGGCACATCCCCTTTAAGTCAAACAGAAGGCTGGAGGGAACGGGACACCAAGTAAATGAACTAGTAAATGAACTAGCACCCTCGCACCAGGAGAGGAGCAAGCAGACTGATCTGGTCAGCCAGATCTCCCATGCGCTCTGAGGTATGTGAGCTGGGTGAGGGTCTGCACATAAGACTGAAAATAATTTACACCCCTACTCTGATCTGTTCAGTATATAACTGTTATATCTATATACTCCATGGCAGCACAGATATTCTTACCAATGGCCACCTCCGCACCTCTCGTAAGTCTAATAACACATTCAACCACCAGGTGAGTTCCTAGGAATAGGCAAACACTACACAAGTGCCCTCTCAGATTTGGGGCACCCCCATTACAGCATTATAAATATTCTTTTACCCAGTTTCCTATTTCTGTCAAAACTATTAGGCACCACTGATTTCCTTCACTTCCCTTGCAGCCTGGTATGTATTCAGCCGTTTTGTTTCATCTTTTCTCTTTCCCACTAATCTTTTCTATCTCATCCTCTTTAACTTTAATCCTGGTTCTAATCAACTCACACCTTGATTACTAGAATTTATGGAGAAAGTAAGAGAGATAATCTCTTACTTAATTTCACCACCACTACTATCCAGGTCCAATACAAGCTCTCTACAAACCTCTTCCAGGTTAAGTTTCCTAAAGTACTATTTTCTTCATTTTACTTCTCTGCTTAGACTCTTCAATTTTTCCCCCAAATGTAAAATCCAGTCCCCTCTGCTAGGCATCTAAAATACTTCACAATTTGGGCCCAACCTTTTTAACCTTAATTCCAGAAACTAGCACTCCAGCAAGACAATTATGTTAATTGTCTCCTGGCTTTGCTCATTCCCACTGGGGCACCTTTTCTCAAACATGTCCCTGAATAAAATGACCTTTCTCAGGACCCTCTGCATATTCAAATTCTACATATATCAGGACCCAGTCAAATCCTACCTCTTTTATAAAGCCTTCCCCCCCCCTTCAATTGCCTATGAATAAATTATATGTTTTTTTATTATTCTGGGATTTTCAAGAGACTTTTGTAATAGTGCACTTTACATTAAATAAGCAAAGAAAAATCCCAAACATAAACAGAAAGCATGATATTTCACCTTGACAAAAAAAAAAAGAGAAAACTGACTGAATCTTTCCCTTAAATAATTGATACTATAATGCTACATAAAAATGTTTATCCTTTTTCCATATCCTCCATTTTAATAAACATGATACTTTGTCTAATTAAATCATATGGCCAAGGACAAAATTTCTAAACATTGTTAGATAATTGTGGTTAAGTTATTTTGAGCTATAATTTCCTAATTTTAATCATTCTAGTAATATCGGGAAGTTGACAAATATGTAAAAATAGTCACTACTGCCTGACAAGCAACAGTCAAATGCTTACATTTTTCACAAGTGGTTTACATTAAAAACTTCTTAGATTCTAACAGCAGCCCATCTTCAGTTATTTTCACATAAAGACAGCAAAATCCTTAAATAAGCTAACAGTATAGCAATTAATATATATCCAAATTATTTTACTGTTACAGATATACCACATTTTTAAATGCTCACATTTATATATATCATTATTTTGTTATAAAACAACTTAATTTAATAGAAAAGCATAAAACCCCACAAATGTTTACATTCTCTTGCCCATTTGGGTTCAAATGAATCATTTAATGAATTTGTATAAACAATTCACTGAGTTTTTACAATATAATATATTTTATTATACCTTAAGATCTTGCCTTGTGGCTAGAAGTTCAGATTCCTTCCCATAGAAATCAGATTGAAGTTGTTTTAAATTTTCCTGACTTTTTTCGTAGTTGTTTTGTAGCACTGATACTTTCTCTTTCTCTGCTGCAAGATCCTGGGCTGCCTGTGTGGATTGCTGCTGAAGTTTATTCTCAAGCTCTGTCTGAAACACACGATAGTTATTTTAAACAGTATACATCCCCCAAACCAGTTACAAATTGTGATATTTTGAAATACAGCATATATTTGGTCTTCATTCCTCTTCCTATCCCTTCCCTGACATAGGACTCCTAAAATCCACAGAATCTCCTAAATGATAAAAGTGTCTTTTTGTATGCTAATAAGTTGACTGATGTCTGGCATCCCCTAAGGTAGTTTCAGGATAGGGGCTGATCACCAGAAAGACCAAGGGGATGAAGGTTAAGTTTATCACCAATGGCGAATTATTTAAACAACCATGGAGCTCCATAAAAACCAGAGAGGCTCTGGCTCAGGGAGCTTCTGGATAGCTGAGCACATGGAGGTTTCTGGAGGGTGGCATGCCCAGGCAGGGCATGGAAATTCTGCGCGCCTTTCCCCATACCTCGCCCTGTGCATCTCTTCATCTGTTTCCTTTGTAGTATCATTTATAATAAACCGGTAAACACAAGTGTTTCCCGGAGCTCTGTGAACGGTTCTCCAAATTAATTGAACTCAAGGAGGGGGTCGTGGGAACCCCAATTTACACTGGTCATCAGAAGCACAGTTAAAACAGCCTGGGGCTTATAATTGGCACCTTAATTGGGGAGGTGGGGAGCAATTCTGGGAATTGAGCCCTCAATCTGTGGGATCTGACACACACAAGTGGTCAGAAAAGAATTGAGTTGAAGGATACCCAGCTGCAGAAATGATTCCTTGCTTGCTGGTCAGGAGAAATCCCCACACATTTGGTTAGAAAAGTCAGCCTTTTGTGTCAATTGTGGTGGGAGAGAATAGAAAAAATTGTTTGTGGGTTTTTTTCCATTCACAAATATAAAACGAAATCCACACAACTCAGATAATTCCTGAAAACAAGCAGAATTGCATTTATACCCCAAAATTCTACTTCTGTAAGGAGTAGCTTACTTTTTACTTATATGTCAAAGAATTACAAAATCAAACAAGTCCCAATTTAAAAACCATAAAATGCGGGCCAGCCCCGTGGTGCATTCGGGAGAGTGCAGAGCTTGGGAGAGCAGCAGCGCTCCCGCGGGTTCGGATCCTATATAGGAATGGCCAGTGTGCTCACTGGCTGAGCGCGTGCGGACGACACCAAGCCAAGGGTTGCTATCCCCTTACCGGTCACAAAAAGACAAAAAATAAAAAAAATTTAAAAATTTAAAAAATAAAAATAAAAACCATAAAATGCAAAATCAATTTAATAAAGAAAAAAAAAGCATTTCACTGGGAAGTACTAAGTATCAGGTCTCAGGAGACGGAGTAACAACTACATTCTCACAAAGGATGCAGTGCTAGATGACTCAGATAATATAATTTAAGGTTTAAGGGAAACTTCTACACGAAAGAAATTAAGAAGCCATTACTGTGATGAAGTATATGGTTTCTACTCTTGGAAGTTCAAAAATAACAGAAAATTTCTACAGGTCATCTTTACTAAGATCAAGGCAGAAAACAAAAATTTCACAAAGGCCCAACTCTTCTAAACTCTAAACTTATCTTTAGTCTTGAAGAAGATTCAGGACATACTCAAGAATTATGACATAATTAAAATATATGCAGAGTATGAAAAATAAGTACTTGACTTTTAAAATAAATATACTACTTCAATGCAACTGTTGTTGAGGTCATCAGTGACCCCCATGTTCTAAAATCCAATATTCTTATCTTTGTCCACATCTTACTTGACCTCTCAGCGGTACTTATAGCTGATTATGACCCCTTCTAAAAAACATTTTCTCCAACCTGGTTTCCAGGCTACCTTCTGTTTTAGGTAATCTTCGTACCTTACTGGCCATTCCTCTAAAAATCTTTTACTAGAGCCTTTTCTTCTGCTAGATCTCTCAATATTGTAGCACCTCAAAGTTCTGTCTCTGGCCCTCTTTTATTCTATATACACTCTCTCCTTAGAAGATCTCAAATAGACCCACGGTTTTAAATATCATTTATATACAATTGACTCATAAATTTATGTCTCTAGCTCCAGCTTCTCCACCTGATCTCTGGCCTCTTTTATCCAGGTACCTTCCTGACATCTCACCTTGAATGATTGACATATCTATCTCAAACAGAACTCTTGATTCCTGACAGCAACTCTGAACATCAAACACTGCTACTTCCCCTAATAAACAGCATTACCAACTACCCATGTATATAAACCCAAACCTAGAGTAATCCTTGACTCCTGGATAGGAACATTACCTCTCACCACCTAATCTATCAGAAAGTCCTAATAACTCAAAATGTATTCCAAATATATATTCCAAAATATATTCCAAATCATTCACTTCTGACCCTTTAGTTCATGCCACCATCGTGTACTATCTAGATTACTGCAATGGTTTTTCAATGCCTTCCTGGCTTGCTCCTTTATTTCCCTTTAGTCAGACCTCACCATTCTCTGCTCAAAAATTCTCCAATAGATTCTAACTATTCTTAGAACAAAACATTCCATTCTCCGTTATCTCAAAATCCACAAATTTACGTATAAATGATCTGGCCCCTATCTACTTCTCTGAGCTCATTTATATTAATTACTCTTTCCTCTTTCTCTACATTTTACCCATATTGGTCTTCTGTTTTTAGAAAACACCACACTTGTTCTAAGGTTGTTCTAGTTGTCCCCTGGCCTTTGTATGGATAGCATTTGTGGGAAAATAGCATAAGTGATTCTTTTTCAAGAATAGCTTAACACGGATTGCTTGTTTAACTTGTGTTGTGATAACCCCTGAAAGTGCACTTTCCCGGGTGACTTCTCAGGATGGTGGCTGGTCACCTTGTTCTTTTTACGTCCTGGTTCTTCTTCTTCCTCAGGACTTCTGGTGGGCCTTTTTCACAGGCTTATCCTGGGCCCACCCTTTTCCACCAGAGGGAAGGGGACAATAAATGCCTTATAAGGAAATAATAAAACTTAGGTGATATTTAGGAAGATTGTACAGCCCATAGTACTCAGCCAATGAGGAACTGGGGAAGGGATTTTCACACTAGGGAATAAATTGCTCAATGTAACTGTTTCAGATGTGTCCGTTTATCAGACACCCGATCTTGCAAGACCACCATTAAAGTCTCACTTTGCCGTAGCTTGTGTCTCCATGTCCATCCTTTGGCATTGGATGGGGGAGGGCATTTCTCACAGTATTGTACAGTCATGCATTGCTTAACAACAGGAATAGTTCTGAGAAATGCATCATTAGGTGATCATAGAGTGTACTTACACAAACCTAGACAGTATAGCCTAATACTTGTACATACCTAGGCTATATGGTATAGCCTATTGCTCTGACCACCCAACGTATATGTGTTCTGTTGTTGACCAAAACATTGTTATATGGCACATGACTGTAATTCATGTATCAACTCAAACCTCTTCAGAAAGGTTTTTTGATCACCTAACCGTTAGTAGGGCTCTGTCTCCATCATTATCTTGCACATCACCCTGTTTAGTTTCTTTGCCGACTAAAGCTTAGTTTCTCATAAGCTCCATGAGAACAGGTCCTGTGTCTGTTTTGTTCACAGTTATTTCTCCAGTACCTAGAATTGTTCCATGTCATAAAATAGGTGTCTAGTAATATTTCTTGAGTGAGTGAATGAATAAATGAATGAATGACAAATAGATTGAAGGTAGAAGAGCCTGGGACATGTACTAAGAGGCTACTGTAACAGCCCAGATAAGAGAAAAAGATAGTCTGGACTAAGGTTTTGGCAGTAGGAAATGAGAAGAAGGGATGAATTCAAGATAGCTAAGAGGCAGATTGATAGAAAATGGTGCTAATTGCCTGAGGAGGGGGAGAGGATGGTTGATTTCCCTACACATTATCATATGACATCCCATGTCATATCCCTTTCACAGAGTTCTTTGTCCAATTCATGTTGAAGGATGCCTGGACTTCCATTGTTGAAGGCCATACTGCACTTACACATTTTCTTTTCTATGTAAAGTCTCAATAACAACCATAATGGCTTTTCAGGCTCATTTGGCCTTCGTTATCTTAACTCTGACAAACTAAGTCATTCACTTAACAGAAATTATTAAGAGTTTATTTGCTAGAGAAGACAAAGTTCTTTGACTTCGAGAAACAAATCCATTAGTGGGACGGTAAAATTTTTTAAATTTTAAAAAAACATATAAATACAATAGTTTGACAACTGCTTTAACAGCAGTAAATCTAAAGTTCCAAAGGAAAATTCAGGAGGGTTAGTCTTCTATGATTTATCCTTCACAAACAGATTGGTTTTTGCTCTAAAACAGGTCTTATCACATTTCTACCTTCTTAAAAACCTTTAGTCCTCCAATGCCTAAAAATTTAAAGTGAGAACAACTATACAACATCCATGGTTTCATCCAATTCTTTAGTCTTACCTCCCCTCACTTCTTCACTTACGTATACTCCGATAGCTAATGCTCTGTAATGACATTTTTCAAGACTTGTGAATTTGGCTAATATTGTTTTCTCTCCTAGAAATGTCTAATTACCTCCTTTTTTTAACCTTTCAAAACTAAAATAATCTTCAAAGGCCCAGGTGAAATACTAGTTCCTCTAAAAAGCCAGTCAAAACTTCTACTAAGTTCCCATTTTTCTTATATTTCTGTTTAAGTTCTTGTTTCATTCTTCCATATTTATTAGAGTTTTCTTTTTCTTTACATATGTGCTTCCTCATTAAATTATAAGCTACTTGAAACTAGGGAGTCATATTCTATTCATTCTGTATTTCCACATCAGGTTTTGAATAAAATTGATGCAGGGACTGTTGATTTACAGCATGCTTGCTGGATCAATGGTTCCCAAATAATTTTATGCAATGTATACGAGGGTATTCCAAAAAGTTCACTGAAAGATTCATATTATGATTTAATTCTATTTTTTCCATGAACTTTTCAAAGTACCTTAGTATAGTATATTTTATATACTGTATATGATGTATTATATTTATATATACTATATATGTGTTTGCGTATTTTACATATATATGTTAAGTGTGTATACACCCATTAAAACATTATCCTTGTTTTTCCTATTTCGTGGTGGACCAGTGACAGTGATAACTTTGTCATGGACTACCACTGCATGGTGCACCATGTACACTGACACTCTCAGATCACAGTTTGCCATACTTCCATATAATATCCAACAATTGTCTTGCTTTCACACTGCACTGGTCACAGTACTAGCTACTTTAAATATATTATCTCAATCTTTACAACAATTCCATGACCCCACTTTATTGAGCTCAGAAAGATGAAGCATTTTCCTGTGACCGTTAAGCTAATGTGTGTCTCAAAAAATTTACATTCAGATCTGCCTGGCTCTAAAACTTATCTTCTTTCCATGGTGCTATACTGCTCCTCAACAAAACTAAACTCTTCTGGCCTTGCAGTGATTCTCCAGTTACTCTAAATTCCAAGTCTAATTTACAAAGACTGGCAATGCATACAACACTAACCAAAATGCTGCCCTCTTCAAGGTTAAAAAGTATGTTCTTTATTGCAGCACACATGTACTGATATAAAAGTGAACTAACAATAAGATCATTTCCTCTAAATCTCATAATCCTTTAAGTGTTATCTAGTAAAGCATAGGCAATATATATTAATCATAAATGTGAAAGAAATCTTATTATAAATAATAATTTTAAAAAGAAAACATGCTAAAAATAGTCATATTTTTTAATTCACTAAGTTAGGATGCTATAACAAATGAAGATCTTGGGAATAATTAGATAAGAGGCCAAAAGATTTTGAAAAAAATGACCTCAAGATATCCAAGTGTGCAACAAAATATGCACTGTGATAATTACATGCTGACTTTTGATTATATATAACACAAACAAAAGGATAGACAAATTTGTCTACTCTTGCTTGTCTTATTAGAAAACTACTCTTGCATAAAATTACAAAAGCACTGATCAACATAAAATGAATATTTGTGGTTTTTAAAGTTTGTATTCTTTTCACTCTAGTAGAATGACAACCAACTCTTAATTACAGGATATATTTAGTTTACTCCACATACTAGGGATTCTCTCTTTTTCTCCTCTAAGTGCAAATTAATATGCACATACCAACAGCGGGGAAAAACTCAATTTGTTCAAATATTTTATATTAAGTACAATCCATTTTTATCAACTCTTGGTCTGGACAAGTATTAAAGCATATTTAAGAATAAAAAACAGATGCTCAATAATAAATTAGAATAGGTTTAGAAATGGAAACCACTATGATATAACTTAAAATATTAAATAATTATAACTATATAAAACCTGACACTACAGAGTTCTTAATATACTCCACTTTATGATTTCTGTTCTTATTTTCCCTTAATAATGATTATTTATTTTTAAATTCCTTTAATATTTTCCAATACACTAGAAACGCTACATAAATTATTCTCGTAACATTGTGTTAGTTCTACATTATTTTACAGAAAAGCAGTTTCATATCTATCAGACAAATGATTAGTAACAGAATTTTAAATAACAATTATCTGACACTACGTTTATAGTGAATGGAAATCCCGACTTACATATTTAATCATATAATCAAATGCTTTTATACTTTTAACTTAGAAAAATTTTGAGTATATATGAATTTATCTGTATTGCAACTCATCTGTGTTAATCATATTATTATCTCAATTGACAAATTTTTCTTCTCATAAAAAGTAAACAAATATCATATCACTACCTTCTGTGAAGTAGCAGTTTTAACTTCACTTTGGAGTGCCTCAATTTGCTTTTTCTTCTGTTCAATTGATTGCTTTAGTTCATTTATGTTTCCCTGAAGTTGTTGCTCTTCTTTTTCCTTCCGTTTTAAAGTATTCTGGGCCTGTATGACTTGTCCCTGCACTGAATTGAGTTCCAACTTCATCTGATGAGAAATCTAAAAGAAAATAAAATGTTTAGCATTCATTTATTCATTTAAAAGACATTTATTGAGTACCACATGCCAGGCACTACTCTAGGTAGAAACTACTGTGCCTATTGACCACAATTAATCAGTAGTTAACAAAAAAGAAAAATCCCTGCCCTCATGTTGCTTTCATAACCGACGCTATTCTCTATTAGGTGATACACTGAATTCATCTTTCATTATTTCTACCTTCCTTTTTAACTTATAATTGTATATTTAGATATAGTTTGTAAATGAACTAGATTAGTATTCCCTTGTGTTATAAAAAATAGGAATGTAAACATCAATATCTAGATGGTTGGAATTTCTATTGTCTTTCAATAATATTCTCAAATGCCACTAAGCCTGTTGGTCACTGTTAATCAGAAAGAATAGCTCTTTATTAACCATGATAAATCTAAAATCACATTTGGCAAAAATTTTATGTTTAGTATCCGATAACACTAAACTACTGCACAACAGTTACCTCATTTAGAGATCTGGGCATATTTTGCTACAGCCTTCCTTTTACAATTCTCTCATATGTTTCTGCTCAAAATTAGACATCATATGGAAGTCACACTGAGGTTCCTCTGTGGCCAAGGTGAACTACTGCTATCTCCCACCTTTCCAGCCCAAGTCATGTTTTCTTGTTTTATGTATATTTCACAAAGAACCTAGCATTTCAATTAAGTATTGACTCATGTTCCAAGTTATTTTTGAAAAGTTTTGGTGCTATATACAGATGCCTCAGCTTATCTCCAATGCACAGCAAAACATTTTTGTGCAAAAACAGGAGTCAGATAGTGTAACAATAAAGATGATTATGTTATGATAACCAATGAAAGAAAATAATACCTAACATATTAGCATTTATTTTGTTATAGTCAGTGTTCTGAGCACTTTAAATATATTAACCCACTTATTTCTCACAATAATTCTATGACATCAATTCTCTTATTAGCTCCATTTTTCTGCTGACAAAAATGGAAAAAAGAGATACTTAATATAGTAACCTGTCTAAAACATGGCAAAACAGCATAACTAATAAATGGCATACCTAGGATATAAATTCAGACGATCTTGATTCAGAGCTTGAGCTCTAAGCCACTATAATTTTTCCACTTACATGGCTGGCATATATAGCACACGTGTCTTCTTTCAATCAACAAGAATACAACCACATTAAACACTTGTCAGGGCAACGTTTTGCTGCTTTATCAAATCAGATTTTCTAGAAAGCTGCACGCCTGGACTCTATCTGCTAACAGGCACATCTTCAAAGAGTAACAACCACCTATTACTGTATGCCCATTTATTTACTTGTTTGCTTGCTTGTTTTTTCCAGAGAGCAATAAAGGCATTAACCATAGAAAAATGTCTTGGTTGTCATACAATCATTATCAAATATACCATTAATATAAATGTCCTTGAAATAAAGAGCCCTTAAAAGGTCATTTCTATGGAAAGCTTATTAAGATTTTTTGCAACCATAAGAATGTTCCTTAATTTAGATTATCTAATTATAACTCTATACTTAGTTAGTTGATTCAGTTTTCTACTTTTATTAGTTAGATTTCTTTATTTGGGCCTTTCATTATAAACTAGCTTAAATCCTTTTAGCAGTAGGTAGAATATAAAGAACAATTTTAAACTATGAATACAATCCACTAAATTTCAGAAAAATAAACCTTGCTTTAACCCAAGTATGAGTGTGAAAATATTTTGAAAATATAAAAGCCTCATGCTTTAGATATTCTATGTTACAGAAAGAAGAAAATCTTACCTCTTTCTCTTTTTCAAGGGATTTTTTCAATTCATTCTGTTCCTTAAGTGTGCTTTCTGTTTGTACTTGAAGTTGAAGCTTTAATTCTTTGCAAGTTTTTTCCTAAAAAAAAAAAAAAAAAAATGCAAACTACATTTCACAGAAAATATTTGTAATAACCTTAAGTTTGGTTCATAAGCTTAGTAAGATATACACAGGTCACAAACTAAAATCATTGATGAGCTAAGACAAGATAGGATCATACATTACAACAATAAAATCAGGCAAATATCATAGAAGTAAAGGGGAAAGGACAGCAAAATGCTAAGGGTTTCTATCATGAACCAACAGCCACAATAAAATATTTTAAACATTGTTTATATAATATTTTGGAACATTTTGGAAACCATATTTTAATATCACATAATTAATTATAATTAATTAACTTATACTATTTTATTTTATTTTTTAATTTTTTTCTAAAAGATGACCCGTAAGGGGATCTTAACCCTTGACTTGGTGTTGTCAGCACCAAATTCTCCCAAGTGAGCCACAGGCTGGCCCCTAACTTATACTATTTTAAAGGTAGAACAGTGGGCTTCAAAAAAATGGAAGCAGGAAAATTTTTAAAAGAAAATACTAAAACAATAAATTAAAAAGTAATCACATATACATAAGAGAGAAGGTGCACAGATAGAAAATGTTTTCTCCAAACAGAAAAGAACATAAAGGTAGCATTCTTTTATCACCTGGTTTTTATACTACTAAACACTTCCACTGACCTTCCTATTTAGAACAGAGGAGTTTTTCTTTTGTTGTTATTTGTTATTCTGGGTTAAAATATTTCTGAGAATGCATTCTCCTTTAAGCATTTCCTGAGACTAACTTTTTTTCTCTACAGTTTAAATATGTCTTATGGTATTTCTAAACATGGTATTACCTGGAGTTATAGAATATTCAATAAAGAATCAGAAAACTTACAGTACTAGAATTAAAAGAGTCACTAAGATCTTTCTGGTCTTTTTTCTTTTTTCAAGTAAGCAAATAACATTTAAACTAGTAGCTGTATTCTCCGTGCAAATGTCGCCAAGAACAAACTTCAGTCTCCCCTAAATCTAGCATCACACCAGCAATAGAGAAAGGTTGTTATAGTCAACCAAAAATATCCGTGGCTTTTAGGAAATTGCACACACATGCACATGCACACACACACACACAAACACATATATACATCATTATTTTGGGCTATCTTTTTCGCAGATTAAGCAATCCCAATTCTTGTCCTCATAAAAATTATTTTAAATCATTTAAATGTAGGATGAAAAGTTAATAGTGAATTAAGCAGAAAAATCAGTACATTTTAAATAAAATAATCACTTCTAGCTAAGAAAATAAATATAAATGACTAACCAAATCTAATATGACAGCTTTTGATTTCTGATTCTCCTTTTCAAATTCACTTTTTGAGTTTTTCAAAGAATCAGAAGTTTTTGATAATTTCTCTTTTACTGCAGAAAGCTCTGTCATTAGAGTTTCTTTCTCCGTCTTCTCTTTCTGTAGTTCTGTGACTGTTGTTTGGATTCTGTTATTCAATTCCTTGTGTTGCACCTTTGCATCTTGAATTAAATTTTCAATTTCTTGTTTCAGAATTATTTTTTCTTCCTCTTGCTTGGTAAGCATTTGCTTAATATTTTCAAGGGCTTCAGATTTTTTCTGTAGATCCAATTTTGTACTGGATACTCTAAATATTGAAGAAACAATTTTTAAAAAATAATGCATAATTTACCATTCCTAATTTACCACTCAAAATTAATCATAGCAATCATTGAGTTTGAAATTTTCTTGTATAGTTCAAAAGTAAAAATAATTTTATAAGATTACACAACTGAAAAATGTCTTAGAACATCTACAAATCATCTACAAATGTAGATGATTTCCCTCAAGTCAAATAAGTTAGTGGTACAGCCCAAACCACCTAAGCCTCCTGACTTAATCTAGTCTTGTCTACCACAGCAGATCCCCAAAGAAAATTCTGCACACTGCAGACCTTCTAGTCTACAACGGCCAGAAAATTTCTTCCATGTACCCTAAAGAACCTATTCATTGTTAATTCCTAAGCACATAGAGAACTCTGCCTCTTTCCTTGAAAACGTAAAACACATTAAATGTTGAATAGGTCTTAAACTTTAAAACACTTAAGGTTAATCCTGAAAAAAAAAATAAAGTAAAAAAGATAAAAGAAATATTTTATAAGTGGATACAGAAAATGTGGTATATCTACACAATGGAAGACTACTCTGCTATAAAAAAGAATGAAATACTGTCATTTGCAACGACATGGATGGACCTAGAGAGAATTATATTAAGTGGAAGGAGTCAGGCACAGAAAGAGAAATACATGTTCTCACTTATTTGTGGGAGCTAAAAGTAAATAAATACACAAATAAACCAGGGCGGGGGGGGAGGGAAGAAGACACAGCAATTACAATTCCTTGAAGTTGATACGACACAAGTGAACAGAAAGGAGGTTGTTGGGAGGCGGGAGAGAGGGAGGAAGGAGGGAGGTTTCGGTGATGGGCCACGATAACCAACCACGTTGTACATCTACAAAATAAAATTAAATTTAAAAAAAAGAAGTACTTTATTTCAAAAAGACAGGAAAGACAAGTGATTTACTTTAACCCTAGAACTTAGCAGTTATACAAGAGATTTGCTATTATTTGTTTCTTAACATAGGCTTTTTAACACCTGGATAAATAAGCTACAAGAATGAGGAAGTGAAGATATAGCTTTAGGAAAGTTAAAGTATAGGCTTTTATTGTTTTCGTAAAAGACATGAAATTATGCATATTACACAGCAAACACACACACACATTAAAGATCAGTCATTTCCCTGTACTGGACAGCAAAAAAAAAAAAAAAAGATCAACCATTTTTTAAAAGCCAAAATAAAACTGGATGCAAAGTAATAATATTTCTAGAATGTACACTATTCCCAATGTAATCAGTATAAATTTATAACCAATCTAAATTCAATAATATGTTAAAGAGAGGTTGTTAAAAGATGTATTAGTCCCATATCTAAAGTTGGGTACTAATACAATACCAGAACTGTATTTACACCTTGAAAATTTACAACTATTAGTCCCAGAAAATATGTTCTTACTTTCTAAAAAATAGCTAGAAAAGATGCTGAAATTTAGTAGTTTCATAGAACACCTATATCAGTGATTTTTAAAGTCCTAAGTACAGTCATAACATGAATATTTTTTATTTTACCATTTCAATATAGGTAAAATCCCTGTCAAGAAACCCTAAAATTAGCACTTGGTATATTTATTTACTATACTACATAACTGTCCCCAAAATAATTACAAAACCATAAGGTTTTCTGAATCAAAGAAGACAAAACAGAAATGAAGGCTTAGTTACAGTCACTAGAAAACTTCTTTTCTATTTTAGAAAAAAGAAATAATTAAAGGAAGAAACAAATCCACAATCATAGTTGGAAATTTTAACACCCCTTTCTCAAAAATTGATAGAAAAATCATAGGAAAAAATTGGTAAGGATAGAGAAGAAAACATTATCAAAAAATAAATTAAAATTTTAAAAAAAGAAAAAAATTTTAAAACTAAGAAAAATAAAAAGAACAACATTATCAACCACCTGATCTAATTGCTATTTATGGAACACTCTTCCCAACAACACAGAGTATACATAGGCACACATAGAAGATTAACCAAGATGAACCGTACGTTGGGCATTAAAAAGGACTTAGTTTCAAAATTTTAGTTTGAATTTTACCAAGGATGTTTTCTGATCACAATGGAATTCAATTAGAGATCAATAATAATAGCATATTTAGAAGAGCCCCAAACATCTGCAAAGTAAATAACATTATTCTAAATAACCCATGCATCAAAAAGTTAATCACGGGGGACGGGGACATTAGAAAATACATTAAACTGAAGAGTAATAAAAATACATTATAACGTAGTTGTTGGAGGGAAAAGTTGAGTGCACAGCTGTAGGTGGGCCCTGAGAAAGGGGAGCCCTGTTACCTGTTATTTGGGCTGTGCCCTGGCTCATGGGTGAGGTTTAGTCAAACCTCAGATATGTGCGCATGATGAAGAGAAGGAATCCAGCCCTTCCTTTCCTAGGAAGTACTCTAGAAACATAAGAAGACCCCAGAGGAAAAATGTTTGCATGAAGTATATAGACAAAAAAGATCTTAGTCTTAAAGGTTTTTCCTAGTCCAATATGACGTGGGAGCCTGAGTGATTTTTGAACTGCTGAGATTAGAGCATAGAATGGATATGGGCCCATTTCCATTGGGTCTATTGAAAATGGAAAGAACCACCAGGCCTTCAGGGGCCTTAGGGAAGAAAACAAGAACTAACTTAGAGGTGATCTTCATGAACTGATGACTGGATTCCAGAGATTACAATGAACCACTCAGTGGGTGATGTAAAGGATCAGATGTGCTCCCCAAATACCTAGGCACTTGGAAACTACAGTGAAAAGGAATGCCCTTAAGATACAAAATGAACCTCTATAACCTCCAATTCAAAGTATCAGGACCCAATTTACTAGATATGAGAACTAGAGAATGTTCACCGTCATATCCCAAAGCAAGAATGAAACATGAAGGTGTGAAACAACATAATCATCATCAATCTGATAGGTTGTATTTCACCTCCCTGAAGGGTACATTTCTCAAGCTCTTAGTCTCCAACTTTACCCTGTATAACCCGATCAAGTGCATCAACTCAATCAGAATGGCCTATTTGGTGTTTAAAGACTAAGTCTACTTGAATGTGACCAGTCACAAGCTCTCCTCTGACATTCAGATGAATGGAGTGGAACTGATTTTTATTCACCAAAATTCTGGTGAGTGATGTGTCCATTGAAGATTCATGGCAGGACCCAATTCAGGACCAACTTCAAGGTCAAGCTGGGCAAAAGACTAATTCTATAGCCAGGGAGTGAAAGAATGGTGCTGAGCTCAGCACTTTTATGGCTATATGGGATGTGTCCAGAAGCACATGTCCCCTGTGCTACCAGAGACATCTAAAATTTCATAGATCAATTAATCTTATAGATCCTAATATATTCTAAACCAATTCACTCTTATACTCAAGGCTGCCGTGAACCCACTGAGTACTTTAGCACAAATTGGAAAAAAAGTACCCCCTTCTTCAGGATAATTTATTTCACCTATTAAAAAACTGTCATAATATATTGATTTTATTAGAATAAAATACATAACTACCATCTGCAGAATCTCATATCCTGGTATTAACAAATAAAAAGGAGGTGAGGAACTGAGAGAAAAAAAACAACAGATACTACAAAAGGTAAACAGCAACAGGAAAGCTTTTACATTAAAAAGCTCTCTCAAAAAAACAATATAAACTGGCCAGCTGCCAAAAAAACCCCAAACAACAACAACAAACTACACCCAAAGTATGTCTAAAGGAGTAGAAGTGAATAGAAAATTGACAAAATCAATTCAATCAAAAGCTTTTAATAAAAGTCTGATAAATTGATAAATCCCTAACTAGATTGATGGAGAAAAGAGAAAAGACAAATTACCACTATCAAGAATAAAAATAGGATATTACTACAATTACTAACAGATCCTACAGACCTTAAAAGTACAATATTATAAACACTATGCCAATAAGTTTGAAGTTTAGATGAAATGAACAAATTCCTTGAAAGACACATTAGCAAAACTGGCTAAAAAAAAAAAATTAGAAAATCAGAATAGCCTTCTGTCTATTAAATAAATCAAATCCCAAATGAAGCAACTCAGAAAGAGAAACCCAGGACTAGCTGGTTCATTGGTGAATTCCATCAAACACTTAATAATTAAATAACACTCATCTCATACACCTCTTTCAGAAAGCAGAGGAGAAGGAGATACTTATCAATTCCTTTTAAGACCAACATAACTCTGACACCAAAACCTGACAATGATTTTTTTTTTAAATTACAGAACAACAGCCCTCATGAATGCATGGAAATTCTTAATAAAGTCTTATCAAGTAAAAAACAACAATATATAAAAACAATAACATAGCATAGTAAAAAGGGATTTGTCCCAGAAAAACAAAGTTGGTTTAATATTAGAAAATTAATTAATGTAATCCACCATACTAACCGAATAAAAGAGAAAAACCACATGATCATATCAATAGATGCAACTTTTTAAGTTGATAAAATCCAACAACCAGGCATGATTTTTTTTTAAAAAATTTTTTTAAAGAAAACTAGGTATAGAAGGGAATGCTCTCAATCTGATGAAGGGAATCTAGTAAAAACCTACATCTAACCTCAAATTTAATAATAAAACATTTTATCATTTCCTGCCTAAGATCAGAAACAATGCAAGGATAGTATTACTAGTCACATTCAAAATTTTACTAGAGGCCCCAGCCAGCAGTAAGTCAAGAAGAAGACATAAAAGGCCTACAGATTGGAAAGGAAGAAGTAAAATTCTTTCTATTCACAGATAACATGATTGTCTACTTATAAAATCCCAAGAACTCTACAAAATAACTATTAAAACTAAAAAGTGAATTTAGCAAGATTAAAGCGTAGACAGTCAATATGTCAAAAATGGTATTTTTATACTAGCCACAAGCACAAAAATAAATCCAAGATGAATTTTAGACCTAATTGTAAAAATTCAAAGTATAAAACTTCTAGAAAAAAAAAAAAAAGAATTCTTCATAATATGAAAAGATTTCTTAGAAAGGACAGAAAACACTAAACATAAAAGAGAAAGATGACAAATTGACTTTAACCAAAATTTAAAATTTCTATTCATTGAAAGACACCACCAAAATAATTTAAAGCTAAGCCTCAGACTGGGAGAAAATGCTTGATTATCTATCTATCTATCTGGCAAAGGATTTGCATTTTGAATATATAAAAAAACTCCTACAAACCAATAATAAAAAGACCCAATAGAAAAAATAATAATAATAATAAAGAAGGTACACTGATTTTAATGTTTCCCTTGCGCTCATAGACAATCTGCCAAGATGCTTCACAAAGCTGAAAAAGATCATTTCTTGTAAGAATCCATTCCCTACTTGGTACAGTGCCTCAAAGCAGAAGCCTGACTACTCTTGGGTGATATACTTAAAAATCCTTGTATTTTCAAATTTTACATTAATTTATTATAATTGGTGAACAACTCAAAACAATTGCTTTACCCAGAGAAATGGACACCGTATTACTGTTGAAAAAAACTAGAGGACCCAAATTTTATAAAAATAAGTTTTCCATCCTTTCTAGTGAAATTAATTTTAACCATATTATGATGACTTTATTTTTCATTCACATTAACATCAGCAGTTTATAAAATCAACACAAAATAAACATTTAATAAATCTGTAATCACTGTGATAGCAAAATTGAAATCTTAAGAGAATTTTAATATTTAGTTTATAATCCTCTCCCTCAATTTATAAGTGAAATAGTTTAGCTTACATTTCTTTCTCCATTGCAAGTTGTTTACTCAATTCTGTGGCTCCAAGCTCTAACTCTGTGTTAAGCTTTCTTTGTTGTTGTAGATCCTGCAAAGCTTGATCCTTGCTTGCTTTAACTTCAAGAGTATCAGCTTCTAGTTTCTATGGAAGAAATAAAGTATAGCAGCCATTTTAAGGTTAATAATTATCAACCTATTATTAAATATTATAATGCTTTTGCATATATTCTAATTGGTGTTGACATAACACACAAAAATAACCATAAAATATTTATGTTACAATAAACACATTCTGAAACCATTACTGAGTAAGGGGGTTATTTATCTTAGGATCTTTCAGAGGACCCCTAGCATAAGGCTTTATAGATGATAGGTAGTCACTAAGTATTTACTTTTAAAATTAATTATGAATAAGAGAATAAACAAACATAAGTATTTATTACTAGAGTACAAGTTATGAACTCAAGTATAAAATATATTAGGTTTACTCATGTACCCACTTAAAATATATTATATGTTATATTCACAGTTAACAACATGATGTAATTATAAGATATTTAAAATTAAAATGGAATTTTCATGTAGTCCTTCTCATTAACACCTATTGTCCTTAAATATATAGCCAACTAAATTCCTGATTTTGCTTCTTTAATTTCTTGGTCTAATTGACATTATTGTTCTTCACAATGTAGTAGGCATTTCATATATACACATAATTATGTGTGTATTTCTACAAATTTACAAAATCAAACTTTTAAATATAAGTTTGAATATCTATAAGCAATGCATTTTTTTGCATAGTTGTAATGATTTTACACATCAAATATTGTATAAACTGATTGGTACCTGTGGCTCTTACCCAACACTTATACTGAAAATATTCATGAAAGTAAAGATATTTGATGTAACTAAATTAATTCTATAACTACATGTCCATATAAAACATATGGAATACTTCCTAAAATATTCCAAAATGTTAAAGAACTGATAATCACAATAGACACTTGTGGTTCTAAATAAATATTTTGAAAAGGTACTCAAATAGAATTCTCATTAGACAATTTCCACTAAAATAACAGTATTTCTGTTTGTTTGGGTTTTTTTAGTGTCTGGCTGGTATGGGAGTATTTCTTTTCTTTTTCAACCATACCTAAAGTAATTTGTCATTACTATTATCGTTGACCATAAAGAAGAGAAAAAGGAACACAGAAATAGAATTGTAAATGTAATTCTTCTCCCATATCATATTGCTATGAATGCATATATATACACATACACATTTACAGATCTCTTGATTCTACAATTGTACATGCATGCTTCACCTGATTGTGGAAGTATAAGTTACATATATACATAGCAACTTAAGAAATTTTTAACTGATAATAGTTCTAATTTAAAGGATAAAAGACTCAAGTCAAATCCTTCTTCGATACATCTAATCATTTCAACACTTTTACCTGGAGATGTTAAAGAAAGATGCAGTTTACCATGGTCTAAATGCATCATTGAGCTAGGAGCAAAATACAAAGGGTATAAATGTAAAGTATTAAAAAGAAAAAAGTCTACCATATCTGAAATATGATATTGGAATAAGGAGATAAGGAGATGGAAGAATGAAGGAAAAGAAGAAACTTCACAACAACAAAAATTTGACAAGTTCATGGTAGGTTACAGAGTAGATCCCTGGTTAGTTGTCTCTTAGAAATAGTTACACATTACAATGGAATCAGTATATATATTGACTATCATTTATAAAAGCCACCCATTAACGAAGAAATTAAAAATAAAAATGGAGTTCAAAATTAAAACATGAAAAATTACACGTAATTTTTTAAAATGTTATTCCATAACTTCACCTTTCTTTGTTAATTAAACAGTCATCAGATTCCATCGATGACTTAATGAAAAAGACATCAGATATCCATAGCTAAATTCAACTTCTTTTATACAAACCTTAATTTGACCTTCTAGCTCTTCAGTTTTCTGTTCTAAAGAGAGGTGTTTCTCTTTATATTCTTTCAGATGACTTTCCAGCTGACTGCAATGTTCTTGCTTGTCTTGTAACTTTGTAGTGACCTGTTCCAATTGAGTAGTGATCTTATTTAACTCCTACAGAAAAGACAATTGAAGAAAACTTTGGTGAGGTTTACTATTTTGTAATGCCCAAATATTTAGTCAAGGTTGAATTGAAAACTTTAATTTTCCTTAAGAAAGTATTTGGAGTAAGACTTCAGATAAGTATAATAATATATGAGAGACTATATTTACCCACCAACATAAAGGACCTGAACTGAAGTCTTCCACTCTCTAACATACTAAGTTTATATGCATTACAGTCCAATAACTTTCCAGTGTTTTTCTAGGAAGAATTATTTTAGGAGCCAAAAGGTACAATAAAATATTAACTAGGTAATAATAAAATAATACTTTTATATCATAGTTAAATGTTTTCAGTGTTCAAAATACCATTTTTTTAAAAAAAATTTTTTTAAACATTACAGTGATCGTTTCTATGATATTTGTTCAGTTCATTTGGAATATCCAGTTGCTCAGAAAGAACAAAATAAAAAATACTAGAAAATCCACCACCCATAGATAATCACAGTTAATGTTTTGATAACTTTCCTTCCAGTCTTTTCTGTATGTTAGTCTCTATTTCTTTCTCCTTTGTACTTTTAAAAATAAAAACAGGACCTCACTTTGCATACCATTTTATTTTAACTTTGTTTTTATGTAACAATGCATCATGAAACTTTCTGATATTATTTTCTAAAATATCATTACACTCAACTGCATAAATTTTCATTTTATTGATATAGTCCATTTCTTAGTCAGATCTCATTTTAAATTCTTAGACTGCTACTAATTTTCTGCATTTCTTAACAGAGATGCAAACAGAATCTTTAAAGCTATAATTATTCCCTAAGTTAAAAGACTAAGAGGGTACTTCAAAAAGTTCATGAAGGGCTGACTGGTTAGTTCAGTTGGTTAGAACACAGTCTTATAACACCAAGATCATCCATGGGTTTTGAGTCCTATACTGGCCAGCTGCCAAAAAATTAAAAAGTTTGTGGAAAGATTCGTATTATCTTTTAATTCTATTTTTCCACAAACTTTTTGAACTACTCTCATATAAGTAAGCTAAAGAACATGAAAAATTCTAAAGTTCTTGAAATGTATTGCCAAACCATTCCCTCCCTCCCCACCATCCAAATGGTTGAACTAATGTGTACTAACACTAACGAGGTATTAAAGTGTCTTGTTCTTCCACACTCTCTCCAGTCCTTCCACTGGTAATTAAACACATACACACAAAGACTTTTCCTCTGTAATGGCAAATGTATCCCATTATTGTTTTAATTTGCAATTAATTCTTAATGAACTTGAACATTTCCTAATATAGTTTTGATCATTTATATTTTCTTGTAGGTTCATATATTTCTTATATAAAAGTGTTTTAAATAAAATGGATATTAACCCTTTATCAGACATATTCCAGAAAATGTTTTATCCTTTTGCTATTTGCTGTAGAATTTTGTTGATAATATTTTTGAAAGATAAATTTTAAATTTTTATGTGGTTATTCTTATAAATATTTTTTCCATTATAGTTTCTGACTCTGATTTCATGCTTAGAAAATATTTTCCAGATGTGTTTAGCAATACTGTAAGTAAAAAACAAGTTGTAGAACTACATATATAGTGTGATTTCACGTGCATGAAAGAAAAATATCAGTGTGTGTGCACACAAACACATACCCACATATTTGTTCAATGCTTATAGAGCTCTGGAAGGATACATACCAAATTTAATAGCAAACATTCCATCTAAGGAGGAAAATGGGATAGGGTAAAGGGTAAATATAGAAAACTATTTTGTTTTTAACTTGATTTTTTTTTTTTTTTTAATGGGCCAATAACCAGTACTACTTCTTGACTAACAAGTACATTTTTTAAAATTCCTACCTGGTAAAAGATAAGAAAAACCTACCAGCACTTTGACCTTGGCCCAAAGTAAGAAGCTTCTATTCTATCAGAGGTATTGAGAAAAGTAACTTCTATCTTCATCTAGCCCTTCACTTTCTTCTATACCCAAGAAAAGGAGCAACTCTTATCATTAAGATGGAATACATAGTGTTCTTTTCCTGCTTCCAAGTAGTAGTACATCTGGATCATGGCCCAGCCTACTGACTAAAAACTAGTCAGTCTCTTTCTCAATTACTAGCACTTGATGGGATGAGGCAACAATTCAACAATTACGAGTAAATGTTTCAGTTCCACACCAAGGTTCTAGACTAGGGGAAACATGCACTATTATGAAGCCCAACCACAGCTGCATACCAATTGACCTCTAAGAAAAACAAAACTGATATTTTTATCTCCATCTGTCTGACTCCTGCATCTACTACAAAACCGGTCCCAAACTTGCGAAGGAATTAAGGGGGATAAGCAGGTCTACCAAAAGACAGTGTAAAACTAGGTGTCATTTTTACACATTGGCAGTTTGTTTATCTATCAAAGCACTAGGTTACGGTATGAAATTGCAAAGATTAGCTACCTGCTGTTTATCTTGTAATGCATTTTGAGCTGTGTCCAAATGATTCTGAAGATCAGCTCTTTGAGCAGTTTTTGCAGCTTCTGCTGATAGCAGTAATTCGGTCTTGGCTTTAATCTGTAACAAAATTTACAAGTAATCTAATTTATATTTAGTTCTTGATTTTCCCTTGCGTGATGCACATTGCTTTTGTCACTAAACTACTTAAAAATTAAGTCCTTTGGCAAGAAACAAAAAGATTTAAGGTTTGAAAAATATGTATATGACAAACTCCAAAACAGAAACTGATAGGGGAGAAGACTCCTTTTTGGATAAACAACAAAAAGATGTCCCTATATAACACCAAAACACTATAGTACTCCTTTGCTAAGAAAGAAAAGGTATACTTTTGTAAGGAGAAGGGCTACTGTATTTTTTAAAAGTGGATATTCAAAGTCTACATCTGTTATCATAAACTAAATAAATGCCAAAGAACGTGATGGCTCCGAATGTAATCGAGAACTCTAGAATTCAAGGACTCGGAGCAGCCAGACAAACTGGAACTACTTTGCAAAAGTCAGTCTTCTCTAATAATTTCTCATTTTAAAGGTTTTACTTTGGGTGCTCATAAAAAGTTGAGAAATTATACATTAAACATTCTAGGCTTTCAATCAAATCAACAAAAAAGATCTATCTTGTTATCCAAAGTAGCACTTTTAAGAGTCTGAATAACTTTTTTGTTCGTTTGTTTGGACCGGTAAGGGGATCGCAACCCTCTGCACGGTGTGGTCTGCACCACGCTCAGCCAGGGAGCGCACCGGCCATCCCTATATAGGACCCGAACCCACGGCCTCGGCGCTACCAGCGCCGCACTCTCCTGAGTGAGCCACGGGACCAGCCCAAGGGTCTGAATAAGTTTAGTACAGTCCACCTCTAATAAGAAAAGCAAAAACTAGAAAAAAACCCACATATTTAAAATTAAAGTATTTTGAGAAAAGGGTAAAAAAAAGCGGGGGGAGGGAGACTTTTTTGTAGCTACTTGAAGAGAGGACCAATGAAAATAAGAAATCTAGGATTCACAGTGTGGGGGTAATTTTAAGCAGAAAGAAAAAATTGAAAGAATTCTTTTTCAATAACCAAATACTTAAATATTCATAGAAACACGGATCCCCTTATTGGCCCACCACCAAAACAAACAAACAAACAAAAAAGATAAATTTTCACAGAAACAATGGTTATTTCAAGGTATATGCATCTACATTGAATTAAAAGTGAAAACTAAAGAAATGTACACTTTAAATGATAAATGGTAAATCTACACTAATTGATGATATGTAACATAAGCTACGAAAAATATATTTTTGCAGAAATCAGCTTCATTTACATATGACATTTCATCTATCAGAGGTACCAAAAATTCATGAGATATTTTAATGCATGATAATTGCTCATTATCTTTTAATACACTATGCTTCAAATAATGTGACATACTTTCCAAAGTCCTGTAACATGTGAAGAAAATTGGCAGGGGTAAGGGTGGGGATTAAGCAATAGCTCCTCTGGTTTACCTTATTTCAGAAATGCTTCTGATGAGGGGAAAAATGTGGCAATTTACATACCCAACCCCTCTGCTGGCCCTTTATATGCAATAAGTGCAGAGTAAGTATCAATTGCTACAATGCTATAATTGTTGCAACCTTCTGCATTAAAGCCCTTAAAACAGTAAGAGCAATGAAAAGCCTTCTCAGGATGCACTGACATACATATGTGCATAATAATTTCCCTTGATGCTGTCCTGATTGTGCATGCTGAAAAGTACCTTAAAGGTAGGGATCAAAAGGTTTCTTACAACTCAAAACTTGGAAACAGCTTTAAAATGTCATTTCTATAGTTTCAGGAACACTGCAGAAAAAAAACATTACCTTAACTGTACTTTTTGTATATTTGGAAAAAAGCCACACCAACACTCTTGGGCTAAGCACTTCTGGCTGACACTCTTTTATTAATATTCAGTTAAAGGACTAGGTTTTTATTAGAGTCCTAATTCTTGTAAGAAAAGTCATACATTCTACTTTATGAACTAACACTAGGTTCATAAAGAAGTTAACACAGTTTTGGGGAAAAAAGCCTCAAAAACTGAAAAATACACACAGTTAACATTTTTTGAAAGACTAATAGCAAAGAAGAGGTTATTGTAAAGGTGATGACAGAAAAATTGGCTGATCTCTTTATAAAAACTAGTTCTCACATGAATAGCAGTGGCAGAGTGATCCACTTTTTAAAGAGAAGGATCCTGCAATGCAAAAAGAATCAAAGATTGGCCTAATCTATTTATTCATTCGTATTCCCTCCTCCTATTCCCTCTCTCTCCCTCTCTTAAATTGGACATCCACATATCAGGTTAACATATAACTCATTGGATAATTATATTTTAAAAAAGAAAGAAATGTGCACTCTCTCCACATTCTAATAAGCATACTAGTTATATTATTTTATCATATTTCTTATTTCCAGTGGTATCATTCTACTAAAATAAAATCAAGGAGTACTAATGTTTCTATAAATTTCTCTTCTGTGGTGCAGAATAAGAAACCAATGATGAGAATAGAGAAAGAAATATGTCTTACTTCCCACTCCACGACAGACTCACTAAGCAAGACTCTATACAGACTTCTGAAAGAATATATATTAAAATATATAATGGTACCATATAAAGGTATTTTTTTAAACCAGACCTTTAAAGGAAGATTTAAAAAAAAAAAAAACTCAAAAATATTTGACATAAAAATCTAATGGTATAATATCAAACTAATTTGAACTTCAAGAACAATAATGACTTGATCAAAATAAAGAAAAGCTTAAAAGATGCAGTGGGGCCGGCCCCATGGCTCACTCAGGAGAGTGCGGCGCTGGTAGCACCGAGGCCACGGGTTTGGATCCTACATAGGGATGGCAGGTGTGCTCCCTCACTGAGCGTGGTGCAGACCACACCATGCCGAGGGTTGTGATCCCCTTACCGGTCACAGAAAAAAAAAAAAAGATGCAGTGATTTCAGGAGGTGTAGTTTTCTGGGGAGGGGGTGGAGAAAGCAAACAGGAAAGCTCAACAAACTGTCTAGATACAAACTTTATCTAATTCCTATCCCAAATTTTTTTCTATTAATGTAAGTAAGGCAAAAAGAGAGAAACAATTTAAAACCTTTGATAGCCCAAAATTGGTGCTTTATACATACAAACTCATTAAATAGCATAATTTGATATTACCTGTATGTCAAGCTGGGAGACCTTCTCCTTGCTTTCATTTAATTGACTATTTAATTCATTGACACTGGTTTCTAGGGAAAGGACACGGTCTTGTGCAGCTCTAAGATGTGCCTTCTGCTCTTGTACTTGGTCATGCAAATTCTCCTGGGCTTGTTTATGGCTTTCTGACTGATTCTTCAGCTTCTCTGTTAGTTGAGTTACCTATTATTATACAAGGAAGACTCTAATTATGAAGTTCACAAATGATATAACAAAAACTAACAAACCCAAATTTTAGCACTCTGAGAATATTACACTGCTCTATGATAGCCCAAATTTTTCAAGTAAAATTATTCACATCTCTCTAAAAATAAGTAAACATAATACCTCAAATCATAAGAAGTAACATCAAATTCAGACATTTTAAAAATCATCTCTCCTAAGCTATAATTTACATGAAACAAAATTCAACCAATTTAAGTGTACAATTTGAGATTTGACTAACTAACCATCACAACAATCAAGATAGAGAACCATATCCCAAAATGTGTACTCATGCCCCTTTGCAGTCATTTCCCTCCCTCCCATTTCTAGGTCCAGATAATCATTTATCTGATTGAGTAACAAGAGCTCCTTATATATTCTGGATTTTTATGATTTGTTGTATATACAAATAAATATTACAAATATTTTCTCCCAGGCTGTGTCTTGGCTTTTATTTTCAAAATGGTACCTTTTGAAGAGCATACAATTTTTTAATTTAGATGGAGTCCAATTCATCTGATATTTCTTTGATGTGCTTTGCTTGTAGTTCATTGAGCTTTCTGAATCTATGCATTTATATTTTTAATCAAATTTTTAAAATTTTCAGCCATTATTTCTACAAATATTTTCCTCCTCCCCATCCTTCTGTGACCCTAATTATATGATACTGTCATATGATACTGTCCCACGAGTCACTAAAGGCACTGTTCTTTTTTCCCCCCTAACCTTTTTCTCTCTGTGCTTCAATCTGAACAGTTTCAATTGTCTTCTCTTCGTGTTCACTGATATTGTTTCATGCTTGTTTAATCTATTAAAACCATCGAATAAAATTTTCATTTCAGGTTTTTTTATTTTTTTATCTATAGAAATTCTACTTTGTTCTTTTTTAAAATGCTTCTCACTTCTACATCCATTATTACAGTTTTTACTTTATATCCATAAGCGTAATTTAAGAGCTCACCTGATTACATCATCTCTTATTTCAGGGTCTGTTTCCATTGAATAATTTTTCTCCTGGTTATGGCTCACATTTTTTTTTTTTTTTTTTTTTGCTTCTTCATGTATCTAGTAAATTTTTTTTGCTATTTATTGTGACCAGTCTGGTTCAGGTGGATCGTTTCAAAGCTTGTTTTTACACTTTGTTAAGTCAGGTGAATGGTAATTTTTATACTAGGGCTAGTTTAGCCTTTGTTCTCTCCTAAAGTGTGATGTTTCTGGTGTTTCTACTGAATGTCCCAAGTGTTCAACCATATCTTTCCTCTGTGACTGGCTGGAACTTGAACATTTCCCAGCCCTGTGTGAGTTCTGGTAATTTTTCAGACTACACCTCTCTGATATTGTTCATTGCCTGGCCTCAAGCAATCCCACCTAAGTGCAAAGCTTAGCATTCAACCGAAGCCTCAAGAGGTTCCTTGTGCATATTTCTGGAGCTTTTTCTCTTCATTGCTCCTTCCTCTCTTGTATTCTGTCCTGCAAATTTGAGCTGCCTTAACCTCCCTGAACTTCAATCTCTTGGTTTAATTCAATTTAATTCAGTTTCTAACTCCTCAGTTCAATGAGACCACTGTATTTTCCTTTGATTCCTGCAGCCTGCATCACAGTCTGGAAAATGTCTCTGGGTTAAAAGTTAAAGTAGTGAAACAGTTCCCCTCAGTTGCTTCTCTTCACTCAGGCATCACATCCTGTACTGCCTATTATGCAATGTCTGAAAACAATGGTTTTTATACATTTTTTTCCACCTTTCTAGTTGTTTATTGCAGGAAGGCTAAATAGGTATCAGTTACTCCAACATTGTCAGAAGCAGTACGGAGATTTATTTTATTCGTTTTAAAAAATGTTTGGTTTTCCTGCTCACATTTGTATGAGAAGCAATGTGAAGTTGTATATAACTAAAAACTAGCCTAAAGAATTCTTCATAAGAATTCCTCAAAATTAACTCTGAAATTTTGTTATATTCTAATTCCCATATTAGAGAAGTAAGAGGACCTACTAATATTTTGTTTTAAATATTTTCTCATTTAGATAATAATAATTGTCTCATTACACAATTCTTCCAAAAAAGTAACTATAAATTCTTTTCAGGTTGAAAATGTATTAATCTAAACTTATAAGTTTCTTTAGACTACATATAAATGTTGGAACAATAGGGAACTTATCAAAATTATTATTTGCTATATATTGTCCAAAAACATATACATTATCAAAATAAATAACCATTAAGTCTGTATATTAACCAATACACAGTAACAACTAACCCTTGATTAGCACCCTTAATTCATGAACATTTTTTTATTCATTCTTTTTTTCTAAACATCACAAAGTGCATGAGGTAGATATGTGTTATCAATAACACCTCTACTTTTCCAATGAGCTAACAAGATGAAATGATTTATCCAACCACACATGTAATGAATTATATCCTTAGACATGAACTAAGGATTTCCTCTTTCAATTCATGTTAATTAACTTTCACTACAATAGCAATCTACTTCTAAGGTAAATGACATAGTATTTGTCAAAAATACATAACATTTTAAAAGTACTAAAAAGAGCCAGAATAAAGAATCATTTAAATAAAGCATTTAGGAAAAGTTAGAGAGATAAAAATAAATTTTAGAAATATGATACATTTTACAAGCTTACTTGCTCCTGTAACGCATGGTTTTTTTCTTGTAACTGGTTAAGAACAGCAGTCTCTCCTTCACCAGCTTGAATTTTTGCATAAAGATCTTCTCTTTCTTTTTCTAGTAATGAAATATTTTCTTTACTCTTCTGTAATAAGGCTTCTAGGTTCTGGATCTTTTGGTCCTTATCACCAATTTGACGTAGTACTTGTTCCAAATCATTCTGCAAAGAATTGAAAACTACTACTTTAAGGATATAGAACTTAAAAAGTTATTCCTCAAATGTAAAATGACTGATAATAAATTTTATCACTGAAATTCTTAGTCTTACATTTTTAAAAACTAATTATTACATTTTAACATGGAAAATTTAAATTAGAACTATATATTTAATAATATAAATATATATTATTATTGTAATAAATTAGAATTTAACAACAACAAAAAATACCTCCAATTACCCACATTATTTTTCTAACACTTTGACCTCACCTCCTACTACTCTTCTTCCAATCCATTTAAGACATGTGGGACTTATTATTCCTTAATCACACCACATACACTCCCACCTAGGAGCCTTTGCACTAATTGTTCCTTCTTCCTGGAATTCTTCCCCCCAGAGTTACAGGGTTCACTCCCTCTCCTTCAAGTGTTTGCTCAAATGTCACCTTCTCAATCAGGCCTACCCTGACCATTACATTTAAAATTGCAGACTTTCCCACTCCCTCTCCTAGTTATTTTTTTCTTTCCATAGCACTTATCTTCTAACACACTAAATAACTTACTATTTTTCATGTTTATCTGCCTCCCTCCACCTCTCCCATTAGAATGTATGCTCCATAAAGGTCGGAATTTTCATGTTTTAATCATTGATGTATCGAAGATACTTGACATATATGTTCTAAAATATTTGTTGAATGAACAGAAAAATTAATGATTGTACTTCTACACACATACACTTACGTAGGCTCACTTCAATACTCCAGTAGGACTCTTCTATCGATATATCAAAGGATCCCTCTTCTTTTACATTAGCAAGGACGTTAATGTAACTCAGAGCACAATGCAATTGCTCACATCCAGAATATCCATTACCTTTCTTGAGCTATCTGACCCTCTGCCTCAATCATTTTGAGAGCCAGAGAGCCTCTACCCAGAGCAAGGCCCTAATCACCCCCTCTGTAAACCTTACAGTAGCTCAGACCACCTTGCTGAGACAGAGCCAGCAACCACTTGATATCCTCAGTGATTTGTGCCAATATTAAAATATTTGAGATCAATCATTTTCAGACATGCCTCTCATCCTACTGAGCTTCAATCACAATGATGAAAAGCAACCCAACCTCTCTGCTCTCAGCCTCTGTTCCTGCCACCAGTAACCCCTCTCTTCACATTCCACTAATCTTTTGGAACCACAGTTCCAAGCCTAAGCTTTTTTCCATAAAAGTCACTCTGTTTCCAAGCCTTAACTGAAATTTGGTTCTTCCTTTACAGATGCCAATTCCCCCTCACCCCTCTCTAGTCAGTAGGCCTATTCCTACTGCAAGCAGAGGAGATTGACCTTTTCCTAGTTTTTCACTGCCATTACTCTCTCCCTCATGTAAACACTTTCTGCTTTTTTGAGGACTATACCATTTACTTATTTTACCCTCTACTCTTTGTAGCTATCATCTATAAATCCCTACCTCATTCACTGAAGACTTGAGACCTGATTTAGTCTTTCTCTCAATCCCAATTTCTGCCAATTTCCTGGGAAATTCAAAATACATAGAGAATTAAGAGCATAGCCTCAACATTCATATCATCTTAATTCATGGACCTTTACTCATTTCACATTTTGATCACAACAGCTAAGAAATTCCAACTATCTTATTCTGAGACCACAACTTCCTGACTGTCTTCCAATTTCATGACCTCATCTCTGCTCTTCAATGTCAGAGACCTCGATTTCCTTCCAGCTTATTCAGCATATGCTTAGCTTCTCTTCCTAAACCTCACATATGGATATGAACTAACTTTTATTCTTTCAACCACAATCTCCATTTCATTTCACCCCACAAAAGCCCAATTCTAGACCAATGTTACAATCTGTTTTCTCTACTCATAGTTCTAAGGCACTGTTAGAGTAAAATCACAAACCTCCATAGATTGATGCCACTACAAATTTCTTGATTCCAACCTCCATTATGTATTCAGAATCACCTTGTCCATCCTTCTGCTTGGATGAGGTCCTTACCCTCAAACATTCCCCTCAAGTACTACTTAAGTGCTTCAAAAATCTCTCCAAATTCTTAATCTCTGCTTGTCTGATATTCAGCTATTACTATGTCCACCTTTATCCAGAAACATGGAATTTTCAGGACAGATCTACCTTAATTTTCCATCCTCTTACCTATAAAGTTTTATACATATGTGTGTGTATATATATATATACACATACATGCACACATATATCACATATATAAACATATATTATATATAAATACAACATATATGTATTCGTATTTACCTCCTTTCCTCAAGCTTCAGTGGATAAGCTCAAATTCAGACAACCCCCCATTGTATTAGTGACAACATAGTTTCTTATCAATACCTTATTCCTTCAGTCACATCTCCTCCAATATCCTTAATAACTCCCTCTCTACCAGTCCCTTTGTCCTACACTATAAACATGTTCTCTCTTGTACTCAAGAACACTCCCTGGACCAAGCCCCTTCTAATTCCTGTCCAGTCTTTACACAATTCACATTTAAATTTCAAAAGTAATTAATATTTACTTTCCCACCTCTCTCATCTCTCACTCATCAATCAAAAATCTGGTTTTCATCTCTATCATTTAATTAAAATTAAGTTTAACAAGGTTACCAATTTACTTCTCAATTGCTTAATCTAAGAAATATTTTTCATGTATCATACTGGGCTTCCATACCACACACACCCACATTTGAAGTTGCTGATTATTCCCAACTTTACACTCTCCCTATTCCTCTGGCTTCTCCCTTTCGGGTTCTTTCATGTATCATACTGGGCTTCCATACCACACACACCCACATTTGAAGTTGCTGATTATTCCCAACTTTACACTCTCCCTATTCCTCTGGCTTCTCCCTTTCAGGTTCTCCCTAATTACTCTGATCACCCTCTCTTTCTCTGGACTGCTCTTCTTCTATCCACCCATCCCTTAAGTGCTGGCCTTCCTCAGAAGTCTTATGCTTACAATTGTCTATTTTTCTCACTATACGCTCTCCCTGGCTGATCTCCTGGCTGATCTATCCTAATAATTCCATTTACCCCCTATATACTGATATCTCTCTCAGCTAATATATAGCATGGTCCCCTCCTCCAAGCTTTAATACATCCCACAGGTGCCTCAAGATATGTCCACAACTGAACTCATCACATTCCCCTATAAAATGGCCATTTTTCTCACATTCACTAACAGTTGATGACACCTCCATTTATCATGCATGCATCCAATGTTATCACCCTGAAATCATTCCCTTTCTCCCTCATCTATTAAGTCAAGTACTATGCATTCATTTTATCTCCCAAGCATTTCTCACATATGTCCCTGTGATTTTAACAACTGCTTGAACTAAGACCATTATAATTTTTCATCTGAGTTGCTGCATATATTAGTCTTTTAACCGATCTCTTGTTTCAGAATATTCCCTCCCAAATCCACTTTCATACAACTACAAGATAATCTATTTAACAAGCAAATCTAACTATGGTATTTCTTCCTTAAGACCTTCAATACCTTTCTACATTCAAATATAAATGTCATGCAAGTCTTCCAGAGCTTAACCATTTCTGATGCTGTGGCCCCTAATCTCTAACTTACACTTTACGCTCGAGCAAAACCTAACAGTTTAGTTCATACTAGCCTCAGGATCCTTGTTCTTTTAACTTCTACCTGGAGTATACTTCATGCTATCACCATCCTTGTACTCCAGAAATATCTATTCATCCTTTGTGACTCAGACTGCCACTTCTAAGAAGTTTTCCATGACTGCTCTTTTCCAGACCCTGTTTGGGTTAAGTAACTATCCTCTACGCTACCATAATAAATTTATATACACATAAATACCGGGAACTATACTCATTACATTTCCTTAATTAGTTTATAGGACTTTTCGTGTTTCCATAATAAGGGACTTTGCCTGGCTCCTTTCCCATCCTTTTCTTATTCCTCCCTAAGGAATATGAATAAACTGTTTGGAAAGTGTGGAACAAAGAACTAAGCATGTTCAACCGAGCCCCTTCCTCTCTCCTCAGTTTGGGAGTCAATCTGCCTATAAGAAGGTGAGAGACTGTCATTTCCAGTTTTGTCTGTGGCTAGATGAATAAATATAATTCTTGGGTACAGTACAGAAAGCCCATTTGGCTGCTAACCTATGCCAAATTCTCATGCTAGCTTTATTTCCCCATTTCTTTCCTACTCTTTACAGTAAAACTCCCAGAATTATCTATTTTCCCTCTACCAAACTTGTCTCTTCCAATTCTCTCTTGAATCCTCTCAAGTCAGGCTTTTGTCCCAACTTCTCTATACAAATTGCTCTTATCAAGATTATCAATGACCCTGCCAAATCCAATGGGACTCTCAGTTTTCATCTTGTTTGGCCCCCATCCTTTCAATTGCCTAGGCCAAAACTCTTGGAAACATCCTTGATCCTTCTCTCTCAATACTATATAGCTTTACCTTTAAAACATATCTAGAATCTGACTACTTCTCACCACCTACATTGAGTTTCCGCTCTGGCCCAAGCCACGTCATTTCTTGTCTGGATTATTGTCGTAGTAGCCTCTTAGCTAATTCCTCTGCTTCTTCTAGTGTGCCCCTATAGTCTACTCTCAATACAGCAACCAGAGTAATCCTTGTGAAATTATGTCAGACCATGTTACTCCTTTACTCAAAACTCTCCGATGATTTCTCACCTTAAAGTAAAATAAAGTCCTTAAAATTTCCTAAGAGATTCTATGTGTTTTGACCCCCTGTAATCACTATGGCTCAGCTCCTTTTAACTCCCCTTTTAACTCCCACCACTCCAGTCACTGACTTCCTGTTATTCCTGAGACTTGCTCCTGCCTCAGGACCTCTAAATGTACTTATGTTCTCTCTGATATCCAAACTGCTCATACCCTCTCCTCCTTCAGGTCTTTCATCTTCTCAAAGAGGCCTTTCCTGGCAACCCCACCTAACACTGCAGTCTCACCTTCAACCCCCAGATATTTCCTACTGCCCATCCCTCCTTTTTTCATCTCCATAGCCCTTGCCACCATTTAGCATGCTATACATTTTTTCCTATTTACTTCACTTATTCTTTGCTTCCCTCACTAAGCTCCATGAGATCAGACATTTTTGTCTGTTTTGTTTGCTGCCATATTCATGAAGTCAGTTCCTTGGCTAAGAGTGGATATTAATAAATACTTGTTGTCTAGCCAAATAAAAGAACAAATAGCCAGCTGCCCTGTTAGCATAGATGTTCAGAGCACAGTGTTATAACACCAGTGTCAAGGGTTCAGATCCCCATACCGGCCAACTACAAAAAAAATTTAAAAAATAAGAAATAAATGAATCCAAAATTTTGATCTCTATCCACCTGACTTTCATGCCACTCTCCAAACTCAGAAGGGAAAAAGAGGCATATCACTGACCACCCCCCTCAAACTCCAATACTGTTTCCACGTACACATGGTTAGATTGACATTTCCTAAAGAGCAGGCAGGGTTTCTTATTCTCAGTGCTGGGCACAATGCCTGACACACAGTGCTCAATAATATTCAATGAATTAATGAAAGAATGAAGGAATAAATGAATATCAAAGTCAAATTCATTTTAAACATTTGGGCACCCTCCCTTCAATGTAACAGAACAAAAACTTTACTTCTTTTAACCTTCTAAGCTATGTTATGCCATAGAACTGTATCAATATAATCCAACAACTGTATTTTATAGAAAATATAAAATACAGATATTATATATCTACAATTCCAGTGTTCAGATGATGGTTAGGAACTAGGAAAAGACATGACCAACAAACATGTTCTTTTTTACTGGGCTAACTAAACAAGAAAAGTTTATTTAAACATTTTTTAATTTTTCAAATAAGGTATTTTAATAAATAACAAATAAATGCATTATTTGTAAATAATATTTAAATAAATAATAAAATTTATGTAACTACATTTAATGCAGAAATTTATCGAATAAAGAGACAATAAATTCAAATAAATATTTATATAAATCTATTTATAATAAATCAACAATAAATTTGTTTATAATAAATAACTAAACAATTTTAAACTATTTTAGAAAAACTTTCCAACATAGTAATCACATGAAAAAGGACAGGTTATCCAGATACCGAAAACTATCAAAATTCCTCAAAATCAAGTATTTTGTATTATCTACTTTTACCACAACAAAAGAATAATGATTTAGCTTAATTTTTGTTTAAAAGACTAATACAGTTGGCCAGTTACCTCAGCTGGTTAGAGCACAGCCTTGTAACACCAAAGTGAAGGGTTCAGTTCCCCACACCTGCCAGCCACCAAAAAATAAATAAATAAATAAATAAATAAAAATAAAATGCTAATAATAATTCAAATAACATTTACCTGAGCTTCTCGAAGTTTGGCTGTAGTGTTTTGCTGAAGAGCCTGTTGTTCTTGATGATGCTGCTTTGTTTTATCTAACTGATGCTGCAATTCTGTGGAATTTGTTACTTTTTCCTTCAACTTAAAAAAATATATAGACTGTCAGTTGCCAACTTAAAGGCATAAGATTATCATTCATAAATATCTGGCATTACTTCAGTTCTCAAGTCTAAACAGGAAATAAATTCAGACAATATACAAGATCAACTTTAAAAACAAGGACTGCCTGGTTAACTCAGTTGGTTAGATTGCAGTGTTATAAACACCAGGGTCAATGGTTCAGATCCCCATACCAGCCAGCTAAAAAAATAAATAATTAAATAAAAATTTTAAAAAATGACTAAAAGCAGTATCTCATTACATATAGAATTTTAATCTCATTATGAAGAAACGATTATTCTTTAGGAATAGATTTTCAACCTAGAAGTAATACAGATCTTTCTCTGGGTTGGCATTTAGTTTATTATTGCTTTTTGTATACTAATATGATCAGGGAATTAATTACATACAAATTATTTGTAACAATAATCTAAACCAGTATTTCTTTTATTTTTTTCCATAGCAGTCATAGTTATCACCTTTTGAGAAAAAATCTACCACATCCAAGATTTTAGGTCTAGAAAAAAATCGATTGCTGCAGCTACAGATTTTAGCCCTGAATATTTGTTCAATTCCAATAAAAGAAATAACTTAATAACTTTAACCATATAATGGGTAGCACTTTTAGCAACTGCAACTTTAATAAGAATAGAATTCAATCAAATGCTTAACTTGTAAAAGTGAAAATCCTTAAATGCAAACTCAAAGTTTATATGCACCAACTATATGTCATTAATGATCCTCACCAACTGTTAACTGATCACTGTTTCATTTCTAAGTGGTCCTTCCTGCGTAGAAAAACTCCAGCAGCCTGACAGAGGCTCACCCCCAGAATTTTTCCTGCATAAAGCTAAAAGAGTAGTCTTCTTTGTGCATTTTTGTTGAGAACTTTAGGGAATATAATCACAACAAAATGACTTTAAGTAGTTAACAAGTAGGATGTTTTATTGAGGAGAAATAAATGTCATAATTTAAGTTTTTAAATGTCTAATTAAAACTCTTGTCAATTAAAAGTTGAACTATAACAGTTTTTAAGAATGCCCAAGTCTATCAATAAATTTGCTAACGTAAACTCATTTAAAATGTTAGCTTACCTCTTCTTCTAAACGAGAAAGTTTGAGTTGTAAATCAGCCACTTGTTGTTCTTTATCCATCAACTTTTCACTTGAAAGTTGTCTCTGCTCCTTCAGCCTACCATGAGCTTCCCCTAGTTGGCGCTCTGTCTCCAGAAGCTTGCTATGTAACTTAAAAAAAAAAAAAAAAAGTATGCACATAGGTATAAACATACACACACCACCACCTACTTTCCAAACAACATTATGTTTTTCACCAATATAAATATAATATCTTAATTTTAATGATACTTTGGAGAAACCTAAGATCTTATGTAGTAATTTTAACTACAAATAAATTTTAATCACATAAATTGTAATAAATCACATAAAACTGTGATTAAACATCACTTTTGTTTTTGTTTTATTACTCTCTTAAAAAAAAAAAAAAAAAAATACAGGAGACCAGGGCTCTCATTTTGATGTTAGTGTTGAAATCACTTGAGGAACTTAAAATATTAAAGGGAAACTTAAAAACTAAGACATTGAGGGCACACTCAGATCTATTCCACAGTATTTTTCAAAGTTCCACAGTGATTCTTGGTTTTCCATAGTCAAGAACCACCACAGTTGACTTACATTTGGGTATTGGATAGAAACCAAAGCATTCAAGTAAGTCCTCAAATTGACACATGATTTCTGTAAATAGAGGTGACCATACTTTTTGTGTGTGTTAGGTGAGCCTCATTCATCAACTTTAAAATGCAACCCAGTTAAAATTAAAGAAGAAATTTGCCCTGGAGCTAAGAACCATCACTTTCTCAAATTATTTTCTCTACCATCACCAGAAATAACTGTTAATTTTTCCTGGAGGGGGGTGCAGGGAGAAAAGGTTTTTCGGGGGGGGTTTTTTTTATTTAAAAAAAAAGTTTGTATTAATTTCAGAAGAAATACTGCACAAGTGCTGGGAGTGCAGAGCAGAAGAGTTGCATGGAGATGAGGATGCAAGACATTTGACAAGGCTTATACGCTAAGAGCACTCCTGCGCATCAGACTCGTAACATAAAATGAAACGCCTGTGCCTCAGTGAAATCACATTTAATAACAAGCATTTTATACAATTGCTTTCAATCGAAATGATTCATGTTAAATCTAAAAATACTAAAAGTCTTTGTATCATATTTTCTATGCTCTGTAAATTTTATACATATAAATATATACTTACATTTTTTATACTTATATTTCTCCATAAAAACTCATGAATGGAAAGGGAAAAATGAAGCTCTATAAGAAAACTGAAAACCCACTATTTTCTTATGCAATGAAACAACCTGTGACTATTGGAATATAACCTGATACATTCAAACTCAAGTTCCACAATAAATTTCTAAACCAGAAAAGAAAAAATTCAATGAATTAGCACCATAGCAACTACCCAGACCTTCCCCTGGACTCACTAAAAGAATTAGGCCCAATCCTGACATACGAAAACAAAACAGGCCTTCAAAGCAAGCTCATATTTCAAGCAACTATGCGCCTGATCTCCTACAAACAGGCATCTCACCTGTCTAGTTCCTAAACATGCTGGATAAGAATCTCCTAATATCATTGTTAATACACAGATAATCAGTCTTCTCCCCTGGAAGTTTAGATTTAAAACGTTTCAGCAGGAGCCTGATAATCCTTTTTTTTATAACAAGAAACAAATAATACTTCGTTTCAGGAAAGTTCAGAAATCATTTCCCAAAAAGCAACAATTTAAAAAGCAGCAGTTTTTAATCTCAGCTAAATAGTACAATCATAGAGGAAAATTTTAAATATATCAATGCTCAGGCTTATGTCAGAGATTCTGATTTAATCAGATCAAGAGTGAGGTCTGGACACAGGTAATTTTTAAAATCTCCCCAGGTGATTCTGATGTGCAGTCAGAGTTGAGAACCACTGAATTAAAGATAACTATTGTTCTGAAGTAAAGACTTACAAAGGGGGTGAGAAAAAGAGATTTGTATTATAAATAATTTTATCATTCATTACTTTATGACTCTGGAGAAATCCTTGATCTTTAATAAAGAAATGAATCTCAAATTAAAGCTACCCAAAGTCACTTAAACAATTATGCCTACATCATTTTAAAGTACGTTAAAGAAAAAGAGGTTTAAAATAATGCACTTTGGAAGTATTAATAAAATGGGCTATCTTAAGTCAAATTTTGATATACATATAAATGTACATGTTATCTAATAAATTCAGTTTTATAAATTTACATAATTCTTTATTCATTATACTCCTAATATATTAACTAACTGCCAGGCTCTGTTCTAAGTGTTTTACAAATATTAACTAATATAATCCTTATAACAATCCTATGAAGAAGGTTCCATTATTATTCTAACTTTATAGATGAGTAAACTGAGGCACAAATTAAGTAACTTGTCCAAGATCATGCAGCTTGTATGCCACAGAACTGGAGCTCAGGCAGTTGGTTCCTAAGTCCACACTTATAAAGTACTAGGCTATTTGAGATGGCATAGATAATTTTTAAAAACTTAACTGATGACATCTAATCTTTTCATTATGTAACAAATCATTATCTGCACCTCTGTTTTATTTTAGAAGTACCTATGAACACAAATATGAAAAGTATAGGCCACTCTGTTTTCAAGTCCTTTGTTGTCAATTGCCAGCTATCTAATTTTGTCAGCACTATAATGGGGGCTAAGGATAGAGTGTAGAGCAAAACAAACCCAGTTCACTCCTACGCTCTTTAAGGATATTGCAATAAGATTGAAGGTGAGGTTCACTTCCATAATTCTAATAAATATTTACTGAAAGCCCTCAATATAGAGGCTGATAAGAGTACAGAATAAAAACAAATTTCTCACATTATGGAGCTCACAAAGGGGATGGTGGACAATATGCAAGTAAACAAAAAACCAATTATACAATGTAAAGTGCTATGAAGAAGAAGAAGGGGAAAAAAAGGAGCCTGCTGAGATTTAAGACGGGACCCAGAAGCTGTGGAAAATCAGCTATTTAAATAGAGTGGTCCTAGAAGGCTTTATTGAGGAAATGACACCTGAACCAGCCTTGTAAAATAATAAGGTCAAGGACACACTAAGAAGAAAAAATTATGGGCAAAGGACTTAAGGCAGAAAACAACTTGAAGTTTTGGTGTGTCTGAGGAACTGAAAAGAGATCAACATGCATTTACAGTGGCATGAAGTGAGTTTGAAGACAAAGCATGGATGCGACACTATAATTCGTATATGCAAAGGCCTATATGCCAAAGTAAGAAATTTGGATTCAGTTCAAAGTGTAATGCGAAGCCACCAGAGGGTGGTCAGCAGAAGAATAAAATGATAACCTCAATGTTTTACAAAGATGCCTCTGGCTTCTGTATGGAAAATGGATTGAGGAGGTCACTAGAAGAAGGGAAACTTATAAGAAGGCTAAAACGGTAGCCCAGGTGAGCAATGACGGTAGCTTAGATTAAGGGTGGTGGCAGTGTAGATGGAGAGAAGTGGATGCATTTGAGACATATTTTGAAGGCAGAATCCAGACAGCATGCTGAAAGAAAGAAGACAAACGGTATCACTTCAAGATCTTCAGCATGAACTCTTCATTTTGCACAGAATTATGACTAAACCAAATAATCATACACGGGGTCTTCAAAAACTTCACAGAGAAATTAATATTGTCTTGTAATTCTATTTTTCCTCAAACTTTTTGAAATAGGGCATATTAAGTAGGCTCTCAAAAATTCCTAATGCCCCTCCACTCACTGACTACCAAACAAAACCCAAATTCTCAGCCTGCTCTTCAAGGCCCTATGTAATAAAGTCCCATATGCTCTTTCCAGTCAAAATAGTTCACTCCTGTTACACATAAGAGCAAATCAAAGTCGCTTCCTGGTTCTTAAAACAATTCCTGCCATGAGTTTGCTATCACTAATCCCTCTGGATAGAAAGACTCTCCTGTTTTCAAACTGCCACTTGTCAAAACCTATCCAATATTCACAATTTCAAGCACCACCTCTCTCTCACACAAAGTTTTTCCTGACCACAATCGGACAAAATAATTGCACACGGTGAAGTACTATGATGGAGTAAGGAGGAGGGGGAAGATAGAAGAAAGGAACTCTTCCAAATTCCCATAGTATAAGGGACACCTTTATTATAATTCTCATAATCTTTGGTATAGGATAGTACTTGCCTTATCCTGTCCATACGATTTACATTATCATTAAAGTGAGGTACTGTTTCCTGTTGATTTCTGAATCCCTAACAAATGAAGCATGGTGTCTTTTAGAAAGCATAAATGCTGAATTTGTTTATCTGAATTGAAAGTCAAATACATAAGTTATTCACTGATATCCCCAAGCCTCAGTTTCCTTCCATTATGAATGCCTGAATTAATTCACTCACCTCACTCACTAAAAGATGTGCTGATTAAAAAGCAATGTGCCAGTTAGTGAGGATAAAAAATGAATAAGACATGGTCTTTGCATCCAAAGAGTACCAACATAAATTATGATAACATACTATACTGTGTTAAGTAAAACATTCAAGATATGTGGATGCTTAAGCCATCTTGGAGGTGCGGGAAGCAGTTGCAGTGTTTAGAAAAGGATTTCTAGAAAAGTGACAAGTGAAGTTAAGTAGTATTCACCAAGGAGAAGAGGAATGGAAGGAATATCTCAGGTTGAAAAGACAGAATGATATCACTAAAGCAAGATACAGCATAACATGTAGAAAGAAATCTAAGAACATTTCTGTATTCTTGCAGTGGAGAATAAAATGAAGAATGGCAAAAAACTGAGGAGGTAGGCCAACACGATCACTAGGGACAATGCATGCCATAGCAAGAACTTAATCCAGTGGGCCATAAAGAGCTATTAAAGGGCTTAAAGCAGGGTTGGAACATGGTAAGATTTGCTTTTGAAACAGACTCCTCTTGTGGTTATATGGAAGACCAATTTGACAGAGGTGAGATTGAAGGCAGAGAGATCAGTCAGCAGTGGTTAGAGTGGTGTGAGAGTGAGATAAGGAAGACCGGTCAGTGAAAATAGAGGAGAAGATAAGCTAGAGAAATATTGCTAACTCTTCTGATATGTTGTATCATGGAACTCACAGTCTAATCTCAAAAATTAGTGATAGCATATGTGAAATGCATACTCTAATTCCCGAAAGATGATTAAACTCAATAAATTACTATCATAATCATTTTACTAATATCATTATTATTGCTAAAGGAGTAAAAAGCCATGAAAATAATTAATTACAACAAAATAAAGTACACTGCCACTTAAGTAAAAATAGTTGAACATCATCAAAAAATAACTGAAAACTTTAATCTCCAAATTTCCATTTTTCAACCTATTTTTAATGTTACCTATAAGCAATAAATAGAATACAGACATTAAAAAATTAAAGTAATGACAAAATCAAAACCTGCATCAAACTTCATGTGACAGATGTTATTTACCTATAAAAACCAGCTGTGTTAAGACTAATTTGTTTTCTAATATTAAAATATCTAATTTTTACATTATTGGTTTTATAATTATCATGTTTTAAAAATTTAATAACGAAAAAAGATAAATTAAAGAACAGTCCGCAATTTGAATTAAAATAATAGCTAAAACCTGGTGAGTACCTACCATGTGCCATGTACCACTCTAAGCAATTCATATGCATTAATTCATTAACACCTCACATCAATGATATAAGGTGGTATGTCAATGATATAAGATGATACTATCTTTTTTTTTTCTTAAGGAAATTGGAATTAGAGGAAATGAGATCTGATAACACTACAGATGTAAAAATTAAGAGTTAATTTTTTAAAATGACAATTTTTTTTAACATAAACTATATTATAATCAAATAACCATCAAGCACACTTAGAAGAAACCATAGGGGGAATTACAATAAATAAAACAAACATCTCTTTTCTTACTTGATTAATTTCACTTTGGAGCTGTAACCCATGCTGCTCCTTTTCTTCTCTCTGTTGTTGTAGCTGTTTAAACTCCGCCTTAAGATGCTGGTACTTGGTCTCTACTTCAGATAATTCTTCTTTAAGCTTTTGAGTAGCTTCTCCTTTTTCACTTAGTTCTGCCTGTACTCTCTGTAGTGACGTTTCAGATACAGATAATTTTGACTGAAGCTGTTGACAATCTAAGTCTTTTTGATGAAGGATTGCTTGTATATTCTTTCTACTCACAGATTCTTCATTACATTTCTCTTCTAACTGGGTATAGTCCAGTTCTTTCTTCAGCAACTTTTCTGTCAAGTTCTGAAATATTAATTTAACAATTTATTTCCTTTCCTAATATTTTTAATTACTACATTTATTCAGACTATCTATGGAACAGTATTATCTCCAACTAAATGTCTTAGTCAATATTATAATTTACAATATGAATAAGTGAAAATATTCTAGTCAAGACTAATTAAATTATTACATACTAACTTATAATTTTATTATTGGTCCACTTGACTCAACTCTAGTAATACAACCTAAGAATTGCCAAGAAATTGCTGACATAAAATAAAAACCCTAAAACATACTGAATTCTTTGGTGTATACAACATATTTACATTCTTTCATTTGAGGTAAAAATTAAAACTACTTTTCTACTGACAGAAATTATTTTGAATAGCAATATACTAGGCCAATTCTGATTTGTGGCTTTGCAATTTCACAGTTGTAAGAGTTTTAGCATAACACTGCTCTAGTATGCCTGATCCTATAAATTGCATTTTTTTTTCCTTCTCGATAAAGACCATTTTTTAGAGTCACAAGCTAAAACTAATTCAAATTCCTTTCTAGGTATATAAAAATAATGATCTAAATATATCATTTACCTGCTTTATATTTTATCATTGTACTCAATAACATCAAGTCTAAAATATAAAAATGATAACTTCAAGCAAAAATCTGGATCAACAGGCCTAATCAAATGTCAAATCTGGTCTAAATGGAGTTGTTACAATTAACACTGAACATTTTAAGTCAACATATTTATACATAAAATATAGGTCATAATTTTAATTCAATTCTGTAAGAAAAATAGCCAGGGTAAGAAGCCACTGTAAGCACCTGATGAGTCAGTCAACCAGTAGACATTTATTGTACTCTCTTATTATACTCAGTTTGCTGTAAGGGTTCAATACAGAAATAGTAGAGGACAATAAAAACTTTTGAATCTTAAACAGACTACAATCTAAATGAAATACACACATGAAAAAAATTTCTAAGAAAGTTAAAACATAATGCAGCAGCCAGAATGAATTAATAGAAAAGGTATTCAAATTTCTTAAGTGCACAACTTTCTAAAAAATAAAATGAGCAAGTCCAGTGGGGCTAACTAATAAGACCACCTGAAAATAATAAAGTTTGAGTTTGGTTTTAAAAGTGGTGAGAGGAATTAAGGAATATGTATACATGACTCATGCCATCTGTTCTATACAAATATATAAAATGACACGAAGGGACAAACAGGTTGCAGGTGGGGAAATAGCAAACCCTATTACCTCGGGGAGTAGAAAATCAAGGTACCAACATGGGAAGGCAGCAGTAAAAGCTCTTGAATGCTTGTCTGAGAAAAAAGTGAGTTAATGTAAATTATCAAATAGAAATATAATACAGAAAAGCAGCACTGAGAACAATGATACACTTTGTGCAGGTAATGAGAACAAATGCAAAAAGAAAGACATGTTTTAATGCTTTATAGCTTACAAAGTGGTTTCAGAGATCTCATCTCATTGGTTCTTCAAAACAGCTTGGTGGGTGAGAAAGAACAAATTAAACTACTTCGTAGCTCTCCGACATCTTATATTTTATGAGATGTACATGCTCTTATATGGTTTCATGTCTTTTGTACATCTAACCCTCAAAATGAAATGCCAATAACCCCTCTGCCATGTAAAATGCTCCTTAGCATTCTTAAAGGCTCAACTAAAAAGCCTTTCCTGATTTAGTAGGCAAAGTGTTCCTAAGTTAGGAAAACTTACACCTTGGTCTTGACCCAGTATCACAACACTTACCAAACAAAAACAACAAAACAACAATCAACATTCACTTAGGTGTTTACTAAAAGGCAAATAAGACTTTAACATATATTAATTTATTTAATGTTCATATCAGTCCTAAGAGGCAAATGGGTATAATAGTACTTTTTAACAGAAGAGGAAACAGACTTTGAGAAGTTGAGTGTCACAGCCAGTAAGTAGCAAAGCTGGTATTTAAACATGCCTTTAACCACTGTACTATAGTGTTCATATCAATATACTACCTTGCAATGCAATGGTAACACACAGGAGTATAATAAATACTTGCCACATCTGGCTCCCGTTTTGGCCTATGAGCACCTTAAGACTGGGACTGTTGAAAAGGGAAAGCAATAAGGATGGAAAGGGGGTGACAGGTGAGACCCCAAAAATAATTCAGTGTCTTACAATGACCTATATTATATCAGTGGCCTTAGATAAGCAATATGATTTTGTTCAGAATTTACATGGAAATAATTAAATTGAGCTGCAGGGTTTTGTTTAAATGTCAGAGTATGGTTTTTATGAGAAATTAAGAAGGAAACTTCTTCAGCTGTTCCATTTTGTTTTTAAGTTTTCAAGGCCAGTAATTATAAAACACTGGTTTAGAAAACCTTTACATTACACAAAAGCAATGATCTTTTCCATCCATAACATATTACAATATTACCTAACCACATTGATTCTGCCAGTGACTCACAAAAGCTGCCCAAGGCATTTTATGTAATGGCCTTCAAAAGACCATGTACAGAGATTTCGAAATTCAAAAAACTTGGATATCACCACTGTCAAGGATGATGGTTTGCCAAAGACATGGGGTGAGGAGGGGTAAAGAGGCAGATAGTGAGGATGATAAGAAAAGGCAGATGCAACTCTGTTTGCTCTGATTGGTGATCAAATCCTAAATAGGGAAACACAATAAAATTTTTTTTTTCTGAAATGTTATACTTGTGTAAGGCACTAAGATTAGTAGAAGAGGGCCAGCCAGTTCCTCACTCAGTTAGAGGACAGTGCTGGTAACACCAAGGTCAAAGACTTAGACCCCTTATGGGCCAGCCACCAGAAAAAAAAAAAAAAAAAAAAAAAAGTTTAGTAGAAGATGCTATTATTCCCTAATAAAAATGTCCAAGTTTACCACACTAAAACATTATGATTCTATGTATTACCCATAAAAGAGCCATAGTACATCCTTCAATAATGTGTGTGTGTAAGAGGGTACTTCAAAAAGTTCATGGAAAGATTTGTATTATCTTTCATTCCATTTTTCCATGAACTTTTTGAAGTATCCTCCTATGTCTGTATAAATATATATACACAATCTGTGCCTCAGTATTTAGCTGTATACTTCAGCTATGAAATCATATCCTTTATTAGTAACTTAATGTTTCAAAAATACATAATAGAGTTCCGGTCAAGATGGCAGAATAGACGGCCCACAGCATCACTCTCTCCCAGAAATCAAACAATTTACAACTATATAAAATGTATAGTTTTTATAAATATAAAAATGTAACATCAGCCAAGCTAGGGCCACTGGAGCTCAGGGGAAGAGGAAGAGAGACCTACAGAGTTCATGAAGGTGGGAGAAATCACAATGAGAGAAAAAAAAACTGCTCTGAGCGTTTCAGACCATGGCCGCTTTAAGGCTGCAACTGCTGAGGGCATGGAGCAGAAGCCTGCAGAAACCGCAGCTCTGCCATTTGGATGGAGTTACTTGGAGGTGGCAGGGGAGAAGAGGGCCTCAGTGGCCCCCAGGACAGCAAGACCACTAATAGGGTTCCCGTGGGCCCACGCAGGAGTGAGGAGACAGAACTGAAAAAGGGGAGCCATTCAGAGACCAGTGAGTCATCACAAGGGACCAGAGCAGGGCTTGTCCCATGGGAAGTGTTTGAAGCATGGGTGGTAGGGGAGACAGGCCCACCAGGAGAACACTGGGACACAGCAAGGACAGTCGATCTGCCCCCCAAGCAGCACAGGACCACTCAGAGGAGACTGGTCGGGAATGCAGAATTGCATGGGGGGCAGTTTGATCAAAAAACTCAGGCCCAGATAAGAGTTTCTACACAACCCAGGTGCACCTGGTATCTGGAGAGCCAGAAGTAACTGTAAGGTCAACCATTAAACCATGAGCTGCACAAAAAGCCTTCCCCAGGGAAACAGCAGCAAAACAGCAATTTAGCTCAACCACACAGCTCAAGTACTGTTTCCCACAGAAAGTTCCCCAATTTTAGAAGTAAGCAAAGGACAAAAAACTAGTTTCTGCCCAGGCACACCACCAGCACCTTAGGGCCTGCCAGGGGACATGAGGCTGGACCCAGGGACCAGACCCCTGCCCAAAACCATTCATACCACTAGCACCTCAGGGTCCTGTGGAGGATACTAACACTTATAAAGCAAATGTATTTCACAGGGCCTAGCTTCCAAGGCCCTGTAGTTTCAGGTATAGCCTAACTTTTTAAAATTACACATAGAAATGTTAAGCTTGCAAAAGACAGGAACCTTTCCCTGGGCTAAAGTCTCTGTTATAGATAAAGAATTGTTACACAGAAAAATTGCTGGCTCTAAGGGCAGATGTCCTTGGTACAGCTAAACCTAATTATTGTTGCCATGACAATTATCTTACTGTTCTTTTTGTAACCACCTATGTTTCTTTTCTGTAACTTTCTGGCCTGGAGAAGAAATACTGAGAGAGAACTCTACTTCAGTGTTATTTTCCGAGAAATGCTACTCTCTTGAGGGTTCCTAAAAAATTAACCCCTTTGGGGCTTCTCACTGCTCAGAAGAAATGGGCTTTGAGTAATCCTTTGTGTCTCAGTCACCCTGGGAGATGTGACAGGGGTCCACCCGGGAAAACAAGGCTTGGAGCCAGGTACCAGACTCCACTCCCACATCCAGGCATACCTCCAGTTCCTCAGGGCCCCACCAGGGGGCCTGGGGCAAGGAGAAGGGGACCAGACACCCCCTCCCACAAGCAGGCACACCACAACAGTGCGTTGGGGCTTGCCCGGGGACCCAAGTCATGGAGAAGGGGACTGGACCCCCCTTCCACAACCAAGCACACTGTGCCAGTGCCCTGGGGACTGCCCAGAGACCCAAGGCATTGAGAAGAAGACCAGACCCCCCCTCACACAACCAGGCACACCACACCAGCATCTTGGGGCCTTCCCAAGTAACTGAGGCATGGAGAAGGGAACCGGACCCCCACCCACCCACAACCAGGCACACCGCCAGGGCTTTGGGGCCCTGCCCAGGGACCCAAAGTATGGAGCTGTAGACCAGACCCCCCTCCCATAACCAGGTACACTGCACCAGCACCTCAGGGCCCAACCAGGGACCTGAAGCATGCAGCCAGTGACTGGATACTCCCCACAACCAGGCCCACTGCCATCACAAAAGAGCATGCCAAAAACATCACCTCCATGTGGGTGGCCCAACACAGCCGCCACTATAACCATGACTGCTGCGAAAGCAGCTAGATGCCACAACCACCACACAGATGGTCCACCAGCATCCAGAGTGCATTGACACAAGGAGAGTCACCAGCAGAGATAAAAAAAAAAAAAAAAAAAAAAAAGAAGAGCATGTCTCTCTCCACAAAGCGCATTTCAGAGTGACAGAAGAAGCACCTGCTCTATGATAATATTGGGGGACCTGATCACACCTCTCAGCATTGGACAGATTATCTAGGCAACAAATCAATTGAGCAACCACTATTCTTTCAGAAGGATAGAAGAAATCTACGGTAATTAGAAAGGGGAAGGGGGAACGAGAGGGGGATAGGGAGAGATTGGACAAGGGGCATAAAGAATAATTACGATTTGTAACAATATATAAGCCAGTAATATTGATTTGATCAACATATCCCAATGTTGAACCCCAAATATTTGTATAATCAATTTTGATTCAATAAAAAATTTTTTTTAAAAACCATAATAAATTACACTGATCATAAACACCCATTGCCTGCAAACTGCTACTCTACATATCCTGGTCAGTTTCCAGGAGGTAGAAGGTAGCTTCTGGGTCTAAAGAAATTAAAAATCAAACTGAGGGATAAAGACAAAACTAAATTGTGATATAGAAGTTTTCTATGTGTAGTTTGACAGGAGAAAAAAAATTGGGGAGGGGGACAGCAAGGATATAGAGGTTTACTAGGGAAAGCTACAGCCACAGAAGAAGAATAAATTTTTTAAATTGCAGTGAGGATACAGAGGTTTACTAGGGAAAGGTACAGCCACAGAAGAAGATTAAATTTTTAAAATCAGTCAGCACCTAGAGTTGACAGACAAATGGGCAATGGCAAACTGGTATAATTACTTTGGAAAATAGTGTGTGGTCACCTAGTAAATTTGAGCATGTGTATACCCTACGACACAATTTTACTTGGAAGTATGTAACATAGAGAAATTCCTGCATAAATGCATAAGATTTGTATATGAATGTACATAGCCATAATATTTGTAGTAGCAAGGAAAAAGAAAAACTGAAAAAATAGAAGTATATATAAACTACTGCTCTTGCATACCAAAGCGTAATATAGTTGTCATGAAGTAAAACACTCATGTGATTGAGTTATAAACTGAACTAGCCACTTTTTTTTATGAAACACCATTTTTAGTGGAAAGAATGACAGACAAACTATGATTATTATTCAGACTTGAGTAGGAAGAGAACCTGTCACTTCAAGGAATGGAATTGATAGTATTTGTTGCCAGTGATAAAAGCCAGGCTTTCAAATGAAACTTAGAATTTTGGAAAACATGTATCCACCTCCACTAGTTTGACAGCTTCCTCATACTCAAAGCGTTTTCTCAGATTGATGGGGATATTGACAGATGTGATTGTTTTTATGTTGTACAATGAAATGTGTCAACATTTAAAAGATTTGAATAACTCAGTGAACCAATATTTTCCATATGACTAATGCATGAGGTTACAAAATCATGCACAGGGAAAGATCCACTCAAAAGAAAAGAAAGACCAAAGGCATCTTAATGTTACAGGGTATGAAAAGTTCATTCATATTGTTTCACATTCTATATAATAACTAACTCAGGAGAAACTATCATTTATGAAGTTTTAGTATAGTATCAAATTTAAAAAGCCACAATTTTTTGGAAAAAGCTATTAAAATATTTCTCCTTTTTCCACCTATAAATCTGTGAGACTGAATATTCTTCTATACTTCAACCACATCACAACAGATTGAATGTGAAAGTAGATACTTGTATGAGAACCTATCTGTCTGTAAGGCAGGCTTAAATTATTAAAGAGGCTTGCAAAAATGTAAAACATCATTGTTCTCACTGAATTCTTTTATTTTGAAAAAGTCAATTTCATAAGAAATGTTATGTTTTTAATATTTAATGGCTTAATATTTTTAAAAATAAATTAATACAAGTAAATTACTTTTAAAATTTATTTTTTAATTTCTAATATTATAAGTGTCCATAGACATAACCCTCCTCCCCTTAAAAAGAAGCTCTTTGGAGCAGCCCTGAATGACTTTCAGAAAGTAAAGAGAACTTTGGGCCAAGGGCACAAGAAACAAATTACCCTGAAATGTAGCAACAGCAAGTTAAAACAGTATGTATTATCTCACATACTTTATAAGAGGCAGGAATCCAGAAGCATCTTAACTGGGTGGTTCACATGGGATCTCTCATGAGGTTGTAATAAGCTGTTGGCCAGAGCTACAGTTTCTGAAGACTTGACTGGGATTGGAGAATCTGCTTCCAAGCTCATTCACTGGGCTGTTGGCAGGAGGCTTCATATTTACAGCCAATTATATTTATATTTTTCCCTCCTACCATGTTCTTTTCTTTGATTTTTTCCTTGTTACATTTCACCAAAATATTAGGTTCAAATTATTAAAGCAAAGCCAACACATTCACCACATCTTTGAATAAAGGAGTTTAATAATTCTCTACTCCCCCACCACTAAAAAAGTAAAGACATGGAAGAAAAGTACTAATACCAATACCTCCCCTGCCCCCAAACTAAGTACTATCTGTTACTCTTTTATGAAGAATGAGGCAGACAATATTAACAATAAAAAACAGAATAAAGAACAAAGTTGGAGATCTCACACTTCCTGATTTCAAAACTTATTACAAATCTACAGTAATTAAAACAGTGTGATACTGGCATAAACACAGACATATGGACCAACAGAATAGACTAGAGAGCCCAGAAATAAACCTTTGCATATAAAGGTTGCTATGGTCTGAATATCTGTGTCCCCCCAAAATTCATATATTGAAATCCTAACCCCACAGAGACGGTATTAGAAGATGGGGCCTTTGAGAGGTGATTAGGTCATGAGGATAGAGCTCTCATAAATAGGATTAGTGCCTTTGTAAAAGAGGCCCAGAGAGATCCCTCAGCCTTTCCACCATGTGAGGACACAGTGAGAAGGCACTGTCTAATAATCAGAAAGTGGGCCCTCCCTAGACACCAAATCTGCTGGTGCCTTTATCTTGAACTTCCTCACTTCCAAAACAGTGAGAAATAAAATTCTGTTGTTTATAAGCTATCTAGTTTATAGTATTTTGTTACAGGAGCCCAAACAGATTAAGATAACGGTCAACTAATTTTTGACAAGGGGATCATTACCATTCAATGAGAAAAGGACAGACTTTTCAACAAATGTTGCTTGGAAAAATAGACACCTGTATGCAAAAAAAAGAAACAACTCATATCGGATCAGACCTAAAACTATAAAACTCTTAAAAGAAAACATAGGGGAAAAGCTTCATGACACTGGATTTGTCAATAATTTCTTAGATATGAAACCAAAAGTACAGGTAACAAAAGTAAAAGTAGATATATTAGACTACATCAAAACTTAAAATTTCTCTGCAAAGGACACAATAACACAGTGAAAAGGCAACCTAGAGAATGATATAAAATACTTTCAAATTATATATCTGATAAGAGGTTGCTATCCAGAATATATAAAGAACTAAGGGCCGGCCCCATGGCTCCCTTGGGAGAGTGTGGCGCTGGTAGCACCAAGGCCGCGGGTTCAGATCCTTTATAGGGATGGCCAGTGCGCTCACTGGCTGAGTGTGGTGCGAACCACACCATGCTGAGGGTTGCGATCCCCTTACTGGTCGGAAAAAAAAAAAAAAGAACTAAAACTCAACAACAACAACAACAAAAGACACAGTTAAAATTATATGGCCAACAAGCATATGAAAAGATACTCAACATCCTATTCACTAGGCATGTGCAAATAAAAACCACAATGAGATACCACCTTACATTCATTAAAATGGCTACTCTCAAAAAAAAAAAAAAAAAGGAAAAGAAAAAGAAAAAGGAAAAAACAAGTGTTGGTGAGGATGTGGAGAAACTGGAATCCTTGTGCACTGTTGGTAGAAATGTGAAAGGGTACAGACACTATGTAAATCAGTATAATGGTTCTTCAAAAAATTAAATAGAATTACCATATTAATATGGTAATTCTACTTCTGAGTATAAAACAATTCTCCTTCTGGGTATAAATCCAAAAGAACTGAAAGCAAGGTCACAAAGAGACATCTGTACACCTATGTTCAGAACAGCATTATTCACAATAGCCAAAATATGGAAGCAACCCAAGTGTCTACAAATAGATATATTAATAGTGAGACAGGAGATGCTCAGCTTCCATGGGTTCAGGTTTCAGGACACATCTCTGGGTCTCAAGCCCCTCCCCAAGGTCTCAAGCCCCTTCATTAGGCCCTCCCCTAGAGGAGAGTTTATGTTGCTTATTGGACCTATTTTCAGTATCAACACAGGGAGACTGAGACCACAAGGGGTGGACTTATGCAAATCCAGTGGCTGAGTATGCTCATTAGAAAGAGTTATATAACAACTAGCTGAGCATGTTCAATAAAAGGAATTTATACAGGCGTATATGACCCCAGTGACTGAACATGCTCAGTGGAAAGGAGTTATCCTTTGAATGGCCTTCCACTGGAGGCACTAAAGAGCACAGAATATTCTTAAATATGTCTGGTGCTGTGATACAATTTGACCAATGAACATGCCCTAACAGGAGACCAACTGAGCACATGCAAGACTATGTTACATAACTGGGAACCACCCCCTTAAGCTGAACATTCGTTAGATATCATGAACGTGTACTAGACAGCAAAATCATAAAAGTAGAATACCAGTAAGAGGTGGGGTTGTTGCTCATTTTCCTGGGGCCAACCTGCACTTTGCTGGCTGAGATGTGTATACTTTACTTTTGTGTTAAGCTTACTTTTAGCAGGTGGCGGCTCACTCTCTTGAGCCAGCCTGCACTCTGTACTAAACTTTAAGTGTGTATATTTCTTACTTTTATGTTAAATTTGGTGGGCCCTGTTCAGTCTCCAGAGCTCGGCTACACACTCTCCTATGAAATCTGTATCTCTTATTCATTACATTAAACCTGTTCTCACTTTCTGATCTGACTCTGCTCTTGAATTCTTTCCTGAGACAAAGTCAAGAATCTGATAAGAGGACAGAGTGGGTTGAGGCTGGCTATTGGGCCTCCGCAGTCCCTCTCCTCCAGTATCAATAGTATGGTATATACATAAAACGATACACTATTCTGCATTAAAAAGGAGATTCTGACACAATCTACAACACGGTTGAACCTCGAGGGCATTATATTAAGTGAAATAAGCAGTCACAAAAGGACAAATACTGTATGATTCCACCTGTATGAGGCACCTAGAATGGTCAAATTCATGGAGATAGGAAGTAGAATGCTGGTTGACAGGAGCTTAGGGGAGGGAGAAATAGGGAGTTGTTTTTTAATGGATACAGTTTCAGTTTTGTACATGAAAAGCATTCTGAAGATTGATTTGTGCAACAATGGGAATGAACACCACTAAAAAGAAAATACAGAATAAGTCATACTGTATTGTGCCAATATATAAATAAAATACACAAGATTAAAATGTAAGATAATATAAAGTCAATTAACCACTATATGTAGCTTTAAAATTCTCACCTCATTTTTTTGTGTTAATTCATTAACTGAACTTTTAAGTTTCTGCAGTTCCTGCACATATACAGCAACTTCCTGGGGGCCTTTGGCAAGTTCACTCCTTAGCTGGCTTATTGTGGCCTAAAGAAACAAACAAATAAATAAATAAAAGTTAGAGTGAACTAAAATGAATAAGAAAATGGAAGTATACAGAGGTTTTAAGATTACATAGATTTTTATTTTTGTTGTTGCTAAACTGAAATAATCTTTGGAACTTTCAAACAGGTTCTTTATCCAACCATCCCTACCGCCACCTCACACTGTTATTAGCTAACTTTTAAAATTTATCCAAGATGCACAACTTCCTTTATTTAATAACACACAAAATAAAAAGTTGACATCCCACTTTATGTGTCTGAAGTAAGCATCAAACTACAAACTTGAATTTATTGGCTTTGAGGGGGCTATCCAGTTAACTCAGTTGGTTAGAGTGCAGCCATATAACCCCAAGGTCAGGGATTGGGGTCCCCATACTGGCCAGCCATCCAAAGAAAAAAAAAAAGCACTGATTAAGGCTGACTGGTTAAGTCTGTTGCTTATGAGATAGAAAGTGCTCAGTTTCCATGGGTTTGGGTTTCAGGACATACCTATAGGTTTCAAGCCACACCCCAAAGTCTCTGGTCCTTCCTCTAAGGCATCCCCTAGAGGAGAGTTACTGTTGTTTGTTGATCCTGTTTTGGGCACCAACACGAGGAAATTGAGACCTCATGTTCAGTAGAAAGGGGTTATAAAACCCTAACAGTCAGCATGTTCACTAAACTGGAATTTATCCTTTGAATGACCTTCCACTAGAGATGCTAAAGAGCACAAAGTATTCTTGAATATGTCTAGCGCATGTGATAGAATTTGACCAATAAACATGCCCTAAAAGGAGACCAATTGGGCATGTACAAGATTACGTTACGTAACTTGGAACCATACCCTTAGCTGAATATTCATTAGGTAGCCTGAATACGTATTGGATAGAGAAGCTACAAAAGTAGAATCCCAGAACAAGACAGGGTTGCTCACCTTCCTGGGACCAACCGGCACTTTACCAGCTGAGGTGTGTATGCTTTCTTTTTGTATCAAACTTACTTTCACAAAGTGCGTGCTCACTCTCTTGAGCCAGCCTGCACTCTGTACTAAACTTTAAGTGTCTATTTCTTACTTTTGTGTTAAACTTGGTGTGGGCCCTGCTCAGTCTCTGGAGCTAGGCTGCACTCTCTCTGTGAAATCTGTACTTCTTATGTGTTACATTAAACCTGTTTTCCTTTTCTACTGGGACTCTGCTCTTGAATTCTTTCCTGTGGCAGAGTCAAGAAGAACCTGTTAAGAGGACGGTGAGGATTGAGGCCAACTATCTATCGGGCATCCCTAGACCCTCTCCTCCGGCATCAATTAGAGCACAGCCTTATAACAGCAAAGTCATGGGTTCAGATCCCCATGCCAGCCAACCACCAAATATAAAATAAAATAAACTCAGTCATATTGGTTTTGAAACTCTGTATTTTAATCATCCTGAATTTAAACATAAACTTTTACTTTAAGGCATGTATATGCCAACATGCAACACAGAGTTTGGTCTTGGTAAATCACCTTTCTGACTGTAATGAAAATGTATTTGTCCAAAGGAGCTACCAAACTAAAGCTATATGTAGTTTCATTAAGCTAGATCACTCTATGGTCAGGTATGATAGCTGGACATGAATGTACTTTAATGCATTTTAACATTTAAGAAAAACATGAAAATTAATATTTATTATTAAAACAACAGTTTAATCATTTTAAATGTATATATAAGAGAAAGAAAGGTAATCAAAGATCCTGGAAATACAAACTTCCTACATCAAAGCTCAAACATTAGACAGAAAGACTAAGTACTGCTTTTTAGGTATAGTTTCCTGAAAATGACATTAACAAAAGAACTCTGTATTTCTAATATTGTTCACTGGCTTTACTTTTTACATTCTTAAAGTTAAAATAATTTCCATTGTCTATATTCTTTATTACTGAAAAAACTTTATAATATGAAGAAGATATAGATTTAAAATGCTTTTCTTAATAAACACATTAAGTTATACATATCATGTATTACAAATAAGTCCTTTCATCTTCAAGGAAGGGAGAAACCTTAGAAGGCTACTAATTTATTGTGACAATAGTGCTATTGCTCAAGAGATCTTTTACTACTCCTCTTTTGGAAACCCTTCCAGAATGTGTGGAACTTATTTTTTGAAAAGAATTATCTCTGGTGGTATATCTTCACGCATTTTAGGTGGCTTTGGTTTTAAATTTTGGAAACCACTTGTTAAACAAGGTAAGTAATCGAACTGAATGATCAAACACTGGGGCTTATTTTATTTTAATGACCATAAATTAATAAAACTAGTTTTTTGAGGGTTTTCCAAACTGACTTAAAGTCAATTAAAATAAGTTTCAAAAATGTTTTTAGGGGCTGGTTGTTTAGCTCAGTTGGTTAGAGTGCGGTGTTATAACACCAAGGTTAAAGGTTCGGATCCCCACACAAGCCAACCATAAAACAAACAAACAAACAAACAAACAAAAACACGTTTTTTAGTAATGGCAGCATGTCTGACATATATGCATGCCCTGACCTATTAAGGAAAACACTCATTTAAATGTACCATTTCTGGTACAATGGAAGGCAATCTGTCACATTACTTTATAGTTACACCTTATACAGAGTGTTTCAATATCACATATAAGAACTGATATATTAAGATACATATATATACGTTATATCCTTCAAAGAAGAAAATGTTTAGATATTCATGTATTTTCCACTATGTTCAAGTTACAGACATACCCTAATACCATCTGTCTCAAACTGATCATGTAACTTTAAAATGGATATAGGAGTTACTGGGAATTTATTTCAAATTATTATTCCTAACTGTGAATCTGAGTCATTTTCTGTTAGTAGGATTATTTATGTTAATAGAAACATTATGAACAATTTGGGTATTTTAAGTTACCATGCTTTAATCATTTAGCATATATGCCAACTTATCAGAAAAGAAAATTAATTACCACATTTAAATCCCTACCCATAAATATCTTATCAAAGGATTTCACACAGGTTTCTGGCACATCATAAACAGAAATAAATAACAGTATATATTAAAATACAAATTATGTGTATTGTTCATTAAAATACCATGATTTCATATTGAAGTTTATAAAGTATAGTAAGCCAAGTGCAATCATTCTAGTGTTCATCTTGCTGATAAATTCCAACATGTAGAAAAAATAAAATAAGAAAGACTCCAAAAAGATCTTGTCATATTTTATAGCTTTTAGATATATTTTTAATAAATAATTTCATAATGTTAACATCTAAAGAATGGGACATTAGGCATATCATTTATCTTTTATACACTAAATTCAAATATTTCAAAAAGCTAGAATTTTTAAGAAGATAAATGCAAGCACTTAAAATTTTTAAATTCATTCAAGGGAACAAAAATGAAAGCTATGGAAAGACTGTACACCAAAAAGTAGACTCTAGTTATGAAGGAGAGTGAATTATAGGAGGCTTTCCATTTTCCTAGTGCACATTATAAACTATTTTAATCTTTTACAATAATCACATATTATGGTTATATTGGGAAAAAATAAAGATTAAAGAAAGACAAAAATTTAAAAGGAAATACATCCACTTTTCAGATTATCACTATGGGTGAAATTCAAAGAAAGAAAGATCTCCACGCTCCCTACAATGACTTTCCTCAATACTTAACAGGCCAAGCTCATCTGTGCCTTGGACTTTAGAACTTACTACAACCTCTTTCTGGGAATTCTTGTTCCCAGTGCTTCACTCTGATTCTTGCTTACTTCTTTCTCACTCCTTGAGGAGATCTTTCCTGACTGTTCTATCTACAATTGTCCCACATCATTCCCAGCTCCACTACTGCCCATATCCTGCTTCATTTTTCTTCACTATAGCACTTATTTTATCTGTCTATCATGATTTGGTTTATTGATATATTGTTTGACTTCCACAAAGGAATATAAGCCTAGAGCTGGCCAGTTAGCTCAGTTGCTTAGAGTGTGGTGCTGATAACACCAAGATCCAGGGTTTGATCCCTGTACTGGTCAGTTGCCAAAAAAAAAAAAAAAGGAATACACTTACTAGTGTAAGCACTCTGTCTTATTCATTGTTGTATTCCCCACACCCAAAATAATTCCTGACACTTAGTAGGCACTCAAAAAGTATTCACTAAAGGAATGAGTGATTATACCTCCAAGGAGTTAATAAATATTTATTCTCATAAAAACAACATATTAAACCCTATAAAACAGCTTGCATTTCCTTGATGCTAGTTATTGAATTCAATGTTGAATTTTTACTAAAAAAAATTTAAATTACAAAATAATTTAATTAGACATGATATTTCAAGCAAATATCCTGCTGGAACTTTAGAATTAAAATTAGCGTTTTAATATTCTACCAGTATTAGTAAATAATTATTTAGAGGTGGTTGAAAATTTGCTTAACTAACAAAATAAAAATGAGCATGTCTTTGAAATTCTGAGATTGCTTTAAAATACAAAATTGCCATAGGATGATAGGAGATGGTATGTTAAGGGTGTTATTAGTATTAAAAAACTTTCCAAAAACACATTACCTCAAGTTTAAGCATCTCCATTAGCAAGCAAGCAAAAAAAAAAGACATGGAAGACAAGACTCACGAAAGTACTCATTGAGCATATAATAAAAACATTCAAACATACCTACAAATCTATTCTCTTAAATTAGTATACTTGTAAAAAAAAAAACTTTGAAATACTATCTTTAATAGCTATGCATGGGATGGGTGTAATCATACTTATGTCATACCTATATAAACATTTTAGCTCTTTAAACTGGGATTCAAATGAGTTTCTTTGGAATACAAATAAAATTCTTTAAAAATCATTTCCATTAAAGACCACTCCAAATATAAGTTGATTACAGCTTTGGTATTTTCGATAATGTAGATTTTTAGAAATAATACTTTTTAACCTTTAAATCCTAAATTTCCAAACTATAAAACAGCCAATCACTTTTAAAGTATTTCCAAATGCTTTAGAATGAGTTCTTTCCTATACGCCTTCAAAACTATCTAGACCAAAAAAAAGTCTATGAATTCACAAGGTGTATAAGGGTTATCAAAAAGTTCATGGAAAAATAGAACTAAAAGATAATACAAATCTTTCCATGAACTTTTTGAAGTACTTTTGTATATTCAATGAAAGTAACAAACGTAAGGACATATTTGATAATGGACACCAGATTATACATATCTTCAGCCCCAACCAGAATAGCAGTCAAATAAATTGTTGCAGTTTTAGCTTCTTTAATTCCTTTTAATGTGTTTTATTATGTCAATTTTTAGATTCAATAAAAGCAACTACATCTATAATACAATTTTTTTCTACTAAGTTCTTTAAGTGGTATAATTCAACACACTTAACCAAGAGTAAATAAAATTGAATTTTAATAAGTTGATAAAATACAGGCCATATATTCAGAGTAAGCAGGAGACAAAAAAACAAATGGAATTATAAAAAAATAAGTGAGATGGAGTAATTAGACTAACTTTTTTCATACGGAAATGGTATGAGTCACAAGTCAAAAGTATTTTAAGCTATTACTCAATACAAATATTATACAATATGGCAAAATTTTAAAAAGTAATAATAATAAATACCAGGATGTGATTAATAGCACAACTTTACTTATAAGGAAAACATCACACCACCTAAAATGGGAGACAACATGACACAAGAGGAACACAGGCTTTGGATAAAACCTGGGTTCAAACCCTACTTTCTTTGTATTAGGTGCATGACCATGAACAAGGTACTTAACCTCATTGAGCCTGAGATTCTTCAAATGTAAAACAGACTTAATACTTAACTTAAAGGGTTATAAGAAACAAATGAGATCACATATTTAGAGTGCCTAGCTTAATATCCAAAACCTAGTGGTGCTCAAACAGTAAGAGTTCATTTCTAATAATTTTACTCTGTTATGCTACCATTTCCTAAAGTTATTCAAAATTATTAACAAGGCTGGCCGGTCAGCCAGTTGGTTAGAGCACAGCATTACAACACCAAAGTCAAGGTTTTGGATCCCATCCCCTCACCAGCCAGCTGCCAAGTAAAAACTAACAAACAAAAAACACAACAACAAATTTATATATATAGCATAAGTTCTCAATTCATGGCTACATAGCTATTAATTAAGTAAGGAATAAGTATTATCTTACTAAATATATAATGAAATATTAAATCACCTATTTAATTACTCAGCAAGAATAAATCTCTTTCTAAATTTATTTCAAAACACTTGAAAGGATAAATTTTTATGAAAACTTGAACCAAGTTAACATATGAAGAATTTATTTCTAAGTCATTTTCCTTCTTTCCCAGAAACATTTTTTTTAAAAAAAGAACATCATTGTTTCCTACAATTAGTCCTATTTATAGGAGGAAATTGAAATGGAGGGAAACACTAAATTCTTTCACACCCAAATATCTTATAACTCTAGTCATAGCTTCCTTCTTCTTTTTGTTTTTTGTTTCTTTTTTATTTTCTAATCATAACTTTTTCATCTTAACTGACCTCTTCTTTGTCCTTTTTTGGGGTGGGGGGGGACCGCGCTCAGCCAGTGAGTGAACTGGCCATCCCTATATAGGATCCGAACCCGCAGCGGGAGCGCTGCTGCGCTCCCAGCGCTGCACTCTCCCGAGTGAGCCACGGGGTCGGCCCTCAAATGACCTCTTCTCATTACATATGAAAATATTTTAATCTACATGAATAAAAATATAAATTTATAACTTTACAAAAAACCTTCAAATTAAACTTAGAGTAATTCTTAAATAAAATATTACTCCAAAATACTTACCCATTACCAAACTATATTATGTTCCCACATATATTCTTTCAAACTCAAGTAAATATATAAATTTCTTTTCCTTGTGAACATTCAATTTGTTTAATAAGTGTAATGGTTAATTTTATGTGTCAACTTGACTAGATTAAGGAATACATAGAAACTTGGTAAAGCATTATTTTTGGGTGTGTCTATGTTTCCAAAAGAGATTGGCATGTGCACCTGAGTGGATGCGGTGGGAAAGATCTACCTTCAGTATGGATGGGCACCATCCAATCTACTGGCGGCCCAGAGAGAACACAAAAAGGAAGAGGTGAATCTCATACTCTATCCACTGGAGCTGGGATATACTCCTCTCTCCTGTACATAAGCATCAGAACTCAAGGCCTCTTCAGCCTTTGGGTTCTAGGATTTACATCAGAGGCACCTACGGCTCTCAGGCCCTTGGCCTCTGACTGTGAATCACAACATTGGCTTCCCTGGTTCTAAGGCTTCCTGACAAGGACTGAGCCACACTACTGGATCCAGTTTGCAGATGACCTATTGTGCAACTTCTCAGCCCTCATAGTAGCATGAGCCAATTTCCCTAATAAATTCCCTCTCATATATTTACATACATATCCTATTGGTTCTGTCTCTCTGGAGAACCCTGACTAACACAAGTATCTGTATAACTCCATTTAACACTCAGCTGGAAAAGGTCAGAGAGGACTGCACTTTAAAATACATATATTCTAAAACTGCCATTACTTTGATTCAACTTTAGTCACCATTATTGCACTTATTTAAACATTTCAAATAACATTTAAGTTTTTTAAAATTGAGAAATACTAGCAGGCAGGCAGATCTAATCAAAAGTAGTTCTTATTGAGGTATAAAAATAAATGACTGGATTCACCCTGGTTCAGGTATTTCTACTTTAAAATCATCTGAATGGGACTTTACCTCATGAGACCTCTTTTTATTCAGCCTCTCCTTGATTCCACATTTGTACTTATAGATTAATCATTGCCTTTGGCTAACTAGTAATTCCACTAGAACAGGAGCTTTTAACCAGTTTCAGTAAGTTCATGAACCCCCTGAAACTGTTTGAAATATTGCGGGATTATGTGTCATTGGGCTACAAAGTGTCACATTTGGGAAATCTGCATCTAAAGATCATAAATTTTAAAGTGAAGTGTTAAGCAACATAAGGCCTCACATGCCTATTCGTGTTATACCCATAAACTTTCACCAGTCCCTCACTGATAAGACAGAGGAGAAAGGAAAATAAAGGATGAATTAGATGTGGGTTATCTATACCCCATAGGCTTGCTGACATGTTACTATTTATGAAGAGATACAAATTGAAATGATACTATAACAATGTCTTAAACTGAAAATATAAAAAACAGGTCTGCTTCACATAAGAAACATAAAGATGGCAAATAAGTCATAACAAAATGTTTCCTAAAATACAGTAGAAAGGATAAAGGCTAGCATTTTTAAGCAAACATATTTATTATATATCCTAGAACTTGTCATATGCTGACATAAGGGATAACAGGCCAAAGTTATGCGAGACATGGAAGAAGAAATGGAGAATATTTATCCTAGAAGAGAAAAACTCAGAGTAAATATGAACAGGCTGGCAGGTTAGCTCAGTTGGTTAGAGTGTGGTGCTGATAACCCAAGGTCCATGGTTTGATCCCTATACTGGCCAGCCACAAAAAAAAAAAAAAAAAAAAAAACATATACACACACACACACATTACATATATTTACATTATACACACACACACACACACGAACAATCTTCAAATATTTCATGTGGAAAGAAGAACAACTTATTCTGTGAATTCCTGAGGAGAGAACTAGAACCAGCGCATGTAAATTACAGTGAAACAAATGTCAACCCAACAGAATGGCTAACTTAGGAAGAAATATGGACACCATACACCAGCTAGCAAGAGCTGTGGATCACTTATCAGGATTGCTATAAAGGGAAATCCTGGATGGAGTATTAGACTAGATCATTTCTAAGACTTCTTTCAGCTTCATAATTCAATGTCTATCAATTAGAAATAAGTTTATCAGAAAACAAGTCTTTCCTAAATATTTTTTTCTAAACAACATTGGTAATATGTAGAAAATGATACTATTCTTCCTTACTCCTACCAAACTGAGATAAACTCAACTACCATTTATCAACTAGCCTTGAGTACATTTAATTTAAATATCATCTCTCTGCAATAAACATCATTTATTAAACAGAATAATAATCTTTTATGCAAACATTCCTCTCTGTATATCTGGCTTTATAAAGTGAAAGTAAAACATAGTGACTATAAGACCACATTGACTATAGACAAATTTTACTCAGATCAAATGAAAGGCAGGCAAAAACTTTTGATGGGCCACTCTGAAAAATCTCAAATCCTGGCTTCACTCAACAGCATGCACGATAAAAGCTGATATCAATCATACTTAAGTACACTGAACTTCATTACCTCTGAGTTAGCATATTCTACTTGTAACTTTTTACACTCATCTTTGAGCTTTTCAGATTCTCTCTCACGTTCCAAGGTCATGTTATCCATTAGTGTTTGAACTTGGACCAATTCTTTCTTCAGTACAGCAACATCTTCTATACCAGGTCTCTGAAGCTGGGAAACAACACATTTTAACTAAAAATTACAATGAAAAACTAAAATAATATACATTTTTAGAATGGTTTCATTACAAAGAAATCAAATTGAAAACAATCCTTAACATCAATTTTTGGACTCCAAATATCAAACACTGATATCTTACCACCCCCCATAAGCCACTTCACCTTCCCACTCTATCTCATACTTAATAGAATTATCATTCAAGGTGTAACTTAGCAAATTCATAATTATCTTTAGTGCTTTATTTGCTTTCCTTTCCTTCACAAACTACATCCATTGGTCATAACGATGACTTCATAAATGCTACATTCCTTCTTTTTCTATCTTAGGAAACCAATAATGAAAAGGAAGAAGCAGATGTATGGAAGTAGGTTGGATATAATTGATTCATTTATTCATATACTTATTGAGTACTAAAGAAGGAAGGAAAGAAGTCAAGGACAGACCCAAGATTGTTAAGCCTAGGGAAAGTGTCAAACATGTATGGTATCAATGACAGAAATACAGTTATGAAGGAAATATGATGACTTTGATTTTATACTTGTTGAATTCAAAATGAAAGCTAGAAATTCTATTAGAAGTATCCTATAAGTAGATCGATTTATAAAACTAAAGTGCAAGGGAAAGTCAGGATCAGAGATGCAGACATGGAAACTATTAAAAAGACAGATATATTTAGATAGATTCAACAAAAATGCTAAGGTAGTATGTTATGTATCATAACATTCTATTTTTATTTTAAAAATCATATATAGTATATATATGTAGGCAGTAGAATAAAGGAAATTTTTTATTTCCTTCCTTTACTCAAACTATATTTTTTTAACATTTTTCTTCAGAGTATGTATTTCATTTTTAATTTAGAAAGGCATAAAAATACATCCCAAAAAATAAAAAAATAAAACTAAAAATAGACATCCCAATAAATGGTTTCTAAATTACCAGTTCAGTCTTCAGATTTTCAATTAGAGTTGCCTTTTTGCTTAATTCTTCTGTCAGATGTGACACTTTTTGTTCAGCAGCTTCTCGAAGACTCCTTTCTTCATCATATTTTGACTTTATATCTAATTAAAGACAGTGATATAAATATTAGTTTCATGATTTTAACTTTAGGGAAGAACATTATTATAAATTCTTGTACATTACTCTCCATATCTGTATATCATTCTAATTCAAACCTATATTCCTTAGATAACTATAAATATATACAATAAAATTACTTAAAATAATCAAATGTTTTTGTCTATATAAATTTCACCCAACAAAATTATTAATTAGCATTTTAATTTATATTTAATCACATAAAATATTTTACCTAAATGCACCTAACTTTTAAAAAAGTAACTGATAGCATAACCATTAAATCTATACAATATTATTTAATTAACTTCTTTAAAATGTTACTTTTTAATTTTTGAGGATCCACAAAAGAAAATTTATCTTCTCTAAATTTCAAGAAGAATCTATCTACAGAGAAAAATCAGTCCTTGAAGGGAGGAGGCAGGAGAATAAACAAAATAATTTATAGAACAACTCTGATATCACTAAACTCCATTAATCACTACCACAGTCTATAACAAATGCTTTATCACACTAAAATACTATGTTTATTTCTAAGATATACAATAACAAAAAGCAAATGAGACTTACTGGCTGAAAATTTTTTATACAATTTACCTGCAATTTCAGTAGCAAGTTGAGCTGCTTTCTGTTCAAATAAGTCTTTCATTTGCTTAATATTAAAATTTTCTGTTTGGGCTTCTTCTAATTGTTGTTCCAAAGACTGTAGTTCTACAAAAAAAGTAGCAGTTATTCAACTAAAATGTTAATTACATATGCTAAACTGTTATTGCTTATATCATAATCATTGTAGTAGTTAAAACAATCAACATAAATGTATTATTAAATTACAAGTAGAATATTTTCACATTTCAAAAATTAAGCATATCTGATCCATTTAAGTCACAAATCATAATTTACAATCATAAAACAAATGAAAAGAATATTTAGAACCACCCCCAAATAATCTATAAAAATTTGTTTAAAAGTTATTTGATTTCAAATTTCATTATTTTCCTATATTCAACAACCAACCAAAAAAGAATATATACAGCTCATCTAATAAAATTAGTCATCAAGCAAGATGAAACTACAGTTACAAAGAATCAAGGCCTTTAAAAAATTGATCAATTCAAGTATGCAGTCAACTCCTAATGCTTCATTTTCATAAAGAAAAAAGATTTCAGAGAGAAATTAAATGCAATAGCTAACCTCAAAATATAATTTTGATTATTCATTGAGCATTCCTCCAGTTAAAGACAGTTATAAAAATGCTAGTTCCATCAATTTATTTCAAGACTATATCACTTTTTAATATAGACAAATTTTCATTTAGCAACCATATTAATGTAATATTCCAGAAGTTCATTTCCACTTTTAGAATAGAATGAATTTTTTAAAACTAAGAAAGATTTTAGTTAACTAATTAAATTATGAAGTTCACAAGTGACTCTTTTTTTGTTTGTTTTGGCAGCTGGCCTGTACAGGGATCCAAACCCTTGACCTTAGTTATCAGCACTGTGCTCTAATTAAGTGAGCTAACTGGCCAGCCCTTTGTTTTTTTTGTTTGTTTGTTTGTTTATTTTTTGGTTTACAGATAACTTTCTTCTTTTTTTAAAAAAGATGACCGGTAAGGGGATCTTAACCCTTGACTTGGTGTTGTCAGCACCATGCTCTCCCAAATGAGCAACCAGCCATCCCTATATAGGAATCCAAACCTGTAGCCTTGGTGTTATCAGCACCACACTCTCCCAATTGAGCCACAGGCTGGCCCTACAGGTAGCTTTCTAAACTTTGAATATGACCATTGTCTTCACTGTTTTAGAGCCATAAAGTATAATCACAAAACAAAATTCATTTAGCCAGCATCAAAGAAAAAGAAAGGGAAAAAAATGAGAAAAAAGAAAAACATAAAGAAAAAAGTATCTGCTTTAACTAAAGTTACCTGCTGATGAATCAGCCAACAGTCCATCAGGTTTAGCCTCCTCAATGAAAACAAAGGACATAAACAAATGCATTAAAAGGAAAAGACAATACTGCGACAATTGTCAATGTTAGAAATTTCTGAAAGCCACATTCTGTCAGGTAAGTAGCAAGATTTTGGCAAAATTAGTTTAGTAGTTCCTATTCTTCCAGATCTGTAAGGTAGCAGTAGGCAGACAAGCATAAAGATCTAAGGGCAGTTCATTGGTTCTAAGATAGAATTTTTTGTATGTTAATATATATGAAATTATCATGGGTCTTACAATAGATGGCATATTAAATTCCATAAATTTAGTAATAAATAAATGATATAAATTATTACTATTATAAATATAGATTCTAAGACAAATACTTAAGTCGGCAGGTAAGATTCAGTCTTACTTATCTAGCATTGAAATTACTCCAAACACTCACATAGTCTGCTACGTGAATGAAATATGTTTTGCTGTAATAAGGACTTGGAATGTACTCCCCCCTCCCCTCAAGCATGTGATGTCTCATCAGACCCCATATGTGAGAACATGGAGTGAACTTCCACTCCCCTCCCCTCAGGAATGCGATGTCAGACCTTATACCCCATATATGAACTACTAATCTTAACTACTGGACTTAAAAATACATATAAACCTAATTAGGAGTTTGACAAACAGTTTGAGAGCTTAGGCTATGGCAGCGTGTATCCGGGTAGCTACTTCTCCAAGACCTGCAACTCAGGCTGCAACAGGGGCACACCCTATTAGCCTCTGAACTTTGAAGTCTGGCCCACTGACACCTGCACAACCCTCTAGCAGCGAGGGATACCGGTGGTCATGGATCACTCCTGAGAAAACACTTGTAAAAAAATTAAAGTATGCCTCAAACTTTAACCAGACTTTACTTTCCACAAAGACCTGCTTCCATCCTAATTGACCAACTAGACTTTAATAATGTAACTCATTCATTATGTGGTTAATGTACCTCATCTATTGATATTCCCTGTGAGATTTATTGAAGTTATTCTCTCCCCCTTTAAGCATTGTGAACCTAAGAAAAAATTCTCCCTGTATGGCAGTAAAACATGTGATTCATGAAATCATACTTTGATCAGCTCTTTATTGTAACCATACAAAACACCTATAATATTTGAAAATTTGCATAAGCTAAAATATGCCAAACTATCACTACTAAAAAATTTGGTTTTAAAAGTATACATTTTAATTCAGATCACAAATCATCTTTAAAAGTAGCAGAAATAAAGAATATATTCCATAAGGTTTAATTTACCAAGTGCATTAAAAACAAAATAATAACACCTTGGCACTATGTTCATATTTTAAAGAAGTATACACATCTGAAAGAGTTTAATAAGGTATTTCATGGTATACCTTTTTATGTCCTTATACATTGGATTTAGACATATGGGTTTTAAGAATCATCAATATTTAAAATACATTTTCCCCCAAAGGTAAATTTCCTACCAAAGTAATTTACACCCTGCACTATGAAGAATTTATTTAAATTTATTAAATGTGAAATAATCATCTCAAATGTAGTAAACAAATTCCTCTTTGTTTTCATGTGCAGAAAATAAAACAGGCCATGTTTGATTAATTGTTAATAGCATCTATATAAAACATAAGTAAATGACCTATAAATATTTTAGATTACTAAAAACCTCTTCGATGTTAACAGAATCCCCATTTAGAGAAGTTCAGTAGTAATAAGGCTGATTTCTTCCTATTCATCTATTTCTTTTTGTCTTTTCCAGTCCAAATGATAATTCTTGGCACAAAAACTAAAAAAAGCAAAAAGAACTGACTGAGAGTAACAATGTGCTAAGATAATGTGCAAAGGGATCTCTAATCACTTTCTGAAAATAGTAAAACTATTATTGAAGGGTATCTACTTCATTCTTGCAAGTGAAGACTATATATGGATTTGGTAAAATTCATTACTCTTGGATTCTTCCTGTAATTTTAACATAAAGTCAACATAATTTAAGCATGAAAATCATGATTGGTTAAGGCATTTATTCAAAAACTACACTAAACTATAAAGAATCTAAGATATCAAAAGAATCCCACTCAGAGATAACCACTTTTGATACCAGAGTGATTTTTTTATTTCTATGTATTACTTTTATGTAAAATCATAAAATATACACGTGTGTGTGCATATGTATACATATACATTTTTATGCATTTTTTAAAAAACCTAACATTACTAGAACAGTTTTCCCATGTTTTCAAACAATCATCACTAATAAAACAATAAATAGCTAATAATATTTCTTTCCCCACCAATAGACATTTTAGTCATTTCCAGTTTATCACAAACACAAATGCTTTGAAGAGATTCACTACTTTTTGAACCTATAATTGTTAACCATTTAGGTATTTGCCAGAAAATTAGAAAAAGGTAGCCCATATAAAAAAAAATAAATCCACAGGTAAGCAATTCATAATGAAATACCTTTAAGAAGTTATATCTTTGCATCCCATATATTTCTTTGCATTCATTAGAATTTCAAAAAATTTATGAAGGTACTTCAAAAAGTTCGTGGCAAAATAAAATTAGAAGATAATACAATTGGTTAGAGCATGGTGTTGTAACACCAAGGTCAAGGGTTCTGATACTCTTACTGGCCAGCCACCAAAAAAAAAAAAAAAAAAGATAATACGAATGTTTCCATGAGCTTTTTGAAGACTCCTCATATACCGTAGGCTATTGAACACAGAGAAACAAATTAGGATGTTATTTATATCAGGCCAACTACTTACAAAAATGGTACTTTGCTTAATTTTCAACAATGAAAATAACTAACAAACATGCTTTAAATATTTTAAAAGCAATTACTTGCTGCTGCAGCCCTTGATATTTTTCTAGTTCTTTCTTTAATTCTTCTGAGTACCATTTTTCTTCCTAATGAAAAAAAATTTTTAATTAGCAAATTTTAAAAGATTTATTATCTGAAACACTGAAAATAAACAAGTATAATCAATTTTATTCTTACCTTAAGTGAAGCCTGTAGGTCTTGGACCTCTTGTCTCAGTAGTGTTATATCATCTCTAAACATTTATAGGGGGAGAAAGAAATTATTAGGTAATGTCCTTTAATTAACAACCTGATCTCTTAACGAATCATGGCTAGTAACCGTAAATTAATATTGTAGCTTTCTTGATTCTTGAAAAGAAAAAAAAAAAAAAAGAAACTCCTAAGGTTTTATGAATAATGGCATATATATAAAACACTTAGAAAAATAATTTTATTACTAAAGCTTATTGTTTATAAATGAAGAAACATTTTCTCATGAAAATAAATAACTGACTGTCAAGTGCCTGAGCCAGAAGCAAAATATCTTCCATTAATTTACCAACAATAAGCATCAATGGCTTCCTTCTATAGTTAGCATATAACCTAAAGTCATTAACAGAAACTATAAAATCTGCACAATCTAGTCCTTGCCTTATCACTCTCCCCTCATTCACTTAGCTCTGGCAACCCTGACTTCTTTCTCTTCCTGAGTCTGACATGCTTTTCCTCTCTGAGAATCTTCTCACATTCTGCTCCCCTCATGTAAGAATCAGAGTGACAAAGAACAGTAAGCCGACCACTCTAGGCTCTAATGCAGGAAAGAGCTTCCATAAGAAAACACATTTAGGATTATTATTCTGATGTCAGAAGTATATCTTTCTCTGTTGGACTGAAATGTATCTTACAGATATCTCCACATAGACATATGCTACAATATCATATGTAATTGTAAAACACTGAAAATATCCTAAATACTCATCAACAGGAGAATGATAAAATTCCATGCTATCATTAAAAAGAATGAAATAGCTCTAACTGCATTGATATGAAAGAAACTAAGATATAGACGAAAGAAAAAGGGGTAGAACAATGTAGAATTACTACTTTTTGTGTAATTACAGATATTTATATATTTATTTATACGTATATGGATATAAGCATATGCATATATATGCATAGACTGTGAAAGAACAGACAAGAAACTGATGAAAAGAACTAAGGGGTTAGAAGTGGCAAGAGCTCAATTTTCACCATACAACTTTTTGAACCATTTGAATTTTGCATTATGTCTATACAGTTTGAGCACCCTACTCTAAAAATCCAAATCCAAAATGCTCCAAAATCCAAAACTTCTCGAGTGCTGACATGACACTCAAAGGAAATGCCCATTGGAGCATTTTGGATTTCAGATTTTCAGACTAGGGATGCTCAATCAGGATGCATTCTGCAAATATTCCAAAATACAAAAAAATTCAAAATCCAAAACACTTCTGGTCCCAAGCATTTCAGATAAGGGATACTCAACCTGTACGATCTGTCTATATGTATATTTTAAAATCTCATCTAAAACAAAGCACTAATGCCATCAGGTTCCAGATATTTCACCAATGTTGATGGAATTCATATGTAAACTGATGAACAGAGAGCTTTAAAAGAAAAAGGTTTCATGAACTACCCAAGTCATGCAGACTTTTGATTTAAAAGACACGTCCTGCCCGTAATCACATGTTATCCAATGTGTTACAGAGGGGTAGAATGTAATTGTCATAAACTGGAAAGATGCAGGAAGTTGGGAAGAGGAGACACACTAAGAAGTAAACTTGGGTTTTCAAGATGGCGGCGGCTGCGGCGGCTGGCACGGAGTAGCTGAGGTGGAAAAGGTGGCCACTGGGCCTCAGGCAGCCGGGAAACTTGTGGACCTTCCTCTGGCCATCTCTTAAGGGAGGACTGCTGCTGCTGGCCGGTCGTGGGGGCTCAACGCCACTTTGCCCCTGGCAGGAGAGGCTGCCTCATTTACAGGCAACAGCTTTGAAGTGTGGAGCAGGAAAAGAACTGATTCTTAGCTGCAAAAGTGAGTCTTGAAACAGGGAACACGGCGCCAGGGCTGCTGTGGATGCAGCCAGGATCCCGGAGGCTGGGGCCGCACTGAAGGCGGCCAGCTGCCCTATTCAGGATTCGAGGTTTCAGGCCGGCATTAAAGAAGATTCCTGGGAGTGCCCGAGCGGCGCCGCGACTGAACAGCCCGAGGCGGCAGCGCCGAGAACACGGAAGGCAACAAACCAGAGACAGAGCGAGCGCCCGACCTGGCACAGCACTGTGAGTGATCCCTGGCACAGCTCTGTTCAGGGGGTGGATGCCCACATGGCTCCCGCCTGCACCACCAGGCCACTCACTGCCACGGTGCTGCCTCCATTTTCCCAGGTGCGGGCAGCTCCGCCCTGCTCGGCCATCACTGAGCCCATTTGCTTGGCCTGGCGCGGGGCTTTCCGGACCCTGCAGGCCGACCTCCTCTCCCACTCCCTCCCCGGTTCTCTGGCAGGGCTGGGGGTGTGGGGCGTCCCGACCAGTTTTGGGAGGGCTAGGAAGTACGGGCGGGCCGACTGTCACTCCACCACACCCTGGACTCCGGCCACGGTAAACTTCCTGTTACTGGGAGGCAGATACCATCTCTGCGACCACCAGTTTGGAAAAAAGCCTAACGAATTTCTGGTTGGGAATAGTGTGGTAGGAGAGTTCCCAGGTCCGCTTGAACCTGCCGGAGAGCAGGCTGCAGGCGGGCACTAGACTCGGTTTATACCGGGGGGATACAAAGGTGAACAAGACCCGAGAAAGATCTACACAGTGCTACAAAGGCACCCAGAGAGACAGGTCGTCTGTGCCTAGCAGAAACCTGGTAGACTTCCTGGGCGAGGCGGTGCTGAGAAGGGTCTTGAAGGCCCAGCTGATAGACGAGGGGTGCAGAAGACACGCCCCAGCCCAGCACAGTGTGCACAGAGGGGGGAGACGTGCGGCCAGGGAGGCGGAGACTCGACAGAAACCACACACCCGGTGGGGTCGCCACTGCACGATCTAACAGCCTGGGCCAGAGCACACGAAACGGGGAGAAGTCCTGTACAGAAAGTGAAAGCTCAACAGAGATCACACACCCTGTGGTACGTGATCCACCAGCCCAGCAGAGTACAAACTGACTAGAAAGGTGGATCCCCGGAGAAGCCCAAGAACCGAGGCAACCACACACACAAGACACTAGAGGCCAACTGAGCAGTCACGGCGGGAGCCATACCAAATTGGCAACCACAGCAACATCCTAGTTAGTCATTAGTCTTAAACCGGTGGACTGTGAAACCCCCTGCCACAATGAATAAATACCAAAAAAAAGACACCAGAAATACAAAAAATCAAGAAAGTACACCACCAAAAGTTAATAAATCTCATACTCTAGATCCTATAGAACAAGAAGCCCTTGAAATAACTGACAAGGAATTTCGAGTGATAATTCTAAGGAAACTGAATGAGATACAAGAAAACTCAGCTAGACATCATGATGAAATGAGGAAAAGTATACAGGATCTGAAAGAGGAAATGTACAAGGAAATCAATGTCCTGAAAAAAATGTAGCAGAACTTGCTGAACTGAAGAAGTTATTCAGCGAAATAAAAAACACAACGGAGAGTTTAACCAGCAGGCTTGTCGAAGTTGAAGAGAGAACCTCTGAACTTGAAGATGGGCTGTTTGAAATAACACAAGCAGACAAAAAGAAAGAAAAAAGAATCAAGGACATGGAAGAAAATCTGAGAGAGATATCAGACAACCTCAAGCGCTCAAATATCCGAGTCATGGGTATTCCAGAAGGGGAGGAAAATGGAGATTCCATTGAAAACATATTCAACAAAATAGTGGCAGAAAACTTCCCAGGTATAGGAAAAATCACAGATATTCAGATCCAGGAAGCTCAACGATCTCCAAACGTATTCAACCCAAAAAGGCCTTCACCAAGACATGTCATAGTCAAATTGGCAAAACTCAGAAACAAAGAGAGAATCTTAAAAGCTGCAAGAGAGAAGCGTCAAATCACCTATAAGGGAGCCCCAATCAGGTTAACATCAGACTTTTCATCACAAACCCTAAAAGCTAGAAAGGAATGGGATGATATTTTCAAAATACTAAAAGACAAAGATTGCCAGCCAAGAATACTCTACCCTGCAAGGCTATCCTTCTGAAATGAGGGGCAAATAGTATATTTCTCAGACAAACAAAAACTGCGGGAGTTCACTACCACACGACCACCCTTACAAGAAATCCTCAAGGGAGTACTGGGTTTGGTTCCTGAAAAATAACTACCACTGCCATAAAAACCTAAGAAAAATCTAAACCCGCTAGTACAATAAAAATGGCATTCATGAAGAGAAAACAAGCTAACAAAAACACTATCTACAACCTAAGGAACCAACAAACACAGAAAACAAACAGTAAATCAGAAAGCAAGGAACAAAAGACACCTAAGACAACCAAACAACCAATAAAATGCTAGGAATAAATCAACACCTTTCAATAACAACTCTTAATGTTAAAGGCTTAAATTCCCCAATTAAAAGACACAGACTGGCTGACTGGATCAAAAAGCAGGACCCAACTATATGCTGCCTACAAGAGACCCACCTCACCCATAAAGATTCACACAGACTAAGAGTGAAAGGATGGAAAAAGATTTACCATGCAAACAGAAAAGAAAAACGAGCTGGAGTGGCTATTCTTATATCTGACAAAATAGACTTTAAACTAAAAACCATAAAAAGAGACAATGAGGGACACTACTTAATGATAAAAGGACTGATCCATCAAGAAGACATAACAATCATAAATATGTACGCACCCAATGTTGGAGCAGCCAGATTTATAAAACAAACTCTATTAGACCTAAAGAAGGAAATAGACACTAATACCATAATAGCAGGGGACCTGAACACTCCACTGTCAATATTAGACAGATCATCTAGGCAAAGAATCAGTAGAGAAACACAAGATCTAAACAAGACTCTAGACCAATTGGAATTGGCAGATATCTACAGAACATTCCACCCAACAACCTCAGAATATTCATTCTTCTCATCAGCACATGGATCATTCTCCAGGATAGATCACATATTAGGTCACAAATCAAGTCTCAATAAATTCAAAAAAATTGGAATTATCCCATGTATCTTCTCAGACCACAATGGATTAAAACTAGAAATTAATAACAAACAAAACTCTGGAAACTATACAAACACATGGAAATTAAACAGCATTCTACTTAATGACATATGGGTCCAAGAAGAAATCAAGCAGGAAATCAAAAAGTTTATTGAAACTAATGAAAACAATGATACATCATACAAAAACCTGTGGGATACTGCAAAAGCAGTATTGAGGGGAAAATTTATTGCATTAAATGCTCATTTCAGAAGAATGGAAAGATGGCAAGTGAACAACCTAACACTTCACCTTAAAGAACTAGAAAAACAAGAACAATCCAATCCTAAAGTTAGCAGACGGAAAGAAATCATTAAGATCAGAGCAGAACTGAATGAAATTGAAAACCAAAAAACAATTCAAAAGATCAACGAATCAAAAAGTTGGTTTTTTGAAAAGATAAATAAAATTGACAAACCATTAGCATGGCTAACAAAAAGAAGAAGAGAGAAGACTCAAATAACAAAAATTAGAAATGAAAAAGGCGATATTACAACTGATTCATCTGAAATACAAGGAATCATTCGAGACTACTATAAACAACTATACGCCAACAAATTTGAAAATCTGGAGGAAATGGATAAATTTCTGGACACACACAAGCTCCCAAAACTGAACCGTGAAGACGTAGAAAATTTGAACAGACCAATAACAATAAAGGAGATTGAAGCTGTTATCAGAAGGCTCCCAACAAAGAAAAGCCCAGGACCAGATGGATTCACAGCAGAATTTTACCAAACATTCAAACAGGAATTGACACCGATTCTTTACAAACTATTCCAAAAGATTGAAACGGACGCAAATCTCCCAAACTCATTCTATGAAGCAAACATCATCCTGATACCAAAACCAGGTAAAGATATAACCAAAAAAGAAAACTACAGGCCGATATCCTTGATGAATATAGATGCAAAAATCCTCACTAAAATACTAGCAAACAGAATACAGCAACACATACGAAAAATTATTCATCACGATCAAGTGGGATTCATCCCAGGGATGCAAGGTTGGTTCAACATACGCAAATCAATAAATGTGATACACCATATTAATAAACTCAAACACAAGGACCATATGATCATCTCTATAGATGCTGAAAAAGCATTTGATAAAGTTCAGCACTCATTCATGACAAAGACCCTCTATAAGTTAGGTATAGAGGGAAAGTATCTCAACATAATTAAAGCCATATATGACAAACCCACTGCCAATATCATCCTGAATGGGGAAAAGCTGAAAGCTTTTCCTTTAAGAACAGGCACTAGACAAGGATGCCCACTCTCACCACTCCTATTCAACATAGTGTTGGAAGTACTAGCCAGAGCAATCAGAGAAGAGAAGGAAATAAAGGGCATCCAGATTGGAAAAGATGAAGTCAAACTGTCCCTGTTTGCAGATGACATGATCCTATATATCGAACAGCCTAAAACCTCTACAAAAAAACTCTTGGAATTGATAAATGATTTCAGCACAGTAGCAGGATACAAAATCAACACACAAAAATAAGTAGCATTTCTTTTCTCCAATAGTGAACATGCAGAAGGAGAAATCAAGAAAGCCTGCCCATTTACAATAGCCACCAAAAAAATAAAATACTTAGGAATTGAGTTAACCAAGGAGGTGAAAAATCTCTATAATGAGAACTACAAACCACTGCTGAGAGAAATTAGAGAGGATACAAGAAGATGGAAAGATATCCCATGCTCTTGGATTGGAAGAATCAACATAGTGAAAATGTCCATACTACCCAAAGTGATATACAAATTCAATGCAATCCCCATCAAAATTCCAAAGACATTTTTCTCAGAAATGGAAAAAACTATTCAGACATTAATATGGAACAATAAAAGACCACGGATAGCCAAAGCAATGCTCAGTAAAAAAAATAAAGCTGGAGGCATAACACTTCCTGACTTTAAGCTATACTACAAAGCTATAATAACCAAAACGGTATGGTACTGGCATAAAAACAGACACACTGACCAATGGAATAGAATAGAGAATCCAGAAATCAACCCACACACTTACTGCCATCTGATCTTTGACAAAGGCACCAAGCCTATTCACTGGGGAAGGGACTGCCTCTTCAGCAAGTGGTGCTGGGATAACTGGATATCGATATGCAGGAGAATGAAACTAGATCCATACCTCTCACCGTATACTAAAATCAACTCAAAATGGATTAAGGATTTAAATATACACCCTGAGACAATAAAACTTCTTAAAGAAAACATAGGGGAAACACTTCAGGAAATAGGACTGGACACAGACTTCATGAATACGACCCCAAAAGCACGGGCAACCAAAGGAAAAATAAACAAATGGGATTATATCAAACTAAAAAGCTTCTGCACAGCAAAAGAAACAATTAAAAGAGTTAAAAGACAACCAACAGAGTGGGAGAAAATATTTGCAAAATATACATCTGACAAAGGATTAATATCCAGAATATATAAGGAACTCAAACAACTTTACAAGAAGAAAACAAGCAACCCAATTAAAAAATGGGCAAAAGAGCTAAGTAGGCATTTCTCTAAGGAAGATATACAAATGGCCAACAGACATATGAAAAAATGCTCAACATCACTCAGCATCCGGGAAATGCAAATCAAAACCACATTGAGATACCATCTAACCCCAGTTAGGATGGCTAAAATCCAAAAGACTATGAACGATAAATGCTGGCGAGGCTGCGGAGAAAAAGGAACTCTCATACATTGTTGGTGGGACTGCAAAATGGTGCAGCCTCTATGGAAAATGGTATGGAGGTTCCTTAAACAATTGCAAATAGATCTACCATATGACCCAGCCATCCCACTGTTGGGAATATACCCAGAGGAATGGAAATCATCAAGTCGAAGGTATACCTGTTCCCCAATGTTCATCGCAGCACTCTTTACAATAGCCAAGAGTTGGAACCAGCCCAAATGCCCATCATCAGATGAGTGGATACGGAAAATGTGGTACATCTACACAATGGAATACTACTCAGCTATAAAAACGAATGAAATACTGCCATTTGCAACAACATGGATGGACCTCGAGAGAATTATATTAAGTGAAACAAGTCAGGCACAGAAAGAGAAATACCACATGTTCTCACTTATTGGAGGGAGCTAAAAATTAATATATAAATTCACACACACATACACACATACACACACAAACCGGGGGGGGGGGGGAAGAAGATATAACAACCACAATTATTTGAAGTTGATACAACAAACAAACAGAAAGGACATGGTTGGGGGGGAGGGAGAAGGGAGGGAGGTTTTGGTGATGGGGAGCATTAATCAGCTACAATGTATATCGACAAAATAAAATTTAAATAAATAAATAAATAAATAAATAAATAAATAAATAAATAAAAAATAAAATAAAGTTCATGCTTTTGCATGACTATCCATTCTAAAAAAAAAAAAAAAAAAGAAGTAAACTTGGACAAGTACACAGTTAACTATCTCATAAGAAATAAGAAACCAGTAAAAATTATTTAGAGCAAAAGCAATCAAATTTGCATTTTGAAAATATTATTCTGGCAGCAATATGAAGAATTAATTGGAGGAGTACAAGACTAAAGGCAGAGAGCTGACTATAAATACTATAAAATATTTCTGAGTCAGATAAGACAAGACCTAAAATAGGATGTAGCAGTGAGGATGAAAAAGGAAAAGAGAGCTGTTAAGGAAACAGAATTAACTGAACTTTGTGACAGATCAGATGGGGGCGGCAGGGACAGGTATGTAAAAATGAACACCCAATTTTCTGGCTTAAATTACTGGGTGGAGGAAAATGCTTCCATTCACCAGAAGAAGTAACTGTAGACAGGGAGCAAGTTTAGAAGGATATATAATAAACTCTGTTCTTAAAACATCAATGGTAAGGTGCCTTTACAACATCTAAGAGAAGATACCTAGTAGGTAATTTGGAAGATAACTTTAGTTTGGAGATGTTTAGGAGGAAATTATGAATGTGGATATTACTGCAGGTAGATTATGGTCATCCCTCGATATCCATGAAGGATTCGTTACAGGACTTCCCTCAGATACCAAAATCTGTGGATGCTCAAGTCTCTGATATAAAATGGTGTAGTATTTGCATACAATCTATACACATCCTTTCATGTACTTTAAATCATCTCTAGATCACTTACAATATCTAAAACAATGTAAATACTACATAAATAGTTACATTGTTTTGTTTAGGGAATAATGACAAGAAAAAAGTCTTTATGAATTCAGTACAGACGCAATTTGTTTTTTTCAGAATACTTTCAATCCATAAATGGATGAATCCGTGGATGTGGAACCCTCAGATACGGAGGGCTGACTGTATATGGAGGAAGAGCAGCACACGAAACAGATCAAGAAAGAATGATCTCAATGGTATGTTGTCTCAGAAGACTAGAACAAAAGAGAGCTAGCAGAGTCAAATTTTGCAGGGTTAGTAGGTAGTCTACAAAGATGACTGCCATCAAGTTCTTCCCTTCATATATGCAAAATCCACTGCTCCACTGAAAAACGAAGTTTACTTCTTGGCCTTTTGAATCTGAGCCAGACCTGTGACTAATTTAACCAATACAAAGTGGGAGAAGGGTTGCGGACACTTTTGTTTTGTTTGTTTTGTTTTTTATTTTGTCAATATACAATGTGGTTGATTATTGTGGCCCATTACCAAAACCTCCCTCCCACTTCCCTCCCAACAACTTCATATCTGTTCACTTGTCGTATCAACTTCAAGTAATCATAATTGTTCTGTCTTCTTCCCTCCCCCCCCCCGTTTATTTGTGTTTTTATTTATTTATTTATTTTTAGAATCCACAAATAAGTGAGAACACATGATATTTCTCTTTCTGTGCCTGACTTGTTTCACTTAATATAATTCCTTCTAGGTCTATCCATGTTGTTGCAAATGGCAGTATTTCATTCTCTTTTATAGCAGAGTACTATTCCATTGTGTAGATATACCACATTTTCCATATCCACTCATCCGATGATGGACATTTGGGCTGGTTCCAACTCTTAGCTATTGTACATAGTGCTGCAATGAACACTGTAGAACAGGTATACCTTCGACTTGATGATTTCCATTCCTCTGGGTATATTCCCAGCAGTGGGATAGCTGGGTCATATGGTAGGTCTATCTGAAATTGTTTAAGGAACCTCCATACCATTTTCCATAGAGGCTGCACCATTTAGCAGTCCCACCAACAATGTATGAGAGTTCTTTTTTCTCTGCAACCTCACCAGTGTTTATCATTCACAGTCTTTTCGATATTAGCCATCCTAACTGGGGTGAGATGGTATCTCAGTGTGGTTTTAATTTGCATTTCCCGAATGCTGAGTGATGTTGAGCATTTTTTCATGTGTCTGTTGTCCATCCATATATCTTCCTTTGAGAAATGCCTATTTAGCTCTTTTGCCCATTTTTTAATTGGGTTACTTGTTTTTTTCTTGTAAAGTTGTTTGAGTTCCTTGTATATTCTGGATATTAATCCTTTGTCAGATGTATATTTTGCAAATATTTTCTCCCACTCTGTTGGTTGTCTTTTAATTCTGTTAATTGTTTCTTTTGCTGTGCAGAAGCTTTTTAGTTTGGTATAATCCCATTTATTTACTTTTCCTTTGGTTGCCTATGCTTTTGAGGTTGTATTCATGAAGTCTGTGCCCAGTCCTACTTCCTGAAGTGTTTCTCCTATGTTTTCTTTAAGAAGTTTTATTGTTTTGGGGTGTATATTTAATTCTTTAATCCATTTTGAGTTGATTTTAGTATATGGTGAGAGGTATGGGTCTAGTCTCATTCTCCTGCATATGGATATCCAGTTATCCCAGCACCATTTACTGAAGAGGCAGTCTTTTCCCCAGTGTATAGGCTTGGTGCCTTTGTCAAAAATCAGATGGCTGTAGGTGTGGGGGTTTATTTCTGGATTCTCTATTCTATTCCATTGATCAGTGTGTCTGTTTTTATGCCAGTACCATGCTGTTTTGGTTATTATAGCTTTGCAATATAGTTTGAAGTCAGGTAGTGTTATGCCTCCAGCTTTATTTTCTTTTGCTCAGAATTGCTTTGGCTATGCATAGTCTTTTGTTATTCCATATAAATGTCTGGATAGTTTTTTTTCCATTTCTGAGAAAAATGTCATTGGAATTTTGATGGGGATTACATTGCATTTGTATATCACTTTGGGTAGTATGGACATTGTCACAATGTTGACTCTTCCAATCCAAGAGCATGGGATAGCTTTCCATCTTCTTGTGTCCTCTTTAATTTCTCTCAGCAGGGGTTTGTAGTTCTCATTATAGAGATTTTTCACCTCCTTGGTTAACTGTATTCCTAAGTATTTCATATTTTGGTGGCTATTGTAAATGGGCAAGCTTTCTTGGTTTCTCTTTCTGCACATTCACTACTGGAGAATAGAAATGCTACTGATTTTTGTGTGTTGATTTTGTATCCTGCAACTTTGCTGAAATCATTTATCAATTCCAAGAGTTTTTTTGTAGAGTCTTTAGGCTGTTCGATATATAGGATCATGTCATCTGCAAACAGGGACAGTTTGACTTCATCTTTTCCAATCTGGATGCCTTTTATTTCCTTCTCTTCTCTGATTGCTCTAGTTAGTACTTCCAACACTATGTTGAATAGGAGTGGTGAGAGTGGGCATCCTTGTCTAGTTCCTGTTCTTAAAGGAATAGCTTTCAGCTTTTCCCCATTCAGGATGATATTGGCAGTGGGTTTATCATATATGGCTTTAATTATGTTGAGATACTTTCCATCTATACGTAACTTGTAGAGAGTCTTTATCATGAATGAGTGTTGAATTTTATCAAATGCTTTTTCAGCATCTATAGAGATGATCATATGGTCCTTGTGTCTGATTTCATTGATATGGTGTATCACATTAATTGATTTGCATATGTTAAACCAACCTTGCAGCCCTGGGATGAATCCCACTTGATCATGATGTATAATTTTGCGTATGTGTTGCTGTATTCTGTTAGTTGCTGACACTTTTGAATCAAGCCTAAAGAAGATTGGCAGCTTCTGCTTCTTTTGTCTTGGAATGCTCTTTCTTGGAGCCCAATTGCCAGTTTCTAAGTCCTAGCAGCCATATAGAGAGGCCCATATGAAGGAGAAAGGAGGCCCCTGGCTTATAGCCCCAGCTGAAATGTGAACCCATTTTGGAGCTTCTGGCCTTCCCAACACCCCAGTCTACCTCACTTAAAGCAGAAGAACCAGTCAGTCAATCCAAAGAATCATAAGAAGTAATAAACTATTAAACCACTAACTAAGCTTTGGGTGGATGTTACCCAGTAATAGATAACCAGAATAGAAGTTAAGTAAAGTAAGAACTGAAAATAATCCAGGTTATTATTAGCCTTTCAAGGAGCAATTTCAGGAGAATGGTAGGGCAGAAGGGTCTCAGTAAGCTCAACACTAAATGAAAAGTTAAGAAGAACAAGGGTAGACTGTAGATGCTTTTATGTTGAAAGTTCATATACCAGACATGGTCTAATTCATAGCTAAAAAAGCAACTCTGTTAAATTGATATTAGATATAAAAACATTTATAATGTGATTTAATATAACTATATATTTTTTATCTGTTTCCTAACAAATGACAAAAGAATAGTAGCTAAAATCATTAACTAACACATAAAAATACCAAAGAACATTAATAGTCATGTAAAAGGGAAAATCCATTCTTCCCAAAAGCACTGCTTTTCCCACATATTTTAATAAATTAAAACAACCACATTTTATAGTTCTACATTATCTATCAACCACAAAGTTATATAGGCATAATTCTTTTCCTTTATATAGTATTCTTTGTGTTGCAGCAGATCAACCAAGAAGTATTTTCTTCTAAGGAAAGCATGAAAAAAAATTTTTTAGAAGTAGAATGGAATCAAGCTTTATCCTTTAGTGGGGGTAAAAGACAAGAGTTCTCACCAATAGCACAAGAAAAGCAAAGTTACATTGCTGAATGATGTTTTAAGAAGTTATATTTTAGTTTTAGTTCACAAAATGTCCAAACTTCCAAAAAGCAGTATGTGTGGGTGTACTTATTATACTGGTAATTATAAATAAAATTTTTTAAATTTTACATTAAATTTTAATTCTTGGCTAAATTCATTATTTTAACATCTTACTGTAAAATCATCTAAACAAAGCAGATCATTCTTTATTAAACAGGATATGCTAAATAAAATTTAACTTTCTTTTGCTAACTCACAATCTTCATTAAAAACATAACCTCTATAACATGTTGTAGATGTTGGTGTAGATAGTTGCTGATCAAGGACTGAATAGGTTATAAGGGAGGAAGGCCATGTTAAATGAGGACAGATTTAAATGAAATAATACAAAACACTACTATTCTCGCGAACTAATTAATCATGATTAAATAATAATATCACATGCACATCCCATAACAACGCTACACTTCAAAACTATCATACTGTACCGCTTCAAAGCAAGATCAGCCTCTCCTCCATGACTTGAATCATTACCAGCATCATGAACTGCCTCGTAGTGTTTGAAAAGTTCATCAGCAGATTCAAGAGATTTCATACACTGGGGACATATGAAGCCCTACAGAAAGAGGCAGAACAAGGGTTCAAAATATGATATTTAATACTGCAAAATAACAATTTGCTTATTATGAAATATAGCCAATGTCTCATTCATATCAATGGTGCCATTAAGTAAATTGCAAGTTTTGGTGTTAAGCCCAAATTCTCATACTATGCAAAGGTACTTCACTGTCTAATTTGGTTGTAGTTTACAAAATATAAAGAAAACCTTATCTTTTACATTGAATACATTAATGGCTAAGTACCAAATTCTAATCTATGTTAGTTCTGAGCCAGAAGATTAGTTGAGAAGATTTGCCATCATATCCTTCCTCTCTTTGGATATCCCCATCAATAAAATAATATCTGCTCTAATCTACTTCATAGGAAAAAAAAAAAAATTAAGACAATGAAGCACTCTGATCATGGAGGAAAGAAAGTTACATAGTAAATCATTCAAAATTACTACAGAATTCAGATTCCTACAATGGTTGAGAAGTATTCCACTCAGTAAATTTCCTTGCTAACCCAAGGTTAACACAGTAAAAGCCCAAATTTAATGTACAGTCCCATAAAATATAAAAAACATCATTAATCCCCAAATTAGTATATGGTTAAGAATATCAACTAGTGTACTGTGTTAAAGATGCTGATATAGATCTGTGTTTTACAAATATTTGGTGGCAATTCATTCATGAATCATAAAATGAACTTATTGGGTTGCAACTTTTTTTTAGTAATACTCTATGACAGAATTTATTAATTTATTATATGTAGTAAGAATAAATAATGTTTTATTAACTTTTGTTTTGAGATGACAAAAAAGTGTGTTTCTCATACTGGTGCCATCAAAAAAATTTGAGAAGCACTGATATAGATAGTTCTTAGATGTAGAATAGAATGAGTAATAATAATAGTAATAATAATTACTGTTTTATTGAGTATATGCTCTGTCAGGCACTTTCCCTACACAATCTCATTTAAATCTCAAAACTCTTTATTAAGTATTATTGTCTCCATTTTATAAAAGAGGAAATTAAACCGCAGAAAAGTTAAATGACTTTCCTAAGGTAACAAACCTAAATAAACCAGAATATGCACACGTCTGTTGAACAAATCCACGTTCTTTCCAGAATGCTATGCTATCTTTTGGACTCACTGACTCACACTTAAAAGTGACTGCCTTAAAATAAACCATTTTATCTGCTAAACTTTCAGTGACTTTATTCAATAAGTATTTATTGATTATAATTTCAAGTGTTGTAATAGTCCTGTGGGAGATACAAATAATAAAATAAAGTCTCAGCCTTCAAAGAACTGAGAAGGCAGAATGTACACATAAGAAAAAAAAATACCTTTTTTCATGAGACAGAATTAACAATTAGCCAGATGGCATTAAAGCTTATATTGTAGGGGTACCTGACTCCAAAATAAATTAGCAAATCAAGGCTAAAATAGCTTTCTCTCCAATTTTTTGTTGGTCCTACAGAAAATTATTTGCTCAACTTCTATCTCCTTCAAGTTGTCAGTAGTATTCAAAATATTGCACATTATTTCAGCATCATTAACCCAATATACAATAGAAATCTCTCTCAACTTTACTCTTTAAATCATTTGCATTCAAACATTTTTATGGATAATAAAGTAGTAGTTCTCCATATTTTACATACACACACCCCATGCCATGGGTTTTGAAGAGGCCTTCCTCCAAAATCTTACTTTTAAAAAGTATTACCAGATATCAATTCTGAAAATACTAACAGCCCATCTTTCACCCTAATCAACAGAATATCTTCATGTAATCTATCCTGCAGAAGCATTTCATGTGCTAAAGACTATTTCGGTTCATTCATTAAATCAAAGATAAAATCATGATTAGCAAAAACTGGTTAAAGTTATTACAGATACAATTCTGCTAGTTCAAGGTAGCAAAAAAATAAACTTGTTTTGCTTTCATCAAGTATACTACAATTCTAAAATGCTCATCTATTACAGATACAAAAACAAAATGGAATGTGTATAAGGGTGGTGCTTCAGTGTATTTCCTCTCTGTAAGCAACAAGTAAATACATTAAGAATTTGAAAGTTCTATGGAAAGTAAGTTTTGCTTTATGGAAATCTACAGCTTTTACATCCAGGAAAAGTTATCTTGTCTTCATTCTATAAAACCCAAACCATGATTCCCTTTAAAGATCATTGTTCCCCAAGGCTCTCTCATTGATCTCTCCCTCTTCTGATTCCATATTCTCCCTTGAATATAATAATGGAAATGGTTCCAACTATCACTTACATGCTGATGACTTCCAAATCCATATATCAAGCCAAGGACTCTATCCAGAATTATTCTGGATCTATATATCCAACAACATACATCTCTACCTGCATCCCACAGGCAACTCAAATACAACAAATTCAAGACTCACCTCATTTCTCAAACCTCCTTTTCCCACCAATATCCATCTTTCACCCCAAATAGAAACCTAAAAATTATTGTAAACTACTTTGCCCTCTGTCTCATTTCTAATAAAATGCTAAGATTAAACATTCCTCCTTTCCATCTTCTCATCTCCATCCTCACTGCAGCTGCCGTTGTTCAGACATTCAGTATCTCTTGTCCAGACTACTGCAATAACATTCCTGCAAGTAGTGCTCCCATATCTAATCTCACCTCTCCCTAATTAATCTTCCACAAAGCTGCCAGAGGAATCTTTCTAAAATATATTCTTCAATATTCTTTCCAGACCTTGTATGCCATCAATATGACATACAAGGTCATGCATGACTATTCTAATGATCTATACAGTCTGATCTCCAGACACCTCTCACTTTATACAACATGATTCAACAATACTAAAGTACCTACGTTTCCCTAATCACATCATGATATCTCAAATTTCTGTGCCTTCGCATATATTGCTTTTTACCTCCAGCAGCATCCCCATTAGCTTGTCAAGTTCCTACATTCACTATAACAAAAAACACATTGGATCTTTTCATCTATATTTCCCTAATGGCTACGGTAGTTCTCTTGAACATATTATATATTTTCTACATTGTATATTTATTTACTGAAATATGAATGAACCTGGAAGTGTAGAACTTGGCGAAAAAAAAACAGAATATCTTTAACAGCTTACAGGTTCTAAAATCTTCCAAGGGACAAAATGAACTAAATACTAAGTACTATGAGCATGTAAAAACTAAAAATAAATAAATAAAAACCTCTATTCTTTCATTTTGTGCTGATGCAAAAAATGCATATCCTCATTTATCATTTATGTGCATTATGTGGCACAATCAAGGCTCACTGATTATTGGGGATACTGATATGTAGACAAATATTACCATACAATGCTATAATACAAGTACATATAAAGAACTACAGCAACACAGAGAAGTAGTATCCAACTCTGCCTGTGGTAGCAGTTAATGCTTTATAAAAAATACATACAAACATACATACATGTTAGGTTTGTATCTCAACTCCATCCTCACTGTAGCTGCATATTATGTGTGTGCGTATGTATACATACATGTAAATATATGTATATGAGACATTGGAATTAGGTACTAAAGAATGAGTAGGAGTTTACCTGGCAGAGATAAAAGAAAGGCATTCTAAGCAAATAGAGAAGCATGAACAAAAGTGCAGGAAGCACTATGAACATAGTCATGCTGTACTTGAGAAACAGAGGGCTTCTAGGTGTGTTCTCATCACAAGCCCAGAGTTAAGGGCAGGGGCAATGAATGCAATGATCTCCTGTGAAACTCCTGAAATAAGTGAAGACAGTAGTGTTGAAGATGTGCCTTTGGACATCAGAATAATGCCATTAGGCTCTAGAGATATTTGTTCCTCAGCATTGTCTTCTGAATGAATAAATGCTCCCAGCCTGTATGTTAATCTAGCTGGTGTTGTTCTCTCTTTCTTCAGAGCCATCCAACTACCATCATGTTTTATTATGGCTCTACATTATGCTTAATTTGTCATTCTTATAACTTCTGCCCGGTAACTGTTGTACAATACTAGTTGACATGCCTTTGGTGCAACAGCACATGAACCCCTATAATATTTAGACTGTCATTTCTCTTTTGCATGTCAACTTCTGCTAGTAACTAGAAAACAAATTCTACAGTGTTCCTCAGAGAATCTACATCCCTATTACACTATTTAACCTTTACAACTTTGGCTTTTTGAGTGTTGTCTCTACTTCCAGGTTTCGGCTCTAGATATGTAAGAATGCCAGAAAGCTAATAATCACATTAAAGCATGCCATACCTTCTTAAACCTTCCAAACATTAACAGGTTAATACTCCAGAAAGAAATGATTCATTTCTAAAGAGAAATTTTAGAAATAAGTAGTATATATTTTATTATAGAAATATTCCATGTACTTGAATTTTCCATATGATTAGAGTAAAACTTAAACTTTGGGACATTTCTGATAAAAATAAATCTTACTGAAATACATGTATTTCCTTACCTCCTTTAATAGATATTAAACCTTTGCTTGATGTCTGAGAGACATAAATCTTAATCATTGAATGGATGTCTTCTACTTTATTACTTCTGGCGGGCCTCTTTAATTCCTGTATACATATTTTATAGTTTTTCCTATATCCTGTCTTGTATTTCAAAAATTCTTAGTATACTATTTCTAAAAATGCTAGCCTGGTATGGATGAGAGGGGCAGATTAAGAAAGAAAGAAAAAAAAGAGTTTATTAAAACCACATCACTCATTTAAAATAAAAGCAAAATAAGCTTAGAATGAGTGCCTGAGGGATATCCCATGAACAGAGAGCATGATCATTAGTTCATGAACTTTGTGATACTAATTCTGGATACAAGAAATTCCTTCTCTATTTATTTTTTCCAAACTATCTCCAAGGGGATAGAGGTTGCTAGATAGATAAATTTCAGAGAAGGACTGTTAGTAACAATAAAATACTAAAAATAGCCAGCTACATTAATTTACCTTAATCATTCCAAATTTGTCACCAACTTCCAAAAAACACAGATTACTTAAGATTAAAAACAATAAACTCCTTACTCTTAGAGTTGGGTTATCTGTAATAGCTTTTCAGATCCATTGCAGCTAAGAAATTACCTAACTTGATACTTAACGGTAATCCTGTTATACAAGTGTCATTTTAGTTAAAAGAGAGGCTCTTATTTAAGTGACAAGTGGGTGAGATTGCTACTTTTGGTTTTGGCTAACCCATAAAGAAGAAAAATGGACCTATACCTACTAGAAGGTGAAATGCTAAGCAAATTTCCAAGAATTTTTTATGCCTCCATTTCTGCTTGCACTGCTCTAGCTAGTTTAATTGGTATCATCTGACATGCACCCATTTTCCCTACCACCCTAGAGAATGTTTTGTTTAACTGTTCCCCTGTGAAGTTTTTTCTGCCTTTCCCTATGTTGAATTAGTCACTGTATTCTTTTTGCAAATAATATCTATCACAGAAACTTCCTGGGGTAGAGATCATCTTTATTTTATTTATTTATTTTTTTTTTTGGAGATCATATATTATTCACTTTTTTAACTCCTTCAGCAACCAAAATACCTGCTACATAAGAGGTACTCCATTAATATGTTAAATAAGTGAATGTGAGATTGTTTTCCTATATATATGTATTTGCCTTATAGAAAAAGTCAGTTATATTTTTTGGCCTTTCCTGATACAAAAAGTTTCATTTTTTGATAAGATCTGTAAAAGAATCAAAAAGGCTGTTTCTCTTTTTCCTTAGAATACTATAGTGATTTTTCAAAGAAACAGATATATCAGAATTATCTGAGAAATTCTTTCCAGCCTAAAAATGGACAACATTTCCCCTCACTTGCTCCCATCCTCAGCCTAGATACATACCAGAGCCACACTACTGAGAAATATTTTTGGGGTGGTCCACTGTTACTGTTGAGAGTGTGTCATTCTGTCACCTCCCAAATAAGGACAGTAATTATTCATATGCAAAGTCCTCTTTCTATGTAAGAGCAAAGTATTTTAGCCTAACGCATTTTAATACATTCATTGATAAAACATAACAAAATAATAAAGATATAACTTACAAATGTTGAAATATCATTCATTTTATATTTCAAATGTTATGGCAAAATTTATGCAAAAATATTAACTTAAACTTTTATATTTATTTAAAAATTCACAAAAAGACAGCTGCAAACAGTAAGAGAAATCAGTAAGAGAAGTCTAAGCAGACTTCCTAAGAGCCTCTTGTCCTTATTGAACCTTCCTTTAAGCATGCATAATTAAAGCAATCCATATTCCCGTGCAGCATAAAAAGTTAAGCAACACCGAAACAAGGAAAAACAAAGCTATTTTGAGCAACCCATAACCAAGCTGCTAAAACAAAATATACAGGACCCACAGTAACACTGGAGTCATTAAGAAGTTCCTGTCCTCTTGTTTCATTTTCAGCGTGTACTTTCTGGTAATGCTCCGACAAATCAATAGCAGTTATACATCTTTTCATACACAATGGGCAGATGAAACCCTGTGAAATAACAACTTTTAGAAGGATATACATAAAAAGTTTTTTATAAAACAAAATACAGACAACATAAATAGATATAACAGGAAAATAATTAGGATATCTCTTTTTGGTATATGTAAGGAAAATTTTTAAGAAGTAACTGTGCAAAAGGTGAAAGATCTATCCAAAGTAGACTTTCTAAAATTAGTTCCCATCCTTATGCTATAAATTGCATTGGTTCAATTATTTTATGAAAATTGGTTGCCTTGGTTGGAAAATTCTTTTGTTCATGACACTTCTTTAATTCTTTGTTTATGACATTTTGTCCTTACTTATCTGAGACCTATTACTGGTAAGCTGGCTTTTATTTTAAAGAAAGAAATCACTGGCAGGTATAACAAATACTTTTATGTTATATAATGTTCTCAACATAGAAGTTCTCTTAATGAAAGCAATTTTTAGTTTTAACCATATGCCACTAGCCTGAGATCCCATTCTTGCTCACACCCATAATTCCCAGGACATCCTAGATGATCCTTCCTTCTAATTTTCTGAGCCAAATAAAATCATTTTAAAACAATCTCTCAAATTCCCTATATCAATATCTCTATTTTAAAACATGGCCTGCTACACTGATCTATGGCTTGAGGTTTTGTCAGACAAGAATAGCAGAAGGAAAAAAAAACAAAAAGAATAGTAGAAGGATGACAGAATAAGGGAATTGAGAGTATCGAGGAGACAGAAAATAAAATGAAGATAGTAGTGAGGACAAAAGGATACAACATCATGAGCTTTAGTGTCAAAAATAGATGTGAATTTGGGTCTAAACCAATGCTGATTATATGACCATAAGGAAATCTCTTTACTTTGCTAAGTGTCAGTTTCCCCATCTATAAAATGAGGCTAATACTAGTACCTATTCTTCTAGAGTTATTGTATACATAAAATGCTTAGTACAATACCTGAGACATTGTAAATGCTCAACAGATAATAACTGTCATTAAATGTGTGTTTAGAGATGAAAGGAAATTAAGCCAGGAAAGGACTGAGAGAGTAGAAGAAAAGATAGCAATTAAAAACCTGTATTGGGCTGGCCAGTTAGCTCAGTTGGTTAGAGCACAATGTTATAACACCAAGGTCAAGAGTTTGGATCCTCATACTGGCCAGCTGCCAAAAATAAAAATTAAAAATTAAAAATTAAAAAATAAAAAACCTGAATTACTCAAAAAGGCCAAAGAAAGTAAGTAATGAGAGTATGAGAAAGTAAGTTTTTGAGAGGATAGACAATTATGGTTAAAAAAAATGGGAAGATATGATTTTAATACTTCAGGTAAAACTATTCTGCCTGATGATAAAGTAGAAGGTATTGCCATGGAATTGAGTACATAAAAAAAGATAATAAATATCACTGACATTGACAACATTAAGGAACTGTGAAGTTAGGATATTCCTTGAGTCATAAAATCATTTAGATAATAGCAAGGAAGGAGAGGAAGACTACAAACAAGATTCCAAAGTGGGAAGCAAGACAGAGTAGCAACTAAGAGGAAGGTTTGAGTCCTGGACTCACATCACTCTTAGCTGCTGTGTGACCTTCAATTTCTTCATCTTTTAAGTGGGATAACAACACCTACTTCATATGGATCTCATGACAATTAAGTGAGATAGTACATGCAAAGCACTTATCATAGTACCCAGCACAAAGAAAACATTCAATAAATGCCAGCTATCATAACTATCACTATCCCTTTTTTTAACAGTCTTTAAAGGAGATTATCCAGGGGATTAAAGTGAGGAATGTGAACTCCCTTTTTTTAATTGATGAAAATGTAGTCTTCAAGAGAACACAGATCAAATAGCTAGAACTACAGAATATTATTCTTTAAAAGACATTTTGTTCTGTTTTCTTTTCTTTTTGCCACCACAGCTTTATGCTGCCTTTCACTTTTCTCTCATTTGTTTACTGTGAGTTTCTACGTACAATCACTCAATCATTCATTCGAAAAGTATTTACCGAACTTGATTACTATGTTCTAGTCATTATGCTATGCCGCTGGGAATACAATGGTAAGTAAAGCAAAGTCCAACCTTCAAGAAGCTTACAGGCTTCTTGTAAATGTTACCCCCAAAATAATTACATTTTATACCCCAGTAATCTGAAAATCCTATTAGATGTACATTGAAAATGTACCCAAAATTTCAGTATCTCTACTGTTATCACTCTAATCTAAGCCACCATCACATCGCACCCGGATCACTGAAATAGCCTGCTAATAGTCTCTCTGCTTCTTACCCTACTAACAGTTTATTTTCAACACAGCAGCCAGACTGTATCCTAGAAAAACATAAATCAAAACTTGTCATTGCCCTCCTCAAAACTCTCTAATGGCTTCCTATCTCACTAAGAGTTAAAAAACTAAAGTCTGTCTTATAGTCTACAAGGCCCTACAAGAGGCGGGCCTGGTTACCTCACTGTTCCAGTCTCCCCTCACAAACTGTGCTAGAGCCACACTGGCCTCCTGACTGATTTTTCAACATGCCAGGCATGCTCCTACCTCAGAGACTTTCTACTCGCTCCACATGCTTGGAACAGCATTTGCCCCAGATATCCACCATTTCCTCACTTCTTTCAGTCATTTATGAGTTACTCCCTTCTCAGAGAAGTCTTTCTTCCCTGACAACTATTTAAAATTGCAGCCACCCAAAACACTTTGTATGCCCCCTTTCCTGCTTTAGGTTTCTCAATAACACCAACTGATTACCTTGATAGATTTTTAAGTATTTTTTTTTTTTTGGCCTGTTTCCACCTGCTTGAATATAAACTCCACCAGGATAAATATTTTTTACTATTTATTCACTGCAATATCTCCAGCATACAGAACAGTGTCTAGCAACGATAAAAATCTGATAAATAAATGAATCTCAGAATAATACCCTAGTCTCCCCTCACCCTTGGTTTTGCTTTCCACAGTTTCAGTTACCTGCAGTCAACCACAGTCTGAAAATATTAAATGAAAAATTCCAGAAATGAACAATTCACAAATGTCAAATTACAAACCATTCTGAGAAGCGTGATGAAATCTCATGACGCTCAGTCCTCACTACACATAAATCATCCCTTTGTCCAGCATATCCACGCTGAAGCTGCTACCTGCCCATTAGTCACTTACACAGTATTGCAGTGCTTGTGTCCAAGTAACTCTTATTTTACTTAATAATGGCTCCAAAGCACAAGAGGATTGTTGCTGGAAATTCAGATATGCCAAAGAGAAGCTGTAAAGTGCTTCCTTTAAATGAAAAGGTGAAAGTTATCAACTTGACAAGGAAAGAAAAAAATCATATGCTAAAGTTGCTAAGATCAAGGCTAAGAACAAATCTATCCATTAAATTGTAAAGAAGAAAAAAGAAATTGGTGCCAGTTTTGCTGTTGCACCTCAAACTGCAAAAGTTATGGCCACAGTGCATAAGTGATTAGTTAAGATGGAAAAGGAATTAAATTTGTTGATGAAAGACATGAACAGAAACATATTCTAGGGCTGGCCAGTTAGCTCAGTTGGTTAGAGAATGGTGCTGATAACACTGAGGTCCTGGGTTCAGTCCCTGTACTGGCCAGCCACCACAAACACAGAAACATATTCTAAATGACAACAATCGGGTACAGTACTATGTGAGGTTTTAAGCATCCACTAGGGGTCTTGGAACATATCCCCCCATGTGTAAGGGGAAACTACTGTGTAACCTAAATGTGTGCGTTTAGAGGAAGGAGTGGAAGGGACAAACAAGCAGATAAGAGAAGTGTTTAAGACAGCTGTGCCACAAGTGCAAATACCCTGTGGCAGCAAAAAGAAATGCATAGTCAAAGAAGAGAAAAAAGAGGAAGTATGGGGTCAAATGGAACTGGAGAAGTACGTCGTTAAGTGGGAAGACCACTGTGCAGCCTTGCCCATCATGCAATGTGAGTATTTTCACCAACATGGTATAGGAAATCCTCATCTACATCTAACTACTGCAAAGTGAAATCTTCCCCGAATGCTGGGAGAAAGAAAAGCTAGTATAGACTCAATTCAATTTCTATCACACAATCTTAAAGCAAACTGAACATTGAAAAAGGTTCCTACACATTTCTCTTTTACCTACCTTGAAATGCTAAGGTTCCAGATGGCAATAACAGAAAAAAAATGGGGAGATATTCAAAGATAATCACTGAGAACTTTCCAAAACACTTCAAAGACACATTCATGTGTGCAGGAAGCCCAATGAGTCCCAAGCAGGAATTTTAAAAAACAGTCATAACAGGAAAGTGAAAGAGAGAAAGATAGACAGGGACAGATTAATTAACTGGTTGGTTGAACATAAAAACAACCAGAGGGATAGAGGAAAAGATCCCTTCAAAAGAACATCAAATAGACTGAAAGCAGTCTTCTCAACAATAACACTGTGACCCAGAAAGACAGATGGATGTCTTCCATGTGTTGAGAAAAAAATAAGTCTCCATGTAGAAGTTTATAATTAGCAAAATCTTATTTTAAGAATGAGCATAAAATAAATAAAATTTTAGACCAAAACTGAGAGTCTAGCAAATCAATCCTCATTACAGAAAATCCTAAAGGGTGTATTGTAAGAAGAAAAAAAATAATTGTAACTGGAAGGTTGAAGATGCAAGAAGCAGTAAACCAATATACTGATAAATATATGGATAAATCTAAACAGTAACAGTAGAAAACAATAACAACATCTAATTTGGGAGGATAAAAGAAAATAAGATAAATCTAAAATACTATACAACAATAGAATATAAGGTGGAAGGTAGTGATCCACATCAAAGTGTCTGAAAGTCCTTGAAATGGGAAGATAATAAAAATATTTTAGTCATTATGTATGTTAAAATAGCAAAAGTAAAGAAACACGTTTAAAAGAACAGATAAAATGCAAAACTTTCAACTTAGTAGAATGGCACAAGCCTAATCACAGCGATGTACTACTCCACCACTTGAAGGTCAGTTACAAAAAGGGCCAGCAGAGAAGGAAAAGAATGAACAGCTAGAGACACAAGAATCAAACCAGAAGAGTGTAGTATCACAGAAGCACAGAGAGTGGGTAATGAGAAAAAGAAATACAAACAAAAGCAAAAAAGAGAAAAAGAAACATAAAAGACGGATAAAGAGAAAGCACATAAAGAGCGATAAAAATAAATCAAAATATATCTATAACCAAAATGACTCAAATGGTTTCTCCCAGTTAAAAGACAAGTTATATGCTGTTTGTAAAAAAAAAAGAAAAGAAAAGAAACAAAAAATTGAAAAAAGTCAGAAAAAGATATACAAAATACTAATCAAAAGGAAGCTGGTGTTGTTCCATATCTATTAGATGCAATGATACAAGGTTCAATTCACCCAAAAAATAAACATATCAAAGAAGGAAGGACGTGAAGCCAGTGACTACAAATAGTGTCCTGGACAAGTATGGCTCTGAAAGAAAACAAATGATAGGTGGTACCTGAAGGAGAGATTTCAGGTCAAGGAAGGGTTTATTTTTTCTTTTTCATTTTTGACTTTTTGGTGTTCTTTTCCTGGTTGTTTTCATATGTATTATACCAAACATATTTGCATGCTGATGGGACTACTTCACAATAGAGGTAAAAATTAAAATGGCAGGAAAGATAGAGAATAAGTTGAGAATGAGAGCAAATGGAATCCAAAGCACAAGAGAAAGGATTGAAATTTGATAGGAAAAGGGGTCTGTCCTCTGTGTACTAAAGAAAGAGAATACAGGTATATTTTTGGTGATCAAACAATAATCATCTGGTGGTTTATATTTTCTCAGTGAAACAGAAGGTGACTGAGGGAAGGAAATAAGAGGATAAGAGACATGGGAGATTTGAGGATAATGAAACTATCTCAGAAAGTAGGAAAATATCTATACTAAGAAAATGTAGCTGACCCTTGAACAATGCAGGAATTAGGGGCACTGAGTTCCCCTCTAGTCAAAAATCTGGGAATAACTTTCGACACCCCCTACGCACACTCCCTACTCACTCCCTCCCTACCTCCCCCACAAAACTTAAAACTTCATGCATTCATGACATACATAACTAAAAATTTTCCAATATATTGATTGAAAAAATTCTGCATATAAGGGGACTCTCGCAGTTCAAACTGTGTTGTTCAAGGATCAACTTACAGCAGTATTGCCAAGCACTGCTCAATACAATACCCATTGGAGTTGTTGTTGCTTGTTTTTGGTGCTAGTTTTGTGTTTCGGTTGGGGCTGGTTTTTTTTTTTTTTTTCTTTTTTCTTTTTTTTTCTGACTGAGATCAACAATTATTATTAGACTCCTTTCCTGGGTTACAAATGAGCACTTTGAGCCCATTATATCATGAATACAGTTTAAAACACTTTTCTTTTTTTTTTTTTTTTTTTTTTTAAAGATGACCAGTAAGAGGATCTTAACCCTTGGCTTGGTGTTGTCAGCACCACGCTCAGCCAGTGAGTGAACCGGTCATCCCTATATAGGATCTGAACCCATGGCCTTGGTGTTATCAGCACTGCACTCTCCTGAGTGAGCCCCGGGCCGGCCCTTGAAACGTTTTTCTTAAAGACATTTCCTTAAAGTTGCTCTCAATAAAGTTCACTGATACTTTTATTCTCTCACAATCTTGTAAAATCTTACTCCGGTTAATATACATATACATGGAAGACAGACTGATGAGGAGACAGATGGTCAGAAAGAGACAAAACAAAGAGATGAATGGATAGAAAGAGAGACAGACCCAGAAAAACATGCAAGGGTGATAGATCCATCAACCAAGATGTGGGGGAGGGGAAAGCAGAGAAAAAGGGACTGGGTAGGGGGTACAGCTGGGCCCAGAAAGGGACAACTAACAAAAACTGTCAGAGCAGAATGTGCTGATCTTTTAGTGGTAGTATTATGATTTATTTTTATGTTCTCTTTCCTTACCTCCTTTTTCTATAATGAGCAAGTATTTCCTCTTTGTTAATAATAATAATAATAATAATGCAAATACTAAGGCTGTCTTTTCCAAATATCTGAGGTTTTTTTAGACTTTTTTACTTTCTACAATAGTTTTGTAATAAGCTATCAAAGACATAATAAAAATTCTTACATCATAAATGAAGACAGCAAATAATGTATATATTTTATAGACAATCTAATTTTTCATTAGTCCAGTAGTTCATGACAACACACACATAAATAAAGAGACACCAACTAACTAGTAAATCTTTATAAACAGATTAAAAAAAATCTTTATTAAATTGAGATGACAATAGCATTAAAAACAAATTGAAGGACTGGCCAGTTAGCTCAATTGGTAGAGCAGGCTGCTGCTAACACCAAGTTCAAGGATTTGGACCCCCATCCCAGCCAGCAGCCAAAAAAAGAAAAACAAAATACAAAAAAAATGGAAATATTATTTTTCAGAGTCCCCTTTTGACATTTTCTCAGTCTCAAAACTAAGCACAGGTACATATCTACAAGTATGATTTAAAAGTCACATTCCAATTTGTAAGAAAGACTTAGAACTGTTCCTACAAAAGACAAGTTTAGTCCCCGGTTGTTACTCTGAATATCTGCTAATTTTCCCTTAAATAATATTGAATTTTACTGCCAAATTATTATTTTCATACCTCGGAAGAGCTTTCATTATTGACATCCACTGTGTTTATAGGAGTTCCTGATGAATCTAAATCAGAACCTTGAGAGCCAACTCTCCCAGGAGTCTGAAAGACAAACAGAAGGAGAAAATAAAACCAAAGCAAATATTAACAATATATTCATAAGCCATTTAATAATCTAAACCTTTTCATAAAAGAAAAGTACATGTTTTCACAATAAGAACAAATAGTAATAACAGTATCTTTCACAGAAGACTGTGCCTAATACTATGTCAAATTTTCTATATACGTTCTCTCATTTTCAGTCTTTTCAAATTAACAAAGTATGATTAGAGCATGGTGCTGAGAACACCAAGGTCCAGATGAATCCTTGTAATGGCCAGCTGCAAAAAAAATAATTAATTAATTAATTAATTAAATTTACTTCTGTATATAATGCTTTATAGTCTTCAACCCACTCTCACAAAATATGACGAGTCTCCATTTGGTTGTCATCAGGAGACACCACCCAAAATGATGAAATTATATGGCTTCCGTCCTCAGAGAAGTCAAATAAAGTTAAGCCAACTCAATACACGAGTGAAGTACACATGAATTTTGGGAACCACTGATCCAAAACAAATCCCACTTCAGCATAATGGGAAGAAAACAGGAAGCAATCCCATCACTGGGTACAAAGTTAAAAGCCTCAAAGTTACTTTGCTTTTACTTCCTCTTTACGCTTAAGGATCTCAGCATAAAAGCAGTACTCTCATCTCTTTCACAGATAAGAACTCAACTAATAGGATCAACTTCAACTTGCTACAGGCTTTGTTAGGGTTGCACTTTGTTTTTGCCCAGACTACTCAGCAGGCCAATATGAGGATCCAAACCCTTGACCTTGATGCTTATATTTCTTATTATAACACAACATCACACCAATATTTGAAATTACAGGAAAAAAATTATATGATATTCAAAGATTTACCTCAGCCAAATAAGAACAGATGCCTGCAATATGATATATAGGATACCCTAGACTATTGGTAATATAAAAACAGATTCATACTACCAACATCTACAATATCAATTTAAAGCAGCATTAGTCTCTGCAAAAACTGGTAACAAACCAAACACAAATTTGAGAAAGAATAGCTCTTTTCTGAGAGAAAAAAAAAAAAGTTATCATTGCTTACTGTATGTAACACCTTGAAAAGAAAATACCACTGTTATAGAAGTTTTAACCTGAAGTTTCTTTGAAATATGTGATTGATCTATTTCAGACTAGTTGCTTATTGAATATGTTAAATAATCTACATGTCAGAATCATCATGGCTCTGCTATAATCCAAAACAACCAACAGCTATGTCTTCAAATTGTGACTGAAAATCTTAATCTAATAGCAAAGGAAAACAGAAATAAAACAAACATCTAGTACAGGTTGAGCATCCCTAATTTGAAATGCTCCAAAATCCTAAACTTTCAAGCACCAACATGATGCTTTATGGAAATGTTCATTGGAGCATTTGGGACTTTGCATTTTTAGATTAAGGATGCTCAACCAGTATATATTCTGCAAATATTACAAAACTTAAAAAAGCCAAAATCTGAAACACTTCTGATCCTAAGCATTTCAGATAAGGGATATTCAACCTGTGGTATATAAGAAACAAATATTTTATAGATAAATAAAAAAACGTTTTCTAATATTTGGGATACACTGAGTCGGATCTTCCAAACTCTCAGCATACCACCCCATAACTTTCTATATATGACTCCACTCTAGAGAAGATCAAGCAGAAAGAGAACAAAAATGTCAGTAGGAAAATTATTCTTAAATCAGTTTCACAACCTACCAAAATTGCTCCTAAACATAAAGAACCTCATATCTAAATCTTCCCTACCTTCAAAGCACTAAAACTGACTAAAATAATAACTAGAACAGTGCTTTGCACACAGAAAAGATGTAATAAATGCTTAATAAGCAAATGTACAATCCCATACCACTCTATGAAACAAAGCAAACAAGCAGAAGCTGAGTTAATAATAGATAAACCTCCCCCCAAAAAGGTAAGTTAATAAAAATAAATTTTCACTTTTACAAAAATATTTGAATAAACGTTGTTGTAGGATGCTACTGTGGCCTAAATGTATCCAATTCCTCCCCACCCACACCCCAAATTCATACGTTGAAACTCAATCACTAATGTGATCTAGGATGGGCCATTTGGAGATGATTAAGTCATGAAGGTGAGACCTCCTGAATGGGATTAACGACCTCGTAAAAGAGGTGTAAGGGAGCTGTTCTTCCATTTTGCTCCTTCTACCATGTGAGGACACAGCAAGAGGTGCTATCTTGGAAGCAGAGAACAGCCCTCATCAGACACAGAATCTGCTGGTGCCTTGATTTTGGACTTCCCAGCTTCTCTCTTCCTTAACCTTCACATCTAATCACCAAGTTAATTCAACTGCCTACATAAACTTTGAATCTATCCTCCTTACACCATCTCATTGATCATTACCATAATTTAAGCTACCATCATCTCTCACCTGGACTATAAAACAATGACCTAATTTAGCACTCTGTATATACCTCTACACCTACATTTCTGGTTGCTTCCTAAGATATCAAGTAATGAATTTCCCAGAATACCTCAAATGTATCATAACCAAAACTAAACTCTTCATTCATCTCAACTCTTTACCATCCCAGAGAAAGTTCACTTCCCACTATGTTCTCTAGCTTATTTAATAATACACTCACTTATCAAAAATCTCAGTTAAAACTTAACTAAACTCAAACAAATATTTGTGCACCAAAGTTCACTGCAGCATTATTCACAATAGCAAAAAGGTGAAAAACCCAATGACCATCAAAGGATGGATGGATAAACAAAATGTGGCATATACATACAATGGAAAGTTATTCAGCCTTTAAAAGGAAGAAATTCTGGTACATGCTACAAAATGGATGAAGCTAAAAACTATTAGGTAAGTGAAATAAGCCAGAAACAAAAGGGCCAATATGATATAAGTCCACTTATATGAAGTACCTAGAATAGTCAAGTTCATAGTGAATTTCATAGAAAGTAGAATAGTGGTTACCAAGGGCTGGGAGGCGAAGGGAGAAATAGAGTTACTGTTTAATGGGTACAGAGTTGGATATGAATATAGCAGTTGTAAGGATTGCACAATAATGTGAATACACTTAATGAAACTAAATTGTACACCTAAACATGACAAAAATGGAAATTTTATCTTATGTATATTTTATCACAATCAAAACATTTTTAGAAAAACTAACTGTAACATTATGATATTCATATATTGGTTTCCATGGTTCCTGGCTCATGCTACTCTCTGACCTTCTCCTGTCCTCCTTTCACCTGCTCTTTTTTCTCCCTGAGGCAGAAAATCCTCTGACCTACTGATTGTACATCTTAAGACCTGCATTCCAGAGGGGTCCTGTTCCATGTCCAGAAGCAAGGAGTGTTGCACAGAGAGGTCAAGAAGAACCTGAACAAACAGGCCATGCTGGGTTTCTCCACCCCGTCTGTTGGTATTAGATCATACCCTTTCTGTCCAATCACATTAATACACAGTGTCCATGCTTCAATCACACCTATCCAATGAAGTCTCCATAAAAGACCTGAGAGCAGAGCACAGAGCTCAGGGAGCTGCTGGGCAGCTGAACTCATCTACATACTGGGAGGGTGGTGCACCCAAACTCCATGGGAAACTCCACAGGAAAGGAAACTCCTGTATTCAGGACCCTTCCAGAACTCACCCTATATGTCTCTCCATCTGGCTATTTCTATGTATCCCTTAAAATATGCTTTGTAATAAACTGGTAAATGTAAGTAGGTGTTTCCCTAAGTTGTGTGAGGAGCTCTAGCAAACTAATCGAACCCAAGGAGGGGGTGGGGGAATCCCGATTTATAGTTTGTTGGTCAGAAGTTCAAGAGGTCTATGCTTGCAACTGACATCTGAAGTGGGGGCAATCTTGGGGACAGAGACCATAACCTGTGTGATCTGACACATCAGAGTTACTATGGAAGACATGCAGATGGTGTCTGCAGAAGAACTGCTGCCTTGCTTGTCAGAGGGGAGAAATCTCCACACATTTGGTCACAGAAGTCAGAAGTCTGTCCTCGGTTAATTGTTGGTGAGCAAGAGCATAGACGAAAGACTGTGTTTTTCCCCACTTACTCACTCACCCACTAACTGAATATTATGTTGATAGTATAACCACACAGTGAAAGTAATTATTTCAAGTATCTAAGAACACAGTGTTCTGATTACATACTCTTAGTGGGAGACAGTGTAAGGACAAAAGAACTGCTAAAAAGAGAGAAATTAAAATCCATTCAATAATCTTAACAGTAACATTAATATTTTTATTTTAAAGCTATTTTATATATATTTTAGGAAATAAATAATTATGTTAGTGTTAAGAATCAAGATATTCAATACAAGATAAAAAAGATATAGAACCAAAGAGATAAAAACCATTTTATAATCTTAAATTTGAACTAATGTTTTGGTTTTCACTTTTTAAAATATATATATATATATTCTAGTTCTTATCACTCAAAAGCTTAAAAGCAAAGACAACCCAGAAGGAATGAGCACCCTAAGTGCTCATACTGTGGTCTCTAAACAGCAATCGCTATTAAAAGAAACCAGGACTTTCTGGAAAAATGGCTAATTCCAGGTGCTGGGGAGAAAATTTACAAGATAAACCTGAGACATATTGTTGTGTCAAGATACAAGGACACTATTAAACACTAACAGGATCTTTTCAAAATGACAAGAGTCACCATGAAAGTACTCCCACTTGTTAAAGCTGGGATAATTTGCACATCAGCAAATAACATTGGCCGCAACTGATTGAAACACACTAATATATATAAAACCATGAGTTTATAAAATATATAAAAATCCATGGATTAGTCAAGTGATCTTTGGCAAAGGAGCAAAGGCAAAACAATAAAGAATATATAGTTTTCTCAACAAATGGTGCTAGAACAACTGGACATCCATATGCAAAAAAAAAAAAAAAAAAAGAATCTAGACACTCTCCACAAAAATTAACTCAAAACAGATCACAAACCTAAATGTAAAACACAAAACTATAAAGATGCATATACCAGAATGAAATCACTCTTGTCAGACCTAAACAAAAGAAGAAAAGCTTGTGCCTACATGTCTGAGATAAAAACTGTCTTAAGGACTTTCTAAAATTAACCCCACAAGAAATTCCTTCAAATCCTTCATGCATGTCATGCTTTTCACAACCTCCATTTCACACATATGCACATATTTCTATAATCAGGTTTATCACTAGACATTCTTTAGGACTGCAGCAATTCAGATACAATGCTCTCAAAAGAATACTTCCTAATAAACAACAGCATCTCCACAAAAAATAATGATACTGAAACAGAGTAAGCCTAGGCCTGTTAACCAAACTGACTCCATTTTCCCTGCAGAGGACACTTTGTTAATTTTCCACTGCTCCATCATGAAACCCTCAGGGCAAACAATTACCCCATGGGCTGCCCTAATAAAATAGACTGAGATAAGAGAGGAAACATTTACTGAGTTGCAAAACCCCTCCCCAAGGCTTGTTTACCATAATTGTAAAAGTTACAGATTAACCTTAAGACCCCTTTAGGAATTCCCACCTGTGCACAAAGCATCAAGGTGACTGCTACAATGACCTTCCTGGGGTGACAATGAACACTACTGCCATCTTGGAGCTACTGACCATGCACCCATGATGCAACCAAGAACAGAATGGACCAGCTCCAGTGACGCTGGCCTGTACCCCTTAACTCCTTTCCCTATAAAAGCCTCTGAACAGCTCCCCTCGGGGGGCTAGGTACTGTCACTACCCCCTTATGCATAAGTCTATCTCCTCTTTTAATAAAGCATTGCTTGCTTTACCACTGGGTACATTGTTCATTTCTATGACTTTGGAATCCGAGAGCCTAATTTAATCACTGGTGAAAATTGGAAAGCTTTGGGCACCAAAAAGACTCTACTTGCAAAAGGCAAGTGGCCACTGGGACTATTTTTCTCCCATGTCTCTGCTGCTGGTAAATCTCTCTTGGAGTCCCCGGCTGTTGGGAAAATAGAATAATTTAACCAGTCCCCCTCTCCTTAGGTCCATTTGGGGGTGGTGCAGCACATTCTTTGTAAATAAGTTGTGTTAGTGCGCCTGTGCTGTGCTGCAGCTTGGCAGGCATTGACTGCCTCAGGCGTCTGCTCTGTATGGCCATGCTCTCAAACCTGCGGCACCAAGGACCTTTTTGGCTGGTTACTTAGCTCATAGACCTGCATATGAGGGGTCTGGAGACCCAGCCTGGTGTGTGAAGGGTTTGTGACCCAGTCTAGACAATGGGCTTAAGGGGTCAGTGAGCTCCAGACCCAGCCCTAACTTGACAATTGGCCCAGTTGGCAAGATTACGGGCAGGTAAAAAGAGCTCTACGCCGGCCTAAATTCTGACAAGGCAATGCTTTATTCTCTTTTACTTTCCTATTTTCCCTTTTCTTCCTCTTTAGGGTGACTGCCAGACAACTACAGCTTAAACTCCTCTCAACCTGTGAGAAGCATGCTCCCTCTGGCTGGCAGCAGCTTGCCCTGACAGGTGACTAGCAAAGGTGGGAAGGCCAGTCCTACACCATGAAGATCTTGCTTGAGCAGGTTCCCCCTGACGGGGGATTCATGAGTGGTGGGATCCACTCTCACGCCACCCAGTGACTGGAAGTCTGGAAACCGGTAAAATTATCTTTACCTTTCTCTGATTTTCTGAGTCCTCGTCTGCTGTTTGGTTGGATTGTATCCACTACTATGTAGGTGCACCCTAGAGGGCTCCTGGCTATGCTTTGCTTCTGATTTTCTGAGCCATCTACTGTTGTTCAGTATGGGTTCACCCTGGAGGGCTCCTGGCTATGCTTTGTTTCTCAGATTTAAATCTAATCAGTACTTTTCTTCTTTGTGCTGACAACAGTGGGGAGAACTGCTTTTATCAATTACTGTCAGTAGAATAGGTTGGCCCTGCCGATTGGGACTAGGATAAACTGGACCCCACTGCTCTTCTTTTCTCTTTGTTTGTTTGCATGGGTAGACACTTAGCTGAGTGCCAGTAATCTGAATAAACCTTCCAATCCTTGTACCAACTTTTGGACTTTGGGTCATTTGTTTAATGCGAGAGGGCATGCCGAGCCTGGTCTGTCGGTAACAATGCCAACTCCAGCTTTAAGCTTTCAGAACCAATAAACTGTTTCCAAGCAGCTCATGTAAACTTCACCCTTTTGTCAAATGAAAGCTTCCCTTTCCCCTCCCCTCTTCCAGTGCACCTGTGACTTGCCATAGTTGTGCATCCTGGATTATAATCCTTTCTGCATACTCCTGAATAAATTCATTATATTAAAATGTATTTTCTCTGATGTCTTTTTTTAGGTTGACAAACCCTAGGACATAGGAAAAAATCTAAATAGCATGGATTTGACAATGATTTTTTAGATAAAACACCAAAGGCACAATCCATGAAAGAAAGAATTGATAAACTGGACGTCATTAAAATTAAAGATTTCTGCTCTGCAAGACACCAAAGATTTCTGCTCTGCAAGACACCGTCAAGAGAATAAAAGTCATGCAGTGTTATAACACCAAGGTCAAGGGTTTGGATCCTGTTGGGAAAATAGAATGGTTTGGTCAGGGCCCTTGCCTCAGGTCCGGTTGGGTGTGGTTCAGCACCTTCTTTGTAAGCAAATCCTCTGTGCGTGTGTGTGCGTGTGCGTGTGTGTGCGTGTGCGTGTGTGTGCGCGTGTGCGTGTGTGTGTGTAGCTAGTGCACATGCGTGCCAATGTATCCTTTTAGTTTTGTTGCTATTCTTGTGTTGTGCAGAGAGTTTGTGAAGCAGGCTGGCTGACTACTGCCTGAGATGACTGCCATGCACATGGCCATGCTTTCCAACCTATGGCTTCCAAGGACCTTTTTGCCAGTTACCTAGCTCATAGACCTGTGTGTGAGGGGTCTGGTGACCCAGCCTGGCGTGTGAGGGGTCTGGTGATCCAGCCTGGCGTGTGAGGGGTCTGGGACCCAGCCTGGTGTGTGAAGGGTTTGTGACCCAGTCTGGAATGGGCTTGAGGGGTCTGTGAGCTCCACAATTGGCAACATCGGCAGGATTCTGACATTAGCCTAGTGCCACAGATACCCACACCAGCCAGCCACAAAAAAAAAAAAAAAAATAGGGGGAGGAGAGAGAGAATAAAAAGACAAGCCGGACTGGAAGAAAATGTTTGCAAAAGACATATCTGATAAAAGACTATTAACAAAAATAAATTTAAAAACTCTTAAAATTCAACAGAAGAAAATAAGCAACCCAATTTAAAAATGGGGCAAAAAAAATTAAAAAATAAAAATGCAGCAAAGACTTTAACAGACATCTTACCAAAGAAGACATGCAGATGGAAAATAAGCATTTGAAAAGATGTCCCACATAGGTCATCAGCGAAATGCCATTTAAAACAATGAGATACCATTACACACTTATTAGAATGACCAAAATCCAGAAAAAACACCAACAACACCAAACGCTACCAAGGATGTGTCAAAGAACAAACAAAATAACAACAAATTTAGTTAAAGATCCCAATTGTCTTTATTGCAATTCGAGACAAAGCGTATTCCATAAAACAGAATGTGTTCCAATCAGCTGATCAAAGGAGGTTGATTTCATAGAAAAAGGCTGAAGAAAGCAGAAACAAACAAAAAGCAAATGGTCATTTCAAAGTTACTTTTCTTGTAAGGTGGGGACAGGAAGATAGAAAAATAGAAAGATAACTATTTATAATCAGATTACTTTAGGCTATCTCTTTTGTGTAAAGATTAAAACAGGGAACATCATTATCATACCTGCTGAAGATTTAAACTGGGCTGTTAAGGAAATTGGCTGTTATCTCTCTTAGTTTTACTTTGATTACTTCGTTTTACTTTGGTGACTGGAAATTTAGCAAGGGTGACTCCATTTTGGTTTTAGTCTATTCTGTTGGGACCTAGAACAGGAACTTAGTCCAAAACGATGCCCTCCCATAATTTTTACTTAACAAGTGTTGAGATAGGAGGTACTCAGTTTCCCTGGGTTCAGGTTTCAGGACACTCCTGAGTTTCAAGCCACTCCCCAAGATCTCAAGCTCCTCCTCTAGGCCCTCCCATAGAGAAGTTACTGTTGATTGTTAGATCTATCTTCCTCAGCACCAACATGGGATATTGAGACGTTAGGGGGCTGGCTTATGCAAATCAAGCAGCTGGGCATGCTCAGTAGAAAGGGGTTATATAACCCTAATAGCTAAGTATGCTTAGTAAAGTGGAATTTATCCTTTGAATGACTTTCCACTAGAGATGCTAAAGAGCACAGAATGTTCTTGAATACATCTGGTACATGTGATAGGATTAGACCAATGAACATGACCTAAAAGGAGAACAACTGAGCATGTGTAAGGCTATGTTGCATAGCTAGGAACCACCCCCTTAGTTGAATATTCATCAGATATCATGAATATGTATTAGATGGCGAAATTATAAGTTGAATCCCATAAGAAGGCAGGGCAGTTGCTCATGCTCCTGAAGCCAGCCTGCACTTGGCCGGAGGTGTGTATTTCTTTCTTTTTGTATGAAACTTGCCTTTAGCAGGCTGCCCTCCACCCTGGGGCCAGCCCATTCTTTATCTACAAATGTGTATTTTTTTACTTTTGTATTAAACTTGCTGTGGTTATTGCTGACTTTCCTGGGACCAAGCCACACTTCGAAGGCTGAGGTATGCTTTCTGTTGTATCAAACTTAACTTTCAGCAAGCAGCTGTTCATTCCTCGAGCCAGCCTGTACTCTGTACTAAACTTTGAGTGTGTATTTCTTACTTTTGTATTAAACTTGGTGTGGGCCCTGCTCAGTCTCTGGAACTAGGCCACACTCCGCAAAAATCTGTATTTCTTATTCATTACATTAAACCCGTTCTCACTTTCTACTGTGACTCTGCCCTAGAATTCTTTCCTGTGGTGGAGTCGAGAACTGGTAAGAGGACAGAGGGGTTTGAAGCTGGCTATCAGGCCTCCAGAAACCCTCTCCTCTGGCATCAATGTAGCAACAGGAACAGGAATTCATTGCTGGTGGAAATGTAAAACTGTACAGCCACCTTGGAAGACCGGGGTTTTCCTACAAAACTAAACATATTCTTACCAATTGTACTCCTTGGTATTTACCCAAATGAGTTGAAAACTTCTTTCCACACCAAAACCTGCACACAGATGTTTATGGCAGCTTTATTCATAGCTGTCAAAGCTCGTAATCAATCAAGATGTTCCTCAGTAGATGAATGAATAAATAACTGTGGTACCTCCAGACAATGAAATATTATTGAGTGCTTAAAAGAAATGAACCATCAAGTCATGAAAAGGCATGGAGAAAACTTAAAAGTACGATACTAAGTGAAAGAAGCCAATCTGAAAAGGCTACATACTGCATAATTCCATCTATATGACATTCTGGAAAAGGGAAAACTGTGGACACAGTGAAGAGATCAGTGGCTGCCAAGACTGAAGGAGGAGGGAGGAATGAATAGGTAAAATCACAGAGGAATTTTAGGGAAGTGAAACTACTCTGTATGATTCTATAATGGTGGATACATGTTATTGTAAATTTGTCTAAACCCATAGAATATACAATACCAACAGTGAAGCCTAATGTGAATTCTGGACTTTGGGTGATAATGACATGTCAATGTAGATTCTTCAACTGTAATAAATGTACCACTCTGATGGGGAATGCTGACAGTGGAAGAGAGTACACATGTGTGGAGTCAGGGGGTATACGGAAAATCGTTGTACATTTTGCTAAACTTGGCTGTGAATCTAAAATGGCACTAAAAAATAAAGTCTATTAAAAAAACCTATGAGTTCTGTTTTCCCAGTGAAACAAAGTCAAAGACAACTAAGCAAACCTCAGTTATCATCACTGGAGAAGCACCAATTCTTATTCTAAAAATTAATAACTAAAAGAAAAGAATTAAGCATTTTTCCTGCCTTCTCAGTATGCACTGAAATTTGGGGTAACCAGGGCTGGCCCCTGGCTCACTTGGGAGAGCATGGTGCTGACAACACCAAGTCAAGGGTTAAGTTCCCCTTACCGGTCATCTTTTTTAAAGAAAAAAAAAAAAAGAAATTCGGGGTAACCAAATAGCCCTAGTTGATGTTGAAAAGTACTTTACAAAAAATTTCAGTTAACATATATAGAAGAAATAAAAGATTTAAAAAATCACCATTTTGTAAATGCTGATGAAATCAGTCTTTTCAACTCAAATGACATCATAAAACCTCTGAATCCTCCTGCTCAGATAAGAAATCTTTCTACTTGTTGGAGTGAGCAGGACTGAATCATGTTGGGACCTAAAACTGCATGGGCTGTAGGCAAATTTTAAAAGGACACATTATTTTTTCTTATCATATATTTTTATTTTCCCATGGTTATTTGATATTTTGAAGCTTGGTTATGGGGAAAGATGACACTCGTTGCATAAATGTAAAGTTGTTTTTCAGCCACCCTGAAGCTACAAACTTGCAGAACTGCACATGCTATCTAGACACTGGGAAACCAAAGAAGACAGCAGTAAAGCTATGCTGATTCTACCCCTCCAGCAGGACAGGAACAGAAACTAAGTGGAGCCTTGGTGAGAACTTGTACCTGGCTCCTTGCATGGAGCCCCAGAGGCTCACGTGCCCCTCCCTCCTGCTTTTCATTTCCCATATTCCATTCCCTCAGCCCCCCACTTTAAAAACCCTTCAGTACATCTGAGGCTTTGAGATGGCCATTCTCCTTCAGGTTTACTGGAAAGATGGGTTAGCCTAACATTTCTCCTCAGGTCACCAGTATTCCTGGATAAAAGCTGACTTCCATTTTCACCAACATTTAACTTGGTTTGCTTTTGAAAGAGGGCAGGCAGCTGGACCTGTGCTGTGTAACATGCCCTTTAAACTCTATGTCCCTTATTTACACTTCTCTTGTAGCACTTACTCATAATACAAGGAAAAAGAAAATGCTCTCAGTGGTAGATTGTTATGGTAATGACCATCAATGAATCACTCCTATGTTTTAATGCCCTTGTAATTCGCTTATGTAATCCTCTCACATCAACTCTGGGTTGGCCATAAGGCTTGACTTAGCTGGTGGTAGAGTGGCAAATGAGATTCAAGCAGAGACTTGATAGCTGCTTGCACAATGGAATTTAGTCTCTTGTTTCTGGAAACTCTTCTGCTACCAAATAAACCCAGGCTACCCTTGGACACATGTGGCCCAATAGATATAACCAGCAATATGAGTGAAGCCACCTTAGACCATTCATTCCAATTGAGCCACCAGATGACTGCAGCTGCATAAGTAACTCCAGGAGAGGCCAACAGAAGAATCCATTAGCTAAGCCTATCCCAAACTGTTGATCCACAGAACCAAAAGCAAATAAAATGGTTGTTATTTTAAGCTAACATAGGAAGGTGGTTTATCATACAGGAATAGCACAATTATATACAATAGATACAATGTCATATCTTATCCACAAAAGAGAGAAACCTTTTTTTGAGGGGAAGCCTTAAACAAAATGAGGTATTCACCACAATAAATATATTGACCAAATTCACTGATACATAAGATTTTTCATACATTAAGAAAGGCTTAATGAAGCCACTGTAGGATCAGGATCAGCATCATTCCAGTTCTTTGTTTTGTTTTGTTTTGTTTGTTTTTTAACTTTTCAAGTTAAACAAACTGGAATGCTAATGACAAATACCAATCTGATTTTGAGGGTACTAGAGTAAAATCAAGATGTTGTTATTCTTTGACAATACTCATTGGTGGAAAGCATGTTGAAAAACCAGCTCTCTCAAACACTGTTAGTGAGAGTGTAAATAAGCACAAAAAAATTTAAAGTGGAGTGGGAAAAAGGGGATGGGAAGGGAGGTCGGGGATAATTGAGGAGATAATTGGGTGGGGGACAGGGGGTATAATCACTATTTGTGGTAACAGAAATGCTGCCAGTATGGATCTGGCCATCACATCTTAGGCATGAGTGGTAACAATTTGCTTTGTACCCCATGAATATTTATAACCAATAAAAACAAAACGAAACATTTTTTTTAAAAAGTTCATGGAAAGAATCGTATTATCTTTTAATTCTATTTTTCCTTGAACTGTTTGAAGCACCCTTCATATAATTAAATATGTTTGTATTTCATAGATGTAAAGCTACTTTTACTTGCCTCGTAATCCTGCCGACTATGCCAATTGTAGCGCTCTGCTCTTATCACAATCCTACCGACTTAGCCAATGGTGGTGTTCCAACTTGGACTAATGTCAGAATCCTGTCGACATAGCCAATTGTAGAGCTACTAATCCTGTTCATGATACCAATTGTAAAGCTACATGACCATGCCAGTTGTTGGGCTCTTTTACCTGCTGGAAATCCTGCACCGACTGGGCCAACTGTCGAGATAGGGCTGGGTCTGGAGCTCACAGACTCCTCAGGACCATTCCAGACTGGGTCACAAACCCTTCACATGTCAGGCTGGGTCACCAGACCCCTTCACACACAGGTCTAATGAGCTAAGTAACTGGCAAAACAGGTCCTTGGAAGCCGTAGGTTGGAAAACATGACTGCATGTGGCGGTGGCCAGCTGACGCAGTAAACTTCAGCCAAGGTGGTGATGCGCGCAGGTGTACTAACTCCACCCACACACAACCTGCCTCGAGGGGAGGGGGCCTGATTATTCTATTTTCCCAACAATATATAATCTCTTTATTTGCTGACAAAAATGTGTGATATTATTAGTATTAGCTCATCTGGCTGAATGTGTTCTAATATAATTAAGCAGAATAAATTTATTTATTATAAATGCAAAAAAAAAAAATTAGATACTCTGTGAGCGACTACTAGGAAATTATCCAATGACAAATTTACAAAAGTACCACCTAAATATATGTATGAGCATGTTATCTGCAGCACTGTTTATAACAGAAAAACTGGAAATAAACTAAATGCCCTTCGATAGGGAACTAGTTAAATTCTGATAATCCATACAATAGAATATAATGTAGCATTAAATAAAAATTACAGGATGCCATTGTTTTGGACTAAGTTCCTACACTAGGCCTGAAAAGACCAGGCTAAAAATCAAAATGGCCACCCCTGCTAAGTTCCAAACCGAAACTATATTGTGGTCTGACCTTCCAAGAAATGAGTAAAAAGAGATAACAGCCAATTTCCCAGACAGGCTAGTTTAAATCTTCAATAGACATGATAATGAAGTTCCCTCTGCTTTATTCCTTACACAAAAAAAATAGCCTGAAGTAAATTGATGACAAATAATTAGTTATTTTTCTATTGTTCTGTCTCCTAATCCCTACCTAACAAGGAAAGGATCCACTTAAAGGCTGGCCCTTAGGTCACTTTGTTAAGACTGTGGTGCTGATGACACCAAGGTCAAGGGTTCAATTCCTGTACCACCAGACATCAAAAAAAAAAAAAAAAAAAAAGTCCAATTAAGATCTTTAAATTTGTTGTAATTTTGTCCCTCAACAGTACTTATTAAAAATAAACAAACAGGGCTGGCCAGTAAGCTCACTTGGCTAGAGCGTGGTGCTGGCATGGTGCTGGTCCAGAGCTCAGATCCCTGTACTAGCTAGCCAACCACCCAACAAAATTAAAATTAAAAATTAAAAAAAATAAAATAAAAAATAAAAATAAGCAAACAATAGTAGTAGTTCTCAAAATGCTGGTATTGAAAGATCTGTAAACTATATTAAGTGGGGAAAACGCAAACTCATATGAAGAGTATGACCACGTTTGTATAATGTTAATGAATATTAACAATCAAAAAATTGTGTAAGAATACACAAGAAAATATTAACAATGATTATTAGGGAAGATGTCTTCTTTTAATTTTATACCTTCTGTACTCCCAATCTCAACTCCTAGCTCTTAGCCTCAAACTTCATAATTTGTCTCTTAAGTCCTTTTCTTCTTGGTCTAAATCTTCAATTTTGAAAACTAACACACTTCATTCTAATCACCATCATACCCCTAACACTTATAAACTTGTCTCATCACTCATTTTTTGCTACTTACTTTTTTTGTCCTCAGAGTTCCTTCTCATTTCTCACCTTCATGTTAAAACTGAATCTATCCTGATCAATATCAGATCCTGAAGTAGCTTTACTTAGGCTTTTGCAATAATATGACCTTGACCTAGAAAACCTATGGTACCATAGAACTCTCTATATAACTCCATAGATGTTTTTCAATCCATCATAAAACTGTGTACAGTAGTAAGCTTCTTTACAAGTATACCACATTTAACCCTAACCCATTTATCTCAGCTTTTAGCTGAGTACAATTCCTATTTTCTGAAGCATGAGAAATTTCACCTAACCTAGAGCCATCTACAACTTTAATGAACAAGTGAATACAGTCACCTGCATTATTAAATTATTAATGCTGAATTGAATACATCCCTATTTAATTTGTCTCTCAAAGTGGGCTCTAAGAGACTATCCCTCCTGTTACATCTGACACCACTCCTCTCTAAAATTTCTCGAGTTCCAGCATACAGTATACTTCTGCCTCCTAAGTCTTTCGTGCCTAACCTACTGGTATACAATACTATACTATGAGAAAGGGGTCAGAGACATACACCTACTGAAATGCAATTGGCTCTTATTTTCATCAGGGTTTATCAAGTGCTCCAAAAACAAAAGCCCACCTAAATCTTGGTATGGTGACTCAGAAAACAGAAGCTGGAGTCACACAGACCTGCATTCAATTTCCAGTCTAGCCATTAAAAAGCTTTATAAATTTACTTAATTTCTCTAAGCCTGAAATTCCCATTTATAAAGTAGAGCTAATAATGTCAGACTCATAGAATTATTATGAAATTAAACAAATAATAACTGTAAAGTGTTTAAATCAGTACCTGGCATTGTGGTAGATACACTATAAACAGCAGACACAAAATATATTAAGTATACCTTTCCCAAAAAAGGCCTAGAATCAAAATTTTAAAGCTGGAAGGCACTCAGAAATTATCTATTCCAATTATATCACTGCATAGATGGAGAAACTAAACTGTACAAAGAATAACTGGCTTCATCTCTCTGCTAATTAATGGTAGACATCACTCTGCTAATTAATGGTAGAGTTGCAATTAAAATTTTGGTTTCCAGGGGCCGGCCTGTGGCTCACTCGGGAGAGTGAGGGGCTGATAACACCAAGTCCACGGGTTCGGATCCCTATATAGGGATGGCCGGTTAGCTCACTGGGTGAGCGTGGTGCTGACAACACCAAGTCAAGGTTTAAGATCCCCTTACTGGTCATCTTTTAAAAAAAAAAAAAAAAAAAAAAAACTTTGGTTTCCAAGGTTTCAATCCAATATTCTCTCTACAACATTAAAATGTTTTTCATTCATCTCTCTGATATCAACCAAGACACTTAATTTCTCTAACCTCAACTTCCTCATTGACAAACTATAGAAACAGGACAAGTTCATGGGTCCTTCCAGTTCCAAAATTCTCGTTCCATGATTCATTTGGATCCTAAGTTAGCTAACTTAAAAGTATATCCACAGAAACTAAGTCAAACATATTTTCAATCTCTATATTATGCTTAGCTCTCTTATGGTCATTTTCAGAACTCTAAAACTTAAGTTATTGGTTATTAATAGTTACATGAAAGTAATTTACCTCTCAAAAGCACCCAAGTGAGAAAAAAAAGAAATTAAGGCAAACACACTGAGACTATTACAATTAATTTTAGATAAGTTACTAAGAACTAAATTTAATTTATAAATATAATATAATTTTTTTTTTCAGCAGCTGGCCAGTACATAACTTAATATTAAGTAAAGGAATAAAAGTTCTTAAAATACCTAACATAATTAATGCTAATCTACATATTTTAGACAAGTTTAGAGAATAGGGTATTTTGATTCATCAAACATGGATAGACAAACACAAAAATATAGTTTTGAGAAGAAGTCACTTTTCATTTTTTTTAAAGTCTTAAAACTATTTAGGGAACATAGAGAGGTGCTGATGATAAAATTTCCTGAATAGAGCATCTGTGGGCCATGCTCAAAATTCCAGCAAATGGACTTGAAAACACAGCATATTATAATTTTACAGAAATTCTAATCAACTAGCTATCGTTTCCTATTATAAAAGATACGTAGAATATCAGTTTCAAAGTAGAACACAAAATTCAAAAAATTAAAATCCATCCTAAGTATAATCATTTTCTAAGATGCAAAAATCCCTGAGAAAGACTATCCAAATAGTAGATACCTGTCACAACTTGGGTTTCCAAGGAAACAGACTCTGAGACTGAAACCTGCATTTAGGAGGTTTACTGAGAAGTGATCTCAAGACAACATCTGTGTGGGCATAGTGGATCTACCACTTAATCTTTCCCACATGACAATGTATATTGGCATAGCACAGTATAAAGGTAGGATTATTTATTTATTTATTTATGGCAACCGGCCAGTCTGAACCCTTGGCTTTGCTGTTATTAGCACCATACTCTACCCAAGTGACCTAACCGGCCAGAGCAAAGGTAGGAATTCTTAACATATTTTCCAAACATTATTTAGCTAATAAAGTCCAAATAAAGTATCACTGAGACTCTGAAGAAACTTTTATATTAGCATATGTATGTAAAACTTAACTATAGACTGACACTAAAATCTGAGATGAGGAAAAGCATACTATTGCCCATGTAACACATAAATAGATGTTTACTCAACTAAATTATTCATGTTATTGTACTAAATATGTCAATCAATCATAGGGCATGCAATGCCCACGATCCATCCTAAAGTAAGCTGCACTATCATAGCCTATTTTGAGAACACAGCCCAAAACAGCCAGATTATATACCCCATGCCTAATGCCAATTGACCAGATGTAATCACCTAGACTCAAGAACAGCCATTCACAAGTGAGCTAGCACCCAATAAAATAACCCAGAAGCCAAAAAAAAAAAAAAAAAATCTGTCCCAATGCACGAGCTGAGTCCCATAATTAGGCTTTTGAATTGCAAATTATAAAGAGAAATGATCAATTAGCTGCACAAACTGGCATTAAAAACACACAGTGCAATCATGAGATAAAGTAAGAGAACCTAAGAGACTTGAGCAAATTGAAGTTACAATCCAGCCAAAGTTTCAAAAGACCATGGACTCTAAGTGTGCAGAAGCTATTAAGAAAAAAACTAGAGTAGAGGGTAAGAAAATTAGTTGACAGCAGGAACAAAAGTACATAGATATAAGAAACACAAACATGTAAAGAGTCACTGAGTCCTCTAACAGCTGAATTCTACAGTGAAAATCTACAAAGCCCGTCACGGAGGTCCCAAATAGCATAGCCTTGAATCCTGCAAAGGCTTCTAGTAAAAATGTGTCACAGGCTCAGCCCCATATGACATTTTTGGTTTTGGATTTCTATGTAATTCCATCTCTCTTATTGCCGAGTGTATCCTTATAACCATCTCTAACCTATTATTTGAACTAACCTGATGGATCCTAGAACTAAATGAACCTAATCAGAACCACTACCACTGTTTCTGAGCCATGGTAAAACTCATTTCTAGACAAATAATCTGTAAAAGATGTATTTTATGGTACCAAAAGTCCTAGAAGGGGGAATCTAAGTGTCATAAAACCCCACCACCCCCAACCTCAGTAAGCTAGACCAGAAATGGATACCTAACAGAGGAAGTAAATCTGTTGGCCAGCCAGAGATCTACCAATAACCTGACAAGAAAAGATGAGAAAAATACTTTAGTTTCCTCTCTTGGGATTTGGGAAATTAAACATTAAGCAAGTTGGCTATGCAAAGCTAAGGTGAGAGGCATGTAGAATCACTTGCCAGAGGGGCATTTGGAGACCCAAACATACCGCATAAGCATCAGTGAAAAGAACAGAAGCAGACCCAAGAAGCCAGCGGTCCATGGGAAAGTGTGAGACAAAGAAGAGCTGCCTCTATTACTCACACCATTCTAGGTCCCACTGCCCCAAAATCCAACTAACTATACAGCAATTCCTGTTCTTGGATCACTTTGAAACCTTACACTAAATCCCCCTTTCAACTGAATCTGTTTTAAGGAGGTTTAAATCCCCATTCAGTGGGCACTTACCTGTCCTTATTTGGCTTGACTTCTCTTCCACATCCACACATACCTAACACTTGCCTCCCCCTGTCTCCTGAGTGCTGGACCTGTATTTCCACCTGCCTACTGAATATCTCCACTGTGATGTCCAGACATCTAGTTCACATTCACCTTCCTCCCCAAACCTGTTCCTCCTCCTCTTCCTGTATCCTTAATCTTAGTCCATTCCACCAACGTCTCAGCTATCCAAACTACTCACAAGTCAATTATCAATTCCATCTCAACATTCTTGAAATTCAATCTATTCTCTCTCCATCCCCAAAGCTGTTGTCTGAATTCAAGCTTTCACCATCCTCTAGACCTACAGCCAGAGGTCCAGAAATTCTGATTCAATAGAAGGACACAAGAATCTTCTTTTTTGAGGATTCCAAACTATTCTAATACGCAACAGTTTTAGGAACTACAATAACTTTTAAGCTGGCAACAGTTTTAGGAACTACAATAACTTTCAAGCTGGTCTCTCCCTTAATGAAATCATTCTCTCTTCACAGCCACCATGTAGTCAAGATGTATTAATGAAAAACCACCAAACACCAAGCAATATGTTAGACCCTAGACATGCTAAGAAAGAAAACAAAGCCTCCACCCTAAGGAAGCTTACATTCTGGTAGGAGAGAAGTCAAACGAATTACAAAAAGAACGTAATAAATTTTCTAGAGAAATGTAGTATAATAGCTATTATACAGTAAGTATTTACTAAATGCTGGATACTGCTGTGAATGTTTCATGAACATTGTTTCATTTGATCCTTCACTAACACTGTGAAATAGATATTATCCTCAATTTACAGATACAGCAATTAGGTCTCAGAGAGCTTGAAATTTTGCACAAGACTTTACTCATGAATGGAGAAGTCCATGGCTTAAATGATGATCTAATTCCAAAAGCCCATTCTCTTAATTAGTACAGGGTGCTTTAGGAGGAGAAAATAAGTGTCACCTGAACTGAGCAATGTGGACAAGTGAGAGAACAGGGTAAGTCATGGGAAACACAAGTAGTGAGGTATGGCAAGGTCAGTGCATGTACAGAGGTATGTAGAGATGAGCCTAAAGTGGTGTAAAGGGGCCAGAACATTAAGGGCTCTGTATCCCAAAGTAAAAACTCTGGACATGCCCTGTGGGCACTGAGTAGTCATCAACAGATTTTAGGTAGAAGAATGATTCAACTGATTAGTTTTTTATAGAAATTATCTGGGGAAAATATTTTTGAAGGATTTTCCTTATTACAAATTTGTTCATTTAGGGCTGGCCGGTTAGCTCAGTTGGTTAAAGCACAGTGTTATAACACCAATGATGAGAGTTTGGTTCCCCATACCAGCTGCAAAAAAAAAAAAAAAAAAAAATTCTTGATCATTTAAAAACTTTCTGTGGTTACTTACTGTCTATAGTATAAGGTCCAAAACCCTTCAAGCTATCTGTTGTAACTATCCCCATCCACATGCAGAAATACTCACAATTGCCATATTCTGTGCTAGGCTATATCATGCTCTTGCATTTGCCTGGTCCCTGCCTCTAAAATGGCCTCCTGTCCATTGCCCCTCCTTGCCTGAAGTCACTTCTAGACTCTGCAAGACCTTCTCCAATCTCCCACCTCCAAACCCCTCTTCACCACAGAATTAGTTACTTTTTTTTTTGTGCTAACAAACTCTTCCTCTGTGTATCTATTACAACATTTATCACATTGCTTTGTAATTATTTAAGTATCTGTCTTCTCCATTAAAACTCCTCAAGAATTTTTTACCCACAACCCCAGCACAATAGAGCAGAATAAATGTTTAGCAGTATGTCAAATGAATGTCTACACTTATGCTGAGTCCTCATCTACCAAAAAAGATTTTTAAAAAAGATTTTTAAAAAGGGATAAGAAAAGTGCACCTTGAAGAAATTTGAAGTATATAATTATAACAACAAAACACCAACATTAGCAGCAGCTAACATTATAAATGAGTTTACTGTGTGCCAGATACTATCATAAGAGTACATGTACATGTAGTTATTCATTTAGTCCTCACAACAATCCTATGAGGAGGGTACTATTATTATAAATATTTTACTAAGGAACAGAGAAATCAAGTAATTTGCCCAAAACCACACAGGTTTTGAAGTGGGTATATCAACCCAGGTAGTCTAGTAAATGAAGTGGGGATATCAACCCAAGTAGTCTAGATTCAGAGTTCGTGTTTTTTGGTTTTTGTTGGTGGTGGCTGGCCAATACAAGGATTCTTACCCTTGGTCTTGATTTCACAAGGGGGCACGCTAACCAACCAAGCTAACCATGCAGGCAGAGTTCGTGTTCTTAACCACTAAATTATACTGTCTCTTTAGCTCAAGCAAAAGACCACTGGGATTAGAGAAGAAAAGTTAGTTCTAGCCCTAATTCTTTTATGTCTTAATCTCTTCTTTATTCTTAACATGCTTAAAAAAAGAAAAAAATCTATACCAAAAGAAAATAAAAATAATTCCATTAGCTGCAACTATAAATTTGCTTCAATAAATTAGTAATAATTTCATTAAACTTAAGTGTGCAACTAATCTGGGAAACCTTCCCTGACATCTTAGTTTAGGGCCTTCCTGCTGTGTGCTCTTGGGGCTCCCCATGCTTTTCCTTCCTAGTGCTCATCCAAGTATGTAATGACATATTTATGAGATTCTTTGAACAATTCCTCTCTCCTCCACTAGACACTAAACATGTGTGTTTTACCTATCATTGTGTCCATAGCATATGGTAGGCCCACAATAGACGTTTGAGGAAGAGAAAAATAAGAAATAAAATAAGAGATGTTTGAGGAATAGATAGGTTCAAAAGGTATCCCCTATTCATCAACTCTTCTCTGTTCACATTGTCATCATCTTAACACAAAGTCATAATTACTTAGTGTCTAAAATATTAAAAATCACCCCCATTTGGTTTCTGGTTATACTCTCCTATGATTTTAACATATCATATGCAACCACTGGCAAATTAGTCTTCCTAAAACACTCCTTTCAACATTCATTTAACAAATATTATTAAACTCCTACTATGTACGAAGTATATTTCACCACTTAATAAAACTTTATTGATTTTCTAATGCTTATAGAATAAAGTTCAAAATTTCTGTTAGATTTGTCTGCTGAAAGAAACAAGAAGTAAAGCCATCCCAGACCAAGTGTTCTCAAAGAAATGGCTAATTTCAGAGCTGGGACAGGTCAGTGCAAGATAAGCTTTGACCTTATTATGCCAGAAAGTAAGAAAGTGCTCAAAAAAACTGGTGGGGGCATGTCAAAAGGACATAGGAGTGACGCTGAAGGGGCTCCCACTGTTCAAACCTGGGACAATCTGAGCACCAAAATAAATTTATATACCATTAAAAAAAAAAGGAAAGTCACAAGTCCATACCAGAAAGGAAGGGAGGAAGGGAGGGAGGGAAGGAGGAAGGGAGGGAAGGAGGGAGGGAGGGAGGGAGGGAAGGAGGGAGGGAGGGAGGGAGGGAGGGAGGGAGGGAGGGAGGAAGGAAGGAAGGAAGGAAGGAAGGAAGGAAGGAAGGAAGGAAGGAAGGAAGGAAGGAAGGGTGGGTGAGCAGGCCAAGGATCAATTGGTAAGTACGGAGAAAGTGCTACAGTGGGAAAAATCATCATTTTGTAGTCATCATGGGGAAGAATGGATCGGGCAAGAATTAACAATGGATGCTAAATTTAGGGGTAATTTTTTGATAGGGAGGAAGATATCTGCATGGTCTTAAAGTATCCCCATAAACTACCTATTAGTTGAAAAGGAAGAAAAGAAACAATAATTATACAGTGGAGAAATAGTACAAAACATTGACATTTGACAGGGTAATCATAATTAACATCACCTATGAAGAACAGAAAGACATCTTGGGCCTCCAGATGTGATAAACTAAGGGCACCATATGCTCTAGCAGTATTCTGGCCAAGAATGCATAATCGCAATCTAATCACAAGGAAACTTCAGACAAACCTCATTTAATAGAATGAGGAACATTCTAATGAAGAAAAAAAAAAAGGCAGAAGGGGGAATGTAGTCTTCAAAAATGTCATAAAATACAAATAAATGTTGTGGAAATGTTCCAGACTAAAAGAGGCTAAAGCAAAATGACAACTAAATATAATATCTATTAAATACCAACTAATTATAATATCTAACCATAACTGGTACTGGAGGGGTGGCAGGGAGGGAATGCTACAGAGGACATTATCAGATCAACTGCAAAATTGGAATTATGGACAGTGAATTGAATCAATGTAAATTTATAAAGTTGACAACTATACTGTAGTTATGTAAGAAAATATTCCTATTCTTCATTGAAGTATTCAGAGGTGAAGGGCCATAGCTGATCCTCAAATGGTTAAGGGGGGGAAAAAAATTACATACATACAGAGAGAAAGAGAAAGAAAAAGAAAGAGAGGAGGGAAATAGAACAGATAAGAGAAGTAAGCAAATGATAAAGCAATCAGGGTAAAATGTTAATAACAGATGAATCTGGATAAAGAAGATATAGGTGCTTTTATTATTTTACTCTTGCATCTTTTTGTAAGTTTGAAATTAGCTGCAAACAAGAAGTTATAAATTAAATATATATATACACACATATATTAGAACTATATTGTCCAATACAGTAGCCCCTAGCTACATGAGTCTGCTGAACAGTTGAAATTTGGTTGGTCCAAACTAAGATGCGCCATTAGTGTGTAATTCATACCGCATTTCAAAGACTTTAGTAAAAAAAAAAAAAAAGTAAAATATCTCAATAGTTTTTATATCAACTGCATATTGAAATATTATAGATATATTTCAGAAATAAAGGAAATATATTTTTAAAAGTATTTTCATCTTTTTATTTTTTAGATGTGATTACTAGAAATTTTTAAATATATATGTGACCCATATTTGCATTGCACAATGCTGAGTTAGACAATCAAGCAGCTACACAATGAAGCTTGACACTACCCTTGCAAATTTCTCTCTCACTTTCTTTCTACTCTAAATAGACATCTCTAAAAGTCACTGGTTTTAAGCTAGCTAAGGGCAGAAATTATGTTTACTCTCTGTATATCCCCAGTATTTAGCACATAGCAAGTGTTATAAATATTTGTTTGTTGAAAGGCAATATGTTAAGGAAGGAGGGAGGACAGGAGGAATGAACTCCTTCCCATCTCTGAGTCTTTGCTTACACTGTAACTTCTTCCTGCAATGAAATTTTTCTGTTCATCTCTCAATCACACACATTCTTCAAAACTTCATCTCGCTCCTATTTTCTCCGAAAGATTCCCACCCACACAGGTTCATTCTGACCTGTCCTCCTCTGTACTACTACAGCCTTCATTGTCTGTATCATTTACTTTTGCACTTAACCATATAAGTTCCCTGAGGCAGAAGTTGGATCTCATATCTTTCCTACACCTTCCACAGTGACTAGCATAGTGCTAATCATATCAGTTGAGTAGTGAGGAAAAAGGGCAGCAAGTTGACAGGAAAAGAATAATGGATTGGGAGTTGGGAAAATTTGGCTCTAGTCTCTAGTAGCGTTTGACATCTACTAACTGTGTTGCCTTGGCTAAATCACTTAATCTTGCTCAGTTTCTACTTCCTCATTTTTTAAATTAGAGACACCTGATGACTATAAAAGAAGCCTTCCTATTTCTACCATTCTGGAATAATTAAATCCATTTTTTTCTTTAGCAGTATTATTGATATTTACCAGCAAAAGGAAATCTAATACACTACCATTAAATAACAGTAAGTTCCTAAAGAAAGAAATTGCAACAAACTGCCTAAGGTACTAAATGCTGATCAACCTTCTTGCCTCATGGTATTCTTCGAAGCATCATTAACCAAAATCTTCAATACATGCATATTGGAGCAACTTTGTTTTGTTTTGTTTTATTTACAGGCCCTTTCAAGCCTCAGAAAGATGCCTTTTAGTAAGCTAGTGAAAAAGAAGGAGGAGGAGGAGGAAGAAGAGGAGGAGCAGAAACCGAATTTCTATAAAGTACCCTAGGACCCTAGGTGATGTTCAAAGACTGAGCTGTAATTGATTATAAGTACACTGTTCGTTTCTTCTTTCAAAAATACTATTTAAAGGACACTACTTAAAAGAAAATTATAATAGTTAAAATGAAAAGCTCATCTAAAAACAGAATATTAAAGGAATGTAATATAATTTCAAAGCATGGAGAATATTTCAAACAAATCTCTAAATCGGCATCTATAGTTTTAATCTTATATCTTAATATCTATGCTGAGAAGGTTATCAGGGTGGAGTAAAATAAAATGGTTGTTATGTTACATAATTTAAAGATTCAAGTTATGAAATTGTTTTTCAAGATGGCGGCAGCTGCGGCGGCTGATGCGGAGTAGCTGAGGTGGAAAAGGTGGCCACTGGGCCTCAGGCAGCCGGGAAACTTGTGGTCCTTCCTCTCGCCATCTCTTAAGGGAGGACTGCTGCTGCTGGCCGGTCGTGGGGGGTGACCGCCACTTTGCCCCCGGCAGGAGAGGCTGCCTCATTTACAGGCAACAGCTTTGAAGTGTGGAGCAGGAAAAGAACTGTTTCTTAGCTGCAAAAGCGAGTCTCGAAACAGGGAACACGGTGGCAGGGCTGCTGTGGATGCAGCCAGGATCCCGGAGGCCGGGGCCGCGCTGAAGGCGGCCAGCTGCCCTATTCAGGATTCGAGGTTTCAGGCCGGCATTAAAGAAGATTCCTGGGAGCGCCCGAGCCGCGCCGCGACTGAACAGCCCGAGGCGGCAGCGGCCGAGAACTGGGAAAGGCGGCAAACCAGAGACAGAGCGAGCGCCCGACCTGGCACAGCACTGTGAGTGACCCCTGGCACAGCTCTGTTCGGGGGGGGGGGGGGGGGGATGCCCACGCGGCTCCCGCCTGCACCACCAGGCCACTCACCACCGGTGCTGCCTCCATTTTCCCAGGTGCGGGCAGCTCCGCCCTGCTCGGCCATCACTGAGCCCTCCCACTTGCTTGGCCTGGCGCGGAGCTTTCCGGAGCCTGCAGACCGGCCTCCGCTCCCACTCCCTCCGCGGTTCTCTGGCGGGGCTGGTGGCGAGGGGCGTCCCCGGCCAGTGTCGGGAGAGCAAGGAAGTACGGGCGGGCCGACTGTCACTCCACCACACCCTGGACTCCAGCCCCAGGTAAACTCCCTGTTACTGGGAGGCAGATACCATCTCTGCGGCCACCAGTTTGGAGAAAAGCCTAACGAATTTCTGGTTGGGAATAGTGTGGTAGGAGAGTTCCCAGGTCCGCTTGAACCTGCCGGAGACCAGGCTGCAGGTGGGCACTAGACTCGATTTATACTGGGGGGATACAAAGGTGAACAAGACCTGAGAAAGATCTACATAGTGCTACAAAGGCACCCAGAGAGACCAGTCGTCTGTGCCTAGCAGAAACCTGGTAGACTTCCTGGGCGAGGCAGTGCCAAGCAGGGTCTTGAAGGCCCAGCTGATAGACGAGGGGTGCAGAAGACACGCCCCAGCCCAGCACAGTGCGCACAGAGTGGGGAGACGTGCGGCCAGGGAGGTGGAGACTCGACAGAAACCACACACCCGGTGGGGTCGCCACTGCACGATCTAACAGCCTGGGCCAGAGCACACGGAACAGGGAGAAGTCCTGCACAGGAAGTGAAAGCTCAACAGAGATCACACACCCTGTGGTACGTGATCCACCAGCCCAGCAGAGTCCAAGCTGACTAGAAAGGTAGCTCCCCGGAGAAGCCCAAGACCCGAGGCAACCACACACACAAGGCACTAGAGGCCAACTGAGCAGTCACGGAGGGAGCCATACGAAATTGGCAACCACAGCAACATCCAAGTTAGTCATTAGTCTCAAACCGGTGGACTGTGAAACCCCCTGCCACAATGAATAAACACCAAAAAAAAAGATACCAGAAATACAAAAAATCAAGAAAGTACACCACCAAAAGTTAATAAATCTCAAACTCTAGATCCTATAGAACAAGAAGCCCTTGAAATAACTGATAAGGAATTTCGAGTGATAATTCTAAGGAAACTGAATGAGATACAAGAAAACTCAGCTAGACATCATGATGAAATGAGGAAAAGTATACAGGATCTGAAAGAGGAAATGTACAAGGAAATCAATGTCCTGAAAAAAAATGTAGCAGAACTTGCTGAACTGAAGAAGTTATTCAACGAAATAAAAAAAACAACGGAGAGTTTAACCAGCAGGCTTGTCGAAGTTGAAGAGAGAACCTCTGAACTTGAAGATGGGCTGTTTGAAATAACACAAGCAGACAAAAAGAAAGAAAAAAGAATCAAGGACATTGAAGAAAATCTGAGAGAGATATCAGACAACCATAAGCAATCAAATATCCGAGTCATGGGTATTCCAGAAGGGGAGGAAAATGGAGATTCCATTGAAAACATATTCAACAAAATAGTGGCAGAAAACTTCCCAGGTATAGGAAAAATCACAGATCTTCAGATCCAGGAAGCTCAACGATCTCCAAATGTATTCAACCCAAAAAGGCCTTCTCCAAGACATGTCATAGTCAAATTGGCAAAACTCAGAGACAAAGAGAGAATCTTAAAAGCTGCAAGAGAGAAGCGTCAAATTACCTATAAGGGAGCCCCAATCAGGTTAACATCAGACTTTTCATCACAAACCCTAAAAGCTAGAAAGGAATGGGATGATATTTTCAAAATACTAAAAGACAAAGATTGCCAGCCAAGAATACTCTACCCTGCAAGGCTATCCTTCTGAAATGAGGGGCAAATAGTATATTTCTCAGACAAACAAAAACTGCGGGGGTTCACTACCACACGACCACCCTTACAAGAAATCCTCAAGGGAGTACTGGGTTTGGTTCCTGAAAAATAACTACCACTGCCATAAAAACCCAAGAAAAATGTAAACCCGCTAGTATAATAAACTTGGCATTCATGAAGAGAAAACAAGCTAACAAAAACACTATCTACAACCTAAGGAACCAACAAACACAGAAAACAAACAGTAAATCAGAAAGCAAGGAACAAAAGACACCTAAGACAACCAAACAACCAATAAAATGCTAGGAATAAATCAACACCTTTCAATAAAAACTCTTAATGTAAAAGGCTTAAATTCCCCAATTAAAAGACACAGACTGGCTGACTGGATCAAAAAGCAGGACCCAACTATATGCTGCCTACAAGAGACCCACCTCACCCATAAAGATTCACACAGACTAAGAGTGAAAGGATGGAAAAAGATTTACCATGCAAACAGAAAAGAAAAACGAGCTGGAGTAGCTATTCTTATATCTGACAAAATAGACTTTAAACTAAAAACCATAAAAAGAGACAATGAGGGACACTAAATGATAAAAGGACTGATCCATCAAGAAGACATAACAATCATAAATATGTATGCACCCAATGTTGGAGCAGCCAGATTTATAAAACAAACTCTATTAGACCTAAAGAAGGAAATAGACACTAATACCATAATAGCAGGGGACCTGAACACCCCACTGTCAATATTAGACAGATCATCTAGGCAAAGAATCAGTAGAGAAACACAAGATCTAAACAAGACTCTAGACCAATTGGAATTGGCAGATATCTACAGAACATTCCACCCAACAACCTCAGAATATTCATTTTTCTCATCAGCACATGGATCATTCTCCAGAATAGATCACATATTAGGTCACAAATCAAGTCTCAATAAATTCAAAAAAATTGGAATTATCCCATGTATCTTCTCAGACCACAATGGATTAAAACTAGAAATTAATAACAAACGAAACTCTGGAAACTATACAAACACATGGAAATTAAACAGCATTCTACTTAATGACATATGGGTCCAAGAAGAAATCAAGCAGGAAATCAAAAAATTTATTGAAACTAAGAAAACAATGATACATCATACCAAAACCTGTGGGATACTGCAAAAGCAGTATTGAGGGGAAAATTTATTGCATTAAACGCTCACTTCAGAAGAATAGAAAGATGGCAAGTGAACAACCTAACACTTCACCTTAAAGAACTAGAAAAACAAGAACAATCCAAACCTAAAGTTAGCAGACGGAAAGAAATCATTAAGATCAGAGCACAACTGAATGAAATTGAAAACCAAAAAATAATTCAAAAGATCAACGAATCAAAAAGTTGGTTTTTTGAAAAGATAAATAAAATTGACAAACCATTAGCATGGCTAACAAAAAAAAGAAGAGAGAAGACTCAAATAACAAAAATTAGAAATGAAAAAGGCGATATTACAACTGATTCATCTGAAATACTAGGAATCATTCGAGACTACTATAAACAACTATACGCCAACAAATTTGAAAATCTGGAGGAAATGGATAAATTTCTGGACACACACAAGCTCCCAAAACTGAACCGTGAAGACGTAGAAAATTTGAACAGACCAATAACAATAAAGGAGATTGAAGCTGTTATCAGAAGGCTCCCAACAAAGAAAAGCCCAGGACCAGATGGATTCACAGGAGAATTTTACCAAACATTCAAACAGGAATTGACACCAATTCTTTACAAACTATTCCAAAAGATTGAAATGGACGCAAATCTCCCAAACTCATTCTATGAAGCAAACATCATCCTGATACCAAAACCAGGTAAAGATATAACCAAAAAAGAAAACTACAGGCCAATATCCTTGATGAATATAGATGCAAAAATCCTCACTAAAATACTAGCAAACAGAATACAGCAACACATACGTAAAATTATTCATCACGATCAAGTGGGATTCATCCCAGGGATGCAAGGTTGGTTCAACATACGCAAATCAATAAATGTGATACACCATATTAATAAACTCAAACACAAGGACCATATGATCATATCTATAGATGCTGAAAAAGCATTTGATAAAGTTCAGCACTCATTCATGACAAAGACCCTCTATAAGTTAGGTATAGAGGGAAAGTATCTCAACATAATTAAAGCCATATATGCCAAACCCACAGCCAATATCATCCTGAATGGGGAAAAGCTGAAAGCTTTTCCTTTAAGAACAGGAACTAGACAAGGATGCCCACTCTCACCACTTCTATTCAACATAGTGTTGGAAGTACTAGCCAGAGCAATCAGAGAAGAGAAGGAAATAAAGGGCATCCAGATTGGAAAAGAAGAAGTCAAACTGTCCCTGTTTGCAGATGACATGATCCTATATATCGAACAGCCTAAAACCTCTACAAAAAAACTGCTGGAATTGATAAATGATTTCAGCACAGTAGCAGGATACAAAATCAACACACAAAAATCAGTAGCATTTCTTTTCTCCAATAGTGAACATGCAGAAAGAGAAATCAAGAAAGCCTGCCCATTTACAATAGCCACCAAAAAAATAAAATACTTAGGAATTGAGTTAACCAAGGAGGTGAAAAATCTCTAGAATGAGAACTACAAACCACTGCTGAGAGAAATTAGAGAGGATACAAGAAGATGGAAAGATATCCCATGCTCTTGGATTGGAAGAATCAACATAGTGAAAATGTCCATACTACCCAAAGTGATATACAAATTCAATGCAATCCCCATCAAAATTCCAAAGACATTTTTCTCAGAAATGGAAAAAACTATCCAGACATTTATATGGAACAATAAAAGACCATGCATAGCCAAAGCAATGCTGAGTAAAAAAAATAAAGCTGGAGGCATAACACTACCTGACTTTAAGCTATACTACAAAGCTATAATAACCAAAACAGTATGGTACTGGCATAAAAACAGACACACTGACCAATGGAATAGAATAGAGAATCCAGAAATCAACCCACACACTTACTGTCAGCCGATCTTTGACAAAGGCACCAAGCCTATACACTGGGGAAGGGACTGCCTATTCAGCAAATGGTGCTGGGATAACTGGATATCCATATGCAGGAGAATGAAACTAGATCCATACCTCTCGCCGTATACTAAAATCAACTCAAAATGGATTAAGGATTTAAATATACACCCTGAAACAATAAAACTTCTTAAAGAAAACATAGGAGAAACACTTCAGGAAATAGGACTGGGCACAGACTTCATGAATACGACCCCAAAAGCACGGGCAACCAAAGGAAAAATAAACAAATGGGATTATATCAAACTAAAAAGCTTCTGCACAGCAAAAGAAACAATTAAGAGTTAAAAGACAACCAACAGAGTGGGAGAAAATATTTGCAAAATATATATCTGACAAAGGATTAATATCCAGAATATATAAGGAACTCAAACAACTGTACAAGAAGAAAACAAGCAACCCAATTAAAAAATGGGCAAAAGAGCTAAATAGGCATTTCTCTAAGGAAGATATACAAATGGCCAACAGACATATGAAAAAATGCTCAACATCACTCAGCATCCGGGAAATGCAAATCAAAACCACATTGAGATACCATCTAACTCCAGTTAGGATGGCTAAAATCCAAAAGACTGTGAATGATAAATGCTGGCGAGGCTGCGGAGAAAAAGGAACTCTCATACATTGTTGGTGGGACTGCAAAATGGTGCAGCCTCTATGGAAAATGGTATGGAGGTTCCTCAAACAATTGCAGATAGATCTACCATACGACCCAGCTATCCCACTGTTGGGAATATACCCAGAGGAATGGAAATCATCAAGTCGAAGGTATACCTGTTTCCCAATGTTCATCGCAGCACTCTTTACAATAGCCAAGAGTTGGAACCAGCCCAAATGCCCATCATCAGATGAGTGGATACAGAAAATGTGGTACATCTACACAATGGAATACTACTCAGCTATAAAAACGAATGAAATACTGCCATTTGCAACAACATGGATGGACCTCGAGAGAATTATATTAAGTGAAACAAGTCAGGCACAGAAAGAGAAATACCACATGTTCTCACTTATTGGTGGGAGCTAAAAATTAATATATAAATTCACACACACACACACACACACACACACACACACACACACACAAACGGGGGGGGCGAAGAAGATATAACAACCACAATTATTTGAAGTTGATACGACAAGCAAACAGAAAGGACATTGTTGGGGGGGAGGGGGGGAGGGAGAAGGGAGGGAGGTTTTGGTGATGGGGAGCAATAATCAGCCACAATGTATATCGACAAAATAAAATTTAAAAAAAAAAAAAAAAGATTCAAGTTATACTTGTTAGTAAATACCACCTGTAGAACTAACAAAATATGCACTCTAGATTCAAAACTAATAATACAAGTCACCAGATTTCTTTAAGACTTTTATCAAAATGCCCTTATTATATGCTAATCATTAACACTGACGGGATAAAAGTTGAACTCCTTCAAGAAGACTCTAGTTCCTCTCAAAATCTAGTCTTTAGCTACCTTAGTAGCTTCATCTCTCACCAATCCCTGTACATCATCCCACTTTCTAAATTTAACTGTTCACACTTCCCCTAGTGTTACTTGCTCTTTTTATGACTCCGTGCCTTTGCATTTGCAGTTCCCTCTGCCTAGTATGCCCTTACCTCTTCTGAGCTGTGAATATGCCCTCCTCCCTGAAGCTTTTCCTGATTGTCCACCACCCTCTCACAAAGTGGCTCCCAGGGCACTCTTCATTATTCTATCACATGGCACTGTAATTACTTTTAAATGTCCACCTCCCCTACTAGGCTGTGAGTTCTAAAGGGAGGATCCATATCTCATTAAACTGTTTCCTAGCCCCTAGCATTGTGCCTGGCATTTACTGAAACTCCATATAAGTACACTGAATAAAAGAAAATTAAATAGTTAGCTGTGAGAAACACTTCAAATATTTCCATTAAAAACATGTACATCTAACAGAGTGGTTCTCAACCAGGGGCAATTTTGCCCTTAGGGGACATTTGGTAAAGTTTGTAAATATTTTTGACTGTCACAACAAGGAGGGGATTTGGGGAAATGCTTCTGGCATCCAGTGGGTATAAGCCAAGGATGATGCTAAACTCCTCCAGTACACATAGGGCAGCCCCCTACAACGAAGAATTATCTAATCACAAATGTCAATAGTGCTGAGACAGAAACTCAGTTGACAATTGACTTATTCGGATGTGACGATTCAATATCATATCCCAGCAATAGCCACAAAAAATTTCCAATTTTTGTAGTTTCAACTGAAACTTCTGTAACAGTTGATATGTATGCACTAACACTAAAAATGATCTTTATATACTCAGTGCTTAACAACATCAAACTAAGAGTACTGGAAAGCATCCCATATTTCTGAAAACTGATCCATAACTTCCAGAAGCTACTCTTAAATCAGTAAATACTTTGTTTTATTTATAAACTTTAAAGCAAACCACAGGCAAACTCATTTTCACTTGTAGAGCTATGACAGAAACCCAATCTGAGGTATGAGGTAATCAGTTCCTCCAGGTCTAATAAAAGAAAAATCTCTTAAGTACTACAAGTAAATCAAGCACAGATGTCTTTATTGTTGAACAGAGGAACTGATGGTGAGAGTAAAGGGCATGCCCTTGCTACTGCCAAAATCATCACTTATCAAGAGTTCAAAAAACTGACAAAACCACTGCAAAAAATAATAAAATGTCAATACAGGGTGTCAGATAAAGAAGCTAACTATTTCTCCCCATGATATATGACCAAGTTTCACATGACTTCAACATTTCACGAGAAAGCTATGTAGAAGCAAAAACACTTCCTTTCTATATACTGGATGACTCAACTCTCTTTGGCACATTCCTTGGCTGAATATTACAAATTCACTAATTTCTTTTGTCCTTTGAACTAGTTATCCTGCTCCCTAGGTAACCAGCTAATGGGTTTGGCAACTACTTTTCAATCATTTACATTTTGTTACACCCTATCAGTTTCGGGGGGGGGGGGGGCTATTCAAAACGAAAACTTGAGCACAGTAACTCTTATTGGAAAAGAGCCTTTAATCATGTTATTCTAGGAACTGGTTCCTAAATAATACACCTACAGCTTTCCAATGCCCTAATCGTTTTATCTTCAAGGTTTTCCAGATTTCAAATAGAGACAGCACTGGCAGACACTGAAGAAGTGTACACCCTTTGATCAAACTTACTGCGGATTTATTCTTGGATAACTAAAATAAGGTACTAGGGCTTGCGGGAGGAAACGCATTTTTAATTTGAAAAAAAAAAAAAGTTTCCAACAGTGAGTAATATCTTCCTTCTCAGCTGACTTTGCCAGCGTCAGTCCCACGATTGGGCCCACGCTAGGCCGGGTTCAATCACATCACCCTCCAGTGCTGTCCAGATGAGAAAGCTTAGCCATGTGTGGCAGGTGCGAGTCGTGTCAGGTTGGGGGACACGGTGGGCGGGGAGGGAGGGACAGAGCTAAGCCAGCCGCCCGCAGGTTCCCCGGGGCGTTCTCCAGCCAGGCGGGCGGCTGGCCGGCCCGTCCCACAGGCACCAACACTCCATTTTCATTCCCATCCTGGGATCCCGAGAGGAACGCGCCGGCACCACACCCTCCAGCTCGCAGCCCGCTCGCAATGACAGCCCCGCGCGGCAGCGGGCGCCGGGCCTGGGCGCGCGGGGCCGCGGGAGCTCCGGCCTCCCGCCCCGCCGCGCCCTGCCGCCCTCCCCGGCCCCGCGGCCCGCCCCCGGGCCGGACGACCGAGGCCTAAGCGCCTGCCGGGCTGCAGGGCCTAGAAAAGGAAGGAGCCCACGCTGTGGAGGGGACACCCGAGCCGCCGCCTCGGCTGCTCAGCGCGGCGGCGGCGCCCGCGGCCCCGGGCTCTCCCGTTCACGTGCTGCCGGAAAGACGGTTTCACTCTCTTACCCTCTGCAAAATCCTCCTTAACATGGTTTAAACACCACCCGGTGCCGCCGCGGTGACTCTCCGGACCCTCGGCGGGGCCACTCACTACTCGGGGGTGCGCGGGAGGGAGGCAGTGGGCCCAGAGGGGACAGGGGAGGAGGTCGGGGTGAGGCTGTGGCGGCAGCCGCTCGGGCGACCCAGGCTTCCCCAGAGAAGGCGAGAGGGAGCGCGCGCGAGCCAGCGAGCCAGCGACGAGGCAGCTTGAGCGCCCGCCCGCCGGCCGGGCCGCCCCCGTAACTGACAGCTGGGCGGGTCCTCCCGCGGCCGCTGAGGGGCGGGGCCGCTTCCGTCCTGCCCCCCGGCCCGTCCATCCTTGCGGGGCGTGGCTAGGACGGGGCCGGCCCGCGCCTGCCACCAATCGGAAGCGGCGGGAGCGTGGGCGGTCTGCGTGACGGACAGGTAGCAGGACGCTGGCGCCGCCACTCCTTCCGGGGGACCTGCGGGACGCCGCGGTCGCAGAGCGCACGCCTTCGCACTGTCAAAGGGCCACGCGCGCTCACGCGCGCTGACCGCGTGCCCGCTTGAGGGTCGCGTGAGGATCCTTTGGGCCGGCCCTGGGGGCGTCCCCGACCAGGACTGGTGGAGGGAGCACTGGACTGGTACCTGCGAGGGCGCTTCAGGCTGTTTTGTAAAATTTGTCAGTGTGACCGGTCCCGTGACTGCTCCTGGCTCTGGACGAGGCATCGATCCTGAGCTGGATCTTAATTTCTGCTGGAAACGCTGAGTCCACCGCTCAGCCCCTGGGTCCAAGCAGACTAGAGAATCACAGGCATACTTAACCGTTGTTGGGCTTTCCTTCCCTTTTCCAATCTATGGTTTGCTTTCCCGGATCCCTTCCTGCTTCTAATTTCAGCTAAAGAAAAAGTAAAGAATCAGATAAAAGGGTAGGAAGAAGCTGGAATTTGAGTTGGCAAAACAACGTTGGGGTTGTCCTTTTTGGACCATAACAATATTTAATGGGCTGATGTTAACATGTTGCACTTTCTCTTTCTAACACCCATGCTTGGCCTATTCTCCTAGGAATTTTAAATCCCATTCTGATAATAAATATTTGAAATAAATTGTCATTAGTGCCTCTGTTTTATAGATTAAGAAAAAATGAAGTCATAGATAAACATCGTACCAAAACAGTACATGGACATGGAACTGACCTCCGGGCACCATGTCATTATTTAAATTCGAAAAATCACAGCTCCTGCATCCTACCATTCTGCCAGTGTTCACAAGCCAGAGGTTCAATTTTTACCCTGGGAAGAAAAGAGAAGCCTTTAATATTGCTTAAATAGGAAGGAGAGGGAACAATGAAACTAACCTTGCTGAGGGGGAGTGGGAGACATCAAACCTTGAAGTCTACCAAGCAGTGAAGGGAGTGCTTATTGGAAAGTACTTCCAGATCTTTTGAAAAGATGCAGCAAATTAAATATTTTCAAACAAGTTGATGAATGTGAAAGTGTTTTTTAAAGTGTAAAGCATTATATAATGTAATATGATATTTCTATCCCAGACAATTTGTTTACTGTGTGTCTCTCTCTTTACGGAGCAGCAGAACAGTTATACCTACAACTAATACATTATTAATCATTATTGATAATGCACTTATGCAGCACACACTTTTCTATCTTTCTAGTCACGAGGTGCTTTATTTTCAGACAATATGGGGAACATTCTCAATGACATGGGGTGATAAAAGTGACATTTTATTCTTTTTTGTTTTTCAAAAATTGGTTTAAAACTGCTTATCAGTGTCAAATGCCAAGAGCTTCTTTACAGGAATTCTGTAGAATCTTTTGACCAATATGAGTGTAATAGGCTCTCATCTACTGCTTAGGTAGACAGGTTATTCAAAACTCTGTGTACTTCCCTGAAGTTTATGATAACTCCATCTCTGAAATAATACACTAAAGAATTTAATTACTCCAAAAGAAGGGTCAGCCTGTTAGCTCATTTGGTTAGAGCATGGTGCTCATAACACTAAGGTCCAGGTTTCAATCCCTGTACCAGCCAGCCGCTAAAAAAAAGAAAAGAAAATAAGCAGTGGGAGAGACATAATCACATAATAATGTCCTTCACTAATCTAGCAGATTCCCACACAAAACAGTTCTGGTTACCCTATCTGACCACCAATTTTTATTCATTCATCTCTTTCGCTTTAATATTCTCACACCATAAATTCTTTGACCCCTTCTCCCCCAAGACCTTCAATCCAATGGCCCCTCTTATTTTCTGACTACCAGTCATTTCCCTAGTGTTAAATTGTTTGGCCTAAACGTTTCTTTAGACATAGTGAACTGTAGCCTAACTAATGTGTAAATGGACTGAACCTACTCTTATAACAAGTAGTAGAGTTTCAGCCAATCACAGGCAGCCAGTGGTACAAACCAGGTTCAAATAAGGCAAAGGTCCAAATAAGGTAATCAATCCAGCTGTAACCAACCCAGCTGTTTCCGCACATCACTTTCCTTTTTCTTTGGCAACTGGTAGGTACAGGGAGCCCAACTATGCACCTACTCTGCTGCACAGGAGCAGCTGAATATCACTAGAGGTACACATATATAACGGGGATTATTGGGCTCATTTTACATTAATAGCCACAGATCAGAGATAGGCACTCACCACTGTCCTGCAGCCCTCCTGTTACACTTTCCTCCTGTCTTTTCTCTAGATCTCCAAAATGGTTTACACATCTATAGTCATTGCACTTTCTCCCCTTACATTTTCTTCTTAACCCGCTCCAGTCAAGCCTCTGCTCTTGTTAAGATCACTAATGACATGCATGTTACCTAACCCAGTGATAACTTTGTGGATTTGAATTTGACTCTCTCTTACATTCAAAAGAGTTGCTTGAATTACTTTATTCTCTTGGTTCCTTCACACTATACTTTCTGGTTTTTCTCTTCAATGACCCTTCCTTCTCAGACTTGTTTGATCTACTTGTTTCTTTACTGCATATCTTTTCTCTCTCTCTCTCTCTCCCTCCCTCTCTCTCTCTCTCTCTCACACACACTCACACACACACACTCACACACACACACCTCTTATTTCAAAGTTATTCACCTCACCATTAATAAAGTGTATGGTTAATGATCTGTGCCAATATTACCAGGCCTGCCCATTGCTGGCAATGGAATTTGATAAAACCCATTTCCTGGCACTCAAAAGTTAAATTATTCTTTCTGAAACATACTAAACTCCCATGTAATAAAAGTATTACATGCACCATTTTCCCTTTCATTCTTTAAATCTAAACTTATATTATTAATCTACATCAGTGGATGTTAAAATGAAGTCATTTTAACAAATTATGACTATACAAATCAAAATACTGCTAGTTAATATTAGACAAGAGCATCTTACAAACACTACATTATATATTACCTTGCAATCTGAAACATTACATTTCATATTTGTCTGTGTTCATTTTAGATAACTCAAATTTCACAAAATTTAACAGTGATTGAAGTTTAAAAATTTAGTTCTGTACATTAGTTCCAGCTATCTCTATTTTACAACCTATATGGCTTATGTCATAGGTCAGCACCAAAAAGATCTACAAAACTGTCTAACCAATCTTCTTATTCATCCCATATGATTCTACTGCATATCTTAATGTTAGAGTGTTCCTACTCTGCTAGGGCCCTTGCTTTTATCTACCACACACAGTCAAGGTGTGACCAGTTTCCTGGATTTAAATTCCATCTATTTGACCGAGACTCCCAAATCTATTTCTCTACCCCTGACCTTTCCCCAGATTTCCAGACTTATGCAAGGGGTCTTCAAAAAGTTCACGGAAAAATTGATATCATCTTTTAATTCTCTTTTTCCATGAACTTTTTAATGTACCCTCCTGTAACAAACCATTCACTTCATATTTTTTCTTGGATGTCTAATGAGCATCTCAAACTTAACATGGCCAAAACAAGACTATTTCGCTTCCATCTGCAAACCACTTTGCCAGTTTTCTTGTCTAAGTGTGTACCACTACTAGGTATTTAGTTGGTTTAAACCAAAAATCTTGGTGTTCTCTTTATCTCACCACTGCCCCTCCCTCCAGCCAATCCATCAGGAAGTCCTATCAGGTCTATCTCCTAAATATATCCCAAATCTGCCACTTCTCTCCATTGCCGCCCTAGTCCATAACATCTTCATCTCCTGTCCAGACTACTCTCATAGGGTCCTCGTCAGTCTCCCTGTTTTTATTTTGGCTTCCCTACAATCCATTCACTACACAGCAGCTAGTAACAACTTTTGAAAATGCACATCAAGTAACCATCCTCCTTGATTGTAGCTTCTGTGGAAAAGCAAAATATTTTGGCCCAAAATATACTTCTTTGACATATCTCAAGACGGCTAATTCAGAGAGAAGACAAAACCAAGATTAGCTAGAAGGCTGTTTTTTGTGGAAAGAAATTCACATCTGTAGAGAAAAATGTGCAAACAGCCAGGCTTCCTCTGAGGGCCCTCCTTTCGCTACTGTCTGTTCCTTCTGAGGGCAGCTGGTCACCTCAGGTTACCCGAGATATTGTCATCCGCATAACAAGACAGTCTCTGCTTAATTTTTTTTTTTTTTTTTTTTTTTTTTTGTCTTTTTCGCGACTGGCACTCAGCCAGTGAGTGCACCGGCCATTCCTATATAGGATCCGAACCTGCGGCGGGAGCGTCGCCCCGCTCCCAGCGCCGCACTCTCCCAAGTGCGCCATGGGCTCGGCCCTCTGCTTAATTTTAATTTTGGCCTCCCTTCTTTCAGCTGTGAAACACTCTCCCCCAGAGCTCCAGAGAATCCTGGTCTCAGGCCATTGTTCTGGGGTCTGTACCTTCCCCACCTCCTCTCTCTCCTTTATGAACACTGGTATATAAGCACCTGTACCCTATTAGATTATTGCGAAATTGAGAAATCACTCTCTTGTGACTCGCCTGTGCATCACTCCCACCTAGTATGTTAAAATAAGATTTGTTATGACTTTTTTTCACATTAATCTGAATTTGTCAGTTATTTTCTTGTGAACCTTCAGAGGGCAAAGAGGAATTTTTCCCCTTGGCCCCTACAATTTCCATCACAGTTCAGTCCAAATGCCTTATCCTGACTGACACACCTGCTGCTTCTTGGCCTTCCACCTGTAACACCCTCCGCTTGGTTCACTATGCCCCGGCCACCCTGGACTTTTATTCCTCAATGATAGAAAACCTGTTCCTGCCTTTATACCAATGAGTTCCTATTTAGGAAATGATTTCTCTTAATATCTCATAGTTAATTTTGTGGCATTCAGGTTGTACCTTTAAAGTCATCTCCTCAAAGAAATCTTCAAGGACCATCTCATCTAACGTGCCTCCAATCTCTATCACATCACACATTCTAATTCTCTGTGTAGCAGACAAACTACCATTTCTGACTTTTCTTGTTTGTCTATTTTTGTCTACCCAAGAAGAATGTAAATTCCCTGAGCACAAGAACCTTGATCCCATTCACTGCTATATCCCCAAAGATTAAAACAGTGCTAAACTCATGGTAAGCACTAAATAAATATTTGTTGAATCAATGAATGACAGAAGGAATGAAAGGTACACAATTACTCTTGTAAGAGTTGCCTTCCAAGGGTCCTCAAGCTAAACATCTTTCTATTTGTAAAGAGATGGCCCAAACTCAACAATATTGAGAGCAATCTAACGATCTTTTGATCCTATCTGAAAATCTTTTTCACATATGTGTAATGTGTATGTGTGTTTCTTGACTCTTTAAAATTTCCCAATATTTAGGGGAAACAACCTATTCTTTGCCTTCTATACATTAGAACAATGTTAAGGTATTTTTCTTCTTGTCAGTTTCATATGTGGCAACCAAATAATTCATTTGCAACTAGAAGTAAGTCTGCGAAAAATCACAACAAAAATAAGCAAAGTGTGGATGATGTGTAAGTAAGGCCAAAACAGTTTATGGATTTGACGGAATATGCACAGGACCACTAACCAGCTGTTTAGCATCAAGTAGCTTTTATTTTTTAAAACTGAACTGAATTATTCACTTTCAATAAACTGTAGTAGTATCATTGGACTAACAGAAGCTTAGTATTAATCTGTGCTTCTTCTTTCATCCCTTAAGGACAGGATGGGAAGGAAGGCAAAGGCAGTACTTCAAAGGAGTGGGAAGATGTGTGAATTCTTTAGTAGCCCCTACTTGTTTTCTCCAGACTCTATGTGACTTGAGTAACCTTAAGAAAAGCATCAGATCTCCACTGACGTACTTGAAGGCTGGTTAGGAAAAAATCCAAAATAATAGTTATGTCTTAAGATCTATTAAAAAATAATAATGCTCCTAATATATGTGATAGGAAATTTATGGTTCGGATTTTCTGACCTGGTAGATTTCTCATTCTGCATGGGTTTTCTAAGACCACACATTTGGGGAACTAGGAAAGCAATAGGGAGCTAGGACAATGCACTTATGTTTTTCATTTTGTGAATATTCTTTGCATTACCTGTTTGCTGATTCAGTAGTAACCCTCACTGGTTCCCCATTATTTTGAGAATAAACAACCAAACTCCTTATTGTGACTTTCAAGGACTTTACATGCTCTGGCCCCAGCTACCCCTCTATCCTCATCTCCTGACATTTTTTTTTCCTTATACTGTACACTTCAGGCATGCTAAACTATTGCAGTTTTCTGGGCTCATCACAGTCTCTCCCTTGCTTCTGAACAATTACATATGTTATTTCATATGCCTGGAATGTTTCCTACATTCATCCTCCCTTTACCTGTTTAATTCCTTCTCATTCCCACGTCTTACTCCACACCCCCAAACTAAGCTACATGGCCTATATGTGCTTATATTTTTTAATCAATCCTATTACAGAGAAGAGACCTTAGGTCACAGATTCAAAACATTCCAGGCCACATGACAAGTTTGTCTCTAAGATACATCATCCAACCTTCTCCTCTTGTTCTGAATACGTACTCCCACACTTTTCCGATTATAATTGACTTCCCATGTAGTTCTGTCTTTAAAGAGTAAATGCATTAGTCCTGTTGATGCAAGCACAACCCACATGAAAATTTTATTGCCCATTGTAAATTAGTAAAACGACATTTCAGTGTCTGTAAGCTTAGATAAGGAATTTGTCAAGAATTTACTTTCAATGTACTGACAAAAATTCAAGTTTTGAGCCTACAAAGCAAAGATTCAGAGCCTGAATTCACAGGGAATTTATCACTGTAAATGAGCTTCCTGAGGTCTCTTGACAGCTAGCCAGCTGGCCTCCCTCCCTAGGTGACATAATTAGAATGGTGTACAGGATTTAGATCTATAGCTCTTCCATCTCCCCTTATAATTTGATAGAAACCCAGCAGTGGAAGATTCCAGAGGCCATCTAATTCAAACAGTACGTTGCTTAAACCCATGGATTACTTAGAATAGTTGAAAATTTAAAGTAGTGTATCGTAGTCAGGGCCCTAAATAAATGGTCTTTTGTGAAGTACTCATCTGAAATTGTCTTGTTATCACAGTGTTTAGAGATGGTATATAGCATGAGTGAGAAATAGAGATGATAAAGTACTTCTGTTAATATAATTATTACTAATAATTAAATTATTATTTTGAAAAAATTCTGGGTGAGGGGTGCTCTCTCTCTGTGTAATAAGAAGAGTGTTTTCTCTGTTAAGGGAGAAAAACCTACTTGATAACTCAGGGCAATCATTTCTTATTTTTGGTCATTGCTTCTAAGTGGTATTAAATTTTTAAAATTTAATATGAACATTTAGAAGATAACATAAAATTAACACTTCATACACCTTTTAAAAACTGTTTTAGGACAATGCATGTTACAGTTTAGTTTAGTTGGCTGAAAATGGGATCCAAAAATATTTTTTATTGACAGATTGTGATTACTATATAAAATGGACATATAGATGGCCCCCCTCCCCCCCAAAAAGCAAATAAATTAATGTGGGAAAAAAGTTAAGGAAAAATTTTAGGAAAATACAATAGCCCTGCTCTCCCTTTTCCCTAACGCCTCTTTCCCCGGGTTGTGGAGCATGGCCCTCAAGAAAAATTATTGGCTTGAGCAATTCATTTGAAACCCAGATTTCAATATTGTTTGCTCAAGAAACTGCAGTACATATGTTACTATTGTTATAAAATGGCAGGAAGAAATTTAAAGCTAATAAATAGTTTAGTTTTGTGATAAGAAGTGACAAAAATCTTCAAATCCGTTTATACACTGAAGAAAAAATCTGAAATAGCATATAGCCAATATAGTTAAGTAATTTTAAATTGAAAAGTTAAGGGTATTATTAAGTAAATAAACATATTTGTCCCTCCATGTTGGGAAAATAGAATGGTTTGGTCACGTCCCTCACCTCGTATCCAGTTGAATGTGGTTCAGCACATCCTTTATAAGCAAAGTGTGTGTGTGAGTGTGTGTGTGTGTGTGTGTGTGTGTGTGTGTGTATGTGCATATGTGCATATGTGTGCCAATGTATCTTTTTAGTTTTGTTGCTATTCTTCTATTCTGCAGAGAGTTTGTGAAGCAGGCTGGCTGACTACTGCCCCAGGTGGCCACTGCCGCATGAGCAGCCATGCTTTCCAACCTATGGCTTCCAAGGTCTGTTTGCCAGTTACCTAGCTCATAGACCTGCGTGTGAGGGGTCTGGTGGCCCAACCTGGCATGTGAGGGGTCTGGGGACCCAGCCTGGTGTGTGAGGGGTCTGGGGACCTAGCCTGGTGTGTGAAGGGTTTGTGACCCAGTCTGTGAATGGGCTTGAGGGGTCTGTGAGCTCCAGACCCAACCCTAGTTCAACAATTGGCACTGTGAGCAGGATTCTGACATTAGCCAAAGTGCTACACTCCATATGAGCAATCTTGCTGAATTTAAACTACTGTGAGATAGAACAGAAAGGTAGAACAGAATAAAGGGATCTGTTGTACCTTTTGCTCTAACTTGTAAAATCTAAACCTTTTTTGGGGGGGGGGGCAGGAGCTTATATGGGGAACTGTTTTAGTCCATTTTGTGTTGCTATAACAGAAATACCTGAGACTGGGTAATTTATAAAGGAAAGAGGCTGACTTGGTTTACAATTCTGGGACAGCTGCATCTGGCATGGGCCTCAGGCTGCTTCTACGCATGGCGGAAAGTGACAGGCAGCTGGCAGGTACAAGCAGATCACAGGGCGACAGGAAGCAACAGAGAGGAAGCCAGAGAGAAAGAGAGAAGGTGCCTGGGTCTTTTTAAACGACAAGCTCTTGCGGGAACTAACAGAGGGAGAACTCACTCATTAATCCCCCCTCCCCCAGGGAGAGCATTAATCCATTCATGAGGGATCCGCCCCCATGACTCAATCAGTTTCCAACACTGCCACATTGGGGATCAAATTTCCACATGAGTTTTGGAAGGGACAACACATCCAAACTCCATCAGGACCAAACCCTTGGCCTTGACCTTGGTATTACAAGGCTGCACTCTAACCAGCTGAGTTAACAGGCCAGACTGAGCTATTTTTCAAGGCTTAACTACCAAGTCATTTTTCAAGCCTGCATAGTAGTTTCTGGGCCTGATAAGGAAGTTGGCTTGAAAAACTGTGCCAACAGTTGAGAGGGAACCACATTTATTTTTGTTTTGTGTCATTTATTTGTATTTTTAATTTTTTGGCTTTGTTGTTTCTGTTTGGGGAATTATTAACTACTTAAGTTTGGGTAAGTGTAAATTCTTTAAAGAAATGTTTGCTAGATCTTTTCTTTGGTAACTTGCTTCTTCAAACAAAAGTTAGTTTAGGAAGTTTATATTTTCATACAAAAGAAGTACCATTTGTTGAGACCTAGGTGTGACTAGACAACGAAATTTACCTGTGCTTATAAAATGATCTGTAATTCAATAAAATAAAGATAAAACACAGGACTATCCTGGTTTATAAAATTAATCCATTTTTTGATTTGAAAGAAGCTTTGGTAAGCAGAACTTTTCAATATTGAGAAACACTATTCTACTGGACTTTGCAAACACTGTTACTTTTTAAAGTAACTTACACAGTGATAAGAAGCGGCAATGGTTACTTACTTGCTCTGTATTACTTTATATATTGTAACTTTTCAGTGGAAAGATGAAATAACTAAACAGAAAGTTTGTAGCTAACATTCATTGAGCACTTACTGGCACTATTCTGAGATTCTTACTTATATTATTTCTTTATGCCTCCTAACATTGCTGTGAGATAGAAAGTACTGAAGTGGAGAGAGAAATAACTTGCTCAAACCAAAAAGTGATTTGAGGGGCTGGCCAATTAGATTAGTTGTGGAGCTTGGTGTTAATTATGCCCTTACCGGCCAGCTGACACCCCCACAAAAAAAGATTGAGCCAATATTTGAAAACAAGCAGCCAGATTCCAGAACCTTTACTGTTAATGATTTCAGATGTTTGAATACCTTGTATTCTGGTTACACAAGAAAAGAGGCAATAGCAATATTATGCTGGGAGTTTAAATATTTTATTTTATTTATTGTTTTTTTGTTTGTTTTGGGGTTTTTTTGTTTGTTTGTTAGTTTGTTTTTGGTGGCTAGCCAGTAAAGGGATTGAACCCTGGACCCTGGTGTCACCAGCACTCTTCTCTGACCAACTGAGCTAACTGGTGGCCATGTCCTAAGTATTTTATTTACTCATCTATGTATATTTTTCAAACATTCTCATAAGCTTTCATCATATATGAGAGGACTTCAAAAGTTTGTGGAAAAAACAGAATTAAAAGATAAAAATAAAAAATATTTTAAAAATATAAACTTTAGTGGGCCGGCCCGTGGCTCACTCAGGAGAGTGTGGTGCTGATAACACCAAGTCAGGGGTTAAGATCCCCTTACCGGTCATCTTTAAAAAATAAATAAATAAATAAATAAATAAATATAAACTTTATTTCTCAACGTAAGCTCCATCAAGTTCAAGACACTTTTGAAATCAGTGATATCAACCATTTAGTTCATCCCTAAAGAACTGAGGGGCCTCGGAATTTAATTATGTCAATGCAGTCTTTTTTAAATTATTAATTGAAGAAAAATGGGTGCCTTTTAAAGATTTTTTAAGATTAGGAAATGAACAAAAAAATGTCAGTAGGAGTCAAATCAGGATTGTAAGGTGGATGCCTAATGATTTCCTATGGAAACTGTCACAAAATTGTCCTCTTTTGATGACAGAAATGAGCAGGAATGTTGTTGTGCTGGAAAATGTCCCTCTGGTATGGGCCGAGCCCGTGGCGCACTCGGTAGAGTGCTGCGCTGGGAGCGCGGCGACGCTCTCACTGGCTGAGTGCCGGTCACGAAAAAGACAAAAAAATAAATAAATAAATAAAAATAAAATAATAAAATAAAATGTCCCTCTGGTAAAGCTTTCCGGGGAGTTTTTCTGCTAAAGATTGGGATAACTGTGTCCAAACACTCTGGTGTTATCTTTCTTTGGTCCTCCAGAAAGTCAAACAGCAAAATGCCTTTAACATCCCAAAAAACTGTTGCCATGACCTTTGCTCTTGACCAGCCCACTTTTGTCTTGACTGGACCACTTCCACCTCTTGGTGGCATGGTTTTGATTGTGCTTTGCCATCAGGATCACACTGGTACTGCCATGTTTTTTCTCCTGTTACAATTCTTTGAAGAAATGCTTCAGGATCTTGATCTGACTTTAAAATTTCCATTGAAAGCTCTGTTCATCTGCAGCTGATCTGGGCGTTTCACTTTTGGGACCCACCGAATGCAAAGTTTGCTCAACTTTAACTTTTTAGTTAGAATTGTATAAGTTGAACTAATTGAGATGTCAGTGGTGTTGGTTATTTCTCCTGCTAATTGTTGGTCCTCTTCAATTGGGGCATGAACGAGATTATTTCTTTGCAAACTGGTGTGGATGTTCTGCTGCTGCAGGCTTCGTTTTCAACATCTTGTCCCTTCTTCATCCATTTGCAAACTGCTGATTTCTTTGGGGCATTGTCCCCATAAACTGTTTGTAAAGCATCAGTGATTTCACCATTCTTCCATCCAAACTTCACCATCAATTTGATGTTTGTTTCCGCTTCGATTTTAGCAGAATTCATGTTGCTCTGATAGGGGCTATGATGTCTTTTCCTTCCCTGTGCCTCAAACTAGATCCTGTTCAGACAAGTTGTAACAAGTTACTATGAGTTTATTTTGGTGCCAAAAATTTTTGCTATCCCTGTGTAGTTTTTTCATAATTCCCTTTTCCCATGAACTTTTTAGAAGATTCCTTGGACAACTACATGATTTCATAATTTCCATTTCTAATGCCTAATAATCCATCAGTATTAGAATGTAAGAAAAGATCAATCCACATAATTTTTTAAAAACTCTATTGTTTATACATTTTATACATTTTCTAGTTTCTTTATTTTCTCATTAAAGATGTATAACAAATCAAAAGTACATAAACTGCATTTTATACATCAATGTATCATTTTTAAAAAGCTACAACTATGTCTCTCATAGTACAGATATATTTATAGTCACTGAAAGGAAAAAAAAGTGTTAGAATAAGATTATTAAATTACATAAAAATGGGTTAATGCCCCATAGGGCAATAAAACTAACTGTTGGGTTTTAATCTCTTTTACCAGACACAAGCATCTGCATCTCTATGAGACAAAGGTGATATTTATTGCTACTACACAAGAATTATTTGGATCGCTATCTGGTTCGGTAATTTATCATCTACTCTTACAGAGTCATCTTTACCAATTATCACTGTTTGTCATATTACATACGTTACTTATTTACCTTGTTTATAGTCTGCTCCCTCATTAAAATATAAAGGCAGGGCGTTTTCCCTCTTTTGTACACTGCTGTGTCCCCAATGCCTAGAACAGTGCCTGGTACGTAATATGTACTCAAAAATATGTGTGGAATGAATAAAAGAGTAAAAATAAAGAAGGTTGCACTTCACTTTGGCTTTGAGAACACAAGCTATTATTTATGTATTTATGTATGTATGTATGTATTTTGGCAGCTGGCCTGTACAGGGATCAGAACCCTTGACCTTGGTGTTTTAAGACCACACTCTAAACAACTGAGCTAACTGACCAGCCCACAAGCAGTTTTGAAGGGAAATATATACATATAAAAAGTGAACAAACTCAAAGTAAGTTGAAAGTAAACTAAATTAGTTTCCTTAAGGACACCCAAGCCCTCACATTAGTGCTTGAACAGAAGAAATCTCCTGCCTGCCTTTCTGTGGAGAGATGAATAGAAATGAACATGTGATGAGGTGGTAAAACAAGCAGCATCTGTAGAAAATTCTTTTAACCCCTCATTCTAAAGATAAAAGTGGAAAGAATACAACTTGAGTGTGTAGGGGAGGAGAATATTTTTTTTCCTCTACCCTCTCATTGCCTGGTGTCCTGAAAATTAGACAGGCATAAGACAGATTAACAGGAGAAAAGATATACAAATTCTATCTGATGGTCATTTTTAGTGGGGGGTGGGAGTTTCTTAGAAAAGAAGTGAAGGTCCAAAGAAGCAGATAGGCCTGAGAGCTTACATACCACTTTAGACAAAGAATGGTAAATTGTGGAGATGGGACAAGACAAAGGAAAAGAGTTTGGGTTTTACAAGGGCAGCAAACTGTGGGAAGGTAAATACAGGTATGCCTCAGAGATATTGCAGAATCAGTTTCTGACCACCACAATGAAGCAAATATTCCACTATTTTTGGTTTTATTCTTTTGTTCTTTTTTCTGAACTCTTAGATTAAAGCTTTTTTCTCTCTCTCTCTCTTTTGGCAGCTGGCCAGTACAGGAATCCCAACTTTTGACCTTGGTTTTATAACATTGCACTCTAACCAACTGAGCTAACTGGCCAGCCCTTAGATTTGAAGTTTAGTTTATTAAACTGTAATATAATCAGTGAAAACTGTACATTCCTCTAAGAATTTCTTTCTAGAATTTTTGATACATATTTTCATTACCATCTAAATTTAAGTATTTTAACTTCTCTTTATAATTTTTTCCTTGAGACATGAGTTTTAAAAATAAGCGCACCTTAAAATTTCCACAATACCATGTTTTTAAACATTTTTTTCTTTTTTGCAGCTAGTGGGTACAAGAATCCAAACCTGTGACTTTGGTGTTACCAGCACCATGCTCTCCCAAGTGAGCTAACTGGCCAGCCCCTTTCTAGAATGCATTTTTAATTCAATTGCATTGTTTAGAGAATATGTTCCACATATACCAGTTCTTTAAAAGTTTGCCTTTTGGCTATTTTTCTTGACAGTTTACAAAGAAACGTTTCACAGGCACCTGAAAAGAATGTATGTAATACAGTTGTCAGATGTAGGGGTCTGTATGTGTCCATTAGATCAAACTTGTTGATCGTATGGTTCAGATCCTCTATACTTTCTCTGATATCCTTTATGATTAGTTATTGATATAGATATCTCCCACTATGGTATTGAATTTGTTGATTCTCCTCAGGGTTTTGTTAACTTTTGCTTTATGTATTTTAGAGTTGTGCTATGGTACCAGCCAGCCACCAAGAAAATAAATGATTTAAAAAAATACATAGATAAAAATAGAGCTGTGCTATGAGGCCCTTAGAACTCTAAAATTATTAAATCTTGATGAACTGAGTCTTCCATCTATGCACCAGCCAGACACCAAAAAAAGTAATAACAACATTTTGTTGTTGTTGTTGTTGCTGGCTGGTGCAGTGATCTAAAAAAAGAACTTTCTATCAATGTGTTTACCCTTATCAGAGTAACACTTTTTGTTTTATAGTGTAGGGGAGGGAAAAAAACTTTTTCTTCTACCCATCTGGGCTCATTGGCTGGAGCCCTGCTAATCAGGCTGACAATAGGGAGATTAACAAGAGAAAAGCAAGCAGAAGTTTATTAACATGTGCATCACACGTACACATGGGAGAACTCAGTAATAAATACCTCAAAGTGGTGGTTAGAACTTAAGCTTACATAACATCTTAGCAAAGAAGTATAATTTCCCAAAGTGACTAGACAAAGGAAAAGGACTTGGATTTTCTAGGGGCAACAAATTGTGGGAAGGCAAACATATGAAGAATACAATGGTAGATAAGGGCTACTTAGTAGAATTTGTTTGTGAAGGTTATTTTTGGGTGCCATCTTGTCTCTGGCTATAAGAATGTTATCTCCTTGCTGGTACAGAAGTGGGGGGTGGGGAGTGCTGAGCCTTTTACAAGGGGACTTTAATCTTTGTGCAAAAGTGGCATATTTGTAGGTAGCATGCTCTGAACCCCTTCAAATGTCTATTTTATCTGATAGGAATATAGTTGTACCAGTTTTATTTTCATTTAATATTTGCTTAATATATCTTTTTTTATGCCATATAAGTTTTAATCTCTCTCTTTCTCTCATGTGTGTGCGCTCTCTCTCTCTCTCTCTCTCTCCACCCCTTCTTTTTTTAAACACTTTAGGCAATGGTGTGTTGGAAAATGGTTACCAACCTGCTCTCTGGGGACGGGAAAGAGTACTGATTTGTGGAATTTGCTGATTTCCACTGTGTCAACATTCCAATCTGGAGTTTCCAAGTAATATATAGGATGTCTGGTTAAACCTAAATTTCAGAAAAAAAAAAAATTTTTAGTATAACTATGTTACAAATATTGCATGGAGCATACTTGTATTATAAAGTATTTGCCTTTTTTTCCCCAAGGTGGACAGCTACAGAGGTCTGTTGCTAGTCCCCCACTACACACACACACAAAAAGAGACCAAACCCCGACAGACATATTTTGACTGGAATGACTGAGGAAATATGCTGCTGTCACTAGTAGAATGACAAGATCCTTGTGAACATGGAAGATGGGAATGACACCGTAGAGAGCAGAGCAGAGATCCAGACTGTGCCCCACTGCAGGGACTGGCTTGGAATCAAGTGGAGAGAAGGTAAGCTGAAAAAGACCCCAGCTATTTCCACACCTGTCATAAACACTAGCAATCCTCACTGTAAGAGAGTCCTCAGTCTTTTCAGGACCAGGCCCAGTTGGAGAGTAGCTGGAGTTAACGTAGTTGCACAGTGTCATAGTGGAAGCCCAAGGAGAGGAAAACCCCTCCTGCCCTAAGCAGCTGTGATGCAGCACTGTCTCAGAGCTGAACCTGTGGCAGGGGTGTGCCCTGACCTGGACCTGGCAAGAATTTTGGACCTGGCCTCCTTTTGTCTGGAAGCCCTACCTACATTCTACTACATTCACACAGGCACCAGCAGGACCATAGCCCAGGCTGCCTGGAGCCAAGGACAGACAGAGGGACTGAAACCCCAGCATGTGAACCTATGTGACAAACCTCCTTTCCCCCCAGGTGGACAGGCAGACCAGCTTGGCAGGGAAGCAGCCAGTTAGTGGTTATTCCCCACATCTGCATGCACCCACTCTGTACAACCTGTGGACCTGCTAAGCCCATAGGTGCCCATGCCAAGAGCCAGTCCAGGGATTGCCCCTCTTCCCCCTGCAGCCCTCTATAGAGACATTGGGGCCTGCTGCTTCCTTGCAGCTTTGCTACAGGATCAACAGCTGATCCAGTGGCCCTCTATAGAGCAGCCAGGACCTGTTGTGCAATTGTATACCTGCTTCCAGACTGATAGTGGACCAGGCAGAAGCTTTGGCACTCCAAGGCAGGCCTCTACAGAGTTGCTGGGCTAAGCTGCACCCTTGCAGGCTTGCACCAGGCTCAACAGCTGATCAGATGGCCACCTGCAGAGCTGCCGGGCCCTGTTGCACCTGTATACACCTACTTTGAGACCAACAACTGATTGGGTGGAAGCTTTTCCTCCTCAAAGCATGCCTCTAGAGAGGTTCTAGGCTCTATGGCATCTTTGAAGACCTGCTCCAGGCTCAAAAGTTAATCCAGTGGCCCTCTACAGAGCTGTCAGGAACTGTGGCACCAGTGTACCCCTTCTCACTGACCAATAGCAGATCACACGCCCCAACAAGAAACTGCTGAGGGCCCCACTACCTAGGCCACAAAGGCACCCACAGAAAACTCCAAGATTGAATACAGTTGAAGAAGTCACATGAAGCTTGCATTACTGCACTAACCCAGATCCAAACTTAAAAAACTTGACTGTCAATATAGAACATTTCTACAGGAAAGAAACTCTCCCTTCAAAAATCATTTTTAAAATTAAAAAAAAGTGACTGTACCAACAGATGCTTAGACATCAACACAGAGATACAAGAAGCATGAAAAATGACTCCCCCCAAAGAAGACAATTCTCCAATACCAGACCCCAAACAACAGAAAATTAACAAGTCACCTGAAGAAGAATCCCAGATGACAATTTTAAGGAAACTCAACATGATGGATGAAAATATTGACAGAAATTACAACAAAGGGGGAAAAAAATCCAGGATATGTACAGGAAATTTGACAAAGAGATAGAAACAACAAAAAAGAACCAAGCAGAAATCCTGAAACTGCAGAATTCATTCTATGAAATTAAAAGTACAACGAAGAGCATGAGCATCAGGCTAGAAGAAGCAAAAGAAAGAATTTCTGAACTAGAAGACAGGCTTTTTGAATTAACACAGTCGGACCAAAAAAAAAAAAAAGTAAAAAGAATTTTAAAAAATGAAGAAAACCTGCAAGACCTTTCTGAAAACCTTAAGCATACAAACATCTGTATTATGGGTGTACTGGAAGGGAAAGAGAAAGGAAAAAGCATTGAAAGCCTATTTAATGAAATAATAGCCAAATACTTCCCAAATATTGGAAGAGATACAGTCTTACAGTTCCAAGACACTCAAAGATCCCCAAACAGATTCAACCCAAAAAGGATCTCCTGAGACACATTATAGCCAAATTGTCAAACGTCAAAGACAAAGAAAGAGTTTGAAAAATGTCAAATCACCTATAAGGGAATCCTCATCAGGCTAGCTGCAGGTTTCTCAACAGAAACCCTAAAGGCTAGGAAAGAGTGGGGTGATATATTCAAAGTGCTAAAAGAAAAAAACTGCCAACCAAGAATACTATATCCAGCAAAACTTTTCTTAAGAAATGAAAGAGAAACAGTATCTTTCTCAGACAAACAAAAACTGTGGGAATGAATCACCACAAGACTGGCCCTTCAACAAATCCTCAAGGGAGTACTACATCTGGAATCAAAGGAGCAATATATATCACCAGAAATACACAAGAAAGAATAAAAACTGCTAGTAGGGGCCAGCCCCATGCCTCACTCGGGAGAGTGCAGTGCTGGTAGCACCAAGGCCATGGTTTCAGATCCTATATAGGGATGGCTGGGGGCTGGCTGAGTGTGGTGCAGACCACACTGAGCCAAGGATTGCAATCCCCTTACCAGTCAAAACAAAAAACAAAAAAAAAACACAACTGCTAGTAGAAGAGATATGCAAATAAGAAAGAGAAAGAAAACATACTTTATCACTACAAAAAAAAAAAAGAAGAAAAAACCAAACAGCAAAGATAAACAATAAAAGGGAAAGAAAACAAAAAAATATATAAAACAACCATAAATAAACTAAAAAAATGGCAGGAATAAGGCAATATCTTTCAATAACAATCCTGAATGTAAATTGATTAAATTCACTACTTACAAGATATAGACTGACTGAATAAATTTTAAAAACTAGACTCAACTATATGCTGCCTGCATGAAACTCACTTCAGCAATAAAGACACACATAGACTAGTAATGAAGGAATGGAAAAAGGTGTTCCATGCAAATGGAAACCAAACATGAGCAGAAGTTGCCATACTTATATCAGATAAAATAGACTGCAAACCAAGAACTATCAAAAGAGAAAAGAAGTACATTATATCATGACAAAAGTATCAATGCAGTATGAAGATACAAGTCATACACACATACACACCCAACATTGGAGCACCCAGACATATAAAGCAAGTCCATTCACAATAGCCACCAAAAGAATAAAATACCTAGGAATAAATTTAACCAAGGAGGTAAAAGATCTCTACAATGAGAACTACAGAACACTGCTGAAAGAAATGAAAGAGAACACCAAAAGATGGAAAGATATTCTCTGTTCACAGATTGGAAGAATTAATATTGTGAAAATGTCCATACTACCCAAAGCAAATTACAGATTCAATGCAATCCCCATCAAAATACCAATGACAATGTTCACAGAAATAGAAAGAAAATCCTAACATTCATATGGAGCAACAAAAGAACCTCAATAGCCAAAGAAATCCTGAGCAAAAATAAATAAATAAATAAGTAAGTAAGTAAGTAAAGCCAGAGGCATTACAGTACCTGACTTCAAACCATACTACAAAGCTATAGTAACCAAGACAGCATGGTACTGGCATAAAAAACAGACACATGTGGCATAAAAAACAGACCAATGGAACATAATAGAAAAACCCAGAAATCAACCCATGTACTTAACAGCCAACTGAGCTTCAACAAAGGTACCAAGAATATACATTAGAGAAAGGACAGCCTCTTCAGCAAATGATGCTGGGAAAACTGGATATCTGTGTGTAGAAGAATAAAACTAGACCCAAACAACTCACCATATACTTAAATCAACTAAAATTGGATAAAAGACTTAAATATAAGACCTGAAACTATACAACTCCTAGAAGAAAACATGAGGAAAACACTTCAGGATGTAGAACTGGGCAAAGACTTTATGAACAAGACTTCAAAAGCACAGGCAACAAAAGGAAAAATAAACAAGTGGGACTATATCAAATTAAAAAGCTTCTGCACAACAAAGAAAACAATCAATAGGGTGAAAAGACAATCTACGGAATGAGAGAAAACATTTGCAAACTCTACATCTGATAAGTGTTTAATATCTGGAGTACAAAAGGAATTCAAACAACTTAACAGTGAAAAAGCAAATAATCCGATTAAAAAATGGGCAAAGGAGCTGAATAGACATTTCTCAAAGAAAACATACAAATGGCCAACAAGCGTATGAAAAAATGCTCAACATCACTAATCATCAGGAAAATGCAAATCAAAATAACATTGAGATATCATCACACCCCAGTTAGACTAATATCCAAAAGACAGAAAATGACAAATGTTGGCAAGGATGCAGAGAAAGGGGAACACTTATTCACCATTGGTGGGACTGTAGATTAGTGCAACCATTGTGGAAAATAGTATGGAGGTTTCTCAAACAACTGCAGACAGAACTACCATATAATCCATCAATCTCATTGCTGGGTATATATACCCAAAGGAATGAAAACCACCGTGTCAAAGGGATATCTGCACTCTTGTATTTATCACAGCTCTATTTACAGTAGCCAAGTTATGGAATCAACCTAAATGTCCATCAACGGATGACTGGATAAGGAAAATGTGGTGTATATACACAATGGAATACTACTCTGCTGTAAAAAAGATGAAATTCTGCCATTTGCAGCTACATGGATGAGCTTGGAGAAAATTATGTTAAGTGAAAAGGCTAGGGACAGAAAGAGAAATACTGTATGTCCTCACTTGTAAATGGGAGAGGGAGGGAGGGAGGGAAGGAAGGAAGGAAGGAAGGAAGGAAGGAAGGAAGGAAGGAAGGAAGGAAGGAAGGAAGGAGTAAAATTTATATACCTTACAATTCACTCATTTAATTGTAGAATTCAATGGTTTTAGTATATTTACAGAGTTGTGTAACCACCACTACCAAAGTCAGTTTTGTAGTCATTAACCTCACCCCCTTCCCTCTCCCAGCCCTAGGCAACCACAAATTTACTTTCTATCTCTATAGATTTGCCTCTTCTGGACATTTCATATAAATAAAAATCATACTATGTGTGTTTTTTATAACTGTCTTCTTTCACTTAGCACGTTTTAAAGTCCATCATGTTGTGTAGCATTTATCAATACTTCATTACCTTTTATTGCTGAATAATATTTCATTGTATGGATATACCATATTTTATTTATCCATTTATCCATTGATATCCATTGATGGGCATTAGGTTGTTTCCACTTTTTGGCTATTATGAATAATGCTGCTATAAAAATCTCCCCTTGCTGCGTGGTAAGAGTTGGTACAAGGCAGCTCCAGTACACTGCTGGTTTTAGGTGTGTCTTTTATAAAGAGCATCTGTTCCAATATTATAATTGTCTGCTCACTTATCTCTATCTTCCTCTGACCTATCAGCTGCACACGGACAAGGAATTTGTTCACCATTGTACTTACAGTTCCTAATATAGTTCCTAGTGCTTGTTACTGCATGGATGAATGACAAACAGCACAGTGGTAAAGAACAAAGGCTTTCTGTGTCACTTAAATCTTAGATATGTCACCTATGTAAATAAAGGAAAGCTACAAAGTTACTTAATCTTTCTAAGATTTAGTTTCTGTAATGATAAAATGTGAACAGTAGCATTTCCTTCAATAGAATTTTGTGAACATTTAGCATTTGTCTGGCACATGCTAAGTATTCATTAACAGAGAGTTATTGTTATCTTCTGGCCAGCCACAAGAAGAAAAAATTAAAAAGTAAAATCTTATAAAAAAAAAAAAAATAGACTGGCTGGTTAGCTAACTTGGGAGTGTGTGGTGCTGACAACACCAAGGTCAAGGGTTCAGATCCCTGTACCAGCCAGAGGCCCAAAATAAATAAATAAATAAATAGTTATTGTTGTTATTAGTGTTAAATAACGTTGATAACTCACCTGACACCCTGAGAAACTAATTCCTTGGACACCATCCCATTCATAACATGTGACTTATTTAGTATCATCCTTGAGTTTATCATCACCTGAGGCTGTTTGATTTAGTCAAACCAAACTCCAAAATCCTACTCCATGATAACAACCTTCCTCCAAGAGCTTGCATAACCAACATTGAGTTTGTTCTTTAAAAAAAAGAAAAAGTCAATTTAGAAGAAAAATACCAGCTAACTGCCATATGCATTTCTCTTCTGATTAATGGGGTAAAATATTTTCAGTTTATTGGAAATATGCTATTTCTTTTGTGACTTTCTCCATGTCTTTCTCCATGTCTTCTGCTCATTTTCTACTAGTATGTTAATCTCTCTTTTAGATTTGCAAGGGCACTTAAAATATTAGGTATATTAATCTTTTTTCCCAGCACGTATTTTGCAACTAATTTTTTCACATTTGTAATTTTCTCTCAGCCTTTTATGGTTTTTAAACATACAGAATTTTTTATTTCGAGGGAGTCAAATATATCAATCTGTTTATTAAAACATTGCAGAAATATGTGATGAAGAAAGTAAGAGTGGGCTGGCCAGTTAGCTCACTTGGGAGAGTGTAGTGCTGATAACACCAGGGTCAAGGTTTCAGATCATTGCACCAGCCAGCTGCAAAAAAATTTTTTTTGATTAATTCTCCATTGTGATCTAGGTTACCATTATCTCTTGCTTACATGACTATCACAACATTCTGTCTTTCGTGTCTAAATCACTGTTCATACCACAACCAGAACACTCGTATTTAAACATTAACTAGATTTTTTTCTAAACATAAACTAGCATACTGGTCAATAATCAATGTGTGCATACTATCCTGCTCCTTGCTCTATTCTCTCTTAGCAATACACGTTGAACTTCTCTGCATTCAAATATTGCATGGGACATACTTATATCTTTTTCTTTTTTAAGTATTCCTTGGACCAAGAAAAATAAAAAATAAAAAATATATAAGTATTCCTCGTTTATCAGAAATTCAAATTTAACTGGGTGTTTTGTACTTTTTTTGCTGAATCTGGCAGCCCTACTTCTATCATTGGTCCAAGAGAGGTGGTTGCTACAGTTCTAGCCTTCTCTCAGCCATGGGAAGGGGTTAAGGAGGTTCAAGGAACATACATCCAATTCTCTTACAACTGGGCAATATCTTGTATGTCACATATTACTTCTGTTCATATCCCATGAACCATAACTTATTACATGGCCACACATAACTTCTAGGGAGGTTGGGAAATGGAGTCTTTACCTGGGCAGGCATGTGGCCAGCTGAAACCCCATTATCATAGAAGAAGGGAAACATGGAATATTGGGAAACAACTAATAGTCTGACATAGATAATAATCCCTCCCTCACTGGATACAGTATTGGAGGAATTGTCACTAGTGGTACCCAACTCACCTCCTCATTCCAACCAAGGGATAGACATGTGACCAAAACTGGGCCCATAAGATACTCCCTCTCTGAAACTGAAAACTTGAGCAAAGTGACACAGAAACCTAACATACCTCACGTTCATTCATCGTGATTGAAGTGACCTGATGAAACCAAATGTTATGGGTTAGTGCTACTTAGATCTCTAGGATTTTTCTGGTTCCTGAGCTTGCCCTTAGTCTGCTCTTCCAGATGCAGATTTTCCTTGGATTCCGTGAGATATTCTGTCTCTTTTTTTCTTAAATTTGTTAGACTTCGTTTGTGTTATTTGCAGTCATAAAAACCTAACTGATGGTCAAGTCTGGATACATTTCAAGATGAGGAGATACAAAACCAGTTACCCACTCCTGAGGATTTTGCCTAAGTACATTTTCACCTCTGCATTACAGTTTTCAAACTTAAGGTAATAAGACAAGATATAACATCAAAGATAGTAGTTTAACAGGCATACCTGGTGAGAAATGGAAATTAAATCTGATTAGGAGAATACTTGCACTTACTCTGTGCCAGGTGCGTTGCTAAATGTTTTACACACATTATCTCATTCAATCTGTCTTGCAACAATAAGAGGCATTATTATTATCCTCATTTAGCAGATAGAGAAATGGGGCTTATAAGAATTAACTGCCTAACATCACATACCTGATAAAAGATGTAGCCAATACTCAAATTTAAGGTTAACTTCATTACTCTACACCACATGCAGACCTGAAAAAATAAACTAAAAAATATCTGCTGTCTGAACAACTTGTTCCATTGAAAATAATTTCTTGACCTTTTATTATGGAAAATTTAGCATGTAAAAATAGAAAGAATAATATAAAATTGCATATACCTATCACCCAGTTCAGTAATTATTTACATCTGCCATTCTTTTATTTAACCAATACTCCCAAATTCACACTTTTTTCTTTTATCCTGTAGTATTTTAAAACCTATATATACCACATTGTGTTTCTCTAATGTATAAGAACTTAAAATAATATATATATATATCTACAGTAACATCATCGTGCCCTCAAATGAATAGTAATTTCTTAATAAAAAGTTCCAGTCTTCTTTCCTTGATTGTCTCAAATGTATCGATTTATGAATGGTCAAATAAAAAATTAAACACAGTACACACGTTACATATGTTAGATGTTTTTAAGTCTCTTTTAATTTATGACACTTGCCCCTTCCCTTTGTTTTCTTCATGCCCTGTGTTTATTCAAAAAATAAGCTGTTTGTCCTGTTGAATTTCTAACATTCTGAATTGGGCTCACATTATCCTCCTGGTGACATTAAATGGTCTTCCATCTCCCATATTTCCTATAAGCTGGTAGTTAGTTCAAGAGGCTTGATTTAATTCAGGTTCAGTTTCAAAAAATGATTTACTCTTTGCAAGACTAGCCCATAGGTGATGTCACAGCTTACTTTTTAAATAAACTGTGTAACTGATTTATGAAATGTGCTGAATCAGTGATTATAATCAGTAAACTGCTTTTTCTTCTTTACTGCCACTTTCAAACAAGCAGATCTCCCTTCTCAGCCCCTGGATGACATTTCAGGCAGATCTCTTAGCTTTAGGATCATTCTCAGAAGTGAGAAGAGTCTCATTTTTAGCTACGAAAAATTCCAGTCCAGGCTAAATTAAACTTTAATTTCTCATCTAATTCAAATTTCCTCTCCTCTCCTTCCTTCTCTGTTTCTCCCCTCTCTCCTATTACAGCTGTAACATGGAGAGGGACCAACCTTGAGGAAATGGTACATGGCTTTTATTTTATTCCATTTACTTGACAGTCTCCATGCTGCCTTCTTGGTCCATGGGAAACGTGGCACATTCTTGCCCAAGCAAATGGTGGCAGTGTAACTTGCTCCCATGACAGCACTCTGTCCTCACCCTGCCACTAGGGGCAACTCCAGTCAGCCTCTAGTCTTCAGGTTTCTCTATACCCCTCAAACTCCAGGGAACCATTGTCAGATTCTCCCCAAACCCCATTTGTCTTCTACTCCTGCAGTAGCACAGGGCAGTCCTACCCATTGCTTTGGCCCGGGAAGTCAAAATCCAGCAGGGGATTCAAAATCCAGCATCTCCTTCTCAGAAGCACCCCTAATTGTCTAAGGGGTCCTCTTACTGCCTTCCTTCAATTACCTCCATCCCATGTAGAAAAGGGAAGAAATGCCACCATGCTCTCTCATCTTGGGAAGTCACCCTAGCGATGCATCTGTCCTAATGAGTCTTTGGCCTTCTCCACTATAGGCTGTTGGGAGTAATGTTTTCTGGCCCAGAAAGAATGTCTGTGTCATGGTAAGGCCTATACACATGTGTTGAGAGTCCCTTTTCAAAATGTGGGGCTACATCTTGCCCATTGTCAGGACTGCTGAAGATTTATCCTAAATTCTTAGGCAACAACAAAATCCTAATCTACATCCACACGAATCTATTCAGATTTATCTTTGACTTCACTTTATCAAGTAGTTTTGCTAAACATACAGGATTTCCTAGTTTATTTTTAAATGAATTACTTAGAAAAACTCAAATTTAAATAATACTCCTCTCCAGGGCAATTTTTTGTGTATCAGGAGAATGTTAGTAAACATTATGCACAAGAGCTAACAAAATCTTGCCTTCCATTCTTACTCAAGAAGACCTGGGTGACCTCCAAATACCAATACATCAAAAACGAGAAAAGGAAAACATTTCCCAAAACAGCAGAAGACAAGGAAGCAGGTCCACAGTGATGTATCAGCTAAATTAAATGTACCCACTTTTTATTTCGTATTTCAGCATTTGTACATAGAACTATGTACTTGTTTGATTCCCATGCTTTATTAGATACATCCTCTAGCCATTTCAATTGATGTGTTAAGGTCTATGCGTATTTTTTTAATTAATGGGTTTAATTACAATTGCTGGGTAGAGAACTGCTTATTCAAGCCTTAAGTAGAACTAGAACTAGGAAATAAAGGGAAGGCTTACTGACTCACTAAAGAGTCAGCTGAGTACATTTTCATTTTGTTCTCAGCCAAAGTAGGAGCAAATGATAAACTAGCCAAGAACTGCATGGTAGTGAATCAGTATGCACAAATGAATGTGGAAAGAAAAAAAGGCCAACTCTGTTACATCAAATTGGGCTCAAATAAAGAGAGTCTTAAAATGTGTGAGATACTTCTAGATGTGACCTGTAATGGGTCAATTGAATCATGTTAAACTTACTCTAGACATAACTGGTTAAATATGCCTGAATCTAAGTATTATATATTCAAAATGTGTGCACCTAGCAGAGCTCCAGGCACACACTAGGATAAATGTTTGTGGAAGAAAGGAAGGAAGGAAGAAGAGAAGGAGAAAGAGAAAAGGGGAAGATGGGAGGAAAAAAGAAGGAAGGGAGGAAAGGGAAATTGTTTTTTATTACTTCATTTCAACAACTAAATAAGCATAAATTGGCTAATGATATTTTCATGGTGTGGTTAAAATGTTGATTTTAGGTCTAATTGTGCAAATAAAATAAAAGTAAGCATTTAATAAAACTCAGGTTATAGTAATAATGAAAAGATGAGAGCACACCATGAGTTTGAAAAAGGAATGTTGAGCATTTGGTTTTTATGTTTTTGTTTTTAACTCTGGCATCAAGAATTAACTTTGTAATATATGTAACATTCCAGAATATCAAGTCATTGATTTGTTTTCTTAGAAACCACATTTTCCAAGTCATTTGAGTTTAAGTACAAATTCATTTAAACACAAGAACACACTAATTAATATAAAGCAGATGTTCCATTAAGAAATACAATGCAGAATGCATGCTTAAGCAAAGCTGGGCTGGCCAGTTTAGCTCATTAGATTAACATGTGGTACTACAACACCAGGGTCAAGAGTTCGGATCCCCATTCCGTCAGATGTCAATAATAATAATAATAATAATAATAATAATTAATTAATAAAGCAAACCTGATGAAATAGAATTTCAGGACAAGACAATACATTAGTCATTCTTCCCAATTAGGAGTCATGCACAGATTTCAAAACTATTCATTGTCTACATCTGAGTCTCACGTACAAATGCTACAGAGAGGGTCATAGCCATGGTCCTGTGGGGCTCACCTAGAGGATGCATCCCTCAAACTTCCCTCATGGAACCATTGTCCGACCTGCTGTGCATCTGACATGTGGTGTTATCATCCTTCCCTCATTTCACTCTCTTGGAGAAATTTATAAGGACATAAAGGGAGACATTGCAAAATTGCCTCATGGCCAAATTAACACTTCCCTTCAGGGTGTTCCTTTGGTACTTAATACGACCCTCTAGTTCTTCACTTACCACATTGATCATTGTAATTTCTTGACCTTAGAATACAGACTCCATATAAGTAGAGTTCATACTCATTTTGGAATCCTCATTGAACACTCTTTCTTCTGTGCCTACACTGGTCAAGGACTGTGTTAGACATTACATTTAGAATTGAACAAAATAGATGTGGTCCTTGAATTTTGGAGGGGTGCCATCTTCTGATGAAGAGTCATTGCCTAAATCATCAGGAAAAATAGGAGATTGCAAATTGTGTTAGGAAGGAAGAAACCAGGGTTCCAGGGGCCAGAACATCAGGAGAGGCAGAAGTGAACTGAGGGTTTAGCAAAGCTTCTCTGAGGAACAAACATTTAACTTGAGATCCACGACTAGGAGTTATTCAGGTTATTTGAGCTTGAGTGAGAAAAGAAATGTGCCTACCAGATGAGACAGTGTGTGGAAAGCCGGGGGCCACTGGGCGTGAAATGAACTGGGTATGGGAGAAGATCAGGGGTCCAGATGCTGTGGGGCCCTAGAGGACACATGAAGGATTTTACATTTTATCCTAAGTGAAAACCATCAAAGCTTTCAATCAGGCCATTGTTGTGATTTGTGTACCATGCCTTGTGTTTACTGGCCAGTATTGAATATTTACAAATAATTGAACATAAGCAATGAATGAATGACACAGTTTATGCCATTTCCTGGTTTTACCAACCTCAGGCAATTAGATTCATTTGATATAGCTTGTTCTTACAGAACATGTAGTAGAAATTTGTTGATTTTTAGTCACTCACCATTCAGTTTTGCTTTCTACCAATCCCCCATTTTATTTTCGGTCATACACTGTGATTAATTTCATGGGTCAAGTTGACTGGGTGAAGGGATACGCAGACAGCAGGTGAAACATTACTTCTGGGTGTGTCTGTGCAGGTGTTTCTGGAAGAGGTTAGCATTTGAGTCAGTGGACTGAGTAAGGAAGATCCACCCTCACTAGTGTGGGTGGGCATCAACCAATATGTTCAGAGCCCAAATAAAACAAAAAGGAAGAAGAAGGGTAAATTCGCTCTCTCTTCTTAAGCTGGAGCATCCAACCTTTCCTGTCCTTGAACATCGGAGCTCCTGATTCTCGGGCCTTTGGACTCAGGGCCCCTCTACTCTTAGGCCTTTGGTCTTGGACTGAATTACATCCCTGGGACTCTAATCTTCCCCTGCCTTTCTGTCTTGGAGCTGGCCATAAAGAAGTCCTCTGATTTACCTTGTCTGATTGTAGGTGATAAGAGTTCCATTTCACAAGGGTCCCTGCCCCATACCCAAGAGGAAGAAATGCTGCACAGAGAGGCCAAAAGGATCTGAATAGACAGGCCTTGTTGGCTTTCCCCACCCAGTCTATTAGTACTAAATCATACTCTTTTTGTCCGATCACATTTCTACATGGTTGTCCCTGCTTCAATCATGCCTACGTAATGAGGCTTCCATAAAAAACCAACAAGTTTGGGTTTGGGGAGCTTCCAGATAGCAGAACACATGGAGGTACCTGGAGACTGGAACACCTGGGGAGGGCATGGAAGCTCTCCATACCTTGCCCTATGCATCTCGTCATCTGTATTCTTTGTAATATCCTTTATAATAAGCAAGTATATGTAAGTTAGTGTTTCTCTGAGTTCTGTGAGCCTCTCTAGCAAATTAATCAAACTCAAGGAGGGGGTTGCAGGAAACATGATTTAGCCAGTCAGAAGCACAGGTAAAACAACCTGAGGCTTGCAATTGGCATTGGGAGGGGGCAGTCTTGGGGACTTAGCCCTTAATCTGTGGGATTTGATGCTATCTCCAGGTAAATAGTGTTGAAATTGAATTGGAGGATACACAGCTGGTGTCCACTGCAGAACTACTTAGTGCATGGCAGTGGGGGACAGGCATGGAAGACCCACATATTTGGTCACAGACGTCTGTCTTCTGTCTTGGTTGTTGATTGTGCTGTGAGATCAGAGGAAAAACAGTTAGTTTTTCCTACTCAACTTCCTTTCCATAAAATCTAGTACAGGGCTGTGTATGGCACACCCTCAGTGAGTACTGCTGATACTAATAGCCATGGCAGTGTTGCTTGTTTCCTAATATAATGTCAGTTCCTACCTTCTAAGTTGGCATGACTTAGGTCCACCTTCGCAAATGAGTGGGTTCTGTAAATAGTTACTTTTCTGTAGACCCAGTGTCTGTGATGCCCGTAGTGGATTCATTATAACACTTGGCAGGAGTTCCATGAAGTCTCACCACACCTCTTCCTGGAAGACTAGAGACTCTCCACTAACTCCCAAGTTGCTGGTTAGGGTACAACTCTAAAAAGATGAATCATTCTCAAGCATGATGTTAGTTTCCAGCTAACTTGAAGCATCACTATTTTGGGGAGGGAGGTGAGCACCTGGCCAGTATGGGGATCTGAACCCCTGACCTTGGTGTGAAGCATCATTTCTGCATGAAAAACCTTGCTGCCATGCTATACCTGTAAACTAGACCCCCTTATACATCAGCATAGGAGGCAATTATAAGTCTGCCTCTCTCCTTTGACACCAACTTGGACCATTGGCCAGTATCTTGGGGGTCAGAGCCACAGCTACACCATCTTCCTGAGCCTGGCTCTAGCCTCCACTTTTTCCCCACAAGCCAGACACTGAGGTCCTGCCTGCCTTGAGGCCGACCTGCTAGAATATGACATCTGTCCTTTTCCTCAGTTATTAATGTACCAATTAAATACAATTTTTATTGATTTGAGCTTTTAAGCAAATAAAATTTGTTTTGCTTCTTTGAAAGCTCCATCTTAGACTAGGTCAGAAAATGGTGATGTCACAAATCTTTCCTATAAAAGGAAGTGGGACTTGATTCTGTCCTATCCAATCTCTCCACCTGACTTACTCTTCTAGTTTTTCAATCCAAGTTACATACTTCTTTAAAATCATTTTGGCAATGTGAAGTAAGTATCTCTTTTAAAATTTAAACAAGAAAAAAATCAAGTCTGATATCTCAGTGGATTTTCATATTTTAGGTCAACATACTTGTATTTCTTCAAATTCAGATACGTGGTAATACTGGGGCATTTAGTTTACAAAACAGGCCATTCAGTAAGACAGTAATGTGGACAGAAAGTCCTGGAGAACATAGCAACATAGAACATAGCAAGTGATTTTTGCCAAGCTCACTCCAGGCACCCAAACACAGCCCAGTTCTGCACTGGAAGAGAAAAGCATGATAACAATTCCCAACCCTGTGCCTTCTTTTTATGGTCTTATGCACAAAATTATACTCCCAGTCGCTGCTCTTCGCTCTTCTTCCCCAACCCGTGCACCTCCAGGATATAACTATACTGTTTGATCTCATTTGTCTAGAAATATATCCGGCACATTCCAAAATTCTGAGAAAGGAAATCAAACCACTGTTTCTTTAGAAAATGCTATTCTAAACGCTGATGTATTAAAGAGAGAGAGAGAGAGAGAAGAAAAACAAAAACAGAAAGAAAATGTTACTCTCTGTTGTTACTTGGAAGAAATTATTACAAGCTCAAAGTGTTTCTGTAATGTATCTTAGAAAAGAAATAAACACATTAAGTTGCACACTGGGAAGCTTTTCAGACAGAATATTATCACGGCAAATCACTAGTCATGTTTTATTGCCTTGACAGAACAAATAAATATGAAATATTTGTTCCCATAAAAGCACAACCTTGATTGCGAGAATTCTGAAATTTGACTTGGTTGCTAGTGGAAAGATTCTGACCACTAACCTCTGAACTTTTTTCATACTCAGGGTTGAAGTCTCAACCTTAAAAGTAGAAAAAATAGCACATTTTTGAGTTCTAGAAATTGGAAAGTGTATTCAAATGCATGAAATGGTGAATGATGGTTTTTAAAAAGCAAATTTTGGAAAATTGATAAAACCCTTTCTATGGCTGTTTTACTATCTGTCATTTATTGCTATGTAGGCTTTAAGTGTATATGGCCCTGACAAGTGTTCCAATTCACTATTCCCATAGAGAGGGAATGCTTCTCAAGGATAGAGTATGACATACACATTGCCCAGCACTCTCTGCAGAGCCTTCTGTCACACATACATAAAAATGTGTATCCTTAGCTGGAGGGGGAAATTAATTTTCTATACTGATAAAAATTTTGCAACATACTATAAAAATTCATGAAACACCACTGTGCTATGCGCCCAGGTGCAGAACTACTGCCTTAGGTCTGGCTTGAAAAAAACGACTTACCCTGGCTAAGTTCCCCTAGCTACCCCTGGCTAATAAGGAACCCGTATCTGTGGCTGAGGGTCTTGGCTGATCAGCGTAGGTCAGTATTTTCAACATGCTTCACAAACAAGAGATGAGTTTAGTAGTACGAGAGTACTTCAAAATGTTTGTGGGGAAATAGGATTGAAAGATATTAAGAATCTTTTCATGAACTTTTTGAAGTACCCTTGTATATGGACACAGCTATCGTTAAAATTGAATTATATGATTCCTTTTCCAATTTTCTTTAATCCTTCTCATTGTGTCAAGGAGAAAATTTCAGTTTGGTACTGCTAAGTTTTTATTCCCTTTCTTCTTAAGACTGGCAGAGAAAGAGAGAGCAGGGAGACCACAGGCTCAGAGCTTTCCATAGGCAATCCTATCTTCTTAGGATTTAACAGCATTCTTTTTCTTTTCTTGTGATTACATTTACGATTAGCTCCTACCGGTTGTGTAGCATAGTAGTGAAACACATGGCAGCTTCTTTCCCCCAAAGCTAGGGGAGACAGAGAGAGACAGAGAAAGAGACAGAACCCATGATGGAAGCCAGATTTTTTTTATCACTTCATCTCAAAGCGACATTCTATCATCCTACCATATTCTATTTGTTAGAAGCAAGTCACTAAACCCAGCCAACGCTCAGAAGAGGGAGATCACAGGGCTGGCCAGTTAGTTCAGTTGATTAGAGTATGGTGCTGATAAAACCAAGGTCCAGGGTTCAATCCCTGTACTGGCCAGCCACCAAAAAACAAAACAAATCAATTAAAAAAAAAAAAAAGCAGAGGGATTACACAAGGGTATGAATACCAGGAGGCAGGGATCACTTGGGCTGTCTTAGAGGTGCCTACCACAGGGGTATATTGCAGTTGCCCATCCTCCTTCTTTTCCCCAGTGGATAATATGCTCCATGGGGGCAGAGAAGGTGCTCTGTTTATGTGGTATTCCTAGCACCAGTCTCAATGCATGAAACTTAAAGCTGCTCAATTAATAGTTGTTTGAAGGAAACAAGAAAAGAAGAAAGGAGGGAAGGAAGGAATCAAAGTGAGAAGTCCAGAGCTTTCTGCTAATCCCCAGTGACCACGGGATGGTTCTTCAGGGAAGGAAAACTCACTCTAAGAAGGATTCTGGGGAGTAGAGCCAGTACTTCTGTCTCTTCCCTGGTCCTGAGCAAGTCTTCCAGGGAAATGGAAGCCACTCTGTGAAGAGTCAACACCCACCATCCTGCTCCCAGGATAACTGCTGTGGATGATAAACAGTTGAGCTATAAAACAGCACAATGAGTCACCCATGGAGGGCCAGTCCTGGTTGGAGTCCTTAATAGCACATACACAGGCTCTGTGGAAGGAGCTATGGTCATTGAAGGATAGACCAGGGAGAACTCTGAAGCACTTTCCTCTGCTCGCAGAGTGCAATGAGAAGCTACACTGAATGTGTACAGGCTGCTTTGCTATTTAACATTATAAAGATGTTACTTAGTTATAATTTTTTGTGAGCATAATTTTAATGGTTCTATAATATTTAATCCAACAGATGTACCATAAGCTGTTCCACCATTACTCTGCTGTTGCATTTTCGGGTTGTGTTTGTGTATACGATCCAACTGCCCCCAGAACTTATGTATAAACTTTCATTCCCAGTGTATGGCAGTGCCTGTTACCATACATTTGCTGAGACAAGGTTTTAGCTCTCTTTATAAAGTGGCCAATCTGGTAGCTGAAAAATAACCACTTACTATTGTTTTGATTACACCTTGTAGTCATTAATGCTCCCCACCAAACATCTCTTTCTGCCTCCATTCATATAATTGAATTGAATGTCATGGCCCTTGAGGTTAGGTGGGGTCAGGCAACCTGTTCTGGTCATTGAGTTGTGAACAATAATGATATGTATCATTTCCAGGCTGAGTATTCCTTAGCCAGTGCAAGACCCTACAGAGTTCTCTTTCCCTTCTGCTATTGGTTTTACCAACAATGTTTCAAAAAGTGGCCCATGTCCCATAATTGATTCAAGTGGACATGCCATGTTATTCAAGTTTATGATACAACATGAAACAAAGCCTTCAGCTAAGCCATGATGGATATGAGCAAAAAATAAAACTTTGTTGTTTTAAGCCACTGAGATTTGGGATTGAGTGTTATAGCAACATTACCTAGATCATCCTGACTGATACATTAAACATCTTTGATCACTATTGAGATTGAACACATTTTCCTATGTTTATTGACTATATGAACTTCCCTTTTTGTGAATTTTCTGCTCATGTCCATGCTTGTTAACTTTTTAAGCTTATGACACTCAATTATACATTTGTCAAGGCTGGACCTGATTGCCACTGAGATAAGAGAGATAGATGAAGTCTGTGAACTATGATGTGAAGTTCAGGTCTACCACAATAGACTCTAATGCCCCAGGGCTAGATTTCTCAAGTGGGGATTTATGGAATCTATTCTCAAAGGTCTGCAAATCCTTTACCAGAGAGTATTTTTTTTAACTTTTTAATTTAATTTAATTTAATTTAATTTTTTGCAGCTGGCCAGTACAGGGATCAAACCCTGGATCTTAGTGTTAATGACACCATGCTCAAACCAACTGAGCTAACCAGCCAGCCCTATAGAGCTTATTTTTAAGTCATGTGCTTTATTCCAATAATAGCATCAAAAATTAATATAAGCATATTCTGGATCATTTGGATGGCCACTTTATAATTGAGGGATGCTATTTACATTTATGATCCAAATGGTTTCTTATGGATGCCAAGTACCACTACTTTTATTCACACAGATTAATAAGAAAAGAATAAATGTGAACCTAATACATAAATTGTTTTTGCACCAACTGAGGGACAAATGCTATTTAAGCATATTGTCCATGTAAGATCAGAGATTTCACAACAGAAAAACTAAAGAAAATTGTGGGAGCATTGAATCATCTCCCAGCCTACATCAGTGCAAGCAGACTCAAATCAAGATCACAGTACTCAGCACCATTTTTATGGTGTCGCTTGTCTCAGTTATGGTCTTTTGTTTGCAAGCAACAGAAGCAGATTCTGGCTAACTCAAGCAATAAAGGACTGATTGGAATGATACAAGAAATGCAGAATTTAAGAAAAAAAAAAAAAGAACAAACCAGTTTCAGAAAGAACGCGACTAGGGGATCTCCAGAGACCTCAGTACCAGGAATTCTTGGATGAGTACATTTTGGAGGCTGCCAGAAAAATGACTCAGCTCCAGTCCTCTCTGTGTGTTTTTATGTTCTGGATTCAAATTCCCAGCTCCATTTGGGTCATATGCTCTTCATTTGGCTGAAGTGAAGAGTAGGACATTACGAACCTCAAAATGCTCAAGATATCTAGATGCTTGATGGAATAAAAAAGGTTATATATTCCCCATATATGTGTGAGATATCAAGGGCCATTCCGAGAGGGCATAAGGGATATTTAATCCTTCCTGGACAGAAGAATGAATGGAACCTCTTCCTTATAAAGGCCTTTTCTTATAAAAGAAAGTAGACTAATGAATATCCAGAGAGGCATTCAGGAAGAACAGAAATTGTAAAGGAACAACCTGCAGCCTACGGAGAATGTAAAAGAAGGAAGCACTCTTCCATGAAAAGACAGGAGGAAGAAAAGGGGCAGGCATAGAGTTGGTTCTGGCTGTATGGGGTTGTGTCTTAGAGTCACATTCAAAGAAACAACTGTCGTGCAGAAAAATACAATCCAATGGAATTTAAATCTTTGCTTAGTCTCTTGGTAAAATATTGAACTTGGAGTATTTTTTAATATACAACAAAACTCTTTGAAATACACTTTAGAGTGTAGACACCTCTCTCACTACCAAGCTCTCTTGTGTACTCTGCAATAGCTTCCCCCCAAGTCACTTTCTTCACTGTCTCCCATTATTTCAGAAAACTCAGCATCTTCCTCATTTGTGCCTCTGTTCATTTTTATGGATATCAACTGGGCCTCTCTGGATTTTTTACTTTTCTTTTTATTTTGTTCTATTACCTGGATCTTACACAACAGAGAAATACCCAGGAAATCATCCAGAAACTAACACAGGGGGCCTAGATAATGGCTGAGATTCATAACTCAATCATTTCCTTATAACACTGATTGTATGTCACCAGTATATTTCATTTTCATTGAATTCTAAATATTTTGTAATTTCCCTTGGGACTTCCTTTTTCACCCATGGATTATTTAGAAGCGTGTTGTTTAATTTCCAAATGTTTAAGGATTTTTCAGTTATCTTTCTGTTATCAATGTCTAGTTCATTTCTGCTGTTGCTCAAAAGCATATTTTTGTATTCTACTCTTTTGGGGTAGAGTGCTCGACAAATGTCAGTTAGGTCCAGTTAGTTGATCTTTAATTAATGACAGTCAAGTCATATTATACCCCACATGAGTATACTTCCCATTCCTCCCTCCCATCTTTAGTGTAACTGTTCTGCTACATTTTACTTTACCTATGCTAGATACACATACTACAGTGATACTATTTTTGCTTTAATAAATTACATATCTTTTTAAAGCAATTAGAATTTTAAAAATAGTTTTATATTTACCTTTCATTTATGCCATTTATAGCACTCTATTTTTTTCTACAGATTCAAGTTTCTGTCTGATATAATATTGCTTCTGGCTGAAGAGATTCTTTTAACATTTTTAGAAATGCAGGTCTACTTGGAATTCATTCTCTCATTTTTTTGTCTTTTGGAAAATGTCCTTATGTGTCCTTCATATTTGAAAGATATTGACAGTTTTATTCTTTCAGTACATTAAAGATGTCACTCTATTGTCTTCTGACTTGTATAGTTTTCGACAAGAACACCTCAGTAATTCTTATATTTGCATTTCTGTAATGTGTCTTTTTTCTCTGGCTGCTTTCAAGATTTCCCTTTATCCTTGGTTTTTAGTGGTTTGAGTATATGTGTCTAGGTGTTGGTTTTGTTTTGTTTGTGGAACAGCTGTTTCTTAAAGCAGGGCTTTTCAAACTTTAATGTACATATGAATCTCCCAGAATCTTGTTAAAATACAGATTTGATTCAATAGATCTGTAGTTAGGCCTGAGTTTCTACATTTCAAACAAGCTATCAGGTAAAAGCTATATAGGTAAGGCTTAAAGAACACTATCAAACTTAGGAAAGGTGAGCAATTTAACTGCCATCAATTTCTGATTTCTTGTCTGTCAGTGGTCAAGTTCATCCCATGGAATGTTAATACTACATATATTTTGGGGTTGTATTACCAGCCCCTTCAGTCAGCCACTGAGGGAGCCTAGCCTTTCTGGATCTGTGTGCAAAAAGTGTTCCCACAGCATGAAGGCAAGAGCTTAGGAGGCTGAAGCAACACTTGCTTTTAGAAAATGAGAAAATGATAGTGGCAGCCAAGGGAACATCCCAAGTCAGAAGTGGGGTAAACAGTAAGGAACGCCTAGAGGAGAAGGTGAAGTGAACCTGCATAGTCACATAAACTGAGTCCGGTATGAAGGGAATACCTTTTAAGGGCATGATCTGGAAGTGGCATACAACACGTCCATTCACATCCCACTGGCAAAAAGCTAGTTGCATGGCCACACTTGGTTGCAAGAAAGACTGGAAAGTGTTGGCTTTAGGTGGGAAGCATGTTCTTATCCAACTTCACTAATTGTTACAAAATGTATATTTAAATCCCTGTAAATTATTATTATTAATCTAACAAATTTGGGGAAATTTTAAAATGATACTACCAATTGTTGCCAAGGGTTTGGAAGACCAGCATTCTTGTACACTTCTAGTGGACAAACAGATATTTTCTGGAAGGCAATTTGGTACTATGTAATAAATTATTAATTTTTTTTTTTTTTGGCAGCCAGCCAGTACAGGGATTGAATCCTCGACTTTAGTGTTATCAGCACCTTACTCTTACCAACTGAACTAACTGGCCAGCCCCAGGCAGTGAATTACTGAGGTGTGTGTAGTATCTCGGCAGAAGCAGTTTCTTACATCTAGGTCTCCATCTTTTCTCCTATGTGATACTTCCTTAGTCACAGCTGACCAGACCAGAGATGGGCCCTTAGTCTGAAGGCAGCCAATAGCCAAAGCTTACTATGTAGAAACAAAACTTGAAATGCTTAAATACTACGCAAGCATTGGCACTGTGTGAAAGTCATGTGTAAAAGTTTCACCCAGTTGAAATAAAGTAAATTAATTAAACCATCTCTCTTAGAGAGGTTGGATGCAAGGTATACAGAAGAGTCCATAGTTAGGGGCTGGCCAGTTACTCAGTTAGTTAGAGCATGGTGCTGGTAACACCAAGGTCCAGGGTTCGGTCCCTGTACTGGCCAGCTGCCAAAGAAAAAAAAGAAGAGTTGCAAATGCAAAAATCAAAAAACCACAGAGAGGAAACAATAAGCTAAAGCCATGAGGCAGTAGAACCCACGAAGCAGGAGAAGCTGTGAGCAAGCAGGAGCCATGCAATGGAGAGAGGATAGAAGTCAGTCAGTAGAGGCAGAAGCAGCAGAACTTATAACACATAATTATGTACTATGTGTATTGTGTGTTATGTATTATATATAATGGCAGCTAACTAAAGTAGGGGAGCTGCAGACAATGCCATAGATGCTGTGAACCTTGAATGACATTCCAATTTCTATACTTTGAGATATTATCTTATTTTTCCATGGACTCTTATAATAGATATGCAACATTCAAGAAAAAAGAATGTGTTTCTCTTGTTTACAAAGTAATAATGCACTTTGGATCCCCGTACCAGCAACCGCCAAAAACAAACAAAACAAAACAAAAAAAGTGATAATGTCCAACCAACTTACATACTGCATCTATTAATAAAAAAAAATTTACAAACATTTTGACCCAGCAATTACACTTCTAGGGATTTATCCTAGGAAAATAATTTTGATGATGCTTAAAGGTATTTATTTTATTGGTGTTGATGACAGAAGAAACTGGAAACAATTTAATGTTCAAAATAGGGGACTGTAAAATATCTTTTCTGTAACTATACAGTGAAATATTATGCAGCCATTTAAAAAGATGCAGCAAAGAAATTTTTAATGACATAAAAAATAGTCACAATATATCGTTACATAAAATAAATAATGTATCCAGTATGTAGGCTTGATCTGAAAAGTTCAGAGACTTAAAGGATGAGGACTCCTTAGAGGAACAAACAATGCAATTTTTAATACAAAAAATTCCTAAGAAAAAATACTGTTGTCCTTTTATATTAATTTTTTACTGAGATATAGTTCACTTAGCATAAAATTTACCCTTTTAAAGTGTGCAATTAAGCGGTTTTTAGGATATTCACAAAATTCTGCCACCATCACCACTATCTAATTCCAGAAAATTTTCACTACGCCTAAAAGAAACCCTATACCCATTAGCAGTCATTCCCCACTGCCTCCTCTGGAAATCACTAAGTGCTTTCTGTCTCCATAATTGGCCTATTGTACAAATTTTATGTAAATGGAATCGTACAATATGGGGCCTTTTGGGTCTGGCTTCTTTCACTTAGCATAATGTTTTCAAGGTTCGTCCACACGAAAGAATGAATAAATATTCCATTTTATGGCTGAAGAATATTCTATTGTATGGATATACCACATTTTGTTTATCCTTTCATCAGCTGATGGATATTTGGGTGGTTTCCACTTTTGGCTATTGTAAATAATGCTGCCATGAACATGTAATGTTTGTATGTGGACATAAGTCCAATTCTCTCTGCTCAGTTAGCTAATAATTGGACAGAGATTTCCTTAATGCCTGGAACCACTAAGCCTCTTAGTGTTTGCCAAAGGGCTCCATGTACATGTTGAGACATACTTATAACATTCAGCCAGGCAGTTTTTAATGCTGCTTTAGCCTTCACTTTCTGTTAGTGTAGGGCCTCAAGATTAGCCAGAGGTGAGAGTTTAGGGTCTTCTCAATTCTTTCCTGAGCTTGTGCACAGCCCTGGACATGTACACAATTCTATTCATGTGTATGGCTTTCTAGATTCCCAGGTGCGGGGGCGCACCTGGGGTCCTCTCGCAGACCCAGAAGGAGAAGGAGCCGACAGGATTACCCCCGGTGTTGGGACCGAGGGATCTCGGCGAAAAGCGAGCCTGCTGCCCGCTAACCCAGCCCCATGAAAGAGACACTCAGACACGGCAGGGGTTCTGTCAGGGCAGTTCCACTTTATTGCCATTACACTGCAATTTATACAAGCAAGCAAGTAGGGGCTTTCCATGAACTAACCAATCAATTAAAGGATCATGCGGGCATGCATTTTGTACTAACATGCTGAGCATAGCGATCACACAGGGTTCATGAGTGCAGAAATACTGGAGGACCAATAAAACCTTTTGGAGCTATCTTGGGTTACGCCTCCCCTACTTCCTGCAGGCGCCATCTTCATCCTCCACCCATAGGCACCATGTGGCTCACAGATGATGTTTGCTCCTAAAAATGGGCCCAACACCCAGGAATACATCAGAGGATTTCAAAGCCCCATATGGACACCTTATTTCTTGGCTTTTCTTTTTAAGCTTTTTGTTAGCCTATTGTTTGCCACAAAGGTATTCCACCACCTCAGGCAGCCACAAAGTTAAACATTTGTCTCTGATTCATTTTAACAAACACCCCTGGAGAAAAGGTTGTTTATACTGCATGAGCTTCAACTCAAGTAAATTAAAGACAACCTTGCAAACAGTGTCTTCCAGGGAACCATGAGACAGGTTAAACAATGACTGTTCTCTGGGAATGCAGCTTTGAGGGAAATCCAGCATCATTCTGCCTCTCCAGTGATTGTCAGGCTGCTGGTTTCTTATGTGATCATGGGCTGTTGGTTTTCAAAGCCACCTCAGAGCTGCAGAAAGGGGGGATGGAAATAAGACAAGTTAGAATAGTACAAAGCTCACTTTTACTGAGATTTAACCATTTTTCTTGAAAAAACATTTCCCAGATTGCTGCACACCTTTGGTTATTTTCCAGACTTTGGAAAAAGTTGATTCTAACAATTTTTGAATCATTCTCATTGTTTTTATGGAAGAGACGATTTTGGGGGGTCCTTACTCCACCATGTCACTAATGTCACCTTATAACAAACTTTGATACAAGTGTAACCAACAATTTTGTAGATTAGCAGTATTGCAGTACATCTCACCAGTTATCTAGTTTTCAAGTCATGTTAAATTATACTTATTTTCCTGGAGCTGGCTGGTTAACTCAGTTGGTTAGAGCATGGTACTGATAACACCAAGGTCCAGAGTTTGATTCCTGTACTGGCCAGCTGCCAAAACACACACACACCACACACACACACACACAAATACTTTATACACATACTTATTTTTCTGCCCCTTTCTTTCTTCCAATCTTCTTTACTGTCCCTTCTTTCGATCCAATCATCTTGGAAGAATTTACTGCTTCCACCTGCTGGTCGGATCGCCTCAGAAGATGCCAAGCCATTCTGGCTGAGAGGATCCGAGAGATTCAACTGTTCCATAGGCATTAAAATTAGAAGATCCTGGAGGATCACAAGCCAAGTAGTTCTAAGCCAAGTAGTTCTTGGGTTGCCAGATTAGCAAATACAAATGCAGGGCACCAGGTAAATCTGAATTTCAGATAAGCAACAACAATGACAAAATGTTCAGTGTAAATACATCCCAAATATTTTTGTTGTTGTTTATCAGAAATTCAAATCTAGTTGGATGTCCTATATTTTATCTGGAAACCCCATTTTAAGTGAGTTATAAACAAACAAACAAACAAAAATCATGTAAAGGCATTCTCAGATGGCTTGATGGGGGTACTTTTTTGTCTTTACTTTTAAACTACTGTTGAAGCCCTTTTCTAGTCTATGAGAAATAACCATTTTGATTAATGTAGGTTTAGTTCTTTTGTGGAAAGATATGCCCGTTTGTCTTGGTGGCAATCCTATCCATATTTCTCATACTTTCAACAATTACATTTAAGATGGTCTGCTTATAAATAGTAATTGAGGCTAATGGTTTGTGGAATTTTAGGTCCAGTTCAGCTCCTAGAAAAATACAAATATAGAACAAATATTCTCATAGAAGGCCTCTAGAAAACTAGAACATCCAAATCAAGAATATAAGCCAAATCAGTAAAGTCAAAGACTTGCAAATAGATAGATAGATAGACAGATGGATTGATAGATGGATGGATGGATAGATGAGGTTAGGTAATTAAATACCATGACACAGTTCATTTCATAATAGAGAATTTATTATTCATTAGCAGCAATCAGTTACCAAATTGACTCATAAAGAAGGTTGGTAGTTTGGAATCTAGTTGTCATCAAGGAAGACATGAGCTCAAGAAAGTCTCAGATAAAAATAATCTCTCAAAATATGTGTTGTGAAGTATGCAAAAGTATCAAAACACCCTCCAGCACAAATAAAACTATGAGACTCTTTTAGGGCCTCAGAGGCAGCTTCTTGGCCCCAGTTACACACAATCCTATTACTTGATCATTCAAAAAGTAATTTCAAAGTTCTCTTAAGAAGTTGGGACCCATGGCATGTCATAATTCATACGCTATTTCTAACCCTAATTGCTTTTCATGTTTCTTCATTAATCATATATTGATCACCTACTAAGCATAAAGCATTGTACTGTCACCTGATCTTTTTAGAACACATTTCTCTTTGGGCATCAGTCAATTGTTTTGCCTTACAGCTACAATAGTCACCTCTGAACCTGACAGCAAGCCCTTGAAGAAACCAATTTCATCTGTCAATTGTTTTCTTTCTTGTTACTCTCACCACAGCCCAGGCACCCCCATGACACTCTGTGTTTCTCTCTGGCTTCTCTTTGCAACGGTGCCCCAGTCCACTGTCAGGAGACGAGCACTATCATGAGGGAATCTGGTTTGCATCGGCAGAGAGGAGTGTGCCCTGACCCCCCGTCCCAGCTGCTGTCCAGGAGCATTTAGTCACCCACAGAACATTGCTTCGTGCAGGACTAAACCATGAGGAAGTAACATTTCATCACCCCGCCTAACAACTCAAGCACAAGACTTCCTTTTACTAATAGTCTAACCAGAGATCTTTCCCCAGCTGCTCGGTGTCCTGAGTGTAAGCCCTAAATGGAAAAGAAAGACAGCATTAAATGTCCATAAAATGGAGCCCACTTCCTCACTTTCGCCAGCTGCTCTGAGCAGCAGGAGCCACTCTGCACAGGAGAGAAACTGTGAGCTCTGAAGAGCTGAAAAGTCCACTCACTCAAAATACAAAGATTCTTAGACAGGCCACCAACCCCCTCACACCATCACCACCACCTGGCCTCCCCTTGACCAGATTTCCTGGGACTGCCACTTCCAAGGTCTTTTAATGGGGCTAAGGCTGGGCAGTGGTAACAGTTTAATCTTCTTGTTTGGGATCCATGTGTTGTAGCTCGACATACAACACATGGGAAGAACATTTAAAAAAAAAAAAAAAACATGTGGGAGGTAGTAAGCGTAGAGATTAGGAGATTTGGGGACCAGACTGCTTGTGGTCATACCACATAGACTTTATAAGTCTATCTGCTCAAAATCACCTCCTTCTGGAGGCCTGCCATGACTACTCATTTAAAATAAGTTTTCCTACTATCCCCATCACTCTCTAGGCCACTCTCTTGTTTTATTATCCTCCGAGTACTTATCAATTCCTGGAAAAGCATCTCTACTTAAAATCTAGATGTTAACCTTCTTATCTCCTCAGTAGAATATAAGCTCCCTGAGAGCAGGGCTTTCTCTGTCAGAATATATAATGGTGGCTGGCACCTAGTTGAGAGTCAACAAACATTTCTGCATAAATGAATATACTGTGAATAATGGAAGAATATGAGTCTCAATGTAAGTGGGTGGAAGGAGAGACAAAAGAGGGGTAGAGAAAGAGACTATCTTATTTAATCTTCATTCCCCTGTTGAAGTTCCACTATTCCAATAAAGGGAGCAGCCACCAAACTGAAAGAGAAACAAAAGAAGCTAATTCTTGGCTTTTGTGCTTTGTGGTAATTTAAGGGATTTTCAAGGATAATTTTGACAAATGCGATTTTTTTTGCCTTAGGCACTGGCATTAGAAACTTAACACCCTATCTGAGACGTGGTTTCTAACACTCATAAAAAGGTTGGCCTACAGAGGGTGCTAGTTCACTTCCAAAAACTAAAGTAAGTGATCAAGCTTTCGCTGGGTCCTGGAAAGAGTTTCCAACGCAAGGAAGGAAGTGGCCTGGTAACAATGAATGAAACTTTCAAATGGCCACATTTTGCTCCATAACCAACGTTTAGGAAAAGAAGAAAGCAATCTGTGAAAATGCCAGAAGCATTCAAAGACCTCTCCCAAGGAAAGGAAGTGGCATCGTTTTTCAAATGCAAAGAAGCTCAGCTAAGAGAAGCATCCAGAAGTGGAGAAGGGCTGAATGTGCCGTTAGAGGGAAGACAGGCTGGGAGAAGCTGCACGTCCTTCGGGGAGGGGAGACTGGTGGGCCCCTGCCACACTCCACCCCACCCTTCCTGCTGGGACATGAGGACTTTAAGGCCTGGGTGAGATGCCTGGAGACTCTGTAAAAGGGGGAGTGTTCTGACAGCTCCTTAATTGAGCTCCCTTGGTTTCAGTATCCAGCAAGGGATCCTGCATGGCCTGGGGTGGGAGTAGGGGAGGGTGGGGCTACTTGAGAGTTTTGAAATATGTAGTTTGTCACAGCAGGGATAAGGTCAAGGGAGCCTGGCAGCAGGGAGGAGCCTCTTCCATGTCTGGATCTGCAAGGAAATGTTCAGGAGAGGAAATGGCGAGTTCTCATGAAAGCTCTACAATGAGCTCTAGAATGAACTCTCTAGAGGGAGCAACAGTTGAGGCAGCTTTGACAGTCCAGAGTTAACCTCAAGTCTAAGATTCATGATCCTAGTACTCTAGCTGTCATATTCCAGTGATCACAGGCAAAGATCTGTAAGAGCTGTTACACATCTTATCATTGCGTGGTTCTTTCACTTGGTGGTTGTCCTTGCTTTGGTTAGTTCAAAGTGGCTTAGTCACTTTATTGTAATGTTCAATGGCTAAACTTTAAACAAAAATCAACAAAGGGCAAGTAAGTTTGTGAAAACAATCAGCCACCTCCCTCAATTTAATCATAAAATCAATCAAATCAGTTTTTTGGCACAGCATAAGGAAAACATCAGTTTTACCAATGAACTGTCTCAGTGATTAAATGGTTCATTTGGAAGATATAACTACAGTCTAAGATGTTAATCTTTAAAAAAAAGAACGTATATCTTTCAAACACATGTTCGAGATTCTGAAGTCAGGTTGTTTTTTTCTTAAAGAAAATGTAGTTTTATTAATATTAGTTTTTACATTCTAGGATGTTGTTGCAGAGCAGTTGGGAGGGAGGGGGAGAGGAGAAAGGGGAGAGAAATGGGATGGAAGGAGGAAGGAGGAGGGGTGGGATTGAGGCCTGTCGCACCCCCCTCAATCCCACAGGGGAGACCAGGGGGCTTCCAGTGGTGGCTTGGTCACTGCCAGGCTGGGTACAGATGTCAGGAGGTGTGGCAAAGCCCTGGCCCCCCACCATCCCAGCTCGGGAACACGGAGCCCTTCTTGCTGCAGCTCGGTGGTTGCCACTGGGCTGGCCATGGGTGTCAGGGGGGTGTGGCCGAGGCCACCCCACTGCCCTGGCTCAGGAGAGCCTGGGACACTTCCTGTGGAGCCTTGGTGGTCACCCCTGGGCTGGCTGCGGGTGTCAGGGGGCATGCATGGCTGAGGCCCAAGGCCTCCCACCACCCTGGCTCAGGAAATCCTGGGGCGTGAAGTCAGGTTCTTTTTTCCCAAGGATTTGTTCCATCTCAGATGCTCAGCTAATCTTTTATTATTTTTAACCATCATCCATGTATTCAAAGTAGAAAATCTATTTAAATGCTTAAAAATCAGTGTAAGCCCACAAGCTTAAATATCAGTAAATAAAGACAGAGAAGTAACACGTATTCAGGTCTTACTGGGAGCCTCTTTATACTTTATTGTATTTGGACCTCTTAACACTACTGCGTTTTTTATGCCATGGACCAGGGTTCACATAAGGCCAAAGGCCAGGCAGGTGATGGAAATGAGCCAAGCAAGCTGCCTTATGGGGAGATGGAAACAATGTCTCTGGGTCCTATTTTTCAAAAGAAGCCAGAAGACTCATGGGAAGTCCAGCAATTTAAAAAAAAAATATATATATATATATATACATATATATGTGTGCGTATATATATATATACACACATATATACATATACACACACGTGTGTGTGTGTGTGTGTGTATAATTTATTTATTTTGTGGCTGGCTGGTGCAGGGATTATACTCCAGACCTTGGTGTTATCAGTACCACACTTTAACCAACTGAGCTACCCGGCCAGCCCTTGGTGGTAACTAATTACAAGAAATGTTTTCAATACTGTGTTGACTGAATAAAGAAAATTTGGAGCTGAACCTGGCCCAGGAAATGCTGCTTGGCAACATCTGGTAGTGGGGTGAAAATAATGCTCAGGAAGGTGACGTCAACATGCTGCACAGCTGTTGGGTGACAGACAGACAGGCACACGCTTGACAGAGCCCAGGATTTCCTATTTACACCACTCTTAGATACTGATTTGTGCTGCTGATGGATACATCTATGAAGTCCTTTTAATGTATGCAAACATAGTGAACTCCTTTTTTAAAAAGCACAATACACACATTCAACCGAGTACGAGGTGGCCAGGCAAGTGAATACTGGTCTCTGAAGGGAGAGAGACTCAGGGCTGGAGCTCCTCTGAGGGATCCTCCCCACTGCCTGTAAAAACCCCAAAATCCAGACTTCATAAGGAGAGACTTCATTCAAAAGTATTATTGCAAGGGCGGGAAAGGGATCGTTACGGAAGGGAGAAAGCGCTGACCATGAAGTCTGCAGGCTTCTTAAGAGGTAGTCCAACAGGGTTTTTCTTTCACGGAAGGAATAAACAAGAACTGGGTGTGGGGAAGTGGAATGAAAGGGTGAGCTGATGGGAGAGCAGATCAGAGGTATTAGCGGAGGCCAACCCGTGTTCTGGGGGGGCTCCTTAAGGAGGGGCTGCACGCTGGCAGAGGGAGGGTGGGCCAAAGTTCAGGGGCCTGGGGAAGGAGAGAAGTGTAACCAAACTTTGGTTAACAGATATTTCGTTCAATCGATCAGCGGGAACAGCTGTTCAACTAATCATTTATGAGGCCAAGAATGGGAATTTGGCGGGTGTGTGTCTGGCCTTGTCATTGTCAGGTAAGGGGAGCCTGCTGAGTCTTAGGGAAGTCATATGGGGGTGGGTGGTCCTGGCAGTAAGACAACTTCCCAAACATAAAAGGGTGAGGAGGCTTCTTAACCCTCAGGTATAATTCCACATTGTCAAAACCTAAGTACAAGATGGACAAAGACTGAGAGTCAAATCAGGCTTATTGGGCTTATTGCCCAGTCTCAAGCTAGTTAAGTCCAAGGTGGACTTTCCCCACAGGAGAGAGGAAGAAGAGAAGCTGGCAAGGCCCTGCTTTCCTGTGGAGAGGGACGAGCTGTCGTGGAAGCTCAGGACTGCTCTGCTGCGAGCACACAGAAGCACGGAGGGTTTTCTGAAGGTGGCAACTGTGAGAAGTGACATCAACTCCACCAACGTCAAGGTCACATGCAGAACTTGCAGGTCATAGAAGTAGCAGTCTCTGGTCCTGAAAGACCCTGGAAGGGACTGGAAGCCATTTCAAGATTAGGGAACCAAGAGAAAATGTGGAACAAAAAAGACCCCTCCGGTTTCATTCACACTCATCCCCATGGCCATCTCGAGCCATCAAGAAAGGCTCAGAAATGTTCCAGGAATCAGCAGATGGGGGCTGGTGCGAAATATTTTTTCTTTTAATTATCTTGCACCTTCACTCAACTCTCGGGTGTACGTGATGTGGGAGATTACATTTCTACATTACATTTATATAAACGGTGCCATTCTGTATACGGATGCTGCACACCAGGGAGCGCTCTTCCGCTAACTTTCCATTTCATCAGCTCCTCCCCCTGTTTAACTTGATCTAATCCTTACCATTTCAACTCAGGATTTATTGTCTTCGTCACACATTCTAAAGAATCGAGAACTGTCTTTTTGTTGGTTGGTTTGGTGGCTGGTGGGTATAGGGAGGGTATAGGGATCCCAACCCTTCACCTTGGTGTTATTAACACCACTGCTCTCCCAAGTGGGCAAACTGGCCAGCCCTGAGGGCTGTCTTTGAAGTGGACATGAAAAGTGTCACCCCAAACAGCCTGCCAATATATCATTGAAAGTTTAAAACAACAAACACACAAAAAGGTTCTCACTGGTCTGAGCATCCCAGGAGGTCTTCCTATTGTTTAAGTGGCTTTTGAGTTTAAATTTCAATCATTCTAGTAAATTAGCTAACATCCGCTGTCCACCTGGCAATAAAGGTCACTCTGTTAAAAACCAAGTACACTCTCAGTTTGAGTCATTTATTTAATGTCCAGAAATGTTAGAATAAAATAGGAGCTATATGTCATTTTAAATATAGTAGCCACATTAAAAATAAGCAGAAAAAGTAATTTAAAAATTTTTTCAGCATGTAATCAATATCAAAAAATTAATATTCTATATATTTCATATTCTTTTTGCATCATACTGAGTCTTCAAAATTTTGTGTATCTTTTACACTAACAACGCATCTCAATTTGGACTTGCTACAGAAGGGGATCAGGATATGCCACCCCAAAATATGCCACATTGGCATAAGAATTATTTTGAGCTGGAGGCAGCTGATCATCAACAGATGGAGGAAGAGTTCTCTGCCCTCCCCTTATCTGCATAAAAACAGACCATAAATTTCCCTTTGTGAAGATCCCTGTTCCCCACCACTTCCCATTCCAGGAAGGGAAGAATGACTCTTACCACTGAGATTAGTTTGCATAAACAGACCTTATTAAAATAACCCTTACCTTTCATTAGTTCCCCCCTCTACAATCAGCCCTCCATATCTGTGGTTTCTGCATTTGTGGCTTCAATTAATTGCAGGTTGAAAGTATTAAAAAAAAAAAAATGCATCTGTACTGAACTTGTCTGGACTTTTCTTCTTGTTACTATTCTCTAAACAATACAGTATAATAACTATTCACATAGGATTTACATTGTATTAGGTATTATAAGTAACCTAGAGATGGTTTAAAGTATGCGGGAGGATGTGCACAGGATACATGCAAATACTGTGCCATTTTATATCAACCTAGAGATGATTTAAAGTATGTAGGAGGATGTGTAAAGGTTATATGCAAATATTATGCCATTTGGGTATCCAAGGGAGATCCTGGAACCAATCCCCAGGGATATCTAGAGACAACTGTATTTCCTAGTCACTTCCACGTGATTTATTGTCCCTTGAAACTCAAGCTCTCTTTTCTTTATTAAAATGGTATATAAACCCCCAAACCTAACTGCTTTGAGTTTCCCTTTTCTGTGAACTCCCATGCATGTAAATATTAATCAAAATGGTGTGCCTTTTCTCCTATTAATCTGTCTTTTGTTAGTTTAATTCATAGGCCCTGGGTACTGAATAAAAGAGGGTGGAGGGAAAGTTTTTCTTCCTTAACACTGCACTTCAAGCGCTCAATAGCCAATTAGACAATGCAGGTTTAAGAGAACAATGTGTAGTGTAAATTATTTCTAATCTGCCCTTTATTTTTTCTTACATAAGACTATTTTTGTCAGTACTTTCCATGTTTGCAGAAACTCAACCGAAACAGTGTTATATTTTAGCAACTAATAACAATTAATAACTTAATTGAGTCTATAATATCTCAGTTTTAAATTCTTGAAGATTCCAGAGATGAGAAAAGGACCATTTCTTTCCCAAATTTCTTCACATTTTGGTCCTGAAAACATCATTACTAATAGTTTTCCAATGTAAAAAAAAAAAAAAGTCAATTCAAAAATTATATTGTAGTTTTAATTTAAAAAACAAATAAGTAAAACAAGCTAAGTCAAAGCAAGGATCAGATTTGTACCTTGGTGGGATTTTCTACTCTGTAATAAACTAGCAGTGCTTTTACACTAGATACCACGTAGGAAAATTCTTTGGGGCCATACTAAAATAACCACATGTTTTGAAGTTAATTAGAAGTATAAATCATTATATTATAAATAGTAGGATGTTCCATTCAATAGTTTTAATTATTTCATATCTTTGAAACAACAAATGGAGTTGATTAAAGCATAACTCGATTTATTAAAATCTAATTGAAGGCATGTGTTTGGGCACTTCTATTATTTCTCCAAAAATATAACGATGTGCCCTTTTATCCCTTTGTGTGTTTTTGGCTTCACTTAAAATTTATACAAGTGTTCAATGCCTAAAATCTAGGATTAGGATTAGGTGTAAAATCACCACATCACTGTTATTTTATTCTTCCCACCACAACCTGTCAGACACAAAAGATGAATTGCAGACCTGTCTTCCTACTTTTCTTTCACGATCTTCTCTGCTATAGCACTTGTCTACTTATCTGAATGAAGAATTATGCCTTGGCAGTCAAATAAAAATAGTATTTCTTTCTCTACAGTTTATCTTTACTCCCCAAAAATATATTGTTCATTGTACACTCTGGCAAAGGAAAAGATGAGAATTCACCATTAATAGGCCCAATAGTCTTTACGGTGATATCAATAAATGAATGAACGTATGAGTGAGTAAATGAATAAATATGGCCATAACGTAGGATATAACAAATAACCAGGTAACTGGTGTTAGGATCAATACTTAGTTCTGGGAAGGCTCCGATTGTCATTCATGGTCCTTGTCCGATCTTCCAGGAGTACTCTATGATGACTATTCTCTGGAAACTTGTATAGAAATTAATCTGCAGAACGTTATGGATATTTGGGGCTATTGGTACAATTCCTCAAAAGAAGTGAAGGTCTGATAAGATCTGAACAGCTCTGTACTCTTTCCATTCTGCCACATCACAAACACAAAATCCACAAAATTCAGCTGTTACCTCAATTGTTCACCTAAAAATCTAGAACTGTAAGGCCAGCCCGTGGCTCACTCAGGAGAGTGTGGTGCTGCTAACACCAAGGCCACGGGTTTGGATCCTATATAGGGATGGCCAGTTAGCTCACTGGGAGAGCGTGGTGCTGACAACACCAAGCCAAGGGTTAAGATCCCCTTACCGGTCATCTTTAAAAAAACAAAAAAACCTAGAACTGTACAGAAAGCAAATAGTGGCTCTACTGATACTGAAAGTCAACCACACTGTGGTGCTTCCAGCCTTTTTTCTGTTCTGACTCTGTCTCACAACTTAACTTACAGTCCACAGACCCCCTACTCAGACTATGGCTTTGGAAAGTCTATGAACTTTTGGAAATAGCATGCCTCTCTTCTTTTTTTTCATTTTTCTGCAAAGAGCTTTCAGTGTATTCTTGCAAGATTAAGAACCACTACACAAAGCAGACATGAACACTGGGAGTCAGGAAGCAACGCTGTCATATCCAGTCAACAGAAAGGAACCCATGGATGCCAGACTGTCAAGGGCCCTGCTCAGCTGCTTTGATCACAAAAACAGACCATCCTGGTCTGGCATGTCACATATCAGCAATGGGGTATCTTTTGGAGTCACGGCTTCTGTCCACTCCATGCATAACTGTAAACCACATTAGGCTTTACTAATCAGAATATTTGGCTGCAGAGAAAAGGTCATATAGCAGTAGGATTATTAAACGGTTGTGCCTGGGTTTTCCCTGCCACCCCTATACAGTAATGGCAAGTAAAGTTAAGAGCTCCATCTTCTGATATGAAGAGCAAAGGGGGAGCTTGACCACAAGGTAACTGCTGTGTCATATCATGGAAGTCACTGCACATGAGGGATGGCTGAGGACATTCGTCTGTATAGATCGGTTTCAAAATTTATCTAGGTTATTGAACCAAAAAACTATGGGAAAAAAGCAACAATCGCACTCTTTCTTTTATTCCAAGTATTTATGAGGGTTACTAATGAGAGCAATTTATCTTTCTGAGAAGTTCTGTGTTTCTGTCTTGGTCTATGTTCTTCTGATTAAAGAGGGAGAGAATGAGAACAAATCACTTTCTCAGCAAAATTAAGCTCAGTCGCACTTTTACTCTCATAATTTAATTAATATAAAAAGCTACATGCTTTATTCTACATTATCTAATAAAGAAGAGAGCATTGAAGGGAGAATTAGAACAGTACGTTATTTATTCTGGGAATGTAAGGATGGTTCAGAGTCAGAAATTATAGCAATGTAATTTACCACATTGATGAACTAAAGGACAAAAACTCAAGGTTTTCTCTTATATGTGCAGAAAATAATGTTTGAATCAGTTGTCAGCTTTTGAAAAAGGTGTTTAGAAAAAAGCAAGTAGAGAAAAAGTTCCTTACCCTGCTAAAAATCATCAGCACATTTCATATTTATTGGAGAATTACTAAAAGCATTTGCTTTAACTTTTTAACTTTTAAATCATCCTTACTTTTCATGTGATATTGAATGTTTTGATCAATAAAATAAATCAAGAGAAAGAAGTGTAAAGATCAGAAGGCAGAGAGTCAAGAGACTTATTGTCATTTAAAGACGATATAAATATTCACAGAAAACTCACAAGAGACTCCACAGAAAAACAACTTAGAATTGTAAATAGAGTTCAGCAAAGATCTGGATACCTTTCTGAACTCTATTAACCCAGGAATTAACAAAAATGCACAAAATCTCTTGGAGAAATCTTTTAAATTCTACTAAAGTAATATTTTTCCTTTTCCTTTTTTTTTTCTTTGCAGTTGGCTGTTAAGGGGATACGAACTCTTGACCTTGGTGTTATAACTATTTTCCAAACTTTAATGTACATACAAATCATCTGGGGATTTTATTTAAAAAGCAGATTCTGATTCAGTAGTTCTGGGCAGAGCAGGGCCTATCAGTCTACATTTCAAAACCTCCCAAGGAATGCAGCAGGTCCATGGACCACACTTTGAGTAGCATGGTCCTGAAGCACTTAAAGAATAAACAGAGATAGAAGACATGCTCATGTGGAATACCTTACCATTGTAAAGATTCTAATTCTCTCAAAACTAATATATGATTTTAATACAATTTCCACCAAAATCCCAATAAGATTCGGGGGTAGATGGGTATTTGCTCAATTTACTTGGGGAAAAAAAAAAGAAGGTTCAACTTTTGGAAAAAAAAGAACAAAGGAGAGGGAAGAGAAATTCCACTGCTATATATTAAGACATATAACAAAACCAAGGTAATTAAAACTCCATTGGCCGGTTAGCTCAGTTGGTTAGAATGCGGTGCTGATAACACCAAGGTCCCACGGTTTGATCCCTGTACTGGCCAGTCACCAAAAAAACAAAAACAAAACACCACTGCCAAGGCTGGCGGGTTAACTCACTTGGGAGAGCATGGGCTGATCAAGGTCAAGGTTCAGATCCCTTTACTGGCCAGCCACCAGAAAAAACAAAACAAAACAAAAAGCCCACCACCGCCAACTAGGTAATGGCACAGTAACAGACAATAAAACAACAGAACACAGCAGAGTCCACAAACAGACCCCATGATCTGATTTATAAAAGAGGTGGCACCAAATCTTAGTGGGGAAAAGATAAATTGGTAAATGGTGTGGAGAAAATTAGCTTACCTTAGAGAATAAAAATTAGATCTCCAACCACCCCCCACCCCCCGCCCCCACATAAAGGAAAAGACCTACAGTGGTCTCTGTTTCTGGTTGGAATGATCTTGCAGAGGCAGAAAACGGAGGAGAGACAAATTCTTTCAAGCAGGTAGGCTTCCCACATAAGCACAGGGGATCTACTGCTAACCTCTCTTCAATTACTTTTTCTTGGCCTTGACATTCATAGAAATTGCTCTGAGGTTCTCACAATAGACCAGTCCTTGTACATGGTCTCAGTATATGGTATTGTGAGTTTTCAAGATTTTTTTTTTTTTTTTGGTCTTCTTAAGTTTATTGTGAAGTTGGAAAAAAACACATTAAGAGCTGCTAACCATATGCAGGTTTAACTACATTCAGCTTTTTAATGATTGAGTCTAACATATTAGTAGTTTTTCCCAACTTTGTGTGGTTCACAAATTTGATTTTCATATCTTTATTTTCATTCAAATTCATAATGAAAATATTTGAAAAGGTCAGGGTCATGGACAAAGCTCTCAGACAAATAATTCTGAAATTTTCCACCAAGTTGATATGGACCCATTGATTAACGAGCAGTGTTCGGGAAACGCACTTCCTGATTCCTCGCCTTTATATCCCTTCTCCCTATAGCCGAGGTCACTTGACTTCCATCTATGGGCTTGGCCTTCCCACACAACTAGGAACAAGACTGGGAATTTGAAGTTCTCCAGACCAAAACTCTAGAACTCAGCATTGGGTCATGATTCCTTCTAGTCCAGTACTGGCCTTTGTCCAGAAGCTGACAACTGAGAGCTGGCAGCTTAGCTCAGTTGGTTAGAGAGTGGTGCTGATAACACCAAGGTCCAGGGTTCTATCTCAGTACCTTGGGATCAGCCAGCTGCCAAGAAAAAAGAAACAAACAAAAAAACAACAAAAGCTAACTAACTTTCTGCCATGTGATTCGTTCTTAAATTACCATCTTAATCAACTGCTTTTTAGCCTTACTATCCTTTTCGTGGAGCCTTCCAGGGCCCCCCGTTTTCTGTGTCCTGACTGAAAGTCACAGAGTACCTCGATCCCTCAGTGACCCAGCCAGCTGCAGGCCCTCCCTGCAGGCTTGAAACAAAACCAGGGCCTTGAACATTCCCAGAGTCTAATAAAGGTATCTGGGTTGTTGCTGAAACACTGAAACTGGACTCATCCTGAGCCAAATTCCTTCAACCCTCATATAAACTCCATACCCTGACCCCCTTGCTGCAGGCATACCCTGGCAGAACATCCCTCTTCTGTCATGGTCCATTGTGACAGGATACTGCACCACTTGTCCCTAAGTTCCCCTAAGAAATTTTTTGGACTGATCATCCTGGCGTTTAGTGCATCTTTCTTTAGAATCCCAATTGGCCCCATATCAGGACAGTTTGTGACACACCCTGGTGGGGACTCCTTTGCCACTGCTTTTGGGGTAATTCCAGCCTTGGGTTTGGTGGGATGAAACACTTTGGAGCACCTTCCATTTTTAAAAAAACATTTAAACTAGGGGTCTTTTTCATCTACTTCCCATATATCCCCATACTGGAATTTCCCCCCCTACACCCCAATACAAAAATCAGAAGCCTGCAACCTGTCAATTTTCTGTGGTGCCAGCTCTTGCCTGCCTAGGTCTCTAATCATTTGCACCTGATTCTCAGTACACTGTCCATTTTTCAGTGTGCCCCACTGTTTGTAACAGACACTTGCCAACCCACTCTGTCCTATTTGCTTGCCATCATTTATTTAGCTGTCACAGTATTTTTATTTTTTTTTATTACAAATTGACAAATTATATTTGAACAGGTTTATGGGGTTGTTAGGGCTCAGAAAACGATGCCTGAAAGAGAAGGTTTCAGGAGCAACCTCAGAAGCAAAGTTTCTCTGTGCTCTCTTGCCCTCCTGTGTCTTGCTCCTCATTCCTCCCTGAGGCAACGCATAGAAAATATAATCCCTCTTCCCCAAAGATGGTCATAGAAACCAGAACCCCCTCTCCCCTGAAGCCAGCCATAAAACGCCAAAAATATGACTAACCTTCCCCTTGCCTTTCCATGTAAGACCTGGCCATAAGGAAATTCTCTGACCTACCTTGTTTGTGAGAGTAGGTCATAGGGTCCCCATTCCAGAAGAGTCCTGCCCCATACCCAGGAGGAAGGAATGCTGCACAGAGAGGCCAAGAAGTGTCTGAACAGACAGGCCTTGCTGGGTTTCCCACTTAGTCTATCCCCATCAATCATAAACGTTTTGTCCAATCACAGTTCTGCATGGCTGTCCATTCTTTATCAAACCTAAGCATAAAATAGTTTTCCCTGTACCTTGGAGTCTTCATTCTGAAGGTTCCCAAGTCACTTAAAACTATGATTAAGCAAATGTGTTATGTTTTTTCTAATTAACCTGTCTTTTGGGATAGGAGTGCTGGCCGTCATCCTCATGATGGGGAGGAAAGGGATCATCCCCTCTCTATCCCTGCAGGGTACAAAGTGACGTCATGATTTATAAATACAATGTGGAATAATTAGACCAAGCTAATTAACATATCCATTACCTCAACTGTTTATCAATTTGGGGGGTGAGAACATTTGAAATTCACTGTTTTGAAATTCTGAAATGTACAATACACCATTGTTAACTATATTCACCGCGCTGTGCCATGGATTTCAAAAAATCAAAAACCATTCCTCCTATCTAACTGAAGCTTTGTGCTCTTGGTCCCATCCCTCAACCCTCAGCTTCTGGCAACACCATTCTGCTTTCTGTGTCTATAAGTTTGATTGTTTTAGATTCCACATATAAGTGAGAACATGCAGTATTTATCTTTCTGTGCCCAGTTTATTTCACTTAGCATAATCTTCTCCAATTCCATCCATGTTGGCACAAATGACAGAGATTATTTTGGTAGCTGGCCGGTACTGGGATCCGAACCCTTGACCTTGGTGTTATAACACCACACTCTAACCAACTGAAGTAACTGGCCAGCCCTGAATTTCCTTCTTTTTTAAGGCTGTCACAGTACCTTTAAAATGCCATGACCTGTCAGCCAGTCTTGTCTTCCTCCAGCATCTTGTCTTTCTTCATACTACATCTTCTCTTCAATAGTTTCCCATCTTGTTGTCCAAAATATTATGAGCAATTTATCAGATGTTTGCTGAAATCCAATATTTGATGTCCATGACTTTCGCTGACGTGTAATCTACTAATCCTATCAAAAGAGAAATGTTTAGCTTGGCACACTTGGTCTTAGTAAATCCAAAGTAGATCCTACTGTTTACTCTTTCTTTCTCTAAATACTTGCACATGAAATATTGTTTTGTTATCTGGATATGGAGATTTGAATGCCAGTCTGCAGCGAAATTCTGGACCAAAAAAATCCTCCATTTTATAGTCACCAATCTATAAACAATAAGGAAATTCTACTATCTCACATCACAAGAAATTCTGGGGTAGGGTGGCTTCAGGTTGGTTGATTCAGCAGCTCAATAATATTATTAAAGACCCAGATTGTTTCCATATCTCTGCTCTGCTATTATCACTATGATGGCCTTGTCCTTGGCTGGTTCCCTTCGTGGGTGCAAGGAAGCTGCCATAGCTCCAAGTATCATGCCCAGCCAAAAATAAGGACTGCTTTTCCTATAAGTCTTCTCTCAGGAGCAAGGAAATCTTTCCTAGAAGCTCCCTCTACCTGATCTCTCATCACATTTTATTGCACAGAACTGGGTCACCTGCCCCCTCCAAACCAATCACTAGCAAGCTGTGACAGATTAGAATTTAATCCTGAGACATAGGGAAGGGATGGGCAATCCCTCCAAATTGGCTCTTCACCAGATAGGAAAAAGTGGGCAAAGGCTCTAGGCTAGCAACCATACTGTCTGCTCCAGACAGAAGGAATTACTTCCTAATTTAGAGGGGGCAGATATTCAAAGACGGTTACTGATGAAGACCCATTAAAATAGCATGCACATGTATTGATATTCAACACTGTAGCCCACAGATATGTACAATCGATTATGTTTCAATAAATAAATAAAAATAAAAAAATAAAATAGCATGGATTTTTATCTATTCAAAATAGTTTAAAGCAGGATTGTGTCCAAAACAAAGAGGTAGATTAAGTTATCTCTAAAATTCCCTGCCAACTGCTTAATGCTGGGATTCCGTTCTCCTTGTTTTCACTGGGGAAACTGTTTGCAATTTGGAATTGTGCACATCAGCAGTGTTTGTGCTGCCAGCGAAAGTGCACAGTTGCTGATCTGTGAGCAATTCCCTGAATAGCACATTTGTGGAAACCTGAGTCACAGGAATTCTAGGTACTGTGAATCCATAATCTGAACAATTTTCTGAATGTGTTACATCTTAGACACTGGCAGCATCCCCGTAAATAAACTATAATGAAACAATAGACATGACACAGGGTTAGGCAAAGCAAAGAAGATTTAGCTAACTGATTTTTCAATGGCAATGTTTCTTTTTATTTATTTTGGGCTGAAAGCAGGTGATTGTGTTAAATAAGGCAACAAATTAAATGTGGATGATAAGGCTGCAATGGAAGAAAACTTGCAGAAAAGTTGACCTGCAATTGACTCATTTAATCACGTACATTACTGTGCTACCTGGGGAGCTATTCAAATAAAATACAATCCATATGACTTCCACCTGAGCAACCCAAGTTCTTTCAGAGCTAACTAGGGGAGGGGAGGAGAAAATTACACAGAAAAGAGTTATTTTTGTGGCAGTAAAGGTATGATTACTTGTAGCTCCATAAATTATCAGCCAAAGTTCTCTCTTCTCTGGCAGTAAAAATAGGGATAGGTAGCTGAATGCAAGTGATACTGTAGGGATAAAATCATAGTCATCAAAACTCAACAACTGATTGGATTTAGAGAGCAAGAAAGAAGAGCTGAAGATAATGCTGGGCTTTCTCATTGAGGGGTTTTATTAATATTGCTGAGCAATTACTGCATGATGGATACTGAGCTAAGTGCTTAATATAATTATTGTGTCTCTTATTTCTCCCAGTAGTTCTACTGGTTACTATTCTTATTTCCATTTTACAGTGCAAGAAACTGAGGCTTCATGGGTTAACTTTGTAAATGACAGAGGTGAGATTAAAATATAGATCCCACTTCATCACTGCACTCTTGTTTTTCTGGGTGGGGAGGAAGAAAATGAGGAGGTTCCATTTCGACACATTGACTTTTAAGTGTTGGCAGGACATTCAGCTGAAGATGCCCACTAGGCTGTAGGAAAAGTGATACTAAATTCAGAAAACCATTTAGGATGGAGGATAGATCTGGCAGTTACTTGCTGAGAAGTACAAGTTAAAATCATGAGCTTGCCCTTGGAGAATCTGAGTTCTACTAGTTCAGTTTTGTTGTGTGGGTTTCTCTATGCATCTCAGGCATTAGGAATTAAAGGAAAAATTGATTGGTTTATTGGCTGGGCTTATTGTCTGACTGGTCCACTGATTGCCCAAGTGACTTTAGGCAAATCACTTACACATTCTGAGCCTCTGTAAAGTGAAGTGTCTTCCAGCTCTGAAACCCTAGACAATTGGAGGCCTGGGTTAAGGCAGTAGAAGTGAGAAGATGAGAGCAAGAGTTACTGCAGAGACCACTAATTACATGCCAAAATGTGAGAGCGAGGGAGAGAGAGAAAAGGAGATAACTTTTCTAGCCTAAGAGTTTAGGAGAATTATAGCAGAATTGACCAAGATAGGGAAGAGTGTGGTGCCAGAGATTTTGGGAGAGATGATAATGATCTTTGTTTTGGATATGCAAACTTCGAGGTGGTGTTCACATGGGATTTCTTCAGGCTTGGTAACTAAATTGCCAGAATAGAAACATTTATTTATACATATTCTGAACTAGATTTGAAGGTTAGAGGGTAGAGCCAGGTGACTTAATAACCTTTGAGATCTCTTCCATCTCTATGCCTCTCTGACAACAGTCTGCACAACAATGTGACTCACTGGTTATGTTGGGTTACCTCACAGTGGATCAGCCGGTTTTCATGCCACCTGGCAAAGGAAAAAGCACTGTCAATATTTTCTGAATGAGTGCTTGTGTATTTCAGAGTATTTTAGGTATTTTCCCATGTTGCTTTGCCCCCCACGGATTTGTCACCCTTCTTCCCCTGGGACAGGGGTGACAGAGCCATAAAGGATTACTCAAAGCCCATCTCTTCTGAGCAGTGAGAAGCCCCAAAGTGATTAATTTCCCAGAACCCTCAAGAGGGAGGCATTTCTTTCATTTGGAAATTAACCCCGAAATAGGAAGTTAATTACACAGAAGGAAACATCTATACTGATTTTGTTCCTTTACTTTTGAGAATAAAGATTATTTTTTAATGTGAGAGTAAAAAAAACAAAGGAAAAAAAGAAATTAACCCCGAATTGGGGTTTTCTTCCTGCATTTATTCCTTAGCCCAGGAAGTTACAGCAAGAGACATAGGTGGGGTTAAAGTTTTAACAAGTTTAACAATAGAAGCTGGTAACATTCAGTAAAAACAAGTCAGATGACATTCCATTAAGGCAATTAAGTGGTCCACCAACAAAACTTGATCTTAGCAAACATTCCTTCTTACAGAAATTTCCCAGTATCTTTATATATCAATCAGTAACCTGTCTGTCTTTGAGCCAGCAGCCTTGCTGTGTTACAACTCTTTATCTTACAACAGAGACTCAACAGCCTGGGGAAAATTTCATGTTTTTGTATTGTCAATATTTGAAACTGCAAGGCTTTGGAAAACCAGGCCCTGTGAAGTACATTTGCTTTATAGTATACTCCACACCCATACCTAGTTTATTGCATCTTCCTTTCCTTAGTTTTTCTCCCCCTAGGTGCTTGCTTCTTCAGTGGGCAGCTCTTCAGTAATTCATTCATTTTTCCCTGCATTGCCTCCACAGTTTCGTGCTTCTCCTTCTTAGGCTCCATGAAAAGCCTCCTGCTTTCTTAATTAACAATTCATGATAATTCTATCTTTCCATCTCTTGCACCCTTAACCTTATCCTGTGTTCTTATTGTCATCATGAATAGCTAATTTGTCTCCAGCCTTAAGTGTTCTACCAGCATTAGCTCACTTATTTTTTTTCTGTAGGCAGTGGCAGAAATGAAGGCAAGGCCCACAATGTGATTGATCTGGCCTCACAGTGGGGAACCAGGACTGAGGGACCCCCCACTAAGATTTCAGATACCTGCGTTAGCTCATTCAATTGCTACAATAATCCCACATGGTAGGTACTCTTAGTGCTGTCACACAAGGGAAGGAATTGTGGGTTGAAATGATTATATTACTTGCCCGAGTCCCACAGTGAATGGGAGAGCAGGAACAGAACTCAGGTTGTTTGACACCAAAGCTCTAACCACCACGTGTCATCACCTTCTCTCGACAAACATGTTTTTATCTTTTTTACCTTTGACCAATTTCAAGCCACTGCTCTGAAATATTTTCAGTTTTTATTAAAACAGTAAATACAACAATTATTTAAGCAACTAATCCTTCAATATAGTTCTATGTAATGCCTTTTCAGTCTCATTTTCTCCTGACCACTCCCAAATCACCCAGACCCACACATCATATTCTTTCAAACATATGTATATACAAGGCATTCACCTGCTTTTACATGATTTCCTTTATTGTTCACCTCAACCTGATAAGGTGAACAATAACAATGATTTTACTTATTAGGGGAGAGAAGTGTTACAAGAGAATATGAGACAGACAATTTTGTAAAAAAAAAAAAACTTGTATAAGATAGAAGATGTGTGCACATAGAGCAGTTATATGAAAGTAAGCTACAGAAAATAATTGAGTGTTCCAGAGAAAAATAAAAGGGGCAAACACTGCGGGAATCCATGGAAGAGGTAGACCTAAGGATGAGTGGGATTTAGTAAGAAGAGGGCAAAAGCTGGGATGAAGACAGAAATCAGCATCTTCATCACTGACAACTATTTATCAAGCATCTTCATATGTTTGACATTAAATTAGTTACTGAGATAAAGAGATGTATAAGCTATTAACTTTCTTCAAAATATGTTGTGTGGGGGGGAGTCTGAAACAGAAAGTGAAATGCACAGCAATACAAAGAGCGCCCAAAGCAAGAGTTTCAGGAATTCTGAAAATGCAGGGAACTTACCCCAATAAAAGTGATAAGCCCTGGGACAGAGAGTGAGCAGTTTACATGGATCAAAGGGCTCACTCATTATAATGACAGCCTTCTATAAGCCAGGAACTGAAAACAATGGATACAAAGAGTTCAGAGTCAACAAGAGGAAGCAGGGACTCTTATGTGGTATGTAGAGACAGGCTATGAGGGGAGGGGCACCTCTGCCAGTTAGAGGCATCAGAGAAGGCTTCCTGGTAGAAGGGAGTGGGGGTCACATGTGCCAGTGTAGGCAGGCAGGGTGGGCAGAGGACATTTCTTGTTTCTTGTTTATTTTTGTTTTGGGAAGCTGGCCATTACAGGGTTCGAACACCGGATGTTGGTGGTTTCAGCACCATGCTCTAACCAAGAGGACACTTCTGAGAAAAGCGCTGGCTAGGAGATGTACTTGCTGTGTAGGCAGGAAGAACAGAGCCTCCAGGTCATTCAGCACTGCAGTGAGAGCATGAAGTGCAAGGCCGGGAGTGGTGAGATGATGTGGGTGAGACAGGTAGAGACTGGATCAGAAGGACTGTGATGGCTGCATTAGGCAGCCCAGGCTTGATGTTGAGCCAGGCAAATGGTCCGAGCAACCTGCGCATTGTAGGAATCAGACTCAGGTTGGGCCCAGATTTTAGCAAGTTTCAAATGCCAAACTGAGAAACTCTTTGCTAGGATCACTTTTCTTGCAGTTCAGAGAATAACTGTGCTCTACATATTCAGCCCAATTCAAGGCAGAGTTGCCGAAAATTTATTAGCTCTGAAGAGCAAAGAATGCTGCTCACTGAATGACTCAGCACTTCAAAGGGCTGTAGATAAAAGGTGAGAAGTCTCTGAAGTCCAGTTTTAAAACAGAGCATCTGCTCCTATCTATCACCTACTTACCACTAATTCTGAACAGGTCTGTAGGCTGCTCTAACTCCACTTCTTTGTCTTCTCCCACATTTCTTCTTTTTTATCCTTTCTCCTTTCCTTTTGGTGGCTGGCTGGTGTGGGGATCTGAACTCTCGACCTTGGTGTTACCAGCACCACACTGTAACCAACTTAGCTAATGGCCAGCCTTCCTTTCCCACTTGTGACTACTTGGTCATAAGATGGAGAATGTCAAGATAAATCCTATGACCATCCATTGAGGTCCTGCTGTGTTCCAGGCATTGTTTGGGGCACTTTAAAGCATTATCTCATTTAATCCTCATAGCAACAGTAAAAGGCGAGTGCCATTTTACAGAGAAAAAATCCTAGGTACATACAGGATGAATCACTCGGCTAAATTCACACAACTAGTAATAAACAAAGGTAGGAGTCACATAAGCTTTTCAAATACAAATTTAAACATACCCTTCTTTGTTTCAAACATGTGGGTTGAAATGATTTCCCAGTGCTCTTGGGATAAAAACAAAAATCTTTGCCATGACGTACAAGGACTTGCATAGTGATTCCTCTCCCTCTCTTATCCTGCAAACAAACCCAGACAGTTGATGTCCAGGGCCTAAAGTCCTGGCTGCTACAGTATCCTGTCTCTGGGTTTCAAAACAGTTAATTTAGGTTTCTTTATATATGATAAATTACAAATCATATTCTGTGAGTTTCTGATCTAAGTTAATAGTTTTTTCTCACCAAGGAGATAACCAACCAACAGACAAAAAGCTGTAAAGGAGTAATATCAAGCCCAAATAGGTTCTTAGTTGGCAGGGACCCTGTTACAAAAGACAGATTAACCAGAGAAAAACAAACAGAAGTTTATTAACATGTATATTTCATACATACATGGGAGACACCCAGAGAATAAGTAGTCTTCGATGACGTGGTTTAAATTCCAGCTTATATAGCACCTTCAGCAAAGAACAGTAAATTTTTAGGGAAGGGACAAGACTAAGGAATAGGACTTTGAGTCTCTATGGGAGGGCCAGCAACCTGGGAAGCAAAGGAGTGGCCAGTAAAGGCTAGTTAGCAAAGCCTGCCAATAGAAATTCCTCTGGCATCATCTCCAGGCTGGTGAGAATCTAAAGCTGTCAGTGATTAAGCTTTGTTCTCCCTGGTGATGGGAGGTGAGGGGGGAGGTGACTAGGAAACCTTTTGTCTTTGTAAATCTGTGTCCTGCTTTTAGGCAGATAGAGGGAGGGCAGAGAGTTCTCCTGTATCCATTTCTTTTTAATTGTTTTCAGCTGAATACCCTTCATATTTTAGGAAAGCAAATTCTGGTCTCCCCCAGAGCCTTTCAAAGTATGGTTCAGGTCTGGTCTGAGTTCCTCATCTCTCAGTCTTATCCGAGTTCTTCAGTGTGTTCTACCCTCCTCTGAGGCTGTACTGGTCCATGGCAGAAAGCTGCTTTCCTGAATAAAGGCCCTGATGCTCTATTGGCGGGAAGTTGAGTCTTTCCTTATGCTGAACTTGGCTTTATCACTGTGTGGCTGTGAGATCTTTGTGTTGTCAAATGTTCTGTCTCGGTCTCAGTTTCCTTATCTGTGCAAAATCGTATAGTCAGACTATCCACAAAATGTTGTCCAGCTCAAAAATTTTCTAATTGTATGAAAGGCTTTATGCAGTAGTAGAAAAGAGAATTATCAAGTTCATTCATTAGGACCCTATTTGCACTACTGTCCAGTATAATTATTTAAACTTCCTATCTTTAGGACGTTTATCATTAGTTCTTGTAAATGATAACTGGTGTGAAAGTCGCAAATTTTTTAATGCTTTTAAATCTCATCTCAAAGGTACTTTCCAGCTGAAAAATTCCATGATTCTAAGTGGTATCAATTTCATGTCAGGCAAGATCAGAGGCTTGGTCAATATTATTTTTTCCACAGTGAAACTGTGGAAGGCAGGAGATCTTACCTAAGCTAACAAATGTGTATCCTTCACAATGGAAGAATAAATAGAAGTATAGTTCGTGAATTTGCTAATGGTTCCTACCTGCTAAAAATATTAACCTCTTCTATTCTTTAGCAAGCACTTAATACGTACATAGTTTTAGGTTAAAATGTTTGGGAATTTTGGTGTCCCGAAGTGATTTTCTGCAAATTTATTTCCCATCTCTAAACTTGATCTCCCTTCTCTGAACGTCCCTGATGCTACGTTTTCATGTATTCATCAACTTGAGATGTTTGGCTCCTTTTCCATTATTCTCTGATCTCATCAACATTTCCATATTTCCTAAATCACTGTTACCTACAAAGAAATCTTCAAATATTTCATTATTTGAAAGTGACATCAATAAAGAGTTTTTTCTGTTTACTTGCATATAAAGAACTACCCATAATTAAGACCTTACATTTTTTCATCTACTTATTTGTAATAAAAATCAAATCGAAATTAAGTTGTGATAACTGCAACATATTGTATCTAAGTAGTCAATGTCAAATTGTTTCTAAATAGCAACAGTAAAAACTCTAGTCTGAGTAAATCTTGGAATGCACAAGTAATCCAAAGGGGAATGAATTTTCCAGACAATGTAGGGCTCTCAACACTGCACATTTCAGTCTCCAGGCTGAGTAGGGAAACACTAAAACTATCTCTTCCAATTTTGCTATTAATGCAGATTGATGTAAAACAACCTGCTGTGGGTGAAACACTCTGTGTTTGCAAATGATCTCGTTCTGAAACTATAGGTGTCAGGAAAATTGTATTTTCCTTCTACAGCTCATTGAAATGGAGATGGCACGGAATGGAGTAAGGGGATCTGCTTTCTAATGAGGCAAAATTAGATCCATTTGAATTGGGGCACGGACTGAAATGAAGGGAAAATCCAACCGGTGCCTATTTTCACATCCTTAGAAAGCCTTTGAGCAGCTAGACAGAGCAAACCTATACACATGCTCAAAATTTCCAAAGTAGGATACAGGATTCATAAAGAAATTATTTTCGCACTTTAATGGAATAGCTCTATTGCGTTCATTATACAGTGTAAGGGGAAAAAATGACTAAACTCAGAAACATATTTCCATACTTTTTAATCAGCTTAGTTCCTTTGATACAAATATCAGACACCACCCCAACCACGATAGAGCACATTTTGTAACCTTCGCTAATGCATAGGATTCATGTGACTGCATGAGAGCAAAAATATCAAGAAAACACACATGCAGATGGCAAATGAAAACAATCACAACAAAATCTTTCTAGCATACTATTCACTGAAAAACACATATTGTGATATATGATACTATGGAGCTATACCACATTCCAGTTTCTACAAATTCAGTTATTTTCAGATTTGGTGTTTATAAAGTAACCTAGTAAGGAAGTGGTAGAAGAAAGTGAAATTTTACACAGTGGATTATGTAAAACACAAACTAATGAAACCAGCCAAAATTTCTGATTTCTTTTTTGTTTATTTTTCATTTTTGATTTTTTTTGTGGCTGGCCAGTACAGGGATCGCACCCTGGACCTCAGTGTTATTAGCACCACACTCTAACCCACTGAGCTAACTGGCCAGCATGAGTTCTTAATTTACATAGAATTAAAAATATTTTTGTCTATTTAATTCTCCTATATTTTAGAATAATAGCATTCTTAGGCTAGTGGTTGCCCAACTTAAATTTTCCAGGACAATAAAACTGACCAAAGCAGTAAAGACAGCTAACACAGAATTGCCAAACTGTAATTTTGCCAGCAACAAGCTACTTTTTCCATCATTTCAGAAAGGAAAGATATTTCAACACCAAAATGTAGGAAATTCCTAATTCAGGGAAAAAAAGAGAGCTCTTCCTAAGAAATACTACTTGTTAACAGTGGATAATTTTAAAGGCTACGCTTATAGTTTTGTATGAATGCGAAAACACACATTAAAATTTATTTTATAATACAATGTATATTATGTTTATTTTATTTATTTATTTTTTAAAGATGACTGGTAAGGGGATCTGAACCCGTGGCCTTGGTGTTATCAGCACCACACTCTCCCGAGTGAGCCATGGGCCGGCTCCATATGTTATGTTTAATTGGTGCAAGTTTTCTTTTAATTTGACAGCACTATGAGAATTTGATACCTGGGTGAGTGGTGGCACCCATGAGGAAGGGCTCTGGTACAACTTGTTCTGGTGTTTCCTTTGTATCGCTGTCACTATCAAAAATTCCGTTTCACATAGACATGAACAAAAATGAAACACACTAGTCTTAATACTGTTTCAATTAATTTGAAATAGTCCAGGCAAACCAAGACGCTAAGGAACAATAGCTCCAACGTTCCCAAGCCCTTTCTTCCACCTTGCTCACAAGGGACAGGTAAGAAGGCCAGTTGAGCCAGGCCAGGTGAGTGTCTGGGACCCGCAGGGAGTAAGCCCAGGACTCTCCCAGTCATCGCCCCTCACTTGCAGGGAAGAACTCTTACGGCTGACCTTGCCTTGCTTCTCATCATTAAGGTACAAGCAGCATGAGAAAAGAAAAAACAAAACTGGGAGTTTCTATGATGGGGGTTCTGAGGGCAAGTAAAAAGTTTGTCCCTGCCCAGTTTGGGAACCACTGCTGTGGGTCATTTAGTTCTTTAATCCCTGAATGTCACATGATTCAGAGCAGCCTGAGACTTCATGTGGTTGTAGGGTGAGTTCACATTCATCAAAAAACACATTTTGGGGGCTGGCCAGTCAGCTCACTTGGTTAGAGCGTGGTGTTGGTAACACCAAGATCAAGGGTTCGGATTCCTTTGTCAGTAAGCTAAACATAGTAGAAAAAGCACTGGTTTTGGAGACAGAAAAGTTGAGTTCAAATTTCTATTCAACATTTACACGATTTCCTAATGTTTTCTCATGGTTTGATGGGGTTACGGGTTTGGGGGAGGAAGACCACACAAGTAGAGTGCTATTTTCATCACACTGAGGCATCAACATAGCTATCAACAGAAGTTATCACGGATGACATTAACATTGCCCACCCGGCAGAGGTAGTGTTTGTTAGATTTCTCCATTGTAAAGTTGCTCTTTCCCCCCCTTTTCCGTACTGTACTCTTTGGAAGAAAATTACTATGCACAACTCACACTTCAGAAGTGGGGAGTTATGCTCCATCTCCTCGAGGGTGGAATACCCACATAAATTACTTGGAATTTTTCTGCATGAAAGATTTATCTATTCTACTCCATTTATTTATTTATTCCGTCATTTATTTATATTAATATGCTGCCACTAGTTTTTTTGTTTGTTTTTGGCGGTTGGCTGGGGATCCAAACTTTTAATCTTGGTGTTATAACATTGTGCTCTAAACAGGGCTATCATTAGTTTTTTTGTTTGTTTGGTTTTTGCTTGTTTTTTTTTTTTTTTTTTTGAAAGATGACTGGTAAGAGGATCTTAACCCTTGACTTGGTGGTGTCAACACCACGCTTGCCCAAGTGAGCTACAGGCCAGCCCTATGTCATTAGTTTTTATTTTAGCTGTTCTAATATGTATATAGTGATGGTCTTAATTTACATTTCTCTTAATGGCTAATGATATTGAATGTATTTTCTAATGCGTGTTTGCCGTCTACATACCCTCTTCTGACAAAAAGTCTCTGGATGTCTTTCACCAACTTTCAAGTTGCACCCTGAGTTTGAGAGTTCTTTATATATTCTGGATACTAGTCCTTTGTCAGATATGTGATTTGCAAATATTTCTCCCAGTTTTCAGCTTGTCTTTTTATTTTCAACAGGATCTTTTGCAGAGCAAAACTTAACATTTTACATATATACATATACGTATTTTTTATTCTTTTCCTTTCTTCTTTTTTTTTTTTTTTTTTTTTTTTTTAAAGGGGAAGGATCTTACTATGTTGCCTAGACTGGAGCACAGTGGCTATTCACAGGCACCACCCCACCACTAATCAGCACTGAAGTTTTCAACCTGGGCCGGTTCACCCCTCTTAGGCAACCTGGTTGTCCCTACTCCCAGGAGGTCACCATATTGATGCTGAACTTAGTGTGGACACCCAGTGAATATAATGCTACTGCCCAGAACTCCTGGGCTCAAGCGATCCTCCAGCCTTTGCCTCCCAAGCAGCTGGGACTACATAGGTGTGTGCCACTGCCACCAGCAAAACTTTAAAATTTTTTAAATCCATTTTTTAAGTTAAACATGTTTATGGTGTCATATCAAAGAATTCTTCACCAAGCCCCAGGGCCTAAAGATTTTCTGTTAGGTTATCTTCTAAAAGTTTTATAGTTTTGCATTTTACATTTAAATCTAAGATTGATTTTAGGTAAATTTTTGTATAGACTGTGAGATTTTGATGAAGGTGTGTTTTTGCCTATGAACATTCAATAAGCCAAAAATATTTTTAAAGAAGTGATATCAATGGATGTGGACTCTAAGGTGGACGAGGAAGAAAATGAAGGTGGGAGGAGGTTTACAGATCATTCTTTTTAAGTGGTAGACTCCACTCATCTGGTAAAATAAACATAGCTACAAAGCAAGTCAGCTGATGGCTAGGAAGGAGGTAGCAGTTGGAGATTTCAAAAAGGAAGTAGTTACTGGTAATGTAAATAAAGGTCCAGGAATGCCCAAGAGGGCGGGTGGCTGAGATGGAGTGAAGGGGGTGAATAGGTTAAGGAGCTGGGATGTCAGGCAGAGAGGGTTGCCTGTGAAAGCTGAACTCAAGAATGATGCAGGAATGGGGTGGAAAGGAAGCACATTGGTCAGGGGTTCAAGTATTCCTTGAAGAGCAGGAGTGAGCAGAGATGAAGGAAATGACAGGTTCAAGGTGGAGGGAAAGGAGCAAGAGGAGGCAGTTTGGGGACAGAGGGAGAGAAATGCTTTGCAATCAACAATGGGGAACTAGGAAAATGCTTTTTCTACTTCTCAGCATTAAGGTCTGTATTAGTTCTGTTGCTTATAACAAAACACCTGGCACTGGGTAATTTATAAAAAACATTATTTATTGCTTACAGTTTTGGAGGCTGAGAAGTTGCAAGTCCAGGGAACACATCTGGTGAAGTCTTCTTTGTTGGTGGTTGGTGGTGACAGTGACACAGTGTTCTCACATGGCATAAAACAGTGGTGCAGAGAGAGAGAGAGAAAGAGCTCTCCTTTTAAAGCTCCAGACCACAACCAGCATTAAACCATCAACTTAATTACCTCTTCAAGGCCCCACCTCTCAATTACCGTGATAGGATTTCCCACTCTCGACAGTTAACAGTGAAAATTGAGCTTCTAATATATGGACATTGGGGGACACAATTCAATCAATCCACAGCAAGGTCCAAGGGGCAAGAGAAAGAAAAAACAAAACAAAACAAAAAGCTATCCTACCCTGGAAGAGGCAGTGGGGGAAGAAATGTCCTCAGGAGAATTCTGGGCCTCCATTAAAGCAAACAGGTGAAGGGAATCTTTGGAGAAGATGTTGCATTAGCTGATTGCAGGGTGAGAGTTATGAGGCCAGATTCCGAAACCCAGAAATACTGGGAGTGGATGGATGGTTTTGAGTCAGATTGGAGAGCAGAGCCTGAGTGACAGAGGTGATCTTAGATATCGTGAGATTCTGAGGGCCTAGAAGTCATGAGGGGATATTCTGGGGGTCCTCAGAGAAGGAGAGGTTGAGCAAATGTTTAGACCACCAGAAGAGAGCATTTTGTTTATAAAACAGTGCATCTTAAAAAGCTGGAAATCACTAGCTATAGATAGGTGGTAAAAGACATTGCACAAAGCAAGTTAAAATGCTTGATCCTTGTTGTCTAGACATTACTTCTTTATGATTATATCTGCATACATGATAGTGTTTTAAAATATCCATTGGCCTAGATATAAAGATTCCATGGTTAGTTATAAAAAGATAAATATGTGAACATACACACGTACAAGTTAGCAAGATATGGTAAGTTCGAGCAGCTGTAAAATGCGATGCAATCAGACATTTTACAGACTGTGTTTTGAGGCCCTGTTTCAGCTCAATCCATCTTCTTGCTGGTTCTCCTTTGTTCTACTTCCATTTCTCACCATGTTTTGACAGGTGAGGTTGTTCATGCAAAGGGATCCAACAAAAATACAGGAGTTCCACCTTTGCCTCCTCATCCAGGACAGAGCAACCCTCCCTTTCCTCCTTGCAACAAAGCAGGCAAAACACACACTCTCCTACCACCCCTCGCTGGCTGGGTGGAATGAGGAACACAGCGGTGCAGTTGTTTTGCTTGCAGGGAGGGAATTTGTGTGCAGTCAGTAGGTCACCTGCCCTGTCGGCCCAGGAGCAGTTCTCCGCCCAAACCCCTGTGAGTTTTAGTCTCAGAATACTTCAGGCTTCAGCCAGCATAAACATGTCACAGCAAGAGGGACAGTGATTATATTGCACATGCAATTTGTTTAAGCACAAGCTTTATTTGATCTTTAAAAATAAAAAGCTTTATTATTACATTACAACCAAAGGAATTCAGCCTTTAACCTGCAGTTTCCCTACTCTCAGCAATATAAAACCTTCTTTTCCCATAAGAGGTGAGGTCCAGTGGAATTTTCTTCTTTCTTCTCATCCCTGGGAGTGAGGTCATTAACTAATGGCTCCTTTGGACCCTGTTTTATACTAACTAAAATAATAGAAGGAGGTATTTGGCAACATGGAGGAAAGAAACAGAAACTCCTAGCATAATAATGCAGAGAAATTAACAGTTAGAAGTTATCAATATCTATAAAAGAAAAATATGTTTACCTTGTAGGTGCTTTACCCTGAAACCATGCCATTTTCCTTTATTCCCTCTCCAGTGAGCAGAATGGAAGGAACTTGAACCCTCTGCAATGGACCAAATATCTGCATTCCCCCCCACCCCCATCACCACCCCCATTCCTATGTTGAAATCCTAACCCCTAAGGTATTAGGAGGTGGAGTCTTTGGAAGGTGATTAGATCATGACTGCAGAGTCTTCTGAATGGGATTAGTGCCCTTATATATATATTTTTTGTTGTTGTTGTTGTTTATGAATATTCATGAGAAACAAAGCTGATTGTCACCCCTCGTGCCCATGATGTGAGGGCCAGATTCGTACTGGCAGCATGCCCATTACCACAAATTGCATTTGTACCCCATGTTCCCCAACCAATGAGCCCCCAACCTCCCTCCCCCTTCCCCTTTCCCTCCCACTCCACTTTGTAGCCTAAGGAATGTTCTCTCACTCTTCAATAGCACCCTTATAAAAGAGACCCCAGAGAGCTTCCTTCTGCTACGTGAGGTTACAGTGAGAAGACAGTTCTCTATGAGAAAGAGGGCCCTCCCTAGACACTAAACCTACTGGCACCTTGATCTGGGATTTCCCAGTCTCCATAACTGCAAGAAATAAGTTGCTGTTATTTATAAGCCACCCAGTCTATGACATTTTTTTATAGTAGTCTGAATGGACTAAGACACCCTCCTCCACTGCCCAGCTCCACTGAGGCTTGAGAGCTAGGACCCCAGAGGACAGGTGAGAGGGAGAGACTGGCTGAGGACACAGGGAGGTCAAGCAGAGAGAAAGGCTTCCCCGTCACCCTCCGAGGAGGAGGATTCTCATGGACTGATTTCACCACTGGAAAAAGCCCAAGAACAGCTTTGCATCATCCTCTGAACCTGATGTGTCTGCCTAAGCATCAAATAGCATAGTGTTGTATCTTTTTGCCAGTAATGGTCTGCATATTCATTTTCTACGCTGCGTAACAAGTTACCACAAACTTAGCAGTTTTAAACAACACACATTTATTACCTCACAGTTTCTGCAGGTCAGGTGTCTGAACACAGCTTAACTGGGTCCTCTCCTTAGGATCTCACAAGGCTGTGATCAAGGTGTTGACCAAGGCTAGCTTCTCATCAGAGGCTCGACTGGGGAAGGATCTGCCTCCAAACTCCCTCAGGTTGCTGAATTTATTGTCTTGCCACTGTCTGATACATGACAACTCACTTCTTCAAAGTCAGCAATGGAGAAAGAGAGAGAAAGACAGAAAGAGAGAGAGAAAGAGAGAGAGAGAGGCCTTAGTGTGAATCTACTAGAAGATAGAGTCTTACACTGACCTAACACAGTTGTGGGAATTACACCCCATTACTTTTGCCATATTACATTGGTTAGAAGCAAGTCACGGGTTCTGCCTACACTCAAAGGGAGGTATTACATGAGGGTGTGAACCCCAGCAGGCAGAGACCACTGTAAAAACACCATCAAGCCTGTTTGCTTCTGTTTGTAACCCAGCCTAGCAATTTAAGGATATGGTTAAGGAGTTATAGAAGCAACATTTGTCAAAGAACCATCAAATGAAAGAAGATGTTTTATATTTACATACATACTCACACACCCTAACCTAAAAGTAAAATAAAGCTAGGAGTTTTTCTTACTGGTTGATGGTGTGAGATGTTGCTTAACCTTACTAAGCCTCAGTTACCATCTTTAAAATGGGAATAATGGTACCTACCTTTGGGGTTATTGTGGGAATTAAATAAGATAGAGTCAATGAAACACTTAGCGTAACACTTAGCATAGAAATGTTCAATAAATGGTCACTATTGTGTCTAGGTAAGAGCTTGAGGTGCCTTAAGAAAGGTAGAATTTTTACAATGTGCTGTACACAGAGATGTTAATCTCCAAAGCTGGGTACACGCCCTTCTGAGGCTCATATGCTAGTCCTACTTGGAACCTGCCTCCTGGGAGGGGGTTTATTCACTTATTCCCTCACTAAGGCACTTCAGGCAACAATCTACCATGTGCCAGGCACTGGGCTAGTTTTGGAGAGAGAGCAGTGGTGAATACAGAAGCCTCCCCTCGAGCAGGCCGTCGGCAGTTGCAGAGGCAGACACACACAACAAAGTAAAGCTGGCCCTTGCCTTTGGACAGGGACATGTCTGGCACCTTCCACCGATCCCTCAGGCTGTGGGAACACAATGTTCAGACCGGCCCTCGATTTCTCCACATCTCGGTCCCACTGAGACCCACACATCCTGCACGTGGTTTCACACTATGTGTGTGCTTCCAGCATTCTCTACAGTTTGGTGCTCAGTTGCTAGCTGTTTAGTAAGTGTTTAGTATGTACTAAAGCAATTCACAAACCATGTTCTTTCTCCGCAGAATGTGTGTGGTGGACTCATTCACTCCATCAGTCTCGGGCACTGCCCAGCTAGCATTCTGTTCTTGTATTTATCCCAAATTTCTGAGGAGTTCCTGGCTAAGTGCTAAGCATCGTTCTTTTCTCAGAGCCCACTGCTTTTCCTTTATTTGCCTTGCCAGCATCAGCTGATGCCTTCTTAAAAATGTTTTCACGAAGAAATGAAGTGTTTGCTGTTTCAGAAGAGTTGTGCCATATCCGTAGGTGAGTGGAGAATGCTGAGCTGGGTTGTGTTGATGCATGCATACCCTGTGGCCACCGGCTCTCTGCCTGGATGGACACCAGGCCCCTCACAGCCCAAGGGGTACCCATCCATGCCTTGCCAGTCATTTGCATCTTAATAATGCTAAAACTAAGATTACTAATTGTAGTGGATTAAATTATGGCCCCCCAGAATTCACTGGAGCTTGAATTGTGTCCCCCAAGTTTCATTATTAGAAACTTAGCCCCCACTGTGACTGTTAAGAGGGTGGGAAATCCTATTACGGTAATTGAAAGGTGGAGCCTTGAAGAGGTGATAGAATTGTAGGACCCTGCGCTAGAGAATGTATTAAAAATGATGGTCAAGGGCATGGTTCTGAGGGCTTTAACAGAAGAGGAGAGTCTGTATTTCTCTCCCCCTGCTCTCTCTGCTTCCACCATCTTGCAACGTGAGACCCCTGGGTCACTGTCGCCACCACCAAATGGACTTTGGACTTCCCAACCTCAGAAACTGTAAGCAATAAATTTCACTGTCTTTATAAATTACCCAGTTCCAAGTATTTTGTTGTAAGCAACAGAAACGGATTAATACACTAATAATAAACATTAAAATGTACTGAGGGATTGCAATGTGCCAGGCATTTATATGTTATGTTATTTAACCCTCACAACCTCCTTTTAAGATAGGGACTAGTACCAGCATTTAAGAGCTCAGGAAGCTGAGGTGTAGACATTTTTAAGTCTTTTGCTCAAGGTCACACAGCTAGGAAGTGTTGTCCAAGATTCAATCCCCGGTAGTCCAGTGCAGTGCTGTCACCCAAGGGTGAAGAGGGATGTGTGGGCCTGAGAACCAAGTTAACCTACTTAATAATTTGTCCAAGGTCAGCCCTGGCTCCAAGTCCAAGGAGACAAGGCAGGATTAGCAGCCACAAAGTCCACTAGTTAGCCAGGCACCCAAATTTTCGGTGTATCTATCACAGCCCTGCTCTGAATATGGGCAATAAAGGAGAGCAACTGAGCGCCCAGGCCACCATTGCACAGGGAGCTAATGTGGAATAGTCAAGAACAAAAGAGAGGCCGAAGATGTAAGGTGGCCTAACTCTGAAGGATTAGGGAGCAGAGACGGCTTTCAGAGTGCTCTTAGGATTGAGGAAGAAATGCCTTTCTTTTGAGCAAAGCTTATAATTCTGTGCGTCTAGGATCCCTAACAATGACAGGGACTGATGGCTGTGAAGGGCACTAATCAAAGACACCGTAGACTCGTGTTTACACAGGAAGGACTGCTGATTCGGCATCGGCCTTTGAAGCCACCCTTGCTCATGCAGATCATAATGCACTATGAAGTAATGTCTTCATATAAAAGGAGGAAATTGAAATATACACGTCTAGCCGGTTATTTCATGAAGGCACTTCAAAGAAACATTTCCTTTGATCATTTTGACTTCTCATCAATAAGAAATGTGAGTATATTACTCACAGTAATTACTCAGAGACCTCAGGCCAATGGGGCTTCAATCTGACCCATCACCAGTTCAACAGGAAGGATAGAGTAAGGAATGTACGCTGGCTCTTAAAACTTCCACCAGGAGGTGACACACATCCCCTCTAGCCAAAGCAAGTCACCTGGGCCACCTAACTTCAAGAAGGACAGGGAAGTACCATCCCCCCATATGCTGGGAAGCAGGGTGGTGGGACACTGACAACACCTGGTGACAGTGCTGATGTCTAACACAAAGGCCAAGTGACAGGTAAGTATTCTTAGGAGGCCAAATGAAGGAATATGTTCCTCAGGAGAATAAGGCACTTATGAGCTTTGATACATCTCCATAGTAATTTCTCAATTGGAATATCCTCTATAAAGGCCTTCAACATGAGCATCGCAGTTGTTTAAGGAAAAAAGTATCCCAATTTGACTAAATCATCAAGGAAAAATGATACTGAAAAAAAGATTGTGGAACTGATGAAACTGGGACAAAAGCAACTTTCTCATATTAATAGGAGGATGAAAGTATCCATCCATCTGCCATTCTGCATCATTGGTGGAAATGCTATAAACACTCATTGTAGGACTCTGCAGAAGTTAACTACTAAAACTTGATGGCACCATTAACCTTTTCTGCCTTGAAGTTGCCTATTGTCTTACTATCTCTCCAAGCAATTTCAAAGCAGGTTACTGGGTATCACCATATCTAAAGCTTCAAACAATCTGCCAATGACTATTATGTTTCATTCAATTATTCAAAATTTAGTTTGAGGACCTATTACATGCAGTATACATTCCTAGACACTAGGGATACAAAGATAACATAGTCCTTACCTTAAAGGCACTCATTTATAAATCTAATGAGGGATCAGAAAATTATAGAATATTGTAAAAGTGAAGTTATAGAAATATGCACCAGATATTATGGGAGAGCTGTTAGAACTGATATTTGTAAGGACATCTCCTGCCTTGGGAAGGAGCAGTGTGCCTGTACCCAAGGCACAGGGACACCATTTGGAGTAGTGCAAGGTGTGCATTGCATGACTTCAGGGTGCACCCGACTCCTTGCAGGTTTCTTAGCTTTGTATGCATGTCAGTGAGTGTCTTGAGTTCAAGCTGCCTCTATTTCATCTTTTGGACTAGCAACAGGACTGCCAACAACTAAGCATCATTTAGTTCTCTGAAATGTTTTCGTTATATGCTTTCTCTTATTTTTATTAATATTGATGTAATGGTAATCACTAATTCATTGTGTTCCCTGGACTTTGGATTTCTCAGTCTCTGAAAGTGTAAGCAATAAATTTTGTTTTCTTACAAAAACCAAAAATTTATAACAAAATTCCAGTTCCAGGTATTTTGTTATAAGCAACAGAAATGAACTAATACAGAAAATTAGTACCAGAAAAGTGGGGTGTTGCTTATAACAAATACGTGAAAATGTGGAAGCAGCTTTGGACCTGGTTGTTGAGGAGAGCTGGAAGAATTTGAAGAAGGAGGCTAGAAAAAGTCTAGCTGCTGGTGGGAGTTTAGAGGACAAGAAAACCAGAGGAAGTTTGAAAATTCTTAGAGACTGGTTAAATGGTGGTAAGCAGAATCCTGATAGAAATATGCACAGTAAAGGACATTCTGAGTAAATCTCAGATGTAAATGAGAAAGGACTTATTGGAAATTGGGGCAAAGATCACCTGTACTATGAAATAGCAAGGAACTTGGCTGCATTCTGTTCATACCCAAAAGTTTTATGGAATGTAGAACTTAAACATACTGAATCAAGGTATTTAGTGGAAGAAATTTCTAAGCTGCAAAACATTTGGGAAGCTGCATGGTTGCTTGCAACAGCCTACACTGAGTTACGGTGGCAAAGACATGACATAAAGCCAGAATTTATAATTAAAAGGAAAGCAGAGCATAAAAATTTGGAAAATTTGCAGACTGGTCATGTGGTAGAGAAGCAGAAAGCATTAATTCAATGGTGTAGCCCAGAGATTGTTTGCTAAAGGGATTAGTACAGAAGAAAGGGATAATCCAGAGAAGGTGAAAAAGACCTTGAAGGCATTTCAGAGATCTCGGAGGCTTTGTCTTCCATTTCAGGTTCAGAAGCCTAGGGAGGCAGAATGTTCTTGGGGAACAGGCCCAAGGCACCCTTCACAGCCTCGCTACCCAAGGCCAGCTGGGATGTTGCTTCCCACACCAGCACCCCAGCTGCTTTGGCAGCTCCAATCTTGGCTAAATTGGCCCCAGGTGTGGATGGACTTGCAGCTTTGGAAAACACAAGCCAAAAGCCTTGGAGGCCTCCACATGGTGTTATGTCTGCAGGCCCACAGAAGGCCAGAACTATGAAGGCTTGGGAGCCTTCACCCCGATTTCAAAGTATCTATGGAAAAGGCTGGGGGCCCAGGAAGAGATCTGTCACAGGGGCAAAGCCACTGCCGAGAGCCTTCACTACAGCAATGCTGAGTGGAAATGTGGGGTCAGAGTTGCAAAGAAACCCCATCAGTGCCATACCTAGTGGAGCCATGGGAGTGGGACAACCACTGAGACTCCAGAACTTTGGAGCTTACCAGAGTGGAATGCCAGCCTTGGAGAGAAAGCCATAGAAACAGAGCTGCCCAGGACTTGGGGATCCAACACCCACACCAGCATGCAGAGGACAGCGAATATGGAGTCAAGTTACATGATTTGCCAGCTTAGAGATTTAATGCCTGCCCTGCCAGGTTTCAGATTTGCTTAGGACCTGTTACCTATTTCTTTGGCCTATTTCTCCCTTTTTGAATGGGAATATGTATCCTATGCTTGTTCCACCATTTTATTTTGGAAGTAGATAACTTGTTTTGGTTTCACAGATAGGACCTTGAGACACTGAACTTTTTGAGTTGAAACAAGTTAAGATTTGGGGGATGAAAAGGACATGAGTTTTGGGGGACTATGGGTGGAATGCTCTGGACTGATGTCCCCCCAAAACTCAGTCCCCACTGTGACAGTATAAAGAGGGTGGGTAATCTTATTATGGTAATTGTAAGGTGAGGTCTTGAAGAGGTGATTGGACTGTAGGACCTATGCTGTAGTGAATGGATTAATAATGGTGGTCAGGGTTCTGAGGGCTTTAAAAGGAGAGCACGTGAGAGTCTCTCTCTCTGCTCTGCCATTTTATGCAATGTGAGACCCCTGCATTGCTGTAAAGCCACCACCAAAGAAGACCCTCACCAGATGTGTTACTCGGACTTTGGAATTCCCATTCTCTGGAACTGTAAGCAATAAATTTCATTTTCTTATAAATCACCCAGTTCCAGGTATTTTGTCATAAGCAACAGAAATGGACTAATACCCCCTTTGCAGGAATATATCACATTTTGTGTCTCCATTCATCTGCTGATGGACACTTGGGGTGATTTCACCCCTTGGCTATTGTGAGTAGTACTGCTGAGAGCCTGGGAGTACAAATATCTCTTCAGTCCCTGCTTCCAGTTCTTTTGGGCATATACCCTGAAGTGGATTGCCGGTGGTCTACTAATCTTGACAACTCCCCATCTTTATTAGAGAAGCTCTACTCTTCAGTCTCCTCTGTCAAGCTGGCTTGGTCTTAGCTACCAGAGAGCAGCACATCCCCCTCCCGTGTCCAGGAGAATGTTATCGGATTTCCTTGCACACTCTGAAAACTCAAAACTGGGTGAGCCAAGGGCCAATCTCCCTCTAAAATACACGTATGCTCCTCATATCCTAGATTCGGTCTCATCAAAGTGAGTGCTTTCTCTGCCCCATCTACAAGGTACCCAAAGAGAAAACTTTATTTTCTTCCTCCCCAGCGGTGATAAGGACCTGAGAATAAAGAGGGATTATAGGGTAGACTGTCTGCTATGATAACTTATTTTTCCTCCAGTTGTTTCCAGCCAAACACACAGTATCATTAACTTTGACTGTGGTCATCACTTTGGCTTCAGACTTAATCTATTTTGACTAGAAATATTGTCCTCGGAAACTCTACAATTTCCTGAAGAGACTGCAGATCAGCAGTCTTGCCTAAAATCATACATGGCCATTATCTTTCCTGTGCTTGAAAGATGTACAAAGACAGTATGTCATTGTGAGCTGGAAGGTTTTCTTTATTTAGTGTTTGCCTTCCGGCTGAGCTATAAGGTAAGGCAATTAGATAACCCGACATTTATAACAGACACGTTTGACTTCCCTGATAACGACCTGCAGAAGTTAAGCACACACAAAGATAATAGACTTTAACTAGTAGTTAGGAGGTTTAGACTTCAAACCTTTTAGACCGTACAAAATAAGATGGCGAGACAATGTGCTCATTTACTACTCAAAACCACCTTGAGCTGAAATGTTTAATGTAGAATCAGTCCTACCTGTGAGGTCCACAAGACATGGATACTAAATTTCTTTTTATGCAAGACTTTTAGTTTGAGCTTCGTCAAGAATAAGTTAAACAAATGTGACCCCTCTAGGAGGCAGTGTTGCGTAGTGGAGATGAGGTCTGGATTCAGGCCAGCGAGGTTGCTGTTAGCCTTCGCCTCACACTAGCTATGTGACCTTGAGCAAATTACTTAAATTCTTTAGTTCTCGGTTTCTTCACCTAAAAAGTGGAAATACTAATAGCACCTGCAGGGAATTTCCTGTCATTCAAGAGTAATTGGTACCTGGAAAAGGCTTGAAAAAAATAGGTGTTACTGAGACATTTTCTCAAAAAATGAACTAAAAATTATACAAATTATAAAATTGTCTTACATCTACATGTCTAACCAAATGTAGTTAAAAATTTCAACTACCCAGTTATTTGCAGGAGAAAACCCCAAACAAATAAATTACTTACGAGATTTTTGTTAAATTTTTCAAACAAAATTATGTTAGCACTGTATAATATTCTTTATTTTGTATTTGACCCTCAAAGGAAGATCAATAGGATATACATTTTGCAAAACGATTCTGGGACTTCATCAAGTTTCTGAGGACCTCTATTTCTTTGGTATCGAATCCTTCCTTTTGAAGCACATGTCATTGTTCCCATCATTGTTTTCAATTGTTAATAGGTTGAATCATGTCAAATCCTTATTTGCCAATGGCTTTGCAAGTAATTTTAGTAGCTCTCCTGTATCACTTTCATCGCTTCATAAAATCCTAAATGTTTGGCAAATTGTGATTTTTCCCTTTGAAATCCATCGGCTTTATATTTTTATTATGCTGTCTTGTGTTGTAAATGTCTGGCAATCAATGAGGCTATGGCCAACAAGGGTGACTGACTGGCCCACTGGTCAGGATATATGCTAGATAAAATGGGAAAAGATATTTGAATAGAGATAGATTTTAATAAATAGCCAGCTCTTATGATGATTTTTGTTTTCCTAACACCTCCTAACTACAGAGAGTTGGAAAATGAATACTTAGCAAAGACCCTGTGTTTCTCATTAAATTATTAAACCCATGTCAGTTCTCAGCACAGTGCCTAGTGAATAGAATGTGCTTTAATTGTTAATAAATATTCTCGTTATTTACTTAAAAGGACCTACGTGTTTACAAAACTGTTGAAGGCATTTACATTTAAATTAATATTATAGGCCGAGAAGAATGTTTTCCTAATCCAGTTCCCTCTTTCCATCAATAAACACCACAATTAGAGAGTAAAGGAATCCCTCATTCCCTAACCCACCTCCATTCCCTATTCCCCTTTCCCCTTATTTTGTCGTATCTTCTCTTAGTAACACATACTCCCATCTGACAGGCCATGTGTTCACATATATTGGTTTTTTTCAGTCTCCTGCCACTAGAATCCAAGCTCCAGAGTACAAGGACTTGGTTTGTTCATTTATGTGTCCCTAGCACCAAGAACAGGGTCTGACACATGGTGGGTGTTCAATAAGCATTTGTTGAGTCCTCCATTAGGTGAATTGAAGACTCTTCTTGACCTCCTCATTCCAAGGTCCAGGTGCCCAGGGACCATCTCAACAATCGCATAGTTAGGGATTTGGTTCACTATACCCTGAGAGAGCCCCTAACATGAATAAGAAACATGGTCTGTGGATACTGTGCAAATTGTAAGAAGGGAAGACAGCACAGAGATTCCAGAAAGCACACAGTAAAATGAAAGGCTGCAGATAGTCACTGCAAACTCAGCCCCTCACTGTCCCTAGACTAAGCCCCATTCTAATTCAATTCAGAAGGAATAAAAGAGGATTCTGCAGGGAAGGAATGGGAAGGAGGATGGAATTCTGCCTCCTGTAAATGATAAGATTTGTGCTTGAGTCATGGTGTGGTGACAAAAGCGACCTCGTGAGGGTCAGGAAACATGTGTGCTGATCTGAGCTCTGACACTAATTGGGGCTGTAGCTCAGGAGAATCACTGTAACTTTCAGGGTTCTGCAGCTTCACCTGTATGACCAGAGGGTGAGGTTAGATCAGCATTTCCTAAAATAACTTCCTCGGGATATCTGGCCCTCTAGATCTGCACTCACAGGGTAGCCACCAGTTACATGTGGCCATTGGGCACTTGAAATGTAGTTAGGGCCACATTTTAATGTTGTTCTACCTTTTTTTTTTTTATGATTGGTCGGTACATAGGGCCTCATTTTAAAATGTAAAAACTAAAGGGAAAAGAAACATAAAAATATTCCATTAATAATTTTTATCTTCATTGATGTTGAAATAATAATAGTTTTGCATATTGGGTTAAATAAACTATATTATTAAAATTAGGATAGGCGGGGAGGCCGTGCATGTGTGGGGGTAGGAGGTATATGGGAACTTAGTACTTTCTGATCAACTTTGCTATGAGCCTAAAACTGCTCTAAAAAATAAAGCCTATTTGTACACAAATAAAGTTTTCTATAAACAAATTAAGTTCACTTGTTTCTTTTCTTTTTTTAATGGCAGCTGGCCAATAAGGGGATCCAGACCCACTTGTTTCTTTTCACTTTTTGAAATGTGGCTACTAGAACATTTAAAATTTTATATGTGATTACAGATGTTGCTGGCAGGATATTTCTATCTGACAATTATTTCTATTGCTGCTCTACAGTTAGTTTTGTTTTTGTTTGTTTGGGTGGCTGGCTAGTACGAGGAGTGCTCTACAGTTTGGAAGATGTTTCTCTGATCGAACACTGCATATCACATGCCCACACTTCCCCAACCCTCATCCCATGTCATGAGGCTTATTATCAAAGTGTGCATATTGAGCCTTCTTGTGGTACACAGTATGTAAAAACCTGTTTAATTGGCATTTTCTAAATGCACTTGATAATGGAATCTATTTTCCACTGAACACCTGTTCACACCCTTCAGTTCTGGGAAAGATGTTTTAGAAAATATGGGTCTAGGTTTTCTGGAAAGCCTTTTTGGAGTTTAACAATTTGTGATATGATTCTAAGGGTTTGGAAGGAAGCCATGAGTGTGTTTAAGATGCTTTTTCAGACAGGTAGAGTTTTAGGGAAAAATCACATTCTTCAGCAACACCGCGTGGGAGAGGGAGGGGCTGATGAGTGCTGAAAGGGAAGAAAGTTGGGAGACCACAGAGTGGAATCAAGGGTTTGGGGAGGGGAGACAACCTTAGGCTTAGAGGGTCTCCAAAGAGAAGTAAACCTTGGCTCTCTGCTGCTTGGGATGCTGATGCCCTAGAGAAACCAGCACCACGCGAAACATCAAAGTCCTAGATAGAACATGCAGGCACAGAGCCCTCGAAGGAAACTAGAAAACACGAAGTTCCACGATGAAACAGTATGAGAGGCTGGAGCGGTATGAAACTTCGGAGTCAAGAGGACACGTGACATGTCAGCAAGTCAAACCCAGCCAGGAAGGCTGGGCTGCCCCGCACTTTCTACCCTTTCACCTCTGGGGCTCTGGGGAGAAGTGAGGAGAAACTCTTAAGGGTTTATCTAGCCAGATAAAGCCATGAAGCCACAGCCATGACCTCTGATGGAGATTTCTGTATTAGTGATAAGAAATCTATTTTTGGCGCCTGACATTTCTGGCTGTGCTTCCAGACAGGGTGCCCCAAGTCGAGTGCTACATGGCCTAGGATTTCTGGGGTTTCAGTATGAATGGAAGTTTCTCCTGAATGAACCTCAAAAATTCTCCTATCGCTTACTGTCTTCCTTGCCCTCTGGAACTGCCAAAATGTTGCTTGGTAGAATTGCTTTCTACAAGCTCCGAGTATTTATTCTGAACTAACATTGCTTATGGCTTGATAAAGTTTGGATGTGTTGTCCCCACCAAAACTCATGTGAAAATCTGATCCCCAATGTGGCAGTGATGGGAGCTGTTTGAGTCATGGGGGCGGATCCCTCATGAATGGATTAATGGTCTCCCTAGGGGTGGGAGGTCCTGGGTGAGATCTCACTCTGTTAGTTCCTGCAAGAGCTGGTTGCTTAAAAGACCCTGGCACCTCCCCTCTCTCCTCTCTCTTGCTTCCTCTTACCATGTGATCTCCTTGTACCCACCAGCTGCCTGCTGCTTTCCACCATGAGTAGAAGTAGCCCAAGGCCTGCACCAGATGCAGCTGTCCCAGAATCATAAGCCAAATAAACCTCTGTTCTTTATAAATTACCCAGTCTCAGGTATTTCTTTTATAGCAACATGAAATGGACTAATACATGGCTTTATTGAAGTACCATTTATATACAATAAACTTCACCAATTTAAAGTGTGAGTGAGTGTTAGTAAATGTATACAGTCATGCAATCACCACCCCAATAATGTTTTGGAACGCTTCCATCTCCCCAGAGTTTTACTTGGGCCCCTTTGCCTGAGTAAATCCACATCTCTGCCCCAGTCCCAGGAAACCACTGATCTACTTGCTGTCCCCATAGTTTGCATTTTTAGAATTTTCAAATAAAATTTTATATGAGTGAAATCACATATTACTGTATATAGTATTTTGTTTCTGGCTTCTTGCATTTTTGAGATACATCCATGTCACTGTATCAGTACTGTGTAGGGGAGGAAAAATAATTTTTCTCTACCCTTCATGCGTTCTGAGTTGGGATATACCTGTAACAAAAGATAGATTAACCAGAGAAAAAACAAACAGAAGTTTAATAACATGTATACATCATGTATACATGGCAGATATTAAGGGAAAAGTGAATAAAATCTCCAAAGTAGATCTTAAAGAGTTGCTTAGACTTCAGATTTCAGTACTATTGTTTACTGAAACAAAGAAAGAAAGGTGTGGAGAAAGACCAGTTATGGGGAGATGGCTAGGGAAAGTACCATAAGTGAGGCTTAAGTTGGTTGTGCAGATTTAAGTTAGTGCTTTCTCCACTGATAAGTGTCTGCAGTGATTTAGTCATCCTTTCTTCCTCGTGCAGAGAGAGACACCCTTAATAAAGGAGACTTCCTTTATAGATGTAAATTTGTCCTACAAAAGAGTAACTTCTACTCTTGTTTTCAGAGTTTCTCCTGTGTCTGCTGTTACCCAAAATAATCAGCTCAAAATAATCCTTAAGCTAAAGTGGTATATTTTGGAGTGGTATACTCTGGTCTCTTACAGTCATATTTTGGGGTAGTGTGTCCTGAACCTCATCAACTCCATTTACTTTAGTTCTTAATATTCCATGCTATATCACTATTTTCTTTTTATCTGTATATCGGTTGATGGGCATTTGGATTGTTTCCAGTTTGATATTATTATGAAACAGTGATACCATGAATAGTCATATAAGTCTTTCAGTGGACATACGTTTTCACTTCTCTTGAGTAATGTCTAAGAGTAGAATTACTGGATCATATGGTAAGTGTATGTTAAACATTTTAAGAAACTTCATTTTTTGAAATGGCTATATGGTTTTGCATGAGATGTATGAGATCTGTGGTTGTTCCACAGCCTCACCAACACTTGTTATTGTCAGTCTTTATAATTAGCTGTTCTAGTGTGGGTGTAGTGCTATCCCACTGTGGTTTTAAGTTGCATTTCTCTAATTACCAATGAAGAAAAGCATCTTTTCATATGCTTCTTGACAATTTATATTTTTTCCTTTATTCAGTGTCTATTTGAATATTTTTCTCATTTTATTATGGGATTGTTTTCTTATTATTGAGTTGTAAGAGAAATTTATGTTATCTGGATAAAGGTCCTTTGTCAGATACATGCCTTACAAATATCTTCTCTCTTGTTGTTTGTTTTTCTTTCTTTTTTTTTTTTTTTTGGGGGGGGGGGCTAGCCAGTACAGGGATTGAACCCTGGAACATAGTGTTATCAACACTACACTCTAATCAACTGAGCTAACCAGCCAGCCTTAAAATATTTCCTCTTAATTAACCGTTTACCTTTTCATTTTCTTAATTGCTGTGTTGTTGTTTTTTTTTTAACAAACTAAAAGATTAAATGTATTTAATCTTTCTGAAGCCAAATTTATCAGTTTTTCATTTATGGTTCATGCTTTTTGTATTCTATGTAAGAAATTTTACCTAACCCAACGTCACAAAGATTTTCTACTATATATTATTCTAGCAGGTTTATAGTGTAGCTCTTAGATTTAGGTCTGTGAGCTATTTTGAGTTAAATTTTGTGTATGCTGTGAGGAAAAGGTCAAGGTACCTTTCTTAAAACATATCTCTAGTTATTCCAGCATGATTTATTGAAGATTATCTTTCTTTTACCTTGGCACTATATCAAAATTCAATTGACCATGTAAGTGTAGGTCTATCTCTAGACTCTCATTACACTCTCTCTTGCATTAATCCATATGTCTATCCTTAAGCCCCTACCACTCTGTCTTGATTATTGTAGATTTTATAGTTAGTGCTAAAATCAGATAGTATAAATCCTCCATCTTTGTTCTTTTTAAACATTGTTTTAGCTATTCTAGGTCTTTTGCATATGCTGCTTTTTAAATAGTGCTTTAATGTTTAGAAGATATAACATATGTGATGCTATACCAATTTTATAGACAAAAAAGTCACTGACTCATAGACAAATGTTTCTGACTTTCTGTCACAAGGCTGGGGTCCTGTCGCTTTGTAGTGTCACATCTCATTTTCCTACTAGAATGTCAGCTCCATGTCAGCAGGGACCAGGGATGTTTTCTTCACCTCTGAATCTCAAGTAAAATAGGGCTCATGGTATGTTTTCAACAAATATTCGTTGAACAAAAGAATGAGTCAGGCCCAAGAGAAATTCAGTGAATTGCCTTTGTTACCAAGGTCAGCAGCAGAACGACATCCAGAACTCTTCATTTAATATTTTTTTCATCATGAAATCTGAGTGGAAGAGACAGAGAAGAAGGAAAAAGAGAAAAAGTACATATGAATTAGGAGGTAGATAAAAGCATTATTAGAAAAAATTTTAAAGGCTTTTGTTTTGATACATCTCCGCCAATAGCATACAGTTTCCAACCGCTAAACATTTACATTTTTACTCTTTGTTTGAAATACTTTTTAACATGCAGAGAAATACCCAGATGATTCACAGATCCATAACCACAACCTAAGCTGTAGACATTTCCTTCCTGGGCATGGTGTTACAAAAATAGGGAACAGATGTGCGAGGCCAGAATGGACATCAGGGGTCAAGAGCAGACAAACCACGCTGAATTGTTCTGGACTGACAATGCTTCCAATTTGGAAAGATCTGCAGGGAGCAATATTTGGCAACTTTTTTTCCCCTTAGTATTTTAATCAGAAAGGACTTCCATCTTAAAAAAAAAAAAAAAAAAAAAAATCCTTTGAGCTGTAGTTCTTCTTTTTAAACCTGAAAAACTACATGTCAGAAAAAATAATAACATGATAATCTGAGAAGGAAAGTAACTGAAGAAGAGGATAAGGAAAGTACAACTATCAAAAGGTGGAGGTGGCTCCGACTGTACAACCTCTAATTCATGTGGCGTGTAATTTTCTTAAATAATGATTATAGATACTATACGTGCATTTGAAAGGGCTGGAATTGTCATTAATTGCTATGCAATATTTCATCGACTGTCTTCTCCCTCAAAGTAAACACATGTTGGAGAATTGGGTTCTGTGACCATAGAAGGCGCTGTGAAGACACTGAATTAGAAATGGTTGTTAAGAAAGATTTATACCAGAAGGGAGGAAATTAAGTCTTTATTTCAACAGAGTCATGTAACACTTGTAGACTTCGCTTAGAGCCAGATGCTAGGTGTTGCTGGAGGAATCCAAGGTAAGACATAGGACAGCCCTGCCTTGACCTGCTCCCAAACCTGCAGGTTAGAGGCCTGACCAGCCTCTCTTGGGTCTGGCTCATTCACTCAGTTCTCAGCTTCAATGTCACTTTCTCTGGATGAGATTAGGTGTGCCTGGTAAGATGCTTCATGCCTGTAATTACTTGTTTAATGCCTGATTTCCCTCCAGCTCCAAGAAGAGAGGGACCGTGTCTGTCTTACCCTGGCAGGCTGTGGATGTCTTGATGAGAACACAGGTTCTGGACTCAGCAGCCTGTGGCAACTCTCAGCTTCTTCACTCCCTCTGTGTGATCCTGGGCAAATCACTTATCCTCCCTCAGCTTTGGTATCCCCATCTGTAAGATAGAAAAAATTACTCTGTAGTACCTCCTCATAGCACTATTCTATGGTTAATGAGGTAAGGCCACTAAATGGCCTGGCATATATTAAGCCCTTAATAAAAATGAAATAAAATATCAGCAGTTAAATAATGTTAATCTTATTTAAATAAGAATAAATAAGACAGTGGTTGCCGTTCTCAGGCTACTAAAACAACAGCACAACTACAATAATGATTATTGAGAGCTTATTTTGGGCCAGGTACTGAGCTAAATACTTTATGTATAATCGGTGAATTTAGGAGACATGGACATCAAGTCATCAATAACAACCTGGCCTTTTAGCCTCTTCTCTCTTGGCATATCATTATTCATTAGGGAAGTAGGATCATCAGTACATTTTATGCACTGGTGGCATGTAAATGACTTAGAGTCTTGGAAGGAAATCCATGGCATGCTCAAAGTGTTAATTGAAGAGCACATAATGAAGGGACTATGTCAAGGATTTGGGCATCAGTAAGGAAACCGACAAGGGATCAAGGAACACCTAGGGACTAGCAAAAATGGGGTGCTGTTACCTCCCCTCAGCTTGAATGGGCAAGGAAGAGAAGTGGAGATTCCAAGGTGCAGTGAGATCTACAGTCACAGGAGCAGAGCCCCCCTGCAGGAGCTGTGGTGGAAGTTGGAGGAAGCCAGCCATGCCAAAACCATGGCAAGGCAGGGCACAGGTGGAGGCCACCTCCTCACCAGACCACTCTCCTCTCATCTGCCGATCTCCTGTTGCTACGTCTCAATGGCCTAACCCTGCTGGAAGCCAGATAGGGATGGAGCCCAGGTGATGCCGTCCATAGTTACCTCCTCCTGAGCAGAGAACAGGACAGACAGGGCTGAGAATGGATCTATCTAGAAGAGCAAACAGAATAACCAACACAGAACCACTGACCATCACGTCTGCTCAAACTTGCATAAATTCAGGCTGACTACATTAAGAACTTTAGAGAAAAATGAAGAATCTAGACAGTTAAACAAAACTGGCAGAGCTATTGCTATATTCAAAATAAAGGCAGGCTTTTCTTTCTCGCTACAACTAACGAAGATGCAAAAATAGATAAGAGGCATCAAATAGCAATAAGTGTATGTTATTCCTCCTCCTCAGTGTTCAGGGACTGGAGAAAACTCATACAGGCATTCTCCATGCTTGCAAATGGCCCAATTATCATATCTAGTTGAATTAAAGAACCCTAGTTTTGCTAATGAATCTGAATCATTACAGCCAATCGCCCGTCCCTTTCCATTTTCCTGTCTAGCATCAACTAATTAAGATTAGGGGCACCTTCTCTTTGTTCACTGAAGCACCATTTTTTCTGGAAGATATCTTTTTTATTTTATTTTTTATTTTGGTAAAATATGTATCACATAAAATTTACCATTTTAACTATTTTTAGGTGTACAGTTCAGTGGCATTAAGTACATTTGCATCATGGTGCAGCCATCACCACACTCTATCTCCAGAACTTTTTCAACATGCCAAACTGAAACTCTGTGCCCACTGAACAATAACTCCCTAATTCCTCCTTCCCCAGCCCCTGGCAACTGCCATTCTACTTTATGTCTCTTTGAATTTGATACTCCAGGTATCTCACATGAGTAGAATCATACAGTATTTGTTGTTTTGTGACCGGCTTATTTCACTTAGCATAATGTCCTCAAGTTTCATTCATGCTGTAGTATGTCTCAGAATTTCCTTCCTTTTAAACGCTGAATAATATTTCATTTCATGTACATACCACATTTTGTTTATCTATTCATGTGCCAGTAGACACTTCGGTTGCTCCTAGCCCCTGGCTATTGTGAATAATGTGGCTTTGAATATGGTGTACGAGTATCTGTTTAAAGTCCCTGCTTTCAATTCTTTTGGGTGTGTACCCAGAAGTGGAATTACTGGATCATACGGTAATTCTGTTTTATTTTTTGAGAAACCACCACACCATTTTCTACAGCTGCTGTACCATTTTACATTCTCACCAATAGTGCACCAGGGTTCCAATTTCTCCACATCATCACCAGCACTTATTTTCTGTTTTTTTGATATAGTCATCCTAATGGGTATAAAGTGGTATTTAATTGTGGTTTTGATGTGCATTTCCCTAGTAATTAGTGATGTTTATCGTCTTTTATGTGCTTATTGGCCATTTGTATAACTTCTTTGGAGAAATGTCTATTGAAGTCCTTTGCCCATTTTAAAATCAGGTTATCTCTTTTTTTATTGTTGAGTTGTAAGAGTTCTTTATACACTTTAGATATTAATCCCTTATTATATGTATGATTTGCAAATATTTTTTCCCATCTTGTGGATGGCCTTTCTACCCCATGATAGTATCTTTTAATGCACCAAAGTTTATAATTTTAATGGGGTTTAATTTTTATATTTTTTCTGGATGACATCTTTCAACATAGGCTTTTCATGACTAAAACTTTTGGAAAGCAGGGCTCAGGTTAGACATGGCTGTGGTGAATTTTTATGTTATTCTATTTGTAGCAGAGCAAAAAGAACAAAGACTTGGGTTTTATAATTCACAATACTGACCTAACTGATTTGTGTACTGTGGATGATTCCATCACATGCTCAGCATTTAAAATTTTCCTCTTAGCCATTGAAGAAAACAGGGCTCCCTCCTATTCCTCTCATTGGATGCTATAGTATACCACTGGGAGGAACCAGCAGAGAGTCAGATGAAAGATATGCTTTAGCTTGCAAGTGACAGTAACCCAACTGTAATTGTCTCGACCAAAGAAAAATTCTAGCATGCAGAAAAAAGTTTAAATTCTGCTCTAAATTCATTGGCTCATATAACAGAAAAGGCCAGGGAGAGGTATCCTGGCTTCAGGTATGGGTGGCTCCAGGTCCTCAAACAATGTCACAGCTCTGCACCTCTGTGAGTTGGCTTCATTTTCAAGTTGTATTTGTCCTTATGATAAAGCAACGTCCATTGGCTCTTGACTTACTTCTTACCCTCTCAGCAGTACAGGCAGAAGACAGATAGTCTTTTCCTCATAGTTCCAAGAGAAGTCCCTATATGATCTTTTGTATTTAAACTGACTGTATTAGTAGCCCAAATGGCTGAGAAAACATCAGTGGGTCACCTGAAAAGTTTTCCTTGCTGAGCAAACATATTGTCTGATGAGCTACTGTGGTCAATATTGAAACTTGTTACCCCATGGATTTATTTCTTTCCATAATTAACTTTCTTCAACTTGTAGATGGGGGAACTACTCAAATTGATGGTATCTTATTCAGGGGCTGCATAATGGCTCCCCCTGCTCACAAGACGCAAGGAACCAGTGGCCTAAGAGTAGCAGAAAGAAAAGGCCGTAGAAATATTTTGTTTGGGGAAACAACATTTTTGTATAGATCATTGCTTCTGTAGTATTTAAAGTAAATAGAATTAGTTTCACTAATCAAATTCTGCCTGTTTTGTACAAATATGACAATGTGATAGAGTACTGAGCATGAAGACTGAAGACTCAAGCTTGAGTCCTGGACATACCATTTGCCTACTGTGTGTCTTGGGCTTGACATCTCTGAGCCTTGAATGTCTGATAAATAAAAAGTGTGAGGAGAGGGTGGTAAACACCAGCTAGACTGAAGAGTTGGATAGGACTGAGTATATGTGCTGATCATCTAAGGAGAAAAGCAGTGGTTATTAAAAAAAAAAAAGAAAAAGAACAAAACTATCCGTCTATTTTCTGACACTTATCCAAACAAACAGGAAGGTAAAGGCCGAAGAAGACTATTTTAGGCCTCTAAAATATCAGAAGGAGAAATAAAAATACTCTGGCACATTTGAACCAATTATTTAGACTCTGACAGAACTATTATTTCTTGAAAGCATAATTTCAAGGCTCCTTGAAAGACTACTCAAGTTTGTCTTTCTCTTTCCTCCTAAAAATGCCAGGTTCAAATGTTACTCCTTATACCCCCACATCAGTTTCCACCTGTCCTCCAGGCAGTCAATTTAAAATCTAATATATGTCTCTCTCAGGACCTTTGAACTTGCTGGTGCCTCCACTTGGAACGCTCTTTCCCCAGGGAGCTGTATGGCTCACTCCTCCACTGCGTTTAAGTCCCTGCTCGGTTTTCATCTCATTATAGGGGATTGTCCAATCACCCTATCTAAAATAGCCTCCTCCAACTCCATCACCCTCTATCTGCCTTTTTTCCATAAGAATCATTCCTACCTGACATTTTATACATTATTATTGGTCATTTTACATCCAGCACATAGCACAGTGTCCAGCACATAATGTGTGAATCAATATTTGTTAAATCAGTTAACAGAATAAATTAAATTCTTTTTTTTTTTACCCAAGTAAAAATTCAAAATTTACTAATTTTAAAGAATTAGATGATAAACATCTAAAGAATCACCAATTGAATAGTGAGCCTTTACAACATAGGTTCTGATTGACTTAAACATCTACTAAGATGTGACAATTGGCAGAGTTTCATGGCCTTAATGATTACTGGTTTCAGATTGCATTTATACTTGGAGATCTCCCTAGATTTATTTTTTCTGTCTTTTATTCATTTTACTGATTATACATATTTGTGGGGTACAGAATTGACTATCAATACATGTGTACAATGTGTGGTGATCAAATCGGGAAAATTAGTATACTCATGTTTACAAAACATAATCTTTGGGACCCTTAACTAGTTTCTTGCCAACCCCCCTCCTACTCCCTCTTTTCACCTCTAAAAGCCACAGTTCTGTTCTCTCTCTCTTTTTTTTTTTTGAAAGTTTAATGTATTATTGTGATTGTTTCTTTCTTTTCTTTCTTTATTTTAGCTCCTACTTGTGAGTGAGGACATGCTTTATTTCTCCTTCTGTGCCTGGATTATTACACTTAACGTAATTTTCTCTAAGTTCATCCATGTTGCTGTAAATGGCAGAATTTCATCCTTTTTTTATGGCAAGGTAGTATTCCATTCTATATATATACCTTTTCCTTATCCAGCAATCTGTTGATGGACATTTTTATTTTATTTAATAACAAGCACACATAAATCATTTTTTAAAATTGAAATTTTACAATGCATTTTTTTTTCCAGAAAGGATGATGTTTATATTCCGTCAACCTTATCTCCATTTTGCTCAAGAGCCTGTAGAAGAACACTTTAAGACCTGTCAGCAGTTGTTCCCTACCACTCAGTGGCCTGAGCATTGGAAGCTGCAGACTGGTCTTTAGTAGCAGGCTGAGTGCTCTGTCTTCAGGAGACACAGAGGCCACCTGCACGCCTTCAGACCAGTCTGCGACTTCAGGTGCAGTAGCTCAGGAACTGGAACAGTCCACTCGCCCTGAAATTCCTCCTTGGTCATGGCTTTTTCAGCAGTGGTCTGCTCTTCCTTTTCAATCTCTTCAGGATCTCTGCAGAAGTAGAGATCAGGCATGACCCCCCCATGGGTGTTCATGGGAGACGGTGCCACACGTGCACCGAAATTCTCAGGCTGCATCCACCACATCAGACCCACTGAGTGAGCTCCAGGGTTGTTGCATGGGATGGCAATGTCCACATAGTGCAGAGGAGAATCTGTGTTGTACAGAGTTATGGTAGGCGGGTTAACATAAGACACTTCTGTGAGAGGCTGGTCGTCAGCCCTGGGCTCAGTAACCACAGAGGACACAGCTCCCAGAAGGCTACCTGGATCTGGTTAGTGAAGGTTTTGGGGTGACGTGGCCAGCAATAGGAGTGGCTCCAGTGCAGCAAACTTTGGCATGACCCACTGTCCAGTACTGCTGGAGGATATGACACTGACATCAGCTGGGTTTCCAGTGGCAACCATGGCACAAGCTGCCAGGAGAAGCATCTCCCAGGTTCTCTTCAGTTTATGATATTGATGCCTTCACTTTTCTTTTTGTACATGTAATTTCTATTGGGAAGTCAAGGTTGGAGCCATCTAAGTGAGTTCTTGCTGCAGAGAATTTGAGGACATGCTCCTTCCTCATTTGCAGGACATCAAGGGCTCTGGACATTGTGAAAGTTTCTCTTTAAGTTATGACAGGAATTCAGAATGATACCATATGGACCCCTCTCTGGGTAGCATGGAAAGGCTACGCAGGTTTTTGATAAACAATAAAAATGGTATTGTGACTTTTCAGACACGATCTCTTTCTGGGTGACTGTAGTTTGGTAACTGCGACTGCTCGGTTCTAGGAAATCATCTTAGCTCCCTTGCCTTCTTCTTTATTGCAAATTTGCCCTTGGACAGATTTTTTTTTTTTTTTTTTCAGCTGGCAGGAATGAGGATCAAAACTCTTGACCTTGGTGTTACCAACACCACACTCTAACCAAGTGAGCTAACGTCAGCCCTGAATAGATTTTTTTTTTTAATGGAATATGGTTAGTGAGCACACATGCCAAAACTAAATTTACAATGTACACGAGAGAGATGGCAACATTCTTGAAGCCCTCAGTTACTCACATCTCGTACTCGGAGAGAGAGAAATAAAAAGAAAGTCAAGAAGCCATAAAGTCACAGCTCACAAGCGCTGCAATAACTTGTAATCAACACCACTACCAATATCAGGAAGTTACTTTGCAGGATGTGGCTTTGACAAGCCAGGCTTCAGGTTAAATATAGTTTCCACCTTTACAATTCTTTCCCCTTTCTCTCTCATTCAAAAAAGCATTATCAAAGGCAAGTGAACAAAAATGGCATTATTATAGGAGTACTTTTGAGCATTCATCCATTTATACAAAAATATGAATCGTTTACAACTGGTATTTTAATAATTAGTAGCAGCAAATCGTACTGAATCTCACAGTTGATCACAAATTCAATCATGACTTGAGAAACTCAGGTCTAGAGCTCTCCAAATGTTTTGACTGGGCCACTTAGACAGGGCAAAAGATCCAGTGATCATATATTCTTCGCAATTTCGCTTTCCAATTAAAGAAGTGGGAAAAAAAACTCCATAATAAAACTAAATAATATAAAGACTACAAAAGCAAAAATTCAGAAATATTAGTTAAACCAAGAATAGTAGCAATTAACCAACTCAAGACAAAATCTGTGATGCAGTGAAAACAGAGACCCTTCCCAAATGCGGTGGGAAATCCAACTATCTGCCTGTGCGTGCACACACGGTGGGAGTTGTGATGTTGACAAGTGTCACATACGAGGGTGCTAACTTAGTGGAATACTCAACAAAATCTAGAATTCTCTAGTAGAACACTCAAACTGAACAAAAATATGAATATCTAATTTTAGAACCTTAAAAAACTCTATTTACCAGTAAGTAGGCCATAGTATATAATAGTGAAAATTAAGGAACTCTGGAATTGAAGGGATTTGCATTTTCTGATTCATTCATTCAAAATGAATCCTTTCAGACCTTGAGAAACATTGCAGTAAGACAATGACCTAATGAAGTATTTATTGTAGCTTCCAGTATATGCCTGATACAACTAACTGCTTATGAGAGGGATATAAAATTATGAAGAGGCCCTTGAGGAGCTGACAACCTACTAGGTGCTCGACAGATACTTAAAGAGATCAAAATAACGAAAATGACTAGTATCTTTAGAAAGAATGATAATGCTCTTGTGCAGTTTTGAAAATAAATGCAATCCTTTCAGCGCTGTGGTCTGAAGATTTGTTTTACTGTATTTAAAGCCTGATGACCCTCATCTGTAAGGCACCCATTAACAATACAAGATAAATTGTAGTGGGAATCGTGCCTTGAGTCTGGGGCAATAAAATCAGAGCAAAGTCTGAGTTTCCAGTTTATTTGGCTACAAGTGTGAATAAGCATGAATCATAATTCTGTAATATACTCAAGACACAGGAATATGTACATTGGTTAACAGGTCAGAGTAGCTGTAAAACACTGCACTGTGAGACTTGATTCAGCCTTTTAAATCTTTTATCCCTGCTACAAAAATAGCTGCTGTAAAAGAAAATCAGATACAGTGAATAATTCACAACAAGAATGCTCTCGTGTGGGCGGGAGTTAGTTGATATTTGCTTTTGTATGTGAAATCGGCAGTTATAACATAGACATCTTTCCAGAATGGCAAACAGGATTCTAAACCAGCAACAGACAGCTGCAGGACTGATATGAATTTACTGGTTGTCTAGCAGCACTCCTAAAAGATACAGTGGGCTACAGTAGGCTTTCTCATAATTTTTTTCTTTGCGATTGCTTTTCTTTTTTTCTTCTTTATCTTTTCTTTTTTCCCTCTGTGTGGGCTGTAAACAGATTGTAAACTGTGTGACAACACAGAACATGAGGAACAATAAAAAGCTACTTTTAGCATCATCCACCATACCATACAAGTTCTCTTGCTTTTCTACCAAAAATTGCTCAACCTGTGTGCTTGCCTTCATACCTATGACTTCATCTATTTGTGGAGAGCCTTGAGGAGTGGGGGACCAGGGAGTGGGTGTACTGATCATGCTTTTTGATTTTTTGTGTCTTTTGTGTGTGTGTGGATGGTTTATTTATTTATTTTCATTGTACATGTTCATGGGGTATAGTTTGTTGTTTCAATACATACATATATTGTATAATGATCCAATCAGAATAGTTAGCATGTCTATCACCTAAACATTTATCATTTCTTAGTGGTTATAACATTCAAGATCCTCTTTTCTGGCTATCTTGAAATATACAACACAATAATATTAGCTATTGTCACCAGAGCACCAGAACTTATTCTATCATATTTTCTGTATTTTTTGACATTTTGACATTTGGGGGGCTTTATAGATAATAACTTGCCTACAAACATGCCTTTCACATGCAAACCAACCATCTCAAGCCCATATCCCCCAACCACCTCTTTATCTAATTCCCACACACCAAGCCAATATTCCTCCTACCCTATATCCTCCCAGGGCCAGGTGTCAAGCAACCAGAGCCTACCCCGGTAGCCCAAAGCCCTCTGGAATTATTCAGATCAGCCAGTCCTATACTGTTTACCATGCCCTACCTTGCCGTCATGTAGAAACCGCAACTAAAATGCTAGCCAAAGCTTTCCCCTCGCTCCTTTCCATCTCCCCACCAAACCTGGTGTCCCCCATGTAGCCAGGCATGGTGTGGCATTCCTCCACCTCGTGGAAAATGTAAGTGTTAGTTCTTCTTTCAGTCGCATTGGCCTCTCTGTGTATTCAATCACTTTCATAAGTTAAAATGCTGCAGGTACAAGTGAGATAATGGGCTTTTGCAGCAATCTTTAGAACATGGCAGTTTGGCTTCAAGTCTGGCTCAGAAACAATCTGTTTTCACAAACGCATCATCAATGACTGTAACACACAGCCCCGGATGGGAGCCAGGCAGTCTCTGTCCATGTCTTTCTACTTCGCGTATGACATAATGATGCATGGGAGCACGTTCTTGTGTTGACTTTCTATAGTGGCACTGAAGTCCAGAAAGTTTGTGTGACCTACTGAAGAAAGTAGAAATGCAGAACTGTAGATGCAGTGAAAAAGTAGAGCCCTGCTCTTCCGATTCCTCATATAGAGCCACCAGAATAACAACACCGATGATGTGAACATTTATTTACTGAGTGCCTGGCTCTGTGCCCAGTGTTTTATACGCACCATCTCACTGAACCCTCACAACAAGGCTATAGGTAAGTGCTATTATTATCCCACTTTAGAGATAAGAATTTGGAGGTGAAAGACACTAGTCCAAGGTCGCACAGCCAGTAACTAGTATCCTGGGACTTGACAGACCAAGTCTAAATCCACGGCCCATGCTCTAAAGCCCTACTCCATACCATCTGTCAAAGCTGAGTAAGGCTACTTCTCCCCCGTGATGCAGAATTCAAAAGTACAATTCCCTTTGCAAACGAAATGTCAGTCTGAAAACCTCAATCACTATTTGGCATCTCCAGTTGGCTGGTGAATGGTGCCATGCTGCCTTCCAAGGCAAACATGTTTTTGGTAGGTATTCAGGAGCAAGGCCAGCCCCAGGCAACATTGCGAAATAGGCAACCCTCTTGGTTTCTAGTGACTGCTTTTCCTGGAATTCAGTGCCCTTGCTACTTTTACAGCTGACCCAGGTCACTTTACTCCCAGCACTGTCTGGGGTCTGTGCCTTAGGGCTAAAATTATTTTGCTGTATTCCTAAACCCACTAGAATTCCCATGTCCTCCTTTTTTTTGAAATCCACCAAGGATCTAGCTTCTAATTCTAGCTGTACAGCTTTTAGCTGTATAACCTTGAGCCCCAATTTCCTCATCAGTAAGACTGCCATAGTAACACTGACATCCTGAGTTTTTTATAAGGATAAAAAGGATATATTCCGGGCTGGCCCATGGCTCACTTGGGAGAGTGTGGTGCTGGATAACACCAAGGCCACGGGTTCAGATCCCTATACATGGGGATGGCCGGTTCGCTCACTTGGGAGAGCGTGGTGCTGACAACACCAAGTCAGGGGTTAAGATCCCCTTACCAGTCATCTTTTTTTTTTTTTTTTTAAAGGATATATTCCAAGTGCTATGTCAAGATAAATTCTTAATACATAATTGTGCTCTACCATGATAGCTCATTCATAAGGAATATTTTCCCAATTTTCATAGATGCTGCTTAGATGTAAAGTAATAACTCTGGCTTCCAGAGCCACAGAAGATCAGCCTCTTTACATTGTAGACATATTTCACAAATATGGCTTAATAAACCAGCCATGAAAATAAGCACTGGTGTAGCACATCTGCTGGAAATTCAAAAGATACACAGAAGTTCTGTTAAAACTAGACAGTTGAACAAATGAAAATTAAGCAATGGATTTAATAAGAGAATGTTAGAAAATGCAGTCTACTTTACAATTTTGCCAAATGTTTGGAGCTCTCATGTCATAAAATTCTGGAAAGAGGATTGTTAAATAAATTCAGCAGAAATGAAACAGGGAAAAAGCACCAAGTCAAGCATCATTAAGACAAAAGTCCTCATTTCTGCTCTTCCACTTATTGGCTATATGACCTGGGATATGTCACTTGCCCTCTGTGGATGTCAATTTCCTCCTCTGGAAAATGAGAGTGTTGGGTCAGATGATCCCCTAGGTCTCTTCCAGCTGTACCATTTTATGAGTCAATGACTCCACCACTGTCCCTCCCCTTGTTCTCTGGAGATATTGTTGCCACAGTAATTAGTATTGCCCCAGGGTAACATCACGTAGCAGAGTCCAGTCACGCACAGGAATTCCAGGCACTGTGACTGAGAATTCTAATGCCTCTTTGGTCATGCCATCATTGAATGACCTTGGGCAGGGCACCGAACTTCAGCTAATTGCCTCAGATGCCTCACCAGACAAAAACCTCCAGGGATTTAGCAGATAAATTTCCAACTCCTTACATTCCACAAGCTGTCCTCCAAATGCCTTCACAATGCTTAACTCGGGGCCATCCATGACAAATCATGTAATAGCCTTTTTCTTGAATAATTCTCAATTGTAGTGTGTTTTCACCTCAAACATAGAAGCCCTCTTTTCACCCTGCTATGGGTTAAATGTATCCTCCAAAAGTTTACATATTGGAAGTAATCCCCATCGTAACAATGTTAAGAGGGTGGGAAGTCTAATTATGGTAACTGAAAGGTGAGGCCTTTAAGAGGTAATTAGACTGTGAGGACTATCTCATCATGAATGGACTAACCCATTCATGGTTTAATGGGTGGTCATGGACATGGTTCTAATGGCTTTATAAAGACAGCAGGGGAGCAGGTTAGCTCTCTTGCTCAGCCCATTCTCTCATTGTGACATGCTGTGTAGCTGTAGAAAGCTCTCACTAGACATGTTCCCTGGACTTTGGACTTCTAAGCCTCTGAAACTCAAAGAAATAAATTTCATGTCATTGTAAATCACCCAGTTTCAGATATTCTGTTATAAGCAATAGAAACAGATTAATACGCTCCCTGTTCAAATTATAACCATCTTTCAGAAGAGACCAAATATAAGTGAAAACTTAAAAGGCTGAAAAATTTGTCAAATCTGTGGCAAACTCAAGGCTAGGAAGGAAAGTTGATGTACATCGTATAACAGAACCACCATGATTTCATTAGGCTGAAACAAAGACTGAAAACTAAGGAGAAGTAGTACAAACTGTCAGCAAGTATTTCAGCTGATGTGTCTTATAATCGGATTGGCATTATAATCCCTGCTCTAAATCTAATAGAAAAAAAAGTTCAATATTTCTATTAATAATAATAAAAAAGTAATGATAGCTGCCATTTGTTGTATGAATATTGTGTTAGGCGTTATGCTAAGAACTTTGCATATCATATTCATTAGAATAATTTCAGTTGCAAGCAAAAGTATCTGACTAAAAGGAGCTTAAGCAATAGGGGTTTCCTATTTCAAAGAACAATTGACTGAGAAGTGGCTGTTTCTAGCACTGGATGATTGAGCAGCGTAACAACATCACTGAGGATCCTCCAACTCTGCCATTCTCCCCATGTGGGCAATAGTGCCACTGCAGTTGCACAATGGTGACTTCAGGTGTCACACAGATATTTCAACATCTAGCAAAGAACACCTCCCACATGTCTCTTTCTATTGGTTCGGAAAACTTTACCCTGAATGTCCCTGTGGATTTCTCCTCACATCTCATTGTCCAGGATCAAATCACTTGCCCATACCTAAACCAATCAACAACAAGGGGAATGAGACTGTCAGTGTTATCTTTGACCAATCACGATCCACCCCTGGCTCATCTTCCTTGAACACATGAAATAGTTACGATACCACCCAAACAAAACTGAGCTCCACTGGCACAGAAGAGGAAAACAGGCCAGGATATGGCAATTGGGTAGGTAACCAACAGTGTCTGCGACCCATGCCTTATTATTTTAATAAATAATCTTCTGAAGAATTATTATTCTCCTATTGTAGATGAGGAAACCAAAGCTCAGAGAAGTCAAGTAAATTGTTCACAGCTAGAAGTTGGAAAATTCTGTATTCTTAACCACCATATTGATGATTCTGAAATTTCAGTGTATGTAAGACACATTAGAGAGTTTAGTAAAAACATAGATTCTCAGACTCCACACCCATAGATTTTGACACAATAGTCTAGGGGAGGAATCCTCATTCTTCATTTTTAACAAATAATCCTAGTTAATTTGGATACAAGTGGACTATGAACCTCTTTTGAGGGGGAGAATGGGATTGGCTACCATTGAATAGAAATCAGATTTTTAAAAAAACCAGAAAACCTTGATTTTCTGGAAATCCCACATCCACCTTCTACAAAAGCTACCCATCTTTCTTATGCACCACCATGGAAGCATCTCACCATGTTCCCTCTATAGTCCGCATGGGTCAGGCCCTGTGTGGTATCCAGATCTTGCTCCCTAATTTTAGAAGGTTATAGATAAAAAACCTTCAAATAAGGGAAACAAGGTTCAAGAGGAACCTGACATGTCTCCTAAGTAACCACTGAAGAATTTGAGAAGATTTAGGGTTGAGGTCAGTGAACTCTTTGGGGTAAGGGCAAGAGGAATCCATCATAAGACTTCAAATATCAGTAGTCTGTCATGCATAAAGGATGCTCAGAGGTAAAATCAATCATCAAAAATTATGCGGAGACTCATTTTGTTTTATTATAAGGGAGAACAGACTAATAATTGACATTGTTGAACAGTGATGAAGGTTATTGGCTTTACAAAGCATTCTGAATGCATTCAAGGAGAGGCTGGCAGACCCTGTGTCTGTCACCAATTTTGTAGAAGGGAGTCCTCAATTGAAAGGAAGACTCGTGCAGATGACTTGAGATATGTTGTGATCCTCCAATCAAGTATCCTCTGAAAACTGACTTGTGCTCATTTTTTTTATTATGGTCATTTCTTCTGAACACCTTGGAGTGTTATTTAATTTCTAATGCATCTGTGTCTTGTTTTCCCAAATTGATGGAACATGTCTGACTCTTCTTTGTGTCTTCATGGCATCTCACTCAAAACCATGCTCATCATGGATACTTAATGCATAGTTGCCAAATCAAAAAGGATGACCTAGAATGATGGGTAAGCACATCCAGATGATAACACTGCACAAGGTGGGCAGTAAACAACTTTCAGTACTTCTCCCCTGCTTATTACCATTCTTCCCTCTTGGGGAACTGGGCATGGTGGCTATATGTGAACTAGGTACCCTCTTCTCTGGTCATTGGTGGAGCCAGAAATTAGCTTCTGATTCAAGCTGGGCCAGTAAGATTGGCACTAAGATATTAACACAATCTCTTAAGGTGGCTGTACTTGTAACATGTGAACTAAGAAGCATGGTCTACTTAAAAAGAATGAAAGACAAAGACTGAGTTCCCTGGATTTCTATCTCCTTGATCCACATCCCTTCCTAAGGCTCAATCTCTTAAGGTGGCTGTACTTGTAACATGTGAACTAAGAAGCATGGTCTACTTAAAAAGAATGAAAGACAAAGAGTGAGTTCCCTGGATTTCTATCTCCTTGATCCACATCCCTTCCTAAGGCTAATGTGTAAATGCCTGGTCTCTGTGAGAAACCCCTCTATCTTTATCAATTTCTTGCTACTTCCCTTCCTCCTTTCCTCCCTCCCTCCCTTCCTTTCTTCCTTCCTTCCTTCTTTTTGATTTTATTGACATTGGCTTTAGTTGGTTTCAGTATATTTCCATTAGAATCCTGAATCCAAAATCTGTCTCTGGGTTTGCTCTTGAAGCAACTGATAAAAATATCTCATGCTCTTATAACTCCAAGAAAAACCGGGCTTTTGGAAATCTCAGGTGAAGAGACAGCATCTCGGCATGCTGCCAGATATTTTGGAGGGTTTGAGACTGAAGATACTGCGGGATGATTTTCTTACCACTCCAACCCCTAATCCGCAGGGGCATCAAAGCTCCTGTGAAGACTCCACCACCAGATCACAGGTCCCCTTACAACGAAGATCCTATCCCTCCAGAAGGAACTGTGAGATAGGAACTAAACTCTAGAGCAGTGAGGCAAGACCAGCCCAAATAACAGATGGGAGTATTTGGAGGTATCTACCACCCCCTTATACCACAAAGAATTTCTCTATGCAACATTTTGGGTCTATATAAGGCAATGCCCTCCCTGCAAGGTACAAACTCTTTCAAAATCACATCAGTGAGTAGTCACATGAACCTTTGTACTTCAGTTTGGTGGCTAAACTGTTTCCCAATATACATGTGTTTTCCTTACTTTGTACCCCATGGCTGTTAAGCAGAGCATTGGGCTGTCACGTTGGCACACTTAGTGAAAAAAAATGCCTGAACAAATCCAGGTGACAATTTTCCAAAATGCCTTATTGCAACCTTGGATGGAAGAGCAGCACTGGCTGTAAGGCAGGGACAGGTGGGGATGGGCATAGGGGAGGAGGCAGGGAAATTGTTGAGAATTTTATGCTTTTCTATCCGGCAGCTAAGATATCTCTTATGTTGGCTAAAGTTGGCAAATCATTAACATGTGTGAGATAAGAAAGAGCCAATTCTTTCCCTTTCCCTATTCCTTAGAGTTCTACCCTATTTTTCCTAAGTTGCTGGGAGGCCCTCTCCTGGGGTCTTTTTCATCCCCCTTACTGCTTTTTGATCCTTTTGTTTTCCCCCAGACATAACTACCACCTGTGCTACCATCTCAGGTTCCCTTAGAAAAGAAGTCACGTTTCAAAGATTCTCACATTATAGAATGAAATCTCTCTGACTCATTGTGTGGTTTAGGATACAAAACCCTAAATTCTCTTTAACTAAAAATGTAGAACCGGGGAAGCCAACTCTACATCTTGCTCCAAATCTGAACAGAAGTGTTGTTTGGTAAAAGCACCTCTTCAGACATGCAACCAGTTCAGCATCCACAGTAATGAGGAATAACTTTAGTAATGAGTACTCTATAAATAGGGACAGGCATCAGAAGAGACACTGGCAATTCTACCTTGGCAAATAACAAAACAAACAAAAATCACTCCCATGTGCTCGGTGATGATTGAAATTTCTTTAACAGAAATTAAATATTTCTGAAGAAGCTATTGTATAATTGTGGTTTAGTTTGTTTGTTTATTGCAATTAGGCAATACGTATCAAAAGTTTTCAAAACACGCCTACGTTTTGACCTTACCAGTCCTCTTCCAGGAATTTATTCTTAGCAAATAAACAAAAAGGTACACAAAAATACGTGTACCTGAAACTTCATTATAGCTTTTAAAAAACTTTTTATAATACAAATTTTCAAGCATACACAAAAGTATAAAGAATAATATAATGAGCCACCATGTATTTACCACCCAGCTTAATCAACAGTTTGCCCAGTTCTTGTTTCATTTATTCCCAACCATTCCTCTTTGTTGTTTTGCTGAAATATTTTAAAGAAAATCCCAGCTGTCCTGGCATTAGACTCTTAAATACTTTAGTTGGTATCTTTTAAAAATAAATATTTTTTTAATAAATTAACATTACCTTAATAACTATCTTTTACCCACTCAAGTTAGCAATAATTTTTAAATATCATCTAATACATATTCACGTGTAATTTCAAAATGTCAAAAATGTCTTTTCCCAGTTCATTTAAATCATGATCCAGAAAGTTTTATAGATTGGATTTAGTTGGTGTTTCTCTTAAGTCTCTGAAATCTGTGACTACTTCTCCACTTTTTATTATGTTTGTTTAAAAAACAAAAAATTTCATTTTGTTCTGTAGAACTTCTCACATTCTGGATTTGGCTGATTGTGTCTTCTTTATATCATTTAATATGTTCCTTTATCTTCTGTAAACTGGCAGTTAGACCTAGAGTCTCAACTGAGTTCAGGTGCTGCTGCTGCTGCTGCTGCTGCTGCTGCTGATGATGATGATGATGATGATGATGGTGCTGCTGCTGATGATGATGATGGTGCTGCTGCTGATGATGATGATGGTGCTGCTGCTGCTGCTGCTGCTGCTGCTGCTGGTGCTGGTGGTGCTAGTGGTGTTGGTGCTGCTGCTGCTAGTAGTGCTGGTGTTGGTGCTGCTGCTGCTGCTGCTGATGATGATGATGGTGCTGGTGCTGGTGCTGGTGGTGCTGGCGCTGTTGGTGGTGGTGCTGGTGCTGGTGCTGCTGCTGCTGGTGATGGTGGTGCTGGTACTGCTGGTGCTGCTGCCGCTGTTGGTGGTGGTGGTGGTGGTGGTGGTGGTGGTGGTGCTGCTGCTGCTGCTGCTGCTGCTGCTGCTGCTGCTGCTGCTGCTGATGATGATGATGATAGTGCTGGTGCTGGTGCTGCTGCTGCTGCTGCTGCTGCTGCTGCTGCTGCTGCTGCTGCTGCTGCTGATGATGATGATGATGATGATGATAGTGCTGGTGCTGCTGCTGGTGCTGCTGGTGGTGGTGGTGCCGCTGCTGGTGCTGCTGGTGGTGGTGGTGCTGCTGTTGCTGCTTGGCAAGAATACTTTGCAGGTGGCTCTGTGTACTTCATATTGTATCACATTAGAAGTCACATAAGGCCTTTTTGTTCCACTCTTAGTGATGTTTACATTGATTAGTGGATTCAAATGCTCTCGGCCTAATCCTCCCATTATACATTTTCTCATCAACTTTCCACCTAATGGTTTTAGCAGCTATTGATGATCACTGCCTTGATACATTATCTCATTAGAGATTTTAAAATGTTGATGTTGTAATTTTATAATACCTTTTTGTTATGTTAGCTCTGTTTCTTCTATAATGAAGCAGCTTTTGATCTTCAGCTTTTCATTTTAAAAAATGTCAAAGTTACAATATAATAAACACCCATAACCTTCACCTAGATTCACCAGTTGCTAACATTTTGCCACCTTTGCTATATCATTCTCATTATATATACTTATTTTTCGCTGTTTCATTCAAGTTAGATTACAGACATTATGACACTTTATCTTTAAATAGTTCAGCCTCTGTTTCCTAGTAACAAAAGCATCTCCTTATACCATAATTACCATGCTCAATAAATTTAACATGGATTCAATATCACCTAATACAGAATTCAAGAAAGATTTTGCCAATTGTCCCCAAGATGATCTTTATATATTTTTGAAGTCCAGAATCCTGTTAAGGTTCATGCACTGCTATCATGTCTGTGTAAATTTCTACTTCCATCTTTCTTTCCACATTTATTTGTTGGCATTCTCCTGTAAAGCGCTTTTCCCCCATTACCATCATTATTCTTTCAGATGCTTAAACTGACTAAAATTTGTCCAGTGGGAGCTCTTATAATCTGGTCTCTACATCATTTTGACCCAGTCCCACTGGTCTTTAAGCATTTCCTTACTTTCTGGCACATGTGATTCTAGGCTCACCTTGTAATTTTCCTATCTCAGACCTAGATCAGCAATCTCTCCAAGGAGCCCTGGTTCTTTTCAATGAAGAATGATATTTAGAAACTGAGATCTGCCTGCCAGATGTGCTCATTGCTAGTGGGATGTTACTTTTCTAGAACCTGTCAATACACAGGACTAATAAATATATTTTTTCAAGAAATTATGAGTTCATACTGATACCCCCTATTTGAATCCAGTATCACAGAAGAATCCTCCTCTCTTCTCCCATTTTATATTTTATCTTCTCCCACAGTGAAAACCCTAGTTTCTGAAAAGTTTACAATATTTTATTATTCGCTATATGCACCAATACACACAAAATAATCTTAGTATTACTTAACAAAACCACCATTAAAAAAACCTAAGAGAATTAAATAATTCTTTAAAGATTTTTCTGCTCATAGAATACATCCTATGAATGTGTATTAAAAATTTACTTCAATTAATCCTATTTTCTGTGTAAATATACTTGATATACAATTTGATATGCAGTTAGGTTCATTTGTTTCTGTTTATATTTAATTTCAATGTTTGCCCTTTTTATCCTTTTGATTTAATTCTATTTTTAAAATATGTATAATTTTTACATGGTTCAAAAGTCAAAACTACATATAAAAAGGTAAACTCCAAGAAGTCTTACTCCCATTTTTACCCTTTGTATTCTTTTTTTTTTTTTTTTTTTTTTTAAAGATGACCAGTAAGGGGATCTTAACCCTTGACTTGGTGTTGTCAGCACCACACTCTCCCAAGTGAGCGAACCAGCCATCCCTATATAGGGATCCGAACCCATGGCCTTGGTGTTGTCAGCACCACACTCTCCCAAGTGAGCCGTGGGCCGGCCCTATCCTTTGTATTCTTATTGCTTCCAACACTACAGGTGTTATTTTTATGAGTTTGTAGATTGTTTGCAAATATAATAAAATAGTTCTTTATTATTATTGTCATATATTTTACTATTTAAGAAACTTTATGTTTTTATTACAGTGGTTACCTTTTTACTAATACTTTATTTTTTAGTGGCCATAATCTCCTTTTTCCTTATATAGACTTCTACAATTGGTTTGTACCTTTACATGGTATCTTCTGACTCCTACGTTACCTGCATGTCAATCAATGGTCTTATTTTAATTTCTCCTTTTCCTTTTTCTTCTCCAATGTTTTCAGTTGTGTTATTTCTAATTTATTAGAATATGTAATATCTACAATGCTATTCTTTCACCTTTGTCCCCATTTTTGTTTAAGTCTTAGACTTAGGATTAAATATAATCAGTACTCACCATCAGTACTTTTGCTGATGTTTCCAGTCATCTCCTGGTGGGATACATTCATTGTCCAGTAGATTTCTCAAGACAGAATCATGATTATATATGAGGGTACTTCAAAAAGCTCATGGACAAAATGGAATTAAAAGATAATATGAGTCTTTCATGAACTTTTTGAAGATCCCTCGTATTCTGACTTCTTGCAAGTTTAAAACTATTTGCCCACCCATAGTCCTGATATTTAAAGGACAGCTGGGCTAGACAACACAGCCTTGTTTTTTAAAGTGAGAATGGAAGCAATCCAAGTAATTAATAATCAAGGATTGGTTAAATAAATGAATTATGGTTAGTTGAATAATGGAACCCTGGTCTGCATAGCCATTATACATGCATACAACCACTGTAGAAAAACATAAAATGATATATAAATCTATAATGATCAAATTTGTGTTTATAAAGTATAAGGATATTTTAAGTGTGTGTGCATGTGTGTTTGGCAAAAAGCAGGCTGGGCGTACATGAACAAGTTAACAGTAATTTTCTCTGGTTAATAGAATTTTTGGTGATCTTTAGCTGCTTCTTTATGCTTTTCTATATTTTTCAAATTGTAGCACTCGTGCAATTGGAGAGAGACAATTAAAAAAAAGACAAAGATCTAGAGGTTTCAAGGTTTATTTTTAATGTGTTGGTTTTAATCTATACCACAAGACAGGGTGTAGCAAGGAAAGAATAAGCTGATCTGATTGGCCAGCTCAGGACAGCATAGGCTGGTCTCAGAGCCCTGCGTGTGCTAGGGACCCAGTCGATGTTTGCTGGTGATGAAGAAAACCAAAATTAGTCAGTTCCAAGCACACTCATTTCAGGGAGTAGAATTTTCTGAGTCAGGCTCCTGCCTCCAAGGTTGTACTGAGGATGAAATGAAATAGTATATTCGTATATGCAAAACTGCCTGTCACTTCATCCAGGCAGAGAAGATAGATGATTAGCACCTTGTTCTCAAAACTAATAAGGATGTGTTCAGTTTTACTTAATCTGAAGAATGTAAAAACAGTATGGACAGATGGCCAGTAAAAGAGCCTGAGGTAGTCTCTAAGAGTGTTATAGAAAAACACAAAGGGAAGAAGAGAAAGATAAGAGAGACAGGCTGTGGGGCAGGGCAGGGAGAGGGAGAGAGAAGACAAGATAGAAGAGTTTAAAACCTATTGTTAGAACCTATAATGTGTAGGGCTTCATCTTGCATATAAGTAAAAGTAGAGAAAACCTATGCCTCTACATCTTAACAGTGCTGTTGTTATAATAAAAAGAAGTAAGTGGAGTATACACTCTACACCTGCTTTTTAAGTAATCATTACCAGATAGTCAACGAATCACTGGAATTACAACAGTTATTTTCCCAGTGGGGTGGACCGTGAGCCTCACCCCAGAACAACTGGATCAGCATTTGATGGAGAATGTCAGGTACAGAATTTTTTTTTAATGTCAGGTGTAGAATTTTTTGAAAACATCTCTTCAAGTGATTATGATGACTGGCCAGGTTTTAGAACTGCTGGCCTACACATAGGACCACCACCCATCTCATTTGCCAGGACAATCCCAGAGTAATTATTAATAGTGATCGCTTCTCTCACAAAGATTTTTCAGTAGGGACATAAATTATGTGCTTTGTTACCTATCTCTCCCCTCACCTCCCCGGATGACACTCTCAGTGAAGCTGATGGTCACTCCCATAGGGACAGCCTCGAACCATTATTTCCATTCCATAACTAAAGACAAAATTTAGAGAGAAATTCCCTCTTGGACTTAAGTTCACATTGTCAACCAGTAGTCAGATCCTCATTGAGAATGAAATCCGATGAGTGGAGAAGACAAAGGCGTAACTTTAAGTGGGGGCGAGAGAATGGGAAATCTGAGGCACGTACAGGGATCCGAACACTTGACCTTGGTATTGTCAGCATCATGTTCTCCCAAGTGAGCTAACTGGCCAGCCCAATATATTTCCTAATACTAAGCTATTTTAGCTTTTCTGGAAAATAAAAAATATTAAAAACAAAAAAAAGACAATTGTTTCTGCTATTTCAATATTTGGCCCAAGTCCATTGCGAAAGCCAGAAATGAACATGGATTTGACTTTATCTGCTGGTTACCAAAGAACTTTTCCTTGTTTCTTCTTGGTCTCTTTTTGGTCCTTAGTTTCTAGAAGAGTCACAATAAAAAAAAATATCATTGGTCAGTGATATCAAATTGCACTTCAGCTGCAGAGAAACCAATCAATATTCCCCATCGTGTTCATGTGCCATGCAATATTAAGTGTTACACTGTTCTAGTTTAATCCTGATCTGTTACCTGTAAAATAAGGACATGCCAAGACAAGCATAAGAACTTGATCACTCTCAAAAGAATTCATGTTATAAAGATGTAAGAGAAAATATTTCAGGGCACCGTCCTCAGTACACTCCCCCATTTTATCTGCCATTACGTCCCCGGGGTACCCACCGTCCTGCAGCACCAGAGGCCACGCCTTCATCATACGATCTGCACATTTCATCTTCCTGCCTTTGCTTATCCTATTCCTATACCTATAGGGCGCCTTTTCCGCAAAAAGGATTTTCAGTTAACTGACTTACAACTGAATATTCAAGTTACCAAAGTTACCAATTTTAAAACTTGGTTTTCGTTACTTTTACTCCAAACTATGACTCGATATACAAAACTAGTAAAATAAGAAAATCACTCTTAAATTTTCACTGACAAGCTTCCAGAAACCCCAGTTGACAGACTTAACTGCTTAAATAATTAATTTCATTTACAAATTTAATTGATTAAGTAGTCTTAATTTTAAACTGCAATTATAAATGTAATATATTCATATTTATTTTCACATGCTTCAAACGCTTGACAGGATAAATTCACCACTGTAACAAGCAAAAATTTCTCTAGAATTTAAAGATCTCTTGTTTGCAACTCTAATCAAATAAACTCAAAAATATTATAAGCAGAATTCTCTTAAATATCCCAGTTCTGTTTACAGACTTAGTCAACAGCTCTATTACCTTCCAACTTGAAATCCCAAGATTTTAAGTTACACATTTTACATTGATATCACAAAGACAGTCTTTTAGGTTCAGTACATGCTAGATTCTCTTGAAACAGCAAACATACTGGTCCTTTTTAGAGCAGCTTAATTTGGGCAGATGGAATTCAGCAACCGCTAGCCTAGGCTGGATTGGACTAATCTCTTTACTGCCTGATTGAATTTATTCTTTTCATACTCTTTTTATCCAGCTTTGTCCATCAAAGCCCCCATTTGTCTAAAAACCATCAGCTTTTCTTTGGTCCAAAATTTAACCAAATCGTAGTTATTCCTTGAAGTGGGTGTGCTAAAGCCTGAAAATCCTTTAGAAGTGCACATACACTAACTCGGATGGAAACCCCAGCATGGCTCTAATTTTCATACCACCACCATCACCACACACATCATGGTTTTACTTAACTCAAGAAGAGGCACAGTGAGGTAACAGGGTATTATGAAATGAGGTTCAATGCCTTTAAAAACATTTTCATTGATATTTGTTTAGAACGCTTTGTGGCAAGAACACAGTCCTGTTTGTAAGCAGTTTTTGAAAGGCTTGTCTCCAAGGCAGTTACCAACTCAAGACATTGCTAGGAGCAATTCTGTTGTCTGAAGGCTGTTAGGGCTGGAAAGGATTTGATGATCATTTGGTCCAACCCCACAGTGTACAAAGGAGAAAGTGAGCTCTAAAGAGTGGAGGCAAAGGAGGAGGAAACTCCTTTACTCCTTCTGTGTTCCACTTACTGTGCCAGTTAAATTTGCACCGAGATGCCCGAGCAGCAGTAAGTAATCCTTTTCTACTCTTTCCCCTGCCCCCAGACACATAGCAAACTTCACTACGCTCAAGCTCACTTGTCCCCCTGCCCTGCATTCTCAGTAGTCAATGTGACCTTCTCCTCCACTGAGTCAGTGGCAATAATCAGGCATTCACTAGTTCACATTTTTAACCAGCTTCAAATGTGCCTAAATACCTGGTGAACAGAGTCCAAACTTCAGTGCACCAAAGAATGAAAAGGAGATGAGTAAGTAAAGATCCTCTTTCTAGAAATTTGGAGAAAAGAAAAGAAGCAAGGTTGGACAGAAGCTGGGGTAGGGGTGCAGAGTCAAGAGAAGGATGGAGACTGGACAGATGACCATGGTCATAGGGAGACAGAACGCAGGGCAGAGAGGGAATGATCCACAGAGCAGGACCCTGAGAAGGCGGAGCAGGGATAAAGGGCACAGGTTGAAATGTTGGTTTTGAAGGAAGGAGAGATGCTTCATTCTCCAAAACAGGAGGAAAGAAAGTGGGATGGGCAGAAACACTGCTTAAGGTGTGGATGAGAAAATAGTTCAGATGATCGTGAGGATGGAGGACAAGCCAGGAGGGGCATAGACTAGGTGAACATGGAAGAATCTAGGCTCTGGCACCTCCGTGAGCTACCCCTGTGGGATAAGGGGAGTGAAGGAATAACATGGAAGGACCCTGGAGTTTGAGATTTCGGGATGGGGCGATCCTGAGGGGATGACACAGCAGGGCAGGGCTGTGGAAATAGCAGCATGGCAAAGTACAGGCCGAGTGAAAGGCACTGGGGCTGAAACTGGAGATCAGAGGAGCCAGTGGGTCAGGAGGGTCATCCTCCTGGACACTGGAGTCACCCAACTGACAGTCGGCAGAATGTGGGGAAGAGAAAGGTCATGAGCCTGCTGCCAAATGTTATGTGAGTGGACGCTGATCCACAGACTGACACATGAGAGGGATGACATAGGAGGAGGTGTGAACCTCAAAGCCAAAGGAATTTTACATGAGATGGGAGGAAAGGTGACCCAGCCACAGCTTTGGAGAGCAAGGAAGATATTAATCCCCAGCTCCCAGCCCCAAGGGGCAGAGGGTAGGTGAGAAGGGGCCCGCTCCACTTGAGAAGGATAAAGGGGAAGCAGGAAGCTTAGGGGAGGGCAAGGTCTCAGGTGATGGCAGAAACAAAAGCCATCAAAAAAACATTTAGCAGAACTGTTAAGGATATAGAAATAGGGTTCAGAGGGCATAGTTCAAAGGTGTGGAAAGGGGGAAGGCAGGGGAGGGAGATAAAAAGTATCCTGGGATGATACCATGTAATCAGATAAAGACTATAGAGGTCTTTATCCAAAGCAATGGCTAAGGAGGAGAGGGACAGGAGGCAGAGACAGCTCTGGCCTCTACTGACCCACTGTGTGACCTTAGGCAAGTTACTTGCCCTCTCTGTGCCTCAGTTTCATCATTGTAAAATGAGGCTAATACTGGTACTGACTTCATAAGATTGTTTTTGCTGTGGAAATTAAATGTGTTAATACATGCAGAGTACTTAGAAAAATTATTAACATATACTCAGTTCTAAACTTTAGAAGGAAAAAGATTCCCACTCCACACTTTCCCCCACGTGACAGACATTCAGTTATATCAAACCTGAAGAGCACACTTTCAATTCCTGTCATTTACACACAGCAAAAACTCAGCATGCAAAAAAAAAAAAAATTCTGTCAGAGTCATCGTAGATTCAATTTCTTATGAACATATTCTATGGTGATAAACCAGGTTGAAGACAGTAAAAATCCAGAGCTATAAATGTTAAAGATGGGCAATCAATAGAGTCAATTAAAATACAAGCCAACACCAAAAAAAATCAAGTAAGCTGATTAAAAAGTGGGCAAAAGAGGTAAACATATATCTTTCCAAGGATGATATACAAATGAGCAATAAGCACAGGAAAACATCACTAATCATCAGAGAAATACAAATCAAAACCACAATGATATATCACTTCACACCCATTAGTATGGCACTAGCAAAAAAACAACACAAATGTTGGCAAGGGTGTGGAGAAATTATAACCATTGTGCACTGTTGGTGAGAATGTAAAATGCTACAGTCACTGTGAAAACAGTATGGTGATTGTTCAAAAAATTAAAAATAGACCTACCATATGATCCAGCAATTCCACTTCTGGTTATATATCCAAAAGAATTAAAAGCAGAGACTTGAACAGATATTTGTCTGCCCATATTCATAGCAGCACTGTTCTAAACAGCCAAGAGGTAGAAACAGCTCAAGTGTCTATCCATGAATAAATGGGTAAACAAAATTTGGTATATACATATAATGGCATATTATTCAGCCTTAAAAAGGAAGGAAATTTTGACACATACTATAACATGAATGAACCTTGTGGACATTGTGCTAAGTGAAATAAGCCAGTTACAAAAAGACAAATACTGCATGATTCCCTTCATAGGAGGTATCTAAAGCAGTCAAATTCATAGAAACAGAAAGTAGAATGGTGGTTACCAGGGGCTCAGGGAAGGGGGAAAGGGCAGTTGTTTAATGGATGTAGAGTTTCAGATTTGCCAGATGAAAAAGTTCTGGAGATCTGTTTCACAACAACGTAAATATACTTAACGCTACTGAACTGTGCTTTTTTTTTTTTTTAAAGATGACCGGTAAGGGGATCTTAACCCTTGACTTGGTGTTGTCAGCACCACACTCTCCCAAGTGAGCTAACCGGCCATCCCCATATAGGGATCCAAACTCATGGCCTTGGTGCCACCAGCACCACACTCTACCTAGTGAGCCATGGGCCAGCTCCGAACTGTACATTTTTAAATGATGGTAAATTTTTCATTATGTGTTTTTTACCACGATAAAGAAAAATGAAAAAAAAAATGTTATCTAGTATCTCCCTCCTCTCTCTTTACAGATGATTAAAGTAAAGCCAAGAGAAGGTAACCAACTCATCCAAGGTCACACAGCTCAAGGAGGCAGAGTCAGGACCAGAACCCAGGGCTCTGATTCCTGCTGTAGGGCTCCTTCCATTACATCACATTCTCTATGGGAGGTGCTGAGGTAATGGGAAAGATGACACGGTTGATTTATCAGTAGTGACAGTGACATTTCGATGAACCTGAAAGGGATAAAGATTCGACTCTGCTTATAAATGCTCATGTGCCTGCGCCCTTTCTCCAAATCTCATCAGGATTATTCCAACCAGCAGAGTCTGACAGGCCACACTGGAAACCTCAAGATACTCGCAGCTTCTCTGGTCTGAGGCAGGCCGGAAAGCAGATGAGAGCAGTTTTCTGTTTCTGGGCTGTTCCCCCTGTAATTTAGAAGTCCAGACAGTTCCACTGGAAAACAGGAAGAAAAACTCAGGGGCCCACTTAAAAACAAGCTCAGTGTGGGGCCTCCGGTGCTGTGCACTGAAGCTGCTCGTCACAACTTGCTGCTGTGAAACAGGTTCACTCCCTCCTCCTGTGGACTCGGGCAAGGAAGTCTTTTTTCCCTTTTAGGAGTTTTCCTTTAGCTCCTTATTACAGATGCCATAAAAGAGACAACAGGAAAAGTTGGCCCCAGCTCAAGAAGCAGAGATGAAAACCAGGCCTCTATTTTTGCAAGGGTGATGTACATAGATTGCTTTCTATTTTATATTAGAAATTTCTGTTGTTTCCATGGAAACAATGAGTACGGTTTAGTAACTCTACAGGACCTCAGCAATATTGGTGCTTGGGTGATTGGTGTGGTTGGCTTGGTGATTCCAGAAATCTCTACAGGTTTAAAAGTGTTAGAGCTGAAGCCAACTCCGCTAAACCCCCAATTGTGTTTCTCCCCTCTTTTGACACACAGACCTCTCATGCATCCAACACCCCTCTGAGCTCTGAAGGTGTTCAAAAAATGCCCCCTACATAAATATGTCCCGTGATGAAGAACTAAATGAAACATTTTGCAAGGACATTCTAAAGATCTTTCCACTCAGGAATATTTTTTGTTTTGTTTTCAGCAACCCTACCAAGACTGAACCAGGATGCCTATAAAAAGCCTTCTGTGTTTCCCTAATGAATCCTCAGGAAGGATGGAATAAGATGGGGGTCAGAGACCCGGAGCCTGGGCCAGATACTCAGGATGCCAGCTTGGCTGGGGGCCCTGGAGGCAGCACTGAGGGCCCTGCCTCCTGCTCCTCCCACTGGCACCGTCTCTGCCCACACTCCTTAAGGGAATTGGCTGTGCTCCTGGCTTGTCTCGCCTGTGTGTCTGCTAGTTATCGAACAAAGGGTGGGATTACTTCCATGCCCAGTTTCCCAGATGCTCACAAGCATGGAGCCAAGAATGAGCTGAAACAGAAGGGAAGACCGAGCTGAGAAGCCCTCTTGACAAGACTCGGCCACACTTGAGCTGTTGTTCCTGCCACGAGACACACCTGTCATGTAAAAGCTGACGAACCGTTCAGGAAACATCACATGCCTCCTATTTAGAGCTGATCCTAGAAAACGAAGAATTTCCCAAGATAGCACCAAGCATGGAAGTGGGGAGAAAAGCCAAGGGCCCCTGGCCCTCTGTAATATCTCTCCCTGTTACAGGCAGGAGGAGTCAGGAGAAAAGAAATCTTTGCTGCCTGCAGAGGCCCCTCCTCACCTCCTCCTTTCTTCCACTGGGTATATCTCACCCAAACTTCAAGGAGCTGGCCCCCTGATGAAAATTTCCACCCCGAAGTAAATGCTGGCAAGATGCTTTCTCCAAATGGGATGATGGACACTCTTGGTTCATGGCTATTTCTGCAAACCAAAAGGACCAGCAGGATGGGGACGGGTACTGCCCCTAGGAACAGAAACACAGACAGAACTGCCTCAATCACTCAAATGCCCAAAGGCCATTAGACTTTCTGAGGCTCTTCCAGCAGCTCTGCTTTCAGGAGCTAATTCCAGAAGCATTTCAAAAACAATTCCTTACCTCCTTGTCCAAAGAAACCGGGATTCAATAACCAAAGAAGACTGTGGAAATAGGGTCCCCAACAGATAACTAGATCTAAGGATTAGTGAGAATGAGGGTGGGGAGGGCGATTAGACAAAGGAGAGAGTAAAGAGGAAGATTATTTGGGGGCAGAAGAGAAGAAATCAAACTATCAACTGGGGGGAAGGGAGAAAGCAGAAAAGGAAGGATAGTTGCTTTGAGGGATCCTGGTACAAGGCGGGGGGGGTGTATAGTCTTTCGGTTTTTGGTTTTTTGTGGGGTTTTTTGGTTGCTGGCTGATACAGGGATAGAACCCTGGACTTCAGAGTTATCAGCACCATGCTCTGACCAACTGAGCTGACAAGCCAGCCAAGGTGTATGTTTTAAGAGCTAGAGAGAGAACCTACAGAGAACACTGAGGAAAGGTGCTGAATTCTTTGCTGGTGACTCCTTTGGAAGGTGGGAAAAGGAATGATGTCCATAATTAAATCATCCTCTTTATAAAGCTGAGGTTGAAAAACCAACTTGGTCCCTGGATTAAGACATTTGCTTTTTATAAAGCAACTCCAGGCTTGCACAGGTAAGGAGAAGCCAATCAGCATTGCAAATCAGTACTGACTTGGAGTCTTCCCTTCTGTGCAGTATTGATGGACAGAATTTTGGAGTCAGGGATATGGCAAGGAACGTGAACTGTGACTTCTGAGCATTGCTCTGCTCCTAGCACTGGACTGGGCGCTTTATATTCTGGACCTTTGAACTCCAGACACATATAAGCAGTTGCCTACACAGCATCCCTTCCTGGATGTCTAAAGGCATCTCAAACTTAAACCAAATTGAGCTTCTACTCTTTCCCCCAAATCCTGTTCCAGCCACAGTTTGCATCCCAGTTGATGGCAGCACCATACTTCCAGTAGCTCAAGCCAAAGCCTTAGCATCTTATTTGACTCATCTACTGCTCTCATACCACATACTTGATTTGTCAAGGGATTCTGTTGGCTCTACCTTCAAAATGCAATCCGGAGTATCTCTACTTCCCCTCACCTTACTGCCACGGCCTGGTTTAGACCACCCTCATGTTTCACCTGGATTATTGCGATGTTCTCCTCACTTCTACCCTTGCCCCTTTGCAATCTATTCTCACCACAGTGGCTGGAGGGATCTTTTCAACATGTCGGATCATGTTACTCCACTGCTCAGAACTGACCAGCAGCTTCCCACTCTCTTCAGAGTAAAAGCTCAAGTCCTTACACTGCTACCCAGCCCTACCCTTCCAGACCACATTCTCTCTCTGATGCCTCTTCCTTGCTCACTTTGGCCTCTCAGCTTTTCCTCGAGCATGCCAGGTGTGTTCCCACTCCAAGGCCTTTACACTGACTCTTTCTTCTGCCTAGAATCCTTGTCCCTAATCTCACCCCCTCAAGTCTTTTCTCAAACATTCCCTTGGTGAGGCTTTCCCAACTACCCTGCATAAAAATAGCAAAACTCCCCCCATACACTCTCTAGCCCTCTTTCCTGGTTTATTTTCCAGAGTCCTTATACTGTATCTGTTGCTTTTCTTTATTTATCATCTGTCTGTCTTCCCTAGAATGTAAGTTCCTTGAAGTTGGGGTCTTGCTCCCTGCTGTATCCCCATTGCCTAGAATGGTAATTGACACAGTGCCTGTGTGACAGTGATCTATGCCTAATTTTGCCCTCTGTAAAAAGTTTACGAGTTGATGATTCTACTTTGAGTGTATTCTTCATCCAGTGGCCTCAAACCAGCTGTTGTGGACCAGAGCATTAGCCCAAAGGCAATCCTTGATTTTCAGGTACTTTGCGGGGAATGAAAGAAAGGTAAAAAGAAACCAGTAGGAGTCAGTGTTAGAAATTCCACAGGGTAGGAAATTTCAGCTTGGTCCACACAGCTTGAATTCCTTCAGACATCCTTGAACTCAACATTGGAAGTTGTGTGTGCATGTGTGCATGCGTCTGCATGCACAGACACACCCAAACATACCCTTCCTGAGAGAAATGATGTCACCAAATTCCAGACAACGCAATCTTATACTAACTGGGAAAGACATCCTGGGAAAAAAATAACATTCAGAATAGTAATAATAGGGCTGGCCAGTTAGCTCACTTGGTTAGAACGCAGTGCTAATAACAACAAAGTCAAAGCTTTGGATCTGCACCCTGGCCAGCCACCAAAAACAAACAAACAAACAAACAAACAATATAATAGTCATGAGAGAAAGAAATATAGCTCCTGAGTTTGGATGGCAGAAGAATCTAAAAATAACTAGCCATATTCAAAAATGTCTTGCTTGCCATATATTTTACATTAAAAATAAATACATGGGTTGGGGGACAGAGGTAAGAGTAGCTATAACACCTCTTTCTGTTAATATCCTCTCTGTCTTCCTGGGAACACATAATACCTTCCAGAAGAACCACCCTGTCTTGTTCCTGGTTTGCTAAAATGATAACTCCCTTCTTTAGCAGTAAGGTATGGGCTTTTCCAAGCCCAACCACTTAAGATTTTTGAGCCTAGTCCTCTTTAGAACCAAAGAAGCATTTTACCCCGGGAACAGGGGAGGAGGAAGACGAAGATCATCTATAGAGCACCTATTACATGTCAGACACTTTATACTTCACTTCCAAAACTTGAAGTCCATATCATGATTCCTGTTTCACAGATGAGGAGACCGAGGCTTAACGATATTGCATGACTTGTACAAGATCATCCGGTTAGTCAAGACTTGAACTCAGGACTGATGAATCCCAAAGACTTCAACTATGCCATGTTACCTTTTTTATACAGTGGGTGACAGGGGGATGAGAGCTGTGCAAGGATGTTAATTATGAATTAGCATCACTTGTAAGCCCCTGATCAACAAAATATACAACACACAACTTTTTTTTTTTTAAAGCTAACCTATTTTTTTCATTTTTATTGAGATATAACATACATATATTAATATGTACAAATCTTTGCATACATATTTACATGTATTCGTATGTTTCTATGAATTTTTACATATGTATATGCAAGTGTAACCATGACCCAGATCAATGTATAGAACACTGATACAGATTATTTTCAATGCCCTAGAAGACTTGCTCATATTGATGGTCAATACTCTTCCCTAAGCTGTAATCATTTTTTTGATTTCTATCAATGTAGATGGATTGGTTTTGCCTATGCTTGAGTTTCATATAAATGGAATCATATAATATTCCTGTTTGAGTCTGGCTTCTTTTGTGCAACGTGATGCCTGTGTTAGTGATCCCGATTATTGAGAGTAGCAGCAGTAGTTGGTTTCTTTATGTTAGTCATTGTGTCAGTATACTACTGAATTTGCTATTATAAAAACCAATATTCAATCATTGCTTTGGAATTAAAGAACTTTTAGGATCTGGTGGTCATAAAAACTACTTACAATTTAAACTTCTTCTAAACAACTTTTGAAGAAATCTTCCCATTTCCTATCTGGTGGGGCCAAGGAGACTCTCAGGCTAATGAGAGATCTCGGGGTCTGGGGCAGTGGCCAGCAGGATGACAAGCCAGGGTCTCCATAAGCCAGATTCTCTAGACGATGAATGTAGGCTGGGTCCTACAGCCTTGGGAGTAAAAGCCACAGAAGCTAAAGTTAATTGACTCCGTAATACACAACTTCTACACCCTTAGATCTGTTTCCTTCCTTCAAGGAAATTGCACTTCAAAAGAGTAGAAATAATATAAGACAGAGTTAGATGATGAACCAAAACGATTGTTTCGGGCCCAAAGAAGTCAGACTGATTGAGTGCTCAGAAGACCTTTTCCAGTATCAACTTCTAACCAAGGCTGACAATAAACTGTATCTGTACGGTGGGAATAATTATTCAATTTTTCCTTTGTGACTTTTTACAACCTAAAACATCTCTAGCAATCAAAAGTCATGACATGTGTGATTCCAGAGTGATCTGTTGCAATGTTGCCAATTGCTAGTAAGAGAAAACCCAAATGAAGTCACTTTAAAAATGAGAACATTTATTGTCTCATATAAACAGACATGTAAAGATAGGGCAATTTCAGGGTTGCTGGATTCAGTAGCTCTGTGACATTACCAGGACGTATGTTTCTCCTGCCTTGCCTCTCCACATCCTCTGTACCATGGCTTGTCTTCTTAAGGCAGGTTCTTGTAATGGTCCCAAATGGCTGCCCCAGACCAACCAACAAGCAAATGACAAGGCTGAGCAGTGGAAAAGTTGTATCCCTGTCTTGGCTCTTTTTTTTTTTTTTTTGGAAGCAAGATAAAACTTTCATCATTCTGGGCCCAGCATGAAGGAGCAGAAGCTACCTGGGAACATAGACATCTCCCAGTGATATAGAACCACAAAAAAAAGCCCAACTGCACAAGCACATTTCAAGCCTCTGCTCATATCACATCTTTTAACATCCTGTTGCCCAAAGCAAACTCTATGGCAAAACCCAGAGTGAGGGAGCATAGTATACTGCTCCTATGATGGGTCCACGACAAGGGTGTGGATATATAATACTGTTTTACTAAAGGAAGTGAAGAATTGGAATCAAGATTTCAAACCACCACCTGTGGCTCTCTTAGGTAGAACATTATAAAATTGCCACCTTTTAAGTTTTTTAGTTGGATACTAACCACCTTATATAATTCAATGTAATTCCATCAGTAGAGGTAGGACTTAAGCTTCTTAATAGCAGTTTGTCCACTGGCTATTAGAACTCTTGAAAGCAGAACAAACAGGTGACACCCCATAAAAAGCAATTTTCTAAGCACACAGGAAGTGAAAAACATGTAATTGTCTGTCTCTGAAATAGCAGTTTGTTCACTTTAAATAGAGTCATGCTGTATTTGAATCAAGCACTTATCAGAGTTTAAGCATTATGTGAAAATAAACCTTCAAAGCTGAGTCCCATAATATTTTTTCCCTGGAGAGTCAGAGGTATTGTGGTCCCACAGGACCACTCTTATTTTTAAGTAGAGATTTAATTAATTTTAGGCTTTGTCAAAATTGTCCCTGCTGAATAAAGCAAACATTCCCCCCAATAGTACCGTACTAATAGCACATCCTCATCAAAATTTCCTTTTCCCTCCATCACACATACACACTCATGCACTGGATTTCTCTGCTTCCACCTTTGTTCGTGCCCATCTCTTTGGAATACCTGTCACCTAGCTGACCTCGAATCACCCTTTCCACTCCCACTCCCATTCCCATGCAGGCTGCCTGCTCTGCTGTCCATTATACACTGTATATATCTGTATTGTAGGTCTTAACACATGGTAACAAAAATACAATGTACACATCCATTTCTCCCCCTAGACTGTGAATTCCTTGAATTCAGGGGCTATATTTTCTTTATCTCTGCGTCCTTAATAGCCAGCATACTGCTTGGCAAATAGTAGGGGCTAAGAAATATTTAACAAAGGAAAGGGAGTGCATTAGTCAGAGTAGGCTAAATGCAAGCCCAGTAACAAATAAGTCCAGTTTATTTCTTGTTCATGCAAAGGCTGAAGCAAACGTGCCTGGCTGGGCAGCACTCCTCCAAGTGGTAACTCAGGATCCAACCCTCTTCTGTTTGTGACACTGTCATTTTCAACATGTGGCCTTTAAGGACACTGCAAACAGAAAACAGGTCTTGGGAAGGGCAGAGTAGAAGCTCACCGCCTTAGCCCAGAAGGGACACAAGTGACTCCTGCCTCCTATGACTAGTTTTGGCTAGGCAGCAACTACACAATGGAAAGGCAGCATGAACTTTGGTGGTCAGCTAGTTCCATCTGTCACAGGGAGAAGAGAGGACGAAAGGGAAGGAGGCACTTACTCAGCGCCTAAATACATAACCACTACCTTTCAAGCCCTGTGCAAAGAATTCTGCTCACATTTCCTGCCACTTAGACCTTTAAAACCAGATGGAGAAGCAGTTGAACAGTAAGCTCAGATGGAACACACTAAAGATAATAAACAAAAATAAGGAGAAGCACATTGTAGTTTCCTGTCTTCAGCATAGTCAAGAGGAAGGAACTTTTCAAGGGTCGGGGCAAGGGTGTGTAGAACTGTGTGAGTTCCATGTCTTAACCCAAGAGAGAGAGGGAGAAGAGAGTGTTGGGAATCTGCCCAGTTAGGAAGGTTCTAGTGAGAGGAAGCCTGTGGGGCTCGTACGGAAGTATTATCAAGGTACATAACCTACTCTGAAGAAGACTTAAAGTCTTCAGAGAAAAGAGCAAATCAGGGAGTTTGGGGGACATGATTAGGTAATGAGAGAACCATGTGCATCAGAATTTGGGAGTAGATGAGGAGGAGGAATCTGCTGCTCATGGGAAAAGCAATCACTTTCCTATAAACAGTGAGGAGGTCTAGGGTTAGAAGCTGGGGTGACAGAGGAGGGGTGAAAGTATCTGTGACTGATATCTGTTCACCAAAATTCATTTTCTTTCCTTCCTGGGCACATAGCCTCCCTTGCAAGTCAGCATGACTATATCAATGGAATATAAGCAGAAATGACATGTACCACTTTCAGAGCTGGCCTGGAAAATCCTCCTACATGTGATTCTCCACGTTTCTTCATCATCTGCCAGCTGGACGAAAGTGACAATGAGGTCCTATGTTTTGACGAAGCCACAGACGAAAGGAGCCTGGATCCTTGAATCACAACATGGAAGAGAGCCTACTTGCTTAGCTGAACTCCTGCCGGGACTGTTATATAAGCAAGAAATTAATTTCTACTGTATGATGGATACTGTGATCCACCACCCAGACTCCGTTTCCTTGAAGGACTTATTGCCTCAGCTGAGAGAGTGCCATCAGCAAAGAGCCCCTTCAGGGACTGTCTCTGCTCTGAGAGTTGCTTCCCCTAAGGTTATGCCCTTGAGAGAAGCTCACAACCAGCACTCAACCCATGTGACTCTATCCATGTCCAGCCACTGCAGGACATCTCTATCAAGCCATGTTAGCTCCAGAGCTTCTGAGGGGTTGACCAAGGCTTTTTTTTATTTTTATTTTTTTATTTAACTTACACATTGCATTGTACATGCTTATGGGGTACAATCTGATATTCTGATACATATATATGCTATATAATCATTGGGTCAGGGTAGTTAATGTATCCATCACCTCATGCATTTATCATTTCTTTGTGGCAAAAACATTCAAAAGTCTCTCCTCTAGGTATCACATAATATACAAAACTTAACAGTTAACCATGGTCACCCTACTGTGCAATAGAAAATCTGAACTTATTCCTCCTGTCTGATTGTAGTTTTGTATCCACTGGTCAGCCTCTCCCTGCTTTCCCTCCCTCACCCTCCTCAGTCTTTGGTAACTACTATTCTACTCTGTCTCTATAATATCAACTTTTTTTTCCCCCTGAATTACACATGTGACTGAGGTCACGTGGTATTTGTCTTTCTGTGCCTGGCCTACTTCACTTAATGTGATGACCTCCAAGTCCATCCATGTTGCTTCAAATGACAGGATTTCATTCTTTTTTATGGTGGAATTGTATTCCATTGTGTATATTGACCTCATGTCTTTTAATTCACTCATCTGTTGGACACTTAGGTTGATTCCATATCTTGGTTCTTGTAAATGGTATTGCAATAAACATGGGAGTGTAAATATCTCTTCCGCATACTGACTTCATTTCCTTTGGGTATATACCCAGTAGTGGGATTGCTGGATCAAATGGTAGTTCTATTTTTAATTTTTTTAGGAAACTCCATACTGTTTTCATTAATGGCTGCACTAGTTAACAAAAGCTTTTATTGGACCTGATTTGCAGCTCAAGTTCCCTCTTGCCCAGTACTTCTTTCTTTTTCTCTTTTCTATAGATTTTAAATCTAAGAACACTCCCTCACAAACATTCAGCAAACTAAACTCTCAGAGCCCGCTTCCTGGAGAACCCATCCTGTGGCACTCGGTGAATATGCTGCATGGTTGGGTGTGTTTTTTATATCACCCTGGCTTATCTTAACTAAAACAACGTAGAGGTAGAGCATTTTTCTGCTCACATGGCTATGCTAGGGGGCCAGCAGACATGTTCCTTGCTATGTAGAGAAGCCAATGCCATCTACAATAAGAGAGAATTGGGCCAATACACAAGCTGTAGAGACAGAGGCAGATGGAAGAGAAAAAAATCCCAACTGCATTGAGTCTCTTTTCAGTTTTTGAAAGTGATTCCTAAAACTTTTCTTTGAGCTACTCTAGTATCTTTCCCAACTATAAAAGCCATAACTTCCTTTTCCTTCTTTTTCCTTTTTTCTTAAGATGGCTTGAATTGGGTTTCTGTCACTTAAAACCGAAAGAGTCCTGATGCAAGTGATTTTGTTTCCTGTTGAGCAATGTGAGTGAATGTGTCCCCCGCCTTTCCATTGCCGCTCCCTCAAAACAAATGAGAGACAGATGTTTGATAACTTTTTGATAAAACTATCATTTATTGATAACGTTCTGTGTGCCAGTTCTATTCTGAGAACTTTTAATATATTTACAGTCCTCATAAGAACCCCACGAGATGGATACTATTGCTGTTACTCCCATTTTCAGAGAGGAAAACTGAGGCACAGAGAGGTTATAGAACGTACCCGAGGTTACCCAGTTAAGAGTGACAGGTGCCTCTAGAGCCTGCACTTTTATCCAGCGATGTTCTGCCACCTCTACTCACACAGTCTTGAGATGGGGACATGAGAGGCTTCAGTCCCATATGGGTTATATTTATGAGCAACTAGGTCCTTTTCCTGCTCCATGTGCAAGCTACTGTGGCTTGCAAGAGACAACTATCTTATAGAAGTTGAGAGTAAAAACGAACCAGAAGTTTCGAGAAGTTGATCCTCAAACTAATGAGTGGGAAAAAAAAAAAAAAAAGATTAGGGATGAAATTGGGAATGGAAAAGCCCAAGGAGGAGGTTCAGATCTGAAGTTATTCAGATGATGAAGGCCCTAGGAGCTGCAGCAGAACCCTTGGAGAATTAAGTTTTGTTGAACATATAAACACCAGACCAGTTGGAGAGAACCTGTTGGGGGACCCCAGAGGAGGGCAATTAGCTATGGACAGTACACAAGAGGCTGACCAAAGACTGGTTTTTTTCTAAACCCAGAACATGGGCCTAGAATCTTCTAGAAAGAGTGTGGGTTTTTTTGAGGACCAGAGGGATGACAGCAAGTGAGTTGAAGCTGGTGAGAAAACTGGACAGGCTCAGGGCAGAGGAAACGTCGGAAGGAGGTGTCAGTCTGTAACTGCACAGAGTCACCATTACCACACAGTTGTGAACTGTTCACCCCAGAGACTTTCCAAACTGGAGTAAGGAATCGGTTTCTTATATTTCGAGGGCTGGGTGAGTGTGCTGTTATAAGGAGAGTAGAGAAGACTACGGGGCAGGGCTGCGTTCACAGAAAAGTCAAGAGACGCCCACTGCCAACCCTGAGCCCATCAGCGTCCCCAGGAGACAAAGGTGAAGGCCTCTGCTGTTGAGTGTGGGCGTTACCCTGGCATTTGGTCACCACTCTCAGATTGAGTTTAGTTCCCAGGCCTGTTGGCCTGCTTTACAGTAAGCAGTGAGAAGGCTCCAGCTCTCCTCAGGAGGGGTCTTCCCTCCTCACGCTGGGTCAGGTGAAGGTGGAATAGAAAACTGGAATATTGGTAAAGGCTGCCCAGAGAACAGTTCATCCATTAGTGCTTTCTCCTGGGATGGTTTTACCATGTCTCATGTGCATGTACTGTCTCCGCTGAGAACTGAAAATTTCAAGACTAAAAGATTCTCCTCTGCCATTGCCTATAGTGAGTTGTAACCTCGTTTTACACCACTTTAACTGAATACTGAGTATGGCAGGTGATGACATACAGCCTTTCGTTTACTGTATGAAATTACCCTGACAGGAAGTTATTATTCTTTTGTGGTAAAATATGCATAACATAAAATTCACCATTTTAACCCTTCTTCCGGGAACAATTTAGTGGAATTTACATTCACGATGTCATGCAACCAACACCACTCTCCATCGCCAGAACTTTTCCATCATCCCCACTGAAACCTCATGCCCATTAAACAGCTCCTCATTCTCTCCTACTCCAACCCAGGGAACCACTGTTCTGCTTTCTTTCTCTTTGAATGTGACTATTCTAGCTACCTCTTGTAAGTAGATCATATAATATTGGTCCTTTTGTGACTGGCTTATTTCACTTGCAATGTTTTTCAGTTCATTCATGTTGTAGCATTTGTCAGATTCCCTTCCTTTTAAAGGAATAGTATTAATAATATTCCATTGAGAGAGAGAGAGAGAGAAAGAGTGTGTGTGTGTGTGAGTGTGTGTGTGTGTATCACATTTTGTTTATCCATTCATTCATCATGGACACGGGTGGTTCTACTGGCTATTGTGAATAATGCTGCTATAAACATGGGTGTTCAGATATCTGTTCAAGTCCCTGCTTTCAATTCTTTTGAGTATATACCTAGAGGTAGAATTGATGAACCATATGGTAATTCTATTTTCCATTTTTCAATGAACCATTGTACCATCTTCCGTAATGGCTGCACCATTTTACATTCTCCCCAGCAATGCACAAGGGTTCCAATTTCTCCACATCCTTGGAAGGTATTATTTTTTTATCCCCATATGACAGACAAGGAAGCTGAGGCTCAGAAAAGTGATGACCTCTGCACAGTTACACAACTACTGATCCCACATGAGAAGCTGGAATTCCTGACTCCACATCCAATGGGCTTCCCCAGCCCTACAGCTGCATCAGTCACAGAACAGCAAAACAAAAGTCCACTGAAACCCAAAGCAAACAAAACTACATCAAGGAAATAATTTGGTTCTGGGAGTTACCACCCCAGTTGTTTCTGTAATGGTGACATTATGTACAACGGTATACATCTATGTACAATGCTGAGAGCTCTTGGAGTGGAAATGTGTGCGTTTCATTGATAAAAGCTGATCCTATTGACTTAGCAAATCTTTCATTCTTTTAGTCATCCACTATCCGTTCATTCAACAAGTATTTACTGAGTGCATACTAGATGTCAAGGATGTTTTTAAGAGTTGTGAACAAGATTGCCTTGCTTCCTGCTATCACGGAACTCAGATTCTAGAGAAGAAAACAGACAATAAGTAGAAAAAGTAATAAACTGAATCATTTCAATCCTATAAGCACTCTGAAGGATATCAACAGGGTGATGGGACAGAGTAACAAAGCGGGGGAGGGACAGGGGCTTCAAACAACATGAGGCCTCTCCAGGAAAGGTGACATTTCAGCTGAAATCTGAAGTTGAGAGGGTACCAGCCATGGGAAATCTGGCGGAAGAACATGTGGGCATACAGAATAGTAAACACAAAGGTATTGAGGTAGAAAGAATTGGAATGTTCTAATAAAATCAGGATCAGTCTGGTGGGACCACAGAAACAAAGGATGGAGAGTAGAGGGAGACGCAGTCAGAGGGAGGGCAGGCGACACATCATATGCGTCCCTAAGACAATAACGGCTAATGTTTATTGAGCACTTACTGTGTGTTAGATGCTATTCTAAGTAATTTGTATGTCTTAGTTATGTAATAGTCACACAGTCCTAAAACTAAATACTACTATTATCCCCACTTTGCAGATGTGGAAACTATGGCCCAGAGAGGTTATGTAACTTTCCCAAGGAGATCCACCTAATAAGGGGTGGAACTTAGATTTGAACCCCGGCAATTTGGCTTCAGAGTCTGGGTTCATAACCACTTTGTTATATGTCATCTTGTGATTTGCAGATGTTATTTTAAGAGCAACAAAGTATCACTGAAGGGCTTTAAGCCGGGGGTGATGGGATCTGTTTTATATTTTGAGATGATCACACTGGCTGTTTCAGAGAGACCAGTTGTAGGCCATTATGGGGCCCAAGCTGAGAGATAATAATGGTGTGGATAAGAGAGGTGGTGGTGGAGAAAGAGAGAAACAGACATCTTTGGGATACCTTTTTGCAGTAGAGTTGTAGGGGCTTGCTGACACTTGGGATGTGGAGGAGAGGGAAAGGGAGGAATTCAGGCTCACCTCCAAGTTTTGACATAAGCAACTTGTTAAATGGAAAAGACATCTGCTGAGTTGGGAAAGAACAGGGTGTAGGAGGAATGTGTTGGATATTTGAATGTCTAGTGTCCATTTCCCTAACAGCACCCCCATTTCTTGTTGGGGAGCACCTTTTTATTATGGACTGCAGTCAAGCCAAGAGGCAACTCATGACTGAGGTTGACCAATCAGATATTCCTCCCTGGAATGTGAATCTTGAGCAGAAGGACAAAATTCAGTCCCTCCAGGGACAGACTCCTAACAAATTTTTTCCTCTACAAAGCAGTTCCTGTGTTTCCTAGTTCCCAAGCTGAGGGCTGCAGTCTCCTGTCAATTCTGTGAGTCCCAAAGCCTTCCAGTACATTGCCTCTGCCTGAGTTAGCCAGTGCCATTTCCTTTTGCATGTAACCAAAGGAAGTACAGGTTGGGGAGCTGGTGCTAACAGCCAAGAGATACATTTTGGACAGGTTAAGTTGAGATGCCTGTGAGACAGACATGTCATGGAGGCTGTTGGACATATGAGCCTGGAGTTCATGGGTAAAGTCTGGGCTGGAAAGACATAAGTTTGAGTATCCAACATATAAATATAAATAGTTATGTGTGGGATAATGTCTCATGTCTTTTGGTGGGGGGGCAGGAGCGGCTTGCTGATATTGGGATCTGAACACTTGACCTTGGTGTCACAAGGCTGTACTCTAATCAAATGAGCTAACCAACTAGCCCTCAAATGTCTTTTGTAAAAAGGAACCTGATTTCCTTTTGGTGAAATATTCTTCCTTCTTGGCTACTAATCGTGATGGAGCTGTTATTCAAAGTAGTGAGGAAGGGTCTCAGGTCTGAACAGTCAGCTCATGCCATCCATCTGGTCACAGTGATTATTTGGGGAAATGCAAAAGACCCAGATTATTTTAATAAGAATTAGCCAAAGGACTTTTGGTAGAAAAATTAGGAATAAAGAGTTCTCTTTCTAGCACATTTGTTAAACTGGTACAATGCCAACTAAGACTTACTAGGGCTTTTTTTTTTTTTTTACTATTATTATTACCTCCACGGGGCCACAGCCTAATGAAAATGAGGCCAACACACCAGAAAAAAAGAGTCCAGTATGAGTGGAGAGAAGCAATGTGCTGATGCAGTATCGAGGCCTGCTGTGGCTCGGAGGTGGTTTGTCCCCACCAAAATTCATGTTGAAATTTAATCCCCAATGTAACAGTTGAAAGGTGGTGAGTCCTTTAAAGAGGTGTTTGGGTCATGAGGGATTCCCCCTCATGATGAGACAGAATTAATGCCATCCCGCAGGACTTGGATTGCTCCAGCAACCGTGGGGTATTGTGAAGTGTGGTTGTGCCCCACATTTTGCCCCTTTGCATGTGCCTGCTTCCTGTTCTGCTTTGCATCAGGAACGGAAGCAGCACCAGACCCTCACCAGATGGGCTGCCCGGTCTTGGACTTCACAGCCTCCAGAATCATGAGCCAAATAAGCTTCTTTTCTTTATCAATTACTCAGTCTCGGGTATTCTGTAAAAACGACACGAAAACAGACTATGACAAGGCCCATGACATTGTCGATCCTGGAGCTAACTTCATGATTATGTGAATCAATGAATTCCCATTTTTGCCTCAGATAGTTGAGTTGAGTTTCTGTTACTTGTAACCAAGTGAGTTCTGACAACTACAAATGGCATTAAATGGATGAAGTCACACAGGAGGAAAGCGTGGGTAGGACTGAGCTGCAAAACACTGTAATAATTAAGGATCCAACAGAGGAGGAAGAGCCAGCATTTTGGTTAGATTGTTTTTTGTCTTTAATGGCAAATGAGAATAGAAAGATAGTGTATTTTCATTGTATTGCAGAAAAGAAAGCTGTTGGCAAAGTATGGATAATTTTTTTAATTGGGTGATAGGTACAAAAGGAGTCTTATGTTTGCAAATTCCCAAATTAGAAAATTTGTTCATGGCTTAGAGTTGGAGCATCATTCCTGTGGGCAGAGGACAGCACCTCATTGCCAGACAGCACCGTTGCTGCTGAGTAAGGCCATCCAGGATCGCTAAGGCTACCTGCCTTTTCTTGGCACTTAGCATCCTGAGATGCTGGAATTCAGAGACTTTGGTGGAGACAAGTCAGATGTGTATGCACTGTTTGTAAATATGCATGAGCCCTTTGTGGCCTGACTGCTCAATGTCTGGAAGGAGCTTGGACTCTGTATCTGTTGGCCCCTGCATTCACTTTGGATGAAACAGTTGGTGTTTGCCAACCAGGCTACCCCGTTGTTAACAACAGCCATACTGGCATTTTTTACTCCAAAAGGGATTGTTCCGGTTCCTATGTCAACAGCAGGCTCTGCCCCAAACTGATAATTTGAGTAAATTGTACAGTTACAAACAGTGGAATAATGAGTTTGACCCATTAGAGAGTGTTGAGACAGCCAAATGGTGGCTTTGGAGTGCCAGGAAGCTTGTCTCAGGGATAGGAGTTAAGTAATCGTAGAAATGGATATATGGCAGGGACTGCAGCAACAGTCAACTAAGAGTCTGCAATTAGCAGGAAAATTTGCTCTTTCAACCAGACACAAGAAGACAAAGGGAAATTCTTCCTTTGGCAACACAGGAAAGAAAATATGGGTTTCAAGTTGTCTTCCTCTGGGTGGGTAGACTCTGAGAAGTAGTCAGAGCCATCCAGCCAGCCCATGATTTGAATAACTATCATTGATTTTGTGAACACAAGTCTTATTGATAAACAGCCTCATGAAGCTCTTAACTACTCAGGCTCTGGAGTCAGACTGTCTGCGTTCATACACTGGACTCATCACTTACTTTTTTAATGTTTCTGTACCTCAATTTCCTCATCTATAAAATGAGGATGACCATGAGCCTGAAAAGCATTATGCTACGTGAAGTAAACCAAACTCAAAAGGACCAATATTGTGTGATTTAACTTATGTGAGGTACCTAAAAAAGGCAAATGCATAGAGACAAAAAGTAGAAGAGAGGTTACCAGGGTCAGGGCGTGTATGAGGGTGGAGAATAAAGAGTTATTCTTTAATGAATGCAGTGCTTTTGTTTGGGATGTTGAGAAAGTTCTAGAGATGGAAATTGGTGGTGGTTGCACAACATTGTGAATGTACTTAATGCCACTGAATTGTATACTTAAAAGTGGATAAAATGGTAAATTTTGTGTTATATATTTCATTGCAATTTTAAAAACAAGGTTGTTGCTACAAACATAACATTGAGCAAAGAAGTCATACACAGAAGAATTAGAGCTGAGTGATGACAATACATAAAGTTCGAAAACAGGCAAAATCATCATTGGAGTTGGAAATCAGGACAGTGGTTACCACTGAGGGTGGCAGAGACTGGAAAAGGAGTTCTGGGGGCTGGTAATGTCTCCTTCTTGAACTGGGGCTGGTTGTCTCACCACGCTGCCTTTGTGAAAATTATTGAGCTGTGACTTAAGTGAACTTTTCTGTAGGTATTTAGACTTCAACAAAAAGTACCCTGGGATATAGGGGCTCCATAAGTCTTACCAGCAGTATTATAAGACCAAAGATGATAGTTTCTCTAGAAAGTTTTCCAGATTTACCCAAGCAGTTGAGATGTCACTCATCCCTCCTTGTCCATAAACCCTATGCTTCAAGATCCTTTGAATTTGCTCTTCTAGATCCCCCACCCCGCCTCCTGGTTTGTTCCTTTACCAAAGGTCGTAACTTCTGTCCTTCCGGCCCCTCCAGTCAGCTCTCTCTTTCCCCATGTTCTGGGAACTGCTCCCTCCCACTGCCCATTTGGGCCTAGGAGTGCTGACGGTGTCCCATAGTTACTAACCCAAGGATACTGCACTGCTATCCCTTAAGGTTTGCTGTGGTTTCCTTACACCCTGCCCAGACCTTTATAGACCACCTTCTTATTGAAATCTTCAGTTTTCCCAATTTTATTGCATCATCAACTTCTGGGACCTTAATGGATACCTACCCTCTTAGAGAACCTATGGAAAGGCAGCCGTGAATACTACACGACCCCATTCGGTCAGCTCACTGCTGACTGGACCAGACATGAACAGCTGCTCAAGCTGAACCAGTCAGAGTATCTCAGCTGAGAATTTGGAATAGAGGCATAGGAACTGAATGATTGGACCAGTGGAGAGCTTGAGAACTGTAAGGTCATGCAGAGGGAGCAAGAGTCAGTGCCATGGCAACTCAAAGCCACAAGCAAGTTGAAACTACGTAGGGCAATTGCAAAAGCTGGTCTACAGAGGAAAGGGAACAGATGCAAAGTATCATTTATTAATGTTTTAAAGGCATTAATATATTCAGAAAAAAAGTCTTGTAACAGTATTCAATCTAATGTAAAGTCATCTAATGTGGTTTTCCTGACTATTGAACTTTATTGTTAAAGCCACCAGAAATATTGTTCCTACCAAAGTAATATGAATGAGAGTATGTCTAAATAGTTACTGCACAAAATACAAGAGTGCTACTCATTATGAAATCTTGCTAATATGTGTGTGTTGGGGTGGATAAGGTAAAGAGTGGTTAATGCTATTAAATAAACTAATTATCCGTTGGTGAGTTTTTTTTTTTTTTTTTTCTTTTCTTTTTTTAGGTGAATCAAGTGAAGCAGTGGGAGTGGAAAAGAAATAAAGAAATCTGTAACTGGTTGTGATCAATTAGTTGTAAACACCACTGCACTCAGATCTGCCTGTTACTGAGTTTTGAAATCGATTTAGATCACTAGTGATATACAACAGGATAGAAAATATCAGAATGCGTCGTGGTTCTAAGAGTAAACGTTGTTTTGTGAAACTTTTCTTTCAGTGATACATATACTGGATCATAATGTAATATGTATTTCTAGAGGGTCAAAAAAGCTCAGAAAATTCTGGTTCTCTCTTGTTAAACTCCGTGGTTCAGAAATTACTCTGGTTTGCTGTCAATGTGGAGATAATGAAGAAAGAAAAAACAGTAGAGATTTTACGAATAATCTTGCTCACATCTATAGGAATCGTGTACTTTGTCTTTCCATGGATGGTCCTAAGTTGGGAGGTCATCAAGTCATCATTTCATCATCTTCCTTTTCACTTTTCCCTTTTCGCAAACCAGAGAAGGTAAGAGCAGTAACTGCACTGTCATCACTCAAAGACCTCCCCAGTTCCTGGACACTAAGCAATAGGTAAACATCTGATACATTTCTGAAGAATTATCTGTTCACAAAGCCACTGTATCTACATCTGTAGTGGGTTGAATTATGTCCCCCCCAAACTCATTGAAGCTTGAATTGTGTCCCCTAGTTTTATGTATTAGAAACTTAGCCCCCCACTGTGACTGTTAAGAGGATGGGAAATCCTATTACGGTAATTGAAAGGTGGAGCCTTGAAGAGGTGATAAGATTGTAGGACCATGCAGTAGTGAATGGATTAAAAATGGTGGTCAGGGGTATGGTTCTGAGGGCTTTAAAAGAAGAGGAGAGTTTGTCTTGCTCTCTCTGTTTCTACCGTCTTGCAATGTGAGATCCCTGGGTCACTGTCGTCACCACCAGATGGACTTTGGACTTCCCAGCCTTAGAAACTGTAAGCAATAAACTTCATTTTCTTTATAAAATACCCAGTTCCATGTATTTTGTTATAAGCAACATAAATGGACTAATACAACATCATAGCCAATGATATGAATAAGGTATTTAAACCTTCCATATATGCACATCCATAACCAAACATCATATGATCACTGGAATACCCCATGGACAATGCTTTTATATCAAAACTTTTTTCAGAGACATCATCAAGATGGTAGAATAGATGGGCCCCAGTGTCACTCTCCCACAACCGATCAAGTTGCAACTATTAAAAAGCAAAGACTGCTGGCCTAGGACGGCTGGAACATGGGAGAAGAGGAGGAAAAACCCGTGGAGTTTGTGAAGGTGGGAGAAGCCACAGTGAGAGAAAAAAGGGACCACTCTGACTGTTTTGAACCCAGGTCACTTCAGGGTGGCCAGGTGAGGGGCCAGAAGAAGCTGCAGCACATGGATCAGGAGCTGACAAAAGCCACAGCTGTGCCCTCTGTATCAGTTGCTTGGAGTCTACAGGGTAGAAGAGATCCTCAGAGCACACCTTACCAGCTCCCAGGCCAACAACACCACTGACAGGGTTCCCCTGGACACACATAGGAGAAAGGGGCTGCAGCCAACCTAAGGAGCCATCCAAAGGTTAGTGAGTCATCATGAGATAGAAGGTGCTCAGTTTCCCCGGGTTTGGGTTTCAGAACACTCCTCCAAGATTTGAGCCATTCCCCAAGGTCTCAGGTCCCTCCTTTTGACCCTCCCCTAGAGGAAAATTACTGTTGCTAATTGCACCCATTTTCAGCACCAACTCCTGAAATTGAGACCACAAGGGGAAGATCTGTATCACTTCAATGACTGAGCATGCTCAGTAAAAAGGAGTTATATAACCCCAGTGGCTGAGCATGCTCAGTAGCGGTGAGTTTATCCTTTGAATGACTTTCCATTAGGGGTGCTGGAGAGCACTAAATATTTCTAAGTGTTTTTCAGCGAATATGTTGGAATTTAACCAATTAGCATGCTCTAAAAGAGACCAACTGAGCATTTGCAAGACAATGTTACATAACTGGGAGCCACTCCCTTAGTTAAATATTCATTAGGCAGCATGAATATGTATTATATAGCTCCATATACAGCAAAACTTTAAAAGTTGAATCCCAGTAGAAGGTAGAGCTGATGCTGCTCACTTTAAATCCAGCTGGCACTTTGCCTGAGGTGGGTATTTCTTCCTTTGTATATTTAACTTGCCTTTAGCAGCTGCTGTTCACTCTGGGGCCAGCCCGCTCTTTGTCTGTAAATGTGTATTTCTTACTTTTGTATTAAACTTGCTGCAGTTGGTTGCTCACTTTCCTGGGGCCAAAGTGTACTTCGCTGGATGAGGCATGTATTCTTTGCTTTTGTGTTAAACTTATTTCTAGTGGGCAGCTGCTCACTCTCAAGAGCCAGCCTACACTTTGTACTAAACATAAGTGTGCATTTTTTACTTCTGTGTTAAACTTGGTGCGAGCCCTACCCAGTCTCTGGAACTAGGCTGCATTTTTTATGTGAATCCTATACTTCTTATCTGTTATATTAAACCTGTTTTCACCTTGTACTGTGACCCTGCTCTTGATTTCTTTCCTGTGGCGGAGTCAAGAACCTGCTAGACAACAGGGTGGGTTGAGGCCAGCTACCAGGCCTTCTCAGACCCTGTTCTCCAACATCAGTCAAGGGGGACCTTCACATGGCCTGCCCCACAGGAAACATTGGGAGTACAGGGGGAGGCTGGCCTGGCAGGGGAACACTAGGGCACAGCATGCGCAGCTGATCTGCCTTCCAATTGGCACAAGTTCACTCAGTAGAGACTGCTCAGGGGATAAAACTGCAGGGGGCACAGGTTGCCGTAACGACTCAGTCCCCGGCCAGAATTTCCACACAGGCAGGTATATTTGACCTCACAAACCCAGAAGTGATTAAGAGGCCAACAATTAAAAGCTGAGCCACACAAAAAGCCTACCCCAGAGAATCAGCAGCAGAGCAGCAATTTAGCTCAACCACAGAGCTTAACTGCTGGTCCCCACAGGAAGTTCCCAGTATTTTGGAATTAATGAAGGGATAACAATTTAGTTCCAGTGTAGAGTTTAAGTGGTGGTGGTAGGTTATAATCCAACACAGTTCTGAAAAAAAAAAACCCAAAAATCAACAATGACAAAAAAACACAGATCAGAGACAAAGCTCTAATATTAACCAGTAAAGGTCTAATACCACCAAAGAACACCTATAAAACCTAGAAGAGGTAGCAGTCTCCTCAAATGCCCAGGCATCAATGTAAAGACACAAAGATTGAGAAAGAACAGAGAAATATGACACCATCACAAGAAACAAAATAAACACCAGCAATGGACTGAGGGGAACAGTAGGTTTATGAAATGTCTGACAGAGCATTCAGACTAACCCTCTTAAGAATGTTCAGGGAGTCACAAAAAAATGCGGATAGAAAATTAAATGATATCTGGAAAACAATCCAGGAGCAGAATGAAAAACTTGAAAAAGAAATTGAATCAATTAAAAAAATAGAAATTCTAGATATAAAAAATACATTATCTGAACTGAAAAAGTCAATAGCTCCAACAGACTTAATCAAACTGAGGAATCAGTGAGCTCAGAGATAAAACATATAAAACTGCCTAATCAGAAGAGCAAAAATAAAAAAGAATAAGAAAAAATGAAACAGAAATACAGCAAATATGGGACTCCCTCAAGCAAAATAACCTCTGCATAATTTGCATATCCAAAGGAGAAGAAAAAGGAAAAGATGTAGAAATCACATGCAAGGAAATAATGACTGAAAATTTTCCAAGTGTGGAGAAAGATGACAGTATAGAAAGTTCAGAGGTCACCAATCAAATTCAACCCAAAGAGGAACATCCTAAGGCATGTCATAATCAACCAAAAACCAAAGACAAAGAGAGAATACTGAAAGCAGCAAGAGTAAAGAAACACGTAACATTCAGTGGAGCCCCAATATGTCTCTCAGTAGATTTCTCAGTAGAAACCCTACAGGCCAGAAGAGAATGGGATGATATATTCAGTGCTGAAGGAAAAAGACCATCAGCCAAGAATTATGTATCTGGCAAAACTAATGTTCTAATATGAAGGAGAAATAAAGTCTTTCCCTGACAAGCAAAAGCTAGGAGAATTCCACCAACTCTATACCTGCCTTACAGGAAATGCTAAAGGGAGTTCTTCAATCTCAAGGAAGTCTACACTAAGGAGAAGCAGCAAAAGTAAGCTCACAGACAACCTCAGAATACTCCAGTGTCGTAAGAGGGGTAAGTAAACTATTATATCCTTAGTATGGAGACTAACGGACAAACCTAACAAGACGCTAACATACACAACAACCATCTAAGAGACAGGCAATGTTAAGATAAGTAACTTGAAACAACAAAATGTCAAAAAGTTGGGGGGAATGATGCCAAAGCATAGAGTTGGCTTTGGCTCTTTATTTTTCTTAGATATCAAAGTTAAGTTGTTATTAGTCTCAAATAATCTAATATAACTGTAACATGTTTTTTATAAGCCTCATGGTAACCATAACACAAAAACTTAGGAGACATACTAAAATTAAATAGCAAGAAATCAAAATAAGTCAGGCACAGAAAGACAAATACCGCATGGTCTCTCATAGAAGTAGAGAGTAGAATAATGTTTACCAGAGGCTGGGAGGGAAAGGGTGGGGGAAGAGAAAGGGTGCACTAGTGGGTACAAAACTATGCTATCTACCATAAGTGAATCAATGTGCAGTATATGCATGTATTCAAAAAACTCACTGTATCCTACAAAAATAAATAGAAATAGAATTGGGAAAAAAACTTCTTTTGAACATTACATATTTTTTTAAAGCATTATTATTGCATCATTCTTTAGATTATTGGTTGGCTTTTTATTTTTTTTTAAAGATGACCGGTAAGGGGATCTTAACCCTTGACTTGGTGTTGTCAGCACCACACTCTCCCAAGTGAGCTAACCGGCCATCCCTATATAGGGATCCAAACCCTTGGCCTTGGTGTTATCAGCACCACACTCTCCCAAGTGAGCCATGGGCCGGCCCTGGCATTTTTTTTAAGACATAATATTGATGATAATACAGGGTCAGTAATAAACTTTATCAGCTGTAGAGGATTTGTGATCCCCAAAAGATATGTCTACCTGGAATCTCAGAACATGATCTTATTTTGAATACAAATCTTTGTAGATGTAAATAAAGCAAGGATCTCAAGATGAGATATCCTGGATTAGGGTGGGCTTTAAATCCAAATACACGTGTCCTTACAAGAAACAGAAAAGGAAAAGACACAAAGACACAGGGAAATCAAAAGAGGCCATGTGAGACCAAGGCAGAGTTTGGAGTTATAAAGTCCCGAGCCAAGGAATACCAAGGGTTACCAGGAGCCACCAGAAGCCAGGAGAGAGGCATGAAATGGATTCCCCCTCAAAGCCTTCAGAGGGAACATGCCCTGGCACCACCTTGATTTTGAACTTGGGACCTTCAGAACTTTGAGAGAATAAATTTCTGTTGTTTTAAGCCACTAACTCTGAGGTAATTTGTTAGGAGACTAATTTATCAGCTGAATAATTTACTGATGGTTTAAAAGTCACAGTAACTATAGGTTTGGCTCTCTTGGTCCTTGGTTGACATACATCTTTTGTTTAGAGAATGTTGGTGGGGGTTTATTCTGACACAGATCATTAAATTTCCATGGCTAATTAGACATATAAGGTCACATGGCAACTGTCTTTCACAGGACTGTAAACTAGACCATTGCTATGAATCCCCAGTGAAGTAGTATTAAGAGGTGGGGCCCAAATATGTACAAATAAATGTCAAAATATTTTGAATATTAAAAAAAAATTAAAAATAAATAAGATTTTTAAAAGAGGTGGGGCCTTAGGAAGTATTTAGTTATGGGGGTTCCACCATCATAAATGGGACTAGTGCCCTTATGAAAGGGCTTGACAGAGTCTGTTTGGTCCTTTCTGCCCTTCCACCATGTAAGGACACCCCAAGAAGCCATCTGTAAGGAACAGGCCCTCATCAGATGCAACTGCCAGTGACTTGACCTTGGTCTTCCCAGCCTCTAGAACTGTTAGAAATAAATTCTTTTGTTTGTAAATTTCCCGGTCCAAGCAAGATATTTTGTTTTAGCAGCAACAACAGATCAAGACAACCATTGCTTGTTTGTTTGTTTAATTCTGAAAAGTCAAATAAGTTCAAGAATAACACTGAAGAAATGGGACTTTCATTCCAACTGAAAGGCACAGTAGTAGAGTGATCAGAAACGTAAGATGGAGTCAGACAGTCCTGAATTGGAATCCTGGTTTCACCCATTAACTAAGGGGGTGAACTTGGAAGTCGCTGAAACTATCTGGGCTTCACTTTGGTCATTTATAAAATAAGGATTATTGAACTCTCCAATATCCTACCAGACAACTGGGTAAGAGAGGAACCACTTTGACAAAGTCTTACTAGTACCTCAGGAAAGGGATGTCAGTGGATGATATTTACAAGGCTTCGGGATCTGGGTTCAAGTGACTTTAAGAGGGTCTTTCAAGAAGTGAACTGACATAACCTTAGCCCATGGTGGACTAAGAAGGTGAGGGTCTTAAAGCAAATCTTGATGGGTAAACTATGGTGTGGTGAGACTAAACAGTTTGCCCAGGTGCACAGACTGTTATCTCAGATAAATTGATCAGGAGGAATTTCTGGAAGCAAACAGAAAAGTTATTTATTGGTTTACAGTCTTATCTTTCCCAGGCAAGATTTTTGTGGAACAAGTGAATAAGTCATATATATTGACACAGGTGGTCTCAGTTCTAAGTCCAAATAGCTATGTCATGTTGATGGCAGTTGTCACAGTTCTCAAGATAATAATATCTTATTTTTTGTGGTAGTTGTCAGGAGTGAATAAGATTACAGTTCTATAGTGTCTGGCACATAGCAAGGACTAAATAAGCAATAACATTATTATCCATTTTAATTTATTTTGAAAGGCAAGACAAATGTGTAGAAAAGTTTGATGTTCCTAAAATTTGTTATTGCCTTTTATAAATAATAAGCAAAATAAATGGCTTCCAGCTTTCCTGTAATTCAGGACCTACTAAAGTACTGAAGTTGTTGGTAGATTTGCACTCATGGGAAGAAGGGGACACATTGTAAAAAAAAAAGATTAAGGGAGCCTTTTCTTTGCCATGGTTCTACCTGGCTGCATATATGCATTCCCCCAAGGATTCTCGAGTAATCAGCTCTCTAAACTGCACATCCTCAGGAAGAAGAAAACTCCTGCAAATAGAGAGGGATTTCAGGAGATTACCTATCATCTGGAAATGCAATACTTTATGGAGATTTAGGAGTCTCCTTCATTCACTATGCATATCCTCAGTTGAATTACCAAAATATTCTAACGTGAGGAAGCTACACCTCTTTAGTCTCTGATTATACGAGGCCCAGAGGAATTCCTTGAGCGTTTGTCTGTACTGACTACAGAATTTACAGACAGAGGTGGAGTCTCATCCACAGTAACAAAAGGTAACATGGCCAGATGCCTGTCTGACTCCAAAGACAATGCTCATTCAGAGCCCCCAGCCCCAGCTCGCTCCACTGAACCCTGAAGTAACATTCTAAAGACGGGAGGGACCACCCTAGTTCTGTCCCCTAACCGCTTCACTCCAGGGAGTCTGAAACTCCTTCACTCAGTTTCCCCATCTCTGAAAGAGAGAGAAAAAAGTGTGTGCACCCTTAACTGCTCGGATATGTCATAGAAATAAATAAAATAATCCAAGATCTTTAGAAGAAAATTATTTTATTTTATTTTATTGACAAATTATAATTGTATATATGTATGGGGTACAATGTGATGTTTTGATATATGTACACATTGTAGAATGATAAAATCAAGCTAGTTAACATATCCATCACCTCACCTACTTACTTTTTTGTGGTAAGGACATTTAAAATCTACTGTTTTAGCAATTTGGAAATATACATTATATTGTTATTAACTATAGTTATCATGCTGCACAATAAATCTCTAAAACTTATTCCTCCTGTCTAACTGAAACTATGTACCCCATGACCAACATCTCCCCTTTCCTCATCTCCACCCCACACCCACCCCAACTCCCTACTTACATGAGTCTGATTTTCTTACATTGCACATATAAGTGAGATCATGCAGTATTTGTCTTTCTGCGCCTGGCTTATTTCACTCAGCACATCCTCCAGGTTTATCCATGTTATTGCAAACGACAGAACTGCCTTCTTTTTAAAGGCTGTATAATATTCCATTTTGTAGAAAATTCTTCATAATCCCAAGATACTATTCCTATGTGATAATGAAGGCAAGTGCAAAATGTATAGCAAACTTCAGTAGGTCAAACTAATAATAGAAATGCTGGTCTGAATGAGCCTACGCAATGCATAGACTGTGCTTTTAAAAATGCAGCAGCCTGCTGTGGTCTTGGGCACTCAGTAGTAGTGTACTCTGCCAGTGACTAGATAAGATGATGTATAATTGACATTAGTTATTTATATGCTTAGTTGTTCCGAACATTTACCCTATACTACTATATCATTATTAATTTGCTCAATTTGTTTAAAGAATTTCCTAAGCAAATGTGACTTCATTTAAGCACCTGTTTTGAAACCCCAATATTTATATCTTCTAGCTTACTAAATGAGTTCCTAAGTCAGGTTCCAGGGCCTTACTACTTGGGTTTGTATTCTTTTTTTTTTTTTTTTTTTTTTTAAACATGACCAGTAAAGGGATCTTAACCCTTGACTTGGTGCTGTCAGCACCACGCTCACCCAGTGAGCTAAATGATCATCCTTATATGGGATCCGAACCCATGGCCTTGGTGTTAGCACCACACTCTCCCGAGTGAGCCACGTGCCGGCACCGGGTTTGTGTTCTGACCTGCCATTTTCTCACTGTGTATCCTTGGCTAGATTACTTATCCTCTCTGTACCTGTTTCCCCAATGGCAAAATGAAAACAATAATCACAGGCATCTCAGAGGGTAGTTAGGAGGATTAAATGAGTATAGAACCCAGTGCTTAGTAAGTTGTCATACATTTTAGCTCTTCTTGATTTATTTTTCTTGAAATTGCCCATAGGAGTTTTACCATGTGATATTTAGTATGTGGAAGAATTCTAGTGTTTTTAGTGTGAACTTGTATCCTTTAGCGCTTAGTATTATGAAAAAACACAAAGTAAGAAATTAGAAGTTTGATGTCTAGCACAGCCATCAACTATGTGATCCTGGGTGAGTCATTTCACCTCTCTGAACCTGCTTCCTCAAGAAAAATAAGGGGAGTAGGCTTACTGCATGATCTCAAGACAACATAATGTGCTGGAGAGAACCTTAGAACAAGACTCCAAAATGCAAGTTCTAATTCTAGGACTTGCTGGATGTACAATTCACAGCAAGTCACATAAACTCTTGAAACCTCAGTTTCCACATCTGGAAAATGGGTAGAATAATACCAGCAATCCTTCACTCCCAGGTTTGTGGTGAGCAGAAAATGAGATAATGAAGAAAGCACTCTATAAACTATAAAGCATTAAATAAATGTAAGGTCATATTAATAAAAATATTAGTTTAATTTTTATGCTAAATATTTTTCTTTTCCTATAATCTTTTATAAGTATTAGTGCTCCCACAGACAGAATTCTGTGGGTTGGAGGCAGACTACTAAAATGTGTTTTTTTGGCACTCAGACTATCTACTAGAATCAATGTCTTCCCTTAGTTAAGGTAACAGCTATAAATTTTCGGTTCACACCTGAGTCATTATCTGAGTGATGACTCTGTATGAGCTAAGCAATCTAAGGAATCTAAAAATTGTCTTTTTTGTCCATTTCCCCTTCTTTGTGGAAATATCTCTGTAGATATAACCTAAGAACTAACTTGCCTCTGTCTTGGGGCTTTCTTAATATTTTAAAGGGACAGTTGTAGAGGAAGAGAGTAGAAGAATATTATTCTCATCAAGAAAGAGCATGTGCGTATAGTCCCTACACACACACACACACACACACACACACACACACACACACACCCCACAACATGCACATACATACACATGAACATCAACACATCCCTATGATCCATCCAGAAAAGCATTTACCTGCCACTGCGTAAATGCTCTCCCCTTCATCTGGAATTCTCTTTCCTCTACTTTCTACCTAGAATTCAGGGTTTTGTTAAAATCTCCAATTTTCAGTGACATGTATTGATTGGTTCTTTACCCTACCACTAATCTTTAAGGTAAATATCACTTTTTTACAGGTGATAAATCTGACAGATAAGGGATTAAATGACTTCTTCAAGGTCACCTTTGAAGAATATGAAGAAAAGTTTAACTAATGTATCTTTCCTCTTGCACCCCACATATATCTTTTCAAATCATCCTAGTTTGAACTGATTTATACCCCCCATACCCATCCAGTTCTCCTGAAACACATACATAATACCACATGTGTCCTTGCACTGTAGAGCTCCTTGTGAATAGATGCCTCCCTCCCTAGAGAGTAGGTCCCATAAAATGGTAACCGTGACATTCTTCAAATCCCTCATAGACTTTAGCACTACTTATGCATTCGGGTATCACAAAATATTCATTTGTTGAGTTGAAGTGAAAAACCCCTAGGACATTTTCTACTGCCTTTCTATGACTTGGTGTTGTACGAGTCCACTTTGACTCTCACCTAAAGAAGATCTCTGGAAACACCCAAAGCACCACAGTGTAGATACAAGAGGTGCTGAAGACCCAAGGCCCACCGCTGCCTTCTGCTCATCCTGCAATTCTCAAAGGCAAAGCTCTCATTGGGAACATCAAGGAATGATAGGCAAACCCTTCCAGACAGCTTTTGGGAGTGACATGTCCGTGACACATCCTGAGTTAACTGTGGTTGGAAGGCCAAGGCCATTTGAGGCATGATTTTAATGATTGTCACTATTTCTGCCATTGCTACCACCCAATAAAAACCATCACTGGCTTGATGTGATTATCCCTCAATGTGCGGTGCCTCGGGACTCCAGCAGGTGACAGAGCATATGGTGTTTGCCAACAGCATTATTCATCAAAGGAGGATAAACATCACAGTAGCACCCTGCTTGTCACAGTAGCTATGGCTTTGGGCAAGTCACAACTTCAGATCAGCTTGGGTCTTTCAAAGATGAGGGTCCCATTTCTCCATGATGTACTTCATAAACGTGAAATTGAAACACATGCTGAATGGGATTCTCAGAACAATGAAAACCATATACTTCGGAAGCAACAGTTAAAACTATATTACCCCATAAGAGCAAAGCATGGTAACAAGTTAATGCAATTACTAATTCAGCTTTTTTAGAGATAGCAGCAAACAGTGCAATTAAGTCCTTAGTCTATATTTTTTTAGGGGCCTAATGAAAGGGAAATAAATGAACTAGATTCCCTTCTTTCCACCCCTGCTTCTGCTATGCCATCTGAGGGTAGATTTTTTCCACCTGCCTTTCTCCAATCACATCTGAAAAATAAAGCAGGTCACCAGCTGTGGAATGAATTATGCCCTACAACTGTGGACCTGGAATAGAAGCCATCATTCTGACGAAGTTTGTCAAGAATTTTGCATCACTGAATGACAGTTTCCTATACCCTTGTTAGCCTGCTTATTGTATTTAACAAAAGATTCGGAGTACACTATTTGTATGTGAATGTCAGTACACATCTTGTGCATGGATTGTGACCTGTCCCCATACATACACAGTAATCATCTAACTCACCATCTTACCTGTAACTCTTTTTCTCATACATGAGCAATCCATTCCAGACAAATGACCTACCCACGATCTGTCACGGTTGTCACTATCTGGCCACTACACCCTCATGCATGCCATTCACTCTGCTTGCAGAGTCATGTCAGAGTAGACACCAAATGAAGGTGATTTCTCCCAGCCACCCACATAGGAGGGCACTGGTCTAATACACTGACTGGCAGTTTATTCCTGCAAAGAGGACAGATGAGCAGATGGCTTAGCTCTTTGATGCTAAGGAAAAAATCCAGGAAAATCACCTATCTCACCTATCTCCATGTGATTATAACCTTTCTAATAACCTCTCAGTATCCACCTGTCACTACCAACTCAAAATAGGCCCTGTTTGCACGTGCATCATTACAAATAAACGACTGAATTCAGTAAGCGGTTGGCCAGTTCTAAATATAGAATAATAACATCTGGGTGATCATTTTGATCAGCCTCATTTCTGGTTCAACAGAGGGATTAGGTGAGAAGACTCCAAATTGTGTGTGAATAGGGCACAAATTTATAAACAGTTAACTTAGATACATAAGTGGCAAATTAGCCTGTATTTCACTCAGGTGCCACTGATCATAAGACACACCATCGTTTAACCTGTCATGAAGAAGAAAAACAAAAAAAAACACCAATTAAACCATGGCCCTATGCTTTCTTATTGGAAATTTTCATTTTATATGTTAAGCTCATATGATATAAATACGTATTTGTTTAAACACAATACCACAATATGAACATCTATGCCCGAGTTGCCACATGCCCAGCAACAGCACTGTCATGACTGTTACTGACCAATAGCGACTTTGACACAATCAATTGTAAGGTGCACCCTGATTTAAGAGTTATTCAACTGTGGAAAGACGTGCACTTCGGCACTGGTGAAATGTGGTATCTGTATGCTTCGGATGAACATCACAGGCAGCCAACAGCTTGGCCTCCCCTGACACCAGCTCCAGACAGCCCCAAGTACTGAGTCAGACCCTGCCCATGTCCTGAAAGTCTCTTCCTTTTCCTCCAGTTTCCTGTGCTCCATAAAGGTCTTCCCAGTGCTGACTACACAGCTGCCACCCCCACTCAGAGGCCAGTTGTTAAGGTTCAAGCCTTTTTTAATTTTATTTTTTTATTTTTCCAAAACTCCTTAAAACTTATTATGGCCACCTTGTTTCTGCTATTATTGCTCTTGATTTATTTTTGGTTTTTTGAAGCTTTTTTTTTCTTTCCATCAAGAAAAACTCCTCTTGATTAAAAAACAGTAACTGCCCCTGTCTCTCCCGGGGGATTTTATTTGTTTATTAATTTTGTGAAGGAGAAGATAATATTATTTTTAACATATTTTTAGCTGTGGTATCACACACATAACATGAAATTTACCATTTCAACCACTTTTTGTTACAACAGGATATTTTTAATTGTTGCACTATTGTTGTCATATACATTACTTCTGATTATGTTATAAACACCACAATACATTGTCATTATTTTTCCCCCAGGAGGCTTTGAGAGGTCTGCAATGATTTGGGGTAGAAAAAAACAGTGTTCCAGGGTGCTGGTTCAAAGGCAGCCCCTCCCCCACTTCCAGGAAGCCACTTAAACACACCCTCTCCATTAGTCTACCTTTTTCTTTTTATTTCAATTTTTTTTATTCTGTTACAGCTACACAGCGAGATCAAAGGGACCACCTTGTCTCTGAGGCTTCAGCTACTGTCTGGAAGACAAAAACAGAAAAGCCTTTAACTATTTCCAGGACATGACGAAGGTTATCCAATTATCACATGACCCTTCAGCCAGAGCGGGCCAGATTGCCCTGCATCACACACACACACACACACACACACACACACACACACACACTCTCTCTCTCTCTCTCTCTCTCTCTCCTCAGGCTTACTGCTGCCTTATTATTTACTTTGTTTCACCTGGAAGAGGCTTTTAATATTCATGTTAACCTGATTTCACCTGTATAAAAATGTTCGGGGACATGTGGGCATTCTGTGATTTGTCCTGGTTCTAAATATCCTCAGGGGTGGTCCTGACCCACATAAAAACAAGTTTGCTTCAGAGCCAGCTTCAAAGCCTATCTCCCTGACCCCCAAACCTGAGGTGATCTCACTAACCTCTGACCCATGATAGTGCTTAAGAGTCTAGTGTTCCTATTCAATATTTACAATGGTGTGCTGGTGAATGTTTAACAATTGGAGGAAAAAGAATAGTCTTGGTTTGTAGAGTTTGTCCTTTTCTGTGGTATAAATACTCCTGTTGTGGCAAGTTTCATGCCATCAGTATGACGTCACTGACCACAGCTGGGAAGAGATGTTCAGTGGCATTCTGTTATATAGTGTTCCCACCATACAGATACTCTAGACATAAATAAACTCAAGATCAGAGATAACAGGAAAATGTAGTTAAATCACTAAGAAGTGGCGAGCTTTGACTATTTATTACCTTTGTTATTATTATAATTCATTTAATGGTAAATTTATATAATTTAGTGCTTAATGATGGCTGTGTTTAGTAACCAGCTTGCAAAACTGAAGAACTTAGCAATTGGTTCTTGCAAGCCAGTATGACCAGTTTCAGCCCACCAGAGTAATAAAGTATATGCTACTTGTATTATTATTATTTTTGTATCTTTTATGTCCCTGTCTTAGTCCATTTTGTGTTGCTATAAGAGAATACACAGCCTGGTAATTTAGAATGAACAGAAATTTATTGACTCACAGTTCTGGAGACTGGGAAGTCCAAGATCAAGGTGCCAGCATCTGGTGGGGGGCCTTCTTGTGGTGTCATCACATGGCAGAAGGAAAGAGAATGGGAGAGGGCAATAGAGGGAACAAGAGGGGACAGAACTTGCTTTTATAACAAACCCAATCTCATGATAACTAACCCACTCTTGAGATAATGATATTAATTCAGTCATGAAGGCTCTGCCTTCCAACACTGTTGCACTGGGAATTAAATTTCCAAAACATGAACTTTGGGGGACACATTCAAACCATAGCTGTCCCCAACTAAATTATACACTCCAGATTATGAAGCTATTTGTCTCATACTGCTTTTTATTTACTATGCTGCTAAACATAGATAGGTAATTAATTTCTAACACTAATATGATGTTTACTCATTATGAATGTTTTTCAGAGTCCATGAAAATTCACCAATATCAAAATTGGGATTGTGCCCAAACTCTGATTCTTCCTGAAATCACATTTTTAACCTAAAAATGCTTATGAGCTAAAAAACACATTACCTAAAAGGATCTATTACTATCAATGTATTTGAATCATTTTTGCCCCCAACTATAAGATCATCTGCCTTTAAGAGCAGCGGTGACCAGCTTTGTTATCAACATTATTGATCAACTTTCAAGCAAGCAAGCCAGCTCCTACTATTGTTGAAGTTAGAGCTTTAAGGGAAAGAGTATTCTTGGATGTGGGAGACCCGTGATGGGGTAACCAAACTGAGAAACTCAATTAACCAAACTCCCAAGAATGACTAATCCCTTTACAATTTATATTTACAAAGAACTGGCATATAACCCCAAATACCAACCTATTATCAAGGAGATACTATTATGTCCCCATTGGAGAAATAGCTTCCCAGTAACAATAGTATTGGTACTCATTAACCAGGATCCTTCCTTCCCAGAAGTAAGGAATAAGATAAATAATGAGAAGAGTATTTGGTGAGTATTAAGCCAGAACACAGAAAACTTAAAGGTCTTAAAAGACGCATCGTCCAGGATATGAACAATCTAAATGAACCATCCCTGTTCCACAATGGAGTGTATCTATCTAATCCCCAGACTATGAATATCTACCACATGCATCTATTATCTTTGAAAAGTGCTGGTAAAGTCCCTGAAAATTCCCATTGTATGTCATCACCGAGAACACCATTATCTGATGCCAGAGAAGTTACAATTGAATAAGTTATAGCTTTGTACACTACGGTTATATTGTGGACATCACTGAGAATACACCCAGTCCAGGGTTGGCAAATACATAGTACACATGCTGCCACCCACCCTTCCCATGTCCTTGGCAGACATCACTAATTGATCGCTACACTCTTCCCCCATTGAGTCTTACAGTTCTCCTGACATAGCCCTATAGATAGCACTACCAATCCTGGCCCGGGGCACCAGATGAAGAATTAGGAAACATGGCATGGTCAAGCCTCTTGCAGGGAGGGTAAGGACTATATGTGCTAAGTGCGTTGTGTCAAGTTCACTCTGATGGTGTTGCTCTCAGAGGGCTAAACTTTTGAAAATCTTGTTGCCAGTTGCTCCTACTGTAAACCCTTGGGACTGGCTACAAAAGGGATATCTGAGAGCTTCAAGGTGGCTTTGGCTTTTCTCCCCTCCAGTTTTGTGATGTGGAGGTGCTTATGTCTCACTTAAACAGAAATTGTTCACAACTTTTCTCAGCAAATTATGTCTTAGAAGTCAAACAACTTCCCTTGGTTCTTTGCCACTTCCACTAGAGGGAACCACTGAAAGAAAAAGGAGGGAACACTAAACGGAAGACATTTTCCTGCCGGGTACCCCGGTGTGACTCTCTGCTTACCCTGACCATCCGGATGAGGAAGTCCTGACCTCACCTGCGCTATCTCTGGTGTACCAAATAGGTAGCCACTTTCCACACAAACAGAAACATCTCTCTGCCTCCCATACTCGCCCCTCTCCTCCGATCCCAAACACCTTATGCTCATCTCACTTTCCCATTGACATCCTCCTTCCATTAGGCTGTGAACTCTATAAAGGCAAGGCCAGTCTCTGTGTCCCCATGCCACCAGTGTGCCTAGCACAGAAGGTCTTCCATAAACATCTGTGTGTTAACTTACAGACCTCCTGTGCTGAAAATCACCCGCCTCCTATGCAGGGTAACAGAAATGGAAACCACGCCACCTAATTAAGTTGTAGCAAATTTTCCACAAGTTTATAGGCATGTGCTTGGGCCCTGCTCTCTAATTCTTCATACCAGGAGATAATTCCCATATGGACATTAGTCTTCTGCTCTTTCACACAGTAGAATTAAGCTCTTTACCTCCACATCCAAAGGGTTTGCTATAGAAAGAAACTCTGGATGTCATGATGTCATTCAACCTGACGTGTAACACTTGTCATTGGAGGTCTCACAGAAGAGCTTTGGGGACAACCCTCTAATCAAAGTGATTTCCAGCTACTACCCTTCTCCCACCCTGAAACTCTTACAGATTTTTTTTTTTCTTGTTGACTTTAATTATGTTCTTCCAATAGCCTTTGAAATTGAGCAAGTTCCTGGGAGCATTTTGGAAGGCCCTGTGAGTGCCCTGGTCAGCATTTTCAATCTCTAATTATAACTTTGCCTGATGGCTTTCACTTAACACTTCTAAGGTAGGGCTGAGAGTAATTGATGGTTTTGAAGCTAAATCTTCAATAGCAACAGTCAATGTAGTAAGCCTTAATTCCTCTGATGATCTCAGAGTGAAAGTGAAAAGAAAATTTATGCTATCCTACATTTTAGGGAAACAGGAATTTTATTAGAGTGTAGTAAAATATTTATAAGAACATTAGAGCTTGAGGGCCTCAAGGACTGAATTCACCTCAAACCTTCATTTGCATACTTGCTTCCAAAGAAATCTATTATGGGATGGCCTGAATATGTCACTTTGGAAATCCTGCTTTTAATGAATGAATGAGAAAAGGTGAGTAGTTATCTGCAGAAAGAACATTTCTCTCACCCACTGCCTTCCCAGAAAGATAAAAATGTGAATCAAAATATAGTATAGAAATAAAGGGACTGTTCTGAAACAGAGACAGAAACATTTTGAGTCAAGAAAGGAATGTCAGTGATGTTAGAGAATTTCTTCTACACAAAGAATAGGCTTTACTTATTGTTTAGAAGGATGCTCTTCTCTTTAGTCCTTAGTCATACTTTCTGTTTTACCAAACTCTTATTCTAATTGTTGGCTTCTCTGTTCTCTGCTCACCTTCCCTAACACTTCCTAACAATTACTTTGTTGTCCTTACTGTCCTCTGGCTAGCCATTTCACCCCCTTCCAGATTGCTTCCTCCGTATGTGTATTCTACAGTACCTTCCTTAGCCCACTATAGATGCTTCATTCATTCATTCAACAAACATGTATTGTGGGTCTATCACTAGCCAGATGTGGTGGATGCAAACCCAGAGGGCAGCCCATGCTCTCAAGGAACTTTCAATTCAGTGAGAACTAGACTAGGTAGGAACCATCTGGCAACATTACAAACTATATTAAAGTTCTCAGGGACTGTCATCGCTCCTCCGTGCTGGAAAGTCCTGATCAGCTGATGCGCTTGTAATCCTGACCTATTGGACAAGATACAGCTATGATTCCTTGACGTGAATCTAGAGTCCTTAGTGCACCAACAGCGCTGAGAAAGAAAGCCGAGGGAAGACTGCTGAAATCCGGAACTTCAGCAAAGAACAGGCATAAATTCACAGAAAGAAAGCTCTGTTTTCCTCTAGTTCAACAGTTCTAAAGTAAGATACTGTGTTACCCAGGATGAGAATTTTCCCACAGCAGAGCTGTTTCAACCCTGATTCACAGTCCTTCCCTTAACATTCTACCTGGCCAAACTAACCAGGCCTAGCATAAATCTCAGAGTCCACAGTGAGATTCTGACTTCCTCCTAGTTGCAGGGACTCACCAGCCCAATGAGAAACCAATGTTTTTTTATGAAGTAAATGATCCTTAACGCCAGAAAGCACACTCCCTTCAGGCTTAGCTCAAGAGATGTCAATTGAGATGACGCCTACCTCCAAAGTACAGAGCGTAAAAGAGAGTTCAGAATTTCACCTCTCCCTCAAGCTCATACTTAAAGTCAGCATCTATGTAATGCTAATGATTATTAAATCAAAAGGCATTCATTTAATGGAGCTGTTTCAGTATTCAGCAGTAAGCTGCCTTCTGCCATATGGCTTTGGGCATGGAGTGATTAAACTATAATGTCTGGAGTCTCTGTTGCTGGGCTATTAAACGGTGTTATGCATCATGCGCCCTGAGATGGCTGGGAATCTGCTTTCAGTTTGTATTCCCAGCAAAAAAAACGGACTCCTTTTGGCCTAGAGTGATTTAAATCCTCCTGTTCCAATCACTATAGCATGCAGAATCACACTGATCCTGCATATAGTCAGTAGATAGAGACAGACCCAACTCTAACTCACAATAGAGACAGGGACCTTCATCAGGCAGCCATTCCTAGGGTTTGAAAAGAACAAGAAAGATAATCTGTAGTGATTAATAAAGAAAGAAGGATAAAGGAAGACCTAGCTCAGAGCCTTTGAGACAAGGACAATTTGGGACACATTACATGGGCTGCGGCCTGGACCTGCTCAGACACTATTCCCTTGGCTAATAATAGTATCTGTCAGGCATTGATGACATCTTATGTTCCAGGCACTCTGCTAAGCACTTTAACATATATCACCTCATTTAATCTTCACAATAGCCCTTATCAAGGACATACTATTATTGTCCCCATTTTACTGATGACAAAACTGAGGCTTGGAGGAATTTAGCAAGCTGACCGAGGTCACAGCTAGTTAGTGGTGGAGCTGAAATTTAAACTCAAGTCGACTTAACCCAGAAGCCTAAAGTTTTTAACCACACCACAATGCTAGTTGAGCATTACTGCCCATTCCTTAGTTAAGGGAAACTGATGGTGAATACCACTACGGGCATTTTTTAGTTCCTTGTTCTAAATATGATTAGTAAACAATGTATGATCCTCATTACAATTGGTAGAGTTAGTCATTCGCAACAGATCTTTTGGTTGGCTTTATAAAATCCAAAGTTAAGAAACCACTTAAGTGCTGTTACATACAGACCCCTGCAACCAGATACTGACTATTACCAACAAGATCCTGGAACCTAGAAAAGACAAAATTAGATAACTATCTGCTGTTCAGAATTCTGCTTCCATTTGCTTATGTTATCTCATGTGCTATCCATTATAGTATTATAAGTATTTTTAGCAATATAATACGGTTCCTGTCCCCAAGAATCTTGTACTCCTACTGGGAAAACTGGAAACAGAGAGTGCAATAATACTCAAGAATATAAACAATTATTACCTCAATGGCCCAGACAGTACTATAGACATGCAGAGAATCAAAAGACCTCAAAAGAAAGCCCTTGCTACTTTGCTGTGTGAAAGACCAACTCATAGACTTCATCCTACCAGGCTAAAATCAGAGAAGAATCTCTTTTTCCTATACTTGACTCAGCAGGAACAAATCATTTAAAATCATAATTGCTCTGGGGGTTTGGGTTCCCATGGTTGAAAAGCCCTATACAGAATTTAATACAACTGCAGGCATTTTACCAATCACTTTGGAAACTTTTATCATAACTCTGAGAGTCAGAAACTTCCTTCTTGCAAAAGACAGAGGCACTGTCTCACCCTTAGCAAACAGCCTCTTTCCTGATGGGTCCTGCTTCATTAACTTTTAACTGCATTTAATATTCAGTTTGTACTGTTAAACTTTTAAAGCCTTTATCAGATGTTCTTTGAAACCAAATGCATACCATTAGAATGCACACGTTTCCAACGTGATCAGATTTCTTTTAAACCTAGTCACAAAGACCTTGACAGGACAAAGAATGTATTTAATGATAGGAACTAGCATGGCGCCGGTAATGAATGGTTCTGTTCTGCCAATAATACCCAAAACTAAGGCAATGATATTTTTGCAAGCCTTGTTTTGCTTTAGAAATGAACAGTAAAGTACTTTCACATATATTGTCTTGTTTAGCCTTTCTGACAACCATAGAGCCAAGCAGGGTAGGTTTTATTATCCCCCTTTTAAAATAAGGAAACTATGGTTCAGAGCATTTAAATAATGGAGCCAAGCTTACACAACCAGTAAGTGACAGAGTCAGTGCCAGAATTCCAGCCTTCTTGTTTCCAGCTCATTGCCATTTCAACTCAACTATTTATGTCAAACAATATAACTTCTATTCTTATGTGATCTCTGCAAGGATAGTTTGCAAGTCCTATTTGTCTTTGGATCCCTGGCACCTGACTTGGGAAAAGAGTTAATGGTAGACCAGAAATAAAGACAGTTTGTTCTAGTGTCTGTGCTTTTCACAGTCACTGTTACCAGCTAGCTGGGTTGAGCTAATACTAATAAGGCCAAGTTTCAGGTTTTAAATATGCATGGGATAGTGAGCTTTCTTGTATTCCATGGCCATACAATGGGTTCCTAAACACAACTAGTCATCTTACTAACCTATTCCAAGAGGAACCTAGCAAGTTAATGGATAGATTGGTCCAACATACTCCACTAAATCCATCCTCCATACTTGAAGGCAGGAATTGTCACACTTACAACTAACTTCCCAGGAAATGTCCTTGCCTATAGTCTCTCCCAAATGGATTCCTAGATGGGGCTTTATACAGTGGCGGGCATGACCTAGTGGGATTCCAGTGATTTCCCTTTGCCCCCAACCTAGCATAACTAATTACAACCAAGTTGGTGCTTGGCCCAAAGGCAGTCGGTGGACTTCCAAAAACCTTTCAGGTATCCTGGCAGGAAGGTATGTATGCTCCAACAGAAGTGATGGTGATTTACCAGGCCAATCAAATGTTTCCTATCAGGAATTCAAAGTGCAGATATGAGAAAAGAGTGAGAAGAGAGAGCATCAGAGATGGATTCACACTGATGGTGGAGCATTGGAATGGGAACACAGGAAACCTCCTACCTGAGTTCTGGCCAGGGTTACAGACCTGATGGCTGTCCATTGGAACCCAGGCTGGGTTTTCTTCCCTTCTAGACCAGTTGCTCTTTAATATTTTTTTTAGATTACAATCCCTTTAACAATCTGATGAAAGATATGAGTCCTTGTCCCCCTATAGTGTATACATACACATTCAGACCAATGATTGCATTTAATTTCAAGGGATTACTAGATCCCCCTAAGCCCAATTTCAGAACCACTAGGGATCCACAGGCCACAGAGCAAGGAATCTTGTTTAAGCTATTAGTTTATCTTGGGTGGTTATGGTATCACATTCTCCTCTGAAGCTCAGCAACTAGTAAAGGGCCTTGAACATGGTAGGCATTACATACATCTTGGTAGAATGAATGAGTGATGAATGAATGAGTGGATAGGTTTACCAATAAAAGAAATACAACGTGAAGTTCATGTCCTATTGACAGCACATTGGGAACATCCCCTTCCTTCCTATTATGACATACTTTATTAATATAAACCGGATAGTATGGCTGGAAGGAATGCCTGGTACTTGTATGTGCCCAGATGATGTTTGATATGTCCATTGACATAGTAGATGGGCATGCTGTCACCTTCCACATTCAGAACTAGAAGGGAATTTTGCCTACCATTCATTATACAAATGAGAACTTGGAATGTCTTAGCCTGGGAGAGCAGCTCTACTTTTCTAGTAAATACAGAAATGAAAAGCTACTATGTTTTCTACCTGAAATGTATGTGTACAGTCATCCCTCGGTATCGGAGGAGAATTGGTTCCATGACCCTTGCCAGTACCAAAATCTGTGGATGCTCAAGTCCCTTACATAAAATGGCATAGTACAATTGGGTCTCCTCACCCACGGGTTAGTCATCGTGGATATGGAGGTTGCCAACTGTAATGATTATTTTGAATTATAAGCTACTTTTTCATAATATAACTTTTAAAATAATAATAATGACACCCTGATTTTTTTTCTAACTTTTGAGAGAAAAGCGTAGTTATTTTAATAATCTAGGATTCTGTTTTGGGGGTGAACATTAGCAGCCTTCTCAATTCACTTGGTAAGTCCTATTTTACAGAGAGGAAGAGATAGAGAGACAGAAACAGGGAAAGAACAGCCTACTTTCCTTTAGCTGCCCCTGCCAGCCTTATTTGGACTATTACTCATCTAAGGATTGATCAGAAAATAAGCTCTTCAAGGGCAAGATTATGTGATACAGCTTTGTATCTGCCCCCTCTTGCCCATGACAGATAAAGGGATTTTAATTAAACTTATATGGTGGACCATAAAGTGGGTAGGACGGATCTACTTTTTGATTTGGGAAGAAACAAGAGAGAGAGAATTATAGCAGAATATGATGATCTCAAATTTTAAGTATTGAAGTCTTCATTTCAACGTGTTACATTTACAGGTTAGCATCTATCCTGCAGGCTACATTTTTCAATTTCTTAATCATCATAAAACTCCTATACAAAAGGCTGGGCCGCAATTTAAATCTTCAGTAATTATAATTGCAAGGTATAGTGTACAATCGTATGTTTTCATATGAAGAGTTTTTCTCCCTTTTGGATCCCATGTCCTGGTAGTGTAAGAAGGATGAGGGCCCAATGCACTAACAATGCACAGCTTATGGGACTCCATTTGCCCCCGTACAGTCTGCCCTCTATATCAACAGCTACTGCATCTGCAGATTCAACCGATCACAGATCAAAAGTAATTGGGAGGGGGGAAGTTCCACAAAGTTCCAAAAAACAAAACTTGAATTTGCCATACTGAGTACTACATTGAACCCACGTAAATGAAGTGATGGATAGACACAGTATTAGGTATTACAAGTAATCTGAAGATGATTTAAAGTACAGGAGCATGTGCATAGGTTATATGCAAATACTGCAACAGTGTATATCAGGGACAGTTTATATCAGGGACTGAGCCTCTGTGGATTTTGATATTCGCAGGGGCCCTGGAACCAACCCTTCCAAAGGTTAATGAGGGATGACCCCCGTACTTCCTTATGGGTACCAGTGGCACAAAATAGTGTGTCGTGTTTCCATCCAAGGAGCACAAACATTCTTTCATTAAGCCCATGTGCAGGAATTGTATACTTGGCATGTAGCATAGCTAACCTAAAGACCTAAGTTTTGCTAGCTCTCAAGTCAGCTTACCTAAGCATAACATTTATTTTTTAATATGATGTTCAGAATATGGCTGCTGTATTCAGCACATATGTAGGGTGAAGGGCAGTAAAAAAAAAAAAAAAGAGAGAGAGAAAAAGAAAAGAAAAAAATTCCTAAATACTCTTTGCAGCAGGGACTTTCCAAAGATGATCTCATCCAAAGGAATTCTTTTGATCCGTTTTACAGACTGGGAAATTGAGCTAAAGAGAGGTTAAGGGACTTGCCCAAGATCACGCATCCAGGGAGCAGCAGAGTTGGGATTTAAACCCAGAATACTCTGACCTCAAAGTCTGGGGAGCTAGTCTTTTCTGCCTCCCCTGACACATGAGATCGTGTCCGAATCACCTCCATTATTACAAATCGCATATTAAAGATCCATTTTGCTTGACAGAGTAATCACTTGAGTTGACTATGATCCAAATGTTGCCATTAGGTCCTACCCTCCTCCTTTAGAGGTCAAGACCAGGAAGTGTGGTAACTCCCTCAAGTCTAAAAAAAAACAGGAGGTCAGAACGAGAAGCTGCCCTGACCCAGCAATGGGAGGGCCAAGTTTAAGAACAGAAAGGTGTAACCGGAACCCAGAACTTAGCTGTAAGGTTTAATAGGCAATAAGAGCTGGATCAGGAGTTGAGACATAGAGTTCATTTCTGCCTCAAACAAGACCTTGCAGAGTGACCTTGGGCCAGACCCACAGCTTCAGTTTTTTTCATCTTTGGAATGGCAGTAACAATGTCTGTCTAGCTTTTACCACGTTAAGTTGGTTTTTAAAATAGAACTGACAGCCTTTCTAGCAGGCTGTAGTGCAGAGGGGAGCTCTCCTGATACACACAGCAGAACATGGTACAGAAGACCAGACCAGCAGGCTCCCTCCAGCACCAGGATCTTTCTCTGACCATAGAGAGGTAATCTGTACCTTCAAACCCCAAACCCTTACCCATCCCTGCTTCACCCAGATGTGCAAGGTGTGTCCTAGTGTTACCGGACTCAGGTCTGGCTGCCCGCCCCCTTGAAAAAGAAAGAAAAAACTCAGAAGTCAAATGGTTGGTGTTAGAAAAGCAGACATATTCAGCTGAAGGAGACAGTAGGCTGTCCCATCTCAAAGATTTACATTTACTGAGGGGTTTTTAAAGGAAGGCTTGAGGAAATGGAATGTAGGTGAAAAGCAGGAGAGCAGGAGATGTGAGTTATGAGGGGTCCATTTCCATGGTCGGGTACAAGGTTGTGCCAAGGCCTCATCTGGTTTCTGTTTTCATTTTCACTGTTATCTCGGGACCCTGCAAGATTTTGATTTGCGCTGGAGTGCTTGGCTGGTACCCAAGGTCATCTTCCATCATTTGGCCTTGATCATTTCTCAAAACTCTACAAGTCTCAAAGAAAGAACTGTTAGATTTGCATAGAAGTAATTAGCTTCTCAGCCTCGTTTTCCTACTTAGCGAGCAAGGTAAGAAAGGGGATGTGAAGAAAGAGTGGAGAGAAAAAAACTGTTCTTTTAAAAATCCTCCCTGCCCCCCATAGCCCAGGCAGCTTTAGGTCCCAACATGGCTTCAGTCCTGCTCACTCCAACACTAGGAGGCCATGGCCCCTGCAATCCCACATTCTCCCATCAATGCTCTTTGCTGGTTCCAGACATTGTGGCACCACTGCTGCCTCGGATTAGAATTTAGGAACTTGAAAGGTTCCAGAAAGATGTGGTGTCTTGTCTCCACATCTAGTAAAGAGCCCATGGCATTGACTTCTGACAAGTGGGAACAGACACATGGGAAAGCAGTTGGGGAGCTGTATTTATATAACTCAGTATCCTGGAAGGCACTGAACATATGGGGATGCCCATACCCAGGTAACCCAACCTCATGGACTTGGACCAGTGGGGAACACAAGAGGATCTCCGCCTGTGCTCAGCTGTCACCACCTCCCCAGCCTGCAAGAAATGGCTGATGTTTCCTGAGGATGGCCCCAGCCTCTTAAATAGAAAAGGGTGGTGTGTTATGTATTATCCAGCCAGTGGAAGAGAAAGGAGGCCTTTGAGAAAATGTGTTTAATGTTGGAAGGAAACATAAGGCAGCTTTTGAAGCTATCTTCATAGTCTTCAAACAGGAGAAATCAAGGACCACAGGGCTACAGACAGCAGGACAGGCAGCCCAACTAAAGCTCTGAATTTCCTTTATTCTAACCTGATGGAGAGAACCTCCTAGGCCTGCACTCTATCACACACTTTATACACATTGTCTGATTAATCTTCACAACGATCTATCATGCTGTGGCATGAGCCGGCTAAGTGACCTTGAGCTAATCATTAACATCCCTGGGCCTGCCCTCTTCTAATGCCAGGGTAGGAATTACCAAGATGTATGTTGAAATCCTCAAGGATTATGTCAAGGAATGGAATAATGAGGAAGCCATGAGCTGTGCTGAGGGTGTAGAGGACTTTGTTATAGAAGGGTGAGGAGGAGAAGCAGTATAAATAAATGTGGAGAAATATCTAGGGAGAAAAGGAAAGGCAAATTCAGTAAACAGTTTTAAAGTATGAGCTTCAAAACAAGTGTCTTTTTTCCTTGCAATATTACTGTTTAGTGCCGACTTAAGAAGCTAGACTATCTCCTGTCTGCTTCAGAAAACAGACAGGATAACAGGAAACAGTTTCGGATTCCACAGTGATTATAGCTACTTAAGTTTTACTTACCAAATACTGTCTCAAACAGATGGTATGTAACATTTGATTAAGGGCTTATCCTGCAAACCCAACAGAGAACATTTCTTTCCCTCTTAATATAGAAAAAAATGCAGAGATGAAGGGCAATAAGCTGACAACCTTGCACATATTTCACATGTATGAGCTTTACCCAATGTTTATGCCTTTCCTAAAATGAATCTGTGCTTATTATGCAACTCAAGACCACTTGATGGTGACACCATAGAATTTCGGTGAAGAAGGATATTGAAGATCATCTAATCTAAGCCCCTTGTTTTATAGATAAGGAAACCGGAACACAGAAAGGTTGGCAGATTTGCCCACAGTCACATTGTGGCAAATCTGGGACCCAGTCTCCTAACACCAGGTCTGGCATTCACATTAGCCTTTCTATGTGGATAACGTTCCATATAGGGGAAACATACAAATCTGTCGGCACCATCATTGCTAAGTTAGCGCCAATCTGTGATGAGCAATTATCAGAAATTGAAGCTAATGGGTAATGCCATTTGAGTCCAGTTAATGAGCCAAAAGCTCCATTCTTCAAAACATTTAACATTAATCAGCATTTGGCCTCAGTTTGTGACAAATGTTTTCAAAACATCACAGACAATTATAATATTCTTCTCTTTGCCTAGTGTAAATAGACAATGAAAGAAAGTTAGAATTTCATAAATGACAGTCTCCATAATGGAAATAATGAGTCCCACAGAGAAGGTACAATGTGTTCATCTTTCTAGTGGGCCAAGCGTAATTTGGGAACTAATGAGGTCTCTGAGAGATCACAGAGTGGGAGCCTTCTGCTTGGCGAGGATGAAAAGGCCTCCTTCACAGTAGTAATGCAGAGCTAAGGAATAAAGGAATTACCCTAGGCTTCATGCCCCACACTCATGGTGACCCGCAGTGCCACCAAGGAGAAGGTTCCTCAGCATGGGGGACTGAGGTACCCATCTGGAGGGGAAGGAGCAACATACTGAGAGGAGCTGAGAACTCATCAAAAGGTAACCTGGTGCTGGGAAAGTGGGAGAGGAAAAAACGCCAGAAAAAAATCATTGGTTGGTACAAGGACAATGTTCTTAGCTCCAGGCTCCAGGGTTCCAAGGACAGTTCTTAAGGAATTTTGTCCTCCAGTTTTCCTGGAACAGTTCATCTATGATTGATTGATTGTTATAAGCTAAAAACCCAACTGTGGTTAATGTTAGTTTTTCTGAAAGACAGGATTGTTTCATTAACTGGGCTTAGAACAGCATTACCCATTAGCTAGTTTTATATGAATAAAAAAGATGTTAATTAACCAGTCATTGTCAATCACCCCATTAATAGCATACATTTATTGAGAAGTCACTGTGTGACAGAAACAATGTGAAATGCTGTCCCTGAATGATCTCATTCACTCCTCACTGTGAGTCTTTGAGATGATAATAATGACCATAATTACATTCAGGAATTTATTCAACATATATATATTGAGCATCTGCTTATGTAACACACTGCTCTGGGCATTGAGGATACAGCAGTGAATGAAACTGGCAAAGTTCCTCCTGTCTCTCAGTAGCTTGTATCAGTTAGCTATGGCTGTGTAATAAACCTCCCCAAAAATAACTGGCTTAAAACAATTAAAATTTACTACTGCTCATCAGTGTATGGATTTCTTGAGTGGCTTTTCTGATCTTGGCTGGATTCACTGATGTATCTGTAGCCAACTGGAAGATTGCCTGGTCTAAGGGGGCTCTACTGGGACGACTCATCTCTACTCCACAAGGTCTCCTGCCCTCTGCAGCTCTTCTGGGTACATTCTTGTGGCAAAGGCAGGGATCCCAAGTTGGACAGTACACACATACAAGACCTCTTGAGGTCTAGATGGAGAACTAACACAGCATCTTTTGCCACACTCTGCTGGCCAAAGAATGTCACAAGACCAGCCCAGATTCCAGCGTGAGGAAATGAAGTCCACCTCATTGTGGGAAGAGTTGCAAAGTCACATTGGAAAGCACATGGATACAGGGAGGTCATTAATGCAGTCCACTCGCTCCACATATAATGACAACTACAATGATGCTGAGGAAAGCACAAAAGTATTTCATTTGAATTCGGTTACAGCATGGTGCTGATAACACCAAGGTCAAGGGTTCGGATCCCTACACCAGCTGGCCACAGAAAAAGAAGAAAAGAAAAGAAAAAAAATTTATTTGAGTCTCACAATAATCCTGTGAGGCAAATTCTGTACTAATCTCTGTTCCCCAAAGGAGGAGACTGAGGCCAAGAAAGGTTAAAAAACTAGCCTAAGATCTATATATATTTGGTGATGGAGCCAGGATTCAAACCCAACAGTCCAATGCCTTAGTACCAACCCTCTGTGTGATTCTGTCCAGCCTGGGCACATCAAGATAGAAAGTATAAACCATGGCCATGACCTGCAAGGCACTTACAGTCCTACTGGGGAGACAGAACATTAAGTCCACAAAGAACCAGTAATGATACATGTTACTAACCCATACTTCGTAATTGTCCGACAAGAAATGAGAATAAAGTGAACCAAGACAAGAGGCAGAGGCCTCCGTAAAGAGGGTGAAACTAAATTGGGCTTTGAAGGCATGGACCGTGAACAGCAAAAGGAGAGTTTCCTAATAATGGCATCCCCTTGCCTCCATGAATAGACTTCAGTTTCTGCAGAATGGCGTTCAGTATTTCTAACATATGGCTTTAGAGATTAGCATTTGAATTAGCTGCAAGTAGTAGAAAACCCAACTAACAGTGACTTTACTCAAGTAGGGATTTTTGTTTGTCATGCACAACAGGGAGTGTAGGAGAAAGCAATCCAGGGCTTCACAGTAGCCAGATGATGTCACTGAGGAACTGGCTTCTTTCTGTCTTTCTCCTCTGCCATCTCACGATCATACTCTCACTCTTGGGGGCTCACGGTGCCAGGACGGCTGCCATAACCGTGCATATTCCTGTGCATTCCCAAGTAGGAAGAAGGGGAGGATAGGATGAGAGAAAGAAAGGCAGCCCAAATAATTTGGGGATGGTAAGGAGCTGGTGGGGAGGAAAGAAAAATTCTCCTCTACCCACTTACGATCTCCAGCTGGGCCTAAGAATTAGACTGACATAAGACAGATTAAAGGAAAAAAGCATACAAGTTTTATTAAAATTTTTACATATACATGGGACCTTCACAAGAGAGTGAAGACCTGAAGAAATGGCCAGTGCAGAAAGCTTTTATACTTTTTAGAGAAAGAAGTGATAAATCTGTGAATGACAAGACAAAGAGGTTTGGGTTAGTGGCGTCAGTTGCGAGGAAGTCACTACAGATATATGAGGGGGACAACTAGTGGAAAATAAGGGTTATATTAGTAAGTTTGTTTGTACAGATCCATTTCAGCATTGATTTGCAGTCTCTGGAGGTAAAAATGTTCTCTTGCTGGTACAGGGAGGAAATCTTTCTCATAGGAAATTTTGTGGCCTTTTTCAAGTAAAAAAAGAAAAAAGAAAAAAGTAGGTCAGAAAGGCCTTCCTGCATCTGCTCTTTCTCAAGTGCCTTCAGCTCAAAGTAATCAATATGCCAACATGGCATATTTTGGGGTGGCGTGTCCTGAACTCCTTTAGAACTGATGACAGGCACAATGGTGTTGCCATCACTGGTGCAGGAGACTGCTGAGTTCTGTTTCAGACTTGTTGAATGTGAGTTCTTCCTTGAACCCTCAAATGGAAATTAAAAACGGGCACCTGGTTTCAAGAGAAACATCGGGATTTGAATTGTAGGTTTGATATGGAGTGGAAAGGGCTGAGGGTTTCATCTGCAGTCTGGAAAGACCATGTGAAAGAGGGAAGGTCGAATCCAAAGACCAAGCATATGACAAAGTGGTGCTGGGCGGCGACCCGGAGCTGATATCATGGAGGCTGCTGCCACACAGGGAGCTCTGGCCACCTGCTCACCCAGTGGTTGGTGCATCCTTGCGAAGAACAGAGGCCAGAATCAAATGAGCATTTCAGGTGCAAACTCTACATTTCAGACTAGCTGCGGAGGATGCCCATCTCCCAGCTAGAGATGGAGGCAATGATGTTTACTGCTATAAAGCAGTAAATAAATAAATGTGTTAGTCCAATCTTCTTAACACTGCAAATTACAGAAACTGAACTGAAGTTGGATTCCTACTGGCTTAAGCAAAACAGAATTTATTGGCTCATGAGAAAACAGGGCTAGCTTTGGCTTCAGGCATGGCTGGATTCAGGGTCCAAGTAATGTCCTCAGGACCCTGACTCTCTCTATCCACCTCTCGTCTCTCTTCATTCCTGATTCTCTTTTAATGTTGGACTCTCTCTCTAACTATACAGATGGCTTTCCCCATGTATCTAGGAAAGGTGACAGAAAGCAACTCCAGTCCACACCAACTTTACAGCATGTCATCCCAGACTGAGAGACCTCTTCTCTCTCCCTAAGCATCTAAATATTAAATCTCACAGAAGAATCTAATTGGCCTTTCTAGGGTTTCCTCTCTACCCCCAAGCCAATGGAATGGATTACTCTGATTGACTGGCCTTAGGTCATGACTTCTCTGGGAAATGGGGGGATCCCCCATAAAAAGGTACTTCTGTTGGGAGAAAAAGAGAAGGGGTCTAGACAGCTAAAAACAACAGAAGTCTCTTGTAAGTCCTGTTGCAAACAGACTTTAGCTGTCTGCTTCCTTGTTGGTGCATTCAGACCCATGGAGCTTATTGATAATTCAGCTGAGAAAACTTGTTTGACTCACTGCCCCTGCTGCACTTGCCTGTTTAGCTGGTCAACAGCCTCTTCCTCTGTCAGGCATGTGCCAGGCAGAGCAACTGATGGAGCCTTAGGCCAGTTGGTCTCAAGGCTGGTTACGTTCAGTAACTGGATTCTTCCCCTGTTGCCTTATAATTACATTATATTTGGCTCCTCCCCAGGCCTTCCTCAGCCACATCTTAGATTCCTAACTCTGCATGTTATTTCTTCTGGGCCTGGAACATTATTGTATTCTCTTCTAAAATAACTTACTGAGTTCCCATGGCTGAGTCTCCACTCTTCTATTGAAGGGCTACTTGCACTAGAGCTCGGTGCCAGATCCTAAACTCTGCCCACTTGCCACACCTCCCTATTGCCTACCACACCTCTGCCATCTTTGAAGGCTGGTTCGATTTCTGAGTCCCATCCACCACTGGCCAATCCCCAATTATGACAGCCACTAGTTCCCTAAAAAAAGTCCTTAGTCTCTCAATACACAGGGTAGTCAGACCACATGAAACAGCCTTCTTGTAAGCACCCAACTGTGTTTACTGCATTATAAACATTTGATTTTCTCTGCAGAACATTCAGAAATGGAAAGAATGCCCAACTCCCTTACTTCTTCTTTTTTTTTTTTTTTTTTTGGCAGCTGGCCTTTATAGGGATCTGAACCCTTGACCTTGGTGTTACAATACCACACTCTAACCAACTGAGCTAACCAGTTAGCCTCCCCTTACTTCTTTGTCACACTTTGTCACCTGGGCTTTTAAAGGACTTGTACTTCTGGGTATCTAGGTATCAGATCCCTCATAAAACAGATCCTGCCCTTTCTGCCTGACCTCTTTCCTTAGCCTTTGGACCTTGTCATGGGGTAGCTACCACCTGGCCCTTCCATTTCTCCCTCATCTCTACCTAGGCTCATACATAAAAATCCCTTTCCCCTTTCTTCAGGCAAAGAAGTCATGCATATGAATGTGTACACATATATTCTCTCAGGTCTGCCCCATTAATTTGCCAAACATGCCTGAACATGAACTCCAGCAAAAGAATAGACCTAGGTTCAGACTGAAATCTCTGCTACAAGAAGCAGCATATTACTGAAAAACTGTTTCCCAGTCTGGGTCTACATTGCCAGAACATTCCTGGTGTGTGTACTGGATATCTCTCATACACCACTAACATCCTCTCAGCCCAACCTCCTACTGCATCCACTGCATTGAGTTCCACGTAGTCTTTGCCTAGCTTCACCTGGGTGTGACCTGGTAATGTCTTACCTGGACCTCCACCACATAGCTCTTGCTTCCTGTCCCAGGTCTTCTCTTATGCCAGGTTGCAGTATACCTAGGGGAGCCTGCTTGGCACTCACACATTACAGCCCTGAAGTAAGAGGGTAGTTAATGCCATGGGACCACCCTTGACTGATAGATGACAGAAGTTAGTGGATACAAAGTCTGCCAGGTAGCCATTTTTGAGACACAATGTTTAGGGCTCCTCAGAAGGTTCCAGTGAAATAGAGCAGAAATTGTCTGCAGCACTGGCCAAACCAATAACTCGTCCTTGTACAGGCTTTCCCTCCTTCCCTGTCTTACACCCCTTGTTTCCCTGCTCCTCCTCTCTGGGATAACTTTTGAAAGAAAATATCTCAGGCTCTGCTCTCATGGTACCAAAAAGACCTAGTCTCAAGTTCATACTGTGTGATTGTACATAAATTACATATCCACCTTGAAACCCAATTTTCTCATCTTTAAAATGAGAATAGCTGGCTGGTGAGCCCAGCTCGTTAGAGCATGATGCTGATTATACCAGAGTCCAGGGTTCGATCCCTGTACTGGCCAGCCACAAAAAATAAAATAAAATAAAATGAAGATAGCATGATTGAGCCTTCATGCTTTCCTGAATATTAAATCAGAGGAGCAGCCTCGTAGGTGCCCGACACAGGGTAGCACTCAATTAATATTCATTTTCTTTTTCTCTTTATTGTCACCCGTTGCTCTGGTAGGAATAAAAAATATGTTTTTAAATTAGAGAGTTGTAATATAGAAAGGAAAATAAAGAGAGAGTTGTGTGTACAAAGAAAACCTACTTCAAATATATATACTTACCAGCACATAGATGGATATATGCATATGTAACAATTAATTAAGGTGAACATTTAAGGTTTATGTGCTTTATGTAAGTTATGCTGTCATTTTTTTTAATTTTATGGATATCTTAAATACTCCCTAAAAGAAAGGGATGCATCATTATTCTAGAACATGCATTTAACACAAATCCATAATGAGAAAATAGGAACAAATGGGTTCTTGTTTTCATCAGAGCAGGAACTCTTGTGGGTTGCTTTTTATTTTCTTTTATTTTTTTGGTGACTGGCTGGTACAGGGATCTGAAGCCATGACCTTGGTGTTATAACACTGTGCTCTAACCAACTGATCTAACCAGCCAGCCCCAGAGAACAACTCTTTTCTTCAACAAGTTTCAAGTGAAAATGCACTTACTGTTTGTGTTTTTGTGTGTGTGTATACAAGGGTACTTCAAAAAATTCATGGAAAGATTCATATTTTCTTTCTATTTTTCCACAAACTTTTTGAAGTACCCTTGTGTATATATGCATGTACGCGGGTATATAACAAAGTAGCTAGCATACTAGCCATTCTTGTTTTTTAATAAAGGACTTTGAATCTGAACTGATGAAAATACAACTAAGTCACTGGGATTAAATCAGGACAACGATGTAGCCGTCCATGCCATTGTTCAATTGTAACTCTCAGCTAATAGTCACCCCATGGTAGGCTCTAAGCACACTGTCTCCTAAAATGCAGCTGCACAGAACCAAAACAGATTTGCACCTTTAGGCTTAGTCATAAATAATGTTAGAAATAATCAGATCACCAGAGAATACCAATTATTAAGCTTTGTTTTGAATGACAGCTTCTTTAAGATCTGATGAAAAGGGAACATTGCATTTGTGTATTTCTTGTGTAGCTTTAAAAATATTTCAACAGAGAAAGAAATACTGGATATTTGTATTAAAAAATTAATAGTGGTTAATTCTGGGTGATAAGAATATGGATGGTGGTTATTTTATTTTTGTATTCTTCTGCATTTTTAAAATTTCAAAAGAAAAAATAATGTGCTGGAAACTCTACCTCAAAAATGGAACTGCACAAAATTTTTGCTTATAATTTCGTAGGGTCCAGAGTCCATGAATTTCTTTTTTTTATTTTTTTTTATTTTTATTTTTATTTTTTTTAATTTTATTTTGTCGATATACATTGTAGCTGATTAATGCTCCCCATCACCAAAACCTCCCTCCCTTCTCCCTCCCCCCCTCCCCCCCAACAATGTCCTTTCTGTTTGTTTGTTGTATCAACTTCAAATAATTGTGGTTGTTATATCTTCTTCCTCCCCGCCCCCCGGTTTGTGTGTGTATGTGTGTATGTGTGTGTGTGAATTTATATATTAATTTTTAGCTCCCTCCAATAAGTGAGAACATGTGGTATTTCTCTTTCTGTGCCTGACTTGTTTCACTTAATATAATTCTCTCAAGGTCCATCCATGTTGTTGCAAATGGCAGTATTTCATTCGTTTTTATAGCTGAGTAGTATTCCATTGTGTAGATGTACCACATTTTCTGTATCCACTCATCTGATGATGGGCATTTGGGCTGGTTCCAACTCTTGGCTATTGTAAAGAGTGCTGCGATGAACATTGGGGAACAGGTATACCTTCGACTTGATGATTTCCATTCCTCTGGGTATATTCCCAACAGTGGGATGGCTGGGTCGTATGGTAGATCTATTTGCAATTGTTTAAGGAACCTCCATACCATTTTCCATAGAGGCTGCACCATTTTGCAGTCCCACCAACAATGTATGAGAGTTCCTTTTTCTCCGCAGCCTCGCCAGCATTTATCGTTCATAGTCTTTTGGATTTTAGCCATCCTAACTGGGGTTAGATGGTATCTCAATGTGGTTTTGATTTGCATTTCCCAGATGCTGAGTGATGTTGAGCATTTTTTCATATGTCTGTTGGCCATTTGGATATCTTCCTTAGAGAAATGCCTACTTAGCTCTTTTGCCCATTTTTTAATTGGGTTGCTTGTTTTCTTCTTGTAAAGTTGTTTGAGTTCCTTATATATTCTGGATATTAATCCTTTGTCAGATGTATATTTTGCAAATATTTTCTCCCACTCTGTTGGTTGTCTTTTAACTCTTTTAATTGTTTCTTTTGCTGTGCAGAAGCTTTTTAGTTTGATATAATCCCATTTGTTTATTTTTCCTTTGGTTGCCCGTGCTTTTGGGGTCGTATTCATGAAGTCTGTGCCCAGTCCTATTTCCTGAAGTGTTTCCCCTATGTTTTCTTTAAGAAGTTTTATTGTCTCAGGGTGTATATTTAAATCCTTAATCCATTTTGAGTTGATTTTAGTATACGGTGAGAGGTATGGATCTAGTTTCATTCTCCTGCATATCAATATCCAGTTATCCCAGCACCACTTGCTGAAGAGGCAGTCCCTTCCCCAGTGAATAGGCTTGGTGCCTTTGTCAAAGATCAGATGGCAGTAAGTGTGTGGGTTGATTTCTGGATTCTCTATTCTATTCCATTGGTCAGTGTGTCTGTTTTTATGCCAGTACCATACTGTTTTGGTTATTATAGCTTTGTAGTATAGCTTAAAGTCAGGTAGTGTTATGCCTCCAGCTTTATTTTTTTTGCTGAGCATTGCTTTGGCTATTCGTGGTCTTTTATTGTTCCATATAAATGTCTGAATAGTTTTTTCCATTTCTGAGAAAAATGTCTTTGGAATTTTGATGGGGATAGCATTGAATTTGTATATCACTTTGGGTAGTATGGACATTTTCACTATGTTGATTCTTCCAATCCAAGAGCATGGAATATCTTTCCATCTTCTTGTATCCTCTCTAATTTCTCTCAGCAGTGGTTTGTAGTTCTCATTATAGAGATTTTTCACCTCCTTGGTTAACTCAATTCCTAGAGAAGACTCAAATAACAAAAATTAGAAATGAAAAAGGCGATATTACAACTGATTCATCTGAAATACAAGGAATCATTCGAGACTACTATAAACAACTGTACGCCAACAAATTTGAAAATCTGGAGGAAATGGATAAATTTCTGGACACACACAAGCTCCCAAAACTGAACCGTGAAGACGTAGAAAATTTGAACAGACCAATAACAATAAAGGAGATTGAAGCTGTTATCAGAAGGCTCCCAACAAAGAAAAGCCCAGGACCAGATGGATTCACAGCAGAATTTTACCAAACATTCAAAGAGGAATTGACACCGATTCTTTACAAACTATTCCAAAAGATTGAAACGGACGCAAATCTCCCAAACTCATTCTATGAAGCAAACATCATCCTGATACCAAAACCAGGTAAAGATATAACCAAAAAAGAAAACTACAGGCCGATATCCTTGATGAATATAGATGCAAAAATCCTCACTAAAATACTAGCAAACAGAATACAGCAACACATACGAAAAATTATTCATCACGATCAAGTGGGATTCATCCCAGGGATGCAAGGTTGGTTCAACATACGCAAATCAATAAATGTGATACACCATATTAATAAACTCAAACACAAGGACCATATGATCATCTCTATAGATGCTGAAAAAGCATTTGATAAAAATCAGCACTCATTCATGACAAAGACCCTCTATGAGTTAGGTATAGAGGGAAAGTATCTCAACATAATTAAAGCCATATATGCCAAACCCACTGCCAATATCATCCTGAATGGGGAAAAGCTGCAAGCTTTTCCTTTAAGAACAGGAACTAGACAAGGATGCCCACTCTCACCACTCCTATTCAACATAGTGTTGGAAGTACTAGCCAGAGCAATCAGAGAAGAGAAGGAAATAAAGGGCATCCAGATTGGAAAAGATGAAGTCAAACTGTCCCTGTTTGCAGATGACATGATCCTATATATCGAACAGCCTAAAACCTCTACAAAAAAACTGCTGGAATTGATAAATGATTTCAGCACAGTAGCAGGATACAAAATCAACACACAAAAATCAGTAGCATTTATTTTCTCCAATAGTGAACATGCAGAAAGAGAAATCAAGAAAGCCTGCCCATTTACAATAGCCACCAGAGTCCATGAATTTCAAGTCGAGAACTCTAAAGGGTAAAGAGCAGTTACAAGTCCAGGTAGCTGTCAATTGGCATTCCTAAGGCAGTGGTAACGCTCGGAAGTTTCATGTTAAGAACTCCTGTTCTGGAACAACATTCCAGGTGATGGTCGAGAAGACAGAACACACAATTGCTGTTGTGGAAGGGAACTCCAAAGTCAAATCACCCTAACTCAAGTGCTTTTAAACTTGAGGAAAGCCTCTTTTCAAAAATCCAATATGCCAAAAGGGAAATTATTATGTTACAAAGGGATGCTTTATATATATACATATATATATATGTAAAGGAATTTACCTTAAAGTTATGCTACATGCAGTTTTTCATGAGTGTGGCTATTAGATAAAGGAAGGACCCTGCCCTGGAAACCACAATGTGTACAAATTCCTTATCCACCCTCCAAGTCCCATTCAAATACATCAGTATGCAGAAAGCCTTTTCGTTCTTCTCTATTTGAAATGATCTCTCTTGCTCTCCTTATCTTTGTCTTTGCCATGTGCACCAATTCACTTAGACTGTCCTGTCTCTTACATTGAGTTTCTTTAACATATTCATACAGTATTTATTAATTTTCCTAACACTATTTTTTAAACATCTCCCATTTGTCAAGCATTGTGCTAGGTTTGGGGGGTGAAAGATGGAGTACTTGTGTTCCCTGCCCTCAAAAACCTTACAGTCTGGTGCTACTTTTTTCCTATATAAGCTTGGCCAAGTTCTTATCATGCTTAAATTTCAGTTGGACATAATAATAATAATAATAGCAACTTTGGAAGAATTGAAAGGACTAATAAAAAATTTGTCTGACACATGCTGCATATAGCATCTAGCACATGGTAGGTGCTCAATTTCGTGGAGAGAAATGGAAGTCAAAATCTGATAAGAAATCTGGGCTTCTCACCAGATGTGGACCATGGGCCAGTAACATCACCTTTCAGAGCCTGTTTCCTGGCCTGTAAAACGAGATGGTAACATTGTCAAGTTCACTGGGTTGGCATTAGGATTAAATGAGATAAAGCATGTAGAAGCTTAGCACAGTACCTGTCATATACTATAAGCTCAATAACCTAGTGTGGTTGTTTTATTGCCATTGCTGCTATTGTCAGAGAGGTCTTTGTCTCTGAAGGGAACTTCAAACTGGAGATACAGTTATAGCTGAAGCCACAGTTACAAATGAGACTTCCTGGCAACAGGGTGTAGAATGAGGATTAAATAGAGTCAAGTATGGAGTCCTGGGTAACTACCACTTTTAAGCAGCAAATAGAGGAAAAGTCTTCTGTAATGGGATTGAGAAGGAGGGGACTGGTCGATGATGGAAAAACTGAGAGAAATGGTATCACAGACTGCAAGGGAATAACAAGTTCCAAGGAGGAAGCATTCAAAGAAGCCAAATGTGGCAGAAATGTCAAATAAGTAGAGGACCAAAGATCACACATAAATTTGTCAAGTGTTTGGTGAGCAATTTTGAGAGAGTATGTGAAAGTCAGAGAGTGATGGGCTGAGAAGCCCATAAGGATTGAGGAAGTGGGACACTAGTGTAGACCACTCTGTCTAGGAGCTTGGTTATGAAAAAAAGAAGAGATAATGTTTTATGCTGGGTGAGTTGCAGGTCCAGGTGAATGTGGCTTTTCCTTAGGATGGCTAATGCTCAATGAAGTTTAAATCCTGTTGAAGGAGCTATTTATTGGTGATAGAAAGGTTAAAATATGGGGGGGGGACATTAATTAACAAAGCTAACGCTGGAACTATTTTCCTTTTTTAAGACACTTCAAATCCTTTGTGGAAAGACAAAATTAATGCACTAATCAATAGTGGATGAATGAAAGCAACACCTCCTTTCTTTTTTCTTTCTCTCTTTCTTTCTTTTTTATTTAAGTTTAGATAGAAAATTATTTTCTCAACATACAAATGAAGAAAAAGTCACAAATCAAATTTAAAGTCAATTGATAAGGAACAAACTTACCCCACAAAGATTAACATCCCTAATGCATAAAGACCTCTTAAAAATGAATTAGAAAAAAATCATAACAGAAATTTGGTGAAGGACATGAACAGACAAGTCACACACTCCAAGAAACACACATAGCTAATAAACGCATTCTAAGATGTTCTTGCAAGTGGGGCAGCAGCCCACCGCCCCAGCCTCAGGACCCCAGGCATGCTCCATTGCTTGCCTGGTTGTAAGCAGGGGCGGGTCTACCTCTTTTCTTTTCTTTTTTTTTTTTTTTTTGGTGGGGGGTGGTGCTGGCCAGCATGGGCATCCAAACTCTTGACCTTGGTGTTATTGGCACCATGCTCTACCAACTGAGCTCACCTGCCTACCCCACCTTATTTCTTTATAACTATTGCTGTGCCCTGCACAATACTTTGAATATGGGATTTACTCAAGAAATGTTTATTGTTTTAGTCCTTTTGACTTGATCTCTAGGGAAACAGGACTGAAAATGTATGTCTTATTAACAGCAGATAACCCAAATGAGTTAATCAGCGAACACTGGAGCAAGAAATTGCACAGTAAAGTAACAGCAAAGAGTGGGTGCTACGGGAGTTGTCAAAGCCGGAGTCCATGCGCTGCTTGAAACTTAAAGTAACACTAGTCAAATGAATGCTAAAGATGCTTCCCCCCCCTCAAGTCTTGAAATTCACTACTGTTTTCAGCTTGTGTTTTTATTGCCTTTCCATCCTAATATCGAACAGACTGGGGAGAGAGGAGATAGTGGGAAAGCAGGTATGATCAGCTCATCTCAGTTCTCTCTGCCTCCCTTACTGATTAGAATGGAGATTTCTTGAAAGCCACCACTTGTGCCTTGTACATAGCAGGGAGGCACTCACAGTTTTTGCTGGATTTGTGGAATGGGTCATATGATCAACCAAGAGCGATGGAGGCACAGCGTGTAAAACGTGTGCTAGCCTGTATTGAAGCAGAGAGGTGTAAGGCCCAGTCCTTGTCTGGAGACACTCACGATGCAGCTGAGAAGACAGAAAATGCTCTCAAGCAGTGGTGTACAGTGGTAAAGGCTTCATGCCAAATAAGGGAACCCAGAAAAGTGTGTGAACAATGACCAATGGTAAGATGGCCTAGAAATGGGGAAGGATAAAAATGTCATGGGGTTGATTTGCTTATGGGATGAGAATCTGAGGGCAAAAACTACATTCTTGGTATACATCTCAAAATATCAATAAAGCTACACATAAGCATAAGGACTAATCACTAGGTACTAGAGAGACAGAGCCACAGTGTAACAGGCTGTAAGGGTGGCAGCTATGGCAGCAGCCGATGAGGGTAAAGGAGGTCCACCCATGGCAAAGTCTTCCAGATTACTGAACTGTACAGGCAGGAGACCCCACAGGGCCCCCCAAAGACTCACACTATGCCACCTGCTTTTGGGCACCTGCCACACAGGAGCACCAACGTGCAAACCATTTTAGCCCACAATACAGCATCAACATGTGAGAGGCCCAGACATGGGTGGGCAGGCAAGAGAGGCTGGTCCCTTCCCCTCTCTCTCCTGCCTGCTCAGTACATTGGAGGAGCTAAAGCCTAGAAAAGGGTGGTGAGGAGGGGAGAAGCCATGAACCAGAATAAGACTCAAACTACTCAGACCTAGTTTTTAAAAACTGCAAATATCTGCAATCTGTTCTAGATGTGGTTGAGGGATAAAAAAAAAGGGGGGGGGTAAGACATAGCACCACTGAAAGTTGTGATTGTGGGGGAAATGAATCCATTTTATATTTATGACCCCAATATATTGGGACTTCCCAGTTAACAACTTACTGAGAGATCAGTGATGCTTGAGAGATAGATAGATAGTCAGTCAGGAGATATGTACATAGGTACTTGCATACATACATATATACATACGTATAAGATCAAGGCATCAAATAATTTTTGAGTAGGATAAAAATAGCTACATTCACTGGGGGATTTCTGTTGTGCTCTCCATTGAACCAGGTGTGTCATCCATTAATCCATTTCATCCTCACATCAAACATCATGTCATCCCCATTTCCCAGGTGAAGAAACTAAGAGTTTAAGGTTTAAATAAGTAGTCTGAGGTCACACAGTTTTCAAGTGTCTACTAAGTGGCTGTCTGCCTCTTAACCTCCTCTTATTTCTTATCTTAAACCAGGATTCATTAAATCAGTCTGGTCTTACTTTCTACCACTTCATTTTATAAATGTTTAAACTTAGTTCCTCAAAATTAAGGGAATTGACCAAAGTCATCGCTATTTAGCAGCAGAGAAAAGATTTCTAACATACAAAGAGGCCTTCTAATTTTTACTACAGGACTTACAATGAACCCAACAGAAGAAAATAAAACCCATTGCAAACTTGCCTATCAACGTGTTACATGCCCTTTTGTTTTGAACAGCAATCGTCATTATTTTAAGAGATCACAGAACAAGGGAGATGACTGGCTTTGGCTGTGCTCTTATTGAGAGTAGGGAATAGAAGGACCTTATAAAATTCTAACCTTGTGAAGTTCAAAGACATGATTATCCTTTCTACTGTCAGCACTGTAGAAAAAGGGGGCATTCTCAGCGCCTAGCACAGTGCCTGGCCCATAGTAAGTGCTCAATAATTGTTTGATGAGTGGATATTAATGTAAATAAATGTACCCTGGACAAAAGAAATAAGTTTTTTCCTCGTTAACACTGTGAAGACAATACTAATGAACAGAGCTGCTTTGGTTTTTTTCCCCCAACTCACATCAGTCCAACATTTATTTGCCTCCAATATAGACTCATACAAATGGACTCATCCATCATCTCTTCTGAACTAACCATCATGACAACACCACCTATCACAAGATACCATAGCCGAATCTTCTAGGTTACTCTCTCTCCACTTGTGCCTTGCTTGCTCCTTTGTGTTATTTCTTTCTTTTTCATATATAACTCATATTCCAGCAGTTGACTCCCAGACTCTCTTTACAACCCCAAGGGGGACCGAGGGGCAAGACTCTGCTCACCCCTTTCTCACTGGCAGATGTTGCTGAAAGGTCTGTGTGGAAACACAAAATGAAGTGGGAGTTTTCTTCCCCCTCCCTTCTGTTAAATTCTAACTCGCCACTCCTTATCCACACCACAAAGTCTCGCTCTCTCCCGTGGGCAGTTTCCACCAGCCAGATCAGGCCTGATCTTGTTCCCTGGATGTCTGAAGCAGGGAGTCCTAAAAGGAAATACAGCTCTTATTCCAAAGTTGCTTCGTCTTCATGGGGGAAAAAATTTCAGAGAAAGTTAAATGCAGCCGATCTGAGAAACCCTAGTTGATTATTTACTGTTACTTAACCTTCGGAAGATTCTACTGCAAAAGGGGAGGGTAGGTATTCACACGGTCTGCAGCCCAGCATACATAACCAGCCATGCTAAGCCAGTCAGCTTGGGCTTGTAGGCAAAGAGGTTAATTCTCTGGCCCCCTCCATTTCCCAGAATGCCCCACAGTGGACATTCCAAGCAGCCAACTCACTCACAAGGCTGAAGGAGTTAGGTTTTACATCATTCCTGAATTATTGACGGTGCTTTGCAAATTAGCTTTCCCTGTGCACATGACTACCCTCAGCTAACCTTTACAGCATATAAGGGAGGATGTCGATACTGTTTTGAAATATGGTTCTGGGGTTTCAGAGCATCCATTCATGGGATTTGAGTTTTCAGGCCAAATCTTTTATACAGAGATAAGAACTGTTCTGCTTTAGAAGTATTATTTATTATTATTGTTAATTAACAATATTAATTAACTGAAGCAAATACTCAAAATATCTAAGTGCAGTTTGCAAAATTGTCAGGTAATAACACCATGAAGAAGCTCATGTTAAGGGCTGCCATTTCAAAGGATGAAGGGAACACGATCTAGCCCTCTGTGGTACTTAAAAAATAAGTAAGTAGTAAAAGTAGGGTGGTTTACAAAAGGCAAAAGCAAAATGACACATGGTAAACAGACTTAACCAAACACCGAAAATAACAACATGCTCTTTATTATGGCTATATCAGTAAGGAACAGCAATTGGGTACAAATTACAGAGGCATGACTAGTGGCTAAAGCAAATCAATATTTTATTCTTACACATATGAAGGTCTGAAGGTATGCAGTCTTTAGGGGCCCAAGTCCTCTGTCTTTCTTTTCTGCCATCCTCAACATCATGACCCAAGATGTTTGCTGAAGTCCCAGCTATCCCATTCATGTCCCAAGAAAGAAGAGAAAGGGAGAAAAAGACAAAAGGGGTGTCTACTCTGCTTCCCAGAAGACACGTGCACAGCATTGCCAGATTTGGCAAATAAAAATACAAATATATTACATGGCACATGTAAAAACAATTAGAATTTCAGTAAACAATGAATACATTTTAAAATGAGTATGCATATAATTATTAATTATAAGTATACTTATATGTATACTATAATTAAAAAGTGTTCATTGTTACTGAAATTCAAATTTAACTGGGCATCTTGTAATTTATCTGGCAACCCTGCCCACCCAACAATATCTCCTTAGATCTCATTAGCCATCACGAGTGCAAGGGAGGCTGGGAAATGTAGTCTTTTTGCCAGGCACATGGCCACCTTGGAGTTGTTTTACCAAGGGAGACGTGGAGAGTGAATATTGGGTAAGGAGTCAACAGTCCTTGCAGGAGTCAGGATGAGTCTGGAAAAAGGAGACAGGGCCTCATCCACGCCCCACACCCTCTGGAGAATTTCCTGACTGCCTCAGCCTCTTGTGATCACTCTGGCCTCTGAAAGCCTCTTGACTGTAGATACAAAGTAAAGATCCCAATTTTTAATAAACATACAAGAATTGATATATTTGGGTGGCTATTTTCTTCTTCAAAGGGGTCATCAGACACTAACAATACTGCCACCCTTCAAAATATTTTTGGAATTTAGATCTGGAAGAAGCAGAAGTCTTCCCTTACAAGGTATTCAGGAAGCCGCAGGCTGCAGGCAGAGCCAAGAATGTCTCTGAGTGGAAATGTCTAGCAAATTTCATTCTACATCAGACTTACACCAGTCCTCCCCACAGCCCTCCCCCACCTTGTAGGAACACAGGATTATCTTCCAGGATGTCAACAGCCAGTGGGGACAGGACTGACAAGAGGCAGCTGGTTTAGGAAATTATGACCTGTCACAACTCAGTCCTCTGTGGCCGGATCAGCCTCACTAACACATGGTTTACAGTGTATATATCCTCAAACAAAGGCAGGAAACAATGGGAGAAACAGACCTGAACTAAAATTCTCTTTATGTTTCCTTTGAAAAACCCCAATTTGGGAGTCCATTTGCCTGCTAGTGACTGCTCATAGTTCCTATCCAATATAAACCACACTTCCACACTTTCCCCTGCCTCCTACTTGGCTGAATTTGGGATGTTTTTAAGGGTCAGTCTCTACTTCCAAATGACACTTAATTACATCTAACCTATCCTCAGGTCCCTTCCCCGGGGTTACTTGTGTGGTTCGCTGACTTTCAAAAGTAGGGATAAAATTATTTTTCTAATATTAAGCCTCAATAACTCCACTTATACGGTTCATCACCTTTCCTGGATCTTGCTGGGCAAACACTTCTGGGCAGGTGCTGATAACAGTATAAACACGTCACACGTCTGGGGTTGAACCACATTTCTGGGTTTGTCATGTGCCCTCTCGCTATTTATACTGCTTTGGGTCAGCTACTTGATACTTAATAAAATTTGTCTCCTTGCTGTCCTGCAAGGAAAATGACCTGTCTAGGGGGAATGCTGTTCTAGCTTTATAACCTCTGAGGATTGCCCAATAGTGCTCTGAAAAGGTTGCAAGACTGGAGTGGAGGAAGGTCCATGCCTCCTCCTGGCATTTAACACCACCAAGTGCTTTAGTGTAAATATAATTATATCCCTTGCTTTCAGGAGGCTTTTCCAGCCAACCTCTTGCACATGGGAGCAACTGTAGATGGCATGAGTGATGTGGAAATTCAGCCTCTGCTCAAGGTCAGAACAAGCAGTTCACCAGCGATGATTTTACCAACCTTTCAGTTATTTCGGAAAGCCAGAGGAGAATGTAATAGAAGCAAGAATGAATCTATCGGATGGAAATAATGAGCCATTTATAACCCAAAATGAGACTGCCAGGAAAAACAAGCACAAAAAAAGCACATTTTATCAGAGGCTTGGGCGGCCCAAGGCTAGTGGGGTACAGGGGACTGCGTGTTCGGCTTCCTGGGCCAAGAGCTACAGTAACTCATGCCCCCGGGCCGCATCTCTGCTGTCAGCCCCATCAAGCAGCCTTAACCACCTGGTGGGGAAGAGCTTTAGTGTTTTCTAAGTGTGTGCTGGGTAGATGTTTCACATTTTTGATAAAGATATGGAGTCGTGTTGCAACACAAGTGCTTTTGCGTAAGAGTTGGACAATGCCAAAAGGCCTGGCTTCTGTGCATCAGGGGACACCCGCTAATATGCGGGTCATGTAATGTGTGATCATGACTTCCAGGTTTCTCCTTGTAGCCTTGAAAGAATTTTCAGTCTCTGAACTTGGCCCTGGTTTCCGGCAGTTCTTTGCCCCAAAGGTGCGTGGAATGGCTCAGCTGTCAGCACCTGCTGGTGAAATAAAGAAAAGTGCCATAGGCTGATCCTTCTCTGGCACCAGTGCAAAAGAGGCTGGCAAAGGTCCCCAGACGACCTTGGCCCACCCTGAAGCACCCTATAGGGCAGGGAATGAGGATTATTAATCTAAGGAAGTGTAGGCTGGAAAACTGAACTGCAGCTGCTACAGTAGGTGACAAATATGAAACTGATTTCCCCAAAGCAAGGCATTCTGGCTATAGCAGGAGCGCTGTTAAATGCTGTGCTCACAGCTCTTCTGTCTGTGGACTGGAAATCTGCCATTGTGCTCTCCTGCTAGGGCTTACCTGGAGCAGAGTTATAAAGTAGGTCAAGTGTGTGTCTGGTGCCCTCTTACCTCCAATCACTGTACTCCTGCCTGCCTCCCTGCCTGGCTTGTTTCCATCCAGGCTTCCATTCACTCAACAAAGCTTTTGAGCACCTGCTCTATGCCCGGTGCTGTGCCAAATGCTAGGCACCCGGCAGGACTTCTCAACACCTGGTGGCCCCCTGTGGTACACTGAGCCAGTCCTACTTGGGCCTTCTTTCCTGTGTCACTCTCAGCCCTTCCATGTCCCCCAATTATCCCTCCCTCCATCTACCTCCTATGACTCTTTCCCTCTCCTCAACTATGGGAGTGGGACTATTTCTTTATAGTTCTCATCATAGTGATGTAATATATCATTCTTATAAAAGGATTGCTCTTGGTAATCATGGATTTCACTCAGGAGTTTCTGCACAGTAAAAAGCGCTGGTGTGAAGAACTGAGGTCTTCCATGAAATGAGCAAGGGACTCAATGAGGGATCTGAAGCAGGAGGGAAAGGGAAGTAAGACTCCGAGCAGAATCTTTCCAATTTCACCAGGTAGACAAGTTGCCTCTTTCATCTCTTATTGTTGGTGAGCTGTGTGTGTAAATGGTTGAAGGGACAAATTTCTGGGTTCAAATCCCAGCTCCGCAAGTAATAATCTAAGAAAGCTATTTGGTCTGCATTCCTTAGTTTCTTCACACGAAAAGAGGGTTGGTAGTAATATCTAAGTACATCTCAGAGTGGTTTGGGGATTGTATTAGTTCGTTTTGTGTTGCTTATAACAAAATACCTGAGACTGGGTTATCTATAAAGAAAAACGACATTTATTGCTTACAGTTTCTAAGGCTGGGAAGTCCAAAGTCCATCTGGTGGAGGCGACAGTGACCCAGGGGTCTCACATTGCAAGATGGTGGAAGCAGAGAAAGCAGAGAGAGACAGACAGACTCTCCTCTTCTTGTAAAGCCCTTAGAACCATGCCCCTGACCACCATTTTTAATCCATTCACCACTGCACGATCCTACAATCCAGCCTTTCAATTACCATAATAGGATTTTCCACCCTCTTAACAGTCACAGTAGGGGCTAAGTTTCTAATACATAAAACTTGGGGGACACAATTCAAACTTCAGTGAGTGTGTGGGGGGGGACATAATTCAATCCACTACAGAGATTAACATAAATTTTAATATGTATGAAATCTTTATAATACTGACATGCACAGTAAGCATGCTGTAAATATTAACTTTGATTTTTTGTGAAGCCAACTCTATGCTTTCTACTTTGCATCCAAAAAAGAGGACTTGTTATTCAGGCCACAGTTTCCTCATCTGCAAAAGAGGAAGTAGCAATTGAATGAGGATGTGGGACAGAGGACCAGTCAGGTGACCACATTCTGGTCCTTGATCTCTGCTGGCTTCATGACCTTTGGCAACCCACTTAACCTCTCTGCACCCCAGAGCTTAAACTTGGTTTGCATTCCCCAAACTCAGGTCATTCAAATAATACTTGCAGAATCTTTGCCATACCCTTGTTCCACATCCCTATACATGGCTACTTACTTGATACTTACCTTTAGATAATCTTTAAATCAACTCATTTTTATATGTAGCCTCACAGTAATATCTGGGGATTCAAGGGTTTGAAAATGCTAATTATAGGTTTTTCTAATGCATGTTAAAGTAAATACCTGTTGAAATTTTTTAACATTTGTTTAATACTCAAATTATCTTACATGCCACCAATGACATATATGCAATTTTAGGAAACTCTGGATTAAATGTTCACTGTGAATCCAGCCAGCTCTAAAATATAAAATGTTGCATAATTTTCATGTGGTTATTTAACTCTGAATGTGTTTCCTTATATCATTTGCCTCCTTGGGGGCACAAACCATGCCTGGATGGTTTTGGGCACCTATCACATAGAGTGCTTAATAAATCTTTATTTAATTGTAAATTATAAATCCAGCCTATACACATATAACTATATCCATCACCTACTAACCTTCAGACCAGTACCAAAAATGCTTATTTCTTTTTCTCCACGTCAGTCTCACTGTATTCTTCAGATGGTTGATCACTAAAGGAAGCGAAGCATGTGTAGTTCCAGGCCTTGCGTGGGCACTCGGGAAATGTTACCTTCTCTGACCTCCTTCCTTCTTCCTGTGCCCCTTTGTTAGTGAATAGCTGTCTGCCCATGTGAAAAGTGAGCCCACTTCCTAAGGAGTTTATAGTCCAGGATATTATTGGGCCAGAATAATTGTTGTCCTCTGTGTTGGCCCTAAAAAAGATTCCATTCCCAGGGTCAGAAACGTCTAAGAAAGAAAAAAATTATACTTTTAAGCACTATTATTAAAGAGATCTTGAGAAATTGTCTGGTGATTTACTAAAAGCTCATCAGCAAAAATTTAATGCACACCCACAATATCATGGCACCATTCTGGGTTCACAGCTTTTGTAATTTCTCAGTCAACCAACACTTATTAAGCACCTTCTCGAGCCCTTTCTGTATCAATCACCTTGGGAGGTACAAATCTGAATAAGACTATCAGACTGTGAAGACACTAGAAGACCGTGAGCACCTTGACAGCGAGGAATATGTCTTATTCATCTCTGCATCCCCTAGGGCTTAGCAAATCATCACACATGTGGTAGCTGTGCATTAAATATTTGTTCAGTAAATTAACAAATGAATTAATAACACCGGTCCAGCACTTACAGAGCTTACAGTCTGTTTGAGAAAAGAGAAGGCATAGACGAATAAAGGGTTAGTAAGCAATAAACCTGACCTTACAAGAGATAACACAAGCTAATAAAAAGTTTAAATGAAAGGCATACTGTTACATTCCTCCCCCAAAACAGCAAGTGTTGATTCAGTGGCAGGTCTCACAAAAGAATGTGTGTTGGCCAGTCTTCTGTACTTATTTTTCCACCGGTAAGCCTGACTTCAGAGGGAAGTTGCTAAATTGTTGTCATGGGACTGATTTCTAAAGGCCACTGACTTTATTGGCTCCTAGGAGTGAGCAGGGTATTATTTAATGTAAATAAATCAGTGGGTGTTTATCCTTCCAAACATTCTTTAGACATCCACAGGCAACGAGGGAAATGGCAAGGATGACTCCTTCAGAGCTGTGGAACTGAGTATACAAAAGAAGCTGGAAACTTTTGCTTAATGATTTTGTAGGCTTTAAGTCAGGATGACCTGTCAACGTGGAAGAGCCCCTGCCTTGACTTCCTGGAGAAAGGTGCTGGGCTTTCTGCACAAGTTCTAGGATTCCAAACTGTAAGCATAAAAATAGTAACCTAAATCAATGTTTTCTATTATTCATTAGTTACTGAAATACTCTTTCCAAATACACATTTAACTGAAAAATGCCTTCTTCCATAAGGTTTTAAACCATAGTTAGTCTATGAATCAGACCATATGTTTCAGTCTATTTCATTGGGCACTGATACCACCAGCAAAACCATAATTAATTGGGAAGAATGACATTTCCATAAAAAAATCTTTTGAAAAACGATTTATGCACCTGCCTAATAAAAATTTCAAACAGTGCAAAATGGTATGGAATGGAAAGTAAATTTCTATCGATCTCTGAAACCCAATCTCCCAATCTTTTCCATAGAGTCATCCAGTGTTAAATTTCTTGGGTATCCTTCTAGAAATATTTTATGTATATAGGCATGTATATATGTACATACGTATCTATGCCCCATCCCTTTTCTTATACATGACTATGTTCCCTAGTGAAACTTAACAGATATTGTAAGGTTTCTTGCAAATCTATACAGCTGCACTACATTCCATAAGATGGATGTCCCATAATTTACCCAGCCCCTTCTGATATACATAATGGTGTTGTTTCCAATTTTTTATTCCCACAAACATATTTTTGCACATATGCATGAATAGGACTATAAAATCAGTTCCTTAAGTGGAATTGCAGAGTCAAAGGATATGTGAATTTTAATTCTTATAAACATTGCTAAATGGTGACTCTTAACTTTTGATGAGAATTACCAAAAGTAAAGTATTAATTTGTAGCAGAAACTATTATGAAGACAGTATTTTAGTTTCAACTTTAATACCTCAGGCAAGCAAACAGCATACTTATTTGTGAAATAAGGACATTTGCCAATGTCTTGCCCACTGAAAACATGCACGCACACACATTGTTATGAATCTATTCAAAATATACTGTGACAACAGCTTACTAAATGAGGAACTTGCCAGAAGTTCCTTACCACCACATTGCATGAGTGTTTGTTGCAATGAGGTTAGCTCACTAATGCTGCACACTCTCCACTTGCCCTGGCTGTGTTTACTGCCCTTTGCAGCCCTGATCAGTTACCAACACTGTGTATGTTTCTTTTGTAACCAAAGGTCCCTGCCCTCCCTCCCCCTCCAACACAGGTGCAGCCTTTTCTTCTCACCTGGTTCCCTCACTAAAGTTATTCAGTCTTAAAGTGTCAGGTCAGGCGTATTATTGATGCATCAACGAAGAGAACCAGCACAATGAAACTAATTTTCTACTACCTGTGGGGACAAGTTAGTGAACAGACAACCTTGTGTTCTTTTCAACTGCCACTTCCCTTACTGGCTTCTTATTTTTTAAAAAGTGGAGACCTAGAACATCCTCCAGTTTCTCTAGTGTTTTCTCAACACACTCTTGGCTACAATCCCAAGTTGGGCCTCCTTTCCTATTTGCTCTTGTAACATGAGAAACAGTGTGGAGGTTTTTTGTTTGTTTTGTAACCAGCTGTAACCATTTTCTTTTCTCTGCCTCTGACTATAAACACATAACCTTCCTGGTAACAACTGAAAATCTACATCTGACCAGGTTAAAACTGAATGAAGTCATTTTGGTTCCACTGGTGACAACCAATTAAATAAATATTCTGCTTATATTTAGAATGGGTTGCAAATTTAAGAAGATGGCTTAAGCCCTACTTAAAATATTTTTTGGCTCCTCCATGAATCCATGAAATAATTCCTGCAATATGAATAATCAAGAAGCTTCATTTTTACACATACTTCAAAATCACTCAAAAAGCCAGAGATTGGACAAAAGAAAAATAGATTTAGACTCCACAAAGAAGCTATTTCAATATCCCTACGCTGTGAGTTGTTTAAATTCCTTAACCCAGATAGCCCTACTGTCTCAGGAAGCAATGGAAAAAACAGATGTTCTATTTAAAAATAAAAATAAGAAACACACTGTGCCGTGTTGACACTTTGTTGGTAAACCTCAAACTCACGTGAGTCAGTCACCTGCCCAGGTGAGGGTTTAGAAGTTGGTGCTACTACTCTTAGTCCAGAAAGAAGGACCCTGGGGCCTAGAAAAGGGGATAAGAATGTACAACAGTGGGGAGCCACCAAACTACTCCAGACCAGGCTACACAAACCTTGACAGAAAATCTCCAAACGTAAGCAACTGACCAAATCCCTTCACACAGCAGAGAGCTTTCAAAATCAGTAAAGACAATATCCCACCTTTGAGCACTTACGACAAAGACATAAATGTATCTTTCACAATGGACTTCTTTATTGAGATCTACCTCCTTTCATTCAACAAGCATGTATTAGGGATGTTTTATGTGGCAGACTTTCAGCTAGGTGTTGCACAAAGACTAAAAAGTCATCAACTCTGCCTCATAGTGGGCACTCATAAAATATTGTAAAATGAGTAAATCAGTGAATGCATGCACGCATGCATGAATGAGTGAATGAATCTTACGATCAGGTTAGGGGAGAAAACACAGGTTGAGTTTTCTATTACCTGTGGATGTGGCATGTACAGAGTACAGTGGCATGAATGACCAGTTCTACCCAGAGTAGCAGGGAAAGGCCTTAGACTTGAGGTGACAATTGAATGGGTAATGGCCAAATGCATGGGGGAACAAGAGGTGTTTATGTAGATAAATGAAAGACCATAGCATGAGCAAAGGCCTATATCAGAGATCAGCAAACTACAACCTGTGGACCAAACCCAGCCTGCCTCCTGCTTTTGTAAATAAAGTTTTATTTGAACATGGCCGTGCTCAATCACTTACATTTTGTCTGTGGCTGCTTTCACACCACAACAGCAGCAGTGAGTAGTTGAAACAGAGACCATATGACCCAGAAAACCAAAAGTATTTGCTATCTGGCCCTTTACAGAAAATGTTTGCCAACCCCTGACCTAGAGATAGGAAAGAGCTGCACATTCAGGGACTGGTAGGAAAGTCCCAGGAGCTGGAAATTGAGGTCCAAACAGGGCTCAGTGACAGAAGAGACAGAAAAGTGAACAGGGTCCAAGTTCTGAAGACACTTTTACATCATTCTAAGGAATTTGGTCTTCTTCCTTTAGGAAATGGGTAACAAGAGGAGTTTGGGTCTTAGAAATGTCTCTCAGCCACCAGGATAGAAGGAGAGATGCAAGACTGCAGCAGGAGACCAGCTCTCCAAACCTCACACCTCACAAATGTCTGGATGCAACACGCCTTGAAGAGCTGAACGCTTGTCATTATGCATCTTGCTCTATGCTTGGGGAACAGAACCTGGCACACAGGCACACACAATCAGTGTTTGTTGAATAAAGGAATTAAGGAAGGAATAAAAACAGCATTTTAATAGCACCATTATTAAAAGGTTTTCTTAATAAGCTGCCTCTGCTATGAAACAAATAGCTGAGATTCCCTCTGGTTTCCACTTTCCACATTAGCAGGCATTGAGATCCAGGCATGAGCAGGTTAATAGCAAAACACAAGCCAGAGAGAAATTCCTCCCCTTCATCTCCGGTGCCAACATCATCAAATACCAGTCACTGGCCAAACCTGTGTTTATTCCATGCCCTGTGGCCTAATGAGAGGGGATGGGACACGAAGCAGCTCTGCTAATAACTGTTATAAAAATAATAATATCACTTGGTTCCATGTGCCATCTTTCATTGGAATATCTTGAATCATTTTTTCTCTTGTGTAATTATTATTTCCATTTTATTTCCACTAAAGGAGAAGCCAAACCATAGAGAGGTTGTGACTTGTCCAAGGTCATTGAGCAAACCAGAAAAGCAGTTTTTAAAAGCTGAGAAGGCTATCAAGATATGTGAAATCCAGTTTCCTTCTCAGCCTAGAAAGGGCCAGGTTTATGACTCAGTATAGAACACAGCATTATCTGAGCTCAGTGTCTCTTAAAAATGAGTCATGCTAAAGGAGAGTCAGGGCCAAAGGGTCTGTGTGAGATGCATGTTTTTAGTAGTTGCACATTGCTCCTGACCATCAGATTTCAACACCTATCACCAAAGTCCATCACAGACAGGGTGTCTTCAAAGGTTCAGCCTACAGAAGTGTAGGATTCTGAAGAAACAATTAAAAGAGTTAGAAGACAACCAACAGAGTGGGAGAAAATATTTGCAAAATATACATCTGACAAAGGATTAATATCCAGAATATATAAGGAACTCAAACAACTTTACAAGAAGAAAACAAGCAACCCAATTAAAAAATGGGCAAAAGAGCTAAGTAGGCATTTCTCTAAGGAAGATATACAAATGGCCAACAGACATATGAAAAAATGCTCAACATCACTCAGCATCCGGGAAATGCAAATCAAAACCACACTGAGATACCATCTAACCCCAGTTAGGATGGCTAAAATCCAAAAGACTCTGAATGATAAATGCTGGCGAGGTTGCAGAGAAAAAGGAACTCTCATACATTGTTGGTGGGACTGCAAAATGGTGCAGCCTCTATGGAAAATGGTATGGAGGTTCCTCAAACAATTGCAGATAGATCTACCATATGACCCAGCTATCCCACTGCTGGGAATATACCCAGAGGAATGGAAATCATCAAGTCGAAGGTATACCTGTTCCCCAATGTTTATCGCAGCACTCTTTACAATAGCCAAGAGTTGGAACCAGCCCAAATGCCCATCATCAGATGAGTGGATACAGAAAATGTGGTACATCTACACAATGGAATACTACTCAGCTATAAAAACGAATGAAATACTGCCATTTGCAACAACATGGATGGACCTTGAGAGAATTATATTAAGTGAAACAAGTCAGGCACAGAAAGAGAAATACCACATGTTCTCACTTATTGGTGGGAGCTAAAAATTAATATATAAATTCACACACACACACACACACAAAACTGGGGGGGGGGGGAGAAGATATAACAACCACAATTACTTGAAGTTGATACGACAAGCAAACAGAAAGGACATTGTTGGGGGGCAGGGGGGAGGGAGAAGGGAGGGAGGTTTTGGTGATGGGGAGCAATAATCAGCCACAATGTATATCGACAAAATAAAATTTAAAAAATAAAAATTAAAAAAAAAGAAGTGTAGGATTCTGGCTTGGAGGTGTCTGTTCTTTCTGGCCATTCTCCCAGCTGTCAGTACCTACGAAGTTCTGGCCTCTCCATTTCTTTATTCATCAGGAGCCTATGACTAAAATAACCACAGCTTCCAGTTGGTCTGTGACAATCCCAATATTTGCCTTTTGTTGCAGCATAATTACTAATAAATCCTCCTTTTACTCTAAAATATACCCCAGTTTGGACCATAATGCATTATATGGTCACTCTAGCTCTGACAAATCAAGAGTTGTCTATGCTGAATCTGAAAGCCCTCCTTTTGTCATAATTATTCTATTTCAGCAGCTTTTGTTTCATAGACCTAGAATCTGGAAACAATAGATCCAAACTCCCAGTCAGTTCAGGGATCTGCTCTGAGAGGTAATCTAATCTCTACACAAATTTTCCAGATAATAGAGTTTGCTACACAATCCATATAACAGTTAATTACTGATTGTTATAAAACACTTCCCTACCTTTTATAATAAACCTGCCTTTCCATATCTTTTGTATGTTGATCTTAATGCTATCTCAAAAAGTTGAAAACTCAATCTTCCTTCCTGTTCCATAAAGTCCTCTGTTCTCCAGCCCAAACAACACCAAGCATAAAGAACAAATTTTAGCACAGCATTTAGGAATGTGGCTTTGTAGTCACAAATACCTGAACTCAGATGAGGGCTCTGTCATTCTCTGGCTGGCTGATCTTTGGCAAACACTTAACTTCTCTAATTTCATTTTCCTTGTTTATACATTTTTAACAAACATTAACTACTTGAGGTAGGCACTGCTAGTTATGTAGCCAATAGGCAGTCCTCCTTTCTTACTAAACAAGGGGCTCACTTAAACACTCTTGGATTACCTGGCTCCCTTGCAGCTAGATGTGGTCATGCAAGACAGTTCTGAACAATAAGTTGCAAGTAGAAGTACAAACTGACATTTCTCAGAAAGCTTGTTAGAGGGTGCATATTCAGCTTGCACTTACCTTTTTAGTTTTTGCCACTTAGCCTTGCCCTTCTTCCTCCTTTCTCCTAAAAATCAGTTGTGATGCACAAAGTAGAATAGCCATGTTGTTGTACACATGAGGAAAAAAGCTTTCACAGAAGGCTCCTGGTGGCATTATGGGGCCCCTATACTCACCCTGAAGTGCTTACAGCTGGACTTCTTATTACATGAGAAAAGTAAATCCCTCATTTGGTAAGCCATTGAAGTTGGGTTTCTGCTACTTACAGTCAAACCAATCCTAAATGGCACATATTCCAGAGGCTTGTTATAAACATAAAATTACTTTACTAGAGTGCCCAGCACAGAGCAAATACACATTGAATGGTTTGCTATATCACTATCATGATTATTATCATCACTAATCATTCCCATGGACCATAGACACAGGGTCAAGAGCACACAGATACAGCAATCCTTTTGAACTCCATTAGCACCAGTACAAAAATACTGTGATCTCTCAAGCACAAAAAAAAAAAAAAGTTACTTGCAGGTATTTGGACATATGCATCTCTGTTAGTGGCTAATAAAGCCAGTTCTTCAAAGCATCAGATCCCAAAAGCAGAAAAATGATATTCTACCTGGCTGGTGGGTCAGAGAACAAGGTCTTGCCTGCAACGAAGGCCCTGCCTGGTTTCCTTCCTGGACAGGGAATCCACCCATGTTGTAAAGCATATCTCCTGGAAGTGCCATCTTCTGTGAATGATGAGCAAAGTTCAACGCTGTAAGGATATAGTTATTTCATAGGAACAGAGTTTCTGCTGAGAAACCAAAGCCACACCTAAAACCAGCTGACCACAGGAGCACATGTTTAAACACAGCACTGGGGAGTCTAATTATCTTTCTTTCTATAACCTAACTGAACCATCGCCAAGATCAGATAAGAACGGAACTGGCCACACATTCTTCCCTGGAGTCCACCAAGCCACAGATTCAGGTTCAAGGGCCTATTGTGACATCCATCCCGCCTCCACCCACCTTCACTCCAGAGTCTACAGAGATAGAAAATGGTACAGTGGAAACAAAACAAACACCTGTGGGTTTTAGAGTCAACGACCTGGGGTTTAAATCCCAGTGGGTCACTGACAAGCTGGGTAACTTTGAGCAAACAACTTTCCCTCTCTGAGCTGCAGTTTTTGCATCTGTAAAACAGAGATAAGAATGTTCATTTCACAGGTTTGCAGGAAATTGAAGGAGACAGTGTGTGCAACGGTACCTGGTAGGGAGTTATCATTAGTTTCCCTTCCTCCCCTATCAGCAGGGTGGCCCTGGCTGGCTGGCCTTATCCACCCCTAAGCCCAAGGAGTGGACCCAGCTCCAGTCACTCCTGCTGAGTGCATCTTGTTGCCTTCTGCCCCGTGCATCATCATCCAAGCTTTTGGGCCACACTTGGGGAGCCAAAGCCTTCCCTGAGGTTGAAGTCATAAAGCAAAAAAAGACAAAGCTCTGCTTTCAGAGAGAAGGTTTGGTTGGCAATGAGCAAAGCCATCTGTCTGTGGCTAATCTGCCCTTGGGAATGGGAGTGAGTGCCCAGCAGCCCAACACGAAAGGGCTGGCCCATTCAGCGCTCCCACCCACCACAGCCATATACTGCCCCTGGACAAAGAGCTAAAGAGTAGGAAGCTACTTCACCTTGTTCTCTGTTCTCTGGACACAGCACCCTCAGGCCCCAGCCTCAGGCAGGATGGAATACAACAGTCACAAGATTCACACCTCAAGCCATGAAACATACTCTTCTTGCTACATCACTTGGCAGGTGTCCTCGGCAGTCAGTTCCGTGGCTATCATGGTGCACACAGCATACTCCTCACTGCTGGGTCATGGGAACTGCCACTGTTATTCTCTCTTTTCTTTTAACCATTGGTGTTATCAAGGGGCATTTATCAAACAGGGTTTGTGGCTATTGAGACTGGCACAATATTTGTACATACATCTCTCTTTAGCTCCATAAGCTAGCAACACAAAACCTGGCAGAAACCAGAAATTCAGGGCCCAGATACCATGGCTCAACACAAAATCACAGAGGACACATTTATCACAGAGGACAAAAACAGGTAACTAGTAACAGCAAACAGTAACATTAACCGCATGGCAGGCTCTGTGCTAAGCACTTAACTTTCTATTATTATTATTATTATCCCCATTTTAAAAAAAACAAAAACAAAAAACTTAAACTTCTTAGCATATTCTAGGTATTTATCTCTTATAGGTTTTAGATATTATAAATCTTTTCCCATCTCATCACCTTTTTGTTAACTTTGCTTATGGTGCCTGTCCTTTAACAGACATTCTTCATTTTTTAATGTGGTCGAATCTATTAAATTTTCAACTTCTGGTTTGTGTGTGGAGGATCTTTTTCAACACCTCCAGTATCTTCTGTTAGATTTTTCTTTCACACTGGATTTCTCTTTTGTATCTGCTTGAGATAGTGAACAAATTTTTTTTTTTTTTTTTTTTTTTTTTTTTTTTTTTGCGTATTATGAGCTGTTCCACCACAGGAAACTCATTGGTGCAGTTTAGGTAATCCATCCTTTTCCCACTGACATATGGTGCCATGTCTATCCCAAAGCAGGTTCCCATATGGGTCTGTTTCTGACCCTCTGTTCTTTTCCACAGGCCTATTTGACTATACACCAGTTCCATACTGTTTTTATCTGGAAGGATGAGTCCCTCCTCTTTTTTTTTTTTTTTTTTTAAAGATGACCAGCAAGGGGATCCTAACCCTTGACTTGGTGTTGTCAGCACCACGCTCTCCCAAGTGAGCCAACCGGACATCCCTATATAGGGATCCGAACCCGTGGCCTTGGTGTTATCAGCACCACACTCTCCCAAGTGAGCCATGGGCCGGCCCCAGTCCCTCCTCTTTATTCTGCCTTTCAGAGTGGACTTAGGCAACATTAACCTTTATTCCTTCACATAAATTTTACTTTATTTATTTATTTATTTTTTGGCAGCTGGTCAGTACGGGGATCTGAACCCTTGACCTTGGTGTTATAACACCACGCTCCAATCAACTGAGCTAAAAGGCCAGCCCCCTTCTTCACAGAAGTTTTAGAATAAGTATGTTCAGTTCCTCCAAAAAACAACCTAGCCATAATTCCACTGTCTGAAATTACATTGAATTTTTAGGTTAATTTCGAGGGAAATTAACATATTTACATGTCAAAGGTGTGTTATATCTTTCCATTTATTCATATCTTTTCAAATGTACAATTATTCTTTTTTAGGTTATTTTCTACACACTATAGTTGGAGAATGATATCTTATTTTTTTACTATATTTTCTAGGTGGCTTTGATAAAGTTGATAAATAATAATAATTTTATGAAAGTGATCAGGTATTTGCCATCCTTGCTGAAGTCTCCTATTTTAGTCTGTCTGTTGATTAAATCTGCTCATCCAATCTTTTTTCCTTTTTACTCTCCTTTTCCCTTTTTTTCCTGTCTTCCTGTCTTGGCCAGAAACCTCAATATATCAAATAATTAACAGTTAACTGTTATCAATCAGGAACAGTCAAAGCAGGATGTCTAAATTTTTTTTAAACCACATTATTTGGCCCTTTACAGTTTTTAAACAGCTTCCATACCCATTACACCATTTGTATCTTATAAACACAAGGTAGGGAGAACAGGTATTGGTCCAATTTACAAATAAGACTCAATATTGTTGGATTTGGGGAGATTACACAACTCGAAAGGAACGAAATTTATACTCAGGTCTTTAAGCTCCAAGTCCTCTCCCTATAGCAGGCTGAGTTATATTTAAAATGCATAAAACTAGCTGAGTTGGTTAGAGCACAGTGTGGTAATAGCAAGGTCAAGGGTTTGGATCTTCGTTCCAGCCAGCCGCCAAAATAAATAAATAAATAAATCATAAAATATATATAACTATTTTTCTTCATTTTAAGGAATTGTTAAAAATAAAATATATAAAACTGCATAATTTAATCCAGTAATACACAAAGTGAATTTTAATTTAAGCCTGATACCATCCTGATAAAGATATCTGACATAATCCTATCATTTTTAAAGAAAGCTATATCAGCTGATATTTAAAGTTTTAAACTTTTTAAGGGTTAACAGTCATATGCTCATATCAATTGAGGTTGTAATTCTACTGAGTTTGGGTCTCTACAATAGCAAAACAGTTAATTTGATCCGTTTAGGTATACAGGTCAGTTCTGTGGGAGGGAGAGGAACTGGATGAGAAATATTTATCAAATTGATTTTGCAATGCAGTTACAACTTTTATTTAAACATTTAAAAGCTGCAGTAAGAATAATATTGCTATTCCATTTCTTTCAGAAGGAAAAAAGAAGTAAATCGATCTCTTAGAATAGCCCATTGGGAAAGGACAGACCTGTGGACAGAACTCATGAACTAAGCTGGAACATGGTCCACCGGTCCTCTGTAATCAAGCCCCCTGATTCATTCATGGAAATCAATGCCTCTTAAATGCAGTGAATGACACCTCAGCAGACACACAAGAAAGGTGATTCCTGTAGCACCTTTAAAAGTGTAACCATCAGGAAGCAATTAGGGACTGCATTTCTTTCCAACAGTCAGGGTGTTTTTCTTCCCATCACCTGCCTTTCCGCTTAGGGAATGTGTAAGGGATGGTCCTGTCCAAATGCTGCTGTTACTTGGAATGTACACATGACACTGGTTTTCAAAGGGGTACCAGGCAAAAAGAGCAGGAGAGCCCACACGAAGATGGAAAGGTGCTTAAATAAGAAGAATCAAAGTCTATCAGGAGGAAACCAGAAAACCACAGTCTTTCGCAAATGCAGTTTTGCGAACTGAGTAATGCAATACAATAACGCAACCAAACAGACAGCTTAATATAACTATGAGAAAAATGAAGGGAACAGAATGGCTCCAAATCCATCATATTTATTACAACCACTGATTTCCTTCGAAATGGCACATGCTTTATAATGAAATTTACTGTGAGCTAGCTACCAAAAATCATGTTTTTATAGGAAATGTGTTGTCAGAAAGACTTACAGATTTTATTTTAAATCCTCAAGATTATGAAATTGAGCTATTAACCAATGAAGGTAAAAATTTGGCTTCAGTGCAGAACAGTCACGGAGGTAGTGATTTCTACTTAATCTCTTAACAATGAAAGGAAAAAAACCCCACCTCAACTGAAACGAATACAGTTTTCTCTGGCAAGATATACCATGTCAGCTAATAATATAGGAGCTATCTATGTGGAATGAATTTTCTTTCATTTAAAAAAAAAAAAAAGCCCATGCTTGTTAAACACACGAACTGTACACGTTTATATTTGGCCAGCTCCTGTCCCCACAACTGTTCATTCCAGCATTAGACCTAAGCACTTGTAAAGCGAATGAATGTATCTGTACAGCAATGAGTAAAAATAAACTGAACTATTCTTGTAACACTATCAAAATGATCTGACTAAATAGATCATATTTCATGGGATAAAGCAATCAAATTAGATGTTTCCTCACGTTTTATGACTGTTTTTTCTTATTCACTGTGTATAAAATAGCTGACCTTCATTCCAAGAGAATGAGTAGCGACCAAATTTAATGCTATTTGCTCAGGGCTCACACACTAGTTTCACTGCCTCAGAGGCAAAGCTTCTGAATGTGCTGTTCTTACGGAGACCCAATGCTTGGTATGTAACTGAGGAGGAACATTGAATTCAATGGGCATTCTATTAGCTTTGTGGGATAATCATGGTATTCCAATGTTGTTCAACTCTTTGGTAATGAAGTTTAGGTAGAAGTTGGGTAAGTCATTATCTTTTGGAGTAAGCTTAAATACATATGTATAATCTCTACAACAAGAAGTTCCCAAGGATAGCCAATTAAAGAGCAACTAGTAGTACCCCTTCCCCATTACATTTTAGACACACTGGCAATGGGTTCCTGGGAGAATACAGGTGTAGTTGATTGAGTCATTGTTAACAATGTTTTACATCTTTCTTATATTAAATTATTCGTTCACATTCTGTGTTATGTGACTCTGAAGGACCATTCACTATAGGTGAAATAATTTCCCCTTCCCAATTGATTTTGGGCTTGGCATATGACCTGCTTTAGACAATGAAATGTTCCTGAACATGACACGAGGACTTAATTTCACTAGTGTGATTTCATTTGAGCTTGTGAGCGCCTGTCATGTGCTATGAAAGTTGCATGTTCCAAGAAGCAATTCGTCAAAAGAGGATGAGCAACCTATGAGAGAGACCTCTACCCTGGAGTCCAGCCAAGCACAGCCAGTTGCAGCTGACCCACAACCCACGTGGGAGAAGTAAATGCTTATTTCAAGCCAAAGTTGCAGATGGTTGGTTGGGCCATATTATTATAGCAAAATGTCATCTCAGTACCTTAGCATATACCGTTCCCCCTACTAGGAATCCTACTTTTCTGTGACTATTCTCTGCTTAGTTAGTGCCTACTCATGCCTCAGATCTGTTTAAATGTCTGGTACATAGGGCAGATGCTGCAGACCAGATTAACTACCCCTTCACATCCCATGTTTCCCCTTTTGTGAGATTCATCATTTTTATAATTATTTCTTTCATGTCATCCAACTAGAATGTAAGATTTTCTGAGGGATGGGACTTCAGCACTTCGTTCATTGGTACATTCCCAGCACAGAGCACACAATGGCAGACGCAGAGTAGATTCAATAAATATTTGCTGAGTGATTCTTTTTTAAAGGCAATGTAGTTCTACTACTTAATAGTTGGGTAAGAAACTCAACTTTTTTGAGTTTTAATTTTTTAGCATCTATAAAATGAACACAATAATACCTCTCTTTTAAGACAAGATTAAATAACCATTAAATTTAACATTACATAGGCACATAGAAGGCACTTGGTAACCTATAGTTTTCATGATAATTAGAAAGATAAATACAAATGTCCTCTGTCTTAGAAGCTGATTTGTTTTAAAGTGATATTTTGGCAAGTCAAAAAGGAAAAAGATAATTTTATGTTATTACTTATGATTGTTTAATTTAGATATTTCAAAGTATCATGCCTATTTACCATGCTCTGAGTCACTTTCAGAAGCAGTTTAAGGTAGAATTCAGCTAAGAAAAAGGTTTGCAATTGATAGCTGTTTATTTCAAACATTTGTTATTAAGTGACTCCACCCTTTAAAAGAAATTCATCCTTTCTATTTTTGAAAAAAAAATTCTTTTTAGAGTTGGCAGTCCTTTTTCCAAAATGTTTTTTATTCCTACAAGTAACTTTTGCAACAGGATTTTATTTAATTTATATCAGTTTTTTTCTTTCACCAAGAGCAACATATACCCACTATAGAAAATTAGAAAATGCAGGTAAGTATAAAAGAGGAAAATTTCAATTTCTGTAATTCCACCACCCAGAGATAGCCACTGTATACCCTTCCAGATATTTTTTGTTTAAATGGATTTTTTTTAATAATGATGAATTGTGTTGTACATTACTCTTTTGGGGTGGCTTTCTCACTTATCACAACTAGTCTTTCTATACCAATGAATATCCATCTACAACATCTTTTATTAATGGCCTTTTATTTTACTAATACCATTATTTATTTGAGCAATCCTCTATTGTTGGAGATTTAGTATATTTCACTTTTTTTTTTTTTTTTTTTTTTGCCATTATCAGCAATACTTCTGTGAATAAGTAAAGACATAACAATGAGATACTCATACCTTTAGAAAATGGCGACGACTTACTGGTGTCTTATAGTTGAGAGCACAGTATGTTATCCAGACTGTAGTCTGTCCCTTTCCTTATGTTTCTTACTGAGTCAGGGACCATCGTTGGAAAATGGTAAAGGTGGTAAGTGGGCTAAACTGGGATAAGAGCACGTGAAGAACTTTCACTTCTGGTCTCAATAATGAATGTGTAAACCAGAACCTACAAATTAACACATGATCAAAAATATAACAAAAAGCGGGAATTCTGAAATGAGAATAAAGGAAACAAAACGAAACCTGTAGGCCACTGTTGTTGCATTATCTGCAGCAACAATATCTGTATTTGTTTTGACAAACACTTTTTTCCCCAATCTGGTTTGCTAGTATGACAAGCACTGTCATTCTCATTTAACAGATTCAGGAGCTGAGGCACACACAGGAAGGCTGCCTAAGTGTCCAAGGTCCCATAAGGAGTCAGCAGCCCTGCTAATGTCTGAGCCCGCGTGTCCTGGCTCATGAATAAGTGCTCTTTTCATGCTCCCACAGTTCTCGGTAATACTGGGAATTGTTAAGAATAATGAACAGGACGCAGTGTGAAAGGGAGATTAGCAGAAACATAATTCTCCTGAGACAACACACAGACATCGGTTAGCTCAGCATGGCTCTAACATCCTTAGGAAGAAGACGATAAACACACTACCTCTATCCACCTCTATGCAATATGAGCATTATTGCTTCTTTAGAAATTTGTCCCTGTAAAGAGCTTTGATATTCTCAAAGGAAGGGTGCTGCTAAAAAGTGAAAATATTTTCTTTGCTTCTACTACACAAATGAGGGAAAGGAGATTTGCCTCAGGTAAAGGAATTATTGGAAGACATAAATTCTTTATCTAACAACGTTAGGACTACACTCCTGAGCTCCTTGGGTGGAGATACCGTGCGTCCCTGTTGTGCTTAGCACACGTCTTACAATACAGTGAAAGTCTTACTCAACACAATCAAAATTGCTAATTAATGGGCTAATCAGAAATGTCAGTTAAGAGGAGGAAAAGGATACGTTTATGTTGTAAGCATTATATTTTAACTTAAATTAATAAAAATGTACTTACCAATCTTGTGAAAGGTCATTGCCCTTTCCCTCACTGTAGGAACACTGGCAAGGGTCCAAAGCCACATTTGTTATGCAAAGTATACCCATAATTTTTCTTTCTGTGCGGTGGGTGAGAACTTGACACTCATGAGCAAAATACTATAGATTTCATTATTTTTCCCAATCTCTTATCATTAACTAATTTGACATTATTGTCTTTACAAAGCATTACATTTAAATTTCATTGTGAAAATTCTCTCTCTCTCTTTACACTCATATGTCACTGGTTAATTTAATATTGAAGTAAGTAGCATAATTTTATTAACATGTAAAACTGGTACAAATATGTTAAGGAATAAACAATTCTGACTCTCAGAAATCACAAAACTTGACTTTTGGGAGCAGAAATGGATCAGCAAGGACAGAGTGGCCAACTCTGTTCAGTGTGCTCTGAGTGCCAGTCCATGTCCTTACAGAGGGAATTAGAGAGCGCCGGTTCCTTCTATGAGTCACTAGAGTGGAAACTGGTTAAGAGTACCCACCATAGTTTTTATTAGTTAATTGTTAGAATTATGCAATGTTTTCATGGACAATGCCTAATGACAGTCCCAGGCAGGAGTTTAAATCTTATCTATCACATCGATACTCAATGTTTTTAAATCCCATCCTCCTACCCAAATAATCCCATGGAATGGGCTGAGTCCCCCATTGGGACATTATAGTTCAACTTCACCCTTTGCCCATTCCTGCTTCCCCTTACTTCCAGGGAACACTTCCCAATAAATCTCTTGCATAGAAATCTCAGTCTCAGGGTCTGATTACAGGAAACCCCACCTAAGACAGTTTTACTCCTTAAATTTTACTTGAAATTATTTTTTGTATCAATAATGACTTGAATTTTAATTAATGTTCATGTTCAACCACCTAAACTTTTTTAAGATTCTGTTTTTATTCAGAATGCTTAATTAAAAGGAAAGGACAACTATATCTTTTTTGTTTTTACTATGCGGAAACTTTATATGTTATTTTAATAAAAATTACATATGTTTAGGATATTTAGAGCTTACTTATATTTTTCCCATATAACATTCTATTTTAACTTTTCTCTAGAGTATTAAAACAGAATCTCCAGTGTCATTGATATGGATTTCAGAAATATTAAAAATTGCATGAGATCAAACAGCATCATGACATCCATGTTCCAGTAAAAGTTCAGTAGAAAAAAATTTGTGGAGTTTTTTGCAGTGAAAATTATAGACCATTCCACATTAACACATCTGAAGTTTCTAAATTTTGGGGGGGGGAGAGTGGTGTCTTTTTCTATTTTCAACAAACCTCCTTTCCCATGCCACCTCACCCCACACATATTAGAGCAGGCAACTACACCACTGATAAAAACCCAAGGCCCATATTTCAATCACTCCCTTCCTTTCAAAATTTATCCTTATATGACTCCTTGTAGTGCAGGGACCCTGCCCTCCCAGGCCAAACTGGAACATCAGCATCACACTAATTAAATGCTCTTAACATTAAATTAGCTTGGCTCACTCCTTTTCATTTTTTAATTTTTAATTTTTATAGCATTTTTTTTTTATTGAAACACAGTTAATTGTATATATCTGTGGGGTACAGAGTTGAGTACCAATACTTGTGCGCAATATGTGATGCTTAAATCAAGATAATTAGTATATTCAACATTATACACTGCAATCATTTTTTTGTGGCCTTTTACCAATTCCCCCCTTACTTCCCCTCCCTCTCTCCCTTTCCCACCTCTGGTAACCTCAGTTCTATTCTCTCCTTTTGAAAATTCAGGATATTATTTTGATTGTTGTATCTTTCTTTCTTTCTTTTTTATTTGTTTAATTTTTAGCTCCCACTTATAAGTAAGGACATGCAGTATTTCTCTTTCTGTGCCTGGCTTATTTTACTTAACATAATTTTCTCTAAGTTCATCCATGTTGCTGGAAATTGCAGGATTTCATTCTTTTTTATGACAGAGTAGTATTCCATTGTGTAAATATACCACATTTTCCTTATCAAGTCATCTGGCAATGGACATTTAGGTTGGTTCCAATTCTTGGCTATTGTAAATACAGCTGCAATAAACATGGGAGTGTGGGTATCCCTTCAACATGATGATTTCCATTCCTTTGGGTATATACCCTGCAGTGGGATTGCTGGATCGTATGGCAGTTCTATCTGTAGTTGTTTGAAGAACCTCCATACCATTTTCCATAATGACTACACCAATTTACAGTCCCACCAACAGTGTAGGAAGGTCCCACTTTCCCCTCTTCCTCACTAGGAATAAAATTATCCGAGGAGGCAAAAGACTCTACAACGAGACGTATAAATCACTGCTGAAAGAAATAAAGAGGACATAAAACGATGGAAAGATTTTCCATGATCTTGGATTGGAAGAATTAACATTATAAAAATGTCCATACTACCCAAAGCAATCTACAGATTCAACACAATCCCCATCAAAATACCAATGACATTATTCACAGAAATAGAAAAAAATCCTAACATTCATATGGAACAATAAAAGACCACAAATAGCCAAAGAAATCCTGAGGGGGGGAAAAAAATAATAAAGCAGGAGGCATAACATTGCCTGACTTCAAATTATACTACAAAGCTATGGTAACCAAAACAGCATGGTGCTGGCATAAAAACAGACACCTGTACCAATAGAACAGAACAGAGAACCCAGAAATCAACCCATGTACGTACAGCCAACTGATCTTCAGCAATGGCACCAAGAGCATACATTGGGGAAAAGACTGTCTCTTTAATAAATGATGCTGGAAAAATTGGACATCCATATGTAGAAGAGAAAAACTAGACCCAAACAACTCACTACATACCAAAATCACCTCAAAATGGATTAAAGACTAAATATGAGAACTGAAGCTATGAAACTCCTAAAAGAAAACATAGGGGAAACACTTCAGGAAGGAGGACTGGGCAAAGACTTTATTATCTAAAATCCAAGTCTTATCACCACCCTCACCATCCCTCAACTTTCAGCTTCATATCCTTCTGGGACTCCTCGCTGATCTAGTCAAAGCCTCTTCAGTCCCTCCACGACTCAGTCACCCCACATCCCTTTGGTTCCACCTCCAAAAATCGCCCTCCCCCCCACCTTGTAGTTGGCATTTGTGACTGGACACTTATTTTGTGCCTGTAACTGTACTGGACGCAGAGGACACTCCAGTGAATAGGGCAGCCAGAATCCCTGCCCTATAGAGTTTACAAATAAAGATACAATATTAAGTAGTAAGGAAAACAATGGGGATAAATAAAGAGTAAGGTAATTGGGGTGGTGAGCTGATTAAATAACATCTTAAATTTTACTCACAAGTGATAGCCATTCCATTGAGAGATACATTGCGGATTTCATCTTCACTATAATTACACACACCCCTGTGTCTTCATATTACAAAAGAGTTCATATTGACCTATATTTGTGTTCCTTTGAACTTCTTTTATGACTGCTATTCAGGCAAATAATATAGAGCACTAAAGATTGCCTAATGTCTTGTTTGCGTGGAATGTTGAGAGAATAATATAATTTATTATTACCCCATGGGGAGTGAGGGCACAAAAGACTCAGGGTTTTTTTTCCCCCACAACTTACTCTACAGAAAAAATTCAACCTAAAAATATTTAATAAAATCAAGTTTTACTCAAGTATGTAAAACTGTTACTTTTTTTAATTACCTGGACCTTGGTAGCTTAAGAAAATGTTACATGTGTGATGTTCCTATTTCCTTACTAGATTTAGGTTTTCAAATCCAGAACATGTGAAGTTGAAGGTTTTCTCATAGATGCTGTGTTTTTAATCAGTGTAAATTCATCCCACCTGACTTGTATATTTAATGGTCAGCTATGTACACATGCCTGTACACATGTGAGATACACAGGAAGCCACGAATTTCCTCTTAGAATCCTTCTATTAAAACACTAGATCTTTTTGTTCATAACAGTAAAAAACACGGAAATAATCTACTTGTCAAATAGTCACAGAATCATTAAATGAAAATTGGAATACTGTATGGTCATCAAAACTCAAGTTTTTGTAAAATACTTGATAGCATGGAGAAATGGTTGGAATATAAAACCAAGTGGAAAAGGGAGAATGTAAAAGAGTATAATTGTATCAGTCAGATTTAGAAAACCCCAAATAACCTAAAAGAAGTCAGGATACTGCCAGTCCAGTCTTCACAAAATTGTCAGGAGCCCAGACAGAACCTTCTACATTGCTACCTGCTATCCACAGAGGAACTGTGACTCAACATTCAGCATGACTTCCAAACGATGGCCCAAGGCAGTTGCTTGAACTCCAGCATTTTTACTCACATCCCAGCCATCAGAAGAGGAAACAGGTAAAGAGGGGCATGTCCTTGTGTTAGAATAATGGCCTGCTAAAGATGCCCGTGTGTCAATCCGTGAAACCTGTAAATATGTTACCTTTCACCGAAATAAAGATTTTGCAGATGTGATTAAGTTAGGAATCTTTAGATGGGGAGATTATCCATTTGGGCTCAATGTAATAATAAGGGTCTTTATAAAAGAGGGTCAGAGTCAGATGAGGAGATGTGACCATGGATGCAGAGATCAGAGTAATGGAGGAGGGGGCCCTGAACCAAGAAATGCAGGTAGTTTTTAGAAGCTGGAAAAGACAAAAAAATCAGAGTCTCCTATAGAGCCTCCAGAAGGAACTTAGCCCTGCCAACCCATTTTAGACTTCTGACCTCTAGAACTGTAAGATAATGAATTTATACTGTTTTAAGCCCTTTCTTTTGTGGTAGTTTGTTACAGCAGCAAGAGGAAACTAATACATTCTCCCTTAACTTACCAAGGAAGAACACAAAAATGGACAACGGACCACAACTAGCATATTCTGCCACTATGTTTTCCTTTAAAAAATGGAAATTTATATTCCAAAGAAAATTCATTTATTGTGTTTTCCTAGAAGTATTTGATTGCAAATATGGGGCCCCAATCCCAATTCTAGTTAACTTAAAGTTAAGTAAGGGGAGGAGAAGTTATATATTTATAATATGTTTTAATGTCTCACCCCATTAAGGAAAAAACTGAAGGATAAATTGTATACCTGTAGGGACCGTAACCAAGGATTTATACAGCATTTTCTCTTTCTCTCTGTTTCTATTCCCTCTGCTTTTCTCTGTTTCACTTCATTCTCTTCTGCTGAGCATGGACCCTATTTATATGATGAGAATCAAGGCAGTGGGCAATTCTGGGTGCTTTGGTCCACCTTAAAGGCCTTCACCTATCATTCATTCATTTGCCATGTATTTACTGAGTCCCTACCAGGTGCCAGGCTAGTGAACAAAACAGACAAGTCCCTGGTCTCCTTCTGGTAGCTGACACAGATAATAAACACATAAATAAGATCATTACAGATGGCAACAGGTGTGGTGATGGAACTGAGCAGAGATAGAATACAAAGTAACTGGGAGACCCCTCTAGACTGGGTGGTCAGGGAAAGCCTCTCTGAAGAGTTGACATCTGTATTAGTCCATTACTGTTACTTACAACAAAATACTTGAAACTGGGTAATTTGTAAGAAAACAAAATTTATTGTTTACAGTTTCTGAGACTGGCAAGTCCAAAGTCCAGGAAACACATCTGGTGAGAGCTGTCTTTGAGGGTGACGTCAGTGATGCAGGGTATCACATTGCAAAATGGTGGCACAGAGGGGAGCAGAATGCTCTCCTTTTAAAGCCCTCAGTCCCATGCCCTTGACCACCATCATTAATCCATTCACTAGGGCATGGTCCTCAGAATCTAATCACCTTTCTGTTATCATACTAGGATTTTTCACCCTCTTAATACTGTCACAGTAGGGATCAAGTTTCTAATACCTGGAACTTTGGGGGACATGACTTAAGTTTCAATGAGTTTGGAGAGGACATTCGATGCACAGAAACATCTGAGACCTCAAAGGTTAGTAAGGCAGATAAGAGCACTCATCTGAAGGGACAGGAAAAACTCCACAGTGACTTCTTTAAACAGCAGAAGGGAGGCCAGCATACCTAGTACAAAGTGAGCAGATAGGGACAATAAGAGATGAAGCTAAGAGCTAGATCCAACAGGGCCTTGGGGATATGGCTTGGTATTCCTAGGGGAGCTCCCATTACACCCATTTGGATGAGAAATTGTATGGCCACCCTACATATGGGCCACGGGAGTCAAGATTTTACCCTAAGAGAAATGGAAAGACACTGAAAAGTTATAAGCCAGGCAATGACATAATCTGATTTTTTATTTAGTATCATGGAAACCAGAGAATGAGCTAGTAAATACAGAAACATGTATGTCCCCATCTGGGATACTGAATTTTTTAAAATATGTTAATTTTTTTAACTCGATTTTTTAAATATCAAGTTAAAATGAAAATAGGGGGCCGACCCAGTGGCTCACTTGGGAGAGTGCGGCGCTCCCGCCACGGGTTCGGATCCTATATAGGGATGGCCAGTGCACTCACTGGCTGAGTGCGGTGCGGGCAACACCAAGCCAACGGTTGCAATCCCCTTCCCGGTCACAAAAACGACAAAAAAAAAAAATGAAAATAGGTAAAATCCGTGCCTTAACACAAAGTATAGACGTACGTACCCTAACCCCCTTCAAACTAACACATAGACCTTAATTCCACTGCTCTTTTTCTTCCCACTTCTCTTAAACTGAGAAACACTTCCTAAGGCAGAGCATAGCTCCAGCTTTCTGAGTCTCATGGCAACTTGGCAGCACAATGCTTCTAGGCTAGAATGTCAACTTCCATGGATTCGTGGTGTTGCAGTCACAAATATTTACCTTACCTGGCTCCTCCGGCTAATTAAACGGCTAAGCTATATTGTCTTGGCTCTCCCATAAATTGCTTTCAGAGACAGAAGCAGCTGCAGGACGAGAATGACAGCCCCATAGTTCATCTCTACGGCCACACTGAGACTCCTTTACAAACGTCCTTTTCAAATTACAAAAAGGGTTTGTAGCCAGACCCTGCCCTTGCCACTCTCCAGTTGGATTTGAAGTTGTACCTCCTGAGAACGATTTCCCCTGGAAGCTGAAGTTATCCTCAGCAACGTGTCTGACCTACAGCTTCCTCCAGATCAAATACTAAGAGCTTATTATACCAGTTAGAACACATCATTTTATTGTGAACATTTATTTTTATTAAAAAAATGCATAAACTTATTATAAAAATTCAAGATGAAGAGAAGCTGGGAAGTGAAAAGTGAATTTTTTCTTCTCCTGTCACTCAGCCCTTGTCACAGAATCAAAGAATGTCCTTCCCCTGGTAACCTCTGTTATCAGTTTCCGGCATTTTCTATGTCTCCACAAGCAAATGGAGGAATATTTAAATGTATTTCTCCTATTTACATATAAGCATTTAAATAGATCACTGTACAGACTTTAAGGTGATTTCATAATAATAAGCAAGTCCGGATTTGATAAAACTTGATTTGGAGTCCCATCACAATTCCCGTCAGGGGACATTGTACCTTAACACAAAAGGCTCAGCCCTTCCTGCAAAAGAGAATAGCTGGGTTAATCCCAGTTGCAATTCACAATGAGGTCAAGAAAACAAAACCAACTCACCAGGCCAATGAAGAAATCAGAACATGAGGTGAGGTTACAACTCTGAAAACAGTTACTCAAAGCTTGTGCAGGGGAGAAGGTGGAAATCGAGTCTGAGACACAAGGGGCCTTAGAGAGGAAGCAAAGATACTTCTGGGAAAACACAGCCACAGCAACAGGAGACAGAGGAGCCCAGGCGCGGAGGCTGGATGTGGTCTACCTGGGAGTTCTAAGAGCGTGAAATAAGAGGTGGGAAATTTCCAGTGGTGACTGATATCCAGGGAGAGAGAGAAATGTAATTTCTCTCTGCCTCCTCTTTGAGAGACTTCTCATAACATTATAAGTTGCCTTTCAGGGCTTTTTAAAAATGTTTTTTATATTGTAACATATATGTAATATAAAAATACCCCCTTTACCCCTCCTCCCAGCCCCTGGCAACCACCTTTCTACTTTCTGTCTCTATGAATTTGACTACTCTAGGTACATCATATGAGTGGAGTCATACAGTACTTGTTCACTTGTAATGGATAATATCCCATTGCATGTATGTAGCACGTTTTGTTTATTCACTCATTAGTCTGTAGACATGTGGGGTGATTCCACCTTTTGGCTGTTGTGAACCATGCTGCTACGAACATGGGTGTACTTTCAGGTATTTTTCTACGTGAAATTCTCCAAGTCATGAAAGATGAACAGGACTTTTTTTTTTTTAAGCAGAGAACAACCACCGTGGGTGAGGGAAGGGGTGGTGTAGGGAAGCATGGCTTCTTCAGTGAGTGGCAGGAGACCCCATGGGGCAGCTGCATGCAAGAGGGATAGAGTGAAAGCTGGGGCAAGCAACATGGTGGGTCAGGTTGCTGAAGTCTGAAATACAGAAAAGAATAGAATATATTATTGACCACGCAGCTGTGTTATATCTTAGTATTTTGCCATATTTTCTCTATTTTTAAAAGAAATGCATCACAGATAGAATTGATGCTTCCTGCATAACTCTCCATTCCAATTTTTCACTCTCAGTCATAATGGCAAACATTGTCCTGAATTTCAAGTTTATTTTTCCATGTTTTTATGGTTTTACTACACATATAAATCATGTGGTGTTTTGCATACTTATAAACTTTATATGAATGACATCATACTCAGTATATCCTTTTCCAACTTGCTTTTTAATCAACATTGTTATAGAGATTTGCCTAGATTATTTCATATCAATATTCCATTGTATGAATATTCCATACTGCATTTTTGCACCATTACAAACAATGCAACAACAAACATTCTTGTACATTTTCCTTGGCTTTTTTATTGTTGTTATTAAGATTGAATGTTTTATTTTATTTTTGGCAGCTGGCCGGTATGAAGATCTGAACCCTTGATCTTGGTGTTATAACACCATGCAACCAACTGACCTAACTGGCCAGCCCCCATTTTCCTTGTTTATATGTGTAAGACTTTCGCTAGGCTATGGACCTAGATGTGGAATTAATGTACATCTTCAACTTAATTTGTAAAGACAAATTGCTCTCCATCTAAGTGGCTGTATCCATTTACACTATCACAAGCAGTGTATAATTGTTTCCATTTTGCTATATCCCTGCCAACCAGTGTTTAAATTGGTCAGATATTTAAATTTAACAAGTTAGGGCCGGCCCGTGGCTCACTCGGGAGAGTGTGGTGCTGATAACACCAAGGCCACAGGTTCGGATCCCATATAGGGATGGCCGGTTGGCTCACTGGGTCAGCATGGTGCTGACAACACCAAGTCAAGGGTTAAGATCCCCTTACCAGTCATCTTATTGAAATAAATAAATAATAATAATAATAAATTTAACAAGTTAATAAAACAGCTTAGTGATTAAGAGTCCAGATTTTGGAGTCAAACTCTTGGTGTTCAAATGCTGGCTTTACTGCTCACTAGTATGATTTGGCCCTACTTACCCATTCTGGAAGAAGAAAGAGATAGTAGTACTTACCTCATGTAGTTATTGCCAGGATTATGTGCATTAACACATGCAAAGCATTTAGAACAATATATGGTTCGGGCTCAATAAGTGTGAGCCCTGTTTAAAGTTTTGCATTGGCCATTCAAACCTTTTCTTCTGTGATTTTCCTATTCCTTTCCTTAGCCTGGAACTTTTTATATTGATTTGTAGGTAGTCTTTAAATATTCTGAGTAATCATCATCCGTTTGTGCTTTTATGTTGCAAATATCTCCGTTTAGTCTGCCAATGGTCTTTTTAGTTTGTATGACATCTTTTGTCATGAAACTTTTAATTGGAATTCAGTCAATGTACCATTCCTTGCGTTCTTTTTTTCTCGTTTAGTAAATCCTTCTCAGTGCAGTCATAAAAATATTCTCTTATAATTTGTTTCCAAAAGTGTAAGTTTGTTCTTTACACTTAGGATTTTCAGATTTAATCCACCTGGAATTTAATTTTGCAACTAGCGTGAGATAAGAAATTTTTTCTTTTACCGCTTCTCATATGGGGAACCAAATATTCCGTATCATGAATGAATTTGTGATGCCACTTTTTGTCATATATCATTTTTATATATGCGTAGGTCTGGTTTTCAGCTCTTCATTCCATTCCATTACTCCTTTTTGTTTCTTCATTTGTGTTTTTTGTCTATACCCAATACTTAATTACAATACTGCCTTAATTACGATAGCTATAACATTCATTTTGATGTGCTGGATTGTTCCTTTGCCACTTTGGTTGACCTGGGAGTTGCCTTCCCTGTTTGGTTCCAGGTTCAAGTTGGCCAAGAGAAGAACTCCTGTGAGACTTTGGGATGTGGAAGTGAAGGGGAGGTGGTTACTCTGAAGGTCTTCACAATCAGAGGAGGTGACAGATACAGAAGTACCCAGAGGATCCCAACTTGCCCTTACTCTCCTCTACTGTGCATCCTGCTCTTCTCCCCAGATTCTGGTCCTGCAGCCAAGGCGCACTACCACACACTTGGCTGAGATCCCCAGGGGGGTGGCTTCCCGAAGGCAAAGGCTTCACGTAGATGTCTCCAGGAGCTCCCTCTGCAGCAGTCTCAGTAGCTGATGAGTTCTTGGCTTCTCACATTTCCCAGGAAACTGCGACATGTCCACCCATGCCACTGCTTCAAGAGGATGGGTTAGATTCTTCTCTGATCCCTAACTTCTCCTTCCAGACCTTCATTTACCCAGCTCCTCCCACAGTTGTAGAAGATCTACTTCCTAGAATAAATCCCACACCTTAACACTCGTGTGTGTAGCTCTGCTTTCTTGATTGAACCCTGACTGATACACTTGATACAGTAGAATGAACTTTCCTTTCTTGGTCTGCAAGCATCTTGGTCCCTTGCTCTACTATATGACTTTTCAAATCATCTTGTCAAGTAGCCCCCCACCCCCCAAAAAAAATCAATTGGGATTTTGATTGGAATTGTTTTGAATTTAGTCATTATTTGGGGGAGAACTGACTTTCTAATAATATTGAATATTTTAATAATTACTTACTGAGGTATGGGATTGCAAATTATTTTTATAGTAATCTTGTATTTAGTAACTTGCTGGTCTCATATTAGTTCAAATTGTTCACTTGTAATTTCTCTTAAATTCTATAAAGGCAACTATATTCCTGTGAATAGTGATAGTTTTGTTTGTTTGTTTTTACAGTCCTTATGCCTTTCGTTTTCCTGTCTTACTGCTCTAACTGGGACCTCCAAGTAATAATTGGATATTTCTATTTAATATATATTTATATCTATCCAATATCCATTATGTCTTGTTCCTGATATTAAAGGGAATAATTCTAAAGTTTTACCAGTAAATATGTTTACTACAAGATTCTGACAGATGTATTTTATTCTAAGAAAATTTTCTTCTATTTGTATTTCCTGATTTTTTAACATGAAAGAGTGTTAAATTTTAGCAAATGATTTTTCTGCCTCTATTGAAGTGATAATGAGTTTGTTCTGCAATTTGTTAATGTGGTAAATCATATTAATAGATTCAGATTTTTCTAACATTAAACCATTCTTGCTTTCCTGGGATTAAACCCATAGTGTATTACTGTTTTTGTTTTTTAAGTTATTGATTTTCCTACACTTTTTTGGAACTATACCTTATATTTAGAAGAAAGGTTGGCTTACAACTTTTCCTACTATCCTTGCCTTATTTTGAATTCGAGTTTATGCCAGTCTAATAAAAAAAGTTTTGAGGTGCTCCTTCTTTTCACATTGTAATATTCTTGAAATAGTTTATATAAAATTAGGACTATATGTTCCTTGAAAATTTAGTAAGACTCACCTATAAAAATTTATCTGTACCTTATTTCATAATTTGGGTAGATATAATCACCCATCTAATTCCTTTCAAGGTCATAAGATTTAGGTCAGGCATTTCTTCTTGAGTCAGTTTTAATTGATTGTAGTTTTCTAGAAAATTGACCATTTTGTTTAAATCTTTCAAATTAATTGATATAAAGTTGTACATGATTGTCCCTTGTTATTTGTTTTAACTTCTGATATATTTAAGGTTATGTCCCTTTCCAATTTCTAATTTCGATATTGTTTTGGGAATCTTTTTTATGCAATGCTGTGCTGAGACTTGCTGTAAGGAAGCCCAGTTTTAAATGGTGTTTAATAGCCAATGCTTACAATAGCCCAGAGTTGTGAAGTAGGAATAGAAATAGAAATACCAGGCCGGCCCGTGGCTCACTCAGTAGAGTGCGGTGCTGATAACACCAAGGCCACGGGTTCGGATCCTATATAGGGATGGCCGGTTTGCTCACTGGCTGAGCGTGGTGCTGACAACACCGAGCCAAGGGTTGAGATCCCCTTACTGGTCATCTTTAAAAAAAAAAAAAAGAAATAGAAATACCACTAAAACTTCTGTCTATAGTCCCTAGTTCTTCCCCGTGTAGTCATGACTTCAAATGCACACTTGAACACACTTCTTATAAATTTATATTCTTACGTAAATCCAAAGTGATGGTGATCTGTTTTCTCTAATTGTTCACTCCATGCCAAAAACAGGATACAATGCATATCTCTCCTGAAACATGTCTTCCACAGTTTAAGGATCCTCATTTTTCTAACAGTTACTCAAACACCCTGAGTCCCAACACTTTGTTCGCATCCCCTTCGAGGGGTCCATCCCAGGTGGTCAGCATCTGCAACTGAGTCCCTTATTCCAGGTATAGTCTGACCAACACAAGTAGGATGAGCCCACAACTACACTTCCACAGGACCCTCCCATTAGTGCTTCCTAAAAGTCATTTTCTGCTCACTCTTTCACACGACTCATGTTAATTTTGTAGTCAATCAAACATTTGGATCTTTTTCGCACATGCTGTTGAGGAATCTGTATCCCCAAGTAATACACGAAAAGGGCTCCATTCTATAGTTGGCTCGTCTAGTGACTTCCAAAGAGAGTTTAAAGCATGCTTGGGCCATGAGCAAAGCATTGGGATATAATCACAAAAAGTGAGGGTGAAGGAGCTGGCAGACAGTACTGCCCTCAGCAATGGAGAGGAAGCGTTCTTTCTTCATAAAGGAAGGCACATCATCGGGGTCATACCGTAGCCCAGGTTCCAAGAACATGGAAGGAAAAAGAATTACCATTTATTGAGAACCGACTGGGTGCCAAATCCATGTCACATGCTTTACATAGGTTAGCTCAGCTGTAGTCCTCATAACACAATGGGTCAAGGTGTGGTGTGAATAAATAAAGATGTAAATCAATAAATGCAAGGTAAAACTACTCCCGTTTTGTACATGAGGAAACCAAGATATACAGAATGACTTGCCCAACATGATACAGCTAAAAAGTACAAGGCCTTATCTGACTCCAAAATCTGTGGAATTTCTTCTACACGAGCAGCCAAGAGTGAATGAACACAGGAGGAAGGGAAGGCAGCAGACAGCAAGGGCAGTTGTGTAATGATTTATAGTCTAAGAAGGACTTTCACCTACATTAACTCTTTTGATTTGATTCTCACAACATCCTCCCATGGTAGGTGGAGCAGGTGATACCATCTTTATGACACAGGTAAAGATATCAGGGCTGAGAATTGAGTGACCTACCCAAGATCGCCCAGCTAGCCAGTGGTGGGAAGAGACTTTGACCACAAGCTCTTTGACAGCAAGCATCTCTCTAGGCAGCAGGTATAGGGCCAGTAGAACAGCAGGGGGCTGGGGCATGTGCTAACAGACCAATATGGATGTGGGGAAAGGAAGCTTAAAACCCTAACCTTACAAAAGAAAATGTAATGCTGATATTATTATTTTTAAACTCTTCTCAAGCCTTCAAGACACACAGGAGAAAGAAAGCCCCGGTTGATGACCAAAGAAGCAGAGCAACTTATGACAGTCACTGTCGTTTCTTCCGCAGGCATTTACTGGAAATGCCTCTGCAAGGACAAGGCTGCCTTTTTCTAGCAACGACATTGGTGCAATAGATCCTTGTGGAGATGAAGGCTGTAAATCAGAGCCCGCTGAGCCTATGACCTTCATCTGATTTCTTCAGCATAGCAAGCATTTTTTAAAAAGTACTCAGAATGAATCAAATGTGTTCATTTCACAATCTGTTGAAGATATGTAGACTTAACATCAGTCAAGTATCCACAGAACATTTGTTTTCCTCAGCTATTTAAATTCCACTTAAGTCAAGAACCAACTTACTCAAGCCCACGAAGTACAGGCTTTGTTGTTAATTAACAATTTGCCTGGTGGTTACTGGTTCCCACAAAGACTCAAGTGAGAACAAATTCCCTGGCTGGGAGGTCCTTTTTTTTTTTCCCCCTACACTACCAATGGTTTCCTTATATATAAAATGGGGAGAATTTTGTCTGGCATTAAATGCATGTGAAATAGTGCCCAGCACATAATAAACAAATGTTAGAGATTAGCTATTATCATATCTTTTCATACATATCTAATTTTATAGGAGTACACATGTGTATGTGTGTTGTGCTTGTACATAATAAACTCAATAAATAAATTATTGCAATGGACTTCAAAAACACTATATCCGCTATCTTACTAATCCATATTATTTTTAAAAAGAGGACTTTTTCTTAATTATCAAGTTTTGAAAAATGCAGTAAGTTCAAGCTCCAGATGAGCAGCCAGAACTTATAAACCTCTCTGCACACAGAAGTTGCAGAAAGCTCTCTCTCGAGAGCATTCTGAAGAAAAATTCTGGGGTTTTTCCATTGGTCTAATGACTTGGCCAGTAAGCCAGTAATGGGAAAAGATCCAGTGGGAGTTGCCAGCCACAAAAGGGGCATTACCCACAGGCAGAATAGAGTCAAAATGCTTCAAGAGGTTAAAAGTCTATTTTTAAAAGGAAAACATAGAGTATGCCTTTAACTTGGTGTTAAAAATAAACTCAGGTGTCTCCTCTACACTTCCCACCCCTTTCCCACTGTCCTTCCATACCCTGCACTGCTCTATAGGAAAGAAAGAGTGCTTGTGTTTCATTTTGTTTTTTCTCATGAGTTGCTTTTTGTTTGTTTGTTTATTTTGTATGTTTTTTGTTTTTGTTTTTGTTTTTAACTCTTAGCCGAACGTGGCCTACTTGGTTTATAGTTCACAAAACAGGATGAAAGAATTTTTCTCAAAAATTCCCCAGAGACCCACACACACACACAGAAAGCAGGCTGGATTATAATTTAGAATTAGCTTATGTCAGGGCTGGCATGTGGCTCACTTGGTAGAGTGTGGTGCTAATAACACCAAGGCCACGGGTTCAGATCCCTATATTGGGATGGCTGGTTAGCTCACTTGAGAGAGCATGGTGTTGACAACACCACATCAAGGGTTAAGATTCCCTTACCAATCTTTTATTTAAAAAAAAAAAAAAGAAAAGAAAAAAAGCATTAGCTTATGTCATAAGGTAAGTAAAAAATTTACACCAAGATAAGTAAAATGAACCCCTGCCAGGTTTCCCTCATGCCTGGGAAGTGTCCCCAGGGGACATTGTTCAGGCAAGAGGGCCTTTTACTGAATGAGATTTAATATTGGGGTTTAAGAACAGGCCTTTCCTGAGGCATGGTTATCCATAGAAACATTACTTTGCTAAGTTGGTTTCAATAAATTCCATTAAACAACCACAAAAATCCTATAGATCAGATGTGCCCACTTTTGTTCATGAAAAAGGTAATTTGTGTAGCAGAAAAGCTGGCATCTGGAGTGGGTGATCTTGATTTCTTACTGTAGGTAAATGGTGGAGGTATTTCATGACCCCAATGAGAGCCAAAGATGCTGAAGAACAAGGAGACATGGGCCTGTGCACAATGCTAAGATTTCATTGTGGGGAAGGTAGGAGGTGAAGAGGTAGCTGAGGGATTGAGGATTTATTTACATAAAAAGATTAATTTTTTTTTTAAGAAAACAGCCCTTAGGCAACATAAGTATATTAGTTTTCTGTCACTCAAAATGGAATACCGGAAACCAGGTAATTTAGTTTTTTAAAAAATTTTATTTCTAATGGTTTTAGAGGCTGGGAAGTTCAAGATCAATGGGTGCATCTGGTGAGGGCCATCTTCCTGGTGTTGCAGAGTATCACGTGGCAAGGGGGAGGAACAGCACCCATTAACATGCCACTGATTCATATGCATGCTAACACAGTAAGCCCTTAACTTATTACTCCATGAATGGATTAATCCATTTATGAGAGCACAGTCCTCACAATACAATCACCTCTTAAAGGCCCAACCTTTCAATACCGCCACATTGGGAGTAGAAGTCATTTCTGTATAACCTACTCCACAAAATTGGGAAAAATAACTATTCCATAGATGCTCAAATATCCATGTAGGAACTCAAGAAACATGAAAGAGCAAGGAAACATGACACCCCCAAAGGAACACAATAAGTCTCTAGTAACAGACACCAAAAATCAAGGAAGTTGCAAAATGCCTGTAAAGAATAACATAAATAAGAACCAAACAGAAATCATGGAGCTGAAGAATTCAATGAATAAAATAAAAAATAGAATTGTGAACTTCAACAGACTAAATCAAGCAGAAAAGAGAACTTCTGAACTTGACTATTGTTAACAGTCAAGTTTGTATATTACATAAGAGCTAGGGGAGAGGCTTCTGAATGTTTTCACCATAAAAAAATGATGAATGCATAAGGTTCTGGTAACGGTAACTACCTTGACCTGATCATTACACAACATATATATGTATCAAAGCATTAAATTGTACCCCATAAGCATGTACAATAACAATGCCAATTAAAATAAATTTTTAAAAAATAAAGTGCAAAAGTCCTCAAAAAAATAAGTTAGAAAAAAAGAAAAAGAAAATAGGATAGAAAAGTGAGTCGCAGTGGTGAGGTTAGGACATAAAAGACAATTTGTGAAATTCTACATGCTTCCAAGAGCTGAGCAGCCAACATGGCTCTGCCTTTTGTAAGCAGAAAAAAAAAAAAAAAGTAATCATTATGAGGCACATAGTTCATATTGTTTATTAAATAAATACACATCAGTTTTCACAAGAAGCCCAACTCTTTCTGCTGGCAAGACAAGAGAAACATCAAGAAAGGGCTACATCCCCAGCAGAATACTTACTGCAACAGACCAAAAAAGTGGTTTTAGCCAATGTCCTCATGCTAAAACCTGATTCAGTAATTAATTCCTTACAGACTTTCTCTAATGATTAGGAAGTATCTTTTCAACACTCAGTGAAAATTATCTTTGCCATCTTCTTTATGTGGTAAAACATCAACAGAGAAGAGTGATTTTCTTCCACTTTGTACACCAAGTCAATTGCTAAGATAAAAATAAAGATAATTTGTCCTAGCTAGATATAATTATCAGTCCCATCTTACTTCCAGATGCACATTTTCAACTTATGAACTCGAGAACTCCTAAATGGTGATCTTTTGCCCCATTTCATTTTCTCTAACATCCTCCTGCTGAAATTTTCCCAGTCTGACTCTTATCCTCACCCTGGTAGCCACTGACACCAAGACAGAGAACACAGATGGTCTCTACAGGGGTGAGGGCCAGGGAAGACATGGCAGAACTAGATGAGATGGCAGAGCTGGAACACCTGGGAATGCACCGTGGAGATGTCCTAGAATCAGTTCCTGAGGGAGTTGTGCCTCTAGCTCCTGAGTAGGAATCTCACTGCTGACTAAGAAGTCTAGAAAGAAGTCTGTGGAACATCTGCTCAGCAGCAAATCACCAGGCCATTTAATCATTCATGAAGCAAACGTGCAGTGAGTACCTTTTAGGCACTGGGCACCAAGCTTGTGCCAGGGAATCAAAGGCAAAAGGGTATACAGTCCATGTCCCCATAGAAAATTAAGTTTAGCCCCAAAACTCACTGAAGCTTGAATTGTGTCCTGCAAGTTTTATGTATTAGAAACTTGGCCTCCACTGTGACTGTTAAGAGGGTAGGAAATCCTGTTACGGTAATTGAAGCCTTGATGAGGTGATTGGATTTTAGGACCATGCAGTAGTGAATGGATTAAAAATGGTGGTCAGGGGCATGGTTCTGAGGGCTTTAAAAGAAGAGGAGGGTCTGTCTTTGCTCTCTCTCCTCCACCATTTTTGCAATGTGATACCCTGATATCACTGAAGTCACCACCAAAGAAAGCCTTCAGCAGCTGTGTTCCCTAGACTTTGGACTGAAACTGTAAGCAAGCAATTTCGTTTTTCTTTACAAATCACCCAGTTTCAGGTATTTTGTTATAAGCAACAGAAATGGACTAATGCAGGTGGTAAACACGCTGACTCTAGAATCCAATTCTTGAGTCCCGCTCCCACTTTTGCTGTGTCACCTAGGGCAAGTCAAACTCTTAGGCTTCAGTTTTATCAACTGTAGAATGGAGATAGCAACTACTTTACAGAGAAAGAGCTTAGGACAGTGCCAAGCAGGGCTACCACCCCCAGACCTCTGTCTTCTCCTGAGATCCTTATCTCTGTAACAGTGACCAAGCTGTACATTGCTTATGATATTCTAGGCACTATTTGTAGTATGTGATGTGATTTAACTCATTTAGTCTTTTTCATAGCCCTATACAGAAGGTACTATTATTCCCACTTTATACATCTGAGGCACAATGATTCTCTGCCATGCCCCATGTTCTCAGAGAGGCAGTGTATAGAACAGTGCCTCTGTAGAAGGTGGTTAAGGACATACACTCTGGGACCAAACTACCTGGGCCCTGCCCCTTAGAAGCTGTGTAACCTTGGGCAAATGAGTTAATTTCTCCTTATGCTCTCATATAAGGGTCTGTCTTCTTCCTGTATGCTCTCAATCCAGTCCCCATCTCTCCCACAACCTCTGCAAACTACATCTCCCAGGCTCCTTGCCAATCAGCTTGGTTAGCTCAGACAGTGGGAAGCAGTAGTGGCTCATAGTGTGTGGGAGGAAAGAAATGTCAAAGTGTTTCACCCTCTCTCTGTTTGGGGTAGCTGCTCTGGCAATGGCTACACCTCCTCTAGGGTTCCAGTTCCTATTGGGTAGCTCCAGCACCTCAGCTCTGGTGACATCCCTTCCTTCCTCTGTCCCTCCAACCTGCAGCAGCAGCTTCCTATTGTTGCTGGTCTCTGAATTGCCCTGCATCCACTGTTTGCCTTTTCTGCTCTTGCAATCCCTTGTAGTCAGAGCCTGCATCTACTTAACTCTGGTAAGCTACTGGAGTGACATGAGTTTTCCTGACTGTCCTATGACTGATACATTTGCTGCTTCAACTGCTTTGTCTGATAAATGGAAATAATAATTGTGCCTACCTCATAGGGTTGTTGCAAAATTAAATGAGTTAATATATTTATAAAGTGCTCAGAACAGAGCCTGGCACACAGTTAGTGGCATCTACCCTGGAACATAGCCAAGGCACTAAAATCCCTTCTAGATGCCAGGGAAGAGATCCCTGAAGCCTTAAAGAATGAATAGGAGTAAACCAGGTACAGAGAAGGGGAGGGGTGTTCCAGGCAAAGGGATCAGACAGCTCAGTGGCCAAGAGGTGAGAGAGAGCAGGGGGCCCTCCGGAGCCAGGAAAGAGAGGAAGTTCAGAAACACTGGGGCACATGGCCAATACAAGGTGAGTGGGTGGAGTGTGGGGAGAAAGACAAGGCTAGAGAGAAGAACAGAGCCTAAAGCATGCCTTTGAAGGCAGGGTAAGCTCAGACTTTGCCCTGAGGACAATGGAAAACCATGGAGCATTTTAGTTAGTGGAGTGACACACTTGAATTTATGTTTCAGAGAGATGATGGCTATAACATGGGAAATAGATGGGTGGAAAGAAGAGAAGAGCACAGCAGGAGAAGCTTTTAGGAAGACTCTGCAGATGTCCAGGAAAGAGATGATAGCTTGGACTAGCACAGGGACGGCAAGGGTAGAGAGGAACAGAAAGGCTAGAATTATTCAGGAGGTAAAAGTGATTGGATTGGCACTGGATTGCATGTTGAGGCAGGAGAGAAGGAGGCATCAAAAATGATGCCCCAGGGAGACTGGTTCAAGATGGAGGTGGCTGCGGCGGCTGGCGCGGAGTAGCTGAGGTGGAAAAGGCGGCCACTGGGCCTCAGGCAGCCGGGAAACTTGTGGACCTTCCTCTTGCCATCTCTTAAGGGAGGACCGCTGCTGCTGGCCGGTCGTGGGGGGTGACCGCCACTTTGCCCCCGGCAGGAGAGGCTGCCTCATTTACAGGCAACAGCTTTGAAGTGTGGAGCAGGAAAAGAACTGTTTCTTAGCTGCAAAAGCGAGTCTCGAAACAGGGAACACGGCGCCAGGGCTGCTGTGGATGCAGCCAGGATCCCGGAGGCCGGGGCCGCGCTGAAGGCGGCCAGCTGCCCTATTCAGGATTCGAGGTTTCAGGCCGGCATTAAAGAAGATTCCTGGGAGCGCCCGAGCCGCGCCGTGACTGAACAGCCCGAGGCGGCAGCGGCCGAGAACTGGGAAAGGCGGCAAACCAGAGACAGAGTGAGCGCCCAACCTGGCACAGCACTGTGAGTGACCCCTGGACCAGCCCTGTTTCGGGGGCCACTCACCGCCCCAGGGCTGCCTCCATTTTCCCAGGTCCTGGCAGCTCCGCCCGGCTCGGCCGCCACTGAGCCCTCCCACTTGCTTGGCCCGGCGCGGGGCTTTCCGGAGCCTGCGGGCTGGCCTCCCCTCCCACTCCCTCCGCGGTTTTCTGGCGGGTTGGTGGCGTGGGGCGTCCCCAGCCAGTGTTGGGAGGGCAAGGAAGTACGGGCGGGCCGACTGTCACTCCAACACACCCTGGACCCCGGCCCCCGGTAAACTTCGTGTTACTGGGAGGCAGTTACCATCTCTGTGGCCACCAGTTCGGAAAAAAGCCTAACCAATTTCTGGTTGGGAATAGAGTTCCCAGGTCCGCTTGAACCTGCCGGAGAGCTGGCTGCAGGTGGGCGCTAGACTCGGTTTATACCGGGGGGATACAAAGGTGAACAAGACCCGAAAAAGATCTACACAGTGCTACAAAGGCACCCAGAGCGACCAGTCGTCTGTGCCTAGCAGAAACCTGGTAGACTTCCTGGGTGAGGCAGTACCGAGCAGGGTCTTGAAGGCCCAGCTGATAGACGAGGGGTGCAGAAGACACGCCCCAGCCCAGCACAGTGCGCACAGAGTGGGGAGACGTGCAGCCAGGGAGGCGGAGACTTGACAGAAACCACACACCCTGTGGGGTCACCACTGCATGATCCAACAGCCTGGGCCAGAGCACACGGAACAGGGAGAAGTCCCGCACAGAAAGTGAAAGCTCAACAGCGATCACACACCCTGTGGTACGTGACCCACCAGCCCAGCAGAGTCCAAGCTGACCAGAAAGGTGGCTCCCCGGAGAAGCCCAAGACCTGAGGCAACCACATACACAAGGCACTAGAGGCCAACTGAGCAGCCACGGAGGTAGCCATACGAAATTGGCAACCACAGCAACATCCTAGTTAGTCATTAGGCTCAAACTGGTGGACTGTGAAACCCCCTGCCACAATGAATAAACATCAAAAAAAAGACACCAGAAATACAAAAAATCAAGAAAGTACACCACCAAAAGTTAATAAATCTCAAACTCTAGATCCTATAGAACAAGAAGCCCTTGAAATGACTGACAAGGAATTTCGAGTGATAATTCTAAGGAAACTAAATGAGATACAAGAAAACACAGCTAGACATCATGATGAAATGAGGAAAAGTATACAGGATCTGAAAGAGGAAATGTACAAAGAAATCAATGTCCTGAAAAAAAATGTAGCAGAACTTGCTGAACTGAAGAAGCTATTCAGCGAAATACAGAACACAACGGAGAGTTTAACCAGCAGGCTTATCGAAGTTGAAGAGAGAACCTCTGAACTTGAAGATGGGCTGTTTGAAATAACACAAGCAGACAAAAAGAAAGAAAAAGAATCAAGGACATTGAAGAAAATCTGAGAGAGATATCAGACAACCTTAAGCGCTCAAATATCCGAGTCATGGGTATTCCAGAAGGGGAGGAAAATGGAGATTCCATTGAAAACATATTCAACAAAATAGTGGCAGAAAACTTCCCAGGTATAGGAAAAGTCACAGATCTTCAGATCCAGGAAGCTCAACGATCTCCAAACGTATTCAACCCAAAAAGGCCTTCTCCAAGACATGTCATAGTCAAATTGGCAAAACTCAGAGACAAAGAGAGAATCTTAAAAGCTGCAAGAGAGAAGCGTCAAATCACCTATAAGGGAGCCCCAATCAGGTTAACATCAGACTTCTCATCACAAACCATAAAAGCTAGAAAGGAATGGGATGATATATTCAAAATACTAAAAGACAAAGATTGCCAGCCAAGAATACTCTACCCTGCAAGGCTATCCTTCCGAAATGAAGGGCAAATAGTATATTTCTCAGACAAACAAAAACTGCGGGAGTTCACCACCACACGACCACCCTTACAAGAAATCCTCAAGGGAGTTCTGGGTTTGGTTCCTGAAAAATAACTACCACTGCCATAAAAACCCAAGAAAAATCAATACCCACTAGTATAATAAAAATGGCATTCATGAAGAGAAAACAAGCAAACAAAAACGCTATCTACAACCTAAGGAACCAACAAACACAGAAACCAAACAGTAAATCAGAAAGCAAGGAACAAAAGACACCTAAGACAACCAAACAACCAACAAAATGCTAGGAATAAATCAACACCTTTCAATAACAACTCTTAATGTAAAAGGCTTAAATTCCCCAATCAAAAGACACAGACTGGCTGACTGGATCAAAAAGGAGGACCCAACTATATGCTGCCTACAAGAGACCCACCTCACCCATAAAGATTCACACAGACTAAGAGTGAAAGGATGGAAAAAGATTTACCATGCAAACAGAAAAGAAAAACGAGCTGGAGTAGCTATTCTTATATCTGACAAAATAGACTTTAAACTAAAACCATAAAAAGAGACAATGAGGGACACTACTTAATGATAAAAGGACTGATCCATCAAGAAGACATAACAATCATAAATATGTACACACCCAATGTTGGAGCAGCCAGATTTATAAAACAAACTCTATTAGACCTAAAGAAGGAAATAGACACTAATACCATAATAGCAGGGGACCTGAACACCCCACTGTCAATATTAGACAGATCATCTAGGCAAAGAATCAGTAGAGAAACACAAGATCTAAACAAGACTCTAGACCAATTGGAATTGGCAGATATCTACAGAACATTCCACCCAACAACCTCAGAATATTCATTCTTCTCATCAGCACATGGATCATTCTCCAGGATAGATCACATATTAGGTCACAAATCAAGTCTCAATAAATTCAAAAAAAATTGGAATTATCCCATGTATCTTCTCAGACCACAATGGATTAAAACTAGAAATTAATAACAAATGAAACTCTGGAAACTATACAAACACATGGAAATTAAACAGCATTCTACTTAATGACATATGGGTCCAAGAAGAAATCAAGCAGGAAATCAAAAAATTTATTGAAACTAATGAAAACAATGATACATCATACCAAAACCTGTGGGATACTGCAAAAGCAGTATTGAGGGGGAAATTTATTGCATTAAACGCTCACTTCAGAAGAATGGAAAGATGGCAAGTGAACAACCTAACACTTCACCTTAAAGAACTAGAAAAACAAGAACAATCCAAACCTAAAGTTAGCAGACGGAAAGAAATCATTAAGATCAGAGCACAACTGAATGAAATTGAAAACCAAAAAACAATTCAAAAGATCAACGAATCAAAAAGTTGGTTTTTTGAAAAGATAAATAAAATTGACAAACCATTAGCATGGCTAACAAAAAAAAGAAGAGAGAAGACTCAAATAACAAAAATTAGGAATGAAAAAGGCGATATTACAACTGATTCATCTGAAATACAAGGAATCATCCGAGACTACTATAAACAACTATACGCCAACAAATTTGAAAATCTGGAGGAAATGGATAAATTTCTGGACACACACAAGCTCCCAAAACTGAACCATGAAGACGTAGAAAATTTGAACAGACCAATAACAATAAAGGAGATTGAAGCTGTGATCAGAAGGCTCCCAACGAAGAAAAGCCCAGGACCAGATGGATTCACAGCAGAATTTTACCAAACATTCAAAGAAGAATTGACACCGATTCTTTACAAACTATTCCAAAAGATTGAAACGGACGCAAATCTCCCAAACTCATTCTATGAAGCAAACATCATCCTGATACCAAAACCAGGTAAAGATATAACCAAAAAAGAAAACTACAGGCCGATATCCCTGATGAATATAGATGCAAAAATCCTCACTAAAATACTAGCAAACAGAATACAACAACACATACGTAAAATTATTCATCACGATCAAGTGGGATTCATCCCAGGGATGCAAGGTTGGGTCAACATATGCAAATCAATAAATGTGATACACCATATTAATAAAATCAAACACAAGGACCATATGATCATCTCTATAGATGCTGAAAAAGCATTTGATAAAGTTCAGCACTCATTCATGACAAAGACCCTCTATAAGTTAGGTATTGAGGGAAAGTATCTCAACATAATTAAAGCCATATATGCCAAACCCACTGCCAATATCATCCTGAATGGGGAAAAGCTGAAAGCTTTTCCTTTAAGAACAGGAACTAGACAAGGATGCCCACTCTCACCACTCCTATTCAACATAGTGTTGGAAGTACTAGCCAGAGCAATCAGAGAAGAGAAGGAAATAAAGGGCATTCAGATTGGAAAAGATGAAGTCAAACTGTCCCTGTTTGCAGATGACATGATCCTATATATCGAACAGCCTAAAACCTCTACAAAAAAACTCTTGGAATTGATAAATGATTTCAGCACAGTAGCAGGATACAAAATCAACACTCAAAAATCAGTAGCATTTCTTTTCTCCAATAGTGAACATGCAGAACGAGAAATCAAGAAAGCCTGCCCATTTGTAATAGCCACCAAAAAAATAAAATACTTAGGAATTGAGTTAACCAAGGAGGTGAAAAATCTCTATAATGAGAACTACAAACCACTGCTGAGAGAAATTAGAGAGGATACAAGAAGATGGAAAGATATCCCATGCTCTTGGATTGGAAGAATCAACATAGTCAAAATGTCCATGCTACCCAAAGTGATATACAAATTCAATGCAATCCCCATCAATATTCCAAAGACATTTTTCTCAGAAATGGAAAAAACTATCCAGTCATTTATATGGAACAATAAAAGACCACGCATAGCCAAAGCAATGCTGAGCAAAAAAAATAAAGCTGGAGGCATAACACTACCTGACTTTAAGCTATACTACAAAGCTATAATAACCAAAACAGTATGGTACTGGCATAAAAACAGACACACTGACCAATGGAATAGAATAGAGAATCCAGAAATCAACCCACACACTTACTGCCATCTGATCTTTGACAAAGGCACCAAGCCTATTCACTGGGGAAGGGACTGCCTCTTCAGCAAATGGTGCTGGGAGAACTGGATATCCATATGCAGGAGAATGAAACTAGATCCATACCTCTCACCGTATACTAAAATCAACTCAAAATGGATTAAGGATTTAAATATACACCCTGAAACAATAAAACTTCTTAAAGAAAACATAGGAGACACACTTCAGGAAATAGGACTGGGCACAGACTTCATGAATACGACCCCAAAAGCACGGGCAACCAAAGGAAAAATAAACAAATGGGATTATATCAAACTAAAAAGCTTCTGCACAGCAGCAAAAGAAACAATTAACAGAGTTAAAAGACAACCAACAGAGTGGGAGAAAAGATTTGCAAAATATACATTTGACAAAGGATTAATATCCAGAATATATAAGGAACTCAAACAACTTTACAAGAAGAAAACAAGCAACCCAATTAAAAAATGGGCAAAAGAGCTAAGCAGGCATTTCTCTAAGGAAGATATACAAATGGCCAACAGACATATGAAAAAATGCTCAACATCACTCAGCATCCGGGAAATGCAAATCAAAACCACATTGAGATACCATCTAACCCCAGTTAGGATGGCTAAAATCCAAAAGACTATGAACAATAAATGCTGGCGAGGCTGCGGAGAAAAAGGAACTCTCATACATTGTTGGTGGGACTGCAAAATGGTGCAGCCTCTATGGAAAATGGTATGGAGGTTCCTCAAACAATTGCAGATAGATCTACCATACGACCCAGCTATCCCACTGTTGGGAATATACCCAGAGGAATGGAAATCATCAAGTCGAAGGTATACCTGTTTCCCAATATTTATCGCAGCACTCTTTACAATAGCCAAGAGTTGGAACCAGCCCAAATGCCCATCATCAGATGAGTGGATACGGAAAATGTGGTACATCTACACAATGGAATACTACTCAGCTATAAAAACGAATGAAATACTGCCATTTGCAACAACATGGATGGACCTTGAGAGAATTATATTAAGTGAAACAAGTCAGGCACAGAAAGAGAAATACCACATGTTCTCACTTATTGGTGGGAGCTAAAAATTAATATATAAATTCACACACACACACACACAAACCGGGGGGGGGAGAGAAGATATAACAACCACAATTATTTGAAGTTGATACGACAAGCAAACAGAAAGGACATTGTTGGGGGGGAGGGGGGAGGGAGAAGGGAGGGAGGTTTTGGTGATGGGGAGCAATAAGCAGCCACAATGTATATCGACAAAATAAAATTAAAAAAAAAAAAAAAAAATAGCCAAGAGTTGGAACCAGCCCAAATGTCCATCATCAGATGAGTGGATACGGAAAATGTGGTACATCTACATAATGGAATACTACTCAGCTATAAAAACGAATGAAATACTGCCATTTGCAACAACATGGATGGACCTTGAGAGAATTATATTAAGTGAAACAAGTCAGGCACAGAAAGAAAAGTACCACATGTTCTCACTTATTGGAGGGAGCTAAAAATTAATATATAAATTCACACACACACACAAACCGGGGGGGGGGGGAGAAGATATAACAACCACAACTACTTGAAGTTGATACGACAAGCAAACGGAAAGGACATTATTGGGGGGTAGGGGGGTAGGGAGGAGGGAGGGAGGTTTTGGTGATGGGGAGCAATAATCAGCCACAATGTATATCGATAAAATAAAAATTAAAAATTAAATAAAATAAAATAAAAAAATAATTAACAAAAAAAAAAAAAAAAAATGATGCCCCAGATTCTGATTTGGGTAAACGCACAACAGCAAGTGACAGCAGAGTGGTTAAGAGTGTGGGCTCTGGTTCAGACAGCCTGCACTCCAACCCCGGCTCTCCCCACAACCAGCTGCTAAACCCGGGAAAGGTACAAAACCACCCTGTGCCTCAGATGTGTAACATGGGGATGACAATTGTCTCTCCTATGTCGAGCTCAGGAAAAGGTTAAATGAGGTAAACTATGTCAGATACTTGGAACCGAGCCTGGAATATGACAAACACAGTAAATCTTGGCCACTATTACAGAGACAAGGATCTCAGAAGCAGGCAAGGTCTGGGGGTGGGCACCTCCTGGGTTCAAACATTTTGATTTTGCGGGTACTGGGAACCAGAGAAGAAGTTGTGGGTGGCTAGAGAGGCAGATTTCATTTTACAGCCATCAACAACAGAGACAGAAATTGAAGCCTTGGGAATGGATGAGATTGTAGGTAAAGTGAGAATAGAGAAGTGCCACAAGGTACAGCCTGGGAAAACGCCAACATTTAAGTGACAATCTCAGAAAGAGCGGCCAACGAGGAAACCAGAGAAAAACAGTGAGAGGAGTAGGAAGGCAGCCAGCAGTGGCCACAGTCCAGCTGTGAGGGGAAGACGACGTTGCTATAAAGACAGCAGGATCTGGGACTGAGATTTATTGGTGTCGCTCGGGGTCTCCCCTCATTATCCTCTCCAGCTAAGGGTCATGTGACACAAGATCAAGAAGGCTGTGCCAGTGGATGTGTAAAAGAGCAAACACCAGACATCCCTTCCGATCTTCTGTGCTAATCCAGAAGCTCAAGGAGCCCACTTTGGTGACTGGAAACCACACAATACAATTTTTCTGGCCACTCCATTGAACCCCTAATCTTTTCCATCATGGAACAAACTACATGGCAAATATTGAGTCCAAACAGCTGCTGCAATTGTGAACAAGTATGAATCTAGGATCTACTTTTTCTTGCACATTAGGCCATTTGTAGTTTCCTCGGTTCCTTTCCAATGTTCACAAGCCCCTTTGAGTACTTGTAACTTCAAATTTTCCTTTCTTTGGTTAAAAACTCTGATTCCAGAAGGTTGTTCCATATGCAATATTTATTAGAACCCCAAGATGCAGCTCAAGGCCTCACCCCCAGGTTTCTGATGGCAGTGCCTGCATACTGAGAGCTCACAGGAGGTCTTTGCAAGAGGATACCAGGAGGATTATTGTAATTCAGTGCAGAGATGTTGTGAAACTGCTTTACATTCTGTCTAACACAAGCAAGTAGGAGTTGTTATTTTTATAATCACAAGAGCCTTCCACGGCATAGTTTTGGGAAGTGGTGATACAAAACAGAATACTTCTCTCTTGGATTTTGCTACCCCCAAACATTCATTAACACTCAATTAATTTTCTTAGAAAAGTTCGGCATTAAACTCTCTGCAGCAATCTGGCACAGAAGTACCTGTGCATTTGGAATAACACAGTAATATCTTACCCTAAGAAAAAAGATTACTCTGGCAAAATGAAACTTTTAGCCTCAAATGAACTGGTTCCATTTCTCATTCCTCCATTCTCAAGGTTAATTGGGTTGCTAAAGTCCCACAAACGAAAAAGAAAGTACTAAATGTTGTCCAAAACAAACTGGAAGGTACATCAATAAAAGACAGAACCAAGACTAACTAGTCTGAAAGCTGGTAAATGTTCTCAAGTTAACAACTTCCCACTTATCAATATGTGACTAATAAAAAGGGAGTGTGCATGACTTTAAAAAACACTCCATGAAAAATAAGGCATATTAGCATAATGACTTTATTATGCAGCAATAACATAAATTGCAATCCCCTCTCGTAGAATATTTGTGTTGAAATTAGGAAATGGTAGCACACTCAAACACAAGAGCGAATGGAAACCCTAAATATAGATTATGTTCCATCTGGTTGCCAAGAGCCTGTCTCAGCACATTAACCAGAGGACCAAACCAAAGAAGGGAAACAGCTTTTAAAAATGCAAAAGAGAAAGGAGATTTACTTAGAATTTTATCTGGTAAAAAAACATCAAGTCATAGGATGAAGAGTCATCTGTTTCATAGACTATTTATGACTCAGGATGTTAATTCTGATATTGCCTTTAAATACATGGAGAGAAAAGAGAGATTTTTTTTTCTTCCTTTAAACTTTTGAAAGAAAAGAGTTTTGTTGAAGCAGGTAGCTCATAGCTGGTAAGTGGCATTCAGTTGTTTAAAATGATTTTTACGATTTGGCTTTGACATTCACTCCATTTGCACAATAAACAGAACTGCCATTTCTATTCCTCCAAAACCATTTTAAACTCTAGCACCACGGGGACCATATTCCCTCAGCATTTTGCAGGAATTGTGCTTTGCACTAACTGAACACCAAGTCTGTGTTTACAAAACAAAACTATTTTTTCCAGTTTCAGCTTTGCTTATTAACAAAGTAAAGCAGATACTTGTCAAGCCAAAATTTCCCTTTTGTTTATGGTTGAAAATCTTGACTCAGATGAAAAGACAAAATCCACTGAGTACAGAAATAATCACCACCATGCAGGAATCTCTCTTTACAACAATTTGATGGCACACAGAGCCATCATGATTACCAGTGTACTTGTAGAAAGTCAACAATAACTATTTGCAGTCGATCCAGTTTGTCTATTTAGAAGATTTTTGTGGCGTGAATAAACTAGACGGTTTGCAAAACGTGTAGTTATGGTTGACCCTTTATGCTTTTCAGAATTTGTTTGGACCATTGAGGCATGTTCTCCTGAATGTGTTGCTTTCTTTTTGCATAAACTCTGCTGAAAACCAGGAACAATCAACAAGATGTACAAGGTTTAATCCAGGCCCTGGGTTGATAGAGAAGATTACCTCTGGGCCTAGGGTTAAGGTGGTGTTTTCCTCTTTGTTGGAATCTCCAGGGAAACTCTGACTCCCAAATATTAATCAGATCTGTAGACCCCTGCTTTAAACTTTCCAGTTGATCCTCCTCTTAAATAAAACTCCTTACCTTAGCTGACAGAAGTCTACAAAATCTGACCCCTGCTCAGACCTTACTAGCCCTATTAAGAGCTGAATTCTGTCCCCCTAAAATTCATATGTTGAAGTCCTAACCCCCAGTACCTCAGAATGTGACTGTATTTGGAGATGGGACCTTTTAAGAGGTGATTAAGGTAAAATGAAGTCATATGAGTGGTCCCTAATCCAGTAAGACTGGTGTCCTTATAAGAAGAGATTATAGACATAGTCACACACAGAGGAAAGACCATGTGAAGACAGGGGGAGAAGACAGTCTTCTGCAAGCCAAGATGAGAGGTCTCAGAAAAAACAACCCTGCCAGCACCTTCATCTCAGACTTCTAGTCTCCAGAACTGTGAGGAAATAAATTTCTGTTGTTTAACCCACTCAGTCTGCAGTAACTTATTATGGCAGCTCTAACAAACTAATACAAGCCCACTCACTCTCAGGTTCCCATCTGAGCTCCAGCCATCCTTGCCTTCTTGCTGCTTCTTTGAACATGCCTGACTGGTTCCCACTGCAGGTTCTTTGCACTAGCTGTGCCCTTCACCTGAACTGCTCTTCTCTGGATCTCTGCCTGGCTGCTCTTTCTTGCTTTCCAGGTCTCAACTTAAACATCACATCCTCAAAAACTAAATAATCTAGAGCAGCTCTCCCTACCCCCATTTTCTATCTCTTCATCTTTTAAAAGCACTTATCATCACCTGCTTTTCTGTTAATTTATGTACTTGCTTATCCACTGCATCCACCCAATAAGCCCCCTGGGAACAGATACTATGTCTATCTTGTTTAGCATATTATCCCCAAGGCTTAAAACAGAGCCTGATGCTTGGTAGGGGACTCAGGAAATATTTACTGAATGAATGAATGAATGAACAAATGAAAAATGAATGAACAAATGAAAAACAAATGAACAAATGAACAACTGAAAAACTTTTAAAAGTCACTAAAATTGATTAATTGGCATCAAATGCCTGCCACAAGGTAAAGATACAATAGGGTTGGTTGAAGAAAATTGAACTAACCTGAACTGAATTGAATTAGGTGAACAAAAAAAAACTTAATTTTTATAGAATTAAATTTTTTAAATTTCAGTCCAACTCTCTGCTTTCTGGTCTTGACAATGAAGTCTCTATTTCTCAAAAATAAAGCAAAGTGGGATACATAAGAGCTATTAAAAGAGAAGACTATTTGGAGATCGTCCCATCTGGAGAGGACGACTAGAAGAAAGGGTGTCAGAGAGATTACTATTCACTGTGTTCTCTTTTGCACTGTTCACGACTTTTGCCAGTGCACATATAGCCTTCAAAAAGAATTTTTACAAAAGGTAAAGGAAACAGTTGAGCAATGACTTGCCTTAAAAGACTCTGGCCATTTCCTCATCTGTCCCCAAACACATCATCCTTCCTACTTCTGTCTCTTTGCTCCCATTGAGCATTATCTACTCCCCCTGACACCCTCCATAAATTATTCTGTCAAATCCAGAATTCTTTGTACATGCCTGTGTTAGATGGGTCACTTTGAATCATAATCATTTGCTTAACACATCTGCTTACCTTGAGCTTTGTGAAGGCAGAGACTTGGTCTTCTTATATTGGTAATCACTGCAACTGTGGTTTAGCCCATGAAATGTGCTCCCTAAATACTTGTTGATTGAGTAAATGCAGAGTATGGCTCTTCCCTAAAAACCACGGTTGGCCCATCCAGCTCCTCATTGCTTTTCTGAAGTTCTCTAAGTCCTTATTATCTGCTCTTCTAATTCTAGCACTTGGTATCCTACAGCATATCTGTCCTGTTAAGAAGAGCAAAAGTTCAGTTTATAGTTCAGTTCAACTATAAACTCTTCACCTGGGACCCAAGTTGAGAACCATTCTACTTACTTGACTTAATCTAAAAGAAAAAAAATAGAGACATGGTACAGCCTTATTAAGGCTGTTTTTAAAATTGAGATGGAATTTACATACCATAAAGTTCATCATTTTAAAGTGTACAATTCAGTGGGTTTTGGTATATTCACAAGGTTGTGCAACCATCACCCCTATCTAATTCTAGAACATTTGCATCACCCCAAAAAGAAAGCCCACACTCATTAGCAGTCTCTCTCCGTTTCCCCTGCCCCACCAGCCCCTGGCAAGCACTAATCAACTTTCTGTCTCCATGGATTTGCCTATTCTGCACACTTCATGTAAATGGAATCGTATAAAATGCAGCCCTTGATTCTGGCTTCCTTTGCTTAGCAAAATGTTTTCAAGGTTTATCCATGTTGTAGCATATATCAGTATTTCATTCCTTTTATGGCTGAATACTATTCCATTATATGGCTATACCACATTTTATTTATTCTTCAGCTGATGGACATTTGAGTTGTTTCCACTTTTTGTCTACTATGAATAATGTTGCTATGAACATCCTTGTACAAGTTTCTTTTATAAACATATGTTCTCTATTATCTTGAGTATATATCTAGAAGTGGAATATTATGCGTTATAAATACATATAACTTGTATTTATCTTTTTGAGGAACTGCCAAACTTTTCCCCAGTGGCTATGCCTTTTTACATTCCCACCAGCAATTTATGAGGGCAGGGTATTTTCCTAGAGATTAGATAATCACAAATGAAGGACGTTGTCCTTTGTAGACTGCCAAGGTCAAAAGAGAGAGGAAAGAGACGCTTCATTAGGAAGAAAATGTTTTATTAGGGGAATAAATGGCTCACAAAGTCCTACTGACTCACTTTCACCCAGCTTTACCATGGTGTTGCTTAATTCACATTTTGACCGTGTGTTCAATCTTAACATGAATAATCGGGTCTCTGGGATGTCTTTTCCCAGGCAGTATAAACACCTTTGAGACATCATTTAATACATGTAATTTCCTATTCAGCGGGGAGAAATAGCTCTTGCTCTGCCCCATTAGCTTTATTTCTGGAAATAAGCTTTTCAAAAAGTAGAAAGTTCAGTCTTGCTTTAAACCACCAAGCTGCCTGAATGAATTTCATTCATTATTTCAGTCTTCACTTTAAGCTTTTGACTAAGGCAAATTTTATACGTCAAAAGACTCTTGGAAGTTGAGAAAGCATACTGTGTGGTTGTGAACGTGTGTGTGTGTGTGTGTGTGTGTGTGTGTATACAAGCCACACAATGAAGGGCACATGCTGCCAATCAGTAATTTTCAATGAACAGGAGGCCACTTCCTACATTGTCTCTGGTATCCGGAACCAACCACCACACTGGCAGATTCCAAGTTGCAATACCTCCTCGGGAGAGAGCAACATAGATGGATCAAGGATTCTGAATCTATGGGTATATGTGTGTATCTTATGAGTGGATTCACAATAACTAGAAGAAATACATTTGCAAATGAAAGTGAACCTACATTGACCTCACTAAAACTGTTTCTCTCCCTCCCTCCCTCTCTCTCTCTCTCTCTCTCTCTCTCTCATCAAAGATCTCTCTATTCATGTACTCATTCTCCAAAAGAATCAGCTCAAGGCCACAAACAATAAAATTTCTTCTTCTGTTCATAAACTCCTGTCCTGACTCCAACTCCACACCCTAAATAAACAGGTAAGCCTTTGCCCCATGCCCTAAGGGGCAATCTTCCCAGGCCTTGTCCCTTCAGAAAGCCCATTTCCAAGCAGAGTTCCTTCCATCACCTAACTCTTCTCAGGCCACAGAATTCCTCTCCAAAGACAGGTATCCTCAGTGGTTCTGTCGATTGCCACAGCTGCACTTGCAGAGAAAGAAGGGATGAGAGATGGGGGGTGGGGAGCTCTCACAAGCCAGGACACGAGGTAGCAGGTGAGGCAGGCTGTCAATCAGCTGTCACTCGTCACAGGGATGCTGTCCACCCCGAGGCTGTGGGGAAGTGTTCTCAGTGGTGTTTAAGGACAGCTCCTTTCCAGTGTGCCAGCCAAGAGGAAGGCTTCCTGTGGTGAGCCCTGACGTGCAAAGGGAAAACAGTAGCTATGAGAGCTCAGAGAGGGGCACAGGTCCAGACCCTTCCCAGCACATCTCTATTTCTCCAGCTGTAAAGTGGAGGTGGGTCATTGTGCCATCTTTCTGAGAAAATGTGTGTGAGAGTGTTGCTACTAAATGAATGAAAAACTTTGTTAACTCAAAGTTAGAGGCTATCAAAATTGAGCATGTATCTTTTTTTTTTTTTTTTTTTTGCTTAAAACACAGATTACTTAGCCTCATCCCAGAGGTTCAATTCATCAGGTCTAGAGTAGGACCCAAGAATTTACATTTCTAACAATTTCCCAGGAGATGCTGATACTGCTGGTCAGGGACCACCTTTGAGAACCTCGTGCTATAAAGCACAGGATTAATGCCAGCAACAGTTATAGTGGGCAATCATGAAGCATGCCCAGACCGAGCAGTAAAAAGGAAACAATTTTACCATCCAGAGCAAGCAAGAAACTAATAATATAAATATGTATAATAGAATATAAAATGCTTGAGTTGCCAGTAGCAAAGTGTTGTGATGAGGTCCTTAAAATCAGAAAGAGCAGAGACTAACCAAGCAGACATTTCCTAGCCAGCCCTGTCCTCTAACTCAACAGATAGGAAGAGATGAAGTTCACTATCCCCTTGAGAGTCCCCTGGCATTGTAGCTTTGGCTTTTCCTCTTCACAGATGAGGAATCATATGCACTAACTCCCACCCAGCAGGCAGAGGATCAGAGCTGAGGGAAATGCCCACCAGACCCCGGCTGGTCACTGCCTGCAGTGACAGCGCCTCCTGTAGATGTAAGCCTTTACGGCTGGCTTTCCAGTGATGAAGACAGCATGGTACTGATGAAAGAATAGACAAAGAAATTAACAGAACAGAATAGAGAGCCCAGAAATTGATCCACACAGTCAACTGATCTTTGACAAAGCGACAAAGGCAATACAATGGAGAAAGGACAGTCTTTTCAACAAATGGTGCTTGAGTGACTGGACACACACACACACACACACACACACACACACACACACACACACACACACACACACGCAAGACTAAACAAAGACCTTACACCTTTCCCAAAAAATTAACTCAAAATAGATCAAAGACCTAAATGTAAAATGTATACCTTGTAACAACTAGAAAGACACAAACAATAATTGAGTGACTGCTAGGTGCCAGGTGTTATGTTAGTGCTTTTCATATCTTATCTCGTTAATCCTGAACTCTGTACAAAAGGTATGATTATTCCCTGCTTACAAACAATACATATTTTTTTTACCAGTAGTAAAGCATAATTCTTCTACATTACCCCATACTACTGGAACTAGAGCCTCACTTTCCCGTCAAAAGGAGAGGAGCCTGGGAAAAATTCTCTCCTTTCTCTTTGTCTGGGGGCAGTGAACTTGAATTCACCCACCCTCCTCATCCTTTCCAGATGCCAGAGGGAGAAGCCTTACAAGGCAGAGGGTCTCTCTGTGACCCATCCCTTCTCTTCCATGTGCTTTACCTCCTTGCAGGGCAAGCTATAAAGTTGGGCTGAGCAGAAGGTGAATTTCATTGCAAAGTTTACACAGACTCTGCTGACAAGTTCGTGAAAATATGCACAGATGGCTTAAAGAATATGTCATGCATCACTGATGCATACAGTATATCCTGTATTGGAAGTGATTCTTTTCCATTGGTGGTAACCCCTCTTTTCACCTAGGAGCGCAATGAACAGCTAAAATCAGATGATATTTATATGTGGAATATGCAACATATTGTGTCCTTTTGCTCAGTGACCCGTGCACAAACCAAATGGTACCAAGACTAGAAATCAACATCAAATTGTTCAGATAAATTCCACTTAAAGAGTGGTGGCTTGGGAAAGCGCTCAGCCAGAAAACAATTCTCCCAAAATTTATTTTCTGTGGGGCCGGCCCGTGGCTCACTCGGGAGAGTGCGGTGCTGATAGCACCAAGACCCCGGGTTCGGATCCCATATACGGATGGCCGTTTGCTCACTGGCTGAGCGTGGTGCTGACAACACCAAGTCAAGGGTTAAGATCCCCTTACCGGTCATCTTTAAAAAAAAAAAAAAAAAAAAAAAAAAATTTATTTTCTGTGAAGTACAAGGGAGTATTTTAACTTTAGTTTGAAATGACCTCTGATGAAAGTACAGGAAAGGTGAGGAACCATCAACCTCTGAGCAATGGTTCTGATCCATTTTAGTGCATCCCTTTCCCTCTCTCTTGTCACCTTCCCATTTTACTCACTGAAGAGGTTCTCTTATGAGAGCTAAGAAAGCCAACCTATATAAAGTTCAGTGGAAACTGAGTGTTAGCAACTTGTGGAGGGAAATCCATAATTGAACTGAGTGATTACCTCCTAAAAATTAACCGGGGCCAACTCTGAACACTACTACAAGGGTACTTAAAATAGACTGTGGTGTTATAACACCAAGGGCAAGGGTTCAGATCCCTGTACCAGCCAGCCACCAAGCAAAAGAAAAGAATCTTAGGTTAGTCATTCACACTTTAGTGTGAATTAAAACCACTGTGTCAACTCTCACAGGAATGAGGATTTCAAGCCATAGCTCTAACTGTGAAACGGCTGTCTTTGAACCCTTTTAAGGATATTTCATGGAACAGCTAAATACAGGGAAAAGGAGAGGAACTGCCCAATGTGCATAAAGGCAGCCATAAGTCCAGTCTTGAGAAATGAGAGCCTTCAGCTGCCACTTTGAATTGCAAGTGAATTCAGATTAATTCCCAGACAATAAGTGAGAGTTACAATTTATCCTTTTAGGGATTCATTCTCAATGCTCAGAAAACAGATCAATCTCTGAGGCATGTGTTAGCCCTGCAGGATCCATTCTCACTTGACACCTAGTTGCTCCACTCCGATGCCCTTCTCCCTACCAGGTTTTATTTAAAAAGGCACAACACAAGTTGCTTGAGCCAAATGTGGCCATGAGTCCTTCAACAAATGTTCAGTGAGCACGACCCTCAGAGCAGAAAGTTGATAGCACTCCGACAATGGCTGGTCCCCCGAGGCCCTCACTTCTCTCAGCCGGAAGAACTTTGAAACTCTGAGCCAGTGGAAAATTCAGTCTGTTCCAAGCAAGAGACACAAGTGTGCTCCTAAAATGAGTACCGGCATTTGGAAATGCCCCAGGGCACTATAAATATAATCTTTCTTAGGTGAGAGTGTGTGTCAGGGAGAGAAAGAGATGGAGAGAGAGAGAGAGAGAGAGAGAGAGAGAGTGTGTGTGTGTGTGTGTGTGTGTGTGTGTGTGTGTGTGTGTGATGACAGAAAGGGAGTCAGAGCAGGCCCAGGGCCAACAAGTATCAGTGTCAAGAATGCAAGGCCAGGCGTAGAGAAGAATGTCCACCATGTGCCCAGTGACTAAATTCAGAATTTTTTACTGCTTCCTCCCCAGAGAATCGGGGGGGCAGGGGGGATTAGAGAAAAACCAAAGAAAAAAATGAGAGAGAGAGAGAGAAGCAGAGATAAACTCAGAGGGAGAGAGAGAGAAATAAGGGGAGTAAGGAACAGGAAGTGGGAACATTTCTGGACTTGGGTCAAGAGTCCCAGACTGAGATGAACCATCAGAATGAGGAGCTACTGACAATCACAGGTTCCTCTGCCAATTACAAGTGACTAGTTTTTGCATTTCGTGAATTTTGCCAGTCATCAAGTCCCATGTCCAAATGACCCCACCCCTCCCATAATGCAATGCCAAGGCTAATCCACCATCCATGGGGCATTCTGTTTCCTGCCAGACAGATGAGCTTATTGGGGTTTGTCTCACTCAGCCCCTTCTGGGTCTCGGGCACATACTGGCTAGCCTCTGTGGCAGAGGAACAGAATGAAGGGATGTGAACTGACCCTGGGGGTGGGGGTGGGTAGGAGGGTAGGAAGGTGGTGTGTGTGTGACCTTCATTCAACCAGCTGAGCTGAGCTGACCAGCCAGACTGAGGCAACATAGCCCCGGGGCAGAGGCTCTTAACCTTTTATGTGCGATGGCTCCCTTTGGCAGAATGGTAAAGCCTATGGATCCCTGCTCAGAGTAATGTTTTTAAAGCATAAAATAAAATACATAAAACTATAAAGGAAATCAATTAGATTGTTATAGTTATCAAATATTTTAATAATATGATATTTGTACCCTTTATCAATGCTTTAAAAATTAAGATCTGGTGAAGGGTCAAATAACTACCTTCCCCTCCTACACTGTTCGTAGGAGTGTAAAATGGTGCAGCCATTATGGAAAATGATATGGAGGTTCCTCAAACAACTACAGATAGATCTACCGTATGACCCAGCAATCCCACTGCTGGGTATATGCCCAAAGGAATGGAAATCATCATGTTGAAGGAATTCAACTCCCATTTTTATTGAAGCTCTATTTACAATAGCCAAGAGTTGGAACCAATCTAAATGCCCATTGTCAGATGAGCGGATAAGGAAAATGTGGTATATTTATACCGTGGAATACTACTCTGCCATAAAAAAGCATGAAATCCTGCCATTCACAGCAATGTGGATGAACTTAGAGAAAATTATGTTAAGTGAAATAAGCCAGGCACAGAAAGAGAAATACCTCATGTCCTCACTCATATGTGAGAGCTAATTAATTAATTAATTAATTAATAAGCAAATACATTTTTTTTTTAAAAGGAAACAAAAAGATACAACAATCACAGTAATACATTGAACTTTTTAAGAAAGGAGAACAGAATGAGGTTGCTGGGGATGGGATAGGGGAGAGGAAGAGCGGGAAAGAGAAGAATTGGTAAAGGGCCACAGAAATCAATTACATTGTATAATGATGAATATACTAGTTATCCTGACTTGAACCTCACGTATTATCACATACTGCATCACTGGTATTGATATTCAATGCTGTACCCCACAGACACACACAATCAATTATGTCCCAATAAAAATAAACAAACAAACAGACAGTGATGGAAGAAACAATGTTTCCAGATATCTACAACAACTATCAGGTGATGTGAAATGCTCTGAAATTTCTATGGTGACAAAGTCACAGCTGCTGCTAATACCACTGGAGTTTGTCGCCTACATTCTTAACAGGAGCAAAAGCTAGATTTTAATGAGAGGTTAGGTCGAATAAAGATGCAGTTTTTTCCCATCCAAATGTATGAATCACAGTAAAGGAAATACAGGGAAGGGGGTCACAACAACAGGAACTGTGAGAACAAAACAACATCTGCTACAAGAATAAGAGGAAAAAATGGCTGCTGTCTCTTCTCTGAACCAGGCCCTGGGCAAAGTGCTTTCCATGCATCTTTTACGCTGAGAAAGGCATCATTTGCCCACATTACAGATGAGGAAACTGAGACTTAGGGATGTGAGGGAACTTGACAAGGATCACAGCTGATGGGCAGAGCCACGAATGAAAGTCAAGGCTGTCTGACACCAGAGTCCACACTCACTGTGTCTCCCTGAGAGAAATGAAGTGAGTGGGTGTGTGTATGTGTGTAAGAGAGAGAAAAAAGAGAGCCCAGAAGTGTCATTTCCTTTTTCTCACTAACGCCAGAAGAATCGGCTAGTTTGAACAACGGTACCACCTATCTTGACTGTCCATTTCCCTCTTATAATGTTTGCTCAATCCTTTTCAGTTCAAAGACAATTCTGCTTCATTTATTCAATATAGGTTGGGTACTAACTATGTGTACTGACAATAAAAATTTAAGGACAAATACATTCCCTAACTTTTAGGAAGCTTATAGCTTATTGGAGAAAACAGGTACATTATAATATGCAGCAATTAGGAGTCAAAATATACAATAAGGAGAATTTATCGACTCACATAACGAAAAAGTCCAGAGGTAGGGTAGCCTTCAGGCATGGTTTGATCAGGGTTCCACCAGCGGTGTGCTAGAAAGTGTGTAACCACAAACAGACTCTCTTGAGAAAAGAAAGGCTTGATTTGTAGTGGCTGCCAATTTCCATGATGCAAATACTCCCACCATGGCCTACTTCAAGCTACCATCATGAAGTCACTGAAGACAGAACTGGGAAGAGAGGTACACAATCATTTCTCACTTGAGGCCATCTAGCTCCAGCCCACTAGTCCTCTCAGTTCTTCCATCCTCTGTGTGCTGGTTTTGTCCTGATGATGTATCCAGCAACTGCGACTATATGCTTTCTCGCTAGTGTCTAGTGGAAGAGAGTGAGCTTCTCTTCCACCAACCATCAAAACAAATTCCTGAGCTCTCCTGAAATAATCACTGTTTCTAAGGAATATCATTGCTAACTGGCTTAGCCTTAGGCAACCTGTTCAAATAAGTAATAGTAACTGTCTCCCAAGGCTCTTCATTTCACCTGCCAAGTGCTCTTTCTTGGGCAGAATTAGCACCAAAAATCTATCCTCTAAATGGTAAAGGATCAGCAAGACAAGAAAATAACTTATTCAGATTTGCCCATTGTTGTCCTGCACTGTCCAGATCTTCCCATCAGGTCTGAGACCTTCATCCCCAACCACCACCACCACCCCCGCCCCGAATGGCTCACTGAGTTCCTCCCCAGGCATTGCCCTGGCCAAAAGGAGCTAGCCAAAAGCTCCTCTTGGGAGGAAACTGCCACCGATGGTCAATGGGTGAGTACAAAAGCCTGTCCCCAGCTCAAGTCAGACATCTCTGAAGGGTCATCCCAGTTCCAGACTCACAAGGGGGGACCTGGTCAGGTCTCTGTTGCAGTCACATGGCAGGTGCTAGGGGTCAAATATGTCCCCCAAAAGTTCATGGACTGGTAACTTGACCCCCATTGTAACAATGTTGAGGGTGAGAACTCCAATTATGGTAATTGAAAGGTGGGCCTTTAAGAAATGATTAGATTGTAAAGACTGTGCCCTCATGAATGGGTTGATCCATCCATGGAGTAGTGGATGTGGTTCTGATGGCTTTATAAGGACGGCAAATGAGAAGGTTAGCTTTCACTCTTGCCCATGCCATTTCTCTCATGATGTGATACTCTAAGTTGCTGTAGGCCCTCACCAGATGTGTTCCCTGGACCTTGGACTTCCCAGCCTCAAAACTGTGAGAAATAAATACCCAGTTTCAGGTATTCTGTTATAAGCAACAGAAATGGACTAATACAGCAGGTTAATTTTTATCTCTGTCCCATCAGACTTCTCTCTCTTCCTTACATTGTTTCTGTGATCCTTCCCCACTAAACCTACTGCTTGCAAATCTCAGGGTCTGTTTCTATGGAATCCTATCCACATGCCCATTCCTGAATGAGTCACTGGGTGTTCTAGACAAATCAGGGCCTATCCTGAAGCTGGGGATGGGGTCAGTCACACCCATCCCATGGCTGCCCCACAGTGGGGGAGGGTTGGAATGGATCTCAAGATATTGCTGCACTGTCTGCTACACACTATAATATGCTAAGTGATGTAAAAGACATAGGAGCGATATCACAGTCCAGTGACTGATGCACTGCAGCTGCAGAGAAAGAAAAAAAGCAATCCCCAACATCCAGAAATAATCACAACTAGACCTCAATATTATTACAAGTTGGTCTGACACTCACAGCCAGACCATTTTGTTCTCCTGTTGTACATAAACAATGTCACAAAATACAAACCTCAGACAAGCTTACTATGAACCATGACAAAAATGAAACAAAACAAGGTCACTGTGCAATTTTTTGTCTATGCACAGATGAAAACAAGGTTACTGTGCCACCCATAAAATAACCATAGAATTGATAGAATTGCCTGATTTGGTGATGGTATCCAATCTAGAGCAAATCCTTGATTTCTTATACCCTCCCCAAATCACCAGACCTAAAACCCAAGTCTTATAATAGGCTCTTTCTAACACTGTTACTGAGACAGTGTCTGTATAGTGTCTGTTCTCCCTTGATCAACAAGTAATAAACCCAATTTGTTTGATTGTTAGTGTGTTGCTAGTGGTCTTTGGCTGAAGGGCACTGACGGTCCTCAGTAAGTATTTGTGCTGTGACTAACGGGGTCTGTAGAAGACTGCACTGATCTTTCAGGGGAGCCTTAACAAAGGGCCCTTGAGATGATTCTTGAAGGATGACTGTGCTTTTCAAGGAAAGCAGAGTCAGAGAGAAGTCATTCCATGCAATGGAAGCAGCATGTGCAAAGGTCAACATCACAAAAATGAAGGATAAGAAGTCCGTGTGTGGGGGATGTGGAGTGGACTGGAAGGATGCTGGGACAAAATGTGGAGATGTTTATAGGTCACACTTAATCCTGCAGGCAAAGAGGGCAGAGAAGTAAGTGACAGAGCTCTGAACTTAAAGTCTTCTTGCAAAGAGAATTAATTCCAAGAATAGTCACAACTATTTTTCTTCCTAACCCTTTTTTGAGGGGTGGAGGTGCAGAGGAACAAGGAGAGAGAGACGCTTGCTTTTATTCTATCAAAATTGCATATTTTGAGTTTTTTCGGTTTTCCTAACCTTAAGTTTAAGGCACATGCCTACCAACACTGAGCCCTTTACTCCCTGGATATGTGAATTCTGAGAAGATATCATGGCCTTCTCCAAACATTTGATAACTTGCACTTCACTGTACAGTTCCTCTTTGCTTGTCAGAATCAAGAGCAGTTTAGTTAGTCACTTCCTCTGTAATTCATAACTAAATAACTTATCATATGTTCTTCTTTAACCAAATGAGACTTCCAGATATCCTGATAGAGAATGCCAATGTCTTCCCACTTCCTCCCAGGAAAGGATTGATCGAAATCTTGGAGTTAGAGGAGGCTTGAGGCAGTCTTTGTTCTGGACTTTGGCATGGTTGTGTGTGTGTGTGTGTGTGTGTGTGTGTGTGTGTGTGTGTGACCCCCCAAGCTGACATCTTCCTTGGGAGGTTAGAAGGGATCTAGGAGCTCCCAGGAGGTACAAATCTTGAGAGCTCTCCCTCTGCATTTAAGTCTCGCTTGCATTACACAAAACCTTGCTGCCTTAATTGTCCCTACAGCTCCCAGGGAGTTCCTCTTTCCCTTTTTCCTGCTGTATGTCAAGTCCTGCCACTGAGCACTACACATTTCATATTGTCTTGTCTTGCCAGTTGGTTTTGTGAGCACTGTATAAGTGTTTGCTAATTACAGATCTTTTGCAAATAACATATATTTGTACAGTACATGATAAAGCTGAAGTAGCCTGAAATACCCCCACCATTATAAATCCTCCCTAGTGCCACCCCAGACTACCCTTATAGAGAATTTGGGGGGGAAAAAAGGGACAGAATTTTGTGCATATTTGTGAAATACATGTTTTCTACTTTTACAACATATATGTATCAATAAACTATATAAGCATTATTTTGTGCTTTTAAACATAAGTAGCATCATAATGTTGTATCATTTTATGATGTGCTTTTTTCACTCAATATTGTGTTTTGAGATCCAGCTTTGTTGTTAATATATGTGAACCTCTTAGAACAGTGCCAGTAAACACCACTTTATTAGCTATTATTATTATTATTATTATTAATGTATGAATTTAGGTCATTCCTTGTAATTACCTTATAGTAATCTATCATTTATCTTTCTACATTTTATTTATCCATCCCCCTATTGATTGATATTTAGGTTGTTTCCAATTTTTTGCAATTATAAACAGTACCCCAAAGAATACCCTTAAACATGTCCTGTTAATGTGTTCAAGAGTTGGTATTTACTTAAAAGTGGACATGCTGGGTTGTAAGAAGAATATATTTTAGGTTTTGCTAGCTATTGTCAAATTGCTCCCCCAAATATCTGTGCCATCAGCAGTGTATGAGAATTTCTATTTTTTTTTATAGTGTTGCCAACCACTGTCGATTTTTCAAATATGAGAGTGCTTCAAAAAATTCATTGAAAAATAGAATTAAAAGAGAATATAAATCTTTCCATGAACTTTTTGAAGTAACCTCATATTTGTGGGTGCAAAGTGATAACCTTGTTTTAACTTGCATTTTTCTGTTCACTAATATGTGAAATTGGATGCTTTTTTTCTACCTTTATTGCCCATTGTACACTGGGCCTTAATTTTTTCTGGGGTCACAGACTCCTTTGAGAATTTTTTTCAGAAAAATGCACATATACACACACATTGCATTTTATATACTTATCGAGGGGCTTCATAGAACCCCTAAAGACCATCCAGGAGCCCCTCAGAACAGAGACTCCCAAGTTTTTAGTGGACATAAAAACCTCCTGGGAAGTCTGTTAAAATGCAGTTCCCCAGGATCCATCTCGGGGGCCCCCGGACTCAGGGAGTCCAAGGAGCAAAGAGCTGGTTCAGGTGATAATTTTAAGAAAGACAGCCTTATGCATTCCTGGACGCCCAGTAAGAACTCTTATCTCTACTTTCCAAAACTTTCCCTTATTCCACAGCAATGACACAAGGATAAAATCATTAAGTTTGATATAAAAAAAAGTCGTAACGTGCCTTCAAACTGATGCTGTAGCTACTCTTACATCCAGGGTTACTACAGCACAGGGTTACTACACCTTGTGCCTCTCACCTCCTCAGCTGGGAGGGTCAGTGAGAAGATGAATAAACAGGGTGGCATGTGATACAAAGAAAAACCCAAGGAAAGGGAAAAAATTAGGAAATTCTAAGCTATGCAGAAAATGCTACATAAAAAGCATCGTCCTACTAAATATGAACAGCTTGTGTTTGGAAAGGCTTGTGTTTCTAATTTTATTACATGAGCAGGCTCATTTTTTTTTCCCTCTGTCAGATACTTTACAGATTCTCTTGTGAAAAGAAGGAAATAAATTTAGTTTCCTCTCAGATCCAAATTCACATAAATGACTCTGTTGTAAGATGAATAAAATTGATTGCTTCAATTACAAATAAGTTTTTTTTTTCTTTTTTGTATTTAAAAACCTAGCACTAAGGAAGCCATGAACCAGGGAATTTGCAGAACATTTTTAGAGAGGTCAAGAATCCTAGTATGATGATGGTGCACATACATATTTCCCTCTTTCTTTTTCAGGACTGCAGGTGTCGAGAGAGTTCATCCTTGTCTTTGACTCAGTCCCACGCAAATGCGTTCCCTCTGAGCTGTTCAATGACCAGCATCCTCTTGAACCTTTGGCAGAATTTGGCTCCATGAACGATGCCAGGAACAAGAATTAGGATCCAGTTCTAGGACTTTAGGATGACTCACTGGGTAACTTTGGTCCAGTAACAATAGAAAAATGACTCAGTTGCTCTGTCCGTGAGGCTGGGGCAGAGATTCTGGCTGCCTGCTTCACACAAGGGATGAAGAAGGGCCAGGCTTGTGAAGTAACAGAGGCCTTGGGAACATGCAGGGGAGGGGCAAGGAAGGGGTGCCAACACAGAGCTGGAAGACAATGCAGGAGGCAAACTGCACAGAACTGAAGGAGATCCCAGAACCTTGCCAGGGCAGCCTGGGTGTAGGGTGTTCTTGATGCAGTGGAGAAAACTGAATGAAGTCAACTTCCATCCCTTGTCTTTCTCCAGACTATCTCTTTTGGGAGCAGAGAAGGGGAGAGAAGGTGGACTGGTCAGTACAGGGATCAAACCCTGGACCTTGGTGTTATCAGCACCACACTCTAACCAACTAAGCTAACCAGCCAGCCCTGAGACTATCTTTCTACTTTCATGGGTTACTTGTGGATTCAGAATGAAACTGGTGGCCAGTAGGCTTTCAGAAACTTTCTGATGCTCATTATCTTGTTCATTTGGCCACACAGGACTTCTCACATTTTAGATTTTCAGATTTTAGACTGTATGTTTAGTAATGGCAGGAAAGAACATATGATTGACATATAGATATACGTGTGTGTGTGTGCCTTGTAAAATTTCTGGCACTCAATGTAAGTACTTTTTGTATTGAATGAATGAATTGCTACAAACAGAGAAAAACAACATACACACACGCAAATAAATTAGCAGTTTTACAGGATTCAAGTCACAAAGAGCATTTGGGCAGTGGGGGTACTTCTGCCACCACCTTCATTCCTGCCTCTATTATTTAGGATATAGACACAATTGCAGTAACAAAGATGGAGTAACCATAACCTAAACAAAACAGAAGTTTATTTCTCTCTCATGTAACATGGCTGCTCCATCAAGTCACAAACCCAAGTTCCTTCCACCTTTCTTCATCTGCATGGTCCATGTAGCTCACCACCACTCTATCTGCATCCCAGCTGATAGAACAGGGAAAGGAAAGAGAGCACATATTCCCTTTCAAGGCTGCATCTCTTCTCTTCACAGACTTTTGGCCAGGACTGAGTCACAGGACCACATCTAGCTGCAAGGGAGTCTGGGAAACATAGTCTTTATTCTGAGTAGCCGTAGGTCCAACTGAAAACTAGGGTTTTCAAACAAAAAAGAAGGAAGAAACAAATATTGAGACAACTAGCTATCTCTGCCACACTGTCTAACATAAAAAATAAAAATAAATAAAAATGTGGATTTCCCAGAATCAGTAGAAAAATTCCCAGTGGACTCAGAAGTAGTTGGTACTTAGCTGGTCTCACAAGTATACCAATCTACTATACAGATGTTCATTCTGGAAAAAGACAGTGCTCAACTTCTTATATTTACCTTTTAAACAACTTGCACTTTCTTTTTTTTTTTTTTAAAAGATGACCGATAAGGGGATCTTAACCCTTGACTTGGTATTGTCAGCACCACACTCACCCAGTGAGCAACCGGCCATCCCTATATGGAATCCAAACCTGTGGCCTTGGTGTTATCAGCACCACACTCTCCCGAGTGAGCCACGGGCCGGCCTAAACAACTTGCACTTTCATACACTGATCTCTGATATACTTAGATCTTCTTTCCTACACCAGATTTAGGTTTTCATACTGCAGGAAAAATTTTGGTTTTTGACCTATATGTGAATAAATGCCCACTTTGATTACAATACATACAAGGCTAGAAGATGAATGTATTAATATGAAATCAGGGATCTGCCTGCATTCAGCTTGGGAAATATGAATAGAAAGCCAATGAGTCTTCCCAGAGTGGGAGAGGTTATGAATGATCAGATAACCTAACAGTGATAATAATTAAAGCAACCATAAAGTAGTAAAGTATGGAGGACTTACTTTGCGCCAAACACTTTACCTGCATAATTCTATTAGGAATGTTAAAAAAAAATGGAGGAAGTGACCCAGGCTCTCCCAAACCAGGGCAGTAGGGGGACCAAGTGCCTCAGCCACACCACAACACCCCCCACCCCCCACCCCCAGCACCAGCAACCAGCCAGCAATGACCACCGAGCCACTGCAGTTAGTGTCCCAGGCTCCAGAGCTGGGGCAGTGGAGGGGTGAGGGCTTCAGCCACACCCCTTGGACATCTGCACCCAGCCCAGCAATGACCAAGTCACCACTGGAAGCCCCCTGGTCTCCCCTGTAGGAATGAGGGGGGTGCCACAGGCCTCAACCCCACCCCTCCTCCTTCCTCCTTTTCCCACCCTATTTCCTTCCCCTTTCCCTTCTCCCTTTCCCCCTCAACTGCTCTGCAACATTATAGAATTTTTTTTTAAATAGTAATATTAATAAATAAATAATTATTAATTTATTATAATAAATATAATAACGGTTAAAAAAAATGGAGGAGGGATATCCTATTACTATCCCCATTCACAGCTGAGGAAACTGGGCTTTGGAAAAAGTTAAGTAATTTGCCCAAGACTGCACATTTACCAAGTGGCAAAGCCGAGACTTTAACTCAAGAATCTGATTCTAGCATTTGAACCTGAAACCACTGGCATATATTGACATGCTGTTGGAACGGAGGACTGTGAGGAAGCCCCCTGCACCCTTCCCGCCCACCATCACATGCATAGACCCAGTCCTGCTGTTCACCGTATCCAAGAGTATTGGCGTGGGAGACCTAAGCAAAAGCATAAAGGTTTCAGCCGTCAGTAGTTAAGAAGTGATCTTAGAAAATGCATTTAAAGTCTCCCCATAGCTTTTGTACAATGAAGAAATTCAAAAATTCTTTAAATGTACTCAAATATAGTTCTGTTTGATGACAATTTGATGATGATTAATGTTCACAAAATCTAAACTACTCCAGTTGTCAGATTTACAAATTACTCTTTTATAGTATTTAATGCTATTATAACTCATCACATAATAATTTAAGTCTACCTCGCCAGCAGAAAGTGGACTGCAGGAAGGTATGTTTGGCTTTAGTCCCAAATTAGAAACAGAATAGGTGACCAATAATTATTTTTTAAGCAAATCAATGTTTTCCTTCAACATATCCCTCTAGAATTATTTGCAACCTATTAGAAATGCTTAATATAAATAATCATAGTATTAGATGTTGCTGTGCTTCAAAATTTGATACTAAGAACTTGCACTATAAAAAGTTTTGCTTAATCCATGTTAACTTATCACAGGAATTTAATATCCCACTGACTTGTGTTCCCTGTGGGATTTCATTTCTATTAATAAGCTTGTTTACTGGACTACCCTGTGCCCCCAACATTTTGTGTGGTTGGTTTTAAATTTGACACCAGTGGCCATGAAGGAGTCAAGTCATTAAGATCTCAATGCTTCAGAACATGGTAATTAAGATCCAAGTAAAATGACCCCAGGACACATCCACCCTTAATAAATCCATTCTTGAAAAGAAATCCCTTCTCCCTGAGAGTTAATAAATAAATAAACTTAACAGAGAAGTATAATTAATATAACATGGAATCTAAAAATATATGGCATCTTCTCCCCAGAAATTCCAGGTGAAAACTTCAGGACTCTTTTTATCCTAAAATTCTGACTCTTCTTCACATAGGCAGACAAGATTTCTGCTCAATTTACACAGATGCTTAATGGGCCAAATGCCTGTTGAAAACCAAAACGACTTTTACCTCCTCAGGGTTTTTTTTTAATGGTTGCTTTCTCAAATTCATGTTTGTTTCATTGCTTCCTTTTTTGAGCAAGCCCTCTCTTCACACTTATCTCTCGATCCAGTCTTTTAGCGGCATGATTGTAAAGAACTAAGAATTTTCCAAAGTGAGAACTGGCCTAGGGCTTACATACCTCGCTACCTTTTATATCTGGTGGGAGCCATTGGTCTCAAGAGGATAACAGCACACAGGGTCTTTTCTAAGGATGCATGGAGGGCTCCTCACAGAACTGAATGTTCACTGGAAGAAGATACACAGATCGGCTAGCTGGTTTTCTTCCAGGAACTTTCCTCCCCGCCCCAACTTTTTATTTTGAAAATTTTCAAACATACAGAAAGTTGAAAGTAGAGTTCAATGAACATCCATCAACCTTTCATATAGATTAAAAGTTGTTAACATTTTTCATGTTTCAAAGAACACTTGCTATCTCTTTATATATCTGTATCTATAGATTTATATAGATGTGCACATTTATCTATTTTTTATGGAACTATTTGAAAGTAAGTTGCAGAATCACAACACTGCACCCCTAAGTACTTGCTCTTACATGTCCTAAAACTCCAATGATGTTTTCCTACATAGCCACAATATCATTGTCATATCATATCCTAGAAATTTACCATTGATTCAACATTATTTAATATTACAATCTGTAATCATATTTCCCCCATTGTCCCATAATGTGTTGTATAATTGTTCTTTGTAGGGGCAGGGAGGGTTATCCACAGTTATTCAAGGTTCATGCATTGCATTTACATATCATGTATGTTTAATCTATTTTAATCTAATTCTACCTACCTCCAGCCCTGCTTTTTTTGTTTTGCATTGTTTTTCAAGTTTTCTAAAGAGTCCAGGATAGTTGTCTTATAGGATCTGCCATATTCTGGGATTATCAGACTGTTTCCTTGTGATTCAATTCTTCTGAAGCCATTTTGGCAAGAATGATTCATTGGGATGCTGTTCTCATGAACTTGGACCAAACTTGAGAACAAGGATTTTTCGAAGCCTGAGTGATCATATTCAAAGGAATCAGGGGAAAAAGTCATTTTTTAAAATGGAAATTTAGTGGGCTGGCCCGTGGCTCACTCGGGAGAGTGTGGTGCTGATAATACCTAAGGCCACGGGTTCGGATCCCATATAGGGATGGCCGGTTAGCTCACTGGGTGAGCTTGGTGCTGACAACACCAAGTCAAGGGTTAAGATCCCCTTACCGGTCAACTTTTTAAAAAATAAAATAAAATAAAATAAAATGGAAATTTAGTATATACTGCTTTTAATGGAAGGATGAGGTATCCAAAGCAAAATGAAAAAATGAAGTGCCCAAGATTATTTACAACTTGTGTATGTTTGAAAGGGGCCCTTGTTATGTCAAATCTAACAACCTTTGTTGAATCATCAGAACTGAGATTTGGACAGGGTCAGCCTCTGGCCTTGCATAGTGGATAATTACTAACTCGGTGCAATTTCAGCAATGCAGGAGGACACTCTTCCCTACTCAGCTACACTGCCTGTATTGTGTGAGCAATGGCTCCCATCCACAATTATTAATAATCAGAGCTATTCTCTAATGAATATCTACTTGTCAGGCCTTGTGCTTACTGTTTTATTGATCTATTTCTTACCACAACCTCATGAGGTAAACAGTATTCCCATTTTGTAGGTGGGAAATGGGGGCTTAGCAATGTAACTTCCCCAAGAACCCAAGCAGCTAACTTGAGATTTGAACCAAAATCTGCCTCGATAACTGAAGTTTCTTGATTCCGTGCTCCATGTGGTTCTCTATTTCCTAGTCTCACCTCATGCCCCAAATGTCTTTCTCTTTTCTCTCTAGACTGCACATTGCCCTGGACATCTCAGAGCCCCACTCTAGGCCAATAGGTCCTTCTAGAAATTATAACCATTATTACTTATGCCATGTCTACTTTGTGCCAGGCACCTTGTTGAATGCTCTACTCCCCAGATCTCATTTACTCTTCCCAGGACCCACATGAGAAAGGAGTGCATTAATAATGTCCTGTGGCCACTCGGCTAGTAAGTGGCACAGTAAGAATCTGAACCAGATCTGACTTCAAGTCTGAGCTCCTAACCAAGATACTTTTCAGTCAGGCCATAGGAACAATATGGCAGCCCCAGTCAACACAGTGGCCAGACTCTGACTAGTAGTAACAAAGGCCAAAACATTAACTGATGAGGTTCTGAACTCCTCTGCCTCATGCTGCCAGGAGCACAACCCCAAAAGAGACTGCCCAGACATCCCCCTAATGGGCCATTGACTCTTCCCTTCCTGTGAGTAAATCACTGCACAGAACTCCTCCCTCTCAGAGAAGGTGTTGGTCCTCCTGTATTCAGAAAGAACCAGGAGCAAGACACCACTCAGAGGAAGAACATACACGCTGTCTATTATTCCTTCTGCACAAATGTCGGGCCTTAAAAACTAACGCCACCTTAAGTGACATTACAAGTGGCGCCATTATGGGCCCACAAGGGCATATTAATGTGGCAGCCTAAGACAGCGCTGGGAGGAAGTAGGGTCGGGGTGTCTGCGGGAACCTTGCCTTAGCCCTTAGTGGCCAAATACGTGCTTCTGCACTTGTGAACACTGCGTGGTTGCAATAGCTAGGCACTGAGACAGGATGCATGCCCTTGACCTTTAAGCTGATAGGATTATGTAAAAAACCTCCCTTCCCCATTTGCCTTTAAAAGCAAGTGCTTGTGTGATAATAAACGGAACTGCTCGACAGAACCCCCGCCACATCTGAGTGTCCTTTAACCGGGCTGGTTGGGGCTGGCGGCTGTGCTCACCTCTCTTCATGGCTCTCTTCCCCTGTCTCCTTCCAATGGGGACCAGAGGGAAAGAGGAATCCGGGCCATCCACTTGCCCACCAAAAAGAACAAGGCTAGGGCTGTTCGGGTCAGCCGGCGGCGGACCCGACACACAAACTCTTTTAAAAGATTGAGTTTAATGAAAGGAGATGTACATCCAAAATATACACTCTTTTCTCTTCAAACCCCAGCCCTCCCACGCTGCTCGACCCTTCGTTTGAGTCCTTAATTGTATTCCCGATTGCCTTCTCGTGCATTTCACTCAATTATGCCCCACCTGGATTATTCCTGTGAACACACAGTAATTTGCCCATCTCTAAAATATAAACCTCCTGTCTCTTCCACACATCCTGTTCCAGTCTCCACCTTGTTTTCTGCTCCTTGTCAAAGCAAATAGTTGTCTCTATTTACTGCCTCCATTCTCTTTAATTTTTTTTTAAAAATTGTTTTTCTCTTACCCTTTTCTCTGCAAACAGATTTTCACTTTAAACAAATATCATATATTCTCTCTTCAGTCTGCTTTAGCCAAGTTTTCTTCCCTATCAGCCCATGAAGACTGGTCTCATTGAGGTTACTAATGGCCCTCATGTTTCCCAAACCTAAGGCTCACTCCCCTAGGTTGTTGTCTCTTAGACCATCTGCAGCGTTGAACAAAGGTGAGCATTAGCTCCTCTGCAAGTTCGCCATGATGCTCCTTTCTCCTGTCCTGCCTTCTACTTTTCTGCCTCCTTCTCCTTCACCTTTACTGTATCTGTCTTCTCTTCTTTTTCTCCAAATATTGAGAAAAAGAAGAGTGAGGCAGGAAAGGAGGGAAAACAAATGCAATGGTGCATTACTGAGCTTGTTTCCTCTTGGCATGGAACATGACTGATTGTGCCATCTCCCAGGACCTTCTTCCAAGGGGCCACATGAATGATCACATCTCAGGGCTGGCTGTCCAAGGAGAAGAAGATGGAAGGGTTTATCAATAGGCTCCCACTCCTCATTGGTCAAAGGTTTACTTCATGGGGTGTTAATATCACCTCACTTCCCAGATGTTTCAACATAGACAATGAGCAGGTCTCTTTCATAAGTGAGGAATCACCAAGATAGAAAATGATAGACACATGTGAAACAGGACTTTATCAGGTGGCACCCACAGAAAGTAAGTAGGAGCCAACACAGCCAGCAACAGGGGCAGAACAAATATACAAGGGGCCTGAGTCAGGTGAGTCTCAGAGCACCTGGAGTAGCTCATAAGAGGTGTCTTATACAACATCCCTGTCCTCTCTGCACAACTCCAGAGGTGCCTTCCTGACAGTTCACATGAATGTCTAACAGGCATGTTAAGCTTACCATGGCCATAAGGGAACTTTTCTTCCACTTCCTTAGCTAAAAATTGAAGAGCTACCATTGACTGGTTCCTCTTGTTTCCTCGCCCCATTCATTGATCAGTTCGTGCTGTTGGCTCCAGCTACAAAATTTATCCCAAATCCATCTGCTTCTCTCCATCTACACTACAACCACCTAACTCCATCCACCACCATATCTCCAGTGGACTCTTTTTGACTTAACTGGCCCTTCTGCTCTTTACTCTTCCACAATACAATCTCCACACAGCTGCACCCAGAGTGATCCTTTTTTCCCCCCACCATTTCACTATTTAAAATATTCAAACATAAACAAAAGTAGAAATAACAGTTTATCAAACCCCATATACCTACCATTAACAAATATAGCCAATTCTATTTCATCTCTACCTCTAATTTTGAGATAAATCTCAGATATCATATCAATTGGTCTGTAAATGCTACGATTTTGCATAAGTCTGCACCTCATAAAGATAGGAACTAAAAAAAAAAAAATCAAGGAAAAGATCGATAAAAATTGCAAACAATTTTTAAAAAGCCATAACCACATAACATTACAGAGTGGTTATATTAGTCCATTTTGTGTTGCTATAACAAAATACGTGCAACTGGGTAATTTACAAAGAAAATGAAGAATATTTGCTTACAGTTTCTAAGGCTGGGAAGTCCAAAGTCCATCTGGTGGTGGTGACAGTGACCCAGGGGTCTCACATTGCAAGATGGTGGAAGCAGAGAGCAGAGAGAAAGAGACAGACTCTCCTCTTCTTTTTAAAGCCCTCAGAACCAAGCCCCTGGCCACGATTTTTAATCCATTCACTACTACACGGTCCTACAATCCAATCACTTCCAAAAGGCTCCACCTTTCAGTTACCATAATAGGAGTTCCCACCCTCTTAACCATCACAGTGGGGGCTAAGTTTCTAATACATAAAACTTGGGGGACATAATTCAAGCCTCAGGGAGTTTGGGGGCCATAATTCAATCCACTACAGTGGTCTTTTTAAAAAGTAAAGCAGGTCATTTCACTTCTTTGCTGAACGTCTTCCAGTGGCTTCCCACTGAGCTTTAAATGAAGCCAAACTCCTTAAGACCTGACCCCACACAGCCCCTGCTTATGTCTCTGGTCCATTCCCAGCCAGTATCCCCTTGTCTACTGCACACCAGCCACACTGGCCTTCCTTCTGTTCTTCAGATGCTCTAAGCTCATTCCTCCTTGGGAGCCCTCACTCTAACTGTTCTCTCTGCCTACAACACTTATCCCTGTCATGTTCTTGTGCTTGGCTCCTTCTTGTCACTCAGATCTCAGCTTACATGAGGACAACTCTTATCACCTGTCTCAAGTAGCCAGCCAGCCATTACCACACTATCCCATTCTAATTCTTTCCATAGCCCTCTGCTCATGTCATTTCCAGTGTGTCCTGGACAGGTTTACATTTATTGCCAGCATGACTATTAATCCATTCTCATCCACTCTTCAAAAGTGGGCAAAAAATTTTATGGTCACTCTACTTATAAGAATCTTATTTTTGTTTGTCTGACTTTCATGCTTATTGCCTATCTCCTCCTATGGGAATATGAACTCTTTGGAGGTTTCTCATCGGACTAGTTTTTCACTATATTCATGGGGTTTGGCTCATAGAAGATGCTTGATAGATATATGTGGAAGGAAGGAAGAAACGGGAGGGATGAAGGGAGGAAGTTAGGACTTAGGGAGGGAGGGAGGAAGGAAGGAAAGAAGAAAGGAAAGAACGGAGGTCTCTTCGGTGCCTGGTTTGGATCATCATTTGCATTTACACTAGGTTTCCATAATCTTCCATAAAAATTTCTGTTTTGCTTAATATAAATGAAATGGTTTCCTGTGACTTATAACCAAGCAATTCCTGACAGATGCTGATTTCTTTCAATAAATCATTCCTTTTCCTCTCCATATCATATTTTATTTACGCGAATTGTTTTCTTGAATAAGAAAAAAATATATATTATCAGCACAATACTTCAAAAACAAGCAAAATCAAAAAAAAAAGTTTTCCTTTGCTATAAGCCATTGATAAATCTGGAAATGCAAACAAATAAATCCAAATAAAAGGTAATAATTTCTGCTCCACAATCTGCAATAAATATTAGTGACACTAGCAATAAAGCTTCCGGTCTTGATCATGCATAGACCCATTTTCACAAAAAACATTTCAGTGGAAGATATAAGTACATGGTCAAAACATCAGTAATCCCTTGAAATAAAACCTAGATTTTTTTTTAATTAAAGCATGTGTATTGCCATGGCCTTGAGGTCATTCCATTTCAGGAAATTCATGTTTTAAATAGTCATAGTCAATAAGAGCCATTCTGTAAGAAAAAGAATGGTTGGGGTAATCATTCAAACAGAACAATCCAAAATTCAAACTTTGTTTTGTTTTGTTTTGAATGGGGAATGGTGGGGGCTGGGAATTGTCTCTGAACTTCAGATAATACATAAAGACAGGAATGTCGATTCATAGCACACAATATTGAGAAAAACTGATAAGTTCACTCCCCCAAGTAATGGTAACAGTCTTCGAACAAAGAATGAGGTACCAATTATGGAAGGAAATGAAGAAGTTTTACTGAAGAAATGTGCTCCATACCACTTCTTCTCCAACCTCAGAGCTACTCTCTTTTTTCAACCTGTGATCTTATGATACGTATATTTTGGTTTTCATCCACAGTTCCTGGCTTGCTCCAACCTTCTCTTGCCTTCTGTCTTGGAGCTATAAAGAAATTCTCTGACCTACCTTTTCCGCTTGTAGGTGATAAGACCCTCATTTCAGAAGGGTCCCTGTCCCATACCCAGGAGGGACAAATGCTTTGCAAAGGCCAAGAAGGACCTGAACAATTGGGCCTTGCTGGATTCCCCCACCTCATCTGTTAGTGTTAAATTGTACCCTTTTTGTCCAATCACAGTTCTACACAGTTGTCCATGATTCAATCATGCCTACATGAGGAAGCCTCCATTAAAACTCAAGAGCACAGGATTTAGAAAGCTTCCGGATAGCTGAACACATGGATGTTCCGGAAGGGTGGCATGCCCGGGGAGGGCCTGGAAGCGCCACACCCCTTCCCCATACCTGACCTTGTGCATCTCTTTATCTGTATCCTTTGTAATAAACCAGCAACCGTAAGTATGTGTTTCCATGAGTTCTATGAGCCACTCTAGCAAACTAACTGAACTGAGGGAGGGGGTTGTGGGAACCCTGATTTATCGCTGGATGGTCAGAAGTTCCAGAGCCCTGGGCTTGAGACTGGCATCTGAAGTGGGGGCAGTCTTGGGGACTGAGCCCTCAACCTGTGGGATCTAACACTATTTCCAGGTAGATAGGGTCAGAATTGAATTGGAAAGCACACAGCTGGTGTCTGCTGGAGAACTGGTGGCTTGCTCGCCAGTGGGGTGAAATCCCCACACAGAAGTCAGTCTTCTGTGATGATAGTGAATGTTGCTGATTAAGAGTATAGGAAAAGTACTTTGCTTTTGTGTGTGTTTTTTGCTACACAACCCAAAAGGAAAGATGAGTTTTAACAACCAAGAGAAAAGCAGAGGGCCTCAGTACCAGACACATATCACACTCTCTTTTAGGTAGCCCACTCCCATGTAGTACAAGTGCCATTTCTGTAAGGAAGGCACTATAAATTAATTCATCCTCATCCCATGAAAATGCATTGCTCTGAACTGTGCTAGCATTTGGGTATACAGCAATGAGTAAAACAGACAAAATCTCTGCCTTTGTGGGACTTAAAATCTTGCCAATCTTGTGGAGCCCTCAGAAATAACATTGCCCAAATAACAGCCTATGTCATTTTTCTGTCAAGGAGGCGGCATTGCATTTGCCCTACAGTCAAAGGCCTAGTTCAATTCCTAGCTTTACAACTTAGTATCTGTGTGATCTCAGGCTAGTTACTTAATCTCCTTGTGCCTCAGTTTTGCAACCGCAAAACTGGTTTTCACCGTCTCACTTCTTTGTACTAGCATGTTGTTTTGCAGGAAACCTACTGAGTACACATAGGGAGGAAGGTTGTGACCTTGAGTACTACAGGAACAAAGTTCCCCACCAGCAGAACCAACAGCTTGGAAATTTAACTGCAGGAGCCAATTCTGAAGCAAGAGGTCCTACAATAAGGAAGATCCAGTGCACTGACCAAACTCTGCCAATCGAAACTTCCTTGTTCCCCAAACCCTTAAAACATGCCCAGACCCTAGACTGGGGAGACAGATTTGAGCCTTGCCTCCCATCTCCCTGCCAGGTGACCTCACAATAAAGACTTTTCTTTTCTTAAAAGTCAGTGCCATAGTATGGGCTACTATGTGCATCAGGCAGCAAGCCCTCACTCGGTAACAATTTCCTCTTCTGTAAAACTGGGATAATATTACCCTACCTCATAGGGCTGTTGGGAGGATTAAATGAGATAAACAGTGTAAAGCAGTTAGATTAGGGCCTGACATAGATTAAGCAATATAAAGAGTTTGCCATTTTTATTATTATTATTACAGCAAACCATCGGATTGACTGAAAAGCCTTGTAATTGGAACAGTTAATTAATGAATGTTATGCCCCCAAATATCTTTCAACAGTTTTCAGTAGCCAGGCCCTTTTTTCCCCCAGACAGGAATTATGATGTTTCTTATCTGGAGAAACTGAATAACTCCAGAGAAAAGACCTTCATAGAGTGGAATTTGGAAGTTTCCCAGCATTGGAGCAAACTCCCTGCTAATCATCCTAAAACAACTACCCTGAGAGAGTAAGCCTTGCCAGGTATGAAGCATTCCCACTCTACTTTCTAGCAGCTCATGCTTTATTATGAATGAAGAGCTAAGGGTAATTGAAGCTTTGATCATAGAGACACCAAGAAAAACAAACAGATAGTGGCATCTCATAGGAAACAAAGAAAATATAGGTAAACTGAAGAGAGAGTGAAGCCCCTGAAAGATTAAGGAAGATCTTGCATATATAAAACAAGATTAGGGGCCGGCCCGTGGCTCACTCGGGAGAGTGCGGTGCTGATAACACCAAGGCCCCGGGTTCGGATCCCATATACGGATGGCCGGTTCGCTCACTGGCTGAGCGTGGTGCTGACAACACCAAGTCAAGGGTTAAGATCCCCTTACCGGTCATCTTTTAAAAAAATAAATAAAATAAAATAAAACAAAATTAAAGGGGCTGGCTGGTTAACTCAGTTGGTTAGAGCATGGTGTTAATAAGACCAAAGTCCAGGGGTTGATCTCTGTACTAGCCAGCCACCCCCAAAATAATAATAATAATAATAATTTTTAAAAAGAAGTTTAAAATTCTATGAAAAAAAGAAGAACAGAGAAAAAGAAATAGGTCTTTAAAAAATTAAAGACAAAATTGCTACAATTGAAAATTCAATAAACAGTTGGGAGATAAAGTAAAAAAGTATATATCAGTCAATCCTGTCCCCCTCCCTCAACACCAGGCTGTGCTATGAATTTTCCAAAGAGGCGAGAGTCATGTGTCTGTCAGAACACCTATTGGTTTACAGTCTTGTCACCATAGCCAAGGAAATTGTCAATTTATTTGAATGGTCCTTGTCAACATTGATCTGAGAACATGCAGCATGAAATAATAATAATTAGTATTAAATTGGTGATGATAATTAAATATATATACCAACTGACATATAAAACAAATGATAAAAATGGATAATATGAGAGAAAAAATGTAATATATAAAGGATCAATCCAAGATTTCAAATATCTGATAGAAGTCCCAAAAGAGAAAGCAAAGAGGATAAAATAATCAAATAGAAAACTCAAGAAGTTTTTCCAGACTTTGAAGAACATGAATCCTCAGACTGAGAGAATTTAGTATGAAAGAAAAAAAAAAAAACTACACCAAAAAACAGCACCAGACCCACCTAGGGACCTGAGGTATGGAGCTAGGGACCTGAGATATGGAGCTGGGGACTAGACCCCCCCCACACACACACCCACAACCAGGCACACTGCCAGTGCCTCAGGGCCTGCCCGGGGACCTGAGGCATAGAGCTGGGGACTGGACCCCCCCCCACAACCAGGCACACTGCCAGTACCAAGGAACATGCCAAAAACATCACCTCCATGTCTGTGCCCCCCCACAGCCACCACAGTAACTACTGCTGCTGCAAAAGTGGCTAGATGTCACAACCACCACATAGATGGTCCACGAGCCACTGGAGTGCATTGACACAAGGAGAGTCACCAGCAGAGACCAAAGAAATGAAGAGGATGTCTCTCTCTACAAAGCCCATTCCAGAGTGACAGAAGAAGCATCAGCTCTATGATAATATTGGGGGACCTGATCACACCTCTCAGCATTGGACAGATTATCTAAGCAACAAATCAAAGAGTAACCATTACTGTTTCAGAGGGAGAGAAGAAACCTAGGGTCATCAGTGCTGGGAGTGGGGAGGGAGAAACTAGACAAGGAGCATAAAAAATAAATACAATTTGTAACAATATATATACTAGTAGTATTGATTTGATCAACATATGTCAACACTAAACCCCCAAAATATGTATAATCAATTATGAATCAATAAAAAATTTTTTTAAAAAAATAGCACCAGAAAACCAAACATTAAGAGAAGAAATATAATCCCTACTTCATACCATACATCAAAATTACTGCCAGTTAGATTAAAGACTTAAATGTGAAAGTCAAAACTTAAAATATTTTAGAAAAGAATATAGCATACTTTCTTTATGTCCTTGGGATAGAGAACTATTTTTAAATAAGACATCAAATGCACAAGTGTTCCAATTATAAGTGTGACGCATTTGACTACGTTAAGTTTAAAACTTCCATTTCATCAAAGGAAACTGTATCAGAGACTTCCTAATTGTCCATTCATTCTTTTGTCCTTTCCTCCTGCACTCACAGTTAGACTGCATTTCTCAGCTTTGCCTGCAACATGGATGTAGTCATGTGACTGCATACTGGCCAATGAAATGCATTTCTTGGGGACAAGATACTCTCCATCACTTTAAAGGTACCAGTATATGGCTAAAGTGTTTTGAGTATTTCTCAGTGTTCAGGACATATTTATGAAGCACTGGCCTTGAGCTCAGCCTGGAAGTAGGTAAACAGAGAAGCAGTCCTCCTTTGTGGTTAAGGACACCACTCTAAGCCTTTCAGCATTACCAGCTACTAGCTGTGTGATCTTAGGCAAGTTTCTTCACTCTCTGTGCCTCATTTTCCTCATCTAGAACATGTGGGACATAACAGGGCCTACCACATGCAGGTATTATAAATTTTCAGTGATATATACTAAGTGTTCAAACATCTTGACATTTATTACATTTTTAAAAGGATTTAATCCACAACATGAGGCCAAAATGGGAGGAAATGAGTAATAAGTACACAAAGATGACTTTTTCACAGTCTAGTGAAGTACCTGACACACAATAGTTGCTCAGTAACATTTTTGAATGAAAAATGAATGAACACGAAAGTAATAGTGAGAAACGATGCAAGCTGGAGGAATCAGAACAGACGTGAGTCCCTCGGTGCTATTCAGCAATTATTTTCAGCATTTCTCAGCCCCAGTTCACATTACAGTCACCTGAAGAACTTTTTTAAAACACCAGTGGCTGAACTCCATCCCAGATGAATTAAATCAGAAGCTCTGGGAAGCAAGCATTACCACTTTTTTGTGTGTGAAATACACAAAAGGTGACTGTATAGTGCTTTACTTCATTATGATTTGATTCCTTTCTTGTCCTGCACAGGAACAGTTCCAAAACTTGCTTCTTTCTTCCGGCCCCCAACTCCACTACGGAGTTCTCACGTTCTCATCCGATGGTTATTCTCCATCTTCTCTCCCCTACCTCACATTTCACTGTCCTCTCCTCTGCTTTCTATTTCAGGAGAACATGGGTATCCACAGATTCATTCACTAGCTCCATTCTCATCTACAACCAGTTTTGCCATTATTGTATTGTCGCTATCAATTTGATGATGGGGCTGTCTGCTCTCCAGCTAGACAGTGATGTCCCCGGGGGCAGGGTCCGTCCATCTTTGCAGTCTAACTGTGCAGAGGGTGGTGATATACTCTCTCAGGGGTCAGAGGGAAAAAGCCAATGCCTAGCACAGGGCAGGCACTTTGTCACTGAATGGGTAGGTAGGAACTTTACCTGGACCTTCAAGGACCAGTCAGAATCAAAAAAGGAAGAGGGGGCATTTTATAAGAGGCTTAGGAATTAAAAACTAAGATATGGAACTAAGAATAGCCATATTTAACTGTTCCTAGAACTTTCTAGAAATGGTCATCATTCAACTTCAACAACACATATGCATTACTTCTACTTCACACCAAAATTCCCATGGTCGCAAATAAAATATGACTTTTGAAGGTGCTTTGTCAAGTGTAAAAGGTAACACAAATGAAAGAGTGCTGCTAAGAAAAAAAAGAGCTCACTAAAGAGAGAGAGTTAAATCCACAAATACCATTTTATTGTCAACCAGGAGATGTAACTGCAACTCCCTTGGCAATTCACTCACACTTTCTTCTTCCTCAGTGTCTACATCTGTAAAATAGAGATAATAATAATACATCCCTCACAAGATTGTTGTGACAATTAAATGGGTTAATAAATATGAAGAGCTGAGAGTAATGTCTGGCATATAGAAAGCACTATAAATTGTTTCTTAAATATTATCATTTTCAAAATATTAATGCTTGCAGCCCTCAATCAAGAAAGGAAAAGGAAAAGGAATTGGGAGTAGAGGGGGATGACAACATACTAGGCACCATGCACTTTTCAGAGGCCATGTGATTTGAACCCTCCATACAAAACTATGAGGTAGGTAACACTGTGCTCATTCTATAGATAAGAACATAGAGGCTAAACCATATGGCTAGTGCGTGCACTTCTGTTATGTTTTTATTCTACAAGGCACTACAACTGCTCTTCCTTTCAGAGAAGGATTCCCTGTTTTCTAAAACCATTAATGTTATGGGTGAAATTTCATTATAATGTGCTAAAGATCATTAAAGCTGTTTATTCTTGCTAAATGGCACTGTAATCAAACTCTTAAGGGGTACAGAAACTCAAAGACTACTATTATATCACTCTTCTGCTCCCTCATTGTCAGAGAAACTGATCTTAAATCTTTTAACCTTTCCCCATACGGGCAGCCTTTAATCACTGCCCTTTCCTTCCATAGTCCTGAACCTCAGAGGGGTCTTAGAGAAGTTGCCTTACGTGGACCCATTATCCTATGTCCTACCTTCTCTCCCTGTTTCTTTTTGGCAACCCTGGTTAATATAACCAGAGATTTGTCCAATTTTGTTAGTTTTCTCAAAGAAGCAACTTACTATTATTGACAACTTTTATTTTATTTTTGTTTTCTATTTTATTGATGGCCACTTTTTTAATTATTGTGATATAATTTTCATATAGTAAATTTTACCATTTTTAGTGAACAGTTCTATGATTTTTGTCAGATGCACACAATCATGTAACCACTATCATGAAGATATATAGCATTTCAATTATCCCAAAAAGTTCTCTGGCTCTTTGTTGTCAACTCTTTCCCTCAACCTCCAGCTGCTGGCAACCACCACCTGTTTTCTGTCCCTCCAGTTTTGCCTTTTCTAGAATATCATATACAAGTAAATGGAATCATGTGGTATTCTGGATTCTTGCACTTAGCACAATGCATTTGAGATTCATCCATATTGTTGCATGTATCCGAAGTGAGATTTTAGGGCCAGCCCATGGCTCACTTGGGAGAGTGTGGTGCTGATAACACCAAGTCAAAGGTTAATATCCCCTTACCGATCATCTTTTTAAAAAAAAAAAAAAAAAGAAGTGAGTATCTTTTTTATTGCTCAGCGGAGTTCCATTGTTTGGATGAACTACAGTTTGTTTATCCATTCACCAATCAAAGGATACAGGGGTTGTTTCCAGTTTTGGATGCTCATGAATAAAGCTTCTGTAAACATTTGCATACAGATTTTTATGTAAGCATAAGTTTTCAATTAATTTAGGTAAACAACTAAAAGTGGCATTACTTGGTCATATAGTAAATACATTTTTACTTTATAAAAAATTTCCAGAATGTTTTCCAAAGTGGGTATACCATTTTATGTTCCAACCAGCGATAGATAAGAGTTCCAGTTGCTCTGCATCTTCATCAGCACTTAGTACTGTCAGTTTGGGGTTTTTTAATTTTTAGTTTTTTAGCCACTTTATGTGTAGTGGCATCTCATTGCGGTTCTAATTTGCATTTCCCTAATAACATTGAGCATCTTTTCATTTGTTTATTGGGCATTTTTATATTTTTTAAGTTTCTTTCCGAGTTGTCTGCCCATTTTTAATTGAATTGTATCTTTTTTCTTATTTTTGAGTTTTGAGAGTTCTTCATATATTCTGATACAAGTCCTAAATTACATATTGATTTTCTGCTTGCTTTTTTTATCCTCCCAGGGGCTACATCTGACACTTATGAGATGAGAATAGAGATGATCCTTGGCCCAAAGCCGCTAGTCACAAGGGAGGAAAGGGGCCAGATATTTATGGGAGAAGATAGAGCAAGCCTTGATTGTATAATAATCCAAGTTTTCTCACTCTCTCTATCCCACTTCATACAAGTTAGAACAATACAGAGGTTCTATGGTAAGAAAGAAGAATTGAAATAACACAAAAGTTTTATACGAATGGGCCAAACTGGCAAGAATAGAGTTACTTTGGTAGCTGTTTCACTCCGAGACAGGACCAGGAAGTACCATTTTCATTCCACCGTTTTTCTTAAGAGTAAGAGCCTCCTGTATTTCCCTGGTCTCCAGCTCCAACAGGACTGATCGGATTGCCTGAGCACCAGAGCCACAGCAGAGAGCAAGAGGCAGGGTCCTTCGAGGAAGGGACCATGGGGAAAGGAGAGGAAGAGGAGTGGCCTGGTGCCTGTCAGAGGGACTCAGTAGTACTTGGGATGACTTTCTAAGTTGCAGCATCATTTGGACTCCTAGTCCATGGTTGATCAATAGAAAGATTTTTAGGTAGGAAAGGCTTAGAGGAGGTAATCTATTTAGGAAAAGGAGGATCAGGAGGGGCATGAAGCTATGTTTGCAAATCTCTTCACAAGGGATCTCAAATATGAATACCCCATATTAAAAAGTGGGGGCAAAGGGCCAGCCTGTGGCTCACTTGGGAGAGTGCGGTGCTGATAACTCCAAGGCCATGGGTTTGAATCCCTATAAAGGGATGAACGGTTAGCTCAATGGGAGAGCGTGATGCTGACAACACCAAGTCAAGGGTTAAGATCCCCTTACTGGTCATCTTTTTACAAAAAAAAAGATGGGGGCAAAGGTGAAGCTCTGTGCTAATGGACTGTAACATCTACCTTCTAGGCATTAAGGACAAAGTGCAGAAGAGAATGAGTTCAACTCCCTATCTCTGTTTCCACTACACGTGAACTTTCAGGAAGGAGATATACAAGGGTACTTCAAAAAGCTTATAGAGGAGTAGAATTAAGAGATAATACTAATCTTTCCATAAACTTTTTGAAGGCCCCTCATATATTTTTTTATATATTATATAAACTATAATTATTATATAATTTATTATATGATATAAATTATATAATTATGTATTATATGTTATAATCATTATATAATTGACCTATTCATATATTTTCTATACAAGTATATGCAATCAGTCACTGGCTTTTAACTCTAATGGAATAATCAAAACAATCTTAGAGTTTCTGATGCTGCATTATTTACCTGACCTGAGAATATGTTATGGTTTTGAAGTACTCATAGCATCTATTAAATGAAAAAAGACAACTTCAAGTTTCCCAGTCTTACTATGGGAAACATAAGTAGTCAATCTGTTTTCATTTCCTTTCTCTTATGTCAAAATAGACTATTAAACCTGCAATACAGAAGTGTGAATTTCAGTCGGCACAGATGATTCCCAATTATTTGTGCCTGAGTAAGTCACTCAATGTCATATCTTGACCTCTACAGCTTTCTGTTAACCCCATACCTTGGACGGAGTGTTTTCTTCATTAGCAGTATTGGCATAGGGCTTTCGGCCACTGTGGCATTCTTGTGAAAGATGAGTGGTTCAGAGAACACATCACCATGGATCATCGGTTATAATGAGAAGGAGATTAGCCCAGGGACATGCCATAGAGTGATCTGCCAAAGGTACAGTTGAGAAAGTCTTCATCAGTCACTACTGATATAAATACCCTCCTCCTCAGCAGATCATTTGCAACGTGTCTCTCAGAGCTAAATCAGTACTCTAATTGCAACATCAGTTATGGACCCTGCTGGTGATGAGAGGCACAAAGATAAGAGGATGTTCTCAACCGAAGCTATTTATACCTGCCACGTTAGTCCTTAATTATCTTCAGGGAGGGGATGGAAGAGGTAGAAAGTTGACACGACTGAAAATTGAATCCACCCACCCGCACTTTGTACAATTCCTGCAAGAGAGAAAATTCTAGGTACCTCCTTTCTAAGAGAAGAAGTTAAGAAATCTCCAATCCTGTGAGAGTGCAAACTATCCAGTTGCCAACTGATAATACACTGCTAATACTCCTATTTATTGTGTGAGTCTTACAACCATTCAAGACTTCAGGACACTAAGGAATAGAAAATTGAAGTTTGATAAGCCCCAAATTAAATAAGCAGTCTTGGTAGAATCTCCTTTTATCTTTAAAGGTAGAAGAAAGCTGTAGATTAGAAAATTAAATCAGTTATTTCAGAAGTTTGGTCAATAAAAACACAAACTTTAACACAAGAAAGCTTCCTGGAACACAACATACAATGATTAACTACATTTTCATAAAGTGATATATTATATGCCAGGAGATTCAAAATATAGTACAGGAAGAGCATCAAATATAAGATACATTTCGAAAGAAATACGGATAATAATGACTGCATTTATTGCTGTGTGTCAGGGACTACACTAAGAACCTTACCTATATCATCTCAATAAATTCTTTCAACAGCTCAATAACAGATATATTATTATCCACGTGTTACCAATAAGGAAACTAGGGCTAAGAAGATTAATCAATCCAAGTCACACAACGTTGAAGTATCAATATTCAAATGCTTTTCTGACTCCAAAGCCTTTACCCTGAAACACTACTCTTTATTCTGCATATTTATACGGACCTCATAGTTTATCCTCCTCATTCTTCCTGCTTCCCCACAATGTTGACGGACCTGTTCATGACCTATCAAGGCACCTGTTTTCCCTCTTGGCATTTCTCCATGCATTTTTAAACTGTGACCCTGCTGAGAACTGCTTGACTTTTTGTTTGTTTCCCAGCTCAGATCTAACAATGAGATCACAATTGGTCCAGCTCCTCCCTGTCTGTGCAGAGTTCGCACTACGCCCCCTCATAATCTAGTGATGGTGAAAGGTACTAGCGCATGTGAAAGGTACCAGGCCTTGCTCCAGTCAGGGTGGCTGGCAGGGAGGGAGCAGGAGAGGAGGGAGGGCCTGTTTTTCTCTGCAGAGGCAGCAAAACTGGGATTATCTTGGGTAGCACAAATGTGAAATAGTTTCAAACCATCAAAAATGATACTTTAAAGAATATTTAATGACATGAAAAAAGTGTACTCTCTGTTAAGTTAAAAAATATGGTTGCCAGACTCAGATGTAAAGTCAGGCCTCATCTTTGTAGATACGTTCATTTGTATACATGCATTGAAAGTCTAAAAGTGTGTTCACTAAATTATTAATAACAATTACCTTGAGGTAATTAGAACAATTTTTTTTTTTTTTTAAAAAGATGACCGATAAGGGGATCTCAACCCTTGGCTTGGTGTTGTCAGCACCACTCTCAGCCAGTGAGCAAACCGGCCATCCCTATATAGGATCCGAACCCGTGGCCTTGGTGTTATCAGCACCGCACTCTACCGAGTGAGCCACTGGCCAGCCCTAATTAGAACAATTTGAACTTTCCTTTTTATTCCTTTTTGTATTATTTGAACTTTTCATAATAAATTTATGTACTTTTTATATTAAAAGTGCAAATATTTTTCTCTTTTGTAAAGAAAGAAGAATCTATATGTAACATTTGATGAAGTCATATTATTTTTTAAATTATCCTGAAGAATGAGGATGAAAAAAATTTGGCCATCAAAACATTCATTGCCATACTGGCAAGACAAAATTTCAAATAAAAAAAAAGTCCAACAATACAACACTGAAATAAATATAGTATATACATAAATGAATATTTTACAATCTTGAACATTATCTTATTTTTTAAAAGATATGACATGGCAATATCTGTACACTATATTAATTGGGGAAAAAGTTACGAAACAATAAATTACAGTACGGCTCTATTTATAGTTAAAGATTGTATTAAATATATTTATGCCTGGAAAATAATCTGGATGAATTTAACAAAGAGTGGGTAAAATTACAGATGATTTTAATTTTCTTATTTTTGTGTATCTATATTTTTTATTATCCTACAATAAGCCTACATTATATATGTAATTTAAAGAAATAAAAGTTGAGGTTTTTGGTTGCATTTCAGACTTCTATTTTGTTTAATATACATATCGATGGCTCTGATTGGGATTTTGGACTTTTCTTCATCCTTTACAATCTCACTTGACACTGCTTAGGGTACATGGCAAAAACTATGAGCTATTAAGATGGTATAAAAGCAAATAAAACAAACTAGACTAATGAGTGTGCTTTTTACACAGAAGGCAGAGGCAATTTCTCAACTGCCATATTAAGTTTTCTTAATGAGTTTATTTATTCATCATTGAGTGGCAGATTGTCCCCAGAGATAGGTTCTGCTCTAACGATGCCTCTACAGAATCCTATGCTTCTCATATCCATGGCAACAAAATTTCTGTGAGAATTCTTATTTGCAAACTTGGCAGGCTGTTGGAAGGTAATGGTGAGGAAACAGATGAACATTCTAATGCAGTAAATTATTTCACAGTAGCTATAATCTGAAAATAATCTTGACAAAAATTGTCTTCCTCAAAAAATTAAAAATACAATTACCATATGATCCAGCAACTTCACTTCTAGGTATATACCCCAAAGAATTGAAATCAGGGACTTGAACAAAATCTGTGCACTCATATTCATAATATTATTCATAAGAGCCAAAAGGTGAAAGCAATTCACATCTCTGTCAATGGATGAATGAATAAACAAAATATCCATTCTTAAAATATCCAGTTTTAAAAAAGAAGAATTCCAACACATGCTACATGGATGAATCTTGAAGACATTATTCTGAATGAAATAAGCCAATCACAAAAGAACAGATACTATATGATACCACTCATATGAAGTACCTGGAGTAGTCAAATTCACAGAGACAGAAAATAGAGTGATGGTTACCAGGTGCTGGGGAGAGGGTGGAATGGGGGACTAGTGTTTAATGGGTGGGTACAGAATTTCAGTTTCACAAGACGAAAAAGTTTTAAAGATAGATGGTGGTGATGGTTGCACTGCAATGTGAGCGTACTTCATGCCACTGACCTGTACGATTAAAAAATACTTAAAATAGTATATTTCATATCATGCATATTTTCCAGTTTTTACAAAACACCTATATAAATAAATCATTGTCACATATGTTCTATGTAGTTAATTTATCTCTGAGATTTATTTCAAAATTGTCTTCTTTCCATTTCCGTGGTCCCTGACCTAGTTCACACCTTCCTCTGGTATGATCCACATTACTGTGTTGGCCTCCAGAACCTGGCCACATCTTTCTCCACTCCAACTCATTCCCTTCCCTCAATCCAGAATTACCTTTGTGTTATTCTTTTATTACAAAGTTTTTAAACATTCAGAAAATAATCTAATAAGCACCCATTTACTCACTACCCAGATTGATTGATTGATTGATCTTTGGCAGTTGGCTGGAACAGGGATCCAATTAAATGTTGTTATTTATCTTCTTTGTACCCTATGCTGATCCCATTCCTCTCCTTCCCCAGTAGTAAAAACAGTTCTAAAATTGGGGTATATCATTCAGTCCATATTTTTACACTTTTACAACACACACATATGTATACATAACACACACATATTTGTGTGTGTGTATGTGTGTGTTGTGTATACATGTGTATGTATATGAGAGTACTTCAAAAAATTCATGGAAAGGGCCGGCCTGTGGCTCACTTGGGAGAGTGCGGTGCTGATAACACCAAGGCCCCGGGTTCGGATCCCATATAGGGATGGCCAGTTCGCTCACTGGCTGAGCGTGGTGCTGACAACACCAAGTCAAGGGTTAAGATCCCCTTACCGGTCATCTTTTCTAAAAAAAAAAAAAAAAAATTCATGGAAAGATTCTATTTTTCCATAAACTTTTTGTAGTACCCTTGTACATATGTATACACATACTATATATATAATATTGTTTTGCATGTTTTAAAAATCTTACATAAATGTTACCATACACTACATATCTTTCTTCAACTTGCTTTTTTCACTCAACATTGATGTGAGATTTGTCCGTGTTGATATATGTAGACCCAGTTAATTTATTTTAACTACTCTATAGTAAACCACTGCATAAATAGTATCATGATTTATTCATCCCATTCTTTCTTTTCTGTTTTGCAAACAATGAATAGTCCTTATAAATATACAGTTTCTCAAGGGTATACACCTGGAAAGGCAATTAGCTGACCTTACAATCAGTGAGGAACATTTGACACGGCCAGAGAAAACCTGGCTCACAAGATGTCTAGAGAAGTGTGTTGCTGGAATTGGTTTGATAGCTAAGAGATCAGGACTTCTAGGAATCTCTTGCTCTTCCCCCTTATTGTCTCAACATAGCTATAGCAGTTCCAAACACTACTTCCTCAGACCATATTCAGAATCAGAAGTCGGGAGGATACATGAAACCATCCAACAGACATCCTATTTCTCATTGGTTAGAAATGAGTCACATAGCCACCACCAGATGCAAGAAAGAATGGAAGGTTACTGTTTAGGTTTTCCAGCCTCCATAGTGGGAGGTGGGGAAGGGAGAAATCACTAGGAACGGCTTTTAGGTAGCCAACCAACATGTCCGCCATCACCCAGTTTACTAGAAATCGTGAAATTGCTCATTCAAAATGGTTGAACAAATTGACATACCCTAAAGCAATACATGAGTTCCCATTTCTCAAAATTCTCTTGATATTGTCGAAGTTTTTATTCTTTGTCAATCTGATAGGTGTGAAATTGTATCTCATTGTGGTTTTAATTTGCATTTTTCTAATTATTAGTGAAATACAGCATCTTTTCACATGCTATTGATCACTTGGGATTCTTATTCTATAATTTTCTGATAATATTCTTTGCCCATTTTTCCTTGAGTTTTTTGTCCTTTTTTTTTTTTTGTTAAAGCAGTTATTTTTTAAATAAATTCTAGATACTAAAACTTTTGTCAGTTTTATATGTTAAAAATTCCTTCTCCCAATCAGTGAATTTCTTTTTGATTTGTATGTGATGTCTTTGCCCTTTATGATCTGCATTTATTATGCTGTTGTTTTAAAAATATATTTCTCTACTCTGAAGTCATAAGGATATTTCCGGGCTGCAAGTTAGCTCAGTTGGTCAGCGTGAAGTGTTATACCACCAAGGTCAAGGGTTCAGGGTAAGGATCACAATACGCGCCAGCTGCCAAAAAAATAAAAAATAAAGATATTTCCTATATTTTCTTCCTTTAGTTTTTAAAGTTTCTATTCTGACATTTCGGATTTAAATCCATTTAAATTTATATATTCATATGAATATATATATATATATTCCACATGAATTATTCCAGCATTATTTATTGAATACTCCATAGTTTTTTCATTGATTTTTAATGTCTTTCTGTCATATACCATATTATTGTATATGCTTGGATCTGAGTTCATATGTCAGCTATCAATTTTTTTAATTGTGTTATTCAAATCTTCTGTATCTTTACAAATTTCTGGTCTACTTGATTTATCAGTTTCTGAGACAAATACGTTAAAATCTCTTACCTCGTTATTATTAATTTCTCCTGGTCAAATTCTTCTGTTGTATATCTTGGGGTTAACTTGTCACATTCAAGATTGGAATATTTTCCTGGACACTTGTGACTTTAAGTAATGACTCCTTTAAGTAAAAATGATTATTGCCTAAAATTTTTTTACTGAAGGTAATATTGTTAATCCAGCTATTTTTTGCTCAGTATTCTCCTTTAAGGTTTTCCTATCCTTTGATTTTCAAATTTTCTGTGTCACGTTTTAGGAGTGTACAATATACTCCTTTTCCCTCTATTTGTATGAAAACTTTATGTTCTATTTTATTATTTTAATGATTACCCTTTAATTTTGAACAATAATATTTAACTAAGAGTCTGAGGGTAATCAATTTCTCTATCTTCCTCTAGAAAAAAAATTAGTTCTTTAAAATGCTTTAATTCTAATCTTTCCCTCGTATTTTCTTTGCTATTATTGTGCACTATTTTAATTCCCACTTGATTTCAAACCCCCTTGATTTTAAAAATAAGCCTATCTATTAACAGTCAATGTCTATATAGATTTATCAACATTTTTACCAATTTACTTGTTCACTATTTCTTCTTGCATCCTTCTTATTTTGGGTTAAATTTCCTTATGTCCTAAGTACATCATTAGCAATTCTCTCAGCAAGGGCTTGAGATACTAAACCTCTCAGTCCTTCTTTGAGAATCTCTTTATTTTGCCCTCATTTGTAAGTGATATTTTAGCTAGGTATACAATTCTAGGTTAACAGTTATTTTTCCTTTGCACTTTGATATTAGTCCACTGGTTGTCAACATTTATTATTGCTGAGAAGATATCTACTGCAAATCATATGATTGTTCACTAGTTGGTAGCATGTCTTTAATCCCAGGTAGCTATAGTTTTTTCTTTTTGCCTTTGCTATTTCACCAGGATATGTCTAGGCATGAATTTTTTTTATTTATTAATTCCACTTCAATCTGAGAAGATATTTTTTTTCAATCTGGAAAATTCCAAGCCATTATTTCTTCCAATGCTGCCTCTCCTACAATCTTTCTATTCTCTCCTGAAGCTCCCATTAGATATCTATTATACCATCTTATTCTATCCTTCAAGTTCTTATCTTTCTTAATAGATTAAAATATTTTCATATTCATATTTTATTTCTCTTTTTTCTCTAAGCTGCATCCTAGATGATTTTCTTATATCTGTTTTCCAGTTCACTATTTTTCTCTTCAGCTATATTTAATCAGATATTTAATTTATCTCCAAAATTTTTACTTTCAATGAACATATCTTTATCTAAAAATTTTATTTATGTCCTTTTCAACTCTACCAAATTTTCACTAACATTGCCCTATTCTTTCACCACATTTTGAATTTCTTACCTATTTTAACATTTTAAATATATTTATATATTATATTTTCATTCAGAGTATTGCTTTATCTCAGTTCCTTGGGATGTTATTTCTCCTATTTGTTGCATCTGTCAATTACTTCATGGTGATTTGTTTTTCATGTTACTTGTAAATATTCTTACATTTTGAATTCATTTTCACCTGGGATTTTTTTTCTATGAGAACATTCTGTATTCTGAGTTGTGGGTACTTATATACAGTGCCAAATAAGGGTAGGAAATTACCAAGGTCTTGGAACAAAGTATTACAAAGGTAACAGAAGCTGGCCACAAAGGTGTTGGTAGACAGGAGGGGTCATTCTATGTGCCTACAGATACCTTGTATCCATTCTGGAACTTGATGGTATATATATATCATTACTATTATGCCCTAGATTTTCCTGATACAGTCATAATTCCAGACATTGTCAGTTCTCATGTCAGGCCAGAGTTTTTCACAGCAGGTAGTGAACTATCAGTGGGTTATGAAATCCATTTAGTGGATTGACCTGCAGTGTTATTGTTTTTTAAATAAAATACATTTTAGAATATAATAGAAACAGAAGTATCAGCATTGTATTATGAAAAAGTAAGAATTGGGTTTTGAAATTTTTTCAGTTAAAAATGTTATCTTCTTAATTTCTTGAGTCAAGAAGAGGCCCTGTGGGGACCGTTGGAGGTCAGCACACATACCCAGGCTGAAATGGGCAGCTGATCAACACGATGTGGAACTATGGAACCCATTGTTAACACATCTTCTGATTTTCAAAGAGAAACCAGAAATTTTTATTTTTATGTGAAATCTCCTGTTTGTAAATGTTGGCAACTAATTCAAAATAGTTTTAAACACTATAAAGGACAAAAACGATGTGACTGCAGGCAGCCCAGTTCGTGACCTCTTCTCCTAGAAGCACACTATCTAAGACTTAACAATAGTTACTCTTCAGAGACTCCCTAACTTCACCCATTCTTACGTCTATCCCTCCCTCACCCCTGAATCAACCGTTCTCTGCTCCGAGTTACTAGTGCAATCTCTGTTACAGTGCTCGTTACATTCTGTGATAGTTTTGGTGGTGGTGTTCATTTGATTGTTTGTTTTTTACATATTCATCTGCTCTGTCAAAAATAATTAATAGTTGTTTTAGTCCATTTTGTGTTTCTATAACAGAAATACCTGAGACTGGGTAATTTATAAGGAAAAGAGGTTTATTTGGCTTATGATTCTGGTACAGCTGCATCTGGCATGGGCCTCAGGCTGCTTCTACTCATGCCAGAAAGTGGCAGGCAGCCAGTGGGTACGAACAGATCACATGGTGAGAGGAAGCAAGAGAGAGGAAGCAAGAGAGAGAGAGAAGGTGCCAGGGTCTTTTAAACAACAAGCTCTCACGGGAACTATAGAATGAGAACTCACTCATTTATCCCCCCTCCTCCAGGGAGAGCATTAATCCATTCATGAGGGATCCACCTCCATGACTCAATCAGTTTCCAACACTGCCACATTGGGGATCAAAATTCCACATGAGTTTTGGAGGGGACAACACATCCAAACTGCATCAATAGTTGAAAGTTGAACCCTGAGCTCAGAGCTCAGCTGGAGTTTGAGGAAATCAGTTTGAGTCCTAGCTCTGACATGAGACAACTTTGGTGGGTCACTTGGACTTTTTAGGCTTCATTGTCACAATTGAAACATGAGTTAATAATAATAATGGGTAAAATGGTGGTTGCATTATCAGCCTTGCAGGAGAAGCTATTGCCTAGTATTAACATGTGTAGGGAATACCAACTTTCCCAACAAAAGAATGGTCTTTGCCTTGGTTGAAACTGATGTGGATTTGACGGATGTTTCTTGGATACCATCTTTTCCCTTTTGCTGCATCTTCTTAACCAGCCTCCCGAGGTGATCTAACTAGGCACATTCCTAGATATGCCTGGAACAGTCACACTCTCTGTTTGACAGCCACTTTCCCGGGGTCTCTGACAGCACAACTTGTTGATTACTTTGGAGATGTGATGGTGGGGAGATGACCCATCCTGTTATCACACACACCTTCGCAGAGAGATTTACTGCTTTCTGATGCCACTTCCAAATCCATTTTTGCTCTAATTCCTGAGAGGGGAAAGTAGAAAAAGGTTTTCTTCTTTTGCCATTTTTTCTTTCTTTTCCCTTCAGATAGCCTTCTTCACCCTTATACCATCTTTCTTTCTCCTGGCACTATTTCCCCCTCAGGCAAAAAGAAACTGTGTACTTCCAAGATTCCTGGTCATCAAACACTATGATTTCCATCAGCAGAACGCTTGGTGAAGCAATGTTCCCTTTACCAGAAATCAAAACCTGAGTGATAGTTACACTTTTCTTCAATGTCACCAAAAAAGTTAGAGAAAAGTAGGACACAAAGCCAGGTACTTCTGTCTCAGCTTTTGGAATTATGATGTTCTTTCAATGGTGAATTTAGTAAATTTAATTTACCTTGAAATTAGCCTTAAACCCCTTTGAAGTAGCCAGAATAATTCTCAATCCACAGAAGGAAAAAAGCAAAATAGGGCTACTGAGTGATTTGTTCTATGTAACTGACCCACTGCAGGGAATAATTTGGTAACTGGGCAGCTTGCTCTAACTAGAAAAGTTCTTGCTCTAATTAGAAAAGCTTAGCTTAGTATGCTAAGTTTTTCTTTTTTCTGGATTCTATTCATAAGGCCAATGTGAACTTAAAGCTTTAGTTCTTTCAGGCCTATAATAAATTGAAAGTTTGTGCTCAGAGCAGAGTACAGAATAAGAACTGCCCATGTGTCCTTTTTCTCATTCTTTTAAGACTTCTTCAGGTTAATAAATGATAAAATAGAAGCAGGGTACTCATGAACATTTAGCTATGGCAATGGAGATACACTGGAATATCTGTAATCGAACCTTCCCAGCAAACCTCAGGAAGAAGTCTTGAGTGTAGATTGCCATTTTTTATTAATAATTACGATTTTAGGTGGGATATGGAGTGCTCGTATGTGCCATGCACTTCCTGGATGCTCTATATTTTACCATAATCCTCGCAACAGCTCCACAGGTTAAACACTATTGTCACTTGCATTTTACTACTGAAGAAAGTGAGGCTCAGTGAGATGCTGCTGCTGCTACACGACAGAACCAGAACCAGGGTGTCCCACTTCAAAGCCCACTATTTTGAACTCTCTGCAGGGTAAAGCCTCAGAAGCAGGTCGTTCCCTCTATCTGTTTGGTTCCTAAGCAAAATGATGGACAGTCACATATACCCCGGTGTCTTTTATATTCTTTTTGTGGAGAGATATGCTTGTGTAAGGGCGGAAAGGAGTGATACCTTTTCTCACCCATCATAAGGGTCACAGCTGACACTCCTATAGCAAAAGACAGGTTAACAAGACAAGAGCAATTTAATCGAAGTTTCAAGTGACACGGGAGCCTTCAGGAATGAAGAGCCAAAGACCCAGGTAAAACTGTTTCTGTGCTTAGGTTCCATGAAGAATGGACAGCCGTGTAGACCTGTGATTGGACAAAAAGGGTATGACTGATAGGAAGAGACTGAGGTGGGAACGCCAGCAAGGCCTGTCCGTTCAGATTCTTCTAGGCCTCCCTGTGTAGCATTCCTTCCTCCCCAGTATGAGGCAGGGCCCCTCTGGAATGAGGGTCTTATAACCTACTCTCAGACAGGGAGTTTCTTTATAGCCAGCTCTTACACAGAAAGGTGGGAGAAGATTCGACTACAATTCTATTTTACGGCTGGCTTTGAGGGAAAGAGGTCTTAGTTTCTATGACCCACCTTAGGGAAGAGAGATTCTGGTTTCTATGACTTGCTCCAGGGGAGAAAGAGGAACAGAAGACAGGAGGGCAGGAGAAGGTCAGAGAGCACTCGCTTCCGAGGCTGCTTCTGAGGCCTTCCACTCACTCAGCCTGCCAAAGTGCCGCGCTTTGGGCTATCGTTTTCTGAGCCCTAACACTTGCATTTATTTATGAAAAAATCCATAGAGAGTGGCGAGAGTAGAAGAATGTTTGCCTGTGGGGGCAGGAAAGGAGGCTGCCCACTTCATGATTTTAAGCAGGCTTCTCTCAGAAGACAAGGTTTGAGAAAAGCTCCCAACAAAAGGAAGGTGTGAACCGAGAGCTTGCCCTCGCCTGCCCCCGGCCCCAGCCGCACCCCAGCTGCTGAGGGCAGGGCTTGGGAGGCCATGCTGCCATCCAGGGAGGGCCTGCACCAGGGTGAAAGGTGCCCTGGGAAAGGTAGAGGCTGCTGGGACTTCAGGCAAGTCCTTTATCTTGGGGATGGCCACTCTCACCATTTATCATGCAAAGGTAAACATAGGAACCCGAGATAACCATCCCCTAATAAGAGTTGACTTTACTAATGCAGTTCTCAAGAGTAATTCCTGGTGAGTAGTTGGTGTTCCCATTATTAGAGAAAATATACTTTTTCTCCTAATGTACTCACCACTCTCAGTACTTCACTTCTGACACCCAATGAATAAAACAAACAGTTTTTACTCTCTATAGTCACACCCACCACAGAACACTTCCCTGGCCAGGAGTGCAGGGTTTTTCCCACATCAAGCAATTCTCCAATTCTCTTTGGACACCAGCTGGGTGTCTTACAATTTAACTCCATTCTGACACTATCTACCATCAGATAGCATCAGATTCTACAGGTTCAGGGCTCAGTGTCGCAAGAGGCCAATAACAAGTCTCGGTTGTCACCTGTGCTTCTGACTGACCAGCTATAAACAGGAGGTTCCCACAACCCCCCCTTGGTTTTGATCATTTGTTAGAATGGCTCACAGAACTCACAGTTTACTTACTATGTTACCAGTTTATAACAAAAGGTACAATTTAGGAACAGACAGATGGAAGAGATGCACCGGACAAGGTGTGGGGAAGGGGCAGAGCTTCCACGTCCTCTCTGGGAGCACCGTCCTCCAGGCAATCCTCCACGTGATCAGCAATCCAGAAGCTCTCCAACCCTGTCCTTTTGGTTTTTGTGGAGGCTTCATTACATGGGCATGATTGTTACATTATCATGGAGGTCAACTCAACCTTCAACCTCTACCCCTGAGGTCAGAGGTGGGCAGGACGCTGAAAGGTCCAACCCTCTAATCACAGGGTTGGTTCCCCTGGCAACTTGCCCCATCCTGAGGCTATCCAGGAGCCCTCAGCCATCAGTCATCTCATTAGCATACAGAAAGACACTCGTCACTCTGGAGATTCCAAGAGTTTTAGGAGCTATCTGCCAGGAAATGGAGGCAGAGACCAAATACATATCTCTTACTATTCACACCCAGGTACATTTTGAAAGACCTTAACAGTGTCATTTCCAAAGGTGGGGGATGGGAAATGGGAAGGGGTATAGGAGGCAGAGGACGTCCTTCTAAACACAGTTCCCCTCACTGGCATTATAAGCCCTTACCATTTATTTTTAAGTAACTGTACACAAGGAAATAAAATAGCCCCAGAGACCTTTACAAATTAGATAAACTTATCTGGGGTTTTTGGTTGTTTAGTTTGGGAAAAGCTCTTTTCTCAATCCACAGCAGTGACATGTAAATGCTATGGCACGCCCACATAACCCTGGAAGACTCTGGGCAGATGACTTAGCTGAAAATGAGCCAGCACTTGTATCCAAGGTTTCTATTTTCTAAAGATAGAAACAGGAGGGGGGGGGCCGGAGTTCTACAGGGACCTTTTGACCAATGCTAAAGAGGCAAAGAGGACAGGGGCCCCACCTCAGATTAAACCAGATGAGAATAATAGGTGGGACTTCAGGGGTGCCAGGGCCAATTAGAGAGAATGCCCTCAGTCATTACAGCATGAAGTCAGAGGGACAACTTGGGGTGGCCTATTCGCCAGCCTTCAGTGTCCCATGGAAAAAGTAGGGATTGTTCCAAGCCCTAAGCATGTCTGGCTTTCCCTAGGGAGCAAAAGGATACATGCCCAATAGTCCATGGGGTGACCCACATCTCTTTTCATTTTCCAGGAGGAGTGAGCATAGCAGTGGACTGACACCTTGAAACTCTGTCTAGCTGACTGGCATCCCGGGAGTCGACCAGCCTGGTTGGTGGAGGACATCCAACTCTAACCTGAGATTCCTTGCTTCCTATTGGCTCAGTCCAATGTGGTGCCTATGCCTCACAGCCTCCCGGTGGTGAAAGCAAAAAAGAGAGAGAGAGAGAAGGAAGGGAAGAAGAAAGGGAGGGAGGGAGGGAGGAACCAAACTGGATTTCTGAACCTAAGTATCCCGGCAGTCAGTTAGAAGAAAGGTTGATAGCTGGACTCACTCTAAGAAAATCCTATGAGGGAGATACTATTCCTTTTACCTACCGATAAGAACACCAAGGCACAGAGTGCTTAAGTAATCTGCTTCAACCTGCCAATATTAAAAAAAAAAAAAAAAAAAAAGTCTGCATGGCTCTAGAATCCAGACGTTTAAACACTATGTTGTATCACCTCAATCAAATGATTAAAGAGGAATGGCAGTGCCTGCCATATAGAAAAATCAATAAATATTGGCTACTATTAGTATTCTCCTTTTACTATCAGACATTTATATTCCAGTTAAAATTGTCAGTTAAGATTATGAGGTAATTAAAAAATATTTAAAATAATAATATAACAATTTATCAAAGCAAAACTAGGCTTAGGTGGTATCTGTAGGAACCAGTCTCCAAGACAGCCACGAACGATCCTGCCTCCTGCTATTCACACCCTTGTGTAGTCTTCTTTCACAACATATCACAGTTGTTCAGTTGGATCCACGGAATATCACTCCTGAAGCTGGGTTATAAGACATGTGGCTTTTTTTTTTTTTAAGATGACCAGTAAGGGGATCTTAACCCTTGGCTTGGTGTTGTCAGCACCACGCTCAGCCTGCGAGCTAACTGGCCATCCCTATATAGGGATCCGAACCCACAGCCTTGGTGTTATCAGCACCGCACTCTCCCAAGTGAGCCACGGGCCAGCCCAAGACATGTGGCTTTTGCCTTTCTCTCTTATATCCTTGAGTCTGGGATAAGTTAGCTGCCATGTTGTGAGTATCCCTACGGAAAGGCTCCCATAGCAGAGCACTGAGGCCCACTGCCAACAGCCATGTGAATGAGCCATCCTGAAAGAGGATCCTTCCCCAGTTAAGCCTTCAGATGATGGCGGCCCAGGCCAACACCATGACTGCAGCCTCATGAGAAACCCCAAGCCAGAACCACCAAGCTAAGCCACTCCAGGCTTCCTGGCCCTTAAAAACTATGCGAGATCATAAATGTTTATTGTTCAAAGCCACTATGTTTGGAGTAATTGTTACACATCAATACGTAATTAATATGTCATGTCTTCTAGAAACCTTCTACTGGTCCCCAGCATTCTGTACCCCCTCTGTCATGGCACCTACTATATTCTGACTTACACATTTTCATCTTGGTCTCCCTGTCTTGACAATGAGCTCAAGGTCAGGGACCAGCTCATACTAATTTGGGGGTCCCCAGGACCTAGAATAATGCTGCATTAGTATGGACTTCAATAAGTGTATGTTATTGAACTGAACTATTTTCATTTACTGTATGCCCTTTTTTTCCTTAAAATATAGTATGTATTTCTGATTTTTCATGAATTCAGGTAGTTCATGCCATCTAAATAATTAGGTCTACTTTCATTCAATTAGTATTTGGTCATTAAAGTTAATATTAAACTCGTACTATCCAAGATCTTAAACACTTCTTTTTAATTTTTGCAATAGAATCATATCAACCAACTTTTAACAGAAGACGCTAAATAGTGTGTAAGGGAGCAACTTTCCTGCACTTTCAAAGTCATTTTGCCATTAGCCCAGAATTTTTCTTTTTCCCCAAATAAGATCAAATAACCTGGAGATGAAGTAGTTTACCGATGGAAAAGGTAAAGTTAAGTTGGTTGCACAATATTAGACGTTGGGATTAAGTTGGAGATTTTATTTTTTTAATTCATATTTAATTTATAGATTTTACTTTATTGTTATCAAAGATGTCAGTTCAATCTTACGAATAAACCTGTGGTTCATTCTGCACTATGATCCTATGGAGATCAAATTCATCATTTTTTCCTAAAGTGTAATATAAATCTTGGGTGATCAGTGACATTTCCTATTTTGTATTTGTAAAGTAAGAAATGCATTAAAGACATGCAAACTTCCGAAGTAAATGAAGAGCAGTCTACATCAATGCATTGTCCATTATCATTCCAAAGGGATTCACTGCTTCGAGGAGGCTCTATCCTCAGAAATAAACAAATAATGACCTATCTCATCCTTTCAAAGTTGTCATCTATCCTTGCTCCAAAATGTACTAAAAACCCAACAAAGGAATAGATGCCATTCCTGCTGATACGTCCCCAGATGAGAGCTTTCTTAAGAGAAGTCTCGCAGCTCTGGATGAGCTGAGGTTCATCCATGTGCATTGACACAATACCTACTCAAGGGTGGTGGTGGCGTTGGCATTGACACACAACAGAAACTGAACAGTGATGAAGTTGTACAGTCAACACACATAACATCTTCAGGTGATGCTCAGCTGCAGTCTGTGCTGGCAGAAACAACTAAAATAAAACAGATGCGCATTCAACATCCATGTAATAAGTTCAAGAATTCAGAAACCATCTACCCCATATACACAGCTTAGAAACTGAGGACTGGAACTATTAAACCCTCCCTTCCCCAACACACACACACACACACACACACACACACACACACACACACTCCTTACTTTCTTCAGTACATTGACATAACTTTACTAGTCCATTGTCTTTACTATTCCAGGAGACTCTTGCCCAGTCAAATAATTTGACCGTTCATTACAGGAACTTCCTCAAATCACCCTTTAACTCTTTCATAGGATGTGTCAACAGATAGTTAACATCCTAACGATCTTCAAGTTCCTCACCTCAAAATCCTTTCCTTGGACCAGCCCATGGCTCACTTGGGAGAGTGTGGTGCTGATAACACTAAGGCCATGGGTTCAGATCCCTACATAGGGATGGCCAGTTGCTCACTTGATGTCGGGCCTTAAAAACTAACGCCACCTTAAGTGACATTACAAGTGGCGCCATTATGGGCCCACAAGGGCGTATTAACGTGTCAGCCTAAGATGGCGCCAGGAGGAAGTAGGGTGGGAGTGTCTGCGGGAACCTTGCCTTAGCCCTTATTGGCCAAATACACGCTTCTGCGCTCGTGAACACTGTGTGGTTGCAATAGCTAGGCATTGAGACAGGATGCATGCTCTCGTAACCTTTAAGCTGATTGGAGGATGTAAAAACCTCCCTTCCCCGTTTGCCTTTAAAAGCAAGTGCTTGTGTGATAATAAACGGAACTGCTTGACAGAACCCCGGCCGCGTCTAAGTGTCCTTTAACGGGCTGGTTGGGGCCCGCGGCTGTGCTCACTTCTCTTCATGGCTCTCTTCCCCCGTCTCCTCCCAACGGGGACCGGAGGGAAAAAGGAATCGGGGCAATTCGCTCACCCACTAAGGGAGAGACTGATAGCGAGGCTAGGGCTGTTCGGGTCAGCCGGAGGTGAACCTGACAACTTGGGAGAGTGTGGTGCTGACAACACCACGTCAAGGGTTAAGATCCCCTTACCAGTCATCTTAAAAAAAAAAAAATCCTTTCCTTGATGTTTCCAATCCTGCACTGTTTTATTTTCCATACTCAGTCTTCATCAAGCCCCTTCATTGAAAGAGCACCTTAAACCAAACTTCCAATAAAATATTTTTTTAAATAATGAAACCCAATCTTGCCTTTCCCCCTCAGAGACATCACCAAAGCTCTGTCTAGCTGGTGATTTCCTGTACCACAACAAACAATTAACATAGCTTTGTCTTATCAACAGGTTGTGTGGTGTTATTTGGAGAGCCAGCATTTGACAAGTGCTTAGTATGATCCTAGCAATAAGCTAAAAGGTTTGGAGACTAATATATGGCCTTTAACCTGTTTTCTCCCTAGGGATCAGAGGCTCTCAGTATTAAACAATTCCACATCCGGACATTTAAATTTCTGCCTGGTCCAGTATTTGCCACCATACGTTCTGTCACATGTTAAGAGGTGTTTAAAATAAAAAGGTTTCCATGGTCAAACAATTTGAGAACTGCTAAGTTAAAGATAAAACCCATTATTTCCCTACTGCAGGATTTCTCGGGGTCTTTAGAATATACTACTGGGTAACAAAAATATCCAAGAGGGAGTTATTAATACACGGCCTTTGCAAAATGTATATGAATGCTTTTTCCTAAAGCAGTTCACTAGATTCTCACAGGTACAAAAGAGATGATGGGCAGTTTTATCTAACCTTCCACCCCACCCTTTATTTCACAGACCACTTACAAGAGAACATGGACAGAAAGTAAGATAAATGACCACAGCTGTCTTAGCGCTCAGTAATCAGCTTCTCGGTAATTTCAGGGCTGCCCTGAGCTGTGGGCAAAGGAGGAGGAAGGAAATGGATTAGCCTGAGTCCTGCCAACCTTTAAATGATGAGGTCGTACGCCCAGAGCTATGCTTAAGTGATTCCAGCCCTTCTCCCGAAAAGGAATGCAAGTCTTTCAACATCCTGCAAGGAGTTCCTTAAGCCTTTCTGACATCTATGAGCACCAGACGTTAATTGGCAAAATATTCCAAGTTGCTGATCTTTGCTCAAAGGAAGACCCTGCTGGCACAGACCCATCAGACTACAATGAGGTGGCATCCGGCACACTCTGCTTCACTAAAAGCTAAAATCCTTATGCTATTATCTTTTTTCACCATGCCCATCTGCTGAGATCTCCAGTTCAAGGACATTTTTTCAGCCAACACTTACAACTCTGACCTCCCTGTTTTGAGTTGAGGAGAGGAAGTTGACATCTACCGTGTACTTTCTACGTGTCTGACATGACATAGGCACTTTATGTGCTTATCTCATGTAATTCCTCCCAAAATATCAAAACAGTGAACATTTACACAGTGTTTACCATGTACCAGGCACTGCTGTAAATTCTCTATGTATTTTCACTCACTCAGTGCTCACAGCACCTCTACATGGTAGATATTGTTATTAACCCCTTCTTTGTAGAGGAGGAAACTGAGGGACAGAGAGGTGAAGGACCTTGTCGAAGGTCACACAGATGGTTAGTGGCACTGGAACACAGTCCATCATCTAACCACTCTACCATTATACACCATTATCAGCCCTGTCAGATGAGAAAACAAAAGCTTACAGGAATTACATGTCTCACTCAAAGGCACAAAGAAAGTGGAAGAACTGGGACCAGAATCCATGTCCTTGTTTTTCCTCTAGATGAGCAGTTTCCAAAGCATGGTCCTTAGATACGCAACAACAGTACCAACTAGGAACATATTAGAAATGCGAATTACTGGGGCCCAACAATCTGTTTTAACAAGCCCTCCAGGCCACCCTGATTGAGGCTGAAGTTTAGGAAGCACCACTCTGCACCATGCTGCCTTCTGTGGAGCACTGAAACTGCACATGGCCACGCTGATGCAGGCTAAAGTTTAGGAAGTACCACTCTACACCATGCTGCCTTCTGTGGAATATTGAAACTAGACATCTCCGTGAGGACAAGACTGGGCAGATGGTGTGGTCCAGTGGTTAGTGGCTTTGGAAAGCTAAGAGAACCAGTGCCTGACAAGTCAGCTGGTTAGAGCACGGTGTTATAGACACCTGTGTCAAGGGTTCGGATTCCCTTTCCAGCCAGCTGCCAAAAAAAATGTTTTTTAGTTTTAATTTAAAAAAGAGAAAAGAAAAGAAACAACTTGGTCATGACTTGGTATATGTTATTGGTTACTCTTTCTCTGCTTAACAATTGGAGCAAGAAAATAATAGCTTCCCTGTAGTCTGTGATCCAGAGAGAGAGTGGGTTCTGCAGGTAAATTTAAACTTTCCCTCTGGAGGTTTGATAATTGAGTCTGCTGAAATAAACTGACAATAAACACATTAACAGGAGAAAAAATATTTAATCACATGTTATGCACACAGGATCCTCACAGAAGGACAGAAGACTCAAAGGAGGGGACAGATGGTTGAAGTTTTTGCAGCATAAACGAATAGGGGCTTGAAGCTTTGGGGGGAGGTGGCAACAAGTTAGCAGAGGAAAAGGGGAGGAACCATCCAGTGAACTAAGATTGTCTTTTTAAGCAAATAAAACTCCCAGGTAATAAAAGTAGCCTCCAGGAGAATAGCCTTTCTGGGTGTGGTAATGACTTAATCTCCTCTCTGGTGATTAATCTCCCCTGGTTGTTTGATTCCTAGTAATTGCTTCCCTCAGTCAGATAAGGGAACTTTAGAGAGAGCCCATCCCTGCACTTGTCAGGGAGAAACAAGGGTAGATCAGAGAGACTTTGATTCCAAGGCAGCTTCTAAGGCCTTCCAATGTCCTTTAATTCAAAGTGCTCAGCATGCCATAGTTTGGGGAGTCATTTTCTAAGCCCTAACAGCTCTGCATTTGTCCATGCCTGACCTTGTTCCTTGCTCTGAGATATAGAGAATCTCAATGCATTTCAGGTCACTGTCTTGCCAATTTTGCCCATTTTGTCTGTTGCTACCTGCAACCCTTCTTGTCTATCAGCCCCTTCTGCTCTGAGAGGAAGCTCCTCTGTGGCAATGCGGCTGGCTGGCGGGTGGGCTGCCCTCCGGGGTGGTGGACTGTGCAATGAAAATGCTTCTTGTAACTCTGGAACCAATTTTTTATTTTTCCTTTTTTGCTGTAAGAATCAGTTCAGCAGCTACACTAATACCTTCATCACCCATTGCGTTGCTGAAATGTTTGTTTAAGATCCCAGCTTTCCCCTAAATCAAGCTGTTGTTGAGAGGTTCAGTATATGTATATGAGACAGACAGAATAATAAATTGATAGAGGAAGGTAAGGAATCTTTAATGGTTCAGGATGGGAGCTTGACTCAGGACAAAGGACCACATGGTCCTGAATTTGTGGCCAGTAGCTGCACAGCAGGGGGGCGAGAAGAGCCACAGGTGAAAGGGGCAGAAGCTAAATTGGCTCCAGGTGCTTATTTTGCAGTCAGGGATTTAAAGGATACTACTTTTTTAAACTATTTTCCTTTTTTAACAAAAGTACATTCCAAAAAAAAAAAAAAAAAAGTACATTCCAGTGCAGCATCAGCAACATGGAGGGTGTTATTTTACTTTCAAGGCTGATCGTGGGGACCTTCTGGTGAGAGAAGGTGCTGTATACTGATTAAAGTTGCAAGGAGGAGAGCTACAAGGAGCTCCCAAATCTCATTCATCTCTGTTCTTGCTTCTTGATAGGTTTCTACAGATCTGTAGTTAGTTGGTTTTGTGTTTGATTTGGAACCTTGGTTTTTTGGTTTTTTTTTTTAAAGATGACCGGTAAGGGGATCTTAACCCTTGACTTGGTGTTGGCAGCACCACGCTCAGCCAGTGAGCAAACTGGCCATCCGTATATGGGATCCGAACCCGGGGCCTTGGTGTTATCAGCACCGCACTCTCCCGAGTGAGCCACGGGCCGGCCCGGAACCTTGGTTTTTACTGGCCCACACTAAAACCAGTTAGAACTGGAAATGTACCAAATTAAGATCAGCAAACTTGACTTAATTTATCAAAAAGGTGTGTGAATATCACACAATCAATGTGGTGACATCCAAAAATGTGGTTGGGTGTGTGGATGTTAGAATCGGGCAGAACACTCCCCAGTTTGTGACTTCTCTAAACCCTGGTGAGTCACCTTGAGGATTAAATGAGAAAATGCATGTAATTCCAACCTGTACAGAGTAGGCATTCGATACTGTTAGCTATTACCGTTAAATTCACACTCACCAGCATCTAGTGGGTGCCCAACCCTGTGCTGCAGGTCACAGAGGGGCTCTTTGTGGGAGGCAGGTCCAGTTGTAGCTGCAAGATCACCAGTACCCACCCCCCAATCTGGCCCAATGACTTTAGATAAGCTCTGTGTGCTCCTAAACCTCCCTACCGTCTCATCTGAAGAAACACACATCCCCCAGGGGGTTTGTGAGGAGCAAGTGAATGAAATCATCTGAAAATTTCAAACTGCTCTGCCAGGCTAACAAGAAAGCATATAAAAAAAAAAAAAAAGAAGAAAGAAAGAAACATTATATAAGTGGAATATATATTTTTAAATTTCTAATTATAATTTTAGTTGAACTTTTAGTGCTGTGGTATAATAGAAAGAACCCCTTAATTTAGAATTAGAAGACATTAATTATGGTCCCAGTTCTATAATTCTGCTATTTATTAGCTATGCAACTTTGGGCTAGTCACTTAACCTCCCTGGGCCTCAGTTTCCTCATCTAATAGCATGTCTAACATTATCTACCTCATTGGTTTTTGTACTAAAAACATGAGATAGTAGGAGAAGGTGAATAAAGCATGTTGTAAACAGTAAACATTGTTCAAATGTGATTGCTGTTGATAGAAATTAAAGGTAGCTACTCCAGATTGAGCTCACTCTGCTACCTGAATCATACCACCACTAGAAACTATAGTCTGTATTCCTCTTGCCACCTTAAGGAGCTGCCCAGAAGTCTCAAATTTGGTTTGGACATATCATAGAAATAGTAATTATACAAAAAGCCACCAATTATGTTTTTTTTTTTTTTTAAAGATGACTGGTAAGGGGATCTTAACCCTTGACTTGGTGTTGTCAGCACCACGCTCACCCAGTGAGCTAACCAGCCATCCTTATATGGGATCTGAACCCATGGCCTTGGTATTATCAGCACCACGTTCTCCCGAGTGAGCCATGGGCTGGCCCAAAAAAGCCACCATTTATTGGGTGGTTAATGTGTGCCTAAAAGTGTGCTAACCACTTTACATATATTATCTCAAATAATGCTTACAAGGCAGAAATTACTCTTTCCAGTTTGCAGATAGACTCAGAGAGATCACTGTCCAGAAGTCACACAGCTAATAACCTGAGATTTTGAAACTACACCTGAGCCCACACATTTAATCACTATTATTATCCCTGTTTTTTGTTGTGTGTGCCTCTTGGAAGTATGAAGTCTATTTGGGTTTATGATCCCAAATTCTGGCTCTTCAATCTTCATATTAATCTGCATGGAAAATGCCTAGCACGCAATTTAAATTTTGATCTGTTTTCCCACCCTCACTCCTCCAAAATAATTGCAGTTATAAAACACTTGATCTCTGTTCTTCAACCATGAGTTATAAAAAGTCTCAATTATAAATGACAGATGCTGTTTCTAGAATAAAATCTATCTTGGTTAGTTCTAGGGTATTTTTTAAAATATTTGACATAAAATATGCTTCCCCCCCTCAACACACACACATACACACAGATAGTCTTTAAAGCTCCACCCCCCCACCCCCCAAAAAAAGCAGCAGACAAAAATTTTCCCAGGACCTGAGCTCAAGATATTCCTGATACCAGACGCCTACACAAGCAGGGCTGCTGTTAGTGGAGCAGAGAGACTGCCAAGAAGCCAGGCCATTTCCACTCCACATTTGGTCTGAGGCCAAAGTGTTGTCTTTCAGCCTTTAGAAAGACCTCCCAGGGAGAGGTGGACCCAGCAATGACCACACGTGACCATCATGACCTGGAGGGGGGAGAAGAAAGGTAATGAAAGGTAGGCCAGCCACCCAAAAAAAAAAAAAAAAAAAAGGCTAAGATCTTATCTGCAAAAGCTGGACAGCACTTTTTCCAATGCAAAAACAGAAACAGTCAAGATTAAACTTTGCTTAGGTAGGTAGGGAGTCCCAGTTCAATGGTCCAAGTCATGCTAATCAACTTCTGAGGTGGGTGTCCTGGGGCTGAAAGCAAGCTCAGTTCCACAGGGCTGGCCACAGTGCGATTATGCTAGTGTCACTTAAAGTGAGTCCTAAGGAATGTGATGATAAGCTTGGGAAGGGCTTCCTCCCAGGGAGGCATACGCATGTGCACGCCTCAATGGCATGGTGTCCCTACACAACATTGAAAAGGGAATATGTGGAGCAAACAAGAAAGGAGACCATTTATTTAATATCTTTTGCTCTGCTCTGCCAGGCTTTATGTTTACAGGCTTCTGCAGAAAAATGATGTATGTCCTTGGCTTCCAGTAAGGCAGTGGAGGTAAAGGGAGTAGAAAGGGAGTTACGTAAACTCACTGAAGGTTCCCAGTTCATTTAGTCAATGGTTATTTACAGTAGCCCCTCTTATCCACAAGGGATACATTCCAAGACCCCCTGTGGATGCCTGAAACCATGGATGGTACTGAACCCTATATATGAGGGGTCTTCAAAAAGTTCATGGAAAGATTCGTGTTACCTTTTAATTCCATTTTTTCCGTGAACTTTTTGAAGTACTCTCATATACCATGTTTTCTCTATCTGATAACCATGGGCTACTAAGTGATGAATGGACTGAGAGAGTCTATAGTGTGGACATTCTAGACAAAAAATACTTCACATCCGGACTAGATGGAGTGGGTCAGTGCAAGATTTCATGATGGTACTCAGAATGGTGTGCAACTTAAAATTTATGAATTGCTTATTTCTGGAACTTTTCATTTAGCATTTTTGGACTGCAGTTGACCACAGGTAGCTGAGACCATGAGTAACTGAAACTACAGAAAGTAAAACTGTGGATATGGGGGGACTTCTGTATTGGGGGCCCACCAGGAACCAAGTAAGGTGCCACATGCTGCAGATACAAGTGACCATGAGCAAGCGTCACTGCTGCCCTCAAGAAACTTGGTATCTAGTGTGGGAGTTGGTCAACAATCAAATAACCACATACACATATGAAAAATGGAAACTGTAACAAGTGCTGAGAAGGAGTGGTCATGGTGCCTTTAGAGCCTATGTTAAGGGAATCTGACCTAGTCAGAGAGGTCAGCAAAGGCTTCCCTGAAAAGCAATGCTTCAGTTGAGACCTAAAGGATGAGTAGGCACTAACTAGGCAAAGGATTGGGGGTAGGAGGCAAAGTCCTGGCTAAGGGAACAGCAGGTGCAAAGACCCTGTGCTGGGAGAGAGTCAGCTTGGTGGGAAGGTAGGAGATCTGACCTGTGTTACCAGGAAGACCCAATAACCCCTAAACATCTCTGCCTCTGATGTCTAAAATCCCACCATTATTAAGGTTTGCTTTGTGTTAAGATGCTTTTCCCTTGAAGTGTTCTTTTATCCTCAAAAGAATACCCATTAAGTCAGGAAAATCGTTTTATTGGATCAATTTTCTCCCTAATAGCAGAGGTCATGGCCACAAATCCATGAGATTGAACAGGGTTTTGGGTAGCTGGGTTTATTTTTAAGAGAAAAAGAGAAACAAAAACAGGAGATGGGGGAACCCAAAGACAAACTTTATATTTTTCTAGATTTAAGACCAACCTTGCCAGAATTCATTAAAAGTCTGATCCCAGAAAATTATGTAACCTTCTGCCTTCAAAGAGACTAAGGCGGCCCAGGATGATCTCAGCCTTTGAGAGAAAATCCATGAAAAGAAGCAATCCAATGAAAAGAGGTAAACATCACATTGTGAGAATGCCAATGGCTTTTTTTTTTGGCTTAATCCAAGTCCCCACCCTAAATCATTTTTACCAGCTCAAGCTGACAAAATATATTGATGTCAGTATTCTTTATTTCTAGAGTCTCATAACAGATGTTTCTCCTCCAGGGCATGTGTGTATAAACAAGGAGTAAACTATACTGGCTTTCTAGTCATTTGTGCCTGGGTTCAAATCCTGACTCCTCAACTTAGCCATGTGACCATGGGCAGATCATTTCACTGCCGTAAACCTTGTTTCCTCAACTGTAAACTGGTAATCATTATTGTTCCTTCCCCAAAGAGCTGCTTTGAAGATGAAATAAAATAGTGCATTTAAGTGCTTAGCAAAGGGCCTGTCATATAATCAGCTCTTACACATGGGAGAAATCTTAAAAAGAAGGGATAGGGGAGGGGAATTGGCAGACTTAGAAAGAGTGTATAGGTTCCATAGGTTCCAGGTGATGAATCACCTGGGGAAAAACACACATATACCACGTCTCAAAAAATATTAAGCATGGTGCTGATGACACCAAGGTTCAGGGTTTGATCCCTGTACTGGCCAGCCACCAAAAAAAAAAAAGAAAAAGAAAGAAAGAAAAAGAAATGAAAGCCTGAGGGAAACCAGGCCTGATATTTACAGACAAAATTAAAAGAACCCTCTCTCTTGTGTTTTCTCTTCGGACATGTGAAATGGGTTCATCCATAGACAGGAAAGAAAAAAGACAAGGAACATTACAGCATGGGTCTGCCTGAAGAGGCTTATGGTGCTGAAACAGAATTTAAGACAGAAATTTTTGACCAGGGAAGGATATCCGCCTGGAGAACTTCTGGGTAGAGTGATACATAGCAAACTGGCAAGAGCTTAAATAACTGGGAGTAAATTAGAGATCTGGACAAAAAGATGAAAGGACCTTCCCAACCTCTCCACAGCTTGTGAGCTGCAGCCCATGGGACCAGCCTCTGTCTTTACAGATGGAATCCTTTCCTCCTGGAAAGCTCTCTGGACTTGCTGAGCTTAGCCTGAGATACTCAACAATCTCAGGCTTGGCATGGCTTTCTCCAGTAAGATTTTCTCTTTCTTAGGGAACAAAAAAAAAGCAATATAGTAAAAAGAGGGAAACTGTATAGAAAGAATGCCAAAGAATGTCAGTAATATAAATCATAGGAGAGAGAATTTCTGAATTTATCTTTTCCCAAGTTATTTTTATCAAAGAAAAAGAGATTTCCTTATTAAGCCCTGTATCTACAGTCCCTTCAAGCACTTTCTTATGAAGTTCATGCTTATGTTTCATTTTTTAACATGCAGACAGTTTGAATACCTGTTTATGTCTCTGTCAGCTTTTTTCTTGTGCCCATGCAGCCATGAGAAGAATTTCAACAGGCCCAGCAAATGGAGCTAATGACACCAGTAAGTTATACCCCATACATTTTGGAGACTGAGTCATGAGGACTGGAGATTGTAAAAAGAGTGCAAAATGGCTCCCAGTACTCTGGACATTGCAGCTTCTGCAGTTGTTGTAATGTATTGGGTGGCCCAAGTGATTCTCCTTTATTTTTTCTGAGCCTGGTTTCCTGCCTTCCTGAGGAAACCAAGCAGGAATGAACAGAGAGCATTTGTAACATTCTGTTCACAACTCCACATCCAAAGCCCCACTGAGGAAAACATGGCCAAACTTCTATTAAATTAAGTTTGACCTAAAGGTTTCTTCACATACAGTGAACTGCCACCTAACTTGATGTGTAGATAGACTAACCTACTCTTGAAACCCAACTTGATGTGCAAGCAGACTGTAACCTGCTGTCCTAGAAAGCTGATTCTCAGACAATTAATTACAGGCAGCCAACTGTTCTGTACTTCACTTCCATTTTCTGTATGTTACTTCCCCCCCCCCACCCTTTTTTTTTAAAGATGACCGGTAAGGGGATCTTAACCCTTGACTTGGTGTTGTTAGCACCACGCTCTCCTAAGTGAGCTAACCGGCCATCCCTAAATAGGGATCCGAACCTGTGGCCTTGGTGTTATCTGCACCACACTCTCCCAAGTGAGCCACAGGCCAGCCCCGACTTCCCTTTTTCTGTCTATAAATCTTAACTGACCACAAGGGAGTGGTAGAGTTGCTCTGAGTCTGTTCTGATTCTGGGGGCTTCCCAATTCGCAAATTGTTCTTTGCTCAATTAAACTATGTTAAATTTTATTTGTCTGAAGTTTTTTCTTTTAACAGATGGTGTCAGAAGTAGGATCTGCAGTAGCACTCCCAGCATCTCCCAGGAGCATAGCATGACCAAGTGAGATGCCTGTGGGACCCATTTGCATCCATTGCTCTCTCGTAGCAACTGGGGATCATAGGTAAGTTCTCTCTCAGATTCTGAAGCTCCATAGACTTGTGTTTTTAGCTATCTAAGTTTATTTGAGCAAAGTTTTTTTTTTAATCTGGTCTGGGTTTGAAAGTCAAGACAGAAATCAGACTAGGTCCAGGATCAGATGGGATAATTTCTGAATAACTGAATACTCCATCTTTTGACTATGCCTACCTTTACATGTATAAGTTTTAAGCCCTGGAATGCATTCAAACATGGCATTTTAAGCAAATGCATTCAAACATGGCAAAATCTTACTAAAGATCATTTAAAGTTATGGTGGTGATGGAGTTTGGATGTGTTGTCCCCTCCAAAACCCATGTGGAAATTTGATCTCCAATGTGGCAGTGTTGGAAGCTGTTTGAGTCATGGGGGTGGATCCCTCATGAATGAATTAATGCTGTCCCTGGGGGAGGGGAGAGTAATGAGTGAGTTCTTGCTCTATTAGTTCCCATGAGAGCTTGTGTTTATAGGACCCTGGCACCTCCTCTTTCTCTCTTGCTTCCTCTTGCCATGTGATCTGCTTGTACCCACCAGCAGCCTGCCACTTTCTGCCATGAGTAGAAGCAGCCTGAGGCCCAGGCCAGATGAAACTGTCCCAGAATCATAAGCCAAATAAACCTCTTTTCTTTATAAATTACCCAGTCTCAGGTATTCTGTTATAGCAACACAAAACAGACTAAAACAGGTGGAATGTTCCAAATGAGCATCAATGTACTTAAAATTGAAGCCTCCCAAATTAGGCTCCTTTATCCAGGGATGCCTATTGATGTGTAAAAGTTTCTAAAAAGATTTTAAAATTTTTATTGCCTCTCTTAAAAGACACTGCAAAAGGCAAATAAAAAGCTTAAGTGACTAATTGATAAGAAAAAATAAATCTGCTAAATTTTGGGCTCAGTTGCTTTTGTTGTGAGATTGCTGCATGGAAAAGGAGCCAGAATACTCAATTGAGAATTTATAAGGGGGTCTTTATTGGCCGGTGGTGACTGTCTCTCCAAGAAAGTCTCAGAAGAGAGCAGCCCTGACTTGAAGTTTAGGGGTTTTTTTAAAAGGTACATTTTTACATTAGTCACACAGTTAAAATTATCAAATAGCCACACACTTATAGTTATCATATAGTTACACACATACACACATACCCTCCTGGCATGAGGAGGGGGTTTGGGAGGGCCTAGCACAAGCTGATAACAGAAGCTGAAACAAGCCAGTTAATAGCTCAGGGGCAGCTTGGGTGGGGAACAGCAAACAAAATTCAAACTTCTCTAAGTGCAGGCTAATATTTAGCTTTTAACTTCTATCAAGGGGGCTGAAGAGCTGAGGGGAATTTTCAAACAACAACATTTTCTAAGCAATTCAAACACTATTTAAACTTAATCAATCTACCTTGTCACACAGCAAGCAGTTTCACAGGAGCGAATTGCATATGTCATGAAAGTGGGGGTCAGCCTACCTCATTATCTCACACCAAAGGTGGGGCAGGCGAGGGAAGGCTGGATAAAGTGTTTATTAAAAAATAGGCATTCAGGTAGAGTAGGCTTGCTGCTTCTTCAGGGCTATCTATGCTGAGTCCCGGCATTGAGAATGCTTTCTTTGCCCTATTAGTTCATCTGCCCTGAACTTAATAATTTTAGCTAAGAAACTAAAGCTAAGTTAAAAACAGCAACTGCTGAACTATCTAGGTCTCCAAAATCCAAATTTCTGACACTCAACTGGCCATTTTGGACAGACTTCTGAGTTTTCCTCTAGGTTTATCTATGTATCTCCTCCTAAAACCCCATGGTAAATTTTTATGGTTTTATTTTGTCTTGGCATCTATTTTTTCATCTTTCTCCATGTCTCCTCTGACACACTCCAACTCCTTGGAAACGCTGACATTCTTTGTCTGTCCTTTGAGATGTAAATTTGCTGTCTTGCTTTCTTTAAAACACGTGAGGGCTTTGACCATGTGGGTCAGATAAGCTTTGACTTGTTTCACTTAGAAAGATGATTTCAACCCAACTGTTCTTTTTTTGTTTGTTTGTTTTCTTTCTTTTTTTTTTTCTTTTTTAAACTTCCCTTTTAAAATTAGTGAGCTATATATTGTATTTTTTTCTGTTTTTTCTATGTATACATGTACACACGTGTAAGATACATGTTTATGTCTATACATGTGCTTGTATATTGTTTACTTGGTACCAAATTGGCTTATAAATAATGCACACTCATAATAAACCTAAATGCTTTTCAAGCTCACATAACTAGGTTTTTGGTTTTTAATTTTTAGTAAAATAAAATAGAAATGTTTTCAGGATTTAATTTAGACACTTTTGCCTAGGTTTTTCTATTGGTCAAAACAAATTTATACCATCTCTGATGTTTTAAGGTCATAAAATTGTTGCTTTTGTGATATATTTGATACTTTTTAATTTGTTTGTCAACTAAATGCTATGAGAGGATGGGATGCTGGGCTTCCTCAAAGCCTTGCACATATCTTGTTTTTAGCTTGTTTTTGGTTTTAAGCCTCTGAAGTCTAAGGTCTAGACAGGTGGCTTTGATGAGCCCTCGGGACATATGTGTCCACATCACATAGACCACCAGCTGCAGGACAAAACCCAACATGGTCTCATCCTCTCTGTCCCAGCTTTGCCTCCTGGCCATTCTGGGAGGAACAATATCCTTCAGACACTATCTTTGTAGATCTGTGATCTCTCTTGAGCTCCACATAGCCATCCTAGATGCCACCTGGGTCTTGGGACCCAGGATGGCTAGGGAAAGGGTACCTATGTCTAATAACTCAAAGGTCTTAGTTAATACAGGTTGACAAAGTTTTAGCCTGGTATGAGTAAATCAGACAAATATGAATGGGTTAAACACATAAATAAAATTGTCATACTTTCAAAAATTATTTTCAGTAATTTGAAGTTTTAAAGTATTTTAATATTTAAAATAAAGTCATATTATGTTAAATTAAGTAATAGCCATTTCTAAATAAATTAAAATTCTAAGACATCAATTATTATAATATCAATTATTATATTATATTATAAGTTTAAGTTTAAATGTGTTGTCATTTTGTTTTTATGCAATGTTTAAAAAGCTAAATATATTTGGATCAGTTAAAAAAAGTATTGAGAAAATAGGTCTTTTCAGGAATTAGAAATGGTTTTTTACCTACAAATATTGATATAAAATAGTTTAAAATTGCTTATTTCCTAGGTTTTCACTACAAATTAAGGTTACTAGAGTTAAAATTATTAAAATGAATATATGATAATTAAAACTACCCCTTATGTGAGAAAAGTAAGGCACATTTTTGGTAAGTAAAGCTTATATAAGAGATAAATTTTGTTTTTTTAAAAAAAATTTTTTAATTACTATTTTTCTAAAAATTAAGAATTAATATCAAAAGTATGCTAATACAAAACTAGAATTTGGTTTTCTAGCTTCATGTAGTATTTATTAGGTCTTTGGACTATGTGGATGACTGAGTCTCCTCTTTACCAAAGAGTAAAGGCTTTTCTCTCCAAAATCTTACTTTCATTAAATAAATGACTATTATTTTACAGGGACCTGTGTTCCTATCTCGATCAAGTGTTTTAAACTTTAGACATGTTTGACAGGCTTCCTAAAATCAGACTTCAAAATTGGTGTTAAGTCTCTCTGACCTCAAACTAACCTTGGCCCCTAAAGCAATCAAAAGAGAGATAATAAACAGGCTTATTTAATATGTTAAGTTATAAGGAAAGCACTGTCAAATAAGAAAGGATGTTTACTTTTTTTAAAGTTATATTCATATGGATATATTATTAATATATGTTCCAAAATTGTATGAGATCTCTAAGGTTGTAATATGTCTTGGTATATTATCAATCATAATTATGGTTATGTTAAATTATTTATTTATTTATTTATTTATTTATTTTTGAACACTCAGCAAAACTTTATTTCAATAATTTTTTTTTTTAATTTTACTTTGTTGATATACAATGTGGTTGATTTTTGTGACCCATTACCGAAACCTCCCTAACTCCTGTCTCTCCCCCCTCCCACCCAACAATGTCCTTTCTGTTCGCTTGTCCTGTCAACTGCAAGGAATTGTAATTGTTATGTCTTCTTCTCCCCCCCAGTTTTTTTTTTTTGTGTGTGTGTGTGTGAATTTATTTACTTATTTTTAGCTCCCACCAATAAGTGAGAACATGTGGTATTTCTCTTTCTGTGCCTGACTTGTTTCACTTAATATAATTCTCTCAAGGTCCATCCATGTTGTAGCAAATGGCAGTATTTCATTCGTTTTTATAGCTGAGTAGTATTCCATTGTATAGATATACCACATTTTCCGTATCCACTCATCCGATGATGGACATTTGGGCTGGTTCCAACTCTTGGCTATTGTAAAGAGTGCTGCGATGAACATTGGGGAACAGGTATACCTTCGACTTGATGATTTCCATTCCTCTGGGTATATTCCCAACAGTGGGATAGCTGGGTCGTATGGTAGATCTCTCTGCAATTGTTTGAGAAACCTCCATACCACTTTCCATAGAGGCTGCACCATTTTGCAATCCCAACAACAATGTATGAGAGTTTCTTTTTCTCCACAACCTCACCAGCATTTATCGTTCAGAGTCTTTTGGATTTTAGCCATCCTAACTGGGGTTAGATGGTATCTCAGTGTAGTTTTGATTTGCATTTCCCGGATGCTGAGTGATGTTGAGCATTTTTTCATATGTCTGTTGGCCATTTGTATATCTTCCTTAGAGAAATGCCTACTTAGCTCTTTTACCCATTTTTTAATTGGGTTGCTTGTTTTTTTCTTGTAAAGTTGTTTGAGTTCCTTGTATATTCTGGATATTAATCCTTTGTCAGATGTAAATTTTGCAAATATTTTCTCCCACTCTGTTGGTTGTCTTTTAACTCTGTTAATTGTTTCTTTTGCTGTGCAGAAGCTTTTTAGTTTGATATAATCCCATTTGTTTCTTTTTCCTTTGGTAGCATGTGCTTTTGGGGTCATATTCATGAAGTCTGTGTCCAGTCCTATTTCCTGAAGTGTTTCTCCTATGTTTTCTTTAAGAAGTTTTATTGTTTCAGGGTATATATTTAATTGTTTAATCCATTTTGAGTTCACTTTAGTGTATGGTGAAAGGTATGAGTCTAGTTTCATTCTCCTGCATGTTGATATCCAGTTCTCCCAGCACCATTTGCTGAAGAGGCAGTCTCTTCCTCAGTGTATAGGCTTGGTGCATTTGTCAAAGATCAGATGGCTGTAGGTGTGTGGGTTGATTTCTGGATTCTCTATTCTATTCCATTGATCAGTGTGTCTGTTTTTATGCCAGTACCATACTGTTTTGGTTATTATAGCTTTGAAGTATAGTTTAAAGTCAGGTAGTGTTATGCCTCCAGCTTTTTTTTTTTTTTGCTCAGCGTTGCTTTGGCTATGCATCGTCTTTTGTTCTTCCATATAAATGTCTGGATAGTTCTTTCCATTTCTGAGAAAAATGTCATTGGAATTTTGATGGGGATTGCATTGAATTTGTATATTACTTTGAGTAGTATGGACATTTTCACTATGTTGATTCTTTCAATCGAAGAGCAAGGGGTATCTTTCCATCTTCTTGTATCCTCTCTAATTTCTCTCAGCAGTGGTTTGTAGTTCTCATTATAGAGATTTTTCACCTCCTTGGTTAACTCAATTCCTAAGTATTTTATTTTTTTGGTGGCTGTTGTAAATGGGCAAGCTTTCTTGATTTCTCATTCTGCATGTTCACTATTGGAGAATAGAAATGCTACTGATTTTTGTGTGTTGATTTTGTATACTGCTACTGTGCTGAAATCATTTATCAACTCCAAGAGTTTTTTTGTAGAGGCTTTAGGCTGTTCGATATATAGGATCATGTCATCTGCAAAGAGGGACAGTTTGACTTACTCTTTTCCAATCTGGATGCCCTTTATTTCCTTCTCTTCTCTGACTGCTCTGGCTAGTACTTCCAACACTATGTTGAATAGGAGTGGTGAGAGTGGGCATCCTTGTCTAGTTCCTGTTCTTAAAGGAAAAGCTTTCAGCTTTTCCCCATTCAGGATGATATTGGCAGTGGGTTTGGCATATATGGCTTTAATTATGTTGAGATACTTTCCATCTATACCTAACTTATAGAGGGTCTTTGTCATGAATGAGTGCTGAACTTTATCAAATGCTTTTTCAGCATCTATAGAGATGATCATATGGTCCTTGTGTTTGATTTTATTAATATGGTGTATCACATTTATTGATTTGCATATGTTGAACCAACCTTGCATCGCTGGGATGAATCCCACTTGATCGTGGTGAATAATTTTACGTATGTGTTGCTGTATTCTGTTTGCTAGTATTTTAGTGAGGATTTTTGCATCTATATTCGTCAAGGATATTGACCTGTAGTTTTCTTTTTTGGTTATATCTTTACCTGGTTTTGGTATCAGGATGATGTTTGCTTCATAGAATGAGTTTGGGAGATTTGCATCTGTTTCAATCTTTTGGAATAGTTTGTAAAGAATCAGTGTCAATTCCTCTTTGAATGTTTGGTAAAATCCTGCTATGAATCCATCTGGTCTTGGGCTTTTTTTTGTTGGCAGCCTTCTGATAACAGCTTCAATCTCCTTTATTGTTATTGGTCTGTTCAGATTTTCTACGTCTTCATGGCTCAGTTTTGGGAGCTTGTGTGTGTCCAGAAATTTATCCATTTCCTCCAGATTTTCAAATTTGTTGGCATACAGTTGTTTATAGTAGTCTCGAATGATTCCTAGTATTTCAGATGAATCAGTTGTAATATCACCTTTTTCATTTCTAATTTTTGTTATTTGAATCTTCTCTCTTCTCTTTTTTGTTAGCCATGCTAATGGTTTGTCAATTTTATTTATCTTTTCAAAAAACCAACTTTTTGATTCATTGATCTTTTGTATTGTTTTTTGGGTTTCAATTTCATTAAGTTTTGCTCTGATCTTAATGATTTCTTTCCATCTGCTAATTTTAGGTTTGGATTGTTCTTGTTTTTCTAGTTCTTTAAGGTGAAGTGTTAGGTTGTTCACTTGCCATCTTTCCATTCTTCTGAGGTGAGCATTTAATGCAATAAATTTCCCCCTTAATACTGCTTTTGCAGTATCCCACAGGTTTTGGTATGATGTATCATTATTTTCATTAGTTTCAATAAATTTTTTGATTTCCTGCTTGATTTCTTCTTGGACCCATATGTCATTAAGTAGAATACTGTTTAATTTCCATGTGTTTGTATAGTTTCTAGAATTTCATTTGTTATTGATTTCTAATTTTAATCCATTGTGGTCTGAGAAAATATATGGGATAATTCCAATTTTTTTGAATTTGTTGAGACTTGATTTGTGACCTAATATGTGACCTATCCTGGAGAATGATCCATGTGCTGACGAAAAGAATGAATATTCTGAGGTTGTTGGATGGAATGTTTTGTAGATATCAGCCAAGTCCAATTGGTCTAGGGTATTGTTTAGATCTTGTGTTTCTCTACTGATTCTTTGCCTAGATGATCTGTCTAATATTGACAGTGGAGTGTTCAGGTCCCCTGCTATTATGGTATTAGTGTCTATTTCCTTCTTTAGGTCTAATAGAGTTTGTTTTATAAATCTGGCTGCTCCAACATTGGGTGCGTACATATTTATGATTGTTATGTCTTCTTGATGGATCAGTCCTTTTATCATTAAGTAGTGTCCCTCATTGTCTCCTTTTATGGTTTTTAGTTTAAAGTCTATTTTGTCAGATATAAGAATAGCTACTCCAGCTCGTTTTTCTTTTCTGTTTGCATGGTAAATCTTTTTCCATCCTTTCACTCTTAGTCTATGTGAGTCTTTATGGGTGAGCTGGGTCTCTTGTAGGCAGCATATAGTTGGGTCCTCCTTTTCGATCCAGTCACCAGTCTGTGTCTTTTGATTGGGGAATTTAAGCCTGTTACATTGAGTTGTTATTGAAAAGTGTTGATTTATTCCTAGCATTTTATTGATTATTCTTTGGTTGTCTTAGGTGTCTTTTGTTCCTTGCTTTCTGATTTACTGTTTGTTTTCTGTGTTTGTTGGTTCCTTAGGTTGTAGATAGTCTTTTTGTTTGTTTGTTTTCTCTTCATGAATGCCATTTTTATTATACTAGTGGGTTTAGATTTTTCTTGGGTTTTTATGACAGTGGTAGTTATTTTTCAGGAACCAAACCCAGTACTCCCTTGAGGATTTCTTGTAAGGGTGGTCGTATGGTAGTGAACTCCTGCAGTTTTTGTTTGTCTGAGAAATATACTATTTGCCCCTCATTTCGGAAGGATAGCCTTGCAGGGTAGAGTATTCTTGGCTGAAAATCTCTGTCTTTTAGTATTTTGAATATATCATCCCATTCCTCTCTGGCTTTTAGGGTTTGTGATGAAAAGTCTGATGTTAGCCTGATTGGGGCTCCCTTATAGGTGATTTGATGCTTCTCTTTTGTAGCTTTTAAGATTCTCTCTTTGTCTCTGAGTTTTGCCAATTTGACTATAACATGTCTTGGAGAAGGCCTTTTTGGGTTGAATACATTTGGAAATCATTGAGCTTCCTGGATCTGAAGATCTGTGATTTTTCCTATACCTGGGAAGTTTTCTGCCGCTATTTTATTAAATATGTTTTTAATGCAATCTCTGTTTTCCTCCCCTTCTGGAATACCCATGACTTGGATATTTGAGCACTTAAGGTTGTCTGATATCTCTCTCAGATTTTCTTCAATGCCTTTGATTTTTTTTTCTTTTCTTTTTTTTTTTTTTTTTGTCTGCTTGTGTTATTTCAAACAGCCCATCTTCAAGTTCAGAGGTTCTCTCTTCAAATTCCACAAGCCTGCTGGTTAAACTCTCCGTTGTGTTTTTTATTTCACTGAATAACTTCTTCACTTCGGCAAGTTCTGCTACATTTTTTTTTCAGGGCATTGATTTCCTTGTACATTTCCTCTTTCAGGTCCTGTATTCTTTTCCTCATTTCATCATGACGTCTAGCTGAGTTTTCTTGTATCTCATTCAGTTTCCTTAGAATTATCACTTGAAATTCCTTGTCAGTCATTTCAAGGGCTTCTTGTTCTATAGGATCTAGAGCTTGAGAGTTATTATCCTTTGGTGGTGTACTTTCTTGATTTTTCGTATTCCTGGTATCTTTTCTTTGATGTTTATTCATTGTGGCAGGGGGTTTCACCATCCACAAGTTTGACACTATTGACTGACTAAGATGTTGCTGTGGTTGCCAATTTGGTATGGCTACCTCAGTGACTACTCAGTTGGCCACTAGTGCCTTTCATGTGTGGTTGCCTTGGGTCTTGGGCCTCTCCGGGGAGCCACCTCTCTGGTCAGCTTGGACTCTGCCGGGCTGCTGGATCACGGGGCGGTACTGCAGGGTGTGTGGTCTCTGATGAGCTTCCACCTCCCGTGCTGGACTTCTCCCTGTTCTGTGCGCTCTGGCCCACACTGCCGGGATGTGCCGAGGCACCGCAGAGCGTGTGGTCTCTGCAGAGCTTCCCCTTCCCCTGCAGGATGTCTCCCTGCTCTGTGCATGCTAGGCCAGGCTTGGGATAGAGCCAGGTGGCAGTGGTGAAGCCTACCTGCTGCTGGATCGCACGGCGGCAGCCCCCCCACAGGGTTTGTGGACTCTACGGAGCTTCTGTCTCCCTTGCTGGATAACTCTGTGCTCCATACACATTGTGCCAGGCTGCTGGATCGCATGGCAACAGTGTGGTCCCCGTGGAGTTCCCACCTCCCCTGCCGGATGTCTCCCTGCTCCCAGAACACGAGGCCGGGCTGGAAATAGAGCCGGGTGCCTGCGGTGAAGCCTACCTGCTGGATCACGCAGTGGCAGCCCCATAGGGTGTGTGGTTTCTGCGGAGCCTCCGCCTCCCCTGCCAGACGTCTCCCCTCTCTGTGCACACTGGGCTGGGCTGGGAATGGAGCTGGGTGGCGGCAGTGAAGCCTATCTGCTGGATCTTGTGACGGTGGCCCCACAGGGCATGTGGTCTCCACGGAGCTTCTGCCTTCTCCTCTGGACGTCTCCCCATTTTGTATACACTTGATGTTATGTTTTTATAGTTTAAATCGGTTGATTTGTGGGAGAGAGTGACGCTAGGGACTGTCTATTCCACCATCTTGACCAGAAGTCCTGGTTATGTTAAATTATTATAGACCAAAAAATAACTAAATTTTCTTATCAATTGCATCTTTAGTCCCTCCCATTTTAAATTTTGTCATCCACAGTTAATTGCTTAATTCCGATGCTTTATTTTAACTTTTTTATTTTTGGTGGCTGGCTGGTATGGGGATCTGGGCCTTTGATCCAAACCCTTGACCTTGGTGTTAAAACACCAGGCTCTAACCAGCTGAGCTAACTAGCCATCCCATGATGCTTTTTCTTAAAGCTCTTCACAAACAATTACAATCCTAAAGTGTTGTGTCTTCAAAGAGGTTCATGAACAGATTCTGACAAGTACAGGTTTCTTCTGATAACCTTAGGTCATATCATTCTTCAGGTAAGAATTTCCTGAACTCTAATTTTTTTTTAAAAAACTGACTAGTTTATAAAACTGCTAACCAACATCCAGCAAGACAAGAATTAATTAAATACCAAGGGAATACTTTGGCAGATTTTTGTGCTAAGTTAGCCTGTACTGAAATTGTTAAGACACACAATTTGAAAGAACTCCCTAACCCAAGTCAAATTACTTATGATAACTCATTTGATAAAAAATGAGATGCACCTGAATTGGAGAAACAAAATTGGTATTTAAAATATATATATAAATCTAACATTAAGCATGGACTTATGGAGAGCCTGGACAGCTACCTGGTCCTTCCTGAGTCCTTAAAGCTTTATTATTAAAAGCTCTGCACTCCATGACTCATCATGGAAGAGATAAAATGATCCAATTTATGGGGGGGCGGGGAATTGGTGTGGTAACTGCTATAAAATTGCTAAAATGGTTTATGGCCAATGTTTGGTTTGTCAAACCCAACCCATAATTCTGGGAAGACAATCAAAACTTCAGGTACATTTCTGCTACCTTATTTAAACATTTATAAAGGGATTTCATTCAATTGCCATTTTCAAAGCATGTTTTCTGGTTGTACAGAAGCTTTCTCATGCAGGAAGGCCAATGCTATAACAGTAGCTAAAAGGTTATTTAAAAATTTGTTTCTGGGGCCGGCCCGTGGCTCACTCGGGAGAGTGCGGTGATGGTAACACCAAGGCCACGGGTTCGGATCCCATATAGTGATGGCCGGTTCACTCACTGGCTGAGCGTGGTGCTGACAACACCAAGACAAGGGTTAAGATCCCCTTACGGGTCATCTTCTAAAAAAAATAAAAATAAAAATAAATAAAAATAAAAATTTGTTTCTCTCATAGTTCATTCCCAAAGAAATCTCCAGTGACAGAGATACTTGTTTCACCAGACAAGTTATAAAACAGTTAAATAAGGTGTTACAGATACAATAGCTTTAGACAAAGATAACTGAACTGACTGAATTACCTTGGTTAGAGGGACTGTAGGCTGATGACAATCAGATCTACTTCCAGTGGAAAACATAAGTTGACCCCTTATGAAATATTCACTACAAGGCTTATGCCCCTAATAATGGAACCTCATCTATCTCCTGCTCTCCTAAACTGCAAGGCTTTAATGCATTATGCCAAAGTGCATTTTCACCAGGTAGAAGAAGCTATTTATGATCCACCAACGAAGTATAATCACACCCTTCATAATCTGAAACTCAGAGACTGTATCTTCTGGAAAGGACATCAAAGAAAGAATGCCCTTGCCACCCACACTGCAGTAAAACCTTTGGACCTTGAACCTTGGGTTCACATCTCACAGCTCAAAGGCCCCTCCAGACTCTTGAGACTGTTAACCAGGAAACTTTTTCCTCAGGCAGCATTCTAGATGTGGACAACTTCCCCAAGGTCACAGATCAAGACTTCTCTGCCATCATGAAACTCTTATTTCTCTTAATTTTTCCCTACTCATGCCTACCTCTTTCGCTTGGCAGAATAATGCTGTAATTAGAATTGCACCAAAAGCCCAAAAGGAGTTTCTCGCTAACTGATATATGTGCCAGGATGCTACAGTACCCTTTTAACCTGTCATAACTTAGCCTCGGACCCTTGGTTAGAAACTGCTAATTTCAAATAATTACATTCCAAGTAATGTATTTATGAATAATGGGACTAAAACAAAAAGGGCTTTGTGTGCACCCACGGGGAATATTTTTATTTGTGGAGGATTTTACAGCCAACTTTATTATTATTTTTTTTTTAAGTATTTTGTTTTTATTTTTATTTTTTATTTATTTATTTTTTTGTTGTTGTTGTTTTTTCGTGACCGGCACTCAGCTAGTGAGTGCACCAGTCATTCTTATATAGGATCTGAACCCACAGCGGGAGCGTTGCCGCGCTCCCAGCGCAGCACTCTACCAAGTGCGCCACGGGCTCGGCCCTACAGCCAACTTTATAATGGGCAACCTTGATAAATGAAAAATGAAGGGCCAATGTGGGCTAGAATTTTTAATAGTATCTTTATTGCCCCTTAATCAGTCAGCAACAGACATTAGTTCACTCCTTTTAGCCCTACATCATAGGTTAAAGAGAACGTTGCCAGAAGCTGTTAGCCCTTCTGGGTGGGCATCATTTGTTAGGTTTTTGTTTTGTTTTGTTTTCCATGGCTGGGAGTAAATATAAATGAGGCAATGATTTAAAAAATTATCCCTCACAGTAGGCTGTATAGAAGATTCTACTGCAAAGTCTATGGTTACACAACAGACTTCTTTAAGTTCTCTTGCTAAAGTTGTGCTAGATAATAGAAGAGTTCTAGACTGACCACTGTATGAACAGGGAGGAATCTGTGCAGTTGCTGACACTTCTTGTTGCACATAGATGAATACATGGGGTAGTATAAAGACTCAGTGCAGGGGATTAACAAATGGTTAAAATGGGTAGACTCTTCATCTGGCTTATTCTTTAATGTATTTGATTTTGGGTTGTTTGTTTCATGGAGACCTTGGCTAGGGAGCATATTCCAAACTTTTGGTTTTATCCTCCCGATAGTCAATATAGTAGTCTCCTTGGTGCGCTGTATTCTCTCAAAAGTTTTAAATGTTAGCATGCAGCTATCTGTCGAATGTCAAACAGTCCCTTTGAATGGAATGACAAAAAGTCAAAGAAATGCATGATCATGAGGACACCATAATGTATAAATGATGTGTTGAGACTGGAAACCTAAAATGATAGTAACTGTGAGTGGCACTAATGCCCTAAGTATTAGTCACTGTCGGGCCTTAAAAACTAACGCCACCTTAAGTGACATTACAAGCAGCGCCATTATGGGCCCACAAGGGCATATTAACGTGGCAGCCTAAGACGGTGACAGGAGGAAGTAGGGTGGGAGTGTCTGCGGGAACCTTGCCTTAGCCCTTATTGGCCAAATACGTGCTTCCGTGCTGGTGAACAGTGCGTGGTTGCAATAGCTAGGCACTGAGACAGGATGCATGCTCTTGACCTTTAAGCTGATAGGATTATGTTAAAACCTCCCCTCCCCATCTGCCTATAAAAGCAAGTGCTTATGTGATAATAAACGGAACTGCTCAACAGAACCCCCACCCCGTCTGAGTGTCCTTTAACAGGCTGGTTGGGGCCGGCGGCTGTGCTCACCTCTCTTCAGGGCTCTCTTCCCCCATCTCCTTCCAAGGGGACTGGAGGGAAAGAGGAATCCGGGCAATTCACTCGCCCACCTAGGGAAAGACTGATAATGAGGTGTTTTTTCTAGGGCTGTTCGGGTCGACCGGCAGCAGACCGACAAGTCACACTCTCCGCTAGGTGAGAATCTGACCAAAAGGGAGGAATTATTAAACAAAATCATGGGAGGCCATTGTTTTGGACTGAGCTCCTGCACTAATCCCCAACAGATCAGACCAAACCAAAATGGAGTCACTCATGTTAAGTGTCACATAATCAAACTAAAACTTTAAGAAAACAGCCCTCAAAAGAGACCCATTTGTTTCTCCTGAAAACAGGAGATTCCTGCATAATAAGGAAGTTCCCTCTGCTCTAACACTTATGAAAAAATAACTTGATGCTAATCAGGACTTTTTTTTCTATTGTTCTGTCTCCCTGATCCCATCTTATAAGACCCACTGTTCCGCTATTTCCCAGTAGAATTTGAGACCAAATAAGTCCATTTACAATGATGACAGAGTATGTTAGTGCCTAAAATTTTAGTTAATCTCTCAAAATTGAGAGGTTGGCTGAAAGGGGGGAATTGTTAAATTAAGTTTGGCCTAAAAGTTTTTTCAGACACAGTGTACTGTAACCTAACTTGATGTATAAACAGACTAACCTACTCTTGTAACCTAACAATGTGCAAGCAGATAGTAACCTACTCTTGCAAAAAGTAGTTGAGTCTCAGCCAATTACAGGCAGCCAACTGTTCTCTACCTCACTTCCATTTTCTGTATGTCACTCCTCTTTTTCTGTCTATAAATCTTAACTGCCCACGAGACAGCAGTGGAGTTGCTCTGAATCTATTCTGATTCTTGGGACTGCCCAATTTGCAAATTGTTCTTGCTCAATTAAACTTTGCTAAATTTAATGTCTAAAATTTTTTTAATCCCTCCCACCCAATGTTACAGGAAGCAGGTCTAGATATTGGCAGTGACTACAAGTTTGCCAACAAAGTAAATCATGCACATGAGATTTCAGGACCACTTACTATACAGCAGACTTTAGGACCACTTAACCCATAGAATAAAATAAATTGATTAATAGTAACTTAGAAAAAAAGTATGTTTCAATAGAAAACTATGCATCATTTATAGCATACCCTCTGTGTTAAAAGATTCTGTCCCTGTTCATTGTCTTTGAGCTATATTGTAAAGCTTTTTAAGATGTAGGTAACTGATAAATGTATAATTTCTGTCCTATCTGGTAGTGATTTAATCGACTCCCCCAGCCCCCATCCTTTGCCCATAGAAAAAACAGTTTTGTCTCCATTTACAATTCATCTCAACAGGTTCAACCATATTAACCTGTGCTGTTTTGAATTTTCCTTTAAATCAGTTGTTCTGGGTTGAATTGTGCCCCCACCCCACCCCCCAAAAAAATATATGTCCTAATCCCCAGTACCTGTGAATGTGAGTTTATTTGGAAATAGATAGGGTCTTTGCAGATGATCAAGTTGAGACCATTAGAGTGGGCCCTGATCCAATATGACTATGGATCCAATTTTTCATGATAAAAAGGGGAAACTTGGACACAGAGGTAGACATGCACACTGAAAGAATACCCTGTGAAGAGGAATTGAGAGACTGGGGTGATGTGTCTACAAGCTAAGGAACCCCAAGGATTTCCAGCAAATCATCAAAACTAGGAGAGAAGCATGGAACAGATTCTCCCTCACAGCCCCCAAAAGATCTTGTTTCTGTCGTTCTGAGAATTTGATTTGTTACTGTCTGGCTAGGCTAAGGCTTGGAATACCCACACAGCGCCAATTGTCTAGTTCTTAATCCTGTTTGTGGCACCAATTGTAAAGCTCCTGCGACCACACTAGTTGTCAAGCTCTGTGACCTGCTGGTAATCCTGCACCGACTGGGCCGATTGTAAAGCTAGGGCTGGGTCTAGAGCTCACAGACCCCTCAAGCCCATTCACAGACTGGGCCACAAACCTTTCACATGCCAGGCTGGGTCACCAGACCCCTTCACACAGGTCTGTGAGCTAGGTAACCAGCCAAAAGGTCCTTGGAGCCATAGGTTGGAAAACATGGCTGCACGGGTGGATTTCCAGGGCCGACGCCCATCCACCTGCTTCACCAACTCCTCTCTACTCTCTCTCTCTCTGTCTCTCTGTCTCTCTCTCTCTCTCTCCAAAAAAGAACACAAGAATAGCAACAAAACTAAAAACAAAATACATTGGCACACATGCACACTAACTCCACACACACACAATTTGCTTACAATAGACGCACTAAAACCACACCCGGCTGGACCCGGGTGAGGGCCCTGACCAAACTATTCTACTTTCCCAACAGTTAGTCTTTTCTGCTTGTCCATTTTTCTGTTTTGAACGCAAATCAGCTAAGAATTTAAACCATAAGGGAGAAAAAACTTTTTTCCTCTTCCTCCTAGGTTCAGTGGCTAAGACCTTATGAATTAAACAATCTGACAAAAGACAGACTAACAAGAGGACAAAAAAAAACCAGATTAAGTACATACACATTCACAAAGAAATGTAGCTCAAAGAAGTGGCTGGAATTCTGGGCTCATACACCCTCTTAACAAAACGGATACAGTGTGAAGAAGAGGTTAGACCAAGGAAAAAGGACTTAGGGCTTCCTGGTAGAAGGGGTAAAGTTACGGAAAGGTGACTAGGAATTGTATGGTATGCAGGTGAGAGTCATCTCAGGTGATAAAAATTGTCTCCAGAGTAGTTATCTTCTTGGTATGGGAAAGGAAGACACCTTCACAAATAGAAATTTATGTTACCTTCATAAAGGGAAATGTACGCCCTGCTTTTAGATGGAAAGAAGGAAGGAAAAGGAACTTGACCTGTATCTGCTATTCCTCAATTGCCTTCAGCTGAAAATAACCCTTATGCCAAAGTGGCATATTTTGGGGTGGCATATTCTGGTCCCCTTTAGTACCTACAAAGAAAGAACAGCTCTTTCACATGGACTGGTAAGTTTTGTAAATTTACATTAACTTTGACTTACGGCTGAAAATCTAGAATTAAAATGACAAGTTCCCTCTGTTTCCACGTTTCTGTATCTGTAATTCAGAAAGGTGTTAAAGTCTCATTGTGTGAGAGCATAATAGTTTTCTACCTCTTAGCGTTAATAAAGTGGGAAATAAAATCTGAAATTAAAGGAGCTCTATTCTGATTGGCTTATAGAGATAATAAGCGCTTATATTAATTGAATATTCCTCGAATTGCCAGAAAAGAAGGAAACTGAACTTCTAATACTTTCAATGTAATTCTTATAGAAAGTAACTAACAAATGTTTTAAGATTTCAAGTTCACATAAATTAGGTAAGTCTTTGGCAGCCAAAACTAGTGAAATAATTTTAACTTAACAGAAATAACTACATCTTCTGATTTATCAGCATTAAGGAAAGACAAGCTTATATTTTAATTGTATTTGGGCTTGTTCTTCTTAAACTTATACAGGTTTATTGATTGAATAAGCTAGCATTACTTCTACTTAATGTTTAAGATTATAAAAAATATAAATTTGTATATAATTGATTTATTATCCTGACAATTTTATTTGCCTCAGATTATACCTTGTGCAAACAATGAATCTATAAAGCTATGAAATATGTCAAAGTTTGCTCAGTTTTAATGTACTTATTCCCTTGGTTACCATTTATAGCCTTCATCTACAATCTGAAGGGAGTCCCCCCACACCGTCCCCGTATAAACTGCCTAGACAGCAAAGATTCTGTGCTTTACTAGAATAACCTTTAATAGTTTATGTTAACTTTATTATGTCCCTGATTATTTAAGAAAACAAAAGTTTCTCACTTAGGAAAATCCAAGATTCTTTACAATTATGTTACCTTCTGTGTTTACTTTCCTTTTGTTTTTTTGTTGTTGTTGTTGTTTTTTGGTGGCTAGCCAGTATAAGGATCTGAACCCTTAACCTTGAAGTAATAACACTGTGCTCTAACTGACTAAGCTGACTGACCAGCCTTATATTTACTATTTAAATATTTTACCGCCACTTCTTTTTTTTTTTTTTTAAAGATGACCCGGTAAGGGGATCTTAACCCTTGGCTTGTTGTTGTCAGCACCACACTCTCCCAAGTGAGCCACAGGCTGGCCCTTTTATTGCCACTTTGAAATGAAGAGCCAAATATTGTTTCTTAGGCACCCAGATCTGATTCCTATCTTAAGCATTCAAATCTCCTGACAGCTTTTGATTTTTCCTTCCTAAAAATGGAATTCTAAATGTAAAATATATAAGACTTTTATATTTTGAGATTTCCATTGGGAGGAGGAGGGGGTTCTGAAAAATCACAAAGACTTTTTTTTTATCTTGTAAAAAGAGATGTGCTAGGGCCGGCCCATGGCTCACTCGGGAGAGTGTGGTGCTGATAACACCAAGGCCACAGGTTCGGATCCTACATAGGGATGGCTGGTTGGCTCAATGGCTGAGCGTGGTGCTCACAACATCAAGCCAAGGGTTGAGATCCCCTTACCGGTCATCCTTATGTAGGGAAAAAAAAAAAGAGAGAGAGAGAGAAGTGCTAGACATAATTAGGCTTATTTGCTATGTTTCTATTAATGAATTACATGAAAGACTTGTCATATCAGATGAAATGCTCAGCCTTCCCTAGATTAAATCAGTATAATTTAAAATGTTAATATAAATATTTCAGAAACTATATGCTATGTGGCAATTTCCTGGAGATTTCCAGTGCCCTGTTGTCCATGATATGTTTCTCTTTATTAGGGTCCCAATGCTGCTTTGCCTGTATTAGACAACAACACTATAGCATTATCAGTCATGATTTCAGTTATTTTTGTTTGCTGTTTGGGGGTTTTTTTTTATTGTTGTTGTTTCTTTTGGTGGCTGGCTACTAAGGGGATCCAAACCCTTGGTGGCCAGCATAACACCGTATTCTAACTAACTGAGCAGCCTGGCCAGTCTCTTAAGTTATTTTCTAAATAACTTTGATCACAGCTTTATACTTCTTTATTTGAATCTAGTATCTTCTAGATCAATGGTTTTCAATTGGCAACTCACATCACTTACCTATAAAATTTTATTAATGTACAGATGTTTAAGACCTACTCAGGACCTGCAGAATCTCTTTGCTTGATATTCTTGATATATTCTTGGTATATTCTTACTTGGAATATTCAGGGTATGTTGTACCTCAGGATTATTATGTTATATCTGAAGATTATTTTCTCTGTAAAGATTATGTTCATCCATTTTTACAAATCAGATGTAATGTTCATTGACTCATTATAATTATTTTGTTTAAAATTTGTTGGAATTACCTTTATTTTCTTCTTTGGCATGCCACAGAAACATTTCCCCATCAGTTGCATTATTATTAGAATGAATTCTTTTCAAAATTTTTGCTTTTGAAAGTTATCAGTAAAAAATCAACCACAGCAAAGTCTTTTGTCATCTACAAGTAGTTCTTTGTTTTACTATGATGCTTCCCTGAAAGTGTTTCCTTTTTAACAAAGGACTGTCTCAGAGTCCCATGGTAAAGGTCCATGCCAGGTACCTTTGGGTACAGGCTTATGACGGCATCACTTAAACAATTTTGAGACCCTACCAGATGAACTGAGTCAGGATTTCTAGAACTCTAGTCAGGAAACAACTGGATTCATGAGACTGCTAAGCCAGGATACAGTAGAACAAGAATTACAACATGTATGATGAAAAAAATAAATTAGAAAATAAAATAATAATAATAATTAATTAATTACATAGGACTGAATGAACTGAAGAAAATGATTATGGTTTTTTGGAAGGGTGGTTATTATTGATGTTTTAATGTTGTATTTTCTGGGTTTATAGAAGAAAGCCCTTTCTTTTCCCTTTTAAGTTATCTGTAACTCATAACAATTTAGTAGACTCTGTTTTTGTAAACTGAAATGAAATATTTGTAAATGATATCATAGTCTGTCTGATCCCACCAGAATTTGGAATGATCATCATTTGTGAATGATGTTCATTTAATGAGATATCATCACACACTTTTAAAGAACTAAGGTTGACTTTATGGAGTCAAGACTTACAAAACTTTTGAAAAATTGGCCTGGGACTTGGCTTACGGGGTTTCCAGTCCTACAAGTGAGTAAGGAAAATCACTTCCCAAGGAAACTCAGGATGTTTTGAGGAACTCAAAAGGAGAGGAATTCACCCAAATTAATAAGTACTAAAAGCAAAATATGGAAGTGACTTCTTGGCTTGGCTTTCTAGTCGCAAGCTTTTAAATGTCTAATCTGAGATAAAAAACTAACAGCAAATGAAGTTTAAGAAGGCTCTTACAGCAAATTAGCACTCTTGAGGCACCTGTGTAAATTATCAGGCCAAATACAATGGGGCCAATCTCATCAGTGATTTAGAATAATTGAAATTATTTTTTATCAAAAGGGGGGAATTGTAGAAAAAAAAATTGTTTTTCAATGGAAAACTATCATCTATAGCGTACCCTTCTAGAATATGAGATTTCAGCTTATTCACTGTCTTTGAGCTATGTTGCAACTCTTTGTAGGTAACTACTAGATACATTCTTTCTGTCTTGTCTGGTAGTGGTTAAATGACTTCGCCCCAGCTGGGAAAAAATGTTTTGTCTCCATTTGTACATCTCAACATTCCTTTACTCCATATAAATCTATGCTGTTTTGACTTTTCCTTTGAACTGGTTATAACATCTGCCTGGTTCCCTCATATTTGAGTAAAATAAATTCTTCGACACATTTTATACCTATATGAGAGTCATGATTTTACCTTTTTCTGAAAATTATTTTTTATTAAGCTAATTGGATCTTCTGCTGTTCCTCTCCATTTCTGAAGACTTCTCAGCCAGGACTGTGCCTAACATACTCTTTATTTTTTTTTTTTTTTAATTTCTGGATGTCTTAAAGGTATCACAAAAGTATCTTTTTAAAAGCAATTCATAATAGAAAACTTAACTAATCAAAATGGGCCACCTCTCCTCATTCATACAAATGGATGGAAGGGAACAGAGCCCACACAGCTGCCAGGCTCTGTGCAGGCACTCAGCACTTTGTAGGATTAAAATAAAATGCCTACCCAACAGATACCCCCCTTCTTCAGTAGTAGAAAAACTTCAGTATTGGATCAGTAGAATTTACCTTTCTCCACAAGTCTTATGGATGGGGGACCCTTTCCCAAGTTTCCCAAAAGTAAAACCTGATTAAAAAGACAAAAAGAAAAAGAAAAAGAAAAAGAAAAAAGAAACAAACAACAAAAAACCTGATTGGTCTAAGGCCCTTATGGTGGTTCTAGTCCCCTTGCCAGTGATTGATTAGACTGACTGTGTTTCATGGCTGGGAGGTGGGGACAGAGGAAAAGATTGCAAAAGGAAAGATTTCTTTCTCTTAAAAAGACCTATGTGAAGAAAAGTACACCCTTTCTTTGACTCTGGAACTATGGCATCCTTCTTGTGATATGATAGCAGCTATCTTGGCTAAGGACAAAATTTTTCACATCAAATATGGCAAAGCAGAAAGAAGAAAAATTCCTGGGTTCTTGATAACATTTTTGAGTTACTAGACTAACCGGGCCTGGAATTAGTCTTCCTTGGGATTTCTTAATATGTGAGATAATCAATCTTATCAAAGTAAGTTGAATGGGAGTTTTCTGTTCCTTACCACCAAAAGCATCCCAGCTGATACAAATATTTTATTTCATTCCATCCTTACAACAACCCAATTAGATATCTGTGAACATTCTCATTTTATAGATGAAAATCAATATGAGGCTTAGAAAGTTTTAGTAACTTAAATACAAGGTAATTTGTCCAGGGTCATACATAAGACAAAATTTGTATTCAACTCTTACTCTAGACCCATTCTTTTTCCACTACCACTTATCTCCTATGTTTATTACTAGTCACTGGAAAATTAATTTCTCTTGGTTTTTTGTTTTGTTTTGAGGATTTGTGTGTGTGTGTGACGGTTGTTCTTTTTCTTGGTTTTGTTTTGTTTGCTTTGCTTTTTTTTTTTTTTTCATCCTTTAAAATATCTTAGAAGATCATAAGCCTAGTGTTTAAGAGAAAACTTTGGTGTCAACCAACCTGGGTTTAAATCCTGCTTCTGTGTTACTTCAGACAAGTTGTTTAGCCTCTTTAAATCTCAGTTTCATCATGTGAAGAATGGGAATAGCAATTACTGCAATAGCTATAGAATATATATAAAAGGAAAGGAGAAAGCAATTTAAACATTTCACTCCAAAAAACCAACTAAACACAAAAGAAGACAGTAATACAGAAAGTGAAGAACAAAAAGCTATAAGGCACACAGAAAACAAATGACAAAAGTCTCTCTTTACTAGTAACTACTTTAAGTATAAATGGATTAAACCCTCCACTTAAAAGACAGAGATTGGCAGAATGAATAAAAACACATGATCCAAAGCATGCTATCTACAAGAGATTCACTTTAGATCCAAATAACAAATAGACTGAAAGTGAAAGGATGGAAAAAGACATTACATGCAAATAGTAACCAAAAGAGAGCGGGAGTAGCTATGCTAATATCAGACAAAATTGACTTTAAATCAGAAAAGTTTATAAGAGATAAAGAATGGCATTACATATTAATAAAAGTTTCAATAGAGCCAGAAGATATAAATTTATAAACATTTACCTAACTAATGACAGACCATCAAAATATATTAAGCAAAACCTGGCAGAACTGAAGGGAGAAATAGACAACTTTATAATAATACTTGGAGACTTCAATACTCCAATCTCAATAACATATAGAACAACAACGCAGATGATAAGTAAGGAAACAGAGGACTTAAACAACATATTAAATCAACCAGATCTAACAGACACATACAGAGCACTCTACCACTCTACCTAATAACAGCATACACATTCTTCTCAAGTGCATAGGAGACATTTTCCAGGGTAGACCATATGTTAAGCCACCAATTAAATCTCAATAGATCACAAAGATAAATATTAGACTAAGTATCTTCTCTGACCATAATGGAATGAAGTTAGAAATTAATAACAAAAATAAAACTGGAAAATTCACACATTTGTGAAAATTGAATACACCCTTAAACAACCAATGGATCAAAGAAGAAATCTCAAGGGAAATTAGAAAATGGGAAAATTCCTAGAAATGCAATACCTACCAAGACTAAATCACAAAGAAATAGAAAATGTGAATAGATTTATAACTAGTAAGGAGATTGGGGGGGAAGGGTGGAAGGAGAGGGGAGAAAGAAGGCAAAACAACATTCAGACAAATAACATAAAGATGATCTCTAGCATATTGGCCTGGGGAATGAGGCAAAGATGCCAGCCACAAAAGAGAGAGACTGAGAGAGGGAGAGAGGGGTGATGAAGGCCATGGAACAAGGGCTTTCACTGTAGCAAAGGGTTGAGGCCAGAGAGAAGAGGTGGAACCAAGAACCAAGTAGGACAGGTCTGCTCCCTGCAAGTGAGAAGAGTCAAAGAAGTTTCCAGCATTTGCTGCCTGCAAGAGAAGGGACTGAGAAAGAGCAGGCGGCTGCCTCAGCCCACCCCAGGATGACCTTGCCCCGGCCCCTGCCTACTCATGCCTCAGCAGGCTCTGCAGTCACTTGCTTCTTCGGTCACCCACTCAGGAACGTGGTCAGCACTCACCGAGAACTGAGCACTGAAGGGAGTGGGGTTGGCCAGGGGCCGCCTGGAGGGACCAGGCCGAGAGCCCCACCGTTTCTTCAGCCTCCGTAGCTGTTCACTTCCTGTCAGCCCAGAAACTGTCTGCTTGGACTTCTGGGCCCATCCCAAGTTGGGTAAAGGGTCACCACCTACCCAGGCCCAGACCCCTCCCACATGCTTTTAAAGGCTGGCTAGTACACTGTGTTTCTTTCTATGTATATCTACATACAGATACATATATCTATAGGTATATGGATATAGATATATAGATATAGATAGATATATTTTTTTAATGTATATGTAATGGCTTCCCCATTAGACTCAGTCTCTGGAAGACAAGGCCAGCATCCTATTCATCTCCTTCTAGTTTGTGCCTTTGCCGAGACTGGTGCAATGTAATTGATCAATAAATAGCTGATAAATGAATGTTTACACAGGTAGACAGACAATCCCATACACAGGAGGTTCTGCCATGTGAGCCTCGCCAAGGGCCCCCAGCCCACCTGTATGTCTTTGTCTTCCCTCCCTTGCTCAGGAAGTCTTTGTTTAGTGCCCTGTATCCATCACAACTGAAAAATCAACTCTAGAAAATTTTGTGAGGATTCTTCCAGGTAAAGGAAGCTACCCAAGAGACTTACATGATAACAGTTAGCATATTTAGTCTTGGGTTCTGCTCCCCTGTAGCCTACACTTTCAGAAATGCCATTTCACGGTGACATAAGAACAGTATTGTGTATTTTTGCTTCTCTCCAGAAGAATCCAGGTTGAAAACAAAAAGGAAACAAAACCTAGTCTAGTGATACTTCTTAGAGTAGAATTCAGAGGACAGAACAGTAAAGAACCACTCAGAGATTTTACCAGTTGCCCTTACATGTCCTCTTCCTCATCACAGTCCAAAAGACTCAAGTTCCTAACACCATTGTTCTGACTAAGTTGGAAAGGACAGCCTGCTAATTAGATATGCAGTCTCTTCTGTTATCCACTCTCTTCACAGGGCAGTAGTGACTGCCTATGTTCTATCCCCCAAACAAAGCATCGAAACTAGTCACAGAAACCTGTTTTCAAAGACAGACTCTATCACTTACTGAGATCATCAGCTTCAACGTCCTCATCTGCAGAAATGGGAATAATAATGAAAATTTGATAAGATAATACACAAAAAGTCTCTAGCCTCAGGCAGGATCCAAACTCAAAGCCTTTTTGGGACACTCTCATAACTAGAGTCACTGCAGACTTTCACATGCACACCCATCCAGCGCAGCTCCTGTGCTAACAGTAATATATCCAGAGCCCTAGCCCCACTGGCACAAGGACCTGTACTTATTTCTGCAGCCATAAGCCTGGCATCTAGTGCAGCAGAGGAGAACAGCCCCTATGACCTGAGAAGAGAGGGGCTGGAAAGCAATAAGGGTTATCCCAGCTGCAGTTACACAGGCTGGGGTTGGGGTTACTGAGCAAAAAGGCAGTTGTCTATGAGACAGGAAGTGGGCGCTCACCAGACACCAAATCTGCCAGCACCTTGATCTTGGACTTCCCAGGCTCCAAAACTGTGAGACATAAATTTCTGTTGTTTATAACACACCCAGTTTATAGCATTTTATTATAGCAGCCCAAACAGACTATGACAGTTGAAAATCATTTGTAAAACTAGTATGTGAGAAGGTAAAAGTAATTCAGTCCAGCAGCACTGACCCTGCATCTCTGTGGCAACAGTTGACTGATTAGCAACAGTTTCATTTCCCTGGAATTTTTATTCCAGTTCCTTATATCCCACCTAACATAGGTGTTCATTTATCTCATCTGCCTGACTTCTGCAGGCATTTAGTTTCTGACCCACAATCTAGAGAGATATAAAATTAAATCTTGTAGGTATTTAATATTACAGGCCAGATTAGGAACTTTGGAAGTCCTAGCACGGGGAAGAATATGAGGTCCATTCATATTCTTCTACTGCCTACCCTCACCTTGCTTCTGTATGTTCAAACTAAAGGGCTAGCCAGTTAGCTCATTTGGTTAGAGCAAGGTGCTGATGACAAGGTCAAAAGTTCAGCTCTCATACTGGCCAGCTCCAAAAAATAGATAAATCAAAATAAAATAAAGCTAAAAACAATATTACAAAAGGATACTCCAGTCCAATATAGTTCTGATTTTTTTCCCCCAACATGATTTCCTAGGTGCTTTTTGGGAAATACCAAATTCTTTCCAAAGTAATTTTTTGGGTGCTGCTTTGCTTTGTGGGTGTCTAACTCTGGATTTGGTCTGTCTCTGAGGGATCCCTGGATACTGGGTTGACTCCAACCTTCAGCATTTCCTTTTGCCTGGGTTTCCCTGCACTTTGGCTGCATCCCCAGAGAACATTCCATCTTTGCAAATCTCAGGCAAGGTATTTTCTGCTCGACTGTAGCTGACATTTCTTGGAATTGAAGGCTGAACTGCTCTTTTTTTTTTTTTTTTTGCAGCTGGCCTGTACAGCAATCGAAACTTATACCTTGGTACTATCAGCACCGTGCTCTAACCAACTGAGCTAACTGGCCAGCCCTGTTGCTCTTTTTAAATAAGTTTATTTATGTGTTAGAAATAGTGCCTCCCTTGATGCAAATCAAAACCACATTGAGATATCATCTCACCCCAACTAGACTGGCCATCATTAAAAAGACCAAGAATAACAAATACTGGCGAGGATGCAGAGAAAGGGGAACCCTTCTACACTGCTGGTGGGACTGTAAATTGGTGCAGCCATTATGGAAAATAGTATGAAGTTTCCTCAAACAGCTACAGATAGAACTGCCATGTGATACAGCCATCCCACTGCTGGGTCAAAGGGATGGAGATCATCATGTCTAAGGGATGCCTGCACTCCCATGTTTACTGCAGCTCTATTTACAATAGCCAAGATATGGAACTGACTTAAGTATCCATTAACAGACAACTGGATAAGAAAAATGTGGAATACATACACAATGGAATACTACTCGGCCATAAAAAAAGAATGAAATTCTGCCATTTGCAGCAACATGGATGAGCTTAGAGAAAATTGTAATAAGTGAAATAAGCCAGACACAGAAAAAGAAATACTGCATGTCCTCACTCATAAGTGGGAGCTAATAGATAAATAAATAAAGAAGAAGAAAGAAACAACAATCACATTAATACATTGAACTTTCAGAAGGAGAGAACAGAACTGTGGTTATTAGAGGTGGGTAAGGGGGAGGTTGTGGGGTTTAGCAAGAAATTGGTTAATGGAAACAAGGATGATTACATTTATAATGATGAATATCCTAATTATCCTGATTTGATCATCACGAATTTTACACAAGTATTTATATAAAACTCCATACCCTACAAATATGTAAAATCAATTATGTTTCAATGAAGAAAATTTTTTATTTTAAAAAAGTTCAAATAAAAACAAATTTTTAAAAGGAGATATCGTGTTTCCTTCCTATACAACATCAAAACCATAGATATTAACATACTTGATAATGCACCTTGAAATCCTTTTTCAGGGATTAAAAAGGCAATTTTCAGGTTTAATACTTGATCTTTTGGGTTAATGAAACCTTAGCATAATGAAAGGGATCCAGGAATTTTTCTATAAAACCTTCCTTGAAATCAATGGAAATGTAATTGAATATTTTACTGGAATACAAATTTTTCCTTTCTATGGTCTGAATGTTATGTTCCTGCAAAATTCATATGCTGAAATTTTAACCCCCGAAGTGATGGTATTAGGAAGTGGGGCCTTTGGGAGGTGATGAGATCAGAAAGTTGAGCCCCCATGAATGGGATTACTCTCCTTATAAAAGAGGCCCCAAGGGGTTGGCTGGTTAGCTCAGTTGGTTAGAACATGGTACTGATAACACCAAGGTCCAGGGTTCAATCCGTGTACTGGCCAGCCACCAAGAAAAAAAAAATAGAGAAGAGGCCCCAAAGAGATCCCCTGCCTAGTCTATGAATCAGGAAGCAAGTCCTCACCAGACACCGAATCTGCCATCACCTTGATCTTAGACTTCATGGCCTCCAGAACTGTAAGAAACAAATGGCTATTGTTTATAAGCCACCCGGTTTATAGCATTTTGTTATAGCTGCCCAAACAGACTAAGACAACCTTTAAGTTTGAGAACAAGCTAATTAAAGTATCCCAAATTCTCAGTTCCAGGTTTGGAAAATTCCTGATTTATTCTTGAAAATCAGGGCTCTCTCTTTTACTTTGTGTAAACTTAGTGTAAATACCAAGGCAGATTAGGCACTTCAGCAATTTTAGGAAAAATGACTATTTCTCCAAACCTTGGAAGAACATTTCAACACACCTGTTCAGACAGACTTGGGAAGGAAAACCGTAAACTGATCGCCTGTACATTAAAACTGAAAAATCATGTAATGTGCAACCACTGTTGACAGTTATGATGTAAATATAGTGCTAATGGCACTCAATCACCTTCAGACATACACAATGACAAGAGATTTTATTTTCCTGGGGCAGGAGTGGATTTACCTTCTTCCATTCATATTTCCATAACTGCTTGATTACATGGTCACATAATTAAGTAGTTACATCTTTCTTCTCCAGTTGAGTATAGAATTTTTTCAAAGTGTCACCCACAGACCACCAACATCATGCAGATTCCTGGACTCCACTCCTGATCTACTGAATCAGGAAAATCACACTTTTAACAAACTTCCAGAGTTTTTCCTGTGTATGCTAACATTTGAAAACCACTGGACAGAAACTGTTTTCCTCATTTTTGTTCCTCAGTGAAAAACAAAGTTCCTGACATCTAGTAGGAGTTTTAAAAATGTTCATACAATGGGATAATACTCAGCAATAAAAAGGAACAAACTACTGATACACATAACATTATGGATAAAGCTCAAAATCATCATCATGAATGAAGAATCCAGAAACAAAAGAGTACTTTTGTAGTATTCCATGTATATAAAGTACAGGAGAAGACAGAATTAACTGGTGATAGAAATCAGAACATGGTTGCCTCTGCAAAGGACAAGTATTGACTGGAAAGGGACACAAGGGAACTTTCCAGGTGAGAGAAATGTTCTGTATATATATTGATTTGGGTGACAGTTACATGAGCATAATTATTAGTCCAAATTCATTGAATTATTCACTGAACATTTGTGCATTTTCCTGTATGTAAAATATTTCTCGTTTTAAAAACTTATGTTTCTACGCTGGCCAGAAATCAAAGCATGATCTATCTTTTATGCATCATGCTTTCATTTTTAGGAGCATTTGACAGACATCTAAGGCTTTAAACAGTCTATGATTCCAGTCAGAGGTGTCACCAACATCTTAACAGAAGGCCCTCTTTCTTTCAGTCACTCTACAAAGGGATTACAAAACAATCAAACACTGTTTCAATATATCATTTACACGAGTGCCTGGTTTTTTATATTCATTAGTTGATTTAAATCTCACTTTTAAAAAATGTGCAGTAGGAATATTTAACACATGAGAATCAAGGTCCAGATAGGCCAAGTAATTTGCCCAGAGCCACACAGCTAATGAGTGATGACATCAGGACTCAAACCCAGATTCCAAGCCCATACCCTTTCCTCTCCTAGTAAACACATACACACACACACACACACACGTATATTTATATGTGCATATACATGCACACACATATATAAAATATCCAAATTGCAGTTCATAGATTTCCTTTCCTTTTACCATGAACCTGTGATAATGGTTCTTTCTGTGATATGAAAATCAATAAACAAAGCCTTTATAAAGGGATCTAGAGCACATGAAAAGTTTTGAATTGTTGCCTTATCCACCACACCTGACTCTCATTCTCAAACCCCTGTTTGCTTTGGAATCTAGGGACTGAAATAATCTACTGAGAATAAATGAAAGAGGCCACAGATCATCTGTAGAGCTTGACAAATGACAAAGGGGGAATTTCACTTTGTTAAGGTGGTAAATGTAATTCTTCATTATCCTATGTAAGAAAGTAATCTAAGGGATTCATTTTCAGAAATGACTTATCTGAGGGTGTTTTAACTGATTCAGGCCCAGCCTGAAAGTTGTCTGACTGGGCCAGCCCATTCCTGGAGGGTCGCTGAACAGATAGAGCTCTCCTTGAGATGGTAATGAGTTGCTAGCTCCTTTTGTTTTCTTCACTCCCTGGTGTTTCTCCCTTCACAGGGCTTTAGCAGGCCTTTTTTGCAGGCTTGTCCTGAGCCCCCAGACAAATGAATTCCTTGCAAGGGGGTAATAAATTTTAGGCATCATTCAGGAAGATTGTGCACCCCATAGTACTCAGCCAATGAGGAAGTAGGCGGAGGGACTTGCAAACTAGGTAATGAATTGCTTGCTACAGCCCTTTTCCGTGTGCCTGTCCCATTCACAGACACCTGAACTTGCAAAGTCTGGCTTCACTGTACCTCGTGTCTCTGTGTCCTTCCTTTGACATTGGATGGGTGAGGTCATTTCTCACATCCTGCACACTGAAGTATTGCCAGCATCTTTAGAAAGGAAGCAGACACATTGATTGCATTTTCAAGGTTAAAAATTGAAAGCAATTAGCAATGGGAAGAGAGAAATTAGCTTTATTATCTACAACTGCTGGCTGCTTTTTCAAGCCATGGTCCACAGGACATGATTTCTTCCTGAAATTTTGCTCTCATCAGTGGTTTTTAACAGTTAGTTCCTAAATACTCAAGTCTATACCAAAGCCAAGATGATTTCATTCTGATCTATTAGAAACCCCTAAGAACCCACTCAAAAATGCCAGAAAAATTCAAGTGACTCTCATATATATAGTGAGATTAATAGTCCACAGAAATGCCTCATGAGAATAATGTCAGAACAATTCACTTAAATCTTTTCTTGGCAAGCATAAAACATCTATGAAAAAGAATGATAGGGGCCGGCCCGTGGCTCACTCGGGAGAGCGTGGTGCTGACAACACCAAGTCAAGGGTTAAGATCCCCTTACCAGTCATCTTTAAAAAAAAAAAGAATGATAGCATGTAGGTACCAAGAAAGAAGCAAGCTGAATAACTGCTAGGAACAACTTATTAACTGATGAAGAAAAAAGCATTATCACTATTGAAAAAGTAGCTTTCTGGTCCAATATACTTTCATAATACAATGATCTGAGAGTCATTTTGCATCACGCTCAGAAAGCCCTCACATATATGGTCAACAAAATTGGAAGTTGATTTTCAATCTGTTTTCAAGTCCTATTTTCCCTGAAAAATAGTTTGCACTTTAAAGAGCTCAGGACAATAATTCCCTTGGAGAAAATTTACTTCTGTGGCTGGCCTGTTATTAAAGATACAAACCATCTTAGGTGTCAGCTATAAGCTGAAGAATCTTATTCCTCTCTCTGCTTATGGAGCAAGGAAATAATAAAAATATGTCCCCAGATCTTACAACCTTCTGAATTCCAGCCAGCAGTGAATACAATTCCCAGGACTGTAGTCTTATAAATCTTGCCTTCCCTAACAGGTTTAACTTTTTGGTTTTCTTAAATATTAGCAATGAGAGGACTATGTGTAAATATCCTTAAGATTTGAGCAAAGCTGTTATAGGATTCATAACACACAGTCCCTATGGACAGATAGCTTTTCACATAGTTAAAAGTGGACAAGCAATTTTAGGAGTGTGCTGGGAATAAAGAGGAAAGACTCAGAATAATAGAGGTAAGGCAGAATCATCAGGAAAAATGTTAACTTCGAAGACATGTGATTTTTGTTCTGCAGGCAGTTTCAAATTGTGTAATTCAAGCCAAGGTGATGTTTGACTTTGGTTCTCCCTATAGAAAAACACACAGCAGCAAAGGATAATAAATAGCGCTAGGGGGCTTGGATACAGAAAGTCTGGGTTTTCAATTCCATTTTCAGTCTCCCTAGCAGAGAAACTTGGGCAATAATAACAAATTAATGATAATAGCAGCTAACAGTTATTGAAGCTTAAGGTGTGGCAGACAGTTCTAAGCATTTTACACGTATTAACTCATTTAATTCTGTGAGGTGGTAAGGTGTTCAGAAGGATAGGTTCTGGGAACCACACTGCTTGAGTTTAAAAATTCTCTCCTATTTACTAGCAATATCATCCTGAGCAAGTTTCTCCTTTGAATAATGGTCCTACAGTGGTATCTACCTCCAAGGTTGGGTATGAGAATTAATGAGCTAATAATACTAAGGTTATGCACTTAAAACAGTATTTGGCACAAAGCAGATACTCAAATTGTTTGCCTTTCTTATTCTTATTTTACAGGTAGGAAACTGAGGCATAGAAAGTCTGTTTGCTAAAGATGCAGTAATTAATATCTACCTAATGAACCTATAATACCTAGCACTTTGTGTGTGTGTGTTTTTTTTTTAAAGATGACTGGTAAGGGGATCTTAACCCTTGACTTGGTGTCGTCAGCACCACGCTCAGCCAGTGAGCGAACTGGCCATCCCTATATAGGGATCCAAACCTGTGGCCTTAGTGTTATCAGCACCACACTCTCCCGAGGGAGCCACGGACCAGCCCGCTTTGTAAATATATCATACATGATAGTTATTTTTATTTTATTTTATTCATAAATAATAAACAAAGAGATCACTGTGAAAACAACTCTCCCTTTGTAATTCAAAATTGTAGTTTGCCCAAACTGATCATAATGGGGGCCGGCTTGTGGCTCACTCGGGAGAGTGCGGTGCTGATAACACCAAGACCATGGGTTCGGATCCCATATAGAAATGGCCGGTTAGCTCACTGGGTGAGCATGGTGCTGACAACACCAAGTCAAGGGTTAAGATACCCTTACCGGTCATCTTTATAAAAAAAAAACTGATCATAATGGATTCCAAATATAGGTTTTTTGGGGTTTTTTTTTTTTTTGTCTTTTTCGTGACCGGCACTCAACCAGTGAGTGCACCGGCCATTCCTATATAGGATCTGAACCCGCGGCAGGAGCGTCGCTGCGCTCCCAGTCCCGCACTTTCCCAAGTGCGCCAGGGGCTCGGCCCCAAATATAGGTTTTTAATATAAAACATTGTAAAAACTGTCAATTATCATCTTCCCCTTCCTCTTTCATTCCTGGCCATAAATCCAGAGCATATCAATAAATTCCACAGACTGAGTGATGACCCACATTCTGCAATAATTATTATATTAAAGCATCTTTCCAATAACAGTGAGTACTGATTTGTAAAATGGGAAACTCAAACCGGTCCCCACAACAGGGCACTTTCAGGATGAGTTCTCCACTGTCCAGGTTCTGGCCTGCTGCCTGGACAGCCGCAGAAGCTTGAGATTGAGCAAAAAGCATAGCCATCCCTTAGGGACAGACTCCATTTAACCAAGCTCATTGTGACAACCATGTAAGAAACTAGAATGCTGAATGATTAATTTACAGGAAGATACAGCATACCAAGCAAGCCTGAGACTTGATTAGTTGATGGCTATATTCACTCCCTGTGGGCCAATCTTCATGGGCAATCAAATTATAATCAGAAGGTTACTTGGTGAATGTAGAACCGGAAAGAAGGCAGAGTTAGCCATCTCCAGAATACTCGGAATTGAAGGGTTTGTGTAAGGGCCCACTGGGGCTGGACCTTTACTCTACAGATAGCCCCTCTCAGACATAGTTTAGTTTACCCTTCCTCTGAGGTTAATTAACCTCCTTTCTGAAGAACACATTCTTTGTCTCTGTGAATAACTTCAAGCTTGCTAGAGCCATATCTTTGGGGCCTAGAAGCCATTTCATCCTTTAAGGTAATTTGCCTATATAACCTGTATTAATTAGGGTTCTCCAGAGAGACAGAACCAATAGAATATGTTTACAAATATATGAGAGGAAATTGATTAGGGGAATCGGCTCACAAAATTGTGAAGAGGAATCCCACAATAGGCCATCTGCAAACTGGATGCTGGTAGCGTGGCTCAGTCTAAGCTCAAAGACCTCAGAACCAGGGAAGCTGATGGTGTCCTTGGTGTAAGTCCTGGAACCCAAAATCCAAAGAGTCTAAAGCTCTGATGTCCACGTACAGGACAGCAGAGTACATCCCAGCTCCAGCAGACAGAAACAACTGTTCGTCTTTTTTCTCCTTTTTTTGTTCTCTCTGGGCCCCCAGTGGATTGGATGGCTCCTGCCCATATTAAGGGCAGATCTTTCCCACCCAGTCCACTCAGGCTCTCATGCCAATCTCTTCTGGAAACACCCTCATGGACACACCTAGAAAGATAGCTTTATCAGGTTTCTCGGTATTCCTTAATCTAATCAAGTTGATACCTACGATTAACCATCAGATAACCCGATCCCTTTATGTTTGTTTCACAACTTAGCTCTCTTCAAAGGCAATCTCCTTTCCAAAGTTCAAAGCTCATAGGGAGGTACATCCCTGTTTCTCCTAAATACCAACAGTCAGATGATCACATAGTCTAGCACAAAACAAATCCTCCAAGTTTTAATCCCTTTTTTAACGACACCCTTCAAGAAGTCAACATTTTTACTTACCTGTGGCACTTAGAAGTGCTCGTGGAAGACACTAGTAGATCTAAAGGTGAGTTCCTTCACTCATTCATTTAACTTCTATTTACTGGGTGTTCATTTTGTGCTCAGTGCTGAGCAATGTACTATGAGTCAGCAGGAGACATGGGCCGTGACTGCCTGCTTCTGCGAGGTCTGTGCGACGGACACTTATCATTTACTGCAATCCCACCAGAGAAGGTAAATTTACAGACTAAGAAAAGTATTCTGAAGAAGAAAAGAAATACAACTCTTTGAGAAAAGAAATGAGCTAACTCAACCAGGAGGGTTAAAAAGGCTTCCTGGAAGACATGAGATTCTTGCCGAGGTTGAGAGGAGAGTAGTAGGTGTTAGTTGGTGGGGTGGAGGGTGGCTCAGAGGTAGACAGAGACTTTCATCTGCAGGAAATTCTCCAAAGGGCAGCATTTAAACCCAGGTGGTCTGAGAGATTATTCTAAATGGCACACAATTGAGCATTCATTATTTTGCTTTTATATTCATTGTTAAGATTAACTTCCATTTGATAGTGGTTTTCCATTTATGGTGATTCATTAACTTTCCCTTTAAATACATTTATTTAGCTGTTTTAAAGTGAGTCAAATTAAAGAGAGTTATGAAGGAATGGATAATGTGGGTACTACTTGGATATATCAAAATCGTGAAGAGGATTTGGAAAACACTGAAGCTTGAGAAAGGCTGGGCCAGCCCAAGCAGAAAAGTGCTAAGGCCCCAAGACACCAGAAAGGCGGTCCAGGGAGGCAGAGAGGATTCAGGCTGGGCTTTGGTGACCCTCGGCCACCTGAGAAGAGGGCTTATGCTGTCACCACTGTTACCTCCCATTTGAGTGGATTCAAGACATCTGGGGACAAAGCCTGGCCCCTGGAGAAGGAATAAAGATGGGAGAGGGAGAGGGCCATGGAAGCAGAGGGGGAGGAGACAGGAAGGAATCTGGAGCAAACGACATAGACTAGCTTTCAATGCCAGTCTGGGCATCAGTACTATCATCTGTCCACCCAGCTAGGACAGCTTCTGGGGAAAACCAAAACAGCTCAAAGCTTTTCTTAGAGTCTCATTTTTCTCTAGGAACTAGGGAGAATACAGCTGTAAAATGATCGTCTTTGGAAAAAAAGAATTAAAATAAGTGAATCTTTTGTACTTTCAGCTTCAGTCAGTCACTGTCACAGGTGGCTTTTGAAGATGAGGCAAGAGACAATAGAGTAATTGTTCCTAGAAAAAAAGAGTGACGTTCTGCCTCTTGCACCGTTGAGTTGTATTTCCTAAGCAAAATCTTTGCAGAGCAGCTGGATGGCACACATGATATATTCTCCTTATAAGCCAGAACTGGTTGTTGTTGGTTTTTTCCTAGTCTCACATCCAAACTGATCCTTAGGGGATTTAAGAACTGCTTATGGAATTTATTCTACGTCATGTTTTCTCTCCTATTTCTCTCAGTAATCCCAGCATGTTCTAGTTTAAGATTTGGTCAAATTAATTTCTAAGTAAAGCCCCTAAATTCAACTCTTGATACCCTTATTACCATTACTCCAAACACACACACTGTCGGTGCCCAGGCTCTCAAGAGAGATGTTCTGGAAAGTTCCTATATTCACCTATGGATGGAGCAGGAGCAAGAGAAGTTAAGAAGCCTCTTTAGACCCATAAATCAGTCTGCACAAAGGAAGAGCAAGAGGCTAGGTGTTGGGAAAATAGAATAGTTTGGTCAGGGCCCTTGCCTTGGGTCTGGTTGGTCCAGTTGGGTGTGGTTTTAGCACATCCTTTGTAAGCAGATTGTGTGTGTGTGTGTGTGTCTGTGTGTGTGTGTGTGTGTGTGTGTGTGTGTGTGTGTGTGTGTGTGTGTGTAGTTAGTGCACATGCGGCCAATGTATCTTTTTGTTGTGTTCTTGTGTTCTTGAGAGAGAGAGAGAGAGAGGAGTTTTAGTGAAGCAGGTGGGCAGGCATCTGCCTTGGGCGTCCACCCTGCACAGCCACACTTTCCAACCTATGGCTCCAAGGACCTTTTGGCCAGTTACCTAGTTCATAGACCTGCATGAAGGGGTCTGGGGACCCAGCCTGGCATGTGAAGGGTTTGTGATCCAGTCTGTGAATGGGCTTGAGGAGTCTGTGGGCTCCAGACCCAGCCCTAGCTCAACAATCAGCCCAGTCGGCAGGATTACCGGCAGGTAAAAGAGCCCAACAACTGGTGTGGTCGCCTAGCTTTACAACTGGTGTCACGAACAGGATTCCAGACATTTGCCTTGGCTCCACACTAGGTGTTAAGACAGTGAGAGGTGGCCAGACTTCAGTGTTAGAAAAATTCTGGGACCCAGGAGAAAGAACATTAAATCCACACACTATGGGTGGAAATTTTGGAGCAATGGAGAAAAGAATCATAAACCAGGGGCCTGCAGGATCACAAGAGGTGGTTCTGGATAAAGCCTTGTTCAAAATGAACACTGAACAAAGATTTGCTGATTGAATCAATAAAGGCATGAATGGCTGCCTAAGCTAGAAGGGCCACAGCAAGCCCAGGGGAGAGAAGGCAGGAAGCTGGCCACCAGAAACTTATTCTTATCCTTCTCTGGCCTCAATCATATTTGGATCAAAGGAGAGAGGAGAAATCCAGGTATCTTGGGACCCCTTTGTCCAGACCTGTGTATTAGACCAATATGAGACACAGCACCTCTCCTCCTACATTTAACAATAAATATCATATAAGCTCCTTGGCCTTCCTAAGATTAAAGAAACTGAAACTTACTAAGAGGAAGAGAGTTGACAATGTGATACATAATAGCTTTCATAAGAACTAGTAAAAATCTCCGATAAATTAGTTTGGTTGTTATAGATAGCATCATTGTTTCAGGGAGCATTCATTGAAAGGCTACTACATAGCTCATGGCTGATGCAGCACCGGTCCTTGGTCCTGAACTGTGGTGTGGTAGACAGAAAGCATTCAGTAAAGAGCCAGGAAATATGAATTTGAGTCCTGGCTCCAGGCACTAAGTGGCTTTGGGAAAGGACATTCCAAGCAGAGAATGACTTGTGAGCCGTCTCAGAGAGACATGAAACAGGATATGAGTTCAAGAAACTAAAAGCATCGTGGTGTTTGGTAAAGTCACCGGGCAGGGGTGGCAAGACTTTAGGTCAGTAGCGGTAGGTGTTCAATAAATATTTGTTGAATGAATGAATGAGAGGTAGGCAGAAACAGATCACAGAGGACCTGATATTTATTCTGTGCTAAGGAACTTGGATTTGTCTTGCAGGCAATGGAGAACCACTGGTGGGACAGGACTTTACTCAGACTTAGGTTGTAGCTAGGTGCTGTGCTGCACAAAAGATTAATTCATGGGGAACAAGAAATGACATAGAAAAACCAGTTAAGAAGCAATGGTCCTAGAGTGGGAGAAGAGCAAATGACTTGGAGAAATCAGAGCTGAAACAGGCAACACTTGGGAGGGTGATTAGATAAGGATGGTAAGTGGAAGAAAAGTGGAGTCATGGGCTTTTAGGGTGATGAGGGCTTGATAGTAACACCAGCTTATACAGAAAGTGCATGAAGAGCAAGTAACTGATAACTTCTGTTTTGGACACCTTGAGTGGAACATCCAGATGGAAATATACTATCATAACTAACATTTACTGAGGCTTCCCCGTGTGCCAAGAGCTGTTGTAAGCCCCCTGTGTATGTAAACTCATTTAATACTCACAACAGCCCCCATGAGGTAGGTACTATTATTAACCCCACTTTTTTTCAGACAAGGTAAACAAGGTACAGAGAGTATAAGTAACTTCCCACTGTCACACAGCTCGTCAGAGGCACAGTCAGATTCAAACTCAGTCTGACTCCAAATCCTATTCTTTTAACCTCTGTGCAAATGGGTATGTATTTTCCATATAGGGAGGACCCAGAGCCCTCACTCTCTTTTCTTGGAGAAACAAAACACAGAAAATAATCAAATTAAAGTGATGATTTAATTTTTTGAAACAGAAAATTCAAGAATACCAACCATCAGATCATGAATACCATTATTGTTGGTGCTGTAACACATAGTTAAATCCCAACCTAAATTTGAATATACAACTGGTTTCCAAAGCAAATAAGATATAATGTTACTTTCATATTCATTTGTCAAGTTATACTTTTTTATACAATTTATTTAGAGTCAATTAAATAGCATATGTCATTTGTTAAGTAGGGAAAAGTTAAAATTGATCTTACATGCCTTATAAATATTATTATAGAACATATTAAAATATATTATATAAATATTATTATAGAACATGTTAAAATATATTTCAATATAATCTCAAATAATATACCTCTCAAGTTGATTTTGGGGGTTTTTTTTGTTGTTCTGTTTTGTTGTTTGCAGCTGACTGGTATGTGACTGTGGTATTACAAGGCTGTGCTCTAACCAACTAAGCTAACTGGACAGCCCCTCAAGCTGATTTTTTTAAACCTAAAATTACTTCTTTTTAATTGCTTTGCAAAAATAACACAACGATTTTTTCAATTCCTGAGAAAGTTATTATTTATTACTGTGTAATGGGGTTTCAGTTTTAAAAGGTCAGGAGCTACCGCTCAACACGAGGATATAATTTCTACCACTTCAGGACATATGTTATAACCCAGTGACCCCCATGAACAATATGGACAAGAATAAATCTGAGATCTTTTCTATTCCGAGGTTTGTGGTGGAGGATTCAGCTTGAACTTGGACCCCTTCCTGGGTGACTAACCATTACAGGGGCATAGCTTGTGACCTCATGGACATGCTCAGCTAATGAGCTGTTCTGCTAGGAGCTCAATGTTATTTTCATTTGGCTTTAATCCATCATAAATCAAGACATAGCCTTCTTTGTAAACCAGGTAGCAGGATACACGCGTAATGCATTCTCAGAAATGGAAGAAAACACTTTTAGCTTCTTTCCCTGGTGACCTAGGACTTTAGGACTTACTGTAACCTTAATAACAGCCAAAAAAAAAAAAAAGTCTTTTCTCTTGACTCTTGGCTGACCCTTCTCTCACTTCCATGAAATTCTCCCACTTTCTGGCAATGGAATAAGCTTTGTTTCCCTTGAGATTCAGCCTTCGACAGAAAGTGAATTCAAGCAGGGTAACAGAGTGCTCTAGAGAGCTCCCTCATGACCATTGAGCCCTTGAAATATGGCTATAGTGACTAGGAAAGTATATTTTTAATTGCATTTGATTTTTATTAATTTAAACTTTAATTTTTTTTCAGAGTTTCACTTTTTTAATTTTTTAAAAAAATTTATTATTACACAATGTAAACATTTTTTGTGGCCCTTCCAATTTCTCCCTAAACCCCCACCCCATCCCCCTTTTCCACCTCTGGGATCCTCAGTTCCCTTATCTCCTTTGAGAGTTCAAGGAATTACTGTGATAGTTATATCTTTCTTTCTCTCTTTCTTCTTCTTTTTTTTTTTCCCAGCTCCCACTTATGAGTGAGGACATACGGTATTTCTTTTTCCGCACCTGGCTTATTTCACTTAACATAATTTTCTCTAAGTTCATCCATGTTGCTGCAAATGGCAGAATTTCATTCCTTTTTCAGGGCTGGCCCATGACTCACTCGGGAGAGTGCGGTGCTGATAACATCAAGGCCGTGGGTTCAGATCCTATATAGGGATGGCCGGTTCACTCACTGGCTGAGCGTGGTGCTGACAACACCAAGCCAAGGGATAGGATCCCCTTATTGGTCATCTTTTTATAAAAAAAAAAAAAAAGAAAAAAGAAACGAAAAGAATTTCATTCCTTTTTATGGCAGAGTAGTATTCCATTGTGTAAATATACCATATTTCCTTTTCCAGTCATCTATCGATGACGTGTAGGTTGGTTCCAACTCTTAGCCATTATAAATAGATCTGCAGTAAACATGAGAGTGTGGATATCGCTTTAGCATGATGATTTCCATTCCTTTAAGTATACACCCAGCAGTGGGATTACTGGACTGTATGGCAGTTCTATCTGTACTTGTTTGAGGAAATTCCACACTGTTTTCCAGAAGGGCTGCACTAATTAACAGTCCCACCAACAGTGTAGGAGAGCTCCCTAAACTTTAATTTTAAAACTTATACCAAAGTTAGTTATTGGAGAACTTCTGCAGATGTTTGGAACAACTTGGGTATGTAAATCTTCTTTTCCAACTGTACATTTTATGAAATCTAAATACAAATTAATTTTATATACACACCAGATTTCAAAGACTTAATGCAAAAAAAGAATGGAAGTGTTCTTGTTAATAATTTTTATAATGATTACATGTTGAAATGATAATATTTTGGCTATATTGGGTTAAATAAAATATGGCATTAAAATTAATCTCACAAGTTTCAACTTTTTAAATGTTGCTATTAGAACATTTTAAACAATATATGTGACTCACATGTTTCTATCAGATGGCACTGGTCTGTGGCCTAACGGTGCCAGAGAGACTCAGCTCCCCATCCCCCAACTAGCTGGATGTTATGACTTTAAGCAATCTACTTAACCTCTGTAAACATCTGTTTGCTCATCTGTAAACTGAAGGAAATAATACTGTCTTCTGAATCGGCCTATAGTGAATTTTACAAGAGACAGTGAACAAAAAGCTTATCACAGTGCCTGTATCTTAGTAAAATATTCTGTATATGTTCACTTGTATTATTGTTGTGTATCATCATTCTGTAACAATCACCCAGATGTTTGGCAAAATAATGCATCAAAATAAATGTTAGTCGCTTAGGGTTGGCTCTGGTATCCCATGACCAGATAAAGTAACCTCATTTTCCAAGGTAAAAAAAAGGGACTTGATGTCAGATATAGGTTTTTTTGTTTGTTTGTTTGTTTGTTTTTTAAAAGATGACCAGTAAGGGGATCCTACCCCCCTACTTGGTGTTGTCAGCACCATGCTCTCCCAAGTAAGCCAACCGGCCATCCCTACACAGGGATCCAAACCCACGGCCTTGCTGCCATCAGCACCACACTCTCCCAAGTGAGCCATGGGCTGGCCCTCAGATATAGGTTTTTCTCATATTTGTGAGTTTATTTACATTTAAAAAATCACAATTTCAAGTAGATGAAATGCTCTTATTTAAAACACTGAAACTTCTTAAAACCCAGACTTCCCTAGAAAATTCAGGCAGGAGGTTTATTCTTAAGAAATAATAGTGTTTGGGCCAGCCCGTGGCTCACTCGGGAGAGTGCGGTGCTGATAACACCAAGGCACCGGGTTCGGATCCCATATACGGATGGCCGGTTCGCTCAGTGAGCGTGGTGCTGACCACACCAAGTCAAGGGTTAAGATCCCCTTACCGGTCATCTTTTAAAAAAAAAAAAAAGAAAGAAATAATAGTGTTTGATATCTCAAAGGACACAAATTCAGCAATCCTCCATTTAGATGCAATTTTGAAGGCTAAACTTTCATTTATATCCATTTTTTTTTTCTTTTTGGTCAGGATTAAAGAAACTTTTAAATAAATAGGCTGGATACACATTAGAAACATCTGTTCTCAGAAAAATGGATAAGTACCTTTCCCTATTCCTCTCATCCCTAAACTAAAAACCCTGGACTTTATGTATCAAGGTGGAAATAAGAATACAGACCACTGGGGACATCAGGACTCAAGGAACGACATGATGGTGAATTCCCTGGGTTTTCTTATTGAATCATATATTCCAAATTTAGAGCTGGAGAAGATAGACTCAAAATGCCATTGGGTACAGACAAAGAAAGTCCTCCCAAATAAGCCTTCTCTCTCTAGCCAATGGACCAGGGAGAAAGAAGTCTAGAAAGATAGAAAACTTTTGGATAATAACCACTTTACTTCAGCCAAATACCATACGAAAAAACTTTGAATCCCCCTCCACTCGTGCCAGCAAAGATCAAGTAGGTAGTCTGGACTCTACTCCTGTTAATGAGGTACCCTTTCCCCTCCCTACTGGGATAGTGTCAGAGGAGTTCTAGTGAAGACACAAGATTTTCACCACTGCCCAAAAGTAACAAGGCCACTTTAACTCCCATGGCATTAGTGGAGGCAATATGGGGAGCCAGAATTCCCATCCACACTAAGCAGTAATGAGGTGCCCCTCCTGTCCTCAGGTGTCTATGGAAGCTGAGTGGGGAACCTGGATTTCTACCTCATCTGGCATTAATGAAGAAGTGACCCCCAGCCAGAGTGATATTAGAGGAAAGCAGCTAAAATAGAATTTTAAATAAGATCCAGAGTCTCACAACATAATACCTACAATGTCCAGATTTCAATCAAAAATTGCTTATTATAGTAAGAACCAGAAAAATCTCAACTTGAATTTAAAAAGATAATAAGTAGGTACTAACATTGACATGACAGAGATATTAAAATTATCTGACAAGAGTTTTAAAATGCTATCATAAAAATGCTTCGATCAGCAATTATGAACATATTTGAAACAAATGAAAAAAATAGAAAGTCTCAGCAAAGAAATAGAAGATTTAAAGAAGAACCAAATGGAAATGTTAGAACTGAAAAATACAATAATTGAAATGAAAAAAAAAAAAAACAGTGAATAAGCTCAAAAACAGAATGGAGGGGCAAAGGAAAGAAACAGTGAACTGGAACATAGAAAAATAGGCCTTACCCGATCTGAACACCAGAAAGAAAATAGACCAAACAAGTAAATAAATAAACAAAACACTTGTAGATCAAAATAAAAATCAAACATTAATGTGATTGGGGACCAGAAGAATAGAAGAAAGAGGATGGAACTGAAAGTATTTGAAGAAATAATGGTTGAATATCTCAAATTTGGCAAAAGATGTAAACCTACAGATATGAGAAGCTTAATGTATCCAAGTAGAAAAGACCAAAGAAATCCAGGCCAAGGTACATCATAGTCAGACTTCAGAAAACTAAAGACAAAGAAAAAAATCTTGAAAGCAACAAGAGGGAAACAACATCTTACCTACAGGGGAAAAACAATTCTAATGACAACAAATCTCTCATCAGAAACCATGGAAGCCAGAAGGAAGAGGCAAAACATTTTTCAAGTGCTGAAAGGCAAGAACTATCAATACAGAATTCTATATCCAGAGAAAATATTCTTCAGGGATGAAGAGAAATTTTAGACATTCTCAGATGAAGAAAAACTAAGAGGCTTTGTTGCCATCAGACATAACCTAAAAGAATGTCTAAAGGAAGATCTCTAAGCAGATAGGTAATGATATAAGAAGTAATCTTGGAACATCAGGAAGGAAGAAAGAAAAACAGAGAATAAAAATATAAGTAAACACAGTGTATTTTCCTTCTCCTCTTGAGTTTTCTAAATTTTTTGACAATTGAAGCAAAAATTATAATACTGATGTGGTTCTAGAAGTATGTAGATGGAATGTTTAAGACATAAAGAGGGAGAATAAAAGGGCATAAAGATAGGTAAATTTTCTATACTTGACTTGAAATGGTAAACTGTCAATAAAAGTAGACTGTAATAAGTTATATACATAGGATGTAAAACCTAGAGCAACCACTAAAAAAACACAAAGAAGTACACTCAAACACACTATAAATAAATCAAAACAAAATTCTAAAAAATGTTCAAGTAAACCATATGAAGATAGGAAAAGAAAACAGAGAAACATACAACCTAAAGAAAACAAAAAAATAAAATGGCAGGGCCGGCCCGTGGCTCACTCAGGAGAGTACGGTGCTGATAACACCAAGGCCCCGGGTTCGGATCCCATATACGGATGGCCGGTTTGCTCACTGGCTGAGCGTGGTGCTCACAACACCAAGTCAAGGGTTAAGATCCCCTTACCGGTCATCTTTTAAAAAATAAATAAATAAAATAAAAAATAAATAAATAAAATAAAATAAAATGGCAGACATTAGCCCTACCATGTTGACAATTACATTAGATGTAAATGGTCTAATACACCAATTAGAAAACAGAGATTAAGAAGCAAAGTGGATTTTTAAAAATTACCCAACTGTATGCTATCTACAAGAAACTCATTTCAAACACAATTACATAGGTAGAGTGAAAATAAATAAATGAAAAATATATAAAGCATAAAAACATTAATCAAAAGATAGAATGAGTGGCTATAATATATTATATAAAGTAGACTCCAGAGTAAAGAAAACTACCAGAGATGAAGAAAAACATTACATAATTATAAAAGGGTTAACCCACCAAGACAATATAGCTCTCCTAAATGTGTATGCAACAAAAAACAGCTGTAAAATATGTCAAGCAAAAACTAATAGAATTGAAAAAAGAAATAGACAAATCCACAATTATAGTCATAGACTTTAATACCTTCTCTCTCAACCACTGATAGAACAACTATACAGAAAATCAGCAAGGATATAGAAGAACTCAGTAACACTATCAACCAATAGGATCCAATCGACATTTGTAGACTACTTCACCCAGTGATAGCAGAATACACATTATTTTTAAGTACCCATGGAACATATGCCAAAACATATCCTGGGCCATAAAACCAACCAACATCAACAAAAAATTTTTTTTTGCAAGTGGCCCATATGAGGATCCAAACACTTGACCTTGGTGTTACAAGACTATGCTCTAACCAACTGAGCCAACTGGCTAGCCCGCCAGCAAATTAAAAAGAATTGAAATTATACAGAGTGTGTTCTCTAGCCACAGTGCAATGAAACAGGAAAATCTCCAAACACTTGGGTAATAAGCAACACATTTCCAAATATGCCATGGGTTATAGAGAAAATCTCAAGGGAAATTTTTTTTTAAAAAAATTGAACTGAATGAAAATAAATGCAACATATCAAAATTTGTTGTACACAGCTAACCCACCATGGAGGAGGAAATTTATAGCACTAATGCTACCATTGGAAAAGAGGGAAAGATTCAAATCAATAACCTAAGCTCCCACCTCAAGAAATGTTAAAAAATAAAACCAAAATAAATCAAAAGATTCAGATCCCCAAACCAACCAGCTGACAAAAACAAAACAAAACAAAAGACGGCAGAAGGAAGGAATTAATAAAGATAAGAGCAGAAATCAATGAAACTGGAAAAAAAAAAAAAGAAAAAAAAATCAGTGAGACAAAAATCTGGTTCTTATAAAGATCAACTGACAAACTTCTAGCAAAACAAAGAAAAAAAGATACAAATTACCAGTATCAGGAATGGAATGGGATATTTCTATAGACACTGTAAACATCAAAAAGATAATAAGAAAATATGAGGGTACTTCAAAAAATTTCTGGAAAAATAGAATTAAGAGATAATACATTAGCTCAGTTGTTTAGAGCATGGTGTTGTAACACTAAGGTCAAGAGTTCAGAAATCCGAACCAGCTGGGAGCCAAAAAAAAAGAAGATAATATAAATCTTTCCATGAAGTTTTTTTTTTTTTTTAAAGATGACCAGTAAGGGGATCTTAACCCTTGACTTGGTGTTATCAGCACCACGCTCACCCAGTGAGCTAACCAGCCACCCCTATATGGGATCTGAACCTGAAGCCTTGGCATTATCAGCACCACACTCTCCCAAGTGAACCACAGGCTGGCCCTTTCCATGAACTTTTTGAAGACCCCTTGTATTACAAATAACTCTACACACATAAATTTCACAACTTACATGAATGAACCAATTCTTCAAAAAACACAAACTATTACAACTCATCCAATATGAAATCAATAATTTGAATATCCTTGTAACCATTAAGGAAATTAAACTCATAATTTTAAAACATCTGAAAAGAAATCTCCAGGCCCATATGGTTTTACTGGAGAATTCTACCAAATATTTAAAGGAGAATTAACTCCAATCCTACACAATATCTTCCAGAAAATAAGGAGAGGATAAATATGCTGTTTATTAGCTTAGCTTTGTCCTTTTACTCCACCACAGCTGTCTTCTTTCAATTCTGGAACATGCAGAGCAACTTCCCCACTTAGGGGAAGCCTGAACTATGCTGCTGCCTTTGCCCACGATGCTTCCCAATCACACCCCCTTTTACCAGACTCATTCCCCTCACTCCTCAGATCTCAGCTTATATAGCTCTCATGTTACTTCCTCAGGAAAGCCCAGAGTAGGTAAGGCCCTGTCTTGTGCACTTATAGTTCCTTGTATGTCTTTGCTGTGGCATTTAGTACAGTTTTAATTAGTTATTTGCAAGTATATATCTAAAGTCTGCCTCTCCCTTTAGTCTAAGCTGTAAACTGCTTATTATATTAGGGAAGGAAACTGGACTGCCTTATTCACTCTCTGTCTCTAGCTTGGAGCCCAGCACCATGGGTCCAGACATCATTAGATCAATATAAATTGAGTGTATTAGGATTCTCCAGAGAAACAGAACCAATAGGTATATATATAGGATGGATATATATAAATATCCCAAAATCACTACATAGAACCTCAAATCAATAACCTAAGCAAATTGATTTGTGTATGTATATATGCAGATCTTTGGGGTGAATCAGCAAGCTGGAGACCCAAGAGTGTTGATGGTGTAGTTGCAGTCCAAGTCTGAAGGCCAGCACTGGCAGGCTGGAGACCCAGGAAGAGTCAATTGCAAATTCAAAGGCAGAAAAGAGCTGTTGTTCCAGTTTGAAGACAGTGTAGCAGGAGGAATTCCTTGGAGGACTATCAGCCTTTTTGTTCTACACAGGCCTTCAATGGATTGGATAAGTCCCATGCATATGGGGGAGGGCAATTTGTTTTACTCAGTCTACTAATTTAAATGAAAAATCTCATCCAAAAACATTCTTACAAAAACACACAGAATAATGCTTGTCCAAATATCTGGGCACCCCATGGCCCAGTCAAGTTTAATAAATGAATATAGAAAAAAAAAAGATGTGCTTGTACAATTACTCTATCAGGTGTCAGCCTACGATCAAAGTTTTATATTCTGGCTGAAAAAGTATATAGCAGCTAAATTCACCAGTGAATTCATAGTCATTAGCGAGGCTTTGGACTTAAATGATATGTAATAGTAACTACCATTAACTGAGTATTTTTTGTGTCTGTCTATTATCTCTCATCCTTCCAATAACTCTGCCAGGTTAAGAGAGATTGTACAATGTGTATGAGACCACATAGCCAAGTATTGGCAAATTGGTAATAGAAACTCAAGTTTTTCTTCAGAATTCAAGATTTAACTTACCTACTTAAGCAATTCCCATTAAGAAAAAAAAGCTAATAGAATTTCCCAAAATTGAGAAACAATTTGCAGCTCAGCCATTTATAATTTGAGCAAGTTATTAAACTCTTCAAGTCCCAGTTTCCTCATTTGTTAGAGATAAAAGTACCCTCCTTTAGGGTCGCTGAAGGATTAATGGAGCTAATAAATATTAAGAATTCATCATGGCACTTGGAACACAGTAGATGCTGAGTAAATGCTAACTTGTAATGCTGTTGCTCCACTTCCATTGCCACCTACATGATTCTGCTTTTGTAGACTTTTAGCTGCTTTAAAATCCTCCTTGAATCTTTCTGTGCCTCTCCCCTGGGGATAGAAAGGCATCAGGGAAAGGGCAGCTCAAATGTGTACATAATTCAGTCCACTGCCACAGCCCCTTCACAGCAGCAGCTTCAGAACTCTTTCCCTCCCTCTCTGCTCACCCCCAACAAACCCTGCACACATACATGCATATTCCACCCCTCATAAAAACAGCCTCTTTAGGGGCCAGCCCGTGGCTCACTCCGTAGAGTGCGGTGCTAATAACACCAAGGCCATGGGTTCGGATCCTATATATGGATGGCCGGTTAGCTCACTGGCTGAGTGTGGTGCTGACAACACCAAGTCAAGGGTTAAGATCCCCTTATCGGTCATCTTTAAAAAAAACAGCCTCTTTGTTCCAGGAGTCCCCAGTGTCTGGCCACAGGACGTTATCTGAGACTGGTACCAGGCTGTCTTTGTTTTTCCCTTCCTTCCCTAAGCAGACCCTTTCAACCCAAACAAGTCAACTCCAGCTAACAGATGCCTGCAGGTTACCAGGTCCACCAGCAACTTAGATGTGCCCAAACATGTCTGAGTCATGGCTAAAACCCAACTCAGACACTAGACTGGGCACAATAACAGAATTTGTCATCACTTTATATTCTACCTGAGCGCTTTTGTGGAACATGTTCTTATTTCAAATGTCAGTATCTGCCTGTCTTATCATTTTCCATTTTTATTTTATTAACTTCTGTTGGAGTATTTTTGTGGATACTTATTTTCAAACATTAATTTATTAAAATATTAATAAAAAAGTCATAAAAAATTTTCTAATTAGCAAATCATCTCCTCCAAACTTTGTCAGTGTGCATATATCTTATGAATGTACATACACATATATATACATAAATACATATATATATACACACACACATACAGTAATGAAATACATGGGCTGGCCAGTTAGCTCAGTTGGTTAAAGTGTAGTGCTGATAACAACAAGGTCCAGGATTTGATCCCTATACTGGCCAGACACAAAAAAAGAACTATAATAATAATACTGAATTAGATAAAAAAAAACTCATTACTTTTCATTATTTATATTGAATATTCACTAAGTCTAACTGTTGCTCTCTGTCCTGTTCATTTTCAAAAACAGTAAATTTTCTAATAAATTTGCAATTATCAGCTCACCCTAACAAAATATTTAAGTCAAAGACATTTTTAATGCTATTTGCCATGATTTTACTCATCAGTCCACCTTGTTGGTAAAACAAGCTACTTAATACAGGAAAATTGTGATTATTTTAGACTGAAAAAAACAAATCATGGAAGCATACTCTTCCCCTTTATAGCAAAATCCCAAACTAGCTTATTCTGGGTTGATCTTGATGATAAATTTTCTGTTCTCCATACATGGTAAGACAGGTGCTGGGGACTATTTTTCTGGCCAGGATAACAGATTTGCAGTGGTCACCCACACTCTCTCACCTGCTCTGAGAGTGTTCAGGTCAGAGGACAGGTTGAGACCAGGAGACAATGGAAAACAGGCCAAACAATAAAAAGACTGAACCACTGGCTTTTTTCTTTTTTTTTTTCTTTTTTTTTTTTTTAGCAGCTGGCTGGTTCATACTGTCCTTTTTTAACAGGGCCTCTGGCCTCAGACTTTCACCTCTGTCACATAGCCAGGCTGTGTAATTGGCAGTCTATTTAAACGTGATGGCTAAAACTTAAGCATTAACCTTCTCACTGCAAATTTTGTTCCAATGGCAGTCAAAACATTTTCAATTTTTATGTACCCTGTTGCGTACACAGAATTTCCATACACATTAAGTCTCCGAAAAGCAATATATATATCAATTCCTGAGACGAAAATGTGCATTTATCCCTTAACAATAATCTATATGAGAAATAAAACAACAGCCCCATTTAAGGAAAACTATTGTTGCAGGTAGAGTTCCCAGGAAAAAGACTGAGATGAAGAACTGCACACAGAAGGTTGATTGGAGAATGATCTTGGGATCCACAGGTGTGGGGATACAAAAGACACTGATCAAGGCAGGGGGAGAAGTTGGCCTGTGATGACGCAGTCGGAGCGAAGGCCTCAGCCAGTCTCATGGGGAGCTACAGCTGGGATGGCCCTGCAGAGGTGTCCCAAAATAAGGCAAAGGGGATGGACCTTTACACTCATACAGCCAGTCATTGGATTCTGGCTGCCCCTAGGGAAGGGGCATGACTTTGGACAAGGTGGCTTCTCATCACCAGGATTGGGGGGAGCACGAGGACACGGGTGTGAGCTGTCAGCCAATCACACTGCCAGTTTCAGTCTGAAGTGGGGGATCTGGGCAGCATACCCCAGTGCCTATGGTAAGTGTGAATCACACACTCATTCATTTCTCACCAGAGAAATACCTATATAGACCCAACAGATACTAAAGTCTACTTCTTAAAAAAGAGTAGCCTATTAGAAGGGGGAAAATATCATGGGCCACAGAACTTTTTCTCACTTTTAAAGGAAAGACTTCATGTCACTGCCAAGATAATGCAGCACTTTATGCTCAGCTCAAGATTGGCCCCAGCTTTTCTGGCCCAAATTAAAAGCAACCCAGCAGCAAAGCTCAGGTCAGTTACTCTCTCTTCTCTCTGCCCCTACCCAGCACTGACAGTATCTTCCCAAAAGCCAGTGACTGCAACATGGAAACGCATTGCATCCAAGAGAGCTACTGGATTTACTCCACACAATGCCTGCATGTGAGTTTTGCCATGAATGCCAATGCACAGAATGGACAGAGAAAGAAAAGTGTTATGCAGAACTACTTATGACAGAAAAATGGTCTATCATAGGGTGTAACCTTTCATCAGAGCTCAAAGGCCAAACCCTTGGTCTGATCATGCAGTCTTCACACTTTCTGCATGCTCGAGACTCCCCAGAAGGATTTTCAATAGAAGAAAGAAAAAATCATCTTAGGACCTGAAAGGACATCTGTACCTCAAACTGAACGATAAAAAACCACATGCAAATCTAAAAAAAAAAAAAAAAGTGATTCTCATGGAAGTAGAGAGTAGAATAATGGTTACTAGAGGCTGGGAGGGGAGGGAGGTGGCTGGAAGAAGTAGTGGACTAACAGGTTCAAAACTATGCTACCTACCCTAAGTGAATCATTGTGCAGTATGTACATGTATTGAAACAACACACTGTACCCCACAAATATGTACGAGTAAAAGTTAAAATAAAAAATAATAAAAATGTTTTAAATAAAAACAGAAAACACATGCCTCTTCATTAAAACAAGGAAATTCATCCTTCTGCCCATTTACAGTATGATCATTTAAAAAAAAAACACACACACACAAACTTTTAAAGGTGGCTAGAAGGTCAGGGGTTCTGATCCCATATAGGCTGCTGTGGATTGAATGCCCCCCCCAAACTCATTGAACCTTAAATTGTTTCCCCCAAAGTTCCAGGTATTGGAAACTTGGCCCCCACTCTAACTGTTAAGGGTGGAAAATCCTACTATGGTAATTGAAAGGTGGGACCTTGAAGAGGTGATTAGATTGTAAGACCATGCCATAATGAATGGATTAATAATGGTGGTCAGGGGTGTGGTTCTGAGGGCTTTAAAAGAAGAGCACATGAGAAGTTCTCTCTCTCTTTTCCACCATTTCTTCCATGTGAGACCCCTGGGTCACCATCACCCCACCAAGGAAGAACATCACCAGATGTGTTCCCTAGACTTTGGATTTCCCAGCCTCTGAAACTGTAAGCAATAAATTTCATTTTCATACAAATTACCCAGTCCCACGTATTTTGTTATAAGCAACAGAAATGGACTAGTACACAGGCCAGCTGCCAAAAAAAGGATAATAACTTCAGAGAAATTCCTGTGAAAGCAGGTTCTGTCTGTCTGATGTGACATCGGTGGTCACACCCTAGAGAAGGTGGCTAGAAGGCAGAACATATTTTAGGTGTTCTCTTAACCCCGTTGGCCTTACCCACCCACCTAGCCCCAGGTTTACCAAACTCATGTTAGAATCTGGTCACATTGCTAAATCTAAATCTCCAGGGAAAATTTTTTGTTTAAAAAGACTAAAATGCAGGTGAAACCCAAAGGTAGGAGGAGTAAACCCACTTAGCAAATAAAGTTCTGCATTTCTTTTTTCCTAAAGTATAAGTATAACATTCCCCATCTATAGGTTTCTCCAGCCCTTGCAACCAGTTTCTTCCAGGGGCTCCTTTGCACATGGTCCCAAATGTCCGCCTTCCTGAGGTAAACATATTCCTAAAAAGGTATATGTGAACAAGATGTTTGTAGCACAAATAATACTTTTCCACTGACTTTTATTCTGATTCCACAGTGTTTTTATTATCACTTTTAATCTATCTCTTGGCAACAAGTGAGTCACTTGTAAAATGAAGAATTATTTTTAAAGTGAGCAATCACCTCACCTATTTTCTGTTTTCATCCAGAAAGGCACCTGAAAATGGCTTTCTCCTTGGAGTCCTGCTGGGGTCTGAAGCTTTCATACCCACACTCACCTCCTTGCCTGTGGCTTCCAGCCTCGACTGTGCAAAGGCCACTCTCTACCTTGCTCAGTGTTCCACCCTAGCTGGATTAGTTTTCTAAGGCTGTCATTACAAAATACCACAGATTGGATGGTTAAACAACAGAATTTTATTGTCTCAGTTCGGGAGGCTAGAAGTCTAAGATCAAGATGTCAGCAGTGTTGGTTTCTTCTGAGACCTCTCTCCTTGGCTTGCTGATGTTTGTCGTCTTCCTGTGTCTAAACATGATTTTCCGTCTGTACCTGTCAGTATCCAAACTTCTTCTTATAAGGTCACTGTAGATTGAATGTCCCTCCTACACTCACTGAAGCTTGATCCCACTGTAACAGTGTTAAGAGGTTGGGAAATCAGACTACAGCAGTGTTGAAAGGTGGGGCCTTGAAGAGGTGATTGGATTGTGATGATGACGCCCTTGTGAACACATTGATACATTCATGGCATAATGGATCGATGTTTTAATGGGTTGTCATAGGTGTGGACTGGTGGCTTTATAAGAAGAGCTAGTGAAAGAACTCTTGCCATCCTTACCGTGTGATAGCCTATGTCGCCATGGGACCCTGTAGAGAGTTCTCACCAAGAAGGTTGTCACAAGATGTGTTCTCTGGACCTTGGACTTCCAGCCTCCAAAACTATAAGAAATAAATTTTGTTTTCTTATAAATTACCCAGTTTCGGGTATTCTGTTATAAGCAACAGAAAACAGACTAATACACTGGTCATATTGGATTAGGGCCCACCTGTAATTTTACCTTAATCACCTCTTTAAAAGCCCTGTCTCCAAATACAGTCACATTCTGAGACACTGGGGGTTAGGGTTTCAACATATGAATGGGGGGGCACAATTCAGCCCATAACACTGGCCAAATAAAAACATATCTGAACATCTGTCTGAATAAGAAGGAAGAGAATGGAAAAGATCGTTCTACCATTTCTAAAAGCCCACCAAAGTTAAGAATTACTCAATAGAAAATGAGTTTCTTGGGCCAGACCGTGGCTCACTCGGGAGAGTGTGGTGCTGATAACACCAAGGCCACGGGTTCAGATCCCTATATAAGGATGGCTGGTTAGCTCACTGGGAGAGCATGGTGCTGACAACACCAAGTCAAGGGTTAGGATCCCCTTACTGGTCATCTACTTTTAAAATTAAAAAAAAAAACAAGTCATACTCACAAAAATGCTTCAAGTCTCACTCTACTTCTAAAGTGCCTAGTAGGGCCCGCCGGTTGGTTCAGTTGGTAGAGCACAGTGTTGATAACACCAAGGGCAAGAGTTCAGATCCCCTTACTGGCCAGCAGCCCAAAAAATAAAACAAAGTGCTTCATGGAAGCCATGAAGACCAGGACCATTAAAAAGAATAATAATGGGATTAATAATGTATTAAACATCTCCTGTGTCCCAGAATTGCATGTGTTTAATCTTTTTTGTACATAGCCTAGAGCTTAGGAACAGGCTCTAGACTCATTGCTTTGATATCTCAGGTCTGCATTTACTGTGGGAAGTGGGGAAAACCTTTTGACTGCCTCGTGCCTGTTTCCTCACCTGTATAATGATGACAAAGGCACCTACCCCTTGGGGTTGTAAAGATTAACTGAGTATATGTGAAACACTCAGAAAAACGCCTAGTACTCACTAAGAGCAATAGAAGTGCTTGCTGTTATTATTAAACTCTCACAACCTTGTTAGTACACATTTTTACTTATGAGAAAACAAAGGCTTAGACCTAAACTTGCCCCGGTGACTCACCCGCAGTGTGGCTGGGGGCGGCGGGGGGGGGGGGGGGCAGGGGGGGACGGAGAGGGTAAAGGTTCCAACCCAGGTGTGGCAGATTCCAGGACCTGAACTCTAAATGAGCTCCTGGTGACCTTTACCCCGACTGCAGCGCGGGAAAGGCAAACCACACCCTGAGCCAAGGCCATCGCCCTGCTCATGCTCAGTCGCAACCCTCCATGCCTGACCTTGCCCACTTGAAGAGCCAATCCCAAGGCAGCCTGGGGTGAAGGGGCGGGGCCTTGTGGTCGGGATAGCAACAGAAATGGGTCAAACAAACTCACCTGGGGGTTGGGGCGGGGTTGTTTATCTCTAGGAATCAATGCTAAAAGGCTAGGACAGTTAAGAACCAGAGCTCCAGCCTTTTGTAAACAAACAGCCCGGGTCACTCTGGATGCAAAGTGCACTGCAGGGCTGGCCTGCCTCAGCAGAGCCCTCCGGCGACAAACTTCCAACTTCAGAAACTGACTCTCCAGGCTGAAGGAGGGAATGCCCGGGCAGAGACCTTTCCAGGAGAAGCTCCTTAGTGCATGAATGAGCGCAGTGATGCATTATAACCTGACATGTTATGACTCCTCTTTGACATTTGTGTCTCATCTCCTCTCAGAAGAACTGGACAGTCTTTGTGAACTCCAAGTGCCATCTTCAAAACTCCCTTGGATTCTAGCCCATCACCAACATAGAAGAGACACCCACCTGAGACCAATTAGAATATACACATCAGTGGAAGAAACCTTCATTGGTAAATTTCCTAGATGTACAACTATTGTTTTCATGGTGTATTGTTCAATAAAGTGAATTTAAAACAGGACAAAAATGGTGAGACATAGCCATCTTTTATCTTCTCATTAAATATTATATCTGGCATCTTTCTTGAAAAAAGCATCAGTTATTTTGCAATTTTACATGCATTTATAAATACTTTATTATAACTTTAATAATCAATGGAGCTGGCCTTAGCTCAGTTGGTTAGAGCACGGTGTTATATCAAGTTCAAGGGTTTGAATCCCTGTACCAGCCAGCCGCCTAGTACACAGTACCTGGTACATAGGCTACGCTCAGTAATGAGGTTGTGTTACTAAGTGTTGCCCCCTTCCATTTTGCAAGGTACACAAACACATCTGTCTTCAGCAGCCAGGCAGGTAACACAAATCAGCTGAATTAAGTTAACAAGAGTGATAAAGTCTGTGACAAACTGGAGACAGTGTTCACCTGTAAGGTATTTCCATTCAACTAAACAAAACATGCTTTTCTGGCCAAACAAAACAATCCGCCCTCAGGATCTGCCCCTCTGGCCATAATTTTGCCACTATAAACAAAGCTTTATGATACATTATCTCATTTGGTACTTCAGCAATCATCTAAAGAAAGCACAGTAGATTTCATTTTACAGGCATCTGACAGAGAGAGAAACCAAGGCTCAAATAACAGTGATTTGTTCAAATCAAACATAGCTAGTTAGTGGCCAACTGAGGATTTGAATTCATGTCTTCTCAAATCAATCCAGGGCTGGCCAGTTAGTTCAGTTGATGAGAGCTCGGTGTACATCTTGGGTTTGGATCCGCGTACCCACCAGCAGCCACCCCCGCCCCCCGCCAAAAAAAAAAAAATTCAATCCAGGACCCTGCTTCTCTTTACACCACATACTGTCCTTGATACGCTGCCATTTTTCACCCCCATAGTTTTTCTGGGACAAAAACTAAACCCCATCAAAAAGCTAACCCTGTCAGGTTTAAGCTCCAGTGACCACCATGGGTCAAAGTCCATCTACTCTGAGATAAGTGCCATTGGAAACAGTGCCTTCCAACATGTTTCCAACTAGAGAAACATGTTTTACCTATTACATCGTATGAGAACCCTTTCGGCCGGGCCCCATCATGGCGCAGGCTACCCTTCTCTTCCGCCTTCTCCTTCCCGCTGGCGCCACAATACCTTCCCACTTGGCGCAAATCGTAGGCCAATCAGCACAGGCTCCCTGCTCCTGGCCCCTTAGCAACAGCAATCCATCCAATCCCCGAACGCCCGGTGTCCTCAGCAAACCTATCAGCTCTCTTCTAACCCTATAAAAGCAGATGTGCCCGCTGAATAAAAAAACCTTCTCCAGCGAGCTGCCTTGCGTTTGTGTCTCATCCTTTAACTGGTGCTGAATTTTATTCCTTTCATTACCCAAGACACCAACATGGGGAGTTATGGCAGAGAGGTACACAGTGGTCAGGCTGATAGGAAGAACTTCGCACTCCAACAGCAAGAGGAAACAGGTTCCTTGCATCAATGCAAAGAATCTTTAACGAAACGTGAGTTTGTATAGAGAAAAAGAAAAACAAGGTAGAATCTTAGCAACTAGAGTAAACAAGCATCTGATTAGTGTAGGCCAGTGTTATCCAATAGAAATCAAATGTGAAGCACATATATAATTTTACAATTTCTAACTAATCACATTAAAAACGTAAAAAGAGAGCAAACAAACAACAAAAAAGTAAAAAGAAACAGGAAAAATGAATTTGAATTATACATTTGGTTTAACCTAATATATCCAAGATACTTTTTCAACATGTAATCAATATAAAAATTATTAATGAGCTATTTTACATTTCTTTCATACAAAATCTTTGAAATCCAGTGTGCATTTTACACTTACAGCTCATCTCAGTGGCTCTGGCCACATTTCAAGTGCCCACTAGCCACATGTGGTCAGTGGCTGCCATCTTGGACAGTTCAGATCTATATTTCTGGCATAATGAAAGCAAGTGATGTAGCGCTCTTCAAGGCCACAGAGAGCCTTCATTTTCAATCCTGCCAGTCCAATTTCAAGACTGCTCTTTTGGGTCCAACTTTAAACCTCGCCGCCATTTGGGGAGCTGCTGTGTCAGTTTCCAGCCATTTGCTCTGCAAAGCCAATCAGAGGCCATTGTGTTTGGCTCCCTGTTTTTGCCTTGCAAGAGTGCAGTCCTCAGCATGTCCCCTTTTAAATACCTATTATTCTGTTTCTGTCTTCAGTGGTGCCATAGCTGGCCGTGATTAGGGTGACATTTTTTATGTTCCTGGGTTCACAGAGCAAATTACATAGCGTGAGTGGCATGGTGATTAAGTGGCTGTGTGTGAAGACTAGAATCGCTACATTTGCATGGCTCTGAATAATGAGATTCTTATCTCCATTATATGGCAATGAGGTAGAAATTGATAGCGTTATTAACTGTGTACACAGTAAGCACAATTTTCTATTCTCTCTCTCTGTGGTTTCAAAGAAACCAAAAGCTACCCCACTAACCCCCCCCAGCTGTGCTCTCCCAAGTACAAGTTTTCCATAGCAAGAGTTTTCCACAACCACCTCAATAAATTTTCTGGTTGCCTTCCAGAAGGGAGCCCACAGATAATTCAGTCCAACCCCTTGGTTTCATAGGGAAGAAGCTGCAGTGTAGAGAGGTGAGATTTGTCCAAGATCACACAGAAAGAAAGAGGGCTAGAAGACAGAGGACCCTGATAATACCCATGCCTCCTCCAGTTCTCATCCTCTGGCACCTGGCTGCAGCTTTGGAATAATGAAGTCCCATCTTCCAGTCTAATTACATATTGTGCATCCTGGTCACACACCTATTTTTCTATTGAAGAGATGAAGAAACTGGCTGAAATTATCCTTTGATTCCCCAAACACAATGACCTTTTTAGTTGACTGTAGAAGTGAGCCCTAATTAGACACTGAATCAACAAACATCAATGTTTTGCAGCAATGAAATAAATATATGGAGAGATAGTTATGGTTATGGTGGGTTATAAAACAGGGAAAGGGAAAGCTGAGGTTAAGTGTTTATATGGCTCTGCTCCTAGCAACGAAACATTTACCCATCGGTCATATGGCTGTGACATTTTTGATATCAAGGGCAAGATCAAAGTAAATTAATATCTAAAGATACTCTTTTTAAAAATGGATCAGTGCAACAACCCTAAAATGCATACCAGGGAGTGCTTCACTAGTAATATTGCAGTATGGAGGGGGAAAAAACTCTCTTCAATTATATTCTAACACATTGGTGCTTTAGCAGTGGAATAAACAACCACCGTGGCATGAAGGTTAACTGCCTCTGCATAAAAGAGGAGATCGAGTAAGGGGATTTGTCAAGTATATGGTTGCATCAACTTAACGTCTATGAGAGTTAAATGAATGCATGAACAGCTATAATGCGACAGTGAAATGGCCTGGAGTGGAGCATTATTATTTACTATGAACTAAAATGGACTGTTTGTTTGTGACATAGCTTAAAAGTACTGAGTGCCTTAAAATAGCTAGAAGGGTCCATTACCTTCTTATCCCATCAATAATCAAAGCTCTTGTCCTAGGAGTCAAAGCCAAAGGGGCTTCTGGGTAGCATGCAGCACAAGAAAATTGGGACATATTCAGCAGTGGGTAAAGGGGTTGTGAGATCCTTCAGGTCTCCACTTAAACTATGCTGGGTTCAAAGAGGCTTCCCCTGCTCCCCCAGTCTAAATGAACTCTCCTTACCAAGAAGCACACAAGTCAAAATGAATGAATAGATAAAATGAACTCTCCTTGGTGTTAGCACACTTCTACATGTACTGTTTCATTTGTTATGTTTGTAACAAGTGTGTACCCACTGCCTGTCTTTTCACGAAGACTGTTAGCTCTAGCAGGGCAGGTGCTTGTATGCCTAACATAGCCCATTTGTTGATTCAAAATGTACCTACCGAGCACCTACTAAGAGTTAGGCATGGCTAGGTGCATGAGTTATGGCAGAGAATAAGACAAGGTTGCCCTTGTGTAGTGTACCTCCAAATAGGGGGAAATAGATCAAAAATGACTACACAAACAAGTTTATTTCAGATAATAATACGTGCTCTACAGAAAGTAAAGGATAATGCGATACAGAATAAATGGGTGGGAGACTGGTCAGAGGTCTCCGTGAAGAAATGAGATTAAGGAAACCTGAATATTGAGAAGTTGTGGGGAGGGGCACGCTAGGTAATTGGAAGAGCAGGTGGAAAAGCCCAGAGGCGGAAGAAAGCTATGGTTGTAATCTAGCAACTGAGGGGAATATAAAGTCAAGGAGGTAGATGGAGGCTAGATCACATGCTTGGCACATAGTAAATACTCAATAACCATTTGTCAAATAAAAGAATGAACACAGGTCAGTGATGAGGACAGGGGAATGTAATTCTGCTTTGTGCAAGAGTGCAGGTGACCAGAATATAAAAGTAAAGGCTAGATGTTCTCACCACAATAATGACTGTCGAGGTAATGTGTTTATTAATTAGCTAGATTTAACTGTTTCACAATGTATATGTAGATCAAAACATGAAGTCGTACATGATAAACATCTGTTAATGTTTTTAAAATAGTGGTTGTTTTAGGGTTTACAATGTTCATTTTTGATTTATCATACTCTTCCTTTAGAAAATATTTTACTACTCTATGTACAGTTTTAAAATCTTATGATAGTGTGCTTACAATCTTATGATAGTGTGCTTACAATTCCCCTGCATCCTTGTGATATTTTTGTCATACAATAACTTTTACTAACGTTATAATCCCCACAGCACACTTATTCTATATTTGTTTATGCTGTGAAATATCATTGATTGGTTAAAAAATAATAAAGGATCTTCTATTTTAAAAAAAGTAGAAGCTAGAAAGGAAACTTCAAGAGAACCACAGCAGATAAATAAGATGGGGCCTGGAGACTCATAGAAAATGAGAGTGAGGGGCTGGCCAGTTACCTCAGTTGGTGAGAGCCTGGTATACACCAGGTCAAGGGCTCAGATCCCTGTACCAGCCAGCCACTGAAAAAAGAAAAGAAAATGAAAGTGAGATATTCAAGGAAGTCTGTAATAAAACCCAAATTGCTGCAAAGGGAAGTTGGGGCAAGGGAGCTAAATGCAGACCGACATCATATGGAGCAGGTTTCTGAAGGCAGGAGGTGAACTGGGCTTTGAACCACACGCAGGAATTTATTAGGAGGAACAAACAGGGAAGGGAGGGCATTCCAGGAAAATAAGTCTTATCACATCATACCAATGGAACTACCACATTTCTTTCTAGGACATTATATAAGTCCATACTATGCTCGTTACACAGGAGGGGGACAATCAATCACATACATAGAATATAGATGATGGATCAAAATTTCCTTACTTTAGGGGCTGGCTGGTTAGCTCAGTTGAATAGGGCACAGCCTTATAACATCAAGATCACAGGTTCGGATCCTGGTACTGGCCAGCCGCAATTATAGTGAAATTGATGAGAGCTGTGGATCTATAAGGCATGTTCCAACTCTCCCATTTTCTGGACACCCACTAGCCAGCTATTCTTGCTGTAGTGGTTTAGTTCCTTCTTCACACTTTGTTAATTAAACCCTTTTGGAAGTTGTCCAGGGTAATCCAGCCTCCTATTACGAGGTCTGTGGGATGTGACTCATAGCACCATTGCCCAACTAGTAAGCCCAGCCAAAAACTAGGTGTCATCTGTATGCCACGCTTCTCTCATTAACCCCACCCCTGGTCCAATCAATGAGGTCCTATCGATTCTACCTCTCAAATAACCCTCAAATCTGTCTTTTCTGGTCCTTCCTCACCACCATTGCCTTATTCAGCCCCTTGTCATTTCTTGCCTGAGTTGACCCTTTAATTTCCACCCTTCCTCCAGGTCTCCTTGAACATTCCTTTCCTCTCCCCATAACCTCTCTGTGACTGCTTGAACATTCTCCATAATACACAGACACACCCTTCACAATTTGCCTACTTTTCCACCCTCATCTCCTTCCCTGCCTCCCAAACATCCTGAGTTCAAGAAAACCCAGCGACTTAGAGTCCCCCCAAGCCCTGTGCTAATGGAAGCTTCCACCCCTTCCTGCTTACAGTTCCCTCTGCCTGGAGTGCCCTGGCCCAGCCTGTGTGGGTTCTCTTTATTCACCCTTTATGACTCAGCTCAAGTATCACTTATTCCATAAAGCTTTCTATGATCTATATGAGCAAGATTAGGGTTTTTTCCTTCTGTAGAATCTCAAATAAAATTCTATTTTAGCATTTACTATATTGCTGTAATTAATAGTAGACACATCAATCTCACCTCTCATGGGCAATTACTATGTACTAGCCATATTTATTATCCCATTCTTAATACAGCATCAGTAAATACCTGTTGAATTATGACTAAGTAAATTCATTTTTATATTATCAGGGCACTATCATGCATGCCCAGTCCTTATAACCACCACCAGATCAGACACTTGTTGTTAGCTTCCCAGGAAAGGAAATAAAATCAGAGTACAAAGAAGCCATTAACCCAACTTCCCACTGAGAGACCAAAAATGCCAGGGTTCACTGGGACCTTTGCCCCTTGGTTAAAAAGGCACAAAGGATGGGTTTGATTTCCTTAAGCCTTCTTTGGCAGTGGATGGATGGCCGTGAGAATGATCCCACCCATGACTATCCCAGCTCCTACAGCCACTGACCAACAGGAACTTCCAATAGCAGTTTGCACTTGTATACACTCATGACTCACCTATTCACAAATGTCCTAGGCACTTGCCTCAAAGTAAGTGTGGCATAACCGTCAAGAGACCATAATTCCAAGCATATGTCATTAAGTAATTAAAACAAATTCCTGCCCTTATTTTGAAACCCAGGACTCAAGGTATGAAGAGCAAGAAATCTTCAACAGCCCAAACAGTGTAATTTCATTCAGGAATAAAGGTGATATTGTATTTGGTGAGATGGGCTTTGTCTTGAAGATTTTGTGAAGAGCTAGAATTTTGTGAGAACTCACGATGTTGCAGGCTTTATTCTAGAGCAGTTTGTGTGTATGATCTTATTTTGTTTTCACAATAGCTCTCTGAGGTTGGCACTATTGTAGCCACATTTTCCACATGGAGGGAGGGTTTAGAGACTCAGAGATTAGATGAGGTTTGGAAGCAGCTCCATGGAGCTTCAAAACCAGACAGTCTGGCTCTAATGCTAGGGAAAAATACAGCCCACTTAGAACACTCCAGAATCTTAGGAGCAGATCAACAGTAAAAGAGGGAGCATCTCAGTCTACTCTTCTCTTCCCATCTCACAAGCCTATATAGGACCTGCATGCCCACACTCTGTCTACCACCCCACCCCATCTGCTCTTCCAGCCTCACTCTGCACTCTACCCTCCAATCAAACTGGACACATCCCCATTTCATCAACATCTCCTGCCTGCAGGCCTTACACATAGTGGTTCCTCCACCAGGGCCCCTCTCCCCTTGCCCGTCTTCACCTGGCCAAATTGTTCATCTTTCAGGTCTCAGCTTTACCTTCACCATCTCTGGGGAAAGCTCTTCTGGCCACCCTGCCTGGGTTGGGTGCCTTCTCCCTGTATGCTCCTGTAATGTATTCTAATTTTCTCTATCACACATGGATCATACTGTAGGGTAATTGCTTGTCTTAATGGCCTGTCTCCCAACTGTGCCTTCCACATGATCATAATTAAATACCCATCACCTAGCACAATGTCTGACATATGGTAGACACTCAATAAATAATTGATGAAGGAGGAATTTACAAATGAGTGAATTGAATAAATGCTGTTTATCACTTGCTCCCAGACAAAACACTTCTATGAAAGTCTCAAAAGAATTTCTAAGATTTCATCAAAAATTGATGCCCTCGTGACTTCTTCCCTATAAATTTAGGAGACCCCTAGACTTCCCTAACTAAGATAAGAGCCTCCAAGGACCAAGCAGTAATGACCTCTGAAGCTTTCCTCCAGCACATTTTTAGCTCTAAACTTAAATATTGGTTATTAGATGGTACCTGGGATACTTCTGAAGATAGTTAAAGCTTCTAAAGACTCTTGATACTGCTTTAAGGTGAACTTAATCTTGATGCCCTTTTTGAAACAATGTCTGGGTGTGGTGTGGCATTGGGCTTATAAACATGCTGTCTATTTTTTATTATATTTCTATAAGTAATCATCCATCATTGCTAAACTATATAAACGAGATTTTCATGATTCCTAATGAGCACTCTCTTAGTCACAGCACAAGACAGCCCTCATGATATCAGATATGGAAGGAAATCATTTCCATATTGACTGCAGACCTTTCTTCTGACCTGGGATAGAAAGATGAAAGTCAGGGAAACATAGTATGTGTAATGTCACATTCATTCCTCTTTCTCAAAGAGAAACTATGCTAGATGCCTTCTGAAGTTTCCAGTTCTTCATACTTTGTGAGCCTGTGAAGTCATGACAAAAGTGTATGAATGCACTAATACCAAACCAATGTCATGGGCTGAATTGTGTCCCCCTCCCCCCAAATTCATCTGTTGAAGTCCTAACCCCCAGTCCTCCGAGTGTGACTGTACTTAGAGATATGGCCTTTAAAGAGGTAATCAAGTTCAGGGCCAGCCCATGGATCACTTGGGAGAGTGTGGTGCTCATAACACCAAGGCCATGGGTTCGGATCCCTATATAGGGATGGCCGGTTAGCTCACTTGGGAGAGCTGACAACACCAAGTCAAGAGTTAAGATCCCCTTACCGGTCTTCTTTTTTCTTTTTTTTTTTTAAAGAGGTAATCAAATTAAAATGAGGCCTTTAGGGTAGGTCCTAATCCAATCTCACTGGTGTCTTTATAAGAAGAGATCAGGACAGAGCCAGGACCCTAGAGGAAAGAGCACATAAGGACACAGCCAGATCAGAAGGCAACAAGCCGTGGGGAGAGGCCTCAGAGAAAACGAGACCTGCTGACACCTTGATCTTGGATTCCAGACTCCAAAACTGAGAAAATTTCTGTTGTTTAAGTAACTACATCTGTGGTATTTTGTTATGGCAGTCCTAGTAAACCGACACAATAAATGATTAACCAATGTTACAGCAATGTTAAAATCCTAGTGCATGATGTGTTTTACCTGCCATTTTGGATAAGGATGTTTTGATTCAGCATTTTTAATACAAATATTTTAATTAAAATAGTACCAATATTTTAATTTTGGTTAAGAAATAATTTTTGGTGTGACTGCCATTAAGCCAATTTAATTTCTTAGCCCATTTTCTATTTTTTCCAGTTTTTTTCTAAGCCATTTCCAGTTTTTTTCCATTTAAAATTTTGTTCAGCTGAAGTAATTTTCATTGAATCCACTTTTATGGATGTACATTTCATAATAAAGACATGATTCATCAGTGAATGTTTTGTCCAGACGTAATTTTTATTTAGCCTTTTAGAAACTTTCTGCTGTGGTTATTATTTTTGCTAAGGTCAAATTTTCCGGGTCAAATTATGTTGACAAAATTTGATTCTTTTGTCACTTTTTAAAAACAACAGCTTTATTGAGATATGATTCACAAACCATAAACTTCATCCTTTTAAAGTATATAATTAAAGGAGCTAGCTGGTTAGCTCAGTTAGTTACATTGCAGTGTTATAACACCAAGGTCAAGGGTTTGGATCCCCATATCAGCCAGCCACCAAATAATCCATAAAATATACAGTTAACCGGTTTTTAGTGTATTTGCAGGATTATGAATCCATCACCACTATCAAATTCCTGAATATTTTCATCACCCCAACAAGACATTTCCCATTCTTCCTTCCATGTCTCCCAGCCTCTGGCAACCACTGATGTACTTTCTGTCTCTATAGACTTGCCTACTTTGGACATTTCATATAAATGAACTCAAACAATAGATGACCTTTTGTGTCTGGCTTCTTTCATTTAGCATAATGTTTTCAAGGTTCTTTCATGATGTAACATAAATCAGTACTTCATTCCTTTTTATGGCTGAATTATATTCATTATATGGATATACCATATTTTGTTTATTTATTCACTAGTTGATGGATATTGGTAATTTCTATTTTTTGACTATTATGAATAATACTGCTACAAACCTTCATGTATAAGTTTTCAAATGAACATATATTTTTGATTCTCTTGGGTACAGAGTACCTAACAGTGGAATTATTATTAGTCACATGACAACTCTATGCTTACTTTTTGAGGAACTCAGACTGTTTCCCAAATTGCTTGCACCATTTTACATTTCCACTAGCAAACTATGAGGGTTCTAATCTTCTCCTAACTTTTATTATTATTTACCATGGTGCAATTTTGGCTTTTTCAATCTTTTGTGTGTGTTTATTGGTACTATTACTAATATTCATTGCCATTTGTACAAAAAAATATGGCAGCTTGCATTTATTCCTTAGCAAATTTAAGGAAATTGGATATTCCAAGATATTTCTGTTGTCCAGAATTGGTTTATTGCAGGGGTCAAAAAACCACAGTCCATGGGCCAAATCCAGCCTGCTATCTGTTTTGGTATGATCTACACTATAAAAATGTTTTTTTACATTTACAAATGGTTGAAAAAGAGTAAAAGAATTGGTTAGAGCAGGGTGTTATAACCCCAAGGTCAAGGGTTTGGATCTCCATACCTGCCAGCCACCGGAAAAAAAAAAAAAATCTAAAGAAGCATAATATTTTGTGATATTTAAAGATTATATAAAATTCAAATTTCACTGACTAAATAAAGTTTTATTGGAACATAGCCACACTCCATTCATTTAGGTGCCGTCTGTGACTGCTTTCACACCACAATGGCAGAGTCAGTAGTTGTGACAGAGATTGTCTTGGCCACAGGTCTAAAATATTTACTATCTGACCCTTTACAGAAAAAGATCTAACATACGACCAGTCCAGTTCATCTTTATCTTTCAGATCACATGGTACAATGATCACTCACCGTCCAAATAGTTGGCAAAGAAAGAGCAAATGGCAGCTACCTGAAGTGTGAGCCTTCAATTGCTGCCAGTTGGTGAACTGTTATGATTCATAATGAAATAAGTACAGAAATTGAGAGTAAGCCTTAGAAACTTATAGAAAATTGACAGAGTAGTTTTATATCTGTTAAATCTAATACTTTAAGAATGGGGTTTATACATGGTATGTGGGCAGGCCGGTTACCTCAGTTGGTTAGAGCACAGTGTTATAATACCACGGTCAAGGATTCAGATCCCCATACTAGCCAGCTGCCAAAAACAAAAACAAAAGTTATACTTGGTATGTCTTTGGGATTTTTTATTTCATCTTTCTAGCAATTGATTTTTATTGCATTTTGTTAAAATATCAATTCACAACAAATTGAATTTAAAAAAAAAAAAAACTGCTCCTTTAACACAATTTGAAAAGTACTCAAATAGAGAAACAATGTCTTTAGAACCGAAGGAGTGGACATAAGCAGGGGCTTATGAGGGCAGGGGCTTAGTCTGTGTTGTACACCTCTATGTCCCCCAAAACCTAGGACAGGCTGGCATGCTGTAACAGGTGCTCAACAAACATTATATGAATGTATAAATCCAAAACAACTCACTTCCTAACTCCAATATCATTGCCAAGGTTTGCCATTTTCGAGGTTCATTTTTGTTTTTAATTCACTTTCAGAGTCAGTATATAGCATAGAATCTGCAGCCAGGCTGGGGTCCCAGCAGGATTTCCCAGCTTTATGTCTTACTGGCCAGGCTATCTTGGGCAAGTTACCCAACCCCTCTGTAATTCTTCATCTATAAGATGGGAATAAAAATGGGGTCTTCTTTATAGAGTTATTAGGATATTCAATTCAGTTAATATATGTAAATTACTAAGAAGAGTGCCTAGCACACACTAAGAACTCAGTAAACATTAGCTACTATTGTTACTGTACATCTATGTAAAGTGTATATGCATGAAATGGTCTCAAAACTTTTTTACATTAGCTGCCTAAAATGACTTACAGCACTCTTCATCTTTTTAAATTAAACACATTTTATATTCCTAACAAATATAAGATCCCTAGCCTGTTAAAACAGTCTCTCAGCTGGCCGGTTAGCTCAGTTGGTTAGAGTGCAGTGTTGATAACACCAATATCAAGAGTTCAGATCCCCATATCAGCCAGCCACGAAAAAACAAAACAAAACAAAACAGTTTCTCTAAGTTAAGTTCACCAGATATTTTGACAAATTGTAAGATATATATATCTGTATATGATTTTTCATGAATTTGCAAGGTCTTTTTCATAAATTTGCTCAACACAGTTTAAAGGCCTAACTTCAAGTATATAAAGTGCAGCCCAGCAATTGGTATAAGTAATGTGTAAAAGTTGCAATTCTGTCTTCCCATACACAACATCTACCCATCCCCAATCCCAAACAAATTTCACAAAAAACAAAATTTTTTCAGAATGAACCTCCTAAAGCCTGTGGCAGCCCCTTCTTAGGCAGGTCTCCAGGGACTGCAGGGGTGGCCTTAATAGTGAATGGCAACCCCTAGGAATGACCCTCTCTGTGCTTATGTCCCAGCACAATATTCAGAGTTACTGCAAGACATACAGCTGAGCCAGCTCCACAGAAATAGTCTTGCTCTCCACATACCTTCTTGCCATTTCATACTTCCCTTCTAGCTGAGTTCTCCCAGAGGGGAAATTATAAATAAATAAATCTCCTCCCAGTCTCTGCCTGCTGAGAATGTAGACATCCTTCAAGACCAGACACCGATGCTACTTCTGTGGCAACTTCCCAGATCCCTTGTAGTCAGAGCTAATAAAAACCTAAAAACCTTACATTATCATTCTTGTTCAGTGTCTGTCTTGTCCACTAAGCTGACCCCAGAGAAACTACAAAAGTGCATTGCACATATTGAGGGGGGAAAAAACATAAATAATATCCTCTAAGAAACTTGATCAGACATCTAGAACCTATTCTTTAGTTGTCCGCCTTCCCCTACCACCCTAAACACCAAAAGGGCAAGAATCTTAATGTCCTGCTCATTAGCTAGGGACTGGCACTAGTAGGTGCTAAATAAATATTGGTAGAATAAATGGATGAATGAATGAATGAGGGACCAAGACATGGATAATCATACAGTGGGGCCATCTGGTATTTTATTCTAACTGATCTCATTCCCCACCACAAAAAGGGGGGAGGCGACTTCAAAATTATCTTACCCCAGACCTCAATAATCAATTTGTTCTTTCCAAGATCAAAAGTAGAGCTGTATACCAGGATGTCACACATAGCATACTGATATCTAACTATGAGGGTTGTTTAAGGAACAAATGTATTTTTTCTTTACTTCCTTTAGACAATTTTAAATCATCTTTTTCTGGGAGCAAAGATTTCAGGTGTCATTTCTCTTCTAACTTTCCCATGCCATTTGGGTCATTCATTTTGTAACATTTAAGGATTTCATCTATCTTGGGTTATAATAGTCTCCTCTGGTCATGGTATCAGGAAGCCACAATGACCTGGACAATACAAAAGGCTCAGCCTCAAAGCACAAACCCCAGCCATGGACTGGAGTTATCCAAAGGTCAGGGAGCAACTAAGCAAGATTAATAGCCAGTGTTTTTACTGCCGAACATGGACATGGGTGCTAACCCTCCCAGCAACCTGAGAAAAGGGACTCCAAGAAGGTAACCTGAGTGTCATTCTGCCTATGTCTTTCTCACCTCGTTTATTTACAGTGTCACATCACTAAGGTTCCGAAACGTCATATTATCATAGACATTAATGCTAGAAGGGACCTATTAGAGAGAATCTAATCCAGGCATTGCAAACTCAAAGGCCTATGGTGGCCAGAGAAGTTATTTAGTTGAAAGAAGATAGCCATGTGGGGCTGGTAGAGAACAGCAAATAACAGTCTCATTTAAAGAGAGGAGCAGATACTCAGCCCAAGCTGGCTGTTGCTAACTGGTGCATATGACCCAACATGCCAGATCTTACTTTTTTTTTTTTTTTTTAAAGCTGACTTCAGATTTCCATGAGCTACCTCTCATTTTACCTTAAATTGTGGTAAAATACACACACATAAAATTAACCATCTTATCCAGTTTTAAGTGTACAGTTCAGGAGTGTTAAATGCATTCACGTTATTGTGCAACCACTCTCCAGAACTCTTCTCATTTTGCAAAACTGAAACTATACGCATTTAATAATAACTCCTCATTTCCCTCTCTCCCCAGCCCTTGACAGCCACCATTCTATTTTCTGTCTCTATGATTTTGCCTACTCTAGGTACCTCATAAAAGTGGAATCATACAGTATTTGTCTTTTTGTGACTGACTTATTTCACTCAACGTAATATCCTCAATGTTCACCCATGTTGTAGTGTCAGAATTTCCATCCTTTTTAATGCTGAATAATATTCTATTATATACCTATACACATTTTTTAATCCATTCATCCATTGATGGGCACTTGGGTTTCTTCCACCTTTTGGCTGTGTAAATAATAACACAGGTGCACAAATAATATCTCTTTTGAGACTCTGCTTTCAGTTCTTTGGGGTATATACCCAGAAGTTGAATTGCTGGATCATATGGTGATTCTATTTTAATCTTTTTAGGAACCATCATGCTGTTTTCCACAGCAGCTGCACGTGTACATTTCCACCAACACGGCACAAATGTTCCAACTTCTCCACATCCTCACCAACATTTGATATTTTCTGTTTGTTTGTTTTATATAGTAGCCATCCTAATGAGTATGGGGTGGTATCTCATTATGGTTTTGATTTGCATTTCTCTAATGGTTGTATTATACCTTTGCATATGCTTTTTATATGCTTGTTTGGTCTTCTTTGGAGAAATGTCTATTCAAGTCCTTTGCGCATTTTTTAATCAGGTTGTTTGTTTTATTATTGTTGAGTCCATTTTTAAATCATGGAAGCTAATTCAAATTTTGTAAAAAAAAGCCCCAAAATTATATAGACAAAATACATGCTTTTAGGCAGCATATGGCCCACAGACTTAATCTGGGTCCAACCCTCATCTTGCAGATGGGGAAACAAAAGGCTAAATCATGAAGTCAACACGCCCACAATTGCACATAGCTGTCTGGTGTCTGAGACAGAACTAGACCTGAAGTCCTCTAATTCACAGGCCGTTGGGACATTTCTTAGAACACTCACCAGAGCCAGTATCTCACATTTGTGAGAGGTTTTAACTTGTTAAAAACTTTGGTGACTTGTGGGGGGAAATGCGAAAGGCAACAGCAGAAGACAGCGTCAGGAACTTCCAGAAAGGAGCTTTCTCTGCCTGCTGCCTTCTTCTTTCTCTAGAGGTAGAAGTAAGGAGCTAGAGATCTATTCATGATCAGTTAACAATGGACAAAGAGAAGCTTGTCTGCTGCATTAGTCACTGCTTGGAGGTCCCGACTTCTACTTCCACGACTGCGCTTTATCCCCAAAGTGACTCCTCTTTGATGCTGTTTATGAAATGGAATGTGACCCTCCAGCTGGGCAGGGCTGAGGGCATGTGGGGGACATGGGTGGAATATTGAAGCTGTGTTTCTGCTTGGGACTGGCATGTGAATTTCCAAGAGTACAATGAGAACTTGGAAAACATTGTTATTTGGAATATAGTTCTTTGGAGAGGAAAAACGAGCAACATCCTTGAGAAGAAACGGCAAACACTGACGATATGATATCCAAATTAGAAAAGCGGATGGGCTTTCTCTTTGTGGGCAAGACTCAACACCTGACTAGCTGATTACTCAAGGAATGGAGTAACTTGCTGTGTGCCTTAAGGTAAAATCCTGCACTTCCTTGTACCCCAGTCTGTCTCTTCATAACATTGGGGGAAAGTTACAAAGATGCAGGGTTTCCTGTTTTGCTGATTATGGAATTTAATCACACTAAATCGACATAAATTGCATATCTATGCCATTCTGCCTTGTCCGGTGTTTCCTGCTCTACTGGCCCCTCCACCAGTTTCAGCTGCCTTTGCTGGTTCAGGAATTGGGAGTTTGAGGAGAGTTTGAGCAGAGGCAGCAGCAACTGTAATGAACTGAGAGACCTCATTCAAATCCCTTTGTGCCTAGAGACAAGCTTAAAATTTCTGGTCATCTGGAGCAAACTATCAGCCAGTAACTCCAAGCTCTGATCATATTTGGTGTTGCCGTGAGAATTGCTACTTGCCACTACTGTGGGGGTTGGGAGCTGGGGGTGGTGCAGAGTAAAGTTTGAAGGAGTGGTTGATATTTGAAAAAGCCCTTGGAGGATCCTCACATAAAACTGCTTACTCCGCCCAATGGCCTGCAACCAGGTGTATTATCCACATTCTAGAATTGAGTATTGATGGTTTCCTGACACAACCATGATTTAAGATCAGCAGAATGATGCCTTTTTATACCAGGGCCGTACCTTGTAATGCTCAGTTTCCTGCTTCTTTAACTATCCAATGTCCTCCATAGAATAAGCTCAGGAGAATAAGTTTGACAAATGTTTGATGTAGCCAGAAAGTTGAACACCACTTATTAGAAAAGTGTGCCCAGGTGTGTGAGTGTTTTAATTTACGTTGCCTTATATACTATCAGGATTTAACCAGAAATGCGACCTTACTAGAATCTCCTAGTTCAGAACAAAGGCCAGGTCTCACTCATCTTTGTATTCCCAGCACCTAGAGCAGAGCCTGGCCTGGGGTAGAGCCTCCCAGCCCCTACTGAACTCCTAATCCTCCTGCAGTTCATTCACTCACTGGAATGCTGATGGAGCATGCAATGTGTGCAAGGCATGGTTCCAGGAACTATGGGATAGCAGCACCAGCCAGGTCCCTGCCCTGGGGGCAGTTACAGCCTAGAGGAGTTTCACCTCCTACAGGAAGTTTCCCTTTCCCCACCATCCCTCCTGGGGGCTCCCTCAAGACCCTGAACCTATCCCAAAGATCCACTTACTGCAGAGTACTATAAATACCTGTATGGATTTCTTGAGTCCAGGGCTGTGACATTCATCTTTGTAACCTCAGGGCCTAGAACAGACCTGGAACTCTGAAGGAGCTCCTCAGATACTTGTTAATCACCAAATCCACACCTCCCCTCTGGCTTTCACTAAGACAGGAATAGGAGACTCGGAATGGAATGTGCTATGTTGCTCTCCTGGTTTATCCCTCGTGCTAACCAGCTGCTTGGTAATTGCCCATTTACTGACCTAGCTGCCCCACTAGACTGTAAGTTCCCCATGAGAGAGGACCATAGCTCATTTACTATTGTGTCCCAACACAAAGCAAAAGTAGGCGCTCTGTAAATGTTTGTTATACTGTTGAACCAATAAGTGAACTATGGATAAAATGAAAGATGCTTAGATATAAAAATGATACCCAATTTTACTTATAATAATAGAGTCATAAAGAATGATATAAGATTTATTCCGGTATCTTTGATCTGTTGTTGGTGAGATGGTGATGGTATTCCTATGTTAGAGCAAGATCTTATCAGAGGATATACAGAGATCTGTCAACAGTTGAACCGTTATGGTTTCTATTATCATATCATGCAGTGAAAAAATGCTTTAACCCATCTTCACTTAACCAACTCACTGGATTAATGTAGGTCTCTGTTTCCTCTCTAAAACACACCGACTTGTCACCACACAGCACTGAAGGGGTACAGCTGGAGGGGTCTTGATTTGTGTGTCTGAGTACTTCTGCACCCACCAGCTAAATTCGACGCTTCCCAAGACTCAGCTGAGATTGTTCCCACTCCTGTTTAGGTACATTGTAATTGTTGTTATAATTGTGCAGCTTAATTGAATATAAAGCTGGTGAAATAGAAATGCAAAACGAGAGTTGTTATTTTCATAAACGTAAAGTTGAATGTTTTGAGGAAAGTTGGTAAAATAAGTCATTAATAACATTGTCAGATTAAGTGTGAGCTAGTCAATTCTAAAAGTTTGGGGGAAGCAAAGTCTACTAAGATTCTGCACTCAAAATTGGAAAATGTGTATAATACTTTACAGAAACAGTTTGTGCAAAAGAAACAGACTAGAACTTGAATCGGTAAACTCATATTGAAAGAAAGGGATGGCCAGTTAGTTCAGTTGGTTAGAGCATGGAGTTGTGACACCAAAGGCCACATTGGCCAGCCACCAAAAAAGGAAAAGAAAGAAAAAGCCTATTGATAGAGTTTGGATATGTTGTCCCCACCAAAACTCACGTGAAAATGTCATCCCCGATGTGGCAGTGCTGGAAGCTGTTTGAGTCATGGGGGTGGATCCCTCATGAATGGATTAATGCTCTCTCTGGGGGGTGGGGGTCCTGAGTGAGATCTCGCTCAATCAGTTCGCACAAGAGCTGGTTGTTTATAGGACCCTGGCACCTCCTCTCTCTCTCTCTCTCTCTCTCTTGCTTCCTCTCGCCATGTGATTTGCTTATACCCGCTGGCTGTCTGCCACTTTCCGCCATGAGTAGAAGCAGCCTGAGGCCCGTGCCAGATGCAGCTGTCCCAGAATCGTAAGCCAAATAAACCTCTTTTCCTTATAAATTACCCAGTCTCAGGTATTTCTGCTATTGCAACACAAAATGGACTAATACACCTAGTTAGGTCTAAACCAAAAATAGACAAATCTATGTTACATATTGTAAATTCTGTAAAAATATTTAAAATGTATAGGTATCATATCATTCTTTATGATTACAAACTTTTCCAGTTTTTTTTTAATTTACTGATTACTGGTCTACTGATCTGGCAGATTTTCTAGTGAAGATTGGGTTATTCAAAGGCTCCATCTGAAAATAGTAACTCACCAGGCAGGTCCCTGTAATCCCATCCTCTTGGCCTCCTACCCTAATGACCAGAGTGATATAAAATGGTTCTAGCCATATTTCCATCGTGCCATTTTCTCTAATGTCCTGAATAAGGTAGGAGAGTAACCAGCTGTATGGCATTTAGACGTCTATTACCATATCTTTCTAAAAGGATCTTTTTACTGTAACATTACAATGAAAACAAGAAACTATTTTGTTAAACAGAAACCCTCTCTAGTGAGCTTATTTTTAGAAAGGGAAAATGAGGAACTGACGTTGAGGACCTTCTGAGAACAGACTTTTTCATATCTAATTGCATGTAATCTTTACAAACACCCTGGCCTCATTTTATACTTTTTGTTTGGTTTGGTTTGGGTTTGGGTTTTGGTGGCCAGCGGCTATGGAGATCTGAAAACTTTTGTTTTTGTTGGCTGGTGGCCGGTAAGGGGATCCAAATGGCCTCATTTTATAGGTGAAGAAACTGAGCCCCAGAAAGGTTAAGCAAGTGCACACAGCCAGTGCTGGAGAAGCAGCATGTGATACACTGTGACCAATATACATCCCAAGTCACAAAATTACCTCTGATTTATCTCAGATTTGACACCATTTTTTTTTTTTTCAAAAATAAAGCAGAATTTTGGCTCTGTATTATATTTCTTTCCAAAAAGTTCCAGCCACTTTGAGAAGATTTTTTTGGTTTCATTACTGGAATGTGTCCACGTTGAGCAGCTCTCCTGCTCTCCCACAACACTGTCTGAAGTTGCAGAGGCCCTATAAAAAGCTCCTGTCCTATGCTATGCTGTTTCAGCTATTCTAGAAGTTCTCCTGGCTACCCGCTACCCCTCTACTTTCAACTCTCTCTCTCTCTTTGTTATGGGTTGAATTGTGTCTCCCCAAAAGATATTGAAATTCTGTGACTCTGACTTTATTTGGAAATAGGGTACTTGAAAATACTCAAGTTAAAATAAGGTCATTAGGATGGGCCCTAATCTAATATGACTGGTGGGTGCCTTTATAAAAAGGGGAAGGCTGGCCTGTTAGCTCACTTGGTAGAGCATGGTGCTGATAACACCAAGGTCAAGGGTTCAGATCCGCATACTGGCCAGCTGCCAAAAATTAAAATAAAAAAATTTAAAAATTTTTAAAAAGGGAAATTTGGACACAAAGATAGACACAGAGGAAAGACAGTGTGAACACACAGGGAGGATGCCATCTACAAGCCAAGGATCCCAGCAGCTAGGAAAGAGGCATGGAACAGATTCTCCTCACAGCCCTCAGAAGGAACCCACCCTGCAGTCATCTTGATTTCAAATTTCCTGCCTCCAGAACTAAGTGAGACAATAAATTTCTGTCGTTTAAGCCACCCAGTTTGTGATATAGTTCTCTCTCTCTCTCTTTCTCTGTTTCTCCTCTTTTTCTTCCCCCCCCCCCCGTTATTTTTTTTTCTTTTTTCTTTTCTAGTCTGGTTTCCATGGTTTCCAACCTTGCCTGGATTCTCAACTCTCTTGGTCAGCTTTTGGTTTCCCTCAGCGACAGGGTCTCTCAATCTCCCCACCTTGAAGTACAATCCCCTGGGAAAATCTGCTTCTTCCCACTGACCATTGAAGCTCCCCACACACCAAAGTACAACCCCAGCCCAGCCATCCGGGCCCCCAGTTGGGAAGGGAAAGGAAGACTGGATAGTATTAGAACCGTCGCCCGTTCGGAGTTTTTTGTTTGGATTTGTTTGTAACTGTCAACTAAACAGAACTGTGACGCAAGGTGACGCCACTGTACAGAATGCCCCTTCTCACACAGGTTAAGCCTGCTGTCATGGCTGCTCCTTGCTGACCTGGTACTTTCTGTTTCATGTCTTCTATTATTATCACATTATCAGGATCCAACAAAGCCTTTTTCTGAAATCACCAGGAAAATCACAAAATTAACCCAAAGCTGCCAAGTAGTCATCAAGTTTCTTTTTCTTTTCTTTTTAAATTTTTTTTTTTTTTTTATAAAGATGACCGGTCAGGGGATCTTAACCCTTGACTTGGTGTTGTCAGCACCACGCTCTCCAAGTGAGCGAACCGGCTATCCCTATATGGGATTCGAACCCATGGCCTTGGTGTTGTCAGCACCACACTCTCCCGCGTGAGCCACGGGCCGGCCCTCTTTTTTAATTTTTGGTACAGGGATCAAACCCTGGATTTTGGTGTTATCAGCACCACGCCATCAAGTTTCTATCACAAAATTTCCTTGGCATCATTCTGACTAAATCTCTCAGACATTCTAACTGAAGTCAGAAGTAAGGTATAAATCATTGTCACTATGTTGCATCATATTGGGTTTTAATATGTAGTCGTTTATTATTTGAGAAATGCTTGAAGGGGAGTGGTTTAATGCATCCTTAAAACATACCACAAATTCACATCCTTAGTTCTTTTAAATGGGACCATATACATTTCTAGTTTATTCAGTCAACAAATATTCATCAAGCACCTACAGAGTAGCAGGCACTGTTCTAGGCACAGTGGCAAACAAGATAAAGCCTCTGTCCTCCTAGAGCTTATTATAGTCTAATATCAGAGGTAGACAATAAACAAAAATATAAAAAATTGACTTTCAGGTCATGATAAGTACTACAGAAAAAAATAAAGCCACAATGATTTGTTCAATATCTGTCTTCTCTTTAGGTTACAACCTCATGGTCATGATGACAGTAACCATGTCTGGCTCAACATTAGCACATAGCAGGCATTTGATAAGGGTTATTAGGTGGAGGGTGGATGGATGGATGGATGGGTGGGTGGATGGATGGATGGATTGATGAATGAAGGGACTGATGGATGGATAAAATTCAACATTCATTTCAGGTTTTTAAGAAGCCATGTATATCCTTCACTGAAAATCAATTGGTTCAAATATACATTTAGTGAGCCTCCACGGTGTGCCAGACACCATGCTAGACCTGGGGAATACAGATGAATAATATAACACTCTTGCCCTCAGGGAACTCCCACAGACTGCTAAAGAAACAATGACCCTCTCATGGAGGTATGCATGCGGTGCTCCATGCTTAACTGGTAGTGGGAGAGGGGAGAGTTTGGGGAATGGTGGTGCAAGAAAAGAGGCCCAAAGGAAGTGAGACTTGAGGTGAATCTTGAAGAAAGTGCCAGGTCCAGAAATGGTATTCTGGTATTCTGGGCAGAGGGAACAGCAGAATCCTGGAGATCCGAAGGTCTGGGAACAGCAAGACAGTAGTTTGGTAGGACTGGAAGCAGAGAGGAGTGTTGGAGATGAGGCTGGAAAGTGAGGCAGGAGCCAGATGGTGGTCCTCCTCATCTGCATATGTCACATGTTTCATTGCACAAGTTTGAAAAGCTTATTGGACAGTTTCTAAAGGTCAACAAAGCTAAATGATTGGGGATTTTGCAGGAGTTAAGTACGCTGTTGCCTAGAAACCTTATTTGGCACGAAAGCATCCTTTCTTCACATTTTGCTTTGTTTCCACGCTGGGGTATCAGATTCCATGTCCTCCTGTGACTGAAAACCGCAGAGCCTCCTCCAGAGCAGGCACATGTGAAACTGCTCAAGTGGTCTGTTCATCCAGCAGCACGTGTGCTAATCCCGGGTTCAGATTCGCTCTGCTCCACACACGCTGCGCCTCACCGCCACAAACCTGCTCTGCTGGTTTACGCTCACTTCTTCCAGAAGGGGAAACATTTAGACATGACTAGTGGAGGGGGAAGTGCTCTCTGCTTGTCTTTAGTGTGCTGCCTACATGGAAATGCAATTTTTCCTGAGGTCACTTGCATTTCACAATTCACCAAAGGAGAGAGAGTCTTAATGAATTTTATTTCTTTGGAAGCCCTCACATTTCATCGTGCCCCAGTATTTATAAATAATGTTAGTTTTCCCTAATCTAAAAGAAATATGCACACCCTGCAGAAAATATGGACATTAGAAGAAATACAAAGAATAAAATTTAAATGCAGCACATCAATCATAGAAAAAACTTTTTTTATACTTTTTTTAAATTAACTATCCTTATTTCCAAAAAATAAGCAACCAGAGCTTGTCGACATTTTTTTTAAGGCTTATTACTACAAAACCATTGCAAAGTGAAATGTACAAACCACAGTACATCAGAGAGACAAAATAATAAATGTATAATCAAATGTACTGTGATTGAACACAATTTATTTTAAAGTCATGAAAAGCCAGCACCAACCAGGCTGGACAAATAAGTGACTGTTTGCATGTTTCCATGGGTTGTGGACAGCAGCACTGAATTACACAATGAGAGCAACACTTCCTTTTCCACCTTCCTGGAAAAATGTTTGTTAGATAAGGCAAAGGATGGACAGCTAATGAATGGTGGTTTAAACCCTGCACAAACAACAAAGAATACATAATAGTTGTGCAATAAACATCTGATTGCTCAACCATGGGCTGAAAAGGGCAAGGAGAAAAATTATCACAGAAGGAAATGGTTGAAAGGCATTTCAACTCAGAATTTTTTTAAAAAGCAATGCAAAAAATAAGGTTTTAAAAAATGTCTTCCTAGGGCCGGCCCATGGCTCACTCGGGAGAGTGTGGTGCTGATAACACCAAGGCTATGGGTTCAGATCCCTATATAGGGATGGCCAGTTAGCTCACTGGGTGAGTGTGGTGCTGACAAAACCAAGTCAAGGGTTAAGATCCCCTTATCGGTCATCTTTTAAAAAAATAAAATAAATAAAAAAATAATGTCTTCCTGCCACCTTTACACAGGACAGCACAATCCAAAAGTAATTTTAGAAAAAACTATTGTTATATTTTGGGGTATTTCCTTCTAGTCTTTTCTTCTGTGTACGCACACATATACACATACACCCACATATAAATTCATACACTCAGTGCTCAACACAGTGTCTTAAACGTCTACATGCTCAATGAATAAATGAACATAATTTTATTCTTACACATTTAAAATCATACTTATTATATACATTATGGAATTTTACTTTTTAAAATCTTACTCAAGACTCGCTAGTTAGCTCAGTTGGTTAGAGTGTGGTGTTATAACACCAAGGCCAAGGCTGTACTGGCCAGCTGCCAAAAAAACAAAACAAAGCAAAGTAAATAAATAAATAAAATCTTAAGGCATTATGTATACTTTTCTATGTTATTACACAGATTTTTAAAGCATTTTTTATGAATGCACAAATACTATTGTATGGACTAATACTGACCTATGCTTGTATCTCTGGAGATTTCCTTCGGCTAAATTCCTGGCCATGAAATTAATAGATGAAAGAGAATAAACTTTTTAAGGTTCCTAGTATCATTCAACATTTTTGAACTTTTCAAATTGAAGTGTGCTTCTATGGAAATCCGAGCAGACCTCTGAGAGCTCCCCGGCGGCCTGCAGACAGCTGCTTCCTCATCTACTAGGCATCCTCTTTGATGGACCTTGGCCCCATTACCCGCTCAGATCAGGGAAACCCCCATTCTCCAACATCCATGGGCCATCCCTGGGCTGGCCTGAGTGGGATTAAGCTCCAGCTCAGCTGCTCTGGTCCTCCACAAAAGCTCAAAAGAGAGATCTAATCTTGGTGCTGTGTTCCATTAAACTTTCACTTATGCATGGTCTTTAATGTCTTTCCACTTTGCTAACCCTGTCTATTCTAAACAAATTCTGTGTCACAAAACTGTTTCTTCTTTTGTTTGTTTATTTTTTTCATATCGTGTGAAGTTTAATGATAGTATTTAAATGGGTGGCTTTGTCCTTCCTCTAAACATAATCTGTACAAAAAAATATATAATTTGAAATACATATTGGGTGTCTTTGGTAACACCATGACAGGTGCCATTTCAAGTGCATTCATCAAACATGTGCATGGTACTGTGCTGGGCACTATGTTTTTTGTTTGTTTTTCAATGAGTAAAACCCTGCCCTATGTAATTCAGATTCACCCCTATGAATTCTTTACCCAAATGTTACTTCCCTGGAAGACTTTCCTGCCTGTCCTATTTACATTTACAATACCTCTTCCTTCTCTGCTTCGTTCTTTTCATAGCAGTTATCGCCACCTCACCTACTACACATTTTACTTATTTGTCTTGTTGACTATTTGTCTCACCCACTAGAAGCATAACCACGACAGAGTTATTCATTTATTCAGCACTTAATGAACACCTCTGGGTGCCTAGAATTGTGCTAAGCATGGGGTGGGAACTACAAAAAAAGTCTAAGACCCTTTCTAGGAGCTTACAATGGAATTAGAAACACCAGACAGTTAAGCAAAGATATAGAGTAGCGTGTAATTTTTAAACACTAAAATAAGTGGGGCAGAACAAAGAAGGTGCGTTCCGGAGGAAGTGAAGAGAGCAGACAGTCTCCAGTGAGGATAAAGCTGTAAGAAGTAGATGAGGTTTAAAGGCAGGTTGGAACTTGATGGAGGAATTTGAGGTGGAAACATTTGGCTCATCCTGTAAGCAGTGCAGATTTTTGAGCAAGAAAATGGCACGATAAAAATGATTTATTAAGATTAATCAGGGGCTGGCCAGTTAGCTCAGTTGGTTTGAGCATGGTGCTGATAACACCAAGGTACAGGTTTTGATCCCTGTACCAGCCCCTTCAAAAAAAAAAAAAAAAAAAATTGGTCTGGAGGGCAAAGAGAGAAAATGAAAAAACAATGATAACAAACAAGATGGATGAAACTCTGTTCTGAGAGGTCAATTGGGCCTGAGACTGGGAGGGACTAAAGGAAGGTTGGAAAGAGTGAAGGAAGGCACTGGGAGCCATAGCTAAAGAGCATCGAGTCAGAATGCAGTGGCCTCAAATCAGGCAATTCTCAACATAAAATGTTTAAGATCATCAGCCATTAAAGAGGACTTCATTAGTGGGTTACAGGAGACTCTGAGGTTGACTACCCGAATGCGGAGAGAAGTGAGAAATCCATAAAGCACAGGGCAAAGTCAGCTGGGTTATTCTATGCAGAGTTAAATTTAAAGAGCCCAGATAAAGAGGAATAAAAATGAGAAGAGGAAAAAAATGAGAATCACTATTTTAGATAAATCCCATATGGGTTATGCTCTTAATTTACTTAAACCAGATGGCTGGGCCCGGGACCGACTCTTTTATTACCGTTCTGCCATTCAGAGCCAGAGCCTTCCTTAGTTCCTAAGCAACCCTGAAGGGAAATGTCAGATTGCATGAAATTTCTTGATTCGATCATGTGACCCAAGCACATTTCCACTGAAAATGGTTCGAATCCTCAAAATTGCATGTTGTTGACTAAGGCTGCCAGCTCTGCTCTTCCCTTGCTCGTGGCAGACGCATGGGCCTTCCTCTATTTGCAGGCAGTATGGTGGGAGTTCCAGGAACAAGAAAGACCAAAATAAAGGGTGGGGGAGGATTTAGAAGAAAGCTTTTGAATTTGGTACTTCAGATTCTCTCTTGTTGTTCTACGTACTTCCCAAATTTTTCTATAAAGGAAGAAAAGTAGCAAAGCATTTAAAAAGAAGCATTTAAACTCTTCTGGCAATTAAGCAGGAGCCTCTGAGTCAGCAAACTCCATCTAGCAAACTGAGTAACATTCCAGATAACACGAGAGGATTGGAAAATTACAGATGGAAACAGGAGGTAGGCTGGTTTACAATCAGAAGAGGAAAGTATGATACAACAAAAGCGATAACTAACATTTTATAAGGAGGAGTCCCCACGTGCCAGGCCATGTAGAAACTATTCTTCCCATTAGATGAGAAAACTAAGGATTCCTAAAGGACTTAAGTGTGGTCTCACAGCTAGTAAGAGCCACTGTTATGCACCAGTTCTACGGATCTGTCAGAGTGTAAGAAAATGGATGGTCAGAAAAAGCAAAGAGCAGCAAGCTGCAAATGCCAGAATGAGCTCATGTTAGGCGGCTGCCGGTGGTACATCTTATGAGCGGGAGCATAGATATAAAGCTAACAGGACAAGGGATTGCCAAGTACACAATGAAGCATTTGCCAAATTCAATGTGGTATCCTGGATTGGATCCTGGAACAGAAAAAGGACATTAGTGAAATCTGAATCAAGTCTGGGATTTAGTTAATAGTAATGTACCAATGCGGGCTCCCTAGTTGTGACAAATGTACCATTGTAATGTCAGATGTGGGTAAGGGATACAAAGGAACTCTCTGTACTATGCGTAACTTTTCTGTGAATCTAAATTTTTTTTTTTTTTTAAAGACGATCGGTGAGGGGATCTTAACCCTTGACTTGGTGTCATCAGCACCACGCTCACCCAGTGAGCTAACCGGCCATCCCTATTTGGGATCCGAACCTGTGGCCTTGGTGTTATCAGCACCGCACTCTCCCAAGTGAGCCACGGGCCAGCCCCCAACCTAAATTATTCTAAAGTGAAAAGTTTATTAATTTTTTTTAGAAAAGCATTTTTGTGACATTCAAAAATGTTCCTCAGAGCAGCACCATTTAAAATAGAAATGGCAAGGATAGCACTGTATTTTTGTGGCTGGTCCTATTTCTTGGCAGACAAGATTATAACTAATGACAATCACAACAACTAACATTCTCGAGCACTTATAATGTTCCAGCTTCCGTCCCAAAGATGTCATGCATATGCCTACATGTCATCTTCAAGACAACACTCATGAACTAAGTAGCTGCTGTTATTTTCCCAATTTACAGATGAGAAAAGCTCCTAGAATAATGCCTGGAGTCTGGTAGGTGCTCAAAAATTAAATCTTTTGATTACAGGTGCTATGAAACTGACCCAGCTTGTAAGCAATGGAGTCACGATTCAAATCCAAACCCTGAGAGGCTTACAATCCCAGCCTTGCCACTTACTAACTTTATGACTTTGGGCAAGTTTTAAAAGCAAAACAAAGCTAATTAATATTATGGAGTGGATTTGAAAAATTTGTTGAAAGTTGCAAAATACTAACTGAAATTGAAAATCAGAAAACTATTTATTAAATATTTCAAAATTGTTGAATTAAATTGAATCAAAAATACCCAGGTTGTATAGTGCTTTGTTGCGCTGCAAGTGGCCTTTCTCAGAAATCACAAGAACCAAACAAGAGCAAGCAGAGACAACAGGGGAAATCACTAAATATGAGAGCCCCAAGAACAAAAGTGTTTGCAGATTTCCCTTGGGATCAAATGATTGCAGCTCACTGGACCAGGCAGATTCCCATAAGGAGAAGATTTCTTTAGGAGGGGAAGGTGGAAGAGGCCAGTTATGAGATAGCCCTTCTGATGACTGATGCCCAGGGTGAAAATGAAGGGCAGGGAAGAGATGGCCAGTGGTCAGCAGCCTTTGCTCACCCATATCCAGACTGACCCCACAGACCTTTATTTAGCTCTTTCTTGATGTCAGGAGTTATGCTAAGTTCTCAGGAAGGATACAAAGGTAAAAGACAAAACGACACCCAACTTCAGTGAGTTTACATCTACCTAGTAGAGTATGTCAACAGAAAATACAGCAAATGTGGCACAGTGGAACACCCTGAATTTGAATCTCAACTCCACTCCTTAGTCCACATCTTCCCCTAGTTACAGGCTTTCTTTGGACCTCAGTAAGAATATTGCAATTAATGTTTGCCTGGAAAGATTGTTGTGATGATTGAAAACGAGGTCAGTGTCTATAAAAATGTCTGACTCAGAAAGTAAAAAGGAGTCCCATCAGAAATCCATTTTGTTTCCCCCCCTTTTTCTTTTTTGCCCTCAGCAAAAAGACTCACACCCACATCTCTATTCACCCAATTTTTTATTTCAAACTTGACCTTGGTCTCAACTATTATAGCAAAAGGGAAAAGCTAAGGAAGTATTTTTAGCTTCAGAGATTGCAGGAACCCAGATCCAAGCAGTTTAAGGACTACTGAGGGGGTTTCAAGAACTGACTTTAGAATCTTACCACATTATTATCTTACCCACCCACCCCCAACCTAGGCATAAACGTGAGGGTGCTGAAATCCAATTCACACATTGCTGAGTCAAAGGTGCTTACAGCCTGAAAAAGTTGAAGCCTTTTCTAATCCATCTGCCCAGACCTGGAACTACTTCTAATTTGCACAAAAGTAAGAAACACACCATCAGCAGCCTTGCCCTTCCCTACCCCCATACCTGCCTAAAATGTGACACCCTTGCACCTCTCAGTCCAAAACATGTTGAGAAAACAACAAAACCCTAAGGCTGGAGTCATATAACTTATTCATTTTTTCAACAAATATTTATGCAGCCCCTACTGTGTGCTCTGGAACATTTTCTTCTTTCTGTATCCCCAGGACTGCCTTTAGTCTCTCTATTCCACCCTTGCTGACCCTGCAAGAGTCCAGTTTATAATCTATTTACTCTTCCTTAGCCAGGGTCCCTGCTTCTGGTGGTCTGCCACTCCTTTCCTCCAGAATGGAGTATTGTTCTGCACTCCTCTCCTTGTGGCTTTATTTCAATGCCCTTAATCCCTCCATTGTCCAGCTCCTCCTGCAGGTCCTCCCGAGTATCCTGTCACTAACATCTGGTCTCAAGGCACCCACCCAACAGCCCCAAATAGAGCAAATGGGACTGATAGAATGTAACACGTTTGCCTGTGGTAATCCAACTAGGGAGTGGTCCAATTTGACGCATTCTATAAAATGGTAACAGTAACAATAATAGCGAGCACTTCAAATTGAGATTGTAGACAGGTTGCAATAACTAGTAATGACCGAGTCTATGGATTGACATAGGAGCAAGTGGCATGAGGTAGGGTAGGGGCAAGGTCATTGGAAGAGGGGAAACCAAAGAACACCAAGACCAAATATTGAAAAAATAATCTATAAGGATAAAATAATCAACAAGAAGTATGACAGAAGTCGTGTGGGTGAGGAATCTGGAGCTAAAATCTTTAAGGAATGAGGGTGTGTGTTGGAAGGAGGAAGCACTAGAGGATTCCAACATGGTGAGGTACAGTCTGATGATATGAGAATCAGAGTGGGTGCCGGGAGCTGAGAAGTGGCAGAGAAAACAGCCACCACCTGCAAGGGACCAGTGTTCTCAGGAGAACCAGGGCTCCCCCATATGCAGAGAAGTGAAGGTATGGAGGGAATGCTACTGAGGTCACTGTGGAAGGGTTTCAGAAGTTGGGGAAGGCAGAGACTTGGTGTCAGAAAAAAGGATATACAAGGCCACATGGGGATCAGAGTCCAAAGGATGAGACATGACCTGGGAGACCAGGGCTGACATAAACTGGGAGAAAGTACATGATGGGATAGTCCCAGGATCCCAGGGCAGATAGCAGTGGCATAGCTATGAGTGTTTGGGGTTGGAGGGTGAAGTTTGTCAGGAACACTAGGAATTCTTGCCCATGCAAATTCATAATCTGTTGGGTGAGACCCATATACAGTGACAGAATAATGTACCTCAGATACCTTTGGAAATTGCAGAGAATGGAAACCTATAGGAGGGGCACCCAACTCAGACAGGAAGGGCCATGAAAAGCTAGAGAGAGAGAGAGAGGCAATGGAAATAAGATTCCATAAAATTCCATAAAACTATCTAGAAAATAATTAGAATATAATTGAGATTTTTTTCTCCTATGGCAATGAGTCTTTGTATAAATGAACCATAAGTTGAAAAAGTTGTGTAATATTTTATAGTCATTAATTGAGTAGTCTTTGGTCTTACCAGAGTGAAATTTCTTGCTTTTGGCTAGAGAACTTTGCAAGATTTACATGGCACAGGGTGAATATGTTATCTCTAATATAAGTTGTAAAATTCTAAATATATGAAAGTTAGAGATTTTCTGAGTCTAAGAGTCTAATACTTTCTTATCTCTCTATTACCTGAAATATCTGAAATTGCCTCCAGTGTTTGAGGTGATGGCTTACAGAGAGAGAATTAAATTGGTGGAAACTTCCCTGACTCCCCTATCTAAATTAGCCACACTCCCTTTATGTCAACATTTGTTGATTGCCTAAATGTATCTCATATAATCCTCACAACAACCTGGAAGGCAATAATTTCCATTTTACAGACAAAAAATCTAATGCTCAGAAAGATAAAATATTTTGCTAAGGTCACACATCTAGTGAATGGCTGAAGCAGGATTCATGATTGTCTGTTAAAATAACCGTCCTTTCCCATAGACCATTGTGCAATCACATTGTCCAGACTTTTAAAATAAGGGGGGAAAAAGCTATTGGTATTATCCACATAAGACTACAATCCACTTACCTTTTCCAGTAATTTCAAAGGTGAACACTACTTCTTGATTAGAGGTAAAAAGCTTTTGTGTTGTGTTTTTGTTTTGTGGTTTTTTTGAGGCTGGCAGGTACAGGGATGGAACTCTGGACCTTGGGGTTATCAGCACCACACTCTAACAAACTTAGTTAACCAGCCAACCCCCAAGAAGCTTTTAACCTGGTCGTTTACACATAAGGCGGATTAAAATACAAAGGGGAAGAATCTCTCTCTCAGGAACTCTACAGATTATAAACTAGTTTAGTCTGGTTAGTAGAAGGAACAGATTGGAGACAGGTTGATAAGGACCAGCCAAAAAGCCCTAATGGGACCACTCATTACACCATAACCAGAGAGGTGGTATTGAAAATGGGCTTAGTTTTCATAGCATCCTAATTTTTAAAAAACAAACAAAAAAAAGGCATTGGTCAACCCACAGAGAAGGATTACTATTCCAATGCTGAGCACTTACTCATTTAAAATAAATCTATGAGAACATGTAAACACAGACAGTTTAAATCAGGGGCAACTGGAGACATTGTAGGCATACATCAATCTCGATCAGCCCCTATGAATCTCACATAAAAAATGTGAGGAGCCCCTAATGCATGTCAGATGAACCTCAGGGTTTTGTGAACACAGTTTAACAACTCAAGTCAGTTAAAAATTATTAATCAGTATTCTTTTGCGTGGTTGTACTAGCTATTATTTAAATAATCCCCTATATGGGAGCATTTGGTTAGTTTCCTTTTTTTTTTTCATTGTAAATAAATGCTGTAATTACCCTCCCACAACCAGGCTCACCATGTCAGTGCCTTGGGGCCCACCCGGTGACCTTGGGCATGGAGAAGGGGACCAGACCCCCCTCCCACAACCAGACTCACGGCGCCAGCACCTCAGGGCCCACCCAGGGGTCCAGGGCATGGAGAAGGGGACTGGACCCCCCTCCCACAACCAGGCAACCCATGCCAGTTTCTCAGGGCCCACTTGGGGACCTTGGGCATGGAGAAGGGTACCGGACCCCCCTCCCACAACCAGACACACTGTGCCAGCGCCTCAAGTCCCACTCAGGGACCTGGGGTATGGACTGGGGATCGGACATTCTCCACAACCAGGCACACTGCCAGTGCCAAGGAGCATGCCAAAAACATCTCCTCCATGTGGGTGGCCCACCACAGCCACCACGATAACCATGGCTGCCGTGAAGGCGGCTAGACATCACAACCACCACGAGATGGTCCACCAGCCACTGGAGTGCCTTAACACAAGGAGAGTCACCAGCAGAGATAAAGAAAGGAGGAGGATCTCTCTCTCCACAGAGCCCATTTCAGAGTGACAGAAGAAGTATCTGTTCTATGATAGTATTGGGGGACCTGATCACACCTCTCAGCATTGGACAGATCTTTTGGGCAGCAAATGAACAGAGTAACCATTATTCTTTCAGAGGGTGAGAAAAAATCTAGGGTGATTAGAGGGGGGATGGGGAGAGGGAAAGGGGAATGGGGAAGGATTGGACAAGGGGCATAAAGAATAATTATGATTTGTAACAATATATATGCTAGTAATATTGATTTGATCAACATATCTCAATGTTGAACCCCCAAAATTTGTATAATCATTTTGATTCAATAAAAATTTTAAAGTTTTTAAAAATTTTAAAAATAAATCAAAAAATAAATAAATAAAAATAAATGCTGTAATTAACACTCGTGCATATATTTTGGCATAATTCATTGATTATTTCTTTTTTTTTTTTAAAAGATGACCGGTAAGGGGATCTTAACCCTCGACTTGGTGATGTCAGCACCACGCCCAGCCAGTGAGCGAACCGGCCATCCGTATATGGGATCCGAACCCGGGGCCTTGGTGTTATCAGCACCGCACTCTCCCGAGTGAGCCACGGGCCGGCCCTTCATTGATTATTTCATTAAAACCAATTCCTAGAAATGCTGGGTCAAAACATAGACACATTTTTTGAAGCATTTGGTAGATGTTGCCAAAACACCCTCTAGATATTCAAATATAAGGTTGAGATTAATGGCTCAGTGAGTTTCTAGAATCCTTCCAGAGTAACTAAAAGAGAAAAGAATAGATTTAGATCAAGGATCCTGGGTTTGAGCCCCAGCTTTATCATTATTAGCTGTGTGACCTTCAGCAAGTTGCTTAACCCTTCTGTTTCTTAACTATAAATTGGATATAATATCAGCACTCACCTCATAGGATTGCTGTAAGAATTAAATGGATTAATCTTTATAAAGCTCTTAGAACAGGGTCTGGCTCATAGCAAGTCATTCATCAGTGTTCACTATTATAATTTTCCCTGGTTATTAGACTTTTGGATTTCAAAAAAAAGTTTAAAAAAAAAAAAGGATCACGAAATCAGTATGGGTTGGTCTTTTTTGTTTGTTTTTTACTTTTCCTAAATAAAGACATTTTAAAAATCCAGTACTTTCTACAATAACCAATATTTTGTAGAAAAAAAATGATATTTTAATAACACCAAAAATTTAGGGACAATATAATATCAGAATAAATGGCTTCTAACTATATTAGCTTTGAGATAAACTTTTTATAATATACATATTTTTCTCATTTCTCCTTGGAGAAGGGAACATGTTATTTGTTCATTGTATTTGAGAGCCACTAATCCATATTTTCCAAAATCCTTACATTTCTGTTTTTTACTAATTAATAGTTGTCTTTTTATTTTATTTTACTTTTTTTATTTTTTTATTTTTTTTAAAGATGAGCAGTAAGGGGATCCTAACCCTTGACTTGGTGTTGTCAGCACCACGCTCTCCCAGTGAGCTAACTGGACATCCCTATACGGGATCCAAACCCATGGCCTTGGTGTTATCGGCACCACACTCTCCCGAGTGAGCCATGGGCCGGCCCTAGTTAAGTCTTTTTAATTTTTAAAAATTAATCATAGAATTTGGAGAGTAGCTTTTGTGAACTATGTGAATAAAAGATAAAAGGATCTATAAGGTCAGCTTACTTGCTTTGCACAATACAAATAATAGAGGAAAAAGAAACATTCTTGTACATGGCTCTGGAAGAAAATAAGTGAAGCTAAAACCAATTCTTTGGCCAGGAATCTTGGCATCCCTACTTTTATTGTGATAAAGAAGTCCCTAAAAGCTGTTGAAGTGGATATGAAATTCCTGAACACCTAAGGGCCAAATCATTTGCAGGAGAAACCAGGAATCTAACTAACTCAAAGAAAGACCTGAAAAGGAACAGAGAAATGCTTAGGGAAACCACACAAACTGCACTAATTATTGATTGATCATTCTGTAATTGTCTCCATTTTATTTGTTTGGGTGGATTGAACATTGCTATTGCATTATTTTTTGAATATTGCTATTACGTTACTTATTGACCAGTTTTCTAAGTAATTCACTAGTTGTTAGGCATATATTCAACAAATATCTGTTAACAATAACTAGCATGTAGGGCTGGCCAGTCAGCTCAGTTGGTTAGAGTACAGTGTTACAACACCAGCCAGCCGCCAAAAAAATAAAATAAAAATAACGAGCATTTAATAAGAGCTTACTATGTGCTTTGCACTGTGCATTATCTCATTTCATCATGATGACCATTCTTAGTAATAAGAGAGTTTTGTTATACTTTCTGTGTAAAAGTGAGGAAACAAACCTGGAAAAGTTAAATAATGAGCTCAAAGTTTACACAGGTACAGTCAGAACATAAACCCAGTCTGGCTGACTCCAGAGGTCTTACTCTTAGTGTGCCATGCTACCATTCTAGAGTCTATTTTATCATTTTTTAAAGCCAAAAAGAAAAGAGAACGCGACCACCTAACAAGAAGAGAAAACACGATCCTAGTCATCATTAAGAAGCCTCCTGGAAGAGACCTGAACTAAAAGAAATCTATCACAGGCCAGGCTCCCAACTGATTTCATAGCACTTAGCAGATCCCAGCCTTGGCTTTCTCATGTCTTTTTTTTTTTTTTAATGAGTGATGTCTAAAGTTCTGGTCAACCAAGGAATTTATAGCGATCAAAGATTCAATTGATTTCTTTTTTCCTTAAACTGAAAGTTGACTTCTAGTTAATTTAGAAGGGGGTAAGGGCTAAGGTATGGAAAAGGTAGAAGACTCTAAGAATCTTGAATACTATTTTAGTAGATTAGTGGTCACTCTTATTTCTTTTATTGGTTATATATCTAGTAAGGCCATATCAATTAAAATTACACATGAAGAAGAAATTTGACTATGAATTATGGTACTGACCATCAAGAACTATGATGGATCTGAGATTTTACCCTACTTGCAAATTGACAAGTTAGCCTGCCACAGTTTTATGATTTCTGGTAGAAGGCATGATACTCCTGGGTCAGACACAAAGGACTTTATTACTCACATCAATAGCAGTAGCCAGAGTATCAGCACTTTCTTGCACTGGCTCCCAGTCCACACAGGGTGACATGAAAGGGGCCAGATGACATATGCACATGCAGTAGTTTTCATTACAGGAGAGGACCCTGTATCTTTTATAATGGGCAGCAAATAAGTCTTCCCCTTTGCTACAGAAGGAGGCATTACCTCTGTCTTCCAAGGCTGCTCACTACACAAACATTCTTGAAAAGATAGTCTGGGACAAATACTACAGTCAGTGCCTCTGCTCATAAGTCATACAGAAATATGAGAGATCCATGAAAATTGTCTCTCAGCACTGATCATTCTGTTCATTAGAAGAATATTAGTTTTGGAAACTGTATCTTGCTTAGACCCACACATTTTTATAAATGTCATAATGCCAACAAATTATACACCGGGATCTTGGAATATTCCTTTCATCAAAAAAGTCAGTTGTGCCACTATACTTGTCATATTTTCTTTTTTTTTTAAAATTCTTTGTGTTACTTGTCATATTTTCTACAGATCCTAATGAGCCAATGCAGATTCTAGTAATAAAATCACCACACAATATAAAACGTAGTCAGTGGAAACTACCTAAAGTATCCCAAGGTTAACAGGCTCTTTAATGTACAATGTAGGCATTTATACTAAGAAGACTGTTTTGATTTTTTTTAAGCCAGTTAAATTTAGCAGTGGGGGGTTGTACACCACCTTTAGTGACACTAATGTTAGTAAGTTCTAATAGCCCACTACCATCGGACCAGCCAAGAAGGCTGTTGAATATAATATCCTAGAGCAAAATGATCTCAATAATAGCTATGAGAATGTTTTTAAAGTCTGAATGGATGATATTGAATCCCCATTTGCTCATTCATTAACTCTCATGAGAGATAAATTGAAATGACAAGGTTTTCTCTCTTATGACCAGTTTTCTTGTAAGAAACTCAAATTTTTTAGTTACAAGATATATTTCCCCAGCTCACCTGCTAGTCGAATGGGAAATTAGATTTGCATTTTACAATCCTTACATATGATGCTCTTGAAATGCGAGACCTATAAATATATTGTTCCTTTATCATAGACCAAAATTATGAGATCATCTACATTTGTCCAATAAAACAATGATGATTTCTAAATGTATTCAAATCAAACTAAATTTTGTGCATAGTACATTCATGTTAAAATGAGATGGAATGGGATCTGTAAAACAGGTAGTAATATACTAAGGTTTATCAGTCCCATTGATGTTCTTGCAGACTGACCACAATCCAGCACCTAGCAAAGTACCTGGCACATAGTAGACATCAAATTGTTATGGAGTGAATGAATAAATGTACAACTGAATGTACACACTTCTCTGTCATTTACACCTTTTTTTAGTCCATTTCCTCCAAGAAATACTGTTTCCTTTCCCTCTACTTCATCAAAACTGTCTTTATGCATATAACTGCACTGGTCTCTTCTTCCTAATGGCTCGCATGAGTCTGACTTGCACAGAATCACCTTTTGATAAGTAAAAGCCAATATGATAAGATTCAGAGAGTTATGTTTAGAAAATGACTTTTAAGTATTTTTTGTGTGTGATTTTTAGTTAGTAGCCCCAAATTACAAAAATTAAAACAACTGATTAAGCCAAAAGGTAATCCATTCTGTTTCCTACATCCATGAGTTTGTGGCTGAACCCCATGCAAATATTTTCTGTGCCTTTCTTCTAGATCCTTTGATGGTTACTTTTTCTAGTTTTATAGTTCTCCATTTACACCAGCCTCCCCACCCCCCCGTTATCCATGGGGTATATACATGTTCTAAGAACCGTGGATGCCTGGAACCTCTGATTGTGCCGAACCCTACATACACCAAGTTTTTTTCCAGACATACATACCTATCATGAAGTTTAATTTATAAATTAGAAACAACAGTAGAGATCACAGGTTTGGATCTCCATATTGGCCAGTCTCCCCCCACCAAAAAAAATTTTTTAAAAAATAAATAAGGACAGTAACAGATTAACAATAACTAATAATAAAATAGAAAAATTATAACAATATGCCAGCGTCATTATTCATTTGCTTTGGGGCCATTAAGTAAAATAAGGATTACTTGAACAGAAGCACTATGACACAGCTCCCGTGTATCTGATAACCAAGACAACTAACTGTGACTAATGAGTGGGTCAGGTCTACTGTGTGGGTCCACTGGACAAAATGATGATTCATTTCTGGGGCAGGACAGAGAGGGACAATGAGAGATTTCATCATGCTACTCAGAATGGTATGCAATTGAAAACTTATTAACTGTTTATCTCTGGAATTTTCCATTTAATAATTTTCAGACCAAGGTTAACCATGGGTGATTAAAAACATGGAAAGCAAAACTATGAAAAACAGGGGACTGCTGTACTCCTACCCCCTGATTCTATGCATCATTCATAAAATGATACAGTAGCAAATGTTTGCTGCTTCAAAATGAGGACATATTAACTTTTCCCCTATTCATTTCACCCAGGTATAAGCACCCAAACACTGACCAAAGGACATGAGAAAATGCAGTGTGATTAGGAACTGCATCTCATATCTTGTTTGTGTAGCAGAGTATTATAAATCTGTGTTTTCTTTGGATTTGGAAACACAGCCCTAGGAAATGTGAAATATAATTGTCTCCTGAAATTTCAATAATGCTTGCTTTGGCAAGTGGCTAAAAATAAGTACAAAATGCGATTGAAAGCCAATTTTTCATATTTAAAAAAAAAGTAACATTCATTCAAATCAGAGGTTGGTTTTAAGAGAAATGTCATTTTCCTTTTTTGAATCTCATTTAAAAACACTAAAATATACCCTCTGGAGAACACTTAAGAGCTAGGCTCTAAAGAAATTAAAGAATCTGTAGAAAATGTAATGTGTACCTGAAAATAGTTTTTATTCTCTCCTTTGTGTGAAATTCAATTACATAGAAAGCAAACAAATAGAGCAAACAATGAAAATGGCACATGGGATTTTTTTTTCAATTACTATAAACTGCACTCTGTAAAACAAAAAGACCATTTATGCAGCAGTCACATCTAATGATGTGTATTGTTCTCCCATCAGGCTATTTCTGATTTAAAAAATGCTTTCTCTTGAAGCCTCATACCACTAAACCAGTCATTAACATCTTTATAACAAGAAATTATCTCTCCCCATAGATACAAACTAAATAATAATTTTGTTCTTATGTTGATGTTTCTGGCAAAAAAACTCAAAAACTTTGACAATACCAAGACTCAATCTGATATTTATATTTTTCTAGAAATATTTCATTGAGCCTCCTGTGACCATTCTAAAGCAGAAAAATGAAAAGTATAATATCTCTTTGATTTAACTTAACTACTACTAGGATATTGTTTTAGAATAAGAGAACAAAGGGCCAGCCGGTGGCTCACTCGGGAGAGTGTGGTGCTGATAACACGAAGGCCATGGGTTCGGATCCCATATAAGGATGGCTGGTTTGCTCACTTGGAGAGCGTGCTGCTGATAACACCAAGTCAAGTGTTAAGATCCCCTTATCATCATCTTAAAAAAAAAAAAAAAAAGAATAAGAGAACAAGCTACTATAATATGCAGGCACAAAAAAAACCCTCCTAAAAATACCAAAATATACATCTACCAGAATAACCTTCTAAAATATTAAAATACTAAAATTCTTCTTTGGACTCCTTTAAATAGCAATCATATGTGTGTATATATATATGAGGGTATAGTGTGTGTGTGTGTGGTGTGTGTGTGTGTGTGTGTGTGTGTGTGTAATTGGAAGTTACTCCTATCAGAATAGAGGGTACAAAGTAAGACACAGATATGCATATCACATTGTCCATAGGGATGCTTGGTGCATATCTGAACTCATCAGAAGAAAAAAAAAGCTAAGGTTAAGCTTAAGCTAGGAAAACTATGATAGTAACTAAGAAAAGTAAGTGCCTTAGGCCTTGATGCTGAAGAGAAAAATATTATTTTCAAGTTATCTCATGGGTATCTCCCACCTTTTATTCTTCTGCAAGCTCTTTGACCTCCAGGCCCAGCACCTATTCTGAACAACTGAATTAACTCATGAACTATTCCTTTCTCTTTTTACTCTATAACACTGGGCAAAATTCTTTGTCTCTAGAATCCACTCATCTTCCTTTTAATTAGACCTTCTCTCCCAACTCCTCAGGACTTTAATTTGCTCTTCCTCAAGCTCACTATCCAAACCTACATCATTTGGGCTTGGATCGATTTAATTTTTTTTTTTTTTTAAAGATAACCGGTAAGGGGATCCCAACCCTTGACTTGGTGTTGTCAGCACCATGCTCTCTGAAGTGGGCTAACCGGCCATCCCTATATAGGGATCCGAACCCGTGGCCTTGGTGTTATCAGCACCACACTCTCCCAAGTGAGCCACGGGCCGGCCCTAATTTTTTTTTAATAGAGCACAATCCCTTGAGGCAAAAGAAACAAATATCAATAGCAAGCTGGTGGTGACGTTTGAAGATCTTCTACCACATTCAAAACAAACTCCACCATCCATGTTCTCCCATGCCTCAAAACACCAATACCTATTTGTGAAAGCTTTTTATAAGTTTCACCTATACATACCTGAGGCAATGGTACAGATGGATAACTGGCCTCACCACCTTCCAGTCCTCTTTCTGTAGACCATGTAGAATGGTGAAAAGAGTATTGGCTTTTGGAGTCAGACAAACCTAGAATCCAATCCATTTGCTAATACTGAGTCTTGGGCTAGTTGCTTTATATCTCTCTGAGCTCAAGGGTCCTCAATTGTAAAATGAGGAAAATAATACCAGCCTCCAGGGTTGTGGTGAAGATTAGATAACACATGTAGAGCTCCAGGCAGAATACACGGCTGAGAAAGGCAGTCCAGGAAGAAAGGCGCCCGGTGGGGGGAGTAGAACAGGTTCCTAAGTTTGAAGGAGTGAAAGGAGGTATTTGTGAGATCTCTGAAAACTTCATTTTGGGCCAGTCCTGAACACCACTATTAAGGATGGGAATGCTTTTGTTCATGCATTCATTTACCCATTGGGTACACACACGTTTAGTGAGCTTCTCACCTAAGCCAGCAACAGAGACAAGCTCATACGTAACTAAGTATAATGCAGAGGCACAGGTGCTGTCTCTCTTAGGGAAGAGGGAAGGAAGGGCTAGAGATGACAGTCAGCAAGGTCCCGTAAAAGAGGGGCTGTTTCACATATGATCAGAGAGGGATTATGAGAAGGACACAGCAGGGGAGTTTGAGGGCCACGTATGAGTGTTTCATACTAGTCTTCCTAAGCACATGTAGTGAAGGGAAATTGCACTCCCTCTGGAGACTTGCAGAGTGGTGATCTTCACAGCCACTGTGGAAGGCACTCAAAAGGGGAGTGGTCTTGGGAAATGGGTGTATTCCGGCCACAAGGGCTTCCACATCTTCCAGACTGACTGGACCATCACAATGTGAATGGCTTTAAAGACAACTAATTTGAGAGGGCAGTTTAGTTAGAAGGAAGAATCTGCATGGGAGTAGAGAAAGTTTTCTGTTAATATATTTCCTCCAGATGGGATAAGGAAATCAGATTCATTGTATATTTGACAATGTGAATAACAAGTCCAAAATTTTCTAATACAAATTAGAGTAGATTAATAAATGATAGAGTGATGGCTTCTTCTGTTTGATTCTATACCTTCCTGATTGTGTTGATGGCGATGATGATGATGATAATAGCACATCCTGGGTATTTCCTATGTGTCAGGCAATAATTTTAGTGCTTTACATTTATTTTTTACAATAACCCTAAAGATAGACCTTTTTTTTTTTTCAGTGGCTGGCCAGTATGGGGATCTGAACCCATGACCTTGGTGTTGCCAGCACCACACTCTCCCAAATGAGCTAACTGGTTAAACAATATTATTATCCCCACATTACAAATAAAGAAACAGAAACTGAGATGTTAAGTAACTAGCTGAAGGTTACACAGCAAGTAAATGGTGGATCTGGACCTCCAGAATCTGAATTCCATCCTACTGCCTACATGCTTATTAAATCTCTAAGTGGCTCTGTGGACATTCCAAAACCAGAAACTTATCAAAGTGCTATTTTATTTCAACTAGCACCTATTATAATAGAAAGATTACTGGGCTAGCCAGTTAGCTCAGTTGGTTAGAGTATGGTGTTGTAACAAGGTCAGGGATTCAGATCCCTGTACCAGCCAAAAAAAAAAAAAAAAAAAAAAAGAATACTAACATTTACTATAATAATGATACATTATGATACATTTTTATATCTTAAGAGTTTTAAATCTGAAAGGGAACTTTGAGGTCTTTAATCAACCTCCACAATTCTACAAATAAGGAACTGAGCTATTCCAAGTTCAATTGAGCTATAACAAAAACACCAGTGGTTCTCTTAAAAATGTTAGGCAAAGTAGATCTCATTGTGTATATATGCTGTTGATGATGACAATTACAGTGTGAAATAAAATGATGATATACTAACAAGATGGTATCTGCCTTCCAGGGATTTGACACAAAAAATTGGAGTGTTTTTAAACCTCACTTTTTAACTTTGTGGCTGGACAACATGACCAAATGCAAGGGGCTCCCTGGACACTGGCTATTTGGCTCTCCCCTAATCATCCTTAAAATATCAAACATATGTCCTATTTTAAAAATATCCTTAGTTGGGCCGGCCCGTGGCTCACTCGGGAGAGTGCGGTGCTGATAACACCAAGGCCCTGGGTTCGGGTCCCATATACGGATGGCCGGTTCGCTCACTGGCTGAGCGTGGTGCTGACAACACCAAGTCAAGGGTTAAGATCCCCTTACCCGTCATCTTTTTAAAAAAAAAATATATATATATATATATCCTTAGTGAATAAATTTTTATTAAAAACCCTGGTCATCCAAAACTGAACTTACTTTTCCCCTCAAGCAGACAAAAAAAACCTTTCTTAAAATAATTGAAAATAAAAGAATTGCCTAAAAAGCAAAAGTATTCACAAATTAAGATTATAGAATAAGGTCATTGGCTAAAAATAACAGAGACAGAAAGTTCAGCTTGTGGCTTTTCACATTGTTTTATTTTTATCCTCCCATCCTTAATAGGATCACCTTTTTCTGATAAGTTTATTGATCATTTGGAAAGTTTATTTTTTTAAGCAAAGACCATTTATTAAAAAAAAGAAAGAAAATACCATTTGTTTCCACTGTAAAATGACAAAACGAAATTTTCCTCAGAAGAAAAGGTGTTCAACCTCATTAATAACAGAAATACAGATTTAAATGAGATGCCATGTTTAAACTATAAAATTGACTAAGATCAATGACTGCTGTTCCCCAATTCTCAATGTTGGTCATGGTGTGAGAAAATACGCTTATATGGTGGGATTTTGTGGTTTGTTTTGTTTTGTTTTGCTTGGCAGCTGGCCAGTACAGGGAGCCAACCCTTGACCATGGTATTACAAGGTGGCCCCTAACCAACTAAGCTAACTGGCCAGCCCGTATGTGGCGTTTTGACAATATTAAGAAATAAACTAAGGAAATCTTTCTGGAAGCTATTGGGTAACATCCCTTAAAATGTGCATTTATTTGATACAGCAATTCCACTTCTAGGAATGTGTATAACCTATAGAAACAGTTAATCCTCATGTGCAAACACTTACCTATAATGATATTGATAACCGGGTTTGTAATAGGAGGGTAGGAAGGAAGGTAGAGGGGGAGGGAGGGAATAAAGAAAATCAAAATCTCCATCAATAAGAACTGGTTAAAATAAATAAATATGGTGCAGTACATGCATAAAAAGCAATATTATCTTTCCAATGAAAGTGATGTTGTGGATAAATATCACTGAAATGGAAATTGTTCACATATGTTACTAGGTTTTTTTAAAAAACAGATTACAAAACTCTATGTAAATTATGTTTCCATTTATATAAAGTTCAAGAACAGGCGAAACTAATCTGTAGTGATAGAAATCAGAGCAATGGTTGCCTGGGAGGGTAGAGGGAAAGCAGGTAGAATAGAGACTGCTTTGGAAAGAAGTAAGGGAACTTTCTGGAGTGACAGAAATGTTCTAATCTTGGCACATGGCTTGTGGGGAGTAAAGTACAGGGTGGGTATACATTTATCAAAATTCATCAAAATGTTCGCTTAACATCTATACAGTACACTTTACATAAATTATACCTTGATTTAAATAGGAAACAAAATCCCCAAATGTAAAACATGATCTCAATTTTATAATAAAGACAATGTTTGTATATGTATACAAAGAAAAGGATTTAGAGAGGATTTGGGAGTGTTGAGATTATTTTTCCTTTTTTTTTTTTTTACAACAAGCATTGTAACAACTAAAATAAACACAGATATACAAATGTAACCCAATGTGCTTCCATGAACCTCTCTTACCCTTAATCTGGATACTCCCTCACATCCCTTCAAAGGATGGTGTTCAGATAACCCAAAGAACCGGGAAGCTGCCCTGGGGTTCCACCGAGGATACCAACGGGATGCCACAGCCTGTGGAGGCTCCTCGTGTTCATTTGTTTCATTCTTTCTGACAACTTAAACTGTCAGCATTAAGCCAAGAATGTGATCATTTTGAGGCACGCTCAAGGTAAATTTTATTTCTAGAGCCCAAATGCCTCTCAGGTTACAGGAAAAATCTTCCAGTTTCTGAAGGCAATACAAATGCTTTACGGCCTGAGAAGTGGCTGTTCCTTTTCACGTGTCCTGCCAAGCTTCTAAGAATGGTTTTTGCCATTAATTCCAGCCCCACAAACAGCCCAGCCTGAGCCCCACCCCCTCCAGCAGGCCTATTACAGATAAGTCAGCTGGTCTTCATGTGACAGGGAAGCCTTCTATGCCAGGTGTGCTCACAGCCAAGGCTGGGTGTCCGCCACCTCATGCTGGTGGCAGCTCACATTTGCATGCAGCTCACAGATCTTAGCACAGGCTGTTGGGTGGTTAACCATGTAGGCACAGTTACCTACTAACAACAGCAGCACAAGCAATCATGGGCCAGTGGGTGGAAGGGTGAGAGACAGGGAATGGAATAATGTTGAGATGAAACCTAATTACACTACTCCTCCTTAAAACCCCTGCATGATGGATACAAATGGAGAACTCGGGTAGGAGGGGACGAGTAAGAACAGAAATCCTGCTTCTCCCTGGGATACAGCCAAAGAAGCTGGTGAACAAATAGTGCCAAGAGAAACTCACATCCAACAATCTGGCTTGGATCTGGATCAGAGGTGAAGCCAAATGTCCTTGGGGTCGATATCTCTAGCCCACTGGACAGCTTGACAAAAATGTCCCATGGGGCCATCAGAATTACCTGGTCTCAAACTGAACTAACATCTCTTCCTTGCCTCACCCTGCTACATCTTTTGCAAAGCCCCCATCTCAGTGAATGACAACCAGAACACTTTTACCAGAGCAAGACCCTAGAAGCCCCTGTAGACCTCCTTCTTCATCTTTCCACATATGATCAGTTGCCAGGTCTCCTGTAGATTCCATCTTCTAAATATCTTTGTGATCAGCTCTTCCCCCTTGTTCATGCTGCCAACTGTCACAGCACCTGTCTGCTTTATTGCCTGAACTACCTATCTAAATTGCAAATCTGATCTTGCCTCTGGCCTATTCCAGTCTTTTCATGGCTCTCCCTTATCTATCTACAATCTCAAATGCCTTCACTACCAGGCAGTTAAATGTATAAAGCCATGGGGATTAATACAGCAAAGCAGGAGGCTGTATGGACCTGCAGAATACCTGTCCCACCTAAAGGCATTCAAACCTAAAACTATTCCAAAACAGCTGCGCTAGCATGGTAAAACTGTTTCTGAGGTCACTCTGATACTCCTGGTTCATTCAATACATTCAAAGTCCTTAGGCTGCATCTAAGTCTGTGATGTAGCTGAGGCCTGCTTCTCTGTCCTTGCCTTCAGCTGTTCTCTACAAGCAGCTTTCATTTTCCTGAAGATTCTCTTTCACACAGCTGCGGTGCCTTTGAACATGATCTTCCCTGCCTGAGTCCCTCTCCTTTCCCTATCTTACCTGGAAACTCTCATTTCAAGACCTCCTCTGCCAGACTTCCTGAAGCCCCAGGGAGAGTTGTATGCTGGACATACATCTGTTACTGTTCTTCTTTCCCAGATTGCAAATATTTATTTTTCTTCCCTACAACTAGTACTTAGGGGGGGCTTGTCTTACAATTGCCTAAATTGTATGTTACAAAATAAACAGCAGAGGCAAAATTTCCCAGACAGTTTTCCTCCTCAACATTTTAAACAAGATTGAGAAAACATTGCTTGGATCATGAAATATAACTTACTTTTTAAAAATTTTCGGGTGTCCTTTGGGAGATCTTAGGAGGGCCTCAAGATACGTACTGCCCTATGTTCTTAACTAAGCTTTGTCTGCTAACCCTTTGTTGAATATGATACTGCAACAATCTTATGCCAGAAATGCTGCTTTAGGCCTCAATCAAAGTCACAAAATGTTAACGAGGTAATATTAATAATCATTATCATGAAATTTTAGTTGTTAAAAAAAAGAATGAAAAAGAAGAAACTGTTCATGCTCCAGTGCCTTTTTAAAAAATCACTCTAAGAAATAAAAGTGGGCTCAACTCCACTCCCACAACTGGGTCACAAGTTCCTTTGGCTGAAGTAGTTGAGTGCTCAGCCACATGAAATAGTTCTGTTTCTCAGAACTTGTCCAAAGGACCTCCCTGCCTGCAGAGATGGAAGTAAGGAAAAAAAATCTTTCCTCTGCCTTTAAGTTTGACCTGCCTCATTTTTTCCTCCCTTTCTGTCCATTGATTTAGGACATCAGGGAGGTATGGAAATAAAATAGGAAGCTGGAAAGGGAAGAGATAGTGAAGGATGAACGGGAAGGAATTCATGGGGGCTTTCGAGGGATCCATGCCTACAGTGGCTGAGGTTAAATGAAGTTAACCACAAAGCTACAGTAACCTCACCATTTTCTACTTTGTACACTCTAGGTTTAACTTAAAGTTGAGTGGTCAGGAGTTAACTCATTCATTGTACACTAATTCCTTTCAGAATATTACTTTTTATCATTATTTTGGGGATTATGTGTTTTTATCCTTATTAACCAATATGAAAGCAATTTATTTAATATCTGGATAAAAAAACATAATGAAGACTGTATTCTAATAAAAATGAACATGCCCATGATAGAAAATTTGAAAAACGCATGAAAGTGTAAAGAAAAACCCACCTATATGCCACGCAAAGATAAATATTAACTATTTTAAAATGATTTTATTAAGATCTTTACATAGTTGTGACTGTATTGCATTTACAACCTTTTACAATTAAAAAACTAACTTTGTAACAAGCTTTTGCCCTGTTTTTAGAAACTACTTAAGCATTGTTTTTTGTTTTGTTATTGTTGCTGTTTTGGCTGCTGGCCAGTATGAGTAAGCATTACATTTTGTTTGTTTTTTGGCTTCTGGTAGTGGATCCAACCCCTGTTCTTGGTGTTATCAGCCCTTGATGTTGGTGTTATCAGCACCAAGCTAACCAACTAAGCTAACTCCAGCCCTTAAGAACTGCTTTTTATAGCTACATAGTACTCTTTGAAGTGTATATATTATAACTTATATAACTTTTTCTGCTATTAGGCACTTAGTTTTTAGCCAAACATATTTTGTTTTTGTTTGTTTGTTTGTTTGTTTTAAAAAAGATGACCGGTAAGGGGATCTTAACCCTTGACTTGGTGTTGTCAGCACCACAACTCTCCCATGTGAGCGAACCCGGCCATCCCTATATGGGATCCGAACCCATGGCCTTGGTGTTATCAGCACCGCACTCTCCCAAGTGAGCCATGGGCTGGCCCAAGCCAGACATATTTTGGAATAATAGTATGGATGGCAATTTTTAAAAAGTTCTCAATACCAGCAATGAACTCTTCTAAGAACTCTTCAAAGAAGGTGTAGCCAGCAGTATTTAGGCAGTATTTTAGTTGCTGGTTTTCTTTAGCCAAGAAAAATGGGTACAATATCACTGAATTATGGACAAAAGCAGGAAATACCCTGAAATTTCCTCAAGAGTAACGTTTTTCTTAAGGCTGTGTTGACCTGAAGGTTGGATTACTTCTAGGAAGGCTTTGGGGAAGAGAGGAATCTTGAAAAAGGTGAATAAATATACAAGAGAGGAGATAAAGACATGAAGTTGGGAAAAAGAAAAAACAGGCTTTTATGTGGCACCTGGTAGAGTTTTCTTCTCACCATTGCCTTTGATGGGACTGGGGTCTGATAAGCTTGCCACAAATCCTTAAATTCTAGGTGGAACATTTTCTTAAACGAAGAGCTTAAACAACCATTTGCTAACAGTAATCTCCTGTCTTCCCTAAGTGTCTTTTCACCAAATCATTCCTCTTTTTCTTTGCAATTTAGAGTTTACCAACAACAGACTAAGCAGCCAGATGTTACTTCATGGAATCTACATGGCTGGAATCACTGCTGTGGGAATTCTTTTAAAGTGATATAGAATTTAGAGTCTTCCTAAAACCCCATTTCCCTGGACTTTTGTATTAATCTAGGGAAAACAAAATGCTATCTCATTATACTTCCATTTGATTTTCACTTAAATCAATTTTGTCTTAGAAAGTCATCTTAAATTTTTGAATTTGTTCTACATGTTTTGCCCAAAGTGTTTCCAATTATTCATTATGACAGTTTGTCTTTACAAAACTCTGAGAGATGGGCAGTGCAGATATTATTACCTCCATTTCAGAGGGAAGAAAACAGGTGATGGGATTAAAGGCACTGCCACCAAAACCCAGGTGTCTTGTCTTTTGGCCAAGTGTGCCTTCCACTACCAGATTAGACAGTCACAGTGGCTGTGACAGATGGCATTGTTAGAGAGTTTGTGAAGACATGACTGTGCTTCTGTGATCAGATATCTCAAAATAGCTCTGTACTTCAGTTCCAAAGCTAGCATATAAACCCTGAGTATTGTCCTCAAGCATATATCGATGTAGACTATCCTAAAGCATTTCCAAGTTTCTCCAGATGTGGATTTTTAAGACTTCTTATCTAATTAGCCTACATAGAAGTAGGAATCAAAGATAATTTTGTTTACGGCCATACCACCCTGAATGCGCCTGATCTCATCTGATCTCGGAAGCTAAGCAAGATCGGGCCTGGTTAGTACTTGGATGGGAGAAAGATAATTTTACCATTCATTTTTCCAAATATTTAAAAGGGATACAGATGAATCTTAACATAATGTAACATATTTGAAAAACTAAGGTTGAAATTTAAATGGCAAACAAAACTAGAATATGCAAGTGTCTCTTAAATGTGGAAAAATTTATACCATAAGCAGTTTAAATTAAATAAGAGAATATTTTTCTAAATATTACCAAAAAAAAAAAAAAAAAAAAAAGCTATGGCTAGCTGGTTGACTCACGTCAGAGTACAGCCTTGTAACACCAAGGTCAAGAGTTTGGATCCCCATGCCAACCAGTCATGCGCCACGCGCGCGCGCGCACACACACACACACACACACACACACACACACACACACACTAAATAAACAACAAATAAAAACTCTGCCAAGTAAGATAGAACAACACTTTTTTCTAAATGACTAGACATACAAAGGCTTAGCCTGAAAACCTCATCTATATAAAATGCACCTGTGTATTGATGTTTCCCTTTTAAAATGATATGACTTTTCAATAAAGCTGAAATGTAAAAGACTCTTGTAGAACATACAACTGAAACAAGACATGCCCACCACATATCATACTTCAATGTATTATTTATTTTGTTTTTAAAATGGAAATGAAAAGTGATATTTAAAGCTACTTTCACTAGGACTATGTATGTGTGCACTTGTGTGTGTGTACATGCATGTGTGTTATTGTTGTCGAACAGTTTCTGCAAACCCTCAACTAGCCTATGAATGTGGTTACAATTTGGCAGTTGACTGCATTCAGTTAACACTTTATATTGCTATATTGCCTTGAATTGTTTCATGTTTCCCCCAAAGACTACAAATATCTTAAGATTAAGAACTCTCTTTTATTTCTTTTATATTCTTCACAGCACCTACAATAATATTTGTATTGAACTTAATAAGTTCACTCAACGGTTCCATGAGAACCAGTCCCACTAACCATCTAATCTTTGAAATAAATTATTCTTATTCTCAACTATAAAACCAAATGTGTTTTTTTTTTTTTTTTTTTTAAAAAAGATGACCGGTAAGGGGATCTTAACCCTTGACTTGGTGTTGTCAGCACCACGCTCACCCAGTGAGCAACCGGCCATCCCTATATGGGATCCGAACCCGTGGCCTTGGTGTTATCAGCACCACACTCTCCCGAGTGAGCCACGGGCCGGCCCCCAAATGTTAATATTATCATTTTGTGAAACATCTTGATCCTACAGTAATCTATAATACGGTTCCAATCATTAGTATCATGTGAAAATGAATAGTTTTTTGTGCTTGTTTCTTGAAAACTTTGTAGTCTCAAATATAATTCTATAAGTGTAGTGAATAGGAATGGGTAAATAACAGAAATTGGGAGTCCATCATCCCTGAATCTTTTGTAGATTGTTTATAAGGGGTGGAGAGACCTCTTCGGAAGGAGAGTGGAGTCATCATATAGCTATCTGGAAGCTCCGACACACTAAAATTAATAGATCTGCAACATACCCAGCGCCACTTTAGACAAGCCCAAGTACAACACGGCGCCGCAGCCTCCTCCCCTCCCCTCCCTTTTCCCTTTAGGAGAAGCCTCCTGACTTAAACAGAAAGCCCTTTTGCTTCCACAAGGATGCAGTTCTCCACCCCATCCACATAAAGACTGTCCTTGATGGTATCAGCCAGCCCTTGGTGCCCTATATAAGCTCTACCACCCCCACGCCTGGTGCTGTCCCCCATTTCCAGGGCAGCCCTGGACCCTGTGCCACTCTGAGCACAGCCCGGCAGGTTTCTTTCTTTAATAAAGCTTGAATAGTACCCGGCGTCTTGGCTCACTTTCTTTTGTAAATGAACTTATACTGGGATATATAATTGTTACTGGAAAACTTCTTATTTTACCGAAGTTTAAAATCAATTCCTTTTCAAGCAGAAGGTGTTTACTAAGGCTGCCTTTTGTTGTGCTCTCTGTTCCTCTTTCCCAGTTCTAGACATTGTTTCTGTCCCTACTTATGGATTCTGATCTACGAGCTTATGACCAGCTCATGACTATAGCATCTTATTCTTGAACCCTGCACCTGGATCATCTGACAGTGTCTCCTGATTCCAACTGTGACTCTAACTTCATAGTGACAGTTCTAGGTACCTACTGCCCTTGTTTGGGATTTATAGGGGGGTTCATTTACGGTAATGGTTTTTAATTCTTTTGAGGGGTTCCTTGAAAATATTATAAAATCTATGAACTCATCCCTCCGAAAAGTGTATATACGTATATCAACACAAAAATTCCCATACAATTTCAAGAGGTTCATGATCTTTTTTTTCTTTTTGTTTTTTTTTAATGGGTTCTTGATCTTTTAAAGGTCACTTTTGAGAGACTTCTGGTAGTAATCTATAGTGTTAAAAAGAAAACTACAAAAACAATGTACATCTATATAATCCAGGATCAATTTTTATACCTGCCAACGAAGACCTTCCTTTTAGCTTTTATTTATATACTTTGGCAGCTGGCTGGTACGATCTGAACCTTTGACCTTGGTGTCATAACACCACACTATAACTCACTGAGCTAACCGGGCAGTCTTAGCTTTTTAGATAGAAGGGAGAAAGAAGTAAACTCAGATATCCAGAATCGAATTAATAAACTTGTATGGTTCTTTTCTATTCCTGATCAAATACATTTCTAAACAGCATTCTAGACTCCAATACTTATATCACAAATATGCACAACGTACATTCTAACAGTGTGAAGATTCATTTCCATGCCTACATGAAATATGAAACACCCTCTTCTCTTCTCCTTTCTTTCTCTTCCTCTCTCCAATTTTCCTAATGGCTTACAACTTAATTTTTAAAAATATTTTTATTATAGGAAATTTCAAAGGTACGCAAAATATATAATGCATCCCTATGCACCTATATCTCAGCTTCAACAATAATCAACTCATGGGCAATCTAGCTTCCTCCACCCTCCCACTCACTTTCTCTGCCCCCAACAATCTAGATTATTTTGAAGGAGATTGATGGAGTTTGGATGTGTTTGTCTCCTTCAAAACTCATGTAGAAATTTGATCTCCAATGTGGCAGTGTTGGAAACTGATTGAGTCATGGGGGAGGATCCCTCATGAATGGATTAATACTCTCCCTGGGGTTGGGGGGATTAATGGGTAAGTTCTCGCTCTATTAGCTCCCGTGAGAGCCGACTGTTTAAAGGACCCTGGCACCTCCTCTCTCTCTCTCTTGCTTCCTCTCGCCATGTGATCTGCTTGTACCCGCCGGCTGCCTGCCACTTTCTGCCATGAGTAGAAGCAGCCTGAGGCCTGTGCTGGATGCAGCTGTCCCCGAATCGTAAGCCAAATAAAACTCTCTTCTTTATAAATTACCCAGTCTCAGGTATTCTGTTATAGCAACACAAAACGGACTAAAAAAGAAATCAAATCATATTACTTCAGCTACAAATATTTTAGTATATATCTCTAAAAGATAAATGCTCACTTTTCCAAATATAATCACATACACACCCCCTGCAAAAGCAACAATAGTTGCTTAATATCAAATATTCAGTCAGTTTCATATTCCCTGATTGTCCTATATATGCCCTTTAAGATTTTTTTAGCTTATTTGTTTGAATCTAAAATCTAGTTTCAGGGCCAGCCTGTGGCTCACTCGGGAGAGTGTGGTGCTGCTAACACCAAGGCCATGGGTTCGGATCCTACATAGGGATGGCCGGTTAGCTCACTGGCTGAGCGTGGTGCTGACAACACCAAGTCAAGGGTTAAGATCCCCTTACCGGTCATCTTTAAAAAAAATAAATAAATAAAATCTAGTTTTACACACTGCAATTGATTCACATGTCTCTTATAAGCAAACATTAAACATTCTTTTTTTGGTTTTAGTTTTACATTTAGGTCTTTAATCCATCTTTACTTTTATTCATTTATTGGCAGCTGGCTGGTACAGGCATCGAACCCTTGATGTTGGTGTTATCAGCTCTAACCAACTGAGCTAACCTGCCAGCCTCCAAACATTCTTTTTTTAGCCTTTATCCTCGAAAAAAGAATTGTTAAGTAGCAAAAACAACTATTTCCAAAGGAAGCAGGAGTTCAAAATGCTGGCCTGAAGAAGTATGTGAAAATGTCAAGTCATGCCTTTGTGAAGAGATAACTATTTGGCATATACCTTTCCCTGAATGATAAAGAAGGAACAGAGAACTGCCCTTCCTAGTAAACATTTTCTTTCACCACAGAGAACTGCATATAAGCATGATGCTTGTGAAACAAAGTGCTCTGCAGTAAACAGGAATTGAGAAAGAGAAAAGAAGTTGTAAATCTGAACATCATTTCTTTATTTCAATGGAAGAGTCTATAAATAGTCATAGCAGAGAAACTGCTTTTAAAGTTTTACAAATGCTGGTTGGATTGATTAGTCCTTTTTAGGATTTTTAATCCTAAAGCTTTTTAATTTAAGGCTTTTTAATTTTCAAAGTTTGCTGACTCAATTCTTGTCTGTGCCTTTTGTGAAAGGAAAAAATTTTACTTTAGAGTAAATGAAATTGTAACCAAGACTTCCATTTCCATTTCCCACTTTAAGAACTTCTCTTTTGGATCCCATCTTAAACAACAAAGTTCCCTTTTCATTTTAAAATTAAAAGAAACTGCTGTGTTAGAATAGAACACATACAAAATAAAAATTACCATGTAATAGAAGCAGCAGGACAAGCTCACGGTAATACCATGCAGGAGTTAAGAACTTGGACTGTGAAGAGAGCACGCTGCTAGTTTCTAAGCCTGTAAAATGGGGACAGTAAATAGTAGCTACCTCATAGGGCTGCTGCTGGGGTCATTCAAGTGAGATTATGTAAAGCACTATCTAATACTCATTAAAGAATAGCTATTATTATCATTAGCATAGAAGAGATCATTTTCATTATCACAGTTTTAACATGAGAAGGAACTTACCTTACGGGCACATTCTGAGTCAATTACAAGAGAAGGCAGCAAGCGCTCTACATAGCAGGGATCATACCTTCTCCAAGATACTCTGCTATACTGTTAAAAGGACCCAGGCGAAATGTTTCCCTCTCTGAAAGTTTGAAATATTTCAATATTGTATAAGAAATGGCTCTGTGTATAATAAATTCTATGTAAGACAATACTGTGGTAAGTGAACTAAACAGAGATTAATCTGAAATTGGACTCTGATCCCTAAGTGAACCATCCGGTATAGCCCAGTCCTTACTGGCCTTGCAGAGGAAAAACAAGCCTGTGTCTATCTCAACTGTGATCTGGCTGGATATGATCTAAGCTTTGAACAGTGCCTAAGCACATATCAGATGCATAATATGTATTAAACAATACTAAGCAGGGGAGCTTTGGGCTGGGGCGTGCACCCTGATACTGAGGAACTGACTTAGGAAAATGAAAACCTATCATTATAATTCAGCCTTACTCTAGTCTCTCTTATTTGGGGGGTGGGAGGGTGTGGGAGCTGGCCAATATGGGGATCCAAACCCTTGACCTTGGTGTTACAAGGCTGTGTTCTAACTGAGCTAACCGGTCAGCCCTATGTTCTCACTTAGTCAAACAAGTATCCTTTTCTGTTAGTTCTCTCTCAAATAATTGCAAAAAACAAAGAGGAAAATACAGTGTGTAGGGGAATGGGGGTTATTTATATTATCAAAACATTCTTCGGTTTAAATAATTCATTGCAGCATTTATTTTACTTATTTTTTTGGCAGCTGGAAGGTAAAGGGGATCTAAGCCTTTGATCTTGGTGCTATCAGCACCATAGGCTCACCAAGCTTGCTAACTGGCCAGCCCTCATTCCCTCCCTGCATAGCCCTCTCCAAGCACCTGGTTCTCTCTATTACTCTTCTCTTTGAGGAAAGGGGAAGAAAAGAAGAGATCTTCAAGGAGAATTGCCTTGATAACAACATCTTATATTTCTCCAAATGCTTTACAGTTTCAAAGCACTTTCAGACTCACTGTGGTATCTTAGGCAAGCCTTCTGCAAGATGCTTTCAATCATATTATACCCATTTGAAAGGTAAGAAACCTGAGACTCAGAGACAACGCAAATTTATATAGTAATTGATGCATGTGAGAACTGAAGCCAAAGTTTTTTTGACCAAGACCAGTCGCCTAGAAGCTGAAACAAGTGGCCCTGGGTTCACACTCACTGGTTTTGTCCTATTGCTTTTCTTCTCAACAGCAATTTGGTTCCAAACATCTTTCTCTTTCCTTCTCAATTAATTTTGATCCATGCAAAAGTCTTGAGTGAACCAACATTCAATCAGCTATTATCTGTTGAGCACCAGATAGGAGCCAGATCTCTGAAGAGTTTTAAGAAAAAAAAGGACCATAGTGATTATTGATGTGAACAAAGTATCTAAAAATAATATTTGAATTTTAGCCATACTAGGGTTCCTAGCTAAGTGTGTTCTGCCCGAAAACTTCAAGTGGCTTCAATAAGAAAGCTAAAGCTTAGAAAATGTCTCTGCACAGCCTTGATAAGATGTCCAGTTGTGCTGAAGCCTCATTCCTTAAATCACTTATTCAACATTCACTCATTCTGCAAACTTGCATCTGCAGGGCTCTGGGGCTAATAAAATGAGTTAGATGCAGCAGTACCAAATCTAAAGGAGGTCAGAGTCTAGAATGGAAAGACCAGTGCCCTGCCCTGAGCTCCCCAAGGGTCCCCAGGCTTTCAGTGGTCAGGCCTCACTGCCTGAGATGGAGCCAGCTTCCCTTCCCCTCTGCAGCCACAAGGGCCTTCTTTCATTTCTTAGCACTCTTCTCACGCCCTGCCCCACTGGGCTTTGCATACATCTTAGTTCCCTTTGCCTTGAAAGTTCATCAGCTCTTGGTCTACTTAGCTCCTCCTCCTCCTTCAGCCCTCAGCTCCTGCCCTGCTGTCTGTCCCAGGAAGCTTTTTCTGACTTGCAGATCTGATCAAATCTGCTTATGAAACCCTCCACCACCTTAGACCTCATCACATTTGTAGTTTACAAGGAAAAATTTGTGAGATTGTTTAGTATTTGCTCTCAGGTGCCTAAGTTCCTGGAGGGGCAGGGGCTGACTGATTTGTTAGATGCCTGTGCTTAGCACACAGTAGGCCCTCCAGGAATGAAAAATAAACCAACCAAGAAAGGGACGTGCCCAGACCTAAGCAATCTGGGCCTCCGTGGTAGGGCAGAATGGAGTGAATGAGGGGTTCTCTTGAGGTTCCTTAACACCAGGCCTCCTAACTCCTATCTTAGCCCTTCCATAACACTCTCAAATGTAGAGATTGTTTGTCCCAAGTCCCCAAAAGAGTGTCAACTTCCAGAGAGCAGAAATTCCATTATACTTAGTGTTGTAGCCCCTGCATCCAGCAGTCCTTGTTACTTAGCATGAGGTACATTTACTTAATAAATATTAGCCATTGCCAGTATTAATGGAATACATTCTGGAAGGTGGAACAAGTGGGGGATCTTATAGACAGCTTCAAAGAAATGTTCAAGCTTGAGCTGACTCTCGAAAGAATACAAGCCACCCCCCAACGAAAGGTTTAAATAAAATTCCTCCTCTTCCGGGAAAACAAACAAACAAAAACCCTTAATGTTTTAACCTTTCTCGGCCTTTAGTATCCTCTCTCCTCGCTTTACACAGGAGAATTCTGGACGTGTCTAGTCAGCGCAGAGTCTCTGCAGTCGCTGCAATGCCTCTTGGCATTTCCTGACCAGGGTGCAACTTTGCTGCGGATGTATGTAGTTAATTCCCCTCTCGTGGAGATGATATTTAGGGTCTCTCAGGGGAAAGTCGCGGGATTTATAAACAGGGAAGAAGGGCAGCTGGGTTTCCTTTCATTCACTGGCACTTTATCGGGGTAAGGTCACTGCCCGCTCGGCTCCAGCACCAGCCCCGAGGCCCCGCCGAACCGGAGCCCTGGAGCGCGCGACCCCGCCCACTGGCGGCGGGGGCCACACCCCCGCCTCCCGCCCCGCCGCAACGGTCCCCGTACGCAGGCGCAGTGGAGCGCGCAGGGCGGGGCGCGCGAGGGGCGGGGCGAGCGCGGGCCTCGCTTAAATAGGGGCGGAGGGGGAGGCGCGCAGCCGCCGCGGCGCTGTTGCCCACTCGGCACCGGTTCTCGGAACTGCCTCCCGGTGGCGCGAGCCTGCAGCTCCCGAGCCTCGCTCTTCTCCTGGCGGCAGCGGCAGGAGGCTGCGGAGGCGAGCGGGCAGCGGGCTCCATGGAGAGCGGCGGTCGCCCGAGCAGAGGTGGCGCTTTCATCTCGGCACCCGGGCCCCAGTGACCGACACTCGCGTTCTGCACCGCGTCGGAGCGGCCGCCGGCTCCGGGACTGACCGGCTTCGCTGCCCCTCCGGTTGCCACCGCCTCTCCTCGCCTGCCAGCGCGCCCGGCGCCCCTGCGCCCCGACTCGCCCTCGCCCCTAATCCCCGGCGGGGTGGCGGCGGCCGGAGCCCCGCAACGGCGGCCGGAGCAGCAGCGGCAGCAAGAGCCGGCCTCTATGATGAAGTTCAAGCCCAACCAGACGCGGACCTATGACCGCGAGGGCTTCAAGAAGCGGGCGGCGTGCCTGTGCTTCCGGAGCGAGCAGGAGGACGAGGTGAGGCCGGCCGGCGCGTACGCTGCCCTCCTTGGGGGCGCCAGGGACGGCGGGGAAGGGGGGCGGGGGTCCTTCCCCTTCCCCCCCCCGACCCTCCGTCTGGCTGCTGGGCTGGGAGGGATTAGCCCCCCTTCCTCCTTCCCGCCCGCCCGCCCTCCTTCCTTCCTCTGGGTTGATAGAGGAGACAAAGGGGCTCGCCCAGCCCGACGTTCTCCGTCTGGGCCCTCGTGAGGTCCGGGGCTGAGAAGCCTCCTGTTCCCGGGAGGGGCCCGGGCCGTGAAGGTCTCCCCTAGCGAGAGTCACCATCTTAACGTGCGACTTGAGCTCAAAGCCGGATAAACCTCGAGGGCTAACGGAGAGGGTAGAAATGGCGTGAGTGTTGCAGAGCCCTCCTGCTGCTTTTGCATTTTCCTTCCGTGTTACGGCAGTTTGCGTTTTCGGATTAAATCGAGGCATGTTTGTGGAGTAGCAGAATCCTCGTACTTTAAAATGAAAATCCCTTCGGTCTGGTTTTGGCAATTTCAGCTTTAAGTGGATCCATTAACTCACAAGCAGTTGGCATAATTATACTTGATTTTTCAAAACGGCGTCCTCTTGTAAAGTTTTCTGATTGCAGAAAGATGGTTATTGGAAAATGTGGAGTAACGCCAAAAGGGAGAAGATGGACTGGAGGTGGGCAAAGTTGCTGTTTTCATACAGTCATCTCTAGCGCTCAGTGTATTTATCAAGGCTTCTTTGCTGTTGGGCTTGACATCTGGAAGTGCAGGCAATCAGTCTTGTCTAATTTACCCATCTGCATCGGGTTGATAGTGAGGCCCTTGGGGTTTCCCTGGAGAGCGGTTTTTAACTTATTTCATTTACATTTATTTAATTTTAAAATGGCTCACTGTTTTAGATTTGTTTAGAGCAATAATAGTCGTTTAGCAGCTGATCAAAATCTTTTAGCATTGCCATTCCTAAAATGATTAGACACGGAAAAAGTTAACATTTTGAGTTCCGCTTCCATAACCAACTATGTCCAGTAAAATACTAGACTGAAGCTGGAGATGGGAATTTAATGGCTTCTTGTTGCTACTCCTTGTAGTTATGATAAGTGTGACATAGTGTACACTCGGTGGCTTAGTTGTTCTTGTTAACAAAAATCAAGTGCTTGACAATTCTGCTCTTCAAACTCTTGCTTTTGTTTTTTGAAAAGAAACCAAGTCCTTTAGGTTGGTTGATCAGTGCTCAGTCAGGGGCTTTGAAGTGTTAAACCTAAATCCTGAAGGAGTTTCCAGGGAAACAGTCTGTATCTTCGTGATGAAGCTACTAAGGAGAGCTAGAAACTACCAGGTGAAAGGTTTTTAATATTTACAAAGTGAACAAGGTGAACAAGCATTAAGTGCATTTCAGAAAAAAAAAAGATTTAGGTCTTTGAGGGAGTAGCCATGTTAGGGCAAAGCAAATTTTGAATGTAGAATAGCCAAAAGTGATAAGGTAGGGCAAGGATATTGTATGACGCGCTCACCATTGTATAATCAATCATATTTGAACGCTGACAAGGTGCATTGCGAGAAGAAAGTTTGTTACATTTAATCCTTTTAACATTTGGAGGTGGTGCTGGTTATTCCTGTTTTATAGATGAGGAGACAGTTGGAAGGCATAACTACTTTGCCCAAATTACACAGGAAGTGGTAGGGTCAGAATTCAGGATCTGGTCCCTACTGTTTGTTGAATGAGTGAGGTTTTGTGAGGCTAAGCTTGGAAGCCTTTCTGATGATAACTGAAGTCTAGCCGTAATGTGAACTTGGAATTCAGGCTTTGTAAAAATATAAATCCCTAAGGAAAAATATGGGGGATTGCAGGAAATTGAAATGATCTGTATTGTGAATATGGTAAAGCAAAGTGACAAGAGCTTCAGGAATTACCTTACCTTTCTACTGTAATAAATAATACTAAATTCATAGCCTGTAGTTGAGTCAAGAGACTAGTGCCATTAGACAAAGTAAGGAGCAAGATTTGGAAAATACATTAGAGAAATCCGTCATGTAGAACTTTGTAAATCTGAGAATCCAAACGAGTCTCTGAGGGAAGACTCTGGAATTCTCTAAGTAAAATGCACAGCCAGCTTTAACATCTGTTTTAGCTCTTCAGAATCGTTATTTCTGTGGTGATATATAGTTGAGGCTCTTTCTATTACATGGTAGTTACAGAATAAACTCTTGTTAGCTTTCCTGGACACCTTACTGTTTTGCTAGGAATTTGTTCCCACTCTGTTGAAATTACATTGCCAGCCTTACAAGAATAGGATACAAACCAGCTTGAACCCACCTCTCTTTAGCTAATAGGTGAGAAATGTTTCCCTCTACTGGGTTAAGAACACTAAGATCCTAGTTAAGAGATTTATTTATTTGTTTATTTATTTATTTAATTTTTTTTTTTTTTGGCACCTGGCTGGTACAAGATAAAATTCTGGACCTTGGTGTTATCAGCACCATGCTCCAACCAACTGAGCTAACCGGCCAGCCCCTGATTAGGAAATTTACATGTATGTTTTATTTGGGGATGAAACATTTATAGAGTATAAATTGAAATAAAAGAGTGCTGTTTGACCCCCAGAAGCTGTGCAGTGCTCTCATATGGCTCTGCCTGTAATGGAGTCCTCAGTAAGTCATACTTTTGAATAGGTTGTTCTGGAATATAACGTCGTCCCAACAGCAGTCTATTTCCTTTTGGAGGTGGCTTTATATTTTTTTCCATTTCATCGTTTTTCTGCCCTGTGAGGTAAATAAGAATTAGCATTTGTGTAGGAAGAAATGAGGTAGCAGAGGTACACTGTGCAAGGTCACAGAAACTGGCAGATCTTTTTGAGACCAGGTCCTTTGTTTCTAAATCTCATGTTTATTTGACCTGGCTCTGCAGCTAGTTATTTCTCTGGAGAACCACCCTCAGCTTTGGCAGTTGGGCTTCCAGACAAGCCCACAGATAATTGTCCCATACAGTAGCTGGGCTACTGTGTTGTACAGTGAAAGATGACAGTACCTTTATGAATAGGTAACCCGACATGTGTTCCATTGAACATATTTGCATATGTGTTAATTTGAAGAGATAATGCAAAGATGAAAAGTCTCAGCTCCTAAGACACATTCTGTAGGGGAGGCTCAGACAAATGACTGGTAGAAAGGAATATAAAGTAAAATGAAAGTGCCGTCAGGTGCTCTGGGGCTAAGATCCAATGTGAGTCATTTGGAGTTGGATTTCAGTTGAGTGGGAAAGGAGGGACCGAGCATCCCAAGTAGAGTAAGACCAGGGACTGTGATCTAGTTGGGCTGCAGCTTAGGACAGCATTAAACAAGTAATAGTTGAAAAACTAAGCACCTGAAATGTAAGGCTAAGAAGTTGCTAGGCAAGAAAGGAACTCTAGTTTTGAACAAAGAACATTTAGATTTTAGATGTATTCAAGCTTGACAGTGATCTGGAAGCAAAATAGGATAGACTTCTAAGGGGAGAAATAGAAATGACTTGATCCTGGGTGGAATCCAGGCCTGGTTGCAAGAGAGGCATTAATAGGTCAGTCTTAACTGACCACTACTCGTCCATTGGACTTGTTACTGCCTCTTCTACGGATGGTCTGCTATAATGCTGAATATATATATTCCTGAAAAATCTGAGTTCTACAAAATAATGCAGTAAAACTAAGACTCGGTGGGAAAGGTAGAGTCTCAAAACCTAAAACTGAACCTAGAACTCCAAAACCAGAGCTCTAATAACTAACAGTTCTTGTACTGGCCAGCCACTGGGGGGAGGGCGGGGATATAAACAGTAACAGTCCTAATAAGAATCAGTCAACCCTGTTCAGATGTATACTCTTGGACTAATACTACCTCAAAGATTTAAGTCCTTGAAGATATTTGCTTCATGGAGAGCACTTGCATTAAAATTAAATACAGTCCAAAGGTAGCCTTTTTTGAAGGTCATCAGCCTCTTCATCACTGTGTGTAGCTCTCCAACATCTAAAGAAGGGCTTTGTAGGCCCACCAAACCAGCCACTTCCTTCAAAGGAAGGCACTTCTGTAGAATTTTTGTCGGTTTTTTTTCTTAGGATCTTCGTATATCAAGGCTTTCTCTAATTGTGAAAAAGCTTACTACCCCATCACTTCAAAACATTGATGTGCTAGGAGGAAATGTCATGATCAACCTGACTCACCATTACTGATAATACATCTATCTGCCAGTGCCGTATAATCTAATTTGGGTTAAATATAGCTTAGCAGAAGGAATTGTTATTTGTGATTCTCTGTGCCTCTGTAGTCCAAAAAGTAATACCTTAATAATAGCAGTAGGTAACTGGTTAGTACTTATAACTATTGTTGTTACCTATGTTCTATTAAAATATCTGTGTGTAGTGGCTGTTCCTAATATGCTGCTAGTCTAATTTTGGCTAAATTCCTGTGAAATAGTTAACTATAGTAGAGGTAAGTTATCTCATAGTTTTTCATTATAATGTCCTGATTCATAATAATGTGGGAAGGAGGGACAACCCCAAAACAGCTTATAAGCTACAACTCATATAATAAAACTCTTGATTCTTAGATTTAGAGATCACTTGAGGGGTTCTCTGGATAGCTTCTCCCCTCCCCCACCCCTAGAACAGAAGTGGTAATCTGTAGTGGTTAGTTGCTCCCAGAGGCAGCCCATGACCAGTAGCAGTTTTAGGGGTAAAAGCTGAAACACAAATGGCAATTTGGGGGCCAGCTGGTTAGAGAGGATTAATGATCGCATGTACCTCTGGTGGCATAACTGCATTACATAGACATTGAACACCATTTTTTAGTTTGCACACTCTTACATGTCTCCAGTGAGATGTTGGATGAAATAGGGTATAGAAACAATATAACTGGACCTGTTGGATGATATAGTGTATAGAAATAATAGATCATTCCAATTCACAGACAAACCATCTGGTAAGCTCAGGGCTGGTTCCAAGTTGACCACTGTCAGTACACTATTGATACTTAAATATCAATAAATACTTTCATTCTACATGCTTAAAACAGTGTCTAGGAAAAAGGTATGAGAAATGACTCTACAATGCAAGGGGAGTGGAAAGAGGGGGTAAGGTGGATGTAGTAGCGGGAGTATGTAAGTGATGGTGGTCAGGTTGAATGGACAAAGAAGAGATGTTTCCATTTTTCACCACTCTAAGAGCTTTGGGGTTCGAGTGTGATTCAAGTCTGGTTCTACAACCTGGTGGAATAAGTAGCTTCCCCCTTTTATAAATCTTTCCTTTGGTCTGAGCCCTCGTTTATCTGGAAGGTTGGATGTCTACTTCCATCTCTGTCATCTTATCACTAATGTGACAGATTGCCAACTTCATGGATTCGGAACATCTAATAGAAATTTAAAGCCTTTGAATGACCATGTATGGTTCTATCAGCTGTGAGCGTGTCTTCTTACTGAATGAGCTTTTATAACCCATCTTTGTTACTTCAGTAGTACCATTTTTAGAGCATTAATTAGCTTACTAACTATATTATAGAGCTAGTAGATTTGAGGATGTTATAGAAATGTCTAGATGGTTGTTAGTATACTTTTGGAAGTATTGAATGATAATGCTTTGTGTTATGGTTCTGTAGATTTAGATTCTATCAGTGTTTGTGGGAGGGGCTTAGGAGAGCTGCCCATTGTCTGAAATCAATATAATTGCAAGGAAAACAAGCATTGTGTTTAATTTTATTATGATTCAGTAAATGGCTTCCCCAAAACAAACTTTAAAAAGCCCTTATAATAAATTGTGCTGAGACTTGTTCAGATTTCTACATGTGTAGAAGATATTAGCAGTTTGCTTTGCACGTGGGCTTTTAGTAGAAAAGGTATAATGAAACTGAGAAACCTGAGTATATATGTAGTAAAAACACTCACTGTGCTTAGTAACTGCATTCCGAAAGTTCATGTAAAGAAAGTTTTAGTTGTTGACTATACCAGGCATTTTCATTAGTCTCAAAAAAAAAATTTTGTGAAAAGGAAGACTTTAAATTTGCAGTAACAGAAAGGTGTGTTTTCTCTGGTTGTTTAATATTGGGAAACTAATCTCTTATCTGGCTTAGAAAACTCTTAATTAGAAGAAGATAGCTAAATCTTGTATGGTGAAAGTATACCTTCTTATTAATTTAGACCTTTGGAAAACAGTGCTGAATGGACTCTTGATTTTTTTAATTTGCATTCTTTTTACAAAACAATTTTTTTTTTTTTTTTTTTTTGACAGCTGGCTGGGAAATCTGAACTAGCTTTAGTAATTCTAAAAAAGTGTAGTCCAGAAAAATCTAGATCAACGGTTGTCATCTTCACCAAATTCCAAGCAACTTCAACTTTAGAAAAGGCTTAATTCTTTCTGATTTCTTGATAGTTCTGGAGTGATAATGTGCCACTACAGTACATCTCACTAGCACCATCCCCAATTATTGTAATATAATCTTAGGCTTTTTAACTTGGCAAAACCCTTTTCTGGAAAGAGAAATGGTCCTATAGCTATAATATTGAAAACTTTAAAATGCTGTGTAAACATAAAATTGGCTTTCATGTGTGTAACCTTAACAACCCTCTAAAATAGAGCAGGTGTAAGGGTGCTTGGAGCTATGTAGTAGATATTTAGAAAACACAGGTTCAGGGCCGACCCCGTGGCGCACTTGGGAGAGTGCGGCGCTGGGAGCGCAGCAGTGCTCCCACCGCCGCGGGTTCGGATCCTATATAAGGATGGCCGGTGCGCCCGCGGTGCGGCGGTCACAAAAGACAAAAAAAAAAAAAAAAGAAAAGAAAAGAAAACACAGGTTCAGGGGCGGGCCAGTGGCTCACTTGGGAGAGTGCGGTGCTGATTAACACCAAGGCCACGGGTTCAGATCCTATATAGGGATGGCCGGTTCACTCACTGGCTGGGCGTGGTGCTGACAACACCAAGTCAAGGGTTGAGATCCCCTTACCGGTCATCTTTAAAAAAAAAAAAAAAAAAATAGAAAACACAGGTTCACATGTGTTCATCTTAAATCTCAACACCTTGCCTAAAAATAGTAATTTTGTCTTCTGTTGTATGCCTAATTAAAATATAAACAGTGGTATCAACTCCTCATCAGTATTGTTCTTGTGCTGGGGACAGTTGGTGTGCTTTCATAGCCTTTCCTCATGCCCATGACAGGCGCCAGTTAACTGGGGTTACCTGCTGTCCCATGAGCTGGCATCAGGTTAAAAACCTGTTCACTCATTTTTATGGCGGGGGGGGGGGGGGGGGTGTTTTAATTGGCTTTATCTCTGCTCATGCTATTTAGATATATTTCTCCCACCCAGGCAGACATGCGTCATGGCCCTGTCTGTTCTCTTGTCTGTGGAGTGTATCCCTCAATTCTTGCTCTTTCTTCATCACCACCTCCCCCACCCCCACCCCCCAAATGTGCCCTTGCCCTCATTTGGACTCCTCAATGAAGTACTTGAGATGAATGAGCAAATATTTAATGAAATCTAAATGAAATTCATACCATCACCATCACACCTGCATCAAATCTCTTCTTCTTCTTTTTTTTTTTTTTTTTTTTTTGTCTTTTTCATGACCGGCACTGAGCCAGTGAGTGCACCGGCCATTCCTATATAGGATCCGAACCCGTGGTGGGAGCGCATGGCACTCCCAGCGCCACACTCTCCCGAGTGCGCCACGGGCTCGGCCCTCAAATCTCTTTTCTTAAGTTAGTTTAGATGCCAGTCATTTCTGTACCACAGGTATTAAGTATTCATTTAAATTGATCTTTTTTTGAAAGATATATTTGAAGTTAATGATTTGATCAAATTTAATCTTTTGGGAATGTCAAGGGACTTGGGTAATAAGTTATTGGACCAAATCACTTGTCCAAAATTTATATAGATCTGTTGCCAATATAGATTTACATAGATCTATATTTTCTTGCTATTTTCAGCCACAAAATATCGTACCTACTATGTGACTTTATTCTTCCATCCCACCTCCAAGAATGTAAGCTCTTTGAGAGAGACATCTATATTCATCTTTCCATAACCTAGAGGTCCTTGTTCAACATCTCAAAATTAGTAAATGTGGAACAAAATTAGTAACTTTTTTCTCCAAAGTGCTTCTCCTTAAGCTGGACAGTTTATGCTGAATTATTATTTATTTGACAAGAGTTAAAGACTGTTATCTAGAGAATGAAGATTGTAAAGACAATGTGAATGGATTTAGTTTGGATGCCATGTACATGATACTTTTTTTTTTTTGTACTAGCTTATTTTCATGATTCTGGTTTTCTTTTGGAAAGAGCTTTAAAGTGATAATCTTTCTTTCTTTCTTTTTTTTTTTTTTTGGTGGGCCAGTACAGGGATTGAACTGTGGACCTTAGTGTTATCAGCAGCGTACTCTAACCAACTGAGATAACTGTCCTAAAGTGGTAATCTTCTTCATGGAATTATAAATTGATAAATGACTAACAGTTACGTGTTTTACCTGGTCTGAAAAAAATGTGCCTTTAAGATGCTGTAGATCAATGTTGTCCAATATGTAGCCACTACTCACATGTGGCACTTGAAATATGACTATTGGACTGAGGAACAGAATTTTTTATTTTATTTAATCTTAAATTTAAATAGGCATATGATGCTAGTGGTGACTGTGTTAGCCAGTGCAGTTCTAGAATCTCAAAAAGAACAAAAAGTCCAAAAGTAGCACGGTTTAGGATAGACTGGGATTATTGACAGGTCAGGGGCATGTAGGAGCTCAGTTCCATCTGCTAGTTTGTCAGTCTTGATGAGTAGACAAGTGCCTTCTGCAACATACTGGTTTTCAAATCTACCATTACCAAAAGATGGACGTCAACAAATCTTTCTTAAGCTAGTAGTTTAGATGTCAATTATTTCTATGCCATAGATAATAATTACTCATTTAAATCGATCATTCCCCCCGCCCCAGTGATACATTTGAAGTTAATGGTTTGATTAAATGTAATCTTTTTGGGGTCTGGCTGGTTAACTCAGTTGGTTAGAGCATGGGTTATGACACAAAATCATACAGCCAGCCACCAAAAAACAAAGAAAAAAATAAATTTAATCTTTTTGGAATGTAATGGTACTCTTGCATGATAAATTCTTGGATTTGGCTAAATCACTTGTTCAAAATGTATATAGATCTGTTTTCATGAGGCTTTCTAAAAAGTAATTTATGGAAGGGAGATGTTGAACCATGCAGGAGTCCCATGTCACTGGTTTTTGGAAAAAAAGTTTAGTCATATGTTAATGTCCTGCATATAAAGGTTTGGTTTTAACTCCGAAGCTTAAATGTTCAGAAAAAGAAACTATACTAATGGATTTTTCAACATTATTAAACCTTATATAATTTAGTTCTAAAGACTATCTTGGAGAATTAGGAACATATTAGTCATTGACCTGGATACACAACACTTTGAATTTCATTTTTCCAGGACTCAAACATTTTGAATATCCATGGTTTTAACACAACCTGTTTACTAAATGAGGATGTACTTTTCAGTGGGTAGCCAACTTCATAATGGGACAGGATAATCAAGAAAGTTGCCTACAGAGCATAGAATTGTGTAGCAAGAGTTTCATCCAGGCAGAAGAAACTAGGCTTCTAACTCTGCAGTCAGGACCAGTAGCTGCTGTCTGCTTTTCCAGTCATGCGAGATATGTAGACCTTAAACATTTTTACTTTAACTTAAAAGCTTACATTTGTCAGTCTTAATATTGGGCCCAAAGCCTTTGATTACCATAGATCCTCAATAAGCCTCCCTTTGGAATAAAATATAAAGGTTTTGAAATCTGATTTGCAGTTTGACTTTATTTAAAATAGAATTTGAGAATAGAGACTCTTGCAGGCTCTTTCTGGATTTTTTATTTCCTTTTTCAAATCTTTTATAGTAGTCTCATCCGTACTTAATTTGATATCAGTTTTTAATAGCCCATCTTTTTTTTTTTTTTTTTTGAAGATGACTGGTAAGGGGATCTTAGCCCTTGACTTGGTTCTCCCAAGTGAGCCACGGATCAGCCCTAATAGCCCACCTTTAATGAATCTTTGCAGAGTCTTTTGGATACATTTCTTTCTGCCCTCATTTCATCATTAATTCTCAGTAATTATAAAATAAGAACAACTGGCATAATTTGGGAATAAGCCTAATTCTTGGTAGGCTGATTCAGCTTAACCAGTGGAAGAACAGAGAGCTAGTAATAGCCAACAGTGAGTGCTTAGGGCAGGATCTAAGATGTTTAATACTTATTAACACTCAACATTTCTACAAGGATAGTTATTTCTCTTTACAGACAAGGAAGCTGATTTACTTACAGATAGTTTATTAGCCCATCATTGTGTATATCAAGGTATGAAACAAGTTCAAACCTGTGTCTTCTAGTACTTGCTAGACTTGCTTACTCTGGCTGTTTAGTTTTTAATTTTGATACTTAAGCCCTATTTTCTAATATTTAAGAAAGCTTAAATTTATGGCTGTCTTAAATTTCATTTTGCCAAAATTGCTATATTTAGACCTGATGATACCTTCAAAGACAGCCATTAATATTTCAGCTAAGTCTTTGTCAACTGTTATGTTAATTGGCAGTGCTTTCTCCAGATTTGCCACTGTTCTGCCAGTTATTGGCTTGAAGGAATGGTATTGGTGGAAGCAGTAGAGTCCTGACTATATCAAGAATGAGAGAAACGATGCTGACCCCTTGAGCATTAATTGGTCGTTGCTCCAAAGTGCTGCTTTTGGTATGTCCATAGGCAGAGGGTGTGCTGCTTTCCCAGTGATGGGGTTATATGCCCAAATAGGTATTATCTTAGCTTCCAACTCAGTGTTTTGGGGGTTGGGGAGAAAGGTGGGAGTTGCTGAACTGCTGTCAGCCTGAAACGCTTAACAGTTGTGGAAGGCTAAGTGCCTGTCATTTACCTCAAGTAGGAGGTGACACCTGTGTGGCTGTGAACTCTTAAGGGCCAGCAGCTCCTCTGGCAGTAGGGAGAGTAGAGCAGATAGAACTGCTGGCATGTATGTCAAAAAAAGTCAGTGCCCATGCTGAAGCTTAAACTTTGTTCTCAACGTGATGTATTTTTCTAGGGAGAACTCTAAATTTACTTTAAGGCAGTATACTACAATAATTTTGCAAACATTTCTGTTCAAGTTGGTTAAGGCACTTTTACCTTCATAATATCACTTGATTGTTTATCATAGCTTTTTTTTTTTTTTTTTTTTTAACTTGAGTGACTTTCAAACTAACCTAGCCCACAAATTTTCATTTATAAGATGCATATATAATACCTGTTTTGGGTACTGTTAAAAAGTTATCCTCTTGGTTATTTGTCTGTGCTAATATAGTGGGTTGCTTTTTTTAAAAAAGGGTTTACATACTTCAAGCTTAATGCTATTCTTGATTAGGGTCCATAGACTTTTCCCGTTAAGGGCCAGAAAAATCATTTAGGCTTTGCAGGTTATACAGTCTCTGTCACAACTACTCACCTCTGCTGTTGCAGCACAGAGGCAACCATGGATAATATGTAAAAATGAATGAATAGCTGGATTCTAACAAAATTGCATCTATGGACACTGAAATTTGAATTTCACATAATCAAAAAATGTAAAACCCATTTTTATTTAGCTCACAGACTGTACAAAAACAGGTGGTGGGTTATAGTTTGCCAGTCCTATTCCAGGTCATAAATTATAGCTGCTTGTTATCAAAGTGGAGCTACTTTTGCTCATTTATTACAAGTTTGGAATATGAAGAGCGCCTCTTTCCACCCAATCATAAGAATAAAAATAACAAGCACTCTGAATCACACATTGGGTTTACATGCGTTTCACTATTCCTTTCTCACAGCATCCGTCATCTTCTAAGTATTCTTACATTTTGTAGGTGAGGGAACAGAGTGACCTGCTTGTGGTCATATTTCCTTGAATTTGGAAGAAAAACTAAAGATTCTGTAACTAAAGAATAACTCATGTGACCACAAACCTCAGTACACACAACCCTAGAGCTAATAAACCATGTCTCTGCTTTTAACCTTTGTTACAGTGTCCAAAAATTGGAGTTCTACTAATTGAATCTGGTAGTTTTAGTGACTTCATTAGGTACAGAATGATTTAGTAATGTGATCATGTTAATGTTGAATTCTGATTTCAGAAAGATGGTGTTTACGAAGGCTGTCCATTGCTTTTCTGTGGTATATAACATGTACCCCTAATAATGTAAACGAAATGAAAAGATGGGTTAATCTAGAATAGAGTGAAAACCTTGCAGAGGTTTGAGAATGTTTATATCCATAGTGCTTGTCAGGCTGGAAGAATACACTGATGGTTGGCCTTGCAGGTGCTGTTGGTGAGCAGCAGTCGGTACCCCGACCAGTGGATTGTCCCAGGAGGAGGAATGGAGCCCGAAGAGGAGCCTGGTGGCGCCGCCGTGAGGGAAGTTTATGAGGAGGTGAGACGAGCAGTGGTTTGTGTGTTCTCCTTTCACATTTTGAGGTTTTACAGGAGAGGCTTCTGTGTGAGGTTTACAAACATGGCAGTTTGCTACATAACACTAAGGCAAGAGGACAGGCAGGTCACAGGAGTGCTTTTTTTGTTGTCTGATGCAACATTTTAAAGCACATGACTATAGTTAGCATTTTGCTAAGCAGATTATTTTTTTACCTGGTAAAACAGAGCTAAAATCAATGTGGAAGTCCCCCAGAATTGTATAACAGGCAACTTCCTGTTGATAAGATTTATTGTTTGATATACATTCAGTGTAAAACAGGATGGTCTTGTCTCAGAGCAAGGTTGGTATTAACGCTGAACAAGAATGCACAGAGACATTAATCATGTGCTATAATTCTTCAGTGAATAAGAAGCAAATGGCTTTTATTTAACTTGTTTCTTAAAGTTGAGTAAAATGTGGTGCACACTTGTGCATAAGAGCACACATGTCCAGCTTGTCTTACATTTATATAATAATAGATACAACTTACTTTTACTCATAGGCAAAACAGAACAGAAGTGCCATAAAAAATTATTAAACAGCAGTTCTGGTATAAAAGGGAAGTGAATGCTCTCATTGGGCTTTGGTGTATAGCCTGAAAGGTTCCATAGATGTGGGTCTTGAGGATGAGCAGTTTCCTTAGGGAAGAACACATTTTATATTATTTATTATTTATTTATTTAGGCAGCTGCCCAGTAAGGGGATCTGAAACCTTGACCTTGGTGTTATCAACCCGTGCTCTAACCAGCTGGGCAAACTGGCCAGCCACACGTTTTAGGTAGAATATTTCCTCTACTTAAAACAGTATGTACCAGTGTATTAGTTTGTAGGAAGGATTTGAATGGGGAATACACTGAAATGGTAGTCAGTCTGGTACAGTATGCGAGGTATAAGAAATGAGGACTTGGCAGTAGAAGCATGTAGAAAGAATTGTACCTCCTGACCCAAGTGAAAAGAAAGGAGAAAGACAGATCTTTAAGAAGGGGGAAGAGTCTATTTACTTAATTAGTTCATACAGAAAAGTCTGTTTTCATTCATGAAGCTTGTCCAAAATTGGTAGCAAGTCTAATTTTTGATCAGTCCTTGCAACTTATGAAATAAGTGACAATAAATCTGATCAACAGGAAGTTGCAGTGTGGAACAAATTAAGCTATGTTTCATAGCAAACCACAGGTCATGAATCTTGACACAACCAAAAAACCTCACAGAAGCAGGAAGAATGGTGATTTGGTATGGGAGGGCCTATTGTGTTTATATTTAAAATTGAAATAGCCAGAGTATAACTTGTGTAAAACTTTTATTACTGTGAAAAGGTAAGCATTTTACATTTCATCTTTTTTTTTTTTAAATAGGCTGGAGTCAAAGGAAAATTAGGCAGACTCCTGGGCATTTTTGAGGTGAGTTACAAAAGTAATCCTCTCTTTGCTGGTAATAGAATTAATGATTACTTCTTAATCAGCCAGATGATCTGGCAGCAGCCTGAACCAGACATTCCTCTATCAGTAGACAAGTCAGTCATAAGGATTAGGAGGGAGGTAAGTAAAAGCAACTGAACTAGTTTATATACCATCAATTTTATACAGCATTGTATGGTAGTAATTACTTCTGTTTGACTGTATAAAGGAGGTGATACAGAAAGATTTATCTTTTAGGTCACTGCATACTGTTTAGATACAGACTTTTTAGGAGGTATAATATCTTCAGTATCACCTAAGAGCTTAAGGCTCTTGTGGATTCTGTCTGGAAATGTACCCATTGATTTCAGCACATAACATTAGACAAAAAACATAATGACTTTATCCTTAAAGGACTATATGAACTTACAAAACTCAGGTACGTGGAATAGATAGATGCTTATGAGAATAGAATTCTCTTGCATATATAATCCCTTATTTTTTTGAGGGCAGAATGGAATTTTTAGGGAGTGAATTTAAAAGTGAAGGGTACTCTACAGAAGTCAGGGAGAAAAGTCAGTTCCTGAGAGTCAAGCTATTCTCAAGTGTGTTTTCATCCAAGATTCAGATCTAGATGCATAGTATACAAGAAACATGGTGACCTTCCTTTTTTCAAAATTCTATTTAAGTGTTAGCTTAGTCTTTCTGGTAGAACCATATAAATTTTTATTTTTAAGCCTTTAGGAATTCAGAAAAAATCTACAACACTTGGTTGAATTGATGACTCATCAGAATACAGAATATTATATAAAGCCTTTGAGGTACTATTCACACTTTCTAGAACTCAGCACTTGCTTTTACCCAGTTAAATAGCACCATCTCCTGGTTAAACTGAAAAACATTGAGGTTTTTCTGCGATTCAAATTCTACAATTCACATATTGTGGTAGAAATAACACTTATCAATATGCTGACAAAGTTTTCAAAGAAAACTTCTCACATTATAAACAAAGCTTGTATAATATGGGAAGGAAGATAACAGTATTAAGTGCTTTACAAATACTACTTAACAGAAAATATCAATTAATGTACCTTTCCCCTTAGAAAATATAAGGAAAAATTAGAATTGCCCTGCCTATTCACCCCATTGATTTTAATGAATTTGTGAATATAACAATTAAATGTATTGATTCGCCAGATGTATTAGTCTGTTTTTGTTGCTTATAACAAAGTACACTAAACTTGGTGATTTATAAAGAAAATGAAATTTATTGCTTACAGTTTCTGAAGCTAAGAAATCCAAAGTCTGTCTGGTGGTGGTGACAGTGACCCATTGGTCTTACATTGCAAGATGGTGGAAGCAGAGAGAGCAAAAGGCAGACTCTCCTCTTCTTTTAAAGCTCACAGAACCTCATCTCTGACCACCATTATTAATCTATTCACTACTACTGCATGGTCCTATAATCCAATCACCTCTTCAAGGCTCCACCGTTCAATTGCCATAATAGGATTTCCCGCCCTCTTAACAGTCACAGTGGGGGCCAAGTTTCTAATACATAAAACTTTGGGGACACAATTCAACCTTCAGGGAGTTTGGGGGGTATATAATTCAATCCACTATACCAGATGTAGAAATAAGACGACTGATTCTTAAAAATAATGAAAGATAATGTTTTAAGTGACAGATGTCTCTAATTTATTGCTGTTCTTATTCCTTCCCAAAGATGGAATACACTGTATCAGGGCAGTTATCTGAAGTCTTAACTACAGCAAACAAGGCTAGATTAAATTGGGGTGAAGGTGGGCCTCTTCATTTTAAGGCCAACTTGTGTTTAACACAGAGACAAGACTAGGTGCCAATTTTAACATGGGTAAAAAATGAGTTTGAGTATATAATATTCCAGAAATACTCAACCCAGGTATTCTCAACCCTGACTATACATAGTTCATCTGGGAGCTTTTAAAATATCAGCACTTCAGGTCTCTTCCCAGGCTAATTGAATCGGTTTCCAAAAAAAAAAAATCATTCATCCTGAGTGATACAGCCAAGGTTGAAAAGTGCCAGTTTAGGTTAGTAGGGCTACGCCTTATGTGCATTTTGATAAAACTCTTAAGAGGAATGTTCTAAAGGAGCTGGAGCTGTTTGCACTACAGAGGGAGGCCCTGATAGCACTGAAGCGTTGTCAGGATTAGCCCCCAGGACCTAGGATAAAAACTACAGGAATGCAGTTCTTTTAATGTAGATTCCATTCAAATCTTTAAGATTTTCTTTATGAAAATAATATCAAATATACAGAAATCAAAGTGTTAAGTTTAGTATTGGAGCTAATTTCACAATTGGTGGTGGTGAAGCTCCAATTCTGGTCTTTTTTTAACTTTTAAGTGTTTTGTCTTGCATAAACTCACTTCGAGTATATTTGCCTGGGAAATAGGTTGTACTAATCAGCAATATGCCAGAACTGATTTTTTTTTTGCCTTGGAAATGTGTCCATGGTTAGTTCCTGTAGATTAAAATGCTTTTCTTTTTATATTCAAGCAGAACCAAGACCGAAAGCACAGAACATATGTTTATGTTCTTACAGTCACTGAAATATTAGAAGATTGGGAAGATTCTGTTAATATAGGTAAGTTCCTGTTTCTTTTGCTGTCTGAATTCTCTTAATTCACGTACTAGATACTTAGACCCAATTTCCATCTTAAATCATTTTTGGCTAGTTTTCTTTTAGAGAAGGGAAGATGAATATATATCTCCACATTTGAATTATCTTAAAATTCTTCCCTAACATATTGTTGTGTAAGCCATTTCTTTAAAAAACAAGTTGTTATTTGTAGGGGAGTGAGGGGACATTGTTATTAGGGTATTGCTTTTTAAAATTAACTTGTGTGGTAACCAATGTCATACTGTTCTCTAGGCAGGAAGAGAGAGTGGTTCAAAGTAGAAGATGCAATCAAAGTTCTCCAGTGTCATAAACCTGTACATGCAGAATATCTGGAAAAACTGAAGCTGGGTTGTTCTCCAACCAATGGAAATACCACAGTCCCTTCCCTTCCAGATAATAACACCTTGTTTGTAACTGCTGCACAGACCTCTGGGTTGCCATCTAGTATAAGATAGAGAGAATTGGAAAGACCTTTCCCACCATGTGCAGTCTCATGGGGAGAGGCTTATTTTCCTTGGTAAACATCTGAATGAGGCTTGCAAACTGTCTGAATTTTCCATGCAGGGTTTTCAAACAATTTGCATGTTTTTCAGATGCTTTCAAATCTTTTTTTTTAAAAAGTGTAAAATATTTTAATAAGCCAAAGCCATGTGGAATTTTTTTTAGATGCCTTAACTGTTCCCCATCCCCAACCATATATTCTTGGTTATCAATTTTTTGCAGCATTTTTTCAGTTTTTTGTCCATTTGACATCAGTCTGGTTTCTTTTGTCAGATCAGATTACTTCTGGGTAAATTTTCCCTCTAAATTGTTTTCTCATTAATAGCATTAATGTATTATTCATCAAATCCTTCTGTGGTAGGAATTAATGAACAATATTCTTGGTATTAAAGAGATCCATCCATCCTAAAACTTTTTATAGGTTGACAATTTTAACTTATAAATTGCAGATTTGGGCTATTTCTGTTTGGTCCAATAACTGTTTTGACAAAGAAGTTAATTTGCTATTTTTGGGAATTTGTCAACTCATATGTCTGAATTTTTACAACTCATGTCACTAACTTTGATATGGATATTTCCCCTATACAATAGTAGTTTAACATGAAGTATACCTCTGTAGAGTTGTTTAGGGAAATATTGTTCACAAAATGCATGTAGTAAATACATCTTATCATGAAGACTATATTCATGGAATTTTATTTAGCATGCTCAGTTGCCAATTCCCTTTATCAATAATCTCTTTACACAGAATATCTTGGAACCATATTTTCCTCAATGTGAATTGCTTTTAAAACATTTTCAGTTTTTTAATTTAGTGACACCTCTTCAGTTAAACTCTCTTGTTTACCAGTAACCACAAAATTGGAGTCTAACCTTAAATGCCAGTCAGTGATGACTGCATCACCATTGTGTAAAATGGCCTTCTTGCTGTTCAGACTTAAGATTGTTAGGGTACCGTAGAATGTCTCCTTTTCTAGGTTGTCCGTAGGTACTATATTTGTCACATAACTAACTTTTGGGGTAGTAGGACATACCTGAATGAAGAATTATTTTGTCTTATACTTGTCTTTATACTCACTTAAAATCAAGAATCCTATCTAAAACACATAGGTACCTTGTCTGAAACTCCTGTACCTCCCCAACCAGGTCAGAAATGAGGTGGGAGGAAAAATCTTTGACTAAAATGTGGGGAAGGAGAGAGTGAAAGATCATTTTTAAAGTAGACTTTTAGCCTTTTGTAAATATTATAACTGTTGAGTATAAAGTAGAAAATAAGTATAGTTAAAACATTTGTTCTACAAGTTGTTCACCTTTAAAAATATAATTGCTGCTAAAAATAGAATGCTGTTACACTTAAGGAAAATTGGTGCCACTTTGAAAATGAGATCTTGTGCCATAAATGCAGCTGAACTAAATATAAATGTTAGTTCACAAATTAATTCTGTCAAAAGAATGAGTAAAGTAGAAAAACTTTTAACCAATGACATTTCATTCTAAATTATATAGTGTGATCAAACATGATCGCCCAGATTTTTATATTTTTCTTTGTACAGATGTTATGTATTCTGGGTATTTTTTAAAAAGGAAACATTTTAAATCCCACAAATTGACACTTTAGTCTTCAGTGGACTAAAATTTTTTTTCTCAGTAATCTTTGAAGTTTCTTTAAATTATATACTTAGCATAGCAGAGAAACTGGATTGTTTTTGTATATAAGACTGCTTCTACCTGAAATGCTGTCACAAGTACTTGGGGAGGTTTATCTTGTATATGATATTCTTAGAGGTAATAATGCATGAACTTGTTTTATAAACTCTTGGACTATGTATTTGACATGTAAAATATGTACAGTATTAATGTCAACCATCTCTTAAAGTTAGCCTATAAATATTGTATAATTTTCTTTGGTCAGAAACATTTGGACTAAGTAGTGCCACTTGGGTCAGGATTTTCTTCAGTGCCATTTAGCAAACCAACTGTCTTTAGTCTATGCAACTAGCAAATGTTTGTGTAATGCAACAGAATACTTTACAGTTTTCACTTTAAATTTCACATGAAGCATTCTTCACTATTCTTCTGTAACCCACTCTAGCAAAACTAGAGGAAAAGCCCTAAGATTTATTTCTATTAAGAGAAAAAGCTAATGTTTTCAGGCTAAGTAGTTGAATCTACTAAAAATAACAGTGTCTACTATCTCAACACTCCAAAGTCTGTGAGCGTTGGGACTGTTATTTGTGCTTTTTTGTGGGTTAGTTTAATTAAATCGGGCAGCTAAAATTTTCAGTTCCATGTGCCTCCTAAATAAAAAACAAAATACTTATAAATTGACTTACAAAAATAGAAACTGTCCTGCATGTTGTTGTTTGGGTTTTTTTTGTTGTTTTTGTAAACAGATGACATTTCCAGCCAGCCACATGTCATCCAATTTTCTGTCAATCACACTCTTGCATAAGGCAGCAGAACTGAAGGGAAGAAATGATTGTTGTACACACTGAATTGCTTTGCATGGTCTCATTTGAAATAACTGGTGTAAGAATCTTGACCTTTTTTTTATATTTGGAAACATCAAATAAAAATAGAAATAAATGATCTTTGTGTGTGTATGTGTGTTTTTTAAAATAAACAATAGATTTGCAAACAGTCAACTTCTGAAAGTTAAGGTACATGCTTTTGATTTTGAAATGTATATTTAAAGTGGATATCCAGGGGGAAACCTATACCTTTCAGTGCAGAATGCATTGCTTCCTCAACCATGGGTTTATGCTGTGTTCAAATATTCAACCTAACCACATTCACACTCCAAACTTGCATGGCATTCTGCCGTAACAACTTTACTCTTTCTCATCGATGGTCATAATGCATTATCTTTTTGGTGGCTGGCTGGTATGGGGATCAGAACATTATCTCTTACAAGCGGTACATTTGTACACTTTATGGTCCTGGTAGAATTACTGGGTTAAAAGAAACTGTCCACTACGAAGGTGTTGTCAGTACTCTCCTGATAACTATTTTCCGTCTTATTTTTGCCAATCTAATGGTGTACCATCTTGATTGTCTGATTTATTGCTATCTCCCCCCCCCCCCCCGCCCAGGGTTGTGTTAAAATATTTTAATGATCAAGAGCTCTTATCCTAGATTTCCTTTATTCTAATATGTTGCAGAAACTTCCTGCACTACTATCATTGTAATTATTGCAGCTCTGTTTGAAAGGGTAACTGTCTAGGCACACACACACATCCATTAGGTTTCCCGAAACATACTGTTTACCCAAGACCAACTTTAAAATCATCATGTAGAAGTTACTCAAATGTCGTTTCATTTTTGATTAGGATAGTTAAGTTGGAGGAAAACAGAAGCTTGGCACTTCCAATGAAGTCTTCACATTAGAGTTAAGTTCTCTATCGGTCTCTTTAAGCAGAATTTTGTAGACAATCACATAGGACTAAACATCAGTTTTTTAAAAGTATTTTTAATGAATTGGTTATACCTACAATGTTGCTCTGTAGTTGTCTCAAATGAAGTTTCCAACCATTTCATGAATTCTTAGTGTTTACCAACAGCTGCACAATAACCAACATCTGCTTTATGCCTAGCATTGGTGGTAACAGCACAGAACAAGTTTCTGCCCTCAGGGAGCTTATATTCTAGTGGGGTAGAGATAAGTGACTTGTCTTAAGTGTTTATTTTTACATCAGAAGTTCCTAACATCTTTCAAGGTTTTACAGTTTTTTATATACTGACTTACAACATCTCCAAAAGCAATAAAATTTTATTTTAAAATATCCCCCGCCGAATACTTAGCAACATTTTACATGGAGCTGTAGAGCATAAATCAGATGATTGAAAAGTAATCTCATCCCTGGTGCTACTTTCTCACTGCTTTAATACCTTCCTGACTAGTGCCATTGGCTAAATTCTGGCAGTAATATGAGAGTCCCTATGGCCTGCATTAGCAAGACACAGCAAAGATGCAAATACTCAAAGGTTCTCTGTCTTTTTACCAGGAACTAATCTTCAATTCCTCTACTTTAATGTGAGTTCAGCGAATTACAATTCTGAAAGTTACTTAAGTCTTATGCATTTGTAACTCCTGACAAACATCTCTGTAGATTACCACCCTCCTGTCCTCATGTTTCCTGGTGCTTATCAAACGGTGTCAGACATTAATAGAAACATAAATCTTCCTGCTCTTCTCAAATTCATTCCTTAATCAAATTAGTGAAATACTTTATTTTAGCCACACTTATTTTGCCATCAGTGTGTATCAACTTTTTTAAGAATAAACATGCCTTTTGACCAGGTAATTATACTAGGAATTCAACTTATCTACAGGAATGCGTAGATAAGGAATGTGTAGATAAGGAATGTGTACAAAGATTTATGTACCAAGATAAGGCACTAGAATGATAAGCCATGGAAATAAAATGCCCAGCAGCAAGGGGGTAAATGGTTAACTTGTAATACATCCATATAAGGGTGTATTATGCAGATACTAAAAATGATCTTCAGGTAAGCATCTGGGTGTGTAAACTAATACAGCCTTATGGAGAGCAATTGAGTAGTGCCTGTCATATTTAACCCTGTCACCCGACAGTTCCACTTCTGGGAATCTAGGCACCAGAAATATTTGGACAAGATTCACAACCAGAATATGGTCAGACAGGCGTTGCAGAATTTTTGAAACTGGCATCAATTTAATGTACAAATGGGATTAAATTATGGCAATCTATTTTAATAGATACTGTGCAGTTACCAGAGATGCGCTCCCACAGGGAGAGGTCTTTTCAGTAATGCTTATTGAAAAAGGCAGAATACTATATATTATCTGTTTCATGCACATATTTGCATACACTGAAAAAGCTTAAAGTTAAGGGTCACTTTTTAAAAATTAGCTTGCACAGATCTGATTTTCTTTAAAAGCCTCTATGGTTTTAAAAATGCTTTAAGAAATTATCTATGTAAAAATGTTCAATAATGTCATGAAAAAAATTGGTATTGATAAATGCTTAATCTGAACATAATTTATCAAAATATGTATATATTAACAAAAGGAAAACTATCACAAAACTTTAATCTTCATCTAAACAGTCATGTGTCACTTTAAAAGGTACGGAGGAGACACATTTGGTTCTAACCCAAGCAACCAGTGATCACACTGCCAGGGACGGGGGGGCAGGCAAACTAGTCAACTGGCCAAACCCAGCCTACTGCCTGTTTTTGTCAAGCCCACAAGCTTAGAATGTTTTTTACTTTTTAGGTGGTTGGGGAAAAAGTACTTTTTGACAAGTGAAAATCAGAGGACAGCATGCCCATGTTTACAAATTGTCTATGGATGCTTTCTCACTACAATAGCAGTAGTTGAGACAGATCCATGGCCTGCAAATCCCGAAATATTTACTGTTTTTGAAGAGGAAAAACACGAACTGCAGGAATTCGCCTACTCCTTTGGTTACTCACAGTCCTAACGCTTTCTGCCAGTACTTAGGAAACAGCACCAAGTTCAAATCTAGTGCAACCAGCCCATCATGTCTAAGCTGCTTTTGCCAGGTCTGAGTAAGTCTTTAGTCTACTCTTGAATTTAAGCCAGAAAACTGTAAATTTATTAGGTTATAATGAAACTTACAAACTATTGAGATTTACTAATCTACATCATGGGATTACTTCAAAAGCAGTCATGTGGTACATGAGAATGGATCAGGGGTATGTAAAAAAGGAAATATGCTATTCTAGACGGTAGGTGCATAAGGTTATTAATCTTGTAATTTCTAAAATGTTTTAATAGATATAAATGATTGACATGGGAGAAATGTTAAATCTCCTTAATGAGCACCATTAAAATGTGCTTTACAAGACAATAAGATTTCAGCTGATGTTCTGAGACAATAAAGTCTAAATGTTCAGGCAGTTCTATATGCTTCTATAATCCATCAGAAACTGAAAAAAATTACATAATTTAGTAGGAGCTTGCCTTGGTATCAAACCTACATTCACACACTTAAAAATGCCACACCAACAAGCACTCATGAAATGAGATCAGATCAAAGGTGGCAAAGATAAAGTTGGGGGGAGGAGGCAGGACTCAACTCTTTGAGTTCCACATTTAGGAAAACTTTTACTTCAGTTCCCAGTGTGGCAGCCAGTGAGAACTTGCTCAATTTGTACTATAAACCAATAGCAAAGCCAACTCTTGGAACAAATCCAATTCCCAACTTCAATGATAAAATGTAAGTGAATGCAGGGGTGAGTGTATAGTGAAGAAAATAAAGTATCACCAGCCCAGGTGGTGGATTATAGATTTTTATTATTTATACTTTCAAATTATTACATTCAACATGTTTTGCTTTTGTGTTTATTGTCATTTGAAATATAAAACCTGATATAATTCCTTAAGATAGGCAGCATGCTAAATAGCTAAACGAAATGTTGCCCCCAGTCCAAAAGTACATTATTCCAATGAAATATTACATTTTTCGTAACAGATAGATGAATTAGGTGCCCTATGATCATGACATTATCTTTTTTGGGGGGATTGGGAGCCAGCTTTTCTAGATAAGGTTGTATTTTAAACCTCTGCTACTGCAACTAACAAAAATTGATGTGGCTAGAGTAGCCAAAAAAGATTCCTGAAACATCAAATAGAAAAATAAAGCCAATTCTATTGTTCCTATGACACCATTTATTTCCATTTAGCTAACTGTATTTTAATGTCGTAGGACACCAAATTACCTTCCTCATTTTCCTTAAAACACTGCTAAACCATAGCACCAGTGGCTTTTATATATTGATTTGTATTTAATCTTATTTTTAAATGGTACTTTTGAAATTGTTTTACAAGTACATTCTCAGTCTAGGGCAAAGTTTAATAAGTTCCATATACTTCAGATCAAGATCTTATTAGGCAGCCTCTGAGAAGACCAAGGCTAATTAGTGCGGAAGCAAATCACAGCAAACTAGACTACAACAAATCAAATACAAAACATAAAGTTTGACAACACCTCAAGATTTCAAAAAAGCCTCTGAGCAGAGTTGATTTTCAAGAAGCCACTTATCCATATGTTCAGATTCTTTTCTTCTCTCCCAGGGCTTTGCACTTGCTCTGTTCATGTGACTTGAATCCAGAAGAGCAGCCTCTCCAAGTACATGAAACTTATCCATGACAGAATTGCAACTATTTGTATGTGTCCTCCTCCCCCATTAGAGTATAAGGACCCCAAGGGAAAGCCCCATGCCATTCATTCACCTAATCATCCCCAACAAGTAGTAGGCACACATTAAACATTTTTATTTGTAGAGTAAATGAACTGTTTCCTTTAGCTCGATGGCTACAAAGTCAAAAGGCTTACAAGGGAACAGAACTATATAAAGGAGCAGGTGGGCTGGGAGGGGACTTCAGCCAACTGGAGAGTGACTAAGTAAGAGGCATGCTCTTCCTAGGGTAGCTGCTACTCAGCTCCTCCCAGTAGGTGCCATGCACAAAGGTGGGTCAGGTCCACAACTGCCAGATCTTCATACCATCCAAAAGTCACCAGAATTCTGGATTTTCACGTGAATCTCCCAAATTTTTTAAATGTTTGCATCAAATTTGAAATATTTTAATCAACCATACTGTGTGGTCAAAGGGAAGCAGGCCCGCAGACCAGAGGTAGCTGCCAGTTTTCAACCTTGGCCTTGGCCTCTCCCAGAGGCAAGAAAGCTCAGTCAACACACTGGCAAGTTGTTCCATCCCACTGGTTGAGAAAGCAAGTCTTATCAAAATTATGGGAACTCTTATCAAAACCACAAAGGAAAAAAATGTGATGCCATGAAATTAGGAATTCATATATTTGAGATGAAGTAACTTATTCCACTTCTATAATTCTATGACTCACAAATTCAACAGTCAACAGAATCCTACATTAAATTTCTGTAGTGCAATAGACTTAAATCTGGAATTTCATGATTTGTAAATCACTATGTAACACTAACTATAACCATAAGCAGTGTTTCCTGCAGTAAATAATGCTGACTTCTATTTAACTGCTTCAAGTATTGTGGAGTTCATTTTTTTAGAGTGGGATTTTGTTTCATCAGCTATAGTCAAAGATGCCCTCTAAACAGCCAAAGAATTGTTATGACAACTACTGTTAATAGTTTTAAAATTTATAATATTAGGGTTATTAACAATTTTATTTTGAATTAAACTAACATTTGTTATCAAGCAATGCATTTACTTGGAAGGATACCAGTTACCAGTCATCAAAAGCTTTTGTATGTTGAAAATGTAATTTTAATAGATTATTCTTCATCTTACATAGGAGCACAATAAAATACACCACGTTCTGAAGAAACTCCAGAAGTTACGAGAATAAGAGTGAGGAAAATTCAGGTGGGCTACAATATCCATTACCTTAAACTGCAAGAGACACAGATTCCAACCCAAAGGTTAACAGTTACATATTTTTGACTGGCTACATTTATGACTTAAAAATAACAAGAGTCAGGAAAGCTGTGGAGAGATGTGGGAAACAGTTTTGTGAGGACAGGAACTCTGTCAATGAAGAAAAACGTTACTGAATACCAAATTAAAAAATAAAGGGAGGTCTCATCGCAAATACTAGGGGGAAGAAAGCAAAAATCATTAACTGGGTGAGGATTTGATGCTCCTGATGACACTTATGCAAGCTGGCTGCTTGAGATTTGGTCAACAGGTCTATGAGGAAGACTCACAAATGCATCAGCAAACCCCAAATGATTATCAGATCAGTGACAACACACACCAGTGGTTACACATGAAGTTTTCAGACAAGAACCAAGAAAAAGGTCATAACCCAAATTTGAGGCAAAAATGTGGCACAACGTGAAGTCCTACACATCAGTCAAAACTGCTTTTTTTTGCTGACTGTCCTGTACAATAATTTTCAAACATTGTGGCAACAATGATCATCTAACTAATCAGACAACACAAACAATTTCAAATTTCTAGGAGGTAAAAAAAAAAAAAAAAAAAAAAAGGTCATCAGATACTGATGTTTTATGCATGCTCAGGGGCAGTTTATAAATACTCCATTCAGTAATATCTTAACACAAATTTCATCAGTGAAAAGAAACTGGCAAAATCCACCTCTTGCAATTCCATTTGTCAGATGGTGAAGACCAACACAGAATGATCCAGAGTTTTAATTTTTAAATACGATTGTCATATTGGGAAATGAAATAAACACAGTAAAATAAACTGTACAAAAGGCAAAGTAGAATAACAAAAAAATATTTTACTAAAACATAGATTTACAGAAGTTTCCAGACAAGCCATACAAAATGGTCACAAGCTTTTTTGAAGGGGGGAATCTACACTTGACAGCAAAGTCACAATGTTATTAGTGAGGGCTGTGATGTTTGTTTAATATTCCCATTTTGGTTCAAACAATCAAGCTTGTCCACCTACAGCATCTAAATAAAGTTAGACTTGGCTAGAGAGCATATTCTAAAGAACTGGTTAGCTGCTTTTAACCAATGCAATTAGATCACCATAAAAAAGGGGGAAAGGAAACATAAAATTAAAATAAAACTACCTCCCCCCTCAAAACAATAAAATAAAATAAAAACACCCACACCCCTGCAGCTAACCTTAACAACTACCTTCATTCACAGTGCTTTATACTTAAACCATGATGGGGGAAATGAATAAAAGCAGAGAGTGGCAACTGCTTTTAAACGTTTTCACAACAATCCAGATGATACTTCTAGCCTCTGCTCATGCTTTACAATAGTGAATCAGGACAAGACATAGATTTGCTAATGTGCATTTAATCACCAAAGGACTGAAGATGTCTGGGCTTTTATTCTGTAATGTTTCTAAGACTGTGTCCATTAAATGCAAACAAAAAAGGAAGAAGTCTTGGCAGAACAGGAGAAGTGATGCACACTTGATCAGATCGATTTAAATATTATTCATGGCATATAGCCTAGTCCATGCTCTAGCTGTAGACAAAACAAACATGCAGTTATTATTTTACTTAGTTCAATATGTTACTTTCCAAACTCTATGAACAGCAAACAAATACTATTAAGTTAATTATGGGAATGTACTATAATTTCTTAAATTTATGCCATTTCCTATAAACTGGATCAGGGCCTAAAAGATTTTCTATATGTCTAATTACCAAAATACTGCAATAAAATTTAGAAGTTCTACAAAATTCAAAAGGATGAAAAGAGTTCATTTCTATATGATATATATAATTCTCCCCACTAATTTTGTTAAAATCTGTAGCAGGAAGAAGCCTGTTGATTCCAAACTCTAGCCATAAACTACTGTATACTATAATCAAATGGATTACAAAAACAGCTCAAAATATCTTTAAATATTGCTATATGAATGACAGACACTCAGTAGTTGTTAAATTAGATGTAGTTATAAAAGAATGCAAGAAGATCTCTCAATTATAGGTTGTCTTTAAATTTGCGGGTCCCACAGCAGGCCATAAGATGGAGTTTAAACATCTTTTAAGAGGCATTTACATACTATAAGCAGGGTCTAATTTATTTTAATGCACTTTTTTCCTTTTCTTTTTCTTGCAAAGAGTTTTAAAAATTTTTTTAATGGTAGTACAAATTTGTTTTCAAAAGTACAAGAGGTGTGAAGGAGAATGAATATGAAATACCTGTTTCTATGGCTTGGGCTTCGTTGGTCTTCCACTGCTCCGCTACATCATTTGCTAATGGATCATCTGGATTGGGAGCACTTAACAAAGCCTGGATCGATAGCAGAACTGTGCGGATCTGCAGTGCTGGGGACCATTTATCTATGAAGGCAACAGGCCCAGAATGATAAAGCATGACAAAACAGGACCAGAACTGCTGCACTTCCCTCCCACAAACCACTGTGGTCTTAATATAAGGCAGGACTGCGATGTTTACATTCTAAATATGCAATGCTTAAGAGAAAAAGAAGAAATTTTTTAAACAGCATATGATGATAAAGATAACACTTACCTTTCAAAATATCTAAACATATTCTTCCCAACTTGTCTACATTAGGATGATAAATTTTGGTCATGAAACGTACTTTAGGGGCTGCCATAGGGTATTCTTCTGGAAGGAATAGTTCAAGTTTAAAAGTCCCTCCCTCAAAGGGTGAATCCTGGGGGCCAGCAATGACCACATGGAAATAACGGGCGTTGCTCTCATCTGGTTCTGCCTTAATGCCAGGAACTGGTTCTGCCAGCAAACGCTGGGTTTCCTACAACAGAAAAATAAACACATTTGTGAAACAAATGTCATTTCACTAGACACCAGAATTAAAATTAGAAAGTTTACCTCCTGGAACTAGACATAAAAGAACCTGTCCAACCTCCTAGTGGGTTTTTGTTTAGCTTTTACAAAATGCAAAATTCAAAGAAAAGACCGTTTAAATAATTACAATGAGCTGAATGCAACTGCAAGAAAATACTGAGGACTTATCATACATTCTAGCTACAAATGTTTACAAATAAATGTGTGTTGATAATAACATTAGGTTAATGAAACTGATTTTATTTTTATTTTTATCTATCTATCTATATATTTATATCTTTTTTTTTAAAGGATGACTGGTAAGGGGATCTTAACCCTTGACTTGGTGTTGTCAGCACCATGCTCTCCCAAGTGAGCCACGGGCTGGCCCTGAAACTGATTTTAAGCTCAAGTAAAATAAAATAACACTAGGATTACCACACTGGTAAAGTAACTTGATCTAAATGCTACCAAAACTAAGCTGCTTAAAAGGTAAAATTAAGTTTTTGAAGCCACTGAAAATCTTCCCTCTGAAAAATATAATGGAATAAAGAAGGTCGATAAGAACAAGCCTAGGAACCCTGAACAGGGATAGATAGAGAAATGTACACAACCATGCTGATTAGTCTAAAGCTGATGATTAACCTCAAAGGGACCCTCAATGCTCCCTAACAATCATACCATTAGTTGTCTTTTCCATCATTCTCCATGTCTCCTAAGTAACTATCAACTTCTCCATCTTCATTCTCACTTTTGGCCTATGCCCTGCTTCCTATTTCATAAGAAAACAGAAACTTCCATAAGTGCTCATTGTAGCATTTGTACACCTCCCTGCATCTGTGCCCATATGTTCTGCCTTCTCTCCTGTTACTACTGATGAAATGTCATACTCTTGGCTACGGCCAACCTTTCCTCTTGAGCACTACATTTTATCTCCTTCTCACATACTCAAGGACACTGCTCCAGCATCTGTTCTCCTGAATCATCAGTCCTCCCGCTTCATTGGATCTTTTCCAAAACTATACAAACTTACTGTGATTCCTCCCAATAAGGGGAGAAAATGACTTTGGTCCCCCACCCCACAACCAGCTAATGCCCAGTTGCTTTGCTCCTCTTTGAAAGTGACCTATAATTGCTCATCTCCAATTTCTCTCCTCCCCTCCTATCTTGAACACCTTCTCCAATCCAGCTGTAGCTACTACCTGCTTGCTGAGGTCAATTGTCCGGTGCTTAATCTTCATCTTACTCGACATGAATGCAACATCTTATCCAGCTTGGCTGCCCTCCTCTTTGCAAGGCTTCATCCACTATACCTATCACCACACTTTCCTCTCTTACCACTTGTTGAGTAGTCATTTCCTTTGGAACCTTGTTGGTTCCTCTCTATCTCCCCAACATCCCAACACCGAAGTACATCAGCGCTCTCTCTGTTCTAGGGCTTGTTCTCTGTCTACACATTGCCTTAGTGATCTCATGTAATTTAAATTTAAATTCTAATGAATTTAAATACTACATACACTCTGTATACAAAGAAGCCTCCCCTAATTCATATCCAGCCTAGACCTCTCTCCTGATCATGACTCTTCTATCCATAACTGCCTGCCTGACATCCCCTCTTGAATGTCTAATAAAAATCCCAAACTCAACATGACCAAAATTGAACTTCTCACCTTCTCCATCCCCAACCTGCTCCTGGCCAAGGTCATCCTTCCAACTGATCCACCTTTTCCTTCATGTGCCACACATCTAACCTGATCAGCAAATTGTTTTGAAAAACTTAAATCTACCCATGACTGGACTGCTTCCACCACTCCACTGCTACAACTCTGACCCAAGCCACCACTAGCTCTCACCTGACATACTGCAATGGCCTCCTAACTTGTTCTCCTGCTTCTGACCTTGCTACCCGCTCCCCTCTGGGTCTGTTTTTCACAAACCTTTTAAAAAGTCAAAGTCCTTATAACGTACCCCAGTTAGAGGCTCTATATGATCCCCTCCCTCTGCCTACTTCTCTAACTCATCTTCAGCTATTCTCCCCCATCCCAACCCACCCCCATTCTAGCCAATTTGGCTTGCACATAGTTCTTCAACCCTGCAAGGCATACTCTCACCTCAAGGGCTTTGCACTTGCTCTTTTTCCCCCAAATTTCTATGTGGCTTGCTCCCTCAAGCTATTAAGATCTTCATTCAAACACGTTTTCTCAGTGAAGCCTCCACAGCTGAAACTGCAAACCCCATTCCACCCTACCCCACACACTCCCCTATCCCCACTCCCCTACTTTAGCTCCACAGCACTACTAACATACTACACATCTCACTTATTTTGTTCCGAATGAAAGCTCCATAAGAGGATGGATTTGAGTCTGTTTTTTTACTGCTGTATCCTCAGCATTTGCAATACTGCCTGGCACCACAGATGTTCCATAAATACTTGTTGGGCTGGCCAGTGAGCTCCGTTGGTTAGAGCATGGTGAAGGTCAAGGGTTTAGATCCCCTTTCCAGCCAACCACCATAAATAAATTAAACAAACAAACAAATAAATAAATAAGAATATTGAATTATGAGAGGAAAACAAAAAGATCCATTCAGGTGTGGGAAGAAACAGTCTAACTTTTACTTACATTTGTTTTTAACCAGTAAAATGTTAACATTTAACATATAAACTGACAACAGCAGGTAAAATTTATATATTAGTAATACATTTCCAACATTTTGAATAGGCATGTGTTGTAAAAAAGTTCAGAATGCTGCTATATCTAAGCTTTTAAGTACTGAAAACGATGAATGGGAATATTTTATTTACACTCCCTTCACTTAAGAAAAATTATATACCGTACACTGTTTCATTCTACAACCTACAGTGCGTATACTAAAAAAAAGATTTCTCAGCACAGTCATGCACTGAAATAGTCATTATAAGATGTAGCTACAAATCAAATCCTTTCCCAAATGTGTTAAACCACTTAACACATTTAGTACTTTAATTCAAGACTAGTTTTTTGTTTTGTTTTGTTTTAATCATGGTAACGCAAGGGCAAGGGAGAAACTGAAATGCTGTGGACCACTTTCAGCAAAATGTTCTTTAGGCTCATAGTAAAACATTTTTAGAGCATGGTCTTCATAAGTAAGAAGTAAAGATATTAAGGATGAACAATAGGAGTAGAAGAATGAGAAAAGAGCTGGATGGCAAAATTCCTTGAATTTTGATCTCTCCTCACCTCTATCTTTCTTTTTGTTTTATCCCAGGTCCTAATATTTTTAGAAAACCATAAAGAGGAAGACTTCTCCTCACCTCTATCTTTCTTTTTGTTTTATCCCAGGTCCTAATATTTTTAGAAAGCCATAAAGAGGAAGACTGGGGGAAAAAAAGAGAGTGCCAGGGTCCAGGAGTCCCAAACCGCCACTCCCTGGTTACACAGAGTAGTAGTAGCTCTATTTAAAGCTATGAAAAGCCCAGAAGGGCCTCCAACAGCATACCCCAAAATAGCTTCAAAATCACTCTGCAGAGATAGATATAGCACTCATTTTCTCATCTTCAGTTCACCCTCAAAATCAGATATTCTTTCTAAAGAATGTACATATTACACACATCACGTGAACTGATGAATCATAAAATTTAATTGGAACAAATTTTAGAATATGCTTTTAGTGTGGAAAACATTTTAAAATAGTTTTTACAGGCTCTCAAGTTCTAATAGATTTTGACACAATGAACAGATGCAATAATTATTTGACTAACTGTTGATTTCCCAAACAAACCCACAGCATAACTTGTGGGAGGTAAAAAAATAAAATCCAAATCAAATGGAGCAAGTCTCAGATGCTAGCATCTGAAAAAGTCTTACCCACAGAAATTGTCAACTTTTTTCCCTAAAAAGGCAAAAACTGAGTAGGAAATAAAATCCTTCCTGCTACTATTCAACACATGGTTAACTGTAAAATATCTTCCAGTCATACTATTTTTTGGTAGAAAAACAGTGAAGTGCAGTATTATTTAAGTCAAGAAGTAAAGGACTCAAATTCCTACTGCTTCACTTCTTTAACTATGTTTTTGAGCAAGTAATTCACATTGCTCTGAGTCTCAGCTTTCTCATCTATATAGTTATTAACATTACCTCTCATGCAGAGTTACTATGACTATCAAACAACACTGAAAAGGACAAATGAGATCACAAAAGAAGGGCACAGCCAAACACAAGCGACTCAGAATGAAATACAGGGTAAATCTCCAAGATTTATTAAATAACAATGTTTGTTTTAAAAGAAAACAGAATAATTCTTAGTTGCATTTTGCAATCCCACTATGTTTAAAAGCAATCCAAAGATCTCAACAGTAAAACTGAACTTAAGGCCGTAACATAGTAGACTATGTTCAGAAAATTAGTTACTAAAAAGTAGAAAATGAAGTACATAAAAGAGCAGGGTGTCAATTTAAACTGCAACAAGATTAAGTCTCAAGGAAGGTATCTCATCTTACAGAATGCTTACAATTCGTGCCACACATACTTTAAAAAGTAATGAAACCCATCAAATTGATCTGATTACCAACAGATCTATTGGGGCTTGAAGAGCAAACCCCAGAATCACACCATGGTAAACTACAACACAATATTCAAGCAATCTCCTTTTTTTTTTTTTTTGGTATATAGGATCCGAACCCGCGGCGGGAGCGTCGCTGCGCTCCCAGCGCCGCACTCTCCCCAGTGCGCCACAGGGTGGGCCCTCAAGTAATCTCTTAACCAAGAATTTTCCCGTTCTTAAATTCAATAATAATCTGTGATCACTTTGAAGCGATGTAAGGTTTCATACGTTCAGTAAGGCAATGATTAAATTATATACACTAAAAAATTTTTAGATAAGTAAACAATATTCTTAGAAGGTGTGTGTGTGTGTGAGAGAGAGAGAGAGAGAGAGAGAGAGAGAGAGAGAGAGAGAGAGAAGTTGGTCCAGTAATTAGGTTTTCTTCATTTAGAATATTCTCTGAAACACAAAATGGCAGTGTATGGACTAATAATACCAATTGTAGATCTTTTAGCTCATCTTGACCAAGAGCTGCTTGATAATTCAATAACTCTACCAATTATCACAAAAATAAGTATTACAAAATTGAGGAATGCCTTAATGATGTCTACTCTGCCTACTCCAACCTCTGTCACTACATCTTTAAGTGATTCTAAAATATTAACAAACAGGCTTTTTTAGATTACTAATAACACAAATGTCAATTCTTCACTATTTAAGGGAATCTGCAAGTTCACCTTCTATATTTAAGGGGATGTTTTAAAATGTTACCGCCGATGGATATTTTTGAATACATGCCCCGAACTTCACTTTATCCATGGCCCTCTGAATTTTACTGCATGATTTTGCATAACATGGTGATTTTTAAGAATGCATATGTCTTATTACATATCTCCTAATATAATAAAACTGTCTAGCTGAGATTAGAAACAGAACCAAAATTGTGCTCAATTTCCTCACTACACTACTTGCTTACAAATCATAAGGCCAGTTGGAGGTACCCCAAGATAAAAATGGCCAATGTGTACTTTTCTGTACAGCAGTGCTGTCCAACAGAAATATAATGCAGGCCACAAATGTAATTTAAAGTTTTCTAGCAGCCATATTAAAAAGTAAAAACAGGTAAAATTAATTTTAATATTTAACCCAATATATTAATCAATTATACTATTAATTGATTAAATTATTGATGCACTTTACATTCTTTTTCACACTAAGTCTTCAATGTCCAGTGTGTAATTTACACTTATAGCCCATATCAATTCATACCAGCCACATTTCAACTGCTCAATAGCCACATGGGGCTAGTAGCTACTATAAAGGACAGTGAAATATGAGACAATCAGGTTATAGTAATGTTACTACTTAATCATTACGAATAACTTATTTCATATAGTGGATAAAATTTTGTAGCTTTAAAGCTTCACTACTCTCCCCTCAGAAAATGCTATATACAGTAATGTCAGGACATCTGGAAATCACTAATAACAGGAATGAGTAAAAGAGTTACTGTTTGCCACAGTTGCAGGAATGTGTTTGAAAATGATGATTTGTAGCAATTTCAAAAAGCGTTGAATGGCAAAAATTAACTCAAACAAGGCAACTGCATGAAGAAATAAGGGTTAATCATTGAGGAATAATTTTAATTTTTACAGTCCACACTACCCCCTAGTGGCCATAAGATACCATCTACTTATTTCAACACCTTTTCCTTTGCAGATGAAAAAACTGATGCTTATAAAAGTTATATTTTACCCAAGTTCACTGAGTATTTAAAAATTATACGATATGATCACTCCTGCAAAATCAAAACAAAGGTTAGTACCATTCTGAACATGTCCTTGAAAAAGGCCTACCCTGATCTACACTCCAAAAGCAAATAAAGCGTAAAGAGCTTAAGGAAACTGATACAAGCAAACCAAACAAAACTAAGCTAATTTCCATTTCTCTTCTGCTTTCCCTTCCTGTGCCAGTCTTGCTACTAACTGCTTACAATTCCCAGATAGGCTACAGGGGCCATGAGAATTTCTTGAAAATGCTTACCCTAAAATCAGATGAGAATGATTCTCAAGGTACACCTCTCCTTCTTCCTCCTTTTTCCCTCTGCTCCCTCGCACACTTAAACTTCACAATTTCTTAGGTGACAGATTCAGAGAAGGAAAAATGGAAGAAGCTATTTCAAAGGCTCTGGGTACCAGAAGACTAAATCTTATAATATTTTAGACCAAGGTATCCCTTTGTTGAAAAGCTTTATTCCAATCAGGACGATAGGTATAACAGGTACTCTCTATTTCACTTGTAGTAAAAACCAAGAGATGGGGCCAAATGACTTAGGCTAGAAATTTCTAACATACTAATTTTCTCCCTCAAACCAAGACCAGATCAACATTTCTGCTAAGTTTGGTGAAAAGGAACAGAGACTTGGGAAGGCAGAGGGACTTATGAAAAGCTAAATATGAATGACCAGGTTGTTTCTCTGATATGAAATAGTCTGTAAGCCTCTGTCCTATACTTACAGTTTCCTGTAGATTACCACCATTCCTCTTACTATAACTAGCACAATAACTGCGGTTTATTTGTCAGATCCTAAACTACTTGAAGATGGGAACCCCAGTTAGTAAATGATGGTAAGTGCTAAATAAATGTTTGTTCAGTGAATAAACACCTGCATGCTTAAGTATTACACAGAGCCGATGGGAGCAATTACTATACCTGCTGTGTTACTTGGTAACTTCCACCTCAAGAATAGCATTTAAAGATTATTACAATCACTGAAAACAGACAAAAAAATTTGAAAAAATCCTAACAAACTGTCCCTGGAAGAAGAACCATCTAGCTGAATTCCTCGATTTCCTTGTCTGCTAACTCCCAATTCTTTTGCCCCACTAAACATATCAAGTTGTACTGTAGTCTTTGTTTATCCCCCCCACCACCTCCCCACTAATCTGTAAACTCCATAAGAGTAGGGACTACATGCGTTATCAAACATTTGCTCGCAGATATGCGGAGAGCCAATAAAAGCTCCAGCAACAATAAAAGCTAACTGCCAAATACTGACTTAAGTGCTCTATCTGCACTAACTCATTTAATCTTCATACTCATTTTACAAATGAAGAAAATGAGAAACTAAGAGTAACCAATTACCGTATAACCAAAGCCAGCAAATGGCAGAGCCAAGACTTAAATCCAGGCTGTTGGGCTCTACTCAGTTTGGCTTCAGAGCCTGTTTCTTAATCTCAATAGTGTATGTTAAAAACAATTAACTATACGAGCAGTAAATGCCAAATGTTTGGCAGGGACAGTAAACAGCACAGGAGTTAAGGAAGAGCTATTTTCAGCCCTTTATAATCATGAAGAAGTGCTTCAGAAAGAGGTAAATTTAAGCCAAAATGTCACTTTTTTTCCTTTTTTCTTTTTGGACTGGCAACAGAAAAAGTATACGATCTTATTAAGATAAATGAAGTAGAAAAAATGTTAAAACTGGTATATGCAATTTTTTTTTTTTTTTTTTTTTTTAAAAAGATGACCGGTAAGGGGATCTTAACCCTTGACTTGGTGTTGTCAGCACCACGCTCTCCCAAGGGAGCTAACCAGCCATCCCTATATAGGGATCCGAAACCATGGTCTTGGTGTTATCAGCACCACACTCTCCTGAGTGAGGCACGGGCCAGCCCCAGTATATGTAATTTTTTGACCTGGAATTATCCATTACATAGTAAACCATTTTGCCCATCTTTGATATTGCATGAAACTATTATGCTGTAAAATGTTCTTGTGACTCTGAAATATGAATTTACTAACAAATGTTTACTAATTGCTTATTTTGTACGTGGCACTGCAGTATCAACTAATTCAAAGTAAGAGGAAAACAGGGTTCCTTGCCCCCGCCACCCAGGAGTTTATTTCAGTGTGAGTATAAGGTATATGTAAAATTAGTCTTTATAAGATGCATTTTAGAATTGGTTTGTTAAGGTCTTAGAGAAGGTACAGGAGGTGTGAGTTGGGACACTACATAAACAGCAGGACTGGATCAGGGACCTATTATGTTCTTGCCTTTTCTAGAGACATTTAAAAAGTTTTCCAGAAAGATAATTTTAAATTAAAGACTTAAAATCTCCATCTTTTTTTCTTTGTTTTTTTGAAAAATTTCCAAATATTGGCATCACAGCTCAAGATGATATCAACTATTCCTTCATAAAACACTCATGAAATTCTTGGTGGTAAAAATGTCCTTTGAATGCCCAGGATTATAATAGTAGACCCATGGCAGCTAAGCTTCTCCATTTTCTCTAGTTCCTAATTTCATGGATGATGTAACGCTTCATTGCCCAAACTTTCTTTAGAACTAGCTCAAATATTAAAAATAAGACTTTTGTGATTAGAATATGTAACTGTCTGTCTCAATGAACTCTGTGTCTCAGGAATGATTTGACAATGATGTCTCAGGACCCTGAATGAAAAGAGAAGACCTAGCTTAGTAACACTTTATTGGAATTGCTGTGTGCCATGTCTTTAAGGCATTATTAAAAAACCCACTGCATATTGTAGATTCTGAGTGTAGATAACTTAATAGCTGGGGTAGGAGATGATCTTCTGTACTCATCCTAAATGACAACTAGGAAAATTTTTTAAAAGCCTACTTCAGCATAGTAAACAGTGGAATCTTGAGTGATACATTAGCAAAAACCAGTGAACTTGTACTTTTTTTAAAAAAAAAATCTGCTTTTAAATTAGAAATGATCTAAATTGTGGGGGGTTTGGGGGGGTATCTTTTCTTTCTTAAAATTTTAACTGTTTAAGTTGACAATTCATTTTAAGGTCCTTACGTGTAATTATAACCATTTGTCTATGTCTACTATTAAACGATGGTAAAAATTCCCCTATTCATTCATATATTACTTTTTCCCTTCCTCTCCTTAGTATACAATGTTGGAGTTGGGAGCTTACGAAGAATGTGAAAACTTGAAATAACTGTTGTAGGAAAGAGAAAAACTTATCTATGGTCACCTAAATGGACCACCTGGCAGCATTAAGGCAAAGTTAGGATTGTAGAAGGCATTCCTCATTCCTTTCGGCCCTCTCATAGCTAACACACCCTTGCCTGGGAATCAGCACCCTCGCCCCCCAACACCTTTATGGATTCCCGTCTCCCTCAATAGAGGTGAAATCTTATTTCCTAATTCTCTTGCAACCAAGAATGTGATCCAGGCTCAGTTAAAACCTGTAAATCAGAAGCTAAGATAAGAAAGGATCTATTCTGGAGAGAATAGCAAAGAACCATGGCATCTTTCAACTCTGAGGGGAAAAAGAGAGTTATATTTAATGTTACCTATCTTGTGGGATTAATACACAGACAGCAAATAATTTTTCCACACTCTAGAAAGACGTTCATTCTTTTTCTGTTTACGGTAAAGCAGCACCTTTGTAAAATCAGAAAACAGTAATCAATATCACTATATAAGGCTCAGTATTATGTTAGGCTCTGTTTTTTGCACTCTAATTCTCCCAAACACCCTAGAACAAGTTCATTATATTAAGCAGATAAACAGAGAGGTCAAGTGAGATTGTCCAAGCTAACATTTGGCAGAGCTAGAAGTCAAACCCAGAGAGTCTAGCCTCAGATTCTGTGGTTCCTACCATACCTAACCACACATCTCCACATTCCTTAGATCAGCATTTTGCTCTAGAGAATTAGGAAGTAAGGCTAAGCCATCTGAGCCATAAAACATTATTTCAGCCACAAAAAGCAGCAGGTCCACCATCTTGAAAGTCAAGTGTCAATTAAGAAGTAAGCAATTGACTAAATGCTATTAAATACTGTTGGAAAGTAGGGGTGCACTTTCTGTAGAAAGCCATCCCTTACACACTTTGTCACCTTTTTCCCTATCTAGATTTGTTGCTAGAGGTCAAGGCCTGGGGCTAATGTTTGCAGCCCCAATACTGAGCACCACAGTGTGTCTCACATTCCTTACTGGTTGAATAAACAGATCAACCACAGAACTACTAAGACGAAACCCACAGAGGAACGAAAATTAACTGGGTAAAGAGAAATTCAAGAACTTCCAAAAATGGTAGGCCTAAGGCTTTAAGGAGTCAGAAATTGGCTATAAATGGCTGGAGTATGCAGAAAAAAAGAACTTTTTAAAACTCCAAACCCAATCTTCACAAACTATTTCACACTTCTGTTCAAAAGCCTTGGCCTTGATACTGTCACTATAGGTCATACACTTAAAAGGACCAAATACTAAGCACCAGAGATAGCAGGTTAAGTTTCCTATGTCCTTCTAGCAGCTTTGATAATCTAATAATCATTTTCTTCAATTTTAATAATGATCATTGCCTCAATACTGAATGGTTGTCATATTAAAGAGTCTGACCTCTACCTAAAAGTTTTTGGAATAATTTGAAATGAAATTTCTCAAGAAACTAAATTTACACAAGTTTAGAGACTTTAATATTTTACAAACTATCAATTTGTGCTGAAAGTTGAATAGTCTGAAGAGATGAAGCTGGAGTAAATAACTCTGCAGATTTTGTATTCTGTGATTTCAGATTATTTTGTCCTGTGCTACTTAAGCTAGAGGAGGAAATGATCCAGACAACTTGGATTTTAATGTAACTGAAATAAGCACAGATTTACATACTGGGGAAGATGTATTATGACAGAACACCCATGTACAATAATATTGGGTCAAATTCATCCTCTTTGTGTGGATAGGTTGAGTCTCTAAAACAACACAATACATTTAAATATGAACACTGAACTCAGTTCTTGCCAACAAAGTAAGCCAGCAATATGAGATTATGTGAAACTGCATCCAATAAAAAATAACAGGCTAAAAACTCATAAAAATTAACCTTAATATAACTGATTTAAATAGTATAAGTAAACAGTGATTTCCTTGAGGAAAGGAATTAGGTGGCTGGGACACGGAGCTGGGAGATATTGTTCAATGAGTACTCTTTTGCTGAATTTTGTAACATGTTGCATGTACCACTTATCCAAAATAAGCAAGAAAATAAAATCATCTAAGAAGTGAATAAACATTTTGAACAACTCTATTTTGAAAGTGACAATGTCTCATTATCATGACAATCCTTAAAATTCACAATTGATAAAGATAAAAAAATGCTAATATTTGTTGAGAAAACTGACTCTCACATACATGTCTGGTGGGACTGTAAGCTGGCCCAACAATTCCACTTCTTGAAATTTATCTTAAGGGAAAAACTGTGGATGTGCTCAAAGGTACACCTCCAGAAATAGTGATCATACCAATGCCTGTAGGAAAAAGATGCTAAGTGTAAGTGTAAGATGTAAGTATAAACAAAAAAATATTCATTCTGTAGAAAGTGAAAGTTCCCTTCAAAATGCTATAATCTTTTAAGTGTTGTATTGCTGTGATGATATGTTCTATATCTTAACTTAGAGGATGGTTTCACAGCTGTATACATTTGTCAAAATTCAAATTGTAAACTTAAAATGGGTGCATATAATTGTATATAAATTATACCTTAATAAAGTTGATTTGAAAGAAAAAAGGTGTTATGTGCATCTTGAGCTCACTGAGGGCAGAAAGTGGGTTTTAATTTGGGGAGAAAAGGCTCTTAACTCACCTGATTACTCATTGGGATTTGGGGACAGGAGCTACACAGTTTGGCCAGGCATCCTTTTAAAAGAATTTGAGCAATAGAGCGATGCAAGAGGAAAGAAATGATGAGAGAAAAAACACTGAGAGCCAATGAGGTGGCTTACTGCCCTTTCCTGCTTTGTGTGTGCTAACCCCAACCCCCTAAATCTTCAATAGAATTACTGAACTTTACAAAATGCTTGCAGTGAGTGGATTCTATTGTGGAAGCTACTGAAAGGGCAAAACAGAAATGACTGGGTTAACAGCACATACAATCACAGAACCACTGACAAAAGGAAATCTCACGACGTTTTACTACAGTCAAACCCTAGGCAGAGCACTGGACTTTCAGAGGCCAGTGAATCAGAAAGCTAAATAAATTTAGCTAGAACTCCAAGGTGAAGGCACTGACACTTGGATTAACCTTTAAAATTGACTTCAATGTTCACATACAGTAGGCTGTTTAATCCTCAGAACCCCTGGAAACATTTCACAGGAATGTGTACAGAAACCTACCAAATGACAGAAGAACGTGAACTAGAAGCCCACTTTAGAGTCAAGGGCTCTTTTCACATTTCACCACAGCTCAAACATGGAATCCTCAGCACCCAGCAGTGCTTTACATCTATGCATCCATGTTTGGTGAACAACAACGAGTTGTAATTGAAAGGTGTGTCAGAGCTAAAAATAGAAAGTATGCTGCTTAATTTGTTCTGACAGTACGTCAAGAAGTGTCCTTGGAGCTGATGCAGAAAAGCATCACCAATGATAGAGGGAAGGGTAAACTCTTGAGGCACCATTTGCCTGTATCCCTTGGCATTTTCTCTCTAATCCTTCTTTCTTCTCTAATATCCTAATTTGAAGGCAGGCAGACCTGTCTTCCTGAGATTTGAGGGCTTGTCCCAATAAAGTGGGGGAAAAGGTCAACTGATTCAGAACAAAGGCATTTCTCTATAGTATATGATGCTTACTTAAAAAAAAAACTGAAAGTCAAACAAGGGGGTAGGGGGAGGAGTCCTTCCCCTATGCTTAATCAAAACAAAAACAAAAACCACCCTATAAAATCTCTAATTCTACAGAACTGAAGTCAAGCCAAGTACTGCCACATCTCAAGGGCTTCTTACCCTTCCTTCCCTATCTATCATGGTCTGGGTCAGGTCAGGCAGTTTTCTACCTTCGAAACCTCTACACTGGGAAGTTAGTGTGTCAGATATAAAGTCAATGTCTCTCATTTACCCTTCTACTTTGATTCTGGAGGTGGGATTCTGCCAGGGGCTCCCTATTAAGCTCTGCAGATAAGGGGGTGGTAAAGAGAAACTGCGAGAGGGAACTTGCCTCTTTTGGGCTTCTCGTGTACTGGAGGTGCCTATGAGCATTACCCAACATTCCTGCAGCACATTAGTCCAATTTGTGGCTTATCCAACACTGAGAGAACCAGGTTATCACCACCCTTCCCCACTAGAAGGCCAGACATGGCATAATTCAGAAGTTACAAAATTCATCTTTTGACTGATAAACAGTATCAGAGGTTATACAGGGCAGGGAGCACAAGGAAAGAAAAATCAATGAAATAATTAAAATAAATGGCCAGCTTGTGAAAAAGCATTATATGGCAGGTTAAGGAGTTTGAACCCAATCCTATACACAATGGAAAGCCACATGATCATATCTGTGTTTTCAGAATAATGTGTCAATGTGGAAAAAGAAAAGTGTGTGTGTGTGTGTGTGTGTGTGTGTGTGTGTGTGTGTGTGTGTGTGTGTGTGTGTGTGTGTGTGTGTGTGTGTGTGTGTGTGTGTGTGTGTGTGTGTGTGTGTGTGTGTGTGTGTGTGTAAGTGGAGACAGGGGGGTGAGTTTTGACATTATTGCAAAAGAATCCCAGAAAGGATAAGAACCCACATACAAAGATAGTTTGGAGGAAGGAGGAGGGGAAAGGATCTCCAGCAACTAGATTAATATTGATATAATTAATAAAGAGAAGGAACACCAGCGTGCTGATGCATGTATGAGAGGAGAGACAGCAAAATGAAAACATTCCATTGTAAAATAAAGTTGATTTAAAAATTTTTAATGTCAGCAAAACAGCTAAGTGGAAATAAAAAGTAGGCAACTGGGGAGACCTGAAACTCAGTGCTAGGTTTTGGAATCTGATCGATGTGGACTGAAGCCAGGTAAGGCTTAAAAACTATCACAGCAGATATGATGCAGGACTTCCTATGAGTTATACTGGAAAACTATACATTTATTTTGGAATACTGCTCTGCTCAGAGCATTTGTATAATTTTTTTGAAAGCGTATAAGAATCAGTTTAAAAGCCAAAAGGGAAAATCAGTTCTAGGATTATATGATCATGGCACCTTCTCACTGTTTTAAACTCTGCCCAACTAGATTACAGAATTAACAAAATTTAAAATAGGAATTAGAAATAATTAAGTTCCGTGGAAAGCGACTCGGCCAGTCAGTCTCTCAATCCCTGAGATAAGAAAAAACCCAAATCTGATTCCTACCTATTATTCATCAGAATTGGCTCAAAAAGTGGAAGTAAGTAAAGGGTTTTGTTTTTTTACAAATGGGAGAAGGTATACCAGGCCTATATGCAGATGGGGATAATCCAGCAGAGAAGGAAAGCTTGATGACAGGGTCCAGAAATCAAATCTGCTCTTTAAAGGTTAAGATTTACTACCACTGAAGACTTAAAATAAAATAAAATAAAATAAAATAACAGCTCACAAGGCCTGAAGGATATTTCTTAAATGTTCTAAAGCAATATAGGCTTCAGATGTGCCTAGTTTTACGGAAGCAAATACAGATTACCTATCTCCTAAGACTTCTGCCTTGCTTCCTTCAGCACTGTCATTTCTTAAAAGTACTTAGAAAAAGCTTGGGCTAAAAAATTTACAAGGGAATGAAGTACTTATACATGCTTGAAAATACTATGCTAAGTGAAAGAAGCCAGACAGAAAAAGCCACATATTATATGATTCCATTTATATGAAACGTGCAAAACAGGCAAATCCATAAAGACAGAAAGTAGGTAAGTGGTTGCCAGGGGCTGGGGTTGGAAAGTGACTGCTAATGGGTACAAGGTTTCTTTTTGGGGTGACAAAAACTTTCTGGAATTAGATAGGGTGATGGCTGCACAATTTTGTGAATGTATTAAAAACCACTAAATTGTACACTTTAAAAGGGTGAGTTTCACGGTATTTGAATTATACTTCAAAAAACTAAATGAAGCATTTAGGTTTTCCTATAATATTCAGTGAGATTTTACCTATGAACTAGAGATTGGAACAGCAAAAAAAACGAATAATTTATCTACTATTTGACTATTTTTAGTATATAACATCTAGTATATTAACTGAGTTTTTAGTAATAAATATGTATTCATGGGCTACACTTCTAAAGTAAAGAAACTTTTCTAATCAAAAGACTACATTTGAAGCTAAATATCCACGGTCCAAGCATACAAGTGCTGACTCATGTTACAGCTTTAGCACTACTCAAAATATCTCCCTAGAGTCTGGTATGTTTAACCTAGAATGACATTCTACCACCCCTACCCCAATTTTTTTCCTACTTTTCCTTCAAACTTCAGTTGAACTGTCACCCTCCAAAAATCTCTTTCCTTAAACCAATCTTGATGTTTCCCCATCCAGCTTGTCACTTCTTTTGTGTTCCCATTGCTGCCTTTGATCTTGTAGAAGGCATTAGCTGTTATGACTTTACTTGTGTCCCCACATTCTACCACTATATGTGTACACGGAAGCCAAGCACCTACAAGACCAGTAAGTTCTGCAGGACACACACTAAAATCATCTGGAAAGCTTAAAACAAAACAAATCCATCGGGACTGGGAACTGTAAAATTTAGAAACACCCCCAGATAATTCTGATGTACAACCATGAACTAATAAGTACTCAGATTTTTATAAAGAGTTCAGAGAAAATATTTTGTAGTCCCTTCCACTCTTATCAATACATCAGAACCCCTGCCAACTAAACTGGGAGAAGATTCTGATAAGAAAAAGGCCAAGTATTCCTTCTCTAATCATAGTCAGTGGCAGGCACCCAAATGGAGCCTGCAGCACTTTTAGTTTAACCCTTATCTGAACCACAATAATAAAGACAGAGTGAACAGGATGCCTAATTTGGAAAAAAAAGTATTACTTAATGTAAGAAACATCAAGCTGTATAGCTCTAAATCACTGTACCTCCAACTGTGAAAATAAATGACTTTTCCTAAAAGCCAAAGCAAGAATTATATGTGCAGGTGTAGGGGGCATTATATTGGAAAAGCACTTTTCCTTCTCTCCAAATGGGAGGAAATTAGGTACAAATAACTTCCCTGAGTTGAAAGTTGAAAACGCAAAACTCAATTTAATATATGCGAGTACAAGGTAATTCTAATCTATATTTAGGCTTACTGAGTAAAAATAAATAAATAAATAAATAAACTGTTTAAAATTAACATTAGAATGGTTATAGTCTAATTTGATGATACCTCAAATATATTTGCTGGCAGGAAATAGCAGGAAAGAGAGGAATAACTCTAGTTATTTGCTAGATAACTCTAGTTATCTGCTCTCTAGTCTCTTCTCACAGGAATCACAAACTTTCCCAAATCCAGGGATCCAGGAGAGCAGGAGAGGAATATGTCACCCAGACCAGAGGCATTCCATCTTAAAGCAAACTATTACTATAACTAAAAAAGGTCTCCCATTTTTGCAAAAAGCCTCTAACTTAAACCACAATAAGGAGACTTCTGATAAAGAAAAACAAGAAAGCTAAGCACTTAAGCCCTGCACTTGAACATGTGTCTACTTCATCTGTCCAAATGATATAATATAAAAATATATGCACCACCAGTCATTATTTAGGGGCAGTATGTTCCAGCGCATTCTATTTGCAGCACCCGCAGTCTACAGAATCAGACTGCCTGAGTTCAAATCACAGCTCTACAAACTACTTAACTCGTCTGTGCAGGTTCCCATATCTATAAAATAGGAATAATACTAATATTCACATCATAGGATTGCTGTTAGAATCAAATAAATTAATGCTGTGTAACATGCTTAGAACAGTGCCTGGGACATGGTGTCAATAAAAGATTTCTATTATTTATATAATAAAAACCATATGACCAATCTCATTTCAAGAACAGTTGTCACACTGCACTCTGGTGAATATGATTCACAGACTAAATCTGAATTTAACAACTCAAAAATCAACAATGCTTTGTTTGCACAATAGTTCTCAATGCCAACTCTCTGAACTTAGCAATTAAATAGGAGTAGTTCTTGATGGGATCCTAAAAATTAAATAAGCCATTATTCATCACACATACTGGATTGCTGGAATATGCCTCGCTCTCTTTCTCATTCTCTCCTTTCAGCTTCATACCTGCTGTTCCATTTGCCCAAAATTCACACTCCTTCCTCATAGCCTGGCCAACTTCTACTCTTGAAGTTTAAAAACACTTCCTCAACAGATATCTTTCCTTCATCCTTAGACTATGGTAAATCCCTTGCATTTCATCTTTCATAACACACCTCACTGTAATTTCTTGTTTCACAACTGTGTTTTCCATTAGACAGGAATGCACATCTTGTTCACCTAGCTTAGTGTTGAAAACATATTATGCATTCAATAAATGTCCAATTAAATGAACTGAAACACATCTTATGAATGGATAATAAAAAGGCAGATAAATCACAATACTATGGAAGATTGAAATTTTGCCTTGGGCTCTTACTAAAGTCACTATGCTCCTGCCTCACAGTAAAATGCTAATCCAATTGTTCTTATGAGTCAAAAAAACACAGCTACTTATGTTCCTGAGTATAAACAATAAAGAAATCTTAGAAAGTTGTCAAGAAACTAAAAAAAAAAAAAAAAAAAAAAAAAACCCACCCATGGTCTCACGACACAAAGATAACATTTGTTACAATTTTTTCTAGTGTTTTTTAACTAAAATGCCTTCAATCCCCATATTTCAAAGACTTTGAAAATACAAACTGCTTTCCCCAAAACTAATCAAACTGACAGGGACATAATGTGATGGCATTGAAAACTAAAGGAGACTGTGAAAATCTGAAGAAGAAATAACCAATTTTTTTAACAAAGCAAAAATAAGTCAACATCAGCTTCTGAAACCAATGTATAAAAAGTACTTTAAATTAGAGCAGAATACTAATTATTCAGAAACATCTAAATTACAGGCCAATTCAGAATTATAAAAAGGTATATACCCAAGTACCTGAATTTCAGAACAGCTACATCCAGGATTTTTTTTTCTTTTCTTTTCTTTTCTTTTTTTTTTGTCTTTTTCGTGACCAGCACTCAGCCATTGAGTGCACCGGCCATTCCTATATGGGATCCGAACCCGCGGCGGGAGCGTCGCGGCTCTCCCGAGTGCGCCACGGGCTCGGCCCTACATCCAGGATTTTAACAAATATACCATAAGCAAAAAAACCAAAAAAAAAAACCCCCAAATCCAATATACAATGCCACCAATGATGTCATGTAGCTCTTGAATAAATGAATAATAAAGAATTCTTTCTGTTGATTCTGAGGGCTCTTAACCAGTAACCCAGTTCTTCCAACTGTGAAATCATGTTTTTGCCATCAGAGACCCTAGGGCCAGTTCTCATTCTCTTGGGCTACAATTATATTCAATCTTAAAGAAAACTATATCAAAAGGTCCAAAAACAAACAAACAAAAAAACAACCCAACTTCACTTGGGATGAACTTTTAAAAGTTAAGATTTTGGCCGGAGTTAGCTGGTTCCCTATTATTTGATCTCTTAATTTGTATATCCACACTTATTCCTTCACACATTGGATTTGCAAAGGAAATTTCAACTCCATAATAAGCAATGGTCCAGATAATTTTTTACACACAAAAGAATAATTCTTATTTCTTGATATAACATTACTACAAATACTATGCCTTTCAGATTTATGTTTTTAAAAAGTATTAGTATGTGATATAAGAGTCAGGCACCTTCATCAGAACTGTAAGGACTACAATCGTAATATCCAGAGCACCTGCTGTATACTGCTGTTCTTATTTTCTGTTTCTGGTATTTATTTCTACAGTGCATATGCATACATAACTCATTATAACAGATTTAAATGTATATTCTGAATCCATACTACTTGAATCTGTAGCATAAGTTATTTTCTTCTTAAATCCCTTTTCACACAGGTAAAGTATCCCACAGGGAGAAAAGAAAAGGTACTGAATTGCAAGTCAGGAATCCTGGTCATCCAACATCTTTGGTCTACAAATTCCTCAACAGAGAAAGAAAAGGATAGAAAAGATGCTCTCTAAAGTGTAAAACTGTGGTTATAATTAGAGTGGTCTCAACAGGTCTAGAAAAACTTCAGCAAAGCAAATGCATAAGATTTCTGATGTTACAGTCACTTAGCATTGTGTATACTCAGGAAGTGCTTGATAATTTGACAAAACTCAATGTTTATTGTGTGGGAGTTGATCAATCTGGACTGAAGGAAGTGCTTGACACAGAGGAGCTTAAAAAATAATACTCAACTGACTGCTATTTTTAACTTACTTTCAATTACACCCACATTTCATAATGAAGGCATTAGACAGTATATTAAACAGTATCCTTATAGCCTGAAAGTTAATCACTATCAAAAGCAGTTCAGGGATTCCTAACATGGAGACCTAGGGAATCCACAAATAAGCCTGGCAAGAACCTGAATCCCCAGGAGTCATATTAAAAAAAAAAAAAAAAAAAAATGTTTTATTTTCCTAGGAGGAAGGTCAGAAAATTCTTAAATGGGACAACAACCAAAAGGACTAAGAATGTCTCTGGTCAAATTTTTACTATACAAGCTTGTTTCCAAAGGTGATTATAATCACAATTTACATCAAGTCCATCTTCATCATGGTACATTTTTCTGTCTCCCCCCACTTCTTTTTCTGTGAGAGACAATCTCAAGTTTGTTTGTTTGTTAGTTTTAAATTAGAAAAAATGATTATTGGCCAAAGATTTTCAGGGGTTAAAAAACAAAGTTTTCTAAATCACTTTTCCTACTAAAAACAATATCTTGTACTACAATACTTATCAAATGAGTAGCTTTTTTTTTTTTTTTTTTTGTCGTTTTTTTCGTGACCGGCACTCAGCCAGTGAGTGCACCGGTCATTCCTATATAGGATCCGAACCCGCGGCGGGAGCGTCGCCGCGCTCCCAGCGCAGCACTCTACCAAGTGCGCCACGGGCTCGGCCCCAAATGAGTAGCTTTTAAATAGTAACAGGAAAAAAATCTGTATTTTAAAACTCATAGCTATGAAAAAGTAAAATATAATCATTAAAAAGTAAAAAAGTCTTAATGCAAAAATCACATCATATCAGGTTTTAAAGAATTTAAAACTAAACCTCACCAAATAGAAAAGTAAATTTTGGGAAAGACTGGTAGAATTCTAATCTCAGTAGGCTGGCTTACTAGGTTTTAATCAAATAGGTCAACTCCTTAAGAAAGTTAACTACCGTTTTCTAAGACTATAGTTTATTGTTTTCATGATTAATTTTGAAAAGACAATGAAATGAATGTCACTATATAAATATAACATGTAAAGCTGAAATAGATTTGGTTTTGACCAAGGCCACGACTACAGATCTCATTTATTCCCTCCCAAAATAACTCTGGTTCTTCTTTAGGACAGGATTAGGGAGGACCTCTCATTTTAGAGATATTTTAGGTGCACCTTTTAACCTTTGTAACTTTAAGCTTAAAATTGCTCGGTCACTTTTAGACACTAGAAGAGCTTTGGCCCAGGAGAGAAGATAGGAGGAAAAAAGGAAATTTTAAAACACTAGTTAAGGGGGCTGGCCAGTTAGCTCAGTTCAGTTGGTAGAAGGTGATGCTGATTATACCAAGGTCAAGTCAAGGGTTTGGATCCCTGTACCAGACAGCTGCCAAAAAAAAAAAAAGAATACTAGCTAAAAACAGATCAACACTCAGTTTGACTCTCACTTGTGCAAAATGTCATATATACAAAACTGTTCATTACAGCACGGTTTGTATAGCACCATTTTGGGAACACTCTAAGAGTTATCAATAAGCAATTAGTTAAAGTCTAATCACAAGGTTCCACAAAACAGCCCTTTTTAAAATGAGTCATCTCATAGATAAATTGTTGGGGGGAGGGGGCCAGGTATTTGCATGAGGAGAGGAAGAAGCCGAACCTATATATGCACCAAGTTGCTCTGGTCTTCTGGAAGGATGCACAATAAAAATAGTGGTTGTCTGAGGAGGGGGAACTGGAATGAAGGACAGGTGAGGGAGTCTTAATTTTCTCTTATGTACCCTTTAGAGCCTTTCAAATGTTGCACTCTATGTATGTGTTTCCTAGCCAACAATATAAAAGATTGACAAGTGTGTTTTTTTAAATTAATTTATTGGTGGAATAAGAGACTAACTTTTAGCTCAGGCATTGGTTCAGACAGAATCTAGTAAGCAGTAACAATTTCAAATTATGATATAGAAAAACAACTCTCCTACCACTTTTTTCCAAAGAGATTAAGGCTCATTCATTCAGTCAGTCAATTAATATTCCATTGCCTACTATGTGCCAAAGACTGTTCAAGGTATTAATGAGCAATGCCCAGGTCACCTGAAAGTCCTTGCCTTCATGAAGCTTTAGTGGGGAAGAGAGATAAACAGTAAATAAAAGAACTTTGACCACTGATAGGTGCTATACAGAATAAAGGGGGGTATGGGGATAAAAGAGACTGGGGGAGAGGGAAAGGAAACTAGTTTATACAGGACAGTTAACATAAACCTCTCTGAGGATACGACATGTGAGCCAAGAACTGAACAATATGTCAAAGCAAGCAACGCAACAAACAGGAGGAAAGCCCTGTGACTGGAATAAGCTTAGCCACTTACTGTTCAGGATACAGCAAACCAACAGTGTGGCTGCAGTGGAGTGACCCAGGGAGAAAAATGCAGGAGATGAGCTCACACGCAGACAGATCCCAGATGCATGCAGGGCCGAGGGGGAAAAAACTCAAGATTTTATTGTAAGTGTGATAGAGAACTTCTGCAGAGTTTTTAGCAGGGGAGTAATATGATCTATATTTTAAAAAGATAACACTTGCTGCTGCTAGTAGTAGTTATTAGGTTAATACAGAAGGCCAGGCAACAAACGATGGAACTGAACAGAGGTTTTAGAGAGATGGGGAAACATGACCGATTTAGGATTTATTCTGAAAGTCGAGCCTACAGAATTTGCTACTGGATTGGACATAGGAATCTGAGTAAGACAGCAACCGGATAAATACTAATTCAAAAAATCATATTTGTATAGCTATTTAGAGTTGTCAAGGTACTTGTCATTTCAGTGACAACAGACAGGGGAAGGTCATGCTGGTCAAGATCCAAGTTCTGCTTCCTGTCTGTTTTAAGAATTTCAAAAAGTCATTTGAGTCAAGAGTGTAAAAAATGCTGTCTAGGTTACAAAATTTATGCAAGGACAAAATGGATGAAGAAATCTGCCAACGTAAATAATGACCATTATGATGTAGATTGCATATTTAGATGTCCAAATCAAGCCACCTTATTTTAATATTTCCATTAAATTAGAAAAGCAACACTGATATTATAATCAAAACTAAATTTCCTCCTTTGAAAGTCAAAAGACACCAAGAAATAAATTAACAGTCCATTGAAAGAAGGTATGTCCCTATAATCTCAGGACAGTACAGCTACTCTGACTCACCACTATACTCCACAAAGAAACCTTCATAGTGGTTGACAGAAAAGAGGCAACTTTTAAAAATAAATCCTGATATTAAAAAATAAGCATTTTCACTGATTATGGAACAACCTACATAATACAAACATGGGCACTAAAAATATATATAATCTTCTAATCCTTTCTCAGGATTGGAAAAAACAGTCCTCCTAAATTATAAATGGCATTAATCTAAAACCAACTAATTTTAGGCTTTCACAAGTTAAAACCCAAATCAAGGTACCACTCGTTAAAGAGATGCTATCAACAAGATGCTATAAAATTAAGATTATATATCATAACATAAGTTATCAGTGGCTTCATTTAAACAGTAAAATGCAAATGCCTAGTGTAAATTATTGTGTGCCAAATGAATTGAATTATGAAGACTTTAACTTGTTGCCTTAAACCATTCCTGTAAATTTATAAACAAGGTTCCACAGAATTTTTTTTTTCCATCCAAGGCTTTCATGTTACCGCACAATAGTTTCAGAATCAAACAAAAATGTGAAAATACAGGTTAAATGTTTAGTTCACTATGTATTTTATAGAATTATTTTGAATGTCAATTTGTTATGTACTTAGTCGTTAACCTGAGTAACAGTAAATAAAAACTCGAGGATATTTGGTGCATAGCTCTATCTCCCATCCCTCATTTTTCAACTGGGGCGCCTTGATAAACATGATCACTGGGAGAGCCATGTGACCATATTATAACTAAAACCACATTATCAGGACCTTCCAATGTTATGACAATTTAGCCTCCTTGGACAAAGTCCGAGAGAAATCTATAATACAACAAATATGAAGGTTCACATTATTAGACTCCAGTGCTCACTGACAATCTGTTCTACTTCTGTCATTTCTAAGAATCTCTACCTTATAAGACGTCTTATATCTCTAAATCAAGCACCTTGAGGACAGTGACACCCCTCATCTCAGCTATATTGCAGATGCATGAAGCACCACACAATACATGACCCTTCAGAGCCTAACAGGTCTTCCACTCAGTGTGCATCTCCTCCAAAACTTTAGAAGAACGCACAAGATTAAATACAACGTTCCCAAGTTATAGGAAGCAAACTAATGCTGCAATTTAGTCATTTTAACTGTCATATTGAGCAAAACAGATGTTCAACGAATTTCCTCCATAAAAACTGACAAAAAGCTGTAAGGCTTAGTTTTCGTGGATAGCAAGAAACATCTCACGTCTGAGAACTTGACTCAAAACCAAGATGTCCCATTTTTCACGGTTCCACATGTACTTGTCAAAGTACAGTATTCATAAAGAGCCGAAGAACAGTTTAATAATTAAAGCGCACAAAATCGAGAGGCAAAAGATTTCACAAGACCCCCCATAACTGCGGCCCTCCCTCAACCTTGCATGAAAGTATTTCCTAGGAACAGAAACAGCTGCAAAAGAGTTTGCCAAGCAGAGTCAAATCACTTCGCAGTGCTACCAAGCGGAAACGTGTTTAGAGAGGAGGTCGCGGAAGCGAAGGCAGCGGAGCACGGAGTCCCCACCATCCCGGGCCCCAGCAGCCAGGGGCGAGCATGTGCCGACCGCGGCAGGACGCGCGGCCCTCCCGGAGCCGCCTCCCGGGGCACAGGGCCCCGCCCGGCCTCACCCTCCCGATTCATTCATTCTGCACCGGGGGCTGCCGCGCTCCCGCGATCCCGCCCGGACCGAAGGGCCGTGTCGGACCACAACCCCACCTCAGCGTCTGGGCACCACCACGATTCCCGCGCGCCCGCGGCCTCCGCCCGGAGGTGGTCTAAGAGGCCGTGGAGGTCCGCGCCCAAACCAGAACCCCTGAGCCCCGCAGCCCCACCCTCCGCCGGGGCGCGGGCCAGGTCTCCCCGATCCGTAGGGCGGCCGCTTGGAACCCCCAGCCCCCGCCACTGGGCAGCCCCTTCGCGGCCGGAAGTCTCCCCGGCGCCCCCTCCCCAGCGCCCGACTTCCCTCGCCGCCGCGGGAGACCCTCTTCGCGCTGCCTCGGGCCTCCTAGAGCGGGCCGCGGGCTGGAGGAAGTCAGGGATCGCGCTGCCCGCCCCGCCGGGCGGACGAGAGCAGAGCGGGGAGCCAGAGGCCGGCCTGGGCGGTTACCTTGATGATCCTGCGGGGCAGCCCAGCCATCTTGTCAGATCCCGAGTTCGGCCTCTAGTCGTGTCTCCGGCTCCGCTCGCCTCACGCACGAGTGGAAGTCCCGGGCTCCACTTCCGGGGGACGTTGCCGCGCCCTCCGCTGCTGCCGCTGCCGCCGCCGCCGCTGCCGCCGCCGAGGCCCCTCGGGAAATGTAGTCCCTGTTCGGGCGCGGGCGGGCTTCCTTCGGGCCTCGCCCCCTCCCCCGCGCTCCCCGCCCTAACCCCCGCCGGGGGTGGCGGAAGTGACGCGCCGCTGGGGCAGGGACTTGGGGGAGGCGGCGCAGAGCGGCGCCGAGCTCCGATGCTCGTGGCGGATCCTGCCGCGCGACGGTGGGACTGGGGGTCGGCGCCCGCAGGCCTCTCACCCGCGGCCACGCCTGCGCCGGTGAGCGACGTAACAGAGGCCCGGCCTCCGACGTAGCCCTTTCATTCATTCCTTCGTTCATTCAGCTTCTCTGCATTGCGCGCGACTGGGGCTGGCGCTGCAGGCAGCCACTGCGGTCGGGCTGATCCGCTGGCTCCTTCCTCAAAAGGGAAGGCAAGACCGAAATTCGATAGCAAAGCTTCTAACTGTGGGTCTTGCCATTATCCAGACCCTGGCGAAGGAGTTTTGATGTTTAATTTTCGCATAAATCGGGCCTCTTGGACACACTCGTTAGACCCGGGGTAGGCTAAAGGAAAGGGTTTGGGGCGAGTTGGGGGCGGGGAAGAATGGCTTCTGAACGCCTGGATCTGGCGATTGAGACTCAGAGTTGCTAGCTGGACGAATGACCATGGAGAGGATTATAGAACCCAGAGTAATCCCTAGCAGAAGGATTACCCACAGAGTGCGGGGCCTCAAAGGAGGATTAGAGTGGGATGCCCGGAAATGGGATTGTTGGGCAAGCATTTCGTCCCGATGATTGATCACTTGCTATGAGATGGAATTTTTTGCAAACATTTTACTTCATCCTCACAGCAATCTTAAAGAGAAGATGTGGTCTCCATTTTACAGATAAGGCTTAGAGAGTTAACTTTTCCCAAGTTTATGGAGAAAGTGGAACTGTTTTGTCCCCAAGAAGGTCTACCAAAACAAGGTCCCTGAACTACTTATCCACAGTGTTTCCTAGCAGGAAAACTAACACAGTGTCTGTTCCTAACATAGACAGTAGATGGTAAATAAATGAAGAAATGTCAGGTGCTAAGTTAGAGGATGAGAATACAAAGAAGAAAAAACTGACTATCCCTTCCAGGAATTTAGAGTCCAGTAGTAGAGAGACAAACAATTAATTATAATCCAATGTGTTAAGGGCTATAACAGAAGTTCCTCCAAGGTGCTATTTGAGCACAGAGAGGCATTAAATGCTTGAGAACTAACTCAGGGAAGCCTTCTTAAAGACGTGGAGTCTCAAATGATGAGTAAGAGTCTTAACAGACCTGGTAGGGAAGAGCATGCCAGGCATAGAAAATAGCCTGTGAAATGGCATTGAGGCTGGGCGGAGGAAGTACACGAAAGAAACAACTTGAATGCAAGAAATGTATTATTAACAATGAGAAACATTTTGTGTTGGGCACATGCTAAATGATTGCATCGATTATATCATTTAATTATTAAGCATATGAGGTAGGCTCTATTATTCCCAGTACCATTTAGAAGAGAAACCAAGGCTCAGAGGTAATAATGAGAACTTGATAATGAGAACTTTACATAACCAGAAGTCTGAAATGGGTGCTTCTGTAATTAGAAGAATCTGGGAACGTAAATGACACTGGACAAATATACTTTACAAATATTTTAGAGCTGCCTAGTTAGCTCAGTTGGTTAGAACATGGTGCTGATAACACCAAGACCCAGGATTTGATCTCTGCACTGGCCAGCCATCAAAAAAACAACAAAGGGCCAGCCCGTGGCTGACTTGGAAGAGTGTGGTGCTGATAGCACCAAGGCCATGGGTTCGGATCCCTATATAGGGATGGCCAGTTGGCTCACTTGGGAGAGCATGGTGCTGACAACACCAAGTTGGGGGTTAAGATCCTCTTACTGGTCATCTTTTTTTAAAAAACGAGAATATTTTACAGAGAGCCCAGGAGAATTCACCCTGGTAGAAAGAAAAGCAGAGTGATTGTTGGGTTAGAAGTGTGCAAATCTGTAATTTGGGCAGGGCTTGTCAAGGAAGGCACATCTTTGCTCCATGCTGCATCAGCCCAGGGCCAGAAAATCACCTTCCTAGATGGCTCATAGGGCTGACAAGCCGGTGCTGGATGTTAGTTCTTGTCCAAGTGAGCCTCTCCCTGGGGCATCTTGGGCTTCCCCACTGCATGGTGGCCGGGTTCCAAGAACATTCTAGCAAGCAGAAATAGAAGCTGAATAGCCTTTTTTTGACTTAGCCATGAAAGTCACATAGCACCACGATTGTCATAATCTATCAGTCAACCAGCTACAAAAGCCTACCCTGTTTCAAGGGTAAGGGACATGGACTCCACCTCTTAAAAGGGGAATGGCAAGATAGAAACTAGCAGAATACGTGTGATGGAAGGCATGGTTATGGCCAATTTTGGAAAACAGAAACTGCCACATGTATGATATTTGTCAGAGATATTTGCTTACTGACCACCTGCCTTAGAATCACCTGGGGTGCTGGCAAAAATAAGCATTCCTGGAGCCCTTCCCCCACAGATTCTAATTCTTTAGGTAGTGTGGAGGCCTGAGAATCTGCATTTAACATCATGGGTAATTTTGACGAAAACGACAGATTTTGAACAAACAAAAGCAAAAAAAGTGTAAACAAGAAGAGTTGCCAGGTGCTTTCTTTTGGCTATTCTCTATCAGAACAGATCAGGAGTATCATGCATATTAAGATAGAGAACTTTGGAGACCTGGCCTGGGTTTGAAAACTTACATTTTGCTTAACTTCTCGGTCATTCATTTTCTTCACCTATAAAATATACTTACTTTCATATGGTTGTTGTGAAGTTTAAATGATGTAATATATAGACAGTACATAACACTTAGCAAGGGCTATTATTTTGTAATTTGACAGAACCAGGTATAGTTTCCTTTAGGGAACCAGATTTTAAAAACTTGACAGTATAGCCTTGTTTGGCGAGGTTGATTTGATGGCATGAAATTCTCTTAGAGTATTAACACTTTAAAATACATATTTTCATGTCTCTCCTAGTTGTTTTTTCCATTCTTTTCCCCTTTGAGAACAGCTCACACTGTAGTCATCTGGAAAATAAAATCTGAATTTCCAATTCAAGTAAGTCCTGTAGAACAGGATATATTCTAGAAGGACAGGTTGTCACAGGACTGAGTTGTGATTTGTTCTCAAGTTAGGAGGCTGGTTAAGAATCTTATTTACATATCCATAAAATATGGATAAAATAAGGATACCTACAAAACTAGTTGAATCAATTCCTTCAAGGGAGGGGTGTTGGGCAGCTGGAGAACAGAGGTTAAAGGGAAACTTTTTACTCTGTACTTGTATATCTTTTGAATTTTGAACGATGTGAATGTTTTACCTATTCATAATGTAATATATGTATTAAATTCACTAATTTCAACAGTTACTCTAAGAGGTATTCAGAGCTCTTTGGATGCTGATCAGGAATGGTATCATACACTCGAAACTTAGCAAAAAGATGCTGGGCCATGGTACTGAATAAATGATTACAGTGGCCAGATAGCTCTACCAAGCTGAACAATGCTAGGCAGAACTCTTAGTTATTAACCTTTTTTTTTTTTTTTTTGGCTCTTCCCCAGGCCTCACTCTCTTCCTTGTTTCTTGCCAGTCTCTGCTCCATCTGGGACTCACACTGCAAGCGCCTTTGCATTATGATATAGGAGAAGAGCAAACAAGATCACTGTGTTGGAGGAATTAGAGGAGTTCTGTTCTACGAGAATCTCTTATTCCCTTGAACGCTATTGTACTGCCTCCTGCTCCTTCCCCACCCCTTATCCCCAAATATTCCAAGTTTGCTGCTTTGGACCTGTACTGGCAGAGATATATGCACTGTTTACCCTGCAGGCAGTAATTCAGGATGTTTATCCCTGAGCACCTCACTCAGGGATCTTCTCCATCTTGGCCACCACTGTATCCCTGGGGCACACACTGTATCCCAGAGTCTGCTACATGTAGGTTTTCAAAAAATATTTGTCAAGGAAATGAATGCAGGCTGAAAATGAACACCTGTTTGAGAATGGTTGACACAGATTCATGATCCGTAGATGAACGCTTACAGAAAGCACAGGATGTTTATGTTCATCCTTCAACTTTTCAGCTTGACTTCCTGAAGGGCAACAGAGCTTTTCCAGAAACTGTCTCATGCTTTGCAGAGACAAAATAGATCAGATCAGTTTGGAAATGGTATATCAATTGCCTTTCATAGAGGGCCTGATTCAATTCATAAGCATAGTCACAAGGGAGAAGTATTTGTTGGCATGTTCCCTTATTGTTTCTTGAAGCGTAGGGAAACTGTTTTGTGGGCGATCAGGACAGAAGTATCTGAGAGAGGAGGGTTCATGAACACTTACTCAGCCAGGCAGTGGGTGGGGGAGGAAGAAAAGGCTGCACGCTGATTTAAATAAAGAAAGAATGCCTACTGGCTTATATTCATACCTTCAACTTGAACAGCTGAGCACTTACAAACTGTTAATCAACACAAGACCAGCCTATAAGAAGAACTGAGTAAGGTCATCCAGGGTCAGAGGCATCTGTAAGGAGCATTGTCTCAAGGTGGAAGGCCGTGGGAAAGATGAGACCCTTATTATCTCATCATGAGAGTAATAAGGCTTTCCTTTGTTTAGTGCTTGATGCTTTACAGAGCATTTTTGAATGTTACCTTACCCAGGGAGAGCCTTTACGTGCACATACTGCTGGACTGATTCTGTAGAGCCCATCATTGACTCTACCATGTGCTTAAAAAGGTGGGTGGAGGGGGTATCCCCCCCGCCACATTTGTCTCCTTTCTTTGAGCCAGATCTCAGTGGAAACAGGTTCCCAGAGGATGGTGATTCAACACTTGGCCAAAAGCCTGGCTGGAGCAGGAACTCTGCAAAGGAGGGCTCTTTTCCCTGCCTCTGTGCACCACCCTTTCAGGTTCCCAGGGGGACATTTGCATTCCATGTTGTTGGGCTTCAGTTGCTGCAGTGCGTAACTGCCTATGATTGCATACTCAGCCTACCCAGCCTAAAATGTTCTCCCACGTCCTCCTGCCTGGTGTGTCCCGCCCAAGTGTCTTTTCAGTACACTCCCATCACATTTCTTCTTCCCCTGCCATCAGCTGCCTATCTCAAGTCCTATGCACTTCTCATATGTTTTTTAGTTCTATCACTTGCTAGCTGCAGAAAACTGCCTACCTGGTTCTAGAATGATTACAACTGTTTTTGAAATCTTTGTTTTTCTTCTGAGCACAATGATTTGGGATCAGATATATTCTGGAGCAGAGATTTTCTTTCCTTTTTTTTGGCAGCTGGCCGATGTGGGGATCCAAAAAGTAATTGTTTTGTCTTTTTTTTTTTTTTTTTTTTTTTTTTGTAGCTGACCGGTGCATGGATCAGAACACCTAACCCTGGTATTACAACATTTCACTGTAACCAACTGAGCTAACTGGCAAGCCCAGGAGCCCAGATTTTCAAACTTTGGATTGCTTTCTCACCTCTGAGGCTGTTTAAACATACAGGTGAAAAGGCCCCACCCAAGACCTTCTGTGTTCACATCACAGGCCCCATGCATCTGTGTTTTTAACAACCTCCACTGTGGTTTTTTAACATATCTGTGTTTTTAGCAGTCTTCACTGAAGGGCCCAAAACTTGAGAATCAATGTCATGTTATCTGACCTGTAAGAAAAACACAACAGTTGCAACAGTAACTTGACTTACACTTTACTTGCTCCTACTTTTCTAAACTTTTCTGACCCAATGTCCATCTCTTTCTGCCTGCTTATTCAAATTGTCTCGGTCCAAGTGTTACATATTTCCGATTGTTGGAGTTTAAGTCGGCCCCCAAGTGTTTAGCATTCCAGATTGTTGGGTTTTTTGGGGGGAGGGGAATAAATAACACCCCCTTTCTCCTCCTGAAATTACAACCAATTGAAAGATACATGCAGGTTTCAACAGATGGAGATCACAATATTGCCTTCATTATTAGTAACGTTGACTGGAGAACATAGTTCTAAATCTGCAGCCAGTTGGGTTTACAATATTCCCCCCACCAGCCCCCTAATTGCAGGCACGGCCACCAGTCATTTAGCACAGCCAGACAACTGCGGGCCCCTTAACCCAAGGCACAGCAGATGAGAATGCATGAGGGCAGGAAGCAGGCCACTTAAAAAAAAAGAAAAGAGGGAAGAAGTAGAGAAAGAAAGGAGGAAAAAAAAAGAAATGGAGAAAGAGGGAAGAGGAAAAGAGAGGAAAGGGAGGGGGAGAAAGAGAAAGAGGAGAGAAAGAGACAAGGCTGAGCAGACCCAGTTCATTATTTTTAAGGTCACCAGTCAGAAAACTTACCCCTCTTCCCTCCTAATCACAAAACCACTTGACTCAGACTTTGAGTTACTAAAGGTATGTTTTCTTAACCTACTACTTACTTTCTAAAACAGCTCTCTGAAGACAACCCCAGACCACAGTCTAGACAATCTCATCCTTGCTCAGAATGTCCTGTGATGGATCACACCTGCACTCTTCTCCAACACCGTAATTTTCACATCTTGTTGCCTTTTCACACATGGTTCCCCACTTTATCTGCCTGCTGGTTTCTCACTCTCCATCACGAGGTCTTCCATATCCTCTCCAAAACACCTTGTACATCATGTTCTAACAAATGTTCACTCGTAATAATCTGTTTACCTATTTCCTTCACCACACTATGCATCATCCCTTTGGGGCAGGGAGCACCGTGTTCTTCTTTGCTGTGTGTTCAGCAGTAACAATGCCCGGGCATATTCCCTCCTTCCTGTCTTCATTCATTCCCTGCCTATCATGTACTAGACCCCCGCCAAAAACAGATTTTTTTAAATGAACGAGGTAGGATCTCTGATCTTGAACGTACATTCTGATAGGGGAGACAGACATTTAAACAGATTAATACACTTTGACAAGTTCTGAAATTGAGATATAAAACATACAGTGAGGAGTATACATGCCTATAAGATACAGGGAAGGTGTCTTCATCCATTCAATTCAATGAACATTTAAGTAGCGCCCATAAGTGCCAGGTACTATACTAGGCTCTTCAGGTAAAACTATGAGCAAAATCGGACATGGAACTACCCCTACGGAGAGTGGATGGAGGGGTTGGCCTGTGGCTCACTTGGGAGAGCGTGGTGCTGACAACACCAAGTCAAGGGTTAAGATCCCTTCCGATCATTAGAAAAAAAAAAAAGGAGAGGTGGACGGAGACATATATTGATGAAATTGTCACAAAATATGTGCAAAATGTTATTTTAGTCAGGGTTCTTGGTTTGCCGGCATAGAAACTGACTCAGGCCAACTTAAACAGAAAAAGGATTCATTAGGAGGACATCAGGTGGTTACAGACTAGCCTCAGAAAGCGGACCTGGCGTTTTGGAGCTAGGCAAGGAAGGGAGCCAGGGGACTCATCTCCCCAGTCTTCTGTTGGACACTTCTCCCCACCTTCCTCCAGCTATGCTGTTCCTGCATCCAGAGCCTTTCGGATTTGGATTCCCATTTCTGACTGGGTTGGGCTGATGGGTATGGGAGTCTGGGGTCTAACTGCACTTTATACTGACTTTCAAACATTCCATCACTTCCCAGCCCCCTCTTCATTCCTCTTTCCTAAGTACTTGGTGCCACCAATTCCTGAGCCTTGGTGCAACCTGCAGGCTTGACTTTGCTCTGCTGTGCCAAGTTGGGTGCCATTGCTGTGTCTGCTGGCTTTCATTCTTGTTCTCATTTGGGTGTGATTTTTGAGAGATAAAGGCAAAAACATCTTTAAGTTGATGTATGGTGGTGTCTTAGAGGCAGTTTTCCTGCACACAGATTATTCACAGATTAGTTTTTAATTAACATTAAATCTATTGAAGTAACAGTGAAGTCTAGTTTTTCCTTAAGTTTTCAAGTTCAATTTACAATTATTCTATTTATAAGACTAACAAAATAATACTTGAGTAAATGAAATAAATTTAAGCATTTCAAATTGCATTTATAAATTTAACATTCAATTTTCTTTTCCAGTTCTTCAATTTTCAGATTAATATTTCCTAGTACCTTAATAATTCTTATAAATTAAGAAAATAAATTTGAATATGGTGACTCTCCTATTAAATGTTCTAATACTGCTTCCAAACCTAATACAATTCTTTTTACACCTTTCAAGAAGAATCACAGGTCTAAATCAGTTACCTAACGACATGTTTAAATCAGAATCACAATTCACAGGAAATACAAAGGCCTTGGGAACAAGTTAAGGTCTGTACCAAGGATACAGTCAGCAAAGTCCAGATTGTGGGAATCTATTAAGGACAAATAACCTGTTTTTTAAAACAAATAAATGCAGAGGGGAAAAGAAAGAAAAATGGAGGAGTAACTTATAAATTAAAGATGTCTTAAAGTGATATGATGCAATGAAAATGCATGGACCTAATTTGGATCCTGATTCAAATAAGCAAACTAAATAGAAAATATGACATTTATGAGCTGTTTAGAATGTTGCATATTGACTGGATATTTGACAATGTTGAATGTCAAAAAAATAAAATTTTACACAATATTTATCGTATAATAATATTGTGGTTATGTTAGAAGAAAGGAACCCTTACCTTTTAGCATTTCTCATAAGCTATTTATAGATAAAATTACGGGCTGCTTGGGATTGTTTCAAAATAATATAGGACAAGGTATATGGTGGAAGTACAGATGAAAGAAAATTGGCCATGAGCTGATAACTGCTGAAGCTGGATGAGAGGTGTGTGAGATGTACATACTATCCTTTCTAATTTTGTATATGATTGAAATTTTCCATGATAAAAAGTTTTTGAAAGTTAGAATCACAAAGATAATCTAATAGGTCACAAAGCAAATCAAATAGTCCAAATTCTCTTATAGATTTTAGGTACTTAAATGAAAACAGAACACACACACACACTATATGTGTGTGTATGTGTGTGTGTGTATATATATACATATATATATATACACACAAACACCTAATAGTACTATTTTCCAATTGAATCTGAGACTATAACATGCACATACACACATACATGCACCTGCATATCTCTGTCTCTATCTCTGTTTCTGTTTCTATCATCTATATCTCAGATTGGCATCTGAAGTGGAGGCAGTCTTGTGGCACTTAGCCCTTAACTTGTGGGAAAGGAGAAGGATAGAAAGGTCAGGGTAGTTATTACCTTGGGTCACTCCTGCAATATCACTTCAGGCTGGCTACGCCCTTCAAGTAAAGGTTGCTGCTCCTCTCAAGGTAGCCACTACAGGACTCTCTCCTTCTGGGATCTGGTAACTGCTCCCTCTCTTTGTCCCTTCAGTCCTGGACAGGCACAAAGGAATAGCCAGTGTTACTAAGTCCAGGTTACACTACTCCTTATGATTCCCCCCACACCACTCACACTTCTGTGAAGAAACCCTCTGTAAACAAATCCTCCTGGAATTATCTCAATTTGAGTACATCATTTGTTTTCTGCTGGGACTCTAATGGATATACCAATGTAAAGCTAGAAATCATTACTGTTTACTTTAGGCTCAATTAATTTTTTTCATTTTTAATTAATTACATTCATTAGGTTTCTCCTGACAGTCAAAAGGAAAGGATTTCATTTTAATGCCTAAGAAATAAGTGATCTCCTTGGCCTAGATAGTCACAAAAATTTATTATACAAGTTTTTTTAAGTACATAGAAAGCATAATGATAGCTAGCATTGGTTAAGTGCTTCCTACATGCCAGGTCCCCTGCTAAGCATTTTATTCACCTTCTGTTATTTATTCCACCCAACAATTCTATAAAGTAGTTATATTATTATCCTCCTTTTTCAAAGAATAAACTGGGACTCATATACATTAAGTAATTAAATTAACCAAAATAACATAGTTAAGAAGTAGGGGGGTCAAGGTAGATAGATTTTCAGAATCCACTTGTTAACCTCTACACTCTACTGCCTCCCTAACATTATGCTGTGCAGAGGTTTAAAAGTCTTGATTCTCGTTTGACTTTTAGAAAGGGCTCTAGGCTAAAAAACTTATGGGACAAAAGCCCACAGCTAGTGGGGCAAAAAGCCTATCTAATCAATTCTAATCAAGTATATGTTGGTTCTCAGCTGATTTTTAGTATAGGGTTTTTAAGTAATGCATGTATGGGACAAAAGTCCTTGGTTAGGGGACAAAAGTCCACAGCTAGCAGGCAATGGCCCATCTCATCAATTCTAATCACTGTTCAGGGATGGGATCGTATACTTCAATTATTTAACATACTAATTGTTGTTAAAAGATGTTGAAAGAATTGCTGTAGGGAAAAAGGTGAAAAAATGTTTGCTAAGGGCAAGCTGTTGGTGGAAACTTTAGAGACAATTGTACTTAGATTTAATCATAAGAATGTAACTTTTGCTTAAATCATTTAAGGAGAGATTATATTTCGGATTAGATAATGATTGCAGTTTGATCAATTTAGCTTTTCACAGATTGTATTTTGGAATGTCACAAATTGTTAATTTAAATCATGTTACTAGTTTCTATTTTTTAAGCTATACTTGGCTGTAGGTAACTTTTGTCATGTTGCCCATGTCTTTGTGTCCTTTTGAAATGATTGAATCAACTGATTTTTCTTGTGAAACTTCTTTGTCTTTACAATAAAAACAGAAACCAACTTTGAATCAGGACTGCACCCAGTTTCTCCTTCTAACAGGAATTGCTGAGGTGCAGTCCCTTCAGGCTTCTCATTGCATTCACATTGCTTTTAGTCATCTTTTTTTGCTTCTCCATTACACAGGGAGAAGTGCAACAATGTTGGGCCTCTAGGACCTATACACGGGAAAAAGAAGATGGTCCTACATACAGGCAGCCTAAGATCTTAAGGGTAGAGAAGACATAAATGTAAAAATCATTTGGAGTGTTCATAAGAGAGCTTTTGAAGGAAAAACAGCTTATAACTTATGGTCTGTATTGTAATACGGAGGACCTTACATTGTAGTCAGTACTAATCCTTTATATTTCTTGAATCATTTGTGATTTAAATTATTTTGATTCTGTCACTTAAATTAGGATTAGATTCCACTGTTAGTAAAAGTCAATCAAAGTAGCAGTAGCTTAAACAAGATAAAAGTTGACTTCTCTCTTGTAAAATTCCATAGTAAGGGGCCGGCCTGTGGCTCACTTGGGAGAGTGTGGTGCTGATAACACCAAGGCCACGGGTTCGGATCCCATATAGGGATGGCCGGTTCGCTCACTGGGTGAGCGTGGTGCTGACAACACCAAGTCAAGGGTTAAGATCCCCTTACCGTTCATCTTTAAAAAAAAAAAAAAAAAAAAAAATCCATAGTAGGAAGTGCAGGCCTCAGGAGCCTGTTTCACAAAGTCATCAAAAACCCAGGCTACTTTTAGCTGACTGCTCCATCATACTAAGGTCAAAGCCCTCATCTTAGTATTCTCAGATGGTGACCATTACATCCACACTCCAGGGAGAAAGGAGGGAGGTAGGGGGCAAAGAGTGCATGCCAGTTGTCTTTAAGGCAGTCACCTGACCACACCCATGATTGCAAGGGAGGTTGGGAAATGTAGATTTTAAAATTCTGGATAGCGTGGCCGAAATAGCTCAGTTGGGAGAGCGTTAGACTGAAGATTTAAAATTCTGGATAGCTATATAACCTATCAAGGATTAGGGGTTCTATTGATATGAAGGAAGAGAAGAAATATAAAGTAGGGGATAATTAGCAGCTTTTGCTACAGATTTCTCAGTTTCTGGTCCTTTATCACTGTGATTAAAGGTATAAAATTTATCTTAACAAGGAAAAGCAAACACTTCTTAAACAGAACACTCAATGCTTACTAGGAAGACAGGGTCTTGTTTTTTGGTTAAATTTCAAATAAATGTGATCTCCTAGAAAGGCTGTTTTAAGTGTTACCTGTCAGGAGTGAAACATTTATTAGAAACATAAAATAGATCTGCCATTGTCCTCAGCCTCATTGCTTTTGCTTAGCACTCTATATTAGTCACATAGGCCTTATTTTTATTTCTTGAAAGAATCATACTAGGGCTAGCTGGTTAGCTGAGGTTAGAGTGAGGTGTTATAACACTAAGGTCAAGGATTTAGATCTCCCTATCAGCCAGTCACCCAAAAAAATAAAAAATAAAATAATCGTACTACTTCCTATCTAAGGTCCTTCACATAGGGTGTTCTCTCTTGTCCTCTTCATCTGCCTAACTTCTACCCTTCCTTCAGATTTCTGCTTAATGTCAGGTTCTCAGGGAAGGATTTCCTGAGCCCATAGCCTAGTTAGATGCCGCTGGCATGGGCCCCATGGCATCCCTTTCCTCCGAGCCACTCAGCACAACTGTAATAAAATAATTCCATTATTATGCATCTAATATCTGTCATCCCTACTCTATAATCTGTAAAGACAAACTGCTTCTCTGGTGTCTGATACATCTAACAGTTGCTCAATAAATATTTGTTAAATGAATGAATGAAGTAGAATAAATTTTAGGAGTTGAAGGAAAGCACCTAAAAGTGAAACAACTTTAAAATGAAAACTACATTGTAAGGATCTTTAATAATCTAAACAAGTCCTGATGATCTCTAGGAGGCTTACAGTTCTAAATTGGCAATATTCACAGGAAAGATGTTCATGATACATGGTTAAGTAGGAAAAAAAGATCTACTATGCATATGTATAGTTTTGTAAAAATGTATATACGTGCATGAAGTTATAAAACACTTCATGATATGGTGGCTTCTCAGCTACTCTCACACCATAGTCTCTTGGTTTTCCTACCACCTCTCTCACTGCCACTTCTGAGAGGCCCTTGCTGAGGCCCTTCTCCATTTGACCTCCCAATGTTGGAATTCCCTGGGGCCAGGATCCAGGCTCCTTTTCTCTTTTTCTATACTCTCCTCCTATGTGGGCTCAACATTTCCATGGCTTTACATTTATATCTAGTTCAATCTCTATCCTTCAAACACACCTCTCCAAATACCCTCCTCATTTTATATCTCCATTTGGATGTCTCAGAGGTATCTCAAACTCAATAACTCCCAAGTGGAAGTATTCATTTTCACCTTCATCACATCCCCAAATCTGCTCCTCTTTCAGTTCTTCCCTATCTCATGAATGACATCACCAAGCTAATCATTAATGTGTCACCTGAAGTAACCTCTTCTCCCTCAACTCCTACATCAGTCAGCCCATGAGCAAGTTCAGTCATCATTTCTACTTTCAAAATACGTGGACTCTCTTTCCTTCTCGCCACCTCCACTGTCACCACCCCCGTCACATTATCACCATCATCTCTTGACTGTAGTACTGCAATAGCCTTCTTGTCAGACCTGCTTGCCAGCTTGCCACTCTCTGAACTACTCATAGGGCAGCCAAAGTAACCTTTTAAAATATAAATGATATAATGTAACTTCTCTTGTGCAAAACCCTCAAGTGGCTCCCTATTGCATTTAGAATAAAATCTATACGTATGTCCTATGTCCTAATTCCATCTTACCACCAAGACCTACAAAGCCCAACATGACCTGACTCTCACCCACCTCATCTTCTGCCACCCTCCTCCATACTGTGCACCCTACTCCAGTATATGGTAACCCTATGAAGGGTTTTGTTGTTCCGTAAGCTTAAAGCTTTCTCTCCCCTCTTTCCCATCCGTATGGCTGGTTTCTTTTCTGGTCTCAGCTTTGTGAGACATTCCCTTGCCCCACTGAGTCTCCCTGTTGGTCATTAGTCCCCACTCTGCTCACAACCTTCATGACTTGACCTCTCGAATCATCTTTGATCCATCTTTCTTCCACTTTGCACAGTGTTTGACACAAGTCCAGTTGATTGTTCATTCAAATCTTTTTCTCTTTGTTGTTCCTTCCTACAGCACAGCCAGAAAGATATCATAGGTGGCTTTGAAGGATGGACAAGATTGGAAGCGACAAAAGATGGGCCATTTATAAGAGCTTCCATATGAGCAAAAATTAGTCCCCCAATATTCTGTGGGAAATGAAGAGACACATGACAGCAGACTACATTTATTTTTCATTATTGTGAACCTGTTTTCAATAATCACTTCAAGACTATGGTCCTTAACTTTTTCAGGGGTTTATCGATTCCCTTGAATACATAGTAAAAGCTATGGATCCTTTCTCAGAAAAATGTACAAAAATACAAAATTTGCAAAACATGGGGAAGGGCATACCCAGTCTAAACTTCTGCTTTAGCAGTCAATCATCTACTGCCCTGGATACTTACAGTGCTATCTAATTGTTCATTCAACAAATACTTACTGAAGACCTACAAGGAGGACAAGAACAGTTCTAGATGTTGGGTTTGACTATCATATAGAACACCATAGAGGCATGTCCCTGTCTTCATGGAGCTTGGATTCCAGCATTAGAGACAGACATTAAACAAGCAAACAAATGATAATATAATGTCACATAGTGGTAAATGTTCTGAAGGAAAATAAAGGAGAGCAATGGGATAAGGGTTTGTGAGGCTGTTTTAATGGTTCTTTCTGGGATGATATTTGAGCAAGACCTGTATAAAACGAAGAGGTGAGAGAACAGAATTGCTGGCATGGGAACAGAAAAGTGCAAAGGCCCATGGGTCTTTTTTCTCCCTCCTAAGACAGAAGGCGAGGTCCAGGATTCTGCACATTTCTTCCTCCCATTATAGCCAGCACACTTCTGAGAATGCAATGCTGGGTTTTTGGCTTGGGCCTCTGCAGATGCCCATTTCAAATGTCCAAATCCTTGTCCCCACACTTCAGGGCTTCTCTGGTTTCCCCTAGGAAACCTTAATTCATCCACCAAGGAGAAACCTAGCGTTTCTCTGAATATTAACATCTACTCTAAAAAAAGTAGTACTTATACAGAATGGTCTTGGGGGGAAAAAATAGTACTTACTACTTTCTAAGGACATGTGCATGGGACAGAGATGTTTTTCCGGGCACCTCGGGTTATGCGGCGGCCACACTGCAGGACTACATTTCCCAGAGTTCCCCGCGGGCCAGGAGGGCGCGCTGGGCGGTGTCTCGTAGGACCCGGATTGAGAGAAGATGGTGGCCTCGCGTTGAGGACTTGTTGAGGTAACAGTTGCCCCCTCCTCCTGTGATTGAGGAGTCCCTAGAAGCTGGGCAGGCGCAGGATGTTTATCTACAGGTGTCGAGGTCACCCGTCCGTCGTTTCCGGCAGGACAGTGCTGCCAGCATCCCCAGCTTTGTCCGTCCTGCAGAAGGGCTGGCCTATGGCCGCTTGCTTTTTGTAGCGCCCTCTTCGCGCCCAGGCCGAGCCAATGGAGCTCGTAACTCCGAGGACTCCTCCAGGTCCAAGTCTTTCGGATATGTCACTTGTGGCTAGTCCCTGTGCTCCTGGTAGCCTCCTCCTCAAACCTCAGCCCTTCCGAAGCTCTCTGTAACTTTTGCTTGGGGTTCTGACATGCTGCCATTGGGGGGAATGAATAATCCGACCCCCAGCTGGGTGTGCTTGCCTCTGGGCCTCGGACAGAGGAGACCTAATGTTCCCCAAGATGTTTTGTTTGGGGGCTCGTAGTCAGAAGACGTAGGTTTGCGTCGCATCCCACCTATTAAGTTAAGCATAGGAATACTGGGCAAGTAAATCGTCTGACTTCTCTGAGCCTTTGTTCTTAATCTATAAAATAAAGATGCCCACTTCACAGACTTGTGACAGTCTTGTAAGCTGTAAAAAGCACACAGTATGAACGCAGGGTTAGCAGTGCTAATGTACAGACATTGCAAGGAATCAGCCTGCGTAGTTTAGTCTAGCAAATAAGGCCTGTGTCCCAATTCCTTTTCATCACTGTCGGGGAAGGGCACAAATGGTCATCGAGACTAATTAAAAACAAGGATGAAAAAACAAAAAAAAACCCCAAAAGCCTGCATGTAAAAATAATCTCTTCTCTGGTTGAAAATATTAATAAAAAAACATTAAGAAAAAAAAACCGGATGTAACAATGGTTATGTTATTTATTAACAGCACCCCATGAAGATTGTCGTTGTTGCCTCCATTTCACCATTGAAGAGACTGAGGGTCATTTAGTTAATGATGCCCAAAGTTTCTCAGTTTGTAAGTGACTGACTCTAAAGTCCTTGAAAGCAAATCATTTAAATTTTGTACTTTAGTTTCTTCACGAATCAAAATAACGATGCCTCACATGATTAATATGAGAGTAAAATGAAACGGGGGTAGAAGTATAAGATGGTGAAATTTTATCTAGCACCTTAGGGCGTTTATATGTGTTCCTCTGAATAAGTATTTAATAGGCAAAGGATAGGGCTTCTTTAATATTTCGTTTAATCAAAAACAGAATACTACTGTAAGTGATATAGTAAAATCTTGTGTGTGGTACCTGGGAGAGTGTACGTAGACATACAAGCATTATAAGAGTGGATGCTCTATGAACCATGTTTGAGTGACTGCTTTTAAGAGTAATTACACATTTACTGAGGAGTGATTAAGTGGAAAGAGCTGCACTAGGTGTTGAAAAGTTTGCATTTAAGAGAGAGAGTAAATGGACATAGTGCTGGGGTTTCTGATCTTATTTTGATGATGTTCCTCTTTGTCCTACTGTTAAATCATGTGAAAATGCAAAGTTGTTTAAAAGCCTTGCATCAAGTGACTATAGTTCTAGGTAGTGATTCCTATTTTGTTCTTGTAGTGTTCAGTATATCACAGCATTTAAGTTTGCCATAGGTAGTGCTGATTTTTCTTTATCTCTTAAGCAGGGATGAAAATTGGTTTGCCTAGAAGCAGATATTAAAAGCAGTTCCTCTTCATATCAGCTGATAAGCATCGTGATACACCATGGCAGCAGCAGGAGCCGTAAAATGGGTGATGCCAAAGAGAACTATCTTGAAACATTTATTTCCAATCCAAAGTAAGTGAATTTTTTTTAGTGTTTTTTAACTCTTTTTAAAGAGTTTTAAACTTTTTCAAACATTATAAAAAATTTAAAGTGTCTAGTTATTGTATGTTGCTTTGTGTTGCTTTGCCTCTCACAGATTTGTCACCCCACTTCCCCTGGGTGATGGAGACACAAAGGATTACTCAAAGTCCATCTCTTCTGAGTAGTGAGAAGCCCCGAGGTGGTTAACTTCCCTGGGCCCCTCCAGCAAGAGGCAACCTTTCCTTAGGAAATTAACCCTGAATTGGGGTTCTCTTCCTGCATTTATTTTCCAGACCAGGAAGTTACAGGAAGAGACATAGGTGGAGTTATAGTTTAACAGTATAGGCTGGTAACTTTCAGTGAAACAAGCCAGATGACATTCCAGTAGAGCTATCAATAAAAGCTTGATTTTAGCAAACATTCCTTCTCCCTCTAGCAATTTTCCAGTATCTTTACATTTCAAGCAGTAACCTGTCTGTCCTTGAGCCAGCAACCTTCCTGTGCCACAAATCTTTTACTTACACCAGAGACTTATAGCCTGAGGAAAATTTCCAGTCCTCCGCAAGGTCAATATTTGAAACTACAAGACTTTGGAAAACAAGGCCCTGTGAAGTACATATGCTTTATAGTATACTCCACAATAGTGTATTCCTGCTATTTGCAGGAATGATTGCAATAATGGAAAAGAGGAGAAAACCTAAATATCAATCAAAAGGGTAATGAATAAATTATGCTACATCTTAACTATAAACATCATTCAGCTATTTCCGGCATGGAATGATCTCCAAATAGAAGAGAAAAAAAAAACATGTCAGAGAACAATATCTACTGTATGATCCTGTTTGTGTATTTACAAGATGATCCACCATATACGCATGTGCATATACATAAATGCAGAGTAAAAGATCTGGACCAAACAGTGGTTGTGTGTATAGACTATAAGTGGGATTTAGCTGAGGGCAGGAGTGAAGAACTGGTAAAGGGTGACTTTCTCTTGTTTGAAACATTTATACTTAGTATGTTTATTTCACATGTATTACTATTTTAGTAGTTCTTAAAATATGCAAATAAGGGGTAAGTTCACAGACCCTTCTTCCAAAGATAATCATTGTTAATATTTTGATGTATTCTCTGTGTTTTTTCCTACATACCAAGCCATTTTTTAAAAAGTGTAGGGGCTTGCTGGTTAGCTTGGGTCATTAAAGCACGGTGTTATAACACCAAGTTCATGGTTCAGACCAACGTACCTGCCAGCCGCCAAAAAAATAAACTCATTTAAAAAAATTTTTTTTAATGTAATTTCTACCCTTTTTTTCTAAAGAACTGCATATAGTCTAGTATTTTCTTAAAATCCTTTTAATACATGTTTGATGGTCAGCATGGATCCATATTAGCAAATAGAATATTAAAATTTTATTTCTCAGCCAACTGTGTTTTCACTTTCCTTTTCCTCTATGAACTCTGTACTCCCGGGTCTAAAGTAGACATAGCCACGGTCTCGGTTTTGGTTCTTGTATCAGCCAACTGTGCAAAAAAATAAAAATAAAAAATAAAAGGTAGACATGGTTAGAAGGCAACAGTAGGTTAGCTTTTTTATACTTAGCTATGTCAACCAACTTTTTTATACATCTCTGCCTGAACCTTAATCCTTCCTTTGTGTTTCCTATTTACTATAGTCTGCAATTGAAAGTTTGTTTATTTAGTTAAAGGGAAAAGATCCCTTTGAGGAAGGGTAAAAATTAAAGTAATTACCTATATTTGGTAATTTGGGGGCACTTGAGGTAAGAAAAAAATATTTTACATAGTAAACACGTTTGCTCAAGAGAATGTTCAGAAATTTGCTAAATCTCTTTGCTTTTTTTTATCTCTGCCCTCTTTCTCATCCAACTGCCCCTTTTGCTAGGGCCTCGGCATAATAACATTTATCACATCTTATTAAAAGTAAAATCAGCTTATAAGTAAGTAAATGGAGATGGAGACTCCTGAGAGACTTTAACTATAAATAAAATAAGAGTCAAAACAAAATAAAACTACAGTCAGCTTTTGATTATCTAGGATAATTTTTGTTGTTGCGAATTGGGAGAAAGGTCCCTGATACTTATCCCCTTTGCCCTGACAGGAACCCTGCTCCAAGGCTGATGACAAGTCAGACTAATCAGTTTTTACATAGTCTGTGCCTTGAAACAGCAATCAGTGCTCCCACAGGTTCATCTGAAAACCGGTTGTCTGCCTCCAGATAACTAAAAATTGTTTATGTATCTTTTTCCCACTAGATTTTTACTGTGTCTAATTTATTTTGGTGTCCATTATGCCTCTTATACATTATAGGGGATGAATAAATGTTGAGGGCAGGGACTAGTTCTTATTTGTTTTTGACTCTCCCTCGTACATGCCTGATTTTCATAGTAACAGTAAATGTTGGTTGAATGAGTGAAACTAGGTTTAAAGTTATGTGAGAACATATGTTCAAATTAAATCTAATTTACTGTTTGGGGTTTTTGCAGATGGAGCTTTATATTGTGTTTGTCATAAATCTACGTATTCTTCTCTTCCAGATGACTATAATTGGTACGTATTAAAATTCAATTGAAAAAATAAGTCTTAGCTGTATTTGAAATGATTTAATTTTCTTTCTTTTTCTGGTGTTTTCCTCTTTCTTTTCTGATTATTCTTTCTTTAATTTTGTTTTTAAAAATTATTTTGATGATCTTATTTACCCTATGTCTGGGACTATAAATATTTTAAATAAAAATCATTATCATTGTGTTTCAGTGAATATTTAATTTGTTATAAGACAGACATGCTATTAGAAATGCTGTCTTTTCTTTCTGAAGCATGCTTTAGCTTTTTGGAAAAGTTAGTTTTTATAGCTTTCTTAGGGTTCATATCTGTTAGCTTAAGCAGATATTATCTTTTGTTTGACATTGAATAATCTCAAATTACAAACATTTAATTCAACCACCATTTATTTAGAGCTTACTTAATTCCAGTCACTATGCTACGAACTAGGAATAATATATGACATTGTTTCTTTTCTCCAAAGCAGAGTCTGAGGTACAGAAACTGCAATGTATTTTCTTAAGCTACCTTGTTTTTATTGCAAATTTTAGTAAAAATATATTTTCTTCTCTCTTGACACTAGTTTTAATTGTGCATTTAGTGAGTAAGAAGATAAATAGTGATGAAATTGGACTAAATAACATTTTTTGAACCTGAAAAGTTTGAGTCATCTTGGTGTTTTGCGTTATGTGAAACTCCATCCTTCATAAAAAATCATTATAGATTAAATGTACATTATAGCCATATTAAGATATTCAATCTTAAAATCATGGTGAAACAATCTAATGCATTATCCTCTGTTAACTAAAATATACTTTATAGTTTAACTACTAGTTTATAGTAATTAGTTACTAAGAATTAGTTAAACTATTAATGTGTTTTGTTTTGGTAGTTAAGCTGACGTGTTCTGCAGGGTGGTCTTGAGTTGTCCCATATGTTATGGGGTCCAGGTTTGTCAATCCAGTGATATGGCATCTTCTCTTCAGCAGTTCATGAGTAATTAATTTTAGCTCAATGAATAATCATTCTGCCTTGAGTACAGTATAACTCTATTTCTAAAACATTCTTTTTTAGTAAAGTAGAGCTTGCTTTGACATCCGATGGCAGGACGATAGTATGCTACCACCCTTCTGTGGACATTCCATATGAACACACAAAAGTATGTATGAGACAATCTCTTGTAGTTTTTAATTTGCTATTAGAAAGGTTCACACTTCCTTGGTCACTGCATTTAAAGTTGTACCTCTGCCCCTTTTCTCCCTGTTGTCCTTTGCTTTAGTTTTCTCAGTAACACTTATCATTTGTGAAATACTGGATATTTTCTTGTTTTTTGGTCTATCTTCCACCACTAAAATATAAGCTCCATGAGGATAGGACCTTGTCTATGTTTTGTTCCCTGTTGTGTCCTCAGCACATGGAATAACACTTTGAACTTGGTAGGTGTGCAATAAATATCTGATGATTAAATGAATAAATTTGTTCCTTCCCCTTAACGCTTAAGGGTTTTCTATTCTAGGGCTGAGACATTCACATGGGGAAGCATGGAATTTGTTTCTCAAGCAATTAGTTGGTAGATTGGGCTGCACAGTAAGAATCTCTGTTGTGATAACTTATTTACCCACCCTGAGGTACTATAATGAATTACTGAGTATGGTAATTGTTTTATTATAAACTCAATCAAATACTGGCTAACATTCCTACATTTTGATGCTGTTTGTTACTAATTGTTTTGTAGCCTATCCCTCGACCAGATCCTGTGCATAATAATGAAGAAACACATGATCAAGTGCTGAAAACCAGATTAGAAGAAAAAGGTGAACAACTTAAGCAAGGACCCATGATAGAACAACTTAGCAAAATGTTCTTTACTACTAAGCACCGTTGGTATCCTCGTGGACAGTAAGTTCTATCTCCTTTTCTTCAACTCCAGCTAGATACACTAAAGGAACACATAACTTTCTTTACACTAACACACTTCTGAAATGGTATTCTTAACCCCAAGTGTGATCACCTATCATATTGTACTTTTAAATCTACATATACTGTAGCTAAAATGAACTATACTTCTTTTTCCTTTATTTTAATGGGGGTATTTAACCAAAGCTTTCAGTGAATTTTGCAAGTGTTTTTGAACATTTTTTTATTCTGTGATATAGTCGTTTAGTATGTTGTTTTTTTCATCTTCCTGATAAAAGTAATTGATCTTGTCCTCAGACCATTCTTCATTTTTTCTAACAGATTTTGAGTTATTGCAAAAAAATTTGGGTACAGCAAGTAATTGGGCAGTATATATTGTTCTCAGTTTCTTTAGGCTCTACAATTGCCCATCCGTTTGCAGTACTCACATTTTATTACATTGATTGTTACCCACTCTCTGACTCTGCTTTAATTAGTTTTCTTTTTATGACTTTTCTTTCTTTTATATTTTCTTCTTCCATACCAAACCATGAGGGTTTTTTATTGTTGATGTTTATATTTGTTTATTTGAGCAAACTTTGTTCTTATTCACTTGTTTAATTCAGTAATTAGCATTAGGCTGGCACATTGATGGCAGGATACATTTATAGAATTAATGAGTATACATTCATCAAACTGCTGTACTAGGTGCTGGGTGACCAAAAACGCAATCTCTGTTTGCATGTTGTTTATAGTCAAGGAGGGAAGATGGTAGAATAAATAAACAATTTAAAATTGCGTATGACTGAGCCTTGAAGGATGGCTAAGAATTACCCGTGGGAAATGGGGGAAAAGCTCCATGGGTAGAGGGAACAGAACAGCATGTCAGATAAAGTATGCTGGGGAAATTGCTAGTAGTTCAAATTGAATGGAACCCAGAATATTAATTCATTATAACAAAACACAGCTCTTCTTTTCCTGTATAAAAAAGCTTCTCCCTTTACAATCACTATAATAAAAGTAAGATTTCTGTATCAGTTTCCCAAGGAAAAAATTAGTGATTTTTTGGCTAATACAGTATTTCATTTCTTGCTTCTGTTTTGTATCCCCTTCCTTGATTTTTCTTTCTTGTTTAGTACCCACTTTGTTTATGCATACTTTCTGAATTTTTCTCTATCTTTGTAATTGTAAGTTAGGGTACATGAGAACAAAGTAGGAAGCCATTTTGTAGCCCTGTAGCTTAAGTCATTACCATATTCTAAATTTTTTTTGTGATTCATAACATCTTTCATGTTTGTTTTTTATTTCTGTCACATTATTCAGATATTTGAGTTTAAGTTTTGCCTGAACTTCTTATATAATGGCTTTCAGTACCTGTCCCTTCAGTACCTTTGTTCCATATTGCTACAATCTTTTGTAAGCATTGTTCATTACCAAATCACTGAAGTTATGAAAATCCTCTAAAGGTGTGTAACTTGAAGGGGGCAAGACTGAAGGTGAGAAATCTGTTAGGAGTCTTAAAACCAAGCATGTGATCTTCAGACGTTTGTGTCTAGTACCCTACCAATCTTAAATTTACTTAATCTTATTACTGCTAGTTTGCTTTTGACTGTTAGTTAATTTAATCTTCTGGTATGTCTTTTCCCATCAGGATTACTAGGCACTTTCAATTGTAATCAGACTTTAATTAGATGGAATTGATTGTCCCAATATCTGTCCTAATAAAGAGCTCAGCAGAAAACCTCTGGATACTAGTTTATGTGCATAAAGGAAGATTTTACCTGTAGGAATTGTCCTTGAGGGTGCATTATCTTTCTGAATCTTAAGTAAGCCTGTGTATGATCACTAACACTCAACAAGTATTGATTTGGTAACTGAATATATTGTGGATTAATGTAAGCAGTTTGCAAGCTTTGGTTTGTAGATGTCAGTGACCATTTTTTCTTAAACTTTGGGCAATATATAGAAGGGTGGTTTGCTAAATATTTCACAATTTTTAAGTTATAGCTATCAAAAGAATGGAATCCGTTGTGAATTTAACAACTGGGGATGTATAATATTTTTTTAAATAAGTTTTCATTAAAAGGTATAGAATCCTCATTTTAAAAAAGTGTTTTTAAATAATGTAGAAGAGGGCCAGCCCGTGGCTCACTTGGAGTGTGGTACTGATAACACCAAGGCCCCAGGTTTGGATACCTATATAGGGATGGCAGGTTGGCTCGCTTGGGAGAGCGTGATGCTGACAGCACCAAGTCAGGGGTTAGGATCCCCTTACTGGTCATCTTTTTTAAAAAAAGGTAGATAGATGGATGGATGGATGGATGGATGGATGGATGGATGGATGGATGGATCTTTTTTAAAAAAAGATGGATGGATGGGTGGATGGATGGATGGATGGATGGATAGATAGATAATAAAGTATTTAGAATGTAAAATAGAAATCTTTATTTCTACTCATGCCTTGTTTCACATAGTAAAAGCCATTAACCTCTACCTGTATGAATAGCCCTACCTCACATTCTACTCAGTATTGTGCTTTTTGAATTTCAATAAAATAAAACTCTTCTGAGAGTACATTTTCATGTCAAAGAGGCCCTGGCCGACTCAAATCATCTTGATTCTGCTGCTTATTAGCTAGTTATTTAATCTTATTATATGGTAAAGGAAATGGAAATAATGCCTAATTTGCATGGTGGTTTTGAGATAAAATATAATCATGTAGGTTAAGTACCCGGCATATGGTATATGCTCAGTGATAATACGGTCATGATAATTAGTAATATTTTTTCCTACTCATAGGTTTCCTCTTAACTCCTTTTGAACCATCTTTTCTTAAATAGGCTTTTTTGAGGTATAATTTATACACAAAAAATTCACCAATTTTCAGATGTAATTTAGTGAGTGTCGACAAATTATACACTTTTATAATTGCCACCACAATTATAGATTATTTCAGCACTCCAAAAAGTTTTCTTGTGTCCTTTTGCAGTCCCTTTAACTTCCCTCCCTTTAACTCCACCCCTTGCAGTCACTGATTTACTTCCTGTGACTGTAGTTTTGTCCTTTCTAGAATTTCATGAAAATGGAATTTATTCAGTTTGTAACCTTTTGTGTCTGGCTTACTTCACTTAGCATTATGCTTTTATGATTCATCCACATTGTGTGTACCAGTAGTTTGTTCCTTTTTATTTCAGAGTAGTGTTCCCTTGTATGGATGAATCACAATTTATTTACCAAATGATGGATGTTTTGAGTTCTTTCCAGGATTAGCCTCTTATGAGTAAAGCTGTGTAAACGTTCAAGTACAAGTCATTGTGTTGACATGTTTTCATTTCTCTTGGGTAAATTCCTAGCAGTAGGAATACTGGGTCATATGACAAGGGCGTGTTTAAATTCATAAGAAGCTGTAAAAGTGGCCGACACATTTAACATTCCTCCCAGCGGTGTGTGAGAGTTCTAGTTGCTCTACATCCTCCTCAGTACTTGGAATTATGTTCTTCTTATTTTTAGTCAGTTTGTTGGGTAAGTACTGATTTTCACCGTGGTTTTCATTATGTTTACCTAATAACTAATGATGTTAAGCATCTTTTCATGCGCATATTGGTCATTCATGCATTTGGGGTTTTTGTTTGTTTTGATGAAGTATCTGTACAAATCTTTTGCCTATTTTTTAAAAAGTAGATTGGTTGTCTTATAAGGTGTAAAACTTGTAGAACAGTGTTTTGTGAGATATATGCTTTTTAAATATTTTCTCCTTGTCTATGGCTTTCCTTTTCATTTCCTTAACATTGTCTTTTGAATATCAAGTTTTAAAAATTTTGATGAAGTTCTAATTTACACATTTTTTCTTTTACAGTTCAGGCTTTTTGTGTCCTACTTAAAAAATCTTTGCCTAACTCAAGATCACTGTGATTTTCTCCTGTGTTTTCTTCTAGAAATTTTATAATTTTAGCTCTAAAATTTAGGTCTACAATCCATTAAGCGTTGATTTTTTACATATGGTGTGAGGCATAGATTGAAGTTCATTTTTTTTTGCATATGCATATCTGGTTGTTCCAACACCATTGGTTACAAATATCCTTTCCCCATTAAATTGACCAGCATCTTTGTTGAAAATCAGTTGACCATATATATGGGTCCTGGACTCTCTGTTTTGTTCCATTAGAATATATGTGTCTGTATTTACAATACCTCACTGTTATAACTGCTATAGCTTTGAATAAGTCTTGAAATGAGATAGAGTAAGTCCTCTTCAAAGTTGTCTTAGCAATCCTATGTCTTTTGCATTTCCATATAAATTTTAGAATTAGCTTGTCAATTTCTATAAAAAGCCTGCTGGGATTTTGAAGGGGATTGTATTCAGTTTATAGATTAATTTCGGGAGAACTGATGTCTTAACAATATTGAATCTTCCCATTTATGAAAATGGTATATTTTTCCATTTATTTAGGTCTTTAAAAAATTCTCTTAACAATGTTTTATTTTTGCTGTGTATGAACATTGTACATTTTTTGTTAAAGTTAACCTATATATTTCATATTTTTTATGCTATTTTAAATGGTATTGGATTTTTAATTTCAATTTCCAATAGTTCAATGTTGTCGTTTTTGGTGGCTGGTTGTTTCAGGGATCCAAACCCTTGACCTTGGTGTTATAACACTGAGCTCTAACCAACTGAGCTAACCAGCTGGCCCTAGTTTGTTGTTTGTATATAGAAATGCAGTTGATTTTTGTTTATTGACCAGGTATCCTCTGACCTTTGAACAGTTCTAGTTACTTTTTTATTTATTAGGATTTTCTGAATAGATGATCATGGTACCCATGAATAAAGACATCTTACTACTCCTTTTGTAATCTGTATGCTTTTTATTTCTTCTTTCTTTGTCTTATTGCCTACCATCTTAAGTACAATGTTGAGTAAAAGTGTTGAAAGCAGACATCATTGCCTTTTTCTCAGTTTTAGAGAGGAAAAGCTTTGACTCTTTCAACATAAGTATGATATTCACTATAGGTCTTTTTGTAGAAGCCCTATATCAGGTTCAGGAAGTCCCTTTTCTTCCTAGTGTGTAGAGTTTTTTTACAATTATGAGTGGGTGTTGAACTTTGTTAGATTCTGTTTCTGCATTTATTAAGATGATCATATGGTTTTTCTATTTTAGTCTTTTAATAGGATAAATTATGTTAAATGATTTTAAATGTTAAACCAATCTTTCATTTTTGGGCTAAACTCCACTTGGTTATTATAGGGAAGTTTAAATTTTTCCCCTGAAAGTTTGATAATTTGAATCTATAAAACAAACTGATAAAAAACAGATTAACAAGAAAAAAGCATAACAAATTTATTTACATGCACATGTGTGCATGGGAGTCATCCAAAGTATGAAAACTCAAAGGATGGCTGGATCGTTGATGCTTAAATATTCTTCACTGAAGCAAGAGGAGATAGGAGGATGTAGTAATAAATGATTTTCAGGGGAAATGAATTAGGCCAAGCACCAATGGCCTGGGACCAAAGTTTCTCTGAGCTCTGGGAGAGGTGGCATCACAAGTGAAGGGAGGAAAGCATGTCAAACAAAGGCAATTTTGCTGTGCAGATGACAATAAGTCAGGTAATCTTAGAGCCTCCCTCAGAAAAAATAGATGGTATACAAGGAAGGGGAGCCTTAGGAAAGCCTGTTTATTTCATCAATGCAGATTTTCTCTACAGGTGCAAATCTCCCTGACAAAAAGCTTTTTAGGTATTCTTGTGTTTCCAGCCCGTCTAAATCGCCATCTTGAAATATGTCAAAGAAGTATATTTTGGACCAAGATATTTTTGGTTTCCTTCATCATTATGTATTCTTTTTATATATTCTTGGACTTAATTTGCTAAAGTTTTGTGTAGAATTTCTACATCTTTGTTTATTAAGGATATTGATCTGTAGTTCTATAATGTCTTTGTTTTTGATATCAGGGTAGTGCTTGCATCATAGAATGGGTTTGGAAATATCCCCTTCTGTCTAGTTTTCTGGAAGAATATGTGTAGAATGGGTATTATTTCTTTCTTAAATGTTTGTTAGAATTCACCAGTGAAGCCACCTGGGTCTGGAGTTTTCTTTGTGGGAAGATTTTTAATTACACATTCAGTTACTGTAGTTGATATATAGGGCTATTCAGTTTATCTTTATTTTTGGAAGTGCTTTGGTATTTGCACATTATATCTAAATTGTTAAGTTTATTTGCAAGTAGTTGTTCATAATATTCTTTTATTATCTTTTTTAATATTTTAATAATCTGTAGTGATTTTACCTCTTATTCCTCATACTGTTATTTTGTTGATCTTTTCAAAGAACCTTTTGATTTCATTGATTCTCTCTGTTTTCTATTTTTCTGTTTCATTGATTTTTGCTTGGTTATTTCCTTCTGCTTACTTTGGGTTTAATTTGATCTTCTTCTAGTTTCTTACGGCTCATAATTTGGAATCCTGTCTTTTTTTGTTTGTTTGTTTGTTTGTTTGTCTTGGTGGCTGGCCAGTACCAGGACCTGAAACCATGACCTTGGTGTTATAGGGCTATGCTCTAACCAACTGAGCTAACCGGCCAGCCCAAAACCTGTCTTCTTTTTTAATTTAAGCATTTTGGTGCTATGAATTTCCCTCTCAGCACTGCTTTAGCTGCAGCTACTAAATTTTGATATGTTCTGTTTTAATTTTCATTCACTTAAAATGTTTCCTAATTTCCTTTTTGAAATTTTCCTTTTTTCTTTAACTCATCAGTTATTTAGCAGCTGTTAATTTCCAAATATTTTGAAAATTTCCAGATATCTGTTACTGATTTCTAGTTTAATTCTCTTCTGAGCAGAAAACATACTTTTATAATTTCAGTCTTAAAACTGATTGAAACTGTTGATAGTTGTTTTATGGCCCAGATTATGGTCTATCTTGGTAAATGTTTTATATGCATTTAAAAAGAAAGTATTTTTTTACCATTATTTGGTATAGTGTTCTAAAAATATCAATGAGGTCTGGTTGATGATAGTGTTGTTAGTTTTTTGTGTCCATAAGTTTTGTATTTATTTAATCAATTATTATGAGAGGAATATTGAAATCTACAACTATAAATGTGGATTTTTTTAAATTCTTCTTTCAATTTTACATGTTTTGTCTTCATGTATTTTGAAGCTTTGTTATAAGGTGTATGTAAGTGTATTATTGTTATGTCCTCTTAATGAACTGATGCCTTTATCTTTATGAAAATGTTCTTTTATTGCTGCTAGTATTTTTTATTCTGAAATCTGTTTTATCTGGTATTAGCATAGCCTATGCAGCCTTCTTTTGATTAGTGTTTGCATGATATATCTTTTCTATTCTTTTACTTTTAACCTGTGTCTTTATTTTTAAAGTGGAGTTCTTATAGGCAGCATATAGTAGGGGCTTTTGTTTTTTTAAATCCAGTCTGATTCAGTGCTGCTTCTCATCTCAACATTAAACCATCTTAAATGCTTTATCCTTCAATTTTCAGCACCTTTTTGTTATTGTTGTATCATTTTGTTTTGTTTTGCAACTGGCTGGTACAGAGATCCAAACCCTTGACCTTGGTATTACAGTACCACACTTTAACCAACTGAGCTAACCAGCCAGCCCCTAGGATGTCAATTCAGAGTCTTCTTAGATTTGGGCTTCATACCAAGAGGGGTGCTAGAACTGTTTGGATTTTTAATGTGGGAGTTAGGTGATAAGGAAGCCCAGGATGTTGGGTTTGGAATTTATTTGTAGTTTTAATTCTCTACTCTGCCTTTGCCTGAATGACTGTTTTTTTTATATTCAGTTGTGCTGAGGTTGATTTTTAAAAATTGCATTTACAACCATGAGGCTTCTGCTACTTCCTATATGATGATATAACCGGTGATGAAAACAATTAAACTAGCTTAGCCATTACATTATGTTTATGTGAAATCATGGGGTTAGAAATATATTCTTTGGAAGGCACCCCTTATGTAAATCCGTTTGTTTTGTACTCTCTACAGGAATTTGCATTTAATAGCCACTCTGTAAATAGTTGTTGAGGACACAATTTTGAATGGCACTGCCCTCCACAATTGCCCCAAAAGTATTTCCTTTTGTCCTTTAATGTTGTTATTACTCAGGAAGCAGGGCATGTCTGTTCCCTCAGTTGCCAGCATCGGTGTACAAGCTTTTCTTTGTTTCTTCAGTCTTCCTCGGTTGGTGTGAAAAAAAATTAAAGAGTGGTGGAACATTCTTTCCAGTATAATTCTTTCTAGAACATATCATTTTAACGATATTATAGAGTTCTTGATAGTCGTGACTGTTACTTTTCTTGTTAATTCAACCTTAATAACTTCGTTGAAACTCTTTTTACATATCTAGAGTTCATATACTGTCTTGGTTTCTTTTGCTGGTTCCTTTTTATCACCCCATCTCTAAATTTTGGAGTGCTCCAAGTGTCATTTCTTGGACCTGTCTTTTCTTCTGTCTCATTCTCTACAACAGTGATCTCATTCAGTCTCATGGCTTTAAAATACCTAATGCATGGTAATGGCTTCCAGATCTATCTGTGGTCAAGACCTCTTCCTTGACCTCTGGACTTGCATATCCTACTGCCTACTTGATATGTCTAATAGATATTCCTAACTTAATGTCTATCTGTGTTTCTGATAGTCCCCCACAAACCAGCTATTCCTGCAGCCTTCACTATCTCAGTTAATGCCAGCTCCATTCTTATAGCTTCTTGGGCTGGGCTGAAGACTTTTGTACCACTCTTGACTCTTTGTCTCACACTCAACATCTAGTCTATCAGCAAATCCTGTTAGCTCCATCTCCAGAGTACATCCAGATTTGACCACCTATCACCATTTCTTTTGCCACTGTCCTGGTCCAAGCCACCATCCATTGCCTGGTTTGTTGAAATAGCTTTCTAACTAATCTCTATGCTTCTGCCTTTACCTCCCTGCAGTCTGTTCATAGCATAGCAGCCAGAGTGACCCTGTTAAAAACTTCCTTTAGTTCTTATAATTTTTCTGTTGAAAACCCACAAGCAGCTTCCCATGTCACTCAGAAAAGCTAATGGCCTGTAAGAACCTATGTAATCTGACCCTTCATTAACCTCTCTACCCCCATTTTCTGCTGTTCTCTTTCTTGTTCACTCTGTTCTGGCCACACGGCCTCTTTCTTGTTCCTTGAACATGCCCTTTCTTCCACCTCGGGGCTTTTATTTACTGTTTCTCTGTATAGAATGCTCTTCTCCCAGTATCAATAAAGCTAGCTCTCTCACTTCCTTCAGGTTTTTACTTAATGAAGCCTTCCCTGGCCAGCTTATGTATCTTGTTTTTCTGTTTCCTGCGGTGGAACATAAGATCCATGAGAGTGGGGACTTTTGTCCTGTTTTGTGTACTGCTTAACTGTTAGGACCTAGAAGCAGTGCCCTGGCACATAGTAGATGCTCACACAGTTTAAAATGAATAAACAAGTGAATGAATGAACGATTTTGATGTCATAATACTCCTTACACAAGAAAATAGTAAGTTAACATAGCTACACTAAATGTAAAACTGTTGAAAGATAAAGGATGGAAGGAAGGCTGGATAGAAAGTAGGAAGAAACTGGAAAATAATTCGAAATTTCTGAAATGTAGAGCAATCCTATAAATGCATGAATAACAGTACTATTTTATTTAAAGAATTACTCAATCTTTTTCCCATGGAGGCAGCAAAAATTAGCTGCTGCTGTCAGTAGAAAATGTATTAGAAGACTTACTCTATTATGAACCAGGAGGGAAAGTTTTATTCTGGATTAAGAACTATGGATCAGTATTTCAGATGTCACTGAGTCATTGTGTAATTTAAGAAGGGTAACAATACATCTTGGTTTGACAGGAATAGTCTTAGTTTAACTCTTGTGTTCATTATTAATAGTGCCTGCTTTTATTCTCTAAAGGGTCCCAGTCTGGATGATAGATTATAAGGTCACCTTAAAATTAAGATGCTTGCTTCTGGCTAGTGATTGTAGCATACATTGAAATTCATGCATGATAAGAAGTCTGTAAATGCTATTTGACATTTATTGAGCATAATTTAAAACTTGACTTTGTTAGGGTTAGGGTCTCAAACATTTTCATTCAGTCTTGAGTAGTAAATATAGTTGACCAGTGTACACTGAATCACATTTTTAAAGGATAGTTCTTAGTATTTTTAAGGTCACAGATTTTATTACAATCTGATAAAAGTTACAAATTCACTTACCAGAAAAACATATATTCAGAATTTTTACAAATAATTTCAGGATGTTAATGACTTCCCAAACCCCATCCAGAAACCCTGTTCTGGTGACCAGCTGCTTTCAGAGAATGCCTTTCAGGGAATGCTGTTGTATTAGTACAAACTTGATTATTTGACATGTAACAGGAATACTTTAGAAAACCATAATTTTCTCTATGCTAATATAAGTACATGTAGAAATGTTTATATAAATGGTAATATGCTACATGTATTTTTCTACATGTAAAAATGTGCATGTAGTACATGTACATTTTTACATGTTAGTATATATGTATACTACATGTATACTCTACATGTATTTTCTACATGTTCCGTGTTAGTATATATAGATGTACTTCATTTTTTAAAATTTAATTCCTTTTTCAAAACTTTATAAAATCAGTATCAGAAAAGAACAATGTATAGGAAAGTTGTCTATATGAAACTTTAAGATAAGCAAAAAATGCTTTAGATATATTAATGACAACTAAAGAATGTAAGATACATGTGTTATCATTTATGGTATAAAAATCCTTAAATTGAATTTTCACATTAGCAAAAAAGTGGAAAAAAAAAAATTAGCTTATGATCAACTTGCCAAAATCTGATCATTAAGGGAATTTTTGAGAGAACTCATCACAAAAACACATGTACTCTGTGCAGAAATTTTCTTAAGTAAAGAAAATAAGGGAATGCAGAGAAGCAAAAAGAAAAATTCTCCACAGTGAAATCACTCAAAAATAATCTAACAACGCATTTCATTTCTCTATCACTATACGTATGTTTTGTTAGTTTGCTTATTTTTATATGGTTATAATCATACTGTACATATAAGTTTGCATCCTGTATCCTCCCCTTAATATTATAGTTATTTTTTTATGTTGCTTTAGGATAAGTTTTCGAAAAGAAATTACTAAATCAAAAGTTATGAGTATTTTTTGATACGTATTGCCACGTATACATATGCTTTTCAAAAGTATAACCCTAACCAATTAATACTTTAACCAGTAACCAGTAACCTTAACCTTAACCAATTAATACTTTAACCAGTCAGGTCTGATACTGCTGATTTCATCACACTCTTGCTTGGATTGGGCATTATGATGTTTTACGTATTTGTGATTGCAAAAACAAGTAAAAGGTTCCTTGCCATTTTAATTTGCATTTCTTCCATTTTTGGTGACATTACACATTTTTCCATAAACATATTACTAATTGTATCCCACTGTATGTTAAACATGATTTTACAGTTAAAGATGCCTCCATTGAGAGGAAAATATCCCCTTTTAAATAAAACATTGATAGAACATATTCATGATATGGAGACAAACAGTTATTAGTTTTTAATTCAAGATCAGCCATCCAGGTTTTCGTGTTGAAATTATCCTCAAGATCTGGAAAGATTTTTCAAAATGCTTAATTAATGGAAAACAACTTTCACAATAGTGGTATGTGACTTATTATTAAGAAATTATCTGACATGATTTTTTTTAAATAGTTCTAATAAACAGCAGAATAATTGCAGAAATTTAAGATTTCTCTCAAGAATAATTAACTTTTATTAAAATCATCTTTTCTCAAATATTCTTCTTTTCAAGGTATCACAGACGTCGTATGAAACTGAATCCTCCAAAAGACAGATGACATTGAGGTTCTTGGGGAAATCAAAGAGACCTATGCCTCATTTGCCATTTGTCACCTGAGAAAATGCAATGTGGTGTATTCACTAGTATGCTATATAGTAAAATAATAATAGTAAAATGTCTTATATATTAGAATGTGTATTTCTTTATATATTCTGTAATTCTGGATTTGACATTCTTATTTAGAAAAACCTATTGCATCTTAATTTCCTTTTGAGATCTTAAAATCTTCAATTTCTTTTTATGTATCTAATGTGATTAAGTATTTTTACATCATTAGCCAAACATTGTTAGTATTATAAATATGATTAATAAAAATGTTCATGGTTTTCCTTATGAAGGGGATTTTTAATTGCCCTTGAGAATAAACTTATGAGGTATACTCAAAATAAATGTTACAGTGTTTCCATTGACTTCTAGGAAATAATTAAGTTAGCTACATTTTAATCAGTGTTTACTATCTGGGAGGTCCTTTTCATAAATTATTATTAATTTTTCACAATAATCTTTTGAAGAAGGAGCATCTTCCCCATTTCACAGATGAGGCTAAATGACTTGAACCTTACCTAGCAAGTGGGAGAGCTACGATCCATACTGTTAGGCTTCAAAGCTTTTTTTCAGTGCATAATAATGACAAAGAGGTGTTCTTTCACCCAATAATGTGCTTTCCTAGAGATTTTCCTAGGTAGACTACTATATATTTTGAGGTTTTTTCTTTTTCTGGCTGTCTTAAAATTATGATAGCTTCAGAACATATGCAAACAGCAGCAGCTCTGTGCTTAAAATGTTAATATCACTAAACTAGCGTTACAAGAATGTTAATAGATTATTCCACTGTTGCTTGTCACTACCAGTTTATGTATATGATCCTTAATAGCATTGCTGCTCCTGCGATTTCTATTTAGGATGTGAGGAATCTTTTAAGATGGTAGAAAAGTGCTTCATTCAGACTTGTAAAATATTTCTGGTATTTATAAAATCGATGTGAAAAATAATTTCTCATTCAAAGTCTATTGTTTAGTTCTTTTAATGAAAGAACTCTAGCTGAAGGTTCAAGTGGCCAGTAAAATGTGAGGAATCATGAGTAAGAGAGAATAAAGGAAATAATTAATAATGGTGACCCTCTGTTACCCAAAGGAAATGTTTTTAAGTGGCTTACTTTTTTCATTAGTATATTACTAATTTTTTTGGAAAGATCAAAGAAAAACCAAGTTGATAGTTGATAGAACTTAATAATCAGAAATATTTGCCAACTTTGTTGGAAAATGGTGGGTTTTTTTTAGGTTGATTTAGCCTAAAATTTTTGGCTATGTTATAAATGTAAAAAGAATAAAAAACCAAACCATAATAAAATGACAAAAATTTCCTTTTCTTCTGAGTACAATGATCCACCAAATAGGGATTGTTCAACTCTATGATGCCCAAACCACACACTCAAATGTCAGTGCTGTGGAGAATTAACTTTGACTTTATTGTACTGGAAATATAGATTAGCACTACAGTTCCCGGAATTTTGGTTTTCATGGGTTGCTGATTTTTAATTTTCCTAAATAACTACATATTCTATCACTGGCATCACCTCTCTGCTCCCCCCGTCCCTCATCTCAGGGATAGGAACCTGTTATCTGTCATTGCTAACATTTTATGAAAGGTTCACTTGTCTGTTTTTGCAGACATTTTTAAATTACATAAAACGGGATGGTCCTTTAAATTGAAAAAATTTAGCTTAATGAAAAACTACCCAGCTTTTCATATTTCCATTGATGAGGATTAATACACCTCAAATTGATAAATAATATTGATGAAACCACCAGAGGGCACTCTCACATAGGGTTTGATTTGAACTTCCCCTCACTCAAAGGTAGTGACTTAAAATTAAGCGCTTAATTAGCAGAGAATTTGTATGTCCATTAGTTGAGAATGACTAGTAGAATACATGGCAGTAGTGAAATTCAGTGTTGGAATATTTTGAGGCCATTCTTTATTCAGCTGATCCATTTATCAAACATAAAACTCCTAGTACATATAAGGAGGCATGCTTTTTGGTAGGCCAATAACAAAAAATGGTCCCATCTTAAGGACCACAGTATCTACTGAAGTAATATCTACTGAGCTACTTAATTTTTTTAATGACATTGTTTTCTAGCCAAGTGAATAATGCATTATTATTTTTAAAATTGGAGACTAACTAGAAAAAAATTACCCCATTCAAAGATAACATTGTTGATATTTTTGTGTACCTTCTTCCCCTGTATTTATCGCTGCATAAATATATTTCAAGAACATAAAAATAGGGCTTATTATGCATGCTGTTTTGTAACTTGCTTTTTTCACTTAATATGAATTTTTCCATATCATTAATACTCTGACTTAATGGGTGCATATTATTCTATAATCTGGGTTGTCAATTTAATTAACTCCCTACTGTTAGACATAATCATTGTTTCTATTTGTTCCGTTAACATCCTGGTGGATCATTTCTGAGTATTTCCTTAGATTAATTTCAGTAAGTGTAATTGTTGAATCAAAAGGCATGCATGCTTACATACCTTTTTAAAGTCTGTGGTCACAACTTTATACTTCTAACAGCAGTTTATGAAAACGTTTTTTCTACACTTGTGAGTATTAAAATTTTTAAAAATCTTTATCAGTTCAGTAGGCAAGGAGTAAGAAATGTTTTAATTTTGACTAGCCACTTTAGATTTAGTATATGTCCCATTTAAAAGAATATAAAAGTGTAACAAGTTTCAAGTCCTGGCTTCAGCCTCCAAGAGGCCTATTATTGCCCCTTTATTTCCTTTGCAGCACTTTACCATATTGTGTTTCCTCTCCCTCCCCACAAAACGTCCTTTGTGTATTAGCTAAAATTTCAGTTTTTTAGAGGAACTAGGCCAGATTCTGTTATTATATGCAACCCTATATCCATAGCACTAAATCAAAGTTTGTAATTAGGCATCTTTTTCTGTGATTATTTGATAAATGTCCATCTCCTCTAGTAGGTTATAAACTCCATAATTTCCAAGGACCCTGTCTGATTATGTATATCATGGTGTTACTAGCACCTAACATTGCTTGGCATTCATTGCTTTACAAGATCTGAATATGGGGTTTTTAATTTTTATTTTGTATTTATTTTATTTTATTTTATTTTTTAAATTTTTAAATTTTTTTAAAAGATGACCGGTAAGGGGATCTTAACCCTTGACTTGATGTTGTCAGCACCACGCTCTCCCAAATGAGCCAACCAGCCATCCCCATACAGGGATCCGAACCCTTGGCCTTGGTGTTATCAGCACCACACTCTCCCAAGTGAGCCATGGGCAGGCCCTTGTTTTTTAAAAAAATATACAAATTTAACTTTATTTCTTCATTTTTATTTAAAGCTTGATTTTATAAAACACCAAAAACATTTTAAGAGTTCTGTATCACAGGAAATTAGACATAGAAATATCCATTGCTTCATAGGTTCATGTTATATAAATTCAAAACAAATAATCGGAAGTTTATTTAATATGGAAACTGCAATGAAATAAATGACAAAAGGAACTAATAGAGCAATATTTTATTACTTATGGATTATTATTAGTTACTTCAGGATCAAAACAAAGATTCTGAATATTCAGACATCTTTTGCTGTATCTTGTATTTTAATATCTCCCTACCTATACTCTGAATCAAGCTACTTGAACAAAATGTCTGATTTAGGAAAGCGTTTAGCTTTATAGCGAACATTTTACCATCTGCAGTTACCACCTTCAAAGGAATTGACATTACAATGATGACAAAATCTGCTGGTTCCTTTTGAACAATGTATGTGCAATAAATTCATATGTCAACCCTATGGTAAGTCCAAAATGGAACAATTATGCACAGTTTAGTAAAGTATAATGTTGGTTTTCCTCATCTAAAAATTAACCAATGAAATAAAACATATCAACCATAGTTGACTTGGTTTCAGGAAAATCACATTTGAGAATTACAATTACATTATCTTCCTCATTTCGGCCTCAGTTGTTGATGGGAATTTTGTAGGCCACTATGGTATTTACTTTGTGGACTGTAGTAGTAAATGAATGAAGACGAACTTCCTCAGAATTGATAATGAACTGTGGTCCTGACTCTTCCCATTTTTCAGGTACAACCAAATGTCTTTGTGTATATCAGCAGATCAAATGAACAAGAAACTTCCAACAGTGTCAGAAATGTCACTGTTGCTCTGATCTGTCTGATCACTGAATGAATTTTATCCTGGACAGCTTTCTGAGACTTTTCTCTGGGTGCACTCTCATTTTTTGCAATCTTGTCACACTGAGTTTCAAATTGCCATCTTTTCAAGGAACTCACCACTTTCAATATTTGAAATTCAGAAACCACCCGTTTCTGAACTGAACACTTGTACAACCAATCTTTTAGTTGTTCCACCACATTATTTAGGTATTTTATGAGCTCATACTCAGTAGTTACAAGCAAGATGAGTCCATATTTCTGCACTTGAGTAAGGTTTCAGGTGAATATATGCCACACTGATATAAAATGTTGTTGACAACAAATGAGAACTCAGTCAAGATTTTGGCATTCCTGCACAGGTTGATGCCCTGCTCCCGGGAGAGCTGAAGCCCTGTGGCCAGGCCCACAGACGAAGACATGTGCTCCCACCCAGCACCTAGCAACTGCAGTGGTTCCCACAGTTTTCTTTGCATATGGTTTTGTAAAAGCAATTGCTGTAGTGCAGAGGATTTTAACCTAAGGATTCCATGAATGGAATTTGGGGTGGGGGTATCTATGAAATTCTTGAAATAATGTAGAAGTTTGAGGATATGTGTTTGTGTGTTTTCCTTTTGGATAGGGTCTGTAGTTTTCAATAGCTTATTAAAGACTGTCTCACATTGTGCCCTAATTCTAATCACCTGCAGCTAAGCACCTAATAACATTAGAACTGGAATGATATTGATATTCAAGATAGCAAGTGTGTTTTCCACATATTCTAAAAAGCATCTTTAATTAGATTTTAAGCATTTTTAAGAGAAGAAGATATCAGGTGCCTTTGTTTTGGATGGCTCTGGGCACTTCAAGCAAACCCCTACTCACAGAATACTTTTCTAGTTTCACATGCATATTTTTTGATTTCCAGAAGATAAGACAAATTGAATATCAGCCCATAATACTAGTAGTTAGCAAACTTGTATTTGCTGAAGGCATAAATATCGCCATTGCTTTAGGCAAAGGGAATAATTCCTTAGATTTTTTTTTCCCTCTGAAGTTCAAAATAACTTGCTAATATTATTGCCAAAATTATTTTGCAAATATTCTAGTGCCAAAGGAAGATTTTCCCAGTTGTGCTCAGCCATCAGCCCCCTACTATTTTCTAATGTATTTAGCCTTCTGAAAGTGAGACAATTTTGAATGCACTGGAAAGAAATGCTCAGAAAAATATGTAATGTGCTTTCTAGTTTTGCACAAAGGCATTTATTTTGAGTTAACATCACCTCATGAATAGCAGTCTCCTGCAGAAAGCCTAGAATGTTTCAGTCATGATTGCCTGAACTCTCATAATGTTGCTTGTAAATGAGCTCCTGTTTTTAGATGAAGAGATGGAGGCGGAGTCTCACAATCATATCTGGAAATTGCAAGTATAATCTTAATTTTTTCTGAGTCTTCAACTCAGCAAGAATGTATCTTCTTTCTGATATTCTCTCCTAGCATTTAAGGATTTCAGCAAATTTTATTAAGTACCTATGGAGCTCAAGACACCATGTATTCAAAGATGAGACCTAATTTCCTGACAAAATATCGTGCCCACACCATCACTTCTTTCCCCTCTAATCAGAATTCATCTCTTCCTCTCCCATAATCCAAAGCACATTGAATTACTGTCACACCACTTCAATTGTCTTGAATAAGAGCAATGTTTGCAGTCAGAACATGATTGAATGTGGCAATTTGGGATGATCTCTTTGGACTTTTCAATTGCTGTAAACAGGTATATATATCATAAGTAAGATCACAGAAGATAGAATGGAAGAGCTGAAAGACACCTTAAAGATGATTTTTGGGCACAGACACAGGAGCTGAGATCCAGAGAGTCTAATTGACTTGTCCAAGATCACAGATTGTGGCAGAACCAACAAATGTCTTCTTTAAACACTAAGGATATTTTTATATGTATATTTATGCATATACATACCGACGAAATTTGCCTCCAGCAACAGATGTGCCCAGTGATGTACAACCCAGTGTTTAACAGCTGGTTCTGATTTGTAATGTTTGCCAGTTTCATGGTGTACTCTCATCATGGCTGATTTTAAGCTGCCAACGGTTTAACAACTGGCTCACAAAATTCCTCAAAACTTAACAACTAGATCTCCCAAGTTGGTGTGAACCGGCTCCAGCATTTTACTGGGTGTGCCCCTGAAGTTTACTACTAAAATATTGGATCATTTCTTATTTTCTGATTACTATTTCTAGGGAGAAATAAATTACTCCTTGCTTGTCAGCTTCAACCTTCACTTTCAGTTTCTTTTAAGGATTTAATAGTTTGTTAATGAGTGTTAAAAACTGCTTGGAGTGTTCTGTCTTTTAAGGGGTCTTTGGATGAATCCTGGAATATCAGTTATCTATTGCCAAATAACATCACTTCAAAGATTCTTGACTTAAAACAACTCTTTATTTAGTTTACTGTTCTTCTGGTCTTAAGTCGAGCTCAGTTGATCTTGACTGGGCTTGACCATGCATCTGAGGTCATTAGTTGGGTTGATGAGGCTGGTTGGCCTTGGATGGCATCACCCATATTTGTGGTGGCGTGGGTGTCACTAGGGCAATAAGGGGGACTATGTGTCTCTCGTCAGCCAGGCAGCCAGGCTTGGCTTATTCACATGGCTTCAGGGTTCCAAGAGTTCAAAATTGGAAGCTGCAAGTGTCCTTGGGCATCGTCTCAGAACTGACACAATATTATTTCCACGAAGCCATCTCAGATTCAAGGGGGGAGGGGCAGACTACCTCTTGAAGAGAGAGGTAGCAAATACTATAGTCATTCTATTCACAAGAGAATCACCAAAGCTTAATTGATTTGTTTATGGGTTTAGATTGTCTTGTCTCTATATGACAGAGCTGAATGCATGTGGTATGGTTGGTTCTCACTCAGAAACTGATTAGAGTTTTATTCCTCAATGTCCAAGGGAAAATTCATAACTTTTACTTATGAACCATATCTACTTGGATGATCACTCACTGGCAAACACAATAGCTGATAATTTCCTTATTAATTTAAACCATGTAAACTGTCTCTTTTCCACATACACTAAGGGTAGGGTGGGGGTTGGAGGAGTGCTAAGAAATAAGGCAATTTTGTCTGTGTAACAATTGGAGGCCAAAATATGACAATTAGTAATGAATTGATAAATTGTGTACCATTATTCAAGTTCAGAAAAAGAAGCAGTCACTGGGGATTAGATTATTGGGAAAATTGCTTCATGGAGAATCATTTTTTAAATCTACTGTATCGAGGTATAATTTACATAAAATAAAATGCACACATTTTAAATGTATAGTTTGACAAACTTTGACAATTGCATATACCCATGTAACCACCACCGCAATCAAGATATACAACATTTTTATCACCCTCAAAAGCTGTCTCATGCCTCTTTGCTGTCAGTCCTCCCCAGCTCCCAGCCCTACATAACCACCAATCTGCTTTCTGTCACTATCAAATAGATTGGATTTTTCTAGAATTTTGTATAAATAGAATAACAGAGTATGTACTCTGTGTCTGACTTTTTTCACTCATCACTCAGTGTAATGTTTCTGATTTACCCATGTTGTTCTTCGTTTCTTATTGCTAGGTAGTATTACTTGTGTGACTATACCACAATTTGTTTAGCCATTCACCTCTTGATGGACTTTTGTGTTGTTTCCAGATTTGGACTATTATGAGTAAAGTACCTATGAATATTTGTGTATAAGTTTTTGTTTAGACATACATTTTCATCTCTCCTGGGTAGGAGTTAAATTGGGTTGTGTGATAAGTATGTTTAACTTTGTAAGAAGCTGCCAAATTGTTTTCCAAGGTGATTATACCATTTTATATTCTCGCCAACCATGAATGAAAAAGTTCCAGTTGCTCCATATCCTTGTCCACATGTACTATTACTAGTATTTTTCATTTTAGCCATTCTAGTGGATCTATAACACTATCTCATGGTTTTAATTTGGATTTTTCTGATGACCAGTAATGTTGACTTTCTGTTCACGCACTCATTGGTCACTCATATATCTTCTCTGGTGAAGTATCTCTTCAAATTATTGGCCCTTTTAAAAAAAGATTTTATTTTCTAGAGCAGCTTTAAGTTCACAGCAAAATTGAGAGGAAGGTACAGACATAGACCATATATATCCCCTGTTCACATATATCATAGCCTCCCTCATTATCAGCATCCCCCACCAGAGTCCTACATTTGTTACAACTGAAGAACCTATATTGACACATCATTACCACCCAAAGTCTGTAGTTGACATTTAGGGTTCACTCTTGGTGTTGTACATTTTATGAGTTTGGATAAATATATAATCACATGTATCCACCTTTACAGTATTGCTTAGAGTATTTTAATTGCCCTAAAAAAATCCCCTGCCCTCTGCCTATTCATCCCTCCCTTCTTCCTAACCCCTGGCTACCACCGATCTTTTTGCTGCCTCCATCGTTTTGCCTTTTCTAGAATGTCATATAGTTGGAATCATACAGCATATCGCATTTTCATATTGGCTTCTTTCACTTAAAAATATACATTTAAGTTTCTTCTATGTCTTTTCATGACTTGATAGCTCATTTATTAGCACTGAATAATATTTCATTATCTGGATGTACCACAGTTTATTCATTCACCAACTGAAGGACATCTTGGTTGCATATAGAATACTTCGTTCTAACTGGCAACTAACGAAATATTAAAAATGAATTTTGAAAATACAGCACCAGTTGCTTCATTTTTTAAAATATATTTATTTATAATTATTATTATTATCTTACATTCTAAGATGTTATAGTGGAGCAGTTGGGGGTGAGGAGGAGAGGGGAAATGGGAAGAGGATAGGATGAGAGGAGGAAGAAGGGGGAGAGCATGGTCAAGGCCTGTGGCACCCCCTCATTCCAGCAGGGGAGCCTGGGGGCTTCTGGCGGTTGCTGGGTCGTAGCTGGGCTGGGTGCGGACTTCGGGGAGAGGGGTGCAGCTGAGGCCCTTAGCAACCCCCTGCCCAGGATCCCGGGGTCCTTCCTGCCATGGTTCAGTTCTTCTCTCTCTGTCTGAAACATGTTTCCTTCCCTTTTTGCCTGTTAACCTTGACTCATCCTTCAGATCTAACTGCCAGCAACATTAAGGGAAAGCACCTTATTATATGCATTCGCAGCTCTATGTTCTCAATGCCCTAACATTTACCAAGACTGTGATTTTATATTGACATGCATGATTATTTGTTTAATGTTTACTTCTCATAAAGCAGCAAGCACCATGAGGGAAGATTATGTGTCGTGTCTGTTTTATTCACACAGTGCCTAGCCTAGTTTCTGGTATATGCTAACTACTCAATAAACCATTGCTGGATAAATGAATGATGACTGCTGTATACCTCACCACAGATCCTATTCTCTACTTTGGTAATATCCCTTGTGGTCATCCAGAGAAGAAACCCTTAGCACCATCATCATGGATTTCTCCATGGCCTAGACTCAGCCAGAGGCGAAAAGACCAGACAATCAGTTATGTTCAGGCAGCATGGCTTCCAGAAAAGAGAAAAGCTTAAATTTCAATTTAATAGTTCTTGTCCTAAGCAGATGATTTTGTAAACAAAATTCCTGCTGAACAGGCTTCTGATCCAAATAAAGCAACAAGGCAATGCAGTTAGCAAACATTCGACCTTGAGCTAGGCCAAGGGGACTTGCTCTTGGTTTCATTTTTCCTTCAGTTTTTTTTCTTGGGTACCATGTGCTGGGGGCATTCTCAAGATGGCACTGGATTTCCTGGAAAGCAGAAATTTTTCTTAGTAGAGAGTAAATCATTTGCTTCCATACTGAAAAGCACCACGGTGAGGCGTTTTTACTGTTTGGCCAGAGTGGAGATGCTGATGAGCTGGAAAGCCGCATTTACTCCATGTGTGGTTATTGTGAGCAAGGCTATTCAGGGATGTGTTTAGCTATGTGCCGCCCACCCCCACTCTAATATGAACAGTAATGATGATGATTAACAGAATCTTATATACTTTCACGTGACTCCATATTTCTCATGGATAATTTCATCCCAGGTGGACTTTTTGTCTGCCTAGAGTAATGATAAGGAGCAGACAAGTGTGTGGACACTCTTTCTTCTTTAGATATTTTGCCTTTGCAAGAAGAATGCAAAAAGTGTGATTCTAAGAAGCTGAATGGTAGCATGAAAGGACTATAAGTTTTATGTATTTATTTATTTTTGGCATCTGGCCTGTACAGGGATCCAAATCCTTGACCTTGGTATTGCAAGGCTGTGCTCTAACCAACTGAGCTAACCAGCCAGCCTGAAAAGGACCATAAGTGTTAAAGAAAACAACATTCATTTTTATCACCACCAGATTACTTTTATTGCCACCAGAAAATAAAATTATTTTAGGAATCAGCAAACCTTTATAACAGGAATAGAATGATGCTCACCAGTCTTTATATAGGGATGGGTGATCCTTCACTTGAAAAGGATTTGAGGAAGTCAGAGGTGAATATATGTGTTAGAAAGTCTGCCAAAGTATTCACTAAGAAAAGTGTTCATAGTCTTTAATATAGTAATTCCACTCCTAAATATCTGTCCTGCAGAATTAATCATAGATATAGACAGCAGTTTGTATAGAAGGAAGGTCATTGCTGCATTATTTACAATAGGGAGACATCGGGAATGGTCTAAACATTTAACAAAAAGAGAATAGCTAACTACATTCTGGGGTCTGTCTATCATAAAATAATTTAATGTTTGCAAAGAATGCATATCCCTTCCTTCCTTCCCTCTCCCTCTCTCTCCCCCCTTACTTTGTGGTCTTCTGCCCAGTACGTCTTCTCTAGTCCCTTTGCACATGCCTGACCGAAGGCAGTGTGAACTGAGGACTCCCAAAGTGAGGGGCTCGGGCCTGTATTCCCTAATTTGCTGGGAATGAGGAGCCTTTCTGGCTAGGGACTGGTTCTATAAGTGAGATTATGCAAATAAATAAATAAATAAAGCCAAGTGATTCAGAATGCTGCTTAGTTAAGGGAACGTACTTTAAAAACCAGTTCCTCCTTCATTTATCAGTTAAGAGCTGAATGCAGAATTTCCTGTTGTTTCTTTTTTTCTTCTCCTCATAGTAAGTGACGTCACCCCAGCTACCTAGAAGAACAATTTCCTACAACCAGTAGGGGTTCTGTGATATCATTGTGATTACAAAATCCCACAAGAAGATTTGCTATCAGTACTTGTTTCTGGAAATTACAAAGCAAGTTTATTTTAAGTTTTCAGGTAAAGAAGCTGTTCAGTGAAACTAAATATTTTTCTTAATTTATTACATGAAGAAATTCTGTCTTCTATTCACCAGAGAGAGAATGCCCTACAACCTCAAGGTACTAAATAAACTGGGCTGGTATAAGAGATAGTCCTACTTTGGGGATACTTGGTGGGCTAAGTACCTGTGCAAAAGTGGTAACTGTCTTCAGAATGGATAGGCTGGTGACTGGACTATTTTTCAAGCAACCAGACCTGTCCTGAGGAAGCTTTGAAATTTCCCACTTTCTGTATCTTAGGTTAGATCTCTTAAGCAGGACTTTCCGCCATACAATGGAAGCCAAAGGTGTAAGTTTCCTACGGTTGCTGTAATGATAATTCATGACACGGGGTGGCTTAAAACCACAGCAATTTATTCTCTCACAATTCTGGAGGCCAGAAGTCCAAAATCAAGGTGTCGGCAGGACTGGTTCCTTCTGCAGGCTCTGAGGGAGGAGACTCAGTTCCATGCCTCTCACCCACCTTCTAGTGGCTGCCTGTGAAAAAACGTGATCTTAAGAAAATGAATGATAGTATGGAAAGAATTGTCAGTGTTAAAACAACATCAGTTCTGATCGTCACCAGATTACTGTTATTGCCACCAGAAAGCTTACTTATAGGTGTTAATCAAGGGTAAATTAGGAAGACTGTTTTAGGCAGAGAAGAGAAAGTAAAAAAGTCTAGAGCAGAAAAAGACTCAGCATAGCTAAAGGAAGCTGGGGAGGTGGGCTGGGCCATGTCATGGAAGGAGCATGGGAAGTAGTAGTGTTCCAGTGTTTCAGCAGGGATGCTACGTGTTCTTACTTGGTTTTGGAGAGATCACTTTGACTACACTGTGGAGCACGAGTTGGACGGGTCAAGACTTGAACCAGGAGACTCAGTTAAGAGGCTGTCTCAGGTGCCCTGTGAAGAGTGACGGTGGACAGGGTTAGAAAGATAGAGGTGCAGATGGAAAGAAATGGAAGAATTAGTTATGTAGGAGATTGGAAAAAAAAACTTGTCTCATTAGTTCAATGTGGTAGGGTTGAGGGAGAGGAAGGAGTCAAGGATCATTGGGGTAACTTGATGGGTAATGAAGTCATTTACTTTTGGGCGTATTGGAGATACCTGTGGTGGGGAGGGGACTGTATTTATCAGGACTTCCATGGTTACAAGCGACAGAAACTGAATTCAAGTAATGCAAGGATAAAGGACTGATATGCAGAAGCAGAGCTAGTCTACCCGCTTTGCTTCTCTCTTCTTTTTCTAGCCCCACTTCTCCTTGTGTGTGGGCCTCCTCCTCTTCTATTGCAGACCCGCTTCGGAGAGAGGGGACATCGCCATATCTTCCTAGCTCCATAACCTCTATTTCATTGTACAAGGTTCACCTCCACCCACCCATTTTTAACATTTCTGAAGCTGGGAGCATCTTTTAATAGATGGCATCTATTTTTTTTAATGCTCTGATTTACGATATTATTTATTAGTGATAAATAAAAAAATAGTGCTTAATATCATCAATAAATAATGCTTCTTATTATTATAAATCTACCTTATGTTAGATTTAATGAAATGTATAAGTCTAGAGAAGGGCTGTGATTGGTCTGGTGTGGGTCATCGACTGTCCCTGGGCCAGTCCTTGTGACCCAAGAGCTAGGGTAATCTGAGTGTCACTACTGGGATACAGGCCCATCCCTGTAGCCAGTGGTATGGTGTGCTATGAAGGGAAATCTCTTCTGAACTACACTGAGTAGAGGGGGACAGATGCCTCATATAAGAGTGATACTGTAGGATACTGCTGGTCATGAAGCTGGTCAGGCCCAAATGCCAGATGAAGAATGCAGGGAGAAAATCAGTGAGTTCATTTTAGACACGCTAAGATGTGATGTGGCTGATGAGATACCCAAGTGGTGACGTCCCATGTCCATTAAATTTGGCAGCAAGTGTGTCACTTTTAACTTCAGTGAGAGCACTTTCAGTGGAGAGCTCTGTCACAAGCTTCTATAGAGCTGGACTGTGGTACCATCTGTCTCAGGGAGGCATGTGTGCATGTTGTTGACATGTTTACTCCAGCTGGGCTTGCTGGAAGCAGAGTCTGGTTTTGGGTGGGACCGGGGTGGACCCTAAGGGTATGAGTTTCTACAAAGCAAGAAAATGAGAAAAATGACTGGTTCCCACCCAGCGCAGGTTCCCTGCTGCTTTAGTACGAAATACACCTGTCTTGATTTTTCAAGCAGATTAGCAATTTGACATCTTTCCACTCCTCTGAGCAACACAGTAGTAAGCGGGTCTCTTGAAGGATGAGCCTGGTGTTTGGTTGAAGCTGTCACAAAGTGGCATTTCTCGCAATACTTGCAGAGCCCTTGGGAAATGTTAACCAGAAACTTGGTTTTCTCTTTGACTTCAGTCTTTTTGGTTGAAAACCTTTCTAAAATGGATCTGTCTTTTTGCCACTTTAGAGACTAGAATAATTTTCAAAGTAGCAAAGTTTGTGAAAGATTTATTATCTTTACAAATCAGAGTGGGTTTAAGATTACCTCTCTAATAATATCACTCTTACTCACTTGCATTCTGATTTGCTTTCTTGGGATAGAGAGATTGGGCTGGATAGAGTTCCTGCTGGATGCTGGGATTTGCATGTTACCCCCGACATACATTATCTGTGGCACACTCTAGTATGAGTGTCAGTGGCTGATATCCCATTAATAGCTTGTACATGAATGTCATCTGTTGGGTGGGAAGATACAAGAAGTATGGCACAGTGTAAATTCCATGAAGACAGGGCTGGTTGGTTCATCAATAAATGTGTTGAATGAATGAAAGATGATGATAATTGTAATTGAATCTTGGATTATTCAGGAACCTACAAATCTCAGGGTTGCCATTCTCAGCATTAATTCTCATCATCTGGGACCATAAATATAGCAAGTATAGGCAGGACTGGCTACATAATCTGTAGGGGGCAGTGCAAAATAAAAATGCAGAGCTCTTTGTTCAAAAATGATTAGGAACTTAGAAATGATGGCAGTGGAGCATTAAACCAAGCATGGGGCCTTCATGAGTGTGGAGCCCTGTGCACAAGTCACAACCAGGAAGTCATGGGACGAAATTTTAACAATGCTGGTAACTTTCTGGAAATGGCTTAAAAAAATTTTTTTTGCAGAAATCTTTGAAATGATCTTTTTATTAGTTATTTTCTCCTTTCCCATGAAAGAGAAGACAACATTAAAATCGAAGGTGCCTGTGATAGGACTGGATTATTCCAGTTGTTTTCTATGGAACGTATCCATAGTCTTTGCCATGTTACTTGAAGATGCCTCCGGACAGAGAGATCAGAGTATACTTCCCCATGCATTCGTGTTGAATTTGGCCAGTGAGACTTGCTTTCACCAGTGGAATGTTAGTGGACATGAGCAGAGACTTTTTTTTTTTTTTTTGACTGGTAAGGGGATCGCAATCCTTGGTTTGGTGACATCTGCACCACGCTCAGCCAGTGAGCACACCGGCCATCCCTAGATAGTATCCAAACCCACGGCCTCAGCGCTACCAGGGCCTCACTCTCCTGAGCGAGCCACGGCCCGGCCCAGAGACTTTAAACATGCTTGTGTGCTTTGGCTTAGCTTCTCGTGCTTCTGTCCTTTATCATGAGAAGAAGTGGAAAAGGAAAAAAAATATGGGGTAGATCAGATCCCAATCTGGAGCACAAAGCAGAACCACCCCAGTTGACCTGTAGACCTGAGAGGAGGAAAAAGAAATGCTTTTGGTAAGCCACTCAGGTTTTGAAGTTGTTTGTTATACAGCATTCACTTAACAGAAACCCATCTAAAAAGATGTCCTTCAGGTGAATCCTAGTGAACAGATATTTTACTGTTTGTTAAACTTTAAGGATGTTGAGAAAAAATGACAAAAGAAACTCGAAAGAGTCAAAATTAATACTGAATATTGGTGTACAATCCTGATGCTCGAATCAAGTCAACAAGTACTAAGCCAACTCAGTGATAAGCTTCTGAATCAGAGTTAAAAAGTTGAGTCTGGTCTGGTGCATTCCTCTTAAGGCTCTGTCCCTAATGTGACAGAGAATTCCAGAGCCCACACAATATTATATTTCATTTATTAAGCTAAGAGTACTCTGTGCAAAGCACCTTATATGCTTTAATTCAAGCAATCCTCCCAATAATCCTATGAATGAAGTTGCTAATATCATCACCATTTCTGGTTTTGTGAACAAAGATTCAGAGAGGATAAGTAACTTATCCAAAGTCACACAACTTGGAAGCAGTGGAGCCAGGATGCTAATCCAGGTGAGATCAGTCTAGAGCCGTACACTTAATCACCATGCCTTGCTATACTGCCATAAGAAAGGACGGTACAGGGGAAATTCAAGGCACACCTCACTATCCTAAACTTGACTTTTGCCTGCTTTTCCCTCTGCCTGATCCTTGATGATCAACTCAAATGCCTATTTTTTTGTTCCTGCCTCTACCCACACCTTAAGTCTGATGCCTCATCAGATGATGCTCCCAGCCCCCAACAGCCCAAACTTCATTCTCCCCACCTAGCATGATGCTTTTGGGGAAAGTGAGTAAAAACCCACTTATTTGCACAGCCCAGGGACCTTCCTTCCAAGATGTAGCTGTCATTGCCAGCCTTAGAACTGGACTGACAGAAGACCCCGAGTTTCAAAAGCCTTCAAGATATGTAGGAAGGGTTTGCAAAAGAAGAACCAGGTTTATGACCAAATGCCAATTAGAATGTTTGCCTCTGCTTCGTAGACTTGTCTGAATACCGTGAATGCCCCTCAGCCAGACCTCTTGGTGACTGTATGGGTCCTGGAGCCATTTCTACAGAATGAAACCTGGCAGTAACCAGAGCATTTGTCATTCCCCATCCAGGTCATCACCTATAAGCAGGTCTCTTTGACAATGCTATCATATGCCCCTCAAGGAGACTTAATTTATTTAGAACTGCATACAGAGTTTGAAGAGGATGTACTTAAGACAAATTTTTTAAAAAACTTTTATTACCATTACAGAATATATAAACTCCCAGCCAGATTCTAATTTCTTTGTTGATCCCAAACTTGCCAAGAGAGCTCCTTATGAACATCATTAAAGAGATCTTATTCTAGTTGTCTTTGTTTGCTTTTTAGAGATTGCAAGTACCCCATAGTATCTCCCTGAAGCAGGAGCAGAAGGAAGAGGCCTCATTTTTACAAAAGCTTGACCCATGTTTGGGCAAAGAGGCAGCTACTGGCTCAGCCGCTCCAGCAGCAGGGAGGATATTCACAAGATTGAACAGCCGATACAGAAAGGGCTCTGACCAACCAGGGAGAGGCCCCACCCTGACCCCTCTTGAGAAGCAAAAGAGCTATGATCAGCCTGGCTCATCAGAAGGAAAGTGCTTCCTTCCCCCAAATGCCAAGGTCCCAAGCCAATCCTTTGAGTCAGGGTTGTTGAGTTGGACTGGTCCAGAATATATGGACTCAGAGTGGAAAGAGGAGGTTCTCAGTGGTAGGCAGAATAATGTTCCCAGGCCCACCCCAAAGATGTCTATACACTAATTCCTAGAACCAATGCCTATGTTACAAGGCAAAAGGGAATGAAGGTTGCTCATCAGTTGACCTTAAATAGGGAGATTATCCTGGATTATCCAGGTAGGCACAATGTAGGCACAATTTAAATCCCAAGAGTCTTTAAAATTGGGAGGGAATGCAGAAGACAGACAACCAGAGAGAAGGAAGCATGAGAAAGATTTGGCCTGATGTTGCTGGCTTTGAAGATGGAGGAAGGGGCCACCAGCCCAAGAATATGGGTGGCCTCTAGAAGCTGGAAAAGGCAAGAAAACAGATTTCCCCATGGCTTCCAGAAGGAACACAGTCTGACTAGTGTCATGATTTTAGTCCAGTGAGACCTATTTTGCACTTCTGATCTCCAGAACAGTAAGATAATAAATTTGTGTTGCTTTAAGACACTAAGTTTGTGGTCATCTGTTAAGGCAACAATAGAAAACTGATACATTTCCCAAAAGGAAATTAGGGTGCTTTTACCAAAAGGAGAAAGAAGATGGTGGCAGGCAAGCAAATAGACCAGAACAGTTGTGTACTGCAGACTAGATCTCTGGATGCTCTTGTTCTATGGATCCTTGGATATTTTCCCAGGGGAGACAGAATGTACTTTCAAAGTGTTGTTGATGGTAGTATGTACCTGTTCCATAGGGCAAAAGTTATACTACCTGTCAGCAAGACCAGACAGCATAAGTTAAGAATGTGGCCTCTGAAAGCACTCCACCCAGACTGGAAACCTGGATCCTTCATTCCCCGAGCTGGGTAACCCTGGGCAAGTGCCTTAACCTCTCTGTGTTTCAGTAAAACAAGGATGATAAACATCTGATGGGGTTTTTATGAGGATGAATGACATACAAAGAACTAAGAATCATTGCTGTCATATGGTTAAGGCTCAATAAGTTTTAATTATTGTTATTAAGATTAATGCTACTAGGCAGTGTAGAATAATCCTAGCTCTGGAGCCAGACTATCTGGGTTCAAATCCTGGCTCTCTCACTTAGAACTTCTATGCTTGGGCAAGTTATTTAACATCTCTGAACCCGTTTTTTTCCATGTGTAAAATGGGAATATTAAAGCTACTTATCTCAGAGAGTTGTGATGAGGATTAATAAATGAACACATGTAAAGTACTAGAACAATGACTTCTATCCACATCATCATCAGCATTAGTAGTATGGGGTCCCATCACTGTGGGTGATTAATAACTAAACCACCACCACCACAATGAGTCAGCAGCATCTCACGTGATCCTCAAGACCTTCCAGGTTGGTAGAACTGGTTCCCATACTGTGGGGGTCACGGGCAATGAGCAACACTTCTTTCTTCTTATCAGGAAATCAAACCACAGTAGCACCCTGGTGAGATGCACATGTAATATATGAAAAGAAAGGAAAGTGGAAAAATTAGTTATCAGAAATACACTGTAAGACCCCTAAAAGGGATGCAGAGAGAGCCCACCTGATTTTTTTCCTCCACTCTGCAATCTTCAGGGTTGTATTTACCTGTTGCTTTTGATTTAGTGTTTTTACACTTTGCAACATAGTGAGAACATTAGGTTAAGGAACCTTGCCGTTCCTCTTGTTCGGAGCGGTCCTTTCAACAATACCAAGAATTCGCACTTTGGTAGATAATGACAAGAAATACGACAGCCCTTTAGTACACAAGCAAGTCATTTGATGGCACTGGCTGATTTAATCAAAACATTCTGGTTCTCCCTGATCTGAACCCACACAAGGAATGAACCAATCCAACTGGAAAAAAATATTTGTTTTATCTTTGCCACATTTATTTACTCTTAGGGACTGTTTAACTTGATCGGGCAGAGAAGTTGGAAAGAACAAAAATACTCCAAGGCACTGAACAGCCTTCTACGTGTTTGGCAACAGGCAGGAATGCCAATGGCCAGGAGCTGTTTCCGCAAGGTCCTGTTCTTGAGCAGTTTCTGAAGTCCTTCGCCTTCATCTTTGGGGGGAGAGAATTTTGCCAGGTTTGGGGGTCAGGGGGTGCAGATTGGGAATTAGAGAAAGTGAGTAATTTAGCTCTGCTCAGCTTTGCAAATGATTTCAAAATATGAAATATTCATTCCACAAGATTTAGTGAGAATTTTATATGTGCTAGGCATTGTGCTAGATGTTACAGGAAGGCAAAGATAAATTAGACATGGATTAAATGTCAAGAAACTTCCAGTCTAATAAGGCACATAAAAGACACACAAACGGGCCGGCCTGTGGCTCACTAGGGAGAGTGTGGTGCTGATAACACCAAGGCCACGGGTTGGGATCCCATATAGGGATGGCCGGTTTGCTCACTGGGTGAGCTTGGTGCTGACAACACCAAGTCAAGGGTTAAGATCCTCTTACCGGTCATCTTTAAAAAAAAAAAAAAAAAAAAAAAAAAGACACACAAACACTTACAGGGAGTAGAAAGCTCCAGGTACGTTTTAGGTTGGACTCTCTGGAAGCAGAGCTGGAGATGCGGCGTGTGCACAGGTGTTTTATGGAGGGAGGGCTCTCAGGTAAAACCTTTTAAGATGCAAGTGAAACAGAATAGAGCAGGAACAAGCTGGGCAAAGAGGTGGCCAGAACCTCACTCGGCCTGATCCCATTCTGAGCTTTGGAGGAGGACTGTTAGCTGTGGCATAATAAAATATATATATTTGGTCTTTGTCCCCAGTTCCGGCACAGAGCTCCTAAAACCCTTGGAAATTACTGTCCTTTGTCTGCTAATGAAATGACTGGTGATGGTGGGGTGGGGGGGGATGGAGGGGGTTTACATAGATTGAGAATGGGGCCTGGTCACCAGAAAAACCAACCAAGTGATTAGAGGGTTGGAACTTTCAGCCTGCTCCCCAACCTCTGGGGAGGGAAGAGAGGCTGGAGATTGAGTTGATCACCTATGGCCAATAACTTAATCAATCATATCTACATAATGGGGCCTCTATTTAAAACCCCTAAACAATGGGGTTTGGGGAGTTTCTGAGATGGTGAACACATCCACATGCCAGGCGGGTGGCTCATCCCAACTCCACAGGGACAAGGGCCCTTGTGCTTAGACCCTTCCTATGTGCCTCCTCACCTGGCAGTTCATTTGTATCCTTTATAATAAACTGTAATGGTAAGTATGGCATTTTCCTGAGTTCTGTGAGTTCTAGTGAATTATGGAACTTGAGGGGTGAATCATGGCAATGCCAAAATTTTAATCTGCAGGGCAGAAATGTGAGTCACCTGGGGACTTCACTTGCTGCTGGCATCTGAAGTTTTGTGGGACTGAGCCCTTTAACTTGTGGGATCTGATGCTAACTCCAGGTTGATAGTGTCAGAATTAAATTGAAGTGTCAGAGAATAAAAGAATTGGTTGGTGTGAGGAAAAAATTCATATTTGGTGTCAGAAGTCGTATCAGATAATGCCACACAATTTCACAAAGTTGTCCCAACTTGAGGGAAGGAAAATGGGATTTTGTACCCCATATCAGTTTGCCAGCTGTGGGCTGCTCCTGGGGACAGAGTAACCTCCCAAACATAGCTGGGCAAGGCAGCTGCCATCGAGCAGCCAGCACTCCCATCAAGAAGCCAACACTCACAGCAGCCAGGGTGGTCATGCCAGCTTGGTAAAGGGAATCTGGGCAGGACAGCAGCATCTGCTCCAAGGTGGCATGCAGAGGCAGATAGGAAAGTGTTGGTGGAAGTTCCAGTGCAGTGTGAACAGATCCACTGCAATCAGCAGGAGGCTGAGTGATCCTTCAAATAGCAGTTCTTCCAAAATATTAAGAGATTCTGTGCTGTGATTTGAATGCCCCCTCCAAAACTCAAGTTGAATTTTTTTAACTTAAATTTTTTAAATGTATTAAAAAAAATTTTTTTTCATTATACATGTTTGTGGGGTACAGTCAATACATGCATATATTGTGTAATGATCCAATCAGGATAGTTAGCATGTCTATCACCTAAACATTTATCATTTCTTTGTGGTTGTAACATTCAAGATCCTCTTTTCTTGCTATTTCGAGATATACAATACAATATTATTAGCTATACTCACCGTAGAGCACTAGAATTTATTCTTTCTAATTGGACTTTGTAACTTTGTACAGATCAACCAACCTTTCCTAGTCCCCCCACCCCTACCTTTTCCTGCCTCTGGTAAACACTATTTTATTCCCTATTTCTCTCACTCTTTTTTTCCTCTCTTTTTATTTTTCTTAATTGACCGTGATTGTACATATTTATGGAGTACAATATGATATTTGGGTACACTCATACTGTGTGTAATGATCATATCAGGGCACTTAGTATATCCATCACCTCAAACATTTTTCACCTTTTCATGTTGGGAATATTCAACCTCATCTCTAACTAGGTATTTAAAGTCATGTTGAAATTTAATTGCCATTGCAATGGTACTGAGAGTTGGGACCTTTCAGAGGTGATTAGTCCTGAAGGCTAAACTAAAGATGTTTTCTCTAGAAAGGATTAGTTATCATGAGAGGGGGCTTCTGATGAAAAGGTAAGTTTGGCCCCCATTTTTTCTGTCTCGCACGTGTGCTTCCTTGCCATGGGATACTTCTGCCATGTTATGATGCAGCAAGAAGGCCCCCAACAGATGTGACCCTTGACCTTGGACTTCCCAGCCTCCAGAACCAGGAGCCAAATAAATCTCTTTTCTTTATAAATCATTCAGTCTGTGGTATTCTATTATAGGCACAGGAAATGGGCTAAGATACCATGGAACAGTCATCCAGGAAGCTCCTGCTTGGAGATTCAAATAAGACATAGGTGAGGCAAAGGCAATGTGTTAGGGCAGAATCGGGGTAATGTTGTATGCAAGCACAACACCTAGGGTTATCTAAGGACGAGCACTGGGACTGTGACTAGAATGAAAAGTGCAGTGAAAAACAAAGCTCTGGTTTCGGGGGGTAGATTGTGCCATCCTGCTACTTTTCAGAAACTCAGACAAAAACAAAACCAGAGCATCCATTTATTGAGTGCTTACTATTTGTCAGACACTGTGGCTTGTCTGCATAAACTTTACAATGTATAATGAAATCTTATTTACCTCCCACAACATTCTTGTAAGGCTGAATTATTCCTGTTTTAGAAAAGAGGAACCCGAGATTCAGAGAAGTGAACCTGAGATTCAGAGAAGGGAACCCGAGATTCAGAGAAGTAAGTAACTTGCTTATGGTCACTGAGCAAATGTGTGAGACTTGGGCCCTGGTCTTCCTGACTCCCAAACTGCTGCTCTCCACTACCACATTATATCACCTCCTTCAAGCTTTCTCCCTAGCCTCCCTATAACTCAGTGGTTTGAATTCTCACATACATCCGAATCACCTGGAGTGCCAACAAATTAGGTATACAAGGAATGTACCTCAACACAACAAAGGCTATATATGACAAACACACAGCTAGTATCGTACTGACACAAGGATGGTCCAACATATGCAGATCAATGAACGTGATACATCACACCAACAGAATGATGAGGAAAAAACCATATGATCATTCCAATAGATGCAGAAAAGGCATTTGATAAAGCCCAACACCTTCATGATAAAAACACTCAACAAATTAGATATAGAAGGAATCCATCTCAACACAATAAAGGCCATATATGACAAACCCACAGCTAATATAACACTGAATGGACAAAAACTGGAGGCTTTTCCTCTAAGAACTGAATCTTTCCCCACTCTTATTCAATATAATACTGGAAGTCCTGTCCAATGCAATAAGGCAAGAGAAAGCAATAAAGGGCATCCAGATCAGAAAGGAAGAAGTCAAACTATCCCTATTTGCAGATAACATGATTGTGTACATACTATAATCTCTAAATACTCCACCAAAAAAAATTCTAAAACTAATAAATGAATTCAGTGTAGTGGCAAGATACAAAATCAACACACAAAAATCAATAGTCTTCCTATGTGCCAAAAACAAACTATCTGAAGAAGAAATCAAGAAAATAATTGCATTCACAATAGCTACCAAAGAATGAAATATCTATGAGTAAATTTAACCAAGGAGGTGAAACAACACACTATACCCCACAGATATGTACAAGTAAATGTTAAAATAAAAAAATTAAGAAAACAAAAACAAAAACATAAAAGAATCACCTGCAGTGAAAGAATCACCTTCAAGCAGATTGTTGGGCCCCACTCTGAGAGTTTTGATTCAGTTGGTCTGTGCCGGCCAGTGATAGTGCATAATTTGCTGAGCCCAGTGTGAAAGGAAAATGCAAGCCCTCATCTTGAGGTAGGGAAGTCAATCTCCCCTCCCTACAGGCCCACTGCCCCAATCCACAGTGGATGGGCGCCCCATCCCCACACCAAAGGTATTGCAACCTCATGCTGGGACACAGTACATGGATCAGTGATGGCAAGAAGTCCCTGATAAGTGGCCCACTGATGGAGATGGTGCTGCCAGCCTAGGGTGGGGACCGTGGACACCTGGGGTGTGCACTCAATGCCATCTCTCTCTGTGTTTGTGCCCAGGCTCCCATAAGATGCAAAGGGCAACAGCACACACAAGCCTCCTCTCATCAACATGAGCAGGCTGCCACCTCGATGGAGGGTGGCAGTGGTCATGGCTCAGGATCAGGGAGAGCAAGCAGGGCATGGAAGGTGGGGAGCAGGTGCAGAGAACCCATCCCAGGGAGGCAACGGGAGGCAGGACCACGTGTGAGCCAAGGCTCCAAGTCCCGTGCTTGCTCCACTGTCCAGTTGGACTTCACATAGGAACCACCAACACAAAGATAAAGTGGAACCTCAGGTTCGAGGCTCTGTGTGACTACACAGATTGCATGCCCATGAATTTGACCCTGGCCAGAGATTACATGCATTTCTAGCAAGTTCCCAGATCACTTAATCTTTCCTGTTTTTTGAAAAGACTCACAGCATTGTTCCACTGTGGGACTTTCCTCTTCTTCTCTGTAAAGTGGTGATGATATTTCCTGCCTCATAGGCTTGGGCAAGAGGACAAATGAATAATGCCTGTAACGTACTTAGCACAGTGCTTAGAACAAAAGCCATACTCAGTAAATGTCAGTGACAACACTGATAGTAATAACAATGATGATTACTATCACCACCTCCACCTTGGTTTTGGCTATTGTGTCTGATGCCTTTCCCTACCCTTCCTTGTTCATTTCTCTTCTGCTGTCTGTCACCCCCATCTGAAGAAGGAACCAGTAAAGTACAGGGGAAGGGTGGGGGTGTAGAGGGATGCCTCAGGTCAAAGCCATTATTGCCAGAATCTAAATCAAGAGGAGATATGTAAGAATGCTGCCATCTGCCTTAATAAATTTAAAACCTGGATCCTCTGAAGTTGCTCTAGAGGGAGAATCCGAGTGTGGGGAGGGGGTGTGTAGACCATGGATCCCCATATTCCCCTGGGGATTGAGCATCTAGTCTGTAAAAGACATAAAATATGTGAACACATTTTAGAGGGGAGAAGCTCCAGGTGTTATTCAGAGAAGGACAGATAAAGTCCTGGGGATGGAGATCCAATTCCCACTGCCACCTCCTCCTGTCCTTTCAGGAGTGAGTGGAGTAGTGCCACTTTATGACTTCCAGAAGCATAGCCAGCCACAAAGGGCTGGCTCAGTTCCACAGGGCTTTATTCAAGTCAGGCTTACTTGCTCTTTGGGGATCACCCACTGCATACCATGTGGAAAGCATTCACTGTTCTCAAACTCTAGGCCAAAGGGACCAAGGCCTGGGTCTCAACTGGGGAATCTCCCAGGGAGCTTAAAATATGCAAATTCCTGGGTCCCGCCCCAGGGATTCTGATTTAATCAATCTGGGGTGCATTCTGGCCTCGGTGTTTAAAAACTCTGCAGGTGTTACTGCTGTGCGGCTGAGGTTGGGAACCACCGCTGTCCTGTTCACTCAGCTCTGGGTTGTTCCAGGAGGACCCTTTGCTGCATGGCTGACATGCAGGATGAACAGCCCCACTGGGGGTACCTCTGTTAGTCAGGGGCATGTCCTCACCTTAGGAGCTTCAGGAAACCTTCCAGGAAAGTCTTCCAGAAACACAACATGACCACAGAGAGAGCCTCCATACGTGAGGTGAGGATGATGTGCGTATCATTTTAGTGGGAAGTGGGAGGACCACCAGGTCAGGCCAGGGTGGGATAAAGAAATCGGGAGGTGATTCCAGGTGTGTTTGGAGTACGTCCCCTGGAGATACAATGGCTTCCTGGAGTTGTTCTGAGAGGCCGGAGCCCCTTCTTTGTGGCCTTCAAGCAGCGGGGCTGGTCCCTGGCACCTAAGCCTGGTGTAGGTGGCCAATGTTTATGAGCGTGTGGCCTGGTCTGCCTGTTCTTCGCTGCCAGGCACAGCTGCCAGCTCAAGTACAACCTCCTCGCCTCAGATCAATGCCACAAATATTTACTGAACATCTATTCTCTGACAAGCACCATGCTAGGAACTAGGAAGCACGCAATAAATAGCTGTTGTTTATGAATGTCCTTCTTAGAATGTTGACCTTGAGCAAGTTACTTGCTTCCGATATTTCAGTTTCCTGATCTGTAAAATGTGATCATAATAGGGCCTACCTTGAAGGGTTGTTGTGAAGTCTAAGTGAGTTAATACATCGAGACAGTTAGAAGGCTGCGTGGCATATGTTACGTACCTAATAAATGTTAGCCAATATTGTTCTTGTTTTTTAAATTATCATTTCTGTGGTCTGAACGGTTGTGTCCCCCCACCCAAATTCATATGTTGAAACCTGTTTCCAATGCAGTAGTATTGAGGTGGGGCTTTTAGGAGGTGATCAGGTCATGAGGGCAGAGCCCACATAAATGGGATTAGTGCTCTTTTAAAGGAGGCCCAAGGGAACTTGTCCACTCCTGTTGCCACGTGAAGATGCAGCTGGAAGGCGCCATCTTTGAAGCAGAGAATGGAGCCCATTACCAGACACCGAATCTGCCTTCAGAACTGTGAGCAATACATTTCTGTCATTTATAAGTTACCCAGTATTTTGTTATAGCAGCCTGAATGAACTATGACATTATTACTACTACTATTACCACAGTAGTATATAGTCTTTGATCTAATGGAATTTACAAGATAATGGGGAAAACAAGCAATTATAATAGAGTGGTAGGTACTAATATACCTGGAAGCAGAGGTCCTGTGGCAACATCCTGATGGGGTCCCTGAACAGGACTGGAAAGTTACTGAAGGTTTCCTAAAGGAAACCATGGCCAAGGTGAGACCAAGAAATGACTAAGAGATTTCCAGGAATGAATGGTACTGTGGAGAAAGAAAATGTTCCAGACAGAGGGACTAGCAATGCACAGCCTGCAGGTGAGGGGGGAGTGGCCCAGTAGAAAGACAGTGGGGAGAGAGGGACACAGGGGTGGGACATGCAGGCCTGGCAAGCTGTGATGAAGAGTTGGACTTGATCTAAAGATGGAGAAGACACAGATCCTGGCCTTGAGAAGCTCCCATTTGAGCAGGAGAGATAGACATAAAATTGATCATTTATTATTTTTATTGATTATTTTATGATTAACGTGAACATAGAGAGGAGGGGCCTAAAACCCTGCCTGTGGCAGAGAAGGACTTAAGGAAGAAGCCAAGATGAAACGCCGAGATCAACCTGGACAAGTGTCACAAAGGAACACTTCCTCTTTCCAAGCATGCCAGGTTCTCACCTTTCTTCCCAGGTTCTCCCAGTGAATACCATCCGCACATAGTCAGAAACCTCAGTGTGATCCCCAGTGCCACTTTCTCCCTCCACCCTCCCTCACATTCAACCAGTGGCCGAGTCCCACTGAGTTGCTGCCTCAACCCTGTTATCCCCAATCGCCCTAAACAAGGGCTTCATCATCTGTCAAGGGATAATTTCTTTTTCTTTCTTTTTTTTTTTTTAATTTATTTTATTTATTGAATCAAAATCGATTATACATATTTTGGGGGTTGAACACTGAGATAGGTTGATCAAATCAATATTACTAGCATATGTATTGTTACAAATCATACTTATTCTTTATGCCCCTTGTCCAATCTCTCCTCATCCCCATTCCCTCCTACTCCCCCCTCTAATTGCCCTAGATTTCTTCTCTCCTTCTGAAAGAATCATGGTTACTCTGTTAATTTGTTGCCTAGATGATCTGTCCAATGCTGAGAGATGTGATCGGGTCCCGCAGTATTATCATAGAGCAGATGCTGCTTCTGTCACTCTGAAATGTTGTGAAGAGAGACATCCTCTTCTTTTCTTTGACGCTGCTGGTGACTCTTCTTGTGTGAATGCACTCCAGTGGTTGGTGGACCATTTGCGTGGTGTTTGTGGTGTCTAGTTGCTTTCGCGGCAGCCATGGTTATTGTGGAGGCTGCAGTGGGCCACCTACATGGAGGTGCTGTTTCTGGTATGCTCCTTGGCATTGGCAGTATGCCTGGTTGTGGGGTGTGTCTCGTTCCCTTCTCCATGTCTCTGGTCTGTGGTCAGGACCCAAGTCGCTGGTGCCATGTGCCAGGTTGTGGGAGGTGTGTCCAGTCCCCTTCTACATGCCTCGGGTCACCAGGTGAGACCCAAGGAGCTGGCTTGGTGTGCCTGGCTTGGGGAAGGGGGTCCAGTCTCTTTCTCCATGCCCCAGGTCCCCGGGTAGGCCCCGAGGTGCTGGCACAGTGTGCCTGGTTGAGGGAGTGCAGTCCGGTCCCCTTCTCCCTGCCCCGGGTCTCTGGGTGGGCCCCGAGGCACTGGTGTGGCATGCCTGGTTGTGGGAGGAGGGTCCAGTCCCCGTCACCATGCCCCAGGTGGGCCCTGAGGCACTGGCATGGTGTGCCTGGTTGTGGGAGGGCGGTCCAGTCCCCTTCTCCATGCTTTGGGACCCTCGGCGGGCCCCGAGGTGCTGGCATGGTGTGCCTGGTTGTAGGAGGGTGGTCTGGTCCCCTGCTCTATGCCCTGGGTCCCTGGGCAGGCCCCGAGGTGCTGGCATGGTGTGCCTGGTTGTGGGAGGAGGATCTGGTCCAGGCTTCATACCTCGGGTCAGTGGGCAGGACCCAAGATGCTGGTTAGGTGTGCCTGGTTGTGGGAGAAAGGCCCAGTCCCCTTCTCCATGCATTAGGACCCCAGGTGGGCCCCGAGGCACTGGCACAGTGTGCCTGGTTGTAGGAGAGAGGTCCGGTCCCCTTTTCCATGTTTCAGGACCCCGGGTGGGCCCCAAGGTGCTGGCACAGTGTGCCTGGTTGTGGGAAAGAGGTCCGGTCCCCTTCTCCATGCCCTGGGTCCCTGGGCAGGCCCTGAGGTGCTGGCATGTTGTGCCTGGTTGGGGGAGGAGGGTCTGGTCCCTGGCTCCATACCTAGGGTCACTGGGCAGGACCCAAGGTGCTGGTTAGGTGTGCCTGGTTGTGGGAGGAAGGTCTGGTCCCTGGCTCCATACCTCAGGTCACTGGGCAGGACCCAAGGTGCTGGCTAGGTGTGCCTGGTTGTGGGAGAGAGGTCCAGTCCCCTTCTCCATACCTCGGGTCCCCAGGCGGTCTCCGAGGTGCTGGCATGGTGTGCCTGGTTGTAGGAGAGAGGTCCAGTCCCCTTCTCCGTGTCTCGGGTCCCCGTGCTGGCTCCGAGGCACTGGCATAGTTTGCCTGGAAGTGGGAGTGGGGTCCGGTCCCCAGATCCAATCCTCTGGTTCCCAGGAAGGCCCCATGGTGGTGTGCCTGGGCCGAAACTAATTTTTCGTCCTTTGCTTCTAACACTGGGGAACTTCCTGTGGGAACCAGTACTTGAGTGTGTGGTTGTTTAAATTGCTGCCCTGCTGCTGTTTCCCTAGGGAAGGCTTTTTGTGCAGCTCAGGGTTTAATGGTTGATCTTATAGGTACTTCCGGCTCTCCAGATACTCGGTGCACCTGGGTGTGTAGAAACTCTGGTCTGGGCCTGAGTTTTTTCATCAAACTGCACCCCATACAATTCCGTATTCCTGACCATTCTCCACTGAGTGGTTCTGTGTTGATTGGGGGGCATGTTGTCTGTCCTTGCTGTGTCCCAGTGTTCTCTTGGTGTTCCCATCTCGCCCACCGCCCACGCTCCAAACACTTCCCATGGGACCGGCCAGGTGCCATCCCTTGCAATGACTCACCAGCCTCTGAGTGGCTCCGTTAAGGGGTAATTTCCACAACCACGTGTATCTATCTCGTTTTGCCCTGGTCACATTCACTTTCCACACCACAACTGCCAGAGTGACCTTTCCAACGTGTAAATCCAGTCACCTCTCTCCCTGGGGCAAACTGTTCGGTTTCCACAGCATCTTGCTCTACCTGCATTCTTACCCACCCACAAATCTATCTCAAGCTAAGAATGTGTAAAATACCATTAGCTCCTTTGGCGAACTGTAGGAGTGCTATTTTTAAGCCTGTTTTTAGTGCTAAAGGTAGGTCGGTATCCCCACCGACTTATAATTTCACTACACCTATACTATTGTTTTGTGAATAACCTAAATTAAGGTTGGAAGTTGTATCTATACCTTTTAGTGGTGGAGATTAAAATATGTAACACCCTTACCTCCCTTATAAATACCAAAATATTGGTTAGAGGGAAAGAAGGTTATTCCATGATGGAGTCCTCCATGTACACTGACCTCTCAGCCTGAATAATGTAAGATTTCAGTTTTTTCCCTTTTCTTTGTCCTTTTTCCAAGGTAGTTCTTTTCTAGTTTTGCTTTTATTAAATGTTAGGTTTATTAGGGAATAATTTACATAAAATAAAATTTACCCCTGCACAGTTCAATGAGCTTGTGTATAGTGTATAGTTCAGTCAGTTTTGTGGGTTTTCTACAATCAAGAAACTGCTGCCTTAATCAAGACAGAGGACATTTCTGTCAGCTCCTAAAGTCCTCTCATGCTCCTTTGCAGTGGATCTCCTCACACACCCCTCATTTCCTGCCAACATCTGATCCGTTTTACAGAATGTCATATAAATGGAATCATATAATATGTAGCCTTTTGTGTTTGGCTTCTAATACTTAGCATATTGCTTTTGAGAATAATTTATATTGTTGCATGTATCAGTAGTTTGTCCTTTTTTAAAAGTTGCTGACTATTGGCTTCCAGTCAAGATGATGGAATAGACACTTGCCAGCGTCACTCTCTCCCACAAATCAACCAATTTACAACTATTAAAAAGCAACAAAAACCAAGCTGGGTCCGCTAGAGCTCAGGGGAAGAGGAGGAGAGACCTACAGAGTTCATGAAGTCAGGAGAAGCCACAATGAAAGAAAGAAAGGACTGCTCCCACCAATTTGAATCCTGGCCGCTTCCAGGCTGGAGCTGGGGAGCACATGGAGCAGGAGCTGGCAAAACCACAGCTGTGCTCTCTGTATGAAGTTGCTTGGAGGCGGCAGGGGAGAAGAGAGCCTTGGTGGCCCCCAGGCCAGCTAGACCACTAACAGTGTTCCTGTGGACCCACATAGGAATGAGGATCCACAGACAACTGAAAAAAGGAGCCACTCAGAGGCTGGTGAGTCATCACAAGGGCCTGGCGCATGGCCCGTCCCATGGGAAGTGTTTGAAGTTCAGGTGGTGGGAGAGACTGGCCCACTGGGGAAACACTGGGGCACAAGAAGGATAGCCGATCTTCCCCCAATCAGCACAGGACCACTCTGTGTAGACTGGTCAGAAATACAGAACTGTAGGGGGTGCAGTTTGCTGAAAAGACTCAGGCTCAGACCAGAGTTTCCACACAACACAGGTGTATTGGACCTCACAAGACGTGGAAGTGCTTAGAAGGTCAACAATTGAAGTTGCTGACTATTATTCCATTGTCTGGATGTTGTGCAATTTGTTTATCCATTCACCTGTTGATGGTCATTTGGCTATTATAAATAAAGTTGTTATGACATTCATGTGTAGGTCTTTGTGTGAACATATGAATTCATTTCTCTTGCATAGATACCTGGGAGTGGTATCTCTGGATCATATGACAAGTGCATGTTTATCTTTATAAGAAACTGCCAAATTATTTTCAAGTGGTTTTATCATTTTCCATTCACCAGCAATGTAAGAGTTTTAGTTTCTCCATATGTTCACTAGTGTTCCAATTTTAGACATTCTAATGGGTGTGCAATGGTATCTTATCATGTTTTAATTTATGTTTCTCTAAATTCAAATTAGTATCTTTTAATGAACTAATTTGCCATTGATACATATTCTTTTGTGAAAGTGTCTAGTTAGATATTTTGACCATTTCTTAGATTTTTTTTTTTTATTCTTATTATTGAGCTGTGGACATTCTTTATATATTCTGGACATAAGTACAAGTTCTTTATCAGATATAGAATTTTCCAACTCTGTGGCTTCAAAAAAATTTTTTAACATTATTTTTTACAACAGATTTATTGAGATGTATTCATAATAACATTATATTTTGAAGAGCAAAATATTTTAATTTCGATAAAGTCCAATGAATCAATTTTTTCTTTTATGGTTTGTGATGTTTTGTTCTAAGAAAGCTTTGCCTAACTCAAGGTAACAAGATTTTCTCCTATGTTTTCTCAGAAGTTTTATGGTTTTATCTCTTACATTTACCTCTATGATTCATTTCAAGTTAGTATTTGTAGCAGGTATGAAGTTAAGATTCAAGTTTCATTTTTTTTTTTTGGTGTATGGATGTCCAATTGTTACAGCACCATCTGTTGAAAGGCTATCCTTTCTCTATTGAATTACCTTGGCACTTTTGTTGAAAATCAGTTGACTATATATTGGTGGGTCTATTTCTGGACTCTTATATTTGTTCCTTTTATCAATATGTCTATCCTTACCCCAGTGTTGCATTGTCTTGATTATTGTAGCTTTAGAATAAATCTTGAAATCAGATTTTACCAGAATTAATCTTAACATTGTGAATTCTCCAACTTTGTTGTTCTTTTTCAAAATTATTTCTAGGGTCTTTGGATTTTTATATAAATTTTAGAATCAGTTTATCAGTTTCTACCGAAAAAAAAAAAAAATCAAAAAACCCAGGCTGTTTTCTTTTAAGTTATGTCGAACCAATACCAAGGTCTAGCATTTAATCCTTGTACCGGCCAGCCACCAAAATAAATAAATAAATAAAACAAACAAAGAAATAAATAATGTTGAATCTATAGATCAATTTGGGCAGAACTGACATATTAACAATACTGACTCTTCATGATCTGTCTCTTTTTTTGTTCAGTTCTTCCTTAATTTTGCTTGGTATTCAAAAAAAATTTTAATGTACATGTTTTATGTATATTTGATTAAATTTATCTAAGTATTTCATGATTTTAAATCTATTGTAAGTGGTATTTTTAACATTTTCAATTTCCAATTATTTGTTGCTGGTAAATAGAAAAACAATTAATTTTTTTATTGACCTTGTATTTTGAAACCTAGCTAAACTTGCATATTTGTTCTAGTAGCTATTTATATTTTTGATTCCTTAGAATTTTCTATGTAAACGATTATGCTGTCTGCAATTAAAGACAGTTTTACTTCTTCCTTTACAATCTATATACTGAAAAAATATTTTTTCTTGTTTTATTGCACTGACTAGGGCCTCCAATACAATGGTGAAAGAAGTGGCAAAAGTGGACATTCTTGCTTTGTTCCCAATCTTTAGGGGAGAAGTATTCAATCTTTTAGCATTATGAACAGTGCTGGGGCTGGCTGTTTGGCTCACATGGGAGAGAGTGGTGTTAATAACACTAAGGTCAGGGGTTTGGACCCCAGTACTGCCAACTGCCAAAATGAACAAACAAAAAAAACCCAAACACAACAATTTGGTAATTTATTAATTCACTGAAGGAGACTTTGAAAAAAAGAAAAAAGAATGATGCTAGCTGTAGGTTTTTTATTGATAAGATTTATCAGATTAAGGAAGCTTCCTTCTATTCCTAGTAAGCTGAACTTTTTAGGATGGATGAATGTTAAATCTTATAAATTCTGTTTTGCCTGTATTGAGATACTTATATGATTTTACTATTTTAGTCTGTTGAGAGTGTGAATTTTACTGATTGATTTTGAGTACTGAACCAACTTTACTTTCCTGGAATACACCCAAGTGAGTCATGATATATTATCCTTATTATATATTTCTGGATTCAAATTGCGAATATTTTGTGACTATGTTCATGAGAGATATTGATCTGTAGTTTTCTAATTGTCTGTCTTTGGTATCTAAATAATGCTGGCCTTCTAATGTGAGTTGTTAAATGTTTCTACTTTTTTTTTTTTTTGAAAAGTTTATGGAGGGTGGGTATTATTTCTTCATTAAGTGTTTGGAAGAATGTGCCAATAAAGGCTTCTGTACCTAGAGTTTATTTCTTTAACAGAAATAGGGCTATACAGGTTATCCATTTCTTCTTGAGTGAGCTTTGGTAGTTTGTGTTTTATTATTTTGTGGTGGTCTTTGTGTGAGATGCTGGCATATATCTATCTTCTGATTTCCCAGTTGCTACAGTGATTAGCTATTTATTTATTCATATCATCTTATACCATTGTTGTTTTTATCCATTCAGTGGCTGGAATCAACAGATCACAATACAATTAATCTGGTTCACAGTGAACATGTGGCAGGAAGAAATTTGGTGGTTGTGGCAGAGTAGAAGGCATTGCAGACTCTAGGCTAAAAAATATTATATTAAGAAAGACTAGGTCTGGCCAGTTAGCTCAGCTGGTTAGAATGCAGTGTTATAACACCAAGGTCAAGGGTTTGGATCATCATATAGGCCAGCCTACTGCCCCCTCCACCCCACCATCAAAAGAAAAAAATGAAAGTCAAGGATTTGCATGATGGCTTTGTCAGATAAATTTGTTTCTTTTAATTGGCATGGGTTTTTTTTTAATGGAGGAAAAAACAGAGTAACTGGCTCAGGAAAACTTGCAATAAAAAAATCTCCTTTCCAGCAAGCATTGGAAACGCCAAAGGGAAAATGTCAGGACTTAACATATTTCTAAATAGCATTTTTTTTTATATAAGAAACAAGTGTTTATTTGAGAATTGTTGGCACATATTGAAATGTAAAAATTTCTTGATTGTGAGTGCTTTAAAACAAAAGAGACAGAACCCAACTTTCCTCCTCAATTATTTATCCCTAATTTATGTTTAAATATTGTAAATAACCTTTGAGAATATTACAGTCACAAAAGTGGAATAGCGCTCTTGGTGATTTGAATAACCTGTTTTTTTTTTTTGAATAACCTGTTTTAAAAGCAACTTATCCTCCAAGCTACTTTTCCACTTAAAATTTTACCTTTGTTCATACTAAACTCTACTGTTTTTCTAAGGACAAGTTGTTTACAAGTACAGAATAACCTACTTAATGTACTTTGGTTTAATTTACTTACATATAAAAGAGGTATTTTTTTCTACCATCGTAAAGGGTTGTTACAAGAATAAAATCAGGTATATGCTATAATATATTGTCGAAGAGAGATTAAAACCATCATAGAAAGGCAAACTGATGTTATTGTATAGCTTACCTTTATGGTGGAAGATTATCATTACGGTCATAATTTTAATGTGCTAAAGGATAGCAGAAACGGCCTGCATGTGTGAGAAGCTGTCCTTTCCACATGGAATGTATATGGAGTTTGTCCTGTGGTTTGAGGAGGGAGCAACTGTTTGGACAGCCTGCCTTTTGTGGCTACGCCACATGCCTTTGGTTAAAGTTAGTCTCATCTGTGCTTGCCAATCTACAGGTTGGGTCACTGGGTGCAGTGGCTTCTCAGAATTCCATGACTAAGCCAGGAGTGGTGTTTGTTGTTTACTAATAGGTATTTCTTCTGCCTGCTCTGCTTACCACATCATCACACCAGGCCTTGACCTTTGTGAACTTCTCTGGAAAGTCAAACATACCTAAAAGCTGCCCAGGTTTATTTATTTATTTTAATTTAATTTTATTTTTTTAAAAAAAGATGACCAGTATAGGGGATCTCAACCCTTGGCTTAGTGTTGTCAGCACCACGCTCAGCCAGTGAGCCAACCGGCCATCCCTATATAGGATCCGAACCCGTGGCCTTGGTATTATCAGCACCGCCCTCTCCCAAGTGAGCCACGGGCTGGCCCCATGCCCAAGTTTAGGTCTAATAACACTATCAACTAGTCTTTGGGAGGTCGTGGAACAGAGCTTGGAAGTGATTCAAATGAGAAGGAAACTTAATAGCTCATCCAGCCCACATTCTTCATGACACCGATGAGAAAACAAAAATCCACAAGACTTAAGGGGCTTGATCAAGGTCCCCTCTTCTGTGAAGCGTTTCTGGACTTCCCAAGGTGGTTGTAGTGGTGTTTCCCAGCTGTTTGCAAAACCACTCTGTGCATTCCCCCCAGGATTGTTCATCCTTTGTTAGAATTATCTGTTGATGGTGTCTCTCTCCCTAGACTGAGACCTCCTTAAGAGGAGGGCTAAGTTGTATTTGTCCAGAAGGCCTGAACCATTGTAAGTACTCATGAGTGTTTGTTGACTGGGTGAATCTCTTACATGCTATCTACTAGGTAGTATTATTGTGGGGTCAGGCTCATGGAGATTAAGGAGAAACTCCAAGAAAGCCAAGTTCCTCCTGGTGGTAGACCACAGTCTGAAGGGTAAGTCAAAGAGTGAGCTGAGAAGCACATCTAAGCAGGGGCAGATGACAAAGTTAAATGATCCAGGCCAGAAGGAAGGTGGTAAAGTGTTTCAGATTGCTCACTTTAGATGCATTAGATTCATTCATTCAATAACTTTATATTGGGTGCCTACCGTGGGCTAGGAGATGTTTTAGGCATTGGGGATACAGTAGTGAAGATAACAAAGTCTCCGCCTATATTCCAGTGGGAGAAAAACAATAAACAAATAAATGAATAATCATTATAATGTCAGCGAGTGGTAAGTGTTAGAATGAAAAACAAAGTGGGGGAAAGAAAGAGTCACTGATAGGGGCTGCTCTTTTACATAATGCGGTAGGGAAAGCCTCTCTGAGCAAAGACATGAATGAAGTGAGCGAGCAATTCTGAGAATATCAGAGAAAGACCATTTCAGGGAGAACAGTATAAAGTCCCTCAGGCAGGCTTGTTGTATTTGCGAAATGAGAAGACCAGAGAGTTTGAGCACCATGGGGGAGGCGAAAGTAGATAGAGAAAATGATTCTGCACTAGTGACATAGTCCTTTCCCACACCAAATCTTATGATTGATGATCCTCTGACCATACAGACCAATTCCAATAAAGAGACTCCCATACAACGCTGAAGGCAGAATTTTATCACTCAGGAGTTCCTTAATGGAGACCATCTACTCCCTTAGAACAAGGGTTCTCTCCTGAGATCAACAGGCCCCCAGGAATTCACAGTCAGCCTCCGGGTTGTCAATTAACCCCCAAAATCTGTGGCTCCAGAACATTTTTCTGCAGAAAATATCTCAGATGTAGCAGGCACATAAATGCCTGCAGGGCCAGGTAGAAATATCGAAGAATGAAATCAGGTGTGAGAACCCTGCCTTTTAAACACAGAAGAATATGCTTTACTTCCACAGAGAAATATGCTCTCTCCCATTTGTCTTGACATATTCAATCCTTTGGGTCTTTTATTTCACCACTTCTGATAGAGACTTGTGTCCACAGAAATATTTCTCCAGTGTAAGAAAAACAAGGGAAGGGTGGTGACAAACAGCAAGTAATGCTCCGTGCCGGGGACCCCATGGAGGGGAGGACTGTGGCAAGTGGTAGGGCATGTGCCTTCTGAAGTGGCATCCACTGCACCGTCTCAGTTGATCACTGCCTTCAGGGACTGGGACCCTGTATTGACAGATCTTATGGCTGATTAAGAGAAAGTGGAAATCTGGATTGCTGTGGAGGTGAAATCTCCAGATTTTTTAATTTGGTTCATTTTTCTAGAATCCTGGCACACCACCCAAAACACTCTGAGGGAGTCAAATATGGCCCTCATAGGCAAGTGGCTTGTGACCTCTGCTCTCTATATTTCACCAGAACTTTGAGAGATCTGTAACTTAAATAGTGTTGACAACCACTGTCCTAGAGCATGACCTCCTCCTCCCCTTCTGTGGGCGGAAAGAAGGAGGGCGTGGCTGTTTACCCTGTTCCTGGATCCCAGAAGTCTAGGGGCAAGCCATCTGCCTCACTTCTCCCTGTCCCCGTCCCTGACCCACAGCACTAAACCCAGTGGCATCTGCTCCTCTCCCTCTTTGTCTACCAGTGAGTGACCTCGATTGTGGTGATGAAGTAGGTAGGACACTGTAAAAGGGAATTAGTACTGAAAAGCACCAGATGAAAAGTAGGAGACACTCATTAAAGTAGAAGGTATCTTCTTCCTCTTCTCCATTCTCCATTCCACCCTCTCTCTAAATGCCTCCACACCCAACCCACTACACCCCCACAAAAGTCCCTGTGATTACAAGTTGCAAGATCCCAAATCAAACCAGGTCAGGAGAAAATAAACTCGTTGGCTCCTGTATTGAGAAGCCCAAGGGTGGTGCAGCTTCAGGCACATTGGATTCAGGTGCTCAGGAATCTCTCCCACTCATTCAAACCTCAGCTCTGCTTTCTTCCCTGTTGACTTTGTTCTTTGACAGGCCCCCTCCAAGTGGTGGAAAAGTTGACTTCCATGGTCATTACTGCTCATCTCAGAAGGGGAGAGACTCCTTTTCCTGCCACATTTACATCAAAGCCTGAAAAAAATAATCTGGTGGGCCCTGCTGGGGTTGAGATAGTGGATGAACCCCTGTGTCCAAGGGTATGAGGCACTCCTGTTGGCTAGCCTGGGCCACATGCTCTCCAGAAGAGTGGGTACCAGAGTCACAGGGAGTCGTGTGTGGTGGTGTTAGGGAGACGGCAAATTCTAAAAGAAAGGAAGGGATGGTGGACACTTAAAAGTGTACCTTCTGCCTGCACGTGTGTCAGACACAATCTCCAAAGATCATGCTATGGCTTCCCCATACCCCCAACAAAACTGAAAAACCCTCTCAGCAACTCAGCAGAAACTCAGCATGGAGCACTTGTCAATTCCAGTATTAGAACATCTGTATTGCGAAATCAAAACGTCCAGTTCTGGTTTGGCACATAAAGGGGATTTTCAAGCCCTGGCAATTTCTCAGTGCAGGCAATGGAAGAAATTCCCCAGCTTTGTGAAAATCACCCTCTCTTCCCTCCTCATACAGAATGACTGCTTATCACTGCAGCCACGAACCTGCCCCACTGAACAGAACATATATGTTCTGAAAATTGAGGAAGAGATGAAATCACTTTTGATACCTCATAAGTTAAAGGTGAAGAAAAGCTTCAGAAAATCAACATGAAGTTCTCAGGCAGCCACAGGAAGGGAGTGTGGTAAGGTTGGGGTGACCATTGAGTTTTATATAGGCAAATGTAAGAAATCTTAACCATAGGAAGAAAAATCCAAATTCACTGAGAATAAAAGGATGATAGTTGAAATAACAGTTAATCTTCAGTAGGTATTTGCTATGTGCCAAAGCACTTTTCATAGATCATCTCATGTAGTTCTCACACAGCACTGTAAGGGAGGTGCCATTATTGTCTCCATAATAAGGGGCTAAAGAATTTGCCAAAGATCAAGCATATGTAGCAAGCAGTGTCAGAGTGACAATTCATACCTGGATAGTTTAAAGCCATGCTGCTAATTCATTCATTCATTCAATGATTATGTTGAATGCCTATTACATGCTGGGAACTAGTCAAGGTGCTAAAATACAGCTGTGAACAATGCAAGTACAAAACATGATGATTACATCCTAGTGGGGGGCATCCTAGTGGGGGAGAAAGACAGTGAGTTGGACAAATAAATAAAACATAAACTAGGTCAGATAGTGGTCAGAGTTATGAAAAAACCTAGGTCCCCATACTGGCCAGCTACCAAAAAAAAAAAAAAAAAAAAAATTACAGCAGGGAAGAGAAGTGTGTGTGTGTTTGTGTGTGTGTGTGTGTGTGTGTGTGTGTGAATTCTGAAAGGGGTGATTAGACAAGGTCTCACTAAGAAGGTGGCACTCAATAAAGATCTGAGGCTGTGAGGGAGGAAACCATGCAGATATCTGAAAGAAGAGCAGGACAGGTAGAGGGGACAGTAGATACAAAGGCCTGAGGAAGGAGCAAGGGTAGCACATTCTAGAAATGGCAAGGAGTCCAGTGTGACTTGTGCAGCGATTAAGGAACAGAGCAGGAACAAATGAGATCAGAGAGGTGAACAGGAACAGATCTTATAGGACCTTTGGAGTGGCTATTAGAGTTTTGTCTTTCACTCAGGTGTGTTCGGCCTCCTGAATTGGAGTAGGAGAGACATGAAATGACCTAGTTTAAACAGAATCACTCCCCATACTCTGTTGGAGAGGGAAGGAGGCCATTCAAGAGCTGCTGCAGCAACCCGGGCAGAGATTAGGGTGGCTTGGACTGGTGTGCAAGGGACATGTGACAAGAGCTTCAATTCTGGGTTTATTGCAAAATCAGAATCAAAGGATTGGCTGGCAGGTGGGCTATGGGGTGTGTGAAAAAGAAAGAACTCACAATGACTCTAAGACTTTTGGCCTAAGCAACTGAAGATTGGAACTGAAATTTTCAGAGACGGGGAAGAGTGCAGGAGGAATGGCTTTTTTGGTTTTAAGTGGGGAGGGTTTATCAGGTCTCAGATTGGACATATTAAGGTGGAAATGCCTACTAGACATCTAAAAGGCGATGCTGAGCAGCAGATCAGTTTTTTAGTTTTTATAAGCTCTGAAAACTATACTCTCTTAGAGTAAATGAAGACATTGGCCCGTATGCAATTTTGGAAAAATGATGACTATCAAAAATACAGCAACAGTATTAGAAAAGTCAAATGAAAAAGTTTACCCATATCCCGCCACACTAAAAACAGCTGCTTTTATTTCTCCATATTCCCTTCTGTTTTTAACCACATGCATAAATAATTTTATGTAATCATAGCATAGATATGATTTCATATTCTACTTTTTTTCACTTGCCATGATTCCATAATTCCTAAGTGGCTCTCATATGTGTTTCTTGAGGATGGAAAAGGCCAACGAAATTCTAGGCATTGCTGAGAAACATTCTAAAAACAAAAGCTGAAAATCCTACTTTGGTATAAAGCTTGGTGTCCTATAGCTGGCATTGTGCTTACTGTAATTTTCATGGACAATGCTTCTCTGTGGAGGTGACTTTGAGCTAGAACCTGAATGACGAATGTAGGCCCTGCACTGGGTCTGGGGAGGGGTCTTCTAGAAAGAGGACACAGCATGTTCAAAGGCCCTGAGCGGCAAGAGGAAAGCACAAAAAGAAGGGTCGCTGGAAGATTCATTTCAACTAACAATTAAATAAAATTTTATTTGTAGAAACTTTAGTAACACCTTTTAATTTAAACTACAGAAAAGTGGGTACAGTATTCTTCTGGGATTCTTTACCAAGGAAGGGAAGCCATACAGAATAATTTAGGGTGTAGCAAACCTAGCAGACCTACCTAGTCGTTCTTAAAGGTTTGGGCCTCAGACTACACACAGACTCCGCATGGAATCTGATATGTTCATTCATCACAGTCCCTCACACAGAACTCCAGTCTAGCTCTTGATTTTACGCAAAAGGCCAGAGGTCCAAAGAAGGTAAATGGCCTGGCAAAGTTATTCAACTACTTTGTAGAGGCTAGCTGGGAAATGCACCCCTCCCCGACTCACCTATCACGTGCGTAGAGTTACTTACTTAAAAGCAGGAAAATTGAGAAAACCATTCATTCCGAACTCCCAGCCCCAAGGCTGGGAGCAGGTTCACGCTTCCCCTCAGAACCGGCAGGGGGGGCACCGAGCAAAGCTTGTAAGCCGCGCCTCCCACCCACCCCTCCCGCTTCCTCGCCCAACTTCCCCATAGCCACTGCTTCAACTAAAAGTGGCCATTGACCTTTCAAGCTTTTGAGCAGTGATGCAATAGAGTAGTATTTCAAAGAAAATTGGTTATCGAAATTGTGGATCCGGTTTTCCCGTGAGTGTTAATGGTTTTTAAAAAGTAGGTCACATTTAAAGTAGGCCACATTTCGTGGGCGGGCGTGTAGGCTGGAGATGAGTTTCCACTAAGGCCAGGTAGCCTCCAACGGGGTGGGAGGTGAGGGTCCCGGGTAGGAAAGAAGGTACCGGGAATTCCGAATTCCGGGCCCCAAGTGCCAGCTCTGCAGGGAGTCGCAGAGACGAGCGCTCTGCAGACTGCGGGCGCCGAGGCCCGCCACCCGGCACCTCCCGGGCGCGCAGGTAAGGGCACCCCATCAGTAGCCGGCTCGGGTGAGCCAGGCGGGCCGCTGGGCCTCGGGAAGGAGACGGGGGAGCAGAGCAAGAGAAGAAGGCGAGGCCGGGTAGGGCTGCTGCGGGAGCCAGCCAGCCGGAGCGCCAGGGGGAGGGGACTGAGAGCGGCCGGCGCCGGTTAAGGAGGCGCTGCTCTCCGCCCGCTTGCTGCCTTCTAGAGTCCGGGCCGCGGGGACCGCCTCCGACCCGCTCCCTCCGGCCCCCGGGGCTGAGCAGGGGCCTGATCCCACCCCATCAATGCGTCCTAGAGCCGGAGGGGCCGGTTTCCGGGGACCTCCGGCCTATCCTACTCCCCCTCACAAAATGTGCGGCCTGGAGGGTCGCGTCGAGGCGGCGCGGCCGGGAGGGAAAGGAGGAACCCGCCGCCCGCGGCGGGCCGAGGGGCGAGGATGGCTGTTATTCGCTCGATCCGGGTGCACAGTTGGCACGCGCAGGAGGTAGGCGCTGGCCGCCGAAACAGGGCTGGCGGTGGCCGGCGACTTCTCCCGCTGGCCCCCGCGCACACCGAGGTTCTGGGGGTCAGAGGAGGGTGGAGCCCCAGGCGTCCGCACCGCCCTGGCCCATACCCCTGCACGCTCAGCCCGTCTCCCCTGAAGCCTGCGCATTAGCGCCCGAGCCTCTTTAAAGCGGTAGCGGGGGCCGCGGTCACGTGGGGCGGATTCCTGGAAAGTTCCTGGAAAGCGGCCTCCGCAGCAGCCGGGCGGGGCGCTTGGGGAGCGCGGCCGGGCGAGGGAGGCGGGGAGCGAGGGAGGCGCGTCGGGCTGGGAAGTCGCGCGCACACACTGCTCCGGGGACAGACGTTTAACTCTTGCCAAGTCTCGCCGCCGCCGCGGCTCGCGGGCCTCGGGCTTCCCCTGAAGCATGAGCCTCCTCGCCCGCAGCCACCAGTGCTGCGCGGTCTGCGGACAGGGCGCGCCGGGGCCCCGGACGCACAGCCTCAGGATCCCGGGAGCCCGCAGCCCGGGCGCCCGCGGCAGGTACCGGTGGGGGGAGCCCGAAGGCTCCGCCCCGAGGAGAGGCGCTGGGGAGGGCAGCGGGGCGCGGCCGCGTGCGGCCTTGGCTTCCGCAGTTTGGGGCGCCGGGGGGAGTCCGAGCCGCGGCTCTGCCCCGCGGCCGGGCCTTACTGCCTGCTTTCTCCGGTTCCTTCTTGGCGTCGGGAAGTCGCTGGAGTTCCCCCCGCTTCCCAAACTGCCATCCAAATTAATAATCCTCCTAATAACCTGATCTCCCGCTCCTCCCTCCCTCTCTCCTTCCCACCTCCTTGGTCGCAGCCGGAGCGAAACCCGGCAGCTGCCCCGGGGTGGGGGTGTCGGAGCCCGGGGGCGGGAGGTGTCGAGGCTATGATCCCCGGGGCTTTTGTCTGCCCACTGCACAGAGGACTCCGGCCGTCGCCGCCGAGCGCAGGGCCGGTCGCATCCTAGGGCATCTCGTTCCCAAATTAAACGTCAACAGGGGAAACTCGGGCAGACACCCCTCCTCTCCCGAGCCCCTCCCGGTCCCCACCTCCCCGCCCATGTCCGCTGAGGAGACTGCCTGGTGCGGAGGCGGCGGCGTCCGCCGCGACCGAGGTAAGGGCTCGGCGTTCGTTGTTTGCACGTCCAGCCGCGCTCGCTGCCGCCCACCCGGCCGCGAGCCCCAGCGAGGGCTTCCGCGCTCGGGCCCATTCCTCGACAGCGCCCGCGGCGGCAACAGCAGCAGCAGCGGTCTTGGTCCGGGAGCTACCGCCGCGGCGCCCCCACCCTGTCCCGAGCGGGCATCGAGAAGCGGGGGGAGGGGAGCGAGGCAGCCTCCCGGGTCGCAGCGCCTCCGCCCCCCCCGGGCTGGCGGCTCGTGCCCCAGGAGACCCGCGGCGCTTTAGGGCGGGGAACCAAGTTTGGGTCCAGTGCTTCCTCCTGGGGGCCCTCCGGCCGCGCGGCGTATGAGGTGGGCTGCAAATTTGGTGATCTCTCCTGTTCCTTCTTTTAAAATTTTTCTACCGTCCTTGACAAGGGCCTATTCCCACTGAACCCGCAGGTGACCATTTGCTCTTCCTAAGTTGCCAGTTTGTGATTTCAGCTCACAGCCCTGGGCGGGAAGACACCACGTTCACCCTCATCCTGTCCCTCCCCTCGCACCCCCCCGCCAACTCTTGCGCTTTGGATCTCTGCTCCCGCTTTAGCCTCCTTTTTCTAGAGCTGGGCCAGGGCGGTAACTGGATGCTTGGGGTTAATGGTGCAGGAGTAGAGAGGCGGAGGAGTCCGCGGGATTTTCCACGTCTCTGTCCCCACCCCAGCTGCGGGGGTCCAGTTCGGACTGGCCCAACCCCCCACTTTCTCTTTGCAGGCGATCTGTGGGTGACCGCGTCTGTGGGGGACTTTGCCATCCGTCCGCCGGGTCCTGGGGAGAAAGAACCGGCAGCTCCCCATCCCCTCCGCCACCATTTCGGACACCCCGCAGGGACTTGTTTTGGGGTTCCCACTGACTTCCAGGAAGGACGCGAGCTCCTCTCTGACCTCAGTAAGAGCGGCCACCTGTCTTTGCCGCGGTGACCCTTCTCCCATGACCCTGCGGTGCCTCGAGCCCTCCGGGAATGGCGCGGAAGGGTCGCGGAGCCAGTGGGGGACCGCGGGGTCGGCAGAGGAGCCGTCTCCGGAGGCTGCGCGTCTGGAGAAGGCCCTGCGGGAGCTCAGTCAGACAGGTAAGGAGCCGAGACGGCTGCGGGAGGGGGGCGCCTCCCCGAAGACGCCCCTGGGGGCTGAGGTGGCGAGGAGCGCAGCTGGGAAGTGGAGCCGAGGTGGGCAGCCAAGAGGAGGATGCTTCCCGCCGCCGCTCCGGGGCGGAGGGTCGCGGAGAGGATGCCCGCACGGGCCTGGATCCTTGGGAACGCGAAAGGAAAGTGGTTCTCGAGGGACTCGGGCCTGCGGGAGCGCAGAGCCAGAAGGGCTCCTTGGAAATAGCCTCTCGGCGCTCTGGAGCGCTCACTGTTTACGGCGGCTGCTCAGGGGTGGGCGCTCGGGCTCGAACCCTGGCCGGAGAAGGCGCCCGGCGCCTCCCTTTCCGCGGGTGCCAGGGCGGCGAGGGGGCGCAGCGCTCTCCGCAGCCCCAGCCGCATCCGGCTCCCGGGCGGAGCCGCCGCTGCAGCCTGCGATCTTGGCGGCCAAGTCCAGGAACAGACGGACTGAGCGAGGGCGGCCGCCCGGGAGCCTTGAGGAGCGCAGGCAGCGGAGCCCCCGCCGAGCACCGCTCCCAGGGGCGGCGCGCCCAGGGTAGGACGCGTTTCAAGTGCAGTCCTGCGCTTTGCGCGGCTCGCTGTTGTGTCTGGACAAGCGAAAGAAGGAAAAGTTTGACAGACATATCTGGCAAATCATTCTGGCTTTCAAAATCCGGATCCTAAAGGCTTACGTATGAAGCGAAGTTGAAGTATCGGTAGCGAGGGGGGAGGGGAGGGAAACGTTCCCTCGCTCGTGGTTCTGGTCTTTCCGTGCGGACCACGGGCTTTCCCTCACCCAGGGAGGCCGGCAGATTGCAAGGATCCCGGTAATTTTTTTCTTTTTCATTTTTGGCGGGGGTGGGGGGAACACATTGTTGAAACTTCTTCAGTGCGGAATGTCTTTGAGTCACTTTTGAAAACCGGATGGACCGGGGAGATAGCGCAGGCAGATCAAATCCAGAATGCGGGGGAGACCGACGCTTGTTGATTGGATTTGCATTAGGGCAAAGCCCAGAGGAGGTTAGCGAAGATCGTAAACTGCAAGTGCTAATTATCAGTTGGGGCTTCCCATTTCTCAGTGCCTGATAAGGTAATTGTAATCAAAGCAGCAAACCGAAGCTACTGTACGACAGCTGTGCTTTGAAACAAGTAAACAGCAATGCTTTCTAGGGCTTCGAAGAGAGACACGCAGCCATTAGCAGATTCTTTTGGGGAAGGAGGGCGACAACCCTCCAAAAAAGTTGCTTCTGTTTTTACTCTTCTGGAATGACTGCTATTGGAATGACTGGAGTTGGGTTTGCCACTTTTTTTAAGGGCATGGCTTTCATTTCTAACTTCTGATTTATTTCTAATTTACTGAAATCCTTGTTTCACTTAATAGTGCTAAAAACATCATGCTGTGTCAGCCAGTGTGTCATATTCCAAATGTTCTTTTGGTTTATTAGAAGAAAATCTTAAGAGTTTAAAGAAGAGCTACAGAAGTTAAGAAAAGAAAGAAAACTGGCTCACAGTTTGTGTTCATAAAATAAAATGGACTCAGATTTTCATTAAATTCCTATCAAAAGTATTTGTGTAGTTCCTGGTGAACTTTCACTCATGCACCTTTTTTATAGCTAGAAAAATTATTGCTAAGTACTTGCCGTATTCTAAAAAATTCTTAAAATAACTGTTTTACCCTTTTTTTTCCTTTTTGAACAAAAACTTCAGGATGGTACTGGGGAAGTATGACTGTTAATGAAGCCAAAGAGAAATTAAAAGAGGCACCAGAAGGAACTTTCTTGATTAGAGATAGTTCGCATTCAGACTACCTACTAACAATATCTGTTAAAACATCAGCTGGACCAACTAATCTGCGAATCGAATACCAGGATGGGAAATTCAGATTGGATTCTATCATATGTGTCAAGTCCAAGCTTAAACAATTTGACAGTGTGGTTCATCTGATCGACTACTATGTTCAGATGTGCAAGGATAAGCGGACGGGCCCAGAAGCCCCTCGGAATGGAACTGTTCACCTTTATCTGACCAAACCGCTCTATACATCAGCACCATCTCTGCAGCACCTCTGTAGACTCACCATTAACAAATGTACCGGTGCCATCTGGGGACTGCCTTTACCAACAAGACTAAAAGATTACTTGGAAGAATATAAATTCCAGGTGTAAGTGTTTCTCTTTTTCTAACCATGCCTCATATAGAGTATCTCCGAATGCAGCTATGTGAAAGAGAACCAAAACTTGAGTGACTGCTCTGGATAACTACGAGGAATTCTAAGAACAGCTGAAGTAAATCTAACTTAAATGTGTGCGAGGTAGTTAGGTATTTGAAGTTTCCCCAAATATTTTCACCTGAGTGATGCTTTCCTTCCTAAGGCTGACCAAGACCAGTTGATCCTTTCACATTAAAAATAAAATGTCCCAAGTAAAGGCTGAAAGAGCATTTTATCAGAACGCCTTGCCTTTCTGAGGTTCCTTTCCATTAGGTCAAAGGTCCAAGCTTTGGTGGTAGAGAAAGCTCTACATAGGAGTCCTGGACAAGTGGAAGGAAACAAGCTGACACAGGCTTAACTTGCCTGGTGATCAGGGTCTTATTTTAGGACATTTTATACTTTGCATTCTGATGTACCTAGGAGTTTTGTTAAACAGAACATGTGTGTGAGTATTTATCCCTCATTTTATGCAATTAACCAAATCAACCAAAAAAAGTGACCATGAAATCCTGTATTTGTCTTTTTACTACATGTATGAACTCTCATGTGAATGAGTACTGTAGTAATCCATTTTAAGGGAGCCTTATTTCAGGACTATTTCAAACTGGTGCAAATGGAAAAGACTTTCTTTTCCTTTAAGGCTAAAGACAAGAATGTCATGCTATACAGGTGCAACTCAATCCCTGTTAATAAAAACCAATGTAGATATAGATATTTTACCCTTTGAAGTAGCTGTGTCCCAACCTTTTGCCATTGATTTTTTTGGAAATGGCATTAGAAATTTCCAAGTTGTCCTTGAATTGTCAGCAGTTGTCTCCCTTCTACCATGTAGAATACTTTGACTTAATTTTCTTCCAGACATAGGGGGATACCTGCCTGTTTTTCAAAGTGTTTATTTACTGCTGTTACTATTTGATTAGAATGTCTTAAATAAAAAAAAAAAAAAAACCTGACTTTTACAAGTTGCACTTATTACTTTCAGTTGTAGAGAACATACACTTTCATGGAAATAGAGGGTGTGGCCATAAAAACTTACGAGAAGCAAAACAAGCTGAATATTCAGCAAAGATAGATCATTACTTGCTCTTCTCTAAGTTATAGGCCATACCTGCCCTTTGCATTTTGGAAAGTATGGTTCAGAAACTACAAAAATTCTCAAGTGGCCTGGTTTTTTACAAGTTGAACAGGCATAACAATGATGCCCTTTGTGTTTCCAGAAGCATGGTTTAGAAACTACAAAGACTGTGACATGGCCTGGTCTTTTACAAGTTGAATAGGCATAATACTAAATAAAAATTAAAAGTTTTATGGCCACTTTTTTGCTGCACAGTCTCATGACTGTTGCAAATGTACCATCTTTTCTGGACTGCAGATGTTATTCATTTTGCTGCCTTTTTTATTTCCTGTATAGCTACATACTATGATGTGTTACCAGAAAGGTGAACTTGATATATTATGTGTGTGCCCTCAGTGAATTAGAAAATTAAGTTATAAATAATAGTACAACATGCTTTTGCATATCTTACCTTATTTTCATGAAGATCTTGGGGGAAAAAAAAAAACTTTTGTATCTGGAAGGAAAACATACTATGCACATCCAAACAGCAAAGCCAAACACAAAAGATTGCTAGGTGTGCCTTGGGAAAAGTTTATTCGTAGCCTAGAACTTAAAGAACTAGACTTTGAGGGTCTGATCAATGATGGGGGTGACAATCTTTTCATTAGGATGTTAAATTCTGTGCTTTATTCACCCTTTCCTCCCACTGACAACATTTGTTCAGATTCAGATGTTTGACTTTTGTGGCAGAACTTTTTAAAAAAAATTAATTTATGGGGTTTTTTCCCCCCATTTTTTTTTTGTTTGTTTCGGGGCAGCTAGCCATTATACTTTCTTGATAATGTTCTTTGAAGCACAAAAGTTTTAAATTTTAGTTAGTTGATGATGTTGACCCAAATTAAGGCTGTCGAGGCAGAAATAATTTTGTAAAGTTTATTGGGAGCCAGATGTGAGGATTGACCCAGGAACCACCATCCTACAGAGTCAGAGAAGTGTTCCCAAATTTCTGTCATTTATATTAGCAAAACTTTCATATGATCAGTGCTAAGGGGCTTTGTGGAATTTCTTTAAAGGTCTTTTGCATTTCTAATCTCATTGTTTCAAACATTCTGCTATTTCTCAGTTATTGGAAGTGGGGGGGGCAGTGGGGGTCCTGAGTACCCATGGAATTGTGAAAAGTTCTGCATTATTGCTAGCAGTGACCAACTATGAGAAAGCTAGAGGACAGCTCAGACATCTCTGGAACCTATTGCCTTATGTTTCAGTCTTCCTTATTCCAAGTTGATAAGCATTAGGGGACAATCCTTTTTGTTTTGTTTTACAATTACTAACATCACTTACATATTGAGTTTATTGTGTTCCAGGTTCTTACTCAGCACTTTAGGTGCATTATCTCTTTTAATCTTAACTAGGACTGAGTGAGCAAAGTACAGTGATTATAGGACGTATGCCTTCTGATTTGTCAGTAGAGGCATTTCAGGAATACCCTAGCTCTTTATTCCTGGAGAGGAATTACGAAGAGCAAATTGCTGCTGAATATTTCTACATTGATCCAGACAGACAAGTTAGAGCAGGCTATAAAAGGACTGCCTCAACCAGATCAGTCGGAAAAGTATACAGTAGATACCTTAATTAGTGTTTGCTCCATGAGATTCTAGTCAGCTTGGTCCAGTGTTGTTTTTTTTTTTTTTTTCCTGAACACTCCTGAAAGGGGAGCTCGTGTGGGCGTGGGGTGGGCAGGGGGCTTACTGGTTTACCTGGTAGCTGGTACCAATTATTGGTAGCCCCATTTTACAAATGGTGGAAGGAAAAGGTGTCTGAATTATCCTTCACAGAGCCTGGAAAAATACCCAGTGTTCTCTTCATATGCAGGGCATTTTGGGGCGTTAGTGGGGATATTTACTATGACTGTTGAATATTGTATACAGGACATGTATATCCCCAGACTTAAAATATCTTGATCTGAGTTTCTGTTACTAGAGGTGATCTTTTCATTACCCTTACAGTGGGCACTGGTTGACTGCTTTTTAGGGACCTGGAGATTTTATAGAACTTTGGACAGTGGAGAAAAAGGCAGTTCAGCTTATGGGCTGAGTTCTTTTTTGGTGTGTCAGTAAGAAAGTCTTGACTTCATGGTAATTATGTAATCCAAATAGGTAACAGAATGGGACAGTTGTTTGGGAATGTTTATTTTCTTGGGAAGGATTTTCTCTGCTTTTAGAAAATTGTACCCTGGTAGGAGGGTAGGAGACAGAGACGTCATCAAATAGTCCAAGGGATGGAATGTCCTGAGACCAGGCTGTGCCCTTCTGGGTTGTGGGTTTAGGCACAGGGTAGGTGGGGGTATGGATATGTCTGACAGCTGGGCTGTGGATATGTCTGACAGCTGGGCTGAAGCCTCTCTCTCTCTCAGTGGTCTTTTCTACCCTTTAGAGCAAAATGATGTTTTAGGCCTTTTGTTTAAGGCTTTTCTGTCTAAGAGGCCTGTATTCTCTCCCAATTTCTAACTTCCTAGAATTTTAAAGCTTGAAACCACTTTTCAGATCACAAATTTTAGTTCCTTCATTTTATTGAAGACTTTCAGACCCAGAGAGGTAAGGAGATTTACATGCCAACACTCACAACCCAGCAAATAGGTGATAGAGTCAGGATTTGAACACAGACATTTTATTTTTAGGTTTGGTATTTGTAAAAGCTGCACACTCTTACCCTCTGTTAAAATTGTCAGTACCTCTGCTACCCTGTAAATCCTATAGTTCTCTTATCGCATTTTTTCCTTCCTCTGAAATTCAGAAAGCAGGACTTTGGAAGACGATGGGGGATAATTCCAGTTCTTGGTTCCCTCCACCGCACTCTGAAGGATCAGTTTCTGCTAGGTTTCACGATGTCTTGATCCACATTATAGAGTTTTCATTAATTTTAACTCCTTAACGTTTCTAACCTATTTGCTGCTTTAAAATCCAAAACCTATCCATGCTGTTTAATTTCATTTTGGCTTCTGCCAGGTGTGACTCACAAACAGCCTTTGATGCCCAGGGGACTGCCCACTCTCCGGTCCTCACCAGTGAAGCCCATTCTTGCTTATGCCCACTCATGGGCATAATGGCATAGTTAATTCCTGCCTTACTTTCTCCCTTTTGTATCATAAAATTGCCCTTTTAGCTGATGTGACACAGCCCTGCTGGTGATATTATTTGCCAATGAAAGAAGGTAATTATATTTTCCTTGGGTTGTTTAATTGAGTGATTTAGAATATCTTAAGACTAAATCTGTCTCTTTGGCTCCCCTCAGGTTTTGAAACAAGTAGTGAGCCCCAAATGCTACACTTTGGCTTATATGCAGGTTTTTATTTATTTTATTAAGTATCAGAGGCTCCTTTTTCACCAAGTTGCACTGTCTTCGAACAGAATGAGAGTGCCCTCCATCCCTTCCCTTCTGCTTGTCTATACGTGACAATGCTTATGTGCCGGTTTCGTTTCGCTTCTATGTATGCATATTTTTCTCATATTCTCATCTTCACATATTTTTGATTTTTCTAATGTTCCTGCTATATGGCTTGAGTTCAGGTGACTTAACTTTATTACTAAGCTAAAGTTACAGCTGTTGCTAGAGTAGCCTCTGAAAGTCCCAGAGTGCCATGTGCCTAGTAAGTAAGCCAAAGTGACAGAGCAAAGCTGGATATTCCTTCCTGCCCCTTCCTGAGCTTTACCAGCAAGGGAAACGGGGTCAGCCCAGTGTTGTCACAAAGAATGGGACTCACTTCGGTAAGCATTTATTTATACAAATAAAACTGCTTTTATAGACAGCTTACTTTGAACTATATCCTTAACATGTAGGAACTCTGACTTCTATATCAGGAGCACACTTTGTGATGTGTTACTCGAGTGGCTTTGCCTCCCTTAAGTACAGACAGGAGGAAATGGCAAGCCAGGGTCCTAGTGAGAGGGAATCCCCAGCTGCCTTCCTCTTCTGTCTCAGCAGAAACACCACTCAATGAGCCCCTTCGCTGTGGCAGAGAGAGTGAGACATTTTCTCGCTAGTTAAACCATCACAGAATTTCATAAAATTTTCCTACATCTCCCCAGTTTCCAACAGTGTTAAGATAAAAATTCGTTTTTCTCCTAAACGATTTTTCCGTTCTGTTAGTTTGGTATCTTTTTTCCTGTTTAGATTTTGATCCACGCTGCTGCTGTGATCTGTAACATTTAGACAAATATTAATAGAAAAATATTTTACATGTTATTTCTACCCAGAAAAGTGGTGTGATTTCCCGTTTTTAAAATCCCTTCTGCCATCTGATAAACTTGACTCTTCTTAGGGTTGCAGCAAAGCTTCTTTCTCTTCATTTTTATTTCTAGGTTGTAGCCATCAATTCCATATTTGGTCAGAAAGTACATTTGTATTTTGCACATTTGATTAGGGCATCTGCTCTCAATTATATGTAGTAACAAGGGGCAGAGAGAATGGGGATAATTGGAATCCATAAACACGTCTCGCCAGCAGTTTCAACTTCCTCCCTGCTCAATCTCCTTTGAGAACCACTGACAGAAAAATTGGCAGCTTCTCTGTTCTCTCCTTTTATTTTTCTTGCCCATCACGTGATATGGGTGTTAGTTAATAAGCAACAAAGTGCTAAAAAGATGTCAAGTGTGAGAAAAATGAAGGGAATGGAGTGTCACTGGTGTGTGAGGGCTCCTGAGAGTTCGTTGTTAAATATTTAGATTTTGTGAGCTAAATCATCATGGGTAGATTGAAGTTGGCCATGGTGAGAGTATTTATACCACAGATATCAGCAAATGCTGCAAATTAAGCACCCCCAGCTGGTTTAACAGCCCAGCACTGATCTAGATATCATGCCCTCCTCAATAATCAAGGCCTCACTAGGGTGAGATCAGTTTGTTTCCTCTTTTGTACGAAGCCCGGTGCTTAAAGCAGAGCAGGAATGAACAATTTGAGGAATAAATGTTTTTCAAAAAGTGTGTGTCAATCTTACATTGGGTTACATTGCCTTCTACTGGTGGATCAGACAGTCTCTTGATTCAGTGTCTTTTCCTAGTTAGTCTGTGTATCTGCAGATTCCTTTTCAGTTTATTATAGTAGGGAAGGATTGGACATCCTCAAAGACATATGACCAGTGTTTACAACTCTTTTAGCTCAAACAGATCAGGGTCTTTTTTTCTTCTAGCTTCACTCATTCATCTCAATTTCCTTCCTCTTTTCCTCCCTCCCTCCCTCTCTCCTTCTTTCTGCCAACATTTATTAAGTGCTCACTGTGTTACTCAACAGGAATACAAAGACGACTAAGAAATGTTCTTGCAGTGAGAGAGCTCTCATGCCTTGTGGGAAGAGATGGGGAGGAGAGGGACTAACATTTATTAAGCGATCTAATATATCCCGTGCTCTGCACAGCCATTTCATTTAATCCTCACGACAACCTGGTGAGGTATGCATTACCCCCATTTATTGAAAATGAAATTGAAGCTTGTGGTAAAATATCTTGCCCAGTAAGTAGGGAAGTCATGATTCAAATCCAGGTCCTGCATCTCAGGATCCCATGTTGTATAGCAGCCATAACCATATGAATAACTTATTACAAAACACAATGATGATGACAGTAACAGTTACCTTGTGGATAAGGCACCATCAACCTGCTTTGAGGGAGTAGAGGAAGGTAGCTCGTGTCTGAGTCTTCAGAGCAACTCAGTGAGGAAGGCCTTTTGGTTGAAAGGTTGAAGAAGGTAGATGTGAGGCTTGTGCGAGGTGCTTTCTGAGGGTGAGTTGGGGCAGATCTTACAGGTTTTGCTTAAAATCTTGGAATTTATCTTGAGGGCGGTAGGGAATGGATAAAAGCATTTTAAGTGGGAGAGTAACTGAACTAAGTTAATGTTTTATATCACCCCTCTGGAGGCCCTTTGGAAAATGGCTTGGAACAAAGCAGGAATGGAGTTGAGGAGACTGGTCGGCAGTGATGTGGGTGGGAAGGATCTAGCTGCTTGTGAGAAGACGGGGGAGGAGCACAGACGTTGACTCCCCTTCCTTGTTGCAGGCTCAGATTTGTCCTGGAGTTTGGGGCTACGGGTCTCACCGACACACGCTTCCCTTTGAAGACCAGCTTCCACTTTGGGCAAGTTGGGGTAACTGGCATAGATCCCATTTTCAGGAAAGGAGGAAATGGTGGTGCAGTGGGCACAACCGTGAATTAGGAATTGCAAGACGTGGGCCAACCATCGAATCTCTTAGGGCCTTAGTTATCTCATCTGTAAAACGACGAGCATGGATCCTTCATGCTTTTGGGTCCCTTTCAGGGAGGAACCCCATCTGCCTAGATGCAAGAGCACACTGGGGCAGGAGTGGCCGGAGCAGAGGTAAGCTCCACATTTCTGTGGAGTCTCAGTTTTGACTTAAATTACACTGTAGATTTCACCTCTATGCCATAATAAATTCTCATTTATCTTGAAAAAATAATGTCCTCCTTAACTCTGGACTTTTTCACTGCTGGAATCAGTTGACTCTGTCCTTATTCTGGTTAGAAGAATTTTGTGTTTTCTCCTAGCTGTGGATCTTTGAGCACTACCCTATAATCAAAGAGTTTAGACTTGGGGTTTTAGATCTGGGTTGTGATGGAGAAACAGGAATATGATGTGTGCTGACCATTATCATCATAACTCTTTGGATGAGTTTTTATTATCAAGGGACCTGAAGAGCTCTGCTCTCTGGCCAGTATAACAGATGTATTCCCAGAAAATTGTGTGCAAAAGATGTATTTTTGCAACTCATTTTTCGCATTTACATAGATTATTCTTGTTTCTGATTGGTCCTCAATGGACAGGGATGCCACCAAGCTTTATTTTTATCTGTCAAGCCATTTATCGAAAAAAATAAAGAAAACAAAAAAACTAATTTACTAAGGAAATTTTGAGAATCTTTGGTAAAATTAAGAATCTTGGAGCATGAATGATCCTGCCCCAATCTATCCATCTTGCATTTTTGGATTTTCAGAGATCTGTCTTAGAGTGGGGGCACACCTCTGATCTTGATAGCCAAGGAGGAGGGGGGTTATGCAGATGTCACAGGCAGAGGCACATCACTGAGCCTGGTAAGGGCTGAAAGCTCCCAAGAGATGCAGTTTAAAGCTGCACTGGGTAGGCCAGGGGACTCACTATGATCAAGGCACGACAGTGAGGCAAACATTCTGTAACAAACCAACTCTTGGGTTTCCAGAGGACTGGAAAAAGCTAGAACATTTAGAAATACCAGGCATCACGCTGGACACTTCACAAATGCAAGGGTACTTCAAAAACTTTGTGGAAAAGTAGAATTAAAAGGGAATATGAATCTTTCCATGAACTTTTGGAAATACCCTCATATGGCCTTGCTGAGTGCTCCCAACTAACCTTTGAAGTAGGTTCTGTTTTTATCTTCACTTTAGAGATAAGAAGGTTGACCCTTAGATTAAGTGATTTAAGTGTGTCAAAAGAGAAAATTACAACAATTTAGTTTAAAGATCTTAATTGGTTTTCTCTGAGATTGTAGAATCAGGCAGCACTACGCTCCATAAAACAGTTAAGTGTTCCAATGAACCGAGCACAAGAGGTTGGTTTTATAGGCAGAGGAGAGCTGAGGAAAGCAGAAACAAAGAGAGCGGGTTGGTCCTTTCAAAGTTGGTTGTAAGGTGGGGACAGGGAGACAGTAGAAAAATAACTGATTGATTAACATCAGGTTACTTTTTTGTAAGGATTAAAGCAGAGGGGAACTTCATTATCATGCTGATTAAAACTGGCCTTCTCGGAAAGTCAGGTAACAACTTAGTTTTGATTTGGTGATGTGGAAACCTCATCATGAGTGACTCCATTTTGGTTTTTAGTCTGGTATGCAGGAGCTTAGCCCAAAACAATGGCCTCTTGTAATTCTTTTTAGGAGGGATTGCTGAGATTTTAATTCAAGCCGGTCTGACTCCAAAATTCATGCTTTTATTCACTCTTCTGTTTTCTCAGTAAACTTACAAATGCTTTTAAGCCCTGAGGCCTATAGCCAGCATGTAGCCCAATAATGTATGCTAGTCATTTGTAGTTAATATTTGGTCGTGGCTAATATCGAGAGGGCTATGACCCTGAGTGCCCAGTTTGTAATTATGGTATTATTAGGACTTTGATTTCAGAAGAAATACAAGATCTGCCCAAATCCTGATCATCCAGTTTGGAAGAATCCTTTACATCTGAATTTATACCTTTTCCTCCCTTCCTCTAATCTCCTTTAGATCTCTATCCAGTGTAGCCATAACCCACCATCTCTGCCCTATCACTCCTTTGCTTTCTCTGGAGGTAAATCTTATGAATGATGAATCAGTCATAATAGGTTAGGTTATACTGCAGAGCAAATAACCCCAAACTCTCAGTAGCTTAAAACAGCAAAGGTTGATATTTTCAAATAACAAAGATTTCTGTATCCATACATGTCTGTCATGTGTCATGAGTGAGGCTCTTTTCTTAGTCACCTGGGAATCCAGGCTGATGAAGCAGCCACCTTCTCCAGTGAATGTGGCTGGGGTGCTGAGCCAACAGGAAAGGAGAAATTGGAGAATCTCTAATGGGTATTTAAATGCCCTGTCATTTCTTCACTCCACTCATTGGCTAGAACTCTGTGCCACCCAACGATAAGGGGCCAGGAAGTGCCTCCTCTCCTGTGCCCAGGAGGAGAAAAACAAATATTTGGTGACCAGCAGTAATAACCTCCACATAGACCGTGCCATACTCACCCTACTTCCTTCTTGTTTTCTCCACAGGTTTGGCTAATTTGACCTCAGATAAACTTTATAGGACACATATAGCCTCATTCATTCCTCCTTCCCCTTGTCTTCCAAAACTGTTTCAGGTACTGCAAAATAATGTCTCTCTTTCCTTTGTGTGAACCATTTGTGAGCCAAAAGGAAAGGTCGTAAGCCTTGAAGTGAAATGGGGGATTGATTACAGGACTCCCCATCCCCTTTCCGCAGACACCAAAATCCGAAGATGCTCAAGTCATTTATATAAAGTGGCATAGAATTTGCATATAATCTACGAACGTCCTCCTCCCCCACATGCTTTAAATGATCTCTAGGTTTTTATAATACCTAATACAATGTAAATGCTATGTAAATAGTTGTTATACTATATTTTAAATTTGTATTTTTTTATTGTTGTATTGTTATTTTTTATTGGCTTTTTTTTCCTCAAATATTTTCTACCTGAGATTGGTCAAATCCTCGAATGTGAAACCCGTGCATACAGACTGTATTAAAGAGCTAGGGCTACTAACCTCAAAAGCTCCTGAATGACCAGAAGTTCTTTTGATCTTCACAAACATCTCTCTGGGCTTCCTCACTTGCTAAAATAAACCTGTCTCTCCTCCAGTGTCAATATTCAAGATAAATAAATCATGTTCACATTCACTTCTATTGTTTACTGCTTTGCTTAATTGGCTATATTGCAATAGTATTGAATAATATTTTCTACCAATTTTCAATCAGACATGAAGTCTTTCAGGCACATTACAAATTAAATGGACATTTGCATGATAAATTGGGTACCTAATCACCAATTTTAATTTGCTTCTGAGGGAAATTGTATTCTAAATTTCAGACAACTGATTTGTAAACCCTGTTTTAGAATGCAAGCTATTTCTAGATGGGACTCTTTCTCAAGAGCAAATTTCTGTATAATCAGAATCCCAGAATAAATGCTGTGTTTTAATGGACAATTCTACCCTACTGCATTCATTGGTTATTATCTCTGAAAAAATTAGAATATGCAAAATGTACTTATAGTTTTACTGAACACATTGAACTTTTTCCTTCATTCTCCATTTCAGTTTTTCTACACTAACTCAGATTGAAATTTTGCATTATCTTTGACTTCTCCCTCTTCGTATTTATCCCTTTCATTTATTTAGTTATTCATTCATCCATTTACTCACTTAACCATTCAACAAATATTCACTGAGTATCTACTTGTGCCAGGCACAAGGCAAGGTTCTGGAGAAAGTTAAAAAGTCCCTGACCTCAAGGAGATTCTGTGTAGCAGAGAGACATCCATGCCAACAATTATAGTACAATAAAATAAGGGTATATTGGAGATACATACAAAGAGCAGCAGAAATAGAGAAGAAATACCCAGGTCTGCTTGAGGGATTTAAGAAATGTATCAGAGAGCAGGTGGCTTTTGACCTGAGACTTAAAGAATGAGCTGGCCTGGCTGACAAGCCGGGCAAGGCAGTTCCAAGCAGAGCAGACATTGTGGAGGTGGGAGAGAACACTGTTCCCAGAAGTTCTACTGCTGGGGGTGAAACTTCAAATGCAACAGAGGAAACCAACAAGGGGATAAGCATGAGTTGGTGAGCAGGGAACAGAGCACTGAGGCCTTTGCCTACCTTTCAGAAGAGTTTGCATTTTACCTGGGGAGTGAGGGAGCCATTGAAAGCTTTTGAGCAACATCAGATTTGGTGGCAATGCGGAGGCTGCTCTGGAGAGTCATGACTCTAGATCAGGGCTTCTCAACCTTATCCCTGGACTTGTAAAGGATCCATGGATAACTTTCTGGGATCTGTGAACTTGGATAGGGAAAAAATTATATTGTCATTGTCACTATCCTCTAACTGAAATTTAGCTTTTCCTTCAGATATCAGTCTAGACAACAGATAACAGTAGGATTAGCAGAAGGTAAGAGTTTATCACCAATAGAAATCTGGTATTTTGATATCATGTTACAGTTGTTGCAGGTATCTCAAAATACCTATGTGCATTTTTCACTAAACTGAAATTACTGTACATATTAGACCTGCTACATGTTACATGTTTAATGAATTAATAAAGAAGCACATATATTACTGTCACAACTTTTTAAAAATTTGATATTTGTATTTTAATATAATTCATCTTTTGCATTTTATTTTACGATCTAAGCACATTATTCTGAGAAGGGGTCTATAAAAAAGGTCAGAAGTCATGAAACAGACCAAGGATTGGCCAGGAGGTCATTGAAGCCCAAGGCAGTGATGGAGAGGAGAAGGAGACGGAGGACGAGGAGGAGGACTTTGTGGGGGATTCTGGAGACAGAGTGAATGTGTTGATAGACGTGGGACACAAAGCAGAGGGAGGGGTTCACACACACCCACCCCCCTGTCAGGTTGCTGGCTGGAGCAGAATTCTTCCTGTGCTTTATTACATCTGTCCATTCCTTCCCACTATCGTTATTTACCTCTTAAACTTTTATCAAAGTAAAACATGTAGCGTGGTTTAAAAAAATCAAGTAGCGTGGAAAGATGTAATGGAAAACAACCATCCTTTGCTTCCCTTTTCTGCACCTGACAATCCTACGCTTTTCTGAACTCCTCTAGTGTTATCTTCTCTAGCTAGACAGCAAATTCTGTGCAGGCAGTGCTTGCAGTCTGCAGTCCCCACCATATATATATATATTTTTCCCCCCACCATATTTTTCACAGTAGGTGTTGAATAAATGACTGATAGATTCCAAAGGCACTTCCTGTTTTGAGGTCACTATGTACATTTATTGTCAATATACCATACTCTAGTTACAGAAGTTATCAACCTTGACATTCTGGGAAATTGTTCTTTTACCTAAATTCCCACATTTTCTGTCATTTGTCTTCTCATAAAATAATACAGAATGTGCAAATAAAAATTCCATTTACTTGGGCTTCCTGGTTGTTCACATGAAAGTGAGTTTAGTGATGGTGGGTTAAATAATGCTATGTAATCTTAAACCAGAAATTGAGAAGGTGGATTTGGAATTTCCACACTTCCCCCCCCACCCCCCTTTTTTTTTTTTGGCGGTTGTATGTTCTTGGCCACAGTGGTTTTAATGTCAGCGTTGTTGCTCAGGTTGTAGACTGCAGATGTGGCTGTAGCAGAGCACTTTGGTTGGCTTGCTGAAATTCCTTGCCATGCGTCTTGTGAGGTCCAGGAATGTATAGTTTTGCGGTCTGATGTATTCTGATGATTGCCAGATAAAATTGATGCCTGGTACTTTTTCTAGGAAAAACACATTTGGACGTGTCCAAGTTGATTTGTAGGAACTTAGTGTTATTAGAACTTTGTGGCAAAACTTTTTCTCAAGTGGCAACAGAAATAAAGAAACTCCAGTTTTGAGGGCTGTTAACAGCACTTTCCATTAGTGCCAAAGCCGAAAAGGTTGACAAAGTACTGGATTGTTAATATGGACCTTCCACAAAAATAAGCAACTATCTGGACTTTTAAGAGTTACTGAGACAGTAAAATACACTTTTAACTACTGACATAAGACTAACCCTCAAACTTTTAGAAAAAGGCACTTTTCCCCTTTATATTCTATTAACATTTCTCAATTTGGTAACCAGAGAGACTATTCTGGGGTTAACCTTGAGGTCTGATTGCTGTTTACTGTTCTTGCTGTTTTTTGGAGGGAGGGAGAGCAGGGTTTTGGAGAAAAGGACTATTGAAAAGTTAGCTTCGCAATTTACACATGCAAATCACAGTCCTTTTCTTCATTTATACTATAAACATTTGAGGAACACGTTAGTGAAGAAATTAGAAAGATTACCTGTTAATACGAGTTACTTTTTCTTTAAACTTACTGACTTCTCCCTTCACACGAATGGGCTGGGTAACAAGTTTTTACTTGTTGGCAGTGCAGTTAAGCCTCAGAATATTCTAGGAGCAAAATGACTAATTTTATTTTTGAAAAAATACTTTGTTGAAATATAAATTTTAGGGGAGTAAAAATTTTAGATTGGGAAGAAGTATTGCAGCAACAGACCTTCAAGCCCAACTTTTTTTTTTTAAGACTTGACATTTAAGCACCAGAAGAGAGAACTTTTAGGGTTACTAAAGGAAGTAAAAACCGAGTCTCAGCAGGAGAGATTGGAAGAGACTTGACCTTGATTTACATATGCAACAGCAGAAATGAATTAGCCGGGGAGATATTTCTAGGAACTAGTTAAGGGAGAATGAAAAAGATAGGAGAGGGAAGGTGTCTGTCTGTCTCTCTGTCTGTCTGTCTGTGTCTGTCTGCGGGACGAGGAATCTCACTTACAGTTTCCGTTCTTTCTACTTGAGGCTCTTCAAACGGAGCTTCTGCTAGGGGCTCCGGCTGTCGACAGGGAAGTGCTCCTGGCGCCACCGGGTGATGCAGCAAAAGTTCCCCGTAGCCCGGCTTGAGCGCGGAGCCCAATCGGGGCAGTGGCGTGGCAGCTCCTCCCAGGCGCGTCCGGGGCGCCGCCGCTCGGGGTTACGGGGACCTTATGTAACGTGGCGAGGGCAGCAAGGAGACGCTTCCAGCCTGCCCCACGTCGACGCATTTCATATGGGAAGCGCGCCAGAGGCGGGTGGACTGAGAGCAAACTGCTGGGTTTAACGCTTTGCTCTCCGTCTAACGGGTTAAATAAGTATCCTGCTATGTAGGAGAACGTGGCTGGGCAAGGTGACTTCCACAGATGGTACCATAAAAGAGCATCCGTTTTGTGGTTGTTAATGTAGGGTCCATACACTCTGTTCTCGTTAGCTAGTTTTTCAATTATTATGAAAGTAATGACATGCTCTTGGCTAAAAATCTAGTCATCTTAGAAGGGTACAAAGTGAAAAATAAAATTGCCGAATCTCTGTCCCACTCCCCAGAGGTAACTATTGTTAAAAGTTTCTTTTTTTATTCTTTCAGAGTTTTTAAATGCAATGTAAGTGTAAATTCAAGTCGTTTTTTAAAAGCAAACACAAATGGTATTAGACTACACATTCTGCTCTGCAATTTGCTATTTTAGTAGATCTATAGAGAGATCCCAAATATTAATTTATAGATCTACATAGTATTTTATATCTTAATGGTAAAATAGAGCTCTACCTCATTCTTTTCAACAGCTGCACGGTCAGTGATTGAATCAATCTCCAATCAATGGACATTCAGGTTGTTTCTGGTTTTCTGCTAGTACAAAGCAATGGTGCTGCAGTACCAACCTCTGTGCTAATGTTGCTGTGTGCTTATGGGAACAAATAGGTTGAGTAAATTACTAGCAGTGGAATATTTGGGCTAATGGGTATTTGTATTTAACATTTTAATAGGTACAGGCCCTCCGTATTTGGGGGTTCTGCATCCATGGATTCAACCAAATGTGGATCAAAAATATTCGGGAAAAGAAAACTAAAAAAAAAAAAAACTACGATAACAAAAAATAATACAAATTTAAAAAATACAGTATAACAAGCATTTACAAAGCATTTACATTGTATTAGGTATTTTAAGTAATCTAGAGATGATTTAATGTGTATGGGAGGATGTACATAGGTTATATGCAAATACTACATTTTTCATAAGGGACTTGAGCATCCATGGATTTTGGTATCTTCGGGGGGCTGGAAGGGAGTGTCCTGGACCCAATCCCCCATGGATACTGAGGGATAACTGTATTTCCAAATCACATTCCAAAAAGGTTGTACCAATTGATATTGCAGGCTCGAATAAGTTACCATTGTTTAAGTTGTAAACATAACTAAAGGTTTTCCTTAAAATATTAATTTTTAAACAACATACATATTAGTACTGAGGTAAAATAAACTTGTTTATTTGTTAATTCAATGCCCTTGAAGTTAAATCTCTATTCCAGAAAGGATGTCTCTGGAGTATTAAGTTCTCTGCCCGGGGCCTTTAGAATAAGCGAGAAACCTGGCTGAACTGCCTGGACAACCTCATGCGCCGCATAACCAGAGACACCGAGGGCTGTGGGCAGGCACGTGGCTTCATGCCTTGACTGCAGCTCCAAAGACAATGGACTGTCTTTAGAAACCTTAGGGTAGAATCAGGAAAACATCTTTTCATGTGTAATATTATCATCTTCAATTAGTTCTGTTCAAAAGACATTGATTAAGCACAACTATGGTTTGTAAAAGTTGCTCCTTTTCCATCTGTCATCCCTAACTCTCTATCCACTCATCCTACTTTTTTTCCTCTTTCTCTTTTCGTGTTTCTTTTCATACCAACCACTTGTCCTCTGCATCCGCTCATGATACCAGAGGGGTGGCCAGTTCGAGGGACAACAAAATTGATTCTCTACCACTGAAAGGTGGTTCTGAAGAGGAGATTAGCTTTGCCTGTGGTTATTACTACAGTGACACAACTCTATAGCTAGATCTTGCCCCCAAAGGGATATTTGATCTGCTTATTATTTGATCTGATTCCAAAAGCTTCAAGCATTCCACGTACACAGAAACATTTCACTTATTTTTAATTTAAATTTTTATAGTTCAAAACCTATTACAGATAAAACCAGATACAAAGATATGTAGAGTTTCAGAAAACATGTGGTTCACATTGCTGTTGAATTGCTTTATAGATGATTATAGTATCCCAAATTACCTTTTAGATTATAGCCCACTTTTTGGGAATTACAGAACTTTGACAAATATTTTATTTCCTAACTTACCTGCTTACCTGGAAAATGGCCATTTTAAAACCACGCTCATTCATCTTCAAAACTCAGCTTAAACAAAGATACAGTCATGTCAGAATAGCATCTGGGTGTTAGCAAAAAAGAAAAAAAATAAACTAAACTATATTTCCCCATTTCAAGTCTGAATCCCTGTGGCTTCATAAGCTACTCTATTATCATACAGAGACTTATGCCTTAAAATAAAGAAAATAAATCAACAGGCATAGAAAGCCTGTCTAATCAAAGCTCTTAATTTCAAATAGTGTTTCCAGCAACACATTAGAAGCCAGCAGGAAGAGAGAGGAGGTGAAATGTGTTGTTCCATGATGTTGTACCTAAATAGAATGTTCTTCACAACTGGCAGGAAGCACCTGGGGGATTATTTGCTTTAGAAATTCAGAAATAAATTATTTTTGAAATAGGGGGGGAAAAATAAATTGGCTTCTAAGTTCAGGTGCCTTTAACATTTTCATACACATACATTTTTATAATCTGAATTCTGATGAATTCAAGTTAATAATGCATTTATATATAAGGAAAATGCAAATAATGTCAACATAGGAAATTGAGATGATATTTTAGCTTAACTCTGAATCTCCTTTTCTTACTTTTAACTAGAGTTATCTTCAATATTACAGTACTTTCATTTTTACAGCTCTACATATTCCGTAAAAAAAAAAGCTTAAAAGTGAAAGAAAAATGTTTCTTAACTATTAAAATTTCTACTGCCTAACTTTAAAAATTTTTTAAGACCATTAAAACTTTAGAAGATATTTTTCCTAAATCTATCCTTTAATTAGCATTTAACCAATGAGGTTGATAGAATTTTTCCCTTTTTATTTTCCATAAGAATAAATATTCAGGTTCCTTTTATTATTCTTATCTTATCTCCTTGGGTTTAATTCTTTTTTTTTCCCCTGGGTAGTTAATATGAAATTAATTTATTGTAGAGAACTCTGTTGTTCTGACAGCCGATAATAAGAATCTGTATTTACTCATATTACTAGAAAGAATGTTACATGAAGGATTTGTTGGGGGAATATCAACTCTGAACACTGGGAGGTAAGGGAAAGATTTGAATTTGTAGGTCATTGATGTTTGTGTTTTAAATCAGAATTAAAGAAGATTTTCATGATTATGTAACCAGTACTCGAAGCAAGTTTTACTACGTTCTGTTAATATGTCAAATTGAACAATCCAATCAGAAACAGAGGGTACCAATTCTTCTTGTCAGCAACACTTTGAAAGTAGGGATTTATTGAGAGCTCTTTTATTGCCTCAGCTTTATTACTTCTGCAAAATATGTGATGGGTATTACACCTAGATTTACTAGGGTCCTTAAAATCTTGTCAAAATGAAAAAGGCTCTTTTTGTCATGAATGTTGCTGATTTAAAAGCATTCATGGGGGGGGATAGTTTTGATTTTGGAATCTCACTCATTACTGAAAATAAAATATGCTCAACTTTTTCTTTTTACCATAGACATTTATTTTACTGATTCCAAGCAGATAGTTAACTTTAGGAAATGCATTATATATTTTAACTATTTTTTGTGTGATTTAGTTTTAAAAATGAGTTGCATTTGAGGTTTTTCCTTCTTTTTTAGATACCTGACTTACGTGTTTCTGTGATATGTTGCAAACCCTGTCACTGTAAATTCATTTGAAAGACCAATCTCCCTATCATTGTTTGTTCTGATTTCAGAATTACAAGTGGGTTTGTTGTCAACTTTCATGTACCTTTTGAGAAGTAAATAGAGTCTCACATTTCTCGCATGTGTGTTTGTGCTCCTAGAGCTGGAATGCTTTTCTTCAGCCAACTGAAAGTAGAGCCTGCTCCTTCTCCTCTCGCAGATTAAATCTGGTTTCACTCGTTTTAAGTTCAGCTGGTTCATGACCGAAAGAAAAGAAATGCCCTCCTTTTTCTTTTTAATTTTAAAGAACCATAATCTATAGTCTTGTTGTAGTCTTTGGGAGCTTCAAGCACATAGTTATTTTTGACTTTGTGTTTGGCTAATCTAATAGAGTCTACATTCTTTTGGCATTTAATTTGTTATTATACCTTTTTGCAGTCTACAGGGATATAGGGATATACAAACAAAATGAGCAATTTTATTTTATTTTATTTTGCTTTTATTCTTCCTTTTTTTTTTTTTTTTTTTTTTTTAAGTAGGGGTATGATTCTTCCAGCTACTTTTCATTAGCAAGGAGAGGGCATAGGCAATTGTAATTTTATCAATTTTTATCAATTTGCCTCACCCATGTGCTCATCCCTACCTTCACTTACTCACGATTTAATACTTCTCAGAACCTTCACATTTTACCCAGCACAAAAACCTGGTTACATGGTTGGACAGTATCATGCATAGGAGGGTCCTTAAGACAAATAATAGACATATTGGGATTTATTTTACAGGTATTGGGCTGTGTTTCTTGACTTTTAAATGAGCTCTTAACTATGTGCCAAGTTTTATGCCAAGCACTTCACATATATTATTTGATTTAATCCCCACAACACCATACCTGGCATATACTCACATTGTCCCCATTTTGCAGATGAAGAAACTGAGGCTCAAAGGAGGTTGAAGTAGAAGGCCATCTCTTTACCAAGTGGCAGAGCTGGGATTTGAACCCAGGTTATCTAATTTTAATATCTGATTTAATGTCTAGGATCTTCAGCTAGGCTATGCATCCTGAGTTACTAACAGGGAAGCCACTGTTATATCAGAGTCCTAAGACAGGACTAGCAAGGGAACTAGACCCATGCGTTTATTGACTCGATTATTCAAAGAAAACTGCAGGGGCTGCAGGCCTCCCTGCCCTGCTCCACATATCACCCACTGCAAATTGCTTTTCTTCTTGGAGCCTCATTTGTCTCATCTGTAAAATAGAAATATTTGACGTGGACTACATGTCTCTCTTTAAAAATGTTTTAAAAATTATTTTGAAGTAACTATAGATCACATAGAAAGTTGTAAAGATAGTACAGAGAGGGTCTATGTACCTTTTACTAAATTGCCCCCAGTGGTTGCATCTTATTTAACTGTAGCACAAGCAAACCAGAAAATGACATTGTTATAAAGTGTATGTATAGTTCTCTGCCATTTTATCACCTGTAGACTAGTCTAATCGCCACTGAGATGAGGATGCAGAACTATTCTATCACCACAAAGATCTCCCCGGTGCTACTCGTTCATAGCCACCCAGACCCCTGCTGACGACTGATTTGTTCTCTATCTCTATAATTTTGTCATTTCAAATCTCTCTTTTAAAAAATAGTTGGTTTTAGTTACAGGATATCTCAATCAGAAAAGTACAGAGAGTACAGTAACACTATTTGTATAACCACCACTCACATTTAAAAAATAACCAGATTTAATAAATGCTGTTGTATTTCCTTCCCAGATTCATTTTGAGCCCCTTTGTCCTTCTCTCTGATCCTATTGACCTCCTAACCTTCCCAGAGATAAACTATACCCTGAAATTATCGTATATCCTTCCTGTTCATGATTTTATCTTTTGCTACATAGCTAGGTGTCTATAAACACTATACTGTAGAGTGTAGCTTTGTAAGTTATAAAAATTTGCATAAATAAGTCAACAAATATTTATAAAGTGCCTACTATGTGCTAGGCACTGTTTTAGACCTTGGGAATATGGTGGTGAATAAGGCAAAATCCTTATCCTAAATATACAAATATATAAATAAATGAGCTAATTGTAGGTATCTGTAACTATGTGAAAATGATAAAATAGGATATTATGGCTCAGATTGGCAGGGGAGGTGGGGAATGAAGAGGTTGGCAGGGTACTGAAGAAAGGACTTGCTGAAGATACTGTGTTTAAAATCAAAACCCCAAGTGTTGATACCCTGGCATAGGAATGAGTCTGGTATGTCCAAGGAGGAACAAGAGCAATGTGGCTGGAGCAATGTAGACACCAGGGAGAGTGGTAGGAAGTGAGATCAGAGGGGTGGAAGGTGGGGAGTGGGAGGAGCAGAGAGGGAGATTAGGAAGGGCCGGGACAGCACTAAGGAGTTTGGATTTCATTAAGGCTGCAGTGGGAAGCCATTGAAAGGTATAAGGAGAGATGTGGCACAGTTGTCCTGTGCAGGATGGCAGAAAAAGGGACTAGCATGGGAAGTAGTGAGGAGGCTGTTTCAATTTTCCAGGGAAGGGACCAGCCAGGGGAATGACAATGCCATCTATTAAGATAAAAAGTCTTGGTACCACCTTATCTTTCTCCAGTTTGCCTTTAGGATTCAACATTGTGTTTCAGGATTTACTTATGTTGATACTTTGAGATAAAGTTCATTCATTTTAATTGCTATGTATATTCTAATCGATGAGTATTATCAAATTTCTTTTACATGTTCATTTTCTGGTTAATAGATGTTAAAGATACATCTGACTTTTTGCCCCTATACACAATTCTGTTAAAAGCATCCTTATACGTGGATCCTTGTAGGTAGGATACAAGAGTTTCTCTGGTGTGTACATGAGGCAAAAGAATTGCTGGGGTCTTTTTGATATGCTCATGGTCAACATTGTCAGTTCAAAACTGCTTTCCAAAGAGGTTGCACCAATTTGTAGTCCTTAGATGTATATGAAAATTTCCATCTCCCCGCATCCTCAACAGTTCATATTATTCTTTTAACGATTTCCAGTCTGATGGATATGAAATTGTATGTCATTGTAATTTGCATTTTCTGATTACTAGTTATTATGTTTTTTGGCCCTTTAAATTTTTTGTCTGAGAATTCCTTGTTCCTATCCTACGTCTCTTTCCTGTTGGGCTGTTCGTTTTTTTTCTTATTGATTTGTAGGACTTCTTTGTATATTCTGGATAATAATCCTTTGTTGGATTTTATGCATTGAGATATGCATTGAAAAAAATTTTGTTGAGTTTTATGCATGGCTACAGTTGGAATGTGCCCTCTAAAGTAGTTCATGTGCTGGAAGCTTTATCCCGATGCGACGGTGTTGGCAGGTGGGACTTTTAAGAGGTGATTAGGTCAGGAGGGCTTTGCCCTCATGAATGGATTAATGTCTCTCTTCCCAGAGTGTGGTAGTTCTCTCGAGGGTGGGCTTGTTACAAAAGCAAGTTTGTCCCCCTCTTGCTCTCTTGCCCTTCTCCCTTCCGCCGTGGGATGACACATCAAGAAGGCCTTTGCCAGATGCTGGCTGGCACCTTGATATTGGAATTCCCAGAACTGTGAGAAATACTTCTTTTTTCTTTATAAATTACCTCGTCTGTGGTTTTCTGGTAGAGGAACACAAAACGAACTAAGACATGCAGTGAAATATTTTCTTCCATTTTTAAGCTTGTTTTTTCACTTTTTTAAATAACAGTTTACATTTAAAATTTCACTATGGTCAGATTTACCAATCTTATTCTTTATGTTTTGTGTTTTTCTACCCTGAGGTCATAAAAATATTAAAGTTTTGCTTTTCGCTTTAGTTATTGAATTGACCTGGAAAATAGTTTTATGAATGAGATGAAGTATGACTTTTTTTTTTTTTTTTTACTTTTCCAAATGGAAAACTGACTGACCCAGCACCGTTTATTGAATAGTCCTGTCCTTTTCCTACTGATTTTTAATGTTATCTCTGTCATATATCAAGGTTTCTCATAAGGATGTGTCTGTTTATGGGCTTTCTATTCTGCTCTGCTGTCCTCTTTGTCTGTTTCTACACCAATGCCACTCTTTTGTAATTACTATAGCTTTATGATAAGCCTTGCTATCTAGCATAGTGAATTGTCTTTCTTTGTTCTCCTATATTATCTTGGGCATTTTTACTCTTTGATAGTAACTTAAAGATCAACTTATCAAATGCCATGAAGGGAAAATATATAGATTTTAATTGGAATTGCAATGAGTTCATAGATTAATTTGGGAAGAATTGCTGTCTCGGAGCGTTCCCATCTCATACATGAGCATGATATGTCCTGTCATTTATTTAGATCTTTTATGTGCCTCAGTCAAGCTTCACTCCATAATGATCTTGTATTTCCTTTGTTATATCTGTTTATAAGTTCCTTAAAGTTTTTGTTAATGAAATTTTTAAAAATATATACCTTTTATTAGTTTTCTGATGATAAATGGGATCACTATTGATTTTTGTGTATTCATTAGTATCCAGCAACCTTGCTGAACTTTTGCTAATTCTAATAGCTTGTCTGAAGAGTCTTATGAATTTTTTTTCATGTAGATAGTCCTATTGCCTGCAAATACCTATTTTATTAGTTTTTCCAAAGAACCAGCATTTAGATAATCTCTTTAAGTCTCTTCCAAACTCTAGGTTCCCTGGTTCTATTCAGTGTTTTTGCATCTATGGATGGGTAAAAAGCATGGTTACTCATTCTTGGTACCTTGTACAATACCTTGATGCATTGTACAAAAATCTTTCTTTATTCCTGCCACCTGTTCCCTTCTCTATTGAATTTACTAGGAAATTTTCACAAACATTTTGGTATCAAAAATTTTAAGGCTGGCTGGTTAGCTAAGTTGGTTAGAGCATGGTGCTGATAACACCAAGGTCTAGGGATTGATCCCCGTACGAGCCATCTGAAAAAAAATTTTTTTTTAATATTTAATAAAAATAAAATCTTTAAGAGATTAGACATCCTTCATTGCTCATTGATGACCTTCAGCATGTGTCTGTGCAGTTGCTAACAGTATGTGAATATGGACTCACACACATACTGGACATAGAGACTGTAAGATGTGAGCCAAGAAGAAACAAGAAAGTCAAAATTATGTCAGTATTGGTAGCATACACACCCATACACATGCACACACGTATACCATACATATGTATGTGTGTGTATGAAGTCATGTGAATGACGCAACATATTGGCATGAGGAAATGCTTCCTACAAATGAAAAATGAAATCCAGAAAATGGATCCAGTTTCAAAATAGGTTCAAAGATCTCTGACAAGTCTGTGGAGACTTGGGGAGATATCATTTCAGGGAATGAGTCTCTCCTCTTTGATAGGCCTTCAGAACAGGAGTGGTTCAAGTTTGGGTGGTGCTTACCACCAAGGATCATGGTCAGGCCACTCCACAGGGAGTTTAGTAGCAAAACTCTCCTTCATGGCTCAGCTCCAAGGAAAGGGGAGGACTCTCTTCTGCTTCGGAGCCCTGCATTCCTTAATCCACTGTGACGCTTGCCCTGACACTGGGGGGTGAGGGAAAGAACACGTGCAGTCAGTGAACTGATACAACTCATAACCAGGTTGACGCCAGGGTCCTCTGCCATCTTTGTTGTTTTCTAGGTGAAATAGGAAAGGTAAAAGGCCCGTTGTTCTTGGAAAGCCTTCTGAAGAGGCTGGCCTATGGAAACCCGCCGGGCCTGCTTTTTGGGGTTGTTCAAACCTCCCTGGAGTGAGGTCCATTCAGGATGTGGTCTGAACTAAAAGGCAGTTACCAGACCATTTAGTCCACCACCGAAGCTACTTGGTCAGAAACCAAGTCATAGCTGTCTCCCGAAGCTATGAGAGTAAGTGCTTACTATTTTTGGTAGTTCATTGCTTGCAGAAGTAGCTCAAAATCCAGACCTTTGAGTCTCAGCAGCATTCAACTTAACGGACCATGCCGTGGTGGCAACAACCTCAACAACAATTACAATCACCGCTAACATTTACCTGACGTCACTGTATGCAGGGTGCTGTGCTAAGTAATCCACATGGATTGTCTGGTTTAATCCTCACACGGGAGAGTCATTGTTATTTTCCCTGTTTTTCAGATGGGAAAACAGAGACTCAGAAAGGTCAGGCCACCTGCCCCAAGTCACACAGCCCTTTAGAAGCAGAGACGAGGCCTGAGTCCAAGTTGGTAAACTGGATTCAAGTTAAATAATCAAGAGATTATTATCTTTCTAATTGTTTTATTATTATTTTTTAAAAAGCTGTTGGATTTACAAGTTACCTTGTTCTTCCCATCACGTTCCCTTTTAACAGAGAAACCCAAGATATTTTTCCAACACAGTGTTATTTGGGGTAATTGCTTGACAATTTAAAGGGCGCCCAGCAGTTTTGTGGAACGTAGTCTTAAAATGGCCAATAAAACCATCAGAGTAGGAGCAAGCTCCAGGGGTGGAACCAGAAATGTGGCTGCCTGTTCCTTGCTGATTGCTTTAGCAGAAAAATCAAGTCCCGGATCTTGTGTTTACTGAGATGATTGGCACACATTATCAGGGTAACTGCACCTGGAAAATTTCTGACTTAAGTCTATTGATTTCACATAAATGGCATATGGAAAACAACAAGCGATGGTTTGGTTGCCAAGCAAAAGTACAGGGAACACCCACGTGGAGACAATATACTTATTTCTAATTTGACAGCTCTCAGAGGGAAAACATTCTGGCGCTGGTCATTTCCTGGTGAGTCTTCATTGGGTACATGAGTATATAAAAACTTCAAAACATTGTTTTTGTTTCTATCCTGAACTCATAGATACTCAAAAAAAAAAAAATTTTTTTTTTTTACTCTTACTCCTCTATTGTGGGGAAAAAATGTGAGAAGTAGATGCCATCCTCGTACAAACAGGCTATATATAAATGAAATATGGGGGAATGCCTGTTTTAAAAAAAATTTGATACCCCAATAATCTGCATTTTTATTCCCCAGACCAAGAAGAAATGATTCATTTTATCCTTATCTAATATTTGTATGCTAAAAGAGTTTTATTAATCACCCTACAAAATTAACTACAATAACAGGGTACTTTTGTCAGATGTATTATTTTATAGCTATAGCTCAGGTATACCGAATATACCTGACCTCTTAAGAAAAAACTGTGGTGGGTATTTTAGAACTTTAGACTTACATTTGCAAAGTGCTTTTGACATGTCTGCTCTTAAAAGTTCAGAATTTTTGCACGTTGAGGCTTTTTTTGTTTTTTTAAAGAGTTGATTGCTCACACATCGAGAGTAAAATGATGTTTAGGAAACAACCAGCCATGCCCTCTCCTAACTCCCAGCCCCTGTGGTCTTGGCGATGTTATGTGTCAGTACAGCTTCTGAGTATTTATTTTACATTCTTTTACTATTAACTTAAAATTGTGTTTATAATGTATTTCAAATACACAAAAAGCACAGAGAATCATAAGTACAAATGCCACTACCACCCAGATTTAACAAGGATGTTTGTTGTGGTATTGTTTATGTTGCTGTCTTAAATGAGCAATTGCCAAGTGTTACATACAGTATATAACCTATATAATGTAAGATTAAAAAATTATCCAAAACCATACTGTATGCTGCTTATGGATACATACACTTATTAGGACATAAAAACACAATGGGGAGGATACTTCACCACTTCTGAAGGGTTTTTACCATTAATTGAATGAGCGAGGCTAGAGGCTTCAACCGTATCTGTGATGCTTTATTTTTAAAAAGTCATCTAAAGTGAATAGGGAAAATTGGCAGTTGTTGATTCTTGGAAGTTTGTAGTACAAAGCATATAGTGAGTCAATCTGACTCTTCAAGCAGAAACTGGTCCCTTGGAAATAACCCCCAACCATGCACATTTGTAATTGATAAAAAGAAATAACATGACACGGCCACAGATGGATGCCCTTTGCATGCATATCTATTGTAAGAATATCACTTAGGTCAGAGCATGGGGGAAAAACTGACGTAAAATTGGGGGAAGGAAATGTACTTCAAATTGTGAGCTTCGAATTTTATTCTAATTATCCAATGCTCTTCTGAGGGGTAGTAGTGGTAGAACTCATAACTGTCAGCATCATCATCATAGCTGACACTTACTGAGTGTTTTGTAATGTGTCAGTCACTTGCCAAATTCTTTACATGAGTTTATTAGTTAGGATACAGTTTCATCCACTGTAGCAGAGACCCAGAGTAACAGTGGCTTGAACAAGATGGAATTTTATTTCTCACTTACGTAACACTCTGGATGTATGCAGTCCACAACTGATATGATGGCTCCACATGTGTCAAGGATCCAAGCTCCTACTATCTGGTTGTCCTGCCATTCCTAGCGTATCGTCCTTGAACTCATGGTCCAACATGTTTCTTGACTCTCCGTTACAACATCTAGCTGTTACTTATATTTCATTAGCCAAAATTGAATTACGTGAGCACATCTGGCTGCAAGGGAAGCTGGGAAATTTCATTTTCATTCTGTACATTCATGTATGGCAGCTATAAAAACTGGGGTTTTGGCTGGTTAGCTCAGTTGGTTAGAACATGCCGCCGATAACACCAAGGTCCAGGGTTCGATTCCTGTACCAGCCAGTTCCCCACACCCCCGCGAAAAAGCCCAACCGAACAAAAACAAAACAAATCAAAAAATAACTGAGGTTTCTATTCCTATCGAAGAAGAGGAAATGGATATGGGGAGTCACTAGAAGTCTGTTCTACAGTGGATAGTTTCTGTTTATCCTCACAAGACTGAGTCAAACTCAAATTACTCCATTCAACCCACGAGAAAAAGAAAGATTAAATTACTTGCTGAAGGTCACACAGCTAGTACTTTGTGGAGCTGCTGGGTGTGGCTTTATTTTTGTTCCTTTTTGCATTTTCATCTAGTTCACTGAGAAGTTCTAATTACTAAGATCAGGGCTGAGAGTTCTTTGCCTCCTTGGGACTGTCATACCTCATCAGTGCTTGCTTGATTTGATTACACTGTTTAAAACAATCATCCAGAAAGGCACTATGTGGCATGTCCTTTAGAGCTGAAAGCAAGCACACATTTTGCTCAAGGAATTCTGTGACACTTATTTAGCAATGAGTAGTATGTTTTGAGTATTGCCTCATCAGAACTGGGAAACTGGACTAGAGAAATGTCATTCTTTAGTTTGATTCAGATTATACCTGGCTTCTGGCCAGGCTAGAAACATGCTCCCCAAATCTTTTTAATAAAAAGATTTAAAATAAAATATATGTTCTTTTTTTTTGTAACATCTTTTTCTGAGCCCAATGTTGTGACCATAGACTATCTCCTAAAAATTAAATCAAAGGTAGCAGATTTTCTAGAAATGACTTTACTTTAAAGAGAAAAAAATAGCATTGAAACCAGATGTTACTTTTCTACATTATCCAACCACTGACATCTTTCATGAAACAAAATTTGGGGAGGGGGGCAGGGAATGACCACTTTCTTCGACCCAGATCACAATTTTTAAGAGATGGCATGTGCTGAAAAACTAAATTTAAAAAGGGAAACCTGATTCCCAAAAGTTCGTATCTGACATTATTCAAGCTCATGCGAGATCAAAGGGACATATCCCCAGGACAAGGGACATAATTATACTTGCTATACACTTCTGCCTTTGGAAACGTTAAAAGTTGAAGTCTTTGCGTGGTTCAGGACCAGGGTCGGGATTAGGGCAAGGCAAGTGGGCACTCACTTTGGCAGCAAAATTCACAGTGGGTTCCAAAAACCTTTGTAATCAAAATAAAGACCATTTTAAACATAAAAATAAATGCAAAAAAATTCATGATGAACAAATATTAACATTTTAAATAAAGACAGACTGTTTGTTTTACCACCCTGCACTGTTGTATATGGGAACAGCTGTTTCTGGTCAGTCTGAGGTTCCTGGCCTCCTTGAATACCCCCCACCAGGTGAGTTTATAAGGGTTGGTAATTGTGTGAGCAGATTGAGTGATGTGGCGCTTTATATACAGTCATTTCTTTTGACTGTAGACCTTCTATTAATTTTTCTCACTTGGTTCAAAATACAAGAGGGCGTTTTGATAAATGTGTGCAGGAGTGCACACTTTACTTTCACCTCTGCTCCAATATGGCTCCACAGGGCACTGTTCAGAATGTCAGAGAAGCCTGTTCTTCATGCTAGGTGAGCCATGGCTCATCCAGGTTCTAATCCCAGGCCCATATCACTTACTGGCTCTGTGACCTTGGTGCTTCGGTTTCCTCATCTGTAAAACTATGGGTAGTATTAGGATAATATTACCTGCTTCATATACATGAAGCACTTAGAACAGTGCTTGGCACTATGTAAACATTACATAAGCAATACAGAACTCTAGAAGTGTTATTATTTCTCACAGTGTGATATCTGGTTTCATACTGTGCTCTCTACCTTCTAAAATCATTTCCTGCACCACATTAAATCATCTCGCACTTCCCCATGAGATGCATCCCACTCTTTGGGAAACGTGGGTTTACTGGAACCAGCACAGGCTCTGGAAAGTGACGTCCCTGCACCTCCAAACCTTCAGCCTAATTGGAGCTCCTTCAGATGGATTACTAACTTCCCAAATCTCCGTTTTCTAGATGAGGATGAAAATACCTACCTCCCAGAAGATTCTGAAAGATCAGAGATAAAATAGAGAGCATCTATCCAAATTTTGACCTATAAGGATGCTCAGTAAATAGTGGTTTACTTTAAAGTGGTAATTCATAATGCCCCCTAGGGAAGTTTGTAAATCTCCATTGCAATCTTCAAACCTTTTGCTCATTGTCTTAGTCTATTTTGTATTGCTATAGCAGAATACCACAGACTGGGTACTTTATAAAGAAAATCAATTTATTTCTCACAATTCTGGAGGCTGGAAGTCCAATATCAAGGTGCCAGCAACTGGCAAGGGCCTACTGGCTATGTCATCCCATGGAAAAAGTGGAAGGGCAAGAGAGCAAGAGGGCTGAACTCGCTTTCCTGACAAGCCCACTCTTGCGGTAATTAACCCACTCCTGCAACAACATTAATCTATTCATGAGGGCAGAGCCTTTTGACCTACTCATCTGCCCCACCTTCCAACCCCGTTGTACTGGGGATTAAGTTTTCAAAACAAGAAATCTGGGGACACATTCAAATCATAGCACACACTATATTATATTAATTTATGTTACAGCAGTGGTTTTCAGACTCAGCACACGTAAGAATCATATGAAGTCGGGGTAACCAACTCATCTCATGTCCTTGTCTCTACCAACTCATCTCATGTCCTTGTCTCTACAGTTTGAGCAGTGAAAATCCCTCATCCTGGGACTCTCCTTGGTTCTGGGTAAACCTGGATGGTTGGACACTGTCTAGATGGTTTGTTCAGACAAATTCCTGGACCCCCTCATCCAGAGGTTCTGATTCAGTGGGTCTCACGTGGAGTGGAGGCTGAAAATTTGTCTAACAAAGCTCCCAGCTGCTGCTGCGAGTCTGAGACCATACTCTGAGTAACACTGCATTATGTGAATGTATGTGTCCCTCCAAAATTCATATGTTAGAACCTCATACCCAATGTGGTAGTATTAAGAGGTGGGCCTTTTGGAAAGTGATTAGGTCATGAGTGCTCCACTTTCCTGAATGGGATTAGTGCTCTTATAAACCATGTTGAAGGGATCACCCTAGTCCTTCTTTATCCTTCCATCTCTTCTGCCATGTGAAGACAGCAACAGGCACTATGTCTGAAGCAAAGAGCAGGTCCTCACCAGACCCAAATCTGCTGGGGCCTTGATCTTGGACTTCCTAGGTTCCAAAATTGTGAGCAATAAATTTCTGTTGTTTATAAAGTACCTAGTCTAAGATATTTTGTTATAGCAGCAGGAATGGACTAAGCAATGCTTAGTCTTAGAATACTTATACTTCCATACTTGGTGTTCCATTTCTAAAAGTTGGGAATCACTCAACTTTTGGAACTTTATAGGGTTTCTCACAGCCCTGTGAGGTTGGTGTTATTACACCCATTTTATAGATAAGAAAACTGAGGCCTGGGAGGGGTTTAGTAATTTGCTTGAAGCCATAGCTAAGAAGTGACAGAAACCCAGATGGGAGGCCAGAACAGGTGTTCTCAACTCTCCTGCTTTAAACCAAGGGCTTTTAGGATCAACTCCTTTTGTTTGGGATAAATTCTCTTCAGGGAAGGGACCTTGGCTTCTGGCCAATTATTACCACTGATCTGCAGTGGTCACAACAGACACTCAAGTGGGGACCTCTCCTATGCAAAGTTTGCTTACATGTACCTTTTCTAATTAAGAAACAAGGAAATGTCAAGATGTGACTTTTGCTTTGCAGATCGCATTATTTCACCAAATTTTACTCCATTAGATATAGAAGCCAGAGCTACCTAATTGCTTACCAAGAACATACTTTTTAATTCCCCTTTCATTACAATATAATTATTGGCTGCCCCAAGAGTCATATTTTATTCTGATTCTATTTTCCAGCACAATTTCCTCAATTTCTGCAGTTCCCAAAATGCAACATTGCTAAATAAATGCAGGAATAAACCAAATCTAATATTTTATTGAATTTTAACAATAATCAATACTATTGTGAGTGAATGTGGCAAGACTTGCTTTGATATTGTTTATGTTGATTTTTCTTTTTTCTGCTTTCTTTTTCACAAAGAAGGCCTAGGTTGGCGTAGGGAAAGTAAAGGAAAATGGCCAGGGCCCCTCAGATGTTTAGAATCTTGCTGAGCACTTGATGTAAATATGCACGATGCCCAGGTGTTCCTTGGTTATTGACGGACGTAGATGCGCATGGGCACTCAGGTGTCCTGGGTTATGGACTTAAGTATAAAGGATGAGTGGCTCTGACCCATAGTGTCCCCCGCCCCCAGGGGGCTGGGTGGAGGCCATTACTGCTGCTGGGGGCTGTTGCTACCAGTGCTCCTTGGATGCCCCAAGAGGCCACTGCTGCTGCTACTGCTGAGGAATGAGCTTGTGTCATCTGCCAATGGCTCCCGGGATCTTTCCCAATTACCTAGCGTGGACCTGCGTGTGAGGGGTCTGGTGACCCAGTCTATACAGTGCGTTTGAAGAGTGTGAGCCCTAGCCCTAGCAATACAACTGGTGTAGCTATTGCTGTAACCCTTAACCCAACAACTGTCTACATTGGCAGGAGTCTGACAACAGCCCCAGCCACGCAGTCGGCTTGCTTCTCTATTTTTCTCACAACTCCTCCCTCTGTTCAGAGAGTTGGTTATTTTGATCTCAGCCCCCATCAATTGGTTATACTTTTGACTGAATTCCCAGTTAGGCCTTATCATTTCTGGGATTGGAGCTTTTCCACATGGTTCTGGGGAACGTTGTTCTTTGATTTCAGGAGACGTTTAGAAGGACTCTGGGAGCAATGCCTACCTCGTGGGGTAGTGAAGCAAAGTGAGAGGATGTGTCTAAAGTACTAAACATAGTACCTGGTGTGGGGTAAGTGCCCAAACAAGACCTGCCTGTTTTACGTTCAAAGAAGCTCTCCAGTATGCCTGCTTCCCTCACACTCGCTGCCACCTCAGGACCTTTGCACATGTGCTTCTCCTGCCTGAAATCCAACCTCTCCCCCAGGCTATGATGATGATTCTTGTACTTTTTCATGTTACCACGTGCCTCTTGGTAGCACCAATCACAGTGCCATTAGACATTTTTTTTCTGTGATTATTTTATGGCTGCCTTCTGCCCCTACCAGACTACATGCAGTGTAGGCTCTGTTGAGCCACTCAAACCCATCTTAGCACTGAATGCCATTATTGCCCCAGCTGCTAGAATTGTCCCCTCAGCTTCCAGCTCCTAGCCTTGCTCAGTGGAAGAGAGCAGCCCTGCCCAAGGCCATGCCCTCTTCCAATGACTGATCTACGTGGGGTATGAAGGCCTGGCCTTTATACCCAGGTGAGGACAGCTCTGAAAGTCCATGCCATCTTTGTAACCTCTTGTGGGGCTGGCCCAGGCTTCTGTTGAAACTGTTACATATTTTGACATTGTCCTTTGCTCAGTCCTGCATCCGTCCCTTCCTTCCATGGCCTTAATCCTAATAGCAGTCCCTGATGTAATTTATACACTCTAATCCCTGTTCCCAAGTCAGCTTCCAGAGGAACCCAACTTGTGCCATTGTACCCTCAATAAAGGGAGGAATTGTATCAGTTTTTGCCAATTGTGTGTATTCGTATAGTCCCTGGTACTAGCAGGATCTCATAGGTATTGTTAAATGAATGAATGAATGACTCAGTGGTGGTAGTATCATTGGTAATTTCTGCCTTATGCTCCACCCTTTCTTCTTCCTTCAAAGGGAATAGAACTTCTACACAGGAATTTCTTGGCTTTCCATCCAGGAATCTATTTTCTTCCTCTTCATTCCCCTTTCTTTTTGCTTTCTCAGTTCCTTTTCCTCCTACTCTTTTTTTTTTCTAAAATCTCTGCCTAGCAATAGCTCTTACATGTAGCTAAGGAGGGAGGAAAGCAGCTAAATTAGTTTAAAGGCCAATTCAGGAACTCTGGCCCTTCTTTCCATCAGAGCCTGCACGGAGCCCTGTGAAAAAGGGGAATGCTGAGGAGCAGAGGAAATCAATATCTGAAGTCTCTGCTAATTGCATGGATGTCAGAAGGTATTTTCTCATTTTGAATGAGAAGAAAGGGCCTTTTAAAACAACAAAGCTTCTGTATAAATAGAAAAAAAAGAGAACTCACGTTGAGTCCATGTGAAAAATGATCTCTTTGTTATTAATTTCCCATCCTTGTGTAAAGCCTACTGCAGTCAATGATTTATTTTCCCCAGCCCCATTTTTTTTGTTTTTGTTTTTGTTTTTGGCTCCTTCTGCCCCTCCAAAAAAAAAAAAAAAAAAAAATATATATATATATATATATATATATATTTACCAGATTCAAGCTAGAAGACTGAGTCGGAGACCTAGACATCAGCAGCTAAGTGTCTCTGAACCTGTGTTGCTCATCTGTAAGGGGCCATTTGCTTAGCAGCTCACAGAGCTGGGCTATTGAGAAGCTCAAATACAAAAATGATATGAACAAGCTTTGAAAACCGAGGTAGACTCTAAGGAAAAATTACTGTCATTGTCACTTATTATTTAGCAAAACAGTTTGAATGTTAAAACACTTCAAAGCCAAGTATAAAAGGGTTTTATTTTTTCTCATTTTGGTGATGTTTGGCAAAGGTCCTTGTTAGTCCACCTAATTAAGAATCTACTGTCCTTGTAGTGGACTGGGAAGTCAAACTTCTATGTAAACCAGCCATTTTTTTTTTTTTCATTTATTTATTGATGCATGACAGATTTGGGAAGCCACCTGTTCTCTGGATAACAGTTTTGGGTTAATCAGGTAGATGTTATTGTCACCACTCAATCAGTACTTCTCCTTGTTTCTTTTCTGTCTAAGGCAGCTCTGGGGTTCGGGTGCTTTCCTGTTTTTCTTCCAAACACATGGTGCTTGAGGATTCATGCTGTTAGGAGTAAGCTCCCACCCTCAAGTCTGGGGGTGCAGGGATCCATGTTTTCCATTGTATCAAGCAATTTTTCTGCAGGACATAGGACTTTCTCCCTTTTACAGAAGGCAGACCAATGAGGGTCCTTGAGCAGCCAGCAGAGAATCCCACGTCTACCCCTTTAATGCCAACAGATTGTTAAATCCTTATCTTTAGGGACTGCAGAGATCTTGGATTGTTTTATAATCAGATATGGGAATTTGAGATGTGGCCAAATTTTCAGTAGAGATTTACAGATCACCTGTAAACATCTTTGAAACTGAAATGGACTTTGAAAAAGTCTTTGTTCCAGGTGTAGGAATTTTCCTGAAGGGTGAGCTTTAAATTCTATGTGGAAGAAGGCAAAGTATGAATAAACAGACATGCTCAACAAAAACCTTCCATAAACAAGAAGATAGACACTGTGCATGGCGCGCTTCTCTTTCTACCATTAAGATAGTAAGATGGCTCTTGAAGACAGAACTCTGGTCCTGGGTCTCTCTGACCCTGCATAACACTGGTAGATCCTTTGGGAATATGGTATTGTTATTGCCCTGCTTAAAATCCTCCAGTGGCTCCCCAGTGCCCCCATGATAAAAGCCAGCCTTCTTGATTTGGCACCGAGGTCCCTCACGGTCAGGCCTGGCTTCACTTCTTGCCATTGTCCCATTTAAAATCCACACTGCAGAACTCGGGACAAACGGCGATGCCCTGAGCCTACCCCAATCGGGTGTGTTGCTGGATGCTCCTTCCCTGATTTTCTCACCAGGCTAAATTCTTCTTTCTCCTTCTAGGCCCTGTTCAGGACCTCCTTCTTAAGGGTGACTTCCCTGAGTATCTCCTCATCTCATGCCCAGAACCCTCTCTCCCACTGAGTTGGGTACCCCTCTTCCTAGCTGCCTTATTTTTCTGCCACAGCCCTTGACACTCTGAATTGCTCATCCACGATTTACTTGTCTGTGTCCATCCCAAGACCGTTGTCTTAGAGAACAAGGACTATGTCCGGTTCGTGGTTCGTTCCGAGTCTAGTATGGTTCTTGGGATATAGGAGGTTGTTAGTACGTAATTGCTGATTGAATTTATCAATGAATGGCTGCTTCAGATTCCATCCCTCTCTCTCCACTGGCACCGGCCTCCCTGGCATGCTCTTCTACTGCATCACTGGGCAGGGATCCTGCAGCACAGATGGAGAGGCCCTGTGTCCAGGGTGGAACTTGTCCCTCACAATTGGCTTATCACACATGCAGCTATGTCTCTACTGATCCCCATTTCAATTGGATTAAGCTACTATCCTCTGAGAGGTAGAAAACACTACATATAATTCACATGAGAGATTAGGTGGGATTATAAAGTAGAAGGGACTTTAGAGGAGGTTATAGGGTCCATCCCTCTCATTTTATAGATGAGCAGCCAGGCTCAGGGATGGAAAGATTTGTCCAAGCTATCACGATTAATTAATGGCTGAAGAGGACAGCTGCTGCTTTTGCCTGTCTCAGTCCCTTTGGAACTAGCCCTTCCCACTCTCAGTACCGGCATTTTGGGCGGCACTGACTTCTCTCGAATCCAGGATGAGCATGTGAGCTAGGCCTGGACAATCAGGGCATCAGGACCTATGCTCCCAGGAGGCCAATCAAAGCCAATGAGACTTGATTTCAGGATGTTGTGAAAGAGAAGTTCATAGGCTCCACTGGGGATGCTGAGAGGATAGGAGGCAGGCACGGGACTGTTGACAGCCATCTTGTCACCATGGGCTGAGAGCCAAAGAAAGCAGTGCCCAGAGGTGGAGAGAGTGAGTCTGTCTCCATGACATCACTGGAGGCCCCGATACAGCCATGCTTGACACCTGATCCCTGTAGGAACAAATGATTACTGGGATTTTTTGGTTTTTTTGCTAAGTTGGGTTTCTGTCACTTTCAACTAATTAGCCTAATTAATACAATGTTGAAGCTAGAACTAGACTTCTTAACTCCCAAATGCAGTGTTCTTTCCATGGAACTACACTGGGCTTTCTGCTGGTTAACTCAATACCACCCATTGTCACATAAGAGAAAGCAGAATTAGGAGGGAATGTGAGAGAAGAGGGCTACAGTTTGATGGGTAGGGGCATATGTGCTTCCAGTGAAGGGCTCTGGGGACCAGTGGGAGGCATGAAGTCACTGGGGTAATGGAAGGAGTTAGAATCGGCATGGACAACAAGATGGTACATCAAAACCAAACGGTGCCTGCTTCTCTGTTTTGACCCTGGCAGTCTAGTGAATAAGGATTGGTAGGCTGGAGGTGGGAGAGTACATGTGACTAGAAACAGATTCAGCTGACTCTTCTAGATTAATGAAAACACCTTTTGGTCTAGGCCTAGGAAAGCTGCTGGAGGGCAGACTGGAAAAACAAGGCCAAAAGTCATCCCACTTTTATTCTTAACATCTTATGACCCACCTAAGGCATGGGAAAATGGGAGGCTGCAGAAGAGCCACAGACGTAATAAAGAAACATTCTGCATACCCAGTACTAGTTGCCCTGGGCCATGTCCGTTGATGAAGATCCAGGTTAACTATGATATTACTATGTGATGCTAACTGGATCACCTCATGCTTTGGGGATAACTTGGCTTCTAGTCTCTGAGATTAGATCTCTATCACGATGCCCAAGAAGTATGAACTGAACCTCAGGGCCTGTCCTGGTGGGAATCCCATGCCAACCACATACCAGGGTGGGATTTGTAAAGGTCTGTTTCATCCTGCTTTCCCTTTCTTCTGTGCATGCATATAAAGTTCAAAAACCAAGCAAAACTAGGATGTTAGAAGTCAGGATGATGTTTACCTTTGTGGGGAGTGGGCAGTGACTTGGAGAGGGAAGGGAAGGGGTTCCTGAAGTCTTGGTAATGTTGGGTTCTTAAAATATCTGCTGGTTATATGGAGACATAAAAACGTATTGACTTATTGGTTATATGGAATTTGTAAAAACGTATTGACCTTGCATCCATGAGGGGTGTACTGTTCTGTATGTATGTTACATTTCAGTAAAAACATTGCATTATGTTAAACGCTATCATTGTAGAAATCGTTTGGCATTGAGGAGGTCTTAGAAACAAAACTAAATGAGGGCCACTGAAATTATGTGATAACACTACTCTGTATAAGGTGGCCGTAAAGATGATCCAGAATATATTTATACCAATTTGGAATATATGATCATCCAAATGAAAATATAAATTTTAAAAAATTACAGTAGAATGTTCATAATCTTCCAGGAGCCTAGGACACCGGTTGGAAAAACTGAACTATTACGATAGCTCAGGATCGTAGTGTAAGAAGATCTCAAGTCCATTCACATCTCTCCACTTCCATTGCTGCCACTCTAGTTCAAGCTCAGCAACACTGGCCCGGACTGTAGCAATATCTTCCCACTCTTGCCTGATGTGTGATCCATTGTCTACCCAGCAGAAGATGATAGATTTAAAACACAGTTCAAATTACTCCCCCATGTGAAGCCCTTCAGAGACTTCCTGGTAATCTTAGTCTTAAAGTCCAAATCCTTTTCTTCAGCCCACCGTGCCCATCACTGATGTGTCCCTGCCTACCTCTCTGACCAACCTCCCCCCACCCCAATTTCCAGCCCCACTGGCCTCTTTTCACTCTCCCAACACACCACCCCGGTCCTTGCCTCGGGGCTTTTACATGTGCATTTCTGCCCAAATAGGGGCCTCCCAGATCTTTGCATTGCCAGCTCCCTGTCACCCTTTACGTTTCAGTTCAAAAGTAGCCTCTCCCAGCCATTCTTTATCCCATGACCTTACCTTATGTTCTTCATCATACCCAAGGCTATTGTTTATGTAGTCAGGACCTTGTCCACCTTGTTCACGTTTTCTATAAATCAGGGCCCCAGTAAGCAACAGATGGCATCTTAAAGGAGTTTAACTGAAGGGAATGTACCAAAGGGACCAAGTATAGAAATGTGGGCAGGATTACAGGAAGCAGCGAGGCCTAGAGGGGCACCTGGGGACTATCAGTGGTGGAAAGCATCCCCACTCCTAGGCCTGAAGGGGAAGGAAGAGGGAGCTGTGGGTGAGGGATGCCCACCACAGCCATGGCGAGCCAGGGAGCAAGTGGGGACAGCGGACAGTTGCCCAGCTTTTTTCACTTGCCACCCTCAGATTTTCTGCCAGTGTTTCCTGGCCAAACCCAGCTGGAAGCCAGAGGGCAAGGGAGCCTGAGTGATGCCATCCACAGGGGTCAGTGTCCTGGGGCACAGAGCAGGGCAGGAAAGGGTGGCAAGTGGAGCTGGAGGGAGCAGGAGAGCCTTACCAGCCCAGTGCCTGGTCCATGGCAGGTGCTCAGCCCACGCTGACTGGATGAATGGATAAACTAAGAAAGGTTGAAGAGAAAGACAAAGGGATACCAGAAGGAACTAACGTTTAATGAGCTCCCATTATGTGCCAGGCAGGCATCATCATTGGATAATCTTGTTTAATCCACACGGAAAGCCTGTGAGGTGCATTATTGTCCCTGTACATGGTTAAAGATCCTGAGACCTTGGAGGTTAACACACCCCTTTAAGGAGAAATCATGGAGCTGGGATCCCAACTGAGGTGAACACATTAAATTTTTCCATTGTATCACATTAAACATACCTTGCATGTTTCCATATCTGCATCAGCCCAGACCCTGCATCCCTCCCTGCCTACGATGCCCTTTAGCCTGCTGAGACCCCAGTGAACTTCTGCTGCAACTCACAGACCATTCACAGCCTGCCCTGGATCGTCAGAGTTCATCTCTCTCCCGAATGTGGTAGCAACTCTTCGATATTGTCTATATTCTAATCACCATCTATTTCTTCACAATGTAATGATTTGAGAGCATCTCCTCTTCGTCACCGCATTGAAAGCTCTTGGAAGCAGGAAATTGTGTTTGGTTTTTGTTTCTTGTCATTACTTTGCATCTATTGCACTTAGTAGGAAACCAATAAATATTTGTTAGTTTGTTCACCTGTTTTGTATGACTCATTTTCAATGTCTTTTGTTTAAGGAAAATTCACTTAAATGATACATTTTTACATATACTATATAAAATTGTATCTTTTCTCATTTAATACAGGATCATAAGTATATTTTCTATTACACATCCTTTGTAAACAGTGTTTTTAATGGTGGCCTAATAGTCAATCCTATGGATGTACCAAAATTTAAACCACTTTCTATTGCTGGACATTTGGGTATATGGCCTCCCCTTCCCCTCAATATCAACGTTGTTATGAACAGTTTTGGAGTTGCATTTCTTTCAAAGGAATCACTTCTGTAAGAGCCCATCTTTAGGAAATGCTTAACGAAGAGTGATTTGACTTCAGAGTTATTAATTACACCAAATAGACTTAGCTTTGAGACTCCAGCTTATTTTGTAATCCATCTAACTCCCACTGGTGGGGAGTGTGGCAGTTACCATGGGAGGTTGGTGGCCTTTTCTGAAGATGTAACATTTCACTACCTTCAGTGTAGCCCTTATCCCTTGGCGACCAAGAGTAGAGCACAGATGTCGTCACAACCATTCTAACTCCCAGCCAAGAACATATAGATTCAATTTATTATGATACTGATTCACAGTGTGGACATCACAGCAGCTTTTGAGATGCCAAATTGAAGTGACTTGACAACTTTCATTGGTATTTAAAGTATCAAGCTGTCCTCTTTAGCATTAGAAAATCCCCAATTCTGGAAATCCCTGAAATTGCCTTAAAGCATAGGAAGGGATGTGTGAAAGGAACTTACATTGACTGAGTAGCTATTATGGGTCAGAAAATTGTACTGGTTTTCTTACAAACATAATGCACTGATTTTTTTTTTTTTTTTTTTTTTTCCTTTTTGGGCGGCTGTCCAGTATGCGGAACCAAACTCTTGACCTTGATGTTACAAGGCTGCGCTCTAAACAACTGAGCTAACTGGCCAGCCCATAATGCATTGATAACGTATGCTGAACTCTGGAACCAGATTGCCTGGGTCTGGGTTCAAATCCCTGCTCCACTTCTTCGTGATTGTGTGACCAGAGCAAGTGACTTAACTTCTCTTTTCCTTACTTTATCTGTAGTGTGGAGGAAATAATTTCACGTCCTTCACAATGTTGTTGAGGGGGCTAAATCAGTTAACCTATGAGGATTGAATTGGTTCAGCAAGCAGAATAGTGCCTGGCACATAACTGCTATGTATTTGCTATTATCATTACTGATCTTATTTTAAACTCATTTAATTTAGTTCTTTCAACAGCTCCGGGGTAGATCAGTGGTTGAAAATTGTCAGCCTATAGGTTGAACTTGGCCTGCAGATGTGCTTTGTTTGGCCTTCACATTTTTCTTTAATTTGAGCCAACATTAAAAACTCTGGAGTTTTACATAAAAACCTGAATTTCTGGCTCTTCTTGAAAAATCTTCATCTGGCAGCAACCTGCAGGAACTGAGAGCTGCCCACTTCTTCACGGAATGCACCTTGGTGGTGTGCCGCAACACAGTGGGGATGATTTCAGTGGTGAGTGATAGAAGACCCAACTCATAGTTGCTTCAAGTAAGGATTTATACCTCAATTAAGAAATCCAAGGTAGCGTAGTTCCAGGGTTTATACAGCTGCAGCAGAGTGTTTTCAAGGACTGATGCTCACTCACTGCTGATGTCTGCTACCTGTCCTCTTTGACATCTTCAGCAAACCAGCTATGATGTCCCCTTCATGTCCAGTGATGCCTCTAAAGGCTCACATGTCACGTGCAGACACACTCAAGTCCAGTGAAGAAGAGCCTGGCTTCTCACTGGGCTCTTTTTCTTATAAAGGAAGACCTTTTCAACAAAACTCCTAGTCAACCTTCACCTCAGCTCACAACTGGCCAAGATTGGCTCGTGCCAAAACCCTCATTGAGAGGGAGCCCTGGGAAAGCTTGGATCACACCCTGTGCTGCTCTAAGTGGAAAGGAAGGAGCTGACTACAAGAAAGAGGCAGGTTAGCACACAGGCCACAAAGACTGTCAGGGGCATCTCACCAAGTGCTGTGGATTGATTGAATTGTGTCCCCCAGGGTTCATTTACTGGAAGCTTAATCCCCACTGTAGCTGTTGAGGGTGGGAAATCCTATTATGGTAATTGAAAGGTGGGGCCTTGAAGAGGTGATTAGATTCTAGTGAATTCTAACCATTCCTTAGTGAATGAATTAAAAATCATGGTCAGAGGTGTGGTTCAGAGGGCTTTAAAAGAAGAGGAGAATCTGTCTCTGCTCTTTCTGCTCTGCCATTTTTGCAATGTGATACCCTTTGTCACTGTTACCAATACCAGCTGTGTGCCCCGGACTTTGAACTTCCCAGCCTCAAAAACTGCAAGCAATAAATTTAGTTTTCTTTATAAAAAGACCCAGTTCCATGTATTTTGTTATAAGCAACAGAAACGGACTAACACATCGAGTAATTGCCCAGGCACACACAGCCAGCTCCCTTCACCTATCTAGGAGGTAACTGAATTTGCGGCTCCTGAGGAAGGAAGGTATTGTTTTCCCTATTTTACAGATATAGAAACTGAAGCTCATAGAGAATACATAATTTGTCCAAAGCGATACAACTAATAAATGCTTACATGCATGCCTGCCACGTAGTAAGCATTTAACAAATGATAGATACTAATTCCCTGCCTTATGGAAGATTTGAGGCATGAATAGTTTAGGCAGATTTTTTTTTTTTTTCCGAATCAGTTTGACTTCTTCAGAAAGGAACCCTGTATAGGTTCAAAGGGGCATGAAGACTTTGCTCTTTAGAGTTTGAAATTCAGTGGGATATTTACTCTTGCCTGAATAAGCTACAGCACCAAGCAATATTTATGGTGTCTCCAGGTGAATGTGTAAGATGCTGTATAGAGACGTGGGCACTACCTTCCAGGAACTTGCTATGATCTGAATGTGCCCCTCAAAATTCACATGTTGAAACAATCACCAATGTGATACTATTAAGAGGTGAGGTCTTTAGGAGGAGATAAAGTCTTGAGGGTGGAGCCCTCATCAGTGGGATTAGTGACCTTATAAAAGGGCTGGAGGGAACTAAGGTTTGTCCCTTTTGTCCTTCTGTCCCTTCTGCCATATGAGGACACAGGTTTCAAGATGTCATCTTGGAAGCAAAGAGCAGGGACCTCACCAGACCCCAGACCTGCCGGTGCCTTGATCATGGACTTCCCAGCCTCCAGAACTGTGAGAAATACATTTCTATCATTTATAAATCTCCCAGCTTCAGATCTTTAGTTATAGCAACACAAATGGACTAAGTACTCATCACCCAAACCACTCAGGAGGAGGGTGTTGTTTTGTAAGAGCAGAAAAGGGTGGGGCACATGAATGCTGCAGGCATCAGAAATTGCTGGAACCTCTGAACAGGGCTTAGATGCCATTCCGTAAATGGGAAGTGGTGGGGTGGGGGTGGGGGAGTTGTAGTATGCCACTGTGCAGGCGAAGTTGTTTCTGATTCCGTACTAAAGATAGAACCCCCAAAGAAGACACGGCTAGAAGTTTCTTGGTGGAAAGAATCTTCTTGGGTTAGCAATGAAATGCAGTGGCTGATGTTTCTTACTCTTCTTTCTCAACTCTACCTTATGAGCGACCTTCAGAACAAGCAGTTTGGAGCCCAGCCCTTCACGAATTCCCTGAGATAATCTTTCTAAAACTCTCAGCAGCTGGTGAAGGCCCCACTTTGTTCCCACCTCTGAGATCTCTTTCAGATCCTTTCACCGTTCGCATTTGTTCTTACCAGTTATTTCCCATGCTGAATCATTCACTATCTGGCTGTCTCCTGGGGGAGCCAAATAGTTTTGAACATTGTCAGTGAGTCATTTATCCTCACCAGTTCTTTTATTTGTTTTTTGGTTGATGTGTCACACACACACACACACACACACACACACACACACACACACACACACACACACACACACACACACGCTGACACTGAAAAAGAGTTTCTGTTTACCCAGACTTACGTATAATACCAAATCCCCACTTTCTCAGTGCGTGTTTTCACTTGCGTTCCAGTTTTCTAGTTCATACAATGGAAATAAAGGTACGATTATTTAATCTTTAACCAAGTACCGGGTTTAGCCAAGGGTGTCAAATTCAGGATTCAACCCTACAAAGCTTAAGAATTCATTGATGAAAAAGAATGTCATATCATTACTATTTTATTAAGAAGAAAACTGGTCTCAGTGCATCGGGATCAGTGGCTCTGGCATCAAAAGAAATCCCTCAATAATGAGACTAACAGAGCCAGTGGTGCAACTCTATTTTATTATTTTGAAGCAGCTCTGAAAATACAGAGTGCTCAGTAACCAAGAGAAAAAGCCCTGATGAAAGCGACAATTGAAAGGGACCGAGGGTGGACACCATGGCGAATACTTAGCGCCTGGCTTTTAGACTATTCTGCCAAAGGCTTGGCTCTTTCCAGCTTGAGATCATTGCTTAGGTCTTCCTAGGGCGTATTTAAAGTAAAACGAACCTCTTTCTGTCATTTTCTCTTAACAATGTACTCCTTGAAGACTTCTTAGGGTAATGTCTGGTCTCTGCTGAATGCAGACATAAATCCAACAAGGCACATCTTTGCAGGATATGCTAAGCGCTCCCTCCTTAGCATGGTGCGCCTCCCAGGCTTGCCTTATCGGCCTTCCTCCACCCCCGCTGCAACCTCCCAACAGGCTCTGCAATCCAGACATACCTAACAGATCACACAATTACCAAACAGGCCAGGATGCTTTACAAATCAGAGCCTCTGAATATGATGTTCCCTTCCCAGAATGCCCTTCTCCACCTCATCTACCTGGAGAACTCCTACGTATCCTTCAAAACCCAACTCAAGCATTTTTTTAAAATCCTCTATAGACTTCCCATCTCTTCAAATAGCACCTGAGCTTTTGATCCACCACTGTACCTCGTACGCAACTCTGTTATAGCACTCTCTTGACCTTAAAGTCAGTCTCCCTTACATTTTGAGGTTCTTGAGAGGAGGGACTTATACTATTTTCTGAATCTCAGCACCTTATCTCATGGAAAGTGTTTACAGAAAATATTGATTGAAAAAGTAAGGAATTATTTTGAAATATTTACATATCTCTGATGATATAGTAATAGAAAATTTAGGAAATACAGAAGTATATACAGAAAAAACCAAATATCACCTGCAATCTCACCAGAGTTAATCACTATTAAAAAAATTTAATTTTCTAAATTTTTTCTATATTTTAAAAATAATAGCTTTATTACTACATAAGTCACCCATTTAAAGTATATAATTTAATGATTTTTAGTATATTCATAGAGTAGTATATTCATCACCACAATTAGTTTTAGGACATTTTCATCACTGCAGAAAGCAACTCCATCCCCGTTAGCAATCACTCTCCATTTCACTCCATCTCTACCCTTCCCCCTGCCCCCCACAGGCAATCACTCTTCTATTTTCTGTCTTTATAGATTTGCCTATTCTAGAATTTTCTTATAAATGGAATCATACAATATACAGTCCTTTGTGTCTGACTTCTTTCACTTAGAATAAGGTTTTCAAGGTTCATTCATGTTATAGGATGTATCAATACTTCATTCCTTTTTACAGCTGAATAATATTTCATTGCATAAATATAGCACATTTTATTTATCTGTTCATCAGTTGACAGACATTTGAGTTATTTCCACATTTTGGTTATGGTGAATAATGCTGCTATAAACATTAGTGTACCAGTTTTTGTATGGTCATATATGTTTTAGTTTCTCTTGAATAGACATGCAGGAGTAGAGTTGCTGGGTCAAAGGATAACTCTATGTTTAACCTTTTGAGGAACTTCTAGACTTTTTTTTTTTAAAGCAGCTGTACCATTTTACATTCCCACCAGCAGTGTACCAGAGTTCCAAATTCAGCACATCTTGTCCACACTTATAATTATCTTTTTTATTGTAATGACCCTGGTGGGTTTGAAGTGGTATTCCGTTGTGCTTTTGATTTGCATTTCCTTGATGGCTAATGACGTTGAGCATCTTTTCATGTGTTTATAGGTCATTTATATATCTTCATTGGAAGATCCTTCAAATTCTTGACTGATTTTTAGTTAGGTTATTTGTCTTTTTAATTATTGAATTGTAAGAGTTTTTAAAATATATATATTCTAGATACAATTCATTTATCAGATATATGATTTGCAAATATTGGTTGTTTTTCCAATTTCTTGATGGTACCCTTTGGAGCACAAAAGTTTTTAAGTTTGATGAATTTCTATTTATCTATTTTTTCTTTCAATGCTGGGCTTTTGGTGTCATATCTAAGAAGCCATTGCTTAATCCAAGGCCGCAGAGATTTCCACCTATGTTTTCTTCTAAGAGTTTTATAGGTTTAGCTCTTACATTTAAGAGACCTTCAATACATTTTAATTTAATTTTTGTAAATGGTGTGAGATAAGTGTTCTACTTCATTCAAGTGAATTTCCAGTTGTCCCAGCACATCTGTTGAAGAAATTATTCTTCCACCACTGAATTGTTTTTTGCCACTGTTGTCAAAAATCAATTGACTGTAAATGTGAGGGTTTATTTCTGACTTTCAGTTATACCCATTGATTTATGTGTTTATCCTTGCACCAATACCACACTATCTTGATAATTGTAGCTTTCTGGTAAGCTTGGTAATTGGGAAGTGCGCATCCTCCAACTTCAATCTTCAATTTCAAGATTGTTTTGGCTATTCTGGTTTCATTGAATTTTCATATATATGTTAGGATCAGTTTGTCAATTTCTGCAAAGAATCCAGCTGGAATTTTGAAAGGGATGGCATTGAATCTGTAAATCAATTTGGGGAGTATTGCCGTTATAACAATATTAAGTCTTTGATCAATGAACATGATATATCTTTCCGTTTATTTAGGTCTTCTTTAGTTTTCTATCCACAATATTTGTAATTTTCACTGTATACATTTTGTGCTTTCTTTGTTAAATTTATTCCCAAGTATTTTATTCCTTTTGATGCTATTACAAATGGAATTGTTTTCATAATTTCATTTTCAGATTGCTCATTGCAAGTGTATAGATATACAATTGACTTTTCATATTAATCTTGTATCTTGCAACTTTGCTGAACTCATTTTTTAGTTCTAATGGTTTCTTAGTGGATTCCTTGGGATTTTCTACATACAAGATTATGTCATCTACAAATATAGATAGTTTCACTTCTTCCATACCAATATGAATAGCTTTTATTTCTTTTCTTGCATAATTGACCTTAATATAACCTGCAGTGTTGAATAGAAATGTCAACAATGGACATCCTTTTTTCTAATCTCAGGGGGAAAGTCTTTCACTATGTATGATGTTAACTGTGGGTTTTTCACAGATGTCCTTTATCAGATTGAGAAAGTTTGTTTCTGTTACTAGCTTGTGGAGTTTTTTTTTTTTATTATTATAAAGGAGTATTGGATTATATCAAATGCTTTTTCTGTGTTTATTGAGATAATTGTGTGGTTTTTGTTCTTATTCTGGTAATATTGTGTATTATGTGAATTAGTTTTCAGATATTAAACCAACCTTGCATTTCTGGACTAAATCTTGCTTGATTGTGATGTATACTCCTTTTTACATGTTGCTGGATTGGTTTACTAATATTCTGTTAACAATTTTTATATCTATATTCATAAAGGATATTGGTCTGTAGTGGTTTTTTTTTTTTGTCATATCTTTGTCTGGTTTTCTTTTCCAGGTCATACTGACCTCTTAGAATGAATTGAAAAATGTTCCCTCATTTCCTATTTTTTAAGGAAGAGTTATCTAGTTAATTGATACCTGGCCCTGGGGTGATTAAGGCAAGAAAATAGTAGCCCAGAGTATAAGAGCCCAATAAAGTAGGTAGTGGGGGCATGGGATCAGGATTTGTTAGTTTGCATATGAAAGGTGCATATAAACGTTTGCATATGAAAGGTAGTTTGTTATCTCTAGGAATTGGTTAGTCCCAGGAGAGGTGGTCTCTCCAGGGTCTGCTAGGCCCCAGATGTCAAACCATCAGAAATAAAGGAAATAAAAAGGCATGATTAATACACTACTTCAACCTCTTATCTATTCAGATTTTTTATTTATTCTTGAGGCAGTTTCAGTACTGTCTGTGTAGGAATCTGTCCATTTCATCTAATTTATCTAATTTGTTGTCATACAGTTGTTCATAGCATTTCCTTATAATCCTTTTTATTTCTCTAAGGTTGGTAATAATGTGTCCTTTTCTTCACTCCTAATTTTACTAATTTGAGTGTAGGAATCTGTCCATTTCATCTAATTTATCTAATTTGTTGTCATACAGTTGTTCATAGCATTTCCTTATAATCCTTTTTATTTCTCTAAGGTTGGTAATAATGTGTCCTTTTCTTCACTCCTAATTTTACTAATTTGAACCTTCTCTGTTTTTTTTCCTTGGCCAGTTTAGCTAAGTATTTGTCGATGTTGTTGACCTTCTCAAAGATCAACTTCTGCTTTTGTTGATTTGCTCTATTGCTTATATATTCTCTATTTCACTGATTTCCACTTGAATATATTATTTCCTTCCTTCTGCTTGTTTTGGGCTTATTTTGCTCTTCTTTTTCCAGTGCCTTAAGGTGAAATATAGGGTTATAGTTTTGAGATTTTTCTCCCTTTTTTAATATAGGTGTTTACAACTATAAATTCCCCTCTATGCCTGGCTATAGCTGGGCATTTTGGTATATATACATTTTGGTATGCTGCACTTTAATTTTTTACTTATCTCAAAGTATTCTCTAATTTCCTTTGTGATTTCTTTAGAAATGTATTGTTTAATTTTGTATATTTGTGGATTTCCCAAAATTTTTTCTGTTATGGATTTTTAATTTTATTCCATTATGGTCAGAAAACATTCTTTGTATAATTTCAATCTTTTAAAATTTTATTGAGACTAATATGTCATCTATCCTGGAGAATGTTCCATGTACACCTGAGAAGAATGTGGAGTCTTCTGTTGGGAGGAATGTTACATAGATATTTGTTAGGGCTAGGTGGTTTATAGTGTTGTTCAAACCTTTTATTTCCTTGCTGATCTTTTGCCTAGTGCTATTAATTGTTGAAAGTAGGGTATTGAAGTCTCCAGCTCCTATCATTGATGGTCTATTTCTTCCTTCAGTTCTGTCAGTTCTTGCTTATGTATTTTGGAGCTCCACTATTAACTGCAGAGATATGTTTATAATTGTTATATCTTCTTGATGTATTGACCTTGGTATCATTATAAAATGTCCCTCTTTGTTTCTAATAAATATTTTTTTGTTTTAAAATCCATTTTGTCTAAAAGTGTAGCCACTCCAGCTTTCTTATGGTTGCCATTTACATGGTGTATCTTTTTCTATCCTTTTACTTTCAACCTGTTTGTATTTTTAAATCTAAAGTGTGTCTCTTGTAGACTGCATATAGTTGGATCTTGTTTTCTTTTAATACTGTATGATAATTTTTGTCTTTTGATTAGATTGTTTAATACATTCACATTTACTGTTGTTATTAAGTTTGGATTTATGTCGGCCATTTGCTTTTCATTTTTTTCTGTCTCATATCTTCTTTGTTCCTCTCTTCTCCTTTCCTGCTTTCTTTTGTATCAAATGATTATTTTCTTTTCTTTTCTTTTTTGATGTCTGGCTGGTATAGGAACAAGTGATTATTTTCTATTGTAATGTTTTAATTCCTTTAGTGATTTTTTCTTTTGCACTGTATTTTTGAGTTATTTTCTTACTGGTTGTTCTAGGTGTTACCATATACATCTCAGCTTATCAGAATTGACTTCAGATTTATACTAACTTAATTACAGTGAGATATAGAAACTTTACTCCTGCATAGCTCTATTTCTTCTTTCTTTTGTGCTATTATTTTTATATATGTTATATGTTAATATGGTAGAAATCCAACAATACATTGTTATAATTATTACTTTATATCACTTTTATGTTTTTTTTTTTTAAGAAGAGAAAAGAGCAAGTATATTTCATGGAGTTTGTTATATTAACCTTGTTTGCCTTTTCTGGTTCTCTTCACTTTTTCCTTTGGATTTGAGTTACCATCTGGTGTCAATACCTTATTCCAATACAGCTTTGCTTTTATCCTTCTCCTTTGTGCTTTTATTGTCAAATATATTGCATTTCCATATGTTACAGCCCCAACAATACAATTATACACATATTGTTATATACAATGGCTTTTAAAATCAATTAAGAGAAGAAAGGAGAAAAAAAAATGTATTTATCCTCTATCTTATAATTGCCTACATAATTGCCTTCATTAGTGCTCTTTGTTTTTTTATGTGGGGTCAAATTTTTCTCAGGGATCACTTGCTTTCAACTCAAACCACTTTCAAGTGTTTCTCATAAGGTAGGCCTATATTTTTTGCATTGAATCTTTGTTTGCTTGTTTCACTTAATAATCTACCATGTCATTTTCTGTCAACTCTTCTTCAAAAACACAACTTCCTATGTCTACATGGTATTACATGGACAACATGTATCTAATTATTCTCCTAAGGGACTATTTTCAACTTTTCATTATTACAAATGATGCTATCATAAACATCTTTGCATATACATCCTTTAGGAAGCATTCTTAAAGTACACAAGTAATTTGGGAATACATTTATACGTAAAACCATTCAGATAATACAAAATCCTCCTCCAAAGTTGCTCTCCCTGGCCGTCCCCATCTCCTTCCCAAATGTAATCATGCGTGTTGGCTTGGTGTGGGTACCTTTTCATATATTTGTCTATGCTTTTACACATACACAGAGAGACAGAGAGGGAGAGGTAGAATAAGTTTTTTGGTTGTTTTTGTACTGGTTTTAGTTTCACATCAATGGGATCATCTTGTACATCCTGTTTCTTGCCTTATTTTCTTCACTGTACATGTCTAGGGGATATTTCTAAGTCATAATTTGAACTATTTTTTCCCACTGAACTGCCACAGAGAATTCCAGAGTCAGTTAACAAATATTTGTTGAATCCCTACTATGCGGCATGCCCTGGGAATTCAGATTATGTTCCCACAGAGCTTTACTGTCCATCACAGTATGAAAGTACCATTTGGCATTTCCATTTTGATGAGTGTGTAGATTTTCCCCCAAGGACAGATCCTTAGATAAGGAATTACTGAGTCAAAAGTCTTTTGACATTTGACATGTATCATGAAATTGCTTTCCAGGAAGCGGGACCAGTTCATGTATCCCAGAACAATAAATGAGAGTGCTGGCTTGCTAATTTGGTAGGTGGGAAATTTCAGTTCTAATTTGCATTTTTAAATATTACTACTTAGATGGAACATTTTTTCATATTTACTAGCCAGCTATATTTTCTCTATAGTTTGTTACCATTTTTTTCTCTTGCCTAATTTTTAATGAGGTCAATTTTTGTGTTTTCTTATTTACTTGCATAAACACTTAATATGTTGTGTATATTTTTCTTTTGTGGTTTTTGTTGTAAATATTCTTTCCTATTTGCTGTTAGCATCTATTTTTTTTAGGACTCTTTGATGGATGAAGTATTTTATTTTTTTTAAAGGTTTCATTTCTTTCTTTCTTTTTTTTTTTTTTTTTGTCTTTTTCGTGACCGGTACTCAGCCAGTGAGCACACCGGCCATTCCTATATAGGATCCGAACCCGCGGTGGGAGCGTCGCTGCACTCCCAGCGCCGCACTCTCCCGAGTGCACCACAGGGTCGGCCCTAAAGGTTTCATTTCAATGAAGTCAGACCATCCATTTTTTCTCCTTTGTTGTTTCTTTTACTGTGTTTATGCTTATCAAATTCTTCCCCAAAATTAGCTGTTGGTTTCATTTTTAACATCAAACTTTTTAATTTACCTGAAAAAAATCATTGTAGGGAGTGAAGAAAGATTTAATTTTATTATTATTTTTTTTTCCAAATTATACTCATACAAATTATTGAATGATCCTTGCTTTGCCTATTGTATCTGATGCCATAGGACTCTCTTTTCATTCATCCATATGAAGCTCTTCTCTTTATTTATATTTTTTACTTTTATCACGGATCCCACTCCCATTTTATATGCTCCATAGACACTCACTTTAGTGTGTTAGATATAGGTCCTTAAATAATATAGTCCTCCTTATAAAATAAGTATTGTTTGTTGTGTGTACCTAAAATGTACATTCGATGGTAAAATCCCACAGATCATTCTGTTTCTTATTGATCGGTCTTGCTAGAGTTGTGTCTATTTTGTTCATCTTTTCAAGTAATCCATCTTTGGTTTCCTAGCCTTCCCTATTTTATTTCTGTGGCTATCTTTATTATTTCTCTCTCTTACATTTCTCTCGGCTGGTTAAATTTTTTCCCCTAATTTTACCAGTGCCACACTCTCCCGAGTGAGCCATGGGGCCAGCCCTCCCTAATTTTACTAATTAAGAGTTTAGCTCATTTTCTTAAGATTTCTTATTTTCTCATAAATCTCATAAATGGATTTAAAGCTATAAACTTTTTTAGTGCTACTTTAATTGCGTTTCATAATTTCACATAGCATTTTCAATGTTATTCAATTCTGAGCATTATTTAACGCTCCTTGTAATTTCTGCTTTAACACAAGAGTTACTTCAATAGAATATATTTTGGTTTTTCAGACATAAAAATAATTTTCAGTATATCCTTTTGTTATTGATTTCTAATTTTCTTAGAACATGATTGGTAAGATGTTAACTCTTTGCAATTTATTAAGGTTTACATTGTGATTAATTTTTATGAGTGTTCTGTATTTGCTTGGAAAGAATGTATATTCTCTGCTTGTTCCATGTTTAATTTTATTAATTGTTTTTTCAAATGATCCATACAGTTGCTGTTGTTTGTTTCTGTTTGTCTGTTTGATCTATCAGTCTCTGAAAAGGATATGTGAAATATCCAACAACAATTGTACCTTCTGTTTATCCCCATAGTTCTACCAGCTGTTGCTTTATTTAGTGGAGAGATGTTCACAGTCATTGTCTTATTAAACTTGATCCCTTTTTATAATGCATAATGGTCCTCTTTACCCCTATGCTTTTTGACCTTGAATTCCATTTTGTCTGACAACAAATATTCCTAAGTAATTTAGTTTCCTTTACCTTTTATTTATTTTGTAGCATACTCCTATTTTTTTGCTCTTTTTTCAAGAGTTTTTTAAAAAAGGATCTTTGTGTGATAAACCTTGTGAGTCTTTCTTATTTTTTATTCCTTGCTCACATAGAAAAGATAGTTTAGCTGGATATAAATTTCAACATAACACATTTAGATGTTGTTTTTTCCTTAGTCCTGTTTGGCATTCTATAAAGACTTTCAAGCTGAAAAAATTTTCCTTAATTCTGCTAATTCTCCATCATCCCTTCAAACATTTCCTGTCCTCTGTTTGTTCTTTTTTTCTTCTTCAAGGACTCCTATTATATGCATGTTGATATTTCTATGTCTATCCTCCTTATCTCTCAACTTTTCTTATATATCTTCCATCATTTTAGCCCTTCTGGGTATGACATGGCAAAATTGTTCAAACTTGATCTCCCAGCAAAGCAATTTGTTCTTCAGGTGTATTCCTTGAGTTATTCATCTCAATTACTGAGTTACTTCATTTCAACTATCGTGTTTTTTATAACCAAGTTTTCCACTTAGTTCTTGCTTAGTCTGTTATTCTATTTCATTTTACCAATATTGTCCCATTTGTTTGAAAATTTTTATGCTTATTTAGCGTTTATTATTTATCTACTACATTAATTCTGTTTCTTCTCTCTTTGTCATCTTTCTTTTACAGTGATGCTTTTCAAGTGTGTCATTTTTTTCCTCTTTGGGCTTCTTGTCCCCTGGAATAGAATCAGCTTCTGTAATTGGCAGTGTGTAGTGGGAAGCAGTCAGGCCTTGGGTTGTGGCAGGGCCAGGTTCTGGGAGGGAGTGGGGCTCGATCCCCTGGGTAGTAATTAAAGATGGGGCCATTATCTCTACCCGACAGGGGAATTGTTCTTTTGTTTCCTTCCAGTAGTACATAACTATGTATTATTTGATCAGATAAATTATCTTATAGTTTGACACACAGAGGTGACTTTCTGGGCTTCCCTGAAAGGACAAGTAAATTAATTTTACTTTGGGTTTATAAGAGGATTCAGCACCTCTGAATCCTCTTATAAGGAAGGCAGATCTAGGAATCTGGAATCAACACCTCAGGTGATGAAGGGGACAATGGTGGAGAAGGATTCTGAAAGAACTGGTTGTCTTTATCTCAGTTTCTATAGTCATTCTTTCTGCATCAAGGCAGAGAGGGTAACTAGATATTGAAAGTAGTGCTGAAACCACAAACTTGACTGACACTTAATAGATATGGTCCTATGAGTAAGTATCTTGTTGAACCTCCATGTTCTCATCTGGAAAATGGGGTCGTAATACTGACTTCAGAGTGTTGTTATTAGAAGTTCATGAGAAAACATACGTAGAGAGAGTTTCAAGAACCATGACTGATCCTTAATAGGTATTTAATAAATTGTAGTTCCTTCCCTAAAACGCTTCTCCCTTTCCAGTGGAAAGTTATAAACATAGGTCAAGAGCATGAATGCTACCAACTTTCAGTGAATGTGAATGGCTTTACATTTCATTTACTATTTTTTTCTACTTGTATGCCAGCTGTGTTTCTTTGAATTACTGCAAGTCAGGAACACAATTTGCAATTGTATAGGTGCAAGGGTATCTGAACTTCAAGGAAAGTCTACCTTCAAACCTATCTTCAAACTTACTCTTTCACCCCATTCCTGTACACTTTAGTCCAAACCTTTTTCTTTCCCAAACAGACTCATTTTGTCACATGCCTGTGTCCTAGGGTGTAAGCAAGTGGAGGATAGAGGCAGTCCCCTTCGTATAGAAACATTTATAGTTTCTTTTCCAAGAATTACATGGTGAGTTTTCATTATCTATTTGTTCTCTCATTCTTTCAATCTTCTTTTGCACTTTCTGCAAAACAGCTGTTATTGTTAGCTTTTCTCAGTACTCTTTTGAACATTGGGAACCATTCTGTTGTCAAAAATCTTTGCAGCTGGCTCCTGGCTAGTATTTTGTAATCCATTCTGAAAGTTTAATAGCCCCTAGTTTTTCATGTCAGCTGTGTTTCCTGTGTTGGAGATAATTGTAAGTAACAGTCAAGGCTTGGTTGATCCATCTACTCCCTTTTCAACAAATCTTTGAAAAGCACAGAGAGTTCAGATTCCTAAGGCTGATAGAAACCAACTATTTAATCCTTTTTTGTTTGGTGTTATGACTTTCCTCAATGATGCTATTGTTTACTCCACTTCTGAGCATTGATTTATCCTTGAAATTTGTATGATTTATCCTTCTAATATGTGCGGGTGTTTTCCAAGTTGTCTTCTTTTCTTATTTCTCTGTGAACGATTCTTAAAGAGTTCCGGACTTTTGAATGGGTACCAGACTTTTAAATTTCATGGACCAATAAAAAAGAAAGAAAAAAAAAAAAAAACGTTGAGGACTATAGAATGTTGCCAACATTTTATTTTGCCATGAGTGTAAGGGAAAGAAAGAAAAGAATACCATCTACTACCATTTTCATTTCATAAAAGGACATTTTAACATCGAAACCAGGAAGGAGGTAATTTTAGAAAAAAGGACAGTCCTTCAAGTGGAATGCATTTAAAAGAGAAACTGGCTCTGTTGCTCTTTTTCTAATTTTGCTTGGGACCAGTACAAACCTCCAAAAAGACATGGGAGCTGCTGTCTTAAGAACTCTATCCGCACCCTCTTAACAGTCTGCTTGGTGCGCTTTCTGCTCTTAGCTTTCTTCTGTCAAGGCAGTTCCTACCTGGCACTGTCTCCTGTTGCTCCAGCAACATTTAAAGACCTTTCCCCCAGCAAAGGCTTCACTGCCACACGGGAGAGCCTTGATCATCAATTCTGTTAGGCTGGCTGTCAAAGGAGCTGGTGTAGAAAAAGCCCAACAGAGGTGGCAGCTGTTAGCTCTGAGGAATGCGAGCAGCTGTTCACTGTCATTCCAGGGTTATCTCATCATTTATTGTGCACAAAGGTGGCTTTACAGTTCTCCTTCATCCTCGTCCTTCTCCTCACCCAGGCTGTGAGAATCCAGTGCCTTTCATCTTGGTGCCATAACTCAAGGTCTTTGCCATTTGCCTTTTTTTTTTTTTTTCAGGGCTTTCTGTAAGCTCTTTGAATCAGACTCTGGAGTGTGTTCCAATGTCAAACACAAAATGCAGGCCTCTGTAGAACAAAGATTCCTACCCTTTTAGCTCTGATCAGATTTTTTTTTCTAAATTCCTACCAGAACCTCTGCAAAACTGAGAAGATGAAGTGTCTGGTGCACCTGGACTTTCCTCTCTGTACCCTTCACTTCATTTCCACGTACTCTTTCTCCTTAGAGAGGGTGGCTTCACGCTGTTGTTCTCTCTTCCTCCAGACTGCAAGTCTTCTTGCAAAGTCACTCAACTAGGGGGTTAGAAGTTTAATTTTTTCCCTCCCAGTGGTTCTTGCATACAACGAAGTAGAAAGAGAGCCCAGCTCTGGAGTCTGGAGGATTGAATTCCAGCCATGGCTCTGCTTGCTGCTGTAGGACCTGGGAAATGCCTGTCATTTCTTTGAGACTCTGTTTCTTCAAGAGCAAAATGAGAATGATAATGATAATATGTACCTCACAGGCTTGATGTAAAAATTAAATGAGATTGTCAAAGTGCTTTACAATCTGATTGTTTGTTAGTCCTTTGTAGGAGTTGTAAATACCAGACAGTTACTTGAGCTAGCTTGGGTAAGGATATTGGATTTGACCAACCAAGCCTCATGCAGGGCAAGATCAAGGGACTGTGGGAATCAAAGAGGTCCTCTTTCCTCATATGTAGCAGATCCTTCTAGTATTCACAGATAACTGGTTCTTCTCACCTTTGAAGGCACAAAGTGAAGTTAAATCTCCTAGACCTTCTTGCATCTGGATGGAACTATGTGACTGAGTTCTGGCTCATTGGTTATGGAAGGAAGTGATATATGACTCTTCCAGGCCTGGTTACAGTATGTCCTGTGTGACTTTTCATGTTCTCTCTTTCTCTCCTCTCCTGGCTGGGATGATGCCAGGGGACTCTCAAAACCACAAGATGGTGGAGACATGAAATGGAAGGAGCCTGGGTCCCTGAGTCACCACGTGGAGAGAGCTGCACAGGAGAGCTGTCCAACCAAGAACATTGGGGATGAACTTTCTGTGAGCAAGGGATAAAGTTGTATTGCATTAAGACACTGAGATGTGGGATTGCTTCTCATAGTAGGCAGCTACTTTAATAAACCATATCTTGAGTCTGCTTCTCCCCACCCCTGTATCATTTATCTTGCCTTGCACACCACTTTCTCTGCCTTCTTAGTCATCATTGTAGAAAAAGGCCACCACAATAGCAACCAAGAGAACAGCAGATTGCAACTAAATACACTTAATTTATTTCAAATTCCTTTGACAGGACTGAGTTAGGTCCAGCTGGTATTGGGTGCTGATCCCTGAACCAATCAACATGTGGTATCCATGAAGATGGGGGAGGGACAATTCCCTAGAAGAAACGCTGCTTGGCAGTCAGCCCAAAACATATTTAGCACGGTGCTCCATACTTGCAGTTAACATTTTAAAAAAGGAACATGGGCGGGGGGGGGAGTGAAAACATTCAAGGGTACTTCCAAAAGTTCATGGAAAAATAGAATTGAAAGATAATATGGATCTTTCCATGAACTTTTGGAAGACACCTCATACGTGTCTTCTTATATACCTCAAAAGAATGAATCTCTAAGGATGGCTTTTTAGTCATCAGATAATAATTTATGTTTGGGGGCTGGGTTGCTTTTCTCAATTGCTTTCAAATTACAGTTTTAATGCAGCAGTATTGCCCACCCAGTTTTGTAAGGTACTGGGTTAGGTGCTGCCTGTTCTGGCCTGTGGGCCATACCAGACACAACCACCACACTAATATCTACAGTAGGTAAAGGGTGAGAATCATTGTCTGGGGCATTAGTGCTTGAAATGTGATGCAAGAAAGCCCATAAAGTGACCTTGAGATGGTGCTGCAATATATGGTAGACAAAAGTAGGAGTTTGATTCTCCCCAAAGCATGTTCTTGGTCTATGCTTTCCTCTCTACCTGAAATAACCCATTCCCCTTACCAGTAAATAATCCTGGCTGACGTCAGGACTCAGCTGCAGCATACCTTCCAGGAGTAGCCCACCCACACTTAGGGTTAGGACATCTCTCCTTTGCGTTCTGTTATATTACTTAAATATGCTTTGGTTTTTTAAAATAACATTTTTTCCCTTCAATTGCAAAGATCAAAAAACGTTAATGCTACAAACTTTGGAAAGCCCAAATAAGCACTAAAAAGAAAATAAAAATCTCCCATTATTTCATTATCTAGGGGTATTATATGTACATAAACACACACACACACACACCCTTCTAAAAATTTTTGATTTTGTACTTTTCTGTCTTTACAATATGTCATGAAATGTGATACTCTGCAGATATGTACAATCAATTACATTTCAATAAAAAAAATGTCATGAAGATTTTCCCATTTATATGACTTTTAATTTTTAAAAATTATTTTAGTTTATTTTTATCCATTTATATGATTTTTAATGAATATGAAGTAGCTTATACATGTCCCATAATCTATTTAACCAAACTTTAAAAAAACTTATTTATTTATATATTTTTAATTGATGTACAATAATCGTACATATTTATGGGGTACAGTGTGATGTTTTAATTCAAATTTTTATTGTTGCACATTTATAATTGTTTCTAATGTTTCATTGTAGTAAATAATTCTGAGATGGAATTTCTCTGGTTATTTCTTCAAGATAAAAACCTAGAAATAGTATTGTTGGATCAAGAAGTATACAATCAAGATCCAAAGACCAGAAAGCAGAGAGAGTTACTGTCCTGTGTCCCTTTCTAAGAAGAAGAAAACCTTCCCAGGAACCCCCATTCCCAAGAGATTTCCCCTTATGTCTCATGGACAGAAGTGCATCACATACATATGCAGAAACCAGGTCCTGGCAAGGGTAGTGAGACTACGTAATTTCTTTAGACCACCCAGATGTGTCTTGTAGGATTTAATACCTCAAAAAAAAAAAAAAAAAAAACCCACGTTTTTGTTAATAAGGAAGATTTGGGAGTAGCTGTCCTGGAACCAAGTCCCTTCCATACTTGCTACAGGATATTAAAATGTTTAAAAACCTTTTCTAATTTGATAAGTAACAAATAGTTCCTCATTGTCATCTTTGTTTACATTTCTTTGAATACTGGTGGTTGTGAACATTTTTTCAAATATTTATTGGGTATTGTATTTCTTCTGTGATTTGTTCAATCATATTATTTCATAGATCACACATAGGCACATCCTTTCAAAAGTGACTGTGTTTTATTTTCTGAATCCTACAGAGCCCCAAACTGTGTCTGCCATATAACGCACAAAGCAAAGGCATGCCAGATGAATAAATGCTTGCATATATGAGGGCACTTCAAAAAGTTCATGGATCATGCAACTTTGTTGAAAAAAGTTCATGGAGAGATTTGTATTATCTTTCAATTCTATTTTTCCATGAACTTTTTGAGGTACCCTCATATACGTGCCTACACACAATTCAGTGTGTGTATTTTGTAGTAATAAGTAAGAATAGGTGGGAGAGTGGTTCATAGTGTAATTGACCTGTAGAGACTGAAAAGTTGTAGGGAACAGACTGAATGAAGGTAGCCTGGGATCAGAATAAGATGTCAGGCAGTCATGTCCAAAACTCAGTTTTCTTTTCTATTAATTAAATATGTTTTTCATTGGCTGGCTTTTGAATCAGTTTTACAGTGACCCTGATAGTGCTATCCTTATTTAAGTTGAAAGAGTTTTGATGGGCTATGGAGAAAAAGAAATCCATTAAAAAAAATTCCAAAAAGCCCACAAAAAACCAAAACCAAAACCAAAAACAAAACCCCTCAGACATTAAAGAATTGTTTACTCTCACTGGGATCCTTTTATTAATGAGTCCTTGTGTAACTGTCACCCAGTTTTATGAGTGTGAATTTGCAGCTAGGAGAAATTGTCATGGTCTCTTAAGGCTAAAATTACAGAACTCTAGAGAGCAATGACAAGAAATATCAGTCTGTTATCAAAGAACTAATACGGTGAACCATTGCTTGAATCCTGAGGTTGGTGGGAACTGAATAAGTGGGAGCGACTCCCGCTTGACCTTGGAAGACTTGAAAGTTTATTTTACAAACCCAAGAGCTTAAAGTTCTTAATAAGAAAAGTGCACAGTTTTTTTTTTTTATCTCATGATTAATAAAAGCAGGATCTTTTTTGTTTAGGGATAAAAAGCGAGAACCACCTTCTGTGGAACCTTACATAAATAAATTAAGTCTTCTTTTTTATGTGGCCAATGATCTCTATCAGCCCAGTGATGAATCAGCATTGCATCTGTAAGATCCGTGCACCATGCACAAACCCCACATGCTGGGATAGCTCACCTCACAAGGACCATGAGACAGAGTCTGATGCAATCAAGCAAGAGGAGTTTATTTCCAGCATGCTGGGGTCACTCAGCATTCAAGACATAAGCGACCCCGAATTTACAATACAAGCAGCTTTTATACAGTTTTTCTGAACAGATCTTGTGACAGGATGAGTTGTTGGTTATCTGTGGCGCCTTTAGATTTACAGGTGGGCTTTAGCAGGCTGGCACCCTGATAGTGCATTTCTCAATCGTTTATCTTCCCCGGGGCCTGGCCAGGTGGCCTTTAGATAAGGAACCAGTCATTTCCTGGAACTGGGTGGGGGCTATTAATGTTTAGTGTGCTCAGGCCTGACCCTTGTATGGCCCCTTAGAAGCTGCTTTGCTTAAGCATTTATTACAAGACTGCATACATTAAGGTTATATTTTTCTACAATTCTACTACAATTTTCTCTGCCCCCCTACACATCCAGGTAATGAATAATTATGTACCCTTTGGTCCATTAGTAACCAATCACCTGGTTATGTTAACATAAACAACCTTCATGAGGAAATATTTAGATTTGTAATAATTCGTATTGCTATGAAATAGACTTTTATAGTGATTTATCTAAATCTAACTCTAACAGTTTATGCTATGGTTGGCTTTTTTTTTTTTTAACCTTAGGAAATGGATGCATCAAATCACTCTTTCCTTTATTTTTCCTATAATTAAAAATTGAAGTGACTTTTGCGTGAAGGATATGTGGACCATTCCAGGACTGTGTAATTGATTACAAAATTCTGTAACTGATTGCAAAAATCTATAATCCTCCATCATCTTGACAGGAGGGCAATCGACAACAATGACAAGCTGATGAGAATTACGACACGCTGGAGTGTTGAAAATCATTTATTTCCCCTGGCACTGAGGTATGTGAAGAGATTACAGAAATGTGCCAACAAGAAAGAGGCTGTACGGTTCTGCAGCCATTGCCCTCTCCTGACGCATTTGCAAGTCTCTGACCACAGGCAGCATTCCCCGGGGCCCAAACCCTGCCTGTTCATTCTGTAATAACAATAACATTCACAGGTGGAGTATTAAGTTTGGATGGATGTTATGGACTCAAGGTTTGTGTCCCTCTCAATTCATATGTTGAAGCCTTAACTTCCAGAGTGATGGTGTTTGGAGCTTTGGGAGGCAATTAGGTTTAGAAGAGGTCATGAGGGTGGGGCCCCCATGATGGGATTAGTGTCCTTATAAGAAGAGAAAGAGATGCCAGAGCTCTCTCTGAAGACACAGCAAGAAGGCAGTCTGCCATCAGCATGCCAGGAAGAGGGTCTTCACCAGCAAATGAGACAGCTGGCACCTTGTTCTTGGACTTGGAGTCTCCAGAACTGTGAGAAATAAATTTCTGTTACATAAGCCATTCGAGTCTATAGTATTTTGTTGCCTAAGCAGACTAAGACGAACTGAAATCTGGGCTGCTGAGGACTTGATAAGCAAACTGGATTTCTCAGATTTCTCAGGGGTATTGTCCTATGACTGTACCTTTCTTCATATTCACGTCTTCCCTCATTTTTATCAGCAACCATCATCTCACCTCATCAGCAATTGTGGGATATGCAAGTTGGCTTTATTACTCTACTGAATAAGTATTTATTAAGCATATGCTAATGTAAACATTCTGGCCTTAAGCTTTGAATGGAATACAAAGAGGAATGAGCCCCTGTCACTGCAATTGAAACTTTAACAGCTGAGATGTAAAAAAAATGAATGAGGAGGATCACAAAAGTGACCAACCTGAAAGAGGAGCTGTGGGAACCCAGGGGATGAGATTTCTAGAGGATTCCAGCAAGGCTTCAAAGAGTGGTGACGTTTGAGTTTTACTAAGTAATAGAAATGCATGTGAAAATTAATAATAATACTCTAATGTTATAGATTGTAAATTATGGAACATATTAAACATACAGAAAAATACAGGAAATACTGTAATAGACTTCTGTGTATCTACCGCCCAAATTTAATACAGGTAAAGTTTGTTTTAGATATTTCCCTGTCACTTTAAAAAAAAAAATATTTAGACATAAAATGCTATAGTTATAGCTTTAGTCCCACCCTTCATTCCTTTATTTTTTCCTTATCCAGAAATAATATCTATCCTGAAATTAACAATTATCACCACACATGTTTTAGAATCCTTACTGCATGGTAAAGTGCATACATATAGTATTGTTATAAGTATTTTTTAAAATACACATGATAATATTCTTCTAAAACTTGCTGTTTTCATGTACCCATATGCTTTTGAGATTTATTCCCATGTAGATAGGTTGTTTCCCCACTTTTTTTGGAGGAACTATGAGTCAATAATGTACTGACTATTGTTATATATACCTCTTGTGCCTTTGAAGGAGTATTTCCTAGTTTAGATCCCTAGAAGAGGAGTTTTTAAAAACCATTTTAAAGAAACTCTTGGGCTGTGCTTTAATCATTTATTAAGAAGGTGTTGTTCCCACCTGGGAAACTGCTTCATCACTTGAACACAAGCTGCGATATGAACCTTGCTGTCAGCAGGAATAAAACAACACAGTCATTCTTTATTGGCAGCTTCCTCTGTGCCTGAGACTGTCATAAGTGGTTTGTATGAATTAACTAATTTAATATTTGCAACATATCCATTTGTTACATGCTCATGTGGATCATATCACCAGTTCTCTAATTCTACTGGACTGGACAGGAGGAAAAGATCAACTCATAGGCAGGGTGGCTGAGAACATCTAACGCAGGAGTTCCCAGACTCTAATGTGCATCAGAATCATGTGGAAGGATTGTTAAACCACACCTTGCTGGGTCCCACTCCCAAAGTTTCTGACTCAGTAAGCTTGGGATAGGGCTCTAGAATATTAATTCTTAACACGTTCTCAGGAGAAGCTGATCACGCTGACCCAAGGACTACACTTTGAGAACCATTGATCTAAACATCCCCTCAGGTCCCAACATCAATCACCAAGAATCCTTAGGCGTGAACAAAATGAGATCCATCAATCTTCCTTCCCTCCCTCCACCCCCTCCCCCTCCCTCTCTCCCTCTCTCCCTCTCTCTCTCTCTCTCTCTCTCTGTCTGTCTCAGTCTTACATTCCACAAGCATTTATTTCATGCCTATTAGTTACATGGCACCAAGCTGGGTGCTATGAAAAAAATCAAATGATTAGTATTGAGTAGTACATATTAAATAGATATTTGGTGATGCTGCCAAGCAATTCAAAGGTGCAAGTAACTTTCCTTTTATCTGAGGAGATATTCACACATGAACATTGAAATAATAATACCAGACTGTGATTAAATGACAAACGAAAGTTATAGAAAGTACTCGTGCACCTCACGGTAATCCTTGCTAACGAGTATACAATTTACCATTTATAAGATGCTATCTTTTCCCTCCCTCTTAATAAGAATATCCCTGTAGCATCTTCAAGTAGAAATATAATAGAGTAGAGGTCCAGACACTTTAACAAAGACCAACTGAAGCTGGTTTAAACAAGATAAAAATGTGCCTCTCATGTGACAAATTTGGACAGTCTGGAGGTAGTGATCCAGAAGGGTCCATATTTAGGCCTCTGGAAAGGGGAAAAGGGAAATGCAAGGCATATTCTGGTTTTTTATGGGCTTAACTGAGAAGTTTCACACATAACTTTGTTTACATCCCACTGGGCAGGGCTCAGGCCAGATTTGGACCCCTACTCACCTCTTTAGGCTAGTGTCTTTGTGCAGTGCACAGTCTGTACTACTGTGCATGACTGGCCAAGGCAACACCTCAAACAAACTCACTGCAGTTCATCACGGGGAATTTTGTTCCTACCACTAAGGGCTTTCCCTAAGACCATTACTGGTGCCATTTCATGCACTTCACTTACTTATTCATTCATTCAGTATCATTAGATGCCTACTATGCTCTTGGTTGTATGTCAGGCTCTGTGGAAACCAAGAGAAGAGGCAGATCTTAAAATAATCACAACACAGTGACCAGAGTTAGAGCCAAGGCTTCCAGAGATGTTAACTCTCACACAGAACAATGTTGGGGAAATGGGTTCTGTACTTCACTTTGGGATGACAGCGTTATTCTTTCCTTCCTGGGCTTCCATTTTCTTTCACCCTCACCTTCAGGGCTTGCTCCCTGCTGTAAATGGTGATTTTCTTGGCTTTAGTTTCCATTTGATTGGGCCTTGAGGGCTGAAATTTAGATTAGGGATTTTAGGGGATGGGAAGGTGATCTTCTGGCAATTTAAATCCTGGAGGTATGTTTTTGTCCTGACTCGATCCCCTTTTTGCTGCTTTACTTTTCCTCTGCACACCCTAGGGCTTCACCATTCTCGTCTGTTTCCACCATCAACAGCTTCTGAATGGTTTTTCTCTCCTTCCCTGTCCCCTTGAGGAACAGACACAAGCTTATGGCATCTCTCTGATCCTTCTCTAATTGAGTAAGCAGTCAGCTCTTCTGAAGATTCTGAGGAACACATAGAAGATTAAATGCCCTGCCCATCCCATCTGCTCTTTAGGACAACTGAAGAAAGGTGCACGGGGTATCAGTGGGTCTTCAGTTAAACAGAAAACTGAGGGAAGGAAATCCACAGCCACACTCCCATAGGTTATCTCCCATAAAGCCTCACAGCAATCCGGTAAGATGGACATTATCTCCATTTTCAGACAAGTTAAGAAACCTGCTTGGACCGTGGCTAGCCACCTACAGACCTGGCTTTGAAGCTAGAGTTATTGTATAGCCCTGTTCTTTCCATGACCTCGCATACCCTCCCCTTCAACCACTGGAGACCCAAGTGAGAAGGGAGGCCTTAGGATGCTCATCATGGCTAATATTTATTGAAGGCTTCCCAGATACCAGGCACAGCACACTAAATCCTCACAACAACCCTATGAGGTACATTTCACCATTAGCCCATTTTACAGATGAGGAAGCTGAGGCACCAAGTAATTAATTTACTTGCCCAACGTCACATGGTTTTTAAGTGGTGGAGGAGGGATTCCAATCTAGGCAGATTCCAGAGCCTGGGCTCTTAACCATTGTCTTCTCCTGGTTGAAGGGAGGTGCCTCACTCACATTTCTGAAGTGTTCCTGAACCTGTGTTTATTTCAAAGTGATGTTCACTGTGTTAAGAACCACCTCTGTGTCAAGACAACTGTGGGATTCCGGGAACAGAGAAAAGGAGGCTGTGATGAGATTTGGACTCCAGGTTGTACCTGGCTTTGCCACTCAGGGACTATTTCATTAGTCAAGGATCTCCAGAGAAACAGAACCAAGGAGATACATGTGGACACATGTGCACATATACATACATGAGGGTACTTGAAAAAGTTCACAGAAAGATTTGCATTATCTTTCAATTCTGTTTTCCATGAACTTTTTGAAGCAACCTCATGTGTGTTGCTCACACACACACAGGATCTATATAGAATAGATAGATCCTACATAGATTATATATGTATATATAGAGAGATACTATATAGAGAGATCTTACATATCCATGTCTATAAAGACAGAGAGAGGAAGAGAGAGAGAGAAATTATAGAAATTGGCTTACATGATTATGGAGGCTGAGAAGTTCCACAATCTGTCATCTGCAAAGTGGAGACCCAGGAAAACTGGTGCTATAACTCCCATTGGAGTCTGAAAGCCTGAGAACCAGGAGCTCCAATGTCTGAGGACAGGAGAAAATGAATGTCCTACTACAAGAAGAGAGAAAATTCACCTTTCCTCCATCTTTTTGTTCTATTGGGGCCCTCCATGGATTGGATGGTGCCTGCCCACATTGGGGAGAGCCATCTTCTTTACTCAGTCTACCATTTCAAATACCAATCTCTTCCAGAAACACCCTCACAGTCACACTCAGAAATAAAATAGCTGTTTTATCAGCTATCTGGGCAACCCTTAGCCCAGTCAAGTTGACACATAAAATTAATCATCACAACTGTCCAGGCAACACTTTTTTTTAGGCACACTGGATATAAAAGCCAGAAGGTGAGGCTGGCCCTGTTAGTTGTGGGGCCCAATGCAAAATGAAAATGTAGGTCCTCTTGTTCAAAAAAGCAAGAACAGAGAGCCAATAAACATACTAAAATATAAACTATTTCTTTTTTTTAAAAAAAAATTATTAACATGTATCTTACCATTCCTCTTTATACTGTGAAATGTCAGGGTTTTTGTTGTTGTTATTCTTTAGTTTTGTTTTGTTTTTGGTGGCTGGATGGTTCAGGGATCCCAACACTTGACCTGATGTTTGTTATCAGCACTGTGCTCTAACCAAGTTTGGTTGTGAGGGGACCAAACCAGTCTTATCTTTTGTCTCAAAAGACTCCCGGAAAACACAACTACTTATCTTGTGTTTTCCTAAGTGCACCTGGGGAGTTGGGGCAAGGTGTCAGGGGTGAAATCATAAAATGTTATTTGGAGATTCTGGGCCACTTTAAAACAGGGTTATGGAGATAAAACTTAAGGTTGTGGAATAGTTGAATCAAAAAAGTTTCATCAGAATAGTCACAGAGTGCTATGAATGCAATCAATGAAAAAGAACTGGGACAGAAATGTTAAACAATTCAAATCTGGAAGGTTGATGTGATTCTGCTGTTATTAAAACAGGAGGTGTGCTTTTATAGGTCAACATATTTCTATGCAAATCGTGTATCACCCTACAGAACTTATTGTTCAAAGATAATATAAAAAGAAATCCTTCTTCCTTTACCTTTGTCCCAGGGGACTTCCTATTGGCTAAAAGGATAGGTATTCACAAAGGCTGATAGGCGTGAATGAAAGCTTATGTCTTTTCCCTGAGGACCACACAGCCTGGAATTTAGCCCTGCATTTATGAATAATGCAGACAGACACCAGGGAAAGGGCAGCATCAGGGGTGGATCTCTGTCTAGCCACACTCCAAGAGGCTCTCCTTTACTTAACCCAGGCCCGGGTTTGTTTACTAGCAAGCTAATTAATTAACCTTTAAGACTTGCTGTCCTCATCTGCAAATGAGGGTAATAATACCTCTGACTTCCCAGGGCTGTTTTGACTATTGAAAGAGATAAATGCATTTGAAGTGCCAAGCATATAGGAGGCACTTCATAAAAGCCACCTCTCCTTAGTTTCTACCCTCTCTGAATTCTTAAAAGGCTTTGAGTGCCTCATAATTTAGTACCTAATTGCATACTGTCTTATACCGTTTGCTACTGTTTCTTCTAAATTAGTCTTATCTTTCTTAGGCATCATAGATCTTACAAAGGAAACTGTCTTTATATCTAAACCTGCTGCTTTATGGTGCATAAAATGTGTGTGCAGATATTCTTTTATGTGTCTTTTGAATCTTCCACTTGCCCAGTCCACAGCTGAACATGGATGAACACTCTACAGTCTGTATTAACTGATTGATGGCTCTTTGTCAGAAAGGTGAATCCCTCCATTGGAAATCATAGAGTTTCACTTTGAAGAAACAGCACACTGCATTTTTAACATCCCGAAAGAAAGCGTCTCACCTTGGGAATTTTCAGTCTGCTGGGTTAAATACGAAATGATTATTAATCCTTTTTCATGGGAGCATTGTGGTAAAGTTAAAAAGTACCCGTGGCACACTGTTCTTTTTTGAAGAGGAAAACACAATACTGAAATGGTACGGTGGAGCCCATTGCTAAGCAACAGAATCAGGTCTAGACTGCACAGGAGCAAAAATTCTTCTTTGTTCATTATGATGAAGAATTATTAAATGGAAAATGCTTAATGGAATCTTACATGCAATAATAACACTCATTTTCCAAAGCACTAATCGGCAGTTGATAGCTAATTTTCAGGGGAATCTCTGACAATAGCTCACAGTTCTGTTTTCTAAATGAAACAGTTCAAGAAAAAGGTTTCAGATAATCAGTTTTATGGAAGGTGTAAATCTGACATCAGGATTAGAATTCACCAATCCCTGTGTTCTAGTTTTAATCCAGGATTATAAAAATTCATCTCAAGAATTTCAATACCAGTTAATTTTGATGAAAATATGTTTACCGACATAACTTAAAACAGTGGTCCCCAAATGAGCATCATTTGGAAACCTGTTAGAAATGCAAATTTTTGAGCCCCGTCTAGACCTACTGAATCAGAAACTCTGGGTGTGGGGCCCAGCACTCTGACTTCTCAAGCCTTCCAGGTGATTCTGATGGAGTTCAAAGTTCGAGAACCATTGACTTATAGGATCAGGACAGCTGTGTGAGACATATAAAAGTAGACAATAAAGAGAAAGTCCAGTTTGGTACTAGTGGACCCCTTGAACCACTGTTGAATGGTGGGGCCATTTTGAAATGGGAAGAAAACTTGTGGTTGTAACTCAGACAATAACCACAGGGAAAGTAGGATATGTAATAGATTAGACTCATCAAGGTAGATTTCAGTCACATCTGCTGAAATTGGAGCTGTCTATAAACATCTTTCAATTGCTTCCATACCATAAAAAAAGCACACTACTTAATATGGTCATTTATCCATTCAGTATTCACTGGGTTACTACTATGGGCCAGGCAGCATGGTAGGTATCACAAACAATGGTTTGTAATGAATATACGGTATTTTGCTCAGTCAACCGTAATGGGCTTAGGCAGAATTGGAGGAGAGAGACATTTCTTGAAGTTTGGAAATTAAATAGATCAGCGTAATAGTGAATAGGAACATAATCAGCTGAAACTGTAGAAATACGGTTAATGAAGTTTTGGTACTGTGCAAATAAAAGATGACCCTAAATCCTTTGACATTCCTCTCATTGAGAGGTGGGGTATATTTCCCTTCTTGGATTTGGGCTGTGACTGCTTTAACCAGTAGAGTATGGCAGAAGGGACTCTGTGCAGTTTTCAGGCCTAAGTTTGTAAAAAGACTGGCAGCTTCTGCCTTTTTCTTGGAGCCCTGAGCTTCCAGGTAAGACATTTGACTATCCTGCTAGAGTGCCCTGAGACCACATGGAGAAGGAAAGGAGTGCTGTTGAGCCCAGCCAGCCTTTTATCTGTCCTTGCTAAGAAGCCAAGCTTGGGAATAAAGCCAGATAAACCATTAGATGAATACCACCCTGTAACCCCAATAATGCCACATCAAGCAGAAGAATCACCCAGCTAAGCCCTGACCAAGTTCCCAACCTGCAAAATTGTGAGATATAAAATCGTTGTTGTTTTAAGCCACTAAATTTGGGAGCAGTTTGTTATGAAGCAATAGATAACTCTGCACTTTAAACCATTGCTGACAGAGATGGAAAATGCTCCAACCTGAGTAGGGAGCAGTCAGACAGGTGGTATGAGAATGAGGAGCGGAACCAAGACAGCACAGAAGAGGAGCAGAATAGAACACAGGCCACTCCTGAGTTAGGGTTTCACCAAAAGCTCAGGAAGGAGACATGAGGAGTCAACACCAGAATTGCACTATTGTTATATCTGAGTCTCAAAATGGTTAAGAGGACAGGATCTGCAGTCAGGCCAACCTAGGGTATGGCCTAGTGTCACTATTGCTATTGTATCTTTAGAAGAGATACTCAACTTGCTAAGATCCAACTTACTCCAGTGGATATAGCAGTACCTGCCTGTTGTAAAGATGGGGTGACATAATCCACATAGAAATGCCTTATCACAGCACCTGGCTACGCAGGGTCTGGGTCTATTTGTCCTTAAATTTATTCCTCATCTTTCCCATGCCTTGCTCTGCACACTGAATTTCCTGGGTTTTTGTGTTGTCCGACTTCCAGTTGGGTTGAGCCAGTGGGAAGCAATGGCAGGGGACTGGAGAGCCAAGGAAGCCTAGCTATTTTACCCCAACCTCATCTAGCCTTTTACTGTTCATTTTCTATTTGTGTGGCTGTGTTTGAGTTTCATTTATACATCATTAACCTTTTTTTCTAAGGTTATAGTCCTTTTCCTGTCCTAGCTTTTTGCAGGATGGTCTCCAATTCAACTCCCCTCCCTCTGTGGGCCCAAGGCTTTGTCTCTAGTCTTCTCCTTCCCATAACTGCCCTCCCCCCTGAGTTTCTAGCCCTGTGATCTGTAGGTGGGTGTCAGGTGCAGCAGGGCTTGGTCACCTCCCTGGACTTCTGTATGCACTCTAGTCATGACCTCACAAGAATCCCCTTACTTTTTGGTAGGCCTATCTATTCATAAGAGACTAACTTTTATATTTTATCTTGCATTTTCAACATTGTGTAGCAGTAGGTTTCTTATCCACCATGTTACCAGAAATGTCAAAACTCTATTTAAAGTTAAGTATTTAGAAAACTCTACCATATTTATTCTAGGTGCTTGGTCATTTTTGATGAATTCCTTCTTTATTTTTAAAAGTTCCTGCTATGCTTTAAATGTTTGTGTCCCCCCAGAATTCCTATGTTGAAACTTAATCACCAGTGTGGGGTCTTTGTGAGGTGATTAAGACATGAAGGTTAGTGCCCTTATAAAAGAGACCCCAGGGAGCTCACTTGTCCTTTCCACTATGTGAGGGCACAGCAAGAAGGTGCCATCTGTGAGCCAGAAAGAGGGGCCTCACCAGACACCATATGTACTGGTGCCTTGATGTTAGACTCCCCAGCCTCCAGAACTGAGAGAATTAAATTTGTGTTGTTTATAAGCTACCCAATTTCTGGTATTTTGTTATAGCAGCCCAAATGGACTAAAACAATTCCAAATTAAAAAGAATGCTTTACCTATAATTAACAGGAATTACGTCAAGTGGGCAGATGTTTGCAGTCATTTTTTTCTGGTGTCCAAGGTAGCTGCTGGAATTTGGGTGACACAGTTCTTTATGTAGGACCGTGTATTGTATGCTGTGACATATCCCTCGGATTACAGGCTATTTAGCATCCTTGTTTCCCAAACACCAAATACCAGGAGCTCTTCCTAGTCATTATGTTAACCAGAAAATTCTTCACACGTTTCCAAATGCCAGTGCTCCCTGTTGAGAACCACTAGGAAGAAAAGCACCCACTGAGAATGTTCATCAGCAGGACCTTTGCTGTTTGGATGTGCTATATATTACAGTGGCATCTGTGACAGTGAATTTTTTTTTCTTTTTTTGGTAGCTGGCCAGTACAGGCAATTAAACCCTTGACCTTGGTGTTACAAGGCTGTGCTCTAACCAACTGAGCTAACCAGCCACCCCTATGACAATTAATTTTCCGAGAGACTATTTATCAAGAATATAGGGCTGGCTGGTTAGTTCACTTGGTTATAGTGTGGTGCTGCTGACAACTCCAAGGTCAAGGGTTTGAATCCATGTACCGGCCAGCCCCCCAAAAAAGAATGAATAGTAATTTCTTATTTGTTTTTTATTTTCCTAGAGACACTAATGTTAACTGATGCCCATTGCTTATTACATGGGAGACTGGTAACTTTGAAAAGTTTTATTTATTTATTTATTTTTGAAAAGGGAATGAATGAGTTTATTTAGAGTAACTTTACAATGATACATTTAGGAAGCAATGCTTTAATTACTTCAGTCAACATACATAGAATGCAAATTATGTGACAGGCATTGTGCTAGCACAGTCCCCACTGTGATGGTGGGAATGGCGAGGGAAGACAGATACAAGATGGTCTGTACTATGATGTGTTCTGTCACAGTGGAGGGAGGGTGGGAATATGTAAACAGGGGCATCTAATTCAAGGTCCACAAACTTTTTCTGTAAAGAACCAGATAATGGATTTTTTAAGCTTTGCAGGCTATAGTCTAAAAAGTTCTAAATAAAATAAAATATAAAGTCCAGAAAAAAATATGTGCACATCAGTAGCATATGAGGGTACTCCAAAAAGTTTGTGGAAGAATAGAATTAAAAGATAATACAAACTTTTCATGAACTTTTTGAAGTATCCTAGTAAATTTGGCATCATTTTGAGAGTCCGAAATCATGTGTATTAATTCAGACAATATGACTGAAAAAACCATTGCTGAGTTTCAGATTGAGAAATGAATTTGATAAACAATGAAATTTCATTCCATAAGTACTAGCCTTGCAACCACAAGTCACTTCATCTCTCTGTGCCTTATTTTTTTCCTTTTGTGAAATAAGGAGCCATTTTTTAGTTCCTTTTTATTTTTAGAATTCTGTGATTATATGATACCGTATATTCTGTGTAACATTTTATATTTTTTTCGAGGTGATATCCTGTCAACCAGCTCACTGGATCCTTGCTAGAACCCAACACTTCTGTATGTAAAAAGAATTTTATGTTAAGTATTAACTTTGGAGACCTGAATCTTAGAAAACATAATAATCACTGTATAGGCTCAGCAGAATTTAATAATTAACTAACTTAGGAAATGCTGCTTTGGATCATGCCTTACACGATGTGTGCATCACAGGAAGAAGGGTCTTAGATAGCCACGCCTTGATCTCCATGTGCTCTCAAAGCAAACAGCACAAATGCTGTGACCTTCCAGGAGAGAGCCATGGAGCTCTAAGATGAGGCTAAGCTCCCTTGACCTTACTTTCCTGGGTGAATGTTCCTAGGGAGCCTGGCTAATCTGAAAGGCGTGTAGTATTAATAGGGCAGTAAAGAGCTTGAGACTTTGACTTTTAGTTGAATCCTGGCTTTGCCACTCAATTAGTTGTACCTACTTTATAAGGCTGTGCAAGGACGGAATACAATTAAATGAGATAATATGTGTAAAAAATGTCCACAGTTTCTGGCATGTAGTAAATGTTCGATAATTATGGCTGAATAAATTAGAATGAGAGCTGTCAAATGTATTGGATAATTTAAATTGGGTCTCAATGACAGTTACTTCATATAAAAAATCTGTGTTGTTTTACATTCTGCTTATTTTTCATGTTCAAATATGCCTTCAGACCCGGGCGGGGGGGCGGGAGGAAGACACAACAGCTACAATTCCTTGAAGTTGATACGACAAGCATACAGAAAGGACATTGCTGGGTGGGAGGGGGGAGAGGGAGGAGGGAGGGGGGTTTGGTAACGGGTCACAATAATCAACCACATTGTATATCAACAAAATAAAATTAAGGAAAAAAAAAACCCAAATATGCCTTCAGTTTCACTAATTGATTCATTGGTTTCTTAATTCAGTCATTATTTATTGAGCACCTATTATGTGTCAGGACATTGAAAACAAAGCAGCAAACAAGACAGCAAAGGACCCTGATCTTATGGACGTATATCTTAATGGGGAGAGACAGAAAATACCCTCCTGTCCAGTAAACAACCAAATAAATAAGAAAATTGGCTGGTAGTGATAAGTGTTAAGAAAAAAAAAGGAACATGGTGATGTGATAGTCTGGGAAGGAATTTTAGATCAAGGAAGGCCTCTGAAGGAGGTGACATTTAAGATGTCACTTGAATGAAAAGATGGAGGAAAGTTCTGGAGTCCAAGCAAGATATGATAGTGATTTAGATAAGGGTAGTGGTAGTTAGGATGGAAGAAGGTGAACGGGTTCAGACATGCTGTGGAGGAATATCAATAGGACTTACTGATGGATTTGGATGGGGAGGTATGAGGAACAGAGAGGAATCAGAGATGACTCCTTCAGTCTTTGGCTTGATTCGGTGGTGCCATTTACAGAAGTGGGGCAGGCTGGGGAGGAGGTGATTGTGGGTAAGAGGAATCAGGAGTCTGGTTTTTAAAAAGATTAAGTTTGAGTTGCCTATTGAACTCCATTGGAGATGTCAAGTAGACAACTGGATATATGAGGTCACAGCTAAACATTTGGGAGATTTTTTTTTTTGCCTTTAGATAATATTTAATGGAGTGGGCTGGATGAGAGCACTTAGGGAAAAGAGTGCAGTTAGAAAAGAGAAGTGGTTCTAGGAGGATTCTTAAAATTTCAGGTACCTATGACGCCTAACGAAACTTTATAGTAATAAAATATAACCCTTATAGAATTAGCTACATAGAAGTAAATTGATAGAGATTTCTTACTTTCTCACATTCTTTAGTATATGTAAATGGAGACTAAATATAAATCTGGTTGTAATACACTGGTCTTATGCTCATTTATTTGACCCGTATTTTGAGTGCCTCCTGCACATAGACACTGTGTATAAAATAAAATCAGTAGGATGGTTGTGTTGTTGGTCACATATTTACTGAGCATAGTACTAGATGATGTACATAGTATTAGATGATTACTCTGTACATAGTACTAGAAGATTTGGGCAGACACCACAAAAATGGAAAATTAATTCTCTGCCCTAAGAGAAGACAGTCTAAACTAGGGAGGGAGAACAAACCAATCAAAAGTTGCAAGGATAGAGTGTTTTCTTTCCCTTCTGCATATCTGATGTTCTTAGGCCAGTGGAGAAATCTATGTGGGCCAAATAGGTTTGGTGACGTAGGCCGCAGTCAATAACCTGTTGTGTGTTTTTTCTTCCCTTCGACTTCCGGCCAGTGGGAGGGCTTCTCTGGGTGGAGAGAAGTGTATTTCAGCCCATATCGTACTTCTAGTCAACAGACACTCCAAGCATCCCAGCATATATTTTCCCATTATCTGAGAAGAGACACAAAGAACCCATCAGCACTTTAATGGTTTATTTCTTTTCCCTATTAAATCAAACACAGTTTAACATTAATGACCACTATTTGTGTAAATGCTATACTTCCTGTATAGCTGGTGTGTGGATTGAATGCAAGCCCACTTATCAGCACAGATGGCATGGAAAGGAGGCACCCTCTCCTGGGCTAATGGTTGTATTTACTTTATTAAGACGCAGCTGAACCTCTTTGGGGATTGTTGTCAGAAAGAAGAGCCTAGCATCAATTACGCTGAAACAAAAATCATTATATTTAGCTGTCATTGTCTTGTTTTAAAATGGACATTATTAAATCACCTGAGATAAAAGCTTAGTTCATTCAACTACTTGGTGCATTTTCTGAGAAGTCATCCTGGCAGACCCATGATGATGTAATTCTGCTTGAAAAGAAATTCTCAGTAGGGTCCATGGTGAAGTCTTTTTGTGGTCAATGTGGCCAACTGGTAATGGAAATACTCAGAGGTTTTTTGAAGGGGGAGGTGTCAAAATAATTTATGCTTTATGATGTGGTCTCCAAAATACTGGGTCATATTCTTAAACGGGTTCGAACTTTTTTCGTTGTTGTTCGTCTAAAAACATCTTGGCCCTCTTCTTCCTTGGTACAGCTTAATTCTGTCACTTTGCTTGAACAGGAGTGGAAGGCTAGCTACTAAATTGTCCACCGCAAAATGTTGTCTGTCCCTTTTATGTCTGCAATCGGAAGTGGATGGATTTCTTTTCAGTCAATGATATATAATGGCAAACACAAACACAGAAAGAGTGACTTATAATGACAGCACAGTAGATACTCAGCAGAGAATTTAGCTATTGGATTTTGCCATTCACAATACTTAAGTTCCATTGTCACTTAGTACTTGATAGAGTCTAAATGGCATCCATTTACTAGTTTCTTTCAGTCACTGCATTTGTTTATGTCACCAGAATGTCACTACCTGGACCGCATTATCTTTTACTTGGTATTGGGTTAGTACCAGAAATGTCATTTGAAGAATATTTTAGTATCTTATGCAAAATAACACAAGAAAGTCATAGTTTATTAACTTACCTGATGTTCCTTATATAAATAATTACATGATAAATCCCTGCTTGAAACCAGTGCCAGAGAAATATTAGTCCCTTTAAATTACTCAGTATATTTTCTTTCTTTGAGTTGAGAATTATACAATGGAAATGTTTTTCTCTTTTCTCCGTGAATGCCAGTTAACTAAAAACTTATTTTAGCATGTCCTAATAACTTTAGGTGTCCTAATATTTTAAATTCTTAATTAGTTTCTTATCCATCTTTTTTTATTTATGGAAGCTGGCTGGTATTGGGATCCGAACACTTGCCTTGGTGTTATCAGCACCGTGCACTGACCATTATCTATCTTTTAAATGTGTGCAGTATGGTTTTAGAACTACTACAATTCTTCTGACGAAAAATAGGAGAGCTCAAAGAAGCTTTCCCTGAAGACTCAGTCAAACTCAGCTCTCACACCTAGACCAAGGGTTCAGATCCCCTTACTGGCCAGCCACCAAGAAAAAAAAATCAGCTCCTCTTCCCCAGTCCCCTGACCAGCTTTTTAAATCAAAGTGGCCTTCCTTCACTGCACTTATAACAGTTTGTAATTATTACGTTTTATTTGTTTCCTTGTTCATGTTTATTCCTCCACTGGAATCCAAGCTCCATAAAGACAGAGACCACATCTCTCTTTCAGTATGTTATTCCTACCTGGTCCTAACATGTAATAAATGCTCATAAAAACCTGTTGCTGTCAAATTATGAATAAATTGTAATAATCCTAGTATTATTGGTCACTGAAGTCTTATAATACTTCAAACTTCTAGAGATGTTGGAGTATTAAGTTAGTATATGATAATCTGCATAATAATCTATTTGGCTCTTTAAAAGGGTGTGCAACTTAGGCTTTTGTAAATAGTCTCAGGATTTTGGCAGTAAGCAGCAATCCATCTAAGATGAAAACAAGATATCAGAGAATTGGAGGAATCATTAGAATTCATAACTTAGTAAAATAACAATTAGTGCAGATGATGCAGATCTGGCTGGTCCGGGGATCCAAACTCACGACCTTGGCATTACAAGGCTGCACTTTACCCACCTGAGCTAACCAGCCAGCCCTATGCAGATAATTTTATCTACAGCATAATACCTTTATCAAAAGTTACACAGAAAGTGGCGACAACATGGCTGCATATTCCAAGCGTATTTTTAGGATTTACAATTACAGGGATAGATGCTGGTATTTCCTTTGACAAATTCCATCTGTATCTTTTTGGAGAGGGGTGGTATGGGGAACTGAGGCCACATGGGATTCTATGCTGCATGTCAAAAAGATAGTTAAGATGAAATGGGGAATACGAATTTAGTCCCAGAAGTCTTCATTTCTTCCTGATTGTGGGTAAGTCCTTCACAGCCCTAATTTTCTCCTTTCCTCCTCTGATTCTCCCTCTCTTGTACCTTCCTTTCCTTAATTTGTCACAGCTCCTTGGTTTCCCACAGTTTCTCAGTCTTTCCTTGTCTTTCATGACCTTGACATTTTTAAGGAGTACTTGTCAGATATTTTGTAGAATGTCTCTCAATTTGGATTTGTCTGACATTTTCTCATGAATTTTGGAGAAGAATATCACAGAGGTGATACGCCCTTCTTGTCACATCATATTGGAGCACATGAATCTACATGACTTATTGCTGGTGATATTTAACCTTGATCACGTGGTTAAGGTGATATCTGCCAGGTTTCTCTACTGTAAAGTTTTTTTCTTCTATACTGTTTTAGTTATATGTGTGTGACTATTTTTTTTTTTTTAACCCAAGGTTTTAAGAGTTGTTTTATTTAGTTTCCAAGTTTATGGAATTTATGGCAGATATCGTTTTGTTAAAATTTTGAATTTTAGTGTATAATGGTAAAGTACATAATTTGTATGTTATTGATTTTTAAAAATTTTATTAAAGTTACTTTTTGACCTAATTCATGATATATTTTTGTGAATGTTTCAAGCGTCCTTGGAAAGGATCTGTTTTTCTCCATGGCTTTTAATTTCCACGTCTATGAAACAGGAAGAACCAAAAATATTGAACTACTTTGACATATTTATTTATATATTGGTGGCTGGCAAACTCGTGACCTTGGTGTTACAACACCACACTCTAAACAACTGAGCTAACCGGCCAGCCCTGATTTATTTTTTGAAGGTTGCAAAACCAAAGGCCAATTAGAAAGACAGAAAACTGCATTTGTTCTTTTTGACTCTTTCTTTTGCAAACTCACAAAGGGTATATCTTGACAAAAGTAAACATAACACAGGAGAGAGTGAAAGGAAAATATCTGTCCTTCCTGAAAATGGATTTGTTACCACTGGGTAACAGGTGCTTAATCTTCTGTGGGCTCACAGTTCCAGCCTACAGAGAGGGACTGGCCAGAGTGGGGGAGTAACCACCTGTGGGAGGGATTCTCATCTGTGTTTGGTTCCTTAGAGGCCTGCTGGCCTTAGATATTTATGTAAGTGAAGCTAAACCTTTGTGTGCTGCTCAGAATTATCACTGTATGCTAAGGCAGGGTAGTAGTCCTCCAGCAGGCTGGCTGATGGCAGTTGAGAGCCAGCCTAGTTGCTTAGGAGGCAGCAGGAACACTCATCCACATTTGCCACAGAAAGAGGAACATGACCGTCAAGAGCTTTGTCTTATGGATTTAAATCAGATCCTTAATGGCCAGCCCCTGAGATTGTTTACTATAAGGATGTCATGCCCCTCGGCTATTGAACTAACTCTTTTCCTGCTGTCTCTTGCCTTCTTTTCTTCTCTTCTGTGATCCCTCATGGAACTTACTGTTGGCTCCTCACCTCCTCCTGGACATCGTCATCAACGTTCATCTTCTAGTTCCCAGGAGATCTCAAGCCTTTCCAAATATGATGAATCATCAAGACGTGACTTAAACTTTATGTGGGTGTTTATTATGCTATTTGTTTCAACTTTTCTATATGTTTGAAAATTGTCAAGGTTTACAGTTGGGAAAAATACACTTTTTTTTCCTCTCCAAAAAGCTAGTAATCCTCAGCTAATGGCAATGCTGCAAGAGGTCTGCACTTTATCTGGAGGAAGACAGACAATATTGCTAACATTTGTCCACAGACAGAAAGGAAGTCTTGCCAAGGAAAGGACAACAATTCTAAAGCAAAAAAGGAAGAGGAAGAGAGTAAAAAGAGTGCCTGGAACTCAAGAGTTGCAAGGATAGGAGGTGGCAATGGGATGGATTGCCAGTAATACCTTGGTTGTCATTAGAACAAATGACTTTTCACTACACAGGGCTGTGTGGTGTACTGGAAAGAGCATGAAATCAGAAGGACCTGTTTAGAATTCAGGTTTTGCTCTATATTAGCTGTGAGATTTTGGCAAAGACAGTTGACCACTCTGATCCCACAGTCTTCACATATGCCAAGTGCTAATAATAATAATAATGCTTGCCACATATGTGAAAATACTGTCACCAATGGTATAGTAAAATGTTACACTGGTATAATAACACTGTAAATGGATATAATTATTAGAAAGTTTTGAGGAGCAAGGTTTAGAATTGCTGTCCATTGATTTGCTTACAAAGATATTTTCATTTCCACCAGAGGTGTTTGTTGTGAAAACCTTTGTAGAAATAATGGTATTTGAAGAGTTTTTTTATTTCTGTTTTTTTTTAGCAGGCATATGACTTTCTGCGTATATCATCCAATTGATTTAAAAATAAGTCAACACATATTTATTGATCGACTGCCTCATTTCATAAATGAATTTGAGGAAGGAGACTCAATTTGACATTCTTGTATTTCTCCATATTTGGGTCACACATTTTGTCTTGCTTTTCAAATAAAAAATGTGGTAGACACAGTAGATTGGCCCTCATATCAGCCCCTCCCTCTTTGTAGAATGCTATACCTTTCTGTGTTTCAAAAGCTGGAGTTCTCCAAATTACACACCCCAGTCACCCTTGCTGCTAATGTTCTGCATGTAAAATTGGTCTCACCAATTGCACGCAGCAGAGTAATATTTGCAGGTGCTGTTTTGATGCTGCTGGCAAATACAGCCATGGAGATTGCGGTTTTTCTGTGTTGAGAGGCGGTTAGGCTGTGGATTGGCTTCCAGACTCCATTTTTCCGATCGTGGGCAGGAGCCAGTATGGTAAAGTTGTCTAGGGAGTCATCCTTTGATGTTCAGCCCTTCTCCAGCCTTTCCATCAATTTTGAATGTCCCCAATTCCCCATGACAAATCCCTTTCTGTCTAGAGTAGCTAGCTGACTGCTGCAACAGAATGCTGACTTATAAACTTTGCGTGTAGGAACCATGTTGATGTAGAGAAATGACCTTGCATTTTAGTGGAGGGAAGCAGATGATAAGCAAATGGATAAGTAAAATTTTCAGTAGATCGTGATACGTGCTATAGATAAAAATAAAAGCTAGTAAAGGAGATGGGGAGTGCAGGAAATGAACGCGGGAGTGTTGTCGTTTTAAATCAATTACTCCTCTGCTTAGAGAACCCCCTAAGTGATGCTACTATTTTCCATCTCCAGGAGGTTGTATTGTTTTCCCACAGCAAACATGGCAGAAAAAGCTTCAATCTGACCCTTGGGTCCCTAAAAAAGATGGCTACAGAACTTCCTGTGCTTGCCCTCAACAAAAATGGCGACGATACTTCCTGTTTAGGGCTTTTGCCTGTAACAAAGATGGTGCTTATGGTACAGGTTCCCTAAGTCCGGATTCCGGTTGCTTTTTTTTTTTTTTTAAAGATACGTGGTTGCAGACGTAAGTAACAGGAATCCATCTTTTCTCCAAAGCTCCGCGCTATTTCGCCTGCGACTCGGACCCTGCGTGGCTCTCCCGCCCCCTAACTTGCCCGCCGGCTTTCCGAGCTGGGCCAGGGTTGGGGCGGCCGTGGGGGTGGCGGTGCCTGGGGCCCGCCTTCCCCTTGGTCCGCTCTGAAGATCATTCCCAGCACCCGCTCTTTCGCTGATCAACTTGTCCCGAAAATCTCTTCCTGTTTGTGATATAATAAGAGTTTCAGCTTGCAAGGCAGGGAATTTTTACAAATTTCCAAATGGGCGCTCGCAGCTAAGCGTGCACTCCCTCGCCCTCACCTGCCACCTCCCGGACTCCTCAGAGGGCTGCGAGGAGAGATCGGGGGATCGGGTGTCGCCCGGCCGTGGTTGTATTGCCTGTGGGTGTCTGAAGCCCCCTCTGCCACCCCTCCACCTGCTCCTCCCCGCCACTCGACCCTCATTGCCTCCACACAGCCGCCCCGCTGCTCACTGGTGTAGTGGTCACGGGCCTGCACCCTCAAATCTTGCGTGGCTACTGACCAGTGCTGGAGTGTGGGTATTTTCTTTTTTTTTTTAAAGAAAACAAATCCCATCACATGTCCCATGCATGTGTGGCCAGGGCCGTGTTGCAATGGAGATTCTGAATTCTTGGAAGGAGTGGAGTCTATGACTGTATTTCAGGTTTATTGTAGACTGGAGACAAACAAAAAATATTTTTCTTGAAAGTGATGGTGGAGAGGCCTTTTCTCTTAATGAAAAAGATCCTTTAACTCATTGGTACCTGCTGGTTTCTGTCGCCTACTCCCATTGCTGAGCAGGTTCTGTAAATGCCCATGGTCAAAAAGGCACTCGGCTCCATGTTGACAGTTTCTGTGGTGACCATGATGGGGTGGCTCTGATGAAGAAATGGTTAAAATAAAACCAGCATTTCTTCTCTAGCATGTTAAAATTAAATGCTATTGTGTGTGTAATCCTCAGATAAAAATTAATTAATTATTATTTTTTTTTTTGGTGGCTGGCAGGTGTGGGGGCCCAAAGTTTACTTTTTAAGCAGGGTCTCTGACCCACTTTTTTTCTAACCCACTTTCCCCTCTCCCATCTCTTTATTGAACAAGGAATTGAGCTAGGACCCCACTGTGTGAAAAGCAAAAACAGGAAAGATGATTCATCTTTAGCTTTGTTCATTATGTTTGGAAACATTCGAAATTAACTTGGCTTGGCTTAACCACGATGTATTAAACACCATGGTTTGGCACTCGGCTAATATTTGAAGATGGGCCTGGCCTTAAGGAGCTTACATTGCAGCCATGCCATCTTTAGGGGCGCATCAGCATTCCTGCAATCTGAGCTATGATTTTGTCTCTTTCCAGAGAGAAATGGAGGCCAGAGACAAACAAGTGCTCCGCTCACTTCGCCTGGAGCTGGGTGCAGAGGTGTTGGTGGAGGGACTGGTTCTTCAGTACCTTTACCAGGAAGGAATCTTGACCGAAAACCATGTTCAAGAAATCAAAGCTCAAGCGACAGGCCTCCGGAAAACAATGCTGCTGCTGGATATCCTACCTTCCAGGGGTCCTAAAGCATTCGATACATTCCTAGATTCTCTGCAGGAATTTCCCTGGGTACGGGAGAAGCTGGAGAAGGCCAGGGAAGAAGCCATAACTGAGCTGCCTACAGGTAGGCCTTAAAAAGATCACTTCAAACCAGTTCCAAACTTGTTGGAACTTTGCCCTTTGGATTTGAAGTTGGGGATTTCGGCAGGGGTCAGTGGTTGATGAAAGTGAGTAAGGAGTTAGGGCTGAAGAGACATTGCATTGGAGGGACAGGATAAGGAGTGGGCATGAGGAAGTGCAGGGAAGGAAGGAAGGATGAACCATGACTGAGAGGTTGGGGAGGGAGCTCAGAGAGTACATTTAGACATGTTTCCAGGGAAACTTGGCATGTTACTTGGGAGGCATGTTCTCATGAGAGAGCCAGGCCATAGCTCAGCCCTTGGCATCAGGAGCCATTTGGAAAGTGCAGATGGGAAAGCAGGCATTGGGCCTACTGATAACCGATTTTGTGGGGTGCCAGCACTGCCAGCTGGAAAAGGTCAGATCTGTGAAGGAGCAGACAGTCTCTAAGAAGTCATGCCCTGCACCTGTTTCCCTGGGCTGTCCTACATGGCTAAAGGGGATTATTTTGAAGGCTGACTTAGTTTGTTATTAATGTTTATTGGTTGTTTTATATTTTTTTAAAGGTTGCTGGTTTTAAGTGTCCTTTTTAGTTTGGCTTTGTTCAGACACCTGGAGTATTTTTTTTTTTTTTTTTGTCGTTTTTTCGTGACCGGCACTCAGCCAGTGAGTACACCGGTCCGTCCTATATAGGATCCGAACCCGCGGCGGGAGCATCGCCGCGCTCCCAGCGCAGCACTCTACCAAGAGCGCCACGGGCTCGGCCCGACACCTGGAGTATTTAATTTTGTACGGACAGTTGTTTGGGGAGCGTCTTGTTTAGGACGAATGTTTAGGAGAATTGGAAGCTTCAGAAAAGAGAAAATAGTTCCAGTGTTATTAGCCTGGTTTGTAGCAGGAAGAGGAGGTGATAGGAAACGCTTGTTCCCTCTTAAAACCTCCTATGACTTCTGCTTTTTACAAAGATTGAGGATCAGAGAACTGAACTGGCAAAAATAAAAAATTTAAGAAAAAAGATAATTGAAAGTTGACTTGCAAATTTTTAACAAAATTAGGAAATCAACATTTAAAACTACTCCAGGTCAGTGGTCCCCAGACCTTGTTGTTGCTGTTTTTTAAATACATGTATAACTGGTTTAAAAAAAACCTCGAAAAACAAATACCAATAATAAAAGACCACTTTTATTATTTTTGCCCCATGAACCTCATATTTTAAATGATTTTTCAGACCACATGTATTAAGTAATCATGATTAATTCTTCTATTTTTATTAATGACATGTCTGAATATCTGATCAGCATGAGATAGCCAGTTAATTTAGGAAGGCCTAGTAAAATCCCAATGGAAAAGCAAGAATATTTTCGTTCCAGGTAAATTATAGGTAAACGTATGTTTTATGCTTTTTGAAATATTGAAAATGGCTGGCCTTTGGGGACCACTGGAATTCTCAGCTTGTATTGGCCTTACAAAATTAAATACTCCACATGTCTGAACAAAGCCAAAAAAAGGGTCTCAGACGTTTCTATCACTTCACATCTCTGTTATCTTCTAGATCACAGAGACTTGGGGAGATGTTAAAACATTATTGGTGTTTTCTTGGTATTTGACTTAGAGGTTCCTCCTGGCAACAACATAGTTGAAATTAACAAAAAGACAAACTGAAAGCCTGTCACTATCAAAATATTTAATTTTATGATTATTTTGGGTGATGTAAATAGTACTGTTGTATGTCTTTCATAGAGGTGTGACCCTGTTTTCATTTCTTCCGATACATTCAGAGAGCAAGAAAGAATTAAGATGGTTTTTTACCAAATGATGAAAGTTACAGAGCACTGAGGGGAAAAATAGTTTTTTGAAAAGCAAGCAGAATGAAGATGGCCATAGTGGGAAAAAATTGAGCATATCTGTGGAGAAGTTTAGAAAAATAAGGTTTTTCCCAAGATTTGTTAATTCTGTAGAAGTGATCAAATGGAAAGATAGGTTGGCTCCGGAACAAATTAAATACTCTTAATTGTTTTACTTTTATTGAGTAACACTGCTCCTGAAAAAGACATTCTGAAGCGGGGGTTTGATTTACGTACGTCTCTGTATACCTTCCACAATGACAATCACATAAACTCATTTTAAATAGTTTTCTTTCTTAAATATTGGCTATTTTAAATACTATTACAAAAAATAGGTAAGGTATGGAGAATAATGGTTCAGTGAACACCCGTCTTCCCATCACACTCAGTTTAAAAAAGGTAATATTACCATTGCCTTTGAGAACTCCTGGGTCCTCTTCCCCAATCCCATCTAATTCCCACTTCCCACTCACTGATAACCCCCTGAATTTGGAATTCATCATTCATTTGCTTCTTCACTTTGCAGTTTTCCATCTCATAAAAAAAAAAAAATCACATTTAAAATCCATGTTACTGAAAATCCAGAATACCATAAATTCTAGTGATATGTATATATACACACACACATATATTTTATGTGTGTGGGAGGGAAGGGTTGGAAGAAATGATACTTTAAAAAGTTGACTGTTAACAGCCTTCTCTTATTTGGGACCTTAAAATATTTTTAAGTGTTTAAAGTAATTAATTTGATGGCAATATTTTTGTTCTAAAATGAAATTGAGGTTTAATGAATTGGAAACCTAGGTTTTATGTTTTTTTCAAAAATCCTGGGACAAGTATCAGAGTTGAAATGCATTCCAATTTAATGTCCCGTTAAAAATCAAACAAACCCAGAGGCCTGTTTGCTAGGACCCAGTGCTTCCCCAGTGTGGTATTAGAGTAATTTTAATAAGCTTTAAGATAGGCCACTTACATTTTTACAAAGGCGTCCCTGAGTTTTGAGAAACTGGACTGCAGGAAAATGTGGTGCTTATATATGTATGTGTATCCATTGACCTCTTCTTACCTTTTACTCATTTGGTTGTAGTTATTAATTAGTTTGCATGGATTTGGTGGAGGCCTTGAGAACAAATGGGAAGGAACGGCCTTTTCTTTAGCCAAGAGGTTGATCTTGCTCCAAGAATGAACTGATTTTATTTCATTAAAATTTTCTTGTTTTGGTCTGCTCAGGGATTCTTGGTTTCCCCTTTATTTGCTTGTTTAATTTTTGTGTTTCACTTGTAAATTTTGAGCTGCCTCAGAGGCTTTATCTGGGTGATTGATCCTAGTACGTTGCTTTTTATTTATGTGCTGGCTGTCAGTTTTCAGAGAAGAATCGAGTGGTGTCTTGTTCTTCACTCTTCTAAACGCCACCCCCACCAGCTCCCAAAACACACAAAAATACCCTAAACCTTTTGATTCTCTCAGAATCTTCCTAGGCAACTGGTCTCCCAATCTCTGTTTAAAAAAAAAAAAAAAAGTCCAAGATATTATGGATTGGTTTTATGTTTTTCTCACCCTATAAGGACTCTTGTCTTTTAGAAGAGGAATTCTGGTGATAAAATGACTTAATCCACCTTGGCACCGTGGAAGGAACACTTCATGGTACGTCCCTTTCTGGCCAAAGTCATGTAGTAGACATTAGATCAGCTAGAAATCCTCTCTGGGCTCTTGTCAGGTCATTTAGGAGATGAGGACAGTGCTGTATCTGTGACTACTCATGGGCCCTATCTGTGCTGACAAGCTCACTCCAGTGCCTGAACTAATCTGGATCTGGAAAGGAGGTTTTTCGGCAGCCCCTGCCTCCCCATCTGGTGGGACTTAGCTTAAGTCATGGTGGGAGTGACTCCTGAGCTGCAGGACTCCCTGTTCCCCGTGTTGGCCCTGGCTGTGGGACTGGGCCTCTGTCGTGATTCTCACTTAACAGTCTTCCTGGTAACCCTGCCTTTTACCCCAGTCTTCCTTTAGGCTCGGGAGTTTATGTGCTTTTTTGTTTTTCTCTCCTCCCTTGGCTAGATTCCTGCTTTATGTTTTCTTAGCCACTGGTGAGAGCAAAAAGCAGATCTCTGGGAACACAGCTCAGCATCTCCTGCATTAGCGTGGGATACCTCATCTCTTGAGGCTGTTGGGGTGGCTGTCTGAGGCTGGCACTTGCTTTAACCCTGCTTGAACTTGACCTGGGCCTCCCCGTGGACCCTATGGCCTGGGCTCCCTGGCTGCCCTTGCTGGCACAGTACACAGGGCTGGCTGATCAGTTGCAGGGCTCAGCCTGTCCCATGTGGAGCTGGCTTTGAGTGACCATGCAGAGCCACATTGGCCACTCTCCTGAGATACACTCTGGCTCTGAGATGTAGATAGTACTTGGAGGCATGAAGATACTGAACTCTAATGGCAGAGATTTCCGATACTGTAATAGGTTTATTAGAGAGATTTCTAGCTTGGGATTCTGTTCATAGGATGCTCCAATCATGCCATGTAATTTATCCTGCTCTGCATATGGTAAGTTCAGTGTTGATCTCAGTTCATCCAGCTAGTGGTGTTATTTCCACAGCTTCCACTGTGGTGAGTAGTGTCTGCCTGTGACATCCTGTGTACTAGAGAGAGAGCAGTGGGTCACCATCCACAGCAAGACCTTCTCTCTGGGAAGGGGCGAGGCTACAGAGAGCCCAGGTTTCTGTGGGTCCCCCGCATGATTATCATACACTTCCTGAGGACCAACTAAATGCCAGACTTTGGGTATATAAAGACATGTGAAGGATCTCAGGTCAGCTGAGGGCATTCATTCAACAGATATTTACTGAGGATGGACCATGTGCTAGACATTAGGTGCTGGTAATATAACGGGAAACAGAACAAAGCCCCTGCTGTCATGGAGCTCCCTGTATTCTAGTGGGGCAGGGGCGAAGGGTGGGGACAGTCATAGGTACATGAATAAGTAACATAACTGGTGGTGACAAGTGCTATGAAGAAAAATAGCCTGTTGGGGGTGAGGGTAGTCGGGGAAGGCCTCTCTGAGGAGGGGACATGAGCAGAGACCTGACTTCTGTGACAGAGTAGATACATGAGGAAAAGTGTTTCAGATGGAGGGGACTGCAAGTACACAGGAACTCAGGTGGGAGCCACAGGTGACAGTGTGGCCAGGTACAACACCTTCCTCACAGAGAGATGGATCATGTCTTACATCAGCACTGATGCAGATGCTGCTGTTTGTTGTCAACATTCCCAAATGTGAGATGCATGGTTCTTAAGATGATTTTAGATGATATGTGGACGTGGAATTAAATAATACTGAATCACATGATGAGAAAGTTATTTCTTTTTTATTTCTGTTTTAGTCCTGATAAGAACGATAAGCCTTCATGCTTAAAGCCTTATGTGAGCAACAGTATTTAGTTAGAATTTAGTTGTATTGGTTTTTTCCAGTATCAGTTTAACGGTTTCCTCCAATTTATGGCAAGTGTATTAGTCTGTTTTCTCGCTTATAACAGAATACCTGAACCTGGGTAAATTATAAACAAATGAAATTTATTTCTTACAGTTATGGAGGCTGCAAAGTCCATGGTCCAGGGCGTGCATCTGGTGAGGGCCTTCTTCTGGTTGGGAACTCTCTGCAGGGTCCCATGGCAACCAGGGCATCACAGGGCAAGAAAATGGCATGAGCAAGAGAGAGCTAACTTTCTCACTCTCTGTCCTTATAAAGCCACCAGAACTGTGCCCATGATAGCTCATTACTCCATGAATGACTGTGTTACATTAGCAGTGTTTAAAATCTAGAAAATTTATAAATTTAGCAATTCTACCAAAAATTTTTTTAGCGGGGGCAGCTGGCCGTTATGAGAATCCAAACCCTTGACCTTGGTGTTACAACACTGCACTCTTAACTGTTCACAATGAATGATTAACCCATTCACAATGGCACTGTCCTCAAGATCCAATCACCTCTCAAAGACCCCACCTTTCAAATACCGCAATTGGATTTCCCACCCTCTTTACACTGTTACCACGGAGATTTCCAGTACATGAACTTTTGGGGGACGCATTTGACTCAATAGAAGCAAGTGACACTGTTTTCTATTTATGAAGTTCCTTTTAAAAATACATTACTTTTGGCTGGCCAGTTAGCTCAGTTGGTTAGAGTGTAGCCTTGTAACACCAAGGTCAAGGGTTCAGATCCCCAAACTGGCCAGCCGCCAAGAAAACAAACAAACAAAAAAACCGTTACTTTTATTTAAGCAAAAATGAGTCAACTTAAAGAAAATACTAAAAACATAACAGTGTGGGGATGTGGCAAGAAGTATGAAGGTGCTTTTCATGTATTTCCTCACTTGGAAAGCGAGGCAGGGAGTCGGGGAGGAGTCTGTCTGGCTGGCGTTAGTTAAGAAGGCAGCTCCAGTTCTAGTTCAGACAGAAGATAGTGCTGTGTTCCAGATGCTTTACAGTTTTGCTCATTCAGTTTATGCCCAGTGACAGGAATTGGTTAAATTTATTAGTTGTGGGCTGGCCAGTTAGCTCAGTTGGTTAGAATGTGGTGTTATAACACCAAGGTCAATGGTTTGGATCCCCGTACCAGCTAGCCACTCTCCCCAGCCCCCCCAAAATTTATTAGTAGAATTACTCCATTTATGTTTTGTAAATTTTAAACACATTTATCTGCTAATGTAACACAGTCAGTAAGATGGAGCCTTGTCCTGGCATTATGGAATTTTAGAGCTGGAAGGACTCACAGATCATCTAATTTTTCTCTGAGAAAACGGAGGCCTAGGGAGATTAAGTTGTTCATGATCACACAGCTAGTTAATGTAATTTATTGCCGGGACTGGAATCCAGGCCTCCCAGCTCTTGATTTAGGACTTTTTCTGCTGTGCAATCTTGGCTCCCCACTGGGTTTGAAATGGAATTGTATTACGCTGTATTGTTAATAATTGAAAAAGGCTCTCTTTTTTTATTATACTAATGCACTTTTTTTTTCATTTTAAGAGAAAAATTTTCAAGGGCTTTTAAAGGTATAGTAAGATGAGATTTTACTAAAATATTTTAGTTTTGTTAATGCTGATTTTAATCATTTAAAAGGAAATTGTGATAGTTCAGTACTACGTTTTATCAGATCCCCCCCCCCCCCCGTTCTACAAGGCTGACATAAAGGAAAAGCGGAAGACTTTTATTGAGTATTTATGGGACTGATGAAATAATGCATCTGTTGGCAGCTAATTGCAGTTCTTTCTAGGAATAGCAAACCATGTGACAGGTCTTGCCCCAGCAGAGATGCCTCCATTTCACTTTAAAAAATGGATTTAATGTTCTTTTTGCTTGGAAATTCTGACTGTGACTTTTTTTTCTCCTGTGGATGTATTGACCATTTGGCTATATCAGTCACCCTTCACGGTTGATTTAGCTCAGTGTTTCTCAACTCTGGCTGCACATTGGAATCACCTGGGAGCTTTTAAAAAACTACTGATGCCCAGGCTCCACCCCAGGTCAGTCCACCCCAGTTACAAAAATCTCAGGAGGTGGGATCTGGGCGATGGTATTAAAGATGCACATGCACACACATGTGCATACAAGTCAGCACAAGCACAGGTGCATGTGCACATGCCTTGCTGGGTTATTTTAAGGTGCAGCCAGGGTTGAGAACCTTGAGATCTGACCAGCTGGTTAATTAGGTGCATGGATCCTTTCTCACTTATTAAGTATGGGCTGGACTCTCAAAGGGGTGAACTTGTGTGAAGAGTTGCTCTGGATTTCAGGTGAGAGGAGGTGGAAGGAAGATAGGGATGGAGATGTAGAAGGATATTAGTTCACAAAGGTTTTGATTCCTTGAATTTCTTGAACATTGTTGCTCAAGAATGTTCTAGAATCTCAGACCCCATACAGGTGTGACTCTACTACCAACATTAAAATCAATTAGAGTTCTATGGGGATATATAGGATAGATGCACATAAGAACAAAATTGGAGGGTTCTGAATAAGCTGGTAAATTTGATTTGGGGGAATTATTTTCATTGCTTGTTCCTATTGTTTGGCAATTACAAATCACTAACAATACTTTGTGCTCTGTAGATCAAGCTGTGTCCAAATGGACATAGGACCTGCCAGTGAAGAATGAGTTGTACGCTGCTCTCAGATACATGTGAGCCGAAGATGGTGTGGGGATAGTGGAGCACAGAGACAAATGACCAGTGGGAAGAGTGGCACTGGCTTAGTTTGTCATTCTGTGGGATGGCCAGACAGGCTATCTGTCTGCCTGCCCATGGCTTTTGTTTGTAATTAAAAATGAATTTTAGTCTTTTTTATACCTGACAAAGAACCTCAGATAATGTCAGTCAAATAATAATCATAATATTTACTGGGGGCTTACTGTGTGCAGACACTGTTCTAAGTTGTTTGCTTTTATTAATTCATTTAATCCTGACAATAACTTGAAGAGGCTGGTGGTATTACCCTCATTGCACAGATGAGAAAATGTAGGCATAGAGATGTTGAATACTTGCTCAAGGTTATACAAGGCAGTCGAGCCAAATTTGGAATCCAGGCATTTTGACTTCAAAACCTAATTCATGTCCTATAAAAACACCTTCTCAAAATTCCCTTTTCTCTCCTCCCTAATTCTGCTAACCTGTGGCTGCTCCAGACCCCATCATTACTAGTGTTCATTTTTCTCCCATCCCCTCTTGCAGTCTCTCCCAGACATACAGTCTGAGGGACTTTTCTACCTTTCTCATTCCTGCCTATTGCCTGAAGACTAGTTCCTGGTTGGGGTATCTCTATTCCCTATCTCCCGTTTTATCCTTTTTTTGGTGGTGGTGGTAGCGGGGAGTTTAGGGTCTAATATAAGTCCATATGGGGGTCAAGGAACAGAACCCCTGGGTTTCTTGCATCCCAACTTGCTACCTTGAAAGTGAAAAAAAGATTAAATCTTCTTGGCAGTGATCAGGAGACAGTCGCTGTCTTGGCTCCTCTGGTGCTGGAATCAAGTCCCACTTTTGCAGCTCTTAAATCATGCTATCTAAAGCTGTCAGTTTCAATAACCAGCTTTTCTGGTGGTGCAGCTTCAGAGTTTAACCAAATGCTTAGCAAGGTAGCTTTCTCTTTTTGTGGGTATAGTTCAGACTTGTAGGCTGCCATTGTAGCTAGCTGCAGGAATGTTTGCTTAATTTTAATAGGCAGCTGTGTTTATACTTGTTCCTCGGTTTGAGCAGTAAGGAGTATATCCGAGGGTACTTCAAAAAGTTCATGGAAAAATAGAGTTAAAAGGTAATATCTTTCCACGAACTTTTTGAAGACCCCCATGGAAAGATTCGTATTATATTTTAATTCTGTTTTTCCATGAACTTTTTGAAGTACCCTTGTCTATGATTCTTTGGAGGGCGTATCCTGCAGATTAAAAAAATAATAATAATAAAAGTATCTTGTGCTTTTCCAAACAATAAATTTTAATTGAAAAGGAAATGTAACTTTAGAAGTTGAAGGCAGGTTTTAATCCTAGGCTTTATTTTGTTAATGTTATAAAAGAAACCTTAACTCCTTGTGAGAAGTGCCAAGTTGACAATTCCTGGAAATGTTCATGTTCTATTTATGCTCAGCACCATAGCAGAGAGGATGGAAATGCTGTTACCAAAATAATACTGCTGAGATGTAGTAAGTGGCAAATGAGAGGCTTGTGGTTTTATTACCTAAGTGTAAGACTTTTAAAGCCTCTCTCAGTTCTATCATTTGTTGATAAAGCATATGGGGACTGAGTGGTAATGAGGAAGTTATTATGGTGAATCACAGAGCAAAGTGGAGCGCATCGTCTGGACTTGTCTTATTGCTAGAACTATAGAAGGGTGGAGCTGGAAGGAATTGTGGAGACCCCTATGAGACCCCTCCTTTACAGGAAAGGGGATGAAGGGATGTAACCACGTGCAGTAGCGTGTATATAGAACTTCATGCTAACGTCGACAAAACTAGGAATTTCTCTGAAGTTTGCTGGGTAGTTCACAACTTTGAGGGAATGGCTAAAATTCCAGGGCAGGAATGGGACAACACTGGGGGATCTCAGGCACTGGATGACCATCTCCAGTCAAGTTCCTCCACTGCACTTTCACAAAGATTCAAAGGCTGTTGGCCAAGCTCAGGTCGTAAGCCCTTTCCTTAGGACACCAGAATCACCTGGACTGGGGAAGGCAGTTCAGAAAGGGAGAGGTGAAAGCCAATGGGAGCAAGAGGTGTATACTACACCATATCACCCCCACTTCTTTTTGGATTGAACGGGTTTCATACCCACAGGCCTGGAAAGCAATGAGAGCCCTTTAAGGAAGGAGGATGTTCTATGTCTTAACACGGTAAGGCCAGGTTGAGGGCCAGTGGTGTTTGACAAAGCACACGAGAGCAGTTTTTGGAGCAGGATAGGTCTCTTCAAACCTTTTCAAAATCAATATATTGGGGGAAAAATGGATTGAGAATGATGATGTAGAGAGGAGGTTACGAAAAGAATTTGAACTAAGTACTGGTCTAAGCACTTTAGATGTATAAATTCACTTTGAGGCAGGTACTATAATTATAATTTGAATTTTATAGAGAAGGAGACTAAGTTGTTAGATAAATTGTCCAAGGTCACACAGAGCTGAGATTCGAACACTGGCAGTCTGGTTCACAGTCATGCTTCTAATCACTAGGCTATCCTATCTCTAACTCTAATACCAGTTCTTGGTTCTGAGTGGAGTCACATGTCTTAGATTAACCCCGACCTGAGCTAACTATAGCTTTATTTTCTAACACTTTCTTGCTTCAGATCTCACATGTGGCCCACATTTTTATTGTCTGTATATCAGTCTCTTTTTTAAGTTTACCAAATGAGAGAGACTTAAAAAAAAAAAAATACCAAAGAAGATAAAAGACATTTTCTAAGAAATGTGATTAGACAAAATAAAGATTTTGAATGAAATTGACAGGGAATTTTTTGTTTGTTTAGTCTTTAAATTTATCTCTTCGCTTTCAATCTCTTTTTATTATTAATCAGCCATGCAGTGGTGCTATGTGCCTTTCATATTTGTTTGAACCCTTTTGTTCCTTTATGTCCTGGTCGAGATTCATTCAAGAGGCAGAAACCACACAGTAATCTGAGCAGGGAAAATTTAATTTAATGAATTTTTAATTAGTGAAAAGTTAACCGTGGTTAACTTCTGAAGGGTTAAAAGGTGTCTCTAAGGAATACAGGAAGAGCAAATGGAAGAATCTGCTTTTTCTGTGGCTGAAGGAGAGCACAGAATACAGCCACCAAATACTTGGAAGAGGCCCTTCCTCACCCCCAAGGCTGAGATTCAGGCCTCACTGGAGGTGAAGTGACTGCCATATGAGCTGGTCTGTAAGAGCAACTCACCTGGTAGTGGAGAAACTTGGTAGAGAATGTGGTTGGACCAGAGCTGATCCTCAGAAAGCAGTCTGCTGAGTGGCAAAGAGGTTCCCTGTATAGTGAGCACCCTTGGGCCCAAAATGCTACTGGCAGTATACCTTAGGGGATAAAACATTCCAATCCAGGAAGAAACACTGCTTCCTCTGCTGTGGCCTTGCAGTGTTGCTCCAGTACCCTCTGTTAATAAAAACTAACACTGCACAAAAGAGAGAGATGTTTACAGGATCCCACCGCAGTACTACAAAGCAAGGCAAAGAAGGATGGATTTAGAGTTGAGAAGTAATACACTGATATTTGTGCACCTTATCTGTAAAATGATGATAGTACATTATTCTAAGGTTATTCTGAGTACCTGATTTAATTATTAATTTATTTAGCCAACATTTATCTACTGTTGCTGTCTACTCTGCTGAGGCTCTGAGATTATGGTCATCATATGTTTTTTTTTGTTTGTCTCCACAACTTAATCTTCTCTAAGGCAGAGACTTTTTATTTTAACCTCTGTACCTGCAAAACCTGTGTAGCATAGCGCTAGATAAATATTAATCCTTACGTGTTTATGAAATGAATGAAGGAATAACTATAAAGATGAATGCAGAGACTGAGTCATACCTTCAAAGAGCTCAAGTTATAATTGGGAAAAGGTAGAGGGAGACAAGTAAAATGTAGCCTGGTAGTCTGGTTATCTTCTGTTGTGTAATGAACTACAGTAAAACTTAGTGGCTTGAAACAACAATCATTTAGTTTACTCATGAATGTGAATTAGGACAGAGTTTGGAAGGGGACAGCTCACTTCTGCTCTACATTGTGTCAGTTGAGGAGGCCTAATTGGGGTTGGAGGATCCATTTCCAAGGTGAGTTACTCACATGTCTGATAAATTGGTGTTTCTTATTGGTCCCTCTCTACATGGGCCTTTCTGCAGGTGGCTGAGGGTTTCTTCACCAGGTGGTGGTTGGGTTTCAAGGGGCAGGAAGTGGAACCTGCCAGTCTGTTAAGGCTTGGGCCCCGATACTGGCATAGTATTACTTTTCTCGTATTCTTTTAATTTAGCTGTTCCAGAACCCAGATTCAAACAGAGGAGATATAGACCTCATATTTTCTTGGGAGGTATGTCAAATAATTTTGGGGCCTTACAGCATTTGTCAGATGTAGTGATATATCTATCTATCTATCTATATGTGAAATGGTTTATATATATGTAGTTGTTTTATATATTTGCATATATATTTATTATTTGTTATATGTATCATATATAAAATATATATTTGTTCTCATAAATGGGAATTTGGTTGGTATACACTAAAGTGCCTTGTAAATTAATAGCAAATGTTTGTAATCCAACAAAATCATCTAAAAGCGAAAATAGCTTTGTTGTTTTTTACTGAATATAAAAGCAACACAAAATTGTTGTAAAAAAAATTTTTTAGAATGTTAACAAGAAAATAGAAATCATCCATAATCTTATCATCCAAAGATAACTTCTGTTTGTGGTTCCCTTTCCCCACCCCAGTCCTAGTATCAGTCTGACACCCATGGACTCAGCCTCCAGGCTGGCCCCTATGGATATAGGCTCTAGGCTTGCCCAGCGTTAGTTCAACTCCCACATTCCCAGGCTCCAGGTCCATCCTGGAGACTAGTCCAGAGCCAGGTTGACCCACATAGTTCTAGGCTTCAGGTCTGCTCCAGTGCCAGGTTGTCACCCCTAGTCTCAGTTACCCAGCCAGCACCTGTGAACACAGGCTCCAAGCATGCCCAGTTCCAAGCCAGCCCTGTGGCCCCACACTCTAACAGACCCAGGGTTCAGGCCCATCCCAATAGATCCCAATACTGGGCCAGCCCCTATGGACCCATGCTTTAGGACCACCCCTGTGGACCCAAGTTCCAGGCTGGCCCTTGCAGACCCAGGACTCAGGCCAGCCTCATAGACCTGGCCATCAGGTCAGCATCTATGATCCCTGGCTCCAGACTGGTTGCAGTGGGCCCAAGCTCTATGGCTGCCCCATCATCAGGCCAGCCCAGGCTCCATGCTAGATCCCCTGGCCCTAGGTTCCAGTGGCCCCATGGTCCAGGCCTGCTCCAGCAGACCTAGGGTCTAGATCTACTCAAGTAGACCCTGATGCCAGGCCAGCCCCTGCAGACTGAGGCTTGAGGACCACCCCTGCAAACCTAGACTCCAGGTTATGCCCTGTGGACCCAGGACTCAGGCCTGCCCCTGTGGACTCAGGCTTCAGGCCCACCCTAGCACCAGGCCAGCCCCCATGGACTCAGGATCCAGGCTAATCCCAGTGGATCCAGTTGCCAGCCCATTCCAGGGCCTAGCTGGCCCCTACAGACTCAGTCTCAAGGTCCACCCCAGGATCAGGTTAGCCCTTGTGGACTCAGGCTTTAGGCTAGCCCCTGTGGACCTAGGCGCCACGTTATCCCCTGTGGACCCAGGACTCAGGCCTGCCCCTGCAGAGTCAGCCTTCAGGCCCACCCCAGCACCAGGTAAGCCCCCATGGACTCAGGATCCAGGCTAATCCCAGTGGATCCAGGTACCAAGCCCATTCCAGTGCCTAGCTGGCCCCTGCAGACTCGAGCTCAAGGCCCACCCAGCACTAGGTCAGCCCTTGTAGACTCAGGCTTTACACTGGCCTCTGTGGACCCAGGCTCTAGGCCCACCCCTGCAGACCTAGGAACCAGGCCACCCTGCCCAAGTATTCCAGCAGCAGGCCTGTTCAAGGACCATACCAGATGGCCTACCCAGAATCCCTTGATGGGCTGACTGGTGAAAGACTTTCCCAGACAAAGCCAGTCTACAAAGACTGGAATAAGTACTTACTTTTTCAAGTGCATAGACATCACTGCATAGGAACATCACTGCATAGACATCACAAACACCAGGAACAATCAGGGAAACATGACCCCACCATAGCAACAAAACAAAGCAGCAGTAACTGATCCTAAAGAAATAGAGATCTGTGATCTGTCTGACAAAGGATTCCAAATAATTGTTTTAAGGAAGCTCAGTGAACTTCAAGAAAATACAGAGAAATAATTCAGTGAACTAGGAAAACAACAAATAAGAAATGTAACAGAGAGATTGATATTATATATAAAAAAGTCAAACATATTCTGGAGCTAAAAAATACAATGAATAAAATGAAAAATGCAGTAGAGAGTGTTAATAGCAGAATTGATCAAGCAGAAGAAAGAGTCTATGAACTTGAAGATAGATTATTTAAAATACACAGAGGAGAAAAAAGAATGAAAAGCAACAAAGAAAACTTGTGTTTATGGGACAGCATCACAGAGCAAAAATTTGAGTTATAGGACTTAAAGAAGAAGAGGGAGACAAAGTGGCAGAAAGTTTATTTAAAGAAATATTAGTAGAAAACTTTCCAAATCTGAGGAAAGCTGTAAATATCCAGGTACAGGAAGGCTAAAAGCCTCCAGTCAGATTCAACCCAAACAAGACTATACCAAGACATATCTTGATTAAATTGTCAAAAGTCAAAGACAAAGAGGATCCTGAAAGCAGCAAGAGAGAAGAAGTGAATAACATATAAGGGAATTTCAATAAGGCTAGCAGTGGATTTCTTTTCTTTCTTTCTTTCTTTTTTTTTTTTAAAGATGACCAGTAAGGGGATCTTAACCCTTGACTTGGTGTTGTCAGCACCATGCTCTCCCAAGTGAGCCAACTGGCCATCCCTATATAGGGATCCAAACCCATGGCCTTGGTGTTATCAGCACCACACTCTCCCAAGTGAGCCATGGGCCAGCACTCTAGTAGTGGATTTCTAAGCAGAAACCTTACAGGCCAGAGAGTGGGATGATATATTCAAAATGCTGAAGGAAAAAACTGCCAAAAAAGAATACTGTATCCAGCAGAGCTGTCCTTCAGAAATGAAGAAGAGATAAAGACTTTCTCAGACCAACAAAGGCTGAGGGAGTTCATCACCACCACAACTGTCTTGCAAGAAATGCTAAAGGGAGTTCTTTAAGCTAAAAGAAAAGGATGCTAGTTAGTAACATGAAAACATATGAAAATGTAAAACTCACTGGTAAAAGTAAGTATACAGTCAAATTCAGAATGCTCTAATACTGTAACGATGGCGTGTAAATCACTTATATCTTTAGTATGAAGGTTAAAAGAGAAAACTATTAAAAATAATACAATTTATAAAGGAATACACAATATAGAAAGATATAATTGTGACATCAAAAACATAAGTTGTGGGGGGGGAGTGAAGTAAAAGTGTAGAATGTTCAATCAAAGTTCAGTTATCAGCCTAAAAGAACCTCTCATAACTGTAAAATGTTTTATGTGAGCCTCATGGTAACCCCAAAGCAAACACCTATAGTAGATATACAAGATAAAAAGTAAGGATCAAAGCATATCACTAGAGAAAACACCTAATTACAAAAGAAGACAGCAAGAGAAGACAAAAGGAACAAAGAGTCTAGAAAACAACCAGAAATCAATTAACAAAGTGGCAGTAGCATACCCTTACCTATCAATAATCACCTTGAATGTAAATAGATTAATATCTTCAATCCAAAGACATAGAGTGCCTGCATGAATTAAAAAAACAAGACCCAACTATATGCTGCCCACAGCTTGACTCACATCACCTTTAAGGACACACATAGACTGACAGTGAAGGGATGGAAAAAGATACTGCATACAAATGGAAGCCAAAAGAGAATAGGGGTAGCTATACTTATAGCAAATAAAATAGACTTTAAGTCAAAAACTATTAAAAGAGGCAAAGAAGGTCATTATTTAATGATAAAGTGGTCAGTTCATCAGGAGGGTATAACAGTTGTAAATATATACACACCCAACACTGGCACACTTAAATATATAAATTAAATATTAATAGATCTTAAGGGAGAGACAGACTGCAATACAATAATAGTAGGTAACTTCAATATCCTCCTTTCAGTAATGGACAGATCACGTAGACATAAAATCAGTGAGGAAACAAGTGACTTAAGCTACACTTAGACCAAATAGACCTAACAGATATGGACATATATTCCATCCAACAGCAGCAGAATACACGTTCTTCTGTAGTGCACACAGAACATTCTCTAAGGTTGATCATATGTTAGGCCACAAAAGAAGTTTCAACAAATTTAAGAAGATTGAAATCATCAGGTACCTTTTCTGAGTGCAATGGTATGAAACTAGATATCGGTAACAGGAATAATTTCAGAAAATTTTCAAATACATGGAAATAAAAACAACATGCTTTTGGGCCGAGCCGGTGGCGCACTCGGGAGAGTGCGGCGCTGGGAGCGCGGCGACGCTCCCACCACAGGTTCGGATCCTATATAGGAATGGCCGGTGCACTCACTGGCTGAGTGCCGGTCACGAAAAAGACAAAAACAAAACAAAACAAAAAAACCCAACATGCTCTTGAATAATCAGTGGGTCAGAGGAGAAATCAAAAGTAGGATTTGAAAATATCTTGAAGAGCTAGCCAGTCAGCTCACTTGGTTAGAGAATGGTGCTGGTAAACATCAAGGTCAAGGGTTCAGATACCTGTAGCAGCTGACCGCCAAAAAAAAAAAAAATCTTGAGACAAACCAAAATGGATACACAGTGTATCAAAACTTATGGGATGCAGCAAATGCATTTCTACGAGGGAAGTTTATAGCAATAAATACCTACATCAAAAAAGATCTTAAGTAAATAACCTAATGTTATATATACCTCAAGAAACTAGAAAAGGAAGAACAAACGAAGTCCAAAGTTAGTAGAAGGAAGGAAATAATAAAGATCAGAGAAGAAATAAATGAAATAGAGACTAGAAAAACAATAGAAAAGATCAGCAAAACTAAGAGTTGGTTTTGAAAAAAAGTTGACAAACCTTTAGTTAGACTAAGAAAAAAAGAACGAAGACTCAAATAAATAAAATCAGAAATGAAAGAGGAGACAGTACAACTGATAGCACCAGAATACAAAGAACTATGAGACTACTATGAACAATTATATGCCAACAAATTGGATAACCTAGGAGAAATGGGTACATTTTTAGGCAAATACAACCTATCAAGACTGAATCATGAAGAAATAGAAAATCTGAACAGACCAATAACACGTAAAGCAATTGAATCAGTAATAAAAAATCTCTCATCAAAGAACAGCCCAGGACCTTATGCTTCACTGCTGAATTCTACCTAACATTTAAAGATCTAATACCAATCCTTTTCAAACTCTTCCACAAAACTGAAAAGAGGGAATACCTCCAAACTTATGAGGCCAGTGTTACTCTGTTACCTAAGCCAGACAGGGACAAACAAGAAAAGAAAATTACAGGCTAATGTCCCTGATGAACATAGATGCAAAAATTGTGAACAAAATACTAGTAAACAGAATTCATTAGCACGTTAAAAGCTCATTTACCATGGACAAGGAGATGCATGCATGGTTTAACATATGCAAATCAGTAAATGTGGTACAACATATCCACAGAATAAAGGACAAAAACCATATGGTCATCTCAATAGATGCAGAAAAAGCACTTGACGAAATTCAACATCCCTTCATGATTAAAAACTTTCAACAAATTAGGTATAAAAGGAACATATGTCAACACAATAAAGGCCATATATGACAAACGTCATACTTGCTGACATCATACTTGCCTCATTCATCCTAAGTTCATGGCTGAGGCTCCTATATCAAAAGACATATAAAAGAAAAACATACAAATTTATTTCATGTAAGTTTTATGTGACATGGAAGCCTTTATGAGGAAATGAAGACCCAAGAAATGGATAAACGTATATTTTTATGCTAGGTTTGATAAAATGTGGATAGTCACGGAGAAATGCAACTGGAAAAGAGAGTGATCTAATGGTAATGAACTGGGGAAAACTTAGCAAGAGCTGTTTATTCATTTTCTTCTCTGTGACCTGTGTCTGGACGCTCCTTTCCTTTGGATATAGGGAAGTCAACTCTAACGTGAGGGTCTTATAACCTGCTTTAAGGGAAGGTCAGAAAATCCTTTTTAGGTTTTTGAACTGCTCCAAGCGGAAAAGGTTGGAGAGAATGAGAGTGATTTGTTTGCTGCTGTTTTGTCAGATTCCAAGGTGCCATATTTCAGAACATAGTATGTCCTGAACTCCATCATTACCCTAGGGGATTTTGTTTTAGAAGCTCTTTCTTTTCTAAACATAAGTCATTTCCAGAAAGTTATTATTAACTTGACACTAATGCTTAAATCTGGAATTTCTTATGTGATGCCAAATAAAGAAGAAAATGCAGAAGATTGTGTGTGTGTGTGTGTGTGTGTGTGTATAAAAATATGGGTATATATTTTTTCAGAGAGTATAATTTCTGAATCAACTTGAAGTAGTCTTTTCAAAGTATTATTAATGCGTGTTGCTATTCAATTAGCCTGGGGTGGGGGTGGGGCGCACTGGACTTAAATGACCTTCTCCAAATGACTCTTAAGGAACTATGGAGAGTATTTTTCACTCTGCTGTTTAAAGGAGTTTTCTGTTTATCTTTCTCTGAGTATTCTATTTCAAAGTGTTTCACTAGATCATTATGTAACCTGATTTATTTCAGTGTTTCCTGTTTGTATGCTTTTAAATATTGTTTCTAAATTTTTTCTCTTTATTATTTTCCCCAAACTGTTAGACTATAGATGATTAAGCTTTTGCCAGTGGCATTAAAAAATGTATTTATATCCTTCAAATAGACTAGATTTGTAAATATGTGGGTGTTCTGGATAGTAGATTAGATTCCCCCCCCCCCCCCCCGCACTTGAAAAAGCATTCCTGATGACTTTTTTCATTAAATCATAGAGCGTACTGAAAAAGACTGTTAAAATCTTTGGTGGAGTAATCGTATCTCTTCCTTTCTCACTTCTTATTGCCCAGTGAAACACCATAAACCATTGTAGGAAGCAGGAGAGGCTGTAGAGTCAGTGGAAAGAGCACAGCAGGAGAAACTGTAACGCTTTGCTTCCTGCTTCATTTATTGAATATCTACTATGTGCCTGGAGTCAAACAGGTACAGAAATTAAGAAGATATAAACCCTGTGCTCCAGATGAATGAGATAATACAGGTAAAGTGCTTAGGACAGAGCCTGGGATATAGTAAACACTCAGTGAATGTTTGTTGTTGTCATCATTAGAGGGAACTGGAAAGTTAAGACAGAGACAGAGATGTGAAAGGGACGGTGGTCAGTGATAAGACAATTGGCCTTTGGTAAGACAGGGTTGGGCCAGGCTTTTTTCTTTTTTTTGTAGCTGGCTGGGGCAGGGATTGAACCTTTGACCTTGGTGTTATAACCATTCTCTAACCAACTGAGCTAACTGGCTGGCTGGAGCAGGCTGTAAAGAGGGCCTGCACACCTTTCGTTGGGTGTTGAAGGACGGGTAGGAGTTTGCTGGAAAGGCACAAGGAGAAGGGCATTCTCAGCAGAGGTCATGGAAAGTGCCAGTGCCTGGAGGCAGTGGCCCTAAGTTGCGTGTACCTGGTGCTAGTGAGGGGGGTGGGGGAGGGAGGAAGAAGGGGAGAGGCAGCCAGGGCTTGAGGTTCAGGCCCAGGAGTACTCAGTAGGAGCCTGAGCGCCATGTGAAGGCCCAGCAGGTGATGAGCACAACTGATACATTTTGAGAAAGGGATTGACGTGAACAGACTTGCATTTAGAAAGATCTGGTAGCATATGCATGGGAAGCTGGCAGAAATGGGGGGAAGGGACTCAGTTTGGAAGCTGTTAGAGTAATCCAGATGAAAAACTGTGAGGACAAGGCACCGGCATGAGAATAGAGAGAAAGAAAATGGAATCGAGAGACGTTTAGGAGGAAGGATTAGAACCTGAGTTCTCTATGGAGGTGATATGGCCTCCAAGAGTGCAAATTGGTGTGGGGTGGGGGGAGGGGATGTGTAAACACATGTTAGATATTGCAGTGTTTGTCGTCTTCCTAAGGACCACAGTACATAAAAGGACATTCAGGTCCGTGGTGTTAAAATTGCATGGGAGGGGTTGCAATTAGGGAAAAATGTCTAAAAAGTCTCCTTAAGGAGGCAGTTATGAGAAAGAAGTGGAGAAGCTCTGGATTAGAAGGACTTACTGCCCAATTGAAGTCCAGACTGAAGGAAAAGGAGGATTCTAGGATGACCCCCATATTTCTGGTTTGGACAGCTGTGTATTCCACCAAGCTAGGATACACAGGGGAGAATGGGCTTGAGGGGTGGGTACAAGGGTTATGTTTGTGGAATTTAAGATGATAGCAACTCACATTTCTTGAGCACTGATTGTGAGCTAGCCCACTTAGGTGCTTTACATTTATCAGTAGTGCGACGTGGACACTATTATTGTTCCCATTTTTCTGATGAGGAAGCTGAGACCCAGCCCAGGGCCATGCAGCATTTTATTCTGTGAAAAAGCTCTGTAAGCATTTGGAGGTGTGGCTCTAGGCTCAACATAAAATCCTGCATCATCTCCCTTTTATATGCTGTGTGATGTCAGGTGGGTTATTCTGAGTTTTTCTTTCTCTAAATTCTAATTTTTTTCATGGGTAGAAGAGATGCCTCTTGCTCTCCAGTGACAGTTGTTAAGTTTAAATGAGAGGATATGGGAATGGACCTTTTACACGTGAGGTGCTGTGTAAATGTGGTGGTGGTGGTATCATTACCTGGTACCCAGTAGGTATCAGCAACTGCCCCTTTTCTCCCTTGCCTCACCTCTTGCCTTTCCTCTCTCTCTTCATGAAGCTCCCAGAGGATGTGGAGGACAGCACAATAGGCCCCCCCCTGCCATTTTTGTTGCATCTGCTAGATGTCGCCTGGCTCTTGCCCTCTTCAGTCCCTGGGGATGACTCAGGCAGCTTTGATTTCCTTGGGTCTGCAGGGATGTCCTCCCATCTAAGCACAGTGTGGTGCCGCTCAAGCTGTGTCATTTGACTTCCACCCCTTGCATCGGTGGCCTTTGGTTATCTTGGCTGCGGTTGATGTAGGGGCCACTCTCTTTCATCCCTGTGCCACCTCCTCCCTGGGTCACTCCGTTCCTTCTCCCTCTCCATCTACCATTTCTCAGCTTGTCCTTATACTCTGCTCATCTCCTAAATGCTTGTCCTCTCCCGAGTTCTGTTAAATCCTTCCTATTTGGCACCCTTCTCCTTGGGCAAAGCCCACCTGCACCCATAGCTTGAGGACCAACTCAATGCCACTCGCTGCCAAATCTCTCTGTCCAGCCCCGACAGAAATCTCCACTTTGGTCCTCTGTACCTTAACTCAGTATGGCCAATGTGAGCGCCTCGTATCTCACATCAAACTTCCTCCTCCTCATGGATATTTATGTTATTTTTTGTTTTCTAAATGTTCTCCGGTAAATATATTAATATTCAAAGAAATAGAAGAAAGTTTTCTTTTTTGTTTTTTTTTTTAAAGCCCTCAGCCCAGATATCACCTCTCCCCTGAGTCTTTGCACGGCCCCTTGATGGCTGCCTGAGGAACTCTCCTCCATGTTCCCAAAGCACTAGGGCGTATTTCTGTAATGGCACATCCATACTATGTTAGAATTTTATCCCCACGTAGACTATGAGTTTGTGGAGGGCAAGAGCTTAGTTTCTGATTGTGATATTCTCAGAACCTAGCATGTTGCCAGATACCTAGCGGGGCCGGTAAGTCTTGGTCGAATGAATGAACCTGTGATGGCCTTATTTGCTCCCCTCGCCGTCCCTTTAACCTCCAAGCTCCTTAACTATTTGCAATAGCCTGCTAGGGCTGCCATAACAAAATACCACGGACTGGGTGGCTTCAAAAACAAATTTAATGTCTCACAGTTGTGGAGGCTGCAAGTTCAAGATCAAGGTGCCAGCAGGCCTCCTCTGAGGCCTCTCTCCTGGGCTTACAGATGGGCACCCTCTTGCTGCCTCTTCATATGGCCTTTCCTCCGTGCGTGTGCACCCCTGGTGTCTCTCCATGTGTCCTTATCTGCTCTTACAAGGACACCAGTCAGATTAGATTAGGGCCATGCTAATGGCCTCATTTTAACTTAATTACTACTTTAAAGACTCTATCTCTAAATACAGTGACATTCCAAGGTACTGGAAATTTTGGGGGGACACAGTTCAGCCCATGACACTATTGTTGCTGTTTTTCACTCTAATTGGATTAGGGCCATCCTAATGGCCTCACTTTAACTTAATTACTACCTTAAAGACTGTCTCTAAATACAGTGACATTCCGAGGTACTGGAAATTTTGGGGGGACACAGTTCAGCCCGTGACACTATTGTTGCTGTTTTTCACTCTATCTTATTTTCATCTTTTCCTGGATAGCCAGTAGATACAACTCTTTAGTGCTCCATGGAAATGATTCTTTGGATCTCTTAGTGGCTTCTCTTTAGTGTTTGCTGAAGGCCAGCCATTAGCCATTTATTTTACCACACTTAAAATAGAGTTTCTTCTGGTCTCTGTCCCAGGCAGTTTTTAACTTGTCTATCTGGTTATTAATCCATTTCATCAGCATTATTAGTAACCTTCGTAATAATGAAATCTCACGTGGGAGGATGTTCCGTATCTTCCTTATTGCAGAAAATTCCAGTCTTGCAGGTGCAAGTTAGGTATAAGAGTGGGTACAGTGGTCCAAACACTTGAAGCCCAGCTCTGCCCAGGGCCAAATCACTTTAAAGATGAGGGACGTTCTACCACTGAATATTTGAAACTTTCAGGATTGGCCCTTTTGAGCTGATATTCCCAGGAACACTGCACAAAAACAAAATAAAAATTACCACGCCAACATGCACATATCCCAACAGAGTTTTAACACCAGAACTGCCCTGGCCTATTAACAGAATATGTAGTTTTGTGCACATAGTAGCCTTCTGGGCTCCTCCTTTAATCCACATTTTCCTGATGCTCAACTTTCTTATAGTGTAATCTACATCCCGTCCTCTAGGCCAGCCATACGCAAACAGCCAACTTCCCTTTCGCCCCTTTGCTTCCCACAGATGCCCTAGAGATCCGGCCTCTTGCTTCTTTTTTACCCCCAAACTTTTACTTTTTCTGCTTGGGTTTCTCTTTGCTCAGTCTGCAGTTTTATAATTTCTCGTGGGTGTTCCTTCTTCCTCTTTTAACACATTTTTTTGCATTCACCTTCTCCTTTCTTCTTTCCTTCAATAGTCTGCTCCTTTTAGAAACAAACCAAACAGTTTCCAAGCTAATTTTGATTTTTTGTTGCTACCTTGCCTTTCGTAGAGAGCAAGGGTTGGCAAACTGTGGCACATGGCCAAATCCAGCCCACTGTCTGTTTTTGTATGGCTTGTGAGCTAAGAATAGTTTTTACATTTTTAAGTGGTTAAAAATGAAAGATTTTATGATGTCTGAAAATCACATGGATTCAAATTTCATTGTCTATAAAGTTTTATTGGAACACAGCCATGCTTATTTGTTAACATGTTGCCTCTGGCTGCTTTCACCCTATACCAGCAACTACTGAGCAGTTGCACTAGAGACACCTTACAGCCCACAAAACCTAAAATATTTACTTTCTGGCCCTTTATCGAAGGAGTCTGCCCCAGTCCTGGTATGGAGTGAGATAGGCCAGAAAAAAACTTTGGCTTTTCCCAAAAAAAGCTTTGGCTTTTTCTGATGACCAGAATCAGCTTTGTTTACCTTTGTGTGTTTTTGTTTGTTTGTTTGTTTGTTTTTGTTTTTGGTTTTTTTTGGTGCCCAACAGAGTGCTGGATTAAAGTTAATGCTTAGTTCTAAAATTGTTTTGAAGGTCAAAACTGGGGAGGCCTTTCTTCAGGGTAAACTTTTCTTGTGAAAGTATGCATTATCTTTGCTATTTCTTTTGAATTGTATTTTTCCAGAAGAGATTTTTCATACCAGGGCCATTGAATCTTTCCTTTTATTTCTAAACTTGTACATAAGAGAAAAAGAATTAGGCAAACCAAACAGATAAAACTCCTTTGTACTCTGTACATTCACACGAGGATTTAATTTCAGCTTATCCTGTGCACTTATTCATGGTTTAGTCTCACGATTTTTAAACATTGGGCCAATGAGATAATATTAGCATTTGAGTACTAACCAGACAAAGAGTTAAGCAAGGTTTGTAGTCGTGAAGCATTTCCCTTTTGTTTCGACCCATTAGGTATCCTGTGTATTTTTTTACAACCCCCTATCTTGTCTTTATTTTCACCTCCTTTGAAGGAAATTATTCATCATTGAGACTCAAACCTCCTGACAAGTAATGCCAAGCAAGGGGAAGACTTTCTTCCCATTTCCTGAGATAGCCATTGTGCTAATTCTGTCTCTTATTCAGAAGTGTAGCTGTATTACGTTTCTCAATCCCCTAAGGAATTTGTTAACATTTTGAGTGCTGTGGGCTCTAAAAGGCATCAAAAGGATTACATCAGAAATAGAAGTTAGAGTCCCAGTCCTTCAAGGAGTTTGTAATCTGTTTGGTGAAAGAGGGTGATGCATGTGAATTTTTGAACATTTAACAACACAAATACTAGTAAGTGGAGTTCCACCAGAGCATGCAGCATGAAAGAGTGATCTCAGTGGGGGAGAGGGTATAATGTAGGGAGGGTTTCCAGGGTGCATCGGGGTTTTACAGAAGGTAGAGTCATTGATTGCTAGGGAAGAAGCCAGTCCAAACAGAGGCCATGCCAAGTACTTCCTCCTAGACATCTTCTCAGGATGCCTTGCTGGAGCATTAAACCCATCATGTTGAAATGGAATGAGTTTTTCCCACTAAATCCACTTCCTCCTCCTCCCTTCAGTATTTTCATCAATGTCATTATTGTTTTCTGAGTTATGTACCTGCCTCTTACCAGAGGCTCTTATTGCTTCTACAACCTACTTCATAACTGGTCTGCCTGTACAGAGGAGCTGCCAGATTTGCTTCCAAAACTACAGCTTTGTTCATGTCACTGCGGCCCCGGCCCACTATTCCAGCATCATTTTATGCCATTCCCTGGAGATCCCCTCAAGGCACCAGCCTAATTGGACTTCTTTGTTTTTAATGTGCTGTGCTGTTGGGTTTTGTTTTTTGTTTTGTTTTTTTTTGCCTCAGAGTTTTTGCCCATGGTGTGAACACTCTTACATCCTTCTTTGCCATGTTAACTCCAACTCTTCCTTTGGGGTTTAACTTATTTGACCTTTTTCTAGCAAGCCTTCCCATACCTCCAGTGTTGGACTGAGTCCTCTTGTTAAAACACTGCCAAGCACCTTGTGTTTCCTATTTTGTATGCCTTCTCTGTAGCTTGTAGACTTCTAGAGGACAGGGACCTAGTGCTATCAGACACACGATAAGTGCTCAAATAACATATGTTGACTGATTGTTTTTTCTTATAAAAATATTCAAATTATCCTCATTGTCTACAAAATTAATTTCAAACATTTTCACATTCATTCAAGACCTTTGCTAATATGGCCCCAGCCTATCTATATCAATTAGTGATTAGATTTGGCAACATTTGACAGAAAACCCAAATAATAGTGATTTAAACAAGATAGAAGATGAATCTTCTTTTTCCTCCTTTTCTCTCTCCTTCCTCTTGTTCTCTCGCACGTGCACACACACACACAAGTCTGTAGGTAGTTCCCAGAGTGCAAGGCTGGTAAAACTGCTCCGCAGTTATCCGAGGCCAAGGCTCCTTCTGTCTTTATGGATGAGCCGTCTTGTCCCTGTGGGAGTAGTGCTAACGGAATCGAAGGGACACTCAGAGAAAGGAAGCTAAAGTGAAAAGGGATTGGCCATCCCATATCTCAGGGAGAACAGACTTTTGATCAAACCCTAGTTCTTTGGCCTTCTGGGAAGAATAGAATCTCTAGGAGACCACAACTATTTACCTCTCTGAAGATTCCAACTTCCTGGGATTATGATGCAATTACTGAATGTAGCAGGGCCTGTCTTTGGAGGAGGAGAGAGCAGCCATCAGCATTGTCCTCCTGTTACAGCCGTGTTCTAATGTCTCTTCAACGTGCACCTGCTTGAGCTCCTTGGCTGTAATTCCTTTTTCCCATTCATCTTCTCCCAATCTCTGCTTCTCCAAATCTTATCTGTTCTCCAGTGCCTGATTTCTACCTTCTCCAAGAAGCCTTTTCACATTCTCCACAACTGGGAATTTTTTTTGAATTCCCCATCTTTGAACCTCCATAGATTTTTGTGATCATCTTTCTCCATCTTTTATCATTATTATTTGTAAACAAATCTAACTCTGCCCTAACTCCCTTTCACCGTCGATTGCCAACCCCTTGAGTTCAGTCAGGGACCATGTCCTGTTTCACATCTGCCGCAACCATCACAGAACCTTTTACAAAGCATGTTTTTGAATGAGCGGGTTCTGTGAGGAAAGGAAAACAAATAGATTTTTGGCTCCACAGGAGAATTGATGTGTTTTTTAAAAAACGAAAAAACAGAGACAGGTAAGAGATGAGCGGATGGATGAGCGGATGAGCGGATGGATGATCTTAGTATCTAGGCATTGGATTTGGGCTTGGTAGGTACTGTGGTTTTAATATCCCACAACTCGTGTTGGAAATTAACCCTGAATATGGTGGTGGAAGATATGCCTTTGAGAGGTGATTGGATCGTGAGGACTGTTGCCTTTTGAATGGATCAATCCATGATGGTTTAATGGGTTTTCATGGGCATGGTTTTGATGGCTTTATAAGTAGATCGAGTAAAAATTTAAGGCCTCTTGCTCATGTCATTCTCTCGCCGTGTGATACCCTCAGTTGCTAGAAGAAGGCCCTCACCAGATGTGTTCCCTGGCTCTTGGACTTCCCAGCCTCCAAAACTGTAAGAAATGAATTTCATTTATTTTATACATTACCCGGTTTCAGGTATTCTGTTGTAAGCAACAGAAACGGAATAATACAATAGGATAGGAAGTGAGCCTTGAGTATAAGGGAACTGGCCTAGGGAGAGAGAAAACCATCTATTCCCAGTCCCATCTTCCAGGATATTGACCTCATTAACTGCCCACATCCACCAGATTTCCCCAGATTTTAGTTTCTGTTTCTCACCTTAACTAAGAAAATGCAACCCGAGTTGGCTTCAGGTTGGTGCTGCTGCGGGCCTGATAGTGATCAACTTTGGGAAGAATTGAAAATCCCATATCCCAGGTGGGATATGAGTGTGGCTCTGCATGATATAACGCTCATCTCTGCAGTTTCCTGTGGGAGAGGGAAACAACTCAACCTGTGCTTGCACTCCCTTCCTGGGTCTTCTTGGCTCCAGGCTTCTTAGAGCACTGTTCACACTGTCCCACCACCCCCAATCTATCCCTTTATTCCTTCTATTTCCCCATCAGTACAACTCTTTTCAGGCAAGTGCACCTTATTATAGGTGCTGTGGTGGTCCTGTATACATGGGGATACAGCTGCCTGCCTTTTAGCAATATTGATGGTTCTTTGCAGACTCTTGAGAGCAGTGGACTTGGTTATATTGGACGAAATCACCTTTTTTTGGTGAGCGCCATTCTGATTAATTTCACAAATGTCTTAAATCATTTATGTTGTTTTGTTCAATCTGCTCAGTAAATGAAAGCATAGACATTTCAATTGTTTTAGAACAGCACTCCGCACCTAATATAGACTCCGAGAGCCAGCCAAGTGCAGATTTTGGCTCCCAGATGGCTGACTGCATGCTGACTGTGTTCTTGAGTTTGGGAGAAAGGGGATCAAGCTAAAGACTCTGATTACCTTCCAAAGGGACAAAAAGCATTTTCTCTTTATCTACTAAAGAAAACAGGTGCCAATTAGTTGTCACTTTTTTTTCTTAAGTTCTTTTAATTTAAAAGAAATGTGAATAACAATTATGGTATAGTCAAAAGAACTAGAAATCACTTGATTTAGGCTCAAATTTTGAATGTCTCCCACTGGTTCTGTGTCATCGGGCACTTTTTTTTTTTTTTAATAACTTTTTACTTTGAAATAATTTGACAAGAAGATGTTGCAAAAGTAGTACAGAGAGTTCCCAGGTACCCTTCACTTAGCTTCCAGTGATAATATCTTACATGACCACAGTACATTGTGAAAACCAGGAAATTGACATTGGTACAGTACTATTAACCCAAGAACATACCTTATTAGGATTCACATTTGCTTTTGATTTTTAAGGCTCATTTATCTTGAAGTTATTTGGAACCTTTACATGAATAATTAGTAATAGCAAAACTGGAAATTATTTAATGTGGAAATCTCAATTTAATACTCTTCACTAAAAGACTTCTGGATTAGGAAGTAGAAAGGTCAGGTTCGGATTCCAGCTCTCCAAGTAGCCAGTTATACTTCTTTGGTTAAGTCATTTGCATGCTTGGTACCTTATGTACTCATCTCTGAAATGAGGCACCTAAACAAAACAAATCTTGGTTTCCCTTTTTCCTTTCCTAAATCTCCCCATCTCTACTGTATTTTAAGTGGTACCACTATTTACCCAATTGTTCTAGCCAAAAACTTAGGAATCATCCTTGTTTCCTTCGCTGCCATTCCTGCCCTCTGTCCCAATGTCTATCCCATTAGCCAGCCTTCTAAAATATTCCCCCGTCTGTCTACTGTCTCTACCGCCTGCAGTAGCCTCCACGTGTATTCTCCTATAATCCATTTTCCACATGGCAACCAGAACCATCTTTTAAAAATGCAAACCAGATTATGTTATTCCTCTGTTTAAAACCCTCCTCCGATGGTTTCACCTTGCAATGAGAGTAAGACCTGAGCTCCTCACCAGGGCCCAAGAGGCCCTTGTGAACGGGATGCTCCTGACGCTTCTCCTGTGACGTCTGCATCTTCCCTCCTCCTCTCCCTGCTCAGCCACACAGGCTGCCTTGGTCTCTTCTGCTGGCCAGGTCAGTGCCTACCTGTGGCCTTTGTTCTAGCTGACCCCTCTGTCTGGCGAGCCCTGCTCTGAGTTTCACTGTAACCATCGGCTTCCTCTGGTGATTTAGTGTCAGGCCTCTTCTGTGAGACCTATGTGATCAGTGCCAGTTAGCCAACTCCCAAGTCACTTTCTGTCACATCGTCCTGTTTTATTTCCTCCACAGCATGTAACACTATCTGAACAGATCCTCTGTGCTTGATTGGACTTGTTGTTACTTGACCAGTGAGCTCCCTTCCCTAGACTGTGAGCTCCTTGAGAAGATGGGCTGCCTTAAGTCCTGGCTCACCCTGCATCCCCAGAGCCCAGGACAGTGCCTGTCCCATAGAAGACATCAATAATTATTGGTTGAGCAGATGCATTAATGGTCCAGATAATCAGAGGTTCTTGAAATGGAAAAAGTGACTAAATTAAATGAAAAAAATTTATGTGTAAAATTGTTATTTTTTTTCATATTTGGGACACCGAAAGGAACATTACTATTAAATTTCTATATACTGTAGGTTTCCCTTTATGTAACCGTGTTTTAATAAAAGGTGTTTTTTTGAGGTAGGACCATTTCAGATGGGAAAGGTAAGTCCTTCGTGCTCTGATGACAGTCTTTTGTCTGCCTGAACATGTTAGACAGACCACCTTAGTGATTTGAAGAGGCAAATTTGAAATACATTCATTTCCCCCATCAGCTATGCTTTTGCATTAGAGAAGACTGCTGAGCAGAGTTTGACTTTCTTGGTCATACAGAAGGTGCAAGAAACTTAGTACCATGTGGTTTGACATTTAGCCAAACTTGCTTTCATTATCACACCTTCCTTTTCTTTTAAATTTAACATGTGAATAATGGCTCCTTGAGCTGGAAGAGATTGAGCTGCTAATGTTCCCACCTAAGAAAAAGAACACAATTTATGTCCTTGGCTTCATTTCTTAAATTCCTGTTTAACTTTCATTTTATTGTCAAAGTCACGTAACCAAAATGTTGCTATATTTACTTCTGATGGCATGACCAGCTACTTGTGCTTTAAAAGCAGTTTTGGAAATGTGATGCAGTGTAGGAATGTGAATATATATGTTCTTAAACTTGGGTTATTCTGAGTTAATGATTTACTGCTGCTGATTTTGATATGTTGTGCTTTGATTTTTATCTCAAAGTACTCTCTAATTTCCCTATGATTTTTCTTTTTACCCATTGTTTATTCAGGAGAGTGTTTATTTCCACACATTTGTGAATTCTCTTAAAAAATAAATAAATAAAATAAAAACCTGGATTGGGATCCCCCCTCCCTCCCAAAAAAATGATTTACTGCTGCTGAAGGAATGGTTTCAATGTGAAGGAAATGGTTAGTTTTTCACTAAACGTTCTCATCAGAGGTCACTAAATTTTCTCTTCCCTAATTAAATTCTGGGGTTCTCTTTTGAGAAATACACATGCCCAGATAGCCCCCAGTGACATCAGTGTTGACATTTTGGTTTCTTTTTGTTTTGTTTTTTGTTGTTGTTATTGCTAATGAATTAATTTTCAAGCAAATATGTACTTATAAACTTGGAAGATGATATTTTCTCTTAAAAGCATTTTACCATTTTCACATGGTTAAGCCCTTCGCTTTTAGGTGTTTTCTTGAGTTATGTTCTTTTGTTGATTTTTTAAAATGTTGTACCAATGGTGAGTGTGAATTCATATTATGAGAAATGTGGTTGATGGAATATGATTACATACTTCAAGGTAGCAGTTTGTATGAATAATCGATGCTCTAAAGCATTTACTGCCGAGATTTTGTTCCTTTTGTGTTTCCCTCACTCTCCTCTGGTCCACTTAATGGTTCTGTATTTTTTTGGAGAGCCAAACATGACCTGAAGAACGTGGTGGGGGAGAGGGAGGAGGAGGGACATAAAACGAGGCTTCCCAGAAGCCTCTGGTCTGCAGGGCCTGAACGACTGTTTTTGGGAGAAGTGATATTCATACTGATGGGGCTAAAAATGCCTGCCCATTTTGGAGAGCTTTTGTTTTCATAATAGAACTTCTTTTTACAAACAAAAGGATGTTCTAAAGGAGAGGACTATTTGCAGTTGAGTGTTTTCCATCCTGGTAGCATATGACTGAGAATAATTTCAGAAATTCCTAGTATTGCACGCAGTCGTTTTTTAGTTGTTGCATCTTTTTATCTTTATGATAGAATTGTACATTTCATTTGTTTTAAGCTCCACCCATGTTTTTTAAGTAGTGTAATAGATTATTTTCTTGCCTGCAGAATGACTGAGTGAAATAAATATGTAAAATTTTCCCAACAACCTAATTCTGTGACTTGTACAGTCCAAATGGACACTATAGCTTTTACTTTGGATAAATTTCAGGTGACTTTTGTTGACCTGTAATTCTCTTAGTATGATTGATTCATAGTACTCATTCAAAGTCACCTAATCTGTCTGCTTCATGTCCCATGAATCAAATATCTGGGCAGAGCAGTCTCTGGACATTGGACTAACCTTGGACTGTGTGTATCTGTCATTTTTACAAATGATTGGGAGGGAGGCAGTCTTGTGCGTTCTGGACCAGTAGTGATTTTTTTTTTTTTTTTTTTTTGGCGGCCAGCTGTGGACCAGTAATAATGTTGCATGATGATTCTTTTTTTTTTTCTCCACATCTACTGCTGCATAACAAATTACCCCAGAACTTAGTACATTAAAACAATCATTTTATTTTACTCTTGATTTTGTGGGTTTGGAATTCAGAAAGGGCTCAGCTGAGCAGTTTGTCTCTGATCCACATGGTGTCAGCTGAGGCAGTGGGGGCTGGAGGATCTACTTCAAAGATGGCTTCTTCTTGCAGATGTCTGGTGCCTGGGCTGGGATGACTGATGGTTGATCCTGGCTCTTCACTGGGTGCTTAGCTGGTGATCTGAGCACTGACATGTGGTTTTTCCATGTCTTAGGTTTCCCTTACAGCATGGGAGCTGGGTTTCCCAAGAGGTGTGGGTGGAAGCTTCAAGGCTCAAGGCTTCTTATGACATAGTCCCAGAATACCAATTCTCCCCCATATTATTGGTCAAGTAAGTCACTAAGATGAACATAGACTCAGTTTGGGGTGGAATTATCCTCTACCTTTCACTGGGAGAAGGAGCAAAGAATTTGAGGCTGTCATTAATGGTGGTGATGGGATCCCATCAAAATAGCATTTATTTAATAGCAATTTGTACCTCTCGTGAGGTTCAGGTGATATAAAGTGCAACTACTGGTAAGTAGTTACATGTAAGGGAATCCCATTCCAAGTGGCACAACCTTCATTTACACACAAACTCTGATGTAATTTATCCCAATTTTTTAATGGATGGAAACCCTAAAAGTGGTATGAGTATAATCTTAGAATATCTAGAAAGATATCAATCCTCTGAGTCATTGTGCAAAGTAGTTTGTTGAGAGAGTAAAAAGGAATCATAGATTTTACAGCTGGAAAGGACTCTAAGAGATGACACCATAATTATCACCTTCCAAAAAGATTTATTGATCATTGCTTAGATGCCAAGCCCTGGGAATACAGAGGAGAATATGACAGATTCTTGCCCTTGAGACATAGCTGAGGAAATAAAACTGACGCATAAGAGATGAATAGAAATCCATGGAACATAGATACTAACTGGCAAAAGTACAGGTGATAAAAGCACATGAAGGAGAAGTGGTCAGTGGAGGCTGTTAGGGCTGGGTTAGGGGCAGGGAAAGGCTATAAGAAGATATAGGCTTTCAATCACACTGAAAACAGAAAATCCAAAGTGTTGGCCATTACCTACAAGTCTCTCTGGGTCTGGTCGTTGCTTTCTCTCCTTTGCTACCTCTCTTTTCGTCACTCACTGGCCTTCTTCCTTGAATATGCAGGCACTTCAGGATCTTTGCATTTTCTCGTTCCTCTGCCTGGGATTCTCTTTCTCCAGATATTCCCATCACTTGCTTTCTGTCTTCCATCAGATCTATGGTCAACCGTACCCTCCTCCAGCCTTCCCTATCTACTTCCTATCCTTCATCACTGTTTATCTCCATGAAGGCAGGGTCATTAATGTCTGTTCATTATCATATCCTCAGCACCTAGAACATTGCCTGGCCTGTAGCTGGTGCCCAGTAAAATAATAAAATATGATTGAATGTATGAATGAGTAAATGAATGCAGAACCTTGGAACAGCATGTTCATTTAGGCTGCTGTAACAAAATACCATCAACTGTGTAGCTTATAAATAACAGAAATTTATTTCTTACAGTTCTAGAGGCTGGAAAGTCCAAGATCAAGGCACTAGCAGTGTCTTCTGATGCCCATTTCCTCGTTCATAGATGGCACCTTCTTGCTTGTCTTCACATGGTGGAAGGGTCAAGGTGGCCCTCTGAGGCTTCTTTTATAAGGGAACTAATTCCATTCAATGGATCTAATCAACTCCCAAAGTCCCCACCACCTAATACCATCACGTTGGTGATTAGATTTTAACATATGAAGTTTAGGGGGACATAAACAGTTAGACCACAGCACAAGGGTAGGGTTTAGCAAAATGGAGAACAGATGATATTGCTGGCTGCCTGCAAGGTAGAGTAAAAGAGAAGCAAAGGGTTACACGATACATTCATAGATCATCAGCTTTAGCTCCCTTACATCAAGGGTCCTCATTTTTCAACCTTGAGTCCTTCAAACCACCTCTGCACAGCTGCATGTGATAAGCATGTAATACGGCTTGTACAGGGAGTGATTCATTGTGACTAGAATAGCTGGGTCATGCCTGGTAGTAATTATTGGAGAACTTCCTGTTCCTGAAAAATATTCTATACTATACCATTTCTTTGTCTTTGCTCCTGTTCATACTTCCATCTGGAATATTCAGCTTTTTGTTTTGGCCTATTGATATTCTCCATGAATGTTCCAAAACCTAGTGACTGAAAACAACAATATATTTTTTCTCACAATTTTGTGTGTTAGTTGGTCTCAGCTAAGTTATTCTTCTGTTTCATGTGGTGTCAGCTCCTGTCACTAATACAGCAGATACTTTCAATTGCAGAGCTCAGCTGGGACTGGAATGTCCAAGAAAGCTTCACTCACATGTCTTGTGTTGGCTGTAGACCGGACCGTCTTAGTTCTCTTCCATAACTCCACATTTCCTTTGATATCTAAAACCAGCCTCCTCATAGCATGGTAGCTGGGTTCTAAGTATGAGAATGTGGGAGCTGCCACTTCTCTTTAACCCTACATCTGGATCTGGCCTAGTGTCACTCCCACCACATTCTGTTGGTCAAAGTGAGTCTCAAGGCCAGCCCAGATTCAAAGGGAGGAGAAGTAAGCTCCACTTCTTACTTCTGGTAGGTGGCACGCATGTATGGGACGGGAGGCATTATTAGTGGTGATGTTTGCAGACAATCCACATCAGCATGCTTAGATATTTGTTAGTTTTCTCTTTTTAACAAGAAGGCATTCTTAGTAAAGTCCCAGGCTTTTGAGTATTAGTTGAGCCCTTTGGTTTGGATATGAATTGTTTATAGAGAAAACTGCTGTGAACATGAGCTTATTTGAGTGGCAGCTGAAGGTGATCATTGACTGGGTTGCCCTTGTTTTCTGCTTTGCTCTCCATTGCTGTTGTGTTGTACATGTTCCTTTGGGTTGAGTAGAGGTTGTAATTGGAAGCCAAAGGAATCCGAAGGGTGGTTCTGGACTCTTGTCTGGTTCCCACTGTAACCTAGAGCAAGTGACTTCGTCAGCAGGGCAAGTCAACACAGGAAAAGAACTCAAAGGAAAAGCCAAGAAAAGGAAACAAGCCTGTTGCTCTGGGCTGAAATCGTAACAATGTTAACAGATGGCAGAGGGAAGTTGAACTGCCCAACTGCTGTTTGACTTCCATCTTCTCTTTCCCAACTTGTTTCTCTGATTCCCTTCTTTCCTCCTACTATTCATTTCCCAACATAGGAAGCAGAGGGATCTTTTAAAAATGTAAATCAGATCATGTCTTTCCCAACTTAAATTACCGCAATGAGTTTCCATTGTACTTGCAATAAGACACAGACTCCTTAGCATACATTACCTCCAACACCTGACTCTTCACACTCACCTCTTACTACTCCACCCTCCCTCTTTGTATTTCAGCCACATTTTATTTCTTTCTGTTCTTGGAGCCCTCTAAGGCCATCCTGCCAGGTTCATCCCATCTTAGAGCCTTTGTACTTGCTGTTCCCTCTCTCTGGAACACTCTGCCCCTAGACCTCTGTGCAGCTGGCTTCTCATTCAAGCCCCAGTCCAGATGACCTCAGAGAGACCTTTCCTTAGCTCCCAGACAATAGTAGTACATCAGGCACTCTCTCTGTCTCTCTCACAGTTTCTCTGTTCTTTTTAGCACTTAGCTACTTTGTCAGTTTTCTCATGTGTAAAATGAGGTAGATAATAAGTGTATACTTCGTAGAGTTGTTTTGAGTATTAAATTAGTGAATATTTAGAAGAGTATCTGGCACATCATATGCTCTCAAATGTTAGCTTTATTATTATTATTATTTTAATATATAAAACTTTAATGTGCCTTTCAGATTGTTTTCCAAAAATGCCGTATCAATTTATTTTCACACCAATGACGCATGAGAGTACTCATGCATTCACATATCTGCCCATGTTGCGCAGTATCAGTCATTGAATTTTGTCATTGTAGAAGTAAGAGGGAGACTGTGGCACCTCCTCAGCCCTTTCATGCAGCCAGACTCGAGATGAACTCACCCCGTGTCTCATCAGGCCTTTATGCTCATGACAACAAATAAGACTAAAATTGAATATTAGACTATGTGAGTATTGTATGACCACAATCAAGAAATACATAGACATGTATTTTACTGGTGAATCTAACTCTGCATGCGTTATATTTTTCCCAAATGAATCTATTACCTACACTTCACAGATTAAATTAAACCTGATAGACTAAATGTGTGTTAATTTTAATATAAAATCCTATTGTCTTTTTTGTTGAAATAGAACAGCTAATTAAGCAGCATACATTAAGATAGTTAGATAGTGTACTCTAATAAACATCAAGATTATCTTACAAATGTCTTATCCATAAGGTAAGGCTTTCCATTTTTAGTAATATTTATTAATCTTATAAAAATATTAATAATTAATGTAATGGTTACCAAAAAGTACTGAAAACTTAGAAGACTCAAAGTATAAAGAAGGAAAACTTTAATAATTAGTATTTCTATAATTTATTTTCACGTGTACATTTTTTAAGCTCTTGTGAAATTGAAATTTTATTTACTTAATTTTTTTATTTTTTACTTTTTGGCCATAAAACAAGTCTTAATACATTTAAAAAGACTAAGATCATACAAAATATGTTCTCTCTTGGGCTGGCCCATGGCTCACTTGGTGTTGTCAGCACCACACTCTCCCAAGTCAAGGGTTAAGATCTCCTTACTGGTCATCTTTTTAAAAAAAGAAAATTAAGAAAAAAGAAATTATGTTCTCTGACTGCAAACAGAAGGAAATCAAGAAAATTCACAAATGAATTAAACAACATTGTCCTAAATAAACAATGGGTAAAAGAAAAATCACAGAAAAATTAGAGAATACTTTGAGATAAAAATCAAAGTTCAACATATCAAAGTTTATAGGATGCAGGGCTCATGCAGTGCTTAGAGGAAAATTTATACTTTTAAACACTTATATTAAAAATAAGAAAAACATCAAATCAGTAATGTAAACTTCTTTAAGAAAATAGAAAAGGAGTAAACTAAACCAAAAGCAAATATAAATAAGAAATAACAAAGATTACAGCTGAAATACATGAAATAGGGGATTTAAAAAAATAGAGAAAATCGACAAAACCAGAAGTTGATTCTTTAAAAAGATCAACAAAATTTGCAAACCTTTATCTAAACTAAAAGAGAGAAGACCAAAATTACTAAACTCAGAAGTAAAGCGTGGACATTATTACACTGACATTATGGTTTTTTGTGGTGGTAAGATTTAGTTTCTTTCTCTTTCTTGTTTGCATTTTTTTCTACCAGTGGGCTTTCTTTCCTGTGTATTTGTGGTAGTGATTATCATTTTTTGGATTCCAGATGTAAGACCTCCTTGATGATTTCTTGTAGGGCTGGTTGTGTGGTATTGAACTCCTGTAGTTTTTCTTTGTCTGGAAAATAAAATATTTTCCCCTCATTTCTGAAGGATAGCTTTGCTGGATATAGTATTCTTGGCTAGCAATTTTTCTCTTTTAATATTTTGAATATATCATCCCATTTTTTTCTGGTCTGTAGCGTTTCTGTTGAGAAGCCTGCTGTTATTCGGACAGGGGCTCCCTTACGGGTAACTTGACACTTTTCTCTTGCTTCTTAAAGATTCTCTCTTTGTCTTTGAGCTTTGCCAGTTTAACTATAATGTGTCTTGGAGAGGATCTTTTTGGGTTGAATCTGTTTGGGGATCCTTGAGCCTTCTGGATCTGAAGGTCCATGTCTCTCCCTATACCTGTGAAGTTTTCCATTATTATTTCATTGAATAGGTTTTTTTAATGACTTTTCCTTTCTCCTTCCCTTCTGGAACACCCATGATTCAAATGTTTGTGTGCTTAAGATCGTCTGCTAGCTCTCTTAGATTTTCTTCATTTTTTAAAATTATTTTTTCCTTTTTTCTGTCTGCCTGGATTATTTCCAAAACACTATCTTCAAAATCAGAAATTCTTTCTTCTGCTTGTTCTAGCCTGCTGCTTAAGCTATTGGTTGTGTTTTTTATTTTGTTGAGTGAATCTTTCAGTTCCATGAGTTCTGCTACATTCTTTTTTAAGGTATTAATCTCTCTGTAAATTTCCTCCTTCATATCCTGCATTGTTTTTTCTCATTTCATTATGTTGTCTCACTGAATCTTCTCATGTTTGAGTGAGTTTCCTTACGATTGTTGCTCAGAATTTCTTTTCAGTTATTTCAAGCATTTCCTGCTTTATAGAGTCTGGTATTGAGAATTATTGTCTTCTTTTCGTGGTGTCATATTTTCTTGGGTTTTCTTATTTCTAGTGTCTCTACATTGATGTTTGGTCATCTGATAGAGCAGTTACTTCTTCTGTTACTCTGAAGTGGTCTTTGAGGAGAGAGACATCCTCTTCTTTTTCTGGTCTATGCTAGTAACTCTCCTTGTGTCAATGCAGTTGAGTGTGTGGCAGACCATCTGCACAGTAGCTGTGGCTACTCCTGTGGCATTTAGTTGCTTTTGTGACAGCCATGCTGTGGTAGAAGTTCTATTGGGCCACCTACACAGAATTGGTGTTTTTGGCATGTTCCTTGCTGGCTTCTATGTGGGTGATGCTGCCCTTGGCTCCTGCCTAGGACCCCAGGTGTGCTCTGCTTCTTTTCTGCTTTGGGGTAGACAGTGTTAGCTTAATTATTATATCACACTTTACTACATGAGCTTCTCCTGCTTAATTATATGATAGTTTATTGTCTTTCACCGATCACTGGAGTGTCAACTCTTTGCAAGCAAGGACTGCCGTTGCCTGTCTTGTTCACATCTCATCTATGTTCCCAGTGTGTTGTCATATGCAGTAGATCCTCAGCAGTACCTATAAATTCAGTAAATGAAAAGAAGGAACAGTCGTTCTGAACAGCCAGGAAAAGCATTGGTAACATGAAATTAAAGCTTGAGAAAGTTGAATGGATTATAAAGAGATTGTTTAGTTGTTCAAAATGGGTTTAGGATTTTTGATCCAGAGAAATTCTGTTCCAGGACACTGAGGGAACTTGGTGATAATTTATAGTTAATTTTAATTTTTATGCAATCTTGAAGAGCAGGAAAATGTTGGAGTTATGAAGACAGGTAAACATAGTTCTGGTTTTCAAGAGTGAGGAATATGGGTTTAAGAACTACAGACTGGGAGCTTTGTGCTACTTGTGGGCAGAGTTCTAGATGGATTATTAAAAGGATGATTTGTGAATGCTTAGAACAGTGTTGTTTAGTGGGAAAGTAGGGCACCCTTAGAGAAAAGAAGCCTGGAGAAATGAGCAGATTTTTTTTCAGGTCACCACTGAGTTTGGTGGCAGAACTCAGATGAGAATAAAGCCTTCCCGACTCCAGGAGTATTTTCCATTAGGGATCTTAAAGCTCCTCAGATTCAATGGGAAATAGAATTTTTTGTGTGTGTTTTGTTTTGAAGATAAGCTTTTAAAAAAGCCACTTTGGAAAACAATTTCTCAATTGGGATACATTGACCCCTAAGTTCAAGGACATATTCTCAGGGGCCCATGAGGTTTAATTATCTCTCCTGCCCCTTAAAAGAGGTTGGTGCAGTACTCTAGGTTCAGAAACTTGGCACTAATATTTTGCCAATTTGTCTGAATATTTGAATGCTACCTGTTGCCTATCTGTGGAAAACAGTGTATGTTCTTCTGTTAGACATGTGCTGTTCAATAGTAGCCATTAGCCACATGTAGTGTTGAGCAGTGAAAATGCGACTCCTCCAAATTGATATGTGCGAAAGTGTGATATACACATTGAATTTTAAAGACTTAGTAAGAAAAAAGAATGTAAATACCTCATGGTTTATTTTGAGCGTTTGTTGAAATGATAATCTTGATATGTTGGCTTATGTAAAATATATTATTAAGATTAATTTCACCTGGTTTTTCCTTTTTAAAATGTGACCACTAGAAAATTTAAAATTTCATATGTGACTTGTATTTATTAGAACCTGATGCCTTTCTCAGGAGGAAATGTTGAAGAAATTGGTGAAAATCAGTGTGCAGATGAGGTGATATGACAGCTGCCTTCAACCATTAGCATGGCTTTCACTCATAAAAAAGATTCTCTGTTACGTTTCTCAGAAGGTAGAATGATAGAAAAGTCAGGTTAATATAAGACAGACTTTTCTAAAACGGTTGTCCAAAGATGGTATGAGCTACTTCTAGATGTAGTAAATTCCTTGTCACCATATGTAATTTAAGCAGAGACTAGATAACTGCTTAGTGCAGTTATTTAGAGAGAGGTGAGATGATTAAAATCAATGCCTTTCCAATCCTGAGATTCTGTGATGTGAAGAAATCAGGCAGAGCACTGATTGTATAGATACATGAAATAAATGGATTCTGTGGGCAGGAGAAGAAAATGAGGTTTATTTCATTCCTTGTGTCCTTTTCCTTTAAATTTTCATGTGAATATTTTTTAGCTGAGGAGCTTTGTATTCTTGGTTACAGAAAGATATTTTATTCTCTAAGCCTAGTGAATCTGTGAACAGTGAACCAGTTAGGAATGTGCTTGGCAACAAGTAAAAAACAAACAAATTGACAATGGCAAAATAAGTACAGATTTATTTCAGTCATATAATAAGAAGTCTGGAGGTCAGCTGCTTCTGGCATTGGTCCATTGGCTCAAAGGCATCAGGGTGAGTGTCTCTGTTATTCTCGTGGCCTTGCTAGATGGCCACAGCTATCAACAATGCATCTGTAAGGCTTGGAAGAGAGGGGGAAGGGTAAGTCCCTGCTGCATCAATCACTTTTCTCAGGAAAAGCAATAATCTTCTCAGAAATCCCCAGCATACTTCCTTTTCCATTTCATTGGTCAAAACTGTCCCATGGCTACTCTTGCTGCAAGGGAGGCAGCAAAGTGAATGTTTGCTCTTGTAGCCTCTAGAATGGAGATAGCACAGGAGAAAGAGGTTGGGAAGGGCAGCTGTGTTAGTCAAAAACACAGGATCTACCACAGACAGTGTTAGGTGTGACTGAGGGTACTGCTCCCAAGTCAAATATCAGGTGCTTTGGAGTCAAGAGAGAACATTATCCAGTCCCCTCTTATTTTTAAAAATTCTTTCACCGAGTAATCTTAGCTGCCACTGATGATTGTTGCCTAGGTTGAGTTTTATTAAACAATTCTTTTTAGAGATGAGAAAACTGAGGACTAGAGAAGTTCATGCCCTTGATTGTTTCTTATATAAATTACTCATAGGGTAGGAGCAAGACTTCTCTCTCTTCTTATGTGTATGATTTCTGAGATGTCAGATAAAATTTTTATCTTTGCTTCTCTGTGACTAAATTTGGTTTTTTCCTCCAGTTTCTTTTGGAAACTTTTTTTTATCTTTCATTTTTCTGTACTTTGGAAACAATATGCTTAGGTATAGTTTTTGGGGGGCACTTTTCCTTCTTGGTGTTCTATAAGCATCCTGGATCTGTGGTTTGTTATCTCCTATGAGTTAAATGTGTCCCCCAAAGGTTCATGTATTGGAAGCAATCTACATAGTAAAAGTGTTAAGAGGGTAGAAAATCCTATTACAGTAATTGAAGGGTGGGGCTTTCAGGAGGTGGTTAGATTGTGAGGACTGCACTCACCTGAATTGATTGATTCATTGATGGCTTAATGGGTGGTCAGGGGTGTGGCTATGATGGCTTTTTAAGGAAAGCAAGTGAGAAGACAGCTCTCTCTCACTCAGCCCGTTGGTCATGTGATATGTTTAGAGCCACCGCCAAGAAGGCCCTCACCAGATGTACCCCTTGGACTGTGGACTTCCCAGCCAAATTTTCTTTATAAATTACCCAGCTTCAGGTATCCTGTTACAAGCAACAGAAATGGACTAATACAGTGTCTGACATTAATTTGGGGAAATTCTCGGTCAGTACAGTTTCAGATGTTTCTTCTGTTCCTTTCCTCTTCTTTTCCATCTAGTATCTCCGTTATACATATGTTGTACCTTTTGGAGTTGTCTTGCAGTTCTTGGATACTCTATGTTTTTCAGTCTTTGTTCTCTTTTCAGTTTTAGAGGTTTGTATTGATATGTCCTCAAGCTCAGATATTCTTTCCTCAGCTGTGTCCAATCTACAAAGCCCACTAAGGGCATTCTTCATTTCTGTTTATTCTGGACACTTAGCATTTCTTCTTGTTTTTTCTTGATTTTACAGTTTCCATCTCTCTAATTGCATTGCTTGTCTGTTCTTGCATGCTATCTATCCATTAGAGCCCTTAGCATATTAATCATAGTTGTTTTCAATTCCCTGTCTAATTCCAGCATCCTTGTCATGTCTGGTTCTGACTCTTGCTCTCTCTTCAAATTGTATTTTTTGCCTTTTGGTATGCCTGGTAATTTTATCTTGATAGCTGGACATGAGTTCCAGATAAAGGGAACTGCTATAAATAGGCCTTTAGAAATGTAGTGACAAGGTGTGTGGGAGGAGGGAAAGTGTTCTATAGTCCTATGATTAGGTCTCAGTCTTTTAGTGAGCCTGTGCCTTTGGGCTATGAACTTCACAAGTGTTTCTCAGTTTTTTTCTTCCCTCTGAGGTGGGACAGGATGGCTAGACTGAGCCTAAGTTGTGTATTTTCCTCCTCCCACATGGAAGGCTAGAGTGGGCTAGAGTGGAGTATTGCCCTTCCCCCAGATCAGTTAGGCTCTGATAAAACCCCTGCAGGTTAGGCTCTGGTTAAATAGTTTCTCCTGAGGGCAGGCCCTGTTAAGAAGAACCCAGAGCTCTGGCATATTTCAAAATGGTTCATTTTGCTCTTCCCCCTGCCAGAAGCAAGAGGGAATTTTTTTCCCCACAGAGGTTTCTGCTCCAGTATGTTGTGAATCTCATTATCTGCCTATCTGTATCTCCAGTTTTGGGGGAAGCAGTTTGCCCTGTGATGTCACTTCTCTCACAGATATAAGAAGAGTTGTTGATTTTTCAGTTCGTTCGGACCAAGTGGTGTTAGGACCAAGTGGTGACTTCTAAGCTCTTTACACACAGAAGCAGAAACGCGCGGAAGTCTCCTGACCTTCCATTTTTTGTCTTTGAAAAAATCAGATGGTTAGTATTTCTCATTCATGATGCTGTTTGAAAATTCTGTTATTCAAATAGCACAATGTAGATTATTTTTATTCCCAGTGAGTGATAAGGAACGTTGGATATAATTGTTACTGTGTTGCATCTTTTTAGCATAGTTTTAGGCATTCTGTTTTGCTACAAAAGAATTTTGAGCAGATGAATGTGACATGTATCTGTATAGAACAGACATTATGTTCATCTCTCCCTTGTTCTGTTTCAGTATCGGTGTTCCCTGTGCTTTTCTTTTTTAACCGCTGATCCAATATGAGTATCAATGAAACAACATATAAGGGTACTTCAGAAATTTGTGGAAAAATAGAATTAAAAGATAATATGAATCTTTCCATTGTCTTTTTGGAATACCCTCATATATCTAAGAATAAAGCAATTTTAAACCACCGTGATTACCAGCAATGTTCAGCTGAGGTTCTGAATCGTGATTGTCACCAGCTGCTATACATATTCCTCACATATGCACTCACATGTTCTCAGACTATTCTGTTTTGAAGAAAAAATTGATTAATTTAAAAAATAGAAATGGAACTAGGTGCCACTACTGTCTTTAAATTCAAGGCTCCCACCCCACCCAATCCTGCCCCCACTCCTCCCACCCAAGTCCCTTGTGAACTACTTTGGGAAATGCTGCTGGTGGCAGTGGTGTGATGGTATTTATAAGAGCATGAAAATTAAGTTGGAAATATATAAGAGATTCAAATTGTGCTGAAGAGGAGAATTTGACTTGTGGAATATTGTAATGCAAAATTTGGTGTGTCGGTAATACAAAATATTTGATACATTAAACAGTAAGGGTCCATTGCAGGTTGAGAAGCTGGGGACATTTATTTTGACCAGTGTGCTGAGAATTTGAATAGCAAACTATCTGAATATGGAGTGTTTCTGTGTTCATCCATTGTTGGGTTTTATATATATCAATCCCTCCTAATCCTCAAAAACCTCTCCCTGGGAGGTAGGTATTTTACTCATTTTGCAGATAAGGAAGCTCAGTTAGATAAATTTCTCCAAGTTCTCAAAGCTAGTAGTACATTGTTGGGCTGTTATTCAAACCCAGGACTGACTTTAAGATCCATGGTTCTCTTACTGAATGAACCTGAATGTTTGCAAAATCTGCAGCTCTAATTGTTTTTGTGGTTAATGTCCATGAACTGAAGAAGAGTAAATAGTTGTTTAATGAGTCTCTCAACTTTGTTAGTCCTATTTATTTGAGAGCGTGTATTATTTATTTGGGAAACAAATGTATTTTTACATTTAACTACATGCTTGATTTTTCTCAGGTCTTGCTTTTTATATTATAGAACCAAGCTCTCCTAGTACTCTAGTTGGAGGGGTACATCTCTTTATCAGGTAAAAATCTTATTCTAATAAATAAATACATACCATGACAACTGAAGCATAATAAAGCCACAATTTTTATTTTTTCCTCATTCTTTTTGCTGTGACTTCTTCCAGGTAGAATTCTGGTTTTGGTAGCAGGAAAGAACAAGTGGCAACTTTGTGAATTGTAGCATTTGAGATTGGACTGATAAACAAGATGGTGTACTACAGCACGCTAGTTAACAGAAAGAAATAGAGCTGTTGTCAAAGACAGAGGAAGGTCTACTGTAACTGAAAGAGCCATCTTTGACACTTAGCCATCTCAGTTTCACGATACCATGAAGAAGCAGGAACCTTAGAATCGAGCTTTTTTATATTCCATTCCTGGATAATTACCAGCTATACTCAGATTTGTAAAGGTCCTTTTATTTTTGTGATTGCGTTTTTCAGCAACAAACTCTTACTATCCTATGATGTAATTCACTCAGGTGGGAAAACTTTTAGCTTCCACCATTGAAAAGATTACCCTCATTGAGCATTTTGTGGTGCTTTTGCTAGTTTTGCTGTTGGGCAAGCAGGGTTCAAGGCAGGTGACTTCCTTCCAGATGAACTTTAGAACAACTGGAAAGATCTCTGGGGATTGCTTCAGTAATAACATAAGTGACTGTGTATTCTCGCCCTCTTCCTCCACGCACAGCTTCCGTAGTCACGCTGTGAGGGTCTCTATAGTTTCAGCATGATTACACAGTTAATTCTGAGCCAATGAGGAGTAAATAGTTCATCCAAGGAGCAAATCTCTGCACTTTGCTGGGTCTGCTTATTTGGGTACCAGCACTTGTCACTATCCAGTGGACACACAGCAGTTCTGCTTTCATTTGCTTTGTTACCATTGTAGGCATGAAATGGAATCGTTTTTTCCTGGAACATCATGTCCCTGTGTAGAAATAAGTGATAGCACTTTATGGGCTTTAAAGTGTCTAGAGACAGGTCGGTTAGCAGCTGAAGCTGCAGTGACTCAACTTGATCCTGATGACCTTTTCCTGAGATTATGTGAGCAGAGGGGAGTATGGGAAGTGTGGCTCATTGACCCACAGTGCTCAGCCCACAGCCCAGCAACAGGCAGCTAGGATAGCTGAGCCAGGGGGAGAGGCCAGCATGCCTGTGGGATCTGCTGCCATGTTCTGGCATGGAAGACAGGTGCTCTCAGCTCTGTTAATGACATTCATCAGGTCTGAGGGACTTAATGCAGCTATTAGACCTGCCTGCCCATTGCCACATGTGCTCAAGGGAGAAACTGGGACTCACCCCAAGGGTCAGCTCTTTAGGAAGTTTCCTGACAATATTCTCTACTACTGGGGGTGGACTTTGTGTCTTTCTCCTGTGCTTTCCTCCGTCACAGAACTTGTGTCATTATGATCTACTTGTTTGTTTCCTTGTTTACCCCCCTCTGGACTGTGAACCCTCGTGCACAGGGATACAGTCTTATCATTCTTTGAGTACTCAGTGCCTAGTACATATTATGTGTTCAATAAATGTTTGTAAAATAAATGAACTAGTGATGTTTGGTTTTTCTCTTCCCCATGGCACTCCATCTCTTTCAAGGAAAAAGAATACATCAGCAATTATACCAGTTATCCACAATTGATAATCAGAGCTAATGAAACATGATAGCATAGACATGAATAGAGTTGAAAAATAAGTATTATGAAATGCTTAGGAATAAACTTAAGAATTGTGCAGGACCCGTGTGAAGAATACTTCGAAATTTGAGTGAGGTACATGAAAGAACACTTGAATAAATAAACATACCATGTTCATTGAGGAGAGTCAGTATAGTAAATATATATCATTTGTTTATATTAATTTAAAACAACGCAGTTCCAATACATTGCAATGTAATCATTAGTCTGTGGAATTTGCTAAAATAATTCTAAAGTTCAGAAAAATATTGCTTGAGACTAGTGAAGAATGAAAAATGGGAGATTTTATCTCATCAAATATTAAAGAATAAAGTATAATAAATAAAAACAAAATGGCACACAAACTAAGAAAATGGAAGCCAGTATAATCTGGATACCAATATATAACAAGAAAAAAATGTAGACTTCATGGGCATAGATGCAAAAATCCTTAACAAAATATTAACAAGTGGAACTCAGCAAAATAGAAAAAAAATACATCATTACCAAATGGGGTTTATTTCAGAAATGCAAGATTGGTTTGGGATTTGAAAGTCAATGTAATTTATCATATTAACAGAATAAAAGAGAAAATAGAATGACATAGTTATGATAGGGAAGTCTAGAAGCAGAGTTGAGTATATATGGAAACCTAGCATAGGTCCATAGTCCTTTACTTGAAACAATTGGGGCCAGCCATCTTTTAGAATTCAGGATGTTTAGAAACAGATTAACAGTGACACTAAGTAGTATAAATGAAGACCAGAAATAGTTTTATAGTAGTTCAGGTCAAGTTTTGCCACCAAATTAATTTTAGCACCAAACTACAAACAAAAGGCTGTTTTCAGAGCTTTGTGATTTTAGAATTTCAGGTAAGGAATTATCAACTTTTCTGTGTCAATGTGGCATTTTAAATCAATGATGAAAGGGTTTATAAAAAGTGTTGGAATTACCGACTAGTCATTGGGGGGGGGGAGTTAAATCCCTACTTAATAGCAAAATTAATTATTTGTGATTAAAGATTTTACTGTTAAAAAACTAAAGAATCTACAAAAGTCATAGCATAAAATATATACCTTATCTTTATAATGTTGTGGTAGTGAAGATCTTTGTAAATATGACACCAATAGTAGAAACTAAAGAAATTTTTTAAAAAAGGAATTAAACTGAAAATTTTATGTAACAAAGAACGTCATAAATAAGGTTAAAAACTAATGTCAAATGGAAAAAATCTTGGCCACATATATAGCAGCCAAAGGGTTATTGCCCAGAATTTATAAAGAGCTCTTACAGATTAATAAAAGACAAATTCTCCAGCACAAAAATGGACCAAGGTTATGAAAAGACAATTTGCAAGATAAGAAATACAAAAGGCTGCCAATATTCCGCTGCTACTATGCGATGACTACTACTAGCAGCTACCATTTACTGAGTGTTTATTGTGTGCCAGGCACTGGGCTAAGGGCTTTACATTTAATGCTTAAGAAAATACTACAAGACAGGTGCATTATTTACATTTTACAATGAGGACAATTCAGGGAGTTAAGGCAACTCATTCTAGATCACACATTTAGCAGGACTATTGCAACCTAGGACTGTCTGCTTCCAAAGCTGTTGCTCTTCAGTACAACACTGACTTATACTGCCTCAGTATAGTCACTATACTTATGAAAGGAAAATGCAATGGAAGCAACCAGAAGTTACCATTTGTTTTGTCTATCAGATTGGCAATGATTTAAAAAGAATACTTATAGCCGGGGAAGGTCAGGGTGTGAAACCTGCACTCCCTTATATTGCTGGTGGGAGTGTCAATTAGCATGATCTTTCTGGAAGGTACTTTGGCAATATGTATCAAAAGCCACATCCTCTAACATAGTGTTTCTACTTCTAAGAATTTGTCTGAAAGGGCTGATTTGACAAGTACTTGTATGTATAAGGATGATCTTTTCAGTATTGTTGAATATATTATTCAGTAGAAAAGCAAAATGTTGGAAAAACTTGTTTGTCAATGGAAGATTGGTTAAATAATTTACGGACGAATTGAAGATGTAGAGCTACATTTATTTTTAAAATATTGTCCCTGATTTACTATTGGATCGGAAAATAAAACAAATCAGATTGCAAAACAGTATATGTGGTGCAACCCTGCATTTGAAAAACTCAGTTTTTATATACATGTACGTGCCAAAAAAAAGGAAGCCATGGAACACAGTGTTGATAGTAGCATGATTTATTTTGATAAGAGATTCATTTTCTTCTTTACATTTTTCTGCGGCACTTATTTTTGCTGTACACATATATTATACTCTCATTGAAAAAGAGTGTTTAAAAACACATAGTTTTCTCATACTGATGGAGCACCCTAATTTAAAGATTATGCACAAAATTTAGGAATGTCAGCCAGGTCTGTATGTTTACTTTGCTTTTTATAGAGAGTATTTAGATACTTCCTATACTTACATTTTATTCTTTGAGAGTTGATACAGGCATGAGCTCACACATACGCATTAGTTCCCACATGTTTTTCCAAGAATTGCTGGGCTTCTTTTCCACTGATTGTATTTCAAGTAAGTTTGCCTGCTCTCTGCTTTGCAGATCCAGTCAGTGGGAGTTAACGTCAGTAAACCTCTTGATAGATACAAGGAATTCCTTTTTATGTTTGCCCAATCGGTAGATTGACAAGGTCAGGTTTCCTTATTGGGCTCACATCTTAATTACAAATGAAAATTTTTAAAGTCATCTTAACAATTACAGCTGAAGATACCTGTCTGAGTAATCTTCTGGTTTAGAAAAGAATTATTTCTGATAGGGAGACAGTCATGTTGGGAATATCCTAAAAGGCTGGATATAACCTACAGAATTTATTATGAAACAGTGACGTCTAGTATTCTATATGGCATGCAAGCAATTTGCACAGACTTTGAACATCCTGACCATGCAAACAACATTGTTTAATAAGAATTGTAGACTAACATTTTGATAGTGTCTCTGACGATTTAGATGCAGAGATATGAGTTCCACTTGATTGAACTGGTAGTTTTAGAAATAGATTTTTACATTGTTTACCAAATGGAAAAGGAAAACACTTGTGAAAATGCTGGTTGTACTTAGTTCTAAAGGCCATTTGGGGCAACAAAACAAGGTGATAATGGCAGAGAAAGTGATAGTAATGGGCTCTTAGAGACAGTGTCTTAATGCAGTAGTTATTTTGAATTATCTTTAAAATGTTTTATTGACCCTGTTCTCCTCTTTTGAAGATGTACAAGTTATACCGATACTACTTGAGTAGTGGAACTTCTGTGTAGTGGTTAAGAGGATGCATTTTGGAGTCAGAGAGACCTGGGTTAAAATCCAGGCTCTCTACCACTTAGTAATTTCTTAAGCTTTGGCCACTTAACCAGTCTCTTTAAGCTTCAGTTTCTTCATCTCAAAAGTACCAATCTTATGGGGTTGATGAGAAGATTAAATGAAATAATTTTTGTATGGAGCTTAACAATGCCTGTCACATATAAAATGCTCAATAACTGGTTGCTGTTATCATCATGTATAGTTCAGTCTCTTTTAGAAGATTTTCATAATACGTGGTGTAATGGAAAGAATGTGTGCTATATCATCTAATAAATCCAGATTTGAATTCTGGCTCTGCCCATCAATAACCCCATAGTCTTGAGCATGTCACTTCTGCTCTGAGCCTTAATTTTTTTTTCTTTTTAAACTTTTATTTAATAATTTTATGGATTAGATTTTTAAAATAAAAGTAGTGCATGCTTATAAAAAAAAGAAATTCCAACTGTATGAGGGTACTTTAAAAAGTTCGTGGAAAAATAGAATGAGCCTCAATTTTCTTCTCCATGAAATGAGGTCAGTAATGGTTACCTTGTTGGAGGTTATGCAGATTAGAGATAATATAGGTCAAGTGCCAAACTCCATGCCTGGAGCAAAGTGGGTTTTCAATGAATGGTTACTATCACTATTGCTATGATGCTAATAAATATCAAAGAACATCTGCTGTGGTTTGAATGTGTCCCCAAATTCATGTATTGGAAACTTAATGCCCAAATTTTTATGTTGATGGAGGTGGGGCCTTTGGGAGGTAATTAGGATTAGATAAGGTCATCAGGGAGGGGTCCCCATGATAAGACTGGTGGGTTTATAAGAAAGAGCAAGAGAGACCTGAGCTGACATGCATGCTCTTGTCCTCTTGTTGTGTGATGCCCACTGTCATGATTCAGCAAAAAGACCCTCACCAGATGCCAGCGCCATGTTCTTGGATTTCCCAGCCTCCAGAACTATAAGAAATAGATTTCTTTTCTTTGTAAATTACCCAGTCTCAGGTATCCAGTTATATGAAAATACTTCAAAAATTTATGGATAGATTCGTATATCTTTTAATTCTATTTTTCCACAAACCTTTTTTGGAACACATATTATTTTTTATTGTGGTCAGATATACATAACATAAACTTCACTGTTTTAACCATTTTTAAGTACAATTCAGTGGCATTAAATACATTCACAGTGTTGTGCAGTCATCACCACAGTTCACTTCCAGAAGTGTTCATCATCCCAAACAGAAACTCTGTACCCACCAAACAACTTTCCTCTAACTTTTTGAAGTACCCTCATAGCAATAGGAAATGGACTAAAATAACATCTTAAGGCTTTTTATATTTTCCCTCTTTGTTTTTTACCTTTTGGTGTAGTTCTTTAAGAAATTGTGTTCACATAGCTAAAACTATGCAATAGAAGAAAAGTTTAAGAAGTTATATAAAAATTTATTATAATACTACATTTGGTAAGCAAAAAGAATGAGAATCTAAGTGATGGGTCATATTAGTAGAGAAGGATTTGTATTGGGGGTCTGGTTTTGGGGTGCTTGTTAGAGACCAGTCTTTCAGGAAGAACAAAGACCAAGGGCAGTGGTTCATTTCTTAAAATAGCCTCTGTCACTAATTACACTGAAAAGGTGGATGTTACGGGCTTCTGATCAGCCAGCCCTCTAGAGCAGCTGCTGGCAGTGCCCGGTGCACTGACATGGAAGGAGGGCCCGGCTGGCTGGCAAGCATGTGTGCTGTTTGTGGTACTGAGTTCCCCTGTGGAGGCTGCCCTCGCAGGAGGACTACTGCACACTGAGCATCTTGCTTCGTATTTGCACAGTATGGTGCTTGATGTGATCCATTTATCCATCTGTCTGTCCTTCTTTCCTTCCTTCTTTCCATTTGTCCGTCTGTGCATCCACCCATCCATCCATCTGTCCATTCTCTAGGTGCTAGGTATAGCAGTGAACAAAACAGAGAAAGTCGCGGCCCCCAAGGAGCTTACACTTTGGAGATTCATAGCATTTTGAAATGTGTTATCTCATTTGCTTTTTAAAACAAGTATATGAATTTTGAATTTTTTAGTACGTTCATTTGATTGATGAAGAAATGAAGATATTTTGAGATTAAATGACCTACCTAATAGTGCTATGAATAGAACCCATTATTTTTCATTTTTATTTTAGTACTTCCATCTGTAACACCCTGCTTTCTATTCCAAATATGTTTTCCATCATTGAAACACTTTTTCATGTTGTGTTTTTCTTAAAACTTCAATCATAGGTAGCCAAGGGTATGTAAAAGAATATAAAATGAGTTCTGCTGACCTGCTTTAACCTTTCAATACATTCCCATTGCTCTTAAGATGAGATTTGAAATCCAAAATGTTACCTGCAATCCCCTGCATTGTCTGGCCACTGCCACCTTCCCAGCTCCATCTTGGGATGCTCTTTCCTTACCTCAGAGGCATTCTGGCCCTTCACGTACAACGATCCCTCTGCCTGGAATGCTCCTCTCTGTGCCCCTTCCTGTCCTTCCTCCCTCCACCTTCACCAAGCACAAGTCTCAGCTTTATCGTCACCTCTGAGGGAACACCGTCCTCGTCCCCCAGCCGAGGTCAGGTTCCTATGCCATATGTGCTTTCTCACAGCACCCTGGGCTTTTCCTGCATAGCACACCTGTTGCCATCCCTGTATCTGTTCACTGCCCACCTCCTGCCCTGAAGTGGTTGGAGGGGCAGGAACCCTAGTTATGTCTTTCCCACCCACCTCCCCAGGTAGCACTGGGCCTCCTGCAGCACTCCAAAACATGCGAACAAATGAATGGACTAATACCTGAGCAGCACAGCTCCGAAAGCGGCACGAGCAAGTCTACCTGCTTACGGTTTGTTCCATTTCCCTTCCCCCAAGGATGCAGTTTTAGCAATGAAGACAGCTTATGAAATGGTGCAGGAGTCTCATGTTTTACTAATGTTTAAATAAAGAACAACGATGCAACTATGAAAATTTGGAAAGTTTGTAAAGTGGCAGCAAAAAGTGATAGGGGTGGGGGGACCCCAAATACAGAGCCTGGGGAAAAGAGAATAAACCAAGTTACTTGTTTTTGTGTCTCCTTCCCACTAGACTGTGAGCAACTTGAAGTCAAGTACCAGCACTTATTTATGTTTATATCCTCAAAGAGAGTGCGGTGCCTGGTTGATAGTAGCTGTTGAATGAATGAATGAATGAATGAATGAATGATACACCTCTTAACTTTGAAGCTGACTTCTTGTGCTCTTAATGCTGATATTAGAAATACAAACAGTATAATTTATGGAAAGAATACTGAATCTAGAACCAGAGAGACCTAGGTTTAAAACTGTATTTAAAATGAGAATAATTATGCCTACCAAGTGGACTTGAGAGGGTGGTATATAGATGGAGTATATAAAGTGCTTAGCAAACACCAGGCACATATAACAGGTCCTCAAGACATTTTAGCTCCCTTTTTCTGCCTCTGTCCCTTTGGTTTAATCCCAGAAAGATTTCTGGGAAATATGGTATATAAATCATTAGAACAGAGAAAGAGACCCTCAAAGCAAAATCATGGCAATAGAGCTATGACTCCTATTTTTTCAAAGCAAGCATGACACTGGATGCTTAAATAGCAGCACAGCACATTGTGTAGGAACTGGGGAATGTGTTCCTATTATTCTTGTCCACGGTCAGCCTATTACTAGAAAAGAGTGACCACACTGATATCTAAAGTCCTTAGGTTCAAAACTGTTTTGACCTTCATGATTTATATTTTTTTTTCCATCTTTACTTACAAATATCTCCTAACCCTAGCTCTTCCTCCAGTTATTTCTTTTACTAGTTTTATTGTTCTCCACAGTACTCTCTTCTGTTTCCATCAATGCCGATTCAAATAGTTAGGATGGGTGGATGAGGGTGTGTTAAATGAGTTCTTTGAGTTCCTCACTGATTTCTTTTAGGATATGTCTAGGGGTAGGCCAGTTATTCTCCAGTCTCTCAGTTCCTGATCTGTCTGTCTGTCTGTCTGTCTATCTATCTATCTATCTATCTATCTATCTATCTATCTATCTATCTATCTATCTATTCCTATCTAATTATGATATAGAGGACAGAGAAGTGTGACCAGTGATTCTTCTGTGAGCATAGAGCAAGAGCACATGGTTTCAGACTATAGCATGAGAGACTTAGGATCAACCACCAGATCTCATGAGTCCTGTACTAGGCCCGTTATAGTTAAAAGCTAGAAGTCAGTTTACAGCCACATCAGTTCTCTATTACAGTACTTAGTATGTGGTGCAAAATATGAAAGGCACTGGAAATACAAAAACAATTAGTTCTTCAAGGAGCTTTGAGTACGGCAGGAAAGACAGATACACGAGGAAACATGTCTGATAGGGGTAACATGGGTACATGTACAAGGGACAGAAGAGGCAGTGTGACTACTTGCGTCTGGGACAGTTGAAGGAAGGTGACATAGACCTTCCTTCTTCTGTTGAAGAATAAATTAGCATATGCTATGTGAGTAAGGCTGGAGAGAGAACAGTATATGGAAAGACAGGATGATATGGACCAGCATAGTGTGTGCTGGGATCTCCATTTAAATATTGCTATATTGTCACCTGTGAAGGCTGTTGTGAAGTCTGGTAATGCCAAGGTAGGTTATGGAATCTCTTCCTTTGGAGTCTCAAAAATAAAAAATAAAGCATTCACATCTGCTCAGGATGGTTTCAGTGGTATTCTTGCTAGAGGCAGAGGCATATACTGTCTGTGTCAGATAAAAGTCAATGACTACTATTATATCAACACTGAGGTTGTATTAATTTAAAAGAAAGGACTCAAACTTTGTACTTTACTAATCTGCATCTTGGGAGATAATCTGGTATGCACAATTTTCAGTTCACCTAAGACAGTCTGTTGTATGGAACTGTGCTCCTAAGTACTTAGTGAAGCAGATGCTATCATAAAAAGCAATACATATTCAGTAGTGCTCTTTCTACACTGGAGGGGTGATTTCTTTTGGAGCAGAGGTAGTTCCAAGAATCAGTATAACAGCCAGGAGGAAAATGGAGCATGTCCTCACCTTGCCCACCCCTGGCTGCCTGGGAGTGAAACGGAACCTTGGCTATTGTGCACCTTTAAATCGTCCATGTTGCCCGTTTCACAGCCTTCCCAGGCCAGGCAACTGGGTAGTGAGTTTATAGTTCTAGGAACTGAAGCAGGACTGCTGTGCTTGCAGTTGCATGCTTTTTATGGAACAGGGAATGTTGTTAGGGAATTTAGGCAGCTGGAACCTGCTGCATGAGCAATTTGGGCTGAGGGAGAATTTCGGGGTGAGAAAATAAAGCTCATTATATAAACTCATTGGGTGTTTAGGAGGCTGAGAGGGGAGGGCATGAGAGTGTTTTGAAGGCAAGCCGGAGAGTTTCATAAACAGCCCCCTCTATTCATTTTTACTGTAAGAGCTGGATTTAACTGGAATGATCACGTGGCCTATTTTGAAAAGGGCAGTCATGTTCTTCTGCTGTTTCTTAGCTGTTTTGTGAGCTGGAGCAAAACAACAGCGCTGCTCATTTTTTGCAGGGTTAGAGGAAAAAGGAAGGGCTGGCCGAAGAATGGGGTGGGGAGCTGGAGGAGAGAGGAGGTGCCCACAGTGTCAGACTGCGGGGACACGGACCTGAAGGAAGCCTGTGTGGCTCAGGCATGGAGCCTGGAACTCTGCCTTTTGCAGCCTGTTGACAATCTCATCCCAGTTTAACTTTTTGTGGAATTCTCCCACGAGATGCTGTGGCCAAACTCAGGCTTCCAAAAGAATAGAGCAGGCCAACTCTGTTGTGAAGTCTGCTCGGAAGAGCTGGCAACGCGGGCCCCCTCGTTAGAACTGGGGTGACATGACAGAAGCAAAACCTGCTCGTCCTGGAAGAAGCACACATGGTCCCTCACACCTGTCTCACCCACCCCACTCCCTGCAAAACGAAAACCGATGTCATTGTAACCTGCGGTGGTTCTTTTTTACGCATAAAGTCTTAACCTCTTTTAGAAATGATGGAAATTTTACTTTTTTCCAGAAGGTCAGAAAAGATAACAGAGACCAGATTCAAACAGAATCAAGGTCATTAATAAGTCAGAGAGGCTGGCTTTAAAAAAGAGAGAGAGAGGGAAAGAAAGAAAAAGAATGAGAGGGAGAGAAAGAAAGAATCTTCTCAGCCTTAAAATGTGTCTTAAGGGGAAACCATCATTTAAGTTACTGGTGGTTTCTTCATCATTCTAATTTCCATTAGTAAAGTGTGACTTTGAAAGGACACAGGATGTTTGGGAATGGAGAGTTTTATATTTTTTGTCATTTTCCCCTACTTCTCACAGCGAAATTCACAGGTATCTGACTACATAGAGACACTAGGACTGGGCTGTTCTGGTTGACCTTGGCAGTGGCCAGCGTGCATAGGAAGTGTAGCGCTGTGGGATGGGTGCCTGCTCCGATGAACCAGGCTGGCTGGACTTTCCAACTCTCTCCTACACCCACATGATGAGGAGACTTTGAGCAGTGGTTAATATAGCCTGTTCTTTTAAAAAATGTATATATTGCTTATTGCCAATACAGATTTGAGGCTGGTGCCCACTAATCTTAACAGGGTATATACAGAGGTACTTCAAAAAGATTGTGGAAAAATAGAATTGAAAGATAGTACAAACATTTCCAGGAACTTTTTGAAATACCCCTGCATATTGAAAGTATATAATAAATATTATTCAAAAACTAATATAATGTATTATTTAGGTTTTATTAAATTATCCTGTTTTTATGGTATGCTGATAGGCTAAATAAGCCTGACCTACAGAGATTCAAATCCTCTAACTTTGATTGGCATTGGAAGATTTCTTTAAAAACAACAAAAAAGCTATTAAGATTAAATATCAATATATAAATCTCTCTAGGAAAATATAATCGAAAGCATCAAGGCTGTCTCCTACAGTTGGTGGTTTCTCTTATCTAGGTTCTCAGAGCTACGACAATGTCATTGGATTTCAAGAATTCAGAAAGACAAAAATAAAACTCGTAGTTTTGAAATGGAGAAAGAGAAAGATCCTGAAGGTAGTCTTCTGTTTTTAAAGTAGTCACTCTCATCTTAAAAATAGAGAAAAAACAGATTTATTTTTCATTTATTAAGGAAAAAAACCCAGCCAGTACTTTTGAATTAATGTTAAGACCAGTATTTTATAGAGAGAACATTAATAATCACATGCAGTCTACTAATTACAAGCCTGCTTTCGATTTATTGTAAATATGCCTTCCATTTTCTTCCTCATTACCAATCATCTTCCTTAATTATAAGAGAGCTTTCATTAAAACATTTGAATCATTTATTTTGAAGCACCTAACTTTAGAAGATGTTTACTGATTTTTTATAGCATAAAATACGAATGTTTTTATCTTAGGAAACAGATCATAAAGTAAAACTTTAGGAAACAGATCATAAAGTAAAATTTTACTGGGGGAGTTTAAAGATACAAAAATATATAGAAGGAAAAACATATATTTCATTAATATTGTGCACAGTTTTTACAAAGTATATGGCATTTAGATTCAGAGTTTTAACTAGTAGTAACCTCATCTGTTTAGTAATGATTTTTAAAATAGAAAAAAAAATCTGCTGAAGCAGACATCATGCTTACTAGATATTTAACTTTCATGAACTGAAATTAGACAGTGAAGCAGGATAATTAGAATAACTTTTTTCTCAACATCTAAATATTTCTTTTTCTTTGGCATTTCAGTTAAGTGTGAAGAAATCCCAGAAATGAGATACTATTAGCTATGTAAAAGGATTTCTGAGGGTTAGAATCTATTCACGTTTTTCTATGTCATTAAGATTTTTTTTTCAAATAATAATTTTGGAGGGAGATTGTTAAATTAATCTTCCATAATGCAGTGGTTTACCAAATGTTTTGTTTTTAATAATTTTTTTAAAAAGAAGCTGTCTGAATGAATTCATTTGTTTGTTGTCATTTTTGTTTGTTACTGTGATAATACATGAAAATAAGATACAGTGGAATATACTTCTGTGAAAGCCATATTTGTAATAGCAATACCTAACCAGAAAATGTAGGAGCCACACTTGATCATTCATAATCCTTTTGAAATTCTCCGGTCTTTTTTTTTTTAAAGCCAGCGTTGACTAATGTTGTGTGGCTATTTATTCTTGTTACAGCAGTTTAGTTATTTTTTTATTTGTTTGTTTAACTATAGTTTTTTTCTAATAATTAGAAATAAAGTAAGTGTATTATTTGTGATATCAAAAAGTATGTACATTTGATAATTTTGTTGTATAAAATACTTAATACCTGTTAAAAGCTGTTTGACTTTCGGTTTTAAAACAGCTGTGTAGTTGGGTAAGTCCTGCAAAGATTCCAGCTTTCTCTGTGGCCTGCCAGCCAAATAATTTTTGCAGCATTTTCCTTCACTTTCTTATAAACACTTAAAAATTGTACTTACTTTTCCGTAAGGCCAACCATTAAGTTAGAAAGCACTGAAGTTGTTGTGAAATTGCCTTTTTATACATGAGGGAGGAATGGTAGATTTTGTGTATCCCATGTGGATTAAAACAGAAATACTTAGGACTGCTATTCTGATGGAGCTATCTATATACTTGGCCTTATTACAGATGGAGTGACTTTGGCTGCATTGCTTCAAAATGAGTTTTGTTGCTTTCATGCTTAGGCAAAGCTATTATTGTTTTTTCGAGTTTTTTGTAATATACTTCTCCCCCATCTCGAACTCCCAAGTTTGGAATAAACATAGAATTCTTTTAGGACTGAAGGTTATTGTCTGATTTACTAGAAAGCATGACACATGTAAAATAGTGGCTAAGGATTATGGAGTCCCTCCGTAAATGTTATCAAGAAAAAAAAAATATATTAAATGTCAAGGAAGGTGCTACTACCGTGAAAACTTTATTTCCTCGGTAAAACCCTGATATCTCATGGGAAGCCTTGGATCTTATTCCCAACTTCCAAAATAATTTAAATACGAAAGATAAGATGACAGGATAGTGGAATACCTTTTGTGCTCAAGGCCCACTGTTCTCAAGGTGTGTGGTTATTAATCTTGGTTTGAACTTACATATTATATAGTATGTGATTAATTTGCTGATAGGGTCGATGGAAGTTAGTTTGTGGGGTTTAAAACGAGGCTGATAAAATATTACTCATAAGCCTTTCTGCTTCTTTGTGGCTTTCTGGAACTGCTCTTGTGGTCTCATCGCAATGGTCAAAGTTAAGTAGGCTTAGAAATAACAGACATTTTCTCCTCTGGACAATGAGGGGGCTGGACCGTGCTCTTTGCAGAGACGGGAATGTCCAATTCTGAACTCGGACTGCACCTTCCTCTCCTCTGCGCTCCACGATTTTATCTGATTTGCAAGTCAATGTTATGGAAAGTTTTTTATTGTAATGCAGAAAGCTTCAGCCTCGGGTCCTGGCTGATGTCAACAACCCAAAGGCTCTCTTCCAACCACCTCGGGAAGAAAAATCCTTTGTAAAGATGGCAAACTTTGCTTTCACGTTAGCCCCACACGAAGTTCTCGAGCAGCATCTGGCCGAGGAGGGTCATCCAATCTATTTTAATGCAAAGATTTTCCAAGAAGGCAGGAAACCGTCAAGGGCAAGGCTTTCAGGCATCTGCCGTTTCGTTTCCAGATCCCTTGTGCTAATTTCATGTTTCTAGGGAACCCGGCTCTTTCTTTTTTCTCGGAATCCCTTCTCTAGGAACTGGTGGCGCTGTGCGCGCGGCAGATGGTCCCGGAGCTGGGCCGGGGCGCACGCGGTGCCGGCGGCGGGCCCGGGAGGCGGCGCGTCCCCGCCCGAGGGCGCCCGGGCTGGCTGCGGCGCTGGGCAGCGGCCCCCGTGCCCTGCCGAGTGCGCAGAGGCGGCGCCCGGTGACCAGGGGACGCTGGGAAGCGGTGTGTATTTGCGTTTGTCCAATGTGGCCCGAGGGAAAGGTAAATAGGAAGCGATTGGCTCGTCCTCGCTGCACGAGAACCAGGGAAACAGCCCAGTCCCAAGGAAACAAACCAAACCCGAACCTGAGCGAAACGTGAGTCCTGCGTAAACACTTGCGTCTGGGAAAGAGAATACCGGGAAAGGGGGCTTCCCTTGCGACAGCCCGCTGCCCATCTTCGGTAAATGAGCCGTCACAGGCTGCCGGGAAATGTGTCCTTGTGTGCTGAAACGGTTCCACAGGTTTTGTTTTGAAGGGGCAAACCGTGCTGGGAGAGGCAGGTGTTCGTGCGGTTCACGGTCCTTAGCGGGCTGTGTACCGGGTCCCTTCTCATTAGGACAGGCCAGCAGGCCTCTCCCCCATCCCGGTCTCCCACCTGGGACCAGAAAGCGACACCCAACTTCAGCTTGGAAGAGGAATCTTGCAGAATTAAAGATAAAAGTCTGCCCTTATAAATAGTTTCGTTTTGGTATATTGTGTGTTATTCCTGTTAAGAAACTCGTAGTGCTCATAATCCACGTTGCTGTGAGAACCGTCCTGCGTCCCTGCTGTTAAAATTTAATGAACTCACATGGCCTTTAGGACAACAACTTAATACTCTGATAATGCCAATATTCCGTTACTAAACTGATGCAATCACAGAATTTTGGAGTCGGAATAAAGTGTAGAGGTCAGTTAGGCCATCTTTTCTATGGGATTCTAGGAATCTTTATAACATTCCCGACTGCTTTTTGAGGCAGCCCATTCCATTGCTGGAGAGCTCTATTTATTAGAATGTTATTCCTTATACTGAATTCTTTGTGTAGTTCTTGTTCTCTCTTAAATAATAGAAGCCTAAAATTACTCTTATTTATATATTTTAGTGAAGGTGGTGCATACTTGAAAACCATGATAAAATGGGAGTATTCTGCTGCTATATTCAGGGTAGCCATAAACAAACTTTGCTTGTTTATGCTTTATTAATCTTTTGAATTGCTTAGAAATAATGGCAGAATTTCTGATTTTAAGGTAGTATTTGAGATTATGTGATAAAATGTTACATTGGCAACATAGTTTGTATTTCAAAAATTCCTTTGATGATTTCACACTTATATCCTGATCTGTTATGGTAGTTTTTAGTTTCTGTGTAATTTATTGTGCTTTGCCTGAAATCATTAAATAAAGATAAATAAATTTAACAGACTTCAGTGCTCATTTTTGGTCTTTTTTTGCTTTACCACTTGTATTACTCTTATTTTGCTGCCATAACAAGTTACTGCAATCTTCATGGATTACAACATGCAATTTATCTTCTGTTTCTGTGGGTCAGAAGTTTGGGCACAGTAGGGCTCTTCTGGGTTATCTGTTCAGAGCCTCACAAGACCAAACGCAAGGTAGTACCAGGCCTGGACTCTTACCTGGATGTCCTGGGAGAGAATCCACTTCCAGGTTCATTGGCAGAATTTAGTTCCATGTGGTTGTTGGATTGGGGCTCTCATTTCCTTGCTAGCTGTTAACCTGGGGTCTTCTAGAGGCTCCTCACCTCCACTTTCAAAGACAGAGATAGCAGATGGAATTTGCTTCAGATTTCTCTGCCTTTTTCTGTTTTCTCTTCTGCTTTTAAAGGACTCTTGTGATTACATTGGGCCCATCTGGATAATCCAGGCTAATCTCTCATCACCTGATTAGTAACCTTAAGTACACCTGCCAAGTCCCTTCACAGCAGTACCTAGTTAAGTGCTTGAGTGAATAAACAGGGGATGGAACTTTTGGGGGGATATCTATGGAATCCTGCTTACCACACCCCTCTAGGAACAGCTTTCCTGTGATGGTAACAGCCATAATTCATCATTTTAAAGAGTTTTTAGGCATCTTAATTCTCAGAATTTTGCAAGGTGAAATTAAAATAAAAAACCAAGATAACATCAAATATTACTCACACATAATTTTTAGAGGTTTGATAAAACAATAAACATTCACCATAAATTGTTTTTTAAACTCAAACTTCTACCTTGCAAAATCTTCCCCAATTTCCTTGTTTTGTTTTTGGTGTCATAATAAGATTGCATCAGATGGAGTTCAGTTTATAGTACCAAGCTATATAAATATATTAATAATAATTGCATTGTGAACAGAATGGTTTTCCTCTGCAGTTTGATTTTAGCCTTGGGGAGTTTCTGATATATTCAAATATAATTCTACTAGAATCCAATTTTGGATAAGAAAACTGACCCAGCTGCTACTTACTCATACCTAAAGCATTCTTGAATATGCAACTTCCTAGTTGTAGGGCACACGTAAACTCCCTCTTTAATTCTTGTAGGGCTGCACTGGTTCTTACAGCTTGTTGGGAGAGAGGGAGGGGAGGGCAGGCTTTCTTAAATACTCAAATACTTAAATTTATTGTTTATGAGCCTTGATGACCATTTGTTACCTAGATTCTAATTTTTTTAAGGAAATTTTAACTGGACAACTATTCAAAAGTATGAATTACACATGTGAAAATTCTAGTTCTTTGGAATTACTAAAATAAAATAAAAGGATGATCAGCAGATACAATAGTAGAACAGAAAGTATTTGGCCCTTAGGGGAGTTTTATGAATACTCTTTAGGACTTCCTCATCTTCTTTCAGTGACTCCAATGTCTTCCAGTAACTCCAGCCCAAGGCTAGAAGTGGGGATCTCACAATGTCATGCTCAGAAGTGGTGCTATGGGAAAGCGACTGATGGTCTAGTGATATGGGGCAGAGGCATAGGCAGCAGACTTGACACTGGTACCTCCTCAGCCCTTGGGCGGGGGACATGATGAGCAAATCTTAGCTGTATATCTCGGATGACTGCATATTTCAAACAGGCAGCATAGCTGAGGTGCTTCTTTTGCTTCCCCTAATTTATGGTTATTTTCATGTAATGAATGATGGTCGTGGGCATTTTGTTATAGAAAGTTTTAATTATGGCTTAGTATCTCTGTAATTAATCAAGTGGAATGATTTAGAGTTCTGTTATTACTGAAGTCTTTACAGCTGGAAGTATGTGGATCCATGCTAGTACATTAAGTATACGATTTTTTATTTTTCTATTTATCTATACTCCACCTTGTTAACCAAAAAATATTGAGGAAATTTATATACACACACATCCCGTCACTACCACCACCACCTAAAATAAACAGATGAAAGAATTGGGGGAAAAAGAAAATAAGGTTAGGAGAAAAATAACAAGGCTGGTATTGGGTAGGGTTAGGTCAAAGAACATGTAGTGTAAAATTCTATACAGACGCTAGAGCTAGGCCATAAATTTAGTTTTGGTTTTTCTAGGAGCCAAAACAAAATGGGAGAAAAATAATCAGCTACAGAATTCATCATACTCACAAAAGGATTATAAAAAGATTGGGATTTTCCCTTGAACTTGTCTTCTGTTTCAAGGGGGCATTTGATGCTTTTCCTCTGCTAGAAAGGTTATCTTTGAATTGCAATAATAGTTATAAAAACATAATTTTGGCAGAAATACAAATGAACGGTATGACAGAACGGAAGCAGTGGACAGGATTTCTGATATTACTGCTCTTTTCCTTGGTCCATGTTTTAATATTCCAGCATGCTCTTCAGTGCACAGAGAGGTCCAAGAAGATTGGCCATTCTTTTCGGAAGCTGAACTTTCCTAAAAATTCTGTGGGAATGGGAAACAGAACCTGATAATTTTTTTGCAGAATGAAAACCTTTTATCATGAAGAATTTTTCTTTATTGTATACTTTTATATAGTTAGTTCCCAACCCAGGAATTAGTGGTGTTCCAAAAGTTCGTTTTTAAGTTGCTTGTTTGAAATTAAGAGTATATTTTCCCAAAGAAATGATGTTTTCTATGATCTAATTTCAGACTTGCAATGAACCCAAGGTTCAAAGAGGTTAATCTGAATAAATAAATAGAGGTCTGCAATTCTGTATTCAAAATCTTGAGGCCAGATTTTGGTCAATTCAGAATTTTTTAAAAAAAGAAAGATAATATTCTGCATATACCAGTCATTACATAGCATTGCAGTGTGGTCTGGAGCAGGATCCTATAATCAAACATATTAATATTTCTGCAGTGAAACTGATGAATATTCACACTCAGCGGGATAAATAAAAACTATAAATAGCCTCATGTCAGTTAAGGTCAGGTTTTGTCGCCCCAAGAATGCGGACCAAATGAGTTCAGGTCAGGTCAGGTTTTGCTGCCAAATGAGTTATGAAAAACCTTTTGGTTTTCAGAGCTTTTTGGGTTTCAGATTAATGGATCTCTATTATACTTTTTTTTTTTCTTTTTTAAATAAAAAAGCCACTGGTATTATAAACCCTAACCACAATGTAATGTTATTTTATGGAAAAATGTACTGAATTCCAATTAGGGAAGCCAATAAGCTGTCACACTATTGCACCCCTGCAGCAGGAGTGAAGTGTTTCTATCAGGCTGGAGTCAGAGCGAAAATGCCCTCCTGCGTAACCCAGGTGAGAGGTCTCCTGTCCTGGTGCCATGCAGGTGACGCTGTCTGGAGGCCCACATGCTGGGAACTGGTGAGAAGCCTGAGGCAAGAGATAGGAGAGCCCGGTGGGGGTCTTTTTTTTTTTTTTTTTCTTTCCTACTCATGTTATTAATTTCCCTACTTTTTCCTTTTCTTTCTCTTAGCTTTACCTTTTCTTTCAGTGCTTGGGCAGGGTGCATGGCAGTGGTGTCAGGTGGCATGTCCCCACACGCCCATCCCACTTCTCCTACTCTTTCCCCCTGATTGCCTGTAAAGACACTGGAGGGTGCCAAAATGATATGGCTTTTAAGGGTAGTTAAACCTAGGTCTAGATCTTGGCTCTGCGACCGCTAGCTGTGGGACCTTAGGTGGTTTGCTCAACTTGTAAAATGGAGGGGAAACACACACACACACACGCACACGCACATGCACGCACACACACACATACACACACACACAAGGTCTTTAAAAAGTTCATGGAAAGATTTGTATTATTTTTAATTCGATTTTTCCACAAACTTTGTGAAGTACTGTCGTATATACAAGTGTATATACATATGTATACATCTGATTTGCTTCCCAGGCTGGTTGAGAAGATCCAGTGCCACGTTATGTGACAGCGCCTCCCGCAGACGGGTAAATGGCGTGTCCTCCATCGTCGATGTTCCCTCTCACACCTCCCAGCAATTCTTTCCTCCTCCCCAGGTGGAATACAGTGTAGCTGTAAGGGGGGGGGGGGGGACGTGATCTGCAAAGGCACAAATGCCTCAAAGTGTGGGTGATTGTATCTGGCCTGACCAGGGATCCAGTCTCCCTGTGGGGTCTGCTTTTGGCTTTGGTGAACTTGAGGACTTGGAAGTTCCTGGGAGAAAGAGTAATCTGCAGTCTCTTCTGGAAGTTGGTTGAAAGCAGATGTTTCTGGGGCTTACCTGAAGGTGTAATGAAGGCTGATGTTACCTTGCCCTCTCCCCTGGGCCAGGGCCCAGCAAGAGTAGTAGTAAACCCTCCAAGAAGTCACTGGAAGTTGCACAGCTATTCTAGAGCTTTGACATAGGCCTTGTTTGGTGGCACTCTAGCTCTTCATATTAAATGCATGTATGCTTTCAGTAATAAGTGCTTAATGTATGCCAGGCCCTATTCTGGGGATATAATGGTTAATGACCTAGACAAGATCCCTGCTGTCATGGAAACAAATGAGAGTACTGTGTTGGAAAACAACAGGATGGGGTGGGCAGGGAATGTGTGTCTGAGCAGCTGACATTGAAGCTGACCCATGAAGGATGAGCAGGAGCATCCTAGGTAGAGAAGCCAGCAAGTCCAAAGAACCTAAGCTGGAGAGGAACTTGGTGTATCCTAGGGCCTGTCAGAACTTCATGAGCAAAGGAGTGAGAATTGGGGGTTGAGTCAGACCTTCTGAGCCTTGTAAGCCCTGGACAGATGTGTGGATTTTATTAAGAACAAGAAGCCCCTGAAGGTTTTTAAGCAGGGGAGAGAGATGCACTCTTCCACAAAGAGTCCACTTTTCTTCTCACGTGGATGTCATGCAATATTAAAAACTGTCAGGGTGCGAGGCTCTTTTGGTAATATTCCAGTGTTTCCCTTGTTTTTAACTCAAATGTAAATAATTGGAAGTCGTTTGTCCCTCTTTATTTTTTATGCTTTCTCTTCAAATCCAATTAACTGCCATCATTTTTGTACCTTTTTGGTGAAAGAATGCATGAGCAGTCACCCTTGTAATAATGAGCAATTTTCCTATCATCTGTTTTTTGCTTTCTATTGTAGGTTTTGTCTGTTTATCTTCCAACACACCAATCCTTTGCTGCCAGCACTGGCATGCTTTCTCTTTTCCTCCCTCAGTTTTGGAATTGTGATAGACTTTTTTATGTTCATCCATTTATTTCATGCCCTTGAGGGGCATTCTCTCTTGGCTGTGATGATTTGCTTTATAGAACACTCGGCTCAATGCAATAAATCTAACATTGCTCCTTGTACATAGTAGGAAGTCAGGACATTTTTGTTACGTGAATGAATAAAAATTCAGGAGTAGGATCTGCTGCGTTTTTGTGATGAACATGAAGATAAGTATGTCGTGTTTCTGCCATTAAGCAGACTACTTACTGTCTAAGGAGGGCCACTTCAAAACCTAAAGTCAATGTTTGGCATAGAACCCTAAAAAGGGAGGTAAGCACATGTGGAAAGGAACTTCGGGAGTGTAATTCTGACACCTGAACCTCAGGTTCAGCCTCTGTTCTGGCTTTTAGAATCTTATTCCAGCATTTTTTAAAAACTGACTATATGTATCAGTTTCTTTGATATCTTGCTGTTTTTATCAATGATTTATATCAGTCTTTGACATGTGTTCACTATATATTTCTATGTACATTATATTTTTAACTTCTTGAAAATTATATTTTGACATTCATCTTTAAGTCCTTAGACATGAATGTACATGTTGCTATTCAAGTTACCTAATTATTTGTTACTATGTAATTTCTGAATGGAAACATTATAGATGTCACAGTAAGGGGAATTATAGTATTATAGAGAGGAAAAACAGAAAGAGTATGATAGAGAGGTACAGGAAACTTGCACTTTAATTTTGAGGTTCTCTGAGGGCATCTGTCCCTGTAGAAGTTCAATATAAATAATCTTAATGAATTTTAGGCTATTCTCAGGGAAAGCTCTAGTTGAAACTGGCCTGGCAATGTGCCTATAGCTACCATACTCTTTCTTGTATTACAGGGAAAATACATAAATAAGTAAATTTGAGAGACATTCCACAAATACAAGTCTGTTTCTTTTGCTTTAAAAAAAGCATGAACATAATTAAAGGAAAAAAGTAGATTCTGGTTGTTTACCATAAAGAATTATTAGACTCGTAGCATAGGAAGTCACAAAGCACAGATCACAAAAATCTCACCAGTCACATTTGGAAGTTTAGTCCTGGATGCTGCTCATTTCGTCAAATATACTTTACCTATAATGAGGGCAGACTGTCACCAGCTGATGCCCTGCTTATAGCCTCTTGGTCTAGACTGGAAGTTCAAAGTCACTGTTTACTGAAACCTGCATTAGTATGTGTTCTGCCCCATTAGAAACTGTTAACAAAAGGAAGATTAATAAGGTATTTGGAACAGATGACACATTAAGAGAAAAACTAAGGAAATAAAACTTTCATTTAGTGCTTTTTGGTAAATTAACTTCTCAATTACTGCTTAAACGATTCCTAGTACTGATCTCAAACAGGACTTTAGTAAAATACTTTGAATACTTGATTCTAAGTCCTTTATCTTTGACTTTGCTCCTCTCAGGGTAGCTCTGGAATTTGAATCTGTTTTCTAGCTTTGTTCTCAACTGTCAACAATGTTTTTCATACTGTAGTCACTGAAGGGTGTTTATAGACCTGATTTCCTAGGGACAGCCCTGTCTTACGCCTGCTTTCTCAGTTTCATTCTTAATAGTCTCCTTTTCCTTCTCAGAAATATCCCAGTCGGTGCAATAAGTTATATGGTCATCCTACATTACCCTGGCTAGTGGTTAAGGCTTACTAACCCAAATCTTGTCTGCCTTCACTGTTCTCTCTGCCTCTTTTTTTCCCTTCCCTACATGTGGCAGAAACCAAAAGAAGATAGTCAACAGCCGAATGAGTGTTTTTCCAATCAATTCTAGTGTCATTTTCTCCTTTATAAAGAGTAGCCTCGCTTATTTATTCAAACATCATAATAGTTAGCATTTATTGAACACCTACCATGTTCCTGAAGCTGTTCTTTACTAGGATTAACTCAGCTCTTACAACAACCTCAGGAGACAGGTGCTGTTATTTTCCTCACCTTACGAGGCTAGATAGATAAATAACTTGTCTTGGGTCACACAGTATGGAGCACAGATTTAAAACCAGTCTGTCTGACTTTAGAGCCTATTCTCTTAACCACCAGTTTATATGTATTGTTTATTCAAATGCATATTGTCTAGACTTAGTATGAATTGTTGATTAACATCTAATGGGTCATTTGTCAGCTAGTAACTTAACAATGCAAAGGTTTATATTAGTTGACTATTACTGCATAACAAATTACCTAAAAATTAGCAGCTTAAAACAATAAACATTTATTGCAGTATATCTTAAAGATTTGGGAGTGCCTTGGCTGAATAGCTCTGGCTTAGGGTCTCTTATGACATTCAAGGTGTCAGCTGGGGCTGGAGTCATCTGAAGACTAGACTGGAGCAAGAGGATCTACCTCCAAGATGGCTCGCTCACATGGCACTGCTTGTTGGCAGGTCTCACGTCCTTCCCATTTGCCCATGAGCTGCTTGAGTGTCCTCATGGCATGGAGGCTAGCTTCCCCCAGAGGGAACAATCGGAGAGAGCAAGCTGGAAACCGCAATGTCTTTTATGACAGTCTTTGAAGTCTCACGCCTCTGTCATTTCATTAATATCCCATTGGTTACACAGATCACCCTGAGTGGGTAGAGTGGGTTGGGGTGGGAGGGCTACAAAGGAGTATGAATACCAGGAGGCAATAAGCACTGCATCATTTTGCAGGCTATCATAAAAGGACTAATACGTTTTAAAATAAATAAAATTTTTAAGGCTTAGCATTTTAAAATGTAAAACTTTTACCTTCAAGTTAGCAAAAATAAAGATTTTAAAAAGTATATCCATATCTAGTTGTTTTGCTCAACTTCCATCGACAGTGGAATATTTTGGTATTTGTGTAAAAACTAGTTATTATTAATCTTCTGGTACAGACAGAACTTAGAATTTTTATCCAAAAATGTGTGGCAACAAAGAAGCAGCTTCTGAAAACCTGATAACCATAAACAGAGTGGAGATAGGCACCTAACCCTGAAGAAGGCCCATGGTAGTGAAGAAACAGAGAATAGGGTAGCTCTGTCTTCTGAGGGTTGAAAAATCTAGGCAGCCAACTAACTACCTGAAGGGTAGTTGAGAACCCTTGAAAGCAATTTTATTTGTCAAGCATGGGCCATGATCGTTCCCATTCCTGGGACATCATTCCCAGTGAACTCCATTGGAGGATAAAGCAGGACTTCTGCTGAGGATTTTCAGGTAGCATTCCAAAATACATTAGCATTAAAGACTGGAGATGGTGGCCAACTAGCTTTAATTCACAATGTGAAAGCCCTCTGGATCCACTTATAAGGCCCTTCTGTTCAGGCTTGCTAAGGATGTCTGTTATGGTAATATCAAAGACAGGAATTTTAGGTTGTGATAGTGAATAGTGAGGCATTTTGATATGATGTTTTGTCAACTGCTGAGGCCACAACCCCTGTTAGGTGTTCAGGAGAAATAGACTGGTCAAATAAACACTGCGTGTTCAGGCTGTGAGAGCCCAAGATCCCTGTGGTTAGCAGACATGAGGTACTTGCACACATACTTGCACTATAGTTTGTAACTTTTACTTATCTTGAGTAAAAGATATACCCCAGCCAGTTAGGATAAAGGGTATATCTGTTGGTAAAATGGATACAGTTCCTAAGTGTTGCCTTATCCCTTACAAAGGAGTGGTGGGCTTATGAGGCCACATGTCAGAGTCGTCCTGCATCACCTCTGCTTAAGCTTTTATCCTCTTCTAATTTGGAAAATCCCTTCATCTGTGTCCTAGCTTTGTCGTATATTCTGTATGCCAAACTACCTTGTGATTGTCATCTCAACCAGACTTAGTTTCTGGGTTCCAGGTGTTGGTTGTCTAACAGTACCACGAAGCTTAGGGCTCTCAACTTATTAACAAACAGACTTATGAACAAATCAGTAACTTTCAGAGAAAAATACCTGGTCTTGGCCTGCCCCACAGTCATACCTCCTTTAGCTCTAATTCATTGGAACCCTGGTCAGCCAGTTTAGGAGCCTGAGTGTATTAGGCTCGTGGCCAATGTGCTGCAGCCACCACACTGTAGTTTCTTCAGGTTGAGTGGCAGTTACCGGCCTTTTAGTTTGCTCTGTAGGGCCCTCTCTTTCTGCCCCTCATAACATATTTTATGATGGTAAGTTTTTGATACATAGTGAATAATTTTGTTTCAAAGAAAGACAAACCAGCATGTGATTATTTTAATGATTAAGGTACTGATTGGATATTATTGGAAATTTTGTTGCTTTTTAGGTTAGCTGGGTGTGGGTCATGTTCTAAGCCCAACTATATCTGTCATAAGAACAATTCTAAAGAAAGCAGAGAAGATGAAGATATCAGCTAACAAACTTATACTTGTATACTGAGCATAGTTTAAAATTGTAATCAGCCTCTCCAACCCCCGGCATCCTTGATTCTGCTTACTTTGTTTTACCTTTTTTTTTAAAGCACTGATCACCATCTAAAGCACTAAATAATTTCCTTATGTTCATTACTTATTGAGTGTCTCCCTCTTCATCCCCCAAGAAAGTGGCACAGGTCAGGTGTCTTTTTCTCTTGATATATCTCAAGTGCATGTCACAGTGCACATAAGTGCTCAGTAAATACTTGTTCATGAATGTTGGGAATGACTCTCCACTGGTTCCATGGTATTCAGACTAGTTAAGCCATGATCCATTTAGTATTCCCATTTCTAGAAAAGCATCTCACTAAAAGGACTATAACTGCTGTTGTAAGTTTAGGCCTCTTGTGCTGGCCATGGTAAGTGGATCAGATGACACATGTAAGCCATACAGGACCCTCTGGACTAACACGTGTCTTGGCACACGCCAATCTCGGGCCTTGAGAACCTGCCACACAGATAGTGAGAGGGGGCAAGAGACAGCCCAGATCCCTAGGGCTAGAGCAAAGCTGGTGTAAGCCGCTTTGCCAGGGCCTGCCTTGTTCACTGCTGCATTCTCAGCATCTAGAATAGGGCCTGGTAATAGTAAATGCTCAGTAAGGTTTTTTTAGATGAAGAAGGACAAAGCCCTCCCAAGCAGTAGGCAGCTTTTGTGTACAGGGGTAGAAGAGGGAAGAGCAAACCAAAGAGGAAATGGGTCCAGTGGGAAACAGCTGACAGGAACATGCCATAGGGGCATAAAACCTTAACCTCATGGCTTGTCAGGTATCCAGGGAACTTGCAGGCAGTGAGGATGCACAGCCTCCTTGCCTTCATCCCCATTGGAAGGCCTCTTTCCTCCTCCCCACACACCTGCAGCTGGGAAGACTTGAGCGCCCTCTTGAGGCTGAACACGCCACTGACTGAAATGACTCAAAATCAGTTTAATTCTTTGCCGGTTAATATATTTGCTCATTTTGTTATCATCATCATGGGGGATTCTGATCAAGATGGTGGAACAGATGGTGCCCAGTTTCACCCTCTCCCACTCAACAAATTTACAACTATTAAAAAGCAATGACTGCCAAGGTGGGACTACTAGAGCTCAGGAGAAGAGGAGGAGAGAGCTACGGAGCTCATGATGGCAGAAGCCATGCTGAGGTAAAGAAAGGACCTCTCTGACCATTTCAAGCTCTGGCTGCTTCAAGACTGGCCCTGGTGAGCACATGGAGCAAAAGCTGGCAAAAGCCACTTCTGTGCCTTTCGTATAAAGTTGCTTGGAGGATACAGGGGAGAAGAGGGCCTTGGTGGCCCCCAGGCCAGCAAGATCACTAACAGGGTTCTTGTGGACCTGCATAGGAGTGCAGGGCCACAGACTACTGAAGAAAGGAGCTCCTCAGGGACTGTTGAGTCATTGCAAGGGACTGGCACAGGCCCACTCAGTGTAGACTGGTCAAGAATATAAAACTGCAGGGGTACAGTTTGGTGAAAAGACTCAGGCCCAGACCAGAGTTTCCATACAACCCAAGTGTACTGGGCCTCACAAGACCCGGAAGTGCTTACAAAGTCAATGATTAAAACCTGAGCTGCACAAAAAAGCCTTCCCCAGGGAAATAGCAGCAAAGCAGCAATTTAGCTCAACCATAGGGCTCAAGTGCTGGTTCCCACAGGAAGTTCCCCCATTTTAGAAGTAAGCAAAGGACAACAAATTAGTTCCAGTGCAGAGTTTTAGCGGTGGGGGTAGCTAATAATCCAACACAGAACTGGAAGAAAACAGAAAACACCCACAGATCAGAGACAAAGTTCTGATATTAACTAGTAAAAGTCTAACACCACTAAAGAACACCTATAAAAACCTAGAAGGACCAGAAGCCCCTGGGCTCCCAAGCTGGGGGTGTGGTGGGGTGAGGGCTTCAGCTATGCCCTCCTTCCATGTCCACATCCAGCCTGGCAACAACCACCAGGCTGCTGCCAGAAGCACCTCAGGCTCCAAGCTGTGGCGGTGGGGGACCTCAGGCCTCAGCCATGCCCCCCAGTGTCTGTAGCAGCAACCATCAAGCCACTGCTGGAAGTGCCTCAGGCTCCTGCGACGGGGTGGGGAGGGGGGTGCTGATGGCCTCAGCCACACTCCCCTGATGTCTGCATCCAGCCCAGTGATGACCACTGAGCCGACACCAGAAGTGCCCCAAGCTCCTGAGCTTGGGATGGGGGGACAGTGGCTTCGCCATGCCCTCCCCAATGTCCTCATCCAGCCTAGTGATGACCACTGAACTGCTGCAAGAAGTGCCCTGGGCTCCTGGGGTGGGGAGGGCAAGGGCCTTAGCCATGCACCCATCCCCAGAGTCTGCGTACAGCCCAGACGTGACTAAGCTGCCACTGGAAGCCCCTTCAGCTCCCCTGCCAGAATGAGGGGGGTGCCACAGGCCTCAAACATGTCCCCCTGCTCCTTTTTCTTCTTCCCACCTTATCCCTCTCCCCAACTACTCTGCAACATCTTAGAATGTAAAAAAACATATATTAATTAATTAATTAAAAAATCTGTTATCATCATCATGCAGGAATCAATTTTTCATCTAAGGGATGAATGAATTGTAACCTTTTAAGTACTATTTAAAACTATTCCAGCCATTTTCTGTTGGAAAATTTAAGATATATTGTATATTTCCCCATCTTCTTAATGAAGTATTTGAAATATTATCTAACGTTTTCCTACTGTTTCGGGATCATTTTGGAAATATCATTCAGTGATACACTTAGGGTCTACTCCAGGTGGAGTTTTTCCATTACACCAAAGGCCATATATTATTGTGTTTTGTGAATTTGTATGATTGTTTTTCATGGTTTTGCTATCTCCTTCTCTCTGGTAGACTATTAATGTTTATTTTCTTTTTTTTTTTTTTTTGTGTGTGTGTGTGACCGGCGCTCAGCCAGGGAGCGCACCGGCCATTCGTATATAGGATCCGAACCTGCGGCGGGAGCGTCACCGCGCTGCTAGCGCAGCACGCTACCGAGTGCGCCACGGGCTCGGCCCTTAATGTTTATTTTCTAATGCTGTCTGCATGCCTTCCCCAAGAGCTCCCTGTGCCCAACAATATATTTTCTCTGGTTATATGGAGAAGTGTAGATGGTCGAGTTTATTAGGTTTGTCTAAAATTCGAGGGAGCTTTAATGCATGGACTCGATGATATCCTTGAGTCTCCTCTCCCATCTCTCTCATCAGTGTTCTGGAAAGTTGGGCTAGTCAGACGTGTGGTTTCTGGATAAGTGAGGTATTAATGACTCCTGTAATTTTTTTGTTCCAAATGTTGAAATTAGTAGGCTATCACCGCAAAAAATGTGCTAATTTTCGATATCACTTTTCTCAGCCCTGTTATCAGAATGTCAGAAGGAGAAAACAGAAGGCAACAGGATGTTGTTTGTCCCGCCTCTCCATTTCTGCAGGAAAAGAATTCTGAGGAGGAGGAAGGGAAGGAAGGAGAAAACGTGCGGGGGAGTATCGTGATCTGGTAAATAGTTTTGAGAGATTCCTCTTGTTTGGGAGTAGAGAAATGGATTGTAGAGGATCGAGGAGGAAGCAGGGAGGCTGTTGAAGAGGCCATGGTGGTTGTCTGTGTGAGGGATGATGGTGGCTTGGACAAGGTGGAAGCAGTGCAGACAGGAAAGGGTGGGTGGACTGAGACATGTACTGGACGTAGAGCCCACGGGCCCAGGTGTTGAGCCTAAGCAGATATTGTGCTCCAGTGCTCCTGTTATTAGAGTTCAGTAATTTGTGTTCATGCCTTACATTTGTTTTTGATAAGGAGTGAAGTGTATCAGTTAATCCTCACTGCTACTGTTGTCGTTATGGGTGGCTTTGCTCCGAAAGGTACATTGCCATATATAGTACTAAATCCAGTCTCCACCCTGTGTGCAAGTAATCCCCGTATTTTGAGATTAGAACCTAGAATCTGGAGTCTGGTTCCGAAGATCTATCAGAAGATATTTTAGCAATGAGCATGAGATTTTCCCCTCCTCGCTATTCTTATTATGTTATTTATCAAACAAAAGTCAATTGGGGGCTTATTTAGAAACTCCACAATTTTTAAAGAAATAAACACAAACCTCCATATCAATGAGTAAATATTTCTCATAGGATACTAAGAAATGTAACTTATAATTTGACTCATTTCTTTTAGTAGAAATATTTGTGGTTCTTTATAGTTCGCGGCAGCTTGGAATAAAATAAGATTGTCTCCATATTTCAGAATTTTAAATGCAGTAGAAGGTTTTACGTTTGGCATTATTCAATTGGTAAAACGAATTGTTTGGCTTGTTATTAGATTTATTTACATGAAAAATTGAATTAAGTCTTCATTTTAGATTTGGTAGATTTTAATCTGTTACCACTTTATATCGATTTATATCCCAAGTTCTCATTAAGATCCCGGGAATATGCAGTTTAACCTCAAGCAAATAGTCTTTTTATCTAATATTGTTTTACTATAAGAAAAAGAGGAGTGTGGAAACTTGAGGCTGGGACTGTTCACAGCTAAATCTTATGAAATCAGATAAGTTCTCCTAATCATTTGCAGCCATTATTTGTTGTGCTTTTGCAGTATCTTGTTTCTTCTGAGCTATCCTCACAGGTTTCCAGGAATTCAGGGACTAAGAAACATTCTACCAAGAATTTGAAATACCAAACATTTAATTTTGTGAGAGTGTAGAGTGTTTTATTACTTTTAAAATTTTGAAGACCAGCAAAATAGAGAAGTGTATTGTTACACAACGTGCTATGTCATGAATATGTTTACTTTTATTGCACATGATGTAACCAGAATGGAGAAAACACAGAAATAATAACTGTTGATATAATCTTGCCTCGGAGGTGGGGGGGGCCTGGGGAGTGGGAAAAATGGCACAAAGAGGAGAAAAAAATCTGTTACCAATTACAGTGAAATTATTGCAGTTAAAAAGAGTTGCACAGATGAATGCTAATGAGAACTTTACCTAGCTTTCCTGAAAGCTTACAAACTTCCTTTGTGTTTCTTGCTTAGGTGCTGGATAAAGGAAAAAATTCCTCTTGGGTTCTTTGGATGAAAAACTAATTCCTTTATTTTGCTCTCTGAATCTCTTCATCGTTCATTTTGGTCCCAAGAGAATACTATTTGAATATTTTGAAATCATTTCTGTTCTCAACTTAGTTGCACTTTGCCCTTCGAGAGCCTTTCCCCATCTTATTCTTTCTTTTCCTGGGTCCTGCTGCTCCATGTACCCCCACCTCTTTCCCTATGGCCAAGGAAGGAACTTGTTACCCACGACTTTCTTTTTTAGGGAGCTGACTAAAACATTTCTTTGGTATTTTGTACATTTACAGGCACCCTACCTCAGTCTGATCCCAGAAAGACCAGCAACAGGAAATACAAGAAAACACGCAGCTAAATTCAACACAGATAGACAGAAGCTGCCAAAGGAAAATGGGAGAACAACAAAGACTATTCATTGGATTTCCAGGAATGGAAATTACTGGTAGTCCACTCTTTTCAAAATAAACTTTGATCTGGAGCTGACCGCCCTTGCCTTGTTAGTTGCTCCCATCTGATGCTGGGGTGTGGCAGACAAGGGTATTGTTGTGTGTTCAAGGTCAGTCTGCTAATTGTAGATCCGCGAGACTAACCCGGCTCCCAGAGGAGTAGAGAATACTAGTCACTGGTCAGCCTGGGCCCCAAGGTAGAAACAGTGTGAGTGTGTGGGGAGGATGTTCAGTTGAAATGTAAAGAAGAAGGAAAAGAGGATAGAAAAAAAAAACCCAGAATGTTGGCCAAAGGAATTAGTTAGGAGAAAACCAGTATCTTACTGATCTGTGTGTTATTAATCGATTATAGGTGAATTTCTCTAACACTCATGTTCCCTATAGACTCACTCCCTTCCTCTCTTATCTCTACGGTTTCCTTCCTCTTTCCTGCATTCTCCTTTGCTTTACACTTCCTTCCTTCTTCCCTCACTCCTGATCCTTCTTCTCTTGTTCTTTTTTGAGCTTGATGTGGTGTTGTGGTGAAAACAAAGATGAGTAAGGACACATCTAGCTTGGTTGATGACAAATCCACACAAATAACTGTAATACAGCTCTAATCCATGCGAATACTATAACATGATACTATAATACTAACAAATACAATATAGTTTAATACTAATAATACATACTACAATACTATTATCGTATTATTATACTATAATTATAATTATTATAGTATAAAATCATATATAAAATAAAATAATACTTTAAATAAAATTATATAAAATAATACTCTTACAATAATATAGTACTTATAATATACTAACCAATATAATACTATAATACTAATAAAGTTTCATGAGGGTTCAAGAAAAATGGCTTCATCTATTTGTATACAGTAAGAATTGGGCATGATTTTTTGCATCCATTTGTTCATTCATTCATTCACTCATTCATTCATTCACCCCCCATATGCTAGGCATTCTGCCAGGTACTGAGAATGCATACAGTGGGGGACAACGCAGATATGGTCACTGCCTTCAAGGAGCTTATATGCTAATCGAGGGACAGAAAGCAAGCGTGAAAAGTACACAGCTGCAGGTCGTGAGAAGGGCTGTGAAGGACACAGTTCCTTTATGATGTGGTAGAAAGGAAAGGGAGCAGCTGCCTTCCCTGGGGGAGTCTGGAGGGCTCTTTCAGGAGTCATCTACAGGATGACAGGTAGCCAGTTTTGGAAAGAGTGTCCTAGTCAGAGGGAACAGTAAGTGTGAAAGCCCTGAGGGGGCGAGTGGGCTGCTCCGCAGAGTTGGCAGGAGGTCAGGATGGCTGGAGTGAGCAAGGTCAGAGGGTCCCAAATGAGATCCAGGAGGGAAGTGGGCCTGCAACCTTAAGGAGTTGGGGTTTTATTTGAGGTTCAGTGGGAAGCCATTGAAAGGGAGTGTCTTGCTGGAATTTTATTTTTCAAAGTCCAATCTGTTTGATATAATCAGAATAAATTTTAGGGGTCCCCAGTGGAACCATGGACATCACCATAAAATACTACAGGGGGAAAAATGGAGTATTAGGAAGTTATGGGATTACAAAGTGTGTTATGAACATGGTGTTTTATCTGGGCTTTTAAGAATGGTGTGAATTTTGACATGCAGAGATTTGGGGAGAAGGGAAATTTCTAAAGCAAGGGGCAGGATGATCAAGGTGTGGAGGAGGGTGGGAGGCATGAGGGGAGTTGGGAAAAGGGCCAATCTTCTTAGTATGACTGGAGGGGAAAGTGTAAGTAAGGAGAGGAAAGTGTAATTTTCTGCCCGAGGATAGGAGGTCTTGGATGCCAGGCAACGTTTTTAGGAGTTTGACTCATATATCTAGAAGGTTCATTATTTTCTCCAGGCATGTTTTATTTACTGTGAGAGGTCTTCCTAGTTCTTGCTTTTGTTTTGTAGAAAACTTAGCTAGATTAGCAGTGCCCATTGTCTGTTTTTAGAAAATAAGATGTCTGAGATGTGAGAATCTTCAGATAATTTGCCCTATCTCATAGTCACTGGCATTTCACATCTACTGCTTCCCATGTGCCAGACCAGAGCGTGGATATGTAATGGTGGCGCCTCAGTAGGAACTTACGTTGAAGGCCTTGTGCCTCCCTTCATTCAACAAATCCTCTGAACACCAGCACTGTTGCAGTACTGTGTACTCTGGGTGAGTGTGAGTGGCTCCCTACTCTACAGGTGCCTCTGCTGGTCTCTGCCGATTTCTTTAGTGATGATTTAATGATCGTATTCACAGTGGTAGGTGGCATTAGCCAAGGCTGGGAAGGCCTCCTTGAGAAAGTGATATTTGAGCTGAAACCTAAGTGGTGATCAAGGGAAGGATTGAAAGCAGACAGGCCTGCAATGCCAGGTCTGCAAGGCGGGCATGTGAGACGGGGAGAAGGCCACTGTGGTTGGGCCAGTGAACGAGGCAAGTGGTGGGAGCTGAAACTGGGCAGGTCAGCAATGACCTTAGCCCTGGCTGCACACTGCAGTCATCTAGCTGGCTCAGGCCATACCCCAGGCCAATTATATCAGAACCTCTGTGATAGGACCCAGGCATCAGCATTTTAAGAAAGTTCCCCCAGTGACTCTAATGTGAGTTTGGATTTGTTCTGATTATATGGGTAAGCTTTTGGAGGGCAGAGATATAATCAGATTTCCATTCTTTCAAAGATCACTTTGAGGCTGTGTGTGTGAAGGATAAGTTGAGGAAAAGGGTAAAGGGTGTCTTCAGGGAGACCAGTTAGGAGGCTCTAGTAGTGGTCTGGGCGAGAGATGATAGTGGCTTAAATGAGGGTGGCCATGGGGGCAACTGTGAAAACTAGTTATTTTCAGGAAGTGGGGAGTGAGGCTGTGAGAGAAATCAAGGATGACTCCTACTTTGGGGACCTGAACAGCTGGGTGGGTGGAGTGGCCCTTTGTTGAATCAGGGGAAAGTAAAGGAAGGTCTGCATTGTCATCCCCTTCCTGTCGTCTCCTGGCAAACTCAAGCTGCTCCTGTGAGACACAGCTCGTGTGACAGGCCCTGACTTCCCACAGCTCTTTAAGTTCTACTTCTGCTGTAGGACTATTCGGCTGCATTGCCTAGTGTGGGCTCTGTCTTACTTTCAGCAAAATTCTCTGTGTGACCAAATTGTTATTATGAGCACTAGTTTCATTTTGTGACAAATGGGTAAGAATGGAGGGGAAATTCTCAGTAATTTTCCCAATTTTAATTCTCTGTTGCTCAGTATGCTTCGGGCCCTGATGGATTTCTTGCTGACTTTTAGAAAAGTTCTGCCTATGATTTACTGTGGAGGGGCAGATGAACACTGAATTCAGAACATGGCAGAGTCTTTTCGGAGGATGAGCTTTGCTTTCCTGCCATCTTTTGTGCTTTTTTTCCCCAACCTTAAAGGAAACACTACCCTACTGCAATAAAAACCTGCAACAAAGATGCAGCTCAGCAGAAAGTAAAAGCCCAATAAGCTTAAAGTAAACTTGAAAAGGTTAATAACTTGAAACCATTTTTAAGCTAAAGAGGGCCGGGCCGTGGCGCACTCGGGAGAGTGCGGCACTGGGAGCGCAGCGACGCTCCGCCCGCGGGTTCGGATCCTATATAGGAATGGTCGGTGCACTCACTGGCTGAGTGCCGGTCACGAAAAAGACAAAAAAAAAAAAAAAAAAAAAGAAAGGATTCATTATCTTTAAAGTGATAGTCTGCCTCTTCTGGGTTGCATCACGATGTACTGTGAATACAGATACCCTGCCGAGGTTGTGAGCAATGGCGACCACTCCTCTCTGGGTTATGTCAGGCCAGTGATTAATCAATAAGTATTCCTTGCCTCCTTGCTGGGGTGGGGCTGAGAGCAATGAAGGATTCAGAAGGCCTGCTCCTTGCCTTGAAGGGATTTATTTGTAGTCTATTGGAGAGCTACGCCTGACTTTCTTGAACCAGTTAAGAATTATATTAGATGTAACTGGAAGCTCAGTTATGGAGAGGACAGCAGTGAACATTCAGAGACAGGGGAGGTCAGGCACGAAGAGTCATAAGATCAGTAAAGGCCTCATGGGCCACAGGTCTTGGTTGTCAACTACTTGGTTGAGTCAAGATGGAAGTTGAGCTGGACCGTAAACAATGTATAGACCTTTATTTAAGGTGATATGCTCATATTTAATTTTTTTTTTTTTATCTGCTAACATATGCACAAGTTAAAAATGCCAAAGGTCTCCTTTTTATTCTTGTCTCCAGTCCCCTGGTTCCCCTTTCCAGAGGTAGTTCAGTGACACTTTTCTTACCAACGCTTCCAGATATAATGTCATACTTTTTCACATATATGGCTTTTCTTATTTTAATTGGTGAAGTATTTTCATTTTTAAAAATGCATTCCTTTCCAAGTGCTAAAACATTGGGAACAGGTAAGCTAAACAAGACAAAACAAAAAGTGAGTCGACCTTCCTGTTGGGAGGCCACAGTGCTGGCCTAATTCACTGGTGGTGAGTAGCATGTGAGTGAGATTTGCCTTTCCTGAAGTATTTGCTTTCACACTGATTAGAATATTTTGGCCAGAAAGTAGCAACTCTGAACCCTCAAGCACTTAGAGATTGGTAATAACACTGTGTTGAATGCTATGGTGCTAGAACTTCACGACTCTTTTCTCTGCTCTCTACAACAGCTCCATGTGGCAGGCCATTTCCTCCTTTTATAGAGGAAGCTGGGACTCAGGCTGAGTAAACTTTCACAGGCCACATGGCCAGCAGGAGGTAGAGCTGACTTCTGCCACATCACACACCTCTGTGGATCTGAAGCTCTTGGTTCTGTACTTCTGGTGTCACTGTCTCTGTATTTTTCTCCTGTGGCTCTACGTTATGAGACATTGGCATGAACTTGTGGTGACCTAAGAGAAAAAAGTGAGTGGAAGCTTTCATCCTTTCTATTAAAAAAATAATCTGACAGGAAAAGGTCAAATCCACAGCTCAGTGTCAGGTGGCTGAAAATCAAGGCAGTGTTTTGTTTTAATGTGGATAAACTTCCTCCGTCATTTTGAGTTTTTGAACCTAAAATGATGAGAGTCTAATGGATAACAAGTATATAATTCTTTTTCTTCTAATTCTAATTAGCATTTTGGATTCAAGTTTAGAAATCCTGTTTCATTTGTTCTTTTTCGTCTAGCATCTCCTTTGAATAAACAGTGTTGCCTACTTTTAAGGGTAAAAACATAAGATTGGAGGACATTGTCTTCTTGCTTTTTGCACAAGCAACATTTTTCTTAGCCTGCATATGCGTAACTGTGGTCCCAAGCTGCACTCACAGTGCCCAAACCCCATGGCAGAAGGGGACTCCAGGGTCCCCCCGGAGCATCTCAGTGATGATACATGGCTCACTATAGCATCAGGATGGGGAATTACAGCCCAAGGCTGGGGAGAGAGCTCCCATTTAGCAGATACACAATGGCCACTTTTGTTTGTTTCGGGGGTGTCGCGGGGCTGAGTAGGTCCCCCTTCTCTGAGTAGGTCTGGTTAAAGAACATGGACTCTAAATCTCATCTCTTCCACTTACTAGTCATGGGACCTTGGGCATGTTATACCTGCAAAATGAGGAATATAATAGTATATCTACCTCAAAGCTTTAAAAGAATTAGTTGAGTATAAGTCACTCGGAACAGTGGCCATCCCAAAGTAGACGTACTCTGCTATTATTATTTTTCCTAGTCCCACCCCATTTTCTAGTTTCCCTTCTTTCTTTGTGCCTAGAACATGAATGCAGGGTCTGTGATTTCCAACTTGGGGCCTTGAAGGAGGGACTGAAAGAAGCAGATTCTCTAGCTCTGAAACCACCAAGATGTTCATTAGTGTCTGCTGCAGCATTCAGGTGGCCTTCTAATTAAAAATAAATTTGTTTTTGTGTGTGTGTGTGTGTGTGTTGGTCAGTACAGGGATCGAACCCGAGACCTTGGTGTTATCAGCACCACACTTTAACCAACTGAACTAACCAGCCAGCTTAGAGAATGGACATTTTAAATCTCTAGCGTGGTTACAAATCAGGAGTGTAACATGTAGTCTAGGCCCATTCCAGAGACCAAAAAAGACTCAATATTTTGAAATTATTAATGATTAGATTGATGCATTTGTTATGCCTGAAGATAAACATTATTTTAGTATAAACTGCCTGCAGTTCAGAGAGTGAAGGGCTTTCAGAGAGAGGTCAAGAAGGAATTACTGGTTTTCTTATTTTTTTTTTTAAGACTCATCTGCAGAGGCCCATCTTTTTTGTTTTTAATGGAGGTTTTAATAAATAATAAGAGTAATAATAATGATGCCTTACATTTGTTTAGCACTTTGCAGTTAATGCTGCTCTTTAAAGTGCATGATGCATTTAGCCCTCTTTGAAGTTGGCGGGGCAGATATTATTAATCCCTATTTTATAGATGAGAAAACTGAGATCCAAGAAGTTTATCTGAGGTTATCTGATTCCTGGAGCAGTACTTTTTCCAGTAAACACTAGTATTCCTTGTGCCTTACAATGGTATCCACAGCTGTGTGGGGAGAAGGGACGTCTCTTTAGAGAGGGTGAGAGGAAGTGAACAGGCTCCTGGGTGTGCTCTCCCAGGGTTACATTAGAGATTTGCAGTCACACCTCTAATGGAAATGAAAAAGATGTTGGACTAAGCATGGTTGGCTATTTCTCACTTTTTCCCTCAAGTAAAACTTATTTGTTCTTTGTTCCCTCATCTTCCGTTAACATTCTTTGGCAAAGCATTAGTTAGTGCCACAGGTTTAAGAAAAAAATTATGGGAAAAATACTTTATGTTGAGAGTGGTTTTTTTAATTACCTTGTTTTCTGCAAATTAGTAAAAGAGTGCCATGGGTGACTTTGGCAGAATACCTTGGTCTAGATTGAGGAACTCCAACCAGTAATCATCGAAGGCATAGTTTGAGAACCACTAACAGAAGCATTTTGAAAGTGATTGAAATTGACCCTCCTTAAAAACGCAGTGTATTGCCTTTGGAGGAACATCTGTGTAGATTTTAAAACAATTCCTATTTGAAGGAAAAGCATTAACCAAGAAAATTTATTTTTGAGATATAGCTGGTAAATACAGAAAGCCCAAAACTCCTGCCTGCTCCAGTTGCCATCGTCAATCCTCTGACAGCTTAAACCAATCAAGTTAGCAAGTCTCTGGTTATTTTTGAGGCTCTTTTCCCCCAAGCCTTCCTTAGTGAATCTTAAGATTCTGGGGCCTAACTTGGCAGATAGGCTGTGCCAGTATGCTATGTCTTCTAGACCCTCACCCCCATATTACAATGTCTTTTGCAATACATGATTTAGCCAAAAATGTACAGTCTTTTAATGATGGGATGTAATAAGGGAATACTCACTGTAATTAAAGATATTGCTTTTTCTGATTAAAACAAAGCTAAAAGACTCCCAATTGTCACCTATAACAATATGCTTTTTTGGAGTTGCCCATTGGGCTGTATCATCTGATTTGAACCATTTAAGTTACCTCTGGCCACTCTGGGACTTTCCTCTGGCTGCTGTCCTGTATGCAGTCTCTTTATCAAAATTGCTAATGCTTCTTTCTGGTTCTCATTCTACCTTTGCGGTCAGGTTATAAACTAATTTCAAGGTGGAACTGGTCCTGGTGAAGGTGATCATGTCTTCCTCTTTCTTAGCATTCCCTCCTTCTCTCAGAAGACAGATACTTTAAGAGACAAGGGCCTCAATTGTTTTTTGTTGACAGGTATAGAGAAACTTCTAGAACGAAAGTGCCAAGAGGGCAGTGACCTTGTTTTATTCATCTCTCTCTATTCCTCATGCCCAGAACAGTGCCTGGAATATTGTAGAGGAAGATTTGTTGATTGAAGGAATCAGACTTTCCTGGGGAGCTCCTTGGAGATAGCTGGTTCAATTAGAAATCTGTGCGTCAAGGACTCATGGTTGCAAGTATCAACAGTAGAATGGGCTCAGACACAGTTCCATGATTTTCTCCCTCTCATGTGTACCCAACCATACACAAAGGCCTTGTCCTTTCTGTCTAGTCCTAGGGAGAAAGCTCATTGCCTGTGCTCTCCAAAATATTAAATCTCACATTCACAAAGGATCTGGTTTCTTCATGTTTGTCTGTATGTTCCAAACTCTAGCCGTGTGTAAATGATCCCTACAAATTTATTTATGATTTCTTCATATCCTTTTCCTTCCAGAGATTGGGTAAAATGTTAAACTGTTGGTTTCTATTCATCACTTCCTTTAAGCCTTCATTTGAGCCACTTCTTCTGTTAGAAGCCTTCTCTGGTTAACCTCATTTCCCTTAGACTCCACTTGCTTTCTTGGTGTTTCCTCAGCCTATTGCCAGTAGGTTGTGCTGTGATGCTTTGCATTAATTTTGTTATATTGTATACATTTGTTCTGTTTCCCCTCTTAGATACTCTTTTCATTTTTTAAGCTAACATTTATTGAGACTTTCCATGTGCCAGGTACTGTGCTCAGGGCTCTAGATCCTCTGTCACCACATTCATCCTCACGGCAACTACTGGCTGTATCCCCATTTTACAGGTGAGAAACCTGAGTTTAGAGAAGAGACATGTGCCCGTGATGTACAGCTAGTAAGTGGCAGAGCTGGGGCTTGAATCTTGATCTGTGGAATTTGAAAGGCTTAATCATCACCTTTCACACTCTCCTAGAGGAAGGCAGGGTTCACGTCATCTACTCCTACCAACCACCACCATTATTCTTTAAGGGTGTGTCATAGAGGGCTCTTAGAACAAGCTTCTTATGACTTGAAAAGATGTATTTGTGTAATACAATCAATACAAGTCTTCTGAAGAAATACACACCAGCAAATCAAGTTAAACATCACCAGAAACCCCTTCAGTTTTTTTGGGTTTTGTTTTTCTTTTACTTGTTGGTTGGCCGGTATGGGGATCTGAACCCTTGACCTTGATATTATAAAGCTGTGCTCTAACCAATGGAGTTAACTAGCCAGCCCTCTTTAATTAAGATAAACCAGTATTAACATTTTGGAATATATCCTTTCATATTTCTTATGCAAAGAATTAAGTATATACATTAGAAGCACAGTTAAGGCCAAATACATTCTGTTAACTAATTTCTCTTTAGTATACACAAAGTTGTGTGCTTACTAAGAGCCATGTTTTTTTTCTTGGTCCCATTTATGCCGATTGAACTTATTATTGTAATTATGTAATCTAATTAAATATTACATAAACCAACGAAATATGAGTGTAAAAATAGTGTTGTTGTCTCAACTAAGATTAGGTCGAATGCCTTAGCAAAATGTGACAAAGAAATCTCTAAAACAATTGCTCTGCTTTAGAGTTGGTGAAGTAACTGAATGATTTGAGATAAAATGTTAAAAGTCATGAAGGATTCAACATTTATATTGCATCACAAGTATATTTAAATTTTTGTTCCATGTTAAAGAAACTAAAACTGAAAATAGAGAAGAAGTTAGATTATGGATATGATTTATGCAGGAAAGATGAGGTAGAATTCTAGCCAACAAATACTCAAGTCCTTTGTGTTATGTCAAAATGAAGTGTTTCAGGCAGCAGGTGTTACTTTTTTATGAATCCCCACTTTCACTAGCTTTTGAAATTAAGCAATTAACTTTTGGTCCTAAATGTGTTCGATAAGAATGCTTCAACTGTATACATCCCAAAAGAGAATTATATAATTTGTTAGGCAACTTTTTTCACTTACTATATCATGGATATATTTTCAAGACAATAAATACAGATTAAAATATTTTATGACAATGTAACATATGTGAAGAAAAATGTACAAATCCTAAGTGTACAGCTCAGAGTTCGATCATAAAGTGAACATATTTGTGTAACCACAACCCAGGTCAAGAAACAAGATTTCCAGCATTTCGCAAGCCCCCCATGGCCGCTTCCTCCCACCAGAGGTAATGGCTATTTTGATTCTTACATTATAGTGTCTGTTTTTGAACTTTATGTAAGTGAAATATATGTAGTTTTTTTGTTTTTGTCTTATTTTACTCAACATTTGTTTGTGAGATTCATCCCCGTTTTTAACATATATTATTTATTCATTTATTGTCATTGCTGTACATTATTTTCACTGGAAGAACATGCCACAATATATACCCATTCTGATGTTGATGGCATTGGGATTGCTTCCAGCTTGGCACTATTATGAAAAATGTTTCTGTGAACATTCTTGTGCATGTCTCTTGACATACATGTGTAGGTTTTAAAGTTGTTTGCTTGTTTATATACCTAGGATTGGAACTGGCAGGTCATAGGGTATGTGTATGTTCAACTTTAGGGGATACTGCTAAGGTGATTGCACTAATCTACAATCCCATCATCAGTGTATGTGAGTTCCTGTTGCTCCATATCTTTGACATACTTGGTATTGTGAGTCTTGATTTTATCCAGTCTGGTAAGCATGTTGTAGTATCTTGGGATTTTAATTTGCGTTTTCTTGATGGCTAATGAACACTTTTGGATATGTTTATTGACTATTTAGGTTTATCTGGGGGGGGAGTTGAAGTGCTTATTTAAGTCTCTTGCCTATTTTTCTATAGAATTGTCAGACCTTTTCTTACTTATTTGCACTTCATATATTCTAGATGTAAGTTGCTTTGTTGGCTATACATGTGGCTTCTCTCACTCTGTGGCTTGCCTTTATTACTCCCTCGATAGTGTTAATGAAGGTTCCCAATTTTAATGTTGTCTTTCAATAGCAAGAATCTTTGTCTTGTTGCTAGTGCTTTTTGAGTTCTGTTTAAGAAATCTTTGCTCATCCCCAGTGTCAGGAAGGTACCTTTCTATGTTATCTTCTATCAACTTTATTGTTTTATCTTTCACGTTTAGATCTATAGTTCACATGTAATTAATTTTTGTGTATGGTGAGAAGTTAGGGTTAAGTTTCGTTTTATTTCACATTGGTATACAGTTAATTGAGCAACATTTATCAAAAAGACCATCCGTTTCCCATTGCTGTGCAGTGCCACCCTTTTCATAAATCAAGTATTCATATATGCATTGGTCCAGTTCTGGACTCTCTATTCTCTTTCACTGGTGTATTTCCATTATGCTAATATATGTTTTAATTACTATAGCTTAATAAACTGAAGACTAAGTCTTCTTTGTTCCAATTCCTGAAGATTCTTGGTTCTTGACCCTTCATATTTTCAAATAAAGCTTAGAACCAGCTTGTCAATTTCCACAGAGACACACTCATACTTGCAGGGATTTTGACTGAGCATGTTTTGAATCTAGAGAGCAATTGCTTTTACTATCAAATCTATAGGAGAATTGACATCTTTGCAACATTGAGCCTTTCAGTTCATTCCATGGACGTTCTTTCCATTTACATGGGTCTTCTTTAATTTACTCAGTGTTTTATATTTTAATTATTTAGCTTCAACATAATTCTTTTCAATGGCTACAGAGTATTTTGTGGGTAACATACCGCAATTTATTTAATCAATCTCCTTATGTTGTAAACTTAGGTTATTTCTATTTTTGTTTCATTGTTATAAACGGTGTGATCATGAACATTCACATATATACATTTTTAGTACCTTTCTATCTCCTTAGAATTAACTCTGCAAACTGGAATTTCTGGATCATACAGCATGCACTTTCATCTTCCTCTGCAAATTGTGTAATTTTAAACTCTTTCCCAGACTTATAATAGGTTTCACTCCTGTCAACCTGGAGAAGTAGTGATTTTTTTTAGTATTTCCTAATTACATAGGAAAAAAAATAAAAATTTATACTTTCAATTTGAATTTTTCATTACTAGTGAGATTTGGCCATTTGTAGTTCTTTTGTAAGTAGCCTATTCATGGCTTTTGCTCAGTTTTTAAAAAAATCCTTTCCTTATTAATTATTGAGTGTTCTCTATATATCACAGATAAACCTTTCTCACATACATTTGCAAAATATAAATCTTGCAATATTGTACAATAAATGGATCAATCAGTATACTTTTGTTACTGGAGTAAGCCTTTGCAGAAGAGTAAAGAAAAGAAAACCCTGTTTTAGCCTATTCATATTGTGATTGTTCCCCAAATGTTTCTTTCACATATTTAGCAATATCATAGCAATAATGAGCTTAATAGCAGGGACTATCAGCAACTCGTTTAAATAGAGGAAGAAAATAGAATGGTAAGATTGTTGAAATTAGAACCAGAAGACTGGCTCCTACACCTGGTCCCACCGTTCTTTACCTCTGTGATCTTGATTAAACCACATGTTCCCTCTGAGCCTTAACTTCCTCATCTGTATAGTGGGTATATTTATACTCATTTCTCTCCCAAGGCTAAGATGCGATTGTATATGAGAAAAAGTATTGCAAACAGTAAAAGCTACACAATACAAATTATACTGCTTATAAGCATGGTGTAAGTGTAGCAAGTTGAATGCATACTTTATTAAAATGATCATCTTATGAGGTGACCTAATTTATAAAATATTTAGCCCAACGAACATCTTTCTGGGTCTGTGGTTTGTGGGCTTGTACTAATTTGCATGACTTCTTTCAAAAGAAATGGTTTTTGTCTAAAAGAATCGAGTTGATGTTCTTTGTGACCATTCAGAGTGTGTTGTGGTTTATTGGCTTCTGTCTCCCATATTGCCAGTCTTTATGAGCTCATTAGCCACTGTTCTGGTAAAAGCCCTTTTGATCTGTGATGAGGGCACTGCATTAAAAGAGTATTGAAGTTGGAAATCTATATTTTGGCTTTCAGTAAAATGCACTCTTCACAAAAGAGGCAATATGAATTTACATTGCAAAGGATAGCTTATTTCTTTTCAGAACTCTTGAAGCTAGGTAATTTAATTATGTCTCTGCCATAGCCTTTTATCTTCCCCTGCAAAGGAGCTCTCTCTGCTTCTGACACCTCATATTGGAAGCTGGTCTTCTTATCCCCAGAATTAATTAACATGCAAATACTGTCTAGAGACCTGGGTACACTGCTTTTTCAATTAGCATTTAAATGTCACTCTTAATGATGTTAGATAGACTCTTTTAAGGTAAAATTAAAGTGGTATAGTCATCTCCTGATTATTTCCTAGAGCATATTATTTATATTTCTGATGATCTGGTTTTAATGGGAGTTCACAGGCTGAGTCCTATCCAGGATGGGACTTTGATGGCAGCAAAGCTGGGTTCTGGCCTTCCCCTGCCTCTGGTTTCCTAGACAGACTCGCTTGTCATGCCCTGTACTGCTTCTCAGTAACAGGTTTATTTATGCAGGAGCAGCACCTGCAGAAATTGTCAACAACAAGAAAGGTACCCAGGAGCAAGGAGGGAGGTGTAGTTGCTAGCAATAGTATCCTAAAGAATAACGAAGATGAACTTTTTTTTTTAGAATATGAACTTTGGAGTTACAGAGCCATACGTTCCAGTGTTGCCTGTGCCACTTTGAAGCTGTGTGATGTTGAGCAAGTTACTTCCCTTCTCTGAGACTCAATTTCCTCATCTGTGAAATACAAATGGTAATAATATCTACCAGTCAGGTTGTTAGGAGAGTTAAACATGATAATGTCTGTGAAGTACTACATGAGTCAGAGTAGGCTATCTGCTGTAACAAACAACCTTTAAAACTCGTGGTTTCACTTAGGTTATTTCCTGCTGAGGGGAGGGAGGGCTGTGCTCCATGCAGACATTCCAGGACCCAGACTTCTTTCATCTAGTGGCCCTGCAGTTCCCTAAGGCCTCGGACCTCTTCATTGGATCATCTGTCTCTGGCTGGTAGGAGAGGGAAGAGTGAGCATGGCTGATTGCACAGCAGGGCCAGGCTGGAGCTGGAACACATCTTTTCCATTCATATCTCCTTGGCCAGAATGCAATTCCATAGCTGCACCTGCTTTCAAGAGAGACTGGAAAATACATGTCTCGGGGCCGGGGGGAAACAAAGTGGGTTTGTCTGGTGAACACATAATCCTCCACTGCAAGCACCCAGTAAAACTCATGGAATAAATGAATGAAAGAATGAAATGAATTTTATTTTCCGTAGATTTTAGAGTATTAGAGCTGATAGGGAGGTCTTAGAAGTGAGAACATTTTACCTTCTCTTTTTATAGATAAGGAGCCTGAGGGCCTGGGGAATTTAGTAGCCAATACATGATATTGCAGCTATTTAGTGGCAGGACAAGAACTTGAACCCACTTCTCCAAAATGCTGCTGTCTACTCAGTGTTTAATTTTTTGAAACATCATTTTTTGTTTCCTGCGCATAGGATTGCCCTTGCTTTTTAGAATGTGAAACTGGAGGGTTTTTAGATATGTTATTCTGATCATTATAGATTTCAGTTTTCTTTGGGGAAGGAGGGATTTGGTATTTTGGATAAGGGGGTGGATACCCTCAGGGACTGGAGGCTCCACTGCCTCTCAGTAGTTTGTACTGAGAGTGAGAATCATTCATCCATTTAGGTCTTTAAGCAACTTTTCTTTAGCCCCTTCTATGTGTGACAGATTATGCAAGGTGATGTGGATGCAGCTGTGATTAAGACAGGAAAGTTCACAGCCTAAGGAAGGAGTCAAATATTTACACAATAATTACTACATAAAATAAGAGCGAGGTGGAAGCAAGGTGTAAGTGACCAGCTGCTGGGGGGGGCGAGGAAGGGAGTCAGGAAGCTTCATGGAGGAGCAGGTATTTGAACTGGATCTTAAAGTACACAGACACTTATATTTGTATAATTGATGTAGATAACCTTGTCTGGTTGTGGATGTGCACTTAGAAAAATAAAAAATAAAAAAAAAACAGAAACAAAAAATGAAAGCCATGATCCAGTCTCCTGTGTTTAGCACTCACATTTACCATTCATCTATCATTTTGTCAAGTTTTTATCAGTAAATAATTACATAAAATAACCTTTTGGATACAGATCAGTCAATCATCAAGTAATATTTTATTGTGAGCCAGCAAGTTTTTGACACCATCCATCCTTCTATTCTTCTAGGCCTAATGGGCTCTGCATAGTTTTTGGTTAGGCACAGACCCTTGAAAGAATTTGTAGAGGCAGAGGTAAGATGCATGAAATACCAGTAAACTAAGAATCAGTATGAAGAGGACACACGCATTGCAGGGGATGTGCCAACATGTATATAGGTTTGTATCGGGGAGCTTGGTTTTCACAAAGGTTTCTGTGAGAGGAACTGTTTGGATCTTAGTTTTGCAGGATTGATGGAACACTTGGGAGTTGGCATCTCAAGTATAGCTATTAAGGAATGGTGAAAGAGCATGGATTATTCTGTCGTCTGGCAAAGAGGACTGGAGGAACGAGGGGTTGAATGAAGGTTACACTTAGTGATTGGCAGAGCCTGGATTAGAACCCAAGCTTGTCTGATGTCTGTCCTTCCCCCTTGTGCCATACTGCCTCTGTGAGAAGGTAGGCCGGAGTCAGGATCCTGTGATGTTTCCTAGCTTGGAGGTTAGAATCAGGGTTCCCAGAGATCAGCTATGAAACAGGAGAGGTTTGTTTTCAGCACCCCCAGCTCCTCTTTCGTGTGTCTCCTCTCTCCTTGGTACTCATTTTCTCCCACCCTTCCACAACTTATTCACAGCAGGGTGTTAGAGGACTCCTGGAGGAATATTTGTATTATTTTAAGATGAACGTTTTATATTCTAAAAATATTCTTACAATAACAATTCAGGTTGTAAAAAAAAGGTATAAAATGCAAAGCAATTATCCCTTTCCCCCATACTTTTAACCTTCATCTAAAAAAATGCATCTTTCTGCATATTTTGTATGGACATGCAAGCACATACAGATATATCCTTTTTTATCTAAGAGGACTCATTTAATACATGTATTTTTCTGTCACTTGATTCCTTTAAGTAATTTGTAGGACAGCCTTTCATACGACTGCATAGTTCTACCTTATTTTTTTAATCAACAGAATAGTAGTCCATTGTACTGCTTCTCCATGATTATTATTGAAAAATCTTTAACTTTATATTCTTCATTTTTGCTATTTATTACACACTGTGCTGCAGAAAACCTCCTTGTTGCCGTTTGCAATTTTGTTATTTGTAGGGGTTATTTGTAGGGGACTTGCAATGGAATTCCTAAATCAAAGAGTACTTGTGTTTAAAATTTTGATAGATATTGGGGAATTGTCCTCCAAAATGGTTGTTCCTGTTTTCATTCTATCCACAGTGTATGTGAATGTCTGTTTCCCAAGCATTTTTTTAAAAAGCAGGATCTTGGATTTAAGGCCAGACAAGAAGAGACAAAGAGGATAGAGGCTGCTAAAAATAAGTGGTGGCCAAGAGAAATATGTTCACACAATCATATGTTCACACAAAAACGTGTACATAGCAGCATTATTCATAGCAGCCGAAAAGTGGAAACAACCCAAATGTCCACCAGCTGTTGAGTAGATAAACAAAGTGTGGTATATACACACAATGGAATATTATTCAGCAGTAAAAACTACTACATGATGAACCTTGAAAGCATTATGCTAAGTGCAGGAAGCCAGTCACAAGACACCACACGTATTTCTATGAAACATCCAGAACAGGCAAATCCATAGAGATGGAATGTGGATTAGTGGTTGCTTAGGGCTAAGGTGTTGGGGGCGGTGTGGGGGTGGATTTTGGAAGTAACTGCTAATAGGTACACAGTTTCTTTTTTGGGGTGATGAAAATGTTCTAAAATTAGATTGTGGTGATGGTTTGTACAACTCTTTGAATATATTAAAAACCATTGAACTGTAAACTTTAAATGGTGATGAATTTTATGATATATGAATTTTATGTCAGCAAAGCTATTGAAAAAATGAGTGGTGGCAGAATGCATGAGATGGGATGGAAGGGATGAGGTTGTGGCCGTTGTCGTGGGCCTGTGCGCCAGGCAGGAAGCAGTGTTATAGCCAGAGTGGCAGAGAGTTTGGACAGGGGAAGGCATTCATCTGGGCTGTGCTGAGTGTTCAGGTACCGATGGCAGCCAGCTACAGAGGTGAATTGGTGGGGTTTTCCCCCCAGCAGAATAGAGACAGGAGATAGTTAATGCCTTGCCTTAGTCAGGGTCAGAATCAAGGTTAGCACACTGAATTACTGACTCCTTGTTCTTGTTCAGTCCTTCGAATACAAGAAGATACTGTTCTCCTGGAAGGCAGCAATAGTTTCCTTTGCTGACCTAGAAATGCCTGCTGTGCTCCAGCATTTGGAAAAGGAAGGTCAGAGAGAGGAAGCTGAGCTCAGCTGCTGAGTCAAGGAAAAAGGGAGGAAGACCTAGGGTCACGAATGAAGACGGGGAGCTCGTTGTGAATAAGTGTAAATAGTCAGTTTTAAATTCAGCAGTTAAGATTTTTCTGTATGGTGGAAGTGACTGTTCTGGAATGTGTTTGCTAGTAAATGTCATGATAAGAATGTTTAAAAGGAAGTTATGATTTTAAGTGGCCTCTGAGTTTTGTTGATGGATAAAACTTAGCTCAAGGGAACGAGGGTGAATCTGGCACTATTCACTGGAAGTTAAAGGCACATCAACACGCTTTTCTGCCACAGCCTGTTTTTCCTTGTGATTGTGGCTTTTTGAGTGTGCTCTTTGCTTTTCCTCACTCCCCATCATTGCAGCTGTGTAGCATAGATTAGATCAAACAGCAACATCCAAAATCTTCTTAATTACTTCAGGACCAAGGTTTTTAGCTTCAGAAAGAACTGAGGTCTCCATGGTTCCATTTTGAAGGTTAATCATTTTTAGATGATTAGCCATTGGTAAATGGCTACTGCTGATTTACCAATCATTTTTAGATGATTAGCCATTGGTAAATGGCTACTGCTGATTTACCAATGGTTTACTTTAGGAGCCCAGGAGGGCACATGTGTGGTTCAGTTATTCACCTGATAGCAAAATTATTTTAGAGAAGGCACAAGTCCTTTTCTTTGTCACTTATTTGATTCATTACCCTGGATATGCTTTATTCTCCAAAAACTTTGTTTAAGAATATACCATGGATATCAACCAATTCATCTTTGTGATTGATTAGGATGTAAACGGGAATCTCACCCATATTTAACCCATCCAAGAAATAACTTTTCCTCTGATCTTATTTTGAATTGCTAAAGAACCTTGAGCAATGAGAGAAAATGTGCTTGCTGATTCCCAGTGTGAGGGAGAGGCAGGGAGTGGTTCCAGCACATGCGCACTAGTGGAATGACAACTGCTGGATATTTTTAAATTTATTGCTATTCTTAGGCTAAAGCCTGTAGCCATGGGGAGTAACTAAGCTTAGTTATACTTATCACACTTAGAGATTTTACTTTGAATATGGCAGTGTCTAGGCCTTTGGGAAAACTTCAGTATGCTTTGCTGATTGTTGAAATGCAGTCCCTGTCTCATGGAATTTCCTCTCATTCAGTAAATGAAGAATAAAATTGTGACAGGCGAAACTGTAAGATAATTAAAATTGCTCTTTATTTCTGGCTACCAGTCAAATCTTAACCACTACACACAGCCACATAGGGTTTTTGTTTGGTTTTGGTTTCTCTTAAATACATTTTGCAGATAATCAGTCATGGCCTGTCTTAGAATTCCTTTTTGTGTTCTTGCATTAGGATTCTGGAAGTAGCAATGAATTCACAGGAGGACTCAAGAATGTAAGGGCCAGGTGTTTCCACCACTTACTGGGTTGGAGGTATAAACTTTCATCCTTTGCCAACCCCCTTGGAAATTGTGACTGTGAACTATCATGACTTAACTTCAAAGCACAGGCCTGTTCTTTTGTCAGTGGAGCCCAAACATTTTAATTATGCCTGAACAATCTTATAGGTTAGTGTAGATAAATGAGTAGAAGTCTTACTTTGCTGGCTTATGATACTGCATATATTTACTTCAGCTAAATATCAAATTTGCCACAAGCCAAGATGGAGACATTGATGAAGACTTTAAGTCTCTCCAATGTCTGATAGATATTTCAATCCATAGAAAGCAAAAGGTTTCTGTCTTTTTTTTTTAACCACAGATTGAGGAAAGCAATGAGGTGGGAATAGTATTCTGTACTTAGTTCTAACCAACTAGAAAAACTGCCTATTGAAGTAGAATTGACTGAAACCTTGGGAAGAAGTAACCATGATAATATTGTTTGGTAAGTGCAAAAGAAAGGAAAGTTGTCCATAAGCAAATAGTAACAGTATCTTTAGAAAAATATATTTCAGAGAAAAAACGAGTTTTTTTTTTTTAACATCCAGAGAATTGAAAAGACAAGACAGTACAAAAAGAGAGAAGGGGAAATAGAGAGAGAAATAGAGATAAAGAAAGGAAAATTCTGACAACAAAATCATACTTTTTTTGGATGAGGAGGAAAAGAGAAAGGAGCCAGTTTCAGTACAAGGAATTTTTTGATGGGCCTGGATATTAAGAGAACATGTGCAGAAGATGGAAAGACAAGCACATGATCAAGGACAAATTCAGAAGACTGCTGTCAGTCAGTTAGAAAATATCTGCCAAGCTCAAGTTCAAACTGAGCTGAGGCTGGAGAGAATGCTAAAGACAACAGAAAAGGGCTCATTAAAGCTATGTTCAAAACAAGAAGAACAAGTAAAGGCTAAGCCCAAATTGCTTGGGGCCGATGGAGTAATGTTAACATCTGATGAAAAGCAGGCCTACTCAACTATTTGGCTCTTCTATCAAAGAGAGTGATCTTCAAACTGGAATGTGTAACGTAAACATGGTTAAGAATAAATTGAAGCATGCAAGGTAGGTGATGATAATAATAGTTGCAACTACAATTTTTTGAGTTTCTACTCAAGACTGAGTATTACAAGAGAGAATTTAGTTACTTTTTTTTCCTAGTACTTGTGGTGGCTATGCATGGTAGGTTAATATCAACCCCATTTTACAGATGAGAAAACCGAGGCTCAGGAAGGTTTAATAACAATCCTGAAGTTACGTAGTCAGTAAGTTTTGGGCTAGGATTCAAATCCGGGTCTAACTTCAAAGTCTTGACTCCCATGTTTATCAGCACCTACTGTTTTTAACAGAATTGCATCTTTAAATTGTATTGGAAGGCACATAAACAAACACAAACCCAGTAGATATCATCGAAGAGCCACAGTGCGTAATTGTTGTGGAAACAAGGAAAATGGGATATCAAAATGATAAACAACACACAAAGACTATCTTGTGTTTTTTTAAAAGTTCACCTTGGGACTGTCTTAAAGCAAAGCTATCAAAGAGACTATTGGGATCATGCCAAAATGGTTCCAAAGCCAACCTGAAGAGATCCCAAGAGGCAAAGAAGAAAAAGTTTGAGCATCAAAAGTTCTGAAATATATACAAATCTGTGAGTTTATGATGATACTCTAAAAACACAACATAACAAAACAGAAAACCAAACCCATCTGTCACTTCTGGAGTTGTTAGGGTACAAGTCATTGTTCTGAAAATGGATAAATAAAATGAAATTAGCATTCAGCACTGCTTTACTGTATGTCATGGTAAGTTCTTTATAGAGAATTACAGCTAATAACTGCAGAAGGATGCTAGAGATAGAAAACCACGATTTTGCAGCATCTAATGCAGTAATGGAGTTAGGCAACAACCATTAATGGATGCTGAAATCATTAGGTAAAATTGGAGCTTTATAATGGAGAACCAGGCTGATGACCCTTGAACCCACTGATCAATCGCAACATCACTGAAAGTGGGACAAGAGAACATTGTGCTCTTCCAGTGTGATCTGATAGAAGAGAAACAGCAGCAGCTGTGAGGTATTCTTACCCACACCCCCTCCCCCAGCAAGGCTGAACCAGAATCTCATCAAACATCCACGTCTACCTACCAGCTTACAGGAAATACGGGAGACAGAGGAACATGTTAAATACCACCACAACACAAATCAGCCAAGCCTGAAGTTCTGCCAAACAAATGACCCAATTTCTTCAGCAAATAAATGTTATGAAAAACAAGTAGGGAGGGGGAACTATTGTAAGTTAAGACTTAAGAGGTCTGTAAACCAAATGCAGGTATGAACCTCATTTGGAACTTGATTCATACAAACTAACTATAAATATGCTTTTCTTTTTTAAGGCAATAGGAGGAAATGAGACATACTCTATTACATGTTATTAAAGAATTATTGGTAAGTTTATTGTCAATGGTATTGATTATTTTTTATAAAGTCCTTATCTATTAGAAACACTTACTAATAAAGTGATATGATGCCTGAGATTTTCTTTAAAAAATACTCCGTCAACAGAAAAAAAAAGTGTGGAAAAAAGATGAAATCAGAATGGTGAATAATTGTTGAAGCTTAGTGATGGGTTCATGGAAGTTCTTTTCTCTCTATTTTGTTGTATATGGAAAATTTACATAATAAAAATCAAGTTGTACTATTTGAGAGGCAGAATCTGGGCAGAAGGCCTGGGTTTTAACCCCTATTTGTATCCATTTTCTCCTCCCTACCTTCCTTTTTATTTTTTACTTTCTATTTCTTCAAAAATTGTTTTAACGAGCCACGTTTTGCACCAGGCACTGTTCTGGTGCTACCAGTCCTCCAGGGTATAGATACTATTATTATTCTCGTTTTGCAGATGAGGAAACCAAAGCTTAGAGGGATTAAGTTTTTTGCCCACAAATCCAAGTCTGCCTGTCTCCAAAATCTGAGCTCTTGTGCAATATTTTGTGCTGGTTCCCAAGAGGACTCCTTTGACTTTGTAGGTTTTTTAAGTTTTTATTTTTAATTTTGTTTATGGATAAATTTTAAATGAGTAAATAAAGATAAATCGAGTGGAGTTTCATCTGTATTTCCTGTGTGTGAGAAAGATAAGGTATTGTTCTTATTGCAGTGAAGACCTTGTCGAAGTCAAGCAGTGGTAAAAGCGAAATGAGTGGCAATTTTCTTCATAGTCGTAGAAGAGTAAAGCTCTATAAATGATAACATTAAGCCGCAAAATAACATTTATTTATGCTTGTTCCTCAACAGCATATGTTTGATAATCTTTTTACTAGAAGTAGAGGCCTGAGATGACTGAAAATGGCTGCTTTCATTTCTCATGTGTTTGTAAAATACTTTTAGGACCATCACAATAAAGAAATCCTCTAAAAATGTCAGAGTGAACAAATGAAATCCTGAGCTTCTCCCTTACTCTCTTGCTGAATTATTTTGGCTTTTGTAAAACCTGGGTGTGCCCGTGGGCACGTGCAGACGTGTCACTGTCGTCTGTCATGTGTCATGCTCTAGATGTCAGATGTAGCAATCATCACTCAGGGGAGAGCACAAGCCTCCTCGCTGAATTCTTGCTGCAGGGTGTGCGGGACTCATACCCTCTGCTTTACAAGATTTAGTGTGACTTTCCAAAGCACCTGCAGTGCAGTACTTCACGGCTGGCCCCTCACAATGATTTATGCCCCAGAGATGTCTGACTAGATCTTAGGAAATTATACTAATGGGTCTGACATTGTTGTTTCCTTCAAGAATCAAGCCACTAAATATGGTCAAACTAAATGACAAAATTTTATCCACACCCAGGGCATGCCAGGGAAAGCATCCAAAATGGAAGAATAATAAATATTGCTAATGTTTATTGAGTCTTACAGTTTTCCAGGCACTGTGCTAAGCCCTTTATAGATACCTAATTGCACTTAACCCTCTCAGCAATCCCATTTTATAGCTGAGGTGGCTGAAGCACAGAGAGGTTAAGTGGCTTGCCCAAGGTTGAACGTTAGTAAGTGGCAGGGCTGGGCTCTAAACCCAGGTGGTCGGACAACAGAGCCTTTGCTCTCTAACCACTGTGCGGTCTCAGAGCACCAGCAGAACCAAGTGAAAATTCAGTAATCCACAACTGCCATGAGTTGTCCCTCTGCAGGATTTCAGAGCACCTTAAAAACCTCTGTGCTGTGCCAGAGCTCTGTGTTTCAGTTTTACAGATGTCTGTAGCCAAGCAGAAAGAGCGGAGGACATTGATAAGGCACATGTGGCAAATCTCTGGCAGAGCTGATGCTGGAACACAGAGTCCCAGGCTGATTTATACTGTCCAGTGGGAAGGCCAGTTGGCCTGGCTACCTTGCAAGACAGTTAAAAGTCATGAGAATAGATATTCACCAAGACTCTCAGAAAGAAAATAGGTCAGAAATGAAATGAAAACAAATGGCAAAGAAATACCATTTTGGTATAAAGAAAAAAATCTGTCCTGCTTAATAAAGAGGTGTCTATATCCTTATCAATTTATTAGAAAAGCATAGAGCCTGCTTACTTTGAAATCCTGAAATGTTTTCAGGCACAATTCATTATTAATATAATGTACTTTCCTAAAAGAAGGATATTTTGACAAATGCAGTTTCTGGTGTCAGTCACATGTAGAAACATTGGAATGAGTGCATGGTGTTTTGCTTTTTTTTTTTTTTTTTTAATAGGAGCTATATTTGATAATGCACATGCTCTAAACGCCTCTAAAAATAATTTGCAATTAGCTAGCTATTTTTTGGTATCTTTTTCTGGTCTGGGAGAGGAAATGAAAATTTAAATTTGATAAACTTAGTACTGTTGGGAGCAAGGAGGAGAAAAATTTGCCAGCTTATGTGATTGGAATATGCTTTTATATTTATGTAATAATTGAAGATGACTCAAACTGATTTTCTATGACTAACATCAGAAATGAAAATAAATACCATGTCTACTCCAGAGGGTAGTAAGCTTGAGTCAGTCACTGGTATGCGTGACCTATGAGTCATTTGCTGGCATACATCTTCCTCAATGTCCCCATCTCCTGACCTGTGGGTCAGAGATGCTTCATTGGGGCTTCCTTCATAGCTTCTTGTCCCCTTCTGTATTCAACCACAACTGCTGCTGGCAGCTCCTGGCAGAACAGGAATGGAAGACCAAGCAGGAGATCTGTAAAAGCAGAGCGATTAATTCATAGGAGACCTTTGGTGAATGAAAGAAAATAAAATAGATTTGAAGTTTTGGCAGTACTAGCAGTGTTTTTATTAGAATGCAAGCTCTTGATAGCAGTTTCAAAGGGGAATTTTGAAGAAATAGTGATACTCCGCAGGTCATTAATTCATGCATTTATTACAGTGAAAATCTGGGTAGCAGACAAGAATAAAGACATTTGGGATCTACTCCTATAACTTGTGACCATGAACAAGGCACTTAACTCTTTGGCCTTAGATTCTACATAAAGTGCTTGGACTTGATCTCAGTGACTATATTCTATTTTATCAATATGGTATGATTCTGAATTTCTGTGGGATATAGAGGTAAGACAGGACAGGTAGAGCATTAGTTTTGGTATTTGCCTTAAAAGAAAGTATTGGGGAGACAGCAGGGAGTATCAGGGGTCATATGCATTACCTGCCTGGGCTATGTAGAAAAATGAGTGAAGTGGGTTTAGCATAGCAGAGGAAAAATTCATATTTTAGGTAAAACCCTATATTTCTAAACATTGGCAGGTCATCTATTTTTATCAAATCACTGTTTTAGGCCACATGTGGCTGGCCAATGGGCCTTCTGCTTTAGACTTCCAGTATACACTTCTCATTGTAGAGGTAAGGGCCAGGGCTTTGGATTCTGAAAACCTGAGTTTGAACCTTAGCTCTGCCCTCTAATGAATATGTAAGCTTGGACATCTGTATTTAACTTCACAGTGTCCTGAGTTTCTTTATCTGTAGAAATGAGAACGGTAGTACCTCTTTCATAGGGTTTCCTAAAGATTGTAGCATGGTACTTAATACATAGTAGGCACATTCTAAATATTCGTTCTACTATCTTTGCTATGGAGGTAGATCCTCTACTATTTTTTCATTTTTATCTTAATTTTTAAAAAAATTGAAACATGATTGATATCTGTGGGGTACCGTTTTGAATTCATTTTTATCTTGATGGTCAGTTGCTCACAGTTTAGAAAAGAATAGTAGATACCAGTGCTTTTTCATAGATTCTACAATCTCTTCAATTTACATTTCAGCTGCTTAAAAATAAAGATTTTATCTTTAAGAGACAGCATTCAGAGGGATACGTTTTCTATGTGCCAGTGGATGTAGAAAGCAGTAAAATCAAATAAATCTGTCAGTTACTTTCTTGAGGAGAGCTCCTAAAAAGCAGCAAAACTCACCTTTGACAAGGAAGTAAGATGGTGTTTCCTCCTTAATAGAACAGACTAGTGGATAATGATGCTGCTATGACTGATGATAATGCCATAGTTTGATTAGTTCCATGGGAAATCTGTTTTGAAAAGCATTTGCTACATGCCCTACTATGTGCTGGGCACTACACCAGGGGAATAATATAAAGGTCACTAAGTTACCTGCAAGGCTGTCTGGGCATTTTTGGAGATTCAGACAGAGTTTTCAGAGATTGCAGTTTGTACAGAACTGTGTACTTACATGAGTTCACTTTGAAAGGCTACACACACCTTCCAATAATGCTGCCATTGCTCAAGATATCTTTGAAATCTCTCTTTGGAATTTGCTTTTAGAGCCCTTGGCACTTTTCACTGAAGATGTTTTTACGCTGACAGTACTCATTTTTAGAAGGTGGATTTCGTTTGGAGGATAGATAGGCCAGGAGCTCTAAGTTAGCCTCTAGGTGATGATCAAACTGGCTAGAGTAATTTTTGGTTAAAAATGAGCCAGGACCATAAACTTGTATGACAGGTTTTCTTGTTTGTCACATAAACTGATTGTGGAGATAAAGGCAGTTCCATAAAAGGCATTCTGCAAACTTTTTGCTCAAAATCAGTATCACTGGAATATATTTGGAGCTTCCTAACAGGGTTGCTTTGAAATGAATGGTGCTCATGTGTGCATATGTGATAGCATGTCTGCTGAAAGAGCCTTGTACTTATCTCTTAGCAAACTCCATTTTGGTTGTTTTTTTGTTTGGTTGGTTGGTTGGTTTTGCTTTTTAATGTTATTCTATCAAGTTCAGGTATAGATTTCCTCCAAGAAAGTGAAACAAATAAGATCCACTCTCAGAAGACTTTAATGGCAAGAGATACATGTTTATTCCAAGTTATTTAATAGTATCAGAACTGGAAAGGATTGCTTCACTGTCGACTCTGATTATTCTACCATGATTTAGGGGCAAATAAATTTCTGGTCAGAATGTTTAACATTAGAATCAGAGTTCTGTGCTGTGGCTTGTTGCCCTGATTCTTTCGAGACCTGCTGTGCGGCAGGCACTGTCAGGCACTTACGATGATGGTGATGTGATGATCTGAGCAGGGTTCACCTCAAAGAAGCCTGATCTTCAAGAATACAAACTTACTCAACAAGAGTGTAATTAACAGTAGTATTGTCAATGGTCAGTTGTCCTCTGCTTTCTATAAAGGATTACTTGGAGTTCCACAAAGTGGCAAGCCTCTCTGTTGCATTTAAAATATGGATCATCTCATGTCTGTTAGAATGTGTGTACACTCTTAAGAAAACACATCTCTGATGGCGTTGGTTCACCGTGTGTGTGTTCCCCAAGGCCGAAGATGCATCTCAGAGCACCTCCTGACCAAATGTGTCTCTGAGCCCTTGTTCATATAATGTTCTTGATTTTAGAGGGAGGATCTGAGGTGGTTGTCGAGTTCATCTTCCAGGTGGGAATACTATCTAGCAAAGCAGAAACAGCAGTGGCACTGGAATCAGAAAACGCACTTTCCAGTTCTACATCTGTCTCTCCTTAGCAGTCATTTGACGTATCTAAGCCTCAATTTTCTCATCTTCCAAGGAAAACCAAAAACACTGATATTCACAGCATTGTTGTGGGGAATCACAGGAGGGGGGGTATGTGAGAGCATTTTGAGAACTGCGTTAGTTAGTCCTTGCTGTCATCATTGTTTGAGAACTGCGTTAGTTAGTCCTTGCTGTCATCATTGCCCTGTGATAATAAAGGCGTGGGCTGGCTGGTTAGCTCAGGTGGTTAGAGCACAGCCTTATAACCCTCAGGTCATGGGTTCAGATTTCATATCAGCCAGCCACCAAAAAAAGAGATAATGAAGGCTTGGCTGCTCTAAAATGAAAGTGACTCTCCTTTTTGGACTTCTGTAGCACTTTGCTTCACAGCTTTTAGCTCTTCTTCCTTAATGGGTTATTTGTATATCTTATCTTCCGTAGTCAACCATTTCAAGGTCGGAGACTGTGGTGGTGATTCTTTTTTTTTACCTGCCCCTTCCTCCTCTCCTCCTCCTTTCTTTTTCCCAGTTCTGTGTTGATTGATAATATCAGAGTTGCCGGAGTTTTTCTCTGAGAGCCTAGGTCCTTGTTTATCTCCAGGAAGAGGCTAAGAAGTGCCTGATGCAATTGTTGATTTTCAGAATGTGGCTAACATCTCCAGAGGATTACCTGGGAAGCTGGAGATGTGCTTCAAGGGAAGGTGGTCTGTCCACTTTTCCTAAGCAGGCTGTGCATACAGTCTTGATATAGCAAACTGTACAGGAGCAGAAAGAGCTAGAAGACATGGTATATATGGTATTCTACTTCAAATAGTTGACAATTTTAGAGACAGAAGGTTAATTGGTTCAAGAAATATAGGGGGTGACTAAGGAACCCATGCAAAACAATAATGTTAAGTACAGGTTTTAGTTTTTTATTTATTTTTTAAATAGTATAGCTTAAAAATTGAAAGCAGATCAGTAGTTGCTTGGGATAAGGGGGTGGAGCATGGTGGGAGGAAGGGATAACCAGGTCAGGCAGAGACTTCGAGGGATGATGGATATGCACATATCTTGATTGAGGTGACTTTTGATGGTTGTATACACGTCTCATAGCATATCAGATTGCATACTTTAAATATGTCCAGTTCATTATATGTCAGGTATACCTCAATAAACTTGTTAAAAATGATATAGTCAAATTATTCTGGAAAGAGGGAAATTTTGAAAAAGAGATGTTTGCTATAGAAGATAGCATTATAGAAAGAAAAACCAAACACAGTCCAAGTTATTCTGTGGCTTTTTTTTTTTTCTTCCTCCACAAATTTCCTGTTTTGGGCCCTCTAATCAGAGATCTTAGAGATGTAAAATTGCTCTGAACTCTTTAGAAGTAAAGTTGGAACTCCTTTTAGGTAATAGTTGTGGTTTTAGAAAATTGTGTGCTTACGCTGCTTCCATAAATTGAACACAAGCCTCGTCACCCCCCCAGGGAGCTTATTACTTAATGGAATTTTTTTGGAATTCCTAAGGAATTCAGGTTCTAGCCAGAGGTCCCAAAGCTGAAGATGTTGTCCATTCTGTTACTCAAGGCCACAAAGTTATAGCCCATTTGAAAAATATCTCATGGACCCAGCTGTAGGAAGAGCTTGGTTTCTCTGAGTAGAAACAATATACGTTACCCTTTCTAGTAACTTTAATGGATGGTGGTACTTTTTCCTTTATGGCCCCCAGAAAACTCAGAGGTAAACTTGAAACTCAACTATAACAACCATGGTCTGCATACTTGTGTTTATATTTTCACTGGTCTTAAATTTTTATTTTATTCATTGCTTTCCTTGCTTGGAGTCTGTATTTTTTGAATATTGTTATGGTTTTATATTTTCTTGATGGAAATCCCCTAAAATACTTTTTGCAGTGAGTCAGAATGAAATCTGTCTGTGGTTTTAATCCACTGAATTTTCTTTAGCAACAGATATGTGTGCTAGAAAAATCAAAGATTATAATAAATTTTAAAAATTAATATGGTTCTTTGGGTTTAAGCATGATCCTTAAGTTTGCCTCTGATCTTAAGAAGTGAATTTCTTATGAACGAGAATCATATCTTATACCAGAAGAAAAAAAGAAAGAACAAAAAAAAAATCACTTAATTAACAGTGATTATTGAGTATCAGCATCTCCTCCAAGAAGTAAAATATTATATATATACTACACACACACACACACACACACACACACACGTCTCCTCTTTCTTGTCCTACAAATGGCTAATCACCTCACCCTCCCCTTTTTTTCTTCCTTCATTCAAACGTTGGGATCTCTGCTACCACAGAAGCTGTTGTAGGAAACAAGATTTTTTTTTTCCAACCAGTAAGGGGATCACAACCCTCAGCATGGTATGGTCTGCACCACGCTCAGCCAGTGAGCGCACTGGCCATCCCTATATAGGATCCAAACCCGCGGCCTTGGCGCTACCAGTGCCGCACTCTCCTGAGTGAGCCATGGGGCCAGCCTGGAAACAAGATTTTAAAAATTCTATATTATGTAAATTGATACAGCCATTATGGAAAACAGTATGGAGGTTCCTCAAAAAAATAAAAATAGAGCAACTATATTATCCACTACTGGGTATATAACCAAAGGAACTGAAATCAGTGTCAAAGAGATATCTGCACTTCCATGTTCATTGCAGCATTATTCACAATAACCAAGATATGGGATCAACCTAAATGTCCATCAATGGATGAATGGATTCATCCCAGGGATGAAAGGATGATTCAACATATTCAAATTTATAAATGTGATACACCACATCAACAAAATCAAAGACAAAAATCATATTATCTCAATAGGTGCAAAAAAGCATTTGACAGAATTCAACATTGCTTCATGATAGAGACTCTCAACAAATGAGGTATAGAAGGAAAATATCTCAACACGATAAAAGCCATATATGAAAAATCCACTGCCAGCATCATCCTGAATGGGGAAAAGCTGAAAGCTTTTCTTTTAAGAAAGGAATAAGACAACTGGGCCCACTCTTACCACTCCTGCTTACCACAGTACTGAAAGTATTAGCCAGAGCAGTCAGAAAAAAGAAAAGGGGACCAGATTGGAAGAAGAAGAAGTCAAATTGTCCCTGTTTGCAGATGACATGATACTATGTATAGAAAAACCTAAAGACTCTATTAAAAAATCCTTACAGCTGATAAACAATTTCAGTAAAGTTGCAGGATACAAAATCAACCTGCAAAAATCCATAGCATTTCAATCCTCCAACAATGAACTAGTGGGAAAAAGAGTCAAGAAAGCAAGCCAATTTGCAATAGCCACCAAAAAAAGAAAATACCTAGGAATAAATTTAACCAAGAAAGTGAAAGATCTATACAACAGAACTACAAATCACCACTGAAAGAAATTAAAGAGCACACAAAAAGATGGAAAGACATTCCATGCTCATGGATTGGAAGAATTAACATTGTAAAAATGTCCATGCCACCTAAAGCAATCTACAGAATCAGTGCAATCCCCATCAAACTACCAATGACATTCTTCACAGAAATAGAAAAAACAATCCTAACATTTATGTGGAACAACAAAAGACCCCAAATAGCCAAAACAATCCTGAGCAAAATAAATAAATAAACTGAGAGGTATTATACTACCTCACTTCAAATTATACTACAAAGCTATAGTAACCAAAACAGCATGGCACTGGCATAAAAACAGACTCATGGAACAGAATACAGAACCCAGAAATCAATCCACATACTTACAGCCAACTGATCTTCAACAAAGGCACCAAGAACATATGTTGGGGAAAAGACTGACTCTTCAATAAATGGTGCTAGGAAAACTGGACATCCATATGTAGAAGAATGAAACTAGACCCATACTTCTCACCATATACCAATATCAACTCAAAATGGATTAAAGACTTAAATATAAGACCTGAAGCTATAAAACTCCTAAAAGAAAACATAGTGGAAACACTTCAGGATGTAAGACTGGGCAAAGACTTTATGAATAAGAACTCAAAAACACAGGCAACAAAAGAAAAAATAAACAAATGAGATTATATCAAACTAAAAAGCTTCTGCCCAGAAAAGAAAACAACCAACAGAGTGAAAAGACACCTACAGAATAGGAGAAAATATTTGCCAACTATGCATCTGGCAAGGGATTAATATCCAGAATATGCAAGGAACTCAGACAACTTAACAGTGACAAAACAAGTAACCCAATTAAAAAATGGGCAAAAGAGCTGAACAGACGTTTCTCAAAGTAAGATATACAAATGGCCAACAAATACATGAAAAAATGCTTAACATTACTAAGCATCAGGGAAATGCAAATCAAAACTACATTGAGATATCACCTCATCCCAGTTAGACTGGCTCTTATCAAAAAGACAGAAAATAACAAATGCTGGTGAGGATGCAGAGAAAGGTAAACCCTCCTACACTGTTGGTTGGACTATAAATTAGGCAGCCATTATGGAAAACAGTGTGGAGATTTCTCAAACAACTACAGATAGAACTGCCATATGATCCAGCAGACTCACTGCTGGGTAATCTACCCAAAGGAATGGAAATCATGGCGTTGAAGGAATACCTGCACTCCCATGTTCATCACAGCTCTGCTTACACTAGCCAAGAGATAGAATCAACCTAAATGTCCACCAACAGAGCACTGGATAAGGAAAATGTGGTATATATACACAATGGAGTACTACTCAGTCATAAAAATGAATGAAATCCTGCCATTCACAATAACATGGATGAAGTTGAAGAAAATTATGATAAGTGAAATAAGCCAGGCACAGAAAGAGAAATACCACATGTCCTCCCTCATAAGCGGGAGCTAATAATAAATAAATAAGTAAATAAAAATTTTTAAAAGAAAAAGATACAATTACAATAATATGTTGAACATTCAAAAGGAGAGAACAGTGCTGAAGTTACCAGAAGTGGGTGTTAGGGGAGGTTTAGCAAGAAATTGATAAAGAGCCATAAAAAATGATTACATTGTGTAATGTTGAGTATAGTAATTAAACTGATTTGAGCATCACAATTGCACACAGGTATTGATATTCATTTAGAACCTCACAGATACGTACAATTAATTACGTTTCAACAACAACAACAAAAATGTATATATATACACAATAGAAAACTATTCAGCCTTAAGAAGAAGGAAATCCTGTCATTTGCAACAACGTGAATGAACCTGGAGGACATTATGCCAAGTGAAATAAGCCAGGCACAGAAAGATGGTCCCACTTATATGTGGACTCTAAAAAGGTTGAACTCATAGAAGCAGAGAATAGAATGATGGTTACCAGGGGCTGTGGTGGGGGGTCAGTGGGCTGTGAGGGGGGACATCAGGTGGGAAGATGTTGGTCAAAGGGTAGAAAATTTCATTAGGAGGAATAAATTTTGGGGATCTATTTGTACAGCATGGTGACTATAGTTAATAAAGAAATATATATTTCAAAATTGCTGAGAGTAGATTTCAAATGTTCACACTACAAAAATATAAAATATGAGGTGATGGATATGTTAATTAGCATGATTTAATCATTCCAAATGCATACATGTATCAAAATATCTCATTTTATTCCATATATATATACAATTATTATTTGTCAATTAAAAAATAGTAAAAATATAAAATAAAAACTATGTTGTTTCAAAACAGAGAGAGGGAGGGAAGAAAACCATGAAAATGGTGCTGATGGATTTTTTGATCACAAGGCTGGCTTCCATCCAGAAAAGGCTCTATGGTGGCCTAGGCTAGTTGAGTTTTTCAGTTAGCTTTGTCACTCTGCCTTAATTTCGAATAATTAGAGATTCTAATAACTTTATTTTAAGAACAGAAATACTTCTGAGAATCTTAAGATGTTACTAGCCACATACAAGTAACCACAAATTTTTTTAAAAGCATTTTTCTCCTCACACGTAGCTGCAAATGGAAGGTCCTAGAGGATAATTCATTTTTGAAGAACAGAATACCTTAGGAGAGAATGCACCTAGTAAATAGTTATAGTACAGGACTCAGCACAAAATCAGGGTATCAAGTACCTGGGGGCTGAGAAAGCCTGCAGTTGGAAAGTAGGAGAGGCTTACAGGAAGTGGTGACAGGATGCTGAAGACCTTTCTCCACCTATTTTATAATGCTCTCTATGGCTGTCCCAGTATTCACAGAAAGATTTATATCTCACTGCTTTCTGCACCAAATAGTTCCAAGATTCAGAATTCAAGATAATACTCTTAGTGAATGGTTTGGTTATATTTTGGTTTAAAGCTAGCCACTATTTTTGTTCTTGGAGCCCTGGTGTCATGAACTGTAATAGTTGTAGCAATTTTTGTTCTAGTAGGTATAGTAGAAATATTTCCTATGGAAAAATGTAGAACTTAATATGTATCAGGTACTGTTCTAGTTATGGATATTCACTCATTTAAATATATGAAACAGGTACTGTTATTATCCCCATTTGCAGATGAGGAAACAGAAACAGAAAAGTTAAGTAACTTTCCAAGATCACACAGCTACTAAGAAACAAAACCTTGATTTGAACCTAGACTCTCTAGATCCATAACAGGATTGAGATTTCTAAAGCTAAAATAAATATAAAATTCCCCCTCAATCCACAGAAAAAGTTAATCATGTTAGAATTTTCTAGATTTTAAGTTTTCCTGTCTCAAATCTTTGTACCCAGAACCACGGATAACCAATGAATGAACAAGTGGTAAATTAATGATATAAATAAATTAATTGTACAAATCAGTTAATTTAATTAATGCTACAAATTAATGATACAAATATGCATCACTGCCTACTGCAGGTTTAGCCAAACAACCCACAGTAAACTAAATTGTTACAATGAAGTTAAGTAATTTGTAGTCAAAAAGCTAGAATAGGCAAATTGCAAACCGTAAGCAACTCAAGACATACATGGGTGATTAGGCATCCTTCTCTCAATTTATAGAAGCTCCAACCATCTGTAGATGTGTTCTGTGACAGGGATAGGCATTGTGTGGCAGTCAGACTTCTTACCATAATTTTGAATGAGAGTCATCTGCAAACTCTAGGAATGTACTAATTTTAATAACCCTAAATAATTTATTTAATAAGCTATGTTGCTTATTCATGCACAGATATAAAACTAAAAAAGAAAAAAATAGCAAACAAAGACTGAACTTGGACTTCCTCCATGCATCAGAACGGATGGAAGGACTGTGTTTTGCCGTCCTTTGCTGCTCACCTGGAAGCCCTCGTGGTCCCTCTGTGGGCTGTGGGCCGTAGCTCGAGATACCCTGCTGTAAAGAAAGAATAACTTTATATACTTTATTGAACTCAGTCTGTTAAAGCAATGGAGCTGGAGCTTTCTCAGTGAAAGCACTATATAACAGGTTTTTCTGTTTTCCTTTTTCATAAAATATTTCTCACTTAAAAACAATCTTTCCCTGAAATGATGTCTGGGATTTGCTTCAAAATAATCCTGTGGGAGGGCAGTTGGGAATGAAGGGAGGAAAAGATGCAAGTGACGAAGAGTTGATCATTGTCAAAGCTGGGGGACATGGGGATTCATTATATGTTCTCTGTGCTTTTCTGTATCTTTGAAAATAAAAAGTTAACAAAAACCTTCCTTGACTCCTCTCCTACATTCTCCATTTCTCTACTTCATAGCAGAGCTTCTAGAAAGAACTCTGTGCACCTAATTTCTACTTCCTCCTCCATTCTCTTCTCAGACCCCTTCATTTGGCTGTCATCCTCAGCGGTCCACTGAAAGGACCTATGTCAAGGTCACCACTAACCTCCATCTTGCCATGTGGGTGGTTAATCCTCTCTTCTAATGTTACTTGACTTTCAGCAACATTTGATCTAATAGATCACTTTCTGTTTCTTGGAATATTTTCTTTTCTTGGCTGATGTCAACCCACACTTTCTTGTTTTTTCTACACCTCACTGGTTCTTCCCTCTGACCTCTAGCTGTTGGAAAGCCTCCAATGCCTGATCCTTGAATTTCTGTCTCTCTGGGTTATCTCATTGGATCCTATTGCTTTAAATACCATCTCTTTGCTAACTTATGTCTTTAACACTGACTTCCAGACTTGAATGTCTGAAAGACATCTCATTTAATGTCTCCAAATCAGAACTCTTAATCTCACCCTGCTTTCTCCTTTAGACCTCACGTCCCTGTCATTCTCATCTCAGTAAATGACACCATTATACACCCAACTGCTTACGCCCAAACCTGAGCATCAACCTTGATTGCTCTTTCTGGCTCATATCCTACATCCAGTCTGTCGCTGTCATCTACTGTTATATGTCCACTTCTAGCCAAATCCATCTACTCCTCTCGCCTCCTTTGCCACCACCCTATTCCAAACCCCTGACATCTATCACTGGACTTCCATATCACCTCCTACTCTGGCTCTCTGCTTCCATGCTTGCTTCTGCAGTCCATGGAGACACCAGCCAGAGTGGTCTCTTTAAACATAAGTGTCACTCCCCTACTTAAAATCCTCCAGTGGCTTCCCATTGCATTTAGAAGAAAACTGAACCTCCTTCCTGCTGCGGCTCCTGCCTGTGTCTGTCCATTATCTCCTGCCACTCTCCCATGACTCACTACTTTTGGTTACACTGGCCCCTTCTGTTCTTCACATATGCCAGGCAGTGTCACTGACTGCTGCTGCTGCATTCACTGGGGTCACTGCTTCCACTGGGGGTCAGCCCCTCCTCTTACATACAAATGTTAAGAGGTGGGGAAAAGGAAAATGCTACTGTTGGAATATCTGCCATCAGATTTTGCTTTATGAAGGAAATAATCTCGGGGAAGACACCTTGATGAGTGCTTAAGGAAGAAAAGGAGGCCCCAAAGGCCTGATGCCGGCAGAACTGCTCTGCGTGGGTCAAGGGCAAGCATTTATTGGTTGTTCAGAGAGTGAGCATGACACATGTGAGGACAAAAGACGGAAGGACAGAGGAGAAACAGAGCATTGACTATGTGGCAGAAGACTCTGAGGACAGCCGTGATGCAGCTGTTCCTGTGGTCCCCAAACTTTTCTGTGACGTCTACCATGCTTCTGCGTGCAGGCATGCAGTGGATTTCAGGGGCGAGCTTGGAGATGCAGACACATCACAGTCGCTGCAGTGCAGTGCGGAGACAACAGTCATGCCAACAAGGGATGGGGACCGAAGGAGGCCCCGAGAACATAATCTCACCAAAGTGTGGAGAAGGGCTTTGAGATTCCAGAAGCTGTAGAGTTTGTGGAGTGTGAGCCAGTTTTTCCTCCATCTTGAAGGGCAGTGAGATCCCAGCTAACATCTGGGCTACGCCTTGGAGGTACCTGGCATAACTTTGTCAATAGAATTTTAACACCACTGCAATAGGTAACTCAATTGCTGATATGGTATTTTATGTGTGCTGGGTGTGTTTATATGTTTTTGATTCTATTTAACAATTCTTTATTGCACAATGAACATTATAACAATGCGTAACTATGTACCAAAAGCAATACTAAAAATCGAGACAAAGGAATACATTCAGCCAAATGTGTCTTAAATGTCCTGCAGGCAGGCATGTGAATAGAAGACCAATAGGAGGCAGTTCCTGCCTTTAAGGAGCTTCCAGGATCGAATCCACAATCCCAGCACCCTATGAATTAGCAGTTTTTGTTTTTCCATTCCAGTAGCATCATTCAGGCTTTGGGTGATTTATTAAGAGAACTAGTTGGGCTTTTCTCAAGTTTAGAAACACTCTTTCTCCACATCATTTCAGCCTCAGTTGAAGCATCACCTCCCTGCTTAAGCTACACCTGGGACTCTTCCTGGTAAAACTCAGTTGCTCCTCGTGATCCTATAGCACTTTCTCAGTTTTAACATTTGACACATTATTTGTAATTGGTAGTATTTTTCTTTTTTCTCAGGAGATTATACCTTTCTTGAAGGCAGGAAACTGTTTTGTCTGTGTTTTGTGGCTCCCTACCAATATTTTTTGGATGAATGTTGTTGGGGACACAAGCAAAGGTATACTGGGAGCAGAAGTGTTTTTATTGTTTTCCTGGAATGAAGGCTAAGTGAAGAGGTATAGTGAGAAATATGATTGATAAAGTAACAATTGCAGCTATGTCAGTCACTGTTCTAAGCATTTTACATATATTAACTCATTCAATCCTTATAAAAACCCTATGAGATAGCAATTATTATTGTCAGCTGCCCTGTCCCCGTTGTATAGGTGAAAAAACTGAGACATAGAGAGGTGAATGACTTGCTCAGAGTCACAGAGCCAGTAGATGACAGAATCAGATCTGAACTCAAACAGGCTCCAGAGCCCAGGCTCTAGACCATTATTCTTTCTTTTTAAGGTTGGAAGAGACAGAGATCTCAGCTCCTGAAAACCTGAAATCTGCCATGTCACAGCTGTTACTATTATTGTACTATTACTACAGAGACAAACTGAACCCTGTGGCTGGCTCCTTTTGCAAGCATTTCCCCTCCAGATGTGCCCTTATTAGCTCTCTGACAGTGAGGACAGGTGAATCCTAGGAGGGCAGGCCAGGACATACTGAAGAGTTTTTCTCTGAGGCCCAGGGCAGCTCACTGGAGCCTGCAAGCAGTCCTGCCACATCGTTCCACACTTTGTGACCTGGCTTTCTAGCTATAGGAGCCCTGGGCCCTTTTATAGCTGTGTGGAAGGAAAAGGGACTCCGCAGGTCCAGAATTCTGAGGGGACGGAGAGGAAGCGGAAGAAGGGAGGGGGCAGGGAGGAAGGGCATACATTTCTACCTGAGTGCATTTTGCTTTTCTTATATTAAAATTAGGGACATGAATTATATTATTCTTTCTTAAATTGGGGTCTAAGAACCCAGGGGATCCAAAAATTCTATGAGAACTAGGTATTTTTATTCAAATGATTAATTACAAAATTAATACAACCTTATTTTGGATCATCTTCTAAGAGGAATCCTGCCTCTTGATCTTAGTTTCTAAAGTTGTGTTTGTAACTGATGGGAGCAAGTTTCAGTTGCTTACAGCAACCACATTCAGGCTTTTTGAAATGCATCTTACATTGTAACCCAGCACGCATACACATGTGAATATGAATGCAGCGAAGGCTTCCTGAAATATTATTTGCCCTTTCTACATAGGAAGTACCCTGTCGTTCCCCTTCCTTCCACACGCAGCCAGCCGTGACCCACTGTTGGACCACAGTCACCAGTTAGAAAGATCATAGCATTTAACTGAGAGCATGTCCAGGCCTCTCTTTTCTTGTAGTGATATCTTTCATTGAAAGACATTTTACGGAATAAATCTTTAGTTTCTTAAGTTAGTTAATAAATTGCATCTTTGATTTGAGATCACGAGAACAAAGTAAAGATATGAAATAACGACCGACTGTTTTGTTCTGGGTGATTGAGAAAATACACAGGTGGTTTAAATCTGTGAATCAGAAATTACACACCAAGAAAAGGGCAAATCAGAGTCTCTTGGCTGTAGAAACAGAGGTTTTGCCAGTAGTTCAATAAACAATTGCATCAAAACAGCCTGTACCAAAGCAGCCGATGTCATATTTATCTATGTTGTAAGCAGATGTAGTGCATGGATCCCGTCTTTGAATATGCCAGCTCACCACAATTCATTATTAGAAAATGTGGTACCAAGTACACAATGATGGCTTTTTCATTAAACTTAAACATTTTGTTGATTTTGCTATTCACTGTACTAGGGTTCTCCAGAGAAACAGAACCAGCAGGAGATAGAGATGTGCAGATATAGATGGATAGATGCAGATGTCTGAGGAGGCTTATCACAGGGATTGGCTCACATGATTATGGAGGCCAAATAATTGTCTGCAAGCTGGAGAGCCAAGAAAGCCAGTAGTGTAATTCATTGGTGGGGGAATTATGTACGTCCCTGTTGGAATCCAAAGATCCCAGAAGAGTGCTGATGTCTGGGGGTAGGAGAAGATGGATGTCCCAGCTCAAGAAGGGACAGAGAATTCACCCTTCCTCGCCTTTTTGCTCTGTTCAGGCCCTCTGCAGATTGGATGATGCCCACCCACATTGCTGAGGGCCAGCATCTTTACTCAGCCCACTGGTTCAAATGCTGATCTCTTCTGAAAACACCCTCCTAGACACATCCAGGAATAACATTATACCAGCTATCTATGCTCCCATTAGCCCAGTCAAGTTGACACATTAAAATTAACCAACACATACATTATTAAAGTGACTGGGTTATTTATCTTGTACAATTCCACACGTTCTGGATTTGGGCGACTTGATTCTTGTGGTGGTGTTTAATATGTTTTTCTGTTCCCTGTATTTCCTGTAAGCTAGTAGTTGGATCTAGAGGACTGATTAGATTCAGATTAAATACTTTAGGCACGAATACTAAATAGGTGGTGCTGTATACTTCCAAATGTGTCACATGAGGAAGAGCATAAATGTTGGCAGTCCCATTTGTAATGACTTTAAGACTGATCGGGGGTTCAGACATTTTCAGCTTGATCCCTTCATTATAGAGTTCCCTCTCAGTTTTTCATATAATGGTTTAATGTCCATTGATGATCACTGCCAAGTTCCAATATTTTATGAAGAGGATGCAAAATGGTGGTTTTCTAATTCCTACATTCCTTCTTCATTCATTAGCTGGCATTCATCTCTGAAGAACTTTCCCTCCTCAACTATTCAGTTACCCTGAGATGCAGTTCTTAGGCCTATTTAAAATCAGGGCTCTCTGAGCTGGATCTCACATCATTAGCTGTCATGTCAGTGTGAAATCAGAGTAGAGCCAGATATCGGTGACACAGCAGAAAGGAGGATGGCTGGGCCAGGCCACTAAGCTGTGGAACCAATGGCCACCCGGCCGTGGCTGCTTCCTCCCCTCACCTGGAGAGTACAAGCATTTCAGCAAGCTGCAAGAGGTGTAGGGTGGAGGGATATTTGATCATTCTGTGGGTGAATGTATTTTTGTGGGATTTCTGAAATGTTCTTTTTGGTCTACTAGACTCCTGAGAAGGCGGGAAAAATACCATCCAGACCTTTTCTCGGGGGCTCCATTTGTTTTCTTGTAATCTGCAGAACAAACCAAGATGCTTTTGTCAGCATATTCTCATCCCTTAGTTAAGTCCTTTTCCAAATCCCTTCAGCTCCCACCCTGCCATCTTTTGGCAAGAACAGCCACTTCATGAAAAGTGTGTTGGGGGGTACAGCATCTCAGTTACTGAGGGACTTCTTAGCATGAGCTCCTGATGCTCCGGGAAGTCCTCCAGCAGCCAGCCTTTTCTCTGCTTAAGAGGTTTCTCTGGAGTAATGGAGATAGCAAGTCTAGCAGTAGGCTGGAACTCTCCACGGCATCAGCACTTGAGAGCAAGAAAGAAGAGGAGAGCAGAGCTGTGCCTCTGAAACGGTATCCTTTAGCCTCAAGTGCCAGCTTTACATCAGTGATAAAGTGCCATGCTTCAGGGCCATCAGTGGTAAATCATTTCCAGCTGCTCACCAACATTTGTTTCCTCTTCTTCCTGACATACAGCCAGACTACATTTCCCAGCTTTCCTTGCAATGAAGGGAAACTGAGCTCTAGTTAATGGAATATGAACAGAGAGATGTGCACCACTTCCAGGCCTAGCCCATGAAAACCTCCTGCACACTCTGTCCTTCATGTTCCTTTCCCCTCTGGGCTGGCTGGACAGCCTTGGAAGTTGGCTGAGCCTCCATCCATCTGGGTCCCTGCATGACTGCATGGACAAGGCCCACCCCTCCAACCTGTTCACCTGCCCAGTACCATTTGTGAGCAAGAAAAGAAATATCTACTGCAGTTGAGCCTGCCTTAACCAATAAAATTTCTCTCTTAAAGCCATTCCACATCTACCTTTTAACACAAACCATCTAAAACCCCGTAATTGCCCGGCCTTGCCAGTAAGCTGTTAGTAAATCTTAACCCAGGAGATCTGTCTCTCCTGGCATTCTGAGAAGCAAAAGTCCCAAATTACTTCCAGCTGCAATGGAAAATAAAATAGAAACTCATCTGTGATAGGCAGAATAATGTCCCTCCCCAAAGATGTCTATGTCTTAATCCCTGGAATCTGTAAATATATTACCTTACATGGCAAAAGGGACTTTGCAGATGTGATTAAGGATAAGTGATCTTGAGATGGGGAGTGTTGAGCTGGGTCACAGACCCTTCAAACCCGTCCTGTGCAGACTGGGTCACAGACACCTCGTATGCAGACTGGGTCACAGACCCCTCATATGCAGACTGGGTCACAGACCCCTCATATGCAGGTCGCGAGCTAGGTAGTTGGAAAAAGATCCTGGGAGCCGTTGGCAAGGTTGACATGCTTTATTCAGATGCAAGATCAGCCCCCAGTGGATAAGAGCCATTGTCTTTTACACTAGAGTCAGATAACCAAGGAAAACACGGGCATGAGTCAGCTAACCAAGGAACACCTGGGCACACATGCGCAGTTAATGTATTTATATCAGACAGGCTGAGTCATGCTCAGGCGGATATGAGGTGAGGGTGCCTGACCAGTCTGTCTCGACTTTCCTCACAGGGAGATTATCTTAGATTGTCTAGATGGGTCCAATCTAATCACACGAAAAAAATTGGAGAAGGGAGGCAGAAGAGTGGGTCACAGAAATGTGACATGAGAATTTGACCCTCTGATGCTGTCTTTGAAGATGAAGGAAGGGGCCAGGAGCCAAGGAATACAGGCAGTCTCTAGAAGATGGAAAGACAAGGCAATGGAATCTCCCCAGAGCCTTCAAAAAGGAAAAGCCTTGCTGATGCTCAGTGAGACCCATGTCAGGCTTCTGGCCTACAGAACTATAAGATAATAAATTTGTACTGTTTGAAGTCATTACGTTTGTGGTCATTTGTTTTGGCAATGATGGAAAACTAATACACTGTCTAACACAAAGCACTAAAATTAAAAAATAGATCTATCTGTATAGTAGGCACATTTAAAGGCACGTAATGCCTAGTATTTATCTCTGGGAACTTGGGTGCTTAATTAATGCATGACAAGAGTGATGTCAATGAGAGTGTTCCTCAGTAGCTGAAATTTATCCAGGCCACTGCAGTGATGCCAGATAATCAAGGGACAATGCAAACATTTAGTCAGATTAGAGATATCTGGATGCTGGAATTATATAGCTGGCTATGGATCAGCTACATCTGAGGGGAACTTTTTAGTTTTCATCTGGATGCTCTGGCAAGTGTTGACACATCCAGACTATGTGAGATTTGGGTGGAACCAAAGAAGTCCTCAGGCCTTAGGAGAACAATGACACGTAGCCCTGGGCGTCTGCTGGGGTCACTGTGCACTCATCAGGAGAGGCTGAATGCTGTGGTCAGGCCCTTGGGCAAGCCACACAGCTGTTTCCTTCTAAATCACCACCTCCTCTGCTGTTGAAATGTGGCAAGCTGCTTCATCTCTCAGTTAGGGTTTCATCCTTCCAATTTACACAAAGCAAAACAGTTGGAAAATAAAACCTCATGGCTGGGTGGGGGGGGGGGAGGAGGGAGGCGAGAAATGGGAGGAAGAGCGGATGTAAAAACATAATTAGGAACCAGAAGCTGAATGAAAGGCTTGTAGATTCAGATCTCATCTGAGATCACCCATGGACCTAGTGTTTGACCTTGCATTAACTTTCCTGATCCTCGACTTCTCAGAACGCTGAAAGGTGATTAATAACCCCTGCTGCACAAAGGTGGCACAAACTAAGAAGTGGTAGTTAAGGACGTTGAGTAAGCCAACTAGGACAGCTACCACTTTAAAGATTTCTCAGAATACATTAGAGTTTCTTTTGTCTTAAGGACTGTGATGAGTTCAGTAAGTCATTTCAGAGTTGGGCACCACTTATCTTTGTGTACTGAATATTCTTAAAGCTATAGTAATTTCCTTGCTGTAGTTTTAATGCAACTCAAGATAAATCATGTCGTCTTTGTGGAGCCATTCAAGTTTCTCTTACCATACGTGGGAATCCTGTAAAGATTTCAGCCTTATGCTGAGGTCAATGGGGGTCCAAAAAATATTTCTAAGTCATTGTTTTCTTAATGTCTATGTGATGTAACTCTAAAGAAACAAGAAATGGAAAATCATTATAGAAATTACTTTTAAGGGAAGAGTATAGCCTAATTCATTTACTTTTTAAAAATTTAATGAATTATTTTAATGAATTTATATTATTAAAAAGATTTTACATTATTTTATAGTCAATTTTCCTTTTTCTTTTCTTGAGTTAGTCCTTGTAGGGAAAATATAGGAAAATGGTCAGGGCTCTCTTGAATGCTCAGAATCTTGCCGAGCATTTGATGTAAATATGCACATGTGCCCAGGTGTTCCTTGGTTATTGTCTAATGTAATTGTGCATGTGCACCCAGGTGTCCTGGTTTATTGGACTTAAGTATGAAAGATGAGTGGCCCTGATCCACAGGCCCCCCCCACCCCCCAGGGGGGCCACGGGGAGGCTGCTACTGCTGCTGGAGGCTGTTGCTGAGGAAGCTGATGACTGAGCTCATGTTGTCTGCCAACAACTCCCGGGATCTTTCCCAATTACCTAGCATGGACCTGCATATGAGGGGTCTATGACTCAGTCTACAGGTGAGGGGTCTGGTAACCCAGCCTGGCACGTGAGGGGTCTGTGACTCAGCCTGGCACATAAGGGGTCTGTGACCCAGTCTGTACAATGGGTTTGAAGGGTCTCTGAGCCTGAGCCTGACAATTTCTTATATGAAATCAGGACACTGGAACCGTATCCTTCTGCTTACTGCCCACACCTTGTACCCTGGGTAGCAGCCTACTTCTTGGCCATGGAACAGTTTGTAGAAATGCCTTGTTGATGGTATACCCCTGTCAGAGGGAAAGGAGGAGGACATAGAATATCATAATGCTGTGTAGAGCTCAGTTCCTTCAGAACTTACCCAGAGATTCTTGGCTGGGCAAAGTACAGCTCATCCCTGAAGGATGCTGCGATTCTCAGGCCTGATAAAAGAAAGAACAATTTGTGTGTGAGTTGCTGTGTCCTTAGAAACTGGCAATGCTAACATGCTGGTAATGAGCTGATTAGGTATTTCAATATATTTTCTTGGCGAATTTTCCAGGTACACTGGAAAATGTCAATTACCATCAGACAGGTGTAGCTGGCCTTTTTAAAAAATAAAAGAGGTGGACTGACACATGATCATCGTTTGTCCTTTGATGTTTTGGAAGCTAACAGCGTCTTCTACCCACTGAGCAAACCACTTCTGTTTCTTTTCTGCTCTTCCTGGGCAGATCAGTAGGCTTCAAACTTTTTTTTGCTAGATACCCCTGAAAGAATTTTTTTAAAAAACTGTGACTTCCTCATTGTTTTTAACTTGCCATCTAAATGTTTTCACCATTTTAAAAATAGGAGGCAGGAAACATTACACCTTTCGTAAGTTAAAGTGAAGATTGAGTGTGTGGGTAATAAATATTTCATAACATGGTTTGATAAAATGTTTTAATGACCTTACTGAATAACATGTTGCTATGGGTCAAATGTATCCCCAAGAAGTTCTTGTATTGGAAATTTAATCCCCACTGTAACAGTGTTAAGAGGGTGGGGAATCCAATTATATTTGAGAGGTGGGGCCTTTGAGAGTTGATTGGATCGTGAGGACTGTGCCCTCGTGAATGGATTAATCCATTCATGGAGTAATGAGTTACCATAGGCCTGGACTGGTAGCTTATAAGGAGCACATGAGAGAGCTTTTGCTTTTCTCACCATGTGATACCCTATGTTGCAATGGGACCCTGTAGAGAGTTCCCACCTAGAAGAACGCCCTCACCAGATGTGCCCCCTGGACCACAGACTTCCCAGCCTCCAAAACTGTAAGAAATAAATTTCACCTCTTTATAAATTACCCAGTTTCAGGTGTTCTGTTACAAGCAACAGAAACAGACTAATACCCATGTTAAACCTGAAAGAAATCAATAAAAAACTTATATGTAGACTTTATCCAGCACATCTTGAAAAATGTCGTGGTTCCAGAAAACATTAGTTACTTTAAAAATAGTCTACATCACACATGTGTACTGCTTTGCTTGGAATTCAGAGCTTCCCAATATCGGCTGACTCCAACAGATTAGTTTGCAGGACAAGGAGAGACAGAAAACCCTGAGGCTACCACAAACCAATATTTTGAATCATTTAGGGCAGCATACCATAGTCAGATTTGAGATATGTGAGTGGCATGACTTTCTTTTGTAGAGCTCTGTAAAGCTAGGGCTACGGCTCACAGACCCCTCAAGCCCTTTGTACAGACTGGGTCACAAACCCTTCACACACAGGTTTACGAGCTAAGCAATAGGAAAAGGTCCTGGGAGCCGTGGGTAAAAAGTTAATAGGCTTTATTCAGAAGTAGAAGCAGTCACCCTAGTGGCCTCCTTGAGTGTCTCAAGCAGCACCATGTATCAGAGCCGTTAGTCCTTTATACTTAAGTCCATAAACCAGGACACCTGGGTGCACATGTGCAATTACATTAGACAATAGCCAAGGAACACCTGGACACATGTGCATATTTATATCAAATGGTTGGCAAGATTCTGAACATCTTAGAAGCCCTGACCATTTTCCTTCACTTTCCCAACAAGCTCTCAGGCAGTTTTAGAAAAGAGTACTAATGGAAGTTGAAGACATAGAAACTCATTTTTGTAAAACTACACCTGCTTCTGTACCTTTGGAAAGTCCATTTGAATACTGCTGGAATCAATTGATCATGGACCTGATAAACACCTTGTAGTAGGAGGAATATGGAAGGGGCAAATAAGGCAGACTGAGGGGAAGAGAGGGATGCTCTGTTTACGTGCCACAGGTCAGGTGTGTTGAGGTGCACCGAGGCTCATTCTGGGTGCAGGCAATTGCCTCCACCAGAAGATGTGGGGAGCTTCCCCCAAAGCAGCAGGCTCAGATTACTCAGGGCCTCAGACCCCTCAAATTCTTCAGGCTACTAGATCACAAAACAGGTAACCAGCCCTGCAGCTTAGGCTCTGAGGCACTTATTCAGTATCTGCTATGTGCTAGACACAGTCCTAGGTACCAGAGATACTTTGGTAATCAAGACAAAGTTCTACATTTGTGAAGCTGGGGAGCAGGGAGGTAGAGAGACAGAGAAATAAACCTATGGAACACGTGAGGTAAAGATAAATGCTGTGATGAGAGTTACCTGAATGATATGCCTGGAATGGCTCCTCCAGCTTGGCTGGTCAGAAATGGCTTCCAGAGAAAGTAGCATTTAAGGTGAGATACAAAGTCGTCCACATAAAAATCAATGAGTACATCTATCAGTCAGCAAATATTTATTGGGTGCCTGCTATGTGCTAGGCATTATTTAGGTGTGTGGTTTACACTGGGAAACAGGCAAGGATCCTTGCCTGGGGGTCTTGCATTCTAATGGGGGGGGCAGACACACAATAAGTATTATAAATAAGTTATATGGTATGTTAGAAAGTGGTTAAGTGTTATGCAAGAAAGAAAAGGCACAGAGCAGGCTAAGGGAAATAAGTAGCCTGGGGGCAGTGTATGATTTTAGTTATGCTGGCTGGGCTCGGCATCATGGCATCACGGAACAGGTGTCCTGTGAGCGAAGACTTGAATGAGACGGGAACTAGCTGCTCAGAAGGGGCTGTGGAAGGGGGACTGCTAGAGCAGCAGCCCTGAGCTGGAAACATGCTGACACACGTGTGAAGAATGGCAAGAATGCACTAGAGCAGGGGGAGGGTTAGGACAGGAAGCTGGAGACATCACCAGATGTCAAATCATCTAGCCCTTGTAGGCCATTGGGAGGATTCTACGTTTTCTCTCTGAGCAGAAGTGGGGAACCATTGCAGGGTTTTGAGCCAGAGAGTGACGTGGTCTGACTCAGTTTTCAACAGGATCACTCTGGATGGTGCATGGAGAACAGATGGCAAGTGAGAGCAGCGAGCCCTTTAGGAGGCAGAACATTCCAGGTGCAAGATAAAGGCCGTTTGCACCAGGTGCTCCAGTAATTGTCTCATTTTATTATCTCTTGAAATTATCCAGCTCCCCTTTATTCCAACACTGTATGCACCCAGTTTCTCAAGGAGGTCTGGGAGACTAGAAGGTGTTGTCAAGTGACAGTATTTTGCACTACTCTGCATTGTATCTTATCAGCCCAGCTCTTTGGGACTGTAGCTAATACACTTCCACTTCCTGATGAGCTCTGAGTGGACCAGTACTATCGAGTAGCTGAACAGCACGTAATGCTTCTCCAGGTGTTCTCTGAAAAACCCTACCTCAGACTGACCGTGTTCCTAGGAAGGTCTGGGAGGTAGACCGCACGCAGTAGCTCATTTCAAGCACAAAATCTTTGTGAAGTCTTCTTTTTATCTCCAACATTTTTGTGAATTTTGACTTTTATTCCATAATATATTCATATGTGTTTTAATATAAAAAATGTCTATTATTTAATATAATTGGCACTCCAGTAAAATACACCATGTGTATCCTGTTGCTGTGTATACACTTGTGCCTCAGGAGTGCTCCTGCCACCATATTAAGGAACATGGATGTACTGGAAAAGATACTGGCTTGGGGGTGGAGATATTGGGGTTCTAGCCCCGTCTTTGCCAAAAATTAGCTGTGCGACCTTGGGTGAATCATTTCAACCTATTGGTCTTTGTTTTCTTTTATGTAAATTTTGGCGAGGTGAGTGATCAGACTGTATAATTACAAAGTCCCTTCCTTCTGCCATGCTATAATGGCATAGAATCTTGAATGCCAGACTCGTGACTCCCTAGGGCCTGAGTGGTTGCACTGTGTAGACTATAAGGTTCAGTGCATACCAGTTGCTGCCTTTATCCTCATTGCTACCTTATAATCATCATAAGGATTTTTTATTATCGAATGAATAGAGAATGAATGGGCATCTTGGCATATCTGGTTTACACATTATTCCTCTTTCCCTTTTCTATGTAGCTGGAAATATGAACTAAATCCACTGCCCTCCCTTGGTGGGTAAAGACATGGGCATAAGATTTCTATTAATTTAGCCTGTTTTTATATTCAACGGTCTCATCCCTTCCCCTCAACCTGCATCCTCCCTGATAGAAATCTAGCCACTTATATAAGTGTCAGCCATAGAAATATTCTCATATATAATTTTCTCAACCCAACAGCTCAAAAGTTGTATAAACTTTTTAAAGAAATGACTATCAGCAAAGAGTTGTGCTTCTAGGTCTGTCTAAATTGCTATATAAAGTATAACTTTTAAATTAACCAAATCACATTAACCATGAGAACAAGCATCACTCCTCTTCTTAAGCTTCTTAAGCTATTTCTCCAGGCTGTACCAAATTGTCCTTTCTCTTGAAGTAGGACATTCTATGCCCTGTTTGAAAACTCACATGACTAATGTAGCTGGAATTGCTGAGAGGAAAAAAGAGAGAAAGAACTGATGTGCCTTAAGAATAGGGAATTTCACTAGGCCCCTTGCAGAATTCAGTATGGCTGATATGTGCATTATTACATGGTAAATATTACTTGCTGCCTTCCAGATGATGGAATGGTCTCCGTAACATGCCTGAAGGTCATACTAAGTAAGTGTCAGTTCTGGGTCTCAAACCCCAACCTAACGGTGGGTGCAGGCTGGCCACCTCTGCCCTATCACTGCCTGTCTTTCCTTTCCAACACGTGCACTGTATGTTGTGATGATCAGTTAACTGAGGTACAAGTGTATTTGGATTTTTGCCAGGTTGAGAATGAGAAATGGTTAGGATCACACCTTGAAAGTGCGATGCAGAACTTTCTGTCTAGAGCTAAAAATCTAGAAACATTTCTAAGTGACTAAATTCCTTAGTTATCTTACAGATGTGAGTCTCTGATCTTTAGTTGTTTCTGGCATAAGGGGATGCCAGTGACGTTTTTCCTTTGCCTCCCATCTTAGGACAGCCAGCTGCTGGTGTTCTGGTTCTTTGAAAGAAGCTCTGAATTCAGAAAGCTGATGCTGGGGCTTTTGGTTGGTATTAGCATTCCTGAATATGCTTTTATGGAGTGATAATGCTAAGTTTAATGACAGCAGGCTGTACTGGCCTACAGCTCGAGTTGTACTGAGGTGTGGCCTCCTCTAGCACCTGCCCTCTGCTAGATTCACAGTGCTTTGCAGCTCCTCCTGGAGCTATGGCAGAGGAGGAGGGAGAGGATGACTCTCAGATCCCTGGCTTTAGCCTCAGGACAGAGACATTGATACATCCAGCAAAGGTTGGCGACATACACACGCAACGTTGAAGCACCCAGCCCTGGCTGTGTGTTGGGTTTGCTCAGGGATACAGTGTAGTGTAATATACCAGCTTTAAAGCCACACCAACCTGAATTTTTCTTTTCTTTCTTTTTTTTTTTTTTTTTTAAAAAAAGATGACCGATAAGGGGATCTTAACCCTTGACTTGGTGTTGTCAGCACCACACTCTCCCAAGTGAGCTAACCGGCCGTCTCTATATAGGGATCTGAACCCATGGCCTTGGTGTTATCAGTACCACAGTCTCCCAAGTGAGCCACAGACCGTCCCCTCAACCTGAACTTGAATACCAGCATTAGTCCTCACTCTGCTCTGTGACTTTGGGCTAATTATTTAATCTCTTGTAATCTTAGTTTTGTCATCTAAGTAACAGATGTAAAAGACAAACATTGAAGACCTGCTAAAAGATTTAGCAACAAGAAGCCAAAATGGGACAGCCACTTTGGGAGACAGTTTGGCAGTTTCTTACAAAAGTTGACGTACTCTTACCCACATGATCCAGCAGTCCATCTCCTTGGTATTTACCCAAAGGAGTTGAAAACCTATGTCCTCTCAAAAACCTGCATGCAAATGTTTATAGCAGCTTTATTCATAATTGCCAAAACTTGAAAGCAACCAAGATGCTCTTCAGAAATTGAATGGATAAACTGTGGTACTTCTGTACAATGGACTGTTATTCAACAATGAAAGAAATGAGCTATCAAGCCATGAAAAGACACGGAGGAACATTAAATGCATATTGATAAGTAGAAGAAGCCAGTCTGGACATGACACACAGTATGATTCCGACTATATAACATTCTGGAACAGGCACAATGAAAGAGATAGTAAAAAGATCAGTGGTTGCCCAAGGGATCAGGGGGAGGAGGTGAGGGATGAATAGGTGAAATGCAAGGGATTTTTAGGAAAATGAAACTGTTCTGTGTGATGCTGTATTGACAGACACATGACATTGTGCATTCGTCCAACCCTGTAGAATGTACAACACAAAGAACGAACCCTAATGTAAACTATAGACTTTAAGAAATAAGTGAATAAATAAGTTTTCTAAAATGATTAAATAAAATGATGTACATAGACTACCTAACCTACTAACTGGCACATGCTAGGCTCTAACAAATAATGGGTATTATTTTAAATTTTTACTCTAATTTCCAGTAATGTCATTTAGACATAGTTTCTGTTTGAGTTTAGAAGCATCAATTTGAATTAAAAGCGGTACTGCTATTTAAAACTCTAGCTGGTTACCAAATGAGAATTAGCTTTCCTTTCTAACCGTGGGTTGGTTCAGAGAAATGTAATAGTTTCCCCCTGTTATCTTATGCAAAGTTAATCATAGTTTGTTTCCAAATCCAAGGAAAGCAAACTCTGGCTCAGGCATGAGTTTTATTTTAGCCACCGTGATCTACAGTTGGTGTAAAATTTGAATCTGGATGTGGTTATTTATTATACAATTGCAATATACTGCATGTTGAGTTGATTTTTGTCATACCCTGTATTGTTATGTAAAATGCCAACATTAATCAAGAATTGCTCCAGAACAGTATCCTTACTTGTCCTATGTGAAGTTTCTCCTCTTTTGTATCAGTTTTTTGTATGATTCGAATTAGTGTGGGAAGAAAAAGCAATGAATATAAATTTAAGTGACACATGTTAAATCGTAAAAGAATTACAGCACAAAGCATTAAAACGGAGCACAGAAAACTTTGCCAACATCTAATAGAGTGGAAGGGATCATGTAATTAAATAAGAACTAACACCTGTTTTGTAATTGGAACTTGTGTGTGTCAGAGTCCCTTTCCTTTTTCTCAGTGGATGCAAAGAATCTAGTCATGCAAAAACTTCCAAAGTGTTCAAATCCAACAAAACTTGAATCCAGTGTGACAATGAGGAAGTTGTCAAGACCATGCAATAAACAGTCTTTGGGCTTTTACAAAGCATTCAAAACTAAATGTTACATTTATGTCCTTATTTTCCACCTTCTTGCTTGGCAGTGTTTCTTGCTCACTTCAGAGACACAGAATTACAAGTCATCAGGGAAAATTGGGACAGAAACTTCCTCACTCTTTCCACAGTCTTTTCTTTTTCCTTTGCCTATCTGTGCCTGTACACTTTTTCTCACAGTCACGTTACACATGCCTGTCGGAGAAATCTTAATGCCCGGTTTAGTTTGTTTCTTCTGTCCCACTTCTGTTGCTATTTTAGGTTGAGTTCTCTGGCTCATGTACTGGGGTGTCTGTGACAGCTTATCTCAAAGCCAAGGGGTCTCAGTGATCCAAGTGCCAGCAACAAGGGCATGACATGGGCTTGACTTGGGTTCTGTAGACATTAAGGAACCACTGGCTTGTGGAAGGGTATGGAGCTGAGCTGGGGAAGGGGCAGCATGAGCTTGGAGCTTCCCAGGAATGAGGAAGAATATATGTTGGGGGAGGGGAGATGTTTCTCGGAAGTCTGACCACAGATGGGAATCCAGGGTAAGCCAGACCCACCCTTTCTACCAGTTGCTGAGAGTGTCACAGAGCAGGAATTGACATGGAGGCAGAGAATATTGCTCCCAGACCGAAAGCCCAAATTGAGGGGTGTAGGCAGTTAAGGGCAAGCAAGGGCAGTAGAGCTGGTTGTCACAGACTGGTGGCCATGAGAGGCTTCTCAGCTGCCTGCCGGTTCTCTGCTGGGACAATGCCAGCCACAAAGTACAAAGTATGCTTTGGTGCTGGCAGCAGACATATTGTTTTCCCATAACTACTGTCATTCAAACAGGATCGAGTTTCTTGGCATGAGCAGATTGTTCCCACTTAGACTTAGTGTGTAGACTTCCACATTCTGTCTGCTGTGGGGCAAGGCAAAGCGAATCCTCTGAGGAAGGGGATGAATTTCCCATTCTGAAATAAGCAGTTTGGCAGGGGGGATGGAGAGCAGCCGACTTCACCTTCTGTTCGTGTGGGTTTTGAATGAAATGAGTTGAGTCCACTTTTCCCCCTAAGTATACAAGGTTCAAGTGGGATTACCCAGTGGGAATCCAGCCCGATTATAATTTAACTTGTTGGAGGGATCTAAATATTTATTCTGTCCCCATCACGAATCCTATGTAAGCAGCAAAGGCGAGGCTCTAAGAGTAAACACTGCAGTTGGAATCAGAAATGTTGCAACCAGTACAACGTCTTCTGTGACGTCCTAGAAACTTTTGAGTACGCCAGAGGAAGCAAGCCTGAAAGCATGGAGCTGGCAGCCAGGAGGCCCGGGTGCTCCAGCCCAGTCTGCCGTGAACTCTCGGAGCCTCGGGGCCTCTCTTGTCAAATAAGGCCACAGTCAGGCATCTCAGAAGACAAGCCATCTTTATAACTTGAAGAGTGACAAACCACCAGTGATGCATGAAATCAGTCATGTAAGTGGTGAAACCCAAGTGACAGCGTATATATACAACGTTTTCTTCTAAATGGAAAATAAAAACATACCATTACTGTATCTAATATCTGTGCCCCTCATTTTATTCGAATTATTCAAAAGGTTTTGCCTCTCAGGGATTCTCTGTAGAGGTTGGAGTCACCGCTTTGGGTGATGTTAGCAATCCATGAGGGTCGTTGTTAGATGTCACAATGATTGGGGGTGGGGTGCTAGTGACACTTGATGGGCAGGGACAGAGCTGCAGAACGATGTTCTGGACAATGTTCATGCACAGCCTGCGTGACTTTCATATGTCCTGCCAGATATTCAAAGCATGCAACATTGTTTTATATATAAACATAGCATTTTTTCCATGTTTGGAAATACACACTTAATTTTCCAGAAATGTGTATAAATAGTGGTAAGATTTACATACATTGTTTTGCTCAGAACATTACTGAGCATTATCTTTTCAGAAAAATCAAATCATCGCAAATACTAATGATGTTTGAGTTATCACAACACACCCATATCTTGTCTGTATTGTTGCCATCACATTCGTGGCTGTTCTACAGGTGCATGAATCTGAGGCTTTATTGTCTTGTAGAGTGGTCATGCAGAGTCTTTACATATTGAAATATATAATATTTTATATGTTATTTTCATTTTCCCTTTGTATTATAGTTTTCACATTATATTAACTTAAAATATGTGTATAGGTGGGTTATATTATCTATGGATTTTATATGAGATTAGTAAATAAAGTACTACAAAATGTTTGTTATAGAAGGTTTATTGTATCTATCTGGGTTGAAAAACCACTGGGCCAAAGATTCCGAAGTTCCCTTTCAGTTATTAAATTCTGTGAACCTGTGAGAGTATTTAGTCCAATGCTTTCATTTTTGCAGGCGAGTAGATGAAGCCCATCAGGTCTCTCCTGCACCGCATTGCATTCAACAGATGTTTACTGACTGTCTCCTAGGGGTGTGGGTACACATCTGGGTGCTATAAATGAACATTTTTTAATGACAAAAATATGATCCTTGTGTTCAAGGAGCCTCAGTCTTGCAGCCAAAATGAGGTATATTCCAAGAAATAAAGTAAAATAAAAAACAGAAGGTCCCATAGCTGGTTAGTAGCTCAGCTATATCTAGAATCATCCAGAGCTCTGTGAGGACTGGTTCACTTTCTATGCCTGCTGCTGCAGGGTCGTGAGGGAGGAGCCTGGCATCCTGAGGTCAGAAATGTGTTTGGCTGTGATCACTGGGAGGGGGAATGATACCCCCAACCAAAAGGACATGATTTGAATTTACTCTCTCCTTTCTCTTCAGGGTAAAAGAGGCCCAGGAATAGCTCCTTAGCTCCCCTCTGGCGTCGCCGCTCATTCATGTGAAGAGTAAGAGTTGGGCACCAGGATGGCAGTGGTCAGTGGTCAGAAAGAGCACAGAAAGCTGATTCCAGAACAGGGCTGTCTAATAGAAATATCATGCAAGCCACAAATGTGAGCCATGCATGTAATTTTAGATTTGCTGGTAGCTACATTTAAAAAAGTAAAAAGAACATGTAAAGTTAATTTGAATGATATATTTTATTTGACCCAATAGATCCAAAGCATGATCATTTCAACAAGAAAGGAATAGAAAACACTTATTAATGAGGTATTTTACAATTTTTTCATACTAAATTTTCAAAATCTGGTGTGTACTTCACACTGATGACACACTCCAGTTCCTACCCAGCTCATGTCGAGTGCCCAGTAGCCACGTGTGTCTAGGGGCTACCCATCGGACAGTGCAGCTCTAGTGCATTGTCCTTAAGCCTTTTCTCTGCCTCACCTGTTCAGCTCACCTGTCCAGGCACTCCCATGAATAACTACTCTCATTACATGCAGTGATTCCCAGTTTGGAGGACACCCCCATCCCTGCAAGATGACAGTGGATGAGAATGGAGGAACGGCAGGTGGAGACAGCATCATCCACCGCCTGCACTAGTGTCAAGAGCTTTACACGCACGGGGGGTTCTGCTAAGACTGACTTGCAAGGTCGTCTAGTGTAGTATGGTTCCAGCCTCAGAACGGAGGACTAAGGATCTGGAATGAGAGGTCTGGGTTTGGAGAAGTGGCTGCGTGCCAGGAATTAGCGGGCTTAGTGCTGTAGAACTTTACTACAGAATTTTACAAATGTACTGTTTCTAAAGTAATTCATTTTTTCTTTTCATTGCATCTTAATCTTCTCATGTAGCTCATTTATGGTGTGCAGATGCAAAGGGTGTTAGACCAGATGGTTGTCTAAGTCCCTCCTGTCCATGTCACTGTCTCTTAACTTGGAAGGAGATCCATCAGAGACTCAGACCTGTTCTTCTAGGGACTGCAGCTTCTGGCTAGGTCTCCTTCCTCAGGGCTCTGGAGTAGGATTTGAAGTGTATTTTTAAAATGCCCAAGAGCTACGTTCAGCTGTGTGTGTGTGTGTGTGTGTGTGTGTGTGTGTGTGTGTGTGTGTGTGTGTGTGTGTGTCTGCGGGTGTCTACGTGTGTCTGTGTCTGTGTGTGGTATGTGTGTGACTATGTGTTTATGGGTATATGTGTGTGTGATGTGCAGGTGAGGACAGGGAATGTGGAGCTTGCCTAAGCAAAGGTCTTTAAATATATTGTCCTATTTAATCAGTAGAACAACTATTTGAGGTAGATGCTGTAGAACAGGGACTTGTCGCTGCTGCTGCTGCTGCTGCATCAGCCTTCCATAGGAAGAAAAGCTGTTTCCCACAACTAGAAGGAGGTGCTGGTCGCTGCCTTGCCAGAGTCCCCCTCTCCAGGGTCTGGTCCTCAGCTTCACAGACCAAGGGATCCCCTGACCTAGAGCAGAGCAGGTTGGGACAGGGGATAGAAGAAACTGATTCACAAATCAGAATATCTGTTCATTAATGTGTTGAGAGAAAAATTGCTCCTAAGAGGGCACAAATATTCATGTTTGCAGGTCAGCATATTCTTCACCCTGCAGAAGACCTTGTGTGAGGATCCAGACTGTTACCAGAAGGTTGTTCAATGCACCTGGAATCAGAACTAGGGGAGTTAGATTATTGTTGAAAAATCAAGTATTTACATTTGAAGAGGACATGATACAAAAGGGCACCTAGTGGAAAAAGCCAGCCTCCCTTCTACACATCCCCACCCCTTACTCTACTCCCCTAGGGCAACCCTGATTACCAGTTTCTTCTACCAGTTAGACTGCCTGAGGCCTCCATTTCCTGAATAGGGATGTAACTGCCTGCGGGCCAAGTGACCTGTATCTTCTGGTTAGGCTCCCTTCCTAGACCAGGTTTTTCTTGACGTATTAGTGGGTGGGAGGTGGGGAGAAAGGTAAGCAGTGGGAGTGACAGAGGCCACTTGGGAGGAGAGGTATGCAGGGAGTTGCTGAGTTAGGAAGATCTGAGCTCTCCAGAGGAGAGGGGGCGGGTGCTGGGGTGAGTTGGGAATGGCCCCCTGGTGAGGAGCAGACAGGGGGGACTCTCTGAGCCCTCCCAGCCCCCAGGGAACAAGACAGGAGGGAAAAGCATGGGGTGAGAGATGAAGGGGGGCTGTGCCCCTCAAAAAAACCCAAAGAGCAGGACCAAAGCCATTGCGAGAGGTGGCCTGGCTCCCAAGCAGTCATGCCATAGCACAGCATCAGTCACATCATTTGGTGCAGCCAGGGAAGGTGCCTTCCAGCCTCAGGGCTGTGATCTAGAGACAGTGCTGGTGAAGCTCTGCAGCAAGAAGGAACAATTAGCCAATTCATTATGTTGACATTTCTAGCCACGAGGCTGGTGTTTTACAAAATAAGGCCTTTTCCCTTAATGAGGGTTGTGACAGATAAAAGTATATTCCCAGCCGACTCATGTTATCCATTAGGGCAGGGCTATTATCCCTACTTGGCCTGCCCTGTCCCTATATGAGGACTTGCTCTGTGTGTGTGCTTTTGGCAGCTTTGTAAAGGATTCAGAAGGAATAAACACAGGGCCTGGTCCTGCCCCTCATGCAGAAGAGAAGACTCATTCATACGCACAGCTCAAGCCAGCAAACTTTGGTGTCCAAGAGCAGGAAAATAAAGCTAATGGGGAGAGAGGGACATCTAGAAACCAGTTCAGGCAGGAAAATTACAGCTAATGAGGGGCTTAAAAGTCAGTTCAAGTGAGGAACAGGGGTATTTAGTGTGGGAGAGGCAGGACTAAAAGAAACCATTAACATCTCAGATGTTCAAAGAGGCAGCGAAGCTTAGCACATGGTGCTTCAAAGCTTGACTCGGTAGCCGGATTACCTGGGTTCAGATTCTGGTCAAGGCACTTATGACCTGTGTGATCTTGGGCAAGCTGTGTCACCTCTCTGTGCCTCAGTTTCCTCACTGAAGAAAGTGAGCATAATATGGTACCCATCTCACAGGGCTGTTGTGAGAATTGAGCAGGTAAATACTTAGGAACAATGCCCAGCAGGGTAAACACCATACATATAAGTAAATAAGCACTAAATATATAAGCATTTGTTACTGTGTGTAAGAAGGCAGGGAACAGGTACGGTGGCACCAGATAACCAAAGTAGAATCAGTGATGGAAGATCTACCTCAATGCATAGATTAACTTCTTTTAATATTAGAGTTAACCAACAGAGGACCTTGAAAAATAATGAGCAAAGAAAACTCTAGAGTTGAAACGGATTTATTCTCCAACCCAGACCCGTGTGGGTTCTGCATGTCTAGTCACCTCCTTGACATTTCAACTTTGATACCTCCCAGGCGTCTCACGCTTGCCATGTTCAGAACTCGACTCTGGATCTGTTTCTAACTGTCCCTCCTCCAGTCTTTTCCATTTCAGCACCAGTGATGGCCACCCAGCCACCCAGTCACTCCAGACAGAAACTTGACAGTCAGTCATTTCTGATGCCTCCCTCTGCCCTGCCCCCATATTTAATCAATCACCAACACATATCCATTCTACCTCTTTTATATCTTTAGGATCCATCTACTTTTCTCCACAACCACCACCTCCATCCTAGTTCAAGGAGTACTGTCATCTCTCCCTGGAGTAACTTTCTAAGTAGTGTTTCTGTTTTATCCCTACCTCAAGGCTAGAAAACCCTTAGGGCACTTTGGTGTAGAAGAAGTAGGCTCCCCTCTGAGAAGCTGCAGCCCTGAGCCAGGCCCTCATGCAGCCAGGGGTCGGATTTCAGCACTCACTTGCCACTCAGCTGGCGCCCTTGTTCTTTATACACCTGCTTAACCATGTGCAGTGGCCCTGCTTTCCAGTTCATTCTTCAGACGGCCGTCAGAATGATTTTGCTAAAATGGCGATCGGATCATGCCACACTCTCTCCAATATCACCCCCACTCCCGGTCTCATGATTTCCTGTTGCCCTTTAGCTCCAAATCAAATCCCAGCTCTGTCCTGTCGTCTGCAGTCCCATACTGTGTCATTTCTGGCTTCATTATCAAATAGCCACTAATTAGATAAGAGATGTTTTTGTCCAAATGTGCTCTGGGGTAGATCACAGAATGCTAGCTCTTAAAGAGAGTGCAGGGACACTGTGCCTAGTGCAGAGGTCACAGACTGAACACCTTAGGGCTGCAGCCAGCCAGCATACATATTTTGTTTGGCTCACACAGCATTTTTCAAATTTTCTAATTAGTTGACACTATTTAAAACCAGGAGATTTCACCTAAACTTTAAATTTGTGGCTTCTCCTCAAAGATTAAAAGATGTGGAGACGCTGGACCCTTCTGATCCCAGGGCAAGAGGTGGCAGCTGCTGAATGGTAGCTGTTCCCCTTACATGGGGCATGTCTACTCTGGTTCTCCCCAGCCCCTGTTGCTCCATGTCTTATACTCATTTACAGTCCCTACCAGGCCCCAGGTGCTGAAGATGAGACCAGAATGGTGGCACATCAGTCTCCAGGTGGTGCACTGGTTCAGGAACCATCTCATGGCTCTGACTCCCAGCTCCCTGCCTCTCTGCTGAATCACAGCTGCCTCTCAGTCGAAGACTAAAAGGAAACACACCATGCAATCTGGTTAATTATTCTTCCTGCTGTGATTGCTAGCCAATGTGCCCGTTAGTTGTTTTGCTTATATCTGCGGCCACCTGAGAATTAGAACATATGGTCTAGAGGGCCAAGATGGTGTTCTAAGAATATCATCTACTCTGCATGAGACTGTAGCCCAAATAAGAAAGGTGAAGAAATAAGGAGAATTGAAAATGACAGGAAAAATAAAATGTGGACAGCTTTTTAGAGGGGCACACAGCCTCTTCCTTGTGATGTTGCAGGAAGGTGGGGAGCCAGCTGGTTGCCACCTTTTCAGGGGTGTGGAAATCGTAACGTAGACAGCAATGAGTTGGTGGCAGGAAAAGGAATGGAGGGCACACCTTTGGGCTCAGTGCCCCATGCCACACTGCCACTCCCTGGGAATTACTGTGTACTCATCGATCACTGCAAAAAGGGAAATCTGCAATTTATCTTGGTGAACAATTGCTTTCACCCATCAAGAGGGACTGGAATGAACCACAGCCTCAGAGCCTTGAGTCAGATGGAAAAACTCTCCCTGTGTTCTCTAGAGAAGGAGGCTATGGATGAGTGTAGCACAGAGTGACATAAATACTTGTCAAATTCTAGGGCTGTGTTTGATTCACTTTTGTTCATAAAACCCAGCTGCATGGGGAAATTAGCCTTGACAGCTACCAGATCCTCCCAGATACTGCAGTCTTTTTTGTACCATAGTGAATCATTGCCAGGAAGCTGAGACAAGACTTCTCTGAGTCAATGAGTGGCTCTGGACCTCATCCTTGTGGCAGCCCTGGCCTCCTTCCTCATAAGCTGTAAAGAGGCAGGCTGTTTGTGAGGAGTGATGGGGCATGCTCCCCAGGAGAAGCCATGCGAGGGAGCTCAGTGTTACGTGCTTTCTTTCACCTTTTGGGTTTTGTTCCAATTGGATTTTTCTCTTGTTTGGTTTCTCACTGGTGTCCAGAAATGGTTAATGATATCTAATAGTACTTCCTTTATCTGTGTGCAAGTGTATCTAATAATTTCTGTATACATTAACATTCTCTAATGATTAAGCCAATGTAATTAGAATATTATATCAGTAAGAGAAATATTTTCCTCTAGACAAAGATGTATCTCTTTCACATCTCTGAGTCATCCTTGCTCAGAAGTAGAAATCAGACTTATGATTTCATGAATCGTCATTTCCTTACAACAGAAGACTAATGAAGATGATGACTTATGCAAATGAAATGTACCCATTTAAGAATAGGCTCACATTGTTGATTTCATTTCTAGAATCCCAGGGGCCTTTATCTGTTTCCCCCCTGAAAGAATACATCGAAAGAGTGAGTGAGTGATGGACCAGTAACCAATAGCATCCCCTTTCGCTCCCTATCCTTAGACAAAAATAATTTTTAAAATTACTTCTACTAATAATGTATTTCCAGTAATTCACTGGATCAACAAGGATAGAAAGGTTTGTTCTTTTTCTTTTTAATAATTCTCTGCCATCAAGTTCTTTCAGCCAAAGAATGTTCGTTCCTTACAATACCTCTTCAGTTCAGGCATCTACTTTATTTATTTGAAGTATGAATTCATTGCTATTCTCATCTTTGTCTAACTTTGTCTTTTTAGAAGCGAGGTCTTTTTCCTTGCCTGCAGTCATGCAGAAGTGGAGATAATGAGGGTGTTGAGAGTGCAGGGAGAGTCTACAAGGAGGCACTGGAGATGGGGTGTGGAGTGGGGAATAGGCAGAGGAGAAAGGAGGTTGCTGGAATGGAGAGGTCTGAAGAGACTGTGCTATAAGGAGCTCCCGTCATAAAAACCCAGCTGCACAGGTCTGGCAAGTGATCAAACAGCAGAGAGTCTACCGTCAAAGCAGCTTGGGAGCAACTGTTCCCTGCAGTAAAAATGCTGAGTTGTGGAGAACACAGTGACCCAAACTGACAAAATAATGAAATAGATGGCTTTTCCCCAATGAATGGAAATTTGCTTTTTACCATGTTCCAAAATGCTGGCTCTGGTTTGGTGTGTGTTGTGTTTTTATTTGTAATACCCTGTGTTGATGTTTCCTGGACTCTCTCCCTTGAGTCTGGGAGTTTGGGTGCAGGCCCCACGGCAGTGTTACTCTCCCCTCCAAGCCCTTGTTAGGACACAGCCCCCGTCTCATTTTCAGTGTCTCAGCAGACTTTCAAACACTTCCAGTAATTGATTGTGCAAAACACAAAACCAAAAGCAGATGGGACATATGTAGATAGGCTGTTTTGTTTTTCATCCCTATAATTTCCTAGGTTTGATAGCACTTCAATTTTCTAACCGTGAAAGCTGCTTCTATGCTCTTTGGAACACACACACACTTGCTGCCAGGAAGTAGGCTGAAAGAATACTGTATGGTGTTTTCTATTGTTGTTTTGTTTTGTTTCTTTCTCTCTTTTTAAAGGAAGTACTTTGCTGCTGGAGAAGGAAATTCAAAAAAATTCCTTTGAAGAGTATATTTGTCAGAGTTCAGATTACTTACGGAATTATTGTGTTAACACCAAAGAATACTTTAGAGTGACATATCATAGCTGAAGCTAAAATCTGGCTATCTGCTGAGTGGTGTTCCTGAAGGCACTAACTCTAGGAAGTTATAGTATTCATTTACCACAATTTTAGATGCTGAGTGGTATCTGCATCTCCTGCACAGGGAGTGGCTCTTCTGTGCACAGAATGTGATTGATCGACAGGAAGTAGAAGCTACCAATGGACCAAGTGAAGAATGCTGGGGAGAGGGGACAGTGAATAACAGGTGTCTCTTTGGACCCACTGACTTTTTGTCAATTAAGTGTTCACATTATCTTTTCAGTCAGAAAGACATGACAGGCATCTATTTACAAGGCACTTATTCTAAGTCGGTCATGAAAGTAACTTTTGGTTGTTTTCCTCATTGGTGTTATTTGTTAAAGTGCACCTAACCCCCAAGCTGTTTGACCACAGCTGTTTTCCTCCATAGAATGAATTACGGAAGTGTCCTTCTCTGCAAGCATTCTCTTTCCATATCAGCTCCAGGCTCAACCATTCAGCAGGTGTTTCTGGGTATCTGCACAGTTTGGAAATTATACCTGAACTAGCCTGAAACTACTGCCTGGTAATCCTCTTTCTCTCTCAAGGGATAGATCAATATTCATTAATCAGATAGAGACTTAGCAGAGCCCAGAGACTCATCTGGAAAAGCACAGACTCTGGAGCCAGACAGACCTCAGTTTGAAACCAGGCTCTGTGACTTATTAGTCTGAGTGATCTGGGGCAAGTCATTCAGCTTTGCCTATTATTAATGACCCCTTTATGAAAAGAAGATGATAATAATACCTATCTTGTGGTGATGGCCTTAAGAATAAAAGTGTTTCCTTAGTCTACCCTTATCCTTGTTTTAAAATGATACGAGAAAGGAACACACGAATATCAGAATTCTCTGAAGCCAGGAAGGGCTGTGTTAGAAACTATTTCTAAGCTTGGAGCAGTCCATTTGTCATTTTAGCCATACACTGGAGAAGGAAATGACTTGTCTTGCTTTTCTTCTCTGTTATTCATCCACTAGCTGGGAGGGAAAATGTAGGGCTGGCTGATCCTAGGTTGAGGAATAACATTAGGCCGTGAGAACCTGTTTTGTGCAGCCCTTCATCAACCCCTTCTTGGTAAAAGAGGAGCCATCAGCACCAAGAAAGAGCAAACAAGGTGTCCAGTACATCTCTTCTAATTTCCCAGACCCTCAATGCGAGGGACCCAACCCACAGAGGAGGGCAGGCATATCAGCCACAGGTCCCCTCTGGCTCCTCCTTTCATCTCCCAACGAGTTTTGCTTTTCCCATTAAGAGCACAGTTCCTTTTAAATGAACAAAAAGTGAGGCGAATACAGCCCTAGAATCGGACAAGTATTTATGTCTCTCTGTGCATTTATTTTCTGTTCTACCTATCCAGTGCATGAATGGAAGTGCTAAACTGTCTTCAGGAAAATCAGAAAGCGAGGAACTTATTAGCATGCTCGACACCTGCCTCAGTGAGGAACTTCTGAAGCCAGAGATATTCTTTGTAACAGAGATCCATCTGTTGCACACACTCTTAATTCAGATATTCTCCCTTCTCAAGCCAAGGCTGAGAGAGCAGCCAATTTTGTGGAAAGATCTCTTTAATAAGAAACGAATAAAACTATCAATGCTAAATAAAATAGACCACTGTGAAACTTGGGTTAAATCCCATAGGGAAGAGTATGTGAGATTAACTGCATTATATAACAAGACCGCCTTTAATAGCTGGCACGATTCTTTCTGTTGTTCCAAGAGGGCAGGCAGCCAAGGCTGGAGCCAAAGCACATGGTATTATTTTAAAGTGCTGCAGCCTCTGGAATTTTTCCTCTGAGAGATGTCAGGAATCAGAGTTTTACTGTGATTTATAGTTGTTTTAAATGTATAATACTTTTTACATTTTCAGAGCTATACCCTCTGTTTCCAGCAGCGCAGGGTTATGTTTCTGTTGCTTTGAAAGATAATTTTCAAATGGGAAGTTTTAAAACTATGCATAAAGGAGGTTTTACAATACTGGGTGTTTGAGTGATTTTAAAAGGACGAAAGGAATGAGGCTGTAAAGGCAGAACCCACAGAGCCTTTTTGTAATGACCTAACAGAGAGGTAGCTGGAGAGAAGTGACAACACCTTCACTCGGCAAATGTCACTGGGTCAGATGCTCCCTGGACCTCCAAGAGGTCACTGTCGGGAATGGTTGGCAAGCCGTGTGAAACTATTGTATTTTTAGATCAGAAATGGTAGAGAATTGCAGATAATGGTAGAGAATTTGTATGGCTCAACTCAATGAACCCTCTCTTCAATACACAGTGTTGAAGACTGTGTAGGGGCCAGCATGCAGTGCGGTGGCAGGGTCTAGGGAAGAGGACCTAACACAGTGAAGTGGGGCCAGGGACAGGAAGGGGACAGCACAGCTGAGTGTTGTTTCTAAACAAGACAAACAAAACAGCTTTACTGAGATATAATTGGCATGCAATGAACCATACATAGCCTTAGTAAACAATTTAATAAGTTTTGACACATGTGTACACCCATGAAACCATCACCACAGTGAGAATAATGAACATACCTTTCACCCCCAAAAGCTTTCCCGTGCCCCTTTGGGGTTCCTTCTTACTGTCACCTCCCTCCCCAGGGCAGACACTTACCTGCCTTCTGACATTATACCTTAGTTTCATTTTGTAGCATTTCACATAAGTAGAGTCCTACAGTATTCTTTTTTTGTCTGGCTACTTTCACTCAGCATAACTATTTTTAGATTCATCCATGTTGAAGTGTGTATCACTATTTTGTTCCTCTTTACTGCAGAACAGTATTTCATTATACAGTTATACCTCAGTTTATCCATTCACCTGTGGATGGATAGTTGTGTCGTTGGCTATTACTGATGAAGCTGCTGTGAACATTTATGTACTCGTGTAAGTCTTTGTGGGGACCGAAGCTTGATTTTCCCTTCCATGCAGGGGTAGAACACTTAACGTGACATCTACACGATACTGTATTGTTAACTGTGGGCACATGTTAGGGCAGGTCTCTAGAACTCACTCATCTCGCATAACTGAAACTGTGCCCATTGAAGAGCAACTCCCCGCTTCTCTCCTCCCCCCGACCCCTGGAACCACTATTCTACTCTCTGTTCCTATGAGTCTGACTATTTTAGATACCTCGTATAAGTAGAATTGTGCCGTTTTCATCCCACTGTGACTGGCAGCCATTCTCATATGAGTAGTGATATTGCATCGTGGTTTTAATTTGCATTTCTCTAATGACTGATGTTGGACATCTTTTTATGTATATATTTGCCATTCATGTATTTTCTTAACCAAAATATCTGTTCAAATCTTTGCCCATTTTTAAAATTGGGTTTTTTATTAAGCCTTGAAAATTATTTGTATATATTGTATACAAAGTCCTTTATAATACGTAATATATATAATATATATAACCTGTATTTTCTCTTAGTCTATGGTTTGACTTTTCATTTTCTTAACAGTGTCTTTCAAAGCACAAAATTTTATCAAAAGGTCCCTCTCTTCCTTCTCCCATCTCTCTTCTCCCTTGAAAACTTTCATTCCAGAGGGGTCCTGCCCCTTACCCAGGGGGAGGAATGCGCCACACAGAGAAGCCAAGAAGAGTGTGAGTAGACAGGCCTTGCTGGGTTTCCTCCCTTACTCTGTGACCACGAGAGCTCTACACGGCTGTCCACTCCTCATTGACCTCAGCATGCAAATAGTTTTCTCTGGGTCTTCGGGTTCCTATCTGAAGGCTCCATGTCATGTAACAGTTTGATTCAATAAGTTTGTTATGCTTTGCTCTCATAAAAAAAAAAAAAACTAAAAAAAAAACCCAAAGAGCAGAAGTTTTAAATCTTGATGACACCCAGTGTATCAACTTGTTCTTTTATGTTTTTTTTGGCGGCTGGCCAGTATGGGGAACTGAACCCATGACTTTGGAGATATAAGGCTGTGCTCCAACCAGCTGAGCTAGCTTGTCAGCCCTTGTTCTTTTGGCAAAATTTGTTCTTTTATGGATGGTGCTTTTGGTGTCATTTCTGAGAAATCTTTGCCTAAGCTAAGGTTGCATATGTTTTGTTTGTGTTTTCTTCTGGGAGTTTTATAGTTTTAAGTTTTCCACTTGAGTCTATGATCCATTTTGAGTTAATTTTTGTATATGATCTGAGGTTTAGTTGGAGTTCTCTCTCTTTCGTGTGTGTGTGTGCATGCACACATATGGATAGTCAATTGTTTTAGCATCATTTGTTGAAAAGGCTATCTTTACCGAATCGCCTTTGCTCCTTTGTCAAAAATCAATTGCCCATATAGGTGTAGGTATATTCCTGCACTTTAGTCTGTTGCATTGATCTATTTGCCTGTCTTCTCACTAATACCCATTGTCTTAATTTCTGTAGCTTTAGCATTGGTCTTGACATCAGTAGTGGAATTCTTCCAACTTTGTTCTTTTTCAAAATTATTTTGACTATTCTAGTTCTTCACATTTCCTTATTAATTTTAGAATCAGCTTGTCAGTTTCTACTTAAAAATATGCTGGGGTTTTGATCGGGAGTCATTTTGATTAGGAGTGATTGGGCTTTCAGGGGGATATGTCCATGGGAGGAAACACATTTTTATATCTGAAAAACTGGCATTTTGAGACCCATACAGCATTTAAAAAATTTTCCACAGCCTTTCTCCCAAGTTTATTGAAAACCCATCTGTGCAAAATGGTGTTATTTGATGCCAAAGGATACAAGGAAAAATAAAATGTTCTAATTCTGGTTGTTATTTCCTATGATTTCACCCTTTTTTTTTTTTTTTTTTTTTTTTTGCATCTCCTGGAGAGAGGAGAGTAAAGACAGTTATCTCAGGCAGCCTTTCACCCCTGGGAAAAGACCCACAACAACGTGGGAAGGTTTGTGCTGCCTTGGGTAGGAAGGGTCCTTTTTGCTATCTCTCCTTCCCTTGGCTGTCTCAAGGCTTATCCACCAAGCATTAGATTATTATGCACTACAGGATTTTCTCTGATTATTTGGTACAAGAGGCACAAATCAAATCCCTGTAGGGCCTGGAAGTTCCTGGACATGAGAAAGCAGCCTGGCAACTGGACTTTCACGTGCCTGGCGGGAGAGAGTGGATGTTGGGGGGTAACCATCATGAGGATGACTCTGGTGAGCTGACAACCAAAGCCACAAATCTGGAATTGTGTGAAACCTCCCAATTTTCAAAATGCTCTCTCTGTAGTTTTTTAAACTGCACAGGCCAAACGAAACACATCTGTGGGCCAAATTCAGTCCATTGGCTACCAGTATGCAGCCTCTGATGGATGAGCTCTTTAATTTGCTTTTATCAGTTCCCTAGAGGATTTATTTCGACAGTTGCTTATTGAGCACTTGTGGTGTTCCAGGAAGGGCTCAGTGCCCTAGAAATTGATCAGGGGTCAGGGGACACCTGCCCCTGGGTTCCAGGTGCTCAGTGCCCTGGAAATTGATCAGTGTGTGTGTGATATGTTGCTGCCCCTTCCAGGGGCTCCTGCTCCAATGCAGGGCTAAGGTGTGGCATCGGGAGGCATCCCAGTGCCACCACCTACTCTCTCCTAAATCTCTTCTTCCCCATGTCCCCACTGTCACTCATTTCAGGCCCTCCAAGAAGGGCACAGTTGATTATGCTTGGAAGAGTCCTAGAAGGCTTCTTGAGGAGATGACATGTGAGCTAATTATTGACATGAAGTAGAAATTAACTGGCCGAATGTGCACTAGAACAATGTTAGTCAAACTTCTAGTTGTTAGTGGAACACGAAATCAATTTAGTGGTTGCTAATCTGGATTAAAATAAAATAAAATAGGATAGCATGTAGTAAAGGTAAATATTTTTTGTTTTGTTGAACTTTTCTTTCAGTTTCTCATACACACTTACCCGCTCATGGTTCCAACACATATATTTTTAAAAAGAAATTTTTGGTTAAAAATATAGAAAAACGTAGTCTGGTAAAATTTCTGTTTTTGAGAACGTTAACAAGGAGATTGAAAGAATATTAATAATAAGCCTGTATTATTTCTGAGATCCTTTCATAAATATGACCCAAAATTGTTAACTTCAGCTGCTTACTTGCAACTCTAAGTAGGTACTGAATTCCTGCATCTGCAGATCACTCTATTACCGACTGAACTCCATCAGTAATTAATTGTGAGAATAAGCAAGTGACTTTAATTCCCTTGATTTTATTTCCTTCATTGGTAAATAAGTGAATTGATCTAGAAAAGTAGTGTTCAAGCCTAAGTTCCTAACAGAGGCAGTTAAGACAATCCCCAGACAATTTACATAAATAGCTAAATTTGCCCACTACTGTATCATTAGCAGCTAAAAAGTGCCTGGCAACATAGTAGCCCTCAGTTAATATTTGCTGAATTAATATGTCTATATTCAGAGTGCCATCACATTTTATATTAAATTAGCCGTATGTGGATTACTTGGTGAAAATTATTACTGAAGTCTCACTTCAGGCACAAAATTCAAAATATTGCAAATCCTAGAAAATTAATAATTTATCGAGTCACAAAATTCCAAAGCCAAGGGGAATTCTCAACTATAGTTAGCTCTTGCTACATGGCAGTGCCTCCCGTGCTTGGCAGGTTAGTTTGGCATTATGTGATCTCTTAGGAACGTAGCCCCTGTGTTACATGCAATTGCTCCATAAGTGTTTTAAACTAAACTTTTAAGGTATTTCTTGGGAGCCACTATCTACCAGACATTGTGCTAGGTCCTATCTGGGAACATGAGAGACACAGCTCCTGTGTTCCTAGAACTCACAGGTCACCGCAGTACATGCCACATGCTTTCACACGGAGTTAACACTTGCTTGCAGGTTAATATCTTTGGACCTGCGTCTCTGTCCATATGATGTGCAGTCAAGTCATTGATTTGGAAGTGGTCTGTTTGACTAGTGTATATTCTGTGAGACTGTCTGTCATCTTCCTTTTTCCTGATTCCAAACTTATGTGTTAATGGAACTAAGGTTATTCCCAGGTTGTTTTTTTCCCTCTAGGGTCATATTGTGTTTGCAGTCAATTAAAACTTCTGAACCTTTCCTCCTGAACTGCATTTAAGCCAGGTTGAAAATATTCTATACGTTTATGATTGATTTTCTAAAAAGTTGATAAGATTTCACTTTTTTTTTTTTTACATCCAGGGTCACATTTATCCCAAAACAAATTCAATCTTGTTAGTATTACTCTGTCAATCTATCAAAATTATTTTGATTTTTGATTATGTCAGTCACCGTGTCACTGTCCTTCCAGCTTTGGGAAGACAACAAATTAAAAAGGCTGCCTTCTGTCTTCTCCCTAGGTTGCTGATAAGAAAGTTTCATTTTTAAGATTATTGTTGTGTCATAGCTTGGAGGGATTTTGCTTGGCAAATTTACATGACCTTCATACTTTTTTATTTCTTTGGTCTTATCAGTAAGCCACTCAACCCAGCTGAACTCCATCAAAGAAATATGCTTTTGTTGCCTAAAGTCAACTGCCTTCTAAGCATTACTGATGATCTTACCCTTTCTCCAAGCAGGTTTAGGACTAATGAGGAAAACTTAAATTAATCAGAGTTGTTATTTTATAATTTATAAGATGCAATTGAAGCTTCTTAAACAACTCTCTCTTTACTCTTTACTGCTCAGGAAACGGCAGCAAAGATAATATCAAGGGACCACAGGCCGGCTTGTTTTCTTCAGTTTGAATATCAGTATAAATATTTATGTATTTGATCTTGAAGATTAAAAGAAAGTTACAAGTATTTTTTTAATTGAAATATAATTGATTATACATATTTATGGGACAAATATTTTAAAACAATTTTGAAAATTTTGGAGAACAATCATCAGTGGGAAATTATGCGATTAAGGAACTCATTTTTTTCTTAGAAAAGGGAAAGAACTCAAAACTTTATATCCACACAGTGTAACTTCTACATAGAGGAATCTTTAATGTCTTTTGCTAGTGTGCTGTGAAGAAGCAGTGTTGTCATTAATGCTGAGAATTTATATTAGATATCTGTGTGTTATGGTAAACCAACAAGGCACTTTGGAATTTTGTCTCTCAAAAACTACACTCTGCTTTTAATTTCAAGAGATAGTTTTAAGTACATGTGATTTTTGCCATCTGCCACAGATTTATGACTTAGTAATGTTAGAAGCAGGGCTATGACTTTCATGGGCCAAAGTCACTTTTGCCTTTGTGGGCCCCTTTCTCCCTAAAATAATATTTAAAAATTACATTTTATGATTATGTTGATATAAAGATTAATATATTAATACTATATATTCGAACATTGTCTTTGACCTAAAGTTCATTTTTTCTTCTGCTTGTAAAATAAATTAAAAATTTTTTATGGATCCCAAAAGAGCATTGTGAGTCTTGGCACTGTCCCCACTGTGCCAATAAGTTGGGCCTAATTAGAAGTTATTATTTTTTCCTCTTAATGTTTTTAAAATGTGCTTTTGTATTTTAACTTCCCTTTTTTTAAAAAAAAATAAGAGAAAAGCCAACTCTGTATCTATAAGAGCAGCTTTATTAAATTCAGTAAGCAACTGCATATTTGGTAAGAATGAGCTATATCAGCTCTGACCTATATCAACAACTATTCTGAATAAGATGTAAAAGATTTTTAAAAACTTGGCAAAACAGAAATATATGTCCTTTACATAACTGCTTCAAACCAACTACATGTACTGAAGCTTCTGTAGCTATTATGAGCTATCTAAGGCATAAGTGCTCCAATCAGCATTTACCCATTTTGTAGTTTCAAACAGTATATAATGACCATGAAATATCACATTTTCTCCTCCTTTAATCCCCCTTCCTTTCCTATAGCAGTATAAAAACTTTGTTTATCTCTTTTTTGGCACCCAGTGGTTTTAAAGCTTAAAGGTAGAAGGTCAGGTGTTATTTTTCATTCATTCGGATTCTCATGAATTTCCTATGTTATAAAACTGATATGTGCTCATTATAAGGAATTCAAAGAATGCAGAAAAGTAAAAAGAAAAAAATCATGTCCTGTCATTCAGAAATAAGCCTCATAATCATTAAGTGAATGTAGTGTTAGACATCTTTGTAAGCATGTTTGCAGATGAGAAGATGGATGGATCAATGGATGGACAGATGGGTGGATGGATGGATGGATAGATAGATATGCTTTCATGTAAGTGGAATTATATGATTTATACTAATTTTTAAACTCAAAAACCATTACATTTAAATTTACTTGAATTTAACTGGAAAAAAGAAACTGAGAATTAAGCTATTACTGAACTTTGAATAAACATTTTTTCACAGTAAGAAATGTTATTTTTTCCTTCTAAGCTTGGGAAAAGAGGTGACGAAGAACTTGCTGGATTTGATTTTGTGTTTTTTTCCAATTAGAAATTTCTGTGGCAGATGTTGCTGTTCACCCAGTTCTGTTCTGGGATATAGGAGAATCATACTTCCTCACTCCCTTCAAGTTAGGTGTGACCTTGTGACTTGTTTTAGCCACAGAACATGAGCAGAAATGACCAGTGTCACTTACAGATGGGTGAATTTCATTGCCAGGTCTCCTCCAGTCTCTCACCTTTCTTCTTCTGTCTCATTGAGCATGGATGCCTGTGTTAATGCAGAGGGGCACCTTTGAGCACATGGAGGGCATTGCCCTGAGGAGCCACAAGGCCTGCCATGTGGAGTGTGAGCACAAATGAGCTCTCGTTCTAAGTCACTGAGATTTAGGACTTGTTTCTACCCGTAGAGAACTTAGTCTATCCTGACTGCTATCATTTCCGTGTTAGCCGGGGCTGATTTCCTCCCTGCCACGATGAATGAGATCGTACACACTCTCGCTCTGCTTTCTTCCCTTCTAGATTTTAGTTAGTTACATTGTTATTTTCACACAGTCGAGGCATATACTATTTACATTCTATTCTCTAATATAGTCATGATTTCGATGAATTATATTATTATTTTCATATAATCAAAGTATATATAACATTATGTTCTGCTCAGTTTTAAATTAGTTTTATATTTAAATGAATTCAGTGCCCAGTACTGATCTTTTTCCTCTGACTTTCCTATTACTGATACCAAGGCGCAGATCCTGGGGTTTAGTGGAGACTGCCTGGCAGAAGAGCTTTCTGCCCCGGAGGGGAGGTACTTTAACATTTGCCTTGTTTAGAATTGCCACACATGGTGATATGAAAAGCAGACTGGCTTTTAGCAGTTTCATTACTGATTTTAAATTCTCTATAAATAGTACATCCTTTATTGCCTGCCTCTAAAGCAAACCAATTTCCCCTACCCCCATTGGTATTGCACTGCTGATACCTTTTTTTATTCATTGCAGTGAGTAGATTGTCAACTTTGTGTGTGTGTGTGTGGCTGGACGGTACAGGGATCTGAACCCTTGACTTTGGTGTTATAACACTGAGTTCTAACCAACTAAGCTAACCAGCCAGCTAGCTCATCAAGAATCTTGAAGGAGGGCTCATGAATTGTGAAGTTTTGAGCTTTTTTCATATTCAAGAATATCTAATGATTACCTTTATATTTGAATATCATCTTGGCTAAGAATAATATTCATACACTGTACTATATTCCCCGTAGACTTTTTGAGGACTTAGTTCTTTATCTTTTGCATTTAAAGTGCTGTTGAAAAATTTAACTGGCTTTCCTCTCCTTGCTTTTATTTATTGAAGAATTATTTTTGGGAACTGGAAATTCAATTCTTTAACCAGGGAATGTCTCACAATTGATAGTTCCATATCCATTTTTTTCTAAAAACAGAGTATGCTCTTTCATCGTAGAGGTTCTGTTGCTCACTTATTTTAAGGATGTTTTCTTGTATTAGTTCTTTGAATGCTTTGGGCTGGGTTTTCTACTTCAGGAATGCCCATTATTAACTTTTTCATGGATTATATTTTTCTCTCCTTCGTATCTATCATTCTTTGTAAGTGCTTTTTATCTCTGATTAAAGCCTTTCTGGAATATAAATAATGTTGAATCATGTTAATTCCATTCCTTGATGTTTCTCATTTTTTACTAGTTTCATAATGATGCTATTTTAGTTCTTAATTTATCACTTTAGTGTGGCAAGCTTTCTTTTTAATCTCATTTTATTATTTGATTATCTCATTATTAAGCTCAGTTATACTATATTCTTGTTCCTATTCTGTTCTTATTAAATTGTTCTATGACACAAAATACTGTCTCTTATTTCTTGGAGATTGTGGGGTTTGGGTTTTGGTCAGTTTTCTTCTACATAATGTTACATTTTAAAATCATTTGTTACAATGGTGTGTCACTCGACTGCCATGCTGTTCCATCCCGTCTTGCTGGTGTTTGTGCAGCTGTGTCTAGACTGTGGTGCTCTGATCTACTGGAGTGATTTCTCCTTGACTCTCCTGATCCCTGTGCGTTGCTCCTCGAGGACCGGACATTTCCTTTCTGTCCACATGTCTACTGCTTATGGGCATGTGTAGGCAGGGGAGGGAGCTCAGCTGAGTTGCACATGTGTGGGACACGCTGTGACACCTGTGCTCTGCAGTCCTTGTTCACATTTCTGATCTCCCCATCTCTCCGTGGGGCAGTTACCATCTCCGTTCTGCTGAAGTCAGAAGAGAAAAAATGATAAGAAAACCTACTTAATTTGTTCCTTTTCAGATCTGGAGATAGTAAAGTGAATCCCTTCGAGTAGAGTTTTGTTGAATAATTGATACAGCTTCAGGGAGGCAGGAATTGGAAGGTGGTTCAGGCATCTTTTTGACATTACCTTTGTTCCTTTCCTTAGATAATGAGGGGATAGGGGCTCTAGGATCAGGCCTCACTCTGCCATCTTTACCCAGAAGTCTCTTGGAGTCTGTCTTTCTCTTTTCAAATCAAATGTGGATGTGGGAGGGGAGAGTTCATTGTGACCCAGTTCAGTTTAGAAAGGAGTAGCAGCCTACCTCTAACCTTGACAATATTTGACTGTTATGGAGTCACCCTCTATTTAATTTTCTGTTCACTCCCAGTGAATTATGCAGTGTAATTTCTCTGGCTTTTAAGTGCTAAGTAAACTAAAAGTAGGAGTACTTGGTAATGCTGTAACACTGTAGCTAGAGAGTAGAGAGCAGATCTAAATGATTATGTTGTAATTTTTTAAGTTCATTCATTTATCCAGTAAATATGTAGTAAGTGCTTACTGTGTGCGAGGCTTTATTCTGGGTGTCTGGAATATATCAGGGAGCAAAATGGACAAAAATCTGCCCTGCCTGCGAGGAGCTTCCATTCTAGCAGGCATGAGTTGGGGGAGAGGGTGGGGGGTGGAGAGCAGACAGCAACAATAAATAGAGCACATCTATAAAACACATCATACGTATGAAGGTGTGGACAAGAGGAATCAGGGTGGCTGCACTGAGAAGTCACATTTTGGAGAGAGTCAGTGGACGAGGGCACCCGGGCAAGGAAACAGCAATGCAAGGAGGCTCTGTGCAAGGCTGGCAGGTGGGTCCAAGGAGCAGGACAAATAACAGGTTCATGGAGCTGTCAGGTCCCTGCGAGAGCAAGAGACAAATGAATGGCCCAACAAGTTGTAACATGAACTTTTAAAGTTTTTTTACTGTTTTGAAAAATTTATTGTATCAAATACTCATTTCACTGTGCCCCCCCCCCACCATGGAAGGATAAGTTTCCACATGTGATCTTTAAAAAGCAGAAACAAATAAACAAAAATTATTACTAAAAACCCAAAAGCCTTGATTCTCTCTTAGAAGATATGTAGGGGAAACTGACACAATAATAAATGATTACTTATTGATTTAGTGAGAAATCAAAAATCATAAGATCTGTGGAAAGTAAAAAAATTGCTTCTAAAAAAGATAGTATTGTATGACATGTTATATCCAAATGAGGTCTTGGAAGTCATCTGGTTTTCCCTTTTACAAGTGAGAAAACAATCTGAGAGATGCTAAGTGACTTATCCTAATCTGTATGACTAGCTGCTGGCAGATTCAAATTTAGACATTACCCAGGCCTGCTAATTCTTAGTCCAGAGCTGTGTCCACCCTACCTCCCGCCTTTTAATTCAGTGAGAACTCAATTTTGCTAACAGTTTTGTTATTGACCTTCCACAGACTTGATAGTCAAATCAAGTTTTCCATTATAATAAGCAGAATTTATTTGTATTTTTAACATGGCCTTGTTCTCTGGAGTATGCTGTCACTTCATCATCCTGGAAATCGGTTTTAGAAAGAGCAAACAGTTGATTTCTCCACCTCTCTGTGGGGATCAGATTGTTCTCTGTGATTATCTATCAGAACAAGGGGTTCTAAATCATTTTCTTTTCAAGGTGCTCTTTTTTCCTTACCAGGCAACTGGTCCTTCAGCAGAAGGGATTTTTCTGCAGAGCCGTTGCACTCACAGACCAGGTTAACACACGAGTTCTGGGAGGTGACCAGTCAGGTTAGCTTTTCCAGCCTGGAACGAACGAACGAACACACACACACACACACACACACACACACACACACACACACACACACACACACACATGACTGCTGGGTTATAAGGAATATGTATATTTGTTAGCACAAGTAATGAAACTGCACAAACAACCTTATACATGTCTCTTATGGGTCTTTTTCACAATTTTTCTTGGGTTCATATGGATTACTAGGAAACAGATTGTGCAGTGCATTCAGTTTTACCCCCAGTGCCAGCTTCCTGTCTCGATTGACTGCCCATCTTTATCCCCATCATATCCCAGCCAAAACTTGGTTTTGTCTAGATTTCTGTGCTTTTGTGTTTCCAGTTTGGATCACCTATTCATACCTTTGTTCTTTTTCTGATGGAGGTTCTTATCTTTTCTGTTGGTTTTCAGGAGTACCTTATACAGTCTACATAGTATTTCCTTATTGGTTTTAGACATTTAACAAGGATCTTTTCCCATTCTGTTCTGTCATCTTGACTCTTGGTCTCCTTTGCTGAGCAGAAATCTTTAATTTTGTTGTGAAAAAAATTCATCTTTCAGGGATTAATTAAAAAAAATCCTTTCCCACGAACGTTTATAGATACTTCTACATCATTTTCCACAAACCTTATGGTTTTACCTTTTATGTTTGGGCCTTCATCCAGGTGGAATTCATCACTATTTATGGTGTGATGTCAAAGACCAGTTTTCTTTCTCTCTATATAATTAGCTAGTCTCCCCAAGTTTGGGGAAAGTCTCTCTTTTCTCCATTATGGAATTTTAATTGTCATTATAAGAATTGTCATATTTATGTGATAATAATGATTATCCCACCTAGCTCATGAATGACTCTTTCTTTATTCAGCTCTTGCTTTACGTCTTTTAATAAGGCTTAAAATTTTCCCCATAGAGGTCTTATGTGGTCTTCACTAATTTAATTCTTAGATCTTTTATACTTCTCATTGCTTATTTTTAAGTTATATTTTATATTTTATTATAGCTAAAGTGTTAAAATGCTATTTTGTTGGGTTTTGTTTTAAATTGATCTTGTATCTGGTAATTTTGCTCAATCCTCTTATTCTAGTGGATTGTCTATGCTGGTCTTTTTCTACAAATTAGGTCCTATTGTCTGAAAATAGAGATAATTTTATCTCTTCCCTTTAAATGCTTATACCCAATTCCTTTTTCTTTGTACCATTGGCCAGGACCTCCAATGCTGTATTACACGGTAATGGAGGTAGGGGGCATCCTTGTCTTGTTCCTATTCTTAAAGGGAATACATTTATATATTCTACATTAAATCAAATGCTTATTAAAGGCTTTTACAATCTCTGCCAAGGTAAGAAAGTCCCTCATATTCTGAATTTTTAAATATTCTTTAAAAATCATAGATAGGTGTCAAACTTTATCAAATGCTTTTTGTAATTTTGAAGATAAGAATGACTTTCCTCTTTATTGATATGTTGAATTAATTGATAGGTTTTATGATGTGAAAAATTATTATAAACCTGGAATAAATTCTACTTTTTTATGATATGTCATTTTCATTCATGATAAATTATTGTCATGATATAATATTCATGATATATTCATGACATATTATTATTTAGGTTCAATTAGTTAATATTTTATTTAGGATTTTTGCTTCTAAAATCATAACTGAAGCAGGCCTGAATTTTTTTTTTTCTTGTATTCCTCTTATCCTGTTTGGAATAAAAGGTGCATAAACCTCATAAAATCAGCTAAGTAGCTTTTCTTCATTTTCTATTTTCTAGAACAACTTATGTAAGATAGAAAATTAAACATTTCATTAGTGTTTGATAGAGCTCACCTGTAAAACCATCAGGTCCTAGAGCTTTTTGGCAGGGGAGGGATTTGTTTGCCATTTCAAAGTATTTGATACTTTGTTTTATTCAAATTTTCTATTTTTTTTTTTCTGTACCATTTTCCAAAATTTGTGAGTGTTTGGAGATCATTGTTCACCAAATTTTCACTCCTCCCACCCTGTGAGAAGATTTAATTCCATCCTTTTGGTGTTGAGCATGGCCACATGTCTTGCATTGATCAATGGAACATTAGTGGACTTCATTAGTGAGCAGAAGCCTTAAATGTTTTAAGGCAAGGGTTAACCTTTAACTCCTAAAAAGTGGCTGCACTAGAAGGGAACAGTCTCTTAGCTCCATTTTTTCCCTAGTCCAGCAAACCTGAAGCAATGACACTTCCATCAATGCCAGAGTCTCACTGCAACTGTGGGTTGGGGTGACTTATCTATTAGCAGACTCTCCAGAGGAATGTGTATATTTTTTAACAATGCTACCATATCCAACTGAGTCACTGTCATAAAGAATTCATATCTGCTTACAACATTTTCAGTTGTGTTACAAAAACTGAAGCTAAAAGAGGAGTATTACAGTTAAAGCCCTTTCTGTTATTCTAGACCCCTGACTGCAGATTTAGCTGACTCTCCCAGCATCTGTTTACATGTCTGTCGGGTGTCTTCTTTAGTTCATGGTCTTCAGCCTCTGTACCCTGCATAGTTCCTCTTCTCAGGTCTTTTTAAAGGTGGTCACATATCATAGAATGCAGGGCAAAAGGGGGAGTTTGATCCAATAGGACACTGGGCCTGTGGGCTTTCTTTCACTTGGAGAACCCACATCCAGCCAGTAGTAAATGGGGAATGCTGTTTGCACAGAGATGTGTTGGAAGAGATGGTTTTTTCTAGAACAAGTAAAGCCAGAAACACATGCTAGTGGAGATGGTAAGTCAGAAACTTGACTTGGAGGACCATTTCCTTTAACATTAGGATCAGCTCCTAGGGAAATGCACATAGAGTTCCCTTTTGTGCTCAGTAAGGGGCTAGAGGTTGGGGGGAGGAGGTCACAGAAGAAGAACACATGTCTCTGCCATAAGGAGTTGGGAGACAGCAATGTTATATATAAAACATAGAAAAAGTATGAATGAAACTTTAGGCCTTATTCTAAATGCAATAGGAATTGGAAAGGAGAATTTTAAGTTTGAGCCAGAACAGCTATTGATAGGTATAGGTGAGGGAGGGGGAGATAGCTGGAGGGGAGGGGACACTATGTTGTTTTCCCTCATGTAATGACCCACAGAGATGGGGGATGGAGGGGTGTGAGAGTAAGAGGGGGCATGAAGGGTGGGGAAGGGGTTACCCCGTCCCTTTAAGTGGACCCTTGGCTTCATTGTGGTGGATGGGTTTATCCGCGTACATTGTTCCTTTTGAAACAGATGAGCTTTAACTTCCTTGAGACTGGGATTAAAAGATTGCAGGAAAAATTTAGGATCTGCATAAGGGAGAGCAATTTGTTAGTATTAAAGGAATTAAATTCTTGCTTAGGTTTTTAAAAACTAGGATAAATATTCCTAAGCCACAGCGTCTAGTGGTTCTTAACCAGGGATAGTACTGCCTCACCCCAGAGTATGTGAACTTGTGTGCTCGTGGGGGAGTGGGAGGTGTTACTAACAATTAGTAGGCTCAAGCCAGGGACGCCCTACCACGTACTGGGGAAAGCCCTGCACAGCACACTGTCTGCCTGGAACGTCAGTGGTGCACTTGTGGAGAAACACTGGCCTTCTCAAACTTCAGTCATTTGGGTTCCACTTGTGCAATTTTTGCCATATCTGTGTACCACTAATTTAATGCTCGTCTTTTATTTTTTAATTGATTTTTTATTTGCTTTTTGTCATTCGATATCTGCTTTTTGTTTACTTTTTATTTACTTATCTTAATCCTTGCAATCATGGGTTTGAAATGCTACTTATACTTCTCCAATCATACTACAGTAGACACATGACTATTGTAATACAGAATGTTCACCCATGTTCCTCTTGGCATCATCTTGGTATGCACACTAGCTTTGAGAAACAGATGCCAGATGATCACACAGGACTGATTTGTAGCTTGACCTGATTTTATGTAGTATATCCTTGGGAGTTGACGCTAAGGACTCAGGGCTCTCCTTTTTAAGTAACCATGTATTCAGCAGAGTTCACAAGAAGAAGGGGCCTCGTAAGGATGCTCTTCCATACAGAGGTCAGGGGGCACAAGCAGCTGTTACTGCCTCTTTCTGTGTGTAAAGATGTCTAGTTGGAAGGGCTTGATTTGCTTGGCAGGATGGTGCTTATATGTCAGTTATCTTTGCTCCAGCCTTTATCCACAGACTGCTGGCCATCTCTCATGTATGTGACACTATTCACAAGGGATGTGTGACCCTGAAAGTGCAGAAGAATCAGAGCAGATTCGATCCTTACTTCCAAATAATTGGCTCAAAGCATAAGTTGCATTCATAGTTGGCCAGGAGGGAAGAGAATGACAGAGTGTAGCAGGAACACAGATGCTCTCTCCCCAACACCCAATGAACTGAACCAAAAGGCAGCTAAAAGCAAAGACAAACCCAGCCCCAAATTCACCACCAGCAAATAAACAAACCAAAAAACCAATTACCACTTCATGCCAGGCACTTTGAAAAGTGACAGGCAGGGAAGGAAATACCCCATGCTGACTCCTCAGAGCAGTACTGGGAAAAGAAGGTGAGGGGACAAAGTCCTGGGGATTCCTCCTAATACAGTTAAAGATGGAAAGAATCTGGTTGAGGAGGAGAGTAGATAGCCTTGGTAAATGTCCAAAAAAGCCCTCAGCAGAAGCAGGAAGTCAACCTAGAACAAGCCATCTCCCAGTCTGTGCCAAGTTACAGGAAAGAGACCATAGGAGTGAGTATGCCCCGGTTAGGCAGAGCGGGCTCTGGTCTAAGACATTTAACTGGCTTCCAAAAGAGGACAGAGCATAGGACCCCCAGCAAGGGAGGGCCAGTGAATGCGCCCTCCCCTCCATGGCAGAAAAGTGCATAGAAAGCAACAGCCAACTTCGAGTTATAACTCAGAGGGAGAAAGACAGCTGTAAAGTAAGGACAGTGTCTGCGACACATCTGCTTGCTGCAGGAGAGCGACCAGGAGTTCTGGACAGAGATGCTCATGTTGGAAGTATGAATGAGATGACGATGAAAGTTCTGACAACCCTGTGAAATGCTACCACAGAGGAGTGAAAGAAAGGAGCACATCTTGCAAAAATGAACGTATAACCAGTCTGGTCTGAAAGAAAACCCAGTCCTGGAAAACTCAGCCTCGCAAGTATTTTTTGCTATTGAAGAGCTCAGTATCAATTAAGCAGAAATAAAAGCCCAGAATGTAGTTATGACAAAACAACAATGGGATTCTTCTAGTTTTAATTTTTAATTGTGGTTAAATATACATAACATAAAATTTATCATCACCATTTTTAAATGTACAGTTCAGTAGTGTTAAGTACATTTGTGTTGTTTTGCAACTAAGCTCTAGAACTCTTTTTGTCTTGCAAAACTGAAACTCTACGCTCATGAAATAATAACTCCCTATTCCTCCCTCCCCCAGCCTCTGGAAACTACCATTCTACTTTCTGACTCTATGAATTTGACTACATTAGGTACCTCGTGTTATTGGAATGGAATCACACAGTATGCATCCTTTTGCAACTGGCTTATTTCACTTAGCATAATGTCTCAAAGATTCATCCATGTTGGAGTGTATGTCAGAATTTCCTTCCTTTTTAAGGCTGAATAATATTCCATTGTATATGTCTACCACAATTTGCTTATTCACTCACCCATTGTTAGACACTTAGGTTGCTTCCACCATTTGGCTACTGTGAATAATGCTGTTGTGAACATGGTGTACAAATATCTCTTTGAGTTCCTGCTTTCAGTTATTTTGGGTATATACCTAGAAGTGGAGTTGCAGGGTTGTATTGTATGGTAATTCTTTTTTTAGCTTTTTGAGGAACAGCTGTACTGTTTCTCATAGCAGCTGTACCATTTTGCACTCCCACCAACAGCGCACTAGGGTTCCAGTTTCTCCACATCCTTGCCAACATTTGTTATATTCTGGCTTTTGTTTTTTGTTTTATAGTAGCCATCCTAATAGGTATGAGGTGGAATGGAATTCTTAAAAGATAAAGCCAGGAAAAGGAATTGAGAACAAAAACACAGTACAAGAGTAAAACAGGATAACACACACCCACACAACATAATAGACATAGCTGAAAATCAAATGAATGGCATGAGGGAAAGGAGTGAGATAATCACAGGGAGGAGATTAAAGCAATAAGAGAAAAACTGGCAGCCGTGGAAGATAGGCAGAGTCATCCAACATACGAAGCAGAAAAAGAATACAGAGATATGACCCAGGAACACCTTTCTGAAAGGAAGAACGAACAGAATCTTTGGTCAGAAGATCATGCCACATACCTGGAAAAGCAGATATAGAATGGCAAAGATGTACCCTGGTCTAAAGCTTCAGTACTTTAGACCCCAGGCAGAAAAAGCAAGTTACACAAAATGTTGGATGACCAGGTTGGTATCAGAATTCTCCACACCAACATTCCTTAGCATAAAATATGAGCAAGGTTTACAAACCTGTAAGAGGAATAAAACTATTTAAATAACATAACATTATATTCACAATTTAAAATTCTAGCAAAAATAATATGAACTATAAAAACAATAGAAAATTGTTTCTTCTAAACACTAAGTTATCATTCCAGTGGAGGCAATAAGCAGTGTTGACCTGAAAGAACTCAAAGAATATTACAACCATGAACATTTCTTGAAAAAAAACCTCCCTATGATGATATTGACCCAAATGACTCAAATCAAAATAACAGACCCAAGAGTAGAAAAGCCACAGTTGGAAAACAAAACAAAACAAAACAGTAACAACAAAAAACACTGGTTTCAATCCACTATAATGTAGTCTTAAGACTAAACAATTCATGGGAGAGGGCGGGGGTGGATTATTGTTACAGAAACATACATATTGGGCACCTGACAAAATTAAAATGATATAAGCAACAAAAATCAAGACGTGTGAGGGAAGGGAGAGGGAATGTAAAGCATTAATTAGTAGAGCATTAATATGAAAACATGTAGCTAACCCTTAAGTTTTTATAATTTTCTTCTCTGCATTAAATCCTGTGCATATGTGTGTGTGTTAAGTATTCAACTGCTGGTCAGAAAGCCATTTAGTTTCACTTCTGCTTCTTTTTCTTCTGTTAAATTCCAACAGAATTAAATAGCTCTTATTAGGAAGAAGCTCTTATATTGTCATTTTTAATGCAATCATTGCTGCCTATGTATGCTTCTAACTGTGCATGTTCATGATGAGATGTTCAGAATGAAGATCACCAACTGTAAACACAATGGTGGGATATTTGATTATTGTTTTCTTCTTTGTACTTTTCTGTGTTGCTTGAATTTTTTTAATGAGCCCATATTTTTAATAAAAGCACCCATATTTTTTTAAGAGCCATAAAATCATTACTGTTAATATAAACTATTGATCAGTAGTGTCATCATTACTCTCATTGCTTCTTAGTCATTTTTTAAAATATTGCAGTGAAAGAAAATTCCAGAAAGAATCCTTGGTAATATTTTTGCAACTCATCTCTAAGGTCTTGGCAACTGCTTAGAGGTCAAAGGCACGCACAGTGGGAAACATCAGCTCCTCTAATAGGATGCCTTTTGCCACCTTATTGAATCATAAATTGAAACAGTGGGCTGGTGAGTGTGGAGTGGATTGACCTGAATCCCTTTGATGCTGATGACCAGGAAGTGTAGTACGATGTGCTATCGTACAAATGTCTGAACCTAACCAATAGCTAGCACCATCGTTTTGGATATTTGGAGTCCCTCCAACCTCTGCACTTGGCTGCTGCTAACTCCTTTCACTGCCTCCAGAGTGCTCTCCTGCCTCTGGACCTTTGCACATACAGTTCCTTCTGCACAGGATGCCTTTTCCCCTCTCCTCCCCCTCCACCCAGCTCCTCCTCCTCATGTTCAGGGCTTTGCTGTAGCCTCCATCCTCAGGAATGACCCACACTAGGTTAGGACCCCTTCTGTATCACCAGTGGCTAGGTGGGGTCATGCTGAACACACTCAATGTCACCCTTCTTAGCAGACTGGCTTCAGGCAGAATCTAACATAGGAAGTGCAAGGTCAGGTTCTCTTGGTGCCCCTCCACACTTTCTCTTCCCCTTCTGCGCCCTGCCAGGATGGTAAATCTGCTCCTGTGGCCTCCACTGCTAGCTACGTACCCTGCTGTCCTCTTTCCCCATTACCTCACGGCCTCTCTGGTTTATTTTTCTCAGCAGGCCTCTTGGTTCCTGCTCCTGTCAGCAACTGCACCTTTTTCCTGGTAATGTTTCAAGTTTCAGCTCATCAGGAGAGCTGTTTGGTTTAGCCTCTCCCCTCCAGCATAGCCCTTCCTGCAGGGAGGAGCATTCACAGCCTTGGCTCAAGCCCTACCTCGGGGCCCACAGGCCGGGGCCAGAGGGAACTGCAGCCCCGCAGCCATTCATAAATTCCCCCAGAACTCCTTGCGTTGACCTCTGGTCAAAGAGATGGAAGTGGAAAATCCTGTTACAAAGCAGCATGTACAAGGTAATCCTAAGTGTATGCTTTATACGTAAAAGAAAGGAGATAGACCAAATTATTATGAATGGGTTTCTCTGGTGGGGTTTCTAGTGATTTTTATTTTCTTGTTCTCAAATTTTCTGTAACAAACATTTTCATAGATGCTAAAGGGCATTTCTTAAGCCCTGAAACATGGCCCTGTACCGAGCAGTCCCCAAGAAGACTAGGAAGAGTTGTGCTCTGCCACCGGCAAGTGCTGTCCTGTTCTCCCCCCGTTTCTCCTTCTGTTCCCAGCTCATGTGTTTGCTTGCTTATTTCACCTTCATGTCTTCTTCCTCCCCAGGTGACAGGGTGACTGGGATCCCTTCGCACATGCTCAACAGCTCCCCGTCGGACCAGCAGATTAACCAGCTGGCCCAGAGGCTGGGCCCCGAGTGGGAGCCTGTGGTGCTGTCTCTGGGGCTGTCTCAGACGGACATCTACCGCTGCAAGGCCAACCACCCCCACAACGTGCAGTCGCAGATGGTGGAGGCCTTCGTGCGCTGGCGGCAGCGCTTCGGGAAGCAGGCCACCTTCCAGAGCCTGCACAGGGGCCTGCAGGCCGTGGAGGTGGACCCCTCAGTGCTGCAGCACATGCTGGAGTGATGGTGCCTCCATCAGTCCTCGGGGAGGGCGTCCCCATGTCCCCTGGGCTGAATCCTGACTTTCACTCAGTGCAGGTGGTGTTTTGTTTTGCTTTGTTTTTTCTTTTTAATGATCCTTAGATGGAAGGAGAAAACAGAGTTCCACTTGACATTATTTGAAAGGCTGTATTACTCAGTAGATCTCCCACGTTGGCCCAACAATTCGTTGTTTTTAATTGCTTGAAGATTGTGTTCTTGTAATTGTTCAGTTTTTAATTGTGTGATTGCCTTTTAATAGACTGTTAAATCATAGTAGTTAAAAACAAAAAAAAACCCATATTATCACATTACATGCAGGTGTCCTATACAGAACACACCCACTTTTACGTTGCCTGGGAACTGAACCATGGACTTTCCTATTCATAATGATGATGATAATAAAAACTGAATTACTGTATATAATGTGCCCTTTCATAAGAAAGTATTGTGTTTTGTTTTCCTCATTCTTGGATTGCATGGATTAATGGTGTAAAATTACAGTAGTCATTTCTTTGGAACAGAATTGATAGTAACAGCCAAATGGTTACTTTCCCCAGTCAAGATAAATAGCTCAGGCAGGATATCTGTATTAAATATAAGACACTAAAGCTCCATGCAAAGACCAGTTCAAATTGCAGCATGCATTCCCTAGCCCTTCATCTTTAAAAGATTGCTGAAGAAAACCCTGTGCCATTTATTTAAGGGATTTCCTTGGGGGATAAAAGGGGTCATAGTCTTTCCGTGGAGCTGTAATGATCGAAGTGTTGTGCTCCTAAGGAACGTGATTTAGTCTCCTGTCCTTTTATTAATAGCACATGGTGTTTATAAAACACTTTATAGCATTTTCAAGACTTTTCGTATGTGTGATCTCATTTGGGCCTCTCAGTCCTGTGAGCTAGGTGGGCAGGAGTGGTGAGCCTCCGCCTGTAGAGAGATGAAGTGATCTGATTGGGGTGAGTGAGCCGCAGCACTGGCCCTGCATGCCCCTTCCAGCTGCTCCCCATGGCTTCTCCCCCTCTCTATTGCATGCTAAGAAGCTTGGGTCTTGCTCCCCAGCCACTAGCTTCATCGCCTTGGACAAGTGGCTTAACCTCCCTAAGCCTCAGTTTCCTCACTGATAGAATGGGGAGATGATTATACCCACCTCCAAGATCTTTGTGATGCTAAAAGCAAGAGCGTCTGCTAAGGGCACAGCCAGAGCTGGCCTGTAGTCAGCTCTCGGGAAATGGTAGCTTAACAGCTACCAATGCTGCCATGGCTGAACCTGCAGTTCAGAGACAAAGCTGAATGGTGGCTAAAGCTGAGGGCACCATAGGAAGACCTGCTGCTGTCATGTTTCTTGCTAAGCTTTAAAATGTGATGTCATTTTATTAACTCTACAGTGTGTCCAGTCTGTGATCCGTCCTTCTCAATAATTGGGGAATCTATTTCCTAAGTCTAGTGTAACTCAGGGTTTTTCAAAAAGGGGAAAAAGTTATACTTTTTACCTCTTTCCTGTCCAAGGACAAGTATATAGAGTGGTAGAGTTGGACATGAAGTGGGTGCTCAAAAAGATGACAGTGACATATTGATAGCATCTTTTCAGGCATCTGGTAGCCATATTGCCTTTACTAATAAAGATCAGTGACTCCATGGTTCATTCATTCAGTGAATTCAATTCAAAAGGATAGTCTACTGGCCTTATCAGCTTTAATTTTCCATTTTGTAGCCCAGCCAATAACTCATTATCTTGTAAAATTCTCGTACTTTTGGCCGAATCACTGCACCCAGTGACTCACTGTACTTTTGTGGCATCTTCAGTCAACTGCTGTCAACCTTGGACTTGTTATGTTGCTACCTTCCCCTTGGGTTTCCTAATAGAGCTTTGCTTTGGCTTTTGTTCTCACCACTCAGAGTCACATTTATGAATGAGTGACTATAGCTGGGCTCTGCTTTGTCTGACTAGACGGCATTTTAGAGGCAGTTCTGACGATTAGCTGGGTCGTCTTCCCGTCATCCCTAAGGAATCTGTCATGCACAAAAGCTCTTCTGTGCTCTGTCAGCAGTGAGGGACAATTAGTGAAGAACAAGCCCACGAAGGGCCTGACAGACAGGGCCGAGGGGACCATTAGAGCGCTCCGACTTGCCCTTAATGAGCAGAGTTGTCTCCACCATCAAATGGCAGCAGCAACTCGTTGGGCTGCTCAGGTTCTTGCAGGAGACTTTCAAGCAGAACAGAGCAGCCAAATCACTGCCTCATTTTTACCTCTGGCTGTGAAGAGTGATGCCACGTAGCATCTGTCTGCCTCCAGAGAGAAACAGGGAGGTGACATGCCTGCAGGGATTCCATGTGTTTTTGCATGGAGAAGATTCTACAATTCCAGAGACTGCCTACTCCCAAGAAAATTCTGAAAGAGTGCAGTGAGGTGGCAAGGCCTTTACAGGTACTGACAAAAAGAAGAAAAGATAGATTTGCACCACTTTGGGTTGTGTGTGTGTGTGTGTATGTGTGCAGCGTACATACATAAGTGTGCCCCCTAACATTTTAAAAACTATAACTTTTATTGATTTTTCTCAACATAAGTAAAGTACATGTTTATTACGGCATTTTGAAAAATAACAATGAATAAAAAGAAGAAAAGAAAAGACTTACCCCTACTCCTATCCTCCAAAGATAACCACTGTTACATCCCAATTTTGGTCTCTGCCCTGCAGTCAGTTTCCTGCACCTGCATCTTCTTTTGGCAACAAGAATGGGATTATATCGTACATGCTGTTTTACAATTGGCTTCTGTTATTTAACACATAACTATCTTTCCATGTCATTACAATTTTTCTATACCAGTGATTTCCAACATCCTTTGTGTTCACAGCACACTTTCAAGTTCTATAATTTTTGGCAGCATGTTTGAAGAGATTAAAAGACATTTAATGTTTTTCTCTATCAAAACAGCCACCATTATCCCACTTTTTGCTTGGACCCTTTAGAACCACGTCATTATTTGAGTAGAGCTGTTTACTGCACCCACTGCATTCTCACATCCCCCAAAAGCAAAGTTCAGCGCGTTCTGGGCTTTATTCTGAGCTTTTTATCTCTTTCTTACAGCAAGATGTCCTCTACTCTGCACTGTGATCCAAGCAGCTCCGTGTTCCATTTCTACAAGAGTTTGTGTTCTGAGGGGTCAGTAAAATTTTACCTATTGATCAAATTTGCTGGCACACTTATAGAGGTTGATCTACGTGTTGCTACTGTTCTATGCCATCATTTTTAGTGGTGGCATACCTTCCCCGTACGTGAACCTGCCATCACTTGTTAACCATGTCCTTATTACGACGATCTTTAGGTTCCTTCTGCTTTTCCACAGTTATAAACAACAATGCAAGGAAAGGTTAAATCTTCACATTCATCAGAGGTTACAATGACCTGGATCCCTGTTTCATTTAGCTCCAAATGTATCTTAATTTTATCAAATAATGTTTATCATATAGCAGACCACCCCAAAATGAATTGGCTTAAAACAACAAATGCATTGGCTTAAAACTTAGTTCACAATTCTGTGAGCCAGCTGGGCTCTTCTAATCTGGGCCAACTCAGCTGGTCTCTGCTGGGCTCTCTCATGCATCTGTGGTCAGCTGGTGGGCTGGCTGAGGCCCGCTGATCTAGGATGGCAAGTGGCAGGCTATTGCCTAGGGTAGCCAGCCACATGTCTAGGTCACATGCCTTTATCCATCTGGTTGCCCGGCTTCTTCACTTGGTAGTGATGGCAGAGGTCCCATGGGCAGCAAGAAAGCAGGCCCCAGTATGCAAACACTTTTCAAGCGTCTCTTTGCTTCCCTTTGCTGATATTTTGTTGGCCAAAGCCTGTCGCATGGCCAGTCAGTGTGGGAGGGCTCTACCAAAAGGCAAGGAGAGAGGGGAGGATAAATTTGGGTCCATTTTTTGCAATCTACCCCAGCCAGACTTTTTAAATTGAGATTTCTGGGCCCTATTGAAAAACAAGGTTTGGCCACTCTAGATCCATCTTCTCACGTCAAAATAAAAGGCCACCCTCCCCACCCCCCACGGGGGAATGCAGTCCTTCACACAGCTCCTTCTGCCTGTTTATTACCTGCCGAGTCCCCACAGATATTTGGGAATTTCTATGCCTCTAGGCATAGAGCCTGATTATTCTTAGGATATAATCTTAGAAGTGGAATGTCCAGGTTTAAAGTAAGACTTTTTTTTAAAAACTACTTTGACTTTTCAAAATGGTTTTTTTTTTTTTAATTTTTAATTTTTTTATTTTTAAAAAATTTTTATTGAATCAAAATTGATTATACATATTTTGGGGGTTCAAAATGGAGATATGTTGATCAAATCAATATTACTAGCATATATATTGTTACCAATCATACTTATTCTTTATGCTCCTTGTCCAATCTCACTGTATCCACCTCACCCTCCCCCCACAATTACCCTAGATTTCTTCTCTCCTTCTGAAAGAATCATGGTTACTCTGTTGATTTGTTGCCTAGATGATCTGTCCAATGCTGAGAGGTGTGATCAGGTCCCCCAATATTATCATAGAGCAGATGCTTCTTCTGTCACTCTGGAATGGGCTTTGTGAAGAGAGACATCCTCTTCTTTTTTTTATTTCTGCTGGTGACCCTCCTTGTGTCAATGCACTCCAGTGGCTGGTGGACCATCTGCGTGGTGGTTATGGTATCTAGCCGCTTTCACGGCAGCCATGGTTATTGTGGTGGCTGTGGTGGGCCACCTACATGGAGGTGATGTTTTTGGTGTGCCCCTTGGTGCTGGCGGTATGCCTGGTTGTGGAGAGTGTTTGGTCCCCTTCTCCATACCTCAGGTCCCCAAGGGGGTCACCAGGTGCTGGCATGGTGTGCCTGGTTGTGGGAGGGGGGTCCAGTCCCCTTCTCCATGACTCAGGTCCCTAGGCGGGCCCTGAGGTGCTGGTGTGATGTGCTTGGTTGTGGGAGTGGGGTCCAGTCCCCGGTTCCATGCCTCATGTCCCCTGGTAGGCCCCAAGGCGCTGGTGGTGTGCCTGGGCCAGAACTAGTTTGTTGTCCTTTGCTTACTTCTAAAACAGGGGAACTTCCTGTGGGAACCAGTACTTGGGCTGTGTGGTTGAGCTAAATTGCTGCTTTGCTGCTGTTTCCCTAGGGAAGGCGTTTTGTGCAGCTCAGGGTTTAATGGTTGCCCTTATAGGTACTTCTGCTCTCCAGATACTGGGTGCACCTGGATTGTGTAGAAACTCTGATCTGGGCCTGAGTTTTTTCATCAAACTGCACCCTGTGCAATTCTACATTCCCGACCAGTCTCCTCTGAGTGGTCCTGTGCCGATTGGGGGCGTGGCTCGGCTGTCCTTGCTGTGTCCCAGTGTTCTCCTGGTGGGCCTGTCTCCCCCACCACCCCTGCTCCAGACACTTCCTGTGGGATGGGCCCTGTGCCTTGCAATGACTCACCGGCCTCTGAATGGCTCCCTTGCTGCAGCTGTTCTGGCTCCTCGATCCTGCGTGGGTCCACGGGAACCCCACCAGTGGTCTTGCTGACCTGGGGGCCACCAAGACCCCCCTCTCCCCCACTGCCTCCAAGCAACTCCATCTGAAGGGCACAGCTGCGGCTTCTGGAGCTCCTGCTCCATGCGCTCAGCAGCTCAAGCCTTAAAGCAGCCGCAGCCCAAAATGCTCAAAGCAGTTTTTTCTTTCTCTCATCGTGATTTCTCCCACCTTCATGAACTCCATAAGTCTCTCCTCCTCCTCCCCTGAGCTCCAGCCTCAAAACGTTTTTAAAACTTAAAAAAAAGGAAAGAAAAAAAACTACTTAAAAACTACTTCTGCTCTAGCAAAATACAGGGTATTTGGCTTAAATGCCCATTGGTTCCCCTAGTATGCAGTGGCCCACCGTGAACAGCAGGATGAGTCTGGCCTCATCCCTCTCTCTGGGGAATTCCCCAGGAGCGGTAGTTTTGGACAGAGCCTCCCTCATTCATTTATTCAATCTATTGAGAGGCTGCGTAAGCCAGTCACTGTGCTAAGTGGGCAGTGGAAAAGATAACCAAGAAATACACAGTCCCTGCCCTGCCAGAGCTGTTCGACCAGTGGGGCAGATGTGGACCTCTAATTACAACGTGATGCAATCGAGTCCACGCCTAAGTACCAAGTCCCTGGTACACAGAGGAGAAATGGTTCATTCCGTCTAGCTTCTTGTGAAGTGGGAGGTACAGGGTATAAAGCCTCTATCACTAGGGCCAGTTAGTCCACCTTTCTGTGCCGGTTTCCTCACCTGTAAAATGCGTACAATAACAACACCCACCTATGGTCACAGTGAGATAAAAGGTATAACATGGTGAGAGCAGTGCCTGGCACAGAAAATGTTTTTCTACATCACTGAGTTGAATTATTTTGGCTGTCAGGGTTTGTCTAATATTCTTCTCTGAGGGGCTACCAGGGCTCTGAGAAGTGTGAGGGTAGAGTCATCTTCCCCTGCAGGGGGTCGTGGTATGGAAATAAAGAGTGCATATCCTTCAACGCTTTTATTAGGACTTTAAAGATAAAGGCATAGGAACTGGTGGCATACTGCAGACTGTATTCAGAACTGGGGTGGGATTTTGATGTAACACTTGGCTACCATTAAGTGAATACCTGCAGTCATTGAACGAATTCTTACTGATTACAAAACACTGTGCAAGTTATCAGAGATCCAAAGATAAATAAGATGTAGTCTCTGCCCTGCAGGATCTCAGCCTGTTGGGAAGACAGCTATAAAGCCAGCAACTGGGATACTGTTTGGCCAGCACAGAGGAGCACTTAAGTTGGCTACAGAGGAGGTGACACTTCAACTGAGCTTTTGTTAAGTGCTGCCCAGGTTAGTACATTTTTCCCTTTGGGGAACATTAATGCATATGGGCACCAGAATTCCATTTAATTTATTTGCATCGTTTGATGATGGCACTCCTTGCCGTGCATCTGCAAGATGAATCTGCCTCTAAGATGCCATCTCAAAGCAATTGAAAAACTAAGAGAATCTTGTTGATAAACTAAGTGGCAAATATTATCCTATTCTATACATCAAGACAACAGTGACATCGAGAAGGATGTGGTTTATTTATCCATAGTGGAATCAGGATCGAGCTTCAGGTTTTAGGTATCAGGCATGTGTGGGGGGTTTTCTTTATGCCATTTCTAGCCCTTCTTCCTCTAAAACTCCCATAGACTGAAATTAGACATTGCTGGCACACAGGGAATGTTTTTAATGTAATACTGCCTGTTTACTTAGAACTGTAAACAGTCTAGAGGAACAGAGATGTCTATTTTGTTGGCATTTACTGTTCTTATAGGAAAATTAAAGTCTCACAAAAATGCAGTTCAGAGAGCCAAGTAAACCTTGTTTGTTAAACTTATGCAAAATGTGTGGCAGTAATTCTGATAGCTGTTGTTAATTCAAAGCATAGGCTATGAAATCCAGGTTTGAGTACTTAAAAAGAAAAGCCAGACCCAACATCTTGGTAACACTCGTACATTTCCATTTCATTTTCATATTCTATCTCTATCCAGTTCTGTTTCTGGTGTCAAATTACATTCTTAATGGAAAATATTCGTGGAAAATATCAATTAGGTTGGATTTGAACAAATAATTACTGGTCTCTGTCTTGCAGCATAACTTCCCACCTGTCAGCCTCTAGGAGGTGAACCGATGTGGTGAGGACTTTGCCAGTACTGAGGTCTTCAGCATGACTTACGAGCTCATTGCTGATGCAGGACAAAGCTGAATGCCTGCAAGTGCCTGCAGAGGAAGTCAGCCCAGTCATAGACTGCCAGTGAACTTGGGGCCCCTGGTGTGTGTCTCAGCCAAGGATGAGGGGATCTGTCCAGGGAACGCTTCTTTGAAGGCCCAGAATACAAGTATCTGTAGTAAGTTCTTTTTCTTATCCACTTACAGGGCATGGATGCCTTTAAGAATGTTAGAAAGCTGTGGAACCTTTCTTTAGAAAAATGGACATGTGTGCACGTACACACAACATTTGGCATGTAATTTTTAGGGGATTTCCCAGTACATCTGAATCCAATTCACTCAAGAACCTTAAGTTGTTAGGTAATAAATGAGCCCCTGTCACCAGGATTCATCAACATCTGGGTCTGACTAGTCATTTTTGGTTTTGTGTGGTATTGGGAGGCCTTGCGTCCAATGGAATAGAGCTGTTTCTGTTAGATTGTATTAGGATGTAAATCCTGGTATGAAGGGCTGACCAAGAGAGTAGAATAAAGATGGAGCCATTTGTCTAAATCCTAGTGTTTACACAGCTGATCACAGACCTTTTCCCATATGGGAGAGTGGTCTGGTGGCCCTCCTGGACCCACCTCTTGGAAAGGTAAAAGCTTGCAGACACACGATGGATGACAATCTCTAGCTTCTGGGACTTCTGCCTCTGCCCATCTCTTCAGAACCACAGCCCCTAGACAGGAAAAGGCTGAGTCTTTTGTGCCTAGCACATGGGGGAAAGTTGATTTCAGGGGGAAATTATAGAGACCCACATTTACTTCATATGCTGGGAAATTATTTCCAGCAATATCTTTTTGTCTAACCATCTGTTTGAATCAGTTTCTGTCAGCCTCTGGAAGGAGTAATTGTTTTCTGTGCTGAAGCTGAGCTCCATGTTGGCTTTCTTCTGAGGGAGTGGGCCCTTTGACTGTCTGTTGTCCATTGTCAAAAGTTCTTTTTTCACTAGCTGTTGTCAGCGGCTGACACTTTATCTTTGAGGCTATATAAAAAAAACCCTCCCAATACAAGTCTTCCCTTTATGGAAGTGTGAAAGACAAAATATACCACTCAATTAGGGTATGACTTTATTCAGGCTGTCGCAATAGGAGAACATTCATCAGTGAGGTATGTCTCAAAGAAAAGGAAGGAGCCTGGGTTTTGTAGAGTCAGATAAGGAAGAGGGTTGTCTACAAGTCTGACAGGCATCATGAGGAAGGGTGGAGATGGGTCTTATCTCAGAATATGGAAGGACTGGATGACCTTTGCAATTAGCCAGTCCCTACAACCTGAAAGGACCCAAAAGGTAGAATATAGAATATAGGGCTTAGATAAGGTTCAACATTATCAGTCTTCTTTTTTGTTCAAAATGGATCTCATTGTCACTGGACGACTGAGAGGTGATCATACATGTGAGGGCTGGGTTGTTCTTTGAGGTGTTAGCTGTTTCTTGAAACACAAAAGGGTGGGAATTTCTTAACCACCACTGTTTTCAGGGAGCACAGGGCTCAGAGAAAGTTCAACATTGTCAAAAATCATATCTTCAACTTCTAAGAGCCTGAAGCAAATTGAAAAGAAAAAAATAGTTTTTGGTAAGGTTTGTGTATGAAATAAAAAATCAGAATTCTGGCACCTTGATTGCCTGTTCTACAAAAGATATTTAAGCTCCCTCCTTATTTAACTTCAGTAAAGAAAAACAGATGGCTTGTATGACCAAAGTTAAACAAAAGGAAAGGAAACAAAGCTGCCTTACTTTCCTAGAGACCTTCAGAATCATTTTCAATTTGGGTCAGACATGTAAGTCGTGTAACTTCATAAAATTCATTCAACACATATTTTTTGAGTACCTGCCATGTGCCAGGCATGAATACAGATGCTGGGGAGATGGCAGTTAGTTCCAGAGTCCGAAACTTGTTCCCTTGCCAAGCTCCCTGTCATGGAGAACAGAATGCAGCGAAGGGACAGGGACAGCCAAGGGATGGAATGGCAGAATTTTTAAAAGGTCAGTCAGTGCCTTGGGTTGAGTGTCCCCCCAAAACTTAATCCCCACTGTAACTGTTGAGGGTGGGAAACCTATTATGGTAATTGAAAGGTGGGGCCTTGAAGAGGTGATTAGACTCTAGGACCGTGCCATAGTGAATGCATTAATAATGGTGATCAGGGGTGTGGTTCTGAGGGCTTTAAAAGGAGAGTGAATGAGGAGCTTAGTTTATCTCTGCTCCACCATTTTCTGCCATGTGAGACCCCTGGGTCATTGTCACCACCACCAAGACCTTCACCAGATATGTTCCCCGGACTTTGGACTTCCCAGCCTCTGAAACTGTAAGCAATAGATTTTGTTTTCTTTTTAAATCACCCAGTTCCAGGTATTTTGTTATAAGCAACAAAAATGGACTCATACAGTTAGAGAAGGCCTCCATAAGGTGACGTAAGTAGAAGCCTGAAGGAAGTGAGGGAGGGAGCCATGCTAAGGTCCAAGAGAACATTTTGAGCAGACAGAACAGTAAAATATGAAGCCCTGAGATAGGAGCTATTAAAATAATTAGTTGGGAAGCCATTATGCTGAGACAACTCCAGCACCTTGGGTTCTTACGTGAGCCAACCAAAACCCAGCTCAACATCAACAGTAAAAGGAAACTTAACCTTAAATAATCAGAAACTGCAACTAACTTCTAACTAGGGACTTCTCCTTTAACCAGGCAAATGTTTTCTGTCTTGCTTCTGTGAACATTTTCTGAAAGTTTCCAGGGTTCAATCCCTGTACTGGTCAGCTGCCAACAAAACAAAACAAAAGTTTCCTCCTCTCATCCCCTCGGTGGAGAGCTGAACCACTTGCGGTGTGGTGCTGCCCAATTCATGAATCACTGAATGCTCAAATAAATTCATTAAAAATTTAATATGCCTAAATTTATCTTTTAACAGAACTTGCCATGCATTTTCAAGGAATAGCAAGGAGGCCAGAGCAGCGGGAATGCAATGAGCAAGAGGGACAGTATTAGGGGCTGAGGTCCAAGAGCCATGGGAGCAAAGGGTACAGGGTCTTACAGACAATTGTAATGACTCTGAATTTTACTCAGGGTGATATGGGAAGCTACTGGATGCTGTTGAGCAGAGGCATGACATCATTTTCAAAGGATCACTCTAACTAATGCATTTAGAGGACTGAAGCAGGGAGACCAGTAAAGAGGCTATTGCACTACTCTGGAGAAGAGGGGATTGGATCAGGATGGTCATGGGGAGGGTAGTGCATGCTGTGGTTTACTGCTCAGCCCTTTGGGAATGAAACACATATTCCTCCAGTAGCTGGGAGGGCTCCAGCTAATGGCCCTCTGCTGTCAGCCCTCTTCAAGAACTGCCTCTGCTGAAGATAGCCATCTTACTCAATAGCATTTCCCCTTCCTGGGAGCAGCATGTATCCAGTGACCTGCCAAGGAGGGGTACAAAGGCCTGGGTCCTCACCTCAACTCAGGACAACTTCTAAGGGCCATCCCAGCTCAGAGCCTCTCCTGCAGTCAGCATGGGCCCTCAGTGAAACCGCGACACTGCCCAACTTCTCCCTCTGTCCAAGCCTGTTTCTTTCCTTCCACAGGGGTTGGTCCCAAGCACACCCCCTGATAAACTTCCTGCCCCCTTAGCTTTATCTCAGAATCAGCTTTCAGGGGAAAACAACCTGTGGCACTGAAGCGGTGAGCAGGTTCTGAATATTTTCAAGCCTTGATTAATTTTCCAGACAGAGCCAAATGGTTTGGATGGGATGTTAAAAGAGAAAATTCAGTTATGAAACACCAAGGTTTTCATCCTAAACAAATGAAAGAATGGAATCACTATTAACTGACATGAGAAGGACCACAGGGAAAGGTAGGGTTATTTATCTATCTATCTATCTATTTATTTATTTGCTAGAGGCAGGACATGGGGATGAGGGAGGAAGGCACGGAATACATTAGAAATAAAAACAAAATCTTAATATTCATTCAGGTAAAAGGTCAACTTCAATTTCCAGGAGCACATTTTTAGCTTTGAATACTTCTATCATTATATAGCTATAGATAGTATCTGTTGTATTTGATATTTAATTTGAGGAACATTAAACCCAGAAAATGTGAACACAGATGTCCAACCATTGTCCAATGGTTGTTAATTCATAGACAAGATCGGGCACGTTCAGGGTGGTATGGCCGTAGACTGGTTGTTAATTCATGGAGACATAGAGAGTCTAAGGGGTCTTACAGGGTATAAAGCTAGCCACTGGCATATCCATCAGAAATGTATCAAGCAACGTTTTTTCTACAAGGCCTTTATAATCCATAGTACAGTAATAGGTTCCCATGAGAAGCTGAAAGAATCATACAAACTACATCTATCACACACCCAGAGGATGATAATTCCAAGGCAACATTGAAGTGATCCCAATGACACAGCACCATCTTGTGCAGATACAGTTCTGAGAAAATTCACAATAAAGAGAAAGTTCACTGTAGAGAACTATAGTTAAGGAGATGAATCTTGAGCTGGGGCTCAGCAGAAGTTTGGAGCAAGTGGAAAGGCTGGGAAAGGTGTTGCTAGAGGAAGGGGGAGGTGAGAGAAGGCCCAGAGGTGAGGAGGGATAGGTCGCATACAGCAACAGCTTCAATGAGTCTACCTCCCAAGAAAAATGCATCAGTTAAGTGAGGCAAGTCAGCTGATTTTTCACACCAAGCAAGGAGTTTGGATTTCACCTTTTGGATTACCAAGGGAACAGATGAAGTCTTCTCAAAACCTTTAAGATGCCAGTGCACACTGTGAATTTCCAAAATGGAATCATGCAATATTTCCCAAACTTATTTGACATTGGAAACTTTTTTTCCATGACATCACCTGGTAATATCTTCGGAAAGAGTTGTTCTGTAGACACATTTAGGTAGAGGACACTCAGCCTTGGAGTGTAATGGGAGAACTAGTGGCTCAAAGGGTACCAAAAATAACCAAGATTTTTTTAAAGGGTGTGAACACCCAAGGGTTTGGAGTGATATGCAAAAAACATTAGTTTATTCTCCTCCCACAATTAATCCTTACCATTTACAGCACATTATGGGGCACTCAGACAGCGACTCATGGTTTTCTGGAACCTGCTTCTCTTTCTTTAATGATTGATAGCTGTCACATTTGCCATCATATGACTTATATCCTTGCAAAATGTCTCCCTGGCTGGGTGTCGTACTGCACTTATTTCAAGCAGTAGGTTGTACTGCCTTGTTCAGCAGGCAGTAGACACTGTCCCTGGCTGTTGTCAGATGCCAGGTGGCACCTGTCAGACAAGCAGGAAGGAACTAGTCTTGCTCCATAACATCAGTCTCAAGCCAGGAAAGCTGTCTGTAGCCCCAGGCTCTTTCTTTCTGTCCACACTCTTGCCAGGACTTTCTATGTCTTTGCTCTTTTCATTTGAGTCCTCATTCACTTACTCTGGTGCCTCCCTCACTAAGCCACTTGGTAATTGAACTTGACTTTTATCTTCCCTTCATTCTACTTCAAAAATATCTGAAATAGCCTGCATGTTTGTTTTTTCAATGGGGCATTTAGCAACTTTTTAGCTTTGGTTTAACAATAGTTCCCAACCAAGGGTGGTACCAAGTCTCCCCAGCCCTCTACTATGTGGCATTTGGAAATGTTTGGAGGCATTTTGTGTGGGGGTGGGCGAGGTTGTCACTGTGCACTGGCAGGCAGCTGGGGGTGGCACTATTGCTGTGTGTGGGCAGGGACTGGGATTTTAGGTACCCTGCTGTGTATGGGATAACCCTGCCTAATGAAGAGCTGCTGCACTCAAAATGCCAGTAACGCCCCCAAGGAGCACACAGTAGTATGCTTCACTTGAGTGCCACTCTGCTAATTTTCAGTGTGTAAAGTACCACCTGTGCCATTATTAGCTTAATATTTTTCTCTGAATTAAGTCACCTTTTAAAAAGTTTCCTTTACTCCAAGCAACAGTATACTTGAAATAATGGGTCAGTGTTGTTATTTAAATATTCTACAGAACACACAAAAGTAAATACCTAACTGCTAATACAAAATATTCTTCTTTAGTGATACATACATGAAGTTTGGGAACACTGGGCCCTTCTTATGGCCACATACCCTGTTGAATATTTTTTTCCTAATACATTTTTTTCCCTTTTTATTGAAACATAGTTGATTGTGTATATCTGTGGGGTACAGAGTTGAATATCAATACCTGTGAGCAATATGTGATGCTCAAATCAGGATAATTAGTATATTCAACATTATACCATGTAATCATCTTTCATGGCCTTTTACCAATTCCTCCATTACCTCCTTCCCCCTCCCCTTCCCCACCTCTGGTAACCTCAGTTCTGTTCTCTCCTTTTCAAAGTTCAACATATTATTGTGATTGTTGTATCTTTCTATTTATTTATTTTTTTTAGCTCCCACTTATGAGTGAGGACTTGTGGTATTTCTCTTTCTCTGCCTGGCTTATTTCACTTAATGTAATTTTCTGTAAGTTCATCCATGTTGCTGCAAATGGCAGGATTTCATTCTTTTTTATGGAACAGTAGTACTCCATTGCGTATATATGCCACATTTTCCTTATCCAGTCGTCCGACAATAGACATTTAGGTTGGTTCCATCTCTTGGCTATAATAAAGAGAGCTGTAATAAACATGGGGGTATTGGTTTCCCTTCAACATAATGCTTTCCATTCCTCTGGGTATATATCCTGCAGTGGGATTGCTGGATCATATGGCAGTTCTATCTGTAGTTGTTTGAGGAACCTCCATACTGTTTTCCATAATGGCTGCACCAGTTCACAGTCCCACCAACAGTGTGGGAAGGTTCTCCTTTATGCACATCCTTGCCAGCATTTGTTACTCTCTGTCTTTTTGATAATAGCCAGTCTAACTGGGGTGAGCTCATACCTCAATGGGGTTTCGATTTGCATTTCCTTGATGCTGAGTGATGTTAAGCATTTTCATGTGTCTCTTAACCATTTGTAGATCTTCCTTTGAGAAATGCCTATTCAGCTCCTTTGCCCATTTTTTAACCTGGTTATTTGTTTTTTTACTGTTAAGTTGTTTGAGTTCTTGAATATTCTGGATGTCAATCCCTCGTTGGATGCAGAGTTTGCAAATATTTTCTCCCACTCCATAGGTTGTCCTTTTGCTCTATTAATTGTTTCTTTTGCTGTGCAGAAGCTTTTCGGTTTGATAAAATCCCATTTGTTTATTTCTCCTTTTGTTGCCTGTGCACTGTTGGGTTTTGATGGGAGCATTAGCCTTATGCACATTTTTCTCTTCTGAACCAGGAAGGTCTATGCAAGTGCACCAGATAGACACCTTAGCATGAGTCTCATAAGGGCAAAGTCCACGTATTTAATGCCTCATAAACATCATTTATATAAAGAAGAAGTCTATTCCCACGACAATGACAGCATCCTTGACCCAAACCCACTCTCTCTTTGCTAGTTCCAAAGTCAAAAATAATGTGAGGATCGCTTGGTATTTGCCTCCTTGAAATGTAGGCTCTGTGTGGGCAGGCTTGTGTCCTGTGTCCCCACCTTCCCTAATACAAAGTCTGGCACATGCTTCATGATGACAAAAGTCTCAGTGAATGAATAAAAGCATAAACAAATGAATATGTGCTTACCCCTCACTACTGGACAAATGATGGAGAACTATAAATGCCACTGTCGCACACGTTTCCTGGGCAGGTTAAGTAACTTCTCTATGCTTCAGTTTCGTTACTTCTGAAAAAGGAATAATAAGAGAACCAATCTCATAGCACTATTATAAGTGGTCAATAAGAATATGTAAAATGCTTAGAACACTGTCAGGCACAGAATACATGTGATAGAAATATTCAATTATCACTCAATGAATGAATGAGTGGTGCCTGGCTTGTTCTTAGGTTTTCAGTATTTGTTTAAAGACTGAATCATCAATGCTGGGCTATAATGTTCCTCCAGTCCACATCCTTGGTGCTCAGTTGTTCCCAGGACTAGCAAGAGAGGCTGAGAGGCTGAAGCAGACCATCCCAGGCTCCAGGGAGGAGGTCCTGCTACAGTTATCAGCACAGAAAGAGCTTTTCCAGAACAGATAACCTGAGGTGCCACCCACCCAGTTACCTACTGCACAGGAACAGTGCACTGGCATTTATTTAGGGCAATGCTAGAACATGGCCAATAACCTCAATCCTGCTCCATCTCAACTGATTGATTGTGCAGGAACAACACATTCACGTACAGTGAGTATAGAGAGGTGGGGAGGGGAGCCAAAGGGAAGGAGCCAGGTACGCGGAAGGGGATTCCAAGTCTGTTATGTCGTCTCATCCTCTGACAATCTTAGGAGTCAGGGTTTTAGCCTCCTTTCCTTTATTTTACTGGTCAGAAAACTGACGCTCAAAAAATTTAACTAATTCAACTAAGGCAATTTGGCTAAAATACATAGTGCCAAATTTGAACTCAGACCCACTTGAGGTGTTTTTTTTATAAAGTCCTGAAGTGCTGCTGGGAGCCTCAGAAGAGCTGTGTCAGCCGCACATCAAAATGCGCCTGGCCCACCAGCTGCATATTTGATGTGGGTACCTCTCTCCCATCATTATTACAAAGAATGATGAGCGACACTAATAAAATAAATGATTTTTAGTAGCTCCTGCCTGCCACCGGCCATCGAGTCACCTGAAACAGCAGAGCAAAGTGAGGTTGCAGCTACTGTCCTGTGGGATTTAGTAAATAGCCAAGATAATCCCATCCGAGACAGTTGGTGGGCAGGGCATGTCGTGGGTTTTTGAATAGAATATTTGTCTCATGGCTGAAGGAAAAGAGCTCCATTCATGACCTTTTGCAGGAGAAAGTGTAGGAAAAGCCAGATTCTCAGTGAGAAAGAGGCTTGTTCCCTTTCTCTGAGCAGGTGGATTCCACATCTCACCACTGGTAACAGTGAGTTTAGAAAAATGGTTTAAATTTTCTCTCTCCCACAGTTATGGAGACAGTAGTATGAAGTTTTCTTAGTATCTGAGTGATCTAGGGAGTATTCGGACTTTATTCAGCCAATCAAAATATGAAATATGAGCTCTTGCTTGACTTCTCTGAATAATCCTCACGCTTTCTCTCCCCACCCCAAGCCAAAACTAACTTTCAAAGTGAAATGTCATTAGCCTACTCTACTCTCTGAGGAATGATCTTCCTGCCCTTTATAGATGACTGTTACTGCGTCCTGCCTTCCAAACAACTAATCTTATTAAATCATCCACAGGATTTGTTAATTCCAGCAAAGATTATATGAGGTTGCTGTTGGTAAATCTGAAGTTTAACCTCCTGAAGGAAAATGTGAGGAATTCCCTTCCCAGCTCCACCATCTATGAAATAAACAAATCTCCAACCAGGATGGCCTCATGGAGCTTATAATCTAGTGAAAAGTTATAAGCTACAATAAGGACTAAAAAGGGAAAAAATCAGCAAGCTATGAGAGTGTAGACTCTAGTAACCATGATTCTACTCTCTATTTCTGTAAGCTCAACATTTTTTTTTTTTGGATCTCATGTATTAGTGAGAACACATGGTATTTATCTTTCTGTGCCTGACTGATTTTACTTACCATAATGTCTTCTAGGCTTATCCATGTTGCTGCAAATGACAGAACCTCATTCTTTTTCATGGCCGAGTAGTATTCCATTGGGCATATATACCACATTTTCTTCATCCATTCATCTGTTGATGGACACCTAGTTTGATTCCATATCTTGGCTATTGTGATAGCACTGCAGTAAACTTGGGGGTGCAGGCATATCTTTGGTATGCTAATTTCCTTTCCTTTGGATAAATACCCAGCAGTGGGACTACTGGATCATATAGTAGTTCTATTTTTAGTTTTTTGAGGAACCTCCATACTGTTTTCCATAATGGCTGTTCTAATTTACATTTCCACCAGCAGTGTATGTGAGTTCTCTTTTTACCACTTCATTCCTTTTTATAGCTGAATAATAATATTCCATTGTATGGTATACCACATTTTGTTTATCCACTCACAGTTGATGGACATTTGGGTGGTTTCTACTTTTTGACTACTATGACTAATGCTGCTTATAAACATTTGTGTTCAAGTTTTTGTGTGAACATGTATTTTCAATTCTCTTGGGTACATGCCTGAAAGCAAAATTGCTGAGTCACTGCTTTTTTCAAGCTTTCGGCAATATCTACTGCCTTCTCACTATGGAGTCATCTCACTTTTATTTACTACCCCCTCCACACACACACTTCTTATCCTTTATTATCCCAGTATTTATACTATAATTTTGGTTGGATTGATATTAATATGGCAATATAAATGATGAACTATGATTACTTTTCCTTATACAGCTTTTGGTTTTATGTGGAATAATTACTCATCTTTTTGTTTATTTTCTATGTATTTATCATTAATTTATACTTAAACTCCTCTCAAAAATGTTCATACACACATTAAGCATTCTGTCAATTTCATCATCTTAGATCCTTCTCAGAGTCTTCTGCCTTGCTCTAGTCTGGGCAAATTGCCCTCTAGACCTGCTGCATGAGATTTCACTTTAATGTCATGCTCAGGATTTCCTTCACTTCTATCTTGTGTTGGATCCCCTTTGTCCTGAATCCTAATGTCTTCCTCTTTGTCATTTCACTCTCTTACTTTGGTGGAGCAGCTCCTACAGTTGCATTCTGAGAAAGGTGCATAGGGGGTATGTTTTTTTGTCTGAAAAAGTCTTTATATTACCTGATAGCTTGGTTAGGTATAAAATTCCTTAAAATTCATTTTTCTGCAGAATTGTTTCTAGTTTCCAGGGTTTCTATTAAGAAGATTGATGCCATTCTGATTTTTTTTTTGTCAGAGTCTTATCAATTTTTCACTCTCTAAAAGCTTTACATTTTTTTCTTTGACTCCAATATTCTTACATTTCACAATGATATGTTTCTTTTTTTTTTTTTTTTTTTTTTAATTTTTTTTTAATTTTATTATGTTGATATACATTGTAGCTGATTATTGCTCCCCATCACCAAAACCTCCCTCCCTTCTCCCTCCCCCCTCCCCCCCAACAATGTCCTTTCTGTTTGCTTGTTGTATCAACTTCAAATAATTGTGGTTGTTATATCTTCTTCCCCCCCCCCCCCCCGGTTTGTGTGTGTGTGTGTGTATGTGTGTGTGTGAATTTATATATTAATTTTTAGCTCCCTCCAATAAGTGAGAACATGTGGTATTTCTCTTTCTGTGCCTGACTTGTTTCACTTAATATAATTCTCTCAAGGTCCATCCATGTTGTTGCAAATGGCAGTATTTCATTCGTTTTTATAGCTGAGTAGTATTCCATTGTGTAGATGTACCACATTTTCCGTATCCACTCATCTGATGATGGGCATTTGGGCTGGTTCCAACTCTTGGCTATTGTAAAGAGTGCTGCGATGAACATTGGGGAACAGGTATACCTTCGACTTGATGATTTCCATTCCTCTGGGTATATTCCCAACAGTGGGATGGCTGGGTCGTATGGTAGATCTATTTGCAATTGTTTAAGGAACCTCCATACCATTTTCCATAGAGGCTGCACCATTTTGCAGTCCCACCAACAATGTATGAGAGTTCCTTTTTCTCCGCAGCCTCGCCAGCATTTATCGTTCATAGTCTTTTGGATTTTAGCCATCCTAACTGGGGTTAGATGGTATCTCAGTGTGGTTTTGATTTGCATTTCCCGGATGCTGAGTGATGTTGAGCATTTTTTCATATGTCTGTTGGCCATTTGTATATCTTCCTTAGAGAAATGCCTACTTAGCTCTTTTGCCCATTTTTTAATTGGGTTGCTTGTTTTCTTCTTGTAAAGTTGTTTGAGTTCCTTATATATTCTGGATATTAATCCTTTGTCAGATGTATATTTTGCAAATATTTTCTCCCACTCTGTTGGTTGTCTTCTAACTCTTTTAATTGTTTCTTTTGCTGTGCAGAAGCTTTTTAGTTTGATATAATCCCATTTGTTTATTTTTCCTTTGGTTGCCCGTGCTTTTGGGGTCGTATTCATGAAGTCTGTGCCCAGTCCTATTTCCTGAAGTGTTTCTCCTATGTTTTCTTTAAGAAGTTTTATTGTCTCAGGGTGTATATTTAAATCCTTATTCCATTTTGAGTTGATTTTAGTATACGGTGAGAGGTATGGATCTAGTTTCATTCTCCTGCATATCGATATCCAGTTATCCCAGCACCACTTGCTGAAGAGGCAGTCCCTTCCCCAGTGAATAGGCTTGGTGCCTTTGTCAAAGATCAGATGGAAGTAAGTGTGTGGGTTGATTTCTGGATTCTCTATTCTATTCCATTGGTCAGTGTGTCTGTTTTTATGCCAGTACCATACTGTTTTGGTTATAATAGCTTTGTAGTATAGCTTAAAGTCAGGTAGTGTTATGCCTCCAGCTTTATTTTCTTTGCTGAGCATTGCTTTGGCTATTCGTGGTCTTTTATTCTTCCATATAAATGTCTGAATAGTTTTTTCCATTTCTGAGAAAAATGTCTTTGGAATTTTGATGGGGATTGCATTGAATTTGTATATCACTTTGGGTAGTATGGACATTTTCACTATGTTGATTCTTCCAATCCAAGAGCATGGGATATCTTTCCATCTTCTTGTATCCTCTCTAATTTCTCTCAGCAGTGGTTTGTAGTTCTCATTATAGAGATTTTTCACCTCCTTGGTTAACTCTATTCCTAAGTATTTTATTTTTTTGGTGGCTATTGTAAATGGGCAGGCTTTCTTGATTTCTCCTTCTGCATGTTCACTATTGGAGAAAAGAAATGCTACTGATTTTTGTGTGTTGATTTTGTATCCTGCTACTGTGCTGAAATCATTTATCAATTCCAACAGTTTTTTTGTAGAGGTTTTAGGCTGTTCGATATATAGGATCATGTCATCTGCAAACAGGGACAGTTTGACTTCATCTTTTCCAATCTGGATGCCCTTTATTTCCTTCTCTTCTCTGATTGCTCTGGCTAGTACTTCCAACACTATGTTGAATAGGAGTGGTGAGAGTGGGCATCCTTGTCTAGTGCCTGTTCTTAAAGGAAAAGCTTTCAGCTTTTCCCCATTCAGGATGATATTGGCAGTGGGTTTGGCATATATGGCTTTAATTATGTTGAGATACTTTCCCTCTATACCTAACTTATAGAGGGTCTTTGTCATGAATGAGTGCTGAACTTTATCAAATGCTTTTTCAGCATCTATAGAGATGATCATATGGTCCTTGTGTTTGAGTTTATTAATATGGTGTATCACATTTATTGATTTGCGTATGTTGAACCAACCTTGCGTCCCTGGGATGAATCCCACTTGATCGTGATGAATAATTTTTCGTATGTATTGCTGTATTCTGTTTGCTAGTATTTTAGTGAGGATTTTTGCATCTATATTCATCAAGGATATCGGCCTGTAGTTTTCTTTTTTGGTTAAATCTTTACCTGGTTTTGGTATCAGGATGATGTTTGCTTCATAGAATGAGTTTGGGAGATTTGTGTCCGTTTCAATCTTTTGGAATAGTTTGTAAAGAATCGGTGTCAATTCCTCTTTGAATGTTTGGTAAAATTCTGCTGTGAATCCATCTGGTCCTGGGCTTTTCTTTGTTGGGAGCCTTCTGATAACAGCTTCAATCTCCTTTATTGTTATTGGTCTGTTCAAATTTTCTACGTCTTCACGGTTCAGTTTTGGGAGCTTGTGTGTGTCCAGAAATTTATCCATTTCCTCCAGATTTTCAAATTTGTTGGCGTATAGTTGTTTATAGTAGTCTCGAATGATTCCTTGTATTTCAGATGAATCAGTTGTAATATCGCCTTTTTCATTTCTAATTTTTGTTATTTGAGTCTTCTCTCTTCTTTTTTTTGTTAGCCATGCTAATGGTTTGTCAATTTTATTTATCTTTTCAAAAAACCAACTTTTTGATTCGTTGATCTTTTGAATTGTTTTTTGGTTTTCAATTTCATTCAGTTCTGCTCTGATCTTAATGATTTCTTTCCGTCTGCTAACTTTAGGATTGGATTGTTCTTGTTTTTCTAGTTCTTTAAGGTGAAGTGTTAGGTTGTTCACTTGCCATCTTTCCATTCTTCTGAAGTGAGCATTTAATGCAATAAATTTTCCCCTCAATACTGCTTTTGCAGTATCCCACAGGTTTTGGTATGATGTATCATTGTTTTCATTAGTTTCAATAAACTTTTTGATTTCCTGCTTGATTTCTTCTTGGACCCATATGTCATTAAGTAGAATGCTGTTTAATTTCCATGTGTTTGTATAGTTTCCAGAGTTTTGTTTGTTATTAATTTCTAGTTTTAATCCATTGTGGTCTGAGAAGATACATGGGATAATTCCAATTTTTTTGAATTTATTGAGACTTGATTTGTGACCTAATATGTGATCTATCCTGGAGAATGATCCATGTGCTGATGAGAAGAATGAATATTCTGAGGTTGTTGGGTGGAATGTTCTGTAGATATCTGCCAATTCCAATTGGTCTAGAGTCTTGTTTAGATCTTGTGTTTCTCTACTGATTCTTTGCCTAGATGATCTGTCTAATATTGACAGTGGAGTGTTCAGGTCCCCTGCTATTATGGTATTAGTGTCTATTTCCTTCTTTAGGTCTAATAGAGTTTGTTTTATAAATCTGGCTGCTCCAACATTGGGTGCATACATATTTATGATTGTTATGTCTTTTTGATGGATCAGTCCTTTTATCATTAAGTAGTGTCCCTCATTGTCTCTTTTTATGGTTTTTAGTTTAAAGTTTATTTTGTCAGATATAAGAATAGCTACTCCAGCTCGTTTTTCTTTTCTGTTTGCATGGTAAATCTTTTTCCATCCTTTCACTCTTAGTCTATGTGAATCTTTATGGGTGAGGTGGGTCTCTTGTAGGCAGCATATAGTTGGGTCCTGCTTTTTGATCCAGTCAGCCAGTCTGTGTCTTTTAATTGGGGAATTTAAGCCTTTTACATTAAGAGTTGTTATTGAAAGGTGTTGATTTATTCCTAGCATTTTATTGGTTGTTTGGTTGTCTTAGGTGTCTTTTGTTCCTTGCTTTCTGATTTACCGTTTGTTTTCTGTGTTTGTTGGTTCCTTAGGTTGTAGATAGTGTTTTTGTTAGCTTGTTTTCTCTTCATGAATGCCATTTTTATTATACTAGCGGGTTTAGATTTTTCTTGGGTTTTTATGGCAGTGGTAGTTATTTTTCAGGAACCAAACCCAGTACTCCCTTGAGGATTTCTTGTAAGGGTGGTCTTGTGGTAGTGAACTCCCGTAGTTTTTGTTTGTCTGAGAAATATACTATTTGCCCCTCATTTCGGAAGGATAGCCTTGCAGGGTAGAGTATTCTTGGCTGGCAATCTTTGTCTTTTAGTATTTTGAAAATATCATCCCATTCCTTTCTAGCTTTTTGGGTTTGTGATGAAAAGTCTGATGTTAACCTGATTGGGGCTCCCTTATAGGTGATTTGACGCTTCTCTCTTGCAGCTTTTAAGATTCTCTCTTTATCTCTGAGTTTTGCCAGTTTGACTATGACATGTCTTGGAGAAGGTCTTTTTGGGTTGAATACATTTGGAGATCGTTGAGCTTCCTGGATCTGAAGATCTGTGACTTTTCCTATACCTGGGAAGTTTTCCGTCACTATTTTGTTGAATATGTTTTCAATGGAATCTCCATTTTCCTCCCCTTCTGGAATACCCATTACTCGGATATTTGATCGCTTATGGTTGTCTGATATCTCTCTCAGATTTTCTTCAATGTCCTTGATTCTTTTTTCTTTCTTTTTGTCTGCTTGTGTTATTTCAAACAGCCCATCTTCAAGTTCAGAGGTTCTCTCTTCAACTTCGACAAGCCTGCTGGTTAAACTCTCCGTTGTGTTTTTTATTTCGTTGAATAACTTCTTCAGTTCAGCAAGTTCTGCTACATTTTTTTTCAGGACATTGATTTCCTTGTACATTTCCTCTTTCAGATCCTGTATATTTTTCCTCATTTCATCATGATGTCTAGCTGAGTTTTCTTGTATCTCATTCAGTTTCCTTAGAATTATCACTCGAAATTCCTTGTCAGTCATTTCAAGGGCTTCTTGTTCTATAGGATCTAGAGTTTGAGATTTATTAACTTTTGGTGGTGTACTTTCTTGATTTTTTGTATTTCTGGTATCTTTTTTTTGGTGTTTATTCATTGTGGCCGGGGGTTTCACAGTTCACCGGTTTAAGACTAATGACTAACTAGGATGTTGCTGTGGTTGCCAATTTCGTATGGCTCCCTCCGTGACTGCTCAGTTGGCCTCTAGTGCCTTGTGTGTGTGGTTGCCTTGGGTCTTGGGCTTCTCCGGGGAGCCACCTTTCTGGTCAGCTTGGACTCTGCTGGGCTGGTGGATCACGTACCACAGGGTGTGTGATCTCTGTTGAGCTTTCACTTCCCGTGCAGGACTTCTCCCTGTTCCGTGTGCTCTGGCCCAGGCTGTTAGATCGTGCAGTGGCGACCCCACCGGGTGTGTGGTTTCTGTTGAGTCTCCGCCTCCCTGGCTGCGCATCTCCCCACTCTGTGCGCACTGTGCTGGGCTGGGGCGTGTCTTCTGCACCCCTCGTCTATCAGCTGGGCCTTCAAGACCCTGCTCGGCACCGCCTCGCCCAGGAAGTCTACCAGGTTTCTGCTGGGCACAGACGACCGGTCTCTCTGGGTGCCTTTGTAGCACTATGTAGATCTGTCTCGGGTCTTGTTCACCTTTGTATCCCCCCCAGTATAAACCGAGTCTAGCGCCCACCTGCAGCCTGGTCTCCGGCCGGTTCAAGCGGACCTGGGAGCTCTCCTACCACACTATTCCCAAACAGAAATTCGTTAGGCTTTTTTCCAAACTGGTGGCTGCAGAGATGGTGTCTGCCTCCCAGTAACAGGGAGTTTACCTGGGGCCGGAGTCCAGGGTATGGTGGAGTGACGGGTACTACCTTGCCCTCCCGACACCGGCCCGGGACACCCCTGCCACCAGCCCCGCCAGAGAACCGCGGAGGGAGTTGGAGCCGAGGCCGGTCCGCAGGCTCCGGAAAGCCCGGCGCCAGGCCAAGCAAGTGGGAGGGCTCAGTGATGGCCGAGCAGGGCGGAGCTGCCCGCACCTGGAGGGCTCAGTGATGGCCGAGCAGGGCGGAGCTGCCCGCACCTGGGAAAATGGAGGCAGCACCGGCGGTGAGTGGCCTGGTGGTGCAGGTGGGAGCCGCGTGGGCATGCACCCTCCGAACAGAGCTATGCCAGGGATCACTCACAGTGCTGTGCCAGGTCGGGTGCTCGCTCTCTGTCTCTGGTTTGCCGCCTTTCCCAGTTCTCGGCCGCTGCCGCCTCGGGCTGTTCAGTCGCGGCGCGGCTCGGGCGCTCCCAGGAATCTTCTTTAATGCCGGCCTGAAACCTCGAATCCTGAATAGGGCAGCTGGCCGCCTTCAGCGCGGTCCCGGCCTCCGGGATCCTGGCTGCATCCACAGCAGCCCTGGCGCCGTGTTCCCTGTTTCGAGACTCGCTTTTGCAGCTAAGAAACAGTTCTTTTCCTGCTCCACACTTCAAAGCTGTTGCCTGTAAATGAGGCAGCCTCTCCTGCCGGGGGGGCAAAGTGGCGGTCACCCCCCCCCCCCGACCGGTCAGCAGCAGCAGTCCTCCCTTAAGAGATGGCGAGAGGAAGGTCCATAAGTTTCCGGGCTGCCTGAGGCCCAGTGGCCACCTTTTTCACCTCAGCTACTCCGTGCCAGCCACCGCAGCCGCCGCCATCTTGAAAACCTCCACAATGATATGTTTCGACTAATATATTTTATTTATTTTGCTGGACACTGGATGAAACCTTTTTATCTGACCATGACCTTCAGTTCTAAAAAATTTTCTTGAATTATTTCTTTGGTGATTTTATTTCTTCCATTTTCTTTTTTTTTTTTCTCTTTCTATGACTCATATTGTTTGGGTATTGGTCTTCTTGGCTTGGTTTTTAAATTTTCTTACCCTTTTCTTCTATTTTTCTTTCATTTTGTTGCCCTTTGGGAGATTTAATCAAATTTTTTCCAACATTTTTATTGCATTTTTCTCTTTTTTTTCTGAGAGGATCACATTGAATGCATTTTTAGTTTTAAATATTTTTTATATCTAAGACTTTTTTGTTTTGTGAATGCTCCATTTATGAATAGCATCCTATTGCTTCATGTTTGTAATATATTCTCTTAGCTCTCTGATAGTCTTAATAGTCTTATCTAATTTCCATTTTCTCTAAATTACTTTAATCTTTTTGTTTTTAATCTCTATCTTTTATGTTAGAGATTTTCTTCAAATGTCTGGTGATCCTTGGCTGTTTGGGGCACTAAGAAGCTTAATGGGACTCTGTATTATGGGTGGGGCTTGAAGACCATAAGATTACTTGTAGGGTGATCAGGCTGGCTGTTTTACTGGGTAACCCTAATATCAGTATCTTCTTTTGTTTTGGCTTGTCAATTGTTCTCAGAGAAGAGTCTTCTAATATCCTGCACAGATTCCTGGGAAGCAAGTGACTGGAGAGAGCCACAAGCTATAGAGGAGGGTCTCAATATCTAGTATTTAATCCTCCTGTTTTCAAAATAATTAGTGTCCTCAGCTGTGCCATGCATCCCACACCTCAAAGAACTTCTTTTTTTACTCTCTCCAAAGTATAACACCCTACTTTCTGCTGAGGTAAAGGAGAATTAGTCACCTGGTCACATAAAGTAATGAAAAGGATTTGGGGGAGGATGTCTATTTGCCTCTTAAACTTTTGTCTTTCCCTTTACTCCCAATTATAAAACAAACAAACAAAAAACCTTTTTGTCAGTTAGTGGGGATCCAGAGAAATTACAGAAAATGTGTATGTTTAATCTTCTATTTTTAAAGTGTGTTTGATTCTTCCTTCACATATATTTTACTGAGAAAATGTTCCAGTATTAATTTGCTCTTTTCGTGATTAATTTTTTAAAGTAAGGAAGGTAAGGAAGCTACAGGAGTAATTTTGGAGGCATATTAGAGCATTTCTCACTGACAAAATACTTTTGAACTAATTCTTGCAGGGATATGGCTCAAGTGAAATTGTAGTGACCTTAATATTTCACAAAGATAAAATCATCTATTTCATATTTTAGGGAATGAGGTAAATTTCAAAGGAAAAGGAAAGAATGTAAAGGGAATGAGGTTAATTGTGGATTTTACAGTGTAAGAACACTGAGAAATAAAGCCCTGGGCCAAGATGAACTAGGAATGATGTTTCACCAGTGTAGTCAGAGGAAGTATGCCGTGACACAGAATCCAAATTATTTTTGAGGGGGAGTCAAGAGACAGAATTTATTGTTCTAATCACTGAGCCATGATGTTGGGAAATTAGAAGAAAGAATTTGTGGGTCGGCCCTGTGGCTCACTGAGGAGAGTGCGGTGCTGATAGTGCCAAGGCTGCGAGTTCTGATTGTATATAAGGATGGCCGGTGCGCTCACTGGCTGAGTGTGGTGCAGATGACACCGAGCCAAGGGTTGCGATCCCCTTACCAGCCAAATAAATAGATAGATAGATAGATAGATAACAAATAAATAAATAAATAAAAATTTTTTTTAAAAGAAGAGGAAATTTGTAATAGCTCAGAATCAAGATTGAGAACAACAAAAGAGGGCTAGATAATTTCCCTTTTATAACACGCTGTGTGCATGTTTGTGTTTATGGGAAAGATTTAAAAGATTAGTAATATCTACTATTGTTAAAATTATCAAGATATAGGCACTTTCTTATACTGTTGGAGACTATATATTAGTATAGCCTTTATTAAAGAGTAATTGGTAATTACATGTTAGAGTTATAAATGTGTATTTACTTTGACTCAACAATTCAACTCCACTGAATAATTCTGTAAGACCGAAAAATTAGTGTCCAAGGATGTTCACTGCATCATTGTTTACAATAGGGAAAACTGGAAACAACCATAATGTGCATTATAGAGGATTATTTAAATTTATGATGCTGCATGCAGACCCAAATATAACTAATCTCTTGCGGTCTGTCCTTCATAAGGAGATCCATTGGAAAGAAACTAATTTAGTGTCATTCAAAGAACATTGAAGGAGGTCAAATTCATAACCAATAGCTTCATTTAATAATTTATTCTTGTTTTACAGACTTATTGTTGAATACTTGGAGCACCATATGTCAGGCAAAAGACAAAAAGTCAATATATATTGACACAGAACGATATCTAAAATATATTGTTCAATTTTTTTAAAGTGTTATGTAAGTGTTAAAAATAGAATATGTAGCATGACTTCATTTATGTTTTTAAAAATATAAAGGCTTCCAGCTTTAAGTAATGGCAGAGTAGTTTGTACCAGACTAAACCTTCCGCTGATAATAATGATAAACTCTGCTTAATATATATAAATTCTTCAAGGCCCTAGAAAATGACCAAAAGTAGACACCAACTGGAAGAGATATAATCTGCACTTAGCTGGCTTTTCCCCCATAGACATTCACCAATCTGCAGAACATGACTTGTTCAATTTAAGAGTTAGAGGCTAGAGTACAAGGCTGCCAGAGCAACTGGAAACTGAAGGAGGGGAATCCCAGAAGGTTAGGAATAATAAAGAGGGGAGGTCCCAGATTTATGTACATCTTCTCAAAACCTTGGCTGACTTTTTACTGCAAATATATAGGGCAAAACTCCAAAGAGCATCACAAAAAACAACAGCTGGAAGGCTAAAACTGCTGAGCAGAGATTTTAGCAGCTGCTGGGTGCTAGGGAGAGAGAGTTTAAAGTTAAAAATTTCACCAAATTAGAGGGGCTTGATAAACATTTATTGCATTCCATTGATATGCAGGAGTGTCATGCCCTATATATATAACCACATCCCAGGACTGTGAGCTATGTCTTAGGACTAAGGGCAAAATAAAATATAGCTAGCTTAACAAAGACTAGATAGAAGCCTGCTTAGAATTGAAGTTATCCACAAGAAATTTAGCTGCCTGCTAGAACAAAATCAAGTATTCATCAGAGGAAGATAATAGAATTATATTTACTAGTGCAAAGGCAAAACAAAACACAACTTTTTTTTATAGTCTTTTACTCAGCAACAATCATCACACGCAGATGGCCGACTTCTGTGTCTAAATGTGTGGGGATTTCTCCCCAGGGTTTCCTCCAATTTAACTCTGACTTTATCTACCTAGAGATAGCATCAGATCCCACAGGTTGGGAGTTCAGTCCCCAAGACTGCCCCTGACTTCAGATGCCATTTGCAAGCCCAGGCCTCTGGAACTTCTGATCAACCAGCCCCCTCCTTGGGTTCAATTAGTTTGCTAGAGCAGCTCACAGAACTCAAAGAAATATGTACTTATGTTTACTGGTTTATTACAAAGGATATTTTAAAGGATACACAGAAACAACCAGATGAAGAAATACATAGGACAAAGTCTGAAGGAGTCCCAAGAGCAGGAGCTACCATTCCCATGGAATTATGGTGCACCACCCTCCCAGCATGTGGATGAGTTCAGCTGTTCAGAAGCTCTCTGAACCCTGTGCTCTTGGATTTTTATGGAAGTTTCATTAACTAGGCATGACTGAAGCAGGCACAACCATGTAGAAGTGTGACTGGACAAAAAAGGTATGATCTAACACTAACTGCCTGGGTGGGGAAACCCAGCAAGGCCTGTTAGTTCAGATTCTTCTTGGCCTTTCTGTGCAGCATTCCTTCCTCCCAGGCATGGAGCAGGGCCCCTCATGAAATGGGTGTCTTATGACCTATAATCAGCTAAGGTAAGTCAGAGAATTTCCTGCTTCAAGGAGAAAAAGGACCAGGTGAAAGGAGGGCAGGAGAAGGTCAGAGAGTAGCATGAGCCAGGAACTGTAGACAAAAACCAATATATGTTTTCACAGTATCACAACCAGACATGCAAAAAAATGTGATCATAATAAAGAGGGAAGGACCCCCAGAAAATAAAAGAATACCCACAAACAAAGCAGATGTTATAATTAGCATATAAGGACTTTAAAACTACTATTGTAAATATACTATGGAATTTACAGGAAAAGATGTATATAATGTTTGAAGACATGGGGATCTCAGGAAAGACATGAAAATGCCAAAAAAGAACCAAATGGAAATCTCAGAACTGAAAATACAATCAACATAAAAATATAATATATGAAATTTTAAAAAAACCTGAAAATGTTGGATGGGATTATCATCAGTTTGGAAATGACAGAAGAAAAGATGAGGGAACTTGAAGAAAGTCAACAAAAATCACTAAACTGAAGAGAGAAAAATATTTGAAATGAAATGAACAAAGCCTCAGTTAGCTGTAGGAAAATATCAAACAATCTAACACATGTTATGAAGAAGGAGAGCAGAGAATTAAAGGTGCAAAAAATATTTAAGGAGACTTGGCTGAAAATTTTCCAAATTTGAATAATGTTGTCAATTTATAAATCTGAGGAGCACAGTAAACCCCAAGCAGAAAAAATAGAAAGAAATTCATATCTAAGCACATCATTATCAAATGGCTAAAAAACAAAGAAAGAAAAAAATCTTTAAGGTAGCCAGATAAAAGACATATCATATACATGAGAATAAAGATAAGAGTAACTGAAAATTGTTCATTACAAATAACAGATAATGTGGAGGTAGGGACAGAACTTTCCAGGCCCTCTCCCCAGCAAAACAACAATTTACCTGGTAAAAATATTTTTAAAAAATCATTCCAAGCCTGGAAATTGTCTTAAAGGTAGAGTGCATACAATAAATATTTATTCAAGAAATACTTATTCAAAAAATTCTACTAAATTTTGGTAAGAGCAGTGAGAGTCTGTGGCACTTGAACCATGACCTGCACCATTTTCCCACCTCTTTTCAGCTCTGTGTTGTAGAAACTCTGCCCCAGGTGTGAGCAACCAAGAAAATGGGAAGGGACCTTCCTCTCCCTGGAGCTCCCAGTTTGGGGCTACAGTTTCTCCTTGGAGTGGCAGGCTGCTGGCATTTTTTGTCCTCTCCAGCCCCATGTTGCAGGAACTCTATTCCAGGAAGGCATGGCCAAGAAGACCAGGTCTCATGCCCCCCACTGGTAGAGTGGAAGCCCTGCCCCAAGTGCAGTAGGCCAAGAGTACTGGGGCTCCAATCACAGCCACCCCAGCTAGCTCACAGGGTGGGGTGGAGGTTCCACACTGAGAGACACAAGCCAAGAAGACCAAGGGCTATCACCCCCTCCTTGACACCCACCAATGGAGTGAGAATGTCACTCTGGGAAAAGCAGGTCCCAACCCCAAACTTCTGTGCAGTGGTACAGGGGTTTTTCCCAGGGAGAAAGGCAGGCCATATATTTTAGTCCACTTTGTGTTGCTATAACAGAAATACCCGAGACTGGGTAACTTGTAAAGAAGAGAGGTTTATTTGGCTTATGATTCTGGGACAGCTGCATCTGGCATGGGCCTCAGGCTGCTTCTACTCATGGCAGAAAAGTGGCAGGCAGCCAGAGGGTACAAACAGATCACATGGCGAGAGAGGAAGCAAGAGGTGCCAGGGTCCTATAAACAATAAGCTCTCGTGGGAACTAACAGAGCAAGAACTCACTCATTACTCCCCCTCCCCCAGGGAGAGTATTAATCCATTCATGAGGGATCCACCCCCATGACTCAATCAGTTTCCAACACTGCCACATTGGGGATCAAATTTCCACATGAGTTTTGGAGGGGACAACACATCCAAACTCCATCACCATAGGATGAAAAACTCCACATATTTGCCTGGGTAGACTGACTCTGTTTGGAACAAAGAGTGGAGAACACCCTGTCTAAAGGTACTGTGAAAACAATGGAGTTGACAGTGGATAGCAGTTAAGGGGAGGCTGGTGTAACTCTGACATAAGCAAAATGGCAGCCAAATATTTTCAGAGCAGATAAAAAGACAAGACCTAGCCCCTCCCCTGACTCACATTCCTGGCAAGCAATGGAGCCAGCCAATGCCTGGGGGCCCTGAGATGGGATGGGCCAGCCCTTCCCCTGCACATAACCAGATCTTGGAGTGTACTTATTAAGCACATGTGTTTCTTTAGGAGGTGTGACTTATCTGCTCATGTCTTTCACCAAATTCCTGCTTAGATTTTCTTAATTCATTTTTCAGAGTTCTTTTTGCAATAAAGATGTTAATATTTGTGTGTTAAAAAAAAAAAAAAGGTAGAGAGAATAATGGGTACTGGAGGCCGGAAAGGGTGAAGATGTGGGGAGGGTGAAGGGTGAATGGGGACAAAACTATGCTATCTACCTTAAATGAATCATTGTGCACTGTATAAAGATATTAAAACAACACACTGTACCCCACAAAAATAAATGTAAATAAAATAGGGGGAATAAAAAGACAAGAACAACAACATGCTGTCTATAAAAGATGCACTAGAAATACAAAGATGTAGACAAGTCAGAAAATCGGTTATTTTATTTTATTTTACTTTTCAGGATAGATGGCTTAGTTTTTTATTTCAGAGATAATTCAATCTGAAAGAGAGTTTGAATAACAGATAAATGCTTCAGGATTATTCTCCAAATTTATAAGTATTTTTTGGCCTTTCATCTGAAGATTATTTTTTGAACTTTACAAGAGAATGATCGTTTTGCTTTACTAAGGAAGACCACTTTTTGATGAGTCAAGAGATCATATGTACCAGCATCAAAATGATAGATACATTTTAAAAAAGAAATGCCTATTTTTTCCTTGGCAGACTTCTCTAGTTATCAAGGTTAGTGTGCACTTTTAGGTGTCCTGATCAGATGCACAATTACCTAGTTACCAATTAACACAAGAGATCCTGTTGAACCACAGGAATCCCTAATCAGCTGATCTGAAGAAAAACAATGCAACACATACCCATGCATGGGGGAATTCTATGAAATATGAAGAATTCCTGTCCACACTTTGTTATCCTTAAATTCTTCCCAGCTATGTATCTTAATTTAATACACAGTGTAAAGTAGAAATAGACCCAGAGGTTATTAGATCAGGAAAACTGTATAGTAAGTACACCCTATTCATTTCCGTGAACTTATTGCTTTCAGGGTTAGAAAATAATGTAACTCTATACCACAGTGGGATTTGTTGTGAGTCAGTTAGTTTAAGGATAGATTACAAAGTAAGGACTTTCATAACTGATACAATTAAATTCCTGAGCATTTAGCAAGAACAATTAAGATTTTATTTGCACAATTATTCTTGTAAAAAACAACTGGGCTCACTTTCTATTCACATCTGTTTGTGGGTTTTTTTTACATGTTTATTGTTTATTTACTTATTTTTATTGAAACATAATTGATTTTACATATCTGTGGGATACACCATTGGATATCAATACCTGTGTGCAATATGTGATGCTCAAATCAAGATAATTAGTATATTCAATCTTACCCACTATAATCATTTTTTGTGACACTTTACCAGTTTCTCACTAAACCTTTTTCCCCCTTTCCCACCTCAGAAAATCAGACATTTTAATGGGATGTATCTGTGCACCTGTCTTTGAATATTTTTGCTTGGCACATAGTACATCCAGAATTATTGGTTTTGAAAATTTAACATGAAGACTTAAGTACTTATTTAGCAAGGGGTTTTTCTATTAATGGTTCCCTGTCATCCTCTCCCTGGTCTCCTACAATTTCTATTAGGCAGATTTTTTTTTTCTCTCCTGATTCTTCTGTATTTTTTATCTTTTTTCTCATAATTTCTTTCTCTGGTTTTCTGCTCTATGCTCAGGGAAAACACCTTGATTTGATCTTCCAAATTGCTAGTTCTCTTTTCAATTGTATCTGTTCTGCACTTCATCCTGTTGTGAGGCTGCTGCATGGGAAAGGAACCAGAATACCTAATTGCAAATTTAAAAGGGGGTCTTTGTTGGCCGGCCAGTGACTGTCCCTACAAGAAAGTCTCTGAAGAGAGCAGCCCTGACTTGAAGTTTAGAGGGTTTTTTAAAAGGCACATTTTTACATTAGTCACACAGTTAAAATTATCAAATAGTCACACACTTAGAGTTATCATATAGTCACACACTTGTAGTTATCAAATAGTCACTCATACCCTTCTGGTGTGAGGAGGAGGTTTGGGGAGGCCTAGCGCAAGCTGATGACAGAAGCTGAAACAAGCCAGTTAATCACTCAGGGACGGCTTGGGTGGGGAACATCAAACAAAATTCAAACTTCTCTAAGTGCAGGCTAATATTTAGCTTTTAACTTCTATCAAGGGGACTAAAGAGCTGAGGGGGATTTTCAAACAACATTTTTAAAGCAATTCAATCTACCTTGTCACACAGCAAGCAGTTTCACAGAAGCAAATTGCATATGTTATGAAAGTGGGGGTCACCCTATCTCAATCCCTGATGTTGAGTTTTATAATTGGTTAAATCATACTTTTCATTTTTAAAGATTTCTCTCTTTTTCTCCGATTGCTGCTTTTTTTTTTTTTTTTCCTACAGATCTTGTTTTATGGATGTTATATGGATTTTATTTTTATTTTCTGTATTCTCTTTGGCTGCCTGAATTTGCTCAGTTTTCTACTTGTTCAGCTTTCAGAATCTGAGTTTGGCTCAAAGGTGTGATGATTCTAGGTTCATTTTTAAAAATGAGCTGATCTGCCTTGGTGACTGGTATCCTTTCCTGAGCAATTGTTTCAGTTCCCCACCAACATCTGTGGCCAGGTCTGCCCCCAAAACATGGTGACAAACTATAGCAAATGTGTTGTATTCCAAGGCTCATGGGCAAGGGCAGGTAGGTCAAGCAGGTTGGCCTCAAATAAAAAAGGAGGGAAAGTTACCCCTTTAGAGCACCTTGGGGGATTTCATATCTGTAGCAAGTTGCCTTTCCGTAATTACCAGCTCAATAATAACTGAGGCCATTCCCTGATTTTCTCTCTGGCTCCAATCCTTACTCTAAGAGTCCCCCATGACTGGGGTTTTACCTTACTCAGACAGCCTGGGGGCAAACACCATAAGGACCTGCTCAATGTGCAACTTGGGGGGCCCTGGCCTGGCAGTGCCTCAACTTCCCAGTCGGGCATCCCATAATACACTTCTATCCCCTCTTGCTGACCTTGAGCTTATTTTTCTCTTGAGAAAATCAGCATATTCAGATTTAACAGTGCTACTGAACACCTACTGTATGCCAGGAGCTCTGCAAGGCAGAGAGGATAGAGTGATGGGTACATGGTGATGACTCTCCTGATGAAGCCTGAGGGCTGGAGAATGGTTTCTCCAGAAGCCCTGTCTTCAGTGTGTTGGACTGTGTGTTTCCCAGCTCTCTGATGTTCCTGTCAGCCTGCTACCACCTAGAAATCCCTCAGCTTCCACTCCACTGGCATTTTCTAGGTAATGCCTAGGACTTAGTCTTATTTTATGTATCCCATTTCACTGGGATTTGGGAGAGAGAAGAAGTAGCCACATTGGCTCAGTGCACCATCTTGAACTAACTACCTTTTGTTCCCCTTCTTTAATCAGAAGAGGGAGAGCTAGTGGAGTTCAGAAATACTCTGTGACTCTATGAGCAAGACAGGTCATTTCCAGACCCCAAAGGAAGACTTTGAAAACAATTATTCTTACACTGGGATTGGCTCTGGAAGTGGAATCTCTTTGGCGACTGGGGAAGAAATTGCAGAGTTCTAGTCATATTCTAACATCAGGGAGCAATCCCAGGGGTGGGACAACACAGCTCACCATGGTGCTTTTTCATTTTGCTTCTTCGAAAATCCTTCATGATCACCTTAACAATGTGACTTTAAAACATATGGCTGGGAAGGTGCCACTTTTGGAGCATAAGAGTGAAAGAGCATCTGGTCCCCTCACTGTCCCACATACATCCCAACCCCCACTACCCAAGCTATGCTTCTAAAGACGAAGCTTTTGCTTACTATATAAATTTCGCTCCACTGCCTGATGTCTGGAGACCAGTTAGACAGGTGGAGTCTTCTGGTCTCTTTTGGAACCCGAAAGATCTTATGCCTTTCAGTTACACCCATAGCGTTGACGGAAAACCCTATTTCAGAATCGGTACTTATTCTAGTTGACCTTTGTTGATAAGTCTCTCCTCTCCAACAACAAAAAAAGATTTGTTTTTGTTAGAACCAAACTGAGTGAAAGGCTGCCTTCTCAGAAATAAGGACAAACACCTCAGCAGGAGACTTGTTTAGCTACCCTTAGGCAAACACCAAATTGAGTATTTAGCAATTTCTTTTTGGAAGCTCAGGGAGGGGGAGTGGTCCAAGGAAGCCAAACCCCAGTTCCAAGAAAGCGTAGACACTATTTGTACTTTTCTTTAGATGGTTATCATGTTTAATCAAGTAGCTGCACAGTCAGCCTCTGATACCTCTGTGACCACATCGAGGTGACAAAGTCAACCAAACCTTCCTTGGCCTGTCTGCCCCAAAGCAACAGAAATCTTGTCTTCTGATGATGATTTAGTGAAACCGAAGTCAACCTGGCAAAGAGGAAGTTTTAAAAAAAGGGTTTACACAGCACTTATTTTGGCTGTAGCAGGATTTCTGTGGCTGGTCTCTTTTAACACAAAAAAGATTGTGGCTAATAGATATGTCAGAGCTTTTTAGAGACATGTCCTGTTCTATGTGTGTTCTGCAGCTCTCAAAAAAAAAAAAAAGAAGGAAATCAGTCTTTTGTGGTTTCTAAGAAAAGGACTTTTCTTCTTTTTGTTTGTCTCACATCTAAACCCTAGAATCATCTGGGAAGAGGGAGGAAATGAAGGTTTTCAAAAGAATTGGCTCCCTTGTCCTACATATGCAACAGCAGCATGTGCAGAAGAAAAGGTTCTGTTGGTCTTACAGGGTCACAATTTGGACTTTTGATTTAAGTAGAGAAGCCTGTGTTGGAGCCAATATCTATTACATAAAGTTGCCCCTGAGACTAATCTTCAGAAACTGGGAAAATAGAACTGCATGCTCTGATAAAATGGCTCCCTTGGAGATTATCCTAGGAAGATATGAAAGCATTGTACCCTACACCAAAGATGTCAGTAATTTAAAAATATATACATATATAACACATGTATACGTGTACGTATACATACACAGACACACTCAAACACACATACTATACCTAAATTTGCATACAGAGGTTTATATATGAAGGTTGTAAATAGAGGTTTGGCTTTCAGATACATCATGAATATAATGTCTATTTATACCTCTTTCCTCTTGGCTGGGCAGCTTGTTTTTCTTCTTTATCATCTTTAAAATAAATTTGGCCCCTTTCTGAGCTAAAGTTTTTGAACTTTTCATTACCTACATACTGTAAACCAACTGATAAACGTCTGAAGACAGCTTTGTCTTGAAGGAAAGAAGAGGGATTGCCCAGAAAGATGGGGAGCAGATTTCCTGGGGCCTTTGGTTCACTGTTATCTCAATTTTGCGATTCCAGGTTTAGGAGACAAACACAATGTCCTACTGGCCTCTGCATTCTCTTGCTTCTCAGAGGTCCACTCAGTCTTTAGAATTAATATCTGCCAATCTCAGGGGACTGTATAATTAAGTAAAAACAGTGAGACCCAAAGTGGCAACAGGAAGAAACTTGGAATTAATATATCTTTGGGGCTAAAATATTCAGCTTAATTAAGTGTAATTTGATAACACTGGATATAATTCAATTAGGCCTACGGACAAAGACAGGGAAAAGGCTCTCCACCGTGAAGAAGGGATCCCTTTATGGTATATGCTGCAACTAAAATCATGAGGGCAAATTTGGAGACACTATGGAAACCTCTTAAGTCCAAGAGATTTCTTAGACTTGTCTTTTATTTCCACATACAGACTTGTTCAGTGATCTAAAAATGTCCACAAAATTTAATGTAAATTGCTACATGTGGCTTCCTACTGAAAAAAAAAACTTCAAACTCTACATTTTTGACATTTAAAATATGAGGTATGACTCTAAGCTAAATATAAAACTAAATATCCTTCTTTCTTCATTCAGTCAACGTTTTCTGAGAGCTGAATATGTACCAGATACTATGCTGGGCACTGAGGCTTCAAAGACACGTAACAGATAGTCCATCCCTGGCCTCAAGGAGCAAGGGCAGGTCAAACAAGTACTCCTATAAGGACAGTGGTGAGTATGTTCTAGAAGAGGAACCACCTAGGCCTCTCCATAGGGCTTCTCCAGCTATGGCAGCTAGCTTTCCCCAGGAGAGAATTCCAAGAGAGATCAACCAAGATGGAAGCTGCAGAGTCTTTTATAACTAGTCTCAGAAGTGACGTACCATCATGTATGCCAAATTCCATGGGTCACACAGATCAACCCTGGGAGGGGACCACAAAAGGTATGAATACCAGGAGTGGGGGCTCATTGGGGACTGTCTGGGAGACAGGCTACCACAGTTCTCTAGAGATAGGCAAAGGACATGGGTCGAAGAAGAAAGTATAGTACTGCGCTCTATTAATCAAGCCACCCACCAATAACCCCCATTGCAAGTTTTAATTAAAATGAATGAAAGCACAGAGTTCAGGTCCTGAGGTCTAAGCAGAACCTCCTGCTCCCTCCTGAATCTAAATCTTGGGATCTCGGTACCCTCCAGAAGGATGCATGGAGAAAAAGTGACAAAACGACAGAGAAAATCAAATGAATTCTCTCCCAAGGCACTTGCATGGGTGTGGAGAGTAAGACAGAGGGTTGAGTCCATATGCCCGCCCAGCTGCATAGAGTAGGAAGGAAAGAGAGCCATTCCTGAATACAGCATCTCTGACCGCTAATTACAAGGTTCTATCTCTGGTCAGACTCTGACCAATCAGAGTAGCAACTCCTCTTCCCTTAGGATGGGAGCAGGGAAGCTAGGAAGGGGCAAGGGGGAAGGAGCTGAAAATTCCTTCCTCCTGTACAGAAGGCGTGGTCGTCCTTGCTTTTTATATTAGGAAACTGAGATATGGAAATGTTAACTGAAGTTTAGTGAGGCCAGTTTCCAACTAGCCATGAATGAAAATCCCAGCTTTTAAATACAGCCATAGTGGTCACATCAGGTCAAAGACACCACGATTGCTGCTAAACTTGTGATGAACTTCAAATTTATCTTTTAGGCATTTCCTCCATGTCACAGGTTTGGGGCTATACATTAAATTAACTAAGATGCACATTCAGGAAATAGTAACATGGAAGGGAATTTGGAATCACTTATCTCTATCTGTTCTTTGCAGAAGTAAGAAAACTGGCATCCCTAGGGAAGGGGGGTTGGTCTTTTTCTACCCCGATCTGACGGGTTTTTTCTCTGTGGCACTGTGAAGGAGCTCGTGAGTGTATGCTCCCTCCGAGATTGATTGACATCTTCCTCTCACCCAGCTGTTAGAGGTGAGAGGGTAACAGAAAGAGCATGGGTCTTAGGTTAGTCCCGCCTCCAGATTTCTGCATAAGCTTGTGTGATCCGAGCATACTCTGCTCAGTTTCTTCTTCTGAAAAATGGGTGTAATAATACTTGCCAGCCTCTCAGGGTAGTTGTAAGGATGACAGGAGATACGAGCTATGGAAGATCTCTGTAGGATCTAAGGTGCTGGGCAGAGGGAAGGAACCAGCCTTTGAAAATCTAAATCTATAAGATGGACAGCTGCCACTCTGAGAGGGCCATGCCCCCAGCTTCTGTCATTTCACTGCCTTGAGAGCTGTTTATCAACTTTTTACCCTCGGACGTCTCACTCTCTCCTCCTAGTATGATTTTGCCTCACCTGACAGTGGTCCAGCTGAATTCTGGACCCGGGTCCAAGTATTGGGAGAGGTCAGTGACTCAGTTTTCTGTGAGGATGAGGTTGTCCCCTCCCCTAGACCACAAGAATGAGCAAAGTATGTGAGCCCTACTTTAGGAAAGAGATCAAACAATCCTATTATTTAATAGGTGTCTTACAAGCTTTAGCCACTTGGATGAACGTGAACATCAAGACAGACTAGCGACTGCTCCTGCTGACAGTGGAGATTTATTATCATAGAAAATCATTTTAATCTGCAGAGGTTCCGAAGGGACCATTATATGGTCATGGGTAGAATTAATAGCAGAACTGTTCGGGAAGGACATTCATATGTATTCAGTGCCTACCACACTCAAGAAGTGAGTAAGTTGTGAGGTTCGCATCATTCTTATTTTGCAGGACAGAAAGCCGAAGTTCAGAGGTTAGGTTGGTTGCCCAAGAGCACAAGCTTATAATCGGTAGAGTTAAGACGTGAATTCAGATCTTTGCACTTTCTGTAGTCTCACACCAGTCCAATGCATATTTTTTTTACCAATCCCTATATTTATGTAGGATAATTTATAACAGAAATGTTCGACAACCACCTTCATAATCCTTGATCTATCAACCATACCAAAGATACAAAAGAAGGATCATAATGGGGAGAAGTGGTGGTAATGAGGCCCTTCACCATCAACCAACATGTGAGGATCTGACTTAGTCAGGGGAATCCCTGACCCATGGGGTCCGCGTGCTTGCTGCTGTAGGATTGCCAACTACGCTGGCCAGACAGAACTTATAGGAAAGGTTTTTTATTTTGGAAGACATAGACTGGGAGAGAGGATAAAGTCCCAACTGACTCCCTGATCGACTGAGGGCTGGGGTATATACCTAGAGTAAATGTATCAGGCAAAACAGGATGCTTTGAGAGATGTATACGGTCTGTTCAAGTGTAGTGGACAGTTTCTTCCTGCTTCAAGAGATGTATCAGGCAAGACAGGATGTCTGCAATTTTTGGGAGGGGGGTATGAATATTCATGGGGTACAAAACTGACTATCAATCATCACTTGTGCCCTGGATGTGATGGCCAGATCAATACCATCAGCATGCCCTTTACCACAAATTGTGATTATACCCCACGTCCCCCACCCAATTGTCCCTGACCTCCCTCCCCATCCCCCTTTCCCCCACCCCCCTCTGCAACCCTAGGTCTGTTCTCTCCCTCTGCAAGTCTAACACACCACTGTGCTCTTTCTTTCCTTCCTTCTTCTTTCTCTCTTAGCTCCCACTTATGAGTAAGGACATGTGGTATTTATCCCTCTGTGCTTTGCTTATTTCACTCAACATAAATTTTTCCACGCTTATCCATATTGTTGCAAATGGGAGGATTTCATTCTTTTTTGTGGCAGAGTAGTACTCCATGGTGTACGTATACCACATTTTCCTTATCCAGTCATCCATTCATGGACATTTAGGTTGGTTCCATATCTTGGCTATTGTAAATAGAGCTGCAATGAAGAAGGGAGTGCAGGTATCCCTTTGACATGATCATCTCCATTCCTCTGGGTATATACCCAGAAGTGGGATTGCTGGATCATGTGGTAGATCTATCTGTAGTTGTCTGAGAAACCTCCATACAGTTTTCCATAGTGGTTGTACTAATTTACAGTCCCACCAACTGTGTAGGAGCGTTCCCTTCCCTCCACATCTTTGCCAGCATTTGTTATTCTCTGTCTTCTTGATTATTGCCCGTCTAATTGGGGTGAGGTGATATCTCAATGTGGTTTTCATTTGCCTTTCCCTGATGATTAGTGATGTTGAGTATTTTTTCATATACCTGTTGTCCATTTGTACATCTTTCTTAGAAAAATGTCTGTTCAGCTCTTTTGCCCATTTTTCAATTGGGTTACTTGTTTTTTTACTGTGTAATTGCTTGAGTTCCTTATATATTCTGAATATTAATCCCTTGTTGGATGTATAGTTTGCAAATATTTTCTCCCACTCTGTAGGTTGTCATTTCACTCCATTGATTGTTTCCTTTGCTGTGCAGAAGCTTTTTATCTTGATATAGTCCCATTTGTTTGTTTTTTCCTTTGTTGCTTGTGCTTTGGGGCTATTGTTCATAAAGTCTGTGCCCAGTCCTACTTCCTGAAGTGCTTCCCCTATATTTTCCCTTAGTAGTTTTACAGTCTCAGGTCTTATACTTAAGTCATTTATCCATTTTGAGTTGATTTTGGTATGTGCTGACAGATGCATGTCTAGTTTCATTCTTCTGCATATGGATATCCAATTTCCCAGCACCACTTATTGAAGAGACAGTCTTTTCCCCAGTGTATGTTTTTGTTGCCTTTGTCAAATATCAATTGGCTGTAGGCCTGTGAGGTGATTTCTGGGTTCTCTATTCTCCTTCACAAGTCTGAGTATCTATTTTTATGCCAGTACCATGCTGTTTTGGTTACTACAGTTTTGTAGTATAATTTGAAGTGAGGTAGTATTATGTACTTCCAGCTTTAAGGGGTTTTTTTTGCTCAGGATTGCTTTGGCTATTCAGGGTCTTTTGTTGTTCCATATGAATTTTAAGATTGTTTTTTCCATTTTTGTGAAGAATGTCATTAGCATTTTGATGGGGATTGCATTGAATCTGTAGGTCACTTTGGGTAGTATGGACATTTTCACAATGTTAGCTCTTCCAATCCAAGAGCATGGAATGTCTTTCCATATTTTTGTGTCTTCTTTAATTTCTTTCAGTAGTGGTTTGTAGTTCACATTGTAGAGATATTTCACCTCCTTGGTTAAATTGATTCCTAGGTATTTTATTTTTGTGGTGACTATTGTAAATGGGCTTACTTTCTTGATTTCTCTTTCTGTTAGCTCATTATTGGAGAATATAAATGCAACTGACTTGGGGTAATGATTTTGTATCCTGCAGCATTACTGAAATTATTAACCAGCTCTAAGAGTTTTTTGATAGACTGTTTAGGTTTTTCTATATATAGTATCTTGTCATCTGCAAATAGGAACAGTTTGATTTCATCTTTTCCAATCTGGATGCCCTTTATTTCTTTCTCTTACATGATTGCTCTAGCTAGTACCTCCAGTACTATGTTAAATAGAAGTGGTGAGAGTGGGCATCCTTGTCTTATTCCTGTTCTAAAGGGAAAAGCTTTCAGTTCTTTCCCATTAAGGATGATATTGGTGGTGGGCTTGTCACAGAATACTTGCTGTATTCTGCTTGCTAATATTTTGTTGAGGATTTTTGCATCTATGTTCATCAAAGATATTGGCTTGTAATTTTCTTTTTTTGTTGTATCTTTGTTTAGTTTTGGTATCAGGGTGATGCTGGCCTCATAGAATGAGTTTGGGAGAATGGCTTCTGTTTCAGTTTTTGGAATAGTTTGAAAAGGATTGGTATTAATTCCTCTTTAAAGGTTTGACAGAATTCAGCCATGAAGCCATCCGGTCCCGGGCTTTTCTTTGTTGGAAGATTTCTGATTACTGCTTCAATCTTGTTGCTTGTTATTTGTTCAGATTTCCTGTTTCTTCTTGGTTCAGTCTGGATAGTTTGTGTGTGTCCAAAAATTTATATATTTCCTCTAGGTTTTCATATCTGTTGGCATACAGTTGTTTATAATAGTCTCTAATGATTCTTTGTATTTCTGTGGTATCAGTTATAATGTATCCCTTTTTACTTCTGATTTTTGTTATTTGGGTTTTCTCTCTTCCTTCCTTTTTCTTTTCTTTCTTTTTTTTTTTCCTTTGTTAACCTAGCTAATGGTTTGTCTATTTTATTTATATTCTCAAAAAACCAACTTTTTGTTTCATTAATCTTTTGTATCATTTTTGGGGTCTCTATTTCACTTAGTTCTGCTCTGATCTTAATTATTTATTTCTGTCTACTACTTTTAGGATTGGATTGTTGCTTTTCTAGTTCTTTGAGGTATAGCATTAGTTTGTTTATTTGAAGACTTTCTATTTCTTTGATGTAAGCATTTATTACAGTAAACTTCCCTCTTAGTGCTGCTTTTGCACTATTCCACAGGTTTTGGTATGATGTATCTTTATTTTCGTTAGTTTCAAGAAATTTTTTGACTTCCTGTATAATTTCTTCTTGGACCCATAGGTCATTCAAGAGCCTATTGTTTAGTTTCCATGCATTTGTATAGTTTCCAGAGTTTTGCTTGCTATTGATTTCCAGTTTTAGTCCATTGTGGTCTGAAAAGATACTTGGAATGACTTCAATTTTTTAAAATTTGCTGAGACTAGATTTGTGACCTAACATGTGGTCTATTCTGGAGAATGTCCCATGTGCTGGTGAGAAGAATGTATATTCTGTAGTTGTTGGGTGAAATGTTTTGGACATATCTGCCAGGTCCAGTTGGTCTAAGGTGTAGTTTAAATCCTGTGTCTCTTTGTTGATTTGTTGCCAGGAAGATCTTTCCCATGCTGAGAGAGGGATGTTCAGGTCACCCACTATTATTGTATCAGGGTCTATTTCTTTCTTTAGGTCTAAGAGTGTTTGCTTTATATATCTGGGTGCTCCAGTGTTGGGTGCACACATACTTATGATTTTTATGTCTTATAGCTGGATAGGTCCCTTTATCATTATGTAGTGGCCTTCTTTGTCTCTTTTTATGGTTTTTGGTTTAAAGTCTATTTTATCCAATATAAGATCCTCTTGCTCATTTTTTGTTTCCATTTGCGTGGTATATCTTTTTCCTTCCCTTCACTTTTAATCTGTGGGCTGGAGTCTGTGCCCCCAGTGGCGTGTGGGCTCAGCTCAACTCAGCACCTGCTGGGGCTGTGGGCAGGCACCTCCAGGGCTGGAGTCTCTACCCCCAGTGGCATGTAAGGTGAGCCCTCAGCACCTGTCCTATGCATTTTGAATCTGGTCATTTGTCTCTGTTTTGAAAATGAGGGAAAATGTATTGGGAAATATAATATGTGAAATAGCTTAATCAGTTGTCCAGAGATCACCAAGGCCCAGAGTTTGAAAATTTGGGGCAAAAGGGAGGTCAAAACATTGATTAAAAATGAAAAATAACTATCTTGTGCCTCTCTTACTTCTTGACACCAGGCACAGATACACTTTTAATGATAGTCCTTTTTCAGACATTGCCAATAGGGGGAGATTTCAGTGCCAGAGCCATTAATGAGTGGAGGGTAAAGAAGGTCACAACAAAATACATACAGAGGACGTAAAATAAGGATTTGAAGCTATGTGGGTCTGGCAAGATGAGATTAAGTGAAACTCAGAAGGTTCACAAATGCATAGAAAGAGATTTTGTTTCATAATTTCTGCAAACAAATTCCAAAATGTGTAGACTTCTAGGAAGGAGAGAAGTTAGTGACTTGCTAAGTCATTAATAGTCAATTCTTGGTATTGTCAGGGCACAGTCTGACTTGCGCATCTGACTGAATACTTACCTCAGCAAGCATACGCTTTCCTGGTAGTAATTCTTAATGTTTCTGCTAAACATTAAGCAAAAGTGACTCATGCTTTTGCTGGGCTGAGCACTTTAGTCAGGAAAATAAAATTTGTTGAACACATGCTATATGCCTGGCTGTGACCCAGGTACAGGGGATACAAATGTAAATGGAATTACATGTTAACTTTCATGGAGTTCGTAGTCTGACGGGAAAAACAGTTGAGTCAACAAGGAACTATAGCATGTGTGTTAGGGTAAGAGCTAAAATGAAGGTAGAATGAGGTGCCTGTGGAAATGCAGCAGAGGGGTAACTCAGTCTTGGAAGGTCAGAGAAAGCTTCCTGGTTGTTTTAGTCCGTTTTGTTGCTATAACAGAAATACCTGAGACTGGGTAATTTATAAAGAACAGAGGTTTGTTTGGCTTATGATTCTGAGACAGCTGCATCTGGCACAGGCCTCAGGCTGCTTCTACTCGTGCCGGAAAGTGACAGGCAGCAGGCAGGTACAAGCAGATCACATGGTGAGAGGAAGCAAGAGAGAAAGAGGAGGTGCCAGGGTCCTATAAACAACAAGCTCTCGTGGGAACTAATAGAGTGAGAATTCACTCATTAATCCCCCTTCCCCCAGGGAGAGCATTAATCCATTCATGAGGGATCCGCCCCCATGACTCAATCAGTTTTCAGCACTGCCACATCAGAGATCAAATTTCCACCTGAGTTTTGGAGGGGACGACACATCCAAACTCTATCACTGGTTAAAGTGCCGTCTAAGCTGAGGCCCAAAGGGCGAGAAGGAGTTAATGGGGTATATTCTCAGCAGAGGAGGAACATGTGAAAAGGAGTGAAGATGAGAGAGTGGAGTGTGTTTGGGGAACTGAAAGAGATTCAGTCTGGCTAGAGCATTGAGAGTGGAGATGGCTGGATGGACGGACAGGGGCTCATCTTCTAAGCCATGTTAAAGAGTTAGGACTTGATCCTAACTAACCATCAAAGGGATTTGAGCATGAGGATAAGATGATTGTACTTGTGTATTAGAAAGATCATCACTCTGGGTATATGTGTTGCAGAAAGATCTGTATGGTGATTTGGAGCACGATACAGGTGGAGGGCAAGACCAGAAGGTGGGGAGTGTAGTCATTCAGGCCAGAGTAATTAAAAACAAAAACAGAACTTTACTGTGGGGTAGATGCATGTTTCTGGGGTGCTAGGAACATTTTCTTCCCTGACCTGCTGAGATGGTGCTGGGATTCACAAATCAGGCCTCTGATCCCAGCACTTCCCAGTTGCACTGAACTCAGGCTTCTGCATGGATCTTGTCTTTATTTTTTAAATGAATACTTTGTTCATTATAAATTTTTGCATTATTTTCCATTTTTAAAAATATTACGTTAAAATATTTCTTATCTTGATTGCCGAGTTTTTTGCTGTCCTCTCAAATTCCATGCCTCACTTGCTCACCCTAGTTCCTGCCCTAATCCCAGCCCTGATTCGTGGATTATCTGCGTGGCAGGCTGTCTGTGGGGGGCCAGTCACCCTTCCCTGCAGCCTCCCTCACAGCGCCTAAGGGACAGTGATCACTCCCATAGAGCAGGTGGGTGCTGGGGAATGCATACCAATTTTTATAGCCAAAGTAAACAGTCTCTAAGAAACAAATCTATGAAGGGAGGAGGGACACATTCCAAAGGCAAACAAATTATTTTCACAATATTTATTCTTTTGGATGCCTGGCACTTCTTCTTTGTCCTGCTCTTTAATAAGGAAATATGAAGATTGGCTTCCAGGGGATCAGCTGTGACTTGCAGCTCCCCAGCTTAAAAACAGCTTTCCCCTTTTGTTCTATTATGAAACATACAGAGATTGCATGTGAAGGAACTCAGCTGTTTGAGGAGCATCTGATGCTTCCATGTATTTCCAGCACTGGGTCTGGAACTGCCTGTGGGGCCCAGCCCTGGGGCTGCCAGGTCAGGGCAAGGTCTCAGAGTGTGTCTGGAGAACCACACAGCAAGGGCTGGACCTCTACTCACCAGGGGAGGCCGAGCCATAGGGGCACTGTCCTGCCTGCAGGGCAGGCGTGGCTGCAGGGCACACACCTGCAGCCTGCTTGCTGTGCTCAGACCCTGCATGTGGATGTGTTTCATCCCCTCCCAGAAATCCCACCTGCCCTTGAATTGAAGGGCAAGGCCTGGAAGCTAGGGGAATCAACAGCAATTCTAGATGACCTCAACTATTTTAGACATAGGAAAAAAGAGACCTGTAGGTACCCTCCATCCAACTTAAGAAATAAAACATTACCAATATAATAGGAGCCTCCCTAAGCAACTTACATGTCCACCCTCAGATGAATGGATGTATTAATGGTGGCATGTTCTAAGATACACTACAGCAGGTAAAATGAATGAATCAGAGCTATGTGTGTCAGTACAGATAAATCCCAAATACATTGTTGAGCTTGATTCTTTACAAGGAAGTTTCCAGGGACACTGGAACTGATTTGCTCTCTAAGAGTTCTCCATTTAGGACAGGACCCATGTCCCACTTTTCTCTTCCTTTTCTTCTTCCTTCCTTTGCTCTACTCTTTTTTCCTCCCTTGATCGTCTTCTCTTACCTCCTCCAATATTGGATTATATTCTGCCCTGCCTCTCCTGTTTCTCTCCTTCCTTCTTTTCTCTTCAAGGGAGAAGCCTGGGGTGGGGGCCAAGGTATGCAGGGAGGGGTGTGTGTGTGTGTGACACAGGATTAACACCGAGCTTGTACCAGACCACACTAGGTGCTGTGCACACATTACTCCATGACAATCCGTTACTATCCCCATTTTAAGAGTGAGAAACTGAGGCTCTGAGAGTTTGGAAAATGAGCTGAGACTCTGCACGCTGTAAAGAGCTGAGCTAGTACTTGAAGGCTGGTTAGATTCCAGAATCCAGACTCCTCCCACTTCCCACCACTCAGCCTGTCCCTTTCCCCATCCTACCTGCTGCAGATGGGATGCCCCCTCAACCTCACAGAGGCTTAATCCCCACTGTAACTGTTGAGGGTGGGAAATCCTATTATGGTAATTGAAAGGTGGGGCCTTGAACAGGTGATTAGTTGGACCATGATGTAGTGAATGGATTAAAAATGGTGGTCAGGGTCATGGTTCTGAGGGCTTTAAAAGAAGAACACAAAAGAGATTAGTCTCTCTGCTCCACCATTTTCTGCCACATGAGACCCCTGGGTCATTGTCGCCATCATCAAGACCCTCATCAGATGTGCTCCCTGAACTTTGGACTTCTCAGCCTCCAAAACTATAAGCAATAAATTTTCTTAAATCACCCACTTCCAGGTATTTTGTTATAAGCAACAGAAACAGACTAATACATGACCCTTCTCCTCTCCCCTGCCTTTTACTTCCCTTCCTTCTCCAAGAACGCCCCATTTTACCCATGACTATAACACCATTCTTATTACTATACTTTCTGTTATACATTTCAAGGATGCCACAGGTTATGGTTTCTGAAATGCTCTCGTGAACAAGCTTTTACTTGGTCCTAGCAATCCCTGTGAGGTAGTTGGGGTTAAGCCCACTTTGCAAAGGAGAATTAGGGCCCAGATAGGCGGGGGACATGCTCATGAGCTGCTCTTCTGTCTCCCCATCCAGGGCTCCTTTGGTCACCCTGCTTTATCCAGCTCCTTCACGGAGACACCTCCAAAGCCAAAGTCAAGTGCATACTGATCACTGGGGACACACAATCCTTGTGAAGCCGGATCCTGATTTTTAATTTTAATATTTTAATCATCATGGATTTTTAGCATTAATTTTTATTTTAAAAAATATTCATGGAAATACAATATATTTGATTACTGAGTTTATTTGGTGTTCTTAAATTTTGCACCCCAGGTGGTGCCTCACTGGGCTGATCGCAGTCCCTGCCCTGCCTCTGTCTTTACCTAGTACAAGAACGACACTGTGTTGCTTCCACCAAGGTGAACATGTGAGAGTCTGTTTGACAGCAGCGCTCAGTCCGCCTGCTTTTTGTGACCCTTCCCCATTTGTTTGCTTCGCTCAGAGTCTCACTCCCCCAGGCCCCCTTCCAGGAACGCTGTCTGGTCAGTAGGAGTGGGTGAGCACCTTGGCCAGTGCAGTGACAATGATACTCATGCCTGGCCTTGGAAAGAGGAGGCTTTCTTCCTTCCACGGGGGCCCTTGCTGCTAAGCTGGCTGACGCTCTGGCTGCTTTGAGCAAGTTCACGTAATGAAGCCTTTTTCTGGGAAAGGACTATTCGGGAATAAACTTCCACGGATACCTCCTTGCTCACCCCACCCATCCCCTCCACCCGTACCCCCCACTGTTGGCCTTTAGGGAAATAGAAGGAACAGCTTGATCAAGATTTTTCTTAGAAAAGCCCTTTGATGGGCTCATTATGGAAAACAAAGCTGTTTTTGTTTTCTTTGATTAATCACAGCGTCCTGTTTCCCAAAGCAAACGTGGCCTTGAGTCTTCCCAAAGAACACAGCCTGCACTGCAAAGGAAAGGCTGCAGCTGCCTGGAGCTTGACAAGGTCCCCAAGACTGAAGGGGACACATGGAGCCCTGTCCTCAAGGACTCGGCTCTTCATTTTTTATCTCCGAGGGAGCTCGGGTTACCCGTTTCTTTTGTGTTTTTCTGCCAGTGTGAACAGGAGAAATATTAGCCTTTAGAGATTTCTTTACAGTTCCTTGAAAGCTGGAGGGGTGAAGTCAGCCAGAGAATTATATAACAGCAAAGCTCATTTAAAGCCACAGTGTCTTTCTATAGGTTGTGATGTTTCATTATCAATTTTTGTTACTAATTACAAAGAAAAAGATGCTAATTTTGTGAAGAAAATAAAGGACACCCCCCCCCCCACACACACACACACACAGCCCGTTACTTTCTTTTCTTTCATTGGAGGGACACAATTCCTAGGGTGTTGCTGTGAAAAAAAATTTCAAAGCCTCTTTCAAGGAAGACAAAGGGAAATCATGTTCATCATCCTCGGGCAGCTACAGCCTACTTATCCTTGTTTGAATTCAGAAGAAGAAAAAAACAGAGAGAGAGAGAAAAAAGTTTTGTAAAACATTTGTTTTAATCTAAAAGTCCTGGAGAATTTTATAAACATTCAGCCAGCTTCTCCTTTCAAAGGGAGCCCTTTAATTTAAGCATTAGGTAATGTACACTACGTTATGTTACCCAGAGCTTAAACACTTCCCAAAGCGCATCACACACATTATCTGATCTCTACACTTCCTTGATTCGACTTCTCCTTCTTCCCATTGTAGAGATGAGGAAACTGAGGCCCATAGATTCCCTGACTTGCCTGGCCTCACAGCCCACCTGGACACCAGATTCTGAGCTGACATCTCTTCTCTCTGGCATCACCATGTCGCCCCATCCCCTTTCCTCTACACCAGTGATTCTCAACCAAAAGCGATTTTGCCTTCCAGGGGATGTTTGGAAACATCTGGAGGCATTTTTGGTTGTCACAAAAGTGTGCGTGGTGGGGGAGGGGAAGCATCTAGTGGGTGGAGACCAGAGATGCTGCTAAAGATATTACAATGCAGATGGCCCCCAACAAAGAAGTGTCCCCCCCCAAATGTCAATAGTGCTGAGGTTGAGATGCCCTGGCCCTTTCTGTGCTCAGCATCAGAGGCGATTCAAGCCTCTGGGCATTGCCAAGAGCTCCTCTGCCCAGCGACAGGCCTGGCCTCTCTCCCACAGCTTCCACAAGAGTTAAAGCCGCTGTCTCGAATGCCCTTTGGCAGTGGCCAAGCATCCCCTGTGGAGATGACTGTGGGACACACAGTGCATCAGCCAGGGCTGATGTGTTTTATAATTTATAGACACAGGGCGCCTGTCTTCATTTAGCAGCAAGCCCGCTGGCGGCCACCCTGCAGGGGAGGAAGCAGCTCCGCAGAGGCCCGCAGCCCCCGCCAGCTGACAGCCTGCGGTATTTGGGGATGGCTGTTGCTCAGAGGCACCTGGGAATAGGCTGGGCCGAGATGGCGCTGAGCACGTGGTCCCTCCTTCAGACCCATCCATCAGCAGTGGCCCTGCCAGAAGATGGCCTATTGAACATTTCCAGAAATAGCACTGCCAAGCCTGTCGACTGCTTTCTTGGAAATATACTCAGTAAGGATGGCGATCCTCCAGCAGGGAGAGTGGAAAGCCCGGCCTGGACCACGCCACTGAGAAACAGCAGTGCCTGGCTGCAGGCCACATCAGGGCCTTGGGGAAGGGGAGCTGTACTCAGGGAACTTCCAAGCCCAGCAGCCTCTGGAGTCACTTAAAAATGTTCTCAGCATGGAGGGAGATGGTCATGCCTTGCAGAAAGCCCTAGGCCCTGCCGACTTGGTGCAACTTGACTTTCATGTGTTTGCAGTGTGTGTTCAGACACCAGCAGACAGGAAGGCGATTCAGGCTTGGAGGCAAGGTGTTCACTGTCAGCAGTGAGAGACCTCGACATCAGCTGGGGTGCGTCGGCAATCGCCCTTCTCTTGTGAGTGTCACTGCCAGGCAGGGCCCAAGGAACATCAGAAAAGGGGAGTGTTTTCTTTCCCCATACCCTGATCATTTTGAGGATATAGCAAATACGAGACAAAGATGTGATACTGAAAGAAAAAAATTATAATTTATCCTTTTCCCCCATGCCCAGCACCTGCAGAATTAACCTTTTCACTCACAGAGGCCTGGCCTTCCTGTTGGAATTTGGTCACCGTGGAGTCTCTGCATCCTGAGCAATAGCCTTCCCCAGCCTCTGGGGTGACACAGTGGTGGCAGGGCTGAGGAATGCCCGAGGAAGCCCAGCAGCCTTCAAAGAAAAACTCCTTATAGACAAAGGCATCATGTAAAAAAAAGAGACCCAAAACTCTCTGCTGTTTGGGGTATTCAGGAAATTTTGGTTTATCACATTTTTTAAATTATGGAAGAGTTACAAAATTTATCGTAGAGCATGTATGCAGCATCTTTTTATTTCCAGAAGCCACTGACTGACAGGACAAACATTATTTGAGGTCTACACTGAGCTACAGTTAGTTGAGAGTAGGACTGCCAGATGCAATATAGGACACATGGTTAAATTTGAATTTCAGATAACAAAAAATTTTTTTTATGTAAGTATGTCCTAAATATTATTTGCTATTCAGCTGAAATTCAAATTTAACTGGGCATCATGTGTTTTGTTAAATTTGGCCTCTCCATTTGGGGGATAAATGGACCTAGTAGTTAAATTAGTAACAGTAGTTAAATTAGTAATCAATGCATACTCAATACATATGGAAGACCATACCAGCTAAGAGGAAAAAAAAATGAGGACTTCCACAGAGCGCCATTTCTCCGGGAAATGCTGTGTAGTTGGCTGACCGCTGTCTTGGAACTGCTGCCCTTTGTTCTGTCAGGTAAAACCCAGAGTTGCCACTAGGGAGAAATGAATCTCTGAGCTATGTTAGCACCGTCTAAATCAATATTGCCCTGAGGGTCACGGTTGTTAAATAAAATTTAAGGGAGGCCATTGTTTTGGACTGACCTCCTGCACTAGGTCCCAACAGACCAGACCAAACCAGAATGGAGTTACTTGTGTTAGTGCCATGTAATCAAACTGAACTTTAAAACAAGCCAATTTTCCAAAAGTCAGAAGATTCATAGCAACCAGAAATGGGCCCAGTCTATCTGAGCAGGTGTGATGGGGAAGTCCCCTCTGTTTTCATCCTATAAGGACAGTAACTTTGAAACAACCAATCTGCTTCTTGTTCCTTGTTTCTGCTTTTCTCAGCCTTTTCTGCCTATAAAGTCCTCCTCTGCTCAGCTCATCTGAGCACCTTTTCTGTTTTATAAATGGGATACTGCCCAATTCATGAATCGCTAATAAAAGCCAATTCAATCTTCAAACTCCACTTATTGAAATTTTGTTCATTGACAGATTGAAACCCGATCTAAGGCTATATCCAGTTCCAGGACCTAAAAATCCTTCTACCTATCTCCCCTTCACCCCACCTGTAAAGCTAGGGCTTACAAACCCCTCGAGTCTGTTACACAGATTGGGTTACAAACCCCTCGAGTCTGTTACACAGATTGGGTTACAAACCCTCCACACGCAGGTCTGTGAGCTAGGTTAAAAAAAAAAAAAAAAAAAAAAGGTTCTGGGAGCTGTAAGTATAGAAAAATGAATGGGTTTTATTCAGATCTAGGAGCAACTATCCTAGTGGCTTCTCTGAGAGTTCTGAGAAGCACTGTGGATCAGAGCTGTGCGTCCTTTATACCTAAGTCCACAACCCTGGACACCGGGGTGCCCATACACAACTTACACTAAGTAGTAACAAGGAACACCTGAGGATATTTACAGCAAATGCTCGGCAAGACTCTGAACATCCGAGGGGCCCTGACATTTTCCTATTTTTCCCAACACCACCCCCCACACACATTGCTGTCGTTCATGGATTGGGGATTTTCCAAGAATTGGAATCTAAACAATAAAATGGATTTGGTTGCCACGATTTCTTGAAACTTTTTTGTTAGGGGGGATGACTCAGAAGACCCTTTAGTAGCTTCTTCTGCCTTAGGGTCAAGATGTTGAGGAGGAAGAGTCACTGCAGTGCACGTGTGCAGACAAGAGAGATTTCTTGAATTATAAATACTTACTCTCTTACTCACAGATGGGAGGTCAGGTTGGCCTAACCCAGAGAGAGAAGCCTTGGTTGGCTTCCAGGGGTGGCGGGAGTGACAGAGCTGAGCCTCAGAATGAGAAGCCTGCTACGGCTGAGCCAGGCATCCCTGTGTATCCTGAGGGACTGAAAAGGTTTGGTTACTGGGATGAGGAATAGATCTCCCCATAAACTCCAGTGGGGAGCAGACGAGACACATCAAATGTCCCACCATGCTAAGACCCTATTCCAGACACCTGAGAGAAGTTCAGGCTGTGTCCATGTGGGATGTTATTATTACAACAATAGCTAACACTTACTGAGCATCTACTCTGGGCCATGCATGCAGGAGGTTCTTTATATACGTGATCCCAATGATCCTAAACAACAACTATCTCATGTTCTAGGTATTGTTAATACTTATGTGACTATTACCCTAATTTAAGAGATGGAGAAATCACGATTGCAAGAAGTTAAATTGTTGTGTCAAAGTCAATTGATTAGTGAGTGCTGGGGCTGAGATTCATCTCAGGTCTGTCTAATTCCCAGCCCAGGATTCATCCCTGCCCCTCCAGTTAGACTGCAGGATTCAAATCCCAGCTCCAGTGCCCGCTAGCTGTGTGACCGTGGATAAGTTCATCTCTCTGTGCATGTGTTTCATCGTGTGTAATGTGAAAATAAAAATCGTACTACCTCCTGGAGTTACTGTGAAGATTTAATGAGTGCAAAGCACTTAGGACCATGCTTGGCACATAGAGAACACTAAGTGTGAGCACGATTATAATTATAATTATTATTTCTATTGTTATTGTTATTTCAGTTATTTCAAAGGAGCTCCATGAGCCTGCGAGGCCATCGGCAGTGTCTGTATGCAATGGAGGAGATACGTGGTGCTCCTCCTCTGATTACAAGTGAAGAGCCTGCTTTATTTGGGCCTCGAGTGGACAACCCAGGAAATGGGTACCGCTGGGCAGGGAGTGATGCAGACGAAACCCTGGCCGTGGGAGACTGTGTGTTCCTTCACATGCCTCAAGGCTCTGGTCATTGAAATACGTCTTTCAATAAATATCATAATAATAGCTAACATGTACTGAACCATCACTATGTGAGGCACAGACCCAGCACTTTCCACATCTTACTTCATCTAACCTTCCAACAACTCTATGAGGTAGCTAATATTATTATCCTTATTTACAGCTGAGGAAACTGAGGCCATGTATGGGTCTGTGTTCTGTTGCTTATAACAGAATACCTGAAACTGTGTAATTTATGAAAAAAATAAATTGATTTCTTACAGTTTGGGAAGCTAAGTCCAAGGTTGAGGTGTGCATCTGGTGAGGGCCTTCTTGTTGGGGACTCTGAGGACTACAGTGGTGACCGAGGGAATGACATGGCAAGAAGCTGAGCAAGAATGCATTCATGTGCTCTCCTTATAAGGACACCAGTCCACACCCATGATAACCCATGAATCCATTAACCCATTAATGGATCAATCCAGTCATGAGGGCAGGTCCCTCAAAATCCAATAGGCTGCTAAAGGCCCCAGCTCTCAGCACTGCCACATTGGCAATCAAGCTTCCACATGAGCTTTGGAGGGGACAAGCATTCAGATCACAACAGGCTCAGAGGGGCTATCTCATGTTCTAGATATTATTATTAATCACTTGTTCAAGGTCAGTAAGTGGGAGGGCTGAGATGCAAACCCCAACAGACTGATGACATAGCCCCCATATTTGCAGATTCTGCCTCTTATCTGTACACTTTTATGTGTTCATTTCACAGTTTTTGTCATTTACACGTGGGTCACTGTCCGGGCAGCATTTTTATATACTTATATTTGTGAATAAGGTATAAGAACTTCCTTAAATCTATTAAATATTTATTTTTCATAATAGAATTACTCACAGGACTCAATTGTTCTGAATTTATTCTACATCTCTGCTTGTTGGTAATGACTCTATTAGGCAGGCTACGCAGGTGAGGCTAGAAAATGGTGCAGTAACAAATAAGCCCTAGCTATGGGCTGAATTGTGTCCCTCCAAATTTAATGTGTTGGAGGTTTGGTCCTTACTGTGACAGTGTTAAAAGGGTGGGAAATCCTATTATGGTAATTGAAAGGTGGGGCCTTGAAGAGCTGATTAGTTTGTGAGGACCATGCCCAGGTGAATGGATTAATCCATTGATGGTTTAATGGTGGCCATGGGCGTGGTCTTCTGAGAGCTTTAAAAAGAGAACACTTGAGAGTCTCTCTCTTGCTTCTGCTTTTTTCACAATGTGATACTCTGCATAGCTAAAGTCACCACCAAAGAAGGCCCTAGCCATAAAATTTTTCTTGGACTTTGGACTTCCCAGCCTCTGAACTGTAAGCAGTAAATTTCATTTTCTTATAAATTACCCAGTTTCAGATATTTCTGTTATAAGTAACAGAAACAGACTAATATAGCCCCGAAATCTCAATGATTTATCACAGCAAACGTTTCTTTCTCCTTCACCAAAAGTCTAGGGAAGCTTTCCTCCACGCATTCCTCCAGGGGTACAGGCCATCTCCACCTTGTGGCTCATCCCAAGGCTTCCATGGTCACAGCCAAATGAGGTAGGAGAAGTGGAGGAGACACTCCTCTTAACTGCCTTGGCCTGGCATTTACATAAGCCTCTTCTGTTCACAGTCAGAATAGTCACACGGTCCCAACCACAGCCAGTGAGGAAGTGGGGGGAATGTGTGGGCTTTCCTTTCCCGAGGCCTAACGGTCTGTACCTCAATAAGCAAACCCAGCTTATAGCCCCAAGTTAAGAACAACTGCTGGTAAATGTATTAATCAGGTCATGAGAACCCACTTATTAATTATTGTCATGTATTTATTAAATTGAGGCCTCCTTAATTCATTCCTCCATTCAATAAGTATTTATTGAGTGTTCCCTCTCTGTCAGGCACTTTTAGGTCCTGGGGCTACACCAGTAAATGAAACAGAACAAAACCACTACCTTTATAAAACTAGCATTCCAGTGGGGCATAGAGGAAGATAGATAATTAACCAGAAAAATTAGAAAGCGATATAATGTATTAGGTGTTGATATGTGCAGAGAAGAATAAAACAGGGAAGGAGATTCAAGATGTGTGTGTGTGCCTGTGTTTATGTATTGAGGGAGCAATTTAGGGCTGGCTGGTTAGCTCACTTGATTAGAGCATGGTGTTGTAACACCAAGGAGATGGATTCAGATCCCTAGACTGGCCACCTGTCAAACAAAGTAGGATGGCTAGGGATGGTCTTCCTGAGAAAGTGACATTTGAGTAGATACCCAAAGACTGCAGAAGAGCTGTGGGGTAAAAGCCTTCTGAGAAGAGGAAGCAGCTAGTGCAAAAACCCTGAGGCAAGAGAGTGCCTGGCATGTTGAGGGACAGAGAGGACGTCAGTGTGGCCGAGGGGGAGAGTGGTAGATGATGAGGTTGGGGGTGGGATGCACTGACCCTGGAGGGTCTTGTAACTGTGTATGGATTTTGCCTTTTACTCCTGCTTAAAAACCCCTATATTCTCTCCCACCTCCCAGCACACATGCTGCCCTTCTCTCGGTTCCCCTCAGCAGTGGTTTTCACATTCAGCAGGCATCAGAATCATCTGGGGAGTTAAAATTAGACTGCTGTGGTTCACCCCCAGAGTTTCTGTGGTAGGGTCTGAGAATTTGCAATTCTAACAGGATCCCAGGTGCTGTAGTCTGAGTGTTTGTGTCCCCCTCAACGTCCCCAAATTCATATGTTGAAACCTAATTCCCAATGTCATGATACTAGGGGTGGGACCTTTGGGAGGTGATTATATCATGAGGCTAGAGCCCTCATGAGCAGAATTAGTGCCCCTATAAAAGAAGCCCCTTCTTCCATGTGAAGACAGAGCAAGAAGGTGGGCACTATGAACCAGGAACAGACACAGACAGCAAATCTGCTGATGCCTTGATCTTGGACTTCCCAACCTCCAGAACTGTGAGAGATAAATGTCCATTGTTTATAAGCCACCTAGTTTACAGTATTTTGTTATAGCAGCCCGAGCTGGGAAACCAGGTGATGCTGATGCTGCCGTACAGGGACCACACTTTGAGAACCACTGCTCCAGTGAGACAAGCTCCCTCTTGCATCTAGGGCTTCCCACTTCCTCAGAAAAACCTGCCCTGATTCCTGGGCAGGGCTGGCTACTTAATTGTTGAGGCCTAGTCAAAATGAAAACACAGGCCACTTGTTCAAAATGCAGGGGGAAAAAAGGACAGATAAAGGTATTAAACTATAAAGATTTTCCCTTTAAAATATCTTATTACTTATAAAATGTAACAGAGTAATAGTGACACTTGAGTAACAAAATGACCAAAAAATATTTTGGTGTCAGAATTTTATATAATACAATAAATAATATCTTAGAGTAATGTGATATCATGATTAATCTGGCTTGCTTTCCTGCATATTCATTCATTAGGTCATAAAAGTTTATATTTTTAGCAACTTAATTTTCAATCGATATAATTGAAAGCAATGTCAGTTGCTGTTAGCAAATGCAAGATTACAAATATTTTTGGGTAGATTTAATTTTAATAATTAAAATCTACTGATGCAACTGACACTGGAGTGGGTAAGATTTTATAGGCTATGACCACATTGGGATACATTTCTGATAAATTATTTTGAAATATAGATTTTAGTACATCTAAAGGTGATGATTTCCATAGAACTACTGTCTAAAAAGATTTAACTCTTCATACAAATCAGTTTTGAGTGTCTGAACTTAATTTTATTTGCAAGTTAATATTTTTGTATCAATTAATATTTCCTCTGACAGTTCCTATAACTTGTGGAAGTCATACAAGAAACCAAAAGTGGCTTCATGATTTTTATATAATTCAAGATGCTTGTCTATACATTCTATCACTGTATATTCAAATACAAGGAAAAATTTAAAAATGGTTTTACTTGCTAATTGTAGGATTACCTGAAGCTTTTTGTGAGGATAGTGTTTTAATCTGTTGAATAGGACACTCTTTAAATTTAATTTCTATTTATAAGCCTGTGGAGATTTGATTTGCGATGCAACAGTTTTCAAAACGGAAATCCTAAACTCTTTGAAGAATGTTAATAACCCCCTGATATGCTTTACTGCAATGTCCATGTGTACACCCTTATTTTGTAATAATTTACTGACAAACTTTGCTACCTGAATGCCAGCAGCTCCTGTCCCAGTGCTGAGACTGAGAGTTAATATTTGTGCAGATGCTGCAGGGACAGGCTCTGGGGACAGACAGTCAAGCCAATCTCCCACCATGCATCCCAGTGCTGCCCCTCAGTAGAACCCCTCCTCTTTCCCACAGCAGCTACTGTCACTACTGCCACTGCATCTGCTACTGCTGCTGCTGTCACCACCAACCTGGGCCTAGATCCCAGCCCAGCTTCCCCCTCAGGTCCCTGCGGGGCCCAAGACAGCTCAGGTGTGTTTGTGCCATGGCTGTAGGCTCAAGCCTGCACATGTATGCACAAACGCCAGGGATATTCTCTGCTCATACGCATGCTCCACTGTCCCATCTGATTTCACAGCACAAGTTCAAAGATAAGTTATTATGTTCAAAACGGTGACAACAGAGCATTAAACCAAGCCTGGTATCCCTTCTGAGAGTGAGCCTTGTGTGCACAGGTGTCATACCCATGAATGTGGCCCTGATCTTGGACTAAGTGACTTACCCTAACTTTGCCCATGGAACATCTTGTAGTATTTTCTTTCTTTCTTTCTTTCTTTTTTTTTTTTTTTTGGTCTTTTTTCGTGACCAGTAAGGGAATCGCAACCCTTGGCTTGGTGTCGCCCACACCGCGCTCAGCCAGTGAGCGCACCGGCCATCCCTATATAGGATCCGAACCCGCAGCGGGAGCACCGCTGCCCACCGAAGCGCCGCACTCTCCCAAGTGCGCCACGGGGCTGGCCCATCTTGTATTATTTTCTCATTATGTGTTATCCTAAATTATTTAATGTCTGTTTTCCCCACTGGACCAGGGGTCAGCAAACAATGGCCCAATGGCTGAATCTAGCTTGCTACTATTAGTTTTGTTTTCATTTTTGTTTTGTTGCTGTTTACTGTATATATTTAAGGTGCACAACATGATGTTTTGATATAAAGTCATCCCTCTGGATCAGCAGGAAATGGTTCCAGGACCACTGTGGATACCAAAATTCATGGATGCTTAAGTCCCTGGTGTAGTATTTGCATATAACTTAAGCATATCCTCCCATATACTTTAACCGTCTCTAGATTACTTATAATACTTAATACAATGTAAATGTCATTTAAAAAGTTATTGTACTATATTTAGAAATAATGGCAAGGAAAAAAGTCTGTACATGTTCAGTACAGACACATTTTGTTTCAAATATTTTTGATCCACAGTTGGTTGAATCTATGGATGCAGAACCCACGGATACGGAGGACCAAATGGTACATATGAGGGGTCTTCAAAAAGTTCACAAAAAGATTTGTGTTATCTTTTAATTCCATTTTCCACAACTTTTTGAAATACCTCATGTACATAGTGAAGTGATTACTACAATCAGGCAAATTAACATACCCATCATCTCATATAGTTACTTTGTGTGTTGGGGCGGGTACAAGTAGCTAAAATCTACCCACAGCAAATTTCCAGTATGTAATACAGTTTTGTTAACTACATTCCTCATGCTGTACATTAGATCTCTACACTTATTCATCCTACATAACTGCAATTTTGTATCCTTTGACCTACATCTCTCCATTTCCTCTGCCTTCTTCCGCTGAAACCACAGTGCTACTCTCTACTTTCTATGTACTCGACTTTTCTCATTCTTCTGTCAGTTTCTGATAAAGTTTTATTGGAACACACATGGACACTCATTTGTTTATGTATTGTCTACGGCTGCTTTCACATTACAATGGCAGGGTTGAGTAGTGTGACAAGGAATGTTTGGTCCACAACACATTTGCTACCTGGTCCCTTAGGAACAAGTTTGTTGACATCTGCACTAGACTGTAAGGTCCCCAAAGGCAGGAGTCGTGTCTGTCTGGTTCGTTTCTGTGTTCCTAGTTTCTAGAGCAGTGCCCGGCATGTGAAAATGCCCAGTCAACCCTTATGAAAAAAGAATGAAAGCACAAAAATGAACATATAAAAGCCTAGTATTTTTTTGAAGCAACTTATTTTATCTAAAAGAAAATCATGTACATGTTATGTTTGGCTATTTTTTTTGTTTGTTTTCATATAAAAATAATGTTTAAAATTACTTACCTTACTGTGAAATTGGACTCTCCAGGGAAATGTAGTGTTTGTCTGTGGCTTGGCATGCCTTCTGGAACCCTGCCACACACCCCTATCTGAAGAGACACAGGCATTTGCTCAACATAAATATATGTTGAGCAAAGCACAGGGCTAGGCATGATGACAGAAATGACAATGAGTCCACTTTGTTTGACTCAATGGACCTATAGAGCCTATAGACCAAAGGAAAAAAGAGTTGCAAATATATAATATATACAAATACAGATATACAACTATGTGGTAGGAAGTGTTACGTGCAAAAGAAAATTTCTAGTTCAAGTGCTGTGGGCTTTCAGAGCCAGGACAGATTCATTTTGGCTGCAGAATCAGGAAAGCTTCTTGACAGTCATTCTCTGGTCTCAGATCCAATCCCTGCCTTTCTGCTTTGCTCTGTACCACAAGGGGCTGACCCCTGCAAATGACATTTCTGTGGCTGCCCTGCCAACTGGCTCCGTCTGGGCTCCATCACTGGGAGGCCACAGGGAGAGACTGGAGGGCTGGAAGAAGGGAGGAGCAAGGGTATTTCTTTCCTCTCTCTGGACCTCGGTTTTCTCATCTGTACAATAGAAAAAGCAATTGAATATACTTTAAGGGTTTTTATGAGAATTAAATGGAAGAAGGCATGCAAAATGCTTAGCATAGTACCTGATATGTAATAAGCATTCGAGGAATAGAGCTATTATTGCTTTTAGCCTTGCTCAGGGAAATGGGAAAGTGATCCATTTAGTGATGTCTGCTAAGGGAGAAGGGTGGGAGAGTACGGCTATGTGAGAGGAATATTTACCAACCCTGGTATAGTGAGGCTGTGTGGTCAAGATGGAATTGATAGGACCTGGCAAATGGATTGACAGACTCTAGCAGGAGACTGGGAGAAATCAAAGAACTGGGCTGGTGACAACAAAAGCACACATAATCAACACATGAGAAAGAGGAGGTTTGGAAGAAAAGATTATGAATTCATTTTTAGAAAATGGTGTTGGGATCTTTTCAGTGGCAAAAACAAACAAACAAAAACATGACGGTATAGTCAGGACACTTAAACAGATGGGGATTTCTGATAGTTACACATATGTGCAGTGAGTCAGCAAAGAAAACCACCTCAGCAGTTACATGTTCAGGCCTCATGGAGAATTGGGGAACTGCTCAGGAAACCATGCAACTCCAGTTGCTGGAGCCTGGTCTCGCCTGAGGAGGAGAAACCATTGTTCTTAGCAATTCTACCCTGCTCAAGACTCCCTGTGTTTCCACTTCTCCCTCTTTCTGGTTTTCCCCTTCTTCCTCTTCTATGGCTGTATCCTCTGTGTCTTGCATTCAAGATGACCGAACTGGATATTTACCACCCAATATGAAGCTTCCCAACTGGGCTGCAGCCTCAGGTCAGGCCACCTGATAGTCTCCTTAGATCTGACCCATGTTGGATGCTTTTGGCTGGGCATAGCAGTTGTGGCTGGCACAGTGGAGTCACCTGAAGCAAAGTGAAGGCCACCTTTCTCAGAAATAGCTGTGTAGCCAGTAGGTTTCATGGCCAGTCTGGTATAGCCATGGTGAGTTGGAGATGTCAGTGGATCTCCAAGTAGCTGAAAAAGTAAGATTGGGTCCATGCTTGAGAGAATATTGAGGATACCTAATTGCTTTTGATATTATACATTTCAAATAAATTTTCTCATACAAGATCAAAATCTGCTCAAGGTTTAAGTAAAAAAAGCCAGAAATTATTCATGGAAAAGATGGTTCTTTCACCAGGACCCAGAAAGTTATATGATTTGCAGTGGGAGGGATGTTATTATTGTCCTTATGGGGACTTTACTAATTTCTTAGAGGAACAACTTTGAAATTGGCTTGGAAGGTTAGGTGTGGTAAGGATAGGCTTTCCTTACTGCTTTGAGAGTAAAATATTCCACAGCTCATGTAAAGCTGTTCGACTACACCAGTTGTTGCTCTAGGGCTAACATCAGAATCCTGCCGACATCGCCAATTGTAGCACTCTTAATCCTGTTCATTGACGCCATTGTTGAGCTCTTTTACCTGCCATAATCCTGCCGACTGGGCCAATTGTTGAATTAGGGCTGGGTCTGGAGCTCACAGACCCCTCAAGCCCATTCACAGACTGGGTCCCCAGACCCCTCACATGCAGGTCTATGAGCTAGGTAACCAGCAAAAAGGTCCTTGGAAGCCATAGGTTGGAAAGCATGGCCTCTTGGTGCAGCAGCCGCCCGAGGCAGTCACCAGCAAAGCTGCAGCACGTGAGTGTGCACCAACTCCACCCACACACACACAGTTTACTGAACCACCCTCAACTGAGGTGAGGAGAGCCTGATTAAATTATTCTATTTTCCCAAAAGCTCAAGAAAACAAACAAAACAGCTGAACCTCTGTGATTCTTCCCAGAACTCTTCACAGCCAAGGCAGTGATCACACCCCTTGGAACCAGGGGGGCCCCAAGCTCACAACACACATATTCCAAGGACAAGTTGATACAAGCTCACTTACATGAGTTTCTTTAAAAATGAGAAGAGAAAGAAAAAGAGAGAGAAGACAAAAACAATTAAAAACAAAAAAGCTAATGTTTGGAAAATCTATCACTGATGGAGACAGATGGAGCTCTAAAGGGCCACGCAGACACTTAAAATCCAGCTGAGGACAAACAGAACAAGTCTTTGCAGCTATACCTGAGAGGCAGTGTATGCACTTTTAATCCTTGAGAGAGAAGTGTCCCAGCACTCAAAATCTTTTCCTAGAATAATTTAAATTAAAAATAATGAATTTCACAGACACCACAGAAGAAATGGAAATTTTTTAATGAAAAAAAAAAAAGGCAGTATCCTATCCTCTAACCGTGCCCCTCTCCTTATTATATTATTTCTATCATTCTAATTCACGTGCATATGCAATTTTATGTAATTGTGATCAGAAGCCCTTGAGCTTACCACAGACTTTCTGGGTCTGAATGCTGACTCCAGCAGTTGGTGTCTATGTGATCTGGCAAGTTGGCAAGTTACTTCAACTCTCTGGGCCTCAGTTTTCTCATCTGAGAAGTAAGGATAATAATAGTACCTACTTGAGGATTAAACGAGACAACATCTATAGAGTACCTTGTTCAATGCCTGACACACAGTCAATCATATTATGATGGTTCATCATTAGAATCAGGAGCTTTATAATCCAGATTGGCTGGGGCGGGAGAGTTTAGCAGCTGAAGTCTGGGGGTGGGGGTCGGGGTGGGGGTAGGAATGGGGGAAGGGGAGTCAGGGCTGGGGGAGTCAGGGCTATTTAATTCTCCTGTTCTGTTGGAACATTTGCCTGCATCTCCAAATAGAAACTGTCCCGGCCCCACCTGCTTTTGAATGCTGGAATCACAACAGATGCACAATGATGGCTGCCTTGTCCATGACAATGACAGAGGAGAATATGATTTGCAAATGTGAAGCTAAATTCCCTAAGCATTTTTCTCTTTTAATGATTTTTTTCTCTTCTTGTTTCCTACCTTCTCCTGGGCCTGCTCTTTAGCACACACGAAAAGAAGACATTTTCTCACCAAAGCACTTTTTGGATTCTTCTACAGCAACAAAAAGACAGAACAACTTTTCCTCATGGCCACCTGAGATCTGCTGACCCTTTGCACCTGTTCCCTGCCACACCCAAGAGCTGAGGTTTGGGCTCTCGGGATCTGCCCTTTCGAGTGAAGGGTTTCTGAGGACGACCATGCCACACCCACTGTTCCCTGTTGTTGGACTCCCCAAGGCTGAGGCAGAGCCTAGGTTTGGCCAAGAAAGAGTCTAGTCACTTCCACATGTCCTCAGAGTGATCAAAATTCCTATTTGGTGTGAGAGGATCTCACCAGAAGGGGGCTGCTGGTAAGATACAGTGTCTTGGCAGAAAGCCACTGAAGGGTCTCCCACTGGCCAAACAGGGAAAGTTTCAACATCAAAATAATGATAGAAGCACATAGTAATGCACTGAATACAATAGGAAGCCATTAGTCCACATGACTAAATAAAGTGGAAGTTTAATGAAGAATAGGATATTTATATATTTTAAACTACCTCCCCACAAAATACTTATTAATTACAGAGTAACTTTACAGGGGAAAGGCCTGGCAGACCCCTCCTCAAGCAAGACATCAAAGTGAACATCACTGATAGCAGGACCAGCTGAGCTCATGTGCCACCTGATAGGATGCAGTGAGAGGATCCCAGCATCACACTGGGGACACTCCTGCCAAAGACGCATAGCCTGAATCTAGTCACGGGGAAATAGCCAAACCCAAAGTGAGGGACATTCTACAACATACCTGGGCCTTGACACTTTCAAAAATGTAAGGGTTGTGAAAGACAAAGACTGAAAAACTGTTTCAGATTGAAGGCAGACTCAGTTCTGGATGCTTTTGCTGCAAAGGACATTATTGGGACAATTGGCAAACTCAAATGGGAGCTCAGGAGTAGAGAGTAGTGGTGCATCAGTGTTTATTTCCTGATTTTGATGATTGAACTGCGATTATGCAGGACTGTAGGGAAAATAAGATAATTTAGTCAGGCTCCCTCCACATTTCTTGTAAACAAGTTGTGTGTGGGTGGAGTTAGTGTGCATATGCACCCATGTATCTTTCCAGTTATTGCTTTTGTGTGTTCTTGAGTTTGTGAAGCAGGCTGGTTGGCAGAGCTGGCCTCTAAGCATCTAAAAATAGAGCACATTTACTCTGCTGGCAGCTGCTCAGTTTCAGTTTTTCTTTGGACTTTGCTGGTAGCAGTTGAGTTTGAGTTTCTCCTTTGTACTGCCTAACTCTTAGACATGTGTGTGCTGAATAAAGACTATTCCTACTTCAACCAAGGCTCCGAGGACCTTTTTGCTGGTTACCTAGCTCACAGACCTGCGTGTTGCAAATGGGCTCGAGGTGTCTATGAACTTCAGACCCTAGCCCTAGCTCTACAAGGACAATGTCCTTGTTTGTAGGAATTACACACTGATGGATCTTGGACATGACAGGTGACATTGTGTGCACAATAAGCACAAAATAGCCGCCAGACTTGTCTCCCACTCCAGCACCAAACCCCTGCCCCCTTCCCTTTACGAGAAGCCAGAAACCCTTTTGCCTCTGCAAGGGCACAGTTCTCCACCCTGGGCTCATAGTTTCCACATTAGCATAATGACCCTCCTTGATGGTATCAGCCAGCCCTTGGCACCCTATATAAGCTCTACCACCCCCACACCTGGTGCTGTCCTCCATTTTGAGGGCAGCCCCGGGCTGCCTATCACTTTGAGCGCAGCCCAGCATATTCTTTTCTTTTAATAAAGCCAGGTGTCTCGGCTCACTTTCTTTCACACACTAAAGTATTCAAGGGTGATAGGACATCAGGTCAGCAACTTATTATCAAATGATTTAGGAAAAAATAATTATTTGTACTGTCCACCAACTTTTCTACAAGTGTAATTTTGTTTCAAAATAAAACAAGAAGAAGAGAAGAAAGGAGGCAGTGCCTTGTTTGGTTGGGAGGGAGGCCGTGGTCACTAGGAGCTTTTATTCAGGTGGTCTCAGGTATTCGGGTGGTCTCTGAAAGAAAGTGAGCCAAAATGCCGGGTACCAATCAATCTGCTGGGCTGCACTCAAAATGGAAGACAGCACCAGGCCTGGGGGTGGGAGAGCTTAAACAAACTGTAAGGAAGGCTGTCGTAATCAGGGAGGGGTTTCTATTTCTCAGAAACCATGAGGTTTCTCCTAAGGAAAAGGCTGGCAGCCATTTTGTGCTGAGCTTGTGTAAAATGGCCCCAGTCTCATCCAAGATCCATCAGTCTCAGGTATTCAGGGGGTCCTAGGCACAAGTCTGAGATCTTTCTTGAATTTGAATCACTACTTTGAGGATTCCTGTAGGGACCCAGTGGAAATGGGGGTGGGGAGAGCATGAGATTAGATGAATAAATTGTTCATAATCTGGTGACTCAGCAGGACTCATGATGATCTGATGTGTAACCTTTGGGCGGGGGGATGGTGTATAGAAACTTTTTTTTTTTCATCAATATCATACTATACATACTGTTATGACCATACCTACTGAATAATATTTTTAATATTTTTCTACAACATCACCTTTAAAGGTCGGCTAATAAGTACTTCATTGGGGGCTGGCCAGTTAGTTCAGTCAGTCAGAGTGCAGCCTTATAATCCCAAGGTCCTGGGTTCAGATCCCCGTACAGACCATGTTGCAAAACAAAAAACAATAAAAAAGTATCCTATGGGATGTGAATCATAGTAATTTAGTACTAACCCCAGATGGGACTTGATTCAACATTCCTTGATCCACTCAACATATTTTATTTTTTTGGCTCATATTGTGCCTCAATGTGAAAGAAGACAGGAAGACCTGCCAGGTTCTTTCTAGGAGAACTTGTATTGTTTCTCATATTCCCATGGACAGAACCAGGCTATGAAGAGGCATCTCTGTGCCTCAGTTTCCTCATCTGTAAGAGATGAAAGAAATAGTACCCATCTCACAGGGTTATTGAAGGATTAACAGCTGTAAATAGCTGGCACCTGGTAAGTCTCTTGGTGTTGGCCATTGTTAATACTATGAATAAATGTAGGAGGCAACCTTTGAGGTCTGCAGAAGATTAGAAAGACACCAAGGGGGCCAACCTCCTCCCTAAGAGAGGAATTAATCCTCTGTGTTGGTGGTGAGGAGTAATTAGGATGGAAAAAATACTTTCCAAAGTATGGAGCTGACATGCACTCTTGTGACATTTTAATCTCTGAGTAATAGATTCCACTGCCAGCAGAGCTGTGATTTTTCTGTTTATTGCTTTCTTCCTCTTCTCTCTCAAACCTGGATTACGCCTCCTCTTGGCTCCAGCCTGCCTCCAGCGACCATGAACGTTTCTGGACAATCCCCATTCTGAAGCCACAGTCTCTATTCAACTGAGGCAAAGAAGCCTGAGGCCCCAGCAAGTCATACTGCCTTCCTTAAAGAAAGTAGAGAGGACCTACTGTGCGCTCTGTCAGTCACATCACATTCCCTGCTTGCAACAGCCCTACAATACACACACTGCGGCAATCTCCATTCCAGGGTGGAGCAGATGCATGCTGCATGTGAGCTTTGGAGTCAGCGAACCGCAGTCTGGCTTGGTCAATCTCTGTGAAACCTTAACTTCTCTGAGGCTCAGTTTCCTCATCTCTAAAAATGAAAGGGATAATAATAATGATGACCCTAGAGGGCTGTTGAGAAGATTGAGTTAAATCACACGTGTAAATTATATGCATAGCCCCTAGAGCACAGTACCTGCTCAAAAAATGCTATCATTATCATCATTATTTAGGGTTGGAAAAAACTGGGTCTCAGGTGATTAAAATTAGTATATTTTGCAGGTGAGGAAGCCCTGCCACACTTGTCTCTAACTTTAGCTTTTTTCCCGCTGTACACTTTTCCACTTGCCCCTCTGTGGCCAAAATTGCCATTGCCCCCATCTCCTGTCGTAGTAGAAATTTTAGATACGTGTACAGCCGCCCAGCTGAGACTACATTTCCCAGCTTTCCTTGTGGCTAGATGTGGCCGTGTGACTAGTTTTGTTAATGGAAAGTGCATGGAAGTGATATTTGAAGCTTCCTGATTAGGTATTTGCAAGGAAAGGGCCTGCTTTCCTTTGTCCCTTTCTCTCTTGAATTGACTACATGGACTTTTACATAAGAAGGATATAAACTTCTATCTTGTTTAAAACGTCGTTATTTTGAGTCTCTTTGTTACAGAAGCCAAACCCACATAGAGAGGGAGTAGCAGTGTCCGTAGTTCTAAGATTCAGGCTAGGAGTCAGGAGACCTGTTTCCTGGCTCTGTCCCTCCTTTATTTCTCGGCCAAAGTATTCATTTGTCCCCTTATCTCACAGCATTTTGCCAGCAACTGTATTAGATGCCAGCAATATAGAAAGAAATAAAACACAGCCCCAGAGAGTACCTAATCCATCTGCAGTTTGGTGGTGTTATCTTTGTTAATCTTGAGGAGAATACACTCCCTTACAGAGACTATCAGGCTCCGTTCCAGATGCAGGCCAAGGTTCTTAAATAATTGCTCTGTAGGTTCCAAATATTTTAATGGGTTTCAGAATGGGTTCCAAATCTGTTAACACACTGAGCAAAATGCTCCAAACTATCAAAGGTGCTGAGACACTAGTTGTAAGTCCTTGGCAAGATACTGAACTTCAGCTCCAGTTGTCAAATGGAAATAATGGTACCTGGAGGATTAAATTAGGAAACACATGTAAGGTGCCTAACACTGTTTCTGACATGTACGACACACTCAATAAATGCTATTGATGATGACAACAATGACAATGATGATAATGAAAGCACTGGCTTGATCCTCCACTGCTCTGAGAAGTGGGCTGTGGTATAAGTTGGCCAAGGAAGGTCCTCTCAAGGTGGTCATCACCAATACTCTGTCTCTGCATATGTGCTATGAAGGTCAAACAAGGCTGTGTTTGATAAAACACTTTTTAAATGGGTGATGTGGTAGTGGGGTGAAGCCTTTGTCAACATTCAAACCTGCAAGATTCCACTCTACCTACCTTGGTCACTCAAACTATGTTCCTTGTCTTTGCCAAGTTCCCATCTGTTGACTGCTGCTGCATTGCAATGCTTTATTGTTAATACTGAGAGCTTGGGTTATTGGCCAGTGATTATCTGGTCTCTATGTCCACTGGGATCTGTCCATATACATACATAATTAATCAGACAGAATTCAGGGAAAGAAAAAATTTGGGTCTAATTATATTACATGGCCTGTCTGTATTTGAATAATCATTTACCATTTTTCAAGTTCAAGAATGCTGACTCAACACAAGGTACTATCTACAAAGGTACATCAAAAAGTTCATGGAAAAATGTAATTAAAAGATAATCCAAATCTTTCCATGAGCTTTTTGAAGATCCCTCACATATACATATATACACATATATGTGTATTTAATACACATTCCTAATTCCACAGAGTAATGATTATTATCCTGATTTAGAGGCAAGGAAACAGTGATTCAGAATGGTCATGTAAATTCCCAGGTACATAGAGGCAGATCCACCACAAAGCTAATAAAGTTTAAGCTGAGACATCTCATTTACAAGAGCCTCTTCCAAGGCCCTGGATTGATTTTGAGTCCATATGTTTGCATTCTTTTTCTTAAGGGCCCCCAAAATTGTATCAGCTGCAGTATCTACAAAATCTGGACCTGTCCCTGTAGGTCACACAGATGCTAAATACTGGAGCCAGAATTTGAACAGAAATCATTTGGGATTTCAAATGAGTTTAATTTAAAGTCATTGTAATTTATTAAAATAGCTCTATTAACACATAAAATTGTGGTAATGGACCAACATTGGTCCATAAGATTGAGATTATAATCCCCAGTGATATGCCCAAATGATATGTTGGATAAATTTTATAAGGTCAATTTATTAACACCAGCACTTCCTAATACTTTCCAAGGCACTACGTCAGAATAATGACCGTAATACCTTGGTTTTACAGAGCTTATTCCCTCTGACATGGTAGTGATTGCATCTGTTCTTTTCATGGGGCACAATTCCCACCTTTATTTTATAATTGCTAATCATGCTGAGGAAGCAAACATCATAATGAGAGACCCAGAGAAGAAGATGAGGGGACTGGTCATGAGCACATATGAGATACCCTCAGGGAATTCCAAGATATGACCCAGCGACGTGTTGAGTGAGGGCACTGGGCAGCTTGTCTTTACAATGTGAATACTTCTTTGGCTCCAGGGTATTCCCAGCCTGAAAAGTTCTGACTGATCTCATTTCCTTCCTCACACCTTCAAGTCTCTGAGTCTTTCGTTCGTCTCCTCTGAACACCTGCATTCTTTCAAACCTAGGACTGGGAGTAGCAGAGGAACGTGGAAAAGGGAAGTGATCGCCTTCCTCCAAGGGGTACAAGAATGTGGAGATGGGCAAGGACGTGTGTGTTTACCTTTTGCCTCCCATTATGAGCCTGAGTTATGTTTATGGTTGAACTGAATGCTAATGCAAAGTCTACCCCTTGGGATGGTTAGCCACCAAACTGTGGGATCCTCCTGCTCTCTCATCTACTTCCACAGGGTCTTCCCTGCCTAACAATCTCCACACAGAGATTAAATCACCTTCAGAGCCTCACCTGGACAGAAGAAAACAAACTCACCTTGAAGTTTCTGATTTCCCCTCATTAATCCTGGGAAAAGTGCCATTGCACACCTTCAGTGTCAAGGTCTCTCCTTGTCTTATCAGTTAAATGCCATAAAACAGTAATAACTATGATACATTCAAAACAACTCTCATGGTATTAAAGACATGGAGGAGTGGTTCTCTTTATCCCCTGAGAATAGAGATAAGATTAATTGTTTCTTATTTTCCAGTAAAGCAGGTGAAGGTTAGGTAGGCAGATGGGCAGAGAACAAACCAAAGCTTCTGTTCCTGTGCCAGCTGCTCCAAGCTCGGCAAGGGCGTGTCGAGAAAACACAAAGACATGCTCGAAGTGGTCCACAGGTGGGGTCCCTGTGACGGCCTTCAGGGGAGACACCAGCATTTGTGTGGTGATCTGCCTAGTCCAATTCCCTCCCTTGGAGTCTGAGTGAGGGATCTTACGTAATGTGCTAGTTTCCAGAACAGCTACAGGGGGTGATTTCTGACTATTTGAAAAGGCTTTGAAATTCTGAACCATCTCCTTATAGAAAGACCAACTACCTTTTTTCCTGCCTTCTTTAACAGTAGAAAACGTATTGATTAATACATACACATGAGGAAAAATTTAAGATGAACTTAAAATAAAAAGAAATAGTCTCCTGTCTTACTTCTCCCTTGCCTGGTTCCTTTTTTCTGGAGACCATTTCTCTTTTTAAATTTTCAAGTTTTATATTTCCTGGTGGTTGCCTCCATATTGATAAATAATTTGCTATACTGACCTTTTGTAATTTATCAATTATACTTTATACGTTGACTTCCTGTTAAGATAAATGAGTTTTGCTCATTTAATCCCTCTTCTAATCTCCTCATTCATCACTAGTTTACATCACTATTTTCAGTTCACAGCTTTTGTAATTTAAAACACTATCACTAAATTTGTATTTATCTTATTATATTTTGTCACTTGAAACCAATTTTTGCAAGTCTATGAAAAAAAATTTTTTTTTTTTTTTTAAAGAACAGACACCCATAGAATCAAAGAAGCTGAAGAGTCAGGTTTCAGAAAAGTCAGGAATAAGAGTTGTCCTAGGAATTTAAGGAGCAAGAATTAATGCATTGTCTCTTTAGGGCCCAATCAGTTTACATTGGGCCACAAGCTCACCCTTGAGTAGAGAGTGTAGGGCATGTTGATTGACAGCCTCATGAAGACTGTGTTTGTTGGGAGGGGAGATGACCCAAAGGGAAATTGAAGTGCTGTTACTAGAAGATGGAGTAAGGATGCTGGGCACTTCACTCCTTGCTTTTTGCTGATGATCCCTTTACATGGAAGGCTCGATGCCTTGGCTGGGTTTTATTCATAAATGATCTAAAAGATAATGTCTCTTCCTGATTCACAGTGAGTTATCGTCTGCAATACCATCTTTACTTTTCCTTGGCTGCCTCCCTCCTGAGAATTGGCATAGTCCTATGTTCAGTAATTAAACCATGGGAAATGGTGGGGAGCCAAAGGAAATTTCAATCCAAGAGGCCAATTCCAGATTCCAATAGCCAGCTGCTGAGTCAAATTTTTAAAGACTTCATTGCTACATTTTATGAAATCAGCCTATAGCAACAATAATAGTTAACATTTATACAATGCTTTTATGTGCCAGTAGCTATGATAAGTATTTATATGCATTTTCTCCTTTAATCCTCACAACATGGCCCTGACATAAAGTATTCTCATTGTTGCCAGTTTAAGAGGATGAGGTTGGGGGTGGTTACATAAATTGTTCAAATTGTCAGCTAATAAGTGGCAGAGCCAAGATTAGAAGCGAGGGCAGTCAAAGTCTAAGGTCTGAGCTCTGAACCCCTTTATTCCATTGTCTTCCTTGTAGAGCTTATGTTTTTGCTCTGATAATTTATCCCTATTTGATTCCCCTCCTAACCCCTATGGTTTGAATGTGTCCCTCAAAAGTACATGTGTTGGAAACTTAATTGTCATTGTAACAGTATTAAGAGGTGATTAAGCCATGAGGATTTCACCCTCAGGAAGAGATTAATATCATTATTGCAGGAGTGGGTTAGTTATTGTGGGAGTGGGCTCCTGATAAAAAGAATGAGTTTGCCTGATTTCCTCTCTGTCTCGTGTGCTTGCTTCTGCCTCTGCCTTCTGCCGTGGGATGACTCCCATCAGATGCCAGTGCCATGCTCTTGGATTTCTCAGCCTCCAGAGCCATGAGTTGAATGAAGTCTTATTGTTTATAAATTACCCAGTCAGTGGTATTCTGTTACAGCAGCAGAAAATGGACCAAGACACCCCTGAGATAGGGTTTGAACAAAATTGAGGTTTACTTAAGCCAAAGATCTATTAAATTATGAATTGACCTTAGTCAAATTAGTTTCATGTGTAGACACAATCTAAAATGAAGCATTGGAAGTTTCTCCTCAGATGGGTCTGACTGGCATGCAAATTGCCACATTTATGGCTCCAAATAGTTCGAATTTTAACTTAACCAATGAAAGAAAAAAGAATGGCACATCCTCGAAAATTGCAAATAGATCCTCTCTAAGGTACCATCACGTTGCAAGACATTTACAATGTGAGGTGATAACACATTGGTGTTGCTACTGTTTTAATATGTATATTTATTTCCAAGATATTTAAATAACATATCACAGAAATTCAGCTGGAATTTGATCTTTAAAAATCTGAAAATGCCCAAAATGGTTTTCTGGATTTAGGTGAGGACATCCTCCCTGCTGAAATAGTGCTTTGATTAGATTCATTTCTAGAGCTGCATTAATAACACATGGAAATGGTATAAACTTGTTGCTAACCCATCTGCAGATGGTGGTTTTCTTTTTGGTAAACATCCAGGGGCTGTGATAGTACTTTTTAGAACAAATGGCATTTCATGCTGCAGCAGTTTCATATTTTGCATAGCAATGTCCTGCTCATTTAACTGGGTCCCTGGTTCTTGAAAACAAAGGCTGTTTAACATTAGTGACTGCTTCTTGAAAACTGAGATCTTGCTTCATGGTAAGAGAAGGACTGTTTTCTACCCTGTCTTATTCCACAGGGCATGGAATACAATACTCTATGAAGAAACAAAGTGCTGAGCTGCTAGAATCACAAACTCTTAGAGTTGGGAAGTACGGTAAGTGTCATCCAGGCCAAACTTTCTCTACAGTCTCTGACAGATGCTCCTTTCCTGTGCCCTGGCTGAATATTGCCCCTGATGAGGTTCTTGTCACCCTGCTGAGACAGTTCCAACAAGAATTTATTGAACACCTGCTATGGGTCAAGCTCAGTGCTAGGCACTGAAGATTTGTAGGCAAACAATACACCCCTGTCCCATCCTCCTAGCCCCTGCCTTCATGGAGTTTATGGTCTAGTGTGGGAGGAAGGCAAGTATGCAAGTAATTATGGTACATGTGGGGTTGCTTTAATTGCCTCCTACTCACCCCATTATTGAAGGAGGGATTCCCAACCTAGAGTTATAGCAGTGGCCAAATACACAATACCTGTTATTGGACAGATGAGACTGACAGCAGTTTATTAGTCATGTAAACTCACAGCCTGGAGGAAGAGAACACCATATGCCACACAGGGGTTGTATTCATGAACTGTGGGAGGCAGGCTTTGTAGAACCAAGAGGGTGGAGGTCCGCCTGGTTCCTGTAGGAGGATGTGATTGGCTTGTTGGAATAATTCTGTGAGCTGGCAGGGAACTGAAGACCCCTACTTGGGAATAAGCAGGAACTGTACCTGGGTCATTTGATAAGGAGGTTGTTTGGCAAGGGGACCATATCTTTGGAAGCAGAGTGGGAAGGGATCTTGCAGTTGGGCCATTAAAGGCTCTCCCAATTTTACCAGATGTCAAAACAGCACATGAGATTGAGATTAAGCCTGAAGTTTAGGCCTTACACCACCACAGGGGGCTCTTAGGAAGGGCAATTAAAACATTAAAACATGACTTGGGCATGGGTCTGGATGGGTGAGGGCATTCCTAAGAAAGGAATATTTAAGCTGAGACTGCAAGTATAAATCAGAGTGAGACATTCCCAGTGGCAGGTTGGGGGACAGGGTGCCTGCAGAGGGAACAGCGCAAGCACTGAGGGTGAGAGAATCCGTCTTGTGTGTATGTGGGCATGCAGGTGGGGAAGCAGAGACTAAGAGAAGTTAGGCTACCTAGACCAGGCATGCATCGGGGAAGAGCCGTGAGAGATGAAAAAGGACAGTGATCAGGGACTAGTCACGGAGAGCCTGCCTGTCCACGGCGTCAGACAGGTGACTTCAATGGACCAGAGGAAGGGCAATAATAGGCAAGGTGCAGACTGGGGAGAAGTGGAGAGGGCAGGCCCCACCACGTGGGAGGCTTCTACTCAGCTCCAGCCAGTTCTTTCCATGTGGGAATGTGTGCCCAGTGTTATCAGATGCTCTGATTTTTCGAAAGAAGCCGTAAGGTTTGATTTGTATGCAAAGTTTTCAAAATTATAAACATTAGCTTTATTTGAAATTTATAAAAGCACTGTATGAGCCAAGCAAAACACAGCAGCCTACAGGCTTCTGGTTTTCAATCTCTAATTAAAAGCCTTGGGAGTCACGATGAGAAGGAGTTTAGATTTTATCCTAAGAGCAATGCAGATCTATTGCAGTTCTTTGGAAGGGATAAGGGCAGGATCATACTGTATTTTAGGAGGATGACACTTGCTGAAGACTAGATAGAAAGCTAAGACAGCACTATCCACACCTGGCCTGGGCAAGTGGCTGTGAAGATGGAAGAAATTTGTATCCATTCATGAAATATTTAGGAGGTGGAAGCAATAGTACGAGGATGTGAGGAATGGGGGGAAAGGAGTCAGGCCTCTGGCTTATCACATTATCAGAAGTCTCCTTGCAACTTCTAGATGTGGAAGGCAATTATATACTCACCTTGAACCTTCTAATTATCCCATATGTGACTGTGACAAGTGAAGTGGGTAGTAATAAATGGCATGGAAAATGCAAATCCCAGACCTTTGAAGCTAGAGTGGATATGATTTGGGGGGACTATAAATTTACTTGCTGATCTAAAGGCCAAGATTTAAGTGAATTTTCATTTTCTGGGCCGTTGCAAAGTGATGCAGGGCCTAGGATACACAGAAGCTTGCTAAGTTCGATAGGAAAACTAGACCATAATTAGAAATGTCTACAGTATATAGTTCCCGTCATATGGTTAATCTAATTTCTTATCAAATGTTCATCTTAAACTAAATGATGATGAAAAGTTCTCAGATTAAGACAACACAATTTAGCCACTTCTCCACATCATGAGGAGATGGAACTTAAAGCAGTTACCTCCTTTTGATAAATCCCATTAATATTATTTATATTTGCCTTCAGATACAAATGCTGTAAGGTATTTCAGACTCTTGCACACAGGCAAGTAAGAAGCTCAACACCCTGGTTGGATGAGAGACGAAAGTACCTTAAATTTGGTGAGGCTTAGAAAACAATATTCCGACAATATGGAGCTTTGACATGCCAAACTAAAGCAGCAGCCTCATAGTCTCTCTCTGACCTTCTCCAACCTCTCTTTCTCTCAGTCCTCTGTCTCTCCCAAAGCACAGGATGAAGCTGTTCTCTGAAGTTCCCCTATCTACCTAGAAACCACATTCCTGAGGAGGAACACAGTTGCCTTTGATCCCTTTCCTAAAATTTTATTAGCCAGAGAAGTTTAAAACTCATAGCACAGAGAAAGAGATTAAAAGTTAAGCACCACACCTAGAGCCCAGACTAACTTCAAATTTTGTTCCAAACCATTGTTTGGTCCCATTCAATTTCCAAAGAGAATATTCATAAGGTAATGTCTGCCACCCAGCTCCATTCATTACCCCTAAAAATCATTTACTTCTATACCCCTCATCTCCACTTCCCCTATGAAAAAAGGTGCATAGGCATCTGGAACTCATTGGGTTATTGGGCAATCATTCTTCTGCAACTCTCCTGTGCTATGCACATTAAGTAAATTGTGTGTGCCTTTTCTCCTATTAACCTATCTATTGTCGGTTCATTTTCAGTGAACTTCAGAGGGTGGAAAGGAAGCTTCCCCTTGGCTCCTATAAAAACAACCTCTTTGAATTGCAAAATCCCAAAGTATGAAGGACAAAGTCTGGTTTAGCAAATACAAATGGCAGGTTCTCTGCAAAGAAGATTTTTGGGGGTTTTTAAGAAAAACCCCAGAATCCCAGATGTTTATAAGAGGAGAAACCTGAAGGATAGTCCAGAGCACTATCCTGGGCCTTGCATGAAAACAAAACTTGCCTCAATAGAATCTCCTTCACCCTCATAATGAAATGGAATAAACTCTGAATGTTATTTTTTTATTTACCTTATTTTATTGTGTTGTTTTCCCCAAACAAAATAAATTTATTGTAGAAAAGTAGAAAATAGTTCATTGTGGAAAATTAGAAAAAAAAAATAGATACATAGAAGAGAAAAAGAAAGAAAAGAGGGAGAGAAAGGAAGGGGAGGAGGGAGGAAAGAAGGAAGGGAGGAAAGAAGGAAGGAAGGAAGGAAGGAAGGAAGGAAGGAAGGAAGGAAGGAAGGAAGGAAGGAAGGAGGGAGGGAGGGAGGGAGGGAGGGAGGGAGGGAGGGAGGGAGGGAGGGAGGGAGGGAGGGAGGGAAGGAAGGAAGGAAGAAAGGAGAGAAGGAAAGATCCAGTAATTTCACCACCCAGAGGTAACTGCTATGAATGCTTGGTATATATCATTTCACTGTTTTTTAGTGGATCCATGAATTATTAATTTTTTCCAAGAGTGCAATCCTTCCATTATTAAGATATAAGATTATCAGTCTATACAGGTAACTTTATTTATATCAAAAGCCTCCATTTTCTAGGGGGTTGGAAAAGTAATCTCAGTTCAGAGTCTCCCCATCGCCACCCCCAAACCTCCCAAAGGTCACATCTTTATTCTTGGAGCCAGATTCAGTGCTAAGACATCCAGCATCCTAGGGCTGGGTCCTGCCTCCCATTTGGTCATCTCCTCATCTCTCGGCTCCTCCACATGGCTGGCGCTCCGTCATCAGCACACACAGGGTGCTGCTGAGCCCTTCCTTGATCTAACTGCTGGTCCCTCTGGGCCCCATTTCTTCCAGCTGTGTCTGTGCCCCTCTTGAGTCCTGCTCAGTGAGCTTGTCCAAGGCCCTGCTGATTGCATGCTACTCACAAACACACAGGTCCACCTGCTGCAGCCGGCTCACACCAAGGCCAGGACACACTGCCTGGTTACCTGAAGCACTTCCTGCACACTCCTATCTCATCACTGGGACATCTCTTCCTCCTGGTCTTACCACTTCCCCCTGCAAGTGGCATGCAATCAACTGGGGTGGCAGGGGGGCCTTGGACAAGCTCACTGAGTGTCTTGCAGCTGAGCAGGACTCGAGGGGACATAGACACAGCTGGGAAGGAAATGCAGCCTCCTCTTTTCTCAGGGTGCTACAAATGTCCGTGTATGCACGATCTCCCACTTATTTTACCCCTCCACCCGGCATCTGAAGGACATTTAGAAGAAGCTTCCCTCTTTCTCATGGGATCTTCCAAATCTATTGTTCATGCTCTGAATTATTGTTGTTCCTCCTGAGGGATTCACTTTTGAAAAGAAAAATTCAGGAGGGCTCACATTTTCTCTCTTCTGCTGTTCAATTCCATCACTCAGGCAAAAACTCAAAATGTCCTCATTTGAAGGGTGGAAGGGGCCCCTGGATGAAAAGAAAAAGCAGGAAAGGGAAAGAATGTCAGCTACAATTTTAGAACAGGGTCCTTCCACATGTGCCTCCTGGTCCTGTATTGCACCTAGGCCAGCACGCAGGAAGGTGGAAACATGCACGCTTCTGGAGGATATGAAAAGGAAAGCGACATTTGTTCTACTCACAGCATAGAGGAGGAAAGGAGCTTCCTAAGGAAGGCATGGGGGGCCCTTGGCTGGTCTTTCTACCCCGGTCCTGCTCTCCGAGTTCTTGCCCATCTGGATGCAAGCACATGGTATCTCCCTGGTTCTAGACTTTGCCCTCTGCGAGCCATGAACAAAGGCCTTCACCAGGAAGAACCAAGCTTGCTTATCTCATCTCTCACCCTCCCCCTCCCAGTGGGGAGTGAAGCAAAGACGAGGGATGAGAAAAGGAAAGCCCTTGAGGGCAATAATCTCCTGGAGAGAAATGCACCTTCTAACACCAATGTAACTATGATTTATGCAACTCCTGGCGGCTGGGCCCCTTCTAATTCCCTGACTCAGAAGCACAGGCCGAAGGTTCTTACTTATCTTCCATCCCAGAAGACGGAGGAGGGCTGGGTGTCACTCCAGGACCTGAAGCAGAAACCACAGCCTTGAGACTATGCCAAGGCAGCCAGTTACGAAGGTGCTGATGACACTTCCCAGGAACATTTGTCTAGATGTTTAACTTTGACCGAAAGTTTAAGCTTCTAATAATCCCCAGGCACCTCACATTTTCCAGGGAATAGTGCCTGGGCTCTTAAGAACTTCCAAGAAACTCAGATTCTCAGAAGACTGTGCAGTCTTCAAGCGCACCCACCCATTCAAGAGCTTTATGGAAAAAACAAAGGCAATGAAAACAGGCCTTTCTCACACGTGCTGGGAGGTTTAGACAAGTCAAGTCAGATGAGAAGCCGGTTAGGCCACTGCACTGGCTTTGGGAGACCCCACTCTGCCCTCCCCACCTTTGGTCGCTGTGTGTGACAGGGTTGGACAGCAGGAAAGCCTATCAGCCCAAGAGGCTCAGGTTAGTGCTGCCCAGGACTGGCTTTCTTCATCTGGAATTTTCCCAGTGTTGGTGCTCAGTTGAATGTTTTATTCAAAATGATCACAACCTAGCTACTCAAATCTAAAGCATATATGCCCATTGGTCCAGTGATCTCATTGGAAGCCCTGCAAGGTAGACGCCCATTTCTATCTTCTGATGAGAAAACTAAGACTCGGAGCAACTGAGGAATTCACACAAAGTTCTGTAGCAAGTATGAATTAGAGATAGACTCGAGCCCAGGTGTTCAGATTCATACTTGGGTATCCTCAAGACTGGGTAAGAGCAATGGAAGATCTTGGCTAGGGGTTGGAGAGGTTCTTGCTGCTCCTAGCATTAATCCTTCAGATACAGGATCCTGGGGAGGTCTGGAACCAGGCATTGTGAAAGCAGGAGGAAGAGGCATGTGGAGGTCTTGGGACAGGAGCTTTTTATCAACCCATACAGAGTATTTCAATACTTTGACAATCAGTGCAGCCAACGTGGTGCACAATGGCTGAATATTAGCCCTAGTCATAAATACATTCATTGAGATATAGAGTAGTGGGATAAAGGTGAGAGAGGTAAACTCTGTTTGGGTGGGAAGTTGGGGCATTAACAGGATGGTCCATCAGACCCTCAGAATGACACAGGGGAGGCCAGAGCATGCCAGGGAGGAGGAAGGGAATGAGAAGGCTAAAGGCAACAAGCAACAGGACCTACCAACTGTTTGCTGTAGCCAACTGAGGGGGTGGGGTTAGGGGATGGGAGGATGGGGACAGATGGGACTGGAGGGACACAGAGACCTGGCACATGATGTCTTAACTGGGGAATTCTGATAAAACTATTTTTATGCTTTAGGCATGTGGACATTCATGGGTTATTTCTTGACTCCAAAAAACAAATTATTAAACTTTCAAATAAAAATTTTAGCAAGTATTGTGTATGATAGATATCCTCATCCCAACAAGACCTCCACTGCATCTTTGGTGCCACATACGCCCACTGAGGCGCAGGGTCCCACTGGCCATTCCCTACTGGTCTTGTCTTATAACTGCTTTTCACCTCCCAACAATCCTACTGGAACTGGATCCCTTTTCAAAATCCCAGACTCCTTAGGTGAGTGTCTGACTCCAACCTACATATTCCCAGGTTTCTTCTCTGGGGCTGGATGCTACTCCCCTTCCCCAACCACAGGCTGTGGATTTGCTGTGAATGATGTTATTATTCAGAATCACACCACCAATTCCCATCTATCCTTAATACTTCCCTATACCTGGATTCCCACTGCCTCAGTCAACCTGTTGAGTTATATCCCCTTATATACCAAGGCCTGAAGGAAGCAGACCTGAGGTCAAAATGGGTACTGTAAAATGTGCTTCCTGCTCTTCCCCTCGGAGCCCAGAACTGTAACCAGGTAAAACTCTTCAGCCCTTCCTTTTTGTCCCACCCAATCCCAAATACCCAAGTGTCCTGCTCTTCCCTGCTCTCCATTGTTAATGAAGACCTATCGTGTATTGTGCAAGGGTCCTGTGAAGTTATAACAACGAGGACAAGCAAACTGAAGTCATGCTTACCTTTAGAAAATGTCCACTCTCAACACAAATATATAGACAGGTGTGGTCTTCATTGATTGATTGTCCTTGAAGGAGAGGGTCCCCGGTGCTCTGGACAGTTTAACAGCCAAGTGAAGACACGTTGCCAGTGCAGACAGGGGTCTGATTAAAGCTTCTGTCTGTTTTCCCAGATGCTTTTTTCTTTTTCTTAGTCATTTTTAACCCTGGTGAGCTAGGTTTATAGATTCAAAGAAGTAATAGGATGTAGTAGAAAAAACTCCTGACTGGTTGTTACGAGGCCTGAATTCTAATCTTAACTCTATGCACCCTAAGCAAGCTGTGTTATTACTCAACCTCCAATCACTTCTGCTTCTAGAACTTTCGTTTCCTTAGCCCTACATTGGGGGGGTGGGGGGACAGCCATGGGGAGGGGAGTTAATGCTCTTTCTAAGGTGTGGTTCTCATCCTTTTTGTGTTTGCAGAACACTTTCAAATAACAGAATGTGAGTAGCACAAGTGGAAACTTGAGAAGACTCAAACAACACTAAAAATGTCAGCAATCATTAAGTGCAGTCCTGACTACAATACAACAGTGCCTCTCAGTTACTACAATGTCATCCACAGTTACGGTTCAATACTTGGTCGAGTTCACTACTTTATAGGTTCTTTGAGTGGAACTGTTTACTGTCCTGACCTTATTCTTTTATATACCCCAGAGTCAGAGATCTTCCGTGATCTGGAAGCTCTGCAACCTTTTATTAGCCCTGGCTTAACATCACGCCCATGCCTCATAGAGCACGTTTGTTCCAAGTCACATGATCCACACATCTCAATGTTCCATCTAACACATGAGCTAAAATGATATGCGCACTGAGATATATCCCAAACTGGTTCTACACATTGACAAAAATTGGGCTAAATATTGAGAATGACTTCTCTCAGGGTCATGCCAGCTAAATAGTTCTATAATTCTGTGAATTTAAACAAAATAAAACAATATATTGAGAAAAGATCTGGTTGAGGTGAGGTGCTTAATTAAGGCATTGAGTCTATATCAGTTGAAGACAGAACTCCTTACTGATGAGAAAGTGAACTCAGAAGGCTGAAAGTGGCCCCCGTGAGCCTGCAGAATTTGAGGGACATTGTCAGAAAAATGAATGGGCTATGGCACACAGAATATGAGTAGCAATGAGATAGAAGTTCAGCCTCTCTCTGTTTCTAACAGGTATATTTTTTGAGAAAGTGGCGTTGAAAGTTTTTCGTAGTAGGAAACAATTATTTTAAAGTTTTTAAAGATAATTATTTTGGGGGCACTAAACTATTGGCTCCATTGTATTCCTATAAGTCTTTTTTCATTTCCTCTAATGCCCTTTCCAAACATCTGTTAGTTTATTGTTCTGGGCATAGAACATTATGATCAGTTTAGTGGCTGCTTAATACAGATTTGGATTTGTTTTTCAGACAATGAAGAAGATCAATGTTCAAAGCATTTCAGAGTCAGGAACAAAAAGACCAAAGGAAATCCTTATTTCACATCTTATAGGGTGTGACTTATCTTTAAATATCAGAAAGTGGACATGTGTAGTTCATATTTTTTATCATGAAAATGCTTTCCTGCTTCTGAGAAAACAAATTACCCAGCCACCAACTAGCATTTGAGCCGAGAAATGGGGCGGGCATGAATAACGAGGCCTGTGATCTTCCTTTTCCTCTCCAGCGAGCCTCATTCATTGGAACAATATGTTTATTTTAGTATCTTCTCTGTGCCAGACATGTGCTAAATGCTGGGGACACAGAGGTGAGGGAAGATGGGCAGGTCCCTGCCCTCATAGAGACTGGCTGGGAAGTCAGGCAATTGAACTATTGTGAATGTTACAACCAGAACCGTAGACACAGAGTGGGCGGCACATGGAGGGACACTTAACCTGGCCTAGACATCCAGGAACAACTCCATGAATGACCACCTGGGAGACAAGCAGAAGTTAACAAGTGAGGTTCCGCGCTCGTGTGGACACAGGTAAATCAGAGACTCTATCTGCAAAGCTGTGGCATTGATCCACAAACCTGATGCTTTCAGCTGAGTAATTGAAATTGGTTTCTGCATTTGGATAAGTTGAGCTAGTAGGGGCTTGCTCATCTCCATTTCACGGATTTCCAGAGACCGTTGGTTAGTCGGTGCTTATTGCTAAACTGTGCTCGTGTGGGTTATTAGTCCGTTTTCTGTTGCTCATAACAGAATGCCTGAAACTGGGTAATTTATAAGAAAATAAAATTTATTTCTTACAGTCTTGGAGACTGGAAAGCCCAAGGTCCAGGGGGTACATCTGGTGAGGGCCTTCTTTCTGGTGGGGACGCTGTACAGGGTCCTGTGGCAATGCAGGCAATCCCATGGTGAGGATGGCAAGGGTGACTTGCTCTCCTATAAAGCCACCAGTCCACACCCTTGATGACCCATCAAACCATTAACCACTTACTCCATGAATGGATTAACCATCCATGAGAGCATAGTCCTCATGATCCAATCACCTCTCAAACAGTGCTACAACAGTGCTGCATGGTGAATCAAGCTCCCATGTGATCCTCACAGGGGACAAACATTCAGAGGTGTTTCACAGGTGTTTTGCCAAAACTCCTCCAGTGCACTGTCAGTTGTCAGCGTCCCTCCTGGGAAATCCCTCCAGAGGAGACTTGCTCCTACTTTCCTACTTTCCCTTTTCTCCCCTTCCAGATCTGTAGAGTTCACCAGCCCTGGCAGGGGGCAATATGGGTGACGTTGGTGATTGGGGCCCCTGGCTTCTTTTCTTCCTTTGCCTTTCTTTGATCTGACTTCTTCCCATTTGATATTTCATCTCTCCAGTCACCCCAACTGGCCCCCCAGCTCTGGAGCTTTTTTTTTCCAGCTTCTCCTAGTTGCCCTTTTCCTCTCTCCTGCCAATCCCTGTTAGTGTTAGATAAAAATGAGCAATTGAAGTATTTCTGTACCGTCCATGCCTGGTTACCATACAGTGCAGTAATGATGAATATCATTAAGTGTGTTGAATTGATTTGGACTTCAGTTCACTGGTCACTGTGCCATACTCATGTTATTTCTTACATAGCCTGGCTGTTTTTATACAACTCTAAGCAAAATCCAGGGCAGGGGTGACAGTCAGGTCATAAAGAAGGGATTAGTCTTCACCCCATCTGAAAAACTATGGGCTATTGAGATGACTGGTGGGCATCTATTAAAGGGAACGATTAGGGGCTTCCTGGAAGACATCATGTTGAATGAATGAATTCATGCAGGAATGAATGGGAATGTGGAGCTGCAATGCCAGGACTCATACTCATAAACAAAAGTAAAGAGTTCTGTGAGGGGTGCCCTGGGTGAGCAAGGATCTTTCCCTGATGGAGGAAAGAATCCAAATGCCTGCATCCCACACTGGTTCCCAGGTTGATAGGGCTCGGAAGAGAGCTTTTGGAGATAATATCTGATGATCTCGGCAGTGGCCCCTTAGCCTCTGAGATTCCTGTCCCTAGTTACCCCAAAGAAGACAAATGAAAATGGAAAGAGCAAGCTCCCATTTGGGAGTCAAAAAGGCATTATAATCTCTTAGGAGTACATCCTGTCCTTAACTCCAGAGCCTTGGCAGGGGCAACACAGCAGCCAAGGAAAATGAGCGTATCCACTGAACTGTGGGCACAAGGCAGCAGGAGAGATCTAGAGGTACAGTGGCAGTTGGACTGTAGCAGTAGTCACAGAGGAAGGGAATAAGCCACACAGGGAACTCTGGAATGAAGCAACATGGGGCGCTTGCAGTTCCAATAATCTCACAGGGTTGTGGCTTAAGTTCACTCACATTGTGACTGTCACCAGTACTTTCAGTCATTCATTTTTTTTAATTCAATAAAAACTTGTTTGCACAGCATTGGTGTGTCAGGTATAGTGACTATGTTGGCCTAGGCCAAGGGTCAGTGAACCTTTTTTGTAAAGGGCCAGATAATAAATGTTTCAGGCTTTGTGGGCCATAAGGTTTCTGTCACAACTACTCAACTCTGCTGCTGTAGTGCAAAAGCAGCCATAGACAATAAATAAACAACTATTTGCTTATTGGATGTGTTCCAGTAAAACTTTATTTATGGAAACAGGTGGTGAGTCACATTTGGCCAATGGGCCATAGTTTGCCAACTCCTGATTTAGAGAAACAAAGTGTGCTAGTTATTCTGTTTGCCTTTCCAGATCTAATCTATAGCCCTTTTCTACCCTGCTCTCTCTCCCAAGAGGCTGATCTCTGCAGATGTGTTGCTCAGGCTCCTTGCCCTCTGGTTTCTGGTTAGATGTGACCAATTGGAGGCATTGGCAGGAGATCAGAAGTTGTGAGGAGAGAGGGGTGGAGGAATTTGGTCCCTCTACTTGCTCCCTCCTGGGCTGTGCGTTGGCAATGGCTGTGTTCCTCTGCTTATGGTCACAGCTCTGACTGGTGGCTACACCTGTCATGTATTTCCAATAACAGTTCCCTCCTCTTCCACCTTCAGCCTCAGGGGTAGACTGAGTTTCCCAGTGTTTCGAGCCCTGGGCGCTTCTCTATTCCTTGTTGGTTTCCTTAACATTGACTTTGCCTTTGACTGTGCCACCTATTCCCTGCTGCACAGTGTTTGAATATGTTCCTGTAGCAGACATTCACTGTTTTTAGAAGTAACAGTATTGATTCCAACTTCACACCCAGAATGGAGCATGTAATCTAGACATGACCAATCAGAGCACTGAATCATCCAAGCCACAATAATGAGTTCCAGAATGTTCACACGAACCAAGCTGCTTCAATTAGAGGGAATACCAATACTTATATATAAAAGCTACCAAAAAGTGTTATCTATTCCACTGAATTTGAGCCCAGAGTATGCATTTGAAGCTTCTAGAAGCTACTGCGTGAAGCCTGAGGACAAGACCCAACATTGAAGAAAGCAAAGCACAAAGATAACCTTGTTTGAGTCCCTGGAACTGCTTGAGGTTAGATCCACTCACTCCTCAATGTTTTTGTCAATGAGACAATAAAATTCCTTCCTTTTTTCTTAGGCCAGTTTGAGTTAAAGTTTCTGTCACTTGCAACCAAATGCAAAACTTATTTTAATAATAACATTCCTGACCACTTTACACTTTGGAACAGGGAACTAGTCCTATGTCATTTTTGGATTAGATGCACACTAATACAGTGTAGTTAAACCTACACTGGATTTCAGCAGTGACAGAAGCCAGAGAGTTGTTTTGCCATCAGCCCACTTCCAGAGGGACATGTCAGCAGTCCAGCAGCCGCTTTGCAGATACAGCCTCCCATGCCAGGAAGAAACACCCTCCCACGCTCTACTTCCACTCACTTTGACAATTGACAGTAACAAAGAAAGAAAAATCTTCATCTGAATGAAGGGGACATGGGTGCTATTGTTGACAGGACAACAAGGAGTTGAAGCCTGGTGTTTATTAACTGTTGTAAACAAATTATGAATTTGTGCCAGTAACCAAAACAGAGCCAACTGGGCATTGTAAACATTATTTCTCAAAGAGATCATCTAATAAATTACTTCAAAGTTCCTTTGTGGACTCCAAGGGTGTTAATTATACCAGATCTTATTCTGTTCGTTAATTACTTCATTCGAGAATTTGTTGAGTAAATGTCAGCCTGGTACAGTACAGCATTGGCAAATAGTTTTCACTTCTTGTGCCAACTGTGGTTATGGCGGCTCAGTGGGCTGTGCTGAAGAAGATTGTGAGTCCAAATCTGGGCTCTATGACAATGAATATCATGACCAATTAGAAGCATCTCCCGTGGAAGTGGAAGAAAGAAGTGTCCAAGGTATTTGTCAGACCTGCAAGTTGAAAAAGGCCTTATCTAGAGTGAGAAGGAATTTGGGGTAAATCACTTTCATCCTATGCGCCTTTATTTCCTCAAATTTGTAAAATGATTTACATAATTTTATAGGTTCTTTCTACCTTTATTTATTTATTCATTCCTATATTTGTCTCTGTTTTTCTGGTGATTTCCCACCTTGTCAATGCAGTTCTCCTAGCATAGAAGCCAGAACCTCAGTTTCCCACAGTCCTGTATAGAAAAATGCAACTATGGGGTCTAGGTCCATTTTTTTCCTGGCAGCTGGTGGGTCCAGGGATTAATCCCTGGGCCTTGGTATTATCAACACCACACTGTAAGCAACTGACCTAACTGACCAGCCCAAGATCCACCAATCAGACACATCCGTTGTGAATTTTTTTGGAAGCTGATGTGGGAGACCAGAATATGCAACCCCAAATATGCCTCTTTGGCATAAAAATTACTTTAAGCTGATTATTTTGGGAAACAGCAGACAAAGGAGAAGCTTTGAAAACAGAGTAGAAGTTACTCTTTGGTAAGAGAAATTTACATCTATAAAGGAATCTCTATTTGTAAGGGTGTCTCTTCCCTGTACCAGAAAGAGATGGGTGACTCTACATTACTGGGAACTCTTATCAATAGAGAAGATAATGACAAATCTGTACAACAAAACTGATCCTTGCTTAAGGTGCTTTTTCCTGGCCACCTCCCCCTATGTGGGCCTTCCCCACACCCTCCTTTCTTTGTTTCAACCAATGGCATTATCTTTGAGATTTACTCAAAATCTTCGAGATCTTGTATACATGTTATTAATCTTCTCTTCATTTTCCTCTCGTTAATTTACCTTTTGTTCCACGGGTTTGTCTCAACAAAGTCAGAAAGGTAGAGAAAAATGATTTTTTCCTTCCCCTACATGGTTATAATGAGAAGCAAACTCTGCATAGAGTCCGTCTGCCAGGGATGAAGGTAGAGACATTCTGTTTGTTGAAGTAGCAGGGACAGTGCCTGGCTGTGGTGGCTGTCCCCAGGAGGGGGCTGTGATGACTTCACCGAGCAGCCCTGCGGCACAGGTGAAGGCATTGTTCCTGGCTGCCAGCCTCTAATCCTTCATCTCTAGGCCTCCTTTAGAGCCCTCAGCTGTTCAATTCTTTTTAAAATAAAACTCTTTTACTGCTGAATGGGCCAGAATGGATTTCTTTATCCTCAAGGAACTCAAAAACTTGTGATCAGGACTGAATGCCTTCAAGCAGACTTTTTTCCTCCTTTGAAGATGAAAAATTAATTCTCTTTTATAAATTATAAGGAAGATGCTTAGCTAATAGCTTTTAAAATGTATTTTATTGCAATTATCAGGAGGATAATTGTTGCATATAGATAAATATGTTATACAGGGAGGTTACTCTCACTTTCATCTTCTTCATTACTCTAAGTGCACTAGAGAAAATGTAATTCCTTTAGTGTTTATGTTTCACGGCTTTACATCGAGAGAAGAACTCCTCTTAATCATTGCTAGTGTGATTTTCAAGAGTTTGCAGGAGCACTTTGGTTAGGTTTTCATAGTTTTAGTAATTCCTGCAATTTTCTAATGAAGATTACAGCTAAGTGTCTCATTAGAGCAAATGACCACAGTAAAGAACTCACTTGACTAATTGCCTTTACAAGAGTTTCTTTAGAGCGTTTGAAACTTACTCCCCAAACTCTGTGTACAATTATTTTCTCTAATCAATTGAAATTTCACCTCACCCTCCAGCCCACCATACTGATGGAACACAGGGGTTTAGTAGTTGTGCATCAACGTAGGCTAGAGGGGCTTACGAGGACCTCACCTCCTCCGTATTATCCATTAACAACCATCCTTTCACTCTTTCAAATCAACAGTAGATATTTTCTTGACATTTTATGCAAAAGTGATATTCACATGCAAACTCAGTCTTCTTCTTTGTAATCTGAGTGTTGTTCTTAAGGTTTTGAAGTGTTCAAGTTTTGGAGCCTAAACATTTGGAGTTTTTTCTCCTTTTTCCCTCTCAGCCCTTCCTCCTCTAAGGACTTATGCAATTCCTTGTGTCTTAACAGCAGAACAAAAACTTACTAGATATAACTTTCAAGTTCCAGCCATGATGGAAAAATAGAAGACTTGCCTTCCCACTTTAAACAACTATAATACAAGAAAAAATATGTAAAGAAATAGGAATCCCATCTTGTGTTTCTTTGTTTTTGTTTGTTTGTCTTTCCAAAAAACAAGGTGAGCTTCCCATTTGTCCCTGTGAAAATTCAATATATGAAAATATTTTTTGCTTGGAACACATTGCAAATAAAGGCACAAGGAAGTGGAGCCCAAAGAGAATGAAGTGGTTTTCCGGGCAGAGGAAAGATGGATCAAAATTTAGGGATGCTGAAGCTGCTTGAAATTTTCGAGGTAGGGTACCTGAGAGGAGAGAGGCCCCAACTTCTGAATACAGGTCTTTGTAAGACTTGTGCACCGTGCACAAATCCCACATGTTGGGATGGCTCACCTCACAAAGACCACGAGACAGAGACCGCTGCAATCAAGCAAGAGGAGTTTATTCCAGCATGCTGGGGTCACTCAGTCTCCTGGACAGGAGCGACCCCGAGCTCTTAACACAAGCACTTTTTATACAGATTTTTAGACAGACTTTGGCAACAGGATGAGTTGTATACTGCTTACAGGTTATCAGAGGTGACCTTTGGATTCATTGGTGGGCTTTAGCGGGCTGGCACACCGATAAGGAATAGTCTATTTCCCAATCGTTTATCTTCCTTGTGGCCAGGTGGCCTCTAGATAAGGAACTGGTCAGTTCCTGGAACTGGGTGGTGATTACTCCCTTCCTGGAATTTAGTGTGCCTGGGCCTGCCTTTACTTGCCTGGCCTCTGCATATCCCCTTAGAAGCTGCCTTACTTAAAATGGCATTAGTTATGTTTTCTCATTTTTATTAGTACAGAAGCAAATAGCGCATGTTAAAGTTATATTTTTCTTTACATCTTTTTGAGATTTTGACTGGATACTGTGCTACATGTGTTCAGGGTGAGACTCTGAGAGGTCTGACAGAGAACAACAGCTAGTAGAGTGTGGGCTGCATGCAGATTCCAGAGATATCTCAGTTCTGCTAAACCAGAGGGTAAAGACCTCATTAAAAACCTACAGCAATTAGATGAGACTCCATAATGACTAAATGTTAGCAGTAAGGCTACCCTAGCCCTAGAGAAAGAACAACTTTAGACTCGCACTTATAAAGCCTAAAACCAAATCCTGATGGTCTTAGTCTGCTTTTGTAGCTATACCAAAATACTTGAGACTGGGTAATTTATAAAGAACAGATTTGTGGTACATGTGATTTATGACATAGACCTTGGAGACTATGTCATAGTAGACTGTGTGATTTCACAAGCTGAACTTACATGCGTGAGCTCTCACAACAATTTCTATAGGTTAAACCTGCTCTCTGCGTCTAAATATCTCTTTATAATTTTCTTCACTATTTGTCTCCCCTCACCATCATCTTAATAACTTACACCCTATAATAAGCAGTGAGGTCATCACCAATAGAGACAGTCTGAGCAAAGCTGAAAATGTGACTTCTGTCCTAGTCTAGATATGTTTGTCCTTAAAGGGCAGGTCTCCACCTGGTGATCTTAAATTCTCCCAGCCTCTTCAACACACAGCATTTGGTCATGGTGCTGGGAAAGCCACAATGGATCCTGAAGCTGCAGATGTCTTAGCTACAAGGACATTACATAGAACCTCCTGGGCCTTCTTCAACATTAGGCAACTCCAAAAATTATGTAAATCCTAAACATTCCAGCTCCGTCTATGTAACCATATTATAATCACCACTGGAGACTACAAACACATTTCAGCTGAAAGGAGATTGGGTTCCTAAAAAATGAGAAAAGCATTCACCAGGGGAGCTAAGAGAAGGCAGACACATACCAAGTCAGGTTGGTATACACACCTCCACTCTCTAAGCTCGCTTTCTGCCCGTTTGAGAAGTTTCATTTTTAAAGTCCCCCCAGTGTTACTTTCTCTTTTGCTCTTTTCGTGGACCACATATAGGCACTTCCTCTCCCAGTAATGTGAGCAGTGGACTTGGATTAGGATTCCCTCCTGGCTCTAGCCAGTGGTCTCTGCTGATGATTTCTCGGCTGTTGACTTGGCTTCTCCAGAATAGTCTTGATTTTTGATAGAGATATTCTGGCAGGCAGCACCTTCATGCTTTCTAAAGGGAGTCTTTGCTGACAGTGCTCCCCAAATGTTATTGGACTGATCTGGTCTCAGCTCTGATTGCTGCACTCATGAAATCTTTCCGCAGTCATTTATTTAACCTCTACAGGATTCAGATGTATTTGACTATAGCACCTGCCAAGGTTCTGAATCATGCTTCAGTCATTCCCTGACTGTATCATTGTGAGGCTCCTGGCTGCCCTTACCATTTGTCTGCAAGGACTGGCTTGCCAAAACTCTGTGGCCTATTTCAAAGATTTTTCTTTTTTTCAGTTTCTCTGTTAAGTTTCTTGCTAACCTATTGCTATTTGGCTTATTTCACTGCTTTTCTTTACCTGAAGATTGTTATTTTTAAGTTGCTACTTATTGGAAACTTTCCATCTTAGGACTATTACTTTTGCTGTAGAAATCAGATTCTGGCTTGGTGCTCTGGTATATTTCTTACAAATCCTTCTGTTCTGTTTCCTTTCCCTCAATGGCCTCATCAGTTGATGTCATATTTGGGCTGGTTGCCCCCAGAAATGGGAGAGGTGGGAGAGGTTAGATATAATTATACTAAGCAAGCGTCCCTAGTCCATGTTGAATTGTAACATGACAGAATCTTAAAGCTGGGGGGATGCCCAGAGGTTAGTTAGTTCAAATTCCCTTGCAATGCAAGAATTTATTCTACAGTACCCTAATTCCCTCCCCTGATTGAATCCTTCCAAGCAGAGAGGGCTCGTTAGTTGGCTAGATAAATTGCTCTCTTGTTTCCAGTGCTAATTATTGGATTTTTTTTTCTTTTATTGAACTAACTCTACCTTCCTATAACTTCCTCCCATTAGTTCTAAGTCTGTCCTTTGGAAGGATACAGAATAAGTAGATTTAATACCTTTATATAATAGTGATTGCTACCATGTATTGAGTACTTGCAAGGTCTGTACCAAGTGTCTTATACACACTGTATGAGGGGTCTTCCAAAAAGTCATAGGAAGATTTGTATTATCTTTTAATTCCACTTTTCCGCAAACTTTCTGAAGTACCCTCTTATTAGTCAGAGTTCTTCAGTTGCAAGCAACAGAAACCAACTTTGTCTGTTTTAGTTATCTTTTGCTACATAGTAAATTAGCCCAAAACTTAGTGGCTTAAAAAAAAAAAAATTTATTATCTCATGGTTTCTGTAGGTCAGGAATTCAAAGCAATTTAATGGGTGCTTCTGCACGAGGGTTTCTCATAAGAATGCAGTCAAAATGTCAGCTGGGGCTACAGGCATCTGAAGGCTTGACTGGGGCTGGGGATCCACTTCTAAGCTCCGCCACATCTCTGATAGCAAGGGGCCTCAGTTCCTCAGTAGGTGTTGGTTGGAGCCTTCGGTTCTTTGCCATGAGAACCTCACCATAGAGCATCTCCAACATGGCAGCTGAATTCCCTCCCTCACTCACTGAAGAGAGAGAGAGAGGAACCTACAGTGCCTTTTATGACCTAATCACTAAAGTCACCCACCAAGAGTTTTTTTTAAAAATCTATATTTATTTTAATCTGACTGTAAACACAAGTCTTCTGGGTAAGAGGCAGATTGATATTTAGTTACAGAATATGTTAGTGGCAGTTCCCCATGCCCCATTTCACCCTTGAAGTGACACAGTGAAAGCCAGGTAGACCCTGCACAGGTGGGGAGGGGGATGGTATATAGGAGAGGAATTCTGAAATTATAATTCTCCAAGCTTGTATAGGAGCTGGAACATCTATCCCTCCTCCCCTCCAGAGAAAGGGAGAGAGGACATGGAATATAAACTAATCTGCTTTTGGAGGAGGAGAGGAGGGCCTCTACCTGAGAATGTAAGCATTTGACTCTGGGGAAGAGATGAAAGGGCTTATCATCCTTTGAATGGGAGTAGATGGTTCCAGTATAAAGGAAGCAAGTAATGTCAGTCTGTCTCCCTGAGGGAGTGAAGAGCAAATGGCTCTGGGGGAAAAGATGATATTCTCTACCTTCACAGCATTTCAAGTTCCATTGCTCAGAGAGCTCCAACCATGCAGAAACATGAAACTATTCACACAGTTTCCCAACAGTCATCACCATTAACTTCTCCATTCTATTTATCAGAAGCAAGTCACAAAGTCCAGCCCACATTCAAGGGGAGGGGAGTTAGGCTTCACCTCTTGAAGGGAAGAGTATCAAAAAATTTTTAAACCATCGCATTTTAACCCCAGATAACTTACATTTGGCACACATGCAAAATATATGCACCCCCATCTCCAGGTTCCCAGAAGTCTCATCCCATTTATACGTCAGTTTCACTTATGAAATTGTCATCTAAATCATATGCAGTGAGGTTATTTGGTTGTAGCTCCTTAAGTATATAGTTCTTGATCCAAAGATCTGTGAACTACAGGAAAAGTTATCTTCTCCATGATGGATCTTGGACATGACCGGTGCCATGTGCACACAATAAGCACGAAATAGCCGCCGGCCTTGTCTTCCACTCCAGCACCAAACCCCCCCTTCCCTTTAGGAGAAGCTTTGTGACTTCCGCAAAACAGAAACCCTTTTGCTTCTGCAAGGGCACAGTTCCCCACCCTGGTTACATAGCTTTGGCATTACCATAATGCCCTTCCTTAGTGGTATCAGCCAGCCCTTGGCACCCTATATAAGCTCTCTCACCCCCACATCTGGCGCTGTCCTCCACTTTGAGGGCAGCCCCGGGCTGCCCACAACTTTAAGTGCAACCCAGCAGATTTTCTTTTCCTTTAATAAAGCTTGATTGGTACTGGTATCATCTTGGCTCACTTTCTTTCACTCCACACACCCAACACACCTACTGAGACAAGCAAAGGATAACCAAGATAGACACTTCTGTTTAACAAAGAAGAAAACAAGAAGCACACTAGAGTTGCTGACCTATGGCAATTTTGAAATTCAGTTGGGAAATGTTAGAAGTAGATTAGGACTCAAGGTGTGAGAATAATTCTCCATAACGCTTAGTGCTATTTTTTAAGTTCTTAGTTCTACCTTCTTAGTCATTCTTTTTTCCATGAAAAGGAGCACATTTTTATACCTGAGCAGTTTTCTCAGCCTGCTTCCTATTTATAGAAATGTGAGTGTCCAAACTTCATTTTGTACTGCCTCTGTCCCTTATAGTCCAGCCATTGGTGTTTCTGTGAATATGATTATCTTTAAAACATTGTTGATCTTATTGGGTTCATTCCATTTGGCAAAAGTCACTGTCACATGTCATCTGGAGACAAACCCTTCTCTACCTTGGGCTTCTGCTGAGAAGGCTTTATAGTAATTCCCTTAAGCTTCTTAGAAAGTCCTATTATTTGATTGACAGGATGTATGAGGCCCTTCATCAAACTCTTTAGAAGACCTTTCATCTGACCAAACAGAACTTGAGAAATACTTTTGATCTTTCTGAGATCTTAGAAAAGGATTTTAGAGTTATACCTTTGGCTTCACCTTTAGACAAAACGTTTCTGATAGTGACCTTAATCTTATCTTTGCTTGGAAACCATTTTTTAATTTCAGTACAGTATCATTTGGTATCAAAGTTATCGAGTCCCAGCTTCTTCAGTTTAATGGCCCTTTCTTTAATTTTTTTTCTCTCTACTATCACATTCTATCAAAAAGAAATGAGGTGACATCTTCAGTACTTCTGCTGGAAGCCTTTTTAGTCAGATCAGTAGATCATTAGGTGTATTTTCTACTTTCCACATAACCGCAGGTGACGATGTTGCTAAACTTTCCGCCACTGCGTAATAAAGATTCCCTTTCCTCCAGTTTCCAGTCAGCCTTACTTCTCTTTCCTTTAGGCCTTCAACACAGCCCCTTCAAAGGATGCTAATGCTTCTCCAAACAGTTATTTCAAGGCTCTCCAAACTTCTGCAAATACTTCAAATCCTTGCAGCTTCTGCTCACTTCCTGGTTTCAAAGCCACTCCTAACTTTTAGTTATTTGTTATATAGCACTCCACTTCCAGGTACCAAAATCTGCATTACTAATTTTTTTCTGGGTAACAAATTATTGTAACATTTAGTGGCTTAAAACATTTATTATCTCACAGTTTCTATAAGTCAGTAATTTGGGAGCAGTTTAGTTGGTTGGTTCTGGCTCAGGGTCTCTCATGAAGTTGCATTCAAGACGTTGGCCAAGATATGTACAGAAATGCTCTGTGATCAGAACCCCAGCCACCCAGATGGAATTCAGGGGAAAGAAAGATCAGTTAAGCAGTCTGGATCTCAAAGTGAGGAATGGATGGGGAAACCCTGCCCTCCAAAATTACAGGAAGCTCGTGGGTCCGGAATTCCTATTAGAATAAGGAGGCAGGTCAGGTTCTGACTGGTGGAGAAAATGCATAGGGCTAAGTCTGTGCATTGCAGAACTTTAGTGCCCACAGTCAGGCAGGAATAGGCTCACAATTAGAGCCGCTACACACAGCCCTTTAAGTATTTGAGGTTAGTTAACCACATAACAGGATATTCAAACTCTTTATCATTCAGTGTCCTGAAAAAGGACACTGAATGATAAAGAATTTATGTGGTTAACATTCTGTTTCATCAAAGTCCCTCTGACTGTGTGGCACTTAACACCCCAGGCAAAGTCTGTCCAGTGCAGAGAACAGTGGAGCCATTAAATACATCCAGAACTATGCCTGAGGTGCTTGTTTGTAGGATGAATCAAACAAAAGCAGATTGTTATGACAAGAACTTGGGTGAGGATTGTGAAATGTCTCTGGGATTCATGGGAACACATCCAGTTCAGTTAAATTCACCATTTATTAGATCCTTTTTTTGTCCTAGGACACCAAATTAGCTTTTGGGATGCAGACACGAATGCCACATATGTTTCATACCAGGCAAGGAACTCCTATCCTCAATTCCTAATTCCTTCATTCAGCCTCTCCACCAGTCCAGCCACACCAACTTTTATGTACAGTTGGAATTCATCCACTGCTGTCACTCTCCACTGTCACCTTCCATGTCCAAGCCACCATCATTGCTCACTCAGAAGACTAGAGTAACATTCTGACAGTCTCCCACCTATATTCTGGTATCTTCAAATTCTGTTCTCTCCACAGCATCCAGAGTGTACTTTCAAAAACTTAAATAAAATGTTTGTATACAATGTGAATAAAAGACCAGTCCCCTGATAAAAAGTCTTCAATCGCTATTTAATTCACTTCGAGTGAAATGTAAACTCATTACCAGGGCCCCCAGCGTTTGGTGGGATCTGGTGCTTGTTTCAGCAGCCTCACGCTTTCCACTCCACCTTCATACACCACATCACAACCACACCAGCCTCCATGCCTGGAGACCTCAGGCATCACAGGTCTTTCTCACCTTGGGACCTTTGAATGTGCCAGCTCTCCGCTGGAAGGCTCACCACTCTAACACACATCCTGGCCCTGTTCTTTGTGTGATTAGGTTTGTTTCATTCTCTAGGTCTTCCTCAACCATCCTATCAGCACCATGTTCTTATTCCCCAATCAGGGCATCATTTGTTTCCATGAGATGCTGCATCACAAGTTGTGATGATACGTTGTTTACTTGTTTATAAGTGCTCTCTTTCCACCAGACTCAAAGTTTCTTGGGGGAAGAGACTATGCCTTGTTTCCCACCATGTACTTAGCACTTAGCACGATGCTTGGCCAATAATACTAGGCTCCTGACAAATATTAGTTAAATGAATGTTTACTTAAATCATCACTTACATAATTTACAAAAATAAGTTATTGATTAGGAAACATGACACACTTTCAGATTTTTGTGAGCATTAAATGTATTACTGTGAGAAATAAATGAGATATGTGACAACATTTAATATAGTGTATATTGTCCCTCCTTCCCTCCCTCCTTCCTTTCTTCCCTTCAGTGCTAAGAAAAACATGAAACTCTCTTGACTTTGATTTTCTTTCCTACCCAACCTCTCTCCCCATGAAGATTGACTATGGTAAGATTTTAACTCCCTAAAGAATCTCTTTCTCAAAGGACATATATTATAGAAAACAGAAGGTTTTCTTAATGATCTTTTAAAACCACTTGTGAAGAGCATCACTCTGTGAAAGTGTTTGGGTCTCCTAAGACTTTGTGAGCAATTACTAGACAGAGTTGTCACCTGGAATTCTGAATTCATTCTCAAGAATCAAGGCACAGAATCACACCTGAAATAAATTTAGACATAATAACAGCCACTGCTAGTATGTAACGAGCCCTTACATCTGCCAGGCACTATGTTAAGCACTTTACCCACCTCACCTCATTTAAATCCACCCAAACAACTCAAGGAATAATGTGCTGTGATCACCCTACTTAATAAGGGAGAACCTGGAGCTTAGCATCAGGATTCTACTGCAGCTCAGTCTTATACTAGAACCCTCTGTAACTTCCTGAATGGATTCCCAGTTTTATTCTTCTCTCCCTGTTTTGTACTTCAATCCGGCTCTAGTCTATGTCTCACTCTCTCTTGCCACAGCTCTTTACGCTTCTGTGTGATAGCAGCCTAGAGGAGTATACCTAGTATACCTACCTTTTGTGAATTCTCCCTACTTCATGACCTCCTACATGGTCTTCCCACCTTCCTTTTGCCCAGTTATTCCACATTCCATATATTAATTCCTGAAACATGTCACCTCAACTCAAAAGGTTTTATTGATTTTTCTGGTGTTCAAGATTTCAGTTCCAGTTCTTCCTTTCACTAGTTGAGTGTCTTTGGGCACAGCAGTTAATTTCTCTGAGTCTCAGTTTTCTTATTTCTAAAATGAAAACTATTATATACACTCTATGAAACTGTTGCACGGATTAGACAAGATTCTCTGCCAGTCTGGACAGGCTAGGTTATAGTGCTGTAATGAATGGTCCCTAAACCTCTGTGGCTTTGTTCTCGCTCTTGCTGTACTTGACTGTTCATCACATGTCCATTATCTTCACTTTGGGCTCAGGCTGATGGGGCAGGCTTTATCTGAAATATTGGCAGATGTGGGCCAGTGAATGTGGGTGATACAATCTCACACGGGTAATATAGAGGAGACACCTGGAGCAATGTCTGACACATGGTACATGTTGAATAGTGCTTTTTCCTTGGAGTATATCCTCAAGTGGGAAGCCTCTTTCACTGATGTCTGAACCTTTATGTGAAGCCTGTTCCTGCAAGATGTGTGGAGTTTAGATTCCAACCATAGTCCTCTTTCAGTGGGCTTGCTCTTTTGAATGACTAAATTGTCCTTTATGTCTCTTTGCTTCATAATCTGGGCAGGTTACATTATCTGTTTACTGCAGCAGCCATAACAAATAACCATAAACTGGGTGGCTTAAAACAATGGAAATTGATATGTCCACAGTTCTGGAGTCCAGAAATCTAACATTGAGATGTTGTCAGGGTCACACTCCCTTCCACAGGCCCTCCAGAGATTCCAAGGGAGAATCTGATTTTGTTTCTTCTGGCTTCTGGTGGCTGTCACCATTCTGTGACTTTTGGCCACAGCACTCCAACTTCTGCCTCTGTGCTCACATGGGCTCCTCCTCTTCTGTGTGTTTCCTATGTGTGTCTCTTATAAGGTCACTTGTCATTGAACTTAGGGCAGACTGGGATAATCAGAGCAATCTCATCTCAAAATCCTAGAGTAGTATCACCAAGATGGTGGAATAGACAATCCCAGGGATCAATTCAATGAGACAATATAATAATTCTAAGGATATATGCACCCAACTCTGTAGCACCCAGATATGTAAAGTGAATACTATTAGACCTAATGGGAGAAATAGACTCAAACACAATACTAGTTGGGAACTCTAATACCCCTCTTTCAGCAAAGGACAGATCATACAGACAGAAAATTAACCAATCAACATCAGAGTTAATCTCCAGTCCAGACTGATTAGTCCTAATGGACATTTATAGAACATTTCATCCAACAGCTGCAGAATACACATTTTTCTCAGCAGCACCTGCAACATTCTAAAATAGACCATATGTTAGGTCATAAAATAAGTCTCAACAAATTTTTAAAAAATTGAAATCCTACGAACTGTCTTGTCTGACTACAACAAGATAAAACTAAAAATCAATAACAGAAAGGACATTGGAAACTATATAAATACATGGAAATTAAACAACATGCTCCTGAACAATGAATGGGTCAAAGAAGAAATTTAAAAAGAAATTTAAAAATTCCTGGAGACAAATAAAAATAAAAACACAACATTCCAGAATCTGTGGGATACAGTAAAGCAGTTCTAAGAGGGAAGTTTATAGCAATTAATGCCCACATCAAAAAAGGAGAAAGACTTTAAATAAGCAATCTAACGTTACACCTCAAGGAGCTAGAAAAACAAGAACAAATCAAACTCGAAATCAGTAGGAGAGAAATAACAAAGATCAGTCAGAAATAAATTTAGAAAACAATGTAGAAGATTGATTAAACAGAGTTGATTTTTCAAAAAGATAAACAAGGTTGATAAACCTTTAGCTAGACTAATGAATAAAAAAGAAAGAAGACTCTTTTTAAATAAAATCAGAAATGCAAAAGGAGACATTATGACTGATATATAAACACAAAGGATCATAAGGGGCTATTACAAATAACCATATGTGAACAAACTGAAAAACCTAGAACAAATGGATAAATTCCTGGACACATACAACTTACCAAGGTTGAATCATGAAGAAGCAGAAAACTTAAACAGACCAATAATGAGTAATGAGATGGAAATAGTAATAAAAAGTGTACCAATGAAGAAAACCCCAGGACTAGGCAGCTTCACTGCCAAATTCTACCAAACACTTTAAGAGCTAGTACCAATTCCTCCAAAATTCTTCAGAAACATTGAAGAGGAGGGAATCCTTCCAAACTCATTCTATGAGGCCAGTATTATCCTTATACTAAAACCAGAAAAAGGCACAACAACAAAAAAGGAAAACTATAGACCAATATCCCTAATGAACAATGTGAAAATCCTCACCAAAATATTAGTGAACTGATTCCAACAACACATTGAAAAATATCATTCACCATGATCACGTGGAATTCATCTCAGTGATGCAAGGATGGTTCAACATATGCAAATCGATAAATGTGATACATCACATCAACAGAATGAAGGGAAAAAAATCATATGATCATTTCAGTGATGCAGAAAAAGCATTTGGTAAAATACAACACCTCCTCATGACAAAAACATTCAACAAATTAGGTAGAAAAGGAATCTGCCTCAATATAATAGAGGCCATATGTGACAAACCTACAGCTAATATCATACTGAACAAATAAAAATTGAAGGCTTTCCCTCTAAGATCTGGAATAAGACAAGGAAGCCCACTTCCTCACTCTTATTCAACCTAGTACTGTAAGTTCTAGCCAGTGCAATAAAGCAAGAGAAAGCAATAAAGGCATTCAAATCAGAAAGGAGAAATTCATACTATCCCTATTTGCACATGACATGATCATATACACAGAAAACCCTAAGGACTTCACAAAAAATGACTAGAACTAATACATGAATTCAGTAAAGTGACAGGGTACAAAAACCAACACACAGAAATCAATAGCATTCCTATATGCCAATAATGAAATACCTGAAGACAAAATCAAGAAAGTAACCCCATTCACAATAGCTACCCCCCAAATAAAATACCTAAAAATAAATTTAACCAAGGAGGGGAAAGACCTCTACAAAGAAAACTATAAAATATTGGTGAAAAAATTGAAGACACAAATAAATGGAAAAATATCTCCTGTTCATGGGTTGGAAGAATTAATATCACTAAAATGTCCATGGTACCCAAAACAATCTACAGATTCAATGCAATCCCTACCAAAATACCAATGAGTAGAAATAGAAACAATTCTCTTAAAATCTGGATGGAACCACAAAAGATCCCATATAGCCAAAGCTATCTTGACTAAAAGGAACACAATTGGAGGCATCACACTACCTGACTTCAAAATATACCATAAAACTATCATAACCAAAACAGCATGGTGCTGTCATAAAAACAGACAAATAGACCAATGGAACAGACCAGAAACCCCCAAAATAAACCCACACACTTATAGCCAACTGATATTCAACAAAGGTGCCAAAAATATACAGTGGGAAAAGGACAGTCCCTTCAATAAATGGTACTGGGAAAACTGGGTATCCATATGCAGGCAATAGAAACTAGACCTCTATCTCTGACCATAAACAAAAATCAACCAAAAAGTTAAGACCTGAAACTATGAAACTACTCGAAGATAACATAGGGGAACTGCTACATGAAATAGGACTGGGCAGTGTTTTTGTTAAGACTACAAAGGCATGGGCAACTGAAACAAAAATAGACAAATAGGACTACATCAAATAAAAAGCTTCTACACAGCAAAGGACATAATCAGTAAAATGAAAAGACAACCTACCGAAGGAGAGAAAGTGTTCTCAAACTACATCAGACAAGGGGCTAATATTCAGAATATATAAGGAACTCAACTCAATAGCAAAACAAACAAACAAAAACAATTAAAAATGGGCAAAGGCAAAGGACCTGAAAAGACAGTACTCAAAAGTCACGCAATTGGACAACACGCCCATGAAAAAACACTCAACACCACTACTCATCAAGAAAATGCAAATTAAAACTACAATGAGGTCATTTCACTCCAGTTAGAATGGCTGTTATCAAAAAGACAGAAAATAAAATACTCTGGCAAAGATGCAGAGAAAAGGGAACTCTCCTACATTGTTGGTGGGAATGTCAATTGGTACAGTCATTATGGAAAACAGTATGGAGGCTCCACAGAGAACTAAAAATTGAACCAATTTATGACCCAACAATCCTGCTACTGGGTATATACCCAAAGAAAATGAAATCAATATATCTAAGAGACACCTGCACTCCTACGTATATTGCAGCACTATTCACAATAGCCAAGAGATGGAATCAGTTTAAATGCCCATCAACAGATAAATGGATTTAAAAAAAACAAACTGGGGTATATATACACAATGGAATACTATTCAACTATAAAAAAATAAAATACTGTCATTCGCAGCAACATAAATGGAACTGGAGACCATCCTGTTAAGCAAAGTAAGACAGGCACAACAAGACAAATACTGTATGATCTCACTCACATGTGGAAGCTTTAAAAAAAAAAAAAAGCGGCTCTCATAGAAATAGAGAGTAGAATAACGGTTAGCAGAGGCTGGGGTGGCAGGGGAGGGCTAGAGAGCGGGGCGTGCAGGGGAGAAGTGGGGGACTGATGTGTACAAAGCTATGCTGTCTACCCTAAGTGAACCAATGTGTAGTATATGCCTGTACACATTTTACTCAACAAATATGCACAAAGAAATGGTAAAACTTTTAAGAAGATCCTTAATTTTCTATATCTTCAAAGACCCTTCTTCTAAATAAGGTCACATTCACAGGCTCTGGGAATTAGGACACAGGCATATCTTTGGGACGCCACTATTCAACCCATTACAGTTATGAAGTGAGTACTCTTGATTTCAAAGTTTACAACTCAGTTATTTTTAATTATTTTAGGTTGATTTTGCACATAACCTTTTTAATGATCGAGTGTTTTATAGAAATCCAGAACTAAGTGAACTAAGTGAAGAAATTTCCTCGGCATTGTAGACCTGTGTGTCACTGAGAAATTTCCCAATGTAGGCCCATGTTGTCGTATCAGGACAGCAAAAAGAGTAATTATATTAAAACAAAACAAAGCATCCTCTCCTCTGTCTTTCCTCTTTTTCTTCCTGCAGTTGATGGCCCATCAAGTGTAACATTTTTTGCTGAGGTTGCTGATGCAGACTATGTTGATGTTTCTAGAGGTTCTGCATGTAAGAAAAGTCAGATTTTCCACCTTTGACAAAAGTGAAATTTTTCCACATAACTCTGGGTTGATTCATGTCTTCTGGGAAACTCTCCTGTGCTGTCTCTGTACCTGCAACACACAGTCATTATAAAAGATGTCCCATGACTGAAGAAAAATCATTGCAATTCCAAAGGAGTTGACCTACAATTAAGGGCATTTTACAATGAATTGCATTTGCTCTACTGCTTTTTGGAAGAATTAAATGTAATTTGATCTCTGCAAGGGAAATATCAACCTCTTCATTAATACACTTGCTTTTTCTTAGTGTTTGATGAAAGTTAATGAGGCATATTCTTTTTTCTGTTAGCACAAGCCCCTCCTCTCCGTGTGAAAATATATTGACATTTGCTGCCCCTTTCATAGCATGTGTAAATAACAGAGGAAGAGGAAAGGGAGAAGAGTAGTAATTTGTTGTCATGGAAACGAGTTAATACAAAGCTGGTGGTTTGAACTATGACTTGAGATGCCTGGGAAGCGGGAGGATGAAGAATGAAAACACATGTACCACCATGAAGCCAAAATCCTTACAGAAGCACTGGCAAGTATCTGGGCAGGTTTTTGTTCCCTCTCTCTCTGTCCCCCTCACATGCGTATTGAGGGTTGAGCCCACACTGATCTAACAGAACCAGGCAAGGCTGGTTTCCTCCTCTGAGGATGGAAGGGCAAGTATGACTGCAATTGAGACAAAAGGACCAAATACGGAGGCGTTTTCAGCAGCTCCCGTTCACTCTCTTCAATTAAGTTGGCTGCCCAACTTCCAAAGATGGCCCACTTCTGGAAATGACTCTCAATCACAGAGTTGTCCCCTCTGGCCATGTCTGTACCATTGACCCTGACTCCTACAATACCCTGAGCCATTGGTTCAGGGGTTGGACCTGGTTCAACTTGGCCAGTTACAGTTATTTGTCCTTTTGGGCTTGGTTGATTGTCCAGGAGTGGCCATTGAGCCAAACCAGACCAACCAGAATTGTTCCCCAGAATTTTCCAAACTGGATCTAAGAGAAGAGAGTTGGTTTCATTTTTGAGGTGAAGATATGGGATCTGAAGTCTGGCATCTTAATGTGGTCATGGGATCTACCTCTTTAAAAAGGTCCTTTTAAGAGAATGAAGGGTGGAGCAGTAAATGAGATGGAGAGAAAGCCTACCGGCAGAATTCAGGTCCCCAGTTCAGTCGTCCCCACGGTCCAGCTGCACTTCACACCTTTCCACAGTTATGAGAATCCACCTCCAATAAATTCCTATTGGTTGACTAAGTTATTTAGAGATGAGTTTCTGTTCTTAGAAGTTGGAAGAGTCCTAACTAATACCTTCTCCTCTCCCTTTTTGTTGGTGACTAAAAGCATTTTCAGGCAAGTGCTAAGCTTCTTAGAGGCTAGGGGCTTGGGTGACCCAAAGGAACAGAGTCACAAAGCCCTTAAGATATTGCTGCGCTATGTGAGACTGGAGGGAACACAGGGAATTCTTCAATGGGAATAATCTGTTTAGATCAGTTTGCTGAAGACTCCTTCTTGGGTTAAACACAAACATTCCTCCAGCTTGCAGGAAAAAAAAATTTGTTTAAGGCATCTACACCAAATGCAGTCCTTCGCTTTGGCAGAGCTCTTTATATCTTCTGTGTATCATGCAGCACTTTCACATACATTATCACATTTTACCTCTTAAGAGCTCTTCGAGGCGAGCAGGGCCAAATGTCACACTGCCATTTTAAAAGGAGCAAGCAACTGCATCCCTGAAGGATTCGGTGTTTTGTTCAAAGTGGCTGAGTTAGTCCAGGACAAAACCAGCTCGAAAATTGGTTTTCCTGACTCTCAGAATTTTATCCCTGTTTTATCCACATTTGACCCCAAATAAATGAGCCTTTGGCTTTCCTGGTTCTTAGTCTGAAGAAGCAAAGACAGGGGGCTGGAAAATGGCCCCCTGTTTTGCACAGGTGGACTTGCAATAGGCTTACAAAGATCATGGTGGAACAAAAGACATAGCTCGTTTGCTGTTTTCTCACAAAGCGGAATGGGAGAATTTGTCGCGTACTATTAATACAGTCTGGTGAAGTATATTAAGGACATTACAAAAGCAATGTGGGCTAAGGCCAAGGAAGTCAGCCTGGCCAGAGAAAGACCAAAAAGTATGTGTTTCTACATCTGTGTATGCCTCAAGAGAGGTTGGCATTATGGCAGGGACCATTTTCCAAATCGGAACAAGGGATTTCTCCTTGCCATGAGGGCTGGTCAGGCTCCTTGGAGACAGAAGTTTGCCGGTGGAATTACTTGGCTGTATAGCTGGATGTGGTCAACTACACTTCCTCTTTCAGCAGGTGGGAAATCAGAGAAGCCTAGGGTTTCCAAATGGTTCTTCTGCCCTTTTTAGCCACAACACTGGAAAAAGGAATCACTGAGATTCCATTAGTGGGGAAAAGAAACATATTTGGAGAGTGCCTTCTGCCAGGGACAAGGAGCAAGTGAACCTAGGAATATACCCTGAGGCTACTCTTTCCAGCTCAAGGCCCTGAAAAGAGAAAGAAGCTCTGTTGATAGTATTTGAGTATTGCTGGTATTTTAAAGGCCCCCAAAATTTAGAAATGAGGGAAATATGCCTGACTATTTGAGTGCTAAACTGTAGTGACAATACTGTTGGATTAGATATGAGGTCAATGCTGAAAAACAGGGTGACTTCCAAGGCCCTCGGACTGGCTGAGAGCGGGGGAGGGGTGCTGTAACAGGGAGGCTTGTTTGTGATGGGGAATCATGCAAACAGACAAAAAGGACAGACACAGAGCACTGTCATTCAAACACTGCCCGGGAGAAGGAGCCTTAGCCAGTGGATTTGAAGTGTGCAATGCCATTCCTAATGGGTAGATGTGTCTAGAAGGTGGTAGCCATTGTGTCTGGGTATTCATGTCCTGTCTGCGAGATTGTCCCTGTGTGATGTGAATGCTGCGCTAGGCGGCTGACTATGCTGCTGTAAACCTGTGGCTTATCTAATTCTCCTTGATCTGACATTACACCTGACAAGCAAATCTTCTGATGATTGTTTACCTTCTACAGAGAAATAATGTATTGATCCTGGAGACTTCAGATACTCCTGACCTCCTAAAGGTGGTTTCTCGTGAAAAGAAAATACCTTGGTGTTCTGATGTTTTTACATCAGCCTCTTGAATATGAGCCTGTCCTGGGAGATGAACTGCATGGTGTGCTGACAAAATCAGGTTTTAAACTTGCCAGACTAATGAACTGACTGCTGATGATTGTAAATTTGTAAAGTAATAAATGACACCCTCTCAGCCACTTGGGAGACAGATAGACAGCCTTTCCATGGAGGGGTATCCTGGCATCACCAATTGACTGAAAAAGAACATTTCAACCTTAATACAGCCCTCTTTGAGGGGGAAATAGCTACAGCAAAGTAAAAACAGTCTTGGTGGCAGGGGTGGGAGCAGTGCTAAAATGTTCATGGACAAACGTGGTGGCCGTGAGAATGTGCCTCACAGACTTCAGCCACAGGGAGGCAGCCATGCTCCAAAATCCATGGCCAGATTTGCACAGAGGCCACACTTCCCATGGAATGCTCCCAACCAGTGACTGAGCACAGCAGGAATGCTAAGGCCACCCATCCTGGGAGATGTGGACTCCTCAGTGGCTGACTTTGTCTTGAGAACTTCCTACCAACCTTGCCAGACCTCCTCTAGATTGCACAGCAGTCTAGAATGCTTCCATCCAAATTTCCTTCCCATTCTCCTTCTTGGGGTCAGATTTTTCATCATGCTGCTTACACATGTAGTCTTGTCTTGGCATCTGCTTCTCAATGCCTTGGTTTAACACAGTGAAGAATATACATAGCCAGGATGCTAGCAGGAAAGAGATGGCACACTCAAATTGGGATACTTTGAGCAGACTTAAATAAAGGAGTTATTTTCAAAGGTATGGGCAGGATATAGAGAAACCACAGGAAGAGTGTAGTTGTTCATGCTAGAAAGGTGTTGCTCCTTCCCCTAGGCCTGCAGGAACCAGGGGAAGGAGCAGTTACTAGAATCCAGAGACCTAGAGTGCTGTGGATAGAGGGCTGCATATAGGCACTGGAATCTTTATATAGGAATGTGGCTTCCGGAGTGCCCCCAGCTGCAAGAGCTAAAGGAATCAATGATCTTGCTTCACTGTCCCCCCTCCCTCTGATCTCCTGGTGCTTGCATTGGCCCAACCCAGCTGGAAGCTGCAGGGAATATGAGCCTGTTGATGTCTGAAGCATCAGCCTCATGCATCTGCAGGGAGGAGAAAGGTGGAGAGTGTCTCTGGAAAGGCATGTGGGCCATCTCCAACCAAGGGACAATGAATAGCAAGCTTTTGTAGGGTGACAGCCAGCCTTCCCCAAGGCCTCCCTGAGCAGCAATGGCAAAAGAGAGCCCCAACCTTGCAAATTAAAGACACATACTCCATTGAAGGCAGTGTTGGGTGAAAGAGAGAAATAGCAAAGACTGAAAGGAAGTCCAACCCTAGGGGTCTGCCTGGGCCAATACAGACCCTAGCCCAGCTTTGTCTTCAGTCAAACCAGGGCTGGCAGGGTTTGGGACCTAATGTTTTCCTTGGGATTGAATTCATGGGGTAGTCCCTAAAGGGGTCAGTAGGTAGGAGGATGTCCTCCCACCAGAATGGGCTAATAAGGTAAATCCAGAACTAAACTGTCATGACCACTCATAACCATGGAAAAGAAAAGGAACTCAATGCCAACAAAGAGAAGGCATCCCCAGGGAGTTCTGCTCCTTCTGGTGTTCCAGTCTGAGTTGGACATTCTTCTTGGAGTGAGCAGAGGAATTTCTTTCTTTTTTTTTTTTTTTTTGTATGTATATACATGTGGGATACAATGTTGATTTTCAACAATTGTGTACAGTGTGTGGTGGTTAGATCAGTATAGTTAGCTTATTCATCATTACAATACACAATCATTCTTTGTGTCCATTGACCAATTCCTCAGAAGAATTTCTTGAGTCTGACCTGATATTGCACACTGGAGAGTGACTCTCTCTTACAAGAATACATCTGAATTAACCATGGAAGTCAACAGGAAAATGTGAATGAGTGAATTCCTACACTCCACCCTTGCTCTTACCTCGTGTCCTTATCAAGCACAAGGCCTTATGGGGTCTTCTCTTGACTATCTCCTGGATCTGCCTACTTCTCCTCATTGCCACGGCCACTGACTTTTTTAGGCCAGCCCACCATCTTGTTTGCTTGGATTACCACAACAGCCACCTCATTAGTCTTCCTGCCTCCAGCCTGTCTCACCTATCAGCTGGGATGCCGTTGGCTGTGAGAAACCGTGAATAAAACTGGCTTACTATTGTGCCTCACAACAGGTTCCTTTCAAGGTCAGGCTCATCAAGGCCTGGCTCCACTTTCCTCTGTATCTCCTGGCCTCAAACCCTCCCATGTGTTACTTTCTTCCTCAGGCCAGTAGACTGATAACCACATCCATTCCTGATGTCATATCTAGTTTCTACAAAGTCCAGAGGTTGGAAAGGCCACTTTTTCTCATGTGCTTCCCTTAGGTGGGAGGAAACCTTTCTAAAAGCCCTCCAGGAGACTCCCCGAATACATACGGCCACTCAGAAGAGGCGGATTCCTAAACAAGCTCGGGGTTCTTTTAGGAAGGAAGAAGGGGTCCGCTATACCCATTTTCTACATAGCAAACAGTGATCTTTCTAATGTGTAAATATGATCATATAATTTTCCCATTTAAAGTCCTTCAATGGCTCCCACTGCTCTCATGCAAAGCCCAAATCTCTTACATGAGCATGCAAGGCCCTTTATGCTGTGGCCCCAGTTTCCTTCCCCAGCCTTCTCTCTCTGCCTTGCCTCCACCCTGCAATCATACTAAACTTGCATCTATACAAACAAACCATGTTCTCCTCTCTACCACCGGCTTCTCCCGGCTTACTCGGCTCACCTTGGGAAACTCCATATAGATACCACTTCTCAGGAGCCTTCCTCAGCCTGCTGCGTGCCCCATGGCATCTTGCGCTTACCCTTACAGTATCTGGGTATATTCAGATGACCTGCTTGCTGGCCTGTCTCTCCTCCTGGGCTCCAGGCTCCAAGAGGGAGAAGCCTGTGCCCACTCTGAGGAGCTGTCTTGTATCCTGGGTGAGACTCAGGCTCTAGCATGAGACAGCCTGAACTTGACTCTTGGCTTCACTACTCATAGCTGGTGACCTTGTGCAAGTTATTTAACTCCTCTGAACTTCTGTTGCCTCATCTATAATTCAGGGACAGTAATAGAACAACCTCATAAGACTATTGCGAGGCTCAAATGAGATGATTCGTTTGAAGCACTTGGCATAGTCCTTAGCACTGAGTCGGTACTCGGTGAATGTTGGTGGGATGAAGGGTGACATGGAGAACAGAGCTGAGCCCCTCCTGCTGTTCTGGGAATGCTATGAAGTGCTCTAATGTGCTTGTCACTGCCCAGGCCAGTCTTACATACACGATTGAGAAGGATGTAGGAGTATGTTGGCTTCTCAAATAACTCCTTTACTAACCTGTCACATTGTTCAAATTCTTCCATTACAGATTGATTCTTTCATGTTAGCAATCAATCAATACTAAGTAGAAAAAAATTTGCTAGTACAGTGGGAGACTCACTCATCCCTGCTCCTAAAGGTATGACCTTGTCCAACCGGGCAAGACATAGACAGCAAGTGCTATTGGACATCGGAGGAGAAGAGCTCTACATTGAACTTGGAGGATGGATGGTGTGTAGACAGGTGGAGGGGGTAGGAGAAGATGACCCAGATAACAGGCAGAAAAGGGAGAGGCTGAGAGCTCTGTGCATGGCTGAGGATAGCGTGTGAACCTTTGGGTGGCCTGAGGGTCCTGTAGGGAAATTCTTTAAGATTTCCTCTTGGAAAATGTGAATTCACTTGAATTGATATCATAAAACTTTAGAACCAAAAAGGAATTTTAAATCTCCTTATTTGAAGAAACTGGAGCTCAGAGAAATTAAATACCTTGACTAAAGTCACCCAGCCAGTTGGCAAGAGAGAGAGACTATAAAACCAGATTCCCAGGGACTATAAACCCAGATTTCCTAATCCTAAGTCTAGACTCTAGAGCTCTTTTACCCACTACCAAAGCACCTCTTAAGTAGTTCAGATAGTTCCATTTCCTTTTAATAAGCGGCTGCAATAGTGGAGTGGGAGAAATCAGGGTTTCATTGTGGGTGAGGGGTGGAGAGAATGGTGCACGGCATGGGAAGAGAAGAGGAGATGTAAGAGGAAGTGTGCAGCTGGGAAATGCGTCTCTAACCCTCAGCCTCTTCTTCCGACACCCTTTCCCTTCTGAACAGAGTAATAAATGTATTCACACTGAAGCATAAATGACCCGAGAACCAGAATCAAAAGCACCACACTCAAGTGGCCTGTCATCAGCAGGGTCCTGGGGTAGGACGCTATGTTTCAAGAACCTTCCAGTACTTAGGAAACCTGAGTTCCAATCCCAGTCTGCCACTGAATCATGCTATAACCTTGAGAAAAACACTCAGCCAATGGAACCACATAGAACATTCCAAAGGGAAAATTCTTAAGATATTTGAGGACAGTTGCCATACTACAAACCCTCCTTCCAAGGCCTCGGTTCTTCCACTCTTTATCAGTTTCCTAATTTCCAGTTTACCCTTGTTGCCCTCTCCTGGATGACTAGCAATCTGTCAACGTCTCATTTCAAGGTGCCACAAAGAACATAAGATTCCAGTTGTGCAGGTGGTGTTCAGCACAAGTCTCTCCTTGGCAGGCACTCTAAACTTCTACTAATGGAGTATGTGTACTGGGCCCTTGTGCCCGTTCGTCTTACTGGTCCTTTCCCGCCGTGTAGATGTAGATCCACTCGGCTACGCGTGCATCCATCTAGCTGGGCTATCATCTATTACAGATTCCTCCATCCTCTCCAAAAATGAGTTCAAAAAGACTTTAAGTGCCTTGCAGAAATTCAGGTATATTGTGTGGCCAATATATGTTAATTTACTTGTCTGTATTCACAATCAGAACAGGAAATGGTATTTGTTCTTCATGAGCTTATGTTGGCTCCCACTGGTCACTATCTCCTGTTCCAATGCTCATGGATCTTCCTGTTTTAGAACCTGGTCCAGGTCAGCTCCATGCTCACCCAGCTCTTATTGTCAGGACCCACTTGCTCCCTCTTTAGTTTTCTGGCATTGCCTCCATTTTTCTGATTACCGAGAGGATTACATAGAGCAGTTCGATCACCTCACTGAGAAATGCCTGATTATACTGGCACGTAATTGTCAATACATTCCTTATAGAAGTCACTCCTTATAGAAGTTAGGATATAGGTGAAGACATAACAAAGACCTGTAATAATAGTGAATCAGAAAAGACGGATCTCCCCGCCCCCGCCCCTCTGTAACAGCCCAGTTGTGAGCAGTCCTGGGCTCACATGGCAGTGTCAGGGACCAGGATCCTTGGATCTTTCTGCTCCATTTCTAGAGAGTTGCTCTTGCCCATATGGCTCAAGACATCTCATCAGCATCACCTCATATGCCACCCAGGCAGTGGGAAGGGAAAAAGGGAGGAGGAAGGCATGTACCTTCCCTTTAAGGGTACAACCCTGAACTTGCACTTGTCACTTCTATTTGTATCCTAAAGACAAGTGCTTACAAAGGGGCACTGAGCCACAAAGAAGGCTTGGAAATGTAATCTTTATACTGGACTGTAATATGCCAGCTAAAAATTGGCAGATCTAGTTCTAAGATGGATATCGAGGGAAACTCAGCAGTCTCCACCATACTCCAATACAACTTCCTCTCTAAATCTCTTAAGGATTCTTCATTCTCCCAGAACTGAAACTATAGAGTCACTTCTACTTTTCCCATTTCTTTTACATTTATTCACAAAATCCTACTCATTTGATTCCTTTAATCAATTCTATCTTGCTTCTTAAAATATTTTTTACCCATCTCTTTCTATTTTTGCACTTATTGCCATCCCGGTACAGATTCTTATCAGTCCTTAGTTCTGCCAGCACTGGCCCAGAGGTCAAAACTGATCATCTTCCATCTGCTGACTGCTTGGCGGGAAAGGATGTAGGAGAAATCTCTCCACTGGCAAGTAGCACTGGACATCGTTTTCTGCTACCCACACTCAACACTGATACCTGTTTGGAATTGGACTGGGGATGAGGGAAAGAATGTTCTGACTTGTTGGTCCTTCCTTAGGAGAGATAAGGAATCAGCTTCTGCTACTGTGACCTTCTGCCCAAGTCCAGCTAATTCCCACTGACCTTGGCTCAGTCCCTCTCTCTCACAGGAGAACTGTGCTCCTCCAGTTTATGTCATCTTTCTCTCCCCCTTTTGGGACCTATGTTTTGCCATTTCGTCATTTCTTAGCAAGACCATAAGAGCCCTTTAATTTGTTTCTCCGAAAACATTCTGTCCTCCTCTTATCCATTCTGTGCAGAGCCAAATTAATCTCCTTAAAATGATTTCATCTTTTAAAACTCTTCTATTAAAAAATTTCTAAATGGCAGGCCATTTGACAGAGCAGAGATCGCAAATGCGTGCTGTCCTGTTCAAGGCCAGTCTCGCTAATTGAGCAGGATATTCTTTCCTGCTTAACCCAGATGAAGCTTTAGAATCCTTTCCCACAGTTGGCACTACCTACTGATTGGAATTAGCATGGGAGATGAATCTTGTTTATCACCCCTGGCCTACAAAATTGTTTCCAATTGCTGGGATTTGACAGTCCTCTAGCTCTGGACAATTGCGGGTGTAATGAATCTTGCTGGTCAGTATATGCAAGTCTTATTTCCTAAAGGAGATCATAAGTTCCTCATTCTGTTTTTGTTTATTCTTTAAATGTCTGAGTTCTGCCCACAGAGTTGAAGCAGACACTGTAGGTCAAAGAGAAGATGTTGAAGGTGCTGAGGGCTGAGTCGATGGCAGAAGGAAACAAGGCCAGAAAGAAAATGTAAACTCTCATCAAGACGGGGAGGGAAAGGTTATAATCAGAAAACTGGTGCCAGGTGTGAGGTCCAAGGAGCGAGGCAAGGTCACCCATGGAAAAGCCAGAGCTCAGGAGTCAGAAGGATGGGAAGCAAGTTGGGTTGCAGAGTGCAAACTGGGACAAGGCAAATTATCCAGAGGTGAGGTGGAAATGCTTCTCAGAGCTGTCAGATATGCCCCCGTGCAGGATCAGCCAATAAGAGAACTATACATGTAATATGCATTCATGCATAAACAAGCACAAACATAAATCAAAGTAATACCACCTAACTCTATGTTAAAATACCGTACTGAACAAGAAACTTCTATGGTTTCCCTCAGTCTCCTATACACAATTTTATACAAATATACTGGCTTGGTAACTTTCCTTTAAATTATTGGTGTTTCTCTAGATGTCTTTAATATTGCCTTTATGCCAGAGTGGAAAAGATAGCTCTCAATAGGTGCACTATTAATAAAGCATACTTTTTTAAAAAGTGGCAGATGGAAACAAGAAAGACTCCATCCAGGGACTTTTGCAGATTAGATCCACATGGGGCCTTGGTTCCCCCTCTGTTCCTGCCAAGTCTGAGGGACAGACTTGTCGCCACAGCTATCTTTGCAAAAATTATCATCTTGCTCCTGCCAAGAAAGCAGGTGACAAGCTCAGCAGCTCTCCTTTGGCTTGTTTTTCTCCATGGCAGGAGCATGTGCCCCCTGTGCAAGCATTTGTTTGTGGAATCAGTAGGACTGCAAAAACAAAGGCAAGGAGATGAAGGTAAGTCAGGAAGGAGAAAGTGGCACCTGGGATCAGAACAAAACACCAACAAAGCCAGGTGATGAAAACAGGGCCAGCTAGCATCTGCTCAAGTTGATGGAAGCAAGTTGACTCATGCAACCCTGGGAAGAGCTAAGATTGTTTGCATGCACACGGTGAATTATCTAACATGTAAATCAAGCCACCAGCTATAATTAATCTTGTGCATTGAAACAAATTTGTGTATTTTGAACATGAGCTAATGAGATTGACTTGTATGATCATGCAGCTCTAATAGCTGGGTAAGCACATCAAGGACAAAGGAGAAATCTGGGGGTGCCCCCCGGGAAGTGCCTTTCTTTGTGGCCTGCAGTTTTGCCCACATGGTGCTCCATGTGGGGTTTGTAGATGGGGCTAGATGGGATTTGCCCCACCCATGCTTCCCTCAAGCCCTCCTTTATTCACAGTGCCATGATTGGGGAATGTTTTCTGGAAAACAGATATGTACTGTGAGGTGTGCTGATGGCTCTTTTCAGTTTACAGTGGACTTTCATACTGGTTGTGGGATTTAGCTTGCTGGGATGACCAGCTGCTGGTTGTTATTACTCGAATTGATAGTGGACACATGTTGGGTTTTGGCAGGCCAACATTATGCTATATTCCCTTGGTAATAGTGCCTGGTTCCTTTTAGGGACTTGCCTCTTCCCTTGGAAACAGTCTGGTGAGACTTTAATCAAGGTGCCCTGCTATCCCTTGGTTAAGCAGCAGGCACATGACCCGGGCCATTCATGGGCTCCTTTGCCGCACTTTAAGTCTTGACCAGAAAGACAATCAGATTGGAAGAGTAGACCCATTTAATCCAGGAGTAGCTCCCGGGGGGGGGGGGGGCGGGGGAGCTGGGTATTCCTGACACCATAAAGATCCATAAGTTTGCCCTGGTGGCAAGCTTGGTTCTCCAACCATTTCTGAGTTTGGTCTCTGAGTCTATTCTTTTTGCTGTCCCATATCCTTCTAAAAATCTCCCTTTTTGCTGAAGTTGGCAAGAGTTAGTTTCTGCTACTTGCAGCCAAAGAACCCTAACTGATACATATTCATGTACCCAAAGTTTCTACTACAGGTGTTCAAAGGAATAGAGGTGATTTGCAAACCCAATAAATTGATTACATTAATGTTGGTTAAGAAAATTTCTAGGTATTTTACAAGATTCATTACCCAACACCATGCCTTGTCTTCCCTTTCTTTCTCTGCCTTAAAGTCTCCCTTCTGGTTTATTTCAATTCCTTTATCAAATATTACCCATAGTACAGTAAATAGGTGATATATTACTTGAAATCTTGATTATCCACAAATATCTTTTACCCTGACAGGTCTTGTGTTGGTGAGGGGTGGAATTGGTGGTACTTTGTTTTTTATAATATACGATGTATATGTATTTTGACCCCCAGTATGCAAAAAAAGTAATTGTTTGTGTAATACAAAAATATAGTAAAATATCCAAAAATAATGGGAAAAAGTAACCAAGTATCAATAATAATAATAATATTTTATTGAATCAAAGACATCAATTGTTGGGAACTATTATATTTTGTACCACTGAGAAAAAAAAAACTACTACCTATCAATTTATGGCACACCATCTGCTATGGCCCAAGTATTTGTGTACCCACAAAATTCATACGTCAAATTCTAGTACCCAATGTGATGGTATTAGGAGGTAGGGCCTTTGGAAGGTGATTAGGTCATGAAGGTGGAATCCTCAGGATATTAGTGCCCTTAATAGTGTGTTCCTCTTCTTCCCCTTCTGCCGTGTGAGGTGCCAGTGAGAAGACAGCTGTCTAAGAGAAGGCAGACCCTTACACTGAATTTGCCAGTGCCTTGATCTTGGACTTTCTAGTCTCCAGAACTGTGAGACATAAATTTCTGTTGTTTATAAGCTACCCAATCTATGGCATTTTGTTATAGTTGCCCAAACAGACTTAAATACCATCACAATTTCAGAGATACTGCAAAAAATGCAAAAGTGTTTTAAAGTGATGAAATTTGGTAATAAAATAACTAGATGTATGAAGCTCTAACAAAATGATGGGTCCTGTTCTAAGTATTTCACATATATTAATTCATTTAATCCTAACAATCTGATGAGGTAGTATGCTATGTTAATACAGGGAATATCCATAATTATGCAAACAGACAGCTTAGGCTTAATGTAAATTCAAAGAGGGGTTATTAAAAGTTTTATTTGAAGTGACAGATTTATGTTTTAATCAAAGCAACAATTAAAATTGTGTGAGAAAGTTTTGCTCTGATGTTTTCTTTTATGAAACCAATATCTAAAATGTAATCTTGTCTTGTACTCGAAGATTTATCTTGGTGTTGCTTCAGTCTTTAAAATTTAAAAATAAAAAAGCAATTGTTTCTAATTCTTGTTCTATAAATCTTAAAAGGCCCTTGGGCCAAAAGCAATACATATTTTGCTTAATTTCTTATCTCTGTGCTTGATTGTGTAAATTGAAAAATAGTGTTAGTCAGCATTCCTCTTAAGATATTTCATGAAATACTGGTGTGAAGATGTTCTGTTGTAACCTGAATAAATTCCAGGGCTCATGTGGCCAGTCACAACATGGTGAGCATTCAAAGAAATGCAGTCTGATAACCAAATGTGATCACTATCTGTCATTTTCTTTCATTTCTCAAAGAATATTAAAGGAGATCCAATTCACGTCACATCATTTCTGAAATTTTTCTTTTCCTCGTTTTTCTTCTGTAATTGTCTCACACTGCAAAGCTTTCCCAAGACCTCTCTTCCCCTATTTCTTGTTTTCAACTCCTCACCAAACTGTCTTAGATACCCCCTGCCCTTATAGGGTCTTCTTTTTTGCCTCTCTTCTTTCTTTCCATCATTTTAAATTTCTCTCAAGAGAGACTGTCTAATAACAATACCTCATTCCAGATACTCCAGGTCTTCCCCTCTGATTAGTTGGGTATGCAGAAGAAGGACCATGACGTGAGGATCAAATTGAGGGAGAGATGCTAAATAAGCATTTTTAGAAGTTTTCATAGAGGTCAGGAAAGAGGCAGAACATTTATTTACGCACTAATGATATTTTGTTTATTTACAAAATGTACTATGGTCATTTATATTGATAAACACTAGGTACCTTTTGAAGATTTACAATCATGTTAGCATATTAAAGATTCTAAGAAGTCTTACAGTAAAGAATCTTATTTATCTTTGTTTGATCCAGAATTTCTCAAATATATTTCAGAAGAGATCCTTTTGGTCTCCCATTCTCCTACTCACACACGTAAGCACCTGTGGATACCTTTTGGGTAAAGTGGCATTGAATAATAAAATATATAACAAAAGTAATTGAAGGCACACTTGTAACATACACATAGCTTGATTGGATGGATGTTTCAATGAAGACAGCAAATGTTTGGCTGCAGTCTGCACCTTTCATATAACAGGGACAGGAGTCCCATTTTGCCCTCTTGTCTTACAGTTGTGACATGAGATAATGACCCGGAATAGCCACCAACCGAGTCTGTCTGACCAGGATTTACACAGATAGCAGTTGCACAACTGACTCTGGACAACAATTGTCCTTAAATCTGATTTTTTGTTATTACCTCCCTGTTATCTTAATATACTATGGACAGTAGCTAGTCCCTGGAACTAATGTTGGCTATTAGTCTATTAGCTGTTACATAAGTTTAATGTCAGTGGGTGTGCGGAATATGATCAGTTGTAGACGGGCTTGCTCATAGTTAGATATATGTACCTGGGTATCTGAGCAAGTTTTCATGTGGAATTATATGGTAAGATTGGAAATCAGCATCTGAGGCCACATGTGCTCACTTAGGCATCTAAAGCTTTGCATGGATTCAGTAGTAGGGGCAACAGCTGATGAATAATTTGCAAACTGGTAAAGTTTTAGCTGGACCTGATAATACTGGGAATCTTCCTATACAAAGATATAGGAGATTCATTATTAACAGTAAAAACAACAGACAACAGATAAACAGATTTTAAGTAATCTAAAAAGCAGATTTGAATATTTTGACTCTTTTATTGCCTACTTCACTAAGAACTATTGATACTTGGAGCAGTGTTGGACTCCAAGATTCAAATCCATATTACTGCCTAGGGCTTATAATTTGTTTAAGATTTGCACCAACTTTACATAAATGTTAGGGAAATGGCTTTACTAACATTTTCCCTGGAAATTCTTCAGAGGTCTTTGGACACCTTAAAGAAATATGCATCCAAAAAGTTATTCAACTTATGGAAAAATTGAAAAAAACCTGTATGTTCAAAAATAGGGCATTGATTTATTTATTATGTCATATCCTTATATGGTAATCATTAGTGCTGTCCACCAAATATTTCCAATTCTCCCCCTGAACATGTGGTAGTATTACATGTTTTTCCCCACTTTTTGTTAGCCATGTGACTAGCTTTAGCCAAGGAAATGCGAAAGGAACTATGATGTGGTTTCTGCAAAGAAACTGTAAGAACCAGTGCATAATTTTCCATGGTCACTTTTTCTTTTCCCTGGATCCTAGAGTGAGAACAATATGAAACAGAGCCCCTACCTGACCCACAATAGTCAAACAGAGTGAGCAAGAAGTTGAAAATTATTTTATGGCATGAGATTTTGGGGTTGTTTGTTACTGCGGCTTAACCCAGCGTATTCTGGCTAATGCATCACAGTAGCACACTAAACAGTCCATGAAAATTGTATAGCAGAAAAATATTAGATGTTAAGGAAACATACAGATAATATATTAAGTTTATTAGTCTGTTTTGTGTTGCTTATAACAAAACATTTGAAACTGGGTAATTTATAAAGAAAATGAAATGTATTGCTTACAGTTTCTGAGGCTGGGAAGTCCAAAGTCTATCTGGTGGTGGCAGCAGTGATCCAGGGGTCTCACATTGCAAGATGGTGGAAGCTGAGAGAGCAGAGAGAGAAAGACAGACTCTCCTCTTCTTTTAAAGTCCTCAGACTCACGCCCCTGACCACCATTTTTAATCCATTCACTACAGCATGGTCCTACAATCCAATCACCTCTTCAAGGCCCCATCTTTCAATTATCATAATAGGATTTCCCACCCTCTTAACAGTCAGTGTGGTGGCTAAGTTTCTAAAACATGAAACTTGGGAGACACAATTCAAGCTTCATTGACTTTTGGGGGGACATAATTCAATTCATTACATTAAGTAAAAATGCAAGTTGTTAAAAAGTATTGTTCAGTCATTACAAAATACATATGAAATGGGGTTTCCTGGAGTAGACTGGATCTTCAGAATTTTGAAGCTGGAAAAAGTTTTATGAAAAAGGTGTCTTTGGCAAGTGTTCATCAACAGATGAATGAATAAGCAAAATGTGGTATATGCATGCAATGGAATGTTATTTGGTCTTAGAAAGGAGAATCTGACATACATTACAATGTATGAGGGCATATGTTAAGTGAAGCAAGTCAGTCACAAAAAGATAAATACTGTATAATTCCACTTATATGAGGTGCTTGGAGTAGTCAAAACCATAGAGACAGACAATAGAATGCTGGTTGCCAGGGACTGGAGGAGGGGGAGATTGGGAGTTATTGTTTAATGAGTACAGTTTCAGTTTTACAAAGTGAAAAAAGTTATGGAGATAGATGGTGGAGATGGTTGCATGTTAAAAATATACTTAATACCATTTAACTGTACAATTTAAAATGGTTAAGGCAAAAAATTTTATATTGTATTTTATCACAATAACAAAATGGGGGGGGGTGCCTTTGTGGGCAGAGACTGAGTTGTCGTTTGGGTTGAACTGCTCCTTTGGGGACACTTTCAAATTTGCTTCTCTAAAGTAACTGTTTTTTTCCTTGGGGGAAAAAAAAGAAATCATGCCATCTCTCTGGGCTTGGGAGAGAGCTTTGGGCCTCTCCTGCAAGAAATGGAGCAGGCCGATGATACCTGGTGTTGGGAGTAAGCTCAGCCTGGCTTCAGAGAGGTCAGCTGGTGGCCAGGTGGTAGCCAGCCTCAACCTAAGAATAGCCACTCGATCTAGGAGCTGGAGGTCCTGTGTTGTGGTTTGGAGGAAAGAGCCAAGGAGTGTGTCCCTTCCTGAGGTTCCCCGTGGATACATCTGGTCTCCAGCAAAAGGGTAGCTGACTGCAACAGAGCCACCAAGAGGGGATTCAGCCCCAGAGAAAAAAAATGGAGGGCCCCCAGCAAGGTCATGGTTTCTTTCTGCAAAGTATTAAAATTCAGAACTCCCAAAGGACAACGCTCAGCAGACAACTTCCAGCGTGTGCGCACACTCCTACCTCCCTGCAGAGGACAATCCTTGCTGTCAAAGTGCCTTCGATACATTGTCATGATGCAAAGGCAGGAGAGAGTCATGTCTGATCAGAGCCGCACCATGCTTCCCTTTCGTGCTGTCCCCAAAGATGAAAGAAGGTGACAAGTAAGGAAAGCTCGCCACATGGAGCTTTGCTCTGGGATTTTAAGCGGTCCCAATAGGGTAAAAGAGGACATAATTAACTGGAAAGGCTGTAATTAATAGTGTCAGATTTCGCCTTTGTTCTAACATGAGAATCTAAGGCACTAGCTCATCACTCTACGTCAAAGCTTTTGTCCTTCCTTGTGGGAGTCAGTGCTGGCTGCATCCAGTGCCCAAGCTCCCAGAGGACAGAGCTCCTTCTAAGGCAGCCTGCCAAGGACACCAGAAATTATGCAGGGGTCTTTTGCCTCTGTCATCTAGATATTACCAAATCTGTCCTTTCTGAATTGCCTCCCAAAGAACCTATTGCCAGACTGAGATGCAAATGCCATGTCTGCTGTATGTTAAGAAAATGTGAAATAATTCACTCAAAGGCATGTCATGGAGCTAAAATACAAGTTAGAATACAATGTTCATGTGGCTGGTGAGGGTGGGGAGCACATAGATGCATGCATGTGTGTGCGTGTGTGTTCATGTGTGTAGGGGTGTGTGTGTGTGTGTGTGTGTGTACGTGTTTAATAGAGAAATATTCATACAAGATAGCGTAGCTCCGAGAGCTTATGTATGGGGGTGAGAGTGGAAATCCACGTTTTAGCAATGTTTTTTCCTTCCTCACAGTCAAATGACATTTTTTCAAACATCTGTTCTGTGAGCAAAAGGGGGAGGGATGCACATCAACGTTTAGTGCTTGGGAGAGGAATTATGGAGATACACTACCCACGTATTTCAGCTCTATGAAAAAGGTCAGGGTTTGGACTATTTCTGGCCTCATCCAAGTGTCTGTGGAAAGTGGAAGTAAAGTCATTAAATGGAATGGGCATTTATGCATTTGGTAATTTGCCTTGAGTCAGAAAGTCTAGACGCTCCCCTGGGAATGTGACTCTTTAGAAACAGGAAAGGTAAAGACCATCTGGGAGATCCTGAAGCAAACGGGCTCAGTAGCTCTAGATGAAGGCCCTAATGCAAAGTGAAAGCACACGGATCCGGCGCTCAGGCACGTGCCAGGCCTCGCAGGGGACAGGCAGCCTGAGCCATCAGGAGAGGGAAAGACCTTGGCTAGATCAGGGTGCCACCAATTTCCTCCCAGGGCAACCTGAGAATTTAATCTCTCTGTGCCTCGGCTCCTTCATCTATTAAGCAGGCACAACCATTTTAACGACCAGAATAGCTAACATTTATTAAGTACCGCCTACGTGCCTGGCACCATAGTAAACACTTGATTCGTTTACTCTCCTTGGCAACCCTATGAGGTAGGTGGTATTAGTAGATTTTATTGATTCTAAGTTGTTCTTTTTCCACCCCCCACCCCCCATATTTTAACATCCTCCATTATCAGGATGCATTTTATGATTGGTAAGAAAGCCTAGAAGTCTTGGCTAAATTTACACTTTTAAACCTCTCTTAGTGGCACATAAATTGATAGTGTGTAAGATTCAATGAGGAAACTGAGGCAGAGATATGTTGACTGAGGCCCAGATAGATTAAATAATTTGCCTAAGATCATATAGCTAGAAAGGGGTAGAACCAGGATTTGAATCCAAGCTGTTTCTAGAGCTGACTTTTTTGTAAGGAGCTAGACTTCCTGGGTTTGCATCTTCGCTTCTTCACTTGCTAGCTATGTGACCTCTGGCAAATTCTTAAACTCCCTGTGCTCAGTTTTTTCATCTGTAAAATGATGACAATAATAATAGTAACTACTTCATGGAATTGTAATGGGAAGTAAACACGTTCATTCATGTAAAGCTCTTAAAATAGTGCCTGACTTATGGGAAGTGTTTAATAAAATTTAGCTATGATTAGTTTTAATTATCCTAAAGAGAAAACCAGCATCACTTGTTATAAATAGGAGGCAACTGGAAAAAAGAAGGATATAACTAGAAAAAGAAGAAAATGTTCTTCTGTGTGTCCCTAAAATCATCTTGGCTCTAGGAGAGATGTGCTTACCATATTTGGGGAGATGCTTTTTTGTTCTCTCTCTCCAAAACTGAGCAGTCAAGTAAAAGTGAAGTGGGAGAATGAGCTGAGAGGGAGTAGCTGTTAGAGGGGAAGGTGAGGCAGTGAATCTGGAGCTGCCTCAGGGTGGAGGGTTTGCTAGAGGAGGTGGGAACAGCGTGGTGCTCACGCTTGGGGTGGCCACAGCAGTTTGAAGGAGCTATGCTACACCTAACGGTGGCTGAACTCCTGACTGGAACTAAAACATGATTTCCATCTGCAGGTTGCAATTCATTAGTAAGTCGTGGGATGAATTAGGTGGGTCACAACCAGCATCTCTGAAATCCAAGAGAAGAGAAAGGAAGCAAACACGAGGGAAGGCAAGGCAAGTGGCAGAGGGCATCGTACATGTGGACAATAAACCTTGTCTTGTGGGCCTTGGATTTCAGTTCAGAGTGTGCAGATGTGTGTCATGGGTGGTGATGGAAAATGTATTTTTCTCTGTGAGTCTCAGTGCAAAGGTTTGAAAGCCACTGGACTAAAGCAAAGATGAGATTAGGCGTTGGCTAAAAAACAAATACACAGTATAAGTTTAAAGTAATGTGTTTTAATATTAGCAACCAAAGACCCCTGCTTCCACATGAGTGTAGCTTTCTAAAAGCCCTCAGGAACTCTGACACACCCTAGACCCCCATAAAACACTCCGCCTTTCTGTGTCTCTTTGTCTTGAGGAAACTACCTCCCTCCCCTTGCTCCGTGCCCCGTTCTCCACACACAGCCTCACTACTGCCCTGATCCTGGGACTGACTTTGCCTCTCCCTGGATCAGCCACTTTGTCTTAGACTCATTTCCTGTCCCTCCCTCCTGCAGCCTTCTAGCTGTCATACCCTAAGCCCAACCTTCCCCAGGTTAAGGGCCAGCTTTTGCTGATCCACAGAGCCTGGGACCTCCGCACAGGACTCCTGGTCACCTCAGGAGACTGAGCTGTCGTCTTTTGTGTTTTATAAATGCTATTGAAACATAAATGACAAAGAATGACAAAGAAACAGAGAAGTCACACTCCCCAGTAGTGATACCAACCCAAACCCATTTATTTGGAGCCAGAGTCTGAACAGCTTATTTCAGCACTCACACCAAAGGTCAGGTGGGAATGGACCCTCACCTAAGAACTCTCTCTCGGATTGGAACCAGGTAAAGCAGCTATGAAAGAAAACGTCTAGCCTCATTTATGCTTAAAGGAGATCAGTGGCAAGTATTAAGTCTGAATCAAATTAACATTGCTTAAAAATGTACATGTGTAGATTTCAGAATAACGTGAGTTTAAAATGCCCACTAAAATTTTGGCAGGCTCTTTCTCTGACCACATAGAACAAGGTCAAGTGCAAAGTCTTAAGCTACTCTCAGCAAGAAGCCTAGCACGGCACCAGCCATCACCTCCCTTCCTCCTAATGGCTGTACTCTGCAGGCTACAAGAACTTGTGTGTTTTCTAAATTATTTTTAACTTTCAGGTAAAATAATGACTGGAAATTAACATCAGTTAACATCATAGGGAGGTCAAGGCTTATCAATATGTAAAAATGGAGGTTGTCGTCTATCTTGCAAAAGGTGAATAAATACAGACATTAGCAGATTCAGAATAATTCATTAAGATTCTCTTGAGATTAAAGAAAGTGCAAACCTGGGCATCACTGAGTATGATAGCGACTTTGCATGCAGGAATTCCCATAATGGAGGAATCTGAAACACAGTTACTGTTTGTAAAGTCATGTTGTCCACACTTCAATTAGATGTATTATCCAGTAGCTTCTTTTTGGTCACTACTGCATGACTAACTTTTTCCATTAACTATTTATTCTTCCTATTAATATGAAACAGGAAAAAATTAAACTTCTAGAACATATCCCTTGCTTTTAATTTATTTTTTCAGAGAAAATTTATTTTTATATAAGCATTTAAAATTTTCTTTGCATTTATTTATAAGAACCTAACTATTGAATAAATTGAGAAATGAATGTATTACTTCTTAAGTCTTGTGAGAAATTCAGGTAGAAGTTGGCAGCAGGCAGGAGAAAAATGTTGGCCAAATCCCTGGGGTCCAAAAGGCATAAACAGCAAATTGGTCCCAGCCTGAGGCTCTGTCCCCAGAAGCTGGCTAGGAAGACGCCCAATTCCTTCACAGCTATTCCTCAGAAGCGTTTCTGGAACTTATTTGGAAGCTCCTTTAGGGCCTGTAGTACATTCTTTCAGATTTTCTTGGAGGTGGCCAATCTTCATCCTTTTTGAAATGGACAGAATCAATTGGAGTCAGATCTGGTGAATCAAGTCAAGTGTGTTAAAACAAGCTGTGACTTCAAAGTAATAAGTCTGCCTTTCTCATCTAGTTCATAAACAGAACCCCTGGAGGAATGAATGCATCAGTTCATTAAGATACATGGAAAATGGTCAAGGGGTAGGGGAATAACCAATGAAAATATTAGTCTTTTTTTTTTTAAATTTTATTTTGTCGATATACAATGTGGTTGATTATTGTGGCCCATTACCGAAACTTCCCACCCTCCTCCCTCTCCCCCCTCCCACCCAACAATGTCCTTTCTGTTTGCTTGTCATGTCAACTTCAAGGAATTGTTGTGTCTTCTCCCCACCCCCACCCCCGATTTTTTTGGGGGTGCGTGTGTGAGAATTTATTTATTTATTTTTATCTCCCACCAATAAGTGAGAACATGTGGTATTTCTCTTTCTGTGCCTGACTTGTTCAACTTAATATAATTCTCTCAAGGTCCATCCATGTTGTTGCAAATGGCAGTATTTCATTCGTTTTTATAGCTGAGTAGTATTCCATTGTGTAGATGTACCACATTTTCCGTATCCACTCATCTGATGATGGGCATTTGGGCTGGTTCCAACTCTTGGCTATTGTAAAGAGTGCTGCGATGAACATTGGGGAACAGGTATACCTTTGACTTGATGATTTCCATTCCTCTGGGTATATTCCCAGCAGTGGGATAGCTGGGTCATATGGTAGATCTATCTACAATTGTTTGAGGAACCTCCATACCATTTTCCATAGAGGCTGTACCATTTTGCAGTCCCACCAACAATGTATGAGAGTTCCTTTTTCTCCGCAACCTCGCCAGCATTTATCGTTCAGAATCTTTTGGATTTTAGCCATCCAAACTGGGGTGAGATGGTATTTCAGTGTAGTTTTGATTTGCATTTCCCGGATGCTGAGTGATGTTGAGCATTTTTTCATATGTCTGTTGGCCATTTGGATATCTTCCTTAGAGAAATGCCTACTTAGCTCTTTTGCCCATTTTTTAATTGGGTTGCTTGTTTTTTTCGTGTAAAGTTGTTTGAGTTCCTTATATATTCTGGATATTAATCCTTTGTCAGATGTATATTTTGCAAATATTTTCTCCCACTCTGTTGGTTGTCTTTTAACTCTGTTAATTGTTTCTTTTGCTGTGCAGAAGCTCTTTAGTTTGATATAATCCCATTTTTTTATTTTTCCTTTGGTTCTCCATGCTTTTGGGGTCATATTCATGAAGTCTGTGTCTAGACCTACTTCATGAAGTGTTTCTCCTATGTTTTCTTTAAGAAGTTTTATTGTTTCAGGGTGTATATTTAATTCTTTAATCCATTTTGAGTTGACTTTAGTGTATGGTGAAAGGTATGGGTCTAGTTTCATTCTCCAGCATATTGATATCCTGTTCTCCCAGCACCATTTGCTAAAGAGGCAGTCTCTTCCCCAGTGTATAGGCTTGGTGCCTTTGTCAAAGATCAGATGGCTGTAGGTGTGTGGGTTGATTTCTGTATTCTGTATTCTATTCTATTGATCAGTGTGTCTGTTTTTATGCCAGTACCATACTGTTTTGGTTATTAAAGCTTTGTAGTATAGTTTGAAGTCAGGTAGTGTTATGCCTCCAGCTTTATTTTTTTTGCTCAGCATTGCTTTGGCTATGCGTGGAAATAAAGGGCATCCAGATTGGAAAAGATGAAGTCAAACTGTCCCTGTTTGTAGATGACATGATCCTATATATCGAACAGCCTAAAACCTCTACAAAAAAACTCTTGGAGTTGATAAATGATTTCAGCACAGTAGCAGGATACAAAATCAACACACAAAAATCAGTAGCATTTCTATTTTCCAATAGTGAACATGCAGAAAGAGAAATCAAGAAAGCCTGCCCATTTACAATACCCACCAAAAAAATAAAATACTTAGGAATTGAGTTAACCAAGGATGTGAAAAATCTCTATAATGAGAACTACAAACCACTGCTGAGAGAAATTAGAGAGGATACAAGAAGATGGAAAGATATCCCATGCTCTTGGATTGGAAAAATCAACATAGTGAAAATGTCCATACTACCCAAAGTGATATACAAATTCAATGCAATCCCCATCAAAATTCCAAAGACATTTTTCTCAGAAATGGAAAGAACTATCCAGACATTTATATTGAATAACAAAAGAAAATATTAGTCTTAATGGCATGCAGCTAGGATTACAGTTAATAAAGTTGACACCGCCTTTTCCAGGTTCACCTGCAAAGTTTAACGACAAGGGCAAAACGAAGATAAGGAATAAATCCCATGTCCTCTTATGAGAGCTAAGCTCTAGGACAACAAAATATTCTAGGGTAAACCACTGAGAACCAGAATGATCTCCTCAAAATGTTCCCCTCTGTGGGTAATTCCTCCTCCCCCTCAGGGTTAAAGAATAACCAACCTGAATTGGGGAAGGATGACAGGGAAAGGAGAGAAAAGCTCAGCACTGTTTTTGTTGATGTAAGTCACATGTACAATATAGAAAAATTAGAAAATAAAAACAAGAAAATAAAATCACCTGTAAGCCTGTCATCAAGAGATAAACCCTGTTAATATGTTTTGGTGTATTTCCTTCAAAATGTTTATATATAATTTTTGTGTGTAAATACATATTTATATATGTACATATATGTAGACATACACACATAAAGTGTATTTTACTTCCAAATGATATGCTATAGATGCTTTTTAATAATTTTGTTTTGTTATCAATAAAACATGAATATTCTACATATCAATAAATATATATTTGTTTTGTAATTTTAGATGGCTACTTGACAATATTTTCATGGACAGATCATAATTTATTTCACCAAAGCCTAATTTTGGACATTTACATTTTTACAGGTCTTTATCATTTATGAATGATGCTGAGGTGTTCTTACGGATGCATACGGCTTTAACCATTTGTTTAATTTCTTGCTGCCCACAATGAAGGTCTTAATACCATTTCCTGCTTGCTATGGTCTGAATGTTTGTGTCCCTCCGACATTTGAATCCTAACCCCCAAGGAGATGGTATTAGAAGGTGGGGACTTTGGGAAGCTCCGCCCTCAGGATTGGAATTAGTGCCCTTTAAAAAGATCCTAGAGAGCTTGCTCTGCCCTTCTGTCATGTGAGGACACTGAAAAGATGACTGTCCATGAACCAGGGCACAGGGCCTCAGACTGTGCTGGCACATTGATCTTGCACTTCCCAGCCTTCAGAATGGTGAGAAATAAACTTCTATTGTTTACAAGCTACCCAATATATGGTATTTGGTTATAGCAGCCCAACAATCTAAGACACTCCTGATATAAATTTAACATGTGCATTGCAAGAAAAAAAAATCAAAACAGTAAGAAAAAAAGAGTCACCTGAAATCCACCTTTCTGAGAGAACAGCTAACATTTCAGTGACTGTCCTTTCATGTAACTCCTTATGCATTATGTACATATATTTATGGACATATTGTACATATATACATACACATACATATATACAACTGTATATATACACATACATACATATATGTATATATTTGTGTGTGTGTGTGCACACACTCACAGAGGTTTAAGGGGGCATTTTTAAAGGGATCACTGATAAATAATTCTCTGTATCTTAACGTGTAATGGAAATTCCTCCAAGTCAAGACATTAATTTTTAATTCTTGCATAATATTCTGCTGTCAGGATTATCATAATTCATTCAGCTATTCTTTTATTAATGGACTTTTGATTTGCTACCAGCCTTCTATTATTAAAAATAATGCTTCAGTGATCATCGTGTGTGTATGTGTGTGCGTGTGTGTGTACTCATACTGGGGCTTTTATTTCTGTTATAGAGTTCCAGCAGTGGGATTCTGGGTTGAATTGTGTGTGCACTTAAATTTTTAATAGAGATCATGAATTGCTTTTTCACATTTCCGCCAATGATGTATGCGAGTGCCCTTGTCCTGACTTCCATCTCTGCTAATAATAGATATTATTATGCTTTTATTTTTGCCATTCTGATGGGTCTCATCATGGTAATTTTCATTTCTATTTCTCTGCCTATTGGGGGAGGTTGAACATTTTATCATACTTGCTCTTCTGTCAATTGCCTATTCATATCCCCAACCCATTTTACTATTGGGTTGATTATCTTATTAAATTCTGAAAGAGCTTTTTGTATATTATAGATAACTAATTTTTTATCTATCATTTGAATTTAAAATTTTTCCACAACTTGTTTGCCTAGTGACTTTGTTTTTGACATCTCTTGTGCTATAAATGACACCTTAAAATTTTGTGTGTCTGTGTGAGATATATATCTCACATATATTCCTGTCTTAGTTTAAAATATTTCTCCAATTCCTAAGTGTACAGAGAGTAGCCTAATTTTCTTCTAAAATGGTTATTATTTATTTACTTTTACTTTCAATTATTTACTCATCAGGAATTTATTTTTGGAATTAATGTAAACCAGGGAACTCAAATTTATTTTCTCTTAAGAGAATATCTAATTATGATGGGACTATTAATTAAATTTCCCCACAATGAAATACCACCTTTATCAGGTATTATACATATACGTACTGAAATTTAATTCTGAGCACTCTATTATTTTTTACTCAATTATTTTTTATGATTTTTTGGTAAAGTCTTGTGCCAATACTGTACTTTTTTATTATCCTGGCTTTTAGGTAGCTTTAACATAGCATTTTAATACTACCATTCTTTATTTATCAATTTAAGATCATTTTATCCAATTAAAAATATCATCGAGATTCTATCAGAGTTGCACAAAGTTTATATACTATCTTCAGAACAGATCTTTTTATGATAATGAATGTTCCTTTTCAAGAACATGGTATAGATTTCAATTTGTTCAACTCATATTTTTACCCTCCAGTAGGATTTTATTTTATATATATATCCTGTTCCTCTCTTGTATAATTTATTCCTAATGATTTTATGATTCCTTTCGCTATGATGAATAGAATATTTTCCTCATTTTCATTTCTAGGTGGGTATTGCTCATATAGAGAAAGCTAAGGATTTTATATGTTTATTTTATCCACACCATTTATCAAATTCTTTTTTATTTCTGTTTGTTTTTTATTAGCACTTCTTGGTGACATCAGGTGTAAAAATATATTACCAGCAAAACGTGTCTGTTCCATGCAGTTCTGTTCCATGTGTCTTTCATCCTGGATCTAAACCACAAGATGCCTCCTAATGCTTCTCCTCAGAAGTGATGCACATTGTTTCTACTCATGTTCGCTGTCCACAGCAAGTCACAAGCCTACTGTTAATGCTAGAAAAGAATAACTCTGAAAGGGAGGGAGCAAGAAACTGGAAACAATAATGCAATCTACCACAATCTGCCCCCTGGCTCAAAAATACTTGCTTTCATTCAGAAGATAAACTCACCTCTTCCCTAAGGAAGATCACTAAAAAGTCCCATCTTGTTAGTGACAAGACTATTCAAGATTCTATAATAGTTTTGACATCAAATTTGGATGTGGCGCTTCTTAACATTGAAAACTAAAAACTACAAAGAAGAATCTTCCTTCAATACTCCCAATATACAATGGTAGAAAACAGGGATGAGACATGTCTGTTCATATTCCCATTGAAAGGGGGAAGGGTGGAAGGTATATAGCAGTCACTGATCCATAGCAATTCTGAAATTCCTCAGTGAACATACTGCAAATCCTGAGTGGAGGGAAATTTCTCAATCTCTGCTTCCTGCAAGTAGCTTTCCAGTCCATTGTTTTCATTTTAGAGACTCCATAATCTTTGAGGTCTTTGTATTTCTATTATCCCTCTTGATGATATTTTTAAAAGGCATTGAAGAATATGCTCTCCTTTGGGGTTCAGCACTTGTCTTTCTCTATTGCTCTTTGTCAATAGAAGTTTGAAGGTCCAAAAGTTGTTTTGAGTCTTGAGTAGTCACTGGCCACTCTAGGCTAGTGGTTCTTTTGGCAGTACAACTTTCTAAGAATGTTGCCCATTTTTCTCTTGACTTTATTGGGAGTAACTAGAGCTTATAAAATTCTGTAGAAAAGTCATGAAACAATTTTCCCTGAGCCATGTTTTCCAACTGAAAAGATTTGCTGAGTAATACCTTAATTGATTCAGAGCCTTTAACAGAAGATTTGACAGCTAGTCTTGATTTAGTTCTTGCCACAAATCTGTCTTAATTGGTTCTTGTTGCTCAAGGCATTTCTCAACTTTATTTTATACTGGTTGGAAATGATAAACAGTTTCATTTTCCAATCATGCTTGCAAACCAGCCAATTCTTTTCTAAGTTTACCTCCTTCTTCTAATAACTTATCAAAACCAAACAATAGCAACCAAGCCATACTAGTAACATTTTGTTTCCCAACCTCTTCATATAAATCCGTTAGCTAATTTGGCACATTTATCTGCCTTCTGAGATATCACTTGCAGTAATTCTGAGAATGTTTCACCATTGATAACACAGGCCACCATCTTTCCAGCATCTAATGACAATTTCCTTGCCATAACTGCCTGGCTCTGAAAGTCAATGCCCTATACTTTGTTTTCTTTGTTCCTTGTTGGGTTTTGTGTATTTGTTTGTTTTTGGAAGCACTCTACTCCTGATGGCAATTTTTGTATTATTTAGCTTTTGCTATGGTATGCTGTGGTAACAACCAACTAATAAAGTCTCAGTGGTTTATTTGGTTTTTCACTCACCTTACCTATTGCCTGTGGGTCAGCTGTGCCTCTGCTCTCATGTCTTCTCATCCTGGGATCCAGGCTAAGTCCAGCACTTCACTGATATTTGCCATCTTAATAACAGAGAAAATAGCAATGGCCAATTCATACAGTAGCTCTTAAAACTTCAGCTCTGAAGTAACACACATCATTTCCCCTCATATTCATTGGCTAGAGCAAATCAAATGGGCAAACCATGGCCCCATGATGTCATAATGTCAATGTGGCAGAGAAGTGTAATCCTCTTGTAGGGAAGGCAATAAATAGTACAATTTACCACAGCATTTCACCATTTAGAATTATATTTGCTGTTACTTTTTCATGCATAATATTTATAAGCTTTACCGTGAACTGAGTTTCCTTCTATTCCTATTTTACTCTGTGTGTGTGTATTTCATTTTTTAAATTTTTTTTAAAGAATAAGGTTTGTTGAATACAAAGAATTGACAACGTATTTCTATAGGGTAATCAAATGAGTCACCATATTTGTATGTGACATTCTCCCAGATGAATGGAGAGATACGGTTATTGATTGTTGAGAAAGAGAAAGTAAGAAAAAGTCAACAAGACAATTTTCTTAGACTTGCTCATTTTTCAGGACTGACATATAATGCCTTTTTTCTTCTGAGAGGATTTGGCATATGCTCTCTGTTGTGTCTCAGATTAATTGCTTTGAGGTTTCCCTTCCAGGGAGTGGAGCTTGGTGGTAAATATTTTGCTGTGTTGGTCTACCTTTTCAAGAACTTCCTTAACCACTATGGGTTTGGCGTGCTCCATTGCTTACCTGGCTGTGGAGGTGGGGGCAGGGCTGGCTCATGGCCCCCATCTCAAGACCCCCAAAAGACAGTTGCTGAATTTATCCAAACTCTTCACAGCATCTCTTGATATGATAGAATGATTTTCCACCTTTAACTTGTTGATTTAATATTCATAATTTTTCCTATTCGTAACTGTTCTTGAATTTCTAGAATAGACTGTACTCAGCAGCTCTGAACTATTCTCTTGATAATACAACGAATTCTATTTAATAAAATGTAGAATCATTGCATCTATGCTTATTAGTATGATTAGTTTATAATGTTCTTTTCTGGTTCAGTTTTCAGTCTATCAAATTGCACTGGTTTCATAATGTGAATTGGGAAGTTTTTAACCTTTATTTTTATAAATTACAACAATTTACAGGAATTATCTATTCTTAAAGCTAGCTAGCTAGAACTTAGGTCTGAAATTACCTGATCCTGATAACTTTTAAAATAATAGCTTATTAACTATCCCAATATTTCCGTGGTAAATGATCTATTAAAGTTTCCTAATCCTCATTGGGTCCCTTTTGAGAACTTAAAATTCATAAGAAAATCCTTTGTTTACTGTAGGTTTTCAAGTTTGTTGCCAAAGGGTTGCACATACACTTTATTATATTCTTTTTTGTTTGCTTTGTGTCTGTTATGTCATTTTATTCATTCCAAATTTGCCAATTTTTGCATATTTTCATAATCACACCTGTGATTGATGTATCTATTTCACTGATCAAGAAGTAGCTTTTGAATTTATTTCTCCTTTTACTACTTTGTTTTCAGATTCATTGATTTTAGATTTTATCCTTATAAACTTTTTTAGTTTATTTTCTTGTTCATTTTCTAATTTCTTAAAAAAGTACCACCTTTTTGCAAATTCTTTATCTTCTTAAATAGCAGAAAAAATTGCAACTAATTTTTCTTTAGCAGTTTTTCATTTCTTATGGTATAAAGGAGACTCATTTTCATTGCTTTCTAGTTTGTAATATAAATTTTATCACTGCCCTGCACTATTTATCTTCACACACACTGAAGTTATGCTTTTATATTTTCTTTATGGTTAATCTAATCTACTCTCATGATTTAAGCTACCACTTTTAAGCTGATGGTTTCCAAATTTCCCAGAAGCTGCAGGTTCAGATATTCACCTCACCTCATATATGTATAACCAGGTTGATATGCTTGAACTTGCCAGCATTTCTCTAAATTAACAGTGATTATATATTTTTCTCAAATATTTGTACCACTATGCACCTAGTCACTGAAGCTAGAAATTTAGGATTCATCCTTTACCCCTGCCTGCCCCTTACACCCATATCCAATCAAACACCAAATCCTGATTATTTTACTTTCTAAGTAAAGTTTATCTTCATTCCATCTTCTCCATCTCTGCTGTTGCTGCCCCAGTTTTAACCCTCATCATCTACGGCAGATTATTTCAAAGGTGCCCCCAATGCCCATCCCACCCTAAACATATCCCAGAGAACTTCTTGACTGATTTATCAAATCTCACCATATTAAAAGCCCCTCACTGCTCCCCATGGCCAACACAAACTCAATACAGCCTAGAAGGCCCTTCATATTCCCTCCTGAAGAGAAAAGCAACTAACAACATGGATAACATTATGAACCATTTAATGAGTTTTTCTGTTCATGTACCTTTGTAATCAAAAAGATAGGGAGAGCATTGGGTGGAAGAAAGGACTAATGTTCTCTGTGTGAACCAAGTCTTGTGCTAGGGTTTTATCATCTTCTCTCATTTAATCATTACAGCATGCTTTTGAGATGGCACTTACCAATGCTTTCAGTTGCAAGTATCAGAATGTCTCACTGATGGTAGCTTCTCTCACGTTACAGTAAGTCTAGAAGTTGGTGTTTTCAGTTCAATGATGCCATCAAAGACTCCCAGATTCTAGTTATCCATTTTGCTATATTTAGCATATTAGCTTTTCATCCTCATGCTTATTTCCTCATGAAAGCAAAATGGCTAATGAAGCTCCAGGTTTCACAGGGAAAGGGGGAAAGAGGTGAGCGCTCCTGAGGCTGGTCCCTTTACAAGCAAGCAAATGTTCTCCCAGAAGCCCCCAGCAAGTTTCCACCTGCATCCCACTGGCCAGACTGGGTCATGCGGCTACCCCTATCTGCAAGGGAGATGAGAGAGCAAGGACTTAGGGTTTCCAGCCTCTATGGTGAACGGCATTAAGGGAGAGGGGACATGGGACTGGCTAGTGGGTGGGCTCAGGACAGAAACTGACAAGACATTTTTATCTTCAATTCACAGATGAGGTCGAAGTTGCCCAAAGTTCTACTGCTGGTAATTGGTAAATCCTGGACTAGGAACTGAGTTCTGTTTCCAAAGTTTATGCTGTCTTCTCTATGCTATTTCAGTCTCTCCATATTCTCTGAGTGGAATTTCAGATATTTAGACATGATTGAGAGACAGCTCTTGGCACCTGCTGGTTTCTCCCAAATCACACTATAGTATGTTCTCAGACATCGAACAGAATTACCCTAGACTGTTCTAAAGAGGAAGCCACTCGCCTGCCTCTTTGATGAAGCCAAATGTAAACTGTGGTTCTTTTGAAAGCTGAAACATTAGGGACTATATTAAGACTGTCCTAGATTGGCTTGGAAGTACAGTACTTAAAAAGAAACTACACTTAAAGTATAAACTTGTATGGCATGCTTCCTCTAACCTTCCAGATCCCCAAGTGAGAATCCTTGCCAAATTTAATCCTTGCCTAATGCATACCTTGTAACTTAATTAGTAATGATGGTTAACTTTCCTCTCCTATATCAAAGAAATATTTTAAAATATTCACCTTAGGAGCAGATTCATTTCAACATAGAATTTCTAAGGAGGGAAAATCTGCATATGAAACTTTCTATCTTACGTTTCTTTCATCATTGCTGTAATAAATGGGAATCCACAGGGCAATAGTCCAAATTTTTGCTCTGTAAAAAGGATTTAAACCTTTTATTAGTTACCGTGTGATGATTGTGACATTACAATGGAAAAATTATGATTTCAGGTCCTAAGAAGTGGAAGAAATACATATAAACAGGAAAAACATAAAATGTGTACCAATTCTAACTCCACTAGAAATCATTCTTCCCTGACAATAATTTTCACTTCCACCTGCTGAAAACTCATTTTCTATAGAAATGAAGCCACAGGCAACTTAACAGTCAAAGTTACAAAAAACGGTCTCAGAAACATGTAGGTGGGAAAAAATATTTTTCATATCTCAAATCTTTTTCTTTTGCAGTAAGGCAATATTAGCCATTAAAAGGGACTAAAAGACCTGCATCCATCATCAAAACCTGAATAATCAAGGACATTTATGACCCACTCTGAGCACCATTAGGTTAAAAATTATCATATTGTTTCCAGTTTTACTAATAGTTTTAATGATGTCTTCATTTTTCTTTCAAACTTTGTCAATTTTCCTATGATGGAAGCATATTACTACTGGAGAAAAAAACATCTTGCATAGAAATTTTCAGCTTTGAACAGGGAACAGAATTTTTTTTACAGAATCTTCCCCAAAGCATTTGAAAGATTGGGTTCCTGCCAATATATGGGTTTTCAGATGAAAAAATATTAGAAAAAACAATTATAACAGATATGCATATAATAAAACATTATATTTATATATGTATATGTGTATACATATATATGAATATATATATATATATATATATAATTCTGAGACCTTCTGTAGTATATGGCAGAGAGATGAAAGAAATACAACGTTACAGAAGCAAACCCTGCAACATTCTTCAAACTTAGTTTATGCTACAAGTGTTGCTATAGAAACGTTAAATCCCCAACAGAATTCCTGGAAGTTAAGGATCTGCCTGCAGACTTGCTTCCAGATGCTGACTTGCTGGCTTGTTAAATAAAACTTGGCATTTACCATATAGGAGATTTTATCTTGAAACATACTATGAGAACTACCTGGTACATTGAGTGCAGCGTTCACAACGGGGAGAAGAGAATTTATGTAGTAAGAAGAACTTTCTAGCAGGTGTCTCAGGATTTTAGGTTCAGTGCCTGTCAGCCCGATCAATCTTCTTCTTCCCTCATCAACATTCCCTATAAAGAAGTGGCTCTAAAATAGGATTAACTCTTAATGACCAGATGATGGGAAATCACTTGGTTAATAAAATTGTTCATCCATGTTAAGCAGGTTAAGTCTTCCTGGATACCAGGGAGAAAATCACATTTTCCTATAGACACTTTGGGGCTTCTCTTTAAGAGCAATTTTCCCCTAGTAATTATACAGCAGTTTGCTCTCAGAAAACAGACTGATTAATTAGGAAGCAGCTAAATGTGTTCTTTTAAAACATCTAAAAATTGTCTTGTTTCTTTTTTTCTAATCCTCTTCAACCAAACTGACAGCTTTTTTTTTTAAAGATTCCCTTTAAGTAGTGAATGCATGACAATTACATCGAAACTCAATTACCACTGTCCTTAGTGTAGAAAGGGATTTAAAATCATAAAGGAGCACTCTATTCATTAAAAGGCCATCTGGCAGATATTCCCCACCACTGACACAAACCGCCTCTCTACCTTCCTCTCATCCCGTTGTTTTAACCTCATTTGACTGCTTTGACTACCTTGGGAGAAAACTAGTCGATCTCCACTGGGACATTTGTCTTCATGCTGTGAGCTCAGCCTACCACTGGGGTGACTTTCTGCCTTGTCAGCCACTGTTCATGAGTCATAGAACTTCCAGCTTTTAATAAATGCATATTAATACAGTAGAATATAATGTCTCCTGCGCCCTTAACAAAAGGGTGGGAGAGAGCCCTACTCCTTAAGTGTGGGCTGTACATAGTGACTTCCTTCCAAAGAGTACAGTCTGGAAAGGGGGAAAGGAAAGAGTAACTTTCTAGTGGAGAGCTTTATAAACACTGCATCTATCAGGTGATTGTGGTCGACATTGGCAGTCACAAATCATGTTAAAAGTTTGCACGTTTCATATGATGTAACAAAAATGGCACTTTGTCTGTGATCATACTCCCCCAAATCCATAACTCCAGTCTAATCATGAGAAAAATATTAGACAAATCCCAATAGTGAGGCATCCCAGGATATATTTGAGCAGTACTTCTCAACTATCAAGGTCATCAAAAACAGGGAAAGTCTGAGAAACTGCCAAGGGGTGCCTAAGGAGACAAGATAGCAAAATCTATAGTGGTATCCTGGATGTGATCCTAGGACAGACAAAGGACATTAGGTTACCAAAGGCTGGGAACGGGATGGGGGGGGATAGGGAGAGGTGGGTTAATAGACACAAAATTACAGCTAGATAGGAAAAATAAGTTCTACTTGTGTGCAGTAGTGCTAGGCATCTATAATCATCAATAATTTGTGGTATGTTTTCAAATGCCTAGAAGAGAGGAGCTCAAATGTTCTCATCACAAAGAAATGGTAAAGTTTTGCATTGATGAATATGCTACTTATCCTGATTTGATCATCACACATTGTATACGTGTATTGAAGTATAACTCTGTACCCCATAAATATGTACAATTGACACATGTCAGTTAAAGATAAATTCCTTTAAAGATAAATAAATAAATAAATTTTTAAAAAAGAAAGTAAAAAGGAAATGATGAAAAGTAATTAGAATGGGAAAAAAGGCAACAAAATGTCAACTTAAACAGATAATCTAAGAGAAATAAATTCCCCGTGCACAAAAAAAAAAAAGAAAAGAAAGAAAAAGGACGTTAGGTAAGAACTAATAAAATCTGAATAAACTGTGGACTTCAGTTAATAATAATAATGCACCAATATTCTTTCATCAATTATAACAAACATACCATATGTATTAGTCTATTTCTGTTGCTTATAACAAAATACTTGCAACTGGGTAATTTATAAGAAAATGAAAGTTATTGCTTACAGTTTCAGAGGCTGGATAGTTGAAAGTTCAGGGAAAACATCTGGTAGTGGTGACAGTGACCCAGGGGTCTCACATGGCAGAAAATGGCAGAGCAGAGAGAGACCAATCTCTCAGGTACTCTCCTTTCAAAGCCCTCAGAACCACGTCCCTGACCACCATTATTAATCCATTCACTATGGCACAGTCCTACAATCTAATCATCTCTTCAAGGCCCCACCTTTCAATTACCATGATAGGATTTCCTATCCTCGACAGTTACAGTGGGAATTAAGTTTTGGGGGGACGTTCACACCCATGGCATTCTGCTCCTGGCCCCACAAAACTCATGTCCTTTTCTGTTGCAACTCTGACTCCACGTTTCTGTCAGCATTGCTCTAGCAATGGCTGTCTGTGGTGACTCTGCCCCTGCAAAAGATCTCTTCCTGGGCCCTCAGACTTTTCCATACATCCTCTGAAATCGGGGTGGAGGCTCCCAAGTCTTCACAGCTCTGACATTAAGCGAGCCTACAGACCTAACACCACATGGACGCCACCAAGACTTCCAGCTTGTATTTTCCAAAGCTACAGGTTCAGCCACACCTGGGGCCAATTTAGCCACAGCTGGAGCAGCCAAAGCAGCTGGGATGCTGATGCTGGAAGCAGCTTCCTAAGATGGCCCTGGGCAGCAAGCAAGAGCCCATGGAGGGCACCTCAGGCCTGTTCCCCAAGACCGTTTTGTCTCCCTAAGCCTTCAGGCCTGAAGTGAAAGAGCTGGCCCCAGAGTCTTCTGCAATGCCTTCAGGGCCTTTTTCTCCTTCTCTTGATAATCCCTTTCTTTTGTGCTAGTCTTCTTAGTACCATTGCATTTTTCTTCTGAAAATGCTCCCTGCTTCTCTACCACATGGCCAGGCTGCAAATTTTCCAAATCTTTACACTCTGTGTCCCTTTTAAATTCTGGCTTTACATCATACCTGTGCCACCATAACTCAGCATAGGCTGTTACAAGTAGCCACGCAGCTTCCTGAATGCTTTGCTGCTTAGAAATTTCTTCCGCCAAGTACTCTGGTTCACAACTCTTAAGTTCCAACTTCCATAAAGTCCTAGGGCATGGACACAATGCAGCCATGTTCCTTGCCAGTTCATAGCAAGATTGATCTTTGCTCCAGTTTCCAAAAAGCTCCTTCTCATTTACATCTGAGATCTTCTCAGAATGGCCTTTATTCTCCATATTTCTATCAGCATTCTGTTCACCACCATTTAACCAGTCTCTAAAAAGTCCCAAACTTTCCCTGGTTTTCTTGTCTTCTAAACTTCCACAAGCTGCTAGGCTTTTGCTAGCCTCCTTCTTCAAATTCTTCTAGTCTTTGCCCATTACCAAGTTCCAAAGCCACTTCCACACTTTCAAGTATCTGTTATAAGCAAATACTTGAAATACCTGAAATACCCACTTCTCTGGTACCAATTTTCTGTATTAGTCCATTTCTGTTGGTTACAACAAAATACTTGGAACTGGGTAATTTATAAGAAAATGAAAGTTATTGCTTACAGTTTCAGAGGCTGGGAAGGTAAAAGTCCAGGGGACACATCTGGTGGTGGCAACAGTGACCCAGGAGTCTCACATGGCAGAAAATGGCAGAACAGAGACAGACTAATCTCTCAGGCACTCTCCTTTTAAATCCCTCAGAACTATGCCCATGATCACCATTTTTAATCCATTCACTACAGCATGGTCCTACAATCTAATCACCTCTCCAAGGCCCCACCTTTCAATTACCATAGTAGGATTTCCCACCCGCAACAGTTACAGTGGGGAGTAAGTTTGGGGGGGATATTCAACCCAAGGCACCATACTAATATAAGATGCTAATAATAGGGAAAACTGTGTGTGGGTCAGGGAGCTGTCTATGGCAACTCTCTGTACTAATCTCAATTTTTCTGTAAATCTAAAATTGCTCTTAAAAAACTGTTAATAAAAATAGAGGGGAGGTAGATGAAGCAGTTCAGAGTATGCTACCCCAAAATATGCCACTTTGACATAAGGATTATTTTGAGCTGAAGGCAAATCAGAAGAAGCAAACAACTCTCTGGCCTCCCCCTCTCCACCAGGAAGGGCAGGACAGTTCTTAATCTCTAGATGCTTATCACCCAGCAATGGCACCAGAGGAATCTACACAAAAATCCCTACTAACACAACCTTTGCCTTCCATTTTTGTCCCCCATATATTGACCATTCCATAGTATGCCACCCCTAGAAGCCTAACCACTTTGTCCTTTGTCTTAACACTTCTCCACAAATTTATTACTCTTTGTTAAGATGCTATTTTTTTTTTTTTTAAAGATGACCGGTAAGGGGATCTCAACCCTTGACTTGGTGTTGTCAGCACCACGCTCAGCCAGTGAGCGAACCGGCCATCCATATATGGGATCCGAACCCGGGGCCTTGGTGTTATCAGCACCACACTCTCCCGAGTGAGCCACGGGCCGGCCCCTTAAGATGCTATTTAAGCCCAAGTTGACCACCACTTTGAGCTACTCATCACTGAGTTTCTCCCATGGTTATGCATGCTACATTTATTAATAAACTTCTGTTGTTTTTCTCTTGTTAATCTGTCTGCTGTCAGTCTAATGTGCAGGGCCCCAGCCTGAGAACCTAGGAGGGTAGAGGAAAAGGTTCTTTTCCTCCCCTAATGGGAGAGATTGAGGACCACGGTGGCTAATGAGGTACACAAAGCTCAGTGTTTGCTGCTGTTGAATTCTGGGACCAATGTGGGACTCTGGGAGGGATGTGAGACACCCAGATCCACAGAGGAGCTGGCCTGGCTGAAATAGACTGGACTCAGGTGTGAACAGGAACCATGTCATCTTCATCTCTGTAACTCCATGCCCAGCTCAGCATCTTCAAAATGAATGTTGACACTCATCAGGTATCCACTATGAGCCCAACACTGCACTAAGTGCTTTAGGTACATGATCTTAGATAGATACTAACTTATCTGTAATTGTACAGATAAGGAAAACTGAAGCACAGAGAAGATAAGTCGTTTACCCAAGGACACACAGCTAGTAAAGGTCAGAGCCAGTATTTGAACTCAGACAGTTTAATTTCAGAGCACCACACTATACTACCACAAGCAGACACTGGCCATATGAACGATTTTCTGCTCTCACATGTTAAATTTCAGGTATGAATCACTGATTTTGAACATTTGAAATCCGAAGCTGCGTTTGGCAGACCCAGTTGATCCTTAGCACTGGGAGATTTGTGGTTCTTGGATTTGTGGACCGAACTGACCTAGGACCCATCCATCTCACTCCCAGTGAAATCCAAAGTATTGCCATCCACTCTCCCCTCTTCTCTGGTCTCATCTGGCACAGATCTCCCTTTACTCCCTGTGCTCCAGCCATGCCTTCCTTGCTCCTCGAGTATAGGGGAGTCACCAAAAGTCCATGACATAAAGCATTTATAATACTACTGAGAATTGAACCAGAATCTTGCAAGCCTGGAAGGTGGGATTCCATTTAATAGCATTTAATAACAGTCACTTGTTCTGAGTATTCTCAGGTCTAATCCCTGCAGAAGCTGCATGGCCAGGTCCAATCCCCCTGGCTGCAGAGCATCCAGCAGCTCAGCATACTGATGAGGGTTCTTCCTGGGTGGGAGGGCTTAGGAGTTATACTAATGACAATCATGTATGTGGATTTCTTACCTTGATGTCTAATTGACAGTCCCTACAGTATTGACTGCACATTTCATAAAATAGATATGAGCTCTGTTTGAAAACATCACTAAAAGCTTTTCCTCTATGCATAGACATGGTTTACCCAGGACAGTCCCAGCTTATGACTCTTGTCCCTGTGTAACTATTTTTTTTTTTTTTTTTTTTTGTCTTTTTCGTGACCAGCACCCAGCCAGTGAGTGCACCGGCCATTCCTATATAGGATCCGAACCCGCGGTGGGAGTGTCGCCGCGCTCCCAGCGCCACACTCTCCCGAGTGCGCCACGGGCTCGGCCCCCCTGTGTAACTATTAATAGTGGCCTTTTTCACTCTCAAAAGTGCACCAGTTTCAATGGTGACGTGTATGGCCATCATACTGATAGCAAAGAGCTGTCTGCCACTCCCAAGTTAAAACCTCCAGAGACCATGCCAACTGCTGTTTTGATATGTGGGTGACAGCTGGGCCTCCTGTTTCTAGTGCTTTGGTAGAGTAAGTTTATCTGAAAAAAAAAGTGATTGTGAAAGAAATCATGATTTTCAGGAGTGTGATTATTCATTCTTCCCACCTGGTTAACGATTTTGTAATTTTGATAAATTTCTTTTATCTCTCTTTTGCAAAGAGTGTAACTGCAGCAAAAAAGAAAAAAAGAAAAAAACATTTATTTTAAAAATATATAATTTTTGACCATCACCTGTGTTCCAAAACCTAGAGCTGTACTTAAGAAGTGACATATGGCATCATCCTCTAGGAGGACAGTCAGTGTGGCCACATGTGATGCTACACCAAGCTTCTAGCATCCAGGTATCAACAGATAGCCTGTTGGAACAGGGCCTAGAGCAAGCTTTAGTTCAACCCCAATGGACTTGTCATAGAAAATTATTTGCAGTTCTCACCTTTGACACACATCCTCAACTTCTTTTTAGGTCTCATATACCTTGTCTTACACCAAGTGTACAAAAATTTGATAATGCTGCCCTGTTACCTGTCACCATAGGACTCTTCTATAGTTCTTTACATTTCTCTTCTATCTACATCCATAATTTTTCTTGGTTGCCCTGCCCATTTATTTATCACTTGCAAGGATAACACATTTTGCTGAAAAATATGGGGTTTCACTTTCAAAACTTTTAAAACTGAGTACCAGCAGTTGATTCCTATTATTTGCTTTCTCTCAAGAATTCTAAGATTTGTTGCAAAATGCCCTTCTCCCATGGTCACAAATTTGTAGAAGCCTCCAAGAAATCCCAATATGCACTCAATTTGAAGCCTCACCTAAGGCTGTTGATAAAATGTGGTCTTCTGTTTTATAAAGACTACTGCTATTGACTGTGGCCAAACTAATTGTAAATATAGAATAGAACAAATTCTGGAGATAGAATGGTGGTGTTGGTTGCACAATGTGAGTGTACTTAACGCCACTGAAGTGTGCACTTAAAATGGTTTAAATGGTAAATTTTATTTTGTGTATACTTTACCACACTAAAAGAAAATATATAGAACACGCAAACCAGAAACATTGAGGAATGAGAACTATGAGATTGTGGGGGTGGGGGTGGGGGTATGTGAGTGGGGGTGGGGGTGGGTGTAGAGCTACAGGGGGCTTGGCAAAAAAAAACCAGCCACGAGTTAGAGAAGAGCAGCCATGCCTGGAGAAATGTTTGCCCAGTGTTACATGATCTAAAAATGCAGTGAACTTCCATAAGGAAAGATAGAGATGCTGCCTTACTCACCAGGCCAGAAAAATTACTGGTTAAAAGGCTGTCATGGAGCTGCAAAAGGCATAGTGGACAGGTTTCATCCTGAAGATGAAAATAGGTGGGAAATGCATTCATTTATTCAACAAATATTTATTACACTCCTATAACCATATTACATCAGACTTAATGCAACATAAATTATTAAGACAGTGAGCAAACAGCTGTTGTTGTTCAGGTATGAAATGATGGTCATTTCCATGTGCTCAGTGTTGATACTGGAGATGGAGAGAAGCAGATACATCCAAGAAAAAATTAGAGTCAAAAAAATACAATATACTAGTGACACATCACAACTCCTGCTGCTTTTTACCAGGTGGGAGAGAGTGTTTTCTTCCCTCTGCCTGCATCTCTTCCCACCTCTTCTCTGAGTGGAAAGGAAAGGAATCTGATGGGTCATATTTCATGACAGTGATTGGGTCATGTTTACCAGTGGGCACCAGTGTTTACCAGTGTGTTAAAAGGTCACATGCCCAGATGTGGATAGCATAATGGGGTCAGATCACTTGGGTTTGTAGCTTACTGCTGCCAGTAACATGTCATGTGACCTGGACCAAGTTATTTAGTCTATCTAAACTTAAGTTTTCTCAGCATAAAATAGGGAAAACAAAAAGTTCTACCTCATAAAATAGTTATAGATTAAATGATACTGTACATGTAAGTTGCTTAGCCTGGCACCTAGCACACAGCATGCACCTAATAAATGCCAGTTGCTGCTATTATTATCCCATGTCATAGACATACCTATCCCACTCACTCTCTTTTATTCTATTTCTTTGCATACCTACCCAAGTGTATACTTCATTTCCTATATCATAACCCAAAATTAGGTTTCAGGCTTAGGGAAATAGAGGCACACACTCAGCTTTCATGCTAATCAGGTTGCTCCAGCCCACTTTGATCAGGGCTGTCTAGCTGGAGTATCAGCAACTGTCCTCGATATGAATGAAATAGTACTTTAATTATTTGTTTAGTTAGCTTGTTGCTCCTCATCTGCATAGCTTCATCAAGAACTTCATGGGAGAAAGCAGCGTTAGTAGGACAAGGATTCCTAGATCCTTGGCCTAAATACATTTGTTCAACATGATTTAACCATACTCAGTCATGCGCTGCATTACATTTTTGTCAATGATGGACTGCATACACAACAGTTCTCCTATAAGATTATGATGGCTGTACCATTTAGCCTAGTTGTATAGCAAGCCATACCATCCAGGTTTGTGTAAGTATACTCAGTGATGTTTGCACAGTGATGAAATCACCTAACAATGCATTTCTCAGAACATATCCCTGTCATAATGTGACGCATGACGGTACTGTGTGCTTGTCATTGCTCTAGGTACTGGGATTCAGCTGAGGACAAAGCAGATACTACCTCACTCATATTCCTCACTTGATTCTTTATACATGTTTTGTTATAATCCTTGTCATATCAGGTTATAATTGTTTTCTTGACTGTCTCCCTCTGTTAAGCCGTGGAGTCCTGAACGGCAGTACTCTATCTCCCCTCGATGTCAACTGAGAGTGGGGAAGGTGGAGGCACAGAACCACCAGGGAAGAGCCGGCTGTCTTCCATGCTTTCCCCTTCCTTTTCTCGCTGTGTTATGTTCTGAGTAATTTCTTCAGCTCTATCTTCTAAATTACAAATTCTCATTCCGGCAGTGTCTAATCTGCTATTAACTCATCCAATGAGGGTTTAATTTCAGCAATTTTGTTTTTTTATGCTAGAAATTCCATTTGGGTCTTTTCTAAATATACATAGTCCTTTTCGATGATGTCATGTTGCTTTTTTTTTTTTTTGGTTTCAGTACCATCTTTTATTTTCTTTAAATATTTTAAATATAATTAATTTTTATATTCTATATCTGTTAATTTTATTACCTGAAGTTCTTGGGGAAGGGACATGATCCTCCTCTGCTACTTGTTGTTTCTGTCATTAGTGGCTTACGTACACATTTTTGCAATTTTGGATTGTGAGCACAAATTTAATTGAGCTTTATCTATGGGAACACTTTTAATCTCGGATTAAAAGTTTATTCCTTTAGGGAGGATTTTTCTCTTCTCTGCTAAATGCCTGGGAGTATTATAAACCTGGGGTCATTTTATAATAAATTCTTGCTTTCGCATTTCCAGGACTATGCAAGTAGTGTACATGTAAATCCAAACCCTAGTGCTAACAGGTGTTTGGTCACTAATTTCTAGGGGCTGTTTTTAATCACTCAGAACCTTGGCCATGAGAGACACATTTACATCTTATTTTCCATTATGGGGGAAATGTTTTTTAACCCACTCTTTCACTGAGTTGTACCTTTAAGGGTCCCAGCTTTATATGGCATTCTCAGTCCCACCTCATACTTTTTGCAGGACTAAGATCTTTTTGTCCCCACAGAGCCATTGAAGCCAAGTTTCTTGGTTATGAAATTGGCAAATACCTTCATTGCATGAGGTTTCAACTTCTATGTTTTGGGCACCCAAGGATTTCTCTTAGTTTTTTTTGCTTTCACCTTTGCATTTTAGAGTATGTTTGTTATATTTTATCTAACCTTTCCAAGTGTGTTGTAATGGAAAGGCTTTCAAATTACCACCATACTGCAGATTATGCAGGTTAATAATGCTATCAGGGAAGTATATGAGTTTTGTTATTGTTGCCTTCGAGGCGTTTACAATCTTTCAGAGCATTTATTTGGAATTACCTTTAGAAAGATGTAAAAAAAAAAAATCTTCAAAAATCAACTCTTGCAGATACTGCTTAGTTGGGACAAACACAATGGGTTTCATGCTCTTCCGTATTTCAGCGCTACAGGCATGAGCACCGTTACCACTACTTGGGTTAAGGGGACACAAAACCCAATTGAATAGCAAGAATTTAATAAAGTCCATCTGAAATTTGAAACAAGAAAACCACATAAGAGAAAAAACCTTCTGAGTAATGAAGGAGAGACTTTCAAATATCACTCGTACCAGGATATATTAACTTCCCAACCAAAATTGCGGAATCCTACTGAACCTTCACTTCACTGGAGAGGGCATCTGTTAAGAAGCATTTTCACAATTGGGGTTGTCTGACCAATAGCCTCAGAATGATCTCAAAAGTTTGTCTGAGAAAGCAGATTTCTGAATTTCACTCTCAGATATTCTGATTCAGCTGTCTCAAGTAGAATCTGGAAATCTGTACTTTTAACAAGGGCTCCTGGTGACTCTTAAGTACACTAAAGTAGGAGAAGTTCCAGTGTAGAGTATATTGTTACTTGAATAGTCTGTTGCCGTAATTTCAAGGGGCCCACTGATGGATTTATGCAATAGGAATAAAAAGAGCCAAGCAAAAGAAAATCTGTTTCAGCCCTTGAGACTGAAAGTCTCTAAGTCTCTGTTGCGTTAAATCTTAAACTTCGAGCCATTAGAGAGAGAGACAGAGAGAGACAGAGAGAGACAGAGAAACAGAGAAACAGAGACAGACAGATGAAAAGATAAGAGAGTCTTCTGTCGTTAGTTCAGCAGCCTTGACCAAAATGCTTGGACTCCCAAGACATCAGACTTGGATGACTGTAGAATACAAAGTACCTGACAAGAGTCAGAGAAATTGACGCATTAAAGAAGAGCCTCTGGAGCCAGAGCAAAATTGAAACTTCACTTCAGGCCCTCCTCAGAGAATCCTTCCCGATTGTAATTCAGGAAGGGATTGGTAATTAGTGCTAGAATCATACTGTGTCTAAACCCATGTGTTACTTGCTGTCTATTGTATGTAGCATATTTGATTTAGCCATTACTTTATTCATTTCTCCCATTTTATGGATTTAATTCTTATCCATAAATTAAGTCTTTATAAAATCTAAGTTAAAAAGAATATCTCCTGGCAAGTTTATATAGAGACACCGGAATCATAGTCCTGAGCAGGTACATGGTACATCTACTGAAATGGTGACCAAACAGGGACCCCTGAAGCACTAGTAGGAAAAAAAGTACTACATAATAAGGAGTGTGTGTATGGATTGGTGGGGGAACCATAGCAATAGGACTGGGCAGAGGATTAGACTCAGAAAAAACTAATTGCAAGTGAAATGGTCCTTTAAGGTATGCCATTAAGATAAAATATTTTAAAGAACTCCATCCATTTGGACTAGTGTGGGGGGAAAATTAGAGGAATGTCAAGTGAAGAACCTTGCTATGATTGTTGCTTTAAGCACCGTTTTTGGTTTACAAATTACATGCCATTTTACAGACAACTAAAGAAACATGATCCAACTATATTATTCTGTTACCCCATGTTTTAACAGTTCCATATGTTTAATATCAGTCAGGCAGTTTCTTTAGAAACAATTAAAAATCTTGCCAGACACACAAGATAAAACTACGTGAGCATGTTTTCTGCTCGCTGGTGACATTTCATCCCCTCCCCATCCCTTTAGTCTTTAACAAATCACTCAGCCTTGCTGAAGTATGATCCCTCAAAGGCTGGGAAATGACAGCCCTTGTCTGAGACGTTCCTCTTACCACAGCCCAAATTAGGCCTTGCAGCAAAAAATAATGCAGAAAGAGATCTGTTTTGTTTCCGTGGCACCCAAATGACAGTATTACAACAAGAAGCCAATATGAAAAACAGCTGGTGGGGGTCTTGAAATGCAGTACACCATTCAAGATAGAGGAATTGACAACAAATCAATAGAATGTAGACCCATTTTAGAGTTTGTATTGATCAGGATAGGCTAAGTTTTGCTGCAGTAACATCTACCCCTCAAATCTCAGTGGTTTATGATCTCAAAGGTTCATTTCCCATTCATTCTGTCAGTTGGGGTGGGGCTAAGTCCAGCTCACTGTCCAAGTCCTCACTCTGAGCCTCAGGCTGACAGAGAAAGAAGCATCTGGAAAGTTGTTAATTAACATGGTAAAGGGGAAAGAAAATGTGCTATGTGTGTTATTCTATTGTCTTATTCAACCTTTCAAACATCTGATGAGATAGGTAGTAATATTACTATTTTACAGATGAGGAAGCAAGTTTAGAGTAGTTAAAGAACTTATTCAAAGTTACCACCTAGTGAGTGGCAAGGAAAGAATTCAATTCCAGGTCTCTCTGAATGTGGCGGGCAGGCTCTTGAGATGGTCCACAATAATCCTGGTATTCGTGTCCTTATGTAATCCTCTCCCTTTGAGTGTGGACTGGACCTAGTAACTTGCATGTAATGAGTAGCATATGGCAAAGGTGATGGGACGTTGCTCTGGGATTAGATTACAGGAGATAGTAACTTCCACCCTCCTAGCAGAATCTCTTTATTGACACTCTCCCTTGCTAGCTTTGATGAAGCAAGTTGCTATGTTGGGTAAACTTACTTGGCAAGGAATTGTTCACAGCCCTAAAGGAACTGATTCCTTCCAACAACCATGCAAGTGAGCTTGAAAGCTGATCCTTTCCCAGTTGAGCTTTCACATGAGACCCCAGCCCTGTTTAACACCTTAATTGTGGTCTCATGATAGTCTCTGAAATAGATGACCCATCCAAGCCATGCCCAGATTTCTAACATAGAGATATGTGTGTTGTTTTATACCAGTAAGTGTGTGGTGATTTGTTACACAGCAATAGATAATGCACTGACTACAGAACCCATGCTCTTTCCACCAAACAAGTTAGCCTGCTTTTTGCAGTCTACCGCCCAAACTTGTTCTTCATCCTACATTCCCTGTTTTGGTTGGTGACATCCTACACAGGCAGTCTCCATAAGCCAGGAACTTGAGAGTCATCCTAGATACCACCCACTCCCTCATTCTTCATATACAGTCACCAAATCTCAGGGACACTAGATCCTACACTTCCTAAAACTCCATGATCTCCTCTGCAATCCCACTGTTTGGGTCAGGTCTCAATTGTCTCCTTGCTGGACCGTTTCCACGGCTCCTGTCTCCCTGCATCCAGACTTGCTCCACTCCAGTCCATCTTCAAACCCATCACTGTCTCCCAAATTGCTTCCAAGATAATCTATACTCTGCAGCATCTCAGTATGATATTGTCACTTGATGATCTCTTGCACCAGACTTTCTGTTATGTCCAGAAACTTCTTCCCATTCAGGTCCCAGACAGGTTGTTCTATTTACTGCTTCAAAGAAGGATTGTTTAGGGGAAAACAGGAAAGTGAAATCATCAGAACCTTAGCTTTTACATTCTAAAAATTCGGGTAAAAGCCTTGAAGAACTTGAGGGCATACATTTTGTGCCATATGGTTTTTGAAGGCCGTGTGTTCAGTCATCATCACTTTTCCTCACCTGAAACTAGAGTAATATTCCCTGGGCAGGGCACAGGAAGAATGCAGTGAAAGCTTGAGGCCTAGATATCTGTGTCTCTGAGAAGAGGTTTTGCTCCCTGACTGGACACCCCCATCCCAGTCCTGGGGAGAGGAACCCCAGGTGTGTCTGGGGGATCAGAGAACAGAGAGAGACCTTACCTGGCTTCCAGGGCTGAGAAAAGGGAGCAAACACAAGGTCAGGCTGGCAGAGTACCCAGCACCCAGCCTCAGCTGTGAGCAGTAGGGACCCAGCTGAGTGGGGTGCCTGGGCAGAAGGTGGCCATCTGAGTAGACTCCTCAGGGGAGACCGGGTGGGAAGGAGGGTGTATTAGTGGGTGCCAGCACAGACAGACAGGGATGCAGGACCAGCTCCTTCCCCTGTCCTGACCCACCATCAATATGTCCGCACTTTGGAAGCCCCCAATTAGATACAACTTAGGGAATGGGAAAACGCCCTCAATTAATGGAGATGTAGCATTCATTACTGGACAGAGGAGAGATTTGTAATATAGGCTTCACCTTCTCAACAAGTTTCCTTCTAAAACTCTTTCTAATCCCTCTCTCCCACTTGGAGAGAAAATATTTGAGAAACCAAGTGTCATCCTAAAAGCTTGGTGCTTTGGATAAGAATGTGATTCTTGAGAATTCTGGAATGATATGAGAAGATCCAGGAAATGGAATCACCCCAAGGCTCAACCCCAGACACCCCTGCCTCCTCTGGCCCTTTCCTCATCTGTACCAGCTCCTATTTTCTGCAGAGTTGCCTGCACCACATGCCTTTCCTGCCTGCTCCTCATTTGGCCTTGAGGACTTTTCCCATGATTTCTATTCCACTTCATTTGTAGAGTCCTGGAAAGAATCACATCCACGAAAACCATTTAAGATTACACCCTACTTGTCATTCCTATCTATATGAGGGACAGGAGGGGAAGAGGACACTCAAGGTTTCTTTCTTTTCTTTTTTTACTCCTCACTATAAAGCCTTCCATTGCCCAAGCTGTGACTGGCAAGCATGATCTTCCATTATAGGCAACCCTGACTCCAGGGCCACCAATGGACTTTTGTAGAAATCTAGAGTCTTTGGCAGCTAGAGTGGAATTTTCTGGATTGGAGGGCAAGTTGGAATTGCAACTCTTGGGGACATGTGTCTATTGGTGTTTGGGTGTGATTATATGTCCAGAGGCAAAGGACAGTAGGGCTTTGGGGCTATTAGAAAATAGACAAGTAAAACAAAAGCAAGCCAGGTAACTATCGTTAAGCACTGATGCTCTGAAGCATCCCATCCATGCAGACGGGGACTCTTCATAGAAGGAGAGAACGACGGAAACACTGATCTTTACCATGTAACCAACAAGCACGGTTTCAGTGAGACATTGGGTGCTTGGTCTTTTTTGGTCTGGTCCTAATGAGTATTTAGAAATGCTTCTGTGATGATAAATCTGGGACCACAAAGGAAACCATGGAGAACAAAAACAAAACACAGGTTTGTTGTTATTGAGTACATGAGCTGTGTGTGTGTGTGTGTGTGTGTGTGTGTGTGTGTGTGTGTGTGTGTGTGTGTGTGTGTGTGTGTGTGTGTGTGTGTGTCTCCCCCATGAGCTGAGGAAACCTCACTGACGTGTCAACCTCGGCACAGGGTGACGAATGGTTGTTTCTGCTTCTTCCTGTCACGGCACTGATTACCTCCCACTCTCTCATCTGCTTTTAATTTGCATTTCTTCTCTTCAAGACAAATCCAAACTTTCCTCTTTACATCCTCAACCATGGCTTTCATCTACTTCTTCTAGTCTCTCTCTGTTCTCTTTTGTCACTTTTTGGGAGATGACACTTCCTCACTCCCTTCCGTGTCATTTCCTCAAGGGAGTCTGTGCTTGCATCAGCCAGCTCCGCCTTTTAGCAGAGCCGCTCTGTGGAAGCAGAGTCCCTGTATTGGTATCATGCAGCTGCTGTAACAAAATACCACAAACGGAGTGTCTTAAAAACAGCAGAAACTTATTGTCCACCATTCTGGAGGACAGGGCTCCAACATAAAGGTGTCGACAGGGCATGCTCCCTCTGAAACTGTAGGTGAGAATCCTTCCTTCCCTGTTCCAAGTGTCCAGAGGTGGCTGTCAGTCTTTGACGTCCCTTGGCTTAAAGCTGCACTGCTGCAGTCGATGCTTCTGTCATCAAGTGGTGTTCTCCTGTGTGTCTATGTCTTCACACGGCATTCCCCTCTCTGCACGCGTCTGTGTCCAACTTCCCCTCTTCTTATGAGAACACCAGTCAGATTAAATTAGGGGCAACCCAGATGACCTCATTTTTACTTGATTACATCTGCAAAGAACTTATTTCCATATAAGGTCATATTCAGAGGTACCAGGGGTCAGAACTTCAACCTATAATTTTTGGGGGGGGACATAGCTCAATCCACAACAGTCTCCATCTCTATCTTAGAGTTAAATTAAAAACAAATGAACAGAACCTCCTCAGGAGGCTGAATCAAGAGGAGAAGGCCATACAAGCCAAGGAAGGAAGCGCAGGGGCTTTGGTGGAGGGATTCTGAGAGTGTCTAGAAGGGGAGGAGTCTAGGCTCTGGATGGGCATGTCCTCTTAGCCCAGGGGCACTGTTCCCTGTAGGAAAGGGGACAGAGGATGAGGGTCTGCATAGGGCCCTCAGAAGCAAGGCCACCCAAGATATGGTCCTGGGAGGGCTACATCGCATTACCAGGAAGCTCCTTAGAAATGCAGAATCCCAGGCCCCACCCCAGACCAAGTGAATCAGAATCTTTGGAAGCAGGGGGTGGGGTGGCAAGTATCTGGGTGTTTTACAAGCTCTCCCATGATCCTTATGCATGCTAGCATTTGACAGCCTCTGCTCTAAAGCTTGGGTCCCAGGACAGGGTCCATCTTGCCTCTCTATGGGTCCGAGGGTAGTACCCACCCCAACAGCACCTCTAACAAACGGTGTGCAGCCTCTACTGGCTACAAGTGGTGGGGAGGGATGTTATCATCTGAAAAGCCAACCAATCCATTGGTGGAAAGATCAGGAAAGGCAAAATTACATTTCCTTTGTTGAGCAAAAATCTGCATCTCTCCACATTCCATCTCTTGGTTAATGTTGTGCTTTGGAACTCCAAAAGATACCTCATCTCTTTTCCACAATTAGCACTTTAAAGTATTCCAGAACAGCTCCCATGCCCTTGTTTTTTCCTCCCAAGTCTACCTTCTAGAACTGTGCTTTTTAAAATATAGGTTACGAAAATGTGCCTTAGGGGGGCTATGCTTAGGTGTTTTGTTGGTGAGGACATCTGTTGATTTGAAACCTTAAATGGTAGTAAAGGAGAACATGAGGGTTTTTCTTCTTTTAATTCTCAAAAAAGAATGACTAGTTAGAAATGACCTTCTCAGGGGCTGGCCCGTGGCTCACTCGGGAGAGTGTGGTGCTGATAATACCAAGGCCACGGGTTCGGATCCCATATAGGGATGGCCAGTTGTCTCACTGGGTGAGTGTGGTGTTAACACCAAGTCAAGGGTTAAGATCCCCTTACTGGTCATCTTTTTTAAAAAAAAAGATAGAAATGACCTTCTCAGTTAGATGACAGTGGGGATAAGGATTCTGTCTCTTTTTTTCCCAGACCCCTGCCCACAGAGGGGAAACACCCCAAGACTTATTCAGCAACATATCTACAATACAAAAGAATATTGGAAGGAAAATTGCGAAATATTTTGAAATGGGCAAAAGAGATTACTGGATGTCCCTTCAGTGGAGTAATACAGGGATCATCAGATTCTGTAAGGGTGTGTACCTTTGTTCATCCTTGGCTAAGCTATTCACAACTCTTGGAAAATTAGAAGTCAAAGTGTAGAAAACTGATAGTAATGCAAACAGTTCTTGTTCAAAGACGTGCAAGTTGTGGAATGCACAACCACAATGCAGTGGAGTATAATTATCACCCTCTGAATAGGGCCCAGCTCTGCCTGTCTTCCATCCATTCATAAATTCATTCCCCACATTCTTTACCGACCCATATATTCATCAAACTTTGAGTACTCCTTTGAGCTAATTATAACATCTTCCTGATCCCCTTGTCCATGAATAAGTTAAATAAAATCTTTGACATGTATTCATTTTTTATTTGGATGAAAGTCACAATTGGACCTTATTTTAAAATGATCCCTTAAGGATAATTTTCCTTATAGTCCACAGGTCTCTCCATCCATCGTTTGGTTTTTTCATCTGCGCTGTCTTCACCTGCCCACGTTTTGTAGCTACTGAAGCACCTAAAATTTTAATACTGTGATCAGCATGGACTCTGGAGCCAGGCCGCCTGAGCTCAAAACCTAGAATCTTAGACCAGTTATTTGATGGCTCTGTGCCTTAGCTTCCTCACATGTAAATTTATTTCACTGATTTTCTGAAATAAATGAGTTAGATAAATAAAGCACTTAGAGAAGTGTGGGGAACATAGGGGGAAAAGTCTATTAGTTTTATCACCTTCAGGTTATAAGGACAGAGATAATTTCTCTCTCGCTCTGGGACCTGTTGTGTCTATGAATAAAAACCGATTTCTAATTTAGGACTCTTCTGGTATCACTACTTTCTAATTTTCACCTCTGTCAGGATATTATTCTCAAGTAAGGATTTATACAGCAATTTTCATCTGAGGGTGCTCTATTTTTTTTAACAGGATGAATTTATCAAATCACCACTGACCATTATGATAGCCCTTCAGAAGGGTCAGATGCATTTACTGTATTTACTTATTCTGAACATCAAATTGTAACAGCCTCCAGGAACCTGTGCTCAAGCTGGGGAGAAACATCAGGCAGCCCAGTAAAACTAGAACGACCATGCTGTTTTAGGCATAAGAATCAGGGAACTCAGATGAATGGTCCTCTTTGGGGAATAGGGAAAAGTAGTTTGTTTTAGCTTCCTCAATCTGTTTTTGGACCACAAAACTCCTTCAGAATTGAGCTATTAGGTTTAAACTTCCAAGGGGGGGTTGTCCCTGGAATAGCATTACAAGTTCCTGGTCCCAATTTGATCCATCAGGATGGGTGCAGTTCTGTTGTAATAAACATCTCAGTGCTTTAAAACAACCCAGGTTTATTTCTAGCTCATGCCACCTGTCCAGCATGTACTGGCAGTGGTCTCTGCTTGACAGTGTCCCCATTCTAGGACTCAGGCTGAGGTCTCCAAATTGGCAGCAAAAGAAAGAGAACATGGAAAATTGCAAAGCAGTTCTTAAATATTCTTGCCCCAAAGTGACCAGCCTACCTTTCATTGGCCAGAGCACATTTCACGGCCACGCTTAACTTTAAGTGTAGAGGAATGTGTCCCTGCAGTGTGCACCTGCAGCGTACCCAATGTGAAGGGGATGTCAGATACTGGTGAACACAGCAGTGTTTATCAACCAATTATGGCTCCCAAGTGTAGACAGCTTTACCACCTTTGTTCTGATTTATTAGCTTCCCTGTCAACATTTGGAATATGATGTAATTCCATTTCACTTGGCCTCTCGTCTATCTATCTTGACAGTATCTCTAACATTATCTAAAATCTGGGAGTGGAAACTAAACTCAACTGTACAAACATGTTCCCTCAAACTTGAGGCTCTCTCTAGATAGGCGCCTTTGGTGCTGTTGAGAGTGTCTTCCCTTCCCCTACCCCCCCCAAGTTTTCCACCTCACCCAACCCCCACCTGGGTCTAATTGTAAGATGCATTTGCATGTTTTAAAAGCTCATTATGTAAATGTATCAGAGTCCATATCCATCAGCAGATAATTAAGAAGACTATATGCATATTTATGAGTTAGCTTAATACTGCTTTAATGAGGTTTACTGGAAATACCAAATCAAGAAGGCAAGAAGAAAAATGATCATAACAAAGATGATCACAAGTTTTCAGCAGTTCTTGGTAGTTCTGAGAGCTGTCAGAACATTCAAAGGGCTGTCAGAACTCAGATTTTCTATTAGCCTACCATAAATGGTAACAAGGAGCTGGGGAAAGAAGAAGATGATGTCACTCAATACTTCTTTGAAAGTAAGACTATACTTTTTTGTTTCAAACAGAAGGTATTTGAGAAGCCAAAATCTCTTGTTTGCACCACCTGTAAAAGCAAGGTCACTGCAGGACACAGTCAAAAGTCTGACATGGTGGCCTCCAGCTAACGTCAAAAACATTCAGAAAGAGAGAGTTACTGCTCTAGCCCATACAGCTCCTCTGTGCAAATTGGAAAAAGTGCTTCCTGGGAGAGAAGGAAACTTGTGCCTCTCTCTAGGAGGAAAAGCTCTATAGGTGTTTGGCTTGGTGAGGAGAAGGTGCTTTGCACAGAGATGTAGATGTCCTTTGCCCCAGGTAGGTGAAGCCTCGTGCTAGGACACTCTGCTAGGTGAGTGCAGCATGGGCTAGAATCTAGCTCCCATTTGACCTGTCAGCCAGGCACCTTTGTCTAGTACATAATCTGCACAGTGGCAGCCCTGTCTAGAAAACCCTTGAGTTCCCACCAAGAGTCAGCCTAAGTCTGTAGGAACAGAGAACATCCTTCCTCATTCTACCAACTTGCGTCTTCTGTTTACCCAAATCTCTGCTCAACCCCACTTTTGGGGCCTCCCTATTGCACCTTGTTTCACTCCCCATACACATTCTATTGGCCAAAACTCCATCACACAGTGCCACCAAATTACAAAGAAAGCTGGGAAGTGCAGGCTTGCTGGGTGACCAGGAAGAAAAGGAAACTGGGTTTGCTGACCACAGAGCATTGCCTCCGCAATGGTGTGCCCATCCATTCACCAATCATTCATTTCACTCTTTATCCTTCCCATAGAACACTCCCATCCCAAGAGATGCAATTCACGAGCATCCCATTACTATAACTAGCTCAAAGTCTAGGCTCTCTGATGTTGTGCAGGTCCTACCCTTAGGTCCTGACTGGTTCCCTATGATCTGGTGACCTGAGTACTCGAAAACAAGTCATCGGCCCTGCACACTCCCTCCACAATGGTGGAGTAGGAACAAGATATCCAGAAGTAAAGCAACCATTCATTTAAAGGACTAACGGAAGCAGCAGTCCTTGCCCACAGCAATTCTGAAATCTTGGCAGCGGGGGAAGTTCCTTGGTTGGATCAAAAGCTGGTCTCTGGAAACATTGCCTTGTCTGTCATTCTCCTTTGCCCGTCTCAACTGGACGCTAACAACTACGCTCTCTTGGAAGCTCCACAGCTTTGGGATCCTGGTTCCTCCTGGAGCAAGTTTGGAGGTCTAGTTTTACAACTTCAGATGTCAAAGGCTTTTTTTTTTTTTTTAATTCAGGCTTGTAGTTTCTTTGGCTTAGGCAGAGTAGCTCTTCTGCTCCGTAGGCATGTCGTCAGTACTATTTGTCAGGAGCCACACCCACATCCATTTCTAAACATAATTCTCAAACTTGATCTATGTCTTTGCTTCCTTATCTCTCTCTCTCTCCCCCTCCCCCTTAATGAATGGCACACATCACAGCTTCCGCATTCCATTCATCAGAACTCATTCACATGTCCTGTTTAACTGCGGTGAAGCCTGGAAAATATGGTCTCACTGTGTGCCCAGAAGGAAAAAGAAACGAGGTTTGAATGGACATCATTGTTTCTTCCTCATCTGCCAACGTTTGTGGCCTGGTAGGTAAGTTATCTTGATTTGCAGCATCTACTAAAAGCACCTGTTTGGAGTGAGGTAAGGCATCTCCAATAAAAAAGGTGTGTATTTTTTTCTTTTTTAGAAGAAAATAGGATCTGAAATAGACAAAGCAATAGATTCCAACCAGCATAGAGGTTAAATATTGGGGACAGGCAGCAACAGGGCAGGCAAACCTAGAATGAAATCTTGACTTCAACATTTATCAGCCTCGTGTGTCTATGGGAAAGTTCCCTCTAGGTCAAGAGAGCTCTCTAGGTCTCCGTTGCCTCAATTGTAAAGTGGAGGTAATAACAGTATTTCTTTTATACATTGTTGTAAGCTTCTACTGGATAGTGTTTGTCATGTACTTGGCATAATACCATGTAAGAGGAAATGTCAGTGTACCATAGTGTGGAGAGTTTAAGGCTCAATCCGTAAGCTCAGTTGTGCCCGAAATTTAACTTCATTTTTCTGTCTCTGGACTTAATGTCTATGTTAAATCCCCATTCCTTCTGATGACAGAAACATAATCTCAGTCAATTCTCCGGACTAGGAAGGGACATAATCTCAGTCAATCCTCCAGAATTCTACATAAGTTCCAGGGAGCTAAAATGGATACCAGATGGCAGGGGTGAGAGGGTAGACATCTGTCCTTTCATGTTGTTCCCTGTCCACTGAGATGACTTTGTCTATCACTTAGCCTTTGGTCTGTGTGGGTCATATCTGTGCCCTCCCTTGCTCCCAACCACCAAGCATCTGCATATCTGCCAACTCCATGTGTCATATCTGGGTTACTCCGCAGTGCACAGGACACAGTCTATTGCCCAGATCATGCTGGGACTTCTGGAACCTTGATGAGGCAGCATTGGACCTGTCTGTCTTATCTCATTGCACAGATATACCTTCTGTTCCCGGGCCTTATTGGCTTGGGACCTCTAGAGTCTTTCCATCCTCTGGCGACAAGGCTCAGGTGCTCTCTGCTCCTGGTTCCCCAATCCTATCCAGAGGTTCCAACAGCCAGCATCATCCACCCCCCTCCTCCCAGGATTCTATTTAGGGGGAAGGTCCTCATAGTATTGAAGGCTGTGCTGTCCAGTACTGTAGCCACTGGCCACATGTGGCTGTTCACATTTAAATTAAGTAAAATTATGTTAAATTAGTTGTACAAGCCCCATTTCAAGTGCTCAGTAGCCATATGTGGCTAATGGCTACCGTACTAGAGACTATGGTTTTTAGTATAGAACACTTCCCTTACCCCAGAAAGTTCTATCGGACAGCATTGCTCTAAGATCCCTCCCTTATCTGGTCTTCCCCTTCTCCTCACCTCAGAATCTTTACCTGACCTGGGGAGAAGCCTTGCTCTCGCATGGTTTTATAATCTTACATACAACCTGCCTCATGTCTGAGCCAAGTTTTGAAACTCAAAAGTCAAGAATTGACTCCTTCGTTCTCTGTGTTCTACTGGGCCATCGGAGGCACTGAGGACGGGATGACTTTCTTACCAACAGGGTGACTATTCCAGCTTGCCAGGACTGAGAGGATCTGTGGGACATGAGACTTACAGTGTAAAAGCCAGAAAAGCCTCAGACAATCCAGGGCAATTGGTCACCCTAGTGACAAAGAGCCACGGGTTACCAATGAATATGGGAAAAACCACTCATCTTTGTATCTCAACATTTATCTCACTCCTGTAGCTAATATTATTCCGATAAGAATTGCACTTTACCCTCCAAAGTTAGACTTGGATATGATACTTATTCTTCTGTTTCTAGAAGTTTTTCTGAATTCCACGCACCGCCCTTCTCCCTCCTTCGTCCTGTGACTTCCACGATTTCAGTTGGTTCCACTGGTATTTATTGGGTGTTCATCTTCACATCACCTTTCGCCTCTCCCACCTCCCTGGGGAACCTTTGGAGCGTCTGATATTCCACCCTTCTTTCAAGGGAAACTACTGATTCGGAGGTCAAATAAAGAGTGAGCCACATAAAGGCCTTTAGAAGGCAGCGAGACCTTCAGTGGATCGTTAATAGCTACCTTTTGGCCTATTTCTGACGCTCCCAGTGCCAGTTTCAAACACAGAAGCTACTGCGGAGCTCAGCTGTAAGAGCAGGACCGCTGTCAACTGCTGTCACCCGCCCGCCAGCTGCTCTTCGCCAGCCCCATCCTCTCCGTGACACATTCCTGCCCTGGCTTATTAGTTAGTACGAACTGTCTAAAAATACCTTGAGAGCAGCAGCTCAGAGGGTTAAGAAAGAAAAAAAAAGGACAGTTCAGTAAGAAGACAAATGTTCTCCTTTCACCCAATTCCTTTCGTCAGCGAGATTCAGAGCCGGGGCAACACCAGCGTAAGTTCTATCAAAGGGTCTGACCCACCAGCATGATCTGTGCTGTTCTCTGCTCCTGGAACATCCATCCTTTTCCCTCATTAACCTTAACCCGTAAAGTCCAGTGCAAATACAGCCTCATCCAAGAAGCCATCCATGATTTATCTTGGCCAATCATTTGTCTTAAATGTCAGTCTGACAGTAGATTCAAAAAATAAGGCATTCTGTTTAACCCTGCCCAGACTTGAATCAAAATCTTTGGAGGAGGGTTTTGAAAATATGTATTTTATTTTATTTTTTTTTGTGACCGGCCGCACTGCGCTCAGCCAGTGAGTGCACCGGCCATCCTTATATGGGATCCGAACCCTCGGTGGAAGCAGTCCTGTGCTCCCAGCCGCACTCTCCCGAGTGCGCCACGGGGTCGGCCAAGAAAATATGTATTTTTAACAAGCACTCCAGGTGCTTCCACCTTTTTTACAATTTTTAAATTGTTTTAATAAACAATTTTATTGAGCTATAAATCACATGCCATACAATTTACCCATTTAAAGAGTACAATTCAATGGCTTTTAGTACATTCACGGGTTTGTGCAACCATCACCACTGTCTATCTTAGAACATTATTTTCACTCCAAAAAGAAACTCCATACCCTTAGTTGTCAAGCTCCCCCCATCCCCCCCATTCCTCCTCCTCCCCTCTCCCAGCTCTAGGCAATCATGAATCTATTTCTGTGTCTACAAATTTGCCTGTTCTGGACATTTCATAGAAATGGAATCATACAACATGTAGTCTTTTGTGACTGGCTTCTGTCAATTAGCATAATTTTTCGGGTTCATCAACATTGTAGTAGCATGTATCAACACTTCATTCCTTATGTCCAAAAATTCTTCCTTTGTATGGGTATGCCACATTCTGTTTCCATTCATTAGGTGATGTACACTTGAATTGTGCCCGCTATGGCTATTACGAATAACGCTGCTATGAACATTCATGTACAAGTTTTGTGTGCACATATGGTTGCATTTCTCTTGGCTGTATGCCTAGGACTGTAATGGCTGGGTCATATGGCAACTCTGTCTGACCTTTTGAGGAACTACTGGACTTCTTTCCACAGCAGCCATACCATTTTACATTCCCACCAGCAGCGCACGAGTGTTCTGATTCTCCTCGCCAACACGCGTTACTACCTACCCCTGGGATGGGTGTGAAGTAGCCTCTCATTGTGGTTTTGATTTGCATCTCCCTGATGACTAATGCAGATGCTTCTTATACTCACTGCAGTTCAAGAACCTTTGCTATACTGCCTTATAGTATAGTGATAGAGTTACCTGTCTTATGGCCCCTACTAGACAGGAAGCTCCCAGAAGGCCCGATGTGCACAACAGGCACCCAAGCAGCTGTCAGGGAAAATGATGACATGGAGCAGCACTGACTCTTATTTGTCTGCCTCCAAATGCCCAAGCCCCTTGACACACAACTTCAAATGATGTGGCATGGTGGAGGCTTGCTGGAGACTGTGGTCACAGGTGGAATAGCAGTGTCCAGAGAGAGGAAGAGAGAAAGACTACACATGGACAGAGAGGAAGAGCAATGTGTTGTAGCAGACAGTATGCAAACATAGGCATAAGTCTAATAACAGTAGTAATTATTTATAATAAAGTTATAGTAAAGTTACTAATGAAGTTACTAGTAAGTTGCTAAATCTGTGCTATCCCCTTTTCTTGTCTTATCTTACTTGCACTCATAAGGCACCAAGCAGTCCTAAGAAGCGGGTATTATTAATGTAAACTTCTTATAGGTGAGGATGCTGAAGCACAGAGAAGCTAAATAACTTACCCAAGCTCACACAGCCCATAAGAATGAAGCCTGGATCTGGAGTCCTGCAGCCCGACTCCAAAACCCAAGCTCTTAACTGCAGCCCTGTCTTGTTTCTCAGAGGACTATCTATGGGTACACATGAGGTATAGAAATGATTTGGGGTCACCGATGGGTCCATGAAGGCACAATGGGTCTCTGAAATCACAAGCATACACACTGGGCATGTTTTCCATCCATTCACCCATCCATCCATACACACATACATTTATACATAAATACATATATACATTTATTCAAAGAAATTTATTGTGCTCTGCTCTTTGCATACATTGTTACGTAGTTGACACATATTAGGAACAGAATTGTTCCTTCAATTGCATTTATTAAACACCTACCACATAAAATTTCCGTGGTAGTGTCAGACAAGGTTGTGGTGACAAGATCTTCCTTTTCCAGGCTCTGACTAATTTGCAGTGATGACTGCGCAAATCACTGACCCTTTCTGGATCGCAGCTTCCCCATCTGTGAAATGGGCATGACAGTGTGCATCTTCCCTGCCTCACGGGCTCTTGTTAAGATGAAAGGAGACAAGAAACAAGTGCTGTGGTTGCTGAAAAGTCCTCTGCAAGCTACATCATAACCAAATAGATGGTTGCTTGTGCTAAAAATGCAAACTTGTTTTACAATTTATTGCTGAAATGGAAACATCTGGCCAAGGAAACTTGAAGAAAGCAGCAACCTTCCTGACCAAAGCAATTCCATCTAATAGCTGGTCTCTGGAGTCTCCTCTTTCAGCTCTGATTTGCCCATTGCTGAGAGTTTCACTTTGAAATATGTCAGCCGTGCTTTTTTATTGCACATCTGCTTTTTCTATTTTTACTTTTGACCAGGTTAGAAAAGGAAAACCTTATAAATGATAATTATTCACTGTTGGGCATTCCAGCTAAAGTATAGAAATCACTCCACAAATGCATTCACCAATATGTCTTTTAATTGTAGAGCAAATGGAGTGAGCCAGAATTGAATACGAATTTTAGAAGTAACCTCAGCAGGCCAAAATTAGTCTACAGATGAATGAGATTCCCACCTGGGTTACAAGAACCCAAGAGCCAAAAGCAATCATGTCTTGTCCCTGTTTAAAAACTCCTTAGTGACTCCCCAGTGCCCTCTGTATAAAGACCAAACTCCTGGCGTAGCACTGAGGTCCTCTGTGATCTGGCCCTTGCTTCCTCTCCAGCCCTGCCTCTCACCACTCACCTCCTTGGGCTTCATGACTGGTGTTAACGCAGCTGTCTCATCTCTGGCCTTTGCATAAGCTAATCCCCCACCAAGCACACCAACCCCCTCCCCATCTTTGCCTAGGTGACTGCTTCACCTTTCATATCTGACCTCTCTGAGAAATATTCCCTGAACCCCCAAGACTGAATTTAGTGTCCCTTATCTTTGACCCCTTAGGACCCTGGTCTTACCTCTAAGGTAGTATCAGATTACAAAAAGTGAAAGACACGACTCATACAAACACATCATGAGTGTATGCCAATGATATATTTAACTATTTATTTAACTCATTAATGAGGGAACCAGCAGGATGGTAAAACTGAATCAAAGGAACATATGAGAAAGTAAGTATGCATAGTCAGTTGAAAGAAAGACACTGAAGTAAGATTGCTAACTTAGAGACAAAACTAAATAATGTGTACTATTATAGTATTATATAAGCAATAAAATCATAACCTTATGGAGTCATCTTTTGCAATAGACAGAAATCATTTACATCTCTGCCAGACAAAAATCATTTGCAACTTACCAATTTCCTACAAATTAAGATATAACTTTTCAGGGTCTAGGCCCTAACTAGTACTGGCAGTAACCCAAATCCAGGATGTCGGACAACCCTTGTGCTGTCCTATTAGACACTGCTTTAGAATGACATTGAAGGACACAAAGTCATCTTTCTGGGTAATTTTTGGTTTTTTACCAGTAGCATTAACAGTCTGTTACAACTACCTGTTATCTTGTCTAAAATTCCCAGTAAACTGAAAGCATCTAGGGACAAGGATTGTGTTTTGTTTACTCTGGCAGCTTCTAAACCTAATTCAGTACCTAGGATATAGTAGGCACTCAGATGATTATTGGTGAATGACTTAAAAGGCTGTTCTCTTTGAGCATTCAAGCTCCTCTTCCAAGGAGCTCATCGATTTCCAACAGATGCAGACTATGTGTGATAAGAAATCTGGGCAGGGATCCCAGCCCAGGTCTCTCTATAACTTTAACTGAGTGTCCCCTGTGACCCCCTCTTCAACCATTTCTCCTGCTTCTTCCAGCTGCACAAGCCCTAATAGTCACTTGGATATCAGGCACAGAAGGCAAGAAGAAAGAAGCACTCTCCTGTGCTATGTCTCCATACAAGAATCAGGAAGAATCATCCCCGTATCAGCTAGCAGCAAAAAAAAAAAAAAAAAAAAAAAAAAATCAGAAGAATCAGGTCCTCCCTGTCCAGGACCCCTGCCTGTCCCCAGTCCCGGCAGACAGGCTGCCTGAAGCATTTGTGCTGCTTCTGGGAGCACAAGGGCTCATTCTATTCCTGGATTCAACCCCCCAGCGACAGATACTGGGCCTTCAGGCACGTTGGTTATCATTCTAATAGGCTTGCGGGGCAGCCAGCTTCTCTCACAGATAATGAGCCTGTAGAATTTACATCAAGACTAATTTATGTACTTAAAAACAGTGTTGGCTGAGCAGAGACAAACTGCCCTAATTTGTGTTTTATTTCTATTAGCCCGGAGGTAGGTAAAACAGGAGTGGGGACAGGGTGCACTTCAAACACCTTCAAGTTATGAGGGGTCTGGAAAGTTCTGGGAAAAACAGAATTGAAACAGCATGGATGAGAGTGAGGTTGTCGCTTTCTATAATGACATTGTCAATCTTGAGGGAATCACAGAAAGAGCTCAGAAAAACAGGGAGTTGTCTGGGTTCAGACAAAGAACACAGGGAAGAATTGCAGACTTCTTGGCTGAGTGGTGGGCTTCAATTACCCCGGGGGCGCTGGTAGAAGGTGGACTGAACCTGCATAAAAGGAAAGACAGCAGAGAAAGAACAAAAACCCAGCAACAAAGGCTTTACACGTTCTTAGAAGCAGGATGGGCTGCTGGAAAATCCAGGAAGCGGCTGCAGTTTGCCTTTAGAGCTCCCCGTTTCTTATTTCTGGGCCTTCTCCCTACTCTAGGGAACCTCTTTTACTCCAGGTGCTTCCTCCAGTTCTGCCTGTGCACCCCCATCCCAAACCCTGGTGTTAGTCATTCACCCTTTATTTTATTTTATTTTATTTTCAGTCTCTATTCTCTTCTTCTTTTTTTTTTTTTTTTAAGTTTTATTTTGTCGATATACATTGTGGATGATTATTGCTCCCCCTCAGCAAAACCTCCCTCCCTTCTCCCTCCCCCCCTCCCCCCCAACAATGTCCTTTCTGTTTGCTTGTCATATCAACTTCAAGCAGTTGTGGTTGTTATATCTTCTCCCCCCCCCCCCGGTTTTTGTGTGTGTGTGTGTGTATGTGTGTGTGTGAATTTATATATTAATTTTTAGCTCCCACCAATAAGTGAGAACATGTGGTATTTCTCTTTCTGTGCCTGACTTGTTTCACTTAATATAATTCTCTCAAGGTCCATCCATGTTGTTGCAAATGGCAGTATTTCATTCGTTTTTATAGCTGAGTAGTATTCCATTGTGTAGATGTACCACATTTTCCATATCCACTCATCTGATGATGGACATTTGGGCTGGTTCCAACTCTTGGCTATTGTAAAGAGTGCTGCAATGAACATTGGGGAACAAGTATACCTTCGACTTGATGATTTCCATTCCTCTGGGTATATTCCCAACAGTGGGATAGCTGGGTCGTATGGTAGATCTATCTGCAATTGTTTGAGGAACCTCCATACCATTTTCCATAGAGGCTGCACCATTTTGCAGTCCCACCAACAATGTATGAGAGTTCCTTTTTCTCCACAACCTCACCAGCATTTATCGTTCAGAGTCTTTTGGATTTTAGCCATCCTAACTAGGGTTAGATGGTATCTCAATGTGGTTTTGATTTGCATTTCCCGGATGCTGAGTGATGTTGAGCATTTTTTCATATGTCAGTTAGCCATTTGGATATCTTCCTTAGAGAAATGCCTACTTAGCTCTTTTGCCCATTTTTTAATTGGGTTGCTTGTTTTCTTCTTGTAAAGTTGTTTGAGTTCCTTATATATTCTGGATATTAATCCTTTGTCAGATGTATATTTTGCAAATATTTTCTCCCACTCTGTTGGTTGTCTTTTAACTCTGTTAATGTTTCTTTTGCTGTGCAGAAGCTTTTTAGTTTGATATAATCCCATTTGTTTATTTTTCCTTTGGTTGCCCGTGCTTTTGGGGTCGTATTCATGAAGTCTGTGCCCAGACCTATTTCTTGAAGTGTTTCTCCTATGTTTTCTTTAAGAAGTTTTATTGTTTCAGGGTGTATATTTAAATCCTTAATCCATTTTGAGTTGATTTTAGTATACGGTGAGAGGTATGGATCTAGTTTCATTCTCCTGCATATGGGTATCCAGTTATCCCAGCACCATTTGCTGAAGAGGCAGTCCCTTCCCCAGTGAATAGGCTTGGTGCCTTTGTCAAAGATCAGATGGCAGTAAGTGTGTGGGGTGATTTCTGGATTCTCTATTCTATTCCATTGGTCAGTGTGTCTGTTTTTATGCCAGTACCATACTGTTTTGGTTATTATAGCTTTGTAGTATAGCTTAAAGTCAGGTAGTGTTATGCCTCCAGCTTTATTTTTTTTGCTCAGCATTGCTTTGGCTATGCGTGGCCTTTTATTATTCCATGTAAATGTCTGGATAGTTTTTTCCATTTCTGAGAAAAATGTCTTTGGAATTTTGATGGGGATTGCATTGAATTTGTATATCACTTTGGGTAGTATGGACATTTTCACTATGTTGATTCTTCCAATCCAAGAGCATGGGATATCTTTCCATCTTCTTGTATCCGCTCTAATTTCTCTCAGCAGTGGTTTGTAGCTCTCATTATAGAGATTTTTCACATCCTTGGTTAACTCAATTCCTAAGTATTTTATTTTTTTGGTGGCTATTGTAAATGGGCAGGCTTTCTTGATTTCTCGTTCTGCATGTACACTATTGGAGAAAAGAAATGCTACTGATTTTTGTGTGTTGATTTTGTATCCTGCTACTGTGCTGAAATCATTTATCAATTCCAACAGTTTTTTTGTAGAGGTTTTAGGCTGTTCGATATATAGGATCATGTCATCTGCAAACAGGGACAGTTTGACTTCATCTTTTCCAATCTGGATGCCCTTTATTTCCTTCTCTTCTCTGATTGCTCTGGCTAGTACTTCCAACACTATGTTGAATAGGAGTGGTGAGAGTGGGCATCTTTGTCTAGTTCCTGTTCTTAAAGGAAAAGCTTTCAGCTTTTCCCCATTCAGGATGATATTGGCAGTGGGTTTGGCATATATGGCTTTAATTATGTTGAGATATTTTCCCTCTATACCTAACTTATAGAGGGTCTTTGTCATGAATGAGTGCTGAACTTTATCAAATGCTTTTTCAGCATCTATAGAGATGATCATATGGTCCTTGTGTTTGAGTTTATTAATATGGTGTATCACATTTATTGATTTGCGTATGTTGAACCAACCTTGCATCCCTGGGATGAATCCCACTTGATCGTGATGAATAATTTTTCGTATGTGTTGCTGTATTCTGTTTGCTAGTATTTTAGTGAGGATTTTTGCATCTATATTCATCAAGGATATCGGCCTGTAGTTTTCTTTTTTGGTTATATCTTTACCTGGTTTTGGTATCAGGATGATGTTTGCTTCATAGAATGAGTTTGGGAGATTTGCGTCCGTTTCAATGTTTTGGAATAGTTTGTAAAGAATCGGTGTCAATTCCTCTTTGAATGTTTGGTAAAATTCTGCTCTGAAGCCATCTGGTCCTGGGCTTTTCTTTGTTGGGAGCCTTCTGATAACAGCTTCAATCTCCTTTATTGTTATTGGTCTGTTCAAATTTTCTACATCTTCACGGTTCAGTTTTGGGAGCTTGTGTGTGTCCAGAAATTTATCCATTTCCTCCAGATTTTCAAATTTGTTGGCGTATAGTTGTTTATAGTAGTCTCGAATGATTCCTTGTATTTCATATGAAGCAGTTGTAATATCGCCTTTTTCATTTCTAATTTTGGTTATTTGAGTCTTCTCTCTTCTTTTTTTTGTTAGCCATGCTAACGGTTTGTCAATTTTATTTATCTTTTCAAAAAACCAACTTTTTGATTCGTTGATCTTTTGAATTGTTTTTTGGTTTTCAATTTCATTCAATTCTGCTCTGATCTTAATGATTTCTTTCCATCTGCTAACTTTAGGTTTGGATTGTTCTTGTTTTTCTAGTTCTTTAAGGTGAAGTGTTAGGTTGTTCACTTGCCATCTTTCCATTCTTCTGAAGTGAGCGTTTAATGCGATAAATTTTCCCCTCAATACTGCTTTTGCAGTATCCCACAGGTTTTGGTATGATGTATCATTGTTTTCCTTAGTTTCAATAAATTTTTTGATTTCCTGCTTGATTTCTTCTTGGACCCATATGTCATTAAGTAGAATGCTGTTTAATTTCCATGTGTTTGTATAGTTTCCAGAGTTTCATTTGTCATTAATTTCTAGTTTTAATCCATTGTGGTCTGAGAAGATACATGGGATAATTCCAATTTTTTTGAATTTATTGAGACTTGATTTGTGACCTAATATGTGATCTATCCTGGAGAATGATCCATGTGCTGCTGAGAAGAATGAATATTCTGAGGTTGTTGGGTGGAATGTTCTGTAGATATCTGCCAATTCCAATTGGTCTAGAGTCTTGTTTAGATCTTGTGTTTCTCTACTGATTCTTTGCCTAGATGATCTGTCTATTATTGACAGTGGGGTGTTCAGGTCCCCTGCTATTATGGTATTAGTGTCTATTTCCTTCTTTAGGTCTAATAGCGTTTGTTTTATAAATCTAGCTGCTCCAACATTGGGTGCATACATATTTATGATTGTTATGTCTTCTTGATGGATCAGTCCTTTTATCATTAAGTAGTGTCCCTCATTGTCTCTTTTTATGGTTTTTAGTTTAAAGTCTATTTTGTCAGATATAAGAATAGCTACTCCAGCTCGTTTTTCTTTTCTGTTTGCATGGTAAATCTTTTTCCATCCTTTCACTCTTAGTCTGTGTGAATCTTTATGGGTGAGGTGGGTCCCTTGTAGGCAGCATATAGTTGGGTCCTCCTTTTTGATCCAGTCAGCCAGTCTGTGTCTTTTGATTGGGGAATTTAAGCCTTTTACATTAAGAGTTGTTATTGAAAGGTGTTGATTTATTCTTAGCATTTTATTGGTTGTTTGGTTGTCTTAGGTGTCTTTTGTTCCTTGCTTTCTGATTTACTGTTTGGTTTCTGTGTTTGTTGGTTCCTTAGGTTGTAGATAGTGTTTTTGTTTGCTTGTTTTCTCTTCATGGATGCCATTTTTATTATACTAGTGGGTATTGATTTTTCTTGGGTTTTTTATGGCAGTGGTAGTTATTTTTCAGGTACCAAACCCAGTACTCCCTTGAGGATTTCTTGTAAGGGTGGTCGTGTGGTAGTGAACTCCCGCAGTTTTTGTTTGTCTGAGAAATATACTATTTGCCCTTCATTTCAGAAGGATAGCCTTGCAGGGTAGAGTATTCTTGGCTGGCAATCTTTGTCTTTTAGTATTTTGAAAATATCATCCCATTCCTTTCTAACTTTTAGGGTTTGTGATGAGAAGTCTGATGTTAGCCTGATTGGGGCTCCCTTATAGGTGATTTGACCCTTCTCTCTTGCAGCTTTTAAGATTCTCTCTTTGTCTCTGAGTTTTGCCAATTTGACTATGACATGTCTTGGAGAAAGTCTTTTTGGGTTGAATACGTTTGGAGATCGTTGAGCTTCCTGGATCTGAAGATCTGTGATTTTTCCTATACCTGGGAAGTTTTCTGCCACTATTTTGTTGAATATGTTTTCAATGGAATCTCCATTTTCCTCCCCTTCTGGAATACCCATGACTCGAATATTTGAGCGCTTGAGGTTGTCTGATATCTCCCTCAAATTTTCTTCAATGTCCTTGATTCTTTTTTCTTTCTTTTTGTCTGCTTGTGTTATTTCAAACAGCCCATCTTCAAGTTCCGATGTTCTCTCTTCAACTTCCACAAACCTGCTGGTTAAACTCTCCGTTGTGTTTTTTATTTCGCTGAATAACTTCTTCAGTTCAGCAAGTTCTGCTACAGTTTTTTTCAGGACATTGATTTCCTTGTACATTTCCTCTTTCAGATCCTGTATACTTTTCCTCATTTCATCATGATGTCTAGCTGAGTTTTCTTGTATCTCTTTCAGTTTCCTTAGAATTATCACTCGAAATTCCTTGTCAGTTATTTCAAGGGCTTCTTGTTCTATAGGATCTAGAGTATGAGATTTATTAACTTTTGGTGGTGTACTTTCTTGATTTTTTGTATTTCTGGTATCTTTTTTTTTGGTGTTTATTCATTGTGGCAGGGGGTTTCACAGACCACCGGTTTGAGACTAATGACTAACTAGGATGTTGCTGTGGTTGCCAATTTCGTATGGCTCCCTCCATGACTGCTCAGTTGGCCTCTAGTGCCTTGTGTGTGTGGTTGCCTCGGGTCTTGGGCTTCTCCGGTGAGCCACCTTTCTGGTCAGCTTGGACTGTGCTGGGCTGGTGGATCACGTACCACAGGGTATGTGATCTCTGTTGAGCTTTCACTTCCTGTGCAGGACTTCTCCCTATTCCGTGTGCTCTGGCCCAGGCTGTTGGATCGTGCAGTGGCGACCCCACCGGGTGTGTGGTTTCTGTCGAGTCTCCGCCTCCCAGGTCGCACGTCTCCCCACTCTGTGCGCACTGTGCTGGGCTGGGGCGTGTCTTCTGCGCCCCTCTTCTATCAGCTGGGCCTTCAAGACCCTGCTCAGCACCGCCTCGCCCAGGAAGTCTACCAGGTTTCTGCTAGGCACAGACGACCGGTCTCTCTGGGTGCCTTTGTAGCACTGTGTAGATCTTTCTCGGGTCTTGTTCACCTTTGTATCCTCCCGGCATAGACCGAATCTAGCGCCCACCTGCAGCCTGCTCTCCGGCAGGTTCAAGTGGACCTGGGAACTCTCCTACCACACTATTCCCAACCAGAAATTGGTTAGGCTTTTTTCTGAACTGGTGGCTGCAGAGATGGTATCTGCCTCCCAGTAACAGGAAGTTTACTGGGGGCTGGAGTCCAGGGTGTGGTGGAGTGACAGTCGGCCCGCCCGTACTTCCTTGCCCTCCCGACACTGGCCGGGGACGCCCCCTGCCACCAGCCCCGCCAGAGAACCGCAGAGGGAGTGGGAGGGGAGGCCGGCCCGCAGGCTCCGGAAAGCCCCGCGCCAGGCCAAGCAAGTGGGAAGGCTCAGTGACAGCCGAGCCGGGCGGAGCTGCTAGCACCTGGGAAAATGGAGGCAGCCCCGGGGCGGTGAGTGGCCTGGTGATGCAGGCAGGAGCCGGGTGGGCGTAATCCCCCCCGAACAGAGCTGGGCCAGGGGTCACTCACAGGGTTTTGCCAGGTCGGGTGTTCACTCTCTGTCTCTGGTTTGTCGCCTTCCCTGTTCTTGGCCACTGCCACCTCAGGCTGTTCAGTCGCGGCGCGGCTCGGGCGCTCCCAGGAGTCTTCTTTAATGCCGGCCTGAAACCTCGAATCCCGAATAGGGCAGCTGGCCGCCTTCAGCGCGGCCCCGGCCTCCGGGATCCTGGCTGCATCCACAGCAGCCCTGGCGCCGTGTTCCCTGTTTCGAGACTCGCTTTTGCAGCTAAGAAACAGTTCTTTTCCTGCTCCACACTTCAAAGCTATTGCCTGTAAATGAGGCAGCCTCTGCTGCCGGGGGCAAAGTGGCGGTCACCCCCCACGACTGGCCACCAGCAGCGGTCCTCCCTTAAGAGATGGCAAGAGGAAGGTCCACAAGTTTCCTGGCTGCCTGAGGCCCAGTGGCCGCCTTTTCCACCTCAGCTACTCCGTGCCAACTGCCGCAGCCACCGCCATCTTGAAACTCCGTCATTCACCCTTTAATTGTGAATTTGAAACCTGTGTGTTTTCTCTCTCTCTCTTCCACTGGCATTCACACTTAAACATTTTCTCTCTGAAAAAGGAAAAAATTGAGTGGCCAAATAATTTGTCATCCAGCCTTTGAATACTCTTAAAAATTATACCAAAATTATAGGAATAAACCAGAACTATTCCACAAGAGTCCTGGGAAAACTGGACCTAAAGTCATCCAGAAACGAAAGGTCTTGCTACTTTTGTTTAAGGAACTGTGGGCATCACTGAACAGGTGGAAAGAGGTTTCTGATTTTTTCCAAAGGGGAGTAATGAAAGGGGGTGGAAGGGAGTAGAGATGTATCAGTTAAGGTGCTTCCAAGTGCATGTAACTGAGTCGCCAGTGAGAATAGGCTTACATGATGGAGATTTCTTTTTTTTCACATAACAGTGGACCAGACGGAGGTGGATCAGTAGCTCAGCACTCTTACAGCTTCTCTGAGAATCTCTCAGCACTCTTCCTTATGACTGCAAGATGGCTGCCAAGGCTCCATACATCATATCTTGACAAAAGCACAATTAAAGTGCTAGGAAGAAGGGCATGTGGTATTTCCTTTATCCATCCTTTTTTTTTTTTTTTAAATCTCATAGGTTATATCTTGCCCAGAAACCTAGCAGAGTTCTCTGGTTTAATTGGTCAATATTGGGTCACGTGACTGTTGCCATAGCTGCAAGAGAGGTTGTGAGAGTGAGAACCTGCATTATTTTCTGCCTCCATGATGGGCACTGAACTCTGCTGGCCTGGAGAAAGGGTGAGAAACTGGCTGCTTGGTGGGCAACCCACAGCATCTACCACAAACAACCTTCCCCTAGTTCTTGCACTCAATCCCACCAGTCCTGCCTAGAATATAATCTTAAACTGGGTTCCCAGTGAGAGACAGAAAGAGTTACAAAGTTGATGGTTTTCTATCAAGTCATTTGCTTGATGAGGTCCTGAGAAGTTAGCTACGAATCCACTCAAAAAATCCCCTCTGATTGCCATGGTCTTTCCAGAAATGCTTTCTCCTCACTTCTGATTGATTTTCTGTTGCACTTGACTCCTAAAGCTTGACTCTGTTGTCCTCTGAGCCTGACAAGAAGTCAGAGATCTCTAAGTGGGGACTTGAATGTGCCAGATGAGGGGCTGGGGTGAGGGGTGAGTGCTAGTGAATGGAAATTCTTGGGCCTCCAAAGGATAGACTTGGACAAAGTCTTGAAAGTCTAACCAGGGATTTAAATCTGACCAGATTTAAAACATTTTTAGTTGCCAACCATTTCTTCAAATGAAGTGTAATGCACAAAACAAGTCATCTTAGAAAAGTGTTGATGAGTCAGGAGGGGGGACCCAGAGGCCTGTTGCTGCCCTCCTCGCTGCTCTCACTCCCATGGGAATGGTCACCATTCCCAGGGAGATGACTTGGAGCCAAACTTGGAGATGAACTTGTTTAATCTTCCCAACATCTCCATGAAATGGGTACTATTGTTATCACCAACCATTCAACAGATGAGGAAACTTGAGTTTTACCAAATTTCGGTAAATTGCTCAAGGTCACTAAGTCTCCCAACTTCTTACTTAAGGTGAGTAAAAGGCATAGTACAGGTCTAGTAAATTATTGTCATTTGACTGGTAAGTTTATTATTAGTAATTATTATTATTGATTATTAAACTAAGTATTATTAATTACTCCCAGCTCCGTGTAGGTCCTATGTAATTTCCTCTTTCCTTTATCCACTTTTCTCCTGGGTCACTATGCATCAGAGATAAAGGCCTCGTTTCCATTTCCTGACTGTCCCAAGCTCTGTTCTGCCTCAGAACCTCTGCGCTTGCTGCTTCCTCTGTCTGGAATGCTCTTTACCCAGCTCTTTCCTTTCTTCAGCTCTTAACTCAAAGAAGCTTTCCCCTAAAGCATCCTCCCTTATTCTGTAACCGCATGATTATTTCTTTCATTGGGTTTGTCACTGATATTATCTTCTTATTTGCTTGTTTATCTCTCTCCTCCAACCCTTTCCAAGGCCTCTCTGAGGTGAGAGACTTTGTTCTTGATTTATCCCCTTTGGCTAGAACAATGCCCCAAACATAGTAGGTGCTCAGTAAATTTGCTGAATGCCTAAATGGTTTTAAAAGCTGAAACCCAAATCCGAGTTTGAATAGCTCAAAAGTATGTAGCTATAGCCAACTGGCTGGAAGTTTCTTGGAACACAATTAGAAAACAGTGATCAAATCTAACCGCCTCATTTCAAAGACATGAAAACAAAGCCAAGATTTTTTTCCCCTAAGATTGTAAATTAGTAGCAGAGTTAGGAAAAGTACTTTGGAATTTGAGACTGAAGACTCCATTACAAGCTAGACAGCCTTTAAGAAGCTGAATAAGCTATCCAGCTTCAGTTTCCTCATTTGTAAAATATTGATAAGACAGCCTCATTCACAGAGTAATTGTGAAGTTTACATGAGAGCAGGTAGGCAAAGGGGGCTAGCACAGTGTCTAGCTCATAGCAGGCACTCGGGCAAAGGTAGCTTCACATGAATCCCGAGCCAGTGCTCTTCAATTCCATCATGTTCTCGCAGTGCATGATTTTCTTCACAAAATGATATGATACTCTCCAAAGATCAGTGTTACAAGGTCATCTATTTTTGCAGACTAAATTTCTCATGGCAGTTCTACAGGAGACTCAAACAGCAAGTGAGAAGGGTCCTGTCTCAGTCCATTCTTGTTTCTGTAACGAAATATCTAAGACTGGGTAATTTATAAAGAAGGGAAATTTATTTCTCACAGTTCTGGAGGCTGGGAAGTCTAAGGTCAAGGCGCCTGCAGATTCAGTGTCTGGTGAGGGCTACTCTCTGCTTCATAGATGGTTCCTTGTTGCTGCGTCCTCACAGGGCGGAAGGCAAAAGGGCAAAAAGGATCGAGCCAGTTCTCTCAAGCCCTTTTATAAGGGTACTCATCCCATTTGTGAGGGGCTCCACCCTAATGACTTAATCACCTCCTAAAGACCCCACCTCTTAGCTCTATCACATTGGTGATTACATTTCAACCTGTGAAATTTGGGGGAGACATTCAGGTCATAGTCAGTCTCAACAACTCATTTGCAAATCCCTGGTTCAGAGCTCAGAGTGCAGTCCACTGTTATCTAGCATCCTAGGCCAGCCAACAAAGCCTGAACCTCCACTGCAGATGAAACATTGATGGAGAAGCCTGGGGAAGCAGTAGCTTGCAGTACCCCTAACTAACCAGGTAGAAAACCGGGTGTGCCAGGATGGGTGTTGGGGACAGAGCTGAGAAGGGAAGGTGGAAGGGGAGGCAGGCCCACACAGGCTTACATCAGGGGAGAAGAAGGTTTCCTAGAAGGGGGCACCCTTTGCTTTCCACAATAGGGATGGCCATTAGCTGCTAGGCCAAGACAGAGGGAAGCAATTGCAGATTGCAAATTCCCTCTGCTCATCTAAATGGGCAATAAGGTATTGGGGTTACCAGTGAAGTCTCTGGGGTCACAGAGATCTGGGTTCAAATCCTAGCTCTGCCCCTTATCAACTGTGCTCCGTGAACACAGAGCCTTAATTTCTCTAAGCCACAGTTTTCTCATCTATGAAATGGGAATTACAGCAGGACCTATAGCACTGAATCCTTGTGAGGCTCCAAAGGGGTAATGCATGGAAAGCTCTCTGCACATTTCATAGACCTGGGTTCAATGAGGTTAACAATTTATACCAATTTATACAGTTCACAACAGAGATTTTTTTAAAGTAAAAAATGAGAGATGCAGGTAGAGATCTCAAAGGCAGGTTCATTTTGCTTTCTCTGCTTGTCCTTTTCAATTTTGCAGCCAAGAAGGCAGACAAGATTCAGCCTGTCCTCAGCTTTTATGGCCACTCCATTTCAAAGAACCTTGGGCTATAGAGCTGAAACCTGTATCTTTCACAGAAATCGAACTTTTCTATCTCAGCCTGCATGAATGGAGCATGAGAACACTCTACAGCTTGTATTTGCTGCATGTTTCTACGGGTGCCAGCAAAGCATGACTTCTAGTAAAGGGATCAGTAACCTAAGTAAGAGAACTGAAAACGCAAGTCTGAATGTATCTCCATCTGTCATGCTCCAGGGAATAAAGAGAGCACAGAAAAGGGGAGCACTGCCTTCTTACGTGTTCCTGCCAGTTCACCCTGCCAGGTACTATTAGTAGTAGTGATATCAATAAATGTGTCTGACTGCAGTAAGGGTTCAGAGCACTGGAGAGTTACAGAGGGTGCTGAACACATAAACTGCCTGCCCCCAGAAGCTCATGCACACGAAGCATACAAGATGAGGCCCCAAAGGCAGAAACGCACTGCCCGGGGAGGCGTCACTGCAGGTGAGGCAGGGAGAATTTCTCAGGGTGCTGGAAATGAGAGACAGGCCTTGGCACCCACTACTTGGCTGCTTATCCCATCAGGAGAGCTATTCTTGAGAAATCATTGGAGAGGTGATAGATGACGAGTGACTGCCACTGTGAATGTCACCTCTACCATCCTGGAGCCTTGGGGAAACACTGAAGATGTGTCCAGCCTTATAGCTGGCTAAGCTTAGGCTGGGACACAGGCTTCTCATTGTTCCCCAGAAGCTATTCTCTCTTTCCTACTTTTAGAAACACAACTCTCTAAGTTAGCAGGGACTTCTCAAGTGCTAGCTAGAGACGACCTACCCTAGACTCCACGGCAATAGGTGAGGTCACGTGGCTGAACTCTGGCCAAAGGGTTGAAACCAAAAGCCATGTGTACAACTTTCAAATAATGTATGTTTTTTTAAGACATGGAAGCTCTTTGCCTTTCTTTCTGTCCAAGGTCCCCATTTCCTTGCTGGCTGTCAGCCAAGTACCACTGTGGGTTCCTGGAGGTCACTCTTAGGTCTTTGCTGCATGGCCTCCTCCCTAGGCAGCTCACAACACGGTTCTTAGCTTCTTCAAGGCAAGCAGTAGAATCTCCTTCTCCAGTTGGATAAGATGGACTATAACCTAGTCAAGAGCCACTATCCCAAAAAAAAAAAAAAAAAAAAAAAAAAAAGAGCCACTATCCCATTATATGCATGTGCCCTGCCCACACTCAAGGGGAGGGGATTACATAGGGCATGACACCAGGGGGCAGGAATCTTGGCAGTCAGCTTAGAATTCAGCCCACCACCCTAGGCAAGAAGGCCTGCCCTCCACGTGGCTCTTTGTTCCCTACTTTCTAATCTCATCACCGCACTCATCAGTTTCAGTTATACATTTATTTGTTTACGTGTTGTGCGTCTGTCTTTCCAACTAGACTGTAGGACTCGTGTCTTTTTATTCAGTGCCTAGTGCACAATAGATATGTGTTGAATGAATGAATTCTGCAAGGTGGCAGGGCAGATATTAGCTCAATTACAGAGATGAGGAAATGAATTTTCGAGAGTTAACCAGCCTGCTCAGGATCAACCAGCTAGTTAGGGGAAGAACGTGGACTGAACTAGCATCTAGGCCCAAACTCTTCAAGCCCATGGGACTCCAAGCATCTGTGGAAAGCTTCATTCCCCCTGTAGGCGGTAGAGTTCCTGAAGTGCTACCTCAGGACTGCAGAGTGGTTAATCATGAAAGGGCAGGATTGTCGCGTATCAGATCTGGGATCCAGGAAAGCCCTGATCCTACCCTTGTCACGCACCCCTCACCATGCAGACTGCTATCGCCCACAGCCTGTTTGACAGCTCCACCTGGATGTCTAAAAGGTCTCTCAAACTTACCATGTCCAACAGCGGGCTTGTGATTCCCTGCACCACCCCACCCCGCAACCCACCTGTCCCACAGCCTTCCCCACAGACAAAAATGACCATCTCTCCAGCTGCTTGTGCCAATATCCACTCCTTACTTATCTGCTCCTGCTCCAACCTGATCCCTGCAGTTGTCCGTGGTGATTCTCTTCCCCTCATCCCTCACGTGCACGCCATCAACTAATAGTGACCACTTTCCTCCTTTTCCACCACCCCATCTCCCTCCCTTGTCCCCCTTTAATCTATTCTCCTCACAATAGCCTGAGAGGGGCTTTTAAGGCATTATGTCAGTGCTCTGTTCAAAACCCTCCAGAAGTCTCCCTTCTGATTCTGCCACAGCCCATACAGGCTTACATACTCCAGTCCCCTCCCTCTCTGCCCCAAGCCTGTCCCTCTGGCCCTGGCTCTCTCTGCTGCAGCCTCCGTGGTCTCCCTGTCATTCCTGGCACACAATTAGCATGCTGCCGCTTCTGGGACACTCAACGCTTCTCCTGCCCAGAACACCTGCCCCTCACTCTCTGCTTCACCTGCTCCTTCACTTTTTCTGGGTCTGTGAAATGTCACCTTCTCATTGGTCCCTGACCAGCCCTTTTCCTCAGCTTGCCTTCTTCTTCTCCAGAGCACTTACCATCATCCTTTCTTAAAAATTTATTTGCAAGACTGTTTATTTGCTTATTGTCTGTATCCTCCTGTCTTAGTTTGCTAGGGCTGCCATAACGAGATACCACAGACCAGGTGGCTTAAAAAGCAGAAATGTACTGTCCCACAGTTCTGGAGGCTGGAAGGGCAAGGTCAAGGTGGCAGTAGAGCTGCTTCCTTCTGAGGCTGTGAGGAAAGGATCTGCGCCAGAACTCCCTCCTTGGCTTCTACCTGGCCGTCTTCTCCCCGTGTCTCTTCAATCGTCTTCTCTTTTTCTGTCCAAATTTCCCCTGTTTATACGGACACCAGTCACACTGAATCAGGGATCAGCCCAATGAACTCATTTGTACTCAATTACCTGTGTAAAGACCCTATCTCCAAATAAGGTCGTTTTCTGAGGTGTGGAGGTTAGGATTTCAACTTCTGAATTTCGGCAGGACACAATTCAACCCATAACATCCCCTTAGAACATGAACTTTATTCCTCTGTTACACAGAAGGCACTCACGAATCTCTATCAAATGAATCAATGTACAAATATTCGTCATTTTTATTATCATCAAAATCACTGTCATTATCAATTGGAAAACTTTACCTGGCATTTCTACACTTCTATAGGATACCAATAATTGATATTAATAATAATATCCTCAAATTATGTAAAAATCTCAAGATGCTACCTGAATAATTGACAAAGATTCCACTAAGCTCAGTATAATTATGTTGAGTATATTTTATCGTATTCTACTAATATAAAATTTGGTCATTCATAAATGACATTTATATTAATTGTCTAATATCTAGAATATTTGTCTTTAGTGTAAAAATACTTGAGTGCTTAAATAACATATCAAAAACAGGATTTCAATAAAATGAGAATAAAAACAGATAAAGTTGGATTGAGGGAAAAAAAAAAAAAGCAAACGTGCTGACCAGGGGAGTCACTATAATCGCTCTACCCTCAGCACAAAATTGTATCAAAAACTTTGGACAACACAGCAGGAGATAAAAACAGTACCTCAGGGGCAGAATTACAGCAGTTCTTCAGGAGACAGAACATTGTGCCTTGTATGAAACAGAGAAATTTCCACATGCGGTAATCTACAGGGCACGTTTGCCTGTTGCGTCATTCAGTATCTTCCACAACAGCTTCACTAAGAATTCAGAAGCAATCAGGCTATTTCTTGTACCCAGGATAGTAAAAGTCAGGCAACAACATTAAACCATAATTTAATGCAGGTAGTTTTTGAAGAATGTGTTGCAAATCAAAACCTTCTACACCCAAGAATAGCATGTGGAATACCTAGTGGAGTAAATAGATACCACGTGCCTGAAATTCTCTCCCATAAATCCCTTCAACTGGGCTGTTTGCAAGAACATGCTCGAGCACAGTGGTTAAGGTAGTCAGGTATCTGGATTTGAACCCAGGCTCCACCACATCAAAGCTATGTAACCTAAAATGGTTACTTATCTATAAAATGGGGATGATTATAATGCTTATTTAGTAGGTTTGTTGTGAGGATTAAATTTAATAATGCACATAAAGTTCTTAATGCAATATCTAGCACATGATAAGTATGCAGTAATGTTAGTAGTTAATTCATTGTAGCGTATTCTTGGATCGCAGGTGTGTGTGTGCATGCAACTCCATGGCTGAGTGGCAGAGTTCACATTCCCTTATGAAAATCAAGGTTCCTGAATGGTGTGCTTGCTTAGATGGAAGGCTGCACCATGTTCACATGTTCACATGAAGGAAGGGGGCACGAGAATCTGCTCCAGTTTCACTAGACCACCCCTTTTTTCTGATAGACAACAGTGTGTTAACTCTATTTATGACTTCCCAACAGTAATGTCCTCGTTATGACCACTAGTTTCATTTCTTGGCATTAATTCACTTTATTAAATGGAAAACAAAGAGATTCTAATTTACCCAACTGTAACTACTCCCAAAAAACTTTATATGGGGCCAGCCTGTGGCTCACTTGGGAGAGCGTGGTACTGACAACACCAAGTCAAGTTTTAAGATCCCCTTACTAGTCATCTTTTAAGGAAAAAAAAAAGACAAAAAACTTTATGTAGACAACCCATCTCTTGTGTAACACAGAATTTGACTGGCCTTCATGTCTGATTTCTGGAGGAGAAATTTCTGATTCCTAAGTACTTGAAATTTCCCATGTAATAGGAGTGTCTTTGTAATTCACACGCCTCTTGGATGACACCTGAGTTTAAAAGATTAGATAACTCAGGACAGGATATGGTCACCAGAAAGACCAACCATGTGATTAGAAGGTTGGAGCTATGAGCCAGTTCAATCTCTGGGGAGAGGCAGGGGCTGGAGATTGAGTTTAATCACATGGCCAACAAGTCAATCAATTATGTCCACATAATGAACTCCCAATAAAAACTCAGGACACAGAATCTCAGTGGAGCTTCTTGGTTGGTGGATACTTTAATGTGCTGGAGGGTGATATGTCTGAGTCCACAGGGAGAGGATACGGAAGCTCTGCAATTAGGACCCTTCCAAACCTTGCCCTTTGTGTTTCTTCATTTGACTGTTTTTGATTTGTATCCTTCATAATAAAACTGGGGTTATAAGTATAGTGCTTTCCTGAGTTCTGTGAGTCATTCTAACAAATTTCCAAGCCTCAGGGGGTTGTGGGAACCCTACAGATTTGTAGCCCACTGGTCAGAAATGCAGGTGGTCTTGGAACTGAAGTAGGGGCAGTCTTGTTAGGGACCATGCCCTTAAACTTGTGGAGTCTGATGTCAACTCCACAGGTGGTTACTATCAGAACTGGATTTCAGTACACCTATTGGTGTCAGAATACCATCAAAATGCTCTTGGGGTCTTCGAGACCCCTGGTCCTGGCTGTGGACTACAGACCATGGGAGAGAAGCCTCAGGATGTTTGGGATCCCCAGGGTCCTAAGCAAGGCTGTCAGCAATCCCTCTTTCCCCCAACAACCACCACCAAAAGGATCACTACTGGCACATGGCAAACACTCCCAGCAACATGCTTCATGACCTCTTGGAGCAGGTCTTCTGTTTATTGTGAGACAGAATTCACCAAATCTTGGGCTAATTTTCCATTAAGAGGGAACATGAGAAAGTTTAGAAGACTGAGGAGACAGTTTTCACTCAGATTATAGGCTCAAATTAAGCCTACATTTATGATACTGAAACATTATTAGTATCTTCTTCACAGTAACAAACCACAAAATAGTTACTAATTGTTGTGATTGTAGTCATTATTTCTTGTTTATTGATTACATTCCTAACACATTCTTTTTCTCTCCCTTTCTTCTGATAATAGATTCTGCCCATCTTCCACTCCCTTGTCACAAGAATGAGCATGAGACCAGGACTGGCCAGACATAGTAACTGATTTAGATACGGTAGGCCAAGTGTTATAAGAAATAAGCCCCAAATTGTGTAATGGCTGAAACACAATAGAAGTTTATTTCTTGCTCACATAAATAGCCCAAAGTTATCAAGGTCATATTGGGAAGGGAGGGGGCTTTGCTCCACACAGTCTTTCAGTGATCAGCTCTCAGTAGATCCTTCAATACATGTTTCCAAGGTATCTTTGGAAATCAACATCCAGCTAGTGGAAGGGGAACAAGGGAGCGGAGAAGGTGAATCCGTTTTGTAAGCTCGATGGGCTGGAAGTAACGCACATCAATTTCATTCCTAGTCCTCTCATAAGAGCTAGTTCTATAGCCTCATCTGGATGCAAGTGCAGCTGGGGAATGCAGTCCTTGTCTGGGCTGGGGCTTCCCAGAAATACCTCTATAACTTGGAAAAAGGAGCACAAATTTTATGGACAGTTAGCCATCAGATATTGATTAAAGGGTAGACCTAGGACAAGACCCAGAATGGACCGATCAAAGTACATTTGTCAGATTGATATTTGAAAGCTGGGAGAAAAAGAGAGCTTTCATTCCCACACAAGCTGCAACGCTGGAGGATGCAAATCTGGAATTTTGTGGCCATGTTCTCTGTCATAAGGTGAAGGTGTCTATAATATGAAGCCAGAGGGGGGAGGGGAGAGAGAGAGAGAGAATTGGAAAGTGAGTGAGTCATGGGTGGCCTCAAATCCCATTTCTGGTCTTTGAGGCCCAGGTTCCCTTTCTCTCCCTTTAGTCCTCTGAGTCACACCACTCTCTTTCCCAGCTACAGAAGTCCGTGAATTCTCTTTGTTTAAGAGTCAAATTGGGTTTCCGTCGCTTGCATCATTCTTTGAGTCTCAAAACTACTAGGCATTTTACATACATTCCCAAATGGATCCTTAAAACAATCATAGATATTATTAGTTCCATTTTATAGATGACTAAATATTTTAGAAATATGAAGTAAATAGAGGAAAAGAGACTAAAATTTAGATCTAATGGTATAGGGCAAGAATTGACAAACATCTCTGTGAAGGGGCAGAGAGTCAATATTTTAGGCTTTGGAGACCGTACTACCCTGTCACAACTATTCAACTATGTCACTGTAGCAGAAAAGCAGCTGTAGACAATAGTAAACTAATGGTTGTAGCTGGGTTCCAATAAAACTTCATTTACAAATCAGGCAGGATTTGGTTTATGACCCCTGGAATGGGGGGAAATGAATAATGCTAACCTGAAGGTCAATAGAACTGTGGTTTTTGTCTGTAATTAGATTTGTGACCTTGAACAAGTTACCTGACACCTCTGTTGCTCTCAGTTTCCTTATTCAACACCCTCATCAGCCATTTTTACTCTTTCATGTCCTCTTCAATTTTGACATACATAGTACTGCATCATTAATTCATAATGAGTCCATCTTTAAGTTGGGACTCCATTGAGAACTGCAAATGTATTTTAACTCTGCCTCCTTACTACGGAGTATAGAAAACATGAATTAATCCTTTTTCTTGTCACCCCTAGTCCATGGAAGGATTGGTTTGTGTGATTCAGTCCCTTGTGTACCCCTGGAATGTCCCCACACTATGTGGCCTCCTACCCCCATGCTATGAAGTTGGCCAGTCTGTTTATCTGCTAGTGCTGCCTGTTCTCTCTGCTGTCACCTCTCTTGTCAGTTCTCACTAACACTAATCTGCTCCCTAATGAATACTCAGTTGCTTAGATGAAGGCCCAAGAACGTGTCCTTGTCCGTCCCTCCTTCGAGAAAAGTACAACTGTGTCCCTAGAGACCATTCCCTTTGGCTTCAAAGTTAAGTTCTAGGGCCAGGGTGGCTGGCATTCCTAGAAATATGATCCTGGAGAAGCAGGGCATGATTTAAATGCCTGCTTGTTCACCTATTTAGCAAAAATATGACATTCAAGTCATAAGGCTAATTTTACAGTCCACTCTCTCCTTGTGCGATTAGGATTCCAGAAATCTCTGGCACCTGAAAAGTCTCCATGAACCCTGAAAGTCAATTAGGAGAGCGGAAAAGAAAAGCTGGAGACCCACATTCTCCATCCTCAGGAAGGGCGTGGAAGCCTCCCCAGGGTTCTCTGGAGAAAGTCCATTATCGACACGCTGTGTGTTGTTAGTCAGCAGGATCAAAATGAGCATCGAATCTGTTGGGAATATTCAAAACTGGAGACCTAGAATTAGAATGAGCCAAAGAAAGTGAAATAGTAAATGTTTACAGGGTGGGTCTCCCTCTCCAATAAAGGGCCGGTAGCAGATGGCAAATTGTATCCAGAAAAGGGCGATATAAGTATTTTCAGGCTTTGCAGGCTGCATACAGTCTTTGTTGCATATTTTCTTTTCTCTTTTAGGGCAGGCTGGGTTACAACTCTTTAAAATGGTAAAAACTATCATTAGCTCAAGGACCGTACCCAACTGGCCCAACTGTGAATTTAGTCCACAGGCCAAGCTGGCTGACCCACTGAGACATGAATCCTGGCTTCGCCACCGCTTGCTGCAGGATCAGGGATGAGTTAACCAAGCACTCCCAGCCTCGGTGTCATCACCTGTAAGGTGAGAACACCACACCTGTACCTCAGGACTGTTGACTGGGATGCTCCATCGCAGTGCCTGGCACATTGGGGAATGTGGCTACTTTCTGTTTCTTCTTTCTCTGAAAAGTCACTCAGATGTTAGGGTTAGGGTTTGAGGTGAGGGTTAGATCTATACACAGGGAGGCCTGGAGGAATCGGATGGATTTTAGGGTAGCTCCTTAATGTCCTTCCTGTCAGCCTGACGAAGGCATGGAATTCCACCGTGAGAACTGCTCTTTGGCAACACGATACGGAGTCTCCATAGTCCCCTTTGATGGTTCAAATGTGTCACGTGGAGGAGACAAGGCCATCTGGCCAGCCTCACCAGTACCACAGCACAAGCTTGCTTCTCAAACGAGCTCATCCTTCACCACAGAACCCGAGGGAAATGTCCACAGCGAAGACTGTGCAGCCAGAAGACAGGCTGTGGAGGAGTCAGTCGAAGGGTCTGTGAGGAACAAGGACAGAGGAGAGACTCCAGGAGAGCAGGGGAGAGAGGACGAACTGCAGGGCTGGTGCCCTGTGGCCTGTGCTCTTCTGAGTCCCTCTCTCCATCCCTGGGTCCTGGCACAAGCTCCTCCATTGTGGGTGGGTGACACATGTTTGCACTCCTGATCTTGAGTCAAGTTAGCAACACCCTGCCTCCAGGATTTTTTCAAAATTCAGCCCATGTCCCAGGCTGACAGGGCAGCTTATGTTTCCAGAAAGTTTTGTGTGCTTGAAGTGAGGTGAAAGTGGATTTGTTTTTTACTTTCTGCTTTCATGATTGTGAAACATAACTAACATACAGAAGAGTACATATAGCACAAACCTACAATGAAAGAAACCCAGTTAAGCCTCCAGCCTCTATCCACCCTTCATGCCCCTTCCTGGTCATGACACCCTCTCTCCACCCTAGAGGTCACCACTGTCCTCAACATCATGGTATTCATTTTCTCACCCTTTGCAGAAAATAGTTTGGTTACGTAAGTGTGCATACCCAGACACAACATATTTCAATGTTTTCTGGTTTTGAATTTTATGAATGGAATGGTGCAATTTGTATTTTTTATGTGCTTAAATACTTTTGTTCAATATCACATCATTAAGAAGTGGAGCTGTTGTGGTATGAAACTGTACTAATTTTGATTGTTATGTAGGATTACACTGCTGAGCACACCCCAGTTGTTTACCTGTCCCACTGCTGATAGATATTTGGGTTATTTCCACATTGGGACAATTACAAACAATGCTGCTGCAAACCTCTTCAATCCTATATCCTGGTGCCAGAAACATGCATTTCCAATAAGACCTAGGAGTGGAACTGTGGTCATAGTGTCTGTGTAACTTCAGTTTTACTAGGTATTACCAAATGTTTTTTTCAGTACAATTTTTTTCTTGTACTTTTCCTGCACTGGCCTGTGTCAACTCATATAAGAATAATTTAAAAAGTGATTTTTCTATCATGATTCGCAGTCATCTGTGGCGTTTATATTACATCACGGTACCTTCGTCCATTCACTCACTCAGCAGACACAGTAAGCATCCACTACATGCCCAGCACCGTGCTAGGTGCTGGGCTCACAGCCATGAGCAAAACAAGCAAATATCTTCAACCTTAAACAGTGAGCAATGATTATTAAATAATACCTTTTAAAAAATATACCAGATACAGAATATATAAAGAACTTCTATAACTCAACAACAGTGGAAAAAAAAAAAAAACTTGATTTTAAAATGGGCAAAGGAGGGCTGGCTGGTTAGCTCAGTTGGTTGGAGCACTGCCTTCTAACATCAAGGGTTCAGATCCCCGTACTGGCCCCTTCAAAGAAGGGGTGAGAGGGTAAGCATCTGTCCTTCCATGTTGTTCCCTATCCACTGAGATGACCCTGTCAATCATTCAGTCTTTGTCTGTGTTAGTCACATCTGTCTCCTCCCCCAGCTTCATCATCTTCTCCCCTGGAATGAACTGATGAGACATTTTAACATTTATTAAATGCTCCCTCACTCTGGCCAAAGATTTAGTTCTAGAACACCAGAGTAGAGAAAGGTTTCCTCTCCCTCATCCCATAATTTAGTACACAGACAAGGAAATGGGAAGAAATGTGGACACCACCTCACAGTAGACCACGTGGGGCTGGAAGCAGGGGCAGCGGGCTCTACCAGAAAGAGCTCTGCACTAAGAGTCTGAACCAAGGTGTCTGCTAGCGGTGAATCACAGGTCACAACCTCTCCGGACTTTAGAGTCTTCAACGATGAAATAACAAGAATATCTGCCCCTGCACCTCATAAGGTTATTTGGAAGATCAAATAAGACACAGTATGGGTCTAGGTCATGAATTATGATATTTGTTAAATTCGAATGCATAAGCCATAATCCCAGTCATCTTCCACTACATGCCAAAGTGCGGCTTGTGGACATTCGTTAGGACCACCTGGGGTTGCCTAATAAAATAATGAAGTCTGGGCCCTGCCCCAGCCCAAGTTTCCTCACCCTCCACCCCCAACCAACCAAGCAATTCTTAAGCATAGTGAAGTTTAGAGCCTCTGGTTCAGGAACTAAGCGTAATGGAATAGAAAGAGGGATAAAGGATAATTATTTCAGTGCTCATAGATTCTTGGCATTCAGATAGGTGCTAACATATAATATAAATGATGGGCCCTATCCATCACTTTTGAATTCCATAGGTGGGATATGGAGTTCTATTAAAAATAGCTGGGAAAGGCCACTTGTCAGATTTTAAATAGGCAATACGAATTGTTACACACTTCCCTTCTGAAAAGACATTTTTAATGTGAGTCTTTTGTCTAACGACAAATTTCCAATGTCCTTTGTCCACGTGTTTCTTATGCCCCAAGAACACTCAGCCTTGGCTTTTCATGGTGCTTTGCTAAATGCCACAAAATTAAGGACTCACTGCTTTTATTCCAGCATTTCAGACCTGGGCTTCTCTCCCACAGCCATTCCATCACTATAGCCAAATTAGCAATCACACCTGCAATATTGATCTGGGCAAGGGCCCAGGGAACAGACTGTCCCTGCTGAAAGCAAGTCCTGAAGTTCTTGCTACATATTGACTCAGCAGTACACAGACGCTTCCACAAGCCAGATGGACATTGGGAGTTTCTACACCCTCAGCCTGCAATCTCTTTAACCCAGATAATAGGCCCACCAGCTGGTCGCCCAGTCCCAAAGTTTTTAAGCTGGGCATTTCTCCATCCACTCAGAAGACAATAAGCTCTGCAGATACACAGATGCTCCAGAATCCATTTGGAATCAGTTGAGCATGTAGCAGAGGAAAAGGGCAGGGGGATATTTTTCCTTATACTATAGACACAGTTCCTTTTCTTCTCTGATCCTGTGGTCTAATGTGAAATTACCAGGGACGTCTCTCCAAGGATGACACATAGACACACACACACACACACACACACACACACACACACTCATGCACACACACTGCCGAGTACCATAGGTGCAAAGAGGCAGCACTCGGCTGCTCTGATCACTGGGCATTTCATTGGCTCCTAGAGATGAGTTGAACAGAGACGCTGTATGCAAATGCCTGAGATTGGAGCCTGGGGTTGCTTAGGAAAGCAACACCCCCTCAGCCAGGAGACATAGAAACTGTGAGAAAGGTGTAGAGCATGTGTTTATGCTGAGGTTATCTAGATATCTGGGGGGCAGGATATCCCCAACAAACAACTGGTTTACATTATTATTTTTTGCTATTATTATTTTTGTTTTCATAATTGCCTGGACTCACTGTGGGATCCCCCCGCTCCTTTGTTTTCTCCCCATCTGGAAAGCCCTTCCTCTTCCTATCCCAGCCTATCCATCCTCTTCATGGCTCACCTCCACGCTGTCTTTCCAGGACACCTGAGGCCTCACTGACCTCTGACCACTCCAAGAGCTCCAGACAATTATCCTCCTTGTACTATTCTGTGCAGGTGACTTATATTCCTGACTCGGTGACATGTCAGCCACCATGCCCAGGCACCCTTAGTTCTTCTACCTCACTACTTAGCATGATGTCAAGCTGCAGCAGGTGCCTGCTAAATGCCTGCTGCCTCATAACCTTAGGTTGGGACATGGACATAATCTTTAAAGACCAAATTGGGTGATACGATAGACTCTGTGAAAATAAGATGCCACCTGAACGAACGATGAAAAGCCAGCTTGGGCAAAACAAGACAGCAGGATTATTCTATCATTCTGCACCTAAAAAAATGAGAAGGAACAAGCAAAATGAAAGTTCCCGTGACATCACTTTGGCAGTCCCTAACGGACAATGACCCTTCCGGAGCCCTGTTCTCTGGTTCCATCGAGAGTGCTTTCCATTAATGCTATTAACCTGTCCCAGCAGTTAGAGGCACAGCCAGCTGGGCCAAACGTACTCTTTGCTGAGTCATCTCCATCTCATTTGCCCTTCCCTATACCGTCAAGAGTTAGAAGCAGCAAAGGAATTAGAAAAGTAGCACCAAGCACTATCAACATTAGCAAATCGGCAATAGGAAGTAGCTTGGCAGTTCCTTCCATTTCCTTTCATGCCCAGGAACTCCTTCCATTGAAAACATTTCTCCACCACATCCATATTTTAGACTTATTATATCCTCAGTCCAAAGGAAAATTCTCAGCTCTCCACCCCCAACCTCATACCACGAGCAATTCCCTTCTAAGGGAGGAAAATCAATGTTTTCAGTTTACAGCTTAATTGTTTAGTATCAACCAAAAAAACCCAGTAACATCCTGACCTTGTGAAAGCAGTCAGGAAGATCAGAAGACTTTCCAGCTGCCCCCTGCACTCAGTACCATCAGAAGGTGCAAAAAGACCCCACGATTGACGATGTGGAAAAAACACTGAGAACGAAGGGAAGGTCAGACATAACCAAAAAGAAGGCAAATTCAATCTTCTCTGAGCTAGAAAATTAGAGCCAAGGGAATTCTATTATTAGGATAGGCTCAGCAGCCTCTTTCACAAGGTGGGGCGAGAGGGGGTTGTGAGGAAGGTTGCACTGCCCTCTATTGGGGACCTATCAGCATTCAGCTAAAGCTTTTCATTCATGATCTCGATTAGTCATGGCACAACCCTTGGGAGCTATTAGTATCTAGAAAAACCTGGGACCAGAGGAGTCAAGAAACTTGCCCAAGGTCATGCAAGTAGGAAACAGCACAAGCAAGGATACTAAACCAGGGATAAATGGCTTTCAAAATTCATTTTCTTGCTGTTTATAGTTAATCATTCCTTCTTGGACTCAGCTTCACGCTCGAAGGGTTTGCCAGCAGTTCTCTCCAGCACGGTGAGTCTCAAAGCCAGCTGCATGTTAGAACCTCCTGGAGACCCGCTCTAACCTGCCGAGTATTCAAGTCCCACCTCGGGTGAGCCTGATTTTAATTGATCTGAGGTGGATCCTGGCTTAGGTAGGTTTATAAAGTTCCCCAGGTGATCCTAACATGTACCCAGCTTTGAGAATTTCTGTGCTAGCTGCAGAAGAGATGGAAGCAGAAACAGGTGGTCCCTCCCAAACCTGGGACTTATATTTAGTACAGAGTAAGGTTGGAGGGCTCTACTAAAGAAAAATGACTTTCGAAGAATACAGACTTCACAGTGGAACGTTACAGTTATGCTTTGTGACATGGTAGGCTGAAAAACAGCCCCCCAAAGAGCCTCATGCCCTAATCCCTGGAACCTGTAAATATGTTACCTAACACGGAAAAAGGGACTTTGCAGATGTAACTGAGTTAAGAATCTTGAGATGGGGAGCATATCCTAGATTATCTGGGTGGCCCCAATGTAATCACAGGGGTCCTTATAAAGGAGGCAGGGGTGTCAGAACTAGAGAAGGAGATGTGAGGGTGGAAGCAGAGGCTGGAATGGTGTGGGAAAGAGATCCAAGGAATGCTGCAGCCTCTGGAAGCTGAAAAGCAGAGGAAAGATCCTCTAGAAGCTGAAAAGCAGATCCTCCAGAAAGGGCAGCCCTGCCAACACCTTGACTTTAGCCCATTGAGACTTATTTTGGATCCAGATCTGTAAGAATAAATTTGTGTTGTTTTAAGCCACTACGTTCATGGAGATTTGTTACAGCAGCAACAGGAATTAATACAGATCTTATGCAACTTACTTGTCTGGGGCTTGCTTTCCTCCCCTCTAAAATGGATACACATAACTATTTCAATAGGGTAGTCATGAGAACTAAATGCAATAATTATGAGTGATTACTGTGAGCACAGTAAGTACTCAGTAGATGGTGCCTGCTATTATGATCACTGAAAGAGGTCTCCTGGGAATCCCAGATTCCCCACCTAGCAGCTCTAGGTCAGAACAGGTAGGGAAGAAAGTGGGAAAATGTAATAAGATATGAGAAGAGCGAGTCTTCCAGCTGTGTCCAAACATATTTCTACAGGACAAGGGATTGAGGCAGGTGGGAAGTAAATTAGCAGAGGCTGGTGCAAGAGAGCATGGCAGCGGGATTGCTCGGCTGGCTGTCCTTTGAAGGATGTTTGCACTTGCCTGTTCTGAGCATCCCATCATATCCCCAGCACTGTTGGGTCCACTTCCTCGGAACTCAGCAACGCATTGTAAGAATTCACACAGGAAAGGGGAAAAGGAATGGTAATCATCCTGATACCTAAAGGGCCCAGAAGTAGTTTTCCCTGCATTTTATTTATAGTCTAAATATAGCCAGCAGGTGAATTTCTGGGCTTATGGACAATTTCAGGTTCTTAAGTCCTCCCAAGAATAAGACATTGTTATCTATCTATTTAGTTTTTGTTAAATTATGAATATTAATGAGCACTCTATCAATTATGAGACTTGTGACCTTGGATAATTTATTCTGTTCTTCAGCATCTTCATCTGTAAAATAGAGACAAGAATGACACCTACCTGTAGGGTTGTGAGGATTAAATTATTTACACATGCAAAAGGCGTAGGAAAGTGCCTGGCACATGGTCAAATGCTCAGTAAGTCAGCTATTAACATTCCTATCAGGGTTATTTTTATTTGGGGGGAAAAATACCCTACACAGTACAGTTTAACCTTTACTTTGCTTACACTTGGATTTAGGAGGAAGTTAATTCCAGGCAACCGAGACTTGGCGTTACACAGTAATCTTTTTTATTAACTCATCTCAGCAGTTGAAAGCATTGAAAAGACACTATAAAAATATTGCAACCAAACCAAACCAAACAAAACAAAAGGAAAAAACACTGCAACCGAGCTCATATTCCAAGGGAAACCCTGAGAACAACTTTTCCCTCCTTATCATTCTTATCCTATATTAAAAAAGGAAGACTTCTCTACTCCCGAAGTGAGTTCAAAATAAAGGAAAAAACTAATTTATTTTAAATGATGTGCACATTTTGAAGATAGGACCAGGACTCCAGACAGGAGAAAAACAAGTTCTCTAATATTGACCATTCTTACTAAGCTAGGTGAAGTTACACTGAAGTTCTGATATTGGGGGGAAACTGACACCTGGTATATTTCCATGTCAGAAGGCAGGTGCATTCTGTGGGCAAGTATAGGAAACCACACTCATCCTCACCCTCACCACACTGATGTGTAATTTATGATTATTCAGAGAGGGCTGAGCCAAAGCTCATTTCTGTTCTATCTGAATAAAAGCTGTTCTTAGCAAACTGACAATGTAAGCAAGTTCAATTTATGTAACAAATGCACTTTTTTTTTTTTTTTTTTTTTTTGCCAATTATAAATTTAAACAGATTTTGGTGACACTAGAGAAACTTTTTGATCTTTTTTGGATTAATAGACTTTTTTGTTTTAGAGAACTTTTAGGTTTATGGCAAAATGAAGCAGGAAGTACAGAGAGTTCCTATATTTTCCTTCTTCACCCCCCCCCAACATACACACACAAACTTTTCCCTGTTGTTAACATCTTGCATGTCCAAATGCGGTAGATTACTTATAATTGATGAACCAATATTGATACATTACTATCAACTCTAGTCAACAGCTTACCTTGTGGTTCACTCTAGTGTACAAAATATACTTTTAGTATGTTTTAGAAGCATTGAAGTCATAATAATAAAGCTACCATTTATAGAGGAATCTCCAGTTCACAATGCACTGTCATGTACATAGCACTCATCATAATAGTCTTGAAAGATAGACCGGGACTCTTTTTACAGTTATTAAGCAGCAGAGACAAGATAAGAACCAGGTCTTCTTACTTCTCTTCAGTTATGCTAATGTTCATTTTTAAGATGCCTTTCTTAACCCCATGTCCTCCTCAAATTCAGGTTTACATTTCTAAGCAGAGGATTAAGATACATGCTACTGTTTCCACAAGAAAAAACTGTGACAAGGTGAAGGAGATGACACTTGGTCAAATGCTTGGCAGGTGAGGGGGCACAAGTGCTCGTTCATTTGGGGGCTTGGGCATTTAGCCTGTACTTATGATTAATTTACTTGTCTGTGTTCCCCTCCAGACAGGAAGCCCTGGAAGAAAAGGCACCATGTTTATCTTGCTCACTATTGTCTCTTTGTTGCTTACAAACTGCCTAGATATAATAGTGCTCAAACAGCAGTTATTAAGGAGATGACTGGAAGGATGACTAACCTCATCGGTGAGAAATAATAGCCATACACAGTTGCCCTGGAATCCCTTTCGGATATTTTCCCTTTTGCTTTTCTGGTGGTTTTCCAATTACTATTCCATATTGTCTTTTCTACTTCTGCGATATTTTGGGCCTTACGATTTCAACCACATCCTATAATTACAAGATAACTTGAACCAACACCAAATATCCCAATCATTTTCCTTTCCTGCTACATAAGACTCAGACACAGCCTGCCATTTCTCTTAAGATAATATTTACAGCTTTGGTCTACTGCCAGTACTCATATCCATGTTCATGTGCACATGTCAATGCAAATAGCTTTTGCCTTGTACTTTCTCACCAGTATGAAGGGCAAAAGGAACAGATAGAAGGAATACTGGGTAAAGATTAAGCAAATCTAAGTTCTGCCCACAGCACTTTCAAGTAATGAAAGCTTGTTTCCCTTTGGATTCTTTAACCACAATATCAGGATAATATCATGTGTTCTTAGGACACCCCCTCACATTGCTTTTTCCTATATAAATGAGCAAACAAGGATGTCAAATGCTTAGGCATTTCATTAAGCTGTTTATTAGTATTAGTAAGCATTGATTCTAAAACCTTGAAGCAAAGGTTACAAACTGGTAACTCGAGGGACCGCAATGAGTCAATAGAAGTGTTTTGTTTGTTCAGCAGTGCTATTTTTAAAATTTAATTCAGTTACTAAAATGTTTTAGATTTGGGGGACTTCACATTAAAATTCTGGCTTCCTTTGAAAAATCTGAAGACTTGGCGCCCTAGCCCACATGCTGTTTGGCAACAACTGGCCGTAGCTAAGTCACAATTGCCTCCCTTTAAGGGCACACACAGGAGCACTCTAGTTTGCCACAGTCCTCTCCACTCCCTGTTTTATTCTACCCAGTCTGCTTGACTCACTCATGTTACTGTCTGGTTCCCAAGGGCATTTGAAGGTGACAATCCCTGTTTTAAAGGAATATTGCACAACACATAATTGACTCCCCAATCTGTACCTATCAGATTGACCCTGTTCACAAACAGTTCCAAAGAAAGGAATCCGTAATATTATTTGGCAATCCATTCCAACATTAAAACCTCTCTCTCCTATCCAGGAAATTTTCCTCTCACCATGAATAAACCAATAAGAATAATATCCTTATAGAACTAGCCAACATCTTATAGCTCATCTGGTTCAACTACCTTATTTATGTAACAGCTGAGAAAACTAAAGTGTCTAATGATGAAGACGCTTACTTGAAGCCCAAGTTCTAATGGACACCAGAACTAGACTCTCAATGGAAAGCTTTCCAGGCGTCTACTTTTCGTTCTTTCCACGGTAGGCATAGAAAATAGCTGCTTGCTGCTCTCCTTTATGAAAAGCAATTTAGGCTTGGACTCAAAGGCAAGCGGTGTTTTTTTCTCTTGTTTTAGGCTTTAGATCCCAAGTGCTTATTTTCCTGGCCTTAATACCATGAAGATTCTCTTTTGAACCCTGGATTTATTTCCTAGTGCTATTGTAACCAAGTACAACAAACGGGGTGGCTGGAAACCAAAATTCGTTCTCTCATGGCTCTGAGGTCTAAAATTCTGAAACCAAGGTGTCAGCAAGCCCATGTCCCCTCTGAAGTCTCTCAGGGAGAATCCTTCCAAGTCTCTTCCTAGCTTCTGGTGGCTCCCAACCATGCACAGCATTCCTTGGCTTGTAGCTGCCCCTCTCTATTCTCTGCTTCTATCTTCATATGGCTTTATTCCTGTGTCTCCTTGTGTCTGTCTCTGTATCCCACTCCCTCTCTCTTACAAAGATACCAGTCATTGGATTTAGGGCCCACCCTAATCCAGTATGACCTCTGTGATGGTTAATTTTATGCATTAGCTTGGCTGGGCTAAGGGATGCCCAGATAGCTGGTAAAATGTTATTCTGGGTGTGTCTGTGAGGGCATTTCCAGAAGGTTTTAGCATCTGAATTGGTGAACTAAGTAAAGCAGATGACCCTCTGCAATGGGGTAGGGCATCACCCAACCAGTTGAGGGCCCAAATAGAACAAAAGGTAGAGGAAAGATGAATTCTCTCCCTCTGCTTGAGCTGGGGTATTCATCCTCTCCTGCCCTCATACATTGGCACCCCTGATATTTGGGCCTTCAGACTCACACCAGGAACTATACCATTGTCCCCGACTCTCCTCTTCCCACCCCCCATTCTCAGGCCTTCAGCGTTGGCCTGAATTACACCATCGACTTTTCTCGTTCTCTAGCCTGCAGACAATAGATTGTGGGACTTCTTGGCCTCCATAACTGCATGAGCCAATTTCTATTTTATATATATTTTATAATTATATAAATTTTATATATAATTGGTTCTGTTTCTCTGTTTACTCTTTCTACTACAAACCCTCTCCAAAAGTTCTTAAAATTTTAGGCGATCCACTGGAGCTGATTATCTCATGGCTCCTACCTGCTCTGTCACCATTTCTATAGGCTATCACAGTGCTGGCTTTTAAGAGATGACATATGCAAACCCTTGTTACCCTCCAGGTTCTTTAGGACTTTATCCGCCATCCTTCAAGTGAGCCACAATAGAGTGTGATGGTCAATCCTTGGTCTTTTGTGTCAGGCAGGACCTGAGTTACCAGCTGTTTGGTTTCATGCTCTAGCTTGTCTCCCCATGGTTGCAAAACAGCTGTCCCAGCTACAAGATTCATATCTTCACACAGTCAAATCCATGAGTAGAAACTTTTTTTCTGTAAGAGAAAAAACTTTTCCAGAATCCCCCACCCCCAACCCATATAGACTTTTCTCAGATCTCATCAGTCAAGGCTGGGTCATATAACAACGTCCTACCTCAGGGTTCTCAAACATTTTTGGTCTCAGGAGCCCTTTACACTATGAAAAAATACTGAGGTCCCCAAAGAACTTTTGTTTTTGTGTTTTATATCCATCAAGACTTACTATATTATGGGGGCCGGCCTGTGGCTCACTCGGGAGAGTGCGGTGCTGATAACACCAAGGCCACGGGTTCGGATCCCATATAGGGATGGCTGGTTTGCCCACTGGGTGAGCGTGGTGCTGACAACACCAAGTCAAGGGTTAAGATCCCCTTACCGGTCATCTTTAAAGAAAAAAAAAAAAAAGACTTACTATATTAGAAATGAAAATGGACATTTCTAAAATATGTATTCATTCATTTTAAAATAACAATAATAAACCCATTACACGTGAAAATAAATATTTTTGTAAAAAATAACTATAGTTTTCAACAAAAAATTTAGTAAGAAGTGTGGCACTGTTTTACATTTTTGCAAACCTCTTTAATGTCTAGCTTAAGAGAACTAATAGAAGACAGCTGTATTCTCATATCTGTTTCTGCATTCAGTCTGTTGTGATATGTTCTTTGGTTGAAGTATATAGAAAAAAATCCATCTCACACAGATGAGTAGTTGGAAAGGAAGGAGTATGTTAACAGCCTTTTCAGATAATTGTGAATATCCTTTTTTGATATTGTACCAAAACTTGACAAGTAGTAGTTTCTTAAAGGTTAGTTGCAATGAGAAACCTGAAAATATATCAAAGAATTTTTCATACTTGATTACATGAAAGTTTTGTACAGATGGTCCTGGACTTAACAATGGTTCAATTTACAACTTTTTGACTTTACAATGGTGTGAAAGCAGAACACATTTAATAGTACCCATATTGTTTTTCACTTTCAGTATAGCATTAAATAAATTACATGGGATATTCAACACTTTATTATAAAATAGGCTTTGTGTTAGATGATTTTGCCCAACTGTAGGCTAACGCAAGTGGTCGGAGCATGTTAAAGTTAAGCTAGACTAAGCTATGATGTTTGGCATTTGGTATTTTTTTTTTTTTTTTTTAAAGATGACCGGTAAGGGGATCTTAACCCTTGACTTGGTGTTGTCAGCACCACGCTCACCCAGTGAGCGAACCGGCCATCCCTATATGGGATCCGAACCCGTGGCCTTGGTGTTATCAGCACCACACTCTCCCAAGTGAGCCACGGGCCGGCCCATGTTTGGCATTTTGGGTGTATTAAATGCATTTTCAACTGATGGTATTTTCAACTTACGATGAGGTTATTGGAACGTAATTCCATTGTAAGGAAAGGAGCATCTGTATTTTGAATTTTGTAACATTATGCATTGGTCAGCTGGAAAATATTAGTTCACTGAGTTACGCAAATCTTCCAAAGGTTGACACATTTTAATATACAATATAAAAATATCACATTCGTAAACATTACCACCAATCTAATTCTAATTTCTCTTGGAAGCTTGAATTTTCTCACTGACAGCAAATAGTGTCTTCCTTGATGTGAATAACTCCTATTGTTTTCCTTGATAAAACTAACTCACTTCATTTTTTGAGAACATTTCCATCAAATACCGAAACCCAAATAACTATAGTTTGTCTGTCAGTTATTTCAAAAAGTTACGTTCTATGGAGAAAAAACAAAACAAACAGCTAATTTAGCTAGCAACTCAAACAACTGCACAGGCCTTTTTCCTCTGGACAATCATTGTTCAGTAGAAATGCTTCATGTGTACTTCCCAAATCAAGGGTTGAGATGTAATGAAATTAATAACTTCTACTGCTTCAAGGATATTCTCAGTAAAACACCTTTGTTTCCTCTGTGGGGGTGAAGAATACAGCAACTACAGTTTGGTGCCATGATTCATGCTGAGCCACCAGCAGTTTTTCCCACCATTGCTTTGACAACATCCATGCAAACAACTATATTGGTGAAAAAGACAATTATATAATGTATACTTAGTTAGATCTATATATTCATTGGACAATATATATAGACATATATAAAGTTTTGAAAATATTATTAACTTTGCAGAATTCCGAAAGGGTCTTGGGGACCCCTAGATTTCTTTACACTTTAAGAACTGCTACCTTAGCTGAATAGAAAGCAGGAATAATTAATATCTCAGATCTTCAGCCCCTTTGTCTAGGAAGCAAGCTCTGCCAGCCAAGAAGAAGGAGGCAAAACTTAGCTATTTGTTAGCTACCAACAGTCTTGTTGTCACCTTTAAAGCATGCTTGGAACTGGCTGGGTAGCTCAGTTGATTAGAGTATGGTGCTGATAATGCCAAGGACTGGGGTTTAATCCCTGTACTGGACAGCAAAATCAATCAATCAATCAATAAATCATATTTGGCACAGAGAAAGCACTCATGGATTTGTTGTTGTAAGTATTATTACTTTGTATATGAACGGTTTGATTTTCCTTCCTACTCTCTCCTCTAGCATGCTTTTTAATTTATTTGATTTTCTTAATACCCTGTCAGATGCAACAGACTTATTTTTCAGAGAAGTAGGTTAAAGTAAACTAAGATCCCACACAAATTAGGCAGGAATCACAATATCAGCCCGGACAATGCTTCAGAGCCCCACACCTATTCTGTGGCCAACATATGTCTAATAGGGGCCTCATTTGTATCCTCTGCACCCAGGAATCACAGCTAGCATAATCATGTCAACTCAGACCCCCAGTACACTATCTCAGACAATTTGACCACAGAACTATGTATGGGATTCTAAGGGGTTTTTCCTCCTCTTCCCAGTGAGCTGACATCTCAGATAAACATTCTTTAAATTCTTTCCCTGTGTTCTTATGTCACAAGAGAGATTCTACACTGTTTTATTTTATCTCCCTGAAGAAATGTATTCATTGAACAGTTACCGTCAATCACTGATATTAAGACGCACTTTTTTCTTCTTGCATTTTAACATCTTTTAACTTAGAATGCATCTCACAGTCTATGGGAAGTCATCATTTACTTGGCAATGTTTTCCCTTTCTTTTTGATACGTAAAATAATGGTAAATCTATTATCAATGGTGTCTTAAATCCAATAAAACATGGTGTTTAAAAATTTGACTCTAGACTTTTCCAGGACTGATATAAGAAATAACTACACTTGTCCTCCCTTATCAGCAAAAGATACGTCCCAAGACCCCCAGTGAGTGTCTGAAAGCACAGATAGTACTGAACCCTATAGACACTATGTTTTCCCCTATACACATCTATGATAAAGTTTAATTATTAATTAGGCACACTAAGAAATTAACAATAACTAATAATAAAATAGAACTATTAGAACAATATAATGTAATAAACGTCATATGACTGTGGTCTCTCTCTCTCTCAAAATATCGTATTGCACTATACTCACCCTTCTTGTGATGATGTGAGATGATAAAATTCCTACGTAATGAGATGGAGTGAGGTGAATGACATTGGCCCTGTGACATAATGTTAGACAATTACCGACCTGACGATATGTCAGAAGTAGGATCATCTGCAACTTGTCTTGCTGCATGAGTAATTAATTCCTAACCTCTCCATTGATCCCCAGGAAGTCTTTAAAATCATTGACAACTTCACTCCGTAAGTTCTTCCAGCAGGCATTTACATTTTCTGGTTTGGAATTAATCACGCATTGCAGGTTTGATGAATGTTGCTGCATCAGCAACAGTGAATGGTGTCCAGCACCGCATTATGTCCAGATCAGGGTTTGCATCAATTGCTGATTGAATGTGATCAGATACCAGGCAGGTAGGTGGATGTAGCCCAATGGTGCCCTGGTCAAGGGGCTGATGCAAAGAGGTTGTATTTGGAGGTAAAAATACAACCTTGACATTTTCATTTTCGTAGCAAACAGATCCAAGATGGCCAGGTTCACAGTCTATTATTAATGGGACTTGAAATTCCAATCCTTTCTCTTCCAAATATTTTTTCACTCCTGGGATGAAGCATTAGTGGAAGCATTCATAAGTAAGATAGCTATCACCCACGCTTTCTGATTTTGCTTCTAGAGCATGGGCAGATCAATTTTGTTTTTGTTTTTGCAATCATGTGGGTTCTTCCCTCTGTGCACTACACCCGCCTTTATCATACATCCTGCAGTATTGCCACATAGTATGAGAGTTAACCTGTCCTTCTATGGTGTATGCCCAGTTGCCTTCTTTGCACTTGTATGAATGCAGATTCTTTTGGGCATCTTCTTCCAGAACAGCCAAGTCTCATAGCAGTCGAAGACTTGCTTTGGATGACTTCCTTTCTCCTTAATCAATTTCTTCAACTCTGCTGGAAATATGGCAGCAGCTTCTTCATCAGCAGACGCAGCCTCTCCTGTAATTATATTTTTCAGTCCAAACCTATTCCTGTTTCTGTGTGACCACCCCTCACTTGCAATAAATGGCCTGCTGTCATTCATTTCAGGGGACCCCTTGCTGAAGTCTCATCGTCTCAACACATTCTGGCACAATCAGCTGCCATCAATTGGAAAAACTTCTGTTCATGTCTTCCACCCACAAATTGAATGCATTTCCCACCTTAATTAGGCATGCATCACACATTGTAGCCATAACTTTTGCAGTTTGAGGTGCCACAGCAAGACTAATGAGTTTCTTTTTCGCAATCTCACAGATACAAGATTTGTTCTTAACATAGATCTTAGCAACCTCAGCATACAATTTTTTTCCTTATTGATTCAAGAACTTTCACCTTTTCACTTAAAGGAAACATTTTGCAGCTACTCTTTGGCATATTTGAATTGCTAGCTTCACTACTCTTGCACTTTGGGGCCATTGTTAAGTAAAATAAGGGTGAACACAAGCACTGCAAAACCGTGACAGTGGATCTGATAACTGAGACAGCTACTAAGTGACTAAAGGACAGGTAACGTCTACAGCGTAGATCCACTGGACAAAGGGATGATTCACATCCTGGAGGGGAAGGAGCAGGATGGTGTGAAATTTCGTCATGCTACTGAGAATGACACAGAATTTAAAACTTATGAATTGTCTATTTCTGGAATTTTTCATTTATTATTTTCATGCCACAGTTGACTGGTGATAACTGAAACCACAGAGGTGAAACTGCAGATAAGGGGGGACTACTGTATTTGAAGTCCACCTCCACACTTTCTGCAAAACTATTATTATGCATCATGTATTTTATGGCTTAATGCCCCTAAAACAAAACAGACACAATAAATCTCATTGAGTCCCATGCTAAAAAAAGAACCTGTCTCTCCCACCAACCTGCCATGCCTCTCTTACAAAATTAGGCATAAACATTTGGAAGGGACCCTAGCAAGTGAATGGCTTTGTGGTTTAAACTTCCTTAGCCTCTAGATGTGGCCATGTGTCCAGTCAATGAGATATGAATGGAAGTGTTGTGCAAGACTTCTGCGAAGTCTCCTTACAGAGAAGAAGCAGGTCTCTCTTCTTTTCTTTCTCCATCTTGCTGCTGGGAACTCACCTACGATGGCTAGGGCTCCAGCAACCATCCTGGGTCAAGAAAATGAGGGTCATAGCCCAGATGGTGGGAAGAAAGTCCAAGGAATCTGAGTTTCTGCTCATTGTGAATCTGCCTGCCAATCCCAGGCTCTTTTTGTGTGAAGAAGTAAAGCCTTGGGTGTTCAAACTGCCATCTGGGGTATCTCTTATTATCAGCATCATAAAAATGATCAATACAAGAGGTCATAGGTCAGGGCAAGGATGAAGGTCATGGCCCAGGCTTAGAGGTTGGAAACCTTCTTCCTAGTCTTTGCTGTGCTACTTATGCCTTTAGCTTGCTCCATGAACTTCAAAAACCCACATAAGCTGTATTTACTCAAGGTTCCTCATTAAAACAAAATTAGAATTTTCTTCCACAGTTTGATGGCTAAATGACATAAAAATAGGAAAGTTCTTTGATATGCTAAAACCATTCACCTTTCTTATGGTTAGTAGTGATGCACCAAAAGATAATCCTTTCATTCCCCCCATTCCTGCTAAATGAGTTCAATTCTAAACTCCATGTCCTGGGCAGTGGTGTTGGCATTAAAAACTAAGCCATAAACAGTGGTTAGTGGAGCTAGAGTTGTTCAGCTGGAGAACAGAAAGTGAGAGACAACCAGGCACGGAAAAAGCCTTCAAATTATGAGGTAGTTGCAAAGAGTGATCAGTTGTTTCCTATATCTTCTAAGGATGGAGGATTGATTAGGAGAATAAGAATTGTCTAGTTGGGTACTGTCTTCGAGCTTGGTCCCTAGGAGCAGAGCCTGTGAGATTGATAATCTCAAGCAAGAGATTTCAGGAAAAGGATGTAAGGCAGTTAGGGAAGCAGGTTAGAGAAGGAGAAGATAGATCAAGGTGTGGGTTCAGCTAAAGTCTAGCTTCAGCCTGATCCCACAGGGAGCTCTAGAGCATGAACAGCACCAAGGAAATGTCTTATCTCAAGGCGAGGGGGCCAGGCCTTTATACTCCTGTCTCAGTCACTGGTGCAGACCACCCCTGAGAGGGTGAGGGGAACTTAGGCTCCAGAGCAGCCTTGGGTGAGGAGGCTCCAAAAAGGGTACAGCTGAGGTCCAATGGAAGCCAACACTTGCAATGGCTGTGCAAGGATGCACTGGCCCAAGAAAGGAGATCTGGGAGGTAAACCCAGACAGCAACAGAACACTGACCCACTGGGGAGTTATGGAGGCAGCTCTGACACTTCTCTAGAGACACTTAGAAATAGAATCAACTCACCTATCATCCAGCAGAGTCAAAATAAATGGGCATGTGTAGAGCTAAACCTGGGTCTGGAGCTCACAGACCCCTCAAGCCCATTGTCCAGACTGGGTCACAAACACTTCACACACACGTCTATGAGCTAGGTAACTGGAAAAATGGTCCTTGGAGCCTTGGTTGAAGAAAGAGTAGTCTTTTTTCAGCACACACACGTCTAAAAGTTAGGCAGTCCAAAGAGAAACTCAAAAACTCAACTGCTACTGGCAAAGTCCAAAGAAAAACTGAGCAGCTGCAAGCAAAGTAAACATGCTGTATTTTTAGATGCAAGCTCTCTGCGGACCAGCAGCTGCTTCACAAACTCTGAAGAATACACAAGAATAGCAGCAAACTAAAAAGATACACTGGTGCATGCACACTAACACCACCCACACACAACTTGTTTACAAGGAATATGCTGCACCACCCCCAACCTGTCCTGAGGCGAGGGGGTCTGACTAAATTATTCTATTTTCCCCACAGCATGTCATGAAGAGATGCATGGATGAGATACCTTTGCCATACACTGTGGGTCTCTGCAGTTCTGTTTTCCTGCATCCTGGGAATTCAACTGGAAACTTGGCAGAAATGAGAATGAGTGGGATCCAACTGCTCCATCCTGAGAGTGTCCACACATAATCAGAGAAGAGAAATGAGCCAGGGAAATGTTTTCTCTTTATTCCATATTCTTTCCCCCAATAGCAGTGACAACTGGCAGAGGCAGTTTGGAGTAATCATTAAGATTGCAAAGTTTACAGTCAACCCCTGTTGGCTCTACCCTTGTACTAGTTAATTAAGCTCCCTAAGCCTCACTTTCTCCAACTGAGAGAGGACAGCTCTTGTGGCTGACTGCCCGTCCACAGTGTGGGCATGTGGCTGCCCAGTCAGTGCCTACACTTCCCAGTCCCTCTTGCAGTCCCCACAGGACTTTTCTCTCCAATGTGAGTGGAAGGAATTGTCTTTGATGCAAAATGCTTAAGGACTGTAACTCCCCTACTTTCTCTTTCTCAAACCTACAGCTGAAAGGAGAGGATTCTGAAGACCTAGAGGAGGGCAGAGTCATACGATGGGAGAATCCTGGGTTTCTTCTACATTACAGAGAAGGACGCCCACCCGGGATGACTCAGAATAGACTAAAGTGAGTGAGAAATTAACTTCTTGTTATGTTAAAGCACAGAGATTTGTTAAGCATTAGTGTTAAAACAACTAATGTTACCCTAACCAATAAATACCATTACAAATTCCTACTTTAAGGTTGTCATAAGATTGAGATGATATCTTTAAAGAATTTTAGGACACTTAATAATCTCCAATATCTTTCGTGGTGAAAGAAACAAAATGAACATAGAGTCTGTGTAAAGGCAATGTGCCTAATGTTTCTCAAAATTTTGTTAAGGTATATGCAAATGAAGCAGTCAGACAAATTCCCTAGCCCCCACCTTAAAATCTTGATATGGAGAAATTCTGGAGTTACTGTTGCTTAGCACAGTGCCTGACAGATACTAATGTTAAAAGAAAAAACGTTAGACAAATTAAATTTAACAGGGTTTAGCTGAGCAAAGACTAATTCACAAATCGGGCATCCACCAGAATCAGAATAGATTCAGAGCAACTACAGGGCTGCCATGTGGTTGGCAAAGATTTACGGGCAGAATAGGGAAAGTGACCTACAGAAAATGGAAGTGAGGTACAGAAAGAGCTGGATTGGTTACTGCTGGGCATTTGCCTTATTTGAACAGTTCGAACGTTGGCTGCCTGTGATTGGCTGAGACTTGGCTACTTGTTACAAGAATAGGTTACAGTCTGTGTACACATCAAGTAAAGTTACAGTTCATGACGTCTCTGAAGAAACCTTTATGCACTGACATTGTGCTCTGTTACCATCGTAAACAGACTGATTCATTCTCAAATTTTACTGGGAAATAGCAGAACAGTAGGTATTATAACGTGGGATCAAGGAAACAGAACAATAGGGAAAAATACTGATTAACATCAGGTTACTTTTTCATAAGAGTTTAGAGCAGAAGGGACTTCCTTATCATGTTGAAATCTCCTGCTTACAAGAGAAAAAAAGAAACTGGTATGTTTTGAGAGCTATCTGCTTCCTTAAAGTTTCAGTTTGATTATGTGGCACTTAACACAAGTGACTCCATTTTGGTTGAGTCTGATTTATCGGGGACTAGTGCAGGAGCTCAGTCCAAAACAATGGCCTCTCACAGTTTTGTTAAACAATCCCCCCACTTTTGGTTAGGTTCTCACCCAGGTGAGAGTGTGACCAAAACTTAGAGCGTCAGTGCTACTCTCAGTTACCATCACTTTGGGTTTCCTGTCTCAACACATCCTTTATAGGTTATGGAGTCCTCATGATCACACATTTCTTTGACTTTCTGTTATCTGTAGATCATTTGACATTCTGCAGATGGCTGGATGCAAACAGTTAAACATTTCAAGAATACAGCACATCAGGGAGACTTATTATTTTATTTAGGAGGATAATACTGAGAGTTTGGAGTATGCTCCTTAGTCAGGGTCCCCATGAACCTAACAAACCAAATGAAGTAAATTAAAGAATAAGCCAAATGAAGAGTCTACCCATTTTAACCAAGCAGGCTCTTTGTTAATCCCCTGAAACAGAGTCTTTATCATCTACGTGCAACAAGAAGTGTCAGCAACTGCACAGATTCCTCCCTGTTCATCCAGTGGGCAGTCTAGAGCACTTCTATTATCTAGCACAAATTTAGCAAGAGAACTTAAAGAAGTCCATTGTGCAACTATAGCCTTTGCAGTAGAATCTGCTATTGAGATTATTGTGAGGGATAATTTTGTAAATCATTGCCTCATTTACATTTACTCCAAGCCAGGGGGGGAAAAAAAAACAAGAACCTAGCAAATAATGACTGTCCAGAAGGGTTAATGCCTTCTTGTAATGTTCTCTTTAACCTATGTTGTAGGTTAAGGGAGTGAACTAATGTTTATGGAGCAACAAAGATACTATTAAAATTTCTAGCCCACATTGGCCCTTCACTTTCTATTTATCAAGTATAAGATTTCCCATTATAAGGTGGGCTGCAGAATCCTCCATAAATAAGAATATACCCCATGGGTTCACAAAAGTCCCTCCCCTCCCACCTTTTTTCTATTGTTTGTAAATATGTTACTTGGAATGGTGAAATCAGCAGTTTCTAGTCAAGAGTCTGAGGCAAAATTATTACAGATCAAAAGAGCACTGAAGCACCCTGGCACATAAATCAGTTTGCAAGAAACTCCGTTAGGGCTTTTGGTGCAAACTTGTCTTGTGAGATTCTTTTTGGTCCTGGTTCTCGTATTCCATGACTGGGTTAAGTCAAAACAGGGTTCAGAAATCTTACCACTAGTACAATTTGAAAAACAGTTACTTTCGGGACATTGCCAATACTACCCATTGAGTAGGCCAATGAATCTTCTAGGTCATGCAAAGATCTGGGTTTGGCATGACAGACCCAACACTCTATCAAGTTACCCACAGAAGCTACTTATTGTGCAATTCTAATTACAGCATTATCCTGCTGAGCAATAGAGGTATGCATAAGTAGGAAAAACTAAGAGAAAACAAGTTTCATGATGGCAGGGAAGTCTTGATCCATGATCTTGGGAAAGCTGTCCATGTGTAGGATGGCACCTGCTTCTGAGGAGAAACTTCCCTAGTCAGCTTTACCTTAAGGTCTCTAATGGGTTTACAGTTCCAAGAGTCTGGAGGGGCCCTTGAGCTGTGAGATGTGAACTCAAGCTTCAAGGTCCCAAAGTTTTGCAGCAGTGTGGGTGGGAAGGGCAGTCTTTCTCTGATGTCCTCTCCAGAAGATCGAATCTCCAGGTTCTAGATCATGAAAGATTTGATTGTATTTAGTTAGTGGATCATAAAAAACTTCTTCTACCTGGTGAAAATGCACTTTGGTATAATGCAGCATAAAGCCTTGCAGCGTTTAGTCATATCAGGTTAGGAGAGCAGGTGATAGATGAGGTTCTATTATCAGGGACATAAGCTTTCCAGTGAATATTTCATCAATATTTAAGGGATCAACTTATATTCTCACTGGGAAGTAGATCTGGTTGTCATAAATCTACAGTACCTTTCCCCAAGGCAATTCAGTAGGTTCGGTTAGCTTTGCCTAAAGCTATTGTATCTGTAACACTTTATTTAACTGTTTTATAACTTGTCCAGTGAAACAAGTACCTCTATCACTATAGATTTCTCCAGGAATGTCCCAGGAGAGAAACACATTTTTAAATAACCTTTTAGCTACTGTTATAGCATTGGTCTTTCTGCATGGGAAAGCTTCTATACAACCAGAAAATACACATTGAAAATGGCAATTGAATGAAATCCCTGTATAAATGTTTAAGTGGCCTGTCAGGTAGCAGAAATGTACCTGAAGTTTTGGTTTTCTCCCCTAACTAACCAAACATTGGCCTTAAACCTTTTTAGCAATTTTAGAACAAGGACCACACTAAATTTTTCCCCATAATTTGAATCATTTTATCTTTTCCATGATGAGTCAAGGAGTGCAGAACTTTCAATAATGAAGCTTTAAGGACTCTGGAAGGACCAGTTGGCCATCCAGGCTCTCCATGAGTCCACACTTAACATGAGATTTATATATTTTTAAATACAAATTTTGTTTCTCCAATTCAGGTGCACCACACTCTTTATTTTAATATTTTATATTAAAGGGGTATCAATAGGTAATTTGATTTGGATTATGGAGTTCATTCAAATTGCATATCTTAACAATTTCAGTACAGGCTAGCTTAGCATGAAAATTTGCCAAAGTATTTTCTTGGTATTTACTTCTTGTCCTGCTTGATGTTTGTTGGCACTTTTATGAATCAGTTGATTTCTTCATTAGAGTTCCGGAATTTCTTACATACTACAATGGTATGATCTAAGGTTATCAGAAACCTGTACTTGTCAGAGTCCTTTCATCCTTTCCATGAACCTCTTTGAAGATACAAAACCTTAGGATTATAGTTGCTTTAAAGAACTTTCAGAAAAAGCATCTGAATTAAGCAATTAACTGGACAACAAAACTTAAAATGGTCATAATTAGAGATGCAATTGACAAGAAAAATTTGTTATTTCTTTTGCCTGCAATCTTTTAACATAATAAACACAATTATGACTGATACCTGAAAGAACGTGAGCCTAAACGCCAACCAATCAAGCTTTATTAAAGGAAAAGAATCTGCTGGGCTGCACTCAAAATGGGGGACAGCAACTGGCATTGGGGTGGGAGGGCTCATATAGGCTGTAAGGAAGGCTGACATAATCAGGGAGGGGTTTGGTGCTGGTGTGGAGGAGTTTCTATTTCTCAGAAACCACGAGGTTTCTCCTAAGGGAAAGGCTGGTGGCCATTTTGTTTCTTCATTAGAAGAAATGTGTGTAAAATGGCGCCAGTCACGTCCAATATCCATCTTTCCCACCTTTTAAGAATAGGGAGAAGGGAAAATGGGCAAAGATCTCATTCTTCTGAAGCTACTTCCTGCTGGAGATGGGTGAAGATATGTAAAACAAAAAAAAAAGATTTATGTTGGCAGGTAAAACAATTAAGTGGGGGGTACTGGTTTCATGTGGGGAGGCTGTATTCTTCTGGGAAAGGGTCAATGACCCTCAGGGGCTGATATCCTCCTCCCAGGAACAATTCGGCGAGCTTTTGGTTGGTGAAAGCCTGCATATGTTCCTGTAAGAAATTAGAGAGACACTGAAAGAGGCAGGGACTGAGAAGGATAAGTCCCATCATGGTCGGGGGTCTGACGTGTTTTGTCCTGAAGTCCTTCCCCATCGCTATAGCCTAAGTGAGTGGTTTGGGTGAAGCGGAAATGTTTTTTGGGGGGGTCACTGGACTCCAGCAGAATCCCCTTTGGAAAGAGCTATCCAGGAGTTTTCACCCCCATTAGAACATGATGTGGCAGTTGTCTGGTCATAGCATATTGTGGGAACGTATGTCAGGGATGTGAATGTGTCCTGTAGGGTTCCCCTGAGGATTCTGGGTGGCTGACCTGGGAGGTTGGAAAGTGTCCTTCCACCCACCAAGACCTTGTTTATACACTGTGAACAGGGTGTATATGTCTCTGTTATGAAAAGAAGCAAGAAGAAGAGAAAAGGCAAGTGTTCAGGGGCTGAGAGGGTGAGAGGGTGCATAGTAGGAAAAACGAGTAGAGGGTAACCTCGTCGGGGGTGTAATCGCAGAGGGCGCCCTGCCAGGCTAATTCAGTTTCCCACTCAAGGATGTCTGCAACACTGGAGGTGGCGAGTGGGGACCAGTCTTGGAGCAGCTCCTGTGTGAGGGACATGAAGCAGGCCTGCAGGGGTGAGAGGATAATCGCTGGGGGAAAGATCATCCTTCTGAGATTGGGGGAAGAGCAGAGGTCCTGGAGATTTTCGATTTTGTGGATCCTAAAATGGATGAAGTGTAAGGAGATGTTAGGTCGGGGGTTGAGCAGGGGGACCCCTTTGGCTTGGTGTTAACAGATTCTTTGGGTAAAGTCTCAGGTACTAGGTTTTACCAAGGATAAGTGATACCAAGGGGCCTTTCCTGTACCTTTACTGTCGTGGGGGTGGTGAGAAGTACTGTATAAGGCCCTACCCAACATGGTGAGAGGGGTTTGGGGATTCTGGTTTTAATATACACTTGCTGTCCCGGGCTCAGTTTAAAGTCTGAGGGGGTGGTGGGGAAAAGATGAGGTAATAGGTTGGCCTGTTCCCAAAGAAGATCCCTAATGAGCGGAAGAGTAGGGAGATACTGGTCTAAAGGCAATGAGCTGGAAGGGAGAGGTGCAAGAGTGAAGGGTCTACCGTACATAAGCTCAAAGGGGCTCAGGCCGGTGGGTTTGTGGGGGGCAGCTCCCAAGCGAGTGATAAGATGGGTCCAAGGGAGGTGACGTTCCATGGACAGCTCGGTGAGGTGTGTTTTTATGAGGTGTTGGCTTTTTCTACTTTTCCTGATGACTGAGGCTGATATGGTATATGTAAGTCCCATTTGATGTGATGCCTGTGCTGTGAGTTGTATAATCTGGGAAATGAATGCCAGGCCGTTATCGGACTGGAGGTTGGTGGGCAAGCCAAAACAAAGGATGATTTCTGAGGTGAGAGCATGCGTTACTGCTGTAGCATCCTCTGAAGTGCAGGGAAAAGCCTCAATCCAACCTGAAAAGGTTTCTACTAAGGTTAGAAGATAGCATGTCCTTTTGTGGAGAGGCATGTGAGTAAAGTCAATTTGCCAGTCCTGGCCAGGAGTTTACCCTCTAGACTGGTGGGTGGGAAAGGACCGAACTTGGAGGCCACCTTGATTGGAGCAATGAGTACACAAAGGACAATTTTGAGTGATTTGTTTCAGTAACTTGGCCATGTGGGGAGAGTAATATAAGGGCTGAAGAAGGTGTAGTAGGGGTTCATAGCCTATATGAACTGAATTATGGAAATCTAAAAGGATTTGCTCAGCTTGTGTGGTAGGGAGGACATAGCAACCGGAGAGAGTATACCAGTTGTCCTTCCTCTGTGCCCCCAACTGTTGGAGGTGTTGTATTTCTTGGGGTGTATACTAGGGTAAGGGCATAGGGGCCATGAGAAGAACCCGAGCAGGAAAGGAAGAGTGGAGGCCTGGTGACTGAGCAGCCTGTTTTGCAGTTAGATCCACAGTTTGTTTCCCTGGGCTATGGGGTCATTGGAGGTTTGGTGTCCTCTGCAGTGTACAACCCCAACCTCCTTTGGGAGTTGTGCAGCCTCAAGAAGTATTGTGATAAGATGTCTGTTTTTTATGAGCCCTCCCTGAGTGGTCATGTATCCTCTCTCCTTCCATATGGCCGTGCAGGAGTGTAGGATGTGGTGAGCATACTTAGAGTCAGTGTATATATTGACTGTTTGTTACTTGCCAGAGTGAGAGAGCAGGTGAAGGCAATGAGTTCAGCCTGTTGGGAAGTGGTGTTGGGGGAAGGGGACAGCCTCAATAGTTTGTATTAGATTTACTATGGCATAACGTGCCCAGGGGGAGGGCGTGGAGGTGGCGCTCCCATCTATGAACCATGTATGTTGGGACTGTGTAATGGGATGCAGGAAAAGGGATTAAGAAAGAGGTCTAAAGCCTCCATGCAATTGTGTTCTAAGGGTCATGAGTGTTTTAGGATGAGAGTGGCTGGATTTAAGGGAGGGCAAGGCTTAAAGGAGAACTGGGAATTTTCAATGAAGGTGAGGTGGATAAGTTGTAGGTGGGAAGGGGAGAGAATTGACTTGGTCTTATGGCTGAGAAGGTCTTGAAGATGGGGGGGTAGCAAATGACTGTTTGTTGTCCAAAGGTTAGTTTAGAGCTTTCTTGTGCTAAAAGGGCAGCTGCTGCCAAGGCCCATAAACAGAGAGCCCATCCTCGAGCTGTGGTGTCCAGTTGTTTAGAGAGGTATGCAACAGGGGGGAAGATATCTCCTGCCTCTTGACCCAAAACCCCGACTTCCAATCCTTGGGTTTCGGTGACATATAGGATAAAAGAATGAGATAGGTTTGGGAGGGATAGAGCTGGGGCTGCGAGGAGAGTGGATTTTAATCACTGGAAGGGAGAATGAATGGGCTTTGTGGGATCTAAGGGAATGGCAGGACCCCCTTTGGCTGCCCCATAAAGTGGTTTTGCTAGCATGCCAAAGTTAAGAATCCACATGTGGAGATACCCTGCAAGCCCCAAGAAAGAAAGGATTTCACCCTTTGTGGTAGGAGTAGGGAGTTCAGAAATTAAACTCTTGTGATCCACCATCATTTCTCTGGTGCTGGGGATGAGGTGGACTCCCAAATAGGTGCCTGAAGGAGAAGAAATTTGGGCCTTGCTGGGGGACTCTTGATATCCCCTGGAGGCCAGGAAATTAAGGAGAGCAAGAGTGTGGGCCTGTGAATCCTCATAGGAGGGGCTACAAAGGAGGAGGTCATCCACATATTGTATTAAAGTGCTAGAGGTTGGGGGAAGTTCAGAGAAGTCTTGAGCTAAGGCCTGGCCAAAGAAGCCAGGGCTATCCTGAAATCCCTGAGGTAGTGCTGTCCAGGTGAGTTGCTGAGAATGATGCATGTCAGGATCAGCCCAAGTGAAGGCAAACAGGTTTTGACAGGAAGGGTGTAAGGGAATAGAAAAAAAAAGACATCTTTGAGGTCAAGTACAGAGAAGAAATGAGTTGTTGTTGGGATTGTGGATAGAAGAGTATAGGGGTTAGAAACAATTGGGGTTATGGATACAATGGCCGCATTAATGGCCCTGAGGTCTTGAACTAAACTGTATGAGCCATCAGGCTTTATAACTGGAAGGATGGGTGTATTGAAAGGTGAGTGGGTAGGCCATGAGAGAAGAGAAGAAAGGAGTTTGTGTATGATGGGTTTTAAGCCTATTAGGTGTTTGTTAGCGGTGGGGTACTATGGGACATTAGGGAACAAAGAGGGGTCCTGCTACTTAACAAGGATAGGGGAATGGTGCGTAGCAATGGAGGGAGAAGAATCGTCCCATACTAGGGATTGACCTTTTCCAAGGGGAAGGAGAAGGTGGAAGCCTCAGGGGCCAGGTCTGGGGCAGCCTGTAACAGGAGTATTGTAGCTGGAGTTAAAGTGTTTAGGGTAAGAGTAGCTTTGAATTTGAAAAGAATGTCCCATCCCAGTAAGGGGGTTGGGCATTATTGAGGCATTATTTACAAAATTGTGTGTGAATTGAGTGTGATGTAGGGTGCAGGAAAGGGGTTGAGTGATCTGTGAGCAGTATTCTGATCCCGTGACCCCTACTATTGTGATAGAGGACAGGGTTGTTGGTGCTGCGTATCCAGGAAGGGTAGAGTAAGTGGCCCCTGTATTGATGACAAGAGATCGGCTTACCTGCTATGAGGAGAGTTACCCTGTGCTCACATGTGGTGATCTCCGTGGGGGCCTTGGGCCCTGGGCATCATCAGTCCTCCTCTTGGGCAAATCCAAGAAGTTCCAGTTGGGGTGGCCATGAAGCCAAAGGCTGTGGGTTGGGGGCTGGGCCACTCCCTCTCTGGCGAGTGGAATAGTCAACCCCCTAGTGACCTGGCTGTTTTTAGTGAGGACAAGGCCCAGGAGGAGGCCTGGGGTTAGGACAGGCCTGTGCCCAGTGGCCCGGCTGATAGCATTTGAAGCAGTTCCCAGATGGCTAGTTCCCTAGAGGCAGCTGGCTTTGGAGTATGTGATCCCCAGATAGCATTAGCCAGGAGCTGATGTTTGGCCTGATCTCTTTTGTATCGATCCTTCTTCTCCTCCTCCTTATTGTTAAAAACCTTGAAAGCAGCATTGAGGAGGTCTCATTGGGTCATATTTGGACCATCCTCAAGATTTTTTTAGTTTGTTTTCAAATGTCAGGGGCTGATTGGGTAATGACATGAGAGTGTAAGAGGGCCATGCCTGCAGAGGAGTTTGGGTCTATATGTGTGAATTTAGGTAAAGCCTCAGAGAGGTGGGTTAGGAACTTGCTGGAATTTCAGTGGATCTCTGTGTGATTTCTCTAAGCTTGTCATAATTGACTGACTTGTGAGTAGCCTTTTGGAGGCCATGCAGTAGGTTTGTGATCATATTATCCCAGAGATCCCAGTCCCCATGGCCAGCCTGGTAGTCCCAATTTGGGTCCATGTGAGGGATGGCAACAGCTCCCACAAGCCACCTATAATTTGGGCATGTAGCTCATCTCCCTGTTGTTGGGCCATTATCCAGAACTGCCCCCTGTCCTCGGGGGACAAAGTAGTAGTAAGAATCATAAAAATATGCCAGGTGAGATCATAAGACTGAGTGAGATATTGGAATTCTTTAAGATATGTGTCCATTTCAGACTGGAAAGATCCCAGTTGTTTATCGTTTTGAGAAAAGGGGATATGGACCCAGAAAATTCCCTTCATCCCAGACACTAGACAGAGGGGGTATAAAGGAGCCAGAGCTGAGGCAGGGTTGTCACCTGATGAAGAGGAAGAAGGAGAGGGGTTGGGTAGCGGAGGACGAAAAGAGGGAAAAGGTGAAGGGGCTGATGGAGGATCTGGAGTGTAAGGAGGTGGTCAGGGAACAGAGTGGTCTGACAATCAAAAGATTGATCCAAGTCCGGAAGGGGAGGTTGGGCATGAACTAGGAGAATTTGAGATGTAGGACAGTTTTGACAGAGAGAAGGATGCAATCGGAGATAGAAGAAGCCTTGAACATAAGGAATCTCTCTGGCTTTGCCACTTTGGTGACAAAAGTTGTCTAGATACTCTGAGAGTATCCAAATCGAAAGTGCCACTTCCTGGCCACTGGGATCCATTATTTAGGCCAAACCTGACTGCAGTAGAAAATGAGGCGTTTGTGCTTAATATCTCCCTGGAGGCCAAGAGGTTGGCCAGGAGACAGCCCAGAGGCATAGAAATTATAGTAGAAAATGAGACATTTAGGTTTAATATCTCCCTGGAGGCCAAGGGGTAAATTGGCCAGGAGACAGCCCAAGGGCATAGAGCATGTAGGTTTGGATTGTGTGGATCCCATTTAGAGGGTGAGAAAGGGGGTGATCAGTCCCAGCAGAAGGGTAACACCAAGGAGCGTCCTCATTGGTGTGCACCTTCTTTTAGAGAGAGGAGCCACTGACTGGCTTGAGGAGCATCCTCCAATAGCTGGGAGGCAGGAGAGGCGCTCCTTCAGCTAGGTGCCTGGTCTTTGGGAAGTAGACAGTAGACATAGAAAGTAGTCGGGGGAACCCATAGAAGTAGGACAGACCCACTGATTCACCCTGAATTGAGGCTGATGTTGGATGTGTTGGTCTTGAAGCAGCAAGAGGAGAGAGTCCCTGAGGTACCCAGTTCAGCAGGTCTGGGAAGGACAGCCAGGGGACCAATCAACCCAAGAGAGGGGATTGTCTGAAGGTCCCAGCCAGGACCCTTCCCGGGTTTCAGCACCAGAATGAAAGTGAGCCAAAATGCTGGGTATGGATCAAGCTTTATTAAAGGAAAAGAATCTGCTGGGCTGCACTCAAAATGGAGGGCAGCAACCAGTGTCAGGGTGGGAGGGCTTATATAGGCTGTAAGGAAAACTGATGTAATCAGGGAGGGGTTTGGTGCTGGTGTGGAGGAGTTTCTATTTCTCAGGAACCATGAGGTTTCTCATAAGGGAAGGGCTGGTGGCCATTTTGTGCTCAATGTGTGTAAAATGGCACCGGTCATGTCCAAGATGGTGCCGGTCATATCCAAGATCCATCAGTAACATGCCAAGACATATTAGAACTATAGATACTTCATATAATTTTGGAGTATGTATTAATAACATATCCATACAAACATAACCCAAAAAAAGGTTAAATATTATTTTTTATTTGACAATGCTTCCCATATAACTTAGTATATCAAATAAGCCTGTTTATTATCTCTCTCTCAAAAGTTTTAGGGGCCAAAGTTAGTTTGAGGTAAAAAAAGACTTAATTTTGATTTTGAAATTTGATTTGGGGAAGTCTGTCAAGTATGTCAAAGGATTAAAATAACTGATCAAAATAAAGTCACTAGTCACTGTGAAATAATAGTCATTCACTTAGCCAAAGTAATAGTTAAAGGATCTCAAAGGCTAAATTCTTTACTCTTTGATAGAAAGGAGACTCAGTTCTACAAATAATCAGAAGACCTAATAAAGACTACATGAGGCCAGAAAACCAAATTCTAGTTTTGTATTAGTGTACTTTTGATATTAATGTTCAATTTTTAGAAAAATTAATAAATGATTCTTTTAATTTTAGCCAGCTTGACCACACATAAAATTCTTTTACAAGATTCATCTTTTACAAACCTTTACAATCTTTTTTTTCTTTTAATTATTTTGGAACTACCAATCATTTTACTTTAGGACAAAAATCACCTTTTTTTTTTTTTTAAACTGAAACACATCTTTTATGTAAACCTCACTTGCCAAAAACATGTCTTACTTTCCTCACATAAGGAGTGGTTTTAATTGCCGTATATGAATTAGAATAATTTTAACTCTAGTAGCCTTAATTTCTAGTAAAAACCTAGGGAGTAGTAAGCAATTTTGAACTATTTTATATCAGCATTTTGTAGTTGAGAACCATTTTGTAATTTTTAGAAACACATTTCTTCATAACACAATTTTTATGTTTAACCTATGCAAATATATTTAGCTTCTTATACTTTATAAAAACAGGATGTTAAAGTATATATACCCCAAACCTATGTTTAGCAATTAATGTTTCAGTATTTTAATCTACTTGCAAGTAACTTAGATATTTAATGAGTATCCATTACTTAATTCAACATGACTTTTGTCGGGCCTTAAAAACTAATGCCACCTTAAGTGACATTGCAAGCGGCACCATTATAGGCCCACAAGGGCATATTAATGTGGCAGCCTAAGACGGCGCCAGGAGGAAGTAGGGTGGGGATGTCTGCGGGAACCTTGCCTTAGCCCTTATTGGCCAAATACGCGCTTCTGCGCTCGTGAACACTGCATGGTTGCCATAGCTAGGCATTGAGACAGGATGCATGCCCTTGACCTTTAAGCTGATTGGATTATGTTAAAACCTCCCCTCCCTATCTGCCTATAAAAGCAAGTGCTTGTGTGGTAATAAACAGAACTACTTGACAGAACCCCCACTGCATCTGAGTGTCCTTTAACCGGGCTGTTTGGGGCCAGCGGTGTGCTCACCTCTCTTTACCGCTCTCTTCCCCCCGTCTCCTTCCAAAGGGGACAGTAGGGAAAGAGGAATCCCGGGCCGTTCGCTCGCCCACTGAAAGGAACGAGGCTAAGGGCTGTTCGGGTCGGCCGGCGGCGGACCTGACAGAGTGGTGCCCCGTGTGAGGCATTTTTAAAACTCGTGGGTGAAAGGCGAGCGAGTGAGGCCCCCGGCTGCTCAGTCCTGAAAGAAGGTCGACGAAGGGTGATCAACCAGCGGAGTGGCCCCCGCAACCGCGGTAGTCGCCGTGAAGTGATCCGCCTGCGTGTCAGGGTGAGTACCATAACAGGGGGAGGTCCCTGCACTTCTCTGCCCTGTTGCTCCCTTTGTCCCTTCCTCGTGGGGCAACATGGGAGGCGTGTGTGGAAAGAGTGACGAGACAGCCTGCAAGGCTCTAAAGTACATGTTAAAAAGCAGAGGCCTAGAAATATCTGACTCCACGGCCACCAATGCCTGGCGTCATGTGGTGCAGGTAGCTCCTTGGGCACCTTTGTCCAACTTGTTCTCGTATGATACTTGGGATCGGGTTTAGACACTGGCCAGAAAGAATGAGATTAGTCACGGGCTACACCCCGCCTTAGGGTTCTACCCAACCATCTCTGCCCTAAAGCTCTGCTTCCGTCCCGAGCATCAGGAAGGGGCAGAAAGGGATTGGGCGCAGTTCGATGAGGAGAGAAAAAAGGAAACAAAGTTGCCAGTGCAAGGCCCTGAGCAAAGTTTAGCCAAAGGAGAGAAAGCGGCACCTGAAGAAGTGGAGGAGGCCAGTCCACCTTTAAAAACATCCCCAGCAGAGCCACAGGTTTTTCCTGTCATGGCTCGCTGGGAACCCCCAGCCATAGGCAGCCCGTGGGGGGAAGCGGCCCCTCAGGCCTATCTGGTCAACGTTGTAAAAGAACTAAAAAAGGCTGTTGCGGAGGCCAGGACTTTATCCTCAGCCTTGCAGGCTCAGACACAAAACTTAACCGAAGCTTTTTTCAAGGCGTTTACCATCCTGATCTCCTCCAGGCATTTAAACAATACTTCCCCACCCTTCAAGCGACAATGTTTTGGTTGCGGAAGACAAGTTCATTTTAAAAGCCAATGTCCCAAGGCTAAAGGCAAAAAAACCCTGTTTAAAATTCTGGGCACACTTTTAACTTTAGAAAAGGCTAGCCCATTAAAGCCTCAGCTAACCATCTCAAACTCGTATATAGTCTCCCTCAATTACAAAAGCTTCTAGGCGAAATAAATTGGTTACGCTCAGGGATCCCCTTTCCACCGGCCAGCTCGTTCCCGTTTGCCCTGTTGCACGCCTCTGACCCCAGCACCCCCTTCATGCTCCCGCCTGAGTGCCGACAGCTTTTAAAGTCAGTCCAAGATCTCCTAAACAGCGCCCAGTTGAAACGCTATGACCCTGAGTCCCCTATAGAGTTATGGCTCATAGCCACTAACACCACCTACATGGCTGCCCTAACCCAAAGCGGGGAGCCACTCCAATGGGTACACTTATCCCTAGGAGGGGCCCCCCAGGTGTACACCACTCTGAACCAAGCTGCTGACCTAATAATGAAAGGAAGGGAATGCTCACTAAGATGTCTCGCAAAGGAACCACAGAAAATTGTCGTCCCCTTCCGCTTGGCAGATTTTACATGGTTAGCTCAATATCAAAACCGGCTGGCACTGGCTCTAGAAGGGTATCTCGGGGTTGTTGATTGCCACTATGGCAACAATAAATGGGTCTCCACCTTCAGAGAGCTGTCATGGACTAACCCACAGCTTTTTGTCGCCAAACCCCTGGTAGAGGCCTACAATGTCTTCACGGACGGTGGCAAATCAGGGGCTGCTGTAATTATTTACAACCCCCCATGCACCACATCACAAGCGGCCCCCGCTACTCATTTTCACCCCTGTGATGGGTCAGCACAATACAAAGAGCTGCTCGCTATATTCCTTGCCCTGCAAAAGGTGCCAGACCCCATTAACCTTTTTACAGACAGCTTATATGCGGCCAATCTTCTCCCTGGGCTTCTGGAAGCCCACATTCGCTTAGATTCTAATCCCATCTCCTCCCTTATGATACAAGTAAGGAGTACCTTACAAGGCCGCAATAACCCTATTTTTATTCAACACCTTCGGGGTCATCAAGGGATGCCAGGATTTCTAGCCACTGGAAATGCCCAGGCAGACACTCTTGCCTCTCAGGGCCCTAAAATATATACAATAGATAGTGCCAGCCAACTGCACACTTTAACTCATGTAAACTGGTGAGGCCTACATGCCAGGTTTCTAAATATACCTATTTCACAGCTAAAAAGGATTGTACACACATGCAAGTCATGCCTTCCTTATCTGCAAGTACCCCCTTTACAACCGCCAGGGGTCAATCCTAGGGGACTCAAGCCTAATGTGCTGTGGCAAACTGATGTAACTCACTTCCTGCCTTTTGGGAAACTCAAATATGTTTTTGTGTCCATTGACACCTATTCACACACGTGTTAGGCCACAGCACAGGCAGGTGAAGCTGCCAAGCATGCAAAAAACCACCTGCTGCAGTGTTTTGCCACCTTAGGGCTGCCAGCACAAATTAAAACAGATAATGGGCCTTGTTTTTCTAGCAAAGCCTTACAAGAATTCTTAATACAATGGAACATTAAACATACTACAGGAATTCCCTATAACCCCCAAGGACAAGCCATTGTTGAATGGCATCACCAATGCCTAAAAAATCAATTATTAAAACAAAAAGGGAGAGTCACCAGCCCTCATCAGCAGTTGGGACAGGCACTCCTAACTTTAAACATCCTAAATTTTTCCAAAAATGAACACCTGTCTGCCTTCCAGAAACACTGGTCAGCGCAACCACCACGCCTGGAAGTCCAAGTGCGGTGGAAAGACCCCTTAACAGGCCAGTGGAGGGGCCCTGACCCGTTGCTAACTATGGGTCGAGGGTTTGGTTGTGTCCTCCCCCTCAGTGAGTCAACCCCTATATGGGTCCCAGCCAAAAATCTTAAGTTCTTGCCAGACACCCAGGGTACTGAGGACCCTGAGGAGTTTATTGTTTGTATGTTTCAGACTGCATTATGAACCCTTTGTGGATGCTCCAAGTGGCCGCCCTCCTCGGGTCAACAAGGACAAGGGCCTCTGCCACCGGGGGAGGTCCCCACAAGCCAGCCAACCAAACCTGGGAGGTCATACAAGCCACTACAGAACCGACACGGATTGGATCTGCTATTCCTACAACAAGGAGGGCTATGTGCCACCCTCAAAGAAGAGTATTGCTTCTATGCTGACCACTCTGGAGTGGTCAAGAATTCCCTAGCTAAGCTTAGAGAAGGGCTAGAAAAGCGCAAAAAAATAAAGAGCGAGAAGCCAATAGTAATTGGTTCCAAGTCTGGCTTTCAAGTTCCCCGTGGCTCACCACCCTGCTGTCCTCCCTGGCAGGCCCCCTAGCCATTTTCCTTGTCTTAATCATCTTGGGGCCTTATGCCATTCGCCAGGTTGTGTCCCTTATAAGGCGCAAATCTCGTAATGCTCACCCAGGTGGTAGAGGAGGTGGCCCACAATGAAAGCCCTGACAGCCCTTGGGTTAACATGGCCCTTCAAGAAATCAACACCAATCTCTAAGGCTCCGCCCTGCCCCGCTTGGCTGGATAGTCAATGACAGGTAAGATTTCCAGAGGGAAACAACCTAAGACAGGCACAGCCACCAGAGGGAATGGAGGCGAGGCTGGGAAGGTTAGCCGCCTCCAGCTGCCTTATTAAAACAAAAAAGGGGGAATTGTCAGGCCTTAAAAACTAACGCCACCTTAAGTGACATTGCAAGCGGTGGCATTATAGGCCCACAAGGGCATATTAATGTGGCAGCCTAAGACAGGCGCCAGGAGGAAGTAGGGTGGGAGTGTCTGCGGGAACCTTGCCTTAGCCCTTATTGGCCAAATACGCGCTTCTGCGCTCATGAACACTGCGTGGTTGCAATAGCTAGGCATTGAGACAGGATGCATGCCCTTGACCTTTAAGCTGATTGGATTATGTTAAAACCTCCCCTCCCTCTCTGCCTATAAAAGCAAGTGCTTGTGCGGTAATAAACAGAACTGCTCGACAGAACCCCCGCCGCGTCTGAGTGTCCTTTAACCAGGCTGTTTTGGGGGCCGGCGGCTGTGCTCACCTCTCTTCATGGCTCTCTTCCCCCGTCTCCTTCCAAAGGGGATAGGAGGGAAAGAGGAATCCCAGGCCATTTGCTCACCCACGGAAAGCAACGAGGCTAGGGCTGTTTGGGTTGGCCGGCGGCAGACCCGACAGACTTTTAAGACTTCAAATTACTGAAAAAGAATTTTGAAACTATGACAAGTCCATTTATAAACTTTTATCCCATTTGAACACGTGTTTGAGTCAAGGGACTCTTGTCTTTTTTTAATTGACCTGTCTGATTATTGCCCTAAGCAATTGTTAGCAAGTTTGCTTGCTTGCAAGTAAATTTTTTTCTTCTGACTTTTTAAATTTCTCCACACTAGGATAAATAGAGTGGATTGGTTTGGGGTCCTGTAACGTTGGGTGACCAGCAGGGGTCCCTCTGCTCCATTGAACCTTTGGTAGATTTAGTCTTCATTCTAACCTCATCATTGTCTGCTTGACTCCCATTTTTAATAACCATCTAGACTTTTTTACCCTAAATTTGCACTTCCGAAGGGGTGATTTAGGTAAAACAAGGTAGAAAATTTACATCTCAAAAGCACAGAGCTGAGACTTCAGGCCTAAATACCATCATAAAGCTCTTTTGCTCAAACCAAGGAAGGAAGATGTAGTGTGAAGGCCAGGTTAAGGCAGGATGGCCAGGAAAAGCACCTTAAGCAAAAGGCTTGTTACATAAACTTAATCGAATGCCTTTTCCATTGTAAGAGTTTCTGATGACTCAGTTTCCCTTCTCTTCCTGTTGTGTAAATTTCTTTTTAAAAAGGGTTTGAAAATAGCCACCTAAATGCCACAAAGGTATATTTTGGAGACCAATTTAGTTCAACAGGCTTTTAACTTAGCTTCTGTTTCTTAGCTAATTACTGAGTTCAGAGCAGACAATGATTAAGGCAAAGAAAGCATTCTCTATGCCTGGACTCAGCATAGATAGCTCTGAAAAAGAAGTAAGCCTACTTTACCTGAGGGCTTATATTTTATAAACAAGCTATCCAGTTTTGTTTTTTTTTTCTTCCACCTTCAGGGTGAGATAGTAACTGAGCCACAATGTCAGCAGGTTCAGCTTTTCTTATCAATTAGTTGCTTAAGCTTTTTATTTGCCTTTTGTGAAGTGTCTTTTAACAGAGGCCATAAAAATTTTGAAGTCTTTTTAGAAGCTTCTTCCCATCAATAGGCTTCCCTGGATAAGCCTAATGTAGGAGCCCTCATTTTTAAATGTGCTGTTGTTCATTTGGAAAGTTCTACCATAATTTTAAATGATCTTTAGTAAGATTTCACCACCTTTGTATGCATTTGCTTCTTCCAGGGCCTAATACTTAAACATGTAAAGGTAGGTATAGCTGGAAGTGAAATACACAGTTCTTCAGAAATTAAGGATCCCATTTTTATGTTAAAACTTGGCTTTTGCTCTGAGATCTCCTTAATCAACTTCAGAGATTTTTCCCTACCAAAACATGCAAGAAAAAGAAATAAAGAAGATAGAACACAAAAACATTGTGAATTTCTGTAAGCTGGAATTCACACTCCCCTGCAGTAATCGCCATTTACTGCCAGTTTTGTCTGACCCAGCCAGACATCTGAGGCCTCTAACTGGATCCAATTCAGTTAATTATTAGATCCAATCCAATCCTGGATCCAGTACAGTTTCTATTGCAACTTCCTAATCCAGTCCAGAAAATCATTTGCTCAAACAAACTTGGATAGCTCAAAAGACAAATCCATGGAGCTTCCAAATCTGAGAACTTACCCATGATACACAGTTGCTGCAAGAGAGCAATAGAGACAAATGGGTCCTCTGGGCGTCTCATTTGGTCACTTGATGCTCCTGGGGGTTGCTGGAAGCAACCCACTTCTGACACCATCTATTAAAAAAACAACCTTAGACAAATTAAATTTAACAGAGTTTAATTGCGCAAAGAACAATTCACTAATTGGTCAGCCACCAGGACCAGAATAGGTTCAGATTGATTCTGTGTGGGTAGCTAAGATCTACAGACAGAAAAAGAAAAGTAATGTACAAATGGAAGTAGGGAAAGAAACATTTGGATTGGTTACAGCTGGGCATTTGCCTTATTTGCATGGTTTAAACAATTAGCTGTCTGTAATTGGCTGAGACTTGGCTGCTTATTACAAGAGTAAGTTACAGTCTGTATACACATCAAGTTAGGTTACAGTTCACTATGTCTGAAGAAATTTTTAAGCCAAACTCAATTTAACACTAATCACTTAAAATTGTTGCTTATAAAATATAGCATAGAGAAGGGATAGAATTTTTTATGAAGATAATATGGATATCAATAATTACTAAATGCTTATTTTGTGCTTGATGCTATACTAAGGATTTTGGTATGTTATTCATTTAAATCTAACCATAAACCAATTAAGGTACAGTTACTATTAACTCCATTTTATAGATAAGAAAACCAATGTTCAAAAAGATTACATAACTTGCTGAGTTAGTAAGTGGAAAAACAGAAATTTGAATCCAGGTCTGCTCGACCCCAAAGCCTGTGTCCTTTCCTGTCTACTATGTAATTGGTCCAGGGCTTCCACTTAGAGCCTAAGGGTCCCAGTCACTGGGGATCATTTAATCACCACAAAGCCATAGCAGCTCCCTGTCCCTTGAGAGATTTTTTAACCCCTTGAAGTCAACAGGCCACCAGAAAGCTGGTAATCCCTGAAAGAAAGTGAGCCGAGATGCCAGGTACTGTTCAAGTTTTATGAAAGGAAGAGAATCTGCCGGGCTGTACTCAAAATGGAGGACAGCTCAGGGCTGCCCTGAAAATGGGGGACAGCTACTAACAAAGGGTGGTGGGGGCTTATATTGGTATGTCGGCACCAAGAGCTGGGTGATGTAATTCCGGGGTGGGGATTGAGTTAGGTCATGGGAATGGAGGGTTCTGTGCATGCGGAAATGCTGAAAGTTTCATTTTCTCTGAAACCATGAGGCTTCTTGTAAAAGAGAATGGGGGATGGGAGGGGAGGAGGTGGGCAGTGCCATTTTGTACTTGGGCTTGTCTAAAGTGGCACTGGTTACATTGCAGATCTATTATTCCTGCCTTTTGAGTATAGGAAAAAGGGGGAAAGGGCAGAGGCCTCATTCTTCTGAAGCTACTTCCTGCTGGAGATGGGTGAAGATATGGAAAAAATAAAAGATTTATGTTGGCACGCAAAACAATTAGGTGGCGGGGTATTGGTTTTTTGTGGGGAGGCTGTATTCCTCTGGGGAAGGGTTGCTGATTCTGAGGGGCTGATTTCCTCCCTGCAGGGACAATTCCGTGACCTTTTGGTTGGTGAAAGCCTGCATACGTTCCTGCAAGAAATTAGAGAATCACCAAAAGAGACAGGGACCAAAAAGTAGGATAAGGCACAGTTAGGGGTCCTAGTAGGGGCATAAGCCAGGGTATCCAAGGGTTCAGTGAAATGGTTTAAGTTGATTTAGATCACCCTGGACTCATTTCTATAATAACAGCATTCTCGGATGTAAGGAAGTAAAGGGCCTGACGGTTCTGTAAAATGACTGTCGACTCTCACGAGTGAGGTGACCCATCACTGGAGGGAGGAGATACTGTCTATGCTTAGTTCTTCTGAAAGTTTTTGATAGAATTGAGAGGCAGCAGCAGGGCCCCCTATGCCAGTTCCAGTTGCAGGAAGGATCCCTGCCCCAATTAAAAGGTACAATTTGTGTCCTATGGGAGTGGGGGCACTTCCTGAGGGGGGGCGGCCAAAGTTAGTCCCAGTCCCATCTCCATCTCTCCATTTGTCTGGAGGGTGACATCAGGGGTGAGCCAAAAGAATATGCAAGAAATCGCATTGGGGGACAGGCAAGAGGATAACGTAGTTTTACAAAGGAAATATATTCCAGTTTTAGGGCCTGGATGAGGAGGGGGTAAGTGAGTGGCAGCATTTGGCGTTAGTGAGGCAGAGTGTGGGCAGGCCCCACACAGCGCTGACTGTCCCCACTGAGGTGACATTAGAGGAAAGTGAGGAGACGTTTGTGGAAACATTGCAGGCTGCATCGACAGGGAGGGGGGTGACCACAAAAAGTTTCTCGGGAAGTGGGAGACAGATGAGTCGCTTGGGGACTAGTCTGATTCACTGAGGACTGCTCATCCCTGTGGACCTGGAACCTCCATGTTCCAGGTAAGGGGGAGCACTGAGATAGGAGGAAACACATGGGAAGGGCACGAAGGGCTAGGGAGTGAAAAGAATTTAAAGGGGACATTGCCACAATGAACTTACTAAGAAGCATCCTACCGATGGGAGGTAAAGGAGTGCCAGGAGAAAACTTCCTCTAATGTTACGATCTTTTGGGGCAGCTGCTGCCCATCCTGTAGCAAGTACTAGAACAGAGAGTATAATAGGAGCTCCTGTGTGAAGGGCGTGGAGCGGGTCCTGCAGGAGTGAGAGGATAATCGCTGGGGGAAAGATCATCCTTCTCCTGGGACTGGGGGAAGAGGGGAGGTCCTGGAGATTTTCGGTTTTGTGGGCCCTAAAACGGACAAAGTGTAAGGAGATGTCAGGTTGGGGGTTGAGCAGGGGGACCCCTCTGGCTTGGTGTTAGCAGATTCTTTGGGTAAAGTCTCAGGTGCTCGTTTTACCAAGATAAGTGATACCAAGGGGCCTTTCCTGTACCTTTACTGTCGTGGGGGTGGAGAGAAGTACTGTATAAGGCCCTTCCCAGCGTGGTGAGAGGGGCTTTGGGATTCGGGTTTTAATATACACTTGCTGTCCCCGGAAGTCTTGAGCTAAGGCCTGGCTGGAAAGTGGGGGCTATCCCAAGACCCCTGAGGTAGTGCTGTCCAAGTAAGTTGTTGGGAACAGCGCATGTCAGGATCAGTCCTGTACTAACTGGTATGAGCCATCAGGCTTTACAACTGGAAGGATGGGTGTATTGAAAGGTGGGTGGGTAGGCCGTGAGAGAAGAGAAGAAAGGAGTTTGTGTATGACGGGTTTTAAGCCTATTAGATGTTTGTTAGCGGTGGGGTACTGTGGGACATTAGGGAACAAAGAGGGGTTCCACTACTTAACAAGGATAGGGGAATGGTGCGTAACAATGGAGGGAGAAGAATTGTCCCATACTAGGGATTGACCTTGTCCAAGGGGAAGGGGAAGGTGGAAGCCTCAGGGGCTGGGTCTGGGGCAGCCTGTAACAGGAGTATTGTAGCTGGAGTTAAAGTGTTTAGGGTAATCCCAGGGATGCAAGGTTGGTTCAACATACGCAAATCAATAAATGTGATACACCATATTAATAAACTCAAACACAAGGACCATATGATCATCTCTATAGATGCTGAAAAAGCATTTGATAAAGTTCAGCACTCATTCATGACAAAGACCCTCTATAAGTTAGGTATAGAGGGAAAGTATCTCAACATAATTAAAGCCATATATGACAAACCCACTGCCAATATCATCCTGAATGGGGAAAAGCTGAAAGCTTTTCCTTTAAGAACAGGCACCAGACAAGGATGCCCACTCTCACCACTCCTATTCAACATAGTGTTGGAAGTACTAGCCAGAGCAATCAGAGAAGAGAAGGAAATAAAGGGCATCCAGATTGGAAAAGATGAAGTCAAACTGTCCCTGTTTGCAGATGACATGATCCTATATATCGAACAGCCTAAAACCTCTACAAAAAAACTCTTGGAATTGATAAATGATTTCAGCACAGTAGCAGGATACAAAATCAACACACAAAAATCAGTAGCATTTCTTTTCTCCAATAGTGAACATGCAGAAGGAGAAATCAAGAAAGCCTGCCCATTTACAATAGCCACCAAAAAAATAAAATACTTAGGAATTGAGTTAACCAAGGAGGTGAAAAATCTCTATAATGAGAACTACAAACCACTGCTGAGAGAAATTAGAGAGGATACAAGAAGATGGAAAGATATTCCATGCTCTTGGATTGGAAGAATCAACATAGTGAAAATGTACATACTACCCAAAGTGATATACAAATTCAATGCAATCCCCATCAAAATTCCAAAGACATTTTTCTCAGAAATGGAAAAAACTATTCAGACATTTATATGGAACAATAAAAGACCACGAATAGCCAAAGCAATGCTCAGCAAAAAAAATAAAGCTGGAGGCATAACACTACCTGACTTTAAGCTATACTACAAAGCTATAATAACCAAAACAGTATGGTACTGGCATAAAAACAGACACACTGACCAATGGAATAGAATAGAGAATCCAGAAATCAACCCACAGACTTACTGCCATCTGATCTTTGACAAAGGCACCAAGCCTATTCACTGGGGAAGGGACTGCCTCTTCAGCAAGTGGTGCTGGGATAACTGGATATCGATATGCAGGAGAATGAAACTAGATCCATACCTCTCACCGTATACTAAAATCAACTCAAAATGGATTAAGGATTTAAATATACACCCTGAGACAATAAAACTTCTTAAAGAAAACATAGGGGAAACACTTCAGGAAATAGGACTGGGCACAGACTTCATGAATACGACCCCAAAAGCACGGGCAACCAAAGGAAAAATAAACAAATGGGATTATATCAAACTAAAAAGCTTCTGCACAGCAAAAGAAACAATTAAAAGAGTTAAAAGACAACCAACAGAGTGGGAGAAAATATTTGCAAAATATACATCTGACAAAGGATTAATATCCAGAATATATAAGGAACTCAAACAACTTTACAAGAAGAAAACAAGCAACCCAATTAAAAAATGGGCAAAAGAGCTAAGTAGGCATTTCTCTAAGGAAGATATCCAAATGGCCAACAGACATATGAAAAAATGCTCAACATCACTCAGCATCCGGGAAATGCAAATCAAAACCACATTGAGATACCATCTAACCCCAGTTAGGATGGCTAAAATCCAAAAGACTATGAACGATAAATGCTGGCGAGGCTGCGGAGAAAAAGGAACTCTCATACATTGTTGGTGGGACTGCAAAATGGTGCAGCCTCTATGGAAAATGGTATGGAGGTTCCTTAAACAATTGCAAATAGATCTACCATACGACCCAGCCATCCCAGTGTTGGGAATATACCCAGAGGAATGGAAATCATCAAGTCGAAGGTATACCTGTTCCCCAATGTTCATCGCAGCACTCTTTACAATAGCCAAGAGTTGGAACCAGCCCAAATGCCCATCATCAGATGAGTGGATACGGAAAATGTGGTACATCTACACAATGGAATACTACTCAGCTATAAAAACGAATGAAATACTGCCATTTGCAACAACATGGATGGACCTCGAGAGAATTATATTAAGTGAAACAAGTCAGGCACAGAAAGAGAAATACCACATGTTCTCACTTATTGGTGGGAGCTAAAAATTAATATATAAATTCACACACAGACATACACACATACACACACAAACCGGGGGGGGGGGGGAGAAGATATAACAACCACAATTATTTGAAGTTGATACAACAAACAAACAGAAAGGACATGGTTGGGGGGAGGGGGGGAGGGAGAAGGGAGGGAGGTTTTGGTGATGGGGAGCATTAATCAGCTACAATGTATATCGACAAAATAAAATTAAAAAAAAAAAAAAAAAAAAAAGCTAACCTTCATATTGTTCATGATTTTTAAACTTATGTAATGCTTATTTCATTAAAGGTTTATCACACTAAAAAAAAAAAAAAAAAAAAGTGTTTAGGGTAAGAGTAGCTTTGAATTTGAAAAGAATGTCCCATCCCAGTAAGGGTGTTGGGCATTGAGGCATTATTAAAAAATTGTGTGTGAATTGGGTGTGATGTAGGGTGCAGGAAAGGGGTTGAGTGATCTGTGGGCAGTATTCTGATCCCGTGACCCCTACTATTGTGATAGAGGATGGGGTTGTTGGTCCTGTATATTTAGGAAGGGTAAAGTAAATGGCCCCTGTGTCAATGACAAAAGAGATCAGCTTACCTGCTACAAGGCAAGTTACCTGCTACTCTGTGCTCACATGTGGTGATCTCTGTAGGGGCCTCATGTCCTGGGCATCACCAGTCCTCCTCCTGGGCAAAGCCTAGAAGCTCTGGTAGGGATGGCCATGAAGCCAGAGTCTGTAGGTTGGGGACTGGGCCATTCCCTCTCTGTCGAGTGGCATAGTCAAACCCCCAGTGACCTGGCCATTTGCAGTGAGGACAGGTTACAACAGGCCCGTGCCAAGTGGCCCAGTTGACTGCATTTGAAGCAGTTCTCGGGTGGCTTGCCCTTTGGAGTATGTGAGCCATGGACGGCATTAGCCAGGAGCTGGTATTTGGCCTGATCTCTTTTATAGTTTTTTGAATATCAGGGGCTGATTGGGTAATGACATGAGAATGTAAGAGGTCCATGCCTGCAGGGGAGTTTGGGTCTATACGTGTGTATTCATGTAAAGCCTCAGAGAGGTGGGTTAGGAGCTTACTGGGATTTTCAGTGGATCTCTGTGTGATCTCTCTAAGTTTGTCATAATTGACTAACTTATGAGTAGCCTTTTGGAGGCAGTGAAGTAGGTGTGTGATTATGTTATCCCAGAGATCTTGATCCCTGTGGCCAGCCTGGTAGTTCCAATTTGGGTCCATGCATGAAACAGCAATGGCTCCCACTGGCCGCTTACTATTTTGAGCATGTACCTGAGCCGCCATCCAGACCTGTTCCCTGTACATGGACTCAAACAATTCCTTCCATCCCAGCCACTTCATGGAAGGGTTATAAAAAGCCAGAGCTGAGGTGGGGCTGTTACCAGATGAAAGGGGAACAGGGGAGGAGTTGGGCCGAAGACGAGCATCTGGAGGCCATGTGCCAGGAAGAGAGAGAAATGTGGAGGGCTGATGGATCAGAAGATTGATCTGAGTCTGGAAGGAGAGGTCGAGCATGAGCTAGGAGAATTTGAGACATAGGACAGTTTTGACAGAGAAAAGAACACGTTCAGAAATAGGAAAAGGCCTGAACAAGGAATCTCTACAGCTTTTGCCATTTTGGTGAGTATCTCAACCTAGTGCCACCTTGTGGCGACTGAGATCCATTTTAATGAGGTATTTAAGTTTTAATGTCTCCCTGGAGGCCAAGAAATTGGCCAGCTCCTGGCCCAGAGGCATAGAGTGTGGAGGTTTGGATTGTGAAGATCCCATTTAGAGACTAAGAAAGGGCAGTCAGTCCTGGTAGAGGAAGCATGCCAACAAAGAGCATCCTCTCTGCTGTCCACCTTCTTTTCAAGAGAAAAGCCATAACCCACTAATGAAGCATCCTTCTATAGCTGGGGGGCATGAGAAAAGTTCCCTTGGCCAGGTGCCAGGGCTTCATAGAGACTGGAGTCATAGAGAGTAGTTGGGGAACCCGTAGAATTAGGCAGGACAGACCCACTGACTCACCCTGAATTGAGGCCAGTGTTGGATGCATTGGTCTGAAACAGCAAAAGGAGAGAGTCCCAGAGGCATCCAATTTTGGCAAGTCCAGAAGGACAGCTAACGGCCAGTCACCCCAAGAGAGAGGGTATTGTCCACAACATTGGCCAAAACCCTTCCCAGGTTTCAGCACCATAATGAAAGAAAGTGAGCCGAGATGCCGGGTACCATTCAAGCTTTATTAAAGGAAGAGAGTCTGCCAAGCTGTACTCAAAATGGAGGACAGTCTGGGGCTGCCCTGAAAAGGGGGAACAGCCACTAACATAGGGCAGTGGAAGCTTTTATATTGGTATGTTGGCGCCAAGAGCTGGGTGATGTAATTCCGGGGTGGGGATTGAGTTAGATCATGGGAATGGAGAGTTCTGCACATGCATAAACACCGAAAGTTTCATTTTCTCCAAAACTGTGACGCTCTTGTAAAAGAGAATGGGGGAGGGGGGGAGGAGGTGGATGGTGCCATTTTGTACTTGGGCTTGTCTAAAATGGCGCTGGTTATGTTGCATATTTATTAATCCCAGATGGAAAGGTTTTTGGTTTTTGTTTTCCTTTCAGCCATGATTTATATATGTTACCTCACTGCAACATTTTTCAATCATTTCTTAATTTTAGCACCACCCCATGTCCTAAGTTGTCACATCATGGAAGAAAAGGACCAGAAAGCTTATAAGGGGAGATACAGAAGGAATTAGTGATTTTGCCCTCCAATTGGAGATGCTATATCCAGAGGTCCCCTGTTGGCATTCTGCAATTTTACACATCACCTATGAGAGTCAAGGGTTCTGATTCTGCCAGACATCTCTGCACAGGAGGGTGAACTAAACACACCCTTGAGCCAGCTCAATCAATCAGATGGAAATGAAATTGTGCAGATGCTCCATGTCACCTTTGGGAAAGGGAAAAGATTTTCTCAGACCATGAGTGCTCGTATCATGGTGTGGCTCAGGGTGATGGACAAGGAAAGGCAGGGACTGGACCACAGCTTACAACATGAGTGGCAGGAGATCAAAGAGCTGTCTCCTAATGAACAGAGGGAGCAATGCTTAAGCCCACCAGGGCTTTCTTATTCCAATCATTCATACCTTTTAAGCCTTTCCAACCTGCTATACTGTAAAACTTTGTTTTTGTCAACAATAGGTATGCTTTCAGTGAAAAATTCTTATCTTGTTCTTTACTAGCAACTTGAGGCAAAGGAAACAAGGAAAGGGTTACTGCTGCTTATCCTTGGCATTTTACATGATGGATTTCTCCACAGCACTGGGGATTTGAGGATGTGAATGAATCTTGTTTCTTCTCCCCTTCTGGATTCGGAACCAATGGAGAAATCATCCGTGAGGATCAGAGATCATGAGAATGGCATTCTTGTCAAGAAGCCTGGTTTGAAGTCTTGGCTTGAATCCAAGGCCAAGAGAAGCATCTTCTTGTCCCTCTGAATTGAAGTCACACCCTGGTCACAGGCAAGCAGCAGTGACACAGGTTCTACCGGCTGATGCAGGGGAGGGGGATAGGTACTACCGTGGCCACATAGAAAGTGCCCAGCCAGGTGGGCTTCTTGCCCTCTCCCCATTTTCTCAAGGAAGACTAGAAAGAACTGGAACTGTTCCTCCTGTAATCTTCCTGGGGGAGGAGGAAGAAGAGGGGTCCCTGTTCTGGAGGGATCATGAAGACTGAAGCAGATAAGCTTTCCTCCCAACAGATTGCTGAAGACAAGGAGAGAGGATCCTCTCATCTGGGCGATGGCTTAGAAGCCCCGGTAGACACACTAAGAAAGAAACATCAGTCTGGACTTTTGAATCAGCCACACTGGCTCCATCTTTCAGCTGTCCTGGGTTTCCTTTTTTGCACCAAGAACCCAACTAGCTTGGTCATTCTTGGCAGAGTAGTTGGGACACATCAGCACCTACTAATCTAAATCTCCTGTCAGTCTCCAGCATCCAGCGCTCGAGGGCTGCTTTTTCATGCCCCTCTCTCAAAAGCATTATGCGGCCCTAAGTGCAGGCTGACATTTTGAAATATTGATTTTCCTGAATTTACTGCATTTTCTGTTCTTGAAGATCCTAGATGGCCCTCTCTGCTTTCCTTCACTGCAGACACTGCTCTGCTGTCTCCAAAGCTCCAGAATCTGTTAGCAGACTAGGTGATGGAGTTTGGATGTGTTGTCCCCTCCAAAACCCATGTGGAAATTTGATCTCCAATGTGGCAGTGTTGGAAACTGATTGAGTCATGGGGGCGGATCCCTCATGAATGGATTAATGCTCTCCCTGGGGGAGGAGGGGTAGTGAGTGAGTTCTCACTCTATTAGTTCCCACGAGAGCTTGTTGGTTATAGGACCCTGGCATCTCCTCTCTGTCTTTCTTGCTTCCTCTCGCCATATGATCTGCTTGTACCCACTGGCTGCCTGCCGCTTTCCACCAAGAGCAGAAACAGCCTGAGGCCTGTGCCAGATGCAACTGTCCCAGAATTGTAAGCCAAATAAACCTCTTTCCTTTAAAAATTACCCAGTCTCAGGTATTCTACTATAGCAACACAAAACGGACTAAAACACTAGGCAAGGTAAAAATTACAGCATCCTGGGCTCCACACACTTTCCTGGTCAGTGTGGTGTTTTCCAGTCTGCTAGTGTTTTACAAACAGAACACTGTTTTAATTACTTTTGGCTATACCAATGGGTCATATTTTTCTCTGCCTTTTCTCCTCCTTGGTCTAAAACTGACTGTGACCATCATTGTTGTATCTCCCATAATGAACGTCATACTTCCAGCTACAAGGAGTGCCATGGCAGGCCAAGGAAAGGGCCCTGCTTTTAAGGCACCTTTTCCCAAGACCTCAGAGGCTTAGTGAGCTGGTCCTTGCTTAGTGCTGCCCTGGTGGCCTTGTTTTGGTGCCTGAAGAGTCAAAGATTTCTAAAGAAGGCTCAATTCTCAGGTTAGGTTGACCTGATCTACTCACTGTAAATGATCTCTTACTTAAAATACTTGCACATTTCAAACTGTCTAGTTGCCCAAGAAGGGTGGAATGTTCCAGAAGAAACCACATAAGTGCAGAGGTTGAACACAGTGGTTTCCACCTTGTTGTGCAATGGCTGTTTTCCTGACAGGCCAAGCTGCTGCCAGGAGTCAAGGAGGGCCAGATCTCACAAGAGCCAACAGGAATTGTAGGCAAATATCCTCAGGCTGAATAATAGTGATAGTATCTTGAAATTGTCTCACCTCAAAAAACTCCATAGAACAAAGGGGTAATTTTCATACATGTAATCTCTGCTTCACAAATTTTTCTTTTTTTAATGAGAAAAAGTCTTTTCAAGAGTCTGTAGAACATCCCCTCAGTCCATCCAGGTTCAAGCCATCACTGTCTCTTACCTGGATTGATCTCACATCTTCCCTCTTAGCTTTTGATGTCCAGCTGTCCCTCCCACAGCTGCCATCTTCAATCTCCCAGTGCCCAGTTTTAATTATGTTTGTCTCTTGTCAGAGACTCTCCTTATTGAATTGAGTACAAGTGCCTCAGTCTTGGGCCAAGGCCTGCCTTGAAGTAGACCAGATTTACATTTCTAAGCATTGCCTGCACTCCAGCATATAGGTGCACCCTGTTGCCTCTCCTTGCTCCTGCACAGACAGCCCCCAGCCCCAGCAGAATCCTGCCATCTTTCAAGACCAACCCTAAATGCCACCTTCTCCAGAAAGCCCACCATGATTCTTCCAGGTAAATATACTTTCTTTGGGTGCTGATGTGGACACACCATACACCTGTTCTGCCCTCTGTCCTTCCTTTGTGTGCTTGTCTTACCCTTCTCTTTGAAGCAGTTTCTCTGTCTATTCAAATGTATTCCTCCAAGAGTCTAGCACAGTGTCTTACACTTAGCATTAGGGAATGGACTCAACAAAGAAGCAGTTGGCATTCAGAGGGTTGGAGAGCCAGGTATTTTATTACACTGGTGGACCCAGATGAGCTAGCACTCCAAACTCTGAGCCCCTAGCTTAGGTTTCACAAGGTTTTTATATGCAGACTCTTCTGAGTTTTTAAGTTTTGTTTTTTCAGCATTCATGAGGCTAGCATGGCAGTAAGTTTCATGTCCTCAGAATTTATGTGGTACAAGCAGATAAGTAAGCTCAGCTACAGAAGCAAGGAATGTAAGCAGTTGATTAACAACCAGGCTGATGCAATAAGCAAGTACTATTTTACAGGCAAAACAAGCTACTGAAAGAGTTAATTTTGAATTTTTTCAACATTAGTAGCTGCTCAATAAATTGTAATTAAATTGTTTTGTCCTTAAAGTAGGTACTTTTCTTATCATGCACACTCAAATGCCATCGTCCTAAATATTCTCTATTCTATGCTCAGAAATTATAACACCCATTTCCAAAATGGTGTCAAGATAGAAAGCTTGTGCTATTCGATTTTTAGAACAGTTTCTGCTCTTTTCATCAGATTTTAGGAAGCATAGAGGTCTGTGGGGGCAGGGAGGGGGCAGGGCCTAGCAACTTAGCAGACACTTCAAGGACTTAGGAGTTAGGCTTGAATCCCTGTTTCGTCATTGACTACTTGTGTGATCTTAAGCAACAAGTTTATGTATGAGAATTAAATTACAACATTTCTATTAAGCACCTAACTCAGTACCTTGCACACAGTCGGTAAATCGTAGTTCTCATCATGCTTCTCCCAGTAGTAAACCAGGGTTTCTATCACCCTCCTTATCCTACCCATATCTTACCTCAGAATCAAATGTTAAACCTTTTAACGAGTATATTTTGAGTAACTACTATTTACGCAACATATTTCTGGGGAGGACAAAGAGGGTGGTGTAGAGACAGGGATCCAAAACTTGAAAATGGCCAGATTACAGTCTGATTGAATGGAGGATATTAGCACACAAGAACATTTATGGAACTGTGCTATAGAGAGGTGTTCAATGTATGTTCAAAGGTAAAAGAGTTTACTTAAATCAAAGGTAGATGCAATAGAACTGTGGCAGTGAGAAACCCTTGGACAAGGCCTGTAAGCTCCACTGCTGGGGTCCACCGTTCCCAGGCTGTCAATAGACTGATTTGAGCATTTACTTTCCCCATCTGACCCATGGAGCAGGGCTGGCTTCATGATCTGAGACTCGTGCAGTAGCACAAACCCCCACAACTCCCACTGCCATGCTTAGAAAGGCCCTGTGCTTGGTTTAATGCTTTGCCATCGTTGCCCGGAAATTCTTCATAAATTCTCTAGCAGGCTCTGCATCTTCACTTTGCACTGAGCTCCACCCATTAGCAGCCGGTCCTGCTTGCAGAAATGTGAGAGGTTATGCTTAGTTCATTTTTGTCCCCAGTGCCTGACACATCTTGTGCTCATAAATATTTCTGGAATGAGTGAATAAGTTTCACATCCACAATCATATAGATGACAAATGCTTGTACAACCACCTTTACCTAAAGTTTTACACATAATACTGACATCGTTAGGTGCACTTGTAGCTTGGACTTTGCATTTTTTTGAAACTGGACATTGCAATTTTCTGCAAAATCTTCATGTGGAAGATTAGAGAGCAGCCAGCAGCTGGGTGACTTGTTCTCCGCCTCAGTTTTTAGTACCTTGGTTTTTCCTGTTCTTTTTATACACATGGGTATAACCTAGATCCCCCTACACATTAACACACACACAAACACAAATGCACACCTTTTCCTGAGATTGTTTTGAAACCAACCTGTACTCTCAAGTAAACAAATTTGTAGGACACATTTAAAAAGCAATTCAAGTACAGTTTCAGAAAACAGTAGACAAGTAAAAGAAACATTTAAAAAGAGATTCAGTTTTTTTGTGTGTGGTAAAATGTACATAATATAAAATTTACCATTTTATTGGAATAGACATTTCTCCAAAGAAGATACACAAATGACCAGTAAGCTCATGAGAAGAACAGGACCTCACTAAATCATTAGAGAAATGTAAATCAAAACCACAATGAGATACCACTTCACACCCATTAGGATGACTACTATCAAAAGAAGAAGAAAAAAAACCATAAAATAACAAGCTTTGGCGAGGATGTGGAGAAACTGGAACCCTGTGTGCTGCTGGTGGGAATGTAAAATGGTACAGCAGCTATGGGAAACAGTATGGAGTTTCCTTGAAAAACTAAAAATTACAGTACGACCCAGCAATTCCACTTCTGGGTATATATCCCAAAGAATTGAAAGGAGGGATAAGAAGAGAAATTTGCACACCCATGTTCATAGCAGCATTATTCACAGTAGCCAAAAGATGGAAGCAACCCAAGTGTCCATTGATGGGTGAATGGATAAACACAATGTCACGTACACATACAATGGAATATTGTTCACCTTAAAAACGAAGGAAATTCTGACACATGCTATAATATGGATAAAACTTAAAGATACTGTGCTAAGTGAAATAAGATGGTCACAAAAAGACAAATACTGTGTGATTCCATTCATACGAAGTACTTAGAGCAACCATCCTCACTAACCATCTCCAGAACTTTTTCACCATCCTGAACTGAAATCGTTTCCCCTTAAACAATAGCTCCGCATTCCTCTCTCCCTCCAGCCCCTGGTGACCACCATTCTACTTTCTACCTCTATGAATCTGACTATTTTAGGAAACTCACATAAGTAGAATATTAATTCTTCTGTGTCTGGTTTGTTTCACTTAGCATAATGTCTTTGAAATCCATTCATGTTGTAGCTCATATCTAACTTTCATTCTGTATTAAGGCTAAATAATATTTCCTTGTGTGGATATACCACATTTTGTTTGTATCCATTCATGTCAACGAACATTTGGGTTGTTTGAGAAATACTTTTAAAATATAGGGTCACAGCATTCCCTGAGAGTTTTTAAATTTTGCAATATACAGCATAAGGTCTTGTAAGGTGAACGTGGGACATAGGCCTATCCACTCTCCCCGTGCGTGCCAGAGGTCCCCCTCCCCCTGGGAAGCTACCCCTGGCCAAGGTAGTTACCCAAGGAAAGGCACATCTCCTCTAAGACAGATGGAAGATAGCAGGAAGCAGGAGCCCTGAGTAAGTGAATTAGCATGTAAATAGAGTTAGAACACTGGTGTTAACTACTCTGGAGCCAGGGGGGTAAGAAGCAAGTGAACTTATCTACTCAGCCCGATCTCCTGCGAGCTCTGTGTTGGGTGAGGGGCACATAGGCATCAGAATGACTTACACCTCTGCTTTGATCTGTTCACTATATCACTGTTGCATGTATCCTGTGGCAGTGTGGATTTCTAGCTGACTGGCTGCGCCAATCAGCATCGCCCATAAGTCTAATAAACCAGTATCTCTACCTATTGCAACGTTGGGTGAGTTTCTTTGGAACAGGTGAATACTACGCAAGTGCCCTTTCAGATGTGGGTCTCCCATGATACAGATCTTTTTGATGATGGGGGCTAATTTCTCTCAGTGCCAGCAAGCCAGCCAGCCCCTCTTTCCTACACAGCCTTGGAGGTTTACTGTGATCACAAAAGAATGCAACCAGGAAGAGAGAAAAGATGGCCTCTCCAGAAATCAGTATGTTGAAGAGATATCTGCACTCCCTTGTTTATTGCAGCATTATTCACGATAGCCAAGATGTGGAATCAACCTAAGTGTCCATCAATAGATGAATAGATAGAGAAAAATGTGGCACAGATCCACAATGGAATACTATTTAGCCATTTAAAAAAATGAAATCCTGTCATTCTCAGCAGCATGGAGGAGCTTGAAGAACATTATGTTAAGTAAATAAGCCAGGCACAGAAAGGTAAATACTGCATATTCTCGCTCATACGTGGAAGCTAAAAACAAGTTGATCTCATAGAAGTAGAGAGTAGAATAGTGATTATCAGAGACTGGGAAGGGGGAAGGTTGGGGAGAGGTTGGTTAAAGGATACAAAATTACAGTTAGATAGCAAGAATAAGTTCTAGTGTTATGTAGCTCTGTAGGGCGACTATAATTAACAACCATTTATTGTATATTTTCAGATATAGAAGAGAGAATTTTGAATGCTCCCAGCACAAAGAAAAGATAAAGATTTGAGGTGATGGATATATTAATTACCCTGATTTGATCATTGCACATTACATACACACATCAAAATATCACACTGGACCCCTAAATATGTACAATTATTATGAGTCAATTAAAAATAACAATAATAAAACCTATTTAAAAAGATGACCTCTCCAGAGATAAATCTTTGATTGTAACAGGTATTTAGTGGTATCTCTAAAGGTCTACTCAAAACAGAACAAAGCCCATGGGAGTGCCAGCCTTACGACAAAGACACAGATGTGAAAGGCTCGCAGCAGCAGCCTTACACCCCCAAAGATCACTTCTACATAACTCAGATGAGGCTCGGATCATGGCATCATGTTGTTACCGGACTCAGGTCCGGCTGCCCACCCTCTTGAGAAAGAAAGAAAAAACTCAGAAGTAAGTCAAACGGTTGGTGTTAGAAAAGCAGGTGTATTGAGCTGAAGGAGATGATGGGCTGTCCCATCTCAAAGATTTACATTTACTGAGGGGTTTTTAAAAGAAGGGCTGAGGGAATGGAATGTGGGAGGTGAAAAGCAGGAGAGCAGAAGACGTGAGCTACGAGGGGTCCGTGTCTATGGGTCAGGTACAAGGTCGTGCCAAGGCCTCACCTGGTTTCTGTTCTCATCTTCGCTGTTACCTCAGAACCCTGCAAGATTTTGATTTGCACCAGTGTAATGGCTGGTACCCAAGGTCAGCTTCCGTCACTTGGCCTTGATCATTTCTCAAAACTCTACAAGTCTCAAAGAAGGAACTGTTAGCTTTGCAAAGTACTGATTAGCTTCTCGGCCTTGTTTTCCTACTTAGAGAGCGAGATAAGAAAGTCAGGGGATGGGAAGAAAGAATGGAGAGAAAAAACTGTCCTTTTTAAAATCCTCCCCTCCTCTGCAGCCCAGGCAGCTTTAGGTCCCAACATGGCTTCAGTCCTGCTCACTCCAACAATGTTCGTAATGAAGCTGCCTCAGGCAAGTGAGATATCAAGACTCCCACTCAGGAAAAGTGTTTTTTCATACTGGAGCGTCTGGTGTGTGTGAGACGGGAATGGATTTTAAGAGTTGAGGTAAATACCATGATCTATGGCATGTATATTGTGGAACATGCCAATCTTATCACCACACTAGATTTATCTAAGTCAGTGAAAGTCTTCAACAAACCAAACAACAATCAGAATGTTGAACAGCATCTTTGATGGGAGTTCAGATTAATTTCTCCTTCTTTCCTGTTCTGTTCATTTGTCACGTATTTGTGGAACATCTACTATATGAGTTCCAGGCATCTTTTCAGTCACTACGGCTACAGAAGTAAGCGAGACAGACAAGGTCCCTTCACTCAAGGAAGTTATGCACTTACAAACAGTAAACAAGCAAATGAACAAGGTCACTTCAGGTTGTGATCAGTCCTATCAAGGACATAATCAGGGAGATGTGACCAAGAGTGGCTACAGGGAAGGGGTGGGAGAGCCACTGGTCACCAGGGCGCCAGGGAAGGGTGCTCTGAGGATGGGAGTCTTGAGCTGAGACCTATGGCAAAGATGAGCAAGCCATAGAAGGAGCTATAGAGAGGTCATTCCAGGCAGAGGAGATTGCAAATGCAAAGGTGTGGATTTAGAAAGAGCTTGGCGTGTCCAAGGAGCAGAAAGAAAGCTGACAACTACAGCCAGAACGCAACGAGCCAGCAGCAGCTAGTAGAGGTGGGCAGGTCCATGAAGGCTGTGGGAAGGATTCTGGGGGAAGTTATGGGAAGCCACAGGCAGATGATAAGCGGGGTGATGATCTGAATTGCACATTACAACAAATACTGCAACAAGGCTGCAGCTGCAGGGTGGAGAATGGATTGTGTGAGTCTCCTCTTTCACCCTTCTTTCTTTTGGAAATATCACAGGAAGGAGGAGCAGAGAGCTCAGTCCCGCCTTCCCTCTACTCAGCAGGACTCAAGACTTTCATAGTATAGATGAACTTCTATTTCTATCTTTAGGCCACTGTTACATTGGACCTCTTTTACACTTTGACCTAAGCATCCTTGGCACTCCCAGTCCCCTACCTAGTAGGTGCTCAATAAACACTAAGAGGACAGGAGGATGCAGCACCCAGAGCTGTCTTGTTGTTTTCAGACCTCATCAGTCATCAGGCCTCAGAAGGAATTTGTAATGTGAATTTCATCATGTAGAATAGCTCATGCCTTGCCAAGTGGCACCCAGCCCAGGAGTGTGAAGGAGTAGAGAGGAGATTTGAGCCAGACTCTGCCTCTGATTACCTCACCTGCAGATGCACAGCCTTGAGAGTACTTACTCGCTGGCTTCAGGGAAGCAATGATTTTATCACTTTGCAGCAGCAAGAGGAGAGAAGAGAGTATCAGGGTACACAGGGAAGAAAGCCGCACCTGAGATTCAGGTGAGGACTTCAACTGGTTCCCTGTCATACCCTCTCTCAGAAACCCCAGTGCTCTTTCTTTGTGGCATTTACTTCATTTATGAACAATTGTTTCCTGCAAGTGTTTACTCAACATATCTTCCTTACTAGACCATTAGCTCCACCCAAATCACGAACCAAGTCTGCCTTTTTCACCCTGGTACCTGGCACACAGAAGATGCGCAATAAAGTGCTGGTTGAAAAATAAATGAATGAATCAGCCTTTTCATGCAAAGAGGACAGAGATTAACAAATAGAATCCTCCAAGCTTCACGTGGGAAAACTACTTTGCAAATTTCAAAGGAAATTAGCATATTGATAGGTGAGATTATTCCCTTTGTGCGTGAGCCCTGGCAGAAGTCCTGATCCTTTTAGCTTGATTCTCATCCTGAGGGGTAAGCTCTCTCTGTTACCAGGAGCTCCAGGAAATGCAAATGAATTTCAAAATTCAATTAAGAAAATAAAAATGAGCAGTAAGGCAGCTGGGGTCAAGGAAACAGGACATACAAAGGCTGTTCCCAAGGTCAGAGAGAAGTGACTGAAACTATCCCGGTGTAGGACTGCAGGCATCTGGCGCAGGGAGCCTGGACGCCCGGGGCTGGGCTGGAGGGGTTCGCCCGGCGGGGAGCTGGCGCGGGGAAGGGGCGCCCTCTGCCGGGGGTGAAGGAAAATGCGTCCCCAGGCGCGGCGCGTCTGTCCTGCAGTCGGTTCCGCTTCTTCCGGGGTGAAAAGTGGAGGGTCAGAAAAACCAACTCAAACGTCCGCCGAGGTGGTGTTCCTCAAAGGCAGTTTCCGAGCCGCTCCCTTTCAGCCCCGAACCTCCCACTGGCACGAGGGAAAGGACTGTGGTTAATTGCAGATGCCGTTCACCCTGGTCCCTGGAAGCTGGGAGCGCCCCCAATTCGCCATCCGTAAAGTTCTAAGAAAGGCGAGATTGTTTGAGACGATTCGCAGCAATGACAGGTCCTAACGGCCCCTCCGGACACGTTCTGATCATGTCACCTTCCCAGTCCCAGCTTCTGGAGCGCAGGAGCTGGATCTCCACGTAGGAAAAGAGGCTGGCACTGGTCTTGGGGGGCACCCTGCGCGACCCAGGACACCTCGTAGGCAGCAGTCGGACCCACTAGCCTCCCCGGGCCCCCGAGGCTGGGCTCTGTGCCCCACCCTGCGCCAGCCCCTCACGCTAGCTGCTCCTTTGAAAGATCCGGAGGCCGATTAGATGGTCAGGTGACCCCCAGCCTAGCAGCTCCTGATTCTGTTGTCCTTTTCTAGACCCAGACTGTGCCAGCGGAGGGAGTGGAAGAACAGAGGGTGGTTTGGAACGCGAACCAGAAGAAAACAATGAGTGGGACCGTCTAACCAGCCTGGCTTGCTAAGGACCCGGGTCTCCCTTTACTGAATCGGGAGTGACACCTAGTGGTGCGCCCGCTGCACGGCCGCGGCGACGCTGGTCCTCACTGGAGTCGTCGGAAGGCTCTGCTAGAACACGTGGGAGTACCGCTGGCATTTCCGGGGACCTACCGGGAAACACCTGCGTCACCTACCAACATCCCTTTTCGTGTAAGGTATGCAACTCTAAGGAAAATGCTCTTCTTGTCCGGAGAGCTGGGTTGGGCACATCACCCACTCTCAGGCAGCAAAAATGTATTGAGCCACAGGGCGCTGTTCTAGGTGCTGGGGACACAAAGATGACCAAGGCTTCGTTCCTGCTCTGGAGAAACTCACAGCCCAACTGGGGGGAAGTAGAAAATAGTATGCTACATTAGGCACGCGTTAAGAGTGTGTGTTGGATGCTGTGGGGTACAGGCGGTGGACCTAACTCTGGCTAGAGACATGGAGGAAGGCAGTCGCTCTTGAGTGGTGGTTTGAAGATCAGATGGTGGGGTAGGCAGAATTCTAAGATGAACTACAAGATTTTTCAGTCCCCAGATGGTGTACACACACCTTTGCCCAAGTAGTTATTCAATCAAACAACTCGTTTAGGTGATGCTGTGAAGAAAATTTGCAGATGTAACTAAGGTTCCCATATCAGTTGACCTTAAACACTGGAGATTATTCTGGGTAGAACTGACCTAGCCAAGTAAACCTTTAAAAGGATTAGGCTTTCTTGGATAAAGAGACTTGAAGAGTGGGAGGAAAAAAAAAAAAAAAAAACCACTATGGGCAAAATTTTCCTTTGCTGGCCTTAGAGCTGAAGGGGACACATGGCCAGGAATGTCAGCAGCCTCTGGAAGTTGGGAGATTCAGTCCTGCAACCGCAAGAAAACTGAATTTTGCCAACAACCACTAAGCCGGGAAGAGAACCCGCACTCTGTAGAACAGAGCCCCAGCTAACACCTTGACATTAGCTTTGCGGGACCCTAAATAGAGGACCAGTCAGGCTGTGCACAGACTTCTGACCCCAGAACTACGAGCTCATAAACAGGTGTTGTTTTAAGTTTGCTAACTTTGTGATTTGTTATAAAGTCATAGAAAATGGATACAGATGGTCATTTGAAAGAAGGGAGCCACATTACAAAGGCTCAGAGGCATAAAGTGAGGTGCATTCAGGGAACTAAAGTCGTTCAGTATAGCAGAAGCATGGAGAGCGAAGGAGATGGCCAAATGTAATACTGAGAACCTAACTGTGGATCAGAGAGACTGAACCCTTGGGCTAATTAACTTAGCTCTCTGCACCTCAGTTTTCTCACAGGTGAAATGGGGTAATCATAGTAGTTAAAACATAGAATTGTGTTGGTGAGGCATATGCATATGGAAGGTTCATCACAGTCTTGGAACATAATAAGTGTTCAAAAATGTTGGGTAGTAATAGTTGTAGTAATTAATCACATGGAGATTGGACTGGAATAAGGAGAGGCTAAGTAACGTGATTTTTTAGCATGGTCTGGGGACTACCTGCACTGGAATCACCTGGGGAACTTCTTTAAAATGCAGATGGCTGGACCCTACCTTGGGCTTGCTGAATCAGACTCTCTGGGGGAGGAGACTGCACTTCCAAGAAGCTTCCAAAGTAATCTTTTGGAGGGCCAAGAGATAAGAGCAAGAGATAAGAAGACTTGTAATTAGGCCACTGTTGTAGTCCAGGCAAGGGTGGTTTATGGAATCTACCAGGGCATTGGCCGCGAGAAAGGGGAGGAGCTGTGGCAGATGTTGAGGCAGGTAGAATCTACAGGACTGAACAGCTAATCAGACATAGACGGTGAAAAGGAAGGAGGGCAGAGGATGAGCTGGGATCATTGTGAAGAGGGGGATGGGGATGGATAGGGTGACTCTAACTGGATCATGAGAGTCCAGGCATCTGTGGGGCATCCAGGTAGAAAGCCATGTACACAGTTGGAAAGACTAAAATTTAGGAGACGCATTGGGGCTGGAAATATAATTTTGAATGTTTGTGAGTACAAGAAGTCATGGGGTGATGCCTGTAGAACCAGATGATCAAGAACAGAACTTAAAATGTGCCAGAACGGGGGACACGGGCTCTGGGAGACTGGGGAGGAGCCATCAGAAAGGTTGACTGGGTACTGGGTGAAGAGGGGTCCGCAGAGAGGTGGCTGTCACCAGGGTCCCCAGCCTGGGAGCAATCCAGATGGAGAAAGCCTAAGCACATCCCTGAGCCCTAGCTGGCCGTGGATCAACGGCGGGATCGGCAGGGCTCATTTCAGTGGGATGAGGCAGCCAGACTGCAGCCTGGGAATGAACGGGAGGCAAGCAAGTAGGGCTCGCAGAAATGTGGCTGTGAAGAAAGGAGAGAAATCAGGCAGGACCTAGAGGTGATCACAGCCCTTCCCCTCGCATTTCAATGGTGCAGACATAACCCTATGACCGCCAAGTGCGGCTGGAGCTGGGCAGCCATGTGCCTGCCCACCCTGGGCGTGGGGGAGGGGGACAGGGTGAGGTTCTCACAGAAAGACGGGGCACCTAGATGCGGGAGGCAGAGGGTACAGATATGTTTATAACTGTGGGGCAGGACCCACGAGGCAAGTGAGAGGGACAGGGGTGGAGCTGAGGGGTTTTCTCTGTGGGGAACAAGTCGTGGACAGGATGAGGGCCAACAGGCCAAAGCCTGCTGAGCTGTGTTGAGGGCTCAGCTGGGATTAGAGAACAAGGATGCTGTGGGAGCCACTGTGCCACTTTGGGGAAAGCTCTTCAATTCTGCTGTGCCTCGGTTAGCTCATCTGTACTGTGGGAGTGATAGTCACGCCTACCTGAGAAGGTCGTGTTGAGGATTCCCTGAGCTGGTGCCCACAGTGGCTGGCACATAGTAGGCACTAATCAACGGCAGCAATCATGAGGATTATTGCTATTATTACTTCATAAGTCAGCTCATGGCACATTCCGTTCAGAACCCTTGGCTTGCTTCCTGTCTCATGTGGAGTGAGCACTGAAGTCCTGAGTCATGACCCATGAGGTCATGCACAGTCCATCCTGACCCTTACCCCTCTCTCCCTGGGCTCCCTCTGTCCCAGCCACACTAGTTCGGTTTCAGTGCCATGCACCAAACACCTGCTAGCAGCTTCCTGCACCTGCAACACTCCTACCCTAGTCATCCCTGTGGTTCATTCTCTCCCCTTCTTTAGGACTTTGCTCACATGTCACCTTCTCAGTGAGACCTTCCTTGATCTCCCCAGTTTCAACTTGAACTGCCCTAGCCCCGTCCCCCAGGGTGCCCTGCCCTCTTCCCTGCTTTCTTTTGCTCCTTAGCACTTTCTGCCATGGACAAGCTCTGGGTTTTATTTATTTGTCTGTCTGTTGCCAGTGTCTCCTCAGTAGAATGCTGGTCTGCTGCTCATGCACTGTCCCCAGAGCCCACAACAGTACATAGAGTTGGCACTCTGCAAATTTCTGCCATGCACTTAGGTTTTGGCTCAAATGTCACCTCTTCAGAGAGCCCCCTGCCGTTCTATCTAAAGTAGCCCCCTCCCCATCACTCTCTACCCTCTCACTCTGCTCTGCTTTTCTTCATAGAACCTATCCATATCTGGTATTACATATGAGGGTACTTCAAAAAGTTCATGGAATTTTTTTGGGGGGGTGAGGGGGTTCAGACCGGGATCTGAACCCTTGACATTGGTGTTATCAGCACCACGTTCTACTGACTATGCTAACCAGCCAGCCCTGTATTATCTTTTAATTCAATTTTTCTGCAAACTGTTTGAACTACCTTCGTATTTGTCTATTCACTTATTGTTTGTCTCCCCAGCTAGACGTCAGCAAGGACTTAGTCTGGCTCACTGGTATATCCTAAAGTGCCTACAGTGGCACCAGGTACAAAGCAGGCATGTGACCCATATCTGCTGCATGACCGCACTTTTATTGTTATTTACTATTGTTATCAACAGTGGTGTGAAGACAGCAGAAGACGCAGAGTTGTCCTGCAGGGAGTGGAGGGGGGCAGCAAAGACTATCCCAAATGGACTGCCCAGTGGAAGCTACAAGAGAGAACAAGAATGCCCCCTCTCCTTCCCAGCCTGGACCAGTCCCCAGCACTCCTGGCACCGAAAGCAGGACTATACCACAGTCAGCAGCCAGGATGCTTTTGTGCTCTGTAAATGCTTATGAGGGGACTGCATAGGAACTTCCTGGAACTTTAGAAGGAGCATCATTAATACCAACATCTGAGCAGCCTGTTCTTAGATGGTTAGAAGCTGCACTTCATTTTTAAAGTGGAATTCAGAAGTTAAGGCAAGCTCTGGGGTTACCTGCTCAAGAGAGAGAGGGAAGAAGCAGAGCACAGAGACTGAATTGCACCACCTGCTGCAAATCCCAGCCTCACCACCTACTTGGAAAATGGCTCTGTGCTTCAGTTTCCTCACCTGCAAAATGAGGATAACAATAACACCAGACTCATAAAGTCGTTGTGAGAACACACGCACATGCACACACACCAGTGCCTGGCAGGTGTCCGGAACGGTGAAAGGTCTGAGATTTTACCCTCTTTGCAAGCTCGTAAGTTAGGCTGCCACCCTTTCATAGGGGCTGGCAGATGACACAAGAGTCCTGCTCAGAGACGAAGGACTTTATTACTCACGGTGACAGCAGTAGCCAGGGTATCAGTATTTGTGCCAGTCCCCTGAGCTCAAATCCCACGTAGTGATACAAAGACCTCATCTGCACAAACAATGGATGGCAGTACAGGAGAGGAACCCTCAGCTGGGGGACCAGAATCTTTTATAATGGGCAGTAAGCACACCAGCTGTTTACTCCAGAAGGAGACACCGTCTTTATCTTCTGAGGCTGTTCACTAACAAACACCATGGAAATGATAATCCAGAACTAGGGCACTTTGTACCCCTGCTCACAAGCCGTGCAGAAATACAAGAGATCCATGGAGAATTGTCTCCCAAGAGCATGTGGTAAGAATTATTATTATTATCATTATTATTATTATTATTATTATTATTATTATTATTATTATTATTACCACTACTACTATGAAAAAATAAACCCATACTACCTAACTTTATTTCTTTCGGCAACTCTGAAATTGATAGAAATGAGAGCAAACCAGGACACCGGCTAAAGAAAAGTTACAAAGACTATGGGGTTTTCAAGATGGCGGCGGCTGCGGCGGCTGGGGCGGAGTAGCTGAGGTGGAAAAGGTGGCCACTGGGCCTCAGGCAGCCGGGAAACTTGTGGACCTTCCTCTGGCCATCTCTTAAGGGAGGACTGCTGCTGCTGGCCGGTCGTGGGGGCTCAACGCCACTTTGCCCCCGGCAGGAGAGGCTGCCTCATTTACAGGCAACAGCTTTGAAGTGTGGAGCAGGAAAAGAACTGATTCTTAGCTGCAAAAGTGAGTCTCGAAACAGGGAACACGGCGCCAGGGCTGCTGTGGATGCAGCCAGGATCCCGGAGGCTGGGGCCGCACTGAAGGCGGCCAGCTGCCCTATTCAGGATCCGAGGTTTCAGGCCGGCATTAAAGAAGATTCCTGGGAGCGCCCGAGCGGCCGGCGCCGCGACTGAACAGCCCGAGGCGGCAGCGCTGAGAACACGGAAGGCAACAAACCAGAGACAGAGCGAGCGCCCGACCTGGCACAGCACTGTGAGTGATCCCTGGCCCACGCGGCTCCCGCCTGCACCACTAGGCCACTCACTGCCCCGGTGCTGCCTCCATTTTCCCAGGTGCGGGCAGCTCCGCCCTGCTCGGCCATCACTGAGCCCATTTGCTTGGCCTGGCGCGGGGCTTTCCGGACCCTGCGGGCCGACCTCCTCTCCCACTCCCTCCGCGGTTCTCTGGCGGGGCTGGGGGTGTGGGGCGTCCCGACCAGTGTTGGGAGGGCTAGAAAGTACGGGCGGGCCGCCTGTCACTCCACCACACCCTGGACTCCGGCCCCGGTAAACTTCCTGTTACTGGGAGGCAGATAACATCTCTGCGACCACCAGTTTGGAAAAAAGCCTAACGAATTTCTGGTTGGGAATAGTGTGGTAGGAGAGTTCCCAGGTCCGCTTGAACCTGCCGGAGAGCAGGCTGCAGGCAGGCACTAGACTCGGTTTATACCGGGGGGATACAAAGGTGAACAAGACCCGAGAAAGATCTACACAGTGCTACAAAGGCACCCAGAGAGACCGGTTGTCTGTGCCTAGCAGAAACCTGATAGACTTCCTGGGCGAGGCGGTGCTGAGCAGGGTCTTGAAGGCCCAGCTGATAGACGAGGGGTGCAGAAGACACGCCCCAGCCCAGCACAGTGTGCACAGAGGGGGGAGACGTGCGGCCAGGGGGGCGGAGACTCGACAGAAACCACACACCCGGTGGGGTCGCCACTGCACGATCTAACAGCCTGGGCCAGAGCACACGGAACGGGGAGAAGTCCTGTACAGAAAGTGAAAGCTCAACAGAGATCACACACCCTGTGGTACGTGATCCACCAGCCCAGCAGAGTACAAGCTGACCAGAAAGGTGGATCCCCGGAGAAGCCCAAGACCCGAGGCAACCACACACACAAGACACTAGAGGCCAACTGAGCAGTCAAGGCGGGAGCCATACCAAATTAGCAACCACAGCAACATACTAGTTAGTCATTAGTCTCAAACCGGTGGACTGTGAAACCCCCTGCAACAATGAATAAACACCAAAAAAAAGACACCAGAAATACAAAAAATCAAGAAAGTACACCACCAAAAGTTAATAAATCTCATACTCTAGATCCTATAGAACAAGAAGCCCTTGAAATAACTGACAAGGAATTTCGAGTGATAATTCTAAGGAAACTGAATGAGATACAAGAAAACTCAGCTAGACATCATGATGAAATGAGGAAAAGTATACAGGATCTGAAAGAGGAAATATACAAGGAAATCAATGTCCTGAAAAAAAATGTAGCAGAACTTGCTGAACTGAAGAAATTATTCAGCGAAATAAAAAACACAACGGAGAGTTTAACCAGCAGGCTTGTCGAAGTTGAAGAGAGAACCTCTGAACTTGAAGATGGGCTGTTTGAAATAACACAAGCAGACAAAAAGAAAGAAAAAAGAATCAAGGACATGGAAGAAAATCTGAGAGAGATATCAGACAACCTCAAGCGCTCAAATATCCGAGTCATGGGTATTCCAGAAGGGGAGGAAAATGGAGATTCCATTGAAAACATATTCAACAAAATAGTGGCAGAAAACTTCCCAGGTATAGGAAAAATCACAAATCTTCAGATCCAGGAAGCTCAACGATCTCCAAACGTATTCAACCCAAAAAGGCCTTCTCCAAGACATGTCATAGTCAAATTGGCAAAACTCAGAGACAAAGAGAGAATCTTAAAAGCTGCAAGAGAGAAGCGTCAAATCACCTATAAGGGAGCCCCAATCAGGTTAACATCAGACTTCTCATCACAAACCCTAAAAGCTAGAAAGGAATGGGATGATATTTTCAAAATACTAAAAGACAAAGATTGCCAGCCAAGAATACTCTACCCTGCAAGGCTATCCTTCCGAAATGAGGGGCAAATAGTATATTTCTCAGACAAACAAAAACTGCGGGAGTTCACTACCACAAGACCACCCTTACAAGAAATCCTCAAGGGAGTACTGGGTTTGGTTCCCGAAAAATAACTACCACTGCCATAAAAACCTAAGAAAAATCTAAACCCGCTAGTACAATAAAAATGGCATTCATGAAGAGAAAACAAGCTAACAAAAACACTATCTACAACCTAAGGAACCAACAAACAAAGAAACCAAACAGTAAATCAGAAAGCAAGGAACAAAAGACACCTAAAACAACCAAACAACCAATAAAATGCTAGGAATAAATCAACACCTTTCAATAACAACTCTTAATGTTAAAGGCTTAAATTCCCCAATTAAAAGACACAGACTGGCTGACTGGATCAAAAAGCAGGACCCAACTATATGCTGCCTACAAGAGACCCACCTCACCCATAAAGATTCACACAGACTAAGAGTGAAAGGATGGAAAAAGATTTACCATGCAAACAGAAAAGAAAAACGAGCAGGAGTGGCTATTCTTATATCTGACAAAATAGACTTTAAACTAAAAACCATAAAAAGAGACAATGAGGGACACTACTTAATGATAAAAGGACTGATCCATCAAGAAGACATAACAATCATAAATATGTACGCACCCAATGTTGGAGCAGCCAGATTTATAAAACAAACTCTATTAGACCTAAAGAAGGAAATAGACACCAATACCATAATAGCAGGGGACCTGAACACTCCACTGTCAATATTAGACAGATCATCTAGGCAAAAAATCAGTAGAGAAACACAAGATCTAAACAAGACTCTAGACCAATTGGAATTGGCAGATATCTACAGAACATTCCACCCAACAACCTCAGAATATTCATTCTTCTCATCAGCACATGGATCATTCTCCAGGATAGATCACATATTAGGTCACAAATCAAGTCTCAATAAATTCAAAAAAATTGGAATTATCCCATGTATCTTCTCAGACCACAATGGATTAAAACTAGAAATTAATAACAAACAAAACTCTGGAAACTATACAAACACATGGAAATTAAACAGCATTCTACTTAATGACATATGGGTCCAAGAAGAAATTAAGCAGGAAATCAAAAAGTTTATTGAAACTAATGAAAACAATGATACATCATACCAAAACCTGTGGGATACTGCAAAAGCAGTATTGAGGGGAAAATTTATTGCATTAAATGCTCACTTCAGAAGAATGGAAAGATGGCAAGTGAACAACCTAACACTTCACCTTAAAGAACTAGAAAAACAAGAACAATCCAATCCTAAAGTTAGCAGACGGAAAGAAATCATTAAGATCAGAGCAGAACTGAATGAAATTGAAAACCAAAAAACAATTCAAAAGATCAACGAATCAAAAAGTTGGTTTTTTGAAAAGATAAATAAAATTGACAAACCATTAGCATGGCTAACAAAAAAAAGAAGAGAGAAGACTCAAATAACAAAAATTAGAAATGAAAAAGGCGATATTACAACTGATTCATCTGAAATACAAGGAATCATTCGAGACTACTATAAACAACTATACGCCAACAAATTTGAAAATCTGGAGGAAATGGATAAATTTCTGGACACACACAAGCTCCCAAAACTGAACCGTGAAGACGTAGAAAATTTGAACAGACCAATAACAATAAAGGAGATTGAAGCTGTTATCAGAAGGCTCCCAACAAAGAAAAGCCCAGGACCAGATGGATTCACAGCAGAATTTTACCAAACATTCAAAGAGGAATTGACACCGATTCTTTACAAACTATTCCAAAAGATTGAAACGGACGCAAATCTCCCAAACTCATTCTATGAAGCAAACATCATCCTGATACCAAAACCAGGTAAAGATATAACCAAAAAAGAAAACTACAGGCCGATATCCTTGATGAATATAGATGCAAAAATCCTCACTAAAATACTAGCAAACAGAATACAGCAACACATACGAAAAATTATTCATCATGATCAAGTGGGATTCATCCCAGGGATGCAAGGTTGGTTCAACATACGCAAATCAATAAATGTGATACACCATATTAATAAACTCAAACACCAGGACCATATGATCATCTCTATAGATGCTGAAAAAGCATTTGATAAAGTTCAGCACTCATTCATGACAAAGACCCTCTATAAGTTAGGTATAGAGGGAAAGTATCTCAACATAATTAAAGCCATATATGACAAACCCACTGCCAATATCATCCTGAATGGGGAAAAGCTGAAAGCTTTTCCTTTAAGAACAGGCACTAGACAAGGATGCCCACTCTCACCACTCCTATTCAACATAGTGTTGGAAGTACTAGCCAGAGCAATCAGAGAAGAGAAGGAAATAAAGGGCATCCAGATTGGAAAAGATGAAGTCAAACTGTCCCTGTTTGCAGATGACATGATCCTATATATCGAACAGCCTAAAACCTCTACAAAAAAACTGTTGGAATTGATAAATGATTTCAGCACAGTAGCAGGATACAAAATCAACACACAAAAATCAGTAGCATTTCTTTTCTCCAATAGTGAACATGCAGAAGGAGAAATCAAGAAAGCCTGCCCATTTACAATAGCCACCAAAAAAATAAAATACTTAGGAATTGAGTTAACCAAGGAGGTGAAAAATCTCTATAATGAGAACTACAAACCACTGCTGAGAGAAATTAGAGAGGATACAAGAAGATGGAAAGATATTCCATGCTCTTGGATTGGAAGAATCAACATAGTGAAAATGTCCATACTACCCAAAGTGATATACAAATTCAATGCAATCCCCATCAAAATTCCAAAGACATTTTTATCAGAAATGGAAAAAACTATTCAGACATTTATATGGAACAATAAAAGACCACGAATAGCCAAAGCAATGCTCAGCAAAAAAAATAAAGCTGGAGGCATAACACTACCTGACTTTAAGCTATACTACAAAGCTATAATAACCAAAACAGTATGGTACTGGCATAAAAACAGACACACTGACCAATGGAATAGAATAGAGAATCCAGAAATCAACCCACACACTTACTGCCATCTGATCTTTGACAAAGGCACCAAGCCTATTCACTGGGGAAGGGACTGCCTCTTCAGCAAGTGGTGTTGGGATAACTGGATATCGATATGCAGGAGAATGAAACTAGATCCATACCTCTCACCGTATACTAAAATCAACTCAAAATGGATTAAGGATTTAAATATACACCCTGAGACAATAAAACTTCTTAAAGAAAACATAGGGGAAACACTTCAGGAAATAGGACTGGGCACAGACTTCATGAATACGACCCCAAAAGCACGGGCAACCAAAGGAAAAATAAACAAATGGGATTATATCAAACTAAAAAGCTTCTGCACAGCAAAAGAAACAATTAAAAGAGTTAAAAGACAACCAACAGAGTGGGAGAAAATATTTGCAAAATATACATCTGACAAAGGATTAATATCCAGAATATATAAGGAACTCAAACAACTTTACAAGAAGAAAACAAGCAACCCAATTAAAAAATGGGCAAAAGAGCTAAGTAGGCATTTCTCTAAGGAAGATATCCAAATGGCCAACAGACATATGAAAAAATGCTCAACATCACTCAGCATCCGGGAAATGCAAATCAAAACCACATTGAGATACCATCTAACCCCAGTTAGGATGGCTAAAATCCAAAAGACTATGAACGATAAATGCTGGCGAGGCTGCGGAGAAAAAGGAACTCTCATACATTGTTGGTGGGACTGCAAAATGGTGCAGCCTCTATGGAAAATGGTATGGAGGTTCCTTAAACAATTGCAAATAGATCTACCATACGACCCAGCCATCCCACTGTTGGGAATATACCCAGAGGAATGGAAATCATCAAGTCGAAGGTATACCTGTTCCCCAATGTTCATCGCAGCACTCTTTACAATAGCCAAGAGTTGGAACCAGCCCAAATGCCCATCATCAGATGAGTGGATACGGAAAATGTGGTACATCTACACAATGGAATACTACTCAGCTATAAAAACGAATGAAATACTGCCATTTGCAACAACATGGATGGACCTTGAGAGAATTATATTAAGTGAAACAAGTCAGGCACAGAAAGAGAAATACCACATGTTCTCACTTATTGGAGGGAGCTAAACATTAATATATAAATTCACACACACACATACACACACACACACACAAATCGGGGGGGGGAGGGAAGAAGATATAACAACCACAATTATTTGAAGTTGATACAACAAGCAAACAGAAAGGACATTGTTGGGGGGGAGGGGGGGAGGGAGAAGGGAGGGAGGTTTTGGTGATGGGGAGCATTAATCAGCTACAATGTATATCGACAAAATAAAATTAAAAAAAAAAAAAAAGAAAAGTTACAAAGACTAATGAAAAGTCAGGGAAGTTGGAGTTAATGTTCAGTGACTAGACTACCAAATGCATTTCACAAATGGGTTTCCAGAAAAACTGCTGTCAGCAATTGATTATGATATTGGGCAAATGAGTTTGCAATTTTGTGATGAATCATCTATCACTCCCTATCTTAGAAACTCAGGCACTCAATCTTTTTTGAGGCAGCACGTATATTCTATTGCCAGGAAGGAAGGCAGTTGTCAAATTCCTCATTTTTCTCTTTGAAAAATTAACATTTAACTCAAATGTAAGATCTAGAGAAACACATAAGACCTTATTTACAAAGCACAACTCAAGACTTACACTAATTAATAAACTGATGACAAATTCATTGAAATTCAGAGAAGAACCAAAAGGGAGAAAAATTGGCCAGTGTTAACTCTGAGTTCTATAAAATGTTTAAGTCTATCCAAATAGGCAGCTACCCCTCTGCCATAATTATAACTGAATCATTCACATTATTATTTCATTTGCAATCCTTTAGCCGTACATCAAAAGATATTCAAAGAGAATATTTCTTTAAACTTCCTGGTTTCTAACCGTTGTATCATACTAGCGTATTAGAGATGTTTGAACACCAGCTCAGCTACCTGAAATATGATTTTTTTTTTTTTTTTGGAACTGTGAGAGAAACCATCTGTTTGAAACCTGGCTTTGCCATTCATTAGCTGTGACCTCCAGCAAGTTGCTTAAGCCTTTTGAGCTGATTTTTCCTGTCCAAATGGGGATAATAGGAAAGCATGAGGCGGTGGTCAAGACGCATGGTGACTGTGGGAATCAGTCACACGCCTTCTTTCTAGACTCTTAACCAAACCAGACCAGGAACCGATGGGGATGGAAATATAGTAACTGATTTGTTATCAGTGCAGCTGGATTGGTGAATAAGATAGGAAGTACTCAGGCTGAAATGGGGCTTCCTGTATCCACCCTCTGCATCTGCCCAGCCACTGCCCCAGCCCACCAGCCAGTCCTGGGACCTGGCTTTGGGGAGAATTGGATCCGCAGAGCAGCACCAGACAGCCTCCCCCTGTGGGGAGCAGGAAAGAGAGCAGCAAGGCAGAGGGTGAGGCGGGTCTCCTGGGTCCCTGGAATTACGAGTGGAGAGAGGCCTCAGCTTCAGGCAGGCAGCATGAGTCCCTCCATGAGACCAGAGTTTTGCATGGTGAGGGAGGATGAGGAGGGGGCTGTGTGTGTGTGCTTGGCCCCACCAGAGAGGTCTCACCACCCAGACAAGGGCTTCCACTCACTGGAGGGTGGCTATTGGGACAGATGCTCCTTCTGACTCATAAAGTTTCTATTTCCTGAGCAATTGAGAGAGCCGCCTTCCTGCCCTCCACATGTCATCTAGCACCCACATAGCCGTTAAGGTATCATTCCAGAGTGGAAACCTGATCAATATCCCATAGGGTAAAGTCTAGCCAGATACACAAGGCCTTTAGTGGCATGGGCCCTGTTTCATTTCCCGTATCACGTTCCCCTTGCCACTCCACCACAGCTCCTGCAGCTCCCCCCACACCACGCTCTTGTGTACTCCCTCCCTGCACTGAAACGCCCGTGCCCCTCAATCCATCCAGTGAGCTCCTGCTCATCTTATAGGAGCTACTTGAAACACCACCTCTACCCTGAGCCACTGACTCTCACCTCCCCTGCTGGTTTGCTCCTTGGCTCCCAGTGATGCCAAACCTCAGTCTTTCCGAGCACACACAGTGAAGCCAGCTGTCTGAATTCAAATCCAGTACCTGTGTGACCTTAGGCAAGTTACTTAAGCTCTTTGGGCTCAGTTTCCTTATCAGCAACATAGGAATAATGATAATACCTCAGGGTGGTTGTAAAGATTATAGAAAAATACAAAAAGTACCTGGCCCATACTAAGCACTCTATAAGTGTTGTCTATTACTATTATTATTTACCAACTTTGTGATTTTTGCCGCAACTCAATACTACTTGGTCTATTGTTAGTATTTTCTTTAAGTGTACTTCACCAGTCTCCTGAGCAGTGTCTGTGGAATTACAGGTTGGAAGGGCTAGCTATATTTATATAATACAGGTGAAAATAAAATACACAATTATTTAAATAACACTTGATCATCTGAGGACCCCCCACCCCCATCATCACTTCCCCCATCACACCTGGAGAAACACTGTTGTGTGCAGTGATTCGATCACACGTCCCCCTGCCTGCAGAGATCACAAGCTGCATGAAGGCAGACACCAAAGCCTGGTTCATTTTGCAGTTTGTGAATAGTTCACAAGTACCCTTGACAAATCCTACACCCTCAATAATTGTTTGTGTGATGAATGAATAATGTAGTTGAATGCATCAACAGTTGTTTAAGAAGCCAGAACATTCTACACGAAGGTCAGAAAATATCAAGTTAAGAACTGCAAAATAAAATAGCAAATTAAAAATTGGAGTGAGCTGCCTTTTCTCTCTCCTCATCTCTACCCCAGGGATAACTGAAATAGCGTCCCATTCCAATTTTTTCTTGAGCCTTTCAATAAACTATCCTCCTGGCTTTTTGACAGCAAGTTGGAAGGGGTTTAGGAGGGAATGAATCTTGCAGTTGTAATGAATCAGAAATTGGGGAGAAACATCAGTTTTCAGCAGCAGCAGAATACCCTCACTCGTCCCTTGGGCTTGAAGAGATTAGAAAAGATTAGAAGCTAATAATTTATGTTGAAATCCAGTGAAGCCCTCCACAAAGTCCTATTGCTTGTCCCTGAGTTTTGACTGACGGGTATGAAAATAGAGACTGATTTAAAAACCTAGGGCTATTTAGCTAGAGCACCATTAATTCCTCCATTAGAAACTAAGAAACGAGAGGGTGGGGAGGTCCCAGACACCACAAAGAAACAGATGTTGCTGGTGGAAGTCCACGCCTTTTTCCAAATGAAACTCTCACCAGCTCTTCAAGTGTGAGTTGGCTTTCTAAGCCTTTTGGACCTCAAATTGGCAAAAATAATTTTTTCCATGCTAGTTAAAATGCCCTCAAGCTACAGTCATTAGATTTGCTGGACAGCGGCATCATTCTGATGTTATCGGCTCTGTCTTCCTGTTTTCATGAATAATGTATAAGAAAGAGCTATTAGAAATGGATTCTTCCAGGGCTGACAGTACTGCCACCAGACGAGTCCCTGAATTCTCAGTCATTTCATCCATAGCTCAAACAGATCTCCCTCCTCTCCTCTGACTGCCTTCTGGCTGCCTGCCATGCATGGAGAACCTTCCAAAGACGTCTTATCCCTGTTTTTCCTTCGATAGTAGGAAACTGGGGGGACAAGAAGAGGTGCCCACTACCTTCCTTCATTTTAATTGTTGCTCCATGTCAGGGGAGTAGTGCTGGAGCTCCTGATGATGCCAAGTTGATGGATTTGGTTTCTGGCCCTATCCCATATGGGCTGGCCAGCCAGACATGCTCTGTATGCAAATCTCTGCTCAGGAAATTCTTCTCCTTGGGCACAGGGGAGGGCTGGAGGGGATGCTCACGACTATCATATCTTTACAAAGAAAACAGATCTTACAACCCCATGTGTTCATTGACTCATTCATTCAACAAAGTTTTTTTTTAATCTGCCAGGCTTCCAGTGACAGAAGCAGGCAGTAATCAAGGATTATAGAAATGAACATAAAATGTTTACAAAGAAGAGCAGAGATTTTGAGAGTCCATAATAGAGGGAAGTAGCCAAGTCAGGGAAGTCAGTAAAAGGATGTGAGGATTGAGCTAAGGCATTGAAAAGCAATGAAGCTAACGTCAGTGGATGGCGTCCAGGCAGCTGTGTGCAAAGTCTCTGCAACAGGAGGGGGCGGGGCCTATGCTAAAAGAACTGGAAGAAGGCCTGGGCCAGGGCACAGTTTGCAAACAGGATTCAGGGCTTCTCTGTCCCCTTTGACACTTGTCCACTTTCTCCTTCCTGACACTGTCCACCCTTGGAGTCGGAGAACTGCTCAGTCTTGGGTCTCCTCTCACTTCCCGGGGTTCCTGCCCTTCTCGGCTCCTCCACTATTGCCCTTTAACTTAGAGATTTCCTCCCTGTCTGTGCCCTGGTGTCAGATACAGTGCCTGCCATCTAGAAGAGCACAAATAATGCAGTGAGCATTTATTGTTGTAAGCCGCAGCTGAAAACATGAAAACCTCCTGACCGCCCAGTTAGAGAGTAGTTACGTGCACAATGGTACACATAGTGGAATGTCATATGGTCATTAAAAGTGATATTTTTTCAGACTAATGGTCTTAGAAATTTCTTGTGATATAACATTAATTTTAAAAGCAGAATACAAAATTATCATGTAGCATGATCTCAGTTTTATGTGGATAGAGGTATATGCAAAGAAAAAGACTAGAAGCAAATTCATCAAAATATTAACCGGCTATCTCTATTGGTGGCATTAGTGGAGGTGTTTATTTCCTTCTTCCCCCAAATGTGTTAACTAATTTAATTAATGAGTAATTGAAGTGAGTTGATTTAATTGAACTAATATTCAATTTCTTATTCCATGCGAGGTATCACTAGTAGTTCAATGATGGACAGAACACAAACATGGTCTCTGTCCTGAAGAATGACTTTTATAATTTTTTTTAAATGTTACTTTAAAAAACAAGATGGAAAAAAGAACAGCCATCCTCACTCCTAAAAAGAAATCCAAAAACTGATCTCTCCTGCCGATGTCAGTAGGGAAAGCTCCATCCAGCATCTTCTGGTGTTGCTGCCGACTAAGGATACCAAGGACTGAACCTTGGTGAATGTCCATTTGTCATTTCTGTCCAAGACAAGATGCTGGGAACAAGGACTCTTTCCTGTTACCTATACAAAACCCCCAGCTTGGATTATTACCCTGGAGTGGAAAGCTCTTTGTACCATTCACTTTATAAAATTCAGTCCTGCCTCCCTGCTTGTTTACAGTCACTTCATTTCCAGCCCTCCTGTGGGTACATTTCCAAGGAGTTTCTTCCCAGGGAAGCAGCCCTCAAGGATTCTAGATGGAAATGCCACCTCCCCACGCGTCTTAAGCTTGGCTCCTCTTCTCGCTGGTTCCTAACAGTACCCAAAGCAGGGGCTTGTGATTAAACCGCCGACAAGGCATCAGCCTGAGCAAGCAAGACAACAGCAGGAGCCCGAGGCCTCCCGTGAGCTAAGAGTCTGATTGTTTTCATGCAAATTGTTTTTAGTAGTAGGGAGATAACAAGCAAATGAAATGTGGGAGATGGAGATTTTTCTAAACAAACCAAAGGTGGGGGCAGGGAGTTCTTTAATAAAATCTCAGCGTTTCTTTAACAGCTAAACTACAAAGTCCCCATGCTTCTTATCAAGTGGAATTGAATTCATCTCTACCGTGGCTCCTCCTCCCCGTCTCAGCCCAGCACGATCGAAGTGTCTTTCTCCTTCTCCAGTGTTCCATCTTAGCCTTGACTGAAGATTTGTTTCAGGATGGCAGTGCTTCCTAATGATGAAAAGTGTATTACCAAAGGATGATTTTAAGTGGCAGACAGAAAGAGCAACATTAATTCTACTAGTTGTCTATTTACATCAGTGCACTTAGGAAAAATGATGTCTAGCACATCAAAACCCATGATTTTATCATAGGCTGTGGCAGCCAAAGTTTTAAAAAGTGAGTTAATATAGAGCCAATAAAGAGAAGAGTATTAAGTAAATCATGATATGCATGGTATGCAAATGTGCTTAAAAAAAACAGTGAAGTGGTTTATACACGTATGATGTTTGGAAAATACGAGTAGGAATTCTGCAACAAATCCAATTCGGCTCCTGGAGAAGGGCCAGAAAAATCAGTTGGTAACTTAGATGTAGACATTTGCATTTAATTCTGGATCATGAGTAAGCCTTTACAATTCTGAATCCTGGAAACTCTTGAAGTCTAAGATCTGAGTTCTCAAGCTGGTAGACTTTGCCTCCAGCAGGGAGAGGTGTTTTGTTTTAAGAATCAGGAAATTTCACATAAAAATGCAGATTTTTTGTTCTCTTTAAAATTGAGAAGATCAGGCAGACTGCGTCTGCATCCCTGCTTGGCAATAATTTGGTGACCCCAGGCCACAGGAGTCGCTGTTCTCTGACACACGTCCCTATTCATGTACTTCTGTGATTGAGGCTGCCCCAGGGACAGAGGGTAGGAAGAGGGTTCCTCTTCTCTAAGGTTTCCTTCCCTCTGCTTCTCAGACTTCTCTTGCTTCTCTCTTCCCTAGCAACCCCCACCCCACAAATGCATACACACTCACACTTATAAACACGTAAATACCTCCAGGAGACAATACAAGAGTAAAACTTCTACCTTCTCCCACTGATTTCCATGGCTATACACGCCTCAGTGGTGGCCCCAATTTGCTCATAATTCTCAGGTTGATTATTTATTGCCTTTTTGCCATTTGATTAGCAGGAGTTTATTTGTAACCACCTAATAACCACTACTTTTGTGCAGAATGTGAGGTAGGGGTGAAGATTCCATTTTTTCCCTACTTGTCACAGCATAAGGAATAGTATAGTGTAGAGAGAACAGACATATGCTTTGGAGCCTGTTGGGAAAAGAGTATAATTTAATCAGGCCCCCTCACCTTGGGTCTGGTTGGGAATGGTGCGGTGCATTCTTTGTAAACAAATTGTGTGGGGGGTGGAGTTAGTGGGCATGCGTGCCAATGTATCTTTTTAGCTTTTTTTGCTCTTCTGGTGTGTTCGAGGGTTGTGTGGAGCAGCGGCCCTGAACCGCTGGCCAGCAGACAGCTCGCATCTGAAAATAGAGCATGTTTACTTTGCTGGCAGCTGCTCAGTTTTTCTTTGAACTTCGCTAGTAGCAGTTGAGTTTTGAGTTTCTCTTTGGATTGCCTAGCTCCTAGACATGTGTGTGCAGAAATAAAGACTACTCTTTCTTCGACCAAGGCTCCAAGGACCTTTTTTCTGGTTACTTAGCTCATAGACCTGTGTGTGAAGGGTTTGTGACCCAATCCGTGAATGGGCTTGAGGGGTCTGTGAGCTCCAGACCCAGCCCTAGCTCGATAGAGCCAATGTCTGAGTTCAAATTCTGGTTCTCTCATTTCCTGGGTATGTGATCTTGGGCAAGTCTTTTAACTTCTCTGCATCTCAGTTTTCTCATCTGTAAAATGGGGATCATAGTATCTATTGCATAGGATTGTTGTAAGCGTTAAATGGGTGAATATATATAAAGCGCTTAGAATAGAGCCTGGCACACAACACAGTAACAGTGTAAAAACGTGGCCTATGATATGAGTAATAGTTCTCCATTCTGTAAACTACCACTGGAACAAACTTTAACTCTGCAAGCAGATATCATTTAATCAGCCATATTCCTTTTATCCAGCAACTATTTACTACTGGCAAATAAGTGCCAGGCACTGCATTGAGCACTGGGAACACAAAAAATAAGAAAATGTCCTTGACCTTCAAGGGGCTTCCTGTCCCTAGTTGATTTGGAATTTGAGGTTAAATTAAGCAAACACCATATGACAATTGTTTAAATAAGGATAAGGTTAAATTAAGAAAAAAAATTGTATGACACGTGTTTAAATAAAGAAGAGTATTATGGAGAACAAAGAATTAGAATTATTTTAGGTTCAGTCTACAAAAATCAGCCTCCCGGAGAGTCAGAGACAAACTGAGATTTTGAAAGATTCCCTTAGTAAGAAGCGAAGTCCTGAACTTCGGACCAGAAGAGTGAAAGCCAGAGGAAGCTGGTGGAGGCTTTCAGGAGAAGATGATCAGGGGTATGTGAGTTATATACACACATACACACGCACATGCACACAAATCATGTTTGAGGGAACACAGGCTGGGAATCAGGACTGGGAGAACCAACTCAGCATTCCCAACAGGTGAAATCTATTCAGTTTTGTCTTTGTTGTAATTTTCAGTCACTTGAATTCACTCTACCTAAGTTTTCCTATTACAGTGGAGGCGTGTTATACTTTTGTAATTTACTTCTAAGTACTTTAGCAAAATAAGGGCAATGCAATGCATCTGCCAGACGGTCAGTTAACATATTATCAGAATGCACATCAGAGATCAGCTAGCATTATAGCAGAGAGGGCCAAATCCAGAGGTGGCTACAAGTCCTTCTGCTATGGATATCTCAGTCAACAACCAGTGATTTGTTGAGAAGCAAACTGAATATCAGCATTTGTTTTTTATTGCTAAAATCAGTGGCTTGTTAATTTGACGCATGTTAGAAAATGACTCTCATTAAAGATACACTAGACATGTGAACTGGCTAAAATGCTTCAGAGATACTCCTCCTCTTCACACACACACACACACACACACCTTGGACATGTGAACTGGCTAAAATGCTTCAGAGATACTCCTCCTCTTCACACACACACACACGCACATGCACACGCACACGCACGCACGCACACACACACACACACACACCCCTTGAATGAACAGAGAATAAGAATCCCGCCGAGCCCTAAAACCTTCACCTGTGGATGGCACTTGAAGTTTGATCTCTAATCAGTTTCGGGCTTTTGTCTTAGGGGATTTTTAATTGCATGCTGCCTGCTTGGGGGCACAGAATCCTGCCTCAGAAGGTTTACCTCTAGTGATCTTTCATCCAGGTGCATCAGAGCACAGAACAGCACAGAGAGCTGGAACTTCATCCAGCTTACAGAACTGACTTATGCCTTTGTGGCTAAAGAATTTCTGTCTAAAACTACAACAGTGGCAGAATTTGGCTGAAACCTTGCCTTCCTTCCAACCAGGAGATGAGGATTTGGGGAGAGATAACCCTCGACACCTCAGGTTCTCTGCTGGCTACTGTTACTCTGCAACAAAGAACCTGCATGCAGTGCACAACCCATCAGCTTGGTCGGTTCCCAAAGACGGTTGGGGCTCCACGGGATCCAGGACCCTACCAGCTCTGGCCTTTCATTCCCTGGTGCTCCTCTTCCCACCCAGCCCCAGTGGGCAGGTCCTGAAAGACTCAGAGATGTGACAGCCACTGGCAGAGTTGACTGGTGTCCTTAGAGGGCTCATATGTGAAGGAAAGCTCTCAGTGGTCTTAATTTGGTTTTGAAATGCTTTCCATTTGATCCTGGCTGTTCCCAAGGGTCCAAAGAAGGTCCCCACGATCCTAGCTGCCGCCAGAAAGTCCCATCCAGGGCTTCCATCCTCCAGCTTCACCCAGAGTGACTCCCCTCGGCACTTCTCAGTTCACCTCCAGGCTGAGTCAGAGCGAGGGGCTGGGGCTGGGGTGAAGGGCAGGCTGGGCAGCACAGTGGAATAACTGAGATAGCAGGCCTCCAGATGCTCCGACCTTAGAATGCCATCTCTGACTGAAATGTGAATGATTCGTGGGAAAAATCAACCTGTCCACCCTGAGAAGGTCTGGAGCAGCGTCATCCAAAAGAACTTCCTACAATGATAGGAGTGCTCTGTGTCAGCACTGTCCAAAACGGTAGCCACTCGCCACAAGCGGCTCTTGAGCAGTCAAGATGCGACTAGTGTGACTGAGGAACTGAATCTTAAATTGTATTTCATTTTAATTAATTTAAATTAAACAGCCGCATGGGGCTAATGGTTACTGTGTTAGACAGCACAGGACTAGAGCCTGGCCTCTCTCCCTATCCCTCAGGACCTTCTCTTAATTCTGAAAGAGTTGATCAATTGCCAGCCTCTTCCTCCTAATCTCTTGGCTTGCCATGAGTCCCTGGTTCTCTCTCCTTTCTTCAACTGTCTGGATCTTCTGGCTTGAGTGGTTAAAGGGAAGAAAAGCAATGCTTCCCAAACATTTTTCAGGCAGGGATGGGCAAATTTCAGGCTACAGGAAATGCGGAATTTAATAACGTGTGGGACTCAGAATGCACACACTTGCCCCTTTTGGAACTAATAATTCCAATGGTGCTATTTATAGTAATAGTAATGGTGCATTATTCTCTACTTGTTTCTGTGTATAGACACATCATCACAATCCATCCTGCATGCAAAGCGAGCAGAACAAGAATTAGACTCTCCATTCTAAAGATAAGAAAACCAAGGGCTGGTTTAGCTAATAGAATCCTGTAGCAGGTAATAACAGAGCTGGGACCAAAACCAGATGTTCTGACTCCTAACTCCTCATCATTGGAATATTTGAATCAGCCGTGATGAGAAAGGGAACACGACAGGAGAAATGAGCAGACTGTAATCACCCCAACAGGTTGACGATCTCTTAAATGAGGCTCTTTTCTTTCAGCCATTTTGGATGTACCGTATATTATTTCATTCTCTAGCATTGTAGAAGATGGAATGAGTTAGAGGAACTGATGCAATAACTCTTCCAGAGCTCTACTGGGCCATCCTGATCCTTCTTGCATCCTTACCGTATTTTTAGGGTTAGGACCCTTTGCACAACTCCAGAGGGCACCTTCATATATGATAAAATATGCAATGAAGTGGTATTGCTTTAATGGACTTTATTTCTGAATTGCACCAGCCAGGTTTCTTCCCTTATGCTTAGTTAAATTTGTTTTCACATTGTTTTTCTGGATTCTCCCATTAAGCACACGTTAGGCAAAGGCTTCTCAACTTTGGCTGTTTATGTGAATTTGTGACACTTATACACAGAAACACATTCCGGGTTTCATCCCTTGAGAAGCTGGGGTTGGGCCTGGGCATCTGCATAAAATGCATTTTTCAAAATTTTCCCCAGATACTTCCAGTGCAGAGAGCTGAGACTCATAGAATGTTGGGCCAGAAATCAAGAGACCCACCCACGGTTTGGTTCCTGATTATTTCCCATGCACTAGCCTGCCTGAGTCTGTTTCTTATTCTGTAAAATGGAGAATATGAGGCCTGCCCTACTTTTGTGAGTTTTCAGTGTGAGAGCTTGTGTGAAAGAATTCTGAAAAGTAACTTCTGTTTTTACAGTAGGAGGGAGCTAGTGGCCATCAATCAGACCCCACCTGCAAACAGGCCCAGGATTCGGTCACTTGGTGACATTTCCACATGGGTTCTCATGGTTTGCTTGTCTCTATCACACCATGCTAAAAATGGGCAGAGAGTGGGTGGAGCTCAAAATACTCTAACTCAAGTGTAATAGCGTGGGCAGTTTCCACTGAGCTAGGTAATTCTGGACAAATGGAAGCTTGCCTGCATGCAGCTATATTTATTTCCAAAATAACTGTTGAGATCCCCCAGAAATTTTAAGACATTCATTCCACTTTTATCTGTTTTGAGACCTTTAGGCCATGGGGTTAGAAAGCCCCAGGTATGAATGAATCAGAAGGCAAAAGTACACAAATTGTTTATTCCCAACCTCAGAGCCAATACTCAGGGCAAACCCACAGCCATTTGATGTGGGAACATTTTAATTTGAGAAATCAAATGCAGGAAAGATACTATATTACTCTTAATTTCAAGCAACACACACACCAGTTAAATGCCCAGAATTAGGCTACGGTAGAGCCCTAGCTATATACATGTTACAGATCTATGCAAATACTCCAAGATGCTGACAATACTTTCTTTTGAAACTTCATGGTTTTACCTCTCTGACAAACATGTTTTATTTCTGTTCATCGCATTTTGTCCATTCAGTGATTAACAAATTGGCCATAACAGGAAACAAAATGCATTAAGGATCTTGATTTTGCAAAGAATTGATAAGCATACTGGGAAAGAAAGTTAAGCTTTTGATGGCCCTGCTACAAATATTTCAAACTTCCTATGTAGCAAATTCAAATTTCTTCCCCTAAGACGGACATTCTCAAACTTTAGCTCCTATCAAAATTAGTATCTGAAATACAGATAAGGATCCTAGCCCATATCTAGAAGACCAGAAACTACTGGGCGGAGCTGGGGCATCTGTATTTTATTTTAATTAATTATTTTATATGAACACATTGCAAATGTAGGAAGGCATATGCATTTTAAATGAGTGTTAAAACCACTGTTCAGAGCATTGTTCTAAGAGATGGATGTCTGCTGGGAGGTGGTGAGAGATAGCAGAGTGAGACTGGGTGAACCAACCATGAAAAATCATAATTCCCACTGTGAGTTCCACTGGAACTCCTTATGATAAAAGATTACTGCCTGGAACGGACCCCAGAGATCACTTCTTTATCTTCCTGGTAGGTTATAAGTTGGGTGCTTTTGAAGCACATTAGAAATTCAGGTTTCTGGGCCGAGCCCGTGGCGCACTCGGGAGAGTGCGGCGCTGGGAGCGCGGCAACGCTCCCGCCGCGGGTTCGGATCCTATATAGGAATGGCCGGTGCACTCACTGGCTGAGTGCCAGTCACGAAAAAGACAAAAAAAAAAAAAAAAAAAAAGAAATTCAGGTTTCTGACAGGGCTGCCCAGTATGGTTGTGCAGGTTGAGCACTGCACAAGGGACATCACACCAAAAGGACCACCATTTAGAATAAACACAATTTATTTATGTATTTATTATGACAGTTTTCTGGCAGATGGCAGTAATGTGTTTTATGCCAACAGATCAGCCCATTCCAATGACTTTCCAACAGATGTAAGCATAGTGTCTTGAACAAGGAGAGGGGGTGCCCATTTGTAATTCACACATAGGTGCAGTTTGAGCTAGATGCAGCCTGAAAGACCCCTGGAGTAGGCGGTCAGTCGGTCTGGAGACCCTCCCAAGGAACAGCGAGACCACGAGGACGGATGCAAATAGCAAGAGGTTTATTGATCACACGGGTACCCGGGCGACTCAGTCTTTTGGAAGACTGGCGCGCCGAGTAGAGCTCCTGGGTCCTTTTTATAGCAAAAAGCGCGGGTACAGAAGCGAGAAGCGAGTTTAATTGGTCAGTTCAAATAAGCGCGGGTACAGAAGCGAGAAGCGAGTTTAATTGGTTAGTTTGAATCAAGCCAGGGGTGAACTTCGGTCAAGTGGGAGTCCTTGAAACAGCTGAGGGGCACTCTTGAAACTGGTGGGAGTCCTTGAAACAGCTGAGGGGCACTCTTGAAACTGGTGGGAGTCCTTGAAACAGCTGAGGGGCACCCTGGAAACTGGTGGGAGTCCTTGAAACAGCTGAGGGGCACCCTGGAAACTGGTGGGAGTCCTTGAAACAGCTGAGGGGCACCCTGGAAACTGTTGTCGATTTATCTAGTTCTGCCCTTGGCCTCGGGCGGAGGCCCAGGTGCATGACCACAGATATCCTGTTCGTTATCTGGTCTCAACCTCAGGCTGTACTTTTCCTATGCTAGGGACTTTTAACCAGGGTAATGTTTTGTGCCTTGCAAAATGGCGTTGCTACGGCTAGCTTAAAAAGTTCCTTCTTCATTCCCCCATTTCTTTTGTGGATAGCTCTAATCTTAGAGCGGAGTTAAAAGTTATTTTCATTATCTATAGTCTGATATTTTTGTCTAAGAACCAGGACCTTAATTGTACTTATTCTATCATTGATGAATTGGACTAACCTGTTGATGACACAGGGCCCCAGAATGAGCAACAGAAGAAGGAGTACTAGGGGCCCGATGATGGTTGATAGTGGGGTAGTGAACCAAGGGGAGCTATTGAACCATCCTTCATAGTAGGGGGGGCTTATGGCCAGACAGAGCCAGCAATGTTCTGTGGCGTTTGGGTTGGTGGCATTTAGAGCTAGGAAGGCCCCCTGTACAAGACCAAAGAGCCTGTCACCCGTGGTGGGGGGTAGAGTGCCTGGTGATAGGAGGCTCTGTGTAGCAGTGCTCCTTTGTGCCGCGGGGGGTTGCCTGCTAGTCATTGGGAACAGCTTGTTGCTAGGAGGTCCCTGTTCTGCAAGGACGGGGTCGGGGCCCACTGCCACAGTTGGCATATTGGTGATATCTAGGCGAATGGTGAACAGTACACCTGGATCGTTTCCCGTCAAATAGAACCTCAGTCCCCAGGTTCTTCCTTGTGCCCAATCTCTGGAATTTTTTCCTTTCTCTGTGAATTTTATTTTAAGGGGGTTACACCAGCCGGTGTTGTCACAGTTTTTACTGCTATCGTTACGTTCTACAGTTATGAGGTCCCATGAGGAACTAGGTCCCCAGTAGACTGTCCCCGTTGTTTCACAACCCCATTCTTTGCAATATAGAGATTCTAGCCCTCCGCACCTTCTAGCTTCTGAAAGGGTCCGGCCATCCCGGGGGCACACGTAGAAGGGGGAAGCGGCAAGCCTGTTTCTAGCTCGGGGATAGCTGCACCCTGGGACCCCCCAGGTGATCTGATTATAAGCTTTTGTATAGTCTGAATCAGGGGGTCTGATCTGGGCCTAGCCCGATGCTATGTATCCCGGGATATCCCAGGTCTCAATACCCGCCGCCAGGGCACATACATCAGGTTTAAGATCGGGCCACCAAGTCCAAGGCGGCTGGGTAGCCTGTTTGGTCCAGACAACTTCTCCAGTTTGGGACAGTACCTTCCAGGTGAGGATCACAGGCCGGTGGGGGTTCTTACCCGGTGGACTCATCTTTCCGCCGCCGAATACGCAGCTTAAGAGGATGATCAGTCCTTTCCAGCTCCCAGGTCTCGTTTGGTGCCGGGGGTGGTGCAGGCTTGAGATGGGAAGCATGGACCCAGGCAGCGATGCCATCAACTTTTACTGCGGTCGGGGTGGTCAGCAATACCAGATACGGGCCTTTCCACCGAGGCTCAAGGTTGCTGGGTCGATGGCGTCTGACCAGCACTCGGTCTCCGACCTGGAACGGGTGGGGGACAGCTATGGTACCGGGCTGATATGTCTCTTTGATCTGGTCCCAAATCTGGGTCTTCACAACTTCTAGAGCCTTTAAGTGGGTAAATAAGACAGGGAGAAAATTATCATCGGGACCCAGTGTTTCTCCCAACTCAAGTATGGGGGGGGGTCCCCCGTAGAGGATTTCATAGGGAGTTAGACCGAACTGGCCAGGGGTATTCCTGGCTCTGAACAGCGCTAAGGGAAGGAGGGCCACCCAGTCTTTTCCACCGGTCTCTAAGGCCAATTTAGTTAAGGTCTCTTTGATGGTTCTATTCATTCTCTCTACTTGACCTGAGCTCTGGGGCCTATACGCACAATGTAATTTCCAATTTATCCCCAGTTGTGTGGCTAGTCCCTGGCTTACCTGAGCAACAAAGGCTGGGCCATTATCTGACCCGATCACCTTAGGGATCCCGAAACGGGGCAGGATTTCTTCTAGTATCTTTTTACATACAGTCAGGGCCGTTTCCGTTTTGGTAGGAAAAGCTTCTACCCATCCAGAGAAAGTATCTACAAATACTAGCAGATACTTGTTTCTATACCGGCCAGGCTTTACCTCTGTAAAGTCTACTTCCCAGTATACGCCGGGTCGATCTCCCCGTTGTCTTTTTCCGGTCTCTCGGTAGGTGGTAGCCGCATTAGTCATGGCGCAAGCTGGACACCGATTGGCGACTTCTTGAACAGTGGACCGGAGGTTCGGGATGGAGAGGCTGGTGCGGCTTGCCAGTTGAAGGAGCTTTTCTGGTCCCAAGTGTGTTAGCTGATGTAACCGCTGAATGAATTCTTTTCCCTGGTCAGGAGTGAGCTCTCTTGGCTTGGTCCTAGCTTGAGCAGGCTCGATTGGCTCTTGAAGCTTTGTAGTTTTTGTTAGCACCTTGACCGACAGGGCGGCTTGTTTTGCAGCCTCGTCGGCCCTCCGGTTCCCGGCCGCCACAGGGTTATTTCCTCTCTGGTGGCCTGGGCAGTGGATAATGGCGACCTGCTTAGGGAGGTAAATGGCCTCTAGCAGAGCCAGAATTTCTTGTTTATTTTTAATGTCTTTTCCAGCAGAAGTGAGCAGTCCCCTCTGTTTATATATTGCCCCATGAATGTGAGCAGTGGCAAAAGCATACCTGCTGTCCGTGTAGATGTTGATGTTTTTTCCTTCGGCTAGGCGTAATGCCTGCGTCAAGGCTATTAGCTCGGCCTTCTGGGCTGATGTCCCTTCTGGCAGGCTGCTTGCCCATACCGTCCGTTTGCCATCTACGATGGCGGCCCCTGCTTTCTTCTTACCTTCCGCAATGAAGCTGCTACCGTCTGTATACCAGGCAGGCACTCCGGGCAATGGCTGGTCCTTCAGGTCCCGTCGAGTCCCAGCTTCTTCAGCAAGGATTTCTGAGCATTGGTGTACTGGGGTGGATTCTGACTCGACTGGTAGTAGGGTAGCTGGGTTCAGGACAGCAGGGGGCGCGAAAGATATTCTTTCGTTTAGCAGCAAACTCTGGTAATGAGTCATTCTGGCATTGGTCATCCACCGATTGGGGGGCTGCCGCACGATACTTTCGAGGCTGTGGGAAGCAATCACAGTCACATTTTGCCCCAAGGTTAACTTATCAGCGTCTTTGAGGAGGAGTGCCACTGCAGCAACCGCTTTTAGGCAGGTTGGCCACCCACTGGCCACTGGATCCAGTTTTTTTGATAGATAAGCTACTGGCCGTCGCCATGGTCCTAGGGTCTGAGTAAGCACTCCTCGGGCTACACCGGCTCTTTCATCTACGTACAGAGTAAATGATTTGGTGAGGTCTGGGAGAGCCAAGGCGGGGGCAGACAGCAAGGCTTTTTTTATGTGGTCAAAAGCCTTTTGATGCTCCTCAGTCCAGGTAAAAGGAATGTTTTCCCTTGTCAGGGGGTACAAGGGTGCAGCCAGGGAAGCAAACCCAGGAATCCAGAGCCTGCAGAATCCGGCAGTACCCAGAAATTCGCGGACCTGCCTGGGGGTTGTGGGAGTAGGGATCTTCATAACTGTAGCTTTCCGGGCCGGGGTCAGCCATCTTTTTCCCCCTTTGAGCAGGTACCCCAAATAGGTGACCTCTTTCTGGCATAACTGGGCCTTTTTAGCTGATACCCGGTACCCCAACTTACTCAGTTCCTGCAAGAGCTTTTGTGTCCCTCTTTTGCAGCCTTCATATGTGGGAGCTGCCACTAGGAGGTCGTCCACATATTGGAGTAATATGACCTGGGGGTTGAGAGCCCTAAAAGGAGCTAAATCTCGGTGGAGGGCCTCGTCGAAGAGAGTGGGAGAATTTTTGAACCCCTGTGGCAGCCGTGTCCAGGTCAGCTGACCTGTGTTACCTTTTTCTGGGTCTCTCCACTCGAACGCGAACAGTGGCTGGCTGTTGGGGTGTAGTCTGAGGCAAAAAAAGGCATCCTTGAGATCCAGGACTGAGTACCAAGTGTGACTAGGCGGAAGGGAACTCAGGAGGCTGTATGGATTTGGGACCGTGGGATGAATGTCTTGCACCCTTTTGTTAATTTCTCTCATGTCTTGGACTGGCCGATAGTCATTGGTCCCTGGCTTTTTTACTGGTAGCAGAGGGGTGTTCCAGGGCGATTGGCAGGGCACTAAGACCCCTAGGTCTAAGAACCTTTGGATGTGGGGTCTGATGCCTTCCCGGGCTTCTTTAGTCATTGGATACTGTCGGACGGCCACCGGTGAGGCACCTGATTTCAGCTCTACTACTACTGGTGGGACGTTATTGGCCAGTCCCATACCTGTCTTTTCTGCCCATACGGTGGGAAAAAGTTGGAGCCAGGATGGGTCGATGGAGGGAGAGGCCGGCTTTTCATACAGCCGGTATTCTTCTTCTAGGTTTAGGACCAGGCACATGGTAGAGTGATCTCCCCATGTTACTTGTGGGCCCTCTGTGGAAAACTGGATTTGAGCCTTTAGTTTGGTCAGGATGTCCCGGCCCAACAGAGGAGCAGGGCACTCAGGTATGACCAAAAAGGAATGGGTCACTTGCCTATGTCCGACCCTTAAAAGTCTCTGAGTGGTCCAGGGGTAGACTTTGCTGCCGGTCGCTCCTACTACGACTGTCCGCCTGGACCCTACCTTCCCCATGGGTTGGGTCAGCACCGAATGTTCAGCCCCGGTATCGACCAGAAACTCGATGGGGGTCCCCTCCACTGTCAATGTTACCCTAGGTTCGGGGAGGGGGTCCGAACCTTGACTCCCCTAGTCGTCTAGGGATAGAACCCTAGCTTTTTTGTCGTTTTTCTTTTTTCGGGGGCATTCCCTTGCCCAGTGGCCTTTCTCTTTGCAGTAGGCGCACTGGTCCCTGTCGAGAGGAGGCCTTTTGTCCCTAGGTGTCGGTCTTGCCCGGTTGCTCAGGGTCCCTTTCTGCTTATCTGTAAACCTTTTATCACTTACTACTGTGGCCAAAATCCTAGTTAAATTTTTTTTTTTTTTTTTGGCGTTTATCACGCCGTCTCTCTCTCTCTTCTGTCTCTTTTTTTCTCTTTCCTGTCTTTCTTCTTCTGTTTCTCTCTTGTGGTACACCTTTTCTGCCTCCTTTACTAAGTCTTGTAAGGAAAAGTCTTGGAGCCCCTCTAGTCTTTGTAACCTTTTTTTAATGTCTGGGGCTGACTGGCCGATAAAGGCCATGGCAACTGCCGCCTGCTGTCCCTCAGAAGAGGGGTCAAACGGAGTGTATCTCCTATATGCCTCCATCAGGCGTTCCAAGAAAACCGAGGGGGGTTCTACTGGTCCCTGCAAGATCTCTCTTACCTTAGCCAAATTGGTGGGGCGCCGGGCTGCCCCTTTGAGACCTGCCACTAGAGTCCGGCGGTAGACCAGAAGACGCTCCCTACCTTCGGCCGTGTTGTAATCCCATTGAGGTCGATTGAGGGGGAAAGCCTCATTAATGAGGTTCTCGAGTTGTGTAGGGGCCCCGTTATCCCCGAGAACGTTCTTGCGGGCCTCCAGAAGAATCCTTTCTCGCTCTTCAGTGGTGAAGAGGATCTGGAGTAGCTGTTGGCAATCGTCCCAAGTGGGCTGGTGAGAGAACATAAGGGACTCAAGAAGTCCCGTGAGTCCTGCTGGTTTTTCAGAAAAAGAAGGATGGTTAGACTTCCAATTGTAAAGATCTGCTGAGGAAAAAGGCCAATACTGCAAAGGGACCAAGCCATTTGGCTCGGCTGGGGGCCCTATGGCTCGGAGGGGCAAAGCTACGGTGGAGTCAGGACCCGAGTCGCCTCTCGGACTGCGAGGTTGGCGGCTCCTAGTCCCCGCAGCCGGTCCCTCAGGGCTAGGATCACCGGGCGCTCGGCCTGGTGCCGATCTGTTTCCCTGAGGGGCCAGAGGGGGCAGCGGAGCCGCCGGGTAAGGTGGGGGTTCAGAGAGAGAAAATAGGTCATCTGGTGTCGGGAGGACGGGGGGTTGGGGAGGGGCGGAAGGCTTCCTTGTAGGTGGCCTTTGAGTATTTTCTGATCCCGAAACAACAGCGACTTTGCTGGAGGGTGGCACCCAGGGAGGGGGATTCTGGGCGAGGTCTTGCCATACCACGACATATGCAACCTGGTCCGGGTGTCCTCCGATCTCCTGGAAAACAATCTTTTTAACTGCAAAAATGACAGAAAGGTCAAAGGTTCCCTCTGGCGGCCAACCTACGCCGAATGTGGGCCACTCAGACGAACAGAAAGTCTGCCATTTTCCTTTTTTGATCTCCATGGACAGATTGTGAGCCCTGGCTTTGACATCTTTCCAATGATCTAGAGTAAGGGAGAGAGGCGTAAGGGCACCTTGCCCCATCTCGAAAATTTCCAATAGGGGAACGACGACGCAAAGACCTATCACAACTAAGACAAAAAGAAACCAGAAACGGCGACGAGACCGAGTGCCGTAGAAATAGAAAAAAGAGTCCGATGGCAGAGCGCGCCTCCCGAGACGCGGTGAGACCAAAACACAATAATCCTCTGCCAAGGGGTCCACCAGGCGTCCCTGGTCCTCCCCTGATCCTGGGACGTCTCCCAGGATTGCCGGGTGGCGAGCCCCCGAACACGTCTGTTCGCTACCCGCACTTCGCTCCCAGAGCGACTAACCCGGAACAAACTGAAACCAAAATGCGCGCACTCAGAAAGACAGTCAGAGTCACAGGATTAGACACAGAAACGAGACACAGAAACGAGACACAGAACGACTGCTGGCCAGCTTACCTCCCGTTGGTGGGTCGGTGGTCCCTGGGTGGGGGTCTCAGATCCCGGACGAGCCCCCAAATGAAAGACCCCTGGAGTAGGCGGTCAGTCGGTCTGGAGACCCTCCCAAGGAACAGCGAGACCACGAGGACGGATGCAAATAGCAAGAGGTTTATTGATCACACGGGTACCCGGGCGACTCAGTCTTTTGGAAGACTGGCGCGCCGAGTAGAGCTCCTGGGTCCTTTTTATAGCAAAAAGCGCGGGTACAGAAGCGAGAAGCGAGTTTAATTGGTCAGTTCAAATAAGCGCGGGTACAGAAGCGAGAAGCGAGTTTAATTGGTTAGTTTGAATCAAGCCAGGGGTGAACTTCGGTCAAGTGGGAGTCCTTGAAACAGCTGAGGGGCACTCTTGAAACTGGTGGGAGTCCTTGAAACAGCTGAGGGGCACTCTTGAAACTGGTGGGAGTCCTTGAAACAGCTGAGGGGCACCCTGGAAACTGGTGGGAGTCCTTGAAACAGCTGAGGGGCACCCTGGAAACTGGTGGGAGTCCTTGAAACAGCTGAGGGGCACCCTGGAAACTGTTGTCGATTTATCTAGTTCTGCCCTTGGCCTCGGGCGGAGGCCCAGGTGCATGACCACAGATATCCTGTTCGTTATCTGGTCTCAACCTCAGGCTGTACTTTTCCTATGCTAGGGACTTTTAACCAGGGTAATGTTTTGTGCCTTGCAAAATGGCGTTGCTACGGCTAGCTTAAAAAGTTCCTTCTTCACAGCCCAGTTCTGGTTCCTGACCACTGATCTCTTTCCTGGTCGTCCCTGGCCTGGTGAAAAATCTTCCACCTAAGAGAAGGCTGAGTGAGCAGCAGCCTGTCTTTCACAGCCCAGGAGTCTCCCCACCCTCTTCAGGCAGGCTCCCTGCAGGCCTTAACATAAAAGCGGAGCAAGCAGTCTTATTTCCTGTTAGTCAGTTTACAGGTGAGTAATTTTTTTTCCCTACTTTACCCTGCAAGAACAGAAAACTTCACCTCTTTTTTCTCTTTGTCTTCCTTCCCTAAGCTCTGTTTGTGTTGTCCCTACTAGTCCCAGAAGATCTGCTCTAGGACACCTCTCTCCCTTCCTCCACATCTGGCCTTTACTTAAAAACATCTGGACCTTTTCTATTTCTTACCCTGGGTGTCTGAACTTGTTCAGGGATTTTAGGGTACCGTTGCTTACCTCAGACTTTGAAGTTTGGGCATGTACTTGCTGCCTCCCCAGGAAGTCTCAAAAAAAGAAGGATTTCTTCATAAAGGGGAGGTGGATTCTCAATGTCTATCGTTTCCCCTCTCCACTTTCACACTCCATCTGCTCTCAGGGTAACCTCCCCTTCATCTTCACCCCTTTCTTTGTAAGCCTGATCAAAATAAGGAAGTACATGGTGATGCAAAATTATACATGTCTGGTTTAAAATTCTCTGGAGGTGGGATACACAGACCCCAGGATCCTGGAAGAGGCCATAAGAGGATACAATGTTAGATTACAATCTGTTGGGGCTAGGGCCACTTTTCTAAGTGCTGGTGTGCTTTTGAAAGGCAAGTATCCTGTAGATCAAGTGGATGCCATGTTGCCTGCAAATGACCTTGTCTATGATAGTAACCCTGATGCGTTCATTTATTCCATTTGTTTATAATAGGTACACACATTCATTCATTGAGCATGTATGTGGCATGTGCCAGGCACTTTGCTAGGAGTTGAGGATGAACAGTAAACACAATCAGTTTCTGCCTTCGTGGAGTGAACAGTCTAGTGGTGGAGACACTCACTAGCCAGGTAAACAAAAGATTACGTATACAATAACACACAGTATTAAACATTCTAACGGGAAAGAATGGTGTGCTGAAAAGGGGAATAATATGGAAGAATCTACTTTGGACTGAGTGAGGGGAGGCATGTCTGAGCAGGACTGTTAAGCTGAGACCTGAAGGGCGAGAGGCAGCCAGCCACGTGAACAGTGGGGAAGCTCATTCCAGGCAGCAGCAATAGTCATACAGAGGCTGTGAACTGACAACTCTAGGATCTAAGTTTTCTACCCTTCTCTTTTTTCCCAACTGCTAAGGCTGCTTGTATCCTGGCCCCTTTGTTATTTCCACTAATAAAGTATGAAAAGCACTGAGCACTATGCCTGGCATGTATGAGGACACTTCAAAAGTTCACAGAAAAAATAGAATTGAAAGGTAATATGAATCTTTCCATGAACTTTTTGAAGACGTCTCATATAATAAATAACACTCTATTCTAAGTGTTATATGCATGAATTCATTTAATCCTCATCACCACCCAGCGATGGAGATTTTATTCATGTCTCCATTTTACAGATGAGAAAGCCACACAAGCCAGATGCAATAATGGTCACTATTATTATTACAATTAGTAATTTATTCAACAAGTAAGATATTGAGCATTTTCTGTCTTGTAACAGACTTAATTTATTCATTTCTGATCTTTTCACTGTCTATTTAGAGCCTCCTTACTAGACTTTCTTTTTCTGTGTAATTTGCAAATTTTAAAAGCTTGTTTTTTAAACGAACACATTGTTTATGTTACTGGTGGAAAACTTTTAACACTGCTGATCAGGTTTTATAGAAAAATTATTTCCTGTATCCTCCCCAGCCAGCAACACTTCTCTGAATTCCATTCAATTCGGCAAATGTTTATTGAGAACCTACTAATTGTCTGGCATGACCCAGGAGATGTCAAGACCAGCTCCAGAAATTCAAAACCAAGGGAAAAAACACACAAATAGCTGTAATAAAACAGGATATATTCTCTGCTTATCTTATAATTGAAATATAAATACAAATGATTGGGGAAAATATCATCTACAGTCAAGCAGACAACTACCTAGAGGTGTTTTTTGTTTTTTAAATAATGTGTGTAACTGGTCAAAAGCCTTTGCAATATAAAGATGTAAAACTCCATATTTTGGAATTTGTTGCCCCCATAAATCTGATTTGTCTAAGAATAATTTTTTTTAATCACCAGTTTTTTTCTAATTACTTACAGTTTAGATGTCGATTTTTTTATTGTCAAATAAATTTTTACCTATTTTTTCTTTTAATTTAAGGTATGGAAGCTAATCTTTGAAGACACACCTAATAAACAAAACAGTAATTGTTGAAGGAGAGTTGGTACCTGGTGTGCTTACTTCTAAATTCAAAAGGAACTTAATATTTGCAACAATAAAATAGTGATCCGCCCTTCCCCGCAGTGTTCTCTCCCTCCCCTCCACCTCCCCTTCTTACTTAGGTAAGTACTAAAATAAACAGGAAAGGGAAACTGGTACATCGGTCCCCTAAGCAACTGGCCAGGTCAATTATGATCGCAGCTTTGTATTTATAGAAAAAAAAAACCAAAAAATGCAAAATTATAGGACTTCCTTTTGTGTATTTTAATGGTCACAAAGTTCTCCTACCAGAGAGGCCTGTCTTTATCCCTCATTCATTTTCAAAGAGCTGTTTCATGCAATGAGCAAACAGCTTCTCTAGGCAGAGGGTTTGAATTTCCTCTTCCTGAATCATTTCCTATCTCTGAAATGCCTACATCTTATGAGTCAAAAACACCACAAGAGGATGTAAAAAAGATCCAGCAACTGTTAAATCAGCAGAAAACACAATAATACCAGTTTAGAGAACACATTCCAAGGAGAGTTAATGGCAGTGGATTCAATAAAGGTCTTTTCTGACCAGCAGCCAGATAGGACCCTTTCTCTCCTCCTGTTGTTGAACCTATATATCTAAGAACATATTTTTTTTTAAGAAGCAGAATATAAATGGTGATATAATTACTTGAGTAGGTGGGGAATGCCATTCTAGAGCTGTGCCCATGAACGGCAGGAACACCCGTGTTGACCCTAGGTCTCCACATGGTCACCATGTGGTAGAGGGACCTCAGAACAGCAGTTTTAACCTGGGTCTGTGAACATGGATGATAAAATAAAATTACATCTTTATTTCCTTACTGAAATTTAACATTTCCTGCAATTTCAAATGTCGGCAACAAACTAGAATAGTATTAGTAGCACCTGTGGCTTTGTCCCCGAGAGAAATCACAGATCTTTTCAAATCACATGACAATTGTTGCCAATATCTCGATTATACTTATTACTATTTCAGATCAAGATTAAACATTAGAGGTGCTGCCAGATCTTGTTATTTACACTGTAATTAAGGAAGCACATGTTACCATGGCATAATTTTTTTATTCTTTTGTAGCTATATTTCAACAGAGTAGGCTTCCTTTGTAATCCTATGTATTTCATTTTCTGCATTTTAAAACATCCTGAGATGAGTCCATAGATTTCACCAGATTGTCAAAGGTGTCCATGTCACCTAAATGTTAAGTATCCCTTAGGTGACTCTCAGTATTGTCCCCATTGCTTTAGGTGACTTTCAGTACTGCAAAAACACAGCTCCCATGCAGTGAAGCACCGACAAAGTTATTCATTTAGTGCATTTCGCTATGCCTTTCACATGGTTTTCGTTACCTCTTTTCCAATAACACCTTAACAAAAACGTCAAATGTAGTACAATTCGAAATTCGGAATTATTTGATCTTCAAATTGCTGGTTAAAATTGCATCAGCTTTCAGCTATTCAAGAGCTGACTAGCTAGGCTGTGAATTGTCAAGGTCCTCTTTTCTCCTTGGTTTCTCTTCAGCTGTTTACCATGTGTATTTTTTACTACTGGGTCACAGGTGCGCTGACAGATAGGCAGGGCACCCAGAGGAAATGACATACAAATCTGACAGTCTTCCTACATCACTAAGAAGTTGTGGATGGGTGGAGGTTGAAAGCGTTGATTAAATTGAGGTTGAAATCACCTGTGGATTTTAATTACCCTTCTATCCCTGTCCCGATGTCCTCTGTCTTTCCCACCACCACCACCCTCCTGTAGCTCTAATGAGCCACTTATCAGATGTTATTTTGTATTGTTAGTTATCTTTGCGGTGCATACGTTCTTCCCAACCTGTGTCATCTTCTCCTTGTGTTGTGCCTGGTGCTTGGCAGACAATAGATCCTCCATCAATAGGTGTGGCCAAATTGAACAGTTGTCTGCTGGGCATTTCATGCTCGAAGTAGTTGGTGCTAACATGATTATTTTCTATCTTGAATTTGTTATGTATACTTGGATTTTGTTATGTAACATCTATTCCACAAATACTGAATACTTAACAATGAGCCAGGCATCTTGCTAGACATTAGAGACAAAGGTGAATATAACATGATCTTCCTTCAAGGAGTTCTGGGGTCACAGGTACACCAGACATACAAATATTGCAATGGAGTGTAACGACAGCAAATATAGGGGTAGGAACTAGGAATATGAATGGCACCTAGGAAGGACTGGTCAAGTCTGGAGAATGAAAGTCAGAGAAGAGGCTAGAGTGGAAACTCAAAGGGCAAGTAGGACTTAACCAACGGGAAGAGGCAGCTGGAGAACTTCAAGGATCAGAGAACAACAAATCTTTCAGTACAGGAGAAGTACACAGCATTCTTAGCTACCCAGCACCCATTTCTTCCCCAGCCTTCCTTCTTTCCTGCGAAGAGAACTAATGCTGCGTCTGGGATGATCTCAAGGAAGGGAAGCTCCCCCCACCCCCACCCAACCATGAGTCAATCACGGTCGTTCCTTTTCTCTTCTCCAGTTTTTGGTACAGAATGGGTATGTGACCACATTCTGGTCAATGAGATAGAAGGGGACGTCTGCTCAGGGACTTCCATTTGGACATAAAAAAGACAGTCTTGGTAGGAGAAAGCTAGCTTTCCCTTCTTGTCTTGAAAACTCCTGTGACGTTTGCAGCTGTGGCAGCCTTCTTGTGAGAGCAGAAAGATATTAAGAGCCTGAGGGGCTCTTTGATAGTAACTCTGAATAGCAACCAATACTGGCAACTGGACTCCTTCTTGTGCAAGAAAAAATTAACCCCTACTTGCCTATGCTGTAAGTACTTAAGATTTTTTCTCTTATAGCTAAACACATCTTAACTGATTTATATAGCTTCTGTAAACTATTTTTCACAGGTCTCCCCAGCGGGTACCAGTGAGATCATGACTAATATCTCTGAGTTTTACTGGTTGATTATCCCCAAATTGTGTAACTCTAGGACTCAACCCCTTTCACCTTCAATCTCTCCAGTCATGCTGGAGAGTTCCCAAGGGGGCATCTTTGAGAATGTGGCTTCTTCTCTGCTTCTCTCTATCCCTGCTTTGATGCTGACCCAGTATTATAGGCAAAGACTGGAAGAAAGCCCTTCTCTCTGACTCTGTGTTTCACTCTGTCACTGGACCCCAAGGTGGTGCAAATGCCCTGAATGTCACAAGCCTTTGGTCAAAATATATCTTCTAGCCCCTGACTACCCCCACTCTCTATTAGGGAACGCCTGCTGTAATGGTGTAATGTTCTCATCTACTTTCCCTTGTGTCTTTCCATAGATGCCTAGCATCAATCTCCTTCGGACAGAACAAAACAGCAACAGAAGCCCCCAGCTTATCAACCCATGCCCATAGATGCCTCAGAGTTCAGGTTCGCTGGCCCCAACACAGCTTCTGTTCAACTAGCTCTGCCCATGGCCCAGTTACACGTTCACAGGAAGGTATGAAGAAAACAGCGTTGCTTAGACAGTCAGGCAGGGACTTTACGTACCCAGCTACAAAGTGTAAGCTGTATCCTCTAAGCCAGAGCTTCCCAACAACGGTGCCATATAGTATGTTGAGATACCACCCTGGTCTCTCAGCCCTTGGGACTGCTGGGCACAGTCTGATAGTCAGAGCCCCTAGGGTGGTCACCTCCAGCAGCTAGCAGCCTTGTCTGGGTGTAGGAGAGTGTTGCAAAGAAGGGCAGGGCCTGATGGGGCCGTGACATAAAAATATTGGGAAACTATGGGGAGTCGTTGAAGGATTTTTAACAGAAGTAATCTGATCAGCTTTCCATTTTGGAAGATAATGAAAAGGCAACACAAGGGCTGGGTTGAGATGGCGGGCAATGAACCTGGGACCAGGAACACCAGTCTCGCCTAAGACAGACTAGTTATGAGATGATGAAGGACTATAAACTAAGGAGTAGGAGTGAGAAAACAGAAGAGATCTGGGATATGAGAAATCAAGCCCAAGATACAGATCAATGGGCTTGCTGGTTGATTAGATACAGAGGGCGAGGGAAATATCCACATGGCTTCCGCCTTCTCATTTGAGAACCTGGGTGGACAGTGGAGTCATCCAAGACTGGGAACACGTAGGGAAAAGGTGTTGAAGAAAATTGATTTAAGGTGCATAAATGCAGGAATGTCCATTGGAAACAACCAGTAGGCATTTAGACATGTAGATCTAAAGTTTCAGAGATCACTCTGCTGTAGATTTTAGAGTCATGAGCAAGTAAATGATGGTAGAAGCCCAGGGACACTGGTGATATTGAAGACAGCAGCCATAGAGGGTGCCAAAGACAGAAGTCATTCAACTCAGAGGACCAGGCAGGCCTCAACCAGTCTCTGTCTATCTCGTCTCTGCTTCTCTCTGAGACTTTTCTACTAGGCAGAGAACAAAGTCATTGGCAGTTCCAGATTAGACACCCCAGTAAAGTACTTTTTTTCCCCTCCCACCCATACAACAATCCTGGGATAGAATTCTGATTGGCTTTGCTTGGATCACATGACATATCCTTAGACCAAACACTGTTGCCAGATATGCAGCACTTGGCTCGGCCAGACCTGGGTCATGTGCCCACATCTGGTTGGGAGGAGGGATGCAGGTACTATTACCAGAAGAACACGGATGGTAAAGCTTTCTAGACAGATAAAAATAGTTACCATGGTCCCCTACGCATCAACATTTAAAAAGGTAGGAGGAGGAAGGGGAGCCAGTAAGGGAGACAGGAAGTTGACATGTCAGAGTAGATTATCAGTTCTTCAGAGACCAAGAGCTGTGTCTTTCTCTTATCTGCTTCCTCTGTCCCCACCATCCAGTACCTAGGCCTACAATCAACAAGTGTATATGGAATGAACCCATAGACACTACATATGACTAAGTAGCGGCAATTTGTCAAAAGATGTGACAAAGACTAACACCCAGACATCTAATTTGGACAGTATACAAAAGCACATTTTTTAAGTAGCCGGTCCCCACTGACATAGATATTAATAGATTCTTTAAAAAGAGCCCATCTTTTTCATGATTTGGATGAAGGCACCATATCAGTTTGGACCAAAATAGTTACAGATAGGAATTTTATCTGGGGAGCGTCTTATGGAAATGGTGTCTTAAAGCATGTCCATTTTATTGCTCTGTTCTAGGGCTGACTGTAATTTCATGCTGCATTTGCAAGCCTGCAGGCAGACACCTTAATTACTGTAGATGCCAGATAGAAAGGGGAGTGCTAATCAAACCTTTATTAATTGGTGACATACTTCCAACTTCCAGGAGCAGATGCTAGGGAGGAATGAAGGCTTGTAAACCACAGTCCCCACCAACTCCCCTCAGGTAGTGAGTATGTTTTTTTTTCTTCTCAAGTACTTTTTACATCCACTAGGGGGAATCCTAGTGTGCGTCAAAGCTTGGCTTTTTCTATGAGTAATGGAGTGATACACCCATGAAAACTCGCTCATCTGTTGATGGGTGTGTCCTCCGCTCTGAAAGGGCTCAGAGATCTGGCATGATGTCATATTTTTCAAACAGATAAGAGAATATCATTCAAGCTATGTTAAAGAGAATAAATTGCTTAAATTCCTGCTGGATTTAGAAGGGATCCATTAACCACCTTAGAGAAAGTTTTTATTGTAAACAGAAGTCTCCACCAGGAAAAGAAGGGTAATTATTTGTCAGAATCTTTGCTTACTAAAAAATAGAAAATGCTGAATCTGTGCCTTTTCAATTTTAAAGAGCTTAATTTTAAATACCTGTTAGACACTAGTGTGATCTTTATGCTCAGTGGAGTTCTTTAAGTATTATTGGCACTCAGTTGATAATTATTATAATTATTATAAGCTTGTCTAACATAATTACAGTATAAGAGTCTTCCTTTTTCAACACAAAGCCATTTCAAACAAAGTTTGAAAGGTGCTGTAAATTAACAAATAATCGAAATGCAATGCTCAGACTTGCATTCAGTGGTTGCTTTTCCATATCGTCAATAATATTTTTTGTGGCTTAGTGTTGGTCTTCTCTTTTTATATTGTCTGTCTCTATAGAGCTAATCAGTTCAGGAATTGGTAAATGTGTAGTGTGCATATGCCAAGTTAAGTCATTGTATCTGGGGTTCTGGGAACCACAAACCCACATCCCTGCCCCTGAGGAGTTTCCAGTCCTTACAGTGTAATCCAACCAGTGTTTATTGAACATTGACTCCATGCAAGGCCCAGTAAACTGCACAAGAATGGAACCATCAGGCTTGCTCATTGCCATATCCTCAGCCCTCAACACATGCCTCGCATGTGGTAGGTTCTCAGGAAGTGTTTGTTGAAGATAGAAGTGAATAAATGAGCAGAGAGTTTGAGGCATAAAGGAAATTATGGAGACAAACTGAATAAGGCACCACTGCCGGCCTCAAAAAATTACAATTAAGTGGAAAAGCTACACACACAGCTAATGCATAGAATATAATGTGAATCACAAGATTTCAGTTCTATTATAGACTTACAAATAAAGTGCTATTCAAGTTCAGAGGAGGAAATTTATAACCAAGTGGAAGAATCAGTTAGTTCAGTTAGACCAATTTAACAGGCAAGTTTGAGTACACTGCTAGAACAAAGCCTGGCATGGAACAGACACCATTACCATTTGGGAATGAATGAATGAACAATTAACTATACACAAAGCCCTGTGCTAATTCCTGGGGGCACGCAGATGAGCTAGTACTTGCTTTCTATTTATTTATTTATTTCAAGGAGCTTATAGTCTAATAGGTGCTTCTAGTACAATTTCAAGAAGGACTCCCAGGAAAAAGAGGCTTTTAAACCGGGGCTTGACAGATGAATAAGAGTTTTCTAAGTGAAGAAGGGTTTGCAAAGATGAATATGAGTTAGTTGCATTTGCTACACTGTTAGATGAAAAGTCTAGCAAATGCAAGGCCATAGAGGCATGAAAGAGGCTGGCTCGTTTAAAGAAACGTGAACATTCCACAGCTGAAATGGAAGACAGTACCAAGTACATCCCTGGCATTTAGCATCAGGCCCTATATATGGAAGTCACTTAACAAATACTTGTTTTTAACAAAAAAGGTGGTAAAAGCCAAAAGATGAGCGTGAATCTGAAGTGCTGGGCAAGTCTGAAGCTAGTAGAGTTATCTGGGCTGTGTTTTGCTCACTGGGGTCAGTTTATGGTCAACATCTTTGGGCTTCGTGTGCTGAGGCCATAGATGCCCCAATGCCAGTGAGGGCCCTTTACCACCCACCTGTTGCCATGGGCTGTTTTGTTTCATCCACAGTCTGTTTAATGGCACAACCACCAGGGGAGTGTTCAGGGTCACTACCACCAGCTGAACTCTGACTTCCTTGAGGCCTCTCTCTCCATGCCTTGTGCTAACTGCATGCCTCCTACAGGCATGTGAACTGTTACCTCTGCGGATGTCTCTGGGACCAGCTAAAATGTGCTGTCACCAACTAACTAGGTTTTGTGTATTTGGTTTTAGTTGGGTTTGGTCACTCTCATTTACATATATCCATGAGTACCCTTCCATTCTTAATCAAATGATCTCATGATCCTAACATTGTTAATAACACAGAGCCTGTTCACAGAGGCTGACGGTCTAGCTGAGAAGACAGGATTTGTATCCAAAAAGATAAATAATATTACCATTAGCATTCTTTGCTTTGCACTATATCTACGACCCTTAATCTAATTTTACACACACATACACATCCTTACAGCTCACACAGTATCCCTGGGGTACAAATCTGATGGGCACCAAATAGCACTTAGCAATAAAGCTTTGGTAATGCTTGTCCTCTAGTATGCCTATTCTCAAAGTCTGGCTTCTATGTAAGATTTCCTTAAAGCTGCATACTCCGAATTTTAATATTTCTAAAATAAAGATTCTTCCCTTGCATAGAAGGAGTATTCCCAAGCACAAGGGACACTGTCACCATTGTTACCATCTGCCTTCCTGCTTTATACCTTCTATTTGCTTGCTTTTTTTTTGGCAGCTGGCTGATAACAGGGATAGAACCCTGGACCTTAGTGTTATCAACACCACGCTCTAACCAACTGAGCTAACCAGTCAGCCCTGCTTGCACTATTCACACCACTTTTTTTTTTTTTTTTTTTTTTTTTTTTTTTTTTTTTGTCTTTTTCGTGACCAGCACTCAGCCAGTGAGCGAACTGGCCGTTCCTATATGGGATCCGAACCCGCGGCGGGAGAGTCGCCGCGCTCCCAACACAGCACTCTACCAATTGCGCCACGGGCCCGGCCCATTCACACCACTTTTTTAAAAAAAAAATAACATTCTTACCTCTTTGTATTTGTCCCTAAATCTGATGCTCTCCTTGCATTCATTGCATTTCTCCAAAACCTTTCTACTCTCTTCCTGCTGTTAGTTTTTGTTCCATTCCTTATGCCATTTAGAAATCCCAGATCCATATAAATGCCTGGTTTCTTCTTGATATTTGAAAATGACATGAGTCTAAGCAACTCATCCACCAGTTACAGATGTGGACTTGGATACAGTTCTGACAGACCCTCCTAGATACAGCCATTCCCCTGTTCCTGCTAGTTCTAATTTGTCCAACACCCACACACACTCTTAGCACTAGTAGCATTCCCCTCTCTGCCTTCATGGAGCTCAATCTGGTAGGAGCAAGAGGCAGGTAAACAAATTGGGAACACAGAGGGAGATAGTACAATAGGTGAGAAATAAACAGGCAGGGACAGCCAGCAAGAAGGAAGCAGTGGGAAGTCAGGAAAAATCTATGGAGGAAGAGATTCTGAGGAATCTGGCTGTCCCACAAGCAGCTACTGCAACAAAACAACCAGGGAGGGTAACAGATTGTTATCAGCCACTAATACCACATTGTGAGAGAACTCATCAGCAAATCTGGTGTGGAAACCATGGCCTCGGCCAGAAGGGGTTCAAGGTCCAGCTTGGACTTAACATACTGTGTGAACTTGGCATGTCATTAAGCTCTCTACACTACAGTTTGTCCAACTGCAAAATGATGCAACAATACCTTATGAGGTTATTGCAGAAAATAAATGAAGAAGCCAAAGTTAATGTGCTCAGAGCTGGGCAGAAACATGTGTCCAAGAAATACTAATTAAAATTCTTTCCTAAGAACGGGATCTGAGATAGAGGATGGCTGTTATGGACTGAATTATGTCCTCCCAAAATTTATATGTTCAAGTCTTCACCCTTAGTACTTAAGAATGTTACAATATTTAGAGATAGGGTTTTTAAAGAAGTAAAATGAGGTCGTTAGGGTGGGCTCTGATCCAATATGACTAGTGTCCTTATAAGAGGAAATTTGCACACAGATATGTACAGAGGGAAGACCACGTGAAGACATAGAGAAGATGATGTCTACGAGCCAAGGCGAGAAGCCTCAGAAGAAACCAACCCTGCCAACATCTTGATCTTGAACTTCCAGGCTCCAGAACTGAGAGAAAATAAATTTTTATTGTTTACTCCATCCAGTCTGTGATACTTTGTTATGGCAGCCCTAGCAAACTAATACAGTGAGTTGACACAGCATGAGAGCCCCGAGAGCAGACAATGGTAAAAATAATAATGTTATTATTTACTGAGCATTTCCTGCATGTCAGGCATTGTGCTAAATGCTTTACACATATTATCTCACTTAATATGCATGAAAAATCCATGAGATATATGCTATCATTTCCAATCTACTACGAGGATGCTGAGGCTCAGGGTGCCCAAGGCTACACAGTTATTGAGTGCTCACACTGAGTCTAGAACGTGGGCCTTACCAGGACCACTGCTGGCCTACGGAATCTTTGTACAAAGAAAAAGTGCCTCTTCCTTTGGGCATACCCAGCCCCATGCTAGGGTGCAGGGCTTGGTGAGTGAAGGCAGGCTGGTTTTCAGTCCCTCCTGCCCCCTTGGCTGGGTGCCCTTGTGCAGATCTAACCCTTCATGGTGTCCTACTCTGTAGCCTGAGCCCTTAATCATAATAGTGGACTGCCCAAGGAGTGGCTAGGGGTGACACCACTGAGGTAAGAGCAGGTGGGTACATAAGGGATTGTGAATGCTGGGATTGCAAACTTCACCTACTTCACAGCTGAGAACAAGACACATGGGAGTACAAGTCCTAGATGGCTGGGCTTCTAGCACTCCTACAGGGTGAATGCAAAGGGGCTGGATCTGGCCCCATTCTGCTAGTTGGCCTCAGAACAGCTCTGACCATCTCCAGGCCTCAGTCAGCAAAGAATCCAGTTTGCAGAGATCACGCCCCTAGGATCACACACCTGTCCTCTCACCATCATCCCCTCCCTCCCTCCTCTCCCACTACCAAATCAAAGAGACTGAGAAATGCACCTTTGACTATTTGACTATGAACGTAAATGTGGCTTTCCTTGCAATTAAAGCTTCTGAATGTTTCAAACTTGCAGATTTCATGGTGGAGAAAAACAGGGCCTCTGACAGCATAAATATTTAATCACCCTTAAGAATGTCCAAAAAATGAGGGTAGTCTGGTTTCAAATTGGCTGGTTCAGATGATTAAAGTGCAGAAGTCATAGCAGGGTAAAAATAAAGCACCCTCTGAAAAAGTACCATCTTTAGAACTCAAGATGGTTTCTATTTCTACTTCATAGGTATTCCTTGAGCAATAAAGGAACTAAAGATATCCAGTTTATCTTTTAAATATTAGTGGGGGGTAGGATAGGGTGAGGTCTGGAGGCGAGGAAGTACAGCAATCTCTTAATAACCCTGTTTTGAGAATAATGAATATAAATGGAACTTCTAGACTTTGTTGAAGGGACTGTTGGAGCTCAGACTTAAGGAGAAATGTCTAAAAAAGAAAAAGCGGTCTGTTGGGTTTTGTATCTTGTTTGAAAATATACTTCAAACGTTCAGCAGTCTTTTAGAGATCATAACTACCCCCCGCCCCCCACCCCCCCACCTTCTGAACACTTATCCCCCAGTAGTTCAGGTTTACTTTTAAGGTTCCTTTAGTTTTATGTTTTAACTGAAAAAAAAAAAAAATCCTACCCAGTCAGGTTTCCATTTGTCTGTATCACTGAGTTGAATTTGGTGTAGGAAAGCCTGTGCAAAGGGGATAAAAATATAGCTTTTTCCATTGCCAGATTTGGGAGAACCAACCATTTGGAAACAAAGGAGTTCCATTTTGCCTAGTGGTCTTTCATGCTTTTCATCCATGGACACACTAAGTGTACAAGTTAAAACATCAACTGGATCCATGTTTGGAGGCAGGTTGGTTTGTCAGTTATGATTCTGTCAGGAAGCATGTGACATATGCAAACAGACATGTTATTGAAGGGACTACAGCTGAGGAATAGGCATAGGCTAGCAACAGTGGGAGTTATTGAGTCCCATAGGCATGAAGAGTAGGGTTAGGGAGTGGTCATTGAACCCACCGATGGCTGTGGTTATACCTGTAGCTGTGAGAGAGGACTGCCCACAGGATCCGTGGCCTTTGAGAAGGACACAGCCATGGCCAGAATGAGGATCAGCAAGGAGGGGGCTGGGGGAATAAATATCTAAACTTCACCCTGGCTATCCATCCCAATCTCCTGCTGGGCTTCCCATGGACTGAATCCAACCAGAAGCCACAAGCCAAGGGGGACATCAATAGATGTCCAACTTCTGGGTATACAGTAGGATGCAGAAGAGTGAATAAATGGTCTGTAGGGAGAAATGGAGACTATCCAGCACAGATGGAGAACAGACATAAATACGAAGGACTAGAAAAGGGGCAGAATAGATTGGGATGATGGTTTCCCCGGTGTATACTTACCTCCAAACTCATCTAGTTATGTCCATTAAACAGGCACAGCTTTTTGTATGTCAATCATACCTCGATAAAGGTTTTCTTAAAAAAAAAAAAAAAAAAAACAGGGACAGAAAAGTGAGGCAAAGGCTCAGTCTTCCCTGGGCTTTACATTTGGGATTCTGTGCATGAAGCCGAGAGTCTGAGAAATGTGCTGTTTGGACCCCCATATTCTCAGTGCCATTCCCAATGTGGGTGATGACTGCCCCGCCCCAGGACCACATGCTGAGTTCCCATCAGTAACAGCCCATGCTCAAAGCTGATACTGGCTACTTCCTCCCCACCTTTGTGAAAATATTTTCCAAGGAGTGACAAGGACATAAAAATGAGAAGGGGCAGCATCTTGGTGGAGAGCACAAGACTGCTCATCGCAAAGTCCAGCAAGTTCACTGTTGGCTCAGAGCATATCCCCACCAGAATCTCAAGGAAGCGGAAGTACAAGCGGCTTGAAGTTATCTGTGTGTTTATCTTATCTTCTGCTATTCATTTCAAGAGTTTGAGTTATTATTAATATGAAGGCCTGGTTTCTGGCAGCTCTTCTCTTTGAATGGGTTTATGCCAAGCTGCCAGTCATCGGAGGACTAGGGACCTAGGATTACACGGACAGGGAGGCTCAGAGCTGTGACCGGAGAGGGAAGACAAGGGAAATGACATTGTATTAAGGAGGGATCAGCATATTGTGTCTAGTCCTCGATGCCCTTTTGGCTTCTTATTTCCTAAGAACAGCAAGGAAAATACAAGCAGTGACAGACTTGAATCTCATGAAAATCAGAGAAAAGCTTGATTTTCAAGAGACTGCTCAAGTTACACAGATTCCCCAAATCTGAAGAAGTAATTAACTGATGAGTTTGCACACTTCACGCAGGGTGAGCTCCAGCCAGTCTGGAAAAACATTGTGATGGCTGATGATTTACCATATTTTGCTTCCAACCGGTAATGGTTTCAAATTCTTAACCACTGATGGTTTGGGTGAATATTTTGGAGAAAAGGCTCAAGAGAAACTTCATGACACTGCATCCACCACCTGAGATGTGAGTAGTAGAGTGCTAGAGTGATGTCCTTAGACACCACAGGCTCTTAAAAACATCTGACAATTTACATTCTTTCCATAGGCCATAGCTCATCTATCCCTAAAGCTGAGTGAAAGCCCTTGTTTACCTTAAAGAAAATCATCGGGGGCCAGCCTGTGGCTCACTTGGGAGAGTGTGGTGCTGATAATACCAAGGCCACAGGTTCGGATCCATAGAGGGATGGCTGGTTAGCTCACTGGGTGAGCATGGTGCTGACAACACCAAGTCAAGTGTTAAGATCCCCTTACCGGTCATCTTTAAAAAAAAAAAGAAAAGAAAAGAAAAGAAAATCATCGGACCTTGGGTGCAGGACTGTTTTCTTGTATGTCCCAGTCCATTCTCCCGTCTGCAATTGTAACTCTGCTGGTCAATGGCTGTGAGCTGTTAAGCCATGACATGGGAAAGGACAACTGGGATACTAGGGTGAACCCAAGTTCCACCCACTGAAAGAACATCCCTGACCCTTCATCACTTTCACCAAAGGTACCAAGCATAAGAATGCTCTACAATCATCAGGGGCCATGTTGTTTAGGCAGAGAGGACGAGGCTCTGAGCTCCTTTAGCTGCATCTTAACTGTGTTGTGGTTGACTGAATTTCGTGTTGATTGAACTGTGTTCAACTTGTCTCTCAGCATCAAGTCAAATTTATTAAACAGCTCTTCCTCCATTCTACTTTCAACCATCTCCTTACTCACCAGCAGACCAGGAAGGAGACGGACTCATTTATTTTTCTTGTCAGCTACTAAAAGTAGCTGGGTGCTTTGATAAGGGGCTCCATGTAGAAGACCACAGAGATATGACAAAGCTGAGGAGGGGAAGTGGCCTGTCCCAAATCCTAGAAGGACAACACTGCTATTTGACCCACTGGGTGGCATTTCCCAAATTCTGCCCAGGGGTCTGAAGCTCCATAGACAAGACATTAGAGAAAATTGGTTGGCCATCAGAACTAATACTTTGCTTTCAACTTCTTCCAGCCCAGTCAGCATTACAGACCTCTGTCAGATTTTTTTTAAAAGTCAGAAAGGAAACTGAAGCACCCGTGATAGCCATCTTGTGACTGTGACCAATTGCCTACTGAAAATGTCCAGAGCCTCAGCAGGAAATATTGAATCTGTAAAGTCCTGTCCAGCAGAAATGAGTCTGATTGTGGATGGCCTGGTTAACCCAGATTGCCTTCAGTGCCTGAGGGAGTTGATATTTTCTCATTATGAAGACTTTCTCATCTAGTGCACGCTGCAAATAAAACTGCTCGGAATCAGTCTGAACTGCCTGTTTCCGTGGTAGCAGGCCTCTGTCTGGAGGATAAATCTGCACCATCTTCTTTTTGGTTGGGTTTCAGCCAGCTGTGCTACAAGGAGTTCCGAAATGGGTTAAGTGACACCCAACAAGAAGGGCTTGGCCAGTTACAGAGGGAAGCTTTGTCACCGATGGAATTTCCACCCTTAGGCCAGACAGTGGTGTCCACGAGAAAGAGATCAAAGAGATACAGAACCCACAAGCCTAAATATTTATTTCGGTTTTCATATTTCCCATACTTTTCAAATGTGAACTTGTGTCCTGAAGGTGGAGCTTTAGTACACAAGAAAATTGGGAAGGGGCAAACATGTTTGTACAAAATGAGGTAGAATCAGCAAAGAATGCATTTAAATGCTTCCTAGTCGCCTACATTTTTCATGCCAAAAAGTAAGCAGATTCTGATTTCTTTCACCGTAGGAGTCTGCATACAATTAAATGGGAGGAAAATAAGCCTGCTCTCAAGAGTGGGGCTTCTGGTCAAAGGAGAATGGCAAGAAACTGTACCCATCAAAGCCATTTGTACTTCTCGCTGGCAGTATTTTTAAGATGTTTCTTTTTCAAAACGAGGCAGCAATGAGTTGAGTAGTGATCAAAATGCTGCACCATAGTGTATATTTAATCCAAATAGCTCCCAAGATGGTCTGCAACTGATTGTACCAACTCCACAGGACTTAGAGAAATGACTTAGTTACCAGTGAAGTAAAACTATCTCTGGAATGGAATTGAACTCTTGGGTCTCAGCACATAACGACACTGCCACAGCCAGTTCACAAAGGCAGTGAAGGTCATTGTGTTCTTTATCATTCCCTGAGGAAATTATTAAATTACCAGTGCATAAATTCCCTACTATGCTGTGCAGGGGTCTATGAGCTTTGGTGCAGGTTTTTAAAATACGGCTTTTCTCATTTCCAGTAATGCAAAAATTCTTAAAACATTCCAGGTGGATAGGGAATGGGAGAGTGAGGACTAATATTTTGGAGCAGGTAAAGCATCCGATTTGTCTTGCCTAAGATCCCCTGGTTAACATCAAGCCTTTCCCCTTCTTCCACACTCCTCATTGACACTTCAACCACCACTGTCACAGCACAAAGAGTGACCATATATCTAGTGGGAAAGCATCTGCTGCCTACTGGCAGGCAAAGACAATGTTATCCAATTTCAAACGAGCAGCTTATGAATGGAGAGATGACCACTCAAATTCAGCATCGGAGAGCCACTGCTGGAATGATGTGATCCTTCACCTGCACAGTTAGGGCAGAAACTCACACTTCTCTTCTGCTTCTCAGCTGCATCCTCCTTTCCTTAAGCCTTCCAGAGCTCCTGCCTTATCCCTCAGCACTGGAGAGAACTTGAAGCATTGCTGTAGAAGTTTAAAACCTGCAATGGCTGCTCCATCAGCAGGACTCAGAATCTGAAAACAGCCACCTCATCCCGTCCCTCCCCCAACAGATTCCATCTAGAGCTGAGGAATTTGGAGGGAAGGAAGAGAGGAGACAACAGCCAGTTGTCCTCCCTGGGGCCTCTGGCTTGGAAATAACCTGGAAAAGAACAGAGATCATTTCCCAAGGATCCATTGGGATCCATAGGACACTTCCCGCACCCACTGGCTCACCTGCCAGATTATAAGGGTGCTGATGGTGCCACCAGCTGCCGCAGGAAGCTGAGAGGTATTTGTGCATCCACTGGAAGCCCCCTTCTGAGAAATCATGAGCCTACTCCCCAGTGTGCAATGATTCACTGCACTCTGGAAATTCTTGGTGGCTCTGGGGGGCAACCAGCTGCTATTTGCCCCCTGGGTGAGGAGGTGAGATCTCAGGGCGTCCAGAGGAAAGAAGGTGGGAAATGATGAAACAGACAGAGAGCCTCTAGGGAAATATGAGTACCTTATTAGTTAGAAGGCTGGGCTAGGGAGGGTGAGGCCAGTTGGATCATTTAACTTGGAGAACTTTTCATTCCCACTGCAAAGAATGATCTCTGGGGATTATTGTAATGGCCACAGGTGGCACCTACTAGAGCGGGACAGTAAGAGGCCCTAGAGCTAGGCGTGATTCAAATCTCAGCTCTGCCGTGTACCAGCACTGGGACCCCAGCAAGTTCCACAGCCTCTCCACGATCATTCTCCTCGACTTTAACAGCCACTAATTAATATGGTTGTTATGAGTATTAAATGAGTCTTAATCCATGTGGTGAATTTAGAACAGCGCCCAGCACGTAGTAAGTGCTCAATAAATGTTAGCCATGATCATTAAGGTTAGATGGTGAGCAGAACTTTCTAAGTGCTAGGTTTGACAGCCTAGGACTCCGTTGCCAAGGGAGATTGGAGAATCTTTTAAAATATGGGAGCTCCAGCCACCGGGATTGTCCAGAACGAGAGCGTGGCGCCTGCCTTTCTCCCACCCCGCTCCTCTCACCCGGGGAAACCTCTGTGTCACAGAGGCGCCTTGGTCCTCGGAGCCTCCGGTTCGGCCACGTCTCCCGCGCTCCTCCCCGGGGCCTCACTCCCGCCGCCCTCCACCTGTCAGCCACCCTCGCAGCTTCCCTGTGGCCCCAGCCCCGGGCCTCCCCTGCGACTCTTTCGCACCCGGGGTCCTCTCTCCCGACGCCGTGCATATCCCCCCAGCCGCTCTCGTAAACAAAACCCGGGCGTTGGAGCAGCCCCTCGGGCGGACGAGCGCGGGAGCCCGCTCCGTGCGCCGTTAGCGCGCCCCGGGAGCCCGGGGCGAGCCAGGGGGCGACGGCGGCGGCCGCGGCGGCAGCGGCAGGCGGCTGAGCTTTGTTATGAATAGATGAAAGAGGCCACCTACACAGTAACCCAAATTACGAGACCTCCCTCCTCCCCATCTCACCGAATCAAGAGGGGAGGGGAGATGGGCGTGGAGCGAGGGCGGGCTGGCGGGCAGGACGCGGAGGGCGGAGGAAGAGGATGAGGAAGGGGGCCAGTTGCATCCCACTTTCACAATGGGAAAGTGAAACGCACCAGCGCACCCAACCTCTCCAGCCCTCCCCGCCCGCCTCGCTCCCCTCCGCCCGTCCCCTCCCCTTCCCTCCGCGCCGCGAGCGCCAGCGCTGCACAGAGGAACTCTTCGGCGAAGGAGGGCGAGGAGGAAGCGGCCCCAGAGCGCGCAGAGCTTGCCGCCGCCGCCGCACAGGCTGCCGGAGCGAGCCCGCCGCGCGCCGCCCGCCCCGCTCTCCTTCCCGGGCGAGCCGCGGGGATGGGGCGGCCGCGGGAGCCCGAGCGCGCGCAGGAGCCGCCGCCGCCGCCGCCGCCTCCCGCGTCTCCGTCGCCGCGCGCCTGAGCCGCCTGAGCCGCCGCGCGCCCTGCCCGGGGGCGGCCCCCCCAGCCCCATGGAGGTCTCCCGGAGGAAGGCACCGCCGCGCTCCCCGCGCCCCGCCGCGCCGCTGCCCCTGCTCGCCTATCTGCTGGCGCTGGCAGCGCCCGGCCGGGGCGCGGACGAGACCGTGTGGCGGTCGGAGCAAGCCATCGGAGCCATCGCGGCGAGCCGGGAGAACGGCGTGTTCGTGGCGAGCGGCAGCTGCCTGGACCAGCTGGACTACAGCCTGGAGCACAGGCTCTCGCGCCTGTACCGGGACCAGGAGGGCAACTGCACGGAGCCGGTCTCGCTGGCGCCCCCCGCGCGGCCCCGGCCGGGGAGCAGCTTCAGCAAGCTGCTGCTGCCCTACCGCGAGGGGGCGGCCGGCCTCGAGGGGCTGCTGCTCACCGGCTGGACCTTCGACCGGGGCGCCTGCGAGGTGCGGCCCCTGGGCAACCTGAGCCGCAGTTACCTGCTCAACGGCACCGAGGTGGTGTCGTGTCACCCGCAGGGCTCGACGGCCGGCGTGGTGTACCGCGCGGGCGACAAGAACCTCTGGTACCTGGCCGTGGCTGCTACTTATGTGCTGCCGGAGCCCGAGACGGCCAGCCGCTGCAGCCCCGCGGCATCCGACCGCAGCACGGCCATCGCGCTCAAGAACACGGAGAAGCGCAACCTGCCCACGGGGGAGCTGGGTCGCCTCAACCTGCGCGAGGGCGCGGGCAGCCTGCACTTCGTGGACGCCTTTCTCTGGAACGGCAGCATCTACTTCCCCTACTACCCTTACAACTATACGAACGGCGCCGCCACCCGCTGGCCCAGCATGGCGCGCATCGCGCAGAGCGTCGAGGTGCAGTTCCGGGGCCAGGTGTCCCTCGACTGCGGCCACGGCCACCCCGACGGCCGCCGCCTGCTCCTCTCGTCCAGCCTGGTGGAGGCCCTGGACGTCTGGGCGGGCGTGTTCAGCGCGGCCACGGGAGAGGGCCAGGAGAGGCGCTCCCCCGCCACCACGGCGCTCTGCCTCTTCAGGATGAGTGAGATCCAGGCGCGCGCCAAGAACTGCAGCCCGGACTTCGATTTGACCGAGGAGAACTGCGTAAGTCCTGTCCCCAGCCCCGGGCGCCGCGGGGAGCGCTCCCGCCGGGGAGGGAGGCAGATCCGGTTGACATTTACCAGAGCTCGGCTTCATACTGCTGGCGGCCGTCGGACGGCCGAGACCTCGGGTTACTCTAAAGCACGGCCTGGGGTCCCCAAAGAGAAAGTGTCAAAATGGGGGCGGGGAGGGTTGGAGTTAAACTCAAAACTGTAGTGGCTGCACCCCAGTGCCAGCCTTCTCTGTCCAGACGCTTGTTTGGAGCTGAGCCACCCCACCAGCCCCTCTACCTAATCTTTTCTCCAGACTTTTCTTTGCCCCTTCTCTGTAGTCTCAGCAGGCATATGGGTTTGACCCTCTTAGTCAATCAACACAGTTACCAAAGTGCCCTCGGCAGAGAAACCGTTGAACCTAAAGGGCTCGCTGCCACACCCCAGCCTTTGTGCCCCCCACCGGCAACACAGGTGGCGTGGTCTGAAGAGTTGGGAGCCTGCTCGGCGTGGGTAAATCTAGCCTGCAACAGAGGCTCACGCTCGGTGGAACAACCCCCGGCGTGACCCAGTGCAAGGGGGCGGGGCCGTGGCTCTGCACAGGGTGTGCTGTGGTCTCCAGCGGGGTGGGGGGAGAGGCTGGGGAGCCGGGAGGTGGCTTTGTGGGTAAAAGCCTCACCCTGGAGGGGAGAGCAAGGGAAAGTGTTGGGGTGCTACAGGCAGTTTCTGGACTCCAGATTGCTGGACTAGATTGTGGGGCTCAGAGGCACGACCCTTCGGCTGTGCCTGGACCAGGCAAACCACACAGGTTTCGCCTTGGCTCTCGGGGCAGCCACAGCTTGAATCTTGAGATTGACGTTTCTTTGACTGGAAAATAAAGCAGCAGTTCAAGAGGGTCCAGTTGATGGGGATTATGGAGCCATTGTGCACTTCTCCGGAGGCCGTTTCCCTTCCAAGGCTACTGGCACATCAACTCCACATATGGCTCCTTGAGAGCGGAGCCTGCTGAGAGCCTCCTTTATAACTGGACAGAAATCAAAGAGCAGAAATTAACGGCTACAGGTGTTGCCATTGTTTGGGTGTAAGATGAGTCAGAGAGGAAGGGGAGAAGTCTCCACTTGGAAAATGTGTTGCGTTGGCACATTTGTTGTGTACCAACACAGTATAGAGGAGCGTTGGCTCTAGGTATATTAATACGCGTATAAAAAGACACCCCACCCACCCCTTTCTCTGCAAAGCACATCTTACCAAATATTAGCCCTCTTAGCCCAAGGAGAAAAAAAACTAGGTGGTCTTTTGCAAGGCTCCTTAAAATGGTCACTTCTTCCTCTTTGCTTGTCAGCTGTGTGCTAAGACACACACATTACACCTTCATTTCATGACTGGTATAATTTTTAAAAATACATAAATAACACGTATTGCCCCCTACATGACTCAGTCTTGCTGTACCCATATAATTTAATATTTAATACCTGTCTTTATTACATCTTTATAATCTAATGGTTCAAGCAGACAAAATCATTGCCTTTTACTTCTCTTAAAGTGGAAAGACTTGAAAGTCCCCCTTCTCTAACCCCCAGGTACTACTTTTCAGGCATACTTGGTCTCTGGGGTTAATGACAAGACAGTTCTGAGGCCCACAGCAGGTAATAAGGGTGGACGTCCAAGCTTTGCCATCTGACAGCTGTGTCGATGTGTGGAGCCAAAACCTTTCTCTTGACTGCATCTCTATACCTATTAAGTCCTGGAGGACTCAGTTCCCTTCCAAACCCAGTAGGCGTCCTGAATGCACTCAGAATGCATGTTTTGGCTTGATCAGGTGTTCCTCCTTGTGCTGGGATGGGGAGGGACAGGGGCAGGGTACTTCACAGAGCTGTTTATCCATCTTCACCAGAGCTTCTGGGAGAGAGCTGCCCCCTGGAAATCAAGCAAGGGATAAACACATGCTGCCAAAAATCTGTTATTGGAAAAATAAATAATTAAAATGGGTCCCTTCACAGCATTTCTTGCTGCTGTTATTTATCGAGAACTCCCAGTGTGCTCAGAGCTGTGGGTTCTGAAAGACAGGGTCTGTACCCCTTGAGCTTGTCATCCAAATTAAATAATATGCTCAGGTTTAAACAATAGCATGTCATGGCTGCACAGGTGGGAGCTTGGAGTTTTGCATTTTTTTTTTCATTTAAGTAAATTCCTTGCTGCCAGTATGCATTAAAAAGCCTCAATGTAATTGAATTTCAAGAGGAGTTTGAATGAAAAAATGTGATAGTTTTGATGAAAAAGCTGATAATTTTCTAACCTATTAAATAGGCATATAAGATACTCAATTCAACAAATAATTGTTTGATGCCGGCTAGTGTAAGCAACGCTCTGTACTGGGTGCCATCTATTTTGCCACTGGAAGGACAATAGCAGGTTGCAACCCCATTTAATGGGGTTATGGGATCGGTGTGCTCCTGGTTGTCACTCAGAAGAATGATGTCATTTGATTGCATTTGTTCTGCATTTTATTTTCAGGTCTTGAATGTGTTTTTGAAAAGGCATGCTGAATTACAGGTGCCGAAAACAGGAGATGGACTTAAAACACTCTAGAGGGAGCCTCAATAGATTCCAACAGCGATTCCTTCAGAGTAGACACAGTAATTTTAACAGTAATCCACAGGCAGTGAGGCACAAACGGCTAGATTCGCTTGCTTTCTCCTTCTTCTGCCAGCTGGTTCTCTCGTATTTTCCATCTTCAATCAACCAAAGTTAGATAAGTGGCAGAACTGATTGGGTTGTATTTTCTCATCTCTTGGTTCTTTCCTTATCTCACCTTGGCTGATTCTCCTCCCCTTTAGCTTCTCTTGCTAGGGATTAATTTACGAGATGCTTGTGCAATGAGTGTGTATTCAGCCGTTTACACACTTGGCCATTACTTTTTCTGCCTTGCCATCAACTCTGAATCTACTTTCACAACTATAGCAGGTTAACTGCACCCCCAAATGTGCCAAGGCAACCAATTTGCATAGATGCTCTCTCTAATAATCCTAATGAATATCTGTACAGTACTTTCTCACATATTATTTCTTTGGATCCCCCCATCAAGTCTGAGGTTGATTCTATGAGGAGCATCGCAATTTCCAGATGAGGAAGCTCAAGATCAGTTAAGCAACTTGCTCAAGATAAAAAAGAAGTGTCAGAACCCCCCAGCTTAAACCCAGGTCTCCCAGCGTCTATTTTTGTGTTCTTTGTTGTTTGTCCCTCTTCTAGCTTCTGTTATGATTCTGTCAAGCCATTTTTACAGTCTATAGACTAGATGGTGAATTTTACCCCATTTACACATCCGATGTGCAAGGACGAATTCAAAAAGGACAACTGCAATGACAGTACCCACTTAGAGGGAAAAAGCAATCATAGCTACTATCTACTGAATTGTTATGATGGCCAGGTTTTGTGCAAAGCAATTTACATGCCTTATTTTCTGTTGATTATCAGTCACCATATGGTACAAAGGACTGTAGTTATTGTTATGGTTATAGATGAGAAAATGGAGACCCAAAGAGCTTCAGTTAGTCTCCACAGCTGGTAAATATTTAGAACTAGATGGTCTAGCTCTAGGATCTGAGCTTTTAACCTCTGCCATGGACAGTCTGTCACTGCAGACATTGGGTTCTGGTATCAATCCTATCCTGCATGGAGCAAGCCGGGCCCCTGAAGCTGCTATGATAAGGCCAGCTGTTTGTGGACATGACGTACAATAGAACAGACAATCCTTGGATGTAAACTGAGTTTCTAAGTTTGCATTGGTGACCGCCGGCAGTTCTGACTCTGGGAGAGTTGTAGTTCATCAACCATCAACTTCTAGACAGTGTTGGTGTTCTTTGTATTCAGGCCTATAAATGACCTCAGAGGGTGTTCTCTATTGAATCCCCAGTACTTAGCTTAGTACCTGATATGTGATTGGGGCTTGAGAAATATTTGTTGAATGTTTAATTGAAGGATCTTGGAGGATCATGTTGGAAATAAATATTTTCTGTACTTAGCAGCAACACTTTCCTGAGCCTGGTTATCTCATACTCCCTTAACCATTGACTTTTTCTGAATGTCCAATGTGTCAGGGCCCCTTTCTTCCCGAGCCCTAAATTATATGGCATCCTTCACTCCTCCAGCTCTTCCCAGATGTCCCCATTGATTGAAATGGCCAGGAGTTAAGTTTGATCACAGAAGCCCAGTATGGTTTGAACTTCTATGTTGTGATTTAATAATATGCATGATTGTGCCTTTCAACTATGAGGAAAAAAGGCTTTATGCTGTAGGTGGGTGGTTCTTAAAGTGTAGAGCCTGGACCATCAGCATCAACATCACCTGGGAGCTTCCTAGAAATGTAGATTCTTGGGCACCTCATCAGACTTATTACAGAAACTCTGGAGGTGGGGATGGGACTAGCAGTGTGTATTTTAATAAGCCATCACAGTGATTCTAATTTACACTAGGGTTTGAGAACCACTATTGTAAGGTAAAACAGTTTTCCTTGTTTTCCAGCTGAAGCACGTGAGATAGGAACTTGTCCCATTTTTTCCATTGCGTTTTACTTACGGCCATAAGAAGTAACCAACTCATTCATTATCTTATATTCCTTATTCCCTCCTAATTGCTCTTACATTCCTTGTTCCCTCCTAATTGCTTGCAAATACCAGAAAGCCTTCTAAAGCCTTACTATTTGGGGGCTTGTAGTCTGAGTCTCAAAAACCTATAGGCCTTAGTTTAACTAGTTCCTTCACTCTTGCATACGACAGTTTATTTGCATTTCATTCCAGGATGTAGGGGGATTTCTAGAGTCTTGTACTCTGCTGTACAGTGGAACCAATTCCACACACTGGACATTCTCTCTGAGGGGTCTGTTCTTTACAACATCAATCCTGATACCAATTTCTATCCTAATCAGGTACAGTTGGTTGCATGGAACAAAGATCTACTTGAGTAAACTCAAATAAGGGGATAAGGGATTTCATGGACAGAAACACATGTAATTACATGGTAATCTAGGAATAGGAGCAGTACTGTACTGTGTAATGGTTAAATGCACAGTCTCTGGAGCCAGATCAACTGGGACCAAAGCTGCCACTTAGCAGTTGTGTGACCTTCAGCAAATTATTTAACCTTTCTGTGCTTCAGTTTCTTCATCTATTAGTAAAGATACTATTTGCTTCCTAGTATTATGTCCAGATTCATGAGTTAATATGTACAGAATGAACACTACCTGACCCATAGTAAATGCTATGTACATGTTTATTATCATCACCATGAAGATTATTAATAGTAAGAGGATGGGGCTTCTTGATATGGAATTGGAAGGTGGTTCTGGATTAAAGTCAGCTCAAAGGAGCTCAGCATCAGGAAATGATGGATGCTTATTCTAAGGTTTCACGATTAACATGACTTAGCACGGCTGCTACCAAATGGCCTCCTCTGCTCCCTCAAATATCTGTCCCTAACCCCCTCCACCTGAGTACACCTCAGCCAGCCTTGATCCCCACTTCACATCTTAGTAGCTTTTCACCTTCTGCTTTGGCTACTAACTGGCAATGGCTTTCTGTATTATTTAGTTTAAATTGCCTGGAGAAAGATAGAATCAGGTCCAACTCATCTTTTCACATCAGATTATGAAACCTAGTTCAGCGTGGGGATTTGCTGCCCCTGAGGCAGGTACTGACCCCTGGTCTAATCAGAAGAAAGGGGTCAAACACGCGATAGTCCTAGCAGGCACTGTGGGTGGATTCCTTTAGGACAGAATGGTGGAGGAGCCACACCGCAACCAATATCTTGACCACAATAATATGGTGCCATCTCTGCCTCACTTAAAGTTTTGTGATCTGTTCCCTTCCTTGAACATTCATTGATGAAGACTGAGAAACCCCACAGTCTACTTGGGGACAATTTATAGACATCGTGGGTTTAACCTGTCCATTGGAGCAGGAGCATGGTAGTGGTAGGTTTTTTTTTTGTTTGTTTATGAAATGTATTCTAGTTATTTTTAGTTTTAATTTTCTATCTCGATGAAATTCTGATTTTTATATGGTCATAAAAACAGGTAGAACTGTGACCTACATTTTGTAGTTTCTCTAGTTGATTTTCCTGGTGGTTTGATTGTCTATTCAATAGTTACACATAGTGTTTTCCTAAGAGAAGTTATTAGGGGGATTTGACCCTGTTTCTATCCCACCACCCTGGCCAGTGCTGTTATGCAGGGGTCAAGAGACTTTTTCTGTCAATATTCATGATATTCTGATCATGAATATCTTAGGCTTTGCAGGCCACGTACAGTCTCTGTCATAGGTGCTCAACTCTGCGATTGTGGTGTGAACACAGCCATAAATGAGTGAGCAGTGCTGCATTCCAATAAAACTTTATGGACATTGAAATCTGAATTTCCTGTCATCTTCAGTTGTCACAAATTATTCTGTTTTAATTTTTTCAACCATTTAAAAATGTAGAAACTATTCTTAGCTCATGGGCCATTCGAAAAACAGGCGGCTGACCAGATGTGGCCCGCAGGTGGTGGTGTGCTGACTCCTGCTATTATACAAAGAGTGAGAGCATGATACTCATGGTAAGAGACAAATAGCAAAAAGATGCTGTGGCAGCCCCAAGGAGGGGCATCACACTCAGCCTGGGAGGATCTGGGAGGCTTCCGAGAGGTGATGCTTGAGCTGTGTCTTAAAACTAAGCAGAGAAGGCAGAGAAGGCAGAGAAGGGAGTTCTAGAAAGAGGGCACAGCTTGTGCACAAGCAGAAAGTTGAATCAGCTTGTGAACCACAAGCAGCTGCCCCTGGCTGGGGCGAGTCCAGAAATGAGTGTGCAGGTCCAGATGGTGAAGGGCTTAATAAGACAGGCAAAGGTGCTTGGGTTTTATCCTGATGGTCAGTCGTTTTCGGGATTTCCAAACCTTGCCTTTAAAATAAGTTCTTAACCAGGAGCTGTATAGGAGAAAAAGATTAGCAAATTGTCTTTGACCTGCTGCTCTGGGTGAGACCATTGCCAAGTGCTAGGGACACAGGGTGAAGCAGGGGTCAGGAGGTTCTTAGAACCCTACATCTTTCCCTGACCCACCCAAGCCTATCCTTGAGGCATCTATCTCAAAGGAACTTCTAGGACTCTGCTGAGCAGGGTGTGAAAACCATGCATATGGTTGATGGGGCACAACAGCAGGGTTATAAGCAGACATGATGCGAGTGTGTTCTAGAAAGATTACTAAGAAGATAAAGTGGATGAGGCAAGACTGGAGGCGAAACAACTGGTTATGAGGACAATGATCGGTTCTAACAAGTAATTTCTTAAGGTTTTATTATGTGCTAAGCAGTGTGTGAAAGTATTTATATCAGTGGTAAATAGGACAGACAATAAACATTTAGCAAATAGACAGTTATTTTATATTATATTAAAATGATAACTAAAACTTATAGAGTACCTACTGCATACCGTTATTCTAAGCACGTTACCAGTATTAACTGGTTTGATCCTCATCACAACTTTACAAGGCAGAGAATATTGTTGCTTCTGTTTTACAGATGAGGAAACTGAGGCACATCACTAAACAGGTGATGTAACAGAGCCATTTTAGGTGGGCTGTTGGGGGAAGATTCTCTAAGGAGGTTGAGTTGACACCAGGAAGACGCAAAAGGGTAGCTGTCGGCTTCCCCATGGCGAGCTGGGAGCGAGCACTCTAGCAGACTAGAGGGCAGGTGCAAGGGCTCGAAGGGGGATGACTTGGCCATTCTGAAGAGCAAAAGGTCATTGTGGTTGAGTACTGGGAGGTAGAGAGGGGAGAGTGTTAGGGCGAGAGGTTGGAAAAGGAAGCAGCAGCCAGGTCCTAAAGGCCTCCTAGACTCTGGGAAGGCGATTAGATTTGATTCTCAAAGCATAGGAGAGCCTCTGAAGGGAAATGAAATGATTGGATTTGAATTCCTAAATAATGGCTGCCCTGTGGGAAATGGATGAGAGACTGGCCACAGTGGAAGCAGGAAAACCTGCAGGAAGCTCTTGCACTAGTCCAGCCAAGAAATAATGTCACTGTGGTCGAAGTAGTGACAATGAATATGGAAAGAAATAGACGGATTCTGTTTATTGCAATAATCCATCTGAGGGATGTTGAAGACCTGAATTGAAGCTGTGGCAGTGAGGGTGGAGAGGAGGGATGAGACAAAATAGCTTTTTAAGACGTAGAATTGAGAGGTGCTGGTGACCAGTTAGAAGGCGAGTTTAATTTTTGTGGATTTTTAGGTGCTTCTGGGACTTCCAGGAAGAGCCATTAAGAAAGCAATTGGCAGTGAAGTTAGGAATCGAGGGTCCACTCCATAAACCTTGGAACGTGTCGGGCTCTGTCCTGTTTGGGCTGTTTGTCCCTGAAGGGAGCGGCCAGGTCTGGCTTATCTCTGTTTCCCAGGCATCGATAAGGCTGTCTGACACTTGGTGAGTGAGCCCTTGATTGGTGTGTGCAGAACAGGAAAGAAGACGCTCTTCATCCAGTGGAGAAGACAGTCATGAGAGCCTGAGTGAAATAAGAGCTTCCAAGAGGAGTCAACACTGGAGCTGTGTTTATAGGAAGAGTAAAAGCCAGGCAGCCAAGAGGGAAGGGTGTTTCCTTGTGATTTCTTTACTAATGAGGCAGGACTCCTTGTCATTCCCCTGTCTGTCCCCAACCTGGCTGAAGAAGCGTGTTATCTAACATACCAGCTGTTCCTGATCATTGCTCATTGGCATCCTCCTGAGACTCCTTTCTCCATCAGTGACCCCTTTTAAAAATTGGATTCCAAGAACTGACCCTTGCTTCTCTGAGGCGATAGGAGGAGGTGGCTTAGAGCAGCCAGGAGCTCTAAGCATCACCCGTGTGCACCTCCTGTGCTTGGCAACATCTCTGTTCCTACCAAGTGGAGTTTTTGTACTGTGGATCTCTGATGAATCCTGTATGTCCCCTCTCAGAATATAGTTTTTAATGCATAAAATAAAAACACAGGACTGCAAAATAAACCAATTACATTGATATACAGTTATATCAAAATATTTTTTCAATTTGAGATACAGTAATATATCTTGGCACATTCAACAGCAAGATCTAGCAGCAGTAGCTACCATAATTTCAAAGGAGAGATGAGTATAAATGATATTTTGAGATATCTGTAACAACTACAAAATGATAGGAAAATATCTGATTTCTTTTGGTGACAAAGTCACAGGTTCGGTTAATACTATACTACTGTGGCCTGAATCCATAATTAAAGGGAATGCTAAGTTTCAGTTAGAGCTGGCTAAAATGAAAATGTATTTTTTCTGTCATTCAGTTGCATGGATTCCCTGAATTCTCTCCATGCACTGTGGGTATTAATGGAACCTCCACTCTAACCATGCATTTCAGTTACCAAGTATTTCAGAATCCAGTGATGTGAAATGTAAAGTGTCATGTTTTGTTTCCAAACTCATCTGATTGGCTATTTCGACAATAGGGAATTTATTCCCACCTGTGTTTTACAGAACAAGCACTTGGCCAACAGCAAGTGCACCATAAATAATGGATGGGGGATGGAGCAGAGAGTGGGAGGGTGGTCAGATGGATGGAGAAACTTCGGAGGGGATAAACGACTTTATAAAGATTCATAATTCATAAGTAATATGAGGGATTTCAAAACGTTTGTGGAAAAATGGAATTAAAAGATAAAAATAAAAAATATAAACTTCATTTTTCAACGTAAGTGCCATCAAGTGCAAGACACTTTTATAAGTGATGACACCAGTCATTTAGTCCATCCCTAAAGAACCGAGGGTCCTGGGAATTTCACCATGTCAATGTAGTCTTTTTTACATTATTAACTGGAGAAAATTGGGTGCCCTTTAAAGATTGTTTAAGATTAGAAATCAAAAAGAAGTCAGAAGGAGCCAAATCAGGACTGTACGGTGGATGCCTAATGATTTCCATCAAAACACTCACAAAATTGCCCTTGTTTGATGAGAGGAATGAGCAGGAGCATTGTCGTGGTAGAGGAGGACTCTTTGCTGAAGCTCTCCTGGGCATTTTTCTGCTAAAGCTTTGGCTAACATTCTCCAAATACTCTCATAATAAGCAGATGTTATTGATCGTCGTTTAGCCCTCCAGAAAGTCAACAAGCAAAATGCCTTGAGCATCCCAAAAACTGTTCCCATGACCTTTGCTCTTGACCAGTCTGCTTTTGCTTTGACAGGACTGCTTCCACCTCTTGGTAGCCATGGCTTTGACTGTGCTTTGTCTTCAGGATCATATTGGTAAAGCCATATTTCACCTTCTGTTACAATTCTTTGAAGAAATGCTTCAGGATCTCGATCCCACTTGAAAGCCGTGCTCTTGTCTGGGGCTCACCTGAGTGCAACAGTTCTGGCACCCATCAAGTGGAAAGTTTGCTCAAGTTTAATTTTTCAGTCAGAATTGTGTAAGCTGAACCAATTGAGATGTCTATGGGGTTGGCGATTGTTTCTGTTGTTCATCGTCAGTCGTCTTCAATTAGTGCACAAACAATATTCATTTTTTCCTGGCATATTGATGTGGGTGGTCTGACGCTGCAGCCTTCATCTTCAATGTCATCCTGTCCCTTCTTAAAGCTAGTTATCCATTTGTAAACTGCTGATTTCTTTGGGGCATTGTCCCCATAAACATTTTGTAAAGGATGAATAATTTTATCATTTTTCCACCCAAGCTTCACCAGAAATTTGATGGTTGTTCTTGCTTCAATTTTAGCAGAATTCATGTTGCTTTGATAGGAGCTCTTTTCAAACTGATGTCTTATCCTTCTTAGTGCCTCAAACTAGATCCTGTTCAGACATGTTATAACAAGTTAGTACAAGTTTATTTGGGGGCAAAATTTTTTTTGAAATCCATGCGCAGTTTTTTTGTTTGTTTGTTTGTTTTTTAAGATGACCGGTAAGGGGATCTTAGCCCTTGACTTAGTGCTGTCAGCACCACGCTCTCCAAGTGAGCTAACCTGCCATCCCTATATAGGGATCTGAACCCCTGGCCTTGGTGTTATCAGCACCACACTCTCCCAAGCAAGCCACGGGCCAGCCCTGTGCAGTTTTTTTTTTTATAATATGCATTTTCCATAAACTTTTTGAAGACCTCTCATAGAGCTTGAACTTTAACCCACATATTTTTTCACTCTAAGTCTCTTATTCTCTCTACTTTTCCATGCTGCCATCAGCTATTTTTACTTCAAAGAGGTAAAACAATGCTAGGTCATGTGCATAAAATGCTATTCTAATCATGGGAAGGAATAGTCCTATTAGTCTTTGCTTTGGTCAGAGCACACCTAAAGAACTTAGTTTGCTTTTTAGAGCCACATTTTAAGTACACTGAATCTTCAGACCATCTATGGACTGAGAATGACAAGAGACCCACAAACTGTCTTTTACAAGCTGTCAATGAACTATGGATGTGAAATTTAGAGAAGGCCAAGATACGTGGTAATAGTCAGTATGGGGGTAATTTAATATTGCTCACTGAGGCAGAACTAAGGCCCAGTGTTCACAAAGGACAAACCTTGGTTCATTTCAAGAACTCTATAATGATTAGGCCTACTTAGCAATGTACCATAGTTGTCTGATGAGATATTGACTGAAAGTATCAAAACATTGACTTGTGTATTTATTCATTCATCCAATAAACATTTATTGACAACCTATTACATGCCAGATGCTGAGGTGGATGCTGCAAGTGTAGAATAAGATAAACTATTGTAGAGCTTAGAATCTACTGGGAGACAGACAATAAGTAAAATTTTAAAAACAATAATTATAATAAGTATTTTGAAGGAAAGAAATGGAGTGCCATGATTCAGAATAACTGGAGTAGGAATAGGGTCATGTGTCCATGAGCAGGTGACATTTAACTTGAAATCTAAAAGACTGAAAAGATCCAGACTACAAGAGAGTGAAGGGGGTGGAGGCTAAAAGTATAGCATGTGCTAAGGCCCTGAGGCAGAAAAATGGTAATGGTCATATGTTAAAGAGTCTGAAAGAAAGCCATTGCAGGAACTGAGGCAGACTGAAGATGGAGAAGAGTGGCAAGGAATGAGTTTGAAGAAATAGTCAGGAATCAGCTCAGGGAGGACCTAGGGATGCATGTGGATTTAATTCTAAGTGTGATGGGAAGGCATGGAAGAATTTTAGACAAGGGCGTAACATGACCTCTTTTATATTTTAGAAGATCACTGGCTACTAGACAGAGAATAGATTGTAAGTTGAAAGGGAGAGACCAGGAGACTTGCAGTAGATCAGGAGGGGGATGATGAAGGCTTGAAGTGGGTAGAGCCTGTGGAAATAGAGAAGATGGATTTGAGATTGTTGGGAAATTTGGCTGAGATTCTTCATGTATTGGACATGGGGAGTCATGGAAAGAGAGAAGTCAAGAGTGGTTGGTGGTGCTATTAACCATGAAGGGAAAGACTGGGGAAGAACAGGATTGGAGGGAAGAAAAGTCTGGATAACCATTTTTCAGCAACTCTGAAACCATGTCATAGATTTCAGTGGTTCTCAACAGGAAATGATGACATTTACTTAGCAGGCATTGGGAAATGTGGGGAAGGGGGTTTTTGCAGTAGTCAAAATGATGGGGGGCACTACTGGCATTTTGTGGACTGGGATCAGGGATGCTAAGTGTCTTGCATCACAAGGGACAGCCCTCTAATGAAGAACTATCCCCTCTAGAATGCTAGTAGCCTCCTCAGGGAAAAACATTGGTGAACTCAGTTTCTTTCAGTTCTGAGAGTCTAGGAAAATGCACTTTTCACACTATCCACTCTATCTTATCTTTTTGTGAATTATTTGAGTCAAGTTGTCTTTTCATAAGTAATTGATTGAAATTAGCCATAGGGAGGAGATGGAGATTTAGATGGGGAATAGGGGAGATAAGGCTGGGAGACGGAAGGATGAGTCTTGGAGAGTGGGACTGGGAGGTGGATAGGATTTGGAGGCTGGAGGACACTGGGGCCTTTGGAGGGAGGAGAGAAGGTGGAAGAGCAGGTGGGAGAACGTGAGATAGAGACGTCACCGCTTCACCTGTTTCCGTGGCTGCGCTGCACACTGCTGCTGCTTGCTTGGTATAGAGGCTGCCCAGCTGTGTCCCTAAATTTCCCTCCTCCATGCCTCCTGCACACTTTGAACTTTTTGTTTTGATCATTTGAATTCCCAACACAAATTCTTCCTTCAGATGATCAGAGAGATGCCATAAACTTAGCCAGGACCTGCTCAATTCTGCATACTCTACAAGAATAGAGAACAGCACCAGGAGCCTTAATGGCTAATAAAAATCACTGCTAACTTGGGTGAATCATTGCTCTTTCCACCTCTCTAGCTTCATAAAGATAATTTTCTAGCACATGATTTCATTTGGGGCTCTCAACAGCACTGGCAGGCAGGACATGTGATATTATTGTGTCCATTTTACAGATGTGACCATTGAGGTTCAGAGACTTAACCTTCACAAGTCAAGCAGCCTGTAAGGGACAGGGCAGGGGCCAGAACTTGGGTGTAGGTCTCCTTTAGAGGTTTCCTAACCACACGTGGGCCCCTGGGGAAGTGATAGGAAAGGATGAAGAAATTATTTCAAAACAAGGGGATCCTAAAAGGGAAAAGAATACAAAATTTACTGCCCAAGAGAGGCTTTTTATCAACATAAAAGAAATCGATAGGGTACCCCTTTGGTATTTGCCATTACTTTGTAAGGAAAAACCAACAAATAGGAGTCTTTTGAGACTTTTTTACGCTTGGGGGTAAAAGACTTGATTCTTACTGGCTCCCCAGCACGGGAGGCTCCACTTTTGTGCACATTTCTTCCGGATGTTGCCACAAAAGCTGCGACAGGGCTGTGAACACCCTGCCTGAACCTCAACGAATTGGGCCATTTTTCACAGGATGAGGGAAGGGCCGCGGTGTTGCTCAACTCCAGAGTGCCTTTCACACCCTACAATATATGGCTGGCGCCCCCTGGAGTTGCCCTGTGCTCAGTGGAGGACTGTGTATTGTCAATGAAAAATAGTGTGAAGGAACAGCAAGGAGGCCAGCTGTTTCCCTCATGATGTGCCCACTGCTCCATGTACACACACATGTGCACGCGTGTGCACGTGCACATACACACACGCACACACATGCACGTGCACACGCATACACATAAGCACTCACCCCTTCTCAGTAGCTTGGCCCCAGTTTGCTGTGTCGGGCCCAAAGCTCGCTCTCTTTCAGCCCAAACACTGCTTTAAGCCAAGATAACTTTGTCCTCCAACTGAGAAAAGTTTCCCTCTTAGAGCCGGCTAAAGTGTAGGTGTGATGTTGCAGTTTAGCATGGCAGGAAAGAGAAGCAGAATATGACAGCTCTGAAGAAACCAAGAAAGCCCAAAGGGGAGACAAGGTTTAGAGCTAAATCAAGATTGGATTTTGTCATGAAAGGCAGAACTGGCAAAAGCATCATTACAAGGTATTAACCTTGTTACACACAGACGAACAAGCAGAGCCTAGGATTCAGAAATAAATTACACATAATAAACTAGACAGAATAGGCTGAGAGCAACGTTAGCGATTATGCCCTAAGGGGAGAGAAGGGCAAGATGGAAAATAGGCTGGGGGGAGAGAAGGAGTAAGAATAATCTCTGGACACAGGGGGCCCACTGCACTATTTCTCCCTCTGCTTGGCTCCCTAGGTATTCACTTCACTTTTGTGAGGTGGTTTCTCTGGAACCTGTCTTTCTTTTGTTTTCATTTGCTGAAATGAGCATAAGAGAGCCATTCAGAGGCTCCTTTTCCCATTCACAGGGACCTGTCCATTTCTATGTGTTTCCAGCACAAAAGAATCCATTTCCATTCAGCTGGAGCAGCCGCTAGAGTTTTCAGGAGGTCTAAGCCTCCTCTTTCCTATTTTCTTCCAGGCTTACTGTTGTAATTGGCCACAAAATCCTGACTGTGGCCAGGGTCCTTCAGGGTGGTGAGAGGAACAAGCACTTGTCCAGTTCCGGGTCCCTCGTAGCTGAAGAAGAGCTGCAGTTTACTGCCTGCTAACAAGTTGTGATTCTCCTTTCTTAAACAGTGACTTGCTTTTGGTTTCAAGTAACAGAAAACCCAACCAACAAGGGATTAAACCATGACTCTGTTGTTAATTTAGTAAAAAGTGTAAAGGTTGGAGGTCTGTGGCTCAGTGGTGTCCTCAAGGGCCCAGGGTCTCTGATCTTTCCCCTGCACCAGGCCTAGCACGTGGATTTGCATTCTCCATCTTGAATCTCATGGAAGCAAAATGGCGGCCACCAGTCCGCACATAATGGTGTCATGCAAGTGTATTCCAAGGGAGGAAGCGAGGGAAGAGAGTGAGCAGTTTATCCTCAAGAGCCTTCTCACTGAGAAAGAAACTAATTCCCAGAAATCCCTCCAGTGGACTTCATACATGTTGCTGGCCAGAACTGGACCACATGGCCACCCTTAGCTGTAAGGGGTAGAAAGCAAGTATGTGGCGATGGGGAATGGAGTGGCCATTTGACTTGGAACAATCGTGGTTTCTACCAGCCTTGAGTTTATTACTATCTGAACAAAATTAGTGTCCTTTTGGGAAAGAAGATGGGAGTAACAGCCATGGGTGTGGCAGAAACTGTTTGTGTTTTTAAGTAAGGTAATAATAATAATAATAATAATAATAATAGCAAATATGGATTGTGTATTACTTTGTGCCAGACACTGTTCTGTGTGCTTTATTAAGGCTTAGGTACAAACTCATTCAGTCTTCACATCAAGTCTGTGGCATAAATGCTATTATCATCACTTCATCGTGAAGAGGAGGAAACTGTGTCACAGAGAGGTTAAGTAATGGGCACAAAATTATTTAGCTAGAAAGTGACAGAGTCAAGACCCAAACCCAGGCAGTGTGGCTCACCACCCTGGACTGCCTCTATTAGGTAAGATGATAAAATACTCCAAGTAGGATGCCTTAAGTATTGATACTTGTTAGCCGGTATCATTATCATGACTATTATCATTGTCTTCATAACCACCCTACCAGTCAGGCACATTAGCCGTATCAGACAGTTGAGAAAGACAACTCCCAACAGGGTTAAACAACCGAGCTCAAATGCAGACTAGTCCCAGGCGGTTTGTTCTACACCAGCAGCTTCTCAAGTTTGGGAACATTGATCTAATGGCTGCACTACTTACCTGTGTTATTGATCTAGGACTTAATCTGGAAAACTGCAATTGTTGAAGAATAGTCAGAAATCAGGGAAGGACACTAGAAAGGGTGAGACAGTAATGTGGAACCGATTTCCTCCTTGTTCCCTTTCAGCTTTTGAGCTCTTTTTGTTTTGTTGGAGCCAGTCTTCATGAACAGGATATTTCATCCTAGCTCAGCAAAGTCCACAATGTCACGGTTATTGGCTAATAGGTGCAGTTATTAAGCACCTCCTGTATGCCAGACCTGGGAGTACACTGTCCCATTTGGTTCTTGTGGTTAATCCACAACCCACGGCCATTACTCTTCCTGTGTTGCGAGATGACGGGAAATGGAGTCGATCAGCCAAGGATAGTGGTATTAGAACATTCCAGATGCCCAGACAGAGATGATACCCAATTCTCTGAATTAGTCTCTTTGCAATGCTCAAATATGTAATAAAAATAATAGGCAGGGTTGGTCGATCTTTGTGTGGTGTGGTTTTCTTTTTTTTTAATCTAAAGTTCATCTGATTTTTCTTTTTATGCTCATAGTCATAAGGCTGCCTTATCTAAACAGTGATCTATTGTTCCAATCCTTAGACCCACAAAGATTTTCTTTCTTAATGTCGATTTTAGGAGGACAGCTTCTCATCTTCCCTGATTGCATGAGAAGTATCTTTTTACAGCGAAAAAAAAAATCTCTAATGGGCTTTCCAAAAATCTTCTTAAAGCGAGTTCACTATAGAATATTTTATGCAAATAAGTAACTTTCTCGTAGGTTATGACATCTTTTCCTTGAAAAGTGATCATGGCCTTGGAGGAATCCTTGCTAGCCTATCTTTTCCTCGCAGCTCAACTTCAACAAAGAAATATAGATGGGGCTTTAAAGGCTTCAGTAATCAATTTAGTCCATGAATCCATTTAGTTGAGATGTTAATGAAACTTGGTGGATTTTAAAATAATGAATATGTAATAAGACATAAATTGAAAGACATAAACACTGTTGGCAATAATATAATAGAGTTCATAAGTCTTAGCCTCCCCTCACCCACTGCCCCCCTCCCCAAACAGGGCCATTTTAGGAGTTGCTGAGATGCTTACTGAAGTTTGCCAGTTCTCCCATTGGCTGAAACTTAAATGTGCCTTTGAAAACCTTAGTACAGTTGGGAACTGAGCTCTGGCAGATAAAATATGCTATCACACTGTGTTCGGTAGCTTCAGACGGCAACGGCTCTTTCTAGCTCCATATCTTCCAGAGATTTGTGTAACAAACTCAGTTTCCTGTGGGTGAAGGCAGGAAGCAGCATGGAGTACTTCATTTCTTTTAAACAAAAAGGAAAAAGACATTTTGGTTGACACTTTCCCTGCCCTGGGTTTAAAAAGGGGCTTTATTTAATGATCAGGAGCAAGCATGTGATTATATGAGCTCAAAGCCTCAGATGATTTAAATGCCTTTGGGTTGAAGTTTATGCTTTTCTGTTTCCTCCTTAAGAGCGTCAGCACCAGGTCCAGCCCTTCTATTTGGTGCCTGTTTAGCTCTGTGGCTCTGTCTCTCCCACCATCTACATCTATATTTTTGCCTCTTTACCCCCTGAATTAGTTACCGTGTCTTTGGGCTTCACATGGCACCCTTCCTGTAAATCCAGAATCCCTCCTTTCTGCCATCGCACCCAATAGGATCGTCTGTGTCACATCTTGGGAAATGTTTGTGTTTAACCTCACAGAAGCCAACGTCTAGCTAAAATGAATTGCAGCAGGATCCTGCAAACAGCCAAGTGTAAGATCGTCTCCCTCCCAATTCAGCAGTGGGCTCTCTCTTGGCAATAAAGTGGGACTCAGCTTCATATATCAGCTGGGGGAGTGTTAAATGGATGGCTGGCTCACTGCTGGCAATCAATACATGTTAATACGTTGTAAACAAATGGCTTTCCATGGTTTGCGCAAGCGTGGTGATTTTGCAGGTAAAGGCAATGCAAGGTTTACTCCTGGGGATCTTGTCTAAGAAAACATGTTTGGGTCCCAGAAGTGGGATTCTTACTAGGAGGGCATGAGTGACATTTTATCAGTATAATGAGAAGTATCATTGTTAAAAATTATCTTTTTTTTTTTTATTTGTGCGTTTGTGTGCATGTTCAGAACCAAAGGGATCAACCTGAAAGAGTACAACCCATTGCGTCATCTACCTTGATCCATTCCGACCTGACATCCGTTTATGGCACCGTGGTAATGAACAGGACTGTTTTATTCTTGGGGACTGGAGATGGCCAGTTACTTAAGGTTGGTTTTCTGTGCCTTCTTCAAATGTCTGTTTTAATAGTGATTCCTTTTGTGCTTTTTTATTTTTCATTTTTTTTTAATGCTTCTGGGTTATACACAAGACCATACCAATTGCTTTGCTAACTCCTCAGAGACCCCCCAGAAATGTCTTGGAAGAAATTCTGCAGATCTGTATGTAATGACACTCCCCCTCACTGCCCTATCCCCTCCCAGCCATGAGATGAAGCACCAGCCACCTTGCTTCCTGAGAGTGTGCCGAGACATTTTCCCATTCTTACTCATATGCTGCCTGGGTGAGGTGAAGGGGGTCTGGCCCCTACCCCATCCCTGACTCACCTTCCTGAGACGTGTAACCTTTCAGTTCTATCTCCTTTATAATGGAAATGTACAAAGCACCTGATTTCTTACAACTTCAAAGAGATGAGAGATTATAGGGCTTGAAAAGAAGAAAAAACAGGTGTTCCTTCCCTCCAGCCCACTTGCCACCCACAGAGGGGGTTTGTTTTCTGCCCTTTGTACCCACATACACCACGGAAAGGTTAGAGATCTGAAATCCTTTGAGACTCCCCTTGACTTTGATCTCAGAGGACTATTTTTCCCCACTGTATGGATACACCCTCATCAAGTTGAGATTTTTATTCTCTTGGGGGAGAGGCGGTGGGGAGGAGGAGAAAATAAAATCAGAGATAGCAAATGACTTATCTGAAATTATATAGTGGTCTTCTTATCAATGTCATCAGCAAGCATTTATTGAACACCCCTGTGGCCTCCAACAACATTCGTGGTTGGGAATGACACCATTTCTGTCACCCTAGACTCTGATATTCAGTTGCCTCTCTGCAGCCAGTCAGTTTACTCTCAGCTCAGATTCCTAACTGATTACTGGCAGATTTGTTTTCCAAACTGGTTACTAGCTGTGTGACTTTAGGTGAATCACTTAACCTCTCTGAGCTTCCATTTCCTCATCTGTAAAGTGAGATAATACTAGACAACCTAGAAGAACCCTTTCCTCTTCTGATGGTCTCTAATTCTGTCTTCTGCACACTTATCCCCACCTCGACGCAAACCTCTGTACTCGCTCTTCTCCCAATGTGCATTGTGTAGTCCTGTCTCCACACCTTTGCTCACGCTGTCCCCCCAGCCTGGAGTGCTTTCTTTCTTTTTCCTCTGCTTTACTGAGGCCTGTATCTATGTGTTGGCTCAGCTCAATCCCCACATCCTCTTCAGTGATGTCTAAGCCTGGACTGATCTTGCTCTCCCCCCATCTTCTGAAATGCTCACGATCTATATCATTCTTTTGGCTTATTACAGATGTCTTGCTTTGATACCTAACCTTTTCCCTTGTGTTTGTCTTGCCTTCCCAACTTGATTTTAAGCTTCTGGAGAAAGGGGGTCATGAATTCCCATAGCCCAATATAGTGCTGAGTGCCTGGTAGGCATTTGATTTAATCTGTTTTCTTTGGAGGAAACCCAGTAACATATGGGAGGGAGTTTGTTTGTGTACACATTCCTTTGAAATATACATTGATCATCTTTCCTGTTGTGTTAGCTTTATTTCCTGGGGAAGGGTAAATACCCATCAGTCAATCTACATCAGTTGCTCGGTGATGTCTGTAACTACCACAACCTGGTCAGGCTGATTGGACCCATTAGTCTGGCAGAAGAAGTTTCCATCAATTCTTCCTGGGCCCCCTCACCAATTATCTCTTCAGATTTGGGAAATTTTTGATGAGTGTTTTGACAAGAACACTGTTTCCTCAAAGCTGGGCCAACCAAACTGTTACATGGTGAATTGGAGGTGAGGGAACACTTGGATAGAAATAGCTCCCCACGGCACGGCCTGGTTTTGCCCGTCCAGTTCGTTCACCCCAGCAGTTCATGTGCAGCTGGCCAGTTTTTACTGATGTTGTGGTACTGGAGGGTAGGACCGCACTACAGCTTCAGGCTGAGAAGGAGGTGGCCGACTGAAGTCTCGCTTTCTTCAGGAGCTGTGTGCAATATCCCTTCAGAAGCCATGTCTTTGGCCTCATTTTTTTAGGGTTTGAATAACAACAGCAGGTTGGCTTGGGTTTGTTTGTTTTGTGACTATTAACATTTATATAGTGCTTCCTATCTGCCAGTTACATCTACTAACCAATTCAACCCTCTCCACAACCCCATGAGGGAATCGAGGCCCATAGAGGTTGGAGATTTGCCCAGGGTCACACAGGGGCAGAGCAGGGATTTGAACCCAGAGCGACTTCGGAGATTGCACTCATACGCCTCCATATACTGCACTGATTCTCAACCTCTGCCCCAGGCACCAGCCACCATTCCCTGGGATGGATCAGGGTTCCTAGAGGCTCAGAGAAACATCCCGGCCTGAGAAGAAGGCAGACCATCTGAAAGTGGGAATACTTCACTGGCAAGATAACTTCTTGGGAATTAACACCCCTCTCCTCAAGAGAGAGCCTCCTTCGGGATGGTTCCCTCCCTTAGGAGGAGGTTGTGAGGGATGAATTTGAGCTGACTGGGCCCCCCCAGGTGCCCTAGGACAGCCCCAGACTTCCCAGGACTCCTTCCTGTATCCTGTTACAGATTCTTGGATGCAGCCCCTGAAATTACCCAAGTCCTGAAGACCTGGGATTGCGTAGATGATTTGGAAGCCACAGGCAATCCCCAAATCCCTGTATTCAAAAGCCTCTCCCTTGCCAGACTTGTCACCAGAACTGTTAGAAGAGACGAGCATTGACAGACACAAGCTTGGCTTCCTAATCCCACAGCGTAGAGGTACTAATGAGCAGCAAAAACCAAAAAACCTAGTGCAGACAGTGGGAGGAGGAGAAAGTGGGCTTGGATCCCCAGTAGCCTGACTCATCAGTTTCCAAGTGATCAAGGGTTGACAGACCCTTGACAGACGCCAGACATTGTTGTATATGCCTGATAGGATGAGAGGCAGGAAAAACCACAATTGGAGCCAATTGCTGTTTTTTACCAGCACCAATAGAAACCTGACTTCTGAAATCTCTGCAAACCATGTGGAGTTTTAATATAACATGGTGCCATTTTAAACCTCACATTATTTAAATAATTATTACTTTTTGTAAAAGTAATATATGCTCATGTAGAAAGTTGCAGAGTAGTGGGAGATGAGAGGAAGGCAAAGAAAAAATTACCCCTAATTGCATCGTGTAGAGGCAACCGCTGTCAGCATTTTGGATGCTTTTTATACATAGTTGAGGTCAGACTGTCCAATTTTGCATCCTTTTTTCCTTCGGTTAATGAGGGAAAATGCTTATATTAAAATGTTATTGCAAATTCTTTGTAAACAGTATTTTTAAATAGCTGTATCATATTCTATTATGTGGAAACATTATTTTGAACATAAGCTGATATTGGATCCCTTTTAAAGTGTCTTTTTCCAAGAAAGACAGCACTACCTCCAAAGGGAAGATATCATGCACGATCAGTGGAAAAATGACTTTACAGTATGCTAATACCTTTAGTGCCCTTCTCCTTTATTCCTAAGTTCCTTTATACGATTTTAGAAAAACTGAAGAAATTTGCAACTCAGAAGGTCCTTTGAGAGCATCTCATCTCTACTCTTATTTTATCAGTGTGCGGTCCTCACCATGGTGAGGGCGTTATGTCCGGTCACTCCCCTGCACCCGCCAGTTATTTCCCCATTTTACTTCCTGAACATGATTGCATGCCATAATTTCTTCAGTTGTCAGCGTCTCCACTGAGATCAGCTGAAAAGTATGGCCGCACAGAACTCAGCCTTGGGGAATTCATGTTGCACGTGTTGCACGGAGAACGCATTTCTATCAACACACACCGGATCTTTCTCAAGATCGTGGTGCAGCCTATCACGGGGTTTGGATTCCTTAGAGCTGACTCTGTTGCGTATAGAATATTGTCCTTATTTCAAGGGCAGAATTGAATATTTTGAGCTTTTCCAGGTGGTAAAATAAGTCTTCACGGAATATACATGAAATTTGAAATTTGTAACTTTATGCATGCCCATTAACCTTTCTTGTAAGCATAAAAGATAAGAAGGCAGCGGGTGAGGAATGATAATAGCTAGCATTTCTGAGGTCTTACAATGTGCCAGGCGTTAGAACCAACGATGGCATGGGTTAACTCGTTTAATCCTGATGAATCAATACGATTACCATCTCCACTTTATAAATGAAAAAACCTGAGGCTTAGAGAGGTTAGCTAGCTTGCTCAAGATGATCTGAACTGAAGCAGTTTGTCCCCAGACCCCAATTTTTATCCCGCAACTAAACTGCATTAACAATTAAAATGTATTCTGTAGAGCTTGGTAGAGTTCGTGGAACTGGTTTTTAGTTTTTATTTTCTTTCTAATGTTGGGGTATCGGGGTTAATAACAAGATGCAAGTGTTTGAGGTTTCATGAGCAGCAGCCAGGGCTTCTGTGGTTTTTCAAGTTTGTTCCTATTTGGGGATGGCCCTCTGGGGATCCAGCTGAGTGCAGAGCCCTCTCCTCTCAGGGCTGCCAGTGGCTCAGGGGGCCTCTGAAGCCCCTTTGGGGCCCCAAATTTTCCTCAATGGGTATCTTTAAAAGAAAGGTAGAAATTCTGTGTTCAAGTTGAATGGCTCCAGTGAAAGGAGGCTAGTTAGTTTTCTCCAACATTCCTGGAAGTGATGTAGGGTTCAGGGTGCAGGAAGTTATACCCTATTCCCTATCCAGCCTTGAGTTGCTTTTCACGTGCTTAGCGTCAGGACTAGCTTCCTCCGTGGCCCTCAAAACTCTACTCTCACTAACAGGTTTCATTTGTCCAAACTGTGGAGTGAAATTAAACCAGCTCCAGAAAGTTCTTCCTGAATTCAAATAGAAGCCAAACTACATAACACTTGAAGAATCTGCCTTGACTCTGGTTATTAAAGTTTTAGAGTGAATACAAGGGAAAACTAAAAACTAAAATAAAATCTTTTATAAGGGCAAGCTCTGTTTATACTCTCACAGAATGTTCAAATAAGGAAAAGGAGGCCTTGGGGAACCCAGGACAGGACCTGGGGCAGGATGTGGGGGTGGTGGGGTAATGGACAGAATAGTAAAAATAGCAGGAAGTATGAAAACTTGGAAATGGGTTTCATGATGGGCTGGTTAGAATGTCGTATGAAGCCTATTTTAAATTCACCTCCACCTCAGTCATTTCGGTTTGTGAGTTTGCAGGGACTTCCCAGTTTGGAACCTTTACTCCTATGCAATCCACAAATCTAGAATTTGTGGCATTGGCTGTATGCTTCTCTTACTACTTACATTGAAATAAGTAGATTGGAAAAAAAAAGAGAAATTTGCCTTAATCTTTATATTTCATCTTTATTACTCCTAACTACTGAGGCACATTGCTCTATTAGATAATTACCTTGCTTTCTTGTGTGTGTGTGTGTGTGTGTGTGTGTGTGTGTGTGTGTGTGTGTGTGTGTGTGTGTGTGTGTGTGTGTGTGGTTTAAGTCTCCTTCCCAGCATTTCTCAGAAATTGTTTATAGGAAAAGAGTAAATGAGAGGATTAGCTTGTTTGCCCTTCAATTGGTTAGTCCGACAGAGTGAGGCATAGGAAAAAAATTTGGCATAAAATATTTCAGCTTTTTGAACACCTGTGACTCTTCCATCTCATAGTAATTATAAAGAAAAAAAGGAATAGTCTTTCATTTAATTTTTCTCCCCCTCGTTTTCCTCACCTTGGTATATTTCCCATGGCAGGTGTTGAACATGTCCTGCAACTATATGGTGTGGAGGTCTCCAATTGGTTAATTTCAGCAGTGTAGTTGAGAATTTTTTGTATGCAATAGAAAACCCAAGGCTAGTTAATAGCTTACCATGAGTCTTCAGGAAGATGTCAACAGAAACAAAATGATGACATGAACTGAAATTCTCCATGGGGAAAATTTGTTTTTCATGCAGGCTTCAGCTAGAAAAATATGAAGAGCCCTATAAAATCTTGAATGCTAATAGAGTAGTTTTGATTTAATGAATATTTATTGAGCACCCTTTATGTGCCAGGCACTGTCTGGGTGCTGAAAATACATAGGCGAACAAAACAGACAACGCCCCTGTTCTACTGGTAGGAGAAAAAAAAGAAAACAAGCAAATGGATTAATCAATGAGAAAGTCATTTTAAATAGTGGCAAGTGCTATGAAGAAGACAGTGATGAGTAGAGAGTGACAGTGGGGTACAGTAGAGAGGTGATCAGGGAAAGCCTCTCAGAGGAGGTGACATTTGAGACTTGTGTAAGAATATCCGTGGAGAAGGCTCAGATTGACTTCAGATTAGATCTATATTAAGGTCGTATCCTGGAAGCAAAAGACAAAAATCCACATCGTGCCCGAGGAGTGTGTGTGAATTGGATGAGGTTTCTCTTATGCAAAATTCAACCCATTTTGGGTTTCTGTGACTCACAGTTACTTCCTGCAATGCTTCTCTGATCATATTCTTTTTCCAAGGTTGCCCAGCTAAACTGAGTTGGGGCGGGACCGTTTCCTTTGCTCCAATCTTGTTAGGCTTTCTTCTCTGTGTTGATGTTGTCATGAATTTTGCACTTAGAAGGTCTAACTGTCCCATTGGTGCCCTGAGCTGGCTGGGGATGGGGATGGGTGGGGTGGGAGATGATATTAATAGAAACCTGTCCTACAGTCATCTGAGAAAGATGAGACTCTAGGGACCACAGAAGTAGAGATCTCCAATCCCTTTGGGTAGCACATTTGGGACCTTTGTGACAAAATTAAAACTTTCTCTTGTCTTGTCCTCAAGATTATGGAGATCTTCCTTTACGTAATCTAGGGGGGGGGGGAAGCCAAAACAAAACTATTTGACCCACTTACCCTCAAACATTTTTGATTTAAATTGTATATATTTTTTAAGATAATACGTTGACAGTGTTCAAAACTCAAAAGAACCAAGAGACTATAGTGAAAGTCACCTGTTCCTGACTTCCAAAGCAACCAGTGATAGTACTTTAATGGGTATCTTTCCAGAGATAGTTTATATATGTCTACAAGCTAAAGGGGGAAGATATTCTTTCCTCCTTTTATTGAACACATAACACATTAAACATGTATGTTACATATGTGTATATACCTGCATATGTGTATATGATGCATGTGTATTTACAAATGTATACATATTTAGTATAACATGTTAAACATAACTTAATATACACAAAGAGCTAAGTATTTTCATGTCTAGATTATATTTCATTTTTTCTACTATAGTTTATTTAACCAGTTCCTATTACTGGACATTTGGGTTGTTTCAATCTGTTGTTTGTAACATAGGATGCTGCAATGAATATATGTCATTTAATGTATATATGAGGGGCTGCCGGGCCCAAGGGTATATGCTCTACAGTTTTGATAGATAATGCCAGATTGCCTTCCAGAGAGGTTCCACCTCCACTACTGACAAAACATACCAATTTAAACCTAGCATTGGTAGTTATCAAGACAAGCTTCAGTGCAGGCCACAATAAGTAGCTTATTCAGGAAACTGGTTGGTAAACAGTGGCCCATGGTTCACTTTGGTAATTAAGAGAGAGAGAGAGAGAAAGAGAGAGAGAAGGGACCAGAAAGGAGGAAGGAAAGAAGAAAGTCTTCCCTGTCATTATTCAGAATTCTCAAGAGAATACCGGTTACTCATCTCCAAGGTATCAATAAGTCAATGTTGCACCAAACTAGATTTTTCCAGGCCCAGCCCCAGAAATGATGCTCCAAGAGTAAATAAAATAAGCCCCCAATAAAAACTGCAGTGTAGTTCCTAATTCACTTAAAATGGATGAGTGGTAGTCTTTTGTAAGTTATGTTTTTATTTACGTTTTTATTTTAAAGCAAATTGCAGACACTATGTCATTTCACCTTGACATATTTCATTATGCAGCTCTAAAAATCTATGGTCATTTTCTTAAACGATGGTAACCATATTGCCATTATCACAACTGACAAAATTATCAGTAATTTCTTAGGATTATCTACTATCCAATTCATATAACTAAATTTTCCCAATTGACTAAATGTATTTAAAATTATTTCATTCAAATTGGTATCAAAACAAAGACCTCAAACCACATTTGGCTATTCTGTTTCTCATACCTCCAGTAGCCTCATCTCTTACTTTTATTCCCTGACACTGATTTACTGAAAAACCAGGTCCTTTGTCCCACAGACTGTCTCACATCGTGGATTTGGCTTTTTGCTTCCTTGTGGTGTCATTGAGCTTGTTTCTCTGCTCCTTTGGCTTCCTAATGCTAAAGGAAAGTTAGCACTAAGACTTGATTAGATTCAGGTTCAACTTTATTGGCACAAATACATCATAAGTGGCACCACCACATGATGCTTTTGACATGATGAACTCCTGAAGATATACCTGGACAGCAGCCTTTATTCTCTTGGGCTTTACTTGAGAGTACTCTTATCAATCTTTTTTTAAAAACTGGCTTCCTGTTTCTTCTTCTCTATACAACCACTTCCCAGAACCAGATCAGCTGCTTGAATCTGAGCTGATTAATAAAGCTTATGAGTCAGAGACAGCAAGTCCTGGCAAGTCCACACCTTGGTCATGCCTGCCCCGTGGCTCCCTCCACTCATGGTTTTCTGTAGGGCAACATTATCCGATAGAACTTTCTGTGATGGTAGAAATGCTGTATGTCTGCACTCTCAAATATGGTAGCCAAGCCATAGGTGGCTAGTGAACACTTGAAATGTGGCTAGTGTGAGTAGGAACTGAATTTTTAACTTAATTCAGTTTGAATCTGAATAGCCATATGTGACTAGTGGCTATTGTATTGGATAGTGCGGCTATAGAGTCATTTTCAAATGACTTGAGGCACAGACCTTTCCCACATCCCTTGGGACCTAACTGCTTCTGTTTAAAAAAGAGCTTTTTTAAAGTCATATTTAATATATATGGCTAGCGAGATTGACTTTTGCAAAGCTGCTGCTGAATTTGGTGAGCAGCCCACGGGCTCCAAGTGAGCCACTATTTGCACCAAATCCACCTGGGCTTGACCTAAGCAGATGCTGGAAGGAGGTCACTGACTGCAGGGTAAAGCCAGACTCAGGCCTAGGCCCTGGAAGTGGGGTGAATGCAGGAACACACTCTGTGTGCCAAATTCATAAAGAGCCTTTGGCTAAATAGCAAATACCTAATTGCCATCTGGATATGTGGGCACAGGCAGATAATCATTCAATGGGTGCATGAAAGTAGACTTCATCTGAGAAGACTCTCAGGTGCCAGTTTTTTCTTTTCAAACCATGTGTCCGTGATGTTTACTGTGGCAGAGATATGAATATAGATAATATATCTGGATGTGTTCAAACTGACAAAATGTTGAATATCTTCACTTTTTAAAGTGTTGTGTTGGGTGAAGGGATGGGTACAAAGATGATTAAGACATGGTCCCTACCCAAGAGGAGCTTGCAATCTTGAAATAGATTAATATCTATTGAGTATTATGTGTTAAGTATCTTGCATAATTCTTGCTTGATTCTGACAAAATCTGTATATAAGGAAGGCTTTATTAGCACCATTTTAGAGATGTGGAAATTGAGGCCCAGGGAAGTTAAGTTACTAGTTCCAAGTAACATAGCTACTTAAGGGCCGAGCCCGTGGCGCACTTGGGAGAGTGCAGCACTGGGAGCGCAGTGACGCTCCTGCTATGGGTTCGGATCCTATATAGGAATGGCCAGTGCACTCGCTGGCTGAGTGCTGGTCACGAAAAAGACAAAAAAAAAAAAAAAAAGATAGAGCCAGAATGCAAAACTTGCCCAGACCACCATGATGTTTCTCCAGGATTATGGTAATAGTCTCCCAACTGGTTTTCCACTGGTCATCCTGTCTTCTTACCATGTCATTCCTCTGCTCAAAGCCCTGCAATGGCTTCTCTCTCTTGTCTAGAGTAAAAGGCAAAATCTCTACCCAGGCCTGCAAGACCCTTCCGTAACCACCCCCTGTGACCTCACTACTTACCTGCCCATCCACTCTGCCTCTATCTACTCAAGCCACACTGGTCTCCTCCCATTTTAAGGTTGTTGCACCAGCAGGGCTCTTTTAAGAACATGTTTTGTCCATATATCTAAGTAACTCACTCCATCACCTCTTGCAAGTATCTAAATAAGTGTCACCTTCTCAATGAGACCTACCTTGAGCATATTCTCCATTCCCTTACCCCACTTTATTTTGACCTATATCACTCATCACCTTCTAATACATTTTATAATTTACTTTTTTATTGTTAATTGTCTGCCACCACTCCCCTACACACACACACACACACACACACACACACACACACACACACACACACACACACACACACACACACACACACACAAATGTAAGTTCTGTGAGGGCAGGATCTCTGTCCCCTGCCCCATTTTGTTTACTGCCATTGTTTAAACATGTAGAACAGTGCCTGATACCTAGTGAGTGTTCAGACATTTGTTGACTGAAGATGAATGAAGCTCAGGTATGTCCAATTTCAAAGCCACTGAGTATGGAGTCACTCTATTTATATTTTATATGTAAACACGTACCTACTTGTCTACACCTGTTAAGTTGTCTGGGTTACTTTAAAATGCATGACTGTGTAGAATCATGTAGGAAAATCAGAGTAACCATGCAAATCATGCAAATACATGTTGGGAGCTACTTCCTTTAATTTCTTTTTTTTTTTGTCTTTTTGTGACCGGCCGCACCGCGCTCAGCCAGTGAGCAGCGCACCGGCCATCCTTATATAGGATCCGAACCCGCGGGCGGGAGCACTGCTGCGCTCCCAGCGCCGCACTCTTCCAAGTGCGCCACAGGGTCGGCCCTACTTCCTTTCATTTCAAGGTCACTCTTGGCACAATACTAACACAGGTGTCACATGTGGCTTCTGATAGGGCCAGATGTGGTTAGAAATTGTGGACAACAACCTTTCATGTATGAGGATACTGTCCCTGCATAGAAGAGTGGCTTTCTTGCTTGTTAGTTTATTTTTGGTGACTTCATCCCCTACAAAAGCAGAAATACAGTGCTTGTTATTACCAGCCTTACTGAAGACTGGGACATGAGAGGTGTTTAATACAGTACTTTAGTAATGAGTAAGAAAGGATGGGGTTTTAGGATCCAGCTACAAGTTTTGCCACCCTGCTATTCAGAGTATTTAATAGAAATCGTATTTCTCTTTTTGAAAAAAAATAGGTTATTCTTAGTGAGAACTTGACTTCAAATTGCCCAGAGGTTATCTATGAAATTAAAGAAGAAACACCTGTTTTCTACAAACTTGTTCCTGATCCTGTAAAGAATATCTACATCTATGTAACAGCTGGGAAAGAGGTAGGTAGAAATACTAGTTATTACTTTTGACTTATGAATAAAAATTGTTTAGTTGATGTCATTATCTAGTAGTGAAGCTTTTACTTTGAACTACTGCGTTTAAACGTTGCTTCAGGCTTTGAGAAGACCGTCAGTGGTTCAGAGGCATGGAATTAAAAATCTTACTGTCAGTAAGTAAGCAAGAAATATTACCTATTTAGACAATGTTATTACTGGCTATATTTCCAGTGCCAAGTTTTTCAGAGGAGGGTATGTTTGCAAATGGGTGCATAATCAGCAAGGTAACTGAATTTACACATTTATCGTGTGGGCACTGAACGGTTAGATGCATTTATGAATATGCCCAATGGGACTGGCTTTGGAATTTAGGGTTAATATCAGGCCACAGTCTCATACACATTCATGAACCAGGAAATGTATGGGACTTACCCTCCCTTTCTTAATTTATCTAGCTGTTTTAGTTTTTGTTCTTGCTCCTGCTTACTGAAATAATACCTTTCTACACTTTAAAGTGCTTTCGTGAAAAGAAAAGGAAAGGAAACTAATTTATATTCAGTCCCCACTGACTATATACTGGTCACTGTGTTTTGTGTGGTTTCTCTCTAGATGCATAAAGTTGGGTACATACACGCACACATATTATGAATAATGCTAATGAAATGTGTTAGTAATTTAATGAAATAAAGTTGCCCTTATTTTATATGTGAAGAATCTAAGACTCGGAGTGGTTAAATAACTTGCTATATATGTCTCTCTCTTTAATCTTTGTCAGGGCTAGGAGTCAAACCCTGCCCTGGTGCCAAAGCCCATGATAACTGAGATCAAATTCCAAAACAGTGAAGACTAAAGAGGACATTCTGGCTCGGTGGTTTTGACCCATGACCATTCAAATATGCAAAGTGCAAAGAAGATAATTAAAACTTACATAATTATGTAATGGATGTAATATGCCCTCAGCCCACCCCAATTTTCCATTCTTTTCCCGTCAGTCATTCTAAGGAGAATAGCAATGTTCTGTATGTGCCTTTTGAGTCACAGAGTGGGTGTGCAACCACTTTTTGGTTTACGGTATTCTTAAAAAGGCGATATTGCTCTTTGCATGTTGAAAAGTCAGTTATATCAAAATGACCACATTGAGATGGCCACATATAAATCTCACCCAGCTTTGTAAACCAGTTCTTCTCCATACAGAATCTTCTATGCCAGCTTGCTTTACCATTCAAACCCTTTTTATTATGTTTCTTCCCTGGAGATCCGATATTCGAAAGATTTTTGCCTACTCAACAAACTGCGTATATTAAGTAATAATTCCCATTCCCAGGCTTTATTTATCAAAAGCATCTCAAAACTGCCAGTTAGAGTACTGACTGTGCTACCACATGGAACTGATAAAATTCCAGTCTAAAGAAGAGATAACTTGAAGTCTTTGCTTAATCCATGTGTGTTTTACCATTCAGCTTTTTGAAATTTTGCAAACAGCTCATAAATCCTCCTTACTTACGCTTGTGGATAGTCATGGAACCCTGGAAGCCAGGACTCTGGGCTGGGAACTACTGTGAAAGCCACCAGTAGTTAACAGGCCTTCACTTTCTGGAAGGGAAAGAATTCTAGTCTCTGGTCATTCAAAGTCTGAAGTCCAAGGGAAAGTTTTCAACTAGCCATCAAAGCTGGTTATTCCTACATGTTCACTGAGGATTACTTCTAGAGATCCTGTCAGTTGATTCTGGTTGAGCAAACGTAACCCCTAGAGAGGCAAAACCCAAGGAAAATCCTTTCCTAGATTCTTGGAGAGATAGTAACAGCCAAACTTATAAGCCATGGGATATCCACAAAATGGTATAATATATGGCCATTAAAAATAATCATATATGCTCTGATGTGGAATAGTCACTACAATGTGTTGTTAAGTTATAGAGCAGGTCCAATGTTGTACTTATAATGTCCTCTCTTCTGCAGAGTTATATTTGTGTGTTTAAATACATTGAGAAATAGTTCTCAAAGAATCTTCCAGACACTCGTATTCCGCACTATGATCAGTTGTTGCTTACTATCCCCTCCTAGAGCACGATGGTGCTCAGCATATTCAGAGGCCCTCAGAAGCCCTGTGCTAAGGAAAACTGTTTAGCTTGTTCAGTCTAGGGTTTTTTGTTTGTTGGACCGTGGAACCTTTTTCTCGCATAATTGCAGTAGCCATTGAGCGTTTAGTATGTGTCAGTGTTCATAACAACCATGAAGTCGGTAGTAGCATCACCATTTTACAGATGAGGAAACAAGATTAGAGAGATTATGAGACGCTTATTAAAATCTCTCAGAATTAGAAAGATGTTTTGTGAGCTACAAGGAAACTTCCACATTCTGGTTCATTCTGACCCAGACTCACGGTCTGCCAGCTGCATCTGTCAGCAGCATTGCGGGCTGTGAAATGGAAGGGAAGGGCGCAGTTGTCCTCTAGGAAGCCAGCTGAGAACTGAAGGATCCTCTTCGGCAGACTCCCTGTTTATCTCCCAAACTCCTTCTAGAACTCTCTGTTTCTCTAATATTTTTAAGAAGTTACTTATACTTCCTAGCATGTCCAACTTCCCAGCGTAATGAGTTCCACAAGTTTCCTTACTACCCGCTGTGTGATTTTTACCTGCAGAACACGCACGTGTGACACTCAGGTACTCCCTGCCTCCCCTTGCCCCACACCCAGGCCCCACTGCCTGCATCAGACACCCGGCCTGCCCAGCATGGGTGCCCGCTCTGTGGCTGCTGTTTCTCTACAACTGGAAGAGACAGCTGTTGGGGCAGGGAAGCGATTTGCATACTACCCCCCATCTGTTTTATTTTCAACTTTCAGTGCAGTGGTGTGAGCAGCAAGCCAGGAGATGAGGTAGTGGAGGAGGCGCCCCTGCCAGGGTGTGAGAGGGCTCGACCCCTAGTCCTTCTCATACCCACCTCGAGTGCCAGCCTCGTGCTGACACTCCTGGGGTGGAGACTTTTGCTATTCCCAGATGCTCATTTCCAAAGTGCCAGTGACCACATATTGACTGTCCCTGTATGAAAGCCAAGTGACCTGACTCAATGATTCCTATGGAAAACATGAGCAGCTCAGAAACCCAACTGCACATCAGACTCACCTGAGAGAGCTCTTTAAAATACAGATTCCTAGGCCTCACCCCCAGACTTAGGGAGAGTCTCGGCCGCAGGGGGTCTGGGAATATGTCCTTTCAAAAGCTCCTGGGTGATCCTGATAACAACTGCTTCATATCCTAGAACTTGAGAACCGCTGCCCAGTGCCGTTATGGAGACACTCAGGGTTTGAGTTTTTAAATGTGCTGTTTGTGACCGTTCATCAGATAAGGTGTTGTAGTGTTTCTGGTGTTGCTCATCATTCCATCTGAACTACCGTCCACTTTATTTCTAGGTGAGGAGAGTTCGCGTTGCAAACTGTGATAAACGTAAATCCTGCTCGGAGTGTTTAGCAGCGGCAGACCCTCACTGTGGCTGGTGCCATTCGCTACAAAGGTATTTTCCTGAAAGCTTTCTCACCGACTCCCATTTTCAAAAAAGCATCATGTGGCAGAACACTTGTTGCCCTGCTTTAACAATCCATTCCAGTGACCTGGGAACTGATCTCTTCGACAACTGAAATATCATTGTGTAATCCTAATTAATTCTGCAAGATGTTTCCAGCCGTGTTGGTGCTACTAAGTCACTTGACCTGGGCCACTCAGGGCTGCCGGGTCTGGGGGCGGGAGGGAAGGTGGATAGGAGACATAAGAAGGATAGGCTGGAGCAGGTAGATTTGCTTTTACTTTCTGCAGAGTTCCCCAAGACTCAAGAGAGAGGCAAAAGGTCCTCTCTCGGAGAAGATAAAAGAATAGGCATGTTTGAAAATTTTCAAATGAATCCTCATCGTGTCATGTATTCTGTTCGCTCTGCAGAAGCTTTATTATTGATGTTGCTGTCTGCTAAGGCGCCATACAGCCGTGGGCCTGATGTATAATCTCAGTCTCCGGGCAGAATCTGCCCAGCCTGGTCTTGAATTACGATGTTCACGACCCATCTAGGCTCTGGGGCGACTTGCAGTGGCTTCCCCGCCATGGCAGTTCCTAGCGTCGCTGGGACCAGCCTGGTTGGATTCGCTGTTGCCATGGCAACCCAGTACTCCAGCTCCTGCTATAGAAGCAAGACGGAGAGAGCTTTAGCTGCAGCTCAGGCAGGAAAAGAAAAAAAAAAAAAAACCCGTAACAGTGTCTGTCAGATTGGGGCTCTCAGATTTTAAAGGTGAAAAGGAGAAGAAAGCAGAACAAGGGAAAGATGCTAAAAGCTGAACCAGGGGGCATTTGGGGGATAGAAAAGGGAGGAGGAAGAAAATAGGGGAGTCATGGTGCTAAGGGAAGCCAAGAGAAATGAAGGGAGAGGGGAAAATACAATAGAAGCAAGAGGTTCGGGAAACAAACTAAAAATATGGGGATGGAATGAATTAAGAGTTCATGGAGGAAGTCACAATCCGCGCCGCAGCAAGACGAGTAATTGCTCTTGCTTTTTGCTGCTTCTTTACTGGGCTGTTACCGTCGGAGCCACTGGCAGACAAATGAAGCAGGGCCAGGAAAATTCTCATGAATAACTGGAATTGGGTAGGAACGCTTTCTTCTTGTGGCTTGCCCAAGACTAGAGTTTAAGAGATTAACTGATCATGAACAGCATTTTGTCGTTGCACACCCACTAAGCAGTCTTGCTATAATCTTTTAGATCTATTTATATAGCAGCCCTGTCTGTGTTTGCAGGGCTACACACAGGAGTGAATTCGGTGGTGGTGGCGGTGGAGGTGGTGGTCGTGGTGGCGGTGGTGGTAGTGGTGGTGGTGGTGGTGGTGGTGGTGGTGGTGGTTAAATAGCCACATGGAGCTAGTGGTTACCATATTGACAAGCTCAGGTCTGGAGTTCATGGGGGATGTCCAAGATGGTGATAGGAATTTGAGAGTTGGTGGTATTTAGATGATCCTTAAAGAAGCCTTAAGGTCAGACGAAGGAATGAGTGTGGACAGAGGAGAGAAGAAGTTCAAGGACTGAGCACTGAGGTGCTGCAATGTTTAGAGGTTGGGGAGAAAGAGAGGAAACAGAAAGGGAAATGAGGAGGAAGCAGCTGGAAAGGGAAGAGGAAAAACTGAGAGGATGGTCTCCTGGAAGCTAGGGAAGAAGGGAGGAGGAAGCGATCCACGTGCCAGATCCTGCTGAGAAGCCATGCAGGAGGTGATAACGGATCCACTGGGCTTAGCAGGGGATGACTAGTGGCCGTGACAAAGGCCATTGCTTGGAGTGGTGCTAAAGCCACTGCAAACAAGGGGAAGATAAAAGAGCAAGCAGGAACAACTCCTTAGAAGAGCTTTCCCTGAGAAAGAAGGCAGAAAATGGAGCAGACACTGGAAGAGAAAGTAGAGTCCAAAGAGTTTTGTTTTTTAAGATGCATGAAATAATAGTGCATTTTCATGCTGTTGGGAAAATTCCAGCAGAGAGGGAGAAACTGATGATGCAGAAGAGAGAAGAGAGAGTTGTGGAGTGTTGTCTTTCAGCAGATGAAAGAAACTATGGCCTGGTGCACCTGCCGGGAGGCCAGCCTCAGACAGGAGCACGGGCGGTTCATCCTCAGCGATGGGGGGAAGGTGGAGAACGTGGGCCCGGGTGCAGGCAGGTGGCAGAGCAGTGTAGTGTCTTTTCACATGGCTTACATCATTTTCAGTGACTTAACACTGGAGAGAGCGAGGTGGGGGAGGAGGCAGTGGAGGTTTGAGGAGAGAAGAGAGGGAAGGAGTGAAATAGGTGATCGGAGAGAGAACGGAGTGGGGAAATAGAGAATGGTCGCAGGCAGCATTAGGGCCCACTTGGGGTTTGTGGTCTTGCCTTTCAAGTGAGAGCAGTAAGCATGGTTTTGCTTTTCCTACACCATATTCGGCTCTGCTGGTGTAGTTGTAGAGTCAGGGAAAGTTAGATTTAGCCAGTTCGGTTTAGGCTTTGCTGGGAAATACATCAAGAAGGGAGAAAGGGGATGGGGAAAGGGATGTGAAAAGGTGGGGGGAATCAGTGCCTTGGAGGTTGTGGTTGGACTTAAGAATTGTTGGAGCTGGGAACTGGAAAGGGGAATTGTTGGACTGTAGGGGCTTGACATTGAGGTCGTGGAGGGGGTGGAGTTATGGGTAGTGACAAGTTCTACGGTATGATTGTGTTGTTGAAGTAGGATGGAGGACAGGATCGCTGGCAGAGAGGGGTGAAGAAACTGAGGCAGCTGCCAGCGTATTAGATGGATCAGTCATCTGAGTGGAAATTGAGTCACCAAGAGCAATGATGGGAATAATGTTGGAGAGAACAAGGAGCTAAATATTCAAGAAATGAAGGGAAGTGGCTGGGGTGGGGGTGGGGGGATCCAGATGATCAAAAGAAAGAGGGGTGTAGGGTGGTACCAGCTGATGGCATGAGCTTCAAAGATTGGGGGTGGGGGTAGAAAGAGAGAAGAATCACCCAAAAGAGGTAGCAAGACACAAATAGGACATCTGCGATGAGGGAAAGGAAGCAGCCAGCCCCTGAGAGGGGTGTGGGGAAGCTCTGTCCTCAGGGGAGAGCTGGATTCAGTAAGACCAAGAAGGTGGTAGGAACAGTCAGAAGAGGTTGAGGACATGGAGCTTCTGTTAACAACTGGCTTTGAGTTCCAGCCTTCTAGAAAAGCTGCTGCCTACTTCCCTGCTTCTGTTCCTGCTCCCTCAGCCCTGCACTCTCCAAAAAGAGTGATCTTTTTAAAATCTACATTAGATCATGCCACCCCCCCCACCCCCACTGCCAGCTTAATACTCTGCACTGGCTTCCCATCTTAGAATCCAGCCTGACTCCCTTACTGCCAGGGCCTGCGTACAAGGCTTCACGTGACCCTTCATGATTTCTCTGAACTCTCCTGCCACTCTCTCCTTCGTTCACTCTACCCCAGCCACCCTGGCTTTCTTTCTGACTTAAGAGTATGCCAAGCATGTTCCGGCCCCAGGGCCTTTGCACTTGCCATTTCCTCATCTAGAATATTCTTCCCCAGATCTTTTCATGACTGGCTCTTTCTTGACCATCTGGTTGTAGAACACACATCTCTCTCTACCTACTACCCAGCCTTCAGTAGCCTCCTCTCACTTACAATGGCATCACTGTTTTATTTTTTTCATGGCCCATCACTATCTGAAATGACCTTATTTCTCTACCTCTCCCTTTGTTGAAATGTGCTCAAAAACATGAGTTAAATGAATGAAGTAGATTGAGTGATTGGTAAACTCTACCAATGGCAGGTTGAGCCTTGTGCCTTAAGTCTTATAAAACATTCTGTAGTCGTGAGTGACAGCCCTTCACAGCCATTCATGTCAGATCACTTGATTTCAAACTGGCTTGGTTCTAGCCTAATGAAATGAAATGAAACTAAGCCTCAGATCTGTGACTCATGTTAAGCTCCCAGTACCATTCAAAATTAGGAATTCTAAAGGGGGATGTTTTCTTATAACTGTAGAGCATCCCACTGTGTTTATTTTAAATGTCACAGATTTATTTAGAAAAATAATTTATTTTCTCTGTTGAGAAGGTTGAGCTTCCTTGCACACGTGTCTAGAAAGTAAATTTTTGGGTGGGGGGAGGCAAGAAAACTATCTTAACTTCCTTTTGATCGGGTGTTAAGAATAGGCAGCCAGTATAAGCAGATAAAAAGCAATTAGATAAACAATGAGCTCTAAAAAGTCTAGTATTTTATTGTTGGAACCTCAAATCCAACCTGTGCTGAATTTGTCTGTGTGGGTGGAAAGTGAATTTTTGCAGGCTGAATATCTTGGGTTTGGAAGCAGTTTCTCAGTTTCTCCCATATTGCAAAGCATAGCACATGTGTTCAGTTATGGATTTCCACAAAACTGGCAATCTTGAACCAGTGAACGGGTGAGGTTCCAAAAGTTCATTTGCAAGTTTGTTTGGCATGCAGGATGCATTTTCTCATATAAACAATGTCATAAATTAAGGATTGATTCCCAAGCCAGCCCACAAAATTCAATTTATTTAATTTTAGCAAATATTTATTGAATACTTACCAAGAGCCCAATGTGGGAAGTGAGATAGCTAGGTGCTACTGAAAGAAATCAGATGCCATTCTTGGCTTTAAAGTATTCACATGCCAGCTAGGGAGGCAGACCTTTCAATGGCCGACATTCATTCATTCAGTCATACATCAAATCGCAAATGTTTATCAGGCCTCTACAATGTGCTAAGCCCTATGCTCAGTAGATAGTTCTTTCTTGCCTACCCAGAGCTTGCAATCTAACGAGGGATAAGGATAAGTGTATCAGTCAGGTTTCTGCTCCAGCAATACTGCATAACAAACAATCCCTGAATACAAGAACAAACATTTATTTACATTGATTTTTCTTGCTCATGGATCTACCTGTCAGCTGTGGGGAGGAGAGTGGGGACTGTGTCAAGCTGAAGGTTGAGTTCTCATCTCGTGTCTCTCATTCTGCATGTACTCTTCTTAAGACAGATAGCATAAGCACAAGAGACCAAGCTAAACTATGCAGCACATTGAAAGCCTCTGCTCATATCATGTTCACCAATATTCCATTGATAAAGCAAGCCACATAGCGAAGCCCATCAGTGGGGCAGAGAGATATACTGCACCTACTCTAATGGGAGACACTGCAAAGTGACATGGCAAAGGGTAGTTTAGATGTATAATTCTAGTACAGGAGGAATTGAAGAGTTGGGAACAATAATCTAACCTATCAATAAGTAAAGGAGATGAATGAAATAGAGTATAATAAGGGCTAGCACAGAGGACATGTAGGATTTCATGAGTGCACATAAAAAAAAAAAAAAAAAAAAAACCTGCACCTAGCCTGGCAATGACCAAGCCATTGCTGGAAGCCCCACAGTCTCCCCTGTGGGAATGAGGGGGGTGCCACAGCCCTCAATCCCGCCCCTCCTTCTTCCATCCCATTTCCTTCCCTGTTCTTCTCTCCCCATCCCTCCCAACTGCTCCACAACAACATCCTAGAATGTAAAAAAAAAAATTAATAAAATTACATTTTCTTTAAAAAAAAAACCCCAAAAACATCTAGCCCAAACTTAAAAGATCAGGGAAGGCTTCCTGGAGGAAGAGATGTCTCAGCTGAACCTGAAGTGTAGGCAGCTATCAGCTAGGTAAAGGGGAGGCAGGGGGAGCTGGCTGAGGGAAGAGGCTGTGCAAAAGCCAGGAGCTAAAGGAGAGCCTGGCCTGAAGCTCCATGTGGATGAGCAGACACTATGGCAGGGGAGTGTTGGGAGATGGGGACGGCATGGCAGCCAGGGGCCGATGAGGAAAGGCCTTGTAAGCCATGTTAAAGAATTTGGTCTTTGTTGGAAAGACCTTGGGGAGCCATTGCAGGACATTAATTAATAGAGCAACCAGATCAGATGTGTTTTAGAACAAGGACTCCGGTGGACTGGAGGGGACAACGCTGAAAGCCTGCAGACCAGTTAGCAGGTGATAGTAAACCAACAAGAGACTGGGGACTAAATTAGAGTGATAGAGGTGGTGATAGGAAGAGGAGGGTGGATTTGAGAGCTACTTGGAAGATAGAATTGATAGGACTTGGTGATTAATTAGATTCCCCCTAGAGTCTGACACACTAAAAATAGGGCCATAAAATGAAAAATAAAATGTCAAGGTGGCCACGGTTCTTCCGGAAGATGTATTCTTTCTCCCTTGAGCTAAGACCTCACAAAGAAAATAAAGAAGTGATACCCACACACATACTGGACTCCTCCTGTGTCCCAGACACTGGACTAGGCACTAGGTTGGAGCCCAAAGGATGAGCACCTAAGTCGGATGGGGAAGGGCTTCCAAGAGACGCCACCGTGGAGTCTCCGGCGTGCAGTGGGGCAAGCTATTGCTCTTTTACCAGCTGTGTGGTGACTTTGGTGTTGAGATGGTCAAGGAAGGAGTGCAGGCTTCTGCCTTAGGTGACCAGATGGACAGAGGTGTTGCTTGCTCTGTAGGAATGTCAGAGAAGCAGCCTGTTGGGGATGCACAGCAATGCTGAGGGTTGGCTTCCACACTGGCAGGGTGAGCAGAACAGCAGAGGACAAGTGAAGTCCCGGAGTCAGCTTGCTTGGGGTCGAATGTGGGCTTCTGTGCAGCCTGCAAGTTTCCTATCTTCTCTGTGCCATGTCTCCTCTTCTGCAAAGTAGGGTTAATAATAGCACCTGTCTCCGCGGGTTGCTGAGAGGATTCAATCAGATCAGGTAGGTAGTTCTTGGCACAGGGCCTGGTTCACAGGAAGCACAATAGTGTTAGCTATTGTTATGGTAGAAGCCCAAGGAAAGGGCCATTAGTTAGTTGTCTCCACAGCTGGGAAAGGCTTCAGAGAGGAGGTGACTTTAAAATTCGGCTTTGAAGCCTGAGCAGACTTTCACCAAGGGAAGAGCAGGTGGGAGGCATTTCAGGCAGAAGAACCAGCACAGTAAGAGGTCTGTTTAGGGAGTGGCAGATTGAACCGTGTCACTAGGGCACTGGCTCTGGAAGGAAGGAAGTGCACGGAGGTGCTGGGTGAGACCAGGATGTGAAGGGCTGAGGGTGGACTTTATCAGTGGGTTCAGTGGGAACTCATTAAATGGTTTTAAGCAGAGGACTTAAATGATCATATTTGTGTTTTTAAAAGATTATCCTGATGGCAGTGTAGAAGATGAACGGTGTTGACCCAAACATCAGCTCTCCCAACCTCCCACTCCCGCCCTTCCAGGGTCACTTTCCTGTGGTGTATTTGGTAAAGACTGAGTTTATCTCACACCACTTCCTGTGTCCTCTACTTGGCAGTTTTTTCTGCAAATTTCACGTACCTCCCTACCTCTCCAACACCACGACGGGCTCTGCTTGCTCTGGTCATGATGGAGTCAGAGCTGGGTCCTTTCAGTAAAGGGGCCATACAGGAAAGACCACACTTGCCTTTATTGTCCCATCCTTAATGCCCAGCCCTGCACAGAGTATGTGCAGGATGGTGACAAAGCCCCCAGGTAGGCTAATTATAAGGTACCTGTATGCTCCCCTCCATTATTTGTATAAATTTAATATTCTCCCAGTATTCTTTGACATGTTTCTTCCATGCCAACAGTTGGAAGACCTTCAAGCAGCCCCATATAGCTGTTTTTAGGTCTTCAGCTGCTGTTAGGCTGTTCTACACACGAGATTGAGAAAGAGATCATTTCTCAACTTGGCCTAACAGCAGGGCTTTAGGGCTGGTCTCCCTATCAAACTTTCTGAAGGGTTGGGAGTAACAAAAAGGGATTTTTAACACAGGAGAGAAAACCAAAACCTGAGTGCTAAATGTATTCGTCCTCAATGTCCCACAGTAGCAAACAAAAAAGAGTTAAATGATTTGCTTGTGGACACACCCCCATTCCTTGCCTTGCCTTGCTCTCCTGTCTTGAGGTCTCTCCTCCAAGAAACACTCCTTTGTCAGGTCCCCCAGAGCAACCATTAACCCTAAAGGAACCCTCACCACCAGGGCCTCTATCCTACAACCTGACCAAAACAGTCCCTGGTGCACAGTAACTTGTGGCTGTGTTCTTCTGAAGCCTGAGTTAGTCTGATCCACCATCGTGAGAGGTAGGCCGTATGCAGCAGAGGGGGCCTCTGAGGGCTGATCAGTAGAGAGGTCCAGCAGGGGGTGCCCACTCATCCTTCTTGAATGCATTGTAGTCCCCACCCCCACCCCCCAGGAAGCCTGCCTCGAGTCCAGGCCCGGCTGGGAGACAGTCTGCATGGCTGGAGAAGAATATGCTTAATGTACCCTGGGCACGGTACTCTGACGTTCCATGCCACCTTCCATTTAGTACTCCTGGTACCCTATGAAGCAAGAACTATTACAGTTCCCACTTTGTAGAGGAGACACCAGGCTTAGGTTGTGTATTAGTCTCCTGCTGCTTGTAACAAACTACCACAAACTTGTTGGCTTAAAACAAAATGAATTTATCTTACAATTCTGGAGAATCAAGGTGTTAACAGGGCTGTGTTTCCTCTGAAGGCTGTAGAGAGAATCTGTTTTCCTGCCTTTTCTGGCTTCTGAAGCTGCCTGCATTCCTTGGCTCATGGCCCCTTCTGCATCTTCAAAGCTAGCAGTGTAGCATCTTCAAGTCTCTCTGGCTGTAAACTCTGTTTCCATCCTCACATCTTCCCTGACTCTGACTGTCCTGCCTCCTCATGTAAGGACCTTGTGATTACATTGGACCCACACAGATAATCCAAGCTAATCTCCCCATATAGAGATTCTTAATGTAATCCCCTCTGCAAAGTCCTTCTGCCATGAAAGATAACAAAGTCCCAGGTCCCAGGGATTAGGACATGGACCTCTTTGGTGGGCATTATTCACCTACCGCAGGTTACATAAGTAGTGGAACAAGGGTTCAAATCTAGGCTTAGTTCTAACTCTCAAGCCGTATGTTTATCTACCACTGTAGCAAGAGGGAAGAGAAACAAGAAAGAGGCATTATCCTTCACGGCAGTGGGAGGAGATGGGGGAGCCTGGAGCAAATGGCCCAATGGACCTTTCATGATCACTGATAGGCACAAGAAAGACGATGTAACTCAGGCCCACCTGAGCTACAGAAACCCCTCCACCTTGAAAGTTTGAGCATCCATGTATTCATTCGACAGATATTTATTAAGTACATAGTACGTGTCAGACATTGTCCTAAGCACTAGGATTCTAAGCTTTAGCAGTGAACAACACAGACCAAAATCCTTTCCCTCATGGAGGTCCTTTTAATGAGGTGTTTTAGTTTCCTAGGGTTGCCATAACAAGTGACCAAAAACTGGGTGACTTAAAACAACACAAATTTATCCTCTCACAGTTCTGGAGGCCAGAAGTCAGAAATCAAGGTGTCAACAATGCCTGGCTCTCTCTGAAGGCTCAAGGGGAGGACCTTTCCTCTCCTCTCCCAGCTTCTGGTGGCTCCTGGTATTTCTTGGCTTGTGGCAGGATAACTCCATCTCTCCCTCCATCTAAACATGAACTTCTTCCCTGCGTGTGTCCAAATCTCCCTCTCTTTTCTGTTAGAAAGACACCAATTATTGGACACCCTTAATCCAGGATGATTTCATCTTGAGATCCTTAACTCCCTGCATTTGCAAAAACCCCGTTTCCAAATAAGGTTGCCTTCTGAGGTTCTGGGTGGACATGAATTTTGGGAGAACACCATTCCTTCATGAATCCACTACATGAGGGAAGATGGACAGTGTAAAAATAAATAAGGAAATAGAGAGCATGTCCAGTGGTGATCAGTGCTATGAAGAAGAATAAAGCAGAGAAAGGGAATAGGAGCACTGATTGGGGGCAGAGCAGGTTACTGTTTTAAACAGGGGGTCCTGGAAGGCCTCACTGAGAAAGGGATGTCTGTGCCAAGGCCTGAAGGAGGACATCCAGCTTTGGAGGTACCCCCTTCACAGGTTATGGCAATATTTAGTGGAATGGCCAGGAAGACAATTTGGGAGAGAAGATCGTTCTAACTTTGTCTATGTGGTGACACTTCTTTATGGTCCAGTGCGGCTCTAATGACAGTGATAATGATAATAATGAGATTTGGGGGCAGCCCCTCCTTCTTATGTGAGGACCCCATTGTGCCGACTAATTGTGTAGAAGGAAGTAGGACAATTGCCTGTGGGTGCAAGCAGTGGGGAGCAGAGAGGACTATGTTGTTTGGGCCTCGGGGCGTTACTGAATTACCCTGGCACAGGCTGAACCCATGCATGTGGGTTACTGAGAATGCTGGGGGCCATCTAACACTGGAGAGGGACCTGGGGTCAACCTGGGTCCCCCTGTTCTTCATCCCTTTTATCAGCTGTTAGAGGAGCTGTGAATAAATCCTACTTATTTCAAAGCAGAGGTGAAGAGGGAATGAAACTGTTAAGGGGCACAGCTCCACCCTCAGCAGCCCAGACAGTTGGCAGCAGTTGGCACAGGGAGAATGCTCACCTGGCTCAGAAGCCAATTTTTTTTGTTGTTTGGTAGAGCTGGCAATTGAAATCCTCAGACCTCAGCATCCAAACTACTTATCCGCACCATCTCTTAATTGATGCTCTCAGACTTCCAACAAGCACCATTAAGAACATCCCTTTTAGTAAATATATGTTTTAATGCAATAGATTTTTTAAAAAATGACCTTATCTCAGGCAGCATGCACTTTCATAAGGAGGTATTGATTGGCTTTTAAAAATTCCTCAAATGTTTTCACTTGTCTTTGTGACCTAGTATCTGTCCTGTTCCCAGCAACTCCTCCACATTCAGACGTAATGTTCAGATCTTCATCGGAAGCCTTCCTGACAGTCTTTTGCTTTTTGCTTTTGTAATGTTTAAATGCTTTTATTCTGCTGAATGGAGAGTGTACCATTTCAGATAAGCCAAGCGTGGAATTTGATATTTTTCTCAGGAAGATAGGGTTTTAATATCATTGCTATCTATTTACTGGTGGGAAAACTGAGGCCCACAGAGGCTAGGAAATGTGCCCCCAGTTACACAGGGAATGTGCAGGAGAACAGCTTTGAACCCAGACCTTCCTGGCTCAAGAAGTATAATTTTCCCATTTTTCTTTCCATGCTACATTTTTTTTAAATGTGTTCCCTAAATTCTTCAGTCCATGCTTTGCGTTCGGAAATAAAAATGCCAACTTTTAGTACACTTGTCACCCACAAAAGAACCACATGGGGCAATGGCCACAAATCCCTTTTGTGTGAGTGTTTTGCTCTGCAAATGTGTTTTATGTGTGCTAAATAGCTCAAAGTTTCAAGACAAAGGCTGGTTTTCCACTATGCCAGTTAACAGGCCAACCCAGTGAACAAAAATCAATGAAACAACTTATGCTGGTATCAAGGAGACATAGGCAAGAATTTAATCACTTTAAAATTTAATTCTTAATCCAATCCAGCTAACGTTTGTTGAATCCCAGCCATGGGCCAGGCCCTGTACTAGGCCCTGGGGAAAACAAAGATGAATGCAGATGTGTCCTGGAGAAGCTCGCAGGTTAGTGTGGGAAGCAGACAGCGAACAAGTAATCTCAATACTCCAGGGAAAGTGCTCTACCAGCTGGTGCATGAGAAGACCCCAAAGAACCCTTCAGCCTTGGGAGGAAGAAGAGTTAAGATTCAGAATCTTCCAAGAAGCCTTGAACTGGGGCTGCCTCCTTACACAGAAAAGGCAGACTGGATGTGGAGCTGGTCTGTGTAAGCAGTGCACATGGGCAGCTGGTGAATTTCATCACCCCAGTCCCTTTCTTCTCACTGCCATTTTGTGTTTGGTTTATGTCATCCAAATTTTTGCCTAAATTCTGTTTCAGTTGCCCACATTATAATAATAATTGCTAATATTTATTGAGGCAATATTGTAAGTCCTTTAAATGGGTGTGCATTTTGTAACAACTTTATGAGGTGGAAACTATTATTATTTGCATATGTGTAGATGGAGAGAGTAAGTCACAGAGAGGTTACGTGGCTTGCTCAAGGTCACCAGCCTGTAAACGCAGATCCATTCCCTCTTCCACCACTAAGTTCTAGCCAGGCTGGTCTATTTAATCAGTTCCTTGCAGAGACCATGCTTTAAGTGAACTCAGGGACTTTGCACATGCTGTTCCTTCTGCCTAGAATGCTCTTCCCGCTATTGTGGATGTGACTACATGACTACATGGTTCTCATCCTTGAACTCTGAGCTGAAATGCCATCTTTCTTGTCCAGCCTGTCTAAAGTAGGTTCCTTTCTACTATATCTTTGGTTTCTGCTAAGAAGACTTAACTGAATTTGAAATTACTTTCAATGATTGTCTGCTTATTTGGTTTTTGTCTGCGTGCCTCACTGGCATGAAAGCTCATTAAGAGAGCATGTCCCCAGTGCCTCGTATAGTATTTGGCATCTGATGGGCACTCAGTAAGTGTCTGTAGAATGAACGCCTGGTAGGGTGCTAGGCCCTGGGGATGCCAAGGCGAATGAGGTGGGCCTTTTCCTTGGGGGACTTACATTCTAGTTGGAGAAACAAGCAATTCACCACTAATGCCATGTGCTGTATATACTAGGAGCTATGTAAAGCACCATGGGGATACACAGGAGGGAGCAGCCACTTTTCCTGGATGCTGGGCAGGCATCAAGAAGGAGGCGACACTGAATTAGCCCTTGAACAATAAACATGATTTTACCAAGTGCTGCAGGCCCTAGGGCTCTGGGCAGTGGGCACAGCATGTGCTGAGGAGGGCCTGGATAAACTGCACATGTTTATCAAATGCTTGCTCTCTACCAGGTGCTGTGTGCTAGGTATCAGGGATCAGTGTTTCCAGGAGCTTGCAGTCTAGGTAGAGAGACAGACTCATCAACCCACAATCCTGGGGATGAGTTTGGAAAGGAAGGCAGGGGCTAGATCATAGTGTCAGGAGATGTGTGTGGAAACACATGTTATAAGCTCCGGGTCATGAACAGAACTTAGGTAGGGGAGTTTAGTGGAGGTGAAAGGGTGCCATTGGAGATTTTTAGGCAGGGAGTGACAGCCTCCACTTTGTGCTTGAGAATAATCTGTTTGTTGGTGTGGAGGTTGATTGGAAGGAACTGGAGGTGGGAAGGAGAGAGGCCAGTCAGGTGACTGCTGCAGGAGCCCAGGTGAGAGATGATGGGTGAGGACAGAGGCAGAGGATATCTTAGATGCTTAGAATTAATAGTCCATGATGAGTTGGGTATGAGAGTTACCCAAATTAGTCCAAAGAGGCACGAAGTTTTCTAACTTGATCTGCCATCTAGATTATTGTTCATTAAACAGGATAGGGCAGTGTTTCCCAATGCATGTGTGTGACTAGAATTTCTAATCCCTCAGAACATCCGTAACAAAAAAGCTGGAAGATCGTGCATCATTCATTCTTGGTTTGGAAAGTTATAAAGCACAACAGCATGCTCAAGGCTCTAAGAAGTCCTGCAGCAGAGAAACCTTTTAATGGTATTTAACTAGTGTTTTCCAAACTTCTTAGTAATAGAACCCTACTTTAACACTAACATCCAAAACAACCCAAGGAACACACTTTGAGATATGCTGAGAAATGGAATAAAACCTCTATTTGCCTATATGACCATGCCCTCGGAGAGCCTATTTACCATTATCTTGGCATTCATGATGTTGCTATCCTGGAAGCCTTTAAAATTTTTGAGTAATTTGGTGTAGCAGTAAGAGTATGGATGCCAGTGGCAGACACCACGCTAACTAACCTCTCTGTACCTCAGTTTCCTTACTGATGACACAGAGTAGTAACAATAACACCTACTTCATGAGGTGCTTGTGAGGATTAATGAGTTAATTCCAGAAAACCTTAGAAACAGTGCCTGGCCCATAGGTGCTGGGAAGGTGCTACTGTTTGACCATGTCCCCCCAAAAAACATGTGTCAGAAAGTTAATGCCCAGTGCAACAGTGCTGGGAGGTGGGGCCTGATGAGAAGTGTTTAGGTCTTGAGACTCCACCCTCATGAATGGACTAATGCCAATTTTAAAAGGGCTTGAAGCCCTTGCTTTCTTGCTCTATTTCGAGCGTGTGCCCTCTCTTGCCCTCTTGCATTCTGCCATGTGAGGACACAGCAAGAAGGCCCTCACCAGATGCAGGCCCCTCGACCTTGGACTTCCCAACCTCCAGAACTGCAAGAACTAAATTTCTGTTCTTTAAAAATTACCCAGTCTGTGGTATTCTGTTAGAGCAACACTAAACAGTCTTGAGACAGAAGGGCTCGGTCAATGTTAGCTACTGTGAGAAGCAATGTAGCGTAGTAGATGAGACCATGGATTTGGAAGCTACACACTGCCTGGTTTTGTATCTCAGCTCCTCCATCTACTAACTCTGTGACCTTAGGAAAGCACTGTGGAGCCTTCTGTGCCTCATTTTCCCCTATCTGGAAAGCGGGGACAATTATTGTAGCTACTTCATAGGTTTGCTGTGAAGAATAAATGAATGAAATCATGTGAAAAGACATTGCCTGGCATGTTAGATGTTTTTGCTTTTTAAAAACATCTTCTAAATTGTCTCTGTTATTAGCATAATTTTATCATGTAGATTGACTTTCAGCTCCAGTGATGAAGATCCAATTTTTCAGCTTTTCCAGCAAGTTATTTTGGTCTTTTATTTTGGCATTCCCCTTTCCTGACACGGGAGGCCTTTAATTCAGAGTTTAGTTTGTCACAGTGACTTCCTCGTCTATTCTATTTAGTAGACTTTGGTTTCTTCATCTCACGGACTGGCAATTGGAATGAAAGTCCCCCGATTCTGGAGACCACCTGGCCTGTGCCTTTGGACTCTGTGCTTTTCCTAAAAATGCAGACATCTGTTTAAAATCACTTAGCAAAAGACCTTCGGATGGTTTGCAGCATGAATGTAAGTCTCCTATTCCCTGCGAGAAAGAGAAGCTGGATTGTTTCCTTGTTAAAAGTTTTCTGACATTATATCAGTATAGAATCTTTGGAATAGGTCACACTAACCCCCACATTCAAGCCAATTACCTGATATTTAGTTATCAGATTCCTTCAGGGACTGTCTGCTCCTCGTGAACTATTAGATTAGAGGATGCTGATGAAATTCGAGTGGCAGGAAGTAGAAGTTACATTTCTGAGTTCAGAGTTTCTATTTCAAGGTTGAATAAATGGTAAATTTTTACTGAGAGATTCTAGCCTAATAGAATCAGTTTCTCAAGGTCCCCCAGCCCAGTCAGTCCATGGGCATTTGACCTACCTGGAAATTTCAGCTTCTTTTCAGAGGTGGACATCCCTGAGTTTTATGTTGGCATGAAAACAATTAATAATTTAAGCCATGCCCATTAAAAAAAAATAGAAATGCTGTATAAATACAATACTGTAATAATAAATTTAAAAGTCGATCCAGCTGGGCACTGTTCCCAGACTACCAGCTGAGCAGAAACACAAATAAGTAAAGAAAAAGAAAAACTGCTATATAATGCAAATGGCTGCAATCTTATTTTCTGCTATAAAATTGCAAATATATAGTATTGAAGTTACATTATGGATAAATAGGTTTTGTGGGCTAACCTGGAAACCTAATCACTGGTTATCACATTATCTCTATGGGGAAAAATGTATCTCATATTATAAGCAGATGGTTTGCAAGCAAATTTTTTTTTTTTTTTAATACAATAGATTGTAAGTCCAGGGCTGCCTGGAATTTTAACCTCCAGCTGGATGTTTGGTATTCAGGACTAGTGATAGGTGAGGCCTCTCAGAATCTAATCTCAGTGTTTCCCTCCCAAATCCTTGCTACCTTTTTTTCCCAGAGACTCTGCCTCATCTTCTCTGTTCTCTGTTCCTGGGGTCCCCATCCCTGTCCCCTCGTCCTGGCCCAACTTCATCCTCCAACTACTGTTGAGGCCCCAGGAAGCCAGGAGGAACTCTGTCTTTATCTTTGTGCACTTTATTAAATGGTGGTTAGAGTCCATAGGAAGCCAGACACCCAGGGGCCAAGTGTGTGGCTCCGCAGTCAGACTTCTGCCACTTAGCAGCTGTGTGGCCTCGGCCTGTTACTGTACTTCTCTGAGCCTCTGTTTCATCCTTGTAGAATGAGGTTGTTGTGAGAACTCGCTGTGAGCACTCAGAACAGTGTCTGGCACAAAGTTATACTCCCTCCACGCCCAGGTGGGGTACTTATTCAGGCATATTATGGGTTACACAGATTTCCATGAACTCAGGAAGCAAACCTGAACTCAGGAAGCAAAACCCAAACTTATGAAAATACTTTCTGAATGTCTAACAGCAAACTTAGAAACAAGTGTCTGAAACCTTCCTGTTCATGCGTTGGGGCCTGGGTAGGTTTGGAACATTTTTTTATGAGTTAAGGGTGAGGAGAGGGTGATCATATACATATATAGTTTAATGGCAAAATCAAACTCATTATTATTTTGAATAAATTAAGCTCTACAGCAGATTTCATAGCAAACTCATAAGAACCAGCCTTCTTAAATAGTTTCATTCACTTAATTGTTTCCACATACAGTGTTTTTCACCTAAGGAAAGTTGTTTTTCTTACCTTAACTTTTTCATTTGGGTTTTTTTTTTCTTCAGGCAACCTTTTCTTTGCCTTTGGGCAGGTTCTACTTTCTAATTTGCAAATAGGCTTGCGTTTGCTTATTGGCTTTATCATGTAGGCAGGAGATCTAACTGGAAATAAAGACCAGAAAAATAAAATACTTATTGGGAGTCTTAGGACTTTCAGATAGCTCCTCAGTAAAGGATGGGGCTAAAGGAATAGCTTAGGTGAAAAAAAGCAAATATATCTCTACCACTTTCTCCAGGATGCACCCATTCTCATCGGAATCCAATTTTCCTCCTATCCGGGGCCTGAAGAAATTGAAATGAAGCCAGTTAAGAAATCAGCCTATTTGAAAGTGCATCACTGAGGCATCGGCCTTGTTAAGAGTCGTGTCTGACAATGAGATTTTAATTTTATCAGGGCAATCGCTTAAGTGTGTTTGCACTTGGCCATTGCTTTCGTTGATACACAGGAATAAGAGTGATAACTTTCAAAAGGAATTATTTCAAACTAACTGGTTTTGTTTACTAAAATGTGGGAGCTCTAAGATCTGCCCCCCTCCTTCAGAAATGTGACTGTGCGCGTAATGTACTGCCATGAGGATTTTATAATCTGCAATATTTGAGAAGTAAAAAGACACTGTTGTTGGTTGACCATCTGGTTATACATTCTTGGTGTCACGGTTTGCTTTTTATTTATTTTTTTATTGGTGAGAGGCAAGGAATGGGAGCTCAGAAATTTCAGAGGTTTTTCTTTTTTTTTTTTTCTATACAAACAAGGAATTGATGTTGAGTTACTTAATATTATTAGATTTTCTTTTACCTTATGCAAAATAGAAAAGGAAAGATTCATTATGTATTTTCTTTTCTGTCTTTTTCTTTTTTTAAATAAACCGAAAACCTGAACTCCTAATTTGACCCCCAGGTGCGAACATTTAGCTTACGTTAAAAATAGTCTCTTTACCATAAGGCGGAGTCGGACATAAGAAGAAAAATCACCAACAGAAAAGACCTATAGAGATTTCATATTTTATCCATTTCATTGAAAAATGTTTATTGAAACTGTAGTATTTGCATATCATGCTGCCAGATGCTGAGGGATTTGCTGAAGAAATATTAAAGACATTCTCCCTTCCTTTGAGGAACTTAGAGCTTACTTGGAGAGAAATGACATAAACATATAAAATGGTTAAGTTGTAACTCAAGGCAGCATATGATTAAATACCAAAATGTGTGGTTTTGACAAGAAATGCTATAGGAGTTCAGAAAAGGGAGCGATAGCTCAGTGGCACTACTGTCTTCTGCCTCCCAGTTGGCAAATCGTACCACAATGTGTATGAAATATTTTACACTTGTTTTTTTGGCAGCCTTAGGCTTTGACTTCCCAAGCAGCATTAAGAGCCTACAACAATATTTGTACTCCAGCCTCTCTAAAATTGGCTTAATTTTTTTTTTCTTATAGGCAGAGGAAGTGCCTTACACAAACCAAAGTGCCCATGAGAGGCAGGGAGTTTTTGACGGTCGTGATGCCTTTTGGATACAGAATAAGAAACCAGCCTCACCATCCTCTGTATTTCAGTTTAGCAGTACTGGTCCCTTCGTTGCAAACTCTCGCTGACATGGAGAGGCCATTTAATTTGAACTTAATGTCCGTGACGGACGAGCTAGCCATCAAGGGTCAGATAGATTTATGGCTTTGGAGGATTGCTGATGAAAATCCCCTTGCCTGTGATGTTGAAGAAGGAGTTAGCATGAAGGGGCAGTTGGGACACAGATGTGCTCCCTACGAGCAGGGTTCCCCAAAATGTCAGAAGAGCATGACATGTGGAAAGTATTGTGCTTGGGGATGATGTTTAGTGAAACTCACTGACTTCCTGTTCTATTTTTGCCATATTCAAACTAGCACAGAGCTCAAAGACGAAGTCATGAGGCCTCAATTCTTAATAATTAAAAAGAGAGAGAGAAGGAAGAGCAAGAAGAAATAAAACCTTGGTGAAATTCAGTACGCCACTTGGGCACGTCCATATATGCCTCATTCGACTTGGATCCCCTTAGGGACTTGCCACAGCTGCATGTGGACATCATTTGGTTGCTGTTCAATCTCATGATTCATGTGTTTTCAGTTTCTTTTAAAACTCGCTGTCACTGGTTTCACAACCCCTTCATTTTACCTTCAGGTTTGAGGAGGTGTAGATACCACAGATATGTTGTTCTTTACTTGATACTACTCGACAGAACGTCTAGGGAGTCCCACACTGTTTGAAGATAACATGGCATTTTGTGTTCATTGTTCTTGTCGGGTTGGTGGCCCATCTGGTGAGGCAAAGGTTCCCAAGTTAGCGTGACCTAGGGTGACTGACACACCGAGCAAGCCAGTGATCTCACCACTTAGCTTCTGAGCATCTGTTTGTCAAAGGAGTTGGCCGTGACCACAACTGAGGACTTATTTGGGGCATCCTGTGAGCGCTAACTTGGGAAAGTGGCCCTGGAAAATGTTTCATCCCTATCTTTTGATATAATTTGGTATCTGTCTAAATAAATGTTATGTAGCAGATGGTTATGGAATATCTTATCAAATTCTTGGGCAGACTCTGCCCTTGAAATATTTCTATTTAATTATACTGCACAGCACAAAATAGTAGCTTTTTTTTTTTTAACAAAAAAAACCAGTTATACAATAGGTTGTTATTCTGAGTATGAATTGCAAACCTAAAATTTATACAACGTGTAAACCCTTTCTTGGGCTGTTCTCTGCTAGGTATTTCTAGAAGAGAGCTCTGTATTTTAGAATCCATGAGAGGATGAGCTTTGGATGTATCTGCCAATGTCGTCATGAGAGATGGCTCAGGAGTCTAAGTTCAACATGTTGTCTACATTTGTTCTCTGCTCCTAAACATGATGGAAAAAGCACTCTGCTATTTTCTTGTTGCTTTTCATGGTTTTAGCATCATGTTCCTACTCTTGCTCAAAAATCAATAATCCACTATACAAAGCCTGGCATTCTGTACTGAAGCCAAGTATGAGAAAGTTTTAACTAATGCATGTGCGGGGTTGCTGTTTTGTTGCTTTTTTGTTTTTTTTAGGTGCACTTTTCAAGGAGATTGTGTACATTCAGAGAAATTAGAAAACTGGCTGGATATTTCATCTGGAGCTAAAAAGTGCCCTAAAATTCAGATAATTCGAAGCAGTGTAGATAAGGTAAGAGGAAAGATTTTAATTTTTTTTCTCCATTGCATTGTCTCATTTCATACAACTAATGCTGACTTCCTTCTGTGGGTAAAATGTCTCTTTTAGCAACCAAATGAGCTTAGTTTATATGAGTCCATTCATTTCATGAGTGAATATGGAGTCCTACCATTTGCCACCCACTCTGCAAGGTGCTGGGGCTAGAGTAGTAACCAAGTTACTTCATGGGTCTACACTCATGGATTTTGTCATCTTGTGGAGTTAATGATCACCTTCATTAGTTGAATTTGAAGAAAAGATGAACTTTTAATATAGTAGAAATACATATTGATTTAAATAACAGAGAAAAAGAAGTTCAGACTCATGGTCAACAAGATTCCTTCACTTTGGCTTAATTGTAGAATTCTGTTTTATTTTATGGTTCTTTATCCTAATGTGTTTAGGCTTATGAACTTCATAGCTTCAATCAATATTGGCTTTATTGGTAGAGATGAGAGAAAACTGGTGTGGGTGGTGAATATTGCAGTGGGGTCCCTTGGAAAGCTAGTAGGCTCTTGCTATGGCAGCACCCCGCCTTGGTAGCACATTAGCCCTGTCACTGGATGCGAGAAAGGAAGCAATAAGCATATTCGAACATTTTCTGATGCACAGGCCAACCATGCCATACGGGAAAACGGGATTCCTGCTTTGCAGTCTCAGTGGTACTGTAAGGAGACATTTTCTCCCTAATTATGGCTCTTGTGTTATGAATAATTGTACAGAGTCCCCATCAGCAGCCAGTTGACCTGTCTGTTGAGCTCGCTGTGTTTTATTTGAATGCCACATTAACAAGGAAATAGGCCACTTTCTCCTTTCCCTTACACTTTGCCATTTCAAATAAATAGCAAGAACCATACCACTTAAGATGATTTAACATTTAATAAAGGAGAGCCAGAACATTTAATGAGTGATAAATAATAAAAGAATCAAGCTTTCAAGTCATAACTGATCAGAACTCACCGATTTAAACTTATTTGGCTGTTGTCACTTTCTGTTGTCTTCCTGGGGGGTAAAAAAAAAAAGAACTTTAAAAGCCTTCATAAAAATTTCTAACAGCCTCGAATCAGAATAAATAGATTTGGTGGAAAAGATGCTTAAGCATCTAAGCATAGATATGGCCAAATTTTAATTTCTTTCATCAGTCTGAAAGATAACTGACTTTTGTGCTGATAGAAAATGGTAGAAAGTACCATGATCCTTGAATATACCCATGACTCTAATAATTGGTTAAGATAATGTAAGACTTTTTTTTTCATCATTTAAAAAAATTTAAGGGTAATACTTCAACTAAATGTAGTGTGAGGAAGTAGCTTATTCATTAAATAAAAAGTGCTTCTTATACAATTTGCTTACCTATCTATGGGCTCACAAGTATAAATTAATCATCATTTATACTTAGCTTGGAACATTTCAAAAAGTGCTTACCACCTAGACAACCACTAGTGCTTTCTTCTCCACCCTGAGTCCCACTGTGGCTTACTCTACTTCTAGACTCTTCCCACCAACAATTACCTCACTCTCTCCAGCTCACCATCACTCTCAAGGAAAAAGAGATAAGAATGTAATAATTTGATTAAAGCCATTCTTTGAAACCAACCTTGGACTGATTATTTTAAGTGTTGATAAGACATCTGACTCCATCTCTTGATCATGTTATTTCAAAATAGTTCCTACCCTTATGACCATCTATGATTTACCTGAAAGTTTCAGGTCTTTTTTAATTTAAAAAATACCTTACTTTGACCTACAGAGGTGGCAGTCTGTGATTGTCCCCAATTCCATCTATTAGCCCAATTTGTAGAGTATTTGCTAACTGCCCATCATATGCCTGGTAACATTCTAGTAACCTTGTATGTACAGAAAACCCCCCATATAATGCAGAACCTCTGTTCACAAGAAGCTTTGTTTCTTTACACAAAACAATTAAATAATAGTATATCCTCATCCTCACTATGGAATTGGCATGAGAAGGAAATAATTAGAGCAATTCCAGTTGTCATGTAGGAATTTCTGTGAGGTTTTTGTTGAGTAAAAACAGCCAGATGCAAAAAAGTATGCATGTCATGATCTTATATTGGTCCAAAAATATCCCTGTATATGTTTATGGATATATGTCCTTATATGGTTTTGATCATGGAGAACAATATGGAAAAATTCATATGAAGTTATAAACAGGGCTCCCCTGGCAGAATGACTGATGTGGTGGACAGGGAAGGCAGAGACAAGTAAAAAGAAGACAAGTGAAAGCCTCACATGCACAGACAAACACAAAAAAGGATGTATGACGTGATACATTTTTGCATTATGTAAAGTTATATATTTGCATACCCATAAAGAGATTTTAACATTCAGTAAAAATGGTTTATACTAATAAAAATAGAAAAGACATAGGAATAAGTATTTCTCACAAACAACATGGTTCCTTAAGAGACACTAGAAACATTCTTTTACAAGTCAGAACGAAAACAAGGAATTCCACCATCAGTGATAAGATCAACATTGTTTCTAAAGTTCTGTCCAGTGCAGTAACACAAGAAACAGGTAGTAGAAATGATTGGAATTAAATATACAAATATATCATTATTTCTAATCTTAAGTGGTGGCATATCTGCAAAATCTAAATATGTTAGCTTTAAACACTATTCAAAAGAATAAAAGTTAAATGAAATACTAAATGTTCAATAGATACTCAAATATCAGTAACTTTACTACGTCAGGTAAAACAAACTTTTAACATCAATTTATAAAAGGTCCCATTCATAAAAACAACAGAACTACTCAAGCATAAACTTAAAGAGCAAGATATGTATATACCCTACATTTTAAAATCATTTTTGCTAGGAGATTCATGTTGGAGACAGTTAACAAAATTAGTGATTTGGGTTTTGCAACAGCTTATCTTAAGCTATTCTTTCTATAGTAATTAGATAGCAGAGCAGTGATCTGTTAAGGCTATGTATAATTCATCATAGTAAAACCTTATCAGTTAAAATCATAAGCATAAATAAAAATAAAAACAAAAATACACTAGGTATTTTCTTGGAAGACATAAAAATTATTTGAATATATCCAGACACATTCTACAATTCTTGGTGGGAAGATGTCGTAAAAATGTCACTTCTTCCTGAACCTATTTTTCTTTTTTTTTTTTTTTTTTTTATAGCTTAGTTTTCCTAAACTTTATTTTTTTTTATTTTTATTTTTTTAATTTTATTTTGTCGATATACATTGTAGCTGATTATTGCTTCCCATCACCAAAACCTCCCTCCCTTCTCCCTCCCCCCCTCCCCCCCGACAATGTCCTTTCTGTTTGCTTGTTGTATCAACTTCAAATAATTGTGGTTGTTATATCTTCTTCCCCCCCCCCCCGTTTGTGTGTGTGTGTGTATGTGTGTGTGTGAATTTATATATTAATTTTTAGCTCCCTCCAATAAGTGAGAACATGTGGTATTTCTCTTTCTGTGCCTGACTTGTTTCACTTAATATAATTCTCTCAAGGTCCATCCATGTTGTTGCAAATGGCAGTATTTCATTCGTTTTTATAGCTGAGTAGTATTCCATTGTGTAGATGTACCACATTTTCCGTATCCACTCATCTGATGATGGGCATTTGGGCTGGTTCCAACTCTTGGCTATTGTAAAGAGTGCTGCGATGAACATTGGGGAACAGGTATACCTTCGACTTGATGATTTCCATTCCTCTGGGTATATTCCCAACAGTGGGATGGCTGGGTCGTATGGTAGATCTATTTGCAATTGTTTAAGGAACCTCCATACCATTTTCCATAGAGGCTGCACCATTTTGCAGTCCCACCAACAATGTATGAGAGTTCCTTTTTCTCCGCAGCCTCGCCAGCATTTATCGCTGAACCTATTTTTCTAGATTTCATACAATTCCAGTGAAATTTGAATAGGCATTTTCTTAAAATTAACGTAAAATTAATCTGGAATAATATGAACTAATCGAGAATATCCAAAATATGTTTTGAAAAAAATAAGTTTATTAGGCAAGATGACCACTTTCATCAGATTGTAAATATGTATATGCATATATATCAACAATAATTCAGTCCATGATTCTGATTTAAAAATAGGAATATAGATCCACAGAATATAGTAGAAAGCTCAGAAATAGATGTGAAAATTTTAAAAATCAGATGTCATAAAATAAGAAGAAACAAAGGAATTATTTGATAAAACATGTTGAGTTAACTGGCTTACATTATGAAACATAATTTAGTTCATATTTTACATTAAATATTTAAAAAATTAGGCTAATTAAGGAATTCGTGTAAGAAGAAGAACTAATAGAAAATGGAATTGAACATCAGATAATTAGAAAGTATGATAATTTTCTTAACTCTGAAGCAATAAGTATGTAATAACAAAAGAAAAATATTCATATGCTGGCTTTCCTTTTTAACAAAATCTATACAACAGAAAATAAGTGTTCCCTGTACTGGCCAGCAGCAAAAGTAAATAAACAATGCAGAGGTAACCAAAGCATGCACTTAGGAAAAATATTTGCCAAGACGAAATATTAATTGCAAGATAATAAAACTAGGAAAAAAGAAAAAGAAACACATCAAGAAACCAAAAAGTAAGTAGGCGAAAGCATATATTCTCACAAGAGAAGATTCAGAAAGTAGATATAAATATGGAAATATGTTCAACCTCACTAGTTTTCAAATAAACACAAATTAAAGCGATAATAAGCTATGCTAACACCCAGTGTTGGTGATGCCAATTAGCACAACCCTTTTGGAAAGCAATTTGGCAGTATGTTTCAAAAGTCATAAATATATTCATTCTGTTCGAAACACTAATTCCAGGCTTAGAATCCTGAGGAAGTAACTTGAAAGGAGAAAAACCCTGAGCATGAAGATGCTGTTGCAGTAGCATTCAGAGAATTAGAAAGCTGGAAGTAACCCAACTGTTTGGCAGTAAGGAGAAAGGTTAGGTAAAATATCGTGTGTTGACCCAATAGAATGTTACCTAGCACGGAGTTCTTTAGTCCCTGGATATTGCCAGCTAATTGATGTTCCAGCTGTCTCTGCATTGGCGTGTCCATCTGACCCTTTGTGTCTTCCCTCTCTCTTTATCCAGCTTAGTTCAAGAAAGAGCCATCAACCTGGTAAGGATTCCCATTTGGGGTTTATTAAGCCAAAGCTTCAGCTTTTTAACCATACTCACCTAGAACCCAAAGTCACGCAAAAATACGTTCAACTCCCTGGCTACTCTTTTCTTCCACTGCACTTGAAAAACATGCTGTCTCCTATTTTCATATCAACTCCAACCTGGCTTCTGCCCCACTGTTCATGGACCTGCTCTTGCTAAGGTCACGAGTGAACTCCATGTAACCATTCCCGCAGATGCTATAAAGTCCTCATCTTACTTGGTCGACTGAGAGCATTTTGCCTTCCATGACACACCCTCTCCACCTGGGCTCTCCTCCTCTCTGGCCATGCCTCAGCCTCCCTTGCTGGTTCCTTCTCTCCCAGACTTTATATTAGAACTGTATAAGGCCTAGTTTTAGCTCTTCCTCTCTTACACTATGCTTTGTCCATAGACAGTCTTATCCACTCCCATGGCTTTATATATCATCTGAACGTTCACGTCTCCTTTATCTCTAGCCCAGATTGCTCCTTGACTCCCAGACCCATATCCAACTTGACATATCCTCTTGATTATCAAACAAGTATTTTGAACTAAATACATCCAGAATTGAGATCTTGAACCCTCCACCCAGAGTCTTTCTCTCCCTCAATGTGTCCCATCTCGGTATATGGTACTTGTGATATCTCCATCCATGCACTTGTTCCCCCAAGTCCTCCATATGCATGTCTGCCACTTCTAATCCTTATGCTCCCTCTAAAGGGTATCTTGGATCTGTCCAGTTCTTTCCATTTCCACTGTAGCTACCTAGCCCAGGCTTCCCTTATCTCTTGATGATCTCGCGATACCGTGTGGCCCTCCAGTTTTAATCTAGTGGAGTGTTCTATACTTCTACTAGTCTGTAAGCTTTTTGAGGTCAGGGACTAGCTGTTTGGTTCACTGATGTATTCAATATGTTGTGCAGTACTTGACACATGTTAGGAGCTTGATAACTATGGAATAAATAAATGGAATGATTACAGTTATGTAAAAATTATGTACGTGAGAAGTGGGAGGAAATGTGGGAAATGTAAAAGAGTTGGTGAAAATAGGATTTTAAAACACTTTCTGATACTCCTGTTATACTGTTTAGCAATGAATTCAATTTAAGACATGTATGTATACAAGACAAGATGTGATTATGTGGTGCGGATATAAATGCTGGGTTGAAGACGTCAGCATGAACGAGAGGTCAACTGCTTGTTGATGAACTAAAAGGAATGGTTTGGGGTTCGTTACTATGCTCAAGTCCCCTAGGGATGGTTGGACTTCAATCCAGGTGAAGTGGGCTAAAATATCTTGCTTTTTTCCAGCATGATTCTATGGCTCAGAAACAGAATCTTTTGCAAATGGAAAGATGGGGGTGACCCCCAGGGAATAGAATAGACTTAGCAAGCTTATTAGAGGACCCGCAGAGCCTCAGGTACAGAAAACCCGGGCAGAGGTCCAAAGTGTAGCAGAAGATGACTCTCCCAGGTTGTCTAGACCGTGGCTCTTCCTAGTAGACGATGAGGTTACCACTTCCTCCACTTCCATCTTCCTTGTTCTTAGCCCATTTCCCACCAGATCCTCTTCGTGTAGCTGATGCAAAAGGAGTCCACCACTGGCATTTTAATTCCTTTAATTTTCCTTCTGAACAGGAGACCTGGCTGCTTTGTTCCTTTGGGTAATTCATTTGGGAAAAAGTTGTTTTAGAGGAGATTTTAAGATATCCTTTTTGTGTCCCTTGTGTATGTACACATGTATGCACACACACACATACACGTATGTACCCCCTTCCCCCAAATCTGGTCATATATTTGACCGCAATCAAAACCTTAACTAATTTTAAAAATAGATTTCACAGGTCCCCTTCTTTAACTATTATCTAATAACATTTGCAATAAGAAATAAAGAGGCGACAAATGTATCTTAACACCTGGGAGATCAAGGCACACCCTCTTAAATAAACCCTGGATCAAAGAGAAACAAATGAAAATAAAATCATGTGTTTGATTGGGAATACTTAATATCGTAAAGATATAAATTTTTCTAAAATTAATGCATATATATATATATAACTGCAATTCATAGTCTCCTCATCCCCTTTGGAGAAAAAGATTTGAAAGCTCATATGGGTGAATAATGTCTAGGAAATACTAAGAAAATTAGGAAAATAAAGATAAATAAGGGGAGATGTTTCTTATCAGCTGCTAAGTATATTTAAAGTCACAGTGGTAAAAACTTGATGACACTGGAATAGAAGTAGATCAATAGATTATTGTAACAGAGCAGACAGAGATCAGAACTAGATTTCAGATATATGATGATTTAATATATGACAAAGTGGTATTTCATTTCAGTGGGAAAAGGAGGGGTTTTTTTTGTTTTTGTTTTTGTTTTTTAGTAAATAGTTACGACATAGCTGATTAACCATCTGGATAAAAATAATGTTGCACCCTTATCTCACACTATATATAAAATAAATTCCAGATGGATTAAAGATATAAGTTTAAAAAATAAAGCAATAAAGCTGGTGGAACGGTTTATATTTATCTGTAAGCTAGAGTGTGGGAAGCACTTTATAGTCAAGACGAGAAACCCTATATTTGATTACATAGAAAGACATTGTGTAAGGGTAGAAGATACCACAAGACAAACAATAGATTAGGAGAAAATATGTGTCAGAAATATGACAGATAAGGATTAATATCCACACTATGCAGAGAGCTCTTAAAAATTTATAAGAAAAATACACACATAAAGCAGAAAAATGATGGTCAAAGGATAGGACTCTGTGATTCACAAAAGAGCAAACCAAATAGCCAAGAAAACATCTATTCTTTACATCAGCTCTTCTGATAAACTCTCCTTCCTAGGCAGGCCAAAGGGTGAGTTCATGTAAGTCTCTGGATGGATGGAAATGATGCAAAAAACAGTCAAATTTTCCTGTATCATCTTCCCTGCACAGACGACAGTGACGATGGTGGGAAGCTTCTCCCCAAGACCCTTGGAGTGCATGGTGAAGAACGTGGACACCAGCAAGGAGCTCTGCCGGGGTGAAAGTCGGTCAGACCAGACCTGCATCTGTAGCATCCCGACCAAACCAACCTACAAAGGTCTGAGGACTCTTCTGTTTTTTTGTTATAAAGTCGAGAAACCCATAGAACCTCCTGAGTTCAGATTGCCCAAGGATCTATTAAAATAACAAGGAATCTGAAGAGCTCCCCAACTATAGATTCACTCTCTCCCTATCCTCTGATTCTTGATTTTTTCCCCTGGGTCCTGCTCACCTCTGCTCTCCACTGTTCCTTGACTCCAGGACCCCACTCTCAGATGTGACTAGAGCATGACAGAGGAGGGTAAGTTGGATGGGAGAGTACAGTGAAGCCAGACACCTTTGGGCTGACTCTACCCAAAGGTAATTCAGAGATCTGAAAGCAGGGAATACCCTTGGTGAGATGAGAAAATATAACAGCCGGTGTTCTATCTGCTTAAGTTCATTGTGTTCATTCATTCATAGAGGAAGTATTTAGTGAACATCGATTGTGTGTGAGGCACTATGCTAGGTGCTAGGAATAGACACAGTGACAAAAAAAGACTGAGCTGGTCCTTTCCCACAGTGTTTATAGCCTATTGGAGTAGAGATGAGTACAGTGCAGTGTGTAAATGCAGGGAAGCACATGAAAAGGGTGTCTAACTGGGCTTGGGGGTGGGGCTGGGGCAGGGAAAGCATCCTGGAGGAAGTGAGGTCCAAACAAGACTGGAGTAGTCAAGCCAAACAAAGAGGGGGATGAATGTTCTAGGCAGAGATTTACTTGTGTGATGGCCAGAAGGGGAGAAAAAGCTTTGTTTGAAGAACAAAGAGAGGTTCTGTGTGGATAAGGCAAATGGGGTAAGGCAGGTGGAAAATGGAATGATAGAAAATGGATATCAAGGAAGGCAGTCAGGGGACAATAAAGGGCCCAGTGAGCCATGGACTCTCTCCTGGGAGCAGTGATGAGACACTGAAAAGTTTAAGCGGAGGCTGGCACAAACAGGGTAATATGGCAGAAAGGTGCAATTGAGCAATTATCTATTTCTCCAGCTGATGTCAGCCCTGTGGGGGCAGGGGCTTTGGGAAGACGTCTTCCCTGCTGTGCTTAGAATAGTGTTTGGCACTCAGTAGCCATTTGTAATCAATACATTTTTGTTGAATGAATGAATGGCCATAGGTGGAGGATGGACCATAGAAGGGAAAGACTGGAAAACTGAGTTCTGAAAGATCAGACAGGAAAGCCATTGCAGTGGTCCAGGGGAGAGTGAAGGTGAGAGCTGGAGTAGAGGCAGATGGGGATGGAGACAGGTGGATGGATTCAAGAGATGCTCAGGAGGTACAGGGACAGACTGAGGACCCATTAGTCTCTTTAGATGAGAAAGACAAAAAGTAGAATTAAGTTCATGGTGTAGGCCTCCTAGAATGTGTGATGACCATCATGGAGCTGAGAGAGCTTTGTGGCAAGAACTGGATTTGCCCAATGTCTTAGTACATGCATGCTGCTATAACAAAATTCCTTAGACTGGGTAGTTTATAAACAGGGTATTATAAAGACTGGGTATTGCTCACATTTCTGGAGGCTGGGGAGTCCAAGATTAAGGTGCCAGCAGATCTGCTGTCTGATGAGGGATTGTGCTGTGCTTTATAGATGGCACCTTGTTGCTGCATCCTCCCATGGCAGAAGGGGAAAGGGTGCTCCCTAGAGTCTCTTTCATAAGGAAGGGCACTAATCCCATTCATGAGGGTGGAGCCCTCATGCCCTAATCACTTCCCAAAGGCCCCTCCTCTTAATACTGTCACATTGGATATTAGGTATATGAATTTGGGGGGGACACCAACATTCACTCAGTAGCTCTCTATTGATTCTAAACATCTCAAAAGGGAATTTAATGCACTAGACCAGAGACCTGAGCTTAAAAGTGCCTCTCAGCTGCTGGGTTCATGGTGAGTGTTTGGGTCTGAATTGCTTGGAAAATTATCTCGATTTTTTACTTTACCTTGTCCACACTATGCAGCCTCGAAGTGCAGACCTTGCATACCTATAAACCTATAAAACATGCTTCTAAAGTATTTTAGATCTCCTTGTAAAGCTTGTTTGTTGCTTTTAGAACCACTGTCAGTTGCACCCAATCCTTCACCTGCCCTTTTCTGAATGTCTTTTCTGAACAGGCAAACACATTCACTTCCCACCTCTTGCACTCAGCCAGCCAGCGGCCATTGCCAAAGCTTTGTCCATGGCCTTCTTTGAGCATAGAGTGGCCTCACCCCTTTCACTAAGTCCTTTTTCCCTTCTGCTTTGAAACATCGGGGGAAAGTCGCCTCTTCTATACAACTTCAGATTCTGCTGTGACCATCCCACCAGTCATTCTGGCACCCCTTTGGTCCTCCACAGGCACCCCTATATTTGTACCCAAATACTACATGGAACTCAAACCATTCATATGGTGTTTCATTGACTGTGCTGTCATCATTGTGTTTTTTTTCACCTAAGTTATTTTACCTCTTCCAGAACAACTGTAAATGCTTTCAGAGCAGAGATCATGAATATTCATTTCCTTGTGATATTTCCAAGTAGCGTTTTGTGCAATGGTTGATGCTCAGAAAAGTATGACTTTTGCAGTCTTCCTTGCTGGACACTTGTAGATTCCATTGACATGTATTTTCACTGGGAGTCCTCAGTACTTACTGCTTATATGTTCATTCGACTAACATTTATCAAGTGTCTGTTATCAAATGCTCTCGCAGAGAGGTCATGTCAGCCTCCTAACCTCCTTGTCTTTAGAACAGAAGATTATTATTTCACATATACCCTCTTTATGTGAGCAGAATTTAATGTGGAATTCTGGCTTTCAGGGTGAATTTTATTGCTGTAGAGACACACCTTGAAGTAAGGCTTCTTAGCCTTTTGAAACCACACACTAATGAAATTTTAGTGAGAAAATGAGGGGTGCCAGCAAAATCAGGCTAACTTTTTATTTTGCCAAGACTTTAATTTTAAAAGTACCATCTACTATCCCCATTAATTCATAAAAGGAAGAAGATGTTAATACCTTCTTATTTGCACTGGTCCCTGGATAGAACAGGATTAGAAAGGGGCTGCTCCTGGCCATAGCATCCAAACCTGGCTTTCTCCAGTGGCAGGAGAGCATTGCAACCTGGACTCCCAGCCCCTCCTCTGGCTTGCTAAATCACAATGTCTAGAAGCATGGCCCTGGCATCTATATTTCCATAAATTTGTCGAGTGATTCTGATAGACAATGGGGTTGGGGAATCACTGCATTGGATAGAATATATATGTTTAAGGAGATACAGGAAATGTTACATTTCTCTAATGTTGATTTAGCACAGTTTTTGTCTTTCTTATTTTATTCCTTTGGGGTATTCTAAGCCATGGGTACATTTCCAAAAGCAAATAAGAAAACCTTCCTCTCAGATTTGGTGACAGTTGACTCTCAGAAGATCGTGGATCCCAGCCCATGAGAACCACACCTTTAGAGTTTGTTAGGTAAATATTTGCAGTGTGGATTTTTGTGAAGGTGTAGGATTTCCTATGCAACAGTCTGGTTTTCATGTTCTAGGCTCTTCTTGCTCAGTGACTTGTTTTATTCTTATGCCTCGGCCAATTACAAGCTGAGATAGTGATCCCAGGGAGAATATGAGATGTAAATGGCCTGTAAAATGGCTTTTCCTAGTGATTATCCATGGGAGGCTTGGAACCAGGGTTGGGTTCAGTCTGTTTGGAGGCTGGTGTTATGCACTTTGGCTGCCTGGTGTGAAAGGCCCAAGAGGAAGGAACCACATGCTGACTGAAATGTTCGCGAACAGCTGGTACACCCCGCCCTCTATGCAGAGGAGGCAAAAATATTTATTTTTTGCTTTTACAGCTGTGCTTGACTCTAGCAGGAATCCACTGTCAATGATTTTTTTCCCCCTTTGCTCCAGATGTTTTAGTTGTCGTGACGTTCTCCTTCGGTTCTTGGAATTTATCAGACAGATTCGACTTTACCAACTGCTCATCATTAAGAGAGTAAGATTTTATTTGAAATTTAAATATTCTCTCATTGGTTTTAATTTATTTAGTTGTTTTCCTCCTCAATTTCCTAAAGAACTCTTTTGCGGAATAGAACTTTCCAAAGTGCCTTTTGGAGCATGTCCTAACGGGAGGTAAGAGAGCCACTGAGCGCATAAGCTCAGTTTGCCCATCTGAGCCTTATCAAATAAGCTGGAGCAGACGAGGAGAGAAGGACAGTGCTTAAGTTTTCATGCAAACAGGGAAATATATTTCCTGAGACCAAGAGGCAGTCTTGGAGTAATGCAGAAGAAGGGGCGCTGCTAGGTGGTCCCCTGGCCAGAATGGCTTCGGGATCATGAGGGTCAGGGGACGTCACACTGGAGAAGGACAAGATGAAATGTCCTTCACCAGAGGAACGTGTTCATGCTGCCCCTTTGAGCTACAGCCCCACTGAGTGAGCACCCACCTCACTCGTGGTTACTAAAGCAGAGAAAACACAGGAAATAGGTTTCTCAGATTCCTGACTTTCCAGTTGGAAGTTGGGATGGAGGTCCCCATGGAAACAATGGGAAGGTGCATGAGCTGTGATTATAGCTTCCCATGATATGCTTGACCAACTGTGTGAGTACCAAATGTGAGTTTCTTTTGGCCTGGCCTGGGAACCATTGTTTCTATGGGGAAGATGAGTTCAAACTCCAACCGGAGTTGGCAGGCTGCTCTGAACTCATCCTTACTGCCGAGTTTAATCATTTCTAAGACAGAATGAATTTAGGGAGGAAAAAATACAAAACCTGATACAGAATGCCTCAGAAGTCCATGCAAATAGGAAAAAAATGGGAGAACTAAATAGAATTGTATAGGTCAAAGAGAATAAACAGGTAACATAACTCCCCTGATCCCCAGTTTTGGAAGCCAGATGAAGGGAAGCAACTTGCTCCAGGCCCATATGCTCAGTAATTAAGAACCAGACCTCAGATCCAGATCCCCCCAAGAGAGTGAGTGCCCTTTCCACAGGTAACTGCTTCCTGTTAGGAGAGCACTTAGCACAGGAATCATCCCGGACAGGTGGCATAAGCGTGTAAATCACAAAGCTGCTTCTAGCTCACTTAGGTGGCCAGATAAACACAGAAGCGAGTCTGTGTTTTCTCCTCCCATCAAAACTGCAGTTTCTGTAGGCCAGAATCTCAGAATGCTTCAGCATTTCTTGGAGACTATATAAAACATAAAGTGGGTCCCCTCGCCCTGCACTATTCGCCCGCACTGTCTTCCACAAGGCTTCCTCTGGCCTCCCTTGGCTACAATTCCAGACCAGTTCCCATTTCCCTTTTTATCATTTCTTCTTTAACTCTAATTATTCTAATAAGTGCTTTCCAAGTCCTCCACAGTTATCCATGCATGATAGATTATTTGATTAGCAGACACAATTCTTCCTTAATTTGATTGTACAGCAAACACTGGCACTCCATTCCCTCTGCTTGCCAGGTAACACCTTTAGTCTTGCAACTTCTAGGCAGTCAGCAGTGTGGCTGCACCAGTGGTGAGGCCTTGCTGGTCTGGGAGCAGAAGGGGGGCGACAGGAGAGAGATCATTCTCCAGGGGTACTTAACTGAGGGTAGACAAATAGCAGAACTGGATGCAGAAACTGAGTCAGTGGGTTCCTGTTATCTGCAGACCAACAGGTGACCCCAGCTTCAGGTGTCCATGGCAACAGCCCTGCAGGTGTGATTCAGGTCCATCCACCCTGAGGGCTTCCCAAAACAGGGCACTTTATGCCCAGCCTCAAAGAACTGTCCTCTCTCCCCCTGGTTCATCCCAGTCTGTCCAGAGATTTATTTTTTCTTTTTTTAAATGTTTGCATGCTGCATCACAGAGGGAAATTCTAGGGTATGAACATTTTCCCAAAACTGTAGGAATTAAGTTGGTTTTCTATGTTGCCAGATGCCCAGTGTGTGTTGGAACTGGCTGTGCATGGTGTAAGAGCAGAAGAAAGTGCATCCACCCCTTCACAACTTGTCACCCTTCTGATTACGAGAGAAACCAGGTAAAGTGACATTTTTTTGGTACTACAAGGTTTAACCAAAAATAAATGTTTGTGACCACCTGCTCGTACCCCATCTTTTGTGTTTGTTTCCCACTTTGAAATTCCCACCCATTCAGATGTTGAAGAGATGTTCTCCATTTCAGGAACAATGTCAAGTTGCTGTTGAGAAATCATCCAGAACACCAGGAGGAGGAAGATTCACGGAGAATAAGAGTAAAAGAACCAACCAGGGTTTACAGGTCAGACTGTTTTTGAGTCGATAATGGAAAAACCCCTCTTTCAATGACAATGACAACTCCTACTTACTACTTTGGGTTCCTTTAAAAAATTCCCTATTTTACTCTCTACCAAAATTCCCTTTTTTATCTTTGGTTTTTAACCAAGTTTCACTTAATTGGCTCAATGCATCAAAGGCTGCGCACTCACATAAAAGAAATTAAAACTCCGTAATTATGAAAAATGATGTTGTTCTGGTAGGAGTAAAATTTTAAAGGTGACTTTGTGGCTCACTAGGGAGAGTTAGAAGGAAGTGTAGCATACAGCCTGAGGGGATTTCAGTCCCAACCACATATTGTGATTGCATTTCTGGGGAGTATGTGTGTGCATGGGGTCTATGCAAAGTATGTGAACTGACCTTGATTACAGCATTTTCCTTTACTGTGTGGAGACATCTAACCAGTCGTTAGCGGAGTTAGAACGAAGAACTGTTATGGAGTGTGTATTTCTCTCCCCTTTTGAAAAATGATTATTTTTCTATGAAATTTCCTTAGAAATTTATCTTATTTTCTGGGCCGAGCCCGTGGCGCACTTGGTAGAGTGCTGCGCTGGCAGCGCGGCGACGCTCCCGCCCGCAGGTTCGGATCCTATATAGGACTGACCAGTGCACTCACTGGCTGAGTGCTGGTCACGAAAAAACGACAAAAAAAAAAAAAAAAAAAGAAAAAAAAAGAAATTTATCTTATTTTCTTCATAGTAAATCATCAAGCACAACATGTCTATCACGTTTGAAAAAAAGGGATGTGGGCTGTCCGGTTAGCTCAGTTGGTTAGAGCGTGGTGTTGGTTAAAGCACCAAGGGCAAGGGTTTAGATCCCCATACTGGCCAGCTGCCAAAAAAAAAAAAAAAAAAAGACATTTGCAGGCAGAACATAAGCGTCTGTGCTTAGAGCGCGACTAAGTGCTGGCTTCACTCAGTCAACAAGAGTTCATTGAGCATCTAAGGTGTGGGGTGAAAAACAAGCAGAAAGAGGACACGTTTCTGCTCTCATTAACCTTGGGGTCTGTTGAGAGCAGACAAATTAAAAACAACGTTTTATAAAAAGGCTCAGTTTTCTGTTTCATGACTCATCGGTGGTTTTGACTTATCCATTTGTTACTGCTTAAGGTCAAGTGCCAATATAAATAAGCAGCACATTTTTAATCATTACTGAAAAGTTGACAGTAACTTTAGGTGAATTAAGTAACAGGCTGAGGGAATGTGAATCAAAATGGATTATGAAGTTAATTAAAGGCATTAGAAAAGCTTGGTGTGCCAGTATCTACAGACTTGAAGAGTCTTTGAGGTTTTATTAAATGATGGGCTACTTTTCTCTTCCCATTGGTTCATTAAACTAAGACATAGAGACAGGAACCTGGATCAAGGAGACACTGACTTTTTTAAATCAAACTTTGTTGTTGTTTCAGTTTTGGTTTTCTTTTTAATTTTGGTAAAATACACATAACAAAATTTACCATCTTTACTATATTTAAGTATACAGTTCAGTAGTGTTAATTAAGTACATTCACATTGTTATGCAACCAACCTCCAGAACCCTTTTCATCTTGCAAAATGAAACTCTGTAGCCATCAAATAATAATCTTCATTTCTCTTTCCCTTGAATCCCTGGCAACCACCGTTCTATTTTCTGTTTGTGTGAATTTGACTACTCGAGGTACTTAAGATAAGTGAAGTTATACAGTATTTGTCTTTTTGTGACTTGCTTATTTCACTTAACATAACGTCCTTAAGGTTCAGCCATGATGAAGGTCAGAATTCCCTTCCTTTTTAAGGTTGAATAATATCCCAGTGTATGTATTTGCCACATTTTGTTTACCCACTCATCCGTCAATGGAGACTCGGGTTGCTTTCACATTTTAGCTATTGTGGACAATGCTGCTATGAACATGGGTGTGCAACTATTTCTTCGAGACTCTGCTTTCAGTTCTTTTGGGTATATACCCAGAAGTAGAATTGCTGGGTCTATGCTAATTCAATTTTTTATTTTGGGGGGAGCCATCATACTGTTTCCCATAGCTGCTGTACCATTTTACACTCCCACCAGCAGGGCACAGGGTTCCAGTTTTCCACATCCTCGCCAACACTTGTTATTTTCTCTTGTGTTTTTTGTTTGTTTGTTTTTAAGAGGCTTTGATTCGCATTTCCCTAACGATTAGTGATGTTGAGCATCTTTTCATGTGCTTGCTGGCCGTTTGTGTGTCTTCTATGAAAAAAGGTCTATTCAAGTCCTTTGCCCATTTTTTAATCAGGTTGTTTGGTTTTTGTTGTTGAGTTGTAGCAGTTCTTCATATATTCTGGATATCAACTCATTATCAGATATATCACTTGCAAATGTTTTCTCCCATTTCATAGATTGCCTTTTCACTCCATTGATTGTGTCCTTTGATGCACAGAAGTTTTTTAATTTTGGTGAACTCCAGTTAACCTATTTTTTTCTTTTATTGCCTATGCTTTTGGTGTCAGGTCCAAGGAATCATTGCCAAACCCAATATCATGAAGACTTTCAAATCCCATGTTTTCTTCTGAGTTTTATAGTTTTAACTCTTATGTTTAGGTCTTTGATCTATTCTGAGTTAATTTGTATGTATGGTGTAAGGTATGGGTCCAACTTCATTCTTTTGCATGTGGTGATCCAGTTTTCCCAGCACCATTTGTTGAGAAGACTGCCCGTTCTTCATTGAATGGTCTTGGCACCCTTGCTGAAAATCATTTGACTGTATATGTGAGGGCTTATTTCTGGGTGCACTTTTCTGTTCCATTGCTCAAGATGACTGTCTTAATGTGAGTATGATGACTGTCTTAATGTGAGTATCACACTGATTACTTTTGCTTTGCAGTTAATTTTGAAACAAGGAAGTGTGAATCCAACTTTGTTCTTTTTCAAGATTGTTTTGGAAAAAAATTAAACTTTTAATTTTGAGATAATTGTAGATTCACCTGTGGTGGTAAGAAAATAATACATACAAGGAAATACATACATTCATAATACATACATTCAAAAGTTCACAGAAAGATTCATGTAATCTTTTAATTCCATTTTTCCATGAACTTTGTGAAGTAGTCATGTATATCTATTACCCAGCTTCCTCCAAAAATAACACCTTGCAAAACTATAGCGCATTGTCACAACCAGGATGTCGACGTTGACCACAGGCAAGATGCAGAGCTGCTTTATCAGCACAAGCCTCCCGTGTTGCCCTCTTCAGCCAAACCCACTCCCCTCCTCTGTCCCACTCTCCATCTCTGACACCTGGCAACCACTAATCTGTTCCTCATTTCTTTAATTTTGTCATTTCAATAATTTTATATAAATGGAATCATCCAGATGTATCCTTTGGGTGACTGGTTTTTTTAACTCAACATTATTTTCTGGAAATTCATCCAAGTTCTTTCATGTATCAATAACTTGTTCCTTTTTATTGTTGAGTTGTGGTGTATTAGTCCATTTCTGTTGCTTATAAAAAAAATATGGAACTTGGTATTTTATAAAGAAAACAAAATTTATTGCTTACAGTTTCTGAGGCTGGGAAATCCCCAGTCCAAGGAACCCATCTGGTGGTGGCAGCAGTGACCTCTCACATTGCAAGAAGGTGGAAACAGAGAGAGTTCCTCATGTACTCTCCTTTTTAAAACCCTCAGAACCACGCCCCTGGCCACCATTAGTAATCCATTCACTATGATATGGTCCTCAGAATCTAAACACCTCTTCATCAGCCCACCTTCCAATTACCATAATGGGATTTCCCACTCTCAACAGTTATAGTGGGGAGTAAGCCTCAACGAGGTTTGGGGGGCATCCAGTCTACAGCTTTCCACCCATGACCCCCAAACTCATGTCCTTTTCACACACAAATACCTTCATTTTATCCCCCAAAGTCTTAACTTGTTGCAACTCAAAAGTCCAAGGCTCAAAGTCCCATCTGTGTATCCAAAACAAGTTATCTACTTCCAAGATACAATGGTAAGACAAACATAGGGTACATATTCTCATTCAAAAAGGGAGAAATAGGCCCCAAGAAAGATGTAACAGGTCCCAAACAAGTCCAAGACCCAGCAGGGCAGGCATTAAATATCAAAGCTGGTGAATCATGTACCTTGACTCTATGTTTGACGTCCTCTGCACACTAGTGCAGGTATTGAATCCCCAAGTCCTTGGGTAGCTTCACTCCTGTGACTTTCCTGGTCTGAGGCCATGCTTCTGCTCTTCCAGGCTGGCATTGTACACTGGTAGCTCCACAATTCTGGGGTTTCCATGGCAGTCCTGCTGTCACAGCTCTACTAGGCATGGCGCTGAGGGTTTCTCTGCTGCAAATCTAACCCCACGTTTCTAGCAAAGGCTGTCTGTGGTGACTCTGCCCCTGTGACAGATCTCTTCCTGGGCCCCCAGGCTTTTCCATACATCCTTTGAAATGGGGGTGGAGGCTCCCAAGCCATTCTGCGAGCCTGCAAACTTAACACCAAACATAACACTACGTGGATGCTACCAAGACTTCAGGCTTGTACTTTCCAAAGCTGCGGGTCTAGCCATGCCTGGGGCCAATTTAGCCAAGGCTGGAGCAGCAGGAGTGCAGGGAGCAGCATCCTGAGGTGGCCCTGGGCAGCAAGCCCAAGCCTGTATAGGGCACCTCAGGCCTGTTCCCCAAGACCATTTTGTCTCTTCAGGCCTTTAGGCCTGAAATGGAAGGGTTGGCCCTAGAGGCTTCTGCAATGTCTTCAGGGCCTTTCCCTCCTTCTCTTAATAATCCCTTTCCTTTGTACTAGTCTTCTTGGCGCCATTGCATTGTTCTTTTGAAAATGCTTTCTGCTTCTCTACCACATGGCCAGGCTGCAAAATTTCCAAATCTTTATGCTCTGCTTCCCTTTTAATTATACATTCTGGCTTTATGTCATGCCTTTTCTTCCAGAACACAGTGTAGGCTATTGCAAGTAACCATGCATCTTTCTTAATGCTTAACTGCTTAGACATTTCTTCCACCAAACATCCTGGTTCACAGCTCTTTAGTCCCACTTTCCACAAAGTCCTAGGGCATGGACATAATGCAGCCAAGTTCCTTACCACTTCATAGCCTAGGTGATCTTTGCTCCAGTTTCCAATAAGTCTCTTCTCATTTATATCTGAGACCTCCTTAGAATGGTTCTTACAGTCCATATTTCCATAAGCATTCTGGTCACCACCATTTAACCAGTTTGTAAAACATTCCAAACTTTCCCTGGTTTTATTGTCTTCTAAGCTTGCACTAGCATCTAAGCTTTTTCTAAACTATTCCTTCAAATTCTTCCAGCCTTTGCCCATTACCCAGTTCCAAAGCCACTTGCACCTTTTCAAGTATCCGTGATACCCAACACTCACTTCTCTAGTACCAATTTTCTTTATTACTCCATTCCTGTTGCTTATAACAAAATATATGGAACTGGGTATTTTATCAATAAAACAAAATTTTTTGCTTACAGTTTCTGAGGCTGGGAAATCCACAGTCCAAGGAACCCATCTGGTGGTGGCAGCAGTGACCCCTCACATTGCAAGATGGTGGAAGCAGAGAGAATTCCTCATGCACTCTCCTTTTTGAAACCCTCGGAACCATGCCCCAGACCACCATTAGTGATCCATTCACTGCAGCACGCTCCTCAGAATCTAATCACCTCTTCATTGGCCCACCTTTTGATTACCGTAGCGGGATTTCCCACCCTCAGCAGTTACAGTGGGGAGTAAGCCTCAACAAGGCTGGGAGGAGCATCCAATCTATAGCAGGTGGTTCAGGCAGTGGCTTTTCAAACTTCTTTTATTTCAACAACAAAAAAAATAATCAAGTCACTGCGTCCTGGTTTCCTGTATGTATTGTGTCTTCCTGTGCCTTTTGAACTCTGACACTGTGTGGTTAAAAGAACTGAGGTCACCAAGAGAGAAGAAGGAAGGCTGAAAATAAACAAAAGCCCAGATCTGTCTTCAGTGCATCTCTGTGGACTGGCCTTCTGAGTTTGGAGAATGACATTTTGTTGATACTGAAATGTTTTCTTTAAATATGTAACTAAGAATAGACTCTTAAGTTTGGTTGATAAGGAAGGGAGTGCTATGTGTCACAGGAGGGATTTCTCATGCTCTCTGAAACTCTGCGTCTTTCATTATGTGGAATGTGTGACGTTCTGGTTTCCACTTTGGGTCCTTGTGCTGAACAAAGCACTCAATATCTCTGCAACCCTTTTCCTAGCAGAAGCCACTGAGAGCTTTCCCTTCACGCATCTGCCCACATCACACATGCACTGAGTGCTTCCGATGTGCCAGCCACTACGACTAGGGTGGCACAGTCCTACGCTTTGTGATCCTGAGCTTGGGTTGGTTCTTCCCACACGTATTTATGGAGCACCTAGTAGATGTTGTTATACTGAGCTCCATGGATGCCATGAGGAGGACACAAGTGAATCAGGCACATCTCTGTCCATCAGTGTTAAGAATCCTATTCATGAGTACATCCGTAAGGATATAAGATAAAAAAACGTTAACATGATGGAAGTACCAGAATGTTTACAAACCCAGAGAGCCTCCCTTTGCTTGGGGCCCTGTCTTAATTCTTCCTGTTTGTTTAAGCCCAGTGTCTGGCAGTTAAAAACACTTAATCAGTGTGGTTGTTTAAGTCTTTGATGGATGGATGGATGGATTGATTGATGGAGATGGCATTTCAGCCCACCTTTAAGGGATGAGCAGCATATAGACACATGGAGACAAAGGAGCAGATATTCTAAGCAGAGGAACTGGCATAAGCAAAAGTGTGGTGGGGAACTGGAAAATTCCAGGACACCCATTCCAGAAACCCTAAGTAATTCCATTTGCAGGAAATGATAGCACACAAGGTTATGATCCTGGAGCCTGCATGTAGGGCATTACATGGGAGTTTTGACTTTGTTCTTCAATGGCAACGGAATGCCATTCAAGACGTTTTATTTTCTTTAATGTATGAATTTGCTTATCCAAGGATGTGGTACTTATGAGGCAGGGTTCCTCATTCAATCCCAACTGCTTTATGACCCTAAGACCCGTCTTATACCCTGACCCAGAGCATGTGCTATTATTTACCAGGGGGACTGCATTAAGGAAAAGCAAGACCAAAATATGGAAATGAGCTCAAAAGTTTATGTTTGACCTTGGACAAGGAGTATTTTCAGCTATAAAGGCCAGTGTGTCTGTCTGTCTCTTTGTCTCTTTCTCTCTACATATTTAGAAGATGAAACCATGTCAGGCACCATTGGCCCTGTTGCCCTGCCCTCAACACTTCAACTTCCATTTCTTAGCAATCTTATATCTGGTGCCTTCACCCGCTGAGACCAGAGACAGCTGGCCTCTCTTTTGTGCTTTCAAGGAAAGGTTGTGAAGATCTATGATGTGATGTTGTTCTAATTTTTGTTATTTCCCACAATATGCTTATTGCTGTAGGACAGAAATGAACTCTCCAGAGCCATTTCTCTTGCTCCTGAGGAATTTACAAAGTGTTCTTCTTTCTCTCTCTTCTTTGTACCTCCTCATCCTCCATCACTTTTGAATGTGTGTTTTAATTTCTCACAGACAATCCAAATGGACTCTTTCAGGGACCTTGCCTTCAAAGTGAAATTAAATTTCTCATATACCTTTCTGAGTAGCTCCTATGGGCCTGGTACTGTGCTAGGAACTGGAATTCACTTTCAATCAGAGAAAAAGTTTAATGAACTGTTTATGCTATTTTCATTCTATTGATTCAAAAAAAACATTTATTCATTCATTCAAAATGTGTTTGTTGAACAACTACTATGTGCTAGACAGGCAGGCAACACTGTGTGCCTTCGTGGAGCTTATGTTGTAGAACTTAATAATATTTTGGAGGAAGTAAGATTCATTTTCATGAAGCAGTTGAATGTGCACAGCAGAAAAGGATAAAAGAATGTAGGGATGTACTAAATCCAAAAGTGGTAGATAATAATTGTTGAGCCTATGCCATGTCCTGAGCTCAGAGTATCTCTTTTTATAAGCCTTGCAATGGACCTATTTTCCCCTTTTTATAGACAAGGAAGTTGTGGCTTAGAGAGAATAAGTAGGTAGTAAAATGGTACATAAGAGATCTGAATTCAGGCAGTCTGACTCAAAAGTTCCCAGTTTTAACCACTACCCTACATTGTATGACCTAAATTGAATATAAACAAGTGTTATACCATGCAGTACTGATGATAAAAGTCAGTCTGGCAGGGAGGAAACTAATATTGGCTTCTCTTGGCATTAGGTTACCAAAGTTTGCCCTATCTGTGCCACAGATGTGGGGTGGGACTAAGACCTCCAGCCTGGCCAGGCTGTGAGGGGGTTATTGACGTGAAGACACAGGAGGAAAGGACTATGTTGGGGTGTGGTCAGAGGGAAGGAGCTAGACCTGGAAAACGCTTAGCATCTTCTCCAAGACAGGGGGAGCAGAAGAGAGGCTTGAGATAGGGGAACTGTGAGCCCTTTTGGAGAGTGAAGCAGCAAGAATCTCCCGCTAAAGTTGAAACTCAACAGAGGGGTGGATTTAGGTGTCTGGGTTTAAGTTGGAAGCGGGGGCCTCAACTGTGGGAGAAGAGCTGCCCTCCCTGGTCATGAAGTTCTGGTCACCCAGTCCAGCTCTGAGGAGCCACAAAGGTTCAATGGCCAAGAGTAGCACCTTTAGCAGGTGGCCTTGGCAGCCCCACCCTGGACCATATCAGCCTCACGTTAGAGTCCCCAAGTCAGAGAATTGAGTCTTGATCTCTTAGCACAGGGCATTAGTCTCTCACCTTCTCCCAGGAAGTCTCCAGGTCTGTGTCAGGAGGCATTGCTAACTATTGATAGCTCCCAGGACCAACTGGAAGCTACATCTCAGGTTCCCTGGGGACTGCACAAGGGCCCCCAGGAGGGGTCATTTGCTCCGGGGGGCTGAGCATCAAATGGATAGCATTTTTTTCCATTTAACTCTCTGATTTTTCTTTGGTGGCATTGTATTTTGCTATTTTCTTTCCACATATCACCCCTTTTCCACTTCCCCATCACCACTGCTGGTTACCACTCTTCTCAATTTATACATTTCATTAATATATTACTTCCATCCTCTTCTCAGTCATTAATAAAGATGTTAAATAATTCTGAACCAAATACTCACCCCTGTAGGGCCCTACAGGACACTTTCCTTTAATTAGCTGTGCTACCTTTCATCTCTCTAATGTCCTTTGGTTTCAGATTTCCAGCTGATTTTGAATCCGTGTGACTTTTTATCTGGTCCTGTTTGAACTGATTTCATGAGTGAAAATCTGAGAGACATTTTACTGAATGTTAATTCAGGTCCAGGCCTATAGACAGCTTTGCTATATTCAGATTTTTTGTAACAGATTAATAGAGCACAATTTGGTCTTAATACACTGAGCCTTCCTAATGCACCTCTTTCCAATGTTCTTTTCAATCATAGCAGTATTTTCTCCATTAATGTCATGGTAATTTGAATTATGTTGACATCAGACTTCACTAAAGGTACTCTCACTGTCAGGAGTAATCCTCTTAGACCTTTTCAAAGATAACTATTTCTTAGTGGTTGTGCTATTTCCAATATCTTATAATGACTTTTTAAAAAATAACAATAATAATAATTGGGTATTCCATAGATCAGGTAATTAACCAGTTTCTAATGTGCTTTCTTATACAAACTAGGGAGTGATTTAAATTCGTGAGAGACCAGAGCTTATAGTATTTTTTTAAATAGTTTAAAATTGTGTAGTCATTTAAAAATAACTCTTAAGTTCTTAAAATGTAGCTGACAAGAAGTAGACTGTTCTGAAATTAATTGCTGAACAACTAGGGCTGTGATGATTACAGTCAATAGTATTTTGATTTGATACATGAAAATTCTTGAACATAGGGTGAGGGAGGAATCTCACTGTAGGCCTGTAAAAAATTTTTTCTTTGTGTCAAGTTTGATGATGCTTTTAAATTAACCCCTTCTAGATGTAAGCTTGTGGGGCCAGGTGCTTCAGGTCAGGTCGTGAATTAACTCTTGATTAGCAGACATAAATAGATGTAAAATATTGACTGTGTGGAACATCTGTGGGGAGATTGTTCTTTGCCTTTTTGTCTATACTGGATTTTTAAAAATTTTTGTCAGAAAAAATAGAAAAATATATTTCTAAGAATTTTTGCAACCGTAAAGTACAGCTATGTAGCTGCCCCATTTTTTTTTTTTTTCTTCACATTTTCTTGTGTACCTGCCCTGTTTATTTAAGCAGGACCTCTTGGTAGCTCTTAACCCACTTATTAAGATCAGGAGAAGTTCTCCCAGCAAACGAAGGGCAACTGATTAACCCTCTTTGGAAGCAGACTGGAAGCATCTGCTTTCACAAGATAGGCCAGGGCTGGATTCCATCCTAGATGGCCAATGAAAACTTCCCTAAACAATAAGATTTTTAAATGAAATCCTTTTGAAGTAGCAAGGCTGTCTCTATTCAGGGGGAAATAAGAAGTTAATGAGACACCGTGGCAGGTCCTATGATGGTGTTAAGGAGCAATATACAACTCCCTTAAAAAATCTTTTTTACATTAGTTATAAGACTTTTTTTGTCCTCTACAGAGAATACAGAAGTAGCATTTACTTGGCATGTTTGAAAATTTTGCTTGAGCAGACATCAACAGTATGAATATTAGAAGTAGGAAGGACTATATGGAAAGGAAAGAAACCTGGGAATCATAGTTGACTTGGATGTAAATGCAGCCTGCATTGAAGTTTACATAAAAAAGAAAATTCTGTCTTGCCTTCTAAGAAGACAGTGAACTCCTGTAGAGCAGGGGTTGGCAAATTTTTTTCTACAAAGAGCCAGACAGTAAATATTTTAGGCTTTGCTGGCCGTATGGTCTCTGTTGCAGCTACTCAAGTCTGCCGCTGTAGTGCAAAAGCAGCCAGAGATACTACACAAACGAATATTTATGGACACTGAAATTTGAATTTCCTGTGTTTTCATATGTCATGAATATTCTTCTTCTTTTGACATTTTTTTCATGGGCCATACAAAAACAGGTAGTGGGCAGGATTTGACGTTCCGGCTGTAGTTTGCCAACTCCTGATATAGTGCAGACATGGATCATGTGTCCCCCACAACATCCAGTCCTTTCCTAAGGACCCTGTAGGTGCTCAATAAATGCTTGTTCACTTAGCTGTCCCAGTATAAGAGCAAAGAGTAAGCCTTTTGCTATACAGCACACACTTGACATTTGCAACGGATTTATCTTGAAGTCTTTGCTAATCCCCCCCTTGCAAGTACCACTCTAGCAGATAATTTCCCCCATAAAATGCAGCCAAGGATAACAGAGTAACTACAGTGACCCTTTCAGGCCCTCAATGATTCTATAAATATGGGGCTAAAGTCCCTTACAAAGTGCTTAAAATAAATTCTGTCCCCCAAATCAATTCTGTCACGTTACATCATTGCTGTGATGACATTAACGATGAGTTTACCTCAATCTGCAAAACCAACCCATAGTGATAATGAGTGATGGTGACTGCTGTACCATACAGCAACTGTGTGTGCCAAAGAGCACAATGACAGCATGTCCATTTCAGCAGGATGGGCAGCCCCAACAGCCCAGCAAGCCATCCTGATGAGTGTTACACACACAAAGGAGCAGAGAGTACTTGGTTACTTCAAGGAGCAGGTGTGAGGCAGGTGTTGCACATCATGAAAGCTCTCTCAGTGGCTCAGCATCTTCCTCCTGGGCTTTATCCTCCAAGGGGATGCACTCAGCATTTATGCTTTAGCCAAATGTCACATGATTAAGCATCTCTAGACCTTGGGGCCAATTTTAAGTATCAAAACTGTGACTATAAAGTTCACTCATACTAAAGATCTGCTGTACTTTATATCCAGAATCTTAGAATCTTATGTCCTGTCTTGGTCACTGTATTGTAGAAAAATACAGATTTGCTGGAAACGGTCTACAAAAGAACAATAAAATGATCAAAATGATAGCCGGTAATATTTGTAGAAGAAAAGTGAAAGAAATCAGGATTGTTTTGTCTTGAAGAGGGAGAATGATTCTCGCCATCAAATTCATCAAATAAAGGGCTGCCCTTTTTTTTTTTTTTTTTTAAAGAGGGAATTTGACTAGACATTGAAAATAGAGAAGTAAGGTGGCATATGCCTACATGATACAGGGTTAGCTATCAGGTGACTCCAAGCTACATGTTGGTGACTGTGGGCCTGATAAAGCCTGTAACTGGGTAGCAAGGAAGACATCATGGTATCTGCCAACCGTGCAGTAGAAACAGTTGGCCATAATGTTTTCAGGCATCTCACCACTTGATATTAGGTGACTGAAGTGGGTTGATTGATTTTGGGGATTGGTTTTTTTTTTTTTCCCCATGCAGTATACGCCTCGATTCAAACAGCCTAACTGAAATAAACAAAAAATACGAACTGCTTTCTCGAGAATTAAATTTATCCGGAATGACATTTATTTCAGCTTACTGATGAATCTGCCATTGGCCTGCGGTCAGTGGATTCCTTTTCTTTTTCTTCATTTTGCTTATATTGTGAGCCTCCAGAGGCTTTAAGGCAGTGAGCCTCTGCAGAACTCTAGTGATATCTCCGTCTTCAGACAGAATGTCAGACTCTTCAACTGTATTTTCGACTGTCTTGTGAGACAAAGACTAATTGGTTTGACCTCATGCTGTCACATGTTGAGAGACATGAGTCTTCAGCACTCTTCCTTGAATTCATTGATTTCATTAAACACTGTCTGCTTGTGTTTGCAAAATGTTGTAATTTCCCAGCGATTGCTTCGAACTGCAGCACATAAACAGATTCTTTGGAACGATGCCATTTCTTAGCTTTGATCTCGTGTTTTAATCTTTTATTTCCAATAGGTCTTCTACATTAAGTCCATTGAGCCACAGAAAGTATCGACCTTAGGGAAAAGTAACGTGATAGTTACAGGAGCAAACTTTACCCGGGCATCGAACATCACAATGATCCTGAAAGGAACCAGTACTTGTAATGAGGATGTGTGAGTTGAAATACTAGTGATTTATCCTTGGTAATGTAAAGCTAAAACCTGTGCCAAAGGAGTACCCATGTGATTATAACCTTTATAGAATCAAATTATTTCCATGCACCAAAATGGGCCAATAGTCTGAGTATTTGATATAATATAATTCTAATAAGTAAAGTCATTTTAACAACAAATTTCAAGTTCATTGTGAGAGAATCTGTCCTGCATTAACCCCCTCAAAAAATCTCAGTAATCAATAATTTAAAGATGGTGCCTGTTTGGGGCCTTGATTCATTTTTGTTAACAAAATCAAGTTCGCATTAGAGTAGCAAACATCATTTTTAAGGCAATGCACTTAGAATAATAGTCGAGCACCTCTGAATTTGATGGAGAATTTATGGAACAGTTCTTCCAGTGTGCTACCCAAAGTTGAAAAAAGAAACTTTTGGATCAGTTTCACGTAGAAATTTTATTCTCCGTAGCCTTCTTCTCTTTACTGGTTTGGTTTCCATCTCAGATTATTAAATTACTAGTACATGCATTAGTAGTAAAAAAAACCAAAACAGCCCAACATAAATATTTGCTTGATGTACACTTGACATTATTACACCTGTGATTTCTCTCCCTCTCACTCATCCTTTCAATGAAACTTTGAGAAAAAAATTTCAGTTTCTCACTGATGTCCCTGTGCATATTGGAACCCCAATCCCCCCCCCCAAAGATGTCATAATAACAACACAGCAGGTAATTTGAGTTTTCTGTTTGTTAACTTTCATAAGTTTGAGTTAATTTAAGTAAAAAGTGTTGCAGTCTACATGAAGTATAATACTGAGCTTATTCTCATCACTGAAATGCATTTAAGACAATCTGCTGAAGCGTGATATTTTGGCTTTTAACTGCTAAAACAGATTTGTACAGCATTCCAATCAGCCGTGCTTATTTACTGAATTTTCTGTTTTAATTCATTTGCTGCACATCACTGTCATCCCTTTTCCCTCATAGCAGTAAATTTGGAATATCTGTGATCCTGATGAAAAAAATGACTCATTGGTGGCTTTCCTCTGTTCTGCTATTTACCAGAATTATCAAGCACACATTAGAGGCTGTATCTATGCGACATCGGTATTTTTGTACCGTTTATCCTGGCTAAATACCTTATAGCAAACACCTTTCATTTTGTGTAGCAAAATCTGTGAAGTTGGACACCTGTGTGTTCACTGCAAGAAAACCAGCTTCACTGGAAAATAATTTGTTTTTCAGAGCATTACCCTGTTTCTGATTCTTTATGCTCTCATTTCAATTCCGAATGTGTCCTGAGATCCTGCAGTTATTAAATTAAATGACTAAGAGACCTTGCTGCATGTAGCATTTCAGTAACCACATCTGTGTGGTGAACCCAAGTTCACGAGCAGTCAGCATAATACTCAGTTAATGCTATATACCTGCGTGCATGCCATAATCCCATATTCTTAATATGGCATTTTTCAAATGCCCAATTGTTTTCAACAGAAAAATACGAGAATGATAGTGGAATGACCTACCTTTCCACCTCTCTCCTTCCAAAATTTATAAATGGATTTTAATGTTAATGACCAGCCATCGACGATGCATTTCCTACAGCTTTGCTCTGAATGTAAACCTTAAAATGTGCATCTGAGGTAGTCTAAGTACAAACTGACTCAACTGTTTTTTGAATTTGCCTTACTGTAAGGTATAATAATAGCATTCAAGTTAATAATCATGCCCATATCCTTTAAGTAGTAAGATTCTTGTGTAGCATAATGATACTGAGCATTATTTAAACACGACCCAGTCTTCATGATTTATGCTCTTGATGGTCATTATAGACCCGACCCACAGAGGAAGCTGCAGGCTGCAGAGGCAATGTTGTAGAAGGCTTTGCTTTGACTTCGGGACGTCCAGGGCCAGCTTCTGCTGGATGTCAGCAGCACTCAGCACAGTCCCAGTTAATTCCCAGTCTGGAGGATACTCATGAGGCAGCTTGGTCCTGTTGCAGGTTGATTCTGAGACCCTTGGGCTCCTTCCTGGCATAGGTTCTCCACTCTTTGAACAGCACAATTCCCATCTCTGCCTGGTGTTGGGTTTTACCTCCCAGTACTTGACTGGAGCTTCTTCTTCTTCTTCTGTTTTTTTTTTTTTTTAAGTTTTTTATTATGGAAATTTTCAAACATACACAAGAGAGATGAGTGTCATGAACTTCTCTATACCCATCCCTAGCTTCAAAATTTATCAATGCTTTTCCAATCTTGTTTTATCTATCTTGTTTGCTTTTGGTAGTGGGGGTGGGGGGTGGATCTGGGAAAAGAGTAGCGGCTGGAGTTTCTTAAAAGCATATCCCAGACGCTATGTTTTCACTCATAAATACTTCAGTATATATCTGTCTAACAGATAAGAGTTGTGCCATTATCATACCCAACAAAATTAACCATAATTCCTTAATATAATTTAATACTCAGTTCATGTTCCACTTTCTATTAGGGCTTCTTAATAGCAATGGTTACATTTCCTTCCTTTCCCACTTCTAAGGGAAATGCAAATAAAAAGATGAAAATGCACAAAAGAAAGAGGAACCCAGCCCCAGATAATACCCAAACTGGGTAAGTGGCCCCTGATTCATCAGTAGTTGCCTGCAACTGTTCTGACAGTTCATGAAGTATTATAGTTCAAGTGGAATTCCTATCTGTCACCTTGGGTAACCAGCTGTGCTACGTGTCTGTGTAATGTAAGAGTTCTTTTTCTACCCCTTTCTAGGATACAGGTTAGCCATGTGCTAAATGACACCCATATGAAATTCTCTCTTCCATCAAGCCGAAAAGAGATGAAGGATGTGTGTATCCAGTTCGATGGTGGGACCTGCTCTTCTGTGGGACCCTTGTCCTACATTGCTCTCCCACATTGTTCCCTTATATTTCCTGCTACCACCTGGATCAGGTACTTTCCAGATTCATAATATTTTTCTTTCATTGTAGTTAAGGGTCATATGCATGAACCTTTATGAGTTTTACAAATAAATACAGAAATAATAGTCATACCTAAATTCTTCTCCCAGAGTTTCTCTCACAGTGAACGCTATGAGCACATCCTGTTTTCCTCTTAGCCATGGCTCCCAGGAAACTCACAGCTAAGATGTTTGTTCAATCACAGTAACTAGCCTAGGTTTCTGATACAGATATATAACCCTCTTCACTATGGGTCACTCCTGCTCATGATAAAAGTTCTCTTTCTTATATCTGTCATTCTTTTACCTTTAAAGTAAGCCATTTTGAATTCTTCGGGGGAAATATTGGGAGCTATCAAAATGAAAAGCATTATCAACTTTTCAAAGATTCTCCCTAAGCAAGAGGTGGAAATTCCAAAATAAACTCTTCCAGATCCAGTACATTTTAAAAAAAATTTTTTAGGGCCAGCCCATGGCTCACTTGGGAGAGTGTGGTGCCGATAACACCAAGGCCAAGGGTTTGGATCCCTATATAAGGATGGCCAGTTAGATCACTTGGGAGAGCCTGGTGCTGACAACACCAAGTCAAGGCTTAAGATCCCCTTACTGGTCATCTTTTTTAAAAAAGGTTTTTTTTCCCTCCAGTTGAATTTAAATTCACATTTAGATTTTGGAATTATAACCCTAAAGATATTTTCTTCACTTAGTACATCATGAAGCTAACTTTTAAAGTACTCTCTAGATAAAACTATTGTCAAAAGTTTTTGTTTTTGTTTTTGTTTTTTTGTGACCGGTAAGGGGATCGCAACCCTTGGCTTGGTATTGCCGGCACCGTGCTCAGCTAGTGAGCGCACCGGCCATCCCTACATAGGATCCGAACCCGCGGCCACGGTGCTCCCAGCACCGCTGCGCTCCCAGCACCGCTGCGCTCCCAGCACCGCACTCAGCCCAGTGAGCCACGGGGTCGGCCCCAAAACTTTGTTAAAAAGGGAGGGCAGGATGGGGAGAAAAAAGAAAACAAAATTCACTTTTAATGTTCATATTTAAGAGGAAGTGAGACACGGCTATATTAGTTTGCTGGGTCTATCATAACAAAGTACCACTGACTTGGTGGCTTAAACAACAGAAATTTATTTTCTCCCGGTTCTGGAAGCTGGAAGTCTGAAATCAAGGTGTTGGCAGGGTTGGTTTCTGCTGAGGCCTCTCTCGCTGGCTTGTAGATGGCCGTCTTCTCCCTGTGTCTTCACACGGTCTTTCCTCTGTGTAGGATTGTGTCCTAATCTCCTCTTCTTATAAGGACACCAGTCATATGGGATTAGGACCCACCCAATGACCTCATTTAGTCGTAATCACTTCTTAAAGACCCTGTCTTCAAATACAGTCACATTCTGAGTTAATGGGGGTTTGGTCTTCAACATAGGGATTTTGTGGGGACACAATTCAGCCCCTAACAGTGGAATAAGGAAAATTTAAAATTCAAAATCAAGGCTGTCGCGTGATACTCTCCTGCTCTGGGCCTAATTCCGTCATACTAGCACTCACCATGTGCCTGGTACGTTAATCTGTTGGCCAGGTTCATCCTCACAACATATGTAAGAGATTGACTATGGGTCTTCCCTTTGCAGATGAAGGAACTGAGGCATGCAGAGTGTTCAGATGACTCAGCCCAGGCTCCCAGACAGTCTGACCCAGATGTGTGCTCTGAGTGTTCTCTTCTGCTATCGAGGAAGAGGCTCCTTACTGTCCTGTCACCTGTGACATTTGTTGCTCCTGGGTCACTGCACTTTGAGCAAGAATGTGGCTCTGCAGTCTGGCCATAAGCAGAGCACACTTAGCTTGGTTTTCTAGCAATGGCGAGAGGCTGGCACGGGGCTAGCCCAACCTGTCCTTTTCTGCAGCTGCACAAGTCAGGGCGCAGGGTCTTCTCCGCCCTACACAAATTGGCCTGCTCCTGCCCACCTCCTGGTCTTGCCATCCGAGGCTCGGCCGACCATTGGTCCTGACATACCCAGGCTTCTGTCCTTTAGAATGAGTGTCTGGTGACCTATGTGAATGGGGGTGGGAAGGCAGCAGAGCTGTGGACAGCTGTTTATTTCACACCCAGTAACCGCTTTGCTCATATGTGATTATGCACTGATAATATGTGAAATCATTTAGCTTGGTTTTGGAGAGAGAGAATGAAGCAGTTATTTATATGGTTTACCAAACAGGACTTTGTGCTTTTAACGTCATTTATAATTTTACCTTGTCCAAAGTGTGTCTGTCTCCCTAAATAAAATATAATTGGTAGGTTGAGGGTTTGATTTTGAAAATTGCTAGCTTGAAGGATCTTCATATACATTAAAGAGCAATTGAATGAAATTCTGTTTAGTGAAAGCTTTTCAAGGTACAGCTGATGATCTGATTACATGTGGCAATATGGCACAACAAAATTCAAATTCTATTAAAGAATTTGGGCATTTTCCTAGAATTAAAATAGGATCTGACCTGAATTTTTATATTTATGCATCTTAAAAACCATGAATTTGTGGACGGTATCCTTAAAATACTTCTAAAATTGTCCTGCATTTGAAATTAAAATTAGTTAATTTGCTCTCAAACATAACTGAATTTAACGTACAATGTAAATGAATTGATAGTATTGTTCATAAATGCAAAATGCTCGTGTATTTACTGTAAAACCCTTATTGTTGCTTTTTTCCCTTGCAGTGGTGGTCAAAATATAACCATAATGGGTAGAAATTTTGATGTAATCGACAACTTAATCATTTCACCTGACTTGAAAGAAAACAGAAATGTAAGTCTTCAGCTGCTTTGTAATAATATGTATTTTTAAGAATGATTTTCTTTTCATCACAATAAACTACATTGGGGGATTTTTTAAATTTCTAGGACACTGCTATTATAAACTCTTACCTGTTGCATGACATACACAATCTATGCTATAATAGAAATAATAAGACCTTATACTCGTGTCGAGTTGCAGCACCAAGGAAAGAGAAATGAACTTGGTATGACAAGACCTGCCATTTTCTCCATGTGTGATTTGCAGCATGTCGCTTTAATGAGACAATGCTTATGAATCTGTGTGAAAATGTTCGTGAATGGTTAAGGTGTGATGTGAAGAAGAGCAGCGTTTCTGTGAAGAGTAGGCAGTGGTGTTCCTCTTGCACAGGGAGAGCTGAGCTTCAGGGAGGTCAGGTGCCTTGCTGAAGTCCCAGACATCTTGTCATAGGCTTTGCCTTCTCTTGCTGTTGTCTTCTTGACCCAATTTGGCCCCTCCCATTGGGTCTTACCTTCTCTTGCCTCTCATCTCCCCACAGTGGAAGCTGTAGGAGAGTCTGGTCCCTCCCCAAGACCCAGTTCTCCCACCGGTGCCTTGTGATTCTCTCAGGAGCCTCTAGATTGCAGCTTCCAACAACAGGAGTAAGAGGGGAGTGAAGGGATTTCAGACACAAGCTGAGGCCTCTGAGTGCACTTCTATGCTCTTCCAGAACATTCTTCCCCATTCTCTCTTCCCCTTTCTCCCTTTCCTTGATCAGGGATGTGAAGGTAACAGCCTCTCTGGGGCCCCACCTGACCACTTCATGCCAAGGCTGGCAGATCTAAGAGTGGCCTCAGACCTTGTCCCTGCTTGGAACCAGGGTGGGCTCAAGCCTAGTTATATCATCCTTACAGCCTTGTCATATACATGTCCCCCTACTGACACACTTCAGAGCCATTCTAAGCCTCATATTGTGTCGGATTCCAGGTCATGTCCCCATGATGCCAACACATTCACTTGAATGATTTGTGTAGGTTGATCCTCCGACCAGAGGAATTGCCTGAATTTGTCAGTGGCTTGCTCTCCTTCCCAAATGCTGTTCCGAAATCAGGTAGAGTTTATTGAGCAGCTACTGTGGGGAAAACATATTTCTAGGTGCAGGGACAAAAGATAAATGAGTACATCCTATTGCCTTGATGGAGATGGCAAATCTACACTGGGATTGAAAGTTGACAGCACAGGGTGTTGTGAAATTGTAGGTCCTCTGGTTCTCTTCTAGCTCAAAAACCCTGTGAGTCCAAGAAGGTACCACATGCCTCCACGTGAAAGAGAAATTACACATGGATGGAATTAAGAATGTCTGCAGCGTGGAGGAGGATGGGTAGAATTTGGACAGGTGGGAGCAAGAAGGTGATTTCGGGTCAAAGGGCAGGTTCCCCACAGACCTGTGATAGGAATATCACTCACATCTAGAGGATGGGTCAGAACGGTGAGAAGGATGGCTGAAAAGCTACACTGGGGCCAGGTAAGAGGATGTCAGATGGAGCCCTGAGGCAGTGGGGAGCTATTGAAGCAGAGAGTGCCTGAGTCTAGGCATACTCTGTGGTTATTATTTTGGCAGTGGTGCCCAGGACAGTGTGGAGAGGCAGTAACTGAGAAAGGCTGGGAACCAATGAAGCTGCTCGTGCGATGTCCAGGCGTGTCTGAGACGGCAGCAGGCCCTCCTGGCTGAGCAGAACGTGGGGTGCTGCCAGCCGGGTCTAGAATGCCGCGCAATGGCAGAGCAAGAGATGACCAGCTTATCTTTGCATCTTTGTTGGGGCCTCCTCCAAGTGCACTTGGACATTCTTCCTGAATGTTCTTCCCTGTTCTTTCTTCCCCTTTCCTTGATGTGAGTTATGAGGGTAGCGGCCTCTCCGAGGACCTGCCTGACCACTTCCTGCCGGGGCTGACACATCTAAGAGTGGCCGCAGACCTCGTTCCTGCTTGGGACCGGGGTGGGGCAGGCCTAGATATAGGAGGCCTCCTGTACGTCACCCATACGGCCTCGCGTCCTCAATAAAGGGAGAGTGGGGCGACATCGTGGAGAGAGCATGGATGGAATCTGGCAGAATTAAGATTGTCTGCAGCATGGAGCAGGATTGAAAGGACACAGGATGGCCGGTGGAGGCTGCTGAGAACTCGCTCAGAAGCTAGAGAAAAAGAGCATTTCAGATCATGGGAGCTTGTCCCTAGTATGAAATGTGGAGTCCTGAGGATAATGAGATTAGGGTGATCTTGTCTCTGGTCATCTTTCTAGAAGACACCTTCAGTACAAAGCCAGGCCTCTAGGGGTTAAGGCTGCTGAGGAGGTGGAGCGTTGGGAAGAGTGGTTTTCAGCCGATTGACACTTGATGGACAGAAGTGTCAACAGGAGATTCGAGGCTGTAGTTTGGAACAGTGCTAAGGTGGAAGGAATGTTGTGCTTGTCCAAATCTCAGCTCTTTGCATCAGATTTTCCGACCTACTGCCTCTTCCTCCCCTCGTTTTTATACTCCAATATTACAGGAAAAAAGAAAAGAGGAATCATTCTCCCCACCTGACAAATTGCCTTTCGCGAGTTTTAATTGCTCTTCTTCTTTCAGACATTTGTCAACCTCCTTTTACCCACCAGCTTTCTCTGCCTGTCTGTACACCTGAAAATGACAATGTATTTCTGTTGTTGTTATTTTTAAATAAACCTACTCATCAGGCCACATTTTCTGCATCGTTTCCAGTTTTCATGCTCTTTATTTCATGGGGGATACATTGTCCCTTTTACTTTTGTTTTCTCCCATTTTCTGTGACTCCCGAAAAGCCTTTTCCTCCTTGTGGTTAGGGACTTCTGCTAAAGCCTTGCAGGAGATTCCCCAACGAGGAGTGATTCAGCCTCAAGCTCAGGAGCCAGGCCTGGCTGAGGGAGGGCTCTTCTCTTCCCTTCCCCTGGTCGCCCAGGACTCAGCCAGACTGGCTTGAAGGACGCCTAAACCCTCTGGACCAAAGTCTTCCCCTTCTCTAGCCTTCCTCTCTTCTGCATCATCTCTTTTTCCATTGCATAACCTTCTGACTGCTTTCGTTATCCCTAATGATATTAATATTAGCTAGCATGTGTTGAGTGCTTACTGTGTGCCAGGCACTATTCTAAGCATTTCTGCATCTATAATCTCATTTCATTTAGCCTCATTTAATTTAATGAGCTCTTATCTCATTTAATCTAATTTAGGGTTAATCCTGTGAGGTAGGTAGTATTGCTACCCCCATTTTACAGATGTGGAAATAGAAACACCACGAAGTTCAGTGGTCCAGGTCACTTAGCTCTTAGAGAACAGAGCTGGGACTCCTTAGTGAAGTTATTAAAGTGCTTTTCTTCTCTCCCAGGTCCCTGAATATTGCATGGAGACTTACTGCCGGTTTTTAGCCCCCAATCTAAAGAGTTCAAAAGTGCGTACGAATGTCACTGTGAAGCTGAGAGTACAAGATACCTACTTGGATTGTGGCACCTTGCGGTATCTTGAGGACCCCAGATTTACAGGGTATCGGGTAGAATCTGAAGTAGACACTGAATTGGAAGTAAAGATTCAAGTATGTTTCTTTATTCTCGGGTGGGAATTTCTCCTGCCCTTGTAACCAGAAAGGTGTGCTTACATGTGTGAGTTTCCATGTGTGCCCTGATTTCTTCGTCTTCGTTTTGTTCTTCACAGAAAGAAAATGATAACTTCAACATTTCCAAGAAAGACATTGAAATTACTCTCTTCCACGGGGAGGATAAGCAATTACATTGCAGTTTTGAAAATATTACTCGAAACCAAGATCTTACCACCATTCTTTGCAAAATTAAAGGCATCACTGCTGCAAACAGTATCGCTTCCTCTTCCAACAAAGTTCATGTAAGTCATCTGGCAGTCCCACTGGCTATCTTCATCTGGTTTTTGGTAATTCCTTGGCTAAACCAGAAACCAGAGTGGAATCTTTCATGGATCCTTAGATCTTCACTTTAAGTAGAAGATAAACAAAGCTGGTACTGCAAGCCCAAGCATAATTCCTCAAAATAGCTGGCAGAATCCATCCATGTGCCTGTTTGAATGTCAAAGCGTTGAACACACCATTATCTATAATACTAATGAGTCTTGGTAGCTTTTGTTCTAGCCATACATTTAGACTGTAGCATCTGCAGGCAAATCTCTAGACTCATTGACGAATGAGCTGTCATTCTTTTCCCAAATGCCGAGGTGACATGTCTTAGCAGATACGCCAAACAGGGGTCTCTTCAGCATACTCAGGGTAGCATTAGAGTCTGATGGAGACCAAATAATCTATGAGTGGTAGGCTGCTTACTTCACCATGGAGTCATACTTCCTTCGATTAATCTTCTCCCAGACATGTTCGAGGGACCCATCACTGGTATATTTATGTCCCACAATAAAGATGTGAGACTGTTGAGAAGGGAAACATATTAAAAGTCACCCTTTACAGTGCTCATCCATATGAGGCTCCACACGATTTATATAAAAAATTGTTTTATGGTCTATAGTCATAAACAATCGAATAGAGGACAAGAAAAAAGAACATCAGACTAGAAGGCAAAACCAAAACTATGTTTATGTTTCAGCTGCACTAGTTAATACCTGTGTGGCCTCAGGTAAGTCACTTGACTTCTCTGAGCCTCCCTTTATCCATATGTATAGTAAAGGGGTTAGTAATACTTATGAAATCAAGAACAACTGAACTCACAAGTGCTCCCACCTCTCCTGTTAGTTGAGAAGAGCAAATGCTTGACTCTTCACATTCAGGACAGTTCACAAGTGCCTGTGCTGTGCTGGCGACACAGACAAAAACATCTGCCTTTGTGGAGCTTACCTAAAGAGACATAGGAAAGAAACAAATTAGAAACGTGTCAGATGGTGGCAATCGTTGCAGAGAAAAATGCAGCAGGGCAGGGGACGGGAGCCTAGGGTGGGGGAGTGCTGCAAGTTTCACAGGGGTGGCAGAAAACACCTGCCTGGACACTTGTGTGAGGGCTTCAAGGAGGAGAGGGAACAGCCCTGGGCTGGCTGGGTGGGGCAGGAGGGGAGTGTTCTGGGCAGAAGGAATGCAGGCTCCGAAGGTCCTGAGGCAGCAGCCTGCCAGGTGTGTTTCAGGAGCAATTTGGAGGCCAGTGTGGCTGGAGTGGAGGGAGTGAGAGACTTCAGAGGAGGTTGGAGAGGGGGTGGGGGGAGCAAGAGATCATTAGGACCTTGTGGGCCATGGCAAGGGCTTGGCTTCTGAGCCCTGGGAAGCCACCGGAGAGTTTCGAGCTGGAGCCCTATGACCCAAATTTCTTAAAAGACAGGGTGCATCTGGTCTTCATGACAGCCCACCAAGAGGCACACACTATCATCAGCCCATTTTAGAGATGAGGAAAGTGAGGACCGGATAGTTGAGTAACTAACTCAAGATCCTACAGCTGTCAAGCAGAGCAGGTGGCAAAGCTGGCACTGAGAACCTGGGCTGTCTGGGTCCAGAATCTGCTCCAGTCACTTTTTGCTAAAGGCCTCCGTAGGGGCAGCCGTGGTTCCAAGGATGGAAATGCACCCTCCTACTTGAATGTACATCAATGGAAAAATAAGGCTTGATGTAGAGTTGTTTCCTTTACAAGTTTTATGAGATTTTTGTGACCTAAAAAATGCTAAAATGGAAAAGGCCCTCAGGGATCATCCGGTCAGCATTACCAAACTGGTTTTTGCCACGGGATGCTTTATGCACAACAGACCTGCCGAGAAGCACAAGGTGTAAAGAGATACAAATTGAGTTGCTCCCTAAGAATAAAGGGTAGTGGGGCTTCTCACCCACTGGTTACCACTTCTTTATTCCCCCTACTCCTACAATTTAAAACCTCCAGGGCAAAGACGGCCAAAGTTTAAAATCTACAAGTCTGGGCTAGCACACCTCAGCCGACGTACCCGGAAACTGAGGCACAGTGGACTTTCTTGATTTGCCTGAAGACACATAGCTAATCTGCCCCAGATGTGGGATCTGAACTCAGATATCCCGCCTAGCTCATCACTTCTTTTTGTATCTTGAAAGCATTTAGGGGGAAAAATTAGGTACATAAATATGGTACCCAACTCAATTGGACCTAACGACACTCTTTGTCCCATTAGGTCAAACTGGGAAACTTGGAGCTTGATGTCGAGCAGGAATCAGTTCCTTCCACTTGGTATTTTCTGATCGTGCTTCCTGTCTTGCTAGCAATTGTCATTGTTGGTAAGTGCCCTGTTTAATTTTGTCAGTGAAATTATTCCCTGGGGCCTTTCATCAACTAGGCAGACTTCCAGCTTTCTGGGGTTGCTTGCTTCAATTATGTACTAATGGGTGAAAAGCCAAATCAAAACTTTGGAGAAGGAAGAATAGGTACCTGTTGAGGGCTTTCTAAACATCGTTTAGGATGCTTTATTAATAAAAGGCTGAATTACAAAGATGGTGTCTTGGTGTTTGAGAAATACAATCCACTTTGCTGTCTCATTCCTTTGGATTGTGTTGACAAATGTCCCTTTACATTATTTCCTCAGAATTCCTCTGGGATTGTGGACTCTCAGGACTTGGTCATCTCATTCTGCCTTCGCACCCCACCAAACACATCCTCCCACCCCCACGCCAGCCCTGCTTGGGTTCCTGGCAGAACTATAGAAGTGTGATCAGTGTCATGTATTAAAATGGTCCAAGGCTCATCTGAACACAGAGGTCCCATGGTGGTTGCTCACTGGCTGAATCTGGCCCACCAATGTGTTTTGTTTGGCCACACAGCATTTTTTAAAACTTTAATAAGTTGACAACATTTACAAATTAGGTGATTCATGTTTTTAAAAAAATCTCTTGAAAGCTTGAAAGATTTGGATCATTGGATCCCAGTTTTTCCATAGCAACAGTTGACTAGAGCTGAGTAGCAGCTACCCCCTTGAGAGAGGGCATGTGCTTCCTGGGTTTTCACCACAGTCACTACCACTCCCTATTGTCTCCACCCAGCCCACTTAACGCATGTATATTCCTAATTCCCATAGTTACTTAGTTTGTGACCTCTGGTTCTAAGCTGCTTTTCATCTTAAGTCTATTTCCTCTCATCCACCTGTGAAAAGGAACTCTCCTCCACCAGTTAATGTAGGACTTCATATTCCTTGATTTAACACAGGTACTGCTTTTCTAGCATTTTAGTCTCATAGAGGCAGTTGTCAATGTTTCCTTCCATGTACTCACTCCCCCTTGCCCCACTCATTCACTCATCTCTGCATCCATTTACCTTATGTTTATTGAGCATCTCTTATGTTGCTGATAACTCTGCAAATCTCTGGATCTAGAGAAGATGAGTTAAGGCCTGGTCCTTTCCCGTGGGTAGTTCACAATCCAGTGAGGGAAAGATTTATGTGTGTGATTAACTGGCCTTATGGAATGAATTCACTTTTCAGAGATCCTATTTTGCCCTGCTGATGATCATTTCAGGTATTTTCCATGCTCTCCCCAAGTTGCCCACCCCTGTCATGTATTAATAAAGTCCTGGTTGATGTTAGCTTTGAGTATGATTACTTGTAAGGTCTAAGTGCTGGGCTCTGTTCTGAGAATCCCCGGCTGTTAAGCAGCCTTATGTATAACAGCCATAGAGTCACATCCACTTGTGACTTACTAGAAACCTCTGATCTTTTCCTGACCTGTGTGTAGCTCTCCATTCCTCTCCCTTCACTTTGCTTGTAGAGTTTGTTTCTGCTCTTTAAGGTGAAGTGGGCTGATTTTGACACATTGCTTTTGGCTTTGCTTTCATCTGCAAAGCCCTTTAAAATTCTTATCCCTTCTTACCATGATTCCAAGGAGGCATGTGTCATTGGCAGCTTGAGCAAGTGTACTCCTTAGGCCATCCATCCTTTCATCAGTGAAAACACCAAACATGTCTGGCCTAGGCCTGACCCATGCAGAACATCCGCTGTAGACTTCTGCCATGAAAAACTCACTGCTTTATGGATGTGGCCTGCTAGCTCCCTTTGTGTGCAGTGAGCCAGTGTCGCTTAAAGTGCAGCCTGAGGAGCAGTGGTCCCAGAGGACACTCTGGGAAAAAGGGGTTCCATGGCCAAGTAAGTTTGGGAATCACTGCATACTTCTTCCTTTCTTGGAGATGCACAATGCATATTATGTTTAGGGCTGTTGACTTTGCAAAGTGGTCCAGTGCAGAAGCATATCTAATATCATTTCCTCCAGTGTCATTCATATCTACGGTTAGCAGAGCCCTTTTCTCATGTAGTTTCTAATAAAGGAGGAGAAACTTCCTAGAAAAATAATGACAGCTGACAATTGTTTGGGTACTTTTTCTTCTTAATAAATTTTAAATGCTTTCTGTAAGTTATTTCTTATAATCCTCTCAACATCACAGTGAGGTAGGCACTCTTACAGATAAGGCAGCCAGGCACAGAGGTGTTAGGGAACTAAACCCACCCAGGTCACACAGCTAAGGCAGCCAGGCACAGAGGTGTTAGGAAACTAAACCCACCCAGGTCACACAGCTAAGGCAGCCAGGCACAGAGATGCTAGAGAACTTAACCCACCCAGGTCACACAGCTAAGGCAGCCAGGCACAGAGATGCTAGGGAACTTAACCCACCCAGGTCACACAGCTGGTAAATAGCAGAGCAGGGACATGAACCGAAGCACTGAATCCATTCAGTTTACTGTCTCTACAGCATGGTTTGAAGCAAGATGGGGTGGAGAAAGAAGCAATATCCAGATTTGGGGGTTCACTGTGGCTCACCCATCATGTCACCCCATTACATCTATGCAAGTTCGGTTTTTACATGCCAGCTGTGGATCTGTGGTTTCTTTCTGCATTTGAGGCACAACTTTATTTCTCCAAGGATGTTTAGAAACAATTTTAAAAGAATGGAACAATATAAGTGGCCTGTGGCTGTAGGAAACTTGGCTTGTTTCATAACTTCTTCAGCCAGCTGGGATCATGGTTACAAGCAAAGGTTATTTGATTTAGTTTTCACTTTTAAGATGAGTGGATTTTTTTTTTTCTGTTGCATTTTAGCATCTTCCTCTTTAGAGTGACTCCTCGCTGGGAAATTTCTTTTTATGAAATCCAGCTCTTCAATGCTGCTCTCCTCTCTGATAATCTCTCTAGCGCGACCTCTGTTTGTTTGTTTTTGCTTTTTGGGTTTTTTTTTTAAATAACTGTAAAGGTTAGTTTTCATTTTCATTTTTGTTTTCTAAGTGAACATGTCCATCTGACGCAGCATCTCTGTCTCCTTAGCGGCCGTGGGGGTGACCAGGCACAAATCAAAGGAGCTAAGCCGCAAACAGAGTCAACAGCTGGAGCTCCTGGAAAGCGAGCTCCGGAAGGAGATCCGTGATGGTAGGCTCCCAAATTTTATTTGTAGGAAAACAAGACTTTTTTTATTTTTTCATTTTTGATTTTTTTTCATCCTTAAATGGAGACAGCCACTGTCATGAGAACTGTTTGTGTAATAGAAGATGACTGAACAGCAGGGCCTGGGCCTGCCTTTGTGTTTTATTTCAGCTCTTCTATGCAGCCAACCAAGTAATTATCTATTGTTTCTTCTTTAATGAACACCAAGGTCGTACTCTGTGTTAGACAAAACAGCAGAAGATCTTATCCATTGTTTGTTGAGTTAAAATATTGCTCTTGGGATTCTGTTTTGCAGGCTTTGCTGAGCTGCAGATGGATAAATTGGATGTGGTTGATAGTTTTGGAACTGTTCCCTTCCTTGACTACAAACATTTTGCTCTGAGAACTTTCTTCCCTGAGGTAAAAGAGCATTGATCATATTCCTAAGGTTGAGTCTTGAATAATAATGAAGGTGCTTGTTGCTATTGTCGAAACGAGTGTTTGTTTCCAAGGCAGCTGTAGATAATTTGCTTGGTACAAAATAATGGCTTAAGTTTGAACAGAGCAGGGAGGAGGATAATTATTAATTGCACTGATTAGGATATAAAGCTAGTGATGGGTAACTGTCGATTACTCTCTGTCCAGTAACAAAAACCTAGGAAGGACAGAAGTTCAGAGTGATGATTTTTGCTTTATTGTACTATCAGTTTAGAACTGAATTTGTAACTGGGAAGTAAGCTAGTTTATTTAAAAATCAATATATTGTGGGCTGGCCCATTTGTTGTGTTTATCTGCATGACTTACATTGCAGCTACTGGATTATTCACTATTACTTCTCAATTGGAGATGAAAATTCTGCTGGCCAAAAGGGAGGAAACTAGACATGAATGGAATTTGAGTTGATAACAGGCATTTTTAGCAATTTTTAGTTTTTATGGTTCTCTTTGGCAGTTTTTCTTTTGCAGATCAGTTTGTATCATCCTCATTTAGTAGAAATAGCTGCATGAAATGATTAATAATTTGTTCTAGGACTCTACTGAGTAGTCTTCTTAACTCTTGGGATTCTGGTCTCACCTTGTTCTAACACCTCCATTCTCTCACCCACCCACTCAGCCTTTTTCATTTACCCTCCCAAGTCTTTGGCGAGGTACACTCATAATATGTGTCATTACCTCCACTTCCCCATACCCCAGCTCCACCATATTGCTTTGGGGGGGTTGGAGGAAGGGTCCAGTACTGGTGACCACAGAGAAGCCCAACCTCTGGAACATGTCAACAGCAATTATCAAATTTAAATCTGGACTCCTAAGCAAAGTCAGAAATCTCTCCAGGCCAAAGGAGAGTTTGTATCATCTTATCAGAAGCTTCTCTGATACATTTGGCTGAAAGCCTAGAATTCAGAAACCCAGACACATGCAGTAAGCAATTTCCAGCTTCTCTATAATTCTAGAAGTGGATACCATGATATGTGATGCTTTGTCCGGAGGTTAGGATACCTCCATAAAAACACCTGCCATATTTTTTGATCCTAGCCTTAGTATTGTAAATCAAGAAGGCTATAAATAAGATTTCAATTTTTTGTACCTGTGAAGTTTTGGGGTTTTTTTTAACCCCAAAAACCCTCCAGGAGTACTAGGCATCAAGATTTGCCCTTTGGGTCGGCCTGTGGCTCACTTGGGAGAGTGTGGTGCTGATGACACCAAGGCCAAGGGTTTGGATCCCTATATAGGGATGGCCGGTTAGCTCACTTGGGAGAGCGTGGTGCTGACAACACCAAGTCAAGGGTTAAGATCCCCTTACCGGTCATCTTTAAAAAAAAAAAAAAAAAGATTTGCCATTTGCTGCCTCATCCATTTCTATGGCAGAACACCACCTGGGGAGCAGAGTTTAGTTCCCTGAATCAGGATGACTGTGCAGGGCCTCAGCAAAGGTTGCATCACGATTATTTCCCAGCTATCTGAGATCCCTATTAAGAATTTAATAGCAATAAAATAACGGAGATTTCGTGGGCTTTTACAGTTAACGATTGCCCTTGAGTGCTGAATACAGTAATCCAAGGCCTGAAAAAAGAAGTTTTCCTATCTTCTAAATTCGGTAATCAAGAGTAAGATTGAGTGACGAATGTAAAGGAACAGTGTTGCAAGTCGAACTTTTTAAAAAAAAAATGTCAGGAACAATACTACATTATTTTAGGAGAAGAGCAATAGTTGCAAGAACCAAGCTGATTTAACTTGGAGTTATGTATCATCTTGAAAGGCAACTGGGAAAGCCATAAAAATTGAAGTCAGAAGGAGTCACTAAAGGAGAGAGCCCAGGAAAAACAAACATAAATTTGTCAGAACCTCATCAAGAAGACCTGAGTCCAAATTGGATTTATAATAATTAAGAAAAGATAGAACAGGGGGACATGTTATATTAGGACTCTGCCACTTGAAATGCATTCCAGGCTGCAGATAAATCCTGGTATTAATTAGGCCCATTTCTGATTGATCAGGAGCCAAATCCTCTAGGCCTGGAGGAGGCGGAGGGTGGACCTGGGTGATCAACACCTACCTATAGGAGTAAACAAAACCCAGAGGAAATTGGAGGTTCATGAAGGAGGCCAAGGGATCACCGGTTCCCTGGTTCTTTGCTCTGCCTGTTGGTTTTGGCTTTTCAAGCCTTGCTCTTTGTTATATTGACTGTTCTTTGTTTTGCTGAAAATAGGAGAAGAAGGGCAAGCAGATGATCTAACCTCCTGAAAAAGGGAAATTTGAATGAAAGGAGGAAAGAGCCTTAGAACAGAGAGCCAGGGAGGCCTTTCTCTATTTAAGGTCAAGAATCAATCTGTTTAAACTGTCCACTTACATGAAGTTGGTTCAGCAGAAAAATATTGGGAACTAAAAAATGCAATCCAGGGTCTGTTTTTTCTGCTTTTGCTAACAAATTTGAAACTGTGAAGCAAAATTCTCCACAGATGAAATTTACTAAGATATAAAATTAGTTCAAAGTTTCAATTATTACCCCCAAAAAAAAAAAACTCAAAAAGAGAGAAAAATCTAAATATTTAAGTTTATATTTTTATTCTGTTGACTCATTTAAAGTGTTATTCAGCATGCTTTTAAAATTTAATCACTAATTTTAGTAAGATTTGTGATACATTAAAAAAGCTCAAATTTAGGGCCAACCCCGTGGCTCACTCAGGAGAGTGCAGCGCTGGTAGCGCCGAGGCCGTGGGTTCGGATCCTATGTAGGGATGGCCGGTGCGCTCACTGTCTGAGCGTCGTGCAGACAACACCGTGCTGAGGGTTACGATCCCCTTACCAGTCAAAAAAAAAAAAAAAAAAGCCTCAAATTTAAAAGTTGTATTCAATAGCTACATAGCATATAGTACATAAAAATATTTTTAGAAAACAATGGGGTGATAGCACTTGTCTAGTTTGCCATAAATTAGGGATAAAAGTGATAACAATAGCTGACCTAGAGTACTTACTATGCACTCATTCGTTTCGTTTTCACACTGAGCCTATGAGGTGGGAACCATTATGGTCCCCATTTTACAGGTGAGGAAATTTGGGCACAGAGAGGTTAAATAACCTGTCCAACATCACATGACCAGTATGGGATAAAACCAAGACTGGAACCCAAGTACTTTGTGTCTGGATTCTGTGCTTTTAACCACCTACTCCACCCCCTCTTGAATAACATCATGTGTTGAGACATGAGATGCTACTTAGCTAAGACTTGTGAAAACTTACCAACATAATTCAGTATTTGTCCTTAGAAGGTAAATTGCTTAAGGAGTGATCTGACATTTGCATAATCTTCTTCAATGACCACCTCTTTAACTTTTGAGTCAATTCTTTTCAAGTGTGAGATGATACCTTCATCTTCCCAAAATGGGAGTGAGGCAATAATAATTATTCTTCTTAGAGGCTTTCAGAATTCACTGGTGTTTCTTGAGAGCTGAATAATTATTTATTATGTATTAGAGGTTATGCAGCAAGCTTAAGCCCAGGGGCTCTTCAGATTAGCAAATAGTGTCTCTACTTTATTAAAATGGACTTGGGTATTATAACAAAAATACACTATTCATTTCCTTTGGATGTTATGAATAATAAAAGTGTCTCCTTCCTCTCAGTCAGGTGGCTTCACACACATCTTCACCGAAGATATGCATGTAAGTCTCTAAGTTTTCATTTTTAGCCCTGTGACTGCCTGACTTTCATAGTGTTATCATCATCATTATCATCTCCATTACTTTGAATTTTTATTGTGGGTTTTTTTTGGATCATGAATTCAATAATAAATAATTCATTGTCTTGGAAAACCCATTGTGGATTTACTTTCTAACTTTAAGCATATTACATTATATTTTATGGTATTATAGTATATTATATTCTAGTATATTCTTTTTCTTTTCCCCCAGAACCGAGATGCCAATGACAAGAATGAAAGCCTTACAGCTTTGGATGCCCTAATCTGCAATAAAAGTTTCCTCGTAACTGTTATCCACACCCTTGAAAAGCAGAAGAACTTTTCAGTGAAGGACAGGTATTAGTCAGTTCTCTTATGTTTTGAAAGCCTTTAAGTAGAGAAAATAAAACCTGAGCCGCTTATTTTATTCCCAAACTGCCTGAACTTGGTATCTTGAGAACATGCACTTTTCCAGAGGCCATTCGACTGAGTGCTTACGCAGCCACGATATCTCCATTTCAGATCACACCACCCCCACACAAATTCTGTTTTGAAGACACACTCACACACACAAAACACCGCCCCCCAACCCTGAAAAATCCCAACACCAAGAAAAAGCAAATTCTTAATCAAAAAAGCAGAAGTGTTATTTTTAATTTTAAAAACACCCTGAAATTTAGGAAAGAGACTCACTTCTTGTTACCACTCTAGTTTAAGTGCTGAAAACACAGAAAATGTCCCAAAGTTAACACTGGTGTGTGGTTTTATGGTTTGAGGACAGAAGTGGTCAGAACCTAAACAGTTTTTTTTTTTAAAGCACCCAAGAAGACAGCACCCCTCGCCCAGTGAGCATCCTTGGAAAGTGCCAGCAGCACCCAGCCAAGCCCCCGCAATGGTTAACCAAGGCTCTGTTTCTAAACAGGTGTTTGTTTGCATCTTTCTTAACCATCGCACTGCAAACCAAGCTGGTCTACCTGACCAGCGTCCTGGAGGTGCTGACCAGGGACTTGATGGAACAGTCCAGTAATATGCAGCCTAAACTCATGTTAAGGCGCACGGAGTCCGTGGTGGAAAAACTCCTCACAAACTGGATGTCCGTCTGCCTTTCTGGTTTTCTTCGGGTAAGTGTCGCATCCCCGTCAGCAGTGTCAGAGGTAAGACGATAGGCGGTTATTTTTAGCAGATACAGATGTCTTTGCCAGGACTTATAGTGAATGCTCTGTAGTGTCAGCATGTAACCTTGTTTAGTCTTGGTCCTTACTGGGAGCAGATAGAGAGGAAAGGAAAGACTGTTTTTGCTGTAACTGGCCTATGCAAATATAATTCATTTAGAATTTCCTCTGGTAAGACTTCAAGAGAGCTCACCTTCTCATCCTTAACGTCAATTAACATCCAGAGCCCAGTCGGCCCATTTAAGAAAATGTACTATGTACAGGGAATTTTTCAACTACTGAAGGGAACAAACTGTTCCAGGTCCTCTGAAGCATTTTAAAAATACCAATTACCTACCAATATGCTGTAAGCTAATTACAATCAATTCTTACCAGTCATTCTGCATTAAAGCAAGTCCCCAAAGAGCTCCCTGCCTCTTGAGTTCACTTCGTTGAAGTTACTGTATGAATGTGGTTGTAATCTAATTGAATCTTAAAATCTTTTTGAATGCATACTTCCCACAGATTCCAATGGTTAAAGAGTGGGCTCCGGAGCCCATTGCTTGGTCCAAATGTAGACTTCAGCACTTACTTGGTTTTATAATCTGTGGAACTGGAAGAAGAGTATTTTAGGACTGTTTTGAAGCGTGGATGAGAAAATGTATGCAATAGCACTGAGTAAACACTCCATAAATGTTGGGCATTATTATTATAAAATATTAATATGAAAATAAGGGTATTCTGTTGAACCCAATCTTCATTCAGCCCTCTGAGGCCCCTGATACAGAAGGCTCTTATCCTTTAATTTTAACAACCATCCAGATTCCAGCAAAACTGCATAATTGTGGATTTGTAGCTAGTTCCGAAATCTAATTAAACTTTGACTAAGATACACTGCTATGCCACAGGTTTTAACAGTGCTACTTAAGTTTAGATTCAAAAGCAGCACTTTAAAGAGACTGTGCTTAGTTTACTGTTTAATGAAATCTTACAAGGAGATGCACAATTTTTTATTTTTTTCCAACCCCTTCCTCTCCTGAGATATTACCCATTTATTAAGATTAATGAAATCTGCCTTCTTTTCTATTTACTTGGTATAAATCATCACAGGCTTTGGGGAGGTGCTGAGCGGTTATTTCTGGGGCAGATATTTTTGGCTTCCCACCATCTTTCCTTTAGCCATAACTGCTGCTAAACAGAGGTGGCAGGATTCTCACCCAGTTCCCTGGTCTTAGTCTTCAAAGGCTGACTCCTGCCTCACCATAGTCCCGCTGAATCAGAAGGTCTAGAGATGGGGCCCAATAATCCAGGTTTTTCACAAGCTTCTCCAAGTAATGTTTGAGAAGCCCCGAGGAAGCAGAATGAGCACTGGACTAGGAATCTTGGTTAGAAGCAGCAACTTTGGGCTCTACAGTCATCTGAGCTCTAGCTAGCTGTGTGTCTCTGGGCACGGCTCTTTCCATCTGGTCATCTGTTTTCTATCCACCAAATGAGCAGTGTGGTCATTGGTTTTACATTTCTTTCCCACTCTTTCTACTGGGATTTTGAGATTCTTACTCTGAGCTCTCAAGGGCTGCTCTTGAGCATTAAAGGGGTGAGGCATTCAGAAAATCTGGGCTCCAAGCCCAGACGGCCCCCTTGAGCAAAGCATTCTGGGTCAAGATGTCATGGTGCTGATTCAAGAGTGTCTCAAGCATCCTTGGTTGCTGAGGGGGTGGCACAGCTCACCAGGAGGAAGTGGTGCTGAGCCAGTCGGCAATACTTTCACTTTTAGTGGAATAAACCCCTGTGATGTTGAAGGCCAGACGTCCCTAAACCAGGTTCCCAGGGGCTGTAGGACTCCGACAGCCCCATCCTCCTGCCCTACCCTGCGGGTATTGATGGGTGGCACTAGCGCCTTGATCACAAGGTAACTTCCCCTTCCAAGATGCCAAGGCTTTGTGGGTAAAATAATAATAATAATAATAATAACTGCCATTTATTAAGTGTGCCAGACATTATGCTAAGAGCTTTGCTAACTTCTCTCATTTAATCCCCTTAATGGTCCTGTGGAGTAAGTATCTTTATGACCATTTTGCATATGGAGGAATTGGGGCTTACAGGATTGATGTGACTCTCCCCCTGGCCCTGCCGCCCCCCAACCATCCCCCCCCACCCCGGTCCCATGATTACTTGGGACAGCGTCAGGGCCTGAGACTTCTTAGACAACGCCTGTGTGCTGAGAAGATGGAGTCTGCCCTGATCTGTTAAGTGCCTAAGCTCAGCCCCTGGGAGAGGGGAGTCACATCCCAGCAGGTATGACTCACCTAGAAATTGTGCTCAGTGGTGACAAAGAAACCTCAGGGCCCAGCCCAGGAGAGCCCTCTTTCCCCAGACTCCAACCTCTGCAGGCACATCCAGCCCCTGCACAGAGGCTCTCAGCCTTGTCTCTGATCTGTGCTGGAGTCAAAGAGAGAAGTCGGGTTCTAGGTTTGTGGTCAGGACGTTACACAAGGGGGTGGCGGGAAAGAGAAGAGAACTGTGAGATTGTGAACCACTGAATAAAGGAAGTTTCTCACAAGAATTCAATTTCATGTGCCAGTCCCACTGCCCTCCCCACCCTGGAAATTTTTGAACATTCCACCTCTGTCCTGCACTGAAGAAGAGACTCAAGGATGTGTCAACAGGGGAGAGAAAAGCAATAAAGGGGTCCCAGTGGGGTATGGACAGTATGAGGTGCAGGTGGCAGAAGGGGGCAAAAGGAAGCCAGGGACTGGGGAGGGCAAATGTTCTTGCAGCAAATAGGAAGGGACAGGGTGGGGGTGGGAGCCCAAGACACTTGCAAGAAGTCTTAGGTAATTTACTTGTTCAAGGGAAAGCAGGTGAGAGATCCCATGGAATCCTGCATTCAGAGCTGGACTTTGTAAACCGGTGCTTCAAGCCTTCGCCACACGGCCGGCTTTTCATCATCACTAAGGCACTTTGAGTTCCTGGCCCCAGCCGCAGTTTTCCTCCACGGATCGGCCTAACGTCCCTTGATCATAGAAGGTTTTTTATTTAGCAAATACTCCGTAGCTGACCCAGGGCTACAAGCCTCAGGAGGATGCAGTGGACGCAGAACACATGGCCTCCCACGGGAGCTGCTCCTAGTCCTTTTGAACGCATAGTGGCTGCAAATTTGAAGCATTTCAGTGACAGCAGAGGAGGTTGCCCCTGATCCAGGAAAAAGTGCATGTGGCAGGAGTTTGGAGAAAGAAGCCATCAGGATGGGCCTGAGTGTTTGGGAAAAGCCTTAGAGGACATGGAATTGGCTCTGGTCTGGAGAAAGGAGATAGAGTATGTCTGTGGTCCAGCAACAGCAAAGGTGCTCAGCGGGGACTGTGCAAGATATGCCTGAGGATGGTGTGGGACCAGGGGGGACTGTGCAGGATGTGTCTGGGGACAGCGTGGGACAGCCTGGCATACAGGTTGGGCACAAGGCTGCAGACTGTTTAACTGAAGGCCACTTCGCTTATGAAAAGCTAATGCCAAAAAAGCTCCCTTTTTGGCAAATGTATAAAATGTTCGTACATTTATCCTTGTTACCAAGGCTAGTTGTCGTACTTTTTTTTTTTTTTTTGGTTTGCTAAAAAAGGCAATTAAATAGGAACGTAAACAAAGGTTAGATCTCTGCATCTACTAAGCATTCTTGGGTGTTAGCTCACTTATGAGCGTTAGTCTACCATATGTAAGCTTAACCATAAAATCACAAAGGACCACTGTGTGTACTTCACGTTGCTGCCGACTCTACGCCGTGTGTGTGTGGCATGCATACTTGTTGGGGAGAGGAGGCGGTTTCCTGAGTTTTGCTCCCAATCCCAAGTGCAGCAATATGTATTTTCTTGGGAGTTTCATGTGGATTGTTAGAAAACACTGCCTCCTGTCTCCTGTCGTACTGCCATAAACTGAAACTTTAATTCTTTGGAAAGTACAGTAGATTCCACAGAAAGCTAACTGTCGCTTTTGTGTCTTTTCCAAAGGAGACTGTGGGAGAACCGTTCTATTTGCTGGTGACAACTTTGAACCAGAAAATAAACAAGGGTCCCGTAGATGTAATCACTTGCAAAGCCCTGTACACCCTTAACGAAGACTGGCTGCTGTGGCAGGTTCCGGAATTCAGTACTGTGGTATGTTCGCGATAAAGCTCCCCATCCAGACTCAGAAATACTCAGAAATAAGTCTGGCAGGGAATTCAGGGAGTGGAGGTGGGGGTCACATAAAATGAAACTATGTCATTCCTACTGTGGGAGGCCTCATACATTTAGTTAATTAAAAACAGTCGTTGATAAAATATTAACACGTGTTCACATAATAGATTTTAATTACTTGGATTGGAGGAGAAAGTATTGTAATGACGCCTGGGGTACTCATCAATTTCCAAAGATTTTAATATCAGGATTGCTTATAGCTTTCAGCGTTGTCAAAGGAAATGCAAAGTACTCCCTATTCAGCACTTATAATTGCAATCAGAATTTCTCAAATGGCTCTGCTCTGGGAAGACAATGTGTGAAGATATATTTCAACCAAATTGAAGCTGTCTTATTTTAGAACGATAACACAAGACAAATTTCACTGCATTCCCCATGCAGCATGACGCCCTTACTTTATTTTCATGGATTAGTTACAAATGTTTGGTGTCATGCACTTAATGTACTGTGATCTCATAGATATTTTTAGAGGAACACTGTAAATCACTGCAGCAAGATGATTGCCTAGCTGCTAGAGGGTTTCGCCCATTTGAGAACTTCCTTTTAACCCATCCCCACTCCACCCACCCACCCACTCCTCTCCCTAAATGAAGAGAGACCAATTTAGGGCACATTCAGGAATTTAGAGAGGGAGCCAAGCAGGAAAGTATCTCCAGAATTACTTAAGAATTTTCTATGCTTTTCTGTTAATATAGACTTGAAGAAGAGATTGCTGTGTTTTGGTTTGATTGTTAGCTTTGTGGAGACTCGGCTTCTTCACAATCTCGTTAGTGGAAAAGGAGGAAAAGATTACAGTGGGGTTTGGGAGTCGCTCATTAAGGGAGCTGAGTCTCCTGGGCTTTGCACTGAAAGGCGAGTACTGTGGCGTCATCCTGGAAGAATTCATTCCCTAATTGGAGAAGGCACCACATCGCTGCGGACCGTGTTATGGTTATGTCTGTGGGTAGGAGAATAATCTGTAGATCAGCTGTTGAGAGTTTTCCATCTCTGCTGAATGTAGTTCACCCCTCCACTGAAGATGGCACCACGCTCAACTGTCATCCGTGAGGTGGGAAGCTGAGCTGAACGCACCCCAGAATTTCTAATTCAGTAGGTCTGGGGTATGGCCTGAGAATTTGCATTTCTAACAAGCTCCCCGATGCTGCTGCTGCTGCTGCTCGAGAAGTATTGGTATAGTGGTTAAGAGTGTGAACTTTGGAGCCAGGCAGGTCTGCTGCGGTTTTGCTGTGTGACACTGGGCATGTTTGTAAACCTCTCTGTGCCTCGGTCTCCTCATGTGTAAAATGGGGATGATGATCACGGTGTCTGCCCATTTCGTGGGGTGTTGTGAGATTAAAAGAGTCAATAAAATTTTACACAACATTCATGCACCAGGGGAAGCTTGTCTTCCAACCCAGGACCTGGGTCCTCACCGAGATGTTCATGCTTTTACTCAGAAACATTTTAGTCATCTCAAAGGTCCCCAAAGAGAAATATTGGCAAGTGATTATAGGTCAGGGAATCCAGCAGCAGTTCAGTTCCATGAAAACGTCACACCCAAAAATGAAGGACAAGAAAGGAAAAGATGGGATTGGGATTGGGGAAGAAATCAGATGCCTGAAGCAACTTTTGAGGTTTGAGTCCTTTTTAATGCTTTACATCTGAACACTTTTTCTCCCTTTCATTTTGAAACATTATTTATTTCACAGTCAATTAAGACCATGTGTTTCTGATTTGTTAACACTCAACTCATCTTCAAAATGTTACTTGATGTTGAAGAAATGCATGTCGACTGTTGAAATTTTTTTTCTTTATAGCCCCTGGGGAAGAGGCTAATGGAAAATTATGATTTCAGAAATCCATATAAATCTTCCTTTTCAAAATCGTATTTGCCGGTAGATAGAGTTGAGACTGAAAAGGAGGTGGGCCACTTGTTTCGAGGGGCCTTGCCTTTAAAAATGATTTTAATGCCTTTTATTGGACCTGTTTCAACCTCTCTTTCATGGTGGATGATTATACTAGAAGCTCTAGAGAAGGCACATGATCCAGTCTGTGCTTGTGTGACAAAATGTTAGCAGAAGGTCAATATAAAAAATTTAAGGTTTTTCATTTCCTTCCAAGCAAGTTTCCCCAGCCTGAACCATCATATTTCTAATTTTCTTTCTTCCTCCTTGCACTCCCCTCCCCCCACTCCAGGCATATACACACCGTGGTTTTAAATCTTGATTTTCTAAATTTCCCTGAGGTGGTTTATGTAATTGAAAACCAAGGAATGGTGAACAAATTTGATTGTGTGTGTGTGTGTGTGTGTGTGTGTGTGTGTGTGTGTGTGAATTCTTTCAAGGAAAGGAAAGTCAGAGAAAAGTCAAGAGCAGCCACAGGAACAGCCTAGTATGACAGAGCCTGGTACTGTGGCAGGGACAGGTTTGACAAAAGGCCCCCACACTCCTGTTCAGCTAAATGCTCAGAACCACAGCACCTCACATAACAACCTAGAAGTTAGGTTTCATACCTCTAAAATTAGTATGCACTCTCCCTGAGGTGTGGGGGTTTTCCAGAACGAAAAGGCATCCTGCCAATTTTTTGTACATGAAATCATTATACTAACAAACCAGCTCTGGGAAGTAATGCTTTATTCTTTGTATCTTGGGAGGAAAATTCCTCCATCTTTCCTCAAACCTAAGCAAAGCCCCGTAGAGCCACACTTGCTCTGGCACCATAAGAAACCATCCTTCCCTATCAAGGCATTCCAGGCTGGTGTTCAGTGAGGCAACAGGGTGGCCACCTGCCCTAACATTAGCAACAGGGGACTGCAGACTTCCTACACGATCCAGGAATTCAGATTGGGCAGCGAGGAGAGGAATAAGACCTTTGGCTCTGCTATTTTCCCCCTTTGCAAGATTTTGAACACATTCGATTTTGTTGATGGAGAATCTCAGGCCCTCACTCAGCTTGCACTGTGTCGAGAGCAGAGCAGATCTCCTGAAACTTTGGAGGAGCTAGTGCAGGCTTGAGGATTTCAGTTCTAGGAAAATGTATCACATGGGAGAAGGGACATTTGCTTCACGTTCAGGAGGAGATGAGAAAAACCAATAACTCGTAGTAAGTGTGCTGAATTAGCAAGAGAAGGTTGACTTGTAATCAAAGTTAATCATGAAATGGTTTTTTGAACTCTCAAACCCAGGAAATGAGCTTGCCAGTCTGCTGTATCTGAGAGATAGCATCTTGGCACCCTGGGAAACAGTGCTCCGACAAACATATTATTGCCCGCCTTCTCATATCTATAAGAAAGTCTTTAAGATTATTAGAAATTCTTAAAAACCACAGATACATGCCTGCAGAAATATTAATCCCTCCATGATGATTTATTGAAGTGCACACCAGTCTGGCTTTTTCCCCAGCGGTTACCATTTTGGGACAATCGTGTTTAATACAGGACTTTGTAAGTGACAGTGCCCTCGGTATCACTAGCAGGAGTCTCTCGTCTGTGTACTCCCTTTAATGGTACTCTCCCTACCACTCCCCAGCTCCTTCTGTTCCATTTAGTTTGTCCTTGCAGAAGATCCATTATTCCCGTAATTAAACAACCCACTGTCCCAATTGAGTCATTCTCTGTTACTTCAATTACATCCCATTGTTCATTAAATCCTGATGTTTGCACTTCAGCAATCTTGTTTTTAATACTCCTAGCATTTGTGGAGAATCAGTGAAGTTAATTAACAGTTCTTGAGCTTTTTTTTTCTTTTTCTCTCTACCATAGTACAAATCATTTCCATTATGACTTGCAGTAATACTGAAACCATTACTAGCTTCAGAGTTAGTGCTCTGAGCTTCCTGATCAGAGTGAAACCATTTTTTGTAATCATTTTGGGTAAATCATTCCCTCGTTGATGGCAAGACATGGAAAATGAAAAATTAACGTTAAACGGGTGCTTTCATGACTTTCCTATTCATACCCTTTCTTCTCATGCCTATAATCTTGAAAATAGAAAAAATTTAATTATCTAAATACAAAAGCATTTAATTTTCTTCTTTATGGCCCAAATGTGACTTTATTATTTCATCGTTAGGATCCTTATTTATATTTGTACTCCTTAGAGAGTTGTAACTTTTATCCAAATCCAAATCATGATACAGATAAAAAGCATTTTCTAGATTTGTCTTTTTGGCAATGTCAAAGTCAGCTTTTCATTTGACGCTACTGTTAGTTAGAGCAGGGATCAGCAGACAATTGCCTGTGGGCCAAATGTGGCCCCTCTACTGATTTTTGTAAAGTTTTATTGGAACACAGCAATGTCCATCATTTCCTTATTGCCTTGGGCTGCTTTCCTGCTACAATGGCGGAGTTGAGTAGTGACAGAGACCGTATGGGTCTCAAAGCCTTAAATATTTACTTCTGACCTTTTACAGAAAGTTTGCCAGCCCTTAATCAGGAGCTTGACATAATAGAGGAAAAGAACTAGAATGCTGCCTCCCACCAACCTGAAGTGTTGCCTTCTTTTCTGTCCTCTCAGGACACAGCAGTGGAAATGCCTTGACACTAGGCACGGATCTGAAACTCATGTGCTCTTAGCCAAAAAAATAAATAAAAACAGTGATAATGGTGAAATCAAACAGCTAAATTATAAATTATTGGGGGCTAAATCAAACAGTTTTTCTCACTTGATGCGAGGATGGACAAATGTTAACAAATGTTAGCAAGTATAGAAAAATGGGTGAGAGAAGTTTACATTTGAGGAAATTCTTCCCATGACGTTTTTTTCTTCAAAATGGAAAAAGGCTTCCTTACCCTCTCCTTTGCGCCCCATTATTCTGTTAGGGGAGCAAAACTTGATCCGGGAAGCTTTGGGCTATTGATCTTTGGTGGAGAAAGGAAAAGGGCATCAAGAGGGGAGGCTGGGCGGGCGAGCGCAGGGCTAGAGCAGGAGTCTAGTGGGAGGATGTCCCAGGGCCCCGGCTCCAGCGTGAAAAAAGATCCTAGATCAGAAGCTCTTCTGACACTTGCACTTCCAGCTCTGGGTTCATGCTGCTTCTCCTGAGCTTCTGGAACTGGGTTTCTTTTCTTTTTTCTTCTCTCTCTCACTATCTCTTTAATTCAGTTTGGTATACAAACCAGACTTTTCTCTTGACTTTCATTTGGCTCCGAAATGTAATTAGAAATATACATTTTATAGGTTTTATTTCATGGAAGCAATTATCACTCTGAGACCTCTTATGATAAAGTTGCTGGTTTGTAATAAATTCTTTTACAATTACTTTCTAAGTATTACAGAAAGGATGCAGCGACATCCCTGCCCTCATTAGCCGAGAATATGGTTGAGGAGTCAATGAGGTAGCCGATCAACCTCCTGCATGGGATAATGCCTGCTCCCTGCCTTTTGTTCATCCTCCCAGACCCTGCTTATGTGCTTGTTTTCTCTTCCTCCTCAATACCTGAAACTGCCAAATCGTGGGAAAGGGTGATGGGTGAACCCACTAGTGAAACAGGAAAGGGGTTGTATGTCCGTGTGCTGTGTGGCTAGTACAGAAGAGGTGGGCTTTGGAGTCTGACAGTCTTGGGTTTGAATCTGGGCTCAGCCACTTTACAAACCGGCTGTGGGACCTTGGGCAGGTCATTCAGTCTCTCTAAACTGTTTTGTTATCTGTCAGCAGGTGATGATAAAAAGCTACCCTTGTACATTTCTTTAGGGTACTTCAAAAAGTTCATGGAAACAGAATTAAAAGGTAATACAAATCTTTTTGAAGTACCCAAGTATGTAACATGTCTAGCCACCTTGCCTGGCACAGAGTGGGTGCTCATCCTTTATAATAATTTTTTCTTGTCTGAGCTATTTTTCTTGCCTGCTGGAGGGCCCACTATGCAGAAAGTGTCCCCTCACCATTCTTTTTGGTCGGCTATTTATTGATAATGAGTGATGCAGGAGAGTTGATGAGCTGAAGCCAGCATCATGGGAAGCATTTCTTATATTCCTGTGTGCATATGTTGTTATTTAAACTGTTACACATAACCTCATAACCTCTGTTTCTGGGCATTTACAACCAGTGACAGATAATATCCCACTGGGCAGATGTGAGCAGGAGATGACACTGATAAACCTGAACAACCACCCAAAAGAGGCTGGTTTGTGGCATGCTCCAGAGGACCAGGCCCTTCTATTCTGCTCCCTTCCCTGTGTGTTCTGGGCTGTGCAGTTTCCAAACAGCCTTGCTCTTCTAATAACCCTCCTTGGTAATAGGCACAGTTCCCAAATCCATTAGGATGCCAGTTGGCTGCACAAAACACAGACCCAAGATGCCTGTAGTTTATGCAGCGGAGAAGCTTATTTCTCTCCCACATGAAGTTCAGGGTTGGTGGGGCACCTCTCCCCTGGGTTGCCCCAGGGTTGGTGGGGCACCTCTCCCCTGGGACGTCATCACAGCCCCAGGCCCTTTTCTCTCGTGGTCCTCAGTGGGCTCATAGTCTAAGGTGTCTGCTCACCCCTAGCCTCCTTCCACATTCCAGCCAGGAGGATGTAAGCAGGCTGTAGAAAGGGGTCACCAGCTGGACAGAGGGTCACCAGCTGTTTTTTAAGGAAGTTTCCCAGAGGCTGCCACATAACACATCTGCTTAATGTCACTGGCCAGAACTTAGTCACATGGCCACACACAGCAGCAGCAGAGGCTGGGAAAGAACATCTTTATTCTGGGTGAACATGAGCTCTGTAGAAATGTCCATGGTGGTACCTGAGCCACAGGTGCTCCAGATTCAGTAGGTTCTGTGGGGTTCAATGCCAAGCAGGGTAAGGAGGTCGAGCTCCTCTCCCCAGTTGCCTGTGTCCACCCTGTCTCCTCTGATAGTATTGACTGACCACCGCAGAAGAGCGGACTTCCCTTGGGAAGTGTACCACCTTGACTGGCCTTTTGGCTTCCCAGTTAAGAGTGAGCTCTGTGATCATGAACAATTGTCTAAACCTTTCTGTGTCTCAGTTTCCTCATCTGTTAAATGAGGCTAAGAATAGTACCCACTTCATAGCACAGTTGTGAGGATTAAATGAATTAGCAAATTCATTCCTGGTACATGATAAGTGTTCAGTAAGTGCTGGCTATTATTATTAGAAACCTATTACAGCATTCCGTTCTTTACTATTTTATTTTTCTGTAATTAGTACGGGGCTTCTCTCTCAGATGGCAGGTGGTGGTTTTGGAAGAGCAAGCATGGTCTACAAGTCCTCCACCTTCCCTTCCACCCAAAGGAAATGGGATTCTTTCTCTAGACTTCCTGACCTGGTAGCATGAGGAAAAGATTGAAGCTTGCTCTCGTCAGTCTATCTAGTCTCCATGGTCCAGAGACCTCTGTCATGTACTGCAGCTCCATTCCAGACCCTATTCAAATGCCCCCTCCTCCATGCAGCCTTCCCAGATTTCTCTTCTTTGAAAACCCCCTTTCTAAGCTAGAGATGATATCTCTGTGAACCCCTAAAACACTCCATCTATACCTGCCATATTCTACCTGCTGTTAGAATTTGTTGTGTAGGTCCCACAGTCCTTCTCCTGGTCTGCTAGTACTTCCCAGGCCAGACTACTACTGCCAGGTTCTACTTTGCATCACCCACAGTGCCCTGCACGCAGGAGGTGAAAAGTTAATGTGTTGGTAAATGAATTTACCTACCTCAACATCAACAAAGTGAGCTCTGTCAGTTTGAGTGTATTTAGCTATAAGAAAAAATCGGACTAATGGGTGCCTGAGATAGTAAGAGCATGGAATTGCACCTCAGAGCAGAAAGTCTAGAGATAAGCAGCTCTAAGCCTGGTCCCTACACCCGCAGTGTCATGGCTTTGAGTCACCCTCTCTGTGCTCCTCTTGGTCCCGCCCTCCTAGTCACAAGGTGGCTGCCACAGCTCCAAGAACTTCTCTCCCCTTTTGTTAGGGTTGGAAATGTTTCCTTTTATGTGTTATTGGCCAGAGCTGGGTTACATGACTAGTCCCTGGGGAAGAAAGTGAAGGGAGTTGCCACCAATCACGCTTCCTAACCTAGGCTGGGCCCACTGCTGTCAATAACTGGCTTTTGTTAGTGAAGGAGGAGGGATAGCTGTCAGTTGGACAACCAACCATATCTGTCACCCCAGCATTGCTGACACTTTCACGCAAAGGAAACAGGGAGAGCCAGAGCAGTTCCTCTTAAAAGAAGGGCAGATTTCTGGGGAAGAGACCAGTGTACATTTTAGAGCACTTTAACCTTTTACTGGTATTGAAAATTAATTGCCATCCCATTGATTTGGACTATGCTTAATTTACAAAACATACTCATATTTTGAAAGGCAGGGTCCTCAAGTGTTTAAGAACATGGAGCTAGAGTGCCTGGTTCTATCATTTTCTTGCTGGGTGACTTTGTACAATTTATTTAACCTGTCTGTGCCTCAGTTTCTCATCTGTGAAATAGGAAGAGTGATAGAATCTACCTCATGGGGTTGTTTCTGAGATTAATTTATATACACTAATAGACACATCGTTTAAAACAATGACATATAAAGCATTCTTAATTTGCTGTTATTGCATGTCACTATTTAGTGATCCTATCACTCTTTTGAGACAGGAACAATGAGAATTTTAAGGTTCAGAAAAGCTAGATAACCTGCCCACACCCCCACTGCAGAGAATCGAGGGGTCTGATGCTGTGCCTGGTGCTCAGGCCCTCAGTCCCCATCCTCCCTACTCAGGGCTCCCTGTGAACACTTACTGAGGCTGGTAGTTAGGCCTGATGGGTGAATATTGTTTCATAGATGATGCTTTTGTGTCCCAAATGTATTGTGAATTATCTAAGAACAATGACAGTGTCTTAAGGTCTTTCCTACACCAATCCCCTAACACCAAGTAGGGCACAGAGAAGACTCTGGTTAAATGAGCTTTGATTGCAGGGCAGGACGGGGTGGTGCTGGAAAGATGTTGCTTCCACTGGGGGATCCTCCCTGATGCAGGACAGTGGCTGAAGGCAGACCCCACGTTGTCACACCCTCTGGGGTAGTACAGAGGCCCCATGTGTGCTTCTGAGCTGTGGGGAGAGTCGGGGGGTTGGGATGTTAAGAGCCAGGGCAGACACTGACAGACTCAACTACACTTACACTTTAGGAAACTGCTGTTTGAGCACTAAGTGTTAGCAGCATAAAAAATGAACACAAATCAATTTGTGTCTGAATTTACTCTCAGAATTCCCTGTGGACTCTGTAAAATGCCATTTTACCTCTTTTCCACCCATCTAGCTGTGGAGGCAGTGGCAGATTTACATTATTTTACATCCAGTTAAGATTTTTTTCTTTTGGTTATGTTTTTAAGAAGAACATTTATTGCCTATAAAGAGGTGTTTTTGTTAAAGACAATGGTGCCCTTTAGGTAGTAACAGAATGTTATTTCACAAATACCTATAAAACTATTAAACAAGCTGGGATCGCTGGAGCTCTGATTAAAAGGTGCTTTCCATTCGTCTTTATCTTGGGAAACTCCTGTGAAATAGCTTGACTGCAGTTACTCCCCACCACAAGGAGACTGACTCGTAGAGAAATATGGCGAGACCCAGGTAAGCCTGCCTAGACGGCAGGTGGTGGGACTGGCATTTACCCCTTCACTCTGCCCCCTTTGAGCTCCCATTTGTGGGGGGGTCCAGTGTAAGACTTTGTTTACAGCCTGGCCCAAGACAGGGTTCCTGGAGGTCAGGAGGGACCTGAGCTGCAGGTGGGGCCAGGGGGAGTGCGGGAGAGCCAGGGTGGTGGGAGAGGGACTCCGTAGCTGAGTGGTTCATGGCACCTTCTCTGTGGTTAAGCAAATCTGGTGTCTGCTCCTGGCTCTGCTACTTACCAGCTATGTCCCTGGAGCAACTCACTTAGCCCTTCTGTGCCTCAGTTTCCTCACTCTAAAATGGGGATGACAGTAATAACACTTTAGAGGATGTCGGGAGGATTAAAACTGTGTCTTGAAATGTGTTCGACAGAGTGTCTGGCCCCAAAGGCCCTAATAAATGTTGCTTAAAAAGGGAGGCAAGGGAGAGGACTGGGGGTATGAGGCTTTGCCACGTTGGATCTTTCTAGACCTTCCTCACCCAGCACTCCCTGACTTCTTTCCTGTCCATTTTTTTTTTGGTTTTTGTTTGTGAGCAGAAACATTTAAAGTCTTTCCTAGTGAGTGGGTCTCTGGCCTAGAACACAAACATTCTCTGATAGCAGGCAAGGGAATGACTCTGTCCTAGGAAGGAGACTCGCAAAGGCCACACTGAGATCACTGGTGATCCCCAGAGTTCAGATTCCACTAATCAGAGTTTTAATCATTTGGTAAGGACTGGACCAAAGTTTACTTTTGTGTAATTATAAATGGGATTGTAGGGACAAGATTTAAAGGCCTTTGTTTTAGTCCTCTTGAACTTTTATAACAAAATACCATACATAACCTGGATGGCTTATAAATAACAGGAATTCATTTCTCACAGTTCCGGAGGCTGGGAAGTCCGAGAACAAGGGACCAGCAGATTAAGTGACTGGTGAGGGCCCACTATCTCATAGCTGGCACCTTCTCACAGTGCCCTCACATGGTGAAAGAGGCAGGGCAGCTCTCTGGGGTCTCTTTTATAAGGGCACTTAATTCAGTTCATGAGGACCCTGCCCTCATTACCTAATCACCTCCCAAAAGGCCCCACCTCCAAGGCTACATGTTGGGGGTTGGGATTTCAACATTTGAATTTGGAGGGACACAAAAATTCAGACCATAGCAGCATTAAAGAAAAGACATGCCCCTAAGAACCTTCCCAGAGTTTCAGAAGCCCCACGTCCATGTCAGTGGTCCATAAGTCATTATCTCCCGAGCACTCATAGCAGGACACCATTCTACATGCTACGTGGTTAATTCAGTTCATCATCACAGGAACCACAGGAGGCAAATACTGTTATTATTCCCACTTTGCAGGCAAGAAATACAGAGAGGTTACCCAGCTGGTTAGTGATGGGCTGAGAGGTTACCCAGCTAGTTAATGGTGGGCTGAGAGGTTACCCAGCAGGTTAGCGGTGGGCTGGGATTAACCTCAGGAGTCTGCCCCATTCCCCTTGCTGGCAGCTTCCTCTTTATTCTGATAGAGATGCAGAGCATGGAGTGGAAGTCCTGTGCTCTAGGTGGGCTGAGTCTCTGTTTCCAAATGAAGGCATACCAATACTAACAGTAATAATAATTGTATCAAGTTAATAAGTTATTATTACCATTATTATTACCACGGAGCCCTTCCCAGCAGCCTGGCCCCGTGCTAGGGCTTTGAATACATTGTCTCATGTGATCACCATAACAAGGCTGGAAGACAGGTACTGTTATTATACACGTTTACACGTTTTAAAGTTGAGGTAATCCTAAGGGTCCCCCATTCTCCATATTTGTGTTTTTATTTGTTAACATTCCCATTACTTGATCTTTTTACATTCCCTCATTAAGCGGGCTCAAAAACATTTAAAAAAAATTGTGCATTTCACACCATACCCTAGTCTCTCTGACTGAGTGATTACCAAGGTGCCTTAGAATCTAAACTGTTATGCTATTTACAAAATACTCTTAGCTCTTCCCTGAATCAATTCCTCTGAGGGTCTGTCCTAGGTAAAACTTTGTTGTTTTAGATCTGTTTATTCTTCTTAGAAAAAGCAAAGCAGAAATTGCTTTTAAATTCATTTTGAAATATTCCCTAGTTCTGTGTTCTCACATAGCACAAAGGCCTTACTTCCCCCATTGTCTGATTCTGAGGTTTCGCTACACAGGGAGGATGTTAACTGACAAAACGTTAAGTAGTGGCACTGAAATGTAAATTAATGCAAGAATAATAGTACAGGGTGGGGATCCCAGTGTTTTAATGAGAGCTCCAGAAACTGGCTGACTGAAGATGTTGAAAGTGGAGGGGGAGATGAATGTTACAGTAATTAGTGCTGCATATTGAAAAGTGACCTCCTTGGCATGATCAATACAGGGACCTGGTAACCTTTCCTGTCACCTGAAAACTTCACTTCTGGTACTCTGTGGTCCTGTTAATAAAAAAGATAATCACACTCATCTACTGTGGAAACTATCCAATTCTTTTTTTTTCCCCTCCTTTGAGGATGAACTTAGAAATCACCATTTTTAGAATATTTATGTGTATGTATGTTTTACTCTCATATATTTATTCAATGCTTGCTCTACCATGAGAGTTTTAACTTTCTGTTTTCCTTTCCATTGTCCCTGAAAAGAATGGATTATGGAGAAAAGATTAAAGTAGTATAATGTGATATGGTGTTTGCTAATGTGCTGTCAGAGGTATTAGTAGGACTCGCCAACATTTGTGTCTTTTGTGAGTGCCTTTCAGATTGCAATTATCTAATAGACTTGGATACCTGCTTGCATTCTTGCAGGCATTAAACGTCGTCTTTGAAAAAATCCCAGAAAACGAGAGTGCAGATGTCTGTCGGAATATTTCAGTCAATGTTCTTGATTGTGATACCATAGGCCAAGCCAAAGAAAAGATTTTCCAAGCATTCTTAAGCAAAAATGGCTCCCCGTATGGACTTCAGCTCAATGAAATTGGTCTCGGTAAGTCGATGCAGGAGCTACTTTGTCCCAGTTCTCTGATGACTAACCCTTCCCACCGTTCCTCCCTTCCTTCCCCCAGCAGCTTCTGTTTGTATATATGGCCCAGTTGTTCCCAGAGGGCATGTCTAGGGACCTAGAGACAGCTTTGCTCTCTTGGGAGCATCATGATTCTTCCCAGGAAGCATAATCCTTCACAGATGATGGTTTTTTAAATATTATGTTTGTAAATCAGATTCATGAGATTGCTGACCCTGAGACCGGATGGAATCACCTTGCATCGAGAACTACAAAAAGGTGTAAACCCTGTGCCCTCTGCGTGTGTTGCATTTCACATTGGCATTTGATTTGTTTGTTGTGATACTGAGCGTGTCATTAGTGGGTGGCTCAGACTCTGGGTGTGAACTCCAGCATGCTAGAAAGGTCATCCTCCTCTCTGCTGATCACACCCTGCATTAAGTATATGCTCCATCCTCCCCCCACATGAAGCAGCATCTGCTGTGAATTCATTTTCGGGCTCTATTGGTACACTGAAAGGAGAGCATATGCGTGAGCAAGCGAACAGGGCTCCATTTCACTCACACGTTCATCCACATTTTAAAGTTGAGCTCCGTGTAGCCCTCCCAGGAGACTGTCGTGGGATTTTATAGCAGATAATGGGACAGGAAAGAAGAGTAAAATCGCAGAGTGACAGACACCATAACGAGGTTCATCTCCCCTCCATGTTTAGTTGTAGGTCTCGACTAAGCAGGCAATTAAAATCCTCCCACTTGGCCTCCAAGTCAAACCTCTTGCTGAAAGGCCATTGAGAAAAGCCTCCAGGCAGGGTCTGGGAAATTTGAGTGAGACCATGCAAAGGTGTAGCTACAAGTGACCTGGCTTCAAAGAAGGCAGGGCGGCTAAAGCGCCTCTCCGCCGCCTCTCTTCTGTTTCTTTCCATTGGATGGACTGCTGGGCGGCTTGAACACCACTTTAGCTCATTTGGGTCAGAGGGGCAGCCCCAGCCAGGAAACCAGGACCTGACCCTGGACCATCAACTTCCTTGCCCTGAGTATATATATACCTCACAAACATGTGGCTCTGGCCACGAAGGACGTGGGCACACCCAGCCCAACAGCCTCAGTCCTGCCACCAATGAGTCTGCAGTAGCATCCTCACGCTTTTTCCGGTTTGTGCCAGTCAGGTGTCCCTCGCATCCTAAAGTGGGAAGGCAGGGAGAACAAGCAGTTGGCATCACGCTGTAGCCTAGTGGTCAGTGGGACACAGCCTGTTAGCCGTGTCAGGCTTCTGCGTGCCTGCTGATCTCCCAAACTACCTCCAAGGCAGGCCTCAGGAAACCAGAGGCAGAGGCTTTGAAACCAGCCATAAATTATGTTGAAATCCAACACCAGAAGCAGCTGTACTCAGAGCTCTTACAGCAGAGGCTTACAAACTCACATGCCCAAATGGGCAGAAAGTATATAAATAAGGGGTGTTGTACCTAGGAAAATAGGAAATGGTGGGGCCTGACTTAATTGGGAAAAGACCCACCGTCTAAGAGGGGCAGTGCCATTTAGCTTCAGCCAATGGTTGCCATGCGGGCTGCAGGGTCTGTGTTACCAGATCATTCCATTTTTTCAAAAGAGAAATCAGAAATCCAAAGTTTTATGTGCGATCTTCTGATCTTTAAGTGTTGGTGCTGAGTTGACATTAAAATAATAAGTCATAAAACATTGTGCTGGTTTAAAAAAACACACATTTGTGGACCACCTTCTGACCCTAGAGCACAGGTTGGCAGCCTCTAGGCCAGAGGTTGCTGGTACACTAGCACACCGGTGCCTCTCCCGCAGGAACCTACAGAAGACGCTTCACAGTGCACCTCTGTTTGTGAATGCATGCACACACGCGTGTGAGCATACAGATTTGCTTCCTGAATTTTCTGAAGACCTTAGTCCCTCGGAGGATGCTTCACTTTCAAGCTTAGCCTCAGAGTAAAAGCTTCAGGAAAAAGCTGCCTTAAACGTCAGAGCCCTAAACACAAAACAAAAACAAAACGAAATTCAGTCTGCCAGTCTGGCTGAAATATCTCCACATCTTCACATGAAGATTTACCACTTTATTCAAGTTTTATAAATTTATAAGTAATATTTGTGAGAGGAACAGAGTGGCATTTGAAATTTCTCATTGTCATTTTAAAAGAGGAAAAAATGTCCACCCCCCCCTTTTTTTTCAGAGCTTCAAGTGGGCACACGACAAAAAGAACTTCTGGATATTGACAGTTCCTCTGTGATTCTTGAAGATGGAATAACCAAGCTAAATACCATTGGCCACTATGAGGTAAGAACAAGACTTGGCCCCAACATCTCCTTCCTCATCCCCAATCCTGGTTGGATTAGATGATCTCCAGAAACACGTAAATTCTTTTTTAAAATCTAGGACTTCCACCGATTTCCTGGAATAATTTGCAGATTGCTTGTTTCTGGGGCTGAGGTTTTCTTTAGTTGCTTGTTTAGAAGAGCCATGAATTACTGTGTCTCGTGGTATACTCCTCGCGCGTCCCCTCTGCAAAGGCTTCTCTTTTCATGTCTCCTGACCACTCTCAGTCCTGAAGTTTAGGCCAGAAGCTTCACCTTGACGAGCTTCTCTGGGCTGGTGAAGTACGTTCCTCAGCAAAGCCACAGGAGAATTATCATTCAGCTCCCGGTGGGTGCCAAGTTCTTTGATGCTGCACAAAGCCTGCAAAAGTCCTAAGTCTCACCTTGCTCCTCTGCTCCTGTGTTCACAATAGACCTCAGAACCTTTTGTGTAGGGTCCTTGTTTCTGAAGAAGTTCTGAATTTCCTGTTTGCAATATTTGGCAATGCCTTCTTTGGCCTCTCGACCCCCATGCTGGGAGACGGTGGGGGTCGGTGAGGGGCACCCGTGACTTCTCAGAGATCTGAGTGCTGGAGAAGCCCGCACATAACGAGAGAGGAGGCAGGGAAGGTTCCCGAACACAGTGGACACTGGGACTCATTCTGCAGCCCTGGGGAGGGATGGCGGAGGAAGGGGAGACAAGGACTGAGGCCACACCTTGCTGTGTGATTGTGCTGCAGCTTGGCGCATCCAGGAAGGCTCCCTGGAGAAGCTAGGACTGAGCTGAGACCCAAACAATGAGGAGAACCTAGCCAGGCTGGGACAGGGCGCCAGCAGGGAAGGAGAACATGCGTGTTCTTCAACAGAACGACTTTTAGACTGGCCAAGACTTGAGAGGAGCAGGCTGCAGTGAGGGCCATAACAGCCGTGCGCAGGGAGCACGTGCTCTGTGCCAGGCGCTGTCCCCAGCATTCCCCTTCACTCGGGCTCTTCCTATCCTACAGCAGTCCTATGGGGTAGGCACTATTATAGTGCCTGCTTTGTAGATGGGTACGCTGAGGCTCAGGGAGTTTACTAAGAGCCAGTCAGTGGCGGGGCCAGATTTGGATCCAGATAGTTGACTATAGGGTCTGTATCCTCTCAGAGCCTTTGCTCGTGAGAAGTGAGGGGAGGGAGAAGTAGGGGAGGGAGGGGAGAAGTGTGGGGAGGGAGGCAAGAAGGGGGCTGATCATGCAGGGCCCGGTCAGCTTTTTCCTGAGGGTGAATTTTATCCATGAACAGTGGGAAGCCATTGGAGGGCCTTAAGCAGGGGAGATTTGTTTTCAGGAAATGATTGTGGCTGTGCATGGGGCCTGGGTAGAAGGGGTACAAACCTGGAGAGAGGGACCCATTAGAAGCTGCTGAGGAATTTCAGGTGGGGAGCGACGCTGCCCAGAAATAACGCAGTGGTTCTGGACATGGAGACAGCAAATGGATTCGGGGGTGCTCAGGAAGCGGATGCTACAAGCTGTGCAGTGGGAGAGATGGTGGGGCGAGGGAGGGGTCAGTGTGGCACCCGGCAATGGCTGAGAAGATGCCTAGATGTAGGTGCTTGTCCAGAGCTGGAGAGGACAGGAGGAGGAGCACCTTCACAGGACACTGGGAGAGGAGGCGTCTCCTGTCTTTCATGGCTATAAAATCCCAGGGAGACAGGCCCATACCAGGAAGGACTTTGGACTCTGCCAGGTCCTCCCCTTACCCAGGAAGAAGCTGAGGCTTTTCCTCAAGCAGAGTTTTCTGGACAACAGCCAAGAACAGAGAATACCTCATTTTTGGGCTCTTCAGCTGAGTGGGTCTCAGACCCAGTCTGGCTGACACCTGAGTGGGTGCTGTCCCCCACAGCCTTGCTGGAGGGGACCCAGCAGAGAAAGCCACAGATAGCAACTCGCTCTCATGCTAACTCTCCTACAGCTCAGACTTCCCGACCTTGGAATCATCTTGCCAAGAGCAGTCGTTCCTAGCTTTTGGAGTTTGTAAAAATCCCAGAGAGCTTTCTAAAAGCATCTATTCCTGGGCTCAGGAATACAGGGCATTCGTGGGCCACACTTGGAGAAACACTGCTCCCGAGGGAATGTAATGGATGGAAGAGGTGAGAGTCAGAGGTGCTGCCAAGCTGAGTGGACGTGCTTAGAGGAAGGCTTATCACAGCATCACTTGAAGTTCAGGTTCAGATACCTGCAGGCCATCTCCTTCTCTCCTTAGGTCTGGACAACAAACTTGTCTCAGCAAGTTGTCAGCATCCTTCAGCAACCACGTGGCATGGGGTGGGCCCCAAAGGAAGGGGGCATGGCCACTCACTGCCATTAACAGGGAAAGGTAGGACAAGTCACTCCAGAGGGGGAAAGGGAGAACCTCCATAGCTGTCTGCTTGGCAAGGGAAAGGCCTGTCAGAAGAGATAGAACATCACTCTCCACTGGAGACATCGGCCGTGCTAGACATCTATCTGCTTAGGGATGATAATGAAATTAATCCGGCCTGTAGTCACTTCCCGTCCAAATGATTTATTGGCCTCATACCCCGGCATTGCTGCATGGTGGTAATAAACGACAAGACTAGGACACGAGGGCTTAACGGATTCTCCTTATGTTTAAAAAGCTAAGCCTTAAGGCACATAAATGCAGGGAGCTTGAAGGGAACTGGGAAGGTCATTGGGCCAGTGCTGTCTATGCCTGGACCATTTCAAAAGCCCTGTTTTTTGAAGACTGCTCAGAGAAAAGCATCCTCCACCACCCTCAGCCGCCTAAATCTATACTTGATTTAGTAGCGCCTCCACAGATTCAAAATTTGGAGTAATTTGACAGGGCTGGGCTGAAGTTTGCTTTTTCCCTTTCATTAAAGAAAAATTTTCTCCTCAAGCACTTGCATTTCCCTCCAAAGAGACAAGATGCTAATTATCCCTCTTATTCATTTACTAAAGCGCCTTAGTTTGAGTCACTGTATGTACTTGAAAGCAAGAAACTATATTTCATTTAAAGACAGGGTCTAATTCGGAATTTTCAGTGATTCAGACTCACCTCCCTCCAATTAGTCCAAATTAGTTAGGTTTTAAAGTTAATCTTTAGTGATGGCCAGTTCCTCCTACTACCTAAACAAAGTCCCTGCTGCTGGCGTGTGAGCCCATTTAGGAAAAATTGAGTGTGGCTGGTCTCCTCTGAATGATTTACTCTCTGTATATTTGAAGATCAGGTTTCTAGAGGGGATCTGAGGGCATAGCAAAACTACAGCATCTCATGGACCAGATGCAACCCCCAGAACCCCAGATTGCTGGCAATGCCCTGTCACCTACTGGATGGCATTCTTGCCAACTCCCAGTGTCATGGCAATCGCTTTCTGTAAGATGACACTGTTCACATGCATTCACTCGATTAACGTTCACAACCCTGCGAGGCAGGTGCCGTTATTACTCCCATTTTCCATCAGAAGAACACAGAGGAGGACAAATTCTGCTCCAGTCTCATTCTGTCCTGTGCAGACAATGGGTTAAACGAACCAATGTCTTTACCAACACATTAAGCCAGAGAAGTCTTTCTCCCCTAAATCAAACCCTTCCCAGTGCTTGCTTAGCATTTACTACGAAGGAGATGGAGATTGTGTTCTGGAGCCGATTAACCAAATGTGCATGTGTCTGGGGGGTGGGGGCAAGCTTGCTCATGGGACTATGGCAGGATGTTTTCTCTGGGGTCCAGGCTTTTTTCCTCTCACCTGTGACCTTTCCCTGGACTATGTTATCACACCCACACCTTTGTGTGAAATGCCCTCAAGTGTGCAGGACAGGCACACTGGGCAGGAAATTTGCTCTGCAGACTGCAACTCTCATTTTGAGCTATGAGGTTCTGAGAGGCAGAAAAGACGTTTAACCACTATGTTGTTGAAGAATGTTCCTCATAACAGATGTGTGCTAATGCAGAAGTGGTCACTGCTAACACCAAATTTGTCACCAAAAGATATTTAAAGCTCGTAGGAATGTCCCAAAGGGTCTGTTAGTTAAGGTCAGCAGCCCTTCTGGTCAGGTGTGTCATCTGTGATACTAAAACAAAGGGATTAGACTGTCTGTAAAGGTTCCTTGCAGCATGACCATCTTTACTTACTCATTTAGTTGACAAATATAGGTAGAGCTTCTTGTGTACCACACACTGTTCTGAGGGCTTTCACCAACTGCAACTCCTTTGGTCCTCTTTGCTGCCCCGTGAGGCGGACACTATCTTTATTCTCACTCTGAGGCCCAGGCTGGCTAAGAAACTCGGCCAAGGTCACAAGCTCCTCATGCTGACTCCCCAAGGCTGGAAGCAGATGAAAAAGGAATCTCTGTAGAGACCGTGGCTCTACTCAGAGCCAGGATTTCAGCCCATGCTCCTAACCTCCGAAGCAGCCTGGCTGGAGAGTTGGGCCCGATTTACAAGAAATCCTTGAAGTTACGTTCTCTGATGTTGCATCCAAAAGGGTGACTTCTCTTAAAATCTGTGAGTTTATCAAAACGCTTCCCTATTTCTAATCCTACTTTAACATCCTTTATGGCCAGCAGTCCTTGAAGAAGATGACACTTACCTTCCTTAGAAGGGAGGCCTCTCTCAGGCACACCACCAACCCAACCAGAGCAGCTGGAGCACTTAGGTTCCCCATTTCACACACACTCTTCGAGGCCTCGCTCCCACAGGAGGAAGGACGACCTCGGGGTTATCTCTAATAGTCCTCAGAGGGAGTTTGCTAGTGGCCCCAGAGTTAATTTCTTCGTAAGCAAGAAGCAGAAGCCCTATGGGCATTTTCTCTAGTTTCAAGAATCCTTTAAGCCCCTTCCTTGAGTGTCAGGAACCTCGGGTGTGATTTGATGTGCCTGTTGAGAATATTGTGACAGCCCCTTCCAAATGCTCTGGTGAGCCCTGAGTCCCCTTCGCTGAAGGACTGAGCAAGGTTATCCCTCTGGCCCTGAGAAGAAAGATTCCTTTTTCATCCATTTCCAGCCTTGGGCGTCAGTGAGAAGAGCTGAGGGGAGGACAGTATTGACAGTGGGCAAGCAATAAAATACTGTTTTAGCAGAAAAGGCAGTTTCAGGAATGAGAGATACCAGTAAGGGTTTCCATGCGGTGATTTGTGTTGATTATTGTGTTTTCATATTTTTTCTTTATATAAGGAAAAAAGTATCACAATATTCAGACCATACTCATAATATTCTATCAAATTTGTTGCTAAAATTCCAGCATTTCTCTTAGGCTCAATAATATGATATTGCAATAGTTGACCATTTTTACCTACAAAAATGGCAACTTCATAAGGTTAAATATAAATCCAACCTTATGTTTCTAGAAAATCTATTTTTATGGAATTATCTCCAAATTATGCCGTAAAAATGGTATCTTACCATAAAGAAATCTCACCTGAACTTGCAAATGGTTTGGAGGATGTGTAGCTCCTGTTTATTTTAGGTGACTTTAAGTTGTGGACATGGGTCTGTTTCTCCCTGTGTGGTCACAGCTCATAATTCTGATGACGGAAAAGTCCACAGACATCTCTGCCACATTCCAACATGGGCTGGCCACCACTGGAGGGGTATCGCCTTGTTGTCACATTGCATCCCGGAACACTGCGAGACTGGAAGGAATTTAATTTGAAGTTGCTCTGTGTACCAGTTCTGCTCTGGGCTGGAGAAGCATTCCTGCCACAGATCCATCTAGTGACATTAATCTTTCTTTGATTTAATTTGCTTTTCATCCCTAAAGTAGGGGCCCAGAGGACACTCCCTGCCTCACAGGAGTGCGGGACGATTAATGAGTCACTCCTAGGAAAGCATTTGGAGCTCCTCAGATGGAACAAACAGCATTATATTTTTAACACTGTGGATTCCACGGCACTTTTCAAAAAGGCATTTCTGTCCTTCACTCAGCAGCAGCTGACTTGTGGGAAGTAGAAAACAGAAACCTTTTCTCCCCACAAACATCTGTAAATAAACTATTTTTCTGTCTTTATAACATTGTTAAATTGTCACATGGGGGGGAAATGTTCCAGCCCTCGAGCAGCTGTGAAAAGTTAGAAATACGCTCACATACATACATGCTCTCACACACACACACAACTCATCCACTAATAAAATGCTTTTACACTTGCTCTCAGGAGATAATTTCAGAGTAAAATTTCCTCGGTACGAGCTGCGTCAATGCTGTCTTAATGCCTGAGCACAGTGCCAACAGTGAGTCCTTGCCAGCTCTTGCAAAGACATTTGAACTTTTGGCAGCACGCCCTATCGGAAGGCCCATCCATGGTGTTTGTGATTATAGAGAAGGGTGCTCGCTTTTGGCAAAACAAAGCATCTGACAGTAGCGAAGTATTGGCTCAACACTCAACGGGATCCATTTGGGATTCATTCTTTGACAATTACCCAGAATGAATCACCAGCTTCCTTTTATAAAAAGATATTTATTGGCTTAGAAACAGAGCATATCCAGCTCTTCATGGGGAGGAATTTTGTAACTACTTTCAAACACTCTCATAAACTCAGCATCTGAGTATTGCTAAGGGGGTGCCTGCACAGAGCGTCTACTTTAATTGCATCAAAAATGGAGGAGAATTGAAAAATCAGCCAGAAAACAATGAATAGCTCAAGGGAGAAAGGAGAGGATGTTTGGTAATAACAGCAAACTCCTAGAGTTCAATAAGAGTTAAGAATCCTTGCTGGAGACACTTTGCAGAGGCCTGCTGGCCACAGCCAGCCCCTGCACAGACCCTACTTCCCCTGACAAGATGTCATGAACACCAGTTGGAGGAGCCCTCTGACCTAAACTTAGCGGCTGGCTGGACACAGCTGGCTGGACAGCTGTGTTGGGGGGCCTTGCTCTGTCTTCCTCCCTCTGTGGGTGCAACTTGAAGGAGATTAGGTTTTAATTCTTCGGCGCTTGCTAGGCAGGCTTGTACTTTCTGATAACCAACATGCAGCAGGTCAGAAGAGAAATTCTAGGTTTCTACATTTTTCCAGACTGGAGAAGGCCAGGTCCAAATTAACATTAGAATTCAGAACAGATTTTGTGCTTTACAGTGGAGGGAAAAATCACTTAGCTGATAATGTTCAGAAATGACAGGGTTTGTCCTCCAGCCACAATCCCAGAGTGAAGGTGGGGATTGTGTGTGCCTGGCCTGCCTTCTCTTCACCACCTCTAATCTGGTGGACCAGCCCCTCCCAGAGAATACTTTATTCCTCCCAAGGAGCCAGGCCTGCCCTCTGTGTCTTAGCATCCCTCTCCCTCTGCCTGAGGGACACTGCACCTGGTTATTCCCCAGGGCCATCAAGGTGTGGGAGAGGGGCACTACAGGGCCTTTGGCATGGGCTCCAGGCCCCAAAAGGCCTAGGTGAGAACTCTTGACTTTAACTCCACAAGAGGCTGTACATAGGCATTTTGTTAGTGTGCTAGTGTTCATTTGTCAAATGTATACATTTAAAATCTGTGTTGACTTTTTAACAGCTCTATTGAGATATAATTCATATACCATAAAGCTCACCTGTTTAAAGTATACAATTCAATGGTTTTAGGTACATTTACAGAGTTGCACAACCATCATCACAATCTAATTTTAGAACCTTTTCATCATCCCTGAAAGAAATCTTGTACTCACTAGCAGTCACTCCATATTTCCCCCACCCCTACTTTAGGCAACTAGTAATCTACATAGTTTATATAAATTTGCCTATTCTGGACATTTCACATAAATGGGATTGTATAATATGTAATTTTTTATGACGAGATTCTTCCACTTAGCATAAAGTTTTTGAAGTTCACCCATGCTGCAGCATATATCAATAATTCTTCCCTTTACAGTGTAGCAATTTTTTGTAGTATAGTCATACAATGGACTAATACACAGTAGTAAAAAAGGATGAACTGCTGGTAATTGCAACAATGAGGATAAACATCACAGACTTTATTTGACCCCAAGAAGCTAGACGCAAGAGTACGCACTGTATGATTCCATTCATATGACATTCAAAAACAGGCAAAACTACACCAGAAGTGAGAAAGGGAGAAGGGGAGGGGAGGCTAGTGAGAAATTGATAAAGGGCCACAAAGAATGATTACATTGTGTAATGACAAATGTAGTAATAACAACAATAACAACAAAAGAATACTAAGGGCAGAAAGGTACAAAACAAAAAAGGTATTTTAAAAAAAACAGGCAAAACTTATAATGGTGATAAAAGTCAGAAAAGTGATTACCTCAGGATGAAGGTGGGTGGTTATTGACTGGGAAGGGATAATGGGGGCACTTCTCAGGACCTTGAAATATTTTATATCTTGATCGAGGTGGTCGTTACATAGGTATATACTTAATGTGAACATTGAGCTGTGTACATAATATTAGTAAAAACTAAGCACTCTCCCGTATGTTATACTTAGATTTTAAAGCTTTTATTAAAAAGTATTTGCAATTTTTATGATTTTACCAGTTTTTAAAAAATATTATATATACACAGTGAAGAGTATAAATTGTAAGTGTACTGCTGGATGAATCATCACCAAGTGAGCAATTACTACCCAGGTCAAGAAATAGAAGCCTGGCTGTTCCTAATCACTGCCCCCACTCTCTTTTTCAGATACCTAACATGATTGTTTTGACTGGGTTTTTTTTTTTTTAGCTTTATGTAAATGGGATCATACATAAAGCTCTGTGTGCTTTCTTTTGTGTCAGGCTTCTTTTGCTCACATCATGATGGTTAAGTTTCACCCCTGTGGTATGTAGCAATAGTTTGCTCATTTTCATTGTTTTATAATATTCTGTTGTATGGATATACCCCAAATTACTTATTCATTTGAATGTTGATGGGTATTTGGGTTGTTTCCATATTGGGTTAATTACAAATAGTTTGCCATCAGTACTTATTTTTGTTGGGTATAGGCCTAGATGTGAAATTGCTCTAAGGTAGATAACCAGCTTTATATACCACAGTTTTTGAAAACCAGCATTTCTTCATTTCTTGACATAGTAGTGTCTTCGTTTGGACTTCTGTAATAGAGTACCATCAACTGGGTGGCTTAAAAAACAAACGTTTATTTCTTACAATTCTGGAGGCTGAAAGTCCAAGATCATGGCAAAGTACCAGCATATCCAGTGTCTGGTGAAGGCTCTCTTCCTGGTTTGCAAAGGGCTGTCTTCTCGTTGTATCCTCGCATGGTGGAGAGCTCAGAGCGTGAGCAAGCTCTGCTGTCCCTTCTTATAAGGGCACTGATCCCATCCTGGGGGCTCCACCCTCTAATAACCTAATCAGCTCCCAAAGGCCTTGCTTCCTAATACCATCATCTTGAGGGTTAGGATATCAACATGAATTTGGAGGGAATACAGACATTCAGATCATAACAAGCAGGGACCTCAAAAAATGAAATTGGCCCAGACCTCTCTTGACTTCTGGGGAGTGTCCTCTCTTGAGGCTGGGGGGTGTCCTAACACTGCTTAGTCTTCTCCTCTTCCAGGGCTGGCCCATCTCCCATCTGTCCCACAGGGTCCTGCCTCCAGCTCCTGGGTACTTGCTGTATCTCATTGCAGGTCTGCCTCCTTCACAGGACCATGCAGGCCCCTGGAGGGCAGAGCCAGTGTCCTGCTCAACATTATAGCCCCAGCCTCCCGCACAGTGCCCAGAACACAGCAGTTCTTGATAAATATTTGATTTAATAAGTGAGAGAATGTAAGATCCATCCAGCCATCTAATTCCTGGGTGAAGTTGAGAAATGCATCAAATTTTGAAACTCATATATTTTTTATCTTTGCTTTCAGATATCAAATGAATCCACTATAAAAGTCTTTAAGAAGATAGCAAATTTTACTTCAGGTAACCAATATTGCCTTGTTAACCTTTTGTTCTCACCTAGCTTTATAAAGTATTGCTTTTTGCCTCTCTCAGATGTATTGTCACAAAGATGAGATTGAGTTGCTGCTCTGTAATTCTCTGAAATCTGGGAAAAGCCCTTTCAATCTGTTTCTAGTCCTAAGAATAGGAGCCCCACAAGAAGAAGGAAAGGAAACTGTAAAGGGTGGTTGGCCCAGACTGCCCAGTACTGAGGAAGTTGCTGCCTCTTAGTGCTAAACTCAGGGCAGAATCTCAGCCATCAAAGCTTTTTTCTAACTCCTCAGTAGGATGGGGGGTAACAGAGGAGATCCCCTGGCAAACAGAGGAAAGCGTACAGATAACCACACGCCCCCCACAAGTGCTGAACAAACAAGATAATGCACTTAGAAAGTCCAAGTCTCCTTGTGATAGCATTTGCAAAATTCCTAGAAAATGGAGAGAGACAAACTAAAGAGGGAGCTTTTGTGGGAAAGTCAATTTTAGGCCAGTCTCTAAAGTCATTTTCTACCTCTCTGATAGCCTCGGGGCGGGAAAACACTGTGACAGTACCTTGAAAAAATCCCTAGGTCCTGTTCCAGGTTTGTCTCCAGAGAAATAATACTCCAGCCAAGACAATCAGTCCTCAGTCCTCAGGAAGGTTCTGGGCCTCTCACCAACAGGCTTCTTCTCGTACACAGCCCGAGACAGGGCTTCGTGATTGCTGGATTCAGTAGTGGAAGGAACCTGGTAGGTCCCAGCACCTGATCAGTGCAAACAGGAGATGCAGGGTTCCTGATTATATACACAGGATAATTTGATAGGTTGTAGGACACCCCCTTGGGGACCCCCCCCATCTTCCATCACTACATCAGGCTACGGTGAAGCCATCTTGCAGAAGGTGGCTATCATTCTGACATAAGAGGGATGGTTTACTTGTGTTGTAATAAGCTGAAGAGCTGTGTGTTTTAGGCTTCAAAAATCAGGCCTTTAAGAGAGCTTGTTATCTGGGAATCGAATAGTAGAATCTTACATTTGGATCTCTTTGTGGGACCTCCAGTCAGTCAATGCCTCTGCTTCCTCCCTGTTCAGTCCAGCTGAGGGTCATCATTTTCATTATTATTCTGCTAACACTCCAAACCCCCTGTCCCTCTGTCCTATCATCAGCCACTCTGTCAAAATCTTGGTCCTGGATGGACCCAACTGTTAGCCATTCCTGAACTACAGCCAGGCTGCCACAGGGGAAAGGCACGGTTGGGGTCACTGTAAATTCATGGTGGCCAACTTGACTAGAGCCCTCTACACAGCATACTCCCACTGGGTTTCTCCAGGCAGCAACTCAACTCTGTGTTCTCCATCATGTCTGCCTTCTCCATTCAAAGCTCTGACCCACACAGCTCTCCTGAATATCAGCAGATGACTTCACCCTGCACTTCTCAGAGAAAACAGAAATCAGAACTCCCTCAACATCCAACACCAAGCCTACCCACCTACCTGCGTCTGCTCATGTCCTCCTCCTTACTTGCCTGACATGGTGGCTGTCCTTCCTGCCATCCAAGGCCAGTCTCTCACCTGTGCTTCAGATCCCACAATCCTTATCCACCTTCTGAGCATTGTTACACCACCAATAACCTCTTCTCTCACCTGCACTTTCTTTCCCTCCCCACCTACTTCATTTTTTTCCATTAGTATTTCAAGATGTTCTAGCTTTTCGCATTTCAAAACAGAAAACACCAAGTGCCCTAATCCCTCTTTTCCCTCTACTTACCACTCCCTTAACCCTTTACAGCCACATTTCTTCCAAACATTTCCTCACTCTGTGCCACTCTCCACTTGGTCTGTGAGCTCCACTCTTTGCCCTTCTTTCAGATTCCAGAAGGGGTTATGCTCCCTCCCAACCTTAGGGCCTTCCTCTACCTGCCTGGCTAACTCTGTCTATTCGTTTAGGTTCAGCTCTAACACCCCTTCCTCAAAGAAACCTCCCAGACTAAGTGGACCTTTGTTAGATGCTTTCTTAGCATATAATTCTCCTTCGTATTTCTTACCACAATTGTAATTAAATAATTAATTGTGTAAGTGGTAGTTTGATGTCTCTTAATGGCTAGAATATAAATTCCATTAGGTGAGAACTAGGTCCCTTATTCAGTGACATATGCCTGGTAGCCCCTGGCACCTAGGAGTTGCTATAGGTATGTTTGGTAGGTGACCACTCAGCCTCTGCTTTGACCCTTCCAGGGACAGGGAAGCTGCTTCCCACTCCAATCCTTACCCCATCCCATCTTCACACTGTTCTTGAGAGCAGCAGGGGGTGAAATGTAGCTATGAAGAGCTCAGGTAAAAGAGCTCAAGTAACCTCTTCTCGGTTTATGGCACGAGTGGGGCTTTTTTTGCAAGAAGGCCAATTAGCCCATGGTTGTTTTTTTAATGGACTGTTTTCTCTCTCTCCTGCGTTCAGATGTGGAATATTCGGACGACCACTGCCATTTGGTGAGTCCAGCTCTCTTGTGCTCGCTGCTGAATTGCATGCCTTCTGTAGCATGAACGGTCTCCTTGGGTAACGCTTCTACTCTGTCTTCCCTTCAGATTTTACCAGATTCGGAAGCATTCCAAGATGTGCAAGGAAAGAGACATCGAGGGAAGCACAAGTTCAAAGTAAAAGAAATGTATTTGACAAAGCTGCTGTCGACCAAGGTACACTTACTGTTCTGGGAGCACTTTTATGGCTACCTTGGGGGTGTATGATGTGTTTGACTTAATTTCCACTGAAGTGTGAAAATGTTACAAATCCCATGTGCCTTCTAGCAAAGCAAAATGAAAGTTTAAATTGTAAACACTTCCTACCCCCTTCTTTTTTTTTTTTTTTATAAACTGCAAAGATAACAGCACTTTACAAATTTCTGCTGTAGCATCTTCAATCAGGCATTTAATATTGTTCCTAGTGCCTTCACCCACCATTTCACCATTGTTATTTTTTAGGTTTACAGCATAATTATTCCTTTTTGTTTACTTGTTATTATAGATGAGCAATAAAACTCCCTCTTTGAATTGAAAATAAAATGAAGGGGGGTGGGGGGCAGCCAGTGACTGTAAACCTGGTAAGTCTGATTTCTTCATTTTAAAATTAAGAATTCTGCTCACATACAAAAGTGTCAGATGTGAAAGCCAGTAGAATACCAAATCAGGACCAAATTTTACTTTATCTGGCTCTTAGTGGGATTAATAGAAGTCTTTGGTGGTTTTTTTTTTTGAAATGACTAGCAATGTAAATGCTATTATCTACACCTGGCCCTAGTAATTTGATGGGCATGCTTCAGATTATAGCGAAGAATCTGCTTAGAGTTTAGGAGATTTGTTTAGTAGGCAGAGGACAGTCTAAGCCTCTTGATTTTTTCAGCTGTCCCATAGAGCTCAGCCTATTTAGTTTTGTGAAATGCTCAAATGCTTTGGAAAGTACACAATAAAACCCTATGATGGAAATATATGCAACAGGAAAAATTCTGGGAACAGAGCAGCATCACTTGAGTTTTTCCAGGCTGAATATAACTATTAAAAGCCAAACATCCGTGGCTTTTTGGTTATATATACAGCCCTACAACTGACATTTCAACTGCTAGAGACTGCTAAGATATCCTCCCTGCTGACTGAACAATGTTGTTATCAGCAAGAAGCTTACGAACCAAATCTAAACCTGGGCGTGGATTTTCAGGCCTATTTTCCCATGCTGTGAGTGTTGGCCTCATTTGACAATTTTACATTTTTCTCTTCAGCTTGTTTTTCTCTGTTTTGCACATCATTTTCTCCAAACTTGGATTTGGTTTTCTGTTTTCAAAACCACTACCATATTTTTTAATCTCCTAAATCTTATGTTCTCTTTCAGGTGGCAATTCACTCTGTGCTTGAAAAACTTTTTAGAAGCATTTGGAGTTTACCCAACAGCAAAGCTCCATTTGCTATAAAATACTTTTTTGACTTTTTGGATGCCCAGGCTGAAAACAAAAAAATCACAGATCCTGATGTCGTACATATTTGGAAAACAAACAGGTGGGAATGTAGGTGATTATTGGCTGTTTTCAAGAATCTGGGACAGAATATTAACTAAAAGGAGGGCATAGATAGTTACAGAAGGATTCATTTATTCCTATATCAGAAGCTTTGGGCTTGATAAGCTATCATGTCAAAGTAGTTTCTTGCTCTGTTACTATTTTAAAACAATAAATGAAACTGTTACTATGCCAGGAACCCTATTTCTAAGATAATAAACAAACTCTATTATCTTTAGTGCATGAAAAAGACTTTGTCTAAAATGTTAAAACAAGTTCAGGTTGGCTAGCGTAGGAGGAGAAATTAAGATTTTGTGGTTTTATCATTACCATTTTTCCTTTAGAGAAGACTGTTTTATTTGTCCCTAAAATAATCAATTACTTTGCAATATCCAGGCTTTTCTACTCTGATTCTGTACAGAAATTTCTGCTTTTATTTTATCAAATGCCAGGTGCCAAAGATGAGAATTGGCCAAAGGTTGTGTTTTGTTTTGTGTTTTAACATTTTGCCTTAAGCAGAGGCATGACATCCACATTTATTCTAAATGTCTCCTCAGTAAAGAAACATAGCTCATTACCTCTATTTGAAATACTTTGTGCGTGTGCCGAATAAGACTCAGAGTTATGATGGAGTAGAACTTCTCAGTGCAAGCTCAAGCCCTTCCAAGTCCTGGGGTCAGCCAAACCATTTAAAATAAGTATTAAAAGCTAGGGTTCCAGAGCTCTAGGTCTGCTCTTCTCCCAATTAATCTAGGTCTATCCCAACTCTCTGGCTCACTCCTTTTCTGTGTCCTAGCCTCTTACCCCAGGTCCCACTACTCCTACACCAAACTTGGGTGCTGCAGTCACCATTTCTCCATGAAGATTGTGGCATTTGAGCAGTGGCAGCAGCCAGGACAGTCGAGCTTTTGAGAGACCCAGCAGCATATGGTAGGGGTATTGAGCTAGGCCAGAGTTGAAAGAGATAATGAAAGGACTGTCATGTTTATTTGGGGAACTACTATGTGCCAAGCACTGTTAGGTGCTAGAGATACAGTAATAAACAAAACAGACAAAAATCCGTGTCCTCACAGAACTTGCATTCTGATAGGTGGAAACAGTAGATAAAATATGTAAATTGTGGTATATTAGAAGGTGATGAGTACAGTGGAGAAGGTGGGAAGGGAGGATAGAGTGTCTGGACAAGGTGGTCAGAGAAGGCCTCACAGAGATGACATTTGAGCCAAGTCTGGAGAGAGGAGAGGGCATGAACCATGAGACTGCGGCAGAGAGGTTCTGTGAGACAGGCAAGAGCAGAAGTCATGAGGCCCGAGCTTGCCTGGCGCACGTGGAGAAGAGCAGGGAGTCCAGTGGAGCTTGAATGAGTTGGGTGAAGAGCAGTTGGAGAGGAGGGCAGAGGCCAGTCCTGCAGGGGTGTCATCCAGACGGAGACAGAGCCACAGAGGGTTTGAGCAGAGGAGACTCATGATCTGATTCTGTGTTAGCAGATCACTGGTGGTTGTGTGACAATACCTGTCAGGAGCTGGGGAATAATAATCCAGGTGGGAGATGGCAGGGGCTGAGACTGGGGTGTCACACTTAGAGGGGTGAGGAGAGGTCAGGTGCTGGAGATCTGAGTGAGAGGCTCTCACTGGTAACCATCATCTTGGTTGTTCAAGAATTATCTGGAGACAATTCTTGTCTTGTCCATGGCCACTTTCAAACGTATCCTCCCCTAGCCTTCCTTTCAGTAGCTCTGTCAGTTTAACCCTTTCTTGTTCTCTGAGTGATGCTGCCATCTGTTGCTTGGTATGTTTGGCTAAGCAGACTTGTGTACTTCAACAAGGACAAAAACACTCATTTACAAAATGTGAGCAACAGACCATCAGCCTCATATGAACGGCCCTTTTTGAAAAGAGATTATTCTGTCTTGGAACAGCCTTCCTCTTCGCTTCTGGGTAAACATCCTGAAGAACCCTCAGTTTGTCTTTGACATTAAGAAGACGCCACACATAGATGGCTGTTTGTCAGTGATTGCCCAGGCATTCATGGATGCATTTTCTCTCACAGAGCAGCAACTAGGGAAGGTAAGGCCCAGCTTTAGTATTTCTTGTATGTACTCCTATGAGTCTGAAGCACTCTTTCTTGTAAACATTCAAATAAACAATTGGTGTAAAGCACACCAGCTAAAAATAAATTGTCGATGACGGTCATTATAAATTTGCTTTTCTTTAAAATCTGTCTCCTTTATTTTTGTTTTTAATATAATTTTTTTAAAAATGAAATAATTAGCCCTATTATACAATTCTGCCTGTCAAAACTTTACCACAAGGTGTACATTTTTTTTGGTTTCCTAGAAAAACATTCTACAGGTGATAATAAACTATTAACCCAAAGTATGAAACTATTGAAATTTGCCTAAATTAATCCCATCTGAATAGACATAAAAAGTCTATTTGAATAAAAAAATTGCTTATGGGGAAGAATATCTTGCCTGAGATTTCTAATGATAACAGTTTGTCAGTTGATAATCAAAGCATGAATATTGTTTTCCTATAGTTTTCTTTGCTGATCAAAAGCAAAGGAAAATAAAAATAAGGAGCAAACTTTGAAAGAGTTGTTTTAGTCTTATTCAAGCACTCCAAAATATATATATTAAACTGAGCAATATCTTTACCTAATGGACTTCAGAAAATCTTTCAACACTGAGAAGTGTCTCTTTGGTGGAAGGATTTTAAGAGTACCTGGAATGTACGGTGATTAATATTTCCAGGTGCCTCAGACTCCTAGTCATAATCTAAACTCTTATCAGTCACCCCTATTCCTGCAAGACAAACCCATTTTTACTTTTGTCTTCCCTAGCATTATCTAGTCTCTCAAGGTAGAGTCCTCAGCCTTATCTTTGACTCCTTCTTCCTCCCTTCTTCCAAACTCTATCCTCAATCAATTGGTTACCAACCACTTCTATCTCTAAGTTAATGTCTCTGTCCCTTCCTTCTCATTCCTCTGCCTTATCCCTTCATCCCCTCCCCACTAGGATAATAATTCCTCCTAACCAGTGTCCTTGCCCCTGCTTTCCAACCATCCCTGAACTTTTCCTTTTCCTTTTCTCAGGTTGTCATTCTAAAATATAAATTTGATCTTGTCAGTCTACCATTTAAAAATTGCAAATACCTACAATTACCTTCTAGCTAAAATCTTCACACTGCCATATGGCCCCTCCTGCCAGGCTTTAGGTCTCTTTTCTGGCCTCCTCATTTTCTTGCGTACTCCACATACCTTCTATGCTTCAGCTTCTACTTTTCCCAAACACACCATGAACTTGTTTTCACGTCTCTTTGCTCATATCTTTCCTGCCTCACAATCCCTCTGTCTAGTAAAATTCTACTCATTCATTCATTTACAAACATTTCATTCATTCAACAAACATGATTTCCTAATGTGTACCAGAAGTTGTACGAGACTCAGATCAGTCTGAACCTACCTACTTTGTGAACTTTTCCCTGATGTATTTTGTACAGCACTTCATTTGACTTAAGTTCATCTCAGCACGCAGCACACTAGAAGATACTTAAATGGTTATTTATAGTAAAAATAGCTGTTTATGGATTACTTACCATGTTCTTGGTATATTTCAATTAATCCTCACAAGTATCACACAAAGTAGTTATTATTACCTTCATTTTATAGATGAGGAAGTTGACATTCTGAGAGGTTGCAAGTCTTGCCTGAGACCACACAAAGTAGCAGAATTATGATCTCTGATTTGTCCAACTCTGTAGTCCTTTTCTTTACACCCTGCTACTAATTACTTGTATCATAGTAAGCACTGTGTAAATTTGTCTTTCCAACTAGATTGTAAGCTTCATAAGGACAGGTACTAGTTCTTCTTCATCTTTATACAGTCAATGCCTGCCCACAGAGCCTTGCTAAATAAATGTTTATTGAATGAATGATGTATGATTTATGGGTTCCACTTAAACTTGAAAAGTGAGAAAATCTCAATCTCAGTCAAGGCATTCTTCAGAATGATTCATCAAGCCACTGATTTAGCCTCATAGACGCTTTAAAATGTACTAGGACATTAGCCTTATCATTAACTCAGCTATCTAACCCAAGTAGAATTTTTAAAAATTTCATGAAAAATAATGACTTTGAAAAATAAAATCTTCACATATTTAACTACATTAAAACATTCAAACTGCCAGGGAACCTTTGCAAAATCAGAGTCACCAGTAGAACTAACCAGATGCTTCCTTGAGGAAACTGGAAGATCTTTATAATCTAAAGAAATAACAGGGACAAGCTGGAAAATCTGCCACTGACAATTACTTACCAGTTTCACAGTTATATAAAGGACTCAATCAGACCTACAATCAAGTCTTTTATAAATGCCAGAATTCACTGGTGGGTGAGGATGAGAGCAAATGTTTTAATTCAGGCTTTTTACAACCATTAGTAATGAACTATGATTGAAATAAGTTCCATTGTTACAGTAACTCAAAATCATGCAAAAATAATAATTTTAGTTCTTTTATGAGAGGAAGGCAGAATATATTAGCATTTAATCTGCCTGAAAATAACAGTGACTCACCAGAACTATCTAGATGGCAGTCAGTCACTCAGCCAACAACGTTTAAGACCTACTGCATGAAGCCTTGTTAGCAGGAGGTAATACTGGTGGTGGAGGTTCAGCTATATTGGTACTGTTATAAATTCCCCATGGTTTTTTACACTTTTGGTGGTGGTTGTTTTTTTTCAGGAAGCACCAACTAATAAACTTCTCTATGCCAAGGATATCCCAACCTACAAAGAGGAAGTAAAATCTTATTACAAAGCTATCAGGGATTTGCCTCCATTGTCGTCTTCAGAAATGGAAGAATTCTTAACTCAGGAATCTAAGGTATCATTAGAAAACAGAAATAAGCTTATGTTTGGTTACTTCTTTGTATTTTTTTAAAAAGTCATTTCACAATCTCTCAACAGCCTTTCTTTCTTTTAGAAACATGAAAATGAATTTAATGAAGAAGTGGCCTTGACGGAAATCTACAAATACATCGTAAAATATTTTGATGAGGTAAGATTTTAAATAACATTGTTTTTAACCTGGGAATCAGTCACAAGGATTCGGTTATAGCATTCTATAGGTCTTGGGACAGCTCCGGCATCCCAAATGGCCGGAAAGGGAGGCCAGGAAGCCTGTCTGAGATGGGGGATCCTGGCACCAAGCCAGACCCTGCACGTGGCTGCCCCCTTACAATTTTATCATGCTGCCCACCTTTGGACCAGCTTGAATTTACATTTGAGTTTATGGGGCCTACAGCCACACTGAGTTAATTTTGATGAGTAAGTAATGGCCCTATTAAATGGAGCCAGCTTATGCTTGATTGTAATCTGCTAAAATGAAAGCTAAGCTTGTTAAATTGCCTATATTCTATATTCGATAGTTATAAGAAATTATGACATATTTCTAACTTAAGCAACTATTTCAATAAACCATTCTCCTTTATGATTAACTCTCCTTAATCTGGATTTTTTTCTTTGGGAATTCACACAGACACATTCATAAGATGCATTGTTTCCAAATATATGTTAATTCCCCCTTCCCTGATTCCCCCCCACTCAGTCATGCTGGGACAGGCTATCCATGTCAATGGTGAGAATAGCTCACTAATTCCATTTGCTACTTGAAGATCAAGTGAAGCGCTAAGGTAGGGTAGAGGCAATGAGTTCCTTAAACATGAAAGCATCCCTCTTTCCAGGGGTCAGGGGTGAGAAGGGAAGCACTGGGGAGGGGAGGGGAGGGGAGGGGAGAGGAGGGTCTACACTGCCCAAGATGGGAGGGGAGGGGAGGGGAGGGGAGGGGAGGGAAGTATTCCTCTCTGACCAGGATGCCCCTGCCTGCTGCATTTGAATAGAAATACTTGCCTGCATGTTGGCTGCCCAGAAATGCTTGCTGTGCTTGGAATGGCTGTGACGTAATGCATCAAGCAGGGCCTTGGAAATCTGGCCCCATATTTGTAAGCAAATAATTGGTGTATCTTGCGAGCTTCTATTTTAAGTCAAAGTGTTGTTGATCCTGTGATAATGACTTAGCAAAACAACTTGCAAAGTGAGTATGTAAATGATCAAAGAAAATGTTGGCGTGTTTCATACAGATTTTACCACTCATAGCATCAGGAATGCACAAAAACAGAATTGTAATGCTAAAACCACAATATCTAAAATAACTGTTCTAATTGTCAACAGATCCTAAATAAACTAGAAAGAGAACGAGGTCTGGAAGAAGCTCAAAAACAACTCTTGCATGTAAAAGTCTTATTTGATGAAAAGAAGAAATGCAAGTGGATGTAAGCACTCTGGGGCCTGGCTTAATCTGGCAAAGTTCTTCAGATGACTTGGGAGCAAAATGGCTGCTTGAGCTACTCTGTGTCGTTTATTTTTTAAGTTTGCACATAGGTTCCACTTTGAGCACTGTCTTTTTAAGACACCAAGGCACATGCACAGCTTTTAGAAAGCATACCAACCATTGTGCCTGTGTGTATAATGTGGGAACCCTTTTGTAAATAGAGTTGAAGTGGTTGTTGCAAACAGCCTCCTTGTTTACAGAGAATACAGGGCCAGTAAACAAGTGTCAGTATTGTTAACTACAGTCTCCACTTAAGCACAATGATATAAGTGGTTTTGTTTGAAAACTACAGTTATGTAGCACTTGTGACTACACTGCACTTCTGCAGAAAAGGGATACTGCCAATGCTTAAAACAAAATGTGAAATGAGTCATTTGGAAACAAGGTGGGGGTGTTAGGGCAACCTCGAGGATTTGCAGCATTGAAACTTTCCCCAGTAGTTCTTGGAAAAGCTGACCGCAGAATTTGGTAGTGTGTACACTTAGCATTTGTGAGTGTGTGGTGTGTGTGTTTAAACCAAAAACTAACAGTGTTGCAACATTGTTGAAAGGGCTCGTGTTTTTCAGTGGTCACCAACTGCACTCCATCAAACTCACCTCCATTTCACCAAGGAGCTCTAAAGCAAGGAGAGTGGGCTTTATTTAAATACAACAGCATTTTACCCAGACACTCTGTCCCATGTGTGTCCCATTTTTTCATTTACTTTTTCATACTAAATGTATTTGATAGTTGGACATGTTGGGTATTGTAAAAAAAAAAAAAAATTAAAAACCTTTGATCAGAACTATCTGTGCAAGCGTTAACTCACTCCTGTAATCCTTCATTTCTATACTAATGTCTCCTTGCTTTAGATTTCTGGTGAACCCTGTGGTTATAAATACTTGTGTGTGATTTGAAAAAAAAAAGATACATTTTACATTTCATCAAATTGCTGTTCACACTGGAGTATCATATATAAATATATATATTTGAGGCCCAAGGCCTGAAAAATATTAGTATACAACTTGGTATCTTAGTCTTACTATGTACTTTCTGAAAGTATTTCTCACAGGAGAAAGAATTTAAAATACCCATTTTATTCATGCCTTTCTTTCTAATGAATTCCCTATCCAGTTATACTGTAGTCTTTTTATTGCTGATTTTTTATTCCTGAATTTTTGCTGCTCATGACCAATTTCAATACCACTGTGTTTTCCTTCTATTAAACCAGAAGAAGTAAGAAGCGAAATTGGCAACTCTCAAGCTTTTCTTGTGTCAGGCACATTTTACCCTTGGTGCTCCAAATCCCCAATCTAGGAAAAAAAAATTTCAAGTAGCAAATAGAACATTGATCACACATTTTTAAAATCATTCACCAACACTATATGGAACATCAGGATTTAAATGTGAATTTGTCTTAGATAAATCCAATTCTTTTTTGCTCTTTAATATCTGGTAAAAAGTGAGAGAGGTGACACCTCAACAAACTCATCAGAGAAAATAAGCAGTTACAGCCCTGATAGGCACCTTCCCAATCCTGTCACTTTTGACCATTGTCTGTCCAATGGACACACCTCAAAAGTACTACCAAATAGGTTACTTATAAGAATAAAGGTGAGAGTCCAGTCCCCATGTAAGGCTGCTAAAGTCTTCAGAGAGGTGAAAGAGCTCATAAAAGAACAGTAGGAGAGTTGAGAGCCAAGGGTAGGAGAGTTGCCCAAAAGATTTCCCCTTCTTTGGGGTACAGAAAACTCAAAGGATCAGCTACAGCTTTATCTAAGTATTTACTAAATGCTACATGAGGGTGTCCCTGTCCAGCTCTCTGGCACATGAGTCCTATGTGAAGAGTTACCTCTTCTTCCAGGGACTGTGCTATTGGGAACTTTGGGCAAGTCACTTACCTCTTTGTGCCTCGATTTCTGTATAATATTTCTAACCTACCTCACTGAGGTGGTGTGAAGATTCACTAATGTATGTAGCGTGTTTGTCAATCCTCCAGTGAAAAGCACTATCTAGATCACATTTTGGATCATGTTAGCCAAATGCAGTAAATGGCCAAATTAGATGTGTGCTGAAGACAATCAGTCACTGGGTCTATATTAAACAGCAACCAGAGAAACAAATGGCAAACAATTTCTATTTTCAAGTTTCTTTGCATATTTTTTTGGTGCAAAACCATTTATATACTTTTTTTTTCTAACACTAGTGTCTACAGCAGCATTTAAAAATTAATTCTGTTACCTTTTTCGTATTAGGATTAAAAGTCTATTTCTTATTGTATACCTGATTGAAGCTGTTCTTGGAGATGAATGTTTTAAATGTCTATATCCAAAAATAAACATTTTGATGTAACTGTGGACTGTTTTTGTCTTTTTTTTTCCAACTTTCTAGTTATAATAGATTTGTTTCTTCTAAGTGGCTCCAAGGATATTAATTTTTTTTAAAGAACGAGGTGTCACAGTATACTGTATGTGAATAAGCAGCTACATTATATAGTTACATAAACCTAGTTTCTTGCTAAATGATGCTAAGGGCTGCTCAATTACATCCCTGGCCTCCACTATAAACTTGGACTTTTGACTGTGAAGTCCTAGATAATAAACATTCCACTTAGTTTGGCAGACTTGAGCTTTGCCTGTTGACATGAAATTATTCCAGCAGAATTCCTCTAAAAGATGTTATATTAAAAAGCTTCTGTAAGGTATACAGTGAAAAAAAAAAGTAAATGGTGGCATATATAAAACATTTATGATTATTTGGCTAGATCCAAAATAGTGGGAAGCAAAATTAAATACCAACAATACTTCTAGAGGGACTCCTCTGTATTCAAGTTTTACAATCATTGGTCCTTTTTTTTTTATACAGCCACAGGATTTAATTATCTGCACTTTCTTATTTTCTATTTATTTTAATTCAACAAAGCCAAAATCAGTGAGATCTTCTACATCACTAAATATATGCTGTATGGTCAAGTAAAATTAAACACAAGACAATACAGTTAGATAGAAAAATATTTATTAAGCTCTTTAATAAATTATGTGCACACAGCTTTTAGAAAAGGTAGCCTTTTGTAATGAATATATATATATATTTAGATACCTTTAAGTTTTGTTTTTTATGCTGACTTTTAAATTTTTTTTCCTCAAAACTTAGAGATTTATAACTCTTGTATATAGTAAACCTGGAGATATTTACTGACCCTGTTATTGCCAAGCACTCAAATATGAGGAAGAGGGAATTCAATGGCATATTTGAGGCAAAATGCCAAAAAAATTCAACAAAGTAAAATTAATAAATCATTTTAAAACCTTGATTCCCTAATTAATTCCATTTATTTATTCATTCATTTATTTATTTACACTCTCAAAGGGTTGTCAATATTCTAAATATCAAGCTGTTTCTTTTAATGCTTCACTTATCATTACTATAATCCTAAAATCCTGATACTCATGCAATACAACATGCAGCTGGTACCTTTCCTTGAGGCACATTCAAGTGTTTTGGCGAACAGCAATAAAGTGTCTAAATGCCACATATATGAAAACTTCAAGCTTTATCGAGTCACTGATTTCACCCCTTTTGATCTGCCTTTTCTCCAAGAACATCATTCCCCAGGAGATCCAAGTTCCTCTAGTTGTTTTCTTTGTGTTGTTTCTAGTTCTTCTAGTCTTTTGCGAAGTAGAGAGAGTTCCCTTTGATGCTGTTCCTCCTTAAAATGATGTAGAGAAATCACAGCAAAAGAAACTGTTAGAAAAACTAGAAAAGTAACTGTTAGGCAGCAGCCTCAGTCTGCCTCTTTTATACAGGCCTGCAACATATGGCAAGGAAATGATAACCATTTTTGCAGTCTAAAACACAGCAGCATGGGCTAAACTACTAACTAGTCCTGCTTCTCTCCTGCCCCAGGCTCTAGCCTTAAGTAAAACCTATAGTCTGTTCTTCTGTAGGTATAAAATTCACTAGGGAGTTAATTAGAAAATACCAATGCAGGGCCCAGGTATACTTACCTGGCAACTTTCTAAAAAGACTGGAATTTAACAGCAGTTTATCATAAACAAAGCACTTGGTCTGAGATTCAATTCAGTGACTAAAGTCTTCTGTACTTACAACATTATAAATATAACTACTTAATCTTCTGAAAACCATCCAATCAATTTGATTCCTTCAATATCTCAGGGGCTGATACAGTAGAAAGAGCCTATGTTTTGGAACTAGACAGATTTAAGTTTGAAACTTTAACTGTGTCATTTATTAGCTAAAACCTTAGGCAAGTCTCTTCACCTCTCTGACTCAGTTTCCTCATCTATGAATTGCGAATAATAAAAAAAGCATTTTTCATTAGTATTTACTAAAATATTGTATGAAAAGTGCACAGTGCATGGCATTAGTAAATGCTCAATAGTGATTGGTATTATATGAGTAAGCTACAAACTCTAGGTTACTCAAAGACTCATTAATCATGTTTTTTCTTCTCTATTGCCCAATAGGAGATTTTACTCCCAGCACCATTACTCAAGAATGGAATAAATTCAAATCTGCTTTATTTCTCAGCAAATTTCTATGATAAACGAAAGGGAAGAAGTTAAAACTGACTGACCTTAAATGGTTACGCCATCTTTGTGGCTAATTCTGAGCACTGATCACATTTACAATTTGAGTTTTAACTCTATATTTAAAAAGGTGAAAACCTACAGAAATGTTTGACTAACTCTTTTTTTGCTAAAATAAATGTTCATACCTGCATATGAGGAGGAAAGGATAGTTCCATGCCTGGAACCATGGCTGATGTCTGAAAGCTAACAGGATTGATGGATGCTGTTGAAGGCATGTTAGGAGCCAAAATTAGACTTCGAAATTCATTATGTCTTCTTTGTATATCCTTCAGTCTTTTTTGAAGCCTTGTATATTCTTCAAATGGAACATTTTGTCTTAAAAAGGAAAAAACTTGTTTCTGTTCTTTAATACAGTTATACCCTATTGAAGAACAGCATGATTCACAGAATATAATTTTAAGTTGGAAGAGAAGGATTTCTAAATTATTATCTATACGTTTATCTTTCTAGGTAAACATAACATTATATCTTAATCACATGCAATTATTATTGGCACTGCAGGCTATCAACTCATTGTAAAGTTTTATTTTCCAGTTAATCAAAGATTAAAATATTTTGATATTTTTACTTTCATTCCCACAACCCATGAATTCTAAAACTAAAAGACTCTTTAAGCCAAAAGACTGCCTTATATTACAGAAGGAATCAAATAAAAATAGAGAAAATGCTGAGTTGAACCTTATGAAATTGCCATTTTCTACGTGAAATATAGTCAAATATAGAGAATTTCATACAGTTCAACCTTGGTTTTAAAATGTATGTATGACATTGTGATATAATAAGAAATATATATTTGGTCTCTGCCCCTAGTTCATGGCACACATCCCTTGTAAAATTCTTGGAATCTCCAGGGTGATAGGAGTCTTTTGTATCCTAACGAGATGACTGGTTATCTGGAGGCCCCTGGATAGCTTCTGGATGGGGACAGGGTCACCAGAAAGACCAAGTGCATGATAAGGGGATTGGAACTTTCAGCTTCCTCCTCTTCCCCAAACTCCTGGAAGGGGAGAGGGGCTGAAGGTTGAGTTGATCATAAATGGCCAGTGATGTAATCAACCATGCATACATAGTGAAGCCTCCATAAAAACCCCAAAGGACAGAGTTCTGGGTTGTTAAACTCATGGAGGTACCTGGAGGATGGCACAACTGGAGAAGACATGAAAGCTCCACATCCCTTCCCATATACCTTGCCCTGTGCATCTCTTCCATTTGGGTGTTCATCTCTATCCTTTGTAATATCCACTACAATAAGCTGCTAAATGGAAGTAAAATGTTTCCCTGAGTTCTGTGAGTTGCTCTAGCAAATTAATCAAACCCGAGGAGACGATTGTGGGAACCTAGATTTGTAGCTGGTTGGTCGGAAGCACAGGCCACAACTTGGGGCTTGCAACTGGCATCTGAAGTGGGGGGCTATCCTGTGCAACTGAGCTCTCAACCTGTGGCATCTGATGCTATTTCCAGATAGACAGTGTCAGAACTGAATTATAGGACACCCAGCTGGTATCCACTGGAAAACTGATTGCTTGGTATATGGGAAAAGCCCCACACACAACTGATGTCAGAAGTGCTGTGTTGACTGTGTGAGAACAGGAAAAACACTTTATGTTTTCTTGTATCTTATAGTATAGTTCAGCACAAAAGTGAAGCTATCCAACTTTACTAAAAAAGGAAATGGAGAAAAATGCTAACTATTCAGGCTTTCACAGATCATCATCTTTTTGGACATGACTTTGCTGACCATCATTCACACCAGTAATCAAATACAGTTTCAAAACCACTCAAAGTTCTAGATTATCTGTGCCACAGCTGCCCGATCTTGAATTGATAATATTTAAATATTAATGGTTATGGAAGAGGTAAAATGGCAAATTTTGTTTTAGAACAAATTTAGTGGCTTCCTTCTTTGGAACAGAGTATTGTACAGTTGGCACTAATTCTACAGTCTAGAAACCTCTTGAGTGTTCTAAAAAAAAAACCAACTGTTCACATTTTGGTAATAATTATACCCAAGAACACCAATGCACATCATAAAACATTACTGTGTGATATTATAGGCAATTTCCATTACAGAAAAGTCTAATACTTGAATACCTAAAGTGTTGAAGCCTAACTAATTAGCTAAATTCAAAAATATTTATTAACTTGAATCAAGTGGGCTATACAATGCCACTATCACCAACTTAATATGGTAAATCTTCTCTGCTGAAAAAATACTAATGATGCTGATTATTAGCTTGGATGTGACTGCAAAACCAGAAGCTATAGCCCAATAATATTTTCTACACCGGGAAACCAAAAACTAAAACTTGATTCAAAGTTGTAGCCACAATCTTTGGAACTATGCAACAGCTACAACTGTTGTCTCAGCAGCAAGACTTCACACCGCTCCTGGCCAGTTACTGTACCAAAGCCAGTGACTGATCCTTTCTGTCAGTCTAAACCATAACAAGCCCCTGGCATATGATAGAGACCTTTTGGTTTCAAGGAATATTCAGTTAGAAAAAAAATAAAGGCTAATGCATTAGGGATTATCAAATAGTTTTAGAAATCTTTTAAATGTATATTTTAGAAGAAAACAAAGTACTCAACTCAGAAACAAAGTTCTATGACATCAAAATAACCACATGGGGTATATTATACATACAAATGCATTACCTATTTAACACCTGATTTTCTGTTTCCAATTCTTCTTTCTTTGCCTCTAAGACTTCTACTTTCTCTTGCAGTCTCTTCAATTTGTTTTCATGAAGAGATTTTCTCTAGAAAAAGGGAAACAATATGAACAAGTATGTTAATACATAATCTATTTGAAGAAAACTTTGAGGGTACTTCAAAAAGTCCATGGGAAAATTTGTACTTTCTTCTAATAATATTTTTCCAAGAAATTTTAGAAGTACCATTGTATATAGTGAATATTTTACTCATCAACAAAATTTTATTTAGAGATGAATGTTTTCAGTGAATACTAGGAACAAAGACTGGTAGATATGTCTCAGTGAAAATTACAAAGATAATAAAACATAGATCTATGGAAGTGATTTATCCTCATATTCTCAATGTGCCAAATTGATCTGTTATGAAAGCTAAACCAGAAAATCAGTATCAATAACTAAATTGCTGCAAATAAAAATCTAAAAAGGGAGTCAGATTTTACTAATGAGTCTCTGCCTGTCATATGATAAGAAATCATGAGCTCTTCACTATCCCAGAAGATACCATGTGTTTGAAAGAACTGAAATAAAATTCAAAATTAAAATGTTTGCAATTGATAAACTACTAGCGAAGAAATTGATAAACTACTAGCAAAGCAATAAACAATCAGAAAGCTAAGAGAGATTATGGATGCATCTCAGTTTTAAAGTATGCCTTTCTAAATATTAAAAGGAACAAATTCTAATTTTGCAACATACAAAGGGAAAAGTTTCTAAAAGTAAACACTGCATGGCTTCATTAAACAACATGGAAAAGTCCACATATAAAGCAAAACTGAGAAAAGTAGTATATTTTCAGTTTTATAAACAGGTTTGTTGTTTTACAAAGACATCTATAAATGTTAGAACTTAGTAGCTACAAACCTTTCAGGTATTTATTTGTTTTCTAACCCCTTTTATTGAAGTTTAACAAGCTTGTAGCACAGAATGTAAACATAAAGCTCAATGAAAAACCACAAAGCAAATGCTAGCATGATTACCTCACAAGTGAAGAGCACTACCATGCCAGAAGCACCCCTACCTTTCCCCCTTCCAATCACTAGCCTTTCCATCCTCTGAATAGGTAACCAACTAATTTACTTCCAAAGCTATAGTTTAGTTTTGCCTATTTTTGAACTTCATATGAATGGAATCGAAGGGTGCATTCTTTCACAAGACTTTTTCTTTCATCAATTTTATGTTTGTGAGATTTATTTATGTTATTAGTTACAGGTATAGTTCATTCATTGTCACATATTGTGTTGTGTTCCACTTATAACTATTACAAAGTTTATTATATTCACCGAGCCCTCAGTTAAGAATCATCTGGGTTATTTACAGTTGGGACTATTACAAATAGTGCTGCTATGGGCGTTCCTTCCTGTGCTTCCCATTGCTCCACATCCTCCAGCACCCCAGAAAGCTCCCTCAGGATCCTCCTACCTACCCTGCCAAAGGAACCACTCTTTCAACCCTTATCACCACAAGTACATATTTATGTATTTATGGGTAATTAAGGACTCTGTCTATCCATCCACTTATCCATGTAAAAGAAAAGAAATCATACAGTATACTATTTTGTAATTGGATTTTTTCCTCAACATTTTATCTATATGACTAAGTCACATTATTGCACACCACAGTAGTTCTTTTTCATTGTTATGTCACCATCTGTTGTACAAATATACCACATTTTATCCTTTATTCTGTTAATGCAAATCTGAATTGTTTCCAGTTATGGGATATTATGAATAAAGTTTTTATGAACATTTCTGAACTTGTTTTTGGTAGATATAAGTACTCATTCTCTTGAGTATATACCTAGTAGTGGGTCACAGAGTACATACATGTTTTAGCTTTAGTAGATACTGCCAGTTTTCTACCAGTTAAATGCCCATCAGCAATATATGAGAGTTCTAGCTGATCTACATCCTTGCCAATACTTGCTATGGTCAGTCTTTAAATTTTAGCTATTCCGGTCATGCACAGTATTATCTTCTTATAGTTTTAATTTGCATTTTCCTTATAGCTAAAGATAGTAAGTTCTTTTTCTTATGCATATTGGCCATCTAGATATCCTTTCTCTGTGAAGTGCCCATCCCAGTCTTTTGCCCATTAAAAAATTCTTTTTTGAGTAATCTGTTTCTTATTGATTTGTAACGTTCTTTATATATTCAGGATACAAATCATTTATCAGATATATGTACTGCAGATTGACCTGCTCCCATCCTATGGTGGCTTTATCTCTCTTAAGAGTGCCCTTTGGGGCCGAGCCCGTGGCGCACTCGGTAGAGTGCTGCGCTGGGAGCGCGGCGACGCTCCCGCCGCGGGTTCGGATCCTACATAGGAATGACCGGTGCACTCACTGGCTGAGTGCCGGTCACAAAAAAGACAAAAAAAAAAAAAAAAAAAGAGTGCCCTTTGATAAAAAGAAGTTCTTAATTTTAATAAAATTTAAAGAATTCACCATTTCTTTTATGGTTAGGCTTTTTGTGTCCTGTCTTACAAATCTTTACTTATCCCAAGATTCTAAGATTTTCTCCTAGTTTTCTTCTTTTTCTTGGTTTTGTTTCATGTTTTTTTTTTTCTTCTTTCTCCTAGTTTTCTTCTAGAAGGCTTTTTTTCTTCAAACCTTTCATATTTAAGTCTACAGTTCATTTTTATCTATGTTGTGAGGTTGAGTTGATGATAACCAACTGACTCAGTATCCTTTACTAAAAAAGACCACCCTTTCCTTATTGAAAAGAAGTAGTACCTTTGTGGTAAACCAGGTGTCCATATACTTGTGGACCTATTTCTGGACTCTATTCTGTTCCATTTGTCTGTTTGTCTCTCCTTATGCCAATACCACACTGTCTGAATTACTACAGTTTATAATGAGTGTTGATATCTAGTAGTGTAAGTCCTCTAGCTTTATTGTTCTTCTTCAAGATTGACTTGGTTATTCTAGTTCTTCATATTTTTTTTCCACTTTATTATTTTTTCCTAATTGACACATAATTGTATTAGTCCTTCATATTACCATATGAATTTTAGAATCTACTTTCTAATTTCCAAAAAGAAACCTGCTGAGATTTTGATTAGGATCACATTCAATCTATGGATCAATTTGATTTGGGAATATCTGATATCTTAATAATATTGCATCTTCCAAATCATGAACATGATATACTTTTGCCTTTATCTAGGCATTCTTTAATTTTTCTTAGCAATATTTGTATTTTTCAATGTAGATGTCTTACAAATCTTTCCCTAGATTTCTTCCTAGGTATTTTTTTCCTTATGCTATTGTAAATGGTATTTAAATATTCTATTTTCTAAATGTTTGTTGGGTAAAGAAAGATAACTGATATTTATTACATTACCTTGTATGCAACAAATTTTTAAAATTCATATATTAATTTTAATAGTTTATCAATAGATTTATTTATATTTTATATATACACAATCATATCATCTGTGAATGACAATTTTACTTCCTCTTTTCCAATCTTTATATCCCTTATTTTTTTGTCTTGTCTCATTACATTAGCTATGACCTGTAATAAAATGTTGAACAAAATTGTGATAATGGACATACTTGCCTTGTTCCTAAACTTGGGTGGGTGGAGGAAAGCATTCAATATTTAATCAATAAGAACCATGTTCCCTTTTTTGTAAATACCATTTATGAGACTGAAAATTCCCTTCTACTTCAAGTTTGATAAAGTTTATATCATGAAAGAATGTTGAATTTTGTCAAATTATTTTTCCATGTCTATGAAGAAGATCACAATAGTTTTCATTCTTTGTTCTGGCATTTTCAGTTTTCTCCATTGTACATTTGTCATCTGTTTTACTGAGTCCTCCTCATATCTTGATGATGATGTCTGCTGTTAAATATATCCATTGAGTTTGTGATTCAGTTATTGTGTTTTTTAGTTCTAAACTTGGCTTTTTTTATGCTCTTCAGTTTATAATTCTAAATGTAAATGGATTAAATTTACCAATTAAAAGATACAGAGTACTTTGTTATCTGTACCAGCCAGCCGCCCACCCCCTCAAAATAAATAAATAAATAAATAAACAGAGTGGCTGAATGGATTACAAAACAAGAAGCACAATATGCTGCCAATAAGAAACTTACTTCACCCATAAATATACACACAGACTGAAAGTGAAGGGATGGGAAAAGATATTTCACACAAATGGAAACCAAAAAGAGGAGGAGAAGCTACACTTATATCAGATAAAACAGATTTCAAATCAAGGAAAGTACAAAAAGATAAAAAAAAGGTCACTATATAATGATAAAGGGAACTACTCAACAAGAGGATATGACAGTTCTAAATATATCTGCACTCAACACTGGAGCACCCGTATATATAAAGCAAATATTATTAGACACAATGACAGAGAGAGAGAGACTCCAATACAATAATAGCCTGGGACTTTAACACCCCACTGTCAGCAATTCACAGATCATCCAGACAGAAAATTAACAAAAAACATTAGAGTTAATCTCCACTCTACACCAACTGGACCTAAAAGACGTTTATAAAACATTTCATCTAACAGCTCCAGAATACACATTCTTCTCAGCAGCACATGGAACATTCTCTAGAAGAGACCATATGTAAGGTCACAAAACAAGTCTCAACAAAGTCAAAAAAATTAAAATCATATGAGTTATCTTTTTAGACCACAATGTAATAAAACTAGAAATCAATAACAGAAGGGACATTGGAAACTGTATAAAAACATGGAAATTAAACAACATGCACCTAAAGAATGAATGGGTCAAAAAAGAAATTAAAAAGGAAATTTTTAAATTCCTAAAGACAAATGAAAACACAACATGCCAGAACCTATGGGATACAGCAAAGCAGTTTTAAGAGGAAGGTTTATAGCAATAAATGTCTACATCGAAAAAGTAGAAAGACTTCAAATAAACAACCTAATGTTACACCTCAAGGAACTAGAATAACAAGAACAAACCAAACCCCAAATCAGTAGGAGAGAAATAACAAAGATCAGAACAGAAATAAATGAATTAGAAGTTAAAAAAAAAAAATACAAAAGATCAATGAAACAGTTGATTTTTTGAAAAGATAAAATCAATAAACCATTAGCTAGACAAAAAAAAGGGAAGATTCAAATAAATAACATACAAAATGAAAAAGGAGATATTACAACTCATACCACAGAAACACAAAGGATCATGAGACTATTACAAACAACTATACACTAACAAACTATAAAACCTAGAAGAAATGGGTAAATGCCTTGATACATACAACTTGCCAAGGTTGAATCATGAAATATTAGAAAACCTAAACAGACCAATAACAAGTAATGATATTGAAGCTATAGTAAAAAGTCTCCCAATGAAGAAAACCCCAGAAGCAGATGGCTTCACTGCCAAATTCTACTAAACTTTAAAGAACTAATACTAATTCTTCTCAAACTCTTCCAAAAAATTGAAGAGGACAGATTACTTCCAAGCTCATTCTACAAGTACAGCATTACCCTCAAACCAAAATTGGAAATAGACACAACAAAAAAAGAAAATTACAGACCAATATCCCTGACAAACATAGATGCAAATATCCTCAACAATTAGCAAACAAAATCTAATGACACATTAAAAAGATCACTCACCATTATTAAATGGAGTTCATCCCAGGGATGCAAGATGGTCCAAAATAAGCAAATCAATAAATGTGATACACCACATCAACAGAATGATGGAAAAAAAACCCATATGACCATTTCAAAAGATGCAGAAAAGGCATTTGATAAAATCCAACACCACTTCATGATAAAAACAATCAACAAATTAGGCTATAAAAGGAATGTACCTCAATACAATAAAGGCCATATACAACAAACCCACAGCTAATATCACACTGAATCGACAAAAGCTGAAGGCTTTTTTTATAAAATCTGAAACAAGACAAAGATGCCCACTTTCCCTGCTCTTATTCAACATAGCACTGGAAGTTCTAGCCAGAGCAATAAAGCAAGAAAAAGCAATAATGAGCATCCAAATTGGAAAGGAGAAAGTCAAACTATCCTTATTTGCAGATGACATTATCATATACACAGAAAACCTTAAAGACTCCACCAAAAATTCACTAGAATAAATGAATTAAATAAAGTGAAAGATATGAAATCAACACACATCAATCTCTGTACTGGTCAGCAGCCAAAAAAAAAAAAAAAAAAAGTCAACATACAAAAATCAGTAGTGTTCCTATATGCCAAGAATGAAATATCTGAAGGAGAAATCAAGAAAGTAATCCCATTCACAATAACTACCAAAAAAATGAAATACTTAGGAATAAATTTAACCAAGGAGGTAAAAGATCCCTACAATGAAAACTATAAAACATTGGTAAAAGAAACTGAAGACACAAATAAATGAAAAGATATTCCATGTTCACGGGTTGGAAGAATTAATATTATCAAAATGTCCATATTACCCAGAGCAATCTACACATTCAATGTAATCCCCATAAAAATACCAATGACATTCTTCACAAAAATAGAAAAAACAATCTTAAAATGTGTATGGAACCACAAAAGATCCCATTATAGCCAGAGCAATCTTGAACCAAAGTTGGAGGCATCACACTGCCTGACTTCAAAATATGCTATGAAGCTGTAATAACCAAAACAGCATGTTACTGACATAAAAACAGACAAAAAGACCAGTAGAACAGAATAGAGAGCCCAGAAATAAATCCACACATTTACAATCAATGGATTTTCAACGAAGATGCCAAAAATATACACTGGGGAAAGGACAGCCTCTTCAATAAATGGTGCTGGAAAAACTGGATATCTACATGCAGAAGATTGAAACTATACCCCTATCTCTCACCATACACAAAAACCAACTCAAAATGGATTAAAGACCTAAATTCAAGACCCAAAACTATGAAACTACTAGAAGAAAACATAAGGGAAACACTACATGAAATGGGAGAGAACAGCACTTTTTTGAGTGAGACTACAAAGACACGGGCAACTAACACAAAATTGGAAAAACAGGACTACATCAAATTAAAAAGCTTCTGCACAGCAAAGGAGACAAAATACAAAGTGAAGAGACAACCTACAGAATGGCAGAAAGTGTTTGCAAACTACATGTCAGACAGGGGGCTAATATCCATAATATATAAGGAACTCAACTGAACAGCAAAAAAACAAATAACCCAATTAACAAATGGGCAAAGAACCCTGAACAGACATTTCTCAAAAGAAGACATACAAGCACATGAAAAAATGTTCAACATCACTAATCATCAGGGAAATATAAAGTAAAACCACAATGAGGTATCACCTCACTTTAGTTATAATGGCTATTATCAAAATGATGAAAAACAAATGCCAGCGAGGATGTGGAGAAAAAGGAAGTCTCATACATCGTTGGTGGGAATGTATATTGGTACGGCCATTATCGAAAATGGTATGTAGGTTCCTCAAAGAACTAAAAATAGAATTACCTGATGACACAACAATCCCACTTCTGGGTATATACCCAAAGGAAGGAAACAAAATCAATACATCAAAGAGACTCCTGCACTCCCACATTCACTGCAGCACTATTCACAATAGCCAAGAGATGGAATCAACCTTAAATGCCCAGCAACAGATAAATGGATAAAAAACTGTGATATATATTCACAACAGAATACTACTCAGCTATTTAAAAAAATGAAATCCTGTCATTTGCAGTAACATGGATAGAAGTGGAGACCACCATGCTAATTGAAGTAAGCCAGACACGGAAAGACAAATACCACATACGAACTCACTCATATGTGGAATCTTAAAAAAAAAAAAAAAAAATCGTTCTCACAGAAATAGAGTGAAATACCAGAAGTGGGGAAGAGAAGTGGGCCAAGTGGGAAGGGAAGCAGTGGATTAACAAATACAAAGTCACAGGTAGACAGGAAGAAGAAATGCTGGTGTTCTAGACTGACTTGAGCTAAAAACATTATGCTGTATATTTCTAAATAGCTAGAAAAGAGGATCTTGGCCATAATCACTACAAAGAAAAGATGATAGATATGGTATCTACCCTAAGTGAATCACTGTATAGTATCTGCATGTATTAAAAACAATACACTGTACCCCACAAATATGTACAATTAAAAATATTTTTAAATACTGTTTTAAAAAAAATTCTTTGATTCTAGCTACTACCCCATTTCTCTGCTCTCCTTCAAAACAAAACTCCTTAGATAGACAACCTCTATAATTGTTCTCATCCAAATGATTCCCTTGATTCCACTTCAATTAGGCTTGCATACCTACCACTCCACAGAAACAACTTGCCAAGGTCACCAACCATCAGCACATGGCCAAATCTATTCTTGGTCTTTATATCACTGTCTTAACATCTTACCTATCAATATCATTTGACACAGCTTATCTTACTTGAAGCATTTTTTTTTTTCACTTGGCACCAGTACTTTCTTGGTTCTCCTCCATAGCAGCCTCTCCTCCTCAGTCTCCTCCTCATTTTCTCAACTTTTAAACTTTAGAAATACTTAAAGCTAAATCCTCAGACTTGTTTTCTTCTCAATCTTCCTTCACTTCCTAGGTGTCTTCATCTAACCCCATTGTTTTAAATAACATTCATACGCTGATGACTCCCAACTCTTTACCTCTAGCACAGTACTCTCCAGATTCATGTATCCAACTATTTAACATCTCCACATTGAAGTCTAATGGGCATCTCAAAAAGTTAATGCATCCAAAAAGGCATCTTTATTTTACCCCCCAAACATGTTCCTTCCATAGTCTTTCCCGTGTCAGTAAACAGCAACTCTATTTTACCAGTTGCTCAAGAACAAAATCTTAGTCATCTTTGATTCATTTTTTTCATACTCTACAACCACTGTAAGCTCTATGTTTGAAGTACAGAATCTGATTACCATTGCACCACTAATTCTTTATTCCAAGTCACATGATGTTTAACCTGAACTACTAAAAAGGGGTCTGTCTCCTAAGTCTTCTTCTGCCCTTCTACACAACAGCCACAGAAATTCCTCTAAAATATAATTCAGATTATATCACTTCTCATTTCAAAAGTCTCTAATGTGCTCCTATCACGTTCAGAATAAAAGCCAAAGTCCCTGCATCATCCGGCCTCCCACCACCTCTCTATTCTAGCCACTGGGCCTCCTTGCATTCCTTCAATATACAAAGCAGACTCCTGCCTCTCTCTTGTACTTGCTATTCCCTCTGTCTGGAACACTCTTCTCCTCCATATAACAGCAGGGCACCTTCCTCCTTTCCCTCAGGTGCCAGCTCAAATGGTTCCTTAGTGGAGAAGGCTTGACTAACCACCCACGTAAAACAGCACTCCTACTCCCATTAATTTTCCTTTTATCACACACCTCCACCTGACACTCATTTGTTTGTTTATGTCTCCCACCCACTACAATGTAAGCTTCTCAGTGCAGGGTCTTTGTTTACTTCTGTACACAAGTGAAAGTACCTGATACATAGTAGGTGCTCAATAAATGTATTGAGTAAATTTGCTAAATGAATACAGAAAAATCTTGTAGTGAAGAGAGTTTAAGAAAGGACTCTAGCAATAGGAAAGAAAAGAAATAGGGTGGGGAGAAAACTGAGACATCATAAAGGAAGAATTCATGGGCCTTAGTGACTATCCTGGTTTGAACAGTATTCTCCCAAAAATTCATGTCCACCCAGAACCTCAAAACTTGACTATGATATAATAAGAAATATATCTGGTCTTTGTCCCCAGTTCCTGCACCCAGCTCCTAAAATCCCTGAAGTTTCCTAAGTGATAGAGAGTCTTTTGTAATTCATAATAAGTCCCTTTCAATGACAACTGAGTTTATGCTAACGAGGTGACTTAGAGTGGGGAGTCCTTAGATAGTCTCAGGAGGGGGTAGCTTACCAGAAAAACCAACTGATTAGATGGTGGGTGAGGGGTGGCTCCACCAAGACTACCAGGGAGGGGAGAGGGACTGGAGATTGAACTCTAAAAAGAGAGCTTCCAGGTTGTTGAACATGCTGCCCTGCTGAGAGGGTGGCTCACCCAGAGAGGGCATGGAAGCTCCACACCACAACCCACCAACCCCCATACCCTGGCCTGTACATCTCTTCCATTTGGCTGTTTCTGAGTTGTATCTTTATAATAAACTGATAAGTAAAGTGTTTTCCTGAATTCTGTGAGCCATTCTAGCAAATCATCCAACATGAGGAGGAAGTCATGGGAAATCCTAATTTTTATTTGTTTATCTATTTATTTTATTTATTTATTTTTACAGCTAGCCAATAGGGGATCCGAACCCTTGACCTTGGTTAACACTGCGCTCTAACCAACTGATCTAACCAGCCAGCCCCGAAACCCTTAATTTATAGTCAGTTGGTCAGAAATACAGGTGGCTTAGACTTGTGATTGAAGTCTGAAGTCTGAAGTGGTGGCATTCTTGTGGGACTGAGCTTTCTAACTTGTGGGATCAACTTTAACTGCAGATAGATAGTTTCAGAATTAAATTATTTGACACCCAGTTGGTATCCAGAGAATTGAGAATTGGTTGTTGGTGCTAGAAAACACCCAGAGTGACCTTATTTGGAAATAGGGTCTGTACAGATGTAATCAAGTTAAGATGAGGACATACCAAATTAGAGTGGGCCCTAAATCCAATATGATTGGTGTCCTTATATAAGAAGAGGGAAATTTGGACACAGAGATACAGATACACAGGGAGGAACACCATGTAAATATGGAGGCAGAGACTGAAATGATTTGTCTATAAGCCAAGGAACACCAAGGATTGGTGGCAACCACAAGAAGCTAGGACAGAGGCACAGAAAAAGATCCTCCCCCCAGAGCCTTTGGAGAAAGCATGGCCCTGCCAGCATCTTAATTTTGGATTTCTAGTCTCCATGATTGTGAAAAAATAAACTTCTGTTGTTTTAAGCCACATAGTTTACAACAATTTGTTACAGCAGTCCTACTAATACAGATGACTGACTAGATTTGGAGAAAAGGTGGCCCTTAGGATTAATCAAAGGTTTGAAACCTAAATGATTGGAAGAATGACTTCTACTGAAAGAAATGGAAAGTCCAGGGGGGAAACTGGTTGAAAGGAACAATTTTAATTTTTACTTTAGCAGTCCAATACAATCACAGGATAGTCAAATGAATGCCTTAGTGTTACAAACATTATGATACAAAGGAATAATAGAACAATTAAAAAATACGGACATAATAATCAAAACTGATTCCTCTTTCCCCAAAAGCACGGGCAACCAAAGGAAAAATAAACAAATGGGATTATATCAAACTAAAAAGCTTCTGCACAGCAAAAGAAACAATTAAAAGAGTTAAAAGACAACCAACAGAGTGGGAGAAAATATTTGCAAAATATACGTCTGACAAAGGATTAATATCCAGAATATATAAGGAACTCAAACAACTTTACAAGAAGAAAACAAGCAACCCAATTAAAAAATGGGCAGAAGAGCTAAGTAGGCATTTCTCTAAGGAAGATATACAAATGGCCAACAGACATATGAAAAAATGCTCAACATCACTCAGCATCCGGGAAATGCAAATCAAAACCACATTGAGATACCATCTAACCCCAGTTAGGATGGCTAAAATCCAAAAGACTATGAACGATAAATGCTGGCGAGGTTGCGGAGAAAAAGGAACTCTCATACATTGTTGGTGGGACTGCAAAATGGTGCAGCCTCTATGGAAAATGGTATGGAGGTTCCTTAAACAATTGCAAATAGATCTACCATACGACCCAGCTATCCCACTGTTGGGAATATATCCAGAGGAATGGAAATCATCAAGTCGAAGGTATACCTGTTCCCCAATGTTTATCGCAGCACTCTTTACAATAGCCAAGAGTTGGAACCAGCCCAAATGCCCATCATCAGATGAGTGGATACGGAAAATGTGGTACATCTACACAATGGAATACTACTCAGCTATAAAAACGAATGAAATACTGCCATTTGCAACAACATGGATGGACCTTGAGAGAATTATATTAAGTGAAACAAGTCAGGCACAGAAAGAGAAATACCACATGTTCTCACTTATTGGTGGGAGCTAAAAATTAGTATATAAATTCACACACACACACACACACACACAAAACCGGGGGGGGGGGAAGAAGATATAACAACCACAATTATTTGAAGTTGATACGACAAGCAAACAGAAAGGACATTGTTGGGGGGGAGGGGGGGGAGGGAGAAGGGAGGGAGGTTTTGGTGATGGGGAGCAACAATCAGCCACAATGTATATCGACAAAATAAAAATTTAAAAAAAAAAAAAAAAAAAAAAACTGATTCCTCTTTTATCATCTTCTAGTTAAATTTAGTTAACTTTTTTCAATAATCATGTTCGATACCATTTATCTGTGATAACTTTCTTCTCCTTTGGCTTCCATAACACCACAATATAGATTCCACCTCTATGACTGTACTCCACTGCACCTAGCTCCTCTTTCCAAATCAACTTAGTTCTTATTCTTCGTATTCTTCAATCATCTCCAAAATCTCAAGTTTCTAATTATAGCCCTCTAATTTGAATTACTCATCTTCATGCCTTACACCCATTATTTCTAGTTATCTATATAATACTTTCACTTAAGAGTCTAGGAGATGTCTACATGGATGCACTATCATCACTTCATATCTGATATGTGTTTAGTCAAATCTGTCTTCTCTTTCTACTCCTCAACTGATACATGTTCTTCATTCCATTATAATAACTCCATTTATATCCTCTCACAGCTAAAATTCTTCATGTTTTCTCTTTCTTATTAACCACTATATGTGTAATTTTTTTTTTTTTCACTTCAGAATACCTCTGTAAGTCACCCTTCCCCTTTCTTTCCTATATTCCAAGCCCCAATTCTAGACTTCTTATCTCACTTTAAGTTTACCATAACAGCTTTCTAACTGTCTCCCCTGTCTTCAGGCTTTTTTCTGTCTGGCACAGTGGTTCTCAAACTTTAGTGTCTGTATAAATCACCTGAGTGTGAATAATAGTATTATTTAGGAATTTCTTGCATGTTATCTTATTTCTCCAACTAGATTATATGATCATCAAAGGTAAAGAGTAATCACAGCTTCTATTTTCCTTCCAGTGTACAGCATAATGCTAGGCCACACAAAACATTTCATAAGATATTTTGCAACTTCAGTACTATGGTTCATCTCTTTTTTTAAAACATTCACAACAGAATCTGACCAAGAATTATGTCAGAAAGATATACCTTAGAATGAAAATAACAAGTTGTCATTGCAAGTGCCTCAAAAGTAAAAATAACTCATTGTACTCACTCCAAGAAACATCTCTTCACACACATACTTTAACAATGGGAGTGGAGAGGACACACAGAGAAGTCATCAGACACATAAAGTCATCCTAACTCAAGATCCCTGGTCAAGCTTTTCCAAACAAATCCACACAGGAAAATATCATTTACACCAAAGACTACCTAAAAACACTTACCAGAAATGACACATGCTTCAAGCTTAGGAGTTTGAAGCTCTAAATAATCACACTCAGATGGCAATGAGCCATCTTATCCAGCCTGACAGGGGGGATAAAGTTGCTACTTTCTGGTTATAAGAACTTTTCACAAAAAAGTAACTACAAGATTATGATTTCTGCCCTAAGGTACATATTTTGTGACTTGTTTTAAGTCTTAACTGCATAAGAAAGTTATAATTTTTGTCATTTAAATAAAGAAACTAAAAAGTTTGTTGCACTCATGAATTATATTTATGTAATCTTATAGCAAAACTTTTCATACAGAAGTATTATCTTCAACTTGAATGGGAAAGGAGTATGAGTTAAATTAATTTACAGTGATTATTCTGACATAGGAAATAAGACTCATATGGACCATGGGTATAACAAAGAGAAAAGCGTTAAAGTATTTGGAATCAAAGAAAGTGAGAAGTTAAAGAGTAATGCAGTGGAAAGGGCACTGGACTGAGAATGGAAAAATATAGATTTTAATCATGGCTTTGATTTTAATTAGTCAAGTGATCTTGGGTAACTACCACTTCAGTTTCCTAATTTGTAAAAGCTATCTGAATGCTAAGATCCCTTCCAGTCCTAAAATTATATATACTTATATATATTTTTTATAGTATTTCTATGTCACATATAATGTTTTTCCACTTCAATTGACATAAAGCTATAAGTTCTTAGGGCAATGTCCCCCATGGTGGGAGAGCTCTAGGTCATAATTATTCACTGAAATGAGCTTAACAATTTCCTATGACTTAAATCATAATCCACAGATCACATTTTTTTTTAAGTGAAATGAATATTTACTATGTTGGCACCCATTATTTGGCAGGTATTTCAGCAGGAAAAAAATTCATTCTAGGTCACTATACTGATGAAACTTTGTAGGTTTCTTAACCTTCTCCCCTCTTTCTGGTATACCCATGATTAGTTGATAATCTCTCTCACCACTGGATGTCACTTTTACTCCAAAAGAAGTCAACCCAAAATAACCTCAATAATTAGAATCTGATCACTAAGATACTCCTAAAACCTCAACATAAAAGTTTCTCTGTGAAAGATAAAATCAGCTTTTATAATTTCTAGTGATTTCTTGCTGAAATTTAGCTTCAGATGCTTTTAGGCTCCAAACACAGTACAAGGAAGCATAAGTAGGATTCCTGAGATCATCACAAGTCATAAAAAATTCACTGAAATTCCATCAGTACTCACACATTTTTCAATATTTATATGGACAGAAAGGAAGAAAAGTGACACATACAGGAAAAAAAACAAACAAGTGTTTATATTTAGACATAAAACACTAGGATTCCCACATAAGAAAAGCTGTTTTTCTAATCTCAGTATTATACTACTTTTAGCATTATGGGAAGAGAAAAATAATATTCAGAAACCAAGAAAGTGGAGTTATGTCATGACTTTTAGACCACGCGTATTAGCATTCCAACTATCAGTCACATTTGTCAGTTACATCCAATAACCCAAAAAGGTGGTTAGAAACTGTGTCCTTGGTTTCCAAATTCAGAATACATGAATGATCTAGAGTTATGTTCTCTTATGAAAATGTGAAGAGTTAATCTTTCCAATAAACACAGAGATATTAAGATATCCAGAAGCATCTTCCTGTCATCTCAAATCTTCTCTCCACACTCCACAACGCATGCTATTACTAAGGGAATTTATCAAATGGAGACATATCAAATCATTTGTGGGACTTTATAGACACACACACACACACATACAAGCATGTCCTCCCCACACTCCAATCCTGTTGAAAAAAACGGCTGAATCACTGACACAGTGAGTCACAGCTACTGATGGGACCTGCTATATTCCTTGGGTTTGCTGAATTAAAAAAAAAGTTGTAAACCACTGACTTAGATGAATCATCTGGCTACATTACTTCCATGATGTCCTGGACTGTTTCCAACAAAACAAAGTTTTCAGGTTCTGGAGAAAAGTATGCCTGCAAAGGTAAAACTTAAAAAGGATAAAAAGGCTGTTTCAGAAGCCAGGGGGAGTCCCAGTTCCTCCTGCTGGGGCAGAGATATCTGCTCCTATATTTCTTAGTTGGAAACAAAAAAAGCCTTTTAACAACAAAAGCCATATAACAGATATTAGTTAGGAATAGTTGAAACAGACATAATCACACTATAATTTAAGTGCAGAATGAGTTAAATAAGACTTGGATGGGCTAGCCTGGAAACTTTATCATTCTGAAAAACACCATCTCTATGGGAAAATGCATGTCGGCTCTCAATGCATGTCTGACTTGCACACAAAATTTAGAAATAAACTTGTTGGACAGTTTGGATTTTCCCAATTTATCTCTGCAAGGTTGACAGCAAAATGTCAAGTTTAAATATCAAATTAAATATATCACTAAAATCTCAGCTTCAATTATATATTTCATTCTTCTAAAATAGTTCATTATGATTTACTCTGTAGAAATCATTTCAATAAGAACCACTTGCCTTTTTCTGGGCAATTGCAGCTCGCTGTAGTTTCTCTTTAGCTTGATTATACTTTTCTTCTTTGTCTGTGATACGCTCATGAAGCTTATGCTTTTCTTCCAACCACTGTATCTGTCTCTCTTCTAGTGTCCTGTCAGAAGAATATATGTAAAATGTGGAAGTTAATATAAACTCTTAGGATTAAATAGATATTATTATAAGTATAGGCAAACTCACTTATTGCCTGACTACATCCTTTATTATGCAACTGCAGGCACTCTTGTATGGCCACATATTTGCTAATATTACCTCTACTGAGCACTTCTTATGAATCAGGCGCTATGCTTACAACGGTATATGTAACATTTTGTTTATTCTTCAGAAAAACCCTCTGAGTTAGGTACTTCTGTCACATCCTTTTTATAGATGAGGAAACTGAGGCTTTGAGTAGTTAACTAACTTGCTTAAGGACTCATATCTAGTTAATAGCAGGGCAAACACTTGATAAACAGATCTGAACTATGATAACCATCAAGCTATAAAAACTGGGCGTAATAAAGCTGGTTAAAAATCAAGCCTGGTATCAAGTCTTGATGCAGTATGTTTTCTAGCTACAGTAAAATTCATATAAATGATAATTTAAAATAACATCATGAAAACTTATATTTTTAAAGCTATTCTGCATACTTTATGTGATTTTTAGTATCCTTACTATAGGCAGTACAAATGAGAATAAACCTTGAGAAGTTAGATTACTTGCCTGCCTAACACTATACAGATTTTAAATATTTTAGATAGGACTAAAATCATATTCTATTGACCCCTAGTCCAACAATTTTCTTCTATACAATCCTATGAATAATATTCAGAAACCAACAATGAATTATTTAAATTTGCTGGCTACACTGTCATTAGAATTCTTAAGTTCATTTCAATCAAAATGCTTGAGGATTCCGAGATGCAAATTTCTTTTTTTTTTTTTTTTTTTTTTGTAAAATTAAAGAATAATACTTGGTAGAATGTGGTACTGATAACACCAATGATGCCAGCCAGCCACCCAAAAAAAAGAGTAAAAAAAGAGAAAAGAAGTTGGATCTTCTGGAATGTCACAACACATTATGGACATATATATCCTGCTTACTTTCTTTCCTTGAAATTCAACCCCATAGATGAAACAATGGACAAGCCTTAAAATATGAAATAATGAAAAACTGAAGGAAAAAAGTTTTATGTAGTAAGATGGCCTTCAAAAGAACAAATTTGAAAAGAATAATGTTTTGTAGATAAAAATAAAAATTTATAATACCAACACATTATAAAGACAAAGCAAATACAAAGTAGTGTTCTACCACATCTGAATAAATTTTTCCAGAGAATGGAACAACACCAAAATAACTTTTCCTCTACCAGTTCACTGTCTACTACTATCTACTACTAACAAATTTCAAGACCAAAAAATATATAACCAAATAAATTAGCTTTTCAAAGGGAAAATTCAAGAGACTAATTCTAATTCTAGGAAGTAACTTTTGCACACCAAAAAAACAAACAAATAAAAGCCACAAAAACCCAAACCATTCTGTTTTCTGGCATTCAGAATAGTTTAGATTTCTGAAGTAAGAAATGTTTGGTTTACCCAATAAATAAAAGTTTTTCCTTGAGAGTTTTCAAAATACTGTACTCAGGCAGAATTTTAAAAGGGCTTCTTTCCTAAATGTCTATTTTTTTTTATTGTGACATAATTGATTGTACACATTTGTGGAGTGCGGTATTAAATATCAGTATCTGTGTACAATATATGATGTTCAAATCAGGACAATTAGTATATTCAACATTACATAATGTAATCATTTTTGTGTAATCATTTTACCAATTTCTCTCTAAACCCCCCTCCCACTCACCCTTTCCCCACCTCTGGTAACCTCAGTTCTGTTCTCTCCTTTTGAAAGTTTAATGTATTATTGTGATTGTTGTATCTTTCTTTTTAAAAAAAATTTATTTATTTTTTTAGCTTCCACTTATAAGTGGAGACATGCAGTATTCCTTTTTCTGTGCCTGGCTTAATTTCACTTAACATAATTTTCTCAAAGTTCATCATGTTGCTGCAAATAGCAGAATTTCATTCTTTTTTCTTTGGCAGAGTAGTGTTCCATTGAGTAATGTGCCACATTTTCCTTATCAGTTGTCTTTTAGTGGACACCTAAATGTCTTATTTTTATGTTTTTTGTTTTGTTTTGTTTTGTTTTTTTACAATGCAAGAGTCCATAAAACTCATTCTATAGCAATAGAAAGTACATTACCTAACACCACTGTACTTTATCAAAGAGTACTTATAACTAGTTATAACTAGTTCCTTAAACATATTCAACATTGGAATCATCACTAAAATAACTATTTATTACATAGCAGAAAGGAAAAATAATTGGTACATAAAAAAGAGCAAACTCTACTTTTCAAGTTCTAGTGGTGCTTTTTCAGCGTGGCTTCTTAAATCTCGGCATTCTTGTTTTAACCTCTCCACCATTTCCTTCAGCATTTGGTTTGAATTCAGCAACTCATTCTCTGACTGTGCAAGTGAGGTCACTTGGATCTGCAAACTACTGATTTGCTTAAAAGAGAGGAAAGAAGAGAGACATAAGACCACTAAACAAATGCAGTAAGGTATGACAGAAGCAGAGTATACTAAGCATCGGCCTCACAAACGGCCCCCACCCCTCAAGCTAGTGTGCCTTTGAGGATGCCCCTTAAATGAAATAACAAATAACAGCAACTAAGATAATTTTTTTATTATAACCAGAGACTATCAAGGACCATATTCCTCAGTTATTGAGTCCCCTCTCTTCTTCCCAAAATAGGCAGGCCTGAAGAGGTATTGGGAGTGGGGAGAAGGGTTATCAGGAAGAGAGCAAGATGAGAAAAGAGAATCCTAGGAGTAGAGTGAGTCTCCTGTCACTCTAGCTTTCTCCTAACCTCCAAGGAAAGAACAGATTTTAAAAGCAGGTCAACTGGGAAAGCAGCTAAAGAAACCTATTTTCCCCCTCCCACATACTCTGAGATCTGCAACATTCCAGGAGTTCTGCTCTCTGAGCAGTCAAGAATTGTTCATTGTAAATACAGGAAGGATCACTCACATTGTTTTTAAAAGGTTTCCAAGCATTCTATATGTCCAGTGTTGAACAGAAAAAAGACGCTCCAGAAATCTACCAAATGCTAGATATTCCTTGGCCTGTAGAGCCGTTTATCAAACTACATAATGCCACTCAAGAATTTTTCTCCACCCCAAATTACCTTTATCTGGGAGTACTTTTTATCATGAAAAGTAGGTAACTATCTAGTTACAAATTAACAGGCTAGAAAGATTCACACTGTTTGTAAATTTGTAAATTATATCCAAATAATCTTCATTTGGGAAAGTTACATCTACTTCCCCCACAAGCCATTTTACCAATTAATAAACATTTAAAAACCTCATTTTTCTTTTACTTCTTTTTACCTCTCTTAGCCATTCTCAGAGAAACACTTCAGAGCAAAAAGAGTCAAGAGACAGGGATCAAAAGAACCCATTATGAGTTTCAAGAGTCACAAGAAATAAGATTTTTTATACAATATATTAAATAAATGGGAAATAATCCCATTACTTCCTGATGGTAGGAAAGCTACATAAGAAGGACTTTGTATGTCTACAGAGCAATTGTTAGCAGAATAAAGTAAAATGGTATGTCTCAGATTTCTATTTTAGAATAAATTTCTCCACATAGAACTACTCGCTCTTTGTTTTTAACTGGAGTGGTTGCAAATATTTAATCTCTATTATAGCTGCCTGAACAAGCAGCCTTCAAAGAGCTTAATAATTCTCCATATCTATAGGACTATAGAAAGCCCAATGACAATGATACCAGATAACTTCTCTCAGAGTATCAAACAGTATGCCCTTCCAGTTAAGACACATGCAAAGCAGTACCAGCTAGCATGCGAACACACATCCAAAAAACAGAATCCTTACTACTTCATATGAAAAAAAATTAAACAAACATTCTTCAATGTTTTGCTCAACCCTACAAAAATCTTTCCTGAACCCAAATAACTTAAAATATATATTTCCTTTCATAAATACATCCCTCAGATTATACAGACATAGAGCAAGAAATAACTCATGGAATAAACATAAAGTTACAAGTCAATCATACAAGTAACTTAAAGCCTGGATAATCTTTTTAATTAATTTTTAAAATTCAGAGTATCAACATACTATACTTTCAACTGTACTTCAACAAAATTTGTCATGGGCCATAGCTTATAAATATCTTAAGAAAAACAGCAGTTAGCAATAGAAACCTACTAAATTAAAGCATAGAGGTTTAAGCATTTCATCTTTATATATCAGCCTCATCATTACAGTGATTAGATTTTTAAAATACTCATCCGCAAAATTCCAAAAACTATTCAAAACATGGATTTAAAGTAGTAGGTCAAAAAAATAAAAGCAAAATATTTGCTAAAATCATACCTGTTTCAGGTCAGAATTTTCATTTTTTTCTTTCTCTGCATTTTCAATATTCACAATTTGTTGTTGAAGTTTTAGCCTAAAAATCACAACCCAACAAAAGACAATTTTAAGAATCCATAGTTCATTTATTTCACTGAATGAGGCAATCATTCTACTGAGTGTCCGTTTGACACTATGAAGTATGCTATGCAAAGTGGGAGATACAACCATAAAGATTTAGACTACAGGCAGCTAGATTGTGTTCACATATAACCAAATGTAACACAAATTACTCCTTTTGCAAAAGGAAAATCTACAAGCTATGGGCATAGAGAAGATGAGAAATCAAGTCTCTCAAGGGGAAACAGACAAAACTACATGGAGTTTAAAACCTGACAGGTAAGATTTTGACAAATACAGGGAATAACCTCAACAAGTGGCCAGTGGTGGAAAAGTACAGAGTGTGTAGCTAAGACATCAGAAAATAGTCCAGTTTAAGATAGGCCATCTCATATCTGTGCAGTATTTTACAATTTAAAAAATGCTTTCAGACATATCGCTATTTCACTTTCGCTCTACAACACTATAGATTTAAAAGAAAACTGTTTTAGGACTTCATACGTACTGTATTCCATATAAGATATCTTATGAGCTTTTCATCCCTGAGATGAATGAACACTTACACAATTTGCATCCTCTTCAAAGGAAATGATACATCCTCTACAAGAGCCTTAAAATGCAGAACAGCTCTGGTGGCTAAATGACTAACTTCATGAGGAAGGTTTTATTCTAATTAGGTTTGGCGGAATAGGCCCCTCAACCTCCCCTTTTAAAAATTCTTCACATATGTCAAATATAATTCATTTGGCACTTATTTTAGGTTGGCATTATTAGCAAGTCTTATCTGCCCAATTAGAACATACTTATTGGGACCACAATATTCTCAACTGCCTAGGGCTGTGCTTTAAATACAGTAAGAATTCAGTAAATATTTGTTCATGGACTGAGTGAACCAACCCAAATCCTGGATTAGACATTTAAATGTGTAAGAAGATTAAACAATAAAACATGGAAGAAACCTGGGAAGACATGACCCATTGTTTCCTGAGATGTTTACATACAAATGCAAGAAACAAAGGATCTAAATGTTATTGAATTAATAAAGATTTCTTCCTACAAAATCATGAAGATAAAAATAGAGGAGAGAACACTGTGGGCACTAGCCCAGGTCGAGAGTTAGAAAACTTAGGCCCCAAGTAAATCCTAGCACAGGTAGAGAACTTGGATAAACAATTGACCCTTGAACAATATGGGCTTAAATTGCAGGGGTCCACTTACATATGGATTTTTTTCAATAAATACTATATTGTACTGTAAATGTATTTTCTTCCTTACAATTTTCTTAATAACACTTCCTTTTCTCTAGCTTACTTTATTGTAAGAATACAGTATATAACACATATAACACACAATATATGTGTTAATCAACTGTTTATGTTATTGGTAAAGCTTCTAGTTAACAGTAGGCTGTTAGTAGTTAAGGTTTTGAGGAGTCAAAAGTTATAAGCAGATTTTCAACTGCGCAGGGGGTCAGGGCCCCTAATCCCCATGTTGTTCAAGGGTCAATTGTACTTGGTAAATCAATAAGAAACAAGAACTGGTAAAGTAAGCATTCAGGCCCTGAATAAGTTAAACAGAAATGAAGAGAAACAATAGTGCCCTAAGAACAAAAGCTGAACCCAAAGAAACCAATGGTAAAGAGTATCTGAATATCACTAAAACATAAAAGGAATAAGAACACCATTATGGTAGATTATAGGACATGATATACCAAACCTTCTTCAGTTCACTTTGCTGAAGCAGTGTTGTGTTAGAATCTAAAACTTATTAATTTTATTAATAAGCACAAGGAATTTCATTAATTTTTAGGAGAAAATTAGCCCATGATTTAAATCATTACATTTAGGATTCTAAGGGATAATGGAATTTAACATAAATAAAATTAACTTTAATAGACATTATCAGGGTTTAGGAATAAGACCAATAGTCTTAAATCCTAATAACAGAAGAGTTCAAAAAAAAGTAGATATTGTTGCAAAAGAAAGTGCTGCAGATTTAGGAATAAAGTATAGTATCTATTTCAACGAGGTTTTAAATACTTAAGATGTGTCACAAGGCAAAAGAAAGTAAGCCTTATAATGGTAGTACAAAATACAGAAGTGCAATTAATTTTCATTAGGGGATCTGTAAAAGAGATGCAATTTGAACTGGACCTTAGGGTGGCTGGTTAGCTCAGTTGGTTAGATCACAGTCTTACAACACCACAGTCATGGGTTCAGATCCCTATACCAGCCTGCCGCCAAAAAAAAAAAAAAAGGTCATACTTGAACTGGACCTTGAAGGCAAAATAAGAGTCTGAGATAGAGAAGTTAAAGATATAGGTGAAGAAGAGTGTAAATGATGAAGAAAGACTTTATAGGAAACAAAGGAGATGGGATTAAGATAGCACTATTCACTTTGGAAGTAAAGGGAGAAAGAATAGTTTCACTAAAACTGAAAGGAATGAGAGAATAGAAAGAGATAAAGATATAGAAGTTCTAAGATAGCAAGAAGCTGAAAGAATTCATATCCATTAGCCTTTGCTCATGTACAAGTACAAACACAGTTGAGCAGTGCAAGAATATTTTCTGAGCTGAAGAAGCGACAAGGGAGCCAAGTTAATAGTCTGGAAGAAAAAGAGAAGTACGAGGACTACCAGTTTCAATATCCTCAGTGAGAATGGAGTGGATAAGAGAAAGAAAAGATATTTATGTCTTTGAAGTGAACGGTTCTAAGAGATGACGAGGTCCAAGATGTGACTAGATGTATCTGATACTAAAGTAGAAGAAAGGTAAAGAATGCCAGACTGAAGATAAACTATAAGGCTAAGGGGTTGAAATGTTGAGCCCCATTCTAAGTGCTGTGGAAACATCAGAAAATAACAAAGATAGAATCCCTACCTTTAAAGAGTTTATAGTCCAACAGTGCTCAGTGCTGTCTGATACGAGCTTTCCTTGATGATGGAAATATTCTAAAATCTGCACCTTCCAATATGATAGCCATTAGCTACCATGTTACTACTGCACATTTGAAAGGTGGCTAGAGTGACTGAGAAACTGAATTTTTACTTTTTAAAAATTTTAATTAATTTAAGTTCATATTTAAATACTTATATGTGACTAGTAATACCATATAGAATGGTCAAGGCTCTGGTACAACCTCTTGGCTTCATTTGATGTTAGCTTCCACTATCAGGGGAAAGCAATATATAGCATAAAGAGAGAAGTTATATTTGTGATTTCTCTATTGTCACAGATTCCTAGAACAAGTCTCTTGAGAATGGCTGTGGCCTTCTTAAACCTACCTTCTGGAAGCAAGGTTCTTGCTTGTGAGCACTGGAAATTGACTCTGGCCATTATTAGTAAAAAGAGATTTCCTGGAAGGACATAAGGGACCACTGAATCAAAAGAGAACTAGCAAACCAGAACCAGGATACAATAACTGACAGGAAACATGGACAAAAACATGCCACAAGACTGCCTCGTCCTTCAAATCATGCTACATATACTTTCATCACTTAATTTGCAGTTCAAATTCTGGGAGAGAACTTGACCAACTGGCCAAGTATAAGTCTCCTGGCTCCCTAGTAAGATGATACACAACAGATAATTCTTCTCAAGATGGGATATAAATTGAAATGAAGACACATTAAATGATGGTTGTTTTTTTAAAATCCACTTCAGACGGCAAAAAAAATTCAAACTGATGAAATCAAAATGTTTATAAAAAGCTGAGGAAAAAATTAGAAAGCCCCAAATGGAAAGTAGAGCTCTGGCTTTAAGCCATGCAAAAGATAAATTAAGGGGTATTCACTAGAGGATATCTTGAGTGATCAAGTTCCCTTTCCCTTGGAGAGTTATTGCTACTATTTTCCCAAAACACCTCCCCCACTACTTATGATATCAAACTGCACATCACCCACTACCTCTTCCCCCACCCATCCCACACAGAGAAACAGGCATATAACCTGGGCTGAGTTAGACAGCCCGATACCCCCTGGCCACAGTGATAGGACCAAGAATGGCCATGTGAACCAGAGCCAAATTCTTCCCTAGATTTTTTTTTTGTGTGTGTGTGACCGGTAAGGGGATTGCAACCCTTGGCTTGGTGTCGTCTGCACCATGCTCAGCCAGTGAGCGCACCGGCCATCCCTATATAGGATCCGAACCCGCGGCAAGAGCACCGCTGCGCTCCCAGCGCAGCACTCTCCCGAGGGTCGGCCCCTTCCCTAGATTTTTCTAACTTGAGTTGGCAGGTAAGAACTCTGACCTCTTTGGTCTTAACATATGGTCTTGGCCTCACAGAGAAAGCAGCGGGAAAGAAGCAGACACAGGAACTAAAAGGAAAAGAAATAAAGAAGGAGAGAAAAGGAGGGACGAAGCCACTCTTATATAATCACATCTGAGTTCCTAGATCCGGGTGTCCATCAGACCAGCACAACCCCTGTCCTTTCCACAAATTATGTCACCCAATAAAGTCCCCATTATTGCTTCTATCTGTTGGGGTTGGGTTACTGTCATAACCAAAAGGTGACTACATAATTTATTATATTTAAACTCCAGCAACTTTTACATACTTTTAATTTACAGGTAACTTTACAAAATTTACAAATTGAATAAATGTGCAGTGGGGCAGCCTTCTAAAATATAAAATTATTTTATAAAAATAATTTTAATACTTTTGGCACTATGATAGGCTAGTGGTGAAGAAACCATTTTAATGAGGACAAAAGACTGGTATATAATTAATCATTTAAAGCATCTGCCAAAGCAGTGATTAATATCTATCAACAGATTAATATCTACTTATCACAGATATGTGTTCATAAATAAATGGATACTTCTGCTTTGCATGATTTATACTTTTCATTTCCTTAGCAACACCTTTCCTCCACAGATAGTCCCTGACCTGTCATAGAGTCTAAATAAGAAAAGTTGCAACTATGATTATTTTAATGAATAATCAAAATAGATGTGGTTGATATAGCTGAACTTATAAATCAGTAAATCAGTACTGCCATGAAAAAAAACCACCACAATTGTAGAACATTTAAAAAAAAAATAAGTCACGCAAATCTTATGAATTACTACTGCTAGATTTTATATTGGTTACTATGTCCTTATTCTAAAATAAGTTGGGATCAATTACACATTTTAAATAATCTGAAGAAACTGAAGAGGAATAAAAGAAAATTATCAAAGTGACTAATGGAATAGAAAATAATTTTTATTAAAGAAGAGATAAAGGAATGAAAGCTGTTTTACATGGCAAAAAAAAACAAAAAAAACCCTAGGGGTCAAGTTCATTATTGTCTTCAAGCAATGACAGAATGCTGAACATTTTATCACTATGGCAACAGAAGTCCAAAGCAGGAGAAACAGGCTTAAATTCAAACAGAAAAGATTCTAACTGGCCAAATTCTGGGATCAAAATAGGATAAAACATTAGAGTGGGTTCTTGGGGAGGTTTCTCCACTTTCTTGAGATTGTCAAAGAGAGATTAAAAAAAAAAAAAAAAACCTATCCTAAATAGTAAAAAAAATTTACCCACCTAAAAGCAAAAAGATGAAATTGGCTCTCTAAATCCATTACAGACTTATGATTCTAGAATCATAACCACTAACAATCTAAATGAATAGTCCATAAAACCTGACATAAGTAAATAATACAAACACCTCTGTCTGAACTAGTCCTTTCTTAAGTAATGTGGATCAAGGATCTTATCTCAAAACATAAACTGTAACTTAATGGATATGATTTTTTAAAAGCCACTCAACTTTAATCTATATAATTAGAGAAGTCACTAAGATTTAAAAATTTTAAAAGTAGATATAGGGAACTTCCAGGTGCTGAAGACAACAGCAGATGTCTAACTCTGTGTTATCCATATATTCTGCAAAAACAATACAGAAAAGCAAGGAGAACAAATAAAGCCACACAAAACCACACCTTTAGTATAAGTGGAAGACAGAAAATGCCCAAACTTCAAAACAGCTACAGTCCCGTGCTGCAATGACTTTTTGGTCAATGATGGCCTACATGTAAAACACCGGCCACTGGTTGGTGCAACAGGCTATACCATCTAGGTCTGTATAAGTACACTCTGTGATGTTTGCACAATGACAGAATCACCTAATGGATTCCCGTAGTTAAGCAATGCATGACTGTAAAAAAGGAAAAAATGCCAAATCCCAGCAAGTGATCTCTTATGCTCCTGCCTGCAAGTCTCTGCAGTGAGCAGGGGCTCACTGCATGTAACAGACTTAATTCATCCATTAAAATAAAAAGATCTACAACTTGGCTCTCAAAGTAAGACCCAACTACATGCTGTATATAAAACACATCTGAAAAATAAAGTGATTAAGAAAATTTTTAGATAAGGGGACAAATGTATACCAGGCAAATGGAAACCATAACAGGAGTAGTGATGCTATCAGACAACGTAGAATTCAAGCAAAAAAAAAATTAAATGACAAAAAGAGAAGCACTTTTTAATGCTAAAAGCCACACTTCACAATTAAGATATAACCTTTATGAATATCTATGTAACAAATAACAGCACTTACCTTTATAAAGCAAAACTACAAGAAATAGGAGTTATAGACAGAAACACATTATTAATAATAATAGGCAGCTTAATATATCATTCTTTGTACAAGACAGATCAAGTGGACAAAAAATAAGTACACAAAAGACTTAATCATCATAGTAAATAAGGTAGATCTTACAGAGATATGATCCATCATATATACTTTATACTTTTATAAATGAATAACTTTATAATACTCAAACTTTATACTCTTATAATTGAATAGCTTCTTTCCATGTACTTATGTAACACTCACAAAAATTGATCATATACTACAGGACTAAGACTGGAGCAAAGCAAGTGAGGTAACTAGAGTGCAAAATTTAAGGAGGCACTCATTCTAAGGCTCCTGCAAGTGCAGGGTCAGCACATGAGAGTGAGTGCCTACTTAAATTTTGTACCCTGGGTGCTTCAATTTTTTTACTCTAGTGCTGAACTTGATATATTAGATCACAAAGAAACATCAGTGTGTTCCATAAAGTAGAAATAATACAAACAATACTCCCTGATCACAATGCACTAAAACTAGAAATTAACAACAAAATTAAAAAACAAAAAACTCTCCTAACCTGGAAATTCAGAAACCTTCTGTTATAGACTGAAATATGTCCCTTCAAAATTCATATGTTGATGTCCTAACCCCCACTACTTTAGAATATGACTGCATCTCAAGATAGGGCCTTTACAGAGGCAATTATGGTTAAATGAGGTCATATAGGTGGGCCCTAATCCAGTATGACTGGTGTCTCTATCAAAGAGACACCAGGGATGCACGAGCTCAGAGAAGAGGCAATGTGACAAGGTGGCCACCTGCAAGCCAAAGAGAGAGGTCTCAGGAGAAACCAAAGCAACTGATGCCTTGATCTTGGACTTCTAGCCTCCAGAACTGTGAGAAAATAAATTTATCTTGTTTAAAACACTCAAACTGTGTATTTTGTTATGGCAGCCTTGGCAAACTAATATATCTTCTGTTAAACAACTCCTGGGTGAAAAGGAAAATACAAATTGAAATTAGAGGATTTCTAAAAAACAGTGATAAGTAAAACACTACACATCATAATCTACAGGATACATTTAAGGCAACAAGGAGAAGAAAATTCTCAGCACTATACACTCCTACTGATAAAAATGAAAGAATAAACATGAGTATAACTAAATTCCCAACTCAAAAACAACAACAAAATGACCAAAGTAAACTAAAAGAAAGTAAGTATACACAACACAATCTTAGAAAACTCTAAGAAATCACCAAATATGTGACTAGGATAGCAAGGTCACAGGATTCAAGGTCAATACATAAAAGAGAACTATTTCTGTAAGTTAGCAATGAAAAGTTAAAAAGTGAAATTTAAAAAAATAGCTCCATTTATAATAGCACAAAAATACTTAGGAATAAAATTTAACAAAAGATGAGCATATGCATACAATGAAAACTACAAAACTTTGATGAAACAAAGAGATGAATAAATTAAATAAATGGAGAGATGTGTGATACTCGTGGACTGGATGACTCAATATTGTTAAGACAATTCTCTTCAAATTGACCTATAAATTAAATGCGATGCCAATCAAAATCTTAACAAGCTTTTTTGAAAAAAGTGAGAAGCTGATTTTAAAATTTATATGCAAGGCAAAGGACCTAGAAGAACCAAAAGAATCTTTTGACAAAAAAGAACAAGGTAGAGGACTTGTACTATCTGAATCAAACTTACTTTAAAGCTACAGTAATCAAGACAATGTTATATTAGTGTAAAGATAAGACACACAGATCAACGGAATAGAAGAGTCCAGAAATAGACTCACACTTATATGGTCAATTAATTAATGGAACAACTGGATATCTATATGAAAATAAGGATGTACTGTATTTCATTCCTAGAAGCAATGTATGAGAGTACTTCAAAAAGTCCATGCAAAGATTCCTATTATCTTTTAATTCTATTTTTTCCACAATCACTTTGAAGTTCCCTCACATGAGAGCTCCATTTGTTCCAGAACCTTACCGGCACTCATTATTATTAGTATTTTTGACTTTATGATTTTAATGAATGTGTAATAATATGTCACTGTGGTCTTAATTTAATTTTCTTTGATGACTAGTGACTTTGAGCATATTTTCATGTACTTATAAGCTACTTTTGTGAAGGTGTGTTCAAATATTTTTTAAGTTGGGAACTTAACATTCTTACTGAGTTGTAACAGCTTTTTATGTATACTGCATACAAGCCTTTTGTTAGATTAAAAAAAAAAAAAAAAAACTTTTTGGCTGGCTGGTATGGGGATCCAAACTTTTGACCTTAGTGTAACCAACACCACACTCTAACCAACTGAGCTAATAGTCCAGCCCACATTTCATAGATACAGATTTTACATATTTTCTCCCAGTCTGTGGCTTGCATTTTTGTTCAATACGTTTAATTGTGTTTACTGAAAGCAAAAGTTTTTTACTTTAATTAAATCTACTCTGTCAAGTTGTGTTTTGTTCTAGTTTGTGATTTTTGTGTATGTGTGAGAACACCAATAAAATAAAAACTTTTAGTGGCAAAAAACACAGAAAGAAGATTAAAGCAGAAATTAATGTGGTAGAAAATAGGAAAACAGTTGATCCAATTCATAAGTCAAAATCCTAATTTAAAAAATACACTGAACTGTATGCTTTAAAATGTTTTAAATGGTAAATTTTGTTATGTTTACAAAGGTATTCAAAAAGTTCAAGGAAATATTCACATTATCTTTTAATTTCACTATTCTACAAATTTTTTGAAGTATCCTCACATTTTACCACTATAAAAAAATAAATAAATAAAATATACAAAGCACTAGCTGACTTGACCAAGAAAGGGAAGAAAGCACATGTTTAAAACACGAAATAACAAAAGAAAGCACTGAAACAGAAGAAATTAAAAAATAAAAAACATGCAGACCTTTGTGCAAAAAATTTGAAAACACAAATAAAGTGAGTAATTTCTTATGAAAACACAAATTATCAAAATTGACCACATTAGAGATAATGCTTAAACAAGCTGATTTGTGTAGAAGAAATAAAGTTACCAAAGAACTATCCCAGAAAATGGCACTAAGCCTAAATGGTTTCACAGGGGAATTATATCAAGTCATCAAAAAACCAGATAGTCATCCTGCACAATATTTGTCACAGAGCATTGAACACCAAGGAAAACCTCCTAAATTCTTTTTATGAGCAAGGATAAAACTGATGCTTAAAACTGATGAGGACATTACAAAAAAAAGAAAATTATAGGCCAGGAACCATATAAACATTACAAACAGAATACACCACTACCTTAAACAAAGAACACAAGGTGTTTATTCCAGAAGTTAAGGTTGGTTTAATATGAGGAAATCTATTAATATTCCATCTTAAAAAATCTAAAAAGGAAAAAATCATGATTATCTCCAGAGATGCTAAAAAAGTTTGATAATTTTCAACATCATGCCTAATAAAAACACACAAAAAAATAAAAATTGATGAATACTTTCTTTTGTTATTGTAATTTTTTAAATTTTAATTTATCAATACACAATGTAGTTGATTTTTGTGTCCCTTTACAATTTTACAATTCCTCCCCCCCTCTCCCCGCTGATCAACATCATATCTGTTCACTTGTCTTAACAAGTTCAAGGAATTGTTGTGACTGTTGTGTCTTCTTCCCCACCCCTCACCACTGTTCATATATTTATTTATAGCTCCCACAAACAAGTGAAAACATGTGGTATTTCTCTTTCTGTGCCTGACTTGTTTCACTTAATATAATTTTCTCTAAGTCGATCCATGTTGTCGCAAATGGTAGTATTTCATTCTTTTTTATAGCATAGTAGTATTCCATTGTGTAGATATACCACAGTTTCCTTACCCACTCATCTAATGGTGGACATTTGGGATGGTTCCAACTATTGGCTATTGTAAATAGTGCTGCAATGAACATTGGAGTACAGGTATCCCTTCAGTATTATGAACTCCATTCCTCTGGGTATATTCCCAGCAGTGGAATAGCTGGGTCATATGGTAGATCTATCTGTAATTGTTTGAGGAACATCCATACCATTTTCCATAAAGTCTGCACCATTTTGCACTTTCACCAACAATGTATGAGGGTTCCTTTTTCTCCACAACCTCATCAGCATTTATCACTCGTAGTCCTTTGTATATTAGCCATCCTAACTGGAGTGAGATGGTATCTCAAAGGGGTTTTGATTTGCATTTCCTGAACACTGAGTAATGCTGAGCATTTTTTCATGTGTCTATTGGCCATTTGAATATCTTCCTTTGAAAAATGCCTTTTCAGCTCCTTTCCCATTTTTTAATTGGGTTACTTATTTTTTTGCTACAAAGTTGTTTGCGTTCCTTGTACGTTCTGGATATTAATCTTTTGTCAGATGTATATTTTGCAAATATTTTCTCCCACTCTGTTGAATGTCTTTTCACTCTGTTAATTGTTTCTTTTGCTGTGCAGAAGATTTTTAGCTTGATATAATCCCATTTGTTTATTTTTCCTTTGCTTGCCTGTGCTTTTGGGGTCGTATTCATGAAGTCTGTACCTAATCCTACTTCCTGGAGTGTTTCCCCTGTTTTCTTTAAGGAGTTTTATTGTCTCAGGATGTATATTTAATTCTTTAATCCATTTTGAGTTGATTTTGGTATATGGTGAGAGGTACAGGTCTAGTTTCATTCTCCTGCATATGAATATCCAGTTTTCCCAGCACCATTTGCTGAAGAGGCAGTCTCTTCCCCAGCATGTAGACTTGGTGCCTTTGTCAAACATCAAATGGTTGTAGGTATATAGGTTGATTTCTAGATTCTGTATTCTATTCTATTGATGTGTGTGTCTGTTTTTATTATAATACCATGTTGTTTTGGTTATTATAGTTTTATAGTATAGTTTAAAGTCAGGTAGTATCATGCCTCCAGCTTTATTTTTTTACTCAGAATTGCTTTGGCTATTCATGGGCTTTTGTTATTCCATATAAATGTTAGGATAGCTTTTTCCATTTCTGAGAAAAATGTCATTGGAATTTTGATGGGGATTGCATTGAATCTGTAGATCACTTTGGGTAGAATGGATATTTTCACAATGTTAATTCTTCCAATCCAAGAGCATGAGATATCTTTCCATTATCTTGTGTCCTCTTTAATTTCTCTCAACAGTGCTTTGTAGTTTTCAACGTAGAGATTTTTCACATCCTTGGTTAACTTTATTCCTAAGTATTTTATTTTTTTGGTGGCTATTGTAAAAGGGCTAGCTTTCTTGATTTGCTTTATAAATCTGACTGCTCCAACATTGGGAGCATATGCATTTATGATTGTTATGTCTTCCTAGTGGATAGTTCCTTTTATCACTATATAGTGGCCTTATTTATCTCTTTTTATGGTTTTTGGTTTAAAATCTATGTTATCTGATATAAGATTAGCTACTCCAGCTTGTTTTCCGTTTCTACTTGCATGGTATATCTTTTTCCATCCTTTCACTGTTAGTCTACGTGTGTCTTTACAGGTGAGGTGAGTCTTTTGAAGGCAGCATATTGTTAGGTCCACCTTTTTAATCCAGTCCCTCAGTCTGTGTCTTTTGAGTGGGAAATTTAATCTTTTTACATTAAGACTTGTTATTGAAAAGTGCTGATTTACTCCTAGCATTTTATTAATTTTTGTTTGGATATCTTAAGTATCTTTTGTTCCTTTCTTTCTTATCTACTGTTTGTCTTCTGTGTTTGTTGGTTTCTTGGGGTGGTAGATAAACTTTTTTCCTCTTTATTGTTAGCATTTTTATTTTACTAGTGGGTTTTGCTCTCTCTTGGGTATTTATGGTAGTGATGGTTGTTTTCCAGGTACCAAACCCAGTACTCCCTCGAGAATTTCTTGTAAGGCTGGTCCTGTGGTAGTGAATTCCTGCAGTTTTTGTTTGTCTGAGAAATGTACTATTTGTCCTTCAATTTGGAAGGATAGCCTTGCTGAGTAAAGCATTCTTGGCTGGCAATTTCTGTCTTTCAGTATTTTGAATATATCATCCCATTCTTTTCTGGCTTTTAGGGTTTCCGATGAAAAGTCTGATGTTAGTCTGATTGGGGCTCCCTTATAGGTGACTTGATGCTCCTCTCTTGCAGCTTTTAAGATTCTCTCTTTGTCTTTGAGTTTCACCAGTTTGACTATAAAATGACTTGGAGAGGACCTTTTGGGGTCAAATATGTTTGTGGATCTTTGAGCCACCTGATCTGTGTCTTTTCCTATACCTGGGAAGTTTTCTGCTATTATTTTGTTGAATATGTTTTCAACATCATTTCCTTTTTCCTCCCCTTCTGGAATACCCATGATTCGGATATTTGAGGGCTTAAGGTTGTCTGTTATCTCTCTTCAGTTTTCTTTAATGTTTTTAATTCTTTTTTCTTTTTTTTTTTTGTCCGCCTGTACTATTTCAAACAGCCCATCTTCAAGGTCAGAAATTCTCTCTTCTGCTTGTTCTAGCTTACTGGTTAAACTCTCTGTTGTGTTTTTTATTTCGCTGAATGAATCCTTCTGCTCTGCAAGCTTTGCTACATTCTTTTTCAGGGCACTGATTTCTTTATATGCTTCTTCTTTCAGGTCTTGTATACTTTTTCTCATTTCATTGTGTTGTCTGAGTTTTCCTGTATCTCATTTAGTTTTAGAATTTTTGCTCGAAATTCCTTGTCAGTCATTTCAAGGACTTCCTGTTCTATAGGGTCTAGAGCTTGAGAATTATTTTCCTTTGGTGGTGTCATACTTTCTTGATTTTTCCTATTTCTGGTATCTTTCCTTTGGTGTGTAGTCATTGTGGCAGGGGATTTAATGGTCCACTCATTTGACCCTAGTGTCTGGCTTGGATCCTGCAGGAACTGCCAATTCCATGATGCTGCCTCGGGGCCTGTGGGCTGGGGAGACTGGCCTAGGCTGGGAGTCCTGCGGTACAACACCAGCCTATTCTCGCATGGCTGGCTCAGTGCCCTGTGGGCCCAGTGGCTCTCGGGCCTCTCTGGGTGGCATGGATTGGCCTGGGCTGGGATTCCCAGGGCATGGCGCCTGCCTGTTCTGGCACAGCTGGCTCTGGGCCCTGTGAGCCTATGGCTCTCAGGCCTCTCTGAGCAGTGCGGACTGGCCTGTACTGGGGTTCCTGTGGTGCAGTGCCTCATGAATACTTTCTTAAATGATAAAATATACATATACTTCAATTCTAAAGCAAATATCTCAATCAGCAAAGAAATGGTAGAGACAGCTCCACTAAAATCAGGAACAAAGCAAGTGTATTAGTCCATATTTGTTGCTTTTAATAAAATACTTGAAACTGGGTAATTTATAAAGAAAACTGAAATTTATTGCTTACAGTTTCTGAGGCTGGGAAGTCCAAAGTCCATCTGGTGGTGGCGACAGTGACCCAGGGGTCTCACATTACAAGATAGTGGAAGCAGAGAGAGACAGACTCTCCTCTTCTTTTAAAGCCCTCAGAACCAAGCCCCTTACCACCCTTTTTAATCCATTCACTGTGGCATGGTCCTACAACTCAATCACCTCTTCAAGGCTCCGCCTTCTAATTACCATAATAAGATTTCTCACCCTCTTAACAGTCACAGTGGGGGCTAAGTCTCTACTACATAAAACTTGAGGGACACAATTCAAGTTTCAATGAGTTTTGGGGGGAAAGAATTCAATCCACTACAGCAAGGATACCTGCAATCTCTGATTCTCCTCAATACTGTAGTGAAGGTTCTTGCCAGTGCAATTAGAGAAAAATCAATTAGAAGCATAGGAACTGCTAAAAAAGTAAAATTACCTCTATTTGTAGATGATATGATGGTATACCTGGGAAACCCTAGATAATTCATAATAAAATGAACTCAAACAATAAAAGAATTAAGTAAGTTAGGTGGATATAAAATTAACCTATAAAAATTGATAGTCTTCATAAACAATAACCAGCTAGAGGACAAAATGAAAGGGAAAAAAAACACATTTATGATAGCAGCAAAGATTACATACATAGAAATGAACTCAACAAGAAAAGCATCAAAACTACATGAGGAAACTCTTTCAAAAAACCTAAAAGGAAACTTCAATAAATGGAAACATACCACTCTTCTTGGATAGAACAATTCAACAACAGAAGGATGTCAGTTTTCCCTAAATCAGTTTAAAAATTTAATGCAGAGGATTTGGGGAAGATGGTGAAGCAGGAAACACCAAGAAATCTGTCTACCCACTAGGCAAAAATTGCAATGGAAGAATCTGCCAGATACAACTATTTTGAAAACCTGAAGTCTATTGAAGTCCTACAACTTCCAGAGAAAGACTTGGACTGTAAATGGTGGTTAATTCAGGTAAATTTCAGCTCTTAGCACAGTAGCAGCTACCCATCTCACACCCCCAGCCTCATGGCAGATAGCTTTGCATACATTCCAGGAACAGCTTGCACACAGCTTGGGAGCCAGGGTGAGCAAAAAGCACTCTGTCCTCCAAATATTAGGGATCTGTGCTCTGATCTCAGATGTGCAAAAAGGCAAACCACTACTGTTGTTTCACCTCCCCAACTGTTGCAAGTCCCCATCCTCCTCTGGCTGAAGTGATTTCCAGGACTTCCAGGAGACTTTTTTTTTTTTTTTAAATAAGAAAACAAAATGTATTGCTTACAGTTTCAGAGGCTGGGAAGTCTAAAGTCCAGGAAACGCATCTGGTGAGGGTCTTTTTTGGTGGTTTACAGCAACGCAGGGGTCTCACACGGCAGAAAATGACAATGCAGAGAAAGAGAGAGAGAGAGAGACTCTCACATGTTCTCCTTTTAAATCCCTCAGGACCACACTTCTGACTACCATTAATAATCCATTCACTATAGCATGGTCTTACAATCTAATCACCTCTTCAAGGCCCCACCTTTTAATTACCATAATAGGATTTCCCACTCTCAACAGTTACAGTGGGAATTAAGCTTCTAATATATGGACGTTGGAGGACACAATTCAGTCAACCCATAGCATTCCAACCTTGTCCCCCAAAGTTCATGTCCTTCTCACAGGTAAATACATTCATTCCATCCCCAAAGTCTTAACTTGTTTCAACTCAAAATTCCAAGGTTCAAAATCCCATCTATGAAATCAAAACAAGTTATCTACTGCCAAGATACAATGGTGGGACAAGCATAAGGCATATATTCCCATTCAAAAAGGGACAAATAGACCAAAAGAAAGGGGTAACAGGTCCTCAACAAATCCAAAACCCTGCCGGGCAGGCATTAAATCTCACAGCTGGTGAATCATGTTCTTTGACTCCATGTTTGATGTGCTCTGCACACTGGTGTGGGGGTTAAGTCCCCAAGTCCTCCGGCAGCTCTGCTCCTATGGCTTTCCTGGTGTGAAGTGATGCTTTAGCTCTCACAGGCTGGTGTTGCACTCTGATAGCTCTACAAGTCTGGGGTCTCCATGGCAGTCCTGCTCTTCACTTGGAATGGCATTTTGGGGGTTTTACTGCTGCAACTCTGACCCCACATTTCTGCTCAGCATTGTTCTAGCAAAGTCTTTATGCAGTGAACCTGTCTCTGTTGACATCAGCAACAGTAAGGGGTGGGGACAGAACTGAAAAGGAGCAGAGTTTTTGCATGTCATTGAAGTTAAGCTGGTATAAATTCAAATTAATGTGTTATAACCTTAGGATTTTAACTGTAATCCCCTTGGTAGCCACAAAGAAATTATCTATAAAATATACACAAAAGGAAATACAAAAGAAATGTTAATGTTTCACCATTAGAGGCTGGCCAGTTAGCTCAGTTGGTTAGAGCATGGTGCTAATAACACCAAGGTCCAGGGTTTAATCCCCGTACTGGCCAGCCACTAAAAAGAAAAAGTTTCACTATTAAAAAAAAAAAAAACTAGGCTGGCTCATAAGTGCACTTGGTTAGAGCTTGGTGCTGAAAACACCAAGGTCAAGTGTGTGGATCCCCAAACCAGAGAGCTGCCAAAAACCAAAACCAAAACCAAAACCAAAAACAAAAAAAATCAACTAAACATAAAAGACATAATGAAGGAAAAGAGGGATAAAAAAACTTTAAGATATATGGAAAACAAATAGCTAAATGACAGAAGTCCCTCCTTGTCAGTAATTACTTTAAATATGAATGGATTAAACTTTTTTCCAATCAAAAGGCAGAGATAGGCCGATTAGATTTTTAAAAAGCATGATTCAACTATATGCTGTCTCAAAGACACTGACTTCAGATCCAAAGACAAGATAAATTGAAAGTGAACAGATGGAAAAAGATAGCCCATGCAAACAGTAAACAAAAGAAAGCATGGGTAGATAAACTAATATCAGACAAAATAGACTTTATATTTAAAAAGCTTACAAGAGACAAAGGACATTATATAATAATAAAAGGCTCCATACGTCAAGAAAATAACAATCACTCATATGAACATTTATGTACCTAGTAACAGACATTTAAAAAAATTTGAAGCAAAAACTGGCAAAATTAAAGGGAGAAATAAATAGTTCTATAATAACAGCTGGAGATTCAGTATCACTCAATAACAGAGAGAACAACCAGATAGAAGATAAGTAATGAAATGAAGGATTTAAACTAAACAATAAACCAACTAAATCTAACACACATAAACAGAACCCTCTACCCAACAACAGCACACACATTCTTCTCAAATGTACCTAGGATATGTTCCAAGAAGACCATACGTTAGGCCACAAATTAAGTCTCAATAGATTTTTAAAAATAGGATGAAGTTAGAAATCAATAACAGAAAAAGAACTGGAATATTCACAAATTTGTGGAAACGAAACACACTGTTAAACAACCAATAGATCAAAAAAGAAATAAGGGAAATTAGAAAGTACATAGAGATAAAAGAAAACAAAAGCACAACATACCAAAAGTCATGGGACACAGCAAAATCAGTGCTAAGGGGACAATTTATAGCTATAATGTTTACATTAAAAAACAAGAAAGATTTCAAGTTGGCAACCTAACTTTACAACTTAAGAAACTAATAAAAGACGAACAAACTAAACCCAAAACTAGCAGAAGGAAGGAAGGAATAAAGATGAGAGCAGAGATAAACAAAATAAAGAATACTATAACAATAGAGAAAATCAATGAAACCAAAGGTAGTTTCTTTGAAAAGATCAATTGACAAACTTTTATCTAGATGAACAAATAAAAGAAAAAGGAAACAGATTACTAAAATCAGAATTGAAAGTGAGGACATTACTACTGATTCCACAGAAATAAAAAGGATTATAATAGTATTATAAACAACTGTACAACAACAAATTGGAAAACCTGGATGAAATAAACTCCTAGTAACACAAAACCTAGCAAGGTTAAACCAGGAAGAAATAAAAAATCTGAATAGACCTGTAACTAGCAAGGAGATTGAATCAGTAATCAACAATCTCCTGACAGAGAGAAGCCCTGAACCTGAGGGCTTCACTGGTGAATATTCTTTTTTTTTTTTCCCCACAGCTGGCCAGTAAGGGGATCCAAACCCTTGACCTTGGTATTATTAGCACTACACTCTCCCAAGTAAGCCACCAGCCAGTGCCTTCACTGGTGAATTCTATCAAACATTTAGAGAAGAACCAACACCACGATCTGAAAGGTGGTGCCCATGTGTTACAAAAATCAATGTAATACATCACATCAACAGAATGAAAGGGGGAAAAAAACACATGACATCTCAGTTGATGTAGGAAAAGCATCTTCAACAACCTTTGATGATAAAAACATTCAAAAAACTAGGAATAGAGGGAAACTCACTCAACATAATAAAGCCATATATGAAAAATCCCTAGGGAACATCACATACAGTGTGAAAGACTGAAAGCATTTCCTCTCAGATCAGGAACAAGGCAAGAATATGCCCGCTTTTGCCACTTCTATTCGACACTAAACTGGAAGTTTTAAGCACAGCAATTAGGAAAGAAAAAGACATCCAACTGGAAAGGAAGAAGTAAAATTATCTCTGTTCACAGATGATATAATCTTATACACAGGAAACACTAAAGACTCTACAAAAAGAAAAAAACTATTAGAACTAATAAGTGAATCAGCAAAGTCAACAAAAGTCAGCTGCACTTCTACACACTAACAATAAACAATCTATAAAAGAAAACTTAAAAAAAAATTCCATATATAATAGCATCAAAAAGAATAAAATACTTAGGAATTAACTGACCCAAACAGGTGAAAAGACCTGTCACCTGAAAATTAAAAAATATTGCTAAAAGAAATTAAAGAATACATAAATAAATGGAAACATATCCCATGTTCATGGATTGAAAAACTTAATATTGTTGAGATGTCAATATTACTCAAAATGGTTTACAGAATCAATGTAATCCCTGTCTAAATCCCAGTAACATTTTTTGCAGAAGTGGAAAAGCCCATCCTAAAATTCATATGAAATCTCAAAGGGACATGAATAGTCAAAACGATCTTGAACAAGAACAAAGATGGACAAATCACATTTCCTGATTTCAAACTTCATTACAAAGCTGTAATAATCAAAACAGTGTGGTACTGACATACAGAGAGACATATAGACCAATGGAGTAGAACAGAGAGTCCAGAATAAACCCTCCTATACATGGTGGAATGATTTTTACAGGAGTGTCAAGAACATTCAATGGAGAAAGGACAGTCTTTTCAACAAATGGTGCAGGGAAATTGGATATCCACACGTAAGAGAATGCACTTGGACCTTTACGTAATACCAAAAACAAAAATTAACTCAAAATGGATTAAAGACCTAAATGTAAGACCTAAAACTCTAAAACTGTTAGAAGAAAACATGGGGGAAAGCTTCATAACATTGGATTTGGAAATGATTTTTTGGATATGACACCAAAGGCATAGGCAACAAAAGAAAAAATAGACAGATTGGACTTCATGAAAATTAAAAGTTTTTGTGCAGCAAGACACTTATCAAAGTAAAAAGGCAACCCACAGAATGGGAGAAAATATTTGTAAATCATAGATCTAATAAAGGATTAACATCCAGAATATACAGAGAACTCCTAAAATTCAACAACAAAAAAACCAAACAACCAAATTCAAAAACGGGCGAAGGATCTGAATAGATTTTTCTCCAAAGAAGATAGCAAATGGCTAACAAGCACATGAAAAGATACTCAACATCACTAATCATCAGGGAGACGTAAATCAAAACTACAATGGGATGGCTTCCATCAAAAAAAACAGAAAATAAGAAGTATTGGTGAGAATGTGGAGAAATTGAAACCATCGTACACTGCTGGTGGGAATGTAAAATGGTACAGCCACTGTAGAAAGCAGTAAAGCAATTCATCAAAAAATTTTAAATTACCATCTAATCTGGCAATTCCACTTCTGGTAATCAACTAACTGAAATAACTGAAGCAGGGTTTTGAAGATGTTTGTACATGCATGTTCATAGCAGCATTATTCACAATAGTTAAAAAGTAAAAGCAACACACGTGTCTATAGATAGATAAATGCATAAGTATATGGTATCCACATGCAATGGAATATTATTCATCCCAAAAAAGAAAGAAAATTCTATCACATGGATGAACAGTGAGGAACATCATGCAAATAAGCCAGTCACAAAAAGACAAATACTATATGATTCCACTTATCTAAGATATTTCGAGTAGTCAAAAATCATAAAGACAGAAAATAGAATGGTGATAGATAGGGTTGGAGAATAGGAAAAGAGGGAGTCATTGTTTAATGGGTACAGAGTTTCAGTTTTATCAAATGAAAAGACCTCTGGAGATAGATGGAGGTGATGTATGCACATTATGAATGTATTCAATACCACTAAACTGTACACTTAAAAGTGATTAAGATGGTAAATTTTATGTTATTTGTATTTTTCCACAATAAAAAAACTGGAAAAAAATTAAATGCAATCCCAATCCCAACAAACTTTTTTCTGGAGCTAGACTTTGATATTCAAGTTCATATGGAAAAACAAACATGCAAAAATAGCTAGGAAAACACTGAAAGAGAAAAACTGTAAGGGGAGAGTACTCAACTAGAAATTAAACATACTATAAAGCCTCTGTTATTAAAATATTATAATAGTGGTACATGAATAGACAACCAGACCATTGAAATAGAATTGAAAGTCTAGAAATATACCCAAATATATATGGAAGTTTAAAACATGATAAAAGCATCATCATGAATCACTGTGGCAAAGACAGGCTTTTAATAAAGGTGTGGGACAATTGGTTATCCATTTAGAAAAAAATAAAATTAAATCTACACTTCACAGAATATAAAACACATTCCAAATAGATCACAAATCTAAATGTAAAAAAAATGAAACCATACAAACCCCAAAATGAATTCCTCTTTAACCTCAGTGTAGGGAGAGACTACCTATGACTTAAAATCCAGAAGCAATAACAGATTAATAAATATGATTATATAATAAAAATGTTTGCATGGCAATAAATACCATAAACAAAATCAAGAGACAGCTGATACACTGGGAGAAAATAATTGCAGCACATTCCTAATATACAAAAAACTCTTAAAATGCAAGGGGAAAAGACCAAAGAAACCAATAGATAACAGGGAAAGACATGAACAGATTATTCACACACAAAAAAGATATGAAAATGGCCCTTAAACATATGAAAAGTTGTTCAGCCTCATTTATAATATGACAAATGCAAATTAAACTATATTGAAATGCAAAGCGGTATAATTCTCTTGGATTGGAATTTAGCAATATCAAACAAAACTGCATATGAATTTCCCTTTTGGCCCACCTATTTAATTCAGGAATTTACCCTGAAGATACACCTCTAATATGAAAATACATACATGTACAAGATTATTAATTGCAGCATTGGTTCTAACCACAAAATATTGGAAACTAAATACTCAAACCCAGAAGAGTGAATAAACACTGGTACATACAAACAATAGAGTGCTATGCAGTTGTAAAAAAGAATGAGGATAATCTCTATAAACTAACATGGAGCAATTTCCAGGATATACTGATATGAAAAAAGGGAAAATAAAATATGCATGCATCTGAAATTTGTGAAAACAAAAACAAAAACAAAAATCCTAGGAAGGATAAACCAGAAACAAATGAGATTAATTACAGGGGGTAGGGTAGATGAGAAAAGATGAGGGAATGGGAACAGGATAGAATGAATGTGGAAAGTGGCAGTTTTTTTGAGTGTATTTATTTGTATAGTTCTGTTATTCAGAACCATGTTGATGTTTCACATAGTCAAGTATATAAATTCATTATTAAATAAACAAGGATGAGGTGGGGACCCAAAATGAAATAAAATAGAAACAAATGAACCTGTTTTATAAGTGAATAACATAACCACAGTGAAAGAGGATTTGGTGAGAAAAACCCTAAGTAACTTTGGAAAACAGTATTTGACTATACACTCTAAGGCTAAAGACAAAAAGAACTGTACATAAATATTACACACTAGTTAATATGTTTGTTTTTCAGAGAGTTGCGTGTGAGCCATTCCAAACTATTTCATGCATATTTTACATCTGAGGAAATAAGTAAATATATTATGGATAATGAGAGCCAGGTTTCTTACTGTCAAAGGAATTACAAATATGAAAAGAGAGATAGCTAAAATGAACTACATGGACATATCAATGTAAACTCAAGATTATTAATATATATATATACTTATAGAAAAATAAATAAACAGATATATATGTTTGTACTTGTATATACACAAATGTATTTCCTAGCTCAGTTCACAAGAGGGTCTAGAAGCAACAACCCCATAGTACCAATAAGCACACCTAGAGCTGAGATTTTGGTTTCAAAACACCATTCTCCAATAAAAGAGAAGCAAAGTACATTAGAGAAATGGCTAATTCCAAGGCTGGGGCAGGGAAAATAAAAGAGAAGCCAAGAACATCCTGTGATGCCAGAAAATAAAAAGAGCCTCAAAAAAGACAGGATTATGTCAAAAGGACATAGGATTCAACTTGAAAGAGCTTCCAGTGGCCAAATCTGAGACAATTTGAGCAACAAAATAAATTATAATAAAATATTATTACCCATAGAAGACAATAAGAATCTGTAAATATATACTGATATAAATACAATATTTAAAGAAGGGAAAACTTTTCCTTTCAGAAGAAATCCAATTAATAAATGTAGAAGGGATGATGGAAATGGAAAAATCACCATTTGGCAAACACTAGAGTAATATCTTTCTAGTGAGAATTATCAATGGATACTAAAATCAGTGGAATATATGATGACAAAGTATGATGAGACTATTTACAATCTCAAAGTATATAAGATACATATCACAAAAGGAAAAAACAGTAATTTTATAGTAAAAAAATTTAGCAGACACCATCTTAATCAAGTGATCAAGGTTAACATCACCAGTTATGGAACAAATCATGAATCTTCTGATGTGATGCACTGAGGACTCAAGACCTTGGTGTTAGTTCTGCTAAAAATGCATAATCTGAATTTAATCATGAAGAATGTAATGCAAACCCAAATTGAGGGATATTCTACAAAATAACTACCTAGCACTCCTGAAAAGTGCTAATATATTCCAGATTAAAGGAAATTAAATCAAGGAATTGAATCAAAGGAAATTAATTCTGGATTGGATATATTGGACCAGAAAAAGGACATCAAGGGGGATAATTGGTAAAATTTGAATAACATCCATAGTTTTGATAATAGTAATGTTTTTTGATTTCCTGATTATATTGTTAATTTCTTAGTCTTGATTATTGTAAAATGGTTATATAAGTTGTTAATATTTGGGAAATCAGGGTGAAAAGTATATGAGAATTCTTTGTACTACTTTTACATAATTTTGTTAACTCTGAAATTATTTCAAAATGAAAAAAAATTTAAATATATATGCACACCTAATACTCTGAAGTTCCCTTCTGGCCGACTCTTCTGCCATTTGTGAAGCCCGCAATTTCTCTTCACACTGATCCTTTTCAGATTGCCTCCAGATATCATGTTCCACTTTCATTTTCTCTAAATCTGCTAATCTGTTCTCAAGTTCTAGCCTAAAACAACAGATAATAAGTATGTTACAAAAACTACAATAAAGATGATATGACAGCAAAATGTTTTCACTTGCAAGGAGATTTAACTCAAACTAAGGTGATTAAGTGCTTACTTTTCATCTTGTAATACCACAAGTTTTTGATAACCTTCTTCCTTGGCAGCTTGTACTTTACGTATTAACTCACGATCCTTTTCTACTAAGAGCACTTTGTGGTGTTCAACAGCTGCTTTGAGAATTTCATTGTCCGACTGTAATCCTAGTATTTTTTTAAGGAGAAAAATGTAGTACATTCAATGACATTAAGACAAAAAAAGCACAATTAACAGCCAGCATTCATAAGCTGGTAAGACAATTAAAAGAACGTAAAAGCATCTCTGGATATGTATTCTAAAGATCCTTACATCACTGATAAACTTTCTTTGAGAAGGAATGAAACAGACTAAAAATCAGAGTTAATTTTTCTGTCATTGCTTTATTTTAGCACATACACAAAAACTTTAATAAAAGGTTATATACAATTATTCATCTTGAGAGCGTGGGAGGTCAACCTTGATGATATCCAAAGAAGTTTACTTACTTCACCCTCTAAAGGGGTTCTGAGACCTAAGCCCCAAAGACAGCATCATAACAAAGCTGGCTGGTAGCAGAGTGAATAAAATCACAGAACCCTTCAAAACCTATGATTCTAGCAAAACTGCTCGATTTCTAGCAGAAATATAAATAACGTGGAAACTTTCAAGTTTGTCCAATGAATTTATAAATCTTCCTTGTGATAAAATGGCAAGTATTTTGCAGATGGAATAAAGTAAATTCATATCTAACTCAAAGTAAAACAGACTGCAGCACTAGATCCCAAACTCTTTAAGTTCCTAAGAAAATGTACTCCCTAATCTGTGGAAATCCATGAAGTAGTAATTAATATTGAAAACAATCATTCATCACTAGCTCTGTTTGAAACTACAGAGGCCAGTTCAACTTCAGACCAACCCAAGGACAGTTACAGGCCAAGGGCACCTTGTTTAAGTACTTAAGAATGGTACAAACAATATAAATCCTGAGAAATCTTGATGAAATGGACATTCTAAGTCTAAACTGGGGCTTAAAAATAAGGCTACATTGCATTAGGCTCCAATAACTGGCCTGGGCCTACAATGAAAAAAAAGGAAAACCCTAAAACCCACCTATCTTCTTTATATTCTTTGGACTTAAAATGTCCTAGGACTAATAACTACTTGATCTAAATAGACTTAAAATTATAATACCAGTATGGAATAAACCCAGTATAGAATCCCATTTTCAAAGTTTCACTTAATTTATGCATTTAAAAAAAACTATGACATAAACATAAAATTGATTTAAAAAAACAAAAAGATCACAGAACGAACACTCAACATATAAACAAAAACATGTACTCTAAGATTAAAATTCAATGTAAGATGAAAATCTGAAAATAAAAATTCAGGTTAATCTATTTTAATAATTCAGTTTACATCTGAAAATAATTGTAAAAAGCAAGGGAAATTATATATTACCATCCAGTTCACTCTGAATCTTATTCCTTTCTCTTTGTAGCTCACTCTTAGCTCTTGCTGTCTCCAGTTTGATGTCTGTTATTTCTAGTTTGTTCGAATGTTTAAGTTCTTTTACCTGTTGATAATAAGAAATTGAAATTACTATTGGTCATTTTCTTGCCACTTAGTACTTACCCAAAAACATACGTGGAAATGAGAAAATGCTTTGATAGCAGAGTATAGTGTAAGTATTTTCCAGGAAGGAAGGTGCTTCAGTGCCTGGAACAGTACTTGGCACAAGGAGACACCAAGGAAACATTGTCTTTTCCAAATGGAACTAAGGCTTTTCTTTACATGTATCTGGGTGGGGTCTTCTGGCTTAATCTTGCCTTAAAAGATTAAACTGCAAGTACCTAAAATCCAATAGCCAATGATTAAAACATCTTCAGGGAAAAAAATTAAATCTTCCTCTTAAAAAAGTGTTGGGGACAAAGAAGTCTTTCTAGGGAGAAGGAATAGCATATAAAATGGTTTATAGTTGTAACATCACATGATCTGCTCTTAAAATAAAGAGCTATGTATTACAGGAAGGTATGAAATCTATGGAGAAGTAGCAGGGAATAAACTTCATATGCCGTACAAAGGATTGTTTATCCTATTAGCTACTGAGGTGGCACAATTAACTTTGTTTCAGAAAGTTAACTCTAATGACAAATGTGTTGGATTAAGAAACTGAAAGTAAAAACAAAAATTAAGAGGCAAGGAATAAAGGGTGCAAAAAGGAAGACTCTATTGAATCTGGTGACTAATAATGAATGTGTATATATACAGTGTGTGTACATACATGTGATGTGGGGAAAGTGTAGAGGAACAAGTATAAATTGTATAAATCTAATTTAATCCTTTATTGCCAAAACCTGATTCTTTTAAAGCCCCAAGTACATGTGAATAAGTGTCAATACTTTTCAAATAATTAACCCACCACATACCACTTTTCAACTTTGCTGAGATATCCCTTTTGAAAGCTGGATAATTCTAGTTCATAAGTAGCATTCCTTCATTCATTCAACAAACATTTTTTTAACACCTATTATATGCTGGGCACTGTTTGTCTCTCTGATCATCTGCACTACTCTCTAACATTTTCTATAATCCTTCCCTCTGGTAAGGTGCTTCTAAAATTAGGTACAGTAGTATAATAAAAATTTAATCAATACAGATATAAAGGTTAGATAAACCTGTATTCTGACATATTATACTAATGTATAAAACTACAAAATCAGAGTAGTAAACTACAAATATATACAAGTTAAATACATAAAAAGTGAGATGGTGGGAATAGGAGGGTAAAAGATAATTTAAAATAAAACCCTACAAAAATTGGAGTTGGGATTTAGACACAAATCACGAAGAGGTCCTAGAGCCAAAAAGAGCAAGGACGAGAAACAGAAATGTCTTACTGGAAGACTCCATCTAGGAAAGGTCTTGAAAATGTTGCAAGAAATGGATTCATGCAAAATTCTCTTAAAGGAAACAAACAGAAAAGGGAGTATTGTACTGCCTTCGTACTGCTAACTACAATCAGACATTCCTGCAAATTAACTTGAAGACTTTTAAATAACACTACATAAAATGGCTACCTTGTGTTGACATCAATTTTGCATTTTTTTAAATCTCATTTCTGAAGTTCTTTTTTATAAAAGTAAGTCTCATAAAATGTTTGACTACATAAAAGCATTTAAGAAATATTTATTTTATTACTTAAACTTTCTGTAGATTGGGTTTTACTACATTGTAATTTCATGGACAGACAGGATTTGAATTATAAATGCTCTAAAAATTTTAAGAATACAACTATAATGAAAACCCAATCACTATGACAAATGTAATTATAACCTGCTATTATATACTAACTATAAAAGGTTAGGAATGACACAGCAGTTCATTAACAAACCACACTGTAGTTGCTTTAAATGAGGTGGAAAATTAGAGCATCTTACTTGTCCTGTCTGCATTCAAATGTACTCATTTATGAATCTTAAGTTTTTCTTTAGTACCATTATTTCTATAATTCTAAAATAATAAATACATTTATATTAATTGTAATTGTTTTCCTAAAAATATACTAAAGGGTATTATGTTCTTTATTAAAAATAAAAGACAAATATCAAAATTTATTACCCAGTTATGACAATTAGTAGCACTTTTCTATGAGTAATCTGAACCAAATCCCAAATAGCCATAACAAAGTTTCTTTCTGCTTCTGGATCCTTCGTTCTTAATCATCTTTGCAATCAGACCCCAAAAACCTAGGAAAACTAGGAACATTCTCCTAAATAAAATGTACAATTTTAAATGTTACATAAAATTTCAAGAGATTCATGGTCTTCTGAAGCTCCTCTGCACCAAGCCAACCCTGTTTTTCACAAAATGTGTTCCATTTAGATTCTGGCCTTTACATTGTAAATTTGCTTTATGCTTTTGACACAACAGAAGAAACAATTCAGAGATGACTACTAACAAAACTTTAATAAGTGTCAAAAACAGCGATATGAGGCATTTTACAGGGGTTCACAATCTGTTAAAGTACACATACCCATGAAATTATAATGTAAAGACACACAAGAAAGAATATATATAGGCAAGAAACAGAAATGCAGTTGAAAAAATTATATTACCTAAAAAGTTCTGGATGCAGATTTCAAAGAGATGGTACTCAAATTCTGACCTTTTTCAAACTTCTGAGATGATATGACCTCATTAATTTAGCTAATAAGGATAACTCTGCTGGATCGCTTCCCCAAAACTAACTTTTATTAGAGTTCTAAAGATCAAAAACCTCGTGAGGTTAAAAACAATTAAATTGGATAATGTTGAACTTTAAAATAAAGCATTCATTGGGCCGAGCCCGTGGCGCAGTTGGTAGAGTGCTGCGCTGGCAGCGCGGCGACGCTCCCGCCGCGGGTTCGGATCCTATATAGGACTGACCGGTGCACTCACTGGCTGAGTGCCGGTCACGAAAAAACGACAAAAAAAAAAATAAAAAATAAAAATAAAATAAAAAAAAATAAAGCATTCATTTAAAAAAAAAAAGAAAAGAAAGAAAATGACTTGGAGATGTTGAGATCAGAGAGATGAACACTGCGTTCTGGAAAGATTGCATTCCTGATAGTTTGAAGATGAGGAAAAAATAATGTTGAGAAACTCTGATCTTGGTTGCATGGAGGTAGGATTCATCATGGTTGCAACCACTTAGGCATACCTTTCATATCATCTTTTACAATCTTGCTGTTTTGCTTATAAAACAAGAAATGCCATAATCATACAAATGGTGTTATACTTGGGAAATAAATGGATGTGTTAGCTATAAAAATAAATAAGTAAATAAAATGTTCTGTAGGTTTAAAAAAATCTTATGAAGTAATAATTTACCTCACTGAATGTGAAATATCTTTAAAGTCATTATTTCAGACCATCGTTGGTAATACCCTTTAATCTAAGACACTGACAGTCATACTGCCATAACTTTGTTCTAAAACCTAACATTTACAAATTTGAATAACTTAGATACCCCAGGTGTTCCTTTGCATTGCAAACAACCATTTGCTAGGATTGCAAAATGTTGATTGAAAATTTCAAGCTGCAAAAGAAAACTGTGATGGCATATTTATTTAATTTAAAATTTATCCTTCCGATGGAATCTTTTTACATACAAGATTTCCAATAAAACTTGGTTTGTCTAAAGTTGAAGAACAGTTTTTATTAATCCATTTATATGTAAATTAATGCAAGTATGCCTTTAAAAAAACAGACAACTCTCAGCAACGAGTGTTAAGAAACAAGCACAGAGAAATAAATAATATACAAAATTATTCTTCTTTCAACAGAGTAGGAAAAATAATCTGTGCTCTAACTCTAAAAGGAAAGAGCAATATAGAAGGGCAGAAAAAAGAAGAGAAATCAGGGTCAGCACGCAGGTGAGCCAGGGTGCTCAAGTAAAATGTGATGTAGGAAAAGTACACGGTGACCTCTAAGAGAGGTAGAAGTCCCAGCAGAAGCCAAGCATATTCAGTGTCCTACACAGATGTTGCTTTATCTATGGTTCCACTTACTCCAGCAATCCAGTCCGGTTCCTCAGGTCCAGAACAATGTGTTGCAAATACTGGGTACTCAACATTATTCGACAAAATTTTAAATAATTTATATTGCAACTGGAAGAAAATCATGAGAGAACTCCCTGTACTCTGAATTGACTTCTTTGGGTTTTATATCTATTTTTTTGTATACTCTGTAATTGTAGACATTCAATATGTATCTGTTGAATGTATAAACAATCTATTTATAGTTAATCAAGAAGCAATCAAATTATTAATTTATTTTCAGGTAGGACTTACACAATCTTAGCAGGCTGGAAGGGCTCTTAGGGATCAGCTAGAACAATGCCTCATTTTACCTATTTGGAAATAGGATCCCAATGATATTAAGTATCTTACCTAAGGTCACACACACAATCATTGATACAGTGAGGAGCAGAACTCCTCAATGGGCTCAAAATTCTGTATTCTTTATGTTACATTATTCTCTTATTTAAGAATATTACTAGTGTATAATTATTGCCATTACCATTTCACCATCAACTACTATTTATTGTGTTGAATACTATCTTTAATCTTCACAAAAATTCTGTAAGAAGTATTATCCCCATTCAAAAATTAAGCAAAGCAGAAGTCACACAGGTGGTGAGTAAGGTGAATGAGTCAGTATTCAGATAAATTCATTTGATTTAAAGCCCATGAACTTTTCCAATGCACTTCATTACCTGTTCCAAAATGCTAGTTTTTGATTTCTAAATATATCTCAATTTCAGCCTATAAACTAGAAAACTATACTTGAAATTAAAATATTTTAATAATTAAAAATCTTATTTGCTTAATTTTCACTTATTCTTTTTAGTGTCAGCCATGTCTATTGAATGAAATGAGATACTGGCTACAAAACCACTTTGTAAACTGTAAAGTATAGAAATCCAAACAAAAATTAAAAGAGCCACTAGACACGTAAACTGCAAATGTAGAAGAGTATGTGTGTGCCATAGAAAAAACTGATTAGACTATCTCCCAAGGGTGGAATCCAAAACATCTAAAATTATTTAGGCTTTTCAAACCAATTTTGTTACCACACTTAAAGAAGACTCCCTAGGTTAGACTCACATTTTAAAAAGATTATAAAGAGTTATCTATAAAATCAGAATGCTAGTTTATTAATTATGAGGAAAAAAAACTATAACGTAATCAGAATACTCTAAATCTGAAGGTTTAGTGCATTCTCTCCCTGTAGAGAAAATTACATGGAAGTCAAATAACAGTTAGAAGGTTGCTTGGTGATCCTGGAATCAGAAGAAACAGATTGCGATGAATGAATGGTTTCATAGCTATGGATTAAAACAGATTGGTTTATTCATTTCCACAATAAGAATGATCTTTTCAGTGGGACCAGAACACTTAAATTCTACTGACTAAAACTCTTTCTCTCCTCTGTCATAAACACTGCCTCTATTCTCAAGCAATTCCTTGGCCAAGGAATTTATAATGAATACATTATTCTTTTAGATAAATTCATATATTTCTACAAGGCTATAGTAAATGCCCTCTGGTATGGGAGCCACCTTGTTTTTAAGGTGATTTTATATAACTCTGCCCTGATAAAAAATGCAATGATTTCATTGACTCAGAAACCAGTCTTGTTTCCGAGTTCTTAGAGAGCTCCAAGCCATAACAATAATAATAGCTAATATTTGAGTGATTACTTGTTAGACCTTAGTTAAGTGCTTTGTGCAGAATATCTCATTTTGCCACAAGTCTATAAGGCAGGTATGAGTCCCATTTTTATAGAGGAAGACACTAAAGGTTCAGAGAGAAAGTAAATTTTTCAAAGCCACACAGCTAGTACAGGGCAGAATGAGAACATGAACCCCGTCTGACTCCAGAGCTGATATTCTATAAAATATTTTTATTATTGCTATCTTACTTCTGGTTACTAGATTTCATATATATATTGTATTTGAGGGGTGGGAAAAAAACCTTTAAGTTTCTGAGAAAAACTTTGTATATAAAAGATGTTTGGGGAATATTCAAATTATTACATTTTTAAAAGATAAAATAAATGCAGATCATGTTGCTAATATTAATTTATTCATTGAAGAAATATTTATTAAGTACCTACTATGTGTCAACACTGTTCTAGGAGCTGGAGAAACAGTAGTGATGAAAACAATGTTCCTGTTCTCTTAGAGCTTACACTTGGTTGAGAGGAAGGTGGTAGGAAAAAAAGGTGAGACAAAAAATAAATAAATATAAATATATCAGATGGTATCAAGAGCTAGGAAGAAAAATAAAGCAAGTAAGGAAGATAGAGACTAAAACAGAGGAAGATGCTATTTTGCAGTGAAGACAAGGACAGCCTCTCTGATTAGTTGACATCTGAAAAGGGTGAGGAAGCAAGCTGTGTAGATATATGAGGGAAGACTGTGCCAGGCACACAAGCACAGAGGCTCTGAGCTTGCTCAAAGAAGAATGAGAAGGTCAGTGAGCAACGTGAACAGCAAGAAAAATGGATGGCAATGGCTATGGAAAGATTGCAGGAGCCAGGTATACAGAGCTCTGAATGGGTAGTGAATAGAAAGACAAGTTAGGAAGCTTTCATAAAAACTGAGCCTAAAGAGATCATGGCTTGGACTAGAGTGGTCACAGTGGAGGAGGTAAGAACTGGTCAGATTCTACATGTATTAGGAAGGCAGAAAAGTAGGATTAAAAAAGATTTCAATGTGGAGAACTTAACTATTTAAACAAAATTTCTTTGTCATTGTACAGAATCAAGCATTCTAAAGAATAAAGGAGAAGTATTAAGATGACTAACCAGTAAGTCAATGCATTTATTTCTTGGAAGGTAGATGATAGGATAAAATAAGATTTCAACATAGAGAACTAAACCATTAAGAACAAAATTTATTTCTCATTATATAGTATCAACCATTCTAAAGAATGAAATGAAAGGGTAACTTACTTTACCAGTCAGTGTATTTATTTCTCGTTCAGCTTTATGCAATTTACTGATTAAAGAAGTATTTTGTTCACTGCTTGATTGTAGTTCTTTTTCCAAGCGTTCAGCCTGTAGTTTAGCTGACTGTCTTTCGGCCTTTCATCAAAATAAAATATTTTTTTAATTCAATCATAATTTTTCACAATTATATAAAAATAAAATAAGCACTATTTAAAATATGTGTATAATCATCCAAAAAAAATTCAAAATTTCAACAATATTAACATGTACAAAGTAACAAGAGTTTTCTCAAACTAATTGGTAGAATTCAAATGAAAGCTATCTGCTCCAGGAAATATGCAACAAGGTATCTGAACAAACAACATATCAACAGCCACCAACAAAATAAAGCTCATACACCTACCTCTCTCATGAAAGAAAGTAACTAAGGTACTCATTTGATACCTACTTACTTTTAATGCTGACATAATTCAAACATTTTGGGGGATTTCCAGTCCACAGAAGATATGAAAAAGCATATTAGAAGGTAAAAGAGAAGGCTCATTGACAGTAATAAAAAGTGAAAATTAAAAATCTGAAATCAAGAGACTTTTTTTTAAAAGGGAGAGGGGAAGATAAGATCAAGATCCGAAGCTGATCTGAAGCTTTCTGAAGTATGGGCAAAGAAGTTCTTGACCTCACCACATAATTAAGATTCCTAAAAAAGTCTGTAAGTTGTCAAAAAAAAAATTTTTTTTTATGGTTAGTAATATTCATAGTACTCTGTACTTAGGGAGAGAAAACCAAAAGCTTTTAAAAAATATTTCTACTCAGGGCCGGCCCTGTGGCGCACTCGGGAGAGTGCGGCGCTGGGAGCACAGCGGCGCTCCCGCCACGGGTTCGGATCCTATGTGCGCTCACTGGCTGAGCGCTGTGTGGGCGACACCGAGCCAAGGGTTGCGATCCCCTTACCGGTCACAAAAAGGCAAAAAAAAAAAAATATTTCTACTCAAAATAATTTAGATGAAAATATTTTGGCATTTAAAAGATAAGCTTCAGTTTTATAACATCTCATTTCCTATATATCTTAGACATGATAAGGAGTATATTCAACAAATAATCTGGGGGAAAAAATATTTTCTTCAAATATAAAAAATGGTACCCTCTGGGCACAATGATAGCCAAGAAAGTTGAATAAAGAAACGCTTGCTGTCATGTGCTTATTTTCATTACATCTGACAAATGATAAAATTAAATATAGGCTCTTCTGAAAATGTCACAAATGAATCATCCATCTTTTGTCATCATTCAACTTGCCCTAAAACTAAACACTCTAAACGACCTCAATGAAAAGTTTCACACTGGCACCATATACTATTTTCAACTGCAAGCATCCCACTTATTCTGTCACTGTGTAAACACATTAAGGATGGAAAGATGGCAATACAAATACTCTCACTCTGAACTGTCTTATGTCTAAGGTCCAATGATACTGACAACTTTAATTCAGAAACCAGCAAAATACTGATGGAAGCTTCATCCAGAAAATTAAAAGGTGACTTCTACTCTTCAAAACATGTCAATATACTCCTGTACCAGACTGCTGGCTGGGGAAAAAAACAAACAAAAAAAGTACTATTTTGGATTTGGTTATTGGAATTTAACTACAAAGTAGATGCTCACCAATTTTCCTCCAACCCACTGAACTGCACAAAATAAATTAAAACAATTAAACTGATATATTTGCTACAAGTTAGGCATGAAGAACTAGGAGGAATAAGCATACCTGAATAAAATGGAAACCAAGAATTTTTATAAAGCAATACCTCTAGGAGTACCAGCCTGACTCTGCCAATACTTACCTTTCTATAATGAACTCAGAAATAATTCAGTAAAGGGCTGTATGCATTAATAGACAATTTGAATTTTATTATTCTGGCAAGAAGCAGTCATAAGGTATATAAATATGCTATTTTTTTATTCAAACAGGACTTACAATTTTAAGATCTCAAATCCCAGTGTAAGAAATTTACTATCTCAGAAGAAATTATTCTTTCTGGTTTCAGATGACTTTAGTCTTCAGAAACGCAAATAAGTTTTTTTGGATTTTGCATATCCTATACTTTGGCATTATAAGAGTTAAGTCATTTCAGGTAGGTGACTTGATTCCTGAAGAATACACATCCCCTGTAAATGTGGTAGCACAGCTATTGCATATGGATCAATAGCTTTCTTCTTTACAAAAAGAATACAAACTCTTGGGATTCCACAAATGTATCAGCATTAGATTGGTGAGCATACATTTATGCTCTAAAAATCAAAGGCCTGTCAATTACACTTTTAAAAAGTTTGCCACACTCTACCACAAAGCAATTAAAACCTTACCTCCAGGGATCTGACGGTAGCCTGCATCTCAGCCAACTGCCGCACCTGTACTCTTTGGACATTTTCTATCTGAGCACCAGAATTCTCTTTTTCAGCTCTTAATTCTGCTACCTCAGCCTCTAAACTTTTTAGTTTCTGACACAAATGGGTTTTTTCTCGGGAAAGTTGCTCCATTCGTTTGCTGTCTCTTGTGGGATCAACACTAAATAGCTTGTTATGCAGTTCTTCTTTATCTTTCTCCAGTCTTGCAATCTAATAATAATTTGAAAGAAAGCATACGAGCTTAAATTACTGATTTTTCAGTCATGAACATGTTTTACAAGTCAGTAAATTAAAATTAAAAACTGCACAATATGAAAGCTCAGGTGGTGAAATGAAGTACAAAGGAAACATTCTAAAATGTCACGTTCTTCATTCTTTACTCAGCGTGACTCAAATGTGAGGCTACAGACTTTGTCCTATTTTCCCTCTATTTCCACACAGTGTTTAGCACAAGGCTTAATCAGATGCTAAAATTCAAAATTATAATACAATAAAATTATTAAAAACATGCCAAGTGTTTAAAAACTCATCAAAACAAGACCAACAAGCTAACTACTGCTAAGCTCTTCCTCATGTAACAGTAATTCTTGGGCTATGTCTATATTAATAAAATTATCTATTTCGAAGCAACTTTAATTCACATAAAGCTGCTTGTCTGTGTAAATACAAAATGTGATTGATGAGAATTTTTAAATGATAGCTGAGAGTTTACTAAAGTCCTAGTTGGAATGATGGCCTAATTCTTAGTTCTTAGACTCAAGAAAGAACTGAAAATCATTACTCCAGGGCACGTGTTAAAGTCACTGGGGACTTTGTAGAGTAGAAACACCACAGGTCTTATCATTCCTGCCAACTATCACTGTCGTATACCATGGGCCTCCAAATCAGTGAGTTTCAAACTGCTTCCTAACCTTTGAGGCACCTCAGAGGCTTCTCACCTCTGAAAATTAGGGGGTCAATCAATCAGGGTAGAACTTACACTTTTCCTTTCTGGATCTCCCCAACTATCTGTCCCCTGCCGCCATCACCACCATCACCATCAAATCTCTATTGTTAACCATCACAGCTCCTCTTTTTAGTCTCTTTTTATATGTTGGGTTTCTCCATATGATTCAACTTAAGAATTCAGCTGTTTTAAAAAAAATTTTTTTTTTAATGATGAAAACCATTGCTTTTAGCAAAATCAAGGTCTGTCTGTAGCCAAGATGAACTTCAGAGATTCACTCTAAGCCAAAAGAACCCTAAAGGAAAACTCTGCAACCTTGGGAAAGTGGCCCAAGAAACAACCGTTTGCTCAAAGAGCTGTCAATGAATATGAGAAGTGTGAGACCTCCACCTCAGGGAAGAATCTGTTTTCCTCATCTGTAAAATGGGAGATTGAACTGGAGGCACTCAAAGATACTTTTCAGTTTTAACATGTAATGGTTCCAATTTGGTTTTGGACATGCTGAATTAATGATGTCAATGTGAAATGTAGGTAGAGCTATCCAGCAGTCAAATATTTTCTTCCAGAAAATAAAATTTACCCTTGAAGGTAGCTGAAGCATTCAGAGTTGAGCCCTCAAAAGCCCAACTAATTAGTGTCTCTATTTTCCTCCCACACTTTACATACAACTGTTACCTTTGGATTTGGTCCCTACCTTTTTTTCCTCTAGCTAACTGTGTCACATTTATGCAAGTCACATTTTCACTCTGGCCTCAGTTTAAATAAAGGGCTTAGGCTGGATGATCTTTAAGATGCCACTTAGCTTTTATATGAGGTATCTCAAATACAGCTTTAATGTGCCGTATTAGAGGTGTGGTGGCTCTATAGATCAGGAGTCAATGTGTAACTCGGGTTCAAAGAGTGGTGTCCTTCATTGACTACTTACTATGGATCAAGTGTTGAAACAAGTGCGCTACATGTGAAATTAATAGTATCAATAATTTCTCTGGTAGTCCCCATTTTACATACGACATCACACAACTAATGTTTTTGACCAGCATGTTTCCTATATTATTGCTTTCTCTGCTAGTTTTGAGAGGCATCTATATGATAGCTGAAGCTGTGGGACTGGATAACGGCTAGCTAATGGCTAAGTCAGGATTAGATTCCACACTTACAACTCCTAAACCAGACCTCGCTATCAAATCATTCCTACCAAAACTGGTGATCACTGCCTGCTAATTTCTCTTTCATTTATTCATTTAGGCAACAAATATTTATCAAGTACTTACTATGTACCCAGCACTATTTTAGGTGGTAAGGAAACAACTCAGCAGACAAACAAACACAAAACCTCTGCTATTGAAAAGCTTATTATATTCAATCACTGCCAAAACACCATTTTCATCCCAGACATCTGGGCACAGATCTTGGACAGTCTTAGCCCTCTCCTTTTCTTCCATTCTCAATGAGACTCATATGTCATCTTCCTTATTGGTCTCAATTTGTGGTGCTCTCCCTCTAAATTTCCAAAGGGCTTTGTTTGAATTTTTCTTTTATGACATTTACCCAAAACTGTATTGCAGTTACTTCTACATTTACTTTATTCTCTTCTAGAATACGAACTTGCTTGACAGGTAAGACAATTTATTAACCAATTTTACTTTTTGAAAAGTTGAAGGAAATGGAACAGAAATAGATCAGGGACTAAAAATGGTGGTGATTTCCTTTTCAGAGAATGATACCATCACTCCAATTCCCCAAGGCATGCAAGAGGGAAAGGCAGTGTACCTAATTTCTCCATCCATCTTTGTTTTTATTACCTTTATGACGAAGCACAGAGAAATGGACAAGAAAACAGGCTCAGGAATCAAAACGCTTAGGTTTATTTTTTCTTTCAGTATTTCAAAGGTTTTGGTCTATTGTCTTCTGGCTTGTATTATTTCCAAAAAGAAGTCTATTGTCATTCTTATCTTTGCTCTTCTGTACAAAATGTTTTTTCCCTAGTTATTTTTTTAGTTAAACTTTTTATTTACAAATAATGGTAGGGTCAAACACGAGGAATTATTGTAAGGAATAACACAGAGATCCTGTGTACCCTTGACCCAGTTTTCCCCAATGGTAACATCCTTCTTCTATTTTCTGGAAGACATTATGTAGAATTGGTCTTAATTGGTTTTTATTTATTTATTTATTTATTTCTATCTTAAATTTATATATATATTTTTTTTTTAAATTTTATTAATATTATTTTTTACATTCTAGGATGTTGTTGCAGAGCAGTTGAGAAGGAGGGGGAGAGGAGAAAGGGGAAGGAAATGGGATGGAAGAAGGAGGAGGGGCGGGATTAAGGCCTGTGGCACCCCCCACATTCCCACAGGGAAGACCAGTGGACTTTCAGCCGTGGCTTGGTCACTGCCGGACTGGGTGCAGATGTTAGGGGGGTGTGGAAAAAGCCCTCACCCCCCACCATCCCAGCTCAAGAACCCAGGGCCCTTCTTGCTATGGCTTGGTGGTCTTCACTGTACTGGTTGCACATGTCAGGGGGGCATGGCCAAGGCCCTTGGCCCCCCATCGCCCTGGCTTGGGAGTGCCTGGGGCCCTTCTTGCTGCTTTGTGATCACTGCTGTGCTAGTTGCACATGTCAGTGGGGCACTGCCAAGGCCCGAGGACCCCCACCACCCCAGCTCGGGAGAGCCTGAGGCACTTCCTGTGGCAGCTCAGTGGTCACCACTGGGCTGGCTGCAGGTGTTGGGGGCCATGGCCAAGGCCCAAGGGCCCCCACTGCCCTGGCTTGGGAGAGCCCGGGTCACTTCCTGAGGCAGCTCGGTGGTCAATTGATTTTTAAGTACTTGATAGATTTCTCTAGTGAAACCATTCTTTGGGGGAGTTTTTAAACTATGAATTCAATTATGCCAATGGTTATAGGCCTATTCAAATTACTTTATATTGGGTGAGTTATGATCATTTGTGCCTTTTGAGAAATTGATTCATTTCATCTACATTGTCAAATTTATTTGGTTCATAGGATTTTCTTATTACCCTTTTAATGTCTGCAAGGCTCCCATGAGCGATATTCCATGCTTCATTCCTGAAACAGGTCATTTTTATCTTCTCTTTTTTATCAGTCTTGCTAGAGGCTTGTAAATTTTACTATAATCTTTTCAAAGAACCACCTCTTTGTTTTGTTGATTTTCTCTATCAGTTTTCTGTTTTCAATTTTATTAATTTCTACTCTTTACTATTCCCTTCCTTCTGCTTGCTTTAGTTTTATTTTGATAATCTTTTTCTAGGTACTTCAGGTGGGAACTTAGATTACTGATTTGATATGTTTCCTCTATTCTAATGCATGCATTTAGTACTATAAATTTTCCTTGCAGCACAGCTTTAGCTATATCCTAAAAATTTTGATATGTTGTACTTTCATTTTCATTCAATCTATTTTTTTAAATGTAATCTCATTGACATGTTTTTCATTCAAGTTTCCTTTGACTCATAAATTTTTTGAAGTGTGTAATTTTGTTTGCAGGTGTTTGAAGATTTCCCTGTTGCTTTTCAGTTATTAATTTCTAGTTAGATTCTATTGTGATCGGAGAACTCACTGTGTGATTTCAAGTTTTATAAGTATGCCGATTTTTATTTTATAGCCCAGGATATAGTCTATCTAGTATATATTCAGTGTTCACTTCAAATGAATTTGTGTGGGTGCTCTCGTTAAGTGAAGTGTTCTATAAATGTTAATTAGATCCTGTTGGTTGATAGTGTTGAATCCTTCTATACCCTTGCTGATTTTCTAATTGTTCTATCAATCATTGAGAGAGAGGTGTGAAGTTGTAAACTATAACTGTGAATTTGTCTGTTTCTCTTTTTAGTTCTATCAGTTTTTGCTTAATATTATTTTGCAGCTCTGGCACTTATATTTAACATTCCTATGTTTTCTTGGTGGACTTTTATCATTATATAATCTCTCTGTCTTTCTATACACACACACGCACACGCACACGCGCACACACACACACAGTATTTTTCTTTGCTCTGAAGGCTACTCTATTTTTAATACAGCCACTCCTGCTTTCTTTTAATTAACGATTCTATGATATATCATTTCCCATCTCTTACTTACAAACTATCTATATTGGTACCTTTGGAGTTTCTCATAGACATCATATAGTTGGGCCATTTTTTTTAATTGAAGCATAATTGACTATACATATTTTAGAGGTACAGCCTTGACTACCATCACCTGTATACATGTGATGATCAAATATTATTACCATATTCATTATTATAAATAGTAATTATTATGTTTAGTTGGAACATTTTTTAAATCTGCTTTGCGAATCTGTCTTTTGTGTATTTAGACCATTTACATTTACTATGACTACTGAGATGTTAAGTCTGTCATGTTTTTTTGTTTCTTCTCTGTTTTCAGTTTCTGTTTTCTTTTTCCTGACTTCCTGTTGGTTACTTGAACATTTTTTAGGATTCCACTTTAATTTACCTATAATGATCTGAATGTATCTCTTTGGACAGCTTTTAGTTGTTTCTCTAGGTATTAAATTATATATACATAATTTATCACACTCTACTGGGTTCATTTTACCAGTTTGAGCGATGTGTGGAAACTTTAACTCCCTCTGCATCCCTTTGCTCTCTCTCATTTATAATGTAACTGTCTTACATATTTCCTCCACACCCATTTAGAACCATATCACAGTGCTGCAATTTTTACTTCAACCATGAAACAAAATTTAGAAAACTCGTGAGGCAAAGAAAAGTGTATTGAATATATCCATAGTTTCACTTACCATGTTCTCTTATCCTTCCTAATATTTTGAGGTTCCTTTTATTGTTTTCTTTCTGTTTAAACAACTTCTCTTAGACATTTTTTTGGATACGTCTACTTTTCCTTCATTTGAGAATGTCTTGATTTCCCCTTCATTCCTGAAGGATATATTTGCTGGATATAGGACCATAGGTTGATGGTTCTTTTCTTTCAGTACCTGATAACACTGTGCCACTGCTTCTGGCCTCTAGGGTTGCTAATGAGAAATCTGCTAGCTTTCTAACTGTTTTCCCCAAATAGGAGAGACACCATTTCTTCTGCTGCTTTCACGATTTTTTTTCTGATAGTTTTTATATGTTTGACTATGATGTCTATTTGTATTGATTTCTTTGAATTTATCCTGTTTCGGATTTGCTCAGCTTCATGAATTTGTTTGTGCCTTTACTGAATTTAGGAAATTTTCATCCATTATTTCTTCAAGTACTTTTCAGCCCTGCCCCCTTCTTTCCTTTCAAGAACAGAAATCTTAGATCTTTTGCTATCATACCACAGGTCACTGAGGATCTCTGTCGATTTCTTTTAAAAATCTATTTTCTCTACTTTGTTCAGATTGGATGATTTCTAATGTTCTATCTTCAAGTTCACTAATTTTTTTCCTCTATCCCTTCCATTCTGCAGTTGAGCCCAGCAGCTGAGGTTTTCTTACTTCAATCATCGTATTTTTCAGTTTTAAAATTTCCAACTTGTTCTTCTTTATATTTTCTGTCTCTTTGCTGAGTCTATTATTTTCATTTGTTTCAAACATGTTTGTAATTGTTCATTAAAGCATTCTTATCCTGGATAGTGTAAAGACTTTGTCAGATAATTCTAACATCTCTGTCATCTCAGTGTCATCATCTATTGATTTCTTTTACACTGAGTTTCAGATCTTCCTAGTTCTTGGCATGAAAAGCAATTTTCAATTGGAACTTGGACATTTTGGGAATTTTGTTATGAGACTCTGGATACTGTTTTAGCTGGCTTTTTACGATATCACTATGGCAGGGGAAGGGTGGTGTTGCCAAGTCATTACTGCCAGGTGAACAAAGTAGTCCAGATTCCCAACTCTATTTCTGTTGACATCTGAGGTGGGGGGGCAGATCCTTGTGACACCCATGCTGAGCAGTGGTAGGAGTTCCAGCTCCCCTTGAGGACTCCACTAACACTTCCCTGGATGGAAGGGGTAGAAGTGACATGTTACTATACCCCGTGTAACCTCCATTGACACCACAGAGCTAGGTGTGGCTTCCATTGATACCACAAGGCTGGGAAGTGGTGAAACTCCTTTCTCTACACTAGATCTCCTCTGACACAACCCAAGCAGGGCAAGGGCAGGATACCTCATTACTGGCAGTTGAGAGTGCAAGCTCCAGCTGCTCATGTCTTCAGTGACACCATGTCAGAGGATGAGAGCCCTCATTATTGCCCACATGGGAATGTCTTTGTCTGGTATGAGGGTAATGCTGACCTCATAAAATGAGTTAGGAGGTATTCCCTCTGATTCTGTCTTTTGAATGAGATTATAGAGAATTTGCACTTCCTTAAATGTTTAGTAGAATTCACTAGTGAATCCATCTGGGCTGTTCAGTTATTTTTGACTGGATGCCAGAAATTTAAATTTTTTGTTTTTTCAGTGCTGGGTTCTTTGTTTTCCTTTACATACTTCTGAATCTTTGTTCTCGTATGCAGTTAAGACACTTAGAAACAATCTGATCCTTTCAAATCTTGCTGTTAATACTTGTTAGGCAGAACCAGAATAGCCTTTAGACTATGGCTACTTTGGCCTTACTACTGAGGCAAAATCCTTCTGTGTCTTCTACTCAATGTACCATGCAGTAGAGTGTCTTTCCACTCTGGCTGATGAAAACATAAATTTTGCCTGACCCAATGTGAACTCCAGGGATTGTCCCACCTGGATCTTCTTTCTCTGGCCTTGTATAGTTTCTTCACACATATGCAATTAATCAGTACTCAACTGAAGACTCAAAAATTAATTTCTGCAGAACTCTGAAGCTCTCCAACACGCTGCTCTTCAAATTCTAGTTGTCTTGGCCTCCAAAATGCTGAACTCCAACTCCTTAACTCAGAGATAGTGGGGCTCAGTTTGAATTTCCTCTCTCTGCACGGTATCCCGGAAACCCCTGCCAGAACATATAATCGTAGAGTTCGCCTCATTTGTTTTCCTCCCCTCAGGGATCACTGCCCTGGACTGCCTGTTTTCCAGTGTCTGAAAACCACTATGTATTAGTCTGTTTTCCTGTTGTTTATAACAGAATACCTGAAATTGGGTAATTTATAAAGAAATGAAATGATTTCTTACAATTTTGGAGGCTTGGAAGTGCATGATCCAAGGGGCACATCTGGTGAGGTCCTTCTTGGTGGAAACTATCTACAGAGCCCTGTGGTGATGCAGGGTGTCACATGTCATCTCCTTATAAAACTACCAGTCCACAACCATGCTTACCCATTAATACATTAACCCATTCATGAGGGCAGGGGCCTCACAATCCAATAACTTCCTAAAGGCCCAACCTTTCTTTTCTTTTTTTTCTTTTTGACATTGGAACTGTTTTTAATTAAACTTTTTAAATTTTTGAGACAATTGTAGGTTTGAAAGCAGTTTTAAGAAATAATACAGAGATCCCAGGTAACTTTTACTCTATTTTCCCTCCAATGGCAACATCTTATAAAACTTCAGTACAACATCACAACCGGGATATTGCCACTGATGCAGTCAGGACATAGAACATTTTCTTCACCACAAGGATCCTTCCTGTTGACCCTTTATGGCCACACTCACTTCCTTCTTGCTCCAACTCTCCCTAATCCCTGGAAACCTCTTATCCGTTCTCCATTTCTAAAATTTTGTCATGTCAAGAATGTTATATAGGTGGAATCATACAGCCTGTATTCTTTGAGGACTGGCTTTTGCACTCAGCATCATTCTTTGTATATTCAGGTTGTCGCATGTATAAATAGTTCATTACTTTTTATTGTTGAGTAATGTCTCATGATAGATGTACCACAGTGTATTAGTCCGTTTTTGTTGCTTATAACAAAATAACTGAAACTCGGGTGATTTATAAGGAAAACAAAATTTATTGCTTACAGTTTCTGAGGCTGAGAAGTCCAAAGTCCATCTAGTGTGGCGACAGTTACTCAGGGGTCTCATACTGCGAGATGATGGAAGCAGAGAGAACAGAGAGAGGAAGAGAGACAGACTCTCCTCTTCTTTTAAAGCCCTCAGAACCATGCCCCTGACCACCATTTTTAATACACTCACTACTGCCTTTTCCCACAATCCAATCACCTCTTAAAGGCTCCACCTTTCAATTACCATAATAGGTCTTCCCACCCTCTGAACAGGCACAGTGGGGGCTAAGTTTCTTATACATAAAGCTTGGGGGACACAATTCAAGCTTCAGTGAGTTTTGGGGGGACATAATTCAATCCACTACGCACAGTTTGTTTAACCATTACCCATTTAAGGGTACCTGAAGGCCCCACCGTTCAACATTGCCACATTGGGGGTCAATCTTCCACATGAGCCTTGGAGGGCACATTCAACCCATATCACATTGTTTCTTATATTTTATCCTACTTTTTAGTAAAGGCCTTAAATTAAACTCAGTCCCTATTACTCCCACATGGCCAGAAGCAAAAATCCCTAGACTACCTAGAGTTAAATCCTGGTTCTACCACCTACTTGCTGTGTGACCTTGGGCCAGTCTCTTGGTGTTTCCATTTTTCTCATTTATAAGATGGGGATAGTGATTATCTAATTCCTAGGGTTGTTGAGGGAATTCAAAGATGAATATAAAGTGTTTCTCTCAATAAATTAAATGTGAATTTATCTCCTGCCCCTACTTCTTTCACTTCTTTAACTACTATAACTTATTTACAAATCTGAAATCTATTTTAAAATATCTGCAATATTTATTATGTTGATTAGTACTATGATTAATACTGTCAGGTATAAATGGTAGTAACATTATTAATTGAGTATTTACTATGTGTTGGACATTATGGTAAACATTTTGCACATGAAGTTTTAAGGTCCCATACCTTAGTTTTTAAAATCATTAGATTAACTTTTTATATTCCTAAGAAAAAAACAATAAAGACCACTATTACACTATTTTATTTTCCCTTTTTCCTTTTATGTGCTGTAATTGATTTTTCCTAAATTAATGTTGGAATACATTTTATACAAAAACATTCTGTCATTTATTTACACTGAGAAAGTATCACTTAAATTACTTACATATTTAAAGTTCCTATTTTAATCTAATTTTGGAAGTTACCATTTACCATTTTCTTTCCTTCTACACCTATTTATCTCCTACTAAGAGAAAGATGGTTGTGGGGAGAAAGCAGTTCTTCGAACTACATACCTGCCCCCAAACATAGTTACAGAGGGATAAAGGTATAGTATAAAGAAATTGTTGAGACATGAGGTGACCTTCAGTGTCTTTAAAAGAATTCTACTCAGATTAAACAAAAGAGAATAGGGATAATAAAACAAATGCCTTTCTCAGGCCACAAGAGTTATCTTGGTCATGAAGGTAGTGAAAGAAAGCCAACTGTGACAAAAAACAAGTCAGGGGAGAGGACCTGAAAGTCAAGTAGTCAGAATGCTGGGGGCACAATGAAGTGGAGAAGGCAGACACTATAATGAGAGATGCCCTCAAACTACTTAGAGTATTTACTATGTGCCAGGAACATGTTTTAGCTTTTTACACATTTTATTAAATGCTCACAACTCTGTGAGATAGGTACTATTATTAACACCATTTTATAGATGGGAACACTGATGCACACACAAGTCAAGTCAGTTCCCAAGATCACACTAAATGAATACTGAAAACATTTAAAACTTTCACAGTAAAAAAGCGTGGTTTTTCAAATATTCTAAACTGCATTCCAGTAAAAAAAATTTCCTACAAGGAAAAAAAGGAAGTGTTGTGAGAGGTTTCATGATGTTTATTGATGTATATTTCAGGATAAGAACCATAACCAGAAGCACATTATCAGTTTTGTGCTACCAGTACTGTAAGAAAAAAATAATGAAAATAGCATTTTCAGGGACCCATAGGATCCTTTTTGCCATAGGAACTTTGGCTTCTCACCTGATCCATAAAAGCCAAGCAGAAGCTCAGCCAGTATGATGAGCATGATGGAAGAATCTCAGTGACTTGTCATTATGTACTGTTATTTTGATGGTTTTTCATATGATGTAGTGCTCTTTGACCCTCTCTCCTGACATCTTAATACTTCCCTACTGAATTACTTATAACTTACATTCAATCTATCAGTACCTAAAACTCTGTATTGATCTTTATTACTCTTTTAAGAATAATTCAAAATTAGAGTCCTAATAACAATAAAAACACAATAGTCCCACTTTTGAATAATGACTGTACATGCCACCTCAGCATTTCATCTGTATCAAGTCCCAGACTTAATATGTTCTTACAGCCAAATGCATTGAGAAAGCATGACATATATTCTTTTAGTACAAAATATCATGAGGGAAATGTGAATTCCTGGAGTTCTTCTTAGAAAAGACTTTAAAAATCTTCCTGAAGCATTTGACTAAGAGCCAACACACTAAAGAATATTCAGTTACTTTTATCTGTAAAAGTGAAAATGCACAAGTATCGTCTGAGTCTTTAATTAATGCAAAAAAATCCAATTATTTTTATAACATGAATTCATATATTTTACATTATTTTAAATTATAAAATTGAAAGAAGGCAAGAGTAGACTCTACTCTGAAGTTCTGAAACTATATTTGTTGTTTTTATATTTGAAACTATATTTGCTGCTTCATGATGAACAACCACCTTACCAGGTTTTACTGTTTTTGTGTATAAAAACTGTAGTAGGAAGATAAGTAATGGAATGAAATCAAATCCCCAATTATCTACTCAGTAATATTGCTCTTGCATAATCAATTGAGAAGCAGAAGGAAAGAACTTCAGTCTTATCAGAAAGTCTTACTTTTGTAGCCTCTACTAATTATGGCTTCTTACCTAGCAGCTTATTTTTAGATTCATAAGAGTATTATAAGATATACCAATTATGAAAATAAATGACACTACTGACCCCTTAAAAGTTTTAATGAATATCATTTGGTCTTTCATGGATAAAAAACAGATTAGTCATCAGATTTCAGATACAGGTTTCATTCTTTAAAAAAACAACAAAACTAAAAAACTAGAGAATACAAATAATCATTCCCAGATAAATATCATCATTAGATTTTAAAAGTGAAGTATAAAATAAAGCATCACTATACTGAACTTCAGTAGTTACTCCTCAATATCCTAGATCTTCATTTTAAGTTGGAAAACTTTATCATTTCTATTTCCACAAGACAATTTTTAAATGTAGCTTCTTTAAGTCTATCATAATTACAGAGTTGAAATCTTTTATAATTACATGTAGTATAGATAAAATTGCCGTTGTTGGATGACCCCTAATCGGACTGGCAATTTCAAATCATTGGTAATTTCAAACTTAAAACTCTGGGCTGGGAGTTGGGATACCTGAGTTGGGATGTCTGAGAACTTTTGCTAATCTTGCTGCTGACTTTCTGTGAGATTTTGAACAATTCATTTATCCCATGCCTCTGTTTCCTCATTTAAAATGGAGAAAAATGACAGTCCTGCTCCATCACACTGACATTATAATAAAAATCAGACAATATGTGAATAAAGCATTAAAGCTGTAAAGAACTCTTAAACTGCAAAAAACTATTATAAATACTTACAGTGTTCTGGGTAGTGTATCGTTAATTAACTCCAATGATCCAAAGTTCACATAGCTTCTTACATGTGGAACAATCATGGAACAGTTTGCTCAGTGATAAGAATAAATGAGTTTGATCCAAAGAGCACAATTTTAGTGGTTTTTTGGCTTATTTATTATTTTCAATTTTATTTATACTTATTTTTGTGGGGTATAGTATGTTGTTTCAATACATGCCTACACTGCACAATGATTCACTTACTGTAGACAGCATAGTTTTGTACCCATAAGTCCACAATTTTAGTTTTTATTAGATGTCTAGAATACTGTAAGTATTTAGTAATGGGTAAAGGAAGGTGGTATATTTTAACTCTTAATTCCAAATAAAGACAATACAATAAATATAAAATGCAGATGTGTTTGTACACAGAAAGTATCACAAAACTATAAAACCAAGATTATTTTTATGAATATGACAAGATAAAATTGATATTTCTTTCTGTCCTGAAAAACCATCTAAAAACAACGAGGAATGAAAAACAGAAACCCCATTTTTTGGCAAAACTGGAAGACAAACCACAAAATGAGTAGAACGGCTGCCAAAAGCAATGGAGATGGAGTAGGAGGTGCATGCTGTAGGCAGCAGAGAGAGAATGTTGCAGCTGCAGATGTCAAAAAGAACAAAGTATTCTTCTTGAAGATGATGGTTATACCCTAAAGTATAAACCCTTGTTTAAATCAATGGAAAACAAGGTGCATGGGCTGACAGCTAGAGCTCTCCTGTGCATAGTGTGGTTCCAAGAAGAGGGGACAGTGCTAAATAAGGAATCACACAAACTATACTTACAAAGAGGAGTATGTCATGGTGGCTAAGGGAGACAAAAGACTTTGTGTGATGGAAATCCCCAAAGTTGTCTACCTCCATTGGCTGGGGCAAAATAAAGGAGAAAAAGAATAGGAAAATCTAATAGTCAAAACAGAGCATTCACAAGAAAAATGTTGATATAGAACTGATGAAAATCATGAGAAATACTTCACCATTAATTAATAAAACTTAATTATGCAATCAACTCTAATTTGAGATGTACAAAAATATATAATCATAAAAATTTTATTGAAAAGAACAATAAGTAATAAACTAATACAGCCAATCACTCACCTCTGATTCATATTTTATTTTTTCTTCTTCTAAAATACGTGTGAATTTTTCTTTCTGGTGTTCAAATTCTGATTTGAGAAATGTATGTTCATAGCGAAGTTTATTATACTCAGCTCTATACTTTTCCACTTCCTAAATTTAAAAGAGGTTGCAATTTATCAAAAATTTATAAATGAAATTTGCACTCACTCCAAAAACCACTTCTGCAAATATGATTTTAAACTACACTATACTGAGAGTCATTCTAAAAATAAAACATAAACTTAACAGAAATACAAATGAATCTTGGAAAAGTCCTCATGCAAGTATCTTACATACAGAACTGGTACATTCCTGAGAAGGTACCAGTAAAGCAAATTACCATTCAATTAACCTTATTTCTTCACAGATTCTCATTATAATAAAAATGTATAGCATGACAAAAGTTTTGACCTCTGGGCTTAATAAAGTAATATTTAAGAATGTGGCACGGAGTTGGGGGGAGAAGTGGTGGACTCACGGGTACAAAACTATGCTATCTACACTAAGTGAATCACTGTACAGTATATACATGTATTAAAAACCACACAGTGTACTCCACAAAAATGTACAAATGTTAAAATTTTTTAAAAAGAAAAAATAAAGAATGCAGCTAGATAAAAATATAGCTAGATTAAAAAAAAAACTATAATAAAGTATAAACTATCCCCCAAATGTCAGACAAGATGAATTCAAAATTAATAAAAAGTTATTTGAATATTTAGTACATTAACTTAAGGTTCAATCAAATATTTCAATGACAGTTAAACTCAACACACCAGCCTGAAGCATACATGTAGCACAATCTCTCCTGACTATCCAGGAACCTGTACAATTCTCTGGGGTGCTCTAATCCTGCTTCTTAACACTCTATGAAAGCTGCTGGCATACTGAATACTCAACAAGAAACTTAGGCAATAGAGCAAAAAGATGCAGAAGACACTATTTCAACACACATCAGGAAATTAGGTAATGAGGAAAGCATATTTCCTAAAATACTCAGCTCAAAAAAAGAAAAGAAAATGCTCAGCTTACTGTAAATCTTTAGTTGAAAGACTTCTAAGCCAGTTTACAAACCAAGAAAATGGGTTTAATTATTTTATTTGAGATATATTTTGTTTTAATTTTAAAAAACAAAAACAAAACGCTTTTACTTAACTTGATCACCTACCTTGGGTCTTAGTGATTTTATCTCCAAAATTAAATCTACTCCCAAACCATAATGCTTTGCCTCTACAAGTATATTCAAAAGGTCATAATATCAAGCCAGTAAGCTGTTATAAAAAATGATTCCACAGTTGTTTTGTACAATGGCAGCATTACAAGACTAAAGGGGTCCATTTTGAAGGGGACAATAATCATCTGTATGTATAAGTCCCAGTGCATTTGTTAAATAAGGTAACATATAAAATGTATGGCACAGTACCTAATATACTTAATATCTGCAGTCTTTTCCAGTCCCCTCTATTAAACATTTAATCATATTGTACCAGCATTTCATGAAAAGGAAACTGGTCTCAATCTGAAGTAAAACTATAATAAATTTTTACTTGTCTAAAGTTACAAGAAAATTCATTCTTTCATTTAACAAATATTAAATTGAGCACCTACTGTATGCCATGAACTGTTCTATTTGAAATATACCAGTAAACAAAACAAATAAAGGTTCCTCCTCTCACGCAACTTCCATTCTAGAGGTGGTAAACAGAAAATAAGCAGAATACATCAGTAAATTATACAGCACATTAGAAGATAATATGTACTAGAGAAAAAATAAAAAATAGAGCAGGGTGGGGGGATCAAAAGATCTAAGTAGTGATGTGAAAGGCAGGTTGCAATATTAAATGGGGTTATGAGGGACAAACAAGGTAGGCCTCATTGAGAACGTGACATTTTAGCAAAGACTTAGAAGAGATGAAGAAGTAGCCAAGAACTATCTGGAAGGAAAGAATTCAAGGCAGAAGTAACACTAAAGCAAAGGCTCTTGAACTGCTCGATTTCTGGAGCGTCAAAGAAATATCAGGAAGCCAGGAGAGAGGACAGAGAGGTAATGGAATACAATCCTGTGAAGCCTTAGAGGCTACTATAAGGACTCTGAGTAAAAAGGGGAGCTATTGCAGGGTTTTTGAGTAGGGAAATGATGCTTTCCACCAAGACTTTTGTGAGGATAAATGAAGATAAATCACATGAATATAAATGCATAGTAAATTACTTACTTCATCTAGATTCCGAAAACGCTCTCTCATTGGAGTTTCTAATTCTTGTTGTATTTGGGCTCTTAACAATTCCAATTTTTGTGGAGTTAATGCCTAATATGTAAAAAAATACAAACAATTTGAAATATGAAATCACAACTATTAAAAACAAGAATTTTCCAAATGTCAAAGCCTCTCTTCTAAATATAACAATGGAAATTCAGTTCATAAAGGTTTTCACAATAGAGCTAATTTTACAGCAATCACTATATAAACAGAATCATCATTTGAAACAATACTTTAAGAATCTCAATTTCAGGCTCTCAGAGATGTCAAAAATTCCATTAACACGAGGTAAAGACAAGTCACTGACTATTATTGTTATTGTTAGGAATAACTACGTTGGCAGCTTAGGCATTCATGTTGGATACAATGGCTGATAGTCTAGTTATTTTCTTAAGCCACCAAAATAAAAGTGGAATAATTTTGTATACCAAAGAGAATTCATCAGACATTTTCAATTGGAAAAGACTGATTTTTATTCTGACCACCAAAACTAATTTGGGTTTCTCGCTGTCATACTTTCTCAAGAACTCATATTTCAATAAGTAATGAAATATTTGTGTAAGCTCCATATAAGCAGACACAGTCTTTATTGACCTTGTATTCCCAACACTTCCCACCACTGCCTGGCACACAGGAACCACTCAAGTATTACTTCGTGAATGAATAAATGAATGAATGAATGAATGAATGAACAAATAAACACTGGTTGCAAAATATCTACAGTTTGTATTTATTTGAACTCTATAAAAATGAGGATAATCATTTAATTCATTTATTCATCAATATTACAAATATTTTGTTCAAAATATTTTACTGAATGAAAGCCTACTTTATATAAAGCATTGTACAACATGCTATGATATACATACATACCTTACATGCATTAAGTTATTTAATCCCCACAACAATCCTGCAACGTAGCACACACACAGTCTAAATAACTTTCTAAAGATCACAGAGACTCTCATGAAGCATGCATCTCCCTATAAGAATTTCAATCTTTGGTATGAAAAATAACTCATACACACAACTATAAAAGTAGGCAATATAGGCTTACCAGACAGGTGAAGACAAAGAGAAAAGATATTTAGGAGAGAAAAAATAACACATCAAAGAAATGGGAAGGCTATAAGCTTAGGTAGAACTCAAACCTGAAGAACAGATAAAATTTTAATTTGCCTATGGTGGCAGGGACTGCACTGGAGAAGAGTGATTCTCAAAGGAGTTAAAGGCATTTTGGATAGGACTATACTAATCACTATAGGGAATTTAGAACCCTGGGTCCCTGTGCCTCAATGCTTGGAGGAACCTCTAGACACTGTGACAATCAAGGCCATGCTGACACATTTCCAAATGCCACCTAGAAGAGCTACCCCCTGTCTGGGAATGCAAGAGAAAGAGGTTGGAGCAAAAGAAGGTTCCTGAATACCAGGTTAAGACTCTTATAATTTATTCAATAGCATTTACTTTTAAAAACTATTTTATTTATAAAATAACTAATTTAAATAAATTTCAATTACATAAAATAATTCAAACAAAACAAAATACAATATGAAAAAATGTCTTCTCACTTCAGTCATCCAGTCTCCCTCTATAGAAGCAATCATTGTTAATAATTTCTTAGGCATACTTCCTAAAACAATCTGTAGATATATAAGCATATGAGCCACATTTAATTTTTACATAAAAAAGAGACATACACATTTTTCTTTATCTTGCTTATTCACTGAAGCTTCTTAAGCTTAAGAATAACACCACTATATCTATATTTCAGGAAGAAGCAAGATGAATCAAAAGGTTTGGTGAGAGAGAAGTGGTAGCTATAGGAAGCAGAGGTAGTTAACGGGACTAGAAAAACCAGATAGAAAGCTCATGTCATAATCTGATTTATGGTGTCAAGTATGGGTGATAGTATCAATAGTTAAAGCTATGAAGAGATGTAATTAAAAGAGATTACCTGAAACAGATAAAGCTTATTTGGATCCTGTTTCAAATAAGCCAACTTAAAAAATAAATGAACAAACATGCAAAACTAGGAAAATTAAGGAAATCTGAACAAAGATAGGTTATTAAAATGCATTAAGAAATAAGTATTTGAAGTAGAGTAAAGGTATTGTGGTTATGCTTTTAAAAGAGTGCTTGCCTTGGTATGTAATAGAGATACATACTAAATTATTTAGGATTGAAATAATATGATCTGATGCAAGATAATCCAGAGGAAATACGGATATACCAAAAGAATGAAAAACAATGAAATTGGTAGCTACACAGGTAAATATGTTTTTTTTTTTTTTAATTATTTAAATCTATTTAAAAGATAATGGACATTTTAAACAAAAATAATAACAATCTAGTGTGGGGTTTATGGCTGGGGCAGGCAGAGAGAACTTATAGTCTATAAACCCCAAAGTGAAAGATATATACTATAAAGCCTAAAGCAACATTTTAAATAACACAAAGAATTAAAGCTAATAAGCCAACAAAGTAGAAAAACTGGAGACAAAAAAAAAAAATCAAAAAATATTAAGGAAAAAACTGAAAAGGATAACAAAACATATGGAACAAATAGAAAACAAATAGCAAGATTGTAGATTTAAATCTAATTATATTAATAATCACAGAAAGTACAAAAAGCCTAAACACTCAAATTAAAAGGCAGAGATAGGCAGAACAAATGACAGGACTATACACTATATTTTCTTAAAGAACATTTAAATAAACATGCACTGAGTGTCTAATACTGAAAGAATAAATCATTGTCCCTGTAAGTCATCAGAAAAATCTGCAAATTAAAAAAAAATCAGTAAAGAACAATGTGCATGCATACTTTGACTACAGAATCAAGTATTTAAATCATCAGGCCTATGAATAATATAGATACACTAAATAATCTTTAATTATCACATTAAGCTCATATAACTGAATTTTTATGACTATTAATAAAGAATGTCCTCTGGGTTAAAGATGCATTACAACTGCCTGCATCCTCTGTATCTTTATTTTTATATCCTACAAATGTTAATTCTGCGTACATGTATGATCTTTTCTTTATCAAAGAAGAATTCAATTTGGACCACCAAAATAAATAAGTATATGAGGTTATGCATATATTAATTAGCCTGATTTAGCCATTCCATAATGCATACATATATCAAAAAATCACATTATATACCATAAATATATACGAGGGGTCTTCAGAAGTTCATGGAAAATGCATATTATGAAAAAACTACACGTGGATTGACAAATATTTCTGCACCAAAATAACCTCATACTAATTTGTTATAACATGTCTCAGCAGAATCTAGTTTGAGGCACTAAGAAGGTTATGACATCAGTTCAAAAAGAGCCCCTATCAGTTCGAAAAGAGTCCCTATCAGAGCAATATGAATTCTGCTAAAACTGAAGCAAGAACAAACATCAAATTTATGGTGAAGCTTGGGTAGAAGAATGGTGAAATCACTAATGCTTTACAAAAAGTTTATGGGAACAATGCCCCAAAGAAATCAGCCATTTACAAATGGATAACTCATTCTAAGAAGGGATAAGACAATGTTAAAGATAAAACCCACAGTGGCAGACCATCCACATCAATTTGCAAGAAAAAAATTAATCTTGCTCATGCCCTAATTGAAGAGGACCAATGATGAACAACAGAAACAATAGCCAACACCACAGCCATCTCAACTGGTTCAGCTTAAACGATTCTGACTGAAAACTTTAAGGTGAGCAAATTTTCCACTTGATGTGCCAGAACTGTTGCGCCCAGGTGAGCTGCAGACAAGAGCAGAGCTTTCAAGTGAGATCAAAATCCCAAAACGTTTCTTTGAAGAATTTTAACAGGAGGTGAAACATGGCTTTACCAGTACAATCCTGAAGACAAAGCACAATCAAAGCTATGGCTACCAAGAGATCAGAGTGGTCCCATCAAAGCAAAAGTGGACTGGTCTAGAGCAAAAGTGATGCAACAGTTTTTTGGGCTGCTCAAGGCATTTTCCTTGTTGACTTTCTGGAGGGCCAAACTTCATTACACCTTCTTATTATGAAAGTGTTTTGAGAAAGTTAGCCACAGCTTTAGCAGAAAAATGCCTGGGAAAGCATCACCAGAGAGTCCTTATCCATCACAACAAAGCTCCTTCTCATTCCTCTCATCAAAGGCAATTTTATGAGAATTTCAATGGGAAATTAGTAGACATCCACCTTACAGTCCTGATTTGGCTCCTTCTGACTTCTTTTTGTTTCCTAATGTTAAGTTTGGCCTCAAGGTTTCTTCAGACATAGGAATTGTAATCTAACTTGATGTGTAAACAGACTATAATCTACTCTTGTAAATTAACATGGTGTGCAAACAGACTATAACCTATTCTTGTCTCAGCCAAGTACAGGTAGGCAAACATTCTGTATCTCCCTTTCATTTTCTGTACACCACTGTCCTTTTTTTGTCTTAAATTTTAGCCAGCCACACGGCAGCCCCAGAATCGCTCTGAACCTATTCTGGTTCTGGTGGCTACCTGATTCGCAAATCATTCTTTGCTCAATTAAACTCTGTTAAATTTAACTTGTCTAAAGTTTTTCTTTTAACACTAATTTTAAACAATCTTTACAGGGCATCCATTTTTCTTCAGTTAAAAATGTAAAAAAGACTGCATTGACATTGTTAAATTCCCAGGACTCTCAGTTCTCTAGGGATGGACTAAATGGTTGGTATCATCACTTACAAAAGTGTCTTAAACTTGATGGATCTTACGTTGAGAAATAAAGTTTATATTTTTTATTTTTATCTTTTAATTCCATTTTTTCCACAAACTTTGAAATCCTCTCATATAATTTTTATTCATCGATTTAAAAAAAGTAAAAGAAAAAAGGATTCAATTTGGTTCATATGCTGTTAACAACTAACTAATGCTACAGGTTTCACTATTTAGAACAATGAAATGTAGATTTAAACACAAAGGAGGGCCGGCCCCATGGCTCACTCAGGAGAGTGCGGCGCTGGTAGTGCCGAGGACGCAGGTTCAGATCCTACATAGGGATGGCCGGTGTGCTCGCTGTCTGAGCGTGGTGCAGACAACACTGTGCTGAGGGTTGCAATCCCCTTACCCGTCAGAAAAAAAAAAAAAAAAAAAAACACAAAGGATTTCTAGTTAACTCTAGCTAAACACCAAACTAAATTAACTACAACATATTTTGAATACATTGATTACTGAGGTTTTACTAAATATGAAAAGCTTAAGAGACTTAAAGAGATATCTCAGAATCCTTCCTTGCTCCCATTCATTAATTTTTAAATAGTCTGCCCCTCTTCACTAATCATGAGCTCCTAAAAGGGTAAGAATTGTATTTTATCAATTATGTTGAGACTTGTGCTTGGGTGCCTTACATTTATTGTTTCTGATTTTCATAACTGTTATCCCTGTTTTACAGATTTAAAAAATACACATATTAAAACAAACAAAAGGTTTGAGGGAGCTTATTGTCAGGCAGAAGCTCCATCTTGTCAAGGTGAAATGATCTCCTGAAAATTTGCTGACAACCTGCAGAAGGCACATGGCAAAACAAAGAGAAACAGGCTGACCTATGTGCACTACTCTGTACAGTGAAACAGCTGTACAATATCCATGCAGCTCCTAATGTTATTTGTTCAATTATATCACAGATACCTCTTAGAAACAACAGTGCTTTAAATCCTATAAAATTCTATAATGATGTTCATCTCACCTTTGGTCTGGGCCACCTAACAACAAACAAGGGTGCAGGATTCCTCTGATCTATGAGGTCCCTGACAAAGAGTCTCTAAGATTTTTTTTCTTTATCCCCTAGGAATCTTATTAAAAACAAGCAAACACGTAATAAAATCTCTCTCCCCCTTACCCCTCCCTGATTCCACCAAAGCACACAGAAACCAAAGACACAGAGGATTTCCCCAACCCATCTGAGGAGAAATCATTCTGTGTCTTAGACTTCTAATGGAATATTGCCACTATTTGTCTCGAAAGAAGCTTAAATAATGCTTTACCATACAACATTCTAGGTGTCATTACTTATATTAAATCTATTTTTAAAAAAACTTTAACACTCTGACACTTGCCATATTAATAATATAAAATAGACCAATCTTTTTCAAAGAATTTTTTAATTTAAGAGGGCAAATATTGCTGTGCCAAAAATTCTTAATAAGTTAATGACTGAAACTGAGTTAATACATTTAGATCTGAGCTTTCTAGAAGACAAAATAAAATGGGAAACATACTGGGCTATATTGTTTTCATTTCCTGGCACAAAAAGAGCATATACATTCTTAGCAAAGTTTTTGTGTTTTTTCAGTTTTATCAGAAATATACAAAAATGACTCCACATTTCAAGAAAAAGTCTTGGTAACATGGTACACAGTAATAATAGCTAACATGTACTGATCACTTACTGCATCAAAGCACTGTACTAACACTTCCTATGCATTGTCTCATTTCCTCCTTACAATAACCTTAGGAGCTAGGTACTATTATCATTCTTAACACTACTAATGCAGAAACATTCTTTAAATGAATGTCTTGTATATCTTTTTTCTATAAAAGCCAAAGTGGCGATATTAAATCTTACAAAAAGGAATTTTTGTAGGTAGACAATACATGTGTATTTTTAAAATAATCATCTTTCACAGACTTCACTGAAATATTTCTTACTGATCTTACTTTGTTGAATTTACTTTTCTGAACTTACAATTTGAACAAATTGCAAACATCAATTAAAGCTAATAGCTAAATTGCTCCTATGTGTGTATATAATATTTGTGATGTTTCTTTAACTTATTTTTGCCAGATAAATATCACACAGAAACCAAATGTTTATTTTGAAAAACAGAAACTTAATAGATATATTTGTCAGCAAACATTTGAGAAGTTATCACATGGAGGAACTGCCAAAGTCATCTTATATAGATCTAAGGAAGAGTCTAAGAACCCACAGCAAAGCTACAGGAATAATGGTTTCATTTCAATATGGGAGAAAATGTTTAACATACTCCAATCCATAAATGGAACTGAATCACTTTAAAAAGTTCACTAGGTTCTCTAGTAATAAAGGTACTGAAGCAGAAAATGAAAAGTCCTTTTTAGATGTTCTAAAAAGGAATTCCGCTTTGGATAGTGTATTAGTTTCCTAAGCTGCCAAAACAAAATACCACAAACTGGGTGGCTTAAAACAACAGCAATTTATCGTCTAACAGTTCTGGAAGCTAGAAGTCTGAAATCAAGCTGTTGGCAAGGCCATGTTCCTTCTGAAACCTACAGGGAAGAATCCTTCTTTGCCTCTTCCTAGTTTCTGGTGGTTTGCTGGCTCGCAGCTGCAGCACTTCAAATTACATGTCCATCATTACATAGCATTCCCCCCAGTCCAAAGTGTTTGTCTCCCTTCTCTTCTTATAAGGACACTAGCCATATTGGGTTAAAGGCCCACAATACCCCAACATGACCTCATCAACTTAACTAATTCTATCTGTAATGACCCTATTTCTAAATAACATCACATTCTGAGGTGCTAGGGGTCAGGACTTCAACATATCCTTTTGGGTTATATCAACCCATAACAGATATGAAGAGAAAACTACATGATTATCAAGTCTAAGACACTGAGGCTGTAGTGTCATATAGTCATATAGTGTCATAGAATGTATGAGACAGGAAGTGCAATATTATATTGTATATGAACAGAACAATCCCAATTCATTCATTTATTCATGTCATTCATTCAAAAAATATATATTTGCTAGGCATTGTCCTAAACACTGAAGACACACTGAAAAACAGTTCCTGCCCTCAAGGAGCCTGCATTCAAACGGAATGAAAATGTCATCATAGTATCTACTTTGTGCCAGGCACTGTAGCAAAAATGCATGTTATTAGCCTCACAACAACCCCTGTTAGAAACTTTTATCCCCTTTACCACGTGGGAAAAGAAAGGCATAGAGACATAGTTACTTGTTAAAGGTCATCATCTTCTTGATGAATTGGCCCTTTTTTCATTATAAAATGTCCTTATCTTTAGTAATATTCTGCCTTGAAGTCTATTTTAATCTGATATTAAGCCTCTCTGGCTTCCTTAAGCTTACTTTCTGTATGTGCTTGGTACAAATAAACTGTTTAGACATTATTAGCAAGAGACAGAATAATTAAATTTGCAATGCCTGAAAAATATCTCATATACCTCGGGTTCAGCATTTACAGCTTCCATTCATACAGGCCCCTCAATTTTTGCAAAACAAATTAATCCACTGTTGCATAGGCTTAAATTACACTTCTCTCTTCAACTCACATTTCTGAGGTTTTTATTTTATTTAAATGTCCCAAATAAACCTAGGAATGAAACAGTGAGCATATTGGAGGCTCCAACCCAAGTTTAGTGGTATTCCCAACAATGGAAGATTTCAAGATACTGAATAACAAATTTCCAAGGCTGCTGTCAAAGGAAAACTATAAACTGGTTGACATGCCAAACTAGATAATTTGAAAGAAGTCTTTCCACTTTATGAAAGTATGACTCCAGTATTAATACCTTATTATTTAAACCAAGCACATTCTTAGGCAGAAATATACAGTTAGTGCTATTCAGAGATTAAATGAGTATAGAATAATATCATTCATTAATATGCATTAAATTGAATTTTATAGTAAATCTGACTGGAGTTGAAACTTATCTTTGCTCTACTTTTCAGGCATAAAATGAATAGTGTGAAAAATATCTAAAGAAATAGTTCAGTACTTTAGTACCACTTGTCTTTTGCTTCAGAAACCCATTAACCTTACAATGTGCACATAAGTTGTATACATATAGTTTTTACAGTCTCTTTTAAGGAGCTTCTGAAAAATAACTATTAGTCTTTCTTAGATTACAAAACTTAGTAAATCTTTTAAAAAATATTATTTAATTCTGAATTTTCATCAATTCAAACTGGTCTTTCCTCTAATTATTCTGAATGGTGAAATATTATTTAAATCACAATAGGTAATATACACAATTTACACAAAATAACAATATCATGACTACCCTACCTGGTAGCTAACATTCTAGAATATATGAAGGAAGACCAAATTATACCACTTAGAGATACAGCAAAACAATCACTAAGGATATAGAGAATTTACCAAGTTCACCAAACTACTTACTTCCACTAAACATCTGACTACTTTTATACTAACTCTCACCTGCATCATCATTTTTTCTAAGACTTCAGTTTTCTCTAATAATTCTCCTCTTAGCTCTTCAAACATCAGCTGAAATTTTTCCTGTTGAGTTTGCTTTTCATTTAACAGGTGCTTGAGTTCATTTTGTAACTTTATGTACTCATCCTGCAACCTGATTTTTTAAAAAAGAAGAATTCAATTTTAAGTGCTTTCTAATTGCATTACTTTATGTAAAGTCAACCAACACCACAGGAAAACAAAACCAATATCATAGATTCACAAACATCTTTTCTTTACAGAGTTTCATTTAATTATTAACACTGTAGCTTCTGAATGCAATTTTACTTCCAGGGGAATAAACGCATTTAGTCACCTGGATACATTTAATCTTACACATCTTGCTACTTCCAAAATAAAAGACTTTTGTAAATTCATAACCCACTTGATATCATACTTAGTTTTGAACAAAATAATTTTAAAGCAAAAAATCTACTGTATTTTAAAAGTTTTAAATATATATATTGCAAAATAACAAAATTATACAGCATGTTCCAGAGCAAACATTCAGCAAAGATAGTTCCAATATATTTTTTTGTAACCAAGCCCCCATCTCTAAACTTAAGTAATTTACCTTGTGTGTTCAGCTTTCAGAGTCTGATAATTCTTTTTATGACGTTCACATCGTAATCGTTCATCAATTAACATTTTTTGAAACTCAGACTGAGAACTTGTCAGCACACTGTCTCCACCAGGAGGAAAAATGTTGGGAAAAGTGTCCATACTGGTAAGTGAGCTGACAACCATGTAAAAATAAGTTCTGGCTTTCCTGGTGTTTTAGTTTTCCTTACAAGAGTATTTCCCACTTCTTTCTTGCTAAGGTAGAATCTCGGGAGGCCAAATTATACCTGCACAGAGAAATACATTTAATTAGTGATCAGTGAACTTAAGCTTTCTTTGTTGTTACTAATATTTATAATTTATTATTCTCCTTATCATTTTTATAACAAAGCCCAGTTTTGGGATTTTCAATTGTTCATAAAACAAAATGCAAATATAAAGTTGAATCATACCTTAAAATTTTTTCTTTACTTCCACACAATGATTCTATGACTATCAAGATCACCATCTTTAAGAATTACCCTAACTACACTAGAAGTATGAACTTTTCCAGTTTAGTTACTCCTAGATTCATAAACCACAGAGTCATGTTTCCTGAAGCTACTGTGGTAAATTTCAAGAGTGGATCTTGGTACAAAATTCACACTCCCAAATCAGGGGAAAAGCCATTTGGAACTTGGTAAAATGGCTGGGAAGAATCATAGCCTTCACAAAGATGACCTTCAGCAAGTAACTATGACTGTGATTAATGCTACTAAGAGTCTTTCATTTGACACAAGGTAAAACTGTACTCAGGCTGCAGACTCACATGAGAACACATAAATATTGATCACCTTCTATATATTATACACTGTGCTAAAGAACAGGAAACTAAATTACCTCACCTATCCCCAAAAGCCCTTACCCAGTATTTTGAAAGTAACTAAACGTGCATTGTGTCTAGAAGTAAAAAATGATGAAAAAGTGTTCTTACTGAAAATAATTAAGAACAAAATTTTTAATTAAAATATTCTGTCCCCTTTAATTTCATTAATCTTTCCCCAGACCATTACACGTATTTTTTTCCTGATAGCCTTCTCCCTTAATCATGGATTATCAAGAATTACTTTTTCGTACTACAAGAAAAGATTTGGGGCCTATACAAACCAACCATTAAATTATTCAGTCATGCTTGAAATATAGCAACTTGAAAAATTAGTGATGTCTGCATATTACATACGAAAGGCTTTAAACTAAAATTGGGGTTGGTTTCTTGTGAAATTATATTTTAATAGGAGAAAAGTCCTTCAAGGACACTTTACTCCTTACTCTTATGTTAAACATGCACTAGGATTTAACCTTTGTAAATACACAGTGCATTATCTGTAGCAGCTACCACAAAATTATCCTGTCAAAAATATACATTTGCCACAGAATTAATGAATTGAAACATAAAACTGGCATATAATTTTGATTCTGCTGTTTGGTACAAATTAATTTTTAAGAGATAGAAACATAGAATAAACCTGTGTCTACTTGGCAATAACACCAATGAAAAGTATTACAGGACTTCAATTTTATTCAGCTGAAAGCCTAAACTACATTAGAAAAATCAAGAACTATCCTTTAATACCACTACTAGTAAAAGAAAGATTTCAGAGCTAAAAACAACTATTTTTTTCTTTTTTATTCCAGTTAAGTAGACAGTAAATTTTCCCACTGACTTCCACTTTAAAAATTGGAGTTACGTCCCTATGGAAACAAAATTCATTAAGACTTGAGTATTTTTGGAAAATAAAGTTAGTATTATATTTCTTCTTCCCTTTTGGTACTGAAATCTACTAGAAGTACTTTTCAGTACTTCACCAATTTCAAAATATCCCTTTCTCTGTCACAACCTCATCTCCAATTCTAGTTCCTATGTAAACATATGTGTATAGATAGCCCTTGCTATGTAGTAAATGTTGTTCTCTCCCTCCCGCCCAATATTTATATGTTAAATTCCTAATCCTCGATGTGATAGTATCAGGAGGTAGGACCTTTGGGAGGTAATTAGATTTAGATGAGGATTTCAGGGTAAAGCCCCCATGATGAGATTAATATCCTTATAAGAAGAGAAGGAGACTAGAGCTTGCTGTCTCTACCATGTGAGGATACAAGGAGTACAGCCATCTGCAAACCAGAGAGCTGGTCCTCACAAGACACTGAATCTGCTAGCACCCTGATCTTGGACTTCACAGCCTCTAGAACTCTGAAAAATAAATTTTTGTTCTTTAAGCCACCCATTCTATGGTGTCTGGTTGCAGCTGTCCACACTAAGACAGATCTTTTATATTAGCCCATATCAGGAAGATCTCTCCTGTTTGAAGACAATGTCTGCAATTTCACTGCCTTTTTACATGTTAATTTTAGTGACTAATAAAGCTAGAATACACTATCACACACTACCAGTAGGTACCACACCCAAACACATAATATATTTCCTCTTAAAAAAAAAAAATCGCACTAGTAATTTGCACACATGCACACAAAAATCAACACTAACCTTCCTGAAAAGTTACCTGTATCAAAATGATAAATCTGCTTACCCCTTGGCCCAATTCTAGGATTTATTCTACAAAAATTGCTGGTTGAATGCACAAAGATAATTACTTAATATTCTTTGTGATGCTGTTTTCCATAAAAAATAAAAATCAGGAATAAGTTAAACTTTCCTAAATAAAGTGTATCTATACTATGCATTAAAAAGTATGCACTGAATCTGCCTCCACAGCATAAGAAAAATAAGTATGAATGATATACACACATATGTTTAAATACACATGAAGAATCAAATAATATATGTCAAGTTAATAATAGTGGTAAATTCCGGGTAAGTAATAATTGAAGTACCCACAGGACAACATGCACCTTGTCCTTTGAACATTTCATTATTAAATTATTGTTTAATAAATTACAAAAAAATTTTCAGGTAATCAGTCAAATCAGCACATTCCCAAGAAAAATCTCATTCTCATCTTCTAGTCCCATATCAGCAATTGTCCAACAAACAATTCTACTATCATTCCTATATTCAAATTATCTTAAATCAAATTCATCACCCTTTCTTTCAATCTATTTCAACCTCCTGACTTTCCAGCTTCTGGTATTGATATCAGCATTATGCCACCATTCATCCAGTTATTACCTCAAAAAATGTTTTCTCTCTCAACTTTCTGTATATAAACACCAAATACTCTTCCTTTAAAATATATTGCATTCTCTTCGTTCCTACTCACTTCAACAAGTCTAGCTCTTATCACCTCATAAGTAGACCATTATTAGAGCTTTTTGTTATCCCTGCTTCCAGTATTTGCTCTCTCTGGTCCACCCCACAAAGTATTGTAAGATTACTATTCAAAATTCTTAATTTACTTCTCAATCTCTCTCAAAAGCTCCTACATATGAGACAAAGCCAAAACAGTCCAACCTATTAAAGACCTATACAATCAGCCCCAATCTACCTTGTTTGGTCTTATTTCCAACCATCTGCCAAGAATACACTACTTGGCAAATATGTACATCGTGCTTTTGTTCATGCAGCAATACTAAAAAGGAGAAGAGAAAAAGGAACAAAAGAAGTATTTGAAACAATAATGAATGAGAATTTCCCCAAATTAATGTCAGATACCAAATCACAGATCCAGGAGACTCAGAGAACATGAAACAGGATAATGGCCAGAAAAACTACACCTAGAAATATCATTTTCAAACTACAGGAAATTAAAGGTAAAGTAAAAAACCTGAAAAGTGCCAAAGGAAATAAACACCTTACATATAGAGGAACGAAAATAATAATTACATCTGACTTCTCCTCAGAAACCATGCAAGTAAGAGAATGTAGAGTAAAATACTTAACAGTATTGAGAGAAAAAAGCCCGCCAACCTAGAATTTATCCAAAATGAAGGAGAAATAAAGGCTTTCTCAGACAAACAAACATTGAGGGAATTTGTTACCAGTAGACTTGCCTTGCAAAAAATGCTAAAACAAGTTCTTTAGAGATAACAAAAATGATGTACATGAGAAACTCAGATCTATATAAAGAAAGGAAGAGCATCAGAGAAGAAATAAGTGAAAGTAAAATTAAAACTTTTGTTTTTATTCTTAAGTGATCTAAGAGAGAACAATTTGTTCAAAATAATAGCATCAATGTATTTGAATATGTATGCTTATGTATATACCTTATAAATCTATATATATGCACACACATACTTATATATGCATACATAAGTGAAATGAATGACAGCAATAATACAAGAGAAAATGGGAGAAATTGTGTGTGTCTGTGTGTCTGTTTGTGTGTGTACACAGCAATATAGTGTTATTTGAAAGCAGACTTCGATGAGTTGTAAATATACATTGCAAACTCTAGGGCAATCACTAAAAAAAGAAGTATAACTGAAATGCTAAGAAAGGAGAGAAAATGGAATCATAAATTGCTCAATTTAAAATCACAAAAGGCAGAAAGAGAGTAGAAGACAAAAATAGGAACCAAAAAGAAGAAGAACAAACAGAAAACAGTAACAAGTATGGTGACATTATTCAACTATATCAATAATCACTTGAATGTGAATGGTCTAAATGTACCAATTAGAAGACAGAGACTATCAGAGTGGATCAAAAATAATACCTAACTATATGTTGTCTAAAAGAAACCAACTTTAAATATAAAGACACATAAAGATTAAAAGTAAATGGATAGAGAAAGATATAACATACTAACACTAATCAAAAGAAAGCAGAAATTATTATATTAATTTCTGCTATGGACTGAATATCTGTGTCCCCCAAAATTTTTATGTTGAAAGCCTAACTCCTAAGGTGATAACATTAGGACATGGTGCCTTTGGGAGGTGATAAAGTCATGAGGACAGAACCCTCATTAATGAGATTAGTGCTCTTATAAAAGAGGCCAGAGAGCTCTCTTAGCCTTCTGCCATGTGAGGAGACAGTAAAAAGATGGCTGTCTATAAACCAACAGTTGGGTTCTCACCAGACTTGGAATCTGCCAGGACCTTGATCTTGAACTTCCCAGCCTCCAGAACAATGAGAAGTAAGTTTCTGTTTTTTATATAACACCCAGTCTGTGATTTTTTTGTTACAATGGCCTGAACAGACTGAGACAATTTTGGACAGAGCACACATCAGAACAAAAAAAGTTATCCTGATAAGAGGGGCATTACCTAATGATAAAGAGGTCAATTATCCAAGAAAAACTAACAATATTTGATGTGTAGGCAATTAACAACAGAGCATCAAGAGACAATAACTAATAGGACTGAAAGGAAAAATAGATGAATCCACTATCAAGTCGGAGATTTCAACACCCCTCTATCAGAATCAGACAGATCCCTGAGGCAGAAATCAGCAAGTACATAGTTAAACTCAACAATACTATCAATCAACCAGATAATCATGAACATTTTATAGACTACTTCATCCAATAACAACAGAATACATATTCTTCTCAAGATCACATGGAATATTCACTAAGATAAGCCACATTCTGAGCCATAAAACCCACCTTAACAAATTTAAAAGAATAGAAATTATATAATGTCTACTCTGAAACCATAACAGAATTAAACTAGAAATCAAACACAGAAATATCGCTTCAAAATCCCAAAATTCTTGGAGATTAAACAATGCACTTCTACATAACACAAAGGTCACAAAAGATTACACAAGAGAAATTTTTAAATATTTTGAACTAAATGAAAATGAAAACACAATTTATCAGAATTTGTGGGATGAAGGAAAAACATCAAATTTCTACTTTTCAATGCATATATTAGGAGAAAATAAAGATCCAAAATCAATCATCTAGTCTTCCATCTTTGGAAGCTAGAAAAAGAATACATTAAATCCAAAAGCAGAAGAAAAATAATAAAAATTAGCACAGACATGAATCAATGAAATTGAAAACAGTAAATCAATACAGAAAACCAATGAAACCTAAATCTGGTTATTTCTTTCTTGCTTGCTTGCTTTTAATTTTATTTTGTCGATATAAAATGTGGTTGATTATTGTGGCCCATTACCAAAACCTCCCTCCCTCCTCCCCCTCCTCCCTCCCACCCAACAATGTCCTTTCTGTTTGCTTGTATCAACTTCAAGGAATTGTATTTGGGTTTTTTTGTTTTTATTTATTTATTTTTTTTTTTTAAATTTTATTATGTCAATATACATTGTGGCTGATTATTATTCCCCATCACCAAAACCTCCGTCCCTCCCCCCCTCCCCCCCTCGGCCCACCAATGTCCCGTCTGTTTGCTTGTTTTATCAACTTCAAGTAACTGTGGTTGTTATATCTTCTTCCCCCCGCCCACGGTTTTTTTGTGGGTGTGTGTGGGTGTGTGTGTGAATTATATATTAATTTTTAGCTCCCACCAATAAGTGAGAACCTGTGGTATTTCTCTTTCTGTGCCTGACTTGTTTCACTTAATATAATTCTCTCAAGGTCCATCCATGTTGTTGCAAATGGCAGTATTTCATTCGTTTTTATAGCTGAGTAGTATTCCGTTGTGTAGATGTACCACATTTTCCGTATCCACTCATCCAATGATGGACATTTGGGCTGGTTCCAACTCTTGGCTATTGTAAAGAGTGCTGCGATGAACATTGGGGAACAGGTATACCTTCGACTTGATGATTTCCATTCCTCTGGGTATATTCCCAACAGTGGGATAGCTGGGTCGTATGGTAGATCTATCTGCAATTGTTTGAGGAACCTCCATACCATTTTCCATAGAGCTTGCACCATTTTGCAGTCCCACCAACAATGTATGAGAGTTCCTTTATCTCCGCAACCTCGCCAGCATTTATCGTTCAGAGTCTTTTGGATTTTAGCCATCCTAACTGGGGTGAGTTGGTATCTCAGTGTAGTTTTGATTTGCATTTCCCGGATGCTGAGTGATGTTGAGCATTTTTTCATATGTCTGTTGGCTATTTGTATATCTTCCTTAGAGAAATGCCTACTTAGCTCTTTTGCCCATTTTTTAACTGGGTAGCTTGTTTTTTTCTTGTAAAGTTGTTTGAGTTCCTTGTATATTCTGGATATTAATCCTTTGTCAGATGTATATTTTGCAAATATTTTCTCCCACTCTGTTGGTTCCTTTTTAGCTCTGTTAATTATTTCTTTTACTGTGCAGAAGCTCTTTAGTTTGATATAATCCCATAGGTTTATTTTTCCTTTGGTTGCCCGTGCTTTTGGGGTCGTATTCATGAAGTCTGTGTCCAGTCCTATTTCCTGAAGTGTTTCTCCTATGTTTTCTTTAAGAAGTTTTATTGTTTCAGGGTGTATATTTAAATCCTTAATCCACTTTGAGTTGATTTTACTATATGGTGAGAGGTACGGGTCTAGTTTCATTCTCCTGCAAATGGATAACCAGTTAACCCAGTACCATTTGCTGAAGAGGCAGTCTCTTCCCCAGTGTAAAGGCTTGGTGCCTTTGTCAAAGATCAGATGGCAGCAAGTGTGTGGGTTGATTTCTGGATTCTCTATTCTATTCCATTAATCAGTGTGTCTGTTTTTATGCCAGTACCATACTGTTTTGGTTATTATAGCTTTGTAGTATAGTTTAAAGCCAGGTAGTGTTATGCCTCCAGCTTTATTTTTTTTGCTCAGCATTGCTTTGGCTATGCATGGTCTTTTATTATTCCCTATAAATGTCTGGATAGTTCTTCCCATTTCTGAGAAAAATGTCTATTTGCCCTTCATTTCGGATGGATAGCCTTGCAGGGTAGAGTATTCTTAGCTGGCAATCTCTGTCTTTTAGTATTTTGAATATATCATCCCATTCCTTTCTCGCTTTTAGGGTTTGTGATGAAAAGTCTGATGTTAGCCTGATTGGGGCTCCCTTATAGGTGATTTGACGCTTCTCTCTTGCAGCTTTCAAGATTCTCTCTTTGTCTCTGAGTTTTGCCAATTTGACTATGACATGTCTTGGAGAAGGCCTTTTTGGGTTGAATATGTTTGGAGATCGTTGAGCTTCCTGGATCTGAAGATCTGTGATTTTTCCTATACCTGGGAAGTTTTCTGCCACTATTTTGTTGAATATGTTTTCAATGCAATCTCCGTTTTCCTCCCATTCTGGAATACCCATGACTCGGATATTTGAGCACTTAAGGTTGTCTGATATCACTCTCAGATTATCTTCAATGCCTTTGATTCTTTTTTTTTTTTTTGTCTGCTTGTGTTATCTCAAACAGCCCATCTTCAAGTTCAGAGGTTCTCTCGTCAACTTCCGCAAGCCTGCCTGTTAAACTCTCCATTGTGTTTTTTATTTCGCTGAATAACTTCTGCAGTTTGGCAAGTTCTGCTACATTTTTTTTAAGGATATTGATTTCTTTGTACATTTCCTCTTTCAGGTTCTGTATACTCTTTCTCGTTTCATCATGACGTCTAGCTGAGTTTTCTTGTATCTCATTCATTTTCCTTAGAATTATCACTCGAAATTCCTTGTCAGTCATTTCAAGGGCTTCTTGTTCTATAGCATCTAGAGCTTGACATTTATTAACTTTTGGTGGTGTACTTTCTTGATTTTTTGTATTTCTGCTATCTTTTTTTTGATGTTTATTCATTGTGGCAGGGGGTTTCACAATCCACAGGTTTGACACTATTAACTAACTAAGATGATGCTGTGGTTGCCAATTTGGTATGGCTACCTCACTGACTGCTCAGTTGGCCACTAGTGCCTTGTGTGTGTGGTTGCCTCGGGTCTTGCGCCTCTCTGGGGAGACACCTCTCTGGTCAGCTTGGACTCTGCCAGGCTGCTGGATCACGGGGCGGTACCACAGGGTGTGTGGTCTCTGCTGAGCTTCCACCTCCCGTGCAGGACTTCCCCACGTTCCGTGCACTCTGGCCCGGGCTGCTGGGATGCACCAAGGCACCGCAGAGCATTTGGTCTCTGCAGAGCTTCCCCTTCCCCTACAGGATGTCTCCCTGCTCTGTGCGCGCTAGGCCAGGCTTGGGATGGAGCCGGGTGGCGGCAGTGAAGCCTACCTGCTGCTGGATCACGCGGCGGCGGCCCCCCCACAGGGTGTGTGGACTCTACAGAGCTTCTATCTCCCTTGCTGGACGTCTCTGTGCTCTGTACACATTGGGCCGGGCTGCTGGATAGTGCGGCAGCAGTGTGGTCCCCATGGAGTTCCCACCTCCCCTGCCGGACGTCTCCCTTCTCCGAGTGCACTAGGCCAGGCTGGGAATGGAGCCGGGTGCCTGCGGTGAAGCCTACCTGTTGGATCATGCAGTGGCGGCCCCACAGGGTGTGTGCTTTCTGCCAAGCCTCCGCCTCCCTTGCCGGACGTCTCCCCACTCTGTGCGCACTGGGCTGTGCTGGGAATGGAGCCAGGTGGCGGCGGTGAAGCCTACCTGCTGGATCATGCAGTGGTGGCCCCACAGGGTGTGTGTTTTCTGCCGAGCCTCCGCCTCCCTTGCCGGACGTCTCCCCAATCTGTGCGCACTGGGCTGGGCTGCTGGATCACGCAGTGGTGGCCCCACAGGGTGTGTGTTTTCTGCCGAGCCTCCGCCTCCCTTGCCGGATGTCTCCCCACTCTGTGCGCAATGGTCTGGGCTGGGAATGGAGCCGGCTGGTGGCGGTGAAGCCTATCTGCTGGATCGTGCAACGGCAGCCCCGCAGGGCATGTGGTCTCCGTGGAGCTTCTGCTTCCCCCACTGGAGGTCTCCCCATTCCATATGCACTTGTTGTTATGTTTTTATAGTTTAAATCAGTTGATTTGTGTGAGAGAGTGACGCTAGGGACCATCTATTCCGCCATCTTGACCGGAAGTCTCTACCATCAAGATTTATATATCCCTTTTGAGCACAAAGATTAGATTTTACTCATCCCTGTACCTTCAGTGCCTGACAAACTGGAGAAGTTTTAATAAATGAATATTTTTCTTGAGCAAAATACAGGAGATATATTTTGAAAAACTCCTGCCTTGGGCCTCACCACCCCAACCAGCCTTCAGGAAACTCAGTCCTAAATGTGGTTCTTTAAAAAGATAAAATCAATAAGCATCTTGCCAGGCTAACTAAAAAAAAAGAGAGTACACAAATTACTAATATCAGAAATGAAAAAGGATACATCACTATAGATTCCATGGCTATAACAAAGATAATAAAGGAATACTATGAACAACTCTATGCCCACAAATTTGATAACCTAGTTGAAATGACCAATTCCTTAAAAGACACAACCTGCAAAAACTTACATAAGAAAAAATGGACAATCTGAGTAGGCTATATCTGTTTCAAAAAATGAATTAATAATTAATAACCACCCAAAACAGGAAGACCAGATCCAGATGGGTTCACCAGTGAATTCTACCAAACATTAAAGGAAATAGTTACACCAATTCTCTACAATCTCTTTAAGAAGACAAAAGCAGAGGGAATGCTATCAGAGCATCACACTAATACCAAAATCCAGCAAAGACATTGAAAGAAAATAAAACTGCAGACCAGTATCTGTCATGAACACAGATGTAAAAATCTTTAACAAAAAATTAGCAAACACAATCCAACAAAGTATAAAAAAATTACACACCACAACCAAGTGGGATTTCTCTCAGGTATGCAAGGCTGGTTCAACATTTGAAAATCAAGTAATGTAATCAAACATCAATAGACTAAGAAAGAAAAATCACATGATCATATCAATAGATGTAGAAAAAGCATGTGAAAAAGCCTAACACCCACACGATTTTAAAACTTCTCAGTACACTAGAAATAGAGGGGAATTTCCTCTATGTGAAAAGAACATCTACAAAAAACCTACAGCTAACATCATATTTAATGGTGTGAAACTCAAAGCTTTCTCACTAAGATCAAGAACAAGGTAAGAATGTCCCTTCTCACCACTGCCTTCAGCATCATACTGGAAGTCGTAACTAATACAATGAGACAAGACAAGAAAGGCATACAGATTAGAAGAAAGAAAGAAAACTGTATTTGTTTGTAGATGACATGATCATTCATGTAGAAAATCTGAGAGAACTGACCAAAAAAAAAACCTCCTGGAACTAATAACCATTATGGCAAGGTTGTAGGATATAAGGTTAATAAACAAAAGTCAACAGCTCTCCTATATACTAGCAATGAACAACTGGAATTTGAAGTTAAAAACACAATACCATTTATGTTAGCACCCCCAAAAAGGAAATGATTAAGTAGAAATCTAATAAAATATGTACAAGATCTATATGAGGAAAACTACAAGATTCTGATGAAAGAAATCAAAGAAGAACCAAACAAATGGAGAGATATTCCACGTTCATAGATAGGAAGACTCAATATTGTCAAGATGTCATTTCTTCCCAATTTGATGTATAGATTCAACACAATCCAAATTGAAATCCCAGCAAGTTATTTCACGGACATCAACAGACTGATTCTAAAGCTTATCTGGAAAAACAAAAAGATACAGGATAGTCCTCACAACAGTGAAGGAGAAGAAGCAAGGCAGAAGACTGACACTATCTGACTTCGAGGTTAATTATAAATCCATAGTAATCAACACAGCATGGTATTGGTAAAAGAATAGACAAATAGATCAATGGAACAGAATAGAGTTGAGAAACAGACCCCCATAAATATAGTCAAAGGGTCTTTGACAGGGGGGCAAATGCAATACAATGGAGAAAATGTAGTGTTTTCAACAAATGGTGCTAGAACCAACGGACATGCAAATATATATATATGGATCTAGACACAAACCTTCTACCCTTCACAAATATTAACTCAAAATGGATCATAGACCTAAATGTAAAACTCAAAACTATAAAACTCCTAGACGATAACATAGGAGAATATCTAGACGACCTTGGGTATGGCAATGACTTTTTAGATACAACACCAAATGCACGATCCATGAAAGAAATAATTGATAAGTTTGACTTCGTTAAAATGAAAAACTTCCGCTCTGCGAATGACAATGTCAAGAGAATAAGACAAGCTACAGAGAGAAAATATTTGCAAAAGATGTATCAGATAAAGAACTGTGATAAACAAAGAACTCTTAAAACTCAACAATAAAATACTTGAAGTGGAAAGGGGGAAGGGAAGTAGGGTTAATGAGAAAGGAATGAGAAATTGGTTAACTGACACAAAGAATGCTTATGTATTGTAATGATAAGTAAGCTAACTATCCTGATTTGACCATCACATATAGTACACAACTATTGATAGTCAACTTTGTACCCCACAAATATGTACAATCAATTATGCTTCAATAAATAAGAAAAAAAAAAAAACCTCAACAATAAGAAATCAACCAAATTAAAAAATGGGCAAAAGACCTAAACGGACACTTCACCAAAGAACATAATACAGATAGCAAATAAGCATATGAAAAGATGTTCAATATTACATGTCATTAGGGAATCACAAATGAAAACAACAATGAGATACCACAACACACTTATCAGAATGGGGAAAAACTAAAACACTGACAACACCAAATGCTGGTATGGATGTGGAACAAAAGAAGCTCTCACTCACTGCTGGTGAGAATGCAAAATGGCACAGCCGCTTTGGAAGACATGTTGACAGTTTATTACAAAACTTTTACCATACGTTCCTTGGTATTTATCCAAATGAATTGAAAATATGTCCACAAAAACCTGCACATGCATGTTTATAGCAGTTTTATTCCTAATTGCCAAAATATGGAAGTAAAAATCCATAACTGAATGGATAAATAAACTGTGATACATCCAGACAACGGAATACTATTCAGTGCTACAAAGGAATGAGCTACTGACTTACGAAAAGACAGGGAGAAACCTTATGTGAATATTATTAAGTGAAAGAAGCAAGTATGAAAAGATCACATACTGTATGATTCAACTATACTCTTATGACATTCTGACAAAAAGCAAAAACTATGGAGACAGTAAAAAGATCAGTGGTTGCCAGGAGTGGGAAGGAAGCAGGGATGAATTGACAGAGGATTTTTTGGGCAGTGAAACTATTCTATATGACACCATAATGGTGGATACATGCTAATAAACATTGTCAAAACCATTAACATTAATAATACCAACAATGAACATTAAAGTAAACTATGGACTTTGGTTGATAATGATGTGTCAATGTAGGTTCATCAATTGTAACCAATGTACCACTCTAGTGTGGGATGCTGACAGTGATGGAGGCTGTGAGTAAGGACAGGAGGTATATGGGGACCCTCTATACTTTCCAATCAATCTTGCTGTGAACCTAAAACCGTTCTAAAAAATAAAGTCTATTAAACAGAAAGAAGAGAGAGAGGAAAGGAGGGAGAGAAGGAGGGAAGGGGAAAAAAGAATATAAGACAGAGACCATACATGGTCTAGAAGTCTAAAATATTTACTGACTCTTTATTGCAAAATTCTGCTGAACTCTTCTCTAGGATAACCATTAAAGAATGCTAAAAAGGTGGGAAAAAAAGTAAAATAAACATCCTAAACCATGGATTCTCAACCTCAGCACTACTGACATTTTAAAGCATTTGTTGTTGGAGGGCTATCTTGTGCATTGTAGAATGCTCAGCAACATTCCTAGTCTTCCCCCCATTAGATGCCAGTAGCACTACTCCCCCCAGCTGTGAAAGACAAACATCTCCAAATATTGCCATATGTACCCCCATCTCACCCCAACCCCTCTTTTTGAGAACCACTGATCTAAAAGAAGGGAAAAAAAGAAGGAACCTAAAAAAGTAGGAAAACAGAAATAGTAATGCAGTAGATTAATATAAACATAATAGTAATTACATTAATGTATACAGAATAAATGCTTCATATAAATTGGAGAAACTGACAAATTTAAAAGGAAAAAAACAGAACCCAACTATATGCTCTTTTACAAAACACACTTGAAACATAAGGACACAGAAAGGTTGAAAGAAAAAGAAAGGGAAAAGATACTGTAAATATTATCAAAAGATAGATAGTAGAATGATATTAATATAAGATAAAGTATATTTTAAGGCAAAAAAACATTATTAGAGATGAAGAGAGACATTCATAATAATAAAGGTTAAATACACCAAAAAGATGTGACAATTTTAAATTTATATGCAATCACTGTGGCCACTAAACACATAAGCAGAAGTTGTCAGAACTACCAGAATAGACAAATTCAATCATGGAGAATTTAACCACTATTCTTGGTAACTAACAGAACAAGCAGATAAGAAATAATCGGTACGAATGTAGACCATTTAAACAACACAATTAGCCATCCTGACCTGACATATAAAAATCTATACCCAACATCTAACTATAGAATACACATTCCTTACAAGCATACAAGTAACATTTATAAATAATGACCACATGCTAGGTTTTTAAAAAATCTCAAAAAGTTAAAAGATCAAAATTATTCAGAATATGTTCTCCAATCACAATGCAACTAAATTAAACTATAACTTAATAAAACTAAATAACTTATAAGTCAGAGAAAAAGTTACAACAGGAATTAGAAAACATCTAGAAATAAATGAGAACTAATATTACATATTAATTTATGGAATAAAGACTTTTGCTTCCAGGAAGATGGAGCAGACATACATTTCCCTATTACAACTACTGATACAACTAAAAGTCCTGGGCATTGCATATATTACAAACATAAGAGGACTCTGAAAAATGGACACGAGAAGGTCGATTAGCTAAGGACCTCAGGATGTAAGAACACAGTGGTGAGCTCCCTGGGTTTTCTTTTTCCTATATTCCAGACTTGGAGCTGAAGAAGCAAGCTAGAAACAAGGAAACACCAATGGATTCAGACAAAAAAAAACAAAAAAAACAAAAAAAAATAACGTTGAACGAAAGCCTGTTCTCTAGCCAAAGGAACAAGAAAGGGGAAGCCTAGCAAGACAGAAAATTTTTAGATAATTACAACCTACTCCAGACAAATAACACAGAAAAAAATAGTGGCTCCACCCCCCACCCACACAAGCAAAGGCCAAGGAGGGAAGCTAGGCTTCCACTCTTGCCAAGCTGTAACAAAGTACCCCAATACCTGCCAGGATGGTATATGAGAAGACTTGAGTAGAAAGTGGGGACTTTCATGCTTGCTAAGCAGTAATAAAACACCACGCTCCTGCAATGTCAATGGAGACCACGCAGGAAACCTGAACTTTCACCCTGACCAAGAGTAAGGGAGAGCACCTCCCTCACATTACTAAAGTGCTGTCACAGAAGACCTAGTGGAAATGTAGAAATGGGCACTACCACCCCAGCAGTAATGAGGCTATCCTCTCCAGGATATCAATGGAACTCACGTGAGAAGCCAGAACTCAAGCTACCCAGCAATAGTAAAGACACCCTCCCCCAAATGAGGTGTCAACAGAAGCCAAACTTGACTTCTATCCTCATCTGGCAATAATGAGGTAGCATGTCTCCATTTCCCCTGCCGGGGCAGTCAGAAAGAGCCAGCTAAAAGAGAAAGTTTAAATAGGATCCATAGTCTCATAATATAATAGCCCAAATGTACAGTTTTCAACAGAAAATCACTAGTCAAATCAAGAATAAAGAAGATTTCAGAATAAATGAAAAAAGATAATCAATAGATTCCAATACTGAGATGACAGAGATGTTAGGGTTATCTGACAAAGATTTTAAAGCAGTCATGATTAAAAACGCTCCAATAAGCAATTGCAAACAAGCTTAATTTAAATGAAAAAAAGAAAGTCACAGCAAAGAAATACAAATCTCAACAAAGAATAGAAGACAAAAAGAACCAACTGGAAATTTTGAAAAACTGAAAAATACAATGACCAAATAAAAATTTCAGATGATCTCAACAGCAAAAATAGAGAGGAAAAGGAGAGAAAAGAATTAATGCACTGAAACAACAGAAATTACCCAACCTGAACAATAGACAGAAAATAGACATAAAAAGCAAATAAATAACAGATCTTCAGGGACCTTTGGGACTAAAATAAAACATCTACTATTCCTGCCATCCAACTATGATTTCATTTATATGAAATATCCAGAATAGGTAAATACATAGAGACAGAACATAGACGGATGGTTGCCAGGTACTGAGAAAACAGGGATTTACTTCTTAATGGGTACAAGGTTTTCTTTGGAGCATGATATGGGTTGAAGATATCAATCTGATAAACTGATGCCTTCAAAAATTGACTGTCTTTTGTCTTCCTGACAAAAAGAGTACAGTAAACACCATGCTTGATTTTAAAATCTTAAAATGCCTGCCTTTGACAATGTAATCAAGACAAGGAAGTCCATTGTTGCCACTTCTATTCAACAATACTGAAGATCTGGAAGACAAAGAAATAAAAGATATAAAAATTGAAAACAGAAAAATAAAACTTTATATAGAGAGGTTCTGATTGTATATGTAACAAAAAATGTAAAAGAATTTACAGAGAAATAACTAGAAAAAGCAAGTTAACAAGTGTGCTAGATAGATCAATATACAAAAATTAATTGCCTTCTATATACCAGCAACAAAACAAAATATCTTTAAAGACATTCTTAATGATACCATCAAAAATATCAAATACCTAGGCAAAAAGACGTAAAACTGATATATGGAAAAGTTACGGTTAACTATTGAGAGAAACTAAAAAAGACCTAAGTAAATAGAGACACATTCCAAGTATATGGATTGGAAAACAACATTCTAAAGGTATAAATTCTCTACAAACTAATATATACATGATGCAATACCAATCAATATCCAAACATGAGTGTGTGTATATGTGTGTGTGAAACTTATCATGTTGATTCAAAAATTCATATGGAAATACAAAAGGCCAAAGCCAACAACAGTAGAAACTATTTCAAAGAACAAGATAGAGAGACTTCATTTATTGGATATTAAGACTTACTACAAATCTACAGTATGGTATGGTATGCCACTGACTTAACTATAGACAAAGAAACCAACAGAACAGAATACAGCCCAGAAAAAGAACCACCTATACAAGACAGTTAATTTAGAAGAAAGGTGGTTTTGGCTGAACAGTGAGGAAAAGAAAGTCTTCAGAAAATGATGCTGGGACAATCAGATCAGCTTATAGGCAGAAAAAAAAAATTTTAAGCTTTTCTTTATGTTATATTCTAAAATTAATTCTCGTTGAACTGGAGATCTAAATGTGAAAAACAAAAGAACAAAGTTGCTAGGATATAGGAGAATATCTTCAATAACTCAGGGCAGAAAAAGTATATCCAAAAGGCTAAAAAGAAATTCCCTGACAGTGGGATTATGTAACTTTTCTTTGTTTACTGGCCATTCAGATATATACTCTTTGTGAAATGACTATTTGAGTCTTTTGCCCAATTTTTTCTACTGAATTGTCTTTTTTACTTAACTAATGTGTAGGAAATCTTTATAAAATTAAAATCACCATGAGAAAACCAAAAAGACTGACAATAACAAGTTTGGAGAGGATGGGAAGCATCAGACTGTAGTGTAAATTGGCATATCCAGTTCCTCTAGCCTCAATTTACTTTTCTCATCCATATTCAGAAACTGAGGCTTCCAGACTATAGTGGGCTGAATGCTAGCCCCCAAAAATATGTCACCTCCTAATCTCTGCATTCTATGAATATTACTATAAAGTAAAAGATGTGAATTAATTAAGGATCTTAAGAGGAAGAGCTTATCCTGGATTATACGGGTAGGCCCTAAATGAAATTGCATGTATCCTTGTAAGAGAGGAGGAGAGGGAGTTTTGAGACTGAAATGGAGGAGGCAGTGTGACCGTGGAGGCAGAGATTGGTTAGATATAGCCAGAAGCCATGGAATGCCTAGAGCCACAAAGAGCACAGAAAGGATTCTCCCCTAAAGCCTCTGAAGGGAATGTGGCCCTGCCAACAACTTGATTTCACACTTCTGGTCTCTAAAACCATGAGAGAATAAATTTTTGTTATTTTAAGCCATCCAGTATGTGGTAATTTGGTACAGCAGCCATGGTTAAGTAATACACCAGCCTTCTCTTCTATTTATTCATAGTGAATTTTACCCAAACTCAAAATTTCTACCACAATCTAAAATTCTTGTCTAAGGCCATACCACCCTGAACTCTCCTGATCTCATCTGATCTTGGAAGCTGAGCAGGGTTGGGCCTGGTTAATACTTGGATGGGAGACCACTTGTGAATACCAGGTGCTGTGGGCTTAAAAAAATAAAAATAAATTCCTATCATTGTCAGACTTCTCTAATTCCAAACACTCAATATACAGCTATCAATTACTCACAAGACACCTAAACATGTACAAGTCACTCAAAATACAAAATAAAACAATCCCTATTGTGCAGAGTTTACCAAATAAAGAAATTCATAATACACATTTTTAAAAGTTATGTACATAGTTAAAACCGTAATTTTTTTAAAAATGGGAGGGGGAGCATTATCTTGGTCACCTCATTGATCAGTTAGCACTTATTAGATGGGCTAATCTCTGTGAAAGGCAGTTTTAAAAGACTAGCACAACCCTTTTCAAAATTCTTCATCATCCTCTCTTTGCAACTATTACAATCACATAATCACACCCACATGTCCTCCCTACCACTTCTTTTGACTGGTTCCAGCTCTACAAACCTACATATGACATTTTCATTTGTACAGGCACTATAGTTCTTAAGCAGTGACTGGTACAATGTCTGCCCAAAAGTATGGTAATTCAAAATATCGAAAAGCACAGCTGCTGATGCTCATGGAAAGCTTCCAAAACACATTCCATTAAAAAGGACATGCTATGCCTTTAACATTTCAAAACAATCCTTTAAATACTACATGCCCTCAAAGTGAATGTTGTTTTTTAAAAACAAGATTAAAAGTCTAGGGAGAAGCTACATCAGGCATTTACTTCACACTTATAAACAAAACATTAGAAATGAATGTCTTCAAAATCCAGAGAGAATCCTACACTAGTCACCCAAAAGGCCTTTGGATGGCCATCCCAGGATGTCTTGTGTACACAAAAAAGTCACAACTTGACACCCTGCCAAAACCTGAAGTGCAGCTGGGAGCAGATCCTTCAAAGCCCTGGTAAGGTGCCAGGCTCCATAATTGTGATTTAGAAAGAAACAGGGGAGGGCAAGGAAAGAGGAAAGGAAGAAGGTATGTATTAGAGTGGTTAGCAATCAACCACCAAGCACTCTGAATTAAAATGTTATTCTATTCTTATAATTGTACTGTCTGCCACTGCACAGCTTAATCCATACAAAAGAATTCTGGAAAGCAGGATGTAGTAAACGGTCAACCTCAAATGCTTAGTAATAAATTATGAAAGTTTCTGAAAGGCAAAGATGACGCTTGCTCAAAATGTACTTCAAATTTATTTTCATATTTCTTACTGTAGGCACTGTTTCATAAAACACGGGGACTTTCCAAAAGATTTATGAGCACTTAGTACGGGGGTACTTCAAAAAGTTCATGGAAAAATAGAATTAGAAGATAATATGAATCTTTTGCTGAAGGGTATTTTTCGAAGTACCCTCATATCTTTGTGAGTGGTAGTCTTCTTTGCTCACAGTTCACTCTCCTGAAACAGAAAGAGCTACCTACTATATTGTTCCTAATACACAATAAAGACTGTCTACTGATCCAACAATACATACTAAAATTTTTAAAAATAAATCCTGACTTAATTTTATTTCTATGAGATTTATGTCTTAGTCTGAAAAGACAAATAAAAGGAAAAATTGATGTTAGGAGTTCAACGGATATTTTAACTGCAGTTGACACAACATTCTCTTTTTCATCTTTTAGAATGTCAGAAAGAAACTATAAAATTTTTCACAGCCAGAAACAGGAGATAAATGAAAGTCATCAAGACATACAGGTTAATTTTACAACCATATATCTTTAAAACAAAAAAGCAATTAAACAACCACTATTTATTGAGTGGTCTACTTACAGTAAGAGGGTTTTGAGGGATATGAAGAAATATACAGACCATCAAGTCAAGCAGACTTCTCCTCAGCAAAGAAGAGTCTGCCCACATTCAGAATACTATGAATATTTTCTAAGTTCCTATTATATGCCAGACACTTTGTTGGAAACAGGGACACAGAAATAAATAAAAGAAAATCCTTGTTCTCAAGGAGTTTGTGGTAGTCAGTGGAACATCCACAATAACCAACAATTGCTGACTAAATGAGGATGAGAGAATATGTAATATTTATTAAATCATTTTTGGATGTTATAAATTTTTACCATGTGCATTTATTATCTATTGAAAATGATAAATTCAGAAAGTTTAAAAATTATAAAATATTTTAATGTATTTATAGGTAGTATGGATACGCAGGGGAGAGAGCCCTAATTCTGTTAAAGAGGCCATCAGGGAAGACTTCACAGAGAAGGTAATTCTGAGCTAAACCTGAAAAAGAGATGCAGGGAAACATCAAGTACACAGGCATGGAGATGGAAGAGAACATTAGGGGTGGAGGATAGGGGAGGGCAGTACAGTCTGGAGAGGTAAGTCAGGGCCTTGAAGGTCATGTGCAGAAAACTGGAGTTTATTCTGGAGTCCTGGAGAGACAATGAAAGACGTTAAACTTGTGGATGGAAGGAGGACAATACAGAGTGGGATCACTTCAGAAAAATAACCAGGTTATTCAAGGTGTGAATAGATTTGGGAAGAAAGAAAGGTATGAGAGAGCAAAAGAGAAAAAGATCAAAACCAAGAGAGCAGTGATGAGCACCTGAACTTAAGACAGTGGCAGCAGGGAGCAAGAGGAAATAATCTTGAAAATGAATTTAGAGGCAGACAGAACAAAAGTTAATAGTTAGATATTGATATCCCTTTCCCCTCAAAAAACGAAAACTATTTTAACGTCACTAAGTTAAAAGGCCAACCAGGAAACCAGGACACTAAAAATAAAACAGCAAACAAATGAAAAAAAAAAAAACTAAAATGGAATCCATTTAAAGTGGAAGAGAGGTTGTTTCAAATATTACAATTACTTCAAGCACTAATCCTCCATAAGAATGAAGAATCAAGCACAGCGACCTATGCAAAACATCTGAGTAAACTGCAAACACCATCACAGTAAAACTCTCAGAATATCCACCTTTATTTCATAGGGATTTTATAAGAAAAGAGGTAAACTCTAAAACTGGCTCTGTCAGGAACAAAGACATAAAATAAGGATTTTGTTCCTTAAATGTCCACCTGCTGCTACTCCCCTTCATTCTTTCCTTCAAACAAATCATCTCTATAGCAACACTCCTAAGAAATCTGTGGGTGGAAAGCATATGTTTGTGGAAAAATATGAGAACTTAAAAACATGAGCTACTTTATTTTTTCCTTTAATACAAGGGATATACAATGTATCTTAACAGACAACTGAAAAATAAGAAACAGATATGAACCAGAAAAAAATATTTTAAAACACAAAAAAATGTAAAAATTTTACAACTGATGCTGTACATGTTTACGTGAATATTCTTTTTATAGGTTACAATGACACCTTGTGGTAAGACTTTTTCAAATTACACAAATTATCTTTAAAAATATTTTCACAGCAGAGATGTAGGTAAACTGGTTTAGAAAACAGGAAGAACTAAGAGCACAGTACAGAGGTGGTATGGACATGTACAATGATCCACTTGGAAAATTAAGGGCAAAAAATCGAACTTTAAAAAATGTCCCAATATTAGGTGGGTAAAACTACCTTACAAACTGTAAACATAAAGTATTACACAATTCTCTCCACTTGAACTAAAATTATTAATACAACTAAGCTTTTTAAATGATGCAAAAAAGAATCACTTTTGTTATCTGGGGCATAACATAACACTGGCAATCCCATTACATGAAAATATTGACAGATGATTTAAAAACTATGAAAATAAAATGACGTCATCACTCCTTTCCTACCAATAAAAACAATAGACATACAAAATAAATAAAAAGAAAAACAATAGATATCACATTAAACATTTCAATTTTGACTAATCTAATAATCAAGAGAGTAATTTACAATTATCTTTCATCAAGTTTACTGTTTACTAAATACTAATAATACTAAACACTAGAAACAAAGAAAAATTAATGATGCATTTATACACAATCACCTTTTTGAATCTCTTTGAAATATTCTTCTCTATTAGTATCCACATCACAATCACCTCCTATCTCTCTGACCCATCTCACTCTCCCTCATTTGTTCCCTATCCCTCACCCACTATGAGAAATCTCTGATCCATTGTTCCATTTCTGTTCTCTTACAGCTTCATTTATTATTTCTGAATGACACTTAAATTTACATCCTACTTCCCAACCTCTCTCCTAGCTCATAAATCCCATCTACTCACATGTCCCATCTACAACAGAAGCTCAACGATGGGGTTTAGGACATGCTACTCCAAAATATGGCACTTCGACTTTGACATTTGAGATAACAGCAGAAGCAGGAAGGTCTCTTACCTTCTCCTGCCATTCTCCCCTGAAGCACTCTCCCCTGATAAAAGAATCATCTGACCTTTCTCTGAAGTAGGTCACAAGACCCTCATTCCAGAAGGGTCCTTCCTATACCTGGAGGAAAGGAATGAAGACGCAGAGACGCCAAGAAGACTCTGAACAAACGGGCCTTGCTAAGTTCCCCCAGTTTATTAACATTAGATCATACCCTTTTGTTCTCCAAACATACTTCTGCATGATTGTCCATAAAAATACTCAGGTTTCCCTGTTTCTTTGGGTCTTCATTTCTGAAGGCGCTCAGATCACATAAAACTTATATTAAATAAATTTGTACACTTTTCTCTTGATAATCTTCTGTTTTAGGGGTCTCAACCATGAACCAAGTGACGGATGAAGAAAAGGCATTACTTTTTCTCCCCTACATCAACATAAGAATTAAAGTCATTAGCCTCAAATTTTCTACCTGCCTCCTTTAAAAAGTCAGTTACCACTATCCTTCCCTTATTTCTTAGCACACAACTCATCCCCCACCTCCTATTTGTAACAAATTACTAATCCCACTGATTATTCTTCATCTGTTTGTTGATTTTAACCATCCTTCTACATTTCTAGAGCCAATCACACTCTAGTGCCAAACCTCAAATATTTTACAATTGGTCTATTTTAACAGAAGCCTCCTAGACAGTATCCCAGATTTTAGTCTTTCCTCATTCTTACAGAGCCTACTAATATCCACCAGGACAATCTTTCTCAAACACTGTTTTTATCATAATAAGTCCTATTATAACCCTTCCTATTGTGTCCTGAATCAAATCTAAATTTCTCAGCCAAACTCACAGCCCCGTATTAGCCAACTCCCTATACAAATGCAAACGTTTCATTTTGCTGCTCACGTGTCCCCTTTGTTAGAGTCAATTAAATTTACTTTACAGTACTTCATACACATGTTGCTGCTTCTTTCTTTTACAACTTTGTTCATACAGTTATGCCAAATTGAAATAACTTCTTAAATCTTTTCAAGTAATCCACAAATAAAGATCAGAGTCAAACTTAAAACTCTACAGTCTGAAGAATCATGAAACTATTTTCAGAATTTTAGTCACTCTAAAAGTGAACATAAAGAATAGTTTTTTCCCTGGTACTCCACAGGTTTCTGCCCTCCTCGTGCTTGCCTCAGAATATTCTATATTCTGTCTCTACACTTTTCCCTTCTAGCTGCTTTATAACTGCATAAACTATCTTTCCTAAGAGTTCCTCAAAGGAAAAACTATAATCTTACACTTTTTTTTTTATCATCTCCATAGCTCCTAATTCCAGTAAACTTAGTTAACGACAGAAAAGTGATCCACAAAATTTTTGTGATGTGAATCCTTCTTTCCCATAGGCTTATAATGTACTTTCAGAAAAAGCCTGGGGAAAGCTATCACCAACAACATTATTTGCTAACCAATTATGCACTCTTTATGAGTTAGCCATCAAGAAATTTCTACCTTAAAAATAAAAAATCCCAGGGGACAGTCTGGTTACCAAAAGCTTTCAAAATGAACAAGTCTTGTGACCTAGCAATTCCACATTTCAGGAATTAATCATAAGAAACTAATCAGAGATATGCACAAACATTTATATTCAGTGATCTTATTTATCACTCAATAAATGTTTATTGAGTACATCCTAAGTGCCAGGTAGGAGCAGAGGACAGAATTAGTTCCCTGCCCTCATGGTACTTCCATCACAGTGCTGTTTATAATGGAAAATGAAGCTATTAAAAAAGCACATTAGAATAGCAAGATGTATCATATTCATGGATCAGAAAACTTAATACTAAGATATTAATTTCTCTCAAATCAATGCAATGCCATTCAAAATCCCAGCAGTTTTTACAGAAATTAACAAACCAATTCTAAAATTCCTATGAAAACACAAAAGACCTACAAAACAATTTTGAAAAATAACAAAGTTAGAGGACTTCAAGTTGCACTTCACGCTATATACAACAGTTGACTCAAAATGAATTACAGACCTAAACAAAAACTATAAAACTCCTAGAAAAAAACATAGGAGAAAATCATTTTGATCTTGGGTTAGGTAAAGATTTCTTAGATACAATACCAAAAGCACAATCCATAAAAGAAAATATTGACAAACTAGACAGCATCAAAATTAAAAACTTCTGCTCTCCAAAAGACACTGTCACAAATGAAAAGATAAGTCAGATTTGGGGAAGAAATTACAAACCATAATCTGATAAAATCCAGAATACTTAATGAACTCTAAAAACTAAACAACCCGATTTAAAAAAAAAAAACAAAATGGCGGGGGGAGGGAGGCAAAAGATATGAACAGAAACTTCACCAAAGAAGATACATGGATAGTTAAATAAACCATTGAAAAAATGTTAAATATCACTAGTCATTAGGGAAAGTTAAAACCACAAGATAGCAATAAACACCTATTAGAATGACTAAAATTTAAAAGGCTGACCATACCAAGTATTGTCTAGAATATAGAAGAACTGGAACTCTCATAAACTACTTGCTGAGAATGTAAAATGGAACAACCATTTGGGAAAACACTATGGTCATTTCTTAAAAATTAATCATACACTTAATATATAATTGAGCCATTCCATTTACAGGTATTTGCCCAAGAGAAATAAAAGCCTATGTCCATATAAAGACTTTTACACAAATGTTCACAGCAGCTTTGTGAGACAAACACTAGTCCGTTAAGAGGTCAATGGACAAATTGTACATCTATACAATGGAATATTAGACAGCAATAAAAAGGAGTGCATTAACATGGATGAATCTCAAAATAATTATGTGAATGAAAGAATCCAGACAAAAAAGAGTACATGTTTTATAATTCCATTTATATAAAATTCTAGGAAATAAAAAGTAATCACAGCAACGGAAAGCATATCAGTGGTTGCCTGGGAATGGGATAGAGAGAGAGGTTGGTTTGGGCAGGGTGGTGAATGGGGCAAAAGGGAAGGACTTATAAAGGGACATGAGGAAACTTTTGGAAGTGATAGATATGTTCAATACCTTGATGGTTGTGATGATTTCACAGATATCTACATATATCAAAACTTAACAAATTGTATACTTTTTTACATATGCAATTTATTATTTGTCAATTTTAATTCAATAAAGCTGATTTTAAATAAAAACATTAAAAAGGTAAGGGAAAAAAAACTTTCCTAAAAAAAACCCTCTAGACCCAGAAGATACTGCAGTAAATTCTTTAAGAAAATGTTATGGAAATATTTAATAACATTGGCAAATGATTGTTATAGAAGTAGAAAATGAAGATTATAAAGTACTATATGTTGTACAATCCTTCCTCTGTAAAAAGTATATTGACATGCCTAATATGCAAAGAATAAAAGGAAGGATAGAAAATAAAATATTGGTAAGTAAGATTATCTCTGGATGACAGGTAGGTAGGCATGACTTTATTTTGTTTGTACATTTTTCTTATTCTACAACAAACGTAGGTCATGTTTATAACCAGAGGGAAAATGTCCTTGTAAAAAAGGAGGAATTCAAAGTCCACCTGAAGACCAAAAAAAGGAGAAAATATCTAATCCTGTATTAATCCGTTTCTGTTGCTTATAACAAAATACCTGGAACTGGGTGATTTATAAGAAAATGAAATGTATTGCTTACAGTTTCTGAGGCTGGGAAGTCCAAAGTCCAAGGAATATATCTGGTGGTGGTGACAGTGACCCAGGGGTCTCACACTGCAAGACGGTGGAAGCAGAGAGACAGAGAGAGACTAAACTCCTCATTCACTCTCTTTACAAAGTCCTCCAAACCATGCCCATGGCCACCATTTTTACTCCATTCACTTCTGCATGGAAATGAATGCAATCTAATCACCTCTTCAAGGCCCCACTTTGCAATTACCATAATAGGATTTCCCACCCTCTTAACACTGTCACAGCAGGCGTCAAGTTTTGGGGGGACACTCAATCCAAGGCAATCCCCTCAAAAAGAGCCAAATATAAAAGAGCTTAAGACTTGAAGTTCAAGCCTCCACTTCAGAAAACAACACAGAAGCCCTCAAATCCCATTCCCTTGCAAGCAACTTCATACAATAAATACTCAAAAATATACTCAAACAAAAATATTTGGTTGTTCTTGGCCTCAAATATATGCTCTGCAGTTACCAAATCTATGACACCACTTAAAATTATCTTATTAATATAAAATAATTTCATCTACAATAGCAGTTTTCAAGCAATTTAGCAGTTGAGCTGCGTTTTCAAATAGAATTTTATAGACCTAAAATATTCAGGACAAAAATGTCTTTTCATGTATATTTATATTAAAGAAATGAAATTCACAAGATTTTATTTTAAAGACACAGATAGATCTTCCATTCCACATCAGTTAGTATGTTGGTGGTCTCATGTTTTAAAATCTGGCTTATAGCATGGGAAATCTTTTTTTTTTTTCTTTTCATTGTGGCTTTTAGAATAGTTGAAGATTGTATAAGTCTGTTTCAGTTGCTTATAACAGAATACCTGAAACTGGGTAAACTATAAAGAAATGAAATTTATTTCTTATGGTTGTGGAGAGGAAGTCAACAGTCCAGGAACACATCTGGTGAGGACCTTCTTGGTGGGAACTCTACAGGGTCCCTTGTCAACCAGGGAATCACATGGTGACAAGGGCTGAGCAAGAGTGCTAACCTCCTCACTTGCTCTCCTTTTAAAGGCATCAAACCATGCCCATTACTGCATGAACGGGTCATTCTATTCATGAGGGCACAGTCCTCACAATCTAATCACCCCTTAAATGCCTATCTTTCAAACACCATAATCAGATTTCCCACCCTCTTAGCACTGTTACAATGGAGGTCAAGCTTGTAATACATTAACTTTTGGAGGACACATTTAACCCCTAGCAAAGATGTAGTTTAAGAAGAAAATTCAAGTCTTTAATTCTAAGTTGATTTTGGCATCTGGCGAGAGGTACGAGTCAAGTTGCATCCTCCTACACATGGATATCCTATTTTCCCAGCCCCATTTATTGAAGAGGATGTCCTTTCCCCTCTGTATGTTCTTGGTGTCTTTGTCAAAGATCAGTTGGCTAGAAGTATGTGGATTGACTTCTGGGTTCTCAATTCTGTTTCATTAGCCTGTCCGTGTGTCTTTTTATGCCATTACCATGCTGTTCTAGTTACTGTAGCTTTCTAGTATAATTTAAAGTCAGATAGTATAATGCTTCCAGTTTTATTTCTGTTGCTCAGGATTACTTTGGCTATACAGGGTTTTTTGCTGTTCTATATGAATGTTAGAATTGCTTTTTCTATTTCTATGAAGAATGTCAATGGTATTTTTATGGGGACGGCACTGAATCTGTAGATCACTTAGGGTAGTATGGACATTTTCACAAAATTAATTCTTTCAATCCATGAGAATGGAATGTCTTTCCATCTTTTTGTGTCCTCTTTAATTCCTTCAGCAGTGATTTGTAGTTCTCATTGTAGAGATCTTTCACCCCCTTGGTTAAATTTATTCCTAGACCTAAAACTATAAAACTCCTAGAAGAAAACATAGGGGAAACACTTCAAGACTTAGGACTGGACAACAACTTTATGAATAAGACCTCAAAAGCACAGGCAAAAGAAAAAATAAACAAATGGGATTATATCAAACTAAAAAGCTTCTGCACAGCAAAGGAAACAACAGAGTAAAAAGACAACCTACAGAATGGGAGAAAATATTTGAAGTCTATACATCTGACAGGGAATTAATATTCAGAATACATAAGGAACCCAAACAACTATACAGTAAAAAAACAAATAATCCAATTAAAAAATGGGCAAAGGAGATGAATAGACAATTTTCAAAAGAAGACATACAAATGGCCAACAGGTACATGAAGAAATGCTCAACATCACTAATCATCAGAGAGATGCAAATAAAAATCACACTGAGATATCATCTCACCCCAGTTAGACTGTCTACTATCAAAAAGAAAGAGAATAACAAATGCTGGAGAGGATACAGAGAAAGGGAAGTCCTTCTACACTGTTGGTGGGACTGTAAATTAATGCAGCCATTATGGAAAATAGTATGGAGGTTTCTCAAACACCTACAGATAGAACTGATATATGATCCAGCAATCCCACTATTGGGTGTATACACAAAAGAATGGAAATCATCATATCAAAGCGATACATTTACTCACATGTTTATCACAGCTCTGTTTACAACAGCCAAGATGTGGAACCAACCGAAATGTCCATCAGCAGATGACTGGATAAGGAAAATGTGGTACATATACACAATGGAATACTACTCAACCATAAAAAAAAATGAAATCCTGCCATTCAAAGCAGCATGGATGAACATGGAGAAAATTATGTTAAGCGAAATAAGCCAGGCACAGAAAAGAAAATACCACATGTCCTCACGCATAAGTAGGAGCCAATAAATAAGTAAGAAACAAACAAACAAACAAACAACAATCACAATAATGCACCAAACTTTCAAAAGGAAAGGATAGAACGGTGGGTATTACAGGTGGGAAAGGGATGCAGGAGAGGGCATTAGTGAAAAATTAGTAAGGGACCACAAAACACAAAAAATGATTACATTGTATAATAATAAATATAGTAATAAAAAAAAAAAAAACTATTAAATGCCCTAAGACCAAAAAAAGGGATCACAAAGAACAGAATGATTACATTTTGTAAAGATGAGTATACTAATTAACCTGGATTAATCACCACATATTGTACGCAGGTATTGCTATCCAACTCCCACAAATATGTACAACCAATTGTTTCAATTAAAAAAAGAAAAAGAAACAATAAAAATTAAAAATATAAAAATAAGTAAAAAGAAAATTAAAATCAAATCTTGGCAGATTCCTTAAGCACCTCCCACTCACAGTTTTGCAGAACTGGAAAACAGATTAATCCAAGCTTCTTAGTATAGTATACAAAACCCTTTACACCCTGGACACAACCTACACTCCTATCTTCATCTTTCACAGCTTATGACCTAATAATACTAAACTGCCTGTAATTCTTTAAACACACCACACTTTTTCCCACCTCATGTTGACGAATGCAATCTCCCAAGCTCCCTTTCACTCATTCTTATATTCAACTCAGTCACTACCTCCTCTTGGCGGTCTTTCCTAGATCTTCCCTTTTCCTCTCCCTGCTAATGTATTCCAAGTTAGGTGACCCTCTGAGCTTTTCCATATTCATCCATATCATTGTATTCATCTATATCAATGTATTTACTTCACCATATTATAATTAGCTACTTGTATGTCTATCTCCTTCACTTAGGCTAAAACCTCCTTGAGATCAGAGATGATGTCTTAGTTGTTTTTGTACCCCCAACATCCTACAAATACCTGGAACATGGCATGTTTTCAGTAAACACTTGTTGAATGAATGATAAGCAATTTCTGCTACTTATCAAAAGGATAGGGAATGCAAGAAATTGCATAGGGCTTGGAATTCCCAAAACCCAAACTCCTTATAATTTGATACTTCAGTAAAATCAGGAAATCTAACTCAACAAGTACATTAGCAGTGACTAATAAATGTCTAATATTGTATAAAGGATTATGTTATTCATAACATAAAAGAGTATGGGATAAGTTTTATCCTCTGGAAAGAAGAATCCCAAACATAACAACAGACCTCCTACTTTCAGCATGATGGAGTAAACAGGTCAACAAATACCCTCCACAAAAACTACCAAAAAACAACCATTTCAGTGCTCTGGAACTCAACCAAAGGCATACAACAACTGAACTCTGGGTGGGAATAAGATGAGTCTATGACATTCTTACTTTGGCTGCTCCCATCTCCCCCCAGCTCTGTCAGTGTAGGAGCTTAACAAGGGTGGAACCAACTGTGAAAACAGCAGGTTCACCACCATTACTTAAGGGTGATCTGTTGATTTGAGGCATTGTCAGTTAAAGTGGAGATCTTTGTGGAAAGCTAACACTGAGGGACAGTGATTCCTTTAGCCCGAGGTTACAGGCCTCATTGAGACAAGCAATGAAATGGCAGACTAGTGGGGGATTTTACAGGGAGTTCTGGTAAATGAAAGAACCTTAGGGGGCTTAGTAAACTGTCTAGTAGCCCAGGTTGAACAAAGACTTTAAGCATGTGCACCAGAGACCAGAGCAGGCCTAGGCTACCCACATATCCAACAGAGCTAAGCACACGCACAAAGAAGATGCAAAAGAGGTGGAAAGTAAAAGCCAGGATAGGCTTGAAAATGACCTATGTTTAATGCAGTCCCTAGCTCTTACACAGATCCATCAGCAGAGAATGGAAGCTGTAGTACTTCAAACTGTTTGAACACAACCTCTGACCAAATCTTGGCTGAACACCAACCTATGCAGACACAGGAAGCCAGGCTTAAAAATAAAGAAAAATAAAGAAATAAAAACAGCAGTGACCACACAATATAGGGGAAACTGATTTCACAAATTTAGACCTAGAAAGTTACTAAACAAACAGAAAAAAAACAACTCCAAATTCTTGGAGAAAGGTCAAACTACAGAATTACCTTAAAATATTATCTAAAATATCCAGTATTCAATAAAAAATTACAAGACATACAAAGAGAAAACAGTGTGACCTGTCCTCAGGGTAAAAAACAGCAAAGAGAAACTGTCTCTTGGTGCCCCCAAACATTGGATTTGGCAGATAAACACTTCAAAAGAGCTATAATAAATATGTTCAAAGAACTAAGGAAATTTTGTTTAACAAATTAATTTAAAGTATGATGACAATGACTTAGTGAAATGAAAATTCCAATAAGGAAATAAAAATTGTTTTTAAAAACAGAAATTCTGAAGTTGAAAAATAAAATTATTAAAATAAAAAATTCACTAAGGGGCTCAATAGCAGACTTTAATCTGAAGACAGATAACTACAAAAGTATCCAATGTGAAGAACAGAAAGGAAAAAAACTAAACAGAAACAAATGGAGCTTCAGGAATCTGTGGGACAATATCAAGTCTATTGATATACAGGCAATGAAAGTTCCAGAGGGAAAGGAAAGAGAGAAAGGGACAGAAAATAATTTTGAAGAAATAACGGCCAAAACTTCCCAAACTTAATGAATAACACTAATTTACACATCCAAGAAGCCAAATAAATCCAACACAAAGGACTCACACCAAAACACACCAAAGTCAAACTGCTAAAAGACCAAGACAAAGAGAAATTCTTAACAGAAGCAAGAGAAAAATGACTCATTACATACAAAGGAACCACAATATGATTAAGAGCCAACTGCTCATCAGAAACTATGAGGAAAAAACAATGAAATTTTTTTTAAAAAAAACCTCTCAACTAAAAATTCTATATTCGGCAAAACTGTCCTTCAAAAAAGAAGGTGCAATAAAGACATTTCCAGATAAACAAAGACTGAGAGAAGTTATTGCTGTCAAACATGTCTTAGGAGAAATACCAAAGGAAATCCTTCAGGCTGAAAAGAAGTCACACCACAGAATAATTTGATTGAAGCTAACCAGAAACTATAACCACATAATTAAATACAAGACTCTAAACATATAATTATTCACATTTCTTCATTTCTTTTAAAGACATAAAACAAAAGCAAAAAGTATAGTGCTATATTTATGGGCTTATAATATTCATAGCTACAATACATGGCAATAGCAGCACCAGAAAAGAAGAGTAAAAAGAGATATATTGGAGGGACATTTCTATAATTGGCCAGAATTAATTTAGTATTATTCTGAAGGAGACTGTAAAAAGTTAAAATGTATATTGCAATCCCTAAATCAACCACTATGAAAATAACATAATAATCATATAGCAAAAGAAATCAACAGAAGAATTTTAAAAGTACACTAAAAAATATTTAACATAAAGTCAGTAAAGGAGAAAAAGAGAAAAAACAAAACAGATGACAGAAGTAGAAAACAAATTTTAAAATGGCACATGTAAATCCATCAATACCACTTACATTAAATGTGAATGAAGTAAACAACCTATTCAAAAGACAGAGAATGTTAAACTGGATTTAAAAAAAAAAAAAACCCAATTATATACTATCTACAAGAGATACATCTTCAATTCAAAAACACAAATAGGTTAAAAGTAAAAGATTTGAGAAAAATATACCATACACACAGTAACGGTAAGAAAGCTAGAGGAACTATAGTACCAAGAAAACAAAATAGAATTTAAGACAACAAATATTACTAAAGTCAAAGGACATTTCATAATGATAATGTCACTACCTCAGGAAGATATAAGAATTATAAGTGTTAATGCATCTAACAAAAGAACCCCAAAATACATGAAGCAAAAAAGAGAAACAGATAATTCAACAAAAAATAGTTGAAGACTGCAGCAAATGATGGAACAAGACAGAAAATCTGCAAAGATATAGAGGACTTGACCAACCTTATTGATCACCTTGATATAACTGACAGAACATTCCACCCAATGACTGTAGAATACATATCCTTTTCAAATACACAAGGAACGTTCTCCAGGATATATCATATGCTGAGTCACAAAACAAATTTCATTAAATTTAAAAAGATTGAAATCATAAAAAGTATGTTATCTGATCACAATAAAATTAATGATCCACAACACAAAAAAAACTAGGAACACCACAATTATTGGTAAATTAAACAATACACTTCTAATTAACTCATGGGTCAAAGAAAAAATCACAAGGAAAGTTTTTAAAATATATGTTGAATTGAATGAAAACAAAATACAATATATCAAAATGACAGAATGCAGCTAAAGCAATGCTTAGAGGGAAATTTATAGCTTTAGAAACTTATGTAAAAAAAGAAGAAAGGTCTCAAATCAATAATCTAAGCTTCCACCTTTGGTAACTGGGGATGGGGGAAAGCACATTAAACCCAAAGCAAGCAGAAAGAAAGAAAAAATAATATTAGAGTGGAAATCAATGAAACAGAAAAAGAGAAAAAATAACAATGAAATAAGTTAGTTCTTTGAAAAGATCAACAAAATTGACAAACCTTTAGCTAGACTGACCAAGAAAATAAGAAAAAAGATAAAAATTACCAAAACAAGAATAAAAGGGGGATCATAACCAACCTTACATTAATTTAAAAGATTATTTTTAATATCAACAAATTTGACAACTTATATGAAATGAACTAATTCCTAGAATACACATTTTACCAAAATTCAGTAAATAGAAAACCTGAATAGATCTATAACAAGTGAAGAAATTGAATTACTAATTTTAAATCTTCCCACAAAGAAAAGCCTAGGCCCACATGGCTTCACTGACGAATGCTATCAAATATTTAAAGAAGTAGTAGCAATCAATTGAAAACTTCAGAAAAACAGAGGGGGAAACACCATGCATTTCCTTCCTTGAGGCAAGTGTTGCTCTGATACCAAAGCCAGATAAAAGAATCAGGAGAAAAGAAACCAACAAACTAGTATCCTTCCTGAACACAGATGCAAAATTCCTCAGCAAAATCTAGGTAAACCATATTAAACAACACATAAAAGAGATTATACAGCATGACCAAATGAGATTTATCCCAGGAATATAGGGATAGTTTAATCTCCAAAAATCAATTAATGTAATACACCATTTTAACAGAATAAAGAATAAAAGCCATATAATCATTTCATTGGATGCAGGAAAAAACATCTGATGAAATACAACACTCATTCATGATTAAAAACTCTCAACAAATTAGGAACAGAACGGAACTTCCTCAACCAGATAAAGGGCATCTACAAAAAACCTACAGCTAACATCATACCTAACAGTGAAAATCTGCATGCTTTCCCTTCACACTGAGAACAATGTAATACAGCTTCAACACTTCTATTCAACATCTTACTTGAGGGTCTAGCCCATAAATTAAGGTAAAAATAAATGAACAAATAGCATTCCATTTGGAAAGAAAGAAGTATAATAGTTTTATTCAGAGACATGATCATCTGTGTAGAAACAATATGCAAAAGTTGAATGCAATTCTATATGCTAGCAATGAACAATCTGAAAATTAAATAATGAAAATTCCATTCGCAAGAGCATCAAAAATTATAAAAGTCTGAGGAGCAAATTTAACAAAAGAAATGCAAGATTTTTACACTAAAAACTAAAAGCCACTGTTTAGAGAAATTAAATATCTAAATAAATGGAGAGACATTACTTGTTCATGGATTGGAAGACTCAATTTTGTTAAACTAGTGATTCTTCCCATTCTGATGTATAGATTCAATGCAAATCCTATCAAATCCCAGCAGCGGTTTTTGCAGAATTTTACAAGCTGATCCTAAATTTTTATGGAAATGGAAAGGACCGAGAACTCATTCTTTAAAAAGAAGAAAAAAGTTGGAAGATTTGCACTACCATTTTAAAACCTGCTATAAAACTGCAGTAATAAAAACAGTATGGTACTGGAATAAGGATAGGCATACAGAAAGATGAAACAGAACTGAGAGTCTAGAAATAAACCCTTGTATTATAGCCAACTGATTTTTTTTTACAAAGATGCCCATACAACTCAAGGGAAAAGGATAAGTCTTGTTAACAAATGGTTCTGGGTCAATTTGGCATTCACATTTCAAAAAATGAACTTAGACCCTCATCTTATAATCTTATAACATACACGCAGTTAATTAAATATGGATCCTTTATCTAAATGAAAGAGCTAAAAAAAAATACATGAGAAAATCTACATGACCTTGGATTAGGCAAAAAGTTCTTATATACATAACATCAAAGGCATAAGCCACAAAAGAAAAAAGAAAAAAAAAAGATAAACTGGACAACCGAACTTCGTTAAAAATGTTTGCACTTCACAAGACACCAGTAAGATTAAGAAAAGTCAAGCCACAGACTGGGAAAGATCTTTGTGAATTATATCTCTGATAAAAAACTTTTATCCTGAATATATAGAGAACTCTTACAACTCAATAATAAGACCAAAAAACCCAGCTAAAAAATGGGCAAAAGACTTGAACAGAAATTCCACCCAAGAGGACTTACAAATGGCTAATAAGCACATGAAAAGTTATTCAACATCATTAGTGTTTAGGGAAATGCAAATTAAAATCACAATGAGATACTACTAGATACCCCCTAGAATGTCTATAATCAAAAAGACAGATGATACCAAGTGTTGACAAGGATGTGGAAAAACTGGAATCCTTGTACATTCCCAGTAGAAATGTAATTGGTACAGCCACTTTAGAAAACATTGTGAGGGCTGGCTGGTTACCTCAGTTGGTTAGAGTGCACTGTTACAACGCCAAGGTCAAGGGTTCAGATCCCTATACCCACTAGCCACCAAAAAAAACAAAATAAAACAACATGTTGGCAGTTTCTTTAAAAGTTAAAACAAACCATACAACTCAGCAAGTCCACTCCTAGGAATTTGTATATTCACAAAAAGACTTAGCAGCATTATTCATAATAGCCAATAACTGGAAACAATCCAAATGACATCAATGGGTGAATGGAAAAACAAAATGTAACGCAATTAATAAGAACAAAATACTGACACATGCTATGTAGATAAGTCCCAAAAACATTAAGTGAAAAAAGCCAGATGCAAAAGATTACTATATTATTTGATTCCATTTATATGAAATGCCCAGAAAAGACAATCTTATAGTGTCTGAAAGCAAATCAGTGGTTCTCTGGGGCTAGGGGTGGGAGTTGGATTAACTGCAAATGAGCTTGAGAGAATTTGGGGAGCGGAGCTGATGAAAATGTTCTGAAACTATCTTGTAATCATGGTTGCACAACTCTGTAAATTTACTAAAAACTATTAAATTGTACACTTCTGAGTGATTTTATCACTCATTATATCAGTTATGTATTTTAACAAGATATGTAGGCTATACTTCAATAAGGCTATTGAAAAGGGGGTGGGTAAAAGAGAGAAGTTCTCTCTTCTGAACTTTCGAAAATGTGACGGTTGGATTGCTTTAATCGAGCCTGAGTTCAAAGGATGTCTAAGCAAAAAGAAAGAATCCAGGTTCTAAAAGATGTCAATGAGCCACTGAATTGACAATCCTAGAACCACCTATCTCCAGACTCCTTACATGTGAGATGATAAAATTCCCTTGAGGCTAGGAAAAAAAAAAAAGTTTTGAAAATTCTGAGAAGCACAAGAACATGTTCATTTCACTATAGAATATTTGGAATGTCATCCATATAAGAAGATATCAAAGAAAAGGCAGGAATGCATAAAAATCAATATTTAAAAAGCCCCCACTGATTGAGTCAGGCATGACAACTTACCTCCTTTTAATCCATGACTGTTGTGAGAAAGTATTTTACACGTGAAGACAATGAGGACCAAAAAATTAAGTAACTGGCCCAAAAAGTCAAGCCAGCTAGTAAAGCAGTGGAGCCAAGATTCCAATCTTTAATATCAGGGTTCAGGCTCCAAAGTACATACTCTTTCCTCTGTTATGCTTCCTACCAGACTTAACCTATCCCTATTGACAAGTTCAGATCTTTGTAGTGGGCATCTTTGTATAGATAGGTTCACATTCACGGTGCTACACACATTACATGAGCAATAACTTCTATTTAATCAATAAACTAAATGTTATATGCATTCCTCCCTTGGCTTGCAAGACCTTACCCTACTCTGGTTTTCCTCCTTACTCTTTCTCCATCTACTCATTACATGCAGATATTCACCAGCCCTCTTCTGATTTTGCACACTCTCCCTAGTAGTCTCATCTATACCTGAGATCTTAACTACCACTATTGCTGAGACTCTTAACTCTGTCTCTCCAACTCAAAGAAACTTCTTCCCCCTAATTTTTCTTGACCAAGTCCCTCCAGGCCAGGTTGCATACTTCTCTGTATAGTCTCAAATTATGCTTATATAATTCTGAGGCACTCAATTGCAGTGTATTCTAACTGTTACAGTTTTAGGTCAGTTGTCTTTCCTACATGCCCCAGAACACATTCTTATTTACCTTTACAGCATTTACCATATTATATTACAAATTACTGTTTACTTTATCCATTTCTCCAACTAAACAAAAAGGCAGTAGACTTGGCACTGTGTCTTAGTCATAATCTCCCATGCCTAGCATACTGCAAGGCACATAAAAGGCACTCAAATATTGACTACACCCATGAACAGATGAAATAAAATTTGCTTTAAATTGGAAGAATACAATTTCTGAAAGAAACCTTCAGAGATTTCTTTTTTCAAGTGACAAAAATAGGTCAAAAAAGGTTAAGTGACTCACCCAGTCAAGCACTGGTCTCCTGAATTACAATTCTCTTCCCACGAAATCAGTGCCTATTAAAGTGTGCTTATTGATCTAAGCTTTCCATGAAGCTCCAAAAGTAATATAAAAAATGTTAAGAACCATTTCAACTTCATCCACTCCAGCTTTGGCTTGCTATATGGGTTGTTGAAAATTCCGATTTAACTACAGGCTCAGTATCCCTTATCTGAAATGCTTGGGTCCAGAAGTGTTTCAGATTTTGGATTTTTTCAGATTTGGGATGCTCAACCTGTATTACTTACTAGCTTTTCTCTGCAGAATAATCAAATTTAAACCAGTCTTTTCACATGTTCTTCACACATACTGTAATTCAATGCAATACATATTTACAATGCATCTCTACGTGAAAAGAATGTACAGGAAGTTATAATTTGTCAACACTCCAAAAAATACAATTAAGAGCACATATTGTATACCTTTTAGTTTTAACAATATCTGATATATCTGCCTTTAACCAAAATGTGATTCAGTTGAGAGAGACTGAATGTGAACACTAGAGATAAGCAATACAAATTCATCAGGGAAATCCCTATAGTCCAGTGCTACTGTTTTCAATGGTTGCTATGTTATACTGCAATTCTGTTACTGGGCAACAACTCAGAAGCTATGATGGCAAGCTCACTCAAGAAACAACTGAATCAAACCAAGGTTTATAAAAGTACCCTGAGATTCAATTTCACATTTTTATACCTTCAACAGAAATAACCCTTTGTTATAAGCATCAGATACAGCTGTGATAGCAAAACTATAAAAATTACCTGGAAATTTTAAAGACATATTTGGAAAATAATAGCCACTTTCCAAAAGTCCAGGTTTAGGTTCCTAACTCTGAATTTTAATCCAAAAGCAATCTGAAGTGACAAAAAACAGAAAGCAAATAACTGGACAATTCCTGACTTTCTCAGTTTCTTTCCCACTGGATTATAGCTCAGTTAAACTCAAAAGAAATAGTACTAGACTTGACAGTCAGTGATCTCTCCCTGACCCAGAAAGGGTGGTCCTGATGAGAAAAAAAAATAGAATAAACTTAAGAGAACTGCTAATTTATGAGGGCCAGCTAAAAGCATTGACATAATTTCATAAGTTAAGTCTTGACCAAGTCAGAAAGTAGGATGGAGAGGAGTAAAATGGGAGACAGGGATGGAAGGAGGGAGGAAGAGGGAGAGAGAGGAGGGACATGTTTTTAAAATTAAGATTCTATGAAGAACCAGAAAACTGATCAAACTCCCCAAGCCCACATGAGAGCAGTGCCAGCATTCCTGATGGAGTCCTTACTCCTGGTATGGTCATGGGAAATTCTCAAAGATTCACACTTTCCAGGAACAGAATCCTTCCTTCTGATTCCAGTGAATCGCCACTCTTTAATCCCTTTTCTTGTGGTTTACTGTTGCCCTTCCCCCCCTCAGTTACTCTTCTCTCTCAGCATCTTCCTAATTCCACTATGGAACAAGAAAAAAAAAAGTAGAAATGCACATTCATCATCTTTGAGAAACATTTATTCAGCAACTTCTGTTTGGAAGAAAACTAAGGATACAGCTCATTGAGATCAGGTGCCTGCCCTTAAAGAGCTTACAATCTAGTTAGAAAGGCAAGACGAACATTAAAAAGTTAAATAATACAATGTAAAGTACAAGTATCAGATAAGCATGACTCACAAATACATACATACTATAGGAATTCAGAGGTCATGGAGGAGTTGAACCTTATAGAAAAGGTTCAACTTAGATTTTAAGAAAGAAGGAAAGAAACCAGTTCAGTTAGGTAGGCAGACATAAAGACTACCATGGAAATGAAAAAGCACATAGCAGGTTTAGAGAACAGCGGAAAAAACAGTCTGGGCAGAAATAAAGAATGTAAGCTTGAAAAGGCAGTGAGAGGATTTCGACGAGTTCAGCTTAAATCAAGAAATGTGAACTTCTTGTGTAGCAAATTTTTTACACACATTCCATAAAAGTACACATAGGTTAAATAATGTGGGAAAACTGCTTCTTGAACCTAATATACTATGTATGACAAAATTAAAATCACACTCATCTACTTTAGGCAAAGAGCACCTAGAAGGGGAAAAAAAAAAAGTTCTGACCATTCACTCATCTTTGTTAAGATTTCATTCTTCTAAGCTTCTTGAATTAGAACTTCCCAGGATATAATGCTGATTTCTGATTACTAAGGATTTTATCACACAAGTCATTCTTGATTTCTTTCCTTCTCTCTCTTGCCTAACTTTTGCATATTCATTACTTCAGCATCAGCATATGAGGGAAAAAAGGAGGAAGAGAACTAAAATGAAATCTATGGATTTTTAACAATACAGTAAAGGCGTGATGTAAAGAACATTAAACTTCAAGTTCCAATTTCCATTACTAATAGTTTGATTTCAAAGAATTTATTCAGTCTCACTTTTTCTCATACACTTTCTTACTTTAAAAGTTACCACATTCAAAAGATCATTTAAAAAGTGCTCTGAAAACAAACAACTTTGCCATACAAATTATACCATTAGTATTCAATGAGTGGGTTAAAAATGAGGTTATTGGGCCAGCCCCGTGGCTCACTCGGGAGAGTGGGGCGCTGGGAGCGCCAAGGCCGCAGGTTCGGATCCTATATAGGGATGGCCGGTGCCCTCACTGGCTGAGTGTGGTGCAGATCACACCATGCCAAGGGTTGCGATCCCCTTACCGGTCAGAAAAAGAAAATGAGGTTTATTGGCTCAACCGAGGCTTAAAAACCACCTATGAATAATCAGTGTTTCAATCTCCCAACGCCGTACATAACTCTTAAATTGGTATTAGGTTATTTGAGAACATTCCTAAACATAGTCTGCACACTTCACCTGGGTAGAAAAGAAAATACTCAAAGTAAGGGGAACACCGGAATACTCTGTCAACTCCAATCCATTTGCAACTCTCAGGAAGGAGAGTCCTGTGTGACACTGAAATATAAAGCCGTCTAGGGCCGGCCCGTGGCTCACTTGGGAGAGTGTGGTGCTGACGACACCAAGTCAAGGTTTAAGATCCCCTTACCGGTCATCTTTAAAAATAAATAAATAAATAAATAAAACACAGCATTCTAATAATTCTAAACAAAATGAGCTTGAAATCAAACCTTAATACAAAAGGTGAGTAGTAACAGTAACCACTTACAGACTAAACTCATCAATTTAGAGAATTCTGAATCCAGATAATTGTAGGATAGATACGTTTGTGTTCTAGTTGATTAGGCTTGTTTACGGAGATGTTGCTTGGTAACAGAAGCACTACTCTAAGCTACTCAGTTTTAAACCTACTCGAGTATTTTGTGCTCACAGTCTGAACAGATGACTCATAATATAAGAAAATCGGAGAAGGGAGGGAGGTTTTGGTGATGGGGAGCAATAATCAGCCACAATGTATATCGACAAAATAAAATTGAAAAAAAAAAAAAAAGAAAGAAAGAAAATCGGGACAAGTCTCTCCTTATACTAGACATGTTTGAGATCTGGAATAGCTTTATCATTACAACTAATGTGACCAAAGGCTTTCACATGGCAGTAGGCATTTTTAAGAGCAAAGAGCCCATTCATGATGGTCAAAAGTTGGACACTAAAGATTTACCAAAGTATCCATTTAAATCCGGCATACATTAACATTTTAGACGTTGTGTCAGTAATAACAGCCAACATCACTGTTAAAATAGCCTTCAAGGCCAAGGAAAATGGGAGCACAGCTTATTCATCACAAATTAAACTGGAGGTACTATACGTTTAGCCAATTACTAAACTGGCTGCAAAACCACCATGCCTGAGTGCATCAAAAAGTTCCACAAAGAGTTTCACCAGCAATAATTGGCTCAGAAAATGACTCACCGTCTACTTTTCTAACACCCGCTCCTTGTAAATTACTTTACAAGGAAAATTACAAAAAGGATCAAGGGCAGGTTGGGGGGCGGTGTGGAGGAATGAGTATTCCAAAATACGGACAAGTTACAGTCCCCAGAAAGAGAAGTTACGTACCAGACTCACACGGTCCTTGCAACGTGCGCACGTGAAGCTTAATAGCGACCGGTGTTCTGGCCGCACTCACCACCAGGGGACACTTCCTCAGCTCCAACCACCGGCATCCACTCAACTCTGCTCGCGGAGGCATTGGGGTTAAGGGAGACGGTCCTACAGCCTGGGTGTTGGCCCAGCCCGCCACGCCTCGCGAGGTCCCGGCGGGCGCTGGAGGCGCAGGGTGAAGACGAGAAGCAGGAGCAGGAGGCCGAGAGGGCCCCTAGGGCTGCCGACCCCGGGAAATTTGAAGTATCCCGGAAGAGCTCCGAGGGCGGAGAGAGCGGCAGTGACGGCGGAGAACAGCCCCACTCCTCCTCGGTGGGCCGGCCTCCTCAGGGGTGCGGGGCCAGCCCCGGCGCCGACGTCCGGCCGAAAGGCCACCTCAGCCCCGCGGAGCCGACTCGGCCCGGAGTCCCAGCGGCGCACGAAGCAGGAAGTCCCGCCCCTACGCCGACGTCACCGACGCCACGGACGTCGGCCGCGCCAGAGCCGTTAGAAGGTGGAGGCTAACGGACCGAGGCGGCAGTGGCCACCAGCAACGGCGGGAGTACCTGGATGCAGGCGGCGCTCCTGGGGGACGCAGAGATTTCCCTGAGCCCAAGGGAACAGAAAAGCCAGACCCCGGCACTTGCCTCAAGAAGCCAGGGTGACACGCGTCGTTGGAGCGGGAGGCCGGTCTCCCTCGCGTCCGTCCAGTGCAGCGTCTCTGGTGCTGTTCCCCCTTTTCCCAACTATACTCCCCTCCTCCCACTCTTCCTACACTGTTTCTGAGGGCTTCGATAGTAGCCCTGCTGCCATCTCCGTACACCCTTCCCGCCTGCCATCGTGTCTGTGCCTGCAGATTTGCTGGCTCCCGAAGTCGCCTGCCACCACGTCAACCTTGGGCTGTTAGCCCACGAGTGGGGAGTCAGCTCAGCTGGCCACGATGGATGGAACTCTCAGGTCAGGACAAAGGCCCAGGAGGGAATCCCTTTCCGCCCCCACACCTCATTCTCCAGATCTCGTCACGTAGTCATCCCAAGTTCAGAGCCCACACAGGGTGACGTGGTGAACTCCCTGTCTTCAGGCTGTAGACTAGAGTTGGAAGAAAGAGTACGAGCTTTTGAGAACGTCGGTTATAACCCAAGGGCTGAAATAAGGCAGACTTTCAGCCTTTCACAATAGGTGTGGAACCAAGGTCAAGGGTTCGGATTCCCGTACAGGCTAGCAGCCAAAAAAGGGGGGGAAATTTTTCAAAATAGGTGGTGGAAGAAATAGGCACGCTGTCTTCCGCCACGTTTGTTCAGTGCCTTGGTTTGGGTTTGATTCTCACTACCTTGTGAAGCACAGCTTATTTTTTACCCCCAAGGTTAACATTTTCAAGCTCTAGTTATGATTAGAAAGGCACTGAGATGTGACTTTTTTTGTTGAATGAGGAAAAGGGTCATCAGAAAGGACAGTGAGTTGGTAACGGAGTGTTACTGGATGGATTATATATATACGAGATGTTGGAGATATGTGAATGAACAAAATAGAGAATCTAGAAATTCCTGTGTATTTATGAGTTTAGTATAATAATAATAGCTCATATTTGCTGAGCACTTACATGTCAAATACTGGAGTACTTTTTCAAGTTATCTTATTTAACCCTCACAGCCCTATAAGATAGGTGCGATTATTATCCACTTTTTATAAAGTTACTCAAAACTATTACTTGTAAATATTGGAGACTCCAGAAGTCTCAGTGGTAGCCAGTAAACTGTACATTACAAATTATTGGTTAGTAGGAAAAAGATTATTCATGAAATGACTAGCCCCTGGGAGAGGCCTGGCATCTATCTCATTTCTACGGGGTTTTTTTTCCCTCCTTTTTCTGATGGCTAGTACAGGGATTGAACCCATAACACATTCTAATCAACTAAATTAACCACCCAGCTACATCTATCTCATATCTCACACCAAAATAAATACTAGATGAATCAAAGACTTAAAGAATGAAATCATAAAAACAAAAGAAAATCAAGGTGTATTTATTTATAAAATTGAGGTGAGAAAGACCTTTTCTAAGTATGAAACAAGAACCAGAAACCATTAAAGAAGAAAATGCTAAATTTAACCACATGGATATTGTAATCTTCTATACAAAAAAAAAAATCTGTTGGAAAACAATGTCCAAGGGGAAATAAATTTTTATCATTTGCAAAAATGAAGAAAAAGTATTCCTAATACACAAAGAGCTCTTAGAAAATCAATTAAAAACTTAAACATGGCAATTAATAAAATTGGCAAAAGATACCAATAAGACATTCCTAAGCCAAGAAAAAAAAAATCCAGTTAACAAATGTAAAGATGTCCAGCTTCCAAACAGATCTTTTTTTGTTTATCAGTGTCAACAGGGGTGTGGGGTCACAATTACTGTCATGTACTATTGGTGTAAAGATGAAATTGGTTGCTGGCCAGTTAGCTCAGTTGGTTAGTGCAGCCTTATAACACCAAGGTCACAGGTTTGGATCACCATACCAGCCAGCCGCCAAAAAAAAGATGAAATTGGTGCAAACTTATTTACCGAAATTTAACATATGCATTAGCCTTTTCCACAGCAACCTCATTTCTGAGGCATTTGCTCTAAGGAAAATAACAAAAGAAAAAAGAAATTTATAAGGATATTCTTCACTACCTTTTTTTAAATAATAGATGCTTCTAGAAACATCATAAGTGCCCTTTGCTAGGACACTGAGAAAATTATGGTGCATGCATACTATGGAATACTCTTGTCCCATTAAAGACAATAATGTATTGGCTGGTAGTCTCAGTTGGTTAGAGCATGGTGTTGATAACACCAAGGTGTAGGGTTCAATCCCTGTGACAAGCTGGCTAGAAAAAAAAAAAGTAAATTTCTTTATATACATGAAAATATGTCTATAGAATATAGGTTGGTATCCCCCTGCCCCGCCAGGAGAAAAGCAGATTACAGATTAGCATATACACTGCTTTCTCAATGTGAATATGTATGTGTACAAATGTGAGTATAAGTATACAAAAAAATCTTGAAGGATGTCAGTAAAAATGCAACTGATTTTTATTTTATCTTTTGGACTTTTCTATCTTGTTTGAGTTTTTTATAATGAATTTATCATTTTTACAAAAACAAAGTTGTATTTAATTTTATTTTTTAGTTAAAGATGTTTCCAGTGAAAGGGGGACCAGCTAACTGCAGGCCTTCACAGGTAGGTAACCATGATCAAGTAAGAATGTCTGGGGATCTCAGTCTTAGCTTTTTTGTGTCTATAAATTTGATTATATTAATTTATCTATAGTTTAACAAGCTAACTCACCACTTGGAAACCATGATTCTGACTCTCCAAAATGGACTGGATAACCTTCCTTCATATGTGTGCCTCTCATGGTATTTTTCACACTATAATGTAATTTGCTCTTTCTGCCACTAGACTGTCTGCTTCTACTGTATATATGCACATATACATGCATATAGCCTTTTTCTGCCATATGTTACACATTTCTCTCTCTCTTTTTTTTTTTTTTTTTTTTTATAAAAAATGACCTCTTAACCCTTGACTTGGTGTTGTCAGCACCGCATTCTCCGAAGTGAGCAAACCAGCCATCCCTTTATGGGATCCGAACCCATGGCCTTGGTGTTATCAGCACCACACTTTCCCGAGTGAGCCACAAGCCGGCCCTACACATTTCTCTTGATTTGTCATCTACTTATGTGCACAGAAGCTTTAATTTTAACATAGTCAAAATGCTGATTGAATTATATAGGCATTAAAGGGATACTTTGAATAACTTTATGCCAGTAAATTCAACAACTGAAGTGAAATGGACAAATTCCTGAAAAAAATACAAATTACCAAAATTGATACAAGACAGAAAAGAGAATCTAAATGGCCCAATATCTATTATAGAAATTGAATTCGTAAGCCAAAAACCTCACACAAAACTCCAGGCCCCGTTGACCGACGAGTAAATTTTATTGGACATTAGAGGAAGACAAAGTATCAAACCTACACTATTTCAGAAAATAGGAAGAATTACTTCTAAACTCATTTTATGAGGCCAGCATAATCCTGATACCAAAATTTGACAATGTTTTATTTTTTAAATTACAGACCAATACCACTCAGAAGTATAAAAATTCTTAAGATATTAGCAAATTTAGCCCCAGAAATCTCACCCAGAATTGCAAACTCCAGCTGAGGAGCAGCAGAGCACTCCAGAGCCTCTCCTGGGGGCGCAGGGTCCCACCCACAGCCTCAGTGACCAAGTCAATCACTCCAGCCAAGGCTCTTCAGAGCACTCCAGTGTCTCCTAAGGACACAGTGTTCTAGTCACAACCCTAGAGAGCCTATACAGAGATGCCAACTCCAGCTAAGGAGCTGCAGAGCACCTCAGCCTCTCTTTCAGGAGTCCATGGTCCTGGTCACAGCTCCAGTGATCCCAGCCAGGATCCAGGATTGCCCTCTCCATCTGAGGAGCTGCAGAGTGCCCCAACACCTCTCCTGGAGGCCTGAGATCTCATCTGCTTCCCCAGTGACCCTGTCCAGTGTCTCCTATTCTAGCTGAGAATCTAGAGAATGCCCTACGACCTCTCCTGGGAGTCTAAGTTCCCAACTGCATCCCCAGAAACTTCCCCCCAGGGCAGGCCACTCTAGCTGAGGAGCTGCAGAGCACCCCAGTACTTCTCCCAGGGGTCCGTGGTCCCTCCCATTTCCCTGGCAATCCCACTCACATTAGTGGAAGAGCAGCCAATTGCCACAGCACCTCTCCCAGAACCCCAAAGTCCCAATTGCCACCCCAGTGACCCTGTCCAGGGTCACCAACTTGAGCTGAGTCAGTGAACATACCAGTGCATCATTGAGGGACCTGAGGTCCCACCTGCAGCCCAGAATCCATGCCCAGTGCCACCCATTCCAGCAAGACGCTGCTGAGCATCCCAGCACCTAGGCCACAGAGGCACTCATAGGCAGTTCCAATGTTGAATACAGTCAAAGAAATCACACGGAGACTATACTACTGCACCCACTAAAAACCAAACCTAAAACATTTTCCAACTGATAATACATAACACATCTACAGGAAAGAGTCTCTGCCTTTGAAAGCTACTCCAGAAAAATAGAAGAAGCAGCTGTTCTACCACGTCTCCAGACATCAACATAGGGATACAAGAAACATGAAAAAACAGACTGGTTAGCTTAGTTGGATAGAGCATGGTATTGTAACACCAAGTTCAGGGGTTCAGAACCCCATACCAGCTAGCTGCTGCCCCCTCCACACAAAAAAAGGAAACATGACAGTCTCAGAGGAATAAAATAATTCTCCAGTACCAGATCTCAAAGAAAGGGAAGTGTGTGAAATGCCCGAAAAGGAATTTAGAATAATTTAAGGAAATTCAGCAAGTACAAGAGAATATGATAGACAATTTAATGAAATCAGAAAAATAACTGATGATATGAATGAGAAATTCAACAAAGAGATAGATATCATTAAAAAGAACCAAACAGAAATCTTGGATTTATTTCATTAAATGGAAAAAAATTTTTAAAATACAACTGAGAGCTTACATAACAGGCTAGATCAAGCAGAAAAAAGAATTTCTGAACTTAAAGATAAGTCTTTTAAAATAACCCAGTCACACCCCCCCCAAAAAAAAAAATCAAAAAGAATGAAAGCCTTCAAGATTTATGGGACAATTTTAAGCATACAAGCATTTACATTCTGAGTGTCCCAGAAAGGGAAGAGAAGGGAAAAGATAGCCTCTTCAATAAATGTTGCTGGGAAAACTAGGTATTCATATGCAGAAGGAAGAAACTAGATCCCTGTCTGTTACCATATATTAAAATCAACTCAAAATAGATGTAAGACCTGAAACTACCAGAAGTAAACATAGGGAAAACACTCCAAGACATTGATCCAGGTAAAAATGTTATGAAGAAGACTTCTAAAGCACAGGCAACAAAAGCAAAATGGAAAAATGCAATTATGTCAAACTAAAAAGCTTCAGCACAACAAAGGAAACAATCAACAGAGCAAAGAGGTAACTAGCAAAATGGGAAAAATACTTTGTAAACTATTCATCTGACAAGGGATTAATATCCAGAATATACAAGGAATTTAAACAATTCAACAGCAAAAAAAACCCAAATAATCCAGTTTTAAAATGGGCAAATGACCTGAATAGGCATTTCTCAAAAGAAGGCATACAGATGGCCAACAGGTATATGAAAAAATGCTCAACATCACTAATCATCAGGGAAGTGCAAATCAAAACCACAATGAGATACCATCTCACCCCAGTTAGAATGGCTAGTGTCAAAAAGACAGAAAATAGCAAATGGTAGCAAAGATAGAGGGAAAAGGAAACTCTGTACACTGTAGATGAGGAAGTAAATTAGTACAGCCATACAAAACAGTATGAGGGTCCTAAAAATCTGAAGATAGAACTACCACATGATCCAGCAATTTCATCACTGGGTAGCTATCCAGATATGTATCCCCTTCTTTACTGCAGAACTATTCACAGTAGTCAAGATATGGAATCAAGCTAGGTGTCCATATGGATAAAGAAAATTTATATATACACAGTGGAATACTATTCAGATATAAAAAGGAATGATGCACTGATTCATGCCACAACATCCATGAACCTTAAACACATTATATGCTAAGTGAAAGCCACATATTATATGATTCTATTTATGTGAAATGTCCAAAATATACAAATCCTTTGGGAAATTAGATTAGTGGTTGTCAGGGGCTGGGGACTGAGACAATGAAGAGTGACTGCTAATAAGTATGTGATTTATATTTAGAGTGATGAAAATATTCTGGAATTAAATAGTGGTGATGATCATACTTTGTGAATATACTAAAAAATCACTGAATTTACTTTAAAAGAGTGAATTTTATGGTAAGTGAATTATATCTCAATTTTTAAAAATGGGAAGAACAAAGTAAAACTTCACAGACAACATGATTATGTGCATACAAAAGCCTATGAAATATACAAAAAAGTTAGAAGAACTAGTAACTCAATTTTGCAAGCCATAGGATACAAGGGCAATATACAAAAATCAATTCTATATACTAACAACAAACAATTGAAAAGTGAAACTGTAAACAACACCATTCATGGTATATCCAAAAACATTAGAAACCTAGGAATAAACTTAACAAAAGATGTGCAAGACCTCTATTGAAAACCACAAAATATAGCAGAAAGAAATTAAAGGAGACCCAGGCCGAGCCCGTGGCGCACTCGGGAGAGTGCGGTGCTGAGAGCGCCGCGACGCTCCCACCGCGGGTTCAGATCCTATATAGGAATGGCTGGTGCGCTCACTGGCTGAGTGCTGGTCACGAAAAAGACAAAAAAAAGAAAAAAAAGAAATTAAAGGAGACTTAAATAAATGGAGAAATATGTTATATTCATAGATGGGAAAACTCGGTACCATTAAGCTGTCCATTTTTCCTAAATTAATTTGTAGATTCATCACAGTCCCTATCAAAATTTCAGCAGGATTTTTTTTGAAGACCCAGAAAAAATAATTCTAAGGTTTATATGAAAAGATAAAGGATCTGGAAAAGCTAAAACAATCTTTAAAAAGAGCAACAAAGTTAGACTTACACTATACTTATTTCAAGACTTCTATAAAGTAATAGTGATCAAAACTGTGTTATCTGCTTAAGGATAGACTGGTAGATAAATGGAACAGATTAAAGTAGAGAAATAGATCCACACATATACAGTCATTTCATTTTTGACCAAAGCACCAAAGCAACTCAATAAGGAAAAAAGTTAAACAAACGTTGCCACAACAAATGGATTTCTATTTGTAAAAAAAGAAAAAGAAAACTTCAACCTCTTATTTCTCCATACACAGAAATTAATTTTAAATGGCTCACAGAGTGGGAGAAAATTTTTGCTAACTATGCATCTGACAAGGGATTAATATCCAGAATATAGATAGAACTCAAGCAATTATAAGTAAAAAAAAAAAAAAAAAATTTAAAAATGGGCAAAGGAGCTGAAAAGACATTTTTCAAAGAAAGACATACAGATGACCAACAGATACATGAAAAAATGCTCAACATCACTAGGCATCAGAGAAATGCAAATTAAAACTACATTGAGATATCACCTCACCCCAGTTAGACTGGCTATAATCAGAAAGACAGTGAATAACAAATGCTGGTGAGGGTGTGGAGAGAAGGGAACACTCCTACACTCTTGGTGGGACTGTAAATTAGTACAACCACTATGGAAAACAGTATGGAGGTTTCTCAAACAACTACAGATAGATCTTCCATATGATCCAATAATCCCTCTTCTGGGTATATACCCAGAGGAATGGAAATCATCATGTCAAAGGGATACCTGCACTCTCATGTTCATCGCAGCTCTGTTTACAATAGCCAAGACATGGAACCAACCTAAATATCCATTGATAGATGATTGGATAAGGAAACTGTGGTATATATACACCATGGAATACTACTCTTCCATAAAAAGAATGAAATACTTCCATTTGCAACAACATGGATGAACCTGGAGAAACTTATGTTGAGTGAAATAAGCAAAGCACAGAGGGATAAATACTGCATGTACTCATTTGTGGGAGCTGAGAGAGAAAGAAGGAAGGAAAGAGACTGCAGTAGTGCATTGGTCTTACAGAGGGAGAGAACATTCCTAGGGCTACAAAGTGGAGTGGAGGGAAAACAGGGAAGTGGAGGGAGGTTGGGGGATAATTGGGTGGGGGTCATAGCGTACAAAAGTAATTTCTGGTAATGGATATGCTCCCTGTATGAATCTGGCCCTCACGTCATGGGCATGAGGGGTGACAATTAGCTTTGTATCTCATGAATATTCATAATAAAAATAATAATAAATGGCTTGTAGGCCTAACATAAAACCCAGATCTATAAATATTGTAGAAGAAAACATAGAAGAGTATCTTCATAATCATGGAGAAGGCAAATATTCCTTGCATGAGACACAAAAGGCACTAACCACAGAAGAAAAAAAATTGCAAGATCAGACTTCATCAAAATTAAAATTTTTGCTCTTCAAAGTTACCATTAATTTACAAATTGGGAAATACTTACCACACATATACCTGGGAAAGGACTTCTATCCAGAATATATAAAGAACTCCTCCTACAAGTTAACACTAAAAAATTTTATTAATAATCTGTTAAGCTAATAGCAAAGACATGAATAGTTCCTTCAAGAAAGATACAAAAATGGCTGACAAACATAATTAGAAGTGCTTAAATCTCTATTTTTGAATGATATGACCTTATATGTAGAAAACCCTAAAGATTTCACAAAACTGTTAGAATTAATGAATGAACTTAGCAAAGTAGCAGGATAAAAAGCCAACACGCAAAAATCAATTACGTTTATATACCCTAACAATGAATAATCTGAAAAGGAAATTCCAAAAGCAGTTTCATTCTCAATAGCATCAAAAAGAATAAAAGACTTAGGAATTAACTTAACCAAGGAGGTGGAAGAATTGTTCAATGCAAACTACAGAAAACTGCTGAAAGGAATTCAAGACAAGTAAGTGGAAACACATCGCATGTTCATGGATTGGAAGACAGGATTAAGATGTCAGTACTACCCAAAGTGATCTACACATTCAATGTAATCCCTATTAAAATCTCAAATTTTTTTAATTTAAGGAAATTTATTTTTTAATTGATATGTATTGATCATACATATTTATGGATACAGAATTATATTTCAATATATAAATGATCAAATCAGGGTAATTAACAAATGTGTTATCGCAAAAGTTTATCTTTTCTGTGATGAGAACATTTGAGCTTCTCCTAGCTATCTGAGAACATACAAAAAATTATTAATTATAGATGCCTATTACTATTGTACACCACTAGAACTTACATTTCCTATTGAGCTGTCATTTTGTGCCCATTAACCAGCCTCTCACTATATCCCCCCAGCCCCCTCCCCTTCCCAGCATCTAGTAACCACAATTCTACTCTCTACCTCTAAAAGTCCAATGACATTTTTTTGCAGATATAGAAAATCCCATCCTAAAATTCATATGGAATCTCAAGGGAGCTGAAATAGCCAAAACAATCTTGAAAAGGAAGAACAACAAAGCTGGAGGACTCACACTTTCTGATTTCAAAACTTACTACAAACCTATAGTAATTAAGACAGTGGGGTACTGACATAAAGACAGACATATAGACCAATAGAATAGAGTCCAAATAAACCCTCCCATATGTGGTCAAATGATTTTTGACAAGGGTGCCAAGACCATTCAATGAAGAAAGGGCAGTCTTTTTAATAAGTAGTGTTGGGAAAAATGGATCACCACATGCAAAAGAATGAAGTTAGGCCCTTCCTAACACCATATACAAAAATTAACTCAAATGGATCAAAGATTTAATTGTAAGACTTAAAAATATAAAAGTCTTAGAAGAAAAGATGAGGGGAGAGCTTCATAACATTGGATTTGGACATGATTTCTTGGATATGATACCAAAGGCATAGGCAACAAAAGAAAAAATAGACAGATTGGACTTGCACAAAATTTAAAAATTTTCATTATCAAAAGATACTGTCAGCAGTAAATAGGCAACCCATAGAATGGGAGAAAATATTTGCAAACCATATCTCTGGTAACGGATTAATATCCAGAATATATAGAAAACTCCTAAAACTCAACAACAACAACAACAAAAACCTGATTTGAAAATGGGCAAAGGATTTGAATAGACATCTCTCCAAAGAAGATATACAAATGGCTAATAAGGACATGAAAAGATGCCCAACAACACTAATTAGGGAGATACAAATCAAAACAGTAATGAGATATCACCTCACACCTATTGGGATGGCTTCTACCAAAAAAACAGAAAAGAAGTAGTATTGGTGAGAATGTGGAGTAATTGGAACCATTGTACACTGTTGGTGGGAATGTAAAATGGTACAGCACTGAAGGAAACAGTATGGCAGCTCCTCAAAAAATTACAAATAGAATTCCCATATGATCTAGCAATGCCACTTCTGTGTATATACCCATAAGAATTGAAAACATGTTCATAGCAGCATTAGTCACAATAGCTAAAACATGAAAGCAACCCAAATGTCCCTCCAGGAATGAATGGATAAGCAAAATACGGTATATACATACAATTGGAATACTTTTCAGCCTTACAAAGGAAGGAAATTTTGAAATACGCTACAACATTGGATGAACCTTGAGGACATTATGCTAAGTAAAATAAACCAATCACACACACACACACACACACACACACACACACACACACACACACACACACACACACACACACACACACACACACAAAAGTGCTGTGTGATTCCACTTTTCTGCAGTACTTAGAGTAGTCAAAATCATAGAAACAGACAGTGGAATGGTGGTTACCAGGAGCTAGGGAAAGGAGGAAATGGGAAGTTTTTGCCTAATAGGTATAAAAAGTTTCAGTATTCCAAAATGAAAAGAGTTCTGGAGATAAATGGTGGTGATGGCTGCATGACATTATGAATGTATTTAATACCACTGAACTGTACACAGAAATAGTTGAGGTAAGTTTTATGTGTATTTTAATACGATTAAATTGGGGGGAAAGGTGCTTAATATCTTTAGTCATCAAGGGAATCCAAATTAAAACCACAATGGATTCCATTTCACACACACTCCAAGGGGCTTAAATGACAGTCTAATAGCCCAAATATTAACAAAGATGTTAAGTACCTGGAAAGCATACATTGCTGATGTAAGTTTAAAATATTTTGGAAAACTGCTTGGTAACTTCTTTAGAGTTGAACGTTTATCAGCCCTATTCAAGACCCGTCAGTTTCATTTATTTACCCAAGAGAAATGAAAATACAAGTCCACAAAAAACTCATACAAAGAATATTTAGAGCAACCTCATTTATGATAACCAAAAACTGTAAACAACCAAAATGTACATCAACAGGAGCACAGACAAAATATAAAAAGTATCATATATTCATATGATGAAATACAACTCAGCAATAAAAAGAAACAAACTGCCAATATACCTGACAACCTGGATAAATCTCACAAATATTTTGATAAACAGAAGAAGCCAGGCATAACAGAGTACCTATTGTATGGTTCTACTCATATGAAATCCAAGAAATACAATAATAATCTGGTTTTAGAGATTTCAAAGTAGTTATAGGGGACAGTAATAGGAAGGAGTCCAAGAGAACTTTCTAAGATGATGGAAAGATTCTATATTTTGTTTCAAGTGGTAGTTAGACAGGATATGCAGTTGTCAAGACTCATCAAATTAGTTCTAAGATATGTGCATTTTTATTCTGTTTATTATACTACAATAAAATATATATTTAAAAGTGTTAACAGAAATTATGCTTTTCCATCACTGAAATACTAATGTCGGCTAGCAAGTGTGCTCCCTTCCTGATATCAAGATACCCAAGAAATCTAATAATTAGAAAGTTGCTTGATGCACCCAGACTCAGAGAAAAGGGAAGTATATGGTCTTCATGGATAAATCCAAACTTCAGAAAAGCTTAAAGTTTTGGGGGCCAGGGGTGGAATATAGTGTATTGAATTATTTCCCCCCAAAACTCACAGAAGCTTGAATTGTGTCCCCCAAGTTTGATGTATTAGAAACTTAGCCCCCACTGAGACTGTTAAGAGGGTGGGAAATCCTAGTATGGTAATTGAAAGGTGGAGCCTTGAAGAGGTGATTGGATTGTAGGACCATAGAGAAGTGAATGGATTAAAATGGTGGTCAGGGGAGTGGTTCTGAGGGCTTTAAAAGAAGAGGAGAGTCTGTCTCTCTCTCTGTTCTCTCCACTCTCTGCTTCCACTGCCTTACAATGTGAGAACCCTGGGTCACTGTCACCACCACCAGATGGACTTTGGATTTCCCGGCCACAGAAACTGTAGGCAATAAATGTCATTTTTCTTTATAAATCACCCAGCCTCAGATATTCTGTTATAGCAGCACAAAAACGGTCTAACACACTTAATGAGCTCTCAAACAATAACAAATGGGTCAGTCTTCTATGGCAAATAAATGAAATAAATAATTGCTATAAAATTAAAGTCTTCACTATTGTAAAACTAAAAAATTTATTACAGGTTAGTGGAATAATGGGACCTTTAGGAAGCCAATAAGGAAATTATTTTACAAGTTTACATTTTAGATGACGAGCTGGCCAGTTTGCTCAGTTGGTTAGAGTATGGCCTTGTAACATGAAAGTCAAGGGTTCGGTTCCCTGCACCGGCCAGCTGCCAAAAAAAAACCTGGGTTTCAAAAATAAATAAATTTTAAATGAAAAAAATTAAGTACATTTGGAGTATTTGAGCAGGAAATAGAATGTTTTAGGATATAGGAATTCTTTTAATAAAGAGCAGGCATTCCCATATTGCTTTCATATTTGTTACTTTGTTGCCAGAGCCAGGAATAATGTAAGAGGAATAAGCTTGTATTTCAGAGTGTCAAGAAGAAAAATTTATATGTCATATGGTTCAGTGATAAAAGTATTTTTGTCTTAAATTTTCACATACCTTCTCCTTTTCTCATCTCTTCTCTCGTCCTTTCCTATTTCTCTTTAATCATTCTACTTTTCTTTTCCCTACTGCTCTCTTTCATCCTCCTTTTTTCTTTTTTTCTCTAGACCAGACTTCTCATTTCTTATTTTCAGAATTGACACCCTAAGGAGCCATTTTTAGACAGTTTTTAAAAATGTGTCTCCCCTATTCATCCCCAGAAATCTTAAACCACAGACATACTGTATGTCTGAATATACACTAGCTCTTTGGAGGGCCACAACCCAATGTAATATCTAAGGTTTTTTAACTCCTTGGAGGTGAGATCTCCCCCATTGTAAATGCATCCTCTGGATGAGTTCTTTGAGGGCAAGCATCATGTCCTGCTTACCATTGTATGCCTAGTGCTTCATATAATGCTTGGCAATTAATAAATGTATTAAATGCATATTTATTGAATTAAAAGTGAAAAATGATCTCTGCTGCAGTGTATCGAACAACTAAACAACAGCCAAAATTCTTGGATCTTTTTTAGACAATGCGACCTACTACTGATTTCTCCATACTACCTCCATATTTGAAGAATGTCTTCCTGGAACCGTATCCATGTGACTTGATGGAAACTTGGAAAGCACCCTAATCACAAAGCCATATATTCACAGCCAATTTCAAGGGTGGGTTACTTATACAAATGGCTAATTTTATCTACCATATACTGATTTTTTTTCCCCTACCTTCACTTTTAGGTGATCACTTCCTAAATTTTTCTCCAAATTCTGAGGCTATATAGCCTCTTTGATACTTATAACCCACTATTCAAATTTATCAGTTGAGGTATAAGACCTAGATTAGGGAATGAATAGAAGGTGAAGGCACTGTAGGAAAGAGAGAAAAATAGAGTAAGTCATTAAACTTATCTGTTTAACTTTTTTTATCTGTAAGATCTCTTCCAGCTCTAAAATTTTGTGATCTTGATAATTATACTCTGAGTGATTCTTAACAGAAACATTTTAGAAATCTGTAGAGGTGTCATTAGTTGCCTCAAGATTGGGAGGTGGGAGGACAGTGTTACCAGCTTTTCTGGGTGAGGCCAGGGGTGCTATATACTCTGCAATACTTGGGACTTTAGTCAGTTCAGGTCCTCACAGAAGCTGACACCAGGACAGAATTAGACATACAGAGATTGATTGGTGGAAATGGCTGTAAAAATAAAAAGAAGAGAGGAAGCAGCAGGCATGGAGAGCCTTCTGACTGTGATGCAGATCTTACACCCATGTCATGAGAAGAGGAAGGAGGATTAGGTAAGAAGAGCCTTAGACTACAGTACAGCTCTGAGAAAGTCTTGGCCAGGCCAATATGGAGCCTCGAACAAAGAACTATTTGAGAGTTCCCAATTTGGGCAGACATGGCCTGTCTCTTATAACCCTGCTGTTCTCAGGCATTGGTGGGGAGCAGTTCAGTTCAGAGAGGGGAAGACCACAGCAAAAATGCTGTGTGAATCACCTAGGTATGGCACTAGGAGACTGTCATCTAAGTACAGTTTTCCCAGCACATTCTCTTTCTCTCTTTTTCTTAAAAAAGACAAAATAGAAATGATTCTCTACAAAGAAACCTTTGCTTGTAAAGCAAGAGAACAAGATGATATAAATAAGAACATCTTCTGAGACATGCCAAGGTGACTATTTTGATGTTTTCCCTATTTATCTTTTTTTTTTTTTAAACCAGGTTAAAGTTGGATACAGAATAAGAAGCTTGGGGAGATGAGGCTTGGGAGTTGAAATCCAGTGTGGAAAACAAGATGAATTAACTTCCCAGGCTGCATGAGTATTCACATTTCTGATTGAGTTGCAGCAGGTTTGTTTCTTCTTTTGACCTCAGAAGCCGTTTGGAATCTTTGGAGGAACTTCACGTCATCTTTTAAGTTTTGCTTATGGGTGTCAGGAGGGCTAGCACCAGAATTTAATAGAGGTGGCTCCAAGGGGACTACAGTATCAATAATCTTGTCACAGACCCACTGCTGCAGTTTCTTGTACAGGCTAAGTCCCACTTCATTCACACTCATGCTTTTAGCATCACAGCTAGCCATATTTTGAATTGATGGTCTGGAACCCTTTGCCTGAGTAAAGCAGAAAGTCTTTCACATTTTTTCTGTTAGAAAAGCTTCATATCACCATTAACAAATGCTTTATATACTTGACCAGTAGCTGCTTCTCAGTAGGCCAGCTGGTGAGGCATTTTCTTGGCATTATTTTTATTTTGCATTTTGATTTTTGGAGATGAACCAAATGCCATTTTTAATTGCTGCTGGAGGCATTTTGTTGAAGGATTACTTTTTGGTTCCTTCATCTTCGTCATCTGTTTCATCTTCTTCATATCATTTCCTGATGTTTCTGCAACTTTAGAAGCATTTGCATCTGAATTTCTTGTCCTTTTCATGATTTCTTCAATTCTATTATTCCATTCTAATCTTTCCAGCAGGCTCTCTCTCTTGAACCTCTCATGTTCCGGGAGTTCCTCCTCTACAATTCCTCTGGACCTCTCTTCCTGAGGGAAAACTAATAAAAAAGGGTTATGGGGACAAACTAAATCCCCCGTCACTCAGTTGGTCTCAGGGTCGCAATTGCTGGTCATCTTTCACATCCTTCACTACCCATTTCAAATTCTACTCTCCTCCAGCTGTCACTTCACGGGTCTTAGTGGCATACCTGGGTGTGACCGAAATCCTCATTCCTTATTCAAGTGTATATTTTTTGGTAATTATGCACATCTCACACTGGAATTGCTGTACATTTCTTTCCACTGTTACAATTAAGTATCAAGAGGCTCTCAAGTGGATCACCTAGGGTACACATACATTTTTCCCTGCCCACTGTATAAAAGCAGCCCCTCCTCTTCCTGTTGATCTAGGTCAGTTACCCCTGCCAAGATGGGGACTCCTCTTCTAGCCTGCTGGTGCCTGGGCACAGAAAGAATCCAAAGTGACTGAACAATAGCCATAGCTTACAGTTCAATGGGACCCTTGTTGTGTTCCCTGGCAAAGTGTACCCCCTATGGGGACCAGAACTTTTAAACTCTCAAAGCTCAGAGTTGTGGGAACAGGAAACACAAAGTCCCCCAGTGACTCATTAGGAAGTAATGTTAAGAGGGACCACTTCCCTTCTGCTTGTACCTTGACCCATGTATTCTTTCTATTAGGGACAATTCCTTTAGGGATCTCTGGTTTAGTGTGTATACTGCATCCTGAAGGATGGCACTCTGTCCTTGCAGAATATTGCCTCTGAACCAGCACTTAAGCTATACCTTCAGTAGGTTACCCAGTGTTCTTTCAGGCTGGCTCTGGATAGTGCCATATGTGATACAACCAGTAGATCCCTTGGTCATGAGTTCACAACCACACCACCTTTATTATGAAGTGAGTCCCCTGTTTGGATGCTATGTCGAGTTGGATCCCATTCCTGTGATCAGGCCTTCTTTAAGCCCCTAGATAGTGGTATGGGCTGAGGATCTGCAGGCAAGAAAGGCAAACTCATACCCAGAACAGGTATTTGTCTCTGTGAGGATGAACTGCTGGCCACTCCAGAATGGAAAGGGCCCAGTGTTGTTGATGTGCCACCAAGTGGCTGGTTTATCTCCTCAAATAATAGTGCCATATCAGAGATTTGATGTTGATCTCTGTTGCTAGAAAGTTAGACTTTCAGAGACAAGCGGCTAGATTGGCCTTGGTAAGTAGGAATTTATGTTGTTTGGCTCATGTGTAGCCTTCATCTCTGTAAACATAGCCATTTCACTCATGTTCCATTGTGCCACTTTTGGAGTGGGCCATGACAAAGCTTGGCTAGCATCAACTGGTAGAATCTTTTTGTCTGCTAGGTTGTTCAGTTCCTCTTCCATAGTGGATGCTTTCTGGTTGGAACGAACACGTGATACAAAAACCTTCACCCTTCATGCCTGCTCTCATGTGTTCATGCACATGCCTCTACTCCAGACTCCTTGTCTCCAGTCTTCCAGTCTTTTCCTTCAGGATCCTGACCAGCCAGCTAGGCCATTGCCACTGCCAAGGATCTATAAACTCTCACAAGTCACTTCTCCTTTCACACAAGTGAATGACCAGGCACACTGCTTGAAGCTTTGCCCATTAGGAAGATTTTCCCTCTCTGCTGTCTTCTAGGGCCATCCCTGATTGTGGCTGTACTTTACTACCTTCTGTTTCAGCTTCCACCCACATACCAAGCCAACCCATTCATAAACAAGGCTTGAGCATTTTTCCTCTTCCCTCAGCTAGCTAGACTTGACTTCCTCCATAGACAGTGCAGCCTGAGGAAGGGGTGCTGGTGCAAAAGTGGTGTGTGATATAGGGGCTGGATTACTAATTCATGCAGTTTATTCATGCCCTCTGGTCATATTGGGTTTGATTTTGAATGCGTCATTTCCATATTACAATGAACTGCTCCTGGGCCCATCAGCACTTTATGACTGAGTGTCTCCAAAAGAACTTAGCTCATAAGGGACAGTTCTGGACACATGGTAACTTGGTACCCCATGGTCAAGCTTTCTGCCTCTACTAGGGCCTAATACCACACCAGGTACTGTTTCTTGAAAGGAGTAAAATCCTCTGCTGCAGATGGCATGGCCTTGCTCCAAAACCACAGAGGCCTGTGTTGTGATTTCCCACTGAGATTTGCTGTTAACTCCATATTGACTGCTGTAGAGTCCTTTGCTGCTTCAGGCTTCACTCAGAGAAGGCAGCCTTCCATGTTGCCCAGGATATGAGCCAGAGCAGCATTCCTAGGTGTGGAATTTGGTTCTTCCAGAATCCCAAAGAGGCCCACCAGCATTGTACTTCATTATAGTGGAAGACACAAGATATAGAAATTTGTCTTTTCTCTGGAGAGAATATCTTCATAAACCACTGACTACTGGACCTCTGAAAACTTTACAAAAATGTCAAGTCCTTGAATCTTCTTAAGGTTTATTTACCCTCCTCCGGATGCATGTGTCTTACAAGAGCCTCTAGCATACAAGCCGCCTCTTGCCCATCCTGCCCAGTCAGCATATTATTGATATAACATACCAATATGATGTTGTGCAGGATGTCCAGACATTTCAGATCTCTTCAGGCTGTATTATGATAGAGGGTAAGAAGAGTTAACATAGTCCTTGGACAAAACTGGAAATAAATATTGTCTTTTCCACATGAATGTGAACTGCTTCTTATCCTCATTTTTTATTTGAATATAAAACAATACATTTACCAAATCAGAGTCCTCAAACCATGTTCCTGAGGCCTTATTAATCTGCCCTAGCAATGATACCATGTCCACAGCTTTAATTGGGGATATTTGGTTAAGCTTGCTGTGGTAGACTACATTCACTCTATGGGATCCAGAGTGGTGCTAATCACCACTGTCTCCCCTGGGAGACAATATTGTTTTTTATTTTGTTTCTTGGCTGGGGTAGGGGACAATTTCAAAGACTTCCAGTTGGTCTTCCTTACCATGATAGCTCTTATCCAACAGTCCAAGGACCCAACACACCAAATGCCAAGGTTGTCTATTATAATTATATACTCAGAGACCAGAGAAGTGACCTGGATCTGCAGACCCAGTGAATTCACTGTAAGCCAAATTTTAGCTAGGACTCTGTTACCTGCTCCCATAACTCCCCACTCAAACAGGGGGACCATGATGACACTTTGGGTTTCCAGTTATCAAAGTTAACTCAGATCCTAGGTTCAAAGCTCCTTGAAATGACTGAATACTTTCCTTTCCCCAGTGTAAATGCCCTACCCAAGTAAATGCCCTAGGTCCTTTGGGAATGACTGAGGGATCATTACAATATATACTTGCCACAATGTTTCAGTGTCTTTCTCCTAGGGTCCCAGCTACCTCTTCAGTTGGCAGTCTCTAACTCCGAAAATTTGCTCAAATTCAGGAACTAAGCAACAGATTGTGACCATTTTATAGGGATGACTGCCGTTAGTCTCTTGCCCATACATCTAGCCTTCCAATTGTAAATGTTAAGCAGCGCTCTTATCTGCCTATCTATTTTGTCCCTAACGTAGGGTAATCAATTTGTCCAAGTTTTATGTAAGCACCAAGAGAGGCATCTGGTGGCTTTAATTGTTTGTAAAAAGCCCTCAGTTCTCAGTTTCTCATTCTCTCTCTGCAGGGCATCAATACTGCTTAGTAATGACCAGCCAACTCCACTATCCTTATAAGCATTGCCTTCCCCAGATTTTTCAGATGTCCAAATCATTACACAGGCAAGGATTTACCCACACTGGGACTTTTTCCCAGGTCACCACCAGTGAAATTTTCAGTGGTTGAGCCTCTACCTTGTGTCAAGTGCCCCACCATCTGTGCCCCACATTCCATTCAGGATGGGGTCTTCCTTGCCAGCTGAGGGGGAAGTGATGCCACTTCCTAAACTGTCTTATCATTTGGTTTTTGAAGTCACTCCCAGTAGTAGCTGTCAGTTTAAGTCTTCAAAGGAGCAGACATCAAGACAAAATTAGATTTTCAAGAGATTTATTAGGGAAAACGTTTGTGAAGAATAAAGAGGAGGAAAAGGCAGGAAGAGCCTCCAGACTGACACCTGTGGAAGGAGAAAGGGAAAGAAGAAAGAATAGGAAGAACCTCAGGCTGCAAAGCAGCTCTGCGAAAGTCTCAACCAGGCCTCTGGAGAATCCCTGGATTAAAGATTGCCCATTAGAGGAGTCCATGGTGGGCAGAAGTGATCTGGCTCTATTTCACCATACTCAGTGATCAGCTGAGAGCAGTCCAGGAAGAGTACGTCGTCAGAATGAATCCTGTGGTGAATCTTGAAGATGTGGCAGTAGGAGGCTGCCCCTAACCACAATGCTCATAAAAGTTTCTCTCTTGAAGGGAAAGCTGCACAGTACACTCCCATAGCTGCCGCAGCAACACTCTCACATAACAAAAAAATCGTCCTTCATGATTTTCATGTGTCCGTGCAGATACTCATATATGTTAAAACAAAAACAAAACTATAGCATTATCTGGCATTATCTAATACCTAATCTACTTTAAGTGTAAGCAAAAATGATTTTGTACAGTTTTAATGTATACTGAATTTTTAAGAAGTGCAAATGTGCATTAATCAAGAGAAAATTGCTGTTTGTATTGTTTGAACTTTACCAATTGTTTTTGCCATTTTGAAAAACTTATCACTGGCAAGAACAATGCTCTGATATTTGAATTACCAATACGATATGCCTATATCTGTATTTGTGCCTGTCTCATGTATATATATATATGAATATATTTCCTTAACCTTATTTCAAAAGGGAAATATAAAGGAAAATGCCAACAGTATTCCTTTGAATATTGTTTTCTCTAAAATCCAACCTTAATAATTTTAAGCATGTGGAATTCTCACACAGTGTTGGCAGGAATACAAAACCATACAATTATTATAGGGGGAATTTGTCAATAGCTAGCAAAATTAAAAGTTCATTTACCTTTGACCCAAAATACTACTTCTAGGAATCTATCCCAAAGAAAATAAGACAAAAATATACGATCATGAATATGCAAGGATATTCATTATGGCAATGTTTGTAATAGCATAAGACATCTTTCAGTCTAATGTTCACCAGTGGGGAATTGGTTTGAATACATTATAATAGATCGCCATAGTGGGGTACTGTGCAGCTGTGGAAAGGACTGAGTAATATCTCTAAATATTGTTATGGAATAATCCAAGGATATATTGTTAATTTTAAAAAAATTAAAAGCAAGTTACATAATAGTGGTATGTAGTATGTTCCCTTTATATAAGAAAGGAAGGGGAAAAACTGCAGAGAAATCTTGAATTTTATTGTTACATATTTTATTATTAATAATTGTCCTTTTAAAAGTATTTTATGAATATATGGATAAAACAAATAAATAATTATGTTAGTATCAATAAGGAACCATGAATTTTGGTGTAAGAGGAAAGATATGCTAAATATAAAATCAAAGTAAAATTCCTGTAGTCTTCCATTAAAATTGGAAGCATCAGTATGTTCTCAAAATGTAATTTTCTCTTTTACAATATGTATTTCCTAGCTCTTTCCACTGCAAAGGACTTGAAACAACAATCAGTCCTCCCCTACCACCCAGGTTATGGTCTCTAAAAACCATTTCCCAGTAAAAGGAACCAAAGCTCCTTTAAGAAATAGTTGATTCCAGGGCTGGGGTAGGAAATGTATAAGATGAGCCTGAAATATTTTTCAGAAAAAGTAAAGAAGGCATCAAACATGGCTAAGATTTTGTCAGAAGAACTCAGGAGCCAACTTGAAGAAGCTCAATCTGGCCAAAGATGGTACAACTTAAGCATCATAATGAATGATGACTGAAGTGAATTAAAAATATGAAATATATTAATATCCACAAATACATAATGATATTCAAAAGTAAAAATTAGGGGCTGGCTGGTTAGAGCACTGTGTTATAACACCAAGGTCAAGAATTCAGATCTGCACACCGGCCAGCTGCCAAAAAAGTAAAGATTTTAAGGATGCTAGCATTCAGATTTATTATTTGAACACTAATTAATAAAGGAATTAAATTGAGCATTTACTCTGCCTTTTTTGTACAAACTGTTCCCTACACAAATACTTGAAAAGAGAAAGTTCTTTATATTTCAGGTAATAAATACAGAAAAAATGATAAAATCTAGAATATCACTATTTTTGAATCTCTTAGTGAAATAATGGGCCTAGATAATGATCATCAGTAGCTGCTAAGACCATTAGGTAAAAGGCTGATGGGAAACATTTATACAGGATAGATCATGCTGCCTACACTTGAACCTGCTAATCAAACTTGACATCAGAAAAAGAGAAACAACCAGATATTGAGGTGCTTTCTGCTGTGATGAAGTGGGAAGGGCATAGCTCCATGTGTGAAATATTCATGCCAAAAAAACAAGCCTGATAGAACAAGCCTCTATATCTAACCGCCAGATTACAATAAATACAGAAAAAAGAGGAGCATCACAAAATGACACACAGAAACACAATTAGCAAAATCCTCAATTTGGGAAACTGTGACAAATGACCCAGTTTCTCCAACAAATGGCAGGAAATTTTTCAAAAAAAAAAATCTTTATAGGTTAAGAGAGATTTAAGAGACATATCAACCTAATGCAATGTATGGACATTAAACTGATTCAAACAAATCAACTGCATAAAGATATCATCTATGAGAATCTGAGAAAATTTTAAATTCTGGATTATAGGAATTATAGTTAAGCAGGTGATATTGTGGTATGTGGTTATATTTTTTAATTAAAATAATTATTTACTTATGGATGACATAATATGACATCTGGGTGCTATCCTGGAATTTGCTTTAAAATAATCTGAAAATGTGGGGATGTTCCATGTACGTATCAGTGGTTCTCAGATCTTAGTAACCTACAAATCAGCTGGAGAGACTGTTAAAACACAGATTCCTGGGCCCTACCTCAGAGATTCTGATTCAGTGGTTTGGTTAAGGTCAATGAATTTGCATTTCTAACAATATTCCAGGTGACGATGATGCTGCTTGTCTAGGGACCACATTTTATTAAGGAGCATTGGTAAGAATGAAAAAGACTGGCTGTTGATAATCGATCATTGTTGAAACTCGGTACTGAGGAAACATGTAGTTCATTATACTATTCTCTCTAGTAAATGTTTGAACGTTTTCATAATAAATTTTTTAATAAAATTCATATGCCAACATCTGACAACTTCGTTATGTCTGCCAATGTTGTTCCCAAGTATTTACATATTACCATATGTATTTTTATTATAAATTAATCTCATTTTATTTATCCTTTTTAGTACAGTTAGGGCATTATGTTGATTTTTTAATGATGTATGATATATGTTGCATTATATATGTATTTCATTTGAGGATAGAAAAGGGTGATAAAAATATTTATTATAAAATGGGAATGTTGAGTCTGATAAGAGTGAGAACTGCTAGCTGAAATCAGTCTGTGGAAGAATGAAGGCCATGGAGAAAAGCAAGCCCTGGCAGCTGAACAGGTGGCTTCAGTTGTAATCAAAGCAGAGACTTCACCAGACCCACCAGAATTTCCACTTTCCTAAGAGAGTATTAACTAATCAGAAATATTCTTGAGTTCCCTCGGTATATTTTGTTGTTCACCATTTGGGATTTCCTGACTCTTCAAGGTGGGAAAATTATTCTGAAAACACATTGATTTTTCTTCACCCAGCAGCTGGTTATTAGCACTCCAGGAACTTGTCACAGAGCTCCATTTTCAGTAGGCAGCTGTCCAGTACCAGACAAGAACATAGCTGAGAACTGTTTGAGAAAGAGCCTAAGGCAGCTGCTGTACTTTGGAATGGGGGGGGGGGGGGGCTTTAAAAATACCATGTCTGTCCGGGCCCCACCCTCAGAGATTCTGACTCAATTGATGAAGAGTAACTAGGTATTTGCAACTTTAAACTCCCCAGGTGATTCTAATCTGCAGTCAAGCCTGAGAACCATTGCTTTAAATCTGAAGCAGTGGTTCTCAAACTTAGATGGAATCAGAATCACCTGGAGCATTGTAAAACACAAACTACTGGCCCTCACCCACAGAGTTCCCAATTCAGTAGGTCTGGAGTGGGACCCAGTAATTTGTATTCTTAAGTTCTTAAGTGGTGCTGATGCTGCGGGTCTGGAGACCACACTTTGAGAACATAAAGCATGTCTGCTGTACACCCTAAGTACAATGGTTGTCTGAAAGGAAAACATTTGTGTAATTGAGTTGTTGAACTAGTCACTTTCTTTATAGAAAACCATTTTTACTTGAAAGAATGCCGACAAACTGGTTATTCAGACAGGTATTTGTGAGACATTTTCTCGAAAATAAAGACAGTCATTTCAAGGAAAACTGACAATATTTGGTAATATTTGTTGCAAATGACAAAATCTGAGCTTTGAAGTGAAAACTAGAAACCTGGAAAACTTGTATCCACCATTGACTACATCCCAATATTTAAAACTTCTGTGGTAAGATTGGTAGTGATATTAATGGTGATTTTTTGATACTGCATAATAAAATATGTCAGCATTTGGAGTATCTACATGTTGGGAAAAATAGGAAAATGTCAGGGCCCCTCAGATGTTTGGAACCTTGCTGAGCATTTGCTGTAAATATCCTCAGGTGTTCCTTGTTACTACTTAGTGTAAGTTGTGTATGGGCACCCAGGTGTCCAGGGTTGTGGACTTAGGTATAAAGGACGCACAGCTCTGATCCACAGTGCTTCTCAGAACTCTCAGAGAAGCCACTAGGATCGTTGCTCCTAGATCTGAATAAAACCCATTCATTTTTCTATACCTACGGCTCCTAGAACCCTTTTTTTCTATTACCTAGCTCACAGACCTGCGTGTGGAGGGTTTGTAACCCAATCTGTGCAACAGACTCAAGGGGTCTGTAAGCCCTAGCTTTACATAACTCAATGAACCAGTATTTTGCAAATGAACATAGTGTTACAACGTCAAGCATGGGTAACAGAACTATTCAAAGGGCTAGTTAGACAAATTGACTTTAATATAACAGAGTAAAATATGGTTTTAGGTTCCACATTTCAACTAACCTTTAAAAACTACCATTTGTGGAATTCTGCTGTAGTACAAAGAAGAATATCCACAATTATCTGAAAAAGACTTTAAAATTCTCCCCCTTTTCCAACTTCATTATCTGTGTGGGGCCAGATTTACTTCATATACTTGAACCAAAACAACGTATCACAACAGATCAAGTGCTGAATCAGATATGAAAATCCAATTGTCTTCTATTAAACCAGACATTAAAGAGATTTGGGAGGGGGGGAATGTGACAGTCAGTTTTCTCCCTAATTTGTTTTGTTTGGCAAATAGTTAATTTTCATAAAGTATTCTTTAGGGTAACGTAAATGTATTATTTTAAAGTGAATGAATATTTTATTTCTGAGTTTTAATTTGTAATAATGAAAATATTGCTAGATATAGGCATGTAAATATAAGCTCATTGTGGTTCTCAATAATTTTTAAAAGCAAAGGAGTCCTGAGACCAAAAAGGTTGAGAACTGTTGTTCTAGAGTTTCAGGAGTGCTCTATTTCTTCACTTAGGTGGTGGCTACATGGATGTTAATTTTACAGTTATTTCTTATATAAATTTTATGTACTTTTGTAAATGTTATATTTTACAAGCTTTTTCAAAAATTGCAATTAAGGAAGTTGCCTCTTGGTATAATAGAAAGAGCAGAGTTTGGGAAATAAAAGATTCATGGGATGCTCATATATTTTGGCTACCAATAAGGAAAGGCTTTCTGTCTTTGGGAAAAAAAAAAAAAAGACTCAAATTCTCTTATCTGTGTTAACCTGTTGTGTGGTTTGGGGGCAAAAACAAAAACAAAACAAAACAAAACTGAATAGTTGTAATACCACCTTCTATAAAGCATGAAAATGCTTTATAAACTGTAAAATGATATGCAAATGTTGGCTACTATTATTATTGCAGGGTAACAACATATATATCAGTTTAAAAGTTTCTCTCTTCAAATGAACCTGCTTGTGACCTTCAAGTAAACTTTTGAGAATTCATTAAGCCGTCATGTTTTCCTTTTTTTTTTTTTTTTTGACTTCCAAAATACTTGGAGTTAAATTTATCACACAGTGTTAATAACTATTTTGTTATACATTACTTTTTTATATATATTACTTCTCCAAATAGTATTTAATCTTCTGATTTATTTTCTTTAAATTGCCTCAATTTATATGTGTCTTAATATTTACAACCTCAAATACTTGTAGTAAAAGAAGAGGGTAAATTATATATAAATAATAAAGTATACTGACAGGATGGGAGAGAACATGACCCTTGCACATACTCTTTCTAAAGGTTGTGAGGACATGTTTGTGGCAATTGCATTCCCTCTTTCTGCGTACATTGCCCTCGGATAAATAAATAAAGCAGAGGACTTTCATTTCCAGCCAGTTGTCATAGCAACTTTTGAATATCCAGAGAAGGAATTCCCATATCTTAAGTCCTGACTCCAGAAAAGCTAAAAAGACACAAAGACTAAAAGGAACATTAAAGAATGATTTGCAAGATGTGATAAAATTGGATATCGGTTATTTAGAACTTTTCAAGTAAATGTATGCACTTTTTCCCCTGACATATTTATATTTCGCCTTATAGATTTCAGAACTCAACAGCAATAGACTAACAATAGCTACCATTTATCACTTATTACATGCCAGACACATAGAACATTACATACATTATGTTTTTTAATATTCCCAACAACACTATGAGTGCGGTACTATTTTCATCCACATTTCACAGATGAGGAAATTGAGTTTAAATAGATGAAGCAATTTACTCAGAGTCACAATAAGTGTTCATCCTTTCAACCTTCATCACAGTTGATGATTTCTTAAAATATTCTCCAGTTTTCTGGATTTCCTCCTGCTTTAGTGACCACACACTTCGCTAGCTCCTTTGGTTCTGCCTGATCTATAAATGCCTAGGACTTGCACTCTTCTCTGTCCAGATGATGTCTTCCTTTCCTATGGCTTAAAATGCCTTCTCTTTGTTGATAATTCCTAAATGTATACCTCCTGCCCAGATATCTCACATACATTTTAGATTCATGTATGTAACTGCTTGCTTGACACTTAGATATCTAATAGGTATTTCAAAGGTAATAAATCTAAAGCAGTTCCTGTTTTTTCATCTTCCCTGTCTCAGTAAATGTGAGCACCAACCCAGATACTCAAGCCAAAATCCCTGAGTCATCCTTGATCTCTCCCTTTCCCTCACACCCCAATGCTAAGTATAAACAAGCCATATCAGATTTATTTACAAACTCTGAAATCTACTTCTTTTCATCTCCATTGCCACCACTTTAATGAAGACCACCATCTTTTCCTGGACTCCTAACCAGTAACTTTCTAATTAAGCCCCCTGTTTCCACTCCAAACAACAGCCAGAATGAGCTTTTGAAACCATGGATAGGATTGTGCTAGCTTTAAGATTGGCTTCCCATTGCTCTTAGAATATGATTTGAACTTCTGACTATAGCCTAGAAGACTTTGCATGGTCCAATTCCTGCTTCCTGCTCCAGGTTTCTACAGTTGCCCCACTTAATCATTCTGCATTAGCCACAAGGTTCTTTCTTTTCCTCAAAAACATCAAGCTCTTCTTTGACTTGGATTTTCCAGTATGAACAGTATGTACTATCTCAAACTCCCCTCAGCTCATCTTCCTTACTGGCTGTTCTTCATCCTTCAGGTTTCAGCTCAAATATTATCTTCTTAGAGATTACCTTATCTAAAGTTGCCTCCTGTCCAGGCTCTCAGTCAATCATATTGTTTTTATTTTCTTAATAGCACTTACCAGTATCAGAAATCTTTACTATCTTCCCCTCACATTAGTGTAAGCTTCATAGAGTCAGAGAAACTGTCTTTATCGTTGCTGTATTCTCAAAGCTTAGGGGCATATAGGAGGTGCTCAATAAATACTCATTGAAGGAGGGAAGGAAGGAAAGGGAGAAAGGGGAGAAAAGTGGGAAATTCAGTGCCAGGATCATACCCCAGGATTTTGTTTTTTGGTTTCAGAGGGGTTTTTTGTTTGTTTTTTTTTGTTTGTTTTTTACTCTGAAACTGCTTTTAACTACCTCCCTATTGATGGGGTTCAGGACACACTACTCCAGAATATGTACCTTGGCATTTGAGAAAAGTGCAGGAGCAGGAAGGTTACTCTCATCTTCCCCTCAACCTTTTCCCCTGAAGCAGGTTATAAAACCTTCATTCCAGAGGTGCCGACCTATATCCAGAGGAAAGGAATGTCCTTATCTTTGAAGACACAGGGACACAGAGAAGAATCTGAACAAATAGGCCTTGCTAAGTTCCCCACAGTTTATTACCATCAGATCATAACCTTTGTCCAATTGTACTTCTGCACAACTGTTCACTCTTCATCAAACCTAAGCTTTAAAATGTACAGATTTCCCTGTTTCTTTGGTCTCCATTTCTGAAGGCTCCCACATCATGTAAAACGTATTAAATAAATTTGTATGCTTTTCTCTTAATAATTTGTCTTTTGTTGTAGGGGCTTCAGTCATGAACCTAGTGATAGGTAAGAAAAGATTTCTTCTCCACTGCACTATTTTTAGCTTTTCAAGATGATTTCCAATTATGTTATTTTGTTCTAAGTCTAGACTGATGCCTGAATCCCCTAAAACTCTTTGAGAAGGGGTTGAAAGGAGATAGGCTGTGAATGAATGGAATTGGCAGGGCTCTCAAACAATTGCAAATCTACATTTTCCTCCTGAAACCTCTTTTAGCTTTGGGGAAGACAAAAGAGAACACTACAACACAGTTTTTACTTTCTCAGAAGCGTGAGGATTACATTTCTTGAAAGAACTCAACAGATTCCCCATCTCATCACATACTTTCCCACCAAATTCCCAAGGTGCTTAGTTAGTTGTTTTCAAGCAAAGAACATTATTCCAAATGTTAACTCTGGAGCTAAAATTGACAACCACAGCAGCTCATTGCCTCTCATCCTCACTCTCGGATTATTGGCAATAAAATTGGATCTAAACAACTTATGAGGAAGGAAGATGGAAGGAAGGCACAGGATAAACCTGAAGGCAGCCTGGGTAAATTAATGAAAATTTCTCACCGTTGATCCCTCTACGCTGACCCAAAATTTTTTGTGAAGTCCAGTCAGTTCCTAGCAGAAGGAACAGGAAAGATGACTCAAGGATATTTTTTCATAGGGAATATAGTTCTAATTTATACAAGTTTCTAAAGGGTTTAAATCTCGAATATTTCACTCTACTTCCAGCATCAAAAGACCTGTGCCAAGGCCTAAGAGAAATAAATTGTTATAATTTACATGTTAGTTGGCTTTCAGTAGGCTTGGCTCTTCAGCCTCTCAAATGTCAAGGATTTTAGCATTAAAACACTTAGCTTTCAATACTTTAGAAACTTGCAATGCTAATGTTTTTGTTTTGTATTTTAACTAACAATTATTTGGCTGAAGGCTTTCATCTTTGAAACACTTAAATTCCTAATAAGTAAAAAGCTTGCAGGGGGCTTTGAGAGATTGGGACATAATGATAGACTGAAAATTAATTTTACTCTTGACCTTCATATTGACTTGCCGTGACCTTGCAAAGATCATTTATCTCCCTGCAGTTTCCATTTTTTCATTATAAAACATAAAAAATAATATGGAATTACTTTGAGATCACTGGAGAAAACAGACAAGGCCTATTTGGTTATTTGTAGATGTACTCATATAAAATCCAATCATATAAATGCTATTTTTAAACATTTTTCTACTTCTGTACTATATGATTTCTAAGTTTCATACAGTGAAAACAAAATTTAATTTGATAGTCTGTGAAAATCTAATATTCTACCTGTAGCTTCCTTTCCATTATGGAGTGAAAGAGCCTTAGTAAAATTGAAATAATAAAATATCCAGAGTTAATTTTGCCTTTTTTTCTTCTGCACAAACCATCCCTGTTTACTTTGTATGAAAAGTTTTCATTAGTTGATGCTCCACTCTCATGCCTCTGACCTTGGATCCACAAACACCACAATTTTATAAGAAAAGATATTTCATATACGAAGAAATATAGACACCAAAAAACATTAAAACTATACAATTTCTGTAGTAAGCAAAGTATGCAAACTAAAATTAGATAAGTTTTTCACCTAGTCATTTGGCAAATATAAAAACTGGTAAATATTTAAAAATTAAAGTTTTCTGTGTGGCTAAGGTATAAAGGAACAGATTTGCATATACTGCTACTGTTACCACCAGCTAGGCTCAGCTTGCCCTCTTGCACTAAACAAATGACTTGAAAGTCCAAAAGTTGGTGCAAGGATTGGAAGGTTTATTCAGATAACCAGCATCTGGGGGATGACCAGGCTAAAATCATCCTGCTTTCTGAGGCCTGTTCTGGGGTCTGAGTCAGATGTTGGTCCCATGATAGACTGGGTGCTTTGGCATCATGGAGTCTGCCCTTGGTGGATGAGTTAGCTTGAAGCCTTTGTTGTTATTTCAGGGTTGGAGTCCTTATTGAAGTAATGCCCTCTTTCTAAGAGCAGGACTGATGCCAGTTAAGATAGCCCCTCCATTGTGTGAAAGTTAGGCAGGTGGGTCAGGAGGAGCTCTGCTAACTGCAAAATTAGCTCATGTACTGTTGGCTTGCTTGTGTAAGACCTGTGCACCATGCACAAATCCCACACACCGGGATGGCTCACTTCACAAAGACCATGAGACAGAGACCATTGCAATTAAGCAAGAGGAGTTTTATTCCAGCATGCTGGGGTCACTCAGTCTCCTGGACAGAAGCAACCCCGAGCCTTTAATACAAGAGCTTTTTATACAGTTTTTTAGACAGACTTTCACAACAGGATGAGTTGTGTACTGCTTACTTGTTATCTGAGGCAACTTTAGATTTATTGGTGGGCTCTAGCAAGCTCATACCCCGATAAGGCACTTCCCAATCATTTATCTTCCAGGTGGGTTTTAGATAGGAACTGTTCAGTCAGTTCCTGGAACCGGGTGGTGTTTTACTCCCTTCCTGGAATTTAATGTGTCTGGGCCTGCCTTACTTAAAATGGTGTTAGTTATGTTTTCTCATTTTTTAGCAAGCATTAAATACAGAAGCAAATTACGCATGTTAAAGTTATATTTTTTTCTACACTTCTATCGGCTAATACCTCTTGGTGCAGTGATCGGGCGACCGAGTTGCCACACTTGCAGCTTTATCTGAGAACAAAGATGGTTCGGGGCCGCACCTTGAATTGGCTGGTGCAGTCCCGGCCACTGGAAATAAAAACATTTTCTCTTTTTCTGTATCAGTCTCCAAGGGTGATTTTCTCCTACGCCTATAACATTATCTCCTAGGGAGAGCTCAAAGACAGTAACCTCAGTCAAACCTCACTGGAACATAAAAACACCTGACTCCAACCTCTAACTAATGAGGATGCAATTTTCCTTTAAGCAAGAAGGTGAGTGAATAATCAGCTAGGTGTTTGCCTTTCTCTTGTATTTCCTCTCTTTGCAATTGATGAGGGGGGTGAGAAAAATGAGAAAACTTAATTTCAATCCTTAACTGTAGGTGCACAAAATCTAAAGTAAATCAGTATAAGAGGGTGAAATGGAAGGTAACAAAAATAAACTTTTGAGTAAGATTCATTTGGGGCATGATTTCATCTCTAGGCAGTTTCAACCATATGGTCAGTTTCTTATCTCCTCTACTAACCTCAGGAATTGATGATTGGTAGTTCCTAAGTTAATGGCCAGCTAAAATGTTCTGCTTGGTTGTAGTTACCCCAAAGATGGCCGTTCTCTGGCTAAGGTCCTTTTCACTACCATAGATTGGTAAGCCTTTTATGAGGAACAACTTGGCAAAACCTCTCACAAGTATAAAATTTTACTTTGAGCAGCATGGAAGTACACAAAGATACAAACATAAAATATCAAGTGTCGGTGGGAATGTAAAGTCATTGGAAAACTTATACTCTGTTAGTGGGAAGGTAAGCCCCACAACTACTTTATATTTTTTATTTATTTTATTTACTGAATCAAAATTGATTATACATATTTTGGGGGTTGAACATTGAGATATGTTGATCAAATCAATATCACTAGCATATATATTGTTACAAATCATAATTATTCTTTATGCCCCTTGTCCAATCTCTCCCCTTCCCCCACTCTCTCCCACCTCCCTGCTCTAATTACCCTAGATTTCTTTTCTCCTTCTGAAAGAATAATGGTTACTCTATTAATTTGTTGCCTAGATGATCTGTCCAGTGCTGAGAGGTACGATCAGGTACACTAATATTATCATAGAGCAGATGCTTCTGTTATTCTGAAATGGGCTTTCTGGAGAGAGACATCCTCTTCTTTTCTTTATCTCTACTGGTGACTCTCCTTGTGTGAATGCACTCCAGTGGTTGGCGGACCATCTGTGTAGTGGTTGTGGTGTCTAGCCACTTTCACAGCAGCCATGGTTATTGTGGTGGCTGTGGTGGGCCACCCACATGGAGGTGATGTTTTTGGCATGCTCCTTGGTGCTGGCATGGTGTGCCTGGTTGTGGGAGGGGGGGTCCAGTCTATACCTCGGTCACTGGGTGGCACAATCATTTTAGAAAACAAGTTGACATTATCTGATAAGGCTAAAGATATGTATGTCTCATGACCCAGCACTTCCACTTCTGAGATTTTATTCAAGAGAAACTCTTGCGCATATGTTTATATCTAAACTATTAAGGCCAAGAAAGCAGAACGAATCCCAATTGTCCATCAACAATACAATAGATAGATAAACACAGCAGTAAAAATGGATGAATTGTAGCTATGCAACATCAGGGATGATCTCAGGAACAGTGTGTGGTGAGGAAAGGCATGTTGCAGAATAACATATAGTATGAGTCTGTAGGGTACCAGAATATGCCACACCAACATATGCCTTTTTAGCATATGGATTGTTTTGAGCTAAAGGCAATTGAGAAACAGCAGGCACAGGTAAAGCTCATTACTTCCTCCTAACTACCTAAAAATATAAAGTTCCCTTTTGAATAGGAAATTTATATTTATAAAGGAAATTTGCAGGGGCTAGCCAGTTAGCTCAGTTGGTTAGAGCACAGCCTTATAAGAATGCCCACACTGGCTACCTGCCGAGAGAGGGAGGAAGAGAGAGAGAGAGAGAGAAAGAGGGAGGGAGGGAGGGAGGAAGAGAGAGAGAGGGAGAGAGGAAATTTACATTTGTAAAAGATGGCTTCTTACCAGGAAGAGGGCTACTCCCAGAGACAACTTTTATCGCCTTAAAGACTCTTCTCTCCTCACCTTCCCTTAACTTGCCTTCCCCACCCAGAATCCCCAAACCACTTTTCCTTTGTTTAGCCTAAGATGGTATATAAGCCTCAATCATCTAGCCATGTCCTTGAGTTTCATTCCTTAGTCAAACTCTTGTGCATTAAGTATGTAATTAAAACTTTGCTTTTTTTCTTGTTAATCTGTCTTTTATCAGTTTGATTTGCAGGCCCAGCCAGTAAAGCTAGAAGGGTAGAGGAAAAATTACTCCCCTACAGTTCCATTTGTATAAAGTTCAAAAACATGCAAATAGTTATACATTGTCTGGGGAAACAAAAACAAGGACACTTCAAAAAGTTCATGGAAAGATTTATATTATCTTTTAATTCAATTTTTCCATGAACTTTTTGAAGTACCCTTCTATATGTGATAAAACTAAAAGCAAGGTAACAATAGTCACAAATTCAGGACAGTGGTTACCTCTGGGGAGGAGAAGGACAGGGTTAGAGAGAGGCACACAGGGGACTTTAAAGGTAACAATAATGTTTTGGATTTTTCTCTTAAACTTGGTTGTAAGTTAAGACATTTTGTTGTAAATATGTTTCTTTTTACTTCATAAATATTTTTGTGTAAAGCAAAGGCAAGAACAACAAAAAAATAAATGGGATCATATCAAACTAGAAAGCTTTTGCACTGCAAAGGAAACAATCAGCAGAGTGAAAGGACAATCTACAGAATGGGAGAAAATATTTGCAAACTATACATCCAACAAGGGATTAATATCCAGAATATACAAGGAACTCAAACAACTTCACAATAAAAACCCAAATAATCTGATTTAAAAATGGGAAAAGGAGTTGAATAGACATTTCTCATGGGAAGATATACAAATAGCCAACAGATACATGAAAAAAATGCTCAATATCACTAATCATCAGGAAAATGCAAATCAAAACCATGCTGAGAATCATCTCACTCCAGTTAGACTGGCTACTATCAAAAAGACAGAGAATAACAAATGTTGGCAAGGATGCAGAAAAAAGGGAACCCTTCTACACTGTTGGTGGGACTATAAATTAGTACAGCGATTATAGAAAATAGTATGGAGATTTCTCAAACAACTACAGATAGAAATACCATATGATCCAGCAATCCCACGACTAGGTGTACACCCAAAGGAATGGAAATCATCATATTGAGGGGATACCTGTACTCCCATGTTTATCACAGCTCTATTTACAACAGACACGATATAGAACCAACTTAAATGTTCATTAACAGATGACTGGGTAAGGAAAATGTGGTATATATACACAATGGGATACTATTCAGCCATTAAAAAGAATGAAATTCTGCCATTTGCAGCAATGTGGATGAGCTTGGAGAAAATAATGTTAAGTGAAATAAGCCAGACACAGAGTAATACTGTATGTTCTCACTCATAAGTGGAAGCAAGGAAAAAAGGAAGGAGGGAAGGAACAAACAACAATCACAATAATATGTTGAACTTTCAGAAGAATAGAACAATTAATTGCCAGAGATGAGAAAGGGGGAGAGGGAAGGAGATAGAGAGAAATAATGGACACAAAGAATGATTACGTTTTGCAGTGATGAATATACTAATTATCCTGATTTGATCATCACATATTGTACACAAATACTGACAGTCAACTCTGTACCCCACACACATGTATAATCAATTATGTTTCAATAAACATGTTTATATCTAGTCAATATTTAATAAAAGCAGTTTGAGGAACTTAAATGTACAAAACCGGTTATAAGTCAACAACAATAGAATGATTTTATTTATATAAAACTCCATACCTATTATGTGTACTCACATAGACAGCAATGACAGGTGTCTATAAGGACATGTACTTGTTGCTTTGCCTCACATGGATTTGTCACCTCTCTTCCCCTGGGTGACAGAGCCACAAAAAGGAATACTCGAAGCCCGTTTCTTCCAAGCAGTGAGAGACCCTGAAGGGGTTAATTTCCTGGAACCTTCAAGAGAGGCATTTCTTCTCTTTGGGAAATTAACCACAAACTGGGATTCTCATCCCACATTTATTCTCCAGACCAGGAAGTTACAGGAAAAGAACACAGGTGAAGTTATGGTTAAGTATAGTTTAACAACAAAGGGTGGTAACAAGCAAAGTGACATTCCATAATGCAATTTGCAAAAAGTTGAGTTGATCCACCAACAAAAGCTTGATCTTAGCAAACACTGTTTTTCCCTAATGCAATTTCCCCAGTGTTTTACATATCAATCAAGTAACTTGTCTGTCCTTCGGCCAGCAACCTGGCTGTGTTACAAAGACTTTAACCTGAGGAAAGTTTCCTCTTTTGCAAGGTTAACATTTTTATATGTAATTCCAAAAAGTTAGGCTAAATCTGAGACCACAGGACCCCAGAAAATAAGCACTATGAAATACATTTGCTCCATAAATGTTAGTGCTCTCTACATGTACTGATGTATTAGTCATTGCTATCACTCAGTGATTGAATTAGGACTCATTTTGCTCTCCTTGTTTTACTTTACTATACTGTTTGTTTTGGTCTTATAAAGCACATGTGTTCTTTTTTATAAAGACAATAAAGCTATTTTTTTTTAAAAGATACAACTATTAGGATGTTCATAACAGTTTTATATATATTACATATTGTGTAGTAAAGAATTAACCCTACCCAAATTGAGGTCTGGCCTCTGCTCTCAGCAGTTGGTAATCTTCAAGCCCTTGAAATGTCCTGTCTGATAAGAGTGTTTTTGCTTACTTGGGGGCCTTAGGCCATGCCAGATAGTCAATAATAATGATTTATGGTAGGGGCTTTGGGGCACATAATATCAGCTCAACCTCTGGTAAGGAAAGCTAAGGTCAGCCATGTGGACAGTCCACCATGTCTACATGACCAATCCCCAATAGAAACACTGGACACCAAACATCTCTGGTTGACAGTACTCGCTGTGTATTGTCACATATTGTTGCTGGGAGGAGTTAGGACTTTCTATAACTCCACTGGGAGAGGACAACTGGAAGCTTGTCATACCTGGAACTCTCCTGGAGTCTAACCCATGCACCTCTATTCTTGTTAATTTTACTTTGTATCCTTCTGCTAGAATAACCCATTACCATAGTAGCTTTCAGTGAGTTCCATGAGTCCTTCTAGTGAATAATTGAATCTTAGAGTGGTGTTAGGGACCCCTGAACTTGTAATTGGTGTCAGAAGAGAGGATGATCTTGGGAACACCTGAACTTTGGAGTTGGTGTCAAAAGTGGAATTTGCTAGAATGACCCTGACTCTCTGAAACATGTGGTTTGGGAAGAGGAAAAATGAGGGGGCAGTGCTGATGAACCATTGATTCCCAGATGGCGACTGGGTCATCTAAGATATTGCAGATGTGCTGAGATCAGTTCCTGGAGATAAAATTACCAATGGAATTTAGAAATGATGGATCCAACCCCAAGGAGTTGGCTCACTGGAAGTATAAGAAAATGCAAAGTAACAAGAAACAAGCTAAATATACAATCTCTGGCTATCATTATCTATAATAGCTAAAGTGAAAGTAAAGGACTGTATTGGGGTGGCCCCTGACACCAGGTGAGCAAATTTTATACTCTAGCCAGAATGAGCTATAGCCACTAGCCTCAGGGCTGCTACCAAAGGAAAAAGTTAAGCTGAATCAAAAGATAGTTCTTAAAGTTTGAGTAATTTGCAAGAGAATGGCGAAAGACAAAAATGAAAGTCAGAGGACTCAGAAATTTTAAACAGTTTTTAAGAAAAGGGAATTTGCAGCAGCATGGATAAGCTTGGAGAAAATTATATTGAGTTAAATAAGCCAGGCATAGAAAAGAGAAATACCATATGTTCTCACTCATAAGTAGGAATAAATAAATAAATAAATAGATAAATAAATAAATAAAGAAGAAGAAGAAGAAAAAGTTGAACTTTAAGAAGGAGAGAGCAGAGCTGTGGCTACTAGAGGCAGGAAAGGGGAGGAGGGAGGGAAGATAATGAGAGGGTAGTTAATGGACACAAAACAACTAGACAAGAAGTATAAGTAATTTCTGTATACACTTGAAGTAGGCATTTATAACTAACAATTTTTTTCTGAAATTTTTTCAGTTTTTTAATTTTAATTTTAATTTTATTTTGTCAGTATACAATGTGGTTGATTTTTGTGGCTCATTACCAAAATGTCCCTCCCTCCAAACAATCTCATATCTGTTCGTTTGTCATATCAACTTCAAGGAATTGTAATTGTTGTGTCTTCATCCCTCACCCCCAGTTTATTTGTGTATTTATTTATTTATTTATTTTTATCTCCCACAAATAAATGAGAACATGTGATATTTCTCTTTCTGTGCCTGACTCATTTCACTTAATATAATTCTCTCTAGGTCCGTCCATGTTGTTGCAAATGGCAGAGTAGTATTCCATTGTGTAGATATACCACATTTTCTGTACCCACTCATCTGATAATGGGCATTTGGGCTGGTTCCAACTCTTAGCTATTGTAAATAGTGCTGCAGCGAACATTGGGGAACAGGTATACCTTCAACTTGATGAATTCCATACTTCTGGGTATATTCCCAGCAGTGGGATAGCTGGGTCATATGGTAGATCTATCTGCAATTGTTTGCAGAACCTCCATACCATTTTCCATAGAGGCTGCACCATTTTGCAGCCCCACCAACAATGTATGAGAGTTCCTTTTTCTCTGCAACCTCACCAGCATTTATCATTCACAGTCTTTTGGATATTAGCCATCTTAACTGGGGTGAGATGGTATCTCAGTGTGGTTTAGATTTGCATTTCCTGAATGCTGAGTGATGTTGAGCATTTTTCCATGTGTCTGTTGGCCATTTTGTATATCTTCCTTTGAGAAATGCCTATTTAGCTCTTTTGCTCATTTTTGAATTGGGTTACTTGTTTTTTGTTGTTTCAGTTCCTTGTGTATTCTGGATATTAATCCTTTGTCAGATGTATATTTTGCAAATATTTTCTCCCACTCTGTTGGTTGTCTTTTAACTTTGTTAATTGTTTCTTTTGCTGTGCAGAAGCTTTTTTAGTTTGATATAATCCCATTTGTTTATTTTTCCTTCAGTTGTCCATGCTTTTGGGGTCATATTCATGAAGTCTGTGTCCAGTCCTACTTCCTGAAGTGTTTCTCCTATGTTTTCTTTAAGAAGTTTTATTGCTTCAGGGTGTATATTTAATTCTTTAATCCATTGTGAGTTGATTTTAGTACATGGTGAGAGGTATGGGTCTAGTTTCATTCTCCTGCATATGGATATCCAGTTATCCCAGCACCATTTGCTGAAGAGGCAGTCTCTTCCCCAGTGTATAGGTTTGGTGCCTTTGTTAAAGATCAGATGGCCTTAGATGTGTGGGCTGATTTCTGGATTCTCTCTTCTATTCCATTGATCAGTGTGTCTGTTTTTATGCCAGTACCATACTGTTTTGGTTATTATAGCTTTGTAGTATAGTTTAAAGTCAGGTAGTGTTATGCCTCCAGCTTTACTTTTTTTGCTCAGAATTGCTTTGGCTATGCATGGTCTTTTGTTATTCCATATAAATGTCTGGATAGTTTTTCCATTTCTGAGAAAATGTTATTTGAATTTTGATAGGGATTGCATTGAATTTGTATATCACTTTGGGTAGTATGGACATTTTCACAATGTTGATTCTTCCAATCCAAGAGCATGGGATATCTTTCCATCTTCTTGTGTCCTCTTTATTTTCTCTCAGCAGTGGTTTGTAGTTCTCATTACAGAGATTTTTCACATCCTTGGTTAACTCTGTTCCTAAGTATTTACTTTTTGGTGGCTATTGTCAATAGGCAAGCTTTCTTGATTACTCTTTCTGCATGTTCACTATTGGAGAATAGAAATGCTACTGATTTTAGGTGTTCTTATTTTGTATCCTACAACTTTGCTGAAATCATTTATCAACTCCAAGAGGTTTTTTGTAGAGGCTTTAGGCTGTTCAATATATAGGATCATGTCATCTGTAAAGAGGGATGGTTTGACTTCATCTTTTCCATCCTGGATCCCCTTTATTTCCTTCTCTTCTCTGAATGCTCTGGCTAGTACTTCCAACACTATGTTGAATAGGAGTGGTGAGAGTGGGCATCCTTGTCTAGTTCCTGTTCTTAAGGGAAAAGCTTTCAGCTTTTCCCCTTTCAGGATGATATTGGCAGTGGGTTTATCATATATGGCTTTAATTATTTTGGGATACTTTCCATCTATACCTAACTTGTAGAGAGTCTTTATCATGAACGAGTGCTGAATTTTATCAAATGATTTTTCAGCATCTATAGAGATGATTATATGGTCCTCGTGTTTGATTTTATTAATATGGTGTATCACATTTATTGATTTGCTTATTTTAAACCAACCTTGCATCCCTGGGATGAGTCCCACTTGATCATGGTATATAATTTTGCATATGTGTTGCTGTATTCTGTTAGCTAGTATTTTATTGAGGATTTTTGTGTTTATATTCATCAAGGATTTTGGCCCCTGTGGTTTTCTTTTTGTTGTTGTATCTTTACCTGGTTTTGGTATCAGGGTGATGTTTTCTTCATAGAATGAGTTTGGGAGAATTGCCTCTGCTTCAATCTTTGGAATAGTTTGTAGAGAATTGGTGTCAATTCCTCTCTGAATGTGTGGTAGTATTCTGGGTTTCCCATCTGGTCCTGGGCTTTTCTTTGTTGGGAGCCTTCTGATAACAGCTTCAATCTCTTTTATTGTTATCGATCTGTTCAGATTTTCTACATCATCTTGGCTCAGTTTTGGTAGTTTGTGTGTGTCCAGAAATTTATCCATTTCCTCCAGATTTTCAAATTTGTTGGCATATAGTTGTTTATAGTAGTCGCTAATGATTCCTTGTATTTCAGAGGTATCAGTTGTAATATCACCTTTTTCATTTCTAATTTTTGTTATTTGAATCTTCTCTCTTCTTTTTTTAGTTAGCTGTGCTAATGGTTTGTCAATTTTATTTATCTTTTCAAAACACTAACTTTTTGATTCATTCTTTTGTATCATTTTGGGGGTTTCAATTTCATTAAGTTCTGCTCTGATCTTAGTTATTTCTTTCCATCTGCTAACTTTGGGTTTGGATTGTTCTTGTTTTTCTAGTTCTTTAAGGTGAAGTGTTAGGTTGTTCACTTGCCATCTTTCCATTCTTCTGAAGTAAGCATTTAATGCGATAAATTTTCCCCTTAGTACTGCTTTTGCAGTATCCCACAGGTTTTGGTATGATGTATCATTGTTTTCATTAGTTTCAATAAATTTTTTGATTTCCTGTTTAATTTCTTCTTGGACCCACATGTCATTAAGTACAATGCTGTTTAATTTCCATGTGTTTGTATAGTTACCAGAATTTTGTTTATTATTGATTTCTAATTTTAACCCATTGTTGTCTGAAAAAATACATGGTATAATTCCAACTGTTTTGAATTTGTTGAGACTTGATTTGTGACCTAACATGTGATCTATCCTGGAGAACGACCCATGTGCTGATGAGAAGAATGAATATTCTGAGGTTGTTGGATCGAATGTTCTGTAGATATCTGCCAAGTCCAATTGGTCTAGAGTGTTGTTAAGATCTTGTGTTTCTCTGCTGATTCTTTGCCTAGATAATCTGTCCAATATTGACAGTGGGGTTTTCAGGTCCTCTGCTATATGGTATTAGTGTCTATTTCCTTCTTTAGGTCTAATAGAGTTTGTTTTATAAATCTGGCTGCTCCACCATTGGGTGTGTATATATTTATGATTGTTATGTCTTCTTGATGGATCAATCCTTTTATCATTATGCAGTGTCCCTCATTTCTTTTTTTATGGTTTTTAGTTTAAAGTCTATTTTATCAGATATAAGAATAGCTACTCCAGCTCGTTTTTCTTTTCCGGTTGCATGGTAAATCTTTTTCCATCCTTTCACTCTTAGTCTATGTGAGTCTTTATGGGTGAGGTGGGTCTCTTGAAGGCAGCATATAGTTGGGTCCTCCTTTTGAATCCAGTCAGCCAGTCTGTATCTTTTGATTGGGAAATTTAAGCCTTTTACATTAAGAGTTGTTATTGAAAAGTATTGATTTATTCCTAGCATTTTATTGATTATTGTTTGGTTGTCTTAGGTGTCTTTTGTTCCTTTTTCTGATTTACTGTTTGTTTTCTGTATTTGTTGGTTCCTTGGGTTGTCGGTAGCCTTTTTGTTTGTTTGTTTTCTCTTCATGAATGCCATTTTTATTATATTAGTGGGTTTTGATTTTTCTTGGGTTTTTATGGCAGTGGTGGTTATTTTTCAGGTACCTAACCCAGTACTCCCTTGAGAATTTCTTGTAAGGGTGGCTGTGTGGTAGTGAACTCTCGCAGTTTTTGTTTGTCTGAGAAATATACTATTTGCCCTTCATTTTGGAAGGATAGCCTTGTGGGTAAAGGATTCTTGGCTGGCAATCTCTGTCTTTTAGTAATTTGAATATATCATCCCATTCCTTTCTGGCTTTTAGGGTTTGTGATGAAAAGTCTGATGTTAGTCTAATTGGGGCAAACTTATAAGTGATTTGACGCTTCTCTCTTGCAGCTTTTAAGATTCTCTCTTTGTCTTTGAGTTTTGCCAATTTGACTATAACATGTCTTGGAGAAGACCTTTTTGGGTTGAATACATTTGGGGATCTTGAGCTTCCTGAATCTGAAGATCTGTGTCTTTTCCTATACCTGGGAAGTTTTCTGCCACTATTTTGTTGAATATGTTTTCAATGCAATCTCCTTTTTCCTCCCGTTCTGGAATACCCATGACTCGGATATTTGAGCGCTTAAGGTTATCTGATATCTCTCTTAGATTTTATTCAATTTTTTTCTTTTTCTTTTCTTTTCTTTTTTTTTTTTTTGTCTGCCTGTGTTATTTCAAACAGCCCATCTCCAAGGTCAGAAGTTCTCTCTTCTGCTTCTGTAAGCCTGCTGGTTAAGCTCTCTGTTGTGTTTTTTATTTCATTGAAGGAATTCTTCAGCTTGGCAAGCTCTGCTACATTCTTTTTCAGGGCATTGATCTCCTTGTACATTTCTTCTTTCAGGTCCTGTATCCTTTTCCTCATTTCATCATGTTGTCTATCTGAGTTTTCTTGTATCTCATTTAGTTTTCTTAGAATTATCACTTGAAATTCCTTGTCAGACATTTCAAGGGCTCTTTGTTCTATAGCATCTGGAGCTTGAGAGTTATTACCCTTTGGTGGTGTACTTTCTTGATTTTTCATATTTCTTGTATCTTTCCTTTGATGTTTAGTCATTGTGACAAGGGATTTCATGGTCCACTGTTTCAACACTGTTGTCTGGCTAGGATCCTACTGGGGCTGCCAATTTGGTATGGCTGCCTCAGTGCTTGCTCGGTCACCCACTGGTGCCTTGGGTGCGTGGTTGCCGTGGGTCTTGGGCCTCTCTGTAGGGCACCTCTCTGGTCAGTGTTCACTCAGCCGGGCTGGGGATGGGGTCCAGGAGCAGTGAGGCCTTCCTGCTTGGTCACTTGCTGGTGCTGTAGGTTGTGTGGTCTCCGTGGGTCTCAGTCCTCTTCGGCGGGGTGCCTCTCTAGTTGGCGTGCTCTTGGCTGGGCTGGGGATGAGGTCTGGCAGTAGCAAGGCCTACCTGCTCAGTCATGAGCTGGCACCACAACTAACAATAATTTAATGCATATTATGAAATGGCTAGAAGAGAGGAAATCAAATGTCCTCATCACAAAGAAATGATTGAGTTTTGTGATGGTGAATATGCTAATACCCGGATTTGATCATCACACATTGTATACATGTTTTGAAATATAACACTGTACTCCACAAATATGTAAAATCAATATATTTTAATTTTTAAAAATAATGTAATATATACAAAGAGCTTAGTATAGTGCCTTATACCAAGGTAAGCATTCAACAATAGTTGTGTAGGAGGAAAAAACAAGCCAGATACAAAATAAGCCTGAAGTTCATTGAGGTAGGTTTTTGGTGAAGTCTCATTTGCCCTTCTCTCTCTCCCCTCCTTGGGTTCTGAGTTTTCTTAATAAAAGCAGATAGATGAAGTTACATAAGGGCGAATGGTTCTCAACACCATTACCAGCTAATGCTCCCAGTTAGTATGACCAATAATGTACATTGATTGTCTAAATCAAATGACCTCTGGGGGGCACACAAACTAGTAGTTTGAATCCAGTGTGTGAGAGAGAGAGAAAGAAAAAGGAAGGAAGGGAGGGAGGGAGGGAGGGATGGAGTGGGGGAGAGAGAGAGAGAGAGAAAGAAAAAGGAAGAAGGAAAAAACACTGATGTGGTCAAGACAAATGTCTTAATGCAGGACTACTGGAAGTTGGGTGGACCAATAGGAGCCCCAACATTGAAGGGCTTCAAACAAATCTGCTTTATTTACCTTGTTTGGAGGAATTTACAAAGCAACAGGCAAAGATGATAATGAGAAACATGACCTTAAATCACCTGAAGCAATGATCTCACAAACTAATCAGTAGAAGGATTGACAAAAGGGCCAGAACCCTTGGTCCAACTGCCTGCTGGGGATCCAAGGTTATATGCATGTGATTGCGCAAAATGATGTGGAGGTGGAAGAGACCTTTCTTGGATTCTTGGCCAATATACTGTGGTTCCAAAACCTGTTGGTAAGAACCTGATGGGGGCTAGAGTTACACTGGTAAGATATGGGAATGCAATGTTTCAAGAGATTAAAGTGAAAATTTGGATAATAATTGGAATGTTTGAAGACTTTATGTGAAGTGATTATACCTCCTTTACCTAAATGTATTATGGGGATGGATATTGTGTCTGACTAGAGGATACTTCCCCTAACTAGAATGGTAAAACATAAATTTGCCCATCAGACAATACTGATTAGACATGCTAAATGGGAACCAATAAGATTGCCTGAGCCTACAGAGTTTGTTAATTCCAAATAGTATAGGATACTTGGTGGGCAAAAGAGGTTACCACTTTAGTTCATGACATGTTAGAAACCTTGTGTCTGGTCAATTTACTTGGATTTTGGAGGATGTATATTCCACATCCGGGAATATTGCTAGCTCCTATCCATAAAACTACCCCAAAAAAGATTGTATTTGAATGGAGTCCTGAACAAAGACAGGCTTTGTTTGAACTGCAAAAAGTGGTCTCTTTCTCTATGGCTTTGGGTCCCTATGATCCACATTCAGATGTGATTTTGGAAGCATCTGTAATACATACTTACACAGAATAGAGTTTATGACAAAAGCCTGTGAGTAACACTCTGCGATAACCACTAGGATTTTGGACCAGAAGATTTCCATTTGAGAGTCAAGCTTGCTATTGGACTTTAATTGACACATTCCCTATGACTGAAGGACATAAAATAATCCTGAAAAGGACATAAAATAATACTTACATAACTTGAGTGATGTCAGAGAAACAGTCTAAAAAGTAAAGAAATGACTGGAAGAGTTCCATAATAAACTGGGAATGGTTTGGGCAGAAACATTCCACTGAGGGAATGCAAGGAGATACTCATCATATTCACAAGCAGGTAGATTCTTTTCCCCCAGGGCCAACTTTGGAAGCCTCTGAGGAGCTGCCAGATACTATTATCATATGCTGGTGCCTATGAATAGCTCTCTATTAACCAACAAAGAGCTGCTTGGTTTATGAATGGCAGTTACAATGTGAACAGATAGCATCCTGTCTAAAAGTCTGTGCACTCTGATTAAAGAAGGTACAAACAAATCAGTTCAGTGAGCTGAATTGCATGCCATTTCCCCGTTTGGATTTTTACTGAGTCATGGGCAGTAGCTAATTGTTTGACTTTATGAGCAGGTAGGAGAGTGGAAAACTAGACTATTGTAGGGATACAATAGGTTGTGTAGGGCACAACCCTATTGAAATACCTATAAGAACTGAAGGGATGCATTAAAGTAGGACATGTCGATGCCCATTGGAAGACCCTCCTTCCAGGATCAGAAGTTGACTGGAACTGGCAGGTGGATATCCTGGTGCACTCACTTGAGGTGGCCACCTGGTCCCATGAGTGGAAACAGAGGAGCTACAGATTTCCAGAGATGGTCTGAATCTATACTCCTCTTCTACCCTCTGAGATACAAAATGTCAATAAGAACTCTTCTGTCTCTCAACAGAGACAGAGACTATAGATGGCGTTAGTTTCCCTGGGAAGAAGGCCCCACACATAGCTGGTAAGTCAAACTGATATCAGTCAGTAGCCCCAGAGAATACAAATGTGTCCTGACAGGTAGAGAGACTCTGAACTAGGCTTTGCATAGTAGGTGGTAGATGCAAATCTCAAAATACTGTAAAATAACTGGAAGATACTGTACCAATTTGGACCAACATGTTACATTTCTTCAGACCAAGTAACACACTTTATTGTTCATAATGTCCAATAATGGGCAAAGAGATATCACATCAAATGGACATATCATCCTCAGAGTGATGGTTTGATGGAGAATTGGAATGGGTAATTAGAACATTTGTTGTCTAAAACAGAGAGTAAAGGCATGGAGGGCTGACTTATGTTTCTTCGAGGAGGGCGAAGAGAGGGTCTTCACTAGGCAAATTCCTCTACTTTTCTGGGGTATCTGGGGAAGAGGGGATGGGGAGGACACTGGTGTGACTATTCAGTTATTCTCCATATCACCTCAGCTTTCTTTTTTCCTACCTGATGCAGTGGTCCTGGGCCTAGTGCTGCAACTGTGGGTGCCAGAAGCAGGGATAATCCTTAAGCAAGGAACTGTAACTATGCCTTTAAACCTTCATTCCTAAGGGCCTGATGGGATGAATTGTACCTTCATCCCACCTTACAAAATTGAGATTGACAGTGAATGCACCTAATTGCCTAGCGGTCTAAATAGCCTCCTAGTTCTGTACCTGTCTAACCCTGCTCTGTATGAATGGGAGTGAATTGAGGGGGAGGTGCTTGCTAGACTAGTATTGCTGCACCACGGCAGAACCTAATGTCCCTTCCATAGGTGGAAAAGTTCAGGTAAAAAAATCAATGATAAATGGAGAGAAGGAGGAAGACTAGCTGAGGGTATGAATGAATAAATGGCTTACATAGTGCTGAAAATCCAATATTACATTAATACCATGTATTAGTCCATTTTCTGAAGCTTAAGACAGAATACCTGAAACTGGGTAACTTACAAAGAAATGAAATTTATTTCTTACAGTTTTGGAGGTGGGGAAGTCCACAGTCCAGGGGATATATATGGTAAGGGCTTTCTTCTCAGTGATGACTCTACAGCAACTCAGGGTATCACATCTCCAGAGAAAATAACATGAGCAAGAGAGAGCTAACCTCCTCACTTCCTCTCCTTATAAAGCCATCAGAACCATGCCCATTACTGCATGAATGGATCAATCCATTCAGAAGGGCACAGTCCTCACAATCTGATCACCTCTTAAAGGCCCCACCTTTCAAATACCATAATCAGATTTCCCACTCTCTTAGCACTGTTACAGAGGGGGACAAGCTTCCAATACATGAACTTTTGGGAGACACATTGACCCACAACACACCTCAAAAGAAGCTCAGAGCAAGAGAAGATATCATATCTTAACTCAATTATACCAGATGCCTGAAAGGGTGAAGCCATAAGTCGCTAAGACCACTACAGTTTGTGGAACATGACATAGTTGAATGATGCCTGCATACTTTAGTGGCATCATTCTAGGAGACATTTTGGTCATAAGATATAATGGTGAATTGAACCAATTGTTAAAGACAGAGTATCTAATAATGTGAATCTTTTGGTTCTTATTTTTCAGGTTACATCTAATACCATACTGAGATATGATGTAACACTGGCATTGTTGATAAGATTATAATACTGATATTGATGGTCAAATGTATTGGGAGATTGAGTTCAAGCATCCTAAGGATGCAATATTGGTCAAAAATGACTGGCTGGAGGAAGAACTGGATTTAGTTAACCATCAGCTAATTTCTAACTAGTTCTGCACAAGTTTACCAAAGGTAGAAATAGTGGTAGATCAAAGGGGCAAATAGTACCAAAATATTAAAATGTATATGATGGCTCTATAAGACAGATTACTATATCTGTCATATAAATGCTACACTAAATATAGATACTCAGACAAATATGGTCATTTGCTGTAAGAGCCTTAGCCAAAGGTCAAGGCATGGCTTGTGTAGTAAGGAATTAACCTTACTGAAAAAAAGGTCTAGCCTTTGCTCTCAGACCCTGGAAAGTGATCTCTAAGCCCTGGAAATGTCCTGTATGATATGAGTATCTTTGTTTACCTGGGGGCTTTGGGCCACACCAGATAGTCCATGCTAACAACAATTTGTGATTTGGGCCACATGGTATCAGCTCAACCTCTGGAGGGGCTAGAGACGAAGTTCAACCACACAGGTGGTCAAGCACTGTGACTTGGTCTCTGTGACCAAGTCCCAATAATAACTTTGAACACAAGGCTTAGATGAGCTTCCTGGGTTAGCAAGACTCCAAATCCACTGTCACACATTGTTGCTGGGAGGTGTTAGGGCTGTCCATTAGTCCCCTGGGGGAGGACAACTGGAAGGTTTGGGCTTGGAACTCTCATGGACTCTGCCCCATGTACCTCTTCCCTTGGTTAATTTTATTTATATCCTTTCCCTATAATAAACCTTAACCATGAGCATAACAGCTTTTTTAGTGAGTTCTGTGAGTCCATCTAGCGAGTTATTTAACCCGAGAGTGGTCTTGGGAACCACTGAACTTGGAGTTGGTGTCAGAAGTGAGGTCTTGGGGACACCCAAATTTGCAGTTGCTGTGAGACATTAAGGTGGTCTTGGGGAGTCCCAGACTTTGCACAAAATAGACAAAACCTTGAAAGTCACCTAAATACATCTGTAAAATCTTATGAGGGATGGATCAAACACAGATCTTGCCTTAAATAGAGTCCAGTAACAGATTTTTAAAAAGTACACACATATTCATCCAAAATCTCCTGAGTTCTCTGTGTCTGTGAATGACATCTCCTTTTTTGTGAACTTCTTTCCCTCTTACTCTGACCATGTGGCTCCAGCCATGCTCCAAGTTCTTCATGATCCCATCCTGCTGCCTTTAACCAATTAGTCTGGAGTGGGCACCTATCATGGCACCCTACCCCATCAACCACAGCTGGCTGGTTGGGGAATGGGTCAGTATATAGAATTATTTTAACTGAAGGTAGGAAAAAAGGGTTGTCCCCACAGTTGGAAACTTACAGGCTGCCCTTGGCAGAAAAGCTAGAGAAACAAATCAGCAGTGAGAGAAAGTACAGCCAACACTCAGAAAGACACATAGTGGAGAGAACTATATTTCCCATGTACAATCAGTCACTAGGTTTTGTTCATACTCCCTCTTAATTCCTCTCCAACCTAGCCATTTCGGCCACTTCTCTCCATCTCCACTGCCACTGCCTTAGTTCAGGTCACCATCCTCTCCTGCTCCCCTCTCTGCCCCTATATTATTACAACAGCCTCTCAACTATCTCCCTATTCATTCATTCATTTATTCAATAAATATGTTTTGAAGACCCAGGATAAACCAAGCACTTTTTTAGATGCTGGAGAGGCAAGGAGTAAACAAAGCAAAGCACTTACCTTCATGAGGACTCTACTGTTGTAGACAGATACAGCTAATAAACAAGTGCATAATATAATGTCTAATAGCGATAGTGCTATGAAGAATCTGTGATCCAGTGTTGCAGTAACGGTCCTCAATCATGCCTCCCTGTATCCACACCTGTGGGTATTCCCCTCCTGCAATGACTCTGGCTCAACTGCATGATATTAGCAAATGAGGTGAAAGCAGGCACTTGAAAAGTGTTTTCTTGTTGGACTTGCTTTCTCTTGCTTCTGAGAACCCTTCTGCTACCATGTTAACAAGTCCCCAACTGTTTAAGCCATTTTAGCTGTCCCAACTAAGATCCCACACTCATGAATGGAGCCCTCTAAACCATCCAGGTCACAGCCAAACCAGCCAAGGCCAGAAGAACTTCCCAGCCAACACACGGAATGATAAAAAATAAAAAATGTTTGTTGTTTTAAGCCCTAGGTTTTGGTACAGTTTGTTACACAGCAAAAGCTAACTGATAGAGCATTATAATGGAACAGAGAGTGATGAAGTGTTTCTACTTAAATGAGGTAGTCAGAGAGGCCTCTCTAAGGAAATGACTTTTGAACAGAGAACTGTAGAGAGGAACCAAACGATTGGCTGTCTGAAGGAACAGCATTCAAGGAGGAGGCAAGAGCATTCCAGGCAGAGTGAATAGCATCTGTAGCAGCTTTGAGGCAGGAGCAATGTTTGGCATGTTAGAAATAGTAAGTTTGTCAGAGTGGCTTGGGTTCAGTGTTCAAGGGGAAAGAGTGATGAGAAATGAAGTCAAAGAGGTATCTGGGGATCAAACATATCCTGCTTTTGAAAACGGTGCTGAAATTAATAATTTTTTACAGATATTTTGCATAAGTGACAAGATAGCTGTAAGTTTATAGAAATTAAGTGTCTGTGTAAAAGGTTTATTCTATGGTATTTTGATAAGTATTGCCAAATTGCCTTCCATCAAGGTTGTAACAAGTTACCATCCCACCGGCAATACATTACTTGCAATTATCAAACAGTGTATTATCAAACTCTTTGGTCTTTGCAAATCTGATAGGTGGGGGAAAAATGTTTTAAATTTGCATGTCTTTTATTATGAATGAGATTGAGCAATTATTTGTATACTTCATGGCCATTAGTATTTCTTTTTTGTGAATTGCCTATTTATCTTCTTGGTCCATTTTTCTACTGGGTTGTCAGTCTTTTAGTAATATGTCATATAGTAGGAAAATTAGGCTTTTGTCTGTAATCAAATCACATTTTGAAAGAATCACTCTGGCTACTGTGTAAAAGGTAGACGGATGGGGACAAGTATAGCAGTAGGCAAACCCATGAGGAGACCACTTGAATGCTCCAGGAGAATGAAGATGGCCATTGGAGTTGGGAAAATAGAAGTGGAGATGGCAAGAAGGGGTCGGACTCAGGATAATGTCATAATCATATCTAATACTTATTAAAGGTTTTCTCTGTATTAGGCACTGTGATAATGGCCCAATAAGCATTTTATCATTCCACTTTCCCAATAATTCTATGAGAGAGGTGCTATTTTTTTCCATTTACAGAAGCAGGTTAAGTGGGTTTGACTCCAAAGCTCAGGCACTTATCCAGGAAGCCACAATCCCTCCAGCCTCCTCCAACCTCTAGTCCTACAATCCATTCTCTCTACAGTCAAAGTGATCTTTCTAAAATGCAAATCTGTTCTTGTCATTCTGCTGCTTAAACACCCTAGAGTTGCTCCCTGTGATGGCTAATTTTATGTGTCAACTTGACTGGGCTAAGAGGAGCGCAGACAGCTGGTAAAACATTACTTCTGGTGTGTCCATGAGGGTATTTCTGGAAGAGATTAGCTTTTGAGTCAGTGGACTGAGTATAAAAGATCCACCCTCACCACTATGGGTGGGCATCAGCCAATCTGTTGAGGGCCCTGAATAGAACAAAAAGGCAGAAGAAGGGAAAATTCACTCTATTCTTGAACTGAGACATCTGTCTTCTCCTGCCCTTGGACATTGGTGATCCTGGTTCTTGGGCCTTTGGGACTCCTGGACTTCCACCAGCTGCAACTCCCCACCCCCACCCCCAGCCCCTTCCTCAGACAGGTTGGGAGTTAAACTATCAACTTTTCTGGTTTTCCAGTTTGCAGATGGCAGACCATGGGGATTCATGGTTTCCATTATATATAAAATAGGAATCAGTTCTATTTCTCTGGAGAACCCTGACTAATACCCTCCCCAAGCTTTAGGCATTCAGAGTCGAGTCCACAGAGATTTCAAGATCTGGCCCCTGTTTATTGTTGCTGCTCCTCTCCCTACATACTCCTGTCCCCTGAGGTGGAACCACTTACAGTTCGTAGCCCACAACATTCCACCCCACCTTCAGACATATGGTCACCAAAAGATGTACAAGTATGCAGCAAAAGGATTGACCTTGACCAAACAAAGGTTTGGCCCTTGATCAAATCCTAGGAGGTAACCTCTAAACTCTTGTCTGATAAGAGGGTCTTTGCTTACTGGGGGCTTTGGGCCACAGCAGATAGTCTATCCTAACAGTGTGATTTGTGGCTGGGACCTTGGGCCACATGGTATCAGTTTAGCTTCTGGAGAAGCTGGAGACTAAAAACAGCCACATGGTGGTTACCATATATACATGACCAACACGCAATAAAATCCTTGGACACCAAGGCTAGCTAGGATGAGATTCCCTGGTTGGCATTACTCCAGGCGTGCTGCCACACGTCATTGCTGGGGGAAGAAAACACTGTGTGACTCCACTGGGAGAGGACAACTAGAAGCTCACACCTGGAACTCTCCTGGATTCTGCCCTATGTGCCTTTTCCTATTGCTGATTTTAATCTGTATTCTTTCACTCTAATAAACCATAATTGTGAGTATAACAGCTTTCTTTCTGAGTTCTGTGAGTCCTTCTAGTGCATTATTAAAGCTGAGGATAGTTTTCGGGACCTCCCAAAAGGCAACAAGAATGTTCACAGACGCATTATTCACAACAGACAAAACCTGGAAACAACCCAAATGACCATCAATGTAGAATAGACAAATTGTAGTGTATTTATACAAAAGAATACAGCAAGAAAATAAATTACAACTACATGCAACAATATTGATGAATCTCTCTGCCATAATATTGAGCAAAAGAAGCCACATAAAGATAAAGGAGTACATAGTACAGTTGTCCCTTGGTGGCAGAGGATTGGTCCCAGGACCTCCCAAGGATACCAAAATCTGAAGATGCTCAAGTCCCTTATATGAAATCTGCACATGACCTACATAATCCTCCCCTATACTTTAAATCATCTCTAGATTATTTATAATACCCAATACAATGTAAATGCTATGTGAATAGTTGTCATACTGTATTTTTTCTTTGTATAATTTTTTATTGTTGAATTATTATTTATTTATTTATTTTCAAATATTTCCTATCCATGGTTGCTGGAGTCTGCAGATGCAGAACCTGTGAATACAGAGGGCTGACTGTTTATGATTTTATTTATATAAGGATCCAAAGCTAATCGTGATAGAAATCAGAATAAGGTTATCTTTGGAATGGGGTGTTGGCTGGGAGAGGGCACAGGGGTCTTTCTGGAGAGCTGGTAATACTGTAGCTTCTGATCTGGGTGGTGGTTACATGGGTGCATTCACTCTGGAAAGTTCAAGCTTGACACATAATTTGTGCACTTTCCTGTATGTACATTATACTTCAACAAAATGTTTACTCCCTATACACCTATTATAATGACAAAAAGGAAAAATGAGAGAGAGAGGGAGAAAGAGAAAAAGAAGGGGGGAAGGAAACTGAGCGCTGGCAAGGATGCAGAGTAACTGCAATTTTCATACACTGCTGGGTAGGAATGCAAAATGGCACCACCACTTTAGAGGATAATTTGGCAGTTTCTTATAAAGTTAAACAGACACTTAACACATGACCCAGCAATCCCACCCCAAGGTGTTACCCAAAAGAAATGAAAATCTATCTTCACACAAAAACCTATATGCAATTGAGAGTTTTACTTATCTTCAAAAAACTGGAAGAACACAAATGTCCTTCAACAGGTGAACGGATAAACAAAGAGTGATACATCCTCGTAGTGGAATACTATTATACTACTCAGCACTAAACAAGAGACAACTATTGACATGCGCAACAACTTGGATGAGCCTCATACAATATGTTAAGAGAAAGTCAGACTCAGAAAGATACACACTGTATGATCCAATCAATATGACATGCTGGAGAAAGCAGAACTTTAGGGACAGAAAACAGACCAGTGGTTGCCTGGGGCTGGAGAGTGCGGGAGGGGTTGACTACAAAGAGGCACAAGGGAATTATCTGGGCTGATGGCAATGTTATGTAACCTGACTGTGATGGTGGTCACACAACTGAATGTGTTTGCCAAAACTAAGAACTGTACACTAAAAATGGGGGGTGTTATTGTATACAAAGTATTCCTCAATAAAACTGACTAAAAGAGATATAAGCATATTTAGAGCTTACTTTAGAACAGTAATAATAGAGCCGGCCCCGTGGCGCAGGAGAGGGCAGCACTTGGGAGCACAGCGGCGCTTGCGCTGCGGGTTCGGATCCTATGTAGGAATGGACGGTGCGCTCACTGGCTGAGCACGGTGCCGGCGATACCAAACCAAGGGTTGCAATCCCCTTACCGGTCACAAAAAGACAAGAAAAAAAAAAAAAAAAAAAAAAGAACAGTAATAATAATAGCAGCCACAAAGATGTAAAGAGGAAGCACAGAATATGTAAAATTTATTTCCGAGTGAGAATCTGGAAAGCTTCATGGAAATGCTCATATTTAAGCTGGGTCTGGAACGTGGATGATATCTGGGCAGTTACCACCTTGAAGAATTAATTTCTAAACCCAGTTTTATGGGAGAAAGTACCAGAGAGGATCATTTTTCTGCACTTTTGCATATGGCTTGGCACACCAAGCCATAAACCAACTAGAATCTAAGAGTTGCTTAGTCCAATCTGGTGTGGCACAACACTCTGGCAGACAGTCACTGCTCTAGTAATAGGAAACATGGGGCCTGGAAAGTAAGAGTTCTCAGGTCTTCCAGGGACTTCAGAATTCCTCCACAATATTTGTCCTTTCAGAATTAGAAAAAATGACCCATTAATAATAAAAGCTAACACATATATAGCCCTCACTGTGTGTTAGGCCCTGTTCTTAATTTCTCATAAAAATATAATCAATCCTCACAACAACCCTATGAAGTAGGTAGTTTTATAACCAACCCTATTATACAGATGGAGAACTAAAGAACAGAGTGGTTAAGGAACTTGCTCAGGGTACAGAACTAATAAGGGGTGGAGCCAGATTCAAACCTGAGCAGTCTGGCTCCAAAGCTTGTGTTCCTGACCACCACGTTCTAGTCCCTCACCAGACACAGTAGTAGTTGGGGTGGGTGGCTAGTATGTTCCAATGTCTTTCCAAGTATACACTGCAGCTCACTAGTGGCATGAAATCAATTTAATGGGTTGTGATCAGCTTTTAGAAAGTGGAATAGAATATAAGTATTTGGGGATGGGATGGAATGGAAAATAGAGTACACTACTAAGTCACTATATGAGCTGTATTTATTACTATGGGTCAAGATCAGAAAATTTTAAAGCCACTTTCCAAGTCCATGCTCAGAGGTAAAAAAGTTCAAGATGTCCTAAAGTCTAAAGTCCAGGCTCTCTCTTCTCCAAGAATGTCAGTCCTCCCCTATTATATATCTAACAATCTCCCCGATGTTTTTAGTGTCTTGGGAGCAGAGTCCTACTATCTTAGGACACTGTCTACTGCAGAGGAGTAAGCTGGGAGTAATTTGTGTTCAAAATGAGCAAGTTAGGCTAAGCCCCTAGCTTTAGTATTGGCCACAGAGCTAGGGCAGTGCCATTCTCTAAAACAGAAAATGTAGATTCTCTATACTCTCGCCCATGTTACACCTGGTAAGGAAGCTCCAGCTGGAAGGACTGAAAGATCTTTGAATTAAAGTTTTTAAAATTCCCTCTCTTTTCACAGTGAGACATGGTAGAAATATAAACGTCAGGGGACCAATATCACTGAGCACCATGAGACTGTCCACTGGGCAGCAGGCAGCTCAGGAATGAGGACAGGGGCAGCATCTGCAGAGGCACATGCAGGCTGCAGGAAGAGGATGAGCTGCCTGTCCCAGGTGGCCACCCCCTCACATGGGCTCCCATAGCGACCAGAAGTAGGGGAAAGTTGTCTTGCTCAGACACAAGATCCTCATTCATATCTGGGCCTAATCCCAGAGTACTAACACTCTGGTCCTTCAATCTTTCCATTTGCACACCCAGGTACCTCCTTAGACAAATGGCTGTGTCATACCTGGTCCTCAGGAGTTCATTTCCTCATGGACTGTGGTTTTTAAGGTGATGTTACTACTTCAAAAATCCTCAAGTGTGAGTGGCTGCTATGGTTTGAATGTCCCTTCAAAAACTCATGTTGAAATTTAACTGCCATTTTGACTGTATTAAGAGGTAGGACAATTAAGAAGTGATTAGGTCATGAGGGCTCCACCTTCATGAGTGAATTAATCATGTTACTGCAGAAGTGGATTCTTGATAAAAGCAAGTCCAGCTCCATCTTGCACTCCCTTGCTCTTCCGCACACTCTGTTGCCCTTCCACCTTCCATAACGGGATGACGCAGCACAAAGGCCCTCACCAGATGCCAGCTCCATGCTCTTAGATTTCCTAGCTTGCAGAACCACAAGCCAAATAAACTTCTTCTTTTTTTTTTTTTTTTTCCTGACCTGTAAGGGGGTCGTAACCCTTGGCACGGGCACGGTATGGTCTGCACTACGCTCAGCCAGTGAGTGCACCAGCCATCCCAATATAGGATCCGAACCCGCAGCCTCGGCACTACCAGCGCCGCACTGCACTCTCCCAAGTGAGCCACGGGGCCGGCCCCCAAAATAAACTTCTTAAATTACCCAGCGTCTGCTAGTCTCTTATCGCAGCAAAAAAAGAACAAAGACAGTGACTAAACACGATAAATGTTTAGTCCTTACCCATGTGATAGTCCCATGCGGGCATGCCTATCTGATGTGCAGCCTTCTACATGGTGATTCAGGGGCCCAGACACCTTCCATTCTGTGGCTCCAACATCCTCTGGGATCTCTAAAATCTCTGAGTCCTCTGTGTTTCCAGACATAGATTGAGATAGTGAAGACATCTCCTGTCTTAAGCCCCTTGGCCACTTAATGAGAACATGACCAGTTTCAAAGCAAGGCAGGGGCTGGGAAATGTCTCTGGCTGGGCTACTGTTTCCAGCAACATCTCTCCTCTGCAGTAGGGGTGGCAGGAATCTTTGTCTCTGCTGCATGGGCCAAGAATCACCGTGTCCAGTACCTCCCTAGGAATGATCCCCTTTTTCTTCTAGAACAAGTAGATGCCTCTTCTAGCACCTGCCCTTTCCAAGCGAGACTCTTGATGATTTGCTGTCTATATATATTGTAGCTGGCAAGTCTCTTCTTCTAGAAGAGAGGGGAAAAGCCACAGTTTGAATCTCGAAGCAAGCCTCCCCTTCTGATAGGGTACCCAAACACCCAACTGTTGACATTGTTAACCACTAAGAACAGAGACTGGGGAAGTGGGGGTAGGAGAAGGGTTAATTTTTCACTTTACACAATTTCGTATATTTGTTTTAAAAACTAATGAGCAAAAATATTAATCAACATTGCTATTTATATGAAATTCAAGAACAGGCAAAACAAACTGATGGTGATAAAAACCAGAAGAGTGGTTGTCTCTGGGGAGGGGGAGTTTTGACTGCAAAGGGGCATGAAGCGGGAAACGTTCTATATCTCGATGTGGCTGATGGCTACACAGGTGTATACACAGGTAAAAATTAATCCTCTACACTGACAATTAGCATACTTCATGTTCTTTGTCATATATATTTCACACCTCATTTAAAAAGAAAGAAAAGGTATCTATTAAAAAATTCCCTGTCCTACTTCACCCCCAATTTGGCTCCCTTTTGAGAATCGTGTTAGAAACATGGATGAGGACAGGCAAAGTGGTTTTCTTCCCCTCCCTCTCCATAAACTAAACTCTGACTTGGGTCCATTAGATGTCCCCACAGCTGCAGAAAACTATACAGAAAAGAGCAAGCCCAACATGGTCTCAAAGATCCCCGGGTTGTCACTAAAAAGAAGTGTGACGTAGTGAAAGAACTCGGAATTGGGAATCACTCAGCTTTGTGTCAAATTCCAGATCTGCTACTTAGCTCCAGGATCCTAGACAAGTTACTTAAACTTTCTGAGCTTCTGCTTTTTCCTTTTTAAAGCCAATCTCCCATGGTGGAGGTAAGAGTTGACTGAAATACTTCTGCCGCAAATACTCCTCCAAATGAGGTGAAGTATAAGCACTGACGTGCGCATACGTATGTCTAAGTGAGATTGCGGATGCCAAGCCCTGGCTCTGCCTGGCCTGGGAGAAGGAGGCTCGCCTGCCTGCCTGCCCTTCCACAGCCCTAAGAAGAGAGGCAAAGTGGCCACAAGATGCTCACTTCTCTTTGTCAGTGATAAGTCATCAAGCTGAAGCAGTTCCTCGGAGCAGGCTCGACAGTGCTGAGCAGAGTCAGACAGCCCTCATTACACCCTGGCTTCCCCAGTGGGTCACTAGGAGACTGAGCAAGTAACTCATCCTCCAGTGCTTCAGCTTCTCTAGCTGCAAGGTAAGAACAGTAAGACCACCTACCGAGTGAGTGAGATAACACACAGAAAGAACTTAGAACAGTGTCAGAGCTCCACAATGTTTTTACAATAAGTCTGCTGCGTTTTGCAAACATCTCTCTGGTCTTACGTTGTGAAGGCTGCCTTTGATCTGTTGCCTGTGGCTTCTCCCTTCCCTGTCTATGTCATAGGCCTTTTCCTGTCCTTCCTAGGGTGGCTTCTCCACAGCCTTAGCCATACCAGCAGGTTTTGTTTTCATCTTTTATCTATCATCTCCCCATTCTCCCTACCCACCAGACCCTGGTAACCCCATTCTGCTCTCTGCTTCTATGAGTTAGACATTTTTAGATTCCACATGTAAGTGAGATCACGTGGTATTTGTCTTTCTGTGCCTGGCTTATTTCACTTAACATAATGTCCTCCAAGTTCATCCATATTCTTGCAAATGACAGGATTTCCTTCTTTTGAAAGGCTGTATAGTATTCCATTATGTATATATACTACATTTTCTTTATCCATTCATCCATCAATGCACTCCTAAGCTGCTTACATATTTTGCCTATTGTGAATAATACTGCACTGAACATGAAAGTGCAGATGTATCTTTGATATACTGATTTCATATCACTTGCATATATACCCAGTAGTGGAATGCTGGATCATATAGTAGTCCTATTTTCAATTTTTTCAGAAGCCTCCGTACTGTTTTCCATAATGGCTATACCAATGTACATTCCCACCAACAGTGCACAAGGGCTCCCTTTTCTCCGCATACTCGCCATCACTTATCTTTCATCTTTTTGATAATAGCCATTCTAACAGGTGTGAGGTGATATTTCATTATGGTTTTAATTTGCATTTCCCTGACGATTAGTGATGCTGAGCATTTTTTCACATACCTACTGGTTATGCCAGTGGTTTTCCCAGTTATTTCTTACTGCCTTCACTTTTTCTTTTTCTAGCCATTATTGTATACTCCTTCAGTTTATAAATATATCGTTAAAAAATCACTGACTCCTTTCCTTTTCCCATCTTGCACAGCCGAATCTAGGCCCAACTGCAGGGCTAGGATAAGGAATGGGAAAATGAATTCTTTTGTTGTAGTATTTTACTTGATGCAGTTTTTAGGAGGGGAAGCTGGCCATTTTCTGCTTTCTGCATCTTTGTGTCAGAGCTATGATTTCAGGCCTTTTTAAGGCTGCAGATGGGCCCTAACCCATCTGACAAAACTCGAAGTCAACTTTCCCATCATGTGCCACTACCCAGAGCTGGAGTTATTTAAGTTCTACCTTCTCCCTCACCTGGAAGAGAACAAATGGCATAGCGTTGCTTTCAGTGTTCATACTGAGACCCCAGTGCTGATATGTAAACATAGGGTCTGGGAGAGGAGATATATTCTCTCCTAGGTCATATGCACGTTGTTTAATGCACTGGAAGTAATTTGGAAGAACTCTTTGAACCTGAAATAATATCCTCAAAATAAGCCTGTATTTTTAAAAACTGTACTGACTTCTCATTTAAACTTTCACTGCTCTCTGTGAGGTAGATAAACTCCTTTAGCCATCCTGTACTTTTCCTGTTCTTCCTTGCTGTCAAAATCAAACAAAGCCATATATTTGCTTCCTCAGCCTCTCTTGCAGGCCAGGATGGGCATGTGACCTAATTCCAAGTAATGGAATTTGGGGAAATCTGATAGAGGTGTTCTAAGAAAGGGTTCTTTCCTAACAAAAGAGGAACATGTGGAAAGAAAGGGCTCCCTTTTTGTTTGTTGAACAGGTGTCTGCCTGTAATGTCTCAGGTGTATCTTGTCTTGGTCTTTCTATTAAATTTGGGGCCTTTCCTCTGGGTTCAGGTCTGCCTGGCCTGTGGCCATTCTTAGAAACCTCAGTCACTCACATGGCTTCACCTGTGTGATATTGTGAAATATAGATTTGGTCTTTGTTCACAGTTCCTGGCTCACACCTCCTAAAATCCTTGGAATCTCTAGAGTGATAACAGTGTCTTTTGTATGCTAATGAGATGACTGGTGGCTGGGGGCCCCTGGGTAGCATCAGAATGGGGTTTGGTCACTGGAAAGACCAAGGCATAATTAGAGGGTTGGGACTTTCAGCCCCACACCCAACCTCCTGAGAGAGGGGCTAAAGGTTAAGTTGATCACCAATCACCAATTGTCGGGTCCGCAGCCAGCTGACCTGAACAGCCCTAGCCTCGTTCCTTTTGGTGGGCGAGCAAATGGCCCGGATTCCTCTTTCCCTCCTGTCCCCTTTGGAAGAAGATGGGGGAAGAGAGCCGTGAAGAGAGGTGAGCACAGCCGCCAGCCCCAACCAGCTTGGTTTAAAGGACACTCAGACACGGCGGGGGTTCTGTCGAGCAGTTCCATTTATTATCACACAAGCACTTGCTCTTAAAGGCAAATGGGGAAGGCAGGTTTTTTACATAATCCTATCAGCTTAAAGGTCAAGGGCATGCATCCTGTCTCAGTGCCTAGCTATTGCAACCACACAGTGTTCACGAGTGCAGAAGCACGTATTTGGCCAATAAGGGCTAAGGCAAGGTTCCCGCAGACACTCCCACCCTACTTCCTCCCAGCGCTGTCTTAGGCTGCCACGTTAATATGCCCTTGTGGGCCCATAATGGCGCCGCTTGTAATGTCACTTAAGGTGGCATTAGTTTTTAAGGCCCAACAACCAATGATATAATCAGTCATGCCTAAGCAATAAAGCCTTGATGAAAACTCAAAATGATGAGCTTCTGGATAGCTGAACGTGTGGAGGATCCTAGAGAAGCATAGAAGCTCCATGCCCCTTCTCCCATACTTGCTCTATGCATCTCTTCCATCTGGCTGTTTGTCTGTATTCTTTGTAATATCCTTTATAATAAACCAGTAAACATAAGTGTTTCCTTGAGTTCTGTGAGCTGCTCTAGCGAATTAATCAAATCCAAGGAGGGGATCACAGGAACCCTGATTTAAAGTTGGTGAATCAGAAGCACAGGCCACAGCCTGGGGCTTGCAATTGGCATCTGAAGTAAAGAGAAGTCTTGTGGGACCAAGCTCTCAAATTGTGAGATTTGATGCTATGTCTAGGTTGATAGTGTCAGAATTTCAGAAGTACTGTGTTGAGTACAGTAGGAAAAAAACACTTTGGGTTTTTAATCCTATCTCCCTAACAACCTGTTTCTGTACGTATTTCAGTAATTCGACAAACATTTATGGAGCACCTACTTTGTGCAATGTTTTAGAAGCTAGAACAAGACAGACAAGGTCTCATAAAACTTACAGTCTGGTGGACTCCTCCTAGCACAGTATCTTCAGTTGTCATCACTGAACATTTGTATTTGGTGTCCCCACCATCCTTGACACAACACATCTAAAATTAAACTCACTCTCTTTTCTCCAAAACTGACTTTGCTATTTCTGTTCATGAACTCCAGCCTCAAAATCATGACATCATCTTTGTCTCTTTGTTCACCCTTGTGGCTAGTGTACCCCATTTCTACTCAGTCATTAAACCTACTCCTACTAAATGCTCGAAGGAGAGCTATAAAGATATGCAATGTTCCCTGATACACACACAAATAATCACAATACAGTGCAACAATAGAGGTATTTCCATGATAGATGGAAGGAGAAAATGTCTCAGCTCTTGAGGAAGCCAGGAAAGGAGAAAATGGGAAGAGTAATAAGAGATAAAGCTGAAAATTGAGCTTTGGAAAATACTAGTATGTATAGGGTAGAACAGTGTTAAATGAACAGAGAAGTGAGGCTATGGTAAAGCCTGAGAAGTTCTTGTGGTTTTGTAAAGAGAAGGTGATCTTGGTTCAAACAGTTTCAGTGGAGTGATGAGTTATCCTGTGGTAGGTGAAAGGATAAATAGAAGGTGGAGAGGAGGACAGTTAGATATCTCCAGCATGTATTTTCCCTTCTGGTAACATTGTCTTGGTCCTCCTTTGGGACCACCCCTTTCCCTCTCTCATACTGTGCTTGGGTAGAACTGGCCCCACCCCTAGATTCAGGGCACAGCCAAGCAAATCACCACATATCCATTGCCATGGAGTTTGTTCAGGGATGTGGTCATGACCAAACCTGGGCCAATGAGAAATCCACTGTTGGAACTCTCAGGAAAGAGGTGCTCTTGTTCTATACAAGTTTGAAGCCCAGGTTCCTATCTTGTTAGAGCTGGACTATTGCACGAGTCCTTTTACTCATCTCCTTGTCTCTTAATTCTTCATACCAACCAAAGCTTCCAAGCTCTTCTTCCCAACACTGCTTTTACATTATTAGAACTGTTGAGCACCCACCATTAATTTCCTTGCACTGAATGCTTTATACTCCACAATCTAGAGAAAGTCTACCTTCCCATGCACCTTTCTGTCATCAAGGCTTTACTTATCTTTCCTTCTCCTGGCCTGCCCACCCCTTTCCTTTAAACTCTTTAAATACTTCTCATCTTTCAATTGAAGTAATGCCCTCTTTCTAAAAGCAGGACCAATGCCACTTAAGATAGCCCCTCTATTGTGTGAAAGTTAGGCGGGAGAGTGGGGGTGGGACGGGAGGAGCTCTGCTAACTGCAAAATTAGCTCATGTACTGTTGGCTTGCTTGCATTGGCTAATACCTCTTGGCGCGGTGATTGGTCGACCGAGTTGCCATGCTTGCAGCTTTAAAAACCAAGAACAAGGATGGTTCAGAGCCACACCTTGAATTGGCTGGTGCGGTCCCGGCCGCTGGAAATAAAAATCTTTTTCTCTTTTTCTATATCAGTCTCCAAGGGTGATTTTCTCCCGACACCTATAACATAATGTCCCAGCTCAAATGTCATGTTCCCTGACTCCCATATTGTATCAATATGAGTTGTGGCAATTTCTGGAAAATGATTTATTGTCTAGTTTTATTACCTCTCAATTTACATGTTTAGGTTTTTTTTTCTCTCCCAAATTACCTTGGAGGGAATTTGAAGACAAAGTCCATGTCATTATTATTGGTATACTGTGTAGCAATGATGACAGTGCTCTGCACAGCCGACACTCAAAGTTTTCACAGGATGACTAATAGACAGTTCCCAGTTTGACAGTGGGTGGCAGGAAATGGAGACAAATGTAAAGGTACAATTTAAATGATAAGAGATATGGTCAGCAGGCAAGAAAGGAAAAAACATTTAATGGATGCAAATAGTCTGGCCATTAAGACAGAGCTGGGAGCATGATAAATGGAAAGTTTTTTTACAAAGTCAAAATTGCCAAGCCAAGGAGATAAACCCTACACAAAAGGATGGGGGCCACAGGCACAAGCTCTGAAAACACTGGAGAATCTGTGATTCAAAGGGTGATGAGAAGCTAACAAGAAGCTAAGTGACCTTAAGGGTGGATGTAGCCAGTGAATTTAGCAGCAAGGTCTTGAGTGACTCAGCAGAAAAATGTTGAGAGGACCCTTGGAAATAGCATTCACTAGATTTCTCCCTTTCTTCCACTCCCTCCCAAGCTCCTATAAGAGAATGAAGGAAAACTCCCAGAAATGGCTTCCCCAGGGATGTGAAATAGTGATGAAAAACCACTCTTGACAAGATTTTAGGAGACCTTCACATTGTAATTGTCATGGTCCTCTCCAGTCTTCAACTTCCTTGGTGACATTCCCTCCCCTGGGCCTCTGGGACACCCCCTCTTTCATGGTTCTGCTCCTGATAACTGGCCCCTCCTCAATCTCCCTTGTTGGGTCTTCTGCATCTTCCTAGCCTCTGAGCATCAGAGGGCCCCAGACCTTCATCTTCAGTCATCTTTTCTAGATTTCCACTCAGATCCTGGGGGTAATCTCATCCAGGTCCACAGCTTGAACTATCTTTTATGTGCTGATGACATCCAATTTTGTATCTCGAGCCCTAACTCTTCTCTTTTCCCTTAAACTCATATATCCACTGTCTATTCTATATCCCCACTTGGATGACTAATAATCATTCCAGACTTGATAGTTCAGAATCAAGTTTTTACCCCAACCCCTACCTACCACCAAAGCCTCCTGTACTTGTACCCTTGGCCATTTCTGTCAATACTACTCCACTCTACCAGTTGTCAGACCAAACTCCTTGGGTCATCCTTGTCTGTACTCTGTCTCACGCCTGACATCCAATTCATCAGCAAATTTGGTCAGCTCTGCCTTCAAAATTTATCTTGATTCTGCAATATCTCATCATTATTCACCACTACCACCCTAGTCCAGTCCACCATCATTTCTCAGCTGGACTATTGTGTCAACATTTTAGTTGGTCTTTCTTTCCACCTTGGTCACCCACAGTCTCTTCCCACAGAGCAGCCAGAATTATCCTTCTTAATTTAAGTAAAATCATATCACTCCTCAGCTTAAAACCCTCCAATGAAATTCTGACACTTGCTACAATATGAATGAGCCTTGGAGACATTACCGTGAAAACTAAGTGAAATAAGCCAGACATAAAAGGATAAATATTGTATGATTCCACTTATATGAGATACCCAGAAGAGTCAAATTCACAGAGATAGAAAGTAGAATAGTGGTTACCAGGGGCTAGGGGGAGGGGGAAATGGGAGTTATTGTTTAATTGGTATGGAGTTTCAGTTTGAGATGATAAAAAAAAAGCCCTAGAGATGAACAGTAGTGACAGTTGCACTATAATATAAATATACCTAATGCCACTGAACTATACACTTAAAAATGATTAAAATGGTAAATTTGATTTATATATATTTTACCAAAATTAAAAACAAAAAACAAAAAAACTTCTAATGGCTTCCTATCTCACTCTAGTTCAAATCCAAAGTCCTCATCAAGGCCTATAAGATCCTGCATCCTTGGGCCCCTGCCACCCTCTGACCTCCTCTCCTACCACTCTCTACCCTTACCACTCTGCTCTAGCCTCAGTGACCTCCTTGCCGTACCTCAAACATGCCAACCACTGGCCTTTGCATTTGTTGTTCTTTCTGCCTGGAATATTCTTCCCACCAGAAGTCTGCATGGTTTTCTCCTTTGTTTCATTTAGTTCTCTAATCAAATGTCACTGTTAGAGCTGTTGTCTGTAATTTAAAAAGCATCCCATACCACCTCCATTGTTCACAATCCCTTTACCCTTTTTTTATTCTTTAAAGTGCGTATCACAAACTGACATATATATATATATATATATATATTGTATTTGATCAGTTATTGTCTTACTCTGCCCATTAGAATGTAAGCTCTCTGGAAATAAGAATGTTGACTGGTCCATTGATAGATCCCAGTTTCCTAGAATAGTGCCTGGCATATTAATAAGCATTAATGAGTAGGCATTTAATAAGTATTTATTGAATGAATAAATGAATGGCTTTTTCCTGTGCCAAAAGCTGGTAATCCAAGAGACTATTTAGATGGCTGACTAATTTCTGGGCAAATAAAAGTAATTTTCTTACAGGAGTATGCTGAACTCAATTGCTTTTGGGTTTTGTTTTGTTTCATTTTTCTAATTGTGAAAAACATGTTAATTATCAAAAACTTGGAAGCAAAGAAGAAAACAAAGGTAACTCAATTCCAAAATTACCACTATTAGGAAGTTTCATTCCAATTTTCAAGTGTATACGTTGTTGCCTTAGCCTGGGTGCTCATGCTCTAGAAAGCAAAGCACGAGGCAATGATTAAAGTGCTGATATTGGCAGTCTCTACCACCTGGCAGAAGGCAGGAGCACACCTGGGGTCCTAGGCAGGAGCCATGGGCAGTACCCCTTGCCTGGTAGAAGGCAGGTACATGCCAAAAACACCACTTCCACCTGAGTGATCTACCGCAGTTGTGGCCACAGCCACTGCTGCCGCAAGGGCAGCTCACCACCACCGTAGCAGCCACAGCCACTGTGCAGGTGACTCGCAACCTGCTCAACAGTGTTGACACAAGGAGACACCAGTGGAGACTGGAAAAAGAAGAAGTCTCTCTCCTCAAAGCCAGCTTCAAAGTAATAGAAGTAACTGCTCTACCAGATGACCAGACATCAACACAGAGATACTAGATATACGAAAAACTAAGGAAATATGACAGCACAAAAGAAATATAGTAATTCTTAAGTACCAGATCCTAATAAACAACTTGAAGTTCTAGTTGTAAAGAACTAGAAAAACAAGAGCAATCCAATCCCAAAATTAGTAGACAGAAAGAAGTAATTAAGATCAGAGCAGAACTAAATGAAATAGAGACCCCCAAAATGATACAAAAGAACAGGGATACAAAAAGTTTGGTTTTATGAGAAGATAAACAAAATAGAAAAGCCATTAGCTAGGCTAACTAAAAAAAAGAGAAGACGCAACTAACAAAAATCAGAAATGAAAAAGGAGAAATTACAACTGATACCACAGAAATACAACGAATCATTAGAGATTATTATAAACTATACACCAAAAAATTTGAAAACCTGGAAAAAATGGATAAAGTTTTGGACACAAACAAACTACCAAGACTGAACCAAGAAGACATAGAAAATCTAAACAGACCAATAACAAGCAATGAGATTGAAGGAGTAATCCAACAAAGAAAAGCCCAGGACTGGATGGCTTTACTGACAAATTCTACCAAACCTTTAAAGAGGAATTAATGCCAATTCTCTTATACTATTCCATAAAATTGAAACAGAGGCCATCCTCCCAAATGCATTCTATGAGGCCAGCATCACCCTGATACCAAAACTAGGCAAAGATACAACAAAAAAAGAAAACCACAGGCCAATATCTCTTATGAACATAGATACAAGAATCCTCAACAAAATATTAGCAATCAGAATACAGCAACAGATCAAAAAATTATATACCAGGGCCAGCCCTATGGCTCACTTGGTAGAGTGTGGCGCTGGTAGCGCCGAGGCCATGGGTTTGGATCCTATATAGGGATGGCCGGTGCACTCACTGGCTGAGCATGGTGCAGACAACACTGTGCCAAGGGTTGCGGTCCCCTTACTGGCCAGAAAAAAAAAAAAATTATATACCATGATCAAGTGGTATTCATCCCAGGGATGCAAGGATAGTTCAATATACACAAGTCAATAAATGTGATACACCATCCCAACAAAATTGAGGACAAAAACCATATAATTATCTAAATACATGTGGGAAAAGCATTTGACAAAATTCAACATCCCTTCATGATAAGACTCTGAGCAAATTAGGTATAGAAGAAAAGTTTCAATACAATAAAAGCCATACAACAAACCCATTGCCAATATTATCCTGAATGGGAACAAGAATAGGAACAAGAAGTCAAACTGTCCCTGTTTGCAGATGACATGATCCTATATATCGAACAGCCTAAAACCTCTACAAAAAAAATGCTGGAATTGATAAATGATTTCAGCACAGTAGCAGGATACAAAATCAACACACAAAAATCAGTAGCATTTCTTTTCTCCAATAGTGAACATGCAGAAAGAGAAATCAAGAAAGCCTGCCCATTTACAATAGCCACCAAAAAATTAAAATACTTAGGAATTGAGTTAACCAAGGAGGTGAAAAATCTCTATAACGAGAACTACAAACCACTGCTGAGAGAAATTAGAGAGGATACAAGAAGACGGAAAGATATCCCATGCTCTTGGATTGGAAGAATCAACATAGTGAAAATGTCCATACTACCCAAAGTGATATACAAATTCAATGCAATCCCCATCAAAATTCCAAAGATATTTTTCTCAGAAATGGAAAAAACTATTCAGACATTTATATGGAACAATAAAAGACCACGCATAGCCAAAGCAATGCTGAGCAAAAAAAATAAAGCTGGAGGCATAACACTACCTGACTTTAAGCTATACTACAAAGCTATAATAACCAAAACAGTATGGTACTGGCATAAAAACAGACACACTGACCAATGGAATAGAATTGAGAATCCAGAAATCAACCCACACACTTACTGCCAGCTGATCTTTGACAAAGGCACCAAGCCTATTCACTGGGGAAGGGACTGCCTCTTCAGCAAATGGTGCTGGGATAACTGGATATCCATATGCAGGAGAATGAAACTAGATCCATACCTCTCACCATATACTAAAATCAACTCAAAATGGATTAAGGATTTAAATATACACCCTGAAACAATAAAGCTTCTTAAAGAAAACATAGGAGAAACACTTCAGGAAGTAGGACTAGGCACAGACTTCATGAATACGACCCCAAAAGCACGGGCAACCAAAGGAAAAATAAACAAATGGGATTATATCAAACTAAAAAGCTTCTGCACAGCAAAAGAAACAATTAACAGAGTTAAAAGACAACCAACAGAGTGGGAGAAAATATTTGCAAAATATACATCTGACAAAGGATTAATATCCAGAATATATAAGGAACTCAAACAACTTTACAAGAAGAAAACAAGCAACCCAATTAAAAAATGGGCAAAAGAGCTAAGTAGGCATTTCTCTAAGGAAGATATCCAAATGGCCAACAGACATATGAAAAAATGCTCAACATCACTCAGCATCCGGGAAATGCAAATCAAAACCACATTGAGATACCATCTAACCCCAGTTAGGATGGCTAAAATCCAAAAGACTATGAACGATAAATGCTGGCGAGGCTGCGGAGAAAAAGGAACTCTCATACATTGTTGGTGGGACTGCAAAATGGTGCAGCCTCTATGGAAAATGGTATGGAGGTTCCTTAAACAATTGCAAATAGATCTACCATACGACCCAGCTATCCCACTGTTGGGAATATACCCAGAGGAATGGATATCATCAAGTCGAAGGTATACCTGTTCCCCAATGTTTATCGCAGCACTCTTTACAATAGCCAAGAGTTGGAACCAGCCCAAATGTCCATCATCAGATGAGTGGATACGGAAAATGTGGTACATCTACACAACGGAATACTACTCAGCTATAAAAACGAATGAAATACTGCCATTTGCAACAACATGGATGGACCTTGAGAGAATTATATTAAGTGAAACAAGTCAGGCACAGAAAGAGAAATACCACATGTTCTCACTTATTGGTGGGAGCTAAAAATTAATATATAAATTCACACACACACACACACACACAAAACCGGGGGGGGGAAGAAGATATAACAACCACAATTATTTGAAGTTGATACGACAAGCAAACAGAAAGGACATTGTTGGGGGGGAGGGGGGAGGGAGAAGGGAGGGAGGTTTTGGTGACGGGGAGCAATAATCAGCCACAATGTATATCGACAAAATAAAAATTAAAAAAAAAAAAAAAAAAAAAAAGAATAGGAACAAGACAAGGACGCCCACTCCCACCACTCCTATTTAACATAGTACTGAACATACTAGCCAGATCAATCAGTCAAGAGAAAGAAATAAAGGGCATCCAGTTTGGAAAAAACAAAGTCAAACTGTCTCTGTTTGCAGATGACATGATCTTATGTATAGAAAAACCTAAAGATTCTACCAAGAAACTCTTAAAGCTGATTAATAATTTTAGTAAAGTTGCAGGATACAAAATCAACACCCAAAAGTCAGTAGCATTTTCATACTCCAATAATGAACTAGCAGAAAAAGAAATCAAGGCAGCAAGCCCATTTACAATAGTCACCCCCAAAATAAAATAACTAGGAATCAATTTAACCAAGGAGGTGAAAGATCTCTACAATGAGAACTACAAATCACTGCTGAAAGAAATTAAAGAGGACACAAAAAGATGGGAACACATTCCATGCTCTTGGATTGGAAGAACTGACATCATGATAATGTCCATACTACCCAAAGCGATCTACAGATTCAATGCAATCCCCATCAAAATACCAATGACATTCTTCACAAAAATAGAAAAAACAATCCTAACATTCATATGGAACAACAAAAGACCCTGAATAGCCAAAGCAATCCTGAGCAAAAAAATATAAAGCCGGAGGCATAACACTACCTGACTTCAAATTATACTACAAAGCTATAGTAACCAAACAACATGGTACTGGCAAAAAAAAACAAAAACAAAAAAAAAACAGACATTCAGACTAATGGAACAGAATAGAGAACCCAGAAATCAACCTACATACTTACAGCCAACTGATATTTAACAAGGGCAAGAGGAGTATATGTTGGGGAAAGTACAGCCTCTTCAATAAGTGGTGCTGGGAAAACTGGACATTCATATGTAGAAGAATGAGACCTGTACCTCTCACCATATACCAAAATCAACTCAAAATGAAATAAAGACTTTGGCAAAGACTTTATGAACAAGACCCCAAACAAATGGGATTACATCAAACTAAAAAGTTTCTGCACAGCAAAAGAAATGGTTAACAGATGAAAAGGCAACCTACAGATGGGAGAAAATATTTGCAAACTATGCATCCAACAAGGGATTAACATCCAGAATATACAATGAACTCAAACAACTTCACAGTAAAAAAAACCCCATGTAACCCAATTAAAAAATGTGCAAAGGAACTGAATAGGAATTTCTCAAAGGAAGATATGCAAAAGGCTAACAGACACATGAAAAAATGCTCAACATTGCTAAGCATCAGGGAAATACAAATCAAAATCACATTGAGATATCATCTTACCACAGTTAGACTGGATATTATCAAAAAGACAAAGAATAACAAATGCTGACAAGGATGTGGAGAAAGGGGAACACTCCTATGCTGTTGGTGGAACCGTAAATTAGTACAATCACTATGGAAAACAGTATGGAGGTTTCTTAAACAACTACACATAGAACTGCTATATGATCCAGCAATCCCTTGGCTGGATATATACCCAAAGGAATGAAAATCATCATGTTGAAGGGATACCTGCACTCCCATGTTTATCACAGCTATTTACAATAGTTAAGAGTCGGAACCAACCTAAATGACCATCAACAGACAACTGGATAAGGAAAATGTGATATACACACCCAAGGGAATACTACTCAGCCATAAAAAGAAATGAAATTCTGCCATTTGCAGCAACATGGATGAAATTACAGAAAATTATTTTAAGTGAAATAAGCCAGATACAGAAAGAGAAATACAGCATGTTTTCACTCATAAGTGGGAGCTGAAAAAAAAAATTTTTTTAAAAGATACATCAATCAATAATTCCTTGAACTTTCAAAAGGAGAGAACAGAACTGAGGCCACCAGAGGTGGGAAAGAGGGGAAGGGGGAGTTAGGGAGAAATTGGTAAAGGGCCACAAAAAAATGTTTACACTTTGTAATGATACATTTTTAAAAATTTTTTTAAAAAGTAAAATTACAAAAAAAGAAAAAAACAACAGACTTAAAAAATGACTAAAACCAGAGATTTAGTGGGTTATGACACAAATTTAAGATTCATTTAGTCTACTTAAAATAACACCTGTTCATTATTGTTTATAACACCTGTTCATATAATTGAAAGGAAATGTTATCACAAGGATTGAGAGACAATATTCTGTAGTGCTAAAATCAGTGTGGAATTTGGAACCACATCCACTGAATTTGTACCTGAACTTTGTCTTTTACTAGCTGTGTAACATTGGGCAAGTTACTTAACTTCCCTGTCTCTCATCTGCAAACTGCGGATGATAATACAATCTTCTCAGAAGGTTGCCTGGCTCATAATAAACGCTCAGGATATAAATAAGTAAATAAATAGCTGACACTTTATTTGGGAAGTGCAAACACAGGGTTGAAGGGTGAATAGAAAGAAAAGGTGAGGCAAGAAAGATGCAAAGTAATGCAACACGAAATGTTATTATGCTGGCATCACTCCTGACAAGCTGCAAAGACACACAGCAGGTTCTCTGGAGATGCGTTTGCATGGCATGAGGGACTTCTTTGGGAGGTATACAAAGACAAATTGCACATTGGAGTAGTCCAAATAATGAAGAAATACAGGGAAACTGTTGACTAATTCCTTCCTGTCTCTTATTTCCTATTAGTCAAGATTCACCCACGTGGAACTAATCTTAAAATTTCTACTTATATCATACAGCCCCTTGGTGGCTGTACATGAAACCAGATGCATGTCTCACAGTGTGGCATTTCCCATGGCATGGACGTAAAGAGAGAGAAGGCAATCAGGAGACTCAGATATTTGTGTACAAGTTTTTGTATAGGTTTTCATTTCTCTTGAGTATATACATATAAGTGCCATAATTACTTGAGGGTTTTTTTTTTTATTATGTCTCTCTTTTTTTGTTGAAAACCAGATATTTTAATACTCTAGTGAGATAACTCTAGAAATCAGATTTTTCTCGCTTCCCAGATTTTGTTGCTCTTGCCATTTGTGATTGTTGTTTGTTTAGTGACTTTTCTGAACTAATTCTGTAAAGTCTGTATTCTTTGTTGTATCTGCTCACTTAGCTTAGTGGTCAGCTAATAATTGGACAGAGATTTCTTTAAGTGCCTGGAACCAATGCATCTGCCAGTCTTTGTTGATAGGGTCTGTTCAGGTTGGGGCATGATTTCAACACAGACAGGCAGTTTACACTCTGCCTTAGCCTTACGGTTTGCACAAAGTCTCATGATTAGCTAGAGGTGAGAGCTTAGGACCCTATGTTTTTCCTGAGCATGCACACAGCCCTGGTCTTCTGCACAGCCCCTAGGCATGCATGTTGCCTTCTAGATTCCCAGAAATATGTTGGAGCTTTTCAGAGCCCCCGCATGGACATCTCATTCCCAAGATTTTCCTCTCAGGCTTTTTGGTTAGCCTGTTATTTGCCCAGATGTTATCTACTGCCTAAGGCTGTCCAGATGTTATCTACTGCCTAAGGCTGCCCAGATGTTATCTACTGCCTACGGCACCTGATGATGTTAAGCAATCTTATCTAATTGTTTTGGAAAAATGCCCCTGGGAAAGGGCTGTTCATACTGGGTACACTCTGGGTCAACCCAGTGAATGAGATCTTCCAAAGAACCACCAGACAGGTGAAATAATGACATTTCTCTAGGAAAGGTGTTTTGAAGGAGTTCCAATACTGTTCTGCCCCGTCTAGTGGCTAGCAGGATACTGATTTCCAACATAATTGTGGGATGTTGGTTTTTAAGTTTACTGCAAAACTGGGAAGAGAATTGGGAATAGGGCAAATTAAAATACCACAAAGCTCACTGTTTTTACTGAAATCCAGCCATTTTTCTTGAATTAATATTCTTTGGTTGAATATGACAATTTTGCCAGTTTTCACATTGCTTTTTACTAGGGTACAAATTTTTGGAGGTCCTTACTCTGCCATTTTCTCTGACATCACCCACACAGTTTTATATATTAACTTTTTTATTATACAAGAGCATTTTCATATCCTCAAATATCCTCCAAAAACATGAATATTAATGGATATATAGTATATCATCTTACTGATATTTATTTAATCATTCTATATTGAACTTTTAGGTTGTCTTCTATTTTTCTCTTTATAGATAATGCCTTGATAAATACAAGGGTACTTCAAAAAGTTCACAGAAAAATAAAATTGAAAGATAATACAAATCTTTCTATGAACTTTTTGAAGTACTTTCATATTCTTTGACTATATCTTGGATTACTTTCTTATGCTTAATTGATGGAAATGGGACTACTTACTGGGTTAAAGTCTGAACATTTTTAAACCTGTCTAAGTTAGGAATAATAGAAAGTCAGCTGCAAGTAAAAGGAAAATTAACTAACAACGGGAATACCCTGGTTTCTGTTCAGATCATATAAATCTTTCGCCTTTTACTAAAAACTGGGATATGCGTTGCTTAGACAACCAAGAAGTCTGAAGGAAGGTAGGGAGACTCAGTGAAGTAAGCAAGAAATCAGATTCTTCATTTTTTTTTGCTCCAGCATCCTCAGAATGTTGGCTTTTCATTCTTGTGCTTGTTGCTTCATGGCAGCAAATGGCTCCAAGCATCATATTGTCACACAAACAAAATTCAGGAAAGCAGGATATATGAAGCCAGGGCAGTGATAAAAGGCTCTTCATTTACCTTTTTTTTTTTTTTGGCAGCTGGCCAGTACAGGAATCAAACCCTGGACCTTGGTGTTATCCGCACAACACTCTAAGCAACTGAGCTAACCGGCCAGCCCACCACTCTTTTTACTAGGAAGGAAAATGTTTCCCACAAACCCCCTAGCAGAATTCTCCTTAGGGCTTTTTTCCACTACTGAATTACATGGCCATCATTAACTGTTAGGGAGGCTAGGGGAAAAGAAGTATCAGGCCTTTTCTAGATTCGGTTTTGAAATGAGAAGAAGTTTGATATAACTGTTGACTAGTGAAAATATTAGATAGCAAAAGCCACAAGAGTGCTGTGTAACAAACTAATCCAGAACTTAGGGGTAAAAAACAATAAGCATTCTTTTCATGCCCAAATCTTGGATCAATTAAAGACTGGTTTGGCTACACTTGCCTGGGGTTGGGCTCATGACTGCTCTATGTGCGGTCATTTTTGTTTGTTTTAACTTTTCACTGAAAAATTAAATATAAATAAGGAAAACAGTACAAAACAAGTGTATAGCTTAGTGAATTGTAATAAGACAAACATCCCTGTAAGCACTACCCAAGTTAAGAAATAGAACTTTGTAGCCAGCTGGAAATCTCCCCATGTGCCCCATCCTAATTACAGCCCTTTCCTTCCTCCAAAATTGACCATCCTGATGGTTACAATAATCACTTCCTCACGTTAGCTTATGGCTTACTCATTCGTGTACACATCCATAGACCTTGTGCTTTAGTCTATTAAAGTTTTTTGATATATCATTTAAGTCTTTTAATCTATGGTTTCCCTCTCTATGCCTTTCTTTCCTTCCAATTTATCTGTTTAAGAACTGAGCCTTTTGACCTATAGAATCTCCCATGGTCTGGATTGTGCTGATTGCATATTCATGGTGCAAATTCATGTTCCTTTGTCCTCTGTAATTCCTGCAAATGTCCAGCTGATCTAGAGGCTTGAGCAGACTCAGGCTCAATCCCTATGGCAAGTCTCTGGTTTTCACTGCTTTTTTACTTTAGCAGCCATTAATGCTTGTATTAGCTCATTTCTGTTGCTTATAACAGAATACCTTAAACTAGGTAATTTATAAAGAAACAAAATTTATTTTATTTTTTTATAGTTTCAGAGGCTGGGAATTCCAAAGTCCAGGGGGTGCATTTGGTGAGGGCCTTCTTGGTGGGAATGACCTACAGGGTCCCATGGAGATGCAGGGTTTCACATGGTGAGAATGGCAAGAGCAAGAAAGTTAACCTTCTCATTTGCTCTTCTTATAAAGTCATCCAGAACCATGCCCATGACTAGCTATTAAGCCCTCGAACTATTACTCCATGCATGGATTAACCTATTCACAAGGGCACAGTTCTCATGATTCCATTACTTCTCAAAGGCCCCACTTTTCAAGTACCATAATCAAGTACTCACTCTCTTAATACTGTTACGATGGGGATCAAGTTTCCAATACGTGAAATTTTGTGGGACACGTTTGACTCATAGCGACGCTCAATGCCCAGATCCATTAATTAATTTGAATTGCAAAAAGATAATGCTATCATTTCATTATATTTATTAAATAAATTAATTTTATAAGGAGACACATCCCTTCATCCAGTGGAACAGTTTATATAGAAAAGTCAGGATAATGCTTGAGCAGACTCAGGCTGCTTTTCCTTTATTTATCCAATTTTCAAAATAATGAATTAATTCCTTGTTATCCTTCAAAGGAGACTAGTTAGCTTTTTATTATTATGAATTCATGAATATATTTGTTTTGTAAATAAACAAAATTAATATATTTGTTGTGTTGCAATCCATTGCAATTATTGTCCTTATTGAAACCAAAATTATCTTGCCCACTAGGAATCTCTTCAAGTGAACTCCTGAGTCATCTTGACATGATCCTTTGATTTTGATAGATTCTTGCTATCTAGTACTATATTAGTCTGTTTCTATAGCTCATAACAAGGTACCTGGAACTGGGTAATTTGTAAAGAAACAATATTTACTGCTTATAGTTTCGGAGGCTGGGAAGTCTAAAGTCTAGGGAATACATTTGGTGAGGGCTTTCTTTGGTGGCGAATTCAGCAATGCAGGGTATATCACATTGCAAGAAAGACAGAAGCAAGAGAAAGAGAGCTTCTCATGCGCTCCTCTTTTAAAGCCCTCGGAAGCACACCCATGACCACCACCAAACAATCAACTTATTACTCCATTTACTAGGGCATGGTCCTCACAATCTAATCACCTTCAAAGCCCCACCTTTCTACTACCACAGTAGGATTTCTTGCCCTATTAACACTGTCCCAGTCAGAACCAAACCTCCATGAGTTTGGGGGGACATCCAATCCACAGCAAGTTATGATAAAATGCCTAGGATAATATTGTACATTTTTGGACACAGATTTGGAATAAGTCATTTCCCCCAAGAAGCCCTGGTTTTCTTTTAGTGGAAAATGGTATTTCATTACCACAATCTGCAGGGATGTTTTCTGCTATTGGGTGGGTTGGTCAATACTTCAGTGGATAGAACTAGGAAAGATACTTTTGAAGATAAAAGATTTCATGACTTCACAGTGATATTGCCAATTCAAATTCAGGACTACAGTGTATTCCTTAACTTTTTTAATATTAGTTTTGCATCTCCCCCTTCCACAGCAAGAATCTTGGTTCTGGTTCTCAAATCACGAGAAATTACAGAATATCCTGTGACTGTTCCTTTGCTTTATCCTAAATTATACACAGAAGAATCTCAACGTAACAATATTGAGAATAACCACCACCAATGGTGGTTATTCAAAACAATTTTAAAGTTTTTGCATACCTTATCCCTATTCTAACCTCATTTTTTTAGTTGTACTATGTCTACATTGTCTAGGCATATAATCATCACATACTATATTCTCTCCTTTTGTACTCTTATTTAGTCATCTACAAGTAGCTATATATTTAATGCTCCTCGTCAGTGCTTATATCAAAGTCTGTCAAGTCATTTTGGTTGTTTGGAGCTTGTTCTCTAATAGATTCTTCAGGAAGTACTGGTAGAAGCAATATTCCCTAAGTTCTTGCATGCTCATAATAGCTTGTCTGTGCCCTTTATCCTTGAATGTCACATTTTCTTTCCTTGAGTATCCTAAAAATGCTATTTCATTTTCTTCTAACATAAAATGTCACAATCAAAAAGTCTAATGGTAATCTTCCTTTTCTTATAAGCTGCATGTTGTTTTTGCCTAGATGCCCAAAGACATTTTTTTCTTGTTTTAAAAGTCCAGAAATTTTACTATGTTGGTCATTTGGGTTCAGTAGTCTCATATGCATAGTGTGCTCTTTCAATCTGTACTTTCAAATCCATTTTATTTCAGAAAAAATTTCTTTGAATTACAGCACTTAGTATTTATTTGATTGTCTTGCTTTGGTTTTCTTATTCAGGAACTTCTGTCTCTCAAATCTTTATCTCTGTCTTAATTTCATTTTGATTTTTAAATTTTTCCTATATTCACCTTCTATTTCTCTTAAGGCATTAATCTGTTGTGTTTATTCACTGGGTTTCTTATATTTTAGTCTTTATTTTATTTCTATATTTTTCTTGAATTCTGTCACTTTCCTTCTGAGTTTTTCATATTCCCATTTATGTTGTTCATGTTTTGTATCATTTTCTTACTGTCTTTTAGTTCATTTTCAAATAGTACATTATAGTTTTCTTTTTCTTTCTTTTTATTTATTATTATTATTATTTTTTTTTTTCCTTAATTTTATTTTGTCTATATACAATGTGGTTGATTATTGTGGCCCATTACCGAAACCTCCCTCCCTCCTCCCTCTCTCCCATCCCACCCAACAATGTCCTTTCTGTTTGCTTGTCGTACCAACTTCAAGGAATTGTAGTTGTTATGTTTTCTTCCCCCCTCCCCCCCGATTTTGTGTGTGTGTGTGTGTGTGTGTGTGTGTGTGTGTGTGTGTGAATTTATTTATTTATTTTTAGCTCCCACCAATAAGTGAGAACATGTGGTATTTCTCTTTCTGTGCCTGACTTGTTTCACTTAATATAATTCTCTCAAGGTCCGGTTTTCTTTTTCTTTTTAAAGCAAAGCATTTTGGCCTGCTTTTATTATCCATGGGAATATTATTTCTTTCTTATTCTCATTTTTCTTACAATAACTTTGTATGTGAATTGACCTCAATATTTTTCTGCTGTTCATTTTTATATAAATTTCATATTCTTGAACTTTTAGGAATCTCTTCAGAACAATTTTTCTAACCTCACCAAGTTACCTATTCTGTTGTGTTTCATGTAATGCAAAAAATAAATAAATAAATAAATAATAAATAGCAGTATAGCTGCTTGCTTTGTAAGAGTTCCTGAATATGTTTCCTTTATCCACTTTTATCTGGACCTTCTTTCCTTCATCTTTGTAGTATCTATTCTGTTCAATTTTAATTCTGTTCCCAGTAGTATTCTGCTTTCAGGGAAGGGCTCTGTACTAAAAGGAAGCTCTAGCTAGTGAGCTTTGAGGGTTGACAGGGACTAGACAGGGACTAGACCGCTCCAGATCGTTCAGACCTTACTGCAGGTCCCTCCCTTGCACTCGACTCCTAATTGGAGTAGGCAAAATAGTTTCAGCTGCTGTTCTAAAATTAGCCTGCTGAGGCTTCCAGTGAATACCTGTTGGATATTTCGGGAGTTTCCTGTTCTCAGGTTTGCTAGATGCCCCCATTGCTTTCCTCTGCTTTTTCACGCACAGATGCTGACACCACGTAGGTCTTGGGACTATCAATAATTTATCTTCAATTGCTTGTATTTCAGGGTTCTCAGGGATACCTTCTCACCCGGCTTTGATGGAAATATCTGTAGATTTTTGGTTTTGATATATACTTGTTCTGGCTATTTTTGTGTGGAGATTAGGCTTGTTCCAAGCACTATTCTGCCACACCATTTCCATTTTCCCAAATCCATGTGTTCACTCTGGAGCTCAGGCTGAAAGGGCAGAACTACACAGAGGTGGTGGTAAAGGGAGAAATTTAACAGAACAAACTGAAAACCAGAGGATGCTTAAACCTCTGTCTCCAGCACACGTTTGTTAATATTCCATTGGCCAAAAACAGCCATGAAGCCAAGCAGAACACCAATATGCAAGAAAATATAATCTTCTAGTGGGAAGAACTGCAATAGCATGCAAAGATCATGGACACAGGGAGCAATGAGGAATTGGGAACAATAATGCAATATTCCACACCAACCAACTGCAGCCGCCTTAAGGCATTTTCTAAATCTTGCTAAATTATTTTCCAGAAATGGCTTATTAATTATACTTCCATGCATAGATAAGGGATTGCCTATCACACTACCACACTCATTGTTATTGAATATTTAAAAATTGCTGTTAATTTAGTAAGTAAAAAATATCTAAGCATAGTTTAATGTTTAGATTGCACTTTTCTTATTTTTGTGAGGTTTAATACTTTTTTATTAGTCGTTTGTCTTTCCTCCTTAACGACTTGCCTGCTTATGTCCTTTATTCATTTCACTGTGACAGATAAGTGTTTTTCTTATTGATTTATAAGACCTCGTTACACATTAAAGATTTTAATCTTTGTCTTTCATACCTCTTGCACATATTTGTTCCAATTTGTCTTTTCCCTTTCATATCATTTGTCTGATTCTCCATAACAAATCACTTTAAAACAGTCTTCTAAACCAGAAAACATTTGCTATTGCTTACAAGTTGATGGATAAGCAGGATGTATCTGATAACTTGGACCAGACTTGGCTGATCTCGGCTAGGCTCATTCATGCGTCTGTGTCAGCTGGTGGCATCACTTGGGAATGATTGGTCTAGAATGGTCTCTCACATGTTGGCTGTTAATTTGCTGTTCCCTGGTGCAACAGGTATTAATGGACTGTGTTACTGCTGAAGGAAAGCAAAATATTTCAGTCCAAAAATATATTTCTTTGACATATTTCAATTGGCTCTTCAGAGGGACTGGAAAAACAAGACTAGAAAGCTGCTTTTTGTGGAAGAAATTTGCATCTGTGGAGAAAAAACTGCATTAATGAGGCCCCCCTCCTTGTCTACCATCTATTTTTCCTGAGGGCATCTATGAGATTACCTGAAATATTTTCATCTGCATAACAAGACAGGCTCAATTAATTTGCTTCCTTCTTCCACCTGTGACGCCTCCACCCTCAAAGTTCAGAGAAACTTGGTCCCAGGCCATTGTTATTTGGGCTCATTCATTTGCCCTGAAAATCATTTACTCCCATTGGCCCACCCCCCTCCCCCACATCTCCACTTTCCCCTGTGAAGACCGGTGTATAAGATTCTGTACCCCATTTGGTTATGGTGCAATAAATCTCCCACAATTCCCCCATGCATAGTCCCACATAGCACATTAAAATAAAATTTGTTATGCCTTTTCTTCCATTAATATGCCTTTTTATCAGTTGACTTTCAGTGGACCTTTAGGGGTGAAGGGGAAGTTTTCCCTTGGCCCCTGAACTACCACACCTTTTGATTGTACTTATATATATATATTTGCTATACATCTAAAATTTTTATATATTCAAATTTTATCATTTTTTCCTATGTGATTTCTTCAATACTTTTATACTAAATAAAGTTCTTACCCAATCCCAAGGTCTGACAATAATTCACCTATGTTTTCTTCTACATTTTTATTCTTTCACCTATTACCTCTTATTCCTTTATCCGTCTGAAATTGATGGATATGAGGTATAGGGGAGAAAAAGTACCATCTTTTCCTCACCCATCACTAGATTCATACCCGAGACTCCCCTATAACAAGAGAAAAGGATAACAAATTTATTTAATATAAGTTTTACATGACATGCGGGCCTTCAGAAATGAATACCCGAAGAAATGGGGAAATCTGTGTATTTTTGTGGACAACTGTACAGAAGTATGGTTGGAGGTAAAAGGGTTATGAGCTTGTTGGAAAAATAGAATAGTTTGGTCAGGGCCCTCGCCTTGGGTCCAGTTGGGTGTGGTTCGGCATCCACTGTAAGCAACTTGTGTGCATGTGGAGTTAGTGTACATGTGCGCCAATGTATCTTTTTAGTTTTGCTGCTATTCTTGTGTTCTGTACAGAGAGAGAGAGAGAGAGAGAGAAGAGTAGGAGTTTCAGTGAAACAGGCGGGTGGGTGTTGGCCTCAGGCATCTACCCGGCACAGCCATGCTTTCCAACCTATGGCTCCAGGGACCTTTTGGCCAGTTACCTAGCTCATAGACCTGTATGAAGGGGTCTGGTGACCCAGTCTGGCAGGTGAGGGGTCTGGTGACCCAGCCTGGCGTATGAGGGGTCTGGGGACCCAGCCTGGCATGTGAGGAGTCTGGGGACCCAGCCTGGCATGTGAAGGGTTTGTGACCCAGTCTGTGAGTGGGCTTGAGGGGTCTGGGAGCTCCAGACCCAGCCTTAGCTCAACAATTGGCCCAGTCGGCAGGGTTACTGGCAGGTAAAAGAGCCTGACAACTAGCGTGGCTGAGTAGCTTTACAACTGGCATCACAAACAGGATTAAGAGCTAGACAATTGGCGCTGTGAGGATTCCAGGCCTTAGCCTAGCCAGACAGAGCTAATGGTAATAAACTGGGGGAGACTTAGCAAGACCTGTTTGTTCAGATTTTTCTTGGCATCCCTGCGTGACATTGCTTCTTTGTGGGTACAGGACAGAACACCTGTCACATGAAGGTCTTCAGGGGAGAAGGGAGGGAGAAGGTAAGAGAGTGACCATTCTAGGTTTTATGGCCTGCTTCAGGGGAAAAGTGGGAGGGGGATTTCAGTTTCTATGGCCCAATTCAGGAGAGAGGGGGTGGGGGAAAGGTCAGAGAAAACTTCTTGCTTCTGTGGTTTTTAAATTATTTGTTCAGCTTAAAATACTCAGTATGCCATGGTGCCATATTTTGAGGTATCACGTTCTGAGCCCCGTCAGAAGGGAGAATTTAAATGGTTGTTTTTCCACACATAGTTAACCAGTTATTCAAGCACTATTTATGGAATATTCTTTCCTTTTCCTGTGGATTGGTAATATCATTATGACAGAGTGGATTATGATATAGTCCTTGGGTCTTTTCTTGGACTCTCGCCTTTGTTCCATAGATGTGTCTGTGTCTGAGTTCTTGGAATGCCCAAATCTGTAGTCAAGGGTAGGCAGGAACTCAGAGTTGGTGTGAGATTATCACCATTATATCTGCAATTTAAATCTATACTGTATACCTTCTGAAGCCCAGAGTTCAAGCTGAGCTCTGAAATCTCAGGAGGGAGACAGAAGGGGTAGAGGTGGGGTTGGGGGTGGAGGGTGGATCCATCCAAACATCTCATAGGGCAGAAGTCTCTGAGCAGAGGAAGTGCCTTTAAGAAGATGAATAGCACAACTCAACGCTTGTGAGAGCAGAAGAAAGAGCTACAATTACAAGCTTGATAAGAAGAGAAATTCTTGGCTTTCCCCACTGTATTAGTCTGTTTCTGTTGCTTATAACACAATACCTGGAACTGGGTTATCTGTAAGAAAAGGAAATTTATTGCTTACAGTTTCAGAGGCTCAGATGTCCAAAGTCCAGGGAACACATCTGGTGAGGGTCTTCTTTGGTGGTGGCTCTGTAGCAATGCTGGAGTGTCACATGGTAGAGAATGATGGAGCAGAGAAAGAAACTCTTATGTACACTCCTTTTAAAGCCCTCAGAACCACGCCCCTGACCACCAATATTAATCCATTCACCACTGCATGGTCTAACAGTCTAATCACCTCTTCAAGGCATCACCTTTCAATTACCATAATAGGATTTCCCACCCACTTAACAGTTACAGTGGAGATTAAGCTCCAGTGACTTTGGAGGCCATTCAATCCATTGCATTCTGCCCCTGGCCCCCAAAGATTATGTCCTTCTCACAGGTAAATACATTCATTTCATCCCCAAAGTCTTAACTTGTTTCAACTCAAAAGTCCAAAAAGTCAAGTTCCCATCTGTAAAATCAAAATGAGTTTATCAACTGCCGAGATACCACAGTGGGACAAATATAGGGTACATATTCCTGTTTAAAAAGGGAGAAATAGGACAAAAGAAAGGGGTAATAGGTCCCAAACAAGTCTGAAACCCAGCAGGGCAGGCATTAAAACTTAAATCTGGCAAATCATGTGCCTTGACTCTGTGTTCAACGTCCTCTGCACGCTGGTATAGGTGTTGGATCTCCAAGTCCTTGGGCAGCTCAGCTCCTATGGCCTTCCTGGTCTCCAGCCATGATTTAGGTCTCCCAGGCTGGTGTTGCATGCTGGCAGCTCCACAATTCCAGTGTCTCCGTGGTGGTCCCACTCTCACAGCTCCACTAGACATGGTGCTGGTGGGGTTTCTCTGCGGCAACTCTCACCCCATGTTTCTGCTTGGCTTTGCTCTAGCAAAGGCTGTCTGTGGTGACTCTGCCCATGTCACCAGGAAGAGATAGATCTCTTCCTGGGCCCTATGCTTTTCCATATATCCTTTGAAGTCAGGGTGGAGGCTCCCAAGCCTCCATAGCTTTGGCATTCTGTGAGCCTGCAGACCTAACACCACATGGACACTGCCAAGGCTTCAGGCTTGTATCTTCTGAAACTGCAGGTCCAGCCACACCTGGGGCCAATTCAGCTACAGCTGGAGAAACTGAAGCATCCAGGGTGCAGGGACTAGCGTCCTGAGTTGACCCTTGGCAGCGAGCCTGTGGAGGGTGCCTCAGGCCTGTTCCCCAAGACCATTCTGTCTCCCTAGGCCTCTGGACCTGTAATGGAAGATGCAGCCTCCAAGATCTCTGAAATGCCTTCAAGGTCTTTTTTCCCTTCTTTTGATAATCTCTTTCTTCTGTACTAATCTCCTTAGCTAACAGTCACTGGGCTACACCATTGAATTGTTTTCCTGAAAATGCTCTCTGCGTCCTTTAAGTTGTAAATTCTGCACAGGCTGTTATAAGTAGCCATGCAGCTTCCTTAATGCTTTGCTGCTTAGGAATTTTTTCCACTAAATACCCTGGGTCAGCACCTTTAAGTTCCACATTCCATAAAACTTTTGGGCATGAACAGAATGTATCCTAGTTCCTTGTCAGTTCATAGCAAGGGTGATCTTTACCCCAGTTTACAATAAGTCTCTTCTTATTTACATCTGAGATCCTCTCAGAATGTCCTTCAGGGTCCATATTTCCATAACCATTTTGGTCAGCACCATTTAACCAGTCTCTAAAACATTTCAAATCTTCCCTGGATTTCTTGTCTTCTAAACTTCCACCAGCAGCTAGGCTTTTTCTAGCCTCTTCCTTCAAGTTCTTCCAGCCTTTGCCCATTACCCAGTTCCAAAGCTGCTTCCACATTTTCAAGTATCTGCTGTAAGCAACACCCCATGTCAATGGGACCGATTTTCTGTATTAGTCCATTTCTGTTGCTCATAACAAAATACCTGGAACTGGGTTATCTGTAAGAAAAGGAAATTTATTACTTACAGTTTTGGAGGCTGGGAAGTCCAAAGTCCAAGGAACACATCTGGTGAGGGTCTTCTTTGTTGGTGGCTTTACAGCAATGGAGGGATCTCAAATGGTAGAAAATGATGGAGCAGAGAGAGACTCTCACATGCTGTCCATTTAAAGCCCTCAGAACTATGCCCCGACCACCATTATTAATCCATTCAGTATGGCATGATCCAACAATCTAATTACCTCTTCGAGGCCCCACCTTTCAACTAATATAATAGGATTTCCCACCCTTTTAACAGTCACAGTGGGGATTAAGCTCCAATGACTTTGGAGGACATTCAGTCCACTGCACCAACCATTATCTGAGGTACCCAGGACACTCCTACAAGACCAAAGTCGCAGGGGGCTGTGTGATCATCCCACATATGCAGGAGCTAACTGGGCACTGTGGAAAGGCAGGCTGTGGCCCTGCACCTGTGGCAGAATACATAATATGTATTGATTTTCCTTTGAGTAACAGGTTTAGTGAAGATTGTCAGTTTATTGGGGAGATAAACACAAAATACATTTTTTCTCCAATGAAATCTACTAATTATGCTCTGTGGAACCTCATTTTCCTACTGGGTAGCAGGTTCTCTTAGCTACCTGTATCCCAGTCGGATTCTATAACTTTTCATCATCTTAGTTATGAAAACTGTTGCTCTCCAGTTATTAAGATTCAGCTCTGTTCAACTTTAAATTGCAATCTTACATTAGATTCAAAGCTTTCCTCCTAGCCTCTAGTGCAGACTGGACTCATGGTGTGAGAAGGTTTGGGTGGGGGCAGTGGAGACATGGTCTGCTCTCTCCCACCCCTCTCCTTACTTACCCCTCTGGCTTTAGAGGAAGAGAAAGAAAAGGGAAAGTTGAATATGCCCTTTTGTGATTGCCTGTGGCAGGACAGTTCATCCCTGTGGCTGACCAAGTGGCCCTGGGGGCCTGCCCTGGCACTTAAAGCCAAGGAGCTCCTGGTGGTCCCTTGGGAAATGTGGCTTCCTCTTCCAGCTGCACCCAGCTGAAGGCCTTCTGCAGCATTTCTCCAAAGCACACCTTTTCTGGTCCGATGTGTGAACATCCTCCCACAAGTCTGCAGCCCCAAACTCAGGCCTGAGAGCAGAAGGTTACACTCTCTGCACCTTTCAGCAAACAGGAGCTTGAGAAAATAATCCCACTCAATACCTCACATCATCCTGTTACATTTCCATCTCATAAACACTCCCTTCTGATCCCAGTGCCAAGTTCCCACAGACGTCAGAGCTGGTGGCAGCCCCTAACTCCACACATTAGTCTGGGCTCTTGATGCCCCACATGTCTCTAACATAGAGATTATAGCTGGGTACTTCAAAAAGTTCATGGAAAGATTTGTATTGTCTTTTACTTCGGTTTTTCCATGAACTTTCTGAAGTACCCTCATATTTACTTTGACCAGTTGAGTTATGAAATACTTGCCACATGATAAGATCTTAAGATTCAGCAGAGATGTGGAATCACTTTGCTAAGACCATTCACTAAATCAGGATCGTGTTCAGATTAAAATGTAGAGTGTTGGAATCTATAACCCAGGATTCTTCCATTGAGTGCATTCACACAAGGAGAGTCACCAGCAGAGATTGAAATAGGATGGCTCTCTCCACAAAGCCCATTTCAGAGAGACAGAAGAAGTATCTACTCTATGATAATATTGGGGGACCTGATCACACCTCTCGATATTGGACAGATCATCTAGGCAACAAATCAACATAGTAACCATTATTCTTTCAGAAGGAGAGAAGAAATCCAGGGTAACTAGAGGAGGAAAGGGGGAAGAAGGGGTGGATGGGGAGAGATCGGACAAGGGGCATAAGGAATAAGTACAATTTGTAACAATATATATGCTAGTAATATTGATTTGATCAACATACCTCAATGTTCAACCCCCAAAATATGTATAAGCAATTTTGAGTCAATAAATAAAATAAATTAAAATTTAAAAACTAATTAATTAATTAATTAATTAAAACATTTAAACATTAAATGAGTGAATGAATGAATGAATGAATGAATGAATAAATAAAATTAAGGAATGGAGATTAAAAAAAAATGTAGACTGTCGGAATCTATAACCCAGGATTCTTGCATTGAGATCAGATTGCTCAGGCTTCCAGGAAGACGGGAGCTGAATACCTGGACTTTGGTGTCAGAGGGTTCTCAGGCTGAGGCCTGATTGAACCACTTCCTACCTGGGTAATCTCAGGTAATTTCTTAGTCCCTCATAGCTTCAGTTTCCTCAACTGCAAAATATGGATAATAATAATAGTATCTATCTCACAGGGTTCTTACATTGCTTCGATGAGATTGTACAAGAAAAGCCTAGTGCCTGGTGCCTGTTATTAATGTTAGTTATTGTTCTAAACAAGAGAGTATCCCCAGGCCACTGATGAACTCAAAATCTGTCCAAATGTCACTGCCTTGCTGATTGTTGAGTTGTGTTTTATTGGGGTTAATTCCCAAGCAAGGGATCCAGTGTGCCAGATTGTCCCTCCACCTCTGCAGTCAGGTGGTGGGACAGCGTGGACCGATGTGAGGAGAAGCGTCTACTATTTAGTATGTGTGCACAATCACATTAATTTGCAAAATAAATAAATAAATAAATCTATTGTTTATTTTCTATGTTTTCCAGCTGCAGAGGCTATGTACTAGAATATACTTCAAATGTTATTTGATGTTTCTCAATTCTTAAGCCTACTGCCTTAGGACAAATTGCCACGTGGTAGTCAGGAGTCCTATCACACTAAAGGAGAACAAAGGCTATGAGACAATTGACCCCTTTACAAAAGCATTCATGGGACACTCATTATTCTCATTGCATCTGCTCTGACCCACCCCCTGCAGTTCTTATGTCACACTTATTTACAGATTAACAGCCCAATTAGAAACCTATTGACTAAGGTTGTACTAAAAGGCAATGATCCTTCACACTATAAGCTGGCCCTTTTAAAAATCACCCTTAAAACCAAAGGCAAGTGGCCTTTGCCTTTCCATTTCTGGACAAACTCTGCCCCCTAGCGCTTCTCCACGAACTCGCGTGCACACTGGAGGGTCCCTTTGTTCCTCTTCCTCTTGGGACGTGAGCAGGAAAGGCCTGTCACCCCCACTGGCTTTTCCCACCCGAACTCCCATCAGCCTGCCCTGCATAGATAATCCACCAAAATGCTCCAACGTTGTTTCTGTCCCACATATTTGAAATTAATCTAGGACCTCAATCTCATGTATTAAAAAGTGTTTCTCAGCAGATTGGTGGAATAAAATCTTCATGCAGGAAAGAGAAGGAGACATCTGATGTCCCCAGGGCCCCCACGAAGAGTGGCGGTTTAGCCTGAAGCCAGGAAGTAGGGCCTTGGGCAGGTCACTTGGTCCACTCTGAGCCTTGGTTTCCTGCTCTGTAAGATGAAAGAACAGGCTCCACAATATTGTTTATTGACGAGAGGCAGAATCTAAGTAGTAGTGCTGTAGGGGATTTGGGTTTAAATTGAGGCTTTAGCTGTGGGACCTGGGTCTTGAAAGTCACTTTTCCCAGCCTCCGCTTCTCATCTTTTAAAATGGAAATAATGTCCTTGCCCTGCCAATCGCATCATTTTCTTGTGAAGAGTAACCTACAGCAGCAGCAGGGTGTGGTGCAGGGTCTCCCTGGTGTGGTCTAGGAGCTGCCTGCTTCATAGTCAGAGGGAGAGCTGTTTGAGATGTAGATTCCTGGGCTCTGCCCCAAAAGTCTGAATCAGGATCTAGGGATCCCAAAGATGACCATATCTAATCCCCAGATCTTGTGAATATGTGACCTTACATGTCAAAAGAGACTTTACAGGTGTGGTTAAATTAAGGATCTTGAGCTGGAGAGATTTTCCTGGATTATCCTAGTGGGGGGCCCAGTGAATCACAGGGGTCCATACAAGGGAAGCAGTGAGGCAGGAGAGGTGGAGAAGATATGATCACAGAAGTACAGGTCCGAGTGAGGCAGCCGCACGCCCAGGAGTGCAGGTGGCCTGGAGAAGCTGGAAAAGGCAAGGAACAGATTCTCCCCAGAGCCTCCAGGAGGAATTCAGACCTGCCAACACCTAGCTTTTAGTCCTGTAAGACCCACTTTAGGACTTCTGACCTCTAGAACTGTAGATAATAAATCTGTATTGTTTTAAGCCCCTGGGTCGGTGTTAATTTGTTATAGCCGTCCTAGGAAAGCACGGGGATCATAAGTCTGCATTTTTGATGAACTCCTGGTAGGATCCTTATGCACACTAAATTTGAGGGCTAGAGGTATAGTGGTGAGAGCCTGAGGACCAGGAGGTCTGGATTCAGTCTAGCTCTGGTGTCATGAGCTATGTGACTTTGGCAAAGTCATTTCACCTCCTTGGGCCTCAGCTTCCCTATTTTTAAACAGAGGCAGTTGGATGGAGGGGATCTCTAAGGACTTTTCTGTCTGTAGCATTCTGAGAATCTGAGAGGAAATAGTGAAGCTCTTTGAAAAGAGGGAAGACTGCCCAGTGTAGATTTCACTACTCAGATCTCCTAGAGGAAAGAGATATTGTTAATTATTTTAACAGCTAATTTTTATGCAGCACTTCCTATGTGCCAGATCTTGGTCTAAACACTTCACTTATATGAACTCCTATCTATGAGGTTATCTTGGTAAAGCAATCAGTCCAACGTGCAATTAATAATTAAATGCTTCGGGGAGATGATTTCTAATCAGGAGTCTGATCAATAAGCCAGTAAGGGGGGTGGGGGTGATTACCAACTTCAGCTAATGAAGGGGGCGACTCCTTGTCTCTGCTATGAAAAGAAAAATGTCACAAACATTACATGCAGCCTGAGGGGTATGGGTAGAAGGGGGAAGGGGCTGCTGTTGCCAGGCAACCGGCTCATCACTAATCACGTGCATAAAAGCCTTGGGTCTTCATTGTCAGCACAGCTAGTGGGCCTCCCTCCTTCTCCCCCCCTCCACCACTAGCCTTTGGGCTCCAGTTTGAGACACTTAGATCCTGAAACAGGCCCACGTCCCCCTCAGTATCCCAGGATTGGTTCTGTTGCTAGAAAGCAAAGTGGAAGAGAAAAGATTCTTTGTGTCCTTCCCAAATGAGGGAGGCCTGGCACCCATATTCTGGACACCCTTTCCTACACCACAGTCCTTTGAATAAGCCATCACCCCAGAGGCTTACTTAGATTTGAGGAAAATCCCTTTCTGACCCCTCCATTCAAGGGAGGCTCTTGCTGTTTGCCATGTGGATCCTGAGCAAACACATGGGTCCCCGGGCTGGCTTTCGATGTGCTCTGTAAACACTTCTCTCTGGATACAGCCAACTGTCCAATTATGCAAGAGTCAGCCCTCTCCCCTGGGGATTTGTTGTCTTAAAGAGCAAGGACCAGTGTGACCAGAGAGTTTACACAGCACATGTCATACAGAGAAAACACATCCACAGCAGATGCTGTGGTCCCATGGGGCCCCACCATCTTGCAGAAGGCTGTTTCACCTGTGACTGCTTCTGGAACATGCAGGCTCAGGAATAACCAACATGAGAATAGGTGTTTGCATCTGTTTCCTTCTAAGACACACTGGCTCTCTAGGAGAAAGGAGGACTGCTTTGTGCTGCAGGGACAAATGCTATGTTTGGGATGTGGTACTGGAGTTGTTGAAGGGCCACCTTGGTCCTGGGAGGTTATTTCAGAGAGAAGTCATGACAAGCATTAGCTAAAAAGAGAGGCATCACCCCAGGATGCTGAACATGCCGACCTATTCACCTTCCGCAGTTCTAAAGCTGGCGCAGTCCTGTTCTGGGCAAACATCTGAAGTTGGGAAAGGGGATTGGTCTTCCTTGGGAATCCCTGAAGGGCTGGTACCACCCCCAGCAGACTCAGGCAGGCTGCCAGCTCCTGGAGAATGGGTGATGCAGGGACACATTTCAGCACCTGCCACAGTCCCCTTCCCTCTCTCTGCTTGAGCCATGCTGGCCTCTTTGCTCTTCCTCAAAAATACCCGTGTCAGGCCTTTGCACTTGTTGTCCCTTGGACACTCTCCCCCACTCCGGGCCGATATCTGGGTGACATGAGACCCACCCTGACCACCACGTGATCTAAAATAATAGAGCCCCCCATTTATTCTCTCTCCACTTGTCATTTTAATTTTCTTCAAGGACCTGACCATACTCTCTTTTTTCTTTCTGCCCAACTGTCCAATTGTCCATCCGTATATTTTATTTGTCTATTGCCTGTTTCATTCACTAGGGTGTAAGCTCCCTGAGGACAGGACACATGTTGTATTAACTGCGGCAACTCCAGCCCCTACCACTGTGCCTGCCACAAGGCCACCTCAATCAGCATTTGCTGAGTTGGTTATGACTCCTGGGACCCCACTCTGTGCCAGGAGGACACAAGGATCTTTACTTACGTCCTATCCCTTGGCACCCAGAGGCTTGCTCAGGAGGCCACCATGTCATGAGTTTCCAGTGCACCTGTGCAGATGCTTTACACTTTTTCAAATAAGTACGCTCACAAGCCACGTTCCTCCCACTTGTCCTTCTAAAAACAGTAGTAGTAGAGTACTTTATATTTCTTCCATACCTTGCTTTTTTTACTGTGCATATCTTCAAGATCATTTCATGTCAGTTCAAACAAAACTTCCTCATTCTTTTCTACAACTGAGTTATATTCCAATGTATGGACGTACAGTGATTTATTTATCTGGCCCCTCTGATGGACATGTAAGCTATCTCCTACCTTTTGTTATTACAGAGAGTGTTGCAAATAATCTTGTATATATGTCATATCGTGCATATGTGACCATATGTACAGGATAAATTCCCACAAGTCAAACTGCTGAATCAAAGAATATATGTACTTGCAATTTGAATAGAAATTGTAAAATTGCTCTCCACAGAAATTGTATATACGCTCCCACCAACAATTTAAGAGAGCTTGTTTCTGCACATCTTCACTGAACTTTCATCTTTGCCAATCTGCTAGTCGAAAAGTGATATTGCAGTGTAATTTTATTTTGCATTCTCTTATTGTAAGGGTTAACATTTTTTCATATGTCTAAGAGGCATTTATACTTCCTTTCTTATGAACTGCCTATTTTTCTATGACTGTCTTTAAAGCAAATCAGTTTATAGGAGCTCTGGTATATTAGGAAAATTACTCTTTGGCTGTGATATGAGTTACAAATATTTTTCCCTACATGTCATCTGACTTTGGATAAAAACCATTATATGTTTTCTGCCTTATCGCTTTTTAAAACCTAATTTATCCATCTGTGTAGGTGTGTGAGATTGTCACTTTTTAATTTGCTTTGTAAATACTTTTTTGTATGTCATTATCTGTTTAGCTATATTCTCAGAAAGTGCATCTTTTATTAGTTATGTTTTAATTGGATGGGCTTCTCGGATGGGGCTTTAGGGTACACTCTCGCATCGTGATGAATTGAGGGGCTACCTCGTTCCTTAAGGACTTCTGCAAGGTTCGGGAAGTGCCCAAGCTGTGATCACCCTCATTCATTTGATGTCAGCTCTTATAAATCTCCGTTTTAGAGAATGACATTTTTTTGACTCTTTTTCAGGATTCCAGAATGTACCACCTGTTTTAGTCTTTAATCATCTCTCCACTCATTACAGGTGCAGAAGGTTGAAGCAGCTGGAAAGCATCTGTTCACAGAGAAAAGGAACCCTTCTCTCATGTCACTGTCCTTGACAGGAACCCATCATCACCCACTGTCAACCTCAATGAGCCTGCCCTGCCTGCACCTGGCTTCCCACGTCCTCTATCGTTAGTGTCCCCACCGGTCTCTCTCTCTCTCACCCTGTTTGCTGTGATTCCTCAGTTCCCAGGGAGGAAGTTCTAGGTGGGCTGGCCTCCCATCTCTTCACTGAAGCCTGTGTGCTGGGAGCCAATCCAGCTTTCCTGGGGCTGAAATGATGGGGCACTCTTTTAAAGAAAACGAATGCAGAATTACAAATACAAAGCTAAATACGAAAATGAATAGAAAGAGAAAATATGTCATAAGTTACAAAGTTTTAAAATCTGGCAAATACCAGAAAAACACAAAATATAAGAAAATAATTAGTTCGTGTTCACGAATTGTTGGACATGCTTCTATAATACTTTTTTCCTTCCTTGTTGGCTGCATACTCTTTAATTGTCTCTTCATGTGACAATAAGTTTGAAATGCCATTATACGTAGAGGGAATAAAAAGAGGCTTCAGGCTGTTTTCTAGCATGGTTGACAGTTTAGAAAAGTTTAATTTAGCTTCACAATCTGTTATTGGTGATGTCTTGCTAAGACAGAGTCCAATATATTAGGATGCACGAGTCTTCCAACTTCACACACAGACATACTCACTATTTGCTTTAATCCTACAGATTTGTTATCAGACTCCACAGGAATCCTGATAAATTTGAATTTGCACAGTGTCCATCAAAAAATGAAAAAATGTATAGTATGTTTACTTAGCTTTATCTGGTATATTCCTGACAGAGAGAATTTCAATTTTGACCAGAAGTCAAGAATACTATCCCCTATTCTACAATTTAACACGTCTGATGATTGGGGGGATTTTTTAGCAGACCAGCGTTGGGCTCTGTACATTTTCTGCTTCTTCCTGCTCCACTCCCCATTTGTTTCTGGTGGTAAGAACTGTGGGTACATTCACAGCAGGGTGTGACTGCTAGCCCAGCACCTTCTTGTCATGAGGCTGGATGGGTCAGTGCAGGGCTATTCTTAAAAACCATTCCTATACCCAGCCAACTAGCAAACTTAATCATATGACTGGAAACCCTATAAACATATCCTATTTCGCACAATTAAATGTGTCTTCAACTCAATTTCCCCCTAGCTGGTTTTCAAACGTGACAGTGATCACTTCAGGGGTGGGGAAGGGAAGGATCTAACAGGGAAGTTGAAATGGAACGAGACTGACATGGCCTTCGTTGCAGCCAGTGTGTCTTCTAAAAATCTTACCAAAACATATGAACATGACGCCCACCTAGGGCCTCGGAGCGACTTGGGTGAGTGAGTGACCTTGAAGCTGCAGCTTCATTAGCTTCAAGATAACTCGCCTCTGCTCTGTTGTCTCCCACACCCCCACTGCCCAGCCTTCATTCCAAATAGCTTCTGTGTATGTCAAGAGGATTTGATTTTCAGGGACAGAAATCCAATCGAAACAAAATAAATGGAGGCTATATTGATTCCCAGACTTGGGAACAATAGGAACTAGAGATGGAAACATCACCACAGAACTTGTCATTTCCTTGTCTCTACCTCTCAGTTTCCACATCTGCAAGTGCAGACTAAAATTTTGACCTTACAGGAAGCTTGACCTCTTCCAGCTCCAGACTCCAGTCACACTGCTGTTCCACTCAAGGGGAAACCCTTCTCAGGCCTCGAGTGGCTCAGCTTGGGTCATCTGGCCATTCTAGTGGGGGTGCTCTGATGGACAGCTCCCACAGGTCTTCAAGGCTGGAGTGGGGAAGAAGGGAGGGGTGCTGTGGTAGATAGAACAATCCCCCCGCCCCCAAGATGTCCATGTCCTAATCCCTGGGACTGTGAATATGTGACCTTACATGGCAAAGGGACTTTGTAAAGGTGATTAAGTTACAGATCTTCAAATGGGATGATTATCCTGGGTTATCTGGATGGGCCCTATGTCATCACAAGGATCCTTATAAGAAAGAGGCAGGAGCTGAATAGGCATTTTTCAAAGGAAGACATACGAATGGCCAACAGGTACATGAAAAAATGCTCAACATCATTAATCACAAGGGAAATGCAAATCAAAAACACACCGAGATATCATCTCATCACAGTGAGACTGGCTATTATAAAAAAGACTGAGAATCACTGCTGGTGAGGATGTGGAGAGAGGGAAAATCTTCTGCACTGTTGGTGGGACTGTAAACTAGTGCAGCCATTATAGAAAACAGTAAGGAGGTTTCTCAAAAAACTGCAGATAGAACTACCATACGACCCAGCAATCTCACTTCTGGGTATATAGCCAAAGGAATGGAAATCATCATGTCAAAGTGACACCTGCACTCCCATGTTCATTGAAACTCTATTTGTAATAGCCAAGACATGGAAGCAACCTAAATGTCCATTGATGGATGACTGGATAAGGAAAATGTGGTATATATACACAATGGAATACTATTCTGCCATAAAAAAGAATGAAATTCTGGATTCACAGCAACATGAATGAGCTTGGCAAAAATTATATTAAGTGAAATAAGCCAGGCACAGAAAGAGAAGTACCACATGTCCTCACTCATAAGTGGGAGCTAAGAAAGAAAGAAAGAAAGAAAGAAAGAAAGAAAGGCCACAATGAAATGTTGAACTTTCAGAAGGAGAGAACAGATGTACAGTCACTAGAGGTGGGGGAGGAGGGGGGGCTAGGGAGTATTTGGGTAAGGGACACAAAGAATAATTATGACTTGTAATGATGAATATGCTAATAATATTGATTTGATCATCACATACTGCATACAAGTACTGATAGTTAATTCTGTACCCCGCAAATATGTATAATCAAAAATAAATAAATTTTTTAGAAAAGAAAAAAATGAATTTTCAGAAATGTAAAAAACAAAAAAGAAAGAAAGAGGCAGGAAGTCAGAGACAGAGAAGGAGATATTATGATGGAAGCAAATGTCAGAGTAATGTGAGGCCACAAGCCAAGGAATGCAGGCAGCCTCTGCCAGTTGGAAAGGCAAAGGAACCTCCCCTACAGCCTCCAGAAGGATTGTGGCCCTGCCAACGCTTTATTTTAGGACTTCTAGAATGTAAGAAAATGAATTTGTGTTGTTTAAACCAATACATTTGTGATAATTTGTTATGACAGAAACAGGAAACTAATACAGGTGCTGAGAAGATAAAATCCATGGCCATTGTACTGTCCCTCTTTCTTCCTAGTCCTATCCATCTGTTATGGACTGAATTGTGTCCTCCCAAAACTCGTATGTTGAAGTCCTACCCTCCAGTACCTCAGAATATGTCTATATTTGGAGATAGGGCCTTTGAAAAGGTAATTAAAGTAAAACAAGGTCATATGGTGGGTCCTAATCCAACATGACTGGTGTCCTTGTAAGAGGAGGAGATTAGGACACAGACATGCACAGAGGAAAGACCATGTGAGGACACAGTGAGAATGCGGCCATCTGCAAGCCACACAGAGGCCTCAGAAGAAACTAACCCTGCTGACACCTTGACCTCAGACTTCTGGTCTCCAGAATTGTGAGAAAATAAATGTCGTTATTTAAGCCATCCGGTCTGTGGCATTTGTTATGGCAGCCTGAGCAACATTCCACCTTTTTCAAACTGCCTTTGGTTTGAGCTCATAGAACAGCAGTCATCTCAGAATACCTAGTAGCTGAGAGTCACCACAGTTTAACGCAAGGATCACAAACCCAATGCCTACAGGGACCAGGAAGATCACTTAGCTGAGTGAAGTGGCTAAGTATAAGAAACACAGTGTTTGCAAATTAAACATCTGCTGTGTACGCTATCACAAAACATGTGCTCACTCTCAGTCTTCCTGTCTGCTTGTAGTTTTCCCACCTTTAATCTGTGGGGACAAAAGAAACATTCCTCTGTCTTCTTGGCTGTACTATGAGGAAAAGCAACAGTGCAGGTGACAGACACCTGCCGTTTTCTTCCATGTGCAAGAGCCCAGGGGGAGAGGTAGCAAGGGGAGCCAGAATGTGCAGGCCCTGCCCAGCTCCTGCCAATTGTCACCTGGGGCAAGTACAGGCCTAGGGCTGCCAGAGAACTCCAATTTTTCAAAAGAAGTGAATCTCTTGATTTAAAAAACAAACATGAAATCTGATTTTTAAACATTGGTAACTAACTAAAAAAATTTTAAATGCTGTGCTGGCTATTTCACACTCATTGGCTACTATCAAAAATAAAACAAAATGGAAAACAGCAAGTGTTGGCAAGGATGTGGAAAAATTGGAACACTGGCACTGATGGTGGGAATAAAGTCACTGTGGAAAACAGTATGTTGGTTCCTCAAAAAATTAAAAATAGAATTAGCATATGATCCAGCAATTCCACTTCTGGGTATATACTCAAAAGAACTGAAAGCAGAGTCTTGAAGATATATTTGCACACCCATTTTCACAGCAGCATTATTCACAATAGCTAAAAGGTGGAAGCAGCCCAAGTGTCCATTGACAGATGAAGAGTTAAGCAATGTGGGGTATACACATACAATGGGATATTATTCAGCCTTCAAAGGAAGGAAATTTTAACATATGCTACAATGTGGATGAACCTTGAGGACAGTATGCTAACTGAAATGTCAGTCACAGAAAGAGAAATACTGTGTGATTCCCCTTGTTTGAGGTACTTAGAGTAGTCAAAATCATAGACAGTGGAATGCTGGTAGCCAGGGTCTGGGAGGAGGAGGAAATGCGGAGTTTTCATTTAATGGGTACAAAGTTTCAGTTTTACAGGATGAAAAGAGTTTGGAGATAAACCGTAGTGATGCTCGCACAACAATATGAATGTACTTAATACCACCGAACTACACACTTAAAAATGGTTAAAATAGTAAATTTTATGTTACATGTATCTTACCACAATTTTTTAAATGGGGGGAAAAAAATCAGAACTGTGTTGGCTAGAATTGTTACTGCCCAACAAGACATAATAAAGGGCCAGGTTCAGCTCATAGATCAGAAGTTTGCAAGCTCGGCTTTAACACTTAGTTGTTTTCTAGTTGTTTCGTGTGTTCACGTCTTAATTACCCAACTAGACTTCTTTGGTGCCCTTTAGAGCGGGGACGCAGAGCTCTGCAGACGGCAAACCACAGTGGCCTGCAGGCACGGGGCGACACACGCACACTCAGCACGCCCAGGACTGGTTATTAGAAACTGTGCTGCAGCTCACAGAGCTGGGAGCAGGGGGCTGCGCTGTAGGAGCGCAGCGGGGACAGCGGAAGCAGCACGAGTTGGTCCTGGCTAGCGGGAGATGGTGTGTCAGGCCGAGGAGGCGGGCGAGCAGGAAGGGGCTTCGGCGGTCACGCTGGGGGCTTTCACCTGCGTCCCAGGGCAACGGGAGGTCGCCGCAGGCTCTTAAGCAGAGAGCGACAAGATCGGACTGGATTGTGAGATAAACCACAAAAACTAGAGCCTGGAACGCCCCGGCTGGCAGACGCGGGAAGAGCTAAGCGCCCCTCAGCAGCGTGTTTGCAGAAGGCGGAGGTCGGCACGCGGGGCCCAACGGGGAGCTCGATGACCCGACGGCGCGTGGGCGCTGCGCGTACGTGGGGCGGGGTGTCGCAGGCTCGGGCCGCGTCCCTCCTTCACACCTGCCCTGTCCGGTGCGGCTCAGGGCCCCCGGCAGACCCTGCCTGCTCCCTGGGGACCCCTGGCGGCAATGCTGGGAAGTCCCGCTTGAAACTGCCCAGACGCGGTTCCAAGCGCTCAGTAACCTGGGACAACCCCTAGAGGCTGCTGTAACCTCAGCAAAGAGCAGCACCATCCCCAAGGAACCTGCCGGGTCCCCAGACGCAGAAATGGCTGAACTTGAACTTGGTGATCATAGGACGTTGACTATGAACAGTCTGCATTGTGGGGTTCTCGTGTTGACAAGGTCTGAAAGGGAAAACGCCCACTTCTCTAACACCCTTCCTGGGGTGGGGGGCGGGGGGAGCCCTATTCGAAGAAACGATAAGAGCCGTAGATGCTATTTCTCCAGTGGCCAGTAGGCCTGGAACGTTTATCGCTTTTTCTCTCAGTTTGCTCAAGGGCAGTTCTTCACTCCTGGGAGTCGAAAGAATTTCTTCAGAAATAACTAACCAGCCACAATTACTAAAGCCTCATAAGGCCTGGAAAATACTGCAGTCCTGAGAGCCACGTTGAAGGGTCAGTTCGGGGAGGGTGGAGTGTGGGGAGGCGCACCGTTATCTTTGGAGGTCTACTGACTAAGAATGGGGTGATTGCTGGACACTGGTCCAGGGATTTTGAACTTGGTGCTGGAGGCTAAATTCTCATTTCCAATCTTGACCACTGGCAAAGATGCTGGGATGCTCCATGGTCACTACCAACATGCACTCAAGTCAACCTGCACTCCGTTTTTTGGCGGCTGGCCAGTTTGGGGAGCCGGGCCTTTGACGTTGTGTTACAAGGCTGTGCTCTAACAACCGCACTTCTGAGTATGGATGGGGATGTTTCCAGAGGCGCCCGGCGATCTGCATTGTCCCGTTAGCCTCTGAGTCCTCTAGTCTCTCCCTGCTGCGGATTCCATCTTCATACTTCCTCTGCGGAGGGCACAGTAAGGGTTCTGTTTGGTGGTTCCTCTAGGCAACCAACGGCAGCCACTAGAAACATATACAGCTTCCAGACAAGTCCCCTAGCCCCTGCTTCCAACCAGATGACCACACCTACACCCCAAGATGGACTTTAAACCTCAGCATCAGGAGATAGCCGTGCTCCCTGTATGACACTGGGCTGTTGTATGACATTGTATGAGGTTTCTATAGGACCCAGGTAAAGCTGACAGCATGTCACCTAGGGGTGCACTGAAAGCAAAGAGGCTAGATGAGATGGAGGCCAAACATGCCCAGCTAAATGGGTGCCTCCCAAATGGGAAAAAAGATCCCCACCTTTCTCAAGCCCTGCATTCTCCATATTTTACTCCCACTCTCAAACCACCCACTCTCTGAGTTCCACCCCACATTACCCGACCCGTTGTGCAGGCCGAAGCTTTTCCTGCACACTCAGCCAACTGGACCACTTGAGGTGAAGCTGTGCATTTGACGGACGCTTATCTGATGTGGCCATCCTGTCCCAGGGGAATATTTGCTGTGACTGTTTTAAAACACTCTCCATAAAATTACTTGAAACACTGCTTTATATTAAAAATTCAAAGCAGTCCTAAATGGAGGGGACAAATGAGGGTTGGGTGAGGTTTTTGTAGAGAGATGCATGATACCTATTAAAGACATTACTTAATTACAACAATAAAAAACTAAATATTTAATAACTCATCTTTTCCTCTGCTACCTAAAAATGTCCCTCACACTGAAAGAGCCGCTTTGAGGTCACCATGTCAACATGTCATAAGTTTGTTCCTAGTGTTTTCTCCACCTTCCCACTGCCTGCGTCACATAGGAAGCTGTATGACACAGTTAACTGCCATGGACAGGGGCTTAGGCAGGACAATTATGGGCTCACATCCCAAGAAGCCTGTGGGATTCCTGGCATTGGTTCAGCTGCTCAGCAGGGCTGACAGGGCCCCAGCTTCTGTCCATCCTTCCACTGCCATCCTTAGCACGCTGGCTTTTAGTTCTCACTCTTGCCACCTTGTGGCTGCAGCCCATCAGCTCCACCATGCTGAGCTGGCTTCTCCATTCCCCAGGCACAGTAAAGCCAAAGCTGATCACCAGAATAGTAAACAATTACAAACATCCAGCCGCAGGAAATTAAACAAATGAAACACGTATATTATGGAAAATCATGCAGGCACATAAAATGATACTTTGGAAGAAACCAAATATAGGACTATAGAAAAAAGTTCATATTTTGTTAAATTATACAAGGGGCCTTCAAATGAAAAGTTTATGGAAAGATTTGTATTATCTTTTAATTCTATTTCTCCATGAACTTTTTGAAATACCCTCATATATATGCAGAGCAAAAAGACTAACAGTAAATATGTCAGAAAGGTAAAAGTCTAATTTGGTTGAGAAATGGAACACACCTATATCATATACATAGAAAGTAGCTGGAAGGATTCACAAGACACAGATGCTAGCAGCTGCATCTGGGGAGGGCCCAGGGATCTTGATGGGAGGGAGCATTACTTCTGAATTTTTCAGCCACATGTGGGTATTCCTTTTTCAACTGAAGAAACTAGTGGTTTGGGGGGATTTTTTGTTTGTTTTTTGTGGGTTTTGGGGTTTTTTTTTTTTTGCTTTTTCTTTCTTTAAGGTTGACACTTTTGGAGGGAAAGGGATAATAATGGTTTTCTCCACGTGGAAGAATAAATAGAACTTTTTATCTTTTTTTATTTATCTTTTGTCCCTTCTGTATTTCCCAAAATGTTTCCAAGTCATTGGTATTATGAAAATAACCAGAAAAAAAATCCACAATAAAATTGCTCTTCCCATCCTGTTCCCTTCCCTTCTCTTCAGGAACAATTTAGTTCCAAAGCTGTTAGTGGCTAGTGGGGCAGAGCAAGATAGAGACAGTGAGGGAAGAGGTTGGTGGCCTAGAGTGGAGTAGCAGAGCTCAAGGAGGTGAGTAGGACATGGTGGGGGGACCCAGGAGGGTAAAGAGGGCCACCTTGAATGGGCAGCCTGGAGCACGTGTCAAAGCCTGAGCAGGGTGGGAAGGCACCAAGCAGTGGGGCAAACCAGCAAGGGGGTCTTAGGCCCAAGCAGGGTAAGGAGGGTGACCCATTGGAGAGTGTTAGCACCCAAACACCACCCAGAGATGGGAAAGTAGTTATGCAGAGAGGGTTGAGCAAATGAGTAAACATATTAGAGGCAATAGGCATCAGAGTTGGAGAAAGGAGTTACAAATATGGAAAGGAAGAAAACTTGAATAAACTCAGATGCATTGATTGGTATTGGAGGTATTAGTGTGCACTCATGATTCTCAGCATATAGAGAGATGCAGAAATAAGCATAGAGTTAAATGTGTACCTATATGAATATAAGCATAAACAAATACAGACATTGCATAAGTCAGCTTGGGCTGCTAGAACAAACTACGATGGACTGGGTGGCTTAAACAACAAACATTTATTTCCCACACTTCTGGAGGCTGGGAAGTCCAAGATCAAGGTGCTGGGTGATATGGTTCCTGGTGAGGGCTCTATTCCTGGCTTGCAGACAGCTGTCTTCTTGCTGTGTCCTCACATGGTGGAGAGAAAGAGTGCCCTGGCTTCTTTTTCTTTTTTTATAAGGCCACTAATCCCATTATGAAGGCTCCATCCTAATGACCTTCTCTAATCCTAATTACCTCCCAAAGAGCCCACCTCCAAATACCATCACACTGGATGTAAGCATTTCAACATACGCATTTGGGGGGGGGGACACAAACAGTCCATAACAGATGTATATGTATGTACATATATATAAATTATACACACATGCATATATCCATACACAAATGCTACATATATTTTCTACCTCTGTCTACTGTGAGGACCTGGGAGTGGTGATGCCCCAATAGCAAAACACAAACCTGGCACCCAGGTCTTGACTTTTAAATACTATTTTCCACTAAAAGGAACCCAGACTCATTGCAAAAATGGCCAGTTCCGGGCCTAGGGCAGAGAAAGTACAACATGAGCCTAGAGCACCATGTGCCAAAAAGCAAGGAGGCACTCAAAGAATAGTGAGGATATGCCAGAAGGACACAAAAGACCACTTGCATAAGTTCCTACCAGTGAACAGGGGATGACTTGTCATTAAAATGAATAATAATCATGAGTTATAACCTTTTGAATAAAATAGGACACCATGGGGCCGACCCCGTGGTGCACTCGGGAGAGTGCGGCACTGGGAGCGCAGCAGCGCTCCCGCGGCGGGTTCAGATCCTATATAGGGATGGCCGGTGCACTCACTGGCTGAGCGTCGTGCGGCCGGTCACAAAAAAGACAAAAAAAAAAAAAAAAAATAGGACACCATGATTACACACTGATAAATAAATAAATGAATAAACTGGAAGTTTGATGAGAAAGGGAGATACAAATACCTCTCCACAAAGTACTTATTAATTGCCCACAGGGAAAGTGTCTTTACAGTGAAGTAGCCTGGCAGATACTTTAATTAAGTGATCAAAGCGAAATCATCAGTAATGGGACAAATTGAAACGGCACCCTATCTGATAAGATGCAGTGAGAACACAGTGTCACTTCTGTGATATTCCAGCAGAAGATGGATAACCTGAATTTAATCACAAGGAACCACCAGACTGAAGGGCATTATACAAAACAACTGGCCTTTAATCTTCAAAAGTGCCAAGATCGTGAAAGTCAAGGAAAGGTGGAGGGACTGTTTTAGACAGGAGGCAAAAGAGATAACTAAATGCAACTCGTTATTCTGAACTGGGTCTTTTTATTACAAAGGAAATTATTGGGACAAGTGGAGAAACCTGATTGGGATCTGAGGACTGGATGTCAGTAAGACATCTATTTAGTTACCTGATTTTGATGGTTGTATTCTGGTGATGTAGGAGGACATCTTTATTTTTAGAAATCATACATTGAAGTATTTATAGGTGACTGGGCATCAGACTGGCAACTTACTCTCAAATGTTTCAGTGAAAATATAATTCTCTGTACTGAACATCCAACTTTTCTCTAAGTTAGTAATCATTTCAAAATTAAAAATTCATTTAAAAAACTAATGAATTCTACTTACATACATGAAATAAACATCCCTAAATATATATAGTAAATGTGATTCTATATTAAATATTTATTTATGCATTAATAGTGTGTGTGTGTGTGTGTATATCTACACACACACACACACACACACACACACACACACACACATATATGTATATATATATAGTACTGGGACTTGAGAACTGACCTTGACTTCCTTGTGCTGAATGCAAGGCTTCAAGCCCTTGAAATTCTGAAGAGGTTCCAAAGAGAGCCAGGCTGGCCTGTGGGAGGGCTGTGTAACTGTGATTGGAGGCTGGGCCCCTCTTCATATCATCTAGTCACCCTATTCTGAGATAATAGCTTCCAAACAAATTAGTACAAACATTGCTTCTTGGCCTTTTGGCTAAGATCAAGTGTAGTACCAAATGAATTTGTATAAATTCACAAATCCAAAATTTGAAATTTCTAACATTTTGTCCCTGGGCTCTCTATTCTGTTCCATTGGTGTTTGTTTTATGCCAGTACCATGCTGTTTTTGTTACTACAGCTTTGTAGTATATTTTGAAGTCAGATAATGTGATGCCTCCAGCTATGTTCTTTTTGCTCAAGATTGCTTTGGCCATTCAGAGTCTTTTGTGGTTTCATACAAATTTTAGGATTGCTGTTTTCTGTCACCTTTCCCAGGGTGATGGAGACACAAAGGATTAGTCAAAGCCCATTTCTTCTGAGCAGTGAGAAGCCCTAAGGGGGCTAATTTTCCAGGAACCCTCAAGAAAGCAGCATTCCTTGGAAAATAACACCAAACTAGGGTCTTCTCTCAGTATTTATTTTCCAGGTCAGAAAGTTACAGAAAAGGAACATAGGTGGTGGTTACAAAAGAACAGTAAGATAATTGACATGGCAACAATCATTAGGTTTGGCTGTACCAAGGACATCTGCCCTTAGAGCCAGCAATTTTGCTGTGTAACAATTCTTTATCTACGACAGAGACTTTAGCCCGGGGAATGTTTCCTGTCTTTTGCAAGCTTAACATTTCTATGTGTAATTTTAAAAAGTTAGGCAATACCTGAAACTACAGGGCCTTGGAAGCTAGGCCCTGTGAAATACATTTGCTTTATAAGTGTTAGTATACTCCACACTTTTCTATTTCTGTGGAGAATGTCATTGATATTTCAATAGGAAATGCATTGAATCTGTAGATCACTTTGGGTAGCATGGACATTTTAATAATAGTGATTCTTCCAATCCATGAACACAGACTATTTTTCCATTTATTTGTGTCTTCTTCAATTTCTTTCATCAATGCTTTATAGTTTTCAGTGTAGAGATCTTTCACCTACTTGGTTAAATTTATTCCTAAGTACTTTTTTTTTTTTTTGTAGTTATCATAACGGAGGTTGTTTTCTTGATTTCTTTTTCACACAGTTCACTGTTAGTGTATAGAAATGCTGCTGGTTTCCTAATCTCCTCAGAAATTATTGAAATCCCAGAAATCCTCCTAATTCAGGATTGCAAAGGCATGCCACAGACTGCCTCGTGGCCTCAGGAGAGGCCTGGTAGTTTGGAGTCGGACAGAGGAGGGTTTAACCTGCAGCTCCCCGGTTCCTGTGCCTCCTGTTCCAGTGGGAAGTGGGAAGACAGCAGCGTCCTCTTAGGGCCTCTGCAGGGGGTGAAGTGAGATAACACGTAAAACCCCTAAGCCCTGTGTATGTGTAAGTGACAAGTTCCTTGAAGAGGAACTGTTTCCCTTTATCATTTAAAAGCTCTTTGTAAATCGTATTTCCTTGTTTTCATTCCAGAAGTGTGGTCGTCCTTTCAGTAGAAGTGAAAATACTTGAAGCCAGTCTGGGCTGGGCTCTGAGGTCCACTTTTTTTAGCCAGAGTGGACTTTGGACAGACCACAGCAAGTTTTATGAGACCTGCTTTATGGCCCCAATTCCTTCTAGTCTGGGGTGGGGGGAGAACGGGATGGAGGGTGAGGGAAAGGTTGGTGCCAGCGAGGGACAGGCTGCAGGGCAGCTGTTCAGGAGGGGCCGTGTTCTAACCCTTTGCTTTGGGAGGGGTTTCTGGAGGAAGGTTTGAGTAAACCCAACTCAGATTTGATAATATTTACTGAACACCACTGTCTAGGTATGGCAGATAAAGAGGACAGAAATGCAATCCCAGCCCAAGTGCCCACAATCCAGCAGGTAAGGAAACAGCCCCATCTCGGATTTCATTCTCACAGTGGACGGCTTCTTGGCTCATGGCATCCATTGACCGCCACCTCCATGCCCAGCCCTCGGTGAGGTCCCAGGGGAGACCCAGATGAGTAAGAGATTAAGACAGGGCTCTGACCGCAAGGAACTGTCGACCACAGGAGCAGACAAAACAAACACGTCTCAATCACTAGGACAAAGGTGTTATGACGGCGTTCCTCTACAGAACACAGTCAGGTGGGGAGGGACACGGGGCTTCGCAGAGCTGACACCCGAGAGGGCCTTGAAGGAGGAGAAGATATGTGATCGTAGGCAGAAGAAAGCACTGGCGTGTGCCCCCAGGGAGTGACACAGCAAGGTGGCCTCAGAGCTGGGGTGCAGAGCATGGGGCAGGGGCTGGGGGACAGGGCTGGAGCATAGGGGACAGTTGGGTTGGCTCCAGTGCATTGAAGACCTCGGTTCTCACTCGGCAATTCAGACTTGACCCTCTGGGCAGGAGGAACCACGGCAGGGTTTATGAAGTGGAACAAGGTGATCTGATTTGCACAGGAGAAAGGTCGCAGTGGCAGCTACGTGGCGGAGGGCTTGAGGGGGCAACACCGGGACACCGGGGGACCGTTTAGGAGGCTGTTAGAACTGTCCCGGGGAGAAATAACGGTGTCCTGAACCAAGGTAGTGGTGGCTGGGAGGGAGTGAGATGGGCAAGCTTGGGGTTGATTTAGAAGGTAGGATCGACACGATTTGCTGGCGCTGGTGAGGGGCTGGAGGAGCGGCTCGAAGGTGCCCAGTTGCAGTGGATGAGGAGGCGGCAGAGGTGCCTCTAATGGAACTAGGGAGCACAGACAGCACGGTTGAAGCAAGGGCAAAAAAATGAGCTTTGTTCGTATTTCGAGGTGCTCTGGGGATGTCTATATAGAGATGAAGGGTAAATACTTGGAAAGATGGGTCTGTGGCGGAGAAAGGAGGCATGGACTCGCCGCATAGAGATGGTGGCATTTGTCATCCAGATGATACTGAATCATGGGGACTCTGTGCAAAGAGGATGAAATGGGGACAATGCAGCCAAAGAAGACCAGGGAACGGTGAAGAGGCGCCAGGAGAACCAGAGAGCGGTGACAAGAAAATGCCAACGGGAGCAAAATGCTCCGGATGGGAGGAGCATCGCGCTGGCGGGTGGCAGTTACGGGGACACGGGCTGCGAGCTCGCCCCAGACGTGCGCCTGCGCCCGCGACAGCCCACGGGGAGGTTCCGGGGAGGCGCTGGGGCTGACACTCGTTCACAGCGGGTGAAGAAGGCTCCTCCTTTAGGAAATGTGGTGAAGGGAAAGGGAAGGAAGAGTGAGTTGAGGAAAGGCAGGATCCACAAAAGCGGGTTTAGGGTAGCAGCGGTGTGGACATTCGTGCAGGCTGATACGACCCCCGGAGAAACAGCCTTGGTGGGGCAGCGTCGGGGGTGAGCAGCGAGCTCTCAGCAGGGGTGGGAGAAGTCGGGAAGGGGGACGGTCTGTCTTGGACAGGGTGGAGAACAGTGAAGAAGAGCAAGACCCTCCGTGCAGGGGGAGCTGCTGGGCAGGGGGACTCCAGAGGACGGAACGATTTCCTTAGAACTTGCTGCAGGAAGGGACACCGAGGACAAGGCCGGGCAGTAAGGAGGCCCAGGCTTCAGGGCAATGCTGTTCTCTCCAGAGGAGCCCCTTGGCCTGGGCAGGTGCGGTGAGCCGCTGGCCTGACCCGGGGCTGTGATTAGGCAGGGTGGCCGGGCAAGGGCCAGGGTCCGGGTGCAGAGGCTTCCTAGGAAGCTCCTGGGTACAGGGGAGCCAGCAGGGGTGGTCGCGGGCGCTCAGCCTCCAGCAGAGGGTTACTCACGGCTGACTCAGACCCAGCTGCTCATTTGCATGTTACTCATTGCAAGCCCAGAGGAGCAGGAACACCAGGAGTGTCTCATCCCCTTTCCGAACAGAACCACCCCAGATCATCTCCATGCTCCTGCTGTTGCTCTAAGTCTCCCTAACCTAGAAATATTTCTACTTTGGAGGGCTCTATTCAACCCACATGGTAGGCTGTAAAATTGAGATTAAAAAAAATAAATAAAATAAAATTCAGGAAGTTCATTTTCTCTGTAAGAATATTAAGATAAGTTTGAACTTCAGTTTAATATGCTCAGTGAGTGAGACTTACCACCTCCCAAAATTATACTGTATTTTTTTCCTCTGACTCCTCCACCAGAATGTAACCTCCATGAGGACAGGACCATTGCTTTATACTCTGTGCCTAGAACAGTGCCTGGCACATAGTAAGTGCGTGTAGTGGATTGAATGATGTCCCCCCAAAACTCATCAAAGCTTGAATTGTGTCCCCCAAGTTTTATGTATTAGAAACTTAGCCCCCACTGTGACTATTAAGAGGGTGGGAAATACTATTATGGTAATCGATAGGTGGAGCCTCGAAGAGGTGATTGGATTGTAGGACCCTGCAGTAGTGAATGGATTAAAAATGGTGGTCAGGGGTGTGGTTCTGAGGGCTTTAAATCTCTCTCTCTCTCTCTCTCTCTCTCTCTCTCCCTCCCCCCCCACCCCTGGGTCATTGTTGCTACCACTGGATGGACTTTGGACTTCCCAGCCTCAGAAACTGTAAGCAATAAATTTTGTTTTCTTTATAAATCACCCAGTTTCAAGTACTTTGTTATAAGCAATACAAATGGACTAATGCAGTGCTCATTAACACATTAAATGATTGAACAACTAAATAAAGATATATCTTATGTAAACCTTACAACCCTAAGCTGGGCTCCCCACGTGTCATGCAGTAGTTCAGAAACTACTTTATTAACTTATTAGGTGACCACTCCTATGAAACTCATCGATGCTAACCCACCCCTGACAAGAACATCCCTGATGAAAAAAAGCAAATGTAGTGATTTATATTCATGTAGACACAGTTGCCAAGAAGCTGCAATGCTCTGACCAGCTGGATAGACGAGTCTGTCCCCACTAGGAAGGGTCTGCTGAGGAAGCGGACAAGCAGCTCAACTCAGCTTGGAGCCTGAGCAGAGTCCAGTGCTCTCAGGGGGACTGTGCACCAGCTCTGTGAACTGGATACTGGATACCTGCAAGACCCATTGCAGCTGGCCAGCAAGGACCCCGGCCTCCCACAGGACCAAGGACACACTGCTGCCCACTCTCTAGCTCCCCAAGAGCCAGCCACCAGCCTCCTGCGAACTTCTAGCCTTTCTTTTGATAATTCCCTCCTGGATGACTGAATGTGCCTCCTCCGTTCCCTCTGCATACATGGTTTTCATTGACTCTCTTAGGTGATTGCTTTTCTTGTTGATAAGGGAGAACCATATGCACAGCAGGAAGTCATCTTGCAACAATTCAGACCACCTCTCCATGAACTCAGGCCTGTGTTTGGTGCCTCCTGACTTGAGCCACTGTGTGCGTGTGTGGTGTGTATGTTCTGCCTGTGGTCTGAATTTTGGGGTCTTAGAGTTCATGGTTCCATGGAGCTATAGGACCTGGGCTTCAAACCAGAGGACAAGTATGATGAGGGAAGAGAAGGGAAAACCACTTTGAGGAGGAAACACCGGTGGAAGGCTGGGTTACCATCATTGCTTGTAATGTGGACAGTCCAAGAATCAGAGAAGGATCTAGGCCTCTGAGAGTTTTTTAGCAAAGAGTTCCTAACCGCTAGCACAGATCAAGGCATAACTTTGCTCTTTCTACTACTCAGTAGCTTTATTTTTAAGCAGAACAGGGAAAAAAAAAAAAAAAGTCCAATTCCGCATGCCTAGGCTAGAGTAGAGTAACCACCAGCAAAACAGCTGTTAACGTGGCTGACGCTTGTTCCTGTTAACTGCTTTAGTCAAGTTAAAGGCCTGGCAGGGGAGAAATTCTGTCTGGCTTAGCAAGGAGAAAAATTTCAGAGGTAGCCACCACAGATGGTAGCAGATGTCATGCAGCTCACAGAAGCCACCAGGGACTTCACCGTCTCAGAGCTAAGCAAAAAAGCTGAGAAATACTCAGCCAAACCAACTGCCAATTACATAACCCAAGAATGTCAGGAAGCCAGGGATGTAATAAACGTTTCTTTACTTAATAGCTTTCCATTCTCTTCATCCACAAATCTGCCAGTCCGTGGCTCATCCAAGATCTTGGATGTTGGCTTCAGGTATCTCTGCCCTCAACTGGTACAGCCAACAGTGCAAAGGTCTAAATGCAGTTTGTAACCACAGTAGTGACTGCTCTGGTTCTGGGATAAAAAGTGATCCGTTCTATGATTCCGGCAGAGCAATCTACTTTGCAGGTGACAAGAAGCCAATTGTTTAATCCATATCTACCAAGTGACAAGAAGCCAATTGTTCAATCCCTTCTACTATAGTGCAGTGCAGTGGTTACCAGCGTAGGCTTGAGCCACACAAGCTTGGGGCTGAATAAGCTCCACCGTTATCCCTTGCATGATGCCACTGGTTATTTTAATATCCCTTGACCTCAGTTTCTGCATCTTTAAGCAGGGGTAATAATGCCGATCTTATTGGGTGTTGGAATGATTAAATTTGATATTGCATGTAAAGCACTTGGCACAGTGCATTTGTATACAGTAAGTCCTCAAAGAATGTTAGGTGTCATCCCACATCTATGAATGCCCAGAAAGGTGCTGTTTGGTATTGCCGTGGTCCTTATGTGTCCCATACCTTCTAGAAAGTTAGCTGTGTGTATGGAGCTGCAGATAATCTGAAATCTTATGATTGCAAATTAAGAAGAGCTATTATGAAATGCTGTTGGACTTTAAGTTACTTTGCCAAGTTGTGACTATGGACATTCAAGGATGTCTAAGATAATTTTTTCCTTTTATATTAGGAGTCCGTATGTTACTCAAAATCAGAAACTATTGCTGTATTCTATTAGCAATATCTTTCATTATTAGCTAGAACCTAACTAATCAAGCTTTTTTCCATTTCTTTTTTTCAGGGAAACACAGACTTGGTAAGGTGTTTTCCCCAAAGCAACATTTGGAAATCTGCTAGCCAAACAAACATTTAATTCAACCTCTTCCATTTTTTATATTTACATCTTCAACCAACAGATGACAATAGTATGCAAAACAACACTTGTGTCTCATAAATTCCAAAGATTCAAATATACCCTATTTTCCAGGGCAGGGAATGAGCTGACATAGTGAAGAACTTTTCTAACATCTCCTCCAAGTTCTAGTTATTTCGTTTGTACAGGGAGGGTGCTGGATGACCAACGAAGACTATTGCTCAGGACATCAAGGCGACTGGAAGCAGAAGGCTGAAAAGGCAGAGGCAAGGCAACTCCTGGGTTCCTCCTTCACCAGCCACGATCTCGGGTCAAGCTCACGTATCTGAACTTCAATTTCATCCACATAATAGGGGCCACTGGACCAGTTCAGATGGGCTCATACGCTATGAAATAAAGTGCTTTGTAAACACCAAAGCACCACTAAGCAGGCTGCTCCAGTCAGAGGGTCTGCTCACTCTTGCGCTATGGTCGTGGGTATGCCTGGATTGGCCTTGTCGTTGCTGTTCGGCTTTCTCATTCCGGCTCCCGATCTTTGTCCTCACCATCACCTCCCTTCCCACAACACTATGACACGTTTCCTAGCATCCCAAGTAGGGACCGTGAGCAAACCACCCTGCTCCTTCCCCGCTCAGGCTCAAGGAACGGGCTGCCGATCACACATCTCCAGCTTTCTATGGAACAGACGACTTGAAATTAGTCTAAAAATTGATCACACGTGGGTGGGGGAGAGGGAGGGATGTCTAGAGCACAGAGGACCCTTAGAGCAGTGAAACTATTCTGGCGTGATGCTGTAATGGTGGATACTTGTCATTATACATTTGTCCAAAGCCACAGAATGTACAACACCTAGAGTGAGCCCAGAGGTAAATTACGGACTTTGGGTGATAACGTGTCACTGTAGGTCCATCAGCTGTAGCACATGTACATCTCCAGTGGGGAATGTTGGTAATGGGGGATGCTGTGAGCATGTGGGGGCAGGGGATATATGAAAAATCTCTGGAACTTCTGCTCAATTTTAATGTGAACCTAAAACTCCTTTAAAAAAGAAAATCTCAGTGACCAGCTACCAAAAAAAAAAAAAAAAAGTCTCTGACAAATGTGAAAATTTAAGAAATCAAACTCTTTATTTAACACCAAAGCTAACATCAAGTGTTTATTTAAAAAAAATAATGCACCTGCTCTGAATTCATTGATGACACCACCATGAGGTGAAGATCTACAGAGAATTTACAACTTTAGGTTGACATGAAGGTATGTAGTATCCCACAAAAGGGAAATTCTGCAAAAGTCCACACAATAAACATTTCCAGTTTCTACTTTCAGAGCTGCTAACTACTGCCTAAATGTATCTTAAACACAGAGCATGATTTGTTGAAGCATTTCTTGTCGGACAAACACAGCAGACATGCTTTAAATAAATTAAAACTGCAACACATAAATCTTCCCTAAAACAATCAAGGTACATTACTTTCCAGCTTCTATAAACAGAGAATTATATTGACTTCAGAAAATTATAGGTTAGTTTGCTTTATATCTTATGGGTTTCCAAGCTTCTGTTAACTGTACTTTTTTTTTTGTTTATCTCCTTTTGATGTATTTGGCCAATCTCATTCTTTTCAGTGATTTATCTTTTCAGACCAACTTCTTCCTTACTGCATGTGTTACACTTCTGGAAACATCTCTGCAGATAAGCCCTGAATTTTAAATGCCCTTTCTACCCTCACAGCCCACTCCTCAAAACTATAGAAACATGCAAAATAGGTTGTTTAATCACACATGTTCATATTAATATAGTGAAACGTTTTTTCAAACCAATTAAACGATATTTGGATTCAATACAAAAATGTTTTCATTCAATGCAAAATGATTTGGTATTTAAAATCCAACCAAAAAGGACAAAAGTAATTAGTTGCCTGAGGGAAGCTAGTTCCCTCACAACTATTGAACCCATAATTAAACCAGATGTGCTAGAGAAATGGCAGGGCAATAAACGTACATAGTCGGCAATATTTAAATGAAAATAAGAGTGAGAAGCAGGAGAGGGCTGAAATCACATGAAAGCTAATTGACAGAAAAGGATATTAGCATCATTGGCTGACATGAAAAGAGGAGTTTCAGAAAATTTCCATCTATCATAGGGATCATATAGGCAAAAACAGTAATCTTGCATGCTGGAAACTTAAGACTAATCCTGTTTTCACTGTCTAAATTAGCAATGGAGTGCTTTCAGTTGTTGCATCGTTGTGGGTTTGAATAGTTTGTGTGGGGGAGAAGGTTTTGTCCTGGCTTAATCATACTCAAAATATAAGATGAAATAACCAGTGCAAAGCTGACAAAAGTATTTTTAAGTTTTTGTTTTGTCCTCAACAAACTACCATTAACCTCGAAATCATGAAAATAATGTCACCAAAAATTCCAGAGCTAGAATCCAATGTCCAGCATCTTAAATCACTCAGTACCATTCACTGAGTAACCAGGAGCTTCCCATCCAACAACTGGTTTTATCTTTAGGTAGGCACAAAAAATTTACAACAAATGAAGAGTACAGAAAAAGGATTAGTGGATTTAAATGTAAATTAAATATCCAATTCCAAAATATGTCATAGATATATCACTATTTTTAATTTTATATATATAAAATTTCATTGAATCTCCCTACACATTACAGAGAACAAGCAGCAGGAGGGTTTATTCCTTAAAAAGAGAAGTCTCCTTGGAGTATATCATCATCTTAAAAAGTAAAAAGCTTCATGAACTTTCAACAAGACTCCAAAATATATATGCCGTTTAGGTTGCATATATCCAAGTAAAAACAAGGTTATATGACATTTAAGAAGAGTCAGTGAAAACATGAATTCATTAAAAGGAATTCACCATCAGGTAGGATGATTTAGAACTTACGGTATTTCAGAATGGAGCCTGTTTCTAGCAGCTTCTGTTTAAAGCTCCAGACTGGTGGGGGCAGAGTGTGCTGCTTTCCATTTCCTCTCTACTTTGGTCACTGGGAAAAAGACACACTCATCACATATTGGAGAAGTGTCAATCAAAGCAAAGGTCTAGGCCGAGTGACAGAGTGGTGTGTGGTGGCATGAGAATGAGGTCCAAGTCTCCTTGGATCCTCTCGGACCACTCACCCTCAAGGGCTAGAAATCTCTCATTCTGACCCACCCCAGACCCCGGCACATCCAAAGTGCCCCTTGGAAAGATTCACAGATCTGAAGAGGAGCCCGCCCAGGACCCACCTTGATTCCTTGATTCAAAAGCATAAGTTACACCCAGCTCTCAGCCCATATGGAGGCTGATGTCCACAGGCAAATGGGGGACGCTGGCCATTAGAAGGTAAAAGCAAAAGGAAGTAGGCCGTTCCTTCCCCCTCTTGGCCCTGGACCTGCACCCCTTTTTATTTTTTTGGATTTGATGGATCAGTGTACACACATCAACTTGGGAGACCACAGGGGAGTCTGACAATGAAAGGGGACACAGCCATGAGACGGGGGTGGGACTAGTAACTCCCTCTTTCCTAAACCCAATATACTTTAAAACCAAAGATTTCATGAAATGTTGTTTATTGTTTTCAAAAGCCTGAGTCTGGAATTAGAGAGTGGTGATGGATTGAACACGTTTGTGAATCTACTAAAACCACTGAATTGTACACTTAAAAAAGAAAGCAAGCGTGAGTTGTATGAGTCTCCCTCATACACATTGGTACTAAATGCTCAATTACTCCTTTTTCTCAAGCTGTGGCATACACTGTCACATTTTTTGGGGGGGGGGGGAGATTTCCCTAAGAACAGCTGTTTGCAAAATATTGCACTTAATGTAAATACAGGAGTTTGATGTCTTCTGGAACGTACACTAACATGCGTCTTTACACCTTTAGCAAATGGCAGTCATGGTGGCAGGAGGGGCTCAATAGCAGTTTACATTAAAATCTGTCTTCTTTTCTGTTACACACAGAGAAACAGATTTAAAGGAAAGTATCATCTAGGCTGAAGACAGTGCATGGCACCTCCACAACAGGCACATTAACTTTTTCTTTCTTTTTTTGGCAGCTGACCGGTACAGGGATTGAACCCAGGACCTTGGTGTTATCAGCACCACGCTCTAACCAACTGCATGTTAACTTTCGAATGCTTTCACCTCAGTGGAACGGTGGCCATCCTGTTACCTTAGAACTTATTTTCAGTAAGATCCTAAGGGACAGATGGCAACCTTGGCTCAAACAGTGGACTTAATTTATTTCATTCCTGCTGGCCTGTCACATCCCCGAGAGGACCTGCTCAGTCTTCATCCAGGTGAACTGCTCCCACTAATTAATCTAGCCACCATCCAATCAGACCAAATGTCATAGTTCCCTCATACTGCCAGTGCTGTCACCTCAGCACACTTCAGCTGTGTAAACTACGGCTGCCATCCTCTTCAGGGGAAGCCTGCAACAGGAGCATGACATGTTTGCGTTTCCCAAGTAAGCGCTGCAGTCCTCACAGACCTGTGAATGAGGTGAACTGTACCCCACAGGGCTGTCACGATGAAGATGGGCCACAGCACAAGCCTCTGGAGGAGCGCTCAGAGGACCGCACGTTAATGTGAAAGCCACGGTCTGATGCGGGATTTGGAAGTGTCTGCATGGCGTGAAGACAGGGCATCTGCCAGCCAGCTAAGATGGAATCAGGTGTGTGGTTCCCCAGGTATAAGAGAGAGAGAGAGCCCCCTTCATGAAAATCTTTGTTTTACCATTTAAAGTGCAACAAAATCCCTAAGTAGACTTTTTTTGGATAAACAGGTACGTTATAGGATTTCCATGTTATGGGATCACATGCAATGGACCACTATGGACACTAAGTACATAATGAGACCTTGGTCATCTGTGGACAGGCAGGACGGATTACACTGGGATTTTCTGTACTTCCACAGGCCACTAGTGTTCAACACTGCCAATGCCTGCGTTCCTCATTTCTCCGGACCATGTCATACCCCTGCTATTTACAGCACTTGGGGAAAACACAACCCTAGCAATAGTGACGCTCAGTTCTAACAGAGATTTGAGACAGAGAGAGACTCCTTTTTCTTCTGGGTCACTAATTATGCCAAGTGCTCAATAAACAGAAGGGTTTACCATGCTGGGCTGGTCAGGTAAACAGGAAATCTGGTCTGGTTAAGGCAGTGAGCAACATGGGAAAGCTCTGAAACAGATTCATGTTAACCAAGTAGGGGGACTGAGCTGGCAACTGCTACCGATGAGGAGAATCATAGTTATTAACACCACACAGCCCCAGTCCTTGTAATCTTGTTGGTACAACTGTTCCTTTTAGAATTTGGTAGTATGCACAGAGTTTTCTTTAAATTAAAACTTCAAAGAACTTGAAGGCAGGAACCAGTGGCTTCATCTTGGTATTATTATCCTTTCTATGGCACACAGAATATGGTCCCAGTTTTTACAAAAGATTGCAAGAAGAGTCACTGCAAAGAAGGTGCCAAGAATGTGGAAGCGGCTCTTCATCATGGGCGAGACGAACTTTGCGACGGTGGACACACACACGAGGATAACGGTCATGAAGGCCAGGATCACATTTATGCACTTCCCCAGGAGAACTTTGGCATTCACGGTGTCCGTCTGCAGAGCTTGCTGCTCCTGCTGGTGGAGCTCCAGCTTAGAAATGCGTGTCTGGCACGATTCCAGGGCTTCCTGTGGGCAAGAGAGAGAGCAAGCATCAAACGCTGTTGCGAGCGTGGGCAGCGTGTGAGTGCACGCTCAGATGTGTGCAAACGCCCCCACCTCAGAACACCTACTGCACAGGCAGCTTCAAATACCCAAACTGACAGTGTTGACAGACCGAGACGTAAAACAACAGTCCCAAGGCTCACTTATTATTTGTTATTTGTGGGTAGAATGAGCGTGTGCATACAACCATAAAATACCAGAAATGAGGAACCATGGTTAAGTTTCTGACTCCACCTACATTTGAAATAAAGTGACATAAATATTGGCACCTCTTGGTGCCATCAGGGGCAAACCAGAGAATGGGTGGGGTTTCATTCAGTAACAGATGACTGCTCTACCTTCAGCCATGGTATCTGCTATCTCCAATTGCTAGTCCTCATTTCTGCTGCTCGAAGTGTGTGTGTATCCATCTATAGACTAGTGGAGGACAGAGAGAGAAGCGGGGGAGGACGGAGGGGATAAGACTGATTGCAGGGTAACTCTGCTTTCGCCTGCTCTTTTGTCCTGCTCAGGACACTATCCGGGGCATCTCCTCAGATCTCGTTCATTCCAAGGCTTTGTAACTAAGACACAGACGACTCGGAGTGTATCTCTAGCCCAGCTGTCTCTGCTGAGACCGACTCATATACCTACATGCCTCCTTGACATCTCCATCAGAGCTTCTTAAAAGCACCTCAAATTCAACATGTCCAAATGTAGATTAATGCATCACTCCTACCCTGCACCTGCATTCAATCCTGTTTCCCCTACAGTGCTCCTTTGCTAAGAAAACAACACCCTGGTCCACCCAGCCCTTAAGCCAGATGCCTGAGAGGCACACCTTGACAGCCCTCTCATCCAATCCGTCACCCAGCCCCGCCCATGCAACATCCAGTATCTGTCTCAATTGGTTCATTTCTCTTTCCTCCCACAGCCACCATGCCAGTCTGTCACCAGGATCTCTTGCTTTCAGTAACCTTACCCAAATTTCCCCACATACCCTCTTGTTTCCCAGTCCCATGAATCCATTTCCCAAAAAGCAGCCCAAGTGGTCTTTTGAACATGCATATCTGATGTCACCCCTTTTCATTAACCTTTCAAATCTTTTGTGTGGCTCAGCCACCTTCTCTTCCCTCACTTAATGCCAGTCCCCTGTCCCCCTCATGGTTCTCTGGCCAAACTGGCTTTTCTATGTTCTGAAAAGGAGCATGTATACTCACCTCAGGGCCTTTGCACATGCACTGTACCTCTGCCTGAAATATGTGCCTCCCCCCACTTCCTCCCTTCCTAACTTGTGGACCTCCTATTCATATGTAAGTTCTCACCTCGACTGTCACATCGTGAGGGAAGCCTTCTGCTATGGGTAAAATGTGCCCAAAAGTTCACGTGTCAGAAACTTGACCCCATTATAACAGTGTTAAGAGGGTAAGAAATCTGATTATGATTATGGTATTTGAAATGTGGGGCCTTTCGGAGGTGATTGGACCATGACCACTATGCCCTCGTGTATATACTTATCTATTCATGGAGTAATGGGTTATCATGGGTGTAGACTGGTGGCTTTCTAGGGAGAGCACACGAAAGAGCCCTTGCCATCCTTGCCATGTGATCTCCTGTGTTGCCATGGCACCCTGTAGAGAGTTCCCATCCAGAAGAAGGCCCTCACCAGATGTGTTCCCTGGACCTTGGACTTCCCAGCCTCCAAAACTGTAAGAACTCTTTTCTTTATACATTACCCAGTTTCAGGTATTCTGTTGCAAGTGGCAGAAAATGACTAATACACCTTCCCTGACTCATTGGATTAGGTCAAGTCTCCCTCCAGTTCTCCTCGCCAACCGAGACAGAAGCTGCATGAAGCAGGGACCAGGCCCATCCTGCTGTTGCTATCCTCTCCAGCACAGAATCAGTGCCAGGCATGCCGCAGGCACTACGCAATGGCTGAATATTAAAGAGACAGCTGGATGCCAGTAAGAGGATGTGAGGCTCAAGAGAAAACCCGCTGAGCCTCTTAGGAAAAAGGACATAACTAGAGGCAGCACAATGTGCCCCTTTTAGGTCAGTAGCCTCCTGTCTAACTCATTTGCCAATATGTATTTGCTCAATTTCAATACAGTCATCTTTTCAGGTTTTAAGCAAGCATAATGGCTCCAACATTGATTTGTTTTTCTGCTGCTGAATATACTCTACGGGCCAAAGAACAGGGTTCTGTTACTATAGTAACTTGCATTATCCTAGGCTACCAAGAAAAAGGATAAAACTTCTTCAGATCTTCATACTCTAAAAGTGCTGGCTTTCTACAATAACAGGCATACACCCAGAAATCATGCCTTCTTTTCAACCACTTGAAGGGGCCCAAGATTTCTTCTATTTTAGGCATGGCAAGACAAAAGATCAATATTTTATGCAAATTCATTAATTTTGATTGGGTAGATAAATTACATGTACAAATGAACTGACCCTTAGAATTGCCCTAGAACTGCTATCAATTTTTTTTTTTTTTTACCAAAAGAAAAATCCAAGAAAATAAAGCAGTGAATTGCATAGAATTTTAGTCACAGCATCAAGAGATATTCAGCCCCACAATTTTTAGTATTTCCTTGGGTCCAGCATGCAATTTATTGGGGATGAGGACAGAGGAAGGGATTATCATTAAACACTTTAAACTGGGAATTCAGGGTTTAAAAAAACCCCTCAATTGCTTAAAACAACAACAAACCCTTGTATCCCTACAAGAAACAGCCACCCTCATCTGTACCAGCCCAGCCATTGTTACAACCCTGCTCCTAAGAACCAAAGAAACAAAAATGAAACTTAGCAGGCCCAGTTGCTAGAAGCCAAGAAATATAGCTACTCCCCACTATAAGAGAAAGAATGGCATTTATTTTTTGATGGTTTTTTAAAATTTTACTGTTTATGCGTCAGGCAATGATTTTAGTACTTTACATGTATTATCCCATTTAATCCTCTTGACAACATTCTGAGGTAGAGCTCATTAATAGTTCCATTTTATAGATGAGGAAACTGAGGCACAAAGAGCTAATGCATCCAGGGTCACACAGAGAGAGAGTAGTAGAGCCAGGATTCTAACTATCATGACAAGAAAGAAACTCCCATCATTTGTGCAGAAGTCCTCTTTGCACTTCTGAGCAAGAGATGAAACCAGAAAATGTTGAAATCAGTTCCTCTGAATTTTTAAGTTCCCTTTGTGGAGTCCCTCCCTTTATCTGACCTCTTCACTCCTAAAATATGTTTCTTAAAAAAGGGAAGAACATTAGTAACCCAAATTACCACTTACATTAAGGAAACCATACATTCAGACACACCCCAGTGACATTCAAGACATGTTCTAAAATAGAAAGACCTAATAAACCAACTGTACTGTTCACCAGGCAACATTTAACATTTAAATGGGTTCGAGTTTTTCAAACCAGTCAGTGGTGAAGCAAACTGACTAACCCAGAAATCCCTTAGGTGTCTCTGGAGATTGGCAATGTTTCTCACCAGCTCTGATGCTTTTGGTTCACAGAACTGTACAAGTAGACATCTGGATTAGCACAGGCTAATCAACACAGAGTGGATCCAAGTGTGGGCACTAAAACTCCAGCTCACACCTTGTGGAAGGCTCAATTTTCTCCCTTGTAAAGTGGGGCTTCACAGCCTTCATAGAGCTGGAGGAAATAACCACTGTCTACAAAGAAAATCCATAAAAATGAAGCTGAGCATTACTTGAAGAGTACTTTCTTTAAAAAGACGATCAAGGACCGACCCCGTGGTGCACTCTGGAGACTGCGGCGCTGGGAGCGCAGCGGTGCTCCCGCCGCGGGTTCGGATCCTATATAAGGATGGCTGGTGTGCTCACTGGCTGAGCACTGGTGCGGTTGGTCACAAAAAGACAAAAAAAAAAAAAAAAAAAAGACGATCAAGAAGCGTAGGGTTGTTTCATGACAGTGCTAGTACCACATTAGGAAATACTGGAACACGCCTTTGTTTATACTGATCCAATTAACCTTTCCTTCCTCCCACCCACCCACCCACCTACCCACCCAGATCCTATCCACTCCTTCCAGTCCCTCCTTCTGCAGGACACTCATTCACATTCATTCCTCAAGGACAATTTCCGAGACCTCGTTCATCTCACTTTACCTCCCTGTGCCTTGGTCTCCGTATCTGAAAAGTGGGGATGATAACAGAAACTACTTTGAAGGGCTGTTGAGGAGTAAATGGCAAAAAGAGACAAATGAAGGGCATGAAATTCTTACAAACACGAAAGCTGTTATTTTACAGATGAGCAAATAGGCTAGAGGCCTGCTTGGGGCCATACCACTGGTACATGGCAGACCTGGGACCGAAATCCAATGTTTTACCACTACACGACTGCCTGTCCCACCAGCCACAGCTTGCTGGGTACCACGTGTCTGAATCTCTGTGGCTCATAGAGTGTGTGCCATGGCATTTGGCCCTTGAGTTGCTTGGCAGATGAGCTACTGCCCACCTCAGCAGTAAGCTTCCTGAAGGCAGGGTTTGTCTCATATTTTTAAGTTTTTAAAAACTGTGGTGGTGATGGGCTTCGGGTAGATAAGAAATACTTGTTAACTGATTCAGGCAGAAAATACAGTGTCTTTACTTCATAATATCTATAACATGAGCTGGGGTGGTTTAACAAGGTGGAGAAGAAATGTTTGTGCGGAGAAAACATTTTGCCCCAGGTGCCAGAAATCCTTTAGAGCTTAGGGGTAAGGTACTTAGTTTGTTAAATGGATGAAAGCCTGGCAAGAGCCCACATGAGGGTCCAACCACGGGAGGAAAGGCACCTGGATGTCCCGCGAGCGCTCGGAGGCCTGGTAGGCCACCTTCTCCTCGATGCTGGCCAGCTCCTGTTTCAGGTTGGCAGTCTCGTGCTGATGCAGGTCTGTCAGGTCATGCAGCTGGTCTTCCAGTCGCTCATACCTTTACAAAGACAAGAGGTGATTCTGAGTGTGACATTTCATAGGTCTGCCAACAGCACATTCTAGAATGATGTCCCTTTTATCTTACTGCCGCCAGCACCCTTTGGCTTGTTTTCATCCCTTGGCAGACTCTTCTTCCAAAAGAATAAGGCTAGCTCTGGGGAACATGCTTTTGGATAACAATAAATTCAGCTCTGGAAAGGACTGGTCTCTGCAGTCTTAACTCTCTGTCCTTACAGCTGAGGTTTCATGCAAACCAAATCTGGCTTCTTCCTCCACATCAGACTAGCAACTTAACTGGCTGTGGTGACAGCAGGTCAGACCTCATACACTAAAACATTTGCCAGGGCCAGTCAGGAGACAGGGCACTCCAGGATCCTGCTCAAGGCCAGGACCCACTGGCTTCTCTCTCTTCTGCCCCTACCACCTAGGGGTTCACGGCTAGAGCACCCATAAGGAAAGAACCATGCTTTTAGTATCAACTTCTACTCTGAGCCATTCCACTAATACCCAGAGCACACACTTGTACCAAACACATTTTCAGCTCTTGGAATTTAAGCGCCAATAAAAATCTAAGCTTATTACAAATTATAGATGGCTTATCGGGTGGCCACATCTAAAGTAACAAAAGTACAAAGATTCCCATTCCCATGCCCCACCTCCCTCAGAGAAGAGGATTTGTCTTATATGTGAAATCTTAAATTGTCTATTTTGAAACAGGATGCACTCTTTGGGGAAAATGCATTAGCCTGGAATGACTGAGCAATGTCAATTTTAGATGCTTATATAGGTCACCCAATAGAATCATTTTTTTAAAAAGGCAAAAAAACTTGATAAAGATTTAGTGATTATTCTCAGGCATGACTTCATAGGTGTCAAATGTTGCTGTTGCTGTAAATAAGCCTTCTAACGGTCTCAAGTGATATTGTGAGTGGTTTATCATGGGGATCACAAACATAGCCACAGGACAAATGAAAACAAAAACTCCTAAACTTACGTGAATGGGTATTTGTAACTTGAGATAAAATGTACATCCAAAAAGTGCTGTATCCAAACTATTTGGATGGAATTAAAGTCAATATTTTCTGGAAAAGCTGCGACTCAAAAAATAGTTCTTATGTGACAAAGATACCAAAGTCAAAGATGCATATGGAAAGTTTTAAAAAATTATTTCACAAAGTAGGAGTTGAAAAAGCCACATTTCTAAATTAATACATACATAAAATCATGCATCAATTATAAAACAATACGTAAGCTAAATTTAAATTTTAAATATTACAGTATGTAATAGGTATTTCACTATTTTAACTACATGCTTAGACATTAACATATTCCCCTCAGCTTTTTTTTTGGAAGCTGGCCGGTAAAGAGATTGAACCCTGGACCTTGGCGTCAGCAGCTCTAACCAACTGAGCTAATCAGCCAGCCCTAACATATTCATTTCGACTAAAAAACTTCAAGGGGATCTTTTTATTGGGAAGGCAGGGGGGGAAAAAAAATCACCTCAGGTTTGGGCATATACACTTTTTTATTAATAAGCTATAAGCACACAAAAGCCAGCTTACAAAACATCTACTTTTAAAATTAGCTAATATAACCTACAAGATTTTAATTTATACTTTAATCTTAAGATGACTTTTGAAAGTTCTTCTTTATGATATAAAATACAGTATATACAAAAATATAGTCTATAAAGACTTCAAGAATGACCAACTGAATAAGATCTATCTTGCTGGACAATGAATTAGTTTTTTACTTGAAAGCTGTTACGGAGGGAAACCAAATATAGATCTCTGAATGAGTGTAAGAACACTATAACAGAAGTCTACTGAATCAGGATCTCAATTTGCACATGAGTCACAGCCCGTATAGTGACATTTTTAGAGTCTCATATGTATAATGTCTTTCTCTAAATTGTCAGCTCTAGGCCACAAATTATAAAACTTACAATCATGAAGGACTGAAAGAACTACTGATCCCTCAGTGGTTCTGATCCATATCTGAAATAGCTAAAAACACACCACGAGCATATGACCTTCAAGTAGACAGTCTCTCTGTAGTTAGTAACTCATGCTTCTAAAAGGATTGTAATAGAATACTATGAAATACCTGTATCTCTCCTCTTGCAGGGTCTGAGAAATAAAACCATACTCTCTCTTAAACTGCACCTTCACTGCCTCGATGTCCTCGGCCAGCTGTGCTTGGGTGTCCTTGATCTCCCTCAGTTCCTCCAGGATCATGGTGAGCTTCCCCTGGCTGTTCAGTGTGCTGGCTCCACCAGCCCCAAAGGACTGGTTCCCGTTACTGTCAGCCGAGCCTGACGTGCCACTCGAACACTCGTCGTCGCTGCCATATTTGGGCTTGTTCACGATGGTGGCACTGCCCCCGTAGGCCCTGGTGCTCGGCTCAGGCCTAAACTCCTCTAAGGAATTTTTTAAGTGAGCAATATTATCAGCACTGCCAAACTTATTCCGGATCAAATTGGCAAACTCTCTGGACTTACTGAAAACAAACACGGGTGGAGTGAGGGATACCCCTGGCATGCCTGATTTACTGCTCTCCATGCTGTGGGGAGCAGTCCGAGATTTCATGTGGGCATCTTTCAGAGAGTGCTGTATGTCCTTCAGGTTGTCTTTGGAAATGTCCTTTGAGCTTCTGGAGGCTCCATTCTGTTCGATCTCTCTGAGCTTTCTGTGATACTGCTCTAATTTCTTCTGCAGCTGAGCAATGGAGTGAGCTGACTTCTGATTCTTCTTCTCAAAGACTTGTTTGATTCGTCCAGCCTGCTGCTTGTCCGCGCTACTGACTAGTTTCAGATACTCGGCAACATTCCCATCGCGGGATGTTTGCTCGATTTTTATCTGCTCTGTTACCTTTAGGATTTTTTGTTTCAGGCTCTCTGCGCTGAGTTTGACCTTGTGGAAGTCCAGGATGCCATCTGGTACGTCAAAGTTGAGGTTGGTGTCGGACCCTCCTCGGCGTATGTTCAGGGGCAGGCTTAAGGTATTCATGTCATGACGTTCTACCTGAAAGAGATAGAAAAGAAGCACCGTAAAACCTGAAGTCAAAGAGACAATTACTCTGACACCATTTGTGCACACACAACAAACATACTATAAGTCCTTGACTTCCAAACTGCAAGTTTCACAGGATAAATACTCCCTACTATCCTCTCAGGTTGAATACAGGACAGCCCAACTCCTTCCTGCATTCAGGTACACTAACTAGCTCTGAGATTTAGATCTTCCAGGGTATCCAATATTCTGTCTGATAAGATGGTAACTACTGGCTGCCTAGGTAGAAAGTGCAGAATGGATAAGGTCACCAGTCAGTCCTGGTTTCCCAAAGTGCCCAGGCACCTGGAGTGTCTGCCATGCCCCATTTACCGTAAACTTCACATTTAAGGGTAATGCATCCAAAACAGAACTCACTCATTTAAAAGAAGGAGAATGGAAAAAGGAAAGATAGAGAGAAAGAAAGAAAAGTGCCAGGGGGCTGGCTGGTTAGCTCGCTTGGTTAGAGCATGGTGCTGATAACACCAAGGTTAAGGGCTCAGATAACCCTAACAGCCAGCAGTCAATAAACAAAAAACAAACAAAGAAAGGTACCAGCAGATGCATCCCATCAACACAAGAAAACTATTTTCTTAACGGAATCGTTAAAAAGATGTGACAGAATAATATGGTCTAAGATTAACTTTAATAATTGGACAATGCAATAATAGTATTCAGACATGGAAACAACCTCAAACCACAACCACAGTGAATTTAAAAAAAGAAAAAGAAAACCAATAATCCTAAGACCACATGAAATAGCTTTCTCATTCAAGAGCCACCTAGAGCACATAACTGCACAGTAGCACTGCGCACCTGGCAAGGGGGACAGCAAGTCTGTGCTCTGCAACCGAAGGCAAATGAGACTGTGTGCTGGGTTCTGTGGATGTTTCCTGTGTGTTCGCTTGTTTGATCCTCATTAGCACGCTAAGCAAAGAATGGGTTAAACACACAAACACGTAGAACTGAGGGTTAAAGAGCCAGGATTTAAATCCAAGTCACCCTAACCCGAATCCTCTTTCCATGTCAGGATACTCTACTATTAATATCCTCAAAGGACAAAAAATGGTAGTTTGAACACAATCTCCAAACAATGATTCATAAGATCTACACTGAAGCATCTTATTTGTCAAGTTAACAACCATTTGATTGGCATAATGCCTTGATATAGAGTCTCAAAAGAAATTGAATGGGATGCAAGACAATATTCATCACACTTTTTTTTTGTAGGGACTACTAGGTTGATAGCAGAATATTAGTAAGGAATTCACTCAGTGGACCTCACACTGTCTGAGTAACCCAGACTCAAGTAAGGACCATTTCCAACAATGAGTCTGAACACCTCACCACACGATAAATCCTACCCTGTGCTTATCCCAACGCAGGGAGCCCCATGGCCCAGTGCGACATGACGCTAGGTCAGTGGGTCAGGCCTCCTTCACAACTTAACAGAAGTTTGTTAACATTATTTCTTGGCCCCTCTCCTCCCATAAACAATTTTGTCATGAATGTGAGTCACCAGTTGCTTCATCTGGCAGAAGAGTATCACATAGGAAAGGCTGGAAGGAAAGAAATGCCAAAATCACTGTACGACTAGAAAACAGGATGTATGAAGAAAAGATAACGGAACTGGGACTTCACCTGGTCTGGAGAGAAGGATGGGTGTAGGGAATAAAGAAGGTATGCAACGATCTTCAAGTCCTAGAGAGATGACCACAGGAAGCTCAAGGCAACCATGTGTGTAGCTCATTAGTGGACCCAAACAGGAATGTGTTCAAATTATAGCAACAGAGAATGCACTAAACTCAGAAAATGTTTTGGAAAGACAGGGTAATTAATGGTAACTATATAACCACCGAGGCTGAAAATCTGATTTTACTGGAGATATCAAATCTGATCAGGCTGCTCCTTAGAAACTTTCTTTGGCTCCCTAATGCCTCCTAAATGAAATAATACAACCCAAGCACTGTAAGGCCTAAGTTTACTTTTTGGGCCTCACCTTGCACCTGAAGGATACCATTTATAGAACCCAAAGTTCCCAGAATGTATGTGAATTTTCTATGGATTTTCGCATACGGATGATATCTGCAATGCCTGCCAAGCATCCACTTCTGTTTATCGAAATCCTCTATATTCTTTAAAATCTGTTTTAAATGCCTCTTCTTCCATGAAGTTTTTCCTAGTCCCCTTTGGAACACTGCCTCTCCTTACTGTGATCCTCCCTGCTGCTTTGTGTGCTTATCTTGTGGTACCACTTCACTCCTCCTTTTTGTCACTCATCCCAGGACTTTAACCCCCATAGACTGCAAGCTCCTTCAGGGAACAGATGATGTCATAGCTGCACCCATCTGGTGAAACTAGCACTTCCTTTATTCACAGGAGGCTGTCAATAAATGCTCTCTGAACTAAAGTGACATCATTCTTTATTCCAAGGCACTAAACTCATTTAAGATACATTTTAAAAGAATCAAAAAATGAACTTGGAAGTTCTGTGCCTACGGCCCTGACAATTCTACAGAGATGTTTTCCCATTACCTAGACAATAAATTCGGCACCATTTCAAACTCACTCAACTAAACAGATTTTTCTGAGTATTAAGGTGTAACAAGATACATAAACACAAATAAGAACTTTAAAACTTTAATTGAAGTATAACTGACACTCAGAAAAGAGCACATTTCATAAGTATAAAACTCAGTGACTATTTCCAAACTGAATACATTGTATAAGCAGCACCCAGTTTAAGAAACAGAAGCCCCCTCCCACCCCGGCCCGTTTTCAATCAACTACAATCAACTACATCAATCAACTACATCACCCCACCTCCAGGGGTAACTATGATCCTGCTTCAAACAGCGTACGTTAGTTTTGCCTGTTGCATACACATACTCTTCTTGTCATTTTATATTCAACATTGTGAGTTTCATAAGAACTTGTTCTTGCCCTCCTGGACCTCACAGATAAGATCAGATTATTTAAAAAAAAAAAAAAAAAATGCTTGACATTCTGTACTGAGAAGTCCACTACAACGTTTGAAAATTTCCTACTTTACCTTACCAAACTCAGCAGTAAGTTACCGCCTGCTCTTTAATTCTCTCCTGCACCAGAGCTGGTCACCCAACTCTGTAGTCTCAATGCAACGAGCCTTTCTTCCTTACAGATGCTGGTGCAGGCCAACCTCGTATGCACATGAATGTTTACGCACATGGCTGAGGGACTTTTGGCTCACTTTAAAGTTATAACAATGCTTGGCCTGTCCTTAAGAGTCCAGGTTGGGGGAAGCAACAGCATTTAAAGCCCAAATCAACCAATCTTACTGCTTGTCAGCAAATCCCAATTAAAAATGTTTGATGATGGTAAAGTTGGAACTATTGCTGAGCTGTACTTTTTGGCCTTTTATAGCCTGAGCACTGCACAGATAAGTGAGAGCCAGCTATACACATTACTGTTAGATGCCCATAAATTCCCTGAACACAAACTGAAATTACACGTATGTGCTAGGAAGAAAGCTGTGCGAGTCCTTCATCGTTCGTTTAATCTGGACTTGGCAATGACTCTGTACAGCGCTCTATACAGTGCAGCTTGGCTTCAGGCTTAGGACATGGAGAGGAGGCAAAGGTTCATGGACTACCTGGAGTCAACATGCATGTGGACTATATGGGTCAGGAGATACGTGTCCCAGTTTTGGAACTGACATTTACTATCTACGTGTTCTTGGGTAAATCGAGTCACATCTGTGGGCCTCCATTTATTAATCTATCGAACAAAGAAACAGAATGAGATAATCCAGAACTAATACTGCACAATTCCAGGAAATGTAGTCCAAGCGATCTTTGCTGTGAGACAGTACCACGTAACAGCCAAGACTGTGGGCTCTGGAGACAGACTGCTTTGGTTTCCACCTTAGCACCACTCTTATGAGCCATATGACCTTGGAAAATGACTTAGCTTCTCTATTCCTCAGTCTCCTCTTCTGAAAATGGAGATAATTCTTCAAAGAGTCATTGTGAGAAATAAATGAGATAATGCATGTGAAGTGCTAAAGACTTCCTGGCACACAGAATGGTTTCAACAAGTGTTTGCTACTCCTATCATTCCCAACTTCACTTAAAAATGTACCTAAATTCAATTGTATATGAAATGTATACAAAAACTGAAAGGAAAGCAAGCTCCAAAGTGTTAACAATGATTAGCTTTGAACTGTGGGGTTATGAGAGGTCATTCTTTTTATCATGTTTTTGTATCTTCCAAATTTAAAAAAATAAAATGAATTACTGTTTTGGGAGAAAAGAGGCTGTTTTTAAAAAATAACTGCTAGCTTCTTTCAGTTCTCCCAGAATTACTTGGCTGTTATTACCTTAGATGAAAGGCAGACCACAAGTGAAACGCCATCTCTAATCATGTTTTCCTTCCAGCAGCAGAGACATTTCCGCTGTCACCTCAATGTTCTGGAACAAAAGCTGAGGAAAAGCCTAAGCCCTGGACAGACGTCAAAAACTGACCCTGAGTCATTACTGCAATGAACCAAGTCTCCAGCACAACACCCCAAGTTAGCTCACCTTTCTTACTGGGACGTAGGCACAACTCAGTCATTACCATCACTACTCAGAACACATCGTTCAGGCTTCAAAAGAGGGCTGTCTCCTATCACACTTCTACACACCCCCTAAAGCTCCAGAGGGAAATGAACAAGAAGGGATGGATAGCCAATGCAGAGGCACCTCCCACTCCACGTCCCCATGCAACAGAACTGAAAAGGAGAACAGGGGCTCCTGTGGACCCCAGAAGGACATGGACCAAGGCAGGAGTCCTCTGAGGCTCTGGAGAGTTCAGAATGGCCAGAATATGCAGGGCACAGAGAGATTAGAATGATGGGACATATGACAATGGTTTGCTTAGTCCCAAGGCTAGATATAATGAGCCTGTGTTTAAAGAAAGGATACCTGAGCTCAGACACACTTATATAAAGAAAGGGTCAGGTCCTTCAAATGGGCTGTCATTTCTAAGGCAACAGGTATTTCAGAGTACATGTGAGTGCACATTTCCACACCAGCCTCCAAGGAGCTGCATATTCAGTATCTAAAGGCTTTTACATGACTTTGCGCCCTAGGTCTCCAAGTCAATAACACTGATATTTATTTTTTCCTATTACTCATGTTAGCTGAACTTTACTTCAGGCCTAGAGTCAAGGCTGTGCCTATCATTTGCCAGTCAGAATGCTGAGGCTTTGCCGGAGTATCAATGTCAAAATCTCAATGGCTTAAAAAGAAAGGTTTATTTCTTGCTCATAGTAACAAGTCTGCTGGAGTCAGCTGAAGGACCGAGGCTGTGCTGGAGTCTGCCATCTGGAATGCTGTGGGCGAATCATCCACTGGCTTCTCAAGACTTCTCCCAGCAGAGATACACCTGTGACTTCCTCCATTCATGACACTAGCCCTACCTAACTTCCAGGGCACAGGAAGTATAATCCTACTACACACCCAGGAGGAAAAATGTCATGTTGGTGTCATGTGTAGTGTCTTTTTCAATTGCTAAAAACTCTCTGTGGTAGGTTCTATTATTATTGCTATTTTACAAATGAGAAAACTAGGCACAGAGAAGTAAATTGCGGGGGGGGCACACAGCTAGCAAAAGGCAGAGCCAAGACTGAAGTCCAGGTCCTCTGTCTCCAGCGCCTGCTTCCATAACAAACTGAGTCCTTTGATTATAAGTCAGGCACTGTGCTGAAGATTTTTTTATGCATTCATGTATTCTCCACACCAATCCTCTTTTATGAGGAAACCGAGGCTTGTAAAGAACATATATGTTTCTTGAGATCCATGGATAATAATAAATAGCTTAGCTGGGGCTCAACTTAGGTTTATGAAGTATGCAATACTTTGCAAGATCCATACAAGCTCAGCCACTGGCTGTGTGAGAATCCACCCCTAACGTGGTCATCAGACTTGTGTGGACACTTTGGGTTTGATTTAAACTACTCTGTCAGAAAATTCTCCCTCCGGCTGAACCTGCAATCATTACCTCTGTAACTTTTTATCCATAGCCGTGGTGTTGCTTCCTGAAGCCACACCAATCTCAGGTTTGATGCAGTCTGTAAAATCCATTCTTCTTGATCCATATTTTAATCCATAAACAGTGATTTAGGTCAAATCATTTTATCAGGATAAAAAAGCTTATTGCTTTTATTGGAACAATACCCAAGCATTTACAATAACTAAAAGAAAGAGGAGGAGATAGAAGCCGAAGGTAAAAATAAGAAAAGATAAAGGACCTATGGAGAAGTATGCTGTGTCTAAGGGCCTAACAAGGGAGGGGCTGATATCTAGACATGTGGGAAAAGACACCCAGCAGATATGGCCTGGATTTGCCTGGAGGGAAGGGAATGCCCCCTTCCCTATGCTGGGTTATACAGCTGAGAGAATGAGGCACTGCCTAGAAAAACAGAAGCTTTATATCACTTTTCTACTAGTGATTTACATGATACTACTAAACCACCTTCCTTCCCTCTTGCTACCTGTGGTCACTTGACATGCACCTGCAAAATGTCTAGCCAGTTAGTGAACATGAAACTCGTGGAAGCTAACCAAACCACTGGACCCTCACATCAAACACTTGGTTTTCTTGTTAATGGAGCTAACCTATCCTGGAAAAATAACTCTGAAGGCTTGATAAAGCCTCCTCGTCATCCATTAAGAGAGACCTATTAATAACTTCATGAGGACACCTATACAGAATATTCAATACCTACTTTCTCTGGAAGAAGAAAGCCACATTTTCCCCACCACATGCTGGCAAGAAAAAATCTTAAGGATCGTCCTCTTAAGATTTTTAAGATGGTATCCAAAAGGACATTTTATTTGAAGTGTCTTAGTAAAAATGTTTGTTCTAACTTGTTTAGACAAGGAACATTTCCTTTCATGGTCCAAGTCTGGCAACAGTACACTCTGACCTGTAAGTAAGTGCACTGTGTACAGCACAGAACTGAGTCAATGGTTTTACCATAAAGGCTTTATTCACCCACTTCCGTCCTTCTTCCTGTCTCAGCATCACTGACAAAAGAAATCGTGTGGCATCAAAAGTTCTACTTCCTGACTGCAGGTAAACTCATCACTCTGGAATTAAGGATCATTTGGGGCAGGGACTGGAGCACACGTACTTCTGACAGCCCAATCCTTTCTCCACAGACACTACAAATTAATCGTGTAAAGGAGACTAGGCAGTGTTTAAGGTTCTCACAAACAAATTCTTCAAGCATCCTCAAGCACTTATAAACACTTGATACTGTAATTAGAAATAATTATCTTCTCATTAAGTCTCTACTAGGCAACAGTGGTAATCTTCGAGTTACACGCACTAAAAATACATATTTCTTCAAAATAGCTTATAATTCACACTTTCAATTTAATACAAACTAATCTCTTACAAAATTAGTCTGACCTGGTAAGGATTTCCCACGTACTAAATCTACATGAGAATTAAAGAGGAAAAAGGTCCAGATTTAAAAAGACTGTCCCTTGAAGGGCAGAAGGGGAGGCTACGGTCATGGAAACTGCCCCACCTGACACTGAGCACCACCTGCAGGTGAGGACAGCCGGTCCCCCGGCAGGAAGCTGCCAAGGAACGTGAGGCGGCAGCAGCCACAGGGGCGACTTCTGCGATGAGGAAGGGTCTCTGGGGACCTCAGGTATCTCGACAACAGGCAAGTTTGGGAAAGGGGGTGAGCACCTAATATCTGCCCCTCGCCTTTCCAGGCCCGGACACTAAGAACCTTCTTGAAGGAAGACTTACAGTTCCTTCTTGTGGGGAGAGGATGAGTTCTGGAGAGGAGGCAGAAGGAAGCCCCAATTTTAGGACTAAGAACTGTACAGTCATCTGTCCACTGAGGCTTTCAGTTCCTAACTCAGAGGGGGAGGGAATAAGGGGTGAGTGACAGCCCCTGGGCACTACACTTAAGGCCTTTTGAAGGGTTCTGGAAACTTTCCCACCCATGCTTGCTTATTCCTATTGGCTTCTGGTCAGCAAGGAAGGGGAGGTGGGAATACTACCTCCGATCTTGAAAGAAACACCCCCGGGGAATTGAGAGGGTGGAGGCAGCTTAAAAAGACCACGAATAATCAGTCTCCAAGGTCCTCAGCCAGCGAGAAGAAAAAAGAGGGCAGCCTGGGGGAGGAAGGTCTGCCTACTGCTCAGGATCGGGGGCCCAGTCTTTTCCTTTTCCTGTAGCCCCAGCAGACGCAGGGTAGGCACTCTTGGGAGAGACCTATGCTTCACCTAAGTTTCTAAGTGATAGCTACAAATCTAGCCTTTCCTGCAGAGTCTTTAGGCATCTTCAATCTGAATGAGCTCTTTGAGGGTTCTTAGTGCCCTCTTAAACACACGCCACAGTGACTAACAGTACAGGTCACCTGGTAGGGGTTAAAAAGGTGCACTCCCAAGGAAACTCAAGGGTAGGTGCACTGACCTGCCAGAAAAGTTACAGCTGGAACAATCCTTAGAGATCTCACCTGGTTCAATGCCTGTTGTGTTTTTTGTTGGTGGTGGTGGTGGCTGGCTGGTTCCAGATCCAAAACCTTGACCTCAGTATTAGCAACACCACACTCTAACCAATTAAGCTAACCAGCCAGTCCCTCCAATCCCTGTTTTTAAAAGCAGCAACTTAAATATGAACCAAGTAACATTTCATTTTAATCCATGTTCTATTCATTATAGGTGCCCTACACAAAACAAAGTAATTTGTCTCCTAAAGTACAGCTTCATGGATAACTAAGTGATTATAACAGGGGTATGTCTATCAGATTAACAATAATCATGTTTCCCTTTTTGCCCTGGATGCTAGGAAATTCGGAACCAAACTTAGAGTAACTGTTATCTGGTGACTAGCCTATTTGTTTTCTCCTCCTTTTGACTTCTGATTATTATCGCTACTCTATTTTCCCTGTGCCCTATAATCTGGCTCCCAGTGGAAAGAAGTAGGTGTACTTTAATCTATAGATGGTAGCCACATCATCATGCTTGGAAATGAACATGTAATAGGGGGAACATGGCGAAACCTACCCAGTTCATACACTGGCACAGCTATTTCTCCTATCCTTATTCCCAGGGCACCCAGAGAAAGCCACACTAGGGTCACAATCTGGCTCATATCCTTCAAAAAGTTGCTATATAAGACTGAGCACCAGGAGACAGCATTCGGTACTAGAGCTCCAAAATGCAACCTCAAAGCAAATCTAAGCCTCATTGTCGGGCTAGGACTCAGAGACCCTTCAAACCCGTTGTGCAGACTGGGTCACAAACCCCTCACACACAGGTCCATGAGGTAGGTAATAGGAAAAAGATCCTGTAGCCGTGAGTAAAAATTAATAGGCTTTATTCAGATGCAAGCTCAGGTAGCTACCAGCAGCCCTAGCCGCCCCAGTAGCCCTCTCAGGGTGTACTGAGGGCAGTGGGGATCAGGGCCGTGTGTCCTTTATACTTTGCGAGTCAGATAACCAAAGAACACCTGCGCGACATGCGCAATTACACTAAACAATAACCAAAGAACACCTGCGCGCACATGCGCAATTACACTAAACAATAACCAAAGAACACCTGGGCGCACAGGCGCAATTACAAACAATAACGAAGGAACACCTGAGCACACGTGCACATATTTACATTAAACAGGCTAGGTCATGCTCAGCAAGATTCTGAACATCTGAGGGATCCCGACCATTTATATTTCAATTTTCCTTACACTCATAATTTATTCTCTGTAGGTCAGGGTTTAATTTATTTTTGGTACTATAACAAATACTTGGGGGGAAAACATGTACTGGATGATTTGTAGTACAGAATTTTGTTATAAACACATCAGAACACTAATAGCTATCAGACAGGGCTTAGAAATAACATAAGTAGTTTTGAGGGAGAAGTAAAAGAAAAATTAATCCATATTCCTTTCTTTCCCTTTTGTAATGCTGAAGCTATTTTTGAGCAGTTTTATTTTTTCTAATATAAGCCAGCAATCTCATCACCAAATGACAATTAAAAATAAAAAGCTTCCTTTAGTTGTATCAATATAATATATAGCATTACATTTAAAGAAAAAAAAATTAATGTCCATGAAAGTACATTCAATCAATATTTTAGGGTGGTTCAAGCATGGTGGTTTTTACAACTAACTGATCACAACCAGTTACAGATTTCTTTGTTTCTTCTCCACTCCCACTGCTTCACTTGGATAGCCTTTTAAAAACAAAGAACATTCTGGGGATGGAAAAACAGCCTTAACTTTGAAGTTGTGCTGGGCCTTCAAATGAGGCCATCAATATAAAAACTCATATTTCCTTGGGCCAAATAAAATTATCTTTTTAAAAGATAAATAATATCATGTCTTGTTCCTTCTCAAAACCTTTAAAGTTCCCTAAAGTGTGAAATCCTTCACAAAGAATTAAGACTCTTGATCAGGGTCCTATCCTAGCCATATTCCAGTAGATCCGCCCATCATGATATTTTGAGCACATCTATATACAACCACTAGAGTAAGGCTGGAGCTTTATATATACCTCTCATTTAATCCTCACAGCTCAACGAGGTAGGTGTCATTAACTCTGTTTAAGTGGGAGGCATCAAATAAGTTGTGGTTACAGCTAATAAGACACAGAGCCAAAATTTGTACCAATATCTAGCTTTTTACCCTTCATCTTCTTCCATCTGTCTAATGAGCCAGCCGCCCCTGAATACTACATGCATTTTCCTGTTTCTGTGCTAGTTCCTCATCCTAGCATGGCCTCCCAGGCTCCTTCCCAATTTACCTTTCAAGTATTCAAACACCACCTTGTCCTCCCCCAAGCCTAGCTGGAACCGACCACACCCTCTGTACTCTCCCCCAAATCTGCATTTACCCCTTTCACAGTGCTTATTCTGCTAGGCATGAGAAGTATTTGTATAACATTTGTTCCCCCACTATTTGGAAGCCTCCTTGAAGAGAAGGAGCCACCTTGTCTGCCCCACACTCCTTCCTCAATAGGACCTTAGTGCTTGTTGAATGAATTAACTAGTGAGGCAGCCAGTTTCCCTCATGTTTTCATTTGCTCAGCTCTTTGCAATAAGATCAACAATAACGCGCAGCTGAGGTTGTGCTGGATTGCTTTCAAGATAGACCGGACTGTGAACTGTTCCTGGCTTTTGATTCATGTGAGAGCTCAAATATTCAGGAAACTGATGTTTCATGACTCTCCACTGCTCCAAGCAGACTATAGATGATTAATTACCAAATGATAAATATTAAGATACACAATGTATGGGATATGCAGGTTGATCCCTTCCTCCCTAAGTGACATTTTCCCTGCGGGTACCAACATAATTGCTACAGAGAGCCCACATAGCTGTTCCTCTGAACACACTATGTTCAGCAGTCTTGTATTGCATTAAATTGAAAACTTTAAAAAATAATTTATCTAATGCACCAATGGGATTATCAAATATTGTTTCTTGTCCCTTAGGAAATCACAATTCGATAGAACATGAACACATAAATAAGGGAGTCCTTTTACCCTCCAAAGTCTAAGAAGGCAATGATTTTTTCAAAGGACAAAGGCCTCAGGAAGAGTGCCAAGAGAGGACAGGATCTTGGCAAGACAGTTTAAATTTATTCAGAAAAGAGAAGCCACCAGTTATTAAGGATTTACAAGCATAAAATAACTTTCTAAATGTTTTACGTACATTATTTTGTTTTTCCTTTCATGAATCTGATATTGGAATTATCACTCCCCTTTTATAGATGGGAAAAGTAAGTGTCTTATCTGGAGTCATCAAGCTAATAAATGGCAGAGCTGTGATTCCAGCCCATGTCTACCTGGCTCCAAGAATATCCTAACTTTTCTTGAGAGCCTACTGCTTATGCCAAACCATTTATTAGACACATTCATATTTCCCACAACCCTGACAGCCCCCCAAATTTACTTAGTTTACTTAAATCATTGTGTTACAACTAAGTATTACACAAAGGTGAAAAATATGTATGATGAGAAACCAGAAAGGCAAATAGAGACTGCTTTAGACAGTCCTCAGTGCCAGGAGGCAATTACTGGAGATGTTCTCAATTTGACATTAATAAGTAAGAAAAGAAACTAGCTTAAATCCCAAGATATCTTGCATAATGAAAAATGTAGGTTGCTTCTGTTTCAACCACTAATAATGATTCTCAGTGTCAGCTTGTACATAAGACTCCTTCTGGCTAAAGCCTTAGCAGGTTCTACAGTCATTAAATGCTCTGCCATCACAATGGGTATAAGAGGAGGCTTTATTTTCTCACATGTACAGCAGTTTAAAGGCACCAAAGATTCATGTTGCAGGCAGAGAACAATCTAGAGACATTGTTTTGTAATCTGGGGGAAAGCAACAATAAAGAAATAAAATGAATTGTGGACTGTGATTTTTAAGATAAACACTATATCATGACCCTTCTTAGAACCCGTCTATATTTGGGTTGACTATGTTTCAAAAACAGAGGGAACAGCCTTCAAGGGCCCACTCACAGCACTTGCAGCAACCAGGCAGCTCAGAGTTCACAGGAAAGCTATTATTCCATAGCCATGTATCCTAAATAGAGGTTAACTACCAGGGCAGCAGCATAAAGTTAGTGGTTAAAAGCACGGATTTCAGAGTCAGACAGCCTAGATTCAAATTCCAGCTCTGCCACATTAATTGTATTAGCTTGGGCAAGTTACTTTCTCTATGCCTTAACTTCCTCATCTGTAAAATGAGTTCAGTGGTATCTACTTCATATGGTGATTGTGAGGATTAAAGAATTAATGTTAGTGAGGTGCTTGGAACAGGGCCTCGGACAGAGCAAGTGCTGCAAGTATTGGCTATCATTTATCAAACCTAACATACCCCAAATAGGTAGGAATTTCAGAAGTGTCCAGAGCCAAGAGTACCAATGCTGCAGTCACCATGATTAAGCTCTTCCAGCAGAAGCTGATAATTGCCTCCACTGCCCCAACATTCATGAAACCTGCTTGTGTATGCATCTTGCAGCAGTAAGCAGGGGCAAAGAATGACAAACAGTCTCAAATTCAAACCAGGAGGTCCCTCAAGGATCACGTTTCAATGAGCCTGAGCAGTAGAGATAATAATTTTAAAAAGATGTCCACACACTCAAAAGCCTAAGACACTGCCTTACAGAGCTTTGCCTAGTGTCTGACTGACTTAATCTGAGTTTTTAAAAGGAACAGTACCTCAAATAACTAAAATTTAAAATCTCAATATCTGGCCATTAGTTTTTTTAAAGTGCTATTATTTATGTTGCTTTTTTTAAAAAAAAAATAAGTGCTATTATTTATGTTGCTATTTTCAGTAAAACTAGGACTTTAAATTAAGGCACTAAAGACAGATGTCTAACATTTCCCATCTCCAAGTCTTTAAGCAAAACAAGGGAAAACTGTATTAGAAAAGCGTCTCTAACGATTTATCAGGTACTACTTCCTCTAAAAAAGCCTCTTTAATCTACTTCTTGAGAGTATTACGGCATGCAAACTTGTTTTTATAAGTAATGTGAGGGGTTTTTTTGGACCAGATTATACTTAATTCCATGACCTTATGTATCAATGGCATCATTCTCTTATTTTAATCCAGGTTCTCTCTGCTTCATCCCTTATTCAAAATTGTCACCAAATTCTGTTATTTCTTTGGCCAGTAAGGTCTCTCCAGACTGACCCTTCCTTGCTATACTCAGGTCCATCTACCTGAATCCAGATCCTCATTTCCCATCTCACCTATACAAAGGGAGATAGCTTAACCAGGTTTAGCAGTTTCCAGTGTTTTACTTCTTCAGTACAATCCCCAGAAAGTCATTATGCTAATCTTCTAAACTTCCCCTTTCATCACATTACAACGCTGCTCAAGATGCTGGTTCTTTAGTAAGGGAACCCAGCTCCTCCTGCTGCTGGTACTTAAGTCCTCAACAATTCTTCCTACTCCAACTACCCAACACCTTCTTCCTTCTTTCACCACCCACCAGACAGATCTCAGCACTGCAGTACACTGAACACATTTCTGTACGTTTCCCCCCTGCATCCTTATATCATTCCTTTCTGAATTTAGCATTTCCAAGGCCTGTCTTACCCAAATCCTACCATTCCTTCAAGATCTCTTTCATGAGGCCTTTTCAAGAGAATTTCTCTCCTTCCATTTTGGCTCTTTTTTATACTGTTGAGGGAATCCCTACTTGTTTTATCATCTTGTTGGGTTTTTACTGGTTACTAAAAGCATTTACTTTAGGTGCCACAACACTCAGCACTGAACTAGCGGTATCACTGGGTAGCAAATACCTATTTATGCAACAAATTTCTCTATTATGTAACCAATAAAGTAGTATATTCCAAATTCTTAATGAGACCCACAGTAGGAAATACATATTTATCAACACACACATATATGTGCATGTATACACACACATAACAAAACACACATTTTGTAAAATAATACTTATCTTTACTACATGCAATGTAACTATATTTTTAAAAACACAGTCACCTCCCTTTTTGGACAACTGCATATTGAAAAATTATAATTAATTTTGTTGAGTATGTTAATTCTATTCCTTACATAGAAAAAGTCCTTGCTTGCAGATACATAGCAGAAACAAAGTGCCCTGATGTCTGTAATTTACTCTGAAAAATATTATAAATGTATGCAAACAAAGCAAATACAAAAAATTTGTTGAATCTGGATAAGGTAGATGAGTATTTGTTGTACTGTTCCTTCTGCTTTTCCACATAAAAATGTAAAATAATAGTTGTTACTCATTAAGCTTGTTTCATGACCAACTAAAGGGTTTCAATTCTGTTTGGAAAACAGTGCTTTATAATTAGCAAAATGGTAAGCCACTTACTTCTATGTTTGCTAATTATATTTAAGGAGGTGCTAACATTCCAAAGAATGTTCTGTGGTTAACTACTGGTTAGTGGGTCAATAAAGGATTTAATCTTTCATTGCTAGGAGTTCACTAATTTCTCCTTCAAAATCCTTTCTATGAAACTTTCTATGAATCATTACTACCTTAGCAGGAAGATGTTAGATTAAAATGGACTAGCTTTTTACTTGCAGAGATCACAGAATCAGAATTTACCCTGTCTTCTCACCTGAGGAATAATCCTTGTGGTTTTCATCAGAGCTTTAAAAGGACTACAATCTGGTTACGTTAAAGTTCAAGACAATGCATTAGAACAGAAAATGCCATAACAAACATTCACTTCTCCTTCCCTCGTTCTTCTCCTTTAAAAGTTGGTTTTAAACTTCCTCTTCTCCTTTAAGGACTGTTTTTAATAAAAGAGTAAGTTCAATGAACAGTTAACAATACCTCATTTAATTGACACATAAGAGGGAAATGTTCTGTGTAAGTGAATGAAATTTCTAGATAATTCAAATTCTTCCAACGTAAGGGCCAAAATTTTACATCTTGCTGATGATGAATTTCTAAATTTCTAAATTCCCAAGAAAGCTTTCCTGTTTACTATGGTCATTCATATGATCAAGTTTGAATTGTGACACAGCACAATGACCTCAGGAAGACACCTGCACTAGATCAATCAAGGGAACCGGGTTCTAGTTAACTCTCCAGACCTTAGGTACCTCATTTGAGAAAATAAGATGGCTGAACTCTGTGACTTCTAAGGTTCTTGCAGCTCTTACCCTCAACAATCCTGTTACTACAAGGTCTGTAAGGCTGGCAGCCCCCACACAAAATGCCAACAGTCTTGCTAATAAAACTAAATTATCACACACACCAACTAACACAAATTCAATATTTACCCTTTCTTATAATAAATCTTACTCACCAAAATGAAAATTAAGCAAAAAGCAGTTAACCATATGCAGCAAATAAAAGGAATGAATAACTATTAACACACAAAAACACAGAAGAATTTCAGCTGTGTAATACTTAACAAAAGAAACCACATACAAAAATGTAAACGCCATATGATTCCAGCGATACAGAGGTCAGAACAGTGGTTACCCCTGCAGGGGACCAGGAGTAGGGAGAATGATTCATCAGAAGGTGGTACCTGGCAGCACTGAGGTGCTAAGAACATTGATCCAGGTGGCAGTCACTCAGTGAATATATTGGTAAAAATCACCTAACTGTACATTTAAAATGTATGCACTTTACTGTAAGTTATACCTCAAAATAAAATACAAAATACAAAAAATCTTAGATAATGAAAATGCAGTAAATATCAAAATTATTTATCTTCATAGTACCTATAACATTGCAGGCACTCAATGAATAAATATTAACATACAGTATTGTTCAATTCTAACAGGGGAAAAAAACCCACAATTTCATTAGCATGTCGCTTAGTACTGCATTTTGTCAGCTCTTTAAAATTTTTTCATGACACTATCTCAAACATTTGTTTTAGTACCAGAATAATAAGGAGCAAATGAAAAAGAGTGGAGATCCATGTGGTATACTAGCACGGCACTGATATCTGTGGTGTAACTGAATACATTAGATTTAGACAAAAAAATATTTCATTTTAAATTCTGCAAAATGCAGCAAAATCCTAAATACCATGTTGATCCAGATTGCTAATGCCTTGTTTCATTACATAATAGTTATTTAGAATGCCAATGTTTCTCAAAGAGACTGAATTTAACTAAAAGCACACAAAGTACAATTAGGGCTTACTCACTTACTTAGACCAATGTTTTCATGATAGCTAATGGGTCTGATTGATTTAGGTTCCAAACCAGGGCCCCCAAAATAGAATTTTCATTTGAAAAATGTTTTTCTGAGCATCTTTTGTGAGCCAGGTAGTGTACTAAAAGCCCTGAAGTCAGAAAGAATAATATATAATAAGCTCTGCCCAGAGTTCACTGTTTGGGCAGGGAGACATACAGGACTACACAAGTATAGAAAAATGTAGTAAGTGCTACAGAACAGAGGGGAGAAAATAAGCAGCCAGGGGGCTTCGGTGAGAAGGCTTCTAAGATGGTGATGTTTGACTTGGACTTAGAGGAGGAGGCTCAAAAATTAGCCAAGAGAGCCTAGTAAGGAGCACAGTGTGTCTACAGAGGCAAAAAGTAGAACATGAAACTAAAAGTTGCTTGGGGTGTCGAAAACTGAGGATGAAAAATAATAAAAAATAAATGGGTCACTCTAAGTCAGGATATGATTGAGGGCTAGTCCAAAAAAGAGGTGCAGGGCAAGTGTTTCTAAAGGGAGGAGGTACGAGACTCTGAAGAACACAGACGGCAGGCTCTGTAAACCACGCTGGACTTGACACTAAACTGTGTATGCAAGGGGAAGCCAGGGTTTTAAAAGTAGGTGGGGAGTTTTTCAAATCATAAAAATAAAATATTGGGAAATAGAGAAGTTGGAGTATCAAAGAGAAAGAACCCATAAGCCGAATCTTAAATAAGACACTGTTGAGATTCTTATTTTTTAAAAATACAGAGCTGAGACTATACTGTATACAGTTGTCCCTTGGTATCCATGGGGGATTGGTTCCAGGACCCTCATTGGATACAAAAATCTATGGATGCTTATGTCCCTGATATAAAACGATGCAGTATTTGCATATAACCTACGCACATCCTCCTGTATTATTTTAAATCATCTCCAGATTACTTATAATACCTAACACAACATAAATGCCATGCAAATAGTTGTTATACTGTATTGTTTAGGGAATAATGAGGAGAAAAAAAAGTCTATACATATTCAGTACAGACTCATTCTTTTTTTTTTCTGAATATTTCCATCTGTGGTTGGTTGAATCTGTGGACATGAAACCCTTGGATATGGAGGACTGACTCTACTGGGATTTTGGATTTGGTTCATATGCTGTGCACAGTCACATATGAATGACTCATTAATGAATTTGTATGTTTTGGTCAATATATAACTATGCACTCATACATAGTGCACTGCATGCCAATACTAAGTGAGCCTCTATCAGATGCAGGGATCATGTAACTGGACTATCTATCTGTCTATTTATTTTGGTGGCTGGCTGGCTAATCAACTGAACTAACTGGCCAGCCCATGGACCAAACTGTTTTAAAAAACAAAAATAAAAACATCATTTGAAACAAAGGATAGCCAAATTCTCACCTAAAAGAATATTATCCATCACATGATGGAAAATCAGGCATTCTGCCTCATAAGTACACGACTGGTAATTTATTCCGTCTCCACTCATTTCTCTTCTGGGGACCTAAAACACTAAACAAACTCCAATTATTAACAGCCTTCGTGCTTTTCATCAGGGAGCCGGTCAGATCACAAAGGGCAAAGTTTTCACTTACGACAAAAGAAGGCAGGAGTTTAAAATGACTTCCCTGAAGGGTGCAATTGCTTGTCTTTTACTTAAGCACTGAAAAGAGAAATCTCCAATGTATGATGCAAATAATACTCTCTTCACTCTGAGCCACAGTTACAAAAGATGTCCCAGATTCTTCTGACTGTAGAAAAGTACCATGGTACACCTATCTACTCCATCTAACTAGGTACTAGGACTCAAGTTCTGTTTGAAAAAAATTAAAAATCCAAATTAGGTTAGTAAAAGGGGGGAAAAATGTGTGTGGGGGGGTTGGGGTGGGGAGAGCAGAAGCAATGTGGGAAAGTTTCAGTGCCAGACGCTTTTTTTTCTCTTTACTAAGAATTGAATAAACCGAATCATAGGTCTGTACCTGCCGTAGAGCCCTAACTCCCCAACAAGACTCTGAGAACTCAAACAGGGACACCTGATCTGAGTTTATTACGGAACTGCCAGTGTGCAGAATTACCATTTGAAAACATATCAATTTAATGCCCAAAGGGTAAAATGTCTTTCTTAAGAGGCCTGACTTATGCCTAGTTCCCTAAGATAAACAAACAATGGGGTTTTCTTTTTGCCTTTCTTTTGTGTTGGGAAAGCTCATGAACTTAATAAGACTACAAGCAAGGGCTGCTAACTACATCACAGTATCTACAATGTGGTGCACTTGATTAATTTGACTCAGTCCACCTACCTTATTCAGCATTTCAAAATGTTAGAGGACCATCTGTTTAAGCTCCATCAAATGAGAACATTATGAAACCTCACTCAGCCCAAGATATTACCCTGAACTTGATGAACTGAAATTTCTTTGATTTCTATACTTTGATGCCTCTCATGTCATTCATTACTTTAGATGTTGCTATGACTGATATTTTATTAATATGGCCATTATAAATATACCTGTAAGTACCACAGTCTTTGTGTCTGAGAAACACTTTGCTTGATTGCTTTTCATTCTGGATAAACATGTAGTAAACCATCAGTGAATATATATACTTCATGTGACAGGATTGACTCAAAATATTCAATCATATCTAATCAGAGGGAATGGTATGTTTATTTTATTAAGGGGTACATCCCTCAAAGGAACCAAACTTTATATATATAAACAGAGGGAAAGTGACAAGTCTAACTAGGCAAGGATTAAATGACAAGTAGATTTAGGCACCATAATTTATTTTTCACTTATATAGCATATTTCATCAAGTATTTCAATAAATCTTTCCAAGTGTTCTTGCTCCAACCAAGGATATGATGATCTGAAAGTGTTACAAGTCTTTTCTGACACAGTATCCGACTGACAGTCATTCATTCAGTCACTAGGACTCATCACTAAGTTCTCTTTTCTTTCTTGATATTCTAACACCTGAACCTTCCTTTCTCTCCAACACTTGACATCTGCCTGGTCTATGCACATCTGGACCATTGCCACAATCTTCTAACTTACCTATCTCCAGGATGGCCCTCTTAATGGACACCACACAGATTGCCTACAGGATAAGGCTTAAATTCCTGAAGTTGGAAGTCAAGGTCCTCCATGTCTTGATCTAATCCTGTCTCTGTTCAAATTTTGTACTCTCACCCTCTTACCTAGGCCAGATGGCCTAGTCCAGGTGAACTCTGTCCAGATCAAGCACAGCATGCCAAGATCACTTCTACTAGTTTACCTCACCTTAGCTCATGAGCTCCCTGCATGCATGTAGCCGCCCCTTCCACCTCCACCATCTAGTCAGTGCCTGCTACATGCCTGTCAGCATAACAGATATTTGACATATTTTGTCTCTAGTCCTCACCCCAATTCTGCAAGTTATGTTTAGTGTGTCAAAGAAATCAAGAAACTTGAGAAGGTCACAAACTAGGGAGTGATGAGCTAGGGCTTGAACCCAGGTCTGATTCCATAGCCTGTGTTCTTTTTAAAATCTCAGATTTCCTGGAACGACAGCCCCAACTCTCTACTTACCAAAACCTTGGAGCTCCTTCAGAGTCTGGCTCAATTTAACCTTTTCCACACAAAGTCATTTCTGATCACCCCAAATCTAATAATCAGTGCTTACTCAGAACTCATGCTGCTCTTACTTAGTTCCTCCTCTTGCACTACATCCTTTACTGCATCATATTAGTTACTTTATTTTCATTTTTTGCAGCCCCAGGACCTCATATTGTCTCCTGAATATAGTAGTCTTTGTAACTGAGTCATTTCACTACTTTGATATTTCCTTTGGGTAAAATTCCATACCAGGTAGAATAATTTCAGTAAATGAATAAAAGAGAGATTCATAATAAGAGCACTTACAACCTCACAAATTAAGATCAGAGGACAGGGCTAATTTGGTAACTTAAAAATGTCAAAGACTCAAGTGGCTTTCCATTTTTTCACTCCGCTGTCCTCAGGACATTTGCTTGGTTCCCTAATGGTGGCAATAGAGTAAATAGCAGTTCTAAGAATTACATGTAGACAATTTATGGCCACAGATGAGAATACCTCTCTTCTTTCATATTTTATTAGGGAGGAAAACATTTGCCAGATGCTTCTCCACAGATTTCCCCTTGGGTACCTTTGGCCAGGACTGAGTCACATGTCCATGTCCTAGCTGCAAAGGAGAAGCAGTACCTGACATTTTCAGCCTCTACTGCAGGAAAAGATAGGCCAGGCAGGTAGAAAGGGATGAAAGTGGTATTTGGATAGGCAACCCACAGTGTTTGCAAACACCACTGCAAGAGAATATTAATGCAATGATAAGTTCTGTATAATGAAAATCCTCCATGTCCAAATAGATGGATTATAAGAAAGGTTTGCAAATCAGATTTTGACAAATAGTCTAGTTACCATAGGGTGCACTTATACTTTAGATAGGAGAGAAAAGAATTGGAACTTCCTGATTCTTTAGCCACTAGGTTGTAAATACATATATTCCTTTTCCTCAGATTTTTAGTTAAATATCATAATTTCTTTCTCCACCATCATGACCATCACAAGGTGTATTAGTCCTCGTGTTGCTTATAACAGAATATACAGAACGGGGTGATTTATGAGAAAATGAAATTTACTGCTTACAGTTTCAGAGGGTAGGAAGTCCGAAGTCCAGGAAACACAACTGGTGAAGGCTTTCTTTGGTGGTGACTTCAGTGACAGCAGATTATCACATTGCAAAATGGCAGAGTAGAGAAAGCAGAGAAAGAGAGTAACCTCCTCATTCACTCTCCTTTTAAAGCCCTACAAATCATGCCCATGACCACCATTTTTAATCCATTCACTACTGCATGGTCCTACAATCTAATTATCTCTTCAGGGCCCCACTTTTCAATTACTAAACAAAGATTTCCCACTCTCTTAACAGTCACAGTGGGGGATGTATATAATACATAAAACTTGGGGGACACAATTCAAGCTTCAGGGAGTTTTGGGGAGACATAATTTAATCCACTACAGAAGGAAAGAAGAGCAAGGAAGAAAAAAAATTTAGCCCTTTTGAGCTATCGTATAGTTCTCAAAACACCTTTAAACAGGCACATGCACACGCACACAAAAATTCAAGAAATCTGAAGAACAGAAATGGAGATCAAAGTATTTACAAGTCTTTTGCCTCTTTCTCTGACTCTTCTTTGCTGCTTCTAACACAATAGTCTCCCTCCACCATTATGTTTCCAATTCTGGAAACAACACAGACATCAATCAATAGGGAACCACTTTAAAAAATTCTAGTACAATGGAAAACGACGCAGCCACTAAAATAAAATGGATCTGAATGGACTACCATTGGAAGCTCTCCAAGCTAAAATGGTAAGAGAGGAAAGCAAGATGCAGAGCTATGCCTATAGTGCATGCTCATTTGTGCTTTAGAAGAGGGACAGGGGGATTTATTACAGATGTATGCAAGTATATACTCTATTTGTATGGAAACTTCCAGAAGGATATCTTAAATTGTGGATGGTAGTTATCTCTAGGAAATAGTATTGGGAACCTGGGGATAGAGACACTTTTGGTTTCATATCCGCTTTTTGATATAGTTTGTTTCTATTCACCTTATTTCCATATTTAAAAAAATATCCCCAGAGCCTGCATCCTCAAAGTGAGACTAATATGCAAATACCTGTAAAATTTCATTAGCATACTCAAAATACTTCCTTCTTTCCTCTAAGGACCTATGATTTTACTAAAAGCAGCAAAATAACTGGCCTCCAGGATACTAAGCATTTTTGTAACTCGCACTAACTTGATGATTTCATTTACGCAATTACTTTTAGAAAAGTAACTCCCTACTGAAAAGAGGGCTTTTAAAGCCAATTCCCCTAGGAAGTAAAATCATGTCTTGAGAGGTAGTTTTAAAAAGAATTTTATGAAACCTAAGCTGGAATTGCCAAGCCATAAATATGTTTGCAAGTGAAAATTTCATAAAAAGCATTGTATACTACTGTTACATCTTTCTTATGACTCTTCACAAAATACCTCTTCTCAAGGGACCAATGCCATTGACACATTTCTATTGAGAACTGGGTTTCCCAGTCCTCACAGCTTCGAATCTGTATTGCGAGGGCAATGATGTTTCCTATACAGACTCTTTACTGGGAACATGCACAGGAGCAGACCATGGCAGTAGATCTATCTATCTATATGATCCATATGTATGGACATATATATCCATAGTGGCTGAAGAGCCACAGGGTTTACTAGTGACTGTCTGCATATACTTTCATTTGTGATTCTCAAGTTTTAAAGTTTGGTTTTGCCCTTCAAAAATGGTTTCCGTAACAACTACAAAAAACAGTAAAGCCATATGCTTAAGGTTGAAGTAAGTTTCTCAGAAGTCAACACAAGACACGACTACTTCCATTTTTAAAAAATTTGGTGGTTTTAGAATTTATTTTAAAATGAAGCAATGCTGCCATCAGATCACAAGTACATTTGAAATGTTTACATTAAATGAATTCTTAAAATATTAAAAACTGTTCGGCATTTGAACATGCATATGCCCTAGAGAACCAGAAATTCCATTCCTAGGTTAGAGGGACAAGTGCCCACATTAGAGAGTGCATTAACATTATTCACAGCAGCATTGTTCACAAAAGAAAAACACAAGCAACAACAACTCACAAATAATCCAAAGGTCTATGGGCAAAAATGGATACACATACATTATGTGTATTTGTATAGTGGAGTGATATGAACCAGAGCTACAAGAATTAAAATGAATAAATCTTAGAATTTTTGACTTGAAGCTAGTCAAAGAAAAATACCTATGGTATAAATTACATTTTCTAAAGGTCAAATGCAGGCAAAATCTTGCTTAGGTACAAACACACAGATGATAAAAAGAGAAAAAGCAAGGGAATGATCAACATAAACTCTGGAATAGTGATGACCTCCTGGGAAGGGTTTGCGATGGAGGGATAGTAATCAGGAAAGAAGGTCATAGGGTCAAGCTTGATTCCTTACCCTGGGATTTAGGTACAGGGTATTTCGTGTTGTTTTAAGGGAATATATTCTCTGTGTAATATTTAACAACTTACAAACATGTTAAAATAAAAACTATGGAATTACACAGTAAAATAAACTAAATGTGTCTGTGTGGTGTGTGTGTGTAAGTTATAGATTGAATGTCTTCCATCAATCCTATTGCTCTATCTCTGGCTCTATACTTAACTCCTTGGGTAATAATGTTAAAAAATCTAAATTTGAGGCCCTATGCGAATTGTGATTCAAAGGCCCTCAGGCCACCCTTGCAACCGAGTCCTATCTTACTGGATCATTATCCTCACTGGTTCACACCCAGGAATGTGAAAGAAGTACCTAGGAGAAAGCTGCACAATTTCCCCCAGGCCACAGGTTAGCCCCCAGCAGCATGAACCAGCCACTCTCCCAAAGGTGGCTGGCAGAGAGGAACCAGGGGGCCAGCACTGTGAGGGCTTCTTCAGAATAGCCTGTCAACCAGTGGCTGGTCAGAGGAGACCTGTTCCTTCTCCTTTTGGACAGCCTGGCACCAAAGGCAGCTGCAATTGTCTTACAAGCAGTGCTCCTGCAGTTTAGGGAGCAATTTTCTCTTTCATTCCCTATGAAACTGTGTTTGTCAAGCTAAGTCAACTGTTGCACTCACAATGCTCTGAGGCTATAAGATGCTTGCTGTGGGAACCAGCCCCTCCAATTTTTTTTTTTAAATAACAGAAATTTAACCTCCAAGATTCAAAGAATCAAATGATAAGCAGAAATCTCCAACTTTCCATACCCTTCTCCCACCCTGGCTGTTTTGGTTCCTGAAGACTGGGGACCGTTATCAACAATAAATAAGCCCTCCTTTGGGATGTTCTAGACAAACTTTTGCTATAGAACTGGAAAAAAAATGATCTGAACTAATAAATGTGCTCAAATATCTTAATGTCCAGGGGAATGAAAGATTATTTATTTTATAGCAATATACAAAAGTCTTCCATGACATGGACATACACACAGAGCCACAGATTGAATACAGATTTCCATGATATCAACTGCTCCCACAGGCAGAATTCACATGAAATAGACCCTTGACTGCCCCACATCCCACCATGTGGGGTGTGCAGGCATAGCCAGAAGAGCCTTGATTCAGATGCACACCACAAAGCCCCCAGCGCTGCTTCCCATCCCACCCACAGCTGAGAGGCAGCCATCACATCCTCTTCCCCAAGGTGGGCTGGCAGTGGCTGACAGTGTCACACAAAGTTAGTTTTATGGGGCCTCAAGTCTCCAGGGAGGGGAGAACTCGAAGATGCCCACTTGTCAAAAGACGGGATGCTAAAGTACAAAGTTAGAGTCCAACTCAGCCCGCTTAGAACCGGGATTACTTTCCAACTCACAGGGAGAGGAGAACTGGCTCTTTTCCAGCTAGTAGCCGGCACTTGCAAACCCAGGTATTTGTCTATCTCTTAAATCACTCATGTTGGATTTACATTTAGAAAGACCAAACAATAAGGAGTGTGTCGGTTCCTTAGGAGTTTAGGCAGTTGAAACCCACTGAGAAATTAGGGAAGGATTTGGGCAAGCACAAAGATAACTACTAAGAACACAAACATAATTTGTATTTCTTTCAAGCATCTCACAGGATATTAATTACCACAGAGCTCTACAATTCATATTTACACACTCTGGCTGAAATGAGAGAGGGGTGAAGAGACTTACCAAATGCCACAGAACAAATCAGGGAGCTGACCAGGCTCGGCAGCCAGCTCGCCCTCCTGCCTGAGAGGCATTGAGTCCACACGGAAGGCAGGCTAGATATTCTAAAAGGCACCTACCAGATGACTCACCCTGGACTTTGGAGATACTGCTCACATTATCTCTGGGTATTCCTGTGTTTGTCTCAGAGAAACTCCACGCCCTGTACTGTTCCCAATACAAACGCCAGCAATAATGCAGTGTATTCAACATACTGCTGGACAAATGGGCTCTTTGTGCTTCGAGCAGCAGAGATCACATTCTACCCCATAACTCTGGGGCAGCCAGAGAAGGGACATATGGTGTGGTAATTCTGGTTTACTAATGAGGAAATGGGTACAATCCAACAAACCCTGGTTGGGTAGAGCAAATGCAAAGCAGTGGACTGAGCACAGGAAAGAGGAATGAAGGCAGAGTGAGCAGGAAAGTGGCCAGCCAGCACCCAGGGGAGGAAGCAGAGTCAGGAGACTTTCCTCTGTTGATTCGCTCATGGGACAGAGGCCCGCGGGTGCCTCTATGTGTCAGGCACAGCCAGGAGTACTGCAGATGCAAAGGCGCACAGCCCCTCCCCATCTAGTGGCCAGGGAGAAACAATGACAGCCACTGATAAGTGCCAGGAGGCTACTTGGCGTTTGGAGAGGCTACCAATGGGGAGGAGTAGGGAGGGGGAGAGGACAAGGTGTATGTAAAGCAGAAAGACGAAGGCTTGTCAGAAGGTGCTTTAGGTAAACTGAGTTCTGAATCAGATAAAGCCAGAAAGCAGGTAAGGATCTGGAGAATTCGGTGCCAGGTGAAAATGGCAGGAGAACTGGGACGGTAGACAGGGAGTAGACCCTAAGGGTCCCACTTACATCATGCTGAGACCACTTGGCAGCCGCTTAAGGAATTAGGATGATCAGATCCCTATTTTAGACAAGTCCTTCTGAAAAAGCAGGATGAAAAGTGCACTTCCATAGAGGAGACTGGGGCCAGCTGTATCAATCTATGGCAAGAGCCAGTGAAGGCTGGCTCTTCACAGGTGGTAGCAAGAAAGGAGAGAATAGCATCTGAGGTATATTAAGGTGGGATCAAAGGACTTGACACCGACTGGATGCAGGGGTGAATTGGGGGGTCAAGGAAAACCCCACTTGTTTCATTCCCTCTGGCTGGTGAGATCATTCACAAGACAGGCAAGAGGAGGTTGAGCATAGAGGAAGATTTGCCTTTAGACACAATGAATGTGAGGTTTCCATGGGACATTTAAGCAGAGATGTCCTGAGGAACACTCGAAGAGAGAAAGGGGCTGAAGAAACAGCATTGGAGCCACCAGTAACTGTGTCTTGTGGCACCTTACTGAGAGGACAGGCATGGACTTTAGGGTCAGCCAACTGTGATCAAATCCCAGCTCTGCCTCTTAGCAGCTGTATGACCTCAAGCAAGTTTATTCACCTTTCTGAGACTCTGGTCTCATCTAAAGAAACTCCTTTTAGGATTTAATGAGACCAAAAAAGGACATGATGTCATAGCAGACAGAAGATATTTCCTCTACTCCTTTCATGATCATATACTGCTTTGTATTATAATAATTTCAGTACTTAGCCCTTGCAGATTACAAGTTTTCTTGCTGTCAGTCACTCATCTTTAAATCCTTTTTGACCTTCCTTGTATGCACAGATTCTCAAATATTTGAATTGCCACAAGTCTTATGAAAAACTCAGGCCAAAATGTTTCAGGGGACTAGGGGTTTCCTGTCCTTGACATTAAATATCTAGTGCAAAGACCTCAAAATCGCTATGTGGTCTAAACGGTATTGATTTAACTCTCTGTTGGAGGCAGGGAGAAAAGGGCAATGTGGTTTGGAGAAGAGAATTTTGTCTGCCTAATAAAGCCTAGTCAAAGTAACAGAACTTTACTCTGTGTAAAACTGTAATGTTTAAGAGGGAGAGAGTCTACTGAAGTTAATATTGCATAGCCTTTATCCTCTGGCTCAGTTCAAGTAAAGATTTTAAGTAATGTTAAATAATAAATTCTAGCAAATGAATCTTGCCTCAAACCAAATGTTGAGTCAATAATACACTTTGTATATAAGAAATATATACTTTCTTTCCTAGTTTCATTTTGCTTATTCTATTTATAAACTGCCAAAATGATTATTTTAAAACTACAAAATATTTTTAAAAACCAGAGTAACCACTAAGGCGTACATAATTGAATTCTACATGGTCAAGTTTATTCATTTTTTTTCTGAATTTGCCTTCAAACTTGGTCTCCAACTTGTCTTACCTACTTTTACAGCTGCCTTCCTATTGTGAAAACATCTTGGTCACTAGATATTTTATTTCATCTCCAACTTACTTGCTAGAACATTCACAATCCTCTCTTCCTTCTTTCCTGGTGCTTTCATATATTCCCATTCTTTAACCCAAAGCCCAATTAGGCATACCTTCTTCCTATTCTGTCTCGGTCATAAATATCTCCAAAAAAAAAAAAAAAAAAAAATCCACCCAAGTTTCTAACATAGAATTATTTGACAATTGCCCCAAAGCTCTCCAATTGTTTATTAGCTCATTCAATTATTTTGATTAAATATGAAGAATGACTCAATTCAGAGCTAATGGTCTTCGGGACTTCTCTTATTCCCAGCTGTCTTCAACCTGGCCACATGTGATGTGACTCAAGCATGACTGGTTTGAGAGCACTTTGATCCGCAAGTGTAAGGAAGAACATGTACCGTCCCATCCCTCTCACACACGTAGCCCTAACCTGAGGGCTTACTGCTCTCAGATTTTTCTGGAACATATAGATACCAAAGAAACCTTCCAATTCTTCCCTTGCCTTGAATAGACCTGTACTTCCCAGACCTAAATAAACTCTTTTTTGTGTGTGTCTATAAGATCCTCTCCTATCCCTCTGCCAGTAGGGGACAAAATGAAGGCAGATAGGTGGCCAGATTAGAGGGCATCTGCCACTAAGCTGGCAACATCCCATGCCACCCGGCTCCTGGTATGCATTAGTTATCCCTCAGATACTGGGGAGATAGGCACAGTCTGAGTGACAGACTACTGAGACATAATTCTTTCAAGTTAAACATTACTTTGAAATACACACTAAACACACACACACACACACACAAGTCTAATGACATCATTACTCACATTCAAGGTGTTACTTAAAATGAACATCTATCTCATCACTATAACGCCTCACCCAAAACCACCGTATGACTTCTCCTAGAGAAGCAGGTCATATCCAGGAAAGAGTTTACCATCATCCAGATCACGATTTTCTCACTATCACATTATGCTCCAGGCCTGTCTTACTTTCTTCAGAACCCAGTTCATGTGACCCAAAGCACTCTCTTTGCAAATTCAGGGTTAGCTCTGCGAAGCCATTCTCTATCCTTTTCTCCGTCTTAATGCCTTAGATATCCCTAATTCTTCTCTTTCTCACAGATAGCTCGTTTCATTCCTTCAGCCAGAGGCCCCTAAGTGAGTCTCAGGTTTTGTTTCAGTAGGCAAGGATCATTAGCTGCTTGCTTGCTCTATCAGTCAAGCGAGCCAGGGAACATTAAAAAAAAAAAAAATTTTTTTTTTCTCCAGCAAATTGGTACAAGCTTTGCGAGGACAATGTGTTCACATCTATCCTTCTTTAAAAGACACCTGCCCCTTGACCCAACAATTTTTAGATATTTATCCAAATATGGTTACAGAAAAAAATTTACAAAGATTTTCAAGACAGTATTACAAAGCAAAACAAACATGGAGGAAAAAATCACCCTGGAAGGAACTTAATCTGTACAATAAGAGGGGACTGGTTAAATAAATAATGGATATATACATTATGTGCAGAGGCCATTTCCATAAAGATACACAAGAAACATAACACTGCTTATCTCTAGGGGAAAAGGAGAAGAAGCTGGAAAGAGAAACTTCATTTTTCACCTTAAGACCTTTAGTATTATGGGATTTTTTTTTTCTATGAACTTGCACTTTTTAAGTTAAGCTAGTTAATAGAAAAAAAATGAATCGTCATAATTTAGGTTTATGCAGATGATCTACTAAACACTTCAGTTAACTTCATTTAATCTTTGTCAAACAGGAAATAGAAAAACTAGGCACAAATACAAACTATATGGAGCAAATATACACTAAAATGTGTTTGCTTTAGCAGTTAATGATTTAATCATGAAACTTAGATTCTCAGAAGATCAAGGTATTTTTCTCTAAAGGCCTTGGACTCCTATGTGTTAGAGACTCCAATAATCTGAAGAGCTTGATTTAACCATCTTCCTTGTTCTGAACATGTGTGTTCACACTTAGTTTTACTCAGGAAATTGGGGTGGGGTCCGTTTTTAAAGTTTCGCCTTAAACCTTAAAAAGAAATAAGCCCACAAAATCCTTCAGGTTTAAAAAAAAGGGGGGGGGGGCTCTGTGTAGGACAGATTGAATCTTTGGGTCTGGAGCCCAATCTTTTTATTTTTTAACAAGCTCCCCCAGGTAATCTGGATGTCTCTAGCATTCCTTGATGCATCCCAGAAGTAACTATGCTTAGCAAAACAATGTGTCTTATCCAAAGGAAACAACACAACACCAAGAATTCTATGAACAAAACGTATTCACTACTGCACTATACCAATATTTTTAGACAAATAATTTTTCTAACACTGAGGCGGCGTTTGGAGTTAGCAATGAGGTAAGCAAACCCACCAGGCCCTCCCATCAACACAACGCTTCCAGCTCACTGGGGAGGTGAGAGGCAGGTGCGGGAGAGCTGTCTTTGGGAATGAAAGGGAGCTGGGATGATGTAGGCCAGTGTTTCTCAACCTCAGGGGCAGAACCTGGAGTCTGCATTTGACAGCCTCCTTTCTCCCTCCCACCCACACCCCATTCTTATGCCCAAATAAAGTTTGAAACTAATGAGCTAGACCAGTATTTCCCGAATATCCAATTGCAGGATCATTGGAGGCCCAGCTATCCTTGCCCCACTCCAGATCTACTGAATCAGAATCTCTAATACAAATCTGTGTTTTAAACCAGTACCCCAGGCTATTCTTATAAACAGGAAGTTTAAGATACACGAATTCAGGTCAAACTCCTCATTTTAAGATAAGGAAATCAAGGCCTAAGAAGTTAAATAATTTCCCAAAGGACTTACAGCTGATTAACTATCGCCGGGAGAACCAAAACCTGGTGAGCTAATTCGTTTCTCTTAGACCAATACTGCTTATTATTATGAGAGCCCCAGTATCTGTGAAGTTTCTGATTCACCATGAGGAGGTCATAAGTGACTAATACAGTCTGAAACCTGAGGGCACGTCATAACGTGCCACTGGTTTAAAGGATAACTGACAGGGCAGTAAAGTTGTCGAACATCAACCTGCCCTTCGGAGTTCTTTCACTTTCAATATTGGTATGAGGAGAAAAATAAAACTGCGCATCTGATAGAAAAGTAAACCCAGCCCCACACAGGTGAAGCAGGAACACAGGATTATTCTTGCCATTTCTTAGTCAGATGTTAGTACCTCCAGCAAAAGAACTCTCATAATCACACACTTGGTTATAGCGAGAGCCTGCACCTTGCTGTTGGGAAAGAGAAGAGGAGGCTCCACACCCATATCCAGTATCTCTAAACCCATCAAGGAGAAACATGGGTGGGAACCACGCTCCATCTCCCCCAGCTTGGGATGTGCACAGTGAACTTTAATTCAAGGAGAGTTCAATCAAGTTACAACTGCCTCTAATTGGCCCTCCCACACGGTCTCACGATTTACAGATGAAATGAGTTCCACAAAAAATGTGCTTTTCTACCATTAAAATCAGAATCCTCTCTCATTAGGTTCTTACCATTACTGTTTTGATTTTTTTTTTTCATGTAACAAGACAAAAAAAGATGAATGAATGAATAAAAAGCAAAGAGGCAGATGGACTTTATAGAAATAAGCACCAAACCCTATGAACTTAATTATAACCCAGTGGGATTCAAATTCGTAATGGAGACTCAGGGAACCTTTCTGTTCCAGGGCACATGGTCCAAAAAAAATTTCATCTGGTTGAACATTTTTCATACTCTGATTTTTATCTTTCTTGGCATGCTCGACTCTCCTTAAGTCACAACGCTTTGTTGCCATGGAACCCAATCAGACATGAAGCCTGTTACTATGACTTCCCTGAAGGTCTACAAAAAGATGTAGTGACCAAAAGACTAGTTCTTTCTTTAAAAAAACAAACAAACAACAACAACAACAACAAAAAACTAAGGCTCCAAAAAAGATCCAACGCTCTCATAAATCCACTGAAGTTAAGCTTTCATGCAGGCTTAACTTGAACTTGAGTCAAGGCTAGCCAATGTTTCATAAAAAATTTTCGGCTGAAACTTTCCAAAGATAATTTTATAAATAAATACCTGACGAAGAGTGTTCTTAGGATTTCTTTCATTTTTTTTTCCTTCTAGGCAAGTTTTCTGGAATTTGAGTAGCTGTTTAGCAAACGTGTTCAGCAGCTACCAAACTGCAATATTCATTTCTACCAATACTTAATTTTTACCAAGAGCTCACTATTTCTCTGTAAAGATATTCTAAACAATACAATCAATCCTGTGTTCTGCCATATCTGCAGCTGGACTAAATCTGTAGAGAAAAATATCAGATTACTTAAGGAAAGAGAATTAACATTTGTTGACTGCCTGTCATGACTTGGGCATTTCTATGTCATCATGAGAACCTTGTAACCAAGGTATTTCCATCTCTGTTTTGCAGATAAGGGACCAAGGCTCAGAGAGCTTCAGTAGCTTGTTCAAGCTGCCATGCTAGAACGGTATCTGGCTCCCAAAGCCAGAGCTATGAAGTCATTCAACCAACATTTCTTTCTGGCCTCCTAGGTACTATGTATTTTGTTAAATTTCTTGTTCTTTATGAGAGAATTCACATACTATAAACCTTGTTTGTAAAGAAGCCATGGAGTCTATCTTGACTGTCACAGAGGCAGTTCTGGCTGTACCCACTTATAATAACTACTGCATCTACACAGCAGCAGTGTAAGGAAAATGAAAAATGGTCAGGCTCTCTCAGCTGTTCGGAATCTTGCTGAGCATGACCTAGCCTGTCTGATGTAAATATGTTAACTGCAAACATGCACGCAGGTGTTCCTTGATTATCTGACTTGCACCCAGGTGTCCCTGGGTTGTGTGACTTAAGTACAAAGGACAAATGGCTCTGATCCACAGTGCCCCAGGAGTCCACCAGGCCACCACTGCATCTTCAGTAAACTGCTGCTGCTGAGGAGGCTAGGGGGTAAGCTCACGTCTGAACGAAGTATGTCAACTTGTCAATGGCTCCCAGGATCTTTTCCAGTTACCTAGCTCACAACCTGCATATGAGGGGTCTGTGACCCAGCCTGCATATGAAGGGTCTGTGACCCAGTCTGCATGGCATGAGGGGTCTGTGACCCAGTCTGCACAGCGGGTTTGAAGGGTCTGTGACCCAGCCCAACAACAGGCTTGAGGGGTCTGTGACCCAGTCTGTACAATGGGTTTGAAGGGTCTATGACCATGCCTGACAAGAAGCTATCCTTGGGAGAATCATGAGTACATGCCCTGGCCACTTGCCTAAGACAACACAGGGCTAGGCACCCACTGCACCCTTCCAGAGGCTGGTGGCTGCCTAAGTCTTTCTAACTCTGGACTCTGTTGGTGGGGGCCATGAAGCTCTAGGTGCCTATTGTTGCACTATATCAGCAAAAAAGTAAAAGTCAAGCCATGCGAACTTACAACAGTTATGTCCAACAGTTATTGGACAACCAGCTTCAAAAACTGACTAGTAAGAATAAACATGGCAAAGCATGGAAGTTAATTTTGAAGTTAGTGTATACTATCAATATGCCAGCCTCTCAGCTAAGAATATTTTACCTATTTCCTCGTAAAATGAATATAACAACTACTTTCATTAAAAGACATTTTAAAAACCAACACAAAACTGTAATGAGAATCCACACCCACTAGGACAGCTACAATCAAAAGATAGATAATTACAAGTGCTGGTGAGGATGTGGAGAAATTGGAACCCGCATACACTGCTGGTGGGAATGTAAATTGTTGCAACCACTTTGGAAAACACTGGCAGTTCCTCAAAAGGTTAAACATAAAATTACCATATGACCCAGAAATTCTACTCCTAGGTATTCACTCAAGAGGAATAAAAACAGATGCCCACACAAAAACTTGTACACAAATGTTCATAACAGCATTATTCATAATAGCCAAAAAATGGAAACAACCCAAGTGTCCATTAACTGACAAAATGTGGTATATCCATACAATGGAATATTATTCGGCCATAAAAAGAAATAAAGCATTGATTCATGCTACAGTGCTGAAAACATTTTGCTAATTGCAAGGAGCCAGACACAAAAGACCACATAATGTATGATTCCATTTACAGAAAAATGTCCAGAATAGGCTAACCCATAGGGACAGAAAGTAGATTAATGGTTACCTAGGTTTGGGGGTTTTGGGGTAGGGTGAGGAATGGAGAGTGGTTGCTAATAAGTATCTTTTTGGGGTGATGAAAATGTTCTAAAATTGATTGTGATGGTAATTACACAACTTTGTAAATATGCTAAAAACCATTACATTGTATACTTTAAATGGGTGAATTGAGTTATATCTCAATAAAGCTGTTTTGTTTTGTTTTGTTTTAAAGGAAAACCCAACAGCAGTTTTTTGGTTTTTGGTTGTCCTAGTATACAACAAATAGCCCAACTAACAAGACCACCTAACCTTGGACAAGTTACTTTGTCTCTCGGGGTCTCCATTCCTTGTTATGTGACTTTACATCTGAGAGGAAAAAACTACTTGGGTGAAAACCTCTCCGGTAAAGTTCAAACAGGAGAGTTAGACCCCTCTGCTGCCAGGCTGGGACCCATCCCCTCCAACTGAATCTCTTCTAGTTCCTTGCTTGGTTCCTCCCTCTCACCCCAGCCTGTGTAAAGTCATCTTAGCTAATTTGCTTTACCCATTTGAGCTTCAGTTTCTTCATGTAAAAAATAAATATAATTCTTTCCTTATAGGGATGTTGGAGGCTTATGTATGATAATACACAGAGGGTCCTGAACGTCTTCTATGTGCAAGGCACAACTCTAGACCATTTTCATTACCTCGGGTTCTCAAAACAATCCACAAGGAGGCAGGCATCATTTCTACTCTATGGGTACAGGATCAGGCGCAGGAGATTATGCAAGGTGACCATGGTTGCACAGCTGCAAAGTGGCAAAGACAGGATTTGAACTCAGACCTGTAGTCTGAGCTGCTTCCTTATTCTGTTTCCCAAGCTGGGTCTGTGAACATAGTCCTGGGGTTCCATGAGTTTGCTATAAACAATTTAAAAAGCTGTGTTTATTTAGGTGGTAAAGAATATTAATATAACGTCATTTGGGGGATCACAGAGATAACTATCTGCTAACCGAGTGCTGTCCTGGGGTTTCAGAGTCTTGTATTTCTACTCATGCTAGGGCCAGGTACTGCTACTTTAGTTGTTGTGGGTCAATAAGGAAACACCTTAGTCACACTGGATTAGGGTCCACCCTATGACTTCATTTTAACTTGATTACCTCTGGAAAGACACTATTGACAAATAAGGTCATGCTGTGAAACACTGCGGGTTAGGAAATCAACATTTCTTTTTGGAGGGGGATAGAATTCAACCTGTATCACTGACTTTAACTTTAAATGATACAGCAGTTCCAGACAAAGGTCAAACAGTTTCACGGTGAACAAGGATGTCATGCGTAGGACTTTTCTAACAGAGAAAAATTATGCTGGGATCGAAGGCTTTCCATTATCCAGTAGTTAACAGAAGAAGCTTTCTAAACTCGAGAAGAAAGCTGCCCCAGAGTAGTCACCACTCTACTGACATTGTGAGGGGTGATTTAGATCACCAGTAACTTCAGCTAGTGTTAAATTATTACCTTTGTATTTTATATGTATTTAATGTATTTGAAATTTTCATAAAACTTTGAGGAAAATCTTTGCAATGATGAAATGCGAACTACCTTGATGTAGTATATATACATGTACTGAAATATAACTCTATACTCCATAAATATGTACAATCAGTATATTTCAATTAAAGAAAAATAAGTAAATTTTAAAATGTCAAGGAAAAAATTTCCTCAGAATGTTGACAAAATCTGCTAACAAAATCTGTATTCTTAAAGAACACCTAAGTAAAAACACCAATTAGCATCTTCGAATAAACATTTTTCTACAAGCCAGGAGTAGGGAGAAGATAAATGTTAAAATATGGAAATAAGAATACATGTCTTCCCTAATTAGACTTATTTAAATAGAAATGTAGCCAAGGCCTTAACTAATCATTTGATGTACTTAAACACTGAACTCTGAAACGAAAAAGTCCTGCTGTCTGTTGATATGTGTGAACTCAAATATTATGCTAATATCTATGCATAAAACTCTTAATGTATTTTTTCTTTCCTTCCTCACTTCCTCCATTTCTCTATCACTTATTCTGCATTATGTGCTAAGCACTGGAAGTACAACTCCTGCCCACTTCCCAGTGGAGAGAGAGACAAGCAATCTGCAAGTCACCAGGATGCAAAGGCCCCCAACATCTGGGCACAGGTGTGGAGGAGCACCCGAGCCAGGTGTAAGCTAAGTCAGGAAAGACCCTCTGTGTATTATCTTACATAAGCCTCCAACATCCCTATAAGGAAAGAATTACTTTTATTTTTTACATGAGGAAAGTGAAGCTCAAATGGGCAGAGCAAATTAGTTAAGATGACTTCACACAGCTTGTATGTGGTAGAACCAGGATTTAAAAACCAGGCACATTATCCCCAAAGCCCTACACTGTGCTGCCTCTTCACTCACCATGGAGAGTTTAGCACACTGAAGGAGCCTGAACACAGCCTGCATTTAGCAGATCTGCCCATTCTCATCACCTCCACAGCTCTCATTCCAGTCCAAGCCACCATCACTGCTCCCTACAGGTCTCACTGGGCCAGCCCATGCCCATCTACAATCTCTTTTCAACCCAGCAGCCAAGGGAATCCTTGCAAAACATGCACTGCCCATGCCTGGCTTCCCCTCTACCTCTCGGAACCCATGACGTACCACTCAACTCCTTGCTCACCCTGCTCCAGACACAAGGCCTCCTTGATGTGCCTCAAACACGGCAGGTACGCTCCTGTCCCAGAGAGTCTGTATTTGCCATTCCCTCTCCCTGGAATATTCTTCCCTTAGATGGCTGCACAGCTTCCTTCCACAGGGCTTCCCTTGATGTCTCTCAGGAGAGCTTTCCTTAAGACTCCTATTTAAAACTCTTGCTTCTGGGCCGAGCTGTGGCGCACTCGGTAGCGTGCTGCGCTAGCAGCGCGGCGACGCTCCCGCCGTGGGTTCGGATCCTATATAGGAATGGCCGGTGCACTCACTGGCTGAGTGCCCGTCACGAAAAAGACAAAAAAATAAAAATAAAAAATAAAAAAATAAAACTCTTCCTTCTAGCCCCACTTTGGGCCTCGCCAAGCCCTTCCCCTGCTTTATTTTTTAATGTTGCACTTATCTAGCATGGGGCCCACGCAGGGGTTCTGAGGCATGCAGCTGGGGGCTGCCACCCCTGCCTGCAACCAGGCAAGGAGCATGCCAAAAACACCACTTCCACGTTGGTGGCCCACCATAGCCACCGCAGTAGCCACAGCTGCCACAAAAGCTGCTATTAGCCACAGCAGTAGCCACAGCCACTGTACAGGTGGCCTGCCAGACAGTTGACTGCACTGGCACAAGGAGAGTCACCAGCAGAGACAAAAAAAAAAAAAAAAAAAAAAGAGGACGTCTCTCTCCACAAAACTCACTCCAGAGTAACAGAAGAAACATCTGCTCTACAGTAATAGTGAGGGACCTGAAGACCCCTCTCTCAGCACTGGATAGATCATCTAGGCAACAATCAACAAGAGAAACCATTAATCTTTCAGAAGGAGAGAACAAATCTATGGTTATTAGTGGTGGGAGGGGAAGAGAGAGGGGGATGGAGAAAGATTGGGTAAGGGGCATAAAGAATAAGTATGATTTGTAATAATGAATATGCTAATAATATTGATTTGATCAACATACACTGTACACAGGTGATGGTAGTCAACCTTATACCCCCCCAAATATGTATAATCAATTATGCTTCAATTAAAATAAATTAATTTAATTAAATAGAATTAGAAAAAAAGCACTTGCCATAAAGAATTAATGAATTGGACTTTGCCATAATTCAAAACAAAAGACTTGTATCTAGAATATACAAAGAACTTATGCAAATCAGTAATAAAAAGACAAACATTTCAAGTTAAAAAAATAATACTGCACTTGTCACCATTTAACATACTGTATGTTTCACTTATGTGTCTGGTTTATTTGCCTTGTCCTACTACAATACACACTCAATGAGGGAAGGCATTTTGGTTTTGTTCCCTGGGAAGCTGAGCCTATGAGGATACTTCAGAAGTTCACGGAAGAATCATGTCATCTTTCAATTCTATTTTTCCACAAAATTTCTGAAGTATCCTTGTATAGGAGGTGCTCGACACACATTAGTTGATGAATGTGTTGAAGGAGACTGAAGGCTGAGTCATCACAAGCACAATCTGAACCTGCGCTGCTCATGAATGGACTCTGGCCTGACATCTCCACAGCCCTTGCTCCTTACTTGGTGGAAGGGTGGGCAATGAGAAGACAATGGGTGGTAGGGGTGGAAAGAAGCCAACCCAAGGGGATAAAAAGAGCTCACTGTTAAATTCAGTGCCATGAATAGGTGCCTGACTGACTCCCTGGTCCCTGCCACAAGCGGTGGAGACATAGGTACCACCAATCTCAGCGCTACGCCCAAGGAAGCACTGTCTTCTCATCTGTTAGGACCAACAGTCCCAGAGGACTCAACCTCAAGGCGTGGTCCTAGGTGAGGGGGATTCCTCAGGCTAGGACATTAGGGGAAGTAAAGAGCAGCCTACTTTTTGCCTATCTGCTCAAAGTGCTCTGTGACAGAATATCTAACATCTGCCAGCTCATGATGGATAGAGTGGTGGTGGTGGAGAAGTGAGGATGATCAACTATAATAACGGGAAAGCCGTATGTGACTTCTGTAAGATTCCAGGGCACTTACAGCTCCCTTTCAGTTTTGAAATCATATGAAGAGACTGAAATTACTGCAAGATTGTTTCCAAAAAGCAAACAAAACCCCACTGAGAGACGGTACTATAATTTCTTGAGTTTGCGTCAGTTTTCTGCAGTTAGAAAAAAGGTGACGGATTTGGGTTACAAAGGCAGTGTTCCACTATAAAAACCTGCTGGTTGCCATGACAATTAACATCCCCATTCCTCCCTTTTCTGCAGCATCCTTCTTCCATCTGAGTCTAATCAAAGAACTGTGACGCCGATGATTTAGTATTTCCTTTGCATGAGGATATAAAAATATATACACACATATACAAAATACGTATCAAAGGACTAATCAGAAATTGGTGCCATCTGTCCTCCTCTCCCAATAATGTCCTAAAAACAAGAGAGCTGCCAGTATGAAGGGAGGGTGGGCCAGGAAGGCTTAATAGCAGACACACACTCCTCCGGTCTAGAGCCCTTCCGGGTGGACTCTGGGCAATTCTTTCTAGGGAGGCCCACGTGAAGCCAGGGCTCTCTGGAGAACAGTCCCCACCACACTGCACTGTCATTATCTGTCCTCTCCAGCCTGGGCTCCTCGAGGGCAGTGCCCACATCTGATGGATCTCAGGGACTCCCAACGGTGCTGGGCGCACAGTGAGGTACTGAAGCCAGTAAAGAGAGCTCTGGGATAAAGGAGCCTCTTCTTACATTTTCTACCAAGACAGGGCCTAGCCTGCTTCAAATCAGCCCTGCCTGAGAAGAAAGTCAGGGAAGAATCCTGGGACCATGCTCTGTGGTATAAGCTTGGGTCACCTACGACCCGGCGCCACATTAGCTTCCATCACTGTGGACAGGAGTCTTGACCACTGACTCCTCCCCAGACCTGGAGCAAAAAGAACAGTAAATCAGAAAGTTACAGCATTAATGTGATTTATCTTCTTTTTCTCAGGACAATGACTGCTCATCTAAATTTATGGTAAGGTTCAAATAGAGACCTTTCTATTTAACTATTATTGCTTTTTAAAAAGTACATATGCTCATTTAACTACATTTCATTGAAAAACATGCTTGTTTCAGAAAAGATATAAAGATACAGAAAAGCCAGTATAGTGTCTACATTTGAGATTCTATGTCACTGTCATTTCAGATGTTTGGTCAGTTCCACCTATTGGTTAGGGGTAAGGGCTCTGGAAAGCAGCCAACCTCAATTCAAGTACTAGCCTTTTTTTCACTTAGTAGTATGACCTTGGACAAGTCATTTATTCCGTTTGAGCCTCAGTTCTTCATCCATAAAATGAGGATAATCGTACATATGTCTTCATACTGTTGTAAGAATCATTTTAACCCATGGAGAGCCTTTGTCACAGTGCTGGCACAACATACCTACTCATTTATGCTAGCTTTATTAATACTCTATTTGTTTGTCATTTTTTAAACAAAAATGGCATTTTCTGTGTATCATATTTCTGTAAACTTTTTCAATCAACATTAAAGCATGACCTCTCAACATGTCAATATATTTCTATAACATTGATGGTTTTCATTCTAAAACAAGAGCTTACATTAGAGCAGTGGTTCTTCCTCTTTTTTAAATGACCACCTGCCACCATTGAGAATCATTCCAAAGAAAGCTATGAAACCTCTCCCTAGAAATATTCACATATGTGCATAAACACACATAAATCCACAGACCCTAGGTATTACGGGCTGAATTGTGTCCTAAATATTCATATGTTGAAGTCCTAACCCCCAGTACCTCAGAATGTAACTGTATTTTGAGATAGGGCCTTTAAAGAGTAAATTAAGTTAAAATGGGATCATTAGGGTGGGCCCTAATCCAGCATAACCGGTGTCCTTAGAAGAAGAGGAAATTTGGACACAGACAAGTACAGGGAAGACAATATACAGGGAAAAGATGGCTACCTACAAGTCAACGAGTGAGGCCTGAAATAGATTTTTCCCTCATTGGCCTCAGAAGAAACCAATCCTGCTGATACCTTGATCTTGGACTTCCAGCCTCCAGAACTGTTAGAAAATACATCTGTTATTTAAGCCACCCATTTTGTGGTACTTTGTTAGAGCAGCCCTAGCAAATTAATGTATTAGGTCGAGACATAGAACACTGCCCTAATCTCATGTAGTATACATAATAATATTTCATGTATAACCTTTTATATTCTGACAATTAACAGAACAATATTTTTTAAAGTAACAGGATTACAAATTAATGTACTTTCCAACTGTGGAAACTGACACTTGAAACTTTTCATAATGCTGCAGCAGTGACCTGACAGAAACAGATAAGTTCCACCACACGTGAGATGTGGGATTTCAGTCATCCTTCACCTCTGTCCATACACGCATACCTCAGTATTTTAAAAAATATACTGACACCACGCTACTCATCAATAAAAAGGAATGAACTACTGTTACACACAACACAGAAGAATTGCAAAAGCATTATGCCAAATGAAAGAAGCCACACTCAAAAAGGCTGCATACTAGGGCTGGCCCGTGGCTCACTTGGGAGTGTGTGGTGCTGATAACGCCAAGGCCACAGGTTCGGTTCCCGATACAGGGATGGCCAGTTAGCTCACTTTGGAGAGTGTGGTGCTGACAACACCAAGTCAAGGGTAAGATCCCCTTACCGGTCATCTTTTTTTTAAAAAAAAAGGCTGTATACTGTATGATTCCATTTATACTGCATTCTGGAAAAGGCAAAACTATAAGGACAGAAATCAGATCAATGGCTGCCAGGGGCTAGGGACAGCAGAAAGAAGACTGACTGTAAGGAGGCATGAAGGAACTTTTTGGGGTGATGGAAATAGTCTCTATCTTAATTGGATGATGGGTTACAAGACAATATGTGTTTATCATGATTCATAGAACTGTACACTTAAAAATAAATTATAGCGCCGGCCCCGTGGCTCACTCGGGAGAGTGCGGTGCTGGTAGTGCTGAGGCCGCCGGGTTCAAATCCTATATAGGGATGGCCCGTGCGCTCACTGGCTGAGCATAGTGCAGACAACACTGTGCGAAGGGTTGCGATCCCCTTACCGGCCAATAAATAAATAAATAAATAAATAAATAAATAAATAAATAAATAAATAATAAAAAATAAATTATATCTCAACAAATAAAATATTGACAGCTTTTATAGGCATTAGGAGGAGTAGAGATGTTGAATTCTTGACTAGGTCCAAAAACTGCCTACTAGTGAATTCAGAATAACATTAATTTCACTTGAAGGCAAAACTGAAACACGCACAAACTTTAAACAAAGACTATTCGACACTTACCTACATGCACACACACACTCACACACACACACACACAATCACCATTATTATGAAAACTTTCTATTATAGATATTTAAATGTGGCTTTAAAATCACTACTGGAAGTTCAACTACTTAAGAAAGCTATTTAAGCCATAGATGGTGAAGTTGAAGATGTTCTTTTTCCTTTGCCCCAGCAATGCCACTTTAGGCATCTCCCTAAAGAAACCGCCCCATGAGTACACAGACTTTCCCAGAACAAACCTACCTGATCACCATTAGAAGAATGGCTGGAAAACACATTCTCGTTTATATAATATACCAAAATAAGGTACAAAAAATGGGAATGAAATAGGATAAATGATAAAAAAAAATACCATGTTACAAAAAATAGCAAGTTACAAAAGAAATGTCATTTATGTGAAATTTTTATATAAGAAATAGTATATTGTTTATGGACTCATCCAATGTGTAAAAACATGCAAAGGAATAATACACAACTTCAGGTTATGGAGACAGCTGAGGAAGTGTGAGAGAAGGCATCCAGATAGCTGCATCTGGGACTAATTATTTCTTAAAATGAAGTAACAGAAATTTGATACAAACACAGCAAAATGTTAATATCTGTTAAATCTAGGAGGTGGGTATATATTTTAAAAATATTTTTTCCATGTCTGTAGGATTCAGTAATTGAAAATAAATTTGTCTACTTGCTATTTAATCAGAACCATTTGGTTAATCACTTCAGATGGGTTTTCCTCAGGCTCAGAACATTCTCCTCTCTGTGAAACAGTTGCTATTTTTGATGGGCCATTTCATTACCATATAATTTTAGAATCTGATATCACTGCATTTACTTTCATAAAACGTCAACTTCAAAGTTAAATTCAACCACCAAAACAATCATAAGCTTAAGAAAATTTAAATCCACTGAGAGTTTAATAAGCTAGCTGCCCTGGAAAAACATCCAGGCTCATTTTAGGCTCTTGTGTAAATAAACTGAGAAGCAATTATTTTAAAGAATTATTTACTAACGAAGTAACTGTGATTTCTGAAATGTCCAAAATATCAGAATTCATAAGTGTCTCTTTGTCTTTCAACAGTGTAGGTATTATTCTTATTTATAGATCTGTTACCATTAAGATTACCCAAACATGCAACAAATTATTTTAATGACGAGGGTTGAGAAGGATCAATATTTAACTTAAATAAAGCCACAAGAATACAAAACTATTTCATTAATTCCCTATTTGTCCAAAGAAATAAAGTTTCAAAAACATGTCTAAACAGGGGGCTCATTTTGCAAAACTGTCCTTAAACAGCAACAAGGTTCAAGATCTCTTAAGTCTTTCTTTAAAAATAAGAGCTTAATTTGAGCCCTGAGTACTTCAAAAACTTTCTTGCCATCAGATTATTTTAATTGGCCAGGGTACTAGTCAAATTTCTCAATAGTAGAATTTAATATGTTCCCACTCATTCAAACGATGGAGCATTTTGAAGTGCTGGAAATAGATAATGATTTTGCAGCAATAAGTACCCCCTCTGCTCTTGGGGTACGACACAAATGTAAATGAAAGAAGACTCGAGCTGTGATTTTGGTGCCCACACGCCCAACAGATGCCAACTCAGTGAGTACCTCTAAATTGCCCAGCATATGAGGTAAACTTTGGCTGGCTTTATACAACAAATATTACTTGATAATTTGCTTAACTCAGGAGGCTTTTACAAGCACAGTGCCTTTCCCAAACGAAAGCACACATAATAAAAAAAGAATATTCATTCCACCGTTAATATGCTCTTGGGTCAGGTTATGAAATGTTAAGTGTTAGTTTCTGGGCACAGCCAACAGTTTTAATTCCCTCTGTGTCAGACACAGAGATACAAAGCAGGTGGACCGCTCAATAATTAACACAGGTGCATATAACAACCCCAAATATTTAGTGATATTTTAGCAAGGCATAGTGGTAACATACAAATAAGATAGACCAAAGAGAGAAACAGCTTATTACCTATAAATCTGAAATCTTGTTATATTCACTATCCTAACGTAAGCGACCAATCAACTTAAATTTCCCAGTACAGAGCCCAGAACAAGTATACTAAATATGTTTACTAAGTGAGAGGAATGCAGGCTTGAAAGTGGTCTAGCAGAGCAGTTGTCCTGGACCCTACACTACATAGTGAGGCTGGGTTCCTGCTCTTCCATCTCCCTAGCTGGGATGCTGTGCCAAAAATTACTTAAGGCAGCACCAGTGGTTTGGGAAACAATATAGATTCTTTGTACTGTAACATTTTTGCAAACTGTGGAAGGGCAGGATTTTATAACATTAAAAAGAACTTGTTGAGAGGTAATAATTAGTTAAAAAGAAAATCGAAATCAATTTAAAAAATGCAAAAATAAAAAAACCCTTTACTATCTTTTCTCCTTTATCTTTTGGTCTTTCCTTACTGTAAATTATACTGAAATCATGCTGATTTGAAAATTCCTACAAGCATGAGCTAAAGTTCTCAAAAATGCTTATTTCAAATCCTTGGAGGAGAGGGTGGGAGGGTGAGAGGAAGAGGGATATCAATCCAGAATAAATGTACCAGAATTACAACCTTCTGAGTTCAATAGTTTTAAAACCCACAGAAAAAGTAGAAACTTATAAAAAAAAACCTTCATACATATGGATAGCAGTGTATTTTTAAAGACAGTTAATTGTACAAAAAATAGTGCTGGGATAACTGTGTAGACATCTGAAAGGGAATCAGATAAATCTAACTGGTTAAAAGATTCAAATATAAAAAATGAAAATCATAAAATGTATTAAGAACACGGGTGTTTTGGTCTTTTAAAGAATCTCAAAGTGCAAAGGCCATTCTAAAAATGACACAAACCTATAAGCCATAAAATTTTAAAATTTCTTCATGTCAAAGTCTGGTCAATATTTTTTCAATCCTTGCTATTTGCTAGCTCTATGTTCAGCACACACAAATCATATGATTAAGTCAGTGTGACATACAGAATTCTAAGACAGCTCCCAAGATATGATCCTCTCCCATTGTGAGCAAGACTTGTGAACACGATAGGATTTCATTCCCATGACTAGATTATGCTATTTGGCAAAGGTGAAGGAATTTTGCAGATATAAATAAGGCTCCTAATCAGTTGCCTTTAGTTAATCAAGAGTTAGAGTGCCTGGGTGAGCCTGACGTAAACAGGTGAGCTATTTAAAAGAGCATCTATATGTAAGAGACAAAATGCAACACAAATGCTGTCATACTGGCCTTGAAGAAAGACTGCAAGAACTGAATTCTGTACCCAACCAGTGTAAAAAGATTCTAAGCCTCAGATGAAATTGCAGTCCTGGCTGACACCATGATTTCAGGCTGATGAAACTCTTAGCAGGCGATGCAGGTAGGCTGCACCTGGACTCTGGGCCCATGGAAACTGTGGGATAATAAATAAATGTTGTTTTTTAAGTTGCTAAATTTGTTACACAACAGTAGACAATTAATATAGTCAGGAATGACAAACTAGGGAAACTATGTGTAAACCAATTTATTTAGTAAGTAAAACACTTCTACAAATCTATGTAAAAGATCAACAACCCAACAGCCAGAATATATAAACAGATAATTCATAAATGTTTTTTAAGTATGTGAAGATATGATCAACTTATTGTACTATAATTACATAAGATATAACCATAGGGAGAAACTGGATGAGGGGTACGTGGAAATCTCTGTACTATTTTCTGCAACTTTCTGACGATCTATAAATATTTAAAAACAAAAATTTTAAAAATATGGGCAACCTCATTAATAACAGGAAAAATATAAATTGAGTTACCAGTTTCATCTATCAGATTGGCAAGGATTAAAAAACTTGATACTGCACTGGTCAAAAGGATGTAAGTTGAGGCATGTTCATACATTACTGATGGTTATATAAACTGTTACTAGTTTTGTTCAGTGCTGCACCCCTAGCTCCTAAGGTTTGACACAGAGTAGATGCAGTGTCCAATTTGGCAATATCACAACTTAAAATGCATATGCTCTTTGGCTGAGCAATTCCACTTTTAGGGATCTAGCCTACTAACATTCTTCACATGTGCAAAAAGAAGCATGTACAAATCACTGAAGTACTTGTAATAAACAAAGATTAGAAGCAATATGCAGTCCCTTTAATAAGGAAATGGTTAAATAAATTATGAAATAACCATACACTAGAATCCTGTGCAGCAATTAAAACAAGGTGAATTAATCAGCACTGATATGAATCAAGAGCACAATATGCTTTCCAGCTTTTCAAGCCCACAGTGCAGTTTCACAACATAGCCACATTCACTCATTCACTCAGTATTTACAAAGCCTCAACTATGTCCCAGGCTCCTTGCCTAGATGAGAAAAACACAACCATCTTTATGAGAGAGGATAGGGCAGGTGCCCACAGACACAGACGGGCAGCATAGGAGTCCACAAAGAAAGGAAGGAGACCAGAGCTCAATGGCGGAAAGTGGGTGAAAGACAATGTCAAATGAGAGACTTTAGGTGTCAGGCCAAGGAGCTGGGATTCTGTCCTGTAGAAGGATTTAAAGCAAGATATTGACAAGATGAAATGCAAAGCATATTATTTAACATAAAAAACAAAGGAGTGATCCAGCTGGAGAAGTTCATAATCTGGGAACCACCTCTGATTGCATTAGAGATGTCTTAAGGTATCTCAACTTGAGCACTTGCAGTAAGCTGAGTCACCCAGGACCTAACTCTTCCCCTTATGCCTGAAGATGAACTAATACAAAAACATGAGGACAGCACAAAGTCCTCATAAACCATGCAACCTTCAAAGGATATATGAGTACTTAAGACATCTGGAGAAATATTTATAAGCACCCCTCTCAAACATCTGGACATGCTTCTCTAGATTACAGCCTACACCCAACATTTCAGAATTGTATCAAAATAGCAAACTATTAAACTGCATTTCTTCAATCTTCTTCAGTCTTCTGTGCTTTCTACTTGGGCTTTCAAGCACTTTGCCTGATGCCAATACACAGCCTAAACAGCTCTCACTGAATGGGCCTCATATTGTCAGATAAATTAAAATCTATGCCAACTAGTGATTCAGTCTCAAATAGAGGCCACCTGTTCCAATTAGTGAGATTAAAATAGTACACTGCTGACTATCTGAAGTCAAGTTCAGGCCTTCTGGATGATCACAACATCGTTACAAAGACAAAGAAAAGGGACTTTGGGCCCCAACACATAGTTGCATGCACTGGAGTAAATATATTTAGGTGCTAAAGCACAGCTTTCACTAAGGGCATTCTTTATTTCTGGATGAGCGCTTATATCCAGATTTCTGTGAAAGGCTGCAGCTCAAGACACCATTTAATTTCCTTACAAGGAGCCTACATACACATCTTAATTACGTTCAACTTTACTTCAGAAAAACACAGAGCTTAAATTTCTTCTCCACCCACTATCTGTCCTTGCCTGAAATTCCCAAAGAAACCATATCTTCCAGATGTTCTACTCTTTAGCTTAAGGTCTTCCATTGCCTCAGTTTCTCTCAGGTTGTCAGAAAACTAAAGAGGACATAAGGCAGAGAGACACAGCCTGGAGCAGCAAGCACAACTCATTTCCAACATCCTCAAGTATTCCCATCCAGACAGGACTGCCTTCAACTTACCAGAGTGGGCTTTTGTTCACACCAAAGAACAATCATTTACATTAAATCAAATCAATTGATATACATCTCATTTGGTACACAAAGGATTTAAAGTAGATTACAGGAAACACACATATATGTATGTACACACACACACTCTTTAAAACCAGGCAAAAGAAAACATAAATTAGAAAAGAAAGCCAGAGCTGGCAGCTTAGCTCACTGGGTTAGAGCATGTTGTTGGTAACATCAAAGTCAAGGGTTTGGATCCCCATACTGGCCAGTTGCCAAAAATGGAAGAAAAAAAAAAAAGAAAAGAAAAAAAAAAGTTTCAATGTGGGGGGAGAAAAGGAAAGGAAGCAAAAATCAGGAGGTTAAGAAAAAAACAGAAAGATAAGCAAGCAATCTATAAAATCTCACTCAGTTCGGCTGAAATTTGGATCTGAGTTTCCTGTTGGTCAAAATAAAAAGAGAAACACTCAATGACTTGAATTTTCAGTCCCTGAGGGAAAAAAAAGTTAGCATCTTCTAGGCCATGAGTCTAAAAATAGGTATCTTATGAAGGAATGAGGGAAAATGATATGCCAAAAGAAGTGTTTTCCTAAACAAATCTGAATTATTTTAGGTGGTATAAGAAGACAAAAGTATGAAATAAAACAATCACAATGAGCGAGTTATTCCCTTTTCAATCCTCCATCCAATCCTGTTGATTCGGTCCAGAACAAAGTCTCTCTGGTGCTAAAGCTCTCCAACAATGCTCCAGCATTTGCTAATCCACTTCTTAATCTGGCCTATAGGCCTCAAACTCAGACAACACATACCTAGAACAGTAACACTGATACGTTAAAAATAGATTTAAGTCTTAAGCAGTGAATTTAAAAATATTAAGTAAATAATAGTACAGGTGGTGTGAGGCTATGTGTAGGTGTGGGAACCAACGAAGTTTGGGAAACTGTGGTAGACCACGAATGACTCAGCGTCAGAACAACAAATGCTATAATGGGTTTCCTAACACCACTTCTCATGGTTGCTCACACAGCTGGTAAGTGGAGGAGCTGACACTCGAGTCTGACTCTGGAGTCCATACTCTCAACCATTCACTCTATTCCTCGAATCCAGAGAAGTTGAGAGTGATGTTAGAGATCAGGTGGAAAAGGTGGTTAGCAACATTTAAGAAGAAAATCAGTAGCTGTGGTGGATAAGGAGGGTAATGGAGAGAACGTCCCAGCCATCTGGTTTGGGGACTGGCTGTACAGAGAAAGTATTAACCAGGGATGGCAGGGTGGGGATGGTGGGAGGTTTGAGAGAATGAATTATTTGACATACAGATTTTGAGGTGCCGGTGGAACATCCAGGTGGAAATGTCTCATATTACACAGTAAAAGCCACACCTTACTCCCAGAGTGGGCTCCCGAGTCAGTGCATAAGGCAGAAGTCATACAGACTTTCCCTCTGGAGGGCATGTCATTGGGGAATGGCACTGGACATATCGACTCTCCATGTGCCATTGGACTCTTCCTATCTTCCCTCCACTGTTGGAGCAGATGATTCTTTCTTTGGCCAAGAACGAGATGAAGTTTTTGGCTTGTGTTTAGAAGCTGTGTTGTATAAAAATTAGATATATTGGAAACATTTGGTGCCGAAAGATGCTCTCAATGAGAGACTCACAGGAACAGAGCTTCAGAGGCAACAGCAGACTCAGGTTGAATTCCAAGTTAAATGCACACTTGATGCACTCCATGGCTTATGCATCTAGCATACTTTTCCCCCCAACATCCTACCCCAGTGGGTGGAAGGTCAAGACAAGAATGAACTCTTCATTTCACAAAACTTTATATTGAAAAAAACAAAGACACTAAAAGGGACCTCAGATAATTTTTTTAAAATGGCAACAATCCATGGCAGCTATACAGTTTGATATATGAATCGTCACCCCTCTTCACCCTAGCCCCCCCCCCAAAAAAATCTGGGAATAAATTCAGGATAATAGCCTAATGCTAAATCATTCAAATTTACTTTTTTTTTTCACTTAGAAAATTCAAAGTTTTATACTTGCCCATCAATTAATTCTCTACTGAAAATAATTTTAAATTCTCATTCTACTTAGTTTGAGATGTTTATCCTATAAGACTTAGCAATTAATTTGGTATTTAAAAATATTTAAAGCAATTCTCTTTTAAGGAATTCTGTTTTAAGACAGAAGATGGTATAATGGTTAGTTCCAACCAGTCTGCATTAGTAACATAATGGTTACAGTATGGCTGGTGTCACTTTTCTGCTCCTGCAAATGGAACGGTCTGGCATTGTCTAAATTCACTTCCAGTTCTAACATGGTAAAACCTTTGAGTCTAACTTTCCAACCCTCTGCTTTAAGTATGAGAAGCATATGTCTTCAATCTAGTCAAGCAAGGGTCCCACAGGAATTTCTGGTGTGGCCAACAGATTACTGTTTTCTTAGTTGCTTTAAACTGCCCTTTGTAAAGTTTTTAGTTGGCACAGGCTCCTCACATGCACTTAGACCTATGGCAGATACAAGTTTACAATCAGCCATTTAACATGTGGTTTCCTGAGGGGATCCACACTAAATTGGATGTATTTCAGGAAGAAATCCTTGAAAGGATCTGGTCTCTAGAGAAAATGCAAAGCATGAGAAATCAAACATACTGTCTCCACTCAACTGCAACTCCTGCAATGGCCAGTTATATCACTGTTACGTATTTTTATTATTCCTCTCTCGTCTTAACAGTAATTGAGCACTTAGCAGGTGTTGGCACCCAACAGTGCTTTATACATACTACATCATTTAATTCTCACAACAGTTCTCTAAGGGAAGTATTATGATGCCTTTGTAGAAAGATAACTTTGGTAACATGATCAAGGGTTCACTAGGCAGACAACTCCACAACTGGCACTCTTAACCACTGCAGTGTACTCCCCCACGTATGATGTGCTGTGGGGAAACACAAGCGGAGGGACTTCGCACAAAGATCATCAGGTGACTGACTGCATATCCCAAGAGAATAGGGAATGCGCAGGTTAGTCATGGGATCTACTGAGGAGCTGCGTGTTTGCAGGCACATTTGAAACCCAATGGTCACAAGGAAGAACCACCCCCGTCATACTCTGCAACAGCTCATCCTCCTGAGGCCAAACAGCAGGATAAAAGATGGTTAGTTGATGATTTTAAATCATGAGCTCTAAAGCTGTCCCAAACTACTGGCTAAATTCTTATATCCTAGGCATTAAAAAAGTTAATAAACTGTCCTTCTACATCATGCATTCGAATGTTTGCTGGGAATATATGACTACGTGCAAAAGACTGGCAACGTGTGTGCTGTAAGAATCTAGAGCACATAATTTGGGTAGGTGCCCTGCAGAAGCTGTACCCATCCAACACCAAGTGTGCAACTGGTTTACTAAGACTGAGCTGCTTTCCAGTATTCACCAAGAAGGCAGATAGGGAAGTGGTTAAGAATCAAGCTCTGGATTCAAATCGTAGCTCTACCATCATTTCCTAATAGCCACAAGACCTTGGACAAATTATTAACCTATCTGGACTTAGGCTCTTCATTTGTAAAATGGAACTACAGGTAGGATATTGTGAGGATTAAGGACATAGTCTATCTGAAGTGCTATTATCACCTGGTTTATAGTAAGCAATCACTGCACATCGATTATTATTGTTACTGCATTCTTCTTTTCATTCATGGGATTTTTTTTTTTTTTTCCTCCTTACGGAAGAATAATCAGCAAAATAACCGTTTCCCTCCCAAGTCAATGAAAGCTGTTCAGTTATGCACAAATCATATATCCTGACATTCCTTTTCTAAGGAAAGAAAAGTCCTCATTCTGATTCACAGTACAGTGATTCATGGTTCTCTTCCTTTTCTCTCACCACCCCCTTCCACCAAAAACATAAAAACACAGTTAAGAAACAGTAGAATTGAAAGCTGCAGACTCTCCTTAAATCGAGATGTGGGCACCTAGGACTAGGTTGATTTCTGACCTTAGTGGCACCCCTGGAAATTCAGGAAGAGGGTCTGAAGCAAAACACATGCTGCGAACCAACTTGATAGCAGCTGTCTTGGTGTTCTACAGCAGATGTGACAGGCGGGTGTGCTGGTGTTGGCTGGCAATTCGTTTTCCTCTAAAGGGAGAACCGATGAGTCCGCAGCAAAGCATAGCTCAAAAAACTTACATACCACATCAATCTTCCCATCCTAAACTTAAGAAAAATCTGGCTTGAGACACATCCCTTTATTCACAGTCTCTTTTATGAGCTCTTTAGAATAAAACAAATCATTGGTTAAAATGATATGCATGAAGTTTACCACTTCATTGGGTCAGTGTCACCTATGACAGAAGTCTGTTTCCACCATCCTGTTTCCTGCCCAGGGAGTAAGCATGCAATCATCAACTTATAACATCACTACCCAACCAGTTCCACTGTGAGACAGCAACCTCTTCTCCTTGACTGCCTTTAGTCATTACTCATCATGCAACTGTGGATCTATTTCCAAACCACAGAACACTTGCAGATGTACTACAGGTGGCATTCATGCTCAACGCAAGTTTTACTGCAGATGTTAGAGACTTTTGCACTTATTAGCATCATTTCCTCCTGTACAAGAGAAGGGCATTGCCTAGGGCCACCAAGTATAAATGAGATACACCCACCAGATATTAAGCTTCCAGACACCAGACTGTTCCATTTGTCATCATATTCCTGATGCCTAGATTAGCAGCTGGCACATAGAAGGTACTCAATAAGTTGCTGAATAAATGAAGCCTCTTGCCCTCAAAGTGCCAGTGTCTACAGTTTATAAACAACACATGTAAATAATCAATGTGATGAGGAACATACGATGGAAGGAGGTACAAAATGCTAGAAATGCTAGAAAGGTCTATTCTTTTCACAAAATTAACAGTCTTTCCATTTTCAAGCTTACAAACCCTTCTTACATAGTATTAAAAATGACTATCATATACTGAGTTCTTACTGTGCACCTGGCATTAAGTTTAACATTTTAGACATTACTGCATTTATTCCTTGAAGCACCTCTATTGTGTAGAAAAAGAAACTAAGACTTAGAATGATTGTAGGTCCAAGGTCATACCAGTAGCAAGCAGCACTAGCACAAGATCTGTCTTAGGGCCTATTGAAAGTGGTTCTGTGGGAAAATAACCTGGTCTTTGCAGGCAGGATGAAATAGAAGTTGGTGAAGATCATAAAGTGACTAAGGTGGAAGGTGATTGGGGAATAAGGAAGGAAGAAACCAATTCCAGAGAAATGTCAAAGACCCAATGGTATCACTGATAGGTTTGAGAGATGAGGGAGGGTGGGAAGTCAAGATGACTAGCACTTCTGACTAGTGGTGGCACCAACAAAATAAGAAAAAAATTATTCACTTCACATATGGATAAAAATAGCTAAGACCATTTTTTAAAAAAAACAAATACTCTTATTTAAGACTCATAATCACTCCCAGAAGAATAGACTATTATCATCTCTTTTATAGATGGAAACTGGAGTCTCAAAAAGGTTATTTAAGACCGTGCTCCAGAGGTCAACAAGTTGGGAACTACAAAGATCCAGAAGTCAATCACTGTTAGTCTGGGCCAGGAACCCCAGCTGTTCACCACTGAACACAAGTACCTGAAGGTGGCATTTTAGAACATTTAAATAAGAACCGACTAACAAAAATTTCATTCACATGTAATTGATTAGTAAAAACCAGTTACTGTATAGAAAGCAGACTGCCATATTCTTAAAAACTTGACAGGCTCTAACTATCTAGGACACAAAGAAAAAGGATTCTAATTATGTATGTTCGTTCTTGTAGAGAGATATTATGTGCGTCAAGTTAACAAGCACCATTTCTGAGTTTTACAAAGATGAAATTTTAAAATGTGAATGACTCTGATTTGTCATCTGAGAAACAATCACAGAATTAATTAATTACATTATATTTTCATTGAGGGGGGACAAATCTAGGTTAGTCTGGCTAGCTGTAAAAAGAGACTTCAGCAATGTTAAAATGGTATACTGCCTCATTATTATTCCAGTCTCAAAGGTTTAAATAAGCCCAGCAAGAGAAGTGTGTATTTTCCCTGCTGTCTCAACAGGGTGTCAACTGTGAATTAAAAAACCGATCATTCAGCAACCAAGAATTTGATCTCATAGAATTTTAGCCCCTTCCTGGGAGGAAACTGAGTATCCCTGAAAGGTTAATCAACTCTTCCCATATACCCCCAGTTATCATTAGCTTTTGTAGAGTAGCTAATTTACCAAATGAGTCCTAAAGAGGATTCTTTTTAAGTCCTATACTAGTTTATTTCTAAGGAAAGGGTGACATCAAGAAATGAAGCCCTAATACTACTTGATGTTTTCCTTTTGCATCACATGCTTTCTGAGTCTAACGAAAACACATCTTTATAGCTGTATCTAAGTGAGTTCCACAAAACAGGAGCTAGGATCACCTAATGTGATGAATGCTTTCTCCACAGAAAATTGTTGTTCATTTCCTTCTACTAAAGCAGGTTTATTGCAGCCTTAAAGACAGACTCAAAATTACATCAGCTCCACTTGAGAAAAGTTTTTATGAGTTTACAAAAATTTCATTAGTTCTATTCCTTGCTGTCCCAACAATAAGAACCCTATAAGCAGATAGTCAGGAAGTCTAAACTGGGATCTCAAGGAGTCCAGCATCACTGCTGTAGAACTCGTAATCATGGGTTACTAAAGTTCTAGCCCTCCTCCTCTGATTTCTAGTCCTTACTAGCCTCATTTGACCAATATGCTAATTTAGGATAATCGGTACACACAATGTCTAACCCAGCTTTAATACACGTTTAAAAATAAGGTATCTCCATGGTAACAAAACAATGTAGCAGGTAACACACTCAGCTTAGTTTTAAAGAAAATAAAGAAACCCCCTTCACATAAGGTTCTGGCACTTAAACAGAAAAGACAGCTGTAGAAATGGAACAATGGCAGATACAGCAGAGACAAATTAAATCTGCAGTTAAGTTACACGCTGGCTTTATCACTTTCCATCTAAAGTGGTTGAGGCAAAAACTTTATCACCACCATTCTATTCTATAGATTTTGAAGAGTGAGTTTCGGAAAGTTTCAAGAGTGTTGCCAAATTGCATAAATTAGCTCACCATGAGCCACCCATCCCTCAAAGATTACTAATCCCCTTTACACAGAGATCGTCACAGTTGTGACAAGAGAAATCAAGCTACCACATCTTTTTCAAGTTTGAAATTTCTTCCGTCAATGGCAACATTAATTTTATAGACCCCCCCACCCCACCCAATTACAAATGCATCAGTAAAAGATCTTTTCTTCGTTAGCAGTCATCCTTCAAGAAACATCTAACTACAGGTAACCAAAGATCTTTAATGTTTTCTTCCAAATGGAGTTTCTAGTTATTTTCATAACATATCATTATAAAACTTTTTAAGAGCGTGCAAAATAAGAGAATTGGGAGGGTAGAGATGGGTGCAGGAGGTATCATTCCACCTAATACATTCAATCCGTAAAAACTTGAAGCATTCTGTTAAACTGATTAATAAATGCTAAAGGATAAAAGGGAAACAGGCAAATTTATACCAGGGACTCACGACTTCACTTCTGGGGCAATCGATCACTACTTCGAATTATAACTGAACACCCAAGGGGCCGCGACACACTCCCATCAGGACTGCTGCCCCCGTCCAGCTGGTCTCCGCTCTCGGAGGTGGCCGACCAGGATTTGGGCCCGACCCCACCTCCGTGGGAGGCCGACGCCCAACTCCCCAGTTGTCAGACAAGTCAGTAGTTGGTGGAGCAAAGCACAACTCCAGGTATCTCCTGCCAGAACAGACGCCAGGGAGGAGGAGGTGCTGTTTTAAATGGCACTTCAATCACACAAAGGGACAACGGATCACCGAGCCTCGCATCCCGCCTGGACAGACAGCCCGGGGGGGGGGGGGGGCAGAGGTGTTCCCAGAGGAGGCGGAGGCTCGCTGTCCCCGGAGAGGCCAGCGCTCGGGCTGAGGCCTCCGACTACACGGCTCGTCTCTGCAGCACGCTCGGAAGAGCTATTTTCGCCCACAGCCAAAATCAGCAACAGCAAATTACACCGCACACAATGGCGAGGGCGCCCGCTCGCACGGCTCGGAACTCCGAGAGGGAGCGCGAGGGCTGACTTTTCACTTCGAAAAGCCCGTCCGCCGCCTCCCCGCGCTCCAGCCGCGCACAGCGCCGCGCGCGGGCTCGGTCCACCGGCCCCGACGGCGGGGACACGCGGCGGCAGCAGCCAGGGCGACTGGGGACGAGACCTCTTGAGCCTTCGGCGCCGCGGGAGGCGGAATTCCCTCGCGTCCTGGCGGGAGGGCGGCGGGGAGACCCGGGCGTCCCGGACACCACGCGGGCATCGAGGAGCGGCGGAGGGCAGGCGGGCCGGGGTCTCGGGCCCCCCGGGGGAGCACGGAGCCCCGGCGACAGGGGAGGCAGGCAGCGAAGTGCGGGGGGCGAGTTAGTGGAAGCAGAGCCAGAGCCCGGCCGGCCTCGCCCTTCAGCCCCACGCGCCTCGGCGCCCCGCCGCCACCACTCCCGCGGCGCTCACCCGGCTCTTGCAGCGGTGGTGCCGGCCGGGGTCCGAGTAGGTCCGGTCCACGGTCAGCGCCGTGTCGCTGCCCGGCATCTCGGCGCTTGGGCCGGGAACTTTCCCTTCTTCGGGGCCGCCGCGCCGCGGGCTGCCGGCCGTGCTCCGGCTCGCCCCGGGAGCCGCGGCCGAGGCGCGGTGCGGGCTGCAGCAGCTGTTGCCGACACCCGCGCGGCCGCCCAGCGCCGCCACCGCGAGCTGGGGTGGGGGGGGAGAGGCGGGGCAGCGAGGCGAGGCTCCTCCCCTTCTCCCCACGCCGCCCCCCGCGCGCCCCGGAGGCGCCCAGACCCTTGGCCAGGTGTAGTTTCTTGCCCTTCTCTCGCCTCCCCGCCAGGGTGAAACTTGATTCCACCCCCTCCCACTGCCTTCCTTCTCCTCAAAAGATGAGCCACATCTATACTACTTGTTAGTGGTACGTTTATGTTAAATGGCTTTAGGGAAAGATGTGGACGCTTGCCTTAAATGCTTCCTTTTATGTTATTCTTCATGCAACAGGCACTTGCTGGGCACCTTCCATATACCACACCTTGGGCTAGAGACCAGATTTTTTTTTTTCAAGGCCATTTTTTCCCCTTATGATTCCACTGAGCACTAGCGTACTTCCACTTAAACTAAGATCCTGCTGTGTTGTCTATCTTAATTTTGCATGTCTGGCTCACCTTTACGTTGTAAGCTACTTGAAAGTCAGGACGTGTCTTTTCATTTTGGTATTCCCTATTCCCAGTGAACAGTCCCCGTCCACGAGAAATTTGGAGTCTAGAAGAGAAAGCGCTGATGAGTGATCAATTAAATCTTAGTTACCTAGACCAAATTTCAAAACACCTGGTCTGGTTATGTAGGATGTACTATGGGGAAACTGGGTGGAAATGTTTAAAGTTACAGAGAAGAGCTGGAACACACTTTGACTGGCCTAGAGAGAGGGAAGGATTTGCTCCTACCCCTCAAAGGGTTAAGCGGGGAGGGGAGGTCAGGCTGAAGGAAAATACTGAGCATAAAACTGAAGGACTTTTGGAAAAACCTCAAGTCATCAGTTTAGGGAGTGTCTTCAGGAACAGAAGGAGGTGACAGAAAAAGTCGATGGAGAACACGTGGGGCTCTACTTTCAACTAAGAAGTTCAGCCTCACTCTGTGGGTATTGTGCAGCAGCTTTAGGTTTCTGAACAGGGAAATGGAACAGAATGGAAATTTAAGAAAGCTGTATCTGACAGTAGTGTGATGTACTGATTATAGATGGGTAAGGGACTAGTTAGAAGGCCATTGCAAAGATTGAGAATCACGTAAATGTCCTTCAGAAGGAGACTAAATAAATTATGGCACATCCATCCAGCAGACTATTATTAGGTAACTGTAATAGAATAGGCAGCCCTCTATGTATAGCATGAAAATATTTCTAACATACATAGTAAAGTGGAAAAAAGGCAGAATAATATACCTGGCATGCCCCCATTTATGTAAAAACAGAATATATGTATGTGCTTATATATACATAGCTTATTTCTGTGAGAAAAAACAAGAAACTAGGGAAATAGACAAACTGATGCCAGGACAGGGTAACTAGGTAGCTAGAAGGCAGAGATGGGACAGAGATCTATTTTTCACTGTGTATGTTTTCTAAACTTGTTTGTATTATGGACATATATTAACTATTCAAAAAGTAAAATAAAAAATAAATTTAAGTAAAAAGGGTAAACTTATTTAAACTAACTTAGAAACTGAAAACCCTACGTAGTCTTAAATCCATTCAAGAAATTAAATCGACACTTAAAAAATACCACCCACACCCCTCAAACAAACAACTATACCAGAGAGTTTTCAAGTTAAAGTCTTCCAAAGCAGAGAAAGATAACCAAATGTTGTGTGTGTGTATATGTTGTGAAAGGAGATTTTAGCTAGGGTGGCCAGAGAAGGATTTCCATGATAAGGTGACATTTCAGCATAGACTTTGGAAGTGAGGGAGCCAGCAATGAAGCTATCTGGAAATTTAAGACAGAATAATGGCAAGTTAAGGGCCCTAAAGCAGGAACATTTAGGAAGTGTTCAAGAAAGGGCAAGGAAGCCAGTGTTCACTGAAAGGAGATGAAGTCAGAGACACGGCAGAGGACCGGATCATATAGAGCCTTTTAGGCCATTTTAAGTACTTTGACTTTAACTCTGAGGAAGATGGGAAAATTTGGAAATTTTTGAGCAAAGGAGTAGCACGATCTGCCTTTTCACTTGGGGAATAAAATAGATCCCTACCTCACAACATACACAAAAATCAATACCAGATGGATTAAAAACCTAAAGAAGAAAAAACACAACTTAAAATTGTCAGAAGAAAATGGGAGAATATCATAATGATCTCAGGTCATAAAAAGCAGGCCAGAAAAAGCACAAACCATAAAGAAACCTCAAAATTTCTAAACTGCTGGTGAAAAAAAATAATAAAGTGAAAAGACAAGCCACAGACTGAACTCAAGCTAAAATAATCAATATGGATAAATTTCACATACAATACTGAGAAATAAAATAAGCCACATCCCCCTGACATCTGCACCAAGCCCAGCAATGACCAAGCCACCACTGGAAGCCCCCCGGTCTCCCCTGCAGGAATGAAGGGGGTGACACAGGCCTCGACCCCACCCCTCCTCCTTCCTCCTTCTTCCATCCCTATTTCCTTCTCCCTTCTTCTCCCTCCCCGACAACTGCTCTGCAACATCACAGAATGTAAAAAGATAATAAACTTTCAAAAAAAAAAAAAAGTAAGCCAAAGAAAATTATATGCAGTAAAATTATATTCATATAAAGTTTAAAAATGTAAAGAAATAACATTATTCTAGGAAAACAAAGATATATAGTAAAACTATTAAGAAAAGCAAGAACTTAACAAACATATTTCAGGACAGTATTTCTCTCTAGTGGGGAGATGAAAAAGGATTCAATAAGAGAAGTATACAAGATTATAACAAATGACTGGTACACTGGATACGCATTCATTATATGCACACAATATCTCAGCATATTAAAAAATTTTAAAGGCAACAGAGATTCAAGGGACAGATGTGATGGTGTCATCCTTAATACTGGAATTCAAGTCACTGGTGGGTGTACCTTCTCAAATAAACATAATAGCACTTTTGCATATATAAAGCTTGTTATTAACACAAGATAGTCTGTTGTTGCTATTTTGTTTGCTCTGTGTGTATATTTTTAAGTTGTGGTGAAATACCCATAAAATTTAGCATCATGACCTTCTTTTTTTTACTTTTAAAAAGACTAAGATCATAGAAAGTATGTTTTCTGATCACAATAACAGAAGGAAATTTAGAGAATTCACAAATGTGTGGAAATTAAACAACATTGTCCTAAATAAACAATGGGTAGAAAGAAAAATCACAGGGAAATTAGAGAGTACTTTGAGATAAAAATCAAAGTGCAACATATCAAAATTTATAGGATACAGGGCTCATGCATCACTTAGAGAAAAATTTATACTTGTAAACTATACTAAAAATAAAAATCTCAAATCAGTAATGTAAATTTCTACCTTAAGAAAATAGAAAAAGAAGAGCAAAGAAAACCAAAAGCAAATAAATAGGAAATAACAAAGATTGCAATGGAAATGTATGAAATAGGGAATTAAAAAACAATAGAGAAAATCAATAAAAACAAAAGTTGATTCTTTAAAAAGATCAACAAAATTTGCAAGCCTTTATCTAGACTGACCAAGAAAAAAAGAGAGAAGACTGAAATACTAAAAAGAGAAATAAAACAGGGCATGATTACATTGTCATTATGGTTTTTTATGGTGTAAGATTTAGTTTCTTTTTCTTTCTGATTTGCATTTTTGTTCTACCAGTGGGTTTTGTTCTTTCTTGGTATTTGTGGTAGTGATTATTGTTTTTCAGATTCCAGATGCAGGACTTCCTTGAGGATTTCTTGAGGGCTGGTCATGTGGCAGTTTTTGTTTGTCTGGAAAATACACTATTTTTCCCCTCATTTCTGAAGGATCCTCTTGCTGGGTACAGTATTCTTGCCTGGCAGTTTTTTTCTTTTAGTATTTTGAATATGTCATCCCATTTTCTTCTGGCCTGTAGAGTTTCTGTTGAGAAGTCTGCTGTTAGTCTCATAGGGGCTCCCTTATAGGTGACTTGACACTTTTCTCTTGCTTCTTTTAAGATTTTTCTCTTTGTCTTTGAGTTTTGCCAGTTTGACTATAATGTATCTTGGAGAGGTCTTTTTGGGTGGAATCTGTTTGGGGATCTTTGAGCCTCCTGGATCTGAAGGTCCATGTCTCTCCCTATACATGGGAAGTTTTCCATTACTATTTCATTGGATAGGTTTTCTATGCCTTTTCCTTTCTCCTCCCCTCTGGAACAGCCATGATTCCAATGTTTGTGCACTTAAGGTTATCTGTTAGCTCTCTTAGATTTTCTTCAGTTTTTTTAATTCTTTTTTCCTTTTTTTGGTCTGCCTTGGTTATTCTGAAAATGCTATCTTCAAGATCAGAAATTCTCTCATCTGTTTGTTCTAGCCTGCTGCTTAAGCTCTCGGTGGTGTTTTTTATTTTGTTGAGTGAATCTTTCAGTTTCATGAGTTCTGCTACATTCTTTTTTAAGGTATAAATCTTTGTAAGTTTCCTCCTTCATATCCTCGATTTTTTTTCTTGTTTCATTATGTTGTCTGAGTCTTCTTGTATCTCAGTGAGTTTCCTTAAGATTGTTGCTCAGAATTTCTTTTCAGTCATTTCAAGGGTTTCCTGCTCTATAGGGTCTGGTATTTGAGAATTACAGTGTTCTTTTGGTGATGTCATATTTTCTTGGGTTTTTGTATTTCTAGTATTTCTATGTTGATGTCAAGACATCTGGTAGAGCAGTAGCTTCTTCCATTACTCTGGAGTAGTCTTTGAGGACATATCCTCTTCTTTTTCCAATCTCTGCTGGTCTCTCCTCGTGTCAGTGCAGTCGAGTGTTTGGTGGGCCACCTGCATTGTGGCTGTGGTGGGCCACCCTTGTAGAGTGGTGTTTTCGACATGCTGTCCTGTCTGCTTCCTGGCAGAGAGGGATGCCCTCCACTCCTTGCCTAGGACCCCAGGCATACTCTCTTGCCTGCTTCTGGGCAGGGGGCGCTGCCCTTGGCTCTTTGCCTAGGTTCCTGGGCATGCTGTCTTGCCTGCTTCTGGGCAGAGGCAGTCTGTTGTTATTAACTTAAGTCATTATGTCAACTTATAAGATCCATTCTGAAATTCTATGAGAGTCCATCTCTGAGTTTTCCCCCTCATCTGTCTGACACCCAATTGTTTTTTTGTTTTTGTTTTTGTTTTTTTGGTTACTTAGGGCTATAGGAAGTATATTGCTGGAGGTGGGGGATCGGTGCAAAAAGGTGGCGTTATCACGTGTGAATAAATTTAGAGAGTCCAGACCTAAGTATGGTCCCTAACAAAGCAAACTGGGCTTTAGTTGGTGTACAAACAGGCATCTACTCTCTTTTCTATTACTGTCTTGGTGTTCCTTAGAAGAACTCCGTCCTGGAATGCTGACCTTCAATGAGAAGGATGAATTAAAACTTTATTAGGTTCACTTAAATATCAGTTAGCAGAAGATGTTCTTTTTTTATCATTTAGATTTATTTCATAAGCTAGTCGCCCAAAAGCTGTTCTGTGCACTCATACAAAATAATGTTTTTAAATACACAAATTAAGCAGCACAAGAGCAAGCTCCCTAGAAAAAAAGAAAACAAGCAGTGCTGATCACCATCTGGTTCTCTTTTTGGAAAGTAGGACCCAAAGGGAAAATAGACCATGTCCCTTCCTTTGCAGGCAATACCAATGCCTAGGGTCTTTTCAAGGAGTGGGGGAAAAGGGGGAGAGAGAACAAATGAGTAAATTTCTCCTGTCAGTGTAAGAATTCTGTGCCTCTGATGATACCTCCAAAAGTCTCTCTCTCCAAAAAGTAATGAGTTACTTTTGTTAAAGTAACAAATGCAGTTAGAAAATAAGGAATACCAAGGTTCACACCTAATGTATGAAATTATAATTTACTTCTAAAGTGTAAGGAGCACAACAAGACAGCATATGCTAAGCACCAGAGAAGTGATATAGGTAATTTGGATTGTAACAATTTAAAGTTTGGAATAATAAGAAAAGGCTTATTATTAAAAAAGGCTTATTAAAAGAGGTAGGATTACACTTGACTTTTGTGATACGTATTTGTTGTTTTTGCCTACCCAGCATCCAGCCCCTTATTCTGGAAACAGTACCTGGATTTTCTATGGGGACCTACTCTCCCCATACTCTTAATCCAAATGATTAGGTGAGGCAGACCATTCCTACCCCTGGAGGCACATGATCCAGCCTTGGCCAATCAAAGTACTCCCTGAGACTTTTGTTGGAACTGCTGGGAAAGAGCTATGTCTTTTCAGTGGGCAAGGCTAAACTGGCACAATGTAAGCCTGCTGCAGTGGTGGACGTCCTGGCCACCATACAAAGGCAGCCTCTCTGGAAAAGCAGAGCCATAAAATGGAGACAGACTCATTACTGAATTGTTAGGGCACTAGATTCAGTTTTTCAGTTATCTATTGTTGTACGACAAACCACCCTATAAAATATCAGCTTGCATCATTAACTACCACTCATTTGCTCATAATTCTGCAATTTGGGAAGGCCTCCAATGGGGGGGTGAGGGAGCTTTTCTCTGCTCCATGTGGCATTGGCTGGGGCTGGAGTGTCCAGGATAGCTTCATTCACATGTCAGCATTTATGGGAATGGGAGTGGCTGGAAGGGTGGGGGATGGCCAGGCTTCTGTCTCTACTTTTATATGTTTTTTTTTTTTTTAATAAAAAATTTGTGTATTTTATAGTGTGTCATCTTCCAGGGGTCCCCTCTCTCCATCAGGGTAATTGGACTTCTTTATATGGTGGCTGGCTTCTAAGAGAGCAAAAACAAAGCTGCCAAATCTTCTAACACCTAGCCTAGAAATGGCAGAATATCACTTCCATCACATTCTACTGGTCAAAATGAGTCAAGAGTCCAACCCAGACTCCAGGGGAGGAGAAACTGCGTCCACCTCTTGATGGAAGGAGCAGTGTGCACATACAGGGATGGGAGAAATTGCTGGCTGCCATCTTGGGAGTCCCTCCAGTATACCAGCCATGCCTCACCCCCTTTTCATTGATATGAAGCAATGTATTCCTCTTTTTGCTTAAGCCAGTTGGAGATAGATTTCTGACCTCTGTAACCCAAAGAATCCTGACTAATACAATCTTCAATGCTGGGTATGGGCAGAAAGAAGATAAAGAGAAGGGCAGCATTTCAAGAGAAGGCAAGAACTTTGGACAGCATGAATGGAGGAAGAGTGAACAGAGAATTCTAGTAGCACAGAATTTTCTCAGGCCAGTAGTTAGAGCCTTCCTTGGTCAGTCCATGCCAGATGACCTCCTATGAACTGTTAAACTAATTATAGTCTGACTACACATTTTAATACAAAAATTACAATATCTTAAACATTCCATACAATAATTCTATGCACTCCCCCCCACTAGATCATAGGTTATCATATTCCAGATGGTTAATATAGTATTCAATACATATTTGCTGAATGAATGAATGAATTCAACTTTTATTAAATTTCTAGGCATATATTAATTTTCTAGGCATTGGGGTTGACAAAGACATAGCAAAAGATAGCTTTTGCCCTCAAGGGGTTGAAATGAATAATAATACATAAGGATGAAAACTTGCTGAATGATGAATGTTACCAATTTTCAGATACTGAGTAATGACTGATGTTTGTGAAGTTTCCAATTATTTATTGAACACCTTTGGTGTTATGGACTCTGTTTGTGGTGCTGGTCGTATAAAAATGAGTAAGATAACCTGATGCAACAGTGAGACAGATACCCTCCCAAAAGTTACTATTGATGTCAAGATAGTTGTATCCTTGGCACAGTGGCAGGACAGAGGAAGTGGTCTCCCCATGAACCTCACCTCCTTAGGTATTTCAGTCTTACTGTCATCACAGCAGGGAGAAGAAAGGAGACGTAAGGAAAGTCTGACTTTGAAGACAAAAATGCAATCCTCTTTATAAAGTAAGGAAAAATGTATTTCTTTTCATATTACATTTTGATTTAATAGTACAGGGAAGTGTTCTCTTTGGCGGAAAGATTTATAAGACAAAAAGTGAAAGCTTTTTTTTCCTAAAGATTTAAGGACAGAGAGAGCAAAGGAAAGAATAAGTCAGATTTTAAAAATGTATTCAACTAGCTTGAGGTGAACACATGCTGATCAGATATAGATAGATAGATAGATAGATAGATAGATAGATAGATAGATAGATAGATAGATACAGATATTCATAAGTGTTTATATTGGGGATCAGAAGCTTCCTGGCTAGATGCAAATACGAATCTCTTATTTTAAGCATCTGGTTTATAGCCAACTGGAAATGACCACTCTTAACATTTACATTTAATTTCTAACATAGCATATTCTATTTCACTGTAAGGAAACAATCACTGCTATTTATTTAGCATTAGCAATTATCTGGCACAGAAACCCAAAACTTCTACTTGGCAAGATTTTTACAAAAAAACAGAAAAGTAGGAAAACTCAACCAAGACTCTGCAGGCTAGTGAATTTGCCTTCTAATACCCCTTTTTTAGCAAATGCAACAATTTCATGCTGTTGATTTTCAAGAGCAGTGATTGTTAAAGAGGTACAGACAACCTACATTTGCCTTCTCTGCAGACTTGAGGCTACATTAAAAGGTACAAAAATGTATTTCATCTCATCAAAATTAAAAACTTTTGCTTTGCCAATACACTGTAAAGAGTATAAAAAGACAAGATACAGATGGGGAGAAAATATTCACATAACCACATATCCAACAAAGGATGGGTATCTAGAATGTATAAAGAATTCTCAACAGTCAGTAGCAAAAAAATAAACAATCCAATTTAAAAATGAGCAAAGGACATGAACAGATATTTCACTGAAGAGCATAAATGGATAAATGGATGGCAAATGAACACATGAAAAGAGGTTCAATGGCATTAGCCATTAGGGAAATGCAAATTAAAACCACAATAAGATGTCACTACACATCTATCAGAACAGCTAAAATAAAAGTTATAACACTAAATGCTGGCAAAAATATGGAAAAACTAGATAATTCATACACTGCTGGCAGGAATGTAAAATGGTTCAGCCGCTTGGAAAGGCACTTTGGCAGTCTTATAAAACTAAAACATGCAAATACTATCTGACCCAGCAATTGCACTCTTGGGCATTTATCTCAGAGAAAAGAAAACATATGTTCCCACATAAACCTATACATGAATGTTCATAGCAGGTTTATTCATAAAAACCAGAAACAGCCCAGATGTCCTTCAACAGGGAATGGTTAAACAACTGTGGTACATCCATACTATGGAATGAAAAGGAATAAACTACTGATAGGCAACAACTTGGATGAGTACCCAGGGAATTATGCTGAGAGAAAAAAGCCAATCCCAAAAGGTTACATGCACTATGATTCCATTTATGTAGCATTCTTGAAATGATAAAATATAGAAATGGAGAAGAGATGAGTGGTTGCTAGGGGCTAGGAACTGAAGAGGGTGGTTGCAGGAGGCAGGTGGCTGTAGTTATAAATAAGTGCAACACAAAAACGATTTTGTGGTAATGGCACTGTTCTGTATCTTGAGAGTGGTGGCGAATGGAACCTACACATGATAAAACTGCAGAGAACAAAATACACACATGAACTAAACTAAGCATGCGTACGCACACATGCACACACACACATACACACAAGTAAGTACAAGTAAAATGGGGGAAATCTGAGTAAGATTGGTGGATTACACTAATGTAAATATATGTGTATGCAAGTTTTGCAAGATACTACCACTGGGGAAACTATGTAAAGGGCACACAGGATCTCTGTATTATTCCTTACAACTGCATGTGAGTCTATAACGATTTAAAATAAAAAGTTTAATTAAAAATGTATTTTAAATTTAGGTACAACTGTGGTCATTTTCACAGGAAAACTTTGGGTTTGAGGAGGCAGAGGAATAAGACAGCAAGTGGGAGTGGTTGGTATACAAACTTTTTCTCTGGAGTTGTCCACAGAACAAAATTCTTCCAGGTTCTGGCCCCCTGTTGCACCAGAGAAGTGGACCCACTGTAGAAAACAAGGGCAAAGGAAAGAATGCAAGTGGTGCTCATTAATGTGAGCATGAACATCAGTACCTGGCCACAGGTAGGCTGCATCTCAATCTCAAGTCAAGTATAAGCAAGCTGAAGGCCAAGAGCAGTGTCCTTTATCCTTGACCCTAGTGCTGAGCATAGCACCTGGTACAAAACAGTGATTTTACAATGTTTTTTTTTTTGAAAAAATGATCAATAATTAAGTCCTGATTTGGTTGGAAGAATACATTAAAGTTCACAGATTTGGTTCAGGTTCAAAATGACTCATCCCATACTGAGATGTTTAGTAAAAATTTACATTGTAAAGTTGAGTAGAGAATTCTGCAGATTCATGTGCTTTGCTCTGTATGAGGGTTCCCATATTGGTCTAAGTATTTGTTTTATATCATGTACACACAGATTATAACATGAGTGCTTTGTTATTTCTAACCTCTTAGAAGGAAAGAGTTTCACTGTCTGATTACCTTGTATGACTCTTGGCTTTCTGTTACTGCAGTTTCCCAGAAGTCCACAACAATGTTAGAAAACAAACATAGATGAAAAGGCCTTACTTTATGCTAGGCACAGAATGTTCCATTCAATTAAATTTGTAACTGGAGTTGTGATGCTGTGGGTTCCTACTTCACGCAACCACAGAGAAATCAGTTCTCTGGGGATCTCTAGCTGACTCTGATCTATGCACAGCCAGCCCAGGAGGATTCTTTTTTATTAAGCACACACTGAATCTATCTGAAGGTTGAACTAGCTACACTTTAGGAACATACTGTCCACGAATTCACTTTGCATTAATCAAACTCACTCTGCAATATAAGGATGGTAGGAAATGAAACCGCCAGAGAAATCTGATGTGATGTTTTTAATCAGTCCAAGTCACAGTCCTACCAAAACAGAGGATGCTGTTTGCTGATGCCTTCCTTGTCCACTCCAGTCCATACTTGTCTCTCCCTTCTCTGAATTCTGACACTATCTGTTGCTTCTATCACTCATATAAACATTCAGTCATAGGGAGGTTCTATGATACACTGGAGACAGACTGCCTGCATTCACATCTTGGCACTGCAGCATGCTAGCTATGAAGCCTTGGCTGTTGCATTCGTAAGTGACAATAGTGCCCCTCATACTGCTGTTGCGGATCACGTGAGATAATACATGTAAAACATTTATAAAATAAGAACTGAATAAATGTCTGCAGAAAACAAAACAAAACCTAAAATCTGTATTCATGTGATATATTTTTCTCCTTATCAGTAAGACTTCAAGAATTTATGCTGTTATCCTGGGAAGTGTTCTATTTAAGGAGGAGGATGCATTTCAATGCCATACCTTATCGCAAATTTTGTTAATAGAACTAGGAAGAAAGTAGCAGCTTCTGGCTAAGCTCTGGGCCTGGCTCTTCGTGGGCCTCTGCACATGCTGCTGCTACCACCTCAGAGTGTGCAAACTGGCAGGAGTGAAAAGGGCAGACTTCCTCCCTCTACACTAATCTCCAATTCCCTTCGTTCCTGAGGCACTTGCTCCCACACAGAGCACAGTGTCTTCCCGCTTGTACACTCTGACCAAATAATTCTACTTTCAGGGATCTATCCTAAGGAAATAATACAATACATGAAAAGTTTTGCACATAAAGATTGTCCATCACTGTGTTTTATCAATCTGAAAAGTTTGAAATAACTCAGAGGCTTATTTACCGCTCATGAAAAAGACAGAGGAGATTATGTAAATTATGATATATTCACACAAAAAATAGAGTACAGCTATTGCAAGTTATACTTAGGAAGCATATGTGATTATATGAGAAAATGTTTATGTAATAATGTTATAAAAATTTTTGATAATAAAAAGTTAGGATAATCCTACCAGACTGATAGAAATAAAAAAGTGTTATGATACTTATGCTGGCAGTGATCTGGAGTAGCAGGAACTCTCAGAGCTAGCCATTCCACTCCTCAATATATATCCCAGAGGACACATGTCGACCAGGACACATGTACAAGAATGTTCCTAGTGGTAACAGTCCCCATCTGGAAACAAGCCAATTGTCATCAACAACAGAAGGGATAAATTGTAGTACAGTTATTTCCCAATTAAGGTCAGTCATCTGTTGCTGAAAATCAAATGTTCTGTGTGGAAATGATAAACTGGGAACCTATTATCCTGACTCACTTTACAAAGCAGGGTTTTTCTGTTATGTATAGTCAAACCTAATGCTGACTGTTACAGAACCTAACAAAATACCTGGTGCAAGAAAGACAAATATCTCATGATCTTACTCATATGTGGAGTCTTAAAAAAAGTGGTTCTCATAGAAGTAGAGAGTATAATAATGGTTACCAGAGGCTGGGAGGGGAAGGGAGCCAGAGTGGACAGGAAGTGGTAGATTAACAGGTACAAAGGTATGCTATCTACCCTAAGTGAATCAAGCACAGTATATGCATATATTGAAATAACACACTGTACCCCACAATATGTACAAATAAGTGTTTTTAAAAATGCGTGGTGCAAAGTATCACAAATGTTGCTATTTCCTGCTCCACCCCATCCCCCAAATGTTCAAAAGAAGTCCTAAATATTTCGCTACTGAAGAGTAAAAGAAAAATCTTTCTCCATTTCTTCTGTGTCTTTTTACAGCATCTCTAAAGTACTCTGCACAGAACCAATAAATGACAATAGTTATTATTTATTTAGCCTATTTTATATGCATCAGGCACTTCAAATACATCAGCTCTAAATTATTACCAAATCCCCTCCCTGCCATCTCTATAACGATATGTGCTATTATTTTCCCATTTTACTGGGTAGCAACCAGGGCCTCTGAGTAGATTAAGTCATTTGACCAAGGGTACTCAGTTAATATACAGCAGAAATGGAGTCCAAATTCCAGGTCTGTGTGTCTCCAAAGCTCATTTACTAGGTATATATTCTTTTTTTTTTTTTGTGACCGGCACTCAGCCAGTGAGTGCACCGGCCAGTCCTATATAGGATCCGAACCCACGGCGGGAGCGTCGCTGTGCTCCCAGTGCCGCACTCTCCCGAGTGCGCCACGGGCTCGGCCCCTAGGTATATATTCTTGGATGATGTATTTAGCCCTTATAGGCTTAAGTTACTTCACCTGTAGAATAGGAATAATTGTACCCATTAAACAATAACTGCCACTTGACCAAAAGTCCATGCTGGCACTACTGAGAATATGAGTGGAGTAGAACCTCAGTGCATCTGGGTACTGCATTGTCTCATGTCCCCTCACAAAACGTTTAAGTCATATGAACTTGACTTGTCCCCATCCCTGCCCAACCTTTCCCTGCTTCTCACTAACAATGTAACGAACATCCACCATTCCTAATAACCCCACAAAGATGATTTCTATATTCTAAGATTCATTTCCTGTTCTTTCTCTGAAGAAACAAAAAGGGCTTTTGAAATTCACAATTATATCATTATGACTATCCTTCATTTGAAGGCCCTTTGTAAATCTTTTCTATAATTTCCAAGCATTTCTTAATTTGCATTTCAAGTTTCACAAAATGAGAAATCAATTCTCATATCACTTAGCAAGGGAAAGTTCAATTTCCTGCTAGTATTTAGAAGTGCTCACTGTCCCAGCTGACAGTTTTGAAAGATATTCTATAGTTCCATTATTTCTCATTGCTTCTTCCCAGATCACCTGTGGCTGATGCACTCCCAGTTAATATTTCTGACATTCCATTGATTTTCCTTCCATTAGAAGGAATGTCTTTCACAAAAGGAGAAAAATGCTATACCAGACACAAGAGTTAAAGTACCTAACATAATATCCTGGTGTGTACAGGGCACCCAATAAGTAAGCGTTCCCATTCACACGCATGTACACACACTTAACACACACATATAAAGGAATTCTCAGAAGTTATCAGGAATGCAACATGTGGGGTTTTTCAGAATATTAATAGGATTTGGTCATTTTGAGTTAAAAACAACAATAATATTCCTTTCAACTGACCCTTAGAGGTAATAAGAGAAAAAACAAATGAAAGATCCAAAAAGAGGCTGACCAGTTTATACAGCTCAATTTTGAATTCCTGCTCCACACAAAGAGGTAGAAAATCCATAAATTTCACTGTAGCTTCCTGACAGTCATGACTACAGAACTATTCTCTACATTGCTCTACTGAGATGAGGCTTTCCCCATTCTTCATTGTTTCCATCTAATCTCTTTTACAAACGGAATCACATTCTTCAATCCAAGATTATCAGAATGTATTCAGATGTAATCAATTAGAATATAAATATAGATCATTAGAATATATGTTATTCATATAACCCCAGTCCAGGAACACCTATTTAGACTACTGTTTTAAATATTTTCCCCAGTTTAGATATCAAGATCAATTATACAATAAATGATGTGTAAAGCTGCATTGTCCGATACAGTAGGCGCTAGTTACATGTGGCCACTGAGTACGTGAAATGTGCCTACTGTTACCAATAAACCAAGTTTTAAATTTTAATTAATTTTAATTAATTTGCACCTTGAAGACTTAATAAAAAAATAAAATATTCATATTTTTATATTGACTACATGTCAATATAAACAACAAAGCCCAGTTTAGGTATCAAAATATGAAAACAGAATGACAAGTATCCTCTACATCTCATTATATAAAATACGAGGCAAATATAATGCAAACATACCACTAATAATATTATAGATAGCTCTTTCCTCCAAGTGGTCTCTCGGGTCAAAATTAATCTTCCTTCCCTGCTAGCACACTATGTATAACCTTAGCATAGTATTTGTCACAGCCTAATGTATATTAAATAAATTATGCACATTTCTACCACACCTCCCTCTAGTTGACTATGATCTTTTTGAAATAGAGGACTAACTTGCTCATTTAAAAAATCCATCAGTCCTCAGCATGGTTTTTGCAACAGAAATCCTTCCATAAATGTTTACGGATTTGAATATAATGTCTATCTTTTTTTAACATTCATTTTTCTATAAGAGAAAGCCTAAAATTAATACTTAGGTATTCTATACTTCTGTACAGAAAGATTCAGTAAGTACCAACCAAATGTCAATTTTCCCTAAATCATTCAATAAATGAAACTGAACCCAATCAAAAAGGGCTTTTCCTAAAATTTGACAAGCTTATTTGAAAATTCAATGGAAGGAAAAAGACAACTTGGGGGAAAAAATATGGTGAGTGGGAGAAGGCAGGGTGAGTTCTCCTTACCAGATAGCTAGACATTTTATTGGCAATAGTAATTAAGGTCCCGTAACTAGGAATAGCTACATGTAGACCAAAGAAGGGAGAGTTCAGAAACGGACTCACGCATATGTGGGAGCACAATCTAGGATGGAAGAGGCATTATCAATCAATGGGGAAAGGAAACAATTGGTGGTTCATATGGAAAAAGTGAAACTGCAGTAGATCCCGAATACCAAACTGAAATTTAAGATTCAGGCGAAATTTTTTCATCTCTAAAATTATGTCATGTTTTCTATTATTAAGAATTTACTGAGAATTTCAAATGAACTATGTAGTACATAAATTATACATTGACATCCATTGTTCCTACCCAACAAACAGAAATAAATAGGAATAAATCTAGAAAAAAAAAGGAACAGAAATGATAGTTTTTAAGAACGTATCTTGAAGATGCCTATAGAACAGGATTTGTAAAACACATTTTTTCCTTCTTTGATGTACTGAATCAAGCAGAAGTCACCTGTGGTTTTATAAAGGTCAAACTTTTAGGACTGAGGAGGAGACCATCAAATACATGGAGGGACTCAGTTACTGTGCAAAGTACTTCTGAAGACTTCTTTGAAGGTAACTGCATAAAGCTGGAAGCAAAACTCAGCTGAACAGTGACTGTGCTCAAGGTGCCAGCAGGGTTGTTTCCTCTGAGGCCTCTCTCCTTGGCTTGCAGATGGCTGCGTCTTCACATGGTCTTTCCTCTATGCATGCGTGCCCCTGATGTCTCTCTGGGCACCCAAATCTTCTCCTCATAAGGACACCAGTCAGACTGGATCAGGGCCCACCCTAATGGCTTCTTTTTAACTTCATCACCTCTTTAAACGCCAATCTTTAAATGCACCCACATTCTGAGATACTGAAGTTTATGGCTTCGACATATGAATTTTGGGGGGACACAATTCAGTCCATAACACCACTCATGTGATGATTAACTTGGCAGATATACCAGGGGTCTTCAAAAAGTTCATGGAAAAATTCGTATCATCATCTTTTAATTCTACTTTTCCACGAACTTTTCGAAGTACCCTTGTATGTAAACAGCAGTGCTGTGACACAAGGAGCAGCACCTGGGAAGTGAAAAAGAAAGGATCTCTGGACCTACAGAGAAACCCCATATCCCTGGGAAATAAAACCCTCATGCCTTTTGTTGAAAACCATTCATTTTACTTAGGTACTCTCTTAAATTCCTACTTTACTTTTGCACAGAGATAGAATTACCTAAAGAATTTCATCAAAAGAGATAACTAGAGCGGTAATGACCCATGAAATGCCTCTAACAACTCCTCCTAAATACACAGACTTTTCCCCTCCACAGCAGCTACAGTTCTCAGTATGCCATCCCTCTACATAAAACATACGTGTGGAGCCCCGCGGTAGGTGGAAAGAAAGCAGAGCACGGGGAGCGGACTAGGACATACGGGGGACAAAGGAAACCAGAGAATGATGATGTTTAAAAAAAGAAGTTCAATAAGAAAAATACACCCACTCTTGAGAGGTAAGAACTTACTGCAATGGTTTTTCTGAAGGGGAGGCCAAGTCAGGCCCGACCAAGGGAATTTCTGGTGTGGAGAAAAGGAACAGGAAAGAAAAAATATAAAGTTTTTTATAAGGCCCAGTGATTCCTTTTTGAAATGAGATGTAATCTACTTAAAAGGACTTGGGAGACAAGTGAGAACCTGGAGTTTTCAGTGAAGACAATGCCATAACAACTGGGGGGGGCAGGAGAAAGTTCTATCATTGTCAGTGGGTTTTTCAGGTCAAATAAACAGTATCCCCAAAGATTCAAACTTGAGGCTAGCAAAGGACTCTACAGTTTCAGATTCTGGTGTTAAAAGTCTGTATCATGTCTAAACAAATATATTTAAAGAGCTATGGCCCAAGATGGAATTTCGTAATCACATATTGATCTATATTGGATTTCCTGGTCTGCAGAGTTTGGAATCTCCCCAGGATGACTTCCCTGCCAACTTCTAGGTAGCTTATAGCAATTACAAAGTACTTCCAAATATACATTTTCAACATATGGGATTATTAAATGCTTAGTGCAAACAATGATCCATAGATGTGTTACCACCCACCAGAAGACAAGGCAGAGCTTCTCTCTGCTCCACTCTCATTCCAATAAATATTTACATCCTTCCATTTACTCATTTCAAGACTGCATGATATGGAATTTCATTGCTCTTTTAAGGGTGAATCCAGGAAATCGTTAATGCTTCTGGACTTTCCATTTAACTTGCTCTCAGAAGAATTTTTTTTTTAGCATAAAGAATAGACATAATTCATGGTTGGATGGTTAGCTTAGGTGGTTAGAGCACGGTGCTGATAACACCAAGGTCAAGGGTTGGATCTCTGTGCCATCCAGCCACCAAAAAAAAAAAAAAAAGAATAGACACAGATCATGGTCTGCAGATATTTTCATTCACATATCAACCATACTTCTAAGTATGGCACCAATATTTTCTTTCTAAGTAGGAACCTTTTTTTCCCCCCAAGTATTTATACTTTTAATAGCTAGTATTGTAGAACTTTTCAGAACGAGTGGGTGGTCCAGCCTTCTTTTTAAGATGTGGAAACTGAGGCACAGATAAGTAAAATGAGTTGCTACTCAGTGGCAGAGCCAGAAGAGGGAGAAGAGAGACTGTGCAGTTATCATGGGCACCTGCTGGGTGGCAGGCCTGCATCTGTGCGCTTTCACAAACACACACTTTGCAGCAAGCGTCCTTGTCAGAGGCTTAAGATAGTGGGGCTGAGACTGAGACAGGTTAGGACACTTGCCCACTGTCACTTGGAGTAACTGATTTAAACCCATCTGCCTGATACCACAGACCAGCCCTTTTCCATTTCCCTACACCTTCTAAGAAAATATATAGAACCAAGTTAAGTTCAAAACTGATATTTATAATGGCATTATACAAAATTAGATTCAATAGCTTCTCAAATCCTTAGGTTTATTTCCTACTATTTAATCTCTAGATTTGTTATTGGTTTCTGTCTTGGCAGCATAACTGACATTTACTTAAAAATACATGAAGTAATAAATATTTAGGTGCCAATTAAGTGAAATCCTGGCTGTTTGACCTTAATTAATCAGAGATGAAAAATTCCATAATCTTTTTAGTCTTTTTATTTTAAATACAATTAGTTAAATGAAAGTTTAATGCAGTACCCTTTAGCATGTGTTACCCAAACAGGAAATTTACTGAGTATATCTTATGTACCCATCACCTAATGTTCATGGTGAGAGACATAAAAAGGTACAAGAATAAGCTAAACTGATTCAAACTCAAGAACATCTGACACCAGAAACCAAGGCTTTTTTGTGTGTAACATTTTCCAGGTAAAAGAAGAAATACACAAAAGAAGGTATAGCATGCACATTTAAAACATATCAAGCATATTTAGATGAGAAAGTTCTTAAAATCTCGTAATTGTTTCATAGAACTTATTGTCTTAGTTGGGAAACGTGCCAGCAAACTAAGAAATGGTATTCAGTTCTGTGATCCTGTTGATTAGAAATAGTTCCACTTGGCAGAGAGAATAAATAATTTATATTTATTTGATATTCTTTGGTAACCACTCATCCACAACTAAGCTCGTTGCCAAGTACAGTTGGACCACAGGGCTAGTGAGACCTAATGCTTCACACCTATCGACCCAAAGTGCTGTGGACACAAACGTCATCCTTAAAACTCCATAAGGTAATTCTAAATTGCATGGGTGATTTGGTACCAGTGCGACTTACTACCATAAAAGCAGCTGAAAGGGCATGTACTATTGCTATTCATAGGAGCCCACGGGCATACATTATATTAGTTTTCAGAAGACAGCAGGGGACACTCCTCGGCAGACTTTTTGTATCCTTTTGCTCACATTTAATGCACAGTTTTAGAGTCTAAGGTAATAGCTGTTTTTCCCAATCAACATTCAATTTTCTTTTGTATCACTGAGAAAATCTAAGTTGGCCCTTGGGTCATCCTCAGTAGAATGGAAACTGGGAAGGGAATGAACTTCTTTCGTGTTTATGTCATCATGTCCATAATTAGGCAGTGTTTCTGAAAGAGAACAAAAAAGTTCCAGGCACAATAACCTTGTTGCAGTTTTGTAATTGAGACTGGTATACTGGCAAACCTGGTTATTATTCTTTTTTAATCTTGGATAGCCGTCCTCAGTTGCCAAGGGTATATTCAGTAAATCAAATCTACTTCCTTCAGCATTGTAAATCCCATTTGTATCCCAGGAGAAACACACATTTCCTGAAGAAAAGGAGCCATGTCTTTTAAAAGGAAGTTGAAGTCTTTAAGCTTGAGATAAGTCTTTTCAAAAGGGAAGAAACTTTTGGCAGGATTTGAGTGCATTCTACACCAATGGAAATTAGACATCTGTCCTTCATCTCATGAACACTGCTACACGAAATGTTACCATATACTGATACCACAGCCACCAACTCCACATAATGTATCTGCAGCTTCAGATGGCAACCCTGGAGGAGGGAGGGGCAGACTTAATTTCGGATCTGAGGCTTTGTGAAGATATCTTCTGTCTTCACTAGATGCCCCCACCCGCCACTCAGGGAGAGCACGTCATGAGTACGCATTCAGGCCCACACTGGGAAGACGCCTGTTGTGCTGGACTGAACATATAAAGTATTAATCTAGGAAATGGAACCAAGTGAAATGAAGCCCATAAAAAGGCTGGTATATATCCAACCACAGGATTAATTCAGCTTTCCTGTTCTCCCATTTCAGCAATCCCCTTTGGAAATCTATTTCCATTTTTCAAGTGGCAAGGTTCATACAACTACTGTACCTTTCCCCTGTCAGTAAAATGGATCACCAAATTAATGAGAGTGCAATTTCCATCTTCACTTGGAAAACATTTTGCTTAATGAAACACCCTAACATTTACATAAAAACCCAAGCAAACCAGTGAGTTGTTACTTATTTTTAAGGCTTACGATGTCAGGCGAGGCTGGGCTGCAGAGAAGAGGCAGCCCAATGAGGTCAGCAACAGAACCCAGCTAAGTGGAACACAGCACTGACTGGGGAGGCAGACGTTAAGCAAGTGTGGTGTGATCTGGGCTCTGAGGAACAGAGGGTGTGATGGGGGCATGTGACAGGGAGACCTAACCAGACCCAGGAGTTGGGAAGGATTCCCTGACAATGAGACAGTGGAGGACTAAAGGAAGAACAGTTTTTAAGTGGGTGCAGAAGAGGTCAAGAAAGACAGCTGAGGGGAAAGTGGTGTATACTTGAGAAAAGGACATAAATCTAGTGTGGCTGGAAAGAGTAAGGGATGAGGCTGGGGAGAAGGCAACACCAGGTTGTATAAGGACTGGTGGGCCAGATGAGGGAATCTAGAATTTACTGTCAGGGCAATTAGAAACCATCGATTGGTTCTAAGCAGAGGAGTCATACGATCCAATTGTTGTTATTATTTGTGATTGTTTTAGATGACTCTGGCTGCAGTTGAGGTGGACAAGATAAGCATTCTTTCTGATAAAAATAAAGAAGTGAACATACATATATACCACACCCAGTCCTTTTTTTTTTTTTTTAGGTTAAAAAATTCCCTAATTGTGTAGTGGGGTGCTCCAAGTAGCAGGATGTAGGTACAATACTGTTATTCAAAACTGGACAGAAACAGGCTTCTGGTGGCCAAGCGAAGAGGCTGAAATTCTTATTTGTGGCAAAAGCATTCTTTATTCTGGGAAGGAGCATTCTGGTCATGCACACGTTAGTGGGAAGCCTGCAGTCCTTGGATAGCTGTCCACTCCAGTGATATAATCCAAAAGCAAACACTTCAGATGTTAAGTGTCCCTTTTACTAACTTAAAAGCTGCCCCACTGTGAGAATGTACATCTATAGAATGAATGTCTTTTCACTGCTCCCCACAGAGTTCTACATCTTTGTGTAAAAGATCATTGACAACCCTAGTCGCAACTGGGAAGGCAGAGTAGATGCACAGTTACCAGTTAGGACATTACTGCTCTGGGCTAGGCAAAAAGTGAATGAGGCTTGGACTAGAGCGGCACAGAACACATCCGAGAGGTGTCTGTGGACAGACACAGCAGGACTTGGAGATCCCATCCAGGAGTGTGAAAGAAGAGACGCTACAAACAGGACTTTAAAGCAACTAGTTGGGCAGTGGTGCCATTTACTGAGAGGTGGGACCCCAGGGGAGCCTGAAGGGTGTGGAGGAACATCATTACACGAGCACATACTAAGTAGCCACCACATGTAGATAGAAGTAGATAGATAAGTAAGGCTGGGGGTCAGAACAGACAGAGGAGCAAGAGAGTTTGGGAGTTTTTGAAACACAGATGCTCTTTCAAACAGATGTGGTCTAGGAGAGAGAACAAGATGGGAAGGGAAGAGTCTAGGACAGATGCAGAGAAATGCTGGACTATTTTAGCAGCTTCCTTAACAAGCCTCCCTGCTTCCACCCTGACCCCCTCTCACCAAGTCTTTACACTGCCTGGAAAATTCTACTTGATCTGCCCTGCCCCTCTCCTAACCCCTTCTGCTTCTCTGACTTCAACTCATCCCCACCACACTCCTGCTGGGCACACTCTGCCCCAGCCACACCAGCTTTCTTGCTGTTCCTCAAATGGATCAAGTATTTCCTACCTTGAGGCTTTTGCACTTGCTGTTCCCTTTACCTGGAAGTCTTTTTCCAGATATTCTTCATGTATCACTTTCCCACTTCGTTCAGGTCTCTAGTTCAAGATCCCCTCCAATCAGTGAGAACCTCCCTGAACATCTTATTCTAAACTGCAACACCCATTCATCTCTCTCTCCCTGCTTCCCATAATTTAATAATATCTGATATGACATTCAGGAGTCCCCTCTTAACGGCGGCTCCACTTTCTGAGATTGCTGTTACCTGTGGTCAACCATCGTCTGAAAATAGGTGAGTATAGTATAATAAAATATTTTGAGAGAGACCTTATTATAGTATATTGTTATAACTGTTCTATATTATTATTAATCACTGTTGTTAATCTCTTACTGGGCCGACTTTATAAATTAAATTTTATCATAGGTATGTATGTATAGAAAAAATGTAGTAACAAGGAGTCTTCAAAAAGCTCATGGAAAGATCCGTATTATCTTTTAATTCTATTTTTCCACAAATTTTTGAAGTATCTGTGTATATAGGGTTTGGTACTATGTACAGTTTCAGTCATCCACTGTGGGTCTTGGAACATAGCCCTCACAGATACGAGAGGACTACTGTATATCATAGCAGATGCTATTAAGTTTTAGAAAGCAGGGAAAAGGGGATGGATGAGTGTTGCGGTTTATTAATTTGTACTAAATTCTGAACTAGGGATGAGGTATCATTGTCTTTTATATATTGAGTGTTACAGTTTAAAATAAGATATCTATCTGACATTTTGTTATATTGTGTAAAGATATTGTAATGATAATATATAGGTATCTATTTGCAATAAATATATAAGTATGATAATTATAAATATATGCATATATATTATGATAGGTGTTATACCATCTATATACATTTTCATCTGGTATATTATATAGTAATTTTTAAAATTTCCCACACCCAAATATAACTCCGGCAGCAGTAATGTAACTGCAAAAGTACAAAGACCTGAGAGGCCAAGCACACGTAGGGAATGGAGAAATGCAGAATGGCTGAGCTGCAGAGGGCATAAAATGTGCACTTGTTAGATATTTGTCAAATAAATAAATTCCAACATTTCATGATAGCAAAGAGGGATAGAAGGAACCAAAGGTACAGAAGGAAAACAAGAAAATACAGTGTCAGAGAAACCAGGGGAAGAGTATGCTGAGAAAGGCAGTGGAGCAGTGGTTACATTTATTGGTTGCTTATCACTGTAGCAGCACTGTGCTCACCTCTTCCCACAGACTATCTCATTTAGATATGACAACAATCCTATGAGAAAGGTGCTATCCCTACATTACACATAATTTAGAGAAATTAAGTAATTTTCCCAAGGTCACAATGTGTAGCTGCTCTGAGAGAATATATAAACTGAGTCCTAAAACCTGCCCACTGAATTGATTCACATGGAGACCACTGGTGACCTTAACAAAAACCTGGGCACTGCCCAGACTGCAGAAGAGTGAGAGCTGGAGAGGAGGAAACGAGGACAGGGAGTCAGCCAGCTCTCCACAAAGTTGGCCTGTGAAAAAGAGGAGGAGGAGGAGGAGAGGGAGGGAGGGGAGGATATAGTTAAAGGGGGTAGGGGTGTGGGGAATGTCTAAGGAGGGTTTTGTTTTAGGTAACAATAAAATAATTTGAATTTCTAAGACCCTTCTCAGAGTGCTGGGTAGCATGTCTATGCCAGCAATCAGCATAGATATGGTATTTGTTTTCCCTGCTTCCCGCTCCAAAGAAATTCAGATCTTGCTTATAAATTAGGTTTTAAAAAAATCCTTGGCTATGCATAAAATTTGCTTCCCACATCCTAAGAGATGGGGAAATCTATAGAAGAGAAGGTATGTAATTGGGTCAACATAACAAAGTAACAAAAAGATGTCCTATTTCAGTTGTCTTGGGAAGCTGAAAAATCAGGGCTTTAGAAAAATCAATCAAGCCACGCTATTCTGTAACAATGTGGTAGAGAGCCCACACACTGACTCCACAGGCAGATGACCTAGCTGGCTGCTCCTGGGCTAGCCACTGTCAGCTTCGTCACTTTGGGCAAGTCACCCAATTTCTGTGTCAGTATCCTGTGGATCAAGGAGATAATATTTATTATGCCTCTCTTGGTTCTGGGCAGAATCAGATAAGGTAGGGAGAGTAAAACTGCTTTATACAAGTGCAAGGTATTCCCAGTATTTATTGGGACTGAAGGTAAGCATTAAAAGATACTTATATATATATATATATATATATATATATATATATATAAAGATATTTATAATATATACAACCTGTTTGAATATATGTACAAACATTCGCCAACTGATCCAAGATTAAAAAAAAAAAATTCAGTGATAGCTTAACAATACTGAATATCATATATTTACAAACACCTGCATATTCTTCACTGCTACATCTGGTGCTGTTGAAGCACTTTCAGTGTGAGAATCAAGTTAAGCCAAGCCTAAGCTTGTGGCCATGTCTGCTCTCCGAAAATGCTCAAAGTATGACATACTTTCAGTTTGCTCTGGATCTGACAACGTACCAATTCTGTACCCAAGTCCTGTCACAGCATTGTTTCTGGCTCATGCATTTACTAACCAAAGAAAAACCAGTACAGCCAGTCTAATTATAGACTAGCCAAGCTTCGAGACTCTCCCTTAAATACTCCTTGACATAAATTCACGTAGGGCAAGATTACACACGACTCCATCCCTGTACCAATTCCCTAACTGTCCATTTCTTATGGAGACGTGGATATGGCCTTCTCCAATTAGAGGAACAAAGACAGAAGAGAACCATCAGGACTTTACTTTTAATTCCCTTCTAATTTTAAAACATTCAAGTCCTGCCCTTTAGCTATCTGTACATTACAAAGATTGAAAATGTTGGATGATGGGGGTGGAGGTGGTGGATTAAGTGTTACAGAGACCAAAATGCATGAGACATTTCATTTCTGTAACATTCTGGGCTCTGAGAACCTCTGACTGGGAGTGAATCAATCCCAATATCCAAGCAGATAACAACGAAAATCAGCCGCTGAGCACAATTCTTCCGGGCGCCCTCTTGTACCTCTTGTAAAATGAGACTGGCTCTTCTTTCTCCTCCTGACCACCAGGGCTGGGATCCTGAGTTGCCTGATGACAGCAGCTTCCAAATCAGGACTGTCTTCGGGGCTGCTTAGGCCCCTGTGGTTGTGACTAGCAAAGGCCCAAGGGCAGGGGGTGTGCAGGGAACTGTAGACCTTTAGTAACTCAGTCATGGTTTAGAAAGAGTTTAGAGTCCAGTGACTCCAGGGGTGAGTAATCCATGCAGACGCCTAAAGCTGACAGGGAATTCATCTTGCCTCCAAGTCGGCCCTGACTAGGGTCATAAGTGTTACAAACGAAAAATAAAATAACAGCTCAATTCTTCTTACTGGGTATTCAGCATCCAAACCTGAAGTGTGGACTAGGAGATTAATCTGATGACGATCATGACTTGAGACCCTCCACAAACTCCCTCTCTGGACCAGTCCCTCCCTCCGCCCCCTCCACAGCTCCCTTGCCCTCTGCAGCTCAGCCATTCCGCATTACTCCATTCCCTACGTGTGCCTGGCCTCTCCGGTCTTTGTACTTTTGCAGTTACGTTACTGCTGCTGGATGGAATGATCCCTCCTTTCTCACAGAAATTCCTCCCTTTTGGGCCCAGATCAAATGCTCCTCCTCAAAGAAGTCTTCCCTGATTGCTAGGAGCAACATCTCCTTCCTCTTGCCACAAATTATATTTTTGTTGTTGATGTTTTTGTGTTTTGGCAGCTGGCCTGTACAGGATCCAAACCCTTGACCTTGATGTTATCAGCACCAAGTGAGCTAATCTGCCAGCCCTGCAAATAATATTTTGTTTACAACATAACAAGAGCTACTTATTGCTCAATAAGTATTGTCCCATACTATGGGACAGGAATCATGTGAAGCACTTTATACATTTTATTTCATTTAATTCTTACGGTGCCCTCCATGCAAATATGCTATTATTATTCCTTATTGCAGCTGAGAAAACTGAGGCCAAGAAGGGTTAAGTACTTTAAAAGGGCAGTGGGGGCACTGGACGTGGGCCAGGCAGTTGGACTTAGGGCTTCCACGCTCTGCTACATGTTGCCTTATATTGTAATAATTTGTGCAGGTGTTCCATCTGCATTACGAATTTATGAAGATGTAAGCTTTGGATATCCCATTATATTAACTCATGGCCTGGCTCAAAGTAGGTGCTTGAATTTGAGCAGAAGTCCTCTGGTGTGGTTTTGTGCATTTATAGACGGGCACAGTGGCTGATCCTTCCAGGCATGCTATCCCTCTCAACTCTATTCTTAACCCAGCAAAAAAACCTTAGGACAGATCAAAAGCAGCAATTAAACTGGCCTTACAAAGTCAAAAATCCAAGACCCAGAAATTTTCTACAGGATATGGGCACCGCTGTTTCCTAATTTTGGCGACAGATACCTGAGACATAAAAGCCTGACTTTGTGCACATCCATCAGATCTCTTAGAGTGTGGAGGCCTGGGGAGCCTTTCTTTTTAGATATATAATAAATCTATGGTTGTTGTAGTAAGTGTTTCTAAAGACTCTCTGTTTTCAATCTCCTGGAGAATAATAAATTCTTGTTGAGAGAACAAGACAATATGGCTCAAAGGTTAAAAGCAAATGGGTTCTAATGTTAAATGGATGAGTCCCAATTGTGCCACCACCTTTGTGATCTGGGACAAATTACTTAACATCTGTTCCTCAGTCTCTGTGTCTGATAATGGAGATAATGTCAGCACCTATTCATTCACAAGGTGACAAGGAGGACAGGATGGGATAATGTATGTCAAGTGTCTGGTCCAGTGCTCTCAATAAAGTTAGCTCTTACTATTTAACAATTCCTATTATCATTAATATTAATTGTTATTGTTGCTTACTTATGATTATAAATCATGATCACAGGAGCAAGTTTTTCATCTGAAAAATTCTTAAGTGTATCGGTTTGGGCTATTCTTTTCTGCTCTATGGAACTAGCAGTGTATATAGACACCAACACCTCTGAATATAAAGAATAAGAAGATATAAACATTAGAGGTACCACCTAGCAATTAAAGCTGCTTGAAATACGGTGGCCTCTGAGGTTTTGAGCCTCCCCCTTTCCCTACCCAATGGAAGGTGCCTCCTTTGGATGTTGCCTTTACTTCAACTTAGAGATCCTAAGATCCTAGCCAATTTCCCCCAGCCACTTATAGTGACGATTCTCAAACTTTAATAGACATAAGAATCACCTAGTGTGTTTAACAAATGCAGATTCTTGGGCCCACCACATGGGATTATGATTTAATAAGGAACATCCCAGGTGATGCCAATATCAGCGGTCATATGAACCACATTCTGAAAAACATGGTCAGTAATGACACCTTAGAAATATTTATCCATGTAAGTTTATTTCCTGCATCGGAAAAAGACTGATAAACTTAATTCTCCAAATCTGCATCAGCATTTTTTGAAATTAATGTTCATGTTAAGCCTAATCCTTGGATCTCACAGTAATGGGTGTGTCTATTAGTTATGACTTATTCTAGTGAGTAGTTTTTAAAGTCTCCCTTTACTTCTTGTTGCTGATGCCCAAATCTGTATACTGATAATATTTTCTTAAAGACAGACTAAGATCCTGACATGATTCTCCTGTTTCTGGGACTAAGAAGCCTGAGTCTTATTGTTCCTGACAAACCCTGAGGCTTCCTTTCCAAATGGCTATAGTCAGGGTGATGTTGGCTAGCTATTATGGAGAATACGACACAGAAACAGCTGCGATCTCTGAAGCAGAAGGTGCTCACAAACCTGCTTTCTAAAAGTCATTAACATCTGATATGATATATACCCATCTGACATATTTTATATATAGTATTCTACAAACATATAGTATTTTATTATACAGTATTATACACACAGACACACACACACAGACAGACACAGACAGACACACACACACACACAAACACACACACACTAGTCCTCAAGGGTCTAGAACCCAGGGTGTCAAGAGAGAATGCAGTTGCAAATATTGGATCGGCCCAGGACTGCTGGCCAGTCTGAACATTCCTTTCCAGTGACTACAGGTAGCACAGCACTTAAGACCAATAAAACCACGAAACCTAAGGGGCTGACTACCTGAGTTTTAAATCGCAGCCCCAATATTTATCACTATGGGACCCTGAACAAGTTACTTAACCTCTGCATACCTCAATTTTTTCATCTATAAAATGGTGAAGGGCAAGAAAAATATCTTTTCTTCTACCCATCCTAGGTTCATTGGCTGGGGCTCCTGTAATAATAGGCAAATTAATTTTTTAAAAAGCACATGAATTCATTTAAGTTTTACATCTCACAGAAGCCTTCCCAAGGAAATGAAGACTCAAAGAAACAATTAAACCTGAATGTTTTTTATAGTTTGATGAAGGGTGAATATTGTGGAGAGAGATGATAGGGCACAGGGTAGGAGATACGTGTAGTAAACTGGGGAAAACTTAGCAAGGCCTCTGTTTAGATTCTTCTGTGTCCCCTCATCTTCAGAGATAAGAATGCACCTTTCCTCTGGATATAGGGAGGGCACCTCTTACCTGAGGGTTTTATGACCTGCTTCAGGGGTGAAGGGGAGGGGAGGTGAGAGTGACCTTCCTGCGTCTGCCATTTTCTCAAATTCCTTTAGCTTAAAATATTCAGTATGTCAGGGTGCCATATTTTCAGGTAATGTGTCCTGAACCCTATTAATGGGATGTTGTAAGAATAGAGTTTGTACACAGAAAGTGTTACGTGAGTGTGTGTCATTATTATTATTAGATGGTCATGTGACCCTAACCAAGCCACTGACACTGAATTCCAGGACTTTTCCTGGAACTACTGGGAAAAAGATGCTTCTGTTAGAGTTGCTAAACTGGTAAAAATGTAAGCTGAGAACTACCAGGGACAACCTGTGCAGAAAGCCTTCCTTTGAGTGAAGCTAATGCAGAGGAACAAGAGCTGAGAGATGAAGACAGCATGTGGGGTTGACACACTGAGCCCGGGACCTAGGCCTGCCTAGACACAGTGTGGGGCTTTTCAATGACATGGGCTATTAACTTTCCTTTTTTGCTTGAGGCAGTTTGAGCTGGTTTCTATCGCCTGCAAACAAAAGAATTCTGACCTGGCTTTATTGAGATATAGTACACATGCCATACAGTTCACCTATTTAAAGTGTACAGTTCAGTGGTGTTTAGCACATCACAGAGTTGGGCAGCATCACAAAAAGTGCTCAGAGAAGGCTCACTAGGCACCGGGTGTGGGTGGTAACGTGGACAGCATGTGCAAATCTGCTTCCAAAATTGCCACAATTTTGAAACTACTTTTAAAGTTGGAATCATCAACTTTTTGATTTGGAAGTGGCTTAAAGCTCAGCACAACATAAAAAAAAGAAAAAAAAAAAAAGACTGGGAGTTAGAAACCCCTCTTTCTTTTAAGAGACATCAGAAAATCCCTACAATCCCTTCATAATCTAAATTCTATAATTTTAGTCAAATCCTCTCATATTTCAGATGAGAGAACAGAAGATCAGTGAGGTTAAGTAAATTGCCCAAGTTTACAGAGGTATTTACTGTTAGACACGTTCGAGAATTCAGTTCCGTTTTCTGTGTTGTCGGTTTCCAGCAGTTCTTACTTTTTCTGCAGGATATCATACTCAAGATCCACGTTAGTCTCCTGAAATGCCTGGAGTTTAGAGGGTCTTTGTAATACTAATCAGACATTCATTTGTTCATTCATTCTTTATTCATCCATTCAAACAATACACTGTGATTAAGGATATTCCCTATATTTATGTTGAATCCAATGTCTGTCTCTTCAGTGTTCTACCTACAACCTGGAGGAAAACCAACATACTTTCCCTAAAGCAGAACATTATAAGGAATTTCAAAAGTATCCTACAGTGTTTAGTGGGTTAGGTAGTTAATAGATTGGTGAGTTTCTACAAACATTTGTGTAATAATCTTAGCCTGCAGGACCAAGAGGTTCAATTACAAAGAACTACTGCTAGGGATAAGGACAGATGATGGTTAAGAGAATAAGTGTACTCTTCATTTAATAATAATGAATAGATTTGATAACCAACGTGGAAATTTAGAATAATTTCACTTCTAACAGCCCTTGAGGCTTCAGCGGACTTAGCAAAAACATAAAGAACAACACTTTAGCTGTTACTAATGACAAATCTGTGTATTTGGGAACATAAGAACTATACAGGCTTTGGAAATTTTTAGAAACACACTTCCTGGAAAAACCTGAGAGGTTTGGATCTAGCCAAAAAAATGTGATACAGTCTGTGGCAGGATGCATTGTACTTGGCCGTGTTCAAGGACAGAAAGGCATTTGCTTTATCTGGGATATCCTGTAAAAACACATTAAGAACACCCAGGGAAATATCATCAGCAGGGATATTATTTGTGGTCATCATTTTTAATGTGTGTTTTGTCCTTAGTGAATTCTAGACAAAATAATTTGAACTCTGTAAAAAAGTACTGGATGTTTTATTTAAATTACAAGCAAGAAGTGGTAACATTTTTAAATTAAGTTCATTGGCAAGGTACTTGGATGGACTTCAGGGAAAAACGGTGAAAAGAAAAAGAAAATTTGCCCATAATTCCACCACCTTGACACAACTACTCTGAGGACTCTGATGCCTTTTCTTTTACTCTTCTTTCAAGTACCCATTGCACATAGTTGTAATTGGGAGGGGACAAAGTTCTAAGAGGGGACAACCTCCCCCCACCACACTATCCTTCTACCCCCGCTGCCGCCACCAGCACACATGTACTGCATTCTCAGCCTTAGACACCAACAAGCCCACCCATCGTGACCTTTACCCTGTTAAGGTCGGTCACTACAAGCCTAGAATCTTCCGGGATGCAGCAAATAAACATCATCACCAGACCCGCACTCGCACACAGTTCTGAACAGCCCACTGCCCCAAACCCCTCGTCAGCAAAGCCCTCTCTATCCTCAAACTTTGAACATCTTCTTCACTTTCTTGTTCTACCTGAAACTGGGGTCCTCCCTGTGGACGCCGCTTCCCCTGCTGTTTCCCCTTCTGTTCCTCTGTGCCACGGCCCCAGGGCCCACGCTGGCCTCTTGCTTCTCCCTGTCAGTGATCTTCCTCTCTCTATGCTCACCATCTTTGAAGAGCTATTGTCAAAAGACTACACCACTGGCTACACCTTCTTGCTGGTCATCAATAAGACTCCCACGCTGTCATTCCCCCTCATTCTTTGAGGATTTTGGCTCCTGACTCACTGTTACCCGTGGCGACATTACTCATATTTTAAAATGCTTGGTGATTCCAAAATCCACAGAGGAGCCTCCTAATATCCCTGTTTCTATGTTCCTTGCCATCAAATACCTTGTCCTGCACCCTACCTCAGCTTCCTCTGCAGTCATACTCTAGACCGTGTCATTACCAAAATCCACATGGTCTCCACCATCAGTTTCAAGCATCCCAACAACCACTTCCTTGGTTTCCAGCTCACTCCCTTTAGTACCCACCCTCCCAATCCAAGGAGACCTACTATGCATGGATCCTACCATCTTTTCACTATTATTCATATCCTCCGTAACCTCACTTAAGGCAGTTTATTATCATCATTCACTTACTAATGCCCCCACCTCTCCTGCCTCTGCCTTCCTGAATATTATGATAATACTCACCCAGTAAAACCTACAGCTGGGATAAATCTGACTCTCCACTTCCTCTGTGCCAGCACCCATGCAGCACGACATGGCTAAAGAAAAACATAAACTCATGCAGCTGATCTCATTTTAAATTAATGACCTGACACTAGGATTGCCACCTGGTAATCCTACTCCATTCCCCTTGTCCATTTTCTCTCCCACATTCCAAGAGAGTTAATTCATACTCCTGTTTCCTCAAAACTCCAACAACTCCTCCTCCCCCATCTTCACTCTTGGCTCAGGACTTTGCTTTCTACTTCGAGGGTGGGGAGGCGGTGCAGCAATCAGAAGAGAACTATCATGAGTTCCCACTACCACAACTATCCACCTAAATGCACCAGTGCCCATACACACTCTGCCTTCTCTCTTGTCACCGTGGATGAACTATCTGTGATCCTGAGGCCAACCCCTCTCCTCAAGCTCCACATCCCAACCCTTCTTCCCTACTCAAGGGCATCCCTTCAGCAATTCTCTCCCCTGCATCATAATGTTTTCTCTCCCCGTGGACTGTTTCCAACAGCACACAAACATGCTGTTATTTATCCCATCCATAAAAATCCTCTCTTGACTCCATTAACCCCTATTAAAACTAAGTCGAATCTTGCCACTCTTGCTCAAAACCTAATGGCTCCCAGCTCACTTAGAGAAAAGCCAAACTCCTACAAGGCCCTACACTGTCGGACCTCACCTACTACTTGAACCTTTGTGCTCCAACCACACTGGTATCTTCGCTTTTCCCAGAGCACACACCAGGCAGGCTCCTTGCACAAGGCCTTTGCATTTGTTCACTGGAATGCTTCCACCAAGATATCTGAACGTTCATTCCCTCACTTCACATCCTTACCCAAATGTTATCTTTTAATCTAGGCTTGCTTTGGCCTATGTAAAATTACAACCACACCCTCATACTCCTTATCTCTCGTCCCTGCTTTATTTTTCTTCTTAGCACTTATCACTTTCTAACATACCATACAAACCTTACTTGTTACAATTATTAACTGTTCCCCCCACTAGAGTATAAACTCTGTGAGAATTTTTTTGTCTGTTGTGTTTACTGCCAAATATATCCCTAGCACTGCAGTGCTTGGCACATAGTAGGTACTCAAGAAATATCAGTTCAATAAATGAACGATTGAAATTAAAGACACAGACATAATGTTTTATCATTTCAAAGTTTTCACAATCATGTTCATTTATGATTCTTCTATCAGCACTGCACTAGAGTTCTCTGAATCAAACCCATGGAGCTCATTTTACCATGTTCTACTGGAAACATGTCTTTTCTCTTTCAAACAGAATTTGACTTCAGAATGAGAAAAGTAATAGACCTGGAGAGCTGTCAGCAATTCACTGAGTCTCTTTCCTTGCTTTCATTTTGGTTAATACCAAGTTTGGTTTGAAGGGAGGAGGCCTTTGTGTCTGTCTTGAGGAGAGAGCAGAGTGGATCTTAGGGGGATTTCAGAATGAGTATTTGGCAACAGAATGGATGATTCAGAGCCTGAACATGAAACCCATACCGATGCCAAGAGGAAAAAACAGAAGCTGGAAGGAGAAGGCAGAACCAGTCATATCACCTGAGAGTACGGTTCTCTGGGTCAAAGAGACATTTTGGCCCAAAGCAATTCCAAAGATCAAAGGAGAAATGGCATTCCACAACAGGAATAAAAATTTCAGCTGTGATTAAAAGTAAAAATAAAAACATAACCACAATGGGATAGAGATTCCAAAACAAGAGGGAGGAGACAGCGAGCTCCGGAGTCAAAGACCTCGTTTTCAGGCTGGCTCCACCTCCTTCCAGCGCTGGAACATCATTCTCGGGGCTGGATTTCAGTGCAAGCCCCCAGCAATATCTGGCAACTGGAAGGGGATCATGGATGTTAGCTCCTCCCCCCGCCACCTCTGCTGTGTCCCCAGAGCCCAGCACAATAGAAGACACAGAGCGGATGCTCAACAAATACTGCTTTGATGAATGCACGAGTCACTCAGGAGGAATGCCTTCCCAAATGAAGCTGCCTCCACCTTCACAGAATCTGCTTGCTGTTTCTCACTTCGCTGTACCCCTTCACCCTCTACTTAACCCACTCCCAAAAACATCTTTGCATCTGTGTTTTGTGTCCCCACAATGAAGCCAGTGTCTGCTACATCAATCCCTGAGGTGTCCAACATTAACTTCCATTTAAAAACACGGGGTTTTAGCAGAGAAACATGGACCAGGGAGGCACTGTGCAGACTCCAGCCTCCATTTATTACTTCAGGCTGACAGATTTTTTTTTTTTAGTAGGTTCTTGTTTACCTCTTCTGGAGGAAAGCTTGTTTCCATAGAAGGATTTCCCCTCTTTGTGTTCATTCTTCATTCACAGTTTTACCGTTTATTTTTGCTTATCGTTACATAATCCTTGCTGTTTTAAGAATCTGAAGAGACTCTGGACTAGAATCTTGCAAACTCTCTTGCAATATCTCTGGTCCGTGCCAATAGTGGCTAACACATTCCTCAAGTTTTCCTTTCATATTTTTGTCACATGAAAGGATGCCGGTAAATCACGTGGACAAGCCCCGGACAACCTGGTATTATTTATGGAACATTTTTCAAGTCTTTCAGCCAACATTTTGTGCAATAATAAGTTCATTGTAATGGAGTTCCTGGAGAGAGGGTTCCAGTTCTGTATAGGCTGTGTAACAGCTGGCCTATCTAGAAATCCTTCAAGGTTACAGAGGTGGAAGGCCTCTTTGCTTGGAAGGCCAGGAAGCCCAATGCTCAGAGAACAGCTGCTCTCACTGGAGCAAGTGGCTGGCCTCTAGGACTAGCTCATAAGCAACAGGGAACGAGGGCTGAGAATTGTTTGGTGGAGCAGGAAAAGAAGTGACATCATGAGGGCACCTCTAACAGAATGTAATCTCCATGAGTGATGGCAGGGGAGTCTTTTGTTTTGTTCACTATGTCCCCAGCACCTAGCTGTGGGCAAAGCTCAGAACTGGTGTTCAGTAAGTATTTGGGCAATGAATAAATAAATGAATGAGGTAGAAGGACAAGGTACCATAAGAATTCCCTTGAATAAAAGAAGTTTTGGAAGGGATTAACCCTGTTATTGTCATGTTTAATTTTATTAGAAAGTATTTATAATTTTACTGAAATCCCAGATTAGTGTGGCCTGGACAAAAAAATAATAGTCACAAATCTTTTTTGTTTTTGTTTTTTTGCCATATCTGACAAACCAAAAAAGGGGATTTCAAGCAAAAACAATTGTGCCTAGTGTGTGCTAAATGTTGTGTGAGGCAGGAGGTGAGAAACTACAAGTGAGACAACTCGTGTGTACAGTGCTGTAACTATGTGAGTTATTTTGTATGTGTATATACAGAATTACAATGTACTGAGCACTCGCCACATGTCAGACACTATTTAATTCTTCTAATACCACTTAGATGTTTTAGCACTATTATTCCCATTTTACAGGTGCAGAAATTGAGGCTCTGAGAAGCTTAAAAAAAAAGGCTCAATATAAGGGTACTAATCTGGTTCTGTTGCTTATAACAAAAATATCTGAAACTGGGCAATGTATAAAGAAATGAAATTTATTTCTTACATTTTCAGAGTCTGAGAAGTTCAACGTCTAAAGAATATATCTGGTGAGGGCCTTTTCCTGGTGGTGGTGACTCTATAGCAATGCAGGGTATCACATAGTAAAATGTCTGAGCAAGAGAGAGCTAAGCTTCTCAGTTGTTCTCCTTCGAAAGCCATCAGAACTATTCCCATTATTTCATGAATGGATCACTCCACTCACTCTCTCGATCTAATCACCTCTTTAGAGCCCTATCTTTCAAATACCATAATAGGATTTCCCATCCTCTTAACAGTTACAGTGGGGATTAAGTGAGTTTTGGAGAGACATTCAATCCACAGCAATAAGGCAACCTCGCAAATAAGATGATTCCTCATTTTTCCAATGAAAAAATTACCCACTTCCAAAGATTTTTGGCTAACTTGAATAAAAAAGCTTTTAGAAATGACAGTACAAAATCTCTTATATACACTTCTCAAAATAAATCTACCAAGGTCATTGACTTAATTTTTCCTTTGGCCAAAAGAAAAAGAGACAGAAATAAATTTCTGAATTGATTTCTCATAGAATAACTGTGCTCACTAATCAAACTTTATATAGGGCCGAGCCCGTGGCGCACTCGGTAGCGTGCTGCGCTGGGAGCGCGGCGACGCTCCCGCCACGGGTTCGGATCCTATATAGGAATGACCAGTGCACTCACTGGCTGAGTGCCGGTCACGGAAAAACGACAAAAAAAAAAAAAAACTTTATATAATCTTTGGGAGTTACAGTGACCTATTTGAATAATGTTACCCCATGACAATTAAATAGCATGTAATATTATTTCCATAGAAGAATTTTAGAAAGTTTGGATGTCTCCAAGTGGGCTTCTTAGAGACAACTCTAAAAGGATATTTAATGTAATAAAACAGAGTAGGGTTTTATTATGGGAATGTTTTCAGCCTTCAACTTTATCCAACAGCTTTCCTCTTGATGGTTTTACGGTTTAGTATTCAGTCTCTGTACTTACATCAACAGCCTCTCTTAGAAGCCTGAAGTTTCTTTAACCAGCAACGCTAAAACGGAATAATGCCATTTCAAGGCCACAGACAGGATTTTGTTTGCTGAGTCTCAATCAGATACCAGGCTGTAGAGAAACCTAAAGCTAAACCGAAGAATATGAGAATAAATAGATGTTCAAGGAAGGAATGTGAAACCTCTAATATTTTTCTTTCACAGATGTGAATGACGTTGATAATAACATATCTACTAGTATTTATCAATTTACTTCAATATACATATGTCAAATGTCTTCATCGTGACTACAGCCACGTTTTGAGTTAACTAACACAATTTTCTGGAGTCTTCGTTATGTATATCCTGTTTCCTCAGTAGAAACACACATGAATGCAAACACAGCCCCTTCCCCACCAAGTTTCTTAAATAGCTGCATATTGTTCCAAAATTATCAGCTTTCTACATTGAACATGGGGTTGCTTCCAAATGCTCAATATTACAAAGGGCATTGAAATGAACATCTTTATGAATAATCTTGTGTGTATGTCCTTAATGACTTCTATAGGCTATTGCTAGGTTGAAAGGTGTACATATTCCTAAGGTCTTTTATACACATAGCCAAACTCTCCAGAAAGATTATGTTTATGTATACTGTAGTCCTCCCTTACCAACAGGGGATACGTTCCTATACCATCAGTGGATGCTGAAACCATGGATAGTACTGAACCCTATGTACACTATGGTTTTCCCTATACAGTAATGGGCAAGTAGCATATACAGTGTAGATATGCCGGACAAAGGAATGATTCATGTTCCGAGGTGGGATGGAGCAGGACAGCAGATTTCATCACGCTACTCAGAACAGCATGCAATTTAAAACTTATGAACTTATTTTTGCAATTTTCCATTTATTATTTTCAGATTGCAGTTGACTGCAAGGTAAATTAAACTGTGGAAAGTGAAATGATAAGCGGGGACTACTGTACTCTATGGTAAGGTAAATTTTTCACTATGTTTTCCTGGTATTATCATTACTACATTTGCCAGGGTTTGGCTGTAACACTCAATAAACTTAAAAAATAATTTTTTATTGAATATGTAATATGTAAAGTAGGTAAAGTACATAATCTAAAGTATATAGTCTGATGAATTTTTATATAGGTATATTTTTATATAGGTATATCCCTGTAACACCACCTGCTATGTTTGGAATGTCCTATCCAAAACTCATGTTGAAATTTAATTGCCATTGTGACAAAATTAAGAGGTGGAGCCTATAAGAGGTGAATAGGCTCTGCCCTCATGAATAAATTAATGTCATTATTGTGGGAGTGGGCTCATTACCTCGAGTGGGTTGTTAGAAAAGTAAGTTCAGCCCTCTCTGTCTCTCATTCTTGTCCTTCCGTCTTCTGCCACAGGCCTTCTGCTATAGGATGACATAACAGGAAGGTCCTCACCAGATGCCAGCACCATGCTTTTGGGCTTCCCAGCCTTTAGGACCATGAGCCAGATAGATTTTTGTTCATGATAAATTACCCGGTCCACGGCTGGCCAGTTAGCTCACTTGGTTAGAGCATGGTGCTGATAACACCAAGGTCAACAGTTCACATCCCCTTAATGGCCGGCTGCTAAAACCAAAATAAATAAATAAATAGCCCAGTTGGTAGTATTCTGTAGCACTCAGCATAATAAGACTTCTCATCTCCATGCAAAATCTCAAAAAATGTATAGACTTTAACTAGTTAAAGCTTCATGTGTCCCTGAGAAGGATATATTACTGTGTTCATTTTATAAATAAGTGGACTGAGATTTTTTTTTTAAGAGGTATGGCTAATGAGATAGTAAATCAATCTCAAAGGGTACTGAAAACTCAAAAGTACCAACTCCAATTCTTTATCTTCCAACAAAATCACTGCCAGAGACTCTTTGCAAATGCACACTTATGAACAGTAATTTATAACTGTCTACCTGGTAGATCTAGCCATCTGTTAAACAGCCGGAGCCAAGAATGTTTGAATCTACACAAATACCAAGAAATGTGAGGAACTGAATTTGCAATCTGCCTCACCACTTCCCAGGCATGCCCAAGGTTGGCAGCAGTGCTGAATATCTTCCACCTGCCCCTCAAGATCCACTCTACCTTCTCTGGGAGCCCAATGTACATGGGCTGCATCAAGGGTCTTCCAGCTGGGCTCCCCTGGGGGGCCACGGCAGGGGGAGGGAGAGAAAAGAGTGAGGCTGGAGTATTCATTTCTTTTGTTCCCTCCTGTATGGCTCACTGTGGGCTGGCTGTATCTCTTAACCAAAGGTCACAGCTCGGGTCAGGCAGCCCCCTCCATGCAGCCTCTTGGTCCCCAGGTTCAGGTTAGCACTCTTTCCTCTTCCAGCCTAGGGCTGGTGTCAGCCCTTCTGGTATTAGCCTGAAGTAGCCATGCAATATCTCCTGCATTTTCTACTTTCTGAGGAGTTTCTTGATTAATTCTCTTCAAATTATCCAATTTGGGTGTATCATGTATTTCCTGTTTGAGCTCCAGTTGATACTGTAGTCTTGTCAAAGGCCCAAGTGAAGCCTTCATAATAAATGGGAAAAAAAAAAAGGTCATCATTGGAAATATCATAAGTGACACATCTAGTCAAGCCTGGAGGAGGAAAATAAAATGAACGGGCTTTTCCCTACCAACCCATAAACAAAACACCCACAAAGAGCTGGTGGTCTCCTTAACATTGCTGCTATACACAAAAGGTGTGGGGGGTGGGGGTGGGCAAAGGGACGTGTAGAGAGCGCCTATCATGTGCCAGGCCCAATGCAAGGACTTCCACACAGCATGTTATCATGTGCTGTGTAACCAACCCTGAGGAAACCTGTAATATCTCTTCATCCCAGTTTTTTCATTAAAAATTGGAATAACGGGCCGGCCTGTGGCTCACTCGGGAGAGTGCGGTGCTGATAACACCAAGGCCCCGGGTTCGGATCCCATATACGGATGGCCGGTTCACTCACTGGCTTTGTGTGGTACTGACAACACCAAGTCAAGGGTTAAGATCCCCTTACCGGTCATCTTTAAAAAAAAAAAAAAAAAAAATTGGAATAACAATTGGACTTTGTAGTGTTTAGAGAATTAAATGAGACAATGCAGGTAAAGTGCTTAAGACAGGAAATAACACATGCTCAGTAAATGTTAGCTATTAATAATAACAATGTTGATGACAACAGTAATGATAAGAAGAATAAATAACCCTTAAAATAATCTCCTGAAGTAGATAGCATTTTGCCCATTTTAAAGGTGAGGAAACTGAGGCTCCATGAACACTGTCACAAAGAAGAGGCAGAGGGGAAATTAATGTGAATCCTGTCTAATACCAGATCTGTATCTGTCTCACCATCACCAAGTCGCACTCTCCTCAGTCACCTCCTGGGTACCACAATTCATGATCTGTATAAGGGATGACATATATGTGACCCACATGCTGTCACACACAAAGTACCATAGACTGGGTGGGTTCTAAACAGTAGAAATTTATTTCTGACAGTTCTGGAGGCTGGGAAGTCCAGGATCAAGTGCTGGTAGATATGGTGTCTGGTGAGAGCCCACCTTCTCACAGATGCACTTCTTGCTACATCCTCTCATGGTGGAAGGGGCAAACAAGCTCTGTTGGTCCCCTTTCATAAAGGCACTAATCCTATTCACCTCCCAAAGGTCCTACCTCCTAATAGCATTGTATTGGGGACTAGGTTTCAACATATCAATTTGTGGGGGGGACACATTCAGACCATAGCAGTGCCATCTTTTCTTAAGTTTTCATAGACCTATCATCTTTCTAATAAGTGTTTCAAGGCCAGCCATAGCCCTATCAAGTTTCTCATAGGCATTTTACCACCAGCCATGCATTTAAAGGCATTTCCTTCCCTCCTCACTTATCTTGCTGGCAATACTGAGCACAGGGAGTACATACTGGAAAGGACTCAGAAGAAATGGGAGTGATAACTCTGTGACTTCCCTTTGCAATAAACACATCACCCCGGTTGTAATCAATCACTCTCCAACTTGGCTGGTCAGGTCTGGTAGAACACACCCTATGTAATTCTACTATCTGGTTGGAAAAATATTTGCCAAGCAAATGTCTTGGGTGAGTGGTGAGCCCTAAGCAAAAATGTTAGATGTCGGTATCCTGCTCTTTTAGATAATGTGAGGAATTAACTTTAGACTGTAGTTCTCGTACTTAATTTCCAATGACTCACAGATTCATGAAGAATCTGATTTTACATTGATTTAGTTCCTACAATTATTTTTATGGCATTTTGTTGACAGTCTTCTATGTTTTTCCTTAGAAGATTTCAATTTAGCCTGTAAATCTGTACTAATGTAGGTGGTCTTTGGTATTTGCTTTAGTGAGGATAGAGAAAAAAAAAAAACATTTTAAGTATGCAAAAAAATTTCTGGGATGATTTGCAGGGATGGTTTGAGTTAAGTTTTTGCTACAGGAAATTTTCTATAATTAGCACTAATATTAAAAAAATGAAACTTTTTTGACCTATATGGTTCTAATAAACAAAGCTGTCAGATGTTCCAGTTACCTACTGCTACATAATATGCCATCCCAAAATTTAGTGGCTTAAAATGACACTAGTCATTTATTTTTCTCATGAAATCTGCAATTTGGACAGTGCTCAGAAGGGACAGCTTCTCTCTCTCAATGGAGCATTAACTGGGGTAACTCAGCTGAGGCTGGAGAATCAATCCACTTCTAAGACGGCTCTCTCATCTGGTTGGCAAGTTGGTGCTGGCTGCAGGCTGGAGACTCAGCTGGGGCTGTTGACCAGTATCTATATTTCCTTTCCATGTGGGCCTCTGTATGGGGCTCCTTGGGCTTCCTCACAGCATGGCTACTGGGTTCCAAGAGTCAGTATTCATAGAAGCCAAGGCAGATGCTGCAAGTCTTCCTATAGCCTACCTCATAAGTCAAGCAGTGTTATCTCCACTGCATTCTACCAGTTAAACAAATCATTAAGGCCAGCCCAAATTCAAGGAGAGGGGAATTAGATCCCACATCTCAATGGAAGGAACTGCAAATAATTTACAGTCATCTTTAATCTACCACAGCACATAAGAGAAATAATGTAAATGCATCTCTGACAATCATGGTTTAGATATCAAGGTGTCAACAAACAGAAGCCAAGAATAGAATTAGAGTATCTCATGCGTGGGCCAACTCTCCAGGGAGGAAGAAAAACACAGTGGTCAAGAGCGCTGGCCACCTGGATGTGATTCCCAGTTCTGTCATGTCCCAGCTATATAACTGTGGACAAACTGTCTGCCCTTTCCATGTCCCCATATCTTCATTTACTAAATGGTAAAAATAATGATGTCTATGACACAGGGTTTGTCTGGGGAAGTCAAGATTCTGCTTTTTAACTTTTTAAAAAATTTTTAAACAGTTACATAACATACACACAGAAAAATGCAGAATAAAAAGTGCCCTATGAATTTTCATAAACTGGACAGACTCATCTGACTACCACCCAGACCAAGAAATGGAACACTGCCAGGATCGGGAAACAACAGGGAGTAGTAGGGACTTTAGCAAACAAGAGGCAGTAGATCCCTGGCTCTTGCCAGTGGTTACCATGCAGGAATAAAGGTTGGATGTGCAGCTTGAACAAAACATGGCAAAGGGCCAGATTTAGTCCACAGGCCCCTGTTTGGGACTTTGCAATTAGGAGGTGTGCTGTGGATTGATTGAATTGTGTCCCCCAAGTTCACATAGTAGAAGCTTAATTCCCACTATAACCTTTGAGGGTGGTAAATCCTATTATGGTAATTGAAAGGTGGGGCCTTGAAGAGGTGATTATATTGTAGGACCATGTCATAGTGAATGGATTAATAATGGTGGTCAGGGTGAGGTTCTGAGGGATTTAAAAGGGGAGCATGAAGAGTCTGTCCCTCTCTCTGCTCTACCATTTTCTACCATGTGAGACCCCTGAGTTGCTGTAAAACCACCACTGAAGAAAGGCCCTCACCATAAGTGTTCCCTGGACTCTGGACCTCCCAGCCTCCAAAAGTGTAAGTGATAAATTTCATTCTCTTTATAATTACCCAGTTCTGTGTATTTTGTTATAAGCAACAGAAACAGACTAATACAAGGTGTTAGCAGAGCACATGACTTGAGGAACGTGAGCAGGATTTAGAATAATGGTAAGGGATGGGAAAACAGAAGAGGGACGTCAGCATAAGAGAAGCTGACATTTTAAGTATAGCTGAGCATGGCAGGGATAATGGGGATGGAATTAACTGGGCTCAAGGTTCTGGAAGGAATCTTGATGTGAAGTTATCTTAGGAAGAAGGCTTCCAGGTGCAGGGAAAGACTCAGAAACAAGCCTCTTGGGGCCGAGCCTGTGGCGCACTCGTGAGAGTGCGGCGCTCGGGAGCGCGGCGACCCTCCCGCCGTGGGTTCGGATCCTATATAGGAATGGCCGGTGCACTCACTGGCTGAGTGTTGGTCACGAAAAAGACAAAAAAAAAAAAAAAAAAGAAACAAGCCTCTTGCCACAAAGCCAAAGACACCCTTCATATGTGTCACCTATTTTAATCACTAAAGCATATTAAGGAGCTTCACTCCCATGTGAACTGTCCTAAATCTTTCTCCTGACACTCCTTTTGCTCCTACACAGAGTAAGACTTTTGCTTTCTCTCCTTTCCTCACTGCCTTGTCTTGCTTTACATATATACTGTCCTTCTGTGTAGAGTCCTAATGTTTCTCCCTCTTATGAAATGTCTTACAGCACACAAACTGTTAGAAGATTTTGGAACTTCAGCTCCTTTTTGGAAAGAGGCAGATACAAATTAGAGAGATAAAAGAGAAGTCCTGTTCACAACTCTGTCTGTGGAATTCAAGGTATCTGGTAGACTACTTCAAATAATCCCAAGCTTTCCTCACCTTGGCTGTGGTGTGTGGTTTAAGCATTGGATAATGGCATGCTCAGTGGTGGTGGGAGGAGAAATCTGGGACCATCAGCAACTAACTGGGTAACTGGCAGATCTAGGGATGGCTGCCCAAGGGACACAGCTAGTAAGAGCAATATCAGGAAGAAGACTGATTTATTCAGAAATATTTAGATCAAATTACTATCTGAACATTATAAGATGCCTGCAGCTTACTGAATGAGACAGAGCACGATAAGCATTTAAGCTTAGTACTTGGCAAAGAACAGGCAACCTCTAAACCTTTTCCCCTCTACTCACCCCTTTTCCTCTCTTCTGTTAACTATATTGGGCTGTACTGTACATGGTTACATGAAGCTTTATTTAGATACAGACTCTGGGTTACAGTCAGCTCCTCTCAAGCTCTACCCCCTGAATGATCTGAACTACGTGGTACACTGGTTTTCTACTGACTTTGGAAGAAAGGTGACCTTAAATCATTTCATTCATGTGTGAAAGGTGAAGTCTCTAGTTCAGAGATTTTGAATGTCTTTGGAAATATGTTCTGTCTTTTATCATCGTTATCTTGGAGTCAGAATAATGGTATGTGTGTGAACACTTCCTATGCTCAGCATACATTCTATTGAAAGATCTAGTACTTCAAACACATTTGGAAAGAAGCAAGATATAAATTAACAAAACCAAAGTGAAGAAAAAGATTTTATCCCCCCTGAAATCTCATTTTGCACTCTGTATTGTTAAGTATAGTGCTTTTCACTAAGCCATGTCTTGTAGCATAAAATAAAACTAAGGAGTGATATTTATTGGTTTCTCTTTGGTTAAAACAGCACTAGATTCTTCACACTCAATGAAAATTCTTACTCAATAATTTAGGATGAGCTGTAACTTTTATTTAAGAAAGACAGGATTATTTTGGAGATGGAGCATATGGGTGGTGATGGGAACATTTTTTTTTTTTTTTAAGTTTTCTTGGCAGCTGGCCAGTACAGGGACAGACCCCTTGACTTTGGTATTAATAGCACCCACACTAACCAACTGAGCTCACCAGCCAGCCTGGGAAACATGTTTTTGGCTCTACAAATAACAGAAGTTTATGAGACAAGGACAGTTCACATCACTCAGAATGTAGAGCTGAGAGTCTGCAATTTGATTTAGATTTAAAACATTTTTATTTGCATCTACAGTTTAAAGGCATTTAAAATTTAGTATATGTTTTTCTAGAAGCATACATGCACACATACTTTCTTTTTATAACCTGGACTATATGAATTCATTTTGAAATACACTTTTCAAAAACTTAATAATGCAAGTCTTTCTGTTATAATGACTGCATCTACAGCGTTGAAGCTAACCAATGGCTGTGCTATTGTTGCATATTATCACCAGTGCTTTACTGTTTTAAACAATGCTTCAGATAATCATTCTTTACATATATCTTTACATGCCTGTCCCATTATTTCCTTAGGATAGTCTAGAATTGGAGTGACTGGAACAAAGGATAAATACATTTGAAAGCTTGGAACATATATTTCAAGCTGCCCTCCCAAGAGATTATATTGATCTACATTCCTGTCAGTGTGCTCTTCCTTATACCCTTGCCAACACTAGAGCCTATCTATATTTCTTCACGGTCTTTACCATCTCACAGGTGTAAGTTTAATTACACATCTTTGGTTATTTGTGAGGTTTAATTTTTTTTTTTTTTTTTTTGTCTTTTTCGTGACTGGCACTCAGCCAGTGAGTGCACCGGCCATTCCTATATAGGATCCGAACCCGCGGCAGGAGAGTCGCCGCGCTCCCAGCGCCGCACTCTCCTGAATGCGCCACGGGCTTGGCCCAGGTTTGATTTTTTTCATACATTTACTACCATCTGAATTTTTTCTTTTGTGAGTTGCCTGTTCATGAACTACACTGGCTTGTTCATGACCTACACTGGCATGGGTTCTTGCCCATGGTTTTATCATATACATTGTTAATGCACAGTAGACATCGCAGATATCTGATGAAGGGCTGTGTCCACTTTTGAAGCAATTCTGGCTGTAGAAAACAAACAAGGAGAGAGAGAGAAAAAGGAGTGACTCAAACAAAGTTCTTACTTCTCGTTTGAAGTAAACAAAACACATTTCTCCAGTATGGTTTAGGTCAACACAACTAGTACTTCTAGCTAAAGAAAAAGGACTGGCTCTGGCTGCTGAGTCACTTAAATAAATATGTTCCACTTGGCAACATGGCTCTAAATCCTCTGCAAATGAGAGACTTATAGCTACTCCAAGCTCCAAACATTAATATCATTATTGCGTTAATGACAATAGGATAAATATACCCACACAGAGACATATAGTCCAGCTATTTACACAAAGTCAATAACTGTTTTATTGTTTAGTCCAGTTAATCTTTCTTTCTTAAATTAGGATTTATATGTCAAATACTGTAAGGCTAGAGTTCATTTTAAATAAAACATCTGAAATCAAAACGCCCTTTCTGGGTATTTTATCACTTTAAGTGTTAAATGGTACATCATATTTATGGCTGTATCCGTGGTATCCTCAGTTTATTATTTCCTGTTTCAAGCCTCCCTGCCTGCTCTATTACATTATTTCTGTCCACTGGCATGGCTACCTTCCCAGGTGCTTGGGGTGAAGGCTAACATAATCTTTATTTCTCCTTCTCCCTTGCCCACCACACTTACTCAACTGCCAGATCCTAAAGATTTTTCTTTCTTTCTTTGTTTTTTTAAATACAAATAAGATTTTTATTTTAGAATAGTTTTATGTTTACAGCAAAGTTGCAAAGATAGTACAGAGTTACCATATTCTCCTAACATGTATCCCACCTAATTTTAACATCTTACATTACCACAGTACATCTGTCACAATTAAAGAACCAATACTGATACATTAGTATCCATATTTTATTCAGATGTCTCTAGCTTTTCCCTAGTGTTCTTCTGTCCCAGGATGCCATCTCCAGGATGCCATTTTATGTTTAATCATCATGTCTCTTTAGTCTCCTCTGGTCTGTGACAGTGTTTCGGACTTTGTTTTTGATGGCCTTGATAGTTTTGAGGAATATTGGATAGGTATTTTGTAGCCTGCCCTGGATTTATATGATATTTTTCTCATGCTTAAACTGGTGTTACGATTTTTTTGGACAATGACCACAGATGTGAATTTCCAATTCCATCAAATCATATCAAAGGTACATGCTATCAACATGGCTCTGAACTGTTCTTACTCACAACACTTCTAACACCAAATGGGTGGGTTTCTTCTTTACACCAATCAATTCTCCAACTCTGGACACCAACCAGGTGTCCTATAATTCAACTCAATTCTGATACAAACTACCCAGAGTTAGCACAGACCCCACAGGTTAAGGGCTCAATCTCACAAGACTGCCCCACTTCACATGACAGTCACAAGTCCTGGGCCTCCCCTACTTTTGACCCATTGGCTATAAATTGAGGGAGGGGTTCCCAGGATCCCCTTGTCATGTTTGATCATTTGCTAGAATGGCTCACAGAACTCAGAAAGACACTTTACTTACTATAACGGTTTATCATAAAGGGTACAGCTAGATGAAGAGGTACAGAGTGCAGTCTGGAAGGGTCCTGAGCACAGAAGCTTCTGTCCCCATGGAGTTACGGTGTGCCAGCCCCCGGCACATGGATGCATTCTTCAGTCTGGAAGCTCTCAGAACCCTATTGTTTAAGGATTTTTAATGGAGGCTCCACAACATGGGTATAATTGATGAAGTCATTGGCCATTGATGATTAACTCAGTCTCTAACCCCCCTCCCCTCCCTGGAGGGCAGGGGATTGGGAGAAGGGCTGAAAGTTCCAAACCTCTAACCACTTGGTTGGTTGAAGCTCTGATAACCGGTCCCCATCCTGGGCCCAACAAGAGCCACCTGGTTAGCATGAACTCAGGTACAGCTGAAAGGGGCTTATTATGAATAACAAAAGATGCTCCCTTCACTCCATCACTCTGGAAATTCTAAGGGTTTTAGAAGCTCTGTGTCAGGAACAGGGGACAAAGACCAAATATATATATTTCTTACTCTATCACACTGACCTACCACTGATGATGTTAACCTTGATCACATGGCTGAGGCAGTGTTTGCCAGGTTTACCCACTTGAGTTACTTTTTACCCCCTTTCCATACTCGTTTATCAGGTGGGGAACTGAGGTTAGAAGTTAAATTATAATGTCAAGCTAAAAAGTAGTAAAACTGAAACTGGAATGCAAGGCTTCTCCTCGTTCTGAACTTCTTCCACTATAGCAGGGGTGGGCAAAGTGTGATGGTCCCTGGGCCAAATCCAACCCACTGCCTGTTTTTATTAGGCCCACAAGCTAATCATGGTTTTTATGTTTTTAAATGGAAAAAAATCAAAAGAATAATATTTCACGATACATAAAAATCACATGATATTCAAATTTCATTGCCCATAAATAAAGTTTGTTGGAATACAGCTGTGTTTGCATATTGCCTATAGCTGCTTTCACAATACACCAGCCTAGTCGAGTAGTTGCGACAGAGACTATACGTCCCACTAAGCTTAAAATATTTATTATCTGGCCCTATACCATGATACTAACTATGCACCGAGCAGACTCTTTTTGACAGGGGGTGGAGAAAAGGGCCCTTAATCTCCTAATATCTGTTAATTGTGCAATTTACAAAGTGTAAAACAAAAATCCTCTAAAACGTTTCTTTAGGGGCTCAGATTTGAGGTTCGCTGTGCTTTTCTGCTCTTAGTGATGAAATCACATATGTTTAGTTGAGGGTTTGGGCGTGGGGAAGAGGGGGAGGTGCAGAGATAGGAGACATGGAGCACGGAGACGCAGAGAATATATGTTACCCTGGACATTAGAAGTGGAGGGGGGACGAGGAACTACCTCATCAGATCATACACAAAACTTGTACAATGAGCCAAAAAAGTATCCGGGGAGACTGACATGCCAGGGGTCTTTTAAATGCAAGTATTGCGATCTTCCTTCTCTGTGTCCAGCACAGACATTCTTAGGAGCTTTCCCTGCATGTTTCCAAGTCTCGGCTGCTCCAACAATATGCTCCAGAGAATGTGTCCCCCAGCCTGCTGCCTCACTCAGAGCATGACCCTCATCATTCCTGTCCACAAACGCCAGGGCTGGCTACTTGCCCAACTCCAAAATTGTTCTCTGTTTATTTCTAGCTCTAGGAAATGATGAGATGTCTCATGATAACTGTATTCTGGGGTGGTATTTTAAGTATCTGATTTTCATTGTGTATATAATACAGAAAATTATTTTTGATTTTTTTCTTAGTACCTTTTATGAATAGTCATTTTTCTCCTTCTGAGCTCTGCTCAAATACCTAAGAAATTTCTTAATTAGGAGGCCTCTCCTTTTGAAGAGTATTTTGCAAAGCAGATAAGAAGCTGGCATTGTTAAAGAATCAGGAAAATGTAATCATCTTTGGAGAGGAAAATGAAACTATCACAAAAAGACAAAGGGCAAAGGGAGGGCCACATGAGGATAACTTCATGAAAGCATATAATAGGCAAAACAGCTGATCTTAGAGAGTTGAAGGTTAAGGACATTACTGAGGCTGTGTAAACATACTGACCTCAAGAACTCTATAGTTAATACTTTTTACTTTTTAAAACGTGTCTGATTATTACAGCAACCCTCTGAGGTTAGGAATTAGCTTCATTTTTCAAGTAAAGTCCAGAGAAATTAGATGGCTCATTTAAGTTATCTCCATGAGGTCAGGGTTCAGTATGTCGAATTCATAACAATATACTCAAAGCCTACCATCATGCCTTGGTACACAGCAGGTACTCAATAAAGAATTGTTGGGAACTACTTGAAGTTGATACGACAAGCAAACAGAAAGGACATTGTTGGGGGGGAGGGGGGGAGGGAGAAGGGAGGGAGGTTTTGGTGATGGGGAGCAATAATCAGCCACAATGTATATTGACAAAATAAAACTTAAAAAAAAAAAAAAAGAATTGTTGGGAAAATGCTACTTGGCCAATTGACAAATCCCCAAATCTTCTGTCTCCTATTATTTACAATGCTAATAGATTAAGATAACCCCTGCTATAACAAATGCCCCTCTCCCTTCTGTTCCACCTTCAAGAAGCAGTTTGTTGAACTGTGACTTGCCAGCTTGGGCATCACTAAGGGCACCTCTGCCACTCTGTGAGTCATCTGCATATACAGAGAGCCAGGAGAAGGCCTCAACATCCCACTTCTTAAGCATTTCAAGGTAATTCCAATTTAGGGGATGGGCTATACTAATCTCAAAGGGCAAATGTGGACACTACGGTATTTATGGAAGATCAATATTCAGAAGAGATGTTAACTTCTAATAATTGTCTGAAAGCTGCTTTCTAAGTTCATAGATGGGACTGGGTTTACTTAACAGTTTAGCAATATGAAAATGAAATGAAAAATGAGAATTCTGCAGAATTCTCTAGATTAGCCTTCTGGTGGAAATCATATCTGTAAAACAGAATCAGTATGAGGATGCACACAAAAAAGCATAAGAAAATCCAGCTGTCTTCTTGTTATTTTCTCATCAAAACAGCCAAACTGTCAATCACAGTACACTTTTGTTCAATTAACACCTATTTACATAATGACCCAAGTGTTTGAGACCACAGTTTTCCTTGTAGGAGGTGTGGTTTTAAGCAAATACCTTCACAATGCCACACAATGATCATCAAGGCATGAAGGTATAAGTGCACAAAGGCTTGGCCTTACTGTACTCCTCTTAAAAATTTCTTTTCCCTTTTCAGTCTCTAGAATGATTAAGACCTTTCTGGTAATGCCATCTAACCTTGTATTTTAGAGACATATTGGCGAAAACAAAGCATGAAATTGCTTTGCAAAAGAAATCATTTTTCTGATCCAATAAATGGTGCTGAGGGTTGAAGGAATCCATTCAATACTTGATCTGAATTAGGGAGAGCAAAGAAAAATTTTAATGCTACTCAACTTTGTTCCAGAATGAGATACCGGTTCTAAGAGATGACAAGAAAAGAATTTATTTAAAAAGAAAACCTAAAGAGCAGTTGGTCACAAGAGAGAATGATTTTTTTATTCCCAAGAAAACAGTATATTGTCACCAGATTTTGCCACCAGCCACCCAGCTATGATGGGATAACTAGATATATAAAGCCTAGCATCTGCCAAGGTTAAATTGGTTCCTCAGGCAAAGCACAATAAGTCACTAGTTTGATAGCAGAAGCAGCAGAAATTGTTTCTTTCTTTCTTTCTTTTTTTTTTTTCTCTTCACTGAGACAACACAGAGCTCAGAGTCCCCAAAAGAAAAAGTTACTTTTTTGCCAACGTTGGTCAAAAGTGTAATTCTTTCATAACAATTCAACAAAGGCTTCCTATCCCCACCCCATCAAGGCAGGAAATGGAATTGTATTTATAAAATGAATGAATGTTTCAATAATACTTAGTTTTTTGATAAATGTGATCATACAAATGTGATTTCTCTTTGCTATGTGAAATGGAGACAAATTAGAATTGACGGCATGTGGAGATATGTTTGTTTCATATCTTTCTGTATATACTATGAAATCTCAAAATTATTAGACAATACGAAACTTGGAGAGGTGACTGGATTCACACTGTACCTTCTTGGGGACTATAACATCAGCATCCTCCAAGAGCTTGTCAGAAATGCAGAATCTCAGGCCCCACCTCAGATCTAATGAATTAGAGTCTGCTTTATTACAAGATCCCCCAGTGATTTGTACGCTGCCTTAGATTGAACTGTGTCCCCCAAAGTCCATATATTAGAACCTTAACCCAAACTGTGACTGTGGTAGGAGGGTGGGAAATCCTATTATGGTAATTGAAAGGTGAGGACTTGAGGAGGTGATTAGCTTGTGAGGACCATGCCATAGTAAATGGAGTAATAAGCTGATGGTTTAATGGTGGTCATGGGTGTGTTTCTGAGGGCTTTAAAAGGAGAAGGAGTGAGAGAAGTTAGCTCTTTCTGTTCTTGCCTTATTCACCATGTGATACCCTGCATCGCTGCAGAATCATCACCAAGGCTTTTACTAGCTGTGTTCCCTGGACTTTGGACTTCCCAGCCTCTGAAACTGTAGGCAATAAATATTGTTCCTTTACAATATTTTACAGTGTCAGGAATTTTGTTATAAGCACCAGAAACAGACTAATATACATGCACATTTGTATCCCCTATTCTTCAGCTGTAACTCTCCTGAGTTTGAGAAGCACTCATCTGGCCTATTGATGGATTAGTGGTCAGGATGGTGGTGTCTGACAATGATGTCTGAGAATCAAAATCGTTCTGGCCATTGGTACGATGTGAACTGATTGGCCAAGCCTGGTAGCATGTTCATCCCTTGGTGAAGGCAGGGCCCTAGAACCATGTGGATTGAGAATTGAGGAAGAAAACGTGCTATTATCAGAAGAAGGATGACATGCAAGCAAATTAAAAGATGTTCCCAGAGTGATCAGTTGCTAGAAATGAGCACTGGACCCAAGCCAGATCAACGAGGAGCAATTGTGGGCCTTTTGTTCTATCTACAGAGAAGGGAAAGCTCTTGATTCTGAAGTTCTAAAGTTGATAGAATATAAACCTAGAGTTACCAAGGCTACCACTTGGAAAAGGCCTGCCTGAGAAGGAAGCAAACCCCTAGGAAATAGGGCTGAGAAATGGAGAGAGACCAAGTCCCCACAACCTCAACTGTGCCCTTGAATATAGGGCCACTAACTCCAGGAGGCACCATTCACGTTGTTTTCTAATACAATGTGAATGTGCCCCCTGAAGTTGTGTAACATGGAGGCCCTCCCTAGATTTGGCTATGCCTGAATCACATTTTGACTCTGGACTTTTGTTATACATGCCGGTATTTTTTTTTTTTTAATTTTTGGCTTAAGTCAGTTTGAGGTAGATTTTCTGTGCCTTGCAACTAAAATACCATTAATACCCATGTGGTGAGTTTTCAAAATATTCATGCTTATCCCCAGCCCCAAACCTTTTCCCCTACAAAAGACAGACTCTTGATATGGCCTAGGTGGGGATAGAAATAGGGTAAAGAAGGTCAGGGACACGCATTCTTATGCACTGCTGGTAAGGTATAAATGAATAAATCCTCTATAGGAGGGCAATTTGGTACTTTCTATTAATATTAAAAAGTGTATGGGCCGGCCCCGTGGCTCACCTGGGAGAGTGCAGTGCTGGGAGTGCCGAGGTCGCGGGTTCAGATTCTATATAGGGATGGCCGGTGCACTCACTGGCTGGGTGTGGTGCTGACCCCTTGACCAACATTGACATGTTGCAATCCCCTTACCAGTCAAAAATAATAAATAAATAAATAAAGTGTATACCATTGGCCTAGTAATTCTATTTCTGAATACTAACTCTAGGTAAATTAGCACATGTGCCCAAAGATTTATGTTCAAGGATATATGATTGACTATTGCTGGAATAGCAAAAGACTGTATGACTTAAATGTCTAACAAAAGGCTGATTAAGTAAATGACGGCCCATCTAAACAATGGAACAATCATTCTACAGCTATTAAAATAGAATATGTCAACACTACCTGTGATATCCTGGAACTATCCCTAAGGAAAAGAAGTAAGGTATGGAATAATGTGTATAGTATGTTAACATTTGTGTAAATAAAAAGGATAAATTAAACAGATATATGTGTGCGTATATGTGTATACGTACATATATATGTGTATATGAATACAATATCTCTTTAGGAACGGACAGAAAGTTAATAGTGGTTGTTTCTGGGAAGAGGACAGGGTTGGGAAAAAATTTATGTCTTTTAAATCGTGTAACTACGAAATGCATCCATTACATATTTAATGCGTTGGCAGATGTGGAATGTTTCCCTCCTTTTTCTTCTAGAACTACTGGCCTAGAGAAAATGAGAATGCATTTCCCAAGCACGAGGTTTGGAGACTGAACAATCAGCAGCTCCCTCTTCTCTAATTAGGAGCTGAACATATCATAGCCATTCAAAAATTCTTGAAAAATCACTGGACGATCTGAATATCATTGGCTAGGGTGGAGCTGCAGTGGGAGTGGGAGTTATTTTCCCCAGGAACAGAATTGTACAAAGACTTAGCCTTGGGAATATCTGTCCTGCTGTTGGGTGCTGCAGCGCGTGCTGCAGGAGAAGTCCCCAGCTACTTGTCCATCAAAGCAATTCTATCAGTAAATTCTTTCTCTCATGATAACCTGAGTCCTCAATGGCCTCTGGCCTGCCCTGTTGGCCATTTACAATTACTGAGCCCTCCTTCAGAACAACACTAATTTCTGAAGATCTTACCTCCTCCACCCCCCACCCCCCGCCTGCCCCAATACACATACAGCTGGAAACATTTAAAGCTTCAAGCACAGTTCAAATGAAAAGTGTAAGTAAGGCTGCATGTTGATTCTTAAGCTCTGACTCTCCTGATTATCTGAGGATGATCTTTGCCATGAGTCTGAGTGATCTGCAGTGGCCACCATGTACCCACTGATAGTGAAATAGCAAACACAAGAAGAAATCAGGGTGACCCAAGACACTCACAGCCAAGTCCACCCACACAGTGACAGCTGTTAGTGAAGCTCATGGACTGGCATTTGAGTCTGTTATCATGTTACTGCTTTAAAATGATGATGATGATGCATGATGATGGTGTTGGTTCCATCAAGCTATAATTTACCTACAAATAAGCCTCTGCTGCACTGATTCAGTTAATGATGTTTTAGAAGAAGTTCAATCCCAACTTTTGGAATTGGAAACCCATTCTCCTCCTCCTTTTCACCAACAAAGCCTTGCCCCCTCCCCGAATTATACATTTTACTGGTTATAAGAGTAATTGCTTATAGCTTCCTGAAATTGATGTGTATTTAGGCGTGTATATGTGTGGGGCGGGGGGTGGGGGTGTGAGTGGAGAAAGTGGTACATGTCTACTACCAGAAGACCCAGACTGGTTTTGATACTTTCCCTAATGAGCACTCAAAGTTTGCAATTTTTACCTTTCCAGGCCTCAGACTTCCCATCTGCCCACCATCCCTGGGGATGGGATAAATGGTCTCAGAGCTTCCTGCACTGCACTGTCAGCTCCTGGACCAAAAGCACCCAAGAAGGAGGGGCATCTAGAAGATCATAAAGTTTTGCTGTTTTGACTATTTCTGTTGGATTTGAGTGTGGGGGTGTTTTGATCTTTCACAATGCCTATCATAGGAAATGCTTAGTAAATACTTTTTGAACTCAGCACTTTTTGTCTCCATTCCAGCTGCCTATAGGACTGTGCGTGTTTGTGTAAACGTTAAAAAAACAGTTCAAGTATGAAATTTTGCAGACCACCCAATTTAAATGTTTAAAAATGGACCAAAGTCTATTATTCATTACAGTCTATGGGTAAGCTGAGAGGAATGTGTGATTCACTTCATTTGGGGGGATTTAAAAACATTAAGTAGACAGTTCCAGTTTAAACAACCTTGCTAGGAGCCTCTCAAGTTTGGGCAGACTGTGAAGCCTTGGTGTCTGGCCTAGCTTTACTTTTACTTCACTCTTAAATTTTCTCGTTCCCTCATTTATTCCATAGGACATGATGCAAAGTCACAACAGGTGCCAGATGCCCCATCTGTCCAGAGATTTCTTTAAGCAGATCAATCTAGGCAGGCACAGGCAGAATTTGACCTTGTTCATTTTACATGTGGTCAGTTAGCATGTGGTTGGGTTAGACCGCACTACAGATAACAGTTCTAACAAAAAAATATCCTGACCAGTCTGCAACCAGGTCTGAGTCACTGCTATACTTCTAGCAACAATGCCCATGCTTGGGATATACTAGGTACTCAATAAAAGTTATCTGAGTGAATGACTGAAGTAAACAAACAGGACTAACTCCTTTTTCAGGGACCTATTAAACTAAACGCACAGCAGTATCTAATTTTAATCCCAAAAAATTAGTTTAAAAATCCCTGGGTGGGGAGCAGGGAAATGAGAGTACAGGCTAAGAATTCCTTCCTTACCCAGCACTTTCATTTCCCTTATCTCATTTAATCCTCACAACCTTGCAGTGTAGGTTAAACAGGAACTAATATCCTTATTTTATAGATGAGAAAACTAAGGCTCAGAGAAGTTATGATTTGTAAAATATCTTTATATTAAACAGAACTAGGATTCTACTGTCTTTCTACTTCATCAGTGCACAGGAAGCTATAGGTACTACTATTTATTTCTTAAAACTAAAATACCCTCAAACAAGCACACATCACTCTGAACATCTTCTTTCCTTATCGACTGCCTTAGTCCCCACACAGTTTTGTCTGTTTGAAGGCAGACAACCCTGGTTCAGGCTCTGCTATCTGTGTGACTCTGGACAAATTTAAGCTCTGTAAGCCTTTGTTTAACATCTCTCTCAACCATGCTAAGCTTTTGCTTCATCTGCAAAATGAGGATAACAATACTTATCTCAAAGGGTTATTTTAAGAATTAAATGAGATAATGCAGGTAAGGTGCTTAAAACAAAGTCTGACACATAGCCAACATCCAGCGAATGACAGCTTTCATCATTACTATGACAAAATGACAGGAAGAAAAGGTAATCTGAATTTGAGTTAAGGGTTGCACAGCCTAGCTTGTAGTAACATGTCATTCTTAGTTTCAGACCTGATTCCCAATTGAAAGAGTTTAGAACCACCAAGTACAGGTGATACAAAATAAGAATCTAGTAATATAGGGAGATTTTTGTATTTTTAAGGTAAGCATATATACTCATACGTGCATATATCCTTGTACATATATGTATATGTATATATGCATGTTGGGGACACACATATTTTCACACACTAAAGCAAAACTCGTGATGAATAACTGAAAGACCTAAAATTGACTTAGCAAAAATAACAGCCCAATGGATTTCCTTTCATCACAAATGAACATTGCAAGTGAAAGAACAAGATTCATTCTGATATGGCTCTAGACCCACTTGCAAGTAAAATTTCATCTCCTAAAAGTACCAACACACAGTAAAAATGTGTTCAATTTTAATCTAAAAATTAGTTCTGACCCCCTACTGCAATATGACACTGTATCTGTTCAAAGCCCTTCAACATGTTTCATAGCTTAAAACTTCAACAGACTCAGGTATATTGACAGTTAACAATAATTAAACATCTCTTAAGACTGGAAGCCGCTAATACAATACACCGATGAGCCAATGAACTCCTTAGTAATAATTCCATAATGAGTACAGATTCTGAGTTGGACTGTCTGAGCTTAAATCCAGCATGTACCACTTTTTAGCTGCGTGATTTTGACCAAATTATTTAATTGCTGTGTGCCTCAGTTTCCTACTTACAAAAAGGGAATAACAAAAGCATGTACTTCATAAGGTCACTGTGAAGTATCGAACGAGATAATTGATATAAAACTTTTAGAAAGGCACTTAGCACATGACAATTAATCAGTAAATGTTACCTATCCAACCATAAAACATGACCATCTAACAAATGCTCACCATTCTAATCATAAACCCTTCCTTCCTCAATGCCCAACTTCATTCAGTATATCCACTAGCACAACAATGTGAAAACTCATTTTCTTTGCATTCCCTGTTCCTAAGCACCTGATACTGTGCCTGGCACAGAGTAGTTAGTCGCTCTGAGAATATTTGATAAGAGAATGAAACAATAATAGTAATATTTTAAAATACTTTAAAAACAAGTCATGAAAAGTATGGTATTCAGTGTGTTCCTTAAGGGCTAAGGAAGAAAGAGAAAGGATTCTAAACTTAGATTGTTTTTCTTTTTCCCATCAGAATAAAAGAGAAATGAACGATGTCACTCTCCAGCCAGCTGCCAAAAAACTCCACTCACAAATTCTCTCTAACCAGTATACATGAGTTACTAAGAATTCACATTATGTAAAATCACAAAAAAGCAATAGGAATTTCACAATGCTTTTTCTAACTCTCACAAAAGTTTGGCCCCCAATCAGTAGGAAACAGAGTGCTGAATTTCCAACAGGTTTTATGATTGTTGTCTGACAGCAAGATCCTGTGCAGGAGGTTTAGGGCCAATGCTTCAAATATGGAGAGGTGAAAGTCACCATCAGATGAATGGGAACTGCCCAAGACTTGCAATTAAAGCCTTCTCTGGCCAAAGCCCACAGAAACGCCAGGCTTCAAATGCAGGTCTTCAGCACAAAAAGCCAAAACTATTCCCTAAGTGAAAGAATTTTGTCCTCTTTAGGGAAAAAAATAAAAAAATAAAAACCATCAACTGCTCCAATAAAAAATAAATGGGGGCTGGCTGGTTAGCTCAGTTGGGTAGAGCATGGTGCTCATAACACCAAGGTCAAGGGTTTGGATCACCATACTGGCCAGCCACCAAAGTAAATAAATTAATTTAATTTAACTAAATCACAAAATGGCTATGATATACTAAGTGCCCCACCCACAACTACAAAAAGAGAAAGACAGTTGTAGGCAACATATAAAGTGAATCCATTAAATCCAAATAAAACCAAACCTTCTCCACTGTTCTCCTTTCTCTCTGTAATTTATACATTGAAAATATTCTGGAAATATATCAAATTGTTAATACTGATTACCACTGGAAATTTAGGGGAATTCTTTAATTTTCATTTAACTTTTCATCAAAGAAAAAGTAAACAGATCAGTTTAATGAGCCCCTATGCACCCATTACTCAGCTTCAGCAATGATCAATTCATGACCAATTTTGTTTTGTCTGTCTTCTGAGTCATTTCCTCTCTTCTGCATTATTTTGGAGCAGATCCCAGATATCATATTCTTTTCTCCTTAAATATTTCAGTATGTATTACTAAAAGACAAGGACTCTTTTTAAAAAATAAATAAAAACAACACCATTATTATACCTAAAAATATCAATGACAACAATTTATACTTCAAATATCCAGTCCTTAAAATTCCAATTGTCTCCAAAATGGTTTTTTGTGTAAAAAGGAAAACTTCATAGTAATTAAATTTAACAAAGTCAAACTGAGCAAAGAACGATTCAGGAACTGGGCAGCACTCAGAACCAGAAGAGGTTCAGGGAGCTCTGCTCCATAAAGTAGGCGGTGAGTATTTATACACAGAAAGCAGAAGTGACATACAGGAACAGCTTGATTGGTTGTAGCACCACGTTTGCCTTACTTAGACATGGTCTGATCGGCCGGCAGCCTGTGTTTGGCTGAAACCCAGCTATTTGTTACAAAATATACTCCTCAATTAAGCTGTCAAGTTTGTTTATGTACTAAGTCACACTGCAGTTCATTAAGTAGGGACTCAAGGTATGGTGGCAGCCTCAAGCCAAATTTAGTTTAACTTAACATTTGTTTTGTTTTGTTTTACAGTTTGTTTGAAGTGGGATTCAAATAAGGTCCATATATAGTGATTGGCTGATATGTCCTTTAAGTCTCTCAATCTATAGGTTCTCCTATCTTATTTTCTTGCAATTTATTTGTTACATTAAAAATTTTATATATCTATTAAAATTGACCACAAATATGTGTTTTTTTAATAAGCAAAGAGAAGGAAAAGTTAAACTGAGAACACGGCACTGAGTTTCTTCACTGCTCAGAATAACAGAAAAGTAAGCAGTGACGAAAGGTGCAGCAGTCATTAGATGTTGTTCCTCTGACACCCAAAAAGCAATAGACAAGAATGTATCAATATATAAAAGTTGTTTAAGAAGTAAATTTAGAAAACTAGTGCATTATCAGTAGTGCAATAACACAGGTGGCAATGCAAAATGTCATTAAAGATGTCATCAGAGATCCATCTGAAGGAACAGACACATTAGCTTAGCTGTAAGTGTGGCTTAGTTCAGGCCTTGTTAAGAATGCCTGCTTTTCTAGACAAGTTCCTTCCACAATGAAGATGCTGTGATTGCATGTTAATAGACTTTTTGGTTATTTTTGTTATAAATGTAATCCATGCTTTGGTTCCAAATCAAAGAATACCTAAGTCAAACTGGCTTAAGTATAAAGGAGTTACATATTTAGAAAGATATATTAGAACTACCCAGAAGTAGTTTTGGCTTCAGGCAATGTTAAATCCAGCAACTGGATGATGTCGCCAAGAGCCTGATTTTCTCTTTTCTCCATTCTGACTTTCTTAATGTCAGTTCTTTCTGAAGCTCACCTTATCATGGTTGCATGACAGCCACTACATACAGGTCTCAGGGACCATGTTTCTTGCTCAAGTCAAGCAAGAAAAAGAGTATGTCTTTGTCTCAGACTTCCTGGTGACAATCCTGAAATACACTCTGCTAGGCCCAGATCAGGTCATGTGACTGCCTTTGAACTCACAGTGGCAAGGAGGATATAATGTACAACTTAGCTGAGCCTAACACACATGCTTCACCTCCTAGTCAAGGTAGGTCAGCTCTCCAGAAATATATAGATCCCTAAATGGAAATGGGGGTTATCAGGAAGAAGGAAGGGAGAAATCACCAAAGGAAAGCAACCAGTAAATGCCCACTGACATCGCTGTTTGTATTTGCTGTGCTGTGACTCTGTTTTTAAATATGGAAGATGCTGCCAATGCTGAGATTAACTTCCTATTTGTAGAAGTTTGGGGAAAGAAAAATTGTAGTTTGACAATTGTCAAAGAATGATACCTCATACTTGGTAGGTACTAAAAACATTTGTTGAGCTGATTATAAAATAGCTCAAAAAGTTTTAAGGGCAGATACCCAATGATGCTTCCCAAACTACAAGACCAGGAAAGTAAACTTACAGACTCTCCATGTCACTTCACCTGCATTAAAAAACATAGTCCTTATTTACACAAATGTTTGAATCTTGGTTGGTTATACAAACAAGCGGCACTCAGTTGTTCAAATATTTGTCATAGTTTCTTTCTTTGTAAAAGAAATCAAAAAATAATACCACTAAAAAAGTCTAACTCACAAAAGCAGAAAGTAGAATGGTTGTTACCAGGGGCTGGGGAAAGGGGAGACATTGATTAAAGGGTACAAAGTTTCAGATAGGAGGAATAAGCTTTAGTGATTTATTGCACACAATAGTCACTATCATTAATAACAACGTATTGTATATTTCAAAATTGCTAAAAGAAAAAAAAAGTAGACTTTAAATGTTGTCACCATAAAAAGAATAGGTATGTGAGGTGACAAATATGTTATTTAGCTTCATTTAATAATCCCACAATGTAAACATACATCAAAACATCTCATTATATTCCATAAATACATACAATTATTATTTGTCAATTAAAAAAAATTTTAAAGAATTTTAGCAATCCTAGTTTCTTACCCTTTTTTTTTTTTTGGCATACTCTTTTAAAAAATAAAATCCTACAACGTACCACAACACTTTAATCAAATAAAGGTTGAGTTGGGCCTGCTGACATAAGAGCGGAGAACTTAAAACCTCCCACTCATCTAGACCTACTTCCCACTTAATACTGGTAAACCTTACAATACCAGCTCGAAGATGTCTAGCGACACGGAGTTTACCACGTCACAGGACATAATCTTACTCTAATTTCAGTTTCTGCTACTAAAACAATTTCTTACTTTTGAACAAAAGTCTGATTTCCTATAATGTCTACTCAGTAGTCCAAAACCCTCCTTAAGTGGATTTAAGTATCTTAAGACGGCTTTCATCCCACTCAGCTCTACAGCTTTCTCCAGGCTCAGCATCTCCAGTTGCTCACCAGACATGGTCTCTGTTCCTTATCATCCTGCTCACCTTTCACTGGATGTGTTTTTGGAGTTTTAAGAATATGTCCTGGTCCCAGAGAAGTGTGCCAATTGCTCATGTCTGTTGAATTGATTTCTCAACTGGCTTGTATCAACACACCCATGTTCTATCTCCGTCAGTCAACCCTGTTCCTACCTTTCAGCCTGAGAGAACACTCATCAAAACGCATCTTTGACCTGTCGCTCTAAATCTTCAACTAGGATTATCTTGTCCCCTCCATATACTATATTCTCCCCAGACTGCAAATTCATGGCAAACACCCTGTACACAGTGATGCCTGTGCCTAGGCACCTGTCTTGACAGTGCCACTCTTCCCAGCTCAGTCCAAAGGCCTAGAAAATTGTCTCCTCTTATCTGTATTCTTCCTAAAACAGAATACAATACTCCAGATTTGTCTTGATCAGCTCAGAGTTCAGTGGGCCTGTACTTTCCTCACTCCATACAGCAATTCTCTTCAAGCAGATGGATAGTATTAGTGAATGTGTTTGTGGGGTTTTTTTTTTTTTAGCAGCTGCCCCTCTCTGTTGGCTCATCTCAAGCTCACAGTTGGCTGTCACTTTCCACTGGCCACAGCTTCTTCCAGCTGTCTCCAATGAGGAGGCCACCTGCAGATTTAGTCAGGCCCTGAGCCAGTGACAACCGGGATTGATGACATAGTAAGACAATGGCTCTCGATGCTAGCTGCACAGTAGAATAATCTGCAGAGTTTTAAAAACTATCAATGCCTGGGTCCAGCCCCAGAGATTCATATTCAATTGATCTGGGCATGCTTTAAAAAAAAAATCTGCATTTTAAAAAAGCTCTCAAAGTGATTCTAATGTACAGCCAGGATTCAGAGTCACTGTAATAGGAAATCCCTCCTAACAAGTAAGTATATTCTAGAATTTGTTTGCAGCTCTGTACCTGTAACTAGAGCTCAAGGTACCTGGTAGAACTTCTACCACACAATTCAAGGAACTGTGCTAAGCATTTAATAAACCACATTTAATTCTCCCAACAATTCTATGAAGTAGATATTATTATTATCCCCATGGAATAGATGCAAAAACCCAGCCTCAGAAATGTCAAGTAACCTGTCCAAGACACACAGAGGAAGAAAGGAGGTAGAAAGAGAGTATTTCAGCAGACTCCAAAGACAGTGTCCCTAACCCTGGTACATGTTCCCCAATGTAGCCAATTCTCTGGACTTGTTAATGTGGTTAGCCTTTCCTCCCGGACCCCTGGGACTTGGGCCTCCCTCAGTTCTCAGGGGGGACTGAACCTCTACCTAGTTCCTACCAGCACTTGCCTGTTGCTTCTGGTATTTTCATCTTGAAGAAATTCTGTCAATATAACATGTACACTTCAAAATCCAGCCACCGGGTCCCTCTCTTGGGTACAATTCCCTCTGGCCACTGACCTCTCCCCAATCCTGCCTTCTGCATCCAATCCTCTCATTTATTCCCAGACTCTGTGCACAGTCAGTCCTGGTTTACTCCCAATTGTTTGCATGTTAAGCTGTAAGGCCTAGCTAATTACAGAATCAGTTAAATTCTTCTTATTTTGGGGGCCGGGGGCTGGGCAGCAGCTGGTCAGTACAGAGATTAAACCCTGGACCTTGGTGATATCAGCACCATGCTCTAATCAACTGAGCCAACCAACCAGCCCCTCTCTGATTTTTTTTTTCCCATGAACTTCCATAAAGCTGTTTCTCTTTCATCTTGCACATTTATAATCATTCTTTTAAACCTAAATATAGGAGTGCATAATTGTTGCTTTTAATTAGTTTTATTAGTTTGGGCCCATTATTCCAGTAGTTCCATATAATCTGATACTAAATTGTTATTTATCATAATGAGGTATCCTTCTGAGATCTTTATACCATATGCAAAAATTTTAATAATGTCTTCTATGTTTTTATCCAAGTTACTAATAAAAATGGCTCTTCACCATAGGCAATAGTTTAGTTTGGCCTAAAACCAACAGAATAAACCTTCTCCAGCAAAAACAACTCACTGGGCTGCCTACAATTAACTGTACGATCTTATTTTCAATATTTTAATGAGGGGTTTTCTGAGTGTTTGTTGAAACTAAGATTTACTAACTATATGTTCCCTGAGCCAGGTTTCCATAATGAGTACTCTTAGTGAACCCTTACTGGCGCTTAGTGATCTCTTTATTCTTTTTTAATTGCCGACATCTAATTGAGAAACTATTATAAACTTGTAGGGGATTAAATGAAATGTCAAAGACCATTTGTGGAAAAAATGATACAGCATTTTTCCAATTTCTGTCACTACTCTTATTCTCTACAACTTCTCAAAACTTACTAATAGTTGCTCTAAGTTAGCTCCTTTATATTTGGGATGCAATCAGACTGCTTTAATACCTTTCCACCTATGTAGGGTTTCAATGTCCTTTTATTTATCTTCTTTTTACTTGAACATTTTATTTAGGTAATTGTAGATTCACATGCAATTATAAGAAACAATATGGAAAGATACCTGTACACTTTACTTAGCTTCCCCCAATGGATTTTGCAAAACTTTAGTATCACAAGTAGGATATTGACATTGATACAGTCCCCCCATCTTACTCAGAATTCCTTAGTTTTACTTGTATTCATTTGTGTGTGTGTGTTAACTTCTATACAATTTTATTACTTTTGTACAATTGTGTATCCAGTTAAGATACTGAACAGTTCTCGCTTTACAAGGGTCTCTCGTGTTGCCTATTCACTAATCTTTTAAATATTCCTTGCTTAACTCTTTTTAGTTTTTATATTAATTGCCCCGAAGTTGAAAATAGATGCAAAATAAGAGTTGAGAGGTTGTGCTTTCACTAGGCTGTTTTTGTTAACAATATCGATTCCCCTTCCTTTTAACCATAGTTTCTTAAACTGCATATGCTTCCTTTTTGAATACTACTACTATTTTTTCCTAGAATTTCAAGAATGTTTTCATGTCCTTAGGTATTCTCTATTTGATGTTCATTTTCATAATTCTGTGGATCACAGCTTGATAAATGGGTGGAGAGGTTTTCTTCCCCCCCCCCCCACTTTTGTAGTGAAAGATAGTTTTCAATAAGTATTTATGGGACTACTTTCATTTGGGTATTAAACTGCAAATAGCATTTGTAGCTATTTTGATGTATTAAAATACCACTTCCCCCGGTGACTCTTTGGGGAATAGGGTCAGATCCTATACTTCTTTTGTGTCTAGAGTGGCTGCTGTGCTTGCCTTTCAATACCCATCCATTCCAGAAATTAGTCTAAGCCAAGGATTGGCCCTTTTTCTGTAAAGAAGCAGATAGTAGTTATTTTAGGCTTTACGGGCCAGAAGGTATTTGTCACAACTACTGAACTTTGCCACTGCAGTGCGAAAGCAGCCATAACAATATATAAACAAATGGGCGTGGTTTGTGCCAACAAAGCTCAATTTATAAAAATAGGTGGCTACCTGTAGTCTGCCAACCCCTGGTCTAAGGCAACGGTGGCAATTCCATTTCCTCAGCCAGTGACTGATTTACAAATGGACATGTGACCCAATCCTGGTAAATGGTATGTGAGAAAAGTCTGCTGGGGGACTTCTGGGAAAGAATACCTCACATTTGAGAGACAACCTTTCTTTTCCTTTAGATGTTATCGAATCTGGGTGTGACACTTGGAACTGCTGCAGCCATCTTGCTCCTGAGCTAAAGACAAAGTCATCAAACACAGGAGGGCAGAGCCCTGAGAAGCACAGAGGGGACAGCAGAGCTTGGCATACTGTGACTGGAGGCTGCCCCACTTCTTATGTAAGGCAATGAATTTCCTCATTGCTTAAGCCTATGAGTTGGTCAAAAAGCATCCTAATTACCACGGCTCCCACTTCAGCGCTTAGCAAAGTACTTCACAGAGAATAGATGTTCAGCAAACAACATTTTGCTGGTCTGGCTCATAGTCTCCACCATAAACTTATGCAAATCAGTATTCTTTCCGTTGTAAATAAGCTAGCTCCTCTTATAATCTTCTTTTTTTTCCTCACACACAGAAACACACAAAAACCAATGAGAGAAAATATTAGCAAACCTACATTATTTAAGATGAACAGAAAACAAAAATATTTGAAAATTTTTTATTTTTCCAAAAATAAATGATTCAGCTTATGAACTCCATGTAGTTTTCCTTCTTTTACTTTAAGCCTCTCTCTCCCTGGCTGGCCCTTGGAAAGCATGCTGTATGCAAATGTGTGTACACTCATCAGTCTAATTAGGCATAGTTCCAACTGGCCACCCCACATGAACATAATTAAAAGTTAAACATTAATTAAAATTCATGAAATCCATTTAGCTCTCTGAAAAAGCACTAAATAACTGTACACAGTTATTTGTAATTTGGGGCACAAATTAATCTACATTGTTTCCTTCTTCACTCTTTAGTTATCAAACATACAGAGCCTCACTTTAGACTCTGTTAATTGGTCACTCAGCCCATACCAAGTAGGCAATGAAAAATGAGCCCAGGACAAAAGATAAGAACATAAGAATGAAATGCCCCGGTGGATCAAGTTCAGATAGCCAGGTAGTCTGTCAGTGATGGGGCACTAGAAAAATTCTGTGGGAAGGCAAACATGTGGACAGGGGTGAGGGGACATGTGGATGATATCTTCTGAGACCTCTGCTAATACATTCATCTGCTTGTTTGACATGGACTTTGATGTGTAATATAGCCCCCTCAAGTTTTAACACATCCAAAACAGAATTTTCCCCCATTTCAACAAATGACACCTAAATGGTAATCACTATTCTACTCTTCACTTTTATGAGATCAACTTTTTTAGATTATGCATATGAGTGAGAACATGTGGCATTTGTCTTTCTGTGATTGGCTTATTTTATTTAACATAATGTCCTCTGGGTTCATCCATGTTGTTGCAAATGACAGGATTTTGTTCTTTTTTTATGGCTTAATAGTATTTCATTGTGTATATATACCACATTCCCGTTATCCATTCATCTGTTGATGGACACTTAGGTCGATTCCATATCTTGGCTACTGTCAATAGTGCTGCAATAAACATGAGAGTACACATATCTGTTTGACATGCTGATTTATTTCTTTTGGATATTTACCCACTAGTGGGATTGCTGGAACATATGGTAGTTGTATTTTTAATTTTTTGAGGAACCTCCACACTGTTTTTCATAATGGCTGTACTAATTTACATTCCTACCAACAGTATAGAAGAGTTCTTTCTCTCCATCCATGCCACTTTTTATCTTTTTTATAACAGCCATTCTAATTGAGGTGGGGAGATATCTCATTGTGGTTTTGATTTGCATTTTCCTGATGACTACTGATGTTGAACATTTTTTCTTATACCTGTTGGCCATTTGTATGTCTTCTTTTGAGAAATGTCTATTCAGGTCTTTTACCAGTTTTTTAATTGGATTATTATAATTATCTTTTGCTATTGAGTTGTTTGAGTTCCTTATATATTCTGGATATTAACCCCTTATCAGATGTACAGTTTGCAAATATTTTCTCCCAATCTGTAGGCTGTCTCTTCACTCTGTTTCCTTTGCTGTGCAGAAGGTTTTTGGTTTAAAGCAATCTCATTTGTCAATTTTTGCTTTTGTTGCCTGTGCTTTTGAGGTCTTATCAAAAAAATCCTTGCCCAGACCAATGCCATGAAATGTTTCCCCTGTTTTCTCCTAGTAGTTTTATCATTTCAGGTCTTACATTTAAGTCTTCAATTCATTTTGAGTTGATTTTTGTATATAGTGTGAGATAGGGGTTTAGTTTCATTCTTCTGCATTTATTAACAAAAGAAGCTAGCATTTACCTAGGGCATAAAATGAGCTACACACTAGGTAAGAGCTTTATTTAAAATATCTCATTTAATCCTCAAATTTTTATAATGTAGGGGGCACTGTTATTACTTATTTCACACATAAGAGAACTATAGTTCAAAGAAGTTGTGTAAGTTGCCCAAGTTTATAGAATTAGTACACAAAAGAGTAAGAATTCATTATTTCAAAGCCTGATTCTTAAAGCTAGTAAATGTTCTAATGTACCGCTTTTATTGATTATGCTGGATGCAACTAAGAGTTGATAAGAAAACAGTAACCTGCTCTTGAGATGCTGTGGGACTTAAAAGTCTGAACAGCTCCATGCTGCCTGGGAAGCTCAGGACCCATCAGCCAGAGATAAAACCCTTAATTTATAACTGCAGAATAGCAACATGTTGGTTAGCTCCAAAAACAAGATTATCTCCCAGTAATTTCAGCTTTCATATTTCACAATCATCTGATTCTTCCTTCCACTTCATTGTGCTAAACAAGTCATAAAGTCCTGCCACTAATTCCTCTAATTTTTTTAATAATTATTTTATTCCAAAAACAAAAACATATACTCATGGTAAGACAGTCTAACATATAAAAAGATACACAATAAAAAGTAAGCCTCCCTTCCATTCTAGACTCCGTGTCCTTTTCCAGAGACAACAGTTGTTAAAAACACACATGCATATATAGGAAGGGGAGTGACAAGACCAGATAAAGGCCACACTGGATAGAGGAGGGAGATCAGTGCAGGGGACGCTAAATGCCAGGATACCCGCGCGGAGGCTTCTACAGAGGTTCTCATGAATCATGATGAGATTTTGAAATAAGACCATGGCAACTTGAGAAATTTGTGAAATATTTGGGGAGGGGGATTGGGGAGAGTGGGACAGGGCAGTTGATGTAGCCAGTGCTTAGATTTGGGAATGAAAGAGAGTGAAGAGTTTGGAATGATTCCTGCATGCCTGGCTTGGGCACCTGGCCTGACAATGGTGCTGTTTCACTGACACAGGAGCATAAAAAACCAGTTCACGAGTTCAGCTTTGCTTGCATTGGTGGTACCTGGGATACATAGAAGATAGCTAGAAATGAGGTTCCAGAGATCAAGGGAAAGGTCGAGCTGCAGCAAAAGGGGGCTGCAAAAGTCATGCACAAGATGATTCACTTAGGGAGACCCTGTTACATGAGAGGCATAAGAGCTTCACTAGCTTAAGAGATGAGCAGACAAAGCACAGTTTGGGTTAATTCTCACTTTGTCCCCAGAAGCAAACACTGATTTGACTTCTATCATCAGCATGTTTCGTGGTAGCAGTTTACCGGGGATTAGCCAAATCCACCGACTGCCTGGTTTCTCTATGACCAATGAGCTACGAAAGGTTTTTACATTTTCAAATGGTTGAAATAAAATCAAAAGAGGAACATTTTGTGACATATGAAAATTATATGAAATTCAAATTTCAGTGCCTATAATAGTTTATTGGCCCACAGTCACCCCCATTTGTTTACACATTGTCTATGCCTGCTTTTGCACTACAGCTGCAGAGTTGAGTAGTTGAGATAGAGACCATATGTCTACAAAGCCTAACGTATTTACTACCTTGCCTGTTATGGAAAAAGCTTGCTGATCCCTGTCTAAAAACTTGCCTTTATCTCTACCACACAGTTACAAAGTGTTCTGAGTGCTATTTTAATTACATTCATGCAAACCATACAAATCATTCCTAAAAACCATTCGTGTTCACGAAAAGTTTAAATATTACCAAAATACACAGTGCAGAACGTGAGAGCCTTTCGTAAGCCCAGCTCTCAATGAAAACACTCTACACTAAGATTTTAAAGGAAATTAAAGATAAATTACAACAAATCCTTAACTGTTATTGTCTCATATCATTTTCATATGAGGGCCAACATCACTAAGATCCATTATTATTGAAATAGGAGTAGTGAAGCTGTGAGCAGGAGCAGGCCAAGACTGGATGCCCAGGAAAGGGTAGGGAGCGTGAGAACACCTCACCTGTGAAATGCAAGCAGAGACATTCAGATCCCCAGATTAAAATGGCATTAAATGTCCAGTTCAAGCCAGGCTAGACTCAAAAGTCCATGGGCAAATCAGGCCTCCAAAAAAAGAAGCAGAGGTCCCACAGGGTGAGGGGTGGGAGTGGGAGGGGACACTACGTTGTGCTGTTGCAGGTTTGCCATAGTGGAGGTGTGGTGGCCCTGCCTTACAAACATCTTCATCTTATCCTAGAATACACAGTATGTTCCCTTTTGACCAGTGAAGTGCAATGTTGTTTCTCTGCTGGGACTGCTTGCAGCATTTACATTACTCTTTTAGGAATAATGCCATCTGGAGACATTTGAAGAACATGACTTTTGGTCGATAAATCCAACTCTAAAAGCCTATTTCTTCAAGCTTTGCCCAAATACCTCACCCTCCTTTAATGAAAATACTTCCCTTTTTCACGGAATGATTTCTTCTCTGATTAAGAACCATTTCAGTACTAGAGAAGGGATAGAGGATGACAGATCTGTATATCTGCAGGGCTTTTGTTTTGCTAACTGGCAGACGCAAGTAGGTCAGAGTTGAATTTTCTGGTACAATAGTGGGAAAACTGAGTGCCATCTTCTCCCCATAAATATATGCTGCCCAAGTATTAAAAGATATCACTTCAAAGGGTGTCAAATTATTAGCTAGCTGTGGATGTTCACATCCAAAGCTTTGGTGCGGGGAGGATTTCATGAAAGCTATGGATCCTTTTCCCAGAAAAATACACATGTGCACACATCCCCACAAATTCATGGGGCTTTTGGACTCCTGGTGCCCGGCCAGGGATCCCAGGCTAAGAAACCTTGCTACACTGTGAATGGACCTCGACAGGCTGTTGTACAGACATTATAAAATGGCTTTGAGCACCCAAGTGGCTTATCTTTCCTGCTTCTAGGTTCCCCAGTGTTCTTGTAGTCTGACTACCTGTGGAGTGAGTCTGCCCGAGATGGAGTATACACTGAACTGCAGATGATAGTTTTTTTCAGTATAAAATGAATAAACAGGCATTTAAATTATAACTTAGCTTGTCTTTGGAAAAAGAATGCAAGTATTTGAGAGTAAATTAATAAATGGGCATTCTAATATTGTGTGTGTGTGTGTGTGTGTGTGTGTGTGTGCTCACATGTGTATGTGTTATATTGTGTGACTGTTTATGTGAGTCTGCCCCTGAGAGACGAATCATCCACTCTCTCTGGGTCTGCCATTTCTGGTTTACCAGACTGAGATGAATTCACCCTGGAAGAGCCAGCCTGTGGGTCCCCAGCAGCCTACCCCAGGGAGCTCAGTTAACCTCCTCCCATCCACAACTGCCCCACACTCAGGGGTACCATCACATTGAAGACACTTGCCCGCAATAAAACCTTTTCAGCAGCTTTGAAAAGTTCCAATTCCTTCTTATTGTGAAGGACTAATCTGCTTCTTATCACTAAGCTTCCTTAAACTACATCCCACTGTGAGGCCTAAAGGGGATTACCAGCTGTCACATAGCTTTTATCTTTCCACCTACCCCACAGCAGACAGGAGAGCTCAAAATGCGACAGAAATAACAACTAGGAGTAAAGGAATTCCCAAAGGGGTAAATCTGTGTCTCTGAGACAATGAAAGCATCCTACACAAAATGTAAAACATGAATCTTGGGTTTTCCTAAATTCTCTGTCTTCTCTTGGCTGAAAGCATGAGACTGATAAATAAGTGTCTGCCAACTGCTAGCTCTGACCGGCAAAGAACATTGAATAGGGAAAGGCAGGTGAGCATGGGCTTGCACGTGGGCACCCCCCCACACACACACACACACACTTAGGGAGAAAGGAAAGCAAAAGCCACCACCCTTCCTGAAATTTCTGAGACAGACCTGTAATTGTTTCTGAGGGTAGGTCCAGACAACACAGGAACTCCTGAGAGTGCAACTAAGGAAAGAGAACATTTTCATTTCACAGGATCATCAGATACTGGCTCTATTTCTATGTACATGTATACACAGAGACTCACAAATAATTCTGCTGTCCTATGGTAGCAAAGGGGTCCCTCTGCTGCCCAGCACGCTAGCTTATTTTCCCAGGTCTGACAGCTTTTCCAGTAACCCTCGAAACCAATAGAATGATTGGCAGAGTAAGACAAAAGACCTTTTTACTGTGCAAAGCCAAGTGACTCAAATCACCCTGATAACTTCTTTAAATTGTTTAAAATTTTTCAATGGCTTCCCACTTCCCTAAGGATAAATTCTCGGTCCCCCGTGTTGGCCTATAAGCAAGGTAGACCATATACTCTAATGTCCAAACAGGAACACTTTAAAAAGGCAGTGCTATTAATAACAATGCTGGGACTATAGCCATAAACCAGGGCTGTCTGCACTCAGAGACCAGACTGCGTGCAGCCCACCCTAAGGCATCCGGCTGAGCTCTGTGGTCCATCCTCTTGTCTCTCACCACCCTCTCTCACCCCTCCTCTAGCTACACTGCCTTCGCTCAGTTCTCTGAAAAAGGCACTCTTTTTCTTGCCTCCTGGCCCTTGGCACGTGCTTTCCTCCAGCTGTTCCAGGGGTTTGCAGCTTCTTCGCCCAGTTCACTCCCACTCATCCTTGCTTCAGGTCTCAGTCTAGATGTAATTTGGGTAGGAAGGTCTCCTTTGACCCTAGGGACAAGGTTAGTTTCCTCACATGGGCTCCCACAGCATCCAGAATACCCCTTGTCATATCTGCAATTACATATTTAGTGGCTGCTGCTGCTGTCTACGGTCACACTGTGCTCCATCTCAATGAATAAACCACAATGTGTGGTTTACCCATTTCCAAATCCCTAGTCTCTTGTGCTGTGCCTGACACGAGGTGGCACTGGACTCTTCAAGGGTCACCTCAGGAAGCCTCTTTGAGATGCTTTCCTTGACTCAGCTGCCTTTCCTCACACCGCCATGAGTTAAGGACTGCCCCGAGTGCCCCCCTGAGCCCGGGCCGCCTTTGACCTACCCTCATCATGCTGGACTGACATTGCTCTGTGAGTTCCTTCAAGGTAGATAGAGACTATAATTCATTCACCTAGGCACAGAGTTGTGGAGGAGAGGATACTGGTAAAGGAAAAACAGGGCCACCACACCTCATCAGAAACCTGGGGTCCAGATGTATTTTGGAATTCAAAATTTTTCATTTGAAAATGATAATTTTAGGTAATACTGCCGGCGGGGCTGGGGCAGCACCCTATAATCTGCCACACTGATATTTCCGCAGCAGAATGTGTGAATATTCACACTAAGTAGCTAAATAAAGCCTCAAAATTGCCTCACATCCCTTCAGGTAAGGCTCTGCAAGTCATTTAGTTCAGATCAGTCAGAATTTCTACCAAAGTTATGAAGAAACTTTGGTTTTCAAGAGCTTTTCAGTTTTAGAACTGTGGAAAAGGAACTGTGGGCTTGTAACAGCTGACATTTCATTAATACTTATATGCCAGGCACTATCCCAAGTTTATATACCTATTATCTATAATGTAGTACATATTCTATGTATACTACATTAATACGTATTATAGATAACATATAGTCTGTATGTATAAAATCTCATTTAGTCCTCAAAACAATCCTACAAAGTAAGTATTTTCACTTAATTTTCGGATGAGGAAACTGAGGCATAGAGAGTACAATGAACACAGAGAGAATACACAGCAGAATACCAAAACTGGACACATGACCACAGTCAGCACTCAATGACTACTGAATAAACGAAACCTCAGTGTGCATGTGTCATGCATAAAGAAGTAGACCCGAAACAGTTAAACAGTAGAACTGCTGAGGTGGCCTTGTCAATTCCTGTGAGATTGTCTGTCTCAGCCCTCTTTTCTAGGCATTGTTTCTGCCACTACTTAATGTTTACAAAGAAACCATTACAATGTGGCCCACCCTCCTGAACACAGATGACTGGTGCAGGGACAGGCTCCTGACTTAATTTAGGACAATCATAACAATTCCCTGGGACTTGGGAACTGGAACCACAAAGGCATTCTCTCTTTCTGGGTGCCTGGACCATACAACATAAACACATTTCAGAAAAAAACAAGGAACAAACATATAGAGCCTAAATATCCAAACTCAGCCTGACATATTCTAGCGTGTAGCCTATGTTTTTCAATTTTTCTCGCCAAATAAGACATTCGCTAGCACACAAGAACTAGTAGGCCAGTTATGAATGCCTCTGCAGCTGATACATTAACTGATTATTGTTAAGAGTCATTTATTCAACCAATGTTCACTGTGTACCTACTATGGGCCAGGCACTCTGCCAAGCAGATGGTAAACAAGACAGATGTGGTGCATGCTCTCAGATCATACAGTTGCAGTGAAAAGTAAAATAACAGTGTGAGTGTTATGATCAGGGAACACAAGGGAAACAGAGAGAATACAGAGCAGCAGGTTTAAATCAATTAGTAAATGGAACTGAAGTGGAACAAAAATTAATTAATTGTACTATTTATGAGCTGTTCAGATTTACTTCCAATAAATTCATATAAAACTGAACAATTGGGAAGCATTACTAACGTAAGCACTAAAGACATGAATGAAGCCTCCATATGCACGTTGAGTCATTCTAACGATCATATGTCAAGCATGGACCATCCAGACTCACCATTATTATCAACAGAAGATTAACAAGATTTGCATACATATTATGAATGTCTGATTAAATCTCTCAGTAGTGGAAAAACTAATATACTATGGGAGTGTGTTTTTCAGAAAACAGTCCAACCAATAATACCTTATGCCTGTTATCTTATTTATGTAAAGCTGCATTCTGCAGAAAACACTTTGCAAAAAATATTAGCAGAATATATTTGAATTTCAAGAGGTAAAAAAGCAACACTAAAAGAATTTCAGCAATATAAATAGGATGAGTATTCAATAGAAACACAGTTGATGTAGCATATGACAGGCCCTATTAGCTGTGAGTCCATTAACCTTTACTCCTTTCTTCCTCATTAACATAACCTTAATTTTTTTCAGGACATTAATATGACCTGCTAAATATTCTCTTTCCCAGCCTACCTTGAAGTCACAGATGGCTATGTTATCACGTTTCTGGTGAAAAGAAAACCTAAGTCAAAGTTTATTTCTGGTTTCCTAATAAAAGAAGACAGAGTTGATAAGAGGGACTCTTTCCCTACCCTTCTTCTCCCCTTCAGTGTAGACCTGAGGTCTGGAGCTGCAGCCACCATGCTGTTACCATGACAACGAAAGCCAACATAGAGAGTGGTTCTGATGAGGAGCTGAACCAGCCTACCTCTAGACTACCTATCATGTGAGAAAAAATATGCCCCTATTTGTTTAAACCACTGTTCTTTGATACCAAACATTCCTAATAGAGTAGTATAAGACAGAAGGCAGTGCTTAAAAAGTTTGAACCTTAGGCAACTGTAGCTATAGAGATGGAGAATATTCTGGAGCCAGTGACTCACTGCAGATACCAGGAAGTAGCCAGTCTTTCACCTGGGCAAAGCCTAGTAAAGACCAGAAAGTTGGTCTGTTCAGGAGCTGTGCTCTGCCAATTGTGTAGACAGTTGTTCCTTCCAGCCCCCACCTTAGATGCAAGAGATTGCAATATGGACTACAGGTATAACATGTGATTGACTTTAGGGCACATTCAATTACACAGTCAACACCTTTAGGCCTTTTTTGGTTTGGGGTAGAAGCAGGTTTATAGGTACCTGATATATGTGATACAGGGTTATCACTATTCTTTTAAAAAACTAAAGATTTTTAAACAGATACCATAGGGATAGATAATATTTTCCCTGAACCTAATGATGCCTCCTTTCCCCTTCTACAATTTGAGAAGTGGTCTATACTTTTTTATCCTTTGTTAAGGCTTCATTTGTAAATAACAAAACCTAATTTATTAATTTTTTTAAGAAAAAGAAAGCATGAAAGGGGGTCTGTAAATGTTTCATAAAGGCTGGAGAGAAAGCAACACATGGAGTTACATAGATAGGTGGGTGAAAAAGAATTTTGTATATCGCACATCAAAATGCGACTTTTATTCCAGTAGTAATGAGGAGCCACTGAAGGATTTTAAACAAGAGACTGACATAACCAGAGTTTTTATTTAGGAAGATCACATGGGCTGCAAACTGCATATGAGAAAGCAAATTGCAAGGTAGTACAAAGAGGCCAGTATAAGATAGTAAGGAATGATGCAGACCTGAATTAAGGCCATGGCAGTGGACAGATGTGAGAGGTATTTAGGAGGCAACAGGGAAAGGGTTTGATGACAGACTGGATTTAGGAGATAAAGAACGAGGATGACTTAAAGTGACTCGCAGGTTTGACAGGGGGTGGTTGGTGACACCATCCACAGAGGCATGGAATGTAGAAGGGTCTGGTGCATGGGGGTGTCGGTGAGGGGTGAGAGATATGGTACATGCCATTTTGTGCACTGTGAGACATCTCATGGAGATGGCCACTAAACAACAGAGTATATGGTCAGGCAGTCATATCTGAGCAGTGACTGTAAGTGGAATACAAATAGACGGCAATTGAAGTCATGGGACTTACAGAGATCACCTAAAGAAAATGAACAAAATGGGAACATGCACAAGTGAAATCATAGAGAACACTAGTATCAAGGGTGGCTGAAAGAGGAAGCATCCACAAAGAAGATGATGAACAAATGGCCAGAGAGGCAGGAAGAAAACACAGAAGGGTGGGGTAGCGGAGCCGGTGGGAAGCCCAGGAAAAACAGAGCTGTAAGGACTGAGGGTCTGCAGTGCTCAGTGCTACAGAGTTCTGCTCACAATGACCCCCTCAGGGCTCCTCTTCATCAATGCACATGGGCTTTGGCTCACCCTGTATGCACATGTGAACCTGCTCCCCTGGCCACAGTTAATTGGTCAAGGGGTGATCACTGACCCAAGCAGGATAGAAACCACCCCTGGGCTAAGCTCCTGAGAGGCAGAGGTGGGCCAGACCTGGGCGTTGTGGAGTGCCATCAGCCCTACCATGTGGATTAGAAAGCAGGTGGGGAAGAGAGAAACAGGAGCAGAGAGAGCCAGGAATAATACTGGTCCAGAGAAGACATCCTGTATTCTGATAAATGACTCTTTTATGCTACAGCTGGTTCTAGTTAGTATGTCTTACTTGGACCTATAAAAAGCCTAAAATATATTGCACAAGAGAGACAGAAATATTAAGAGCTGCATTACCTGACAGAATGAAATATGTGCTAAATGAAGATCTAAGAGGTGTCTGTGGGAGCTCAGGACAGGGAAGATCAATTTTGGCTGGGTTGAGGGAATGCTTCCAGAAGGGAGGTGGCATCTGAGCTGGCACTTTAAGGATCAGGAGAATTTTATGGGGAAAGAAAGGAAAGAGTGCACTCTAGCTGAAAGAAAAGCACCAGCAAACTCAGAGAAGCATGAAAGTAAATGAAGCATTAAGAGAAGTGTAGGTGGTGGCCGTGCCTCTGCCAGTCTCCTGGCCTGGTTAACCCTGGCATGTCTTTCGGGACCTAGGAAGCCTTCCGCCCTCCCACAGCACCCCTGCCACCCCATCAGAGCCCTCCCCACGCTGTATCAAAATGCTCTGTTGATTGGTATGCATCCCTCACCAGGCTCAAGGCCATTTATCTTCGTACGTCCTATTCCTGGCACAAGTTGGGGCTCAATACAGACTCGATAATCTCAAGCAACCTCTACTCAACCAGTGCATTTAGAGGAGAGAGGACCATATAAGACTGAGATGGGAAGTTGCGGTCCTATTCTAAGGACTGGTAGCAGCAGGGAGGCTGATATTCAGTCAGCTTGTGATGACTCACAGGTGTGAGAACATTAAAACAACTTACATTTTTTAAAAAATTGTAGTAAAACATATACAATATAAAATGTACCATTTTAATCATTTTTAAGTGTACAGTTCAGTGGTGTTAAGTACAATTCACACTGTTATACAACCACTGTAACTATCCATCTCCAGATTTCATCATCCCAAACTGAAACTCCATACCCATTAAAGAATAACTCCCAATCCCACCTCCCTAGCCCCTGGCAACCACCATTCTACTTTCTATCTCTATGAATTTTATTACTCTAGGTATCTCATATATGTGGGATCATACAGTTTTTGCCCTTTTGAAAACTACTTACATTAAAAACTATAAACATTTACCAAGTAGTATCACTTCCTCTCCTGTGAGGCAGTCAGGGCAGGAACTGTTGATCTGGTTTTGGAGGCTCAGGAGGTTGAGGCTCAGGAAGGTTAAAGGACTTGCTCAAGCCTCAGACTTCAAGGGGTCACAAGTCCCTACAACACGTGAGATACCAGGCTCAATTGACCCTCACGCACTTCAAGGAGGCTGGTATAGAATCTGGATTGTCAGAGAGCGTGACCACAACCCTCGATCCCACACCAGGTAGCCTTCCTGTGCTCAAATGCATGGTTTGAAAACACATGGTTTGAGCACTTTGCCACAGATTAGCAAACAGAACAAGAAACAGTGCAGTAAGTAGTCTGGAACCAAACAAGAAGGATTTAACCTTAGGGAAACTCAGCCAGAGGCTGTAGTGGGTCTTTCCATGGTTGGGTACAGAGATGGTTGTAAGTAAGATATTAGCTTTTAATTACTCTTCACCTGTGGCAGTGATGGAATGTTTGGCTAATAGGGAGACAGCTCAGCGTGGTCAAAGTCATTGCCAGCATGAATTATTAATCTGCACCCTTATTGTTCACTGGAATAGGGAGGACAGTAGAGTCACAGTAGAAGGTGCTAAATGTTTAATTCTCCTCCTGCCTGAGGACACAGCTCTTAGGTGAGCTCTCTTTGTATTGAACACCAGGAGAAAGATCTTTGTTCCATACTTAGGTCCAAATGTTTGCTCACCCTTTTTTTTTTTTTTTTTTTTTTTGGCATAATAACAGTTGACACTAATGACCTATTTGCAAAATGCCAAGAAACTGTAGGGTTTCTTTACATTTGCTTGTTTGTTTTCTGGAATCAGAAATGGTTCAGAGTGTGCATTAACTTCTAAATCAATGTACTGCAGAAAGCTCTTAGTGAACCTGAAGAAAATGAGTGGCATGCTGTGGAGCTAATAATCCTGTTTGTGACGCCAATTGTCTAGCTACTTGACCACGCCAGTTGTCGGGCTCTTTTACCTGACAGTAATCCTGCCAACTGAGCCGATTGTTGGGCTAGGGCTGGGTCTGGAGCTCCCAGACTCCTCAAGCCCATTCACAGACTGGGTCACAAACCCTTCACATGCCAGGCTGGGTCACCAGACCCCTCACACGTCAGGCTGGGTCACGAGACCCCTCACACGCCAGGCTGGGTCAGACTCCTCACACACAGGTCCATGAGCTAGGTAACTGGCCAAAAGGTCCCTGGAGCCATAGGTTGGAAAGCATGGCTGTGCGGGGCAGATGTCCTTCACTAAAACTCCTCTCTCTCTCTCTCTGTAGAACACAAGAATAGCACAAAACTACAAAGATACGTTGGTGCACATGCGCACTAACTCCACACACACACACACACACACACAATTTGCTTGCAATGGATGTGCTAAACCGCCCTGACCAAACTATTCTATTTTCCCAACACACGCATTTTGCTCTCATCAATATCTACACTGAAATAATTTATTAGTGGTGTGTGAATATGTGTGTTATTCTAAAGAGCCTATTTAAATTGTTGGATGGGACAAAGTTATCAGATTGGAATAAAACTTGGTTTTCCTCTGCTGTCCTGCTTATGTCAGGAATTCTGATATTAGCAACAGAAACGGATTAATTGGTACCGAGAAGTAGGGCGCTGCTTATAACAAATACTTGAAAATATGGAAGCAGCTTTGGAACTGAGTATTCAGTAAAGGCTGGAAGAATTTAGGAGAAAGCCTCCATGCTGGTGAGAGTTTAGAAGACAAGTTTGGAATGTCTTAGAGACTGGTTAAATGGTGGTGACCAGAATGCCGACAGAAATATGGACAGTAAAGGCCATTACTGAGGAGATCTAAGATGTAAACGAAGAGGTTATTGAAAACTGGGACAAAGATCACCCTTCCAATGAACTGACAAAGAACCTGGCTGTATTCTGTTCATGCCCAAAAGTTTTATGGAATATTGAACTTACAGGTGCTGATGCACCATGTTTGGCAAAGAAATTTCTAAGCAGCAAAGCATTCAGGAAGCTGCACGAATATTTGTAACAGTCTACACTGAGTTATGGAAGCAAAGGCACGATGTAAAGCTGAAATTTATAATTAAAAAGGAAGCAGAGGGTAAAAATTTGAAAACTCTCAGCCTTGCCACATAAAGTGTAAGAAAGTCTATGTGATAGAGAAAACCAAGGATGTAGCCCAGTGACCATTTGCTAAAGAGATTGGTACAGAAGAAATGGATTATCTAGAGAATAGAAGAAAGACCCTGATGGCATTTCAGAGATCTTTGAAGCTGCCCTTCCCATCACAGGCCTGGAGGCCTAGGAAAACAGAATGATTTCAAAGAACAGGCCCAAGGCACCCTCTGTAGGCTCACTGCCAAAGGCCACCTCAAGATGCTGTTCCCCACACCCAGCTGCGGCTGCTCCAGCTGTGGCTGCCAGACCCACAGCTTTGGAAGACATAAGCTGGAAATCCTGGCAGCGTCCACATGATGTTGAGTCTGCTGGCTTGCAGAATGCCAGAGCTGTGGAGGCTAAGGATGTATGGAAAAGCCTGGGAACCCAGGAAGAGATCTGTCACAGGGGCAGAGTCATTGCATAGAGGCTTCCTTAGAGCAATGCCAAGTGGAAATGTGGGGTCAGAGTTGCAGAGAAACCTCACCAGGGCCATGCCTAGTGTAGCTATGAAAGCAAAACTGCCACAGAGACCCCAGATCTATAGAGCTACCAGCATGCAATGCCAGCCTGGGAGGACTAAAGCATGGCCAGAGATCAGGAAAGCCATAGGAGCAGGGCTGCTGGAGGACTTAGGGACTCAACTCTCGCACCAGCATGCAGATTTAATGCCTGCCCTGCTGGGTTTTGGACTTGTCTGGGACCTGTTACCCCATTCTTTTGGCCTATTTCTCCCTTTTGGAATGGGAATATGTACCCTATGCTTGTCCCATCCCTGTAACTTAGAAGTAGCTAACTTGTTTGATTTCACGGGTAAGACTTTCGACTTTTTGAGTTGGTGCTGGGACGTTAAGACTTTGGGGCTATTGGGATGAAATGAATGTATTCGTATGTGAAAAGGACGTGAGTTTTGGTGGGTCAGGGGTGGAATGCTATGGTCCCCTCAAAGCTCACTGAAACTTAATACCCGCTGGGACAGTGTTAAGAGAGTCGGAATCCTATTATGGTTATTGAAAGGAGAGGCCTTGAAGAAGTGATTGGATTGTAGTCTCATGAATGGATTGATCCCAATTCATGAAATAATGGGCGCAGTTCTGATCACTTTAAAAGAAGAGCAAGTGAGGAGGTTGACACCCTCGTGCTCAGCCATTTCACCATGTGATACCCTGTGTCACTTAACAGCCACCAACAAGGGCCTCACCAGATGTGTTCCCTGAACTTCAGACTTCCCAGCCTCTGAAACTGTAAGCAATAAATATTGGGTTTTTTTATAACTTACCCAGTTTCAGGTATTCTGTTATAAGCAATAGAAACGGACTAATACAAATACCTACTAAAATAATTTATTAGGGGATTTATTCTGTATATGTTATTTAAACAGCCTACTTAAATTGCTAGATAGGACAAAGTTATCAGATTGGAATAACCTTGGTTGGTTTTTCTCTGCTATCATCTTTAGGAGAGAAGAGGGGCTCAAGTGAAGACTGGGTTAGCTGCAGACACATAAGCTATGCTTTCTTTGCAAATATTAGTGTAGTGTGAGTAATTTTCTTCTGTTATAGGACTAATAGTTATTGAGTACCTACTATGTGCTGGGTCCTGACACATACCTATTCTCATTTCATCATTGCAACAACCCTATGCAGGAGACTATTATTTCCCCATTTATAGATGAGAAAACTAAGGCATACATAGGTTAAGGTTAAGCAGCGTCCCAACACTGCACAGACAGCAAGTGTCTGGGCCCTTACAGGAGCTTACAGACTAATGGAGCACATAAAGAAGAGACATTTATGATATAATAAATCATAAATCCAAGCACAGAGATGTGTGCAGGGAGTCAGAGACCCTAAAGAGAGGCTAAAATCCAACTGGGACGGGTCTGAGGAAAGTTTCCTGGAGATGATGCCCATGACTTATTTTTTAAAAGTATAATCAATATTCCTATGTAATAAGTTGGGATTCAAACCCACACTGATTCCAAATATCCTGCTTTTTCCACCTGTACAAAGCTACTTTGGAAGTAAAGGGAGAAAAGTCAGCTTAAGCTATGACAAGCTGCATGGGAAAGGCACTGAAGAGGTGTAGAGGATGGAAATCTACCCTGCACATGGCAATAGGAACTGGAAGGAGCGTGACCCCCCAGGGAAGACAGAAGGCTGGATCCTGGCAAATTCAGGGTGAGCAGCAGCCAGATGTTCCCTGACATCTCTACCTCTCTTCTCTAAGGTGCTATTAATGACAAAACTAAATATCTCAGAGAGCGAGGGGCTGGCTTGCTCAGGTGGAACAAACTTAAAGAGATGCAGCTCTCTCACTTTTCTAGATTCTCCTAGCAATCAATTTCAAACCCAGACTATGCCGTCCTTATGTTGGGTTTAAACAACTCTCCACTGACCAAGAATACTCTGCAACCTTGCACACGGTTTTAAGAAAATCCCTAGAATTACTCAAAATTCCATCAAATACACATCTACTAAATTTTTTAAACCAGTTTGCCTTTTTATCCTTTGTGTCTCATTGCTTCACATCATTCCTTCTAGAATGAATTAAGAGTCAGTTTCCAGAAAATGTCCTAGAATTACCCCTCCTCCCAATCCAAACTTAAAATCTGCTCCAAAATGTGATAAAAATGGGGTGGGGGGAAGGCTGATGTTTTTAGATTAAAAATTAGAAAAGAAATATGAATTTTCCTATGTCATACAATTCAATGACACTCAGTAGATTAACCATTAGGTCCAAGAGCTCTAGAGAAAGGCAGTCTGGTAATATGGTGTGTGAAAAAAAGAGCTGAACAAAGTTTGGGACATGCAAAAACTTGTTAAGCTTTCCCAACCTTATTTAACCTAAATATCTCTTTTCCAGGAAAAATATTAGCATCCCACAATCCTCAGACATGCTTTTTGGGAAAGGTGGTGATTGTTTTCCTTTGCCTAAGAAGCTTCTGCCCTCATCTTTCTGTGCCCCTCTTCCTAGTTAGCTCCTATTTCTTTTTCAGACCTCTACTTGCAGTGACTTCCTTATGAAGAACATCCTAGAAATACACCACCCTCCCCACTCCTGCCAAGGCCAGGTTAGTGCCCCTCCTATGTACCCAAGCCTGCCCTTATCATAGTAGACCCCTCTGTGTTGTGACTGCTTGTTTCCTTGCCTGCCTCCTGAGCCTGTGTAAACTTCTTCGCGTCAAGGACTGTGTCTTGTTCACCATTATATTCCTAGTACATAACACAGTGTCTGACAATAAATATTTGTTCAATAACCGACTGCCAAGTGATTGACCCTGCAATGAATATGCACAACCTTAGGTATCAATAATTTGAATGGGAAAAGACATGTGTCATCTGTCAAAGGACACCGAGCACAATACAGAAGGAAGAAGAGGAAGTTGGGATGTGGTTGGTTAGGAAAGTTTAGAAGTCCATACTCAATTTGAAAAGGATCTCAAAGTAAAGCAATAGTATCTAAAAAAAGAAAAAGTGGGAGCTGGGACATCTGGGGTCTGGCCACGCTCCATGTCTAACTGGATGTGGGACTCGGGACAAGCTCCTTATTACCTACTTCCCTGAGTTTCACTTATAGGTAAAATGAGGAGTTAAGCGAAATAAAGATTTTAAATATCTTTTTGTATGCCTGATATAAAATTTAATAAAACCATCTTTCATAACTTTTTATAAAAGTAATACATGCTCATTATAGAAATTATTTTTTTTTAAGTCAAGGAGAAATAATCCCATAATCCCATTTATAATCCCATCACTCAGTGCTTCAAGGCTTTTAAGGTGGCCGATAGGGAGTTGGGGAGTCCTTTTAACTCTGCATTGTACAAAACATTGAAAATATAAAACAAGAAAGTGAATCATTCTGGAATAATTTTCAAGTATTTCCTCCTAGTTTTAAAAAATTTGTATGTTTATCCATTTTATTTTAAATATTTTAATGGGACCATGTTGTACATATTATTCTGCAAACTACATTTTTCACTTAACACTGAGTGGCAGACCTTGTGGGTTGGCTGACCCAACACTCATTTCTAACCCTCAACTCCCTTGTCCTCTACTCCATAGTTTTGAAAAGCTAATACTCACTTTATTAGCATCCCTTGCAGTCAGACGTTGCTATGTCATATGATTTTGGCCAATAAGATGCAAAGAGATGTCAGCTAGGAGGATTTCAGGAAAGTTTCTGCTTTCCTGATAAAAAGTAGAGAAGCAGCAGTTGTCTGTCACCCTCACTCCCTCTCTGCTCTGGAGGTAGACTGGATGCCTGAAGCTGTAGCAGCCCTTTTGTGACCATGAGGTATCAAACATTAAAAAGTTCATGGGAATTGTAGAGATGCTGGTACAGATGTTGCTGAACCATCCAGCCAGAAGCTGCCAACATCAGTAGTCCTGATATGTGAGAAAGGTAAATCCCTGTTTATTTCAGCCACTGTAAACAATTGTGTTTTAAATTAGTTGCAGCCAAATATATTCCTGCCATAAAATGTAACATAAACAGCTTTCCACACCATTAAAGTTAACTCTCCTATAATATTACTTTAAATGGCTACATAGTGTTCTACCAAAGAGATGTACCACAATTCACTTAACTGGTTTTCTATTTTTCAACATTTGTATCATTACCCATTTGATTCTTATAAACATGGGATGAAGATTTTGTAAACGAACCTTTTGTACACAACCATGAGTGTTTTCTTAGAATAAACTAAAGATGGAATTTCTTGGTCAAAGGGCATGCATATTAGCCTCTATGGAAAATGGTATGGAGGTTCCTTAAACAATTGCAAATAGATCTACCATACGACCCAGCCATCCCACTGCTGGGAATATACCCAGAGGAATGCAAATCATCAAGTCGAAGGTATACCTGTTCCCCAATGTTCATCGCAGCACTCTTTACAATAGCCAAGAGTTGGAACCAGCCCAAATGCCCATCATCAGATGAGTGGATACGGAAAATGTGGTACATCTACACAATGGAATACTACTCAGCTATAAAAACGAATGAAATACTGCCATTTGCAACAACATGGATGGACCTTGAGAGAATTATATTAAGTGAAACAAGTCAGGCACAGAAAGAGAAATACCACATGTTCTCACTTATTGGAGGGAGCTAAAAATTAATATATAAATTCACACACACACACATACACACACACACACACAAACCGGGGGGGGGGGGAAGAAGATATAACAACAACATTTATTTGAAGTTGATACAACAAGCAAACAGAAAGGACATTGTTGGGGGGGAGGGGGGAGGGAGAAGGGAGGGAGGTTTTGGTGATGGGGAGCATTAATCAGCTACAATGTATATCGACAAAATAAAATTTAAAAAAAAAAAAAATAAATAAATAAATAAATAAATAAATAAATAAAATTAAATTTATTTATTTAAAAAAAAAAAAAAAAAAAAAACAAAGGGCATGCATATTTGTAAGGCCAATATTAATTATAATCTGCTCATTCTCTCATACAGGGAAGGCCATTTTTTAAAACTAAAAATCAGGCCAAAAACAAAACCTCATTACTACATAATTTCTAAGGTTCCTTTACAACTAAACATCTCTGATTCCACTTGCGAAAGATGGAAGAAGATTTGGATGTGAATTTTAAAGGACTGATGGCTGACTTCAGACTTGAAATCCAGTTCAAAAGCAAATGACAACGTTACTTGTGGCTTGGCAGTGCATTACAACTAATCCATACAAGTTTTCCCATTATTAGGAGCCTAGTCTCATTTCAGCAGTGTAGCACTCCCCAACCAAAAATCAATGCAGAACATTTCTGGGAGCTCAAAGAGGAGCTACATAAATGACTGGAAAATGGAACCCAGAGAGATAAGCTGATCTCTGGGAAGAAACAAATTTTATAAGGAATAGGAAAGAAGAAAGGAGTAAAGAGAGGAAGAAAGCCACCAAAGGCAGAGCTCGCACACTCACCTTCTGGGCATTCGCATTCTGCTTTTCCACCTAGCCTGGGTTGCTTCCTGTCTCTGCAGCTCCCTCTGTTTGGTATCTGTTCCCACAGATTTTAGAAGCTGCCTTTTCCATTTTCCCTGACTTAGTTCAAACAGCATCTGCTCAGAAGAGTGGGTCTTCTCCAATTACCCAACCGGAAGTAGCTTTCAGCTCTTCCCTGTCCTTCAGATCACCTTGTGTGATTTTCTTCACGGCACTTAGCACCACCTGAAATGGTCTTGCTCACTGATACGTGTACAAGTTTATCATCAGTTTTGCCCAGGGGGATGTATGCTCAATGTTAGCAGAAACCTCACTGCTGTATCCTCAGCATCTAGAACAGGGCTCAGTCAGTACTTGTTGAGTGAACGAACAAGTGAACAATCTGACAATTTGTTTTTTTTTTTTTTTTTTTTTTTAATTTTATTTTGTCGATATACATTGTAGCTGATTATTGCTCCCCATCACCAAAACCTCCCTCCCTTCTCCCTCCCCCCTCGCCCCCAACAATGTCCTTTCTGTTTGCTTGTTGTATCAACTTCAAATAATTGTGGTTGTTATATCTTCTTCCCCCCCCCCCCGGTTTGTGTGTGTGTGTGTGTATGTGTGTGTGTGAATTTATATATTAATTTTTAGCTCCCTCCAATAAGTGAGAACATGTGGTATTTCTCTTTCTGTGCCTGACTTGTTTCACTTAATATAATTCTCTCAAGGTCCATCCATGTTGTTGCAAATGGCAGTATTTCATTCATTTTTATAGCTGAGTAGTATTCCATTGTGTAGATGTACCACATTTTCCGTATCCACTCATCTGATGATGGGCATTTGGGCTGGTTCCAACTCTTGGCTATTGTAAAGAGTGCTGCGATGAACATTGGGGAACAGGTATACCTTCGACTTGATGATTTCCATTCCTCTGGGTATATTCCCAACAGTGGGATGGCTGGGTCGTATGGTAGATCTATTTGCAATTGTTTAAGGAACCTCCATACCATTTTCCATAGAGGCTGCACCATTTTGCAGTCCCACCAACAATGTATGAGAGTTCCTTTTCCTCCACAGCCTCGCCAGCATTTATCGTTCATAGTCTTTTGGATTTTAGCCATCCTAACTGGGGTTAGATGGTATCTCAATGTGGTTTTGATTTGCATTTCCCGGATGCTGAGTGATGTTGAGCATTTTTTCATATGTCTGTTGGCCATTTGGATATCTTCCTTAGAGAAATGCCTACTTAGCTCTTTTGCCCATTTTTTAATTGGGTTGCTTGTTTTCTTCTTGTAAAGTTGTTTGAGTTCCTTATATATTCTGGATATTAATCCTTTGTCAGATGTATATTTTGCAAATATTTTCTCCCACTCTGTTGGTTGTCTTTTAACTCTTTTAATTGTTTCTTTTGCTGTGCAGAAGCTTTTTAGTTTGATATAATCCCATTTGTTTATTTTTCCTTTGGTTGCCCGTGCTTTTGGGGTCGTATTCATGAAGTCTGTGCCCAGTCCTATTTCCTGAAGTGTTTCTCCTATGTTTTCTTTAAGAAGTTTTATTGTCTCAGGGTGTATATTTAAATCCTTAATCCATTTTGAGTTGATTTTAGTATACGGTGAGAGGTATGGATCTAGTTTCATTCTCCTGCATATCGATATCCAGTTATCCCAGCACCACTTGCTGAAGAGGCAGTCCCTTCCCCAGTGAATAGGCTTGGTGCCTTTGTCAAAGATCAGATGGCAGTAAGTGTGTGGGTTGATTTCTGGATTCTCTATTCTATTCCATTGGTCAGTGTGTCTGTTTTTATGCCAGTACCATACTGTTTTGGTTATTATAGCTTTGTAGTATAGCTTAAAGTCAGGTAGTGTTATGCCTCCAGCTTTATTTTTTTTGCTGAGCATTGCTTTGGCTATTCGTGGTCTTTTATTGTTCCATATAAATGTCTGAATAGTTTTTTCCATTTCTGAGAAAAATGTCTTTGGAATTGTGATGGGGATTGCATTGAATTTGTATATCACTTTGGGTAGTATGGACATTTTCACTATGTTGATTCTTCCAATCCAAGAGCATGGAATATCTTTCCATCTTCTTGTATCCTCTCTAATTTCTCTCAGCAGTGGTTTGTAGTTCTCATTATAGAGATTTTTCACCTCCTTGGTTAACTCAATTCCTAAGTATTTTATTTTTTTGGTGGCTATTGTAAATGGGCAGGCTTTCTTGATTTCTCCTTCTGCATGTTCACTATTGGAGAAAAGAAATGCTACTGATTTTTGTGTGTTGATTTTGTATCCTGCTACTGTACTGAAATCATTTATCAATTCCAAGAGTTTTTTTGTAGAGGTTTTAGGCTGTTCGATATATAGGATCATGTCGTCTGCAAACAGGGACAGTTTGACTTCATCTTTTCCAATCTGGATGCCCTTTATTTCCTTCTCTTCTCTGATTGCTCTGGCTAGTACTTCCAACACTATGTTGAATAGGAGTGGTGAGAGTGGGCATCCTTGTCTAGTGCCTGTTCTTAAAGGAAAAGCTTTCAGCTTTTCCCCATTCAGGATGATATTGGCAGTGGGTTTGGCATATATGGCTTTAATTATGTTGAGATACTTTCCCTCTATACCTAACTTATAGAGGGTCTTTGTCATGAATGAGTGCTGAACTTTATCAAATGCTTTTTCAGCATCTATAGAGATGATCATATGGTCCTTGTGTTTGAGTTTATTAATATGGTGTATCACATTTATTGATTTGCGTATGTTGAACCAACCTTGCATCCCTGGGATGAATCCCACTTGATCGTGATGAATAATTTTTCGTATGTGTTGCTGTATTCTGTTTGCTAGTATTTTAGTGAGGATTTTTGCATCTATATTCATCAAGGATATCGGCCTGTAGTTTTCTTTTTTGGTTATATCTTTACCTGGGTTTGGTATCAGGATGATGTTTGCTTCATAGAATGAGTTTGGGAGATTTGCATCCGTTTCAATCTTTTGGAATAGTTTGTAAAGAATCGGTGTCAATTCCTCTTTGAATGTTTGGTAAAATTCTGCTGTGAATCCATCTGGTCCTGGGCTTTTCTTTGTTGGGAGCCTTCTGATAACAGCTTCAATCTCCTTTATTGTTATTGGTCTGTTCAAATTTTCTACGTCTTCACGGTTCAGTTTTGGGAGCTTGTGTGTGTCCAGAAATTTATCCATTTCCTCCAGATTTTCAAATTTGTTGGCGTATAGTTGTTTATAGTAGTCTCGAATGATTCCTTGTATTTCAGATGAATCAGTTGTAATATCGCCTTTTTCATTTCTAATTTTTGTTATTTGAGTCTTCTCTCTTCTTTTTTTTGTTAGCCATGCTAATGGTTTGTCAATTTTATTTATCTTTTCGAAAAACCAACTTTTTCATTCGTTGATCTTTTGAATTGTTTTTTGGTTTTCAATTTCATTCAGTTCTGCTCTGATCTTAATGATTTCTTTCCGTCTGCTAACTTTAGGATTGGATTGTTCTTGTTTTTCTAGTTCTTTAAGGTGAAGTGTTAGGTTGTTCACTTGCCATCTTTCCATTCTTCTGAAGTGAGCATTTAATGCAATAAATTTTCCCCTCAATACTGCTTTTGCAGTATCCCACAGGTTTTGGTATGATGTATCATTGTTTTCATTAGTTTCAATAAACTTTTTGATTTCCTGCTTGATTTCTTCTTGGACCCATATGTCATTAAGTAGAATGCTGTTTAATTTCCATGTGTTTGTATAGTTTCCAGAGTTTTGTTTGTTATTAATTTCTAGTTTTAATCCATTGTGGTCTGAGAAGATACATGGGATAATTCCAATTTTTTTGAATTTATTGAGACTTGATTTGTGACCTAATATGTGATCTATCCTGGAGAATGATCCATGTGCTGCTGAGAAGAATGAATATTCTGAGGTTGTTGGGTGGAATGTTCTGTAGATATCTGCCAATTCCAATTGGTCTAGGGTCTTGTTTAGATCTTGTGTTTCTCTACTGATTCTTTGCCTAGATGATCTGTCTAATATTGACAGTGGAGTGTTCAGGTCCCCTGCTATTATGGTATTATTGTCTATTTCCTTCTTTAGGTCTAATAGAGTTTGTTTTATAAATCTGGCTGCTCCAACATTGGGTGCGTACATATTTATGATTGTTATGTCTTCTTGATGGATCAGTCCTTTTATCATTAAGTAGTGTCCCTCATTGTCTCTTTTTATGGTTTTTAGTTTAAAGTCTATTTTGTCAGATATAAGAATAGCCACTCCAGCTCGTTTTTCTTTTCTGTTTGCATGGTAAATCTTTTTCCATCTTTTCACTCTTAGTCTATGTGAATCTTTATGGGTGAGGTGGGTCTCTTGTAGGCAGCATATAGTTGGGTCCTGCTTTTTGATCCAGTCAGCCAGTCTGTGTCTTTTAATTGGGGAATTTAAGCCTTTAACATTAAGAGTTGTTATTGAAAGGTGTTGATTTATTCCTAGCATTTTATTGGTTGTTTGGTTGTCTTAGGTGTCTTTTGTTCCTTGCTTTCTGATTTACTGTTTGGTTTCTTTGTTTGTTGGTTCCTTAGGTTGTAGATAGTGTTTTTGTTAGCTTGTTTTCTCTTCATGAATGCCATTTTTATTGTACTAGCGGGTTTAGATTTTTCTTAGGTTTTTATGGCAGTGGTAGTTATTTTTCAGGAACCAAACCCAGTACTCCCTTGAGGATTTCTTGTAAGGGTGGTCGTGTGGTAGTGAACTCCCGCAGTTTTTGTTTGTCTGAGAAATATACTATTTGCCCCTCATTTCGGAAGGATAGCCTTGCAGGGTAGAGTATTCTTGGCTGGCAATCTTTGTCTTTTAGTATTTTGAAAATATCATCCCATTCCTTTCTAGCTTTTAGGGTTTGTGATGAAAAGTCTGATGTTAACCTGATTGGGGCTCCCTTATAGGTGATTTGACGCTTCTCTCTTGCAGCTTTTAAGATTCTCTCTTTGTCTCTGAGTTTTGCCAATTTGACTATGACATGTCTTGGAGAAGGCCTTTTTGGGTTGAATATGTTTGGAGATCGTTGAGCTTCCTGGATCTGAAGATCTGTGATTTTTCCTATACCTGGGAAGTTTTCTGCCACTATTTTGTTGAATATGTTTTCAATGGAATCTCCATTTTCCTCCCCTTCTGGAATACCCATGACTCGGATATTTGAGCGCTTGAGGTTGTCTGATATCTCTCTCAGATTTTCTTCCATGTCCTTGATTCTTTTTTCTTTCTTTTTGTCTGCTTGTGTTATTTCAAACAGCCCATCTTCAAGTTCAGAGGTTCTCTCTTCAACTTCGACAAGCCTGCTGGTTAAACTCTCCGTTGTGTTTTTTATTTCGCTGAATAACTTCTTCAGTTCAGCAAGTTCTGCTACATTTTTTTTCAGGACATTGATTTCCTTGTATATTTCCTCTTTCAGATCCTGTATACTTTTCCTCATTTCATCATGATGTCTAGCTGAGTTTTCTTGTATCTCATTCAGTTTCCTTAGAATTATCACTCGAAATTCCTTGTCAGTTATTTCAAGGGCTTCTTGTTCTATAGGATCTAGAGTATGAGATTTATTAACTTTTGGTGGTGTACTTTCTTGATTTTTTGTATTTCTGGTGTCTTTTTTTTGGTGTTTATTCATTGTGGCAGGGGGTTTCACAGTCCACCGGTTTGAGACTAATGACTAACTAGGATGTTGCTGTGGTTGCCAATTTGGTATGGCTCCCGCCGTGACTGCTCAGTTGGCCTCTAGTGTCTTGTGTGTGTGGTTGCCTCGGGTCTTGGGCTTCTCCGGGGATCCACCTTTCTGGTCAGCTTGGACTCTGCTGGGCTGGTGGATCACGTACCACAGGGTGTGTGATCTCTGTTGAGCTTTCACTTTCTGTACAGGACTTCTCCCCGTTCCGTGTGCTCTGGCCCAGGCTGTTAGATCGTGCAGTGGCGACCCCACCGGGTGTGTGGTTTCTGTCGAGTCTCCGCCTCCCTGGCCGCACGTCTCCCCCCTCTGTGCACACTGTGCTGGGCTGGGGTGTGTCTTCTGCACCCCTCGTCTATCAGCTGGGCCTTCAAGACCCTGCTCAGCACCGCCTCGCCCAGGAAGTCTACCAGGTTTCTGCTAGGCACAGACGACCGGTCTCTCTGGGTGCCTTTGTAGCACTGTGTAGATCTTTCTCGGGTCTTGTTCACCTTTGTATCCCCCCGGTATAAACCGAGTCTAGTGCCCGCCTGCAGCCTGCTCTCCGGCAGGTTCAAGCGGACCTGGGAACTCTCCTGCCACACTATTCCCAACCAGAAATTCGTTAGGCTTTTTTCCAAACTGGTGGTTGCAGAGATGGTATCTGCCTCCCAGTAACAGGAAGTTTACCGGGGCGGAGTCCAGGGTGTGGTGGAGTGACAGTCGGCCCGCCCGTACTTCCTAGCCCTCCCAACACTGGTCGGGATGCCCCACACCCCCAGCCCCGCCAGAGAACCGCGGAGGGAGTGGGAGAGGAGGCCGGCCTGCAGGCTCCGGAAAGCCCCGCGCCAGGCCAAGCAAATGGGCTCAGTGATGGCCGAGCAGGGCGGAGCTGCCCGCACCTGGGAAAATGGAGGCAGCACCGGGGCAGTGAGTGGCCTGGTGGTGCAGGCGGGAGCCGCGTGGGCATCCACCCCCCGAACAGAGCTGTGCCAGGGATCACTCACAGTGCTGTGCCAGGTCGGGCGCTCGCTCTGTCTCTGGTTTGTTGCCTTCCATGTTCTCGGCGCTCCCGCCTCGGGCTGTTCAGTCGCGGCGCCGCTCGGGCGCTCCCAGGAATCTTCTTTAATGCCGGCCTGAAACCTCGAATCCCAAATAGGGCAGCTGGCCGCCTTCAGTGCGGCCCCAGCCTCCGGGATCCTGGCTGCATCCACAGCAGCCCTGGCGCCGTGTTCCCTGTTTCAAGACTCGCTTTTGCAGCTAAGAATCAGTTCTTTTCCTGCTCCATACTTCAAAACTGTTGCCTGTAAATGAGGCAGCCTCTCCTGCCGGGGGCAAAGTGGCGTTGAGCCCCCACGACCGGCCAGCAGCAGCAGTCCTCCCTTAAGAGATGGCCAGAGGAAGGTCCACAAGTTTCCCGGCTGCCTGAGGCCCAGTGGCCACCTTTTCCACCTCAGCTACTCCGCGCCAGCCGCCGCAGCCGCCGCCATCTTGAAACTCCCAACAATCTGATAATTTGAACTAACACCTCAGAGAGCTGCGGAGAGTCCCATGTCCATGGGCAGCTGCCACCTCTGGGCACCTCTGCTTCCCCTGGCTCATCAGCTCCCAATCCACTGAATTCTGGGGTCCAGGGAGGGCCACAGCACCTGAAGCTGCTGTCCCCAAGCAGATGAGAGGGGTTACTGTCATGTGGGGCTTTCCACACTTATTTCTGATATTTTCTTCTTCTCAGTCTTTTAAATGTTATTTAGAAGTTTTTTCTTTTGACAGTTTTCAAATAAACAAGGTAAAGGGGATAGTATAAGGAACTTCATGCATCCTTCATCTTCATTTTATTTCATATCCTCTTATACGTTGTGTATGTGTATTGGAGCGTTTTAAAGCAAATATTAGATAGACATCATATTTTAAACATATTTCTTAATTGTTCCTGTGTCCTGAGACTGCCTTCAGAAGGGACAGAACCTTAGAGATGCACAGAACATATACAAAGAGTACTGACAGGTAAAGGTTGCCTGCCAATGGCCAATCTAATGGCAGCATGTTGCTTTTTTTCTCACTGACTTGCATGAAAGGGAAGATTTCCAACTAACTGCTTAATAACACATTCAGAACAACAAAGCCTTTGATCCCTGTGGAAAGCATAGAAGAAGCCAGGCAATGTTCCAAAAGCACTAGACTCCAAACAGTAATAAGCCAGGTCAAATGGACATTTCTGCCTGGCACCCAGTTATTTCGGTTGTCACATCTCTGGTTATTTAATTTCCCCACTTAATTCCTTCTAGATCCTGGAAGAAGCCTGTTCACTAAGTGGTACTGCCTTTTCTTTTTCATCACATGAACAAAAGGGGAATATTAATTAGAGAGGTCTCTGAGAACAAGTGAAAGAGCAGGTATGTTCATCTAGCCATGGAGGGATAAGGTCTCTGGGGAATCAGGGGGCTGAGCTCTCTGAGAGATGACCCAGTCATGGACGGACACACAGACTCAATTGACACTTGCTTATGCACAGAGCCTGCAACATGGCAAGCATGAAATGAACTAACAATGCATTAATGAGTTGGAACTAAAGAGGCTGGAGGCCCAATAGAATGCTGGAATCCTGACCATCCAGGCAATGTATTATAAACAGCAAACAACTAAAACAAAACTTAGAAAATAACACATTAAATAAGTTTTAGACTCTATCACCTTAACACAAGAGTTATTTTCCTTCTTCCACTTAACTTCTAAGTCTTCGTCCTTTGTGGATTAGTTTATACACAGCTGAGATCTTGGTATTCGGGCAATTTTATACACACTCTTCCTCACTCAACACAGCAAACACATTCCCATGTTATTAGTTTTCCTCAGAACAATTTTAAACGGCTACATGTTTCTAGTCTGCCCACAAATCTCAACATAAGTTACTTCTCTGTTCTATTCCTTTCCTTTTTCTTTGCATATTCATCTCCTTTTTTAGAGGTTTAAAAAACCTCCCTTTTGCCTTAGGTCTGTGTTCATCTCCCACCCCAGCCACCTGAGCGCTGGGCCTCCCCACCCCTAGGCATTAGCATACACATTGCCTCAGCAGAGAACACGCTCTCACAGCCCATTGCCTGACCTATTCCCACCCATGTTTCAGGGCTCAGATTGAGTGCTACTTTCTTCATGAGGAAGACCCTCTTAGACAGGCTTCACATCCTGTGCCTCAAGGGTTATGGCACTCATCACAGTCTGTACTGTAACTGCTTGTCTTAGGATCTGTTTGTCCACCAGACTATGAACAGGACCTGTTTTTCTGAGCCTCATCAGCTGTATGGTCTTGGTGTCCCTTGAGCCTCATTTTCCTCGCCTGTAAAACAGGGAAGTAATGCACTCTCTTCTACCTACCGAAAGGAGGCTGTGAAGATCACGAGGCAGTACTGTGAAGATTCTTTGTACAGAATAAAGGGCTGTAAAAATGTCGATAATTATTACAAATTATGTACCTGCTATATAATTCTAAGGAACAAAGGGTAGTCATCTCATCTTAACTCTTGGAGGCTCATAGACACAGAAAAATAATGATAGCTAACATTTAACCAATACTTACAAACATCATACTAGATAGTTTATATGCATTTTCTCATTGTATCCTCATCACAAATGAATGGGATAAGATCTAGTATTATTCTCATTTTCCAGAGACTGTTCCAGAAGGTGAGTTTTCACAAGGCTATACTGCTTTAGATAGACTATGATGCTGAGAACACAGTGCAAGCCTCTCCATATAAAAAATGCCCGTACATGCATTCACCCAAAGTGGTGCATACAATTCCCAGAAGTTCATGAAACCCCTGAAGCTCATGCTCTTTGGACCCCTGTTCTAGGCCTTGCTTGCATGTAGGAAAGTGAATTCTGCAGAAAACCTCAAAGATTTACATGCCCCACAGGGCTGGGAGGTTACGGGAACAAGAATTTTGGAGAAAACCTTGCAGCCTGGGAACAGGTTGTAAATCCTGAGGTCTCACTAGACATTGTTTCCTTGGCAACTTAAGTCGCCAGGCTGATTGAAGACTGTTGGCCTAAGCAAGAACCACTTGGCATGCAGGGTTCACTCTGATAAATCGGGTGCTGGGAGAAGCTGATGGTACGGTTGCCCCAGCCACTAGCAACAACAGCCAGAGGCTTACTGGTATAAATTATTTCTGAAGATACTCACTGCTTGATGTACTCTGCAAACCAGAGAAACAATAGCTAAACAGAACACAAGAGACCTAAAGGAACCAACACGAAGCAGGAACAAGAGTTGGTCAGACCATCAGGTTTGGCCTGTCCTTATCTAAGAATGGCTTCGGAAACAGTGAGGCATCATTGTGGGTATGAAGAGTAAGTGTGTCTCACACTGAGTGGGGTGAGAGAAACATACCTTCCGCAGAAAAATCCTTGGGATTGTGCCACAAGCCAAATAAGCAATGAAAACGTGAAAAGCAAACCTGTGAGCCAGACAGCATTTTTCAGTGTGGCACTGTGTGGGCAAAGCCTCAGAGACCACCTGGAAATGGGATGAGATGAGCCAAACTGGCTTCCATGGTGAATGCTCCCCAAACCAAGAAACAAAGGCTTGCGGGGTGAGCAGTGTCTAGAAAAGAAGCCTTTGACAGTCCTCACACAGACGATGGCAGAAACTAGCTCTTCTCCAGATCCACTGAGGACAGGAGAAAGGGAATGTGGCTGAAGAAACTGCTTGGGGTGAGGGTCAGAGACAGCAAAGAGAACTCCCAGCCACTGAGAACTGTAAAGCATGGAACTAAGCTACCCAAGGGGACACACACAGGAATGGTGCCAAGCAGCCCTGAAAAGTCAGAGAGGCAGACCCCTCCGTGCAGACCAAGTTTATTTTGCTTTTAATAATAGGCATGAGAGTCATCTCTCAAACACATTTTTGGTAGTCCTCAAGTTAAACTTCTGCAATGGCAAAAAAAAGAGAAAATTACATGTCCACAATCTGCAATTCTGAAACCCAAAACATTTTTTTTTTTTAATTTTTATTTTATCGATATACATTGTGGCTGATTATTGCTCCCCATCACCAAAACCTCCCTCCCTCCTCCCTACCCCCCTACCCCCCAATAATGTCCTTTCTGTTTGCTTGTCGTATCAACTTCAAGTAGTTGTGGTTGTTATATCTTCTTCCCCCCCCGCCCCCCCCGGGGTGTGTGTGTGTGTGTGTGTGTGTGTGTGTGTGTGTGAATTTATATATTAATTTTTAGCTCCCTCCAATAAGTGAGAACATGTGGTATTTCTCTTTCTGTGCCTGACTTGTTTCACTTAATATAATTCTCTCAAGGTCCATCCATGTTGTTGCAAATGGCAGTATTTCATTCGTTTTTATAGCTGAGTAGTATTCCATTGTGTAGATGTACCACATTTTCCGTATCCACTCATCTGATGATGGACATTTGGGCTGGTTCCAACTCTTGGCTATTGTAAAGAGGGCTGCAATGAACATTGGGGAACAGGTATACCTTTGACTTGATGATTTCCATTCCTCTGGGTATATTCCCAACAGTGGGATAGCTGGGTCGTATGGTAGATCTATCTGCAGTTGTTTGAGGAACCTCCATACCATTTTCCATAGAGGCTGCACCATTTTGCAGTCCCACCAACAATGTATGAGAGTTCCTTTTTCTCCGCAACCTTGCCAGCATTTATCGTTCATAGTCTTTTGGATTTTAGCCATCCTAACTGGGGTTAGATGGTATCTCAATGTGGTTTTGATTTGCATTTCCCGGATGCTGAGTGATGTTGAGCATTTTTTCATATGTCTGTTGGCCATGTGTATATCTTCCTTAGAGAAATGCCTGCTTAGCTCTTTTGCCCATTTTTTAATTGAAACCCAAAACATTTTGAAAACAGAAAAAAATTTAAGTGTGTGCAAATGATTTGGAAAAATGTAACCTGAAATGACATGAGGTTATTACAGTCTTATTTTGAATAATTTAATTTGAATAATGTAATTGAATAATCCCATGTAATTTGAATAATCATGTCTTACTGAAGAAACATTAACGTGTCTGATTGCAGAATGCTAATCCCTAATCCCAATGAAGGTGTTATACAATATAAGGTGTAATAAGCAAAGAATTTCCTCAAAATCCTTGGATAAGTGATCGCATGTGCATATATCTCCTTTTCTATAGGTAAGTAATAATGAAAGAAATGTTTGACCTTATAGAATAAAGTGAATATAATAAAAAAGGAACCTACAAGATTTCTCTCCCTCCAGATAGAAAGATGGCTTTGGGGCAATCTGTGATGTATGTATTCTCATGGAGTCTTACCCATATGTTTCTGGTTCTATTTTATAATTTACCTATGATATTTAATTCTATTAAACTCTAGCTCTGTACCCATATTAATCCAAAGCAACACCAGACTTTCTATTCATGCAGTGACATCTGGAAGACCTACTGCAATGGTAAATGAGAATGGGTAATGTAGTCATCGGGTCTCCTGCTCCACCTCCAGAAGAATGTGAACCTGTGAACTTGATCCCCTTCATCCCCAGTGGTCTATGATTTTAGAAGGGGAGAATAAAACAATGTTTACAAAAATGAGATGTTTTCTTGAGGATTCAAATAATGCTTTCAATGAACAAGAGAAAGGACTCCAGGCTTGTTCATCAGATGATGTACTTTTCCAATTCCATAATGGAAGGGCCATTTGGGGGGCTATGGGACAAGAAAGGAGGATAAAAAAAGGAGGATAGAGTACCACTCAATAGCTGTGTAACCTTTAAAAGTTTACCTCCCCTAAGGCTGAATATCATCTAGAACATAGAGAAAAACAATATTTTCCTCCTAAGGTTTTTAATGAGGATTAAATGACATATAAAACATTCAGTACACAGTGGGCAGTCAATATACGGCAGCTATTATTGTGCTGCTGTGAGATTTGGAATTTGAACAGTACCTGGCTTTACTTCACCAGATTGCCTGGCTCAGCAAATGCAGAGGATATTGACTTCACGAGCACAGAGCCAGTGGATAATAAACACACATAGCAACAAATCACATCAGTAAACCCATCTACCTCAGCTAATAACTGCTTCCCAGGCTCCTGCATTTGCTTTGTTCGAGAAACTAGTCTAACGGCTATGAAACCAAATCATCCAGAAGAAGGTTATTTTGGTATCTCAACAGCATGAGAGTTTCTGTTGAGGGCCTAGTACTGTGGGAAAAGCTGTGCAAAAGCCATCCCTTTTAAAGGAGTTTAAGCAAAAAAATATCTGTAGGTCATACCGGTATCTATTACAGGTGCTTATGTAATGTGGCATGTTTTCTGAGGAAAGCCTTACTTCCCATTCATTCAGGCAACAAACGTTTACTGAGCATGCACTATGTACCAGGTACCATATTAAGTGCTGGGACACAAAAATGAAAAGACATGATCCCTACCCTCTAGGGACTCAAGCGGTGGGTGAGACAGATGTGTGTATCGATTATTACGGTCCATGCTGTAAGTGCTAATGAGAGAGGTATGCACAGGGTGGCACAGAGGAGGACTAACTAAAATAGACATTTCCTTAATGTAAGGTATTTCCATAATGTTGGAATTTTATACGATGAACATGTGTTACTTTTGAAATCAGAAAAAAACCTGAAAAACAAAGAGCTAACAGTCCAGTGGTGGAGACAGATTATTAAACAAATATTTAAATAATGGGATGAGTGCCAAAATTCGAAAATGTCAGAGTATTTTGGTGAAACACTTTAGAAGAAAGGAGGGGCAGCCCCCACTGCCTGGAGGTAAGGATGACAAGTCAGGCTTCCCTAAGAAGAAGACACTGAAGCTGGTACTCGAGGACTGAACGATGGTTTGCCAGTGGGAGTTTCAGTACAGTCTCTTTAGAGGGCAATCTGGCAATATTTACCGTATGTTAAATGTGCATATATGTCCCTTGACCCAGATATTCCTCTTCTAGTATTTCAGCTGAGAGGAATGCCAGGAAACATACACAAATGTCTATGTAAAAAGATGTTTATTGCATCATGACGTAATAGTAAAACAGTTGAAATAAATGTTCACCAACGGAGGATTTATTAAATAAATTATGATATAGCCATACACGAGTACAATATTACCATGAAAAAGAATGAAATAAAATTTAGATATGGTATATTACATGTTAAAAGGCCAGTTACAGAATAGTGTGATCTTACTTTTGTACAAGTAATTTTATATACTTTTATACATAAAAATGTTTGAATATAAATAGGAAAAATCTGAAAAGACAAACAACAAACCATTAACACTTAAGGTATATGGGAGCTGGTGGGGTGGGGAGGAGTTTCATTCTCTCACATGCATTTCTTACGGTGAGAACATATTCCTTTTATATTTAAAAATAGCATCTGAGAGTTTTCTAATTGGAAAGTTATGGGTACAATAGGATAGAGGTTTCAGAGAAAGTGCATGTTCAGAAACAGTTTAGCATTGCTTGACGACAGGTGGGCATGAGCCCAGAAGATGGGGAAGACTGAAGAAAAAGAAACAGAAACGTGGGGTTTCAGCTTGGAGGGGAAAAGCAGTGAAGGGAACATGGTGAGAGTCCGGGAAGTGTGAGTAAAGTACAAGAACCGAAGGACAGTGTCCAAAGAGACAGACACTGCAGAGAAAAGTGGAGCAGGGATTCTCAGGAGTGGACAGTAGCTATTTCACTCAGTAGGAAGCATCTGAAAAGCAGAAGTATGTTCCTTCTTTTCAAGGAGAGCATCTACGAAAAATCAAATTTTCACAAGTACGTTCTATAACTTTGTTAGTTTTGCCAGAGAGAAAGTCAGAAACAGAGAGAACATTCTTCAGAGCAGCAGACCACCAGGGAACATGAGGAATATTTTACTGAAAAACAAGCTAGAGGAAGTAATTAAAATGCCAATTTACTCAGAAAGGTTCCACAATGAATACCAGTGACAAAACGGAAAAGGTCCTTAGAAACAGACCTTTCACCTACAGTGAGTTTTAGACCAAACCATGCTGTCCTATACCCCAGGCCTTTCCTTTCTGGGTCTTTTTTCTCCTTGATGGATCTTTCTTCATCCCCTTTGTGGAGCCCAGTCCTCTTCTCAGAAAGATCTAACATAAGTCATTTATACTTCAGTGGGAATTTACAGTAATTCGTACCTTTCAATGTATTTTAATTTTAGGCACTAACTCTAAATAAAGATTCTACATTTAGAGGGCCCACCTATTTAAAAGCTGTTTTGAGCACCAGACAACAGGTAAAGGTGGAGAGAGAGGGAAGGTTCTGGGTGGCCATGGGGCAGAGGGGTCACCTGCATTTGGAAGTGTGTCCTCTTTTCATAGTCTACACAATTTAGAAAACTCCCTCTCAGAACTGCTATCTTAGTCCAGGATCCATATGTTGAATTCTAAAACACTGAGGAGGTAGACAGAAAAGGACATATTATTCCCTGTACCACTTCCCCAAAACATATCAGCAAATGAACTGAAGACAAAGCAATCTTTTCATTAATCTAATCAATTCTAGATAAGAAAACAAGATAATTCTGCTAAAAAACTATCCCTCTGGTGGTTAAATTATCTCGTTGGCTGTCTACATCCATCAAATTAATGCACGAATTCTAAGCTCTCATTTCATATTGTGTTACATGAATTATGACTTTGGCAGGTTTAAATGCTGAGGATCTAAGCATCTCACCATTTATCCTTTCCTAAAGGAGGGTCCAAAACCATGGCCCAGCTGAACACTGGGGCACAGTTTAAACTGCCCCACTTTTGGGTTGCGGATTCAATTAGGAAATGTGATTATTTAAACTGTTTTTAAGTTGACTTTATATTTCCCAATCTAAAAAATTAATAATTTAAAGCATCTGGCAACTGATAGAAAGAGTAAATGTATGGAGGATTAATTTTCCTACACTACCAATATTTGAAACAATAAAAAAAAGGATACATGCAAATAGACAGCAAACATAAAAAAAAAAGTCCCCACCTCACTAGTAAGATTAACATGAGTTACCATTTTTTATCTCCCAGATGGGCAAAAGTTTTTAAAAATTCTTTCCTGTGTGGGAGAATATTTAAGAAAGCAGATGCTGGTGGGAGTATAGATTGCTACATTCTTTCAAAGAGTAATTTGAAATCTTGTTTGAGACTTTTTTTTAATGTGCATACCCTATGATTCAGCACTTCTACTTCTAGGAATGTATCCTAATAAACAAGTACACAGAGAAACATGTACAAAGATAATCTTTATAGTGATGCCTATAGTAGCAAAAAGTTGTGAAAACCACAAATGTCTATTAATAGTGAGCTGTGAGTAACTTATGTTATAAAATGGAATACTATGCAGTCATTAAAACTTATAATGCAGAGGTATATTGATTTGGAAATATATTCATAACATGTTACTAATGAAAAAGGTAGGTTATAAAACCATATACAGTATGTGATTCCACTTTTGTTAAACAACACATACACATATAAACTGCAAAAGTGTCTAATTCTCTTCAAAACAAACAATAAAAATAAACAGTATTAATAGTATGATATATAGATAAGTGAATTTTAATTTATACCTTAGGGTCAGTATTTAGCATTGAAAGACTCTAATAAAAAATTGGCACTCTAGAGGTAGTTATTATAAGGCTTCAATTACCTTTATCTTTTATCAATATCAGAGGGTTTGTTAATAAGCATTATGGATATCAGAAGTGATTTTTACTGATGAAAAGACAGGTGTCCAAAATATATGGATCAGCCATAAATATTGTACAGGCAACTCTTTTTTTTTTTTTCCTGACTGGTAAGGGGATCGCAACCCTCCGCACAGTGTTGTCTGCACCACACTCAGCCAGCGAGCACACCGGCCATCCCTATATAGGATCCGAACCTGGGGCCTCGGCGCTACCAGCACCGCCCTCTCCCGAGTGAGCCACAGGGCTAGCCCCAGCTCTGCTTTCTTATGACCAAGGCATGAAAACTAAGTGAGTCCAGCAGCCTAAATCCCTCCAGTGTTAGAGGGGATTCTGTGGCCACTCTGTGAGGTTAGCTGAATGCTGTCTGTACAACACTGCTGCTACACGTGCCACAAGAGAGTCTTCCATACAAGTCAGAGTGGCTAGAAGGCAGCAGTGCAGCTAGGGTTCCTCAGCACAGTGTCCAGAACAGGCTATGTCATGCATACTTGTCCCTGTCCCTGTAGCAGAATTTGGTTTGAGAACTGCTTCTGCTTTTCCACTTTTTCACCCTTAGAAAGTTGTGGGGTGGAAACCAATGGTCCTCACCTCCAGTGATCTGTAACCACTGGAGTCTACTGATACTTACCAAAAATAACCTATTAATTGTGACCCACTGAACTAGATTAGGTCAGTTTACAAAGAAAGCTGTAATATGCCTGAACTTCAGCAGTGATTATCTATGAATGCTGGGACTGTGTAATTCCCACTACCCACCCCCCTTGTGCTTACCTTTATTTTCTAATTTTTCCTATAATGAATATGTGTTATGTGTTTTAAAAATAATAAATAGCAGGAGACAAACTGCACAGACAGCACTGTCACCACCTGCTGGCAAACGCTGAGAAAGACCACTGTAGTTTAATGCAGACTGATTAACCGTAGAGATAGCGGGATTGTAGTTTGGCTCTTTGATTCCAAGTTGTTTCTACTTTATAAATGCAACATCTGGATTTGACAGTGGGAAAGACCACCTCCTGTGATGGAAAACATACTTTAAAGTAGAAAGCTCTCTTTAAGCATGTTACATTAAAAGAATTCAGACTTTCAAAAGCAAAATATTGTTCTGTCGACCATGGTTCAGGTCTTAGAGAAAATCATATTCCCTGCTGCACATAACATCATTTATTTTGTCATCTGTCAAATAGTCTGTATGTTCTTAAATGTTTCCTCCCAAATATCAATATGTAAAGCAAAATATATATCTACTGGAACCTTTTTTACAAAGATGTTTATCAGCTGGTGACCAAAAATTAGGTCTGAGCTCTTCTCCTAGTCATCCACATGCAATGCCTCCTGGCTCTCTCCCACTGCCCCGTGGCATTCACATGCTGCCAGTCAGTACCATCTACTGTCACTACTGTGCAGCATTCCCTGCACAGAAAGCAGAAAGAGATTCCTTACCAATACTGTTATCCAGGCACTGTGTGATAATCTAGGGATTTACTTCACAGGGCATCATTCCCCAAACAAAATATTTTCCCATCTCTTCACTCATACTTTTGTTACCTCAGGCTGGTATATCCTTCCCCTCTTCCCCTTGATGCATGCCATCTCCTGAGGCCCAGATCAAATGCCTCTTCAACAAGGCCTTCCTTCCTTCACCTAGAATTAAATGGTCCTTCCTCTGCGGTCCTTGAGTACCTTACAGCACTTCTCTGACTTGAACTTACATAATCCTGATGTAATCATGAATTGTACGCATGCATAGACATGGATACATACCATTCACATAGCAACACCCATGACGCCTGACAAATAACAGGTGCTCCACAGATACCCACCGAGTATTTGTTGAGTTGTAGGTGTTCACCTTTGATTACATGGTCCAGATTTGGACATCAATAGGAGTCACTGATTTGGATATGCGTGAGCACACACGTGCACACATACAAACACATACACCATGGATAACCAGATGGCTCAGGTGGCCACATGATATTGACCAAAGTAACAATGTCGCCAAGGGCAGCAACATCAAATGCAAAGCCAAAAGACTGACCATGGGTTATATCCAGTGTAAGTCATTTTAAGATTCACTTCTTTGGATGTTTCTAATAAGGCAGTTCCCAAAATTGACACAGTAAGGCCATTATGTCTCTGGTCTTATTATTTCTGCAAATTTTCTAACAGGGACCTAAGAGTATTAGCCTTATATGTGGGTTCTATAAGCAAAGCAAACTCAGTGCAGACACAAATGGCAGGAAAAGTCAGCAGTTACAACAATGATGCAATTGGCTCACTTCTTTTTGGGTTGATACCTGGGTGACAGAGGCCTCCTCATGCTCAGCAGAGCTTGACTTACAGTTGACTGGCCTCTCTCTCCTCTGCCAACCGCTGCTCTTCTCCAGCCCAGCTCTTGACAACACTATTCTCAGGAAATGGGGAGGCTGCTGCCCTCAGAATGTTCATCCTGCCATCTAGGAGCCAATTTAGGTTATGAGATCCTGACTTCATTAAATTTACTTTGTCATGGACATGCACTGGTTTGGGGATGGACTCTTGTCAACCAGTAATCTTCTAGGTGGTTCCAAAATTTCAAACACACTTCAAGAAGCAAAAATTTCAATCATTCAAGAACCACCATCATTTCATAACTGCACAATTATTTCCTTAATATTTTTTACTAAATCTACTCACATTTTTACTTATATAGTTTAATTTTAAAAGGAAACTCAGAATCACTTCCATAAAGGAAAAACAAATATCACTTGCCACAAATAAAAGGCACTCTATAAATAAATGCAATAAAAACAAAACATGTTATTAAATCCCAGGTAGAAAGTGTTGCTTGCTGAGGCCTGACCTCTCTGTGCAGACCAGGGATACTGGCAAAGTTTAGAGCAGGGATTAAAGGCTCTCATCAAACCAAGCTTTTCTCTTTGACAAAGTCAGAAGGATTAAAAATAAACTGAAAATAAATTACAGATATTACCAGCCAGCTGCCAAAAAAAAAAAAAGAAAGAAAGAAAGAAAAGAAAAGAAAAGAAATTACAGATGGTCCCTGACTTAGTGGTTCAACTTAACGATTTTCGACTTACATGGGTAAGTACTGTTTCACAAGTTGACACAATATCATCTAGTACCGTATCCAAGTCCCATCTAAAATCATCTCTGGTGGTCCACATTCCACTCTTAGAATAATGCTAATCAAGATGCTTTGAAATGCCTTAATTCACCCATCCATTTAACACATTTATTGAACACCTACTACATTCCAGGTGCTGTACATGGGAGAAGTACACAACGAAATAGAGGGATGAACAAAACACACAGGGTACTTCCTGCAAAGGTTATCTTCTAATGGTGAAACATACATTAAACAGTCACACTAACTATATTTGTGTTGTTTTATATATATTACGTTGTGTGCATATATATTATATACATGGGCTATATGTGGTATATACATGTATGTATAAATATATAAGTGTATATACACATGTACATATATGCACAAATTTGGTAAGTATTATTAAGGAACAATACAGGTGTATGGTATAGTTTAACAGTACAACCTTCTTGAGAAAAAAGGGTCAGGGAAGACTTATATGAGGATGGAACAATTAAACTGAGACCTAAAGGAAGAGCAAGATTTAGCAGAGGGAAAGAATGTTGGGGGTCGGGGAAATAGGGCACTCCAGGCAGAGGTAACAGTATGGAAAAGAGCTTGGGTCCTTTAGGGAACTGAAAGAAATAAATGTGGTTGGAGTGCAGCAAGCAAGAGGAAGAGTGGAATCAGAGGAAAGGAAAAGTAGTCTCCTAGCCTCTGCCTAAAGTGACCAGAAACTTAATCTCTCTCTCTGCAAAGATCTCTTTCCATCTTCGTATAGCTCCCTAGAAATGTTCCCTTATACTAAAGAGAAATCTGTTTTTGCACACTAATAAATCATTTCAACCCCTTTGCATCATGCCTAGAAAAAGTTTAATCCCTCCTCCTGACAGCTTCAAGTATCTGTAGACAGCCAGTGTTATTCCTGAATCTTCTCTTCCAAGAATACCACCAAAGTTCCTATGCTCCCTGTTTTCTGTGTCCTTCTCAAGAGGAAGGTAGATTTTTCACCATCCATTTGTTATGGAATTTGAATTTCCTTCTCCACATTATAATCCAAAATTGACTTTCAGCCTTGGTTGTTTGGTTTTGTTACTCTCTTTTTCTAACTGCCTTTCTGGATAACACACAAATAAGCTATGGTCAGGCCCAACTCCCTAAGAACCAGGAAATCTCAAATGCATGTCATCAGTAATACTTACTTCTCCTTTCACGTTTCCTTTTTGCACCTTGGAAGGCAAATTCCATTTGTGGGGATGAGCTTAGGATCTTTTTCAAATAATGGAATGGCAGCGGATATCTATCTATGCTAATCTCAAAGAAATACTCAAAGTTCGTGGTAGATAAGATAAATACAGTATTTACTATTCAAGCTGATCTTTATTTGGAAGGGTCACAGAAACGTTACATTCAGGGAAGGTGAGCACAATGCAAGAAAACTGTTCCTGACTGCTTCAGCTACAGACCCAGATTCCCTTAAAACTAGTGTAAGGTTACAGGGATGGTGTTGTATAAGCTGGGCATTCTGCTGGGGGATCACCTATCTCCTCTTGCAAACTGGAATGGAAAAGGATACATAAGAGGAAAAATTCCACGAATAAACACAGCAGCCCTGCCATGCTGAATGAAAGGTAAATGGCCTTTATGAACACATTTAATCTAAAGAAGTCAGAGTCTCTCAATATTCCTACCCCTCTCTATTCCCTTCTCTTTCATCTCACTCACAGCTTTTTCATCATATGAGGCCAGATTCCTAGGACTTCTTGCTGCCCCCTGTTGCAAAGGGAAGCATCCCCGGGAAGAAGGTTGGCTTCTAGATGATCTGTTCCTCCTAAAGCTTTCTCTTCCGCTGCCAGCTTCCTACCCTGGCTGCTGTATTGCTCATTATGTTTTCATCAGAGATGGCCGTGTGTGGCCTGAGGACAGCAGGTGAAATGCAAAGCAGACAAGTTGCTTCTCCACATCAGTGATGATAAGTTTGAGATGGGTAGTTAAAGAAACTGAATATAATGGACAAAGTCTGGTTTCAGCTGTTGCTTTTCTTGGAAAACTCTATCCTTTCCTCATTAGCCAGCCTACAAGAGCTCTACCTCTGCACATGATCAGAAGAAATAACTTTCAGTAAAATTCTTCAAATGTGAGCAAAATGATATCACAAATAGCATTAAAACTCAGCAGATTTTAGTGATGAATGGAAAGCACCTTTTTCTCATGGGAAGTGCCCGCTCTGTAACGCCGTAGGAAACAGTGTTTGCCATTAAATTATCAACTCCTGGAGGGCAGAGACCACGACTATTCATCTTTACATTCCTTCAGTGGTTGACACAACCTACAGATTAGTTGTTCAACAAAGTACGTCTCATGAATTTGATTCTTAAGAATAATAACATCCACAGGCATTGAAAAACAGTTATCTTCTGGACAATTTTTATTTCTGTCTAAGGGGATTTTTATTTCTGTCCTTGCCTTATCCACAGGTTCCTGATTTTCTCCAGTGAACATGAATACAGTTAGTCAGAACGTTATCATTCAAAAGAAAATTTTTAGAAATGGAAGGGATCAGAGAAATTAGTCCAATCCTCTTACTCCTTACATGTAGAGTCTGAAGCTCAGAGAGACTAAACAACATGTCCAAAGTCACGTAGCTTGTTAGTGAGAAAGCTGAAAGAAAACCAAGGTGATTCACATTTCTCAGCCCACTGCCCTTTCTTCCACTACACCCTTTGCTGTCCCCAGAAAGACAATGTTTTGGTGAGAGGTTAATCTAATGTTCTTTTTTTAAACCCTAAACCCAATCTAAGAGCAAACTGTGCTACCCAGTGAGCTTGTTCCCCACAGAAGACACTAGCTTAGAAAACACAAAGTATAGTTTAAAAGTCATCAAGCAAAACATCCTCTGCTGCTGTTACAGCGGAACACTCAGCTGCTCCTTGACAACAGATGGCCCCACACCCGTGGAAATAGCCTCTGAAAGGAAGCGTAACATCCGAGAAAGGCTGAATAGTAAACATCACAAAAAAGGGAAAGTTTATGGGTTAATTTACTTCTTAAGAAGTGAGAAGACTTAAGAGATATTTATTGTGGGTTCATCTTGCACAAACTTTCATTGGTTTGTTAACTTCACACTTTTTATTATGAAAATTTCAAACATACAAAAAAAGAGAGAATATCAGAATGGATTCTCATGTAACCACAACTCCACTTTAACAATTAACTATGGTTCTATAACCAGCTATCACCTCCCTCCCCATGGATAATTTTGAAATCAACCCCAAACATCCTGTCATTTCATCCACAAGCACTGAAGTATGTATCTTTAAAAGATAAGAATGCTTGTCTTTCAAACATAACCATACAACTGTTTCACCCCTATAAATTTTATAATAAATCCTTACTAAAACCAAGTATCCTGTTTGTGTTCCAATTTCCATGATTATCCCACAAATTTTTTTACAGCTGGTTTAATGTATCAGGCACTGTGTATTATCTCAGTTTATCCTCACAATTCACTATAACAGAGATGGCATTATATTACTCTCACTTTACAAGTGAAACTGAGACACAGAGAGCTAAAGTGACTTGTCCAAGGTTGCCCAGAAGTGCAGGCGGGATGTGAACCCCGATCCACATGACTCTGCAGGCCAAGCCCTTCACTGCAGCACTGTGCTCCCCCTTGACCATCTCCTTCTGACATGTTCATTGCTTCCAAAGCACAGGTAAAAGTTAAAACTCTTTCTGAGTTTAGCATCTGTGGGAGGTGGGAGTAGACAGAGAAGGACCTAAGTGATTCTCCTTCCCAAGGTCTGCGGGAGTTTTGGGGCAGGCCTGAAACCAGAGAACAACTATACAAGTGTCCTCAAATGCATCAGCTTCCCTAGATTTGCCTGGAACCATAATTATCCAGGCCTATCCTGCAAAGTCCCAACAACCAAAGCCCTTACCAAGGCCACTCTGATCAGGGCTTCTGTAGACTTGCCCTGATCTCCTGTTCAGTGGTCAGAACATCCCAGTTCTCACCAGGAAAAAGAGGATTTTCAGACAGAGTTCCTGCTAGGAATAGATGGCAAACTCAAATTGCATAATTAGAGATGAGATTAATAAAGACATCACTTACAAAGGTGTGGGCAGGGTATAGGGAAAACCTCGAGAGTGCAGTACCCCAGGACTCATAACTGTAATAGAGACAGTTTCCACCTTAGGCCTGACAGGGTGGAGGGAGGGAACACTTACCTGACTCAGGAAGGAGAAAGCCTCTCCAACAGGAGCTGAACCTGCAGTCAAGGGACTCAGAAGCCAGAGGTGATTTGATAAGAAGGAAGCTGGGGGGAAACTTACCCCAATATCACTCTTTTCCCTCTCACTTCTCTTTCTGGCCTCCTCACTGGGTGAAACCCATGGGAAACCAGAGGGTAAGGGAGCCTATTAACTGGTTCATACAAGTCATCCTCCCAGAGCTCAGAGTAGGGCGGAGAAGGCAGATCTGGAGTGGCCAACAAAAGCTGTCCCGTCCAGAGGGACTCATAGCCACCTTCTAGACTATCCTGAGCTCTCCAGCATATGGGAACTCAAGCCACCTTCCTGACTATCCTGAGCAAAGCAACTACCTTAGTCCATTTTCTGTTGCTATAACAGAATACCATAGACTGGATAATTTATAAAGAAAAGAAGTTTACTTCTTACAGTTCTAGAGGCTGGTAGGTCCCAGAGCATGGCACCAGCATCTGGTGAGGGTCTTCTTACTGTGTCAACATGGCAGAGGCAGAAGGGCAAGAGAGCCAGAGAGAACTCACCTTTTTAACAAAACCACTCCCATGATACAAACCTACTCCTATGATAGTGACATTAATCTGTGCATGAGGGCAGAGGCATTAAGTTTTTAACACATGAACTTTAGGGGGACAAATTCAAACCACAGCAAAGTCTCAACTGGATCAATATTTGGTAAGACCAACAATTCCAGCTCTCCAAACACTTCAAGGGGTAGCCCTCTATCTACAGCTGCTCTGATTATAGTGGCTCAGATCATGCCTCTCCTCAGTTTCAAATCCTCCAATGGTTTCCATCTCACTTAGAATAAAATCCAAACTCCTAACATGGCCCACACAGCCCTAAGTGATCTGGCTTCTCCATACCTCTCTAGAGGCTCTAGACACATTGGCTTCTTTTCTTTCTCATTCAAGAAATGTTCCTACTTCAGGACATTTTCATGCTGGTTTTCTTCTGCCTGGTATTTCCATGGCTGTCATCTCCTCAGAGTTCATCCCTGACCATCAAAATCTCCCTGCTAGCTCAGCCACTCTCTATTAAAATACCCTGGACTAAGTTCTTCATAACATTTGATACTATCCAAAATAATCTTGTTTGTTTGCTTGTCTTTCTTTCCTACAGAACATAAGCTACATAAGCTCCATGACAATTAGTTCCTCATCTGTGGAGCTGAGGCTTCTGTATCTACAGCTCCAGCACAGACTCTATTGAATGAATCAATGTATATGTGCAAAAATGATGGATATTTAATACATGAATTAACACAGACATGCAAACACAATGGGTATCTGTTGAATAAATTAATGCACATATGCAAACGTGAGAAAAAGAACAGTCTCGGTTCAGCTGAGCTCCACTCCTGAGCTCTCATCTCAGTACCCCACAGCATTTGGCCACAGTCTTTTGCCAAACTGAACACTTATTACATCTATTGTTAATGGCTTTTTATAACTAAGGTAATACACGTTCGTTGTGGAAAAATTTGGACTCCACAGAGAACACAAATTTGAAGATTAAAATAACCTAGAGATAGCCACTGTCAATACTGTTTTTTACGTATACATTTATTGTACAAAATTGGAATCATATTGTTATTGATTTGTGACCTACTCTTTTTATTCAACAATGTGACATTAATATTTCATAAATTACTTAACTCTCTTGCAAAATACATTGTTTCAAGACTGAATAATATTCCACTGTATGGCCAAAGGTTGTAAATCCAGAGGATTAAGGTTGTCACTAATAATCCCCTGTTGCTGGATATTTCATTTGATTCTTTTTTTTCTTCTTGGCTAACATAAAAAACAAGGATAAACATTCTTATATGTTTATGCATGTTGTGCTCTTTTACCTGCCCACAATCCTGCCGGCAGGGCCAATTGTCAAGGTAGGGCTTGGACTGGAGCTCACAGACCCCTCAAGCCCATTCCAGACTGGGTCACAAACCCTTCACATGCCAGGCTGGGCCACCAGACCCCTCACATGCAGGTCTATGAGCTAGGTAACTGACCAAAAGGTCCTTGGAGCCATAGGTCAGAGAGCATGGCTACGTGGGCGGTGGCTGCCCAAGGCAGACGCCAGCCAGGGTGGCAGCGCCACGCAACGCGCACTAACTCCACCCACATACAACCTGCCCACAAAGAATGCTGCACCATCCCCAACCTGTCCCGAGACGAGGGGGCCTGATTAAATTATTCTATTTTCCCAACAATCCACCCCTTCAGGGTCCCTCGCCATACAATCTACACGTTCAGAATCTTCCACAATGTTCCCCTAGAGAGGATAAATGACCCTTAAATTCACATATTACACATTCCATCCCAGCCCCAAAAGTCTTTAGCTTATTGCAGCACCAACTCAAAAGTCCAAAGCCTCATCTGAGACTAGAGGCAAAAATGCTTTCAGCCATGAACGTGTAAAGAGTCAAAAGCAAGTTTATCTACTTCCAAAATACAGTAGGACAGACATTGGGTACACATTCACATTCCAGAAAGGAGGAATAGAAAGGAAACAGTCCCCAAATAAATCCAAAACCTGAACAAGGCAAACATTAAGTACACTGGGGCACCTGGACCCCTAAAGCATTGGGCAACCTCACTCCTACAGCTCCGCCAAGTACATCCCATTGAGCTGCCCTGGTGCCTGCAGCTTTTCCAGGCTGGTGCTGTACATTGCCAGTAGCCCCACAGTTCTGGGCTACTGGTGGCAGTCCCGCCATCCTGGCTCCACTAGACATTTCCTCAGTCAGGGTTCTCTGTCAGGGCTCTGACCCCACTTTTCTGCTCAGCATTGCTCTAGTAGATGGCTTCTGCAGTGGCTCCGCACCTGTGGCAGGTCTCTGCCTGGGTCCCCAGGCTTTTCCATACATCCTCTGGAATCTGGGTGGAGGCTGCCACGCCTCTACTGCTCTCACTTCCTGCTGGCCTGCAGACTTAACACCAGGTGGACACCACCAAGGTTTCAGGCTTCAACTCTCCAGAGCTGCTGCATGAACCACATTTAGGGCTGCTTGAGGTGGGGCTGCTCCAGCCAGAGCAGCTGGGATGCAGGGAGCAGGTTCCCAAGGGCAGCTGCACCCCAGGTCTGTCCTCCGGGACAACTCAGTCCTTCTAGGCCTCAGGGGCTGTGATGGGTGGGGCACCCTTCCAGACTTCTCAAATGCCTTTAGGGCATTTTTTCCATTGTCCTGATTCTTAGCATCTGGCTGCCCCATCCCTTGCTCCTGAATTGCTTCAATCAGCTCGGCTCACACCAGCTATTCACTCAGTATCAGGCAGTTTGGCAGCATTCACCCACACAGTTCAAACAGCTGCATTCAACCAGTCCATCAAGGAGTGGCTGCCCTCCCCCTGTGCATATGTGAGGCTCTTCTGCAGCCACTGCCTCAGGGATGGGTGTATGGTAATGAAGGCCAACTTCTCCATCTCCTCAGCAGAGCACAGCATGCTATCCACCCCTAGGTCCCATAACTGCAACAGCCAAGCAGCCAGGGTCTCCCCGTGTTTCTCCCTGAACTGACTTCCCAAGTCAACCAGTTTAACCTGGGTATACAGAACATAGGTGGTAAACTGGGTCACTGTGGATCACCCACCGGTTGTCCATCTGGTCCTATAGGCTGCTTGTGCTTCATTTTCTACTGCACAACAGGTCGTGCCTAGAGATGCACGGTCTCCCTCAATTCACCACTGGGTTGGTTGTCTTCCCTGATGTGAGAAGTAGGAGTGGCCAGTAGTTGCACATCATCTTTCCAGCATAATCATCCTTGCTTCCAACAACTCTATTTTCTGCCACAAATCTCGATCAGTTTGCAGCATAGTTAGCAGTAGTCAGGCTCTAGTCAGCAGAAAAGTGGCCACCAGGCACCATATGCTCAAGGACAGCCACATTTCCTCCCCTTACCAAGCGGCTTTCTGTTGTAATGCCTGGGCTATGCTGCCTTGCAGTACAGTGTGCAGCAACCAGATCACAGTCAACAGGAAGGCAGCCACAGGGCAGAGTATATTCACAAGTAGCCACATTTCCTCCCTCTTCCAAGGGCTTTTGGCTCCTGTACCTGCTCAGAATCCTTTCGCAGACTATGCCAATTGTCATGCTCTTTTACTTGCCCGTAATCCTACCAACTGGGCCAATTGTCAAGGTAGGGCTGGGTCTGGAGCTCACAGACCCCTCAAGCCCATTCCAGACTGGGTCACAAACCCTTCACAAGCCAGGCTGGGTCCCCAGACCCCTCACACGCCAGGCTGGGTCACCAGACCCCTCACACACAGGTCTGTGAGCTAGGTAACTGGCCAAAAATTCCTTGGAGCCAAAGGTTGGAAAGCATGGCTGTGTGGGTAGCTGCAGCCCGAGGCAGATGCCAGCCTGGGTGGCAGCACCATGCAATGCGCACTAACTCCACCCACACGCAACCTGCCCACAAAGAATGCTGCACCACCCACAACCTGCCCTGAGGTGAGGGGGCCTGATTAAATTATTCTATTTTCCCAACAATGCACATTTCCATTATCATATCTTCCAAAGAGATTCCTATAAGTGGGATTGCTTGAGAAATAGAAATACAAGTTAGAGTATTTGTAAGTGTTGCTAAATTGTTCTCCTGAACAACTGCATCAATTAATACCCACAGCATCAGTGTTCAAGAATGTTCACCTCCTTTTTCCCTTACCAGCATTGGATACTAATATTTTTAAAAATCTGTAATACCATGTTGTAACTGTCTATTAATCATCTATCTCTTCTATTAGGTCACAGATTTCTTGAGAGAACTTTCCTTTCCTTCTGGTATGCAGCAGGCAATTATTGTGGATGGATGGATGGATGGATTGGAAGAATTTTGTCACAGAGTACCAGGAAAGACATTGCGCTACATGAACAAATTGTCCTTTTTCCAGTTTCTAGTTCTCTCCTGACCAGTTTATGTGTTTACCATGGGGAGCCCTTCCTCCACAGTTCAATTCTGCTGAGCATCCACTTGCTTTTGGTTCTGGAGCATTAGGCTCACATCCCGCAAGACCTGGCTCTCCTTCCCATTTAAGCTTCAGCAGAAGGAGTATTAAAATTACTAATTTTGACTTACATGATGTTTACTGCTGCAATTATAACTAATTAATGTTTTAACAGCATAATAACAAGTCCCAGATTTCCCTTAGCAAAGCAAAACTGAGAGTAAACACCACACTGGACTGCTCCACGGCATCCAAACCTACCAACTGGAAAGACACAATCACCAGGGGCTAAATCTGACCCAGAATTTGTGCTAAAAGAAATTTAATAGTGTCATGCTGGAGAGCTGCCTCGTACTCCTTTACCCCATCTGTAGATCCCAACTTGTCAGCCCTTGGGAATCTCTCAGGGGTAGAACCAGGTCTTTGTACAGCCCCTGTGCCTAGCATTGCCCAACATCTGGTAAATACCTATTAAACACCTGGTGAATAAGCAGACACCAAAGAGAGGGAATACAGGATGAGAAGATTCATGGAAGCCTGTTCGGGGGAGGGGTGGGGTAAGGAGTTTGCTTTGATGTTCTTCATTGTCATCCTAGTGGAGTAGAACAAATGGACACTTGGGGAGAAAACAAGCTGTGCCCACAGCTGGGCAGCTATACAGCTTGTAAGTTCTGGAACCCAGATTTGGACCTAAGTCAGAAACAACTCCATTTCCTTTCCCTGTTCTAGGCTGCCTTCCAACTTTAGAGAAGAATGTTTAATACCCTCTATCTAAGAATTTGTGTTTCAATAAATAATGTGAATCATAGTTTTAAAATTAAAATGCCTTGAATAATCAACTATATTCCAGCTATTGTGAAGGGATTCTCACAGCAACATTCCCCTTGACTTTTAAGTGGCCCCTATATGCTAAAAAGACATGCAAGTGAGAACTATTATCTACCCACAACAAATCAATATAGTAAATCAGAAGTTCCCTGGGCTGGAAAGGCACAGAGCCAAGTGAAAAACACACTCTCCAAGCACTTTCGTTTCTGGCTAGAGATAAGTGTTAATCATTTTAATGACATTACACACTAATGACAGCTTGTATGCAAACACAGCAGAAGCAGCTATATAACTCATTCATTCATTTGTTTGGTGCTAGGCACTATGGAAACAAAGACAGTAGGTTCCTCTCTATTCTCATGAAGCTTCCTGTTGATCCGGGAGATACGCAAGAACTCTATCACAGTACAACATAGCAAGAGCGAAAAGATACCTATGCCGTGGGTGTCACAAAAAGTTCTTTCCCAGGCTTCCCAAGGAAGTGAGGCAAGAATGGACTGAGAAAAAGTGAGAGGAATTAAGAATTACGTCAGTTAAAAATGCCGTAATAAAACTAACAGTTACCTATTTATTGAGTGGCCTACTATGAACCAGGTACCCATAAAAATTCACTGGGATAGAATCTAATATAATCCTCATTTTATGGAGGAAGAAACTCAGGGTTCAAGAGTTTAAGGAATTTACCCAGTTCTCCTCGTGGTCCCAACACAGAAGTAAAGAGTTGAAAACTAATGTGTAACAATTATCGCCCCAAATGTCACTTGAAAATTAGATATGCATCTGTATTGATTATCTATTGCAATAAAACAAGTTACCCCCCCCCCAAACTTAGTAGTATAAAACAACAAACATTTATTATTTCAAAGTTTCTGAGGGTCCAGAGATCAAGGGCAGCTTAGCTGGGTAGTTCTGGCTCAGCATCTCCCAAGAGTTTGCAGTCAAGATACCAACCAGGGCTGTGTTCATTTGAAGGCTTGACTGGGTCTGGAAGATCTACTTCTAAGATGTTAGGAAAGACGTAATCACGCACCCATCAGGCTTCTGTGACTGACTCTGGGCCATCAACTTCTGGTTCTTGCCAAGCAGTAGGAATTTTTGAGGTTCTCTGTGCAGTGCTGTCCTCAGCCTCAATCACCATCGCCACCACCTACTGAGTCTTATTATGTACCGTGCACTGCTCCAGGTCTTTATGTGTGTTATCTCTTTTACTTTTCACAACTACCCTGAGGCGCATGCTCTATTATCACCCCCATATTTTACAAATGCAGAAACTGAGACACAGAGAGGATAGACAAGGAAACTGCCCAACATCCCACAGCTAAAGAAGAGCTGGGACCCAAATCCAGAGTCTGGTCCCAGAGCAGCCACTATGTTATTTGTCACTGGTATTAAAAGTCACTTGCTGCATTGTTTTTCAGGGTTTTTTCATGACATTTGAAGATGAAGCCCCTCTTCTTTGTATCCTAGCAAAACACTGGTTTGGCATTAGATGGTGGCCACCTAATACTTGTTGCTCATTGCCCACGCTTTATCTATTTCTACACTGGAAAAAATTGCTACTTCATGATTTTTTTTTTTTTTAATTAACATCGACTCTGTCAGATTTCTTACCCCAAATGGTATTTTCTAGTGATGATCAAAGCTTCATTTCCTGTAAGAAGCAGAATAAAATAGTGGAACATGGATTTTGAAGACAAAGAGAAGCTCTTCTACTACTTCAGGATGAGTGACTTTGGACAAATTATTTAACATGTCTTAGATTCCTTGCTCACTGTATGTGGGTAGCCATAATGACCTTTTAATATTATTATGAAACAGAAAAGGTATAAAGTAGACAAAGCACCTATTATATGCAATAAAGAGTAACTCCCTAAGGCTCTTTCCTCTTCTAAAAGTCTATAACTATTTAGCTTTACTGCTTGGGTGCTTACATATCCTCAAGGAAGAAAAGGTTCAGATTTGCAGGCTTGTTTCGATCTAAAGCCTGGGTGTGGAAAATCAACAATTATTAATATCTACCAGTTGTACAACCCACGGTAAGCGCAAAGGATTTACATTCTGGGAATGTAATCAAAGGATTACATTCTAAGATACACGTGCTTGGGAAGATAATCAACCATTGCAAGAAGGAAATGACTGAACAGGAAACTAACAGAAGGAGAAGACACTTCCCACTGGGCCCTGTGTAACGTTAGATGGGAGAAATTTCTAGGCAACAGCAGATTGGGACAGGCAGAGAAGACAATGGAGAAAAAAATTCCAGAAAGGACTGAGAGAGAAAGGAAGGAGAGAGGAGAGAGGTCTGGGATGTAAAGATGGGGCATTAAAAAATACATCCAGTCAACAGTGTGTAAAACAGTTGGCTGGGCAGAGAGTTTATGGCAGGAAGTCAGGATTAAATAATCAATTGATAGCGTACACACTGTTGCATTTTACTTTACCATTTACCAAGTGCTTCACATATTGATCCTACGTAATTCTTATAAGGGCTATGCTAAGCCTCTACTATCCCATTTTGCAGTTGAGGAAACATACTCAGAGAGATCAGATTCACATTATTTCCACCTTTGATTCCCAAAATAATTCTGAGATGGGTAGGGAAGGCCTTATCTTCATTTCAGAAAAGGTCAATGAAGGCTCAGAGAGCCAATGATCCACGTAAGTGGTTCTCACTGCTAAAGATCCACCACCCTCATTTTCATAATTAATATTTATAATGCCACCTTTATCATCGTGAAATGAAATAAAACTCAAAAACAATGTAACACCCATAACTGTGACAACCAAAACTGCTCCCCATAAATATCAAGCGCCCCCCTAGGGCACAGTATGCCCAGGCTAAGAACCACTGAAAAGTCCAAGGTAGGGCCAGGCCTCAAACTCAGGTATCCTGACTTGAAAAGGTGAGATGTGGCCAAAGAGTAGAGGACATAAACCACCAGAGCTGTGACTTAGAAGCCTGAATATCAGCGCAGCAAGGCCTTCGGCTTCTTGACCTTCTAACGCTGACCACCAGCACCAAGAAAATGATGGGGAGTGGGGGTGAGGAAGGAAGGACAATTACAGTAATATGTTGAACTTCCAGGAGAGAACAGAACTATGGTTACTAAAGGTGGGAAAGGGGGAGAAGGAAGGGGGTTAGTGAGAAATTGGTTAATGGACAAAAAGAATGATTGTTTTGTAATGATAATTATGCTAATTATCCTGATTTGATCACATTACACATTATACACAGGTATTGATATTCAACTCTGTACCTCACGAATATACATATAATCAATGATGTTTCAATAAAAAAAAAGAAAATGACATTTACATCATACCCACTCACATCCTCAGTTCCTTAATCTCTAAAACCCATCTTGCTGAAATGGAAATTAAGTATTTGTCTTCTATCCTGTCATGGTACATAGTCTACTATATCCTAGCTCTGATGAAAAAAAAACCACAGGAACTTAAGAATTACTTACATTCTTCATGGTCAACTCAAATTAACCTTTAGTACAAAATAAGTCATTAGGAAAAAAGACTTTTGTTTTAAAAGTCTGTGCGTGGTTCTGAGCAGATTTATCATCCTCTTGGTGCAATCACCTGACAGGACTGAAGACTTTGATCAACCCTGCCAACAAAAACCAAAAAGACATCCAGAGCTCAAATTCTAGAGGAGCCTTTGGGAGATTCTGGACTGACAAATTTCATGCTCAGAGTGTCAGGAAGAAAAGCCAAATATTATTTTCATTCTTGAGGTTTAATTCACTCAATTTAATACCATCTTAGTGTTACCAGATGGCAGCTCCATGTTCTTGGTCAATCCATGAAGGAGAAATCTTTCACAGGACCGAGTGAGGGTACAATGAAAGGGAAAAAGAGGGACAGACAGACGGAAGGTAAAAGCGCTTTATTACAAAGTGAAAGTATGAGCAAAACAAGTGTGCACGGGCATCTCCCCAAGGGAGGGATGCACACGCCCCAGATTCTTAACAGGAGAGGGTTTATATGTTGTTCTGGGACAGAGTTGTTTCTCTATCCTAACTAAGGGGAGGAATATTTGGCCATGGAGGAAGATCTAAGGTAATTAAGGACTAATAGGCCAATGCAAGGCTACATCAGCTTCCTGTCACGCATCCCTGAGTTTCTGCAAGTTTGGGGGCACGCACAGTGGAATCACTTTCCCATGACTTTGTCCTTTCCGGTTTGGCATCAAGGGTGGAAGGTTACATAGGTCATCTGCACTTTTGTTCCTCATAGTGCTCAGGCACTGGCCAATCCAGTCTTAATACTTATGAGCTGCCTCCCAGGCATGTCCCTATTCTGTCCTGCCTCATTAGATGCTTATAAACCTATGTCATGATCTACCAAACAAGAAGTAGTATGCACTTCCCTCAGCTGGTTGTGGAACATTCTTTTAGCAGATGTTAGACAATAAAACAAAGCTACCACGTAGAATCTGCTTTTCTCTGGCTCACATCCTTTCTTTCTACCTACCTAGAATTATTAATTCAATGAATGACTACTAGGCACATACACAGCACAAGGCACTATGACAAGTTTAAAGCTGTCTTTGGTCCTCCCAGGATTCCTGATCTGGTAAAGAAAAAAGCCAGGTACCCAGGCACAAGGCCACGTGTGAGGGGGGACCATAAAGGGATAGGCGGCAATGGGTCAAAAGAGAGTCCAATCAATGTTTGGCCATGTGGAAGAGTGTCCTAAATAAAATCCACCGACAACCACAGATTAAATTAATTTAACAGGTAAAACCTTCTCAAAAGATTAACAGGTAAATCTCTCTCAATTAGCCTTGAACCACACCTACTAATAAACCTAAAACTGACTTACTGTGCAGAGGGAAGAGGGACTACTGGTTTATCAAAAGTTAGTTGAGCAGCAGGAACAAAACACCAACTGTGCAAAAAGGAGATAACTTCAGGAGGGAAGTCTAGACATCAATGACATGGACACAACTGCCTCACCTACAAAGTCAGAGAGAGAAAGACTACGTGTGTGCCAAGGGAAAGATGGACCAAAACTGTTCTTAAGGTTTGCTGAAGTCCTTTGATGCAAAGCTCCATTTCATTAATTCTGCCCTCATCTGTGAAAGAAAAACATGCTACAATTTAAGGAAATGAATAAATACTGCCAAAAAAGACTTGGGAAACCTTTTTTTTTGGAAACAAAATATTTTCACTTTCTTTTTCTCCTGTATTTTCAACAAAAAACTCCCTAATTTCTTCTCCAAAAAAAGTATAGCATTCTATTTCACGGAAGGTGAAGAAGACTATACTTTCATGATGTGACATCCTCATCTTGTGGAATGCCAGGATATTGTTGCTAGAGTTTTGGTTTTTTTAAACAGCTTTATTGAGATATAGTTTACATACCATAACTTCTCCCACTTAAATACACAATTCAATGGTTTTTAGTATATTGCAGTCATCACTATAATCTAATTTTAGAACATTTTCATCATCCCAAATTAAACTGTATACCCATTAGCAGTCACTCCTCATTTTCCTGTCACCTGTCCCCCCACCCTAGGTAACCACTAATCTACTTTCTGTCTCTATAAATTTACCTATTGTGGATATTTTATATACATAGAATCATATAACATGTGGTCATTTGTGACTGGCTTCTTTCACTTAGCATGTTTTTGAGTTTTATTCATGTTATAAAACATATCAATACTTCATTCTTTTTATTGCCAAATATTATTCCATTACCTGGATATACCACATTTTGCTTATCCACTTATCATCTGGGGACAATTTAGGTTATTTCCAGGTTTTTTTGGCTCTTATGAATAATGTTGCTATGAACATTTGTATATACGTTTTGTGTGAACTTATAAGTTGTCTTCATTTCTCTTGGGTATAATATATCTAGGAGTGGCATTGCTTAGTTATATGGTAACTTTACATTTAGCATTTTGGGGAAGTGCTAAACTGTTTTCCAAAGTGGTTGCACCATTTTACCTTCCCACTAGCAGTGTATGAGAATTCCAGTTCCTCACATCCTCAGCAACACTTGTCATTGCCCATCTTTTGATTACAGCCATCCTAGCGTGTGTGAAGTGGTATTTCAGTGTGGTTTTGATTTGCATGTCCATGACAACTAATGACATTGAGAGCATCTTTTCATGTGCTTATTAGCTATTTGTATATCTTCTTTGAAGACATGTCTATTCAGATCCTTTGCCCGTTTTTTAATTGGGTTGTCTTTTTATTGTTTAGTTGTAAGAGTTCTTTATATATTGTGGATTCAAGTCACTTTTCAGATACATATCAGAAATATATATCAGATATATTACCTCCCATTCTATGAGTTGTCTTTTCAGTTTCTTGATGATATCCTTTGAAGCACAAGTTTTTAATTTTAATGATGCTAATGGTTTTGGAAGTACCTCTTCATACACATATCCTCTGGGGGAGGTGAAATTAATGTGTGTATATTTATACACCTATGTCCATAACGGCATTATTCATAACAGCCAAAAGGGGAACTAACCCAAGTGCCCATCAACGAATGTATGGATAAAGAAAATGTGGTATATACATACAATGCATTATTATTATAACCTTAACAAGGAAGGAGATTCTGACCCATGCTACATACATACATAATTACACCAAGTAAAATAAACCAGTCACAAAAGGACAAGTATTGTATGACTCCACTTACATCAGGTACCTAGAGTAGTTGAATTAAGGTACAGAGAATAGAATGATGGTTGCCAGGGGACTAGGGGAACAGGGATTTTAATGGATAATTGTTTCAGTTTTGGAAGATGAAAAGAGTTGAAGAGCAATGAAAAGATGAAAGGAGATGGATAGTGGGGACAGTTGCACAACAATGTTAATGTAATTAATGCCACTGAACTACACACTAAAAAAAGTTAAAATGATAAAAAATTAAAAATAAAAAGATAAGAGCAGAAGTTAGTTCCCTGTCCTTGGGTTTTGGTTTCATCACCTTATTCTTTCTTGCCAACTTTTATGCCAACAAGTAAAATGAGCCAAAAGAACAAAAAAGTAAAAGATTCAGACAATCCAAGAAAAAACAGGCTTCTGAATTAAATGAGAAAGCAAAATGTGAAAATAAATTCCTTCTGCTGACTCCCATATTTGTAGAGTCTATACTATGTGAGGTGCTGTGCTGAGGGCTAGGGATTCAAAGATGCCTAAAATAGGACCCTGTGCCCTGGAGGAAATTTTCAGACCACATGAAAGGAATTCAACCTAATTCAACCTGCATACTTTTTGAATGCGAATTTTGTAAAGATTGGATTGAACAACACTGTAATCAGAGTCTGACTACATCTAGGGAAGCTCTAGTTTCTTCTCCCCTCCTCTGACATAACAGCATATCTTTCAACTCTATGAAAATTCAAACCTCTTATTCATCTGTTAAATATAAAAAGAGGATGATTATGCAATTTTGGATCTAGAGAGTCATTTTTTCTGAATGAATTCATGCATATGCTTGTTTACAACTATCTCATTTTTCCCTGATTTCATGTAAAAAATCACTGCAGCTTAACAGTATGCAAGTCTATTCATACTATGAAATCAAGAGCAGAGCCAGCCTGCTGAGAACTAAGGAAATGACACATATGACCAAAGACTAAATTATCTACCGGATCAACACTTTGAAAATTACAGACACATTTTACTATGGCACAAGAATATACCAGAATGAGGAAAAGTTCCAGCAGAGGCACTTGTTAGAATAATCTATGCCAAAAAGGGCTTTTAAAAGTAGCAGAAACACCATTTGAACAGACATGAGTTCATTCAATAACTCAACAAGTATTAAGCACCTACTATGTGCCAGGCACCATGGTAGGTTCCAAGGATAAAATTAAGAATAAGACTCAACCCTCTCCAACCTTTCCCAGGACCTCGTATCTATCATGGGGGCCAAATAAGCAACACATTTAATAAGATGAGGTAAAGGCTGTGACAGAAGATGCACAAGATGCTATGAAGGCAGTAGGATTATGGGACAGCACAGAGGAATCAAGGAAAGTTTGTTGGAGGAGTGGAGACTCAGGGCATATAGAAGTAGCTGGGCAAGGAAGGCAGAGGTTAGTGTTCCTGGGAGAAAGAACAGCACAGGCAAGGGGATGGCTCACCTACACAAGTCAGACGCTGGGCTCTGGAGTCACGAAGATCCAGGATAGAGCCCCACTCCACCATTTGTTAGATAAGTAACTCTGGAAAGTTAATTCTTTCCAGCATCAATTTTCTCATCTGTAAAATGAGGTGAGCAATTATGCCTCCTCACAGGGAATTAAATGAAATAAGCACAAAAGGAGAGCTCTGTAAACATGGCTATTATCATGACGATTTTTTTTTTTTTTTGTAAATAGAAGTCTTACAGTAATGTAGCAATTGAGAGAATTGCAGAACAATCGCATTTGATCCTTGCACTTTGCTTTGACTTTGGTCTCAACTTGCAGCCTAATCATGAAATACTCATGATTATACTCAATAAATGATGTCTTAAATTATCGATGTAGTCTCTTTTATATGAACACATCTGTATCAGTTAGGATTAGATTCAGCTGTCAGTAATAGAGACTCAAAATAATGATTTAAACAAAATAAAAATGCATTTGTCTCGCTTACGAAAGTCCAGAGGTAGGCAGGAGAGTGACAAGTACACAAGCTCTGGTCCATGAAATCTTCACAGAACCAAAAGCCTTCCAGATCACCAGTCCAACATCCTCAGAGTTTGGCCCTTGTTCTCATGATCCAATATGGTGGCTAGACATCCAGTCATAACGACTGTGCTCCAGGCAGCAGAGTGAAGAAGGCATAAACAAGAAAGAGAGGGCAAAGGGCACACACCACTTTAAAAAACAAAAGATCCTGGACAGTTAGCTCAGTTGATTAGAGTATAGCCTTGTAACACCAAGATCACGGGTTCGGATCCCTATAGTGGCCAGCCACACAGAACAAAAAAATAATCAATTGAAGTGTTTCGTTCACTAGCATAAAAAATAAAAAACCTGGAAGCTACCAAGCAGTTCTTCTGCTTACATTCTCTTGGCCAGAACTAGTCACTTGGTCTTCTCTGTCTGCAAGAGAGGCTGGGAAATGAAGTCTCTATTCTGGGTGGCCGTGTGCCCAACTAAAACTTGTGGGTTCTGAGAAAAAGAGAATGGATGTTGAAAACTAACAGTCTCTGCCATAACACTCAATAAGCTAGAAACTCAAAATACAATAAGTGGGTATTTTAAAAGGAAAGTATCACTGACATCATTACATGTTAATTATGAGAAATTTGCAGAACTCTTGTTGCAAAGATTGACAAGGATATCAGGGAAAGAGGTGAGCCACAAAGGTGTTGAAAAGAGTTGTTGATAAACCACTTGGAGATAACAAAGAAGGGGCTATATGAAGACGATGTGAAAGACAGTTAATTGATAATTATAAAGTAATACAATGGTAAAAGTGGACATATTCTTTGACCCAGTAAACCTATTTCTTGCGTCTTCTTCAACAGGAAAACAAACTACATGCATAAATATGTTTGCTGAGAAATATTCAACGAGAAAAAATAGATACTTAACTGGACAACAAAACTGAATTACTACACAAAACACTGTAGTTATATAGCCACTAAAAAATGAAAACCACAAATAAACAAAACCTTACTCTATGACATGAACAGAAAGTTTTTACTATTATAATTAGATTTACATTAAATGTATATAAATGAGGACATGTATTTAACTACTACTCACTTGTCAGATCTCAGCGCAAACATCACTTTCTCAGAGCAACTTTCTAAGGCTTTAGAATAACCCAGATCTTTGTTTTAAGTGTTGATAGAATTGTATACCTTTCTTGAGGCCACTCAACAGTTTGTAACCATGCAATTTCTATGTGAGATCGTACTTTAAGCTCCCTGGTGGCAGGGACACGCAATGGGCACCAGTGTTTTTCCCTGACTCGCACCCCTCCTTCATTAATAACAGAACCTTGATTCCACAGCTCCAATGGTGGACCATGGGGCATTTAATGAAAAAATGTATTCAAAAGTAACATTTTATTCTACCCAAGTTGAATTCAAATGTCATTCAGACCTGGATTTCATATCCAGCCTCACCATTTGCTAGGCGGTGTTTCTGCATAAGTTACTTAAGTTCTCTAGGCCTGTTTATTCACTGGCAATGAAAATTTGATTGTGTGCAGGTTACAAGGAGAGTTTAGCATAGAATCTAAGATGACAATCTGTCAACAAGTCATATGATACCTAGGAAAGGACAATGTCAAACATATTTGGGGGGGGTTCTCTTTGACACTTGTGTGTTCAGTCTTTTCCTTGATTACATTGGGTTATATTTAATTTCTCCTCTCTCACTTTTCCTGGAAATCTCTGAGCTGTTGCTCTCTCTGTCTCTTAGAGGATACCTATCTATCTTCCAAGGTGAGAATTGGCTTTTTTGCCAGGCCTGGACTGGACAATACAGGACCCATAGAGTAACCCTTTATCCCTACTCAGGAAACTTGTCTCAGGCAGAGGGGTGACTGACAGTGCTAGGACTGTACAGAGCAGGGATTTTTTTTTCCCTTTGCAGATAGATGGACAGCAGTTCCAAAGCCAGGCTGATTATCAGAAAAACCAAAGGAGCTTAAAATCAAAACAAGTAAAAATCCCTAGGGCCCACTATCTGAGAATCTAATCCAGTCAGAGTAGGATGGGGCCTGGCAGTCTAGATTTTTAAATATCTCCCTGGGCAATTCTGAAGCTCCCTTCAGGCTTGGGAACTGTAGAAACAGAAGCTCCTCAGTTTTCTTCCAGCTTATGGTCACCCACCTGGGTTAATATCTGCTTATTCCCAGACTGAGCACAGAACTTTTACTTTTTAACATATCTGCCGGTTAGAGGCTCCAATCCCCAACCCAGTGCAAAGCTGGATGGGCTTTATATAACATCGTGGGACTTTAAAAATATGAATTCTCTGTTCTGTGGTCTTGGAGAATAGGTTTTTTAAATCAACAGATAGCACTAACTTAGTTAAAATGATATATCATGTGTGACTTTAACCAGCTACAAAGCTGATTATTCTGAATTTATTTCCTGTCTGTTCTCTGCATGGCCCGATGGCACTAACAACAAATAAATCACTGGCAATGTGAAGACCTTATCATCTTCCCCTTTTTGCCATGGCTGCTGGGAAAAAATCATGTAAAATCAGTCAAAAGGTCTAAACTAACACTTATGAATAGTATATTGACATTCTCTTCTTTTCCCTGGTCCTGGTTTTCAATTTCTAGATCCACTTTACTAGCATCATTATTACACATCCATTGAAAGTCACTACAAATTCTTTTTAGGAAAGAGCAGTAAATCAAATAAACTCCCTGCAATCTTTTATATTCCATCAAAATAGCATAGTCTAGCTCTTCCCAAGCAAGCTCATCAGAACTATCCAATGCTCAAAGCTCTTAGGGACATGCACTTCTTTTACTGGAGTTAATTTGGTATTCAAAGGACATGGCAAAAATTATATTAATTATACATGACACTGCTTGACTTGGCCATGTCAGCTGACACACTGCAACCATCTCCTCAAGGAGACATTTTGCCTTAAAGCACCAACACCATGAAACATGTTTCATCCTGATACAGGGCCTGTAGCTAGAAAGTGATTATCATTTTCAATTCATGTTTTCTTATATCCCTCCATCACAGTTACTGCAAACCATCTAACATATGTCTTCTTAAAATACTGAACTAGCTGCTTTTGTAAGGACTACTGATTTTTTTAGCCTGCATAAATTATTTTACAAGATGGATTACAAAAGGAAAAATACCAGGAGACTCAATAGCTCTCTCTGGTTTTATTTAAAAGAACTGTTCTGTTCCCTTCACAAGGACATATTGCTTTTCCTTTCCTTCTCATGTCATTGTTTCATGTTTTGAAAATCATATAAGATAGAGACAATCACAAACCCAGAAAAATACAATGTTCTCATTAAAATTAATTCTTATTTTAGCACATAGGGAGGATTTCTGATACATCATTTGGTGGCACATTCATTTATTAATTTCTTTCAGTAAATATTTATCAAGCACCTACTACATGCCAGGCACTAGGCGAGGCATAGACCCTGCCTGCCTTTTTGCTACACAATGTTATTTTGGGGAGCACAAAGGGTTTTGTTTTCCAGCTAGCACACTGAAGTATGGTTGTGCAAGTTCTTCACATTTTTAATATTCTTGTACCTCAAGCCCCTTCTGTGTCCCCCTGCCAACTGGTCTCTTATCCAGCACCCCAGCCCTTCTCCATGGATTATGTCTGTCACAGCCAGGACTCCAAGACGTGCTTCAGCACTGCAGTTCATAGCAGTTCTGAGGGGTGATACTCTATTGTGCTTGTTGATAAATATTTTTAATAGCACCTCTGCTTTTGCTCCCTCCTCATGGCCCACAGACCCCACACTGGCCTGCCATTCACCCACCTCACCCACGTCTTTCCATCTCACGTCAACTCCTCCCCTTGCCTAGACACAGCAAGTTCTGCAGGAGACTAAAGACTTCTCTCTTCACTGCTCTCAAGAGGATCAGGGTCTCACTTTCTCCATCTTACTATAATTGAATAAGACCAGCTGGAGCTTTCATCTCTCCATTCAAGGTGATGTTCAAAGTGCCCACTTTGTCAGTTAAAAGTGTCCTTCCTCTTATTATTCCGGCAAATGTAGAATCATCACAGGGACTCTGCTTAAAACAAAAATGTGTCATGAGGAAAAAGCAATCGTGGGTGACTAGATAATCCACATCAGGGTTTGAAAATGATTAAAACCAGAAACTAGAACTGTGCACAGGCAGAATCCCAAACAAGGGCACTGGAGGGCAAGAGTGACAGATGTCAAATCCAAGCAACAGTCCCGGCAATGATTATGCAAAGTGCTGGCCTTTCATGCTTTGACAGTAATGCACTCATTTCTCCAACTTCCAACACACTAAATACAAGTGTAGCTTAATGACAGAGACTGGATTGAAAGGTAATTGGGAGCTGAAAATAAAGACTTTGCCTCATTATAATAATTCTCTAGCAGAAATGTTTGTTGTGTCAAAAAGCACTAGTTTAAAGGAATAGCCATTAAAGATTTTAAGGGTATGAACATTAACAGTGCTTTTAAGCCATGAATGCTAAGCCTATAAAAAATAGGTATCAAGGACCCAGGATAACTGAACCCATTTCAGGTAAATAAGATGTCAGAGCAATAAATTCAAACCATGAGTCTACTCTGCTCCCCTGATTTCCCTCTAATACCACTTTTTTTCTACTCCCCCCTTTTCCTTTCCACTCTTGACACGGCTTCTGTCTCAGGTACCCCCACCGTACCTTGTATGACTGCTTGTGGGAGGCAGAGGGTATTGAGGAAGGGAAAGAGAGAAAAGCCTTTAACATTTCTTCTCTTCTGCCACCCCACACATCTGACCAGCCCATGGGGATACCCTGGGGGTGATGGTGACGGAGGTGGCAATGATGACAGACAACTACCATTATATATCTACTGTGTTCCAGACATGTTAAAAAGTATATTCGAATTCTCACAAGAACCCAATAAAGAAGAAATACTTTAAAAACCTCTTTTTATTACAAATAACAGAAAACATGGCTAACAGTAGCTTACATAAATAAGGGTCCATTCTTCTTGCATAACAAGAAATCTGAATATAGAGTATTCCAGGGATGCTTATGGGGATGGTAGGACACAGAGGTGGCACTTCTGTGATTCTCTTTGTCTCGCCCCTAATAGCCATGAAATGGCTGCAGCAGCCCCAAGCATCACATCTAAGCATAGCTGCATTCAAAGCAGATAGCACAGAGTTGCATAGGCAGAGGTTCTGCTCCTCTGTTTCCCTCTTACATAGGAAGAAAATCTTCTCCCAGAAGCACCCTCGGCAGACTTCCCTTTACCTCTCATGGATCAGAAGGCACTCACACGCCTGCCCTATGTCCAGGGGCAAGGCCCACCTTTCCTGAGTTTAAGTTACCCTGCCAGGTTTTGTTAACAAGGAAGGGCAGAGTAATGACTCTCAGGCAAAGGCAGTCTGCCACAATGGTATCATCTCTAACCTACATATAAGGCAGAACCTCAGTCATTGTGTTTAAGTAGGTAGCCATATAATTTATTACACAAATCAAGGCATTTCTGGGAGTAAAAGAGGGTGCTGTTAACAATTGCATCAGGAAAACAGGTGCAAACTGGGACATGTGACACCCTAGTTCTGTCTAACTTTACCATATGCTCTTGTTATCTTCCAAAACCAGATATAAATGATTTGGGGGAGTGACCAGATTTTGGACCCAAATCTCTGGCGTTGACTCTTTTTGTGTGGAGATGCACTTCTCTACCAGAGGTCACATGTACATACAGTCCCTCTTCCCTTCCTCTTCAGTTCACCTGAAAGACCTGGTAGACAACCCAGTGGCATCCTTCCATCCAGCATAGCAGGTTGGAGAGGATCATGATTTGCTTCCCTGAAATTCATAATTAAATCAGAGAAACATTCTTTCTCCCAAAGCAGCTCCTCTTGGTAGCCGCCAGCAGCAAAGTTAATGTCCTACCTGCTGGAGCAATCATTCCTCCAAGAGACTACCACCACATTCTCTAATGTGAAAGACCTGTAGCCCTTTCCTTTAGCAGGTCCACTAAGATCCCCAGCCTCACTCCTTTTCTGCACATACATGTGTATGATCTCTCTCTCTCTCTCTCTCTCTCTCTCTCTCTCTCTCTCACAGACACACACACACACAAATAAATAGTTTTTTACAATAAATGTTTTAGACATGCAAAAGTAGAGACTCATATAACAGTATCCCCTGGGCACGATACACATGTGTATCTTTTGCTGTACAAAAATGTTCTCAACTGCACCAATCATTGTAGCCCCACACCAGAAATGACACAAATGTCCATCCACAGTAAAATGATAAATTGTTATGTAGTCATATAAGAGGAATGCTCTCCGGTAGGAAAAATGCACAAATTACTGCCATGCACAAGTAATCTCACAATCAAAATGTTGATGGAAAGATGGGGGGGAAAAGACGATGTACATTATAATTTCGTTTATATAAGGCTCAAAATCAGGCAAAAACGATCTATAATGTTAGAAATGAGGATAGCTACCTTTGTGGAGGAGGTAAAAAATATTGATTAGGAGGGGCCTTGAGGTTTGCTTCTGGGATGTTAATTATATTCCATTTCTTGATCTGGATGGTGGTTACAGAGTGGTTAACTGATAATTCATCAAGTAATACCCTTAAAGATGTGTGCCCCTTTCTATATGTATGTTACACTTGAAAAAAAAAAGGTTTACTAAAAAAAAAAAATATCTAGAATTAAAGCCTCTTTTAGTCAACAATTCTGTTACTTATAGCAAAATTATCATTACTGTTAAACTACCCATGTGACCTTTGGCAAGTCGCTTAACTCTCTATCTCTATTTCTTTATCTGTAATAGTAACTGATGTGTAGAGCTGATATAAGGAGGACTTGCTGTAAATATGTGAAACATGCTTAGCAAGTGCTAGCACACAAGTAAGCACTCAAAAACGTTAGCTGTCAGAATTAATGATGTTCCATCTACACCTGCCCTCCTTGTATTTGGGATTTATCTCCATTTATCATATCCGTCTGGACTGGGCAAGGGAATATTGAAATAGACAAGTTTGCCTATCCTTGTTGGGGGATTAGGGGAAGAATGGGTAAATACCTTCTGGAGGACAATCTGGCCATATATATAACAAGAGCCTAGAAAATGTTTGTGTCCTCTAATTCCACTTTAGTAATCTATCCTAAGGAGATGAGACAAGCAAAAAAGATGTTGTGCTACAATGCTGTTGTTTATGTGCAACTGCCTGTTATTTATGTAAGTAAAAAACTAGAAACAATTTATTACATCAGGAGCTGGCTAAATAAAATAACGGTGATGAGAACTTTTAATGCGTTAAAAAGTTAAATATAAATAGGCAAGAGGCCTATCTGCACCAATTTTTAAAATAATAACAAATACACAAAGAAAAGATTAGAAGAAACTAAACCAAAACTTAAGCTAATTATCTCTAGGTGGTAGTAACATAGAAATTAAAAATTTTCGGGCCAAGCCCATGGTGCACTCAGGAGAGTGCAGCGCTGGGAGCACGGCGACACTCCCGTGGCGGGTTCGGATCCTAGATAGGAATGGCCGGTGCACTCACTGGCTGAGTGCCAGTCACGAAAAAAGACAAAAAAAAAAAAGAAAAAAAAAAAGAAATTAAAAATTTTCTTCCTTATACTTCTCAATATTTTTTCAATATTCTTCTATGAGCATATTCTACCTTTTATAATGAGAAGTATAAATGTTCAACAAAGAACTTGTGTCCTCTTCTAAGGCCTTTGTGTCTGTTGTTAAACTGACAACCAGTTGCAATCCATCACATTTTAGGAAGGACACTACACAATGGAACATGTCTGAAGGAAGGTGACAAAGTGCTTCAAAAATAAGCCTTCCAAGGAATGGCTGAAGGAATAGGGATGTGTACTTTGAGGAAGACTAGATAACAGGACATCTGTTTCAAACAGGTCATGTGGAATAGGGATTATACTTGCTCTACTAGGCTCCAGAGGTCAGAACCAATACCAATCAATCAAAGGTACAAGGACAAGAGAAGGGGACAATGAAGATTACAGTTCAAGCAGCAAGCAAGCTGTATGATCAGAATACAAACCCCAGGTTTCCTTCCTGTCAACAGTAAGGAGCTCCTCCGGAGGCACACAGTGAATTATTTTGTTAGCATTCAGGCAACCACATTGCACCACCCTGAGGATGTCCTCACCAGCCTTCCAGATCAGCCTACCCTGCAGACGACCACATGAGTTAGGATTTCTGATACTCACAACCAAACACCAGCCTGGGAATAAGCATCTGGCTCTCTTTTTAATCCCTCTCCCTTGCCCTTCAGAAAGTTCTGCAAAATTTACATAAATTGGCCCACTCTTCTCCATTCTTTCCACTTGACCACCTGATATAGATTGTGTCCCCCAAGTTTTATGTATTAGTAGCTTGACCCCCACTGTGACTGTTAAAAGAGTCAGAAATCCTATTATGATAACTGCAAGGTGGGGCCTTGAAGAGGTGACTAGATTCTGAGGACCACACCCAGTGAATGGATTAATAATGGTGGTCATGGGCATGGTTCCAAGGGCTTTAAAAGCAGGGCACATGAGAGGTTCTCTCTCTGCTCTACCATTTTCTGCCATGTGAGACCCATGGGTCACTGCTGCCACCACCAAGACCTTCACCAAATGTGTTCCCTGGACTTTGGACTTCCCAGTCTCTGAAACTCTAAGCAATAAATTTTGTTTTCTTGTAAATTTCCCAGTTCCATGTATTTTGTTACAAGCAACAGAATCAGACTAATACACCATCTTAGTACAAGTCCTAATCACCTCTCTCTTCCCTGTGCAGCTAATGGCTTCCTAACTGGTTTCTCTCTTCTACTCTTGCCACCCTTGTCCCAGTCCATTCGCTACATAGAAGCTAAAGTAATGGTTTTCCTAGGGTAAAGTAAAAAATCATTAACAGACTATAAGACTCAAAGTGAAGACTTTATCTCCAGCCTTCACTGGGTCCTTTGCCTCTCACTCAGTGTACTCTAACCAAGCTGGCTACCTTTTAGTTCCACATTCAAGCAAAACTCTACACCTCACAGCATTTGCACATGCGGAAACACTCTTCATTGCCCACTGTTTGGACCATTCTGCAGCTCAAATCTCAGATGTCATTCCCTAGTTTTAATGCAATAGTGGAATACCTATGCCTTATGGATCCTTTATGTGACTTATGTGACTTTTCGTGACCTAGCCACAAATGACCAGTCTGCGCCCATTGCCACTTAGTCTCTTGACTAAGCAGAATGCCTCTGAGTTCCTCAGGTGCACCAGCATCCCCCTCATCCCTCGGTCTTTACGCATGCTGCTTCCTCTGTCTGGCAAAACCTTCTGTGGCTAATTCTTATCACCTTCACGTCTCAGCCTGAATGTCACTTCTTCAGGAAGCGTTCCCTTACTTCCAAATTGTGGGTTAGGTGCCTCTCTGGTGTGTACTTACAGTACCTGTAATTATTGCATCATAGCACTTTTTTTTCAACTGTGATTATATTTCCTGTTACTTGATAAAGTATATGAAGGCAGGGATTACATCTATACTGCTGAGAAGTGTTGAGTAAATGATGTTATGTCTTTAAATATGACTTTTCCCCCATCAATGAGCAAATTAAAGTTTTAAAAGCAGGGAAATAATAGATCTCAACAGGAAATATTCTAATAAGTGGTATTCTCTTCCTGGAATAATGAAGCAAATCTAGACTTCACTCAATTCCCCTGTCCTACGCAAAGACTCATGTGTTGTCACTTTTATTTTCACTAGCTGGCTTAGTAATTATTCTTTACCCGCATTTAATGCCCTGGGGCTATCTTCAGTATGCACACAAAAGGATCGATAAGTACTAAATAGACTAAAAAGATGTATAATACTGAACTCATAAAATGACAGGATATTAAAGAAAAATAAATCAGGAAAACACTGGAGGATATAAGACTAATAAGCAAAAAATAAAACCTACATAGCCTGCTCCCCACAACGGCATAAACAGTTCCTGTTAATTTGATAAAACTGCTTCATGTGAAAGACCTTTGGAATCCCAAAGCCAGAGCCCCAGTCTAGGCATTGGTATTGATTTAGGGTAGAAGTACAACAAAGAAAGGCCTAGGAGACAGACCTCATGTCCCTATTATGCCTTTGTCCTCCGGGAAACACCTTGAGCAATTCACACGACTTCTTTGAACTTAAGTTTCTTTATGTAAAAGGACAATTAATTGATGTTGTAGAAAACCACTCGTTTTCTACTCTTTCTCATTCTCTCCTCCTTTCTTGGTAACAGAACCTGGTTTTTAGCTCAGCACATTAATGTCCCACTAAAATATTGCATTCCTCAGCCAACCTTTGCAACTAGGAAGCCAAATGTAAATAGACCTGTTGGGTAGGTCTTCCAGGAAGTCTTAAAAGAAGAGGGCATACCATTTTCCTTCCCACTGCCTGGCATGGAGATATGATGGCTGAAGTCCTTTTGGACTGTAAGGACAAGGGTGACACCTGCAGGTGCAGGGAGAAGAGAGCTGGAAGGAACTGGGCCCCTGATCACCTCATGGAGACACTGCGATTAACTATGGACTGCCTACTTCCAAGCTCCTTTACATTAGAGAGAAATGTATTCCTATCTCATTTCATATTGGACAGCTTCATGAGAAAGATTTTCCTTTACACTTAGCCCACATCAGCCTACTTCAGTGCACTGGTCCTGCCTCTCTTCTCTGGAGCAAGACATGGCCACTCTGTCTCTTGTTACATGTCAGCCCTACAAATGTCTAGAAACACTAGGATTTGGTCTGAGAAAACCTGGCTATCCATATGATCTTGGGCAAGTTGCTTAAGTGCTCTGAGCCTCATTCTTTATCTAAAAAATGAAGATTCCTTCCTTCTGGCTATTTTCCCCAGAAATATTGTTTATAGAAAAGAGCACAGGTTTTTGAGTCAAATAAAGATACAAATTACTTAATGGCTATGTGATCTTGGACAACATACTTAACCTCTCTGAGCCTTGGTTCTTTCATCTTTAAAATATATTACTTCACAGGACATTCTAAGGATTGGATGAGATATAAAATATGAAGCACTTAGCATAGAGGCTTGCATCTGTAAGCCCAGTACCTTACTACAAAACAGTACTTACTGTCATCTCCTTGTTCATTTTGCAGTGCTGTACATAATGGTAACAACAGCTAACAATCACTTGGCACTGTTCAAGCACCTTCCATGTGTTAAGTCATTTAATTCTCATTACAATAAGGTAAGTACTACAATTATCCCCTTTCTACAAATGAGGAAACAGAAACACAAGATACCAATTACCATGATTTCATCAAGATGGTGGAATAGACGATTCCCACCATTGCATCTTCCCACAAGTAACCAATTACAATTATTAAAAAGCAAAAACTGCTAACCTGGAACCGCTGGAGCTGGGGGAAGAGGAGAGACCCATGGAGTTTGTGAAGGTGTGAGAGGCAACAGTGAGAGGTTGTAGGAATGGTGCCTACTTGTTCTGAGACAGACTGGTACAGAAACAAGGACTAGCTATTACACATGGATGGAAACTGGGAAGAGCCATGGTACATAAACCTGCTTGGAAGTCTGCAAGGAAGAGGAGGGCTTTGCAGTGCACCATACCAGCCCACAGGCCATAAAGTCAGTCTACTAGCAGGATTGCCCTGACCCCACATAGTAGCAGACAGCCACAACTGATTGGACAGGAGAGCTGTCCAGAGGCTGGTGAATTATCTTGAGGGACACGGTACACAACCTGCCCCCACAAGAAGCAGTTGAAGCATGTGGGAAAGTCTGGGGCCCACAGGGGAACATTGAGTGCAGCATGGACTGGTGCCTTAAGTGGAAATCTGTCAGGGCAATAGAACTGCAGGGGGCTCAATCTGCAGGAAAGACCTCTTCCAGGGCCAGAATTTCCACATAGCCCAGACCTGGAACTGATTAATGACCCTCACAAAAAGCCTTCCACAGAGAATCACCTACAAATAGCAAGCAGTCTTTTCAAATGCCTAGGCATCAATGTAAAGACACAAAGATCGAGAAAGAACAGAAGAATACGTTGCCACCAAATGAAACAAAAAAAGCACCAGCAATGGATGCAGAGGAACAGCAGATCTATGAAATGTCTGACAAAGAATTCAAAATAACCTTCTTAAGGATGTTCAGGGAGCCACAAGAAAGTACAGTTAGAAGATTAAATGATATCTGGAAAATAATTCAGGAGCAGAACAAAAAACTTGACAAAGGAATAGAATCAATTAAAAAAAACAAACAAACAGAAATTCTAGAAATAAAGAATACATTATCTGAATTGAAAAACTCAATAGAAAGCTCCAACAGCAGATTTAATCAAACAATGGAAAGGATCAATGAGCTTGAAGATAAAACACATGAAATTCAAAATGGATTAAAGACATAAATAAAGACCTGAAACTACAGAACTCCTAGAAGAAAACACAGGGAGAACACTTCAGGATGTAGGACTGGGCAAAGACTTTATGAATAAGACCTCAAAAGCACAGGCAACAAAAGAAAAAAATACAAAAATGGGAAAATCTTCTGCACAGCAAAGGAATCAATCAACAGACTGAAAAGACACCCTACCAAGTGGTAGAAAATATTTGCAAACTATACATTCAATGAGGAATTAATATCAAGAATATACAAGAAACTCAAACAACTTAACAGTTTAAAAAAAAATCTGATTTAAAAATGGGCAAAGGAGCTGAACAGACATTTCTCAAAGGAAGATATACAAATGGCCAATGGATGCACCAAAAAATCCTCAACATTTCTAAGCATCAGGGAAATGCAAATCAAAACCACACTGAGATATCATCTCACCCCAGTAAGACTGGCTATCATCGAAAAGACAGAGAATAATAAATTCTGGCAAGGATGCAGAGAGAGGGGAACCCTTCTACACTGTTGGTGGGACTGTCAGTGCAGCCATTATGGAAGACAGTATGGAGGTTTATCAAACCACTACAGATAGAACTACTGTACAATCCAGCAATCCCACTACTGGGTATATACCCAAAGGAATGGAAATCATCATGTCGAAGGGATACCTGCACTCCCATGTTTATCACAGTTCTATTTACAATAGCCAAGATATGGTCCATTGTTGGACAACTGGATAAGGAAAATGTGGTACATGTACACAATGGAATACTACTCAGCCATAAAAAAATAATGAAATTCTGCCATTCACAGTAATGTGGATAAGAAGGAAGGAAGGAAGGAACAAGGGAGGGAGGGGAGGAAGGAAGAAGACACAATAATACGTTGAAGTTTCAGAAGGAGAGAACAGAACTGTAGTTACTAGAGGTGGGAAAGGGGGAGAGAGGTTAGTGAGAAATTGATTAATGGACACAGAATGATTACCTTATATAATGACAAATATGCTAATTATCCTGATTTGATCATCACCTATTGCACACAAGTATTGATAGTCAACGCTGTACCCCACAAATAAGTATAATTGTTTCAATAAAAAAAGAACATGAAATTATCGAGTCAGAGGAGCAAAAAGAAAAAAGAATAAGAAAAAATGAAACAGAAATACAGCAAATATGGGACTCCCTCAAGTAAAATAATCTCTGCATAATTGGCATACCTGAAGGAGAGAAAAAAGGAAGAGATGTAGAAAGCACATCCAAGGACATAATGGCTGAAAATTTCACAAGTATGAAGAGAGATGACAGCATACATGCACAGGAAGCTCAGAGGTCACCAATTGAATTCAATCCAAGGAGGAACACCCCAAGGAACATCAATATCAAATTATCAAAAACCAAAGAGAGAATATTGAAAGTAGCAGCAGAAAAGAAACATATAACATTCAACAGAGCCCCAATACATCTCTCAGCAGATTTCTCAGTAGAACCCGTAAATGCCAGAAGAGAATGGGACAATATATTCAGAGTGCTAACGAGAAAAAGACTGTCAGCCAAGAATTCTATAGCCACCAAAACTAACTTCAGATATGAAGGAGAAATAAAGTTTTTCCCAGATAAACAAAAGCTAAAGGAATTCATCAACACTAGACCTGCATTATAAGAAATGATAAAGGGAGTTCTTCAATCTGAAAGAAGACAATGCTAAGGAGCAGCATGAAAACATTTCAAGGTACATAACTCAGTAAAGTAAGTTAACAGGCAAACTCAGAATACACTAATGTCCTAAGGGTGTGAATAAACTGTGTGCATCCTTAGTATGAAGACTAAAGAGCAAACCTAATGAGGTGCTAACATATACAACAACCACATAAGAGAAAGGCAATATTGAAAGATGTAACTTGAAACAACAAACTGTCAAAAAGTGGAGCGGAATGATGTCAAAACATAGAGTTAGCTTTGGTTTTTTTCTTTTTTCTTAGATATCAAGTTAAATTGTTATTAGTGCAAAATACTTGTTACAACTATAATGTTTTTTGTAAGCCTCATGGTAACCATAACACAAAAAACTTAGAAGGGACATACTAAAAATAAGTAGTGAGAAAGCAAAATGTAAAGGATCCACAAAACAATCAGGAAAAAAAAAAAAAAGAAATAGCAGTCACGAGTCCCTATATATCAAGAATAACGCTAAATGTAAATGGATTAAATACCCCACTTAAAAGACACAGAATGGCCAAATGATTATAAAACAAGAACCAACAATATGCTGCCTACAAGAAACTCAATAAACTAATAAAGACAGACATAGCTGAAAATGAAAGGATAGAAAAAGATATTTCACACAAATGGAAACCAAAAAAGAACAGGAGTAGCTATACTTATATCAGATAAAACAGATTAAGTCAAAGAAAATAAAAAAAGATAAGAATGGACACTATATAATGATAAAGGGATCAATTCAACAAGGGGATATAACAATTCTAAATAAACACACCCAACTCCGGAGCACCCAGTTATATAAAGCAACCACTATTGGATCTAACAAGAGAGAATGACTCTTAACACAATAATAATTGGGGACTTTAATACCTTGCTCTCAGCAAAGGACAGATCATCAAGAAAGAAAAAAAAACAGGAAACATCAGAATCAATCTCTACTACAAGCCAACTTGACATAATGGACAATTACAGAACATTTCATCCAACAGCTACAGAATACACATTCTTCTCAGCAGCACATGGAACATTCTCTAGAATAGACCATATGTTAGGACATGGAACAAGTCTCCACAAATTTTTAAAAATCAAAATCATATAAACTACTTTTTCCAACCACAATGGAATAAAATTCAAAATCAACAACAAAGGGGACACTAGAAACTGTACAAATAAATACATGGAAATGAAATAATAGCTCCTAAACAATGAATGGGTCAAAGAAGAAATCAAGAAGAAAATTTTTAAATTTTCTGCAGACAAATGAATATGAAAACACAACATACCTATGAGATACAGCAAAAGCAGTTCTAAGATGGAACTTTATAGCAATAAATGCCTACATCAAAAAAGAAAGATTCCAAATAAACAACCTACCATTATACCTCAAGGAGCTGGAAAATGAGAAAAAATCAAACCCCAAATCAGTAGAACGAGAGAAATAACAAAGATCAGAGAAGAAATAAATGAATTAGGAATTTTTAAAAAACAATGCAAAAGATTGATGAAACAAAGAGCTGGTTTTTTGAAAAGATAAAATTGATAAACCTTCAGCTAGACTGACTAATGAAGAACAAAAGAGAAGACCCAAATAAAAGAAATTAGAGGGAAAAGAAAGGAGAAATTACAACTGATACCACAGAAATACGAAAGGTCATGACTGACTACTATGAACGACTATATGCGAACAAACTGGAAAACCTAGAAGAAATGGATAAATCCCTGGACACATACAACTTACCAAAGTTTAATCATGAAGAACTAGAAAACCTAAACAGAGCAATGAGTAATGAAATTGAAGCAGTCTTCCAACAAAGTCTTCCAACAAAGAAAATCCCATGACCAGATGACATCACTGCCAAATTCCACCAAATATTCGAAGAAGAACTAATACCAATTCTTTTCAAACTCTTCCAAAAAACTGGAGGGAATACTTCCAAACTCATTCTACAGGGCCAGCATTACCTTCATACCAAAACCAGAAAAAGACACAACAACAAAAAAGGAAACCTACAGACCAAAATCCCTAATGAACACATATGTCAAGATACTCAACAAAATACTTGCAAATAGAATCTAGCAACAGATTAAGATCATACACCATAATCAAGTAGGATTCATCCCAGGGATACAAGGATGGTTCCACATATGCAAGTCTATAAATGTGATACACCACACCAACAGAATGGAAGGAAAAAAACATATCACTTCAACAGATGCAGAAAAAGTATTTGATAAAATCCAACACCCCTTCATGATAAAAACACCCAACAAGTTAGGTTCAGAAGGAATGTACCTCAACATAATAAAATCCATATAAAACAACCTCCCCACAGCTAATATCATAATAAATGGACAATAATTGGAAGCTTTTCCTCTAAGATCTGGAACAAGACAAGGATGACCACTTTCCCCACTCTTATTCAACTATAGTACTAGAGGTTCTAACCTGTACAATAAGGCAAGAGAAAGCAATAAATGGTCTTCAAACTGGAAAAGAGGAAGTCAAATTATCCCTATTTGCAGATGATGTGATCTTATACACAGAAAACCCTAAGGACTCCACCAAAAAACTACTGGAACTAATAAATGAATTCAGTAAAGCGTCAAAATCAATAGTCTTCCTATACACCACCAACAAAATAGCTCAAAAAGAAATCAAGAAAGTAATCCCATTCACAATAGCTACCAAAATAATAAAATACCTAGCAGTAAATTTAACGAAGGAGGTGAAAGACCTCTACAAAGGAAACTACAGAACAGTGGTGAAAAAATCTGAAGAGGACATAAAAAATGGAAAGATAGCCCATGTTCATGGGTTGGAAGAATTAACATCGACAAAATGTCCATATTACCCAAAGCAATCTACACATTCAACACAGTCCCTATCAAAATACCAATGACCTTCTTCACAGAAACAGAAAAAAATGATCTTAAAATTTGTATGGAACCACAAAAGACCCCAAATAGTGGAAGCAATCTTGAACAACAACAAAAACACTTCCTGATTTCAAAATATACTATAACACTGTAGTAACCAAAACTCATGATACTGGCATAAAAACAGACAAATTGACCAATGGAATAGAACAGAGAGCCTCGAAATAAACCACACACTTACAGCTAACTGATTTTTGACAAAGGTGACAAAAATATACAATGCGGAAAAGGACAGCATCTTCAACAAATGGTGCTGGGAAAATGGGATATCCACATACAGAAGATTGAAACTAGGTCCCTATCTCTCACCTTACACAAAAATCAACTCAAAATGGATCAAAGACCTAAATTTACGACCTGAAACTTTGGAACTACTAGAAGAAAGCACAGGGGAAATGCTACATGAAATGGGAGTGGGCAGTGTTTTTTTAAATGAGAATACAAAGGCACAGGCAACTATAGCAAAAATACATAAATGGGACTACATCAAACTAAAAATCTTCTGCACAGCAGGAGACACTAATCAACAAAGTAAAGAGACAACCTGTAGAAGGGGAGAAAGTGTCCGCCAACTACAGATCAGACAAGAGGCTAATAACCAGAATACATAAGGACCTTTACTCAATAGCAAAGAAACAAATAACCCAATGGCTATTATCAACATGACAAAAAAATAACCAATGCTGGTGAGGATGAGGAGAAAAGGAACTCTCCTACATTGCTGGTAAGAGTGCAAATTGGTACAGCCACTGTAGAAAACAGTAGGGAGGTTCCTCAGAGAACTAAAAATACATCTACCCTATGATCTACCTATCTCACTGGTAGGTATATACCCAAAGGAAATGAAATTAATATATCAAAAAGCCACCTGCACTCCCATGTTCGTCACAGCACTACTCATAATAGCCAAAAGATGGAATCAACCTACATGTCCATCAGTGGATGAATGGATAAAAAAAACTGGGGTATATATACACAGAGGAATACTACTTGGCTATTAAAAAAAATAATACCTTATCATTTGCAGTAACATGCAGCAACATGGGTGGAACTGAAAACATCACGTTAAATGAAGTCAGTCAGGCACAAAAAGATAACTACCGCATGATTATCACTTATATGTGTAATCAAAAAAAATAAAAGTGTTTCTCACAGAAGTAGAGAGTAAAATAATGGTTACCAGAGGTGGGAAGTGGTGAGGAGGAAAAGTGGTGGACTAATGGGTATAAGACTATACTATCTACCCTAAGTGAATCACTGTGTAGTATGTGCATGTATTGAAACAACATACTGTATACCACAGATATGTACAAATAAATGTTTTTTTAAAAAAAGATACCAACTACCTTGCCAAGTCACATACCTAGATAGGGGAGCCAGGCGGTCCCACACCAGAGCTCTGCTCTTTATTGCTGGAAAACCCCATATTGCTTGCTACCTGGGGTAGTGTCATGTCTCCCCAAGCAGCTTGCAAGCTTTCTCAGGGCATGGTCTGTATCATACACTTTTCAGTGTCCTCCATAGCCTCTAGCAGGAAATCTTACCCACCATGGGCTCTCCAAGCACCTGTGAAAACTGACTGGCAGACAAGTAATACCTAAGCCATTTTCCAAAACACCTATATTGTCAGATGACTTGAGGAAGATCATTTGTCTAGTGAACCAAGGTGTGCCTGAAGTGAAACACAAGGGGTGCCTGACACAGGGAGGGGAATATCCTTCCACCAAAAGAGCATCTCTTGAATCTTCAGAGTCAGATCCCTAAAGGCTTGAAGAACTCTGAGAACAATTTAACCAATGTTTCTATGCTTCCAGAGACTGAACTGAGCTTAAGGCCTCTGTTATTCGTTCAAATTAAAATATGTGCCAGACAGAAGAAAATGTGCCACAGAGTTTGCTGGTCTATAAAGAGCTACTATTCCCCCGTACGTGCTGATGAACAACAGCCTTCTAAAACTGAACTATTCATGATGTCATCATCAGGGATGCTAATTGAGCACGACACTATGTTAGGTGCTAAGTATGTCACTAAAATAGGTGCCAGAGCTGCAGATGATAGGACGCAAACCTCATTAACACAGACTCCATTATTTTAAATATGTGATAATTCTTAGTGCTGAATTTTACTTTTCATTATATATAAAGAAAAATGATATGCAAAATAAATGAATAAACAAGATCAGTTAATCTATTCTACTAATATTTATTGTGAATCTATTAAGTGCCGGCACTAGGGTAGTAGTCATAGACATTATTTTGTGTAATTCTCATTAAAAGAGAACTCTGTAGTAACATAGTAATTCTCAAAGTAATGTCTCCATTTTAAAACAAGTCAGAAGTCTGGAAAATTAAATTATTGCACATCCATACAATGGAATGCTATGTAATAAAACCAGTGGGGTAAATCAGTTGGTGCTAACACATTAACAAGAACAATTACTGAAAGAAAAAGGCAAGAGGTGGAACCCTCTTCAAAGTATTTCATTTGCATTAAAAAGCAAGGGAAGATGATAATGATATATACATACATAAGTAGATATGCTGTGAAATTCTCAGAAAGGACAGTCAAGAAAATCTGATGGCCTGGGATGGAAAAGAAACTCATTTTTCATTGTACTTTTGTAACATGGAATTCTTTGCCATTTTCATGTACTTACATAATACTAAAGCTAATGAAAAGAGGTTAGCATTAATTATTACTTGGTGACCCATCTTTTTAAAAATATTTTCAACCTGTCACTTTTCCTTTATGGTCACTGCCCTCTTCTTTCTCAAGCTCTACTCTACACACACATACAGAGTCAGAAAACAGTTCACTGACCAAATAAAAAAGAGACTGGAACTAAGATATGTTTTGCTGCTGTTACTAAAGGTTTGGTATGATCAGTAATTTTAAACACATGCTGATTTGAGGAAGGAAAGTCAATAACCACACATCACCATTTAATTGACACTACCCATTATTTCCCAAATATGTTTTGAAAAGAGTTAGTGCAGATTCATTTGAAAATATCTGCATTATTCCTAACAGTAACCACAAAGATGCGCTAAACAGAGCAACTCTTATGCGTCTTGAAGATCTGTCAACAGTGAACTCCTGGATAAAAAGTTCTTAGTATACCTGACACGTCCAGCTACTTCCTCCTGCTGCTATCTCCCCACATGAGTGATGGCAAGCCAGGAAATTGGAAACTGACAGTTTTGTTTTCTCAGCATCAATAAAAGGGAACAAATTATGTATTTGCGCTGAGTGTGCAATGTGTTGTTTTAAGTTGTTTTGCTGGAGTTTTTTCCTCAGTAGTAGCAACCAGAATAGAAAAGAAAGACATCTGGTAACTTCTTCAGGGAAAATCTAAACAGATTTGGGGTGTAACTCTACTCAATCTGCTTCCTAATTAAGCCCCAGGCAATGGCATCAATTAAAAATCTTTTTAAAGATGGTTTTAACAAGAGCAATACCCTAGAAGCTACAACCCCACTGTCCTTGTAATCATAAGAGCCACCATGTATGGAAAAGTCAGTTTGCACTGGCACTGTAAAAGTGCTTTACAGGCAAGTGGCAGTTTAATTTACAATTCTAGGGAGTGCCATTATTATCCCCATTTTTCAGATGAAGAAACTGAGGTTCACAGAGATGAATTAGCCTGCCCACAGTCATACAGCTAATGAGTGGAAGAACTGGGATTCAAACCCAGTTTTAAAGAACTCCAAGCACTCTGTAGTACTGTGTTCTATCTATTCCCACCAGCTTATCAGGGAAAGAACAGTAAGAATTAAGAGTGTCAAGGAAGCAGCTGCTTTCTCTATGCCCTAGAATTGTTTTCCTATGACTTTCAGCACACAGTACAGTTGTGGCAGACAAAGCCACAGGCCTAGCATTACGAGTCCTGGAACTGTTACCCTGGTTCTACCATGCACAAACCTGCTTGTATCACTGAACCTGTCCAAGCCTAGCTCTCCACAGCTGTGAGATGAGGCAGCAGCACTAGAATATCCTCTGCTCTAAAACTGCACATCGACAAGGACAGGTGTGTAGAAATGATTTGGCTGAAACAGTAAAACAGGAAAAAGTTGAATCTAAGCCACAGGATGTACAATTGAGAGCACAATGCCCACTCTGCAGAGAAAAGCCCTGACAGATGGAATTAGCCAGAAGTCAGCTTCCAATGCAATTGTACCAATGACTTCCACCGGCCATTGCTAAATCACATGGTCAATTTTTGTCATCTCAATCCACCAATCAGCAGCATTTGACAGAGTTAACACACTCTCCTCTAGAAACCTTCTCTTCACTTGACTTCCAAGACACTGCTCTCTACTAGATTTTCCTCTACCTCAGTGGCTATTCCTTCCTAGTCTCTTTGCTACTTTATCCTCATCTCCTCAGCTCTTGGAGTACCCCAGGATTTAGTCTCAGACCCCTTTGACTACATAAACTCTTCTGGTCCTCTCATCCAATTTCACAGATTTAAATGCAATCCACATGCTGATGACTTCCAGATGCATATCTCTATCCCAGAGCCAGACTTTTACATGCAGCTGCCTACTCAACACTAGGACGTCTAATGTGCATCTCATTCCCCCAAATGAGTCCTACATCCCCCCAACTCTGCCCTCAGTAAAGGGCCATTTCAATAAATGGCACTCCACCCTTCACAGTGCTCAAGCCAAGGGGATCTTCAACTCCCACCTTAACAAGGGTTAAAGCTTACAAGGCCTTCCATGGTTTTATCCACCCCCATTATCTCTCTGACCTTATCTCCAATTATTCTTGCTTGCCCTGACTCCCCTCCAGCCACTCCAGCCAGCTCCAGCTTATGCACTTACTATTCCCTCTACTTGGAACACTTCCCCAGGTACATGCAGGGTTCCCTCCCTCACCTTTCTCAGGTATTTGTTCACATACCACCTTTTTGTGAGGCCTTTCCCTGATCATTCTATTTTAAATTGCAACCCATCTCTCAGAGCACTCTTTCCCTCTCCCCTGCTCTATTTTCTCCGTAAAATTTCACCATCTGATATATTTTATATTAAATCCATATATTTCTTTATTGCCTATATTCCCCAACTAGAATGTAAGCTCTGGGAAGGGGAAAAGGTCCATCTGTCTTGTTCACTGATGTATCTCTAACACTTAGAATAATGCCTGCAACACAGCAGGCATTCTTTGAGGAAAAACAATTTAATCTACAAGTATCTACACATAGCTTGGGCACACTAGAGCACATACAGTAGCTGTTTCTCTCTGACAGACAGAAAAATGACGAAATGCCCGTTGCAGATGCTAGTTTCTTTTCCTCTCGTCTAAAAACACTGGCCATTTTTGGATTTAAAGAGAAGTGTATATTGTGGTGTCCCATTTAGATTCCAAAGTCCCAAATAACAAAGAGGAAATATGATAATATGTTTTAAAGTAACTTTTTAAAAATATCTGAATTGGGATTAGTATGTTGCTTTCATAAGTACGTTAATTTTAACATATATATTATACATAATATATGTACATATATATTTTTAAATTAAAACTAAGGAAAAAATCATGCCAGGATTCCTATGGTAATGTCAAAACTGACTTTACATATTAACTGCAATAATGTTATTTGTTTATTCATGGTAGGATATACTATCCGATTTTTCTTTTCTTTTTTTGTTTTGGTTATTTAAATTTGAATTCTGTTTTTTATCTATCACGGTCCTCTAATGGCAAATGATGACCACCAAGTGAGTGGCCAACACTCAGACATCAGCATCAAAGAGCCTGGGTTCTAAGTCACATATCCACTATGTACCATCTATGAGAACTTTGCCAAGTTACTTAACTTTCCTGATCCTTGATTTGTTCATCTATAAAATGTATAGATTCATCATTTAGTAAGATTTCTGTGAGGGTCAATGAGATAATCCACATAAAACATTTAGCACAGTGCTTGGCAAATAGGAAACACTCAATACACATTAACTATTATTATTATTTTTAATCTTCAGAACTCATCTGAAAGCTTTGGCTCTCAAAATTTGAAGGTCTTATAGACACCAAACTCAAGACCTGAGAGCTGTAGTGAAATATTCCCTTCTTCCGTTTCCACCTAATAAAAGCATACCCATTTTCCAGTGAAGACAAACAAATCAAGTCACCTTAAATGTCCTAACATGTGAATGTGAGTTTTAAAGGCAAAATTCTTGAGGGGTTGAGAACTGGCTGATAGGTAAAAAAAAAAAACAGGTATTCATATCTGAAGTAACACAACAGGGGGTAAAGAACAAGAAGAGGAGGAAAGATAAGAAAAAGATACTATCTAGAAAAAAAGGTGAATCTGAAAGACTTACTTCAGCATTCAGGAAAAAGTCAATCTTATTCCCTTCTGAAATAGGGTTCCTAGACAGATAAATCATGAGAAAGCCATAGATTCCATGTTTATCAATACATTCATTTATAACAAGAACAATAACCTACATAGATAGCATGTACCATGTGCCAGGCATTTGTCCAAGGGCTTTATGTGTATCTGCCCATGTCGTCCTCACAACACCCTCTTAGTGGATACATTACGCCCTGTTACAGCTGAGGAAACTGGGATATAGAGAGTAATGTGTCCAACAGCTGGCAAGTGGCCGAGTCAGGATTTGAGCCCAGGCAGTGCAGCTCTAGAGCTCAGGCTCATAATCACCACGGTATATGCTCTCTCACGTATGTTCCCTGATTTTGGAGAGGTAGGCATGTGCCGTTATTCTTTGGGGGAATTGCTCCTCCCCCCCAACCCAATGTGATTCTGGAAAGGGTGAATTTGCCCCCTACTCTACCTCAGCCACAAGGTTGGGCAAATGTGATCCAAAATGACCAGGCAGAGTCCATCTCTGAGACTTTTTTCCTACTGAAACTGAGAAGAAACTATCTCCATCTTTTCTTAGATAGAGTTGTAAGGCTATGACCCCAAAGTAGTGAGGGCCCTTGTGCCCCACTGCACAGAAGCACAAGGAAGCGCTTAGAATAGGGGTCCAACCATGGACAGGGGCCAAAATGAGAGACGGACAGATAGAAAGAAGGATGGTGCAAGCTACATAAGTCCCTGAATGCTGGTGTCCCTGAGGTCTGCTCTACCTCTTGTCTTTCTAAGTTCTGTTTACATGAGTCAATTAATTTCTACCTTGTTGTTTAAGGTATTAGTTTCCACACTTGCAGCAAAGAATCCCAAGGAATATATCTAACTAGGCATTTAAAACTTTCAAAATGAGCTGGAGAAAAACAAGCTGCATCCTAGACAATAAGGTTAGTTAATAGCTAAAGGAACATTGTTTATAGATTGAACGTGTATCTTCTGAGCACCCATCCTCTGTGTCTATGCACTATGCTAGACACAAGGGAATAATGATAAACAGGCACTATCCTTGTTCTTGAGGCGCTCACAGTTTAACATAGGAGGACACACACGAAAACAACTACAATACAAGGAGCTAAGTGGTTAATGTATCTCCTGCCTCAAGGCCTTTGCACTTGCTGTTTCTGCTGCTGGAAACAATATACTCCCAGACCCACATCTTTCTAAGGCTGGTGTATTGTTTGCTAGGGCTGTTGTAACGAAGTGCAACAAACAGGGTCGCTTAAACATTAGGAATTTATTGCTCTTTTTTTTTTTTTTTGGCCTGTACTGGGATCCAAACCTTGACCCTGATGTTATAAGTTGGGTAATGCTCCACCCAACTGAGCTAACCATCTAGCCCAACATCAGAAATATTGTCTCATAGTTCTTAAGGCTAGAAGTCCAAGATCAAAGTGTTGGCAGGGTTGGTTCTGAGGGCTGTGAGAGAGAATCTGTTCCATCCTTCTCTCCTAGCTTCTGGTGATTTGCTGGCAATCATTGGTACCCCTTGGCTCACAGAACTCTGCCTTCATCTTCACATGGCATTCTTCCCTCATCCCCCATATAGCATTCTACGAGTTGTCTGTATCCAAATTTTCCAAATTTCCCCTTTTTTATGAGGATACCAGTCACACTGGATTAGAGACCCACCCTACTCCAGTACAACCTCATCTTAACTAATTATATATACAATGGAATGTGAACTATTCCTAAATAAGGTCACATTCTGAGGTACCATGGGCTAAAACATACGAATTTTTAGGGGGCACGATTCGATCCATAACAGCTGGCTTTTTCTCACCATCCAACTCTCAGCACAGGTATTACCTGCACAGAGAGGCCTTCCCTGAGTACCCAACTGAAAGAGGCTCTCCCCCAGCCACTCTATCTCATTGCCCTATTTTATTTTCTTCATACACTTGCCACTACCAGAAATTATCCTACCTGTTCATTTGGCTTTGGTCTGCCTCTCCACACTAGAACCTAAACCCCATGAAAGTAGAGACTGTGTCTTGTCCCCTTGTCTCCAGAGCTAAGAGCAGTGCCTGACACATGGTGGTGCTCAATCAACATTAGCTGAATAAGCAAAAACGTGCATTAAATGAATATCACGTACCCATTCATAAACATAATGCCAGAGAGTGCTGTAGCTATGAATAAAAATCAGGCAGAGTAAGTGGATAGTGCCATTTTGAATAGGGTGGCAAGGGCAGGCTTCTGAGGGCCTGACACTGAAGCAGACAAGAGCAGCTTCAGTGAGAGTGAGGTTACTAGTCCGACTGGAGGGGGATCAAGACACAGACGAGAGGTGAGGAAGTGAAGACAGTGAGGAGACATGCCATACAGGGAACATAAAAATGGGGGCATCTGCATTTACTTCCCCTTGTCCAGATCCTGACATCAGAAAAGACTGTGATATGCATGGCAAAATAAAGTTTTCCCTTATTCCTGGAGTTTTTAGAACAGCCCTGAAGCCCTCCCTTCTCTGTCCCCTGGGCATTCTGCTCCTGCTTCTGCTTCAGCATTTCCAGAATTTCTGTGGAACTGCAGATTGTCCATTTTACATGCCTCTTGCCCCCTCCAATGAACTCCTTTAGGTCAGGTACCTCAAAAGGTACCCAATAGATATGGAAGGAAGGGAACTTTTGGCTGGTGCTTCTCCCTACAAGTGCCCCTTCTGCTACAAAAAAAAACAAGTTTTTCCCCTTTAAAAACAAGGTTTTCAGATCTGTACACTGAAAACTATAAAACATTGATGAAAGAAATTAAAGATGACACAAATAAATGGAAAGATATCCTATGTTCATGAATTGGAAGAATCAATATTATCAAAATGTCCATATCACCCAAAGTGATCTACAAATTCAGTACAATCTCTATCAAAATCCCAAGAGCATTTTTCAAAGAAATAGAAAAAATAATCCTAAAATTCACAGGAAACCACAAAAGACCCTGAATAGCTAAAGCAATCCTGAGCAAGAAGAATAAAACTAGAGGTATCACACTTCCTGATTTCAAATTATACTACAAACTATAATAATCAAAACGGTCTGGTACTGGCATAAAAACAAACACATAGACAAATGGAACAGAATAGAGAGCCCAGAAATCAACCCACACGTGTACAATCACATAATCTTCAACAAAGGTGCCAAGAATACACAATTGGGAAAGGACACTCTGTACAGTAAATGGTGATAGGAAAACAATATCCACATGCAAAAAAGTGAAATTAGACCATAAGCAAAAATCAATTCAAAATGGATTAAAGACTTAAGACCTAAAATAGTAAAACTTCTAGAAGAAAACAAAGGAGAAAAGCCCCATTACATTGGTCCTGTCAATGATTTTTTTGAATATGATACCAAAAGCACAGGCAACAAAAGCAAAAACAAACAAGTGAGACTACAGCAATCTAAAAAGTTACTGTCCATCAAAGTTTCTGTACAATCAACAAAATGAGAAGCCAACCTGTAAAAATAGAGAAAATATTTGAAAACCATGTATCTGATAAGGGATTAATATCCAAAGTACATAAGGAACTCATACAACTCAACAGCAAAAAAACAAATAACTCAACTTAAAAATGAGCAAAGGACTTGTATAGACATTTTTCCAAAGAAGACATACAAATGGCCAACAGGAATATGATCACTAATCATGAGGAAAATGAAAGTTAAAACCACAATGAGATATCACCTCACACCTGTTGCAATAGCTATTATCAAAAGTTAAAAAATAACAAGTGCTGGCAAGGATGTGGAGAAAAGGGAACCCTTGGGTATTGTTGATGGGAATGTAAATTGGTACAGCCACTACGGAAAACACTATGGAGGGTCCTTAAAAAATTAAAAATACAACTACCATGTGATCCAGCAATCCCACTTCTGGGTTTATATCCAAAGGAAATAAAATCACTATCTCAAAAGGAAATCTGCATTCCCATGTTCATTGCAGCATTATTCACAATAGCCAAGATATGGAAACAACCTAAGTGCTCATCAACAGATGAATGGATAAGAAAATGTACTATATCTACAGAATGGAAGATTATTCAGCCCTAAAAAAGAAGGAAACCCTGCCTTATGCAGCAATGTGAGTGAACCTGGAGGACATTCACTAAATTAAACAAGCCAGACACAGAAAGACAATTACTGCATGTTCTTACTTATATGTAGAATCTAAGAAAATCAAACTCAGGAAAACAGAAAACAGAATGGTGGTTGCAGGAGCTAGGTGGTGGGAGATATGGGGAGATGTTGGGTCAAAGGATAAAAACTTCCAGTTATAAGATGAATAACTTCTGGAGACCTAATGTACAGCAAGGTGACTATAGTTTATAATGTACTGTATACTTGAAATTTGCTGAGAGTAGGTAGATCTTAAGTATTCTCACCACATACACACAAGATGGTAACTATATGAGGTGGTGGATATGTTAATTAGCTTGATTACAATAATCATTTTACAATGTGTATATATAATAGGACATCATGGTGTACACTTTAAATATATACAATTTTTACTTGTATAATTGTATTGAGGTATCAATTATACCTCAATAAAGCTGGGAAAATAAATAAATTTTAAAAACCCAGGCTTTCAGGGGCAATGTCACACAAAATAGTGCATGAGGAAGTTCTAAGAATTATCCCTCCACTGAAGCAACCATTCAGCTGGAAAGAGTAATTGGAATGAACTATTTAGAAACTCTGCAGTCTAACTTGACACTTACAACAAGCAGGGGAGGGCTTGATGAAGGGAGAGGCTGCTGATCTTTCTGAAGTGAGCAGCGTGAGTGAACCAGCTACCATCTCCCATTCCTCAGCCCCACCACAGCTGTGGGGATAGAAACCCATGTTCCTGGAGCAGCTGGCTTGTACCAGGGTGGGCAGTAGAAACCTTGACTCCAAAAATTTGGTGGTGTGCATTTTGCTTGGTCTGGAAGTGCCTAAGAGACTGATGCCGATGTCCACCTTGATTTTGGCCCTCTTGGCAGCAGCAGCCTCTGAAAACATCCACCGGAAATTTTAAAGACACAAACCCCCCTTTTTTTTCCCCTTTTTGCAGCAAGACATTTAAGGAAATCTTTTTCAGGTCACTGGTTGACTGCAGAGCAGAGATAACAGAACAGAAACTTTAGTGACCACACAAAACACATATTTCTAAAAATAGTCTGGAAAAGTCACAAATGAACAAGAAAGTCAACAATTCCTGAGGAGTGTGAAAAATGAAATTTCCAGAGTTACCACATTATAATACTTACAATGTCCAATTTTCAACAAAAAATGAAGAAGCATGCAAAGAAAGAGGAAAATATGGTCATTTACAGGAAAAAAGGAATTTGTCAGAAGCCACAAATGATGAAAACTAGACATTAGAATTACTAGTCATAAATGCTAAATCAACTGTATAAAATATTCTCAGTGAGCTAAAGGAAACCATTGACAAAGAACTAAAAGAATTGAGGAAAACAATGTATGAACAAAATGAGAATATCAACAGAGAGACAGAAATAAAAACAAACCAAACGAACTCTAGAGCTGAAAAGTATAATGGCTAAAATGAAAAATTCACTAGAGGGGTTCTAGAGTAGATTTGAGCAGGCAGAAAACAGGATCAGCAAATGAGAAGACAGGACAATTGAAATTGTCCAATTTGAGGAGCAGGAAAAAAAAAAAAGAATGAAGAAAAATGAGCAGAGTCTAAAGGGCCTGTGGGACACCATCAAGCGGACCAACATATGCATTGTGGAAATCCAGAAGGAAAAGAGGGAGTGGAAGAAGCAGGAAGAATATTTGAAGAAATAAAAGCCAAAATCTTCCCTAAATCTGATGAAAGACATGAATATACACATTCAAAAAGCTCAATGAACTCCAAGCAAGATAAACTGAAAGAGATCCACATGGAAGCAAGTTATAAATAAATTTTCTAAACCCAAAGAAAATGAGAAAAATATGAATGAAACAAGAGAGAAGTGACTCCATGTACAAGGAAGGGATCCTCAATAAGATTAATGGCTGATTTTTCATGAAAAACCATGAATGCTGGAAGACAGTAAGATAACATTTAAAGTGCTGGGCAGGGGACCTTCCAACCAAGAATTCTATATCTGGCAAAACTATGTTTTGAGAATGAAGGAGAAATTAGGATATTTCTATATAAACAAAAGATGAAGTAATTCATTACTAAAAGACTGTCCCATAAGAAATGATAAAGTGAGTCCTTCAGGCTGAAATGAAAGAACATTAGTCAGTAATTCAAATCCAGAAGAAATAAAGAACATTGGTATAGGTAACTACAAAGGTAAATATAAAAGCCAGTATTACTGTACTTTGGATTTGTAACTCTTCTTTTTTCCAAAATGATTCAAAGGTAAATGCATAAAACAATAAATCTATATTAATGGGCATGAAATACATAAAGATGTAATCTGTGACAGTGACAATATAAAGGAAGAGGGAGAGAGATGTATAGGAGCAGAGTATATACTATTGAAACTAAAGTGGTATTAATCAAACTAATTGTTATAAATTTTCTTTCAATTTGAAATGCTAATTTTAAAATAAATTATACAAGGAATATGGTGTTATTGTGGAAAAACTAGAAAAACAAGACCAAAGACTGGAACCACCTCAAATCATACCAGCTTTATTCTGGTTGAGGTGAAAAAAACTTTAATGACTAGACCTCTTCCAGGAGAGCCAGAGCACAGAAGGAAGCAGTTCAGACACAGAGAATAGTATGAGAAAAGAAAAGTGACAGAAATTGTTGCTTTGTGTCACTTTGCCCCCCACAGATTTGTCACCCCTCTTCCCCTGGGTGACAGAGACACAAAGGATTACTCAAAGCCCATCTTTTCTGAGCAGTGAGAGACCCCGAAGTAGTTAATCTTCCTACGACCCTCCAGTGAGAGGCATCCCTTCCTTGGGAAATTAACCTCAAATTGGGGTTCTCTTCCTGCATTTATTTTCCAGACCAGGAAGTTACAGGAAGAGAACATGGGTGGGGTTACAGTTTAACAATATAGGTTGGTAACTTTCAGTAAAACAAGTCAGATGACATTCCATTAGACAATTAAGTGATCTTACAGCAATTTCTCAGTATCTTTACATAACAATCAGTAACTAGTCTGTTCTTGAGCCAGCAACCTTGCTGTGCCACAAATCTTTATCTTACACCAGAGATTTTATAGCCTGAGGAAAATTTCCAGTCCTCCTCAAGGTCAATATTTGAAACTGCAAGGCTCTGGAAAACCAGGCCCTGTGAAGTACGTATGCTTTATAGTATATTCCACAAGAAATGATTTTTCTTTCTTTTCTCTTGAAGAAACAGGCTCTCCTTTGCTTAACAAGATTTCTGAGAGTACATATGATATCAGAAGCATTAGAGTATGACAGTTAAGAAACAGACTCTGAACTAGCCTATCCAGGTTTTAATTTGGCTCTATCACTTACTAGTTGTGTAACTTTGGGCCATCTCTTGACATTTCACTTCCTTTATTTGTAAAATGGGAATAATAATATTACCTGTTTCGTGGGTTGTTGTAAGAAGTAAGTGTTAATACATGTAAAGCACTTTGAATAGCCCCTGGCACATAGATAAAGGCTAATAAATGTTAGATTTCATTATAATCATACAATCATCTAAAGACACCCTGAGAGGCACAAATGAGGTTTCTACAAAAGTCTATGGCTACAGCAATAAATAAAACTTAAAATTATTTACTTAATTTCACAGTCTAAGAAATTAACCCATTTCTTATCAGATAAAGACAAGTATAAAATCTAATCTATATTTATGTGCAAAAAAAAAGTCATCCATTAGAATAATAATGCAATTAGCTCTGAAAATTTTCTTCTAAAGCAGAATTGGAGAGTTTGTCTGTCATTGCTGTTGACACAGAATATATCATAGACTATAAATTCCCATACTGCTACCTAGAAAGCCAAAATGTTTAGTCATATGAGATTTATTCATTCATGTATTCATTTGCTCAACAAATATTGAGTTCCTTTTATCTGCCAAGCACTGGGGATACAGGAATATACAAAACAGACAAAAATCTGGAAAACATTCTGCTAGGTAATCACAGATGGGGAATGTGGTGGTTCACTGAAGTGTGGGGAGACGTGGAGGCAGAAACAGGGTTATTCTCATCTTGAGCCATCCCAGACTCCTCTGATTTGGCACTATATCGTTGTATAACATTTTATTCATATCGAATATCCTGACCTAATGGCAAAAACCATGCAAGTTTATTCCTTAGGTCCCTAGGCTCACCATTGCCCTTTCACCCAAATCAGAGACTTAGGAGCCAAAAATGATTCAAAGTCTCTTGGTCATGTCCAAAGACAAATAATCACTAAACAGCTACAATAATAGAAAAATACTTTTTCTAATTTCTAGAAAAATAGAAAGAGTTTTCTTTCTTTGTTTAACTCAAGCTGCACACCTAAATAATTTTTTTTAAAAAAAGATCTCTATCTTCCCAGGATGATTTAACTAATTCTTGCCCAAGGCAGTAGCCAAACCACTGCCCTCCAAAATCAGACTTCCCAATTTAAGTCTCAGCTCAGACAAGTCATTAAACCCTTCTAAGCACCATTTTTCTCATCTGTTAATGGGGATATAAGTACATACCTTATAGGGCTAGGGTGAGACTTAACTGAGTTATAGACCTGAAAAGTGCTTAGAACAACACACGGCACATAGGAAGCACTCAATAAACATTTTTCAAAACAAAAACCTCTCAATGTTCCTTTCAGTCAATCATTTTATCTAGACGGTATCATTAGCTGTGAAATCACATAACCCAATAGGTAAATGACAATTTAATCAATATAGCACACCAAACGGCAAGGTGGATTTGGGGGGCAGGGCACTACAGGTTACAGTAAGGGCCTGGATCGGATGCTAGATGCAGCTTCTCTAAGAGCTCAGAGCCATGCTACCAGCTTAAAATGGGTCTTTGTGCAAAATTTCCCAGGGAGACACAGCCTCCTGTTCCTCTCTCTTCCCCTGTTTTCCTTTAATGCTGATTCAACCAAGGAAGCACAGGCTTCATGGCTAGGGCCTACCATGGGTAAACACAGGCTTCCAGGGCCCTGGCCCACTGCTCATCATGCATCAAAAATAACCCAAATCCTCAGTGTCAAAGGAGTGCCAACACAACCAACCATGCTACCAGCCTCTCATTTTTCATCACAAGGGAACTTTCTCTGCGCCCAGCTTTCCTCTCTTCATTTGCATTATGAAAAGTACATCTGACTCTGCCCTGGAGAGGGCATTTAAGGAGATCATTGAAGGGGCCAGTGGTGTTCCTTTCACAGCACACGATCTCTCTCCCTGATAAGCCCCTCTCCCCAGTAGTGAGAAGCCCGCATTTAAGAGCAGCATCATGCTACAACCCACAGCGAAGTGCTCTGGGTGAAATCAAGCCAGGGCTGGAAAACAACTCAAAAGGCATCTGAGAGGTGCGACTTCTCCCTGGCTTCCAGTCCCATGGTAACCTACAGACTTTTTCTCTTCGACTTTTTAAAATAAGATACAAGAAACCACTTTCCTTGTCACAGCTTAAGAAATGATAACTGTTTGAAGGATTATATCTCTTCCCCGTTTAATGACAGGGAACTATCATCTTTGCATCCCTCCCACAGACATAGAAACTGGCCCAAGAAAAGGTAAATACATAAGTAAATTCCATTTTTACAGCATCTATTGATGTTTAAAACTTCCAAATTAGAAATTATTTTTTTAAAAAACCTATCGTAGACATCTTAAGGAAAACAAATTAATTGCAAAATCAATTATATTTACATACTACTTAGGATTTTATGAAAGTACTATTTCAAAATTTAAAAATGTACTGTAAAATCTGCTTTGCTTTTCTTGGTTATGAACACAGACTGGGTAATTAATTCTAGCTCTCACAATTGTGAGAAACACCTTCACCCATCCAAGTCCAAAGGATGGACATGGAGACACGACGTACAGTGAAGCGAGACTTTAATTATGGCCCTGCAAGGTTCAGGTGTCTGATGGGCAGGCACATGGAAAAGGGCTGTAACAAGCAATTTATTCCCTAGTGCGTAAGTCCCTACCCCTGCCTTCTCTTTGGTTGGGGTGCACAATCTTCCCGGATAACGACTAAGAGTACCCCAATTTACTACCCCCTTGTAAGAAATTTCTTTGTCTGAGGGCTCAGGACAAGCCCACAAAAAAGGCCCACCCAAAACCCTGTGAAAGGAGAAACATTAGGAAATGAAGAGAAAAATAAAGGGCTGGTAACTCATTACCATATCAAGGAGAACTTTATCCACTTGAAGTAAACAATTAAGGGCTGATAACTCATTATCATCGGAAGGAGAACTTTTATCTATTCAGTGACCCCCCCCAGGAATGGGCTGGACCTGAATTATTTCTGAAAATGAATCACTTAGATTTGCTTACACTATTATCTAACACCTACTGTATTTTCTCATTTATAAAATGAGAGTAAAAATAACAGCTACCTTATTGCATTTTTGTGAGGATTAAATGAATTAACACATGTATAATACTTAGCAGAGAGCCTGGAAAATAGTGACCACTTAAGAACTGTGAGCTAGCATTATTGATGTTTTTATCAGGCACTGCCCTGGCTAACACTCTATTAGACCAAGTTAAATAGAAATTCATTTAGTTAATCTGACCAGAAAAGTATTAATAAAAGCAAGATGCACATATAATCTGTCCCCTCAACAACAAAATTTGCCCTCGGAGGTTTAGATGCCTTCTATAAGCCATTAATAGAGTCTCAACATACAAGAATTGCCTACAAATTGTTTATTTTTTTTAGAATGTGATTTCCCCTTGAAGCAGAAATACGTATTTAGCAGACCCTAAATGTATGCCAGAAAAGAAATGGATCAGCAGCTTCACTAATGGGTTCATTAAAAAAAAAAATCACAGAGCAATTTTTACCTTCTCTCCAGGCCAGATGATGTTTCTAACCCTGCACAGTTTGGGGCCCTTTTATCTGATAAAATAAAAGTTTATGACAGCTTCAAATGACTACAGCTTAGGTTAAAAATAATCATTGAGAAACCAAAACTGAGAAACGAAAAGCAGAAGTGTTTATAAAATTGCTCCATTCACACTCTCCCACTGTGGGTGTTTTCCTGTTTCTCAGATCCATCCTTTAGTCCAGCAATTCCCAGACACCCTGCAGGCCACTGGTGCCAAAGATGCTCAGCCACACACGGGTGCTGTGGTCAAGTAAGGTGAGGAAATACACACTATACTCCCCTTTTGGAAGGCCACAATGTCCATTAACATGTTAAAGAACCCGAGCTCCTTCCAGGAAAGAAACCTGTTTAGTTATGCTTAACCCATTGTTGGAAAACTTACTTAACCACAGACTTCCTTTTCGAAGGTACTTCTCCTAGAATCTAGGTTTGGGAAATGCCGAAACAGTCAATACCATGCTAAGTGCTAGGGAGGGTTTAGGGTGTGGATACAAAGATAAACAAGGAAAACCATCAATACACTGATGGTTTTCCACACAGAGTTGTGTGGGCTTGTTATTCTTCGATAACAAAGGTATATTAATTATGCAATTACTCACAGCTAGCTCTTCTTGTGTACTGCAGTAACCAACTGACCAAGAATAAAAAGTAAGCTAATAATTTCAGCACTCCAAACACATACAGGAATAGAAGTATTAAGTGACAAGAGAACAGATAAATCAGACTTCATCAAAATTTAAAACATTTCTAGGGCTGGCTCACTTGGGAGAGCAGTGCTGCTGATAACACTAAGGCCACGGGTTCGGATCCCTATATGGGGATGGCCGGTTAGCTCACTTGGGAGAGCGCGGTGTGGACAGCATCAAGTCAAGGGTTAAGATCCCCTTACTGGTCATCTTAAAAAAAAATTTTTTTTTAAACATTTCTGCATCAAAGGACTTCATCAAGAAAGTGAAAAGACAATCCACAGAATGGGAGGAAATATTTGCAAATCATGTATCTGACAAAGAACTTGTATCCAAATTACATTATTTGAAAAATCCTCTTACAACTCAACAATAAAAAAATAAAACTGTACACGTTTTTGTGTGGACATAGATTTCATTTCTTTTGGATCTATACCTAGTAGTGGAATGCTGGCTCATATGGTAATTATATGTTTAGCATTTTGAGGAAGTGCCAAACTGTTTTCCAAAGTAACTGCACCATTTTATACCCCCACCAGCAGTATATTAGGCTTCCAGTTTCTCCATATCCTCTTCAGTACTTGTTATTGTCTGCCTTTTTTATTTTAACCATTCATGTGGGTTTGAAGTGGTATCTCATTATGGTTTAATTTGCATTTCCCTAAATGACTAGTGGTATTCAGCATATATTCATGTGCTTATTGGCCATCTATATATCTTCTTTGAAGAAATGCCTATTCAAATTCTTTGCCCATTTTTAAATGGATTGTTTTTATTGTTAAGTTGTAATAGTTCTTTATATATCCTGGATACAAGTTCTCTGTCAAATAAATGATTTGCAAATACAAGTTGAGGATCCCTTATCAGAAACACTTGGGAACAGAAGTGTTTCAGGTTTCTAATTTTTTTCAGATTTTGGAATATTTGCATACATAATGAGATATCTTGGGGATGGGACACAAGTCTAAACACAAAATTCATTTATGTTTCTTATACACATAGCCTGAAGGTAATTTTGCACAATATTTTAAATAATTTTGTGCATGAAACAAAGTTTGCATACACTGAACCATCAGAAAGCAAAGGTGTCACTATCTCAGTTACCCACGTGGATGATCTGTGGTTATCTGGTATCACCATTATTGCTGACTCTGGAATGATGGTCGTGCCAAGCAACCACAGATATAACATTCATATATAACATATATATATATATAAAACATGATATTCACATATAATTTTCATAGAAATGCTACCGATAAGCAATCATTTTCTTAAACTCATTCACACATAAGTACTTAACAATCAAAAATATGACATTCCATTCACACAGTGAAAAAAATAATATGTTAACTGTGAAATTTTCCACTTGTGGTGTCATGTCAGCACTCAAAAAGTTTCAAATTTTGGAGCATTTCAGATTTCGGATTAGGGATGCTCAACCTGTATTTTCTCCTATTTTGAATCTGCTCTTCTCTGAGTCAAGTCAGGTTCTCCAGCAAATAACCCTTTCCTTGCTCAGTAAGGAAAATACCATCCAAAAACATGAAAAAACATTTTTTAAAAGAGTACCTCACTTTCTGATGAAGAGCAGCTGAGAGACCCTTAGTCAGCAGCATGGAAGGGGCACTAATGACTTGAAAGTAATCATGCAAACTGCAGGAAACAGCAGATTGGAAAAGAAATGTTAGGGCTGAGTTGGTTAAACATAGCTTTTAAAAATGAAAAAATCCCCATCTTTTTTCTTCCTCTATTTTGTTTTAAATCCCTTTTGGTCACTGCTTTTCTACATGGATCTAAGTATTTCCTAATCACCACTATATAAGCCATATGGGGCAACGATCTGGAGAACCTGACCTGACCTAACCTACAAATGGGCAGAAATATGTAATAATGGGCCACGTTACTCCAGGACCACGAGGGACGGGGGAGTACCCAAACATACATGCAGAAATCTGAGCAGCTTTAATCCCTCCCATTGGGTCTGAGGCCTCCTTTGCACCTACCACCATTATGAACTAGCCAAAATCAAAATATATCTGGGTAGAGGGGAAACCCAGATGGGTAGGAACTAGGTAAGCGAACTTCTCTCTCAGTAGATAGAAAGACCAAGAAAGGGAAGAAACAAGATTCAAAATGATCCCAAAAGGCAAATCCTGCAGAAAACCCAATGAGAACAACCCAGTTCTCAAAAGATGCTAGTTATTAGTGCTATCATCAATACTAAATAATAATTTTAACTGTAAATTTCTGCATTTATGTTTAGAACAGCAATTATTAGAGAAGAGATAAATGAAGAACTGGGTTGGCCAAAATCCACAGGAAGAAAAAAATTACAGTTTTGGTCAACCAGAAGCTCAACAAGTGCCAACAGTGCAATGCAGCTGCTAAATAACTAACACCAAAAGCAGTCCTTGTCTACACCAAAGGAACTGACAGCCTCTCTAAACGCCACAGGCCAGGCCATATCTGATGTTTGATTTGGACACAAAAGATACAGACAATCTAAAGCATATTTAGCAAAAAGTGACTAGAATGGCTGCAGGTCTGGAGTCCAAATTAAATACAAAGCAGTTGATAGAACAGGAGGTATTTGTAGAAGTAAAGGTTTAAGATACTCCTAAACATTTGAAGAACTGCCAATAAAAAATGGCGTTGTTGTTTTGTGTCACCAAACGGTGAAAATTACAGGGGAGGCTAAGTTAGGCTCCACGTATGAAAGAACTTTCTAATACGTGAATTTATCCAAGAATTGATCCCATGGGCTTGAGAAGTTATAAGTGGCCAGGAACCAAACAGAGGGTTATGTGCCAACAAGATAACCTGGGTAAAGGATATATCCCCAAAGTTTTAAGGTCCCTTCCAATGCCAAGAACCTGCAATTCTATAACTCTGATTATGGCTGAAGTTCTTCAAAGTAGTAGACAGCCCAGTGCTAACCTCTCTCCCAATCCATCTTCATGTGATGAACAGTGAACACTTTAAAATATTTTTGGTAGACCCTGGAGGAAAAATTATTAAATAATGTTTGTGTTTACAATATTAACTATTTATTTTTGTTAAATACCCTTCTATTCTACTTAAACCTTCCTATGCCTTACCTTAAAAAGGACCTAAATGAATAAAAGCTCTAAAAAAAAAATGTAGGGGATATCTATTATTATTGTCAATAAGTAGACAAGCACCCAACTACCTTTTAAAAAAAGAAAAAGAAAAATACTTCCATGTGGAGTTGTTTTTTCTTATCTGACTCTCAATCGTAAACTGCTGAGGCAGGTCTAATTTCACTTCTGTCTCAAGATTTGTGCCAGAGGTCTGAACACACAAACCAAAAACCAAAAATATAGACACATTTGGGTGCTAAAAGGCATAGCCCAAGCACAATCTACAAAAGAAAAAACTGATGAACTAGACTTCATCAAAATTAAGAACTTTTGCTCTTCAAAAATCACCATTAAAAAAATGAAAAGATATTAAAATGGGAAAAAATATTTGCAAATCATATCTGATAAGGGACTTGTAGACTTGCATCCCCGAAATATAAAGAACTCTTATAATTCAATAATAATAAAACAAAGGACACAATTTAAGAGTAGGCAAAAATTGAATGGACATTTCACCAAAGAAGATAGATGAATAGCAAATAAGCACATGAAAAGATGCTCAACATCATTAGCCAGCAGGGAAATGCAAATTAAAACCACTATATACTATTATACTCTACTACTATATACCCAGTAGAATGGCAATAATCAAAAAGACAGACAATATCAAGTGTTGACAAGAATGTGGAACAACAGGAACTTTCTTTACCCCAGTGATAAGAAGGTAAAGTGGTGCAGCCACTGTGGAAAACAGTATAACTTCATAATAGCCAAAAAGTAGAAACAACTCAAATATCCATCAACTGGTGAATGAATTAACAAAATGCAGTATAACCATATAATGAAATATTATTCAGCAATAAAAGAATGAACCACCAACGTATATTACAATGATGATAAATATCAAAACATTATGCTAAGAGAAAAAAAGCCAGACAAAAAAGACTATATGTTGAATAATTCCAGAAATTTCCAGAAAAGGCATATCTACAGAGACAGAAAGCAGATTAGTCGTTGGCTGGAGTGGGAGCACAGACAGACTGCAAATGGGCAAAAGGCAACTTTCTGCAGAAATGGAAATGTTCTAAATGTGAATTATGGAGATGGTTGCATAACTGTGCAAATTCACTATAAATCATTGAATTTACAACAGATGGGTTTTATGATATATAAATTATACCTCAATAAAGCTCTTTTTAAAAAGCTATGGCCATGAGACACATAAAATAGTGGGCCTGGTTCAGAGGGCAAAGCTTTTAGTCATATTCATCACATAAATCATATTCAGTCCGAAGATTGAAACATAATGAAGATGAAGAACAAATTTTCTTTCCCTTCAATTTTATTTACCAAAAGCAATTTCTTCAGATATCTCAATATTTAAAGCTATAAATACCTAGATTCTCATAATATGATTTTGGAGACAGTCCGCCTGAAAGTTAAGGATGGGGACTATAGACTCAACCTGTATCTAAAAGCCAGGTCTCCTATGTACTAGCTGACCTCGAACATGTTACTTAAACTGCGTCTCCTTGTTCCTATAAAGTACATACCACAGAGTTGTTTAAAATAGCACGATATCTAGCACATGGTAGACACTCAACAAATGCTGATGTTATTATTTTTATTGTCAACACATCATTATTACCATCACTATGACCCTAGTGTCCTCAGGAGACTTGAACACTTGACTGATTCATGTATGTTCTCAATGTACATTTAGTGCTCATTACTGCTATAGTCAATTTAATTCTCTGCCCGGACATAACCAAGTTTCCTTATAACCTTCATTCATTATTTCAGGGACTTAAACTTTAAAATAAAGTCCCCAAATCATTTCACTGGAGAGAACAAAAGCTGTATTATGCCCTGGCTAAAGCAAGATATTTTCCAAATCAATAATAGAAAACAATTTAAATAGGTACATTCTTGTTGTATGTTTCTAGGAGAACTAGATGAAGAAGAAAATGTCAGCATCTCCTCAGAGGTGCCTGGCAAACTGGGGAAAATAACACTAGAAAGATAAAGCCATCTGCCAGAGGAGCTGCACAGTAGCACAATTACCAAGCCCTGCATCAGACAATTACCCACAGAGTAAAGCAAAGGGCCATGGTACCGTATTGCTTCCTGGGTAACAGCCGAAACCCAGCCATGTTCACAAACACCCCTGGTGTTTTGGTTTTTTTTAAGTCTATGTGAAAAGGGAAGGGAAACTGCATGGGTGAATGCTCTATTCTGTAAGACAAGCATTTTCTGGTTCTCCTTTTTTCTGGTCAGGGGGTGGGGGGGACAGAACCCTGGAAAAAATATCTGTGGTACCAGGCAGACCAAACCCATCACTGATGTCAGGAAAAGTACAGCGGTAACCTCTGGCTTGCCCAGGCCTCTTCACTAGCCCACCGGCACACACTGCAGCTAAAGAAACCCACTCTTCCAGCCACACACATATTCTTTTAGCCACACACCTCAAAGAACATCTGGGAAGACACACCACAATGGGGTGGGGGCTGGGTGCCTGCACCAGGGAAAGACACATGCCCTTCAGTCTCCACACTTGCTGGTCAGCTGCAAAAGCCCCTTGACTTCAAAACTTTCAAGGGAAATATGTCATGGGATTTACCTATCGTGAGGACCACTCTAACTTAGCAGCCAAGAAAACCTCATGGCCTCTATGGGGATTTCTCCTGTGTACCACCTAGTTCCAGCCTCAGTAAAATAGAAAAACAATCCTCTCAGAAATATCTATTAGGGCCAGATGTACATGCCTCTGACATCCGAGTGGATAATAACGTTCCTGTCATTCTGGGTCTGTTCTTAAATGCTGCCTCTGTTTTGCTTTTTCTACTGCAGTCATAGAACTTGAGAGCTGAGAAGGCCCACAGGGACCCAGAGAGGTGAAATAACTTACCAAAGGTCACAGAGCATGGAAGTGGCCAAGCCAAGACTAACACCCAGCTTTAGCCACAAAAACTGGAAAATGCTATTGTCCTGGATTACAATCCACCTTCTCCATTAAAGAGCACATCCTCACCCCAGAAAGAAAGTCTCATAAAGGGAATATCAAGGGAAGTTAGTCTAGAACTTGGGCCAATGGCAAAATTCAAATCCAGTTTTTTCCCTTATCATGGTGTATGACTTTAGGCAAGTACTTTAACCTCGGTTTTCTTATCCATTATAAGGGGCCATTAATAGCACCAACCTTAGTAAAATATTCTGAAGAAAAAATAATGTATCAATATAGAGAGTTTCTATATAACTTATCATCATCATCATCTTAAAACAGAAGGGGAAAGAGAGTAAAAAGTTTGGGATTATATGAAAAAAGATAGAACATGAGTATGTGGTCATTAAATAAGTAAAGCATTATTTAACTTCAAAAAATTTAAAGACCTGCCAAGGGTCATATTAACAGTGATTAGTAGGAAAATAAAAGCAAAACAGGAAGATGTTATAAAACATCAGGTATGGTATGACTCCAGTTACGTTAAATAATTATACTTACTCACATACATGTACCTCAAAAAAAGTGAGAGAGGGGTTTGGTGAGTTGGCTCAGTTGGTTAAAGTCCAGTGTTGTAACACTAAGGTCAAGAGTTCAGATCCCCATATAGGACAGACACCATAAAAAAGAAAAAAAAAAAAAAAAAAAAGAGTGAAAGAAAACAAAAGCAGCTGGCCAGATAGCTCAGTTGGTTAGAGTGCAGTGTTATAACACCAAGGTCAAGGGGCCAGCTGCCAAAAAAAAAAAAAAGAAATGAAAAAGAAAAAAGAAAACACATGAAACAGCATCATCCTCTAGGCAGCGGGATTATGGTTGACCTTTATTGTCTTCTTTATTACTTTTCTTTATTTCCTAAATTTTATGCAGCAGACATGTATTGCTTTAGAAATCAAAATAAATGTGGATTTTAAAGATTGTTTTTAAAGAAGAACTTGACACCAGGCCAGGTCTCAAACAGCTAAAGGGCTGTTACAGAGCAGTTAGGACAAGGTGGGGACAAGGTGGATGGAACCCCAAGAAGCATGGGCTCTGTTTGCTCAGATAGCCCAAAGAGAGGGCCTGTGTTTGGAGGGAGACCAAGAGCTGGGGGGACAGGGGGAACCTCTAACCACCAAGCAAATGGGAAAGATGGTGCCAGGGAGGGGCTCTGTAAAATAGAAATAAACTTCAAAAGAAAAAAAAAAAAAAAACAACCAGGGGTGATGACTTCAGCAGTTCCTAGTTTAATGAAAGAAATTATATACAGGCCTAGAGAAAAAAAGAAAAGAAAATTCCAGATAAATCTAATCAGCAGCTGATTTTTTCCCCTGGCTGAGAGAGAAGATCAGTCCACCAAAACTAAAAAGCAAAAGATCAAAACGGCTGAAAAAAGGAATCAAGGGCCCCTCCCTACTGGAGGCCAGGCTTGGACAGGCCATCTGAGGGCTTGGTGCTTGCTGAGGATTGAACTGTGGATTAAAGGAAATTCTGCCATTTGCAGTGATGTGGATGAGCTTGGAGAAAATTAAGTTAAGTGAAATAAGCCAGGCACAGAAAGAGAAATACTACATGTCCTCACTCATAATGGGAGCTAAAAAATAGAGAGAGAGAAAGAAAGAAAGAACAACCACAATAATACGTTGAACTTTCAGGAGAGAACAGAACTATGGTTACTAGAGGTGGGAAAGGTGGAGGGGGAAGGGTTAGGGAGAAATTGGGTAACGGACACAAAGAATAATTACGTTTCATAATGATGAATGTGCTAGTAATCCTGATTTGATCATCACATATTGTACACAAATACTGATAGTCAACCCTGCACCCCACAAATATGTATAATCAATTCTGCTTCAGTTAAAAAAAAACGATGCCAGATTAACTTAATCTTCTTGGTCCCCCTGGGGAGTTCTCTCAGGGCTCTGGCTTGCGTCTGTTAGCAATCCCAGAGTCAACAGATTATTTCTCCCATCTGGATGCCAAAAAGGATATTCCTGGTCCTCACGGGGGCTGGGATGATCTCAGACTTGGAGGGTAAAAGACTGTATTAGTTCATGTCGGTTGCTTATAACATAAATATCAGGAACTGGGTAATATGTAAAGAAAAACAATATTTATTGCTTACAGTTTCAGAGGCTGAGTCCAAAGTCCAGGGAACACATGTGGTGAGAGCCTTGTTGGTGGGTAGTGACTCTTCACAGCAATGCAGGGTGTCACATAGTGGATGACAGAAGCAGAGAGAGAGCTAACTCTTCACTCCTTCTCCTTTTAAAGCCCTCAGAACCGCATCTATGACCACCATTAAACCATCAATGGATTAATCCACTTACCTGGGCATGGTCCTCAAAAGCTAATCACCTCTTCAAGACCAATTACCATAATAAAATTGATAGGCACAGACAGAGTCCTCTACCCTCCAAGTCCGAGATCAACCCAACCCCAGTGAGGACCAGGAATATCCTTTTTGGCATCCAGATGGGAGAAATTGATCTGTTGACTCTGGGATTGCCAACAGACGCAAGCCAGAGCCCTGAGAGAACTCCCCATGGGGACTAAGAAGATTAAGTTAAGCTGGCATCATTTCCTTCCAATTACCATAATAAAATTTCCCACCCTCTTAACACTCACAGTGGGGTTAAGTTTCTAATACATAAAACTTGGGGGACACATTCAAGCTCCAATGAGTTTTGGGGGGGGACATAATCCAATTCACTACAATACCCCATAATGAGATTGCTGGATCATATGGTAGTTCTAGCTGCAGTTGTTTGAGAAACCTCCATACTGTTTTCCATAATGGCCGTACTAATTTACAGTCTCATATGGAACAACAAAAGACCCTGAATAGCCAAAGTAATCCTGAGCAAAAAATAAAATAGAGCTGGAGGCATTATAGTACCTGACTTTAAACTATGCTACAAAGCTACAGTAACCAAAACAGCATAGTACTGGCATAAAAACAGACACATGGACCAACAAAACAGAATAGAGAACCCAGAAATCAACCCACATACTTACAGCCAACTGATTTTCAACAAAGGCACCAAGAACATACACTGGGGAGAGGACTGCACCAACAAATGGTGCTGAGAAAACTGGATATCCATGTGTAAAAGAATAAAACTAGACCTGTACCTCTTGCCATATACCAAAATCAACTCAAAATGGATTAAAGACTTAAACCTGGCATCTTTCTTTGTAAATCTTCCTTGCTTGTCTTCAATCCCTACCCCTCCCAGTTTGAGCTCCCAGTTTACCTCTTTTGCAGAGATTCCTTGTATCCCATATGAAGGGATGAACAGACAACAGATAGAAGATGCAGAACACAGAGCAGTATCAGTACCCACTATCATCTGATAAGCCTCTACCCCGTCATCAGCTGAACAAGCAGCCTTCCGCACAACCTAACACCTCTGTGTCATTCCCACCAGCTGCTCTTCTTGAGCAGCAATCTAGGATCACAGCCTGTTAAAGTTAATCCAGACTGCCCAACCAGTTCCCCTAATTCACAGATGAGGAAAATGAGACAGAAAAAAAAGAGGACTCTGTCTGTGCCTATCAAAGTCAGATGTGATGAGCACTAACCAAGGCCATATGATTCAGGACCTTGCCTGAGGTTACAGAGCCAGAGCAAGGACAAGAACATAATTGTCCTAATGACTGCCCTTCTTCTAGCACTCAGCTCTGGCTGCAAAATGGACTGCATTCTCCACTGCTCACTAGAAAAGTTCCAACCCAATCTCCAGGCCCCTCCTGGGCAGATTTCAACATATAAAACAATCCAGAAGGCTAAGTCAAAATAAGGTGTAATGGACAGGGCTGCCGCTTCACATCTTCTCAGAAACAATTATAACAGGTAATGTCTCAATCAAAAAAGTGATCCTGCAATGTGGACTTCCAGGACCTATCATGAGCCAGAGGGGTTGGCAGCTTTTCAACATGGGCCTGCATCCTGCAGATTCAGTTCCCAGTGTATCCTGTATCTAATGTGTGCCATGGTCAGCATGTGTCTATAGACTCTGGAACCACACTGCTTGACTTTAAATCCTGGCACCATCACTTACTCTGTGGCTTTTGGCCAGTGTTTTCATCTTTCTGTGTCTCAGTTTCTTTACATGAAAAGTAACCACTGTACAAGTGTCTCCTATCTTTAAAAGTTTAAAAGAAGTCTGGCATTTTAGTCTACCCCACACCTATGTGCCTATCCACCAGCCCTTTCCGTCCCTGTTAAGACCACGTTTGAACCTGTCCTCAGGGAGAATTGGTCCCTCTTTCAGCCTCAAAAAGTGAATCCTGACTGGGTACAACCTTCTCTTTGGTTTTCTTCTTCTCTTTGGCTAGTGACTAGTCAAAGGCAGGTATGACTCAGTTCTGACTAAACGGAAGTACAGGGACGTCAGCTGGGAAAGGGTTCCCCTTCCAGTAGAAAGACATAGGCTTATTTAAGGTAAGCCTTTTGTCCTTTCCACTGCCTAAGCACTCTTGCAGCAGCCATGGAGAAAGGGTCGATAGGGTTAAGGAGATCTAAGCCCTGAGCACTAACACTGTCTTGGTCTACTGTGCCAGTGCCACCCTCCACCTGTCCAAGGTCAACTGTGTAAGGAAAGTAGACCCCTGTTTGTTTACACTGCTGTTGGCCAACTGCTCTTTTGCTTGTAGCCAAATGCAATCCTAATAGGTCAACTGTCCATGCTTTCCATTAAAAAATGTTTAAAACCATTTTCCCCAAAAAGTTAAAGTGATGTTCCAAATATCAGTATGACTCATGTTTATTGTTTTACACACATACAGAAATACAGATGTGTGTGTATATATACATAAACTATATGTACATGTGCATGTATATGTGTGTATGATGTACATTTCCTGGCTTTGTCCACCCAGAGAGACTTGAAGCTGTGAAGTCCCAGTAGCAACAAGCATTCCTAGTGTCCAGAACTTGGTTTCTAAATATCATCCTCCTATAAAAGACACCAGGATTCCTTGAGGAAATGGCTGACTCGAGAGCAAGAGAAAGGAAAATACAAGATGAGCCTGGAGCATTTTGGAATGCCAGAAGGTAAGGGGGGTAAAAAAGATGGGAGGGAGAAGAGGAAGAAAGAAGAAATATGGGTATAGGTCAAATGGACATATGAGCCAAAGTGAAAGAGTTCCCAATACCAAAGTTGGAACAATTGAAACAAAAAAAATAAAAATTAAAAATAAGAAGAAATCATAGTGTTAATTATAATGCAAAGAATAAAACATATATCCATGAGCCCATACTGTCATAAATAATTGACAGAATAATAAATGTAGCAGAAGGAACAGATCTTCTTGACAAAAGAATGCCAATTAATAAATGGAGAAGGAATGAGGGAAATAGAAAATCACCATCAGAACACCATAGTAATAATTGCTTCATGAAGATCCATTGGTAAATGCTAAAATGAGTGGGTGAACCTCTTGAAGAAACAGGATATTTGCACAGCCTTAAATGATCTCCCCCCAAAATATTAATAAATATTAATAAAAATATTATTAATTACTGTGGTGGTTTTAAGATATGCCCACAAATTCTCTGATGCTTCTCCCTCCAGAGGTGGAATTTACTTCCCCTCCCCTCGAGTGTGGGCTAGACTTAAGTGATTCCTTTCTAATCAATAAATCACAGAAAGGGAAAAATGGTAACTTTACAGTAGCGAAACCTGGTAGACACTACCTTATAACCAAGTGATGAAGGTTAACATCACCAGTGATGTCGTGTTGATATCATGCTCCTGATAGGATGCAATGGGAAGGGCATTATCACTTCTATCATACTCTTCTCAAAAACCCATAACCTCAGTCTACTCGTGAGAAAACACTAGAAAAACCCAAATCCAGGGACATTCTACGAAGTACCTGAACACTACTCTTCAGAATTGTCAAGGTCATACAAGACAAAAGAAGTTAAAACTTCTTACGTTGGAGAAACTAAGGAGATATGACGATGAAATGCAATGTGAATTAGATCCTAGAACATAAAAGAACATTACTGGGAAAATATGAATAAAGTCTATAGTTAACTAGTCAACACTATTGTACCAATGTAAATGTCTCAGTTTTGATAAATGTACATGGTTATTTCAGATGTAAATATTAAGGAAAGCCAAGTGAAAGATATACGGGAACTCTAAACTATTTTTGCAACTCTTTTGTAAATCTAAAATTACTTCAAAATAAAAAAATTTAAAAACTAAACAAAAAAGTGATGCTCCAGGAAGAAGCATCATGCTTGTCCTAACACTTTGGGTCCCCATAAAACCCCTAAAGATATGCAGTTACCCCGGGTTTGAGAAGCATCAGAGTATCAACTACTCACTAATGAATGCCACAGCTATGATGATTACACATCAAGAAAGAATGGCATATATCATCTAAATGATTCACTCAGGTCTTTACACTAAGGATCGTTTCTAAATCCCACTCCTGTGGGGAACTGGATGAAAACAGCGGTAAGGCTCTGAGTCCTGTCGCTTCTGGCTGTGGGCCCACCATTCACTCAGCATTTTGCTAAAACTACACAGGATGAGTTACTAACATATCCAGAGGACAAATTCTGAGAGTGCATCAGTATTAATTCATTACAGAGAGGTTTTGCTTCCCATCCCCCCACCCTGGCTTTTTCAAACAGCTTGATTGAATGCTTAGTGCTACCTCAACAGATAAGCTGTCACTAAACTTTCAACCAGCCATGAGTGAGAAGAAAAGAGAAAATCTTCCCAATAAGCTTGAATAAAAACATTTATTGAAAAGTTTTCATCACCTAAACATATGCCTTTTACATAGTTTATTTCTGTAATCTTTGGATAAGGCTTCCCCACCTCCCTTCATTTTTAAGGTGCTGTGACAGACTGCTTGCAAAAATGGCCCCAAATTCTCAACCCCTTCCCCCTCGTATCCACATCCTTTATTCAACATGATTGTGTGGTTTCTTTCATCACAAGGGGAGAGTTTATTTACCAAACACCTTGAAGTGGGGCTGGCCACGTGATTTGCTCTGGCCAGACTGTGGCAGAATTGACAGTGTGCAAGTCTGAACGTAGGCCCAAGAGGCTTTGCTCACTTCTGCTCACTCTCATGGAACCCTGCTCTACTGCCATGAGGACAAGCCAAGCCTAGCCTGCTACAGGATAAGAAAACATTTGGTACAAAGATGAGCCATCTCAGCGGAAGTCACCCAGCCAATTCAGCCACTCACTCAGACACATGAGCAATCCCAGCCAAAAGGAGAACTGCCCCATGAGCCCAGCCCAAATTGCTCGCCTGCAGAATCATAGGCTAAATAAATAGTTAAGTCACCACATTTTAGGATCATTTGTTACACAGCAAAATCTAAAGGATAAAACTAAAGTGTGTGATTTTAATGCTGTTAATTTTTCGGATCTTAAAAGTATTACCCATTTATTGGAGAAAGGTCAGAAAATATAGAAAAAGGAAAAAAACCCATAATCTATCACTGAAAGAAAATCAATATTATGGCTTATTTCTCCCCAATCGTCAGTGTGTGAGTAAATGAAAATCAGAACAGTTTAGTTTTAATTCTTGCTTCCCCCACCCCCACTAAACATCCAATAGAGAGTTCTTCTTATGTCACTGATCTCTGAAAACATAATTTTTAATGGTTTCATAATATTCTTTTTATCACGGATGTACAATAATGTAAACCTGTTCCATATATTTCTGTGTTTCTATAACTATATAAATAATAACTAATGAAGTTATTTTTTCATGATTGTAAATAATACTGTTCATTTGGGCATGGAAAGCTATGTCCAATTCTGTGATTATTTCTTTAAAATAAACTTCTAGAACTGAAATTTTTTATTCGAAGAGTATGAACTGCTGGTCACCTACTCAAAGCCAGTCCCTGTACACACACACACACACACGCACACACACATACACGCGTGTGTCTGCTGGCACAGACACATTTTGCTCAGTTGTTACTGTGTACTGGGGTGGCGGGGGAGCAGGGGGGAGGTATTCCCAGCAAAGGAGAGAGGAGAATCTTAAATTAAGAACAGAAATTAAATTATCAAATGCCTTTTAGGAATCCATTGGGATCATCACATGGTTTATCTTACTGGAACTGACCAAAGGGTCTATTTACAGACTTCTTTAGAAAGTTTGTATTCCTGGAATAAAATGTTACAGCAACATCCTGAATAATTATTTTCTTAGAGTTCCTTTTTTACCCTTTTGATGTGCTTTGTTAGGTTTTTAAATCATATGTCTAGGATAGTTCTACTTGAGCATGGTAGCAATCATGTAACATGAGAATTATCTCATATTGGAAATTTAAATAAATTCACTAATAACTTTATAATAGCAACCCATAGCCCCATAATAGTCTATTAGGATTTTTACTCTCTTAACTTAAACAGTTTATAGAAGGAGGGAAGACAGTCCTTCGAAATGCTCATACTATAGTAGACTGACATTTCTACAGCTTCTGCTAGATGTAGTCCTTGCCTAAGTGTTCACTTTTCTTTTGTAGTACTTCACCAAATGTGCAATACTTTCCTGATGCTGAGACTTAGCCCTGACAGGGTTTGTTTTTGTTTTTTCCTATTGCACCAGAAATATATCATCATGCTTTCAGATAGTAATTTATATGAGGGAAAAGAAAACCCTGGTTTCTCCATTTCTAAACACAAAGCCAACTACCTGTCCATTTCCCACCATCTCCGTATGTACCAGTTATCTATTTTCACAATAATGCTACAGAAACAGCAATCAGAAAACCTTATCCTAGTGCTTATAGCATTAGTGGTGGGGTGGTCAGTTAGGTGGCTCTGCTGATCTTGGCTGGGATTACTTACTATGGTGTAATTATCACCCTGGGGGTAGCTGGCTGTTTGCTGATTTAGGAAGTCCTTGGCTGGGAAAACGAGTTTAATTCAGCTCTGCTCCACGAATATTCTCATGGCAATGGTAGACATGCGAGGCAGCAACAGAAATACCTTTTGAGGCCTGGGCTTGGAACTAGCATATCATCCATCATTCCTACTGCATCTTATTGGCCAAATCCAAAGTCACAAGGCCAGGCCAGACTCAAGGGATGAAGAAACAGATTCTGCCTCTTTAGTGAAAAAAAAATACAAAGTCATGGACACAGGGAGAGGTGGGGAACTGACCAGCCTTGCAATCTACCACACTAAGTCTCCTCTGGGTTAAGCTCGCTGTCTACATGTCAGTGACCATACATCCTTTCCTCTCACACTTTCTCTCTACCACAATTACCTCTTCCCTCCAGAAGAGACAGTGCTGGGTTTTTGTTTTTGTTTTTTATCCCAACCCTAAGAGACACAACAAAGTGGCTGGGCCTTCTGGACAGGGTCAGGAGCAATAACTGGTGAGCGAGCTGTTCAAGGACCTCCCAGGTGGGAGGAGCATAGAGGAGAGAACAGAGACTCCAATGCAGGACACAAAGGTGGGACTAGGTCTGACTCAGAGATGAGTGACTACTGGGGAGCCATGTACCAAGTCTCTGCCTTTGAGTGAGTCAAGACCACACAGAGCAATGCCTTTTAGAGGCACAGCCTTCTCCATGTCAGTAGTATGTGGTACAGCTGGGCAAGTCTGATTAAGGGCTCTGCCATCACTAGCTGCCTGACTTTGGGCTGGCCCTCTACTTCTTAGGACACTGATAAAATTGAGGGGTTGGACTATTAGTGAGCCTGCCAGTGCCAACATTCCATGGCTATGGATTTTTTTTTTTTTTAATCAAACTAAACTCTCTTTGCGTATAGTTATTCTTCAGGTCAACTTGTAGTATACCTGTCTGCTTACAATTTTAAGAGGAAGAAACACTGCCAAAAGCATAACCTTACACCCACCCTCTCCGGATGGGTATTCTACTACCTTAGATGATCAAAAGCTGACAAAGAATTATTATTCTGACAAAGCACCTTCCTGCGAAGGGAATCAAGTATGTACATTTTTCAAGGCAGCACAGGTTCACCTCTGATTAAGGAAAGATTCATCTCTATTTCAAGCAATAAAATCTTTGAATTTTCTCACACTGGGAATTACCATTATTTCCCCCATTTCAGTTCTTTTTAAAATTTTTAATTTATTTTCAGAATAGGTGATACATGTACATGGCATTAAATTAATAAGCTACAAAATAATATAAAATAAAAAATAAGTTTCCCTATTATCCCTGTCTCCAAGCCCCTTAATTATTCTCTTCAGTGACAACCAGTTACCACAGTCCTATAAGTACAATACGCACAAGCGCATGTGTTCATGTGCATGAGCATGCACATGTGCACGCACACACACACCATTTTTTTAAAACTTATAAATGCTATTATACTAAAAACATTATTTCGCACCTTGCTTTTTTTTCCCTCTTAACAGTACGTCTTAGGCATTATTCCACACAGAGCTGCCTCAGACATTTTAAAGACTGCATCAGATCCTGTTGTATGGATATTCTATTATTTAACCAGTTCCTATTGATGAGAATTTAGACTGTTTTCAGTATTTTGCTATTTCAAACAATGCTACCATGAGTAACTTTGTACACAGGTCATTTTGCCCGGGTACAAGCATACCTGCAGGATAAATTCCTGCAAGTGGAATTGCTCGATCTGTGGACAAGTGTGCATTTGTAACTTGGACAGATATAACCAAACCACCTTCCAAAGACACTAGACCAAGGCTCAGCAAATTCAGGCCAAATCTAGCCCACAATGTTTTTACATTTCTAAAGAGTTGTTTAAAAACTAAAAGAATAAAGAGGAGGAGGAGAGAGAGAGAAAAAATATGTGACTGAGACCTTACACGGCCTTTTTATAGAAATAGGCCAATTTACACTCCCACCAGCAATGTATGATGGTGAAAGTCTCTCCACTCTTTCCTTTCTAATCTTTGGTCAGTTTTGTTCCAGTTGAAGAAAATGAGGTACCCATAATACTTATATATTGGTACTATGATTTTTCAGGGCAAAAATACAGCTTGTTCCAGGATGTAAACATAAACTGACACTTGAATTTCCTCACATCACAGTCACAAATGGCAAGAAAAGGTCAGAAACCCCAACTGTTAAAATTGAAAGGAAATTTAAAGGTTATCTGGCCTAAGAGTTATGGATTTTATGTACCTCTAAAATTTCAAAAATAATTTAAAGGATTAAAATCCTTTTTATTTTGCCAAGCAGAGTCATTAAAAAATAAAAACAATCCAACCACCATCTATTTTCACCATCGCTCTTTATACAATAAAGAAATATAACATAAAAAATAAGGTATATCCAAAATTAAAATAAAGGAGACTCCATTAAAGTGAGTATACTTAGCTTCATGCAAGCTAACCACTTAGACATTTCCCTTCTGCAAATTTGCTTCAGACTGAGAAAAACTCCATGTCAAACCCATGCTTGGGAACCAACCTCACTGTTTTCTAAACGATCTAAAGCCCCTCCATCCAAACGACATGCTCAATATTCAATTCTGGCAACAATGAATTCCTGGCAGACTCAGAACTAGGACCCATGACCCCTGCCTTCCACTCCAATGGTCTTTCCCCTAAGCCACAGTTCTTCACGTATCTAGAATCACAAAACAAATGAACGGCACAACTGGTCCAACCAACACCCAGCTCACTCTCTTCCTTTCCCATGTTACTGCTCTTCAGTCTTAGGTCTGATTTGCTTGTCTCTCATTCAAAATGTGTTTTTAGTCCTCTTCACTGGGGTGCAGGGGAGTAAAATAACAACAAAATAAAAAACTTCCTCTGAGTAGCTGGAGAATCCTAAATTCATGGGGGCCCAAACAACCATTACCCATCCATTCTAAATCTGTCTTTTTTTCCCCCATTGATCCTTATAAGTAGACTCCACCTCACTTACGTCCTTTATGCTGCCCATGGTGGAGAGGAAGAGAGGAGTCTGAAAATATATGTATGAGTTTCTACAGGCACTTAAGAATTAATCAGCTTCCCCTGAATTTCAGAACCAAGGAAACATCAATGGCCTTGGATATGGAGCTACAGAAATGCATAACAACTATATCAAATCCAAATCCTTATCTTTCTCTGCCCTCCCTGGTGCTCTTCCACCAAATATTCAGCTTTCTTATGTGTGCCAGGCACTGTTCACTTGCCCCAGCGACTGCTCACCTATGTCCTGACATAGGAGTCAGGCTCAGTCAATACTCCTTCTGGCACAGCTAAATCAGCCTCTGCCACTCAGACCCCCAGGACCGTGGCCTGTGCCTGCTGGGCACTGTTGTTTCTAGCTAGTCCTGCAGCTAAGGCTCAAAGATGCTCTGGACTGCAAAGCTTCCTGCAGTCCTTCCAGCATCATAATAAGAATGCACTTGAGAGCAGTGAGCATTGATAACAGCTTTAATAAATACAATATTGGCTCAATCGTTCTATTTTCAATTAAGATTTTGGCTCTCACACAGCAGGGCTTTAATTGAAGTCCTAAGTCTGGGAGTAGGTTATTGAGAATTTATAATGAACCATTTTTAATGAACCAAATAGCAATATTTTTACTGCCATTCCAGGTTGTTGTTGTTTTTGTTTTTAAGCCTTCCTCTGCCTCCCATCATTTTAATGAAGTTGGAAATAATTCTTTTCCCCTGACAACACTATGTTATTCCCTCCTCTCCATTAATTACTACCTCAGTTTTTCATTCCCTTATAAAGCTTTTTAACAGGACTAGTAATCCAAGAGATAAACTCATTAGTAGATGGAATTTTTTGTTCCTTGTAATAGGCTGTGGTCAAAAACATACAAATTCTTACCAGGATACCAAGAAATAAAACACATATTCCAAGGAGACTCAACACAGGGAAAAGGAAGATGTGATCTCTCTGCCAAAACTTCATGCTTCCCTCAAAATGAATTCAGGTTTTGACAGCAGGCTCTGGATAACATCACATCTCTACAAATCAGCTCAGTCATACAGATGTGATTTAGTTATTTATCCCCCAGAACAACAGGATATTGGTTGATTTGGATTTGATATTGGAGATAAATGAGGTGGTCAGCCCTAGAGACTCCAGCCTCCTCGCTGTGGGATAGAGGGACTGTCTTGCCTATTATACCAAGTTGTTAGGTTCCTGGCTTATACTTGGCATTTCCAAGACATCTCCCACTAAAGATGAGCAGGAGGTGGCATGGCTCAAATAGGCCCTCAGAGTTGTGAAATGTAGAGGTAGAAGAGGCCATAGAAGTTATCAAGAAAAAAGTGAGTTAAACAGACACGTGAACAGAATGGTAAATAAAACGGGCCAGATACATATGCATAAATGCGGTCAATTCCCAACTGTCAAGGTTTGTGATATGCCATGTGGCTAGTGCCCTTTCTCAGTGTTTCATTCATTCATCTATTCACTCACTCAACAGTTATGCAGTGCTTATGAGTAACAAGTATTACTACTAAGCATCAGGCATGTGGCAGTGAACTAGACACTTTCTCATGTAGCTTATAGTGTAGGGTTTACAGCTTAGTTAAACAAAATTACAAGTGCTGCCCATTTTTTTAAAAAAGGGGGCATACCAAATGCTTGGGGAAGGGAGGGCTTAATACATTAATTGAAATTCTGGACAACCAAAAATTACCATCTATACCATAAATAGATTCTCAATTTACCGGTAAATAGTCTACTTATATATAAGTAAACCAAAATGACATTTCTACTCCTTTGGAAAAGGTTGATTGAGGACCAGCTGTGTGCTAGTCACTGTGTTAAAAGCTTGGTGACAAAAATGACTGACAAAACTCCTGAACTTAATGAGCTCACAATCTAAATGAGAAGATGAAAAAAAATAACAGAGGGCTTCAATAGAGGTGGCAAAGGCTTTACTGAAGGATGGGACAGATTCTGGGAGAATGGGGGTGGGACAGGTAGTAACAAATGTGGAAGAAGGGCAGCACTTGAGAGTTTGAGCTGAGTCCTGAAGGATGAGCAAGACAACGTCAGGCAGGCAAGGGGCTGAGGAGTTCATTTCAGGTGGAGGGAAAAGCATGTTTGTTCCCAACTGAAAATAGTGCCTTCGGGCTAGGCGGAGAGTGCATCTGGGCAGCAGCCAAAGATAAGCCTAGAAAGGGAAACAGAAGCCACATCCTCAAGGGCTCTGTATGCCCTGACAGTGTGGCCAGACTTTATCTTGCAGGCAATGGAAAGCCATTGCTGCGTTTTGAGCCGTGACAGATTTGCATGCTGGAAACATTACTCTGGCTGAAGTAATATGTACTTCATACATTACTGAAAGTATGGCTGAACGTATAAGGAATACAGGAAGGGAGAACGGTCCAGGTGAGCAGTGATGGTGCAGCAGCAGAAGGTTAACAGTCGTTTGTTCTCCAACTTTGATTCCAAACAAAAGAGCTTTTAATTGAAAATGAAATAAACATCTAAAAAGAGCTCGTAGGTTATGACTCAGTCTGGTCTCTTCCTTAAAAAAAAAAAAAAAGAAGAAGAAGAAGAAATTCTAGAATCATATTACAAAAGGAATAAAACTGCTAGACCTACTAATTTCATTAAGAAATTCCCAAGAAAACAATCCAGAAAATAACTTTGTTCAAAAATTTGTTTTTAACTATACTACTCGAAATAGCCAGCAAATGAAAATAATCCAAACATCTAAAAATAAGGAATGGTTAAGCCAAATGTCATCTATCAACCTGACTAAATGCTACATAAACATTAAAGTAACTATAGCCATACACGGGAATGTGTACGGAACAAAAGCATGATAAACGCAATGACTACAACCATAAGTACCTATTATGTTTTGGGCCCAGTGCTAGGTTCTGGGAACACAAAAATAAGCCAGATGTGGTCCCTGTCTTCCGAGATCTCCTAGTCCGCTGGGAAAGCCAGACTCATACAATTACAACAATGTGAGGAGTTCCAGAACAAAGCTTGGCACTATGACAGCCCAACTTAAGACAGCCCAACTTAGAGCAAACACACAAACACAACACAAATGTAGACATTAAAATCTGTGGCAGAACCAGGCGTTACAAATCTTTATGACCCCAAAGACATATCTATTAATTTTGTTAGATTATTCTGGACATGAAAATGGAAATTGTAAAATTTATGATGAAGAACACTCAAATCCCCAAGAATATCTGCATGGAGCCCTTTAAGAATCCTTAGACCCTGGTTTCAGAAAGAAAGACCTAAAAGTAGGAGGGTGGCAGTAGAAGGGAGAGAAGACAAAGACACACCCAACATTATTTGGCTCCTGGTTAGAGTCGATAGAGAAAGAGTTAGAGATGTGTCAAAGTGTGAAGCCTCTGCATCTGGGAGAACGGCAAGAGGGCTCCCTAAAATAAGAAATCCAAAAAAGGATCAGGTCTGAGAGTAAAGACAAGTTCCATTTTTCATATATTGAGTTTCAGGAATATCTGGGAGTAAAAAGGTGAAGGTGTTCAGAACTTTGCTGGAAATTTATCTCTGTAGATTTGGAGACATACGGCAGAAAGACTCAGCATCCAAAGTCATCTTCCAGAGAGAGTTGAAGCTTGAAATGGACACTGAACAATAGGTATAAACACATCTATGTGACATTACCAAATGTAGAAGATACTCCCCTTATAGTGCCTCAAACATTTGTTAAGCATTTACTTACTTTCAAGGGAGCATCTCCACAAAATTAATAGAAATAGGGATATGGTATAAAGGGTCAGGCTACACATACTGTAGGTATATATATCTCATATTTTTCCAAAGGAAAAAATTCTTTACTTTTATAAAGAATATAATTTGGAAATACGATTTGATTAAAACAAATTAATATTAAAGCTGACTTTTTCTGCAATGATTTATTTCATGATCATCTTTCTACCAGCCTCTGGACTTCTGAGATAAGGACCGTGGAATTATGCCTTATTCAAATTTATTACAAGGTCCTTGGAAAATAGTAAATACTTAATATTTGTGGTAGGAATTTTGCAAACACAGGAATACTTTGTTATGGCTCTCAAACATTAGGAACTTGCAGAGTACTATATGAGAGCGTTTGTGTGTATGTGCATACTGAATTCCACTGTTGAAAACAATCTGGGCTGCCAATGTGGAGGTGGATTCTTTCACTCATTTGAAATATACAATTACTCACATGTAAATTAGCAGCAAAGCAGAAAATATGAGAAATTCAGAATCAGTTTATCTTTTTAGTACTACTAAGATTCTTTTTGTGTTTGTGCTCTATATGCGCCAGCTCTACAATTGTGTGATTTTCAGAAATAACTCGAAAAGACATTTTCAATGATGAGTTTTGAGTAGCAAAACTGGAAAGGATTTGTCAATCTGTTGCACATTCATGATGGGCAGAATCTCGGGCTCTTTCTTTTGCAAACATGCTTCAATGCACAGAGGAAGGTAAAAAGAACACTACATCTCAGGGCTGTGGGGCGAGAGTTAATGGAGGAGAAACCCAATTTGGATTCACACACTGGGCTGGACATTAAAACACCAGCTTTCCCTCCATTTCCACTCGCTGAAACAGACATTCCCAAGAAGACAGAATGAAGGTAATTTTTATTCTTCCTGACCCCCTCTCTTCCAGTTCCCTTATTCATGAAGACGAATGGCAAGAACTTTTAGGGGAAAAGTTCAAGCTAGGATTACAGGGAAGTATTTGGTTTACTTAAATCCATTACTGAGGCTTATGAAACACAACAGAGCTTCCCAAACACGTCATAATTACCTGGGAAACCTGTTACAAATACAGTCATCCCTCAGTATCCATGGGGGATCAATTTCAGGGCCCCAAAGGATACCAAAATCTGAGGATGCTCAAGTCCCTTATATAAAATGGTGTAGTATTTGAATACAACATATGCACATCCTCAGCATACTTTAAATCATCTCTAGATTACTGGCGATACCTAGTACAATGTAAATGTTATGTAATTAGTTGTATTGTATTTTTATTTGTATTATTTTTATTGTTGTACTGTCATTTTTTATTGTTTTTTTCCCCCCCAAATGTTTTCAATCTGCAGATGTGGAACCCATGGATATGGTGGGCCAACTGCACAGACTTCTAGGTCCTCTCACAGAAATTATGATTCTGTAAGTCTATGGTGAGCCTTGGAATCTGTATTTTCCCAAAGCCCCACTGACTCCCATAATTGATTCTAATAACCTGTCAGATTTGTGAACCATGAACAAGAAGATGCACTCAGACTTAGCAAATAAACAGGGAGGGCTTCCAAAGCACTTCAGGGTTTACAAAGATAGCTTTCACATAAACTTGATCCTGACAAGTCAAGTGCTTGTTAATCATCCCATTTCATAGTTGAGGAAAATGAGTCACAAGCCTGTATGTGTCAGATTCATAGTGCAATGCTGTCTCCAATACACCATTATTTGAGCACCAAATTTCTAAGTATGGGCGAACTTTAACCTGATCTTGGATCTCACTGCACAGAGCATTCACACAACCAACCAACCCATAACTGTGGTGTGCCTGAACAATTCTTGCACCTGTCCATATTTCAGAGAGAACTCTGCATCCCAATTAACTACTTTTCACTATATAAACACTAAAAAAAAAAAATTCAAATGGAACTTTAATATATTTGTTGTCGAACACACAGCTTCTAACACTCTACTAATTTCATTTTATAACCTGTAATGAGAAATTATCTGAAGATGAAAAGGACAAATGTATCTTACTAAACTTACTTCTATAAAGAAAGCAATGTTTCTGCCCTCACTACTAATTTCTGTAATGTTTTGCTGAATGCTAACTGCTTTACTTTTATGTCAATGCATAATTCTTAAGTTTCTTGTTAATGTAACTTCCCAGGTTCCAAAAGAATAGGAACAGGGTCCCCTGTAATCAGGAAAGGGTGCCATGAGCATTAAGGCGGGGGGGGGGGGCATAGGCAACAAGTGAGGCAGGCAGGGGACTGAAGTATCTTTGGTTTGGGATGGGCTTCTGGTTTTCTGTCCATGTAGCTCTGAATAACCCAATGAATATGAGGATGGGCTGTGGCAGAAAAAGATGGCTCACATACCGGAAAACAAATTGTAGACATACCTGAAACACAGGGGACTCTCTAATGCTTTAGGGTGGGGGGCAGCAAATTACAGTCCACAGGCCAAATCCAGCTATGACCTGTTTTAGTATGGCCCACAAGCTAAAAATGGTTTCTATATTTTTAAATAATTGGAAAAAATGAGAAGAGTAATATTTTGTGACATGTGAAAATTATATGAAATTCAGATTTCAGTATCCATAAATAAAGTTTTCTTGGAACACAGCCACATTCATTCATGCATGTATTATCTATGGCTGCTTTCACATTATAAGGCAGAATTAAGTAGTTGTGACAAGAGACCATATGGGGCTGGCCAGTTAGCTCAGTTGGTTAGAACGTGGTGCTGATAACACCAAGGTCCAGGGTTCAATCCCTGTACTGGCCAGCTGCCACAAAAAAACACAACAAAACAAAAAGAACAGACCATATGGCCCACAGAGCCTAAAATATTTACTATCTGCCCCTTTACAGAAAAAATTTGTCTCAGCACTTGCTTTATGGCAAAGGGTGGATTTTAGAAACTTTGATCTGACCTTCATTTGCTGAATATGAAATAAAACGCTGAACTTAGAATCATCTCAAATATATTTTCTTTGATATTGACTGATAAAGTATACCACAATCTAGTTATCTCTGCCTGAGTGTCCTAATACTGAATTGAGACTATTCCTGTGGTTTCCAGGAGCAGGGAAGAGCTTCTGCACATCCAATTCCACTGTTAAGAATGATGAATGCATAAAGAGAGGCAGCCAAGCATACTAATTTGGCAGGGTCCTCTGCAGGGGCTGTGTATGAGCCTTCCTTTTATTGAGGAATGGGTAGTTTTACCCTGTCAACAAACATCTCAAGCACTATTGCCATTTTCCCAGCATCGATATTCAAAAATTAGAAATGTAGCATAAAAAGCATAATTCGAGTACAGTGGCAGGAGAGTAGCCTAACAGAGTCCAGACAGTCTGGTCCATTATCAGCAGCCTCATTTCTGTCATCTCTGAAGGAAATACAAATTATAAAGCATTTGCTATTGTTGCATCAGTCAGCTAATTCAATTGTCAGAATATTTCAAACCCCGTAATTTGGATGGGAATGAGGGGGGAGCCTCGTTCTTCTGAACTGCCTGTTGGACTATTCCATGTTACAGTTTGCTTGGGGGTGGAAATAAGAAAATAGTCTCCACTAGGAAATAAATGTTTGTAAATATCCTGGAAAGCAAAATCAATAAGCATAATGGTTTAGAATAAGAGTAACCAGAGTGGTTTATTATTAACATTGCAACACACATTTTAATTTGTGGCTTTATTACACACATAGATTGTTAGTCAACTCTTACAGTATTTTACTCACATTTTAAACTACACATAATATAGCTTTCTTTCCCAGTGTTTTTACCTAAACCCTCTGTGACTCTTTCTAATTTCATAACATAATTAGTCCTTATTCCAAGGTAAAAGAGGTGCCCTTATCCTGAAAAACTCTGTGGGCTTATTTCCCTGCTGAAAATCTAATATGCTCCAATAAGCCATTACCCTAGTTTGAATTCCAGCTCTGCCAGTGACTAGCTGGATGAGTGTGGATAGAGCACTTTATTTCCCTGGGCCCCACTCTCTACCTGAGAAAATGGGGTTAACATCACTACTTCTAATGATGGGTTTGACTCAGTAAATGCACTAAAAAATCACTGAATCACACTTAAGATGGGTCAGTTTTACAATATATTAATCATTCTTCAATAAAGTTGTTTAAAATTTAACTTAATTAGAGTTGAGTGAGGAAGCCATGGACAAGAAACCATCAGTGAACAAAGACAGGACTGTCTGCAGAATGAAGAGTACAACTGTGAGATACAGAAGATAAGCTGTTTGAGGAGAGACCAGGCGAAGGCAGGAGTAGTCAGATCAAGCTTAAGAAAAGAAATGGAGGGCCAAGCCCGTGGCGCACTCGGGAGAGTGTGGCGCTGGGAGCACAGCGACGCTCCCGCCGCGGGTTCGGATCCTGTATAGGAATGGCCGGTGCACTCCCTGGCTGAGTGCCGGTCACGGAAAAGACAAAAAAAAAAAAACAACAAAGAAAAGAGATGGAACTTCACCAGTGTGCGCAGGGGTCATGTTCTGTTTAAAATCATCTTCCTAGCTTCCCCTGACACCACAATTCCTCTCCCTTGTCCTGCAAAGTTAATCACCTTTTCTCTAGGCTTTAGTTTGGATATGCTTTTATCAAAGCAGTCATCACACTGCATGATAACTATTTGTTTAAAGTTTGCTCCTCACTAAACTGTGAGTTCCTGGAGCTCAGGGGCTGTGTATTTTGGCAACCCTAGTCCCCTAACTCAGCCCAATGGCTCAAGTATGTTAGATGAATAAATGAAAAAATATTGCAAAAAGGAAAAAAAAAAAAAAAGATGGTTTCAAACAGTCAATGAAATACAGGTTGAGCACCCATAATCTGAAAATCCAAAATTCAAAATGCTCCAAAATCTGAAACTTTTTGAGGGCCAACATGACACTGAAAGGAAATGCTCATTGGAGCATTTTGGATTTCAGATTAGAAATACTCAACCAGTATGGATTCTGCAAATATTCCAAAGTGGTTCTTTTTATTATTATTAACAAAACATGCCAAGAACTATGCTACAGAAAGAAGTCTACTCTGAAGCAACACTCATCTACAAAATAATGACATTCAAATACATGGAAAATAAGTAGACCTAATTTTAGATGATCCCCTGCCCTATTTCCAAGGCTTAAGGGCCCAGATATTGGCTAGACTTCAAAATACCTCAGAGAGCTATCTATAATTTGTGATCCAAATCCTCCACATTAATAGTTAGCAGCAATCCCAGTCTCACTAAAAACCTTGTGCTTGCAGGTTTGTAGCCATACCGAGTGGCAGTTGTTGGGCTTCCTGAGAATGCTCTCAAGATTCTGGTCTGAATGAAAAGGGACAAAATGCAAAAGGGAGCAATGGAAAGTGGAAGCAAGAGATAGTGCTTCCCGACACTCTCCTCTTCCCAAAAGAAAAATACTGTCCAGCAAGTCGAGGGACTGCTGGACTATTTATTTAGCTGGCCCCAAATGGGATCCCTTATTCTTTCAACAGACATTTACCGAGCCACTACTATGGGCTGCTAGACACATCAATGAACAAAACATTTAAACGCATTCGAGAACAACAAAGTGGAGTGACCCTACCAATCTAGCTGAATAATTAAGAACTGAATAAAGAGCACACAGACTCATCCATATATGGAAAGTTAATATATGACAGAGGTGGCATTGCACATTGGTGGGAAGAGAATGAGTATTCAAGTGTTGCTGGAATAATTGGCTATATACATGGGAAAAAAACAGAATCCCTACCTCACTTAATACATTAACTTATTTCCAAGAAGATTATAATGGCCTAAATATTAAAGGCAAAATTCAAACTTTTATGAGAAAACATAGGTGAATATCTTTAATCAGAGGGCATGGAAGGATTCCTTATAAAACGAAAAGCACAAAGCACAAAGGAATGAACTGATAACCTTGAATACATTAAACTCATTGAAATATGCCATTAAAAAAAGACACAAGCTGAGAAAATATATTTGCAACTCAATAAGAAAAAGAGAACCCAAAAGAGAAATAAGCAAAAGATATGAACAGATAATTCATAGAAGAAGAAACTTCAATGGACAATGAACACATTAAAATATGGTCAACCACACTCGTAATCAGGGAATCACAAATTAAAACCATAAGGAGATAATATTTCACACCTGTAAGATTTGCAAAATGTTTCAAATGTGACAGAACCAAATGTTTGGTAAACATGTAGGCCATTCATACTTCTGGTAAATCTCTTGGAGAAGAATAGGGTAATATCTAGTAGAGCTGACAGTATGCTTATCCTACAAGCCACCCCTAAATGCCTTACCGCTCACATACAATTAGATATACAAAATCATAGCAACACTATTTGAAACAATCTAAAGATACAGCAAAAAGAAAGTAAAACTTAGTTACAAAGTACTCTGTTACATGAATATACCTAGCTCTAAAAATGCACCATCAGCTACTGGTGTCAAATGGATGAATCTCACATACATAATGTTGAGCAAAAAACCAAATTACAGAAGAATACATACACACATGTGCATTTATATGTTGTCATACACATAAAGTTTAAAGACATGCAAAATAATAGTATATACTGCTTAAGGATATATGCATATATAGTAAAAGTATTAAAGTACATAGTTATGTTAAATTCAAGATAGTTACTACCTCTGGTAGGAAGGAAAGGTACTCATAGAGCTCCATCTCTATTCGTTGTTTGTTTTGTATTGGAGTTTTTTATTGAGGCATAATTTATATACAGCACAGATCTTAACTGTACTGTTCAATGAGTTTTGACTGATTTATATACCCATTTAAACCACATCCCTATCAAGAAGTAGAACATTTCCATCCCCCAGAAAGTTCCCTCATGCCCCTTCCCAGTCAACCTCCACAAGCAACCACCATTTTGACTACTACCAAATAACTTAGCTTTTCCTGTTCTAGAAATTTATATAAATGGAATCATATGATATGTATTCTTTTGTGTCTAACTTGAGATTCATCCGTGGCCATGCATGTACAAGTAGCCTATTCCTTTTTACGGCTGAGTATATTCCATTTTATAAATATACCACAGTTTGTTTATCTCAGTAATTTTTATTTTCAGGTTGTGGTAGGTACATGGATGTCAATGTATTGCTCTTTACACTTTCTTTATATATCAAATATCTTTTTTTTTTAAAAAAAAGGACAGGCCACAGGGTACTAGAAATTCTCTAGAACATATACCTAAGGGTGAAGTAGTTGGGTTGTAGATTATGCATATTGTCAATTCTACTAGATATTTCACATTATGGTTTCTGACTACAGACTTACTGAATCAGCAGCTTAGGAGGTGTTGCCCAAGAATCTGCCTTTTTAACAAGCTCTCCAAGTGTCTCTTAGTACAACAGATTTTGTGAACCACTGTTTATTAATACATTCTCTGTGTGGTGTTCTATAACTCTATTGGCTTCAACTACTATTACCTATATGACAATAACTCAAATTTATATCTTTAAATAAAACTTTAATCTAATCTGCAGACCTCAAGAACCATCTGTCTATGGCTATTTACTTGAATGCCTTGAAGGTACCTCAAACTCAAAGTGTACAAAACAGAAGCAATCTTCCTAAGTCCCACCTACTGGTTTTTCCTCCAGTGTTTTGCGTTTCAGTTCGTAGCACCACCATACACCCAGTTTCACCAAGCCAGAAACCTGGGCATCAGTCCCTCATAACTGCTGTCCTCCCTTGCTCTCCACGGCCTATCAATCATCAAGTCTTGTGGATTCTACTGCCAAAATACCGCTTGGATAGAATTTGTGTCTCTACATTCCCCTAACCATCTCCGTAGCCCAGGCCATCTAGATTACTGCAATAGCCTCCAAACCAGTCTTCCTACCTCCAGTTTTGTCCGTCCGGTCCATTCTACATCCTGTAGCCAAAGAAACCTTCTGAAACAAATATTTGATTTTCAAAAATCTGCCCAGACCCTCTCAATGGCTTTTCATTGCCCTTCAGACACTTCTCAATGTGACTTACACAGCTTTTCCTGACCTGGCCTCTCCCTACCTTTCCAACTTCAACTCTTGCTATTATCCCCTTGCACCTCACCCAGCTAGCCACTCTGAACATGTCTCATCTCCTTAAATGTGTCATTCCTCTCTCCCCTTTTGTATATGCTGTTCATTCCACCCAGAATATAATCTTCTTTCTCTTTCCCTGGCTGCCCTTTTCATACTTCAAGTCTCAGCTAAACAGACAGAAGGATTTTATGAACCACCCCAGAGTAGATTAAGAAGTCCCCCTACAATCCCCCAGCAATTTCTTACTCCTTTGCAACAGTATATACCACAATTCATGGTACTGCTTATCTATCTTCTTGGAGTGACTGCAAACTCCATGAGATCACGGCCATCCACGGCTTGCTCACTCACGAGTATTTGTTCCATGAGTATTAAATTACATTTAGCCTACCTGCAAACAACGCCTATAAAACAGCCTCAGTTCTTTCCTTCAACTTGAAGAAAAGCATAATTCTAAACTCAGAAATTTATGTATTATCTGCAGTGTTTATGTTTTATTCTCCTGCAGCTTTGGAAAACATTGTCTCCACCACAGCAGTTCATCTAAGGGAGCAAGAGGTAGCAAGTCTCAGAACTAGGCAGCTTGATTTTCAAATTTAAAAAAAAAAGAAAAAAGCCCCATGTATTTTTCAACAGTGTCTCACCTCAGTTACAAGGAGGGCACAATGCCTGAATCTTGTTAGGATTATAATGACTGAAGTGGAAAGGTTTTTGGCAAAAGGATTGAAAAGTTTATATTTGTGTGTGTGCTGGGATTTTCAGTCTAAATCACAGCTGGGTGTACTCAGCTGTTGCCACGGATGGAGGCTGCATGTGAGTTCACCAGCAGCTTATCTAGAGCAGAAGCTCTCAATTTTAAATCTCCACTCTTCCATTCCATTTTTAAAGCGTAAACATTAAGAGCCCAGACTCTGGTGCCAGAATGCCTCGTTAAAAATCCCTGCTACATCATTTATTAGCTGTGGTATGCTGGGCAAATTACTTAGCCATTCAGTGTCTAGCTTCCTCACTTGAAAATGGGAGTAAAACAGCACCTATTTCATAGGTTTGTTGTGAGAATTAAATGAGTTAACTTCATGTGAGGCGCTCAGAGTAAGGGCTCAGTAAACATTAGCTATCCTTATTATTAGATATATGTAAGGGCACAGAATAGATTTAGAGAAGTGATGCAGAACAGAACAGAGAAGACAGAAGCAAAAGAAATCTGTTATGTAGTACTAATAACTGAGCACTTTCCACACATTATCATTCAGACCTCAGAAAAACCCTTTAAAATGCAAGTTAACCAGTCCAAGTCACACAGCTAGTAAACAGCTGTGCTAGATTTGAAGCCAGGCAGTTTGTCTCCAGAGATCAAGTCCTGAACCTCTATGAAATACTGTCTCCTGTCTTCATACCTTCCCCTTTGGGGAATGGAATTCCTGGATCGTAAAGGAGAAAGTGAACCATAAGGACGTAAGGAATGCAAAGGAAGAAAGTATGAACAAAATAAGGCCAGGCTTGTCTGTTCTCTCAATTTAAAAGAGGTAAAGTAACAGGTTTCTCTTTATCATCGCTTCACAGTCATGAAAAAGCCTGCTGTCCTTGTGAACACCTTACTTTGAATTCAGCAGGCCAGGCTGAAATCAAAATCACTGTTAAAGACTTCAACAGATCGACAGATCCTTCTCAACCCAGTAAGAGCCAAATGTGAAGCAAAAAATAAGGGACATGAAATAGGAGAAGTGGGCAGGAGAACAGCAGATGGGGGCACTAGGGACACAGGAATCACATCTTCGTCTAGGTTGGCAAGACAAGCCGAGGTGCTCTGGAGTCAGACAGACAAAAGATTCAGATCCTAGTTTGGTTCCATAACACCAGAAAAATGACTTAACCTCTCTGAGCATCATTTTTTTCATCTATAAAATGGGGACAATAACCTCTCCCTCTCCATGGATAAACCAGTTGGATACAGTTCCTAAGAAGAAACAGGGAGACAGGCACTCTCGTGCTAGCAGAAGTGTAAGTTGGTCCAACCTCTAAGGAGGCAATTTGGTAATACCCTTCTTTTTTTGTTTTTTTTAATTTAACAAACTCACATAGCATTTAAACTTGCCTGGTGCTACACTAGGCACTTTATAAACATTAACTTATTCAATTCTTGTGGTAGATTGTTTGTAAAATTGGTGGCAATGATTCCCTTCACTATACCCTTGTCCTTGGAGAGTTCCTTCCTACACAGACTCTGAGTGAGCTTGGCCATATGATTAGCTTTGGTCAATGTGGCAACAGCAAATGTGACCCAAGCAGAGGTTTGAAAAGTGCTTGTGCTCTGCCCTCTCATGCTGTTCTATGGAACGCTGAGACTACCACGTGAAGAAACCTGAGCTAGACTTCTTGAGTACGAGAGATCACATGCCATCTCAAATGAGGTCCCAAAGACCAACTTATCTGTCAACCACCAGACACGTGAGTGACACCATCCTAGCCTGCCCAGCTATCAGCTGAACCATGAGCTGACCACAGAAGCGTGAGAGAATCTAGCAGAGATCACTGGGCTGGCCCAGACTAAAACAGCCACCAAGTCAACCCACCAACTTGTAAGCTAAGTAAAACAGTTACTGTTATAAGCCACTAAGTTTTGGGGTGATTTGTTATGTAATACAAACTGATATAATCCTCATAAGAATCCTATTAGGAAGATACCATTATTATCCCTATTTTGCAAATGAGACAACTGAGGCAAAGCGGGTTTAAGTGACTTGCACAGCTTGTAAATGGCAGAGCCACGATACAACCCCAGGCATTCTGGCTACAGGTCTGTGCTCTTTATCCCTATACTATGCTGCTTCACCTGCCAAAAATAAAAGTGTTCATATCACTTGATCCAGAAATCCACTGAAATTTATCATACAAATATGTCTCCACACATGCAAAATCACGTATGTATAAGATTATTCACTGCGCCATTGTTGGTAACGACAAAATACCTGAAACAACCAATTCTAGTATATCTATGTAAAAGTATCCCATATGCAGGTACAAAAAGAACCGGGTAGATCTATAAATACAGATCTTGTTGTACAAAGGAAAAAAACAATGTGGAGAAGAGTGTACTTATATGCTACCATTTGTGTGCAAAAAAAGAAAAAAGTATGAATACATTACTGCTTGTATATGCATAGATTATTTCTGGAAGGACACAAGAAATGGGTTTAACATCAATTATTTCTGGGGAAGGGAACCAGCTGGCTGGGCAACAGAACAGGAGGGACAGTTTTCACTGTAAAGTTTTTCCTATCTTTTTAATTTTATATTATGTCAATGTATCACCTATTAATTTTTAGCTTAAAAAGTTGTTATGAAAATGAAAGGAGACAGTAGATGCTTGGCACAAAGAAAGCAATCAATACATAGTGACTACTACAACTGTAAATATTTTTCCACAACTGATTTCTAATTCTTTCTAACACAAAATTTTTTTAAGCGACCACTCCTCTGAAACTCCTGGCTCTGCATAGGAAAGAGCTCATTTTGGATTCAAAAATAAAGAACAAAACATTAACTAGTTATTGAAGATGTGAAAGAAGGTTCCACCATGTGGTTTCTCCAGTGCTCATGACATGAGGTTCAGAATACTGGGCATTGTGGTAATCACCATGTCAGCTGTCTTAGTACATTCGGGCCGCTCCAACAAAATACCATAAACTGAGAGGCTTCTAAACAACAGAAATGCTTTTTTCACAATTCTGGAAGCTGGCAAGATCAAAGCATCAGCAGATTTGGCAGACTCGATGTCTGGTGAGGGCTTGCTCTCTCACAGAGGGTGCCTTCTCCGTGTCCTCACATGGTGGAAGAGGCAAAGGCAGCTCTCTGGGGCCTCTTTTATAAGGGCACTAATCCCATTAATAAGCCTCCACCCTCATGACCTAATCACCTCCCAAAGACCCCACTCAATACTATCACCTTGAGGTTTAGGATTTCAACATATGAATTTGGGGGGGACACACACATTCAGACCATAGCATCTCTCTTCAGAGAAACTCAATAATTGGGCATCTTCTGTGCACCTACCGTGTACATTCCCTATGCACTTCCTCTTTTATTCACAACACCAAATGAAAATAATTACTTTTGATTCTAATAGTGTGTTTGCTCTCTCTCTGCAGTTACTGATCTACCACAGTACAAGGGTTGCCACATGCATCTGCCAAACTACTAAATTAGCTGCTTCTCCAGAACCAGAAATGGTCTGGGGCAGGAACAAAAAGTTTGTAGGTAGCAGGGTGTAACAGTAAGAGCTTTGGAATCAGGCAAACCCGGGTACAAATCCCAGCTCCAACACTCAGCTAAGTAGCCTAGAGCAATATATTCAATCTTTTTGAGCTTGTTATCTTCTTTGTAAAATGGTTCAGCAGTTTCTATTTCACAGGACTCTTGTTAATGTATGTACCACAGTATCAGATAAACACTAAATGTTCAGTTAATGTTAGCTATTTTCATTATGTTTGGGGCATTCCAACTGGGGCCTTCTTTTCTTCCATCTCTCTCTCTCTCTCTCTCTCATACACACACCCCAATAATTAGCAACCTTAGATGTATATACAAGGAGTCCCATCACCCCCTTCCTCTCACATCAGCAAGTTCACTTGACACTATCCCCAAAATGCATCCCCTGTCCTTCTACCTCTCTCCAGCCCCCCTGCACAAAGGTGGTCTCTCTTTTCCACTACCATCCCCATTCCATAACCCATTCTATGCGTAGTTGCCTAGGTGACCTTCAAAAAAGGAAACCAGAACACATCATTCTATTCCTCCACTTAGAATTCTCTAAATAACACCCCTATACACTTAGGCTAAAATCCAAATTTCTTACCATGGCCAACAAGGCCCCATAGGACTTGGCCCCTACCTATCTCTCCAACCTTGCCTCATTCCATTCTCCACCCCCTACACACTCCACTCTGCTCCAGCCCCTGTGTCTTCTTCCTGTTCCTCATACAGGTTTAGCCTCTTCCTGCCTCAGAGCCTTTGCACTGATGCTCCTCCGTGTGGGACACTCTTTCCTCGAAGCTTCACATAGCTGACTTCCCTTCATCACGTAGGTCACAGATCAAATGTCAACTCCTCAGAAATGCCTTCCCTGACCACCCAAACTAAGAGGTTTCTCCCCCAACTCACTCCCCATTTATCCCGCTTTACTTTCTTCATAGCACTCATCACTACCTAAAATTATTTGTATATTTGTTTACTACTTTAATTTCTCAACTCGAATGTGGCCTCCAAGAAAACAAGGCTCTTGTCTGTCATGCTCCTCACTGCACTCCTAGAGCTTAGACCAGCACCTACACTTAGCAGGTGCTTCATATATATTTGTATGTCTTGGGGCAGGGGGGGAGGGGGGGGTTAAAATACAGATTGCTGAGCTCCATTCCCAGAGATTCTGATTCGTAGGTCTGAAGTAGAGCCCAGAAGTCTGCACGGCTAGCCAGAATCCATCTCTTTCATCCTAAGGTGGGTAGTAGGCAAATCACATTTTAAGATACTCTGGCCAATGCCCTCCATCTCCAAATCTTGATTCTCCCTCTTACACACCCTACAAAAGATCCAAGCCAGCTGCTTTCCTTAATTACCCTGGTGGCACTGAGGGGAAAAGGAGGTTGCTGATCCCTGAATTTGAAGTTCAAACAAGTAACCCCACCACAGCCAGTTTCCATTTCCGCTGTTCCACTAACGCCAGGCATGCCAAACTAGCTGGCCAGCCCGGCTGAAATCTTTCTCTCCCCAGAAACACCTGAGTAGGTTTGGACTTGCTCCAAAGGTATGCCAAGTAAATTTCCATGTCAGCTTCCCTGGGGCCAATTCATACTTCCCTGGGGCCAATTCTATACCCCTCCAAACACACACACACACCCCCAGCAAAAAGGGGGCCAGACTTCACTTTGAAGCAACCCAGCAGCTGACAGGCGGAAATCTTTGAACGGGCCACTCAGGTGACCGAAGCAATAGGCAGATTACAACAAGCCAAACCCAATCTCTAACCCATAGAAATGCACACGCTCTGGCAGGAGAGTCTTAGTCTGTTTTTCCCATTTCTTCTCAGCCTTGCGTCCTCAGAAAACACCCGCGCACCCCTTCCTTAGAGTCTAAGCTGTCTCCAGGATTGGCCGGGGGAGGTCTGAGAGAGCATGAAGGCTACCTAGTAGCACTTCCTTACGTTTCCTCTACTCTCCCTCCACACTATAAACGCTGAGATCCCACATTTGATGGAAGCAGCCTCCACCCCCAAACTTAAAACCCAAAGGGCACACTGGGAGGGGTAACTTCGGAAGTCACCAACCCCTCCGGGGAAATTAGCTCCCCAGACAGGTGAGCTCTACCCACCAGGGCCTGTCCCCTAAGGTGGAATAAGCCCTCAGGTGGGCCTGTTTATTTCCGTCTTGCACCGAGAGCGCCGGTGGACGGAGGGTGAACGGAGGGCCGCTCACACCGGCGGGTAAGGAGCGGCAGCCGCAGGGCCCCCAGGAGCCACGTGCTGGGCGCCCGCCCCGCCAACTTCGCGCGGGTTCCCGGCTCGCGGCCGTGGCCGAGGGGGCCTCGCGCCTTCCCAACACCGCAGACAGCCCCGCTCCAGCCGGTGCCTGTCGCCTGGGTCCTCCCTTCCTGGGGGTGCGCCAAGAGAGCCCAGCCGACGCCCGACAAAGTTTACGAGACTCCCGGGGAAGGAGCGAGGGGCCGAGCGGCAGGGCGCAGCCGGGCCACGAAGCGGGCGGGCGAGAGGGGCGCCGGGGAGAGGCGGCGCAGGTGCCGGCCGAGGGCCCCGACGGGTCGGCGCCGCCGCCCGGAGCGCAGGGCCGGGGGCCCGCGGGCGCCCTCTCCCCGCTCCCCGCCGACTCGCGGCCCCGCCCGGCTCCCCCGCGGGGCTCTCCCGCCGGCCCCTCGCGCCTCCCGCGACGGCGCACTCACCCTCCGCATGGTGCCGGGGCCGTCCGGGCCGGGCGCGGCGGCGGGCAGGACGCGCAGGGCGGGCAGGGCGGGCGGAGGCGCTGGCCGGCCCGGGAGCTCCGCGCGGTCCCCGCCCGCACACGCGTGCGCCGCGGCCGCCGAGCCCGAGGGGAGGGGAGGGGAGGGGCGGGGCGGGGGCGGCTCGGGGAACCCCCGCCGGCCCCGGGGCCCTGCTGCCCACGTCGTGGCGTCCCCGCCTCTCGGGCCGCTTGGTCCCTCTCCTCCTCCTCCTCCTCCTCCTCGAGTTCCCGCCCGACCCGGAGGGGAGCGGGTCGCAGGTGCCTGCCCCGCGGCCCCGCGCCGAGCTGGAGGGGCTTATCGCTGAAGGGTGCGCCGGCCCTGCGGGGAGCCAGGCTTGAGCAGCGAGAAGCGACTGACGGAGAACTGAAGGCACTTTTGTTCTCCCCACTGGATGGGACGTGGCCCGCTGAGGTCCCTTCCTGGTCTTCAGATTCTGCGATCGACTTTGGGAAGTCCTGAGCCTTTGTAAACCTTTGGAGGGGGAGAAGAGTTAAGAGTGGGAAAGAGCCGGTCATCCCAGGGCTGGAGGGAAGACAACTGCAGAACAGAGAGGGCCTGGTCTCATCCAGGCCACGGAGCCTAGCGGGGATAGAGTCCGCGTCCCCATTCCTGCAAAACCCACAGGTCTTCCGGGCAAACCTCCTTGCCCAAAGCTTTCTCTTCACGGCCGGCCTCCCCACCCCCACCCCGACTTTTCCCAACTACGTGGGAAGCCCATCCCCAAATGCTAATGCTTCTGGGAAAAACGATGAGAGTGGGGGAAACATGTTCCTCCTGATCATGAAGACACTGCACACCTTTGCACCAGGAGAACGCAGGGCCCAAATCCACAAGAACTGGGGTAGGACGGAAGGATGCGTGAGGGTCTCCCAGGTGGAAACTTGGGCTTTCTCTACTCTGCTTCGACCGCTGAACAAAGTAAATCAAATAGCACAGAATTCAAGGCGCCTGAATTCGGTGTAGAAAAATATCCCTTGTTTGCCAAAGGACCCTTTAAAAAGCACACAAGGACGCTTGCATTTTCAAAGCGGGCGTGACAGGTAAGCTCGCAGACAGCGGTGCCAACGCAGAGGCTTGTGCCGGGTCAACACTTGGGATGCACGTTACAGCTTCTACGTTGCCTGGCTGCCAATTAACCTGGCAGATCACCACTTATCACCACCGTCAAAAAAATACCGTTATGATTTTCTAACATTAATAGAGCGTCAGCAGCACTATAGAGACCACAATGTCACACAGACTAAGTACCTAATGAACTGAAGAACAAAAACATTTTGTCTGGATTTCTCTTTGGTGCCTATCAGCACAGATAAGGGGAGGGATGACTGATGTATTAGGGGAAAAGTAAAGAAAGGAAATTAATGAAGCCTACTACCTCCTTTTTAACTTTATCTTAAGATCTGCACACAGTGGGTTTTTTCCTCCCTTGATATGAATCTCTTCAGATTGGCCTTTGATATTTCCTTTCGGGGAAATACTAATTTTAATAAATGTACTTGCTTATGAGCCATGTGCTTTACCTAGATTATCTCTTTCAATCCACACAACCCTATGAAGTAACTACCCTGCTTTTACCATTTTTCAGAGGAAGCCACTCAGGCTCAGAGTGGGCAGGTAATTTGCCCCAGGTCACACAGCTTGTTAAGTGGTACATCCAGGATTTCAAATAAGGCAGTCTGACATGAGGGTCCCCACTTAATCCCTAAGCTATACTGCCCTCCTGTGCTCTGCTTCATATAAAAGGTGCAGCAGAGGCAAGCTGTTCCTGGGAATAAAAACATGAGCTCTTGTCATAGACCAGGTTAGCCACTTCCCTTCTCTGAGCCTTGGCTTCCTCATCTGTAAAATGAGACCTTGGACTAAACAGATGCATTAAGGGCCTATCCAGAAGTAAAGTTCAAGATTGAGAGTGTTACTATGTGAGTATTTTGTGCTCAACGTTGTGAGAAATCTTAACCTGCAAGTACAATGTTAGCAACACCACTGGTTTGTGTAATATCTTACCACAGCTCCTTATTTTAACACTTACTATGCTGCTTTCTACACTACCCCTTTCTTCTAATTAACATTGCTTTGTGAATGCAATATCTAATCCAACTAATGTTCATTTCTTACTAAACTTGAACGTGACCCCTGTTGTGTGTGTGAGAGTCAGTTTCAGTTAAGTAATCATTAGGGTGATCTTTAAGCATTAGTTAGCCAGAATAATTTTTAAACTCTCCTTCAGAAACCAAAACAATTATTCCTCTGTGCCAAATAAATGACAACACATTGGTTGCTAATGAAACGCAGTCACAGTGCCCATCTACGGAAGTCTTCATGTTTACAATCCTATCATTAACTCACTTGAAGAACCAACTTAAAAGTGAGACTAGATTGAATCAGATTTTCCCCTATTTTGGGGGGTGGGGGTGTCTTTGTTTCTTTCCTATGTTTAAAGAATCTTCAAAGTGTTTTAATGATAGAGTCTTCTCTCCAAGTCATATTACCACACTTCTAAACTATTACCATACTTTCTAAACTCAGACATATTATTTGTTTCCTTGAAAACCACCTAACACTGAAAAATAGTGTATTTTTTTCTTTTTTTCATAATTGTGTAACATCTCCACCAGTCACAAACAGCAGTGATATTCAGCCCTCTGGATCGTCAGGCTGGGTTCATAGGTTTCAGTCTTAAATATAGTAGGAAGTAAAGTAGCACTGGGAGGTCAACCTAACTTTTTTCATTGGTTATTAATGTAGGTAAGCATTTGGTATAAAATTGAGTAAAAAAGAACCAGTTTACAATCTCACATAAACAGCAAAAGAGAAATGAGTAATCTGTTTTGCTTTTAGCAGATAAGAAATGTTACCAATCAGCATAATTTCTTACCAGTCTGTCATTAGTAATGAAATTGCATTAGTAATGAAAAAATTTTTTTTGCCATGTTTTTAAATTAAAATCCTTTAGAGGCCTTCTGTTAAATACCTACTATGGGAGATTGAGCATACATTTTCGGTTGATTCCATCCATATTTCCCTGAAAACAGATCAAGAATAATTTCAAGGAAACATGTATCAAAACTGCATGCATTGACCACTTTATATGTTCCGGGCACAAGCCATTTTAAATGTATCAGTCTGTTTCATCTAAGATTTATCGAGATTAAACAACTTGCTAAAGGTTACATGGTTAATAAGTAATGCAGATTTAACCCAAATCTGTCTGACTCCAGAGCCCAAGAGATTAACAAATGACAGTTGGATGCTAATGTATCACAGACTCTTCTCTCTCTGGAATGTCTTCAAAGTGGTGGAAATGTGAGCCAAGAATTTTATATCCAGTAAAACTGACTTTTAAGTATTTATGCTAGAATAGAATGGAGTTAGCTAAAGAAGGATCTTGAAGAAGTCCTTAGCTTGAAAAAGTACAAGATTTGAACTAGAAGAGTGAAGGGTATTCTTCATAGGGGACAGCAAAATGAACAAATTAGAGATGATGACAGTAAAAAGAGCAGATCTCTTAGGGAATCCTGGGACACATGACTAGGAAGGTTTATTAATCCGTTTGTGTTGCTATAACAGAAATACCTGAGACTGGGTAATTTATAAAGAACAAAGGTTTATTTGGCTTACGATTCTGGGACAGCTGCATCTGGCACGGGCCTCAGGCTGCTTCTACTCATGGCGGAAAGTGGCAGGCAGCCGGCAGGTACAAGCAGACCTCTTGGTGAGAGGAAGCAAGAGAGAGAGAGGGGAGGTGTCAAGGTCTTTTTAAACAACCAGCTCTCACAGGAACAAATAGAGCGAGAACTCATCATTAATCCCCCCACCTAGGGAGAGCATTAATCCATTCATAAGGATCCACCCCCATGACCCAAACTACCACATTGAAGATAAGATTTCCATGAGTTCTGGGAGGACAATACATCCAAACTCCATCAGGAGGTAAGCCTGGTGGCCAGTTAATGAGCTGGGATACTCGTCAGGGTGCCATTATATATATTCCCTCCAATTTTTTTTATTGCAATATCACAGTCAGAGATTTTCTGGATCGGTCATTTATTTTGCTGTGGAAGGTCTGTATAGTTGCTACACCATTTCTTTTTCTCTTGCGCTTGTCAAAGCCTGTTGGGTTTCTCTGAGCCACAAACTTGGTGGTGGGCATTCCATTGATCCTTTTGTGTGTGTGTGTGTCCTGAAGACGCAGAGGTAGAGTGGGAAAGAGCTTACCTGAAGCTGTGTGTTGCCTTTGTCAGAGGAATCTGGTTCTGCTCTCCCCTCGGAGGTCTGTGCCAGGGCTCGTCCCTTAATGAATATTTAAAAAGACAAAACACTCCTACCCCTAATACTACTTACATATTTTCATATTCTTTCCTTGTCTTTCTCCAAATGCATGTCCACTTGCAATCTGTTTATATGGCAATCTCTCCTGCTAGACTCTGAGCTCCTTTAAAGGAGGGACTTGCTTAATAATTCTTGCATCTCCAGGGCCTATCACAAAATAGGTTGCTCAATACATGTTTAATAAATCAAGGAATGATATTCAAACCATATTGTAGTCTGCTATTTTCCATCCACAAATGATTTTCTATAATTTTATATAGCCTTAATAATTACTTTTATTGGCTGCTTAATATGCTCACCTCATTGATATATTGTCATTTAACCATCCCCACATGCTGCTATTTGAGTTGATTCTACCCTCTTAAAATTCTCTCATGAGTTAGTAAATAGGGACATAACTTGATATAACAAAAGATCTGGAGGATGATAATGTGATTGTGGTAGAATAAACAGTCCAGAGGTAGGGAAACACATTAGAAGGCTGACCTCAGTCACACAAAGTGGAGCTCATGAGGTAACCAAGGATCATGGTTGTGGAAATGGAAAGGGAGAAAGCGTTTCTCTATCCACCGCCAAAGCTGGAAAGATGTAATCATAGATTTACCCCATATGGGCTAAGTGTATGACAGACAGTGGGGATGTTGTCCTGTGATGGGGAACTCAATCTTAGCACCACGGACAGCTCCTGGGTTGTCAGGTGCTCTGAATGGTATGGGGCCATTATTGCTGTCAATGATGGCGCCTTTGAATAAAAAACAGTAATATTTATTCAGCATATGCTCAATGAAAGCTTTACATGCATTAACTTCTTTAATTCTCGTAAGGAAACAGGCACATAAAGGTTACATAATGTCACCCAAAGCCATGCAAATAGCAAGTCACAGAGCTAAGTTCTGAACCCAGGTTGTCTGACTCTAAAACCAATTACACCATAATGGAAAAGACAATTACGATTAAGTATGATAAATGCTATGACAGAAAAGAACAAAAGGATATCTGAAGTACACAACAGAAGACAAGGAAGGAGTAGTATTTTGAGAAAGCTTCCTAGAGAAGAGAATGCTGGGACTGAGCTTTGAAGAATGAATGGAATTTAACAAGAGCCTAGATGGCCAATATGCTGCCTGAAGCCATGTTGAGAAGGGTTCTGAGGTCAGATCTAGGCTCAGCAAAAAAGCCTCTTGTGATCAATTAGCAAATGAGATAATGATGGGAGATCTGAGGCTAGGGAGGTCGATGGGCCGAATGATGAAGGCTTTTGGATGTAAGATAAGAAGTTGAGACATTTTTCCTAAAAGCTATAAAAAAAAAAAAAAAAAAAACCACTGAAGAGTTTTAAGCAAGATGTGGTAGGATAAAATTTGCATTTTAGTAAAATCATCCTAAGATTTCATGGTGAAGATAGCAGAGTAAAAGATGATCACAGATTATCCTTGTCTTTCTATTATAATGAACAAAAAACTGGATCTCAGAGAGAGGACAACAAACTCTCATCCTAGATAATGTGGGAAGGGGACTAACAAGACTTCATCCACACTATATAACAGTTACAAAAAGATCTGGTTGGAGCTGCTCCTACGAAACAAGAGTGAGATGAAAAGAAATTACTATGATGACCATGTAAATGTATATAGTCAAAAAAGGGCAGGATGGGGGAGAAGGACAATAACGTATGTTGTACTATCTATAAGAAAACATAATCCCAAGAAACAGGAGATCCCAAGTAGTGCTTTGCACTATAAAGACCTTAAAAAGAAAATGAAACTGAGAAAATAAGATCTCGAGATTGAGATGATAAAATGACCAAGGGAGAGTGAAAAGGAGATTTTAGAGCTAAGGAAATGAGTCAAGAACTGAAATAACACCATTATGGATCTAATACACACATTAGAAATGCCAAATAACAGGAAAGACATGATTGAAAATTGGATTAATAGCATGGATAAAAGGCTTGAGATAATTATGGCAAAGACAGAGGGAGTAAAGCAATTAGAGAGAAGATAATAAGAGAAATGAGATAATCAAACATAAGGATAATTGGTGTCCCTAATTGGTATATAGAATCCAATTAATGCAACAAAATATGCATTCACACACACAATAAGGAACATTTTCCTTAAATGAAGAACTGCAGAGGAAAACTTATACTGTATGCCAGGAAAAAACTTACTTTGAATAAACATCAAGACATAGCCCAGCTAAGTTACCAGTTTTCAAGGGAAAATAATTATTTAGCCATCTAAGAAGAAAAGGCAAATCATCCACAGGGGTGGGGGTAGAATCAGGCTGGATACAACATTCCCAAACAACCTCAATGCCAGAAGACAATGAAACGATGTGTACAGAGTTTGGAGAGAGAAAAAGTATGATGTGAGAATATTACACCTACCCACAATATTCTCAAGTACGAAAGAATTCAGGGAGTAAAACATCCATGGGTTCTTCTTGAGGAAAAAAAAAAAAATCCAGCCAATCAAGAGCAGGAGATGAATTTTAAAAAAGAAAAAAAAAAAAAAAGAACTTAAGAACCAAGCTAAGAGGTAAAAGTGTTGATGACAGGTAGTTTGGCTATTTAAATACAGAACTAAGACCAAAGAACTGATGGAATTCTAGCTGTGATACAAAATGTCCCAAAACCTAACAAAGTAAAAATAATAGAAAGATTTTTAAAATCGGGAGAGAGGAGAAGGAGACAGGGAGGAAGCTGGAGTGCTAATTCCTCATCTTTCACCTGCTAGGAACCAACTGAGATCATCTAAACTTGAAATAAATCAAAAGAAATACATCAACTTCTTAATGACTTTCTAACTTTTTTCTTAATCTCAAGAATGTCTTAGTAAGTAACTTCTTCCATGGCAGAAAAAAAAACTGAAAAAAAAAAAAAAAGAAAGAAACTGAATTTTGCTTTATAGTTTTTTTTCTTCTGTAAAAGCGAAACAAACTTAAATTCAATAGTTTCATTAAAATAACCTTGGTATATGTCTCTCTCTTCTGCCTTCACATATTTCTCATTATTTCTGGGTGGTGAGATTTTGAGGAATGTGTTGTTTTTATTCTTTGCACTTTTTCTGTATTGCTTGAATTTTTTGGTAAGGAACAGATATCATTTTTACTTAAAAATAATTACTTTTTATTGTAAGTGAATACAGCTGCTGTACATAATTTGATATGGAAAGATATTTATGATATATTGCTGAGAGAAAACATCGGCTTCGAAATCGCATCTGCAGTATAATCTCACTTAGGTAAAACCTACATATCATACATGCTTACATATGTATTAAAATTTCTGGAAAGACAAACATTAAAATAATAGTATTTATCTCTGAGGTTGGGGTAGAGGATTCAGGGAAGGGCTTCTAATTTCTCAGTATCATCTTTTAAATTATTTATTTATTTATTTGTTTATTTATTTATTTATTTATTTATTTTTGGCAGCTGGCCTGGACAAGGATCCAAACCCTTGACCTTGGTGTTATAACACCACACTCCAACCCACTGAGCTAACTGGCCAGCCCCTAAACTTTTTAATTTGAGAATAAAACACAGATGTTACACACCACACAAAACACAAATGTGTAGCTTATTGATTTATTAAGATGATTACCCTTGCATCCACCACCCAAGTCAATAAATGTAACCTTGCCAGACAGCCAGGAAACTCCTCTTGTGCCCCATCCCCTTTCCTCCCCAAAGAAGTAAACATTAGCCTGTCTTTTAGAGCATTGATTTTCTTACATTTCTTTATAGTTTTATCACTCAAAGTATGCACTTGTAGATGTCTCATTCATTTAAAAATAATTTGACATCTCCAGGTCAAAGAATAATTTGAACCTACAGGTTACCTCTTTTTTTTTTTTTTTTTTTCTGTATCTGTTGAAGAACCTAGGGCATTTCTCCTGTTGAGTTTCCTACGGTCTGGATTCTGTTGCTTGCACATGTATGGTGCCCTTCAGTATGTTCCTCTGTCCTCTGTATGAGTATTTCCTGCAACATGGCAGCTGGATCCATGGGCTTGAGCAGATCTGGGTTCATTCTCTTTGACAAGACCACAGGTGGTGGTGTGTTCTTTTATCAAGAGCCATATTAAGACCGATTGTCCCTCTTTTGATGACGTTAGCAGCTGTTGATGATCAACACCTCAATCCACGGACTTTTTAAAGATTGCAAAATGGAGATTTCTAGTTCTACATTTCTTTTTCATTCATTAATTAAAATGCCTTTATAAACAGATAATTTTCCTCTATTGATTAGCCAGTGTTACAGTTTATACTGTAAAAGCTTGATTCTATTCCTTTTTTTTAAAGCCAGTTTTCAAATTAATTGATTGGTTCCCTAATATCCTCTGAAGGTGACCAATTTTTTAAAATAATAGTATGAATTTATAGATTTAAACATTTTTGATCAATTTCAATCAGTTGCAATTACTATCTCTTCTGAAAGCTCACACTGTCCCATTTTTGGCCAGTAAGAGCCTTTTCAATTTGGCTTCTCAGGGTTTTTTTTGTTTTTGTTTTTGTTTCTTGCCCTATCCCTAGAAGCGTTTCATACTTTCCTTGCTATTGGGTATGACAAAATGCTCTAGAATCATCTTGTACATTTTCTGTCCCAGATAGTAATCATCCATTTTTCTGAGAATTATCCATTTCTCCCAGAAGCCGTAATTTCTTTGACTGATAAATGGTATTTCAAGATCACAATCTTGGTACTAGGGATGCTCCTGGCTGCTGCCTTGGTCAGAAAGTTTAGATGTTTTCAGGGGATAGAGCTAAGACTACAAGTCTACATACATATATATACGCACATATATATATTCAAAGTTGTGTTTGTTTTTATTTAACCTCTTCTGTATTATATCTATATCTTCTTTCTTCCAAATGAGAATCCAGGTTCTTAAGAGCACAGGTGATGATGGAAGTAAAATATCCTATAAATACTCTTTACTATGTCCCACAACTGCCTTAGAACAGCAATATTAATACTACTAAATATTACTACTGAGAACATTTAGGGAAACTTTTGCCCCCCACCCCACCCCATTTAAAATAGTTGTACGAGTGCTGTATTACATTATCTGATCATATGGCCATTACATATGATACTGTCTTTTAACACTCAGTTTTAATTAAAAAACAGCAGTATCTCTAATTCTCACCACCAGTTTCTCTTGTCTGAAGATTATTCTCAGGCGGAAGCCTCTGGAAGTGTTCATGGGAACCATATTTCCTGAGTTCTTGCATGTTGATAAGTTTGTCTATTAATAACAATCATCAAGTAAAATACCTGTACTTAAATACTTAAAAGTCAGTTTTACTGAATATAAAGTTCTTGGCTCACATTTTCCTTCCTCAAGGAAGTACCTTAAATACATTAAATATGTTACTTAATTTTCTTCTGCGGTGAATTAGTGCTCCCACAAATCTGATGCTAATATAACTTTCTTTCCCTTGCTGTTTTCCCTTAGATGCTCAAAGAAATCTTTTTCTTTAAAGCATGGTAATTATATTGAAATAGTGGAACATGTCTAGGTGTTGGTAGTTTAGGTTTGATATTCTCAAGTGTGCAGTGTGTTCTTTCATGTGTAGCTTCAAATCTTTTTTTTTGGGGGGGGGGGACATAGGGTCTTGTTATGTTGCCCAGGCTGGAGCGCAGTGGCTTTTCACAGGCACAGTCCCACTACTAATCAGCACTGGAATTTCTGGTCATTGTCATTGTTATTATTTTTGTTGTTTGGCGACTGGCCAGTATGGGGATTGGAACCTGCTAGTGAAGTTGGCAAACCTCTCCCCAGTTACAGATGCTGTTCTCAGGTTGGCCTGCCATGCTTCCCAGTGAATGTCTGCTGACCATTTGGGGGTTCTCCTGTTCTCAGATGCATCAGAAGCCTCGCTGATTCCCTCTGCTTTCTCCTGTACAGATGCTGATACCATGCAGGATTTCATGGATTGGGGAATTTGTGAGGATATCTTGTTGTCTGGTTTTGTTGTAAATGTGTTCATGGGTTTCTGGTTTAGCAACTAGTTGCTCTATTTTTATTTGAGGATTCAGAGAAATTTTTAAAGCTGTGCTGCACCTGCCATCTTATCAGCTCACTTTATTTTATTATATTTTTACAGCAATCATGTTTATCTGGGGAAAAAAGCAAAAGTATTTCTATTTTAGGAAAAAAAAGATGTCGGGCTGTATTGTATTGGATGGCTTTGAGGGAATTAAGCAGATACAACCAGCTGCTATGCACTAGCACAGCTGTATCATTGGTAAAATATTTAAATACTTTCATTCCAACCAGTAAGAAGCCAGTGCTCCAACCCCAAGTGTCCTCCCTCAAATGTCCCTGCCAAGGTCCCCCTGAGTGAAACAGGAACTGAAGAGCTAAGGTCTATCACAGGAGGGGTCCTTCAGGATCCTGCTCGAGCCCAATGGCTAACTGTTCAGTGCCCATGCTGTGATGCTGGTTAAATATTTTGAATATTACCTTTGGATAGACTCTCCAGGATTTGGAAACTGACAATGTCTGGGAGGTGAGAGAGAGATGACAAGGGATGTGAATGGGTCTCAGCTGAACAGTTTCACCAGCATGTCTTAGGCACCTCCTGTGTACTACACACTGTTCTAAGCCTAGAGGGTACAAAGACAACAAGACAAATTCCTTTCTCTTGAGGAGCCCACAATCTAGTGCCCTGTCTCTGGGGCCATTTATCCACTGGGAGGATGCCAATTTTGCCATAGTGAATTACAGAGCTCAGTCCCTTAGCAGAAATGAGAGGAAGGAGAAAAGTGCAGACCTAGTGACAAAGCTCTTACATAAGCTATCACCTAAACAAGAAGCTCAAATCTCTCTACCTTTGGAACAGTGACTGCCGCGAGAGGCCTGGCAGCAAATAAGCAGGGCAAGGACCTCTCTGTCCTTGTACACAGTAAATCAAGCCATCTCCCTAGACACAAAAGCCGGTATCCTTATCTACACAGCACATCAACTATTTAACAATTCTTGTCTGTGTCCTCCTTGGACTGGCAATGCTTGTTTTGAATATGGAAGAAAAAGAAATCTGGAAGAAAAGCAGACTAGGCATATAGCATTTTGCTAAATAACAACAACAGTTTTTCTCATGAAAGATTTTTACACTCGGGAATGAAATGCATTTGAGGAGATGCTTTGATTTTTGTTTGCCCAGTTACTGGAAACACAAACCTCTTGGGGGAAAAGAATCAAATTGGGCCAGCTACTTACCTTCAAAGCCCACAAGATAGCATAAGGAAAAATAAATTTAATTTCCATAAGGAAAATAAATCATGTTGACACCCTCATTCCCCCAAAGTCAAAAAATCCCAATTGATCACATTTATTAAGCAAATATGTATCAAGCATAGTCAATACATGTATCAAGCATAGTCCCTACTACTACCAAATTCTGCCTTGCCCATCAGGGAAATTAACATGCAGAAATCCCTGGTATGAAGTCCAGTCTCACCTCTGTGAAAGAGGTAAAGAAATCCAATAGTTCCCACAGCGAAGGTAATGCTTAAACAGAAACCAGACATGTTATTACGAATAGGACATTATAGTTGATATTTTCAGATTGAACTTCTGAAAGAACGAACACTAGCATAGCAGCTTGATTAGGTCTGTAGGAGTTTATGGAGCATTTAGGAACCCCCTACCTTGGAGCCTGTTTCTGAAGCAGGAAAATCAACCCCTATAAATTATCATCTGACAAAATAAGAATGTTATATTGGCAATTGATACCATTAACTTCTATTAATAAAGTGATTTTCAACCAGGAAGGGGATGTATCAAAAATGTTGGTGGGAAGGCAAGGGGAAATAAAAGAAGCTTTTTCAAATTACACATCGCCTCAATAAGAGATTTTCGTACAATAGTGGTTAAGAGCACAGGCTCTGGAGTCACACCGTCACATTCAAATCCTGGCTCTAATATTTATTAGTTGTGTGACTGTGGATAAATTATGTAGCCACTATATGCCTCAGTTTTTGCATTTATAAAATGAGAATGATGACATATAGTTGTTTTAAAGATTAAATGTGTTAACATACATGAAGTACTTGGGGAAGTACTACCCCCTCTCAGATCCTGTCCTACTACTGCCTCTTGCTGATCTCTATCAACGATCGCAGTGAGTGCCCCAAGTCTCAGACCATGATAGAATCAAAAGAGGGAAGGAATCTTGGAGGCCATCTGCTCTTATCCATTCTGGAATCCTCTCTCTGAAATCTTGGCCAACTCATCTGGCCCCAACTTGAATACACCCTAAGGACAAGGTTTCCTTCTTAGTGAAACAGCTGTTTCATCTCTGGACATTTGAAAGGTCTTCTTTGCATTGAGCCAGAATCTGTTTCCCTGTTTCCTCCGCCCATTGCTCTGTTGGAATCAGAGATAAAAGGGGATTTACATCTCTTTAAATGACGGAGGACAGCTAATGATATACGATTACACATGTGGGCTCTAGGGACAGAGTTCATGGATTGAATCTCAGCTTCACCATTATTGGTTGTGTGATCTTAGGCAACTTAATCTTTCTATGCTTCAGATTCCTCATTTGCAAAATGGGCATACTAATACTACCTATCTCAAGGGTTGTTGTGAAGATGGAATGAGATAATATATTTAAAAAGCCTGGGACATAAGACTCAACAAATGTTATCAATGAAGCGGACGCTATTGAGATGCCCCTTAGGCATTTGCTTCTTCAGCCTAAATATCCCTATTTCCTTCATTTGTTCCCCAGACAAGAATTCACAACACCCCTCTCCTCTCGCCTCTGAATAGCTCCAGTTGCCAATATTCCTTTTGAACTATATCCCCAGAACTGGGCCCAGGACTCTGGTGGCCTCTGGTCCACAAAGACCAGCATGGGCTGTCCTCCTTTATTTGGTTGTTAATTCTCCCACTGATTGATTCACAAAGGATTTTAAGACTTTGTATTTTTATTAAGAGGTTCTGAGAGAGAATTGGCTTTTTTAGTGCATATATCACCCTCTTGACTCACACTGAATTTGCAGTGGACTAAAAGAGGGGTCAGCAAACTCTTCTGTAAATGGACAAATAGTAAATATTGTAGGCTTTGTGGTCCACATGGTCTCTGTTGCAGCTACTCAGCTCTGTGGTTATAGCTTGAAGGTAGCCATAAACAACATGTTTTACAAAACACAGGCAACTGGCTGAATTTGACTTAAGAACAATAGTTTGTTGACTTCTGAACTAAAACATATAATATAAATAAGTCTTATTTTTCCATCTCTCACCCCCTCCCTGGTTTGTGCAGTTGGTTGTTTTCGTTATTGTTCTGTTGTTTAACACAAGTGTAAGGCCTTTCAGTTACCTCTATTTAGCTTTATTTTGTTGGACTTGGCCCATTCCTGTACCCTACCAAGATCTTTCTAAGCCCCTATTCTGCCACCATCCAAAGTAATCCCTGTCTCTCTTAACTTTGTACCACCTTCCAGTGATAGATGTGCCTTTTATATATTCATTCAAGTAACTGATTTAAAAAAAATTTTTTTTAAAGATGACTGGTAAGGGGATCTTAACCCTTGACTTGGTGGTGTCAGCACCACACTCTCCCAAGTGAGCCAACCAGCCATCCCTATATAGGGATCTGAACCTGTGGCCTTGGTGTTATCAGCACCACACTCTCCCTAGTGAGCCATGGGCTGGCCCTTAATTAATTAAAATTTAGAACTGAAAAGATCTGAGGACAGAGCCTTGAAGCATGCAACAAGCTACCTCCCTCTTTGTTAATTCTGCTATATTCTTCAGGGTTCAGCCCAGTGTCATGTCTTCCAGGAAGCTATCCTTACAACTCCCCTCCCTTCTCAAACCATCCTGTCCAGTCTGAGGAATGCCCTTTGAATGTGGTCTGCAATGCCTTACAGATATCTCTATCAAGGCACTACCACTACTCTGTAATTGCATCTCCTCCACTCGACTACCTGCTCTGTTCCAGGTCATGTCACAGAGTAAGTGCTCAATAAATATTGGCATAATGAATGAATGAATATATGTATGGTTTCACGTATGTGTCCTCCTTAGCTTCTTCTCTTCATCAAAAATTACTTCTTTCTTGTTGCCTTCTTGTATAAGTGAGAGATAACAGCTCAATGTACCATCTCTTCCCAGATTACCTCGAAGCTTATATTTAGAAGGATATCCAATATTCTTATTGCAAAGGTCTGAGTAACAGGGCAATTTCACATGCTATGGGAGAAATTTGTTGTTAATAAATTATTGCTGTTAATAAATTTGGAGAAAGCTTCGGAATACTTTATCATACTCCCCAAATCATAACTGCATTATGTTCTCCTTATTAGGCTTTTGCATAAGAAAGCTTGAACACAGATTTTTTGAAGAATATACATAAATGTTTATAGATTACAAATAATATTAATAAACACCATCTGTGGCCCATAGAGGTCTTTCAGGCTTGTCCCCAAAGAGTTTCTAACAAAGCAACTCATATCCTCATCTTTAAAACTAATATCATGTCATTCCATTACTAGAAAAATGCCTCTTTCCAAATCTAGTCTCATTCTGAGAATAAACACAATAAAGATAGAGCTGCTGTTATATTGTTGTTGTTGCTGTTAATAATTATTGAAAATTATTGAGTGTCTCATTCACACTGGTGATGGGGTAGGTCAATCCTTTGCCCTTAAGTGCTTAGAGTTGTCTTCTTTCCTCCTTCCCTCCCTTCCTTCCTTTTATTTCTGTCATAAAATTTGACTTGACTCTCTTTTAACAAAGCATGCATTCCCCTACTTCATCACAGTTTCATCCATTCTGTATTGCCTGCTGCTGTAGATTGAATGTCCCCCCAAAACTCATCAAAGCTTGATTCCTATTGTAACAGCATTAAGAGGGTGGAAAATCTGACTATGGTATTTGAAAGGTGGGACCTTTAAGAGGTGATTGGATTGCGAGAACCACGCTCTCTTGAATGAACTAATCCATTCATGGAGTAATGGGTTAATGGTCTAGTGGGTTCTCACAGGAGGAGCACTGATGGCTTTATAAGGTGAGCAAGTGAGCACAAGAACTCTTGCCATTCTCGCCATGTGATTGCCTGTGTCACCACAGGACCTCCTAGAGAGTTCCCATGCAGAGGAAGGCCCTCACCAGATGCTCCCCCTGGACTGTGAACTTCCCAGCCTCCAAAACTGTAAAAAACAAATTTTATTTCTTTATAAATTACCCAGTTTCAGGCATTCTGTTATAAGCAACCGAAAATGGACTAATACAGAAAATTGGTACCAAGAAGTGGGGTGTTGCTAATAACGGATACCTGAAAATGTGGAAGTGGTTTTGGAACTGGGTGATGGGAGGAGGCTGGAAGAGGCTGGAAACCAAGCAACCATCCTCCTGTTACACAGATGAGCTGCCCCAGGCCCTGAGCATGTGGCTGGAGGGATCTGTTCCTCCCTGTGAGCAAACTCTCTGTATGACCCTACGTGTGACTATAGCCCGAGACAACTGCTCCATACTTAGAAGGAGCCTTTCTATAACTTTCTGGGAGCCATGCATAACACATAGTAACTTGCTGATTTACTTAACATTACATTTAAAGGGCAAGGAAAAAGACTGGTAGTGAAGTGCTAAGTATAAATGACAATAGGGCATGAGTAAATCTGGTTGTCTTGGCAGCTGGAGACCTGCCCTCTGCTCCTAATAGTAATATAGTTAGGGCTTAGCCACCCAACCTTTCATCTGCTATTCCCTTGGACTCTCCCTTAGCTTTATGCTCTGTCCCTGATGTTTTCAAGAATATGCTGTCAGCTTCTGAAAGACAGGCACCAGGGCTACGAAGGAGACACATGAGGACCTCAGTTATAATAAGGGAAATGCAGATTAAAACCACTAAGAAACCACTTCTCAACCATCAAATAAGCAGCATACTCTGCTGGCCATTCTGAGGGTGAATAGGCATTCTTATATATTGTTGGCAGGAATGCAAAATAGTATAACTTCTATGAGGGGTAATTTGGCAATATCAAGCAAAAATATACATGCCTTTACCCTTTGACCCAGTAAACTCACTGTGAGGAATCTATTCCAAAAGAAAAAGGATTAGAATATCCACTAAACAAACCCTAATGAAATGGAGGATCTAGCCAATGATCATTAATGGTTGCTAGTATCACAAAAAGAGAGACATCATGTGCGTCCTGATGGAAGTTCACAATACCTCCTGTCAAAATCCTGACAAAAAATCAAACAGAATTTGATCAAGCCTCTAGATTTAACTACCAAATTATAGGAAATATAAGGGACAGAAGAACATATTAAACAACACCATAGGGGATGCAATCAACAAAATCCAGACTGCAGGAAACTCTATAGGATAAACAATCTACCTGATAATTTTCCAGAATTTATGAAAGATAAGAATCCTCAGATTTAGGAATCACAGTGAATCCTAAGCAAAATACATAGGAAGAAATCCACATTTACACACATTGGATTGAAAATGGTATACAGTAAAAACAAGGGGATCTTAAAAGCAGCCAGAGAGAAAAATATTGTCCACAAAGGATATCTCATGAAAAATAGAAGGAATTAACAGATTGAGACCCATATCTATTGTTCCTAAGTGACATACCAAGATCTAAGGTCCTCCTCCCAGGGAGAGGCTGCCTATCTGCAACAAGGGAGAAGAACATAGACACATGAACCCTCTGCTTAAAATCACTCTTTGTTTAGAAATTATTCTTGCCTACTTTTCTTATTTTTATTAAAGAACGGGAAGAAACCGTTCCTTCAGTGTCTAGGTTGGAGAATTGAAATTAATTGTCACCATCAGCCCTTGATTTTTGCTATTAGGAAACTAACAAAAGGTTAGCAAGCCTTCCTTTCCTGGCACGATTGCTTGGTTGTGCCTGCAAAGAATTGGTTGGGTCCTGGCAACAATTCTGGTGTTCACCATCACCACCAAGTGGGAACTATCACTCCTGGGGGAGGATGGTTTGGACAACTGAAGAAGCCCATATTCAGGTTGAAGACAGGAACAGTGGGGGTGTTACCTGGACAGTGCATCTGATATAATAAATTAGGGAAGTACAAAACCCTCTGGCTGGTCTCTGCTTCCTGGGATCCTGCAATTTCCGTTATTTGGGATCGAAAAGAATCACAGTACAAACTTCCCCACAGAGGAGAAGCAGTTTTAATTTTAGCAGACTCCAATCTAAGATTAGTCAGCCTATGATGAACAACCCACCAGAGAAAAGCAATGCTCACTCTGGCTTTGCAAACCATTAAACCATCACACTCGTGGGTCAGCCTCAGCCAGGGTCATCGGGGCCTTAACTGGCAGGGACAGAGACCTGAGCCATATAGCCCCTCAGGCAAAGCTTTGCATCACCCCTGACAGCAACATCACTCCATCTCAGCCTACATGGAGAATTTCACTTCCCCGCCCTCTGGCCACACCTTGTGGGAAACCAGTACTATATGAACCTGACTCTGTGCGTGCAATTATCTCATTTAGTCCCCACCCTGTAAAGTGGGTACCTACCCCCATTCTACAGAGGGAAAAATGAGGCTTAGAGATACTAAATAACCAGCTGGTGAAAGAAAGACCTGGCACGTCTCTGTGACTACAACACCCGCATTCTTCCCCACTGCCATAGAACGTTTCCACATACCTAAGACTCCTGTTCCTAAGGCCTGCAGCGAGGGGAATTCAGGCCAGCACACCCCAGCTAATTTCATGGGCTTCATCTCTTTAATAATCCTCATCTCTTTTGCTCTTACATAGAGCACCATCCTACCAGCACCCTTCAAAATATTTACTCCTTCCACCCTTCAAAATATTGGACAGCCTCTCCATGCATCCTCAGTCAAGCGTAAGAGTGCTGAGTGCGTCATTCCTTGATGATTAGAAGCTACTTTCATTATCATCTGTTCAGTGAATCATGTGTTCATTGACTGAACAGTTCGGCCTTCTTGGCAATGCCCTGCTGTCCTCAGGGCAGGAAGTGCAGTGTAGTCAGCAGCCCTTATTCTCATCCCTCACTTGGCCTGGCCAGAGGCACTGGAGCAAATGGTCCAGCTCTAGGGTTGAGACCTGCTCCTCTGGTTCCTCAAAGACCAGCTAGGAACCTGACATAGCGCCTGCTGCTTGCTATTCCATACAAATGATACCCAAAGGCACATTTCATCAAGGGGCTGCTTGAGCAACACCTGGTTTACAAGGTTTTGAAAAGCTGCCAAGTAACCATCACTTGAGCTTCCATTCAGCCACGGGAGTATCAACCCAGGAGGACAGAAAGTCAGAGTGATGTTTGTTGTCCTATGACTGCTGCTGTGACTTATTACCATAATTTCAGATATTGGCAGCAGGATGGGCATAAATGGTGAGGTGTTTGCTTCTTAATTGGTTTAAGGCCCTTGCTCACCCCATGTCCATTCTCATTAATCGATACCTGCAGACAGCCATCTAGCAGGGATTTTTTTTAATGGTGTTTTACTATCATTTTATTTTTCTAAAATGTCAGTAAGACAGCCAAAGAAAATTTCCCCCAGAGTTCTTGGAGATTGTTTTGAGCTGAAATAACCACCATCACAGTTGGCTGAACACTAAATGAAAAATAGCATTACATGTCAAATTAATATTTCAGGGAAGAAAATGTGCAAACCCTCACTGGCAGGTCCGCTGGCGTGATCTCAAGCATTAGCCACAAAGCCACAGAGTAACGACCAAAAGGTCAGAGCGACACGTGCCCATCAGTTCAGGAGCTGAAATCCAAGCGAGAGAGAGAAAGAATAATGGTAAATAGGTCTCTATTCATCAAATGTGGCAAATTAGAAGGCAAGGGTGATGACATTTTTAAATGAATTCATTTTATGAGAGGACTGCTGGGTAGAAAGCAGTGGATTGGGGCTTATTAGAAACTACAGTGGAAGCCTTAAGAAAAGAGTAAGATACCATAGAAGAATGACGGTAGGAGATATAGCAACTTAACAAAAGTAGATGACAAACCAAATGTTCAATATTGTACAACTTTTGAAAACTGTATGAGAGGCAGCACACGCATGACTGAGTGCCAGGGATCCTTAAGCCTGGTTTTGCAATAAAATGTTCTAGAATTTTTACTTTTTTAAAAATACAGATCCATTGGCCCTACCCCTAGAGGTTTTGATTTATTATATCTGGTTTGGGACCCAGATATCTGTGTTTTTAAAAGCTTTTCAGGTGATTCTCTTTGATACAGAGAGAGAGAGAGAAAGAGATTGAATTTGAGGTATTCCTGATTTAAATGTTTTTCCGTGTGGTTTTTCTATATTCACATATTGTTCTGTGAATAGGCATTACATCTGCCATCAGAAAAGATTGTTAATAAAAATTATAACTGAACTTGTTAGGAGAAATAGTCTCGGGCAGCAATGATAATCATAATGACTAATGTTTATTCAGTACTTCCTGAGTGCCAGACACAGTCTTGTTAATGATGCCATTTAGTCCTTACAATAACTCTGTGATGTGGACACTAGCATTGCAGCCATTTTACAGATGAGGCAACAAGAGGCCAGAGGTTCTAGCTCAGACCACTTGAGAGTGACAGACACGGTATGAACATAGGGAATATCACCTGAGAGCCTGACGCTGAACCCCACATTCCACTTTGTTCCAGTGCAAAGGATGAGTAAGGCACTTCCAGCTGGAAGAAGTGTGGTCCAGATGCCCGGGGCACCCAGGGCTCCCCTGTTGATCTGATCTGATCACCACAGGCCTTCTAGTTCCTGGGCCTCACCTGTGTCTGCTCTGAGTTTCCCTGGGGTCATGGGAGGTTTCCCCTCTGCCTTCCCATCAGTGTCCTGTTCCTTCCAGAGACTTCCCAGAGTTTGCTACCTGCTTGAAAGGAAGAATTGTGTCACCATGCAAGCTAGAGAGAGGGAAGAGGAAAGAAGAAATTGAACACCCCAGGATACTGGCTGGCTATTAAGGCATGCAGTAAGCAATTCCTTTGAAAAAATTCTTAATTGGTTTTTTCATTAAAGTGGAGAATTTCTATGAAGAGCCCCATGCTATCAAATACATGAGGACAGGGATATGAAAAGCTACAGGGTTTTCTTCTAGGGAGAGGACAAAGAACCCATGAGGATTATTTTCTCATTTCACAGATGGTGGTGCCAAGTCATTAAAGGACTTCCTGAAAGAGAAAAGAATGAGTTGATGCTCCAGCCAGAACCAAAAGTCTTCACTAGTCCAAAAGTGGTTTGTGGATTTTAAAGACCTTTAAAAATCAGCAGGTATTTAAATTCATTTTCTTTCATGGTAAGTTTGCCAGTTAAAATATAGCAATACCAGTTAAATTTGAATTTCAAATAACAAATAATTTTTTGGTAAAGGATGTCCCACATATTGTATGGAACATAATTATACTAAAAATTACTTATAGTTTATCTGAAATTCAATCCTGCATTTTTATTAGCTAAATATGGCAGCCCTATTTCATGAGAAACATGATTATATTTTCTCCTTGGAGATTGTTTTCCCTTCTCGGTGTTACCAGATCAATGATTTGAAGAAGCATAAACCTGAAAATTAATCCTGCCCATCCTTTTGTGCCAAATACCCACAGGGCCTGCCAGCTCCTTTGGTAGTCAGTAAGTATTACATATTCCAAGTGCACACGTGTGTGCATGCACCACACACATGCATATACAACCAACCACACACCTTCAAGCACACACGTGTACATGTATACGTTTGCAAAAGCCCACATGCAGAGTACAAAAAACTTCTGTTTCTCCTAACACCCTAAAATAACAATCCCTCACTCTGTTCAGATTTTCATAGCTTTCAAAGACATAATGTTTCTTTTCGGTCAGTTCCTGTCTATTCAAGAAGAAAGTCCCATCTTCAGTTTTCTTTGTATGCGCAGCTGCTCTAACATGGCTTCCCACAGAGAAGGTTGTCAATAAGACTTTATCTCTTGCATTTCAGAAAATTTGACTTTTTCTTTTCTTTCCATTGCATAAAACTGCCTATCTTAGCATAAAGGGAATGAAAGTTGTCTTAGGGTCAGATAATGAATGCAATTCAATAACAAGGAAAAATACAAAAATGAGAATTGAAAACTTGAGCCATAAAATAAAAATATTTGAAAATGAGAGAGAGGAAAAATTTTAAGGCATTTTCCAGAAGCCCTAAAGCACAGTGGTTAAATGAATAATTCCTACAGCCAGGCTACTTGAGTTACCAGCTGGCCAAATTACTTAACCTTATCCGTAGAGTGGAAATAATAACAATATCTGCCTCATAGAGTTGTCATCACAATTAAGTAAATATATAAAAGATGTGTGAAATTGTATCTTATACATACTCTTGGCTATTATAATTTCCTTTTATTCTCTACACACAGCAATAGCCTCTTCATACCCATTATCCCATTTGATTGCCAAAACAAGCCCATGAGATATGTGGACATCAGGAACATTAGGAAACCCAGGCTCAAAGAGGTGAAGAGACTTGCCCAAGGTCACGCAGCTGGAAGGCAGCAAAGCCAAGATTCAAGTAGCAGTCTCAGGACAAAGCCACCATCCTCTCAATTACTGACGTTAAGATGATTAAAGGTGGAGAGTACACAGGTGGCAAGGTTGTGGCTCTTTAGGTAGGTGCCAGCATTCCCTCTGCAACCGTTGCTTTTGTAACCAGGAGAGGTATGGACTGGTGCATTTGGTGAAGAAGACAGGACCCTTCGTCTTAGTTACAGACTCAAACATCTGCCAACCAGATGAGGATCTTGCTTTCTTGTGACTTTTCCAAGCAAATCCCCAGGAGATGGAAAGCCCTGATCCTGGACTCTGCCTGACTCTCCATCATTAAGGCAACATAAGGCAGGGCTGATCCACCAGCATTGGGTATGTTCTAGCAGCAGCCCCAGGTCTCTATCCTCGACTCTCTCTCTTCTCTGTTATCTAAGACACATTTGTCCTAGATAATTTCATTCAGTCCCTTTGGTGTTATTTATGGTTGATGATCACCAAATTTATGTCTCTAGTCCAGACCTATCTCCTGAACTCAGACTCACTATATACTCAGCATCTCCACTTAAACATCTCAGCCTTAAACAAGTCCCAAACTGGATTTTATCAAAAACCTCCCAACTCAATATATGATGACTCCATTCTTCCAGTTGTGCAGACCTAAAGACTTGAAGTCACCTTTCATTCCTCGCTTTTTCATGCCTCTGATATCCAGTCTATCAGCTCATTCCATTGGCTCCACCTTCGAAACACACTTCCAGAGTCAGGCCACCTCTCAGCACATCCACATCTACCATCCTGGTCCATGCCATCTTGTCTTACCTGGACCATTGCAGTAGACACTTAGTTTCGTGCTTCCAACCTTGCCTCCTGCCGTAGTCTATTCTTCACACCAGTCCGAACACTCCTGTTAAAACGTAAGTCAGATCACATCACTCTTCTGCTCAAACTCCTCCAAAGCCTCCCATCTCAGTGGACAGTCTTACAATGGCCTGAAAAACCTTCTGTAACCTGTAGCCTTCTCTCTGCTCTCTTGGACCTTGCCTTCTACCACTGTCCTCAGTTCCACTTGAACCAGCCAGCCCGCCTCTATACCAGTCCTTGCATATGCTGGGCGCACTCCACACCAGGGCCTTTGCACTTGCTCTTCCTGCTTCTGGACGTACTCCACCACAGTGTCCTCACGGCTCACTCCCTGATGTCCTTCAACCTCTGCTCAAATCTCACCCTATCCAGACTATTACCCTGTCCACCTGCATAAAACAGCAACTTACCATCCTCACTTGGGCACTCCCTTTCCCCTAACCTGTCTTATTTTTTTTCAGCATTTATCATTTATCACTCCCCGATGTGATCTATTCATTTATTTGCTTACTGTCTTTATCCTCTAGAAGGGAAGATCTATGTGGATAGAGATTTTGTCTGTTTTACTGACTTCTATAACCTCAGTGCTTCGAAGAATGTGTACACACAGTAGGTGCTCAACAAGTATTTGGTGAATGAGTGAATGGGCAGAGCCTTCTAGACATTCTTGTGCCAGGTGAACAGAACACCTCTGCTGATTGCTTCCGAGTCCCTACCATAAAATCAGGCTTTCTTTCAGGAAGACCCTCCACTCTGCACTCCTTTCCATCTTAGGAATTGAAACTCTCAGAGGATTTTAAACACAGATCTTTTCTGGCTGGCTTGCTTTTGTGTTTTGTATCTCTGCTTGGATTGATGTGGCAGAAGAGGCACATGGGCAAAGCCACGTGCAAGTTTCCCCATGTGCTCCTGATGGAAACTTGTCTGGGGACTTCATACTAAAGACTCCAAACCAAACAACAAATGGTGAAAACCTCATTGCCGGAGACCAGCTGCGCAGGATTCGTTGGACCTGAATAGGTGGTGTGGCGTCGGCGAGGAAAGAAAGAGACGGACCACAGATGTCTAGTGCCAGTGTGGACGACAACCACAAAAATCTTGCTTTATTTATATGTTTTTACCTAATCTTTTACACATTGATTTATCTTTTAATCAAAACATATTTTGTTTCTATTGAAAAAGAAAGGTCAAACGTTCCAAGGCACTCATATTGTGACAAGAACACCTACTCATGCATCAATAGTTCCCCCCAAAGCCTGTGGCTTGTGGCCAGGAAACTATGCAATAGCAGCATGCTTGGCATTAGAGAGCATCAGACTTTTGGTCTGACTCACAATTCTTGACCTTTTAAACTTACACATAAACTTAGATTTTAATTTCTTATGAAATCTTACTTATATTTAACAATTTAATGTCTTATGTTTATATTTATTATTCTAATTTATTACCAAAATCACAATATATACAACATGATTTTATATAATGAAACTTGATTCTAATGTTGTATTATATTTTACACTACTATTAAAAACAATTATACTATAAACTAATCTAAACAAAACCTATTAATATCAAAAACCTTATTATATATTTTTACTATTTTACCTATTCATCTTTATAGTAAAACTTTCTAATTTTTTTACCAATTGACTCTGGGAACAGTACAAGGAACAAAGTGAAAAATTAAATGATCCTACTCAAACTAACAAAAATGCAATATATCATTCTTATTATTACCAGGAAAACAACATGTTCTTGGTAAATCAAGTGAAACTGTGGGAATGGGAGAAACAAAGAAATCTGTAACTGGTTGTTGATCAATTATACATGTATACATACTCATACATATATGTATGTATGAGTTCACCATATTGTATGTGATTTGTCATCCATCTTTAAGACACACCATTATTTCATGTAAGGCTAAGAAAGAAAATAATTTTGTCAATTTAAATTAGAACAAGTCATTGATTACAAGATGTGTCCTTGTCAGAGATGTTAAGTTGTAAAAGAATTGTGCATCTTAGCATTACATGTGTGTATATGTGTGTATGTTTAGGGAGAAGGAAAGATGGAATTTTCAAAAAATGCCCATACTGGTTTGGAGCAGTTTTAATATTTTATATTCTCACCATTTCTAAGATTAAGGGGAAAAAAACTATTATATTATTTTTTAAAATCAACCTAGAGAATTTTAAGAGAGTTTTAGAAATGATCAACAGTATGAGGTTATTTATATTTCAGACTCTAGTGAGCATGCACAGATTTCCCTAACGTGGAAATGAATTACATAATTGTTTTTCCTGCTTGCTCTTCTTGCAAAGGGCCCAGGCAAGTTCAGTGTTGCTGCCTCAGCCGAGTGCAGATGAAGCAATGTGGCAAATGGCTTTCGTTCTAAGATCTCACATTCACACATGAGCTCACTCACTCCCACACAACCTCCTTCAAACCTCTCTTGCCAGTGGTAATTTTCTAGGTTTATCACCAATTTCTCATCTGCAGAATCAGAGGGTAAAACTAGACTGATCTCTAAGGACTCTTTCTGCTTTAACACTCAGCTTTATATTAATTCCACCCTGACTTCAAAAGTGTAGGAATCAGCTGGCCGATATTTAATGAGCATATTATAATAAAATAGTCAACTTCTTCTGAACATTTATGATGTGCAAGGCACTATGGTAATTGCTGTCAGCACAGTATTTCATTTAATCCTTGAAGCAGCTCTGGGAGCTAGACGTTACTATGTCCATTTTGTAGATGCAGAAGCTACAAATGAATGCCAAGAAAGGTCTTTTTTCTGTTGCAGATTTAGTGAAATATACTTCACATACTCTTCAGCTCACCCTTTAAAGTGTAAAATTTAGTGTTTTTTAGTAAATTCAAAGAGTTGTGCAACAAGAACCACAATCAATAGAACCTTTTCATCTCCCCCAAAAGAAACCTCATATCCTTCAGCAGTCACTTCCCATTCCCTACGCTCCCAGCCCCTACAAACCACTGTCTACTTTCTGTCTCTATTATACAGCTGCCTATGCTGGAAATTTCCTATAAATGGAGTCAAAACCATATGTGGTCTTTCCAAGCAGGATCCTGAACCCAAGTCTTTCTGACTGCAGTATTGTTCACTACACTGCCTGGGTGTTAGGTGCTTGAGGGGACATAGACAAAGTAGGAGACTTATACTAGTCAGGATTTTCCAGAACACAGAATGAATAGGATATATATAAACACATTGAAAGAGATTTATTATGAGCGATTGGCTCATACAATTATGGAGGCTGAGAAGCCCCACAATCTTTGTCTGCAAGCTGGAAAACCAGGAAAGCCGGTGGTATAGTTCGAGTCCAAATCCAAAGGCCTGAAAACTGAGGGGCCAATGTCCAAAGGTAAGCGAAGATAGCTGTCCCAGCCCAAGCAGAGAGCATATTCTCCCTTCCTCTGCCTTTCTGTTCTACTCAGACCCTCAGCAGATTGGATGGTGCCCACCTGCACTGGGGAGGGCAACCTTCTTTACTCAGTCTACCAATTCAAATGCTAGTATCTTCCAGAAACACCCTTCCAGACACACCCAGAAATAATGTTTTACCAGTTATCTGGGTATCCCTTAGCTCAGTTGAGTTGACACATAAAATTAACCATCATGAGACTAATCTCTGCTTTTCTAAGGGTGAAAACAACCACTTGAGACAATAGCAGACAATATAAGATAATATATAATTAACACTTAGAATCAGAAAGAGAAGACAAAAGTGCAAAAAGACAAATCTCCCCTGCCACCCAGTTCTGCCCAGTCTTTACCTGCTGCACGTAGATATTTAGAAGGTGCATGGAAACATTTGTGTTCCGAAGAGTCACCCTCCTACTAAGCCTTGCACACTCTGTAGCTTACTCGGCAGCTGTAAAATAGTGCGAAGAGGAAAAAGCAGGTAATTTTCCTTGCCCTCTTCGGCCAAAGAGTGGGCGTGTTCTGGTCTGGTTTCTGCATCAAGTCTTGAGCTGATAGAGTGCTCGTCAATCACCTTAAGCCATAGCTGTGCTGTTCTTCCCTCTTGTAGCCTTGATAGAAGTTTCACTCTCTCCATTTTTCCTTAAAGTGCTACAAATCATCTTGCCATAAGGGCCAACCACCTTGCCCTGGTAATTGGAAAGACACAGGGCTTGGTGGCACCTGTGGAGGTGACTGTGCTGGATGTTCTCCATTTGCCCCACACCATCCACTGCCCTCCACTACCTGCCCTGGTCCCTGGAAGCTGATCTCTAGAGTGGAATCAACCAGGCTCCCTTGTCTTCAGGTTAGTTGTGTGGTGTGGGGGAGTGACAAGAGGAGTTAGGAAGCTGGTGGGAATTCAGAATTATATAGACCAAGGTTCTTAGTTGCAGACAATAGAATTCACTCTGGCTGGTTTAAGCAGAAGAAATACAGGAAAGGAGCTAAAGACCTCATAGAATCATTGGGAGGACCAGAGAACCAGGCTTGAATACTACTGAGCCAGAAACAATGCAGCCAGGAAAAGTACCTTCCTACCACATGGAACTCTTTTAGTATATGCCCCAGAAGAACCAAGGTGCATCTACCACTGAGCTTAGCAGAAAATGTGCTTGCTCTCTCACTCTCTCTCTGGGCTCAGCCACCACTTGGCATTTGATCCTCACAAACTGGCAGAAACTATGTTACAAGTCTCAATCTAGCTGCAAGGGAGTCTAAGAATGTGACTTTTTGCTTTCCTAATAAAGTAAGAGTACATGTTAAGTCGGATATAGTGTCTGCCACAAGAATTTTAGGGCTTCCATTTGCCTGTGGCTTTATTGATAAGACTTACATCATAAAGACCATGAAGTACAGTGGAAAGAGTGTGGATCAGAGTCAGATAGACATGGGTTCTTTCTTTTCCTTGGACACACAAAATTTGTTCCTATCTTAGGGTCACAGCATTTGTTCACCTTTTACCTGGAATGCTCTGCTCCTATATCTTATCATGGTTCACCCCTACTTGTCATTTACGTTACAGCATCAATGTCACCTCCTCAGAGAAGCCATCCCTAACCATCTCAGCTACAGTGTCCCATCTCACCCCAGCTCAAATCCTATCACCCTTGTAATTTTCTTTTTATCACTTGTCTGCTATTCTCTTGTTTTTTGTTGTTGTTTGTTTATGATCTATACTCCCCTCATCCCAAATAGAATATAAGGTCCATAAGAGCAGGGACTTTGTCTGTCTTATTCATAGCTGAACCCCAGGAGCCCAGAAGAGTGGCTGATTCATGATAATAATATCATTATTTTAAAATTACCATATTTCAGGTATTGTTTAATCCTCACGCCACTCTTACAAAGTAATTACCGTCATCGTTGCCATTTTACAGGAGAGAAAATAGAAGTCCAGAGAGAGTAATAACTTATCCTAGGTCATACTGCAAGTAAATTGTGGTGCTGTGATTCAAACCTAGGCAGTCTGGCTCTGGAGCCTGAGCTCTTAACTGTTACAGCATGCTGAACATAGTAGGTGTTCAATAGATATTTTGTGGATAAATGAATGAATGGACACCTTCTAATCATCTCATTGGCCCTCTCTATTGCATTTAACACTGCCGATTATCAATTTCTCTATTTCCTTCATGGGATTCTGCTCAATCTCCTCCTTCCCCTTCCTCTAAATTCCATTATTCTCCAGGCCTCTGTCCTGTGTCAACTGTTCTTTCTACTACATGCTCGCTTTGAGTGATATTATTCAGTATCATGAGTGAATCCCCATGTTATATACTGATAAGCCCCAGATCTACCATAAATCTCTAGCATTGACTCTCCCAGAGTGGTAGAATTAAATTTTCATGACTTCCTGATATCACCACTTGAGGAGCCTTTAGGCATCCCAAACTCAACAAACACAAAGTTGACTTAATTTGTTGTATATTCAGTCAGGTTAATCTCAGCCAGGCTGTGAAAAGAGTGCCATTTCATCTTCCCTCAAACAAAATCTACTCCTTCTCCCAAATCCCCCACTATTTACCCAGACTCCAAGGCCAACAGCCTGGCAGTCATCCTTCCCTTTCCCCATTGCCAGCATATGACTAAGTGCTGTGGATCCTCTCTCTTAAATAGTTCTCCAATCCATCCCTTCCTCTCTATTCCCACTATCAGCAGGACTTTCGAATCTCTTTCCAAAGCTGTGGATTACAACAGTGTCCTAACTACTCTACGTGTCTCTGGTCTTGCTCCCTCAAGTTCATTCTCTGGATACCACCAGCATAATCCAACTACAGCATAAATCTGTTTGCTCTACTCTGCCATTCATTGCCTTCGGGATAAAGTTCCAGCCTGTTAAAAGCCAACCTTGGTCTGCCCCTGCCTACCTGTCCAAACTCAACATCTAGCCCCTTCCCTACCCCTGACCTTCACCACCACTGTATGCTTCAGAAATAGCCAGTTCACTGCATTTCCCCAGCAAAGCCCATTCACAGCCATGTCTCTCTCCTTGTGGAGTAGAGATCAAGGAAAGCCAGTCAATGCAAGAGGAGAGGGGGCATTATTAGAGCTTTTTAGTCCCCTATTTTAGTTTCTCCTTGAGGCCCAGCTGCAGTCCTGCCATTTCATTTCATCACACCCTCCAAGAGCTTTATAATTCAGACACCTTATTTGCTTCTGCTGGTTTGAGTTGATGTCTCTTATTTGTAACCAAAAGAATTCCAACAAATGCATTGATGAACTGAAAGCAAAGGCATCTATTTACATGAAATGATTTGCATGAGAGGAAGGAAGGAACCTCTTCACAGGAAAAGGGAAATAGGACTGGGGAAGACGGTTCCTTCAAACCCAGGGATTTGTTTCTGAGCACTGTGTCAAGGGAAGCTGTAAACAGAATATGAATCCTCTATTTTACAAAGGCTCCCTCTTGAAGAGGCACAGCTGTATGCCCAAGTGACAAAGTGCCTTCTCCCTCTTCTGTGCGGGATGCAACCTAGCATTGGCATATTTAGGGTTCCAGGCAACATGAAACTGCTCTGGCATCTCAAGGTCTAATTTTCTAGGGATCACTGAAAGATGGCATTCTTGGGACAGTGCTCAGGGTCATCCCAGTGGGCATCAGCAGCTTGGGGGATAGAAATGCATTTCCTCAAATGGCTCACTGAGCAAAGGATACCCATGGGTGGAGGCAGTCAGCATACAGGCAGAAGACATCATATGTCCTTGTAACTCTAGTGGACAGACTTGTCTGCAATATACCCTCTGAGGACTCCCAAAAATAACTGAGTGAGATTTGAATGGGGGACTCGAGGCTCTAAAACTTGAAGATGTGAAATAAATTCAGTAAAATGTGGGTTATCACCTTTAATGTGCCCCCATCAATCCACAGGCCAGGGAAACCTGAGGGAATCAGGTTCACAGCATTAGACTTGCTTTAAAAAATGAAAAAGTGAAAGAATAAAATAACCCACTAAAAGAAAAAAAATGGAATTACATGTAGGACTTTTATTTTTCCTTTAAAATCTTCCCTACAGCTCACAAGATATTCATGAAACATCATTGACTAAAAGAAGTAGTTTATAATTTAGTTTGCTGAGATTTTTCTTTTAATTCAGTAAAGCAGAATGGGACAGCAGAAAACTTATTTTCCAGGGTCACAGTTCTGACAGTCACCCTTATAAAATCATAGGGTCTCTGGGTGGTTAACCAAAGAGATCTTGCCCATTTCCCTTGAGCTCATTTGGGAAAGAAGAAGAGAGACATTATTATAAGCTTACTTTTAGTCTTGCATTTTACATAGATTGCTTGACACAATTGTGAAATGACACACTTTCCATGGCCTGGTTGGGATTAACCCAGCTGAACACATAGCAAATCAATTCATCCATGAGATGAATGTCAATTGAAAACCTGAAAGAGAAACTTTCTCTCTAAAGAAAACTTTGAACAAAATTCAGCTTGACACTTATACACCTTTCATGCTCTTCAAGCTCTTTTCCATTCTTATCAGTAATGAGATAATAAGTTTCAAACTAAAGCTGATTAGTTATAAAAACATTCTTTTTTAGAACATGGTGCTGTTAACACCACGGTCAAGTGTTCGCATCCCCAAACTGGCCAGCTGCCAAAAAACAAAAAATAAAAAATAAAAATAAAAAGGAAAAAATATTCTTTTAAAACATTTTAACAATGTTTTCTTATGACAGCCTGGAGACATGAAATGCAGGATCATTAGTTCACTCGAAGATGAAGACTTGGGGAATTAAAATGTCTTTTAAAATAAACTTTCAAGTAAATAAATCCAGAAATCAAACTTGCTATGTGATAGGAAGCTTATTCCAAAGCAATTCACAAAGCACAATGAGATGGATACTGTGATCACCCCCATGTGATAGATTAAGGAACTGAAACTTGGAGAGCTTATGTAACTCGCCTGAGATCCCACAGTTAGTCAGTGGCAGGGCAGGAATTTAAGGCAGCCCAACTGCAGAGCCCACATGTGCTAATCAGGATCCTATACAGCCTCCCAGCTTTTACTATCTTCTATCTTTAGCTAGTGTGTGTGTCTTTGGGCTGCTTTAGTACCAACTCTGACCCCATCTATATGTGATCTTCTCTTTCATGTACTTAATCCCTACTCTAGGAAGAAAGTCCAGCTGGCTTAGTTTAGATTATTGTCCACTAATCTAAGCTGTGGGAACGCGGGCTGTAAGGCCTCTCAAATGCATCACTACGTGGCAATGAGTTCTTTGCATTCAAGACTCGAACAACATGCACGGGCAACAATAGAAGGGGAGGAGAAGTGGGAGGGACACTAGCCAGCGCTCATCACCTACTACATGCCAAGTCCATGCTAAGTGTTTTAAATGCATGACCTCGTTTACCTTCGTAACAACACGAGGACTAAATACCACCAAAGACTATCAAAAGGCCACTCAAAACAATTGCCAGTGTCAAAGAACAATGACAACACAAGGCACCAGAAGAGTCTGACAACCCAAGAACAATGGGGGTAAGAAAACGGCACAAAGGAAGTGCCTTCAAAAAGTGGATTTAAACGGTTCTTAATTCCTGTTTTACACAGATATTACATACACTGGTACAAAATTCAAAAGGTACATAAAGGGTTTTTTTTGTTGTTGTTATTTGTTTGTTTTATACAGTCAAAATAGTTTGATTGAGTCCATTAACTTTTTTTTTATTAGAGTTTTATAATGAACATTTGTCATTTGTGTCCGCCCTGAATCTTTTCTTGGTAGTTCTTCTGTATTGGGAATTCTCCTTTTCTGTAGGTAGAAACAAACAAACACACACACACACACGTTTGCCTAGACCCTGTGCTGCTGGGATACAGGCATTCAACTATTTCCAAAAAACCCCAAACCCAAGCAAGTCTTGGAATACGGTGAAAGGTTACAGACACAATATTCTCCTAGTAGGTATGAACACGGGAGCTTTTAGTTTTCTGCAGGAGCTACATGTAATGGGGGTCCTGATGGTCAGTCCTGGGTTTATAGGTGTTTATAGATATTGGGCATCATCCGACAGCTGTCCTTTTGGACAAGGGGCTGGCTGCAGTGCTATCTCCCAAGTCCAAACCTAGTGAGGAGGTTTTCAGTAGACCATTGGGAGAGCTTTGAAATGTGCCCCCCAACTCCTAACCTCTGAAATTGGAAGACACAGAAGGTCGGGCCCTGACTAATGAGCAAGAAAGCTAAAGCAGGCTGTGGGCTGAAGTCCAGATCCACCAGGAAAATACAGAATGTTCAGAAGGGCTGGCTAAGTGCTTTCTATATGAAGGAATCAGCAGGGCTGCTGCATTGGGATCAGTGGGCACTCCCAGAGTTTGTTGATGAAGGAGACTTCCCATGGCCACATGTGGGTTACATAGAAGAAAGTCTTGGGTCCCCTTAGAAGGACATCAACAGAAAGAAGCTGAGCATGTATAGTTGGATATCCAGGGACTGAAAAGAGAGTGGAAAGAGGCCACCTGGAACAGAAATATATCTACTTGAGTCAATGGAACTTCAGGAGAGGGGCTCTGCAGGGAACCCCCAAATTTCCTAGACAAGGGCCATGAGAGAAAGGGTTGGCTTGAGCCATCCTACAGCAGCTTTAATCATCTGCAAGTCCCAGACAGCATAAAGCTACCAGATCGAGTCATAACTCACCCCTTTTCCTCTCATCTTTACCCTATATTCAACCCGGGGGGGGGGGGGGAATGACAGATGGCAGGTAGAGGTGAGATAAGCAGGGAGAAAAAGAGAAGCCATAGAAATCATGAGAAGTTTCCTCCAACCCTTGAATGAAATTTTAAAGAGTTGGTGGGAGACAAACATAAAATTGCATCTTGATTATATCATGAATTGTGCTTATAGAAGTCCATGGCGCCCAGTGGCAAAACACCAAAATTATCACCTATAGTCACACAGCATGAAGTGTCTGTTGAAAGCAAGCCTCTGGTGGATGGGGGAGGGAGGATTCTAAAGGCTGTAAGGTGAGCAGTTTCATCTAACTGCACGGTACAGTTTAAAGAAAAAAATGACAGGCTTAGGGATTTAAATTCTCACTTCAAAGCATGGTCAGTGAACGAGGAAGTTTCTGTGACTTCCCTAAAATACTCTTTTATCTCATGCTGGCACAGAGCTAGTGAAGCTGAAAACTAGAGGCAGAGATGGGTCCTGGAGATTGATGAGTTACAAAACAGAGTGCATTCACAGATTCACCAGATCTTTCAGGGCATTAACTGGGAAAAAGTGCTTCTTCCCCTGAGTACTGGAATGGAGATATTTTGGAGGTATCAAGTAACCCCAAGAATCTAAAACCCCAGAACTCACAGAGCCTTCCAGGTCAGTAAAAGCAGCCCTTCCTCCCACTCCTGTGAGGCTGGCCTTGTCTTGTTCAAAGACCTGGCAGTGAAGGAGTTCACTGAGTGGTTACATTGAAGGGGTCTGACTCTAGACCCACAACAGCAGTCATATTATAGCACGTCCTAAAATCAAACCCAAACTGGGCAAAAGAAGGTTTATGTACCAAAAGAATCACAAGATTGTGGGAAAGTATTCTGAGAGTGTTAGGAAGGAAAGAACATTATTTTAGACTGGACCAAATTCACCTTATAGATGCCCTCACCAAAAATTCTGAATTCAACATGCTAGAGTAAACAACTGAAAGAGGTTTGAACTTCTTGCTTGGTTGTCTAAAACTGAGTCTCAATGGTGGCCTGTGCCTGTGAAGTTCAGATGCCATACATTCCTTGATGTAATGTGCAGAAAGGAATCTAAAGACTTAAGGAAATAGAATGTTAGAGTGGATTTATAATAGTTGATTTACTTACCTACCTCCAGAAAAAAACCACACATTGGTAAGAAGAATATTAACATTCTTGGAAAATGGATGCCCTCTGTAGGTGGGAGATGATTCCATGGAAAAAGTTTTCCTGGAGGAGCAAATGTCAGCTTTAACCTTCAGAGGCAAGTGAGTCCTGATTCCTGAAAAAAAGCAGAAGGCTTTGGTATGATTACAGAAGGATTTGACTCTTGGGGATATCGAGGATGTCTAATAGATCCTAGGGCCGTAGGGCTGAAATACATGGGCACTAAAGTAAATTTGTGTAACAGCAACAACAAAATCCAAGTCTGGGGAACACAGGACTGATTAGTCATGATGATTCAGAGTCCAGTCTTTCACCCAACTCCCAGACCTGAGGCACTCTCCAAACCCAAAGGCACTTGAATAAAGGAAAGACCAGATGCTCCAACAACCCTGCAATACCACCACAAATGTATACTGATGTCTTCTTCCCATCCCTTAATAAAGTCATTCTGAACCATTTACCAGGGCAGTTGGGACATGGGAAAAGGAATTTATACAGACCTTTCAGGATTATTATTATCTCCTAGTTAATGCAACCCCCCAGAGGCCCCAAATGCCATCTGTGGTTCTCTGATAAGTGTATGGAAGTTTATAGAAAACAAGTAATAGTGGGCTCATGTACAGTGAGACCGTTTATAATGATCCCATATATATATCCAATCAGTTATGATACTTGCACTGGTTACTGATTCTAATGCTGATGGTACTATCAAAATACAGAGCTTATATAATAATTATTTGATTAATATCATCCATTTTATTAGATTGTAAGCTCCATGAAAGTCAGGATGGACCATGTATGTTTACCAAGTATGTCCAGAGCTAGCTCAGTGTGCTGAACATGGGATTCTCTCAATAAATATTGGAATGAATGACCCATTTATATTAACTATGGTAATTGTATTAGCTACCTATTGCTGGATAACAAATTATTACACATTTAGCAGCTTAAAACAACAAACATTTATTATCTCAGTTTCTGTGGACAAGGAGTCCAGGCACAGTTTTGTTGGGTCCTCTACTCCAGGGTCTCATCTGAAAGCTGAAATCCATCTTGGCCAGGGCTGCAATCTCATCTGAATGTTTGACTGAGGAAGGATCCACTTAGAAGCTTACATGATTATTGGCAGAATTCAGCTCCTTATAGGTTGTTGGACTGTTTCTTGCTGGCTGTCAATTGGAGATTACCCTCAGTTCCCACCACATGGGCCTCTCCACAGGGAAGCTCACACATGGCAACTTGCTTCACCAAACCTGGCAAGGAAGAGGCTGTTAACAAGGACATTAGTCTTCTATAACATTCTAACATATATGTAATCACATACATCCCATCATCTATTGTTTAGAAGTAAGTCATAGGTTCCACTCGCACTCAAGGGGAGAGAACTACACGAGAGTATGAGTACCAGGAGACAGGGGTCATTGGGAAACATCTTAGAGTCTGTCCACTTCAGTAATGCACCAAATACCCTCATCAGATCAGCTAAGCTATGGGTGTTCTCTAAGGAAGGCAGGATAGTTAATGTCTGTGAAATGCCAAAAGGTCCTCATTAGCCCAGCCTTCACTATCTAAGTCCCTGCTGTTAAGAAACAAATAGGGAAGCAAATGTCGTCTAAGATGAAAATATCACTAATATTATCAAATTAGTCCTCACTCCAATAAATGTTTCTCCTCTTAATGCTAGAGTATGCCCCTGTATGTGTCATTTTGTGAGAGTAGCCTCTTACTGTGTGAATCTACAATGTAAAGACAATCAAACCAATTGTACAGGCACTTCAAAAAAAGTATTTAAGTATGAGATGTTGATATGCATTGAACTGTGTCCCCCAAGTCTTATGTATTAGAAGCTTGATCCGCATTGTAACTGTTGAGGGTGGGAAATCTTATTATGATAATTGAAAGGTGGGGCCTCGAAGAGGTGATTAGATTCTTAGGATCATGTCTTAATGAATGGATTAATAGTGTTGGTCATAGGCATGGTTCTGAGGGCTTTAAAAAGAGAACACATGAGTCTTTCTCTCTCTGCTTCTGCCATCTCGCAATGTAATACTCTGTATCACTGAAATTACCAGCAAGGAAGGCCTTTACCAGATGTGTTCCCTGGACTTTGGACTTACCAGCCTCAGAAACTGTAAGCAATAAATTTCATTTTCTTACAAATTACCTGGTTCCAGGTATTTTGTTATAAGCAACAGAAATGGACTAATACAGAGGCTTAGGAGAGGCTTTTGAGAGAACTGATGAAACTCTCAAATAATCTTGCAAAAATGATTATTGTTTGGATCATTTTCAGAAATTTGAGTATAAAAGATTGTGTATCCTATCATATTATTTTTGGAGAAATATGAAAAAATTTCAGCTAAATATATTATTTTTCTCATCCTAAGAAAATTATCTAGTTGCAAAAGAATCTAAATAAACTAACCTTAAATATAAGAAAAAATTACATAGTCCCATAATTTTATTTAATTTTTACTTTTTACTATAAATTTTGGTCTCTCATGAGTGGGGCCTGGGTTCAAACTGTAGCTATGTCAGTTACTACCTGCATGATCTTGGGCAAGTTAAACATTCTTTGTCTCAGTTTACACATCTGTAACATGGGGATTTCAATAATTATAGTACTATAACACCTACCACCCCATTTTACCCTAACAAAAACCCTGTGAGGCCAGTGTTGGGGCAGGTGCCTTTGACAGAGTGATTTGTGGTTGGGGTGACATGACCAGATGTCCCATTTTCGTCTCTAACATGTTGGGTCTTAGCATTATAAACTATGGTGGCCAAGTAATTAGGGAAGCTCAGGGGTATCTACAAGTTTAGGATAACTTCCTCATCTGAGTCCGAATCTCACTGGTTTTGGAAAAATCTACCAACATGAATCTACCTACAACAGAGACTAAATAATATATTGCACCATTCACAAGCTATAAGAACATATACTAACTTTCTCAATGTCAACAGATAGGAAGTGGTGGATTCCAAGTCAGGTCTAACTAACTGCAAAGCCCAATTTGCTGCTTTCTCTGTATACTTCTCTTGGACTGGAGGATGAGCAGCAGGGAGGAAAGGTCAAGGTGGGGAGAAATGCAATAGCGCTCAGAAAATAAGGCATCAAAAAACAAAAAAGAAAGAAAGAAAGAAAGAAAAGAAAAAGACAATAAGGCATCAGATCAGATCAGAACCCAAGAAAGTCAGAGCCTTGCTTTCTCCTTCTCTTTCCTATTTTACAACTAACCCTTCATTCTTTGGTTCTCCCTGCTCCCAACCCCAAGTCTTATGTCTCTCCAGGTGCTGCTTAAGAAGGTTTTTGCACAGTACCCTTGCGCTCTTAGGAAAAGAGAAACAATCTAAATCAAGAAAGCAAATAAATCAATACTGAACTATCTTCTAGCTGTTCTGTTTGAACAGAGAGAGGAACCCAAAGCAAGGCCCAGGAGTGTTAAAAGTTCATTCTCAAAACACAGTGCATACCGTGTTCATTCTAGATAAGCCAGTGGAGCACAACAGAATTCAGAGGGACTGAGGAAAGGGTTACTGCCCGACAGATCAATGACACAAACATAAACAGTTGAGTCCGTACATGTGTAAATACAGGAGATGGAGCTGTTGTTTGGGGTTAGGACAGACCTTTAGAACTTGGGATTCTGAGCATGAAACCTGGTCCCTCTACTTTAAGTTATGGCAACTCCACTTCTTCAGATTTGAAGTAGAGACTAACCAAAATCCTTAGAAGCCAAGCTTGGGAAAGAAAATGAAATGATGCATACAAGCAGTATTGCCTCTGGAAAATAATAACTATGGAGAAGGGAAATATTATTCCATAGTTGGTGCTAGGTACAATCTGAAGAATATAGTAAATTTATGTCCCCATGAAAGTATTTTGATTCAGCTTTGACTGAAACTAAAAGAGACTGCAGGTAACATGCTGCATGGTACTTAATGGTAAGGTTGAGAGAGAATAATCTCCTTGAAAAGTATACAGAGAATTTAAAATCTTGGCGTTTTATTTTTCTACTCAGTAAGATGAGAAAAGGGGATTAGAGAATATTTATTTACACTGCCAGAAACCTCAGAAAAACAAGGAATAGTAAATATTTTGCAGGTGAGTCAATATGATCATTAAAAGACTGGAAGAAAATCAAATTGAATATTTATCAATTGAAGAATCATTTGTTTAGCCTACCCTTTGGAGAGTTTTATTAAAATATAAACATAGGCAGTAAACCAAATTGTTAAAGTTTTTATTATTTTTAATCTAATGACAGCTTTATGTTACACCTGATTTTCTTGAGGAAGCTACATTAGGATGGGTTGACATTCTTGACCAAGGGCTTAAGGCTAAACGTTTATAAAATTGATGGGCATTATATTTAATCAATTACTGACTCTTTAACCACCCAATTTAACGCTTTTTAAAACAGATAAGCATCAATTTAACAGGATAGCCTTGCAAATACTCATATCAATTTTATTTAACATATTTCTAGAGAAAGTTCCGATTGACTGATCAGCTACCAAAGTCCAAATGCTGAGCTAGGTGCTTAGATAAATCATCACAAAAACTCACAACGTGCCCTAAAGAGGAGGAAATTGAAGCTTAGCGAGCTTAATTTGTCTAAGATCACCCAACCAAGTGATACATGGTGGAGCCAGATGTGCCTGGTTTCAAAGCCTCTGTTCTCATAAAACAGAATCCTGCCTGGGAGGAGGAAGGACATAAGCAGAGATTGTGGTGGGAAACGAGAGGCTACCTACACCTGGAGACCACTCGAGCTCTGGACCTCGAGGGGTAGGTTTCTTTGGTCAAGAGCATCAGGAAGCAGAAGCTTGGCCACTGTGCTGTCAATGGGTTATACTATGAATAACTGGTATTCCAAGTGTGAATTATGATAAGTATGTCTGGGTAGCCTGAAAAATGTAGAAATGAAATTATTTAATTTATTGAGTACTTACCATGTGTCAGGCAGCATTCTAAATACTTCATATAGATTCTGTCATGTAATCCTCACAATAATCTTTTGAGGTAAGTACTATTATTATATCCATTTTATAGTTTAGGAGACCAAAGCACAGAGAGATTTAGGTAACTTGTCCAAGGTTAGTTAGGAAATGGAAGAGCTAGGATTAATCCTATCAGGCCTCAAAGCCTACATCACCACTTCCTACACTACACCACTTCCTGAAAGAGCAAATGGTAAAATTCCATCCTGCTATAATTATTCTTACCACTGTTCCAGGTCATTTCTCTAGATAACTTACCACAATTTGCAATGATGCATATTTTATTTTCTTTCTCATCTCTTTAACTAACTAGTAAGCACCACGAGGGCAGGAACCATGTCTATTTTATCAACCAGTATCTAGTTCCTAGTACAATGCCTGGCACCCTGTAGGAATTTGATAAATATTTGTTGAATGAACTAATAGGTAAATGATATGCCAGCAGGAGATCTCAAGATAGTATGGGAAATGGCTCTCATCCTATTAAAAGTCAAAACAAGCAAACAAATAAACTGGAGTTGGGATCTTTCTGCATGGCTGGTAGAAATGCAAAATGGTACAGCTGCTGTGGAAAACAGTCTGGTGGCTCCTTGAAAAGTTAAACATTATATATGATCCAGTAATTCCACTCCTAGATATATACCCAAAAGTTGAAAGCAAAGACTCAAACACAAGGGGACTTGAAAAAAGCTCATGAAAAAATAGAATTAAAAGGTAAAAAACTTAAAAATAAACTTTATTTCTCAACTTATATAAGCTCTATCAAGTTCAAGACATTTTTGTAAGTGATGATACCAGTTATTTAGCTCATCCCTACATAACTGAGGGTCCTGGGAATGCAGCCTTTTTTACATTATTAACGAAAGAAAAATGGGTGTTTTTAAAGATTTTTTTTAGATTTTTTAGGATTAGGAAACAAAAAGAAGTCAGAAGGAGCCAAATCAGGACTGTGAAGTGGATGCCTAGTGATTTCCCATCAAAACTTTCACAAAATTGCCCGTGTTTGATGACACAAATGAGCGGGAACATTGTCACGGTAGAGAAGGGCTCTCTGGTGAAGCTTTCCTGGGCGTTTTTCTGCTAAAGCTTTGGCTGACTTTCTCAAAATACTCTCATAATAAACAGATATCATCATTCTTTGGCTTTCCAAAAAGTCAATAAGAAAAATGCTTTGAGCATCCTAAAAACTCGTCGCCGTGACCTTTGCTCTTGACCGGTCCACTTCTGCTTTGATTGGGCCACTTCCACCTCTTGGTAGCCAGGGCTTGGATTGTGCTTTGTCTTCAGGATCGCACTGGTAAAGCCATGTGTCATCTCCTGTTACAATTCTTCAAAGAAAAGCTTCAGGATCTTGATCCCGCTCATTTAAAACTTCACTGCAAGTTCTGCTCTTGTCTGCAGCTGGTCTGGGCACAACAGTTGTGGTACTGATAGAGTGGAAGGTTCACTCAACTTTTCCAGTCAGAATTGGGTGAGCTGAGCCCATTGACATATCTGTGGCATTGGCTATTTTTTCTGTTGTTAATCATCAGTCTTCCTCAATTAGGGCACAGACGAGATTAATTTTTTCCTGGCAAGTTGATGTGGATAGTCTGCTGCTATGAGCTTCATCTTCAACATTTTCTCATCCTTTCTTAAAACAAGTTATCCATTTGTAAACTGCTGATTTCTTTGGGGCATTGTCCCCATAAACTTTTTGTAAAGGATGAATAATTTTATCATTCTTCCACCCAAGCTTCACCAGAAATTTGATGGTTGTTCTTGCTTCAATTTTAGCAGAAGTTGTGTTGCTCTGATGGGAGCTCTTTTCAAACTGATGTCTTATCCTTCTTTGTGCCTCAAACTAGATCCTGTTCAGACATGTTATAACAAGTTGGTACGAGTTTATTTTGGTGCAAAAAAAATTGAAATCCATGCATAGTTTTTTCATAACACTATGGTTTATTGTGTTATTTTCATAACACAATAAGGTTTATTTTCCATAAACCTTTGAAGACCACTCGTACTTGTACACCAATATTTATAGCAGCATTATTCACAATAGCCAAAGGTGGAAAAAACCAAGCATCCATCAACAGATGAATGGATACACAAAATGTGGTATATCCATATGAGGGAATATTATTCTACATTAAATAGGAAGAAAATTCTTATGCATGCTACAATGTGGATGAACCTTTAAAACATTATCCTAAGTGAAATAAGCCAGACACAGAGCAAATATTACGATTCTACTTATATGAAGTACCTATAATAGGCAAGTTATAATGACAGAACATAGAATGGAGGTTACCAGAGGTTAGGAGGAGAGGGGATGGGGAGTTATTGTTTAATGGGCACAGTGTTTAGTTTGGGATGATAAAAAAGTTCTAGAAATGGAGAGTGGTGATGGTTGCACAACATTGTGAGTGTACTGAATGCTACTGAATTGTACACTTTAAAAGGTTAAAATACTAAATAGCATGTTATATATATATTTTACCAAAATTAAAAACCAAAACAAAACCAAAACAAAACAAAACAGAAATATAAAAGTGCTTCTGGGCCGAGCCCGTGGTGTACTTGGGAGAGTGCGGTGCTGGGAGCGCAGCGACGCTCCCCGCGGGTTCGGATCCTATATAGGAATGGCCGGTGCACTCACTGGCTGAGTGCCAGTCACGAAAATGACAAAAAAAAAAAAAAAAAAAAAGTGCTTCTGCCAGCACATTAGTCAGGGCAGAGAGAGCAAGTGAGCAGCAGAATGGGTCTCAGAGAGTACAGTCCCCCACAGGTCAAGGACGCCGGTGTCTGCACAGCCAAAGGGGCTGGAAAACAAGTGAATCTCTGGCAATACAGATGATACTGATCCTACTTATAGTTAAACTCTGAGCCATTGTAACCTGGATAATGCTTGGTCATTATAATAAAGTCCGAGGTACAAGGAAGTGGGCATTCCAGTGCAGAGCGAGTGGTAAACCTTGGACACCATGGGAAACAAAAGATTTACAAGAAAAGATCCTGATAAGAATATTTCCATATGATGGGAAATGGAAATTTAATTTAATTGCCTTTTTTTTCACCAATCCCCTGGTGAAAAGGACTGAAAGCTCTTGCCGGGACCCACTGAATGAGACAGAATGCTATCTGAATAAATCTTATTAGTGTCTGGGATTATTGAATACTGCCCATAATTTTAAGAAAATAATCATACATTTTTACCATTAATACTTTTGCATGAATTAGCTTGTTAAGGAGATAAGCAAGCTAATTACTTTGCAAGGCCAGAAGAAAAGAGGTTCAGATGAATACATTCTGTAGGAGAAAGGGATAGTGGTCAGGAAGAAGCGAGGGATAGAGCCACAGTGGACAGCCAGAGTGAAGCTCACGAGAATGGGAGGCCACAGGAGAGAAGGCCCCGAAATAATGAAAGGGATCCGTGAAGGTTGCTCAGAGGGCTCAAAGGATGAGGTCAGGTTCCCTTCCAGACTTTGGTGATGTCCATGAACTTGAGCTGTCTCACCTCCATGGAGCAGTGACAGCCTCATAGCAGGTGCCCATTCCTCCCTGAAACAGGGCCATTAGAACAGGCCTGGAGTCATTGCTACACAATGACAAGTAAATCTCTCTCCCGTTTTTATGTGTTACAGATGTATATAGGTACCACAGTGTGAGAGTGAGAGGAAGGACATTGGGACTTTGGAGCCAGTCTTGGGGATGAATCCTGCCTCTTTCACTTACTATTTTAGGAATTTCCTTCCCTGAGAGTCAATTTCCTCATCTCTACAATATGTTAGTATTAACTTATTAAGGTAACACCATATACCATGGTAATAATACCTATTCATAGGTATTATGGACTGAATGTTTGTGCCCCCTGAAAGAAAGTGAGCGGAAATGCCGGGTACCAATCAAGCTTTATTAAAGGAAAAGAATCTGCTGGGCTGCGCTCAAAATGGAGGACAGCACCAGGTGTGGGGGTGGGAGGGCTTATATAGGCTGTAAGGAAGGCTGCCGTAATCAGGGAGCAGTTCGGTGCTGCTGTGAGGAGTTTCTATTTCTCAGAAACCATGAGGTTTCTAGAAAGAGAAAGGCTGGTGGCCATTTTGTGCTGAGTGTGTGTAAAATGGCACCAGTCACATCCAAGATGTGCTGGTCATGTCCAGAACCTATCATTCCCTCCTTTTAAGTATAGGGAGAAGGGAAAAGGGGCGGAGGTCTCATTCTTCTGAAGCTACTTCCTACTGGAGATGGGCAAAGATATGAAAAAATAAAAGATTTATGTTGGCAGGTAAAACAATTAGGTGGGGGGGTACTGGTTTCATGTGGGGAGGCTGTAGTCTTCTGGGGAAGGGTCAATGACTCTCAGGGGCTGATGTCCTCCTCCCAGGAACAATTCGGCGAGCTTTTGGTTGGTGAAAGCCTGCATACGTTCCTGTAAGAAATTAGAGAGACACCGAAAGAGGCAGCGACCAAGAAGGCTAAGTCCCATCATGGTTAGGTGTCCAACGTGTTTTGTCCTGAAGTCCTTCCCCATTGCTATAGCCTAAGTGAGTGCTTTGGGTGAAGCAGAAATGTTTTTGTTGGGGGGTCACTGGACTCCAGCAGAATCCCCTTTGGAAAGAGCTATCCAGGAGTTTTCACCCCCATTAGAACATGATGTGGCAGTTGTCTGGTCATAGCATATTGTGGGAACGTATGTCAGGGATGTGAATGTGTCCTGTAGGGTTCCCCTGAGGATTCTGGGTGGCTGACCTGGGAGGTTGGAAAGTGTCCTTCCACCCACCAAGACCTTGTTTATACACTGTGAACAGGGTGTATATGTCTCTGTTATGAAAAGAAGCAAGAAGAAAAGAAAAGGCAAGTGTTCAGGGGCTGAGAGGGTGAGAGGGTGCATAGTAGGAAAAACGAGTAGAGGGTAACCTCGTCGGGGGTGTAATCGCAGAGGGCGCCCTGCCAGGCTAATTCAGTTTCCCACTCAAGGATGTCTGCAACACTGGAGGTGGCGGGTGGGGACCAGTCTTGGAGCAGTTCCTGTGTGAGGGACATGAAGCAGGCCTGCAGGAGTGAGAGGATAATCGCTGGGGGAAAGATCATCCTTCTGAGATTGGGGGAAGAGCAGAGGTCCTGGAGATTTTCAATTTTGTGGATCCTAAAATGGATGAAGTGTAAGGAGATGTTAGGTCGGGGGTTGAGCAGGGGGACCCCTTTGGCTTGGTGTTAACAGATTCTTTGGGTAAAGTCTCAGGTGCTAGTTTTACCAAGGATAAGTGATACCAAGGGGCCTTTCCTGTACCTTTACTGTCATGGGGGTGGTGAGAAGTACTGTATAAGGCCCTTCCCAACATGGTGAGAGGGGTTTGGGGATTCTAGTTTTAATATACACTTGCTGTCCTGGGCTCAGTTTAAAGTCTGAGGGGGTGGTGGGGAAAAGATGAGGTAATAGGTTGGCCTGTTCCCAAAGAAGATCCCTGATGAGCGGAAGAGTAGGGAGATACTGGTCTAAAGGCAATGAGCTGGAAGGGAGAGGTGCAAGAGTGAAGGGTCTACCGTACATGAGCTCAAAGGGGCTCAGGCCTGTGGGTTTGTGGGGGGCAGCTCCCAAGCGAGTGATAAGATGGGTCCAAGGGAGGTGAAGTTCCATGGACAGCTGGGTGAGGTGTGTTTTTATGAGGTGTTGGCTTTTTCTACTTTTCCTGATGACTGAGACTGATATGGTATATGTAAGTCCCATTTGACGTGATGCCTGTGCTGTGAGTTGTGTAATCTGAGAAATGAATGCCAGGCCGTTATCGAACTGGAGGCTGGTGGGCAAGCCAAAACAAAGGATGATTTCTGAAGTGAGAGCATGTGTTACTGCTCTAGCATCCTCTGAAGTTCAGGGAAAGGCCTCAATCCAACCTGAAAAGGTATCTACTAAGGTTAGAAGATAGCATGTCCTTTTGTGGAGAGGCATGTGAGTAAAGTCAATTTGCCAATCCTGGCCAGGAGTTTACCCTCTAGACTGGTGGGTGGGAAAGGACTGAACTTGGAGGCCACCTTGATTGGAGCAATGAGTACACAAAGGACAATTTTGAGTGATTTGTTTTAGCAACTTTGCCATGTGGGGAGAGTAATATAAGGGCTGAAGAAGATTGTAGTAGGGGTTCATAGCCTATATGAACTGAATTATGGAAATCTAAAAGGATTTACTCAGCTTGTGTGGTAGGGAGGACATAGCAACCGAAGAGAGTATACCAGTTGTCCTTCCTCTGTGCTCCCAACTGTTGGAGGTGTTGTATTTCTTGGGGTGTATACTGGGGTAAGGGCATAAGGGCCATGAGAAGGACCTGAGCAGGAAAGGAAGAGTGGGGGCCTGGTGACTGAGCAGCCTGTTTTGCAGTTAGATCCACAGTTTGTTTCCCTGGGCTATGGGGTCATTGGAGGTTTGGTGTCCTCTGCAGTGTTTAACCCCAACCTCCTTTGGGAGTTGTGCAGCCTCAAGAAGTATTGTGATAAGATGTCTGTTTTTTATGAGCCCTCCCTGAGTGGTCATGTATCCTCTCTCCTTCCATATGGCCGTGCAGGAGTGTAGGATGTGGTAAGCATACTTAGGGTCAGTGTATATATTGACTTGTTTGTTACTTGCCAGAGTGAGAGCGCAGGTGAGGGCAATGAGTTCAGCCTGTTGGGAAGTGGTGTTAGTGGGGAGGGGGCAGCCCCAATAGTTTGTATTAGATTTACAATGGCATAACCTGCCCAGGGGGCGGGCGTGGAGGTGGCGCTCCCATCTATGAACCATATATATTGGGGCTGTGTAATGGGATGTGGGAAAAGGGATTAAGAAAGAGGTCTAAAGCCTCCATGCAATTGTGTTCTAAGGGTCATGAGTGTTTTAGGATGAGAGTGGCTGGATTCAAGGGAAGGCAAGGCTTAAAGGAGAACAGGGAATTTTCAATGAAGGTACAGTGGATAAGTTGTAGGTGGGAAGGGGAGAAAATTGACTTGGCCTTATGGCTGAGAAGGTCTTGAAGATGACGGGGGGAACAAATGACTGTTTGTTGTCCAAAGGTTAGTTTAGAGCTTTCTTGTGCTAAAAGGGCAGCTGCTGCCAAGGCCCATAAACAGAGAGCCCATCCTCGACCTGTGGTGTCCAGTTGTTTAGAGAGGTATGCAACAGGGGAGAAGATGTCTCCTGCCTCTTGACCCAAAACCCCGACTGCCAATCCTTGGGTTTCAGTGACATATAGGATAAAAGAATGAGATAAGTTTGGGAGGGATAGAGCTGAGGCTGCGAGGAGAGTGGCTTTTAATCACTGGAAGGGAGAATGAATGGGCTTTGTGGGATCTAAGGGAATGGCAGGACCCCCTTTGGCTGCCCCATAAAGTGGTTTTGCTAGCCCGCCAAAGTTAAGAATCCACATGTGGAGATACCCTGCAAGCCCCAAGAAAGAAAGGATTTCACCCTTTGTGGTAGGAGTAGGGAGTTCAGAAATTAAACTCTTGTGATCCACCATCATTTCTCTGGTGCTGGGGATGAGGTGGACTCCCAAATAGGTGTCTGAAGGAGAAGAAATTTGGGCCTTGCTGGGGGACTCTCGATATCCCCTGGAGGCCAGGAAATTAAGGAGAGCAAGAGTGTGGGCCTGTGAATCCTCATAGGAGGGGCTACAAAGGAGGAGGTCATCCACATATTGTATTAAAGTGCTAGAGGTTGGGGGAAGTTCAGATAAGTCTTGAGCTAAGGCCTGGCCAAAGAAGCCAGGGCTATCCTGAAACCCCTGAGGTAGTGCTGTCCAGGTGAGTTGCTGAGAATGATGCATGTCAGGATCAGCCCAAGTGAAAACAAACAGGTTTTGACAGGAAGGGTGTAAGGGAATAGAAAAAAAAAGACATCTTTGAGGTCAAGTACAGAGAAGAAACGGGTTGTTGTTGGGATTGTGGATAGAAAAGTATAGGGGTTAGAAATGATTGGGGTTATGGATACAATGGCCGCATTAATGGCCCTGAGGTCTTGAACTAAACTGTATGAGCCATCAGGCTTTATAACTGGAAGGATGGGTGTATTGAAAGGTGAGTGGGTAGGCCATGAGAGATAAGAAGAAAGGAGTTTGTGTATGACGGGTTGTAAGCCTATTAGGTGTTTGTTAGCGATGGGGTATTGTGGGACATTAGGGAACAAAGAGGGGTTCCACACCTTAACAAGGATAGGGGAATGGTGCATAGCAATGGAGGGAGAAGAATCGTCCCATACCAGGGATTGACCTTGTCTAAGGGGAAGGGGAAGATGGAAATCTAAGGGGCCAGGTCAGGGGGTGGTCTGTAACAGGAGTATTGTAGCTGGAGTTAAAGTATTTAGGGTTAGGGTAGCTTTGAATTTGAAAAGAATGTCCCATTCCAGGAAGGGGGTTGGGCATTGAGGCATTATTAAAAATTTGTGTGTGAATTGGGTGTGATGTAGGGTGCAGGAAAGGGGTTGAGTGATCCATGGGCAGTATTCTGATCCCATGACCGCTACTATTGTGATAGATGATGGGGTTGTTTGTCCTATATATTTAGGAAGGGTAGAATAAGTGGCCCCTGTATCAATGACAAAAGAAATCAGCTTACCTACTTGAGGTGAGTTATTCTGGGCTCACACATGGTGATCTCAGTGGGGGCCTTGGGCCCTGGGCATCGTCAGTCCTCCTCCTGGGCAAAGCCAAGCAGCTCTGGTAGGGATGGCTGTGAAGCCAAAGGCTGTGGGTTGGGGACTGAGCCACTCCCTCTTTGGTGAGTGGAATGGTCAACCCCCCAGTGACCTGGCTGTTTGTAGTGAGGACAGGGCCCAGGAGGGGGCCTGGAGTTAGAACAGGTCCATACCCAGTGGACCGGTTGACAGCATATGAAGCAGTTCCTGGGTGGCTTGCCCCTGGAGGCAGCTGGCTTTGGAGTGTGTGAACCACGGATAGCGTTAGCCAGGAGCTGGTGTTTGGCTGATCTCTTTTGTAATGGTCCCTTTTCTCCTCCTCCACCCTGTTGTTAAAAACCTTGAAAGCGCATTGAGGAGGTCTCGTTTGGTCATATTTGGATCATCCTCAAGTTTTTTTAGTTTTTTTCAAATGTCAGGGGCTGATTGGGTAATGAAATGAAAGTGTAAGAGGCCATGCCTGTAGTAGAGTTTGGGTCTATATGTGTGTATTTATGTAAAGCCTCAGACAGGCAGGTTAGGAACCCGCTGGGATTTTTGGTGGATCTCTGTGTCATTTCTCTAAGCTTGTCATAATTGACTGACTTGTGAGTAGCGTTTTGGAGGCCATAAATCAAGTATGCGATCATGTTATCCCAGAGATCCCGGTCCCCATGGCCAGCCTGGTAGTCTCAGTTTGGGTCCGTGCAAGGAACGGCAACGGCTCCCACAGACCGCCTATTATTTTGAGCATGTACCTTGTCTGCCTGTTGTTGGGCAGTTACCAGACATGCTCCTGGTTTTCAGGGGATGGATATGTGTCTGGGTCGGACTGGAAGGACACCAGTCATTTTTCAATTTGGGAAAGGTCCAAAAAAGGGACATGGACTCAGACAATTCCCTCCATACCAGCCAATTCAAAGAGGGGGTATAAAGGAGCTGAAGCTGGGCGGGTTGTCACCTGACAAAGGGGGAGAAGGAGAGGGGTTAGATGGCTGAGGATGAGTGTCTCAAGACCAGGTAGGGGGAAGAGAGGGAAAAGGTGAAGGGGCTGGTGAAGGATCTGGAGCGTAAAGAGGTGGTCAGGGAGCAGAGTGGTCTGATGGATCAAAAGATTGATCTGAGTCTGGAAGGGGAGGTCGAGCATGAGCTAGGAGAATTTGAGACGTAGGACAGTTTTGACAGAGAGAAGGACACGATCAGAGATAGCAGAAGGCTTGAACATAAGAAATCTCTCCGACTTTGCCAGTGACAAAAGCTTTTTCGGTGACAAAAGCTGTCTAAGTCTCTGAGAGTATCTAAATCAAGAGTGCCATCTTGTGGTCACTGGGATCCATTGTCTAGTTTGTACTTGGGCCAAAACTGATTGTAAAATGAGGGGTTTGTGTTTAATATCTCCCTGGAGGCCAAGAGGTTGGTCAGGAGACAGCCGGGAGGTGTAGAGCACGGATTACAGTAGAAAATGAGACGTTTAGGTTTAATGTCTCCCTGGAGGCCAAGGGGTAAGTTGGCCAGGAGACAGCCCAAGGGCATAGAACATGGAGGTTTGGATGGTGAGGATCCCATTTAGAGGGTGAGAAAGGGGGTGATCAGTCCCAGTAGAAGAAGAGTAACACCAAGGAACGTCCTCTTTGGTGTGCGCCTTCTTTTTGAGAGAAAAGCCACTGATCGGCTAGAGGAGCATCCTCCAATAGTTGGGGGGCACGTGAAAGGTTCCCTCAGCCAGGAACCTGGGCTTGGGGAGCAAGAGGAGAGAGAGAGAGTCAGGGGAACCCATGGAGGTAGGACAGACCCACTGACTCACCCTGAATTGAGGCCGATGTTGGATGCATTGGTCTGAAATGGCAAAAGGAGAGAGTCCTGGAGGTACCCAGTTCAGCAGTTCTGGGAAGGTTGGCTGAGGGCCAATCAACCCAGGTGGACATCATCCAAGAATGTCGACCAGAACCCTTCCTGGGTTTTGGCACCAAAATGAAAGAAATTGAGCCAAGATGCCAGATATCGATCAAGCTTTATTAAAGGAAAAGAATCTGCTGGGCTGCCCTTAAAATGGAGGACAGCACTAGGTGTGGGGGTGGGAGAGCTTATATAGACAATAAGTAAGGCTGACGTAATCAGGGAGGGGTTTGGTGCTGGTGTGGTGGAGTTTCTATTTCTCAGAAACCACGAGGTTTCTCGTAAGGGAAAGACTGGTGGCCATTTTGTGCTGAGTGTGTGTAAAATGGCGCCAGTCACGTTCAAGATGGTGCGCCTCATGTCCAGAACCTATTACCCCCAAAATTCATATGATGAAATCCTAACCTAATACCAGTGTGATGGTATTTGGAGGTGGGGCCTTTGGGAGGTGATTAGGTCATGAGGGTGGCATCCCCATGAACGGGATTAGTCTTTTCTTAAGAAGAGGCCAGAGAGCTAGCTCCCTTTCTCCTGTGTGAGGATACAATAAGTAGACAGTCTGCAACTTGGAAGAGGGCCCTCACCAGAGCCTGACCATGCTAGCACCTGATCTCAAACTTCCAGGCTCCAGAACTGTGGGAAATATGTTTCTGTTGTTTATTAGCCACCCAGTCTATGGTACTCTGTTATAGCAGCTTGAGGTACCTACAATAGTAGGTATTACCTAATACCACGCCCAGCACATAGTTACATGTTCTGTAGATGTTTATTTCCTTCCCCCATCCATAATTCCAGTCCTGCACTCTGCCCACCCCCAAGTGAGCAGAAATTGCTGTATTTCATTCATACTTGGTAGACTCCAGGGGAAACATAAACCATTTTTATTTTTCCAAGAGGAAGGCTAGAACACAATGTAAAATCAGTAGTTTTTATAGAAAAAATAAAGAGAAATCCCAAATTTTTTTCCTTTTCCTCAGTCCATCCCACTAAAACCCAGATGAAAGCACTCAGCAATCAGGGACCATTCCATGGCCCACAAGAATGATTAGCAGGGGCTGGCTGGGGGCAGATTTTCAGTTATCACGTCTTCTGAATCCCTCTGAAATGGCCTGTCCCAAATGACAACACTTTCAGCCCAAGAGTCATTTCATTCACCAGCACCAGATGTACATGGCCTGTGGCTTTGGATAGAAGTGAGTGACATGCTTCCTCTGGTTTATGTCTATCCCTTTGAGGAAATGCTCATTGCTCAGTGATGTTAACCTCTTGTATCACCCTCTATTTTTAGCCTATGAGTGAGTGATGAATCAGGTTATAATCTGACAAGGTGCTTAAAGACCTATTAGTGTCAAATTAAATTATGGTGCCTCAGCCATCACACACATTTTTAAAGAACAGACCCAGAGTGCATTATGCCTTCCCAGTTTCAATCCATACCCACTGTAACCTAAATTTTTTAAAAAGGGCCCATTAAATATCTTAAGATTGAATAAGACTCTAACTAAATTTCCTCCAATTTTAATCAAGCCCCTTATACCCAGGCAGCTCATTCCAAAAGGCAGAGATAGAAATGATTTCTCTTGAATATTATAATTATGCTGTGAGCTCAGACACTGCTGGTAGAAACAATACTCTCACTCACATATATACGGAGTGCCTTGGCACTGGGGAGAGAGTGGCAGAGAAAAGCAAGACATAATTCTTACCCTTGTCGAGCTAGTTTAGTGAGATGTAAATCAAATAAATAAATAAACAAATGGCTAGGTTCAAGGACTGAAATTATGTTATTACGTCTCTGCATATGCCTCTCTCTCCATCCATCCCTTCCTCTGCTATCTTTTATTTGGCTTCCTTTTTCAGCAGGTTCTCTCTATGTGACTTAGATGGCTACTTACAGCTCCTGACTACTATGGTGCTAATGGACAATGATCCCAGAGGAATGATTGTCCCTACAGCTCCAATAAAGTTCCAGGGAGGATGCTGACTGGCCTGATTCAGATCCTATGCTTGTCCCTGTACCCATCATGGAGACCTGGGGAAGAAATAATCTGATTGGTCAGCCCAGATCACATGAGCACTTTAGGATAGGGAGGAGGTGGGGGTGGTGTTAGAGCCCCTGGCACCATATTGCTAAGCAGGATTCCAAAGGCATGGGAAAGGGTGGTTTCCCAAATGAAAGAATGGTGCACCAATGAGTGTCTGTCCACCAAAGTGTCAGAGGGTTGATGTTCAAAGATAGTCAAGTAAAAGAAGAAAAAAGTAGCATTGTAAGTTATGTTTTTTCTGTGTTTCTTCTGGCTCCTCCAAGGGCCTGGGGGTCTGTAGCACTGCGTAAAGAGAGAGGCCTTCAGAACTAGGCAGATGTAGGCTCAAATCCTGCCTTCATCACTACTTAGAAGCTATGTGGCCTTGGGCAAGTCATCTAAGCCTCTCTAGGACAGTTTCCTTACTGGTAGCATAAGGATAATAATTCTACTCCCATAGGATTGTTGGGAGGATTAAATGATTTACTTCTTCATAAACAAAGAAGTCCAGTGCATTGAAGGCACTCAATGGATGGTGGGTATATAGAAATCTCCCTGAAGTACCATGCTGTGTTACAAACATTGTAAATAGGCTCCTAATTTGTGGGGTGGGAGGAGTGAGTGGTGTTTGGAGACAAGAGGAAGAAACAAAATATATACAAGTAAATCAACAAGCATACTTTCATATGATGATAAGTGCTCTGATGGAACTAAACCAGGTGAATAGATACAGAGTAATAAGGTTGGAAGCCTCCTTTAGATAGGAGAGACCAGGAAGGCATCCCTGAGAAGGTGATGTGTGAACGGAGTCCTGAAGGATGAGAAAGAGATTGCTATGCAGAGTATGGGGAGAGGGTTCTAGACACAGGGAACAGCAAGTACAGAGGCCCTGGGGCAGGAAAGGGATGGGAAAGACCAGTGGTTAGAACGGTGAGATTAAAGACATAGGTAGAAAACAGATCACAGAAGGCCTTCCAAGGCATAGGAAGAAGTTTCGGTTTCACATTGAGTGATATATCTGGTTAAAATTCTAATAAGTTAATTAAGTTTGTTGGTGGAGAATAGATTAGTTAAGGGCATGTGTGGGGAGACCAGTTAGGAGACTTTTGCAATTGTCTACATAATAGATGACTGGGGCCCAGCCTAAGGTGGTGGTAGTAGAGAAGAGGAAAAATGCATGGATTAAAGATATGTTTTGGTTGTAGGGCCAGGAAGACCCAGAGATAGATTTATATAAGGGAGGGGAAAGAAAGGGAGAATTAAAGATAAATCTTTACTCTGGAGTTTGAGCAACTACCTGGGTGAATATAAAGTCATTTATTGAGATGGGGAAGCCTTAGGAAGAAACAGATTTAAAATATTGAGTATAAGGTGCCTGTAGGAACTCAGGTGGTAGATTGGAGTGAGCAGTTAGGTGGATGTTTGGGTCTCAAGAGAGAGGCCAGGGCTGGGGTACAGATTTGAGCCCATGGGACTGGATAAGATCTCAGGGACTGGATGAGAAGAGAGAAGGTCCCAGCCTTGCGGCTCTCCTGCATCATCCTTAAGACTCGTAGAAGAGTCAGCAAAGGAAGAGAAGCTGAGACCTAGGAGGGAAACCAGAACAACTGGAATGATAGAGATTGCTGTGGGTTAAATGTGTCCCCCAAAAGCTCATGTATGGAAACTTCATCTCTATTGTAACAGTGGTAAGAGGATGGGAAATCCTATTATGGTAATTGAAAGGTGGGGGCCTTTAAGGGGTGATTAGATTGTGAGGTCTGTACCTTGTGAATGGATTAATTCATTGATGGTTTAATGGGTGGTTATAGGCGTGGTTCTGATGGCTTTATAAGGAGAGCGAGTGAGGAGGTGAGCTCTCTCTCATACCGCCCATTCTCACCCTGCGGGACTGCAGAGTCACCACCCACAAGAAAGCCCTCACCAGATGGGTTCCCTGAATTCTGGACTTCCCAGCCTCTGAAACTGTAAGAAATAAATACTATTTCTTTATAAATTACCCAGTTTCGGGTGTTCCGTTCTAAGCAACTAAAACAAACTAATACAGAGACCAAGAGAGGAAAATATTCCCAAAAGAAGGAAGCAGTCAACTCTGGAAAAAGCTGCTGAGAGATTAGTAAAATGAGGACAAGGAAATGACCTTTAAATTTAGAAAAAAAATACACACTTTACAGTGGTGCTCTCAGACTGATCCTTCTAAAACAAATCTGATAATGTTATTGCCTTGATTAAAAAATTCTGTGGCGTATCACCAACTCCTTAGCAGGGCAAATTGGTCAGTGTAATAGCTAACCCACAGCAGATGCTAAATAGGTGTCTGTTGAATAAATTCCCAAAAGACTACTCTCTCAAACAGAAGTTCTAACTATTCTTAAAGGAAAAGCAAAGTTAAGTGTTGGGAAAATAGAATAGTTTGGTCAGGGCCCTTGCCTGGGGTCCAGTTGGGTGTGGTTCAGCATTCTTTGTAAGCAAATTGTGTGTGTGTGTGTGTGTGTGTGGACTTAGTGTGCATGTGTGTCAATATATCTTTTTAGTTTTGTTGCTATTCCTGTGTTCTTCTTCAGAGAGAGAGAGAGAGAGAAAGACTTTGGAGAAGCAGGCAGGTGGGCGTTGGCCTCAGATGTCTGCCCATCACGGCCATGCTTTTCCAAACCTACAGCTTCCAAGGACCTTTTGGCCAGTTACTTAGCTCATAGACCTGTGTGAAGGGGTCTGGTGACCCAGCCTGGTGTGTGAAAGGTTTATGACCCAGTCTATGAATGGGCTTGAGGGGTCTGGGAGCTCCAGACCCAGCCCTAGCTCAACAATCGGCCCAGTTGCCCCAGGATTACCAGCAGGTAAAAGAGCCCGACAACTGGCGCAGTTGAGTAGCTAGACAATTGGCATCATGAACAGGATAAGTAGCTCTGCAATTGGCTATGTCTGCAGGATGCCAGATGCCTTAGCAAACCGCCATGTTGATATATCTTATGAATTTGAGCATACATAGAAGTTCCCATCATTCAAAAAATCATCTTAAAGGATACAAAATATTAGTACTCCCCACTATGAATTAAACTGTATCCCCCAAACCCCCAAAATGTTCAAGTCCTGACCCCCAGTACTTCAGAATGTGACCTTATTTGGAAATACGTTGTCACAGAGGTAAAGCTAAAATGAGGACAGTACAGTGGGCCCTAACCCAGTACAGCTGGTGTCCTTGTACAAAGGGAAAATTCGGACACAGAAACCAACACACCCAGAGGGAAGACAACGTGAAGACACAGGAAGAATGCCGTGTGACCACAGAGGACTAGAGTGATGCATCTATGAGCCAAGGAATGCCAGAGGCTACCAGAAGCCAGGAGAGAGGCATGGAATGGTTCTTTCCCTAGTGCATTCAGAGGGGACATGGCCCTGTCGACCCGCTGATTTTAGACTTCTGACCTCCAGAACTGAGACAATAAATTTCTGTTGTTTTAAGCCACTCAGTTTTTGTTTCAGCAGCCCTAGGAATCTAATATACCCCTCAGCATGGAAGAAGCCAAAATATGTTTGCATTGCTTTGTCCCTTTGGCACTCCAAAAATTTAACCCAATTGTTTTTATGCTGAAGAATAAAAAAATCCAGAAAAGACCAAATAACACTATGCAATTTTTCCTAACAGGGAATTAAGAAGAATCACAAAAGATCTCACTTTTATCAGGTTTAAATTAATCTACATTTTGTACTTAACAGTGATATTAAATTAACTAAATGCATTTCTATAATAATAATGCACTCTAAAGGGTGGAAATTGGATTATATTCATTTGAGTGCTTTATTTTTATTTATTAAAAGAAAGTTATGCATTTTCTTTTGCTCATTTTATAATGCTGGAATGAGCTTCATTATAAAACACTTTCCGCCATGAGTAGAAGCAGCCTGAGGCCCATGCCAGATGCAGCTGTCCCAGAATCGTAAGCCAAATAAACCTCTTTCCTTATAAATTACCCAGTCTCAGGTATTTCTGTTATAGCAACACAAAACGGACTAAAACACCATCTTAAAAAAAAAAAAAGAAAGAAAATTATATTACAAAATCATTGTTTTAATAAGAAGTGCATAGAGGCATACAGTTAAAAAAGAAAGAGAGATAAAGTATTGAAGAGATGTGTCAAGCAGCCAAATAATGAAGATATTACTTTTATGGGTTTTTAAAGTATTTGTCAGCTTTATAAATATTGTAATTTCTTTTCCCATTTGAAGTAAATATTCAATTTCATACTCAATTTTTTTTTTTTTAATTTTATTTTGTCGATATACGTTGTGGCTGATTATTGCTCCCCATCACTAAAACCTCTCTCCCTCCTCCCTCCCCCATACTCAATTTTATATTTATAATTTTGCATCCTTTTTCTTATAGAAGGAGCCCACTTCCCTCATGCTTATGCTTTAGTTTCCACAAAACCTGGACATTTCCTGTCATCATCATTTATTAAGTGAGTTTTTTGGGTGTGTAGAGGTAAAGTGAGAAGTGCTTGGGGGCTAAGTTCGGGGAAATTTATAGAAAATTATCCACAAGGGCAGCTCAGACTGACCCCCAAGATGTCAAGATATTTTATTTCAAGGTAAACGAGTCAGCAACTGTCACTTCCTGAATCCCATTTTCTGATGACCGAATTATATCCTCATTTTTCTTTGTTCTTGTTCTGTAGTCATGGTGGCAGCTGATAATAGGAGACATAGCAGGGCCAGGGGCAGATGACTGTTTAGCTGTGACTCTACAGCCTCCCACACTATAGGGAGCAAAGGAAGATAATGGTAAAAAAATAAAACAAACCAGCAGCTACCAGAACATGCCATCAATCCCAACAAAGAGCTGGCATCCCTTTGGAAGCCCCAAGGACAGATCCCTGAAGCACACAGAGCAGAGATGCAGGTCAAAAGGCAGGTAGGAGCCAAATCAAGTGGGTTTCACTCATGAGACTACAGACTGCAAAGCCATGACATTCTTCTCATGGAACAAAGCACGGGGATTAATTCTTAGAATGTAATTTATCATTTCTTTTAGAATGAAAACATTTTGCCCTGAAGCATATTAGGTTTTGGAGTGCTCATATTTCCTCAAAAACAGTTACAGAGATCTGGGAATTTAATTTCTACCTCACTTAATGTGGTTCAGGGACTTGTAAAAGATAGGCTCCCTGGGGCAATGCTACTGGTCCATTTCCAGCAAATCAACTTCATTGATTTTTGGAACACTTTATGGCTAAATAAAGGGGGTTGAAGACAGGCTTATCTCTTTTCCCTTCTGAAATCTCAGTAACATGGACTGTAAATAGAATAAAATAGGTAAAGAATAGATATAAATCCACACAGATAAAAAGAATGAGGGCTGGCTGGTTTGCTCAACTGGTTAGAATGTGGTGTTGATAACACCAAGGTCTTGGGTTCCATCTCTGTACCAGCCAGCCACCAAAAATACAAAACAAAACAAAAACAAAAAAACCAAATGAGAGAAAGATGACAGCAGACTAGAGATTCTGCAGCATTCTAGAAGCTATAGTCCTGAGAAGTGGGATTTAGTGGGCAGAGAAGATTCTAGAAGCTTTAGTCCTGAGAAATGGGATTTATGGGCAGAGAAAGCTGGGTCAGAAATATTCACCCTACCCTTATCACCTTTTAGGCTGGAACAGAATAGCTTTCACAAAGCAATTTATATATTATGGGATTTAAAAAAAATAACATGGATCACTTATGGTTATAAAATAAAGAGCTTTCATTTACTAAATAGGAAGAGTTAATCAGGAGCAAGTTGATTTTTACCCCAGATCCACTCTCCATCCCTGGTCAAGAAGTTCTCTTTCTGGAGAGATTGCACCAGCGAATCCTGAGATGTCATACTGCAAACAGAGGCAAAGGTGGAGTCAGCTGTGTCTGAAACACACAGTCCGAAGGAAGGGAAGAGCAGTTTCACTGGAGGAAAATTGGGGTAATAACAATAACGGCAGATACATAAACTATGTGCCAAGCAGTGTTCAAAACATTTTATATACATTAACTCAATTAATGCTCACAACAACAGTATGCTGGAGGTACAATTATCACTTAAGTTTACATTTAGGGAGACTAAGACACAGAGAATTTAAGTAAATTCCCAAGGTCACACTGCTAGTGAGTAGAAGAGCTGGAAGCTGACCCTGACAGCCCGGCCGTACAGAGCCATGGCAATGGTTCCCGGTGACAAAAACACAAAAGGTCTGCCACAGGGAGAGCTATGACTTAAGTTCCAAAGCTTTCATACTTAATTGTGTGGACTGTACACAGTTTTATCACATTTCCCACAGTTACAACGTGGGACAAGGAAATGCCATAAAGTTAAGCTCATTCCTTTTGAGGAGGTCCTTTTCTGCAGCCGCAGGTCCCCTACAGACACAGGTCTGTAGTAGTCTGTATAACGGCCCTGAAAGATGTTCTTGTCTCAATCCCTGTGCTGTGGTTTAAATGTGTCCCCCAGATTTCACATGTTGGAAACTTAATCCCCAAATTCATATGTTGATGACATTTAGAGGTGGGGCCTTTGGGAGGTAATTATAATTAAATAAGGTCATCAGGTTTGTGCCCCTGTGATGAAACTGGTGGCTTTATAGGAAGAGGAATAGAGCTGGCACACTCTTGCCCCCTCACCGTGTCACAGTGTAGCAAGAAAGCCCTCAGCAGATGCAGCCTCTTGACTTTGGACTTCCCAGCCTCCAGAACTGTAAGAAATAAATTTCTTTTCTTTATAAATTACCCAGTTTGTGGTATTCTAATATAACAATAGAAAATGGACCAAGACACCCTAAGATCTGTTACCTTACATGGTCAAAGAGACTCTGGAGATATAGTTAAATTAAGAATCTTGAGACGGGGAGATTATCCTCGATAGGTTCTCCAATCCTCATAGGAGATCCGGGCCTCTTTCCACTTCCAGACCATGAGGGGAGGGGCTCACAGACTAGAAACCCCTCTGCAAATACCATGCTAAGCCTACATCACTATTCAAATCACTGGTAAAAACCTGGGACAAAGGTGAATGGGATCTCAGATCTCTCCCAAGCTGGTACTGATTACACACTACATTAGATACCCATACAAGAAACGGTTTATAATCACAGAACAGGAAGTTCTCCAAATAAAATCAGGGTAAATATACTAAGACATCTGTAGGTTCACATGCTAACACAAATTGATTTCATTCAGGCTTCAGAATTCTAGAGTGTTAACGACTTGGCTGTGGTTTCAAGGAAAGAATTGTAAATAAAGCCTGGATGAACTATGTCTATAAAAAGGATGGAACTCTATTAGTCACGGATGGCAGTTGCTGTATGATCAACAGCCCACCTATTCTCTTGGTGTAATTAATGCCTTTTCTATTTTTCTATTGTAAATCTATAATCCTAAAATGACTTTATAGGTGGGGGATGGAGAGAAGAACCCTGTTGGTTCCTAAATGAGACACCAGAGACTTGAGCAGATGGCAGAAGCAGGTAATACAAGCCAGGAAGTGCACCAAGCAAATCATCTGTCTTAGGGTATGTCAATCATTTCAGGTCTGCAACAGGACTGTGAACTCAATGTATTCCTTAGACAAGGAGCAGAATGTTATTGGGTGCACCCATATAAGTCATGAGCCAGGAAAGGACACATTCAACCAGGAGCTGCAGGCAGACATCTGGGAGGCTATGTGATTATCAGAGGAACTAAGCTCAGACCTTGACTTAGAACAGTGATATAAAAAACATAAGACACATAGTCACTCTTCATCCCATGCCCATGGCAGACATTACTAAGTGACCACTGCACACATTCTTTCTGAGACCACAGGCAGCCTCAGAACCTTTCTTAGCACAGATCCTCAGAGACCTACTACCTATTGATCAGAGTTGACCCATAAGACAAAACCTATCTTCTCTCCCTGGTTTAGAGAAAGAGGTAAAGGAGCCAAACTTTAGTTAGAATAAACTCTGCATTAATTCCTGTCTTGAAAAAGCACTGGAAGCACACTGCATTGTGCATTATGCACTGGAGGCACATTGGAACAGAGATCTAGATAAGAAAAAAAGGAGGACTTCCTGGGGCCGAAGCCAAGGAGGCATAAAAAAAGTTACAGGAGATGACACTAGCCAGGCTGAAATCTAATGAACGTTAGCAAATGCTTCCTTACCTCCCTTTGGTCATAATGGGACCATTAGCCCATCCTGAACCAATCACTGTAGTCAGATGTGTGGGTTTGCTGATTGACTTAATCAGAGCCTACCACTGGAACTAAGGTAATTCCCACCTAAACTACATGACTAAGAGCAGGGAGATGTGACTCTCCAAAGGAAATTGGGGTACACTTACCATGAAGAACAGATTTACTGCTGAAGAATAAATAATAGGTATTATTTACACTAAGGTACAATTTCCAAGGACTGGAGTCAGAGAACTCTCCTAGAAGAGCAGATGAGGTATGTATCAAGTAAGTGGAAAGTGGTCCAAAGCCCAAGGAAATAATTTCTGGAGACTAGGTAGGAAGTGTTTTCCTCCTCTAAGGAGACCTAGGGATCTGTACTTGCCACAAAAATGAGGGAGCAAGTTTAGGTTTTAACTCAGAATGTACTCAGACCCAGCAAAGGAGCCAGCTTGAATTTTCCTGGGCAAGCAGTGTGGGCCAACATTCCAACATCACAGGAGGAAGATATGTTGGGACCACCCAGGATCTAGATCCTACAGCCCAAAGACATTAACAGCAAGTGATTTCTTCAACCTGTGCAAATACCCCATGTTTGTAATTTTTGTTTCCCTGAATGTTTCCTCACAGCGGTTAGCAACAAATTGCTGAAGTCGGAAAGGTCCTAAGTGCTTACCTTACAGGCAGGGAAAGAAGAAGGAAGCTTGGGGATTGTGTCCCACTTTTTTGTCATTCCTGGAAACAGAAATCCTCCCAGAGATTAAGAAGGGGATGGCGGCTTTGAAAAGAAAGGAAGGTGGGATGCTTGGGACCTATGGAAAAGAAGAAACGTGTATAAAGGGAGCGATGAGAAGCAGCTGTGCAGGTTTAATGGGGAGAAAATCCAGGCATTACAGAGGAAGAAGAATTTGTAAATAAGAAGGCCATCAAAGCAAAGAAAGCTGGACGTCTGCTACACTTTCTTCACAAGTGGCATCAGTTAGATTAGATATCTTTCAGCTGTAAGCATTAGAAAACCTTCCCCAAACTGGCTTACACAGAAGAAAGAATTTATTGGCTTATGTATCTAAAAGGCACAAATGGAGAATGGACTGTAGGCAGGGTTTGATCCAGCAACTCAAAGGACTCAGTATCTTCCCATCTCTACTCTCTTCATCCTAAGGCTGGGTCTCCTCGTTGCTGCAGGATGCTTACCATAACTGCTGCGGGCGGGGGTTGGAAGACATGCTTCCTCATTAATATCAAATAAAGAAGAAAGGAGTCTGTCTCCCAGAATTCCTATCAAAGGACCTCTAATTGGACTAGCTTAAGTCTTGTGTATACCTTTGAGCCCATCATTGTGTCTGGGGGGAGGGAAATCAGGTGCTAACCAGGAGATGGCTGTGGAGTGTGACATAAAATCTGCATGGCTGAGAATGGTGAGAGTGATGGTTTCCCAAAGTAAATAGGATGCTATTATGATGAAGGAAAGGGCATAAAGGCTAGGTAGCCAAAAACGGATATTCTAGTATCAGATGCTCAGATGTACAAAGATGGTGGTTTATTAGTCCATTTCTGTTCCTTTACAACAGAAATACCTGAAACTGGGTAATTTGTAAAGAAATAATATTTATTGCTGACAGTTTCAGAGGTTGGGAACACATCTGGTGAGGGCCTTCTTTGGTGGTGACTTCAGAGACACAGGTATCACATTGAGAGAAAGGTAGAAGCAAGAAAGAACTAACCTCCTCACTGGCTCCCCTTTTAAAGCCCTGAGAACCACGCCCATAGCCACCACTAAACCATCAACGGATTAATCCATTTACGAGGGCAGGGTCCTCACAATCTAATCAACTCTTCAAGGCCCCACCTTTCCTTTACCATAATAGGATTTCCCACCCTCAACAGTTACAATGGGCATTAAGCTTCAATGAGTTTGGGGGGACATTCAATTAACACAGGTGGAATGTATGTAATATACTAAGTCAAAGGTAAAAAGCAAATAGCAAACGTCTCTCTACTGGGAGTGACTTTTGCTTAAAAAAAAAGTGACTAAAAGAAAAGGCTCTCATGGTATGAGTGTGGCCATGCTCAGCTGGCTAGCAGCTGCTCCACCAAAGGAAATGAGACACAGGGATAACCAACTCACATGAATAATCTCTGAAGATGGGTCCTGACATATATACTTGACCTAACATTCTTGGAAGGACTCACAAGATACAGCCCAAAGAGTGAGTTAATGTTCTGTTAAGTTCTTGCTTTATTTATCCACAAAGATGGTTTCCTCCTGAAACCCAGCACGATATTAACATTCTGCAAGTCACTTCAGTTCAAGCAATCCATAGGAAGACGGATCACCATTCATTCACTGAAGAATTTCCCAAGTTAAAGAAGAGATATAAATAATAATGTTAGAGTAGCCCCAGCTAGAAACTCTAACAAGTTATATAACATGGAAGACAGAATAATGAGAGCAGTCATTCTTTTGTGCTTAGAAGAGAACAGTAAAATAGATTGAGTAGCATGACAATTTTTCAATAGTTTTTTTCCCTCTCTGGAGCTAATGGTTGTTGATTCATGCCAGGGGTCTATGAGGCTGAGAGAGCCAACATATTTATCTGAAATAGAATTCTCCAACCACCATGTCAGAACATAAGAGTAGATTTTAAAGTCTTGCCTGGTATCGAGGTGATTGTTTAAATAAATTATGATATATCCCTACAATGGAATTATATTCATTTATTTTAAATTATGCTATAGAAGAAAATGTATTAACTTTGCTTGATGTTCACAATATATCTATCATTGAGTAAAAACAGCAGGTAAGAAAACATACCCTGTACTGGCCAGCCACCAAAAAAAAAAAAAAAGAAAACAAGAAAACAACATGAACTTATAAGCACACTTTTATAAAACATTAAAATATTTACATTTTGCACAGAAGAAATGAAAAGATATACTTTAAGGTGTTGATAGTAGTTTTCTCTGGATGGTGGAATCATAAATATTCTTTAAAATTTTTTTCTCTTGTTTATATTTTCTAAAATTTCCACGATGTACATTTATTGCTTTTGTCATAAGGAAAATACAGCAGAGATATTTTATTAAAAATTATATGTGCTGCATATGTAAGTCTTTAATTGTAGTATTTTACTCTTTAAAAATTTTGGTATTCTTCCTGTAAGCAGCCACAAGTCCTTTCTGGAATGAGATAGGTAAATAATGGATAAAAGAGTGAATGAATAAACACAGCACCAATTAGAACAGTATAGGAAACTTGAGGGAATCCAGAGGCTGACCCTCTGTTCCCTGCCTTCCATTTAGTTAACATCTAAATGAGATACACTTCCAGAGTGGCCTCTTGGCAGTCACTAGCAGAGACAGTCTCATCCATAGGCATTCTAGCACTTCTAGGTCTGGAGATGAAGTTTTCTTGCTTCCAGGAGGGGCGTCTTAGAAGTCTACATCTTGAGACCCTAGTAATGGGTCAGTCAGTCCCCCGAGCCCCATTTGGAATTTTTCTTCTCATGGTCCCTAGATCCCTCCAGCCTCCCCAGGTGGGGCCAACAGCTGGTCTCAGAGGGAACGCCATCACTGCTGAGCCAGGGCTCCTTGACCTTCACCCTGCTTCAGCCCCTTCTCCGGTGCTCTCACACCCACACAGCCCTCAGTAGTGGCCACCATCACTGCTGTCACCATGCTCCAGAAGGTTAGAGTCTAATTCCGCCCTCTTTAGTCCTCAGCAAAGAGGCAAAGAAATGCTCTCTCAACAGCCTCTAGAATGTAGAAACGCAAAGGTCCCATCCCAGGGCTTTCTCCAGGTAGGGCAGAAGGTGGACACATCAACCTTCCATCTCATTAGTAAAGTCCTATAGCATCCTTCCTTCTTGCTGCTCACCAGCCTGATAGATAAGGGGACACAAAATGACAAAAAAGGAGGTGAAACAAACTCAAAAGCCTGCAAGTAACATAAATGAGTTTTCTACTAGTTGCTGAGTTGTACTGGATTGTTGCCAAAGACCCGATCTTGATAGGGTTTTTTATTTTCCAAGAAAAAGCAGAAATCTAGATTATTACATATAATCTCCCAATGTTGGCAACTAATTCTTTTTTCTTAACCACAGTGTAGGTTAGGACCAGTTAGAAATTCTATTAAGCTGCTAGTAACAGAGATGATAAATAATATGGCTTAAGAGAAAGACTTATTCTCTTCCACCTGAAAGAAGTCCAGAGGTGGGCAGTCCAGGGCAGTAAGTCGCTCCATAAGGTCAACATGTTTGAACCACCTGGCTTCTTTCTAGCAGTTGCTAGAATGTACTGGAACTTGAATTCCAGATAAACCAGCTGAGTGTCCCTGGGCACAGCCATTTATTTTTCTACGCTTCTGTTTCTTCATTTGTAAAATGGACAGTAACGACACCTGCCTCATGGGGTGGCTGTGAAAATTAAATGAGATAATACGTGAAAAGCACTTCGCACAGAGCCTGGGACCCAATGAGCCCTGTAAGTGTCAGTGTAAGAAAAAAGGAACTCCATCTCCACTCTGATAACCTGGGCCCTTGTAACCTGTAATGACAAAGCAAAGAGAGTTGGGCACAGCATAGATGACAGCTGAACTATTCTATATTAAAAGATGAGAGCTCGTTTTCCTGTATTTTTTCCCTCTCAGAGCAGGAAATAACAAAAGAGAAGGGAAGAGAGGAGAGAAAGGAGAAGCAGGCAACACAGCAAGGTGGAGAAGGACATTTGAAAATAAATATACCTGATATTAATTTTGAGGTTGATAGTCTTTTTGAAATGTAACACCCTGTCACCCTGAATCTTTAAAGTCTGGTAGGCACACAAATATCTATTGTGAGTAATTTGTCATGGAGATTATGAAAAGGGGCTGAGTTTTACATGTGGGTTGATGCAGAATAGAAATGGACAGCATCTACAGGACTATGTATTCTATTGACTAGACTAATGAATAGAAATGGGAATCTGGAGACAAAAGTTAATCTGTAAGAACATAGGCTCTACCCCTCCCTCAATCTTTGGATAGACTTACTGGACTTTCTTTAAATGTGAAGGGCAGAGGGGCAATTTGAGTCAATTTTATCTTGATCTACAGGAGCAGGAAGTCCCCCAACTGACATCTGAGTGCCTACCCTCCCCCAGTCCTCAGCCACACTCCTAATGACCCTTTGCTAAATTGAATGGGAATCTACTGACATTGCTTCTGCTTTTGCATTACTGAGAAGTCAGGGTGAGCTTGAGTTGGCTGTAATCCTAAAAGATAAATGGATGCTGATGGTGTATCCTAGCAACAGCAGAGAAGAAATCAAAGTCAAGTGGTACAAACTCCATGAGTAGAAGCAAAACATCCACTGAAGCATGGTAAGAAGTAACACGGCCTTGGTGCTGTCAGATCAGAACTGAAGACAGTAAGCGGACCTTGCTGTTAGGTTGCTGTGAAGATGGGGCAAGAGCAAAAGGGTGAGTTAGGCTGAAGTTAGGCTCATAAACATGACCCCAAATCAAGATGCTCAAAGTCCAGGTTTGGAGCAAGAGCCTCAGCCAGAGAAAACCACTTCATTTGCAGATAACGGAAGGTCATAAAAGGCTGTCAAATAAATCTCTTTAATTACAAATGACATTTATTTCTATAAAGCCACATAGTATTAAATAAGACACTGATAATCATATGTCACAAGAATCAAAACAACTCCTTCCATTACCCTCCTCATAAATTTGGCAAGCACTGATCGTTAGCCAAGTACGAACTGGAGAATACTGATGTCCTATTGCATTAGTCAGGGTTATTTTACTGCCAATGAAAAAAATTCAGCTTGAATTGAGCAAAAGAGGGGGGATTTGGGGGAAGGAATAAGGCATGGAACTAAAGGAAGACGTCCAGGAATCAGGGCAGCTCTGAGGACATCTGGAACTAGAAACCAGGAACTTACACACTGTCTCTGTCTCCGTCTCTCTCTCTCTCCTTTTCTATGTGTGTCAGCTTTATTTCTTGAGGTTTTTCTCTGAGGCTGAAAACATGGCAACCAGCAACCCTGGAGCTGTATATAGTTTTGTGGCTCTGAGAAGAAAGAGCACTTTCCCTACTAGATTCATTTAGAAAAAATTCAAGGGAAGAATTCGATTAGCTTGGTATGGGCCACACACATGGCTATTCCTGGATCACCTTCTGGGGCCAAGAGGATTGGCCAGGCCTGGGTCACTTGCTCACCCTTGGTATAAGGACAGGAGGTGGTGTAGTCTGGCCAGGAGGGCTGGGATGGAAAAGAGAAGTTCCGCAAAGGAAGAGGATGCTAACTTCAAAAAGGGAAAATACTGGTGCTGAGCAGACAAATAACAAATGCCCAGCACATTTATTGAATCAGTGATGAGAGTGAGTTTCACAACCTGCTGCTATCATTAGCTTGTCTAAGTTGTCTTAGCAAAGGTAAAACATTACAGAATCCAGAGCTGTCTGGAATGTACTCTGAATTTGATTTGATCTAGCTAAATCATTTGCAATTAGCCATCATAGGAGGGGAGACATTTGCTGTACACCTCTGAAAAAACCAAATTCCATTTTTCTGGTAAATAAAAGAAGGGTACTCTAAAGATAAAAGCAAATATCATAGCTATATGTTTAACTTTGTTTATAAATATAACCATTACATTTCTTAAGAATTTTTTTTTTTTTTTTTAAAGATGACCGGTAAGGGGATCTTAACCCTTGACTTGGTGTGGTCAGCACCACGCTCACCCAGTGAGCGAACCGGCCATCCGTATATGGGATCCGAACCCGGGGCCTTGGTGTTATTAGCACCGCACTCTCCCGAGTGAGCCACGGGCTGGCCCTCTTAAGAATTTTTTAATCAGTAAAATAAATAATGTAAAATTGAGTTTTATTAAAACTTGAAGGAATACTGCATAAATAACTTTTTTTTTTTTTTTTTGCAGCTGGCCAGTAAGGAGATCAAACCCTGGACCTTGATGTTATCAGCACCATGCTTTAACCAACTGAGCTAACCAGCCAGCCCTGCATAAATAACTTCTACAAATATTTCTAAGTCATTGTTATACAGTGATCTATATTGACATTTAGTGTAAAGTTTTGTTGAACTAGTTACTATTAATATGATTCTATTTACTTAAAATAAATAACAGTAAAAAGGCCTAAAATTGATCATGCTTTCAAGAACTGTAAATCAGCAAACTAAATTATTATTTTAAACTTTTGTTAGGATTTTGGATCTTTGCTTATGATTCGACCCAGATAATTAAGGAATGATAATAGTAACCCTTATGTTTACCATATGTCACATGTTTTACTGGACATCACCTCTGAGGAGGATTTAATTATCCCCATGTTATAGATGAGGAAACTGAGTTCTTCTAGGGGTTGACAGCTGCCCAAAGTTGTAGGGTAGACCCAGGTCAGTCCAATCCTAGAGCTGACTTTCTTTCCAATCTGTCATATTGCTTCCCTGACTCAACAATGCTGGAGAGAAGAACAAAACTGTGCAGATATTTGTTAATAAAATAGGAGTCTGTAGAGCTAGGGCTAGGGCCTCTGGTGCTTACAGGCCCCTCAAGCCCGTTCACAAACCCTTCACACGCAGGTCTATGAGCTAGGTAACTGTCAAAAAGGTCCTTGGAGCCTTGGTTGAAGTAGGAATAATCTTTATTCAGCACACACAACACTATGAGCCAAGCAGTCCACAGAGAAACTCAGAAACTCAACTGCTAGAGCAAAGTCCAAAGAAAAACTGAAACTGAGCAGCTGCCAGCAGATAAACATGCTCTGTTTTTAGACTTGAGCTCTGCCCACCAGTGCTGCTTCACAAACTCAAGAACACACAATAGCAACAAACTGGAAAGAAACATGGGTGCACATGCACACTAACTCCACCCACACAACTTGTTTACAAGAAATGTTGAGTGAGCCTGACTAAATTATCCTATTTTCCCCACAGAGTCTAATAATTGAGTGTTCTAAAACAATTATTGAATAACAAATTCTATAAAGGGCCATGTAGTTGGGCAAACAAGTTCACTTCTTAGATTTTAAAATGTTCTCCAAAATCCAGGTAGACACATTTGCAGTGTATAAAATGAGACAAGTGCCAATTCTAGGACCCAGAAACAGACAAACAAGAAATGAGGGCAAGGCAGCTATTCCTCAGTCTAAAGTAAGGGTGCAACTGTGCTCCAAGTGACCACAAGGGAAAATGTGAGAATAAAATCTTACATCTTCTTCACCAATGGAAAATTAGTTAAAGGTTTCAATTTAGGGTTGTGGGGGCTGCGTGTATAGAGGCAGTAAGGGAACTGGGGCAAGCACAGTTAAATGACAAATAAAACATGATGACTATCTTAATTCTCAAGCTGAAAGTTTCAGGTCAGCCTGTAGGGCAAGCTGCCTCCATATGTAACAACCTTTCTGGAAATTCTCTGTGAAGGTTTACCTAAGCAAAGGAAGTCATCTGAGGTCACAGACAAGTACATAATTCAAAATAAGGAGGGGATGTCAAAAGAGCTCTACATTTTTGGACAAAGCCCCAGTAAGACAGCATTTTTTCCAGTGAACAAGGCCACTCCTCCCCCTCAAGGGATATTAATCATGAAACCACTAGAGCCAGCCACTTATCACCAAACTCAAATTAGGAGTCTCCAAGACAGACAATGTTAATGCTACCTAGAGTTATTCCCCCGGCATTTGATAACAGAACCTTAATTTTGTTCACCCTCTATGTCTTTCAGCAGGCTGAGTCCTCTGGGGATGCCTCTTGATTAATAAGCCAAATGTGGTCGTCTCATGATCCTTACTAAGTGACTGGTTTATTATCAATTATTTTTATTTTTGGTGGCTGCCTGGTATGGGGAACTGAACCCTTGATGTTGGTGTTACAAGGCTGTACTCTAAACAGTTGAGCTAACAGGCCAGCTCAAGTGGCTGGCTTAGAAATGGCATATGATGCAATTCTGGCCAATGAGACATGGGGGGAGTCTGTTGAAAGTATCTAGGAAGATTTTGTGCTCCCAGAAAGGGATGTAAGACAGGGGCATCTCCCTTTCTCTGACTCTGCATATTGGCATTGGCATGTGATATCTGGAACTACAATAGCCTCTTTAGGACTAAGAAAGGAGCTAAACTAAGAGTACAAATCAACCTGCTGAAGATGGCAGCAGAGTGGAAAGACGGGAAAAACCAGAGTCCTTGATAATGTTATTGAGCCACTGAACTTAGAAACTACCTGTTACTTAAATCTAATTACAGACTCTCTATTATGTGTATTATTCAATGTCTTATTATTTAAAGTACTTTTAAACTGGTTTTCTTTATAGCCAAAGTGTCCTGAGATTTCCCCCAAGCTATAGGTATCAAAATCCAATCTTAGGTCATCCTGGTCAGATCAGTTTTCCAGTCCTCTCTATTTGCTGTCCAACTTTTGGGCAGCTTTATAATGTTGAGGAACTTGTGAGCCCCATCCTCCTCCTCCTCCTCCCTCCACACCCCCATCTTTACTCCATGTCCTACCCACCCTACAAGCCACACTGCACTTACCTTCAGGTAATGTAATTTTTAGAAGGAGGCTTAACTCAATCTATATTAAGCAAAAAAGATAGAATAATCTTATGGTGCTTGCCCAGGGAACAGAATTGTTTTTAAGAGGATCAATAACAGAGTAAATGTCACTTTCTTTTATGTTGAGGAAACAGGATTACTGTCAATAACCCATTAGAACTGAGTTTCTTAATCCTTTTTTTTTTAAAGAAACTGAGATGAAAGTCCAATAGCATAAAATCCAACTTTTAAACTATTCTGAAGTGTACAGGTAAGTAGTTTTTAGTATGTTCACAATGTTGTGCGACCATCATCACTAATTCCAGAACATTTCCATCACCCCAAAAAGAAACCCCATACCTGTCAGCAGTCGACCCCAATTCTCAATCCCTTAATTCACATGTCCTAACAGCCAAGAATTTTACTGTTTTGTTTCCTGTAGTTTGTATTATAAAAATAAGGTTTGTTGTTTTATTCATTTTCTCAATGCAAGATTACTGTATTAGTCCGTTTGTGTTGCTATAACAGAAATACCTGAGACTGGGTAATTTATAAAGAAGAGAGGTTTATCTGGCTTACGATTCTGGGACAGCTGCATCTGGTGTGGGCCTCAGGCTGCTTCTACTTATGGCGGAAAGTGGCAGGCAGCCGGCGGGTACGAGCAGATCACATGGTGAGAGGAAGTAAGAGAGAGTGAGGAGACTTCGATTGGCCTGAGTAGCCCTGGCTGCCAGAAATAAACTCTTTTCCTTTTCCTATTACCTGGTTCTCGTGGGCAAATTTCTTTTACCCGTTGGATGTTGGCCATAACATTTGGGGGCTCATCCGGGATCCCTTAAGCCTCTCGAGAACCGTCCTTTTGGCCCTGGGACTTTTTGGATCTCTAGGGGGGAATTCCTGAAAAGATGTTCTTCAGCCCCAGAGAGACAAACCCATGGCAGGCGCCATCGAATTTGGTGAGTCGACTCCTTGGTTGGGAAAAAGGCTGGGCTGGACGCAGCCGTAGACGCCTCTTTCCCTGGATCAAATGAGACGTCGTTCTGATCCGTTGGGACCTTTTTTAGGTCGTTGGGACTTTTGTTTTGATTTTAATATCTTTTATTATACGTGTATCGTTTGTTAGTTTCGGTCTGTGTTTAAGTCCTTTTGTTTGTCTAGTTTCTTTTTGTGTTGTCTGCTATAAGTGTAGCTTGGCCATTTCAGCTCCACAGGACATCGTGGGACAAGGATCCTCCAGACCAACTGTCCTCCAATGTTTTCTTATGAACTTTAACACCTTCCGAGAGAAGGCTGCAGACTTTGGGGCCTCCGTGGACCCCGAAGTCTTGCGAGTCCCTTGTGAGATTGATTGGCCGGCCTTCAGTGTCGCTGGCCATCAGAGGGCTCTCTTAGCCTCCCCTTAGCTCAGGCTGTCAGACGGGTCATCTTTGGAAAACCCGGACACCCTGATCAGATACCTTATATTCTCATTTGGATTGAAGTTCTGTCTTACCCTCCTCCTTGGTTAAGAAGATGTTTTCCAGGTTTAAAGAAAAACGCTCACCGCTGAGAAACCACCGCCATTCTCCTGACGAAGCCGCGCCCTGATTCTGCCCCTAAGCAAGTTTTATAAACCGCTCCAGAGGAGCCGGACCTGATCTGCCACCCTCCACCTTATGCAGAGGACCCCAGCCAAGTGTCTGACCCACTTATCTCTCCCCCACACCCGCTCTGGGGCCTCTTATCGTCTCCAGAGTCCCGCCCCACCAGTGTCGCCTCCTTCCTCTGCTTCCCCTTCTTCACCTTCCTCAATTGCTTCCCCTCCTGGACTCTTCCCCTTGCGTGAGGCTGCAGGGGCAAACGGCCCTTTTATGATATATGTTCCCTTTACCACCAGTGATCTTTACAACTGGAAACACCAGAACCCTTCCTTTTCCGCCGATCCACACTGTCTCATGTCTCTGCTTGAGTCTGTCTTTTATACTCACCAGCCCACCTGGGATGATCGCCAACAATTATTACGGACTCTGTTCACTTCCGAGGAACGTGAATGAATCCGCCGAGAGGCCCAACAGGCTCTCCTGGGCCCCAATGGTCTCCCCACGGATGACCCTGAGTGATTGGCTGCTGTTTTCCCACCCGCCGCCCCGATTGGGACCCAAATAGTAATAGAGGTAAGGAGGCTCTCCATCAGTTTCACCAGGTCCTGTTATGAGGGGTTCGAGCTGCAGCCTGAAAACCCACAAACCTATCTAAGGTTAGTGAAGTAATCCACCAGCCTGCCCAATCTCCAAGTGCATTCTTAGAGCGCCTCCTAGAGGTGTACCGGATCTATACACCCATAGACCCCGAAGCACCTGAAAATAGAAGGGCAATTAATTTGGCCTTTGTAACTCAGTCTGCACCCGATATAAAATGGAAGTTGCAGAGATTAGAGGGATTTGAGGGCAAGGTTCTTTCAGAGTTGGTAGAAATAGCCCAAAAGGTTTTCGCAAATCGCGACCCACCTGAAGATAAGATTAGCTTAAAAGACTAATTGAGGTTCTGCTGGCCACACAAGGCCAACCCAAGAAACCTCAGGCCCCTAAAGGAGCAGTCAACATGGGGGTGGAAAAACGCCCACCATTGGATAAAGACCAATGTGCCTACTATAAGGAAAATCAGTATCATTTCTGGTGGACACGGGGGCTACATACTCTGTACTGAAAAAACCAGAATTGCCTAGCAATAAGCCCCCCATTGCCATTCAAGGGGCCACAGGAAAAACTAAATTTTGTTCATGGACAGAAGGGTGACTCACCGACTTAGGCAAGAACACAGTCACTCATTCGTTCATTTTAATGCCTGACTGTCTAGTGCCTTTATTGGGCAGAGATTTACTCCACTAAGCTTGGAGCAACCTGCCACCCTTTTGGTGACATGCCTTTGTCCAAAGAATATAAGCTCTTGCCAGAACAATTGCAGGAAGATAAAACCTCCAACCACCAAGAATTGCTAGCTTATTACATGAAACTTGTGCCCCGGGTCTGGGCTGAGTCTAATCCCCCTGGCTAGCAAGGCACCAACCTCCAATAGTGGTCCAGCTCATGGCAACTGCCACCCCCATCAGAGTAAAACAATACTCTCTTCTGTTAAAGGCACGACAAGGGATAGAACCTCACATCAATAAATTAAAACAGGAAGGGATACTAGTGCCTTGCAAGTCTAGCTGGAATACTCCCCTGTTACCGGTCTAAAAGGCAGGGACAAATGACTACAGGCATGTCCAGGACCTCTGGGAAGTCAGTAAGAGGGTGGAACTATCCATGCAACTGTACCAAATCCCTATACATTGTTGAGCCTGGTTAATCCCCTCCATCAGGTTTATACAGTGTTGGGTTTAAAGGATGCCTTCTTCAGTCTGCCCCTAGCCAAAATCAGCCAGCCTCTGTTCACCTTCGAATGGGAAGCCCCAGATGGAAGCTACTCTGGTCAACTAACATGGACTAGACTGCCCCCAAGGGTTTAAAAACTCACCTACGCTGTTGGATGAAGCGCTGAGCCGAGACCTCCAAGATTTCAAGGTAAAGTGGGGATCAAATATAACACTGTTACAATATGTCGATGACTTGCTATTGGCTGCACCCACCCTGGAGATTTGTAAACAAGCCACAGGGGATTTATTAAAGACCTTACAATACCTAGGATACCAGGTATTTTGCTAAAAAGGCCCAACTTTGCTCCTTGATGGTGACATATTTGGGATATATCTTAAGCACAGGGTAAAGGAAATTGTCCCCTGACTGCATAACAGCCATCCTAAATATACCAGAGCCAAAGACTAAAAGGCAAATTTGAGAATTCTTAGGAGCCACAGGATACTGTCGCTTATGGACTTTCAACCTTGCTGAAATGGCCCAGCCCCTCTATGAGGCTACTAAGGGACCAGGGGATCAAATTACTTGGACTGAGAGACTCCAATTGGCATTCAACAACATAAAGGCTGCTCTTACGAAGGCCCCAGCCCTGGCACTGCCCAATCTAGAAAAGTCTTTTACCTTATTTGTAGCTAAAAACAAGGGCATTGCAAAGGGGGTGCTAGCCCAAGATCTAGGGCCATGGAAATGACCAGTGGCTTACCTGTCATGCAAGCTGGACCCAGTGGCCACCGGCTGGCCCACATGCTTATGAGCTACAGCTGCAACTGCACTCCTAGTAAAAGAAACTAATAAGTTAACCTTGGGCCAGCCCCTATTGTTACCTCTCATGGGGTAGAGACTGTACTGAAAACCCCACCAGGAAAATGGATTTCAGATGCAAGGTTAACTCATTACCAGACCCAACTGCTTGGACCCGAACATATTACATTCTCCAACCCGGTTGCCCTAAATCCAGCCACCTTGCTCCCTGACAGTGACCCTGACTGCTGCGAAGTCACACATGATTGCCTTGAAATCTTAACCGCTTTCCAGGGCACCCGACCAGGGTTGCAAGACACTCTTCTCAAGGAGGCGGAGCTAACTCTTTTCACAGATGGCAGCAGCTACATGGTTGACGGAGTCAGGTATGCAGGTGCCGCGGTGGCTACCCCTGAACGAGTACTATGGGCAGAAGCTCTCGGGTCCCAGACCTCAGCCCAGCGGGCAGAACTTATCGCTCTCACAAAGGCCCTTCAGCTTAGTGAAGGTAAGACTGTAAATATCTACACTGACAGTAGATAATGCCTTTGCTACTGTACATGTACATGGGGCCCTCTACAAAGAAAGAGGGTTACTCACTTCAGAAAGAAAGACAATTAGGATAACTGGATATCGATATGCAGGAGAATGAAACTAGATCCATACCTCTCACCGTATACTAAAATCAACTCAAAATGGATTAAGGATTTAAATATACACCCTGAGACAATAAAACTTCTTAAAGAAAACATAGGAGAAACACTTCAGGAAATAGGACTGGGCACAGACTTCATGAATACGACCCCAAAAGCACGGGCAACCAAAGGAAAAATAAACAAATGGGATTATATCAAACTAAAAAGCTTCTGCACAGCAAAAGAAACAATTAAAAGAGTTAAAAGACAACCAACAGAGTGGGAGAAAATATTTGCAAAATATACATCTGACAAAGGATTAATATCCAGAATATATAAGGAACTCAAACAACTTTACAAGAAGAAAACAAGCAACCCAATTAAAAAATGGGCAAAAGAGCTAAGTAGGCATTTCTCTAAGGAAGATATCCAAATGGCCAACAGACATATGAAAAAATGCTCAACATCACTCAGCATCCGGGAAATGCAAATCAAAACCACATTGAGATACCATCTAACCCCAGTTAGGATGGCTAAAATCCAAAAGACTCTGAACGATAAATGCTGGCGAGGCTGCGGAGAAAAAGGAACTCTCATACATTGTTGGTGGGACTGCAAAATGGTGCAGCCTCTATGGAAAATGGTATGGAGGTTCCTTAAACAATTGCAAATAGATCTACCATACGACCCAGCCATCCCACTGTTGGGAATATACCCAGAGGAATGGAAATCATCAAGTCAAAGGTATACCTGTTCCCCAATGTTCATCGCAGCACTCTTTACAATAGCCAAGAGTTGGAACCAGCCCAAATGCCCATCATCAGATGAGTGGATACGGAAAATGTGGTACATCTACACAATGGAATACTACTCAGCTATAAAAACGAATGAAATACTGCCATTTGCAACAACATGGATGGACCTTGAGAGAATTATATTAAGTGAAACAAGTCAGGCACAGAAAGAGAAATACCACATGTTCTCACTTATTGGAGGGAGCTAAAAATTAATATATAAATTCACACACACACATACACACACACACACAAACCGGGGGGGGGGGGAAGAAGATATAACAACCACAATTATTTGAAGTTGATACAACAAGCAAACAGAAAGGACATTGTCGGGGGGGAGGGGGGGAGGGAGAAGGGAGGGAGGTTTTGGTGATGGGAAGCAATAATCAGCTACAATGTATATCGACAAAATAAAATTAAAAAAAAAAAATAAATAAAAAAATAAAAATGAGAAATAAAAAAAAAAAAAAAAAAAAAAAAAAAAAGAAAGAAAGACAATTAAAATGTTCCTGAAATTCTTGCACTATTAGAAGCTATTTGGCTTCCAACCAAGGTTGCAGTTATTCATTGCAAGGCACACCAAAAGGGAACAACTGTAGAAACTCAAGGAAATAAATAACTTCGCTGATAAGACTGCTAAAACAGTGGCACTCCAACCAACTGGAACGTCAATCATAGCGCCTTTGCTACCACAACCTCATTTGCCACTAAAACCTGAGTACTCTCCAGAAGATGAGAAAAAGGCTAAAACATTGGGAAACCAAAAAACATAACCACTGGGTGGTATGAATCAAAGGACAAAGCCATATAGCTACCAGAAAAAATGGGTCAACGCTTGGCTCATGAAATTCACCAAGCCACCCATTTAGGGGAAAAAAAGCTATTAGAATTAATTAGACAATCATTTAATTTCAATAATGCATCAAAAATTGTTGAATCACTAACTAACCGATGCCTTGCATGTACTCAAGTAAACTCTAAACAGGTCACTCATCGATGGTCTGGAGTTCGACAAACAGGTAATACTCCAGGAGAACATTGGGAAGCTGATTTCACTGAAGTTACGCCTGGAAGGTATGGATACAAATACCTGCTTGTATTAGTAGATACATATTCTGGATGGGTCGAGACATTTCCTACCAAGTCTGAAACAGCCTCTATAGTAGTAAAAAAATTAATCAATGAAATTTTACCCCGCTTTGGGCTACCCACAACCCTCGGGTCTGATAATGGACCTGCCTTTACAGCACAAATATCCCAACAATTGGCCAAATGTTTGGGAATAGAATGGAAGTTACATTGCGCCTACCACCCTCAAAGTTCAGGACAGGTTGAGCACATGAAAAGAAGTTTAAAAGAAACCTTGACTAAGCTTCATTTAGAAACTGGTGAAAATTGGGTAGACCTCCTTCCCTTTGCACTATTAAGGGTACAAAATTCCCCATATAAACAGGGATATACACCTTATGAAATTCTTTTTGGTCACCCCCTGCCCCTATTACCCAGGGTGCCAATGGAGGCTGACCCCCAAAAGCTGCCTGCCCATATTTTGGGAGAACTTCAAACCCTACAACAGATTTGTTCACAAATCAGAAACAAACAAAATGCTAACGCTTCCCTTTCCAAAGCAGGAGCCAGCCGGACCCATCCCGGGGACTTGGTGTACATAAAGAAGTTACCTGCCTCGTCCCTCCAGCCCTGCTGGACTGGACCATACCCGGTGATCCTCAGCACGCCCACAGCTGTAAAGGCAGCTGGAAAGGACGCTTGGATGCATTGGACTCACGTCAAACCAGCACCAGTGATCCTCAGCACGCCCACAGCTGTAAAGGCAGCCGGAAAGGATGCTTGGATGCATTGGACTCACGTCAAACCGGCACCAAACTCAAACCCCAACACCGACTGCTGGAGTGTCCAGACCACCGACCACCCAACTAAGATAAGACTAAAGAGACTTTAACGTGCTTTTAAAAATTCAACCCCTAAGATAGCAATGATTTGCTATAGCTACAACAACAGAGGGGAATGTTAAGGGATGCCCCAACCCCTACTGACCTTAACATATGCATTCTGCTTCTGTATAAATCGCTTGCTAAAATAAAGGGGAATAAACAGAGTAGCATGGCCAACGCCATTTTAGGCGGCTCTGCCATTTTAGCCTGAAAAGTCCCTATGGGGAATCCAGGGTGGGGAGGGGCTACAGGGCTACCCACAAAATTAGCTTATGTATCGCTGGCTTGCTTGCATTGGCTAGATTGTGTCAGGTGTGAAAAATTTCCACCTAGCTAATAATAAAAGCTGCGATAGGTTTCAACTCGGGGCTGCGCACTTCGATTGGCCTGCGTAGCCCTGGCTGCCAGAAATAAAATCTTCTCCTTTTCCTATTAAAAAAAAAAAGAGAGAGAGAGAGAGAGAGGAGGCACCAGGGTCTTTTAAACAACCAGCTCTCATGGGAACTATAGAGAGAACTCACTCATTAATCCCCCTGCCCCTGGGGAGAGCATTAATCCATTCATGAGGGATCTGCCCCCATGACTCAGTTTCCAACACTGCCACATTGGGGATCAAATTTCCACATGAGTTCTGGGAGGACAAAACATCCAAACTCCATCAATTACATTTTAATGTTATACATGCTTTTTCAAACTATAGTTGCCTCCCAGATTCTGATGGCCAACCCCATCCCCACAGGCATCCTCCCTTAGCCCTGGCTGAATATTGCTCTATTAGTCCTTACTTGTGAGATGTGTATTTTGGGTGGCTTTTATATGACTGACTACTTTTTCCATGAGTAATTTTTTGTTTTTTCACCTAGCTCAAGTTAGAACTGATGGTTCTAGTGAGCTGTGTTGCTTTAGATGAAATTCTAAAATTTACATTTATTAATCCTACCTAGAAAGAGATAGCTTTTCATAAAAGGGAAAATAGTTTTTCATTTAATATTTAAATTTTAAATTAGAACACAGCTTTTTCTGCAGAGAATTTTCCCATCCTCTATTGCTTTGAAAAGAATATCATAAATCAGCAAAATTGTGGAGATGACGCTTAGCCTTATTTAATGACATAAAAATGACTGCCAATTTATTAGAATTTTATTATGGCTTAAAGTGTCAAGGCCAGGCCACATACAACCAAATCTGCACATCTGCAGACCTCTCTGGAATCATCAAGTAGAGCCATCACATACAGGAATTTTAAAGGCCTGGATAAACTGTATACTTAAATGCACATGCAGAGGCTTCATGGCATGTATGCATTCACTTTATCATAAGCTTTAAGTTTTAAAATAAAGCTATTTATTAGTTTATAGCAATAAATCTTGGCAAACACTACTAGTTCATAACATACCCATATTTACGAATCAGAAAATTCATTATCAGGGCTACTTCTAAGAAGAAAGATGGTACATACCAAAAATAAATTTCATTACTAGAGAAGTAATAAAGTCATAAGGATGTTATATCAGTGAAGACATTCAGTTGCAAGTGAAAGAAGCCTAAGTCAATTTAGATTCAGGAAAAAAAAGGGGGGGGGGGGAAGCATTGTTTCACATAACCGAAGAGCCCAAGTAAAGAGTAGCTACAGGCATATGTGGAGCTGGGTCCTCAGACACTATAATCAGGAATGTCTTGTTCCTTCTCTTCTGTGTTGACTTCATTTTCAGACTGCTGCCTTTGGTGTGGTGCCTCCTAGCCACACCAGGCATATATCCTCCAAGCTTCAAGTCTTATTGAATGAGGACTTGTATTTTCCAGTCTTTCCAACTAAAGTCCTGGACTTGAGTTTCACTGGCCTATCTTGGGTCACTTATTCATTCCTGAACAGATCACTGAAGCCAGTGGGATAAGATACTCTGAGAGTCAGAGAGTGGGTGTAGTCAAATCCACTGACCTATATGTTTTTGTTGATGTTGTTATTTTATCACTGACCTGTATGGATTGAGAATAGGGGAAGAATGGTCCCCGAGAGAAGTCAGGGTTCTATGATCAAAAGAAAGGGCAAGCACAAGCAACAGAAGTCTAGACATGTACCTTCCTGGAACTGGATTCTCTCCCAGACACATCCCGGTGAGTAACCCAGAAGTAACATGTTGCACAACTCCAGGAGACACCGTTCATGTGGTATTCTATGTGAAATGTGCAATACAGTGGCCCTTGCATATCCCCTTTTCTCTGGGATAGGAGGCTGTTTCAACACCAGACATAAGCCTGGGAAGTAACTTTTCTAAGACCAGTTCTGTTCCAATGGATCTGTTAAAAAATCTACCTCTACATGTCCATTTCTTTAATTCCATTATTCCATAAATCTTAGGAATATAAACAGACATTATCTCCCAGAGCTGACAAATGTGGCTCAATTACTTTGCACTTATGATGCAACCGCATTTCATACTCATGGACACTTGGTATGATTAACTTGTATTTGAAGAGAATGTTGTAAATAGGATATCTCCATGCATAGGAGCATGACTTAAAGTAGAGATGCAGGCCTAGAGTTCTCTGCAAGCTGATCACACAAGTGACAACAAACCCTTGAAATGGTCACCAATCTTTTTGGAAATACAGCATGACACTTGGTAATTAGTGCAATTTTTTTCCTCCAAAAAATTGTTCAATTAAAGTTTTTTAAGTTTCCTATTTATAACTATTTGCAGTCTTTAATGTTATTCCCCACAAGGGCTTTTACTTTCTGAAATTTCAGAATTTGTTGTTCAAGGCTGCTGAACAGTTGTTATCTCACCCCTAGCAAAATTAATAAATCTGATCAATACTGTTCTACTTCATTATGTCTACATGTATAGGATCCTAGCAGGTGAATAGTAGATGTTCTGTAAATGATGAACACACAGATCATTTATTGGAATAATTTTGTTCATGCCTTTTTTTAAAAAAGAATATATATTTTGAAGAAAATAAAACAAGGAGGTTTATGTAAATAAAGTAAAAAGAATAGGAAGTTCCTGAGAAAACTACTTTAGATTAGATTGACACAGAACATCCTGCCGAGAAGGTAATACCTGTAAAGTGAGACGTCAATGATACAAAAGGAGCAACACAAAGATGTTACTCTTCCAGATGAAGGAACAGCAAGTGCAAAGGCCCCAAGACAAGAATGAATCTGACTCTGAAGACTAGAAAGAAAGCTAGTATGACTGATACATAGCAGGTGATAGGGGAAGAAACCAGAAAGACGATGTCGAGAGGTTGACAGGGGCACACTGTGAACACTTGAACATAAGCACGGACTCCCATAGACACTAGTCCATTGCCTTACCTTTTTGTGAAGAGAGTTTCTTGGCCAGGGGCACTGGCCTGCGTATGACAATGGAGCAAGCATTCTAAGTCCGTGAATGTTGGTGTTGGCCAAGGCATGACAGGCAAGGAAAGCAGATCCAAATTCAGAACAAGTGCCTATTCCCATGGAAACAAATCACCACTCCCTCCAAAATGGAGGAAGTCCAAATGAAATGAACTTGCTGCCATGATGCTACTGGGCTTAGATGTGTGTTTTCTGTTGGGTTCTCCCAGACGCAGTCACTGAGACAAGTTCTCAGGAGGTGATCTCAGTAAGTACCTGGCTGCTTTGTTCTAAATATTCTTGAAGTAATAGTGCAATCCTGTCTACTGCATTTGCAAAACCCTTCCTAAAACTTTCACACCAATCTTCAGTGTCGCTTTTTAAGTCTCTGACCATCAAGCCAGCGACTGGTTATAGATCCTGATCTCAGGTCACGTTTCTATCAGGTCAAAGTACATGGTAAAGGCATTACCTGAAATCCTGCGTACTGATATTTGCCCTCCACTGTCCTTCAGAACAACTCCTAATAGGGACTGATATACAACAGTACATTTCCAGCTGGCAGTGCATATTGTTCACAATGTCCATAAGCCAGGCATGGCTTTTTTCATTCTGTAATTGCACGATAACTCTCCACAGGGTAAAGGGACAGACTGATAGGAGCAAGGTGTGGGCATAATCAAAGGCACAGAGTGGAAAGAAATCTGCTCACACAAACTAACTGTACCTTCATGGCCTGCTCTTGTCCCATCTACTAGGTGATTGAGCATGACTGGAAATGGCCAACTTTATGATTAAATAGATTAGATAGCACCTGGTGTCCCACAGTTTCCAACATCCCCAGGAGCAAATTGGTGCTGTTTCTCAAAAGGAGAATAGTAATCTTCTGAGAGGGATATGACTTTGCTCCAAAATCCTATGGGTTTCCATTGTGATTCTCCTGCAGAGACCTGTTTTTGATTTCAGTACGTATCCCAATCTGCTAGACACTTTGAGAGGGCTGGGCAACAAAACTGCTGGTACTGTAGCCTGGGCCACCTAGAAAACTGATTTTGCTCTACCAGCTTTTCAGGTCACCTGGTAAATAAAAAAGTGCAAAATACCTGTATGCTATATTGTTCTCTTGAATATCCAGGGCACCGCAGGGTACTGTGCCTTCTACAACTAATTGTAGAAGCTGCAAGGTATAGTGTTTTTTCCTTAACACTGAAGGGGCTTCTCAACATGTCCTAGACCACTGAGTCCCTGCAAATTTTTCTAAGGAGTCAAGTTCCTGTATTTCTATGAGATTCAAATTCCATCCTTTGGCATACTTGTGTCTTACCAAGGGAAAGATACCAGATACCTAGGGTATCTGGTATTTCCAGTTCCGCATCAACAAAGTGGACTAACGTGATATCATATGGTTTGGTGAGTCATTAAATATCTTCATGTAGCAAATGGCTAGAGTTGACATCCTTGAGACAGATTTGTTAAAGCTATCTCTGTCTCTGTCAGGTAAAGCAAGCAACTACTAGTGGAATTCACAAACCAAAATGAATAAAAATGCAGTGGTTAGTTAGGTCAACAGTTACATATCAAATGCCAGAGCCTGTATAAACTTGCTGCAACAAAGTGACCATTTCAGGAAGAGCAGCTACAATTAAGATCACCTCATGATTAAGTTTTCTTGTAGAACCCACCGTCATTCTCTAAGATCCATCAATCTTTCCCACTGGTCAACTGGAAAGTATACTGTACATTTGGAGATATGACAGGAATTACCACATTTGTATCTTTCTGCCCTCTGATGGGTACACTAAACTCTCCAATTACCCCAAAGATATATCGCATTTTCATTTATTATTTGATAGGGAGGGAACACTCCAATGGCTTCCCCTTGGCCCTTCTACTACAGGAACGCTTACTCCTCAGGGCAGGAAGCTAATGTTCATATTCTGCAAAGGATGCCCATCCCACCTACACTTAGGAACTGAGGAAATAAACCATGGGACAGCGGGAGGAGAAGGGATCAGTATTCCAGGGAGCTTACAGTTAAGGAGGATCCAAACTCCATTTATCATCTGTTTCCCAGAAGCCCATAAATGGGCCATAATATTCTCAATTCCTCCTAAGTTAGTGCTAACCTGGATGAAGTATTCACTGATCCCTGAAAGCTTTGAATATTTCTTTTCTGAGTACATGTCACCTGAGAAAGTGGCTGGGTGGAAAGGTCATAGTGTATATATACATATATCTACTATTATAGCAAGCCCTTAAGTCAAATGTTCTAGCTCTGAAAATTAATTCAGGTCTAAGAATTTAAGAGAGGCTATGTCTTAGCTTGATTCAAGTCTCTACCTAGACCTGTAAAATTATTTCTTTTAAAAGAAAAATGAGATTAAGACTTAAGGTAGCTGTCTGTTGCTTTCATTCCTAGAGACCCTGACATTACTTAACCATAGTCAGATTGTTGTGGTTCAGATCATTTCCTAATTACCACCTCTTTTCACCTTCTCCCTCCCCATAAGACCCACAACCATTTTGCTTCTAATAGGTGAACGTCTAGCATTCTTGACCCAGAAAAAACAGCAGCTAAGAGAGAACTTCTAATTACTCACAAATTTCCCTCACCAATCTATTCCTAATGGCATTAGAAAGCAATGCTTTAGGCCCTGACAGAGGAGTTACTGAAGTGGTAGATGAACAGAACACATGGAATCTCAATCCAATATAGGTAAGCTTTTAGTGTTTGGTCCTGTGCTACGTTAGTCAATCAGCAAACTGCAGACAGCTATCCAAAACAGCACATTGAATACAGTATCTCCTGAAGGCACCGAATCAACCTGATTCAGCTAAGTAAGGGATACTTGGGGGTAAGGCTGAGAGCAACTGCAGTTTCTTATGATCGAGGAAGAGCTTCAGAAGCTCTGATTTCTTTAGTTCAGTGGTTCACAACCTTGGCTGCAATGGAATCACAGGATGGAGGGTGAAGGGGGAGGCATTGAAAATTACTGATGCCTTTATCCCACCCTCAGAGGTGCTGGTTTAATTATCTGGGCCTCCGGGTTTATTAAAAAAAAAAAAAACCCAAACCAAACACCACTCCAGGTGACTCTGATATGCAGCCAAGATTGAGGACCACTGTTCTAGTTCCTTCCAGATGTTCCTATACCAACAGTCAGGACCCCACGCCATCCCTTGATTTTCACATAAGAAACTTGAGGTTAGCTAAGTCATATAATTGCCCTGAGTTTCACTCAATGCCTTTAATTGAGATTTGGAAATCGAGGTTCGTTCTCTCCCTTAAGTTATCCAGTGCTCTTGGAAGCAACCACCTGACTCTGTAATCCTAGCACTTTTTTTTTTTTTTTTTTAATTACCATTAAATTGTTCTATGGAGGCTGCTAACCAGTCTCCAAGGGCCTTTTCCTCAGGAAGTTCTTGGATCTTGGTGACTAAAGACAACATCTTGATAAGCTGTCTGGTCATTGAAGCTGCTAGTTTTCCGCCCAGAATACAGAGGATGTGGCAATCAACGCCTTTCATCCTATCCAGACACAACAATCAATTCCAAAGATCCCACATTTCCCTGAGGGCCTTCTGCCTACAACCCTCATTCTCTGGTACTAATCTGGATATTAAATTTTTTTGTTTGCAAACAACAAAAAACTAGTGACTGTAGCTAGCTTAAAGAAATAAGAATATATTGGAATGGATCCTGGCATAGTTCAAATTCAAATAAACTGTTAAAGAACCGAAACTCAGAAAATAGGAAATCTCTGATAACCTCTGCTTAGAGAGCTACCATAAAAGCCATCCATCTCTGATGACTCTCAGTCTGTGTCTCTCTATTCAAGTTTCAAATTCCCACAAGAAAATTTGTTTGGCTCAGCTTAGGTTTAGGTCTTCCTCCCCCTGTCAATCAGCTATGGCAGTGAGGCAGGGTCACAAAGCACAAACATGACCACTGGGGCTGTTCCCAGAAAAGGAGCAACTGTCAACCAGGCAACCATCCTAATCGATGTCGACTTTAATAACCCATGTTTGTAAGCTTCTATTTTGCAGTTGGTGAATTACAAAGTTAAGGGCAAAAAGGCACAAAAGGACATAAATAGACATTTCTCAAAAGAAGACATACAAATGGCCAACAGATATATAAAAAAAAAAAAAATGCTCATCATCACTGATCATCAGGGAAATGCAAGTTAAAACCACAATAAGATATCACCTCACACCTTTAGAATGGCTATTATCAAAAAGACAAAAGGTAACAAGGGGGAGTGTATGGAGAAAAGGCAACCCTTGTACACTGTTGGTAGAAATGTAAATTAACATAGCCATCATGGAAAACAGTATGGATGTTCCTCAGAAAACTAAAAATAGAATTACCACATGCTCCCACAATCCAACTTTAGGTATATATCCAAAGGAACTTAAATCAATATGTCAAAGAGATATCTGCACTCCTGTGTTCACAGCATTATTCACAATAGCCAAGATCTGGAAGCAAAGTGGGTGTCTATCAACAGATGAATGCACCAAGAAAATGTGATATATATGCACAATGGAACACTATTCAGCCTTTAAAAGGGTGGGAGGGGATCCTGTCATCTGTGACATCATGGAAGGTGTGCTAAGTGAAATAAACTAGGTACAGAAAAGTAAATACTGTATAATCTCACTTATATGTGGAATCTGAAAAAGTTGAACTCATAAAAACAGAGAGAAGAATGGTGGTTACCAGAGGCTGGGGGACGTGGGGGTTGAGGAGAAGAAAGATGTTGAGCAAAGGGTACAAATTTTGGTGAGACAGGAGGAATAAGCTTTAGTGACCCATTGCATGGACAATGGTGACTATAATAAATAACAATGCACTGTATATTTCAAAATTGCTAAAAGAATAGATTTTAAATGTTATCATTAGTTTGATTTAATCATCCCACGATGTAAGCATATATCAAAATATTACACTATACCCCATAAACATATACACTTATTATTTGTTAATTTAAAAAAGGCACAAAAGATATTGCTTAGTCAAAGAATTTTAATCAAGTTAATGATAAGCAGTAAAAGTGCAATTACATGAAAAGCCCCATATTTTACATGTTTAAACTATTTCTCATTGCCTTTACTTGTAAGGTGCTGAAGGTGGAACCCATTCCTGAATCTTCTTTCTCGTGGTGGAATAAGGTACATATTGTTCTGGAGTGCCACTCACGTTGAATTTATGGTTTGTCCAAATGAATTTACGAGCAGTAGGTGGTTTTGTTGTTGGAGGATCATCGGTCATACAGTGAAGCCAACGATGCCTTAAAGAGGGGGAAAAACAGTTATGAAGAGGCAGTACAGCACAGGAGGAGGTAGGCTAAGAGGACAGCTCTGGAGCTATTTTGTTGCTTGGGTTCAAATCTCAACTCCATCATTTACAAGTTCAACTTTTCTATGCCTCAGTTTTTTCATTTGAACATCTCTACTTCCTAGGGCTGGTATGAGATAATATTGAATGAGATAATACACTTAAAGCACCTAGAAAAATTTTTGTGCATGGTAGGTAGCTCCACAAATGGTAACTATTGCTATTATCATTACTATATTTCATCAAATCTAAGACATCATCCATTTTTAGACACATCATTATTTTATATACCTCTAAGAAAGAAAAAATGCTGCCAATTAAATTGACACACTATATTGACCTGTAATATGCATCCTAAGTTTAGATGTAAACTGTATTTTAGAATTGATGAAATACAGTACTACTATCAGATGCTACAGGCTGATTCTGGATTTTCAGTATGCTCAGGTTGCTCTGGCCAATGAAGCTCTAGTTTGAAACTTATGAAACTCTTGCTGAAGAAGAGGGTCTCTGCATGCATCTTCCATTCAAGGTCAAGTCTGAACACTATAGCACATATTTTGTTATTAAAAATATTAAATCACAGCCCAAAGTTCACCAGTATTTCAGTTATACGTGCTTCAAAAGTTAATGTCAAAGGATAATTGATGGGAGGTGCCAGAAACCTCACCTAAAGAAGGAAGCTGGGTGCATGGTGTATAAAGGGAAGAGACTAGTGATGATGCTGCTCAAGATGGAGAGAGCAGGCGGGAAAGTTTTTTTGTTTTTTTTTTTTAAAGATGACTGGTAAGGGGATCTTAACCCTTGACTTGGTGTTGTCCACACCACACTCTCCCAAGTGAGCCAACCAGCCATCCCTATATAGGGATCCGAACCTGTGGCCTTGGTGTTATCAGCACCACACTCTCCCAAGTGAGCCACGGGCTGGCCCTTTGAGGAGGCAAAGTTTGAGGGACAAAGAGTAGAATCAATAGGGAAGCTAAGCCAAGGAATTTATATGGAACAGGAATGTGAGAGAGAATTCACACCAGATCTCCCAAGCCCCGGAGCTCACAAGACAGAGATGACACTACGAAAAAAGGGAATGAGAGGACAGTCGCAGAACCGTAGCTCCAAGAAAGAAAAAAAAAAGGGTGATCACCCAGCTGCAGAGAAAGGACAAGAGGAGGTTTCAGTGGAATAATGAAAATTAAAGGGAATGAGAAAAATTTATAATGCTATGTGAGTGTAAGAATATTTGCTAGCAGTAACTGAGAGAGCTAAGGAACTGGCTAAAACTAGTAAGAATAGAGATAAAATGTGATAACTGTTGCCATATTTGTGTGTAAAGATAATTGTGTCATGATCAGCTAATACAACAAAGAATGAAGAAGACTGTACACATTGAGTGGGTGTCTGTTTCACATTGTCCAAAGGAAACAGGGGTTTAGTTAAAGTGACCGGGACCAATAAATCTCAACGATTAACAGGAGTGCTGAAACCCTTGTGAGCTGGTGGTAGTGAGCCAGTCTCCACTAACTACTTAAGAGAAGAGATTAGCTCTCAAAACCAAGGCTGTCATTTATCAAGGGGCTTTATGTGAGCTTAAGGCACAGCAGAAATATTTAACTTTTACCTTGTTAAGTCAGCTTAAGTAACTAAAAAAAATTTTATCCAAAAACTTGCTGTCCAGACTCCTGAAGGTTAAATAAAATGATAATTAAGAAACAATAGCCCAAATCTTATATATGCCTAATCAGTTACTTAAGTGAGGAATAGAGAGCTCAAGGAGAAATAGAAAATGCTCAAAAAAAGTAAAAGATAATTTTTATCACAATACCTAAAATCTGAAAATATTTATCCTAGCAAGACTACAGGCAAGAGTTAGGGAATGAATGAATGATAATCTATACTCATTATGGTGGTTTATAAAGCACTGTAAGAAACAAGAAAATGTTTATAGTCTGCTAGGCTAATATAACCTATTTTTATCATTATTGCTATTATTATTATATAAAGGGTAAAAAAAATCATACCTTTTAGATTTCCATACCAAAGAGTTCTATTTGCAAAATAGATTTTCAGCTGGGTCATTTTTATTCCAGCTAATTAAAGATGGCAATGTACTAACAGCATTGTCTAGAAAACTTGCAGTTGGCATTAGTATCACTTCAATCTTTTATCAGTGTTATTATCTTAAAGCACAAAATATAAAATTACTTAAACATGATAAAGTCAGTGAGACTGCAAATGAGACTAGCAGAAAGGGAAAAAGTTACAAATACGAAAGAGAAGACTATAATGAAAATATAACATTTTGGGAAAAACTTACTATTCAAACATATTAAAGTTGTGTCTATATAACTGGAAATAAAGATACGAAATCATAATTACTGTAATCCCCTCCACCACATTATTTCCACTTTTGGGAAAAAAGCTTGAATTTGCAGCACAACTCAAATGGAAAAAAACCCATAAGTGGCTAATCCAATTTTCAGTTGTATGAGAGAAAAAATTTATGTCAAAGAACAGGGAAGAGAGACTTTCCCTTTTGAAAATATACTGCTTCACTTAATAAACAGCCCCTCATTCAAGGACGTCAACCATTCAAAGTGCAGAACAGAGGGATTAATTTGTGATAAAAGAATAAGACAGCCTAACAGGAAATTTAAAAAACAGAAAATACATATCATATAAATAATTTTTAAACATCATTGCAAATGAAAACACTGCTTAAGATTAGTATTAATAACAAAAATAAGACAATTTAATTTTCCCTTTCAGATAATTCCCAGAAATAAATTGTTATGAAATAATAGCCAATGACAACAATGAAGGCAGCTTTGAATCTTTCTTCTCCTTGGATATGAAATCAATTGGGGGAATGAAGGAACCATTCTGGCCGTATTGTTCATGTTTCAGATACTTTCACTTAACATAACTGAGACTAGAAATCTAAAGACTTTTCAGTTTTTCAAAAAATAAATATGAAAGACTAAAGAAAAACTCCAGAATGTTTTTTAAGGTAAAAATATTCATCATACTAAAACTATTATTACTCCATCCCACTTCAGTTTATGAAACATTCTCACACATACAACTCACTTACTTATTTAATACTCATCCAGGTATTTTATATTTTAAAGTCAAGGAAACAGAATTTGTAACAGAGCCAAGGCTTGAACACAGCCTCCCAATGGTTGAATAAAGAATCTTCTGACCAGAAATTTAAATTTCAATCTATAGATGAAATTGCTTTGGGATCATGATGGCATGTAAGTATCCGCAAAAACCCTGAGATCCATCTAACACCACGATGGGACTAATAAATTTAACAAATTTAAAAACCAAACATATTTCATTGTTAAGAAGGCAACTCAAACCTTGTTAGCACAGTAACTATTATTTAGATAAATGCGATATGAATCAAAATCCCAATGGGATTCTTCTTAGAGTTTGACAATATAATCCTAAGGATCAGCTGGAAGCCTGTCCAAGAAAATTTTGAAAACTCAGAACAATCAGGAAGGCTGGCATTACCGGATATTAAATGAAAGTCTCAAACATTAGAATGGTATTAAAACCAGTACAAAAGTACAATAATAAAGCAGAACAAAATCTCCTAAACAGACTAAAGTGTATATAAGGTATGGTAAAATTGGCATTTCAAATCACTGAGGAAAGTAAAAATTTCTCAACAAATTGTGCTGATAAAAAAAGTTAGGTTTCCCAAATCATAAATCAAATAGATTCCAGACAGATTAATAAAGCTCAAATACAACATGGATGAATATTTATATTCATATGACATGTTGATATCCATAAAATATGAAGGACCACTTCTAGGCTTAATATCAAAGGTAAAAAGCCATAAAAAAAAAGCTGATACATTTTACTATGTAAAAATTTAAATGTCTATGTCCTAAAACACTGCAAACAAGATTAAAGGCTAAAAGAAACAGGTGAAAATATTTATAATATACAGAAAAAAGATTAATTTACTATTATAATCAGAAAGAAAAAGTAAAACATCCAATAAAAAATGGACAAAAGATAGTAAAAGGTAAGTCATGAAAGAAAAAAATTAGAATGGCAAACAAAAAAAGTTTAATCAAGGAAATACAAATTAAAACAAGATGCAACTTTTTACTTGCTAAACTGAAAAATTAAAAAACAAAACAAAAACCAGTAATACTCCATACTGGTGAAGTTATAGAGAAATCACGTTCATATAATGCTGAATGTATTACCTTGAGTGTAAATTGGTACAGCCTTTCTAGTGGGCAATTTGGCAATGATATCAAAAACTTATAAAACACATATACTCCTGGGTATAACAATTTTACTTGCAGAAATTCACTTAAAGAAATCAAGATACATGGGTAAATCTTTTATTTATAATAATGAAAAGATACAAAGAACAAAACCAAGAATAAAGGGAATACTTAAATAACTCATGCATATCCACATGACAGAAGACTATAATGCCATTAAAAATTATGTTATAGAGAATATTTTATGACTTGAGAAAATGTTCACAATATTTTAAGTTTAAAAAGCAGGTTATTTACTTAATTTATTTAACAATACTTATACAGCATTTGTAAGTCATGGGCACTTTTCTAAACACTTCAGAAACATTAACTTATTTAAGCCTACAACAACTCTAGAGGTACATATTATTATCCCAGTTTAACAAATGAGACAACCAGGGCCCTGAGAGTTTAAATAACTTGCCCAAGGTAGTGGAGCTAGGATTCAAACCCAGTCTACCTCTTCAAAAAGCCCAATTACATTAATAACAAAAACAAAAGGATACATATGCACAGAAAAAGAGGAAATTGGAATAATACATATCAAAATGTCAATAGTGGTTGTTTCTATGTGGTAGGATAATAGGTTATTTTTATTTCCTTTGTTATTTTCTGAATTTTCTATGATGAACATATACTACTTCATAAGAAGTCTATTAAGAAGAAAAATCCTTCTAATTCAAATCCATTCTACAGATGGTTTATAAATCCTGCCCAAGTCAACTGTCATGTATTTTGAGTTTATAAATAGGTTCTGTCTACCTCTAACTTCATTTTATCCTACTTAAGCCATCATTAAAAAAAAAAAAAAAAAATCACTCCTTCTAAAGTACTCAAATGTTTTAGTGGCAGATAGACTGTTGCTCTAGGTCCACCTTAAAGGAAATTTTTTCTAAGTCAATTCCACAATACAACGTCATTCACTAAAGGTTTCATTAAAAAGGCTCAAAACATGTTTCTATCTAGAAACCTCAAAATTTTCTGTACATGACTATCTCTACCATATACTATAGCTCTGATAACCTGCGAATACAATAACAACTTATTCTGGAAACTGGAATCTAGAGCAGTTCCTTGTTCACCAAGAGTAATATGTAATTTACTTCCACACCCCAGGTATAGGATTTTCCAACAACTCATCTTTGCAAAATGAAGCATTGAACAGCAAGTGAAATATGTTAAACAAAAGCTGAATTTTAGGGCCGAGCCCGTGGCGCACTCGGGAGAGTGCGGCGCTGGGAGCGTGGCGACGCTCCCGCCGCGGGTTCGGATCCTATATAGGAATGGCCGGTGCACTCACTGGCTGAGTGCCGGTCACGAAAAAGACAAAAAAAAAAAAAAAAAAGCTGAATTTTAAAAATCAAAATAAACTTGTCTTCTGCTCATCGTGAACATGTTTTAACAGAAGGGTTATAAAGAAAAGTAACATTCTATAACATAGGAGAATCTACCTACACAGTCTAGTTTCTTAGAACAAAGTCTCTTAATATTCTAATTTTCTAGAGAAGAAAATAAACATTAGGAAGGACGTATTTTGAAAAGAATCTCACAACCTATTGTGCTGAGTAACACTCACTTCAATTCAAGGAGTATCTTATACAGCACTCACTACTACCTGAAGAAGGCTAGATAAGGCAGATATACCAAGAGGAAGAAGACAATATTCTCTGCCATTGACAGCTGGCAATTTATTTTAGGGAATAATATTTTAAAAGACTACAACAAATGATTCAGTGGGATGAGGTACTAAGGACAGGCTTAAATTAGAATGGATTTCAGAGGTAAATTTCACTCCAGATTCATTTTAAAAAAAGCTATAAAAAGTAACAGAACATGCCATCTTTATAATAGCTAGCTAAAGTGCAAAAAACTGATTATTGTATCCAAAAAATAACGATTATTTCAAGTAAAATGTTATGTCTACATTCATTCACTCAGCAAATATTTATTGTGCAACTACTATGTGCTAAGCAGTATTCTAGCATGGTAGGTAGGGAAATAAACAAGAAATTAAATAATAAATAACACCAGACAGAGGTAGGTAAGTGCTACCAAGGGAAAAACTAGAGTAGGGGGAGGGGATGGTGTCAGAGGGGAACAGGTTTTAGAGTGCGTTGTCTGGGGAGCCACTGAAGCAGGCTCTTGAATAAAACTGAAGGTGTGAGCCATGCAAAATCTGGGGAAACAGCTAATGCAAAGAGACTGAAGTGGGAGTGCGCTCACTGTCCAAAGAAAAGCGAAGAAGGCCAAGGTGGCTAAGTCAGAGTTAGTAGCACAGTAAATGGAACAGTATACACAGAGCTAGGCAGGACTGAGATCACATAAGGCCTTGCAGAACATGTAAGAAGGTGGGGTTTTTATTCTAATTATAATGGGAAGCCACTGGATAGTTCCAAGCAGAGATTTGATGTGATCTGATTTACATTTTAAAATAATCATTCTAATTACTTAGGATGTGGAGAATATTAGTGTTTTGCATGAATGTAATCAGACCAGTTGGGAAGTTGTGGTAGAAATCCAGGCAAGAGATAACTCTGGCTTGGACTAGGATAATAGTTATGGGGGTGGTGATCAGTTGTGGGACATATTCAGGAAGTAAAGCGTAAAGAGTTTGATGATAGACTGGATATTAGAAAGAGTTGAGGATGACCCTTAAGTTTTTGGCTTGAGTAAACAAGAGTCATTTAAGTGCTCAGAAACAGTTTGCTTGATAGGTTTGTTAATCTACCTATCCACTGGGCACCTGAAGAATTGAAAAAAATCAAATACTTTAAATTTATAAATGTTAACCTAAAATGCTTAAAAGTATATAATTAATTAAATTTGCAAATGGGTGTAACTGTTTAGGAGAATTTAAACCTTTTCATTAGAGTTTGTCAAACATTCACCAAAGAGCAGGAGAAAATGATTATTCTTTATTTTTATGCAAAAATATTTGATTTACTACTCTTGTTATTCTATTTATAAATTGAACCTCAAGACTTATGAACTAGGTTTTATAATTTGCAGTTGTAATAAATAGGATATTATTTTTAAGGTCAAATTGCTATTAATCCTTTTTACATACAAAAGCCCCTCAGACACTTAAAAACTGAAAGTGACAAGCAGAATATTTAGTGGAATGGGGAAAATGTCTGTGATATATTAAGTGAGGGGAGGAGAAAGCAAGCCACAAAATATTGTGTATATTACAACAGAAATGTATATGTATATTGTTATTTATAATCACAAACTTTCATCTAAAGAGGGTGTGACCAATAAACTACAACCAATTTTCCACACTGTAATGGGAAAAAAAACCCAACAACTGAATATGATTGTGAACACAACAACTACATAAAAAAGTGCTTTAAAAGGGCTAAAGGAGATATGTCAAATGTTGACAATGGTTGTCTCTTAGAGGTTTGCTTCACCCTCCCTTGCCAGAATCTTTAAACTTTTCTAAACTCTCCACATTTTTTTCAAGAACAGATTCTATGCAGATTCAGTGTATTTCATGTTGCCAAATCACACGGACACTGCTCTGTCATAATCTTATTCGGCCTCTTGTGGCAACAATCAATAAAGCGGAGCCTTCCTTTCTTGAAATGCTAATCTCTCTTTCCTTTCCTCCTACTTTGCTAGCTACTTCTCATTCTTCTTTGCTGGTTTGACCAATGTCCTAGCTCCAGATTTATAGATCCAGCTGTGTACCTGACATATCTATTCACTTGAATTTCCAAAAGGTATTGCAAACTTACTATGGCCCAAAAAGAGGCTTCTTATTCCAATCCTTCACCACCCTCATCTACCCTTCTCTCAGTCTCCATTTCAATGAATGGTCCCACCACTATGGTACCAACCATTCAAGCACAAAATAGTGCCAATCATTCAAGCCCCAAATCTATGAATCATCCTTGATTCCTCTCTATCATTTCCACATAATCCTCCTAAGACCTGCCACCCTACTTCTCTACAAAGGCTTCTAGAACACAACATGCAAACAAACAAACAAAGAAGCTGACCACAGTGATGTTAAGCATCCTAAATAAATTAACCTTACCAGAGCAAAAACATTTATTGGGGGCTGGCCTATTAGCTTAACTTGGGAGAGTGTAGTGCTGACAAACCAAGGTCCAGGGTTTGTATGCCCAAACAGGCCAGCCACCAGGGAAAAAAAAAAAAGAAACCCTTTAACCCACACTATTATTTTTAAGAGAATGTACTTATGTCTTACTTGAGTAATTAAACATTAATTTTAATAAGAAAAACCCCTACAGAGACTAATACACTACACTGAGGGAGAAAAGACATGCTACTTAGAAATGAACAGGAGGTGCCACCAAGTGGGAAAACAGTATATACGCAGTAGAGAAAAATCTAAGCAAGCCACGTTGTTGTTTTCAAACTTGGTTCAAAAGACTTCAAGATTCCAATACATAAAAACAAAAAAAGCATATCTTTATTCCTCCTGATGTAAGTGAAAACAATTTTATACTGTATGGGCTGGCTGGTTAGATCGGTTGGTTAGAGCATGGTGTTAATACCACCAAGGTTGGGGGTTCGGATCCCCACACTGGACAGCTGCTGAAAAGAAAAAAAATAGTAATAATAATTTTCTGCTGTCTCATGCGTGAAATAGCGCAAACTTTCTACCTTTCCATACTCAACAACTTTTTACCTTGTCAAGTTTCATGTAGATACTAGTTACTTACTTAGTTTATATGTTACTAATTCTACGTAAAAGCTAAGTACCATAACAACGAAAATAAAGACTTTTGTGCTTTCTGTATAGATGGTGGCAATTAGCTCACTTAAAGATAAAAGTGAGGGCAACCAAAAGTGGTATAAAATAGCATTTGTAGGGGGTGGCGGCAGGTGAGCTGAATGGTCCAGGGTTGTGGGCACGGCTGAGGCCAGGAAGCAGATCTACCAGCATCTGCTGCAGGCGGGAAGTGAAGGAGCAGAGCAGTCAGAAAAGTTTCCTGGCTCAGCCTGTAACCTTCCTGGACATCTATACGCACTGATAACAAACCTCAGAACTTGGCCAGAAGCAGAAGGCAGAGGATGATGCAGTACTGCAAGCCAAGAAGATGAGTATGTAGGACCCTATTAGCAGCCCAGAGAGCTCGGAAGAGGAGGAAACAGAAACTGAATCTGCCAAAGCCACCCCCAAACAGGTGTCTACCAACTCCTCTGTCACATGGGTGGGCATGCCATCGAGCATGAAAGAAAAAGCCAAGGCAAAGACCAAGAAAGCCAGCAAGATGGGGAACTCCATGCCACATTCTGCCTCCAAGAAGTCAGTGGCCCACTTCCTCTCTGGGAAGCTGCCCAAGAAGTCAGCAGAGCCCTCAGCAAATACCATCTTGGTCTCAGAAACTCAGGGCAGGGTCCCAGCCTTGGAGCTGCTGCCAAGCCTGGGATGGTGTAAGTGGGCAGGCTGACAGCTCCAGTGAGGACACCTCCAGCTCAAGTGATGAGACAGACTTGGAGGTGAACCCTCAGTAAAACCAGCGCAGGTGAAAGCCTCGCCAGCCCTTACCAAGAAATTGCCAGCAAAAGGGTTAGCCTCAACCCTTGGGAAGGTGGGGGATGTGACACCCCAGGTCAGAGGAGGTGCCCTGGCCCCAGCAGGGAGAGCCAAGAAGTCAGAGGAGGCATCGGAGAAGAGCAAAGAGGAGTCTGAAAGTGAGGAAGAGGCCCCTGCAGGGACACCCAGCCAGGCCTCTGAGAAAATTTGCCTCGGCCCCTGCCAAGGGAATCCCTGGGAAATGGGCTACCCCAGCACCCACTGGGAAGGCAGGACCCACAGCCACCCAGGGGCCAGAGGAGGACTCAGAGAGCAGCAGCAAAGACAGTGAGGAGGAGACGTCCTGCTTCAGGCAAAGCCCTTGGGGAAGACCTCCCAGGTCAGAGCTGGCTCAGCCCCTGACTAGGAGTCCCCCAAGAAAGGGGCTGCCCCAGCACCACCTGACAGTACAGGGACTACAGCCACCCAGGCCCAGGTGGGGAAGCAGGAGGAAGACTTGGAGAGCAGCAGTGAGCACTCAGACAGTGAGGAAGAAACGCCAGCAGCCAAGAGCCTAACCATGAGCCCAGCTCAGGTGAAGCCCATGGGGAAAAACCCCCAAGTCAGACCTGTCTCTGCTGTGGGTGTGGTACTCTATTTAATTTGATTTCAGAAAATAAAGGACTTGAAGAAAAAAATAATTTTTTTAAAAAATGGTATTTGTTATCTACTTAAATACTTTCAGAGTATTCTTTTCAATCACATTAAACTAATATAAATTCCTGAAGAAGAAATTAAAATCTTCTTGCCGATCCCTTAAGAGAATAAAACTTAGATGGGAAAATGAAGGTACTATAACAAAAATAATAGACACTAAATTGTAGTACAGTATTAGTCTACCAGCTAGTAGTCCTTAAATGACTATAAGGTCCAAGAAAGCAAGGACCAGATATATGTCACTCACCACTGGGAATGTATAAACCCATCAATGCCTAACATATAGTGGGGTGCTCAATAAATATTTGTTGGATGAATGAACAGTTTGTAAGGAGAGTGATGTGCTGGGTTCTAGGTAATAAGTTTCTTATTTTCAAGGTACCAGTAGCTCCACTGCCCATCCGAAACATCTGCACCACCATGTATACCTTTTGTTTATCTACTGGTAGATACAGTAGCCTCACTGGCTGCTGGTAGATTCAAAGAAGTGAAGGCCTTGAGATGAGATAGACAAAATTAACTCATTTCCCCACAAGATTTCTAATGTTTCCTGCAAGATTAGGGAATATAATGTGAAACAAAGTTCACTAAAGATATTCCCTGATTCTATCAAAAACGCTGATGCCTCTGAAGGGAAATCCATCCCTAGTTCAGATTATGCTGCTACTGAACAGATTCATAAGACTATCATAGGCCACATTGGCACCTGATGGCTCAGAAGGACAGAGGACCGGAACCACAGCTTGCCAGCTGGGCAGCATCAGTTGTTCCTCTCACTGGGAGTCTTTGTAGTTGTTGATGGAGGTGACAGCTCACTCAACCATCCAGGAGCTATTTTCTTCAACTCTCTACATGACACAGCACAGGCTCAAGGGACATGAGAGCCACACTGGACACGTGCAGGAACTGCCCTGACTTAAAAGCTTCATGCTCCACCAAAGCCAACATCTCTATTACAACTCCATAGGCATAGCTTCAGGATTCCCCTTCCCACAAGGCTCATGCCAGCTTTAAGATTAGCAGTAGCAGCATTCAGAGAAGTCCAAGCTAACTCATCAGGCTTTTTATAATTCCTCTCAATCCAGATGCGATTTACCAATCAGAGGTCAATTTTATGTAGCTATATACTTGATACAATTTTATCTGGTTTCCAGGGCAACAGAGCTAGGCATTTAACTGAAAGTTATATTCTCTTAACTCTTAATTTATGAAGTTAAATTGTATACTACACCAGGTAAAATCACATCAAAGTCCTATCTCCAGGACCAATCTCTATCTTAACTTCCAAACTACTGTTTTCACCTGTTCTCTCACCATCTCCACTTGGTTATCTATCAAGTATCTCATACTTAACATGGACAAAGTAGAACTCTTGACTACCCCTTCCAAATCTGCTCTGTCTTCCCTGTCTCAGTAACTGTACCACCAGTAGTTCAGGCCCAAAATCTTAAGTCATTGTTGACTCCCTATTCTCTCAAAATCCTGTCAATTGGCAAATCCTGTTGACTCCATCCTACTTGAAAATATATCACCGAGGCGGGGAGGGTTGAGGGAGGGAGGTTTTGGTGATGGGCAACAATAATCAGCCACAATGTATATCGACAAAATAAAATTAAAAAAAAAAAAAAAGAAAAAGAAAAAAGAAAATATATCCCCGAGATAAGCAGCCCCCAATGATCACCTCCTCCTTGTATAAAACACTCTCCTTGAGTGTGGGCTGGACTGACTGACTTGCTTCTAATAAATAAACAGCAAAAGAATACGATGTCACTTATGAGATTAGGTTTAAAGGCTGTGGCTTCTGCTTTGGGTGTTCTCTTTTGCTCTTTCTCAGATCTCTCACTTGGGAAGCCAGCTGCCATGTCATGAGGTGGCCCTGTGTGGAGACCCACTCAGTTAGCTTGGAACCAAATCTTCTGAGGTCTATCTACAGCCATGTGAGTGAGTTTGGCACTGGATCCTTCCCAAGTCAAGCTTTGAGAAGACTGCAGCATCAGACAATATCTCAGCTACAGCCTTGTGTGACAGCTTGAGCTGGAGGCACCCAGCTAAACTGTGTTTGAATTGCTGACACACCAAAATGGTGAGATAATGTTTATTGTCTTAAGCTAAGTTCAGAATAACTTGTTATACAGTAATAGATAGCCAATGCAATCCCACATCTCACAACCTGCATCATTAGCATTCTAATCCAGCCTCCATCACCTCCTACCCAGACAACTACATACGATAGCTTCCTAAGTGACTAGTCTGCTCTCACGCTTGCCTCTCCTGCTTCCTCTATTCTTCACAGCAGTCACAGATATATATATCTATTTTTTTGACCTGGAAGGGGATCGTAAACCTCGGCCCAGTGTGGACCGCACCATGCTCAACCAGTGAGCACACCGGCCATCCATATATAGGATCTGAACCTGCAGCCTTGGTGCTATGAGCGCTGCACTCTCCCGAGTGAGCCACGGGGCCGGCCCTCACAGAGATGTTTTGAAAATGTAAATCAGAGTCCAAAAGCCATATGTGCTTGGTGTCAGGTGTGGGAGAGGGGGAGTGCTACAGTAGTCCAGCAAGGTGCGTCATTGCATGGGGAGAGAAACGTGTCCTCAAGAAGGGGAGGAGGATGGCAACCCAGTATGGGGTGTTGGAGGCAAAGTGGGGTAAGAAGGAAGTCCAGTGGGGGGGTGGGGGGATGGCTGCAATTGGTACTTAGCTACACACAATGGAATTGACCAAATAAATAACTACAGTAACTACATTAAGAAAAAAACAGATACAAATACAGAAAGGGAGAAAACTAGAATGTAACCTGTGGTGTAGAACAGTCGTATGAAATCACTAAATATGTGTATATATTCCCTAGCTCATCTACTGAGAAGGCCTGGGAGCACTGACACCCCAATAACAATCAGCATATCTTGCATTCAGACCTTAGTCTCTAAATACCATTCTCCATTAAAAAACAAGCAAGCAAGCAAACAAAGAACAAATATAGGGCTCCTTGGAGAAATGACTGTCTCTAAGGCTGAGACAGGGAAACTATAAGATCAACCTGGAACATCTTGTGTCAAAAAGCAAGAAGATGGTCCAAGAATGATGGGGACATCAAAAGGGCACCAAATTCTAATATCCAAAGTATATAAGGAACTCATAACACTTAATCGCAAGAAAAAAAAGAACTCAACTCAACAATGGGCAAAGGACCTAATTAGACATTTCCCAAAAGAAGACATACAAAAGTGGCCAACAAATATATGAAAAAATGCTCATCATCACTAATCGTCAGGGAAATGCAAATTAAAAAACCAATAAAATATCACGTCACACCTGTTAGAATGACTGGTATGAAAAAGACAAAAGATAGCTCCCTTGGTTAGAGTGTGGTGCTGGTAATACCAAGGTCAAGGGTTCGGATCCCCCTATAGGCCAGTCGCAAAAAAAAAAATAAAAATAAAAAAAAGTAAGTGTTTGCAAGGGTGTGAAGAAAAGGGAACCTTGTACATTGTTGATAAAAATGTAAGTTAATATAGCTATTATGGAAAACAGTATAAGGTTCCTCAGAAAACTAAAAACAGAATTATCATATGATCCAGCAATCCCACTTTTGGGTATATATCCAAAGGAATTGATGTCAGTATGCTGAAGAGATATTTGCACTCCCATGTTCACTGAAGCATTATTCACAACAGCTAAAATATGGAAGCAACCTAGGTGTCCCTCATCAGATGAATGCATAAAAAAAGTGGTGTGTATATATATAATAGAATACTACTCAGCCTTAAAAAAGGAGGAAATTATATTATTTGTGATATCGTGGATGAACCTGGATGACAATATGCTTAATGAAATAAGCCAGGCCCATAAAGACAAATACTGTATGATCCCACTTACATGCTGAATCTAAAAAAAGTTTAACTCATATAAGTAGAAAGTAGAATGGTGGGTACTAGAGGCTGGAGGAGAAGGAAGAATGGGAAAAGAGGAGATGTTGATCAAAGGGTACAAAATTTCAGTTAGATAGGAGGAATAAACTTTAGTGATCTATTGCACAGAACAGTGACTACAATAAATGACAATGCATTGTACATTTCAAAATTGCTAAAAGACTAGATTTAAAAAAAAATAAGTGAGGTGATGAATTTGTTAACTAGCTTGATTTAATCATTCCATAATGTAAACATGTATCAAAACATCACACTCGGGCTGAGCCCGTGGCGCACTCGGGAGAGTGCAGTGCTGGGAGCGCGGTGACGCTCCCGCCGCGGGTTCGGATCCTATATAGGAATGGCCGGTGCACTCACTGCCTGAGTACTGGTCACGAAAAAGACAAAACATCACACTGTATCCCATACATTTATATGATTATTATTTGTCAATTAAAATTAGAAATTAAAAAAACCTGCAAAACAAACCCCCACCCCCAAATAACCCAAAAAAGACCCCAAATGCAGCCTGAATGCCTCCCAGCTAGACAAATGGAGCTCAATTTGAGCAATAAAAGAACCAATTATAGGAATGAGTTATAACTCATTGATTAAAATGAGAGTTAATATTGATATAAACAAATAAATGAATTGATTAAATGTCTGATGAGTAATGGGATAGGAACATAACTCAAAGTATCGCCACAAAATTTTAATTCATTACAAAGAGGAGATGTATTAGTCTTTTTATGTTGCTATAAGGGAACACCTGAGACTGGGTAATTTATAAAGCACAGAGGATTATTCGGCTTACAATTCTGGGACAGCTGCATCTGGAACAGGCCTCAGGCTGCTTCTACTCATGGCGGAAAATGGCAGGCCAGCCCATCGGTACAAGCAGATCACATGATGAGGGGAAGCGAGAGAGAGAGAGAGAGAGAGAGAGAGAGAGAGAGAGAGAGAGAGAGAGAGAGAGAGAGAGAGAGAGAGGAAAGAGAGGGAGGGAGGTGCTAGGGTCTTTAAACAACCAGCTCTCACAGGAACATAGAGCGGGAACTCACTCACTATCCAACACCAGGGCATTAATCAATTCATGAGGGATCTGTCCCCATAACTCAAACTGCTCCCAACATTGCCAAGTTGGGCATCAGATTTTGACGTGAACATTGGGGGTACAACACATTCAAACTCTATCATTCTGCCCCTGGTCACCAAAACTCATGTGCCTCTCATGTACAAAATACAATCACTCTATCACAACAGTCCAAAAAGTTTTAGCTTGTTCCAGCACCAACTTAAAAGTCTGAAGTCAAAAGTCTCATCTGAGACTAAAGGCAAAACTCCTTCCAGCTGTGAACCAGTAAAAATCAAAAACAAATTTATCTACTTCCAAGATACAATGGTAGAACAGATATTGGGTGCACATTCCCATTCCAAAAGAGAGGAAAAGGCCAGAAGAAAGAAGAAACAGGCCCCAAACAAGTCTGAAACCCAGCCGGGCAGACATTAAATCTTAAAGTTCCCAAATAATTTTCTTTGATTCCAAGTCCTGCATCCTGGGCACAATGCGGGGTTTGGGCCACCAAAGCCTCGGGCAGCCCCACCCCCATTGCTCTGTTGGGAGCAGCCCACTGGGCTACACTGGTGCCTGAAGCTTTTCCAGGCCAGCGTTGCACATTCCCAGTGGCCCTACAGTTCTGGGGTCCTGGTGACAGCCCCACTCCCTTGGCTGTACTAGATATTTCCTTGGTGGGGGCTCTCTGTGGGGGCTCTGACCCCGAGACTTTTCCATACATCCTTTGAAATCAGGGTGGAAGCTCTGAAGACTCCACAGTTCTGGCATCCTGAGATCCTGCAGACTTAACACCATGTGGAAGCCACCAAGGTTTCTGGCTTGTGCTCTCCAGAGCTGTTGCATGAACCATACTTGGGGCCACTTGAGGCAGGGCTGTTCCATCCAGAGCAACTGGGATATAGGGAGCAGGTTCCTGAGGGCAGCTGCACCCTGGGTTTTTTCTCTGGAACAACTTGGTCCTCCTAGGCTTCTGGGTCTGTGATGGGAGGGGTACCCGTCCAGACTTCTGAAATGCCTTCAGGGCCTTTCTCCCATTGTCTTGGCTATTAGCATCCCGCTGCCTCATAGTCAAGCTAATGTCTTTAGCAACCAGTCCCTCTGATGCACCACTAAATTCTTCTCCTGAAAATGCTCTCTCATTCTCTACCACATGGCCAGGCTGCAAATTTTCCAAATCTTTACACTCTGCTTCCCTTTTAATGATAAATTCTGGCTTTATGTCATGCCTTTGCTGCCATAACTGAGTGTAGGCTGTTACAAGTAGCTATGCAGCTGTCTGAATGCTTTGCTGCTTGGAAATTTCTTCCACCAAACATTCTGGTTCACAACTCTTAAGTCTCACTTTCCACAAAGTCCTAGGACCTTGACACAATGCAGCCAAGTTCCTTGCTATGGGGCAGAATGATAGAGTGTGGATGTGTTGTCCCCTCAAAGATCATGTCAAAATATGATGCCCAACTTTGCAATGTTGGGAGTGGTTTGGATTATGGGGGCAGATCCCTCATGAATAGATTAATGCCCTGGGGGTGGGTAGTGAGTGAGTTCTTGCTCTATGTTCCTGTGAGAGCTGGTTGTTTAAAGACCCTAGCACCTCCCTCCCTCCCTCCCTCCCTCTCCCTCTCCCTCTCTCTCTCTGTCTCTGTCTCTCTCTCTCTCTGTCTCTGTCTCTGTCTCTCTCTCTCTCTCTCTCTCTCTCTCTCTCTCTCTCTCTCTCTCTCTCTCTCTCTCTCTCTCTCTCTCTCTCGCTTCCCCTTATCATGTGATCTGCTTGTACCTGTGGGCTGGCCTGCCACTTTCTGCCATGAGTAGAAGCAGCCTGAGGCCTGTGCCAGATGCAGCTGTCCCAGAATTGAAAGCCAAATAAACCTTGTGCTTTATAAATTACCCAGTCTCCGGTGTTCTGTTTTAGCTACACAAAAATGGACTAATACAGGAAATGAGTAACTTTAATATGGAGACAGCTAGCAGACACCTTAAAGAAATGATAGAAGTTTTCATTAATAATGGGACAAATCAAAATTGGGTGCAACTTAGTAGAATGCAATAAGAAAAACATGGCATTGCTTCTGTGACATTACTGTCAAAGATGCACAGCCTGAACCTAGTTACAAGAAAATATTCAACAAACCCATACTGAGAAACATTTTACAGCATAACAGTCCCATAATTTTCAAAAGTGTAAGGGTCATGAAAATCAAGGAAAAGCTGAGGAATCAATCCTGTGTGAAGGAGACTAAAGAGACGTGAGATTCATATGAAATGTATAATTAGATCTTCTTGCTATAAAGGGACAACTGATGAAACTTGAATGGGATCTGAAGATTAAACAGCAGTGGTTGAAGGAGTTCAGAACATGCCACTCTAAAATGTGCTGCTGTGGTATATCGACTATTTTGAGTTAAAGGCACTTGAAAAACAGCAGGCACAAGAACACTCTTGACTTTCCTTCTTCTTAAAAGCAGATGAAACTCCCACATGAAATGTGTCCTCCCTACACCAGAAGGAAAGTATCATTCTTCATCAAGAACAGGAAGCTGAGGTCAAGCGAAATCTGTACAAACTTTGTTAAATTAATCCTTTTCTTCCTAGTCACTTCTCCACCCAATTTACTCCCTAGCCTAAGTCCCTCTGCCTTGTCACATGTTATATAAGTGTTCAACATTAACTGTCTTTGGGTCTTCATTTCCTTATAAGGGCTCGCATGTCACATAAAACTTATATTAAATAAATTTGTATGCTTTTCTCCTGTTGATCTGTCTTATGTAGATTTAATTCTCAGTCCCAGTCAAAAAACTCTAAAAGGGCAGGGGTAAAATTATGCCTCCCCTATATGGTGTATCATTGTTAATTTCCTACTACTGATGGTTATATTGTGGTTATGTGGGAGAATGTACTTGCTTGTAAGAATTACACAGTAAAGTATTCAGGAGTCGTATGGTATCATTTTGGCAATTTACTTTGAAATGATTCAAATACTTGCAATGTTTCAGAAAGTTCAAGATTGTTCCAAGTTTTAAAAAACTATAAATCCTATCACATCCTACCTTATATTCCAGTGATTTCCAAAGAAACTTAGATAACAAACCAAGGTGTTTATCACGGTTTACAAGATCTGCATGATCTGGGCTCTAGCAAATTCTCCTACTCATTTCTTAACATCTTCCCTGCAACTCATTTCATTCCGCTAAACTGGCCATATTGCAGTTCTTTGAACAGACCAAGCAATACATCTCAAACATACAGGGCTTTTGCATCTATGATTACCTCTTCCTGGAACTCTTTCTCCCCTTTTTCAAGGTCTTTCCTCAAATATTACTTCCACAAAGACTTCCCTAACCCTGCATAAAATAGCCACCCAACCTTCCTGTTGATCGATAGTCTCCTTATGAGTCCCAGTTTCACATTAACATCCTTGTTTATCATTACCTCATAACATATATGTTTTTCTGCCTCCCCCCATGAGACCAAGAATTTTATTTTATTCACTGTTGTATCTCCAGTGCCTACAATAGTTCTTGGCACCAGGTAGGTACTCAGTAAACAGTTATTTGCGTGAGTAAAGATGACAAGTGGTGTTTGTTATTCATTACTCTGTATATATGATAATACCTAGCTCTCAAATTAAAGATAAATCAACTCTAGGGCCGGCCCGTGGCTCACTTGGGAGAGTGTGGTGCTGATAACCCCAAGGCCATGGTTCAGATCCCTATATAGGTATGGCCGGTTAGCTCACTTGGGAGAGTATGGTGCTAACAACACCAAGTCAAGGGATAAGATCCCCTTACTGGTCACCTTTTAGGAAAAAAAAAAAAAAAAAAAAAGATAAATCAACTCATTTTCAAATTTATTCATGGATCAAAGGTAAGAATCCACAGATTTAGAATTCCAGTGTATCATACTCAGCATACTGAGGTCTGAGAAACAAACAGCTGAGCTTGTCCAATACCACTTCTCCCTACAAAGACTCATCAGAAGCCTTTAAGCTTCCCATAGAAATAAGGGTCATCAAAGGTACTCAGCTCTTAGGAGGCTCTTCTCCACAAAGAAATTCAGCTTTGTGTCTCCAATTGCCCTTAGGTGTCTGCTAGAGTGATCTTATTATCTTTTACAGCTCTCAGCTTCTTTTTCATGTGATCTCAAATCATACAAAAGGACTTGCTTGGCTAAATAGTGTTTTTATCTTTTCAGGTTTTTTATTTACTATTTTATAATTTTAAACGTGTTTCATCTCACATAATTTGTCACCCCCCTGAGCACCAATGATAGATGAGTGTTTTGAAGGAGACAGCCCACATGCCTTCCACATCCTCCCAGGACCAACGCCACCCAAGGAGAAATCAATCAAACAAACACTGGGAGGATTCCTCAGCTCCTAAAGCCTATTTTCTACTTTGAGACCTTGGTCTCAAATAGTTCTCCTAATGTATAGAATGCCCCTCAGAGAAGGCTGACAGCTCTAAACCTAAAATCATAGCTCCTCAGACCTTAACAGAAGCACAGATTATTATCAAAAAGAGCACAAAATCAAGCCCCAAATATTGTGCAAGAAAGCTCCTAATCAGTGATGCTTTCCCATGTTGATAACCAATGAGGGCTGGCCATTTAGCTCAGTTGATTACAGCATAGTCTTGACACATCATGCGTTTGGATCCCCATACTGGCCAGCTGCCAAAAAAAAAAAAAAAAAAAAAAAAAGAACCAAGGAGCTTTATATAAGACATCATCCATTATCATGGTCCTCAAACTTTATCACCGACATCACCCACGCTCCCAATTTGTCCAAGTAGTAGACCAGAAGTTAAAAACGAGTTGTAGGTAAAATCTTAAAAAGATGTTTTGCTTAGAAAACACAGTAATTAAAAAAAAATCTGTTCTGTCCAATCAAGAAGCCTATTCAATTTAGATAAAATAAAAATTTCATTTCTTCAGTTACATTATCCACATTTTAAAATGCTCTGGGCCAGATGTGGCTAGTGGCCACTCTATTAGATAGCACAGATACAGAATCTTTCCTACCATTATGGAAAGTTCTACTGAATAACACTGTATTTAAATTATCAACTATTTTTTAAAATTAACATTGAAAAACAAGAACTCTCACAAAGAAATACAGATTTCCACCTTCTTTTGAAAAATCATCTAGAAACCCTTAGCGGAATTCTCACCTAATGGAACAAGGGCAGCTGAAAAGGGCTGCTGCCCTCTTTGGTTATATGTGTGCTTTTCAGCTCTCTATAGTCCCCACTACTTCCTAACGTCTTTTATCTGCACTTCACTCACATATGTCACATGCCTGGGTTTCCAAGTGAGTCTTTACAACAGAAGAGAATACTCTGAGATTATCCCAGCTTCTATCTACTCAAGAGCCCCAAAATGTCACAGACAACATTATACACTTACTTCTAATTTTCTGGTGAAATTTTCTAGATCAACTGGAAAGAATTTCCAGAGCTTAACTGTGTATCAACCTGAGCTGGCCGGTTAGCCCTCTAATTGCCTCAACCAATGGAATATGGAAGTGATACCGAATGATTTCCAAGACTAATTCAGAAAAGGCAATATGGCTTCTGCTTGGCTGTCTGTCTCAAAGCAATTGCCCTAGGAAGCCCAGGTAACATGAAGTTCCAACCCACAGCCCCAGCTATGCCCCAGGCTGACAGCCAGCATTAACTGCCAGATACTAAGTACACAACAAGTCTTTAGTAGATAACTGCAGTGTACAGCCATTGAGTCTTCCAGCTGAGGCCCCAGATATCTGGGCACAGAGATAAACCATCCCTGCTTTGTCTTACCTGGACACCTGACTCACAAACACTATGAGAGGTAAATAAGTGTTTTAAGCCACTAAGTTCTAGGATAACTTGTCATGCAGCCACTGAAACTGGGACATGCTTTCAGAACACCACTGGCTGCCTTTATAAATAAATAGATACTCAATAAATATTTATGTAACGAAACAAATATTGCCAACTCAAATAAAACAAAATGTTGACTCAGTTTACCATTCAGGAGGCACCATGCTTCCATCCACATCCCAGAACGTGTTTTTGCCATTCATTTCAGTAGTATATATAACCCATCGGTGACGGCCTGGGTGGAAAGATCAACATTTAGAAAGATGTGATGAAGTAAAGAAAACTTTTGATTTTAGAAGCATACATGCATAATTATCAAAGAAAACAATCTTAATTAAGAAAATTTTACGTGTTCTTATATAAGATAAATGTTAGAGGAATAACACCCTGGGTGTATTAGTGAAGGCAAGCTCCAGAAAGTGTGTGGCAAGCTTTTATCATCAGCCTGGCTGCCACCACAGCAGGGTCCCTACACCAGGAACTCAGACAACTCACTGCTGTGGGTGGTACTCAGACCTTTCCAACAGTGAAGAATCCTTGCTTCTCCCCCAGCTCCCGCAGAGGGAATAGTAGAGAGAGTAGGGGAATGTGTTCTCAGCCATTCACGGTATTCAGGAAAGATTGTGTTTCTCCTGAGACTGGGGCAGAAATGTATTCACAGCAATCATACTTAAATTCTAGGTTTCCATATAAATATTTTAAAACAACCACCTCAGATCCTTTTGGAAATGTGAATTATACATAATAAGCAAACATTATCAATGATGGTTAGGAAAGTAGGGAAGCTCATGCCATCAAAATAGTATGGCTGCATTCTTTATTTAACAAATTTCTGTGAAATTATTGGGGCCTAACAACTATTTACAAAACTATTTCTATTGGGTCCTTACGTTGGGCAAAGACTTGGGCTCCAATGAAGAATCTGTCACTTATTATCAGTGGATATTAGGCAAATTTTATGAGCCTCAATTTCTTTATTTATTACAAGTGGATGATTATACTTACATCTTAGGGTTGCTGTGAAAATTAAACATCACACACATACATCTAGTTTAGCATCAGGCATATTAGTGCATAATATATATTAATTCTTTCCACTCCTTCCTCACTGCTCTCACCCCCCAAACAGGGAATACTGAATTCACCCCTGTAGTGGATTTTACACCAGTAAGCAAAAGGTAATCTGAATTTAGTTTACAGGGTTTTCCTAGGTAAACATAATCAACAAATATTGACTAATGCTACCTACACATGATCCTATCTACTAAAAGAAATACAGATTTCAATCAGGATTTGCTTCTTTTAGAGAAATGAATCTTGAGAACAGCTAACTAAAATCAAATGAGGCAGGGGAACACAAAGACAGATGGAGGAGACCTTTGGAAAGGTCTCTTAAATTAGGCCATGACAACAACAAAGAATTCTAAAAAATATGTAATTCATCAGTATCCAAATGATACACACTAATGTTGCTTTTGAATTTACTACTAAAACACTGCTGTAATAGGTGTCTTTGTTTTGCAAGAACATTTGCAGGATGAATTCTTAGAAGTGCAAGTGCTGAAACAAAGAATATGTGCAATGTAAATTTTGACAAATACTACTAAACTGTCCTCCAAAAGTACTTCAGTAACGCCTTTCCTCACTTTGGGATTTATCAGATAGAAAAACACTTCAGGGGCTGGCCAGTTAGCTCAATTGGTTAGAGCATGGTGTTGATAACACCAACATCAAGGGTTTAGATCCCCTTACCAGCCAGCCACAAAAAACCAGAAAAATACTTCAAAATTTTATAGGTGAAAAAAAGATAACACGTTTTAAAGTTGCATTTCTATAATTACAAGTGAGGATGAATATTTTTCCATGCCTTTGTTAGCTATTTAGTTTTCTTTTTCTGTGAATTTTTTCTATTTTTTTATTGAGTTTTTCATTCTTTTTCAAGTGCTTTGTAAACTTTTTTTTGGTGTAATATGGAAAACAGACTCAAATAAAACCCCAACCCAATTATTCATACCAAAAAATACTGTACTCACCAAAAAATTGCTTGTTGTCTTCATAGTATTTGTTTCCGTATTTGTCTTCCCCAACTAATGTGCCAACCCTCAAATCATTTGCCCTGTGGGTGCCCAGAAGAAAGCAGACATTTTAGAAAGATTCTTTGCTCAAAACACAAACAGAAATAAAGTGAGAATACCAACTTTCAGACACAAAGGTTGCTGCATCAACTAGAAAAAGGAGGAGACTCTGAGATGGTCACTGGTTGTATGTTTTCAGTCTTCATCTCCAGGTTCTCTCCACCCAGTGTTAAAGAATCAACTTTCAGGTTACAAGTTCTAGAATTCCTGCTCATGTTGGCCCCAGTATCATGTAGACAGAATGGGAAAAGAAAAACTGACACAACTGAAGCTCTTAAGTTACACTAAAAATATAAATGCAATATTCTCAAATTACAAGACTGCTTTTATCTACTACCCCTGAGCCATGAGGCACTGGAATTAGCAAAACCTTCAGGAAATCAAGAAGCCAAAGTATTTTATCTCTTTAAAATGATACGAATGTCTCCTAGCTCTTTCATTCCCCCATGGGCCTCGAATTCGGTTTCCTCGTAAGATGCTGCTCGTGCGATCAACGAATGTCAGGACTAGTCTAGAGCACTATGATAACCTCCTCCAACGCCTTACGGCACAGGAAGGGACGTGCAGGCCAGTGCAGGGAGAAAACTTTCCCAAGGTCACCGAGTGAATGTCTGGTGATGCTCATTACTGTCCAGGCGCGGGGCAGTGGTGCAACGCAGATGCCCTGGCCGCCGTATCACAGCTCTCTCAGAGATACCTTCTCGGTCCTCGGCAGTTCCCGGATAGAGACTTTAGCGTGGGGGGTTCACGGCAGAGATTGGGCCGGCTGTCCTTGACAAGAGCTATGGATTCTCCAAGGTGACACAAGATCGGGCCCCTTTGCAAGAAGCCAGCCGGCGCAAGTCGAGCTCCAGAAGCCAAAAGCATGGCGTTGTCCGCCTACCTGAAAAGAACTCGTAGATAGCCGCGGAGGCCGCCGTGGCCGCTGATCTGCTGTAGCCCGCGCTTCAGGACCTGCAGTAACTCCATCTTGTCCTGCAGGCCCCGCCTCCCGGGTGCGCCGGCAAAACCCACCGGGCGAAAGTGGCCACTCAGCGCGCAGGGAGACCTCACGCGGAAGGTTCCCACACGCGAAGGCGGATCTGCGCGTGCGCAGAACTGGAGCTCGCCTGCCCTGTTACTTTCCGGCTTTCTAAGTAAGCGCCATTGGTTTCCCTAGGAAGCAAAGGGTCCTTAAACTTAAGAGATTTCAGAGGTTGCATCTAGGAAGCGGGCGCGTGGTGGAAAGCTTACCTAGGCAAGGCTTACCCAGACGGGGGCTCCTCGTTTGGGAACTTTAGTTTGCTCATCTAAAAATGATTGGCTCAGACTATTCCAAAGATCCTTTCCAGCGCCCAAGATTCTTTAGAAACAAGATACCATGAAGGAATTCGATACTGACCACACATTGACATAATGTATTAGAAATTGAGTACATATGATGTTGAGTTGGAAGGAGGAGGAATAAAAAAGTATAAAATTAAGTATCTGCTCTCAAAGATTTGATATTTAGTTACCAGGTTAAAATTCAATAAACATTTAAAAATTTATTATTAGGAAACTGATTCGTGTATGAACTTTAAAAATTGTAGATAACAGAAGGATACTAAAACATTTCTAATTTTCTAGCAGTTATTTAAACACTATGTCTAAAAATCTATATTTCTCGTCCCATCAATTTGGGACTTTCTTGGTTCCCAATTTGAGATGAGGATTTTAGCATATGATCACTTCCTTCATCTCTTCTCACCCTTTGCTCTTTCAGGCTCTAGTCTACAATTTCATTTCTTTAAAATGTCAAGATTTATAAGATTTACATTGTATTCTGTAACTACAAGCTTTAATAATTGTTGGCAAGACAGTCTTAAAAATTGAAATACATTATTTCTTGAAAGGACCAAGTGATGTGACTGGACCCTGAGAAAGGATGTAATTTTATGTTAGTAAACCTTCAACCACAAGGGAGAAGCTTCCAAACAGCAGGATCAAATTTTCTTAGACTCTATCAATTGCTCAAAATTAAACGGTGACTTTCATGCACTTTTTGTTTTCCATTAAAAAAAAAAATTCTGCCTGAAATATTTCAATATATATCTAAGAACTCTTTTAATATCATAGCCACATTACTATTATCTCACCTCAAAAAGTTAACAATAATTCCTTAATTTCAAATACCCACTGAGGAGCGTTAAAATTTCCCATTGTAATTTTTTTTTTTAACCATTTGTCTAAATAGGGTTCATACACTGTAAATGATTGATTTTCTTTTAACTTAAAAAAAAAATCTATATCTATAGCTCCTCTTGTTTTTTGTTTGTTTGTTTGTTTGTTTTTGTTTTTGTTTGTTTGTTTTGTTTTTTTCGGCCTTCCAATTTGTTTGCTGAAGAAACTGTTTCTCCTGTAGAGTTTTCCACTGTTTGGATTTTGGTGATTGTGCGTCAGTGCCACTCTATCCCCTGTATTTCCTGTATGCTAATACTTAAATCTAAATGTTTTACCAGTCATAGGGGTCATTCTTTTCCTGCTAAGTATACTTCAATGGTGATGATATCCTTCCATCGGGAGCACATGGTGTCTCCTTGTTTCACTTTTTGTGATTTTAGCCACCACTGGTGAGCACTGACTAAATAATTTCATTTCATTTTTATTTATTAACCACAATTCTTCTATTAAGAGAAACCTCCCCGCAACTGTTTGGTTCCTGAGAAACAGTTCAAATAGGAAAGGCAGGACAGGTGCTTGATTCTCTCCATTACTTAACAGTTTTCAAAATAAAAAATTGCTTCCCTAGCTTTTCTTTTTGTGGGAAAAAACACAAAACAAAAAATTTAACATCTCAACCATTTTTAAGTGTATAGTAGTGTTAACTACATGCACATTGTTGTGCAACGGATCTCTAGAATTTATTCATCTTGCAAAACTGAAACGCTATATCCATTAAACAACTCCTTTCCCTCTCCTCCCCCTAGACTGTGGAAATCACCATTCTTCTTTCCTTCCCTTCTTCCTTCCTTCTTTCTTTTTGTAATTGACTTTTTTTTATAGTAGTTTTAAGTTTACAGAGAAATTGAGGAGAAAATACAGATAGTTCCCATACTCTCCCCTCCCCGCCTACCCCCGCCGTACAGTTTCTCCTATTATTAACGTTACATTAGAGTGGTACATTTGCTACAGTTATGAGCCAATATTGACATATTATTATTAATTCAAGTTTACCATTAGGGTTCCCTCTTTGTGTTGTACAGCTCTATGGGTTGTGCCAAATGTATAGTGTCATGTATTCACCATTATAGTATCATACAGAATAGTTTGGCTGCCCCCAAATCCTCTGTGTTCCACTTGCTCATCCCTACCTCCTCCTGTGTAACCCTGGCAACCATTTTTTCCCCCATTATCTTCAACACTTATCATTTCTTTGTGTTGGGAACATTCAAAATCCTTTCTTCTAGCTAATTAGAAGTATAAAATAAGTAGCTGTTAATTATAGTCACTTTACAGTGCTATAAAACAATAGACATTATTCCTTTTTAGCTTAGTTTTGTGGGTTTTTGTTTGTTTTGGCATCTGGTCAGTGTGGGGATCTGAATCCTGCTCTAACCAACTAAGCTAACCAGCCAGCCCCAGCTGCACTTTTGTATTCATTAACCAACCTTTCACTAACTCCCTTTCCCCTATTCTTTTCAGCCTCTGGTAACCACCATTCTACTCTTTACTTCTATGTGATCAACTTTCTTAGCTTCTATATATGAGTGAGAACATGTGGTATCTCTCTCTGTTCCTGGCTTACCTTACTTAACATAATGTCCTCCAAGCTCATGCATATTGCTGCAAATGACAGATTTTGTTTCTTTTTTATGGTTGAATAGTATTTCTTTGTGTATATATAGCACGTTTTCTTTTTCTCATTGGCTGATGGACACTTGTGTTGATTCCATATCTTGGCTATTGTGAATAGTGCTGCAGAAACACAGGACCGCAAATATCTCAATATACTGATTTCCTTCCTTTGAATATATACCCAGTAGTGGAATTGCTGGAACAGATGGTAGTTCTATTTTTAGTTTTTGGAGGAACCTCCATAATGTTTTCCATAATGGCTGTAATAATTTATATTCCCACCAACAGTGCATAAGAGTTCCCCCTTCTCCACATCTTTGCCAGTATGTGTTATTTTCTTTTTTATAATAACCATTCTAACTGGAGTGAGATGATACCTCATTGTGATTTTAATTTACATTTCCTTGATGATTACTGATATTAAGCAATTTTTTTCGTATACCTGTTGACCATTTGTAAGTCTTTTGAGAATTATCTATTCAGCTATTTGCCCATTTTTGATTGGGTTTCTTTTATCTGTTGAGTTTCTTGTATATTCTGGATATTAATCCCTTGCCAGAGACACAGTTTGCAAATACTTTCTGTCATTCTGCAGGTTGTCTCTTCACTCTGTTGATTATTTCCTTGGCTGTGCAGAAGCCTTTTAGTTTGATATAATACCATTTGTCTATTTTTGCTTTTGTTGCCTGTGCTGTAGAGGTCCTCTTCATAAAGCCTTTGCCCAGCCCAATGTCCTGAAGCATTTCCCCTATGTTTTCTCCTAGTAGCTTCATGTTTTGGGGTGTTTAATCCATGCTGAATTGATTTTTGTATATAGTGAGAGATAGGGGTCTAGTTTCATTCTTCTGCATATGAATAACCAGTTTTCTCAGCACTATGTATTGAAGAGACTGTCCTTCCTCAATATACATCCTTGTTGCCTTTGTCAACAATCAGTTGGCTGTAATTACATGGCTTTATTTCTGGGTTCTCTGTTCTGTTCCACTGGTGTGTCTGTTTTATGCCAGTACCATACTGTTTTGGTTACTATAGCTTTGTAGTGTATTTTGAAGTCAGGTAGTGTGATGCCTACAACTTTGTTCTTTTTGTTCAAGATTGCTTTAGCTATGAAGAGTGTTTTGTGGCTCTATATGAATTTTAGGATTGTTTTTTCTATTTCTGTGAAGAATGTCATTGGTATTTTGATAGGGGTTGCATTGAATCTGTAGACCACTTTTTGTAGTATTGCCATTTTCACAATATTAATTCTTCTAATCCATGAACATGGAATGTCTTTCCATTTCTTTGTGTTCTCTTCAATTTCTTTTATCACTGTTTTAGCATTTTCCTTACAGAGATCTTTCACCTCCTTATAATGATTATAAATGGGATTCCTTTCATGATTTCTTTTTCATCTTGCTCATTATTGGTATATAGAAACATTAATGATTTTTGTATGTTGACTTTGTATCCTGCAACTTTACTGAACTCATTGATCAGTTTTAAGAGTTTTTTGGTGGAGCTTTTAGGGTTTTCTGTATATAAGATCATGTTGTCTACCAACAGGGACAATTTAACTTCTTCCTTTCCAATTAGATGCCCTTTATTCTCTTGCTTAATCAATCTGGCTAGGACTATTCAACTTTCTGTTTCTAAAACTGACTATTATAGATACCTCACATAAGTGGAATCATGCATTATTTGTTTCTTTTGTGACTGGCTTATTTCACTGAGCATTATGCTCACAACGTTCATCCATGCTACAGTATTTGATAAGATTTGCTTCTTTTTAAAGGCTGAATGATACTCCAACATCTGTATATTAGCCAAAAAATATTTTTTTTAAATCCAGTCATTTGTTTATGGAGTTTTAGATTGCTCCTGCCTCTTGGCTACTGTGAATAATGGTTCAATGAACATGGGGGTGCAAATATCTCATTGAGATCCTGTTTTCAATTCTTTTGGATATATACCCCGGAGTAGATTTTTGGGTCATATGGTGATTTTATTTTGTGGTTCTTAAGGAATCTCCATACTGTTTCCCATAGCAGCTTCACCATTTTACATTCCCACCAACAGTACACAAGTGTTCCAGTTTCTCCACATTCTCCCCAACACTTGTTATTTTCTGGGGGTTCTGTTGTTGTTTTGATATTGGCCATCCTAATAGGTGTAGGGTGGTATCTCATTGTGGTTTTGATTTGCATTTACCCGATGATTACAGATTTTGAACATCTCTTCATATGCTTTTTGGTCATTTGTATATTTTCTTTGGAGAAGCGTCTATTCAAGTTCTTTGCCTGTTTTTGAATAAGGTTATTTGGTTTTTCATTGGTTAGTTGTAGGCATTCTTTATGTATTCTGGATATTAACCCCTTATCAGATATCTGGGTTGCAAATGTTTTCTCCCATTCTATGTTGTTTTCATTCTATTTACTGTGTCCTTTGCCATGAACAAGTTTATAAGTTTGATGTAGTCCCATCTATTTTGGCTTTTGTTGCCTGTGTGTTTGGTATATCCAAGATATCACTGGCAAATCCAATGTCATGAAGATTTCCCTTTTTAATTCTAGGCTTTATAGTTTCATATTTTCAGGTCTTGTATTTATATCTTTAATCCCTTTTGAATTAATTTATGTATATGGTGTAAGACCTTTTCCATGTGAATATCCAGTTTTCCCAATTCCATTTGTTGAAGAGACTATCCTTTCCTCATTGTGCAGCTGTGGCACCCTTGTCAAAGATCATTCAACTAGACACGAGGGTTTATTTCTGAGCTCTCTATTCTGTTCCACTGATCTATTCTCTCTATTCTGTTCCATGTGTCTTTATGTTAGTACCACACAGTTTTGATTATTGTATCTTTGTAATATGTTTTGAAATTAGGAAGTGTGAAGCCTTCAGCATTTATTTTCTTTCATGGGATTGCTTTGTATTTTGGTAGTCTTTTGAGATTTCATACAAATTTTAGGATTTTTTTTACTTCTGCAAAAAAAAAAAAAAAAAAAGCCTTTGGGATTTTTGTAGAAATTGCAATGAATTTGTAGCTTGCTTTCGGTAGTATGGACATTTTAACAATACACAGTCTTCCAACTCATGAACATGGATGTCTATTTATGTGTGTCTTCTTTAATTTCTTTTGGCAATGTTTTGTAGTTCTCAGTGTACAAGTCTTGGGCCTTTTTGGTTGAGTATTTTATCCTTTTGGATGCTATTGTAAATGTGATTGTTTTCTTAATTTCTTTTTTGGATTGTTCATTGTTAATGTATAAGATGCAGCCAATTTTTGTGTATTAGTTTGGTATCCTACAACTTTGCTGAATTAATTAGTTCTGACCATTGTTTTGTGTGTGGAATCTGTAGGGTTTTCCACATATAAAATCATGTCATCTGCGAACAGAAATAATTTTACTTCTTTTCCAATTTTGATGCTTTATATTTTTTTCTTGCCTAGTTACTCTGGCCAGGACTTCCAGTAGTATGTTGAATTTAACCAGCAACAGCAGGCATTCTTGCCTTGTTCTTGATCTTAGAGAAAAAACTTTCAATTTTTTTCACTGTTGAGTGTGATGTTAGCTGTGGCTTTTCAAATACGGACTATTATGCTGAAGTAATTTCCTTCTATTTCTAGTTTGTTGAGTGTTTTTATCATGAAAGGATACTGAACTTATCTGGCATTAGAAATATCCAGTGTCTCTTCTGCATTGCATTCATCAAAGAAGTCATAAAGGTCTGTGCAGATTTAAAGGGAGGAGGAATAGACTTACACTTCACCTCTTTATGAGGATGTGGCAAGCTTCTGTGCTGGAGACCAGCTCTAGTCGAGTTGTGAGTACCTGAAAAGGGAGAGGAAGGGTCGGCAAAAATAACAAACACAGACAGAGACCTCAATGCATCAATATGCACGTTCTCTCTCTGCAGGCTGTCAGTGTGTTGCAGCTGGAGCCCAGAAGAGCATGAGACAATGCCTTTTATTTAGATTTTTCTCTGCAAGGGGGTTTTGGGTACTATTTTTATTGTATCAGCAAGCTTATATCAATAGTCCAAAAAGCAGGGAGGAAACTTTTTTTAGAGGTCAGCACATCTTAGGTGATGAACTCCTGCTTCTTTTTCCTGGAATCAGGTTTATCAGATTTAAACAATCCCTTTATTGTCTTGAAGTTATCTTGTGACCTTTTTCTGTTAGCAAGCTGTGGTTAATATCCACCCTATTAACAGGGTGGCAGCTATTTTGTAGATAACCTATATCTATTCTTAAATGTAAATACAACTTTGCTAAAAGGAAAAATGTTAACATTTCTGTGGCCCTGCAATCTTGATCTAAATGTCAAAGTGTCATTGTGCACAGTACCATCCCTCACAAAACTAGGTGTACTCTTTTATTTTTCTAAGATCTAGTTTTGCAGGTTTAATAATTTTACAGCATATATTTTTATCCCAATACCTGATTTTTAATGGTTTATTAAAACTGGACACCACCAAGTAAAGGGGGTTCTACAGTTTCATTCCCATATACTTAATTTATCCCAATCATATAATTTCCCATTAATACCAACCATTCTCTTGCCATTAATATAATCTCCAGTAAATGATGTTTGCCAACTTACATTAGGCTGCAGCTCATATTTAGTCATGAGCGGTGCTTTTGGAACATATGTTGGTGTGGTCAATTTATCATAAGGGGATAATTTTAAATTGTCCAATTTACTCGGATCCTCTGTGGGAATGTTTAGTTCAATGACCGCAAAATCATTTGTGTTATTCTTATAATCTTTTGGGAATTCAGAGAACTGCCACGCTAACCAAAATACGAAAGAGAAGGCAAAAGCCATGAAGCCGAGGCAGAAACCCTTATGGTTGTAGCAAGTGCTCGTAGCTGTGGCTTTGCCAGCAGCTCTCCCTCCAGCGGCCTTGCCAACTCGGAGAGGGCAGCCCAAGCTGACTCCTTTAGGATCCTGCCATGGCGTGGACCGTGCCACTTCTGGAAGAGCACGTGGGACCAGAAATGTTTCAGCCATTTTGAGGAAAGCATCTCAGCAGCCTCACTTAGAAGTCCAAAGTAGAGAAGGGTTTCTCTTGACAAGACCTGGGGGTGCAGTGGGGGTGAGGGAATGAGGCTTTTGTCTAATGGAATTGTTTATAAATTGTACATAAGAAGCTTTATAAGAGGTTTAAAGAATTGTATGATCTTGAACTAAAAGGTACAGAACAGTAAAAAATAAAAAGAGGCCTTTGGACCTTCAAACTTCTATGGGGAGTAAGATTAGAGCTTCCCTGGTTCTGTTTCTGCTAAGTCATTCATTTTCCACTTGCATTTTGTTTCCAAAAATTTACTCAACTCTTATCCTTTGCTTTCTTCTCTCTTGTTTTGACACTGTGTGGTTACACTTTATTGTCATATTATTGAGATTAAAAAAAAAAAAAAGGTCAATCTGTAGTATTTAGCTGTATGTCTTTAAAATGATTTGTAAATAATCCTAAAATATAGGAAATGTCTTCCACATTTTTTCCCCTTCCTGGAAGTACTTCAATATAAATCACCCCACCTAAAAGCTAAGGCAACCTATTATATAAGTAATGATTCTTACTACAGCTTTCTTAATATAGCAGATCTGTACTTTTAGATGAAGACACAATGGTACAATGGATAACCAAACATTAAACAAATAGGACACAAATAAAATATATTGGCAGGATACAGAAATTTGTAACGTAAGTCACATTTTAATATAGTTTTTAAAATATTTCCAAATAGAACTACAAATTTAATCAGGAAAAATACTGGAAAGAACATCTTAATTAACCATTAGTACATTATTTTAAAGGATTATTTTCCTGAATCCTTGGCTTATTACATTGAGTTTATAAAGGTATAAACCTACTGATTTTTCCATTTGAGTATTTTATACTAAATGTGGTTTCCCCAGCTGGTAATTATAAGTAAAGGTGTTCATGATAATCATGTTTTAAATAGGGAAATAAGTTGGTAAAGTCTGTAAGTTGATATTTTTAAACTTTTGATAAAGTAGTAATTAGCAAAATCCACACCCCCCACAAAAAATTTCAGCTTCTCTTCTATTGCAAAAATCTTTATAAAAAATATACTGGAAGTGCAATAAAATCTCCATATTTGTGTTTTAAAAATCAACAAATAGACATACCAAAATAATTCATCATGAAATCAAAGCAAAGAAATATTTAACAGTATCAGGTTTGCAAAGGAAAACATTACTGTGGAAGACATCCAAGGAGTCTAAAATACTTTTGTGGTGGCAATAACAAGGCTTCAGTCTGATCTTTACACTATTGTTAAAGCAGCCCTCCCCTGCTTTACAGTGAAAAGTCAGTGCATATTTCTTCATTTTTTAAAATTAGAAATTGCTTTAAAATAATTATTTAACTCACCTTGAAAACATGAATTGGCTATGATAAATCAATTATTTAACAAATTGGGTGATTTTTTTTCTAATGAAAAAACTGGCTAAAACCCATGGCAGAGTCAGGAAGCTATAACACAGGTCAGAAAAGAGAGAGAGAGGTCAGATGCTTCTTATGGAATGGAAGAACAACTTTGATATCTATTTTGAAATACTGAAACAATTTGGGCTCAGTTAGTCTCTACTACTTTTAAAACACAGCAGTAAAAACCAAAAATAGTAAAATATGAACCCTATCTTATTCTCAAAAACAATTTTCTGCTGCATAAATAAAAAGTGCTTGTAACTAATAATATACAACACTAAAAATGTCAATTCTTAAGATCATGAATGGCCTATGTCTCACTGCCAGCAATGAGCTTAGTATATGCTAAGGGACACCATATTTACAAAAGACAAAAATATATATATTCAATTAATATTTCCCATAGTTCTACTATTATCATTATACCACTGAGCATAAAATAATCTTTTCACATGGTAATTAAAACAGATGGATTGCATTATGAAAGAGTAAAATGCAAGGAACTAACTCCTCCTTAGGGATTTCTAACCATTAACTGTACTAGTTCATAATGAAGTTAAATATGAATAGAACACAATTCAAGAAAAAAATACTAATTTATTTGTTTTACAAAGTAAAATAGAATGAGATTTTAGTTTAGACAGTCAACAAGTGACAGCTTCAGATATCATCTTCACCAAGAATAAATTCAAAGCATTTCTTATTCACTTGATTAAGACAGGAAAGGAAATTCTAATTCCTGTGGACTGCCCAGTCACTTCAAAAATTCTTCTAAGGAAGCTAAAATAAAAAAATACCTTTTGGATTTTGGTTACTCTTTAAAGTCACAATTTCCAGATTCCCTGGAAGCAATGAGTTCAATTTGGTGTCTTCTTGAGTTCTGGGAAAGAACAATAAATTTACAGCACTAGGATCTCAGCTTTCAAATGCTGTGACCAATTATTTGAGAGTTATAATCTGCAGGCTCCATTTTTAAAATATGTGGGATGACACTGTCAATTCGTACATTGCCAATAAGACCCTTGAAAAACAATTCTTCAGTGATGGTAGCATTCATCAATCTCAAAGCCGGCAATCTGAGAAGTAGTCTGGATAACCTAAAAAGAAAAAGAAGAAAGAGGATGGAGAGAACAAGGCTGTAAATCAAAATGAGATTTAGCAGAAAAATGAGTAATTTCTGCATGTATATTATTTTGGCCTAATATAATAAAGTTCTAATTTTCAAAAGTTAAAATCAAAACGTTAGCATTCTCAAGCCTTAGAGCATATGACAATCACCTGGTTATAAATGCAGTCCGACAGCCTCCACAGGAAAGCCTTGCTCTTAATTGCTATACTGTGCTGCCTCCAGATGGCTATATGGACCATAGAACTAAGTTATTAAACCATGGATTAAGTTATACATTTAAGAATGTCTTAGCAGGCTGGTCGGTTAGCTCAGTTGGTTAGAGCAGTGGTGCTGTTAACACCAAGGTCAAGGGTTTGGATCCCTGTACCAGCCAGCTGCCAAAACAAACAAAAAACAAAAATGAAAGGCATAGCAACTCATTTCAGGTTGTAAGAACAGCAATGTTTTGTGTTATCAGGACACATGTGGTTCAATAACAGTTTTCCTGGCTTTGCTGTGCAAAAACCTACTGGAAGTGATAAAACAGGCAACGGTTGTTATAACTGAGAAGAGCACAGAATATAGAATCAAGACTGCTGGGTTCAAATCTGGATCAACTGCCCCCAAGCTATGTGATGAATATGTACAAGCCACTTACTCCCTCTTTCTCACAGTGCTGTTGTGAACATTAATGAAATGATCCCGCCAGTTCCTGTGCTAGGTAGTGACGTTAAGGGCAGGATCATGTCTTGTATGAAAATGCATTATAAGTTGAAAACTGCTATCAAAGGACAACTTATTATTTTTAAATAACTAGGGATGAAAAAACCAAAGAGAATTCCAGAGATCAGTCAAAACACCCACAACCTAACAGAACAGCTGTATGTCAAAAAGGAAGAAAAATTTAAAAACTGCATTTATTTGTATAAGGAGGCATAAAGCAACTTTTGAAACTTTAAAAAACTGAGAAACAACCACAACAAAACCACTTTTCTTAAAAGCTTCTGGTACATGTATCCTCCTTTTTCCCTAATGCCTTGCACTCTAACAACTTGAGACCAAATGAAACCAGCAGCCTTCAGGATTAAGCGATATTCTTATAGCCGTGTACTCTATTCCTCAAATTACTCTGTTCTGGTTTATTTCCACCAGCTGAGCTGCATGCACAGAACCAGTAGGAAGCAGAGTAGGAAACTCATTAGATAAACTAAGGCTGATTTTCTGGAGTGAACTACCTTGTAAATTTACATTACTTAATATATGTAAAAAACTATTATACGTAAAATATTCTTTTACTAGTTTGAATTATGCTACACTAATAAAAATAATTTTATTTATTATAAGCAAACACTTATATAGCCTTTACTACTTAACAGGCATGGTTCTAAGCACTTTATATGCATTATTTACTGATTTAACCCCTATAACAATTGTAAAAAGTGGACACTATTATTATCTCCATTTTACAGATAAGGAAACTGAAACAGAGAAGTTCAATTACTTGCCCAAGATCATGCACCTAGTAAGATAGAATCAGGATTCAAACTCCAGTACTCTGACTTTGACAGCAATGCACTTAACCATTCTGCTATACTGTCCCTCTTCCAAAATTGAGTGGCTCTTATAAAAAGAGAATTTTTTTCAAAGAACAGTGGCAAGAAATACCTTGAAAAGAATATTAAGCCATGTTTCAAACTTAATTATAAAACAGTCTAATGGTGTTTAATTCATTCTTTTTTTTCCCCCCTTTTACTAATAAAATCCATTATTTTATCTGAAGAAAAAGAGTTTGGACTCTGGAGTCAGACTACCTGGGTTCATAGTCAGGCTCTGCCATTTATTGTGTGACCTTAAACAAGTTACTTAATCTCTGAGCTGAAGTCTCCTTATATATAAAATGTGAGAACTTGATGAAATATTACATGTAAAGTGCTTTTTCAACAATGCACTACCGCTTTTAATAACAGCATTAGCTACTTCAAAGCTACGGTTGACTAAAACATTTAATTACTCTTAGAATGAAAATAATAAAATAACAGATTAACAAAAGATTTTTAAATGAATTTAATCAAATAGTATTTAATTTCTAGATACCTGTAGGTGTCATCTGGATATGTTTTGGTTAAATAATCTTGGAATTCCACATAAGCCTTTTCCTGACATTTCTCAATCTGTTCCATATTTTCTAAGCCTGGATGATCTGAAACATTAAAGGATATATCGTTACCCTAATTCTTAATGCTCATTTCATAAGACTGAGAGAAGGTGGAAAAGGATGGGAAGAATAGTTCAGTCAAAAAAGATGTTCTACCATATAAAGTGTGGCTCTTTATTTCTACAAATATTTATTTAGCCCACCTACTATATACCAAGCACTGTACACACTTAAAATTATTTATATAATATGCATATTTTAACATCTAATTAAAAATGAGGCCATGGGGTGTTACCAAAATAAATAGTTTTCTTTCTGTTCCAAAAGTGGTGGGAGAAATTTTGATCATTTTGCTCTTAACAGGAGCAAAAAACTAAAGACTCAGCTTAGTTAAAAAAGCATTTTTTAATCCATGAAATATTTGGAGATTATATTCTATGCCATATTTTTACAATAAAAAACCCAGCTACTGTTAGGTAAAAAGGTACTTATGAAGTTATGAAAATATAAACATCATCACTATCAGAAAAATTATGACACGGAAACATGAAATAATCTGTATAAGCATTTTAATGGTCACTATAACCATAGTGAAATGGAAATATTAAAAGAACTTCATAAAAATTATGCCTAACTTAAGAATTGTTGAAAAATATGGAAATCTCTGTTCTGATGAGTGGAAATAAAAGAGTAATTACAGGAAACATTTAATAAAATAAAATTATTTGTAATGCTAATTAACTTCAAATTTGTTCTTTCAATTTTCACCTAAGGAAAATGAAGGTGGCAAATTGGTTGTGATAAAATTGGAGACACATATCATTAACTCATGTGAAAAATTAGAAGAAACAGTACAAAAAAGCTAAATTATCTTACTGGTATCCCTGAGGGGAAGAGGCAGGTTTCCTTAGAAAGCTTTATTATGATGTACATGAACAGAAATATATATCAAAATGAAAAATACAAAACCTAAGAGAATTGTCAATTGATCATTTAGAACCTACACTTTACTTACTGTGGAAACTAGAAACTGACAGAAACATAATAGACCCATTTTTCTTTTTCTTCGTAAGTCTAACAAAATACTTGAGAATTTAACCCATTAATACAGCAATACTCATCTGTCATTCTGCCATTTAATCATGACTAACAAAATATACCTAAGAATTTAAATGCTGATGTGACAACAGCAATAAAGGTCTATAATGTCATTTCACTGATTTCTCAACATTCCTTTTCATACCCAGATAAATATCTAACATCCTTAAAATTCAATAATTTAAAATATACAATTCGATGGTTTTTGTATATTCAGAGTTGTGCAACCATCACCACAATCTAAGTTTAGAACATTTTTGTCACTCCAAAAGAAACCATTTAATACCCATAAGCAGTCACTCCTCATTCTCCCCTCATCCTCTGGCGACCACTTATCTACATTATGTCTCCACAGGTTTGTCTTATTATGCTTATTTCATATAAATGGTATCAAACAATATGTGGTTCTTTGTGACTGTCTTTTTTCACTTAGCATAATGTTTTCAAGGTTCATCCATGTTGTAGCATATATCAGAATTTCACTTCTTATGGCTAAATGACATGACATTCTATGTATATGTTATGTTTTATTTATCAATTCATATGTTGATGGACACTTGGGTTGTTTCCACTTTTTGGCTATTACAAATAATTTGGCTCTGAACACTTATGTACACATTTTTGTTTAGATATATATTTTCATTTCTTTTGGGCTGACAGGAGTGGAACTGCCAGGTTACGTGGTTACTCCCTGTTTAACATTTTGAAGAACTACTAAACTCTTTTCCATGGCAACTGCTGCACTATTTTATATTCCCACCAGCAATGTATGAGGGTTTCAATTTCTCCATGTCCTCAAACACTGTGTTTTAAATAAGAAGTAAATATTTATATACCTGGACTGAAGAGCACTATTGCCTTCAGGTAGGCATATTCATATCCATCAATGCAGAGCTTAACCATGCTGTTACAAAACTCTTGTAGTTTGAAGATGTGCTCCATCAATAATTTTCGTCTTTCTGTTGACATTTTATCTTTAATTAAGAACAAACACACACTTCTAGTTTTTGTCTAAAATGTATGATGAATTTTCATCCAATATACTTCTTTCTCACTATTTTCCAGCTTTGATTATAACCAATCTATAAATGTTTAAAACTCAGTATCTCTGCAATTATAGAAAAAAACTAATCATCTTCAGATATTGTTCATTTATGAAAAACAAGCTATTAGTATAGAAAACCCTAAATGTAATGTTTCTTTTCAAGATACACCTCTGAGAAGATAATATATAAAGACAACCTCTGGAAAACTGACCAACCAAAGTGTAAGACTCAACCTTTGGCAACAGAATTTTATTTAAGATTATATTGGCTGGAAAAAAGTAAGCAGAACCATCTACATTTTTTAACATTACCAACACTACTGCAATAAAAACAAATACTTAGCAAAAAATAATACCAAGACCAAAGAAAAGTTGATAAAAATGAAGTTTTACAATAAATATTATAATTTATTGTAGAATATGTTTAAAACACATCTTTGAGTATTAGTGATTAGTCAAACATAGCTTTCCTGAACGTAGGCTGTATTAACACATTGCAAGTATATGAGAGATAAATCAGGACTAGGAGGCCATAAACAAAATGGGAATGTACTGCTGCCTTCTAGTAGATCTATTGTTGATGAGATTTAAGGTGATTCCTCTGCCCTTAAATATAAGAAGAAAGCAGATGATTTAAAAATAACATAAAACAATGAGAAATAGAATATGCTAAGGAACTAAAAAGTAGTCCCCAAATTTTAACTTATTCCTGAGCTCAATAAGCAGATTTCCCCATGTGAAGATGGGGCACCCTCTTGGTTAATCACAAGCCATTCTGAAGTTAATTATTTATAGGCCTGGCTGGATAGCTCAGTTGGTTAGAGCACAACGTCATAAAACCAAGATCAAATGGGCCGGCCCATGGCTCACTCGGGAGAGTGCGGTGCTAATAACACCAAGTCCCCGGGTTCGGATCCCATATACGGATGGCCGGTTCGCTCACTGGGTGAGCGTGGTGCTGACCACACCAAGTCAAGGGTTAAGATCCCCTTACCGGTCATCTTTAAAAAAATAAAAAAATAAAAATAAAACCAAGATCAAGGGTTCAGACCCCCAGCCACAAAAAAAAAAAAAAAAAAGAAAAAAAGGTTAAGTATTTATAGTCAGTGATCGGCTGTCTCCTCAAATGAATAAAAGTTGTAATTACCTGGCATCTAGAAAAACAAAAAGACAGTAAGGACTGTTCCTTCATTCTTCAATATTGTTTAGGTGAGAGAATATACCTTGATAAATTGAAACAAAATCAGCCTACATTGGGATTCAAACAGCTATAATGAAGAAAGTAGTCTAAAAATTGGTGGGAAGTATATACTTTAAAATATTTGGTTACCTCTACATAAGCTAACTCTGGATTCTTTGGTACCTATAGCAAAGGGCAAAAATTCACAAGGCCTGGACAAAAGTAGCCTGTCAGATTTAAATATACTGGTTTCAATTTTGTTGTGCTCTCATCTAAAAATATTTTTGGATTATTAACGGATTTATCAAAATGTCATATGTTTTATAAAACTGATGTCTCCTCCAATATCCTGGAAAAGGTAATAAATAAGATGCTTTTTACCTTGTTGAAAGCTATTGTGAAGACAATTGACAAATGTTGCTAATATAGTTGCTACATTCATCACTTGCCAGCACTGGGCAAGACCAAGAGTAAAAAGTTCATTCCAATAAGCTTTCACCAACGATATGCTGTTTTCTTGCCTATTAAAAACAAAAGCACAAATAAGATAATATTAAAATAATTTTTATAAACTTTACAACTGATCCATATATTTAAAAATAAAATATTACTGAACTAAAATTACTGTAGAAACACCAATTGGGCATGGACTTTATCAATTCTGTTTTGTACAGCTGATAGCAATTGATAAGGAATGCTAAGAAATTTAAATATTAGCTAGTTCATTATCAATCAGCCAGTTTATAAGAACAATTACAAGTAATATTTAAAACTAAAAATGTTAGGGTTTTCATCTCATATATCATAAAAACAGATGGAATAAACACTATTTTTTAAAAAAATAAAAGCAAAAGCATACATTAAAAAACCTTCCCTAAGCTTTCTTTTGCTTTGAATACAGGTAAACATTTTTTTTTAAAAGGGCAATTAGAATTAGTTGACAGTAGGTAAGCAACAAATTTGATACCCAGAATTTGACTACTTATAAAAAGAGACAAGAAAGGCCACAAGTCCTTTCCCGAATTTCTCAATAAGGAATATCAGCAGCATAAGGGAGTGGAAAAATAATTAGAATAGGAGTCAAAGCACCAGGATTTTAAACCCATTTATTGTCCCATTGAAATTGGAAATAAGCTTCCCTGCTACTCATACTGCTTAACTATACAAAATGCAGAGACACTATCTGTCCTGTATCTTGCTTAGAGTTATTAAGAAGTGCAAATATAAGAATTATGTAACCAGGCCATGACATAAAGTACATGCCAGGCACTGTCCTAGGCACTGAAGAAATAGCAATTAACAAGATGGATTCATCCTGCCTTCATGAAAAAGAAAGGAAACATAAATATATAATTTCAAATAATATAAATACATATACATAAGATTATACATACATTAAATTAGTTACAGGTAATAAAGATTCTGCATTACTATAAAGTAGGGTAAAATATTAGAAAACGGGGAGGTTCAGGTAAGGTGGTAACATTTGAATCACTTGAGTAGAGAAAGATGGGAGAGAATTTTAAAAAATAAAATAAAATAAAATCTAGGGGAATAGTATTCCAGGAAGAAGAATAAGGGAAAACTTGCTAAGGTAAGAATGAGCGTATAAAAGGTGCTCAATAAAAATTGTCAAATTAATTACTAAATGCTGTCTTATCTTAGAATGTCCTTTCCGCACCTAGTTTTCCTGGTTAATACCTATTCATCCCTTAAAAGACAACTCAGAGCACACTTTCTTGAAGAAACATTCTCTTACCACATATCTCTCCCAACACAGTTAATTACTCCACCTTTGGTGTCACCTATACACTTACATTTTATACTTATTTCATCGTATCCTAATTTATTGTTTTAGGGGTCTGTCTCCCATACTAGAATAAATCCTCATTGAAGGCAGAGATTCCCTTATGCATTTCTGTATCTCAGTGAATAGTACAGTATACGACTTACAAAAGAATTAAAAAAGTGATTTCTGATCTCAGGGGTAAAGAAGAGGCATAAGTGAGAACTTAGAAAAGACATAGTTAGAAAAGCTGTGGGCATGGGCTTTTACAATTAAGCAATCTTTAAACCAAGCCTATGTATTTTATTGTAAATAAGATAATGAAATTATAATATTTCTTTCCTTTCTCCAAAGAGATTTACGTTGGTAAGAACATCCTGATAGGACATATATACATCCTGAAAAACGGTATTTAAGTTTTTTTCTTCTTAATAAAACTTTAAAATTAGGATAATCAATGTGTTTAACAGAAATCATTCATTAAGAATCACAGCCTTCTTTATGACATTACATTTTATTAAAGAATTAAATATACTTGAAACAAAAACTAATATTGCCAACTTAAGAGCCACAGAAAATAATTTTTCACACAGAGAATTATTGAGGTGAAATTTTAACTCCAAGCTGACCTGTTTTCTACTCAGTACCTGTGAAGGATTTGCCATAAGAAATTGGCTATTAGGGCTAGATGGATAGCTCAGTTAGTTAGAGCTCAGTGTTGTAACACCAACATCAAGGGTTTGGATCCCCATACCAGCCAGCCCTCAAAACAACCCCCCAAACCAAACAACAACAAAAATAAACAAACAAAAAAGAAATTGGCTATTAAAATTATTTTGAAAGTAAAGTTTAAATGCAATGAAAACCAGAATAGCAGCCCCCCAACTGCAGTTTCACTTTCCATGGTTTCAGTTACCTGTGCAATCCGAATATATTAAGATATTTTGAAAGAGAGAGACCACATTTGCAGATCTTGTATTACGGTATATTATCATAATTGCTCTATTTTATCATTGTTATTGTTAATCTCTTACTGTGCCTAACTTATAAATTAAACTTTATCATAGGAAAGTATGTATAGAAAAAAAAATAGCACACATAGGGTTGAGTAATATGTGGTTTCAGGCATCCACTGGATGTCTTGGGACATATCATCCTCTGATAATCTCCATATAGAAAATGATTAAGATTTCAATCTCAGTTAAACAAAATCAAAGGAAATAAAAATAAAAGATAACAAGCTACTATTAGCATTTACCAAAAAAGTTGGGGTGGGCTGGCCAATTAGCTCAATTCGTGAGAGTGTGGCTTTATAATACCAAAGTCAAGGGTTCGGTTCCCTGAGCCAGCTCCCCCCAACCCCCCCGACAAGAAAGAAAAGTTGGAAAAAACTGAGAATTGAGGAGGGTGTAAGGAAATGAGCATTTGTTCTCATACGCTGCCGATGTGAAACTGGCTCAACACCTTTTCTGAGGACAATCTGGCAGTACCTATCAAAAGTTAAAATGTACACCTTCTGAGACCCAGCAATTCCACTTATAAAAGTCTATTTTATAAAATACTAACATAGTTAGCAAAAATATATATACAATGCTACAATGCACACTGCAGCATCAGATATAATAACAAAGAAAACTGGCAACAATCCAAACGTCTACTAAGGGATGAGTAAGTAAATTATAACAAACCCATAAAATGGAATACTAGGTAGCCACTAAGAAAACCAGAGCAAATTTACATGTGCTGACATAGAAAAAAGCCCATAATATAAGTGTAAAAAGCAAGACAAAGAATAGGATGTATAAATGTGTGTGTGTGTTATTTGTTTAATAACCATGGCATGAAAAAAATCGGGTAGGACACCAACCTGTTAACAGTGGGTTTAGTTACCTCTGGAGAGAGAGAGAATGAGGGTTTACTTTATAGTTATTTCAGTATTACTTTAAACATGAAGAAAAAGTTAAAAGCAAACATGAAGAAAAAGTTTGAAGTAATTCAGTCTTTACCCTGAACCTCTGATTCTGAAGAAAAGGAAAAATAACAAGAAAATCAGAGCTGGCCTGTATTACACCTAATAGTAAGGAAGTACCCTGACATTATTAGGGAGGCTCAGAGAAAAGGTTAAGGAGTAACAGTGTGGAGGATGAGAAACACCAAAATTATTACTAAGGAAAAAAAGATGAAAGTGGCAATTGAGGAAGAAACTGCCAGATTATCTTGTGTCCAAAGGAAAAGCGAAAGAGCTAATTGTAGAAATCAGTTACAGAAAGACATCTATTTGCACTTTTATCCAAAACAAAAAACAATAAACCCTCGTAGTACAGCTAGCTATGTTGTTCAAATATGTTTTTAAGTTCATTAGATTAGGACAAAAAAAAAGCAAGTCCCCTTTAAAGAGGAGGTTCCTAAGAGGACTATTATCTATTTTGTAGAAAGCAGCGGGTTAGATAAATGTACCTTCATTATCTCACCTAAATGGCACAGCTCAGAAATAAGTGTTTCTGCTCCTAATTTACATTTGTGGAAATTGAGCCTCATTTAAGTAAGTTGATACAAAGACACAAAAGCCAACAGATGAATAAAACCAGAATTTGAACCCAGAAATTCAAAGCCTATGCTCTTTTATAAATCATTACACAATTTACCAAGTAAAATGCAAAAGTCAAAATTTTCAGTAGATACTTCCCATTGAAGGCTAATATTTTATGACAGTAAGCACATGTTTGCTACCAGTTTTTTCTTGTTAGGAAAACAAAACAAATGACTATGGTAGTCAAATTTTACTATTTTCAAAACTATTTCCTTTGAGAATCAAAAGGAGCTGGGTAGAGAATACAGCAAAGATACTTTCAGGTACCCAGAAAGCAATGTAAGTGCTTAAAAAAAAAAAAAAGCATTAAGTTGACTAATAGTAAATACATCAACTTCTTTTTATAAATAGGTATTTTTCTCTAACTACTGTACTTTTAAAAATACTGTACATATTTTAATATTCACTAAAATACATATGTAGGTCTCACAATTTGAGATTAGATCATTGTTTATATTATTTATTTTGATAAAGGAATATGACATTTCTCATGTACACCATAAACCCAAGACATTCTTCTTTTCCTGGTAGCATCTGTTTGAAACAAAGGCATGGTCTACTTGGGGAAAAATCATTAATATACGGCAATAAACCCACAAAGTTAAGGTTTCAAACCCAAAAATTTACAGGAAACATTACATTGTCTCAATGGCATTTTAAAAGATTCAACTTTCAGGCTTAGCATTTAATGGAAGGCTGATAAAATAATTCAGTAAATAAAGTCTCCTGTGGCAAATGGTAGTGGCTTGGAACATTTGGTTACATTATAAGAATCTAGTTAGACAGGGCTATTTCCACACTTCAGGCAAATCATGCCAAGTAACCCCCACTACTCCTTCAACTGAATCTTCTTACTACTGTATAAAAAACTGAATTCCTCTAAGTACTGAAACTACAAATCTTAAACAGAAATTCATTATCCTTGTAAAATACAGGCCCTTATATAATACAAATGGTACTAACCATGCACCGTTTGAATCTTTAAGCTACTGTTCCCTTCCATTAAAGTGAGTGATCAAAACAAACTTGACTGTTAGAATACCATTTAAGTTGCTTATCTGTTTCTCTCCATAAAATTAGCATTTTGTTACCAACTTTGTATCTAAAGATAAAAATGCAACCAGTGCCAGTTTCTAGATGTAGAATAGCTTTTATTTCCACATAAAAGAATTTTTCCACTACTAGCACTTAATTCTCATCCATCTGATTAAGTCAACACACAAGATCTATAAGTTACCTAGACAGGGATAAAAATAAGAGTTTATGCAGCAGTTAATGGCCTCGATTGCTAGATCAATAGTTATTCTAATTACAAAGAATCCTGTGGCTGTTACATAGAAACATCTATCAATACATATCACAAAGAAATGTGGCTGCCAGTATAACAGGAAACCTCAGGTTTTATTTTTGGTTTCTTCAACATCTGGATTATTTCCAAGGACAATCACATTCAATTTAATAGAAGTACGTAAGATCAACAGTGTTATGAATAATCCAAGGAGTTCAAATCACTCCCTCCAATTCCTTCCTTTCGTTATTTTACTGTAATAATAGCCTATTATGAAAAATATCACCAGGTTCCTTTCATGCATAAGTATGCCAGTTACAAGCTTAGCAAACTTCACTTAATGCTTTAAAATTAATAAACTACTAATATGTAAATTTACATTGTATTTTAATTTTTTCTGAAAAAACAGACAAATTCTGAAAGTTGAATGTTATTTTAGGGCTAACAATTGTTTTAAAATTGAACCATTCTAACAGGCTTTTAGTCTATGTAATTGTACTATTTAAGTACATGATTTAATGCATGGTATGTATAACACTGATTAATAAAACAAATTATAGTACTGAATTGCTTTCATTCAACTCTTTATATGCCTATTACAGTCATGATTTAGATGTTTCTTAGTTATATTCAAAATATTCCCCAAATGGGCAGTTACTATTCCCCATTTGGTTGGGAAAACAGAGACACAGGACATGAAAGCACATTGTTTACAAAATCATACCGGTAAGGAGGTTCCTGTGAGTAGAATAAAAACTTTCTGACTATGGGCTTAACTTTTTCCATACTCTCCCCTTTTCATACCAGTTACTCTGAAGCAATCTAAATAAATTAGGCAAACTTTAGGTAAAGCTTTGGTTTCTTATAATAAATCATTTTCCATTTCACCTGATTTTTACAGAATAGAATACAGATGCACTCTTTAGTGGTGAGACCAAACCTCTAAATCATTGTAGTGGTACTATGGAATTTTCCTTCTCTCTCTTTTGAAACACATGATTGGAAAACAATAATCTATTTTTAAACATAATCAATGTAAGCAAATTTCAGCTCTTCAGTAACACACCTGGGATGATCGTAGAAACAGTGGAGGTGGGAAACAACAACCTAGGGCATTCCTGTGGCCTCTCTATCTTTAAGCCAATCAAAGACAGCCTATTACAAATGCTAGCCATTATCCATCAACTCCACGTATTATATTCCATTCAAATTGTTAACTTAAACTTAAAATATGGATGCTCTTCCACATAAAAATAATATAGAGAAAAGACTAGTTAGTTGTCATAATTTGTTGTATGCAGGTACTTCAATAAGTTTGTGGAAAAAGAGAATTAAAGATAATATGAATCTCTCCATGAATTTTTAGAAGACCCTCATATAAATGATACAACTTAAAGTTATAATATTATACCATTTTTTCTCCTTTGATGCAAATCCTACTAAAATGAAAATTCTTGCTCAATGTACATTTGTACTACAAAAATCACATTTATATTCAAGGACTTCAAAACACTCACCCTAGAGCCTGGAAAGAAGGAATCGAAAGTGCCCAGTGCATTGATAAGAACAGCAGTCTGGAGGCAGACTCCCCAATGTAGTGCACATTCAGGTACTCAGGCATAGGAGAAGGCATGGTGAGCTAGTATGAACAGGGATTTAGGTAAATTATCTTATGACTGAAAGTTCTAAACGATCATTTCTTTGATAAAGTTGAATGTAAACATAACACATCAAATATGAGTCTAATATATTCACAAAAAAGGCTAATCTCGAAATAATCCAAGCCACTGGATTTTATAGCTAACAAGAGGGCTTAGAATAAATGAGTAGACCACAGTTTCTACAAAGCAATATTCAGACAAGCAGAATCTCACTTAATAACTATCAACCATGAAATTATCTGGTTGTATTTTTAAGTTACTTCCTACTTGGTCTGACAATGTGTTTTTTCCTTCTCTCTTTCCCTCTCTCCATTAATCATGATATACAACAAATTCAGTTTAAGAAACAATCCTGTATGGTAAATGTTCCTTCCTTTCATTTAGGCTGCCGGGTTAACAAATTCAAATGCTTACAGGGCCTGGAGAGTAATGAGTGAAGCAGACCTGCTGGTGCCAACTGGGGAGAGCGTACTCCCAGACAAAGGGCATGGCTGTGACTCGAATTCAGCACAAGAAAACATAGGAATTTGGGATAAGCACTACCAGCTCTTCCACTTTTTCAAAGAGCATGTTCTGTGATAAATCTCCCTATTTAAAAAAACTGGTACTGAATAAAAAAGTATTTAAAAAAATAGTCTACAGGTAAAACAAAATATATCTGTGAACATATGACTCAAAAGCTGTCAGTTTCTATTGCTGATCTTAGGTAGTTATTTTAAATGTTTGACCACTGTTGAAAGTAAATATCCCAAATGAAAACACTTCTGAAAGCATTTTTAAAAATCCTGTTAAAAGAGAACTTTTACTACTATACATGAAATGCAATTTCACCCATAAGAAACATTTTTCTCTAGTCTGAAATTATTGAAATGATAACAGTATCAATTATAGTGAGGATATAGGGAAACAAGTATTAACACACTACTGAGGGTGGGTAAACTAGAGGGCAATTTGGCTGTTACCTAACAATATTTTTAAAATAAGTCCAGCTTAATACCACTTCTAAACCTCTATTCCAGAAAAATACTTGCACGCATGCACAAAAAAAGCACACTTATAAGGATGTCCACTGTAGCTCTACTTTTAATGGTGAAATTAAATTCTGGCAACAACCTAAATTTCCATCACTAGGGAAAAGAAGTATCCATGCTATAGAATACGTTATAGGCATTAAAATTAATAAGATAAATTGAGGTGTAATGGCACAAAAAAACCTCACAGAAATCTAAATGGAAAAAGTTGCAAAACAGTATATAGATGATCAAATTTATGTTAAAGAGTATGTATGTATGCATATATATATAACATTAAAAGGACAGAGGGAAACACTACACAATTAACCATGGCCACTTCTGGGGTGGGGGTGGATGTGCCCATATGCACTTTTCTAGAGAATGAATATATAGCTTTCAGTAGATTCTCAAAAGTGTCTATGATGCCAAACAGATCAAAAGGTTTTAATCAAAATGATATAGGGCCGACCCCGTGGCGCACTCGGGAGAGTGCGGCGCTGGGAGAGCGGCAGTGCTCCCACTGCTGGTTCAGATCCTGTATAAGGATGGCCGGTGCGCTCACTGGCTGAGCACGGGTGCGGCCGGTCACAAAAAGACCAAAAAAAAAAAAAAAAAAAGATATAAAAGTTCTTTAGAAATGTTAAGATAAAAAATGTCTGCCCGTGTTCAATATTAGCCACAAATGGTTTACCTGTTTATAAATGGTGCCAAGTAATAAAACAACAGGCAGTTACCAATTGAAATCCCATGCATGAGAAAATTTTTTAAATGTTTGAGAAATGTTTACTGGAGCAGTAATTAAAATACAATTATTTAAGACAATTCTTAAGAGAATTGTAGGCAAGAAAATATTAAATATCTTAAATGTAAATATCAGGATGCAACTATTTCTACACATGAGTATATTAAAAAAAATTGGGAACCATCATACCTTCTCAGAATTGTCAAGGCAAGTAGGAAAAAAAGCCTGAAAAATTAGGGGAATTACCAAAATTTACTAGTTTTAGGGGGAAGGGACAAGTAAGATGCAAAACAACAATAAAGGATACCCTTTGCTAAATAGTTTAAAATTGGGATTGGCCAGTTGGCTCAGTTGTTTAGAGTGCAGCCTTATAAAACCAAGGTCATGGGTTTGGATCCCCATACTGGCCAGCTGCCAAAAAAAAAAAAAAAAAAGTTTAAAATTACCTTTAACCAAATAACATACTTACAATAGGTAAAAACAGGATAAAAAGGGCTTTGATTTACAACGATGGTAACTCTGAAAACCTACATTAATCATAAAATCAAAGTAATTTGCAATATATAATGAAGGAACTCACTATTTAAAATGCTACCATGTATTACTTTATAAAGAGAGGAAATGTTTTGTAATTTCTCTGTTTTACATACTTAGTACACCTCTAGTCTTATGAATCAGAAAGCTAATGCTGGCTAAAAAACCAATCCATTCGAAAAGTCTTTTAGACTGAAAAGACAAAGATTTCTTCCTCTATATACAGAAGGTGAGTTTCTACATCTTTTTAACATCGTTATAGATATTAAAGCTTCCTTAAAATGCCTGTGGATCTTTAGGTTTATAAAATGAATTATAGATATTTTTCAAATTTAAAAAATTTAATATATTAAGCTCATTTTTTAAAGTGTTGGCAGAACTAAACTTGACAAACTTATTTTAGAACTTCTTACTTGCCTTTGCAATTACCTTTCTAGCACAGTTTCTGTATAGAATTCTGATAATAGCGTGCACAGTATAGCTTTTAAAATATCATTTGACTTGAGCTGGGAGATCTTAATTCTATTTCCAACTTTTCATTAATTACTTGTATGACCCTTGGATTACACATTCACTCAGTAACCAATTACTGAGAGTTCACTGTGAGCAGCTAAGTTGTCTCTGTTGGGGAATAAAATGTGAACTGAATGAGCTACAGAAAAGGCTGAGAAAGGAACTGGCAAGTGTGAGAAATGACAGGCAGTTGGATCAGAATGTGGAGGGCCCTAAAAGTCATCTTATGGAGACTAGACCTAATCCCAAATGGGCAATGGGAAGCTATTAAAGACTTTGAAGTAGCAGAGTGATATAATTGCATTGAGTTTAAACAAATATCATGCTGGTACCAGTGAACAGTACGAGATGGGGAAGATAGACCAGAAGCAAAGATATTACTACAACAGTTCACATAAGAAATTTCAAAAGCCCTGAAATACGATGATGGAATGAAGATGATGGGAAGAAATTCAAGGACTAGAACGATTAAGATTCAGTTTTAAAACAGAGGGGAGTGAGGCATAGGAAGAATGATGACAACTCCCAAGTTGCAAACATGAGTGTCTAGAAGGACTGTGATTCTAATAGTGAGATAATAAATGTGAGAGAAAAACAATTTTGGAAATCACTTGATTTTTGTCTCAACTACTTATTTCTAAAGTGGGAATACTATATCTACCTTAATTATTCTAATTAGGAAAGTATAAGAATCAGGTAAGATAAGGTACAGAAATTGTACCAAAATTCTGAAGCTTAATAAAAATGTTAAATACCAGTACTGTTCTAGATTCTTCAGAATATGACTTCAAGTTTCAATATTAGACTATTTCTATTTCCTTATTACCGAAATTACTATGAATAAGACACTGAAAATCTATAAATCTCTTTCTTCATCTACAAAATGAAAATAAATATTCTAACTTCCTTGATAGAAGTGGTGAGGCTCATATGAAAGAAAGTATGTGAAAATCTGATGGATTTTATTGCATAAAAATGCAATAAAGGAACAAAAATGCTATTTAAGCTCAGTAATTATGAGAAGCATGAGTTATTTGATTACAGATATGAGATCTTAAAACTCATGACCCGAAAACTTTGATGAGAGAACCAACCATGAAATTACCAGGCTCTAGGAACTAAGCAGGGAAATCACTGCAAAGCAAAATTCTTGGTTTCACAAGTCTATAAACAAGAATCAGAGAAAGATGGAGCCTTCCTTTTTGGGAGAGTAAGAAACTTTATAGCGCTGACTCTGAGGATATCCAGAATATAAGAAGTCAAAGATGGAATGGAAAAAAGTCAATTCCAGAAAGAAAAAAAAATTCTGTCTAATTCATTTGTCCAAATACTTCAAGGAATCAAAAATTTTAAGGACCAACATCAACAATAACAAGGGTGAACTACTTCTACTCTGTAAAGAAGTACTCTGTACTTTTTCCTTGCAATGGTCTTCTTCCTACATCTTTCCCATTTTATCCTTCCTCTCACTGAAATCCAAAGGCAGAAAATAAAACTAAGAAAACAAAAGAATGTCTTTTATTTAGAATAAGAAAGAACAATGGGAAATCAGTTTTGCCTTGCTCCACCCTTGTCCATCATTCCTACTAAGATTTTTAAGAATGACATTATTCCCATTACTTTTTCTTATAGCATTCATAAAAAGTTTTCCTGTACAGTGCAGATAAAACATTTCTATTTTTTTCATGTAAGTTATCTTTAGTAAAATTTTACATGAAAACTGGTTTCACTGATATATTGACTATATCAAATTATAATTATTTAAGTAACTCTGAGTTTTCTCTGTAGCTATTTCTACCAAGTCAAATTTTAAAAATACAAATATTACCATATACAGTTTTGCCAATGTTACATTCTGTGTTCATTGTTTCTATCAGTGATACACATATCTATATATTTTTCAGAAACCCACAAACATTTATAATCTATAGTAAAATTATAAGCAATCACCCACAGGTATTCTGGAACTGCTATGCACTGCTAATGGAAATCTATGTATGTTCAATCATTTTGCACATATCTTGCTAACAGTATTCATAGCTGGCAGAAGAAAGACACAGAGTGGTTAAAATTGAGGGGTCAAAACAGTAGGGTCTTAATGAAGGGCCTCGACAATGAGTATATATCTACAGTACTGGTCTAAACATTATTTGAATGACAAGTCAAATACCAGAAAGTGATTTTCTAGTTTTCTACATGTACTGTTTCTAGTATTTTACACATATTGTTTCCATCATAAATGAATGTATTTAGGGAAACAAAATAAATTACAAATATACCTTCTCCAAAATGGTTAAAAGTATAAAAAGTTAAAAACCGAAAGTTAAAATGTATTAAATAATTTATTCTTACATTCTTACAATAATGCTGAAAGCTAGTTAATTAGGGAGATACATAACAAATGGAGTCCTTTGTAGTTACTATGGTAAAACCAAAATGTCTGAGTCTTAGATATTTACACTAAAGAAGTAGTAGTTAGGCATTGAACAAAAGCAGTGCTTCAACACATCACCAATATCAATACTTAAAGTTAAAAAAAATGTTTAAATAGTTCTAAAAGCTAACTTTTATACATCTAAACTCATTACTTTCTATTATAACTGACTTTTAGATGCATTATTGAGCCATTATCTTATACAGCCAGACGTGCTCTAGCTGCTGTTGTGAAATTCTGTCACAAATATCTGATTTTAAAAGGGATATTTGATTTTTGAAAGGTAAATAAAAATCAAATAACAACACAACATAAAAATTTTTAAAAATGTATTGAGATACCCTGAAAGCTACATGTGAATCACTGAGAAGTGGCCCCTCTTTTTCGATGTAATTTATGCTCGAATCTCCAGCAATTAGGTGTACGCCTCCTTCCATGCCCTCTACGGAGCTCTGACAGGCTGTGTTCTCTCCAGGATTCAGTGCTTTTGCAAGAGTGTCGAATGCCCTATTAAGGAGACATTAGAAGCTGTGAGCCTAGCTAATCTCTACAATAAAATGGAAATTCTATTTAAAAAAATTAGAATTAAGACTTAATCCTAAGGGAGGGCAAAAAAAAAAAAAAAAAAAAAAAGACTTAATCCTAAAATACTGTTTTGAAAACAGAACTTTGATGAATCACTGAGCACTCTATTTCAGTGACATCTATGACTCTCTCCAAAAGCAACAAATTAAACTTCATATGTATAATATGAAATACTACATTACCATATTAATGTATTATCAGGGAATTTAAAGTCTCTTTTTAAAATCTTGTATAATTAAGGGGGAGAAAAATTCTTAAACTCAGGTATGAAAATATGCTTTTAAAAATTATACATTTGTACTACAAGATATTAGCCCATTTATTTTACATACAGAAGTTATTCAGAAGGAACTAAAGTAAGAATTTCTGTTGACCTTACTGCACTGTATACAACACAAAGTTAAGTCTTAATTTTATTTAAAATAAATTTGTAGTTACATAGCTAAATCTAAACTGTAAGAATTTGAGATTAAGAGTGATAAATAATTAACGGTTAGCAAATAATTATTCAAAATAGCTCCCCATATTTTTCTAGAGTTCCTTAAAATCTCATTTTAACAAAGTACTTATCATGACTCATAAATGCAGTTTATTCAATATTTTCAATGATTTGGTTTCTATATCCTAAATATTAATACAGATTGAGTATCCCTTATCCGAAACACTTGGGATAAGAAGTATTTCAGATTTTTTCAGATTTCGGAATATTTGCAGAATACATACCAGCTGATCATCCCTAAACCCGAAAATCCAAAACATGAAATGTTCCAATGAGCATTTTCTTTGAGTGCCGTGTACATGCTCAAAAAGTTTCAGATTTTAGAGCATTTTGGATTTCTAATTTTCAGATTAGGGATGCTCAAATGTTATTGACAGAATGAAGAACAGAATTCTTTTTTTTTTTTTTTTTTTTTTTTTTTGAAGAACAGAATTCTAATACTGCTTTCCGCAAGTATAACTTAAAACTGTAGTTGATTCAACTAAGTCTTTTACATATATTTTCATTACTAGAAATTTGGTGGGGGATGGTGATCAACATGACTGCCTAGTAAGACAAATGTTTCAGTCTATATACACAGAAGATAAAATGTGGCAACTAAAATATTTGAAATGTTAGACCCAAATTACCATCTTTAGAGAGAAAAAAAAATCCTAAATTTTAAGACCACACTTCTTGTTCTTCAGAATGTAACCTGTTGGACATTTTATACCAAATGTAGTTTTTCAGTTAAAACTTACTATGCCTTAAATACTTGTTTTCTGAAACTTCTGTAAATAGTATTTAACATAAAAGCATTTTAAGAAATTCAAGGGTACTTCAAAAAGTTCACGGAAAGATTTGTTTTATCTTTTAATCCTAATTTTCCATGAACTTCTTGAAGTATCCTCGTACCAAGACACTTAAACAAAGAACTCAAGATCAAAATAGACTTTACCTTGAAACATCACCATTGGTCTGCATTTCTTGGTGAAATTCACACAGAGAGGTATCACCATTGCTTAAGCTTTCAATCACAGACATTTCATTACTGTTTTGAGAAAGATCTTTAGTTTTTCCAAGATTTGCTAATGATGTAACCACACTGGCCAATGTACTTAAATCTCCCTGACATGATTCAGCCTTTATTAAAAAAAGAAAAGGGAAGGGGATATTAAAATTCTGCAAATTGGTATCAGTATATTTTAAAATCTGAAATATCTAATTCTAGATTATGAATAGCCAAAAGAAAAGTACTCTAAGAGGATAAATGAAACCTAGAAAGTTAAGTCAAAGTGTTCCGAGCTTGTAGAAACTTCTTGAGGAAAACACAAGTTTGAAAACATCAGGTACATTTCTTAAGAAATGTTTACATAAGTTACTTTAAATAAAAAACTGCACTTACTAATTATCCGTGTTAACAGTTGCTTCCTCTATAGAAAGAGACTAAATTAGACGATCTTTCAAGTTGACTTTAGCATTAAAATTCTGATATTATGATAATTTCTAAAACATATTATATAAACTAAAAACTTGTCTAGAATGTAAAGAATTAATACAAGTGAAAAGAGTACAAAAATGGCAAATGCATTACTGAACAGACTTCCTAGGATGTCAACTTTTACTAGGCACTGTGTTAAACACAAAAATGAAAAGAAATCAATCAGTTGCACATTTTTTTCTTCACTTTTTTTCATGTTTTTGGGCCGCTGGCTGGTACAGAGATCGAACCCTGGACGTTGGTGTTATAAGCACCACACTCTAACCGAGCTAACTGGCCAGACCCCATCTTCACTTTTTTTCTTACTGGAGTTGAAAAACCTCTTTATATAGTTGTTAGCATTTTGTTACACATTGCATACTTTCCTGTTTGTCTTCATTTTCTATGCTTGTCAATAATGTATATATTTTCTATCCATTAGCTATAATTCTTTTATAAAAAGAATTTTTCCCTTAACTTTGATTGCTCAGAAATATAATTTGTACAGGAAAGGCAGAAAAGTACTTAATTTTTCTTCCATTTAGTAATCAATTTTCAGAGCAATGAGTTGATATGCTAGCAAGCCCCAATGGTGACAGATGAGTTTTTCTGAGTATCATTTTAAATTCATGGATTTTTATTTATTTGATGTATTTCAATTCATTTTTATATTCTTTTAATGCTTAAATTATCCTATCCTAACCTCATGAGAGGCCCTTCATGTTGCCTTCTATAGCCTACTGACGTGATCACTCAATGGTATTTTTTTCAATTTATACTTTCCTTTATAGTTTTCTTAGTGTTCTTAATCCTAAAATAATATATATGGTTCCATTTTTTATATCAATTATTTAGCTTATGTGAAATTGATTTTGATGAATAATAAGAAGAGTAAAACAGTTTTTGTGTCTTCCCCAAATTAATCACTAGTACCAGAATCATTTACTGAACACCCCACTAGTTGCAAAGTTCTTACATAATTACTACTTACATACTTATATTTTATTTAATCCTTATAACAACCTTGTGAAATAGGGATCATCATTCCTTTTATCACCAACCAGAAGAATGACCCATTGCACACAGGCATGAAATAGTCGAGGCAGGGAACTGTCTGGTTAGCTCACTTGGGAGAGCTTGGTGCTGATAACACCAAGGTCAAAGGTTCAAATTCCCATACTGGCCAGCCACCCAAAAAAAAAAGAAAGAAAAATAAATAGTGGAGGCAGGACAGGAAGTCAGACCTGTCTGACTGAAAAGCACATGTTCTTTACCCCTGCTTCAAACAGCATTCTTAAATGCTTGTAAAAATAATTACAATTTTTAAGTGTTTTAATTTTCAACTAAAATTTAGAAACTCATATATTATCTTCCATTAAGCAAGATCTCTGACTAGATTTTTAAGTTTTTTGCCACTGAAGATTCTCAGGCAACATAGAAAAATATCATCCTGTGACTTGATGGTTTTAGGGACATTTGTCAGAGAAACTTTAACACACAAGGCTGTTATAATAACTTAATACAAAGACATACAAAAAACAAAGAACAGTGTCTGGGAAAATAGTGGTTTCCCAGCAAAACTTATTTCCCTTCTTTTCCTAAAGAAGTTAATATGTCAGTAAAATTGCAATTACCATTCTAACCTTGAATCATGTAGACAAGGCTAAGTGAAGTCTTGTAATTCCAAAATATATGAGGCCAAATTGCCTCACTTACTAAATGCTGTAGTAGATTGAATTATGTCCCCCCAAAACTTCCTGAAGCTTGAACTATGTTCCCTAAGTTTTATGTATTAGAAACTTAGCCACCACTATGACTGTTAAGAGGGTGGAAAATTCTATTATGGTAACTGAAAGGTGGAGCCTTGAAGAGGTGATTGGATTGTAGGACCATGATGTAGTGAATGATTAAAAATGGTGGTCAAGGGCGTGGTTCTGAGGGCTTTAAAAGAAGAGGAGAGTCTGTCTCTCTCTCTCTCTGTTCTCTCTGCTTCCATTCTATCTTGCAATGTGAGACCCCTGGTTGCTGCTGCCACCACCAGAAAGACTTTGGACTTCCCAGCCTCAGAAACTGTAGCAATAAATGTTGTTTTTCTTTATAAATCACCCAGTTTCAGGTATTTTGTTATAAGCAACACAAATAGACTAATACAGAAAACTGGTACCAGGAGTGGGGTAACACTTATAGAAGTTCCTTATAACAAATACTTGAAAATGTGGAATCAGCTTTGGAACTGGGTGTTAGGCAAAGGTTGGAGGAGTTGGGAGGACTCAGAAGAAGACAAAAAGACGAGGGAAAGTTTGGAATGTCTGAGAGACTGGTTACAAGGTGGCAAGCAGAATGCAGACAGAAATACGGACTGTAAAGACCATTCTAAGGAGATCTCAGACAGAAATGAGGAACTTATTGGGAATTGGACAAAAGACAACTGTTGCTACACCATAGCAAGGAACTTGGCTGCACTGTGTCCATGCCCTTGGACTTTGTGGAAGGTGAGACTTAAGCATTGTGAACCAGAGTTCCTGGTGGAAGAAATTCCTAAGCAGCAAAGCACTCAGGAAGCTGCATGGCTACTTGCAACAGCCTATGCTGAGTTATGGTGGCAAAGACATGACATAAAGCCAGAATTTAAAAGGGAAGCAGAACATAAAGATTTGGAAAATTTGCAGCCTGGCCATGTGGCAGAGAAACAGAGAGCATGCGATGGTGTAGCCCATTAACCAATAACTAAGAAATTAGTACAAAGGAAAGGGATTATCAAAAGAAGGAGAAAAAGGCCCTGAAGGCATTGTAGAAGCCTCTGGAGCCAACCCTTCCATTTCAGGCCCCAAGGCCTAGGGAGAAGGAATGGTCTTGGGGAACAGGCCTGAGGCACCCTCCACAGACTTACTGCTCAGGAAGCTGCTTACAGCACCAGCACCCCAGTTGCTTAGGCTGCTCCAGCCATGGCTAAATTGGTCCCAGGTGTGGCTGGACCAGCAGCTTTGGAAAATACAAGCCAGAAGTTTTGATGGTGTCCACATGGTGTTAGGTCTATAGGCTCACAGAATGCCAGAGCTGGTAAGGCTTGGGAGACTCCACCCAGATTTCAAATGATGTATGGAAAAGCCTGGCAGCCCAGGAAGAGATCTATCACAGGGGTGGAGTCACTGCAGACAACCTTCACTAGGGGAATGCCCAGCAGAAATGTGGGGTCAGAGCTGCAGCAGAAAAACCCCATCAGCACCATGTCTAGAGGAGCCATGAGAGCAGGACTGCCATGGAGACCCCAGACCTGTGGAGCTACCAGTGTGCAATGCCAGCCTGTGAGAGCTAAAGCATCACCTGAGACCAGGAAAGCCATAGGAGTGGAGCTGCCGGAGGACTTAGGGACCCAACCCCCACACCAATATTCAGAGGATATTGAACATGAAGTCAAGTTACAGGATTCACTAGCTTTGAGATTTAATGCCTGCCCTGCTGGGTTTTGGACTTGTTTGGGACATGTTTCTCTTTTCTTTTGGTCTATTTCTCCCTTTTGGAATGGGAATATGTACCATGTTTGTCTCACCACTGTATCTTGGAAGTAGATAACCTGTATTGATTTCACAGATGGAACTATGAACTTTGGACCTTTGAGTTGAAACAAGTTAAGACTTTGGGGATGAAACGAACGCATTTGCATATGAAAAGGACATGAGTTTTGGGGGGCCAAGGGTGGAATGTAGTGGATTGAATTATGTCCCCCCAAAACTCCTCCCTGAAGCTTAAAATGTGTTCCCTAAGTTTTATGTATTAGAAACTTAGCTCCCACTGTGATTGTTAAGAGGGTGGAAAATTCTATTATGGCAACTGAAAGGTGGAGCCTTGAAGAGGTAATTAGATTGTAGGACCATGATGTAGTGATTAAAAATGGTGGTCAAGGGCGTGGTTCTGAGGGCTTTAAAAGAAGAGGAGAGTCTGTCTCTGTGTTCTCTCTGCTTCCATCATCTTGCAATGTGAAACCCCTGGGTCGCTGTTGCCACCACCAGATGGACTTTGGACTTCCCAGCCTCAGAATCTGTAAGCAATAAATGTCGTTTTTCTTTATAAATCACCCAGTTTCGGGTATTTCGTTATAAGCAACACAAATGGACTAATACACATGCTAAAGCCCAACTTGTAAGGTAGACACTCCTATTATTCTTATTTTATAGATGAGGAAAATGAGGCACTAAGAGGTCAAATAACTTTCCCAAAGCTACGCAGCTAGTAAGTGGCAGATATAATTTGATTTCAGACCCCAAGTATTTAGAGTGCCTTTCTGGGATTCAGAAAGCAGTACCCCAAAGTATGGCACTTTGACATGTTGAGTACTCTGAACTGAAGTAGACTGGAATGCTTCAGAAGCAGCCTCAAACGTAAGTTCTCTCTGACCTTCTCCTGCCCTCCTGCCTCTTGCTCCTCTTTCTCCCTTGAAGTGAGTCATAGAAACCAGAATTTCTCTTCCTGAAGGCAGGAAACTAGGACCTCTCTCCCCTAAAGCAAGCCATAAAACATAGAAATATTACTCTAATCTTCCCCCACTTTTCTGTGTAGGAGCTAGCCATAAAGAAATTCTCTGACCTACCATGTCTGAGAGTAGGTCATAATACTCTCATTCCAGAGGTGTCCTGCCCTATACCTAGGAAGAAGGAATGCTACACAGAGAGGTCAAGAAGAATATGAACAAACAGGCCTTACTGGGTTTCCCCCTCAGTGTACCATTAATCATACCCTTTTTGTCCAATCACAGTTCTGCAGAGCTGTCCATTCTTCTTCAAAGCTAAACATAAAAAGTTTTCCCTAGGTCTTTAGGTCTTAATTTCTGAAGGCTCCCATGTCATGTAAAATTTTGATTGAATAAATTTGCTGTGATTTTCTCTTATTAACCCATCTTTTGTTATAGGAGTGTTGGCTGTGATCCTTATGATAGGTGAGAAAACGTAGTATACCTTTTCCACCCTTACAACATCAAGCAACAGTCACGCAAAGTGTTATGACATTTTTTGATCAATGACAAAACACAAATACAAGAGGTCTTCAAAATATTCATGGAAGATTCATATTATCATTTAATTCCATTTTTCCATGAACTTTTTGAAGTACTCTCATATGAACTAGGTGTGTAGTGGCTATACCACCTAGGTTTGCTTAAGTATACTCTATGACCTTCACACAATGACAAACTCGACTGATGAAGCATTCCTCAGAATGTATCCCTGTAGTTAAGTGACACATGACTGTATCTAACAAGTCTGGCAATACATAGGACAAATACACAGGCTCCCTAACATATGTTTTAAGATATGAGTTTTTAGGAGAAATTATTGCTTCTTGTTCTAAGGGGTTTCTGAAAAGTACAGAAACTCTACATGCTCAATCTGAATAAACAAACCTTTTTTCCTCTAGACCCCTTGCCTAATAAAGAGCTAAGAAAACCCAGGTGATTTGGGTATATAGCGTGAGAGCTCTTGTAATCCTATTCGTACTTTTGAGTCAAGTGAATGTTCTGACTGAAGTGTGCTAAGAATTTCTCCTTACCTGAAATATTTTAAGTATTTTGGCACTAACAAATCTGTAGGGAAACCTAAAAGGAATATGAGGAATTTTGCACTTATTATAAATTTCTTTTTCTCAGGATTTTTGTTTCAAGAGGAAAAAAAAAGAAACCTGGAAGAAGTTGAAATGTTTGTTGCCTTAATGTCGAAGCTATAAGCTCAGCTGGTTATAGCACAGCCTTGTAACACCAAGGTCAAGGGTTTGGATCCCCATACTGGCCAGCCACACCACCGCCAAGAAAAAAAATTGTTGAAGCTATAACTGTCCTAGTGGAATAATAAACATTTCTACCAAATAGTTGATAACTTATGTCAAAAAGAAAAGCAACTTGTAATGGGAAATATTTAAGACCATATCAACTAACTAAAATTACAGAAGAGATAAAGATAATGAAAAAATTTTGAAAGCTTAAAAAATATTTAAGCTTTAAATTGCACTAAACACACCTTATCTAGTGTCATCAGCACAGGTGACTCAGTTTTTATTCCAGACTGATGAATATTCACAAACATTCCTGAATCTAATAGTCCTGTTGACCTGTAACAATTAAGTACAAATTTTTAGCCTTAGTGTCATTGGGAAGAAAAACAAATGACAAGCTACTTAATGTCTGTTTTACTATACCTTGCAGTTTCACTATCTGTTACAAAGGTTGGAGTTGCAGCTAATGGGCTTCGGAGGTCTTTTCGGATGTAGATTTTTTCTGTTGAAGCGGCACAGTTGGAAGATTTTTCTCGTGATACTTCTATGGGTTTTCTCTCACACTGAACAGCTACAAAAATGTGTTAAACTATTATATCACAATACAGAATTTATAGGCAATTATACATGTAAGCTCTGGGTCAGCAATTCTGCTAATGGGAGACACAGCTACCATACTGAACTTCAAAGATAACCATCAATCTTTAGAAATTATGTGTAAATTCAACAAAGTTGATTCAGTTTAGTTATTCTCTTTTCTCTCCTTGCTCCTCCACTCCCGTGGTAGAAATGTAAAGGAACTCTTATTTTTTAAAAGTTCACTTTCAGGAAGGAAGAACTGAAGTTAGGAGTCCCTTACCTGTCTATATGAGAGTTTTAAAAAATGAAATAAAATTTAATCAATTGAAAATAATACTAATAGAGAAACACAAGAAGGTCTAAGAATTTTGTTTTTAAGTTAAAGTCAGGGAGATTGAGAAGTAGCTTAACTGCTTGGTCTTCATTTATAAAATATAGGTAATATTGTAACAGTTCTAGAAATTTTACTTTATAATACTTAGGAGACAATTTAATGTAGTTGTTAAATATACATTTCCTGAAAAACAATAAACTGCAAAGGAAAGCCAAGTTCTGCCATTTATTAGTTGGGTGACTTTGGGCAAGTTTCTCAACTTCTCTGTTTACTCAAGTGTAAAATGGATAACAAATAGTACCTACTGCAGATAATTGCTATAAGAATAAGTTAATAAATATGCTAAGCACAGTGTTTGGCACAGTGAGAACTCAATCGATATTAGCTATTGTCATTATCTTTTTACAGTTTAATCAAAAGGTAAAGTGGTATCTAGTTAGTTATGCTTTTTTGTTTTGCTAATTTCAAACTACAAATACATGCTTGTTACTTGGGTATTCAATAAATACTTGTTGAATAAATAAAAAATACATATGTATATATTCTTATATTTTTAGTAGGAAAACTGTAAGTTAAAAAGCATATATATTTGACATATTTTAATGTGTTAATTTGAACATGTTTCTAGTTTGCCAGAATCCTTAATGTGTTTTCTCTTTTAAAGCTAATACATACAGTCTTGTTTCATTCCAAACGCAATACATCTCTGTAACCTGCAGTATTGACAGCGGTTTCGATGGTGTTTATTAATGATACAGTCTTTTGATCCTCGACATGAATATACTAAATTTTTTCGAATGCTTCTTTTAAAAAATCCTTTGCAGCCTTCACAAGTTACTGCTCCATAATGACGACCTAGAGATAAAATATTTAAGAAAATACAAGTCACATATTTTAGAACAGAATTGAAATAAGCCCATTTCTTCCCTTTAAAAAATACACGAGATGAAATTGAGATTTTTGAGTTTCTAACATGAGTTATTACAGAATTAGCACTGGCCAGTTGCCAAAAAAAAGAGAGAGAGAATGAAACAACCATATTCTCTGATAAATAAATAAAATACTATGAAGTTTTTAATTTTATAAGGTAACCTGAACAATGGTATAGAAAATTTGGGAAAGAGGACAAAATTACCCCTAACGCATTGCTTAATATAAAAACTACTTTCACTTTTGACATCACTTACAAATTATATTTTTGTTATATACTGTATAGTAGATATTTTAATCTGAAAACTACACTTCAAGAAAAGGATAAAATGTCATCTAGTATTTGAAACAGAATAATCCCTCTACATAGTAAGTTCCACTTTTGAAATTTCTGAAGAAATCTGTAACATTTTGATCAACCTATTATTTCACAAACCATTTCTTTGCACATCTATTAACTAATTAAACACACTCTGGGAGTGTTTTTTCATGTACCTGTTGGCCATTTGTATGTCTTCCTTTGAAAAATGTCTATTCATCCCCTTTGCCCATTTTTAATTGGATTATTTGGTTTTTTTACTGTATAGTTGAGTTCTCTGTATATTCTGCATATTAAACCTTTGTCAGATGTATAGTGTTGTACAGATGTATAGCAAATATTTTCTCCCATTCCATAGGTTATCTTTCCCCAATTAGACAAGCCATTATTAAAAAGACCATGAATAACAAATGCTGGCAAGGATGCAGGGAAGGGGTACTCTCATATTGTTGGTGGGACTGTAAACTAGTACAGCCATTATGGAAAACAGTATGCAGATTCCTCAAACAACTACAGACAGAACTATCATACAATCCAGCAATCCCACTACTGGGTATTTGGGTATATATCCAAAGGAATGGGTAGCATCATGTTGAAGGGATACCTGCACTCCCATGTTCATCGCAGCTCTATTTACAATAGCCAAAATACAGAACGAACCTAAGTGTCCTTCGACAGATGACTGGAATACTACGCAGCCATAAAAAACAATAAAATTCTCCTATTTGCAGCAACATGGATGATCTTGGAGAAAATTATGTTAAGTGAAATAAGCCAGACAAGGAAAGAGAAATACCGCATGTTTTCACTTATAACTGGGTGCTAAGAAAGAAGGAAAGAAAGAATGATAGAGAGTGAAAGAGAGAAAGAAAAGACCACAAAAATTTGTTGAACTTTCAGGAGGAGAGAACAAACCTAAGATTACTAGAAATGGGGGGGAGGGAGGGACAGGTCGGGTAAAGAGCATAAAGAAAAATCATGATTTGTAATAATGAATGTGCTAAAAAAAAAAAAAAAAACACTCTGGGAAAAACTCTAATGGAGGTTTTTGCAACAAAGCTCTGCAAAAGATTAATGGAAACAAACTGGGCCCTTAAACTATATCCCATTGGCACTTATGAATATATATGAGTGGATGTAAGTGCATATTTCTGGTGTGAGGTAACCATGGCTAGAACTAAAATGACTTAACCTGGAGTACTAGTAACATGTTTTGAGAATATCCTGCTCAATTATGCAGAGCATTAAATAAAGGTTAACAAGAGCCTTTTCTACCTCAATAACTCAAATTATACTGTATTCCTGGAACACGGCTCAAGAGGTAGGTTAAAAACTTAATCCAATATATTAAGGATTACAACTCATTTTTAAATGTTTCCTTTGGCAAAACGTCTAGTTTTCACATTCAAACATTTTTCTACAGGTTTACTTTCAAAAATTGAAACTTATTATTCATTAAAATATGCATTTTATATTATTACAAATCAAATTAAACTGTACTGATGTAAAAAAAGAAAAATAAAGATGAATAAAAAGCTCTGGGGGAAAATAGTTAAATCATATAGGCTACAAAAATGAACCATAAAAATGACAAATTCCTTTACTTTTCTTTTTACTTTTAGTAGAAGAAACATGGTAGTATGGTAGTTATTTTAACAACACAACACACACAGGAGGTTATCTTAAATGTTACCTGATGCTCTGTCTCCACATACCACACAAAGATCAAAAACCTTATTTGGTCCCACGTCTGGGGAAGAATTATCTGTTAAGAGCTTAAAAAAAAAATTGTTGTTACTCAATAACACTCTGATTCTGTCAAAAAATGAAAGAACACTCTGTCTTGCTTTTTTGCTTTCTTTTTCATAAGATATTCTTAAACTCTGAACTCTATTATTATTCCTATCAATTAAAAGTCGTAATTTTCTTTACATATAGGTGAACATTTCAATGTTACAACAAGACAGTAAGAATATCTTTTAATCTGTTTCATAACAATTCTATTAAAGTAACCAAACTGTTCAACATACAAATAAATGAGTATTTTTTAATGCATCTCACCCATTAAACACTAAATATTATTCACATGGAACACATCAAATTATTGCAGCAGCTATCAGTCCTATCATGACATTTATCTTTGAGAAGCTCAGAACCTTTCCACATGAAACAGCATGACAAATAAAAGCTTATAACAGCACAAAAGATAACTCTGAACTTTTTAAATAGAAAAGGGATTATTAAAGATGTAAATTTGGGGCTGGCCAGATAGTTCATGGTTAGAACGGTCTGGGGTTTGATCCCTGTACTGGGCATCAAAATAAAGTAAAAATAATTTTAAAAAGATACAAATTTTGGTGATGCAGTAAATTATACTTATGCAAATATGATTTCTATACAAAGGCAGACTTTTCATTAATGAGCTAAGATTTGGATTAGGTGTAGGCTGACAGCATGGACTCTGGAGCCTGATAAAGGGTAGCAAATCAGTGACCAGAAGTGAGACTAGGTGGGGTGGCCTTGGACAAATTACTAAGCCTCCTAAATTATATAAAGAGCTCATCACTAGACACAGCTAATGGGATGCTAGTAAAGGAATAATAGTTTCTTCTTTTAGGTTTATCTTTCAACCTCAACCTTTTCCTCATTTTCTTTCTTTCAATCTTTTGAAATGTTAACAAATCATTAATTCAATTCAAAAAATGTGATACAGCGCTTAGCAAACACCTTCCCCCATGCTTAAAAATAAGAAAATAATCCTCTGCCTTTACTCTTTTTTTCACTTAGGAGTGTGAATGCTTTCAGGAGTAATTCTGGTTTTAAGAACTTTAAATGGTTCTTAAAAATGACTGTTCCTTACTACATAATATATGGCATCATTTCTGCTTACATCACCACAAAAATCAGTCTGTAATACGTACTTGAAAAAAAACAAACTAAACTTCTGGTATTACATGTCTTTTGAAAGCACCTATGGCAAGTATCATTCTTTTCCTAGTAGCATACCTACTGCAAATGGTGCTAATCTTTTATTGGATACTTTTCCTAAGGGTAGAAGAGATTCTGAGAAGTTAAGGAACTTGTCCACATCCCATCTTAGGTTATTAGACCAGAAATTAAATCTTGGCCCAGGGGAATTCCAACCTATACCTGTTTCTCTTTCATTGCCCTTTGTGATGACCCATAAAGTAAGCAAAGTACCAATATTATCCTCATTTTAGGAATTTTGTAAAAAAAAAAAAAAAAAATGTAGTAACTTTAGAGTGGAGGAACTTGACAAACACTACTTCAGCCAGGTGATCAAGGTCAACTTCACCAGTCATAAATCACATTGATAGAAAGTACCTTTGATGTGATGAAATGGCACTTAACCTCTGTAATCTTCCTCCCTAAAATCCATAACTCCTGTCTAATCATAAGAAAAACATCGAAGTCCAGTAATGGGGCATCTTATAATATGCCTAATCAGTACTCTTCAAAACTGTCAAGGTCATCAAAAACAGGAAAACCTGATAAACTGTCATAGCCAAGAAGAACCTAAGGACACATGACAACTAAATGTAATATGGTATCCTGGAATAAAGAAAGGACATTAGGTAAACACTAAAGGAAGCCTAAACCTATGGACTTACTGTTCTAAAAAAAAAAAAAGCTAGTCTATTAATTAAAAAATAAAAAAATTAAAGTACTCATAATGTTATACTTTTTGTGACTTTTGTTCATTAAAAAAACTTACAAATCCTTAACTATGGCCCTATTCATTTTCTACCTTAGTTTCTAAAAATAATACAAATAAGGTCACTGGAAGAATAGCATCTGTCAGGACATAAAGGCAAGATTTCATGTTTTATGAATTAGGAGTTTTTCAATCCTAAAAGGAATTTTCTTTCATTAATTTTTCATCACAAAACATGGAACTCAATTTTAAGTAGACACCCCTCTAAAAATTCTCTAAAGGCAAACTTAAGGGTGCATCATTGTATTTGTAGTCAAACACAGCAACTAACAGTAAAAATATGTACATAATCACAGACATGCAGTGTGTAAAAGTCTTAACTGGCTCTTTGAAGAATGTACAGTTTTGTATTCCAGTAAAAATTAAAACGACGTAATGTTAATCTATATGACTGAGCTCCAGTGTAAAGCACACCACTGGTAGACTGCTTGCTACATCAACGAAGATGTAGATGATAACAGGGAAGGCATAATTCTGAAGCCAGAAACTACAGTACCGACTTCTTGATTTGGCAGTTTCCTGTACAAGGCATAGGCAGCAAGGTTCTGGAAACTGCAGCTACAGAAGCTGTTTCTGATTTGACAATATCCCAACTGTGCAGAAGTAGGAGGTCTCTCAGAAGGCAGTTTTGCAGCATGCTCCAATAGTTATTCCTGGAAACCTGGCCTGGAACTGTTTCTTCAGCCTTCCCAACAATTCCACGAGTTTTCTATATCCTTTATTAACTCCCTTCCTGGCCAAACTAGCCAGAGTAGATCTTACTGTATGCAACTAAGAACCCCCTAATATATATGGGTGTGAGGATTATAAGGAAAAGTACAGTGGCCCATAGGAGAGGACAGTCACCATAGATATTCTGCACTGCCCATAATTTTACTCAAGAATTTCTTTTTCTACTGAATATGAATATATGCAAAGTCCTTAATGGCAGGACTCATGATATGCTTTTAATTTTTTTTTCAAGTCTCAGATGAAAAGACACTTCAATAGTTAATTACCTGAAGGTGTTGTGCCGACAGTTCAGGAGTTGTAAAAAATAACTGGTTGACACCTGACACATCTGGAGTTGTAAGAAAAACTTTTCCTGGAGTGGAATCTTGCCTGGCCAGAATGACTTTGCTTGGAGTAGAGCCATCATGATTTGTCAGAATGAACTGCTTGCCTTGTGTGTTATGATCAAGTGCTGTCACAATCTGGATTTTCTGCCCAGTTTGCTGCTCTGTAACAATCTAACACAATCATGTCGAATAAATAATCAATTCAACTTTTAGTTTTCTCTAATGACACAATTTTCTTATATCTTCAGACAAAGCTAGAAAAGCACACCATTACATATATATTCAATATAACACACACACCTTTTAAACTAGCAATTCTACTTCCACAAAATTCCATCCTACAGAAATAAACAAATTTGCAAATAAATAAAGGTACAATAATAGGAACATTTTGACCTCACTATTTTGATTCCTTCATTCTCCTTCCCTCTCACCTTCCATTTACACAAAAATATATTGGGTGCATTCTACTTGCTGTTCTGGGTCCTGGGATACAGCAGTGAGCAAAATGAAATCTTTGCCCTCATGAAGCTTTTATTTTAGCAGGGAAAGACATAATAAATAAGCAAAAAATAACATTGTCAGGTGGTACTAAGTGCTATGAAGAAAAAGCAAGGTAAGGTGAGAGACACTGATAAAATGAGGGCAATGAGGAAAGCTCTCTCTAAGAAGATGACACTTTTGCACAGACCTAAATAAAAAAAAACAGACAAGTGTTAGGACTACCTAGTGGAAGAGCATCTCAGGTAGAGGAAACAGAACATACAATGCAGTTCTGGGGCAGAAGGGAGTGTTTGACTGACACACCTGAGGCACAAGGCACAGCAAGAGAGCCTGTGAGTGAAACAGAGGAGGAGACAGGAATTACAGTGGAAGATGGGATCTGAGTGACTGCTGGGGCCAGATTGTATAGGGCTTCCTAGGCTATACAAAAGTCTAGATTTCCTACTGTGTGAAATGGAGAGCCACTGGAGGGTTCAAAGCAGAGAAGTGGCAGGATCGTACCTTTTAAAAAAGAATCAATTTTGACTTGCTGTGAAGAACAGATCACAAATGTTTAAGAGTAGAATTAAGGAAGATCAGAAAAGATGCTACTGAAGATACTGTCAGTATCTGGTTATTATATATGGGCAGATTTCTGGGTGTGAACAGGGTAGTAGCCATGCTGAGGTGAAAAATGATTGGATTTGGGATATTTTTTGGAAGAGAGAGGTGACAGGATGTGCTGACAAATTGGAGTGGAATATGAGAAAAGATGAGTCAAGGATGATTACAAAAATCTGGCTTGAGGCTGGCTGGTTAGTGCATGGTGCTGATAACACCAAGGTCAAGGGTTCAGATCCCCTTATCAGCCAACCCCCCCCCCCCCAAAAAAAACCCCCAAAAAACCTGGCCTGTGCAATTAAGACGACAGAAGTGTCATCTGCTGAGATGGAATAGTTTGGGTAAGAGCAAGTTCATGGATAAAGAAAACTATCCCAGCACTGAGAGTTTTTGTTATCGAGTAAATATTTTCTACAGTCAACTTCATTAAGCCAATTTAATTCCTTTATTAAATTTAAAAAATGGCTTAGTTGGTTTACTTCCAAAATTTTCCCATTTTTATTTTCCTGAAATTATTTTTGAGATTCTTTTCTATATAAAATTTAAGAGAAAGTTATGATTCACTAATCAGTTTTTGTCTAAATGATCATATCTGCTGTCAATTTAAGTTTTTTTTGTTGAACATTATTTCTACTAAGCCTTATTTTTCTGGGTACAGTTTTTTAAAAATTGTTGTCAATTTTATTTTACATATGTTATTTCTACCAAGTCCAGTCTTTACCTGCCCCCAACAATTTCTGCAATTTTCAGTGATACCTACAAGATGTAACTTTGAAAAAGTTTATCTACACCAAATTTTACCATGTAAAGTTTAAGCTGTTGTCAGTTTTCCTGTGGATTATTTGTATAGCAATATTCACTGTGAACTGAATAAAAGACTAATGGCTCACACACTTCTTACAGAAGAGAATTAGGTGCATGCATGGTACAAACTGTCACTGGGTTGAAATATTTTGCATAGATGAATAAAAGGATATTTCTTGCAGCATAATTATAATAGTTGAAAACTGAAACAATACAAACGGCCTTCAATACAGAACAGTAAATTATGGAAACAACTCTTAGGTCTTAGGACTCCTTTATACTCTAAAAAAATGACTGAGGGTCCCAAAAAGCCTTTGTTTATGTGGGTTATAGCTACTGATACTTAACATATTAAAAATTTAAAGAAAAAATTTTAAAATAATATTTATTAATTCATTTAAAAGTAACAACCCATTAAATATTAATATAAACAACACTTTAAATAAAAATTTGTTTACTTTTCCACAAACAAAGATTTAGTGGGGAGAATGGCATTATTTTACATTGTAACAGCCTTTTCAAACTGTGGAAACTGTTCTCTGATGCCACACTAAAACTTGACAAGTGGTAGCTTTTTAAATGTTAGTTGCAATATGTAATCAGAAACTATATTAAAACCCATTGGTCTATCCTGCAATTTGAATGGATCCTTTACTCTTGCATGCTTTTATAGCATCATGCATCGATTTTTAGAAAACATTGGTTCACTGACTTACGTACACCTACAAAATGTCAACACATTTCAATCACGTCAAGTAGCCTATGGAAAATTTCACTGTATTCGTGTGAGAAAGTAGTGAAAAGGCAAGTAACATTTTAGTATTATTATGAAAATGGTTTTGACCTTGCTGACTCTCTGAAAAGGTCCATAGATGATACTTTGAGAACCATTAGATTATGGAACCCTTTACTAAGGAATAGGACATAACCACTGAAAAAATGGAGATGTTTGTATTGACATGAACTAATTCCTACTGGTCCATTAAGACTGGCCTCAGATTTTGCATCTTTCAGAAAACATTCCCCATCAGGTCCCCACCTACTCCATAACTCTTCATTAGTTTTCTTCTTCTGTGCTCCCACAGCACTCTATACAATTATCTATCACAGCATGTGCAATTATATTCTCTTGTGATTGTCTGATTATTCAGCTCTCTCTCACTAGACTGAAAAACTACCTTAAAGCCAGGGGATATCTTTTATCGTTGTACTTCCAGAACCTACAATACAGACACAGTCCCTGACTTGTGATGGTTCGATTTACAATTTTTCAACTTTACAACAGTGCTTTCAGGTATGTATATTAATGGTGATAACGAGCCTATTTTTCACTTTTAGTACAGTATTCAATAAATTACATGAGATATTCAACACTCTACTATAAAATAAGCTTTGTGTTGCATGATTTTGCCCAACTGTAAGCTAATGTAAATGTTCTGAGAACATTTAAGGTAGGTTAGGCTGAACTATGATGTTCAGTAGGTTAGGTGTATTAAATTCATTTTTTACTCAGGATATTTTCATCTTACAATGGGTTTATCAGGACAGAACCCCATCATAAATCAAGAAGCATTTTTTACACATTTAGTGTAAATAATACAAGTTTGATGAGTCAGCAAATGAACTGTAAACTAGACATACCTCTCCCATCTGTTGTTCAATAATTTGATGTGCAATTTCTTCTATGGTTGCCATGATCTAACTGCCAAAATGTCCTGTCAAAAATAAAAAGATGCTCACTTACTGAAAAATTTACAAATGAAATCATATGGTATTTAGAATTTGCTTCAAATTAATCCAGTTGGGGTTGGGAGGGAAAAGACAAGATTGGCCATGTGTTGCAAGTTGTTGAACACTGTGAACTGGTGAAGCTTTCATACAGGGGCTTATAAAACTATTCTCTCTGCTTTTGTATATTCTGAAAATGTCTATTAAAAAAACTATTCAAGACCCAACAATTTCACTTTTCAAACATACTGAAGCCTAAACAAGATAACTCTGATTGATATAAAACAGGAGTTGTAGTTTATTGAACTTTTTTTTTTTTTTTTTTTGGCAGCTGGCCAGTACAGGGATCCAAATCCTTGACCCTAGTGTTACAACACTGCACTCGAACCAACTACCCCAACTGGCCAGCTATTAATTTAAAAAAGGGCACCCCTGTTGGCAAACTTACCACTGTAGCCATGTAACACACTCTTTTATCAATATTTTATAAAACTGAAAAATAATTGCATCCATTGAAAGCAGACTTCTCTAGAATTCTGTGATAGTTCTTCCTAAGTGCCAATTTCTTTCTTTTTTTTGCTGGCTGGTACAAGGATTGAACCCCAGACCTTGGTGTTACCAACACCACGCTCTAACCAACTGAGCTAACCTGCCAGCTCTCAAATCTTATATTTTAAGGTTAATTTGATTATTTGTGTGTGTGTGTGTGGCTGGCTGGTACAGGGATAATTTGAATCTAATGAAAAACTGTCTACAAAGAATTTGAGAACCTATAAGATTAATGGTCCGACTAACTTTTGCTTTTTCTCTATATCATGTAGTCAAGAATACAAAATATTTTTGTGACTTTATATTATATATTCTCATATATTCACTAATATTCTGTAATTATAATTAATATTAATTCCCAAATGATGTGAATTATTTTTTTCTTTTAATTACTATAAAAAGTAATGCTGTACCTTAAATGCTTCCATTTACTTTTAAATGCTTCCATTAGTTGTGCTAAAAGCAATATTCAATATTTACAATGATTATTCAACTCTAACTAGATTGAAAAGTGGCCCCAACCTCTCTGGAGCCAGCAGAAGAGATAGGCCCCGCCCTCCTGGGGCCTGTGCTTCTGAGCTCATGGAGACAGCGTCAGTTATGCTAGCCTCTAACCCACCTTTGGGGTCAGTCTTTCCTTTTCTTGGAAGACAACACTGTTCATGGCTGAGTAGCTTGACTGGCCTGTCCTGCAGAATCCCAGAAGTCTAACAGCATTCCTTCATTTCATCCCATCTCTGTCCTCCTCAGCCCAAGCTTGGCAGCATTTCTGATGGTATAACTTTGTTGGCCTCCCATGCAATTCACTGAGGTCCAAGCCATGAAACAAGAGAGTCTTCCACAGATCTTTCATGGATAACCCCATATCTATGCCTGGCTTCTGACAAGATGGCTGACTGGACCCATAAGTCACAAACCCATAACCTCTTCAGAGATAATTATCCAGTCACACCATTAATATTCTCTCCAGAATACACTTTCTCATTTTTTGCAATATGGATAGGCTAAGAATTTTCCAAATCTTCAAGTTCTAGTTCTGTTTTCCTAAACAATTTCTTCTTCAATTTATCTCTTTCCTCTCACAATTTACTTTAAGCAATAAGGAGAAACCAAGACATGATTTCAATACTTTGCTTAGACAGCTCCTCACCTAATACCCAAGTTCTACCTTCTACAAAACACTAGAACACAATTCAGCCAAGTTCTTTGCCACTTTATGAAGGATCTTCTTTCCTCCAGTGTCCAATGTGTTCCTCACTTCCATCTGAGACTTCATCAGAAGTACCTTTAATGTTCATATTTCTATCAACCTTCTGCTCATAATGATATACTTATATCTCTAAAATGATGGAAGCTTTCTCTACAGCTTTCCTCTTTTCTTCCTTACCAGAATCATCTTTAATGTCCATGTTTCTATCAGCAGTCTCCTCAAGATAATCTTAGCCTTTTTCTAGCATGCACCTCTAGACTCTTCCAGCCTCTACTTGTTGTAGTGAACAAGACTGAAGCCATCCATGTTTGGATCTAAAACTGCATGGGCTCTAGTTTTTAAAAGGCAGTTTTTTTTTCTTAGCATGTATTTCTCTGAGTTCTCTCTTTTCCCACGGTTATTTGGTATTTTGAACCTTGGTTATCGGGCAAGATGATATTATTTACAAACTGTGCTTTTTTTTGGTGTCTGGCCAGTATGGGGATCCAAACCCTTGACCTTGCTCTAACCAACTGAGCTAACTGGCCAGCCCCAAGATGATATTATTTACATAAATGCAAAGATGTTTTCCAGTCAGCCTTCCAGTTTCCAGGAGATGCAAACTTGCCATGAGACACTACTATCCAGACCTGAGAAACCAAAGAAGACATCAATAAAGCTACGCTGTTGCCACCCAGAAGCAAGATCTCTCCTCAGGTCACTGGTATTTCTGAATAAAAGCTGACTTCCTATTCTACCAACAATTTGACTTTAAAGTTGCTTTTGTTTGGGGCAGGCAGCCCTGGGTTCTGTAACAGATTTTTGAGAGACAAGCCACAGTTTTTGTACAGGGCAGGCAGCTGAACTTGGGTTCAGTAATATACTCTTTACCAAGTTTCAAACGTTTAGGTATTTGTTCCAGTAGCACCCAACTTCATGGTACTAAAGTCTGTATTGGTTTGCTAGGGCTACAAAGTACTATAGACGGGATGGCTTCAACAACAAAAAATTATTTTCTAATAATTTTAGAGGCTAGAAGCTTGAGATCAAGGTATGGCAAGGTTGGCTTTTTCTGAGGTCTCTCTCCTTGGCTCTTAGATGGCTGCCTTCTCCTTATGTCTTCACACAGTCTTTCCTCTGAGAGTCTGTCACAATTTTCTCTTCTTGTAAGGAGACCAGTCATACTGGATTAGGGCCCGCCCTAAGAACTTCATTTTACCTCAGTTATCTCTTTAAAAGGCCTTACCTTCTCCAAATACAGTCATGTTCTGAGGTGCTGGGGGTTAGGACTTCAACACATAAATTTGGGGAGGAAACAATTCAGCCCATAACACTTGCATAAATCTAATGAGAATTGTGCAAGTTCTATATAAACAAAGCTTTAAAATGCTACCTGGAGACAAGAAAAACTATACCTTGAAGGACACATAAGAAAATGGTTACAATGACTACATCCAAGGAGAGGAACTGAAAGTGTGGGAAAAGGATAACTGGTTAGCGAAAGAAGAATCAGGGAAAAGTTCTTAGAATATTTGCTTCACTTATTGTACAACTCAATTTGTATGGAGCAAAACAGGAACAAGAGGAATTTGTAAAACAGATTCAGGCTAGAAAGGCAGATTAAGAAAAACCTTTCCCCTTTTTTACCCCTGCCCAACAAAACATATCTTCCATTGACCCCCAAGTACTTATTGTATTCTATCTGTAAAGCTTGTTGAATGTCCATCAAGCCAACTCATTATGTTAAGATTCAGATCTAGGAAGGCAAAGTCAAATCTATAAACCTATTTTCATCATTATCTATTTCCCTTCCCAAACTATCAATGAATATAATATTTATATGTACATAAACCTATGAAATAATTTAAATACATCTTACAATCCTGTTCATTTAAACAAATTTTCACTATTTACAAAAGAGGCAATTTATCTAAATTAATTAAAAATCCTATCTAAATTCATTGTTTTATTAAATTCAGAAATTTCCAGAGGATAGTATCTCTCACTTTGGTAGACAAATTAAAAAACTGGTAAGGGAAAAATAATGAAACTGAGAATTAAATAGGTGTTTGGCATGGAAGCAGGTATTTATAAGTATATCAGTCACTTTGTAACAAAAGCTCAAATACTAGTTTAAGCAAAAAGCAAAACAAAACAAAAACCAGCAGAGGGGAAGAGGAAATATACATTGCTAGGACAGTGGTAGAGCTGACCTGGGGAAAAACTGGAGCTAGGGTCTCAGATGCTGTCAGGAATTTCCCTGTCTCTATTCTTAGCTTCCTCCATGAGGCTCCTTATTTTCAACTTTGTAGTAAAGCATCAGGAAAGTAAAAGTAATCTTCTCTAAACCCGATTTAAAAATCCTGGTAATGGATTCTGATTGGCACAGTGTTGTCAGCGCCACACTCAGCCACTGAGCGCACCGGCCACCCCTATGTAGGATCCAAATAAAGGTCATCTTTAAAAAAAAAAAAAAAAAATCAAATTAGTTTTGGATTACCAGTCCAAATTTTATTCCTAGCTTTAAAGGAAAAGCTAATAGGAGGAGGCTTTTGAAAGGGAATTCAGTAATAGGAAAAAGAGACATAGTTTTGAATGTTTTCTAAAGACAATTAAAGAATTGAAAAGGGAATCAGTAAGCCAGTCACACCATAGTTTCTAATGGCTTTATTGTCATTCAGTAACTTCTGTTCCAGTACCACCACTCATTGAGAATTTTGACAGAGTGATGTCCCTTTCCTGCCATCAACATGCGTGACTTGTGACCACAAGGACAGTCCAAACTATAACCATTCTAGTCCCAAGTTTCTTGTCTAATACCATTTACCTAATTGCTACTTTAATATTTTGCAGCCAGATTCTTTTAACATACAGATTTAATATTACTTTTCCTCTTAATATTCTTCAAAGCCTTCACTTTATCTATAGGATTTGAGGTGTCACGTGTTAAACCTTACATTCTAAGTACATACATTATTTGTAATTCCTTGAATTTACCATGTTGTTCATGCTTCCATGTCTTTGTCAATAGTTCTCTAACATGAATGGCAGAGAATCACTAGATTAATACATATTTTCCAAGACTAAATTTAACTCCAAAGATGAGGCAAAACAGGCATTCTTTACAGACTGTTGGTAGAAAGCTAAGCTGTTATAACCTTCCTAGAAAAGTAATTTGCCAGTGTGTATTTAGAGCCTAAAAAATGTTCAACTCATTGACCCAATAATTTATTCAATACTTTTCCATTAAATAAATATTTGTTGAGTGCTTTTTCTAGGTGAGGGGGATACAGCAGAAAGTATTGAAACAAACATACTTTCCCCTTGTGAAGTCTGTATTTTGGTGGGTGAAACAGAAAACATATAAATAAGTAAAATATATCAATAAATGGTAAAAAGCGGAATGAAGAAAAATAGAGCAGGAATTAGTAACAGAAAATGCTGAGGGAGGGGAATAGTTTGCAATTTTTAATAAGAGGTCAGAGATGGCCTCCCCAAGAAAGAAACATTTTAGCCAAGACCTGAAGGAGGTGAGGAAGTAGGCCATCCAGGTATCTAGAAGAAAATCTTCATTTCCAGATTTTTTTCTTTAGGACAAAAATTTGTGCAGAAAAATACTATCTGCAACATCATTTATAAGAACAAAAATATAGAAACAAATTAAACAATAGTAGGAGAATTTTAAGTAGATCATGGTATTACGTTAGTTAAAATCATGAACAGTTATAGCAAAAATGTACAATGATTAAGAGAAAATACCTATGACAAACTAAATGTAAAAAGCAAGAAACAAAATTTTACTTACAACATGGTTTTAACTATGCAACAACATGCAAGGACTAAGAGTAAACACTTTACAAACGTTAACTGTGATTTTTCTAGGTAAAGAATGAGGGGCCACTTATTTTTATCTTTATGCTTTTTGAATGAGTACTTACAATTGTAATCAGAAAATTAGGCTTTCCTTCATCTGTAGCTCACTGTATCTTGTACTCACCTGTAGTGGATTGAATTATGTCCCCCCAAAACTCATTGAAGCTTGAATTGTGTTCCCCAAGCTTTATGTATTAGAAACTTAGACCCCACTGTGATTGTTAACAGGGTGGAGAAATCCTATTATGGTAATTGGAAGGTGGAGCCTTGAAGAGGTGATTGGATTGTAGGACCATGCAGTAGTGAATAGATTTAAAATGGTGGTCAGGGGCGTGGTTCTGAGGGCTTTAAAAGAAGAGGAGAGTCTGTCTCTCTCTCTCTGCTCCCACCATCTTGCAACGTGAGACCCCTGGGTCCCTGCCGCCTCCACCAGATGGTCTTTAGACCTCCCAGCCCCAGAAACTGTAAGCAATGTTTCATTTTCTTTATATATTACCCAGTTCCAGGTATTCCATTAGAGCAACACAAAACTAGACTAGAATACCACCTTACCTTCTAAAGTACCCTGCCACTTCCCTGAACTTATTTGCACAGATGCCCATCTACCATTATAAGACTTGTGAGAAAAAGAACTGTGTACTTTTCCAATGAACTAATTTTTTTCAATGAACCTCTAGTGCCTATTATTCTTACCTTAACTCAGAGTATTTACTGAAACTTATTTATCAGGCACTGCTAGACAAGACAGAAAAGATCTTTCCTTCATGGAGCTTATATTTTAGTGAGAAAGCAGATTTTTAAAAATTAATAATTGTGCTTAATTCTATGAAACAAACTAGGAAGGGGTGATAGAGAAAAATGGCGGTAGGGAACTTATACAGGTGGTAGACAGTGTCCTAGACTTCAAATTGTAAATCAGAGTTCCAAACCCATTTTTACTACTTACTAAATGTGTAATTATATGTCAGTCACTCAGTTTCCTCACAAATAAAATAAATTCAATACAATCTATTTCAAAAGGTTGCTGTAAAGACTCAATGTAAGTGAAAATACCTGTACCCATGGCTAACAGTCTCTTATAGGTAAGAGTTATTCCACAAATATTAGCTGAATTAACAAAATGCTCAATAAATGAACAGGAGGAGTTTAGAAGAGGAATCACTGAATGAGGTCTAAGAAAACCTCATGGAAGAGATATGTTAGTCACTGATGGATAAGTAGTATTTTTACCAGCCTGAGGGGCAAAGCAAACAGCACAAGGATGCTGTCCTTCCTAGAGCTAATCAACATGCACAAAACACAGTCCTACATTATTAGCCCTGATCTCCTTTTGCAGGTTTACCTTGATCTTATCTCCACAGAAATAGATAGCAAAAATGTGTATTCTGTCACTGATGCCATCCTTCTCCCATCCAGACTAAAAAATTTAAGGCTATTTTTTGACTCATTCTCTGCCTATATCAGATACAATTCTTTTTCTTTCCCCAACATCTGCTCTCCTCCCATTCTATCCCATCCAGTCCCACTCATGTAATTCAAGCTAGGCTGTCATATTCCATACTAAGCAGTATTTTGCAAATTGTGTTGTGAGCCACTTATGGATGGGGAAATTAATTTAGCAGATCATGACCAGAATTTAAAAAAAAAATTTGGATCCGTGTACTGGCCAGTTGCCAAAAAGAAAAAAAAAAAAAAAAAAAAAGCTCTCATTTTTTTGGTGGGGGCAGGGTGGGGTGAGTCCACTTGAAAATCTGATAAAAGTTACGGTTTCCCTCACTAGAAAAACACAAGTTCATGTTCATTCACTGTAAGCAATGGTATATGCTAAATTTCAAAGAGTACATAAAACCTTCTGCTGCCAGTCCAAGGGCCCTAAATTAAGATCCCTTAGGATAAAATTTCAGGTACTGCCAGAACTGAGTTTCCTGAATGTATATTTCTTTTCCTTTTTTTTTTCAGGCTGTGAACTGTTTTATTGAAGGGATGAAAAAATTAACTAAGAGCTCTGAAGGCACAACCTCTTCCATTGCATTTGAGCAAAGACAGGGGTGCTCCTTCCTGTATCATCATTTGTTCCCAGAACGTTTGTGTGGAAGAAATCCCAGTGCTCCTGGGTGCCAAAGGTGTGCCTGAATGTGTATTTAAGATATGGAACATTGTGTATATTAAAAGCCATCTTTGTGTCTGCACCTGGTAGAGGGGCTTAGACAAGTAAATTCTCAAGATGCTTACAGAACTGAATCACCTCCATATTTCCTGCTTCAGACCATCAATGTCTCTTTAAAGGCCAAAGAACAAAGTTTTAACCCCTTCTCCTGGTATTAGTTCAGTATTTACTAATCATCCACAAAGTGCCTGGCACTGTGGACACAAAGGAGAATTCCTTTATAATCTGACTTCCCATTTTTTCATTTTCTCTCCTATCACTCCCAAGAGGGGTCCTCTGTTCAGGTTAAACTGGATGCTCTTTATTCCCCAATGTTGTGGATTGATTGAATTGTGTCCCCACAAGTTCATATATTAGAAACTTCATTCCCACTGTAACTCTTGAGGGTGGGAAATCCTATAATGGTAATTGACAGGTGGGGCCTTGAAGAGGTAGATTAGATTGCAGAACCATGCTATAGTGAATGGATTAAAAGTGGTGGTCAGTGGCATGGTTATGAAGGCTTTAAAAGGAGAGCACATAAGACTTTCTTTCTCTGCTCCACCATTTCTGCCATGTGAGACCCCTTGGTCACTGCTGCCACCAAGACTCTCACCAGATGTGTTCCCTGCACTGCAGACTTCCCAGCCTCTGAAACTGTAAGCAAAACATTTTAGGTATTTTTGTTATAAACAATAGAAACAGACAAATACACCCAATATACCATTCCAATCTCCTCCCCCCTCATTTAAATTCCACCTGACTCTTAAGACTCAGTTCAAACAGTTTCTTACCCAATCTTTCTAGGTGGGTCCAGCATTTACTGTGTATACTGAGGTTACACAGTAGTAGATTCAGGAACAGACTTTTGTTAATTCCTAATTTTGCATGCAAAATTTAATGGAGAGGTGCGTTTTTCTGAGGGTTCATAAAAGATATTAAGAGGCTGTAGTGTCTTGAGACTCGAAAAAGGCAGGGAATTATATTTATACTATTATTTATTTACTGTATGCTGTTTCTTTTCCCTCTTTTATTCCCCAAGGTTACGAATTATACACTTTGTGTGGCAGTCATACAAAAGGTAGAAATTTGGGAATGTTTGCTGCCATTAATTTGTGTCTCTCTCAAAATCCTTCCTGAGAGTGTGAAATGCTGCTACAAAGAATGATGAAGTTATCTGTCACGTGACCCACTTTTTAATAATAAATAGAAATATCTTTTTCAGATCTACCAATTAGACATAAACAAAACTTAAAAACATCGTGTATCAATCAAACACACAGCATTGTTAAAAAACCTCAAAGTTGAAAGTCTATTTACAACTCCCAGGGACACAAACCTTAATTTCAAGTCTTTTTCCTTTTTTTCTAGTTACTTTTTTTTTTTTTTTTAGTTTGACTTACTTACTGAAGGTTACGGGATAATTTGGCAACATCTGCATTTGATAAAATGATATTTGCACGCGTTGGAGGCAGGTTTCTTAACAAAAGAGCTACTGGAAGGTTGGGCGTGCCCAGTGCACTGAGGACCTAGGGCCGTTCCATTTGTTTTTCCTCCAGATAAACGTCCAAAGGCAGCCGATACTCCTCGCCCGTTGTGTTAAAAAAAAAAAAAAGTGAAAGTGGAGGGCATTACGGTCGTCCAGTGTAAGCACGAGAATTAGCAATCGCCCCGGGAGCAGGGAGCTCAGGCCTCCGCCCCCGGGCCACTCGGGTCGGCCCCTCACGCGCGGCCTGCGGACCCCAGGGCCCGAGACCGCGGCGCACGGCTCCCGGGGGCGGGGGAAGCGGCGGCGGCGCCGAGACGGAAGCTTTTCCTGTAGGTGAAAGGTCAGAGGCACAGCGGAGGAGGCGGTTGTGCGCGCCCGGCCGCTTGCCGGCTGTCCCCGCGCCCCGCCGCTCCCGGGCCCCGCCACTCAGGCCACTCTCTGCGCTCCCAGCCCAGCCCCAGCCTCCGACCGCGCACTACCGGGCAGACGGGCCAGGCCGGCCCAAGCCCATAGGCTGTAGGAGCGCACTGGGGCTGCGTCCGTTGACCGTTGGGATGAAGAGACACCCCCGCCTCGGCGGCTTGTCTCCCCACCTGGTACTTCTTACCGGCACCTCCCTGCCGCGCTAACTCCAGCGTCGGGCGCCGACCCCGACAGGCCCGCTGCGGCGGCTGCTGGCTGGGGGCGCTCTCGGGGAGAAGCTGAAGAAAGCTGAAGGGAGGGGGATGGGGGGGAGGGAGTTTCCGGGTTTGTGTATTTGGTGGGGGGGTCAGAGTTCGTGACCCCTCCCTCGGCTCGGCGGTTCGCGCACCCCCCACGCCTGCGCATTAGCGATGTGGAGAAGCGGCGAGAAGGTCGTGACGTTCCCTGGGTGGAGTGGAGCGACCGGGGAGCCGAGCCGTGGCAGTGAAAGTCGACTGCCCCCTTTCGGCTTGGAGGAGGACTACGCAGCCAGAGCTGCGCTTCCCGATCAAGTACTTCTAGAAGCCACGCGTTTGACATCATGTTTGCCAGAGGTGGTCGTTAAAGGAAGTTTTGAGCCAGCATTTCAGATTTAAGTAATAATAAATAACCTAATGGCTTAAGCTAGTTCAACTTCTAATTCTGGAAAACGGCTCTGTTACAGGCTCTCTTAGAATCTAAAGTTTATTAGAGAACTCACAATCTAGGTAGATTCTAATTAGATATTTAAGTTTCCCTTAACTATAACGATAGCTGAAATAGAATTATACATAGTAAGGCAAGGTTTTACTTATCAACTATTGTAAGTAATGGCTTACAGTAGTAGATGAGTAAAACTAAATGGCTTAAATGGAGCAAAAATAAAATCCCTAGAATGTTAAGTTCCCCCAAGGCTGGTTTTTGTCTGTTTTGTTCATTGGTGTATTCCCAAGCACACAGGACAATGCCTGCTGGTCAATAAAGATCTGTGAAATGAAAGGGCACTGATGGGACATCATTTTCTCACAGTGGCCACTTGTGGCAGTGAGGTGTGGCAGGTAGAACTGCCCTGCGTGCAAGGTACTGTGAATTTAGTCTTTAAGAAAAGGGGTCCTTGAAATTTTTATTGTATCCAGCAGTGTAGAAAAGCAGCTAAGGATTCAATTAGGAAAAATGTGTACTGGGAACAAGAAAATCTCTGCCATTTCCTTCTGGAACTAGGCAGCTAGACAATGAAGAAGGGCACACAACATTCCCCAACAAATAGAAATATGCTTTATGTCTCATTCTCCCTGTAAAAGTCCACCCCTACCTTTTTGCATCATTTGTTGTGTGTTTGGGTTGTTGGTTTTTTTATTTTGGGGGGGGGCAGCTGGCCAGTTATATGGATCTGAACCATTGACCTTGGTGTTGTAACACCACACTCCAATCAACTGAGCTAACTAGCCAACCCTGGTTTGTTTCTAAGGCAGTCCCTCACCTTCCTTTCCCCCATATCCTTAATCTGGTTCCAAAGGTGAAAGCTATGAAAGTACACTGTCCAATGGAAAAAGGCAATCTGAGACCTTGTCTCTATTCTCAATGCATACTGTGCATGCCTACAGCAATGCTTGTGTTTACCCCTTACCATTCAGTTAATTCACTTGAATCCCAATAAATTGTCTTAGTAAAACTTGGAAGTAGAAGCCATTTTGGGAATATCATTTGTGGGTGAAGAAGAATCTCCCTTAATTATGCTTCGGGAGGAGTCAATGAGGTTCATCTTTAAATGTGACTCTAAAAAAAGGTATGGTTTAAAAGACATCACACAACAGTAGATGTTATAGTAAATTTATTTTATATAAATATAATACATATTAACAATATTTACAATGCTAATTTTTTATCTGTAAAGGATCTGTGTCTTTATATGGACAATAAGATACAAACTATTACCACTTTAAGTAAAAAGTGTTTCTAGAAATACAAGTCATTAAAAAAAGTATTTCAAGATTGGTTCTTATATCCTATGATCAACTCATACAAAAGAGAAAGTTGCGGGCCGAGCCTGTGGCGCACTCGGGAGGGTGCTGCGCTGGGAGCGTGGCGACGCTCCCAGCGGCCGCGGGTTTGGATCCTATATAGGAATGGCCGGTACACTCACTGGCTGACTGCCGGTCACGAAAAAGAAAAAAAAAAGAAAAAAAAAAAAAAAAAAAAAGAAAGTTGCCTCACTTCATCCCTTCCCCCTAGGCGAAAGGAAAAGGAATTTGATATTTAAGCTTTTTGAAAATTTCCTATTACCTTTACTTTTAAGAAATCCTACTAGGAACTATTTAGCTCTTTCCTTATAGGGGAAAAAGTCAAATAAGATTTTCCTTTAGAAAATGACATTAGAAGTGGCATAGGCTCGAGAATGATATGTATATTGGAGGCAGTTACACACACACACACACACACACAAAAATCAGAAGGATCCACATGAAAGAATTTAATTCAGCAAACAATCCACTGCATGTGAAGTGTTCTGGCAGATGCGGCCCAGGGGGACTCTCAAATGAACAAGATTAGTTGTTCTCAAGGACAGAATGTGATAGCACTATATGAAAGTTTGTTTCTGAACTAAACACTATTGAAACAATCTAGTCTGAAGGAATAGGGGAAAGAAGGACTAGATCAACTGTCACAGAGACGTCTTGGATCAATAGGCAGAGACGGGGTGGCCTGTAAGGGTGGTGTTCCCTCAAAAAAAAAAAAAAAAGGAGACTGTGAAAAGAGGTCAATTGGGTTAGGGTTAGCTGGAGTGTGTGATACCTGATGGAGTGTTCCACACCAAGCCATTGGAAAAGCCACTGAAGGTTGCAGAGATGAAATTAAATTGGAACTATGCTTTAGGAAGATTGCTCTGGCAATGTTTGAAATGAAACTTCACAACGAAGGCAATGAAATTAGAAGAAAAGTTATTGCAGTCATTGGGAAGAGGTAAGACGTTCCTGAGCCAGGGCTATGCAGTAACACCAGGAGGGCGAGGATGGAAGGATACAAGAGAAATTGCAGAGAGTTGTTGGGACTGGGAGGCTGATTCTGGAGACTTGAATTGTGTCTTTCTATTACAGAAGAGAATAAATAGATTTGAAGGGGAAAAAAGTGAGTTGAGTTTTAGTCACGTAAAGTTTAAAATGTTTGAGGACTCATGTATATCCAACAGGTAGTTGCAAATGTGCCCTTGCAGGATAGTGGAAAGAGTAGGTCTAAGATCTGATTTATAATGAAGGCATTTTGGGGCTGTGTTTGAGTTGTAGATAACAAGATGCCTGTTCTCACCTTCTATTCAATTGAACAAATATTTTCTCTTAAAAGACCCATGTGCCATGGGAAAAACTGATATAATACAGTATCTGCCTTCAAGGAGTGTACAGTACAATAAAAGAAATAGGATTTACCTCTTTGGAAATCCTAGTGACTACATTTGATCACAATGGATCTCCAACTTTTCAAAAACTGAGTATAATGGAAGCACACTCCAAGATATATCAAAATATGCTGTGATAAAATGTACCAAACTACCAAGTAGGAGGCTGTCCCCATTTCTAGATATATTCTACCAACTAAATATAAAATATACATTTGGTTAACAAAACTATACAGATGGTTTCAGCTAATGATGGTTCAACTTAGGAGTTTTTGACTTTACAATGGTGTCTTTACGATGGTGCAAAAGCAATCTGCATTCAGTAGGCTCAACTTATGATGGGGTTACATCCTGATAAACACATCCTACACTGAAAATATGAAGTTGAAAGTTGATATTTTCAACTTAAGATGGGTTTATCATGACGTAACCCGATCATAAGTCAAGGAGCATCTATCTGTAAAATTTCATCCTCACGTAGTTGTTTCACTACAGCTTTGCATGAATCAAGGGTTGGTCTGATGATCTCATTTAAAGAAATGCTACTAACTACTCAAAGAATCAAGCTTTTGGTTAAAGAAGAGAGAAGTATCTTGGGAAGATAAAGGACAATAGGAGGAAGGTGCTGGGTACATCAGAGAACAGAGGAAAAGAGGTTGGAAAGAGGTTCAGAAACATGGGATGAGGCCAAAGATGACCTTTCTCATTTTCTTAGGACTCTGGTGGGTCCTCTACATTTACAGCTGCCACAGATAAAGGAAGAGCACTGGATGGGGGACACTGGCTAAGAAAACCAGCCCTCACCTAGTTCAGACTGGGATCTCTCGTCTAGGTGATTTTCAGCACCCTTTTAGCTTAGCCTTATAACTGCTTCTCTCTCCTCTTCATGAATAAAAGGAGACACCTGAAAAAGGGTTTGACAAAAGCACATGTATCTGTTTAATAAATATAGTATTCCTGGGATCTACATACTATTTATACTTTCTCCCCACTTATAGACTGCATCGAATATTTTTTTCCTCTAAAATGTTAGCTAGCTATCAAGAGATATTTTTTAAGTAGTTTTACAACAAGTCATATATAATTATGTTCTCAGTTGACATTGAATGAGCCAGATTAAATAAGTAACATTTGATCAGCTTTAGTTATGAAGGACTAATAAGTGGTTTAGGGAATGTAATACTATTCCATACTTAAAACATCTTTATCTGAGAAGGATAATTTGATAGTTTCTTCAAAAGGCTACATTATATACTTCCCAAAGCCTTCCATGAGGTTAAGCCAATAGCTAATACAATCATACATGAATTTCACATGTATGAAAAAAACTTTTCACTAAGTTTGTGCCAGGTTTCTTTTCTCTCTCTCTTTAGATTTATTTAGAACTGGTTCTTGATTCAGCCAGATGTTGCAAGATAGAATAGCCTGGCTGTTATTTTTTCGAGTCTGAGGCATAGGCCAAACTTTGTATTCAGAAAGCTTAGAGTTCAAGATGAGGGGGAAGAACCCCCCAAAACTTGATGTCTTGTTAAATGCCAGACTTACTGCAGCAGAAGGAAACATTTTATAAGGCATAATGTTGGCCTCCAAAAAGGATACGCTAAAAACTGCAGAGATTTTAACATGGAAACCTTATTTATGCAATCTTGATTAAAATAAAGCGAGCTGCAAAGAAATATTAGTTTACCTGTGGTGAAGAAAGATTTGGGAGCCAGCATAGGAGGATTGCGTGTGAGGCTGCAACAGTTTGAAATTATTCCACAGCAAGAAATAGCCAGAAATAACTATAGCAGCCAACTCTAGATCTAGCAGGGACTCTGGTGCTGCAGCAAAGAGCATTCAAGAATCTTCACTAAGGCACTCAGTAACTCTCTTGGGCTACTGAATTAGGAAATCCTTTATATAGAAGCAGAAAGGAAAATTCTTGTACACTTTAATGAAATATTCTATGGATAACTGTGCCTTTTTAAGATAATTTATAGTTGAAACTCATGTCAGTAAAATGTATGTTATGAACACCAGGAATGACTTTAATCACAGTGTTAATTTCATTTTTCTTCAGCTAATCAACAATTCTATGTACAAGGTAGTAGTTCATATGTTAAACAATAACTGCACCAGAATTATGATTATAAGTCTTTCCTAATGAAGTGCATTGACAGTGGTTAAAAAAAGGATTTTTTTTTTTTTTTTTTTTTTAATTACCAGGGAGGACATATCCCAAAATGTTAAAGACCTTTAGAAAATGAACACTATACAATTTCACTTAATACGGCTTAGAATTTGTGCTTTTCTGACATGGTAATTCCAGTTCATTTTTTAAAACACAATATTATAGGAAATGTAACATTCATTTTAGATACAAATACCACCACTGACTTGGGCTCAGAACTTTTACAGTAGCAGGGGATATTAAGTAATACAATGCTTGCCATATTTTGCTGTTAAAAAAATTTTTTTTTAATGTTTTTGTTGAATTGTAGCTGTAAAAAAAAGCTTGGACTTATTGAAAAGTCTATAGTTGATTATTTGTATCTGTCCCTCTACAAATGAAAATACCTTCATTCCTACTCACAGTTAACAAAAAATTCAGATTTTTGCTTATAATTCTTTGATGGAATATAAACTCATGCCAAAAGAGGTAAATAACAGTAGAAATCCTTAAGATTATTTACTAGAATTTCATTTCACAGTTACTGAGGTAGAAGCTGGCCATATGTTTTTCCATTAAAGAGACAAAAACTCATCTAAATTTACTGACTCATAGACATGCGTTTTTTTATCAGCAGTTTTATAATCATTTCGAAACCAAGCACCACATAGAAATTTGCTCCTTGATATGTGTTTTTTACTTATAAAGATTTATCACTAGTGCGAATATTACAATGTAAGGTAGAGAAACAGTGGAGACTGTGTCACAAGCAGTTAATTCAGTATACAGTATTAAGATAAGTTGTCTGGTCTCTAAAGAAACGGTACTTTAGAATTCAGTGTGAGTCTCAGAAATAATTCTGACCATTAAGTAAACATCAATATTTTAATAAATAACATACATGAAAAAAACATTTTAAAAAACTTCTTATACCTAATAAAATAATTTCTTATATCTGATGAAGAGTTTGGTTGGATTTATCGTGGCAGTGTTCATTTTTATAAAATTTTTTGAATTGCATTTACTCCATTCTGATGAAATCCCACCTCCTTAGAATCACAGAAGAGAAGAGACCAGTACTGCTACAATATTGTGCCTTCCTGAAATGCTTCCATCCACCTATCGATGAGAGAAATCTGTTAGATTTGTAAAATCCAATCATCTGATATATGTGAATACGATACAGATAACAGCTGGGCCTGTGGACCTGATACCCTGACAGCATATTTCAGACCTTTCCTGTAGCAAACTCGAATTCTGTATATGTGGAACTACCCTTTATTTGGTAATTTAGTTCAAAATTTGGCCTGCAAATTGTGTCTCTTATTTCTGAGGCATGAGGAAGGGACCATTTCATGTATAAAAGTTTTATGAAGTCCTGACGCTCCCATTTAATGCGTTTTGGAAGTGGATATATCAGCAGAGGCCTTTATTACAACTCCTTTTTTCCCTTACCTGGTATTCTGACTCAGTGCTTTTAGGAACACTAGCTCTGTCCCTGTCTCCTACTCCCTTAACTCTACCAACTAAAGTTTCCTTGTATACTCCCTACTCCAGACCTGTTCTAGTATTTTCTGTTAAAAGGAATCTAGCATCTAGTCCACTCCCAGTTGATCAAAATTTAGCATGCAATACAAAAGCTTCTCAAAGTTTCATAGAAGTCTTTCCAAAATTATTTAGTCTCAAAATAAAGTTTTATCTGACAGTATACACAGCTGCGATTATTCAGAAGACACGGGGGTAGTCTCTTTTTCCTCCCTAGTAGTGTTAATTGCTTCTGAACTTAATTATTTTTTCCTTTTCTGACTGAAATGTAATTTCTTACAGTAGTATTTTATGTAAAGAAAAGAGATAAGTAACACCAAGGTCAAGGGTGTGGATTCCTGTACCAGCCAGCTGCCAAAAAAATAAAAAATAAAATAAAGAAAGAAAAAGAAAAGAGTCTAGGGAATATGAACATTTGAAATCACTCAATTTAATTAGTAAAATCAGCCTGTAACAGATTCAGCTCAAACATCAAGAACAGAGTTTTCTCAAACATTTAAATTTTGAATGCAAATAGCATATGTTATACCATGATAGCAAGCTGTTAAAAAGCCCCCAAATTTTCCACTAACATTAACACATTTTAATATTCTGTCATGTACAACAAAAGAAACCCATATGATATTAATAGCCTCAAAGAGAAACATAATTTAGCTTGGATCAATTCTAAATTATAAGTAAGCTGATTTCTGTCACCCAATTATACTTAATTCTCTCCTGATGGCATTTCCATCTTGTCAACTTGATGATATAAGCAAAGGGTGATATATATTGAAAAGCAATAATTTTTATCAGTTTGGTGATGAATACAGATGAAAATTATGAGAAAGATAATATCTGTCAGAATCTTAGGGCAATTACTATTTTGTCTAAGTAATTTTTACAAGAAAAAAAAATTGAGACCAAAAAAAAAATATTCTTTAGTATCCAAAAGTAATTATTTGGAAGAACAGCTATACACTGCTGGATATCCTAAAATAGACTAGGGAAAAAAAAAAAAAGTCTTATAGAGTGTTGGTAACATTGTACCTGGTTGGTATTCAGGAACATATGTAATTCTGGTACTTTAAGGCTAACTTCCCTAAGAAACTACAAGGCTTGCTTACTCAAAGCATTCTTTTTTACCTTCATCTAGTCCACTGGATATTAAGCCCATTGAGAAAACATGAACACCTCTTACTGAAAACAAAAACAGATATTTTATGAGGCCAAAGAAAAAATCAAATGAGAGAGAGGTGAACTGAACTATTTTGTTCAGAAGGGCTCTTGATTTCACAAACGGAGATATGCATTTCTATGTTACTCAACCTCATAACATCTAAATAAAGATTCTTGTTGGAATTTTGAATAGACTGTTTCAGCCTTTACCATCTAAACTCGTATCCATTTCCTTCACTCAGTCACTGGGAACAGCATGGGAGCCTCTTAATGTGTTTGACCTTTTTTCCCAAAGAACTAAGTTAGCAAGCAGCTGTTTAAACTCCTGCTGTTCCATGGCACAATTGAACCATTGGATTGCCAAAGTCCTGGAATGTTTCAAGGGAAGATTCTTGCCCTCACTGAAAGAGAGGTCAAATGTCTCATCTTCCCTCCCTTCCCTTCAGCAGAGCAGCATCGCGCTGCCTCCTCTGAGGTCATGTGTAGACAAATACTCTGGACAGGATTACCTATTTTCTTTTCCCCTTTGCCTCCTGAAAATATTCCAGATACCCTTGCCTTCTCTTGAAAACAATTCTGAAGACTTTGAATATGTTAGGTCATCCTAATTTAGATCTCTGATTTAAATTCTGAGTTGTCCCATGCCTTAAAAGTAGGTAATTTTAAAACCAATCATTTAAAATAAAAACTTGAACTCTCATGTATGAAAGAAAAATATGTCTAAATTACTTACTTCTGAGCTGAGTGAGCATCATCTGCTTTGAATACATAAAATAACATGTTTTTGTGCAGTAATTGAAATACTTTAGATTCTGAATTCTCATCTTTGACTTGAATAACAGTGAATCCTAATAAAGGTTGACTCTCCAAAGCTGCCACATCCTAATTTAAAAACATACAAATGGAGATAGGTTTTTAGATTGAGACAAAATTCTGGTTTGAGAATTCTTGATCTATATAGTTCTCATTTAATTTCATGCACACACATATAAAACAACAATCCTAACAACTTAATCATTTTTCAACAATATTTATTGAGCCACCTCCTCCCCATCTACTCTGTGTGCCAGACACTGTGCTAGACAGTTTTCAACAGGCTTGCATCCATTGAATTTCACATTATTTTTACTACAACCAAGGAAGGTAGGTGATTATATTACTTTCATTTTATGGATGCAGAAAACATAGCTCAGAAAGCTAAGTGGTGATTTACCCAGATCCCACTGAGTAGTGAGGAAAAGCATGGACCCTAGAGCAGTGGTTTTCATAAGACGACAGGGTGATCAGATAGCAGAAAAGGATAGAATTAGAGTAAGTAGCCAGAAATCTGATGATAGTCAAGGGAGTGTCACCAAAGAGAGCTTTGCAGAAAGGATAAGGAGCTTTGCCTTTAGTGAAGTAGTTAGTAGTCACATATCATATGTAATTACATATCACCAAAATTTCCTGCATTTTAATACTATGGAAAATTCCTAACACATCTGAGTAAGATCTCTCCAGGGACAAAGCAAGAACACTGTTCATATTAACAGCAACAACACCTCCGCCCTCCAAAAGCAAAGCAAAAAAACCCTTGCAAAACAAACAGGTTTTTAAAATACTATAATTATTTCCAGTTGGCATTACAAAACAAGATTCCCGAATTATTCATCTGTAGATTTCAGATCTTACCTCACTTGCAGCATATGTATATAATACTTTATTTTTTATGACAAACCACAAGTGTTTCCAAGGTTTTTTATTGCCCTTTGATCTGTACAAGTAGCCACTCATAGAAGAATCTTCTGTGTTTGCTGATACCTAGATAAGCAAGCCCCAAACATAGTTTAATAGTTTTTAAACAAATTTTAAAAAACAACAAAATTGCTTGTGATTATTAGGTGCTGAAAGTAATAATCATAACAATAATAGAATGTTTCAGAATAAAATCATATATTTTCAAAGTCTGCTACTGTAAAAATTGAATACTGCTATTAACATGATTCTTTTAGAAGCAATTGTGTAATTTTACCTGGTTTACCTGTGCTTGCATGTGTTTGTGTATGTGTTTCTTTGTGGGTTCATCTATGTTTTCAGGGTTGGCAGGAGAAGAAAAATAATTCTGAAAGCCTAAAATGCTTTTCTAAAGCTGCGTTTCTGGAACTGTATATGTTGTCTATTGCTCTTCTTTTTTTTTTAAAAAGATGACTAGTAATGGGATCTCAACCCTTGGCTTATTGTTGTCAGCACCACGCTCAGCCAGTGAGCGAACCGGCCATCCCTATATAGGATCTGAACCCATGGCCTTGGTGTTATCAGCACCACACTCTCCCAAGTGAGCCACAGGCCGGCCCTATTGCTCTTCTTATTTTGGGGTATTAGGGAGAATTATTTAAACCTTTAACTTGGTTCCTGAGATAGTTTTTTTCTAAAAACCATATCAACAGAATAGTAAATAGAAAATTCTTTTTTTTTTTGGCAGCTGGCCAGTACAGGGATCCAAACCCTTGACCTTGCTGTTTACAAGGCAGCACTTTAACCAACTGAGCTAACCCGCCAGCCAAAAATCCTACTATTGATGGAGGCGATTTTAAGGATCAGTCATTGCTCTCCAAATTTCGGTCTGAAAGAAAAGCAGCTTATTTTTGTTTCATAAAAGGTTGAAAGTGTTTTAATCTCTATGCAAAAAGACAGTAAGCTTTTAATAATTATAATCTGCCAATTCAATTTTTTTTAAACATAGAAAAAAAACCCAAGAGACTAGAGAGAAAAAAAATGTTGAGGATTTGCCTTATTAGTGTTGTGGTGGGCAGACTCTTAAGGTGGCTTCCCAAGAACCTTGCCCTTGAGAGTCACACTGTTGTCCAGTCTCCTCCTCTGGAGTATGGATAGGACCTGTGACTTGCGTTTAAGAGAATTTGGTGAAGGTGATGGGATGTCACTTCCATGATTATGCTACTTTATATAAGACTCTATGTTGCTAGAATAGTGGTGCTAGAGACTTTCCTGCTGTCTTGGAAGAAGTAAGCAGCCACATTAGGAGGCCCACATGACAAGGAGCTGAGGGCAACCTCCAGCCAAAAGCTAGGAAGAAGCCAGGGCCCTCAATCTCATGAATGCAACAAATGAGCTTGGAAGCAGACCCTTCCCCAGTCAGTCCTCCAGGTAAGGACTCAATACTGGCTACTACATTGATTAGAGCCCTGTAGAGGTCCCAGCTTAGCCATGCCTGGACTGCTGAGATAATAAATATATGTTGTTTTAAGCCACTAAGTTTGTGGTATTCTGTTATACAGCAATAGAAAACTAACACAGGTGGTTGCTGTGAATTTTAAAAGTATATATTTAATCATGTATTAATTGATGAGTTGTATTAATTTCTTATAAATTTCATGAAAAGAATTTATACTTAGTGGAAAGTTTAAGATCTAACATTAAATTAGAAATATTTGTTAAGTGAAAGTAGATTTGCATAAAGCAATACATCCTTATAAAAGACTACCAAGTAATTTTGAAAAAAGCAACTAGAATATTGAACATTCAAATGAGACTTTGCTTAAAATATACTTAAGCTGTGATACTACTCTACACTTACATAAGTGTTACTAACATTGCTCAAAATATATTACCTTTCTCCTTTAGAATATTTTAGAATCAGTTTATTAGCCACACAAGATCATAATGCTGAATAGCCATGAATAGTCCTCTATTATCTTTGAAAATAAAATTGGTATTAACCAACTTCATCACCTAATCGATTCACAAAACTTTTCTTCCAATGATTTGATTATTTAAAAAGGAAATCAAATCCAACACAAGAGATACAATCTGCTATTACTGACTGTACTAAGGCTCTGAATGTAATTCTAAAAAAGAGGAGCTTATTTTCTACTCCTAGGTGTATACCCAAGATAAATGAAAACATAGGTCCACACAGAAATTTGTATATGAATGTTTATAGCAGCATTATTCATAATATCCAAAAGGTGGAAACAACCCAAATGTCCATCAAGGGATGAATGAATATATTGTGGTATATACATATAATGGAGTATTATTCAAACATAAAAAGAAACAAAGTATTAACACATAATATAATTTCAATGAGCCTTGAAAACATTGTGCTAAGTGAAAGAAGGCAGACACAAAGATCACATACTGTATGATTCCTTTTATATGATATATCCAGAATAGGCAACTCCAGAGAAACAGAAAGCAGATTAGAAGTTACCAGGGGTTGTCGGGAGGGGAAAATGGGACTGATTACTTAATGGGTACAGGGTGTTTTTTATGGGGTGATGAAAAAGTTTTGTAACTAGAAAGATATGGTAGTTTTACAACATTCTGAGCACACTTAATACCACTGAATTGTATACTTTAAAACGGTTAATTTTATGTTATGTGAACATCACCTCAATTAAAAACAAAAAATAAAAAAACATATCATCCCAAGGAGAACACTATACTTTGACTACTATAACACTTAACTAGACATATTAATTTCTCCAGTCTGACTGTAAAGAAGTAGTTCAATAAGCCCTCACACTTTGAGAACCAGTGGAGTAAAGGAAGAAATGGTTGCAATCAAGAAGCAGAAATTTGAAGTGGAAGACCTGTTTGTGTGGCTGGGTGGAAAGATGTACAAAATGGGATTGGAGTTAGACTGAGTCTAGTCTACACAGTAAAGAGTTTTGTAACCAATGCTGTGGAGTTTCAACTAAAGAGGGGAGTAAATGGTAAGAGTTATATTTCGAAACTGTGACATCAGTGTGGAGATGTGAAAACACAGGGAACTGAGAACCATTTCAGTTGATTAAGAACTTCAAAAATTGTGAATGCAGATTTAGGTTTAGAAATTGAGGGATGGAAGAAATAGTTCAGAGGTGCTCACTAAACTGGCTTAACAGTTTCATATAAAACTTGGCAAGTAGAACTGTAAGTCCTATTCTTACTATGTTCTAAGATTGACTATAGGGCTAACTGGTTAGCTCAATTGGTTAGTGTCGTGTTACAACACCAAGGCGAAGGGCCAAAAAAAGAAAGAAAAAAAAAATTGGCTATAATTCACTTCATATTATTTCAACTGGGAATATACTCTTAATTTTAATAAGAATCATGATCTCAGTCAAATTTTTACAGATGTTTGCTTCACCTCCACAGTAACTAAGCAAGAGAACTAAATTAAAAACCCTATGCAAGAAAATTAGCACAGGTGAATCTAATTAATAAACTAATCATAATGGGAATGGCCAGAATGACAATGCTGTCTGCTCTGACACTTGAATTTGAGGAACTGGGATAGGATAACAACAATGCCTGTGGATTGTGCCACTGGCAGGTCTAAGCATGCAGGCTATAACAACTGTTAAAAAAATTTTTTTTCAATCTAAGAGAAAGACAGCCTACTATCAGTGCTATCGGTTTCACATAACCAACCAATACCTACAAATAACAAACCATGCAGACCAGCAAAATGCCAAAATACTATACAGATTTCACTGTGATAAAGGGCCTCCTCAAAGTAGTTTTAAAAAATTAACATGTGTCCAACTTATCTTTACTTTTTATCATTGCTATAAAATGTTCTCTAAATCTTTCAGCAGCTAATTTCTAAATGACTCAGGTCATAAGGAAGACCAAGCAAGGTTGTGAGGCATCAAGCCACATCCATCACCAGTATTAAAATTCATATCTTAATAGTAGTAGGAAATGACATCTTCCTACATGAAAGAAAAACAGTGTATTATAAGCACATGAATAATTCAGCCTCTATCACATTACAAGTTTAATGGAAACACTTACTTCTTTAAGAGCAGCTGGGATTTTCTTTTGTTTCCTCCCTGATGGAATACTATGTAAGACTGATGATAAGGCACTTGAAGGAGATTTGTGATTTCCAGGAGATCCAATCTTAGGAGAGTGCTGGTCATCTAAAACAAATCAGGTACATTAATGTAGCCTACGGTAAGCATTCTGCAATTCAATTTAATTCAACTCCATAAGCATTGTTACATAAAATATCCGTGAAAGGACACTCAAGAAACTGATGTCACTGATGGCACTGGGGAAAAAAGATAGACGGGTGGGAGGTGAGGGGAGGAAGACTTTCCATTACATAGATTTTATATTTTTTGAACTTTAAACCATGTAAAAGGATTACCCTTTTATGTCCCTAGAATTCTGATCCATGTGAAGGTACTACCAACTTAAAAAAAAAAAAAAAAAAAAAAACTAATGTTTTTCAGTGTCTAGATACTAGATCAAATAGTAACATTACAATGAACAAAGTACTAGAAAAGAAGCTACAGGACACAGGTGAGGAAGTAGTTAACACTGACCGAGAGATTCAGGGAAAGCTGGGAAGAGACTGAGATGTTTAAGTTGGCCACTAAGGCCTAAGTAGGAGTTTGCCAGGTAAAAACGAGGAGAAAGAACAGTGTACACAGACAGCATGAGCAAAGGCAGAGAAGGGTGACATTAGATCACCTATTTGGGGAACAGAATACTGAGGCTGGGGAAAAAAGGGCTGGTTCTAAGGTACCTGGACTGTTGTTTTGGCTTTTTAGGTTGGGGAGTGACACGAACAATTTAAATTTAGAAAAATAAACCTGGAAGTAGCAAGGAGAAGGGATTTACAGCAGGAAAACCTGCTAGGAGATTATCACAGTAGTCCAGAAGAGAAAATAAAGGCCTTATTAGGGCTGAGATGGAGAAATCAAGACACAGACAGATTTTCAGAGATAAAACTGACAAGATTTACTGACCAAATAAGTGTGTGTAATGAGGAAGGATTCAAAGATGAATTTTGAGTGTTCACACTTTATACTATATACCCAGACAACTAAGTGAGGAACAGAAAGGCTGGCAAAGGAATACATGGATGTGTCTTTTTGGAAAATGTATACAATAAACTATTCATGCATAAATGTATAGATTCTGAAATAGCATGTCACCTAGTTTTATTCACTGAGCTATTACTATTTGCTAATGAAAAGCTATTCTTCATAGAAATGAAGGACAGACTTTTTAAAATTTAGAACCTATAGGTTTCAGGAATTTAACTAAAGAGCCCTTCACAAAATATAGACTTGTGCAGCCTTGCTAGCTGCATTCACTTTATTATAATCATTATTATTATTATTGCATTCACTTTAAATGTAGGATACCTGCAAATAATGAGTAGGAAGATACGAAGTATCATTTTGTATTTGGTCAAAAAGCTGCACATTCAGATGTACAATAAAACTTCACTTAATCAGTCCAAGTGACTAGAATTAGTCAAAGTGCCACCTAGTATATTTTCATAGAGGATTACCTTATAGATAGATGATTTGTAATGAGCACATTGTTGTGTGAAACTAGAAAATTCAAAATTACTTGCAAGTTAAACTTTTTCAATTGTTTTAAACATTTCACCCTGTAATTATATTTCCACAGTCAATTAGTTTTCTTAGCAAAACCTTTTTCACAGGGTAAAAACAAATTTCTGTCCAACCGCTCGTGGAATTACCACAAAATATGAGTTAAGGAAGCTTAATACAAATTTTGAGGCAAGAATCAACAATCATAATGCTAATGCACCAACGATGACTCTTTCAGAAGGGTGTGTGAAAGCATCTGTGGAATAAAGGAATTTTTGGTTAAATCTTTATTTATATATTACCCAATTTCTGCAGTTCTTGGAAACAATGTTCACATACTCTTGCTGGTTGGTTTTTCAGGTAATCTAAGCCATGCTTATTTGATGAACAAGCTTGGCACACAATCTGAAAACACATTGAAATTATCTCATTTAGAATGACTTTTGTTTCAAACCATACGGTATGTTACAATTTATAGTGCTATCCACTTTATGAAACCGTTTCATAGTCACTGAATCTCACTTAGTCTCAATATTAACTATGGAGTTTGGGCATGGAGTGAATTAATGCACAGACCCACACTTGAACGATGGAAAGTCCACAGATTATTGCTGAGTGCTTACTACATAAAATAATATAGTAAAGGCTAGCCAGTTAGGTCAGTTAGTTAGAGCACAGACTTATAATACCAAGGTCAAGGGTTCAGATTCCCATACCAGTCAGCTGCCAAAAAAAAAAAAAAAAAAGATAATGATATAGTAAAGGAATTAATATATGCAAAATGTTTAGAACAGTGCATGGCAAGCAATTAAATTCTGTTAGCTGTATTGATCATCATTGTTGTCATCATAACCATCATCACTACTGCAGCAATGACCACTTCTCTGCTTTTCTATCGAGTACCTGGCCCTGTACGAAATGCTCTCTAAATAGGACCTCATTTAATTTTTAGATTAACTTTGATGTCATTGTTACCATGCTCATTTACTAATGAGGGCATCAAGGCTTAGCAACTTCACTAGGAATAACTTCAACTATGAAAGTTCCCCCTACTAAATACCATCTAGATACTTATTATCTAGTTTCAATAATTAGCTCTAAAATGTGAGTCTATTTAATTTTGGATTTGTTAGTTTGTTTTTTTATTTTTATTTTTTGTTGGCAGCTGGCCAGTAACAGACTGAAACCTGTGTTAGTTTTTATTTTTGAATGAGAGTTACCTATTACTGACATTCTAAAGTAACTTTGGGGTGGGAGGGGAGAAGTTCCCTAACAAGATTCCATCCACCCCTGCATATCTAGAGAACACATCATCCATATTTTTCATCACCACTATTTTGTGGGTGTGTAATTTTTTTTCTGCAATGGATTATGCGGGGGATATGCTTCCTTACTATGTAGAGCCTAGAGATAGTAAAAATCACAAGGGAGATGGTATTTTCCTCTCCAACCTTTCCGCAGGCCCGGCAGTGGTGTCGTCTCCAGGTCAATGTAAATTCACTTGTGCAGATCATACACATTGTGGCTCTGGTATCAGGAATCCAGATGGGAGCCTTAGATCCAAGGGGACTAACTTCCTCTTTATTTTCTGAGTCTGCCTGCAGGAGAGGAATGACTTCTGATCATCTCCATTAGGCACTGCCTGCTACAGAATCAAGCCTTTTTATTTGGCAGTGGCGTCTCACAGTATCATTAAGGATGTGGGATGAAATATGGGCTATTATATTTTTCATGTGCTCAGGATATTAAGATGAACTACATAAAAAAAATCCTTTAATGCAAAACTAATTTAAAAAGATGTCTGTGATAGTGAATGACACCTGATTAGTTTCTTCCTTAAACTACTTTATAATTTCTAAATTTTCTATGATGAAGTATTATAACTAGGAAAAAATATGAATACACTATATGCTATCACAGACTTGCCCTTAGACATTCCTAGAAGGATCAACGTTTAGCTTTGAGATGAGACACATACCTCCAATTGTTCTCTGAAACATATGTTGCTTTTCCAAACCCCTGCGAAATGTTTCTTTAAGGTAAAACCTGTTTAAAATGCACTGGAAAAAAATAAGGTGACAAAGACAATACCTCATCCAGACTCCTACTAGGACAGAAGGTGATTCTTTTCTTGGCATGCTCTTCTATTGACCTGGAAATGGCTTCGAGCCATTCATCCCTTTCTGTGGCAGAACTGTTAGGGGCAAAAGAAGGTTCCATCAACCAGATGTCAGCTTTTATTCTTTGCCTTTTTCTTACTTCTTTTCCTTCTCCCATGGCAACAGATCTCAACACCCTCCAACAATACTAGTCAAAAGCAGCAGCTCTGAGGTTTATGTGAACAAATAATCAGAGCAGGCAATAGAGAACCCATGACATTTTAGCAAATACAATGTTTTTTTTCTTTCCAAAAGTACTGCTTTCTATTAAATAGCTTTTTAAGTCTCCTAAATTTGGAAGTATTTTTGTTGGTTTAAGGGATAGTCACTCAATTAATAATTATGATTATTTATATAACCATGGAGTTTCCTAAGACATAACCCTAGAGTTTAAAAATATTCCAAGGAATCAAGTTTCAAATACCAATTTATAGCACAGAATACTAAATATCTTTAGATTACTAAATATTATCAAAATTTTCTAAAAAGGGCAGTAGTGTAAAGGGAACATATTTTTAGTGTCATAAAACAGATGTTGAAGGAGTGGGAAATAGCCTGCAATTGTTAGAGCTCTTCTATTTAGCCCACACAGTTTTCTGTCCCCACCCCAGCTCATAAGGAGATAGCAGCAATTCAACTCTAGCTGGGAATGGGCCAAAACAGAGGAAAGCCTGTTCAGAAAAGGGTATTCTTGTTCTGAGTTTTTACAACTACACCTTTTCCCCAAAACTCTGGGATAACTCTGAATCATTACTGGTATCAGCATGTTTATGAAACCATTGTTTAAATTTGTTTTGCATATTCAAAACTGAGAGACATATTTTAGGTTTATAAATAAATATATACATATATATGGAGAGAGAGGGAGGGAGGGAAAAGGAGAGAGAGAAAGAGAGATTTTAATAATCAATTTAAAACTCCATCATAATACAATAAAATACATTATAATGGGATTGTGACTATGTGAGAAAATGTCTATTTTTTTTTAGAGACACATAGTATGTAGGAGTAAAATGACCTGATATCTGCAATTTGTTTTAAAATAACTTAGACAATGGCAAAGCAGAAAAATTGATGGGAATATCTTGATTTTTGAGTTTGGTTGATTGAATATGCAGTTCACTGTATTATTCACTCTAATTTGAAGCACATTCAAACTTTTAAATAATATTTTTAAAATAAATAATTATATCATTAATAATGGTACATAGTAGGCATATGTTGCTATATTTTGAAGAATCCAGAGCAGGACAAGAAGATACATAAAAACCATTCACCTTCCCCATAATAATCATTCTCAGGAATGTACCTCCCTACTAAATAGCTGAGTACCATTTAGAATATTCATTGATATGGATATAAAAAGGTAGAAATCCAGTTTACAAAGAAAATTTAAAAACTAGTATATTTCTCAAATTTTCATTATATACAAGGAACAAAATAAAAAAGAAACCCCTTTCTAAACCAAACAAAACCTGCCTCATTTACCTCTACCATTCTAGCATTACTGATAAAACCAGCTACCATTTAATAGGTACTACATGTCAGCCAACTGTGCTAAATGCTTTGCAAATGTCATCACGTCTCATCCTTACAGCTATCCCAGGGAATATATATTGGATCTTACCCCCCACTACAACATCACCACCCACCATCACCATTTACAGATAAGAAAACGAAGGATTAGCAATGTTAGATCATTTGCTTTACAGACAACAGGCTATCAAGTGATAAGCTGGTATCAAGCCTAAGTGTAGTTAAGGACTGAACCCTTCACCACCAGGTCACTGCCAGCCTCTTCGTGTTCTCTGAAGAACTACACTGAGAACACATGCTCAAGCTTCCAAGCAAACATTCATAAAATATCACTGTCTCTCCCTCCCTCCCCTGCTTTTTACTGGAAGAAGTAACAGAAAGCACATGAGCAGATGGCTAATTTGAGAATTGCTGTTGGATTTTTCTGGAGCCCTGGGAGCATGTGGAATGTGATTCAACTGTGCAAATCATGTCACATATGCTGTTCTTTCATTTAATCATTCCTGGCTCTCTCTTGTGTGGGGTTCTGCCAAGACAGTGTTTACCAGCTCTTGATAACACATTTTTCACAGACCACACACATCTGCCCGCAGCATCCAGTGAAGAAATGTTAGGTCTTCTTTTGTATTAGCAGAAGGATCAGCAACTTCTTCAGATCAAAAAAAAAAAAAAAATAATAATAGTGAAGCCAAGTATTCTTTTCTTTATAGAAGGGGTGCACTACCAGAAAGCAAATTTGTGTCAAGTAAGTACCATTTCCCATTGACTGGAATGAATTACCAAGGAGAAAAACCCTCCAACAGGAGGTATTTCTGGTGTATTAGACCTTGCCACACTATTCACTACTTGTGCTAACTGTGAGATGCTGAAAGGCCGCATCACTTTGATTCGTGTGAGTAACATTTACTGGGAGCCTACTTACCGAGCACCAGGAAGTAAGCCAGCAACTGGACACAACAAAGAAAGCTCACTTGTGAGGGCTCACACCGAATAGAGGGGAAACACGTAATTAACATATGATATAACAAATGTAAGGTAAATAAAAGACACGGAAGTAGTGAATTCCCTTGCCTAAGTAGCAGGGAGGGCTTTTCAGAGGTGATGACAAAGTTGAGACCTGAAGAATAATGAGTCTGACAGGGAACTCCGCAGTCTCTCTGTACCCTCATTCGATCTCCTAGCTTAGGTTATCTCTAAGCTGATGATGCCCACATACATGCCTCTAGCCCAAGATTCCTTTGACATCCAGATCCTTATCTAAACTGCTCCTTGATGGCTGCATTTGGATGTTACATAGGGACTTCACACTCCATACACAGGTCTGAAATGAAATTCCTGATTTCTCCCTGAAAGCTGCTCCTCCCTCAGTTCTCCCCATCACAGTGGATGGCATCACCACCCAATACAGTGTGCAAGCTGGAGTCTCCACATAACCTCTCCCTCTTAACCTGAGTCCAGTTAATCACCTCCCGCAGTCCATCTCCCAAACCATATTCCACATAGCAGCCAGATATGCTTTAAAAATGCCAATCTGTATAGTTTACCACTGGTATGCAAAAAAAAAAAAAGCCAATCTGATCACATCATTCCTTTGTATAAACATCTCAGTGGCTCCTGAGGCTCTCGGGCTAAAGACCTCCCCCACACCCCACCTGCACCGACCCTTCCCTGGAGCACTCAGTCCCAACTGTATTGGACTTCTTGCTGTTCCTTTAACATACTAAACTCTTTACTTCCTCCTTCATGCGATTTTTGTACCTGGGACTTACTTCTTCCTGGTCTCTGCTTCTCCTTAGAGAGAGCCCTATCCCATCACTCTCTATTTGCTCAGCCTACTTTATTTATCTTCATAACATTTAATACCTCAAATTATATATATATTTGTACTTGATTATTGTATATCTCACCCTTTGGAACAAAACTTTGCACCCCCAGCTCCTGAACAGTGCCTGGCACAGGGTCAGTGCCCAGTAAATACCTGTTGAATGGATGATGGACATTAGATGGTCCCTTTCCCCAACAGCTATCCTGTATGCCAGTCCCTAAACAATGAACATTTCACAACATGAAACTTACTCTAACTCTGTAACCATCACTGTTGGTAATCACCGCTCATCACTGAGTACCAGACTACTAAAAAGAAGACAAATGAAGGGATCCATATACCATATTCAAAGAACAATACATAAAATGTTTTCTATATGACCTCCCTGCCCACCCCTGAAATAAGGCACAATTATTCTCTGCACAGTGATTTTTGTGAAAACCAATTCTGCACCTCTATTACTGCATGAGCCTCATTTATGAAAGGCATATTTTCTGTTTTTCTAGTGCCTTCTTGGCAACACTGTGATTTTTCATCCTGTTCTAAAGTATCTTGGCAGCCTTGTGGAAAATTACTTCCTTGAGATGGAAGTGCAGAGACAGAAGTCAGTATAAAACTTGAGAAGGAACTATTTTCCCTCCCTGAATGGCTAACACAAGAGCATGTGTGGGATCTTAACCATAAGGGGTAAAAAATGAATGACAACTCCAGAAACAGCAAATTGCCTTTAGGGAAAATGAATGAGAATAGTGAAGACTAAGTCATAATAACTGAGGAATTCTCTTTCAACGTTACACAGATATAAACCTCTAACAGAGTTCTTCATTACACCTGTCTCATACTGACCTGGAAAATCATGGACAATTCAGATATTTACCTGATAGGCACCCAAAGAAGATTTACCATAACTTCCCGAATAGTTTAATCTTAATAAAATCAAATACTGTTTTTACAAAAGCCAATGTTTAGTTAGGAAATGTAAGTGCAATTGAAAAATTGACTTATCTATAGGCATTAAATCTCTGGAGCTTTGAAAGTAACTTTCTTAATTTTAAGAACGAAGGTCAAGTATTGGCCAGAAGCCTGATATATAGGGACTTGGTGTTCTTTGAACTTTTGTTCAAACTCCCCCAACCCTCAAAAAGACAAACAAACAAAAAAGGGTCACAGTGCCAAGTGACCAAGAGTTTACTTTCACTTTCCAAATACAGATATCTGGGGGATGCTTCAAGTACCCCCAGGAGTTGTGCTTGCTCTGGCTGGTAGCTGGGAAGCATTTGACAAACTCTGAACACAGGTATTTGTCTTCTCCTGTCATCCTGTAACCTGGAGTCAGCCAGTAATGGCCACTCCATTTCGGAGGAGTGATGTGACCAGGGAATACTCCTTTGGTCCTCTGGTTTTGGGAAGTCAGACATTTGGTCTGAGTCCTTGACATCCATAGACACAGGCAAAATTATAATGGTTGTCAGAAACACCTAGGTTCAAATCACAGCTCCACTACTTACTAATTGTGTATCCCTGGATGTGTTACTTAACCTCTTTGAGCCTCCATTTTTCTCATCAAGAAAATCAAGATAATCCCCATCCCACATGTTATCATGGAGATTAAAGAGAAAATAAACATAAAACATTGAGCACTGTGCCTAATACACAGTAATGAATGATTCCAGCTACTACACTAGCTGCTACGAAGATTCTAGCTGATTTTAGTGGTACAGACACAGCTGGAAGTAGATTGCCTGGGTTCAAATCCTGGCTCTGCTACTTAATAGGTGGGTGGCTTTTCTCACCACAAAAGGGTATAATAATAGTAACTTGCCTTAAAAGGTTGCTGCGAAGACGTAATAGATTAGTGCACATTAGTTTTTAGGATGGTACCTGGCACACAGTAAGTGTTACAAAAGTGTTTGCTACTATTTTATGACAGCAAAGATTAGGTTTCAGAAGAGAATCTCACTATCTAGATCCCGCAGTGGTAGGCTGGCTGGTTGCTCACTTGGGAGAGTGTGGTACTGGTAACACCAAGGTCAAGGGTTTGGATCTCCATACTGGCTGGGCACAAAAAAAAAAAAAAAAAAAAAGTGAGGGTAGATCCCACAGCAGAGTATGCTGTGGCTGTTGGTGTCTCTCCCGTCACCAGTCAAATCCTCTCAAATACCCACTCTGCCATTCAGCCAACAACTTAATAATGTACCTGTAAGAGTCATACAGCTTCTGGTTTCCTTAGCACTTGATTTGCATCATGGTAATATATATTGATTTATACAAAAGTCACTGCAGGTTCCAGTTTGAGGCAAGGTGGTATCATAAGAAACAATGAAAGTAAAAGCAACAGACTTCAATTTATATCCTGGCTTTGCCAGCTGTGTATCCCTAAGAAAGCAACTCAGTTTTTCTGTAACGTAGTTTCCTCATTTTCAATATGAGATGACACCTACCCTCATAGGTTTGTTAAGACCTTTAAATGATACATGAAAATTTCCTAGTAAACTATAAAGCACTAGTTGTTTTTAAAAACAATCTGAAATAATCACTTTTAAAAAATGATCAGCAAAGCCCTTTTCACCACTATTATTCCATTCAGAGGAACATTTTTATGTTGTGCTCCTAGCACATTATTGCATCAGTACTCAGCCATTCACCTGCATGGTAAATTAAGAGTAAACTGCATGGTATTGGGAAAGAAAAGGAGGAAGGAAAAAAGGTCTAATAGCTCACCTAAATATCTAAATAGTGCCAGTGATATCTGACTCTGTTATACTGGCAAAAATTCATCTATATATACTTTAAAATTTACCTGGCTGAGAGAATGAAGGAACGTTCTACACTTTCAATCTTTAATTCATTCTGATATGCTTCTTGGGTGGGTTTTCTGACCTGGAAGAAAGCACAATAATTTGAACAAGCACATCCTACCAAAAATTCCTTCTCCGAACTGTAGCTGAAGTTGCTCAATGACCCTGGCTGTTGACATCCACAACCAGCCTTCCTATCCAGCTTTATCTATTACTGTTCTCCATCCCCTGCTCTGTGCTCCAGATGAATTTCAATACCCGCACCCAAGCCCAACTTTCCCACCTCCTGGCCTTTCCCCGACATCTCTGCATGGCCAGATGTGACCTGTACTTTAAGGTTCACTGGTGCTTTCTCCAAAAAGACTTCTTCAACTCTCCCTCTTTTCTAACTGCCTATCAAAAGCTGCAATCCCTTTAACAGTCCCATAAAAAGATGCATGTTCTTTTCTGAACTCCCAAAAACTTTAACTGTGTCTTTATAGTGATATTTATTGCTGTCTACTTTGTAGGTATTTAGGTGTAGTGTATTATCTTCCCTACCAGTCGCAATGTCCCTGGGGAAAGGTTAGAGTAGGGGCAGAAACAAAAAGAATCATGCTTTGATTCATCTTCATAGTTTCCACCAAACCTATTACCATGTATCGATTATAGTAGTTCTCAATAAATATCCTATGAATAAATTAATGCATGAGTGAATAAACAACTACATGAATGAATAAACGAATGCATGAATAGTAACATACAGAGAGAAAAGTTAAGGATGTGAGAAAGATGAATTTCTTAGGGATTTTTCTCTACACACGTATCTGAGTTAAAAAAAAAAAAAAAAATCAACAGATGCACAGACCTTCATTCCAGCTAATGATAGCATGTTGTTCAGTTTATACATCCCAGACTGCACTGGTGTTGTATACAGCAGGGCGTCATTAAACTGAAAGTAAAAGCATTTCATAGGACAAAATAAACAAATTTCAGCTACAAGGATATTGATAAGATATAAAAATAAAAAACAACAGCTAACAGCTCTCTGAATAAAATACTCATTTTCTGCTTATATACACTAGAGCCACAAAGAATGTTTTATTAGAACATTATTAAAAAGCCAATTTCTGGAAAATGTGCTTCCTTTCCACATTCTATAACAGATTTAATGTTTTCTGAATTCTAAATCCCACTAAGGTATTACAGTCTGTCTAAAATGAATGATTAAGACAATTCCTCCAAAGTAGAAACAAAATAAACTAAATTCCAAAAGGAAATAATTTCCTGATTATGCATCCTAACAGATTTTACTTGTATTTCCTATACTCAAAATGCAAATAAGCAATATAAGTCAAAGAGGCCACTAAAAAACTGATATTTGAATGTGCTAAGCTTATCTGCCACATATAAATGTGTCCTCCCGTCAAGCAAGCATTTCTGCCTCCGACAATTAGAACTACACGTGGCCTCTTACCAGGAAGAACATTCGGGGCTGCATGACTTTCCGAGACAGCTTCATCAGAGTTCCTTCTTTGAGAAAAACCTGATTCATCCAAACAAAGACATATTTAGTCCTACCATCATAACACAATGACAATATGCATACAATTTCCTTTTCAACTTTCTTCCCCCAGAATTTTTTTTGTGGGGTCCAGAGAGACATAGTTTCCTTGTGACTTTTTATAGTCAGTTTCTTCTGAAACCCTGTAAGTCATTTAGGAACCGGACAAACAAGCATTTCGTAAATCCCATACTGGCCTCAGGGGTACTGTGTGGACTGACACGTAATTGACTGAGTGTGTACTTGATCTTGAGGCATATCCAACATCCAGACAATTGCATTTTGCAATTCTCCTGCATTCATTCCCTAGGCCATATTTGTGCTTTATGAGCAGCATCAAAATACTAATTTTCTCCCTCCCCTCATAATCTTCTCTTACATTAAGATTTTAAATGAAATTGTTTTCAAAGCTGTGTGAGGTCAGTTGGTATTACACAATAAAACGATCCCATTAAATCAGATACTCTGTGGGGTCCCTTGCCATTCTCCTAATTGAATTGGACTTCTGGTCACAGTGACTTACATCATGAATGTTTTGAATGGATACAGAGATCCAGCTTGAGTCAAGGAAGAGTAACAGTAACAATTACCCTATTTTCAAAACTGTAATGAAAAACACCACATACAGATGGTATCTAAATGCATTGTTTTAAATTTGCAAAACACTTACCCGTCCAGGCTGCACTATTTCATGGTGTCCATTTAAGCTGTACTGAATTTGCATGAGTTTCTGAAAGTTGTCCTACAGAAAGATAATGTAGAGAATGTGAAGGCCTAGGCTTCCAAGGTCAAGAATAACCAAGCCACTAATAATAAGACACTTATTCACTGGGCTGGCCAGTTAACTCAGTGGGTGAGAGAGTGTGGTCGAGGGGTCAGATCCCTGTACTGGCTGGCCACCAAAAAAAAAAAAAAAAAAAAAAAAAGATACTTACTCCTTGCTTCATGGTGTCATTAGCATGGTTGGCTACCTCTATAACAACAGCAAGGGCATCTAAAATATGTAGAAACAGAAGATGCATTTGGTCATTACTAGTGAAACAAACAGTTTGCAACATTAAACAATTCCAGACAACAAGATAGCTAGCTCATAGCAACCAACCCCTCGAGGAGCTTGGTTGACTGTAAGTAGGCAGATACAGATGGAGACATTCGATGAAGGCAAAACCAAAGAAGAACAGGCAAAAACAATACTTAGGGAAAAAACGAGCCAAAGAAACTAAAGAGACGTTGTAGACCATGTTTATCAATAGCATGAACGTCAGGGGTGTTTTGTGCTGAGATGTGATCATCTGTTGAAGTTTACAGGATAAGGATAGGATTTCATCAGTATAAACTGTTTTAGGAGAGAAGGATTGTGAGAGAAAAGGATCCTGATATAGGAAACAAGAACTATGAGAAATGAGTATTTAAGAGGCTCAGCCTCCTTCTTGGTCTGATTCCAAGAGGCGTGAATTAGAAATGGGAGAAATGCTACATAAAGGTGTACTAGACCTTAGGAAATCACAAGCAGCCTTTTCTGAACTGGGTTATTTAGCTTCATGGGACTGTCTGTTTTATTCTTATTGACCTCTTGTCTTTAGAAAAGTGTTTTTGAATGCTCCAGTCTTGCCATCTTTGTAACTAGATATAAAGGAAAAAGTCTGCTTTTTGTCTGCTTTCGGGCTGCAGTTATCTTCAACCCAAGTCAGTACTGCTCCCCTATGGACATGTGTGAAGACAATTTTTGTCTGTCTCAGTGACCGGGAAGGTCCACTGGCCCTCAGTGGATAGGAGGCAGAAATGTAATACCCTGTAAATCTCATTAGAAACCCACACATTATCCTGTACAATATGACAGTGGCATTGCCATTGAGAAAAACTAGCGGGGAATTAATGAGAGAAGCATGCCCTCCTGATACTGCTGTGGCAGTGACAGTAGTCATCACCAAAAGGACTATTTAAAAAAAAAAAAGATCAACTTCTAAAAAAAGATGGAGGTTTCTTTAGTCCACCTACTATAACCTACAAAGAGATTCTCTTTCTGGTGCCAACCCTGGAGGTTTCTGTATTCTTTAAATATGTATTATTATCACTGTTGTTAAAGAAAAGCAGTATTTTTCCTTACATAGGGACTCCAACTATATATCAGAATTTACTGCACCTGACACTCTCTTCATGGCACCTATTTAAAAGGTTACCTTGGACACACTCCTTGCTTTCTAGCCTATTGGACTTCCCAGAGGGCAGTGCAGAGAAGCCTTATAATTTAATGAATGGATGAAGGACAAAGCTGCTACTATATGGTCACCTGGCCTCCAAGCTCCGCCTTCTCCAATCCATTCTGCAATTCTACTTTCCCCACATCATCTCTTTAAAAGGCCCTGACGACTCTATTCCTTTAACTCTTCTGCCTACCTTTCAAAGGTCTGTCTCACTTTGCCTCACCCTCAAACAATCTAATCTGCAGCTGCTCACCACCTGCCTGCTCTGCCTCTGGCCACAGAGGGCACCTCACTGTTCAGTGATTATTCTAATCTGTGTCTTTGCTGAAGTGTGTAATTTCCTTTAAATAAGCTCCTTTATCTCTGGCTCTATATTTGTTTTTCTGTAAAATGGAACTAATAACTTACTTTTCTTGAAGGTAGAAGCCCTGGGATCTGGGACAGATGTTTCCTTCCTATTCACAAAGTCCTACCTACAATTTTCATCCTCAGGAGAGAGACTCTGCTCTGGAATGCCCACTCTTCCTCTCGCCCACCCTTCAACACACTGTCAGTCCCACTGCTCTCTAAGCCAAGCTTCCCTGCCTCTTCAACCATCCTACTTCTCCCTTTCTTCCAAATGATTCTGTACTGCTCAGTGCATCTTACTTTAAAGCCATATGCTTTGTTCTTTTTTTTGATGGATATTACAACTTTTTCATCACTTACACTGTATGTTTACTGAAGTCAGAAAACATGTCAGACCCCCCCCACCCCAAACTTTTCCTTTAAAACAGCGTAACACTTGCAAATAGAAGATAACAGAGAAGGGGACGAGGGAAAGTAAAATAAAGAGAATGAATAAGAATCTCTACAAAATGGGTTAAAAACCTGTTCAACTTTTTAATCTGAAACTGTAAAAGATGCACAAGAATGTGAACAAAACTCATAAAATTAATAGGGTTGACATGGACTTGTTTAATGTGTTTCTGGAGATTAGAACTAAGAATATACCTGCTACATTTGAATGAGGTAGCTTGGGGAATGGATAGAAAAAATACACCTGAATAGAATTAATCCTTGTATTTGTGTGCTGTGAAGGAGGGAGAGACAGAAACTATGTATGACAAAGAAACTCTGATTATCCCATGAATGTCAATGAGTCCCTTGTGTTGTAATGGACTATTTCCCTTAAGTACTACCAGGGGTAAGGGGTGGAAGGGTATAAGGCTAATGCCCAAGCATTAAACAATCCCAGAATAATACCCTATTTTAGACATTATCCCTGATTTGTAGTTTGGTCACTTCACAGACTCGTGATTTTAAAGCTTGAAAGGACCATCTGTTTCAATGTTTGTTTTTAAAAGACAAAGAAATGAACATCTAGAGACACTGAATGTGCCAAGGGCACAGAGTAACCAAGCCCAGGAAGACGAAGCTTCCTGACCCATGCTGGGTCCACTCCCCCAGGAGGCTGGTTCTCACAGAGGGCTGGCCTGGATCCCTCTTGTTCCTATGATCTCACCTGCCACTAGCACCACTTTATCACTTTGTCTATTTCTATATTAATCTGCCCCAAAAAGAGTTTCTTAAAAGGCTTCAAGTCTTCTTACAAATAAATAAGAGTTTTGTACATGGGTTTTTTACCAGTTCATTTTTACTTTCTAGGTCTAAATAAACATAATATAAACACTTTTGCAATATATGAGACCAAATAACAAAAGTTATTTACCTTGAGTGTCTCTGTAATCTCCATCATCTTCTATGAGATTCTTCAAATAATCTGAAAAGAAAAAAATTATAGTATTCGAGGACAATAAATCAATGAGCCCAAAACACTTATCTTTCTTTTTCAATACTTTAGTCAGTCTTGTTGGTTAATATACAAGAGTGTGCTAACTTTCTAAAAATGTAAAACAATAAAGCCCTGAGATCCATTTGAAATCAGGACACAGAATCAGAGCTAGAAAGAGCTTTAGAGGTCACACTGGTCATGCTAGAGATGAGGAATCAGATTCTTCAGCAAAGGGACTCCCTCAAGTCACACAACCTCTTGTGGCAGAGCCAGGATGAGAACGCAGCTCTCTTGATGCCCAGGTTCAGCTCTCTTACCCCAACACACATGGAATACCTTAATCTCCAGATAGATGCATGTCTAGTACAAAATTCTAAGGATTAATAGATCCAATGCTTAAAGGACTCCTGGATTTGTCAATCTAAGAGTCTAACAATACCCAGGACACCAAGAGAACTCAATATATGAGTCTAGACAGGTGGTTTTCAAGTGGGGATGAATTGTAGGGCTGGCCACTTAGCTCAGTTGGTTAGAGCACACACTTAGAACATCAAAGTCAAACGGGCATGAATTTGCCCCCCAGGGTACATGCGGCAATGTTTGGACACAGTTGTGGACAACTGAGGGGAAGGAGGTGCTCCTGGCATCTCGTGGTTAGAGGACACGGACGCTGCTCAACATCCTACAAGGCAGTTCTACAACTGATGAAGAATTATCTGACCCAAAATGTCAACTGGACTGAGATTGAGAAATCCTGGTCTAGATGAAGATGGTCTGTAAATAAGTAATTTGGTATATAGTGGTTCTTACAATGCAGGAAAAAACTGAGGCAATAGATTATATTTAATAAATCTTTAACACCAAGGACTGTCGTAAGATTTCAAGGCAATACTTCCTTCTCTGCTGAAAAATGCTGGACGGCTTCCCATACCAATCATATGAACACAAACTCCTTTCCCTGAAATTTAAAGTCCCTCCCTACATGGTCCCTGCTGACTTTTCTGACTTTCTTGCTACTGCCTAACAAAGCCCCTTTGTTCTTACCAAAATTTGCTTCTGCAAAGTTCCTTAAGCACTTCCCATGAGTTCCTTGGCTCCACACCCTTTTGTCTGAGATACCCTCTTCTATTAAATCCCTTTCTCTGTCACTGCGTATACAAATTGTACACATATTCTTTAAGGCCCATGACAAATTCTTCCTCGCCTATTAAACTTGCCATTTGAAAGAAGTATTTCCTCCCTTTGAATAATACATGACATGCAGTCTCACTTTACGCCTCTGATCATTTTCCTTTTCAGTGGACTCAAAGCTCTCTGTGGGCAGGAAATCTGATTCACCTTTCTCTCTCTCACAGCACTTAGCCAGGGGCTCTGCACACAGAGGACAGTGAATGCTTAATAAATAAAAAGAATACATTATCCTAATGCCAGTGGGAGTTGAGAAATGGAAGGAGGAAAGACATGTTCACAGACTGAATGCATTTTTATCAGCCCCAATCTCTATCTCGGTGGCAATATTATGAAACAGATATAATTTTATCCCACCGATTTATGAAGTCATGTTCAAAGGCACAAAGAGAAAGCTGGATGTCAATGCCAGCTTTTCAAACATAACAGATGACACAAACACACATGCCCAATTGCTGAAACTTTGCACACCTTCAAGACAGTGATCCAAGAGCCTGTGTGAGTCTAGACATGCAACTTATAAGCACCTGGCACTGGCATAAGCTGTGGTGAGACATCCTGTGTGACCACATTAAGCTTCCCTGGAACACGGCACAGGTTCTGTCTTGCCAGGGACCTTCATTAGCAATTTAGATTTTATAAGAATCTCAACGCACAGGTTGGAGAGCATGCTCCCAGTCAAACAGATATGAAAACCACAAAAACTAACAAAATAGATTGATTATACATTATACTTTGCCTCACCTGGAGATGAAAAATAAACTTATGATTACTCTGACCCCACTCAGAATGCATTTCATATATAAGCCATGCTTGGTGAGACAAACTTACCTTTCCTATTAGATGTCCTCAATGCCTAACCTACCTCATCAATAAAAACTGGTTTTCCTTAAGCCTTTAGTTTGCTGAAGAGTGTGGAAAGGAAAGCAGATTTACCTAAATGTCAGATTCATGGTGGGTTCCTCTTTTGTCTTAATTCTTGCTTTTTTCTTTTCTTCTTTTTTTGGAGGCTGGCTGGTACAGGGATTGAACCCTGGACCCTGGTGTTATCAACACCACCACACTCTAACCAGCTAAGCTAACCGCCCAGCCCCTTAAATTCTTGTATTTTTTTAAATACAGAAGTATATCCATGCAAACCAAGACATTTTTCTAAACCAAAAGAGCTCACTGGAAGATGTCCATATTAGGAAATCCTGACCTTGGAATCACTGTGCTGAGCCTGATAAGCTTCTGAGTTGCATTTTCTCTGCTTACATTCAAGCTCAGCCGCTGGCCTGTCTATCTGAACTTTCAGGAACAGAGTTTAAATACACAAATTGGCTAAGCAGAAAACCTACACTAAGATGTTGCAACATCACGTTACTAAAACAGGAAATAATGAAGTTAGGTTAACTTTCCTTACCAATTTTTAAAAACATCTTAATGGTCTAAAATTCACCTTTCCAACTTATCCATCCCTATTTTTAGAGCCTCTTGTTATAGTACATACATCCTTTTGAGAACTTTAACCTTTTCAGAGAAGACAGGACCACGACTCCCTTAAACAGTTAAGTATCACCCAGTGTCTGAACTGCAGCACGAGAAGGATATGACTGATCACCATCTGAGTCAGATGGGAGAAACACGAAAACTACTAGCTGCCCAGTGACTATTATAACCAAGGTGAAGTCCAGGAGAGGAGACCAGACAGACAAGCCTGCATTGGTCATAGGGAACTATTTACTACCTACCATTTAGGACCTAGCATCCTGCAGAAGCTTTCATAATAACAATGAGGAGAGCAGTCATTTCAGTTTGCCATGTTAGACTAGTAGTATTCTATGACTTTCCTGCTTTTGCCAAAACAAATTAAGCATTGTTCAAAACTTCACTAATGCACTGGCTGGTTAGAGTGCAGTGTTGACAACACCAAGGTCAAAGGTTCAGATCCCTATAGTGGCCAGCTGCCCCTCTAAAAAGAACAAAAAACAAAACTTCCCTAATAAAAATGCCTCAAACACCACTAAGATTATTTTTAACAAAGAAAAAAATGGTTGGTGCAGTGGGTATGGGCACCATAAAATGTACTCCTTGGCCACCAGGTGGCATCGCTGATTAACAAAAGTTAACTCCTGCTCATCATCACCATTACCCAACATTAGCAGTGCAAAATTAACCGAAACCCACCATGTGCAACCACCAGGGATATGCAAATTCACTTTTCTCCTCATATATAAGGTCCAGGATGAAAGGACAGGGACCCAAGAATGACTGTATCTTGATAGAGGTCTAAGATTTCTATATAAGGAACCCTCATAAGCCTTACCACCCCTTGATTACCTAATCGACAAACTTAAAACAGAAAACTATTCAGAAGTACAGTTTATCTTTACTAAAAATTAGTCATCTGTGAGAATCTGGGACTTTCTGCATTCACCAGCCAGTCAGATTCCTGGACCCTGTGCTGAGAAACGGTTGGCAGCAGAGCACAGAGGAAATGAGCATCTATAGAAGGGAGAACATTCCAAAGTCAAGTGTTTTGAATTTGAGGACATGTCTTGTTTTGTATTATTTAGGTTTCTTCTTTCCTCCATAAATAAGTAGTGAGATCAGCGATACATACAGAACTATGGGATCCAGAGAAATATCAGTCTAGTCCATAAGCCTGTTTGACAAAGTTTAAAATTTTGAAAAAAGCAACCGAAAATTATCCTGACATATGAAACAAAGTATGGATTATTTTAAATACCAAAAACAAAGCTCAAGTGTCCAGTTACAAGACTACGGACATCTTCCAGGCAGTTGGTGAAGGGATCAGGAGCCCTTGCTTGGAAATTGAAGATAGAAATTCTTACTATCCAGCCAAGGCAAGGGTCTTTGGCCATGCCCTTTAGTGTGTGTCAGTATCCTCATACAGAAAATAAGTGGACTGGACCAGATTGAAAAACTGTAATAATTCTCATTCTAAAATATGAAATATATTTTTGTTTAATACTAAAATACATTATGGAAACTTTGGAAAATTAAAAAATCATGGAAAAAATTCAAACCATGAATAACACCTCTCTAAAATAATGATTACAATTTTAAAGTATCTCCTGTTTTTACAAATGCTTAATTTCACTTAATTTTAATAATTTGTAGGATTTTATGCCTTACTTAAAGAATTCTAGCTCATACATTTTTTTCCCATAGGAATAGTTGAATTGTAGTATTCTATTGTTAATTTTATGTCATTTTAGTGTGTTTTGGCAATTACAAATAGGATGGCCATATATCCTAATTTGCCATGATCTTGCCTTGACACCTACTGTCCAGGCATAATTATAAATAGTGTTTTCTTTCATTTTTGCAAGTTAACAGATTTAGATGATAAAATGTGTGATCACTTTAATTATAAGTAATACTGACTAATATCTTGATATCTTTATCTTTTTCCATAATTTCAGATTATTTCCTTAGGAACGATGGGAATAAAAAATTTGTTTAAAAGAATTTTTATTTTGGGTGGCTGGTCAGTCGCATTCCAGACCTTGGTGTTACTAGCACCTATTCAACTGATCTAAATAGCCATCCCTAAAAGAATAAGTATTTGATATAGATCAGGAGAAACCTTTCCTAACAGGATATACCAATTTAAAATATCATAAATATCATAAATACCAGTTTCAGTAAATGATTGTCAATTTTGTGTGTTGTAGTTTTTAACTGCTAATATACTAGAGGGAATTAACAGCTTATTTAAATTGATATTTATGATTCAAAGGAATTGAGACATGCCACTGTGTATTTTTGGCATTTGGCTGGTACGTGCTCTAACCAACTGAGCTAACCAGCCAGCCCTTAGGTACACTTTTGTATCTGAGTTGTTTGTTCATATTTTTAGTCCAGATGTCTATTTTTAGTATTCTTATCAAAACAGTAAACTTTTTTCATATTTGCTACAAATATATTTTCTGATGTGCCATTTCCTTTTTTAAAACTTTGACTAGGGCCAGCCCATGGCTCACTTGGGAGAGTGGGTGCTGACAACACCAAGTCAAGAGTTAAGATCCCCTTACTGGTCATCTTTAAATAAAATAAATCCCAAAAAACAAACTTTGACTATATTTTAGACTTTTAGAATGTTCTCATTATTTAGAAAAGTTAAAAGGTATCAATATTTTCCTTTACATTTGCTTTGTTATTTTTGGCCTAGAAAACCATCTTTCCTTGGAGTTTTAATAAATAGCCTATTTAATTTTTCCTGGTTTTCCTATAGTTTAATACTTCATATTCAGTTCTGATTTTAGTATATGCATTAAAGTATGGTTCTTGATTGGTTTTTCAAATTATTAACGGGTTATTCAATAAACAATCCTTTTTCTCTTATCTTGTGCTTCCTATTTTGTTATATATTAGATGCTTATAAACAACAGGATCTATTTCAAGTTATTTCCTTGTTCCAACGACAGAATAATTATTATTTTTAAAAAATCAACAGATATATTCTTGCCATGGTATTGCATATTTTTAATTGTTGATGCTTTAGAATATGGACTGACTGGTGTTTCCCTCCAAGAATATTCTTGTTTTTGTTTTGTTTCGGGTAGCTGGCCGGTACGGGGATCCAAACTTGTGACCTTGTTGCTTCAGGGCTGTGGCTGTAACCAACTGAGCTAACTGGCCAGCTCCAACCAGAATATTCTTTAATAATGTATTGTATTAATTCCCATGCACAAACTAATTTTGGAAGTATTGATAAAATCCCCAAATTCTAAGTTAACCTTAATGAGAACATGAAGCATTGTTAATACTAGTATGTCAGAAGTTAAGTAATGGTTCTATAGTGCAAGGTACCATTTTATCTACAAATGGAAAACTGTGCACTTCATGAGGACAAGGAGTCAATTAATTATCCTTATATCCCCAGCACCTAGAGCAAGGTCTGTTACATATTCATTTAATGTTTGCTGAATTTATGGTGGATTAAATGACATTCATTTAGGGCTGCCACTTCTTGTTTCAAACTTTACTAAGCAGTTGAGATGATATTTTGAGGGTCTCACTGCCTAATTAAAAAGTGCTGTGGCCCCTGGCTCCAGTGCTTCTGCTTCTCAAATATTAGTTCAATTCTAGTCCCTGATTATGTGGCCCAGGGCTGCCTCATGTACATGGGATGCTTGCCTAAGTTAGAGAAAGTGACCTTCCTGGGCTCTCAGCCTCACAGTAAGCAATGCCTTTCTGTGAATTAGAATGGGTCCCTTCTCTTGGGCTGATGTAGCCCCTCATCAGGGCACAAAATACAGTGAGTGGAGTGCCGTGCAGACTTGGACCATAGTCAGGCACTCTTGTGCAGGGCTTAACCCGACTGATAACCCTAGTCCCGAGGTGGCATCCCCAAAGGACTCACAAACCAAACTGACTCCAGGCTCATCCTATGGCAAAATTTTGGAGCAGATCACACAATGGACAGAATCTCTTCTGGGTCCCTTTTTAGTGGCATTGACTGGCTAGGCATATCTAGAGTGCCTTAGAGGAGTCAAATGCGCAGGAAGTCTCTCAACGCAAGTAAGCATCCATTAGTTGACTTGGCTGAGACTGCTTTTCTTAGTGGATATATTTTTCAATCATTAAAGCTGTCAGTTTATCAAGTAAGAATCTTAAGTGTACAGAAAAGGCCTTAGCACAGTCAAGCTACACTTAAAGAAGCTCTTACCTATATCTGGTCCCACCACCCTGACCATCAACAAAGAGTAAATTTAGGTTTGGGGAGATACGAATATCTTACTACCCAAAAGCCAAATGAAGAATAAAGCAAATATAAGCACCAAAGTGAGTTTGAGTTTAACTGAATTTGAGTGTTTTTTTCAACTGGAACAGTTCCTGATGTGAATCCATGATTCTGACAAAAACTGTGAAAGAAACTCTTTAGCAACAGATTCTGCTTGCTATATCTTTGCCAAGACCCAGCAATAGAGGCATCTGGCTTCTTGCAGGGAATCTGGGTCAAATCTGCACTAAGAATTGTGCAAAGAATGGCTTTGTTGTAACATCTATGGTAGAATTCAGGGTATCTGCAATGTTGGATGGGCAAAAACAAACACACAAACTAACTTTCTCGCTTTCACTAACCCCTAAGTGAAATTTAAATTTCCTTCCGTCATGACTAGGCAGCAAACTGAAGAAGTATCAGTGATACCTGTGACTTTATCCCCATAGAAATCACAGATATTTTTATAGCATATTACGGTTGTAGCAGACATCTCAAAACATTGTTTACTCTCATCACTACTTCAAAATAATGGTTGTTATTAGATCTGTCAGCAGATCTTCTTAGTTAATGCAGTACCAAAGAAGCACTTGTATTACTAAGTCACGCTTAAAAAACATTTTAATAACTGTATTTCAGCCCAATTGGTTTTCATTTTAATCTTACGTATTTTATTCTATAACTTTAAAAAAAAACTGTCCTGAGAAGGGGTCCATAGGCTGTGTCAGACTGCACAAAAAAGGTTAAGAACTTTTGTTCTATAGAGAAGGTGAAGTTACATTGAAAAGTAATAGAACAAGCAGATAAAATGTGCTTATACCCTAACGTCCTTCCATAGTATTAAAATAATTCATGGAAGAAAAATAGAAAATAACATAAAATAAAATATTTCATGGATATAATTTAATACCATCTCTCAAAATACCTTGGTTCCCAACTACAGTTAAAAATGAATTGCAGCAGAACATGAGCCGAACTAATTACAATGGGAATTCTGAATAGCACCTTCCTCTTATTTCACATTGCTTTATATCAGGGCCTTTGGGTTCATCAGAAACTAAATTCCTCAGCTGGAGTTCAGGACAGCCCTACTTTTTTTTATCAAGTTCTGCCTTAGAGAAAGTGTTAGAATTACTTTCAATGTACACAATTAGCCAGTTTTAACAGAAATACTTGCTAAATAGAAATTTTTCAGTAAGGGTTTTTTTGTTTTGTTTTTTAATAGTTATCCATTAATTAAATTAATTAATTAATTTTTGGGGGTGTCTGGTCAGTACAGAGATTGAACCCTGGTCCTTCGTGTTATCAGCACCATGCTCTAAACAACTGAGCTAACTAGCCAGCCAGCAGATGTTTTTAATATCCCATTTTCTACCAATGTGGGAAATCCTAGATTTCTAAAACCTAGAGGGAGTTAATACCATATCAGACTGAAGGCAAATACTAAAGGAAAAAGTAATATAATACGTTGTTAAAGCAACCTTTAATAAAACATAAATATTTTGAACAAGATCAAAGAAACTACCTGATCCACATTTAATCAAAGTTCAAAGGACTGTTTTTTTTCCTAAATATAGACATGGAAAAGATTTTTCAGAGGAATTTTTACATTATATTTTTCATTATATTTTCCCCACCATGATCCTCACTGATTCAACTTGTTTCAACCCCAATGCAATAACTTCCCACAAATGAAAGCCCTTTTATTGAAAAAATATTATATAACATACAACACAGGTAGAGACAAAAAAAATCTATAAGGGTCTATGATTGTCATGTGCGGATGGTAGAATAAGGACAAGGCCTTTGCTTTTTTGTAATACTTATATGTTTTATACACATAAAAGATCCCTTCAAAGAAAAAAGTGACCCTTACAAAAAAAACAAATCAGCAGAATGCTTCCTTAAAATGAATGAATATCTGTTGTGACTGTTACTTGCATTAAAGTCCGCCTCTGCATTTAATAGGTTTATGATCTGGTTGAGAAGATGTGAGATAGACCCATGCAATAAGTTTACAACTAAAAGATTCAGTCACAAAACAGGTGGCAAAATCAATACAATTTTTAGGAATTGAGAAGAGGAAGAGCTCAGTGGGAACCTGAGTGGTTGGGGGCTGCTCCCAAGAAGAGGCAGGGGCCAGCGCTGTGTTTTTGCCAGTGTATACGGGTGTCCAGCTCAGGGTCGGCCCATATACATATATGTTGAGTGAGTGATTAATGGAGGAGAGAATCTGGCTATGAAGAACAGGTTTCAGGATACAGTGAGAAACCTACTGCTGCTGGAGTGAAGGAAAATAAGGTTTGGGTAATTGGGTTATAAACTGTGGTCTTTATACTATGGATAAATAAGTTTTCAGTTTTTCAGACAAGCAGAATGCAAGTGTATCCTTGGAAGAGAAATTAGGCGATAATGTGCTAGACCACATGGGGAACTCTGATAAGAATCTCTGATGAGAGGTGGCACGACCAGTAAGGAAGACATTGCCACGATTTGGCTTGAGTTTAGAAAGACCTAGCCTGGAGCATAATAGGGAAATGGGAAGAACAGGAACCAGAGGTGGAGGGAAATTTGTTGGCAGATCCTACCGGGGAGGAAAGAAGAGGAAAGGGAAGGATTTCAGTCCTCTCCCCAATTTTGTGCCTGGATGACTAGAAGAATACTTTCTCTCTTCAGTGTTATCTATTGATCCATTCATCCATGCAACATTTTTTTTTTTTTTTTAAATGATGACCGGTAAGGGGATCTTAACCTTTGGCTTGGTGTTGCCAGCACCCCGCTCAGCCAGTGAGTGAACCGGCCATTCCTATATAGGATCCGAACCCGTGGCCTTGGTGTTATCAGCACCGCACTTTCCCGAATGAGCCACGGGGCCGGCCCCATCCATGCAACATTGAGCAGTGCTACTGTATAGGGATTCTCAGCCGCAGAAAAAGAAACAACTTTTCATTTCCCTAAGCCTCTTGGTTAACTGAGTCTCTGACCTGTGCCAGAATCATGCCAGACACTAGGCCAGGATAATAAAGACAGTCCCTACCCTGAAGAGATGAGGAAATAAGCAATGGTAAGAAATGAATGCTGCTCATGTAGCACTGTCTGTCTGTTTTCCTCCTCAAGGCTGCTTCATGATTCTCATTCCTCCCAACTTCAAAAAGGATCTGAGCCCCAAACAGATTTAAAGATTTGGCTTGATGCACTGGCTTTGAGTAGCCAATACAAAAGTAAAATTTACAAGCTTTTAGACTTAAGTAAATCACTCACTTTTTTCCCCCTTAAACATTTCATTACATAACTACATGCATTCTCTTAGATCTATTTTGAGTTGACCTTCAAAAAATACTACAGGAATTTAGTTGGAAGTTTTTTACTACAATGAAGGAAGAGATAGCCTAAGTAGAATACAGAAACCCAAATTACCTCCAGAGAATAAACACGGCAAGACAATAGGATGGCTGTTTGAATAGCAAGACTGCTCTATCTGGGGATTTCCACTTACCTTTCTCTAAAAGAATTCCAAAAGAAACAACTCTATCTTATCTGCACTTCATCTATGCATTTCTTAATCTTCCCCTTCCAAGGCACCAAGGTGGGAAGTGAGTCACTGAGTCAAGTAGGAATATTTTCCCTTCTCTGCCTAAAACTCATTAATAAATCAAAATCATCAGGAGTTGCCTAAATAAAATCTCACTCCCCCTTTCTACTCCTGTATATTCTGTGCATTTGGAATTACTCCAAATTCCAAAATGGAAATAAAAGTACTTATCTTATGAGGTTGTTGGCAGGATTCAATCATTTGAGCTTTGTTTATCCAAAGTTGGGGACTGTTAAATAAAAATTACAGGAGGCCATTGTTTTGGACTAAGCTCCTATACTAGACCAGACTAAAAATCAAAACAGTCACCCCTGCTAAATTCCATGTCACCAAACCCAAACTAAGCTGTCATCTGACCTTCCCAGAAATCAAGAGAGAGAGAGAACAGCCAAGTTCCCAAACAGGCCACTTAAAATCTTCAATTGGCATGATAATGAAGTTTCCTCTGCTTTAATCTTTACACATAAAAGATACCCTGAAGTAACCTGATGTTAACCAGTTATTTTTCCATTGTTCTGTACCCCTGATTCCCCCTTACAAGGAAAGTAACTTTGAAATGACCAATCCATTTTTTCTTGTTTCTGCTTTTGTAGCCCTTTTTCTTTCTACAAAGCCAACCTCTTTTGCTCAGTTCATTGGAACCCTTACTCTATTTCATGGAATGAAGTATTGCCTGATTCTAGAACTGCAACAAAGCCAGCTGACAACTTTAAATCTGATGTTAATTTTGTTCCTTGACAGGACCCAGTTATTAACATGTTTGAATAGATGTAAACTTAAGACTTAAGAATCCAACTTCTAAAAATCTAAGTGCATAGACAGGGACACTTTGATAGCATCTGTAGAAATATCTTACAAAATAGGGAATAATCAGAACTTCACAAAAATTAGTATTAAAAAAATCAGAATTTTAAATAAAAATATCAAATAAACCATCAGTATTGACCCCCATATATCCTTAGGATTATACAACCAAAGATGCTTCAACTAATACTATTTGTGTAGCCTTGGGCAGGACACTTCACCTTTTCAAAGGTGGCTTCCTTTTTAGAAGTCAACATATCCAAGTACCTTAGATATCTAAATTTCTATGTCTCAGTGTTGTTCTTTGAGCTAAAAACAGTTTTGCCTAGTTGGATGTTTTAAACATAGCTCAAAAACAAACAAAATTATTTCCTGAACAGCTTCAAAAAGTATCTAAAACTGACCCAGATATTTTGGGGGTAGTAAATGATAGATATAAGACACTCCACGAACTCAAGGAATTCACCATCAAATTAAGGAATCAATATTACAAATTATGCAAATATTAGCAAATTCACAAGGTATTGCATAAATATTTGCTAAGTCACATGGAGTAATCAGAGACAGTTTCAAAGAGAATGGAGGACTTCAAGGTAAGGCTTGGAGGAAGGGAAGAGTGTAAATCACTGGAAGAAAAGGCATAGGACAAAGAATACAAAGTCTATGTTATTTCTTTGCAAAGTCTACGTTCTTTCTTGGATTTTAGTCCTGACTTTGTGACCTGAACAAGCCATTTATCACTTTTGCTCCTCAATGAATCCACAATTATTGAAAGCCTACTATGTGTAAGGTATTGTGTGTCACTTAAATAATGAAGATTTTCCAATTTAAGAAAGAGGGGAATCTGATTTAAGATTAAACAAGACCTAGCTGAAAAAAATAACTCCAAGCTCATGTGACATTAGTATTATAAAACAAGCTAAGTCTTAAAGAGGATTTTTTTTTTTTTGGTGACTGCCTAGTACAGGGATCTGAACCCTTCACCTGGTGTTAGCAATACCACATGCTAAACAACCAAGTTATGTTAAAGAGAATTTTTAAAACTTGCTTTTGTCATTTCACCATTTCTCAATCAAAAACTCAGCATTAAACCTAAATTAAACATATGTAGCTTTTTTCCTGCTTAGATCAGCCACAGTCTGGGGAAAAAATATTTTTACATTAATACGTCAGAATCTTGCTCCATCCTTCTCACAGTTGAAACCATGGTTGTCTTTTGCCACTAAAAACAGTACTTCATTTGACAGCTGTGGAAATTGCCTAAGCCATTCAATAGCTGGTTTATGACAGAGCACTGAATTTATCTAGCAAAAACACAACATGTGTATCAGTACTTCCTTTTGTCCTGTGTATTCTAAATTGCTGCCAAAAGCAGAGAAAAGTAAGTACAGATGAACAGGATATCCTCAAAGTATTTGGTTTGCTTTGTGTCATTTCAGAGAGAAATCTAGTGCCTAATTCACAATTAGAAATTCAAATTAAACACTTGCCACACCTAGGGCAGCCAGGTTCTGGGGTTGAAAGGCAGGCCATCCCCCATCAGCTGTCTGTTTTTTACTACTCAAGCTTGAAAGGCCTGAAGCCTTTGCATAAAGGGAAAAAGGGAAATCCTGGTTTTCCAGAATTCACCCACTACCTCCATATAGCTCTTGGATTAAGAAAAAGTGATTAAGTTAATGAGAAAAGAATGCATACCATTTATTAAGGACATTAATAAAAACCAAGTGTCTCAAAATCTATTTACATAAAATTATAACAGATTGACTTTAGAGTTGTGGTGGCATTTGAATGTTCTTGTCCATTTCAACACATTTTTTTTTTGGTGGCTGGCTGGTATGGGGATACGAACCCTTGATGTCGATACAATTTTTAAGGCACATTATATATGTACATCAAGCCATGCACATCTAATACATTTTGGCAAATATTCCAGAGGACCTAGTTTTTTTGTGATGCCAAGCCACCTAATCTCTATAAGCCTGTTATCTCATCTATGAAAATAATGTTGTGATATATGCATGGCTATGGTAAGGATTTAAAGAGCCAGTGAGAGGTTACCAGAGGTGGGGAGGGGAAGGGGGTGGGGGTGGGACAAGGGAGAAATTGCTAAAGGGACATAAAAAATGATTACATTGTAAAATGCTGAATATATTAATTATCCTGATTTGAGCATCACATATTTCACACAGGTATTGATATTCAACTCTGTACCCCAAAGACATGTATAATCAACTATGTGACAATAAAAAAAAATCCAGTAAGTACAAAGCCCTGAGAACAGCAGATGCCTTCACTCAGATAATAGCTTCTTTCTTTTCTTTCTTTCCTTTTTTTTCTATTAATACAGTGGTAAACTAGGTAGACATAGCTTTGTAATCTTGAAGTTTATACTCTAGTAGAAGTACGGACCGATAACCATGAAAAAATAATAATAATGATAAGGATACCGCAAGTACTGCTACTAATAGCAGCTAATACTTATTTAGAACTTGCTATGACCAAAACACTATTCTAAGCACTGTCCACGTTTAGCTCATTGATTAATCCTCATAACAACCCTCTCAGGTAAGGAGCTAAGGCTATAATAGTGCTATACAAATATGTAAGTGAAAAAAAATTTTTTTTTAAATACATGAATAAAACAAATATGTGGGAATGACCCTGTAAGCCCCATTCTTGAGTAGTTAAGAAAATACCTTCTTGGGATCAATAATATTAATCAGGTAAAATGATGCACGGATGTGGGGTTGGGATGGTAAGGAATTATGCATATGAACGCCCAGAGGCAAACATGCACACAAGAATGATCAAAGAACTGAAAGCTGTTCAGTTCAGGAAATGTGCATGTGAGCTATATAAGCAATTTACAAATCCATATATTAGATAGAGTGGTTACTGGAGTGATTTAAAAAGAGGCATTTTTAGGAAAGGCAGAGTTTCATAGAGGCAACAAGAGTTGGTTGGTTGGTTGGTTGGTAAACTGCTGAAGAAGCCCACCTGTCAGCAGCAGCCTGTACTGGGGGATCCTCTGAACCGGCTTGAGGAGGTAGTGTTTGAGGGCCAGGTTAGCACAGCGTGGGCTCATCTGAAAGGAAAAGGCATCCAAAGTAAACACTAGTGTTTTCTAAGAAGCAAGAGACCCAGATTCAAGTGCTCAGGAAGCGAAACTTTAAACAGCCAGCAACTCTAGAAGGGAATTCATAGAGAAGCTCCCTTTTACTTTAAGGCACAACTGTTATGCTGAGAGTTAAAAGAAAGTCAGATCCATGACCAAGCCCACCTTCTCCTGTAAAGAGGTCTCTTGTGCCTCCAGAAAACTTGTTTGCAGCCCTCTTGCAGAGCGTGGAAGTCAGTCTGTGTTCTAGGCTAGTTAGAGCCTGCCCTCCCCAGCAGCTCCCACTTAGAGGAGCATTTGCCAATGTACTCATAAATACAGATGAATGTCAATGGACCAAGAAGGTAATGCATGGTCCCCAAAATGAGGCAGCAGTAATAAAACTACTGGGGAATTGAAATCAAATAATAATCAGAGCCTGTAGGCAATATACTCATAATAACAACAGGGCAGTGGTGGGGAGAATTGCAGAAATTAATGATAACCCGAAAAGCAGCCTTGCTAAGCATCCCTTCTCTAACAAGACTGAAGGATATAAAAATCTTTTTCAGATGAATGACCTTATAAAAGACAGCCTACAAATCATAGAGTATATGTAGGAACATTTGATTGTGGAACCACATTTTTGACTTGACCATGAAGACACTTGATTCTGCCTTTAAGGCTCTTTTCCATAGTATGTACAATGGACATCTCTGCCCATTCCTGAGCCTCATCCCCACTCTCCAACCCGAGTTTATTGTGAGGTGGCATCAAAATGATCAAGTAAAAATATCCCTTCATCCTGAGGGCCAAAATAAAATGTCCTATGCTTCTTATACAGCTAGGTGGGTTGGTAAGAGTTTTTTCAGATTTGCTCAGACTTTTACCTCTACCTAAACATGCACCTTTACTGTCTGGTACACAGAATAATTATGAAATTATAAAGATAATGCATGTTAAGAAAGCATCATTCATACAAGCACTGTTGATGAAGGCAGCTAACTCTCCCAGTCTTACGTCTTCTTTTGTTGCCAAGAAAACAGAACAACTCACTGGACACTGACCAAAACTCAGGTCAATCACCAGTTGCTATAACTATATCACATTTTGTTTTCTGATAGCATAAAGATACCACAGGAGAAGAAAAGAAGAAGAAGATTACAAATGATTTTAAAGTTTAGTTATTTGTCTATTGCACAAATTAGAAATCACGATACCATAATATTTTTTAAACTTTTCATTTCTAGTTTTGTGTGACTGAAATTCACTGGCCTTTCAAATTTCAAAACAGAGAACTAAATACTAAAATATAGTAACCCAAATTTTACCCCAAATTGGTGGAGTGGACTACAAGAAGATTTTAGTTGAAAACTAATATAAGCTTGCAGCCTTGTAGGTTTGAGTCAAAACATAAAGCCTAGGCTGACTCATATTATAAACAGGTTATTAAGTTTTCTTAGCTTTGACACTGAAACTGTTATTTATTTATCTAAAGGAAAACAAATTCTATTCCCCATCCATCATCGTAGATTAGTGGTTAGAAGATTAAAAGGAATGCTTAAGTTAAAAATAAGAAATGTTTCCCAGAGTAATCAAATTCAGAGACAGAAAGTAGAAGATTGCCAGGGGTTGGGGGAGAAGAGAATGGGGAATTAATGTTTCATGGATATAGAGTTTCAGTTTCACAAGATGAAAAGAGTTCTGGAGATTCAGTTGCACAACGATGTCAATGTATTGAAAACTACTGAACTATATACACTTAAAAATGTTCAAAATGGTGTTTACATTATGTGTAATTTACCACAATCAAAAAAAAAAAAAAAAAAGAAAAAGAAAGAGTGCTACCAAAATATTATTTTTCCAAGTCAAAATATTCTGGTGTTTAGTAAGATTTTCAGAATTAATTTTTGTATACTGTTTGAGTTCTCACCAATTAATTTGTTCAATTGCTTCTTTGATTTAGAAGGAATTATATTTTAATACTTTTTTGTTTGCAAGGTTTGTTTTCAAAGGCTACAAATTATTAAAGCTTCAAAAACAGAAAGAAAAAGAGACATTCAACATTAGATGGTTGCAAATACCTCAAATTCCCTAACGACGGCAGCAAAACCTGGGTTTTTCTTGCACTGCTCATCCAGCAAAGCTAAATTCTTATCAAATTCTTTGATGTATGTGGAATACATTTTTAGATATGGTCCCTTCTTTACAAAGATATCAGCAATTCTTTGTTGTTCAGTCCTATGGATGAAGAAGAGATACACAAAAATATAAAAGAGTCATTAATGTATCCAAAACACATCCCGTGATGACCAGAGTCTCACATCCAAGCCATCAGCTTATCATTTTTCCTCTTCTTTTCAGACACATCCCAGAGTGCCTGCTATTCACCATTTCCACCGCCACATCACATCTTGCCTAGACTCCGCCCGCCCTGTGACTGGTCTCCCTGCTTCCTCTCTTGCCCCCTCCATCCCATTCTTCAGCACAGCCAGAGAGTAAAAAATGCATATCCTATCATATGACTTGCAATGGCCTTCTGCTGAACTTAGGGCAGAAACAAATTCCTTATCTTGGTATAAAAAAGCCCCCAGGGACTGCTGTTGCCTAACTTTCTGACCCGGGTCATGCTTTTCCCCCCTTACTTACTACTCTCCAGCCACACTGTCCTTAACATTCTTTGGACATAGAGTTCATTCCCACTTTGCAGACTTTTACTAATGGTTCCACATGTCTAGAAATATGGAACCCCGGCTGGCTCCTTCTTTTCATTCAGATGATAGTTTAAATGCTCTGCCTTCTTAGGGGGCCTTCCTTGGCCACCCCATCTCCATTCCCTAGCATGGCATCCTATTTTAAGTCTCTGCATATCAGAAACTGCTTTTGACATTTTTCTTGTCTATTTATCTGGTCCTTCCCTCCTTCCCCCTCTAAAATGTCTGCTCTATGAAAGCAAGAGCCTTGTCTATTTTGTGCACGGTGATATCCTCTGCATACTTAGAGCATGGACTTGTACCCAGTAGACAGACAAAACCATACTGAAGGTGCAAATGAAATTTTTCATCAATTCTTATTAAAAGCCAATAGAAAAATGTTATTTCAGAAAGTCTGCTAAAACCAAAGAATATGTCTTGATTCAGAGATCCCTGAGAGATAACTATTTTAATAAATAGAAAATATCTTCTCCAAGGATTAGAAGAATTTTACTTCAGTAGTAAGTGGAGCTTTTCCCATAATTACAATTTTAGATGTCCCTTTCATCTATTTAGTTTATTTCTTAGGAATGTTTAATATTTTAACACAGAACATCTATAGATCTAAACTCATGGTAACTTTTAGACAAAAAAAAAATACATTTAAGTCTCTTTATAACACTTGCTTGCATATATATGTATATCCTTTTAAGCCAAGATAAATTTTTTAGAAGAAAAATGACTTAGTATGTACAGGAATTTTTTGTAATTACATCTTATTTTTATCAGGACTTTTAAAAACTACCATTTAGTCATGCTTCAGTCCTTAATTGTGTTTATACTTAGACTACAACTAAGTTTTAATTGCTTGTCTAGCATATTTTCCCAACTTACAGAGGCAAAATATTTCCAAAACAGAGAGGTATTTTTCTGGGTTATATACAAAGAAAGCTTAGAGAGAAATTTTGATCATGAAAGTAGATGATACTATTTTGTTATTCTAATCATTCTGTGATCCTCATGTACTTCAATAACAAATCCGTCCCTCCTAGACCAGTCTGTGTATTTCTACAGATGTCGCCAGCGCTTCTGCTTACTTTCTTCCACCAGTCTGAAGTAGCTTCCAAACTATTCTTTTCCTGTTCTGAAATGTATAGTTTCTATAATGATGTCATGCATATGTAAATTTGCCTTTCCAAAACAACCAACCTGCCAATTATCACAGTGAATGGCCTCTTTTCAAAAATGCAAAAGTAGTTTTATGACCTGGAGCTCTAGAAGATAGATAAAACATTAAAAAACTTCCATCTTGAATATATCACCCACCCTCCCTTAATCTCAAAATCTTGATTATTAAAGCTCACCAATAGAGAGTTAAATTGGTTGAATATGGGCCCTTCTTGCTTCTGAGGCAGCATTACCAAAGGATTTGAAAAATTATAGTATTAAACTCAGTGTGCCAAAGTTGTGAATTTTGGCCATCCAAAATAATCGATATACAGGTAACTGCCAAGAAAATTCAATATAAGGGAACAACTCAATGTAAGGAACAACAACTCTCTAACACACAGAGCTGTTCTGTCTTCATCTAAGATGAGAAACTCAGGCTGGCCAGTTAGCTCAGTTAGTTGGAGCGTGGTGTTATAACACCAAGATCAAGGGTTTGGATCCTCATACTGGCCAGCACCAAAAAAAAACCAAACCAAACAAAAAAAATTTCAAAAACAAATAAAATTGGAAACTCTAGGAAAGTCCAAATCTCAGTCCGTTTTTACCAGTTCAACATTCGTTCCTCTAGTTCCTTCAGGAGATCCCGGTTGAGCTCATACAGCTGAGGCAGGTAGTACAGGATCTGATTTAGGATCCGGTCCTCAATTACTGGTTTCCCAAGTTGCCTGGAAGCATGGGCTACTGCATCCCGGAAATCCTATTACAGTCCAGAGAAGGGAAAACAATAGATGGAGGACACATATCACTTGACAAAAAGCTTTTTCTCCAGTCACTCTCTTCCCTAAAATGATAAAAACTGCAAAGCTGTATTTCCCATGAAAAATTACAAATTGAAAATACTCAATTTCTCCTCCCCCACTCACCTAGATAGAAAAAAAAAAAAAAAAAAAAAAAATTCCACAGTGGCTGGAGAGCGAATTTGATTTTAAATCAGACTGCATGATATTTCTCTTAAACCTTTTAGTGTGATCTCCAAATTTAGCAATTATACTAAGTGAGTGTCTGGAAATTGACTTGCAACTCTAAAAAATCCTTAAAATTATGCCAATACCATCATATGAACACAATCCGTATATTTTAAAAGTCCCTAGGAGATTTTAACTAATTTTATTCTGGATTTAAGAGTCCCTTTGAACACTTTCAGGAATCATTCTCAACAACTAGAACATTCTAGTGAGACGTGGAGGGAGGCAATGTGCAATAATCAGAATTCTGGATCCAAGTCCTTGCTCATGATTTACTGTTACCTTGGGCTAGCTTCATTTTTCTCACCTGTTAAATGGTTATGAAATAGTTATGAGACTTTAATTAGATATTACACATGATAAAAAAAATCTGCTCTGACTAGGCCAGCTAAACCGTAGTGTCTTGGTGGGGCTGGCTGGTTAGTTCACTTGGGAAAGCACAGTGCTGGTAATACCAAGGTCACAGGTTCAGATCCCCATACCAACCAGCTGCCAAAATAAATGAAATGCAGTGCTTTGAGGACCTGGGATAGGTTAGTAGTCATGTCTGCATGTCCTAGAAAACGTTATAAGATCATTTTTCCTTAGATGCAGATGTGATGGCACCAGAAAGTCATGAAATAACCTAGAATGCTTCTTGTAACTCTTACCTTAGATCCTGCATGTAGGGTTTAACCTAGTAACAATCCCAAATCTATATGTCAGGTACAACCAATAGAAAAACTGATGAAGTGATTAGGTGGGCTCTCTCTCACTCTGTCTCCCTAGATTCTTCTCTTTTCTTGTGATTATAAAATGCTAAGCCCTACTGGCCCTCTTTGGAGAACATTTCTCAGAGAGACCTGACCTATGTTTTTCCCTGATTGCAGTCATCATACTGACTTAATAAATCCTACGCTTTATATGTTTGGCCTCAGTTTCTTTTAGGTCAACACACATAAGGCTTTTTGCAATGCATTTGGCACAGAGAATCTAGAAAACATTTTAACTCTGGATCTTAGATTCCCCCTCCCCTCTAGCTACGCTCCCGATAAATTCACCAGGACTTACACTTCTCACAAATAAATAGGACTTTCTCTTCACATATTATTTTTCATCTACTGTTCCCTATAAGGCTATTTGTACCAAGTTTTAATATAGGTCAACACTACCACACACCATCACTCCAGAGGACTTCAAAAGAGTGAGGTAGGGATAAAAATTTGCCTGGATTACAATGTCCCCTCAAGATATAAGTAAAACAATAGTGGAATCTGTTTCATAGTCCTGAGGACTCAAAAACAAAGATTTGTTCCTTCTTAGAAGCAGTAGTTTTTATTAAAAATCCTAAAGTAAAGGTTGAGGTAAAATGACTCTATACTAGGCTTATCTTCCTTTACCTTTATTTCCAACTGCTTTCCCTTTGGGGATTGAGTGGGCAAATCAAATAAACACAAAAAGATACTGTTTCATCCCTTGATCCCTTCAGCATCTGCCCTCAACATATATATATTAACCATGAGTATTTCTTGAACTTCCTCTGGACAAAAATCCTCGTATAAAATTTGAAAGTACATGAAAGGATTCCTTTTCTAAAGTATGGCTATTTCAGATAAGTCAAATCCTTATGCTTAATAAATGCTTAAAAAAACTCTTCACTTAGCTGTACCTGGGCAAAGGTTACTTAGCCAAAAGGAACCAACTGCTTATACCAGTATCTAAAGAGCTAACTTGTACAATGAATTAGTATAATACAAAATAAGAGTTTATAACCTGTATAAGCTCCAATCCAAAAAACCACACGAAACATCTCCAGAAACCAAAAGGATATTGGCCAAATTCCACCTCCCAACAGCTTGCTTCAATCAGCACTCACATTTGCTAAGAGAAAATAGAGCTACTTAACACTTTTGAAAGTCATTAGATTGTCAGGCAATCTAATGAATACAGATTAGAATCTAATGAAGCTATAAAATACATTTGCATATTATGAATAACTTCAGTTGTAAATGTATTCAAAACACAACAGTTAAATGTCTTCTACATTTTTATTTACTTTTTTTTTTTTTTACCAGTTAAGTGATTAATATAATTTAGATGCCAATGCTCCTTGCTCAGCAAAGCAATAGGCACCACCCTTTGTTCTGGTAGAATAAGTGATGACTATATTTGTCTCTTGGCAGCAGTATAACTTTTGTTTTCCAATTGGAAGGTATTTCCTCAGCCATGAGAGTGACAGTAGATGTTAGCTGCTAAGTAACTTAAGGACCCAGTTTGACACAGCTTTTGCCAGACTCTGCATTCCATATGTCTGCCACCACTGCCAGAAAAGAAACTTGTTTATTTAAGACACATTTAACAGAGACCAGCCAAATCAAAACGGGGATGACCGGTGAGATGGCCACCTCTAAATGGAGACCCTTGTCACATACCAGGCAAAACTTTATTTTTTCCAGTACTGCTAGATGTTTGTAGGCAACTCTGCATGAACTGATGGTTCATGATGATTTGGTTTTGTTTGGTTTTGTTTTTAATTATGAGTAGTATGTCAGAATAAAATAGAAATTTAATAATTAAAAGAAAGAAAAAACATTTAATAAAAACTATAGGAATTTAGAGAGTGTATATCCATAAGACCCAGAAGGTTACATATGCAAACAAGCACTTGATAAAGATTCTATGCTTAACCAAACTAGTCAGGCTCCTCAACCTTCTCTTAGACCCATCTGTGTACTTTCTTGTAAAATCCAGTTTTAGCAAGAACTCTGCTAAGTCAGTTTAGCAAGAACCTCCCCACGCCCAACATCTGATCAGGTTCCTCATCCTCCACTATCCCCCAGGTGATGTCTGATCACCTTGGCTGGTCTTCAGTAAGAATTCTGTTGAATCAGGTTAGCCAAGATTTCCATTACCCCTGATGTTTCCTCTCCGTTATTTTCCATCCATTGACTCCCACTTTGCTCCTTGGGTGTAAATTCCCACTTGCTCATACGATAATATGAGTTGAGCCCAATCTCTCTCCCCAACAGCAAAATCCCATTGCAGTGCTCCCTATACCTATGATGATGGTCCTGAATAAAGTCTGCTTACCATGCTTTAATAAGTGTCATTGAATACTTTTTCTTTTACCCTACCAGGGACATCACTGGTTTTCATGCAGCCTTTTTAAAAACAGAAAAGAGCAGCCTCTCCTCCAGGCCAACACAACTCACACCAAGGGCTCCACTCACAACTTACAGCTTTGATAACCACATGCAGCAGCCCTGGCCCCAATCTCATTCCTTCATGTCTTGGGCCACCATGCCCTGAAAGTAATGTGCAATATGGCTCCAGTGACAGATGTAACTAATCACACAGGAACTACACACAGAATCTTTAACTTCTCAGCTCTTCATGAACCTCTACCACTGCCAAAACCGATGCCACTGGAAGAAGGTAACATCTTTTTTTGTAAAAGGGATGATTACAACATGTCTGGTTATTTTCCTAAATGTTAACAGCCAGGATAATTTGAGAAAGTGTGATGACACTTAAAAGCCGGAGGCAAAGCTATTTCTGGGCAGAAGAATCTAGATTCACTAACACCTCCTTAACTGAATCACTGAGGATGCAAGACAGCAGGACTAGCACTTCAAAAATTAGATCCAAGGGCCGGCCTGTGGCTCACTTGGGAGAGTGCGGTGCTGATAACACCAAGGCCGCAGGTTCCGATCCCTATATAGGGATGGCTGGTTAGCTCACTTGGAGAGCGTGGTGCTGACAACACCAAGACAAGGGTTAAGATCCCCTTACTTTAAAAAAAAAAAAAAAAAAAATAGATCCAGAGTTTACTTTTTCACATTGGAAAAGCTGGGTAATTAAAATAAAATGGGCAGGGGGAGCTAGCATGTGAACATGTTAGGCAAGCTACAGTTTATTGGTATCAACTGCCTATACTTCAGCCCTTCCAACATAAAACCCACCAAAGATTCTGTATGCAAAACTGAACCACCTACACTATAGTATCTGGTCATAATAATCAAATGCTTGTCCAACTTGGAATTTTTAGAGATAAAAATGGGCCTGTGAATTACAAAGCATATGATAATATTATTCTTAATAATTCCCCAAAAACCTCCAAATAAGAACCAAATCAACTTTAAATTGATCTTTAATTCCTTTGAGGTATTAACATACTAGCCTTGCCAGCTCTGATAACTTGGGGAAGTCCTAAGCAAAAATCAATGTGAATAAACTCAAGTATAAATATCTGAGGCAATGAAGTACAGAACAGATGGTTTTGTTCATGGGGTCAGGCTTTATACCTCCAGTGCCAAAGAGAAGTTATGTGACTTAACTACCAGCTGTCCTGACTAGGTTTTCCTGACCTCAGGGCATCACTTACCCACTATTATGACACAGAGAATTACAAAGACCAAATGGACATATGGACAGACAGGGAACTCTGTAAAGGCTCCCTATCCTCAAGAAGGGCACTAAGAATCACTTCACATTAAGCAAAAGCAAAGCAGCTGCTGAGGTCAAAGAGCCACAATAAATATGCAGTAATGAGTGTGAAATTATGAAGTAAAAGTAGAGGGGGAAAGTCCCCACATTGACAATTGTACTTTGTTTTAAAAAAAAAATATTTTCCCAGTGAATTTATTCCTCCCTCTCTATATGTGCAGATGTGGTGATATCATGCATAACCATCATTGCAAAACTATATAAAACATGACTGAAACCAATCATTTATCTCAAGTTTCCAGCCCGCTTTAATAACATTAACAGGTAATAATTACAATATATCCTACATGACCAAAATCTAGCTTCATTTTCATCTTTTTTTTGTTTCTTGGGGTTTTTTTTTTTTTTTTGACTGTTAGCCACTACAGGGATCTGAACCCGTGACCTTGATGTTGTAAGGCTGTGCTATTTTCATCTTTAGAAGATGAAAAAGTAGAATTTCTTTGGTTTCCAAGGCAACCAAAAAAATTCCAAAAGCAAGCTAATATACCTAAAAATACACTATACCCTATACAGCATAGTAGAGATTTCAAGTAACAATTTTTAATTACTTTCTAAACACTTAGTGCAAGGGCTCAGACAGACCAGACTTCAAGTCTGGCTTTGCCATTTGGTAGTGGGTTACTTTCGGCAGTTAACTTACTTTCTTCATTTATAAAATAGAAATAATATCTATTTGATAGGGTTACTATGAGGATTGCAATGGATAATTTTATATAACATCACATACTGCAAAGGGCATAGAAGGCTATTTATTTAATCAAAGATTTGGTTAATTGAAATGATTCCATGAACATCCTTTAAGCTCCACAAGTCCCTGGAAGCTTGGAAAGAGAGCTCTGAATCAGAGGCACACACAGAGAAGGAAATACCAAACCAAGGTGGGAAAAACACCTCAGCAGTGAGACAAAGGTGCTCTTAACAATGAACTTCTTTCAGTGAAAGACAGTCCTCAAATGAATGAAGCTGTTCAAAAGTGAAGGTTTGGTAGCCATGTCAATAGAAGCTAGAGGAGGATTCTTTACAACTAAAGAATAAATGATAATGAAATGGTTCACAAAACTCAAAACACAGGGTGTATTCAGTAGATCAGGATGAAGTGACTTTGAGATGAAAAACATGAGAAGTGCAAAAGCCTTCCTTGATGGTGCATTTTCAAAAAATAAAAGATATAAAAAAATTTTTAAAATAAATACAAATCTTTACATTAGCTTTCTGAAGTACCCTCATATGTCTCAACCTAAAGAAATAAGTGGAACAAAGATGCCTCATTACTGGTACTACTTAGCTACTATTTAATGAACCTATCTTTGTCCAAAAGATCCCTACATCTCTAATCATTCCCTTCCAAAATATTTTTTTTTTAATTCATATTATGTGGTCATTTATAGAAATATATTTATTTATTTATTAAACACATCTCTCATCAGAGAGCAAATAAGATGAAAAGAAAAATACATTGTATCATTTGTTCTTAATTACATTAGATGTCTAAGGTGTGGTAGGGATGGTCAGGGCACAGCAGCAAATGTACAAGGAGTTCATTTTGAAAAGCCATTTATCACTTACTTGAGATGACATTACGCTTAAAATGCAACAGATTTGTTTGTGTGATGAAATATTGTGCTATCATTTAAAAAAAAATAATTACCAAAGAAAACTTATCATGACTATTCAGGGGAATATTTTTTCAAACGAATTAACAATGTTTTTGTTTGTTTGTTTGTTTTTGGTGGATGGCCAGTTTGGGGATCCGAACCCCTCACCTTGGTGTTACAAAACCTGCTCTAACCAAGTGAGCTAACCAGCCAGCCCCTGAATTATCAACGTTAAGACATTTTGAAGAAAATGTTTCCAAAGCTAGAGATTTTTGACACAGGAATTAGGCCTCCATGTCTCCACTGGACCAAGTATACAGAACAAGGGAATCATTTGGTGAATGTGAGTCATCCATAAATGTAACCCACTCTTCATGTTCATATGTATCTATTAAAATGAAAACTGAAAATAATGATACTCTTTGCAGAGACATAAATGGGTGCATATTTTGTGAACCTTCCATTTCATAGCGATTAAGTTTAATTCATGATGTTAATAATTACACTGTGTAAGTAAATTTTCACTTCAATTTCTTTTTCCATTGTTTCTTCTACTTTACCCCTTTCTTTTGTTAAGTTTAATATCTTGCTGAAATATAACTGGAATAAAGTAACACTAAGAGCACTTTGCGAATGCGGAATGAAACTTGTGAAAACTTGCAAGTACAAAGGAGTGCTTAAGAAAAATGATTATGCAGTCATACACACATCATAATTGTTTCCCAGCAGGTCTGTTCAAGTTGACAATTTCAAAAATTGAAAATAGAACTTTAAAAAAAAAAAAAGTATTTCAAGTGTCTATTTCTGGGAGTTTATTCAGACAGGAGAAAAATAGCTTTGAACAATGATGATATGATATTCTTTATACATTTCTAGTGCAAAATTCTTCTGATAGATATTTTGTGCAGATGCCCAAGAAGATATGTTATTATTTTAACAACTCTTTATTACAAAGAAAGAATGTTTGAAGACTTTGGAGATATAGATATAAAAGGCTCTATTTTTCAGACATCTGGGTATATCTACATATACATAAGATACATACATTTTAGAAAATGTCTATATTTACATATATGCGTATACTTAAAAATATAACCATGTACTGGAAAGCATATACATATAACTCATTAAGTTAGTTATACCGAAAACTTCTGGGGGTAGGGAAAGTACAAAAGGGGATGGTCAGATTTCAAGAAAATATTAGCAAATACTTACAATATGCAAAAGTTTTAACACATCCACAAACCTGTAAAAAACAGCAATGGAAAAATGTTTTAAATGAGCCAACTGGGTGAAAAAAGAGTCTTCTGAATTGTAAACTAAATACCTACACTTTCTCTGAGCTCATGATCTCCTTGGCAATATGATGAACTTTACTTTTCATTCCAGTATCTTCATCCTGTGGAGGATAAGGAAGATCAGCTATGAGCTAGTCAGACACGAATTTTAACTCTGATGCTTTTGAGTTTCCTATTAGCACACAATTCATACTATATAACATTTCAAATGGCAAATGTGGAGAATTAGATGAGGGATAAACCATGATCCAGGAGTGGCTGAGAGCAATCAGTAATCCTCACCATCACCAGCAGGATTGACGGACTGCTCTGAGTAGCCCCAGGGTCTCAGTGGAACACAGACACGAAAGGTTCAAAATGGAAAAATCACATTCTGTGGGGAAAATGATCCTTATAGATTTCACATGAACATGAGTCTTTTGGGCAAACAGAAGTAATTTAAGAATCATCAGTGAATATCTAATAGGAATGTGTAAGACAACTTCACCCTAAATAAAGCCATTCTAACTCAGACAACTTAAGTACAGTTTAAATAGGGCTATTCTTCACAGTCTGTATCAAACACAAGTCAACATTACCGTCACAGGTTCTCTTAATTTCCTTAAAATCCTTTTTAGGTATATGTTCTTAGTGTCAAAGTACTTTTATTCTAAAGAGCTAAAATGAAATTCTTTTATTATGTACTGCTTCGTATGAAAATTAAATGCCCTAGCAGGGACAACAAAATGTGCATGTTTGAAAAAAAAAGTAGAGATGACTTAGAAAGAGGTCTCAGTATTTAGGTGAGTTTGTTTTCAATTAAATATTAAGAACTGGCTTTGATTCAAGAAGACTAGAGAAAAGGAGAAGAGTTTCCCTCTCTCTCTTTTTTTTTTTTTTTGGTGGCTAGCTGGTACGGGGATGCAAAATCTCGACCTTGGTGTTATAACACCACACTCTAACCAAATGAGCTATCCAGTCAGCCTGTTTCTCATCATTTCTAGTGAGATGAAAGCTCTGAACACTTCAGTTCCATAGTGAAGGGCAAAAAAGAGTAAATAAGGAACAAGCAATTACTACATTTAGATATTACACCTAAGGTGAAAATTATGACTGCTGCCATTAAAAGGAGAATGCTCTGCTGTTTCTGTTGAAGAAACATCAGACCTGGTGTTTGAAAGAGGTCAGTTTGTAACACAGCACTGGCAACACCAGGACATAGATATTTTGTGCTGCCCAGGGAGCAGGTGGACAAGGCAATGTCACAATAAGCATAAAAATTAAACATGACAGTCCAGTAGTCATTCATTAAGGAAATGCCACAGAAAAAAAAAAAAAATAATGCGAGTAACTTCTCTCTGAAGTGGTCTTTTCTTCTAGCGGATCTGCTTACCAGAGAAACACCATGATGAGTCAAAGGACTATTTCAGTTCTTTTTTTGGAAAAAAAAAAGTTTTAACCTGCTTCCAGAATTTCTTTTTTGTTTTTTTTTTTCTTTGGCGGCTGGCTGGTATGGGGATGGGAACCTTTGCCCTTGGTGTTATTTCTCCCAGAATTTCAGTGTCAGAACCAAGGAATAAAAATAGATGCAGTTTAACAATAAATAAAACTCATCTGAAACATTTTAATATATATTTTTTTTAGTATGCCTGCTTATGTTCTGTACATACATCAAAACTCTCTTATTCACTTACTTAAAGCATTGGTGATGTTCAAGTGAGTAAACTGGGAGAGGATTCCTCAAGGTTTTACAGTATATTAAAAATTAGATTTTTTGATTGCAATCACTTCTATATTCATTAGAAGTCAGACAGATATAGGAGAGAGCTTTATTTTTAGATTCGTTTTATACTATATTGAGATCATAAATGGTAGCTGAAGTCATGACAGTGAATGAGATCAAACATAGGGAATACATAAAGTGAAAACTGGACAAAGAGCAGAATCCCTAGTTAGACCCACTTAATACAGAAATTTGAAAAAATTCAAAGTTGATTATTAGCAGAGAACCCAGACTCCCCGATATCTAACCTAAGAATTATTGCATTACACCCTGAATCTCTCTTCAATATCTGCTGGTAATCTAGGCATATCTTTACAAACAGTCATTGCTAAACATACACTCCCCCACAGAGACTGAATAAATCTAAACATTGTGCAATAGTTGCTTTAAATCATTTTGCAAAACAAATTGTTTTATATTAACATTCTTTTTCTCCTCCTCCAGAAGTAACCATTGATCTTGCAATTTGCTTTTTTTTTTTTTTCTTGGCAGCTGGCCAGTACAGGGATCTGAAGCCTTGACCTTGGTGTTATCAGTACCACACTCTAACCAAGTGAGCTAATGGGCCAGCCTGAAAATAATCTTTAAAGAGCCATCAATTACTATTTCAGAGTACCTATAGTACAGCCAAATTAGCCTAGGATATTTTGCCTCGCTACTTGACCTTTGCTCTCAAACTCTATGGGTAAATAAATGGATAATTACATAGATTAATTTGACCTATATCTCCATTATTATTCCTTTTCTAAGTTGCCGAATGATTGAGACTAACAGGTTAGATAAATCTTGCTCAGTTTAACTGCATTTACTCACCTTTTAAACTACACATAGCTAACATTCCTCAAGAAGCAGCCTTAAGCACAGTCTGATCTTGCAGACCATGTATCAGTCATGCACTAATAACCATGATTGTGTATGTGTGTGTACACACACACACACACACACACACGCACACAAATTGATAATTGTTATTTTGAAAATATATTTTAGCAAGTCAATGCTTATGTATGATAATGGGTTCTCTATATCATCTGTAGCTAGAAAGTTTAATGTGTATAACATACAGTATATATATTTAAAATTAGAAATGCATTAAAAATAAAAAATAGAAACCTAAACCATTAAGAGAACTGAAGCCCTGACTCTGTATTCTTTATTTTCAAATGACGTGAGGCCCCATAAAGGTGGTTTCAGCAATAGCTTTAAAGAAACCTAGGCACACTATAGATGTGGATACATTTAATTAGTAGAGCCAGCTAAAATGTATACTGGCTATACACAAAAATTTCAAGTAGGTGTAATTTATTTTTGGCATCTACTCTTTGTTTCCTTTCCTCTTTTTAGCACTCTCCTTTTGTTAAGTCTCTACTCTGTATCATTTTTTTCTTCTTCTTTTTCAGGACCTTGCTCTGCCAGGGCCTGGGTTGGAGAGAATTGTGTAGAGTGGGCTATTCCATAATTATAAATATACGTTATTCCTAGGCAGATATCATGCTTCCATTATAACAAGTAACAAAAATACTTTAATTTTGAACAGTAATAGTGAGGGCCTAACATTGCGTTTCTATAAAATGAAAGTGATACTGGAGAAGAGGGTCTAAGGAGGTCGGATTGCCAACCTCAACCCACCCTGTCCTCTACAAATGTTCTTGATTATACCACAGGAAAGAACTCAAGAGCAGAGACAGAGTAGAAAGCGAAAACAGGTTTAATGTAATGAATAAGAGATACATACTTCACAGGGAAAACATGGGCTGTTGGCTCCTGAGAGTTTAATTCACCAAGTTTAATACAAAAGTGAGAAATACACACCTCACAAAGTGCAAGCTGGCTCTAAAGAGAATGAGCAACAGCTCACCTTCTTCCTGGATTCTACTTTTATAGCTTGGCTATCTATACGTATTCATGCTATCTAATGATATCTAATGATAATGCTATCTAATGACAAAGGGGGTGGCTCCCAGTAATGTAACAGGTTAGGTAACATAGCCTTGCACATGCTCAGATGGTCCCTTTGGAGCACACTCATTGATCAAATTCCAACATATGCACCAAAAATTACTTAAATATGTTAGGTGCTTTCTAGTGTGTCCAGTGGAAGGTCATCCATAGGATAAACTCTTACTACTGAGCATGCTCAGCCACTGGAATTACCTAAGTCGGCCTTCTGTGGTCTCAATCTCCAAGTGCTGGTGCCAAAAACAGGTGCAACAAGTAACAGTAGCTAAGGACTTGGAGAAGGGGCTTGAGACGTAGGCGAGTGGTTTGAAACCCAGGTGAGTGGCCTGAAACCTGAACCCAGGGAAACTGAGTGCCTCCTATCTGAAAAGTGTTGAACTCTCAACTTTAAAATCCTAAAATTTAAACATTACCTCAAATCTCAGGTGTGGTATGGCAAGTCAGTAAGACAGAGGGTAGCGCTAGTACTGGTGACTGTAAGTGTGTGTCTCTTTTCTACAAACTAAGATCACAAATTTGGGGGGGGGGAATGGGCACTGGCATAAAGACAAGCATGTAGATCAATAGGAAAAAGTTGAGAGTCAGATGTAGATGGATTTTTGATGATGGCAAGGCAATTCAACAGGGGAAGGACAGTTTTTTTCAACACAGGTTGAAAATTGCTGGACCAACTGGATATACACAAGCAAAAAGATGTACTTATATCCTACCCAACACTATATACAAAAATTAACTAAAAATGCTGAAACTACAAAAATCCTGGAAGAAAGCATAAAAGAAAATCTTTGTGACCTTGGGCTAGGCAGATGCTGGGAAAATAGAATAATTTAATCAGGCCCCCTCACCTTAGGTCCAGTTGGGGGTGGTGCAGTGCATTCTTTGTATGCAAGTTGTGTGTGGGTGGAGTTAGTGCACATGCATGGCACCGCAATTTGGCTGGCGTTTACTGCCTCGGGCGTCCGCCTTGTGTGGCCATGCTCTTAAAACTATGGCTCCAAGGACCTTTTTGCCAGTTACCTAGCTCATAGACCTGCGTGTGAAGGGTTTGTGATCCAGTCTGGACAATGGGCTTGAGGGGTCTATGAGCTCCAGACCCAGCCCTAGCTCACCAGCAGAGTTCTTAGATGCAATGCCAAAAGCATAATTCATAAGAGAAAAAAAATTGATAAGCTTTACTTCATGAATTTAAAACTTTAGTCTTCAAAAGACATTATCAAGAAGATAAGCCACAGAAAGGGAGAAAATATTTGCACATAATGGTTCTGAAAAAGGACTAGAATCTTGAATACACAAAGAACTGTGATAATTCAACACAAAACAACTCAGTTAAAAATGAGAAATAAGAAAATGAAAAAAAAATTAAAAGAAAAATAAGAAAAGATTTAAGAATGGCCAATAAGTATATGAGAAGTTGTTCAACATAGTTATTAGAGAAATGCACATTAAAACCACATAAGACACAACTTTACACCCACAGAATGGCTATAATCAAAAATCAGAAACTAACAAGTATTGGCAAGGATGTGAAGAAAATGGAAACTTTAGACACTGCTGGTGGGAATAGTAGCCCTTACTTACATGTTGTGATTTGAGGTTCTGCTATCTCTGAATATTACTGAAAACAGAATTTATGTCTTATCATTGTTATTATTCATATAATTGTCATTATATAAGAATATTTTCAAGAGTAAGGGGTCAGTACCACTCTTACTCCATCATTTAAATCTGAAGTTAGTAATCGACTTTCCGTCATTTGATCATAAGGCTAGGAAGAGAAAACAGCTCTTCTGCCAGCTGATTCATTGCTCTATGGCTAAATTTGAAAATATTACTGATCACTAGAATCACCAGGCAGAGCTACAATTTCAGATTCCCAGGTAACTGTCTTGGAAATTCCGATTCTGAAGGTCTGAAACAGGCATGAAAGTGGGTGTTAAAAGAAGGAATTAAAGATAAATAAGATGTGAATAAGGGGAGCACACCAAATGTTCAAATAACTATATATACGAAAATAACTACGAAATGTGCCGACATCTTGCAGGAGAGCAAGATAATAATCAGGCAGAGGTGTGTAAATCAGGAGAAGCTTCACAGAGAATAAGGCATTGCTGACCCTCAGTCCCTCTTTAAACAAGCCACCCAGTACTTGCACACTTGCGACTGTAGACATAACACTGGTCTAGGCCAGAAACCTGGACTCCTCCTACTCGTCCTCACAGCCAGCTTTTATCTTCACAACTGAATCAACAATGTCTGTCTGAATATTTCTTTAAAGCTTAATAGATCCTTTTCTCTCCTCAAACTTTGGCTTCTTGTGTCTTGCCTACACTGTTATAGTAACCTAAGTGGTTTCCTCAGCTCTAGGTTTATCTCATCACAATCCATTCTCTACACTGCCACCAGAATATTTCTTAAATGCAAATAGAATCACGTTAGTGCTCAGACTGAATCACATTAGCAGCTCCCTATCACATATGGGTAACAAAGACCAAACTCTCCCTTGCCATGTATGCAAGGCACCTCACAATATGTGCACTCACCTTCACCGGTCTCTTTCCTATGCTTCCACTGGCACTCTCTACTCCAGACAAACTGGAACCACCTGCAACTCTGAGTATGCTCTGCCCTTACATGCCTGTCCCTTTGCATATGCCTTTCTTTCTGCTTTGACTTCCCTCCCTATCACCTCCCCTTCTCTCCCAAGAATTTCTGCCTGCCCTATTCCAACTCATCCTTTAAGATGACACTCGAAGATATTCTCTTTTATGAGGTGTAGTGGATTGAATTATGGTCCCCCAAAACTCACTGAAGCTTGACTTGTGTCCCCCAAGTTTTATGTATTGGAAACTTGGCCCCCACACTGTGACTGTTAAGAGGGTGGGAAATCCTATTACGGCAATTGAAAGGTGGAGCCTTGAAGAGGTGATTGGATTGTAGGACCATGCAGTAGTGAGTGAATTAAAAATGGTGGTCAGGGTGTGGTTCTGAGGGCTTTAAAAGAAGAGGAGAGTCTGTCTCTCTCTCTCTCTCCATTATTTCACAATGTGATACCCTGCATCATTGTTGCCACCACCAAGACCCTCACCAGATATGTTCCCCGGACTTTGGACTTCCTAGCCTCTGAAACTGTAAGCAATAAATATTTTCTTTCTAAATTACTCAGGTCCAGGTATTCTGTTATAAGCAACAGAAACGGACTAATAAATGAGGCTTCCTTGATGTTCTCTCCCTGCCACCCCCAAAGGACAAGATTATTCTCTTGTTCATGTAGTATCTTTAAGACTCAGCCCAGCAGAGTGTGTTTATTTGCTGAAATATCTGAATTCCCTCTAGCCTATGATCTTATTCACCTGCATCCTTCTGTGCATAGCACTGTGCCAGGTCGACTGTGGAATTAACATTCATGAATAAGCAAAGGTGCAAAGGTGGCTGCTACTTTCTCAGAATCTAAGACCAGAGCACACTGCTTTTGAACATGTGTTCCATAACATGAAAATGCAAACTCAAATGAACTAAAAGCTCTCATAACATAAAAGAGTAGGGGGTTGCACTAGATGATTAAGGTCCTTTCTAATTCTAAAATCCTAGGAGTCTATGTATTCTATTATTTATTTTTTAAATAAGGAAAACTACAGAGCTAGATAAAGAGGGATAATAACTACTAAAAAAGGAGTCAATGGATTACAATCATTTTCAAAGTGGACAGAAGGTCAAAGATAACTACAAAACAAAATTAAAAGCTCTATATTATCTCCGACTTGTACGAACAACAACTGATTCTGACCCAAGTCACACAATGATGGAAAAACACACACCACTGTAAAATCTCAAGAGAGACCATATTTGACATCTTAACTTTTCAGTTAATGAAAATCCTCACTTAAATTACATCACATTTCAAAGCAGAGTGCCTGTTAAATAACAGCATCTTCCAAAAGTACGCTGCTGTGGAAGTTGAAACATAAGCCACAAACAAATGAAATTATTTTGTCAAGGTCATAAAATAAGTGAAACAAATTCCAAAACAGGACCTTTGATCTGAAATCCAGTTTTATGTGCTGATCTTTTGATAACAGCCCAGCTTTGTAAATTCTTAACTGTGTTCCCTCTTTTCCTATTTGTTCACTACAAGTAATGTTCAATAAAATTTATGTTACATTTTAATAGAATTATTACTTTTAACAGAATTATTTAGAAGGCCTCTTCTACCCTACTCAAAGAGTTCTAATAAAATGCAAAAAATCTTAACTTCCAGACTTGCCTGAGAAAACCCTTTATCATCAAATTATCCCAACGGTGAGGTGATACCAAAGGACAAAGCTGTCTTAGGTTTTCACCCTTCTCTTCATGGGAGTATTTATCGTATGAGCTATTTTACAAAGATGAATAAAAAACAGGGACAGTGAAGAGGGTGAATATACTAACCATAAAGAAGCAGAACAAATACATTTCTCTCTCTTTTTTTTTTCTTTTGCTATACCTGCTAGAATGGGATACATTTCATTTTTGAACATTTATTTAACACTGAAAGGAAAGACCAAAAATTACAAAACTAAAAACTTGGAAAGGCAGACAGTAGAGATTAGCATGGCCATTTACCCCACCCCAAACATGTTCTATCGACATCATTCAGCTTCTGTGGCTGTATCAAGTTGTTAGTAGAGACAGATTTTGGTCAAAAACCCCAACTCAGCAGGTTCCAAGGTAAGTTTACTTAAACTGTACAAAACTCCTTTTCCTCATGTGAAATGAAGAAACACAGCACACATGTCAGATCTATACCCTAGGATATTTTTTAACGATGAAGTGTAATGTACCTACAGCACACAGACAAGCACAGGCACACGGGAGTGGTCCAGTTAATTTTCTTCCCCTTCACGGTGCCATTTTCACCTTTACAGGAGTAACTTTTTGAACTCCTGTCTACTTTTTCTTCACACACAAAAAGACAAGGGCACAACGGCACACATTCTTTGCTCCTTTTACTGAATCTGGCACTTTCATGAGAAAATGTTATTGGCATCTAGACACATATCAGTGATGTGCCCATTATATGTTCATGGAATACAGCACCTGTTATGCATTGAATTGTGACCCCCCTCAAAAGGTCCTAACCCCAAGGACTTCAGAATGTGACTTTATTTGGAAATAGGGTCTCTGCAGGTAAGTTAAAATGAAGTCATACTGAAGTAGTCCTTATAAGAAGAGAAGACACAAACGTAACGGCACACGAGTAGAGAATGCCACGTGATGACGCAGGCAGAGGATAAAGTGCTGCAGCTGCAAGCCAAGGAATCCCAAGAATTGCCCCAAACCGCCAGAAGCTAGGAAGAGGCAAGGATGGAATCTCCTCTACAGGCTTACAGGGGGAGCGTGGCCCTGCTGATATCCTGATTTTAGCCTTCCTGCCTCCAGAACTGTGAGACGATAAATTTCTATTGTTTTAAGCCACCTGGTGTGTGGTACTTTACAATGGCAGCCCTAAGAAACTAGTAAAATCTATCATAAACACAATCATGGAGGTAAATCACATGTGTTTAATATGCATCAAACTTTTCTTGATTTTCCAAATGCTTTTACAACCATTATCCTTTTTCAGCCTCAGAACAACTCAGGGTATAATGTTACAACATTTGAAAAACTGACCAAGTCAAGGGTGGCCTGGCAAGCCACCCAAAGAAGTTACAAAGAAACTCCTATTCCTACGCTTCTACTCCAAAAAAAACATGTTTTTCTTTTGGACACTGATTCCTCTTCTTTACTGAAAGCCAAATTTGTGGCCCACCCTTGGCTGACGTGTAGGACTAAATGATACGCATTACTCTGTACTAATCTTCCACTTAGCACTATCATTTTTCCTTCAGCTTCTTTTATTCTTTAAGAGCTTTATTGAGATATAATTCACATATCATAAAATTTATTTTTGCCCTTTTAAAGTATACAACTCAATGGTCTTCAATGTTCAGGGCTGTGCAACTATCACCACAATCTAATTTTAGAACACTTTCATCATCCAAAACAAAAATCATGTGCCCATTATGGGTCACTGCCCATTCCTTTTTATGGCCAAATAATATTCCATTGTATGGATATACCACAATTATTTTATCCACTCATCAGTTGATAAGCATTTAAATTCTTTACATTTGGGGCTTATTATGAATGACGCAGCTATGAACATTCCTGTACATATTTTGTATTGAATATATTTTCATTTCTCTTGGGTAGGTATCTAAGAGTGGAATTGCTGGGCCATATGGTAACTCTATATTTAAGCTTTGGGGAACTGCTAGACTGTTTTCCAAAGCAGCTGCACCATTTAACATTCTCACCAGCAGTGTATAAGGGTTCCACTTTCTCCACATCTTCACCAACACTTGCTATTGTCCACTGTGTTGATCATAGCCATGCTAATGGGTGTGAGGTGGTACCTCACTGAGGTTTTGCTTTGCATTTCCCTAATGGCTAATAATGTTGAACATCTTCTCATGTGCATATTTGCCATTTCTATATCTTCTTTTGTCTAGTCACATCCTTACATCTGGGTTATTTATCTTTTTATTGTTGAGTTGTAAGGATTCTTTACATATTCTATACATAAGTCCTTAAGCAGAGAGAAGATTTGCTACTATTTTCTCTATTCTGTGGGTTGTCTTTTCACTTTCTTAAGTTTCAATACAAAAGCTTTTAATTTTGATAAAGTCCAATTTATCTATTTTTCCTCTCATCACTTGTGCTTTTGCTGCTGTACCTTTCCGTAAGCCAATGTCACAATGTCAGTCCTGTATTTCCTATAAGGGCCTTATAGTTTGAGTTCTTACATTTAAGTCTACGAACCATTGTGAGTTCATTTTTGTATATGGTGAAAGCAAGGAGTCCAACAACATTCATTTGTGAGTGGATATCCCATTCTGATTTGTTTAACTATATATTTTGAATTTATGTTACCAGTTTTTTTATTAAATCACCTGACATCCATTGTGAAATGAGATTTACGTAAATAAACTAACTGACTTTTAAAAAATTATTTGACCACGGTCATACAGCTAGTAAGTGGCAGTGCTGGGACTGAAACACAGGTGTTAGGATGCCAAATTTCATATTTTTCCATTAAAACACAATACTACCTTATGTGTACACAAGTTTCATATTTATTCATCAAAGACAAGAAAAGTCAAACTTAAAACAACATATATTTATTGAGAGGGTTACATAAAGCTTGATTTGAGATGTTTAGGATTTCGCTGGCATATTTTCATGTAAACCAATAATAATAGCTACAAATCAATTAAGCACTCATTTTGTGTCAGGCACTAAACAGTGTATAATCATTTAATCATCACAACAATCTTAGAACATAGGGACAAGTGTCCACCCTACCCCCACCCTTCTTTTTACAGAAGGAGAAACTAAGGCAAAAAGAAATTAAGGTGTTCAAGATCACAGAGGTGGTAAAGTGGTGGGAACCCAAGCAATCTAGCACCAATGACTGTGTTCTTCTTAGCCACTATGAAAGGAAAACACGTAAGATAAAAGCATTCACCAGCCATGGTTAAATGGACTAACAACTGTCTAGAAAGGGAGAGTAAGTCTATTCTATCATTGCTATTATTTTTTTTTTTTTTTTAATTTTATTTTGTCGATATACATTGTAGCTGATTAATGCTCCCCATCACCAAAACCTCCCTCCCTTCTCCCTCCCCCCCTCCCCCCCAACCATGTCCTTTCTGTTTGTTTCTTGTATCAACTTCAAATAATTGTGGTTGTTATATCTTCTCCCCCCCCCCCCCCGGTTTGTGTGTGTATGTGTGTATGTGTGTGTGAATTTATATATTAATTTTTAGCTCCCTCCAATAAGTGAGAACATGTGGTATTTCTCTTTCTGTGCCTGACTTGTTTCACTTAATATAATTCTCTCGAGGTCCATCCATGTTGTTGCAAATGGCAGTATTTCATTCGTTTTTATAGCTGAGTAGTATTCCATTGTGTAGATGTACCACATTTTCCGTATCCACTCATCTGATGATGGGCATTTGGGCTGGTTCCAACTCTTGGCTATTGTAAAGAGTGCTGCGATGAACATTGGGGAACAGGTATACCTTCGACTTGATGATTTCCATTCCTCTGGGTATATTCCCAACAGTGGGATGGCTGGGTCGTATGGTAGATCTATTTGCAATTGTTTAAGGAACCTCCATACCATTTTCCATAGAGGCTGCACCATTTTGCAGTCCCACCAACAATGTATGAGAGTTCCTTTTTCTCCGCAGCCTCGCCAGCATTTATCGTTCATAGTCTTTTGGATTTTAGCCATCCTAACTGGGGTTAGATGGTATCTCAATGTGGTTTTGATTTGCATTTCCCGGATGCTGAGTGATGTTGAGCATTTTTTCATATGTCTGTTGGCCATTTGGATATTTTCCTTAGAGAAATGCCTACTTAGCTCTTTTGCCCATTTTTTAATTGGGTTGCTTGTTTTCTTCTTGTAAAGTTGTTTGAGTTCCTTATATATTCTGGATATTAATCCTTTGTCAGATGTATATTTTGCAAATATTTTCTCCCACTCTGTTGGTTGTCTTTTAACTCTTTTAATTGTTTCTTTTGCTGTGCAGAAGCTTTTTAGTTTGATATAATCCCATTTGTTTATTTTTCCTTTGGTTGCCCGTGCTTTTGGGGTCGTATTCATGAAGTCTGTGCCCAGTCCTATTTCCTGAAGTGTTTCCCCTATGTTTTCTTTAAGAAGTTTTATTGTCTCAGGGTGTATATTTAAATCCTTAATCCATTTTGAGTTGATTTTAGTATACGGTGAGAGGTATGGATCTAGTTTCATTCTCCTGCATATCGATATCCAGTTATCCCAGCACCACTTGCTGAAGAGGCAGTCCCTTCCCCAGTGAATAGGCTTGGTGCCTTTGTCAAAGATCAGATGGCAGTAAGTGTGTGGGTTGATTTCTGGATTCTCTATTCTATTCCATTGGTCAGTGTGTCTGTTTTTATGCCAGTACCATACTGTTTTGGTTATTATAGCTTTGTAGTATAGCTTAAAGTCAGGTAGTGTTATGCCTCCAGCTTTATTTTTTTTGCTGAGCATTGCTTTGGCTATCCGTGGTCTTTTATTGTTCCATATAAATGTCTGAATAGTTTTTTCCATTTCTGAGAAAAATGTCTTTGGAATTTTGATGGGGATTGCATTGAATTTGTATATCACTTTGGGTAGTATGGACATTTTCACTATGTTGATTCTTCCAATCCAAGAGCATGGAATATCTTTCCATCTTCTTGTATCCTCTCTAATTTCTCTCAGCAGTGGTTTGTAGTTATCATTGCTATTATTGTCTCAGATGACAAGTGATGGAGTTTGGATGTGTTGTCCCCTCCAAAACTCATGTGGAAATTTGATCCCCAATGTGGCCGTGTTGAAAACTGATTGAGTCATGGGGGCAGATCCCTCATGAATGGATTAATGCTCTCCCTGGGGGAGGAGGGATTAATGGGTGAGTTCTCACTCTGTTAGTTCCCGTGAGAGCTCATTGCTTAAAAAGACCCTGGCACCTCCTCTCTCTCTTGCTTCCTCTCTCTTGCTTCCTGTCGCCATGTGATCTGCTTGTACCTGCCTGCTGCCTGCCACTTTCTGCCATGAGTAGAAGCAGCCTGAGGCCTGTGCCAGATGCAGCTGTCCCAGAATCGTAAGCCAAATAAACCTTTTTTCTTTATAAATTACCCAGTCTCAGGTATTCTGTTATAGCAACACAAAATGGACTAAAACAACGAGACAGAGAGTAAATTCACCAGAGTGGCTGAGAATTCTGAGGGAGGGAAAGTATTAATACTACTGGCATCAGGCAAAAAATGTTAAATGTCCATGATTAACTGAAGAAATTGTTCCATTAAAAAAAAAAGACAAAAGATTTAACAGGGATATTGCAATGTAGTACAACTAAGGATATAAAACAATAATATAAATATAGGAAGGGAAAGGAAAGACAGGCACTAATACAGAGGAAGGAACTCTGGGAGTCTCCACTGACCACAAATGAATGAGTCAACCAGGCAGTGTTATGACAGGATGTGTTGGGAAGAGGCATCGCACAACAAGGTTAAAGATTAATCCTTCCTTTATACCATGTATCAGTGAGATACACAGTAGAATGTGGAAACCAATTTTGGTCACCACTTCAAGAAGTGGAAAGAAACTGAAAAAGGTTCAAGCAAAAGAAACAACTAACCAAAACAATAGAAAAAGAGTATCTGTTAGGAAAAGAAAGAACTTCAGGTTCCTTATCAAAGAGAATAAAGGTTGACTTAACTGCGGCCCTTAGAAAAAATACCTTTTGAATGCTCATCCTGTAACTCTTCACAGGTTTTGGCTCTTTCCAGTCATTTAAGTCTCAGTCAAATATCACTTTTTCAGAGGCTTTTATCCAAAGTAGCCTCCTTATTTTCTAGGATATCACTCCATAACTGTCTCTTCATAGCCCAAAACTGTTTGAAGTTCTTGTTTATGCATTTATGGTTCCTCTTGCCCCATTAGATGTGAGCTCCACAAAGGTATGGACCTTGAGCACTGCTTATCCCAGCAAATACTGGTGGTACCTGGGACACAGTGAATAGTCCATAAATATTTGTACAATCTATGTTCATGAAGAAGTGACATGGAAAATGAGCTTTCAGATTAGAGCAAGACAGATATCAATAAGACACAGGAGGTGTATTAGTCCATTTCTGTTGCTTATAACAAAATACTTCAAACTGGGTAATTTATAAAGAAAATAAAATTTATTACTTAACGGTTTCGGAAGCTGGAAAATCCAAAGTCCAGGGGACATACCTCGTGAGGGTCTGCCTTGGTGGTAGCTTCAGTGACATAGGATATCACATTGCGAGATGGCCGAAGCAGAGAGAGAAACTATCCCGTGCTCTCCTCTTAAAGCCCTCAGAACCATGCCCAAGAACTAGGTCATGGTCCTCACAATCTAATCACCTCTTCGAGGTCCCACCTTTCAAGTATCATAATAGGATTTCCAACCCTCAACAGTTACAGTGGGGATTAAGTTTCAATGACTTTGGGAGGGCCATTCAATCCACTGCATTCTGCCTCTGGCCCCCCAAACTCATGTCCTTGTCATATATAAATACATTCATTTCATCCCCATATCCCCAAAGTCTGAACTTGTCCCAGCTCAAAAGTCCAAAGTCTCATCTGTGAAATAAAAAAAAAAATTATTGACTTCCATGATACAAAGGTGGGACAAACATAGAGTATATATTGCCATTCCAAAAGGGAGAAATATGCCAAAAGAAAAGGGTAACATGTCCTAAGCAAGTCCAAAACCCAGCAGGGCAGTCCTCAAATTTTAAAGCTGAAGAATCATGTACCTTGACTCCATGTTCCACGTTCTCTGCATGTTGATGTGGGGGTTGGGTACCCAAGTCCTCAGGCAGCTACGCTTCTATGGTTTTCCCGGTCTGAAGCCAGGCTTCAGCTCTCACAGGCTGGCACTGCACACTGGTAGCTCCACAGTTCTGGGGTCTCCATGGCAGTCCTGCTCTCATGGTTCTACCAGACATGGCACTAGTGGGGATTTTCTGCTGCAACTTCAACCCCACATTTCTGCTTAACCTTGCTCTAGTGAAGGCTGTCTATGGTGACTCTGCCCCTGTGACAGATCTCTTCCTGGACTCCCAGACTTTTCCATACATCCTTTGAAATCAGGGTGGAGGTTCTCAAGCCTTCAGAGCTCTGGCATTCTGCGACCCTGCAGACCTAACATCATGTGGACATTGCCAAGGCTTCTGGCTTGTATTTTCCAAAGCTGTGGGTCCAGTCACACCTGGGTCCAATTTAGCCACAGCTAGAGCAGCAAAGGTGCTGGTGCTGGAAACAGCTTCCTGAGGTGGCCCTGGGCAGTGAGCCCAGGGAGGGAATCTCTGGCTTGTTCCCCAAGACCATTCTGTCACCCTAGGCCTCTGGGCCTGTAATGGAAGACACAGCCTCAAAGATCTCTGAAATGCCTTCAGGATCTTTTTTTCCTTCTTTTGATAATCCCTTTCTTCTGTACTAATTTCCTTAGCAAAGGGTTGTTGGGCTGAACCATTACATTTTTATTCTGAAAATGTTCTTTGCTTCTCTACCACATGGCCAGGCGGCAAATTTTCCAAATCTTTTTGCTTTGCTTCCCTTTAATTATAAATTCTGGCTTTACATCATGCCTTTGCTGCCATAACTCAGCATAGGCTGTTACAGGTAGCCATGCAGCTTCCTAAATGTTTCACTGCTTAGAAATTTCTTCTGCCAAATACCCTGGGTCAGCACCTTTAAGTTCCACATTCCATAACACTTTTGGGTATGATTTTTCTTCTTCTGAGTCCTCCAAACTCCTCCAATCTTTGCTCATTACCCAGTTCTAAAGCTGCTTCCATGTTTTCAAGTATTTGTTGTAAGCAACACCCACTCCTGGTACCAATTTTCTGTATCAGTCAGTTTCAATTGCTTATAACAAAATACCTCAAACTGGGTAATTTATAAAGAAAACAAAATTTACTGCTTATAGTTTCAGAGGCTGGAAAGTCCAAAGACCAGGAAACACATCTGGTGAGTGTCTTCCTTGGAGGTGGCTTCGGCGACACAGGGTATCACACTGTGAGACGGCCAAAGCAGAGAGAGAGAGAGAGAGAGAGAGAGACTCTCATGTGCTCTCCTTTTAAAGCCCTCAGAACCATGCCCATGAACTAGGGCATGATCCTTATAATACAATCACCTCTTCAAGGTCCCATCTTTCAATTATCATAATAGGATTTTCCCACCCTCAACAGTTATAGTGGGGATTAAGCTTCAATGAGTTTGGGGGAGGGTGGGTATTCAATGCACTGCAGGAGGAATTATTTTATTGTCAATGTAAAACCCACAGACCACTGAGGGATGTTGTGGGCCTTTAAGAACAACAGTCATTCATCTGTCATAGAAGTCTTGCAAATTCATCTGCCTAAATAATTTCTAGTGGTTACTCCCAATACCATAATTCAATACTTTACACAAAGAAATGAGATCTTCAGAGTAATAAATAATAAACAAATGATCACTGAGCTTTTATCATGTACTGGACGATGTTCTAAGGCTTTCCATACATCAAATCATTTAATCCTCACAATTCTGTAAGTACTATTATTTTTTTTTTAATTTATAAAATGGCACTCTTTAGCTCAAGGTTACCCAAATTATAGATGGAGCTGGGACTTAAGTTCAGACAATTACACTCGAGCCATTCATGTAAGGCTGAAAATGGATTTAAACAGAGCAAAATATGTTAAACAGGAAGCATAATGAATTGATAAATTATGGCATAGGAGTTAGGTGACATGGATCTTTTCCATGGCTTGATATACTGGAATGCTGTAACATTCCAATTCATTGTGGGGATATTGCTGATGGACTAATTTTTTTTTCTTCCTTCATGCAAAGGAGCAGAATAGACTATTTTTTCCCCTTAGGAATGTCTTTATTCAAAGAAATGTAATTTAAAATAAATAGATATTCATGCCAAACTATACAGACAGTATAATAAACCCACTCCATACACATCTTAAACAATTATCAACACATGGACAATCTTCACGTATGCTGTGCTTCCCCAAACATACACACACACCGGGTTATTTAAAAGAGAAATGATGATGTACTATTAACAGCAATCTTTATTCTACCCCTAAAAAGAGTTGATTGAGTCTGAAAAGCATATAATTCCTTTCTTTCAAGAAATCTAAGAAGAATTGGTATCAATACAAGAAACAATCCTAACAAGGGTTTTCATTATCAAAAAGGAAGACAGTGGTTATTACTAAAAATTACTTCTCAAAAATCATTAAGTAATCTCTAAGTGATATGTACTTGGAAACATGATAACATCTTAGGTGGTACATTACAGCAGGGCATTAAATTTACATTTGAAAAATGTTTTATAAGTTTTAAGAAAATTCACTAGGGTTTTTGTGCCTATCATGCTGATAAGTATTATTCCCAAGCATAGTGAGAGGTCGACAAACACAAAAGTAGAAACCACTAAATACTAAAACGTACCTGCTTATCTTCCAGTGGGTCAGGGTCTCCTTTACTAGACTCGGAGCTGCCATCATCTTCATCAGAACTGTTGATAACTTCCTCCTCATCAGAGGGAAGGTCACCAAGATCAAGATCCAGATCATTGTGTCTATCCAGGGATGCTCCAGAACCGCTTCAATAGAAAGTGTGCATTAGTCACCTTTAACAATGAGGAGTGCTAGCAAAACAAAACCAAAATCAACCATCTTATTCTTGTGATGTGAACAAGGTACATCGAAGGGACTTAGAGGGATGGAAAAAGCCAGATCAGCCAACCCCCCCCTCCCTTTCTCTGTCTCAAAAACCCAAAATCATTTTGAGTTTAAAATTTAATTGAATTTTAATACCAATTTAATCTTATTATAATGATAGGAAGATGGGTGGGAAACAAGTTTCCCAGCTGCCCCCATCCTGTACTTCCAGATATCCTTATCCTAGAAGATCAGGTCTGTACTCCTAGTATAAACCAAGAAGCCTTATAGGGAGTGGGCTGGCTTACCACAAAGGGCACTGGCTATACACCTGAGCCTTAGTGGCTAAAAAACAAGAAAAAACTAAGTAATAAATCTATGAGGATTGTGAAGTAATGATGGTGATTACAAGGAGTAATGCATGTGCTGTTGTGAACACGTGCCTACCTCCCTGATTATCAGGGCTATGCCCTGGTACCAAAAGACACGGGAAGGAATTGGAGACATTACAAATTCCTAGGCTCTGCTCTAGACCTCCTGAGTTAGAAACTCTAGGAGTACAGGGCCCAGCAATAAGTATTTTAACAAACCCTGCAGGTGATTCTGACACAGGCTGAAGTTTGAAAACCACTGTGCCAGGCCATTTAACAACTCCCCCTCACCAGCCTGATATCATCAAGGTTTCCCAGTTTGTACTGAGACAAACCTCATGAATCTAAAAGTCAATGTTGTAATCCGATCTGTAGGGGGAATTCCATAGGAAAGTTCTCCTAGGAAGACAATGGAAATAATTCTTTCTAGTGTTGGATGTAAAGACTCAAGAACAAATTGTCTGTTATCAAATGCTTTCCTGTGGTCAGGCTACAAGAATATCTGCAGAACAGAAGAGTATATAGGTGGAGCCAGTAAAAGATCCACAGAATACTACCAGGGGAAACACTCAAGCAGAAGAAAGAGACAGTTGCATTCCACTCTAGCAGGATCTTTCAGCAGGTCATGGGCAGGTCACTAAACTGCCAAGGCTACACGTTATGAGAATTTCTAACGGGAATCTTAAAAGCTAAAGATAAATTTTCTGCCAGTTCCAGATTACACACTGTAGGACACAGACTTGCTTCAGAAGGCATTCCTGGAGCCCAACTGTTACACAAACCAGTTGGATGGAGGCAGAATGCCAAAAGGAACACCTCCCACTGCCAAAGACGGGTTTCCTATTACTCAGTGGCTGGGGGCCTCGGGGAATCATATCACAGCCTCAGTTAGGTGGGTGCGCACCTATAGCTCCCCATGACACGAGGAGACTCACTGCCCGGGGGTGGAGGGTGAAACTTTCTAGTCAGATCACTGGTAAGATTCACTGTCCCTGGGTACAGGGATAAGAGCCAACCCAGCTGGGCAATTAGTTGTTGATTTAGATTAGCAAGAGTAAATGAGGTAACAGGATGTACAGACTGCAGGATCCATCCTTACAAGTAAAAGCAAACATACCTCACTTGTTTTTATCGTTATTCCTTATCTCTTCATACCCTCTAAAACTCTCTTAACTCAACACATGTTCAATTTCCAAGCAGCATCACCATCACCTGGAAGCTTCTCAGAAATGCAGAATGTGAGGCCCCGCCCGACCTACTAAATCAGAATCTGTGTTGAAACAAAATTCCAGTGACATTGAGTGAGAACCTCTACTCTAAAAGGCTTTTCAATCAGCTCATCTGTACACTCTTTTGGACGTTTGAGGTATAATGGATTTGGATAATTAATAATGGGGCTGGGGCACCTTTGAAGAAATTAGGTTTATTTTGTCTAAAGAAAGACCTAAAAGGTGTTTCTTGATCAAACATTTGGAAGGCTATTATTCAGAAGATAGTAACCAGCTGTTGCCACATCCATTAGGAATAGAAAAGGAATTAAAGTACGAGAGTTAACACTTAAGAACAAGACAGAAAAGCTCTAATATTAAAACTGCACAGATCAGGGGTTTGGCTGCTTAGCTCAGTTGTTAGAATATGATGCTGGCAATACCAATGTCAAGAGTACGGATCCCAGTACCCGCCAGCCATCAAAAAAACTACATGGGTCAAAACACACTGCCATGAAACAGTGGGAGACTTCGGTTCCAAAAATTGCTTCCCTGCTGAAAATCCTCCCTAACCCCCTCTCTCTATCCCAAAGTGGTCTACTTGTGTCTTCAGAATGCTATACTATCTCACTCGATTGCACTTGGTGGTACGCTTGTTTCCCTCATTAAAACGTAAACTCCTACAAGACAAGGAAATCGTGTTCTTCAGCCAAATACCTAGAACACTGCCTGACACACAATGGGCCCTCAAGACTTTTTTTACTGAATAAACAAAAATGATATCAGAAGGCAATGGCTCTTAAATTTCAATGGCACAGGTGGCCTGAACCAGGATGGCCACATTGGGAATTGAGAAAAAGGGACAGATGTAAAAGGAAGAAAAAAAAATCATTCAGACTTAAGTAAATGAATGGGAAAGAAAAATTCATGGAAGACTTCAAGGTTTCAAGTCCAGTACACCAGCAGAAAGAGGGTGACGTGAACGGAAACAGAAATATGTAACAAGGGCCCTTATTTTTTTAAGGGAAAGATAATGGATTTAGCAGCAATATCAAGAAAGGTGGCATCTAGCACCTGTGCTGCGCTCCCAGCGCGGCACTCTCCCGAGTGCGCCACGGGGTCGGTCCGACACGTTCATTTTTTTTTTTTTTTTTTTTTCCGGTGACCGGCGCTCAGCCAGGGAGTGCACCGATCATCCTTATATAGGATCTGAACCCGCGGCGGCGGGAGCGTCGCCGCGCTGCTAGCGCAGCACGCTACCGAGTGCGCCACGGGCTCAGCCCGACACGTTCATTTTTAAAGTGGTGAATTAAACTGTTTTCCCACACAATCGTTAGCTTTCAAATCTACCTAGATAATTTCAGACTTCTGTTAATGAAACAGATTCGTTATTGATGCCAGTTGTATATTTTGGGGCTCTTCTATTCTTTTTATTTCCTTCCCACTGTCAGGAAGACAACATCCTAACCCTGTCTGCTTTGCCGGTTAAAGGAACAGGACATAGCATTTCCTCCATATCTTCCTGCCTAGTTAGTTCATAATTTGACAGTCAAAGTAAAAGGAAAGTAAGCTGCCACAGCAACAGAACAAAGACTGGACTCTGCTTCCCAAGCACATTGGAATAAAGGCAGAAACAAGTAAAGCCAGAAATAAATTCCTACTGACAGATAACTGGTCTTTACATGTGATGACTATTCTATGCCACCCTTTTTTTTTTTTTTACTTATTTTTTTCTGTGTGCTAGTTTCTTCTACATATGGACAGAACCTCCTCAGCTGGAAGTACACCAAATTTGTCTTTCAGGTAAGATGTCACATCGAGGATGGTTCCTTCTTTAGAAGAAATTGTCTTTTGAAAAATACTTAATCCACTTGCTCTAGAGTTTTTAGGAACATAAAACCTGTACAAGGTCGAGCCAGGCATAACAGTTGCCAGGGTTCACCACAAAAACATCCTTGTGAACCTCCACTAAATTAAAAATTCCAGCAAGGGGAAGGGAAAAAAACAAGGATAGCAGAGAGAGGAAAAGGAGGAGCAGAGTTGACTGAAGAATGCTTTCAAAGCACCGAGTCTCCTCTGCTGTTGACAAATCCAGTCATCTTTTTCCTCTCTTGCCTGTGATTTTATTCAGAGCCCCTTAAGCAAAGAATGTTCCCTGTAATTCCTCCCAAACTTGAAGAAGGAAGTTCATTCTAATACCTTCACCTTCAGAAGTGTCTTTCTCATTTCCAAGTCACAACATGTAAATCTGAACTTCCGTGATCTTCCTTTTCTTTCTACTCCTGGCCCAAACTGAACAGAACCTGCTCATCCTCAGGATGCTGTCATAATTCTTTTTCAAATGATTTCTCATTATGACTTGTGATTATGTATTTCTTTTGGCTGCTTTCATACTTACCACAGAATCACCGGGAAAAACTACTATTAAGGACTTGAAGGATGAACATTACATGGAAAAATGAACAAATAATTTAAAAGATAAGTTACTTAAATTATTAGCTATTGTAGTAAGGCTAATTGTATAAAATTAGTTCATAATTTTCACCAGAAAATTATTTCTATTTAGTTTCACCAGGAAAGTTTTCACTGATACTTCAGTTCCGTTATGAAACTGGAGATTTCAGTGTCACAGTGAAACCATGAGTCAAATTAACAAAAAACAATTAAAAAACCTTTTTAGTCTCCTTTTTGGGTCTTTTTTTATATTCTTTTTTGGCAGCTGGCTGGCATGGAGATCTGAACCCTCGACTTTGGTGTTCCAAGGCTGTGCTGTAAACAGCTAAGCCAACTGGCCAGCCCCTGGGTCCTCTTCTCAATTACACAGTACTTCTGGAATATTCTCCAGCCCCTACTCAGATGATTTTCCTGGGAACTGCCCCTAAAATGATTAAGTCATCTCTCTAATTCTTTTAGGAAACACGGCACAACTTGTAAAATAGGCATACATGTTCATTTTCATCCTCTAATAAAGCAAGAGTTGTACGTTCATGTCATATTTTTAGGTTTTCTAAACACAGGATTTCGCACTATTATTTTAAGTATGTGCAGAGCCAGGGTGACAGAACGTAAAAGCCAAAGGGTAACACAAAGTTGGAGGCAAACTTATCTGACCTAAACAAATGTCAGGTTCAACAAGTGTGACCCCTCTGTGCTGGAAGGTAAATCAGATAATCTCATGGGTCTTCTCCATTATTAACTGCTTTGACTAAAAACATCAACATCTCAATATGTCAGACTGTGGATGCTGATGTTCTTATTACAGTATAATAGCAGAAATCTTTCCTCTCAAAGAGAAGTATATACATTAATTTTTAATCTTCTTTTGAGAGGTTGCCTACATAAAGGTTAGGGAAAACTTTATTTTAATTTTAAGAATTAATGATTTTATTGCCTTGATCTCAGTTTCAAAAATCGGTAACATATGTATGTAACATATTAACTTTTTTGAGTTAAACTTTTTGATTAATAACCACAGGATAAAAATAAATAAAATCACAAGATACAGGGATAGCACAGTGGAGGGGTGGAGACTAGGGGAAGGAGGAGAGAGAGAGAGAGAGAGAGAAAAGAAGAAATTGACAGAATAAAATGTACACAATTAGCGTTGTTTTCTGGTCTGTGAATTTTAGAGGTGTTAACAATCGAGTAGCAAGCTAGGGTGCTATGGCTTCCAAAAAAGACACCACACAAAAATATTCAGCTTCCCTGAAATATACACTAGACAGTGTTTAAAACTGGCTCTGAGTGATCTGTTGAGAAGGAAGATCAGGCTTCACGGATGGATTTTGAAAAACAGGCCTGCTTCATTTTCTAGGGACAACCTCCACCCTTACAAATACCATTACCATTCCTTTCCCCAGGAATGCATTTATGGCTCAGATTCTTAAAACTGTACCCTGCTGATTAAAAACAAAATCAGGATCAGTACCTTGAGGCTGCCATTTAAAATACAGTCCTCATGACAACTCTGACAATGGTTTAAAAAAACCAATGGAATTCAGAATTCCTAAAAGTAAAAGAGAACCTACCCAGACGTTTGCACTCCTTTTAATATAGTTAGTTTTAAAACCATTAAAGTTTAATACAAAGAAGCAGTTTTAAAGGGAGTTTACATCAATGGCCATTAGTATTATTAATATTAGACTCGTTAAATGAACTGGGGTACAAACATACAAGAAATTACCCGCCAACTAATTTGTGGGTTTTTGTTTTTATTTTGTTTTTTAGTGGCTGGCCAGTACAGGAATCTGAACCCATGACCTTGGTGTTATAAGGCTATACTGTAACCTAAACAACTACTTAAAAAATGAGGTAGATCTATGCAAGATGATATTAATCTTCTCCAGGAAATATTGCTAGGTTAAAAAGAAATCGAGGCACAGAATGCGCTCCCATTTGTGCAGAAAAAAAAGAACGCATAGACACAAAAACATTAAAAAGAAAGATATTCTTCTCCTGTTTTTCCCCTTTCTCCTCCCAACGCCCAAGCTTGGAGGCCTGCCAATTTTCAGGGTTGCCTTTTTTTTTTTTTAAATCTCTTTTAACTATTTTTTAGGTTGCTAAGACATACTCTATAGACTATGGCTCTCCCTTACTGCACGTAGGGGTTTGTTTGGGAGAACCATTACCTTTAATCTCTAGATAATAGGGAGGAAGGGGTAACCTTCTGGCTAGCTAGTTGGCTTTCAAAGGAAAAACAGAGGAAGCAGAGGGATTGTTGGAACAGTCTGCAGGAGCCAGAGTAACCACAGAAGTTGTTGCCTATGTCCTGATGAACAGCACCGTAATAGTATGGTGCATCTCCCACAGTGCTCCCTGGCCTTGCAGAGTTCCTGGTCTTATTTAATGATACAGGAGGAGCTCAGGGCTGATCACGGTCCAACAAACACTCCTGCCCCTCTAGCTTAGCTGGGAGGCATCCAGGTCAAGTCTGAGCTGTTCTTAGCTGGAAAGGAACACACTGTTATACAAATGTCTCCTGACACAAACACTAGCTAAAATAAATATTAAATACTTAATCATCAGCAATTTTTATTTCTTAGAATTTGAAGGGCTTTGAGAAATGATTCCTTAAAATGCTCTTCAAAAAATGTAGACAGAAATCTTTTTGTTAATACAAATAGAAAGGCATTCTACTGAGCTTAAAATTACCTTCAATAAAATAAAGCAAGTTCCCAATCCAATTTTGTAATTGTACCCAAAGATGATGTTTCTTTTACTGAAAAATAAAGTTTTCAGCTAAAGTTAGGACTGACCTGACATCTTTTCTCTTCTTCGCCTCCTCATTATGTGCCTATTTAGTACCAGACCAAATAATGGCCACTAGAAGTAAATGAGATTGAGATGGCTACAGGAGAGCACTTCATATTTACACACACACACACACACACACACACACACACACACACACACACACACACACACACACACACATTTACACGTGTTTGTACATACATACATATATTTTTACATATACATTTTATAATGCTTAAAATATAAAAAATTGCCTATGCCATTTATTTCAATAAACATTTATTGAGGGCCTACTATGTATCACGAGCTAGAAAAAATAATCTATTAGCATTAGGCTGGCCCATTAGCCCTGTTAGCTCAGTTGGTTAGAGCATGGCACTATAACACCAAGGTTAAGGATTCAGATCTTGGTACCGGCCAGCCACCAAAAAAAAAAAAAATTAGTTATTGTAGTGGATTGAATTACGTGCTCCCAAAATTCACTGAAGCTTGAATTGTGTCCCCTAAGTTTGATGTATTAGAAACTTAGCCACCACTGTGACTGTAAGAGAGTGAGAAATCCTATTATGCTATGGTATTGAAAAGTGGAGCCTTAAAGAGGTGATTGGATTGTAGGATGTGCAGTAGGGAATGGATTAAAAATGGTGGTCACGGGTATGATGGATAGTCTGTCTCTCTGCTCTCTTTGCTTCCACCATCTTGCAATGTGAGACCCCTGGGTCACTGTCACCACCACCAGATGGACTTTGGACTTCCCAGCCTCAGAAACTGTAAGCAACAAATTTTGTTTTTCTTTATAAATCACCCAGTTTCAGGTATTTTGTTATAAGGAACAGAAGCATACTAATACAGTTACAGAAAATGTTCAAAATATAAATTCTATTGATTGCTTCTCTCATATTTATCCTAAATAGATAAAAGCAGAGGAATTGCGATAATCATAGTAATTGGATAACGGCAGTGCAGACACTAGGGGCTGCAAAGCCAGAGAAATAAGTACCCCATGCAGAATGTTAAATGTTGCATTAAATACAGTCCCCACTATAACAAAACAGTGAAGAATTACAAGGAAATCAGTAGTTAAACCCAAAGGACATATGCTTGCAGTCCCAGATCTTATTTTATCCAAACCTACTTAAGTGGAACCACAGCTGTTAACTGAGATGTCCCACTCGGGGAAAGGGATAGTAGTCTTCTTGGGAGCCCATAAGGAGTCCGAAAGGGGGATGCTACATTGTTGCTCATGAATAAATCAGTCTACTTCCTTATTTAAAACTATATGTGAATAATTTATCATTTCTCTTCCTCGGGTACTATCCACAAAAGATCTGTCTTAAAGGTCAACTCTAGACCACCTATGAATCATCAATAACCCCCCAAAGACCCACATGGAACCCATTTCTCTCTGAGAGCACCCTGGGGATAGAGGTCCATCTTCTTAAGACTGGGAGGCTCTGGAGGGAATCAGGAAAGAACATGGGTTTCTTCCTCCATCCTTAATCCCATATATCAGTATATCCTCCCACCAGTTACACTGCCAATTAACTGTGTTTATTTTTACCTTCTCCAATTGGAAAACCAAGAAAAATTTTAACATTTCTGTCAAACTCAGATAACATCATTTTTCCCCCCCTTTGGCTGTGACTCCAGACAGGATCCAAAGAGAAGTTTTACAATCTCTTCTCTGGGTTTTATGGAGACTTATTTTACCCTTCTATGTTAGCCCCTTAATGCACTTTGTCAACTTTAAAAAGGCATGGGAAAGGGTGTTAGATAACATCTTTGAAAGCTAGAGTTAGGGATAAGGGAAAGGAAGTGAAAATACACATGCGTTCAAGAAGTGAGATAAACAGATTCACTTCTGACAGGATCACAACATTTCATAGTTTCACACATTTCTAGAGCAAAAGAAAGGTATTAGAGAAGAAAAAACGCTAGTTTCAGCCTCAGACAGAACTGCAATTAAAGCTAGGCTCCAGCACTCACATGGCTGTGTGGAACTGGCCAGCTATTTAGGCTCTTTAATTTGCTCTTCCCTAAACTATAAAATTGAGATAATACCACCTGCTGTGAAGACTGAATGAGAGGTGAACATGTCTGGTACACACAATGGATAGGAAATAAAGGCAAATTTTTAAAAGCAGACATGAGAAGATGGAGAACATCACGGACCATTAAGTAAGCAGAAAGGCAAGAAGAACTAGAAGCTTTTGTTCTTGTTCACCCCCAGTAACCCCAGAACTTATGATATCCGATCTATTTCTTGCATGAACAAATTAACAAATGAATGGATTTTATCCAATATCTCATACATATACAGCATAGTATGATTAGGCAAATCCAGCCTGCTGCCTTTTTTTGTAAGGCCTGAGAGCTAAGAATACTTTTTACATATTTAAATAGTGAAAAAAAGAAAGAAAGAATAATATTTTGTGACACGTGAAAATTATATACAATTCAAATTTTAGCATCCACAAATAAAGTTTTATTGGAACACAGCCATGCTCATTTGTTTGTTTGTTCTAGCTTATTTGTTTTTGTATTGTCTGTGGCTGCTTTTGTACTACATCAGCAGGGTTGAATAGTTGCAACAGAGATCCTATGGCCTGCAAAGTCTAAAATATTTATGATCTGGCCCTTTATGGAAAAAGTTTGCTTAACCTTGATATAGTAGATTACCCACAAAGAGTGGATCTGCATTGGAGCAAAACTGGGTTTGAATCTTAGCTACGCCACTTACTAGCTAAGTGAAACTAAGTTTGTAACCTCACTGTGCCTCAGTTTTCCCATCCATAAAATGTGGATGATAGTAGTGCCTATCTGACAGGGTTTTGTGAGGATTAAACAAATTAATACAAGGAATGCACAAACAACAATGCCTGGTATATAGAAAGCTTGCCCACTCTTTTTCTCCCCATATATATATATATCTTGAGTGTTATTTGTAACATTAAGAAAAACAAATCACTGCTGGAGCCACTTAAAAGCCTAGAACTGAATACAAAATTACTTCAGAGAGAAGCTTCTACATTATCAGTCATGTGAAACCGCTCATCACCAGCATAAATGAGTGAGTAAAGAACTCCTATGCTGAGGTCATGTGAGCCACAGTTTTGCAGCAGGTTACTCCTCAGGCTTGTTTTCCATGATCAATCTCATCACCACTTCCCTTTGGTAGCTTACTACTTCTACAGTAATATCCTGAAACTCAGAAAAATTACAGTTACACACATCACAATATCATCTCTTATTTCTAAAACAATATCAATGACTAACATAAAATAATGACTAATTAGAGGTATTCCACTAGCTCAAAATACTTTTTAAGGCACATTTTAAAACGCTAGCTTCATTCCTCTTTGGTTAATAATAACCACATCGGTGAGTGACACAGGCCAAAAAGGCGTATGAATGACACTGATAAACGGGTGTCACGTATGCAGTAAAATTGCTGATTCCACTGCTAACGTGAACTTCACTTTGCAATGTAAACCTAAATACCCTTATTTCTTTTCTACATACAGAGTTTTACACCGGACTGAAGTGGAAAGAGCCTAGGGGACTGCATTCCAAAACACTGATCACGTGCTCTGAGTCACTAGCTAAAAGTACAAAAAAAGGGAGAAGAGAAATTTCTCTGTATGTTAAGGAGAAATTAAGATATCAGAAAACAGTATGAAAAGAAGGAAAGAGGAGAGAAATGAGGAACAAGTAGAAACACAAAGTACCACCCATCTGTGCACAGGGCACCTGTTATTATAGACATTTACTAAGCTCATGGTTGGTCAGGCTTTGTGTTAGGTATTGAGGTTACACAGGCAAAGGAAGACTCGGTTCCTGCCCTGGAGGAAACTGCTGTCAGCCTCTGTCTTTCTCATGTACCTCAAAGATAACAAGAACCTCCTAGGGGCAGTTTACTCCTAAACTTTCCATTTATTCTAAAACTTTCCATATTCAGGAGAAAAAAACAGCCCCCCCTCGCCCAAGTCTTTTCTTTCCAGATGGAGATAATGAGAAGGAAAGGGGGCAGCATTTTATTTTTCACTTTATACACATTTAATTCTTTTTTTCTTAAGCAAGGATTGTATATAACTTTTACAATTAAACAAATTAATATACAAAAAACTGAAAATCCCCATTCTCCCTTATCCTTGTTTACTAATCTCAATAGTTCTAAGCATTCTTCATAAACAACATTCAAAAAAAATACTTGGGAAGGAAAGGTCAATGGTAAGGAGAGGATGGACTGGAGACAGCTATCCCCATCTGGTCCTCCCCCAAATGCAAAAAAAAAAAAAAATCAGACCATGTTGACATGTAGGTTATGGCAACAGTTTTCAGTATACTTCCTGTAGAAAGTCTCTAAATGAACTCTTCTAATCCCCTGAACTGGGCTAGCTGGCTAGCTCACCTGGGAAAGTACCGTGCTGGTAACACCAAAGTCAAGGGTTCAGATCCCGGGATCCCCTTCCATCCAGCCACCAAAACAAACAAGCAGACCAAAACCACAAACAAACAAAAAAATCACCAGAACCACATCTCTCCTCCCCAGCCCCCTAGGGAAAGTGATAAATTCCCTGTACTTTGTACGTAAACCCAGGGAAGAAAAAATGTTCCCACCCTGAGAATCAGGTAAGTATAGTAAAATACAGAAGATTCTATAAGTATACTTTTTCTTAACAGTATGAGGGCTCAATAAAAGTCAAAGACACTTAGAATTACTACTATCAAGAGGCAATCTAATAAAGTCACATTCAAGAAAATGGCTAAGGTCTTACTTCAGGCTAGTGTATGAAAGCATCAACAGTCAAGTAACCACTGGATATAAAAACATATCTGAACTTGGGCTGGCTGGTTAGCTAAATAGGTAGAGCATGGCGCTGATAACACCAAGGTCAAGGGTTCCAATCCCCACACTGGCCAGTCACCAAGGTAAAAAAAAAAAAAAACACCTGAACTCATTTTATCATTAAAAAAACCCCACCAAACTCCTGAACCTAGCTAGAGCTAATGTATTTGCTTATTTTTACAGTATTTAAATATTGCCCTACAAAAAGATTTCATGTATTTAATAAGATCAAACCCATTTCTTCAATAGTCATAGAAAATTTTCACCCTTCAGATCTTTACTTTATACTGTTTACTAAAGTGTTATTTCTAAAAGATTTTGTAGCTCTCTTGTAATACATCCTCTCCATATGGATACTCAATGAGTCCATACTGGGGTTCACAAAACACTTTATTTTATTTAAGCTGTACCCATATGCTGTATGGAGACAACAGAGCAAAGAGTCTAAAATAATATATTTTGGCAGACTGGTACATGTTCAAATCCTGAAATGATTATATGGATAATTCACCCTACAAAAGGAAACATGTTCTCTATAGCTGAATCATTCTGGTATTTCCTCAAATATAAAATTTTACTAACTCCAAAGGCAACTAGAGACTGCCCAGATTTTTTTACTTTCAGTCTTCTTACATGTAAGTCACAGGGACAGTTCTTTCATTTAAAGAGAATTTCATAAAACCTTAGATTGTTTTAGTGATACAACTGTCTGCATTTTCTGAATAGCAGATGAAGGTATCTTGAGATCTTTACTACTTAAGAAACTTAAAAACTGCTTTTGAATGGTGTGGAAATTGATACCCCATGCCTTCTTTCTGCAGGTTTGGTAAGAGGACTGGGGGAGTGAGAGGAATGGAATGTTTCTTGCTTGACCATTCAGTAATAAGGGAGGCTGCTCATTATGTAGCTAATGAAGACAGACACATGTGAGGCCTTTTAACTCAATTTCTCTTCTCCAAGGGAGCTTTGTTTTAGCACATAGCAGTAATTCTCGAATCAGTGTAACTGCTTTCCAAAATTAACAGATGTTTCCTGTGCATTCTGGAAAACTGGTCAGTGGGACACTGGTTTACTCAAAATGCAGCTGGATTCTGACCTCACACAAGTAAAAGCAATATTTAACCTGATCACTATTTGCTCAGATGCAACCACCTAATTTGTGCCAGGTGTCTGCTAGGGCCAAGGATACAAAGGTAATCTCTACAATATTTATTCTTATATATGTTTTTTGGAGGGTGGGGTGGGGCAGGGGCATGTAACAAAATGTTATTATAGAATGATGAGAGTTAGTGCTGTACAATAGTAAAAGACCAAGGAAAGAGGTGCTTTGCCCTGCTTGGTATATAGTGAAATCAATACAATAAATGTTAGCTATTACTTGACTATATCATAAACACAGTATGCCAGGCAATATGCTATGGGACGTAAATATACACTTCCTCATTCATTTTTTCAATAAATACTTAGTGCCTACTACATGTCAGGCACTGTTCTTGGCACTGGGGATAAAGCAATGTAACAAAATTAAGAAGCTCTCATTCAGGCAGTCTATAGTCTACTAGGAGAGACACATGATCAAATAAACAAATAGATAATATACTGGTGGGAATAGGAAGCATCAGAAAAATAGAACTGCATTAAGTGGATAGAGAGCAACAGAATAGACGTGGGGGTATTTTGTCACTTTTCCTACATTAGAAGGGGAGATTTCCATAAAAGGTAAAATTTGAGGGCCGGCCTGTGGCTCACTCGGGAGAGTGTGGTGCTGATAACACCAAGGCCACGGGTTCGGATCCCATATAGGGATGGCCGGTTTGCTCACTGGGTGAGCGAGGTGCTGACAACACCAAGTCAAAGGTTAAGATTCCCTTACTGGTCATCTTAAAAAAAAAAAAAAAAGGTAAAATTTGAGTTAAATCTAGAAGGATGAGAAATAATCTGTCTGGGGGAAAAGGTGTTTTTAGGCAGTGGAACAAAGCTATGAAAAGGGATGAGGTATTTAGGAACATAGTGTAGTGCAGTAATAATTAAGATCATGAGACTGGAAAGGCAGACTAGGGCCAGACCACAAAAGGTCTTATATACTAAGCTATGGAGTTAGAATCTTATTCTCTAGGGAGTGGGTGTCACCAAATAATGCTTAATTACAAAGTAATTCTTAAAAAATAATAAACTGGGTTGGCCAATTAGAGTGTGGTGCTGATAACACCAAGGTTAAAGGTTGGAGCCACTCACCAGCCAGTGCCAAAAAACAAACCAAGAACTCTCATTAGAAAATGGGCAAAAGAAACAGAGATATCACCAAAGAGGATATGCAGATGGAAAATATGCACATGAAAAGATAGTCAAGGAAATGCAAATTAAAATCACAATGGGATATCTGTACATACCTATCAGAATGGCTAAAATAAAAGTAACAAACACCAAGTGCTGAAAAGGATGCAGAGCCACTGGATCACTCAGACATTGATGGTAGCAGAGTAAAACGGCACAGCCACTCTGGAAAAAAGTTTGGCAGTGTCTTATAAAGCTAAACATGCAATTACCACACAATCGCACTTTTCAGCATTTATTCCAAGTAATGAAATCATATTTTCACACAAGAACCTGAACATGAATGTTCCCTGCAGCTTTATTTGTAAGAGCCAAACAGTGGAAATGGCCTGGGTGGCCTTTAACTGGAATAGTACTCAGCAATAAAAAGGAAAGAACTATTGATACACATAACAACTTGGATGAATCTGCAGGAAATTATGCTAATTGAAAAGAGCTAATCCTAAAAAGTTACATCCGGCATGATTCCACTTTATATAACAAATTTGAAATGACCAAAGAATTAGAAATGGACTAGTTAGTGGCTGCCAAGGATTGGGGGGTGAGTTGGGCAGGAGGTGGCTGTGATTATAAAAGGGATCCTGTGGAGATGGAACTGTTCTGAATCTGGACTGTCCTGGTAGAAACACAAACCTACACACATGATAAAATCAATGCTAATATCCTGGTTGTGATATTTTAATGCAGTTTTACAAAACGTTACCATTATGGGAAATTAGCTAAAATATACTTAGTTTCTCTCTGTATTATTTCACTGCATGTGAATCTACAGTTATATCAAAAAATTTCAATTTAAAACAATAATAAACCGGACTGTAAATTTCTTGTGAGTAGGCACTGTCCTTAACTTCTCTGACTTTCACTTCCATGCTGTTTTTTACCCCTCCATTTCCAAATGAGAGCAGCCTGAGATCAGGACATAATAGGAGATATTTATTTGGTTCTTAATTTACCCAAGGGGGAATTAAGTTTATTAATTTCTTTTAAAGTTAGATCTATATTTTACTATAAGTTCTATATATAAATGACTATGTAAATTCCATGAGCTAAAATCTAAAAATCCAACTCTCTGATCAGCTACTAGTGAATAAAATCACTTGAATACATCCCCTCTAGCAATTAGAATGTCACTATGTTTACTTGAGAATCAAAGACCTTTGAAATCAACTGTCATCAGACAGGAATCTTTGGGTAACAGAGCCTAGGAATATTGGCAGATTGAGGCCACCGGATTTCACCAGGCTCCTGTAACAAAAGCCTTCAGAGCAGTATCACATCACTGTCACTTTTCCATCTTCTGTTTTAGCATAAATGACAGGGGAAGAGGAGAGGCAAGAAAAAAGTGATGTAGGGCAGTGAAACATACATGTACTTATACCACAAACTAAACACTGTCTTCCTACACTTACATGTCCTTTGATAATAAAACATTCTTACAACCAGGCCAACTATGTAGCTATTTCTGGGTAGATTTTAATTTGGATTAAATTGAGAGAAAAAAAAAATGACAAATTCATTAAAACTGTGAATTATAGGATATTTTAAATGAAATACAGTTTGAGTAATTTCACATACTTATATCTACCTTTAACAGCCCAATAGAGATCTCATCAGGCTTGCTTTAGCACAGTAATAAATTTATGTAAATAGTGTTAAAATGCCCAGTGGTGTGTGTGGAGTATACTAACATTAATAAAGCAAATGTATTTCACATGGCCTATCTTTTTAGAATTGCACATAGAAATATTAAGCTTGGGAAAGACAGAAAACTTTTCCCAGGCTTAAGTCTCTATTGTAGATAAAGAATTGTAACACAGCAAAAATGCTGGCTCTAAGGGCAGATGTCCTTGGTGCAGCTAAACCTAATGATTGTTGCCATGACAAATATCTTACTGTTCTTTTTGTAACCTTATGTTCCTTTTCTGTAACTTTCTTGCCTGGACAATAAATACTGAGAGAAAACCCTGATTTGAGGTTAGTTTCCAAGAATTCTTCGCCCTTGAAGGATTTGTCTGGAATTAACCCCTTCAGGCCTCTCACTGCTCAGAAAAAATGGGCTTTGAGTAATCCTTTGCACCTCCGTCACCCTGGGGGAGAGGTGACAGTGTGTGCACAGAAGGAATTCAAACACGCTTTCTAAAATATGATTTACAAAATTTATTTGCTTAAAATGAAACAAACCAAGTTCAGTTGGGCCTTGGCAGGAATGAAAACAGGTGCCAAATTAAAAAGTCACATAGTGGCATCTCAATCCCTTTACCTTAAAAGTAGACTCAGCAAGCCTTTTGGGGGACAGTGTCAGTGATTATAACCTGTGCCAGCAGCTCCAGCAATAAAGCTAGCAGTGCTTGGCCTAAGAACTTCTCTCCTTGTACAGCCCAACTGAATATGCTGTCTTATCAAGTATCCAGGTCTTACCCTTTCATAATTCAAAAGGCTCTGGAAAGCCTACCACCTCTAACAAACTTTCAACTAATTAGCAAGTGTATCACCTGCCTCTGAGGAAAAACCCCTACCATTCAAGTCTATTTTTTTTCATTAAATTAATAAGGGTATTGCTTTATTACAAGAAGTATTTTAGCATTACAAAATTATTTACTTTGGGTATCTGTAAACAGTGATTAACTATTAAACTAAAGTGCTTTAGAGGTGAGACAGTACTTGACAAAGAATGAAATAGGAACAGAGAACAGTTAAAAAGCAACTCTTATGTAGATCAGTGGGGAAATATGAGGCATGCATAATCCTTTCCACATCATTAATGTCCACATGCAACTAGTAAATGACAAGAACCATATTTAACTTGCTTTGAACAGCAGCCACCACTAACTGGATCAAATGCAAATATGACACAATTCAGTTTCTAACCTTTGAAACATCTATTACCTAACCATAAAACCTTTCCAATCAATGAACTCCTCTTGCATGGAAAATGTGGGGCCACTGAAAATGCTCATCAATGTCTACACATATCACTGCAGTTGTCTCTGTGTCTTCCCTCTAGATAGTGAACAAATTGGCGATGAGAATATTTTGTCCATTGTGGTCCCTTGGGTAGAAGATTCACACAGACCTCTAACAATATTAAACATAAAAAATAATAATAATAATAATAGCAAAACCATGAATCACAGCACAAAACAACATGAACATGTTCTGACTTAAAATCAGTATGTACCAGGATCAGAAAACTTGATCCCATATTCAGTTTATCTACATATTAGCTGCGTGTCCTTGGGCAAGTTACATAACTTCATTAAGTCTTAGTTTCTTTATCTATAAAAGAAAATGATATGTATCTTACAGGATAGTAGGGACTAAATAATACATGCAAGAGCTCCTAGCATAATGCTTGGCCTATTAGCAATATTGAATAACAGTAGCTATTACTACTAAGCATAAAATGCATGCTATTTGATGTGAACAGCATTTCTAATCCTTGATATTCATTTATAGACTTTTGGCAAGGTGGAGAAAAAATTGGATTGATGGGGAGTCAGCTAGTTTGAGGGTAGAAAGTTTGTTAACACATATTAGTAGCATCTGATATTTGTTTGCTCAAAGTTGCTGCTTAGTTTGAATGGTCACCTCCCTGAAATTACCATTTTAAAAACAGGAGCCATATAATTCTGGGTTCACAAGAGGCTGGGTGCAGCCCTCCTTCCTGATAGAGGTAACAATGTCTGTAATAGCAGGAGAGAAAAAGGCAAGGATGCAGGCAAACCCGAACCCTTGTGCAACAATTAAGTCTTCTAAGTCTTACCAACTTTCTTTATAATGCTTCCACACCAGCATTAGCAGGGGCAATGTGGTGTTTTGAAGCTCCAGGTCTTGTAATTTCCCATCTCTGTGGTATGGAGAAAGTCAGCAAGTCTTGCTGGGCCTTGGTTTCATCAGTGAGTGAAGAGGCTAGACTGGATGATTTCTAATGACTTGCTCAGTTCTACTTTTTTTTTTTTGGGGGGGGGCAGCTGGCCAGTATGGGGATCCGAACCCTTGACCTTGGTGTTATAACACTGTGTTCTAACCAACTGAGCTAACCGGCCAGCCCCCCATAGTTATAAAATTTAATGATTGTATGATTATATTTAACCTAAAATCATTTCAAGACACACTTGAATTTCCAAAATTTTCAAATACTTGATTACAAAAAGTCCCCTATTTAATTTTCCTTACCCCAAAACTTCTAAAAGACTTAAGATTTCAGGAACTTCTGCTATCAAATAAATCATACCTGGACTTGTAAGTGACCTCATTATCTATCCCTCCACTCCTCTATTCCTCATCCTAATCAGGGTAGTAGATGGAGTGTGCTTTATCTGCATGTTTCTAGTCGAATGAGAAAGAAAATTTAAGTAGTGGGCTGAGCCCGTGGCGCACTCGGGAGAGTGCGGCGCTGGGAGCGCAGCGACGCTCCCGCCGTGGGTTCGGATCCTATATAGGACTGGCCAGTGCACTCACTGGCTGAGTGCCGGTCACGGAAAAGACAAAAAAAAAAAAAAAAAGAAAGAAAGAAAATTTAAGTAGTGAAAAAGCTACTCATTTAAATTGGAATCTCTCTTTACTTGTGACTGCTGATATATCTAAAGACCAACAGAAAGTTAAAGGGGGAAAGCTACAAATTATTATTATTTTTTTTGGTGGCTGGCCAGCATGGGGATCCAAACCCTTGAATGACCTTTATAACGCTGAACTCTAACCTACTGAGCTAACCAGCCCACCCTATTCCTTCATTATATCTACTTACCTGGACTTGAAATTGCAATGGCCAAACAATTCAAAATCAGAACTGCTTTCCAGATTAAAAACCAAACGAAAACAAAAAACCAAGCTATTCTAAGTTTGTTAAAAACCAAATCTAATCTGTAATTTCTAATGTTTCATATGATACGAACATATGCCAAAGTATATCAACTGTTATAAAGGTTACCAAGAAACTGACTTCAAAAAAATAAATGATCTAACTAAAACATAAAGTTTTCAGCTAAGTCCACGGGAGCTAAAAGAACAAACAGTTACACCATTTCAAACATAAAAAAGGCTACATATGTTTGTTTCCCTTTTTATTTTTATCCAAACATTCAGGGGAAACTGATTTTCTTTGTCCAGTGTTTATTATTTCACCTTTCTTGCAGCAGAAACCAAAATACTCTGAGAAATGGGAGAATCCAGTAAACAGACTCTTGAAGATTAGAGCTCAGAACCACTAATCCAGATGCATTTCCATGACTGTTCACTTTTCATTAAATCACTTTACGACCATGACTCAATTTCTTTATGTATAAAAGGGTGTAATAACACCAAACACAACCTTATTCCAATTCATGCTTATATGGAAACCAAAAGGATCTATAATATATGCAAACAAGAAGGGCTGAGAAATCTGGGAAAGAAAACTGCAGAAGATAGCTGTACTTCCTGAAAATACTATGACAGCACTTTAGTCCACTGACAGTCTATTTGGCTACCCCTATTTTTATAGCTCCGATGATAGATTATTTCTCCCCAATGTCAAAACTACTTACAAATACTTTTTTTTTCTCCAGAGATTCACAAACACACACCATTACCAGACGCAGACTAAACCACCAAAGTAGTTTTTGCATACCACCCAGAAGAAACTAGGCAGTTCCATTTTTTAACTTTTAAACTCAGTATTTTAAAAAGGGCCAGTATTTCTTTGTGGCTTCCTACACCCAAATGTACTATAACACAAACTGCTCTCTGAGCTTATTATGGTTTCAAGAAAGTATTAAAATAGACTGATATAAACATGCACCATCTTTTCCTTTTTAAATCCAAAAGGGCTTTCCCTAAATACCAAATTTATCTATGCAATTCCATGAAAAGATGATGAATTTAAAAGAAATGTCTGGAAGAACACAGAAAGCTTATAAAGTAATATATAAGCACAGGCATTACTTACGAATATGTGAAATATGAACAGACTCATCCCCTTCCATACAAACCCAAGCCCAGATCCAGAATTCCCTTGAACCACCTGGAGCCAAAGATCATCTTCCCCACTTCATCTTGTCCCCTTCCCCCTTAGTATTTCCCTCCTCTACATGCTAATCTTTCCCTCCTTGAATGAACCAGCAATCAAGAGTCACAAAAACTATGTAATTTTATTGCTCTGTTTTACTAATGACACAGTCTCACTTCCTATTACCTTCCATTGCATTTTTCATATACTAGAAGCTAAATATGTTCTTCGGGCTGGCTGGGAAAGCAACTCCCACTCACAGTTATTTCTACTGCAAAAATGCATTCTGAGTTCCAAACATCCTACTAATAGGTTTAATCCATTCACAGATTGATGGATCGTCTGATTAGCTTTTTATATGAAGTCCTTACGAGAACAGCAAATGCTTAGGAAAAGAAAGAGGGTGCTCCATGTCAGACCCCCCACATCTGCCCTTCCCCAAAAGGTTTACATTGAGAATGTTTCTACAGAAAATAGGTCAGAAACTCATTTTGCAAAGCAATTTGTCTCATGGATGTAATTAATTCCAATTTTATGAAACCAAAATCATCATATCCTTGACTAAATTATAACATTTTTAGATTTTTACTATTCAAAAACAGTCAAAACCAATCACTACCTCCAAAAACAATAACACAACCTTTTCCCCCGAAAGTGTACAAGTTTCAACTATCTCAAAACAATACATTTTTATCAAGCAGGATGGAAGATATATGTAATATATATATATATTATGTACACAAGGGTACTTCAAAGAGTTCATGGAAAGATCGGTATTATCCTTAATTCTATTTTCTGCGAGTTTTTGAAGTACCCTCATATATATTTCATATATATACACATTTGTTCTTCCATATCTGACTAAAAATATGCCTCTAGAAGTATAAATTGGCAGTCTACCACACAAAAGCATATATATTTGATAAAATATAATTTATCTGCTTTGGCAGGAAATGAGACCGAAGCAAGACAGCTGGACAAAATACTGCAATTTAACTCATTCCTAATACTTATTTAAAAGGAAAAGAGAAAAGCTTTACTACCAAAAAATAAAACCTCATGCTTCTAGCTGCAGTTTCAAATGTAGGGTAAGCATGTAAACAAGCAGATTTGCCAAAACTGTGTGGCTGTGATTCCAACACAAGAAACATGAAGTCAAAGAGGCATACCAATTTTTGATATTTCCTGAGCGGATGCTGAAAATAACTTCCAGGAAAGGGCTGCTGTTGAGATATATGAGTCTTATCCCCCACCCTCTAACTGTGCATAATCTTATCTGTGCTATGACAACATGTAAATGCTCATTAGGGCTATGTGTACTCTAATTGTTATATTAAAATTTACCACCACCACCAGATGGTAAACGCAACCAGACAGAGATGTCTTCTAGACTAGGTCTGATGATTCATAATGCAAATGCCTCAACAGGATCTGACAGGACTTGTAATGCGACTTGTAATGCCATTTGGCAGCTCTGTAAGCCCAGTTTCTTGTTTAAAGTGGGGAGAAACAAACCAAAAAGTTAGTACTTTCCCCCAGAGATGAGGGTATACTGATTAATTAAAAAGAAATGATTTTGAAGTTTATTTTAATTTATTTTTAATGCTGGTGCTTGAAGAAAACCAAAAGATAAAACCAAACTTGTCAAGTGACAAGAACTTCTGGGCAAAGTTTCAAGGGACAGTAATCCATACTTCTGATTCCACTTCCTCTCTTCTCAGTTTGCAATCTGGCTTTTTCCCCTAAAACATCACCAAAACTGCTCTTACCAAGGTTAGAAAACAAGCCCCTAAATGCCAAATCCAATCATGTCCATTTAAAAAACCTTGGCTCAAGTGTTACCACATCCATGAAGTTGTCCTTAATACTCTACTCAGGGTACAACTCAGGCAAAGTTTGGATTAATAAAACCACGTTGTACTCTAACTGTCACCTCACTGGGCAGAAATTCCTTGGGAGTAGGCACCCCTTTTCACCTTTGAATGTGCACTGCTTGACACATGGTCAATATCTGTGGAATAAATAAATTGAGGGTTTGCTAGGTTACTTAGGAAAACCCAATTATCATACTTTTTCTTTGAAGTGCTTTAATGAGAACAAACTAAAACAACACAGGAAAAACCTGGAATGTTCCCAGGGAAAGTTTTCTTCTTTACAGAATTAAGAAATCTCCCTCAATTTCAAGAGGAAAATTCCAACATTTGGACACTGTTATTGTGCTGATTTGTCTATAACCCTTTAATATCAAAAGCCTTAATTTTAGGAACTTCTCCATGAAAATCAAATGACTTAAGTAAAAGTAACAGTACACGAGTACATGCATACCAGTGAAACAGGCCCGCTGCCTGCTAGTTTTAGGTTTATAGTCTGAAACACTTTAGGGAAGAAACACACTGGAATACTCCAGACTGACTCATGATCTTACTACCAACGAAACTGCTGTTGAGAACCCGGAGCAGTGACTAAATGGTGACTTATTTCGGAACACCAAAAGCTACTGTGGTTAAGGGAAGTCTCCTTCCACCCTCCTTTACCTTCAGATTTGCCACTCCTTACCCCTCCTCACCCCAGTTTCTTCTACACACTCTTGCCTGGGGTCAGAAACTCAACTAATAGAATCTTGCAGTTAGCAAAGGAGACTGGGGAGGGAATAAGAGAAGGGATGGGAATAATAAGGAGAAAAGGAGGTAAAGAAATTCAGGGTCTACCAATTCCCAACCACCCCACCCTTCCCTTCTCTTTATCACTCCCAATGCTTTACAGTCTTTCTCCAAGCACGCCCTGCCCCCAATTTCCTCATTTTTCCTTAGTTACCTCACCCTTTCCAGGAACCCTGCTGCTTCAGGCCCTGTGCATTTGCTGCTCTGAGATCCCTAGTGTTCAACCCCAGGAAGCCAAGGCCCCAGCCTCCATCACAGGGTCAGGAGAATTTGCCTGGGGCAGGGAGGGAGGCCAGGACAGTGGGGTTAATATAATCTGAGAGCTAAACTGAGATCTTTACCACCATTCCAAAAATGTTTCTTTGGGAAATACACTTTGAGTTCCAAATCATCATGAACCGTATTTAGAATTAGGAAGTGTCTACAATTATTTCATGATAAATCATAAACATGCATTATAAATTTGTAAATGTTAAGCTGTTGGACTTATGAAATATCTATATTCTAAAGAAGATGACCATGTGGGCTACCCCTAAGCTTGCCAGATGTGTTTACTAATCCAGAATTTGGCTGGTTATACAAGTAGAGATTCTGTTAAACTAATGATTTTCTGTGAACTAGTGTCCTGATCTGGACTCACTTTCATGAGGACTGAGAAATCGTTAAAGACATTCTTTTAATGATTACAGCAGAAAAATCTTATATAGGGTTCGTTGACGTTCTTATCATTTTAGACTCCAAGGCAGGGTGTTGGATTTTGAATTATTCCAAGGAGCAGGTCTATATTTTAAACAGCCAGACTACCAAACAGGATTTCCATGTGGATCACCTGAAATGAAGGCCCCACTTCTCATTTACTTTATTTCAGGGTGTCCAGGTGTCCTCCTCATAAAGGCGTGGATTTTGTTTTCTCCATCTACTCAATGTTGATCACAGAAGACAACCTCCCAGGTAACACTGTGGGTCTGACCCTATGACTGAAGGCTTTTAATGGAGCTGGCACATTTTAAGTCTCAAGCCTGTTTAGAGATCTCTGCTCCAGGCCTAAATGAAAATCTGTATGGAAAGCGAAATTCAAAAGCAGAGCTCACCCACCATTCACCAGGCTGCCCTACTTGACATGCAGCCTGTCCAAAACCACCCTGGGTTTCCTGCGGCCTCTAGAAAGAACCCTCCTTATGAATGCTGTCCAGCTGTACTGGCTGGCTGTGTACATTAACTTCCTCTAACCTGGTTCCCCTCACCCGAGTAGCAGGGCCCTAAGTGTATAAGAAGCATACCAGATACAGAAAAAGTTCCAAAGTGAAGAGCCTCTGTCAGAAATAGTGGCAAACCCTTGGGATTTAAACCTATCGACCAACAGAAAACTTACCCCCATCAACAAACCTCCAATTTCAATAAAAATTTTTACCTTAGCCAAGGATAGCAGTGTGTCGTGAAGAAGCCAACCAAATTCATTACACACACACACACACACACACACACACACACACACAAATGTGCAAAAGCATGTTAAAAAGAGGACTGCACAATAAAATTGCTTTCAGGGAGAGCACACATGAAAACAGATAATTTTTTTAAAATAGTTGGATATGTAACTCCAATTCTCTGTTGAAATATTTATGCCAAGGAAGTGGCTTTGCCTAGGTACTAACATTCAGGGAGTAGACAGATGTAAACAGAATGGAGTCAGCTATGAGAAAAACTAGGCCAGGGAGGTAAGTAGCCTTTTATAGGTAAAGGGAAGAAGAGCAAAGAGGATTATGAGTAAAAAATGCTGAGAGCATGTGCAAGTTAAAAGAACATAAAACAATTTATTTTACTTGGTGCACTGACTTGCTTGATGATTTTATTTATTCCATTCGTCCACTAATGCTTTTTTCTTTTGAGCCCCCACTATGTGCCGGATATGTTAGTATTTCTACAAAAGTCACATTTTAAGACCTGAGTACTCAAAGGCCTGAAGTTAGTGGCCGAAGAATAATCTGAAGACTTCAAAAAGGGTCTATGCGGGTTTTTTTTTTTTTTTTTTTGGTGGCTGGCAGGTACAAGGATCGAACCCTGGACCTTAGTAATATCAGCATGATGCGCTACCCAACTGAGCGAACCAGTCAGCCCCTCTATGCACTTTCTTGTTAAACACATAACACTTGAATTACAATTCAAAGGCTGCCTCTGTGACTATGAAGACAGAAGGAAGCAGCTGCAGTGGTTGTTTCCTTTGCCTCTTTTTCATGTATTCTTTCCTATACCCAACCAACATCTACTGATCACATGCTAGGCCCCTTGCTTGGCGTCATATAGGCTAAAAAGATATGACTAGAACACTTCAGGAGCTTAAAATCAAATACAGAACATAAGACACTCCATTAAGACAGACAGATAAAGGTAAGGATATCATCACAACGTAAGTGAGGGGTCAGAACAAAAAGTAAATACTTCCCACTAGGTAAGTATAGAAGGTTCATGAAGCCAATGATTGAGGAGCTGGACTGTCAAGAATGGGCAAAAGTTCAGTAGGAGGAATAGAAGTTCATATACAAAAGTGAGAAAGGAGGAATAGGTGTGTGGTCCTGCATTTTTCCTACATCCATCTGAGGTCAGCAATTAGCCTTCAACAAGTTAAAATAACTAATCCTCAAAGAATGGTAACCTCTGCAAATTTAGAGGTTTCAGCTGACAAGGGGACCACCACAGGTAAATGCATGGATTTCAACACCTTCAGATTTCTTACAGCTAGCAAATAAACCTCATTGAATTGGCCAATTTCCTGCCCCAGTTTCCCTGCTGCGATTTCTGAGCTGGTTCTTGGAGGCCCGGGAACCTCTCTGGAACCTCTCTGTTCCAGGCCTTCCTTGTAGTACCTACACTGCTACTGGTTTGAATTCTTTGAATCAGCTACTAAAATAAGTCGATTACTCCAAGCTTGCACTGCAAATACCCACTCTGACTGATAAAAGGAGGCTGCACCTGGGAATAATTTAATATGTTTTCTAAACTACTCCCTCACCAAGTGATTTTTCTCCCCCTAATCTCACATGTTGTCAAAGGTTAACTGCAATATGCATGAAATGGTGCAGTGTCTGTGGGCACCGAAGTGTTACCTGGATTGCTGATGTCTGGGTCCAAGTTGCAGCTGGCCATCTGGAGCTTCATATGGCTCTTCTACCTCATACACATTTGCATCAGTGTCCTCCATGCTGCTGGAATTGTGCCATTCTAACTCTGGAGTTTTCCTTCCAGCCATAATAAACGGCAAGTTCTCATACTCCGGTATTTCCTCATAATGGCGTATATTTTCATATTCTGGTGCACAGCCGCTTGTAGCAGACTTGCAAGGCGCCTGAGGTGATGACTCCCTGGAGAGCATTTGGTCATCTAAAGACTCAGCTCTTAGTCCATTAGCTGCACTGGTCAGCCCTTGAAACTTCTTCCTCTTCTTTTGAGATTCCAGGCTGCAGTTATCTGCAGAATATGCTTTGATGGGTTTACTTCTCTTCTCTTCCTCTACCAACAAGCCATGCCAATCATTTTCAATGCCTTTCCGCTCCCCACCAGAGAAGCTGCCTGTGGTTGCGTCTCCGGGATGGCTACTCTTGGACCAAAATTTCTGAAAGTCACTCTTCATGAAACAGATGGACAGTTTCACATGGAGCAACTTTTTAAAAGAATTTTTCTTTGAACTATCTTTGCAAGATTTAGTGCACCTTTCCATATCCATAGCCGATAATGATTTTGCTCTAGGCTTGGTTAGGGAAGTTGAAGGTTCACTATTTGAGGATATGGTGATAGACTTCAAGGATTCTGGGTTCCCTGAAAAGGGTAAAATAGGATGAGGTAATTTCCACACTGGCTTTTCTGAAGACCGTTTAGGCATATCAAAGGATGATGACATACCATGGTTTTGAGCACACAAATGCTGAGGGTGATTTCTTTCTAGACCCTTCTCTGAATTTTTTTCTTCAGTTGAGGGAGAAATTTTCTCCACAAGCTCCTCGGAGGCAGCCTTTTTAAGTACTCCTGCAGCAGGCAAGCTGTGTCTCTGAGGTTTTTTGGGGACAATTCTTGAGGAACTTTCCTCTTTTATTACAGATTCCTTTTGCATTTGAGTGGCAGACACTCCCAGCTTACAGGCAGTAGGAAAATGTTCATTGCAAGTTAATTTGAGCTGCTTAGGCAGGCTCATAGATAAAGAACTGCATCTTATAAAACTGGTTTCTGTGTCCATAGCAAGTGACATATCAGAACCATCTACTGTTGTGCTGTCAGAACTCAAATTAGAGTTTGTACCTAAACAAGGTACCATTTTTTCAGAGGAAGATGTTTCATGACACACAGCTTTCTGTGAATTGACCAGATCCTGCCTGTCACTGCTGGGGTCCATATTCAAATCACTTTTATTTCCTGGTTTCACTTTGCCCACCTGTTCCTGGTTACACAAAACACTGTGATGAAGAACACTGATTTTACTGTTTTTCAAACTGTCTTTGTTAAGACAAGTGGAGCTACTTTCTGAATTGTCTGGTTCTTCAGTACTTTCACTAGGAGTATCTACATATTTTTGGCGTAACAGACGAGCAGTGTGTGTCTTTCTGGGCTTGGGAGTTGGGAATCTGGGGGTATATGGTACTAAGTGAATTTCTAAGGGACCGAGGTCTTTGACTTCTGATTTCTTGCCAACTCCATCCGAAGATATAAAAGTACTCCTTTTACCATTTTCCAGGGCTTGTAGTTCAGATGAATGAAAGTAACTAATGCTTTTTTCACTGCCATTTTGACAGGTTTCAAAATTCTGAAATTCATTAGGAAGCTGTACATGGCAATTGAGATGGGAAGGTGACAAATCTGAAAATTCAATTCTGACTTGTCTGTTAGGATTACAGCCACAATTCATTTCTGGATTGTCTGTGGATCTGTGCTTCTGTAGGGAACTGAAAGGTGATGTTCGTTGAGTTAAAACATTTTTGAGTTTTTCTTCTAGGACGCTTGCCTTTAAAATTGCACCAGTCTGGTTCCTGACCTTTTCACCATGAGAAACACATTTACTCCTAGTTTTTATATTCAAAGAGGACTCATCAAGTTTACTATTTTCTAAATTTTCATTTGCTTCTAGGGGCTCTAAAACAAGCTGCTTTACACACAAATTGTCTCTCTTCCCAAGCTTATGAATACACTCGGAACTGTCAGGACACATTGGTAAAATATAATTGTTGCTCTGTTCCCCTACATTCTTGCAAGTAAAGTTGTCAGTGCTTTCAGGTAATTCCTGTTTATGCTCTTCCAGGTTTGAGGTGATTTTCCTTGATGGTAACTGCTCAATGTCTTGAACAGGTGCCTTCTTCACAACTTTTGGTTTCGGGGCTATTGCTGGTTTGGTTTTCTTTGCTGACTGTGGAACACTAGAAATCACAACGTCGGGTTTAGGTGCAACAGGAGGCGGAGATGGCTTATTATTTGCCACCACAAACTTTGGCTTGGGGGCCAATGGTGGCTTCTTAATTTCTAGAAAGAAAAAAATAATTTGATGACAAAATAACCAAAGCATAAGATGATATATGATTAATTTTTTTGGTGGCTTGCCAGTAGTATATATGAGTAAATTTGACTACATTTTTACTTTTAACAATACGAACTTGCGTTTTACTATGTAGATTATATTACATTATATAGAGTTGATATTACTCTCAAAATTCTTTAAATTGTCCTTAAATTCCTGTATACTAGCTTTAGGTATACAGTACATTTCTTAATAAGTCCAATATAGTTTTTCTTCCAACTTTGGAACAGATTACCATATCTTTAGTTGACACTAAATGAAATAGCTGACTTCTGCGTGGGATCCATACAGTAGTTCTTCAGTAAATTTGCTAAGTGCTGAGAGCTGAATTTGTCTAAGTTAAAAGTAGGATGCAACTCTTTAAGATTCTAATATGAATGAGCAGTTATATTTTTCCACCTCAGTGATATGTAGTAGAACTGCATAAATTTGCTTTTTATCAATAATCTGTCTACCTCAATAGATAGAACTTCAAAAACAATCTTAAAAAAAGAATATAGAAATTAAAAATTTTCTAAATTTAAGAACTGAAAATTAATTCTTCATTATTATTTAAGGCTCATAATAAAGTTGGTATTTCTCTACAGGGGTTCACAATTGGTAATTTTCATTATAATCCTTCATGGAGCTTTATTTTTTAAAAAGTTATGTGTCTAGGCTCTACTTGAGATCTTAATCAGAATCAATGGGGATAGAGCCTGTACATCTGTATTTCTTAAGTTCCACAGGTAATTATGTTTATCCATTAATAATCACTGTTCTACGGCATTTCAAAGATGACCATGATTTCTGGTGTAGCAATTCTTCTTCAACATTATATATAAAGTATGTAATTAACATCTATTTTACAATGCTAGATTTGTACAGACTAGCTCCTAGCCTATGGAAACCTAATAAAAGCTTTACACAAAAGACCTGTAAAATGAAAAGATACATAGAGCCTGCACATCTGTATGTCTTTTAAGTTCTCCTATCCCCACTGTCACTTATCAACCAGTTATATTTGTCCAAGGAGACTTGAGGTCAAACATGTTTTATCTTACATTTGTTATACTTATGTCTGTTCCTTCAGAAGGATCTAATGCTTAATGAAAATTTCCTTTACTGGAAAAAAAAACTTTTCAAAAGATCTGTTGAAAAAAACTGCTGGACATTGTTTAATAACTTGAGTACACATAGACTTTGATATTTCATTTTGGTGATTTTTTTTTTCAACAAAGGATATATTAGTCACAACACTCGGGAAGATATTACAAGGAACTGAGTTTAAAAAAAGGGAGTAGGACGCTCTACTTCCTTTTATCAACTAAAGAAGAATTTCCCAAATTCCTAAAACTATGTGTACAACCAAGATTATATAACAGATGCCTTCTCACTCAATTCCTAGGTATGCTATAAAAAAGATAATGAATTATTTTCAAAGTAACTTAATACAAACTCCCAAAGCTATACAATTTCAGTTAGTTGTTCAATAAGCAATGTTATTAAATTTGTTTGAGCTTTTTTAGGCAGAAATTGTAAAATCCTTCAATGCCTAGTGGTAAAACTGTTGTAATGGTCAATTAAATTAAACTACCGTCTCAAGAGAAAATATGAATGCCCTGGGCCTCTTCCCAACCTCCCATCTTACTCAATAAAAACTGACAGACTGTCATGTTGATTTCATGTCTGTAACTATCTCAAAACATCCCACCTCTGGGATTTTTGAAAGAATTTTTTAAAAAATCAGTTTTGCGGGCCGGCCCCGTGGCGCACTCGGGAGAGTGCGGTGCTGGGAGTGCAGCGGCGCTCCTCGGATCCTATATAGGAATGGCTAGTGTGCTCACTGGCTGAGCGCGGTGCGGACGACACCAAGCCAAGGGTTGCAATCACCTTACCAGTCACAAAAAGACAAAAAAAAAAAAAAAATCAGTTTTACAAGATGAAAAGAGTTCTGGAGATTGGCTACACAATATGGATGTACTTAACACTTCTGAACTGCACACTTAAAAATGTAAGATGGTAAATTTATGAGTATTTTACCACAATTCAAAAAAAACCCATCTCATCAAAGTAATCTTTTACTTTCTGAATCTTAGATCCTTGTCAGAAGCTTCAGGTTTATTTAACCAATCCATTTTTGCTTTTCAGTTAAGTTGTTTTTTTAATCTCTGGTACTAATTTCACTCTTTTCTTTAAATGTGTTTTGTACATGAGTCTGCTTCCAAGAGACATAAATTCCTGTTCTCTCTTAGTGTCACAGAAATTAAATTAACTACATATGAGCTGGGGTTGATTCCCAATAAATACAGCACAGCATTACGTACCTAAAGCATTCAATGCATACTCACTGAATTAAATAAAGAACTGTGAACTTCAGCTTTCGACTTGCCACTGTTAAAGCCCATATGAATCTGAGATTATAACTTCTGAGATATCTGCTCCAGGAGAACCCTGATCTGCTGTAGCCTCTTTGTACTGTGTTATTTTTCTTCAGTGCACTGTTGTCTGTCTTCCCCACTGGAAGGCAAGCTCCAGGTGGGCAGGCACTTTATCTCATTCATTGCTGTATCCCAGCACAAAAAAAACAGGGCCTGGGAATCATCAGAGCTGCCCCAACACATATTCTTTAATATGTCTCAGTTACAGGAAATTTCTTTAAAAAAAAAAAAAATCAATATCCATTTTAATGTAGAATAATATTTTGACAAGTTAGTAGGAATCAACTTCAATAGCATTATTGAATAATTCCTTAATCATTAATAGGAACAAGAGTTCAACTAAAGTCATTGGTATAGCAATATCTGAAAGCCTTCATTATTATTTATTATTACTTTTTAATGGCTCTATTTTGAAGGAAGCACAACTCGAAAAATAATAAGCCATTATATTATGGCCTGCTCCAATGTTAAACTCTTGAAATAAATGCATGATGTTTGGAAATGAGTCCAGCACCTTTGGATCTTAATACTGTATGTATCAACAGTCAGACCCAAAGCTTCTCAGAGCAAAATCTTTTATTTACACAGCTGTTTGGCTCCAGGGAAATATAAGGTAAGAAAGTAAAGCACTGGTACCATTTTACCAAATATTGCAAACATACTCGTCATCCTGTTACACACAGATGGCTGTGGTTCGCATGCGCACTTGCTTGGCTATTGGACCAGTCAAACAGCAAAGCACAGATGTTAATAAGACAGTGACCTGTACATGTTCAAAAAGATACAAAACATACACCTATAATTATGCCTTCTACATATACTGCTTAGAACAATTCCAGAATCTTTACTAAGGGCCCATTCTTTCACAGAAGCAGAAAAAACAGACCAAGTGCTTCTTCAGGATACATATAACTTACATGTTCTACAACATTACTCTTATTTTATTAAATTAAACCAACCCTATGCTAAGATTTCAACATGATAGAAAAAGTAATAAATAAATAAACCCCAACCCTCCCAAATACCACAGATTAGATTTGATAACAAACATCTCCTCCCCCAATTGCAAATAACTTCCCTAAAAGTTTTAATCAATTTGACTATTGTTCCACAAAAGCACCACGATAAGCTTATAATAACGATGTATACATAATTTTATAAGAATGGGTGGAAATAAAACCCCAGTTCTTTCCCATATTCCCCATCTAGACACAAGGAAGAATTATAATAAATCTTAACAGATGAGTGAGCAAAAATGTAGTTAATACTTCTCAGAGAGCTATGCTAAAAACTAACTCAGCTAGACACAGGAAATGTTCCTCTTTTAAACACCACAAAAATGTCTGTGGATTTCTTTAATTGTAAAGTTGATAAATATAAAAATAGCTTGCATTATTCTAGGGTAATTCAAACAAAAGAATTATAAACTTCCAGAATGGGCCCTGGAAATCAAGTTTACATATGTAAGTGTCAAATGCTTCATTATCTGTTCATTACATAAGCTGTTAGGACTGAAAGGGAAAACTGATACATACAAAGTATGAATATTTTAAATACATTTGACACCCCAAAGAAGGGAAGGACTACAATTGGCTGGAAAGATTTTTGAATTTCTAACCACTTTTAACTTAATTATATTGGTTCAATAGTAAAGAAAACTTAAACAAAGGTGAGGCACAGAAACTTAGAACGAATTATATAATTCATTAGATAAATGGAAAGCCACCCTTTGGTAAGGAAAAGAGAGTTTATAAATAACTACAACAGTGTATGAGGACATCTCATACACAAACATGTAACATCAAAAAGGAAAGAGTCACATCTTCTACAGGAGTACTTCACACCTTGCTTTCTTATTTCTATTGGCTAATTTCCTGTCTCTCTGGTTGTAATCTGATTACACCTAGCAATGCAACACTCCACTATGTCTAGGCTTTAGAAATCATACAAATCAGACCACTTAGAGCGCTGTTTGACAGTTTCAAGTTGCAGGAATTTTAAACAAATGACAAAAAAAGCCATGAAAATTTAATCTGATCAAGTGCTGATTCTAGAAGTAACTTTGAGGGGAAGTTTTAAGCTATTCTACTATAAAATTTCAAATGGAAAGTCTGTTTATTTCAAGATGGACAAAACCGTAAAAAAATAAAACCCTGAATACCTAATACATTATTAAGTTCTGGTTTTAAAATTAACCTATGTTCTTATGAAGTAAATGTAACCGCCCTTCAGTAATTATTTTGATAGAGTTGCTAAAAATCTGCACAGAAATACAGGCTTTATTTGGATGAGGGGGAAAGGACTATGGGAGGCAGACAGAAAATAAGGCTTTGTTCACACTAACCAGGTAGAAATGGGGGGGAGGGGATTCATAAGAAACTGGGTGAAGATGAGCAAAAGAAAAACTGCCATCAGCTTCTCAGGTAACGGGTAAAACCACCAGGACATGAGTAACAACGCCTAAACCTCTTTATTTTACACGGGTGTTTCCAGCCGATCCTAGATTTAAGGCGACTCAGCACAGTCGCCGGGTTCAACACGCTGGGAACACTATCCTTTTCTAGAATAACTGATTTCTTCACATGGGAACCTACACTATTTTCACACGCACAAGCAAAGTCGCTCCGACTGTAGAAGAGATGAACACATGCCCTCTTTACACTTTACTTTTCACCTGGCGCCAAGAGCAGTGCAGGTCTCCTTTGGAAGGGAAGTTCCGAGAGATCCACCATTTCCAGGAGCCGTCTCGGCAGGAAAGGACGAGCAAATCCGGCAGCAAACCCCATCTGCTCCACACTTGCCGAGGTGGCGGGGAAAGGCAGAGGGCACACGCTCGCCCACCCGCCGCGGAGAAAGTGGCTAGTTCCAGCCTAGCAGCGCTCGCTACAAACTTTGCAGCGGCAGCGCGAGCGCCGTCACTTACCAGCGGCAGAAGTCATGATTCCCCCGTACAGCTCGCTTCCCCGCTCGCGCCCCTCAATCCATGTTCCCCTTTCAGTCCATTGTTTCCAGAGTTGGGGCAGAAGAGAAGAGCCCTCGCAGTGCCCACATACTGTCCCGCTGTACAGCGGCGCAACTCGAGCGCCGCACAAAGGAGACAGCCGGCTCCGGAGACCCAGCCGCGCTCCCGGGCGCGAGCAGCCGGCGGGCGGACAGCCAGGCGCAGGCACGAGCAGCGGAGCGCTCGCGGTGGCGCCCGCGCGTGCACCTTTCAATCTCCAAAAAATCAGTGCTCCAAGCGCCCCCTGCCAGTCGAGTCCGTAAAAGGCAGACAAAAGCCCAGCCTCCTCCAATCGAAGGGCTCGAGCATAATCTCGCTCCCGCCCCTCCCGCCTACACGCTCACCCTCTTCTCCAATGAGCGTAACTAAAAAGGGGGCGTGAGCGGCGAGGCATGCTGGGAATTGTAGTTTTCTGGACCCACGGGACGGGCAGAAGCCGAAGCATCCGTGCAGCCTGTTCTCCCGCCTTCATTTCCCATCGTGCTGAGGCGGGTGGCATGGCGGAGAAGGATGACACCGGAGTTTGACGAAGAGGTGGTTTTTGAGGTAACGGGAAAATGGCGGTGGGTGTGGATTGCCTTTGTTTGAAAAGGACAAGAGGGAAAGCGAGGAGGCCAGGTGATCCCGGGGCGAGTGATCGAGTGACTGACTCCTGCAGGCCTCGGCCACTGAACCCCCGAGATTTCAGGGCCTAGTGTCTGCCGCAGCCTGACAGGTGTATGCCGAGTTGCCTTGGCCGTTGCCAGCTTCTGCCTCAGGAGCGTTCAGAATTGTCAGTCGGGGCCGGGTTGCCAGGCCCGTGGGCGGGAGCCCTGTTTGTTCCTTCTCTGGGAATGGATGCGCCGGCGGGGGAGTGCGCCAGGCTGGGGCGGGGCCGAATTGTGCATTTTACATACTCACTTATGCAGTTTAGCCTCCCCATTTTTTGCCCTCGATTTTTTTGGGGTCGGATCCAGAAGTGCCTGCCTCAAGTCACCGTTCACTGTCAAGGCGTGGCCCTCGTAATGAAGGCAGCAGGTGCCTGTTTTCTCAGAAGGTTTAAAGTCTGTGTATTTGGGACCTACCGTGGGTGGCTCGGATCGGGGCATCTCAGCATCTAGGTGGGATTCTTTTGTCCTTTGCTGTTGCGCTAGGTGTAGCCAGTTTCTTCTGACTTGAGGCTATGAAGGTGACTGCTTTTGTGTGGGACTATTTTAAGATGTTCTCTGCCATCTTGAATGAAAAAAATCAGGCGAGTGTTTTTGATGCCATTTTTCTATCAGATACAGATCAAAACTCACACCTCTGTATATATGTAGGTTTTACTGTCGCTAATCCAACTAGACTTTAAGAACTTTTAAAAAAAAGAAATGGCCCATGCCGTACAACGGGAGAGATGCACTATCGGGACAGAATGTTAAATGTTGAAATATGAACAGACTGTCACTGGAGGATTTATTTGGAAACGGCCGTCTGTTCTTGCGGCCTCCAAGAGGGTACACCAGTAAATGATACCCGAGTTGAATCTTAAACTATGAATCAGATTTGAAAGACGGAAGGGAGAAAATGTATTACAGGGAAAGAGAACTGAGCATACCAAGGCTGGGAGGTGAGAAAGTACCTGGTGTGCGTTTTTAGGGGCTGGGGTGTGTAGGGTTGCAATGTAAAGTGGTTTGATGTGGCTAAAATGTAGAAGTAGTGGAAAATGTGGCCATTTTACCGAAACGCAAAATCTGGATGTGAGGAGTTCACTAGGGAAGACAAGGGCCTGAATTTTGGAAATGAGAGAAGATATAATGGAATAATGGCTTGGACCTACATTTCTAAAGTAAAATCGAGGAAACGGTTACAGATTGAACGTGGGAGTTGAAGGAGAGACAGAAATCTACGTTGCATAGATTTCTAGAGTACGGGAAACTGGGTGGATGTATTTTTTTACCCTATTACTTTCTTCGATTTCCCAATATAATAGTAATACATGCTCAAAGAACATTTGATTGTAGATAATAAGCCAAAGAGTGAAAATAATCCATTATACCACCACCCAAAGATGGCCACTATTAACAGTATGGTATGTGTTCTTTTAGACTCATTTTGAGTAAGTATAAAAAACACGGTGTTTTTCCTATCTTTCCTATACTCTTATACTCTTTTTTTTTTTTAATTTTTTTTTTTTTTTTTTTTTTTTTGTCGTCGTTTTTTCGTGACCGGCACTCAGCCAGTGAGTGCACCGGTCATTCCTATATAGGATCCGAACCCGCGGCGGGAGCGTCGCCGGCTCCCAGCGCAGCACTCTACCGAGTGCGCCAAGGGCTCGGCCCTACTCTTATACTCTTATTCAGTAACAATACCACAGAAGACAGACTTCTGACTTCTGTGACCATATATATGGGGATCTTTCCCTCCAGCTAGCAAGCAACCAGTTCTGCAGCAGACACCAGCTGAGTGTGTTTTAATTCAAATGTGTTCTAACACTACCTGAGGATAGCATCAGATCCCACAAGACTGCCCCCCACCCCAATTTCTTATGCCAGTCACAAGCTACAAGTTATTTTTACCTTTGCTTCTGACCCAATGACTATAAATTGGGATTCCCATAACACCCTCTTTGGGTTTGATTAATTTGCAGAGTGGCTCACAGAACTCGGGGAAACACTTTTACTCATTTATTGCAAAGCATGCATAGAGCGAGGTACGGGGGTGACGGGGGGAAGGGATGTGGAGCTTTCCTGGGGGCCACCCTCCAGGAACCTCCACAGGTTCAGTTATCTGCAAGCTCCCTGAACCCAGGCCTCTTGGGTTTTTAGGGAAGCTTCATTACGTAGGCATAATTGATTAAATCACTGGCCATTAGTAATCAACTTAACCCTCAGCCCCTCTCCACTCCCTGGAGGTTTGGGGGTGGGCTGAACGTCCCAACCTTCTAGTCCTGCCTAGGTCTTTCCGGTGACCGACCCCCATCCTGAAACTACCCTAGGGGCAGCCGACCTTCAGTCAACTCATTAGTATATAAAAAGACCGCACTTGGGAGATTCTAAGGATTTTAGAAGTTGTATGCCAGGAAAGGGACAGGAACTGGGATCAAGACCAGAAATATACTGTATTTCAAAATTTCAAAGTAATATACTGTCTCGTCACGCATAGGTATCGTAATATAACCACTTTCCCATTATTGGATAATTAGATTGTTTCAAAGCACTCATCAGTGGGTCAAAGGATATGAATATTTTTTTAGGACTTACGGAGAAAGGTTATACCAATTCACATTTCCATTAGGAATAAGTATTAGTTTCACCAAATCCCCAGCAACAGCCTTATTAGTTTTCTTTAATCTTTGCTAATTTGATGGTCAAAAATAGCATTCTGTTGCTCTGATTTACATTTCTTGGCCATTTTTATTTCTTTGAGCATTTTTTGCCTATTTTCCTATTTTATGCTAGCTGTTTAAAAATTGATTTGCATGAGTTTTTCATATATTACTAAGCCTTTATCATACTTGTAGAAAATTTTTTCCAGTTTGCTGTTTAAGTTATTTGCTTTTTGTCATGTACATAATTTTTATTACAGTATGATATACATAAGGAAAGTGCATAAATCGTTAGTGTGCAGATTGATGTGTTTTTACATGTTGAGCACACTCATGTAACAAGCACCCATGAAGAAACAGAACATCACAAGCACACTGGAAGCTCCTTCCAGGTCCTCTTCAGTCGCTACTCTCTGCCTTAAAGATAACCACTATTCAGACTTATAATAACTAGCCTAGATTAGTTTGTCTATTTTTATTGTTTGCATACTGCAATTCCATTTATATGCTCTTTTGAGTCTGGCTTCTTTTGCTCTCTGGCTTTGTTTGTGATATCCATCTTTATTATTTGAGCATTTTTATTTCTGCATAGTATTTCATGTAAATATATGGCCATTTTTTATTTTTGTTTTTGTTTTGTTTTGTGTGGCTGGCCGGACATTTTTTAATCCATTCTTCTGCTAGCAGTCATTGGGTAGTTTCCAGTTTGAAACTATTATGAATAGCTCTACCGTGAACCTTTTAACATGTATTTTGTTAAACATTTTTCTGTTGGGTATATATTTAGAAGTAGAATTTCTGGGTTATAGAAAATACTATTTACCTTCTGTAGATATTGCCAAACATTATTCCACAGTGGCTGTACTAATTTATACTGTTGCCGGCTGTGTATGAGAATTCCTGTTTTTCCACATCCTCACCAACACGTTCTAATTTCAGTCTTTTTCTTATTATCATTCTGGTGGCCATGTCCTGGTTATCTCCTTATGGTTGTAATTTGTATTTCCCTGATAAAGAAGTTAAGATTTTCAGTATATTTGTTGGTCAATTGTATATCCACTTTTGTGAAGCCACTTCAGGTTTCTTGCATATTTTTCTATTGGGTTGTCTTTTTCTTACTGGTTTAAAGGAATTCTTTATATACACTGGTTACAAGTTCTTTGCTGGATATATGTACCTCTCAGATAGCTTATCTCGGGCTAAGCTATGTGATTTTAGCACTCTCCTAATAGTGTTTTTCAATGAACAGAAGCTCTTAACTTTATTATAATCCAATTAAACCTTTTTCTTTTATGGTTAGTGCTTTTAAAGAAATATTTGTTTTCTCTAAGGTCACAAAGATATTTTCTCTACAAGCTTCATTTGACCTTTTGCATTTAGATCTGCGATCCATCTGGAACTGTTTTTTATACAGTATCAAGTAAAGATCAACATATTTTTTTCCCATATAGATGTCCGGTTGACCCGGAACCATTTAATGAAGAAGTCATCCTTTCCCCACTGAACTGTAGTGTTGCCTTTGTCATAAATCAGGGTACTTTTATGTGTGGATCTGTTTCTGGACTCTCTCTTATTCTCCATTGATCATTTTGTCCATTCTTGTGCCAATACCACATTATTTTATGTTGCTTTGCCTCACACGGATTTATCACCTCTCTTCCCCTGGTTGATGGAACTGCAAAAGGATTACTCAAAGCCCATCTCTTCCTAGCAGTGAGAGACCCCGAAGGGGTTAATCTCCTGGAACCCTCAAGAGCAAGGCATTCCTTCCTTGGGAAATTAACCATGAATTGGGGTTCTCTCCCCACATTTATTTTCCAGGCCAGGAAGTTACAGAAAAAGAACATAGGTGGGTAATAGTCTAACAATAGAGGCTGGTAAGAAGCAAAGTGACATTCCATAATGCAATTTGCAAAAGGTTAAGTCTATCCACCAACAAAAGCATGATCTTAGCAAACACTGTTTTTCTCAACAGTAATTTCCCAGTATCTTTACATATCGATCAAGTAACTTGTCTGTCCTTGAGCCAGGAACCTTGCTGTGTTACAATTCTTTATCTTGCAACAAAGACTTTTAGCATGGGGAAAGTTTCCTGTCTTTTGCAAGGTTAAAATTTTATATGTACTTTTAAGAAGTTAGGCTAAACCTGAAACTAAGGGAACTAGACTCTGTGAAATATATTTGCTTTATAAACTTAAGTATATGCCACAATTTTAATTACTGCAACTTTATAATAGGTACTAATATCTGATAGGATAAAACCCTTCAGCTTTTTTTTTTTTTTTTTTTTTTTTTTGAAAAAAGATGACCAGTAAGGGGATCTTAATCCTTGACTTGGTGTTGTCAGCACCACCTCTCTCAAGTGAGCTAACTGGCCATCCCTATGTAGGGATCCGTACCTGCGGCCTTGGTGTTATCAGCACCACACTCTCCCAAGTGAGCCACGGGCTGGCCCCCTTCAGCTTTATGTTTCTTCAAGATTGCCTTTGGCTATTGGTGGCCCTTTGTATTTCCATATGAATTTTAGAATCAGCCTGTCAATTTCAGTTTTTAAAAAAAACCCACTGAGATTTTGATTTAGATTGCTTTGAATCTATAAATTAATTTGGGGAAACTTGACATCTTTATAATATTGAGTCTTCTAATCCATGAACATTTATTATTTGCCTTCTAAATGAGTGAGGCAGCCTCCCATCTCTTTCTGTCCTCTAGGACTGATTTTACAAAATGGGAATTATCTGTTTCTTGAAGCTATAGCGAAATTGGCCCTTAAATGATCCAAGCCTTTGCTGGGAAAAGGGGGAGTGGATATTGTTTATCAGTTCCATTTCTTTTAGGATTATTGCTCAGTTACAATTTTCTATTTTGATAATTTTTTAAAATTCTGAAATGCAGTGTAATATAGTTAAAGTCGTGAGCTCTGGAGCTGACAGCCTAAGAAATCCTAGCTCAGCTATTAATGTGGCTTTCAGCAGGTTAATTAATTTGTCTAAGCTTCAGTTTTCTCAGTATTACATAGAAAAAACAGTACCTATCTCATAGAACAGCTGTGAGTATTAAGTGATTTAATATGTGAGTCACTTAGATGAATACCTGAATCTTGTAAGCATTCAGAAAATGTTGCCTATAAATTAAAATTTTCCAGCAAATTACTCTTTATCTAGATTTTCAAAACTATTGGTATAAACTGCTCTAAGTAGTTTCTTAATTTTTAGTCTAATTTATAACACTAATTTGATCTAATTACTTCCTATGTTTATTTATGCCTTCTCTTTTTATCTTGCATAGATTTGCCAGCGTATGGAGATAGACTTTTCAAAGAACTAGTTACTGGTTTTATTTGATTAGCTCAATTGGGTTTGTTTGTAGTTTTTAATTTTTTAAATTTGTACTTTTATCTGTTTCCTTTTTTCTACTTTTTTTGTGTTTATTTTGCTGTTTTTTCTCTAGCCTCTTGAGTTAAAAACTTAATACTGAAAATAATTTGTAAGGCTATGAATTTCCCTGAGAATATTGCTTTGGCTGTATCTCATGAGTTCTGAAATGTAGTTTGTCTCACAGTTTTGTAATTTCCGTTTTGATTTCTACTTTAGTGCATTACTTATTTAATACCCAGGTGTATGGGTGAGGGATTGGTGTTGTTTTTGGTGATGATTTTTTGCTATGTGTCCCTGAGATCCATAATTCTACACTGACCATTATGGAGTGCATCAACTCTATTCCCTTGTCCTCTGGATTCCATTTGTGTTCAGCCAGTGGAAAGGAACTGCAGATTAGAGGGTAGAAGAGAAAGGGCCTGAGAGGTCTGGGAATTTAAACTCCTAGTTCACTCCCTAAAGCCCCTACAGGGCTACCATTTGGTAGTGATTAGCCACAGCTCTTATTGGGGGATTCTTCTCTTTTAACTTCAGCTCTTAACGAGGCTTCAGTAACACTGATTTTTTCCCTTGGCCTTTTGACCTATGGAAGGTAATAATTTCTTACTGTTACTAGTCCCTGGGTGCTTTATTATCCCCTCATGATTGCCTCACTGCTGCTTACAGCTTTGTAAAGTCTTTTCAATTACCCTTTAGAGTGTGCTGTTTCTTGGGGTCTTCCTACAAGATGACTTCCTTGGTTAACCTATTATGTTGCCCCACTTCTCTTCTCTGGGAGTCATTCTTATGCATTGTCATCCATGGCCTCTGGTTCTTCAGTCTGAGAATTTACTCGTTATCTCTTAGTGCTCCATTGCCTCTTATGAAATGGGTATTAAAATATACCCTTCTTGGACACAGCCCACCTTTCTGATTCCTGCTGATGCAGGTTTGTGGGCTTAACAGTTGCTTTAGGAGTTGAGTAATTACAGGTTTTTGCAGGATTTTGGTTTCTTTGGAGTACAGTTTCCTGAAGTACTGTAGGTCTCCAGTCTGCTTCCAGGCAGTTTCATGCAAAAGTAATCACAGCTAAAGAACCCATAGTTCTTAAATCTGAATTCTGTGGATCATTTTCTGGTTTTGTTCTGAATCTTTTCTCCTTCTCATTCAACTTTAATGACAACCACCTTGATCATCTGAAATGAAACAGGAGGACTGGGTGTAGGCGATATCACCCTTAACCAGATTTTTGCAGCTAGGCTGTTTCCCATTATTTTGTGGAGGTTCTTGGGAAATCTTGGGGCAGCCATCTTACTTCCTGCCTTTTGGCTTTTCCAACCATGAAAACTACAACCCCCCTCCTCCCTGTAAAACTTTCATTCAGCTAGGATCTCAGACCACAGGCAAAGAAAGCCTTCTTGTGAAGAGCTGAAAGCTTGTTGAGCACAATGTTTCCATGCCATCTACCACTCCGCTACTCAGCCAGTGCAGCATATTTCAAGTTCTACTAAGTCAGTCCTACACCTAGATACTAAGTACTGTATCAGCCATATATCCTAGTGCAGAAAACAGAAACCTGTCTCTCTACCATAAACAGAAAGGGATTTAATACAGGGAATTAGTGGTTAGATTTTTGTTGGAAGGTCTAGAGGATTAAGACCTATCAAGGTTGCGAGGTTCATGAAGCCAGGAATATATGATCATGATCATAGTTACAACCCAGTAATCAAGAAGCCATCACCACGACTGCCTTTCAGTAACATACAAAGTGATACTTTGGTATTGGAGCTCGGAATCACTCCACTGTCTCTACCAAAACTCATCTCTGTGTTACCAGGAAACTGGAGAATACATATTGGAATACTGCTGTAGAAAAATTTTGCCTCCATAGTTCTGTTTCATAGCAAAAAAAGAGAGAACGAGGAAAGCTAAAGGAGCAAAAAGTGAACCTCTGCTTTCCTTTCTCTCATAGGTACATCTAATTGAGGGGACCCTAATTTATATCTAGAACTCTAGCTGCAAGATAATTTGGGAAATGCCAGATATAGCTTTCCTGCCCCTGCAGTACAAGAGGTGTACTAGAAGGAAGATAGAATGGATTTTGAAAAAGCCAGTCCACCATATATCCATCATAGAGCCTAGCCTCTTCTCCCCTAAGAAAATTTAATTGTGATATTTTTGGCATATTTGGTATGATACTGTTATTTTGATGATTTTTAGAGTCAGAAATCAGACTTATTTGTATCTTGAGATTTACCCAGAGAGTCACATGCTGCATTAAAATTAAAAATTTAGTTCAAGCAAAGTTTTGGAAAGTATTACAGTAACATCCCTCCTCTTAAAACTTTTTTCAGGTATCTTGTTTTAATTTCCATTTTCTGGATTATTAGTAAATTTTACTAATTTTATATTTTCTTACATTTTGGTCATTTGTATTTCTTCTTCCAGATGTCAGCATTGAGTCCTCCTAGTCTGGGAGAAGTAGACGTGCATGGAGAGGTGGTGTGGTGAGGGACTAAGGGAGGAAAAGAGGGGTGAGGTTCTCAGGCTCAGTTCCTAGTCCTTGCCCTAGAACCTGACCACATTCATTTCATCAAGGCCAGATTCTCTATACACCTTCAAAGTTAATTTTATTATATTGGAGCCAGACTCTTCCTTCTCTAAAATAATTTATTTTAATCAGAACCTTCTGTAGTCATCCTACCCCAAAAGGCCATAGTAGGAAGGATAGAGTCTTAGACCTCACTCAGACTGAACAACAACAGGACAAAGTTTAGAAAATGATAGACACCATGTTTAACATGAGTATTAAGCAAAATAAATACTGAAACACCAACCAAGATTGATGTTTTACTCTGTTATTGTAATCGTTAATTAAGATGTTTTAAGAGGAAGAATTCTCTAGTCGCCATAGAAAGGTGTTAACGTTCTGATGTTGCTCTTTCTTAATTGTCAGACTTTTTGATTATAAATTAATTGCAGAATCTAGGAGTTATTCATTCCATCTTAAATCCTGCTACTCCTAGAGGGCAGAGTACTTGGAAATAATTTTTTATCTGAAGGAATAATTTTTCTACGTCTGCATTATTTGTAGTGCATCTAAACTATTTCTTCGTGACTTCCTTCTTGTACAGACAATGTTGTCCTCAAGGGACCTTTTACACTCTCCTCAAATCTCTGTCCTTGGTAACCCTAGTCTCTGTAGTTGAAAACTTTACTGGCAAAAGTTTTTGGTGTTTCTTTGAATTTATCCTCTTTTCATTTGTTCCTTACTGAAAAAGATAATTTTTGTCCCTTTTAACATGATCTCCTTCCATCTTACATCATTCATACTTCTCGTAAATTATTAAATATTAACACTTGCTTGGCAGTATGTTTGGTTTGGCTTTTTTTTTTCTTGTCCATAGAACTAAATCAAATAAAGGAAAATGACTCTCACCTCTCATATTGAAAAAAATTTTTTTAAAAAATCCCTCTCTTCCAATCTCCTTTCTTTGTATTTTTAAAGGCAATGATACATCTCTAAAGAACAGTAAGGCATTTTTTTCTAAGTGTGATTTGTAGATTCTTTCCTACTTGCATCATTGATTTAACTAAAGGAAGGAAATTGTTTTTGTCTATGAATGTACACGTGGACATTATTTGTTATTTTGATAATGGAGCTTGCTGTCTAGAATAATTATATGTATTATTATATCACCTTATTTTTTCTTAAAATGTGTCTTCAGTTTCAGTTTGTAGAACATAAAGCCCTAAAGTTGCATTATTTAAAATAATGTAGTTCCAAGTAGGAGGTGAGATTAGAAGCATAAAAAATTCATACTTGTATCACTATATATAATAGAAAGAATATTTATTAATGGCATTATTACATCACAATGCTATTGACATAGAAGACTGACCATTAAGACCAAAGCTAGTTTATCACCAAATATGCAAAAAGAAATCACATGTTTAATATGAATTATAAAAATTATTCTTGGGGAACAAGTCTGCTTTTTTCTGTTTGATTTGTATTCTTTCTTCTATTTTGGCTTCTTCACATATCCTAAGGGCTCCAATATAGATTTAAATTTTTTTTCTTTTTTAAATCCAAACATTACAAAAAAATAGTAAATAGGTCTCTCTTTTGTGTATTTTTATTGCATTTATTAAAATGCAAGTCCGTTTGTTTCAAGCTGTGATACACACAATGCTTTATTATTTTTTATGGTTACTTTGGTATTTTATGCAGTTATATTAAAGGTTTTCACTTTTTAAAAAGCATTGCAGAAAGAGGACTATACTAGGAGTCAGGACACTGATGTTAATTAGCAATGAGATTCTAAATGAATCACTTAATTTCTCTAGCATTTGTTTCCCAATTGTAACAAGATAATTCTGTATACCAGATCATCCATTAGCATAAAAGTTTTCTTAAATCGATTAAGGGATCTAAAACTATCTGCTGGGTTCAGTAAATGAGAGTAAGCCCTTAGAGGCTTCCATTAATTAGGAAATACAGGAAGAGAATCTACTCATTTCCAGTCTATTTTTAATTAGAAACCCTGACTCACTTTTGTTTTCCCTGTTTCTGTTCCAGATGTTCCCTAAGTTCCTAGAAGCAAATCATGCCTTAAGGATTTAGTAGAAAATGCCTAGAGCTCAGCATACCCCACCGTACCCCACAGGGACACAGTATTAGCATGCCTAACTTCATTGCCTTTGGATTTTTTCGAGTCTTGCTTAAAGTATCCATTGAGACTTCCTGTTGTTGCCATTATACCCACTATAGCAAATCAAATGCCCACTAGTCTTTATTTGAAATAATGTATTTGAGGACGTCCTTTATTTTTAAATCTACATTGTAATTTATGTAGCTGATAGAATATAGCCACCTATATCTTATTATTGAGATTTTGCTGATTAATCCACAACCTTTAATCTCATATCTCTTTAAGACCTTTATTAAAATAGATTTTTCTACTTCAATATATATCTTGCCTGTCCTTGTTTTACTTTTCCTTACAGGGTCTGTCTTTTATCTTTACAGAACCACAAGTTATGCCTCTCCTTTTTTTTTTTTTTTTTTTAATTTGGGATAAGGAGAAGATGACCAATATGGTTGGATGTGATCTCATAATATCCAAGCCTTATTTTAACGTTTATTGCATGCAGTTCTTACACCCAGCATTTTACCAAATGTGCTTCACATTCTGGCCCTTTCATTTGTTTGTTTGTTTGTTTGTTTGTTTTGGCAGCTGGCCAGTATATGGGGGTCCTAATCCTTGAGCTTGGTGTTATCTACATCCTGCTTTAACCAACTGAGCTTGGTCCTTTTTTTTTAAGTAGTTGAAAATTATAGTTTTTCTTCCTCACCTTGCTTCTGATCTGCATTTAGTAAGTGTCCGATATATACCAATTAATTAACCAGATTTTAAGTAATATACAGGGGTAGCATCAGTACCCAGGCGATCTCAATCTACCTTTGCTATCTTCCTTCCACTTAGTTAAGACATGTTCACTGTTGCTGTTTATTTTTAGTCAGTTGAGTATATAAGCTAAGTCAGTTTTCTCCCTTTGCATCTTTTAGTTTTTCTTTTGATGGGTATGTTTGATTTTTGTTTTTGGACTTAGGTACTTCAGTACATTTGTGCTATTGTATGGAAAAATCGTAAAGTTACCGTTTTTAAAACTTTGCTGTTTATACCATGTCATAAGAGATTAATTGGGTAGGATGCATTTCTTTGGAAAATATTAGAAGCCTGTATCCAGGAAAATGTATGAATATATGTCTTGGTTTATAAAAAAAAACTTAAATAGACCCTAACATTAAATAACATCCTTTGAAGGCATTTTAAAAACTCCACTTTTTCTGGTACTTCTGCAGTTGCTGAGGACCAGCACTGAAGAAATAATCTTCAGATTTTTTTCAGAGAGCTGCTTCTGATAGGAAAATGCTTAGTAATGACAAAGGCACGCCCTCCAATTCAGTGGCCATTTTGTACTGTAGTTCTGGAGAAACAAGTGGGAATCATCAAAGAAAGAAGGAAATAGATCAAAAAAGGAATATGGATAAGAGGCATTAAATTTTTCATCTAGGTCAACTGGAGAAATTAGAACTATGCTGTCTGTGAGTAATTTAGTTGGACCAATTTTTATCAACGCTTTTAGGTTAATCTTTTTGAGTTCTATGATTAGATTTTGCTTTGTTGATATTGAGGAACAATTAATGCTTGGATTTGGAGCTCTGGGTATAGTAATTTAGAAGTTACATTGAAATGTATAAACTCCAAGAAGAATTTCCTATTATTGTAAAATATCTTTAAAAAAATTTTACAGGATACTATCTTATGATATTATTCAAGGTTTAAGGGAGGGGAAAGGCAGTAAGTAGTTAATTTCAGATTATATTTTCTGATTGTGTACTTAATTAAAGATAGGTGAAAGGTCTATAGAAATTCACTCTATTGGGAATATAATTAATAGTGATGAGGAAATTTATTTTCTATTGCAGAATTTTGTTGATTTTGACAGTTTTAGCTCTTTAAATTTCTTCATTAAAAATTGAAAAAGTCACTGCTTTGTATAATTTGGTAATGACAATCTATATCATTGGTTTATCTTGTGTTCTGCAGCTATCCTGGAAAGAAAAAGGGAAATCATAGCAACTGACAATGGGAGTTTATCCTTTTCAATAGTATTTTCCAGAAAAGAGAATTGCTGTTCTGTATGCGATAATCACATTTAGATTTATTGCTTTAAGCTATATTCAAAGATAAAAGATTATTTTAAATAATTAATAATAACTAATAAATATTGATATCTAGGCATCATATTCTCCTGTCAAATCCCTTTAACTGCAGATATTTCTTCCTTAGAGATTTTATTTTGAATAAAAGATCTTTTAGAGGTTTTCTTGGCATGGTGGAAACTTTTAAAAGTCTCTCACTTACATTATACTCTCTATATAGCACTTTTTTCTAGAGAATTTAAAAGTTGATACAAATTTTTAAAGAAAAGTTACCTGTAAGTAATTTGGTGAATTCTATAACTTGGGAATGGAAATCAAAGGTTTATTGGTCCTTTGAACCATGATGAACACAGATTCCTGTGGGTGGGAAGTCTGCATTAACAAAGTTACTTATTAAACATTCCACAGTTTTGGGTTTCTGTGCCAATGCTTTGTGCCTCATACTGCCTTCTCTGTTAGTAGCTAGGGTGCTGTGTTTTCCTATTGCTTTTTGTGTTTAATACAGACTGTAGAGCCCAAATAACATCTGACATCTAACAACAGTTATCATTTTGCCAGACCTAATAGTGTGGTTCTTATATAGTACTGACTTTTTTTTGGCAGCTGGCCAGTGTGGGGGATCCAAACCCTAGACCTTAGTGTTATAATGTCACGCTGTAACCAACTGAGCTAACTGTATACTGCCCAACGTTATCCTAATTAAGTTTTTTTCCTGGGTCTTGGTGTTATCAGCACCATGCTCTAACCATCTAAGGTAACCCACCAGCCCTGAGTATTGACATTTTAAATAAAGTGTAATAGTTGAAGTAGATCATTACTTTTGATAATGGAAAAATGCCCAGGATCATTCTATTTATTTGCTAAACTAACACCTAATTGGACTCCTTTTTTAATAGGCCTTATGGGTACCTTTTTCCACATGAATAACACGTGAATATATTCTCATTGTAAAAATTTCAAATAATACAGGGAAAGCATCAGGTCTTTCTTTTTCCTCCCCTGTTCCCTCTTTTCTCCCCAGAAGTTACCACTGTAGTCACTTTGGTACGTTTCTTTCCAGATCACTTTCAGTGCAATTACATTCATATATGTGCATGTGTATATATGTGTGTGACATACTTTGGCATACTTTTATAATTATATCCATAGGCTAGATGCCTGATAGTAGAATTAACTACTAGGTCAATGGATATATGTGTTTATATTATTATATCTATACTCCCACTAATAGTGTATGAATTATCTGGTCCCCCACACCCTTGCCAACCTAAATATTCTCAAACTTCTTAATTGTTGCCAACTAATGCATAAAAATTATATTTGTTAATTTGCATTTCTTCAATCAAGGGTGAGGTTTAACATGTTTTCATTTATATTAACCTATTTGTATTTTTTTTCTTTGAACGGCCCCTTTATATAATTTGCCCATTTCTGCAATTTAAAAAAAATATTTTTCTTGTTGGCTTATATGGGCTTATTGTAAATTAATTAATTGTGTCGTATATTGGCCAAATATTCTCTCCATTTCCAATAAGAGTTGTTTTTTAAAAGCCCATTGAGTTTGGTTAGAGTGCAGTGTTGTAACGCCAAAGTCAAGGGTTTGGATTCCAGCCAGCCAGCAAAATAATAATAATAATAATAATAAAAGCCCATTGAAGGCTGGATGGTTAGCTCCGTTGGTCGGAGAGTGGTGCTGATGATGCCAGTGTCCAGAGTTTGATTTCTATACTGGCCAGCTACCAAAAATAAAATAAAAGCCCACTGAGGGCTGGTTAGCTCAGTTGGTTAGAGAGTGGTACTGCTAACAACAAGGTCCAGTGTTCCATTCCTGTACTGGCAGCTGCCGAAAACAAAAACAACCCCCCCCCCCAAAAAAAAAAAACAAGGAGCTAGTTTTGAAAGTAATTTGCAAGAGTAAAGTACTGTTGTCTTTATAGTCCTGAAAAATCTTTGTGGCCAATTTCTATCTAGCCTTGTGGTAATACGAGGCAAATGTCCTTACTAAATATTTACATATTAATTATAGCTTGTCTGAAGCAAAAATAAGGTAATTGGAAATTTTTTTTTTTTCTTTTTCAGAATTTTTATTTTTATTTTTATTTTTATTTTTTTTTGCTTTTATTACTTTTATTTTATTATTATTTTTTTTTTAATTTTATTTTGTCGATATATATTGCGGCTGATTATTGCTCCCGGTAATTGGAAATTAAAGTAGATAGTATCAGAATAAGACTGACCTATTTTGAGACTTTAACTTAATTTGCTAAATAGTTTTAAAATTTCAAGTCAAGTTTTTGGTTAAAAAAAACACAAAAATATAACAAACTATATGCCATAGTACATTAGACCAAGTTAATGAACTTGTTTACTCAAAATTATTTGTAAAGTAGTAGGGTAGATAACAGCACTGAATCTATCAAGCTGCCTATGTTCAAATTTTTGTTCTGCTATTTACTATCCTGTGAACTTGGGCAAGTTACTTGGTCTCTCTGTACCTTGGTTTCCTTTCATATCTAAGAAGAGCCATGCTTATAAGGTTATTGCAAAGATGAGACAAGTTTGTACATAAAAATACTTAGATTAGCGTCTGGCACAGTCTGGGTGCTCAATAAATGTTTGATACGGCTGTTGTTTGGGGACAGATGGGTGGGGAGAAAACCAAACCTATAGTATATTTCCATTTGTATGAAAATTTTGAAGGCTATTCATATATACATAAATAGATACAAATTTGGAGGGAAGGATTCACAAGCTAAAGAATGTTTATTACCTTTTAGGGTTGAGACTAGGTGTCTAGAGTACAAACAAAGTTATTTCTCATTTTTAAAATCTTTTTCTGCTTTTTACATTTTTAAATTTAAAAATAGCAAAATTGTAAAAAAAATTCAATGAGGTTGAGCAGTTGAGCTTAAAGGTTTCCTTTTGTGGTGAAATAAGTTAATTTCTTGTATATCCCTAAAGAGAAATTAATAGAAAATTAAAGTGACTCTAGTGCCTGACACATACTAGGTACTCAGTAAATATTTGGGTAGTGATAAATTAATAAATGATGATTGACCCTTTACTAACCAGATGATCTTTCCACTGGAGTGCTGTTAGTACTCAGTCATTGGTAGCTGCAAGAATAGATAATTTGTGAGGAACCGTTATCAGAATTTGGCCTGTAGTTTCTGCAGACTATAAGTTGCTTTTCTAAAAGGGTATGGGGCTCTTATCAGCACCGCACTCTCCTGAGTGAGCCACAGGCCAGCCCCTAAAAGGGTATGGGGCTCTTAGATCAGCTGTTCTGGAAAAGGGAAGGAGAGAGTCTATAAGATGCATCAGGGTTAGTGTGGAAAGAGTGTGGTTGGTTCAGACCAGGACAGAGGAAGTGACAGAGAAAAACAGAAAGAAATATTGTAACACAGTGACTTGAGCTGCAAGATAGATGCTGGGTGTTTCTTAGCGTGATGTAGGTGCTGGATTGTGGTGGGCCTGTAGTGTTGACATTGATATTGATAGTGTTGTCAGTAGACAAAGGAAACCACTCAGTAAAGTATCATTTGTGGAAGAGACTAGGTTTATTTAGATAACTTTCCTAGTAAATTATGAAAACAGCTGCTAGACTACTAATTTTTTGTGATTTTTCAATCTGTGATTCCTTGTAACTCCAAAACAAGTTTCTCAACCTTTGCACTATTGACATTTTGGGCTAGGTAACTCTTTCTGGGGGTTGTCCTGTACAATGTAGGATATTGAGCAACATCGAGACCTCTACCCATTAGATGCCAGTAGCACTCCCTCCCCTCACGCCCCAGTTTTAACAATGAAAAATGTCTCCAGACATTGCCCAGTATTGGAGGTGGTAGTGCAGTGACAAGGTACTTTGAGAACCACTGCTTTATAAGGCATCGTAGTCTTTTTATTTCTGTAGTTTGTTTTAACTGTCTTGGTTAATGGTGATTTTAAAATGTTGCTCCGAAATCACATAATTGAGAATTGCTTATTCCATAAACTTTACATTAGTTTGTGGAAAGAAAATGTGAATAATTAAAATTGGCAGGTAGTTAGACATTTATTTGTACCTTATCTAAGACTGGAAACTTGAAATCCTGTTGCTAGAGGATACCTTTGACATTTGTTGTCCTTAGTGGAAGTATTGAGAGGCCTGGTCCTTGTTGCAGGAAGTCTGTAAGTCCAAATATTTGTCCAGCATTATCTGAATATTTTATGTGAATATATAAAATAACGTGTACATGTTATAGTAGTTGATGCATATGTGATTAATTCACAAATTCATTTAAAGGGGTTACTATATTAACATTTGCTTTGTGTCATATTCTCTTTCAATAGACATTAAAAGTACCACTACCATTATATGGAAGTTTGTAAGATTTGAGTGTTTTAAAATCTAATAAGCTGATCTTTTCCCCATATTAAAATAAGAAGTTGAATTTTCCCAATTTTACATTTTTTTCTATAATATTTTCTTAAGCCTTTTATACCATTACCTAGGAAAACCGGGCATCTGATTTTTTTTTTAAAGACATTCATTATGGACTTTAAAATTATGTATAAAAGGAGAGAATGATACAATGAAAGCTCCATGTACCCATCATGGAGCTTCATCTTCAGCAGCTGTTACCAAACTGTCTCATCTATTCCTCTCTCACACCCACTGTTTTTCTTGGAGGGTTTTAAAGCAAATCCCAGAAATTACCTAATTTCACCTGTAAATGTGGTAGTATGCATCTCTAACAGATAAGTGGTCTTTTTTTAAGTGATAACCCCAACACAATTGTTTAACAATATTAATAATAATTCCCTAATATTTAATACCTAATCTGATTTTGGACTTCTTTGAGAATCAAAAGTGTCTTCAGGATCCAAACAAGATCCATACATTGCATTGGGTGATAGGTACCTTCAGTCTTTAGCTATTTTCCCCACCTCCTACATCTTTACTATGTCATTTTTTGTTGAAAAAAGTGGGTAATTTGATCTGTAGAATCTCCATATTTGATGATTGCATAGGATAACATGGCATCTGATTTAGCACAAAATTCCATATTTTAACATACCACTGATGCTGGGAGGAGAAGGTCTGGGGAGGCCTGACAGCAGGCCTCAACCCATCCTGTCCTCTTACTAGATTCTTGACTCTGCCACAGGAAAGAATTTAAGGGCGAGTCACAGTAGAAAGTGAGAACAGGTTTAATATAACGAATAAGTGATACAGACTTCATAGACAGTGTGGCCTAGCTTCAGAGACTGAGCAGGGCCCGCACCAAGTTTAATACAAAATAGAAATACAAACTTAAAGTTTAGCACAAAGAGCAGGCTGGCTCAAGAGAGTGAGCAGCTGTTTGCTGAAAGTAAGTGTGATACAAAAAGAGAGCATATACACCTCTGTTGGGGAAGTGCAGATTGGCCCCAGGAAAGTGAGCAAAAACCCTGCCTTCTGTTGGGATTTAAATTTTTTTTAAGTTTCACTATTTAATACATATTCGTGGTAAATTCCACTTTAGTGAGCATGCTCAGCTACTAGGATTATATAACCCCTTTCTACTGACCATGCCAGCCACTGGATTCGCATAAGTCAGCCTCCTGAGGTCTCAATTTCTCCATGTTGGTGCTGAAAATAGGTCCAACAAGTGATAGTAACTCTCGTCTAGGGGAGGGCCTAGCAGAGCGGCCTGAGACCTTGGGGAGCAGCTTGAAACCCAGAGGTGTGTCCTGAAACCCAAACTCAGGGAAACTGAGCACCTCCTATCTCACCACTTTTTTTTATCGTCTTTATCAGAGAGTGTCATAAGTTTTATTTTACCACCTGAACAAGTTTATAAGCCCCATATCATTCTTATTTTGTACTTAAGGAAGCTGAGACCAAGAGAGGATTTTCCTGAAACATAGCCTACCTGGAAAGTACAAGACCACTCAGTATTTTCCTCGGTAATGTTGAAAGCCTGATAAACCATGATCATAGAATGAAACTTCTTAGCAAAAATCTCTCCTGCTTTGTTTTGTTTTATCCCCTTGTGTAAATGTTGCCTGGCACATAGAAGATGTTATCAATAAGTATTTGTTATTGAAAGAATTGTCTAATTCTGCCATCTTTGGCCTACAAGCATACTTCAAAAAGTTCATGAAGTAGTCGTATTATCTTTTAATTCTATTTTTCCACAAAATTTTTCAAATATCCTTGTATTTCTCTCTGGCCCTAGACCTGAAAACCTACTACTTGTTCTATCTAGAAGGGTTTAAAGTAGTTTAGAAGAGTAAAGCTAATAATAAAAGCATTTTACCAACATCATCTCCATTTTGGAACTGGTTAGTCTTCATTTTAAAATGCAAACCAGCAATAATGATACTGGCACTTCCACAAAATACATCATAGATCATGCAGAACAAATTCTGCACTAAGTGAATGGTTAAAACTTTATGTATCCATTAGTGTGGGGTCTGATATCTTTATGTGGTGTAGGGGCAAGAAGTGCCAGTAGCATAGGACTTGAATGAGTCATTTTCTCTAAGTGCTTGCTCAGCAAAAATTTTGGAGGTTCCTGTCTATTTTTGTTTATTTTTCTTGCAGAAGTATGTTTCAGCCACCCGAATAGTCTTAGCACCACCAAAAGGCTCTTGGCTATTTTTCATCCAGCAAAATTCTTCCTGGTGCTATGATTTGTATTCTCTGTCAGCTAAAATTTACGGGAATAGTGAACCACTAGGATTTCCTGAGGAGGAGCTCCCACATGCTGTGTCTGAGGTTTCTCATATTTCTTTTGGCTGCAGTAACATTCTTCAATACTTTGAAATTATAGTTTGAAAACTCTTCAAAAAACAACTTAACTAAAACATTTGTGATTCTGTTTTGCTTGATCCAAGGAAAAATGTTATAACATAATAGAGAAAATTACCCAGTACCACCTATTCTTACCCTCAACGCAAAAAAGTGCCTTTCTAAAGCTGCCATCAATCTGAAATAATATTCACTATATGTAAAATAGACATTTCTGTATATTTATTAGTTTATAAGCCTAATAGCCCCCAAACTCTAAATATAGTGGTTAGGACAGTTGCAATAGAGAGCCTCACCTTGCTGTAAAAGAAAAAATAAAAAGAAATTATATTGGATGATCAGGTTTTAAAACTAAGACATCATTATTTGCCTTTTTCACTCTCATTCTCTTGTGCATGTATAGAGTACAAAAAGCTCAACACTATGGTTTCATAATCTACATTAAAATTAACCTTTTCAAAACTATCACTTGTTGAGTTTTGGTATGGCTATCGTTTGATAGAACAATTTTCAGAAAAGACTGTTAAAATACTTATCCCTTTTCAACAACAAATCTGTCTTAAGGCTTGATTTCTTTTGTATACTTCACCCAAAACAATAAATTGCAACACATTTGAATGCAGAAGCAGATATAAGAATCCAGCAATCGATCTTCTATTAAGCCAGACAGTAAAGAGATTTTAAAAAATGTAAAACAATTCACTCTTCTCAATAATGTTTTTCATTTTGGAAAACTTTTTTAATGAAAAATATGTTGTTTACATTAACATTGTAATGGGCTTATTTTTAAGTAAAATAATAAATATTTAAAATTGTATTCAGTTTTAATTTCTAGTACAATAAATGTCATTAGATATTTGCATAAGCAAAGGCCTTTTGGGGCTCTCTATAATTTGTAAGACCCTAAGGGGACTTGAGATCAAAAAATTTGAGAACTACTAGTCAGGATGGGATTTTCTGAGATATATGAAATAAATACACAGGTTATTTGGCAGTTTTAGAGAAAAGTGATGATAATTTTATCACCAAACATTTAAAAATAATTAATGTAAAGTAATAATTTCACCAAAAATCTCCTCTGCATTCTTAAAAATTACCCATGTGCTGCAAGGTCTATCTTGGTCAGTTCATCTTGGCTGACCTTCAGTTAGTTAACGTAAGGGGTGTTTGTTTTCCATTTGTGTGTTGTTGCTTAAATTTTACTTTTTTTTTTTTGGTTGAAAAGTGATTGAAGCATAAAAGTAGAAATAAAACAGTAAAATAAATGCAAACATTCAGAATGCTGTCATAAATGTAATGAATAGAGCTTTAGCGTTCATACGATATCTGGGTTTATAGGTGTTGGGAGGTTTGCACTAATAGCTAAAATAGAAAAGTGCAAATATGAAATACAATGGTAGCAGTCAAGAGTGTGCTGCCTCATTGCCATTGAATCTTTAACTAGAAGAGGGGTCAGCAAATTAAAACTCTTGGGCCAGACTCCCCCCGCAGCTGCCGCCACCACCATTTTTGTGTGGCTGGTGAGAAAAGAATGGTTTTGATGTTTTAAATGGTTGGAAAAAATATCAAAAGAGTATTTTGTGACACGTGAAAATTATATGAAATTCACATTTTGGAGTGCACAAGTAAAGTTTTATTGGGACATAACCACACTCATTGGTTTATGTATTGTCTGTGACTACTTTCACACTACCAGACTTAATCACTTGTGACAGAGACCATATGGCCTGCAAAGCCCCAAATATTTACTATCTGTCCTCTTACAGAAAAAATTTGCTGGCGCTGAGTTGGAGTAACTCCACTTTGATCCCTCTTATTTATTGTTCTTCCCCATGGGAGTTCATTTAAAGAACAGCTTCTATTGCCTTAAAAACAAGTTTTTTTTTTAAAGTATGTAAACTTTTCAAAAGGTCAGCCCAAACAAATGAACTAGCCTTCTTGTTCTTTTGCCTCTCTGGGGCAGAATAGAGTGGGGTTCACAGTCCAATTTGAAAATACAGGTTGAGTAATTCAAGGCAATATTTGAATGTACATTATGGGCAATATAAAGGTAAACCATTTGTGCCCACGGAGATTTTAAATCTGTTACAGGGATAAGAAACATATTTCTCCTTATAATTTTTTTAGCATTTGTCTTAAAAGAAAGATTAAATGGGGCCAGGCTGGGGGCGGGGGGTGGGGGGGTGCAAGCAAACAAAGATTAAGCATAGCTTAAAAGGAAAGTATTTGACTCCATTTTTGTTTTATTATATTGATGCCAAGCAAACTGCTACCAGTCTAGCAAATTCCTATTCTTCCTCATTCTTCCTAACTCAAGGATATATTCCCTAAAAGTCTTGGTCTATTTCCATAGCATCCAATACATTCCTGTCATTGTTGATTTGCTTGGTGTCTCTGTACTAAACTACAAGTATGCTCCTTCGGTATCTTCTCAATAGACACAGCAGGGACTGTGTTTTATTTTAGGTAGTATAGTATAATATTTCAGAGAGTTGGCTTTGGGGTCAGATGTGTCAGTCAGTCTTGTCTCTCCTGCTTTCTCCAGCTGAGTGATTCTGTTTCCTCATCTGTGAAATGGGAATAACCATGATAACGATCATAATAATACCTCTTAGAGTTTGTTGTGAACCTTAACAGAGATAATGCAAGTAAAATACTTAAGATTTTGCCACGTAGAACTTTTGTTAGCTGTGTTGTGAGGTTTTTGGGTTATTATATTTCTCACCTTAACATACAATCTTTTTGAAGATTTAAATATTTCCTTGAATGTAAATAAAGGTTTATTTTTAAACATGTCATCAACTTTGTGCTTTAGAGAAGGTTGAAAGTTAAAATTAAATCTTGTTATTTATCCAGAAAGAGTTGTGCAATAGATTTGCATCTGATAGTGGCAATGATATTTCTGTTTGACGGAGTTGGGATGATTCTTCCTTTTTCCTTTGCTCATTCCATGTATTTTATATAAAGTTAAAGTATAAATTGTGTGCTTACCCTGTGCCAGGAACTGTTCTAAATACTTTATATTAATTTAGCTCTCATAAGAACTCTATGAACTAAGTGTTGTTATTCCTATTTTTAGATGAGAGAGCTGATGCATAGAAGGATTATAAATTGCCATAGGTTGCTTAGCTAATAAGAGGCAGAGTTGGGATTTGAACCTATATGTAGTTTGTTTCCAGAGTTTGTGTTCTTAACCACTGTGTTGTAATGCTTTTATTAGCAATTTTCTCATTTGCCATGTGCTTGTGTGTCAGATACAGCTTATCTATGATAACTCTCTTGAAGAGTTTTTGTTTACAGTGCTGAGCATGTGGTAGATGATACATATTTGTGTTCGAATGAATTAATCAATATGATGGTATGATAACATTATAATTAATACAATCATCGTTTAATTCTTTTTGGCTTCGAGTAATAACTATTTTTCACTGTAGATCCTCTTAGGAACTATTTCTTCTAAGAGCTATAAATATTGGCTATGAAGCAGTCTACTCTAAGACTACAAAAAAGCAGTCTACTCTAAGACTACAAAAATTTGGGCAAAGAAAGTGATTAATCTATTTATAACATTCATTTTTTTCTTACTGGTACTCGATGAAAAATGATCTTGAAATTGCTTTATTTTATATGTCTCTTTCAGAATTCTCCACTTTACCAGTACTTACAGGACCTGGGACACACAGACTTTGAAATATGTTCTTCTTTGTCACCAAAAACAGAAAAATGCACAACGACAGAGGGACAACAAAGGACTCCTACAAGAATCCTGCCGAAAGTAAGAAAGCATGCTCATTCTTTATCTTTACCTTACTGACTATTTAAGCTGCTTTTTCCCTTACCCTCACAAACAAAACACTTCATAAGCACCTCCATGTCCTTCCTCACACTGCAAGACTTTATTTTTTATTTCATCAGTAGTACAAAACTGTCTATTTAGATAAACATGAATCCTTGCTGTTTTGGACTATTTTGTGGTAAATTATATAAGGTGAGGAAATGGATATGGTTGAGGATTAAAATATATTATTTACTTAAATATTAAAGTTATCCAGAGGGAACCAGAAAAATATACTAAAATCTTACAAGAACCCAACAAATAAGAATCCCTTATTAATTGGAATTTTTTTCTTTAAGTCTTTTTTAAAAAAGAGAGCACAAATTATAAGAAAACAAATGGACATTTCTTAAACATTTACCTCAAAATTGATGCCTTTTATATCTAACGTATTATATACTTTTATATAGTAAATATCTCATAGTTGATGTACAGCATTGTGAGGCTGAGATACTGGAAGAATCCCATTAATTATGTTCTATAAAATGCATTTACCAGATTCATTTCTGTTCTATTAGCCATATCTACTAAAATCAGAAAATATTCCAGCACACTTCGATTCAGTTTTCTTTTTAATTGAAACATATTGATTTTACATATTTTTGGGGTACGGAGTTATATTTCAATACATGTTTAGTGATCACATCAGGGTAGTTAGCAAATTAGTTATCACAAAAATTTATCGTTTCTTTGTGATGAGAACATTTCAGTTTTAACCAAAGGGATTCTAACTTAACCGAAAAAAATATAACCACATTACCCCATTCCTTGAGCATTCTAGTTTAATCAATGTTTTATTACAAGACTCAATTACTCTTGGGAGGAGGCATTTAAAATTTTCAATTAGTCATACTCTATTATGATAGGGAGGGGAAAACATGGATCAGCAGAACGATCTTTTCTCCTGGTCTTAAACACCTAGAGGATCTCTTCTCCTACTCTTAAACACCTAAAATGTGAGGTTGCCAAGCTGACCCATTAATAGCAGCAAAGTAAGCATGAGAGAAGTTTTTTTGACTAACACCCAGAAGGTGGGAGTTAGGAAAGTTAGTTCACATGGATTAAAATCAGTTTTGCTAGTCTTCTGTATTTACCCTTACTCCCCTTGCCTGTTTCAAGTATGAATGTTCCAGGGAAGGGTTTTGGAAGCAAACCTAAAGATGTATCTAATAGGCTAATTACAGATTAAAACTTGGATGTGAAATTACTTGGCAACACAAAACAAAGAATGGCCGAGGGATAGTCTCGGGTCAGGAGATGGGCATTGACCTCTAACTTTTTGTTTTGTTTTGTTTTCTGGTACAAACTTGGGTTTTGTAGGTATTTCATCCTTATCATTTCTGACAAAGTTTTTCATTTATAGAAATGTTGTTGTTAGTTTATAAGTAAATCAAAGGAGACTTTGAAATTTCAACCTTTCAGAAATTGAGGAACAATAAAAAGCATAACCAGAGGATGTTTTTAAAAATTACCAAATCTAGAAAGTTTGTTTAATCTTCATATTGCACATCTCTAATTTTAGTACATGTGCTGCTGAAGCGAGCACTATATTGCAGATTTCTAACTGTATGAGCTATATTTTTTTTATACTGGATTATTTTCTAAATCTGGGGGCAGCTAAATTTTAGAAAGATGTGTTGAATTATTTAGTTCATTCTCAGGAAATATATTTTTAGAATTGCCCCCCAAAATTCTGTTTAAGGAATGAAGTATCAGTTATATTCTTTGGAAAGCAATTTTTTGAATAGTATGAGTACTTGATGAAACAGTCATTAGCATTAATTGCCCTCTCTTTTTTAACTTGTGTTTTTTTATGTGCTTGTAAAGTACTTATTGAGTAGTCTGTCCTGGTATCCCTACCATGACTGTTCATTCTCTTTTCTGGTTTCTTTCCTATGATTATTCTTATACCTTCCTACATAAAGTTTTGGCATCAGGCCTCTTCTCTGCTTGGTCTGTTCTTCTGAGTGGTCTCATCCTTCTTGCCTTCATTGGCCACTTATGTCCAGTGAAGTTCCAGATGTTTGTTAGACATTTTCACTTGCATGTGCCCCAAGAAGCCCCGATTCACCATGTCCAAAACAGGACTGCTTTCCTCAGCCAAACAAACAAACAAAAAACATATTCTTTATATATTCTCAAATCACTGTCTTGTCACTTATCTTACCATTTCCCATCACTCCTGCATTGCTTTGGTCCCTAAATGATATATCAAGTCAACTTCTGTGTCTCTTAAATCTAACCCTTATTCATTACCATTTTTGCATTCATTACCTAGTTCAAGCCTTTGTAACTATTAAGCTGAACTATTAAATATCCTCCTAATATTGCTTCTTGCCTACAGTTATTCCCCGCCAGTACATCCACCAAACTATTGACAGTTTTTTTTTTTTAATGCTGATTTTATTGTTTCACTTCCTTGTATAAAAACTTTTCGTGGCTCATCACAGCCTACAGAATAAAGTCTAAACTATTATGGGTTATAAGACCAAAGTCCTTTAAAACCTATTTCAATGTACTTTTTAAACTTCATTACAAATCCCTTCTATTCTCAGGTCATAATTGTTCCTGACTCTGCTACCATCCCTGTGGCATGTGCTTCTATGTCTGTCTCCTTTGCTAATAACCCTTGCCTGGAGTGTTCTCCATTCCTACTCATCTGTTATGACTTAGCTACAGTGTTAGTTCCTCTCTGACCTCCTCTTTTCTCATACTTTTCCAGACTTTACATTGTTTTGTAATTATTTGTACCATCTGTTCTTCTGTATTAAGTTCTTGAAAATAGCAGTCATATATATTTATTTTTGTTCCCATGACCCTTTGCAGTACCTGTGATATAATAATCACTTAATAAATGTAAATTCCATTTAATGGCATGCTCAGGGAATGGGCTATTAAGGTAAATTGAATTTTTGGTTGATTCAGTAATATAACTTTTATTTCAGTATGTGACAGTTTTTCTAAAATGATTAAAATATCTTTTGCCTTAGTATTGTGGAATGAAATGGTCTTAATATTTGAGAACTTGGAGTACCCTATGGTTTTCATTCTGAAATAAATACCATCATCATGTTGACATAGATAGTACTGTATATAGTGTTCCTGAGATAAATGAGCTACATCAGGATGACTTCTGGCTGCTCTTTAAAAATCAGATTTCCAGGCCTCAGTCTAAACCTATTGAATCAGAATCTTTAGTTTGGGGTCCCAGGAATGTTTCTAACTAAAATCCCCAAGTGATTCTTATGTATAACTAAATTTGGGAACTAATAAGGAGAATGAGACATATTGAAGTTTTTCTGCTATTTGGGTGAGGTTTAATAATCCTATACAATGTCATTCATCTTCAGCGAAGCATCCTGTTAAAAGTGGCTCAAACCGTCAAAAATTGGATTTTTTTTCCTCAGTGCAATGAGAGCGATGACTTACTTCACAAGTTGGTAAGTATTCACTTCTTTTTGTCATTTTTCAGGGCTCCAGTTTATTAATGAGAGAATCAATGAATCAGTATTTGTTTTGCTACTGATTTGGACAGTGACTGATTTTTATTAGAAATTCCGCAATAATTGGGGACCTTTTAATTTGGGCTTATTGGTATTGTTTATAGCTCTTGTAAGAGGTTATTAGGCACTTAGGATGGAATATTCTGGTAGTTATAGAAACCTTATTTGTTAGATTACTAATTTATTGCTACCATCTTCCTCCATTGATAGGTATTCTCAGTAGGGAAAGAAATATATCTATTAGTGGTATCAGTTCAGTCTCATAGGGCTGATCAATCACAGAATTTCCCAAAGATTTGAAAGAGTCAAAACTGAGGGTCTTTGTGATTCCTGTGAAGCTTTCTTTTTTTTCATATGTCTGCTGTAAGATATTTGTTGCTTGGCCCCTGACCCCAAGGGGGTATATTTTAACCTTCTTATACCTTAACAATACAAAATCCAGGTAGTACAGGTAAAAAAATGCATGTTATAACATTCTCATGGCTTCTAGTAGAAGTAATCAAATTACAAGTAAGCAGGTTTCAGGATCCTCTGCTGGCCTGTGACCTTAAGAATTATCATTCTTGTAAATTAACATTTGTGAAGAGATTGTTTACAAAGTGCTTTCACATTTTGATTTGGTAATCCAAACAACATTGTATGGTTTAGTATATTTTAGCAGTGAGAAAGCCAAGGTTCAGGCAGGTCAGTTTGGTTTAATAATTTATTAAGTGAATTATTCAACGATGTTTAACTAGAAAGTGATAGAGTCAGAATTTGAACCCAGATCTCCTGGTTTCAAAGCCCATGCTCTTTCCACTATAACATACTACCCCTCTTGCTTGAGGATTATTATTTTTTGACTGACTAAAATTACTTTTTTAGCAACCCACATTGGCAAGTTCTCTGTTCAGGGTTTCATCTTTGTAGAAGGTGTGTTGAGAAGGTCAATGAAGTGTCTTGTCATCTACGTAGAATATCATCTTTATCCAGGTGGAGCCATCTCATTCTACAGTGATACTAGGACTGTGGTAAGGTATATGGATCATATGCATTTTTCTGTGGTTTAATCATAGTCTACATAGGCCTGGTCTTTTCATTCTCGGTTCTTCATCACTGGCCACATGTTTCATGTCATGTTTCACTATAAAGTTCCAGCTTCTGTTTGCATCCCTTTCGTGCCTATGTTATGGGGATTTATAGGAATATATATCTAAGAAATAGTTTACTAGTAATGGAACAAGGAATTGCCCAGTTAGCTTCTGGTGTGAGATTGTTTGACTTTTTCCACTTGGTTGTGATGTATTGTAAATTGTGTTAGCTATACAGATATTCAGACAGGCCCTCTTTCTTTTTTATAAAAATATTGGCAATTGCTCCATGATATCTGAACACTGTTCAGTTTATAGTACTTTTCTTAAAGATTATAAAAAAGATTCCTTTATAGCAACAATGATGGTAGTGGTAATAGCAGTTTTTAAGTGCTTTTTAGCCTATAGAGTGCTTTCACACATGTTACCTCACTTGATCCTCATATCAGCTTTATGAAACAGCAATATATTAAGAAGTGTGTAAGATCATTGAAGTATATTGGCACATGAAAAAGTTCCCTTCTCCATCCCTATGGGAAAAAAATAGAAATCTCTTTATTCTTTAGTTGTGCCTTCTCATATGCTTTTCATTCCATCCAGGCAGAAATCTTCCTAAGTTACTTTCTCATGCCACTTCTCTATTTAGATCCTACGAAGATCTCCATTATCCAGCCAATCAAGTCCAAATTTATCACCTCAGCATTAAAGAGTCTGCATAATTTGACCCTAACCTACCTTTCCAGCTTTGTCCACCAGTATTTTTTATCAGTGAACTCAGTCTTCCTTTTCCTTTATTCCATACTTATTCTGTATGTCTATGTTTATGATATTGTACTGTGGTGGAATTCATTCCATTTTTCTCTCCATCTATTGGGATCTTTTCAGTAAGCAGTTCTACCTTTTCTTCAAGGCTTTCCCAAAAACTTCAGCCTGCCTATTGGATCTCTTATTTTCTGCATCAATTTAGTAATAATTATCTGTGCTATGTTCTGTAACTCTTTTATTGTATTATATTCAGTGTGTGCTTTTCCTTATTGTGTTTTAATTAGTTTATGTGTAGTAACAACACTAATAGCTAACATTTATATAGTGCTTACTATGTGCCAGACACTGTTCTTAGTATTTTACATATGTTGACTTATTTAATCCTCACAACAACCCTATGAAGTAGGTACTATTATTACCCCCATTTTGCAGACGAGGAAACTGGCACAGAGAGGTTATTAACTTGCTTAAGTTATGGAGCCAGGATATAAACCTAGGTACTAAGTCTTGGCACTCAAACTTATTGAGGGTGAGTCAAATTTTACATACTCTTAGTACACCTCCTAGCAAGCACATAGCTCCTAACTATACAGATGATACTTGCTAAAATTTATCAGAATTGTACCGTTTCAATTTTTTCATTTGTTTGAAACTTGAACCTGGGCTTCCCAGTCCAAACAGGGTCTGTTTTGACATGTTTCTTAATTTGACAGGTGTCCATTTTCCTAGTAGTTAGATTGCTATATTATAACACAGTTTCCATATTTTCTGTTCTTATTTTTATAATTAAAAAGTAATATATAATTTTTATAATTTATCCTTAAGAAAGAAACTTAATGCATTAATTTAATCTGATTCAATTTAAACAACTATAATTATTAGAATATAGTTCAAATTTTTCATTTATAGAGGCAATCTAATCAGTAAGATTATACTGCTTTAGTTATTTGGAGTGACTTGGTTCCTTTCAAGTTCATTTGTACGTATAAATGATGGTAGGTTATTGGTTTGTCACACCCTTGAATGAAATATTCCCAGAGCTATCAGTTCTGCCTCTAATCGTGTTGGTTGTTGGGAGGTGTTATTCTAGTTTTGCAGATGGGTCTGATGCCAAGTTGAAGAAAGTGAGTAACTGATTAAGCAGAATCTCTATCTGTGAAGAGGGAGAGCTCCATCGTACGTTAATAGTTATCCTCCTCTCTGACAGCCTTATCCTTCATCTAGTTAGGCTTCTTTAGACTTACCTATAAAAGGTGCATGGAAGTCTCATAAAAGGTATGGCATAAAGCTTTTATAGCAACAGTTTGATTTCTAATACTCGTATTTGAATATGACTGTATCTAACTGGAGAATCCAAACCAAATGGTAATATCAATATGTGAAGATTCATTTCAGAGATTACTTGAAAAGCTACCATGCTCCATCTCCTGCCCAGTCATTAGTATAAAGTGAGTTTTACTGTTCTTTCTTTATGAAAGTGGGGTGGGACATCAAATAGTTAAGCGGTTTCTAATGTTAGGATCAGGATTGTGAGAAGAGGAGGCAACTGTTCAAACATGAAACATGAAAGTGCTGCAGACTTATCTGCAGAGTGTGTCAGTAGATAGTAAAAAAGCCACAAAAGGCTAAAAGGAAAATAAATATTCCATTGAGAAGATGTTCCCTTTTTAGATTGAAGATAAATAAAATATATCCAAATAGGCTTAATATTAAAAATATTCTTCTCCTTCTCTAAAAGTGACATATAACCATGATCAAGAGGTTATGTACTCAGTTTAATATACGGATTTCCACATTCCTACTTCAGTCCGCATTATGATCAGCCAGGACTGTAATCTGTGGAGTCGGAATGATTAACTAGGAAAAGCAAACCTACTGCCTTCAGACCCTAGGCCTCACTGATTTTACTTTAATCGCTAAAGGCCTTGTCCATTAAAAATTCACTTATTTTGATCAAATAATAGGATCACTGTATTATCAAATTTAATACAAAATAAAACTTCAGATTTTCTGTTGAGGCAGACTATATGCAGAGAAGCAAAATCAACTACCAAAGACTTAGGATTTGAAATTGTAATTCTGAAAAGTTGTTTAATCTCTTTGGGCTTTGGTTTTATCCTCGATAAAATGGAGAGGAGGATGATAATGGACATCACAGGGTTACCGTGAGGTTGAACCTATCTGCCCTAACACAGCTACCTCATCTCTCACCTCTCCACTACGTGCACTGTGCACACAGCTAATATCAGATTAAATTTACAATTCCCTAAATTAGAAGGCTTTTGTCCTGTCCCATCTCACTACTCTTTCATCTGATCAATTCTTATTCATTCTTTAAGACTTAGCTCAGGATTCACCTCTTTTACTTTCTCTGACTTCATTTCATGTTTGGTCCCTCTGTGCCATTTTCATAGTACCCTAGGTATACCTCATTGTACTCCTTTGCACATTATATTGCAACTGTTTGCTTTTCAGTACTGTTAAACCATGAACTCTTTAAGAGTAGAGACTTGAATGTCTTGTTTGTTTTTTGTGTCTTCAGTGTCAAGCATGGTGCCTGGCTTGTAGAAGATATTCCTTGATAGTCGGATAGAAGGAAGAGAGGAAGGAATAAATGAGCTGGTATATGTGAAGGCATTTTGTAAACTATAAAGTGCTATGCAAATGTTAGTGTGGTTTTGTATTACATTCCTTAATGATGTATTTTTTAGTATTTGAATGTCCATTTTTAGAAGGCCTTGATCCTGCTGATATAATTCTTAGATATTGGCTGAATTTTTATAGTATCCATGGATAACATCTTCTTTGTTGCAGGATTACGTTTTCACGTTGTTTCCTAGCAATTTAATTAATGAGGCTTAACTAGACAAGTTTATTAATCTGTAATCACTTTACATCTGGTTATTAAAAATTTATATTTCACATCTGGTGACTCAATCATGACTACCTCAATCTTTATCACTGCACATTTACAGTGAAAGTAAAACCCCATCTATCATACTGATGGTAGATTGAACTATTGTTTCTTCTTCCTGGAGTCTGTACTGAAAATAAACACTTCTAAATTTTCTTAGTACATTTGGAGCTTAGCATTTACTACAATATTATGTATGTATTAATACCTCTCTTCTGGTATTTTAATGGCAAGGATATTGGATTCCGACTCGACTCACTACATACCATCCTGCAACAGGAAGTCTTGGTACAAGAGGATGTGGAGCTGATTGAGCTGCTTGATCCCAGTATCCTGTCTGCAGGGCAACCTCCACAACAGGAAAATGGACACCTTCCAACACTTTGCTCCCTGGCAGCTCCCAATATTTGGTACCATCCAGAAACATTTATCCGTTGAATGCTTACATATGATTTACAGGAAATTCATCATGCTGACCATTGTAAAGGCATTATAAATATTTCGTACACTTAGCATTACAATTGGTTTAATGATATGCCAGAGGTAAAAAAAAAAAAAGTACCTTTCTAAAGTAGCTACTATTTAAAATAAAGCTGGAAAAAAATCAATTTGATTGGTATATACTGTGTGCCAAAAGAATTTCTCTCTGTACACATGTGTACATGCAAACCTAGCCTGTTCTTTATTTTTCTATATAATTAATAGATTTTATCATAACCACATTGTAGAGACACCAAGTATAGGATGGGACATGGAGGTAAACAATTGATTCTTGCTATGTTGGCTGAGAAGAGATACTAGGAAACATATTTTGGTGACTCAAACCTATTCTAAAATGTTTCAACTTGTAGTATTTGGGTCTAATATCAGGCCATAATCTGTAAATAAATAAATAAACAAACAAACAAAGAAGACTGAATTGTAAAAAAGGGATTATATGTAAAGAATTGTTGATGTCCTCTTCCTGACAGAGAAGGGAAGAATGACTCAAGAAATGCACTGAATCACTGCTCAAACTGTTTAAATTATACAGACAGTTACATTCATTGGCCTCAACGTCCTCAATTTGTTTTTCTTGTCACACTGACCGCTTCATATTGTAACAGATAGCAAAGTCTGATGTTTTCCAAATCTATAGTCACTCAAATGTCATTATGAGGAATAAAGCATCTTATCCTTTCTTGGTTTCTCTGTTCCTAGGGATGTCTCAATGCTATTTGCCTTCATTAGTTTGCTCATTATGCTTCCCACTTGGTGGACATTATCTTCCTGGCTGGTGTGGGGAGTGATTCTGTTTGTTTATCTGATCATAAGAGCTTTGAGATTATGGAGAACAGCCAAACTACAAATGACCCTAAAAAAATACAATATCCGTTTGGAAGATATGGCAGCAAATAGCCGGGCTTTTACTAACCTTGTAAGAAAAGCTTTACGTCTCATTCAAGAAACTGAAGTCATTTCCAGAGGATTTACACTGTGAGTTCACATTTTATTCTATTTTTTAAATGATTCTTTTTTACTACATAGTTAAAGGATGGTATTTATTACCTATTTTCATTTGTGTGTTGCATTCACAGGAAAGAAGTAGGTTTCTCTTTAACACTTATTAAGGCCTATTAAATGCTAAGTGAAGGAATAAAGACATTATATGCTAGATTGAATACGTAGTATGATTCTGCTTGTCTACTTTGAGAAACCAAAGTACTTTGAGAATTATACTGATTTCTGATTATTGCCATGTGATTACGTGAGATAAAATATAGAGTACCTAACACTGAACCTAGCATGCAGTTGTTACTCAGTAAATGCTTGTGCCCTTTACTCTCTGTCAAATGCCATCTTTCTCCAGTTTATATAATAGATATATCTGACGTGAATTCATTTTGAAAAATCTCAACATGTATTACTAATACTCTTTATGTAAATATTTTTTAGCTATTATGGCATTGACAATCTCAGAATATTATGCAAATCGTGATATTTCACGTTCCCACAGGAAACTAAATATTCACCCAACTAAGCTGTGTGTGTATTAAGTTATAGGATATACTGGCTATTATTTACTCTATTATTGAAGGGAAAGTTATACTTATTGAGCACCAACTATGTTCCATATACTATGCTAATCACGTTTACATACAACTAAAGGCATACAGTTGTAAGTGGTAGAGGAAATATTCAAATCCATTTTATCTGACTCTAAAGCCTGTTCCCAGTATACTAGGCTGCCTGCTAAACACTAACAGAGAACAGTTGTACTCTTGTCTAGTATATTTAATAATTTATATAACATTCAGCATCTGTAGATGGGAGAAAGTAGGTATATGATGAAGAATAATTATTGCTCTTAATTAGTTATATCTGGAAAATCATGAAAAGTGGGGAAGAACCTCTGGTAATCATCTCATCCTCTGCTCTGCTCTAGAATAGCACTTATACAATCTTGACATAAACACTGTTTCTGGAAAATCATAGTGGGGAAATCTCCAGTAGTCATCTTGTTCTTCACTCTGTTGTATTCCACACAACAATCCAGAGACATGAGAGGGATTTTATAACCTCTCTTTCGGCTGAATTCAAAGTATAAGAATCCTCAGTGTCTGTTGCTTTTTGTCCTTCCATTAGTTGAAGTCTGCTTCTTGTTGATAGAGGATAGCAAATTTTAAGTTGTTTGAGTGTCAAATATTAGAAGTTAAAAAATCACACTGAAAATAAAGAGTAGCTACTTTTCATTCTTGACTTGCACGGCAAAATGCAAAGATCGACTGGTTAAGCAAAATGGCTATGTGTCCAACGAATACATGCTTAGGCATGTATTCTGTGCCTTTTGTCATTTTCCAGCTTTTACCCATATGTTTGGAATTGGCATGAAGAGGTAAAGTGAGCCAGTTAGACGTGAGTTACCTGCAGATTATGTTTTCTACCCATTCAAATGGCAGACAGAAATATTGGAAGAAAATGTGCTTCATTTGTCTCTAGCTAACTGGATAGTAGACTGAAAAAATAAATTATGAGGAATAATAAATCTTGAATTATAATTTTTTAGAAATACTTTCAGTTTTTAAAACTGATTCAGTAAAATGGAGCACAAGCAATAGTGCCATATATTGAAATCGTGAATGCTATTTTTTTTCTGCTTCAGTTTGTCCTCTGTAGCAAGTAATTTAACCCTTTATCATTTTCACACCCTTATTTTAAAATAAACCTGTCAATTATTATTCTCTGCTTTTTACAGATTTTTCATGCCTGAATATATTGTAGTATGATTTAACATTTTTAAAGTTTTGAGCTAGGTGTCTTATTTTACAGTGGTTATAGTGTAAAAGATTTACAAATGCAAATATTTTGTTTTACTATTGGGAGAGGTTACTGGTTAAGTGAAAAAAAACTATTATCCAATAACTATGTAATATTTAATCATGCATACTTTCCATTACAAAACATAATACATTATGTGTCATTGTTACAAATAGGTACATCCCATTAATCTTGTGGAAAGTGCCATGAAATGTGCTTCCTCTTGAACAGTTTTGAGAGTAGTTATGCTACTACATGGTAACCCTTACTTTGCCTTTCTACTTGCATTCCCCTGTTGGCCACTGGTCCTGTTACCTTTCTGCATTCCCTACTTCATTTTGAGTAGGTAAGTGCCAGTGGCAGCAGGTGGGTAAGTAATTTTGCCCTACTTTTATGAATGTACAGAATTTATTTTTATATAAATTTGCTCTGTACAAATGAACAAATATATGATTAATGAACCTATGTAAATGTATATTAAGAATGTGAAAGTGTTTATAATTAAGGCCTTCATACTTCCTATAGATATAGGTTTTGAAAACTAAATGTAAAGTAGTTCCACTTTAGTATATTTTAGCAGGTAAAGTGTCTGTATAAAAAAGATGCAAATTCTTAAACATTCCTATATTTCTATTATATCTCAATTAAAATTGATTGTTCCGTCACATCAGAGGAAGCCTTTACTTTTTGAGATTTTTAATTTTTGATTTATCTTTTTCTGGTGACTATATATGTATCAGAGGACTGGCTATTTTATGAGAACTAGGTTGGGGTACTGATAATCATTTTCTAATGAAAATCATAAAAAAGGAATTTCTTTTCTAAGTTTAATAGAATTTTGGATTTAGAAAACAAAAACTTTAGGACACCTGTACAGTTGTATCACATTTTACTTTTCAAGTTTGCTTGACAGGGTCAGTGCTGCTTGCCCATTTAATAAAGCTGGACAGCATCCCAGTCAGCATCTCATCGGTCTTCGGAAAGCTGTCTACAGAACTGTAAGAGCCAACTTTCAAGGAGCAAGGCTAGCTACCCTATATATGCTGAAAAAATATCCTTTTTTTGTCTATACATGAGAATAAGCAATGTTTCTGGAATCCTGAATGTAGATATTATAGTTGCTTCCTGTAAAGTTAACTAGAAACTGCACTATTTGAATCTAAGTTCCATCATCACAACTATTTTAAAACTGGAAGTGCATTCCAGTGGGAATGACGATAACAGACAAGAATAAAGTTCTTCTGCTCTTGTGTGGCTCATTTTTACAAGGAAAAAACTTGAAGTCCCTTTTTTTATTGGTCCAAAGAATAGTCAGAAGAACCTGGCTTTGCTAGGTCTAACATTTTAAAAAATTTTTGAACATGGCAAATTTGTGTCATGACATGGTTATGAACTGGTAACAGGAAATCCTTCTCTTTTCAAAAAAACAGAGGGTCTAGAATCAGATTGAAGTCAGGAAATTAGTTCTATTAACCAGAAAATAAAGGTGTGTAAGATTTTTATTTTATTAGAGATTCATAGATGAGATAAATTATGAATAAATGGAGGGCAAAAAGACCTTCATGTTGCTGGGTACAGTAGCACTGATAATAAATATAATGCTTACAGTTTACAGAATGCTTTATGTTGTATTATTATTTCCTTACGCAAATCTTCCGAGCTGGGTTTTCTCATCTCCGCTTTGTAAGAAAACTAAAATAAAGGTTAAGTGACTTGCTCAGTGTCACACATCTAGTAATAGGTGAAGCTGTAGGATTTATAACTTATATATATATATATATTTTTTTTTTTCTTTTTTTTTTTTTGTCTTTTTCTTGACCGGCACTCAGCCAGTGAGTGCACCGGCCATTCCTATATAGGATCCGAACTCGCGGTGGGAGCGTCACCGCGCTCCCAGCGCCGCACTCTCCCGAGTGCGCCATGGGCTCGGCCCTGGTGAATATTTATTGAGCATAAACTGAGTGCCTCATGGAGTGTATAGTTTAATGTGGAATGAGAGGAGATAGCCTAACAAAGATTGCAGATTGTATGAGTTCCCTGTGCCAGTCACTTTTCTAGAAACTGAGGAACTAGCAGTGAACAAGATAGACACAATCCTTGTTCTCATAAATGAGATAATCAATAATAAATAAAAAGCTGATATTTTCAAATATAATAATTGTTATAAAGGAAAAAAAAAAAACCCAGGGGAATAGAATAGAGAGTGATTGTCTGGGATGCTGCTTTTGATTGGATGGTAGGCAAAAGCCTCTGAAGAGCCATTTAAATGAGTTTTGAATAATGAGAAAGAGCTGGGGGAAGAGTGTTCCAGTGAGATGCAGGAATGAGTTTAGCATGATTGAAGTATAGAAAGAAGACCATCTTAAGTGGAGCGCAGTTAAGTTGGGGATTGGAGTATGAAATGAGATTCAGAGGTAGGCAGAGGCCAGATCATATTCTCCATAAAGAAACTTTAAGGAATTAAAGTAAAAAAGAATTCATCAACCATTTCTTTGAAAAGACCAGTAACAATACTATGTAAAGAGCAGAAATATACAAGATGAATAATGAGAACACAGTGGTAACCATAGATGTGGAAGATATTAAAATATTTATAAGGGGATAATATATGTAACTCTGTAGCAGCAACTTTGAAAATTTAGGGGGAAATGGTTAATTTCTTCTAAAAATACAAATCTTCAAAACTGATTTAGGAAGAATTTAGAAGCTTGATTGGATAAAGTATATTCCTTTTTAAAGAGAAAACACCTGTTCATATGTAAACAATGGAAAATATGCAACTATTAAACAATGATAGAGTTCTTGATGCACTACTGTGGAATGATCTCCAAATTATATTAAGTGAAAAAAAAGTAAAGTGCACAGAGCAGTATTTATAGTACCCTTCCATTCATGCAAGAAAGGGACTGTGTATTTATGTAGGGATAAATATGTGTGTATTTATTTGTGTACGTGTGTGTGTGTGTATATCTACATATACCCAGACATACACACATTTATATTTGGATTTGCTTTTATGTATATATGCATAAAATATCTTGAAGAATATACAAGATGCTAGTGACAGGGATTGCCTTTGCTTTTGAATAGGAGAACTAGGTGGCTAGGCAAAAGAGATGAGAAGCAGTTTTATTATACCCCTTAATACCTCATGAATTTTGAATCCTGTGAATATATTACACATTCAAAAACTAATTGAATGAAAAAATTTAATTATCAAGTCCAGATGGTTTTATTAAAAAATTTTTTTTAGACTATAGAAAAGGTTAGAAAGCTCCCCATATCATTTTATTTATAAAAATACTATAATAATCTAACTATCAAAACATGATGCATTGCAAAGAATAAAAACTCTATACTAATCTCACAAATGGAAATACAAAATATCTAAATAGAATATTTATAAATTTAATCTAGCACCATATCGAAATATTATTATAATGTGACCAAATAGGAATATGCTGGAAATACAAAGATAGTCAAGTATCAGAAATTGTATGGATAAAATTCTTTATAAAAACAAAGCAGAAAAATCATTCCTGATTGATATTGATATATGTTCATAAGGAAGAGAACAGAGGAAAAAGTAGTTTATGCCAAACAACTTAGATAGAATAGGCTTAGTGCTACTTATATCAGTAGTCTGGGTATTTCAGATATATGTTCAATTAATGATGTCCTGCAGTATGCAGACTGGGAGGAAAAGAGAAGTATTTGCTATAGCATAATGAGGGTCTGAGCCAAGACACAATAAAATATGCAATACAGCTCAAAAAGGTAGATGTCAAAAATAACTAAATTAGCACTGTGTTAACTTTTGAAGGATTGAACTTTTTATAATTTAGACATAAAAATTTTATTCACAAGTATCCTATAAGATAACTGAGATGTTAATATGTTAGATTTTAAGATTTAATTTCTGTTTAAAAACTGATGTAAAGTCTCTTGATGTAAAAGATCAAAAAAAAGATTAGTAAATGTAATTTTGGACAATTTTATTCTACCTTTTATGCTTTCCTAAAAAAAAGGCTTTGTTTATTGCCTTAACCTAATTTAACCTACCCCCTGAACTCGGAGAGTGACAATATAACCAACTACATCTGTGTGGTGCCTTTTAAGGAGCTGGGCCTTGGACTTAGTGAAGAGCAGATTTCAGAAGAGGAAGCACATAACCTTACGGATGGCTTCAGCCTGCCTGCTTTGAAGGTAATCCAGTTGTGGAGGGGAAGGGCTGAAGAAAAGGTAGATACACTTGAATTGTGCCTGTGCTTTCTGAACGTAAATGGTGCACCTGTTCCCCTTCATTGTTTGCTGAATACTGTCATCATAAATGTCTTAATGATGCTTGTGGTGCTGTCTTTCAAAGATGAGAGCATCATAAAGATCAGATGAGGAGATATTTATATTTTGATGTTAAAATTCTTAAAATTCTTAATGTAAGAAATGCCTTAAATTACAGTTTGGAGATAAATGAATGTACTTTAATTGGAAGCCAATATGAGTGATTTTTATGACTAGTAATTTGTTTCAACAAACATAAATAAAGCATTTAGTGAGATCTACATCTTCCCTTGGAAAATCTCCAAAATTCTTGTCTAGACCAAGATTGTTTTTTCATATATTAAAAGCCACATAAAAGAATACATTTGGCTACATAAAAAACTAAACTTTAAATATTGCATATTTTAAATGCAAACAAGCTAATAATAATTACAATGATTCATAACAAAGGGCTTGAATTCTTTCTATATAAAGAGCTCTAAGGTGTCTAAAACCTGCAAAAGATAGGTCAGGTATGTGAACTGGTAGTTCACAAAAGAAGAAATACAAATGGCTGATAAATATGTTAACACTTTCAATCTTAGTAATGAAAGAAATAGAAATAAAAGTCATAAGTTAACCGTTTTGCCAAGGATATTTAAAGGTTGTTAATATTATAAATGAAGATTCAGTGAGACCTCACACACTAGTTGTGAAAGTATAAACTGGTTTACTTCAGCAGTGAGTACCAATATTCATAAATGCGTATACTCTTTAGTCCAACAATTTTACTCTCACAGATTTATCTTAGGAAGTAATCAAAGATATACCCAAAGGTTTATGATATTACTACAGCAGCAAATATTGGAAACAAATTAAAAGTTTCATAATATGGAATTGATAATGACTTATGGTACATACATTTGATGAACTACTTTGGAGTTAGTAGCAGATAAATGTTGAAGAAAATAATAACACAGAAAAACATGAGTTAAAGCAAGTTACAAAATCTGTGTGTGCAGTGAGATTCCAGTAGTACTTTAAGAAGTCAATCTAAATGTCTTAAATTCCTTTTTCATAATTAGCAAGCTCTTAGATATTTTTGTTTCTAGTCTTTAAAACTCTCCTGTTATCACAAAAATCAATCTAAGTGCAGTTGACAGCATTTATCAAGATCCATTTTGTTTTGAGACCATATTTTAAATTTTCTAATCCACATAAATGTCCTAATTCTCCTTTGTTTTTTGGTCTTTCCTGTTATTTGAAATTTGTCTTGACTTATTCCTACCCTCATTTAAATCCATCTCAATAAATGGCACTACACAACTTAAACTAGGAACCTGTGGCACGATCTTTCTTGTTGTTGTTGATTGGGGGTTTTCTTGGTGGCTGGCCAGTACTAGGATCCAAGCCCTTGACCTTGGTGTTATCAAAATGAGAATGGTGGTACTGGGGACTGAACATCTTTCTCATCCATCATTTTTACTTTATCATATCCAGTCCATTAGCAGATTCTTGTGTCATTTCTATCTTGAAAATGTATTTTAAATCCATCCACTTTTCCATATCTCCTATCACTGTCCTAGGCCTAGCTACCATCATCTGTTACCTAGGCTACTGCAATAGTTTTTTTCTTGGTTTCCTTAGTTCTCTAAAGTTATTTGTTTCAGAATGCAATTTGACCTACAAAGAACCTTTTAAATGATTTGTCCTTTGAATCAGTAATTCCACTTCTATAAATCTTTCTTAAGGAAATTATTCTAAATATAGTCAAGCTTTATGTACCAAGTTGCTTAATAGCTTTGTGTTTATAATAGTGAAAAATGGAACACTGCCTAAGTGTTCAGCAATAGAGGAATGGCTGCATAAATCATGGTAGACCCACATGGTGAGCCATTGTGTAGCAGCTACAACGTGCTTATGAAAATTTTGTGAAAACTTGGAGAAATGTTTGTTTCCAGTAAAACAATCAGGACACATAAGTATATACATGCAGTATGATCACAACTCTGCTGTTTTTTTTTTATTTTTTATTTTTTGGTGGCTGGTTGGTAAAGGAATTTAAACCCTTGACCTTAATGTTATAACACCATTCTCTAACCAACTGAGCTAACCAGCCAGCCCCACAACTCTGTTTTTTAAAAAAGAATGGGAGAAAATACCAGGATACTAATAGCTACTCTGTGGGGAGGTGGGACTGTAGGTAATTTCATACTTCCAAATTCAATATCGTGACCATGCTTAACTCTATAATTGAAATAAAGTTTTTTTCAAAGGACAATTTGAGAGATTCTTAATGAAGAAAATTGAGCAGACCTGGATTTATATTTTATCCCTGACTTTGATTAACCATTTGATCTTAAATAAGTTATTCTTTGAACTTATCTCACTTATAAAAAGAGGTTATCATATCTACCTTATAACGTGTTAGATTAAATAAAAGGACATAAAAAAATACCTAGAACAAGATTTGTCATATAGTGGGTACCAAAAATGGTGATAGCTATTATTCTTTAAAAAGGAGTTGAAGAAAGAATTACGGCATTTCTTCATTTCATTTTTAAATTATTTTTTGTTTATTTATCAAAGTGTCTCGTGATTTCCCTATTTCTTTATGTTCTCTGTGTATCGTTTTTAAAAGCTTGTTAAATCCTGAATTGTATTCTAGCTTAAGTGTAGGCAGTAAAGAGAAAAAGGACCCCATGGAGTCAGACTTTTCTAGGTTTATCTCTAGCTTCATCACTTGACTACTGATGTCTTGAGCAAATCATTGCTTCTATGTTTATTAAAATTTAATAATCACAATACTTACCTCCAAAGCATTAAATATTTGCAAGTCCGGTGCCTGGTGTAAAGTAAGCAATTAATAAATGTTAGCTGAATTTTCAAATTTCATCTTATCTGAGCTGCTCTAAAATGTGAGACTTCTTCTCTGTTGTTGTCCCCCCACCCAGTGATTTTGATTATGACTGGATCCTTTTTGCTCACCCATACTGTTTTCTCAATCAGACTATAATAGTGTTTTTATATTTGCTTTATTTTGACCTATAACTAATCTATAACCAAACTCAGTATTTGAGTTGGGTTATTACCAAGATTATCAAGCTCTGAAGCCTTATCTATAGAGTTTATAAACTGCCAAGAACCCCTGTAATGTTCAAAACTTTGTTGCCACCTTGTATAGTTGCCATTGTGCCCACATAGTTTTAAAATGGATTTTGTAAGTTAAATTTTAAAAGCAACTTCTCTCTGAAAGGAACAATAGTAAATCTTTATAAAAAGATCTAGTGAAAGATATCTTTACAGGTTTACAAATACGTATTCCCATATGCTGTGACTACACAATTTGATAAAACATTCTTGGCTAATTTTAGAGTTAGTTCAAGCTCAGCTATATTCATTATTTAGGATAAAGTGAAGAACTTAAACCAGAAGTTAAGATAAACAAATTTTTGGTTTGTTTTAAATGTTGGCCAATATTTTTATTGATCTAGTCCTTTTTTCTTTCTTTCTTTTTTTTTTTTTTTCATAGGTTTTGTTCCAACTGTGGGTGGCACAGAGTTCAGAGTTCTTCAGACGGTTAGCCCTGTTACTTTCTACAGCCAATTCACCTCCTAGGCTCTTGCTTACTCCAACACTTTTGCCTCATCGTATTTTGTCTGATGTGACTCAAGGTCTACCTCATGCCCATGCTGCCTGTTTGGAAGAGCTTAAGCGCAGCTATGAGTTCTATAGGTACTTTGAAACTCAGCACCAGTCAGTACCACAGCGCTTATCCAAAACTCAACAGAAATCAAGAGAACTGAGTAATGTTCATACAGCGGTACGCAGCTTGCAGCTCCATCTGAAAGCATTACTGAATGAGTAAGTTTAGAAGCCATATAAGGAAATGTCCCTGTGATTAGCAAGCTTCATTCTTGTTCCATTGTGGTTGTTGGCTCATGTCCTAGCTAGAAAGAAGAAACCAAATTGAGACATGCAACATGAAGGATGGTTTATAGCTACAAATGTAGCAGAGAAACAAGTGATTTGTTAAGTACTGTAATTTATAGTTTTGACTTTTCCCGATTTCAACAGAAAACCTAGAAAGATAGGACAAACTCAGAGGTTGTTCATTCTTTTTGAGAGCTGAAATGGAGAAGGTTATGAAGAATGAGCTGTTTTTAACCCTCTTAAGGTAGGGCTCTTAAACTAAAACCTGCAGTCTGAGAGAAATATCTGCCAGCACAACAGTTCATAACAAGAGGCATTGTTGTGTAGATGAAGAGTACTATATTGCTATTTTTCTAAAGAAATTATAGCAGATCTAAAAATTTTTCTGTAACACAAGACAAGCTTTTTGGCTCCAGTTGAGTACTGTATTAGTCCACTTCTGTTTATAACAAAATACATGGAATTGGGTAATTTGTAAGAAAATGAAATTTATTGTTTACAGTTTTAGAGGCAGCAAGTCCAAGGTCCACAGAACACACCTGGTGAGAGTCTTTTGGTCATGGCTTTGAGGCAACGCAGGGGTCTCACATGGCAGAAAATGGTGGAACAGAGAGAAACTAACCTCCTTATTCACTCTCCTTTTAAAGCCCTCAGAACCACGCCTCTGACCACCATTATTAATCCATTCACTATGGTATTGTCCTGCAATCTATTCACCTCTTCAAGGTCCCGTCTTTCAATTATCATAGTAGGGTTTCCCACCCTTTTAACACTGTCACAGTGGGGGTCAAGTTTTGGGGGGTACACTCAATCCAGGCAAGTAGTAAAATGTACTATCTACAGTTTATATTTGTTGATCTACTTTGCATGGTATTATTGGTACTGTGCCTTAATTTCCAAATTTTTATATCCCACTTTCATATACCTTTATCAATAGAGAATACTATTTTCATGTATTTCTACATGGAAATTTTCAAGTTTAAAAATTGAGTCGAGGCATATAATATGAATACAGTCATTTCCTGTGAATTTTTTTTTTTTTAAAGATGACCGGTAATGGGATCTTAACCCTTGTCTTGGTGTTGTCAGCACTACGCTCTCCCAAGTGAGCCACAGGCCGGCCCCCCATGAAAATTTTTTCTAACAGTTAAATATTCATAATGTAGTACTGGATCAAATGAATGATTGGGTTCACGTTGTGTTGGTAATTTAGTGAGCTGGTAAAGTTGTTGCTGTACTTGATCCTGGATACCAGGCAAGAAGTGGGAGGGGGAAGGCAGCAATTAATTTTATAAAATAAGAAAATGGATCAAATGGACTTGACATATCAGTAAAATCAAAAGGCTATGTTAACTGGAATGAGGGAGGATAAGATGTACAAGAATAGGAGCTTACGGTTGGAAAGACATTTTGAGAAGATAAGTTTTTACCCATTAGCTGAAGGCCTGGGATAGGTATATATAAGGCTGATATAAAGGTGAGGGCATAGGGAAAATAAAGTGTGAGGTGGGTGTGTTTGAGTGCTCTATATCTGCTGTTCTAAGAAAGCAGGTGAATGCTAACCTGACTTTTAGCCCTGTCTCCTACAGAAAACTTGGGTGATAGGCCATCTCCACTTGAGTCGGTGGCAAAGATTGGATCATCATCAGAGGAAAATAAGATTTCAGTGGAAAGGTAGTATTAGGCAAAGCCAGAGTCTCCAAAGAACTCATACAGGACATACTGGAATGCATTAGAGTGAGGGAAGATGGCTCGGGGAAGGAGGAGTACTACATTGGGTGGACATGAACATGAAAAGAGGAGCTTTATACCTTGAACAGGGATCGTGGATTATTCATGGGAAGTATGTGTCCTGTTTTAAAGTGGAATATTTTATATATGCTACTATCTGTCAGTTCTCTAAGTATTTTAACGAGAAAGTGTTTCAGTCACAAACCATCATATCTGATTTGCTCAATAGTGCTGCCACTTTTAAAGGTGTTGTCTAAAAAAATGTCTTGTTTCATATTTCAAAATCCTCTTTTTGTGTTTCACTCCTCTCTCTCATTTGCCCGCTTTGCTGCTCTTCCCACTCTCAGTGCTCAGTGCAGGACCATATTGTTTCCTGCTTACACTAGGGCATCAACCTCTAACTGTTCTCCCCGTCTCCAGAGTGCGCACTGCCAGTTTAATGTTACTGAGGCATATACAGGTTGAGCATCCCTAATCCAAAAATTCAAAATCCAAAGTGCTCCAAAATCTGAAACTTTGGAGGCATGGACATGATGCTCAAAGGAAATGCTCCTTGGAGCATATTGGATTTCAGATTAGGAATGCTCGACTGGTATATATGTATTCCAACTGGTATGTACACATTCTGCAAATATTCCAAAATCTGAAAAAATTCAAAGTCTGAAACACTTCTGGTCCCAAGCATTTTGGATAAGGGATACTCCACCTGCATTTGTTTTGTCACTTAACTGAAAATCTTTACTGGTTTTGGAGCATAGCAGCTTAGAGTGAAGTCTGCACAAAACATTCTTTAGAGAAGGGTTGCCATAACCTGACTACATTCTGCATTTCTATCTTTATTTCTTACTCCTTTCCTTCAGTCCCAGCAAACTATAAATGCCTTTTCCCATGTTCCGTCTAGAACAACCTTCCTCACCTTTTATACAGGCTCAAAGTTTATCCATCCCTCAATGCTACCTCAAAAGTACTTCTTCCTTAGCTGTTCCCTGGTCTTCCATAGCTGGTAATAATTTTCCCTTTGCTGAATTCTCATAAGACTATCTCTGTCTCTTTTTGTTATTATCTTTTTGTGCCTAGATTCATCCCAGCTTTATAGCCTACCAGCTTTGTGACTCTGGACAAGTTTCTTCAACTCTCTGGACCTAATTCCTCATCTGCAAAATGGAAATAAAATTTTAGTTTTAAATTTTTGTGATATTGTATGTTATTTACATATATGTATAATTTCCCTGGTTCAGTTATAAATTTCTTGTAAGTAGGAAATAGGTTTAATTTATCCTTTTAGCTCATAAAATGCCTAGTATGTAGGTTAAAAATATTTGTTGAATATATATATGATACTCTGTATGAGCTCTTAGAAAAACTGTGATAAAATGTACATAACAAGGTTTATCATTTAACCATTTTTAAGTGTACATTTCAGTGGCATTAAGTACAGAATGCATTGTTGTGCAACGTTACTACCAGCCACTCCCAGAATATTCTTCATCTTATAAGCTTATTTTTTAATAAGCCTTATAAATTATAAATTTTACATTTTATATTCTGGAAATCTGCTTTTTTTTTATTACGCAGGGTAATAATTCTTGAGGATGAACTTGAAAAGCTTGTTTGTGCTAAAGAAACACAAGAACTAGTATCAGAGGCTTATCAAATCCTAGAACAAAAATTGAAGTTGATTCAGCCCCATGTTCAAGCAAGCAACAATTGCTGGGAAGAAGCTATTTCTCAGGTGGATAAACTGCGAAGAAATACAGATAAAAAAGGTACTTGCGAGAGATTTATTTAGCATATGCTTATCAGACTTGCTTATTCCACTCTGGTAGGATTTTATTAGATGGGTTTCTTGTCTGCGTGATGAGACTGGCTTCACAAAATTTCTTAGTTTACTAAAAAAAAAAAAAAAAAGTTGAACTTATATGTACAAATTGACACTGAATACAAAGTCTTGACTCTTATTTTGTAAATGAAAAATTAACATGATTTTAAAATTTGGTGACTAATCCCTCCTTTTAAAAAACTGAAGTGAGGGGATGAATTTTGATAGTATTTTTTTATTTGTTAGAACTTCCTGAAACTCTTTTCCGTTAGGATAATAAAAGAATGAGTTTGATAGTCAGAGGTTGGAAACTGAGTTTTTCTTTTAAGATAAAGTACTTACTTTAGTCATTCAGAAATAATATACAAATGATATAATTAGTGGTGTTGCATATTCATTAAGGGCCTAAACATATTAAGCGTCGTTATTTAGTGGTAATTATCAGACCGTTTTGTGCCGCTAGGTAAAAAGGCAGTCTTGACATTTTTCCACCAAACTGCTTTTATTTGACTCAAATTTTTTACCTGTTTTTACATCGGTAATTTCATTTTGAATGTTTGGCATACTGATTTTTTAAAATATTGCTACAAACCAATACTGTGTTTATCCCTCGGGTCTTTTTTATTGCGTTAATCAAACTTATGCATAGAATTTGCATTGCTACCAGAGATAATTAATGCTTTATTATCCTGTTACGGTTTTGTTTACAACTAGATTTGCAGTGCTTTGTTTAGTGTCTTAAGCTGAATAAATCCTTAAATAATTAAAGTATTAACTTTTTTCAAAGTAAATGTTAACATGCTAATTACTGGTATATTACTCAGAGGTTTCCTTTATATCTCAAATGTAAAAGGTGAATAATAAATCTGCCAAGAAATTTTAATGTATTCAAATACTTAAGCATATGTGAAGTCTAGAGCTTGGAGTACATTTTCTATAAATAGAAACAAGACCTTTGGGTGTTAAAAGATTCATCCCATTCAACCCTCCTTTAGCACACTCCAAGATGTTGAATTTTATTCTATCACTTAACCATTGTTGTTCACTGTTACTGTGAAAACCGTTTCTAAATCATTGGGCAGGTAAGTAAGATAAGCTGTTTCTTAATTATGCTCTATGTGGCTTTTGCTCATAGATAATAATGATATGAATTAGATACAAATCATTCACAAACTTTTCACGGTAAAACATGCACAATGGCCATAGCTACACAACTTTAAGTAAAATATTTGTTTGAATATTTTAGGAACTGGGTCCTTTAGTTACACATCTTTTTAAAAAATATTTTGTTTTGAAGTCATTTCAAACTTAGAGAAAAGTTGCAAGAATAGTTCAAAGTACCCTTTATCCAGATTCCTTAGTTGTTGACATTCTGCCGTATTTGCTTTATCTTTCTATGTATGTTATCTGTATGTGTATGTGGTGTTACTTTGGCCCATTTAAGGGTAAGTTGCAGACATGAAGATCATTACCCCAAAATAATTTCATTTCTATTTTTGAAAAACATGGATATTCATTCTCCTACATACCCACAGTATATCATCAATATCAAGAAATTAACACTGATATAATATTGCCATCTAATCCACAGAACCCCCATTCAAATTTCACTGATTGTTCCAATATTTTTTATATTTCCAGATCCAGATTATGCGTGGCATTTAGTCATCATGCTCTTTATTCTCCTTTAGCTTTTCTTAGTCTTTCATAGTAAATATTTTGTGAAGAAACACTTTGAGGTTATATAAATAACACTTGCCTCACCAAAATTTTACCCACTATTAATATATATACCATATAGACCCAATAGTATCATTTTTACCCAAGAAATATAAAAACTTAGTGTTCATATAAAAACCTGTACACAAATATTTATAGTGGACTCAAATCACCAAAAACTAGAAGCAGCCCACATGTCCTTCAGCTGGTGAATAAATTGGTATATCCATCTGTACAATGAAATAGTACTCAGCAATAAAAAGAGTAAACCATGTTGGATGCAACAGGATGAATGAATCTCTAATGCATTGTGGTAAGTGAAAGAAGCCAGATTCAAACCAGTACATGCTGTATTATTCCATTTATGTGGCATTCTTAAAATGACAGAGAAACAGAAAGCAGATCAAGTGGTTGCTATGAGTTCCTTAACAGGGACAGGAAACGTCAGTGGTTGCCAGGAGTTAGAGATGGAGGGAGGAATGGGTTATAAAGAGGCAGCATAAGTAAACATTTGGAGGGTAGAACTGTTCTATATCTTGGTTGTGGTGGTTTTGTGACTCTTTATTTGTCTAAATTCATAGAATTGTATACCAAAAAGAGTGAATTTTTAAAATAAATAAAACAAATCAGCTTAAGTTTTTTTCATCCACTTGTTTTAGTTTTTGCTTGAATTTGATATTACTGTGATGGTTGCTAATTGGTAATTTTCTGATTCTGTTTTTTCTTTTACACTTATTAGTTGGCACTCTACAGTAAGGTAATGCCTTGTGTAAAGTATCCCCTTTTTCCACTTATTTACTTACTTATACCAGTATAAATTTATGAGTTCTAATTTTATTCAGTGAATCATAATTTATTACTATTATTATTTTATTGTTCACATTGTCCAAGATTTGACCAGAAGGAGCTCATTCAAGCTGGTTTGTATCACCATCATTCTTTGCGCACTTCCTTTCTTGTACCAATTGCTCTAACCAATGGTGGTTAGAGCAATAGGCTATACCATATAACCTAGGCATGTAGTAGGCTATACCGTCTAGGTTTGTGTGAGTACACTCTATGATGTTCACTCAGTGACCAAATTGCCTAACAACGCATCTCTCAGAACATAGCCACACATGACTGCACTTTCCTTGCCTAGCCTTCACAGCAGCCATGTCTCCAAGAATCAATCCCTCATTCTTTTTAATGGAGAATGGCATTTAGAAACCAAGATCTAGGTGCTAGATATGCTCATTGCCACTGGGATGTGCTTTTAGGCCTTCTCAGTGTACAGATGGAGCTACAAAATATATGTGTGTATATACACTTACACACACATCTATATCTACTTTTATATCTGTCCATAAATACTTGTATATTATAAACCATGAGTTCATTACAGTACATCTAATTCATTCTAACACCACGTGATTTATTCTGTCCTCCCCCCATCCATATTTGTACCTCCGTTCTCTGATTGTGAGAAACTTGGCTTCCATTGTCTTCAAAATATTTACTTATTTACTTAACCCCCTTGTATGTAACTAATCCACTGACACTAGGGGCTTTCTTCAAAGCCACACTGCTGCTGACTTAACCTGATGAGAGTTCTTCCCTTCCCTGGTCCCAGCATCTTGCCATCCCTTGCTGGCTAAAAAGACCCATCTTACTCCTTACCCCCCAGCATCCAGATAACTCATACGGGCTGCCTCTTGGCAGCTAAGAGTTAGTTCCCCATGGGTACCTGTATCACATTGACACCCTCCAGTTGATATTTAGTTGACCATGTTATTTTTAAAAATATCTTTTAATATTTATTTTATGAAAAACTAGGGTATTTATATCCTCAAAATTTAAAAAGCACAAAAGGGTAGGAATATGGTGGAATCTCCTATAAAGCCTTGCCCCAGCCACCCGATTGATTACCTTCCCTAGAGGTAACTGCTGTTAGAAGTTTCTTCTGTATCTTTCTAGAGATCTTAGGCACATATTAATATGAGCAAAGATGAATATATTTTTCTTTTTTATAGAATATTACATGCTCTGTTGTATGTCTTGCTTTTTCAAACTGACAGTATATCCTGCTGCATTTTGTACCTTTAATTAAACCAGGCCTCTCTTAATGAACCGTTAAGGTGTTTTCAGCCTTTTCCTATATGTTAAATAGCCACTATCCTGAAAACTGTCAATTCATATACTTTGTCCATATTATTGGTTCATTTTCTTACTGATTTCAGGTTTTTTTGTGTTAGGGAAATTGACCCTCAGTGATATAAGGTGCAAGTTTTTTTTTTTCCTGATATGTAATATATATATATATATATATTTTTTTTTTTTTGATATCTGGCCAGTATGGAGATCTCATATAACTTTTGACTTTGTTTATGGTAGGTTTTTCCTCACAAAAATATTTTATGCATTTTTTTTTTCTTGTGTGTCTTCTGGATTTTTATGTCATAGTTAAAAACTTTATTTCAAATTTATTTTATAAATTCTCTTTCGATTTCTTCTAATATTTTGTGGTTTTATATTTTTTACATTTATATATTTAGCTCCTCTGTAATTTATATTGTTGTTAGATATGAAATATGGATACAACTTAATTTTTTCCCAAGTGGCTAGCCATTGTCATAACACCATCATTTCCATTCTGGTTTTAATTACTTTTTTATTTCTTTTTAATTCCATTGATCTATCTATTCCAGTTCTACAGTTTTAATTATTTTAGTTTTATAATATGCTTTAGTAGCTTATTGACTAATCCTCCTTTTCAGAATTATCCTCCCTATTCTTGCTTTTTAATTTTTTGTAAGATCTTAGAATTAGCCTTTATAGTTTCCTCCTCCCCCAACAAGAGAAAGTTCTGATGGTATTTTTAAATTTCTGGATTAATAGAGGGAGAACCGGCATTTTATTATTACTTTTTATTACTATTGTAAATGAGATTGTTTTTTCCATTATCATTTAACTAGTTTCGATTAGTTAAATTAAGCCTATAGATTTTTTAAAAAATTATTATTTAAAAATGTTTTTAAGTAATACATTGTACACATTTATGAAGTACAATTTGATGTTTCAGTACATACGTGTTGTATAAAGATTAAATCAGGGTTTTTAGCATATTCATCACCTCATGCATTTATCATTTCTTTATGGTGATAACATTCAAAAGCCTCTCATAGCTATTTTATGATATGCAATACCTTACTATTAACCCTACTATTAACTAGCCCTACTATGAAATAGAACATCAGAACTTTTTCCTCCAATCTAATTGTAACTTTCTACCCATTGACTAACCTCACCCATCCTTAACCTCTCCCCTCCCCTCCCCAGTTTCTGGTAACCACTGTTCTACTCTCTATTTCTGGGATATCAACTCTCTCTCTCTTTTTTTTTTAGATTCCATGTATTAGTGAGATTGTATGGTATTTGTCTGTTTCTGGCTTATTTTACTTTATATGATGTCTTTCAGATCTATCCAAGTTGTTGTAAATGACAGGATTTCCTTCTTTTTTGTGGCTGAGTCGTATTCCATTGTGTACACAGGTACTTCAAAAACTTCATGGGAAAAATAGCATTAATAGACAATATAAATCTTTCCATGAATTTTTTGAAAATTCTTCATGTATATACCACATTTTCTTTATTCATTCATCCATTGTTGGCACTTGGGTTACTTCTGTATCTTGGCTATTGTAAATAGTGCTTCAATAAACATGGTAGAGCAGATTTTATTTCCTTTGGATATATATCCACTAGTGGAAACAGCATGGAGTTTCCTCAAAAAATATTAAAAATAGGGCTGACTGGTTGCTTCGTTGGTTAGAGTACCGCCGTGCATCACCAACATCATGGGTTCAGATCCCTGCACCGGCCAGCCCCCCCCCACACGCACTAAAAATAGAACTACCTATGCCTGTTGATTTTTATGTGTTAATTTTGTGTCCAGCCTCCTTATGGAACTCTCTACTTGTGATAATTTTTTGTTTGATTTTCTTAGGTTTTCTAGGAGTATGCAGTCATCATCTGCAAATTATTTTACCTCTTCCTTTTTTATAACTCTAATTTTTCTGTTGTCTAATCCCATTGTCCATGTGTATCTTTTTTAATGCCAAATTTGTCTAATCTTTTGATTTTAACAGTAAAAAGAAAAGTTTCCTCTCTATACCAAATCTTTAATCTGTTCGTTCCCTTCCTCAGAGGCAACTTCTGATACCAGAATCTAATACATCATTCCAGAGTTATTCTGTGCAAACATGTGTAAATAAGCCCGAAACCTGGATTGGGGAGCTAATCTGCCTGGATTTGTATTTCAAATCTGCTGCATATTAGCTTTATAAACCTGAGAAAGTTATTTAACTTTTGGAGCTTCAGTTTCTCATATGACAGATGGGGAAAATGATGTACCTACTGCCAACAAAAAGGTTGTGAGGATTAAATTACTAATACATATAAAAACTTCAGAACACCTGGCACTCAAGCCAAAACAGCATTTAAGTGTATAGAGAGCCCCGGTACCTATTTTATTCTTATTGTATAATACATATTTAAGTCATGTACCAGTATCATGAAACAAACATGAACTCATCAGCCAACTTAAAAATCTAAACTGTTACAAACACCATTCCATCATTCACTTTTTTTTTTTTTTTGTGTGTGTGTGTGTGTGATCCTTTCCTAGATCATCTCCCCTCAGGGATACCCAATAGCCTGAATCTTATCATTTTCTTGCTCCTCCTCCACCCTTTTTTTTTAATCTTCTAACAATTTGTTGTGTAGTTTTCCTTCTTTTTAAACAGCTACTGTTTTCCTCTTTTTAAACAGATACTGTTACACACATCTAATACTTTACACTTAAGATAAATCAAAAGATCTCATTCAGGACTTGGAACACTGTAGGTATTCAATAAATATTCATGAATGGATAAATAGAACTTTGTATGACCAAGAATGAGTCCCTCAAATTTGGCAAATTAAGAAATTTCTAATTTCATCAATATATGAATAAACCTCAGAGATGTCACTTTCTTTAGTATCTAGTGTTGCTGTCTCACGGAGGTGAGTGCAGGAAATCATTGAGAATAGGTTATCACTTTGGCATTACTTAAGAATCTCCAGAACTAAGGTAAAAAAGAAAAGAATCCCCAGGTAATAACAGTTTCCTTTTATTAAAATATCACATTATTTAGAAACTTAAGATTTATTACCTCCAGGGTTGCTACTCAAGAGTGGTCCTTAGATTAGCATATAAGCATCACTAGGGAGCTTGTTACAAATGCACCCTTGACTTAAAATCAATTTGCATCTTAAAAAGGTTTGGTTATTTGCAGGTACATTGAAGTTTGAGAAACATAGCTCCAGGACAAGGGTCTGCATTTTTTTTTTCTCTGAAAGACGAAATAGCAAATATTTTCTGTTTTGCAGGCCATATGGTGTCTGTTGCAACTACTCAACTCTGCTGTTGTATGAAAGCACTCATAGACTATCCTTGAATGGGTGTGGCTGTGTTCTAATAAAAATGTATTTGCAAAGACAGGCAATGGGGCAGATTTGGCAGACCCCTGCTGTCAGGAAATAGAATTGAGGGATAAGGTGGTCAGGGAGTTTTGTCATTTTATACCCGTTTATGCTGTTTGAAGCTTTTACCATGAGCATGTTATTAAAAATCTAGTGGTTTTTAAAAAAAAATTTTAGACATATTTTTAGATAATGAATGTAAATATAAATATGAGAGAAATTCAAACAAAGGCTTCTTGTTTTTGTTAGGGTGTTTGTTGGTGAGTAATTTTGTTTTTCCACCTCAAATAAGGAAACGCCAGCAGATAAGTAAGTCTGTTTAAGAACAGAAAAAAAAAGATATTGTAAACTCTTTACTAAAGTTGAAATTTAATGAGAGATACAACTAATTTTTCCTCAATGCCATATTGATACGCCAATGTAAAAGTTAATCCAACTACGTTCAACAGTGTATACCTCCTGCTCACACAGGTCTGTAAGTTCATTGTTGAGCTCATACAGGTGGTCAGTAGATTTTTATTAAGTGAATTTCATGCTGCAGGTGGCTCTCCAGAGATTGTTAAGTATTCAGGAATTTTGTGAACCCGTTTAACACCATTGGTAGCTTGAAATTGGCCATGGTGGGCATATTTACACCATGGAAATTGGAAATCACAAGTGCTACAAATTGAGTTGTTTTGTTTTGTTTGTGAGTTGGATTACCAGCACACTGTTTAATGTACCTGTTTATTGCTATTAATAGTATCTTGGATTTGAGTTTTCTCCTTTTCATTCAAAGAGCTCAATATGTAGTGTCAATATTGATGCAATGAAATCTATGTTCTGCTAAGTAGGCAATAATGGAACTATTTTGAGCATGTAATGTGTTGTAGGCATTATTCTAAGCATTGATAAGTACTGTTATTTTCACCACTGTTGTCCAGATAACTGTGACTTAAGCTAGAAAGTGGCAAGAGCTGGGATTTAACCAGGTGTGTGTAACTCTAGAGCTCTTAGCCACCATGCTAGTACATCTCTCGTTAGTGCTACCTACTGAGTTATCTTGGTATTTGTCATTCAGCCATCTTGCCTACAGACAACTAACCAGTCATCTTTTTATAACATTTCTCAAATACTTCTTGTTTCCCTTTAAAAAAAACAAAAAAACTTAACTATCAATTTTCTTGAAAAGTAAAAATCTAGAAGTTTAAATCATTCTTCTTTTTAAGTAAAGAGAGAATGATGAAAGATAAAGACCTAGACATGAGACTAACCCTGTGATGAGATACCAAACACAAATTTTAAGTAATTCATCTTTTCAAGATATATACTTGTGAAACTCATTTCTAATTCTACCTTCTGAGTTAAAACAGTAAGACTGAAGTTTTGTTCTTTGTGTGAGGAAGAGTGGTGATCTGTCTTAAGACTGTCCTGTGCTATAAACCAAAAAAAATTTTTCTCAGCAAGTTTTTATAGAGTACCTGGTATGTGCCAGATGCTATGGTGAGGTGAAGAAGGGGGAAAAAAAGGTCCTCTCCTCTAATAGTTTAATTTAACTTAAAGTTAAATAATAAATCTGATGTTGCTGTTGTTAACTTTAACATATTTGATTTTTTATAAATAAAAAGTGATAATCAGAACAAGTTGGACTATGAAATTGACAAAGTATTAGTACTAATAGTAAAACTAATTTTTATTAGATGCTCACTCATTTCTAAGTAGCCTGTTTCTTATCTTTATTTCCCGTCCCCCCTCCCCTTTTTTTTTAAGGCAAGCCTGAAGTAGCGTGTGAAAACCCACATTGTACTGTGGTACCTTTGATGCAGCCTACTGTTCACATTGTCGACAGAGATCCAATCCCTGAAGAACAGGTAAGGGTGAAAGTTATTTTTCCCCCTAACGAAGAGTTTTGCATACAAAGCTTACCTACCTTTCTTTTAAGTGACGTGGATAATTGTCAAATAACTTGTTGAATTTCTCTTTCTAATGAGCTTCAAAATTACAACATAATGTGTTGAATTTATATCATATATTAGTTCTTAGTGCCTTGAATTTGAAATCATTGAATCCACTAGCAGATTTTCTTATTATTTATATCTAAGTGTCCATTTCTTAGAGGCTTTTAAAAGTGATTAAATACATTAAAAATTAGTGTATTAGCTGAGGTATTTTCTGGGATGCTGGGAATGTTTTTGTCTTGATCTTAGTGATGGTTACCAGTATGTATACATAAAAATCCAAAATATACGTAAGAAATCGTGTACACTTAATATTTGTTCACTTGACTGCCTGTATGTTGCACCTCACTTTAAAAAACTATTTTTTAATGATTACATTAGTTATTGGCAAAGACTTCTTTTGCTAATTCTAAGGAAAATTTCTTTATCTTAGGTCATATTATCTACTCAGTACTCTTAATTGCATGTGGAAACCAACCCTAGTTAATTTAATGGACAAATAATTTATTTAGAACCATTAGCTTATAGAATATTTTAGAGGGCCACATAAGCAGGCGTGAACCAGGCTGGGATAAACAGCCAAAATCACTCAAAAGAACTGTTCCAATGGAGACATCATTGCTGAGACACTGGACACAGACATTGCCACTTGCTCCATCAATGCTGAATAGTAAAAACCACTCCCTCTGGAAACTTATTCAGCCATCATCCCTGCAAGAATGGATTCCTCAACGTGCCTGCTTCTGTTAACACAGACTTCTAAATCAGATCTAATGATGCAGAAATGTTTGGTTAGGATCCCAGGTCATTTACCTGAACCTTAACTACAAAGGAGGCTGGGTAAGCCAGTATCGCACCCTCTGTGTTAGAGATATGGAGAACCATAAGATGAAGTGTTTCCTAATCCTAGGAAGAGTGTTCAAACTTCCTGGGAAGTCAAAAAGAACCACAAATGTCTACCACAAAAAGATTAATATGCCTAACCTCCTCCCCAAACTGCCAGCCCTTCTAATTTTGATTGCTTTTGATGTAATGAATAAATAACTGTAACTTAGTAACTAAGTCTATTGTATGGTACCAGAGTGGAAAAAATAACCATTGAAGTTATTAAACTTTCTTATCCACAACCTTTTTAGAATCAACTGTTAAGTTTTTGAAGATTTTGATTTATCTACAGATATATGTTTGCTTTTTTTATTTTTTATTTTTTTGCCTAACTGTGCTTTAATGACCTGTGCCAAGAGCAAGCCTCATTTTTTAATCTCAGAGATGGGAGGGTGCAAGTTAATGAATGCTTCTAGGAAGTTGTCTGCTTGAAGTAAAGTGCTTTTTCTTTTATTCATTTTTAGGAATTAGAAGCTTATGTAGATGATATAGATATGGACAATGATTTCAGAAAGGATGATTTTTATTACTTATCTCAAGAAGACAAAGAGAGACAGAGGCGTGAGCATGAAGAATCCAAGAGAGTACTTCAAGAATTAAAATCTGTGCTGGGATTTAAAGCTTCAGAGGTAGAAAGGCAGAAGTGGAAGCAACTTTTATTTAGTGATCATGGTAAGCACAGACTTCAGAGTAAAAAGTTATTTTAATGTAGGAGATTCTTTTTTCTCTTGAACCGTGGATCTGATTTTAGCTGTAGAATTCTTATGGCTTTAATTTTAGGGATCCACCAAAAACAGTACTTTTTCTCATAGATGCAGAATCAACTTGATCGATAAAAGAGTAGGTATATAATCACACTGAGAATATTAAGTCACAATTTTTCATCGGGTTTTAAATTTTTACTAAATTTGTTTTGGAATGGCAGTGAGTTGAATAATTTGGAGTATTTTAAACAAAATGTGATTTTTAACTTTAGTGAATTTGAGATTCTAAACTCTGTTCTCCATATGTTAAGATATTAAAAATACCTCAGTGAAGCATAAAATGAATAACTGTTCACTAGCGAAAAAAATGAAATAAGACCTGGGCCCTTTAGCCCGTATCATTAGGGTTATTTAAGTGCTTTGTGCCCTTTAGTAGAGGGGAGGAGGGAAGGTGCTTCTCTACAGGCTGTCTCCATGCTCTGATTTGGGCAAAGCTGTATGGCTGGTAATTCTGAAGGTTAGCCTTAAACTCCTTTACGTTAATCACCTTTCTTTTCTTTGTCAAACTTCATGGGAGGCAGGGGAAGGAATGAGGAGAAGCTTGAAACTTAACAATATCAGCCTAGCTAATTTCTAGTTGAGTTAATTCCTATGGATTTCTAAGAAGGTAGAGTGGGACTTCCATTTTAGAGTATCTACGTGGACCCTCAAAATTAACTTTCCTTTCTCTTTCTCACCAAACCAAATCGGTTAACTATATTTCTGGACATCTCCTCAGGGTCCTCTTTTCTTCTCTTAGGAGTCCTACCATTATCCCATGTTCAGGTCTTCATCTCTTGGTTTTATCTTTCCTCTTTCTTCCCATTGGCCCATGTTCTCATTAGAATGTGCTTGTACATTATAATAGTCTATTAGCTGACTTCTGTTTTCAGTACCATTTTCTTCTAAGCTCTCCTGCAAGCTCTTTCTAGATTTTCTCAAACAGTACATTGATAATGGCTCTTTCTCTCTTAAAACCTATAGTGGTTACCCCTTTCTTATTGTACTAAATCTAAGCTCCTCTTCCTGGTTTCAAGCCTCTCCATCGTTAAGAATCCATCATATCCAATTATGTTTCCCACTATTTCTAATGTAGATTTCTTCCTCTACTGTCTAATTAGACTACAGTTCCACAAACTTGCTATTTTGATTCATTAAAAAAGTTCATGTTGATCCCTTAACCAAGAATTCTGAACTCTGCACCTAGCTGTCCTCTCTACTAGTCTGTTCTCCATGAATCCTTCTCTGACTCCTTCAGCCCTGCCACCTCTCCTACCACTACAGACCTTTACTCTAGAGGGGCATTATAGTGAAATGTGTGGGAAGTCTTGAGCAGCAAAGCACAAAATCATTTGATTAAGAACTTCCCAGAAGCCACAGCAAAGATAGAGTTCTGCAATGTGCTTGTTTATATATTGGCCCTACATAAATCAGAAATTAGTGGTATGATGTTTTAGGCACTATTGTTTTCCGTGTTCAATTTTTTTGTCTCTGTAACCAAATTACAGTCTCCTTAAATAGGGGCTTTATTATCCGCTCAGCATTCAGTCAGCAAATTATTCACTTGTAGTTACTGAGTATCTGTTATGTGCAAGGCATTGTTTACTGTTGTATCCCTAGCACATACATCAAGAGACAAAAATGCCTACCCTCCTGGAGGCTTAATACAGTTGTCAGTCGACCTTCCCATTATACAGATTATATCCCGTTATACAGATTATATCCCGTTACACAGATTATATCCCGTTATAGATTATAATTAGCAATAATTGTATCAATCGACTTCTAATATATGTCTCATTCTTTAAGAACTAGCAGATTTATAAACTAAAAGTGTAAATAAAGACAGCATTGTATATAAACTTGCATCCTTTTTTATTATTTAGTATTTTCTTCATATAGCTTTAAAATTATCCTGTTGACATTATGGGCAAAGATATAACAATAAGAGAAATGTGTCTCTTTTTCAGATATGTGCTTTTGATACAGTTTGCATTTAAAAGGCAATAATGCTGTTTTTAGTTTGTGAAAATAAGTAAAAACCTGCTGATACCATAAAATGCTTTTCCCATGAAAAATTTCAGTACATCTTCCAGAGTTGTTTTCATCTCTGCCTACAGGGATAAAGTCCGAATGGAATTAGAGAGGGAAATTCTACACTGGAACCTGCTGTGGCCATTGTTTTCTGTTGTTGCTGCTTCTCTAGTGGAGTTACTGCAGCTTAGGGATGCTTCTTGGAAATGGACATGTTTTACAAAAATATTTTTTAAATACACGCCAGCTCTTCAAGAAGCACTTTTTTTTCTTCCGTCCTGCTTCATAATATATTGTATTGTACTAACCCCTCATGCTGGGAGGAGAGACTGCCTAGCAAGCAACTCACTGCCTACTAACATCAACAGGGGCTAAATAAAACTTCATTTTCCTTGCAAGGACGACTTCTGCCGTATGAATATATATTATATTTATGCATTACTTTGTACAGTAGTTAATCTTGAATGCAGATTTTTATTTCATTTGTGTTTTTCTGTGGTACTACAAAATGTGTAGAAGTTGTGGCTTTATTTTCATCAGGGTCTTGTTAGGTGGTTGGCAAGTAAGTTGAATTGTCTGTTGCATAATTTCCATGCGGCTTTAACTTGTAAATATGTTAAATATATGATTATTATCTGAATCACTTTAGGTCTTTTATCTGGCACATTATCAGTGAAAACCAAAATGCTTGTTCTTTAATACAGTGGTTCTCAGACTGTAGTGTGCATCGGAATCAAGTGGAGGAAATATCAAACACAGCTGGTCCCCACTCCTACAGTTTCCAATTCAATAGGTCTGGGATGAGGCCCAAGAATCTACATTTCTTATGAATTTTTAGGTGATGACTAATGCTGTTGGTTCAGGAACCACACTTTGAGAACTACTGTTTTAATATTTTGAATAAAATAGTATGTGAGGTGTCTTTAAAACCTTCATGAAATCCCATCTCATTTCATTTTTTAAGCATTTTATCTTTTATAAAGTTCCCTGGATTTATACATTTACATTGATTTTATTAGAAAGTTTTATTTCACTTTTATTTATTTATTGTTCTTTTTAAGAAAATAACTACTCAGTTTAAATTAAAGTTTAAATCATTGCTGGGTCCTTAGTTATTATTTTTCTTTTCTTCCTTTTTTTTTTCCCCCTCTTTGAAGCTGTGTTGAAATCCTTGTCTCCTGTAGACCCAGTGGAACCTATAAGTAATTCAGAACCATCAGTGAATTCAGATATGGGAAAAGTCAGTAAAAATGATACTGAAGAGGAAAATAGTAAACCCTCCACAACTGACAATGAAATAAGTAGGACTGAGTTTTTATGTGAAAACCCTCAAAAGGGTAAAGATAAAGACAGTTCTTCAAATGAAGTCTTCCTCCAAGGAGCTGAGGAAAGAATGTGTTACCAATGTGAGAGTGGAGATGAATCTCAGCAGACAGATGAAGGTGGCCTGGCCATTGCCCCTCCAACTCCCAGGGACTCCTTACAGCCCTCCATTAAGCAGAGGCTGGCACGGCTGCAGCTGTCACCAGATTTTACCTTCACTGCTGGCCTTGCTGCAGAAGTGGCTGCTAGATCTCTCTCCTTCACCACCATGCAAGAACAGACTTTTGGCGATGAAGAAGAGGAACAAATAGTAGAAGAAAATGAAAATGGGGGAGAAGAAAGAACCGAGATTCACATGAAGTGATTGTAGATTGTTCAAAAGTGTTTTAGCTTCAAAACTGGAAAGGGAAAATGAGTGTAAGTTTACTATATATGAAGCTAAATTGTGAATTTACAGCAAGAACCCTGGTTTGAAAAACTGATCTGAAAATTAGTACTTACCTGTAAATGGCAGATCTTTTAGGAAAATAAGAGAAGGTAAGGGCTCTTTTGAATAAACTGCGGTTTTATTTGCAACATGTCTGATCAATCTTGGAAATTCTTTAAGTACTTTTAATAAGAAATGAATTTATCATTTCTTGCCAGAATTTACTACCATAAGGTGACTGGGATAATTGCAAGAACATTTACATTTATTATGACTCCTTTTTACTGTATTCTTGCAGTTAATAACTGCAGCTATTATGTTAATAATAAGTTGTTTGTATTTTATTTTTGTTTATACCAGTCTTAAAGCAAAGAGACAGGTTCTGAATAAAAAATATTAATTCATACAATTGATGTGTGCTGGGCTTTGGAACTAAAGCATAGTTTCATAAGTACTTGGGTGATAAGATATTTCTTATGTTTCCTTGTTCATGAGTGAAATCAGCAGTTAATTTTAAAATGTCCTATCTTTAAAAGAAAAACATAGTACCATTTTAAGAATTACCCTTTCAATTTTTTTGTTTATCACTTCTTTTGTTCTTTAGTTGCAACTAAAGAAATGATGTCAAAGTGGGATTCCTATAGCCCAAGGCCCCATCTTCAACTTAGCAGAAAGTTCTTTGATTCAGTTTGTCTAGAGATAATTGGGTGCCATTAACACAAGCAAATCACAATGCTGCTATTTTCTAGCTCTATCTACCTTACTGAGGTTCAGGAAACATCCTGTTAGCTTCCTGGAAAGTACACTGTCTCCTTAACTTCATTTACAGGTTATGTCTTAGAAGAAACTGCTTCCCAAATTGGCCAATCTCATCTGATTGGATTTTCAAGGAATGATATTTTCAGGAGTATACTGTTTTTGAAACCTGTACCTCCTATGCACTGACGTAGTTTATAGTATTATTTGGGGGAAATGTAGAAGTAACTCAATTTATGCTGTCCTAGAAAGGAAGTTATGTGGTGAATCTAAATTGTCTTAAGAAACACATTCAAATTCCTGTAACTTAGCACGCCTAGTGAGTACTTAAACTAAAAGGTGTTTTTTTGTTTGTTTTTTCAGTAATCTAAGGAAATTTATCTTTTATCCTGAGGAGAAACTTGGTTCTGCTTTATATGAATAGCAGAGATCCTTTGTACTGTAAATGATTTTGCCCGTTTCCAAAATTCTGGAATTTATCCATAATTAACCTCTTAAGAGCAATACCTTAGGGTGAGCCTAGTTTTACCACTTAGAAATAGCTAAATTTCAAGAAGAAAAACCATTTTGTGTTGTAACTGATTATTATATTCTTAAATAATAATACTTAGGGTTTACTTTCTTATTTAACTTACTTATCTTGCCGACTTTGTTTTTCCTTGGATTTAAAAGTAGCAATTATAGAAAAACTTGGTAATATCTCTCTTAAATTTTATTAGTTTTTTAAAAATTTTTTAAAAAATTTATCAGTTTATTTAGTGCTCTCTGAGTTGATACTCTTTAATTTTGAAAGATTAATTTTAATCAAGAATTCCCAGTCTTCTAGTCTGATCTGTTCTATTCACTAGTTAGCTCTGTAAAAACTCTAGTTGTTGAAATTATGATATAAGGATCTTGGAACTTTACTTAAGTGTCCTTTTTTCTGTGTAGTTTTCAACATTTCTTTTACCTTTTAAAATAGTCCCAAGATAAAATATTTTGTTCTCTGTAAAAACTCTTTGACTAATTTTCTCTTATGATAGTTTAAGTCAGTGTTTCTCAGTTGTTTTAGTGGGGTATCTGCATCACAATAAACGGGAGGTCTTGCTTTTAAAATGCAGATTTTAGGCCATACTCCCAGTGATTCTTAGTCAATCATTTTGGAATGAGACCTAGGTAATGTTTATACCCAATAAAATCTAAGAACCTCTGTCTAGGACTTTGTTCTTCTTGCCACGAACACCTTAGGAAATATAAACAGTCCAATGTAACATAAGTGTGTGTTCTTGTTTGTTACTTTTCTACGAATATTTTACTTTTGCTTCTCAGGCTTTTGACTAGTTTTAATAACTGCCATCCTACATCCAGAAGAAGCCTTCTAGGAAAAACATTTTAGGGGGGAAACTTATAATTGTGCTTTCCAATTTTACTGTATTATCTTATAGTAAAATTCTTGTTGGGCATAGCATCCTGACAGCTTGTGTAATACAAACATTTCCATAGTTTGTTTTACTAGGACAAACCTAGTACTTAACTTAGGAAGACTACATTTGAGAGGCTATTTAGGTCACTCTTGAAGACAAGATTTTTACCTTTGTCTACCTACAGGTAGGAAAGTCATAGCAATAAGTGATCTGGTACCAGTTATCCTGCCTTAAATCCTTTTTTTCACCTTCCATTAAGACCCTACATATCTGGCCTATCTAGGGCCAAAGTGTACCCGGTCTTTGATTTGCAATCCTCTGCTTAGTTGCAAGTTGTTAGTTGCTTAATTGCAAGTACTATGTGACTTTATAAGTTAAGTCCTCATAATTGTACTCGTAGCATCAGGATATATTTCATTAGGAACTGATGCATTGACTCAGGTTTGAATTCTTAAGTTATTAGAGACAAGCAAGTCGGAAGAAACACATTTAAGGCAAATAACTTAGGAAATTTAAGAACATAGGCTTTAAGGCCTTAATACAGAAGGATAGGCAAAGGCCAGAGTTTCAGTTCCAGATCCTTCCATCTTAAAGCTATAAGTGCAGCTGACCTAATAATGTTGGGGGGAGTTTTTCCAGCAAAACCCAAATTCTCTACATTGCTAAATGATATTTGCAGTTTCTTACTTCTCAGAAGTAGTTAAAAAGGAAATAAAACTGTTGATGCTAAAAGCAAGATCTGGTTATAAATATGTTAGTAAAATAGACCAAAAAATTTTAAACTCAACTTTCTTAAAAAATAAATAGTAATATTCCATTCATATAATAAATATTGTTGTAAAGCTTTTAATGTTAAAGCATAAAAAGAATCAAGAGCTGGCCAGTTAGCTCAGTTGGTTAGAGCATGATGGTGTTATAACATCAAGGTCAAGGGTTTGGATTCTGTACCAGCCAGCAGCCAAAACAAACAAAAAAAGCATAAAAAGAATCACTTCTCATACAGTTCACAAAATTATGTCTGTGGAGTATTAATCAAAAGAGACCCTACAGGTCATTTCATTCTGAGGACTCTGATTCTTTACTTCTCATCAGTTAAATGAAATATGAAATATTTTGACAATTATTAGAAATCCTATGGGAAGAAAAATTCAAGTGATTTGGTTTAACCATAGTGTATTGTTTCCATACCCCCCCAAAAGCAAACAAGGAAACAAGAACTAAATACAGTACCCTAAGAATAGCTCAGCTAAATCACTGTTTGACCTGAAGTAGATATCATGCTCTGAAAGACAAACAGACAAACATAAAGATTGATTTATTTTTCCAATTCTATTTATAAAACATATCCATGCAATATATACTTACATTAGAAAATGAAGCTGCTGGGCCGGCCCGTGGCTCGCTCGGGAGAGTGCGGTGCTGATAATACCAAGGCCCCGGGTTCGGATCCCATATAGGGACGGCCGGTTCGCTCGCTGGCTGAGCGTGGTGCTGACAACACCAAGTCAAGGGTTGGGATCCCCTTACCGGTCATCTTTAAAAAAAAAAGAAAGAAAGAAAATGAAGCTGCAAATATTTTAGAAGAGAATAAGTAGAAAAAATGCCTAGATACAATAACAATTCATTTATCTGTCATCCTTGACGGGTGATTAACTTGCATAAATTAATTTTTCGCTAATTGAGGCAAATCTACTTCATCATTAAATTTAACAGTATAGTAACTAAGTATACCTTCCACTCCACTTTTTCTAGAGTATGCAGAATATAATTTAACTTCTTTGTCATCTAAGAATGTCAGTTCCTATCATGGAGTGATACAGAAATTCATCCTCAGGGGCTACTGAGGTATATAATGTCATATGCCTCTTTACTAAATGACCTCACATTGCTATGCTTTTTGAGTTATGTCTGTTTCTCACAGTTTCTCTATCTTCCCTTATAATCAGCTGTCATTTTCACTGCTGTCTTGTGTGCCTGCTTCCTGCAATAGGCCCCTAATTTGCTGCTTCTAATCTGCTGTGGACTGAGAAGCCAGATTGCCAAGCTTTCTAGAATTGTGTCTCATATAAGAGTAAGTAGACTGAAAGAAAGCTTAGGGGTTTTTCTGTCAGTAAAGTGCATGGACTTTGTAATACCTGTTTGTCTGCTCAGCATTCTTTTGTTTGCCTTAGTTCTTTACTAAGAACTTGCTAAGAATACTTGGTTGAATATGTGATTGCCATATATTTGAAGTATTAATTCCGTTTTTATATATTGATGTTTCCAGGACTTCCCCATTAATGAATTCAACTGTAAAAGAAAATTTGACTATCATCTTTGTATAAATCATTGTGTATATTTCAGGAAAATGTTAAATATTTTGTTCTCGCTAATTGTTCTTAGTACTATACAGATTTAAACCTTACACCATTATAAATGTAACTTCAACTCTGTTCACCAGGACTTATATTCTAGAACCATTGGTTTGAAACTAAACATGGCTAATTTAGTAAGAACTGGCTAACTTGAATATTTGGGGTATTAGCTATTCTAGATATCCCAGTTTTCTATAGTGTTTGAAACTCTCAGCATTAAAACTTTTTGGAATAATATCTGAAGGAAATCTTTATAAAATTTATATGCATTGCTATCTTCTTAGACAATATATGAAATACATTTTAATCTTTTTTGATATCACAATGATCATTACTAACATTAGTTATTATACCCAGATGGGCTAATTAGATGCCGAGAACTGTTAGTCCTTGTGCTAACTGGCTCCCTTCTGCTGTGCTTGTTTTTGTTTTCATGCCTTTGTTTTTTGATAGTCATTCTGATTCCTCCATTTATATTACACTTGCTTAAGTGTGCCTGTAGGAGTAGCCTTTCTCCACCTTCATAATGTGCCTTCTTATCTGCTTTGGTTTTGGAGACCAGATGACTAAGCCAGTTAGACTCATGTATAAAGTAAGAGTAAATGGACTAGTGAAGACCTGAAAAAGTGGATTATGCTTAAGTGCATGGATTTTGTGACATCTATTACTCACTACTTGTTTCATTGCTCTGTTTAAAATCAGTGAAGTTACTAGATTAGAAACCAGCTCTCAAAATAGAAGAGTTATTATTGTACAAGAGAAGCCACTTTATTTCCATACTTTACTTTTTCTAAAGTTCTTTGTAGACTATAATTCTTTGGTTTTGATTAAAACCAGTCCACTTAAGTTAGCATTTTCTTTACTATTTTCTATTTGAATTGGATACCACATGGTGTTAAGAATTTCTTTGGCTTTTTCATTTAGATTAATGTATCTTTATTTCCAAAACATGAAGTAAATTAAGCCCTGAAAAATAAGAAAGGATTCATTACTGATGTCACAGACACCTGAGAAGTAATAAGGTTTATAGACTCTAGGCAGTTTTACAACAAAGAATTTACTCTTTATGCTACTTTTTTTTGGTGGCTGGCTGGTACAGGGATTGAACCCTGGATCTTGCTTTATCAGCACCACACTCTAACCAACTGAGCTAACTTGCCAGCCCAGATTATGCTACTTTCAAAACAGTATCTTTATTTTCATTTAATTAAAAGAAATGTATGTCAAAAACTTACCAAAAGCTATCAGTGTGAGATCTAATGATATTGACAGATATTTGAATGATTAAATCCCCACTGTCATTCTATATTTGGCATGTTTAAATTATTATTTAATATGTTAAATAATCAAGCAGATGACTTTTCTCTCTTGAATGAAAAATAAACATGAAATTTGCACGTAATAATATTTGCACGTGAAATTCAAATCTGTCTAGAAATGGATATCCTAGCATCAAACAACTTTTTTACCAACATGTTGATTATGTGTTAGTAACCATATGTTGACTCATCCTTTCATCACATACAAAGTAATTAGAAAATCAGTCTGTTTATTTTATGACCATGTCTCATAGTCAGCTTTCAGTTATCCATGCTAGTGGAAGAGAGCTATGATATAATAAAAGCAAGAAATAGATGCCAAACCAGTTTCTTGAGTTGAGACTGCCATTACCGAAGAGATAGTCACAATGCCAAATCTGGGTTGGTGATATAAGGAGAAAACTTCTCTTTGAGTATAGTTGTGAGAAGAAAGTGATTCTACTCAGTGCAATTGCTGTAAACCAAAAAGAAGATGAATTGATTCCAAGATTCACACATGCAGAATTTTAGCATCAATAAGGAAGAAGTGATTTATGGATGTCCTACAATGTGTGATAAATTAAAATGCATATGGTATATTTTAAATGCTAAACATTTGAATATATTTTAGCTCGTCAGCAATAAAATTAGTTTTATCCCTATGTACTGAATTTCATTTAGCAGCATGTTAGTGTAATAGAACAGTGTTTAAACTGTGTATACTTCTGTCTATACTGTCTTTAAAAATGGATGTGTTCTATGAGATAATTGTTGTAGAAATATGTATTTCCTCTCATATTTATATCTTGAGTTTCTAAACATAAGGGATAATTTTATTATTTTAGGCTTTAAGGTTTTTACTTTATAACATTTACTAAAGGTTGGCTACCTACAAATGAGTTTATTACTGAACAGTTTTTCTAAAACTAAAGCATGTCTTTTATAAGTTTACTCTTTCATAATATCCTAAACAATTTCATAACCTTTTTTCTCTTCCCAAGTAAATTCTTAAGGAAATTAACTCCATTTCTAAATCAAAGTATTTTCTGCACTTTTATCACACCACTCTGTACCTTCTTTTTATACCATGGCTTAAATAAAGCTTACTCATACACAGTAGTAGCATCTGACAATGAACAGAAGGCTCCAGAAATGTCACTCCCATCCCTTAAAGGTTGGCGTATGGTCCTGATACAGCCCTGGAGGTCCATGTATGTGAAAAGCCCAGAAGTCGACCTGACCTGAAAGCACTCCCAAGGAATTTGGTTTTGTTTGGGTTTGTTCTAGGTATGGTCCCAGGGATCCCAGATCAAACCAGGCCCCTGGGCCTATCCTAGAACCAACCTAAACTCGCGCATCATTCCTGGAACATCAAGAGTGTGAAGACTGAAGATAACCTGAGGCTGACCAGACATCCTTCATTCACCAAGACTCACATTTTTTTGTATGTGTGCCTACGTTTTAGCAAGAATTGGTTGGTTAATCCTTGTAAAATTAGAGGGATGACATTTGGTAACAATATAATGTCTTCCCAGACCTTGACATTATAGTGATTTCTCACAATAGAAATTCTATGTGGTTATTAATTGCCAGTGTGGAGAGTTGTTTTTGTGACTTTTATTATTAGATCTCTATTTTTAACTGAAGCAACTTAACCACAAAAACAAAACCTCGCCCACAAAAATTCTCCCCCAAAACCAATGGTTTCTGTTTTCTTAAACACTTTATCTACTAGACAATATTATATCAGTCTCATTTAACTGAATAATTGTTCACAGTTTCTGAAGGGTATTTGGTCCTTGCCTTCTAACTCCATGCTAAGTGATTTTAGACTCTTGTTTCTAGAGACTAGTGCCTTTTTTCCTTTAATGTAGTATTGGATCTCCCACCTTGCTTTGTGCTCACTTTTAGAGATTCTGTTATAGATAATGAGAACAAACTAGGATGATGTAGAAATGGGTTACTATCTCACATTTTACATCAGTATTTTGCAGAAGATTTTTAGTAACATTTTTGTTCCTTGCTGCTCTGTGTTTTTAAAATATTCTGACCTACTTGGTTCATCACATGATTTCATATCATAACTGTGGCATTGCTGTAGTCACATACTTTAATTTAGAAGATAGAATTTCTGAAAAGGCATGAAAGGACTCCCAATCTAAAAGTTATGGTTCACAATGAAAATTTGTACTTTTGGTAATGTTGGCTTATGCAATAGGTTTAGACCATGTTTGAAATAATTATGGACTAATAAGGGATTTCACATGTGAAAGAGCTCAAAATTGTGCTGTGCCTCCAAGTCTTACCACACCAGCAAAATTGGGTCAATAGGTTATCCTTGAAAACAAGACGTGAGCTGTTATGACTCACTCTTGTGCACTAAATTGTGGAGTGAATTCTGTACTATATTCATCACATGGTTGCTTCATCCCGTAGACACTATTATTTTTTCCTTTTAAATCTGTGTTTTCCTTTTTGCACAGTATTTTCCTTGTATCAATGCACTAATCTGGGAACACAGTTAACTGTATATCCTGAAATGAGTGAACCCATCTTAGATTTAGATACAATATGTGTTCTCAATATTTTGGGGGCCTTTGCATTCTCTTTTAATATTGCTAATTATGAACACTGACAACAAAAATTTGTGAACTGTTTAAAAGTTAAGTCTTGTATACATAGTAATTTTTAAAGACTGCCTTCGATTCAGATACTTATTAGAGTGTTAAACTGTATTTTTAGAAATGTCATTTGAGATTATCCTTTCAGACGTATTTTGATTTTTACTTTTTGATCGCTTGTGTTTTATATATCAGACCTGTGCATTTCCTACACTTCCTGAAAACTTGAGTTACAACTTTTAGGGGGAGTACTCTTTTTTTTTTTTTTAATTAAAAACAAATTTTACCATCTTAACCATTTTTATTGTTTGTTTGTTTGTTTTTGTCGTTTTTTCGTGACCGGCACTCAGCCAGTGAGTGCACCGGTCAGTCCTATATGGGATCCGAACCCGCGGCGGGAGCGTCGCCACGCTCCCAGCGCAGCACTCTACCAAGTGCGCCACGGGCTCGGCCCTTAACCATTTTTAAATGAACGGTTCAGTAATGTTGACTATGTTTACTTGTGAAACAGCTCTAGAACTTTTTCATCTTGCAAATCTGAAACTCTATACCCGTTAAACAACTTCCCTTTTCCCCCCCTCCCACAGCCTCCAGCAACTGCCATTCTATTTTCTGTTTCTATGAATTTAACTACTTAAGATAGCTCATACATGTGGAATCATGGAATTGTACAGTATTAGTAAACTGGCTTATTTCACTTAACATAATGTCCTCAAGGCTCATATTTCCTTCACTCTTAAGGCTGAATAATATTCCATTGTATGTGTTTACATTTTGTTGATCCATTCATCTGTTGGAGGACACTTGGTTTGCTTCCACCTCTTAGCTGTTGTGAATAATGCTGCTGTGAACATGGGTGTGCAAATATCTATATCTCTTTTTTTTTAACACAGTACTTTCTTTAATCACTTTATGTATTTATCACATTGAATTTTTTGTCAACTATTTTAAAAGATTCTATAAGAACCCAATTGTAGGTTTGTATATGTCTGTGTTATTGTTGTTCCTCCTAAACTTAAGAAGTCTCTAATAAAATCTGTACTTATTTATATCTTTTTTCATGTGTATCTTTTTATTCTGCCTTTTGCAACATGGATATATAGCCAAAAGGTAAAAATCTTTTTTTGTCTTCCTTCTCTCTCTATTTTTCTTCCATTATAGTATTTTTTAGAATGTGTTAATATACCAAAAAAGATGGCATTTATCTGGGAAAGCCTTTGATTCATTAGTACAAGTTTTCTTTGTTCATTTAAGTGCCTAACATAATTTATCAGAGTGAAAACAGCAGTTTAAGTTTAAAAGCTTCATTTTCATTATTCCCATTCAGCCATTGGATACATTCTAAGCATATTATATTTGTTGACTTGTATGGCCTTCCTGACAGAAAAGACATACTGACACCAAGAAGGAAGTTAACATCGAATAGAAATACTTTGATGAGTTGGTTGAATGGATGAGTAATTATTTGAACCTTTCTAGGTTTACCTACACTCTTGGGGACATTCCTGAGAACTCCAGAATGTCCCTGTAGACTAAATGCTAGTTAAAGAGAAAGTGGCCTTCTTTGAACCAAACTTTTAAATAAACAAGCCACCTCTTCTCAGAAAAGATTTGAGGCAAGGAATAAATACTCACAGAGGCAACTTTTGAAACTTGGCCCTTGTCTGGGATTTTCTAGTTAAAAGCATGAGGTAAAATAGGATGTATGTAGTTACTCTACCAGACTCTGAAGTATAGGGTAGGAAATGTCCCATATTGTAACCACTCCTTGTTTTGACAATTTGCTTTTGAAGGTCTTCAGCAGATGTGCTATAACCATTGAAAATAAAGTTAGCAAATAGTAGTTTTCCTCAAATGTACATCTGTAAAAATAGAATATTTTGAGAATCTGGACATAAAAAAGAGTCCTATTAATTTGAAGGAAGATCTTCAAATATGTCCCAATGAGCAAATGTTCATGTGTATACACATAAAATGGTCATTATACATGTTCCTAGAACCTGAATATGTTGTTTGAAGATAAGAAAATAGGCTCAGTAGTTTTCTCACTCAAAGTCACAAACAGGAAGTGGCAGAACTGTATCCTAATTAAGTCTACCGGATATCACACCTTTTCTTAATCATTATGGTGAGCTGTCTATATGTATACATTTTGTTTTACCTCTAGGAGACAGTACAGAGCCCTTGAATTTGGAAGTCAGTAGACATGAATTCTGGACACAACTACTTCTCTAAAACTCAGGCACATCATTTAACCATATTGAGCCACAGTTTCTCTGTAAGTAAAAAAAAAAACATTAACTGTGATTTATGAATTGGACTAGACCTCTAAAAGCCTCTTTCATTTCTAAAATTCTGTGTTTCTCTATTTCTTAAAGAGAAACAACCATATTGTGTAAAGCCAAGTTTGTCATTCTGTTCTAGGAGCTTATTTTGAGGCACACTGAATAACTTGAGAATATTCAACTTTTAGAGACTAGAAAGGATAAGAAAATGTGGCAGTGGAAGATAGTAGTTTAAGAAAAAAAAAAGTGTTGCCAGTTTTAGCACAGAACTTAACGCTGCTGAGAACGAAGTATACCTTGTATCTTGAAGCAGTCCAACACAAGTACTTAAAGGGGAAGCATATGAATTCAAAAGGAACAATAATAGCTCACTATGATTACACGTTATTCCTTTCACCTTAGATAACATAATCTTTCCATCATGAAGGGATGTCCTATTACCAGAATTTTCTGGTTTATCTTCATCTCTACAACAAAAGAATCTTGTCTCTTATCTCATATCTAGGGCCATCTGTATAGCCAGTGCTGGCTGAAGTGGAGTTCTATGTGGTTCCTTGCTCTGAAATGCTTCATGTCTTTGGCTTTATTCTTCAGCACCAACGCCTGGCTGTTAGCCATGAAGCCATTTAGCTTTCCTGAACTTAGAAGAGTAACCTGTGACACATGGGTAATGGTAGCCAATGATGAGATTACAATACAAATATATGTGAATATTTTATAAGATATGAAGAATGTAAAGTGATTATCTCTAAACAGTGACATAGGATGTCTTTTAGCCAGTCTCCTCTGCCCCCCAACAATGAATGTGAAATATTTGTATAATGGGAAAAAAGTACAATTTTAAAAATTGATAAGTTGAGGATATTTCATTCTTATTTTGGGCTTATATTCACACATAAGAAGAAAGCTTTCCATTCTGTGTATATTCAGGCTATTATCCACAGGCTAAATCTGGGACCTAGAGAAAAGTAGGCAGGGCTGTAGTGTTGGGTTCTTGCAGGAATTACTTGGTTATGATACAGAGAAATGTTAGACTGGAAAAAACCTTAAGTTTCTACATGTCCCAGAGGCAGGGTATGACCAGATTCAGTATCAAAATTCCTAATTTTTTCTAAATGATGTGTTGTTTGAATTTCAGTTGAACTAATCCAGAGATTCTCAGCATTTTAGCAATCAAGGGCCCTGATAATTGTTTTCACCGTGGGCCTCATGTTTTGAAGGATTTTTATCTACCACAAAATCATTATTCATTACGAACCCTATAATTTACGTATACACCTATGCTTTTTAAAAAATTAATCAGAGCCATAATGGCCACTCGAAGTTTGAGTGTGTGCTATGTGTCAGGCACTGTTTTTTGTTTGTTCTGTTTTTTAAGGCTGGCTAGTATGGGGATCTGAACCCTTGACTGTGGTGTTTTAACACTGTGCTCTAACCAACTAAGCAAACCCGCCAGCCCCCAGGCACTGTTTCAATGCTGAGGACAGAGCAGTGAACAAAGTTTCCACCCTCTGAATACTAGAGGGGAGAATCAGGGAATAAAAATATATTAGGAGCCAGATGATGATAAATGCTATGCTAAAAATAAAACCAAAAAGGAGGGATATGGAGGGGGGGAGAATAGTTCTTTACACAGGGCAATCAGATATGAAGGGAACCAGCCACACAGATAACAGAAGAGTTTCGCAAAAGCAGTAAATGAAAGGCCTTGAGGCAGAACAGCAGAGGCCAGTGGCTGAAGACCAGTGAGAGAGGGGCTGGCCTGATCAAGGAAGACCATGTAATGAATATGCTTTTACTTCGAATGAGCTGGGAAGCATTGGAAAGTTTTAAGCAGTGGAGTCATGTGATTTGACTTAGGTTTTAAAAACTATACTTAAAAAGCATTCTTTTTTTTTCTTTTGGCTGCCTTGCTGGGATAGAGATCCTAACCCTTGACCTTGGTGTTAAAGGCTGTATTCTTCCTTCTGTGTGGAAGTCTGATAGGAATAGGGAGAAGGGAGACCTGTTGGCTATTGCAATAATCTATGTGGGGGGTGATGGCTGGGGGTGAAGATAGTGAGGAGTGATCAAATTCTGGATATAGGGTGAAGGCAGAACCAACAGGATTTGCTGATGTAAAGAAAGCAGCATGAGAAAGGAGAAGTCTAGACGGTTCTAAGGTGTATGGCCTAAGCATCTAGAAGAATAGAGGTCATTGACTGGGATCGGGCAGGGAGCTGATTTTGGATAGGCTAAGTATGAAATATCTATTAATCATTAGGTGGAAAGGCTGAATAGGCTGATATTCATAGGATAGGAAAGGTTGATATATGAGTCTAAATTCAGAAAAAAGATCCAGAAAGAAATGTCAGCATTTTGGGTGGTGTTTAAAGTCATGAACATAGGTCAGAGGTCTGAGTCAGAACACTGAGATACTTTGGGAATCTACAGTTTAGTGGGCAGGAGATTAAAAGAAACCCACAAAGGAACAATTGGTGACAGAAGAAGTAGTATTCTGGAAGTAGAATGAAGAAAATATTTTATAAAGGAGGCCATGATGAATACGTCAAACATTAAAAAATCAAGAAAGATGAAGCCATGTGTATCTTTGGAGAAATGTCTGTTCAAATTGGGCTGTTTACTTTTGCTTAGTTGTAGTTCTTGATATATTCTGGATCTTAATCCCTTATCAGATATACTTTGCAAATATTTTTTCCCATTCTGTGGGTTGTCTTTTCACTCTTTTGGCAGTGTCATTAGATGCACAAATGTTTTTAATTTTGCTGAAGTCCATTTATCTATTTTTCTTTTGTTGCTGAGTTTCCTTATCTTTCTCAAAGGGGACAATAATAATACCACCTGAATCATGGGCTTGTTATGAGGATTAAATAAATTAGTACACATTAATACATATCAAGGGATTGGGACAGTGCCTGCCACATAAGAAGCACTTCGTAAATGCTAGCTATTATCCAGCCTAAGCTGGTAGTGTAAAACCCAATGGGCAGAGGGATAGAATTAGGACATGTGACACGGAAGCTAGAGGAGTAGAGGATTTCAAGAAGAGCATGATCAACAACACAAAACTTTGCAGAATTGATCAAAACAAAGTTAGATGTGGCATATAAAACCATCTGACAGTGGCATGATGGGGCAGATGCCAAATTATTCTGGAGTAAGAAAATTTACTAGGCCCTTTCTGGTCTCCAGGACCATGTCCCCTGCTGTTTTAGCTCTTAGGGTGCTACAAAACAAGATGGAACCTGTGGGACTTTGCTCAGGTGTATCAGAGAGAACACTAGATTTGGAGTCAAAACAACTGGATTAAAGCCTGATCTGCCACCACTTGACCTCTTTGGTCACCTCCCTGAGCTCCAGTTCCCTCACTCTTAGAGGATGATTATTCCTATTTTACAAGGCCATTGACTGGTTTCAGTGAAGGGTAAGCATAATAGTATGTCACTAATTATCATCATAATAAATGGTTCCCTTTGATTCCATGTCATGTCCTAGCATTCTAACAGTGGGTTCTTCCAGCATATCAGGTCCCACCAGGCACAGCCACCTGTGAAGTGGGATATTCCCATTTTACAGACAACTTGGCTTACAGATTTGCAATGATAATAAGATTAATGCATGTTAAGTGCTTGCGACAATATTGGCTGCTGTTTTATTCTAATGGAAGGTTTTTGCCTGATTTTTAGTGGTGCCTGTGTCTTCAAGTCCTCTTCTTGGGCCACTGCATTGCTCACAATTTGTGATGTTCACCAACTTACCCAACCTCAGCCATTGCCATCAGGAGCAAGTACTTATGTATTATCTTTGAACGTATCAATGGATCTTTTAGTTCACTCTGTTTTGATTGCAGATATCAGCATACATGTTAACTGAGTTCTGAGTGCACTGCAGTTCTGTTTGAGGATTTCATTTGCTGTTCAGTGAACAGAACATGGTGCTCCTGCTGAGTTCCCACAGCTACCAAAGCAGAGATGTTTCAGTAGAGTGACGGTCCAATCCTGATCACTTTCAGCCTTATAAGCCACATTTCAGGGCAGGATGTAAGATATTTTTTTAGTCTGGTTTGTTTCATATTGTCTGACTCTTGCTTATTCTTTTTTCAAGGTTTTTATTTCTTTTTGATTTATTACATATCCCAAGTTACCTTAGGAATAGATACACTTTGAAAATATAATAAGAATAAATTCTATAAAGAGTAACTGAACTGTTCAAGCCAAATAAGCTATGATTTTACATTATTTTATTTATTAATAATGTCTGGTACCAAAAAGAATTTTTAATTTTTTCTTTTAAGGAATGTATTTTTTAATTGAAATCTATTGATTGTATATATTATGGGGTACACTTATACTTTAACACATACACAATGTGTAATGATCAAATCAGGGTATTTAACAAATTCATCATTGCAAAAATTTATTGTTTCTTTGTGATGAGAACATTTAAGCTCCTCTCTTCTTGCCATTTGACAATGTGCAATAAATTATTGTTAATTATAGACTCCAAGCACCACTGTACACTAGAATTTATTTTTCCTACCTAGCTGTAATCTTGTGCTATGCCCATTGACCAACCTCTCACTATCCCCTCTCCCTTCCCAGCCTGTAGCAATCACAAGACAGTATTTAATTTAATACGTATTTATTGAGTGGTGTTCTTTGTAATACGCACATCACCCTGTGAGATAAGTATCCCCATTTTACAGATAAGAAAAGTGGCTTTCAGATAAGTTAAATAGCTAGATCAAGAGCCCATGTCTCTTAGCCAGAAACAATAATAGATTTGATTCTCTGAAAAGGCTCTTTGACTTCAAGTTAGGTGTTTATTCTATGCATTTTGTCAGTTATCTCTTATTTTCCTGCACAGGTCACTATATACAAAAACATTCACACACATGCTCACATGTGCATTTGTACACACCTGCACAGGCATCCAAATTACCACTTGAAGCAGCAGAACAATCCCCGCACTCTATATTTAGTTTAATCACAGGATCCCTAGAAAAAGTAAATTACATGGGCAATTAATTCCTCCGTGCATTGTTCACTTGCATATTAAAACTATTAATATCATTTCTTTGGACACTCTTCCCCATGCCACTGTCCTCAGTGTTTAATTCCTTATAACTCATCAGGTTGATGTAAAAATCTTTTTGCAAAAGCACTAAGTGAACTGAAAAGCTTTTCTTATTATCTAGTTGGGGAATCCAGTTTATCCCAATTTATCTTGTTGACTGTGTTGAAAAGTTAAATGTTTAAACCACACATTGTTCCAGGAATTGAATTGAGTGGAATTGAAAGACTTTTTTAAACAACTCAAACCAAGCAAACAATCCCTGATTTGCTCCCTCAAACTAAATATATTAGCCTGTGGTGACCAAATATTGACTAAATGAAAGCAGAGATTCTAATTACTCTCTAAAATACTTACCACTTAACCTCAATGAAACTTTCCAAGATGCTTCCAGAGATCAATTCTTAATTCTTCCAGTTAAGTAGAGATGGGAAAAGGGGTATGTGTTAGTAGAGTAAGTAGAGACCTCTAAAATGCTCCCTCCCAAGGATCCTAAAATGTCTCATTTACGTAAAAACAAAAAGGAGACAATTCCCCACCCTACCTGCCCATGCGCTGTAAACCAACACTACCAACAGACACTGTATGTTCCCCATTTTGGACTATGATGTCTGTCTGGGTTGTCAGGATGTCTGGGTTCATATCTCAACTCCACTCCTCAGCTGTGTGATCTTGAAGCCTCAGTGTCCTTAGATATAAAATGGAAACAGCAACATCATCTCGTAAGATTGTTGCCAGGATTCAAGGAATTATTATGTGAAAGGTATGATTCTCAGAAAATATTCTTTTAAGAATTGTATCTATCTTTTTGGGGGGAAATTCTTGGCTTGTAGGAAGGCCTGGGCCTTGCCAAAGGCTGAGACAGAGACCTGGTTGATAAGTGAAAGGGACAAAGTAGAGTACATATTCCTGTTCAAAGAAATGTGGGTGTTCATTCACTAAGTCAAAAAATCTTTATTGAAAGTCTGCTTATTTTTCCAGGCACTGTTCTAGGCACTGGGGTGCAGGAATGGACAGTGGGGGATCAGACCATAGACAGTAGATGTTTAAGATGCCAAGTAGTGATGAGTGCTGTGAACCAAATAAAAAGTGTAAGGGATGGAGACTGAAAAGGGCTGCTTTTTTAGGAAGAGCAGAAAGGAAAGTCCTCTGAGGGGGTGACCCGTGTCTACAGACCTGATGATGTGAGAGAATAAACCACGCTACTCTCTGGAGAAGAACCACCAGCAGAGAACGCACCGTGTGTAAAGACTCTGAGAGGGAAGAGCAAGGAAGCCAGGGTGGCTGGAGCCGAATGGGCGAGCAGAAGAGAGTAACCAGAAGTAGCCAGATTACATGCCATCTTGTCCAAAGAAAAGCTGAGATTTGACTTCAAGTGTGATGAGTACCCTTTGGAGGGTTTTGAGCAAGAGAGTGCTATAATCTGATTTATGTTTTATAAAGATGACTCTGGTTGCTATGTAGAGAACAGACAGTAGAGAAACAAAGGCCGGAGCAGGAAGATAAGTCAGAGGCTTTTTAAAAAGAGGATGATGTCTGCAGGTGGCGAGATGGGGGAATGGTTAGAGTCTGGGTATATTAGGAAGGCAGAGACTGTGGATTGACAGATGGATTGTATGGAGGTCCTGAAGAAAGATAAGCTAAGATTTATTTCAATATTTTTGGTCTGAGTAATCTAGGTGAAGGCCATTTCCTGAAATGAGGAAGACATGGGAAGGAGCAGGTTTAGAGGGAATAAAGAATTCAATTTTGAAAAGTCAAGATTCCTATTAAATATCCAAGTGAGATGCCAAACAGTCAGTTGGAATTGAGGAACCTGGAGTCCAGAGGAAACATTGCATGTAAGGGTATTAATGTGAGAGTCATCAGCAGATGGAAAATTTTTAAAGCCACAGGACTGGGTGAGGTCATCTAGAGCAAGTGTAGATGGAAAAGAAAACAAACCTGAGATGAGCTACTCTCTCTAATCTCTTCCCAGAGGCTGAGTGAAATCGCCTGCTCTGAACCTTGGTTGCATATAAAAACCTCTTCAGGGTCTATTAAAAAAGAGATACTCAGGCTCCACCTGAATCTGCTTGCATGAGAATCTCCAAGGGTTGAGGTCTGCTGTATTTTTAAAAGAGTGCCACAAGTGGGCAGCAGGTTTTCAGAATATTGACAGAGGAGAAGGTAAGGTGAAGAGGGAGGCAAAGCCTGTGGCTCAGGTAGTATTTAAAAAAAAAAAAAAAAAAAAAAAAAAAGACCAGGGATTCAGTGTGGCTAATGGACCCATTTAACCCTCCACTTCTACACACATCTGTCCCCACTACCTTTACTACCACGATCACTAGTCAAAATCTTGAAGACTGAGCTCCACACTCACAGGAGTGTAACTCCCATTCCCTCAAAATAATGCTAATTTATATGGCATTTTTTTATTTTCCAAAAGCTTTGTATACATTTTCTCATTTGAACATACATTCTCACATCAACTCTGTGAGCAACAGGTAAAGATTGCATTTGCTTAAATTAAATCTAGCCATTTATATCCAGGACCTATTGGTATGCTAAACTCATTTAATCCTTATAGCATCAGAATAGTAGACGGAGGTGATTTTCCCCCCAGTTTACTGCCACAAGCCACAGAATAAAGTGGTAGTTCTGAGATTTAAACTCAAGTGTCTGACTTCATCAAATATAAAAATTTGATCACCACTCTGCCTCATTTTTTTAAGTGGCTGCTAAACTAGGTTAGCTTTTAAAACACAGAACTATTACAGCTGTCCCAGAAAGGATAATGAACAGATCTGCATTGAGAATTACTGATACTGAAATAATTATCATGACATCAGTCTCAACTAGATTTTCACACTTCCCTGGTAGGTACTGGTTTTGCTCACAGAATCTTTTATAAGAAAAGATGTTCTTAGGGTTGCAGGTAGAAGATATGTAAACTCCTGTTCAAATATGCCTCTAAATGCAGACACTGAAAATGGGACATTAGGATGATTGGCTGCCACTCGCATCCAAGTTTGGCTGTCAGGATTGGTGAAAGAAGTTATAAAGTACATCCAGATTAAGAGAGGAGTTTTGTTGTGTGTGTGTATCTTGGCAAGAGGGATGACTAGAGGTGGCCTATCCTCTAGTGCAAAGGGAGTCCAAAGCAACAAGTAGATGGTCATCTGTAGGATAGAGTTTCTAGGAGAAAATGATGGAATCCAGCAAAACAGTGAGGAAAATCCCCCAAGATATGGAAACTTGAGACAGAAATGTAAAGGGATAGGGGAAACATCTAACCAAGACTGGTGCAGAGGCTGGAGAGAGCCTGCACTGCTGAAACAAAGCAGGTGGAGGGTCTGCAGTCTGTCTGTACACCACAGATGCCTGCAAATAAGGCTGCAAAGTAATTGCACAGTGCTCATGGACAGTGAGCCCAGCTGGGGAGATTCTAGGAGCCCACACAACTGCAATTTTCTAGAGGGAAAGTATATGCTGAATCCCCCCACCACCCTTAATCCCAGACTGCTGCTGGACATCACCATTTTGGGATAGAAGCCAGGGAAGCTCAGAGTCCTGCCTGACCCCGCGGGTCTGCCCACCTGAGTGGAGAGCATTTGGGGGGAGTACACTGGCCACTGGGACCTATGCTCATCTTCCCCATGGGAGTTCAGATCCCTGCCCAACACAGTGGGTCCTGCCCCCACCCCAGTAGAGAGAGTGCAGGGAGTGTGCTGGCCATCTGGATCCACATCCACCTTCTCTGGGAGCTCAGAGTCCCACCTAACCCAGTGGGTCCACCCACCCCAGGAGAGAGCATGCAGAGAGTGTGCAGATTGCCTGGATCCATGCCCACATTCCCCAGAGCTCAGAGTACCACCTGATGCTGTAGGCCCACCCACCTCACAAGAGAGGGTGTAGGGAGTAAGCCAGCACCTACTACCATGCTCACCCACAACCAAACCTATTATGCCCAACCCCACTATCAACATAGAACACTTCTACAGGTAAGAGTCTCCCTTAAAAAACCAATCCAGAAATTAAAAGAAGCATCCACACAACCAGTTGCCAAGACATCAATGCAGAGATACAAGAAGCTTCCTTGAAAAAAATGGGGAAACATAACACTTCTGAAAGAAGATAATGCTCCAATACTAGACCTGAAACAGCAGGAAGTCTGTGAAATGCCTGAAGAGGGATCCCAAATGGCAATCTTAAAGAAACTCAACATAATGCAAGAGAAAAGTTAAAAATTACAATGAAGTAATAAAAAACAATCCATGACATGAATGAGAAATTCAAAAAAGAGGAAGAAATCATAAAATAAGAGCCAAGCAGAAATCCTGGAACTGAAGAATTCATTCAATTAAAAAAACAAACAAACGAAAAACAACTAAGAGCTTAAGCAACAGGCTAAAACAAGTGGAAGAAACAATTTCTGAACTAGAAGACAGACTTTTTGAATTAATCCAGTTGGACCAAAAAAATAAAAATAAAAAAAATAAAGAATTTTAAAAAATGAATAAAGCCTATGAGATCTATCAGACAACTTTAAACATACAAACATCCATATTATGGGTGTACCAGAAGGAGAAGAGAAAGGAAAAGGCATTGAAGGCTAGCTTATTTAATGAAATAATAGCTGAAAGTATTAGGTGAGATACAGTCTCCCAGACCTGAGAAGCTCAAAGATGCCCAAACAGATTTTGCCCAAAAAAGTCCTTCATGAGACACATTAGAGTCAAATTGTCAAAAGTCAAAGACAAAAAAAGAATTCTAAAAACATCAAGAAAAAAGCTTCAAGTCACTTATAAGGGAATCCCCATCAGACTAACAACAGAATTCTCAACAGAAACCTTACAGGCCAAGAGAGAGTGGGATGCTATATTCAAAGTGTTAAAAGAAAAAAACTGCCAGCCAAGAATATTATACCAGCAAAGCTATCATTCAGAAATGAAGGAAAAATAGTATCTTTCCCAGACCAAAAAAAAAAAAAAAAAAAAAAAAAAAAAAAAAAAAATTGCAGGAATTTACCACCACAGGACCATCCCTATAAGAAATCCTCAAGGGAGTCCTACATCTTGAGTTAAAAGAGCAATAACCACCATTATGAATACATGAGAAAAAATAAAAACTACTGATAGAGCAGATACACAAATGAGAAAGAAAATGTATGTATCTTATTGCTACAAAAAAAACACCAAAGAGCAAAGACAAACAGTAAAAGGGAAAGAAAGGAACAAATGAAATACAAAACAACCTAAGAAATTAATAAAATGGGAGGACAAAGGCAATACCTTTCAATAACAACCCTGAATGTAAATGGATTAAATTCCCCACTTAAATATGCAGACTGGCTGAATAAATTATAAAACTAGACCAAACTTTATGCTGCCTGCAAGAAACTTACTTCATGAAGAAAGACACACATGGACTCATGGTGAAGGGATGGAAAAAGATATTCCATGTAAATGGAAACCAAAAACGAGCAGGAGTTGCCATACTTAGATAAAACAGACTTTAAACCAAGAACTAGAAAAAGAGACAAAGAAGTACATTATATAATTATAAAGGGATCGATGCAGCAAGAAGATATAACAATCACAAATATACATGTAGTCAAAATAGAAGCACCTAGATATATAAAGCAAATGTCATTGGATCTAAAGGGAGAGAGAGATCCAAATACAATAATAATTAGGGACTTCAACACTCCTTTCTCAGCATTAGACAGATCAAGACAAAAAATAGCAGAGAAAAATTGGATTTAAATGGCATTGTAGAACAAATAGACTTGACAGACATTTACAAAACATTTCATCCAACAACTGCAGAATATACATTCTTTTCATTAGCACAAAGACCATTCTCTGAGAAAGACTACTTGTTAGGCCACAGATCCAGTCTCAACAAATTTAGAAAGACTGAAATCATATCAATTATTTTTTCAGACCACAATGGAATAAAACTAGAAATCAATAACAAACAAGACTTTGGAAACTATACAAATACATGGAAATCATATAACATGCTCCTGTCAACCAATGGACCAAAGGAGAAATAAAGCAGGAAATCTAAAAATTACTTGAATCAAATAAAAATACAAGAACAACTTAACAAAACCAATGAGATACTGCAAAGGCAGTATTAAGAGGGACGATTATTACAATAAGTTCTTACATCAAAAAATGTGGAAGATCCAAAATAAACAAGCTCACATTATACCTCAAGGAACTAGAAAAACAAGAACAATCGTACCCCAAAATCAGAAGACAGAAATAATAAAGTTCAGAGCAGAACTAAGTGAAATAGAGACCGAAAAATGATACACAGTATTGATGAAACAAAAAGTTGTGGGTTTTTTTGAGAAGATAAACAAAATTGACAAACCATTAGGTAGACTAACCAAGAATAGAAGACAGAAGACTGAAATATCAAAAATCAAAAATGAAAAAGGAGACATTACAACTGACTCCACAGAAATGCAAAGAACCATTAGAGATTATTATGAACAACTGTAGGACAACAAATTTGAAAATCTAGAGGAAATAGGTAAATTTATGGGCACATAAACTCTATCAAGACTAAGCCAAGAAGAAATTGAAAACCTGAACAGATCAATAACAAGCAATGAGATTGAAGCAGTAATCAACAGTCTCCCAACAAAGAAAAGCCCAGGACCAGATGGCTTCAGTGCTGAATTTTACCAAAAATTTAATGAAGACTTAGTGCCAATTCTGCTCAAACTATTCCAAAAAATTGAAACAGAGGGTATTCTCCCAAACTCATTTTATGGGGCCAGCAGCACTCTGATACCAAAACTAGACAAAAACACAGCAAAAAAGGAAAACTACAGGTCAATATTCTTGATGAACTTACATGCAACCATTCTCAACAAAGTTCCAGCAGAAAGAATCCAACAGCACATGAAAAAGATTATACACCATGATCAAGTGGGATTCATTCCAGGGATGCAAGGATGGTTCAACATATGCAAATCAATAAATGTGATACACCACTTCAACAAAATGAAAGATAAAAACCATACGATTATCACAACAGACACAGAAAAAGCATTTGATAAAAATCAACATCCTTTTATGATAAAAACTCTCAGTAAATTAGGTATAGAAAGAAAGTATCTAACACAATAAAAGCCATATATGTCAGACCCACAGCTAACATCAGACTGAATGGGGAAAAGTTGAAAGCTTTTCCTCTAAGAACAGGAACAAGACAATATCACCCATTCTCACTACTCCTATTTAACATGGTACTGGAAGTTGTGGCCAGAGCAATTAGGCAAGAGAAAGAAATAAAGGGCATCCAAATTGGAAAAGAGGAAGTCAAATTGTCCCTGTTTGCAGATGATGTGATCTTACATATGCAAAAACCTAAAGACTCCACCAAAAAACTCTTAGCACTGATAAACAAATTCAGTAAAAGTTGCAGGATATAAAATCAATATATAAAAGTCAGTAGCATTTTTATACAACAACAAACTAGCAGAAAAAGAAATCAAGAAAGCAATCCATTTATAATAGCTACCAAAAAAATAAAATACATAGGAATAAATCTAACCAAGGAGGTGAAAGATCCCTACAATGAAAACTACAAAACAATGATGAAAGAAAGTAGAGGACACAAAAAAATTGGATTGGTAGAATTAACATTGTGAAAATATCTGTACTACCCAAGGTGATCTACAGATTCAATGCAACCCCTATCAAATTACCAATTACATTCTACACAGAAATAGAAAAAGCAATTCTAATGTTCATATGGGACAACTAAAGACCTTGAATAGCCAAGCAATCCTGAGCAAATAGAGTAAAGTGGGAGACATTACACTACCTGACTTCAAATTGTACTACAAAGCTATAGTAACCAAAACAGAATGGTACTTGCATAAGAACAGACACTTGGACCAATAGAACAGAATAGAAAGCCTAGAAATAAACTCATATACTTACAGCCAATTGATCTTTGATAAAGGCACTAAAAACATTCACTGGGGAAAGGACAGCCTCTTCAATAAATGGTGCTGGGAAAACTGTATATCTATGTGTAGAAGAATAAAACTAGACCCCGTCTCTCACCATATGCAACAATCAACTCAAAATGGATTATAATTAAATGTAAGACCTGGAAGTATAAAGCTTCTAGAAGAAAACACAGGGGAAACGCTCCAGGACATAGGACTAGACAAAGATTTTATGAATAAGACCTCAAAAACACAGGCAACAAAAGTAGAAATAAATGGGACTTTATCAAACTAAGAAGCTTCTGCACAGCTAAGGAAACAATCAATAGAGCAAAAAGACAACCTACAGAATGGGAGAAAATATCTGCGAACTATGCATCTGACAAGTGGGTAATTTCCAGAATATACAAAAAACTCAAAAGTAAAAAATCCAATTAAAAAATGGGCAAGGGAGCTCAACAGACATTTCTCAAAAGAAGACATGCAAATGGCTAACAGGTATATGAAAAAATACTCAACATCACTAATCATCAGGGAAATGCAAATCAAAACCTCATTGAAATACCATTTCACCCTGGGTATACTGACTATTATCAAGAAGACAGAAAATAACAAATTCTGGCGATGATGCAGTGAAAGGGGAATACTTACACATCTCTGGTAGGATTGTAAATCAGTACAGCCATTATGGAAAACAGATGGAGGTTTCTTGAACAACTAGAGATAGAACTACCATATGACCCAGCAATCCCACTGCTGGGTATATAACCAAAGGAATGGAAAGCATCATGTCGAAAGGATACCTGCACTCTGGTTTATTGTAGCTCTGTTCACAATAGCCAAGATATGGATCTAATATAATTGTGCATCAACAGACAATTGGATAAAGAAAAGGTGGTGCATATACACAATGGAATACTACTCAGCCATAAAAAAGAATGAAATTCTGCCATATGCAGCAATGTGGATGAGCTTGGAGAAAATTATGTTAAGTGAAATAGGCCAGGCACAGAAAGAGAAATACCATATGTTCTCACTCATATGTGGGAGCTAAAAAACAAAACAAAACAAAACAAGACAAACAAATAAATAATAATAATAAGTTGAACGTTAAAAGGAGAAGAACTGTGGTTACGAGAGCTGGGAAAGGGAAAGGGGGGAGGGATAGTGAGAGGCTGATTAATGGACACAAAAATACAGCAAGATAGGAAAAATAAGCTCTATTGGTGTACAGTACCCAGAAGTCTATCGTCAATAATGATTACTGCATGTAACCAAATGACTAGAAGATAGGAGATCAAATATGTACATCATGAAGAAATGATTAAGTTTTGCAATGATGAATAGGCTAATTACCTTGAATAGATCAGCACACATTGTATACATGTATTGAAATACAACTCTGTACCCCATAAATATGTACAATCAATATGTTTCAATAAATTTTTGTTTAAAAAGAGGGGAGTTTCATTTCCTTTCTGTCTATGACTATCTAGTTCCCTTTAACATTGTAACTTTTTCCTAAAACCCAGCACTACAAAATCTATGCTTCTTAGGGCTGGCTGGATAGCTCAGTTGGTTAGAGCACAGCCTTACATCACCAAGGGTTCATGGGTTCAGATCCCCTTACCAGCCAGCTGCCCCCCCAAAAAATCCTATGCTTCTTACCTGTAAGTTTGATTACTAGTTTTTTTTCTTTTAATTTTTATTGAATCATAATTGATTATACATATTTTGGGGGCAACATTGAGATATGTTGATCAAATCAATATTACTACCATATATATTGTTATAAATCATACTTATTCTTTATGCCCCTTGTCCAGTCTCTCCCGATTCCCCTCTCCCCCCCTTCTCCCCGCTCTAATTACCCTAGATTTCTTCTCTCCTTCTGAAAGAGCAATGGTTACTCTGTTGATTTGTTGCCTAAATGATCTGTCCAACACAAAGAGGTGTGTTCAGGTCCCCCAAAATTATCGTAGAGCAGATGCTTCTGTCACTCTGGAATGGGTTTTGTGGAGAGAGACATCCTTTTCTTTTCTTTGGTCTCTGCTGGTGACTCTCCTTGTGTCAATGCACTCCAGTGGCTGGAGGACCATCTGCATGGTGATTGTGGTATCTAGCCGTTTTCATGGCAGCCATGGTTACTGTGGTTGCTGTCATGGGCCACCCCCATGGAGGTAATGTTTTTGGCATGCTTCTTGGTGCCGGTGGTGTGCCTGGTTGTGGAGGGGGGGTCCAGTCTCACTCCATGCCTCAGGTCCCCAAGTGGGCCCCAGGGTGCTGGCAGTGTGCCTGGGTCGGAACTAATTTTTTTGTCCTTTGCTTACTTCTGAAGTGGGGGAACTTCCTGTGGGAACCAGTACTTGAGCTCTGCGGTTGAGCTAAATTGCTGCTTTGCTGCTGCTTCCCTAGGGAAGGCTTTTTGTGCAGCTCAGATTATAATAGTTGACTTAATAGGTACTTCCGGCTCTCCAGAGACCCGGTGCACCTGGGTTGTGTAGAAAATCTGATCTAGGACTGGGTCTTTTCATCAAACTCCACCCCATGCAATTCTATATTCCTGACCGGTCTCCTCTGAGCAGTCCTATGCTGATTTGGGGGCAGATCAGCTGTCCTTGCTGTGCCCCAGTGTTCCCCCAGCAGGCCTGTCTGCCCCACTGCCTGTGCTGCAAACACTTCCCATGGGAGGGGCCATGCGCCAGTTCCTTGTGATGACTCACTGGCCTCTGAGTGGCTCCTTTTTTTCAGTTGTGGTGGTTCCTTGCTCTTATGTGGGTCCATGGGAAACCTGTTAGTGGACTTGCTGTCCTGGAGGCCACCAAGGCCCTCTTCTCCCCTGCTTCCTCCAAACAACTCCATCCAAAGGGCACAGCTGAGGCTTTTGCTGGCTCCATGCGCACAGAAGCTCCTGATTACTGTTGTTAAACTTGTTTTGATAACCACAAGCCCTCCTGACTTGCTGTATAGTCATAGAAGAATTTCTGAAGGCAGCTTTATAGGTTAAGCCTCCCAGTCAAGGAGAACCTGCATTCTAATTCCTCAGAGTCAAACCAGACATGCCCAAACCAGCTGCTTCTAGATAATTTAATTGGTTTCAGTGTACCAGATTCATCTACTCTGAGTTAACTTTAAAGGTTTCAAAGTCGTGTTTAAGGAGATAGAAAGAAAATGATAAAAAATTCAGTTATTTGTAATTGTCTAATTATTATTCAGTTTTCTTCACACTGTTTAATTATTTTCTTAAACTCTATGAAGTATTTATTTTTTCTTAGAGGAGAAATAGAAGCCCATAAAAATAGCTGTAAGTAATTATGCCTCTCTGGCCCATCTTTTATAGCTTACCGAGTATGGGGTTAAGAGTGAAGCTGCTGTTTAGCTTTTAAGCATATTATGTTTGCACCGTTTCTCCCTGTCCTAAGCCTCATTACCCAGATTCTCCTAGCCACTCTCCATGGTACCAGGCAGGAAAAAGTGGTGAAAAGGTAATTTGCTGAGATGAATAAAGAGCAATTTTACTTGCAAAACCTACGCAGTAAGAGCCCTAATGGAAGGGTTGCTGAGCCTTCCCAACTAGAAACATTATAGAAAGGAGGCAAACTTTCAGAATCACTGCTCTCCCCACAGCTACGCCTTTCCATTCGTGGTACACTATGGAATTTGGATAGGCACGTATGAAGACATTTTCAAAACTAAAGCTCATGGCTACACATATGACTTTTGATAGTATTTTGCATGTGATTGGATGTGGGATTCAGGTTAGGTCTATCAGACTTTATCGCAGGGCTGCATCTGAAGCACGAAGTTACTACTATGGAAAAGACCAGAAGCTGATGCCATCTGGGGGCAGCGCACTGGGGAGAAGGTCCAGAGTGTCTGCTGCTGAGATCTTTGGGGCTGCCCTGGCTCCCATCTCTCCTAGAGTTTTATTAATGAGCTGATGAAGTCTGTCTTTGATTCTGTGAATTGCCCTAAATCCTTTAAACACCGCCCCTGCTTAAGTTAATCAGAATTGGTTTCTGTTGCCTGCAACCAAAGATCCTTAACTGATTAAGAAACAAAATACAGATCTTTGTGCCTATAAAATGGAGTGAAGGATGGCACTAAGAAGAATAATATTAATTTCTTTTTTCTTTTTTTTTTAAGGTGGCTGGCCAGTACCAGGAACAAAGAATGTTAATTTCTTTTATTGTCACTACCTCTTTATTGTTATTCAATGTTTTTATGATTAGAAAGTACATTTAGAAATTCATAAAGGAGGGGCCAGCCCATGGCTCACTTGGGAGAGCGTGGTGCTGACAACACCAAGTCAAGGGTTGAGATCACCTTACCAGTCATCTTTTAGGGGAAAAAAAAAAAAAAGAAAGAAATTCACAAAGGAAGGAAGCCTTTGAGCTTTGGTACAGAATAATTTATTCAGGAATATTTGCTAGCTGAACCAAACAGATTTCTAGTTTGTGTGCTATTTGTACAGCTTTATGTGCAAATCAGTTCACATCCCCTACAGCAAAAATACTTTTTATGACACTCTTAAGCTTGGTCTCTGGCTACATTTTATCCTTCTTGGTATTTTTTGAGGAGGTATTGGGGAAAGAGGTTCTTTTAAAAATTTTTTTTATAATGTGAATTATATCTCCATTTTAAATTGGAAAATTCAGTGGTTTTTAGTATATTCAAAAGATGGTGCAACCATCACTACTAGAACAGTTCCAGAACATTCTTATTCCCCTAGAAGAAACCCCATATCCATTAGGAGTCACATCCCATTTCCCCCTCACCCCAGCCTCTGGGAACCACTAATTCACTTTCAGTCTGTACGTATCTGCCTGTTCTGGACATTTAATATACATGGAATCATACAATATGTGACCCTTTGTGTCTAGCTTCTTTCCCTTAGCATAATATTTTCAAGGTTCATCCAAGAGGACTTTTAAAATATAGTCCTTAATCAGGCCTTCATCAAATACAACATAAATCTCAACAAAAATATAACATTATATGTTGTGTTAGTCCATTTCTGTTGCTTACAACAAAATACAGGCAACGGGGTACTTTATAAGAAAAGGAAATTTATTGCTTACAGTTTCAGAGGCTCAGAAGTCCAAAGTCCAGGGAACATATCTGGTGAAGGCTTTCTTTGATGGAGACTTCAGTGATGGCAGGGTATCACACTGCGAAATGGCAGAGCTTAGAGAGGAGAACAGAGAGCTCCTCAGGTAAAGGAGACTTTTAAAGCCCTCAGAACCATGCCCATGACCACCATTATTAATCCATTCACTATGGCACAGTCCTATAATCTAACCATCTCTTTGAAGCTCCACCTTTCTTCCTTAAAGGCCTTGCATGATTTAGCCTAGTCTCATCTTTTGCAACTCTCCTTGCACCTTACATTTTATGATCTGGATGAATCTGGTCTTTGGACATGCTGACTCTAAAGTACCTGAAACACCTCCGAATGGAGAGGTCCAGTATCACTTGGATCTATGGGTCCAAAGCACAGGCGAGAAGTCTGGACTGGTGGTGATTTGCTGTCACTGGAATACAGAGATAGTCACAGAATCTGTGGGAAATAACGAGTGTGTGGACAGTTTGAAGAGGACTAATGGCAGAGCATGAGGAATGCCAGCATCCAGGAGGGGGCCTCAGTCAGGAATGTTCTCTTAAATATCTTGACCCTTTTGTGATCCAGATCAACAGAACTACTTTTTCTATTTGAAGTTCATTCTTCCCCTTTCTAGCTTTTGAAGGAGACAAAATTCTAAGCCTTATGTTCTTTAATTCAACGTTGGCTACAAATGATCATTGAAGCAAGCCCCAGCAGTTTATCAAACCCAAGTATTTGACTAGACAAATTCTCAGCAAGCCAGTACATCTTAGACAGATTTAAGAAAAAAGATTATGAATATTTACATACAAGTTACCATAAAGTTTACACTTATTCTGTAGCTTGTCATCATGAAGTTGAGTTGCTCGGACTGTTTGCTAAGAAAGGCAAAGAACTTTCTGGCGATATAGAAATATTTGTTGTAATGGTTCCAAATCTGTTTACTTGTATCTTTGAGCTCATAGATTTGTAAGTGTAAACTGTATTTGTTAAAAGGATGTTTGTTTACTTAAAATTATAAACTGTATTTGTGTAAGAGGTTGATTTTTTACCCACCAAGCTTGAGATAATGAACTTCACAAGCTTTATTCTGTAGCTTCTCTAGACTCTAATTGGTACCTAAGTTCACTTTTTTTTTAGTCTGAAAGCACCTAGACCTTTTGTCTGAACTTCATTCTACAGGCTTGTCTTTTAATAAGACTGGTTATTCTAAAATTTACTTCTGAAAAGCATAGCAAGTGTCAGTTTTTCTTTATCACTTTTCTGAGATGTATCTTGTCCACAAGTGTTCAACCTTCAGGTAGGACTCTGATAGAAATCCCCTGATATGGCTTTGTCCAAAGGCTGTACATTTTTCTGATTGACTGTTAGAACTGGAAGGATTCCTAGAAGATCATCTAATCTTAAACGTAAATGCTAAATTACAGCCAGCTTGGGAGAGGCTGAGCAAGGACCCATGAGCACATCAGAACATGGCAGGGACTGGGGGCAGTCAGCTGGTTCAGTCTGAAGCTCTGAGTTCAGTGTTTTATTAGAAGCATTTAGAATTGTGTTTATAGTCCTCTATAAACACATCATTCCTAGGACAATGTGGCTTATTCCCTTTGATAATCGTTGCTGAAATATATCCAACAAATTCCTTTGTCTGAAGTGAAATCACAGGCTTAGTTTTATTTGCATAGATTAAATAGTGGCCTTTCAAATAGAAAATGAAAGCTGCATGCCGGCCTTTGGAAAAAGTTCGGATGCCCTTTTTGATTTGAGACACTAGATATTAAATGTACTCTTCTAGCACAAATCAACTATACAAAATACGATTTTGCAGCTACTATGAAGAATGCAACAAAAATAGGAAGAGCAGAGTCCCTACCGTAATGTGATCAAAGTTAAAACTAAGGATCTCACGAGATAAATGTTGCTAAACTTTATAACTAATGGCAAAACAATATTTTCACTATTTACATATACTAATGTTATTGTACATAAGGGGCATCCTCAAAGATTTTTTTTCTTACTTTAAATGCACTTAAATTTCTCTGCCAACTCTTTCCTGGGCCATCCTGAATAGTATTCCATTTTTAAGAACACTACAGGCTTAGGATGTTCTTATGATGTGACTCTGAGCTACCTGACTGTTAAACAGAGACAGTTATTGGGCCCAAGCAGTGTGTACATGGTCAAATTGGCCAGGAAAGGAACTCTCCTCCTAGGCTCCAAAACCCTATGATGGAGACAGAAAAGCAAACTCAGTGTTTTCTGAAGCTGGCTCTAAGGAGGAGGAAGGAGCCATCCAGGATCATAAGGTTAAGATGAAACTGAAGTACGGGGGAAGAGGGTGCATCCTGGGAAGAGAATCATTGCCAAGAGCAATGGGGCCCAGAGAAAGTAGGAAGGTGCCTGTTCATGGTAGGAATCCCTTCTGAGATTTCCCCTAAAAAATTATATTCTAGCCTCTGAAAAGGAGAGCTCCTTGCTTTTGTAAGGCTGTGCATTCCAACACTGGATTCTAATGTTTAAAATGTTCTTTCTGAAAGTAATTTAATATCCAGCAATAAATGATATATTAAATAATAAATCATGGTACAGACATATAATGGAAGCTTTTTCAGCCAACACAAATGATGCTGCTATAAAAGAAGGTAGTGACAATACTTAGTGATAGAGAAGAATGCTTATATTGTTACACTTGCATGTACCTCAAGATCCTAATCTGGTGTGTGTGTACGTGTACACACATGCACACGTATAAACAGAGAAGGATAAACGCTGAACCATTAACAGTGTTTATTGCTAAGATCAGGAGTGTGGGTGATTTTTATATCCTTCTTTATGCTTTTCTGCATTTCCAAAAGTCAAGTTACACCATCAGAGGCCTCCACCCAAATAATCTGTGAGGCTGCTTCTCCAGAGCAGTCATAGAAGCCTCCAAGGATCCTCATGATTGGAAAATTAAGAAGGCAGGAGAAACAGGAAGATGTTTGGATCCTGTGCACATCTATCCAGGGGTAGCCAGAGAAGGGGGCTCCTGGAGCTCCTGGGGCACACATGCCTCTACTCAACTCTCTTTTCAGTTTCCCTTTCACTGTGTCTAACTAGGCACAGGCACACTGGAAGATGTCCACACTGGGTTTGCTTCCCAGGAGAATCTGCTCTGCTCTGGTGAGTCCCAGAAAGTTCTCAGTTTCCCCTGCCCAAGGCCTCCCCTCATAAATCCTTTCTCCCTCTCTGCTGATAAAATGGCTGGGGAGAGACTACTGTGACACTGATAAAATGTCCTTGGGGGCTGGCCGGTTAGCTCAGTTGGTTAGAGCTGATATAATAACACTAAGGTCAAGGGTTCGGATCCCTGTACTGGCCAGCCTCCAAAAAAAAAAATCTTTTACATACACTGAAGTGAAAAGGCAAATATTTGTGGTGCAGTGTGCCCTGAGAAGGCCAATGCTGTCTGGGTGTGGTAGATAAAATCAGGAAAGGCCTCAAAATAGCCAAAGAACGGAGACTGGGAAGAGACTTACAGCTCAAGAGCTTCACATTCTGGCTTTTATGGCCCTTTCTTTGTTCCATTGCTTAATGTCTGCATGAGTCTCAGGCAGTGAAAGCCTGAGAAAGTCTCAGGCAGTGAAAGCCAGCCAGACCACCTGTTTGCATCTTTAATACTCACTTGGAGCTCTTGGATCTTGTGTTTTCTAAGGGAATTCTACTTTTCTTCAGTTTAAATGTAATTTAAATATCAAAAACCGTTATTAAAAAATCCAAAACCAGGCTAGGGCTCAGACCCTTCAAACCTATTGTACAGACTGGGTCACAGACCCCTTACATGCTAGCCAGGCTGGGTCACAGTCCCCTCACATACAGGTTGTGAGCTAGGTAATTGGAAAAGATCCTGGGAGCCGTAGGCAAAGTTAACAGGATCATTCCAACACAAGCTCAGCCCTCAGTTTCCTCAGTAGTAGTAGCAGCAGCAGCAGCAGTGGCCGTGATGGTGGTGGTGGCCTCCCAGGAGCATCCCTGAGGCCCCTGGCAGCAACAGCCTCTGGCAGCAATAGTGGCCTCCCCGTGGTCCCCCTCAGGCACCCCAGGAGTGGGGGGCACTGTGGATCAGAGCCACTCATCCTTTATACTTAAGCCCAATAACCCAGGAACACCTGGGCGGAGTCAGACAACCAAACACCTGGGTGCACATGCACAATTACATTAGACAATAACCAAGGAACAACTGGGTGCACGTGCACAGTTAACATTTACATCAAACAGGCTAGGTCATTCTTAGCAAGATTCTGAACATCTGAGGGATCCTGACCTATTTATATTTCAATTTCCCTATACCAGGGCTGGCTGGTTACCTCAGTTGGTTAGAGCATGGTACTACTGATAACACCAAGGTCAGGGGTTTGATCCCTGTACTGGCCATCTGCGCCCCCAAAAAATCCTCTGTCAAGTGTAATCAAAATGTGTGCTACCTTAGCACAAACAGACTGGGCCAAATAATATCAAATAAAGCGAAGGAGAAAAAGAAACTTTTTAAGTACTAGAAAAGTTTTGTGGTGTAATTACTTTGGGCAGATGCATTGCGTGAGTTGATAATTCTGTTTTAGTCTTTCAATCTGATTAAAAGGAATTTGGAACAAAGCCCTATACTAACATGACTTTATTGCTCACAAAACATTATAATGAAGAGTCACAGTGTTTTGAATCATTATTCTCTCTGCTCCATTTTTGAAGAGGTGGTGTGGAGGGGAAAAAAAATAGCCCAAACCAACCCTTTTAAAGCCTCCTGAAGCACTCAAATCACTTTCTGTCTTGTCCCTTCAAAATGGGGACATGGCTAGTTCCGTCACTCCCTTTACTGCATTAATGCACCACACCTCCATAGTTTCCATTGATTACACTGAATTGTGACCACGGTATTTGTTCTTGCCTATCTCTCTCTCCAAAGATCATGTCAGAACAGATAGAATAATGTAAAACTGTGACCTGGCAATTTGGAAATAACATTCCACAAAGACGATCTCGTCCCTCTGCAGATCCCTGGGCAAAGCAGATCCCATACACTAGCACATTTGTACAAGAATGAACACCTGGTTAAAGAATTGCTCTGTCCTAATGCATTTGAGCAAACAGCTGAAATGAATTCTCAGCTGAATTTTCACAGTGCTCTTTGCAAGCTCTTTGACTTCATTAACTTATCAGGAAAATGCAGGTTAATTTATTATGGATAATCGCATCCATTCTCTGCAGTGCTTTGTCCAAAGAAACCTAGCTCAATATGGTAACATCAGAACAATTCTTCACCTCACACTTTCTCTTGAAAGCTAGAGAAAACACAGAACCATTCTGCCTCACTCCAAAAAGAAAGGCAAAGCAGTGCTCAAGGCCCTCAAAATGCCATCTGGTTGCAGTCTTTCCTTTTAGGGATCTGGTGTTTTCTGGCTCAGGGACAAAGCATGTCTGTTCCAGATGGATCAACACTGTCACCCAGTGGACAGACAGCTAGGGAGGCTGAGGCCTGAGCCTTGCTCTTGGCTTGACAGTCAGACACTGCAGCCTGGGTTTGAATAAATACCTGTTTGTTTCAGGTGATCAGGAATAATTATTCGTATTCTCTTACTGGGAACTGGGCCAACCTCAGCTGACAAACTTTTGATTTGGATGTCACAGATGAGTGTAACTTAAGGAAGACATACAACTTCATTGTGCTGATGCTTTTTTTCTTTTCAACCACTAGCGAATTTATAGGAAGTACAGGCTATGAACCAACCAAGTGCGTCTGCTGAGACTCCCAGGATCTAACAGGCTCGCAAGGAGCAGGCTGATATTTGGTCACCTGCCAGGTACTGTGGGAAGACTACACAATAAGACTCACTGTTCATTGTCCATAGTTACAGTGATGTATATTTTGCAAACTGAAAATACAGTGTGTGTGTTTGTGTATATGTATTGACATCTCAGGAAATAATTCTTTTTACTCTAGTGAAATCAGTGGATGAGCTCCTCTTGCTTTCTCTATTTTTTAAATGTCTCAGAAGACATGTAGGGATGCAGCATCTGTCCAATTTCATTTGTACTTGTCCCTTTCTATGGTCTGAACTGTCATTTGACACGCAACAAGCTGGCTTACTCTTCCTATTGAGGTAAGAGGCTCTGTGCCTTTTTGCTAAATGTACATTTAAATTAGTTGTGCCTCCCCAGCTGGAACTCATCAACAAGTTGAAAGCATTCATCTGGTATCACTTTACACTTCTAATCATATCCAAAAAATAGTGGGGGCTGAGACCTCACCTTGTAGGAACTGTCGCAGAGTTTTGATTAAAAGCAGTCTCTGTTTATAGTGAGAAAATCTGGACTGGAATCCCGATCCTACCGTTTGCTAGCTCCTTGACCTTGCATGCGTTACTAAATCTAAGTCTCAGTTTCCACTCTATTACCAGGGATAATATTAGTACCCAACCCCAAGGTTGCTGTGGGGATTTAGATAAGAAAATACACATGAATAATTCAGCATAGTTCCTGGGCACATAGAAAAAGCTCAATAAATATTAGCGTTACCATTAACATAATTATTAGAGACAGCTGTCATACGTACTGTTCCTAAAATGTGACTTTCCTAAAGTACCTCTAGATTAGCTGATGAAATCATGCTATTTTTTAACTGGAAGGGTCTTGAGAGATCATCCAGTCATTGCTTCTTATTAAAATCATCCAGAGAATCTTTAAAAAAACACTGGTAGGGGGGAATTGGTAAAGAGCCACGAATAGCAATGACAGTGTGTAGGGAAAGTAAAGATAAATGATCAGGGTCTCTCGGGGGTTCAGAGTCTTGCTGAACATTTGATGTAAATATGCACATGTGCCCAGGTGTTCCTTGGTTATTGTCTAATGTATTTGCACATGTGCACCCAGGTGTTCCTGGTTTGTATGACTTACACCCAAGTGTCCTGGGTTATGGACTTAAGTATAAAGGATGAGTAGCTCTGATCCATAGCACCCCCCACCCCCAGGATGCCCCAGGGAGCCATGAGGAGGCTACTACTGCTGCTGGAGGCTGTTGCTATCAGGGACCCCAGGATGCCCCAAGAGGCCATTATTGCTGCTGCTGAGGAAGCTGAGGACTAAGCTCGTGTTGTCTGTCGATGGCTCCTGGGATCTTTCCCAATTACCTAGCTTGTGGACCTGCATGTGAGGACGTGTGTGTGACCCAGCCTGGCATGTGAGGGCCTGTGACCCAGTCTGTACAATGGGTTTGAAGGGTCTCTCTGTGAGCCCTAACCTGACAATACAGTTGGCTATGTTAGCAGGATTCCAGCAATTGCCTTGGCCAGACACAGTGTATATTGTTGAATATAATAATTATCCTGATTTGAGCATCACATATTGCTCATGAGTATTGATATTCAATTCTGTACCCCACAGATATGTGCAATCAACTACATTCCAATAAAAAACAAATGAAAGCAAAAAAAAAAAAAAAAAGTCCAAAAAACCACTGGTATCCCCAATATAGCCAGACAAAAGAATATTTTTTATGATCCTTTTAGATAAAAGTGTAGAAAAAGCAAGCCTAATTTATAGTGACAGAAAGATCAGTGGTTGCCTGTGGATGATGTTGGAGGAATTGACAGCTAATGAGCTGAAGGAAACTTTTTGGGGTGATGGCAGTGTTTTCTGTCTTGATTGTGGAAGTGTTTATATGGGTATATACATTTGTCAAAACTCATCGGAACTGTGTTTAAAATGAGCACGTTGCATTTTATGAGGAATATATCCTAATAAAGAGAATACCAATGCTGGGTCTCACCCACAGAAATTCTGATCTAATTCTAGGGTGAGGACTGGAAATTATGATTTTTTTTTTCATGCACCCAAGATAGCCAGGGTTGAGAGCCTCTGATCTAATCCAGTTTTCTCTTCCAGATGAGATGACCCCAAACAAATACAGCTGGTTAGAGTGGAAGGTCCAAGACTGAAAATCAGGTCTCCACGTTCCTTGGGCTCTAAACCAGACCTATAGTAATAACATTTCCTCTGCCTGGAACCTCTTTTTCCTCCTCCTCACCTCTCTCTGTCAAAATCCTACCCACTTTAGGGCCTGTTATGCTGTCAGCTTTGACCAATACTGGTGAAAGCTGACAGCATACCGTACAACTTTTGAGGCCAAGTGTTAAGAGACATACAGTTTCCAACTTCACCTTAGTACCTAATACTGTGTTTGGTGCAGAGCAGACATTCAATAAATATTTGTTGAACTGAAGAAATAGTGGATGGAAATGAACATTTATTAAGTGCCCATGATGTGCCAAGAATTGAAACAAGCACTTTGTGCACATTATCTCACTAAATTTTTACAATTTGGAAAGTTGGTTATCATTTCCCCCTTTCGTAAGGAAGGAAACATGCCCTGAGTGGCTTAGTCATTTGCCCAACGTCACACACAAGCAGGTAGTAGAACCACGATTTGGACTCAGGTCTGTCTGTTGTCAAAGTTCATGCATTCTCTACCACGCTAGGCTGTCTCACTTATGCTAGTCATTCTTACATTAGGTCTTAAATTATAAATTTTTATGTACCCTTATCTCCTCAACTAGGTTATAAGCTTCTTAAAGGTAAGGATTAAATCTTAGCACTTAAAGTAATTTCCATATGAACTGATGAGGAGGAGGATTTGGCAAGCCTCAGTTTTAATAGAATATCCAATTTCTAACTCCATTAGAGTAACAGTAAGGATAATCCAACAGTTATAAGAAGATCTACAGTTATAACCTTGCTGTTGTAAGAAGACTGTAGTCACCATCACAGAAGGCTGTGATTTGAACTGAGCTATTTCTGCATTCTCTCTAGCCTTCTGTTGACTCGATGAATGATCTCCAACCCATGCAAGCATTATACACAACAGCCGGTTAAAAGAGTCGTATATCTCAAAGCACATACCAAAAAATTCCTGGGATAATGTTGTGCCTTTGAACCAGAAGTGGACAATTGCTGCCCATAAAATTTAGATGCAGAGATAATGTCGTATTTGAGCAATCAAAAGGAATCCAAACAGCTCCGAAAGAACAAAAAAAGCAGGGGTGGGGGGAGGTTGTAAAGATAAATCCCAGGCAACAAATCTTTTGCTCCATTTAGAAGTATTTGCATCCTTCAGCCAAGAATTCTAAACTCTATCCCTGCTACTCCGTTAGAAATGCCTTCATAAGCTCACCAGAGATCTCTGGACATTTTTATTTTTCTTATATTACTTGACCTCTTTATGTATGGCACCTGAAATTATTGAAGAGTTTCTCCTCAGACTCCCTCCTGGGCTCCTGTGGTCCCACTCTCTTCTGTCTTCTTCCTGTTTCTCTAGGTCTTCCTTTCTAGGCTTCGTTATGCACAACTTCTCTACTTGACCTCTCACTACTCAACTAAAATCTCCAGTCTTGTCTCCTGCCATTCACTCTCCACACACTCTTTGGGTAACCCATACTTCTAGATACTTTGTATGCCTACCAAGTGTCTACTGAAGCTAGTGCTCTCCTCAGAGTACCAGATCTGGATGTCGAAATGCCTACTTCTCGACCTCTCCATTTAGATGTCACTCAGGTACCTCAGATGCAATGTGTTCAACCTGAACTTTTCATCTTGGTCTTCAAATGTTTTTGTGGTGCACTAACGATGACAATAAGTTCTTTGCTACTTCACCCATCAAGAGATGGGAATCTATTTCTACTCTCCTTAATCTGGGCTGGCCTGTGTCAGGCTTTGACCAGTAGCATACTGCATAACCTCTGAGGCCAGGCATTAGGAAAAGTTCAGTTTCCAGCTTTACCTCTTGGAACACTCCTTCTTAGACCAGACACTATGTGGTGAGAAAACCCGAGCAGCCGTGTGGAAAGGCCCTCGTAAGGAGAACAGAGGCCTCTGGCCAACAGCCATCAATGAGATCCCAAACGGCAGCAGCACCACCTGCCGGCCACGTGAATGAGGCTATTCTTGATGCCCTTCTCCAGCTGTCCTCAAACTGCCCCAGCCTTCAGGTGCTACCTGGAGCAGAGTCCAGCCATCCCGGCTGAGTCCTGAGCAGGGTCATAAGTAAAGGTGGTTGTTGTTTTCAGCTTCTAAGTTTTGGGGGGGTTCGTCATGCAGTAACAGGTAACTGAGACATTTCTTCTCGTCTTCTTTCTGAATTCCCTATTTCAAAAAATGGTGCTGCTGTTCTTCTAACCGTCCAAGTCAGAACCAGGGAGACACCTTAACCCCTCCCCTCACGTAACACATCAAATGTTATAGAGTCTCATTTCTAACTGTCACTCATGCCCAGCATCTTATTCCATTCCCACGGTCACCGCCTGATCCTTTCTCACTTGGTTAAATGCAGCAACAGGTCTCCCTGTCACGATGACTTTTTCCATATCATTTGGTCAAAACGATCCTTCTGAAATACAAAATCTTGTATTTTATGTCACTTGTCCACTTATCCTTTAATGAATCCTCCGACTTTTCAAGGAGAGTTCAAATTCTTTATCAAATTGGATGATCAGGCACCCCCCACCCCAGTACTGATTTATTTCTCATCTCTCAGATTCAGCCTCCTATTTCCTAGCCTCTTGCCTTCCAACATGCAGTTTTCCAAAAAGCCATCCAAAATGCAGTTTGTGGGAAATATTCTCCACCCAGTTAACTCTTACTGGTCCTCCAAGACGCTTCTTGCCTGAATGTTCTGTTCTTTCTTCTGACCCAGCATGCATTTCACCCTGTCATGATTGTCTATTCCCTGGATTGTCTTTTACTTGAGGACAAGATCAGAGTCTAACTCACTTTTCTATCTCCAGATTCTATCACACTCCCCAGCATTTTGTAAGAGCTCAGAAAATGTTTCTTATCTGAATTGATGAATATCTAGGACTGTGCTGTGAAAAATGCTTCTTGGACTGATCATCTCCAAGTAGATATAACTAGTATGTGGGGTTTATTTCTTCATTGTTAAAAGGGTTCAGCCAGGTGTGGCTCCTTTTATCAGCTGCATTGGATTCTACAGCTGGTGTTGAGTGTAATATGAAGTCTCTTCCACACCTCCCCCCCCCCAGCTACTCTCACACTCCTGAGGTGCAGGCTGTGAACCATTCTTTCCAATCCATTCACCTCATTTGGTCCCACCCTTGACCCTTCAGCTGTTGATTTTTCTGCTCCATGCTGCTCCATGGCACTGCACAGAGCTTAAGAGCATGGTTCCTGGGCTGAGGCCAGGTCTGAACGTCAGCTCCACCCCTTCCTAGCTGTGCAACCTCGAGCAACTCACTTAACTGTCCTGTGTCTCAGTTACTGACCTGTGCTCAATGGACTCAGATGCAGAGTGCCAGCCATTTATGGTTATTTTGAGTTTTAAATGATCTCCACGTAAATAGTGGTCACAACACAGTAAGTGCTCAGTAAATATTTGCTTTCTTAATCTTATTCTTACTCTGCCATTTCTGATCAGTTCAGCAAACATTTACTGAATGTCTATTTAGGTGTCAGGCAAGGTGGGGTGGGGGTGGGGACACATAGAAGACTAGGACCCTTCCTATACCCTAGGATGTCATAGCCCATGGGATTTGATGCACATGGTTGTCATCCCAGTGAAGAGTGTGACTCCTCTTGCTTATGATTCTACTCTCCCAGCCACTCAGCTTTTCTGTCTCTTCAGGTGAAACCTAGCTCAGCTCACAAGCCTGTGGTCCCAGAAACACCTCCAATGAGACCAGGAAATAATTAGCAGTGACCATGGCCATCAGACTGAGGGACCATTTACTCATTGGTTCATTTGTTCATATAATAAATACGTTTCAAGTGTTTGCCATATGCTGGGCCCAGGGATAGGCACTGGGTCTACAAAGGTGAACAAGATACTGTCTTGCCATCAAGAAGCTTCCAGTCTATGAGCAGAGGAATCCAGCTTCAAGGCAGGCTGGGAAGGTGAAGCTGTCCTCCCTGTCTTCTCAGAATACACCACACACCCTCTGTGGCTCAGGCAACCCTTCTAGGAACTTTGTCTGCCTAAGCTTTTTTTTTTTACCTCCTTGCAAGGTTGCTCTCAGCTGTGCTGGACCAAATAATGTTTCCTTGGTCAGAATTTACATTTTAAGTTAATTTGTCTATACTCTGCCTTTTTAGCAAAAGATCTGAAGTGGCTTACAGGAAGTAAGTATAGTGTAAGAGAAAATTATAAATTAAAAAAATATAATGAGAAAATTTCTATATAAAAAGAAGCTCTAGACCCAAAAGAAAAACTGGATTTCAGATAAGTGGTCCTTAAGTTCTTACCTTCTTGTTGAAATTTATTCTTAAACTTTGCTCTGATTTGCTTTGTGTTGAAATTTAGTCTTAAATTTTGCACAAAAAATCTCATTATCAGGGAAAGGAAACCTACAACATCCTCATGAAGAGTAAAGCTTTTCTAGCTTCTCATTCAGAGAGACAATTTCACATTGGGCTTCATACAGGTAACACCAGGCCTGTAGAAAATAATGTAACATTCCTCAAAAGGAGCTCAGGGGGAAAAAAAAAGAGCTCAGGGTATATTTAGGGCAACACAGTAAAAGGCAACTCATTGAAAGTAGTTCAGTGCTTTGACACAGCCCGAGCTTTCAGCAGTCACATGGTTCAACCTGGTGAAAAACAAGACCTGGGCTATCTAATCCATCCCCTGGGCTGCCACTAGGGTTGGGATGGGGCACTGAACAGGCAGGCTGGGGAGAGTCCGAGGGGGAGTGGGCCCACAATGTCACACCAAGGAAATTGGACTTGACCCAAAGGGAAGTTCTCAGAGGGTTTTAAGCAGGAGAATGATGCAGCCATGTTCGGATATTAAAAAGAACGCTCTGTAATGGGTAGAAATAATAGAGGAAGCAAGACCAGAAGCAGGAAAACCTGTTGAGAAGGTGTTGGAGAAAATCAGGTGGGAGGTGATGAAGGCCTGAAGTAAGCAGAAAGCCGTAAAATTGGAAAGAAGGGACAGTTAGAAAAAAAGTCATAGAGATAGAATCAATAAGACTTAGTGACTTACTAAATGTAGACAAGGTTTCATGAGTGGCTACTGAGATCAACTGGTAGTGGCTGCTTAAAGAACGATCAGAAAAAAGAGTTTGGGACCCAGTCTAGGCTCAGTTGAAAACAGTGGTGGATTAATAATGTCTGCTGTGGATGCAGAGTGGGAGAATATTGGCATATGACTGGTATTTACCATTCTTATTTTCTGGCAGAGAAAGCATTAAAATGCACTGTGTGTTTCAAAAAGTGCACACTGTGTAATTCCATGAAGACCTAGAACAGACAAAACTAATTTATGGTAATAGAAGTCAGAATGGTTGTTAGCTGGGAGTGGGTAGGTGGGTGGTTGTTGACTGAGATGGGGCAGGAGAGAGCTTTTTTGGGCCTAAAAATATTCTATATCTTGATCTGGGTGTTGATTACATAGGTTTAAAATTCATTAAACTATATACCCTTAAGATTTATGACCTTTATTATATGAATGTCATATCTCAGTATAAAAGTGGGGGAAAAATTCCTCCCGCGATCCTCTGTGTGATGAGGAAATGTATTTTGATGAAACATACAAGTAAACATTTTCCACAATTTGGCTTTATACACATGATATTCACCTGAATGCAAGGCGTGCTTCTATATCTGTTCAGTTCCCCATACACTTTGGCCAATTCTTTTATAGTCTTGCCCTTTTCCTTGGCTGAGAACATACAGATGATGATGATCTGATCCACAGAGGACAGCTGGTTGCTTATAAGGTGATCATACTCCAGGTCTGTCACTTCAGGGACGTGGTAAGAGCTACATCGGCATATTTCCCCTTCCTTCCCACACAATGCACTCCTTAGGACCACAGGACAAAGCAGATGGGGAGCAAGCCATGCATCCTTGCTTTCAGTGGAGAGAGGAAGCCTCGGAATGTAATGGTTAGAAATCATATTAAAGAATTGAAAGGACAGAACGAACATCCCTGAATTACAAGTGGCTGCTTTGGTAAAGCACTGAAATTTATTGCTGGACAGAATTTTATTTGCCAACATTCTAAAATACTTGTCAATACACTAAAAGAGTTAAATGTAAACCTTTTCAACTAGACAGGCACCTATAGCTTTGAAACCAACATAAGCTATGTGTTCAGAGGACCAACTAGTCCGAATGATTGCAGAGTAACATATGTTAATTGCAGAGTAACATATGCAGGAAGAATGCATACAAGGCTCGTCTGTAAGATATTTACTTTTATTCTCTTACAGATGGGAAAACTGAGGCTCTAGAAATTCAATATTTCAACCCAAAACACACAAGTAGTAAGTGACAGAGCTGGAATTGAACCCAGGTTTGTTTGTTTGTTTTCCCTATTATAATATTCTTATCTGGCAGACTCCTGAAGGTGAAATGCTTATATCACACTTCTGAGTTGGTTTGTTGTGCCTATTAATAGACTGGATAAGCCATGTAACCCAATAGCCAGAATGGAAATCAGAAAGCTAAATTCAGATCTGTCATCTGTCATTTTCTCTCAATGTGACTAAATCTTCTGATTTCTTTGTTTTTCAGTATTAACAACTGATATGTTGGATTAAGTGTCTCGGACAGAAAACGGCAGGTTCATGTGGTATTTTGTTAAAGCAGCTCAAGCAGACTAATACACTGAGGAAGTTATAAATGTGATAAATCACCAGATATGTTTATTGAAGTCATACTTTTTGAAATGTCTTGATGCCTCCCCTCGGTAGAGACACATTTCTATGAAATGATGATTATATACTTACATGCCATATAAAAACCAATGTAGGCAAATAAAATATGTACATTATTTTAGTACTTGCCTTAATGCCCCACCAGTCTTATTTTCAATGTCTTTATTTTTCCTTTTTCAGCATAACATTTATTGTAAACTTAGATACAGGCTAACATAGAAATGGATCTATTATGGAAAGAGAGGCACGTAATTTTGGTAGAATATTGTGTCTCTGAATGTTCAGAACCTGATCAGTTCTTTATCAATTATAGTAGAGTTTATATATGTTTGTTGATGTGTGTGTGTGTAATGGAATAGTCCACACGTTCATAGTAATATGAACAATAATAAAAAAAAACCCATGCATACCAGCCAGCCTTATCAAATCTTAGTATTTCACTCCATTTGCCATACATATGTACATATATATTTTTCCACTATTATAATTTCAGGTACAACTGAAAGCCCCAAGGTCTCCTGCTTGATCTTACTCAGCTTTTTATAGCAATTTTGGTGTATGCCATTTTCATATGTGTTATATAAGTATATCATAATCTATAGTCTATCAGGGTTAGGGTTTTTAGTTGCAAGCAACAGAAACAAACAGGTTAATTCAAGCAAACCAGAAAAAAAGGACTTTATTGAAGAACTTTGAAAATCTTTGGAAGGGTAGAAGTCTCAGGCTTGCAGACTCCACTGCCAGGGAAAATGTCCCTAATCATGCTGTAGAACTTGCCTATAGTGACACCACAGGCACAGCTGCTAGGCACACCCTACAACTTGGCTCTGCTGGCCCTACTGGCCCAGGATGCTGCTGCAAGGACCCTGGCCACTGCAGCATCCGGAAGCCTTGGGAGCTACAGCCCTCCCTGCTAGGTAGTCTGGGCAGCCCATGCAGCTGTATGAGTCTGACTCGGGTAGCCTGGGTCGCATGCCTGGGCCTAGCTGCAGGGGAGATTGAGAAATCAAGAATCTGGCATTTTTGGCTTCTCTAGTGAGAGTGGGCTCTGTCACAACAGGTAAGGGAGTCCCCAAACACAGGAGGGAGACTCAGATGCTGGATGGTCAAAGCAAATGGCGGTTGGCCACAACAAACAACTTACACATTCTCTTGTTGATGGGCATTTAGGTAGTTTCTAATTTTTCCCTATTGCAAATAGCTGCAATGACATTTCTGTACATTTCCTAGGGTCTAGAGGTTCTCTGGATTATCCCATATTTGCATCTTCAGCTTTATTAGATATTGCTGTATTGTTCAGCAAAAGGTTTGTTTGCCAATCATATGTTTTGCTTATATTTTCTCCCTGCCTATGGCTTGTCTTTTCCTTTTGTTTTTCTGTTCTTTTTTTGTACAGAAGATTTTTATTTTAATGTAGTTAAACTAATCAATCTCTCCCTCATGTTTGTGTCTTTGTGTGTGTGCATTTGGTTTAATAATTCATTTTCTACCTTGAAGTGATGAAAAGAATTCTTTTTATGTTTTCTTCTAAATGCTTTATTACTTGGCTCTTCGTGTTTAGCTCTTTACATGGAGTTTATGACGGTCAGTAGGAATCCAGTATAAATAGATGATAGAGAGATAGATAATCAGTTGTCCCAGCACCATTGATTGAATAATCCATTTGTTCCTGTCTGGCTTGTAATGCTGTCTCTGTTGTGTGTCAGGTTTTCTTATGTGCATGGGTCTGATTGGGGTTCTCTATTCTGTTCCACTGGACTGTTCAGCCTGGTGCCAATACAATATCTAAGTTACTATCATTCATAAAAGGTTTTGGAATCTGGTAGGGCAAGTCTTCCCTCTTCATTTTTCTTCTTTAAACATATTCAAACAATAGTGCTATTTCCAGAGTTAGCTGTCTTATACCCCGAAGAGCACAATGATAAAAAAAATAAATAAATAACTTTTAGCATGTCTGGTTTGGTTTATGAGCCCTAAAGAGCAGCAAGAGAATTACCACCACCACCGCCGCCAGCAGCTAGGTGGCAGCAGAGAGCTCTGGGCACAGAAGACAGAGAGGCCCATTCAAGAAATCAGGTGTGTTTCATATTAAGGCTCAGCTCTCCACCCCGTAAGAACAGGCTGCTGTAGGACTCGGCCTCTGTGACACTCTCTTGTTTTCCAGTGACCACTCCTCCATCTCCACCTTTGCCTTCCCAGGGCCTATGGCAGGAGGGAAGAGCATGGTAGTGACATCAGGGCTCCTGGAGAGGCATTCTGAGCATCCCCGAGTCATTCTGATGTGTCAGCTAGGGTGCTGTGCAATCAGTAAAAGTCAGGTTTCAAGCTACAGCCCTCTGGATAGATTTCTGCTGAAGAAGGCATTTTAAATTCTTGCCTTAAGCAACCCCTCCAACTTCCTGCCTCAAACACATCACAGTGATTGGTGAAATGGAAAAGAAGCAATTCAAAGGACAAAGCTGAACTCCAAAACAAGATGAACACTTCTGTGAATAGAAACCCAATATGTTCATGGGGCTGAAGCCACAAGCTTGCTTGACTCCAGGTCTAGAAGCAGCAAAGGTGGACATGAATTAGGCTCTGTGGAAAAAGAGAATAAAATAAAGTACCCCTCTCAAGGCAGGATGGGGTGAGGTTGGGGATGTTGCCTGGCTCACTTCCTGAAACCAAGGATCAGGGTAGAGCATCTAGCACACTTTGCTTGAGGCTAGAACAGCTGCTGTCCACTCCTGCGTGGCCATGCTGCAGGATGCCTCAGGCCCAGGCTGGTGGGAGAACACAGACACAGCCTCCCCAGCAGGACGAAGCCAAGCTGCTTGCTGGCCTGGAGGCTGGGTCTGCATATTCCTACTATTCGTGAGGTGGGATGCCCAAGCCAACATCATTAGACCTGGTTCTGAATGTGAGGCCTGGTGGCAACTGAAAAACCACTAGAAGGGGTGGGGTGGGGGGTGAGGTGGGTGATAAGCAGACACACACACACAGAGAAAGAACAAAAACTTTCTACTTAAGATGAGCCTAGAATCCAAAATTCCAAAATGCAGAAAGAAAGCTAACTCTAAGAAAGATAGTCCAGGCTGGCCTGAACTTATGAGTTATCTTGATTGATTTCTCAGTCAGTTACAGATCAAACTCCTGTTCTAATCTTTCCCCCTTCTCATTGCTGCACTTGACCATTAAAAAAAAAAAAGGCAGTCCACAAAACCAATAGTCAAAGGATGGATTTGATCTAGACAAAATAAAAATAATAGAGCAAATCTAAAAAGTACTTTTAAAAAGGTTTGTTTAGAATCCTCAAGGGGAAAAATGATGGAGTAAATAACTTTGAAAGAAAAAATTAAAAGACTTTTGGTTAAGATATGGTGGGTTGACCACAGTGCTCAAAGTAACTTCTCTAACTAAACACCAGCTTTATTGATTGCTGTAGCCTTAACAACATTTTGTACAAAATATTGCTCACTCTGTTGCACAGACAGTTTTTCTCCATTCACATTTTTGTAGAATCTGGGCTTTAATATTCTGTTCTTATTCTTTGAAACATGTTGCATACTTCCCCGACAGGATGGGTGGTTCTGTAAATGAGGGGACATTTAAACTTGCTACTGTGTAGTACATCACAATCAATAGTGACTGTGAACCATACAAAGAATGTGGCAACTTCAGCCTCTATGGAAAACGGTATGGAGGTTCCTCAAACAATTGCAGATAGACCTACCATACGACCCAGCTATCCCACTGTTGGGAATATACCCAGAGGAATGGAAATCATCAAGTCGAAGGTATACCTGTTCCCCAATGTTCATCGCAGCACTCTTTACAATAGCCAAGAGTTGGAACCAGCCCAAATGTCCATCATCAGATGAGTGGATACGGAAAATGTGGTACATCTACACAATGGAATACTACTCAGCTATAAAAACGAATGAAATACTGCCATTTGCAACAACATGGATGGACCTTGAGAGAATTATATTAAGTGAAACAAGTCAGGCACAGAAAGAGAAATACCACATGTTCTCACTTATTGGTGGGAGCTAAAAATTAATATATAAATTCACACACTCACACACACACACACACACACACACAAAACGGCGGGGGGAAGAAGATATAACAACCACAATTCCTTGAAGTTGATACGACAAGCAAACAGAAAAGACATTGTTGGGGGGAGGGGGGGAGGGAGAAGGGAGGGAGGTTTTGGTGATGGGGAGCAATAAGCAGCCACAATGTATATTGACAAAATAAAATTAAAAAAAAAAAAAGAATGTGGCAACTTGCTTGTGCCTAAAAGGAGAAATTGGAACTAGAAAGTGTGACTATGTGGGGACTTCACAGGTGTATTTGATCTGTAGCTGTGTGTGTGTGCGTGTGTGTGTGTGTGTGTGTGTTCACTGCTTTCAATATTTCAAGACATCTAAACATTGCTACCAGGATTTTCCTGTGCATTAACTTCTGCATGTGAAGACCTAACCATTACTGAACTTCATAAAAAACATGAATTTTTTAAATTTAGGTAGATGCACTTTTTGTCTGTTTATTGCTCTTCTTAGCTTTATTCGATAAACTTGCATTTTGAGGGTTGTATTAGCAATTTTCACTTCAAATGTGCATCATGGTGGCAGTTGCTGACTTTATTGGAAGGGGATAGAGAGACAAAGTTGCCACGAGGAGGGCATAAACCATGTGCTAAAAAGAAGTGAGCTCAGGCCTCTTAGAAGAGGGTCTGTGAGCTAGTTAAAATAGAAATAAATTTTTTTAAAAAGTTAGGGAAATTACCAAGTCTCTTAATATACCCACAAATATAGAGAGTCAATCTGAATTTATCAAGCACATGATAAAATTGCATATATCTCTCACTAACAAGCTGAATATGACATTAACTACCTTGCATTTAGGAGTTATAGGGTGGTAAACACAGTGCTAAAAACTTGACATGTTTATCTCATTTAATTATTACATAACATTTTACAGTAGGAATTATTACCACCTCCCTAGAGATAAAGAAACAGAAGCTTCGTACATGATTGCTGAAGGTCTCATATGCTCTGCTAGCGTGTTATTAGCACGCTAGCAGGTGCCACCTCAGCCAGGTGTCAGCCTATCCATCACATGTTCTACCCAGGATTTGGCTGAAAATTGAACTATAGCATGAAAATCATACAGAGCAGTGATGGCACATCAGATGGGTGTTCTCATGTGTGGTGCTTATTTTTAATTCATGGGTTTAGTTGAAGCCTTTATGCTTTTTTTATTTCAAGATTTAGAGTCCAATTGCGGGTTAAAAAGTTTCAGTTAATATTTTGCAGAAATAAATGAAGCCCTTATTTAATTGATATGAATCTCTTCAAATGCCACTGTTGCGTGCGTAACTGAGCAATAAAAATAATTTTACATTTAAATGTGAAATGGTTGGGTTTTGACTTGGAGTAATTTTCAAAGTCTGAATAAGGCACAGTGCCTGCTTGCTTCATCATTGCTGAGTTTAAAGGATTTGGTTAACTTCTCAAGGGTTTACTCAGCATTTCTTTGCACACCGTCGGGCCTGGGGTCAAGGCTCTCAAGGACCTGGTCCCTACCCTGCCTGTCATCTGTGTCTTCCGCACCCTAAGCTCCAGCAAAATCAAACTGCTCAGCATCCCTCCAATTTGCCTGCACCGTCTCCGCTGCATGACTTCGCTCAAATCTCTGCTCTGCTGCTCACTAACTGTGTCTTTGGGCAAATAACCTCTCTGAGCCTCAGTTTAATTAGGTCTAAAATGGTGGTGAGAACAGTGAGGGATTAATTATAGTTACCCCTTCGGTGTGTTGTGAATGTTAAATGTAATCCCACAAGTACGGTGTTCAGCATGGCACCTAGTGTATATTAAGTGGTCAGTAAATGTTAACCATCCCTGGCATAATTATTATTGTCACAGTCCTTGTTTCTCATCTCTCCACCTGGAATCCCCATCCCTCCCTACCTGCATATTCAAATTCTCCCCATCACCTTATTCAAATGCTCCCTAAAAAAATCCTTCTTTTCTAAAAATACTCTTCCTCCCCAAAACTTCTTTAGCACTGTCTGTACTGTTCTGCTAGCACTTTCTTCCTTATTTGCCATTATTAATGATATCCACTATCTTATGTCTTCCTGCAGACTTGGAGGGCAAGGGCCAAGTCTATATTGCTGATGGTGCCTAGTCCGCACAGCTATACATGGCAGCTAACAGTTACTGGTTGCATGAATTCATTCCATGGCCAGGTGTCTGATAGCTCTCCTTTGTTTAATGGCATTAGTGAGGTATGATAATAATACTACAAATACAAGAAACGTTTCCCTCATTGTATTTACAACTTTTCTTTCAATATATTGTCTTCACAACATGTTAACTGAAGCAATGTTAGGTTTGGGAGCTCTAGGAATTCTCGGCTCCTTGGGGGTCTTGGCAGAAGTGTGCACAACTGGTTTGCAGTATGTGTGATGGGAGGGGGCAAGGCTTCTCTGGCTTCCAAAGGCTGCCACCAAGTGTGGAGATTGAGCCACTCCTCCAATGACCCCTTCCCTACCCCAAGCTACCTAGACCCGGACAGAGATGACACCAAGAGCTCCTCCACCTGAGGTAGGAAGCATCCCTGTTTGGCAGCTAGTCTCAGAGATACAAATGCACAGAGAACTAGGCTTTTATGCTGATGGAGAAAACAAGGGCACATTTCCCTTGTATGAGGAGGCAGGAGAAGCGGTAACTCATGGCACTCACATACTACCCCCAAACATAGAGTAAGTTTTCAGCATAGGGTCAGGTTTTAAAGGTGAAAACAATTGAATTGATTGAATCAAATTCCCTTGCTAAATGGGAAGCCTCTTAGGAAGAAGATTAGAGAGAGCTCAAATGCTTGAATCTAGGCATGTAAATTTGTCCAGTTTTAGGAAAAAATTTTTTCATCGATAGCATGAAAGAAGCAACTCCTTAACCCAGCTTGTTTAAGGAGAACTCTTGCGCTGAGCATCTGAATAGTAGGCCTTGCTCAGCATCTGCAGGTGGACTGAATGAAGACGTCATCTAATGTTCTTTCAAACATAAACTGGACTATGAATTATTAAGACAACTGTGGCTGGTTACTGGAAAGACTGATTGCTGGCTGCAGTCTTCTGGATGTGACAAAGAGGCAAAGGCTTAAAGACACCCTTCAGTTCTAGGAAGGTTTTTTGGTATTGAAGATACTTCTTACCCTTGTCTTTTTCCTTTGCATCTTGTTTCAGAGGAACTTTTGCTGACGAGACTTTTTGTTTCCTGAACACTGTTTGTGGAAACTTGGGAATTTTGCAAATGTTTGGTGATTTCATTCCTGAAATATAAACAGAATATATTGCACTTGTATGGCTAGGGCTATTGTCAGAATCCTGCTGATGTAGCCAATTGTATTGTCAGGGCTAGGGCAATTGTCTTGCTCTGGCTAGGGCCCACAGACAATTCAAACCCATTATACAGACTGGGTCACAGACCCCTCATATACAAACTGGGTCACCAGACCTCTCACACGCAGGTCCATGAGCTAGGTAATTGGGAAGGAACCTGAGAGCTGTTGGCAGATGACACGGGCTCAGTCCTCAGCTTCCTCAACAGCAGCAGCAGCTTACTGCAGATCCAGTAGCAATGGTGCTGGTAGCCTCCCAGAGCATCCCTGAGGCCCTGGCAGCAACAGCTTTCAGCAAAAGTAGCGGCCTCCCTGGGGCACCCCCAGGGGTATCCTGGGGGTGGAGTCACTGTGGATTAGAGCCACTCATCCTTTATACTTAAGTCCAATAACCCAGGACATCTGGGTGTGAGTCAGACAACCCAGGAACACCTGGGTGCACATATGCAATCACATTAGAGAATAACCAAGGAACACCCGGGTGCACATGCATATTTACATCAAATGCTCAGCAAGACTCTGAACTCCTGAGGGACCCTGATCATTTATCTTCACTTTCCCTACACCACTGAACACCCTTAGTCAACCAAGACATCTGTAGCTGAGCTGTATGGATTAAGTTGGCTGCAATAGCCTGGACACTCCACCCATTTACAAAAGTTCCTTTCTGTTGGCTCTTTTATTTTAAATGCACCTCTTGGTCTGCTCTGAAAATATATGGCATCTGTGTAATAAACAAGGAATATTTCTAGGCTATCAACAAATCTAGTCCATAGGAGTTTGCTTGTGCTTACCTTGTGCCAGGTAATGAGCCAAGCACTTTAAACATGTTTTCCCACTGAACTATGTACACTCCTTCCCCCATGAGGTAAGTACTCTTGTTTTCATGATATCACAGAGAAGTCCAAGTTCACCCACCTGGAGAGAGGCAGAATAAGGATTTGGATAGGTCTATTTGATTCTAAAGACTGTGCTTTTCCCATACTATATATAGACTAGTGCTCCCCAAACTTCTTTCATCACGTAGAAAACTATACAGTGTAAAGCCATATACATATAGCTTCTTATCATAGAAAATGTGATATTCAAAAAAGAAAATATGATGTATTTGTATGGCACATTGGGATAAATTTACTAGGCTGCTTGTAGGTGAAGGCAACTGTCCCAGAGGCTCAATCACCCCAGCCCAGCTGCCCAGCAGACTGAGGATTTCCATTTTTCAGATCCTGTACAAAACATCTGTGGCACATCCTTTAGGTAGTTCTGCCATATACCATGGTATGTAGCAGACACCTCCTCAAATGGAGAAGCTTGCCTTTAGATTTAGCATATGGTGGATGCTCACTATTCACAGATTCCATTTGTGAACTTGCCTGTTCGCTAAGATTTATTTGTAACCCCAAAATCAATATGCGTGGCACTCTTGTGGTCACTTGCAGACACGTGCAGAGCAGTGAAACATGTGAGTGGCCTGTGAGTGGCCTCAGTTGAGCAAGGCTGTGTGTGCTCTGACTTCTTATTTCAGATCTCATACCATGAACAAGTGTCCTTTTTGCAGTCTATTTAGAGCCAGGTTTTTTGCAGTTTTGTGCTTTTTGTTGGTAATTATGCTGTATAAAATGGCTTGAAAGTGTAGTGGTGAAGTGCTGTCCAGCATTCCCAAGCTCAAGAAGGCTGTGATGTGCCTTTACGGAGAACATTCATGTGTTAGATAAGCTCGTTCAGGCATGAGTTACAGTGCTAGTGTTAATGTTCAATGTTAATGTATTGATGATATGTACTAAATAAGGTGTCTTTAGACAGAAATGCACATAAAATAAGGTTACATATTGATTGACCAGTTCACAAAAATGTTGTGACCCTGCGAGCTACCCCTAGGAACAATAGTTCAGTATTCGCTAATTTAGTGTTTGTGGGGACGTTACAGAACAGAACTTCCACGAATAATGAGAGTGAACTGTGTTATATATGTGTCAGCAGTCAAGAACAGAAACTGTGATAAGCTCTGAAATCCAACAGTGACTATGAGTTGACACTGCAACAGAACATTCTGTCGTGAGGACATAGGCCCTTCCCAACAGAGCAAGTGAACAGAAGACACCGGCAAGCATTGAGGTTTTGGTGGAGAGGCTGAGGGTGGTGGTTGAGGGAGTGAGAGTATTTTCTTCTCTTTTTTTGGCAGCTGGCCTGTACAGGGATCCAAACCCTTGACCTTGGTGTTATCAGCACCACGCTCTTCCGAGTGAGCCACCGGCCAGCCCTCAGTGAGAGTATTCTCAGATCCAAAAAATGAATATAAAAGCACTTCTCTTTATGGGAACACCAAAGTGCCCAAATACAAGGGTACTTCAAAAAGTTCATGGAAAAATAGAATTAAAAGATAATTCTAATCTTTCCATGAACTTTTATAAGACTCCTTATGGATTCTCTTTTCCAGAAAGAGAAAGAAAATAAAATCAAGGTCAGCTTTTTCTATATTCCTGCTACAGCCAGTCACCTAAGTCCATGATAAGAATCTGTACACACAGAGCTTTACGTTTTACGAGCTCACCACCTTGGGAAGCTTGGAGAGAAGAGGTGTTTAACTGTTGGTTCTCTGGAAATCTGAACAATGGGAACTGGCCATGTGGAGTGACACCATGGGGTCTATAACTGACCCAATGCAAATCTGTAGTGATCCAGCCAGTGAAGGAGGATGTGCTTGACCTGCAGACTCCTTCATTCAATAGCTGTTGGAATGTCATGCGTAGGGCTTATGTCCATTGCTGGATCAGCTGTATCTGTATCCACTGGATCTGTGAACCCTGAAGGCTTCAAAACAGGAAGATATATACATACACACAGAGAGAGAGACTTCTTACTACATGATTAGTAATCGATGCTTAGGAGTGATTAGGAATTGATGTTTATCAATTCCTTCCTTCCTTCATTAAGTAGGTCACTCAACAAGTGTTTACCCAGTGCCATTATTTATGGGGTAGGCACTGTGCCAGCAACTAGAACTAAAGACATATATAAAGCCATGTTCTCTTGTGAATGTACTTAACACCACTGAATTATAATCTGAAAAGTGGTTAAAATTATATATTTTATGTTTTGTATATTTTAGGACATTAAAAAATGTTGTAAAAGGAGGAAGAAAATGCCATTTATCTATCCTCAAGGAGCTCACAGTCAGTGAAAGAAGTGGATGGGTTAATAATTTCAATATAGCACAGGGCTATGTGAGATGTAAGCAGAGTGTTTGTTAAGGGAGCATACATAAATAGAAAAATTAATAAATTAATAATTAATAAGTTAATTGTTAATCATTAATATATTTTCTTATTAATAAATTAATAAATTATAACTGAGTTCCTATTTAGCAGAAGAAAGTTTCAAAGATGTACATCATGAGGACATTAGCCTTTAAAATATATAGTTTTTATAGTAAGTAGTATGTGTAATCTTTTCACAATAAATTGGATAGAGTAGCTATTTAGGTTTGGATGAGCTTATGTGACTAGGAAAATTGTTGGTAATTCAGTATTATATACATTCAGTAAGTATACATAATTATATGGGCATTTGCATGTTTACATATGAAACATATGCATAAGTGTATATTTAACCCATTGTCCTGGTGCCATTTGCATAATTTTGGTGTATTACAGCAGAGCTGGATAAAGATGTGCAGAAACCAGGAGCATTATGAAGAGAGCACAGGATTCAATGACCCATGAAGAGATTAATAAAGTGGTTAGAAAGAATTTTGAGGAATTTGGTCTACAGGCAATAAAATTTAATAAATAAAATTAAAGTTGAGATTTTAACTTGAATCTGGGAAAAATCAACCACATCTGATGGATAAGTAGAGAGATGAAGTAAATTAATCCCACAGTATTAAAACTTTAATGTATATGAATAATTTTGAGTATGGAATAAACTTGTGTATTTGTTATGTTTAAAATATTAAAGAGATTTTGGAAAGTTAGGGAATCTGCGAGATTATACTTGGGCTTTCAATTTAAATTGAGTAAACTAATTTTAGATTTGGAATTATTAAGGTTAAAAATTTAAGATAATTTGACTAAATTCAAAAATGTAATTGGAATACTTAAGAGAACTTGAGATTCCCTCAAATTTAATATATTTGCTTTACAAAGGTTAAGAACTTGAGAATATTTTGCTTTTTGTCAGAGTTAATAAATACGCATTTGAAGTACTTAAAAGGGCATAAAATATATTAAAATTATAAGGGACTTTAAAATATATAAAGTGTTGTTATTTATTAAATTGTATATGAATCGAATTGAAGAAAGTTTAGTTATCTCAATTTGAGTTAATCAAACATTAATCAAGGAAAAAGTAAAGACAATTGTTATCTTAGTATATAGAATAAAAAAATTTTTTTTTTTGTCTTGTGAATTAACTTTATTTATTTATTTATTTATTTATTTTTTAAATTTTATTTTGTCGATATACATTGTAGCTGATTATTGCTCCCCATCACCAAAACCTCCCTCCCTTCTCCCTCCCCCCCCAACAATGTCCTTTCTGTTTGCTTGTTGTATCAACTTCAAATAATTGTGGTTGTTATATCTTCTTCCCCCCCCCCGGTTTGTATGTGTGTGTGTGTATGTGTGTGTGTGAATTTATATATTAATTTTTAGCTCCCTCCAATAAGTGAGAACATGTGGTATTTCTCTTTCTGTGCCTGACTTGTTTCACTTAATATAATTCTCTCAAGGTCCATCCATGTTGTTGCAAATGGCAGTATTTCATTCGTTTTTATAGCTGAGTAGTATTCCATCGTGTAGATGTACCACATTTTCCGTATCCACTCATCTGATGATGGACATTTGGGCTGGTTCCAACTCTTGGCTATTGTAAAGAGTGCTGCAATGAACATTGGGGAACAGGTATACCTTCGACTTGATGATTTCCATTCCTCTGGGTATATTCCCAACAGTGGGATGGCTGGGTCGTATGGTAGATCTATTTGCAATTGTTTAAGGAACCTCCATACCATTTTCCATAGAGGCTGCACCATTTTGCAGTCCCACCAACAATGTATGAGAGTTCCTTTTTCTCCGCAGCCTCGCCAGCATTTATCGTTCATAGTCTTTTGGATTTTAGCCATCCTAACTGGGGTTAGATGGTATCTCAATGTGGTTTTGATTTGCATTTCCCGGATGCTGAGTGATGTTGAGCATTTTTTCATATGTCTGTTGGCCATTTGTATATCTTCCTTAGAGAAATGCCTACTTAGCTCTTTTGCCCATTTTTTAATTGGGTTGCTTGTTTTCTTCTTGTAAAGTTGTTTGAGTTCCTTATATATTCTGGATATTAATCCTTTGTCAGATGTATATTTTGCAAATATTTTCTCCCACTCTGTTGGTTGTCTTTTAACTCTTTTAATTGTTTCTTTTGCTGTGCAGAAGCTTTTTAGTTTGATATAATCCCATTTGTTTATTTTTCCTTTGGTTGCCCGTGCTTTTGGGGTCATATTCATGAAGTCTGTGCCCAGTCCTATTTCCTGAAGTGTTTCTCCTATGTTTTCTTTAAGAAGTTTTATTGTCTCAGGGTGTATATTTAAATCCTTAATCCATTTTGAGTTGATTTTAGTATACGGTGAGAGGTATGGATCTAGTTTCATTCTCCTGCATATCGATATCCAGTTATCCCAGCACCACTTGCTGAAGAGGCAGTCCCTTCCCCAGTGAATAGGCTTGGTGCCTTTGTCAAAGATCAGATGGCAGTAAGTGTGTGGGTTGATTTCTGGATTCTCTATTCTATTCCATTGGTCAGTGTGTCTGTTTTTATGCCAGTACCATACCGTTTTGGTTATTATAGCTTTGTAGTATAGCTTAAAGTCAGGTAGTGTTATGCCTCCAGCTTTATTTTTTTGGCTGAGCATTGCTTTGGCTATTCGTGGTCTTTTATTGTTCCATATAAATGTCTGAATAGATTTTTCCATTTCTGAGAAAAATGTCTTTGGAATTTTGATGGGGATTGCATTGAATTTGTATATCACTTTGGGTAGTATGGACATTTTCACTATGTTGATTCTTCCAATCCAAGAGCATGGAATATCTTTCCATCTTCTTGTATCCTCTCTAATTTCTCTCAGCAGTGGTTTGTAGTTCTCATTATAGAGATTTTTGACCTCCTTGGTTAACTCAATTCCTAAGTATTTTATTTTTTTGGTGGCTATTGTAAATGGGCAGGCTTTCTTGATTTCTCGTTCTGCATGTTCACTATTGGAGAAAAGAAATGCTACTGATTTTTGTGTGTTGATTTTGTATCCTGCTACTGTGCTGAAATCATTTATCAATTCCAACAGTTTTTTTGTAGAGGTTTTAGGCTGTTCGATATATAGGATCATGTCATCTGCAAACAGGGACAGTTTGACTTCATCTTTTCCAATCTGGATGCCCTTTATTTCCTTCTCTTCTCTGATTGCTCTGGCTAGTACTTCCAACACTATGTTGAATAGGAGTGGTGAGAGTGGGCATCCTTGTCTAGTGCCTGTTCTTAAAGGAAAAGCTTTCAGCTTTTCCCCATTCAGGATGATATTGGCAGTGGGTTTGGCATATATGGCTTTAATTATGTTGAGATACTTTCCCTCTATACCTAACTTATAGAGGGTCTTTGTCATGAATGAGTGCTGAACTTTATCAAATGCTTTTTCAGCATCTATAGAGATGATCATATGGTCCTTGTGTTTGAGTTTATTAATATGGTGTATCACATTTATTGATTTGCGTATGTTGAACCAACCTTGCATCCCTGGGATGAATCCCACTTGATCGTGATGAATAATTTTTCGCATGTGTTGCTGTATTCTGTTTGCTAGTATTTTAGTGAGGATTTTTGCATCTATATTCATCAAGGATATCGGCCTGTAGTTTTCTTTTTTGGTTATATCTTTACCTGGTTTTGGTATCAGGATGATGTTTGCTTCATAGAATGAGTTTGGGAGATTTGCGTCCGTTTCAATCTTTTGGAATAGTTTGTAAAGAATCGGTGTCAATTCCTCTTTGAATGTTTGGTAAAATTCTGCTGTGAATCCATCTGGTCCTGGGCTTTTCTTTGTTGGGAGCCTTCTGATAACAGCTTCAATCTCCTTTATTGTTATTGGTCTGTTCAAATTTTCTACGTCTTCACGGTTCAGTTTTGGGAGCTTGTGTGTGTCCAGAAATTTATCCATTTCCTCCAGATTTTCAAATTTGTTGGCGTATAGTTGTTTATAGTAGTCTCGAATGATTCCTTGTATTTCAGATGAATCAGTTGTAATATCGCCTTTTTCATTTCTAATTTTTGTTATTTGAGTCTTCTCTCTTCTTTTTTTTGTTAGCCATGCTAATGGTTTGTCAATTTTATTTATCTTTTCAAAAAACCAACTTTTTGATTCGTTGATCTTTTGAATTGTTTTTTGGTTTTCAATTTCATTCAGTTCTGCTCTGATCTTAATGATTTCTTTCCGTCTGCTAACTTTAGGATTGGATTGTTCTTGTTTTTCTAGTTCTTTAAGGTGAAGTGTTAGGTTGTTCACTTGCCATCTTTCCATTCTTCTGAAGTTAGCATTTAATGCAATAAATTTTCCCCTCAATACTGCTTTTGCAGTATCCCACAGGTTTTGGTATGATGTATCATTGTTTTCATTAGTTTCAATAAACTTTTTGATTTCCTGCTTGATTTCTTCTTGGACCCATATGTCATTAAGTAGAATGCTGTTTAATTTCCATGTGTTTGTATAGTTTCCAGAGTTTTGTTTGTTATTAATTTCTAGTTTTAATCCATTGTGGTCTGAGAAGATACATGGGATAATTCCAAATTTTTTGAATTTATTGAGACTTGATTTGTGACCTAATATGTGATCTATCCTGGAGAATGATCCATGTGCTGATGAGAAGAATGAATATTCTGAGGTTGTTGGGTGGAATGTTCTGTAGATATCTGCCAATTCCAATTGGTCTAGAGTCTTGTTTAGATCTTGTGTTTCTCTACTGATTCTTTGCCTAGATGATCTGTCTAATATTGACAGTGGAGTGTTCAGGTCCCCTGCTATTATGGTATTAGTGTCTATTTCCTTCTTTAGGTCTAATAGAGTTTGTTTTATAAATCTGGCTGCTCCAACATTGGGTGCATACATATTTATGATTGTTATGTCTTCTTGATGGATCAGTCCTTTTATCATTAAGTAGTGTCCCTCAGTGTCTCTTTTTATGGTAGAATAAATAAATTTTTAATGGCCTTCAAATTCAATGAAAACTAGGGTTTTTAATGATCATGCTAATAAAATGAATTTTAATTTCAAAAGCAAAGTGATTTGCATTTTTCTGTTTATAGCAATCTGTTGAACATCAAAAACCCTCACACCGATGCCACGCCTTCTAAAGCCCTTCCCCACTACATATTTACTGAATTGGTTAAACACAATCAAAGTGAACTTCTTAGAGATTTTCTTTTAATAGAATGAAATTGACAAAAAATTCTCTAAGAATTGGTAAAAAGCACAATTTGCTAGCAAAGGGAGTCGATGAGATGTGGTAGTTCACAGACATGACCACCAACTGTGAGAAACACATTTTTGAAAATGTAAAGGCAAAAGCAGAATAAGAGGTTTGTTTTTGTTTTTCTTCTCCCCAAATGGCTAGTAAATGCACATATAAGTCCAGGGGTAATGTATGAACTTTAAAAATTCCTGAACATGACTCTCTCTCGACAGGTATATAGACTCTCCAGGAATTGTTTCTTTGTATAGTAAACAGACTGAGCCAGAAGGGTAAAGAGGTGGCAGTTAAAAGATAAGAATGAATAAAATAACTGAGAAAAACCTGCCTTTCCCTTATCTGTAGCACTCCAAAGAATAAGAACTCATTATCAGATGATTTGGTAACATATACCGGTACTTTCTAATTCATGTCTCTTCACAAATCCAGAAAAGTTTTATTTTTCACATTTAGTGCTCAAAGTGTGTCTAATCTATAAATCTCTTCTTCTACCCGACTCTACACTGAACCTGTATTCTTTCCTGAAGACTTTTTTGGTTTATCAACTACTGGAGGTGTAGTTTACATACAATGACAACACCTTTTAAAGTACATCATTTGATGAATTTTGGCCCCATGTGAGCACCACCGTAATCAAGATCTAGAACATTTCCATCAAGCCCCAAATTTCCCTCCTTCCCCTTTGCAGCCTTGCACACTTGACCCCCAGGGTCTTTTCTAGAGTTTCATAAAACTGGAATCATACCACACGCACTCTTTCATGTCTGACTTTTTTCACTCACCCTAACTTTTTTGAAATTCATCTATTTTTTCGTATCAGTGGTTTATTCCTTTTTATTAGTGAGTGATATTTCATTGTGTGCATGTACCTTGTTTATTCATTCACCAGCTGATAAACATTTGGTTGTTTCTAGTTTGGGGCTATTATGAATACAGCTGCTACAAACATTCATTTAGAAGTCTGTGTAAAAATAGGCGTCCAGTTCTGAGTAAATAAATACCTAGGAGTGGAATTGCTGGGTCACGTAGTAGGTAGTATGAGCTTAACTTTCTGAAGTGCCAAAATGTTTTCCACATTGCTGTACCATTTATATTCCCACCAGTAGTGTATGAAAGTTCTGGTTGTTTTACATCCTTGCCAGCACTTGGTTTTGCCAATCTTTTATGTACAGTCATTTGAATGGGTGTTAGGTGGTAAATCATTGTGGTTTTAATTTGCATTTCCATGATGACTGAAGATGCTGACATCTTTTTGTGTTTGTTGGTCATACATATCCTCTTTTGTGAAATGTCTGTTCAAATCTTTTCCACATTTTTTATTGAGTTGTTTTATTTATTATTGGGTTGTAATAAGTCCTGCGTCAGATATGTATATTATAAATACGTTCTGCCTTTTGTGGCTTGCCTTTTCATTTTCTTACTGGTATCTTTTGAAGTTTTTACTTTTGACAGAGTCCAATTTATCAAGTTCCCTGAAGTTTCTTTGGAAAGAAAGCGTAGCTGTTGCTTTGGGTCAAAGCACTGATGACCTGTATAGTGCTATAGAATAATTTTAATTGACTGAAGCCTGAATACAGATATTTTACTGGATTTTTATTAAATTCACTCTACATTTTTCCTATGGATCTTCTTGTGCATGAGAATGTCATGTTTACCAGAGTATGTACATATTTTTAAAATAAAATTTATAGAATATAATAGGAAGAATAATAAAAGCAACACTCATGCACCTGCTACCCAGCTAAATAAGGAGAACATTATGTGGGCTGGCTGGTTGGCTCACTTGGGAGAGTGTGGTGCTGATAATACCAAGGTCAAGGGTTCGAATCCCCTTCCTGGCCAGATACCAAAACAAAAAACAAAACAGAAAACCACTGTCAATGTGATTAAACTGAAGCCCTCTGTGCATCCCTCCCCAATTGTATTCCCTTCCTCCTTACAAGGGAAAGTATTTATACTATTCTGATTTTGATGCTTTTACTCTGTTTCTTTCTACTACAATTTTATTTCATATGTATGAATTATTAAACAATAACCAATATTACTTCCTTCCTTCTGAAGTCAATAATACATTTAAAATTCCATTAGTTATAATGTATTCAGTATCTAAGTGTTTTGCAAAAAAAGGCTTCTCGGAGTATATCTTCTGCCATACAAATGGAAGCAAAGTTGTCCAGCCTGCACGTTGGTGGGCGAGGTAACTAATTTTCTTCAATTTAGGGGAAAGACTTAGGATACCCCATTTTAAAATCTTTTAGAAATTAAATTAATTTAACTTACACATTGTAATTGTAAATAGTTATGGGGTCCAATCTGATCTCTTGATACATGTGTATGTTATATAATAATCAGGTCAGGATAGTTAATGTATCAATTACCTCATGTGTTTATTATTTCTTTATAGTGAAAACATTCAAAAGCCTCTCCTATAGCTATCATGTAATATACAAAACTTAGCTGTTAACCATAGTCACCCTACTGCATACTAGAACATTAGAACTTTTTGCCAGCCATATTTTTAAAAAATAGCTTTATTGTGATATAATTCACATCCCAGACAATTCATCCATTTAAAGTATAGAATTCAATGGTTTTTAGTATATTCAGAGTTGTGTGACTATCACCCCAATCCAATTTTAGAACATTTTGTCACCCCAAAGAGAAACCCTGTATCAATTAACAGTCACCCCATTACTCCACGACTCCTCAGCCCTAGGCAACCGCTAACCTATTTTGTGTCTCTAGGGATTGGCCTATCTTGAACATTCTTTTTCATGTGGATATCCAGTTTTCCCAGGACCATTTGTTGAAGACTATTTATTCTTTGTCTTGGAAGCTCAGCCAGCTTTTTATTAAGAGAAAACCTTATCTCCATCTCCTCACATTTCCATAGGTGTGTCCTTAATCTTCAAGAAGTCTTACGAGGGTGGACAGGTCCAATTCCTTCTATTCCCTCATTTCTCCTCACATGGAAGAACAGAATTCAGCCAACAGAAGAGTAGACAAGCAGTTACTTAACCTGACCACATTCTGCAAAGTGCCACCTTTTCAACAGTTTTTAAAGTAAAATGTTGTTCAGATGATTGTTATGACTAAAATGAAAATAATTCTGTTAAAGTGGTGTGACAAAAAGACCCTGAAACAGATAGGAAATGTGTCAGAAGGTGGCGTCTTTTCTTTATGTGCCTCCCCCACAGCCAAGGAGGGGCATGTGAAATCCTGAACCAGACCACCTTCCCCCATTGGGCCACGCTTTGGTCTCTCTCGCTGACCATTGCGATCATGCAGAGTGGGTTTGCCTTGCATGTTCAATCCCCATGGGATAAGAAGACCCAAGAGGAACAGGTTTTCCTGTTCCAATCCCTGGGAGGCTTGAAGACTGACAGGTGTGTCTGTACTCCCTGTTCCAGTTTTCCAGCCTGCACGTTGGTGGGTAAGGTGACTAATTTTCTTCAATTTAGGGGAAAGAGTTAGGATACCCCATTTTGGCCTTGGATCCAAACCACCTTCTTCAATCTAGCTCTACCTGGGAGGCCCATCCCTTTAATAATAAATGCCTGGATTTCTATTTGGTTCCTTATATCTGTTTGCGATCGGACTCAAAAAGAAGGAAGAGGGAGTGATAGACACCCCCAGACTACCAATATTTTTGTTTCATTCAGTTATTTGTTCTTTGAATAGGTTATATATCACACAGAGTTGCGTTTCTATTTCATTTGTCATTGGGCTCCATAGTAGATTGAATTATGTCCCCCCAAAACTCCCTGAAGCTTGAATTGTGTCTCCTAAGTTTTATGTATTAGAAACTTAGTGCCCACTGTGACTGTTAAGACGGTGGGAAATCCTATTATGGTAACTGAAAGGTGGAGCCTAGAAGAGGTGATTGGATTGTAGGACCGTGCAGTAGTGAATGGATTAAAAATGGTGGTCAGGGGCGTGGTTCTGAGGGTTTTAAAAGAAGAGGAGAGTCTCTCTCTCTCTGTTCTCTCTGCTTCCACCATCTTGCAGTGTGGGTCACTGTTGCCACCACCAGAGGGACTTTGGACTTGCCAGCCTCAGAAACTGTAAGCAATAAATTTCATATTTTTTTCATAAATTACCCAGTTCCAGATATTTTGTTATAAGCATCCAAAACAGACTAATATAGGCTCTTTTGTTTGAATTGAATTACTCATTTGATCTTAGATATATTTTCCCAGCTCCCTTCTTGACTTCATGATTAGCTTAATTTGCAAACATATTGGGTAGAATGAGGGGCCTGTGAAGGATAATGAACTTGAAAAGCAGCTTGCCTCTCATGTCAGTCTTCAAAGAAAGCAGGTCATGAGAAATGGTTGGCAAGAAAAATAGTTTCCTAAGTGTCATACATCTATCTATGAATTGTGTGTACAGCTTCAAAAGTAGAAAACTCAATGACATACCTGTTATAATTACTGGTGTTTTGGTATGCTAGAGTTAGCCTATCAGATATTCATGTGAAAGCTCAAATTATTCAGAGGAAATGAAACAAACAAAAAACTTCTTTGAAAATGTTATTGCTTAACATTTTCCTTTAGAAATACTGTAAAAAGTAAGTATGAAACATTGAAAACACAAAAGAACCCATATTTCAAAAATATTCAAAAAAAGAATAAATTGTCAGCATTGAGAATTTTATTCTTGCTCATGCAATCTTGAACATTTGTATTTCAGGGAAGGGGATGCCTGGGAAAATTTCTAATTGTAGGAGTTCTTTATGGAAGTTACCATAAGGGATTCTGATGATTATTTCCTGCCATTTGTGAATGTGAGAGATAAATATATCAATCTTTATTAAGAAAATAGCACAAGAAGGCTTTTCATGCATGTAGATAGGGTGTCTTTGGAAAGTAATAGGTTGCATGTCAGAAATGAGTATAAATTATGGTTATGGTGCTCAAACCTTCATAACTGCAGCTGTATACTGTAATAATGTTTTTTTCTGATTTGGTTTCTCTGCTAATATTACCCATAATGTTTTTACCTTTGTGAGTACTTTACACATTTTACAAATACTTTTTTCTTATTTCAGAAGAAATGTGCTTAATACAAAAAATTAGGCATATTATCCTTCCAGCCTTTTAAAATACATACATAAGAATTTTTTTTTTTTTTTTATTGGGCTGGCTGGTTAGCTCAGTTGGTTAGAGTGTGGTGTTATAACACCAAGGGTTCTGATCTCCATACTGGCAAGTTGCCAATAAAAAAAAAAAAAGGAGAGAATTTTTTTTTCTTTCACCCAGTATAGGATCATGTTGTACCTGCTGTTTTGTTATCTGTTTTTTTCCTACACTTAGCAATATTCTGTGAATATCGAAGAGCTTTTGTGATACCACTTTCCTTAGAAACTAAAGACCGTACATATGAAAAAAAGCAAATTCTTCATACTGAGAAACTATGACTACAAGCATATTTCAGTCCATTTTTAAACATTATAAAGAGCATCATTTCTAAACATTGGTTTATATTAAATAACTACAAAATGATGACCAGTTCAACAGTTCCAAGTTTCTTTGACTGAAGGTTATCCAGCTCTAGGTGAAAGTTGCCGTGAAGGCCTGGACCAGAGAGTGTGGATTTGCCTTCCTCCAGCTGTGGCAGAAACCAGCAAGGGCCTTCTCACGTGGCAGTGCATGGGAAAGGCACTCCAGAAGAATCCAGCATAGCAAAGAGGGGAAAAAAGTCTTGGGAGCCACATATAAGAAATCATGCCACCGTAGTGCAAGCTTGCCAAATTGTTCCTTCTCAGAGCAACACTGCAGAACCAAAGCATGGGGGCCCTGCGAAGTCTGCACAATGAGGAAGCAGCAGAGTCCAGAAGCGGCAGAGTCCAGAAGCGGCCCCAGTGCAGACCGAGAAGTTAAGTGGCCAAGTCTAGGAAACCTTGAGAGCCAGGGTCTAAAACAGGTCTGGGACAGTCAGGTCCACCCGTCTTCTCTCACACTGTACAAATCCAAAGCACAGGCAAATGCCAACACAAAAACGTCTATGTTTTCAGGTATCTGTTCCTCGCCTTCAACTTGGGCCTGAAATGGCTCTTGCTGAAGTCACCGCTGATTCCCATAGAGGCTTATAGACACTTTTTCTTTCTCATTTGCTTGTGGTCTCTGAAACGCTTGTTCTGTTACCACTCTCTCAGTTTGAAACTCTTTCCCTTTAGTTGTATGTTGTTATCAATTGTAAGAAATAGAAACCTCTCTAGCTACTTTGTAAGTACTGATTATAAAATCCAAGAAAGAACAGGAGGGGTTAGTCTCCAGCTGTAAACTGGCCAACTAAGAGAGCTGCTACTTCTGCCACATCAGGAAGGTGATGGTCACAAAACGACCACTGGACCTGTGGGGCCCAGGAACAGTCTACTGAAGCTGTGATCTTGGAACCAGGAAGCTGCCACAGTTGCGTCTCAATATCCGTGATGTTAATACCGGATAATGCAGGGAGAGGGAGGAGGGAGGGGGGTTTCGGTAAAGGTCCACAATAATCAACCACATTGTATATCGACAAAATAAAATTAAGAAAAAAAAAATACTGGATAATGCAGAGTTGCTGTGGGAAAACCCAACTTCTCCAAGAGCTTGTCTGCCAAAGCCAGAGAAGATGATCTCAACCTTATCTCGATCTTCCAAATCTCACATTATGTACCGAATTGGTAGGGCTTAATATACATCCAGAAATCCACCTGCAAGGGAGTCTGGAAACATGGTTTTCAGCTTTCCAATCTCTGCAGTAGAGAAAGGCATGCTAGAGGGGGTGGGGGAAGGATATGGTGCTCACCGTGACCCCCGTGTTGACGTGGCTCCCCCGCTACCTCTCTGCCTGCCCCCTAGGGCTGGTTTACCTGGCCTCTTCTTTTCTCATTCTACCTACTCTCACTTAGTTATTGATTATCCAACTCAGCACATATACCATTAAACTGTCCTATGGATTCTTCCTCCTAATTAACGTGTAGCTTTTGTCTATCTTCCATGTCACTATCTTAGTCCATTCTGTAATACCTTGACTAGATTAGTGCAATAATCCTTTAATTGATCTCTCCACAATCCCTAGATTCAGGATTTCGTAGACCACTAGATTTTTAAAAATACTAGGAACCAAAATAGATTGTCAACTTTTTATTTAATTGAATTTATTTATTTTAATTTATTTTTTATTATCATATTCATTGTTACAAATCATACTTATTCTTTATGTCCCTTACCCAATCCTCCCTCCTCCCCCCGCATTCTAATAGCCATAGATTTGTTCTCTCCATCTGATAGATTAACTGTTCCTCTGTTGGTTTGTTACCTACATGATATGTCCAGTGCTGAGACAGGTGAGATCAAGTCCTCCCCTATTATCATAAATCAGATACTTCTTCTATTACTCTGGAGTGTGCTTCGTGGAGAGAGAGGACCTCTTCTTTACTTTTTCTTTTTGGTCTCTGCTGGTGCCTCTCCTTGTGTCAACACAATTGAGAATCTGGCATGGTGACTGTAACTGCTGCTATAGAGACTAGCTGCTTTTGCAGCAGCCATGGCAATTGTGGTAGCTATGGTGGGCTACCCTTTTATGGAAATTATGGAAATGGTGTTTTTGGTGGGCTCTTTATCTGGTTGCTGCTGGGTTTGGCTTCCCCTAGCTCCTGCCTCAAGACCCCGGCAGGGCCCCAGGGCAGTGGCAGCAGCTTGCCTAGGACTGTCAAATTTTAATTTCATTAAGTACATTAAACAAAATTATTACCATCTTCTACCATCATTGTTTCATAGAAGACATTTAATTTTTAAAAAAACCCAAAACCTTGTATACAAGTGTTCATAGCAGCTTTATTCATAAGCTTTATTCATAGCTTTATTCATATTCCAAAGACTGGAAACAACTCAAATGTCCATCAACTGGTGATTGAACAAAGTGTGGTATTATCCATACGCTGAAACACACTCACTCATAAACCATAACAAAACAAAACAAAACAAAAACAAAACAAAAACTACAGACACAAGCAATAACATGGATGAATCTCAGACATATTATGCTGAGCAAAAGTAACCAGACAGAAGTGAGTGTGTATTAGTTCTGTTTATGTGAATGACTCTATTTATGTGCAATACTGGAATCACAAATCTAATCAATAGTGATGGAAAGCAGATCAGGTTGTCAAGGCCCAGGAGTAGGGGGAACTGACTGGGAAGGGGTACATGGGAACATTTTGGTGTCATGAAAATGATGTACATCTTGATTGTGGTGGTGGTTACTCAGGTGTATACATTTATCAAAACTCATCAAGTTATACACTTAAAATGAGTGCATTTACTGTATTTAAATCATATCTCAATAAAGTTGATTTTTAAAAAGTTAAGTATATCACCTCACACCCATTAAGATGTCTACTATAAAACAAACAAACAAACAAAATTCCTAGAAAATGAGAAGCATTGGTGAGTATAATGATTAATTTCAGGTGTCAACTTGGTTAGATTAAGGATCACTTAGAAACCCAGATTAGGCAAGACAGCTTGACATAAAGGCAGCACTAATTATGGCACAAATTATATAACTTCAGCATATTTGATATAACCATAATAATTCTAAAAGGTAACACAGTTTTGATTCCTATTGCTAAAAATAAAGCTCTTCTATGTGTTACACACTTTCTGTGATGTGCGTACCATCCACATAAGTGCACTCAAAATTTTAAATTTCAAATGTTTGCTCAAAACCAATCAAGCTAGCTCACTACTTAACTGCAGTACATAAAGGCAGAGATACTGATGGTTTAGTGTCTCACATCTTGACAAGCAAGAGGTTTTACCCTAGAATTCCTCAACAGAGATTTAGTGCAGGTGTGAGAAGTTATTATTTAGAGAAGTTATTAATCTATTGCTTAGATTATTTAGAGAAGTTATTCTAGGCCACAGTTTTAACAACGCTCTAACATCTCCATTATTTCTTTGGGATGTTACTTATGCCTAAAGAAGAAACTTTAACTTGATTATAATTTTACCTGGCTTAAAAAACAACATATAAGCCCTATGCTGTTTTTGAGACATCATAGATAGTAGAAATGCAAACAATTCAACCAATTAGGACACAGGAAATTAATTCTCCAAAGCTTAGGAATCATGGCCTTAGAAGAAACTAGGTGTTTATTTTTCTCCCAACTCTAACTTTACATTCTAACCTCTCCTCTTTCCGAAATATCAATTAATTCACAGGTAAGTCCCATAAACAGCCATGGTAAGACTTTTAATGAGGCAAGATTGCAACATTCTTATCGTAGAAATTACCAGCTAATACTTAAAGTTAAAAACCTAAACTTGGTCAACACTGCTCCTGCTCTGATCACACTGAGGTGGTGGCATGAATGACGAAGATTAAGAAACCTCTGGACCTACCGCCTCAGGTAAGCACAGAGGGAAAGGCTTGCATTTCACAGGTGCCAGAGACAGCTTCAGGCTTTGGGGATGCCATTTGTAGGCCAAAGTGATGGCAAAGCGCCCAGGAATCTTCACAGTGATGAACTTATTCACTTAGGGGTGACAGAAAAGAGGGTCATTTCCTGCACAGAATCCTCATTCTCATAATTCAAGTGGAAATCAGATATTTGCATGATGAATGGAAGGAAATCGTGGACCAGCATCCACAGACAGCTTAAGTCTTTTGACGTCGTTCTATTAAGTCAGGAATGGATTTTGGGTTTTGTGATGCAAAAGTGTGTTGCTATGACTTACCGAAGGAAGGAAAATGATGGGTAGAAACTATTTTATAAGTAATGCAGTCATGTCTTACAAAGAAAGTGGATCTTATAGATCCATTTCAGATTGAGAAAATACTGGGTCAACTTACAGGTAGTTCTGAGTCCCAACTCTAGCCCTGACAATAGTCTCTCCTGCAAAATTTGGTTGATAACATCTGATTCCCTTAGGGTTGAGAAAAGCCATTCATCTCTGCCCTGTACTTAGAAGTTTGACAAGCCTTAATGTTACTGTGAAACTCATTAAAGTTGGAGAGCTTTTATCAATGGGAAGAATGGAAAAATAACAATAAATGACTTCTTAAAACTCAATGAACATCTGCAGATTTGTAAAGCATATTTAAAAGGCTCCTGTAGATAAAGCATCCTAATTAAGTCAGCTGCTCTAAGCAGGCAAGACTCTGGTTTTGGTTACAGGTTACATTCCCTTGCTTCGTGAGGGTGACCATCTGAGGTAGACAGAATTGAATAATCTACTCCTTTAGTTATCCTGATCTTCTTTTAGATAAAGGGTGAGGAAATCCTGACTTCAGAGTGTCCGGAAATGTGCACATAGAAAGTGGCCTGGTACAGTTTCTTTACCTACTCTTTACTTTCCTAACCCTCCAGAGCTAAGCGTACTTTAAAATTGTCTAAATAGTATAGGTAAGGCACCGGGACACCACAGATGCTTTTGTAAATTGTATAGACAAAAGATCTAGAGGTTATTTCGTTTGCAATAGCCTATAATGGTGCCGTCCAGTAAAAATATAATGTAAGCCACAAATGCAAGCCACATGAGTAATTTTAAATTTTCTGGTAGCCACAGTAAAAAGAGTAAAAAGCAGGTGAAATTCATTATATAGCCAAATATACCCAAATATTAGTATTTCAACATGTAATACGTATAAAAATTATTAATAAGATACTTTACATTCTTTTTCGAATTAAGTATTTGAAATCTGGTATTTTATATTTACAGTGTATTTCAAGGAAGGGCTCAATAACCATGGTTGGCTAATGACTGCCATACTAAACTGCACAGCTCTATATAAATGCATCCCTGATGGCTGGCTGTGCAGTGTGTCACCAGCACAATCAGATACGGTGGCCGTGGACTACTGCAACCCATTTTGTACACACACACAAACACACACATAGTGACTATATATCTAAACATGAATCAAGAAAGTATAGCAGAGGGGTTGTAAACTGGCAGTTCAGAAGTGTTTGGTTTAGTCCTCTCAAAGTTTCAATTAATTGCCAACTTTTTATTTATTTTTATTTATTCTTATTTTTAATTTTAATTTTTTTTGTCTTTTTCGTGTCTGGCACTCAGCCATTGTGAGTGCACCGGACATTCCTATATAGGATCCGAACCCGCGGGCGGAGCGTCGCAGCGCTCCCAGTGCCGCACTCTCCCGAGTGCGCCACGGGCTCGGCCCTTAATTGCCAACTTTTAAAAAAAATTTCTTCCTTATTTTTAAATTACCAACTTTTAAATATCAAGGTATTTCACATATAAATCTGAATTTCTGGCTTTTTTCTTTTTTAAAAATCATAAAATATAGCAATCCAAGCCCATGTTCCTACATGGTGACAATCTTGTGGTTCTGAGTAGAGCTGCCCCCTTCAGGTGGGAATGCTTTACAGTTCACCACAGTTCCTACCTGACAGACTCACTCTTACATCACCTGAATTTGTGATCCTCGATCCTACAGAGATGTACATACACCAGCTATTAACAGGGTTAATTTCTGCAGGGTGAGAGGCAACTTTCACCCTGCAGAAAGTCCCTCAAGAGAGGCGACCCTCCCGCCTCAGGGGAGGCGACTTTCACCTTGAACATTTTATACTTCCCTATTTAAAGCATGTTTTTATAGCAGCACAAAAGGCTTTTCTAACAACAATTTTTAAAAATTGCTGCTTAAAGCAACTGCTGTTTAACAAAGACAAATCCATCAAAAAAGGGCCAAGTATAGTTTGCCATGTGAAATGAAGGACTGAAATAAAAATTTATTGCATCAATTGGCTAATGTAGACAGCCAAACTGAGTAATTCGGTCCTCTGAATCCTCTTTTCCCATAAGAGTATATTTTAGAAACTCAAAGTAATTTATTGTTGCAACATAAGAAATACTGATCAGAATGATAAATTGTAAAATAATACCCAAATTTCAACTGGATCATCAAGTTTTCCCTTTGAAGGCCACATTCATTCCTTTCTGATGTTTCCTTTTTTGCTGATCACCGTGCCTCTGTCCTGATTAAACATCATCACTATTATTTGGCTACAAACAAGACAGAAATGTGACCCATTTAGGATCAGAAAAACTGATGGACTCATTGATTTGGTGGAGGTGACACAGCCTTCAATTGTACAGGAATCTCTCCTATCACACTCCTAGAGGATGGTCACCCTGTTTCTGCCTGAATATCTTCCTGGAAGGGAAGGTTGGCACACACCTGCTCAATTGATTAAGATGTTTCTTTTTGAGACACACCCTCTCCATCTCTCCTCCCCCATCTATGGGATCATAGGAATGGGCCCTCCCAGCAACGATTATCATACATGTGGCCCTGCCTTGGCTGTGGCTGACTGAGTCAGAATGGACATTTGACCCAGGAATGTGTTCCATATGGATGCAACAATAGGTGTAAAAGGCCATGGCGAAGGAGGTGGGCATAGCACATTCAAAGGACTGAAAGAAAGCCAGTGTGACTAGAGTCGAGAATGTAAATGAGACTGGGGCCACATAACGCAGGAATCCTGGGCCATATCATGAGTTTTATCCTAAGAGCAAAAAGCCATACAAGGGTTTTGTTTTGTTTTGTTTTTTGGTGGCTGGCTGGTAGGGGGTAGAAGGTTTTAATAACAAAGCAAAGAGGGGACATGATCAAATGGATTGATGAGGAACCAGAGTAAAGTGCTGGGAGACCAGGTAAGAGGTCATGACTAGGGGTCCGGGAGCAAGGATGGCCGCTTGGACTAGAGCATGGTGGAGAGAGAGGAAGTCACATGTGTGGATTCAGAAACCACCTAGAATTTGGGTGGTGAAGCACAGGGAGGTGTCAACTTTATCTCTCCTATACTCTACATGTCTATTAATGCAGCCTAGCATTTTATTAGCTTTTTGAGATCAATGGCATCACACGATGTGTCCAAGTCATCTTTGGGCCTCCTCTTTTCTTGGCACAGCACCTGGCACAGAGAAGGAGCTTAAGAAAAGTTTGTCGCCCCCTTGGATGCAGGAAAGAAACAGAGCACGTTGTCCACAACAAATTCAAACCTATTAGCATGGTCTTTGAAATTGATGTGGAATGTTTCATGAACACAGTGGTGTTTCCCTGTGTGCAGGTATTTCTGCACATTAGCTGAATAACTCTCCCTGATGTTCATTTTACTTCCACATTTCTTCTGGGAGGCCAGGGTGATACTCATAACTCCTTGAGCACTCCCATGTTGGTAGAGTTCTCAGCATACACTCACAGGCTCGGGGTCTTTAAGCAGGAGCTGAAGGCAGCATCCCCCACCCAGAGACAGACAAAGAACACGCCCAAAACACCACTTCCTCACGGGTAGCCCACCACAGCCACCGCCTCAGCCACGGCTGCTGCAAAAGCAGCTCGACATCACAGCAACAGCCACAGCTATTGTGCAGGTGGCCTGCCATGCACCCGAGCGCAGTGAAGCAAAGAGAGTCACCAGCAGAAATCAGAAAAAGAAGAGGACATCTCTTTCCTCAAAGCCCACTCCAACATAATAGAAGAAGCAACTGCTCTACCATGCCCCTGCTTTATTTCTGATTTTAGTAATTTCCGTCTTTTCTCTTTCTTTCTCGGTGAGTCTAGATAAAGATTTGCAAATTTTATTGATCTTTCTAAAGAATCAAAAAAAAAAAAAAAAAGAGAGAGACTATTAAGAGACTGTTAAGCAGTCTACAAAGCACCATTGATGCACACAACCAGCCCTGCAAGAAATCCTCAAGGGAGTCCTGTATGAGGAAACTGAAAAACCATAATTACTCATCTTACCAGCTACAGTTCTGTTCAAACTTTCTGTTTTTTCATAATTCAGTCTTGGGAAGTAGTGTATTTCTACAAATTTATCCATTTCATCTAAATGATCTAATTTGTTGACCTAGCATTCTCTTATAACCCTTTTGACTTCTGTAAATTTGTTTGTAATGACCCCGCTTTCATTTCTGACTTTAGTTATTTGAGTCTTCTCTCTTTTTTCTTAGTCCAGCTAGGTAAAGTTTTGTCAATTTTGTAGATCTCGTCAAAGTACCAACTTTTGGTTTCATTGATTTTCTTTATTTTTAAAAATTTTCTATTTCTTTTATTTATGTGCTAATTTTTATTATTTACTTCCTATGCTAGGTCTGAGCTTCGTTAGCTCTTCAATTTCTAGTTTCCAAAGGTGCAAAGGTGATTGTTGATTTGAGGTCTTTCTCTTTTATTAATGTATGCATTTACATTAAATACATTTCCCTTTTAGCAAAAATAAATAAAATTTTTTCAGTCTTTTTTTGCATGTATGTCTGGAGTTTAAACATACCTTGTTATTTTTAGTGCAGTTTTTCATCCTGCTTTTTCACTTAATATTACATCCTGAAAATTTGTCTTAAATACTCTTCAAAATTATGATTTTAAAACTGCATTATATTACATTTTATGGAGGTCCAGAATTTATTTAGCCATTCTCATATTATTGGATGTTCAGTTTATTCCCAATTTTTTGCCTTTATGTAACTGCCTCCCACATTTAAAAAAAATATTTTCTTTGATTTTTTGCTTACGGTTTCAAGAAGTAGGATAATCGGTTTAAAATGTATGAACATTTTAAAGACTTCTGTTTATGAATCCAATCTGTTCTTCAAAAAATTTTTACCAATTTACTTATACTAGAAGATATTGACATTGTTTCTCTCATAGCAACAGTATTATATAGTATCATATTTTTTCAGTTTGAGAAATAAAAAATGTCATTTTTCGGTTTTAATTTCCATTTCTATGAACATCATAGAACTAAAAAAAAAAAAGCAATGTGGTTGACAGTTAAAAATTATTTTAAAAATAAAAATGCATTCATAAAAAAAGTGGGTTAAATTGCATTGACAAAATGGATTCAATTAAACAAGTACACATTGAATAATTATTAGACACAAGACACTGTTTAGGCACTCTGGGGATGCCCAGAGTGAGCTGCTCTCTCCGCACTAGAGACATTTTCAGTCTTGAGATAGCAATTATTTTGGTAGATAACATTTGTTTGTAGAACCTACTATGCACCAAGCACCGGGCTAGGGCCTTAACTACATACTTTCAATAGGCAGTGTTGCTTAATGGTTACAAACGCTGCTGAGTCAGACTGGTACAGTATTGAATCTGGCTGTTCCATTTCCTATTTGTGTTGACTTGTACGTATTTCTTAATTTTTCTGTGGCTCAGTTTCCTTGCCTTAAAAGTGGCAATAACGATAGCACCCGCTTCACGGGGCTGTTGTGAGAACTAAATGAGTTAATCCATGTAAAACACTTCAAACAGAGCCAGGCACCTTGCAAGTTCTATAAAAGTGCTAGCTTTTATGATTAAGTCCTCACAATTCCATCTATAGGTATTATGAGTCCCAGTTCACAGACTAGAAAACAGTGACTGAAGGAGGTTAGTTAAGAGAGTATTCACACCCTAACATAAAGTTTAATAGGCTCCCCATCTACTGGAAAAATGAGAATAGTTCACAGTATAAAAGGGACACTTCTGGCTTAATCAAGGAGCCCACCATCTAGGCTGGAGGAGCGAAGCAACCAAGCCACTGAAAAAAGCAGAAATAGAAGTCTCAAGCCGTAGACACCTAGGGCACATTTCTTTTTCGTGCAATCTACCCTTTCACTCACCCCGGGCAGTCCAGCCTTCAGCTGTTCTCTTTCTTGCAGGAAGCCTCAGGGAAGACCCTAACCATCCACTTGTGCATTTCTGTTGGAGTTTTAGCCAAAGCAGCTGTCTCCCTGCCAGCACAGTGTTCCCCAATACACTGGATCCTGGCAACAAGGGTCCTAGTGCACGCCCCTTTTTTTAATTCATCTTCCTGCTGGTGTGGGCTGCTGAGCCTTCTTTGATGGGATAAGAGATGTCCCAAAAAAGGATTAGTTAAAAAGATCATTAACAATTAATAATGAAATCCTTTTCGAGGCAGCCTTTTTTGCTTTTGCTTTCTCTCTTTCAGCATCTTCAGTTCTGCTGAAAGCAGACACTCCCCTCTGCCAACGAATGGTCTGTGGTGCCCAGGATGAAATTACACAGGGGCAGGGCTTAGCGGTGAAGTGTTTTGGGCTTCTGTGAAGTTCCCAAAATACCATCAGCAGATGGTGTCACATTTATCTGCTTAGTTCCTATTATCAAAGAAGACAGGGGAAGGATGAGGAAGGCAACCATTCCAGAGGGGCAAATGGGACAAATTTTGTCATCTCCTGTTACTTGCATGGATGTAATTCTCATCATGGACTTTTAGGTTTTTTTTTCTTTTTGGACTTTTAATTTTATGTAACAAATAATTGAGGGGACAATTTCCCAGTTAAACATAACTCTTGGTCAATATTAAAGTCTGACCAAGGCCCTGAACATTCTGGCTTCCACCCAGAGAGTGGAGATTTGTGATAACTCTTATTTCCATTTTATCTCTGTTGACTTGTAATTCTGTAAATCTGTCTGGAAGTTAGTCCGAAAGGAGATCTCAGAAATCATGCTGCCCACCCCTTGCATCAATCACCCCCTATTACTTTTTTCATTTATAGCTTTTATTTTCAATTTAATATTATTTAGCTGACAATCTGTAAAAATTTGGTAAAAGTGGAGTGAACAAGGAATACCAAGTTTAGGTCCAATTTTCTTGTAGGTGAAAGGGAAATAATGACATCTACTTTAACCATGCAATACAGGACAGCAAATTATATATTAATAAGTTGAGTTCTGTCTCTTTTTCACATGACAGCTTTATTGAAATACACAGCTGTCCCTCAGTATCTGTGGGGGATTGGTTCCAGGATCTCTGCAGATACCCAAATCCGAGGATACTCAAAATCCCTGATATAAAACTATGTAGTATTTGCATATAACCTATGCACGTCCTCTCATATGCTTTAAATCATCTCTAGGTTACTTATGATACCTAATACAATGTAATACTATATAAATAGTTGTTGTAGATTTTTTAATTTATATTTTTTAAATTGTTTTTTTTCCTCCAAATATTTTCTATCTGTGGTTGGTTGGCTCTGAGGATGTGGAACCCTTGAATACGGAAGGCTGAGTGTAATTCACACATCTTCAAGCCGAGAGGACAATCCACCAGTATCCTCGTGCAAGAATGTATACAATAATGAAAATGCTGACCCACCTTCATGAAAACATGAGTTCTGAGCTGCTTTTCCAGTAGTGAGGATGACTATGTGATATTACTAATAGTCTAGGCCAGGAATAGGCAAATTACAACCTGCAGGCCAAATTTGGCTTACCGTCTGTTTTTGAAAATAAAACCTTATTAGAACCCAACCATGCCTATTTGTTTATGTGTTGGCTATGGCTGCTTTCATGCTACAATGGCAGAGCTGAGTAGTTGCAACGAAGACTACACAGCCTACAAAGCCTCAAATATTTACTATTTGGACTTTTACAGAAAAGGTTTCCCAGCTCTAGATCTAGGTGCTTCTCCCTCATTCCCTCCACTGAATATCACCACAGCTTTGGAAATCTTGCTGCCTCCATGTCCCTACCCACCAGATAGAACCCTTAGAGATTGCTGCTGACCTGAATCAAGTTCCATCTGCTCCACTGTTGGTTGCCCATCCAGAATCTGTTTTCTGTATCTTCTTCCCTTCTAACGGATTCCTGTTCATTCAGCTCTTCACCCCTCACTAAATCCTTCGTGAGTGTCTTCCCATTTACAGGGGTAGATGCTGAGTGCTCTAAGACCATATAGGTGCATAGCATTTCCTTGACAGCTGCTTTTGGTTCAGGAGTGGGCCAGTGTCTAAGTTGGACTAAAGAGGAAGGACATATAATTTCTTGAAAGAGACTTTTGTTTTTCTCTGCTAGACATTAAAAGGAGCATGTAGCCAGTGTCACTGATAGTCATCTTGCAACCACAAGGGAACCATCTTGGGAGAAAGGATGCCAAGGATAACCAAGTGGAGAGGTGTTTGAAATAGGATTTTTCTGTTCTTTACTAGAGCGAAGCGTGCTAACTCTACTTCCAGCAAAAAATATTCGAACTGCTCTAACCTCTGTGATTATAATTTCAACGTTTGGCTATCTTAGAATCCTGTCTGTCCCAGCCTTTCAACCCCCTTCACCACCCATTCTCAAAAGCTTGACACTAATATTCCCAAAAGTCTTATTCACTTTTTATTCAATCATTAAACAAATATTTATTGAGCACTCACTATATACTAGGTATGAACTAAGTATTGGGTACAGAGAAGTAAACAAGACAGACATGGTCCATCCTATCATAGAGCTCACATTCTGGTTATGCAGACTCAATAAATAAAAATTTAGTTTCATATTATGATCAGTGACAAGAGAAAATAAATAAAGTGATGGGCTAGAGTAACGGAAAGGGAAAGACAGTGATTTTTAAGATGAATAATTAGAAAATCTTTTGGAAAACCATCTGGAAGTTTCTCAACAGGTTAAAAATAGAGTCATAATATGACCTAGCAATTCCACTCTTAGGTGGAATCTACTCAAGAGAAATGGAAACATATGTTCATACAAAAACTTAAACATGAATGTTCATATCAGCATTATCCGTAATAATCAAAAGGTGGAAACAACACAAATGTCTATCAAATGATGAATAGAGAAACAAAATGTGGTATATCCATACAATGGTATATTATTCAGCTGTATAAATAAATGAAGTACTGATACATGCTACAACATAGATCAACCTTGAGAGCATTATACTAAGTGAAAGAAGCCAGTCACAAAAGACCACATATTGTATGATTCCTTTATATGTGATGTCCACAACAGACAAATCTCCGGAGGCAAAAGGTAGATTAGTGGTTGCTGAGGGCTGGAGGTAAGAATGGCAAATGGTGAGTGACTGCTAATTGGTACAAGGTTTCTTTTTAGGGTGATGAAAATGTTCTAAAATGATATTATGGTGATGGTTGCAAAACTCTGTAAATACACTAAAAACCATTGAGTTTTATGTTTTACATGGGTGAATTTTATGGAATGTAAATTATGTCTCAATAAATCTGTTTAAAACAAAAACAAAAACAAAAAAGAGAAAAATTTTTTCCAAGGAGGTGACCTTTAAACTGAGAACTGAAAAATAAGAAGAAACCAGTCATGCAAAGAGTTGGGACAAGAACTTTCAGGGACAGGGAACAATGTGTGCAATGGCCATAAACAGAGACAGAAGGCAAGTACACCAGAGTGAGTCATAGGAGATGAGGTTGGGAAGGGGCCAGAGCAGGCAGGGTCTTCTGAAACTCTCAGAGTCACTAAGTTCCACTTTGACACAAACTATTATCAGGCGATATAATTCATATGGAAGTCTGCATGAAATATTTAAGAGTGAAACCCATGGACAAGGCATGAAGTGGAGAGCTGTTAACTCCAAATTCTACAGCTGCAAAATGCCTGATTATGGAGAAAAGAAGCATGATCAAGTTTTAAAAGGGAAAAGTCTTTAAAACAACCCTTAGCCTATAATCAGTGAAGTTCATTAAACCAATCCCACCGTTGTCATAAAGATCACTTGCTGGTTGATATTTACAGACACTGTAGTGAGCACATGATTAATTCACATCTCCAGAAGGTTCTGCATGTGTGGGATCCTATAAAATACCAAACAGGAACACAAATCACTGATGCAATAAAAATACAGACTTCATTGTGTTTGAAATTTGTGAGTAGTTGTGGGTGACAGATTTGAGACCTGAGATAAAGGGAAGTAACTAAACCAGGTGGGACCAGCCCAGGATGTAGAAAGGGATCAGAGCATGACACAGAATTCCAAGTGAGAATGTAAGAATATCTGGACCAGAACCAGAAGAGAGAAGACAACCAATCCTCACAAGTATTCATCAACATCCTTGGTTAACAGACTAATACCAGACTGATCATCCATCTTATATGTATTTACACTTCTCAAATTCCACTATACATGATCAGTCAAAATAGAATTGGAGAGGCTGGCTGGTTAGCTCATTTGGAATAGCATGGTGCTGGTAACACCAAGGTCAAAGGTTTGGATCCCTGTACCAACTAAACACCAAAAAAAAAAAAAAAAAAAAAATAGACAAGGTGGAAGAGGCAGGGAGAGTAGGAGTCTTTTTCTACACCTTGAATCCAGGTTTGGCCATATGACTTGCTTTGACATTAGCAAGCATGATGCTAGAGGAGGCTTGAAAGGTGCCTGGGCACTGGAGTTCATCTTCCCTCTAGCTGCTTTTTAAAAAAATTTTATTTATTAAATTTATTTTTATTTTTTGTTTTATATACATATATTTTATTGAACCATAATTGATTATACATATTTTTGATGTATGTTGATCAAATCAATATTATTAGCGTATACATTATTACTAATCGTACTTATTCTTTACGCCCCTTATCCAATCTCTCCCCATCCCCCTTTCCGTCCCCCCTCCTACTTCTGATAACCCTGGATTCTTCTCTCCTTCTGAAAGAGTAACGGTTACTCTGTGGATTTGTTGCCTAGATGATCTGTCCAGGGCTGAGACAGGTGCGTTCAGGTCCCCCACTATTATCGTAGAGCAGATGCTTCTTCTGTCACTCTGGAATGGGCTTTGTGGAGAGAGACAACCTCTTCTTTTCTTTGGTCTCCACTGGTGACTCTCCTTGTGTCAATGCACTCAAGTGGCTGGTGGGCCATCTGCACAGTGGTTGTAGCATCTAGCTCCTTTTATGGCAGCTCTGGCTATTGTGGTGAATGTGGTGGGCCACCCACGTGGAAGTGATGTTTTTGGCGTGCTCCTTGCCTGGTTGTGGCAGGAGGGGTCAGTCCCTGGCTGCAGACCTCAGGACCCTAGGCAGGCCCCGTGGCAGTGGCATGCTTGGATATGGAAGGAGGGGTCGGTCACTGACTCCATCTGTTTTTACATTCTAAGATGTTGTTGCAGAGCATTTGGGTGGGACGGGGAGAGGGAAGGGGAGAAGGAAATAGGGTGGGAGAAGGAGGAAGGAACGGGGTGTGGTTGAGGCCCATGGCATCCCCCTCATTCCTGCAGGGGAGGCCAGGGGGCTTCCAGTGGTGGCTAGGTCATTGCTGGGCTGAATGCAGATGTCAGGAGGGTGTGGTTGAAGCCCTCAGTCTCCCACTGCCCTGGCTCGGGAACCTGGGGTGTTTCCTGTGGTGGCTTGATGCTCATCCCTGGGCTGGGTGTGGGTGTCAAGGGGGCATGGCCAAGGCCCTTGGCCACCCACCATCCCAGTTTGGGGCCTGGGGTGCTTCCTGTGGTGGCTCAGTGGTCATCACTGGGCTGGTTGTGGATGTCAGGGGGCATGGCTGAGGCCTCTCCCTGACTTGGGAACCCAGGGGGCTTCTGGTCCTTCTAAGTTTTATAGGTGTTCTTTGTTGAAGTGAGATCTTTACTAGTTAATATCAAACTTTGTCTCTGGTCTGTGGGGTTTTGTGTTTTCTCTCGGTTCTGTGTTGGATTATTTGCTGTTCCCACCACTTAAACTCTGCATGGAAACTAACTTGTTGTCCTTTGCTTACTTCTAACATGGAGGAACTTCCTGTGGTGACCAACACTTGAGCCTTGTGGTTGAGCTAAATTGCTGCTGATTCCCTGGGGAAGGCTTTTTTGCAGCTCAGTTTTTTTTTTTTTTTTTTTTTTTTCGACCGGTAAGGGGATCACAACCCTTCCCACGGTGTGGTCCGCACCGCACTCAGCCCGTGAGCACACCGGCCATCCCTACATAGGATCCAAACCCGCGGTCTTGGCACTCCCAGCGCTGCACTCTCCCAAGTGAGCCACGGGGATGGCCCGCAGCTCAGGTTTTAATGGTTGACTTTGTAGGTACTTCCAGGTCTCATGAGATCCGGTACACCTGGGTTGTGTAGAAACTCTGGTCTGGGCCTGAGTCTTTTCAGCCATCTGCACCCCCTGCAGTTCTCTATTCCTGATTAGTCTACGCAGAGTGGTCCTGCACTGATTGGGGGGCAGATCAACTATCCATGCTGTGCCCCAGTGTTCCCCCAGTGACCCATCTCCCCCACCACCCACACTCCAAACACTTCCCATGGGGCGGGCCATGTGTCCTTCCCTTGCAGTGACACACTGGCCTCTGAGTGGCTTGTTTTTTCAGTTGTTGTGGCTCCTTGCTCCTATGTGGTCCATGGGAACCCTGTTAGTGGCCTAACTATCCCTGGAGCCACTAAGGCCCTCTTCTCCCCTGCCACCTCCAAGCAACTTCATAGGAAGGGCACAGCTGTGTCTTTTATCAGCTCTTGCTCCGTGCACTCACCAGATCCAGCCTTGAAGCAGCCGGGATTCGAAATGGTGGGAGTGGTTCTTTCTTTCTCTCATTATGGTTTCTGCCTTCATGAATTCCGTAGGTCTCTCCTCTTCCCCTGAGCTCTAGCGGCCCCAGCTTGGCTGTCGTTGGTTTTTAATAGTTGAAAATTCGTTGATTTGTGGGAGAGAGTGATGCTGGGGACCGTCTATTCTGCCATCTTGACCAGAAGCCCTCTAGCTGCTTTTGGAACACAGTCACCATGTGAAGAGCTAGATAATCCGGGCTAACCAGCTAGATACTGGACACGCATGGCCCAGTTGCTCTGTTGCTCCAGGCAACAGCCGGGTATATAAGTAAGTTGTCTAACCCCAAAGCCCATGCTCATGATCAAATTATTATTATCACAATAACTCATTATTACTCATCTAGTATGTACTCAACTCTAGACCTCTCTTTCTCTCAACGTGTTAAGGGTTGGAAAGTGAAAAAAGCTTTGGAATTAGGGTCTGAAAACTGAGTTTGGTGCTCTTCTCTACCATGTGGTCTTCGAAAATGTGTCCATTTTCTCTGAGCCTGTCTCCTCAGTGGGGATTTACACCTGATCATAGGGTTCCTGGGAAAGTCAAATAACATGTGGAAGTGCTCTCTCAACTTAAAGTGTTATATATTAGCAATGAATAAGGGTGAGATACTTTAATCAAGGTCACCAGACACAGTGTCCAAAGAACCTAACTTAAACAACCCCTGGAAAATCAAGTGAAATACAGCTGTTCTTTATGAAAGCAGTTGTTACTTTTCCACCTTGTCTGTAGAGTCACAGAATAAGAAGTTCAATTAAAATGCCATAAAATTACATCATGTTTCCTAATCTTTCTTTCGAAACTGTTGAACTACTAGGCTTGGGATACCAAAAGACTTTTTTAAAGTAAGTGCTTTCTCAACCTTTGAAATGCTTCCAGATTCTGTCATCTTTTCATCTCAACATCAAAGGTGGGAAAGGCTCTTCCACACCAAGGGCAGTTGTTTGCATGTGGCTCACTTGGCACTTTGCTGCCCTATTAATCTGTCTCTCTCATATATAGTTGCATCTTCGTAATCGAGTGTTAGTCTTTTATTTCTCCTAGCATTTTGCTGACCTGTACTCTCTTTGCTGGCAAGATGCTGACACATTTTGACAGGTGACTTGGCTCATAAAAAACAACCAGGGAAGAGAAACAGTGAGAAGGGGCTTCACCAGAAGCAAGCTCAGCACGTATGAAACGCTGAACGTGGCAGAAGCACACAAAATATGAACTGGTTAGAAGAAAAGGTGCTTGCTCTCTGGATGAACTGATTCTCAACTACCATCATCTTGAGGCTAGGAGAAGTCAAAATATAGGGGATGGGAAAATATGTGATTGGGGCTCATTCAAAAAATTCAAATGCAGCGAATCTGGAAGGTGAGTATATCCACATGGTGCCTTAATTCACCGAGAGGCTGCCTTATGAATAACCTACAACGTCAATCTCTTTCTAAAGCTCCAAGGGCCAGAAAATGTTTTGATAAACCCACATTTCACATTTTTTTATTTGTTGTGTTTAGATATTTGAGGTTCCTTTGTTCCAGGTTTTCCATCTAGGGTGCTTTATGTGAGTCACCAACTAAATTGAAGTCAAGCACATGTGTGGAAGAGGAGTAGGCAGGGGTATGGGGGTAAGTAATATCCCAAAGGAGGGAGAGCAATTACCGTGAGTTGAATACTGCCCCCACTCATGTCCACCCTGAACCTCAGAATGTGGCCTTATTTGGAAATAAGGCCTTTGTAGATGTAATTAGTTAAGGATCTCGAGATGAAATCATTCTGAATGTAGGGTGGGTTCTAATTCCGGGGCCAGCCTGTGGCTCACTCGGGAGAGTGCGGTGCTGATAACACCAAGGCCACGGGTTCGGATCCCATATAGGGATGGCCGGTTTGCTCACTGGGTGAGCGTGGTGCTGACAACACCAAGTCAAGGGTTAAGATCCCCTTACCAGTCATCTTTAAAAAAAAAAAAAAAAAAGGTGGGTTCTAATTCCAATGACTGGTGTCCTTATAAGAAGAGGAGAGGTCACAGAGAGACACATGCAGAAGGTGGTGATGTGGAGATGGAAACAGAGGTTGGAGTGATGTGTCTACAAGCCAAGGAACGCCAAGGTTTGCTGGCAGCCAGCAGGATCTAGGAGAGAGGCAGTGAACAGACTCTCTCTCAGAGCTTCCAGAAGGAACCAACCCTGCTAACACCTTGATTTCTGACTTCTAACCCCCTGAACTGTGAGAAAATAAATTTCTGTTGTTTAAGCCCCTCCGTTTATGGTAAATCATAATGGCAGCCCTAGGAAATGAATACAATAAATTAATACCCACTGCAGGTGGTCTTGAAGAGACCTGCAGCCTCTGCTACCTGCACTTGGCTGTGGACATTCTGATATTCTTACCCGACTCCTTCAGCCCATTTTTGATTTTACCCCAATGCTCACTAACATTTGATACCATCCCTCACTGTCTTCTTCCTGAGCCTCTGAGGTATGTCATGGGAGAGATAGAAATCTGGGGAGGCTGCAGGATATGGTATAAATCAGCAGGAGCTTTGGATCAGGCATGGGTTAGATTCAGCCTTGGCACTGGGATAAAGAATCAAGGTCAAGCACTGGGCAAGGCTGAGCACACACTACTTGGTAATATATTTAAAAACCCAAAGTCTACTCGTCAAAGGGGCATGCTTTACAACACAGATGTCTAATAGCCCTCACTTGGTGTGGTAGGTAAAACAATGGTCCCCCAAAGATGTCCATGTCCTAATCCCCAGAACCTATGAATGTTTTTACATGGCAAAAGGGACTTTGCAGATGTCCCTCAAGCTAAAGAGCTTAAGATGGGAGATTATCTTGGATTATCTGGGTGGGCCAAATATAATCACAAGTGTCCATAGGAGCTAGGAGAGTCAGAGTCAGAAAAGGAGACATGATGACAGAAGCAGAGAGGGATTTGAAGATACTATACTGCTGGCTTTGAAGATGGAGGAAGGGGCCAGGAGCCAAGGACTGCAGACAATCTCAAGAAGCTGAAACAGGCGAGAGAAAGAATTCTCCCCTATAGCCTCTCAAAGGAAGGCTGGCTGACTGATGCCTTGATGTTAGTTAGCCCAGTGAGACCCATTATGGACCTCTATCATCTAGAATTATATGAGGATAAATTTGTATTGTTGAAGTCATTAAAAATGTGATAATTTGTTCCAGCAGTCAGGACACTCATGCACTTGTCTTCTCCTCCTGGGCCACTGACGTGTCCTCCTGTGGGAGGAGGCTGCCCGCTGTTTCCCAGCCTTCACCTCCAGGAAGATCCTCATGAGCAATTCTCAAGGATGTAGAAAGCCCACCAGTGTCACAGAGGATAGGATAGGTCTCCCTGGTCAGTCCCCACTCCTGGGCAGCGTTGTATCTCTAACTGTACCATGTCTGGCTTCACAAAGAAACATATATGCTGTGGCATGTTTCCTAAAGCAGTACAGAGCTGTAGTCCTTTGAAACACCAGCTTTCTATGGTAGCATCTCTCAGTGTTGCTCTGTTCATGCCCTGCCATCCTGTGCACACTTTCTCAGCCTTGGTGTTTCCTGTTACCCTCGGAGATTCTCAAACCTCTCCACTCCACACTCCCTCTGTCCCCTCTTCCAGCCGCTCAGAATCACGGCTTTGTGAGCTTTCCAGATCTTTACCTACATATCTCCATATCTGTCTATCTAGCTAGCTAGCTATTACTCCCTATCATCTATCTGTATCTTCTTTTAAAAAACTCGTTTATTGAGGTATGACTGACATACAAAAAACTGTACATATTTAGTGTATACAATTTGATGAGTTTGGAGATAAGTGTACACCTGCAAAACCGTCACCACAATCTATGCCATAAACTTATCCATCACCTCCAAAAGTTATCTATATTGTTTATCTACCTATCTTAGGATGCACTAAAAAGCTCCATGATAATTTGTGTTATTTAGGTTTCATAATTATAATATGGGATAGGTACAATGTATATACACCATATGAATTTTTAAAATAATATTTAGTAAGTTGAACTTATAGAAGCAGAGAGAAGAATTACAGTTATTAGAAGCTGGGAAGGGGAGGGGTAAGGGAGGAGAGAGAGAGGTTGGTTAATGGACAAAAAATTACAACTAGATAGGAAAAATAAGTTCTAGGGGTGTACAGTAGTGCTAGGCATCTATAATTGACAATAACTTATTGTATGTTCTCAAATAGCTAGAAGAGAGGAGCTTAAATGGTTTTATCACAAAGAAATGATAAATTTTTGTGATGATGAATTTGCTAGTTACCCTGATTTGATCATTTCACATTGTATACATGTATTAAAATATAACTCTGTACTCCATAAATATGTATAATCAATAAGTTTCAATTAAAAATAAAATTATTAAAAAAATAATATTTAGGTTTTTCTGATTATAAAAGCAGTGATACCTATATACTCCTTAACTGATTATAAATATTGGGTATAAGCTGTTATGAATTATTTATTGTAACATATATATAAAACAATAAATTTATGTTACTATATATGTATGTGTGTGTATATACATGTATATATAAATTCCAAGTATTAACACTGTTTGTGCACTTACCCTCCTTAGTGGGCATACTATGTAATATAGTGGGAGAAATTTGCAATGTGCTCTGTCCCCAGCCTTTCCTTTTTACCATGACCTTCTCCCACTCAACCATGGGCATCATGTATGGCTTCAGGAAAGGGTTATGAGAACAAAAGTGTCAAATTCCTGGCTTTTGAGGTTGAAAAGCTGAGATCTACACATATGACAAAGGAGCTGTGGAAGAATCTGTAATATTAGGAGCTGGTTTTCCCATCCCCAAAAGACTAGGGGATAGAGCAGTGTCGGAGGGTAAGAGAATTAAGCGCTAGAGACTCCTTGACCAAGTTTCAGTGCAGGAGGAACTCAACAGGAGCCCCATATCTGAAAGCTTGGGTGGGTTGTGAGCTTTGGAGCTGACCCCAAGTGCAACGTGACTCAAAAGAAAGAGAAGATGATTGTGTGGGCTTTCTATGCAGGTGGGCAAGGGACAGCCTCAGTTTCCCCACACTCACCATAGGAAGGCTCAGACAAGTGTTTCCTTTGTGCTGAGAAGGATATGGAAGCAGCTGAGAGAGAACCTGCCTCAAGAGGCCTGGCAGCTGGGGTTAGGGGGATGCAGCTGTAAGCTTCAGGGACCAGTCATTGCAGACCATTCGGCATGAAGGTGCCTGAGAACCAGATGACAATCCCACAACCACCAATGCCTCGTCATTTCATCTGCCCCCTGGAACTGAGATGAACTCTTAGAGAAAGGACACCAGGGCTGTAAGTTTCTGCTACCCACTAGTAGGGTCTTACCTAGAAATTAAATTGAGTGATAGAAAAACAAGGAAAGCTGTTTTTCTTGCTCTTCTGGACGTGTGGACTGAGATTTGTATCCATGACAACAGTACTTAGTGGCTGACACAACCACTCCTCAACCAGTGGACACGTAGGTTGCCCTCCCTCTCACGGGAAGCTATGAAGACTATGGCAAGGTAGTGCTCTCCCTTCCCTTGGTCAGAATAAACTTGCCTTTGCCTTATCAACAGGTTGATGTTTTGGTGACATTTTCCGGGGACCAGCATTCTGGAGATCATGGTTTTGTTTGGATATGCCAACCATTCTCTTACCCGAAGGCCTTTGCTCTGGCTTTCCCTCTGCTTAGGACACTTCCGTCATAACAGCACCGTCTGCCCCGCACTTCCATAGGTTTCTGCTCAAATGCCCCCTTATCAAAGAGGCTGTCCTTGGCCATCCAATAAAATAGCAACTCCCATTCCCACCACCCTCTACCCTCTTACCCCGTTTCATTTTCCTTTACAGCACTGTTCTCCACCTGACATAGTATATATGAGGGTACTGCAAAAAGTTCATGGAAAAATGGAATCGAAAGATAATACAAACCTTTCCATGAATTTTTTGAAGTGCCCTCATATTTGTTTATTTGTTTACTCGGTGTCCTTCCACTAAAATGGAATCCATACAAGGGCAGGGACTTTGTTTTGTTCTCTTCTGTATTCCCAGTACTTAAGCGGTGCCCACACTAGTAGGTTCTCTGCAAATATTTGTTGAACGATTAAATATAAAAATCTTCTACAGATAGCTTTTTGTTTCAATTTTCTGCATTTTTTTTTTCTTTCTTAGTATTGCCTTAAGTTTCCCTGCAACACAACTCTTGACGAACAGGAACCTTACCTTATACTACTGTCTATTCTGTCTGGATAATAATAGGTGCTCAATAAATATTTACTAAAGGAAGGAAAGAAAGATGAAATATGTAATCAAATGAGTAAAACAACCTCACAATGCTGTGGCTGAAGGCAGTGTGAGGCCATAAAGATCCCCAGCCCCACCCCCGGATGACTCATCACTGTTAACTGAGTAAATTTAGCTGATTTGGGTATACAGCTATAAAGAGCTGAATTTATCTTCCATAAGAAAAAGGAAGATTTAGGGCTGGCCTGTTAGCCCACTGGGTTAGAGCATGGTGCTCATAACACCAAGTTCAAGGGTTCAGATCTCTGCACTGGGTAACTGTACCAAGAAAATAAATAAATAAATGGAAAATTTGGGGGGTGGGGGAGGTGTGTGGAATGAGAGGGGAAGGGGCTACTAGGACAAAAAGGGAAAGAAAAATTAGGACCCAGGGAGGAAAACATGAAATATTGGGCAACATTTTAGGATGGATGAAGCACTTTGCAGAACTTTAGGGCAGTTTACGCTCTGTGTTTGTGTTACTGTGCTGTAAACTCCCAGTGACCCAAACCAACAAGAAATTCATCTACCCTCACAGAGGCCGTGGGTGAGGGGTTTTTATGTGTGAAAATCAAGGAAAGGAGCAAAATTCCCCAATTGGCTCAAATCAAAAGAGAGCCAAAATAAATCCACAGAGGTAAGAAAGATACGAAGAAAGAAAACAAGCCACAGAGGGAAGAAACAGATTCAGAGGAGGCAGGATGTCAAAGCCAGGGGAGACCACGAGATCATAACTCCTAAGAACTTTGCAGAAATCTTGAGGAGGAAGTGAGACTTTCCATGGGGCGTGGATTGGGGGTCCTGCTAGTTCTTAAGTGGCAGGGAGGCCCAGCTAACACCTGGCTCACCTGAATAACAGTCTTCCGGCTTCAGTTCCCAGCCTGTGCATTCCCGGGGCCTCGCCTTCCTGCAGGTCCCACATGGGTGGCACAATTGGATTGAGACTCACGGTCTTTTGGCCTGTGCTAATTTGCAGGTCTGTGCAAGGAACAACCTTGGAGACCTGTGTATATTTCCTTTTCTTTACCTGCTTTTCCAATTACATTGACAATTAAAAAATTGCTTCCCTGTGCTTTCCTTTGGTGGGATTTAGCTCTTCCCCCACCCCTTAGCTTACGCACAAGTTGTAGTTTGTCTGGGCTCCCACGTACCTATTAGGAAAAGAAATGCTACCACATACAAAAGGTGTAAATGTTCCAAGGATAACTTGATGTGGCAAGTCACTGAATAAGCCAAGGGAGGTCAGAATAGCTTTGGTAGGCAGCTGGATGGCCAGAGGAATAGGTAAAATCCAGGTTAAGGAACTGATATTGATAAAACAACAATAATGCTAATAATAATTCTTATAGAGAAAGACAGTAACTCTCAAACACACATTCTGTTCTATTTTATTTTTTAATCAACTATTTATAGATAAGGCCACAAAGCTCCAGAGAGGGTGACTCTCTTTCCCATAGTCACTGAGCCTGATACTTGTAGTGCCAGACCAGCACACAGGCTTCCCAACTTACCCTATGCTCACTTTCCTGCACCCTCATTTTAGCCCCAAATTCTTTGAAAACAAATCTGTGAGTAATGACAGGGGAGTCTGGTCAGACTGGTTCTGTTAATGGCAGAGTCACTGGAAACCAAAGCTACCCTTTGCTAGTTAGCATTGCCCAATGAGGTCATTCCAGCACAGAGCTGGAGGACCCAGTCTCCCTATCAACATCTGTGGACAGAGAGGGGCAAAAGAGGGCTGAGGGATGATTGCAGATATGTGAAAAATTTCACAAAACCTGTCTGTACCAATCTCTGCAAAATTGACTATGATGGGCTCTTGAGGCCTTTCTTATTTTGGAATTGGAGAAATTGATTACAAAATCCCTCCTCTTTAACCTAGTCTCTAGATGCTAAATCCCCATGTGGTTCTCCCTAATAATCAGGAAAATGAACCAAGGAGAACTCATTTTCTGAGAACCACATGAACCCTCAGGTACTTAATGAAAATATCGGCTGGTAGGTGGGTGGGGGTGGGGGAACCCTAATGTAAAACAAAGTAAATAATAATAGATCAATACTGGTTCATAACTGTGACAAATGTACCACGCTAATGTAACATGCTAATAAGAGAAACAGTGGGGTGGGGGATGTTTAGGAGGGAAGTATGGGAACTGTCTATACTTCCTGCTCAATTCATTTGTAAACCTAAAATTGCCATAAAAATAAGCCTATTAGGAAAATAATTTTTAAAAAGGAGAAGAGGAAGCACCATGAGGGGTACATGTACACAGAGGGACGACCATGTGAAGAGGCAGCAAGAGGGTGGCCATCTGCAAGCCGAGGACAGAGGCCTCAGAGGAAACCAAATCTGCCAGCACCTTGATCTTGGACTTCCAGCCTCCAGAACTAAGAGAAAATAAATTTTTGTGGGTTAAGCCCAAAATTAACTAATTAATTAATTGAAAAATATATATCAGTTACAACCAGAGCTTCTCTTACTGAGAAGGAAGGTTTGTAAACTGGGGAACTTGCTCCAACCTCTTTTTCGGGTTGACCTCTTCTGCCCCCAGCGTGAGGGAATGTGGACCTTAGGAGAAAGGGGCTGAACAAACACAAGGCCTGAGACCTCTTTTCCCAGCGTTTCCTGGGATTTTCCTCTGGAATGGAAACCCCCACCTGTCAGCCCTTTCCATCACGTCCTGTCTCCTTCATCCATCCTTTCTCCTTGGGTGTTTCACAAGGATATTAGGTCCAAGAGGAGCCGTCTAGCAGGGTGTGATGGAATTTTTTTCATCTGCGGGTCAGCGTTCTGACAATCGGAATTTGAGGCTTCCTCTCCAGCGGCTCCAGCCAGAAGCTCCAGGAACCCCAGTGACACATGCTGTCCTCCATGCCTTCAGGATCGTGACATTGGCGCAGGATAAGTTGTTTGTTGAATCCCTCTCTCTTTTTTTTTTTTTTTAGCTTCACTTCTGTTTTTCTGTTCAAAAGAAAAGAATTCAGACCTGGCTAATTTCTTAGTCTTATCAAGGTCTGTAGGACAATGGCCAATGACTGTTTGACCCTGGATTTTGAAATAGATTCACCCTGAGTCCTTAGCCAAGCATTTATTGAATACTTACTATTTTCAAACAGTTACTGAGCATCTACTTTTGTCCAAAGCACTGCATCAGAGGCTGTAGGAAATAGCCCCAGTCCTCATAGGAGCAGCACAGGCTTTGGGTGGGAACTGAGTTTGAATGCTGATTCTGCTACTTTGTACTGTAGAAATGAGGCAAATTACTAAACTCCTCTGAGCCTTGGTTTCTTTTCCTGTAAAATGGGGATAATAATACCTCACAGAAATGTAAGGATTCTCTGATTCATGCACATAAGCCTCAGAGCACAGACCCCAGCATTTAGTATGCACTGTAAAAATACTAGTTGTAGTTGTTACAGTTTAGTGGGGAACATACACAAGTTCATTACTAATAAGGTGGTAAAGGAAAACAGTAGGGGAATAAAAACCACCTGGTTTCTAGGTGTCAGATTGAGATTCTGATATGAAGGTAACCTCTTAGAACATTTATTTAATCACTCAGAAATATTCAGTAGGTGTCCTCTATGGGCAAAACTCATTGCATTCTCGTGAGAAAGATACTGACCACCCTTCTAAAGATAGTGCCCAAGTGATACAGCTACATGGTAAAGCCATGATTCTATGCTATGCACATCAATGCCAAACTCTCTACCACACCCACCAGGACTCTCTATCTGGGGATCAGCTAATGAAGCAGACCTTTCTAGTTCTTGCCCAGCCCAGCTTTTCGCTCCCAGCACATGCACACCACACATACACATAGATACGCACACACACTCAGGTACCCAAGCATGGCAAGCAGTCTGTTTTTGCAACCTGCCATTATAAGAAGCCTCTGAGAGTCAAGCTGGCAAAGCAGAGGTCATATACTAAGGAGACCACACCACCTGTTTAATATGTGCATGGACTGGCTGGCTTGCCTCTATTCTGTGGTGCCAGCAAGCAAAGGTGGATTGTGGGGCTTCTCAGTTATTAAGACAGAATGTTGGGATGGAGCTAGGCAGATCCACAACTCATACTGGGGAATGAGAAGTGCCAGGACTCTCATTAGGAGAAGTGGGAGCCATCTTCTTGGACAAGAGTCAGTGCTTGGGCATTCCAACATGGGCATAGAGTGGGGTCAAAACAAGCAAAGGACTCTCAGCAACTGTGAGAAAGAATGTCTAAGGCTGCCCTCAGCAAGTGCCTTCAGGCTCAGAGCAGACTTGGTCAGGAATCCCCAGGAATACCCATTTTAAGGTATACTTGAAATTTCTTAAAGTTGAGCTGGCATATCTCAAGGAGGCTCTTGGAGCATTTGGGAGAACTGGTCTGTGTGTGTGCTCGCCCACGAGCAGCACGTGAGTGCACATGTGTTTATTGGATGGGTGTGGGCTTGGAAAGTGGGAAGAGCTAGGCTGAAGGAAAATTTTGAAAGGCTTAAGGATAAATAATTGGAAACAGTATAGCTGAGTAATGAAAGGAGGGCGTGGTATAATGGTCACACCATGGTTGGGGAAGGAACCAGAGCCAGGAGGGTGGGTAAGGGCCAGTCCTGCCACTCAGTAGCTAGAAAATGAAAACACTTGATTGAAACAACTGCTTGCTTGCTTTCTCTCTCTTCCCTTTTGTATCTTCTCTTGTTCCCTCCTCCTGCCTCTCCTGCCTTTCTTCCCTATATTCTCATGAAAATATATCCCACTGTCAGAAACAAGGTGAGTGGGCAGAATTTTTGAACAATGTGACAAAGACAAAGCACTTATGGATTGCCACTTTTCCCCACATCGGAACACATGTGTGCCACTCCATTTATAAGCACAGTGGCTGGCAGAATGTCAGCTTAACAACCCTTTTATAAACCCAACCAGAAACCCAAGTCTAATTACCATTTTCCAAGCCCACACCTCGGCTCTTTCATTCAATGCCTAGACCTGATTCTATTTTTCTATGATTTTCCACAAACAGACCTTTCCAATTATTCTTAAAAGAAAGCTAAGTATGCCTCTAAAATGTAAATACATATAATCACTGGAGAAAAAAGGCACGCTCCCCCTCCTTATCAATAAGGCCCAAAATTAAGATACAAAAGCCCTAGTACAAAAAAAACCTCTAAGGCAAAATCTCTTACATTCTATAAATGCCACGTTAATCAACTACTCAGAGTAAGCAGCTATAACTTGGGAAAGTTCCCCATTACCTTTTTAAAAGCAGCATTTCCTTTTCTAACCCCTTAACACGCCTCTAGACAAGGACACTTTTAGTCATGTGTAAAGACCAAGCAGCCTTGCGTGCAGCCTCCCATGCTGGCAAAGACCACCTTTTCTCTGCCTTCTCTCAAGGTGTGGGCTGGGGCACTGGCCTTACCTTCCTCTTGCCTGAGTGCCAGAGTTGACCTCTGGATTTTCCAGCAGGTGATAATTATCACCAAGTTGATTTGTTCAACAAAAGAGTCCTAATACTCACATGAAACTGTTTCTTGGAAGTTTCAGGCAGCTGGTCATTTCCAGGAAATCCATTGTTACAACTTAAGAAACAGTTCTTCTCTAAGTCAAAAGTTACCCAATTGTCCCAGCCCTCTGGGTCTGGATCACTCTTAGACAGAGGCTGGAATAGCAAGGAAACTACATCTCAAGTCATCTTAAATCAAGTTGAGTTTTGACAACCTAACAGTAAGTTAAATTCAATATGGTGGGGGCTTTCACTGAATGTAATAAGAATATGTCATCGTGCTTTACAAATGAGGGAGCAAAAGTACAGAAAGGGAAGAATAATTGCTAGTTATTGCTCATCAAGTATTTAATAAAATCTACAGATTGTATTATTTCTTTGGACGCTTTCAACAACTCTATGAGGTAGACCTTGTTAGAACCCCCATTTTACATGAGGAAAGTAAGGCTTTGAGAAGCTAAGTGCTTCAAATCCCATGGTTGGCAACTGGGAGTATGAGAGTCGTGTGGACTCTAGAGATCGGGCTCTAAAACTTTATACCATAATGACTTGTGGACGCCTATTCACACAGCTAAGAAATGGTAGGGTCAGTGTTAGAAGCAAGCCCAGGATTCCCAGACTATTGATGTGCACACCAAGCTGTAACAGTGAATCTGGATAAAATCAGAGGACTAGAGCTTCACCAGCTGCAGCCCAGACATCTTATTCAGGCCCAGACAAAGGTCCACATAGACCCGTTCTGGGGAATGTGCTCTCCTTTAAGAAGTGCTTAGGGATCTGGTCTGGGATGGTTTCGCTACATTTGTCAGATCAGACTTCCTGTGATAAATCCACAGAGCATCTCCCAGTGTGGACCTGCCACTGTGCCTAATAAGATTCTTTCTTCTTGTGCTTAATTTCCCTGACTCGATATTAAACTTCTATCATGTTTCATGTTGAGCAAATGTGGTGGAAATTTGGTAGGGTAAAGAGGCTGAAAGTTTTGGTTCGCCTAGAATTGCATTTCATCCAGCAAACGTTCACTTACTCTCCATGGTATCTCTAATGCCAGTAACCAAGAAATGTTAAGGTTTGGCGGCTTTTCTTGCAGAAATGTTTTGTTATTCGCATATTGTAAAATGAGATATGCTCTTTTTAAAGCTTGGATTCTGTACATGGCAGATCCCTTAGGAATTAATTCCAGCAAGTTTAGCAATTCTCATTGTTTAACAAAACCACTCCCTTTACACAGTTTATTACTATGGGTCATGTATAATGACTTCTTACTCATCCCTGCTGCTATGTGCCAACTGAATTCGCCTCCTCCATCTTCTCTGCCAAGCTATTTCTTCTTGGTTCTAAACCCACTTGTTTCAAGAAATCACCTCCAATGGTACTAAGTTATTATTAAAAAATGCCTTTTATTGTTTCATGCTTTAGTGTCTACAGAGCATGTTTATGTATATTGTGTTGATTTCAGCTTTTCAACAACCTCCAGTGGTAAACAGAGACATGTTATTATCCCTAAATGACTAAAAACAGTTTGGTTCAGGGAGTCCAAGGGACTTACACAATATCCCACACTTATTGGCTAATGAAGCTGAATGTTCTGACTCCAACTTTGGTTTTCTTTTTCTTTCAATACTTTTTAAATGATTTTAATTTTTAGAGCAATTGTAGGTTCACAGCAAAATTGAGCAGAAAGTACAGAGAATTCCATATACCCCCTGCAAGTTTGGTTTTCTTTTCATTAAAATATGCTGCCTGTTTCACACATCATTCTGAGGCTTTTTTAAATTTGAAAAACTAATTCTAAGTTCACCTGGAAGAATAAATTGGTGAAGCTGGCTAAGATGCTTTTATATAGAGAGAATAGCTGCAAAGGATTTGCTGTACCAGATATTAAGATAGTAATTAACATTTATTGCATGCTTACTTGTGTTAGGAATCTTTACAACAACCCTAAACAGTGGCTACTATTATTATCCCCATTTTACAGATGAGCAAAATGAGGCACAGGGAAAATAAGTGACTTTCCTAAGTTCACATGAATGGATAAAGCTGGGACTTTAACCCAGTCAGCTGGGCTTCAAGACTTCTTTCTAATACCATACTCTAAGTGCCTCTCTCACATGATATTTATAATTAAAGCAACTGGAGACTTAGTAGGCAGATTAATGATATAGAATAGATGGCTCAGAAGCAGACCATCATGTGTGCAAGAGTGATTAAGTTGAGAACTCAGATCAGTGAATAACAGAGAGCGTATTCAATAAATGGCTCCAGAGAGATAATATTGTGGTTAACTGTACCACAGGCTTTGGTATCAGATGAAACTAAGCTTACATAGCAGCTCACCCACTTACTAGCTCTCTGTCTGTATTAATCCATTTCTGTTGCTGATAACAAAGTACTTGGAACTGGGTAATTTAGAAAGAAAGTAAAATTTATTGCTTAAAATTTCAGAGGCTGGAAAATCCAAAGTCCAGAGAACATATCTGGTGAAAGCATTGGTGGTGACAGTACTGCGTGGTCTCACATGCAGCAAAGAGAGAGAGACTCTAATGCACTCTCCTTTTAAAACCCTCAGAACCATGCCCCTGACCACCATTATTCATCCATTCACTACATCATGGTCCTACAATCTAATCACCCCTTCAAGGCCCCACCTTTCAACACCGTTATAGGATTTCTCAGCCTCAGCAGTTACAGTGGGGATTAAGCTTCAAATATATGAACTTTGCAAAACAGTATGGTACTGGCATAATAACAGACACACTGACCAATGGAATAGAATAGAGAATCCAGAAATCAACCCACACACTTACTGCCATCTGATCTTTGACAAAGGCACCAAGCCTATTCACTGGTGAAGGGACTGCCTCTTCAGCAAATGGTGCTGGGATAACTGGATATCCATATGCAGGAGAATGAAACTAGATCCATACCTCTCGCCGTATACTAAAATCAACTCAAAATGGATTAAGGATTTAAATATACACCCTGAAACAATAAAACTTCTTAAAGAAAACATAGGAGAAACACTTCAGGAAATAGGTCTGGGCACAGACTTCATGAATACGACCCCAAAAGCACGGGCAACCAAAGGAACAATAAACAAATGGGATTATATCAAACTAAAAAGCTTCTGCACAGCAAAAGAAACAATTAAAAGAGTTAAAAGACAACCAACAGAGTGGGAGAAAATATTTGCAAAATATACATCTGACAAAGGATTAATATCCAGAATATATAAGGAACTCAAACAACTTTACAAGAAGAAAACAAGCAACCCAATTAAAAAATGGGCAAAAGATCAAAGTAGGCATTTCTCTAAGGAAGATATACAAATGGCCAACAGACATATGAAAAAATGCTCAGCATCACTCAGCATCCGGGAAATGCAAATCAAAACCACATTGAGATACCATCTAACCCCAGTTAGGATGGCTAAAATCCAAAAGACTCTGAACGATAAATGCTGGCGAGGTTGCGGAGAAAAAGGAACTCTCATACATTGTTGGTGGGACTGAAAAATGGTGCAGCCTCTATGGAAAATGGTATGGAGGTTCCTCAAACAATTGCAGATAGATCTACCATATGACCCAGGTATCCCACTGTTGGGAATATACCCAGAGGAATGGAAATCATCAAGTCGAAGGTATACCTGTTCCCCAATGTTTATCACAGCACTCTTTACAATAGCCAAGAGTTGGAACCAGCCCAAATGCCCATCATCAGATGAGTGGATACGAAAAATGTGGTACATCTACACAATGGAATACTACTCAGCTATAAAAACGAATGAAATACTGCCATTTGCAACAACATGGATGGACCTTGAGAGAATTATATTAAGTGAAACAAGTCAGGCACAGAAAGAGAAATACCACATGTTCTCACTTATTGGTGGGAGCTAAAAATTAATATATAAATTCACACACACACACACACACACACACACACACACACACACAAACCGGGGGGGGGGGGAAGAAGATATAACAACCACAATTATTTGAAGTTGATACGACAAGCAAACAGAAAGGACATTGTTGGGGGGGAGGGGGGGAGGGAGAAGGGAGGGAGGTTTTGGTGATGGGGAGCAATAATCAGCCACAATGTATATCGACAAAATTAAAAAAAAAAAAATATATATATGAACTTTGGGGGACACAATTCAATCAATCCACAACACTATCCTTGGCATAAAAACAGCAACTTACTCATGTAGGCATATAAAGTACCTCACGTAGTGCCTTACGCAAAGCAACCACTCAATAAACATTACCTATGATTATTAGCACTCAGTAAATATTAGCTATCATTATTACTAGCATGGGAGGAATAAAGGCAGAATCTCACCACCTCACACCACACACACAAAATTTCTGGTTAAATGTAGAAAAAAGAGGAAAAAGTAAAAAGTAAGGTAGGTCTGTCTAATCCCAGAATGAGGACAGGTTTTTTAAATTATAAAAACAATGGGGGGAAAGCATAAAACAAAACACTGATCGTTGCAAAATACTAAAAGTTAAAACACCTACGTTCTAATCATAGAATTAAAAAGCAAACAAACTGGAGGAATAAATATTTACCACAAATAACAAAGAATTAATATCCTTAGTACATAAAGAACATAGATTAACAGGCAACACACTAAAACCCATAGAGGAAAAAAAGTAGAGATTAGGAACACCCAGTTCACAGAAGAAATTTTTTAGAAGATCAACAAATACTTGAAAAGTTAAACTTCTCTAATTAGCAAAGAAATAGACAGTTAACAAGAGTGACTTTTGCCTATCAATTTAGCAAAGCAGAATAAGCATAACAATCCTATTCAGTGCAAAGAATGCTGAGATACGTCTTTGCACACATTGCTATAAAGGGCATGGTTTTTCTGGAAAGCAACTTGGCAATACATCTCTAGAACCTTAAAAGTGTTCATATCCTTTAACAAAGTTCCACTTCTAGGAATCCAGCTTTAGGAAGGAACCAAAGAAACAAAATGTTTAGGACAGTTGTACAAATATAAATGTTCTATAATACAAGAACAGTTCACAAAACCATGGAACATCCATGCGATGGAATTCAAAGCAGCCATTCAAAATCTTATTTCTGAAGAATTTAATATCATGGGAAAATGCTCATGATCAAGTGAAAGAAAAAAAGTAGGACAGAAATTCAAAAGATAGTATATATAAAAAATTATATTTGCATACACACAGAATACATAGTACAAAGTACATATTTACTGTATAGTGTATGTGTAGGGGTGATGGGGTGGGTGCATATGTATTTTAGAAAAAAGGTTGGAAGGAAATATGCCAAAATATTAAAATGGTATTCTCCTGGTAAAAAAATAATATGACTTTAATTTCTTCCTTACGCATTCCTAAATTTTTGAAAAATTTAAATACTAAGCATATATTACATTTAAAATACACCCCCAAAGCAATAAGTGGTTATTTTCACACCAGAGGCCAGGTGAAAAACTGGTTTAGGAACAAGTCATGGTGGAAAGTGAATAGACTTTAGAGTCAGACAGAACAGGGTTTTACTCCTGGCCCTGCCTTTTTCTAGCTGTGTGCCTGTGAACGAATTGTCACACTTCATATGGTACATTAGTTTCCTCATCAATAAATGGAGATGATAATCGTGCCTCTCTCATGGGTTTTTGTGAGTGTAGACGACACATGAAAATCACCAGGTCCGCTGTCTAGCACAGAGCAGGTATTTTGTCAATGGTTTCTGTTGTTCTTATCAACTCCTAGTTGTTAAATATGTCCTCTGTTGGTTGTTAACTGCTGAGATGTTCAGTTTCCCATTTCTAGATGACAAGTTCCTTGAACACAGGTACGGGTTTTATGTCTCCTTAGAATAGTGCTTTGCCTAGAGCTGACTTTTCTTTCCTTGACTTCCTTGTTTCTTCCCCCTCCCCTCCATACCGTTTTCACATACGATCATGAACTAGTCACGTGATGAGGCTGATGGACTGGTAAGGCTGATGTACCGCTATATAGTACATGATTCATATAGTCAATTTTCCATGAGTTACTAGGAAAAGCAAAGTTTGTGTGTGCATGCGTGTGTATATATTTTCTTATTACAGATACAATAGGCAGGGTGACAGGGTGACTTGTCTAGGGTAACACAGGCTCTGAATCTCTTCTTGCCTATTGTATCATATGTCTCATAAAAGTACACAATTGTAAAGACTGCAGAGAGCTCCCTATATTTGAATTATGGCTATTTGTAGTCTCTTCATAGCAGTACTAAGGGCGGTCTTCCATTTCAGAATTTTGACTTTTGAGTAAGGATGTTGAAAGATCCAACCTTAAAAAAGAAGACACATATTGAACACAAAAGGGATATTTAAAAATTTACACCAAGTCAGTACTCAGTGGGTAAATCCTACCAGGTCATTAGTCTACCAAAGTCTATTTGAAAAGGGAACCAAAATCCATTTGTGTTAAAGTATACATAATTATCAGCTTAAGAATGACCACTTCTTAAGCGGGCTTTTCTTTTTCTGGCCTGTACAGGAATTGAACCCCAGATCTTGGTATTACCAGGACCACACTCTAACCAACTGAGCTAACCAGCCAGCTTCCTCAAGGGGATTTGCACTGAAATGGGATCAATGCTTTTGGAAAAAATAAAGAAATGAAAGGGAGAAAAAACATGGAATCCTACCACACAAGCACTGTTAACATTTTGGTGTATTTCCTTCCAGAATTTTTGCCCTATGCATAGAGGAAGCATTATTCGTAATTAGAATGGGTATACTGTTACTCTGTCTCCAGGTCTTTTATCTTTGCCATGAGTTCATTTTAACCATAGCTCCAGGTGAAACTTTGAACCAGGGCCTTGTGGCTCTTCTCCACTTTTTTCTCTACTTCCTTTCCCCACCTTAGCCCTAGATGAAGGACAGGCTTTACCTTCTTTTTCAAAACTGCAGAACTACTTGACTTCCCTTCCTTTGGGGTATTATCCTACCCCATTCCATGTGGCCCAAACTGGGCTGACAGTTATACTTCCATGCCATCCATGAGCCAATGACCCAGGTTTGACTAATAATATCATCCCATCTTCCAAGAAACCATGTTTGGACCATAGAGTGGACACTTAACTCAAATAGAACTAGTCAGAGTCATTACTTGGGATTGACACATGACACTGGGAGGAAAGAGTCACTTTCTTTCTAAAGAGGGAGCATGATTTCTAAGGAGGGGAATCTAAGGGTGGCAGTAACCATCTTCTTCCCCATGTGGAGGGAGCCTGACTGTGGAATGCAGCCAAGCAGAGATGGACAGAGTTGAGTCCCATATCCTGCCCTGACCCTGTTTTGCAGTTCTTCCTTTAATCTTGTAAGCTTCCCCCCAGGACATAACCAAACAATTATCTCACCACTTGAGCTAGTGTGAGTTGGGTTCTTGTCACTTACCACCAAGAAAGTCCTGACTAACATAATCATAATCACATTCAGGGTCATCCCCACTGGATCATGAGAACCATCCTAGCCTTAGTCTGGAGATTGAACAAGCTCCATCCCAGTTTCCTTAGGATTGGATAATGTCCTAATTGTTCCCAGCTTTTCAACCTGGGATTCAGTCCTGCCCTTCAATGACCAAGGCCTTGCTCCTTGCTCACAGACTACCTAGTGGGCTGACCACCAGCTTGCCATGTGATTGCCTGCTGAGAGACTTCCTGTCACTGGACCACCTACTTGAATTCCTGGACATTTTCATGCTGGACTATCTGGATACCTTATGATTACTTCACTCCTACTTGCTGCTTTGCCATACCTACTGGGCTTGTTCTTAGCATACGCACCTGGGTCTATTTCCTTAATATCTGGCCCACCCCAGTGAGACAGTTCCAGTCCTAAATTCTGATCCCTCATTACATCAAACTCAGAAGTATATGTAGGGGATGGGGAGGTGTGGATAAGTTACTTGACACCTAGGCACATTCTCTAAAAGCAAGAACCTTTCAACAGTTCTTAAGTTTGTTAGATCTACGATGAAAAGGTCATGAGGAGCAAGCCCATGAGACCCATAACAGTTGGCCCTACCTCCAACTCATTCCCCAAGCCACACAGCACTTAGCTGTATCATGTCTGTGTCCCAAGGAATGACAAGGTTCCCTTTTCGTATCAGCACGTATCTTATCTCCTTTATAATCTCATTCAGGGACAGACAGCATTCTTTCTAGATTTGTGCAGCCATAATCTTCCCTAGGAGGTCTCCTTTATAAAGTGTATGCAGTTTAAGAATAAATTTTTGCTTTTTAACACAGAAATCTTGGTTCCTGGTTCAGGGTGGTTTGCTTTTGTGAGGGAAGGGCCCTGGGCCACTCTTTCAGGCATATGAATGTCATTGTCACCAAAGCCATGGTTCTGGCTTCTCAGGACCATGAAGAAAAAACTCCCAGGGTATAGTGTGGAGAAATCAGAGAGGGCTGGGTCAGAGGGGGCTGCCTTTGAAAACTTTTACTTGGAATCCATGAGCGTAAATGTTCGGCTCTGATTGAGGTTACAGTAATAGGATGGCTGGAAGAGAGGTTCCAGTTCAGGGGATGGAAGTGAGTCTCACTCTGGTTGCTCATTAGAGTTGCCCCTGATTTGGGTGGGTTAAAGGATCTTGCCATTTTCTAAACAGACCTTGGATGACAGTGAGAAGTGGATGACAACAGGTAAAACGCTCTCCCGGGAGATCTGAGAACAACGGTTCTGGAAAAAAAAGAGAAGCATGAGGTGGGAGAGGGAAAAGAGAAGGAAGAGAGAGCATTTTGCCAGGCCATCACCAACAGAAAATCGAACTGTCAGTGTTTATTATTCTTACCAGGGTATTAGCAAAGTTTTTCATAAACAACAACAATAATCTATGAAATATTTTCATCATTTGATCTGGAAATAAACCAGCTTTTTAAACTAAAAACTCTTCTGCATAATTTCCTGATTTATTAAAAGACTGTTTCATTTATGCTTTTCTTCTAAGAACGGGCCTTCCACGTAAGAACTACTGAAAAAGAATTCATGTTTTATTTTCATTCCTTATATTAGCAACTAGATAACAGCCAGAAGCCTATTGACAGTTAAAAAGGCTGCCAGGACACAAGACCCCTCTGTATAATTATTGAGTTTTGTGCTAAAGTGTAAATCTAAAACAAGAATCTTTTAATTTATGAGGTGAAATGAATTCATCCTGTGGAGAAAAAACCAAAATCTGTTTTAAAAACTGTCTAAAAGCAAGAAAAACCCAAAAAACCAAAAACACAGAAACATATATACATATATATATATTTTTAAGCACCCTATTTTTATTTTATTTTACTTTATTTTACTAATTTTATTTTTTTTAAATTTCTCATTATACAATGTAGTTGATTTTTGTAGCCCTTTACTAATTCCTCCCTTTCCCCCCTCTCCTTTCCCACCCCCATCAACATTATATCTGTTCTCTTATCTTAATAAGTTCAAGGAATTATTGTGATTGCTGTGTCTTTTTTTTCCTATTTATTTGTTTATTTATTTTTATTAGCTCCCACATATAAGTGAGAACATGTGGAATTTCTGTTTCTGTGCCTGGCTTATTTCACTTAACATAATTTTCTCTAAGTTCATCCATGTTGCTGTGAATTGTAGTATTTCATTCTATTTTTACAGCAGAGTAGTATTCCATTGTGTAGATATATCACATTTTCCTCATCCACTAGTCTGATGGAAAAAAGGAGCATTTTGAAAAGAAAGCAAAATTCAAACTTTGCACATAAATTAGGAGGTCCATAAAAGTCCAAGATCCCATAGCAATTAGGCTGCATCTAAAAGAAATAATACAAGAAAATTATAATGATAAAAAAGTAAAAGAAATAAGGCTACAGGTAAGAATTTTCACAATAACCATGACATTATTATTATTATTATTGAACACTTATGATATTCTAGGCAATATGCTAAGAACTTTATATGAATTATGTAATTTAATTCTCAACAAAGTTCTACCATTAATCATCCTTATTTTACAAATGAGGAAATCAAGATTTAGATTTCCCTAATATCACAGAACTAGTTAGTGGCGGAGCTGGAATTCAGGGTATTTTGTAGTCTTTCTAACTCCAAAGAATGTGGTTCCATGTATCATACCATATTGGCTGTTATTAAAATTAAAAAGAAAATAAAAAAATTAAAAGAGAAAATATTCTGTGCTTCTTTAGTCTCCTGATGCTCATAACTATCAAGTTCACCACTGCCATGATAAAGCTGGCCAGTGGGGAAGGATTAGTTACATTTGTTGTTGACTGGCAGGTCTTTTGAAATTCCCCGTGTGTTAGTCCAAGTCTTCTGAGAACCAGGCACCAACATAAGACTAGATATACAAGACATTTATAAGAAGGAAAGTGGGGAGGGAGCTGGAGGAGGCTGGGAGAGTCTCCTTTCCGTCTGTGATGTAGTTCTGGCCCTTAGTGAAGGAGAGAGGGAAGGAAGGCAGGTTGGGTAGGAGCATCTTATATTGTGGTGTGGTCTAAGCAAGTTCAGCAAAGCCAAAGGAAAGTCCTCAGACCACAGCAGCTCATCAGAAGAGTCTCATGTCTCCCAGGAATGAGTCTAACTTAGTGTCCTGCCATGTTCAGTCACTGGCTGGAAGCAGCTCATGGAAAACATGGCCTCAGCACAAAAGCAATGATGAATTTCTGAGCTTAGCTGTTGTGGTCATCAGACAATTACATTTCCTGTAGTCCAAGACTTGAGAGGTGCACTTTCACGGCCACTGACTTCTGTAAGGCCCTTCTAAACCTCCCTCTTTATGTGTTTCTGAGCCCATCTGTTCTCAGCCACTGATAGGACTTGAAGAAGCCAGGTCCCATGAAATCACAAAGACAAAAATAAAATCCTCTCCCAATTCACAGCCATGGTATTGCTGCAGGAAACTCAACAGAGGGATTAGATTATTCCTTCAGGAAGGCTGTTTTTCTCTCTCTCTCCCTTGGTCCCTTTGTACAGTAACCTAAAATGTTGCCAGCTCTTGTAATCACACCTAATGGATAAAAGGAAGTAAAAGGATGCAGTATATTGAGGCTGAGGTTTGGAGTCTGAAAACCAGGATTCCATTTCAAACTTTGCAACAATTTCTAATGCAATTGGTATGAACAACAGCCACCAGCTTATATAGCACACTACAAATTACAAAACATCTCCAGAGCCTGCAGTTTTAGTTATTATGAATTCTCTTAACTAGTAGTTTTTATTATAAATATTGTGTGAATTGGAATTCTACAGTTTATTTTGTTTGCATAGGCTTAATTTTTTCTTTATTCTCCTACATTTTTTATGAAGATATAACTCACACACTTCACCCTTTTCAAGTGTACAATTCCGTGGTTTTTAGTATATTCACAAAGTTGTACAATAATCTCCACTACCTAATTCTAGAATATTTTCATTACTCCCTAAAGAAACCACGTACTTACTAGCAGTGACTCCTCATTTTCCCCTCCCCCAGATCCTGGCAACCACTAATCCACTTTCTGTTTCTATGAATTTGCCTTTTCTAAAAATTTCATATGAATGGAATCATATAATATGTGGGCTTGGTGGCTGGCTTCTTCCACCTGGCATAATGTTTTCACGGCTCATTAATGTTATAGCATATATCAGTATTTCATTTATTCCTTTTTATGGCTGAATAAAGTGCTATTGTATGGATATACCATATTTTGTTTATCCATTCGTCAATTGATAAACATTTGGGTTGTTTCCACCTTTTAGCTATATGAATAATGCTACTATGAACATTCATATATAAGACATTGTATGAACGTTTTCAGAAAGTTCATGGAAGGATTTGTATTATCTTTTAATTCAATTTTTCCATGAACTTTTGGAAGCAATTTGGGGGATATACACTTAGAAGTAGAATTGCTAGGTCATATGGTAACTCTCTGTTTAATTTGCTGAGGAACTGCCAGACTTTTCCAAACCAGCGTCACTATTTAACATTCCCACCAGCAATGTATGAGGACTCCAATTTCTCCACATCTACAATACTTGTTATTGTCCATCTCTTCGATTACAGCCATACTAATGGATGTGAGGCTTAATTCTGAAGCTTAATTCATCTATTAGTTATTTGATGGTGGACTTAACTCTGTTTTACCAATATGTTGTCTCCTAGAACAGCACCACAAGAGAACTTTCTGTGATAATGAAATGTTTTAGCTATGTGCTGACCAATACAGAAGCCACTAGCCACATGTGACTCTTGAGCACTTGAAATGTGGCCAGTGAGATTGAAGAACTGAATTCTTAATTTTATCTAATTTTAATTAATCCAAATTTAAATAAACACATGTGGCTAGTGTTTACCATACAAGACAGTGCAGTCTAAGAAAAAATAGTTGGGAACCGGAAGAATAGGATTCTCCATCTTTTTAATGACAACTCATTTTTGTCCCTCAGTTTTGTCTTCTGAATAAATGTTATCACTAAATTCAAAACTCTGACCATTGAAAGTAGGACATTCTCTGGTATTTACAGTTTGAAACTCTGGTCTGCCAGGGACCACACTGTAATCCTTTATTTTATTTTATTTTATTTTTTATTTTTATTTTTTTTAAAGATGACCGGTAAGGGGATCTTAACCCTTGACTTGGTGTTCTCAGCACCACACTCTCCCGAGTGAGCCACGGGCCTGCCCTGACACACTGTAATCTTGAGCAAATTATTTAATCTCTCTGAGCCCAGTTACCATTTATAAAATGGATACAGTAATATTTATCTGGTAGGGTTCTTGAGAAGATTAAATGGCATAATGCATGTAAAAATCTAGCACAGTGCCTGGCATAATAAAAGTATTTAGTTTTATCATCATCATCATTACTAGCAGAACCAACTTGGTGAATGCACGTTTGTTGTCTCTCTTCCAGGTAGACAAGAGCATGACTGGAAACACTGACCCAAAGTGTCTAACACAGCCTGCATACACAGAGACTCTTAGAAACGAAGTTTCAGAGAGATCTGTGGTCATCCATAAAGTCAGTCAGTCAGCAAACTTTAATGGAGCACCTACTGTTTGTTTAGGACAGAGCAATGAGCAAAACAGGTGAAAATCTTCACCATCATGGAACTGACATTCTGGCTGAAATAGTAAAATTACCAGTGGGAGAAACAGCTGCAGAGCAGTGGTTCTCAAACATTAACATGCATCAGAATGACCTGGAGGGCTGGCTATGGCCCACCTCTGGCTTCTGATGCAATAACTCTAGTAGGAGGCCTAAAAATGAGCTGTTCTAAGAAGTTCCCAGTGATGCTGGTGCTGCTGGTCAGAGACAGCACTCTGAGAACCACTGCTATAGGGCATCTCAACCCCTTCATTAATAGCAATCGCTTGTTCTTAGAAAGTGAAAAATGTACTGCTAGAATTATCTTGTTAAAGCAAATGTATTGGGCCTCAGGAACCATCAGAAACCAATAAAAACTATATATCAAATTGAGAGAATAGGGATAACACTAACAATAAACACATATGTAGTGTCTACTATTTTCAGATACTTTTCCATGTACTTTAGTGTTAACTTATTTAGTATTCAGAACAACTCTGGAAGGAAATACAATTCGTAAACCATGTTACAGATAATGAAACTGTGGCAAAGAAAAGTTAAGTAATAGCATGTTCAAAGTGACATAACTAGTAAGTGCCAGAGCCAGGATTTGAACCCAGGAATCTTAAGAGCTTAATCCTAAGTGGCTTAACCACTGCACTAGGTTAATTCTCCATGTCAGAGGGGTTATTGTAGGGATAACTACAACTACCATTTATCATTGTTAATATCATTTTCATTATTATGATAGTAGGATGGGAGTTAAGGATTAAGTTACAGACAGAACACTATCCTGGGAGTCAGAAGATCAGGAATGGGGTCACGGCTGTAACAGCAATACGACTTTGGGCAAGTTGTTCAGCCCCTTGGAATCTCATTTTCTCCTTAATAAAACAGAAAACCTGTTAGTTATCCCATAGGGATATCAGGACGACTAAATTAGACAATGGCTAGAAAGCTCCCTGTGATCTGTAAAATGCAATAGGTGAATATGAATTTATTATTTAAAATACCAGTTCTTTTGCTACATCTAACCTTGCTAATATATTCAACATGATAGAAGCCGAAGTGAGACATCTTCAAGGCCTGTATATGGAGTTTCATTCTGAGGTAAAAGCTGGATCTACCAGTACTCTTCTTCTTTCTTTAATTGTGTGGCTGCCCCAGTCACTCGTATTTCCTGGAACTGATCAAGTTCTCTGAAATTATCATCAGTAAAGATTTCAAACCTCTAAGCCTTTTTTTCATATTCTTGGATTTGGTATTTGCAAATGTTTTTTAGCATCTGCAAACAGCATTGATTTCTTGGGGAAAAAAAGAGTAAACTTCATTTTAATGGTGAAAAATCTACAGGCTAAGATCAGGCAAAGATCAGGCGGAGAGATGGAGCAACATTGCGAGAGAGGAAGCAAGGCAAGAAGAGAGCAGCTGGCTTCTCTGTCAGCACAGTGTCCAGGGCCCACAATACTTCTGGGGCCCGAGAAAATGCTTCACTTTGAAGAATTTCTTTTAAAAGCAGAAAAAAAAAAAAAAACGAATACCACAATACTGAACATATAATATATTCAGTGAATATATAATATCATTATTATATATAATAATGAGTCCAGCTGGATTATATTTGTCACTATAACAATGCAGTTGTAAAATCAAATTTTTAATCTTTTTTTAAATGGAGGAAGAAACCTATGAAAAGAAAAGTGCCCAGAGCTGACAAAAGTCACAATGTGGCCCAGGGAACACAGATGCAGTTGTGGGAAGAAAGGGGCCGTGGAAGCAGAACTGAAGTCCTTCTGAATGGCCAGCTTGACCTATTTCACACATATCATATGTATATTCTTTACTCCAGGCTTCCAGACTCAAGTCTTCACTGCTCCCTCTGCAAATTAAATGCCCTTCAAGACCTTCTAAATACCTGTCTTTCCACCCAATTCCTTTCATTTTCCCCGTTATAAGAAGAAAATTTTCCTTTTCTGTAGTTGGCCTGGTTTTCCCTTTTTTTTTTAATTGTGTAAAATATACATCACATAAAACTTACCATTTAAACTGTTAAAATATTTTTACTGTGGCTAAATACACATAACAAAATTTACCATTGTAACCATTTTTCAGTTTTGTGGCATTAAGTTCATTCACACCATTGTACAACTGTTACCACTATCATCTCCAGAAATTTTTCATCTTCCCCAGTTGAAACTCTGCTCCCATTTAACAATAGCTCCCTGTTTCCCCCTTCCCCAGACCCTGTCAACTACCATTCTATAAGTGGGAGTCCTCAATATAAGTGGAATCATACAGTATTTGTCCTTTTGTGTCTGGCTTATTTCACTTAGTATAATGTTAAAATTCATACATGTTATAGCATTTTGTCAGAACATTATTCGTTTTAAGGCCAAATAGCATTCCATTGTATGTATATACCACATTTTGTTTATCCATTCATTCATTGATGGACATTTGGGTGTTTCCACTTTCTGCCTATTGGGAATAATATTGCTATAAACATTGGTATACAAATATCTGAGTCCCTGCTTTCAATCTTTTCCAGTTGAAATTAACTTCATCCTAGGCCTCTTCTAAAACTATAAAACTTTTAGAAAAAAAAAACAAACATAGGATAAAACCTTCAAGATCTAGGGCAAGGCACAGGGTTCTTAGAGTTGATACCAAAAGCATTATTCATTTTTAAAAAGTTTGATAAATTGGACTTTATCAAGATTTCAAACTTTTCCTGTGCAAAAGATCCTGTGAAAAGGATACAGAGATACTGGAAGAAAATACTTGTAAAGCACATATACAACAAAGGACTAGTATTTAGAACACATAAAGAACTCTGAAAACTCAACGGTAAAAAAGCAAACAATCCAATTAGAAAATGTCATGAGGAGACATTTCACTGAAGAGGATATACATATGGCAAATAAGCATTGGAAAAGATATTCAACATTATTAACCATTAGGGAAATGCAAGTTAAAACCACAATGAGACATTTCTACATACCCATCAGAATGGCTAAAATAGAAAGAATAGTGGTAACACTAAATACTTGGGGAATGATCATTCATACATTGCTGATAGGCGTGTAAAACTGTAAAATGGTATAGACTCTCTGGAAAACAGTTTGGCAGTTTCATATAAAAGTAAACATAGAATTACCACAAGCCCTGAAGTTGCACTCCTGGGTGTTTAAAAAAGAGAAATCAAAACTTGTATTTACATAAAAACCTGTATATAAACGTTTTAGCAGCTTCTTTAATAGCCAAAAACTGAAACAAAACAAAACAAAAAACACCACATGTCTTTTAAAAGGTGAATGGTTAAACTGTGGTACATCCATACCATGGAATATTACTCAGCAATTAACAGGAACAAAATACTGATAACACACAAAAATCTGGATGAATGGCCAGAAAATTAAGCTGGCTGAAAAAAAGGTAACATCAAAAGTTATGCATTGTATGATTCCATTTCTATAACATTCTTGAAATGATAAAAATATAGAAATGGGGAACATATTGGTGCTTGCCAGGGTTAAAGACAGGTAGGGGCAGAAGGGAAGCGGGTGTGGCTATAGAAGGACACCATGAGGCTATCCTTGTGGTGATGGAAATGTTGTGAATCTTGATAGTATCAATGTCAATATCCTGGTTGTGATGCTGTGGAATAGTTTTGCAAGATGTTGCCATACAGAGAAAATGGGCAAAGGGTAGATGAGACATCTCTGCATTATTTCTTGCAGCTGTATATGAATCTACAATTATCTTAAAGTAAAAAGTTTAGCTTAAAAAATTATATATCTGGGGCTGACCCCGTGGCGCACTCGGGAGAGTGCGGTCCCGCCGCGGGTTCGGATCCTATTTAAGGATGGCCGGTGCGCTCACTGGCTGAGCCGCGGTGCGGCCGGTCACAAAAAGACCAAAAAAAAAAAAAAAAAAAAAAAAATTATATTTCTGTTGGATTGTGCTGCTGTAAGAGAATCTCAAGGATACCCTAAGGCAGAAATTTCAGATCACATGGAATTAAATAAAAGCTGAACAGATGCTTTATTTAACTGAAAGCGTTATAAATTTTTTATCTTTCTTCTAAAATTCACTAATTACTTATTAAAATAATTAACACAAACCAAATAGCACTAATATAATGTTTTATCAATATCTCACTTACTTGCTGTTTTTACTCATTTATCTTGGAGTATTATTTGTAAATCTACGGTAATTTCTAATTACATATTTTCCCCATAGATTTACTTGATGCAATAACTTTTTTTTTGCTTTAACCAGATGATTTTTTCCTCATGACATTTTTTTCTTGAATGGCTTTTTATTTTGTGTCCTATTAAGTCAACTGTAGTTATGGAACTGGAATCTCCTTGCAAGGCATTGTTTTGCTCCAACATTACATTTTTGGATACATTCTCCTTAGGACCTTCAGTAAGATCTTGCCAACTGTAATTCATGAGGTTTACAATTCCCACAGGGAAAGTGATGTTATACTCAGCATAATTTCTGCAATATCTCCCCAAGTTCGTATAGTATTTCAGGAGTAGTGAGTTTGTAATCTTCAAATAGGCTCTTTTGCAGGTGTATTTTGGATAATTTTCAGTTTGGAGGAAGCTTGGACACACTAGGAAATTGTGAGATGGTGGGTGAGTGGAACGCATCTTCTTTCTCAGATACAGCTATTGTACTTAGTCTTGCTTTCTTTAGCACGTTTGCTTTTGCTTTCTTTTCTATGACCATAAAAAACAAATGTAAGCCTTAAAGATATTTTATACTCTTTAGCCTAGTAATTAGACTTCTAGAAATCCATTTTAAAATATAATAAAAAATATGTTCAATATCTATGCACAAAATTGCTTACTGTAAAATTATTTTTTGATACTAGAAAAAATTGAAAATAACCTAATGGCTCATAGGGATATAGCTAAGTAAATAATGCCATACCCATACAATGTATAACCATGAAAAATTGTTTGGAAAAATTGCTCTTAGTAATTTGGGAAGATTCTTCTATTATAATATTATATAAAAAATATTATATACAATTCTATATATGGGATGATCTCAAATGTGTAATAGACATATTTTTATATCTGATTATAACAAGACTAAGGAAATGTCCACTGAAAAGTTAGTTAATTATGGGTGTATTAGGCCATTTTGTGTTGCTATAACAGAATACATGGAACTGAGTGATTTATAAAGAAAAACGAAATTTACTGCTTACAATTTCTGAGGCTGGGAAGTCCAAAGTCCATCTGGTGGTGGAGAGAGTGACCCAGGGGTCTCACATTGCAAGATGGTGGAAGCAGAGGGAGCAGAGAGAGAAAGAGACAGATTGTCCTTTTCTTTTAAAGCCCTCAGAACCATGCCCTTGACCACCATTTTTAATCCATTCACTACTGCAAGGTCCTACAATCCAATCACCTCTTCAAGGCTCCACCTTTCAATTACTGTAATAGGATTTCCCACCCTCTTAACAGTCACAGTGGGGGCTAAGTTTCTAATACATAAAACTTGGGGAACACAGCTCAAGCTCCAGTGAGTTCTGGGGGATTCCAGTGAATTCAATCCACTGTAGTGGATTGAATGTAGCCGGCCCATGAAGGAAATTTTTATATTCTCTTTTTATACTTTATAATTTTCTAACTTTTCTACAATTAACATTTATTGTGTTTATACACAGAAGATTAAAAACCAATATGTGTGTGTTTTGTTTATTCATTTGTTTAATAATAAGACATGACAGAGATAATTTCCTCCAGAAAGCCTTCACTTAATTTATGTTAGTGTACGGGCTGGCCCGTGGCTCACTTGGGAGAGTGAGGTGCTGATAACACCAAGGCCCTGGGTTCGGATCCCATATAGGGATGGTCGGTTAGCTCACTGGGTGAGTGTGGTGCTGACAACACCAAGTCAAGGGTTAAGATCCCCTTGCCGGTCATCTTTAAAAAATAAAATAAAATATAATAAATTTATGTTAGTGTACAAACGTGTTCTGTGTTCCCTTATCCTGTCCTACATACCCCTATCAGTTCTTAATGTATTGTACTAAAATTCTAAAGCAGACAGCAGAAACAGACCCACAAAGGAACTTCAGATAGTGGAATTTTCAGCCACAGTTTATTAAAAATTGTGCATACTATGTTTAAAAATTATAAATGGTCTTCCTTTTTGGAAAGAGCACCTAGGTAATTCAAAGTAACATTACCTTAGAGGACAACTAGAGAAGCTGGACAAAATATATTTAAAAAACCAAACAAAACAAAAAAAGTATTTTAAAGGCTAGAGAGACCTAACAAGATAGTGAAGGGTTACTATCCAATATCTTGGAGAAGATGGAAAACCAAAGAGGTAAACCCCACATCTTCTCCCCTTGTGGGGGATTGGTGGAGGGTGGGGGAACTTACCAATTCTAGAAGAGACACATACTGAGAGGCTTAGAGACTGATCAGGGCTTTTGATAGCTTTGTGGGGGATAAGGCTCAAAATCAGGACCTTCCATAGACCTTCCAAAGGTAGGTTATTGGTTGGGACCCAAAAGGCTATATCCTATGAGTAAGGATTATCTAGAAATAGACCTAGACCAGCACTTTCAAATACATCTTCAAATTATCTCACATCTTGAAATTGAATTAAGTTAGATCCAAAGTATTGTTATCTCCATGTATCTGGCAGAAATAAATAGAAATCTCCTCCAGTGGAAGATAACTTCATCCTAGGCCTCAGATTCTTTTTAAAAACAAGTTCTCAAATAGCATGTCTGGCACAAAATTTTTTTTTAGAAAATCAGATTCACAAAGAGTCAAGAGAACATGAAGAGAATCAGCAGAACCAGCAATTAACAAAAATGGAACCATAGAGAGATACAGACCTTAAAATAATTCTACTCATTATGTCCAAGGAAATTAAAAACAACATGAAGAATTTTTGCGAAGAACTGAAAGCTACACACAACACAAACACACATACACACATTATAACATGTTTGAAAAAAGCAAACAAACAGAAATTGTAAAGCTGAAAAATATAATACCCAAAATTAAGAACTCAGTGGATGGGTTTAACAGAATGTTAGACACAGCTGAAAAGAAAATTAGTTAAATGAAAGATAAGTCAGAAGAAAATCTCCATAATGAAGAACGGAAAGACAAAATTGACCAAAAGTGAGGTTATAAAATACCATCTGCTGGGCTGGCCAGTTAGTTCAGTTGTTTAAAGTGCAGTGTTATAACCCCAAGGTCAAGAGTTCAGATCTCCATAACAACCAGCCACCAAAACAAAAATAAAAACAAAAACAAACCATCTGTTTAAAGCCATCAAAATCCTAATGGATTGCTTTAAAGGGATAAAAAGATAAAATGGAGGAAGATCATTTGTATATATATTATTTGACTTGCACTATAAATTTATACACACACACATACACACACATATATAGATGTACGTCTATATGTATGTGTATATAATTTTATATACTGGCTTGTAAAAGAGATCTTATTTCAATAACCTTTGTTTACTACAATAATACACAGTAAACGTATTCATCACTTTATACTTACAGAATACTCTCATATACACCACCTTATCCAACCCTCACAATAACTCTATTAGATGGGCATTATATTATCTTCTTTTTTTTTTTTTATTTTTAAATATACTTTATTTTTTAGGGCAGTTTTAGGTTTACAGCAAAATTGAATGGAAAGTACAGAGATTTCCCATATACCTCTGCCTGCCCCCCAGACTCCCCCACTATCGACATCCTGAACCAGAGTGGAACATTTGTTACAAATGACAAACCAACACTGACACATTATTATCATCTAAAGTTCATAGTTCACATTAGGGTTCACTCCTGATGTATGTTCTATAGGCTTTGACAAATGTGTAATATGTGCCCAACATTATAATATCATACAGAATAGTTTCACAATAGTTTTTAGGATTTCCTAAAAATCCTCTGTGCTCCACCTATTCATCCCACCCCCCTCCCCAAACACCCCCAGTAGCCACTGAATTTTTTACTGTCTCCATAGTTTTGTCTTTTCCAGAATGTCACATAGTTGGAATTATACAGTACGTAAAGTTTCAGATTGTCTTCTTTCACTTAGTAATATGCATGTAAGATTCCTCCAGGTCTTTTCATGGACTGATGGATCATTTCTTTTTAGCACTGAGTAATATTTCATTGTCTGGATGCATCACAGTTCATTTAGCCATTCACCTACAGAGGGACATCTTGGTTGCTTCCAGGTTTTGGCAATTATGAAGAAAGCTGCCATAAACATCTGTGTGCAGGTTGTTTATGGACATAGTTTTCAATTCATTTGTGCAAATACCAAGGGACACAATTGCTGGATTGTATGGTAAGAGTATGAGGGATCTTTAAAAAGTTCATGAAAAGATTCATATTATTTTGTAACTTGATTTTTTCATGAGCTTTTTGAAGTACCCTCATATTTAGTCTTGTGGGAAACTACCAAACTGTTTTCCCAAGCGGCTGAACCGTGTTACATTCCCATCAGCAATGAATGAGAATTCCTGTTCTCAGCATTTGGTGCTGTCAGTGTTCCACATTTTGGTCATTCTAACTCATCGTTGTTTTAATTTGCATTTCCCATGATGTGGAGCACCTTTTCTTTTTTTTTTTTCTTAATTTTATTTTGTTGATATACAATGTGGTTGATTATTGTGGCCCATTACCGAAACCTCCCTCCCTCCTCCACTCCCCCCTCCCACCCAACAATGTCCTTTCTGTTTGCTTGTCGTATCAACTTCAAGGAATTGTAGTTGTTATGTCTTCTCCCCCACCCCCCCGGTTTGTGTGTGTGTGTGTGTGTGTGTGTGTGTGTGAATTTATTTATTTATTTTTAGCTCCCACCAATAAGTGAGAACATGTGGTATTTCTCTTTCTGTGCCTGACTTGTTTCACTTAATATAATTCTCTCAAGGTCCATCCATGTTGTTGCAAATGGCAGTATTTCATTCGTTTTTATAGCTGAGTAGTATTCCATTGTGTAGATATACCACATTTTCCGTATCCACTCATCCAATGATGGACATTTGGGCTGGCTCCAACTCTTGGCTATTGTAAAGAGTGCTGCAATGAACATTGGGGAACAGGTATACCTTTGACTTGATGATTTCCATTCCTCTGGGTATATTCCCAGCAGTGGGATAGCTGGGTCATATGGTAGATCTATCTGCAATTGTTTGAGGAACCTCCACACCATTTTCCATAGAGGCTGCACCATTTTGCAGTCCCACCAACAATGTATGAGAGTTCCTTTCTCTCCGCAACCTCGCCAGCATTTATCATTCAGAGTCTTTTGGATTTTAGCCATCCTAACTGGGGTGAGATGGTATCTCAGTGTAGTTTTGATTTGCATTTCCCGGATTTGCATCACGCAGCAGTGATGTTGAGCATTTTTTCATATGTTTGTTGGCCATTTGTATATCTTCCTTAGAGAAATGCCTACTTAGCTCTTTTGCCCATTTTTTAATTGGGTTGCTTGTTTTTTTCTTGTAAAGTTGTTTGAGTTCCTTGTATATTCTGGATATTAATCCTTTGTCAGATGTATATTTTGCAAATATTTTCTCCCACTCTGTTGGTTGTCTTTTAACTCTGTTAATTGTTTCTTTTGCTGTGCAGAAGCTCTTTAGTTTGATATAATCCCATTTGTTTATTTTTCCTTTGGTTGCCCGTGCTTTTGGGGTCTTATTCATGAAGTCTGTGTCCAGTCTTATTTCCTGAAGTGTTTCTCCTATGTTTTCTTTAAGAAGTTTTATTGTTTCAGGGTGTATATTTAATTCTTTAATCCATTTTGAGTTGACTTTAGTGTATGGTGAAAGGTGTGGGTCTAGTTTCATTCTCCTGTATATTAATATCCAGTTCTCCCAGCACCATTTGCTAAAGAGGCAGTCTCTTCCCCAGTGTATAGGCTTGGTGCCTTTGTCAAAGATCAGATGGCTGTAGGTGTGTGGGTTGATTTCTGGATTCTCTATTCTATTCCATTGGTCAGTGTGTCTGTTTTTATGCCAGTACCATACTGTTTTGGTTATTATAGCTTTGTAGTATAGTTTGAAGTCAGGTAGTGTTATGCCTCCAGCTTTATTTTTTTTGCTCAGCATTGCTTTGGCTATGCGTGGTCTTTTGTTATTCCATATAAATGTCTGGATAGTTCTTTCCATTTCTGAGAAAAATGTCTTTGGAATTTTGATGGGGATTGCATTAAATTTGTATATCACTTTGGGTAGTATGGACATTTTCCCTATGTTGATTCTTCCAATCCAAGAGCATGGGATATCTTTCCATTTTCTTGTATCCTCTCTAATTTCTCTCAGCAGTAGTTTGTAGTTCTCATTATAGAGATTTTTCACATCCTTGGTTAACTCAATTCCTAAGAATTTTATTTTTTTGGTGGCTATTGTAAATGGGCAGGCTTTCTTGATTTCTCGTTCTGCATGTTCACTATTGGAGAAAAGAAATGCTACTGATTTTTGTGTGTTGATTTTGTATCCTGCTACTGTGCTGAATTCATTTATCAACTCCAAGAGTTTTTTTGTAGAGGTTTTAGGCTGTTCGATATATAGGATCATGTCATCTGCAAACAGGGACAGTTTGACTTCATCTTTTCCAATCTGGATGCCCTTTATTTCCTTCTCTTCTCTGATTGCTCTGGCTAGTACTTCCAACACTATGTTGAATAGGAGTGGTGAGAGTGGGCATCCTTGTCTAGTTCCTGTTCTTAAAGGAAAAGCTTTCAGCTTTTCCCCATTCAGGATGATATTGGCAGTGGGTTTATCATATATGGCTTTAATTATGTTGAGATACTTTCCGTCTGTCCCTAACTTATAGAGGGTCTTTGTCATGAATGAGTGTTGAATTTTATCAAATGCTTTTTCAGCATCTATAGAGATGATCATATGGTCCTTGTGTTTGATTTTATTAATATGGTGTATCACATTTATTGATTTGCCTATGTTGAACCAACCTTGCATCCCTGGGATAAATCCCACTTGTTCGTGGTGAATAATTTTACGTATGTGTTGCTGTATTCTGTTTGCTAGTATTTTAGTGAGGATTTTTGCATCTATATTCATCAAGGATATCGGCCTGTAGTTCTCTCTTTTGGTTATATCTTTACCTGGTTTTGGTATCAGGATGATGTTTGCTTCATAGAAAGAATTTGGGAGATTTGCATCTGTTTCGATCTTTTGGAATAGTTTGTAAAGAATCGGTGTCAATTCCTCTTTGAATGTTTGGTAAAATTCTGCTGTGAATCCATCTGGTCCTGGGCTTTTCTTTGTTGGGAGCTTTCTGATAACAGCTTCAATCTCCTTTATTGTTATTGGTCTGTTCAGATTTTCTACTTCTTCATGGCTTAGTTTTGGGAGCTTGTGTGTGTCCAGAAATTTATCCATTTCCTCCAGATTTTCAAAACTGTTGGCGTATAGTTGTTTATAGTAGTCTCAAATGATTCCTTGTATTTCAGATGAATCAGTTGTAATATCACCTTTTTCATTTCTAATTTTTGTTATTTGTTTCTTCTCTCTTCTTTTTTTTGTTAGCCATGCTAATGGTTTGTCAATTTTATTTATCTTTTCAAAAAACCAACTTTTTGATTCATTGATCTTTTGTATTATTTTTTGGGTTTCAATTTCATTCAGTTATGCTCTGATCTTAATGATTTCTTTCCGTCTGCTAATTTTAGGTTTGGATTGTTCTTGTTTTTCTAGATCTTTAAGGTGAAGTGTTAGGTTGTTCACTTGCCATCTTTCCATTCTTCTGAGGTGAGCATTTAATGCAATAAATTTCCTCCTAAATACTGCTTTTGCAGTATCCCACAGGTTTTGGTATGATGTATCATTATTTTCCTTAGTTTCAATAAATGTTTTGATTTCCTGCTTGATTTCTTCTTGGACCCATATGTCATTAAGTAGAATGCTGTTTAATTTCCATGTGTTTGTATAGTTTCCAGAATTTTGTTTGTTATTGATTTCTAGTTTTAATCCATTATGGTCTGAGAAAATACATGGGATAATTCCAATTTTTTTGTATTTGTTGAGACTTGATTTGTGACCTAATATGTGATCTATCCTGGAGAATGATCCATGTGCTGATAAGAAGAATGAATATTCTGAGGTTGTTGGGTGGAATGTTCTGTAGATATCTGCCAAGTCCAATTGGTCTAGAGTATTGTTTAGATCTTGTGTTTCTCTGCTGATTCTTTGCCTAGATGATCTGTCCAATATTGACAGTGGGGTGTTCAGGTCCCCTGCTATTATGGTATTAGTGTCTATTTCCTTCTTTAGGTCTAATAGAGTTTGTTTTATAAATCTGGCTGCTCCAACATTGGGTGCATACATATTTATGATTATTATGTCTTCTTGATGGATCAGTCCTTTTATCATTATGTAGTGTCCCTCATTGTCTCTTTTTATGGTTTTTAGTTTAAAGTCTACTTTGTCAGATATAAGAATAGCTACTCCAGCTCATTTTTCTTTTCTGTTTGCATGGTAAATCTTTTTCCATCTTTTCACTCTTAGGCTATGTGAGTGTTTATGGGTGAGGTGGGTCTCTTGAAGGCAGCATATAGTTGGGTCCTCCTTTTTAATCCAGTTAGCCAGTCTGTGTCTTTTGATTGGGGAATTTAAGCCTTTTACATTAAGAGTTGCTATTGAAAAGTGTTGATTTATCCTTAGCATTTTATTGATTGTTGTTTGGTTGTCTTGGGTGCCTTTTGTTCCTTGCTTTCTGATTTACTGTTTGTTTCTGTGTTTGTTGGTTCCTTAGGTTGTAGATAGCCTTTTTGTTTGTTTGTTTTCTCTTCATGAATGCCATTTTTATTATACTAGTGGGTTTAGATTTTTCTTGGGTTTTTATGGCAGTGGTAGTTATTTTTCAGGAACCAAACCCAGTACTCCCTTGAGGATTTCTTGTAAGGGTGGTCGTGTGGTGGTGAACTCCCGCAGTTTTTGTTTGTCTGAGAAATATACTATTTGCGCTTCATTTCGGAAGGATAGCCTTGCAGGGTAGAGTATTCTTGGGTGACAATCTCTGTCTTTTAGTATTTTGAAAATATCATCCCATTCCTTTCTGGCTTTTAGGGTTTGTGATGAAAAGTCTGATGTTAGCCTGATTGGGGATCCCTTATAGGTGATTTCACACTTCTCTCTTGCAGCTTTTAAGATTCTCTCTTTGTCTTTGAGTTTTGCCAATTTGCCTATAACATGTCTTGGAGAAGACCATTTTGGGTTGAATACATTTGGAGATCGTTGAGCTTCCTGGATCTGAAGATCTGTGCTTTTTCCTATACCTGGGAAGTTTTCTGCCACTATTTTGTTGAATATGTTTTCAATGCAATCTCCTTTTTCCTCCACTTCTGGAGTACCCATGACTCTGATATTTGAGCGCTTGAGGTTGTCTGATACCTCTCTCAGATTTTCTTCAATGCCTTTGATTCTTTTTCTTTTTTTTTGTCTGCTTGTGTTATTTCAAACAGCCCATCTTCAAGTTCAGAGGTTCTCTCTTCAACTTCCACAAGCCTGCTGGTTAATCTCCGTTGTGTTTTTTATTTTGCTGAATAACTTCTTCAGTTCAGCAAGTTCTGCTACATTTTTTTTCAGGACATTGATTTCCTTGTACATTTCCTCTTTCAGGTCCTGTATACTTTTCCTCGTTTCATCATGGTGTCTAGCTGAGTTTTCTTGTATCTCATTCAGTTTCCTTAGAATTATCACTCGAAATTCCTTGTCAGTAATTTCAAGGGCTTCTTGTTCTATAGGATCTAGAGCTTGAGATTTATTATCTTTTGGTGGTGTACTTTCTTGATTTTTCGTATTTCTGGTATCTTTTCTTTGATGTTTATTCATTGTGGCAGGGGGTTTCACAGTCCACTGGTTTGACACTATTGACTGACTAAGATGTTGCTGTGGTTGCCAATTTCATATGGCTACTCAGTGACTCCCTGTCCTGTGCGCTCTGGCCTGGGCTGCTGGGATGCGCCAAGGCACCGCAGAGCGTGTGGTCTCTGCAGAGCTTCCCCTTCCCTTGCAGGATGTCTCCCTGCTCTGTGCGCACTAGGCCAGGCTTGGATGGAGCTGGGTGGCAGCGGTGAAGCCTACTTGCTGCTGGATCGCCCGGTGGCGGCCCCCCCACAGGGTGTGTGGAATCTACGGAGCTTCTATCTCCCTTGCTGGATGACTCTGTGCTCCGTACACATTGGGCCGGGCTGCTGGATTGCACGGCAGCAGCATGGACCCTGTGGAGTTCCCGCCTCCCCTGTCGGACGTCTCCCCGCTCTGTGTGCACTGGGCTGGGCTGGGAATGAAGCCGGGTGGCAGCGGTGAAGCCTACCTGTTGGATCACGCAGTGGCGGCCCCGCAGGATGTGTGGTCTCCGGGAGCTTCTGCCTCTCCCGCTGGACGTCTCCCTGTCTCGGCAGTGGGTTGATTCGCTTCCAGCTCCAGGGACGGGTGGGTGGGGGCGGGGGTCAGAAGCCATGGTCACCACTGCAGCCAGGGGTGACACACGCCAGCTCAGGCCTCCATGTTTCCACGTCTGCAGCTCCGGCTGCGACGCAGTCCCCGGCGCACCGGCGGGTCTCGCACACGGGTTGGGGGAAGATTCCCGGTTCTCGGCAGGGTATAGACACCCTTTTGAAGCCATTCCTTTGTCCCGATTCTGCTACAGCTGCATCTGGCGCAGGCCTCAGGCTGCTTCTACTCGTGGCGGAAAAGCGGCAGGCAGCTCTCCTCTTGACCTCGACTCGGCATTATATTATCTTCATCTCATAGTATTCTACATATGTGAATGCAAAACTATCAGCTATCTATTACTTAATTAATAACTGTGATTGATCTAAAAATTTTATTAATAGGTGTTTGTTGCCAAATGAATTCAGAAAAATACCAGTCTAAACATTAGGGTCTTGTGATGGTGGATAGGTTTTCGCCAATTCCGTAAACTGGGAAGCTCTGGGCGAGAGCTCAGCAATTGGTAGACCTAGGGTAGGATCCAGCTCTGAGATATATTTTGTTTGGCCTATCTAGTGAAGTATACAGAGCATTTAAAAAAAAAAATTTGGATTAGTTGCCAATATTTGAGAACCAGAAGTATACCACAAAAATCCACATTCCAGGTTTCTCATCAAAAATGGAAGAACTGGGCCAGCTTTTAGCTCAGTTGATTACAGCACAGTGTTATAACACCGAGGTCAAGGGTTTGGTTCCCCAGATCTCCAGATCCCCAGATCCCCAGAACCCCGTATGGCCAGCCGCTGCTTTCCAGTGTAGTTGAAATGAATTGCAGCTGAGTTGCAGCTGTCCACTAGCATTTAAGTTGGGTCCTCTTGTCATTGTTAAGTTAAGACTGTGACTGGGCAGTGGTATTAACATATCTAAAGAGATAAAGAGATATGCTGTATCTATATTAGTATTTCACTTTAGTATCTACACTAATGTGAAATTTCTATGAAAGGGAACAGACCTACAGCTCAATGGCCATTGCTATCCTAAGAGAGAGTCTCAATCAAGGGAGTGTTTTGGCACTCCCTTGCATCAAAGTGGCTCATCTTTGATATGACCTTCTGAATTCTTAATGTTTTAACTCTACTACCAAAATGATTATGATTAATATTTAGCCTACCATATGCCTGAACTACCTGGAGAGAAAACTACCACTAGAGAGATCTAGTGGCATTTAAGTATTTTGCTAATAGAATTTTTCAAAACAATTAAAATTAATTAATGACTTGGCACCCACAGGGCCTTCCCAGTCCCACAAACACTTTGGTTGCCTTGAGTTCATATTCCAGGTCCTGATTACCCTTGTCTTTGATGAGAGCCATCTCTGGGCCCATAAGTGCACAGGGCTTGAATCTGGGATGTGGAGACTAAGGGAGGTGAGGCTTCAGCTGACCCTCCCTCCTCATAAGGTATTACTAGAAACCTGCTTCTACAAATTTTTTCAGTTTTTTCCTCCATGAAATCTTTAGGAGCCAATAAAGAGGTGAACAAATGCCCTGCCAATTACGGCCCCATTTTTCTGCTCCCTTTATAGAAAAATGTGTTTTTTTGTTTGTTTTTTAAATTGTGGTAAAATGTACTCAACATAAAGTTTAATATTTTAGTAATTTAAAACATACAGTTCTGTAGTATTAAGTGAATCCATTTGTGCAACCACCAAAATCATTCATCTGCAGAATTTTTTCAACTTGCGAAACTGAAATTCTGTACTCATTAAACACTAACTCCTCATTCACACACACACACACATACACACACACACACACACACACACACACATACACACACGTGTGTGTGTATATATATGTATATGTATATATATCCCATATGTATATATCCCCTAGCCTCTGGCAATCATCATTCTACTTTCTGTCTCTATGAATGTGACTACTCTATGAACTGCATATAAGAGAAATCATACAATATTTGTCTATTTGTGACTGGCTTATTTTGCTTAGCATAATGTCTTCATGGTTCATCTATGTTGTCACATGTCAAAATTTCCTTCCTTTTTATTTCATTTTTAAAAGTTTTTGGTGGCTGGCCAGTCCAGGGATCCAAATCCTTGACCTTGGTGTTATAATGTCGCACTCTGACCAACTGAACTGGCCAGCCCTTCCTTGCTTTTTAAAGCTGAATAATATTCCTTCGTATATATACCACATTTTGTTTATCCATTCATTTTAATGGATAAACAAAACTGTTGATGGACACTATGTTGCTTCCACCTTTTGTCTTTTACGAATAGTGCTGTAACGAACATGGGTACACAATGATCTGCTTGAGCCCCTGCTTTCACTTCTTTTGGGTATGTACCCAAAAGTGGAATTGTTGGATCACATAGTCATTTTGTGCTTAATTTTTTGAGGATCTGCCATGCCATTTTCCACAGCAGCTGCACCATTTGACATTTCCACCATCAATGCATAAGTGTTCCAATTTCTCCACATTCTTGCCAACACTTGATATTTTCTAGTTTGTTTTGTTTTGTTTTGTTTTAATAATACATGTGAAGTGGTATATAGCAAAACTCCTTGAAAGTTGCTCCTATTCTCTATTCAACTGACTATTTGTCACCACCACTACACAGACAAACCTCTTTTACGGTACCTAAAGCCCTTGATAATGCTAAATCCAGAGGTCACTATTCAGCCTTCAATTCATATAATCTCCATTTGGCTTTTGACACAATTGAACACTCCTGAAACACTTCACTTGGTTTCCTGGACACCACTTTCTCTTGGTTTTCCTTCCTCACTGGCTATTCCTTCTCTAGAGCTTTGCTGGTTTCTCTTCATGTCCGAGTCAACTTCACCCTCTCATACCTCTTTTCGTCTCCTTTCCTATACTCTCTAGATGATCTTGTTTAACTAAATGGCTTTAAAAACCATTTAGACCTTGATAATTCACAAATGTGCATTTCCAGCTCTGACCTCTTACCTGAAGTCCAGACTTATATATCCAACTTCCTACATAACATATTTAATAGGTATCTCAAATTCAACTTATTCAACATGTCCAAAACTGAACTCCTGGTTTTCCTACCAAATCTGCTCTTCCCTTAGTTTTTAATTATTTCAATAAATGGAAACTCCATATTTCACTTGCTCAGGCCAAAGGCTCCAGAGTTATCTTTGACACCTCTCTTTCCCTCACACTCTATATCCATCCCATAATCAAATCCAGAAAACCATATCGAGAATGCAACCTCTTCACCTTCTTTAACAACTATCATACTGGCTGATCCACCATCATCCCTCACAAGGATCATTACTATAGATTGTTTCCTATCTAGCCTTTCTTCTGTCCTTTCCCCACCCTTTAAAATGGAATCTCAACACTGAAGCCAGGTCTTTAATCACATAAAGTCACTCCCCTCTGCTTAGAATCTCTAATGGCTTCCCATCTCAGTGTAAAGGCCTGTATAGCAGTGGCCTCCAAGGTCTTTCATAATCTGATCCTCTGCCCTTTGTCTTATTTTTGTGTTCTTATCTCCTGCTATTCAATGCATTATGCTTCAGCCACACTGGTCCCCTTGTTGTCCTCAGACATACCAAGAATGCTTCCCACCTACACATACCATACTCCCGCACATCCTCCAAGTCTTTCCTCAAATATTACTCTAGGAATGAGGCCATTTTGAACATCCTATGTAAAATAGCATCACTCCCGTCCCTTAAACCTGCTTTATTTTCTCCAAGGCACACATTACTACTTTTCTATATATTTACTTGTAAGTTTGGTTTTCATTTGTTTCCTTTTGCACCAATGAAATCTCCATGAAACAGATACTTTAGTTTGTTCACTGCTGTTTGTCTAGCACATAATTGCTCAACAAATATTAGTTGAAAGGAAGAAAGAAAGAGAAAAAAAGAAAGAATGATTTGGGTCCAAATAACTGAGGTTAGTGGGTTCAAGTTTTGATACAAACTTTTTCTAGACAAGAGCCATGAGTTGCATACAGAACATTCTACATACCAAGCATAGGTAGCATCAAAGGTATCTCCAAGCCTCTGGTTAGTTGATACCATAAAATCTAGGAAGGCAGTGAAGCAAACAATGTGCAGACACTGTGCTATGTGGAATAAAGGAGAGGAAGACACAGTTTTTCCCTTTTCAGGAGCTTAAAATCTATAATGTGGCCACCATTTTCATTCATTCATTCAACGAATACCTACTGCACAAGAATCCGAAACTGATTTCACTGCACTATCAGAGGCATGAACAAGAATACTTTAAACAAACTGTATTCTGAAATGTTCTCCAAACCAGTTGCTCAAACAATTCTAAGGCAGCTGCCCCAGTCATCACTATTTCATAAGTGTTTTTTTTTCACCAAGCCAATGAGGTGAAATATACCAACACCCTATAAAGTTTCACCTGAATAAAGTTTTTATGAAATAGTGCACAGCACTAAAGAGCTACTTGTATTTTTCTTCTAAATCTTGTTCTATTAGTATGTTTTGAAAAATAACACTGATTTCTCTACTAAGTGTTTAAGGAGAAATAAAAGGGAACTTTTTAAAGATTTTAAAGATTAAAAGGTATTCTAAATGTAGATCTTAAATCTTTGATCTTTGGTCATTGATTATATTTTCAGGTTGATATTTAAAAGATGGAAAGACTCATTTTTTAAAAATTTGAAGGCTGGCTGGTTAGCTCAGGTGGTTATAGCATAGTGTCATAACAGCAAGTTCAAGGCTTCAGATCCCCATACTGGCCAGCTGCCAAAACAACAACAACAACAACAAAACTTTAAGCACATTATTATCATAATAACTCATTAAATTTGTATATCCCTTTATAGATTTTGAAGTTGTTCTTATAAAAATCATTTAACCAAGTTCTAGTACTAATCCAATGAGGCAGCTACTGTGTTACTATTTTATGGTATTTTCTTTGTAGCACCCTGTAAATACACATTCATAACTGTCCAACTTTATCTATTATTCAAATAAAATGATAAAGACTGTGCTTATTACAATAATAATAGTAACACATACCATTTATTAATTGCTTCAGTTTTATCATATGAAAAATGGGGTCAATAATTATACACCTCCCTCAGAGAATTATGGTTAAGAAATTTAATGTGCATTAAAAAAATAATATTTACATGTCTGTTTTATTTTTCAGACAGAAAGCTCAAATAATAGTCTGTCCAGTTCAAAACTAGACTTAATCTTAAGAGATAACCACAAATGAAGATCTTGGCCCTGGCCCAGTCTTAAAGTACCCCCACTTCTCTAGGCACAGCATACGTGGAGGAATGATTCATTCAACACATATTTGTCAGGCACAGTTCTAGGTGCTGGGAAGACATGGTGCAGAGGGCAGATCTCTGCCTTCATGGACTTTATATTCTAATAGGGCAAAAGATGGGAAAGCAAGAGTGGAGGGAGATGAAAAAAAGGGAAGGAAAAGAAAAGAAAATTAGGTAGTGATTAATTGCAATGATGAAAATAAAGCAGGACACTGTAATAGACTTATGCGGGTATATGTGTTTGGTTTGGGATTGGGCAGGGATGGGCTCTGTATGGAGGCGAATGTGAGTTCAAACCCAAATGATGAGGAGGAGGAATCAACCATAAAATGAGGGAAAACATTCAAAGCAGAGTGCATAGCAAATGCAGGGAACTTAGAGCAGGAATGGAGTTGGCTATTAAAGAAGAGACAGACCAGAATGGCTGGGGAGCAGGGAATGATACGGACAGTACCCTGTGAGGAGGTCGGAAGGCAGGCAGGAAAGGAATCACAGTGGGCTCGCAGGTCAAGGTAAGAAGTGTGGATTTTAGTCTCGGTGAAATGGTAGGATAGCCAATGCAAGAAATGGAGTGTTTCTAAGCAGAGTGGGCAGAAGCAGTGCTCAAGACATAGCCCAAGGAGTGATCAAATGAGAAAACTGGGCAGCCTATAGACCCCTGGAGCTCGATGATAAACAGACCTACTTATTGCTCATATGACAATCTGAACTCATTAAGTGCCAGTGATAAGCCAAGCCCTTAGTGTGAATGCACAACAACCAAGTTACATTGAATTGCTCTTCAAGCAGAAAGCGTTGGAAATGAGGAGACAGGGAACTTTTGAAAACAGCAGCAAACTGCAGTGGTTTTGAGAAAAGCTATAGAAGTTTTTAAAAAACTACAGCTTAATGTAGACCAGGGTTTCTCAACCCTGGCACTACTGGCATTTTGGACTGAATAATTCTTTGTTGTGAGGTGCTGTTCTGTGCATTGTAGGATGTTTAGCAGCATCTCTGGTCTCTATCTATGATGGCAATAGCAGCCCCCAGTTGTGACAACCAAAAATGTCTCCAGACATTGCCAAATGTCCCTTGTGAGGCAAAATTGCCCCCAGTCAAGAATTCACTAATATAATGGACAACTTTTAACCTTATACATCCTTGTGATATATGTTCTAAGGCACATTGGGGTATTTTCATTTCCGCTTCACAAGTAAATTGTAATAACCAGAGGTAAAAAAGTTATGGAATGACTAGTTTCATTATGTCATTCATCTTTGTGAGCTTGACACAATTTCATGGCTGTTAATCACAAATCTTTATTAAGCACATTCTATATGCTGAGCACTGTTTTGGGGACTGGGGAAAGAGAAGTGAGCAAGTATATAAGAAATCCTGTCCTTATAGACCTTATACTTTCATGAGGGGAGTGAGGGGTAAACACATAAGTAGTTATATCACCTAGAATGCTAGAAAGTAATAAGTGCAACAGAAAAGTTAAGTTAGGGAGGGAAATGGGAGTGCTAAGGTGGGGACAGGGTAGGAGTCTGAAATAGGGTAATCAAGAAGTCTCAGCTTCGAGGTGATACAGAAGTAAAGAGTTAAAGGGAATGGAGTAAGCTATGGAGATGGCAGAGGGAACATCTAGTGCAGGCTCCCTAAAGCAAGAGTGAGGCTGGGTGTGTTGCAAAATAACAAGGAAACCAAGGAGACTGGATATTGTGACTAATTATGATTAAATCAACCACTGACCTGAGTAGAATAAAGCTCTCTTAATGACTTCATGGTCCGATTTGAAATGGCAATTCATTCGCATAGTTCTTTGGGAAATGAGGAACGAGGAAGCATCAGTCTTGAGCATCGTATAAGCCTTTGGAAATGTGAAGTACACCAACAATTGAAGAGTGATTTCAAATGTTTTATCTACGCTTGGCTTTTGTGGTGTATCTCTGGTTGGAGATGTGGTCTGCACATGTTCTCTTTTTCCATTCTTTCCTTTCAGGTTTCAACTAAAATAAAAGAAAACTTTCTGATTAAACCGTAGGAGAAAATACTGGTTAAAAGTGAATTATTTTTTAAAAAGTAAACTTTAATATGATGAGATGAAGCAATATTATTATCCGGTCAAAGAAATAAATAGGCGCAGTGTTCAAAGGTGTAGCTTCCATAAAGTCCTCCATTCTTCCATGAGACCTAAGAAGGAGAAATTGAAAATCTGAAGACCAGTTATCATCTCTGCAGGTTATATTTCAAAGTACTTGGTGGTTTTAAAGTTTAAATGTTTTATTTTCAATGAACTGTAAAAAAGAATTGGGGGGGGGAGTATGCCACCCTTTATCTTCATCTTCGTTTCATGGGCTATTGACTTGACATAGATACAAACAGAAGGACTAAATGCTATTGGCAAACAAAACAATAATAGCATGTCAGTGCAGACTTTCTCAACCTCAGCACTGTTGGTATTTGGGGCAGATGATTCTTTGTGCTAAGGAGCTGCCTTGTGCATTGTAGGATGTTTAGCAGCAACTCTGTTCTATATCTCCAAGACGCCAGTAGCATACCCCGTCACTCAGTCTTGACAAAAAAAAAGTGTCTCTTCAAATTGCAAATTGTCCCCTGGGGGTCAAGATTACCCTTGGTTGAGAACTGTGCAATGGCCAAAAAAAAAAAAAAAAAAGAAAAAAGAAAAGAAAAGAAAAGAAACTTTGTTACAGAAGGAATTGGTGTCTATGGGTTATAGTGATGATGGCAGGGCCATTAAAGCAGTGCTACTCAAAATGTGGTCCCTGAGCCAGCAGCAGCAGCAGCATCTAAGACCTTGTTAGAGATGCAAATCCTCAGGTCTTACTCGGGAGGTGGTACCTAGGAATCTATATTTGGATGACCCCTGCATGGGATTCTGATGAATGCTGAAGTTTGTGAAGCACTGACTGGGGAACACATTTTACTAAGAAGGTTGTGAAAACCATGCAATTATGACTGGAAGGGAAGCCTGGGGCTGGGTGAACCAAAGATTAATGGCCTCATGGGTTTGCAATGACCACACAATGGAGGACTGAGCAGCAGCAACAGCATCTATGGACTGGGACACACAGTAGACCGAGGATCATTAGTTATTATTATTATTGTTGTTGTTAAAATAAAATTTTCTGACACTTAGACTGGACTAGCCCTTCCTTAAAGTGGAGTAGGGGGATGCCTTTAAAATGGTACATGAGGCTCCTATTTATCTAAACATCTCTATCTCCTCATTCTGCCACTATAACTAGTGATTCCGCCTTGGGTGATCCAGTATCTCCAAAATCCCTAGTTAAAATGTAAATACAGGCAATTATGCTAAAACTTGATGTATGCATTCGAGAAAAATCTCATATCCTGCAAAATTGCGCACTAAAAATAAGAGGGCTTATGGGAAAAATAGTGTTAGGACAGACCACTAAAAACCTATGCTATTTTGCAACCAGAGCACAAGAGAAAAACAATAATTATCACCTCAGGAGAAGTGTATACAGCCCAGGCAGGCTGTTGTGCTTCTTCAGGGAATATTTTTAAAAAACAACAACAGAGGCTGAGAAGGTGGGGAGGATAGGAAGAGGAAGAGGTGTAACAAAGTTACAGTTAGACAGGAAAATAAGCTCTAGTGGTGTACAGTAATGCTAGGCATCTATAATTAACAATAATTTTTTGTATGTTCTCAAATGACTAGGAAGAGGAGATCAAATTTTCTCATCAAAAAGAAGTGATAAAGTTTTGTGGTGATGAATATGCTAATTACCCTGATTTGATCATCACACGTTATATTCATGCATTGAAATATAACTCTATACTCCATAAATATGTACAATCAATATGTTCCAATTAAAAAATAAATTCCTTCACCATGTACCAAAATCAACTCAAAATGGATTAAAGACTTATATATAAGACCTGAAATTATAAAATTTCTAGAAGAAAACAGGGGAAACACTTCATGATGTAGGACTGGGCAAAGACTTTATGAATAAGACCCCAAAAGCATAGGCAACAAAAGAAAAAAAATAAGCAAATGGGATTATATTAAACTAAAAAGCTTCTGCACGGCAACGGAAATAATCAACAGAGTGAAAAGACAACCTACAGAATGGGAAAAAATATTTGCAAACTATGCGTCTGACAAGGGATTAATATCCAGAATATACAAGGAACTCAAACAACTTAAGAGTAAAAACCCCAAATAATCCAATTAAAAAATGGGCAAAGGAGCTGAATAGACATTTCTCAAAGGAAGACATACAAATGGCCAACCGGTCCATGAAAAAATGCTCAGCATCTCTAATCACCAGGGAAATGCAAATCAAAACCACATTGAGATATCATCTCACCCCAGTTAGACTCGCTATTATCAAAAAGACAGAATAACAAATGCCGGCAAGGACGTGGAGAAAGGGGAACTCCCCTACAGTGTTGTGGGGACTGTAAATTAGTACAACCATTATGGGAAACAGTATGGAGAGTCCTCGAACAACTACAGATAGAACTGCCATACCATCCAGCAATCCCATTATTGGGTATCTACCCAGAAGAATGAAAATCATCATGTCGAAGGGATACCTGCACTCCCATGTTTATTGCAGCTCTATTTACAATGGCCAAGGCATGGAACCAACCTAAATGTCCATCAATGTACGACTGGATAAGGAAAATGTGGTACATATACATGATGAAATACTACTGAGCCATAAAAAAGAATAAAATTCTGCCATTTGCAGAAACATGGATGAGGTTGGAGAAAATTATGCCAGGCACAGAAAGAGAAATACTGCATGTCCTCACTCATAAGTGGGAGCTAAAAGAAAAAGAAAGAAAGAAAAAAGAAAGAAGAAACGAAGAGAGAGAGAAATAGAAAAAAAAGAAATATCACAATAATACATCGAACTTTCAGAAGGAGAGAACACAACTGTGGTTACTAGAGATGGGAAAAGGGGGATGGGAGGAGGGTTAGTGAGAAATTGGTTAATGGACACGAAGAATGATTATGTTTTATAATGATGAATATGCTAATTATCCTGATTTGATCATCACATATTGTACACAAGTATTGATAGTCAACTCTGTACCCCACAAATATGTATAATCGTGTTCAATAAAAAACATCCTATAAAAATGAAAAGAACAACAGAGTAGAAATGCAAACTTATGAGTACTGAGATCATGTGGATGGAAGTGGAACTCCTTGCCAGTGAGGTCAGTTTTAAGGTGAGCACAGAAGGAAGTAAAACCTACCAGAATTTGAGAGCTGTGAAATTCTGGGGGTGTGCCTTTCTGGGGGGGGGGAGCCCTGGGTACTGGTGCTAATGTTTAATGTTTGGGTTTTTTCAGGAGTTGAAAGGGTTCTTGTCATTGCAACATCTGAGTTGAAGAAGTTTTCCTTTTCTCATAAGGATTATAGTTCTACTACCTCTGCTGTGCACCCCCTTCACTAGAAAAGTCAAGTATGACAATTTCCATATTATACTAACATCATTCCATTATTTAACAATCTTTAGCTAACCTGCATTATAGAAACACAAATTGTGGCAAACAGATTATATGTTTCCTTGGGAGGAAAGAAGAAATAGCTTGAATGAATAAATATATGGTGTTTCCAATGAGGTCATTATTACCATGAAACATAGAGGAAATTAGGGAGGTAATAAGGAACAAGAGGGAAGTAAAAGGATGATCCTGAGAACATCAAAGAACTTCAGACAGTTCTAGTTTGGATCCACACAAAAGGAAAACTGAAGCTATAAAAAATTGTCTTTAGAATACCCTAGACTTTTCAAGAAATAGAATAGGAGAATCTTCCCAACTCATTCTGCAAGGCCAGCAATACCATAACCAAAGGCATCACACACACACATGCACGCAAACTACAGACCAATATCCCTTATGAATATATACACAAAAATCCTCAAAAAAAAAATACTAGCAAACCAAATCCAGCAACATATAAAAAAGAGTATACACTACAATCTAGTGGGATTTATCTTTGAATGAAAGGTTGGCTTAACATCCAAAAATCAATCAATGTAACAACCATATTAATAGAATAAATGATGAAAACCACATGATCATCTTTATAGACACAAAAAACATTTGAGCAAATCCAACACCCTTTCATGATAAAAACATTCAACTAGGAATAAAAGGGAACTTCTTCAACCTCATAAAGGGCATCTGTGAAAACCCCATAGCTAACATGATACTTAATGGTGAAAGGTTGAATGCTTTTCCCCTAAAATTAGGAACAAGAGAAGGATGTTCACTCTCACCACTTATATTAGATATTGTACCAAAAGTTCTGGTCATGGCAATTAAGCAAAATTAATTAAATAAAATAAACAGCATCCTGATTGGAAAGGAAGAAGTAAAACTACCTCTACTTGCATATAACATGATCTTGTATGAGTATATATAAATCCTAAGGAATCCACAAAAAAAGTTATTAAAAATAGTAAATGAGTCCAACAAGGTTGCAGGATTTAAGATTAATATACTAAAATCAGCTTTATTTCTATACACTTATAATAAACAATATGAAAGTGAAATTAAGAAAATTTCATTTACAATAGCATCAAAAAGAGTAAAGTACACAGGAATAAATTTAAAGAAATGCAAGACTTGTACGATGAAAACTATGAAACATTCTTGTAATAAATTAAATAAAACCTAAATAAATGGAAAGATAGTCTGTGTTCAGGATTGGAAGACTTAACATTATTAAGAAGACAATACCACACAAACTTATCTACAGATTCAGTGCAATCCCTGTGAAAATTCTAATGGTCTTTTAAAATTTTTTTGCAGAAATTGACAAGCTAATTCTAAAATTCATATGGAAATTCAAGTGCCCAGAATAGCCAGAAACACCTTGAAAAAAACAACAAAGTTGGAGGACCCACACTTCCCAATTTCAAAACTTATTACAAAATTTATAGCAATCAAGTGTGGTACTGGTATGTGGTACATATGGACAGACATATAGATCAATGGATTAGAATTGAGTTCAGAAATAAATCTTCATACTTATGGTCAATTAAGTTTTGACAAAGGTGCCAAGATAATTCAAAGGGAGAAATAACAGTCTTTCCAATATATGGAAATGGGACAATTGGATAGACACATGCAAAAGAATGAAGTTGGACCTCCACATCACACCATACACAAAAATTAATTCAATATAGATCATAGAATGAGAGAAAATATTTGCAAATCATATATCTAATAAGGGTCTATTATCCAGAGTATATAAAGAACTCTTACAACTCACCAATAAAGAAGACAACTCAATGTAAAAATGGGCAAATGATTTGTATAGACATTTCTCCAAAGAATATTTACAAATGGCCATAAAAGATGCTCAACCTCATATATCATTAGATAAATACAAATCAAAAGTGCAATGAGATATCACTCCACACCCAATAGGATGGCTATAATCAAAAAGACAGTCATTAACAAGTGTTGACAAAGATATGGAGAAATTGGAAACCTCATACACTGTTGGTGGGAATATAAAATGGTGCAGTTGCTTTTGAAAACAGTCTGGCAGTTCATCAAAAGGTTGATCATAGAGTTACCATATGATCCGACAATGCTACTCCTACACAGATACCCAAGAGAAATGAAAACAGATGCTCACACCAAAAGGCGCACAGGAATATTCATAGCAGCATTATTCATAATAGCAAAAAGTAGAAACAACCAAAATGTCCAACTACTGACTAATGAATAAACAAAATGCCGTATATCCATAGAATGGAATATTATTCAGCCTTACAATAGAATGAAGTATTGATATATACTACAACACAGATAAACTTTGAAAACATGCTAAGTGAAAGAAAGCAGACACAAGGGCCGAGCCCGTGGCACACTCGGGAGAGTGCGGTGCTGGGAGCGCAGCGACGCTCCCGCCGCGGGTTCGGATCCTATATAGGAATGGCTGGTGCACTCACTGGCTGAGTACCGGTCACGAAAAAGAAAAAAAAAAAAAGAAAGAAAGCAGACACAAAAAGCCACATATTGCATGTTTCCATTTGTATAAAGTATACAAAATAGGCAAATTCATCTACTCTTAAGTAGATGAGTGGTTTCTAGGGATTATGGGGAGGGAGAAATAAAGTGACTACTAATCAGTATGGGGTTTCTTTTTGGGGTGATGAAGTTTGGGGATATAAAAGTTCTGTAATTAGTGATGATGGTTGTATGACCTGTAACACACTGAAAACCACAGACTTGTACATTTTTAAATGGTAAATTTTATGGTATGTGAATTGTCTTTTATTTTTTTAAAGTGCCCAAGAGACTCAGCCAGTTCCAGCTTCCATCTGTACCAACCTAGAGATTTCAACTGCCAGAGATCAGGTCCTTGAAAATATCTGAGCACCTACTTTCCATCTTACCAGCTACTGCTAGTTTTCAGACCAAAAGATTATTAGAGATCTATTGGTTCTGACCCCCAAACAACTTTATACCAGAGTTCCATTCAGAACCTCAAGGCCAGTTGATTCCATTCATGCATTTTACCTCAGTCATCCTCAGACACTGGAAATGTAAGCTTAGAATTTCTGGATCAAGAGAGCCAACTGAGCATATGTGATTTTTTTTTGTTGTTCCCAGGACCTTATTAAAATGATAGTAAAGGAATAAAAAAAAACATCAATCTACAACACATAGAGTAGAAGCAGGGCTTCAGGGGACAAGGGATATAAAATTTTCTGTTCTCTGAGATTGGATGAAGGAGGGAGGACTCATGAAGAAGGTTGGAGGAGGCACAGCCTGGAATCGAGTAGAATAAGATGCTGTTGAAGAGGGACCCAATTAGCCCTGTAAAACCTCAAAGAAAGTCAGGACTTGCAAACACTAAGTATGCCAGAGAGGAGGATCTGGGGCTTAAAACAAAAGGATTTAAGTTAAAGTCTATGTTGAGAATTCAGTCAACAAGGCTACTGTCATAAGCATAATGCCTGGGATCTAGGTATTTCCCTATCTTCCAGGAACAAAACAAAACAAAACAAAACAAAACAAAAATAGAGGGTTATTTTCTAAAAAAATTGAACAAATGATCTGGGGGCACTATCGAAGTTAGAAAGGAAGTGGACATCTAAGCACCAAGTCCTCTACATACTGGAATTTGGATGACTTTATTTATAAATATCAGAAATCTCTTTTTAACAATAGAGAGATGTGATATCTTACATGTTTGGAGGTAGAGTGACTCTATGGTTTTCCAATTCAGTGGCTGAATAACATCGTTAAGGACCCAGCATCATTTTATCTTTTTGTTTTGTGTTCTTCAAATTTCATCCCCAGGGATTATTCTCACACTTGAAAACATCTAATGAAGAAAAGGGGCTACATTTTCTTTTGTCTTTTTTTTTTTTTTTTTTTTTTTTTTTAAGATTTAGGAAATCTTTTCCAGAAGTTCTCAATGGTTTTCACTTCATGTCTCATTGACTAAAATTGCAACACACTCCGATGCCTAAACAAACCACTGGCAAGAGGGATTGGAATTATTGTATATTAGCTCAGCCCAATCAGGATTTACCTTTGAGTTAAGGATAGGTTCACCTAGTTAGGCAGAGAAGAGTGGACACCTGAACCTACACTGGGTTATGTTAGCAAGGGAAAAAAACTAAAAATGAATTCTGGGTAGGCATCCAATGGTGTGTATTACAGTGATCCAATACATGGTCTGCTGTCCATCCACTCACAGCAAAGCAAAACCTCCCAATTGACAAAGCCCTGCCCATGAATTCATAGTTCACAGTCCGTTTTTTGACTGCATCATTTTAAAATATGAACTGGCAAGCAAAACTCATCAGACATTGAAGGAAAGCCTGCAACATGGACGTGAAAGATCAGGATAAGGACTTCCACTTTCAACCATGATACGGTAAGTGACACTGGATAAGATCTCCCACCATATGCAACTATGAAAGTGGGCAAAATAAATAAAATAAAAATACTGTTCAGACTTGGTCAATGGGAAACCTAGAACTGTGATCCCTGATAGAAGGGAAACAAGTGAAGCAAGTCTCATAAAAACCACAGCTCTTTGCCTGGAGGCACTTTCCAGACCTCAGCCCAGGGAGCATGGTGTTGTCACTGAGCTGGGGAGACATAGGTCGGGTATCAGGGAGAAGCAAGCTGCACAGAGGAACTCCAAGAGTCAGCACAGGGAAAGACTTCACAAGCCAATGCAAAGTATTTCACCTAGATCTAAACTTTCTTTTGTGAACCCTTGATACTGAATCCTACGTGGCCCTGGCCAATAAGCACTTGAAACTTCCACATGGGTCATAATGCTACTGACGTCCTGGCACAGGAATATTGTCTGGAACCATATATACCTTCCCCAAAGTCCAGCCTCAATACATGGACACTCCATAGTGTCTACCAGGAAGATAAAGAAGTTCTACTTTTAAGTCTCTAACTATACTTGTGCAATTCCAATTACAAAGATAAAAGGTAATTTAGGATGTCATTGGACGCAACTAAGATAGGGAAAGTGAAAGAAAGTGAGCTGAGATGCCGGGCACCCTTCAAGCTTTATTAAAGGAAAAGAATCTACTGGGCTGCACTCAAAGTGGGGAACAGCCCAGGGCTGCCCTGGAAATGGGGGACAGCACCAGGTGTGGGGGTGGTAGAGCTTATATAGTGCACCAAGGGCTGGCTGATATAATCAAGGAGGGTCATTATGATAATGTGGATAGGGGTGGAGAACTGCATCCTTGCAAAGCAAAAGGGGTTTCTGTTTAAGTCAGGAGGCTTCTCCTAAAGGGAAGGGGGGGGAAGGGGGGGAAGGGGGGAGGGGGGAAGGGGGGAGGGGGGAAGGGGGAGGGGGGAAGGGGGGGAAGGGGGGAGGGGGGGAGGAGGTGGGCGGCACCATTTTGTACTTGGGCTTATCTAAAGTGGCACTGGTTATGTTGCAGATCTATTAGAAAAAATTACAGAGGGCAAGACAACCACATTTAATGTCCAGAAAGACTCCCTCCAGGAGAATAAAAGAGGAGAGTATTGCTAAAGTCACTGATGAAATGTGTTTGAGATAAAGGATCCTTTGCTTCAGGACAGTGCATCCCAATTGCTTGTGAATGTCCTTTTTTGGTGCCCCCTAACGAACTTGCTCTTGTTAAAGTCACCCGTGGCCTCCTAATGGCCAAAATCAATGATCTATTTTGAGAATTTGTGTTACTTGATCTTCCTGTAGCAGTTGATACAGCTAACCAAACTTCATTTTGTAAACTTTTTTCTCTCCTTACTTCCTCATGATTATTATCCAAAGCATTTTCTCCTTCTTTTCTTACCATTCCTTTAGTCTCTTTAACAGAATTTTCCACCCTTCTCACAAACAAACAAAATCCCCCAAACATCAGTGTCCTCCTGGGTTGTGTTTTGTTTTGGGTCCTTTTCTCTTCTCCCAGAACTCCCTCATTCATGGCCTTCTGCCACATCTAGGCCCTAATGACTGCCATGTCTATATCTCTAGATCCATATTTCTAACTGACTCCTAGATATCTTTGCCTGGATGCCCTGCAGGCATCTGAAACTCACAATGCCCAAAGCTTATCTTCTCTTCCACCTTCTCCTCCTTCATTCCCTATCTCAGGGAGTGGAATCAATCTCCACCTAAGAACCCAAGCCAAAAACGTGGGTGTGATCCTCAGCTCCTCCCTCTCCATGCTCAATGGGCCATCAAATTCTCTTAATTCTACTTCAGAAACATTTCTGCAATCCAACCTCCCCTCTCTAGGCCCCAACCACAGTCTTTGCATAAGTATCAACATTGTTTTTATCAAAAACAGTTTGGCAGGTCTCCCATACCACCAGGCTCTTCCGTCTCTAACTCTTTCTTTAGGATAGAGATTATCAGACTTAGAGATGTCACTGTGCAGAAAAGTTTAAAAAATAGTTTTTGAGAAATGACATAGTGTTGCCTTTTTTTTTCTTTTTATTTTGTCAAGGCACAATATCATCTACTCTCACTGTCATTTCATAATAATAATGTAAAAAGACTATTTAACTTCAAAACTAGAAAGTAGCATACTCTCAGAATAGAATATAGTTCTTTAAATATATTAGGCTTTTTAAATGAAGCACAGTTTCCTGGACAGCAATCACTGATCCAGAATCTAGACTGTTGTCAGAGTGATCTTTCTCAAAAGCAAATGACCATCTCTACATCATGTAAATATTTTAATTTATCTACATGATCTACATACATATCATTTTACTGGCTTTTATGCTTATAAAGTATTCATTGTGCTGACACGCTGTTACACATTTGAGGTTTTTTTTATATTAAAATTTAAATATCTCTTTCTACATATCACCTTGAGGCCTTACAATAAAAGCCATACTCCTGAGGGTAACATAGAAGGCCTTTACAATTTGGTCCCAATTCACTTACTCCTCTGCAAGAACTCTACCCTAAACACACCACATTCTTTCATGTCAGTGGTTCTCAACTAGGAGCAATCCTGCCCACTCACCCCCCCCCCACCCCAACCAGGAGACACTTGGCAATGTTCATGTTACGGACTGAATTGTTCAAAATTCATATGTTGAAGCCAGTGGTTCTCACCAGGAGCAATATACCCCTCCCTACCCCACCGTCACCAGGAGACATTTGACTATGTTCATGTTATGGACTGAATTGTCCAAAATTCATATGTTGAAGCCCTCACCCCCAATGTGACTATATTTGGAAACAGGGCTTTTAGGGAGGTAATAAAGGTTAAACGAGGTCATAAGAGTGGGGACCTAATCCAATAGGACTGGTGTCCTTATAAGTGCCATTTACATTGCATATGTGGTTTTCTACAAGCCTGGAGAAATGCCTTGCCAGAAACCAACACTGATGGAACCTTGATCCTGGATGTCTAGCCTCCAGAACTGTGAGAAAATAAGTTCTGTCGTTTAAGCCACACCATGAGCAGTATTTTGTTATGGCAGCTTGAGCTGACTAATACAGTGTGGAAAGACTTTCGGTTGTCACACTGGGGAAAGGTGGGGGCGCTACTGGTAGAGGCCAGAGATGCTGCTAAGCAACCTTTAATTGTGCAGGAAAGCCCCCACAACAAAAATTATCCAGCCCCAAATGCCAATAGTACCAAGGTTAAGAAACCCTGCCTTATGTGTTGTAGATATCCCTTGGAATGTCTTTCCCCTCTTCTACACTTGGAAAACTGCTAATCATCTTTCAAGTTCAACTTAAATGTCATGTCATCTGTGAAGCCTTTTTCAGTGACTCTAGCAGTCTATCAAAATCATACCTGCACATCTGCTCAAGTAGTCTTGACATCTCAGGAGATAAGACCTTATTTATTGTTGTCTCTGCAACACCTTGCTTTATGCCTGACACATAAGGGGTGCACAATTAAACACTTGAACAGATGAATAAGGCCTGTGTTGTGTGCATATGTTGGGAGAACCAGAAAACAATTACAGGTCTTAGACTCTACAGTTGAACAGAACCTTCAAGATCATTTAGTTTAATTCATCCCTACCCCTCTTTTTTTATTTTACAGATAAGGAAATTGAAGCTTAAAAAAGATGATGTGAGTTTCCAGAGACACAAAGTTATAGCTAAATGATCACTCTAATAAGGAACCCATGTCTCCTCTTTTAAATACAATGGAGCTCTGCTTACTCTTTGCTGATTATGCCTATTTATTGTTTAAGGTGCTTCTTTTGGGCATTCTTAAGGCACACACATAAATGTTTATGTAGCTGTAACTCATATGCATATTTATTATGTTCCACTTGACACTGAATGTATCTCAGGTACATGTGTGATGTACTCATATATGTATGTGTGTGTTTGTGTAATGTAGCCATACCATCTATATATTTTTAAATAGTTATGTAGTGTCTTAGTCCATTCTGGCTGCTATAACAAAATACCAGAAACAAGGTACTTATAAACAACAGAAACTTATTTCTCACAGTTCTGGAAGTTGGAAAGTCCAAGATCAAGTTGTCAACAGATTCAGTGTCTGGTGAAGGCTCACATTCTCATTCGTAGATGGCACCTTCTTGCTGTGTCCTCACATAATGGAAGGGGTGAATGAGCTCCCTTGGGCCTTTCTTTTATAAGGGCACTAATCCCATTTGTGAGGGCTCCACCTTTATGACCAATCACCTCCCATAGGCCCCACCTCCTAATACATCATCTTGGGGGTTAGAATTTCAACATATGAATTGGGGGAGGAGAGGAACAAATATTCAAACCATAGCATATAACTTTTTTTTAACTGTAAAGACATGAAAAAAATTCTTTAAAATTCCTTAGTGTTTCCCTAAATGTTAAGCAATTGGGCTTTCCCAAGTTTTCGCAGTTTTTTTCTTAATATATTTCCTATATGTGTGCCTTGGATATCTAGCCTGTCATATAATTTACACAAATGGAAAATATTCAAGAGTATGGCTTAATAACAGTAATATGAGCTAATAGTTATTACTGTTGTAGACATTGTGCTATCATGAGTGCTTTATATCCATTTAAAAATTTAATTTCCACATCTTATGATGTGGCACTATTATTATCCTAATTTTACAAATAAGGAAACAAATTTCAAGAGGTCAAATGACTTGCCCAAAGCCAAACCACTAGCAGGAAACTTCAAATGTTAGAGCTAATTACACCGTCTATTTTGGAATCAAAATTTTCTTTAGCAAAAATATGTTTGTTTTGATAAAATAGTAAATGCCTTATCGGAATACATTGATTTTATATATATATATACATTTCCTTAGAAAGAAGTATCTCTTTAAGGAAAAAATGACTTGTTTATTATCTGCTTATATGATTAGCCATCTGAGGCAAAATAACTAGATATAATAAGGTAGAAAAAATATTCTGGCCTGTGCTGTTATTGTTACATTTTTTTAAATTACAGGTTCTCTTAGATTATTACTTAGGCTTCCAATATTTCTCATTCCTTGCCTCCATTCAATTTCCTCTTGTAGAGAAAACCAAATGAAGAAAAATAATGAGAAGAGGGAGGTGTGTCATGAGCTGTTATTTTAACTCTAGTTTAGTTACCTCAAACTCTGGAGTGTCCTGGAAAATAATCATCCAGCATAATTTCTATGACCATATTGTTGAGTTATGCGTTGCTTTTTACCACCACTTTAAAATTTTATTTTCTTGACACCTTTCAGGAAAAAAGGGGGGAAAGGCAGGGTACAATTGCTTTGTAGCAAAGGAACAATATTTTGATTTATCATTGCATTTTAGCACCTTTCATTTTCCCCACTGAACAAACTTTATTTTGCATTGATTGTTCTGTACATCAACTTATACTCCAAGCACCTCCTTGTCAAAATTCATCCATTGACTGTATAGGTCCTGCCCCCCAGGATCCTCTGTCTCCTGGGCTGTGTCTGAGTAGTAGCCATGGCTCAAGTGTTCCCAGAACTTAGAGAGGAACTGGGAAGATTCAAAACAAAGCTTGAAGGTATTTTTGATAGAGCAGATGTTACTTATGAGTATGTTAAAAAAAAGCTTCTGATGGTAACATTAGCACCAAAAAGGATGGGCTTTGTTTGATTCCTCCTGAGGCTGGCCAGCCACATCCTTTACCCCAATCTGAAGATCTTTTAGATCTTTTAGATCCCTTCAAAATCCCTCAATTTAGTGATAGACTAGCTTGCAATAGGAAAGAATTAATAAATGACATATGGAAGGCTTAGTACCTTATTTTATTTTTATTTACATATGTGTCTCATTGAATGCTAAACTTTCTTGATGGTACAGATTTGTGTCTTATTCATTATTGTATCTTCCACCAAGCAAAATTACTCCTAGTCTGCAATCAAGAAATATTTATTGAATTGATCTGAAATTTCAATTGGGAAGGCAGAATATAGAATTATTAGACTTTTGGTATCTCATAACCTGGCGTGGCATTCTAACTCAATTAACTTGCTATATGACCTGGTGCAAGTTGGCTAACCTCTCTCTCTAATTTCCTCAACTCAAAAGTGGATTAAATGAGATAATGAATGTAACATGCTGGGCATTTCTTAAGTGCTATTTATACAATGAATATTACTGAGCTCCTACTGTGCTTTAAGTTTGAGGCAGGTGCTGGCGATAGAATAGAAAAGATGTGGGGTTCCTGCTTCATAGAGCTCAGGGTAGTTGGGAAGACAGAGAAAAAATAGTCACACAAATAAATTAATTACAAATTGTGGTAAGTGCAATGGAAGAAAACGTTCAGAATTCCATGAGACATCGTATGAGGGGTGCCTGATTTAGAGAGCTGTGGAAGGATTCTCTGAGCAAATGGCATTTAAGCTGAAACTTAAAGGATGAGGAGATTCTCTATTTTCCCACTCCCACTCATTCAGCAGCCTTCTTTAGTCTGGCTTCCATCTCTCTACCTAAATAGCTCTTGCTAAGGTCACCAATGGCTTCTGTGTTACCATATATATCTGACATTTTTCAGTCCTCTTACTTGCTCTCTTAGCAGCACTCAACACAGGTGATCACACCCTCCTTCTTGAGATACTGTCTTCTTTTGGCTTCTCTAATAATAAATGCCTCCTGATCTCCTTATCCCTCTCTGACTGTGTCTTCAGCCCCCTTTGAAGGTTCATCTGCCCCAATCCATCCATTAAAAGTTCCCAAAGGCATAGTCTTAGTTCCTCTTTTCATCTTATTCCAGACTTACATTGTCTGATAAAAATATAATGTGAGCCACTCATGTTATTTAAGATCTTCCACATATTAAAAGGTCAAAAGAAAGAGGTGACAATCTTAATAATGTTTTTAACTCAATATATAAAAAATTATCATTTCAACATGCAACCAACGTAAAATTATGAACAAGAGATTTTACATTATTTTTTGTATTCAGTCTTTGTAATCTGGTGTGTATTCTAAATTATGACACATATCAATCTGTACTAGCAGCATTTTAAGTGTTCAGTAGTCATACATGGTAGTGGCCACAATATTGAACAGTACAAGTGTGAACTCTAGAGTTTAAATCCCCTTGCTGGGTGACCTTATCTCTGTCAGGGTTCCAATTCCCATCTATTAGCTGATGCCTCAAATTTCATATCTGGCCCCAACTTTTCTTCTGATCTCCAGTTCCTTACAGCCATCTGTCCTCTTCACATCTCCACTTGCATGCCCCAAGACACCTCAGACTCTGCATTTCTCACATTAAACTCATAATCTTCCCTTTCAAATCTGGGAATGTTTTACTATCTTTGTTATTGACATTACCATTCATCCAGTTTCACTGGCAGTAATCTAAGGGGCTTCCTTGATATTTCCCTCTCCCTCAATCCCCTTATAAAATTCATCACCAAGTCCCGCCCATTTTATCTCCCAAATATCTCTTAAATCTTTTCAGTGTCTCCTCATAGCCATCATCCAAGCCACTATCATCTCTTGTCTGGACAACTGTAATAGCCTCTAGACTGGTCTCCTTTCTTTCATCTGGCCACCCTCAAGTCTACTCTGCACACTGCAGCCATGGTGGTATTTTAAAAATCTGATCATATTAACTGCAAATCTCATCAGTTAACTATTCCCTCACCCATGAAAATACATCAGGGGTTTCTACTGCTCTTCGGACAAAGGGATAAAGCCCTGGTATGGTCTAAAAGGCCCTCTGTAGCAGCCAGCCACACACACACACACACACACACACACACACACACACACACACACACACACACACACACACACACACACACACACACACACACACACACACACACACACGCATTGTAAGCTCTCCCTCCACCCTTTTCCTTCTTCCAAAGCCTGTACTTACTTTTCCAGTCTCATCATATCACATTCACTCCCTCCTTCACCTCTTTGCATTTCAATCATTCTACCATTTTTTAGTTTTTTAAATGTGTCATACTCCCTCCTGTTTTACAGACAAGAAAACCAAAGCTCAAAAAACATGTGCGCTGTCCAGAAACACGATGTTAGAGCTAGATTACCACTCTAATACTAGAATTACTATTCTTATTGTTTTTTTGGCAGCTGGCTGGTACAGGGATCCAAACCCATGTAAAATTTCATATTCATATTACAAGGCTGTGCTCTAACCAACTGAGCTAACCCGCCAGCCCCATGTCTCCTCTTTTAAATATGATGATTCTCTCCTTATTTTCCTTTTGTTAGAATATTCTCCATAAACCCTTCCCCTCCCCTTTGCCTATTTATCCTTCAGACCTCAGCCTAACTTCTACTTCATCAGGGAAGCTTTACTGGACCATTCTATCTAGGCAAATCCCCTTGTAATATGCTCTTACTTCACTAGTTGTAAATTTCCTTTAATTAGCATCATTGCTTGATTAATGTCTATTTCTGTTAATTGGCTTTATGATGACAAGGACCATATCTTGTCTTGCTCTCTCTATATTGTCAGATCCAGGCACACAGTAGGCATTGAATGAATGGATGGGTGGATGGATGAATGAATGAATGAGTGAATATATCAGCCAGGCAAAGAGCAGCCCAGACAGAAGGAACAGTGAGTATGAAATTCTCCAAGGTCAGTAAGAACACTGAGAGCTGGAGCTAGAAAGAGAGTAGAGAGTCTAGAGACATAGGCTGGGGCTGGATCATGCTGGGCATTTTAAAGGATTTTGAATAAATGGAAGCCACTTCTTTTGGGGGAGGGGATTGTATTTAGTTCATCAACTTTTATATTGCTAACTACCAACCAGAGAAAGCAATTTAAAATCTAAATAGAGATATATTTAGAGACAGAAATAAAGATATGTAAAAGAATAAGACACTAGTTTTTAGTAGGATGGGATAGGTGCTGCCTGGACCTTTAAGAAAAATAATGTACTTTTATGCAGCTGTGGTCAGAGCCTGTGTAAGGTTTACTGTAAAACCACTAGCAAGAAGGCCCTTAAAGACATTTTGATGCTGATGAAACTTGGTGCCTAAGTTTAAAACTAATGAAAACACCTAAACTCTCTAGGTGGATAAAGAGCCATATTCAGGAGAAATTGAGGAGTTGGTGTAGGTAGCCAATCACAACCCATTGAGGCCACAAACTAAATCCCAAACTGCAATTTGAACATGAGACTCTCTCATAAAAGTTTGTAGGTACATAAATGGGCGAACTTCAATTACATTCTGGTGAAACATCCAAAAGAAAAGTGCCCAGAAATAGTGAAATTGGAGCGCGAGCTTTTGCATTAATGAGAGAGGCTGTTGTGTCCCCGCGTGCCAGGACCAGTAATTCTTGTCAAGAATTGGTAAACAGCAGGAGTGTGAGAGGATCTCATCGTGATCTGGCGGTTTACGGGTACATGAAACTAACCCGGAATTCCAGGTTCCAAAATTCTCTAAGTGCCTAGACAGCCTCGCCCAGAGCTGTGATTGTATCAACGCAGTCCTTTTGAGTCATTAAAAAAGAAAACGAAAAAAAGGAATGTGTACAAGTGAACACATTTCATAGCCTCTCCCCCCGCTTCCAGTGCAATGTATAAGACCGCGAATATAAAACTTTTGGATTTCAGCAAAGAGGCCCCCCCTCGCTTTTGCAAGCCGCCCCGCTCCACGACCCCGGCATAGGAATCTCCAGCTCACTCCGGAGCTGAGGATCCCTGTAAGCTTTACCCTACGCGGGTAGATTAGCACCGGGAATGCCAGAGGCGCGGGAGGAGTTAGGCGTTTGGTCTGGCCCCAGCGCCGCTCCAGAGGCGATTCCGACGCCCAAGCCGAGTCCTCCGCCATCCCAACATTCCTTGCGCCCCTACCACAGAGAGCAGTTTCCGGCGTCGCTTGTGTAGGTGGGTGGAGGAGGAGTAGGCCCTCGCCGCTCTGACTCGCTCCCTCGCGCTTTCTCGGGGAACATGGCGGGCGTGGAGGAGGCAGTGGCCTCCGGGAGCCACCTGAATGGCGACCTGGATCCAGACGACAGGGAGGAGGGAGCTGCCTCTACAGCTGAGGAAGCAGCCAAGAAAAAAAAACGGAAGAAGAAGAAGAGTAAAGGGGCTGGCGCAGGTAAGGGGAGTTTTATGTGTTCCCAGTACCCTCCAGGAGTGGCCGAACAGCTTGGCCCAGGCCCGAAGTGGGTGGCAGGGACCGGGGACCCAGAGCACGAAACTAGACTTATTCCTAGGCCTGAGTGGGTGGCAAGGCCGAGCCCCAGATTCCCAGTCCCGAGGAGAGGCGGCTTCTCTTGTGGGACCAGAGGGCTGGTGGAGGTGGGGTGGGGGAGGAAAGAGTGCCTCATTTTCCCGTGTGGTAGCTCTTGGGCCGCTGGGCCCGCGCCCCTATGTTGCCAGAACTCAGGTCCCATACAGACCGTGGAACGGACTTGGAACCGTGCGCGGAGCACAACCCTACCATCTTCCGCGCGCTTTGGCCGCCTTCGCAAAAATCCGGTTCTGAGCCCTACTGCCGCCTCTTTGCTGGAGCAACCTGGGACGTATTTTCATCGTGGGTGGGGTGGACAATTGTAAAGCCTGACCGTACCCCTTTCCCCCCACTTTTGCGGTTTACATTGGGGTTTTTGTTGCGGGCTGTACTTTTTGGGGTGTGTACGCCCGCGCGTTCGTGTTACTGAGTAGCAATTGCAGAATATGCGGTGGTGGTGCGAATTTTCACCTGCCTAATCCCACGCATCGTCAAGGTTTAGGGCCTTTAGGCCTGAATTATGATGCCACTTGCAGGCAGTGCAGATAGGGTATCCTGTGGCCCGGATGGAACTTCGCGGGCCGTGCACACTAAATCCACCGCTAAGGCAAGGCAAACAGCTAAAAGTTTACAATTGGATCATATTATGAGCTAAGAACTTAAACGTCTCATTTTGAAAAGTCAGTGTTTTTGTTGCACAAACTCCTTTATTTTAGGAAAAATTGTTTTGACCTGTTTCTAATTAAAGTCAGCCAGAGAAAGAATGAGGGTAAAATGGAGAAACCAGAAGTTATTAGTGTGGAATTGTGAGGAGTAGGAGAGGCCTAATCTACATCTTTTTGAAATTTTTATTAGCTGGGAGTGGAAAAAGTTGAGGTTGCTGGGACTCTTCCAGGTCAAAATTTAATCCCAGGACATCCTGGCTTTCAGATGAAATTCAAACTCTGCAGTTTTATCCTTTAAGGTGTTCAGCAGACTGATCCTAATATATTTTTAACAGTTGTTATCTCTCAATATGAGTCCTCTTCAGTAGCCAGAATGTCACTTCATTATGTGTTACCTGGTTCATTATGTGTTACTCTTTCTTTCTACACATACATATTGCTCCTACAGCTAGAGTGCAGTCACTCCCAGAGCAGCGGCCTCTTGTGCTTAGATGTTCAAAAATTTTGTTTTTCAGTGATGGGCTATCTTTTCCTATTTATTTTGATTTTACCCAGCCCATCGTTGCAGCTTTTATCAAAATTGAAGGCTGGAATTTTCCTCATGAATCGTCTTCTTTCTAAGACCTTCAGCATGTATTGTCCGTCTTATGTTTTTGTCTGGTAATTAAAGTACTGTATTTGTTGTAGTCTAATTGCTGAATACTTTTAAAAGTTAAACTACTTAACGATAGGGACCAACTCACACTTTTGTTTATACTTTAGCTGCTAGCATGTGTAATGGATATTTTGTTGAATGAATTGATGAATGGATAATACTACTTAGGTAGGGAAGGTATTTCTCTGTCATTAAACAGATTCTTTTATATTCACAATAATGTTTCTGTTTTTGTTTCTCGATCACTTATCAGGGAAAGATTTGTGAATTCTCCAAGATCCTTAGAACATATTCTAGAAGGAAAGAATCTTTATTAGATTTAATTTATGCTGTTTTATTTGATCAGCAGGGCAACAGGAACCTGATAAAGAATCAGGAACCTCAATGGATGAGGTAGCAAGACAATTGGAAAGACAAGCATTGGAAGAAAAAGAAAGAGATGATGATGATGAAGGTAAATAGTTAATTTGATATTTGCGATTAGAAAAGGTAGAAAATGTGACATTCTTTAAGCAAAATATATTTATTTGTCTGTATAGTCTGTTATTCTCTGATATTTCAGTTGTTAAATCCTTAATTAATGTCACAGGTAAAAAGGAAAAGGTATTTATTAGCAACTCTTTAAAACATTGGGTATGTTGAATATACCCAGCTTTTTAAAGAGTATGTTGAATAGCTGCTCAGATAGCACAGATCTCCACTTGCTAGAAGGCCAAGTGGTAGGTGAGTATTAATAAAATAAAATTGAGAGGATGTTTATTTAATATTTTTTGAGCATCCAGTATGTACGAGCATTATCCTAGGGTGCTTTCACATGCATTCTTGTTTTAACCTCATGAAAACAAATGAAGTAGCTGCTGTTCTGATTTTACAGATAGAGAAATGGTGCTTATGTGATTTGTTCAATGTGACAGTTAGTCTGTGTAGCCTAGTGCCTGATCCCAAGTCTTTTTCTTTTACTGTCTATACTTTTCTTCATTCTCAAAGGAGCATATTGATGCTTCTAAATTCTGTAATAAATTCCCTGACCCTAGCGCCTTGTGGATATTTGGGTACTTAGGATTTCTTTTAAAACAGCAACTGCTGGAATTCTAGTAGTTGATTCCACCAGTAAGACAGTGGAGGGAGAGAAGATTAGATAGGAAAACTGTTGTTATTCTACAGCCTCTTATGGCAAAGGGGAAGATAGGGCTTTCCCATTCTTTGAGTTTGTGATTATATCCTGCCGTGACCACCTGTACCACCGCAAGTACTACCAGCCTAGAATTATGCCTTTCAACCATCAGTAGGAGCTGTATTTACTGTGTTAGGGTAATGTCGAGTAGTTGTTTTTTCTTTAGAAAGATATGTTCTCTGCTTTCAAGAAGCTTACAGTCAACATTTGGTGGAAAAAGTGCCAAGATTCCAGGGAATTGTTAGCTTTTCCTCTTCTTTGAGCAAACCTTCATTCTATCTTGGTTTATGCTTCAGATTATGCACATATTTTGAGCTCTTTAACAAGAGGTTTGTTAATTCAGGGTAATGTAGTAGGTTGCTATAGATCCACTACGTGTAGAATATCACAATGCTAATCTTGAAGCGTGCCTTTGTTCTACTGCACCTCTGCAAGGTTGTGTGAATCTCCTGACATTGAAAGGGAAAATTTTTGCTTGTCAGATTGGAAATCTTTAATGTATTAAAAATGATTTTAGGAATATTGGTAATTTTTTCCAGTTTGAATTAATCATTTTCCTAATTGATTTTGATAATCAGGATCAACCAATACTACTAATCTATTGTTATGAGAGGTATTGAGGGGATGGAAAGCTAGTATTTCAGACTCTTTTTCCTAAAGGAAAACTGATGGTGTGGTGGAGAAATAAAACATAGAGATGAAAGGGTATTCTGGTAATTGTAAGATTTATTGAAATTTGGAGGTGGAATTGTGGATGAATGTTGAAGGAGTGCTCATTGGAAGGAATTGGACTTAAATTAAACCAAATAGAAGAGACTATTTTGGGTAGGGATACTGAGAAAGTATTCGAAGCACAGTGGACAGTGTAAACTGGCCTTATGAGATGATTCATTGAGGGAGGCTTTAAACATTTTTAAGAATGTTATGAAAGAATAATATTGGTTTTGTATATATGCAGTGTTGTTTAGAGGAGAGAAAATGTATAGGAAAGGCAAGGAGATCATTTTGGAGGCCACTTAGCAATAGCTCAGGCAAATGGTAATTTAAACTGATAGTCATAAATAGGAATAGAAAGGAAGAGTCCAATGAAACAGTGTTGTGGAAGCAGAATTCAGAGGACTTGGAGATTTTCAATAAGAGAGCAGGAAGAAGGAGAGACATTAGTGGATTCCTGGGTTTGAACTCGGATGACAGAATGTTGATGCTGTTAAAATAGTGAAGTTGGGACAGAGAGCTGGTTAGAGATTGGAGAAGGGGGTTTGCAGGCAAAGAAGGTATCGAGTTTAATTTTAGATGTATTAAATTTGAAACTGGAGTATCGATGTGAAAAGTTGATCCTTTGGGCATCTGGCAATGTATTAGAGGCAATTCATTCAATAAATTTTAAGACAGGCTTATTAATGTATAATTTGCCTAAAATAATTATCACCCTTTTTAAGTATATAGATGGTGAGTTGTGACAAATGTACGCAATTGTGTAACTACTACGTCAACCACGATATAGACCATTTTCATTTAACATTTCCATCTCCACAAAAGTTTCCTTATGTCCCCTTGTAGTCATTTCTCTTATTCCACACCCTGACTCTTGGCAGCCACTGATATGTTTTGTCCCTATAGTTTTGCTTTTTCTAGAATATCATGTAAATGGAATTATTCAGTATGCAGCTTTTTGTGTTTTGCTTGTTTCACTTAGCATAATACTTTTTGACAGTCATCCAGTTGTTGCATGTATATCAGTAGTACATTCCTTTTCATTGCTGGGTAGTATTCCAGATTTGTTTGTCCATTTACTGGTTGAAGGATATTTGGGTTGTTTCTAGTTTTTGTTTATTATGAATTAAGTTACTATGAATATTTGCATATAGTTCTTTGTGTAGAGATATATTTTCATTTCTCCTGGGTATACCGAAGAGTAGGACTGCTGGTCATATGGTAAGTCAGTGTTTAACCTTGTAGGAAACTGTCAAACTGTTTTCCAAAGTGGCTATACCATTTTGCATTCTTATCAGTAGTGGTTGAGAGTGCCAGGTTGTTCATATCTTTGGCACTTGGTATTGTCATTTAAAAAATTTTAGCCTTTTTAATAGGTGTGTAGTGGTATGTCATTGTGATTGAACTTGTGCTTCCCTAGTGATATTGAGCATCTTTTGTGTTTTCATTTGCCTTTCATATATCTTTGTTGAAGTGTTTGTTCAAGTCTGTTGTCCATGTTTTATTGTATTGTTTGTCATCTTATTGAGTTGTAATAGTTCTTTGTATATTCTGGATGCAAGTTCTTTATCAGATATATGTTTTACAGATATTTTCTTCCATGCTGTGGGATGTCTTTTCACTTTTTTTTGATGGTATTGTTTACAGCACAATTTTAATTTTGATGAAGTCCATTTTATCTATTTTTTTAATTTATGGGTGGTGCTTTTTGTGTCCTGTCCAAAAAGTTAAATCATTGCTGTCTCTAAGGTCATGAAGATTTTCTTCTATGTTTTTTTTTCAAGAACTTTTATATATTTTTAGCTGTTACATTTAGGTCTGCAGTCTATTTAGAATTAATTTTTCTATATAGTGCAAGGTAAAGGTTGAGGGTTTTTTTTTTTTTTTTTCTTTTGCATGTAGATGTCCACTTGTCATTCAGCAGATATCAGTTGATTTGGGCATAGTGTTAATACAGAAATAAATATGACCCAGTCCCTGCCTATTAAGAATATCCTGGGTTGCCATGAAAGAAAGATATTTGAAAACAACTGTTAGCATATGTGAGTATAGTTTGATATTCAGATCCTGGCTCAAAGAGTTCAGTAAATGGTGGCAATTATTTTTATTGAATGCATATGTTGGACATTGGATAAGGTAATTAGCCTCAGAAGGATGATAGATATGAAAGAAGGACCATCTTATTATCCTATTTTAAAGATGAAGAAACAATGGTTAGAGAGAGGCTAAATAACTTGCCCAAGGACACACAGCTGGAAAGATTTTTAGTATGTTTAAAATTAGTTATACATCTTGAAGCATTTGTTTTAGGTTGAGTCTAGTGTATATAGCAGTATGCTAGACACTGAATGCTTTCCAGAGTTAAAAATGATCTTATTTACACTTCTGTCCTTATTGTCAGGCACTTAAGAACTCAACAAACATTTAATGGAATGAAGAAGGTACTGTTAAAGTTGTAGTGCAGAATATGTGAATTAGATGATATGGCGCATGAAGGACATTGAAAGCTGTGTTTCCCAAAACATTTTGTGTTATTTTTGTTAGGCTTTTGAATCTAAAAACCAATGAATAAGTCAGCAATATTTGTGTTTCCACTGTTTTCTTTTGCATAGTAGGTAGGTTTCGGTTAATTTTATAATATTGAACCTAAGAAATTGCAATTTTCTAGGTAAAAAATTGTCAAATATTGGCAATTTCATATTGTTCAACCCATGTAAGTCCTAGGTCATGTTTCCTCTCTCTTTGATAAATTGCTGCTTCCTATTTCTTACTTAAGTGAAACAATAAATATAAATAAGATAAAGTAAACTAAAATAACATTTATTCATTTGTTGAATAAACCAAATACCATGTGTTTGCCACTGTGCTTAGTTTAAGGGATAGTGCTTAATTCTTAAGGTACCCACGGATGAGTAGTGTAAACCAATAATTGCAATTTTGTGTGATAATTAAAAGACTATTGTAGGTAGGGTTGTGGGAGAATTTCTTTTATGGCTCTTCTTTATCAATTTGAGAGTAAAAGGGGAACGCTTCAAGAAGAAAATGTAAGAGTCATTTGACATTGTTTTTATAAGTATGGATTTCACTATCTAAAATTATTGGTGAGTTACTGCCAGTAGGCGAAATGTTTAAAAGAATACTACATGGTGAGCACGCTACTAGACTTGTCAACTTCTGATTGTCCAGGATAGCATCCTGTTCATCTTTATTTCATAGCAGTATGATTTGTGAATAAATTTGGGTACTTCAAAAGTAATTGATGAAATTTATTGAGCGGCATTTTTAGAAATTCAGACATATAGGTCTATTTTTGATACCTTTATTTAAAATGTTCTATTCCTATTTGTTTCATCTTGTCCTTAATGGTCCTTAACCTTTTCTCAAAGTTTAAGGGTTTGGGCATAGGCTTCATAGAAGATGGTTATAAAAACTTGCAAGCAGTTTCATTGCTGTTTTGGGTACTCTTTTGCCAACCATTTTCCAAAATAGTTGTTAACATCAATTTTGGGGCATCGAGCTCTTTTGAGAATTTGAGAACGGTGAGCCTAGGAAAAGTATAAATGCCCACTGATGTTTGCATACAAATTGACCCAGAAGAAGAACTCTTTCTCTGATAACAGCTATGTAAGAAAAGACATTATAAAATATGAGATCTAAAATATCCCTCCATAGATTAGGAATCAGGTGACATATATTCTTGGTCCAGTTCTGCATTTGGGATTATCTTAGGCAAGTACCTTAAACATTCATTACTCTACAGGGTTGCTTTGAGGATTATATGAGTCATGACATACAAGTTTTTAACTGCAAATCATATGTAAACTGTAACTGCTATTATTTTAGGTGAAGTGGCAGGACCATTATTATTGATATTAAACTAACACTAGTTATTTTTCCTAGCTTCTTGTGTGTGTGTGTGCGTGTGCGCGCGCGCGCGCGCGTTGCTGGCTGGTAGAGGGATTGAACCCTGGCCCTTGGTGTTAACAGCACCATGCTCTAACCAACTGAGCTAACCACCCAACCCTTTTCCTCACTTTTTAAAAAGGAAGTTAATGCATTTCTTGTTCTTAAAATTCTTATTCAACAATTCTTTTATTAGAGTAAGTTAGAGTAAAATTTACTAGTGCTTTTGATTACATAATTCAAACTCTGATACTTAAATTTAGCAACATACAAAAATATTTTAAGAGTATTGGGTGAACTTTGTCATATGCTATTTAAGAGGCATTGTATGTAGGGGTGTGGGTGCGCACCTGTCTCCTTGTGCTTGCTTTGTCCATCTGCTTATGAAGTTTAAATGAATATGTACTTTAAATTGTCTTTTCTTAGATGGAGATGGTGATGGAGATGGAGCAACTGGAAAGAAGAAGAAAAAGAAGAAGAAGAAGAGAGGATGTTAGTGTCTTAAGTTAATCTTACTTGATAAATTAGAAATGATTTTTAGCCCACAGGTTTGAAGAGTAAGTTTGAAGTTGCTTCAAGTCCTGATATATGTCAGGGAAATAAACTTAGGCTTAATAGAGGTAGAATTTAGTGAAACTAATAATTATTTAGCAAATACTTTGGTTTAACAATCTTGTTGGTATTTTTTTTTTTTTTTTTAGCTGTTATTAAGCTAAGAGATGTTAATGTGAGTTGGTTGCATTTACTGCAAGTCAGGGATGAGTTCCTAAAAATTTTGTAATTTAAAACTTGCATAATCCAAATAATTCTGTCAGGGCTGGCAAAAGTGGTTCCACTGTGTGGCAATAGGGTAAACATAGTTTCCAGTTTACTTGCCAGCTGTAAAATTATGAGATTCTTGATAAATATTTAATAAGGAGTTCCATTATTTAAAATGTGTGCATATAGTGAGATTTTATTAATAACTTTTATATTGTGCTATTTCAGATTTGTATAAAATATGATCCTGCTTGTTTTATTTTTCTATAAAAAAATCTTCAGCAGCTTGAAAATGCATTAGGGCTGTTAAAGAGAGAGTATAATAGCATTGGGTAGTAACGGTTGGGATGAGGATCAGAACATGTAAGTTCTAATCTTGGATGCTCTTTGGGCTGTCGGGGACCATTGAGTGTCAGATTATGCCTTTCTTTAAAATCTTTCAGGCTAAACTTTTATGAATCAGAATTTTGAGGGCTTAACTTCCATTTTAATCTCTGTGTTGAGAGAAGTCTTCAGTTATTTATTTTTTTAAAGGAAGCCCTTGCCTCTCAGTCAGCCATTTCCTTCGTGTATCCCCAGGTGGAGGTGGGATAACTTTTTTCTATTCGGGCATCCATCCTTGCTAGATCCTTCTCCCATAAGAGGATGTCAGTCCTGCCCCTAGCCTCTGAAGGCACATGAGTGTATTTAATGAGCATTAGTTACTAGCATTTCAGGGATCTTCTAGGGATTATTATGTCTGTTCCTTCCATTCAAAAATCATTAAAAGTGTGGCTGTGAGAAATGGTATTATTTGAGAATGATTTGAGAGATACCTGTTTCTCCATATACTCTAAAATTGCTCCCTAACGAAGGCAGACCATCAGGGAGGAGTGTTAAGGGACTGTTCTGTATTTGCCCTTGATGGAATTCTTCCCCTGATAGATGTTTTATTATGATGCCATCAACCTTTATCTGTCTCCTCTGAGGATGTTGTTGAATTTACTGTTCGTTATATTTCTTTATGAGTACTCTCAAGAGACCCTCTTTTTTTCCCTGGACTTATGAACTTAGTTTCAAGAATAGTTGTGCCTTTCCTGAATAGTTGATCTATTTTATCTGAGAAACACATGAACTCTGCAAATAACCTTGCCTTTTTTTTTTTTTTTTTTTTTTTTTAAATACTGGCTACTAGAGGGCTTAGAGCCAAATCTGTCATTTCATGTTGGCCTTCTTACAGGTTCTATTTTATGTTCTTTTCCTTGTTTTGATTTTTGTTTTCTAATTTACTTTGAATGCCTCTTATTTGTGTATTTTTGATCTCCTGTAGGCTACCTTCAATCACTTCTGGTATAAGCCAAATAATGTAATCATGGGCAATTCATTGCTCTCATTTTCCTCATCTATAAAGTAGGAGAATTATGAATAATAGCTAATGATAATTGAAGTACATATTATTATAGGTTATTCATAATCTTATATAATGATATGGACATAGTACATTTATAATTTTCAGAGGTTATCCTGGATTTCATCTGATTCTTCATTTTGTAGGTGAGGAAAATGAGGCTTGGCAACATTTAGCCATTTGTCCAAGTCACAGCTAATAAGTGGTAAAGGCTAGTCTTCAACTCGGACATTCTGATTATAAATTTTTTATTCTTATCTCTAATGATCTTTTTGAGTCTTTTAAGTATTGTACCTTAATTTGTGGATAGTATAAAAGGCATCTTTATCAGATTTGTAGATGAGATAAAACTGGGGGTGATGAGATAATACCTTGACAAAAATCAAGATTTCAAATTCAAAAGGCTATAGGATAGCTGAAACAATAGGCTAATATTAAAAACCTGAAATTTTACAGAGATAGATGTAAAATTAGTACAAGTAATAGGATTTTGAGTGCTAATACAATGTGAACCAAAAAAAAAAAAACAAGTCTTCAGTTATTTCGGTAGTAGGAATTTTAGAATCAGCAGTATAGTGTTATGCTAATTATACCCTATTTGGCCTATTAATATAAATAAATTCTGGCACCACCTTAAAGGGAACATTGACAAATTCAAGGTTGTCAAATATGGGTGAAAGTGATGAGAACCATATCCCTGGAAGTAGTTTCTCATTGTAGAGAGGGAGGAATCAGTAGCAATGCATAGTAGACTTTTTTTTTTTTAACTTCAAAGAATAAAGCTAGGAAACTAGGACTAGTAGATGAAAGTAATAGGGAGACAGATGAGTGTAAGATGAGCTTTCTAACAGTTACAGCTTTCCCAAAATGAATGGGTTATAGCCTTACAGATAGTAACTGCCTCCATTGTCAGGAGCTCAGTGCCATCAGTCAGGGGTGTTAGGAGGGGGATTCCTAGATTAAGTGTGAGGCTGAATTAGATAATCTCTAAGATCTTTTTTGATTTTATAATTCTGTTTTCTCTTAGAAACATGAAATAGGAGGAGCCTAAAACAGTGTTTCCCAACTTTACTTTCCCATAGAACACTTTTAAGCATTATTATGCAAAGAGAGAAAACCAGTTGGCACTAGTAAAATACTGGTGTGTTTGGATTAAAGGAGGGAGCCAAAAAGTGGTTCCATAGATAAATGATTTACCTCAATAAATGGTCGTATTTTTACTTATGTACCTCTTTTTTCCCCTTTGCAGAACAAGAACAGCAAAATATATGTTAAAATTTAAGACAGAAATTCATAACACAAGACCAATTATAATCAAAAGGGAGCCATATACTTCAACTCCATAGTTGGTAAATGCTGGAGGTGTATATATTGAAGTCATATATTGCCGCGTAAATTAGCTCTCATACAACTTCTTGGTATTCCTTGGATACAGAATTAATTTCTAAAAGGCAAATCTTCATATAATAAAAGCTATATATCTAGTTCTTATGTATTTTAAACATTTTTTAGAAAAAAAAATCTAGATTTTTTTTTTTAAAGCATCTTGGGGAACACTGGTGTTTTTTAATATGTAGTTTGGGAAATAGTGTTCTAAAATATTTGCTAAGTACTGTAACTTTTTTAACGTATCTGGAAATTTACACGTGGCTACCTAAATTCTTTTCAGTATTGGTCATATATGCCTTTAACTTTTATACTGAATATGTCATTGAAAATAGTTTTTCACATACTTATTAATGCATAGTAGATTTATATTTTTATTTTATTGCTACAGGACTTTTTTTGTGGTGGTTGTTAAAAGTTTTGGTTTTTATTTGTCAAAGCCAACTTCTATGTGCTATTTCATTTCTGGTATAGTGAATGAAGATGAAAACATTAGAAGTGTGCTTTCTGCCAAGGCATATGCTGTTTAAATACATAATGGAGTTCTCAGGAGTTGAAGATTTCTTTTCCCAGGCAGCAATAAATCAGAGAGGAGGTGGCCAGAGTGGTGAAGTGTTTTCTGTTTTTAACTGTAAGGTGACAGCAAGAAGGTTCCTTAAAATCAGGACATATAACAACCATTAGGAACTGAGGAAACTGTTATAACTGCTTAATTTTATTTTTAACTATAGAAGTTAATGCTTTATTTGTATCTCACAGCAAAAGTCCAAACAGACCCTCCCTCAGTTCCAATATGTGACCTGTATCCTAATGGTGTATTTCCTAAAGGACAAGAATGCGAATACCCCCCCACACAAGATGGGTAAGGATCATAAAATAACTTCCATTTTGAATTTTGACAGTTGTAGCTTAGCAATAAAGCAGATTTTATTTTTCTCAGAACTTTGCTCCACCGCTTTGATAAAAGCTTGTGAATTTGTTGCAAAGAAAATACAGTAGAAGCCCTCTTATCCAAAATGATTGGGACCGGTGGCAGGTTGGTTAATCAAAAAGTATGTTAAAGTGGGGATCACAAAAAATAAAAACCTTTGTAGATGAAGGTTAATGTAAACAAATTTGTTTTTCACCTCACTTGATTTTTGAGCATGGTTTTGCATTGGATTCCATTTTCCCCCTATAAACTGTATTCAAAATGCATTATCTGTGACGTCCATTTTGGGTTTTTGTGAAGAGGAACAAGAACTGAGTGATGTAAGGGTTGATGTCTGTATTGTTACATTTTTTTCCTGAAACCCTCTGCAGTTCTTATCTACACTTAATTTGACAGAAGTATTTTGATAACTTGTTTTTATTGAGACTTTTTAAGAGTAGTCAGTTTAGTTTTTGTAGAAACAATTCTTTTTATGTAACGTTAAATTACATAATTACGTACGTAACAAGTACAGATGACTTAAACAGGTTTGGGAATAAATTCACCTTATTCTTAGAGGTGTTCTGTAAGGATACATTTCAACTGGTCGGCAGAAACTCATAGTGGCGTACAGACTGAGCATGGAAGCTGGGACCAAACTATCTGCATTTGAATCGCAGTTCTAACACTCATTAGCTTCGTGACTTGGGCAAGTAATTTATCATGTCTGTGTTTTCATTTCTTCATCCATAAAATGGGTACTTTGTAGGATTATTGTGAAGAGTAACAATATATGTAAAGCACTTAAAAGAGTAACAGATGCATAGTGAGCATTAGGTAAGTTAGCTGCTCTTATTATTCAGAGTAGTAACCCGTCAGCTGAAAATATTCAGAGTGCCATGGGCATTGGTCAGTATGTTTTACAGAGGGGTTTAAGAGCATTGGTTAACATAGTGGTTGCAATAGTTGGTTAAGAAAGCTTCTACTGTAGCGTCATTTCATTTGCCTATAAAGACAGCATTGTTTTTCTTTAAACATAGAAAAGAACATACTAACGTTATATTTTTACTTTCTCCCTCATCCCAATTATGAATATTCTTAGGGAATAAGTCTGTAAAATTCTGGAATTTTATGACATAGGCATCTTTTCTTTGAATTTGAATTCATCAATTGCTATATGTATCTTAAAGCATCTATTTTTAAAATGTCACAGATACATGTAATTTTACGTTAGTTACATAAATTCTCATAGTACCTATGATGTGATCACATTTATTTTTAAATATAATCTTTTAATTTTTTTTTTTTTTTTTTGCTTGTTCTCTCTTCTTTCCCTTCCTTCCAGACTCATGTTAACCACCTAGCAGGTAGCCTTCCATATTTTTCTATGCTCATATATTTGTACATCTGTCTGTTTATGTAGGAGGAGTGTTTTGGTTGTTGTTTGTTTTACAGAAGTGTAAAGGCACACCTATGCTTTTATTCCTCCACCTTGCTTTTCTTATTCAGTACTACTTCTTTGAAGTCCCTCCAAGTCAATTAGAATAGTTATGTTATTATTTTGAATGGCTTTGTAAGATTCCCTGGCGTGAATAAGCCATATGTTATCCCACGTTTCTCTAATTGGTGGGCATTCACTTTGTGTCCAATTTTTTTGCCACTATTAACCATTCTGCAGTAAACCTCTAGGTAGGTAGGTAGAGCGTATGTATACAGTATGTATCTCATGTATTGGTAGTTTTATAATTATGAGACAGTTTTCCAGGAGTTTGGTTTACGATTCTTCAACTACTAGTGATTTGTGAGCATCTTTTGATTGTTGGATTTGTTTATGGTATCTTTTCCTCTTCCAGAAGTTTTAAAATTTTAAATGGAAATAATATATCCTAGTGGATTGAATGACCATCTTTGTTATATAGTACTATATTCTCATATATAATGGAGTCAATTTCTGGATTATTTATTCTGCTACACTCATCTGTTTGTCTATTCTTATGCTAATACTATTTTGATTTTCATATGAGAAACTTTATAATATATTCTGGTAATTTCATAAGACAAGTCATTGTCTCCTGCCACACATACTCAAACACAGTTCTTTTTAATACTTTTCTGAGCTATTTTCAGTCATGTAGTCTTTACTACACAGACATGCTGTTGTTAGAATTCTGATCAGAATTGCATTATGTTTATGTACTGGTTTCTGAAAATTGACAGTTTTATCACATTGCCATCCAATATCCTGGTGTTTTTTTCACTTATTCTTTTTTTTGTCAGGTAGGTCCTATTCGTTTTTTGTTAAATTTATTTGTAAGTGTTTTATGGTTTTCGTTACTGATATTAATGAAATATTTTTATTCCCATTTCCATTTCTATATGCTTGTTGCTAGAGTGGAGAAAAGCCATTGATTTCCTATACTTGTCAACAGATTGTTAATATTTTTTAACAACGTGAGTATTGTGGAACACTTGAAGTGATATTTAATACATGAAAAAAATTGAGATTTTGTAAATCTCAAAAACTACCTTTTCTATCAGTTCTATTGCAAATTAAACATAGATGTAGAATAACTTCTCTTTTTGAAATAATGGATGAAGATATTAATTACACGAGTATATGATTATACTTCCCAAGGTAATACTTTTCTTAAATATTGCAGTGCTGTCCTGGAGAAATACAAAGGAAGTGTAAGATAGTGTGGTAATGTTTACTCTTTAATGAATCTCACCTTTTTTTGCATTCATATAACCAGTTTAGACTATTTGCAAATAGATCAGAATCCATATTCTTATAGATCTGGTAAAGTATCGAATGTAGTTTGTATCTTGCCTTCTTTTTTAAATAATGTTTTATTAAAAAATGAATGAATTGTCACAAAGAACCCAACTGTGAAACTACCAGGTTGAGTGCATTCTTTTTTTTAAAACTTTTTATTTTGAAATAATTCCATCCTTACAGAAAAGCTGCTAGAATAATGCAAAGAACTCCCACATAACTTTTGCCCACATTCCCTTTGTTTTGCGACATTTATTTTATTGTCTCAATGAAATATGACAGTTATACATATTATGTATCACACAGAAGTAACATTCCATCTTCTTCCTGAAAGATAGAAAAATAGAAGGCAAATGTGAAAAATGTTAAAATTTGTGAATCTGTATATATACTATTTTTTCTGGACTATTAGAGGGTAGGTTGTGCATTTTTGTCTGGAATACTAGATAAGTAGATATGGTGTCCTTTTCAGGGTGTCACATCTGGAAGCATACAATGTCAGCTTGCTCCTTATTGGTAATGTTAATTTTTATCACTTGGTTAAGGTATTATCCAGTTTCTCCATTGTATCATTACACTGTTTTTTATCATTACATCGTGTTTTTTCCTCTTGTAATTAGTAATTTGTGGGAAGTTGCTTTCAGAGTGTTTAAATATCCCATTCCTTATGAATGCCCGCCTCACATGTAGCATACATTGATGATCCTTACTTGAATCTGTTTTTCCTATGATGGTTTGTGCCCTTTTTAAAAAATTAATGTTCTGTGTGCATTTCCTGCATTGTAAAAATTTTTTGAAAACTTTTTTTTTAAGTGGCTGGCCAGTAGGGGGATCCAAACCCTTGGCCTTGGTGTTAACAACACTGCATTCTAACCAACTGAGCTAACCAGCCAGCCCAAGAAACCAATTTTTAGTAGCTTATAGTGCTGTTCTATTTTGTATATAGGATAGTTTTATTACTCGTTTCCAGATTTTTGAACGTACATGTATTGTTGCCAATTTTATATCATTAAAAAAATTCTGTGCTGACCATTTTAGTCTGTTAAAAATCAGATACGATTTTTCTCTTATTCTAAATACCTAGAAGGGGAATGAAAAAGCATTTTGAAATTCTTGATGCCTGTTTCTAAATTTAGTAGGCAACATTTTGTGGCAATTATTAATTTTATAAGCAATACATATTCATTATAGAACAGTTAGGAAATAAAGATAAAGCAAAGAAAGAAATCTTAATTCTGCCAACAAATAAAACCCACCGTTAGCATTTAGTGTTTTTTCCTCTAAACCCTCTATATAAATGTGTTATAAATACCTGGAAATGTTTTTCAAGATATAACTATACTGCAAAACAGTATTTTATAATGGCTGAATAAATGTGTATACCATAATTTTTGTGCTCAGTCCTCTTTTACTGGACATATAGTTTATTTCTAGTTGTTTGCTATTATAAACAATGCGGGGATAAATATCTTTATGTTGTTTTCAACCTTTCCGTTTAATGAAAATTTTAAACAGAAAGTAGAAAGAATAGTGTCATGAACTCATTACCTGTATTTAACAGTTCTTAATATTTTTCCATATATGTTTTATCTCTCATATATATATAATTTTTGGTTATTGTTGATTTTTTTTTCCTTCCTTTTTGTTTGTTTCTTTTTTTTTTTCCTACCAGACCATTTAAAAATGTCTTAGATATTTTGACTCTTCACTTATAAAAATTCAACCATCTCAAGAATTAGACATCCTTCAAGTTATCACATGTAAACACCTACTTAATATTTAGATTTTTTTTGTTGTTGTTCCTGGAACATCTTTTTAGCTATATATATTTTTTCTTTCCAAAACCAGGATCCAGTCGAGGTTCATACATTACATATGGTTAGAATCCCCACCTCTTTCTTTCTCTCCATTGCACTGACTCTTTGAAGAAACTAGGCAGTTATAGAAAGTCTCATGTTCTGGGATTTCTCCAGTTGTTTCTTTGTAGTGTTGCTAACTTTTTTCTTCTATTTCCGTATTTTCTGTAAACTGTAATTAGGTGTAAAAAGGCTTAGATTAGTTTTAGGTTAAACATTTTGACAGGGATATATCGTAAGTGATTGTGACCTTCATATTGTAACATATTTTGTTGCATTAGATGTAATGACAGGCTGTCCTACTATTAGTTTTACTGTATTTGATCACTTGATTAATATGGCGACAGCCAGGTTTTTTTTTCTTAAGTTACTTTTTTCTTTTTATAGTTTCCAAGTAATCCGTGGGGTACTTTAGTTATCACTGGAATATGCTTTTCTTCAATAACCTTTCACTTAATTGTTTTAGTGTCCATTGATGATCCTTGCTTTATCAGTTATTTTATTGAGGACTGCAAAATGGTGGATTTCTAATTCTGTCATTCCTTCTGCACTTTTTAGCTGATATTTTTCTGTAAGAAGAGTTTCCTCTTATCAACTGAGAATCACCTATAGTTTCATCTTAAAGGCAGAGTTTAAGCATGCTTTATGTTTACCTTTTAAGTATTAGTTTTCAGAGGAAGGAATTTGTGTCATATCTGAGTGCATTTTAATTATTTTGGGCTTAAAATCATGCTATATGGGGATCCAACAGGCATGCATTTTTAAAGGGTTTTATAAATATGGCATATAGTGCTTTAAAAATACAAATATAATTAGCTTTTAAGTTACCTGCCATGGGTTCAGAAATATTTATGGCTATTTGAAATTAACTAATGTTTGTATATTTTTATTTGTATCTTTTGATTTTACTTATATTTTCCCACTTCTGTACATCCACTAGTAAAAATGATGAGATGTTGAAATATCAAAGAGGTGGGAGGAATTTACATACTCTGTAAATATTTCCTGTAAAGATTATCTTTCAAGCAGCAGTTGTTTTTATAGTTTTGTTTTACAGACATAATAATATATTTAAAAAGCATTTCTGCCCTGCCTCTGTCAGTTGGATGAATTAATTGACTTTTGAAATAAACTTATGAACTCACAATGATCATTATTTTTTTTTTATCATATCTTAATAATTTCGATTTTTTTGGTAAATAGACTGACCATCAAAAGATCAAATGTAGGAAAAGGGAGAGACTCCTTCATGATATTCTTTGTCCTTTGTTTGAGCCTGGAGTTATTATTACTAACCTTGATGGTAGGTTTCTTGAGTATTGCTAATGGCTTTCAATTTGAACTTAAGACTTCAGCAAAAATAGTTTCTTTAATCCAATTTCTGATTGTTCTCTCCAGGAAAGATTTTTGGATTAGTGGGGGAGAAAGGGCAGGGGTTACAACTAGAGGTCAGGAAATTGTGGCACCCCTTAGAATGTACCTTGTCTGTCACTAGCATGGAGCAAGCAACTTGTTAAGTGTATTGTAGCTGAAAAAGTTGAACCACTTCTCAAGAGTATACTTTTTAAAGGATCTTATCCTATTACTTTCTAGTCTGATGGTCTTATACATAGATAGGGTGTTTGTTTGAACACTTTGATTAGAAGTTGCCTTAGTTTTCACTGTTCCTATAAGAGTAATTTGTACATATTTAAATACTTATAGTTTAAAATTGACTTTAAATTGATGGTACTGTAGTATTTTTGTTATATGATAACATTAGTAGATAGATCCAATATACATTTCTAAAAGAAGCCAAGGAAGTCTCTGATGCTTCCGTATAGTACCCCAGTGCCGGAGTCACATAGAACAAACAGCTCCTTGGGCCTTTGTAGCAAATTAGAGGTGCTAGATGATGGCACACAAGTAGCAGCAGCAGTAGGAAATAATCTATAGTGAACTTGAGTGGCACACAGAAAAACTCAGGAAGTGTTATGGGACTTTAGCTTAGGTGTCTCTAATTTAGAGCAGAGTTGGGTAAACTTTTTCTGTAAAGGGCCATATAGTAAATATTTTAGGCTTTTACTGTTATTCAACTCTGCTGTGGTAGCATGAAAGTAGCTATTGGCATTACATAAATGAAAGGGCACAGCTGTGCTGCAGTCAAATTTTATTTACAAAACAGGTACCAGGCTGGATTTGCCTGGAGACTGTAGTTTGCTGACCCCTGGCTTAGGGTATTCCTTGAAGGCATCTCTTTTATACTTCAGTGTAATGTATACTTCTGTTCACTGAGCTGTAACAAATCTTAAAAAGATTTTCATTCTAAAACAGTTAATGTTTTTTGGAAACATAGTGCTATAAAGGAGTCAGTGGGTCTCATTCTCTGATACTGAATATAAAAGTCAGTTTTTTATATGTTAACCCCTGGCAGTGTTAACATACGTGAGCCATATCTTTCAAAGAAGATTACCTCTAACATATACACAATTAGAAAAATCGTGTACAAGCATGTAATATTATGTGTTTCGAGGAAAGTTTATGCAGATTTCTAGGTTAGGTCTTTGGATTAGTACTTACCCTGTTGGCAAAGTTAAATACTAATTTTGTTGTGCTCCTTTGACATCTCTTAACTATGTATCACCTCAGGTGGAACAGTGACTTTTTTCATGCACTTGGTTTCGAGAGTCTTCTGACTTTTCTAGTTCTCTCCTTTCTTGACATTTGTGTTAGGGTATCAGTCCTTGTGATTGTGAATGAAATCTAAAAGATTTCTCCCCCCCTCACCTCCACCCTGAGTCTTACAAAGGCTTAGCTTGATTTGGATTGATTGCAAGTGTGTGGCTTTTTGTATTTCAGAAACTTTGTTGACATAAAGAAACTAAATATGTAATGTATTTTTAACTAAAATATCTTCTATTACTTAATATATTTTTATCTCTCAGCTTTTGTCTTTGTTCTGCTGATTTTTAAATGACTAATACTATACTGTGCCTACTCTAAAGGCGAACAGCTGCTTGGAGAACTACAAGTGAAGAAAAGAAAGCATTAGATCAGGCTAGTGAAGAGATTTGGAATGATTTTCGAGAGGCTGCGGAAGCACATCGACAAGTTAGAAAATATGTTATGAGCTGGATCAAGCCTGGGATGACGATGATAGAAATCTGGTAAAAGGAATACATTTTTATAAGAACATGATAAAAAAAAATTTATAGTACTAGCTCTCCAGTTGTGATGGTTGGCTTTCATTATCACTTTGGTAAAACTTTTAAGTAAAGTTCTAGAAATATCTGCTAAGTTTTTGTAGCATCACTGTAGTGAAGAAACCCTATTTTGTGCACATGTACACTCGTGCACATGCACTCATTAGCGATTGTTAATTCTGTCTGGAAATCTGTTATTTTGCTGACAATTCATATTAAATAAAAATTCTTTGAGTAAGTACCTAAACAAAATGCAGTGAAAAAACCAATAAAAGCAATTATTTCGTCTAGTTTTTCTCCTTGAGAAATGATTAGAGTAAAAGACAGCTTAGTTCTCTGATTCAGGCAGTGTTAAACATATGCAACATGAGCAAGTGAAATTCGCATTTCAGTTGGTCTAATTCGAGACTCTTATTTCCTGGTAAACTAATTTGAAAGAGGATTGCATTTTCTGCAGGTTTCTAGTGGAATTAAACTCCTTGTATTTTAAAGATGAGCTATTTTCATACCATCAGAGAATTGTTACTTATTTACATTCAGAAAGTGCCCAGGTTACTCTAGAAAGTAATTTAAGGGTTTTAGTAAACTTTCTGGACCTGATGAGCTGTAAGGTATATAAGTTTATGAATGTGAAGTAAACAAATTCCCTTTTCTTTTTTGTTTTAGTGAAAAGTTGGAAGACTGTTCCCGCAAGCTAATAAAAGAAAATGGATTAAATGCAGGCCTGGCATTTCCTACTGGGTGTTCTCTCAATAATTGTGCTGCCCATTATACTCCCAATGCTGGTGACACAACAGTATTACAGTATGACGACATCTGTAAGATAGACTTTGGGACACATATAAATGGTGAGTTATTGGAAATAATTCCTACCCCACCCTGCCCCCCAAAAACCTCAGTTGGATGGAGCTATAAATACTGAACTCCCAAATTTTGTTCTTTCCTGGTCACTTTTCAGTAGACCTGTGTTGAGGCACATTTTGAGGTTAACTTTAAAGCATCCTACTAAGTGGAGTGAAATGAAAACTGTTGGGTAATTGAGGTTTTGTATCAAGGCATGAAAAATACAATCCTACATTTCTTCATTCAGGTCATTGTTTCATCCATCACTTATTTGAATATTAACAACAAATATTTATTTAGAACCTTTAAGTTATCAACCTTTATATACATGTTTGCTTTTTGAAATTCTCCCCAAAACTTTGTCAGGTAAGTACCTTGCTATATCACTTTAATAGGTGAGAAAGTAAATGTAGATGAACATTAAACCTTACCTAAGGTTTTACTAAATTGGAGAAGTGGCACTGTTTAGGGCTTTGTGATCCTATTCATTTTCTCTGCCCTACATTGCAGTTCCTTATTTCCCTAGTCTTTTCTTGCTTTCATTTTGTTTCTGTTTACATGTTTGTATAGCTGCCTGGGTGAGTACTGAATTGGTGCTGTCTTGGAGTAATGCATACTTACCCTGTAATTCCTTTAATTCTGAATCCTTTGTATACTTTCTACGTTTTTGCCTCTTTGATTATGAATGATCTCTGTGTATTTGGAGTGCTGCCTTCATTTGAACCCATCTTTCTATTTTCCTGTTAACTAGCAAGGTTAATAGAGTAGATGCTACAAAGTAGATAAATTGATAAGTAAACTTAAAGAAGAATTTTCTCTTTCAGGTAGGATTATTGACTGTGCTTTTACTGTTACTTTTAATTCCAAATATGATACATTATTAAAAGCCGTAAAAGATGCCACTAATACTGGAATAAAGGTATGTGAACTATAAGCACCATTTCGTTCAACATATTTTGAGCACTTATAGCCTATTTAAGGTCTTTGGGTAATTAAGGTAAATAAGACTGGCCCACTGCCCTTAGGGTCTTAAGTGGGTAATTGTGATACAGTGTACCAAAGTCTTTTTTTTTTTTCCTTCCAACTTTGCTGATATTTATTAAAACAGAGTTTGGATCTATTTTTGCTGGTCAAATTGGCAGTGTTTGCTTTTTATACTTTTTTTAAAAAAGAGTATTTTTTAGAGCAGTTTCAGGTTCACAGCAAAATTGAGCATAATGTAGAGAGATTTCCCATATTCCATACCCCCCGTCTCCACACACACATAATCACCTCCACTATCAATATCCCCTACTAGAGAGGTATTTCAATATTTGTTAAAATCATTGAACCGCTGTTGACACATATCACATGAAGTCCATACTTTACATTAGGGTTCACTGTTACTATTGTACATTCTGTGGTTTTTGACAAATATATACTGACATGTATCCACCATTATAGTATCATACAGAGTATTTTCACTACTCCTAGAATCTTCTGTGCTCCACTAATTCATCCCTTCCTCCCCACTAAGCCCTGGTGTAGCCCAGCACCTCACTCCCACACTTTTTGTGAGTGTGTTAAGATTTCCATATTAAATCATTTTAAGTGTGCATTTCATTGGTATTAAGTACATTCATGGTCTTCAACCATCACCACCATTCATCTCCATAACCTTTGTTGCAGAATGGAAATTCTATACCCATTAAACAATTAACACCTGATTTCACCCTCCCCCTGGCAACCACAAAATGAGTTAGGAAGTATTCTCTTCAATTTTTTGGAAAAGTTTGAGAAGTATTGGTATTAGTTCTTTAAATGCTTGGTAGAATTCATAAGTGAAGTCTTCAGGTTCAGGGCTTTCCTTTGCTGGGAGATTTTTGATTACTGATTCAGTCTCATAACTAGTTACAGATCTATTCAGATTTTATATTACTTAGTGATTTAATCTTGGTAGGTTGTGTGTGTTTCTAGGAATTTATCCATTTCATCTAGGTTATCCCGTTGTTACCACACAATTGTTCATAATTCTCTTTTATAATCGTTTTTATTTTTGTAGAATCAGTGGTAGTGTTTCCACTTTCATTTCTCTTTTTTGGCAGCTGGCCAGTATAGGGATCGAACCTTGCATCATACTCTAACCAACTGAGCTGACTGGCCACCCTCCACTTTGATTTCTGATTTTAGTAATTTGAGTTTTCTCTCTTTTTTCTTAGTCTGTCTAGGTAAAGGTTTATCAATTTTGTTGATCTTTTCAAAGAACCATCTTTTGGTTTTATTGATTTTTTTTTTTCCTGTATTTTTTCCTATTCTGTTTATCTCTGACTAATCATATTTCTTTCTTCTGCTTTGGGTTTAGTTTGTTCTTTTTCTAGTTCCTTAAGTTGTAACATTAGGTTGTTGACTTGAGATCTTTTATGTTTTTAATGTAAGCATTTATAGCTGTGAATTTCTCCCTTTAGCACTGCTTTCACTGCATCCCATATATTTTGGTATATTGTGTTTTCCTTTTCTAATTGCCCTTGTGATTTCTTCTTTGATCTGTTGGTTAAGAATATGTTATTTAATTTCCACAGTTGTGTGAATTTTCTAGTTTTACTTTTGTTATTGATTTCTAACTTCATCCTGTTGTGGTTGGAGAAGATACTTTGAATGATATGAGAGTACTTCAAAAGTTCATGGTGAAATAGAATTTAAAAATAATATGAATCCTTCCATGAACTTTTTGAAATACCCTTGAATATCTTTTTAAATCAGCTGAGACTTAATTTGTGGCCTAACATATAGTCTATCCTGGAAAATATTTCACGTGTTGTATTTTTGGGTGGAGTGTTCTATATGTCTGTTAGATTTATTTGGTTTATTGTGTTAAGTCCTGTTTCCTTCTGTCTCCATTATTGAGGGTGTGGTATCGAAGTCTCCAAATATTACTGTAGAACTGCTTGCTTCTCCCTTCAGTTTTGTCAGTTTTTGCTTCATATATTTTGATGATCTGTTATTAGGTGTGTAAATTTTTATAGTTGTTATATCTTCTTGCTGTACTGAACCTTTTATTTACATTTAAAGTAATTACTAAGGAAGGACGTCGTCATTTTGCTATTTGTTTTCTACGTACCTGACAGCTTTTTTATTCCTCATTTCCTGCATTACTGTTGTTTGTGTTTTGTTGATTTTTTTGTAGTAAAATGTTTAATTCTTTTTGTGTATATTCTATATATTTTGTTGTTGTTGTTACCATGGGTATTACATTTCACATCCTAAAGTGATAACACTCTAAATTAATACCAGTTTAACTTTAATAACACAAAAACTCTGCTCCTTTAGAGCTCCATTCTCACCCCTTTCAGTTCTTGATGTCACAAAATTACATCGATTTACATTGGGTGCCCAAAGACATAAGCTGATAATTCTTTTAAATACATTAGTCTCTTAAATTAAGTAGAAAACAGAATGTGGAGTTACACACCAAAGTTAAAATAATACTAGCCTTTAGACTAAAACTAATTTTTTAAAAAAATGTGTTAGTTCCTTAAATCATGTAGGAAAAAAAAAAGTTTTACAAAATATTACAATAATACTAGTTATTATAATTTGCCCCTTTATTTATCTTTATTGAGGTTTGTATTTCTTACATGGCTTCAAGTTGCTGTCTAGTGTCCTTTCACCTTGTAGGGCTTCCTTGAGCATTTCTTGCAGGGCAGGTGTCTTAGTCTGTTTTCTGTCACTTATAGTAGAATACCTAAAACTACTGGGTGATTTATAAATAAATGAAATTTATTTCTTACAGTTCTGGAGGCTGGGAAGTCTAAGGTCTAGGGACACATCTGGTGAGAGCTTTCTTCTTGGTAGGGACTCTGCAGAGTCCCAAGGTGGTGCGAGACATCATGTGGTGAGGGGGCAAGAGCCATGTGTGCATGTGTGTATATGTGTGCTCTCCTTACAGAGCCACCAGTCCACTCTTACGGTAACAACCCATTAATCCATAAACAGATTCACCTCTGAAAGACCCCACCTTTCAAATATCACAGTTGGATTTTCCACCCTCTTAATACTGTTACAGTGGGGATTAAGTTTCAGCATGAGCTTTGGAGGGTACATTCAAACCATAGCAGTAGGTCTAATAGTAATGAACTCCCTCAGCTTTTGTTTATCTGGGAATGTCTTAGTTTCTCCTCACTTTTGAAGGACAGTTTTGCTGGATATAGGATGCTTGGATGATGGTTTGTTTTCTTTTAGTTAGTACTGTGAATATATCAGCCCAGTGCCTTTTGGTCTCCAAAGTTTCTAATGAGAAATCTGCTTATGATCTAATTGAGGATCCCTTGTAAGGGATGAGTCACTTCTCTTTTATTGCTTTCAAGATTCTTTCTTTGTCTTTAGAAAATTTGATTATAATGTGTCTCGATGTGGGTCTCTTTGAGTTCATCATACTTGGAGTTCTTTGAACTTTTTGAATGTTTATATTCATGTCTTTTATCAATTTGGGGAAGTTTCTAGCCATTATTTCTTCAAATATTTACTCTGTCTCTTTTTCTCTCTCTCCTTCTGACACTTCCTCAATGCATATTGATCTACTTGATGGTGTTCCTCAGGACCCTGAGTTTACGTTCACTTTTCTTTAAATCTTTTTTCTTTCTGTTCCTCAGACACGATAATTTCCCTTGTCCTATTTGCAAATTGGCTGATTCTTTCTTCTGCATGCTTAAATGCCTTTGAATTCCTCTAGTGAATTTTTCATTTGTTATTATACTTTTCGGCTCCACAATTTTTTAAATTTCTTTTAGGTTTCCTTTCTCTTTACTGATATTTTCATTTTGTTTATACATTGTTTTCTTGACTTTCTTCATGTCCTCCCTTAATTCTTTGAGCATCTTTAAGAGAGTTTAGAGTCTTTGTCTAGTAGATCTGCCATCAGCTTTTTTTCAGGGATAATTTCTGTTGGTTATTTTTTTTCTTTGAGTTGTTCTTTCTTATTTTGTTTGTAAGCCTTGTGATTTTTTGTTAAACATTGGACATTTCAATCTAATGTGGTAACCTTGGAAATCAGATTCTCTCCCTTCCCCAGGGTTTGCTGTTTTTTGTTATTATTTTTGTTTATTATCTTTGGATTTTTAAAAAATTTGTGTAGGCTGTCTCTGTGCCAAGGATTCACCTGAGGTGTAAGCTTTAGGTTTTCTGAAGTCTTTTCTGAGCCTGTGCCTTTCCCTGTGTGTGTGCACTTACTTGTTAATTTTTCTCATATATGCAGTTGTTTTTAAATGTCCTAGCCTTTAATGTCAGGCCCCCAAAAGGGGAAAAAGAGAAAAATGAAGGGAGGGGAGAAAATAGGGCATTGTTTTTTTAAATCTCTTGGCAGTCACATCAGCCAGAGGAGTAGGGTTAGAGGTTGAGGTGCAACAGCAGTGGCCGCCCAGGTCTTTGTCTACACCTCTGTGACCAGAAGTAGCAATCAGGTATTAGAGCACAGATCCTTCATATTTAGGATACCACACTGACTTCCCCAAGCTGTGTGCAGGCTACTCCAGGAACAGATACCTGCCACAGGTCTTGTGTTAGGGGATGGGTTACTGCTACTATGCAAAAGCTAAAATTGATAAAAATTAACTGCACTTTGCCATCCAATCCTTTTCCTGGAAGTTGCAAGCCTTCAGCAGACTCCAGAATTCCCAAAGTGTTAACATCAGATGGATTCTGTTGGTGCCTTTGATATCTAGTAGGGGAGACAGTGTCTGTTGCTTACTACTCCACCATCTCCCTTAATGCTCCCTAAAGTCTTTTATGCAGGAAGTTATAATGTACAAAGCATTTTTTCTGATTGTTTCTTACTGTAAAATATTAAGAAATTAAGTTGCTGTATTTTGCACTTTGAATAACAAAGTATACATTATTCTCTTTTAGTGTGCTGGAATTGATGTTCGTCTGTGTGATGTTGGTGAGGCCATCCAAGAAGTTATGGAATCATATGAAGTTGAAATAGATGGGAAGACATATCAAGGTTTGTTCTTTTAAAATGTGTCTTATTTTGAAATTCATTTTACAGACTGCCGTTGAGTTGCTTCATCTTTATATCTTGGGAATATAAAGAAGGAAAACAGAGGAAATGGCCTGCTCAGAGCATGGTAGGAATACTGTGGCCACTTAACCTGGAACTGTTGCCAGGCTATTCTGTTAGATGGTAAGAAGACAGCTGGGGAATTCCTAGGATAGCCAAAATATGGACTAGGTTTTCTGTGACTAGTCAAATCAAGGCTCAGGGAGAAGCCAAAGGTCCTTTCTATTGATGACTTCCCAATTTTTTTTTTTTTTTTTATGTGAGTCACATTCAGAATTTGGAGTTTAGTTAATTCCTGTGTGTCCCTTCAATTCTTAAGCCCCTTTGCCTCCCAGACTTTCCCAGCCACTGCTTTAGGTATGTAGTCCCAGAGTGCTTTCTGGTGTTCTATATTCATCTCCATCAGTCCAGCCTCCTCCCAACTCCCAGGTCTACCTGATCATCTGCCAGCCAACATCCTCCCTCATTTATGCTCATTACTGTCTATAACCCTAATAACTTTCTTACAGAATATTTTCTACATTTCCTTTGACTGTATCCTTTCTCTCCTTTATAGGTCTTTGAGTGGAGACTCCCATCTTGCTTCCTTGCCCCAGGAAATTCTCGTCATTCAGCATTCTTTGCTTTTCCCTGTTGCAATTATAACCATTGCATTTCTACAAAGTACAGAAGTGGCTCTTCCTCTCAGACTTGACAGTGCCTGTCCTTGTTCTCTCATTTCTAAAGTCCATTCAACTGCTTGAATTTGACATCTGGCACCATCCTGACTTCTTTTGGCATCCTGGGTGGCTTCAATATCTATACAGGCAGTCCAGTTAACACATGGGCATCACCAGTCACCTGACCAGCGAGCTCGATGACTTTCACCTCCATAACAGTCCTCTTCCATGTCCAAATACTGACTGGAATTTATCACTAGTCTACACTCTTAAACAGCAGCTAGCCTTTTTCTTTCCAGCTCTTTCATTTTCTTTCCGTTTATTGCTTGCTTCTTCCATTCCTTTATAGCTTTTTTTATATCAAGATATTTTCTTTATTCCTCCCATCTGCCACTCATTTCATTTTCCTCCTTCCTGCCCAAACCCCATGTTGACAACTTCAATTCTTTCATTTATACCTTGAACTTCATTATTGCTTTGATTTTCAGATATTCTTTTCCTGAAGATCTCTAATCCTATAAACATCAGTGCAAACCAAAATCTCCTAAGGCTGCTCACACACTTGGATAGTGAAGAAAATACACTTTGGGGTCAGGAGGTTATAACTTTGAATTTAGATAAATCCTATAAACCTCTTAAGTACCCAAGTTTCTTTGACTGTGATAGGATTAATGATATCATGGTTTGTTTGTTTGTGAAAAATGTAAATTAAATTACAATGGAATTTTTTTCTTTTTTCTTTTTGGTGACTAGTCAGTACAGAGATCTGAACTCTTGACTTTGGTGTTACGACACCATGCTCTGACCAGCTGAGCTAACCAGCCAGCCCAGTGCCTAGAATTTATTAGGTATTCAACAAATACTTGTCATTTCTCTCTCTTCCTGCTCTTCGTTCTGGGATTGGTGCCACAAATACAGTGCTAATTTAAGTTCTTCTCATCTTTTTTCCCTTCTCTCTTAGGAGATTACTTACTTGATCAGAAGATGGCCAAACAGGCCTAACATTCTTTAACTTTTGACATGTCACAAAAAGAAAATCCCACCTTTTACTTACTCTTATCATTTTTTTTCTCTGTCCTTCCAGGAAGAAGGACCTTTTCTTTTATTCATGGTTAATCCTCCCACCTTTTGGGGGATATTCCATTATTATCCCTTTTTCCCACATTCCTAGTCTTTCCCTAGTGGCTCCTCTAAGTGGGAGAGAATGAAAATTATAGCACTAGATTGCCACCCATGGTTCACATATTCTGATTTTGGCTTTTATTTATTGTCATGAAATTTTCAAAATTTGTTTGTACATGAAAAGCAGGGGGTTTAAATTTATGTCCCTTAGTAAGGGTGAATTTACTTTTTCCACATGTCCTAGTCAAAGCCATAGGAGAGCAAACAATTTTTAAAGGCTAGAAAATAGAATGTCTCATTCCCAGTTTGCTTTTCTTTGCAAAATGTTTTGTCCAGCACTTTAAAAAACTTTGAACCAGTTCTAGGATTTGCTGCTTCTATTGATACCTCAGACTTAGTAATAACATTAGCTTCCCAGAAGCAGTATTCTAACGCTGGAGAAAACAGATTAAGAGAATAAATGCCAAGTATTTTGAGGAATTTGTGGGACTAGAATATAGGCCTTCTGATTTCTAGGTTCATTGCTACAAATGAAGAGTCTATTCTGTTCTTTCCAAATTTGTGACTTAGTCAACATGAAATGAAAACCATAGGGTACCTGAAGACTGACTACCTCTAGACTGAGTTATTTCTCTTTTATGAGAATTTGCCAAGATTATTATAAATTCCTACAGCAGCCATCTTACACCAGTATCCTTTATTTTTCTCTGTTTTCTAATTCTACAGCTTGGTTGACATGTGGTCTGCCTTTCAAGGTATTAGTAGGTGACAGTTTGATTTAATATTTAGTTACCACATATTAATTCCAGCCTGCAACAGTGGAATCCTTAATATCTGCCTTCTTACCTCTTCCGCTAAGCTAGTGCAATGTTTTAGGTTCTTTAGGTTTATTTCAGCATCTCTCTTTTGATACCCATTATTGTATTGATCAGGGTTCTTAGATGAAGGTGACAGAATTCACTTTTTTATTTTAAGCAGAAAGAATATAGAAAAATCATGATATTGGAAAGATGAATCAATAGACTGGGCTGAACTTTCAGAAACAGTTCCAAAAACCACACAGGAGAACTAGGCCATCAAGGGAGTGCCTTTATCTCCCTTGATCAGGAAACTATAAATTTAGCCTATTGTTTATATAAGAAGGAAGGTCTTTTAGAGCACTAAGAGTTTTATTTTTCTGTGCCACCCCCCTAAATTTGTAATATACTTGTCATTGTTTCATTTATATAGATTTGAAAAAAAAACTTGCTACCTAATTCTGCTCTAGAAGAAAGGTAGCTCATACTGATGATTCTAGGGCTATACATAGAGCTAGATTTGTTAAACCTTTTTTTAAATTTTGAAATAGTTAACACTGAAAATGGACAAAGCATAGAAATTCAACTTCTCAATTGCGAAAGCTATGTAAGCTCACTCTTCAAGAAATCAAGTTTTAACAGCATTCCAGAAGACTCTGAATTTCGTGTCTTTAGTCTGTTTTGTGCTGCTATAATGAAATACCTGAGACTAGGTAATTTATAAGGGACAGAAATTTATTTCTCACAATTCTGGAGGCTGGGAAGTCCAAGGTCAAGGGGCCAGCATCTGGTGAGGGCTGGGAGAGAGGGGGAGAGCAAGAAAAGGGGGGCCAAATTCATCCTTTTATAAAGATCTCACTACTGTGAGAACAGCATTAATCCATTCATGAGGGCGGTGCTCCCGTGACCGTAACATTAGGCCATAACTTTCAACACTGCAGCATTGGGAATTAAGTTTCCAACACATGAATTTTGGGGGACACATTTAAACCATTGCACTCATTCGAGGGTCCTTCAAAAAGTTCATGGAATGCTTTGTATTTTTTAATTTGATTATTTCCGTGAATGTTTTGAAGTACCCTCATAGATCTCTTCCCAATTATAGCAGTCTTCTTCTAGTGAACCACTGTCTTCAGGACTCAAGTGTTTGTGTTTGCTTTTCTTTGTCTTTACTGTCTAATTAATGCATCCCTAAACAGCAGTTTAATCATGCTCAATTTATATATACATACATTATATACATGCACATATATACACACATATATATGTATGTATATGGAATTACACAGTTTGTATATAATTGTGCCTTCTTTTGCTCATTTTATCTTTAGGTTTTATTCCAGTTGTTAAATGTATCCTTAGTTTATTGTTGAGTAGTGTTTGTCTATTCTATTATTGATCTGTGGTCACTGGGATTTTCTTTTTTAACATTTGAATGTTGATGTAAGGTTTCATAATACTGTCGTTTTGACACAGTATCCTCATATTCACATTACCCTTTGGTCCATAACCATACACAGATATTTTTCATGTTTCTATTCATGTGTATATCACATTTTATTTTTTTATTAACAGTATCTCCTTAGATGACCCCCATTGTGTCCTCATAATTTATTTTTCTTCCATTCCCCCTTACTTCTTTCTAGTATTTAATAACAAAAGACTTTCATATTCCAGTAGATTCCAGTTTATATTTAACTACCATAATGTGAAGCTGTTTAGTAGAGCCATATCTTGTTTTTAAATAAATGCTTGAACTCTACCAGAAGGCCAAGAGATCTGTTTGTACTTCCAGAGACCCCAAACTTTTATTTCTCTATTTATTATGACAGTGAAACCAATCCGTAATCTAAATGGACATTCAATTGGTCAATATAGAATACATGCTGGGAAAACAGTGCCCATTGTGAAAGGAGGGGAGGCAACAAGGATGGAGGTATGTATGTCATTTATCACTTCTGTGAAAACCGTTTTGATTTTTTTCCCCTCCATAGTATGTTGAACAAAATTAGCTTGCCATCCATCCTTACCTGGCAGGAGTTGGGCTGAGTGTGCAGATTGTGTCTGGACAGGCCAGAGCTCAGTCAGCTATGGAAGTTGGGGTTGTCAAAGGATTGCTTCTTCAACATTTAATGATTATTCATTGAGCATCTGTTAGGTGCCATTCTCTTTAGTAGGTATTGGGGGTGTATCTGTAAACAAAACAATTCCCTGCCCATGTATAGTCTGCATTCTAATAGGAGGATGCAGAAAGACCAGGAAATAAAGTAGGGAGAGACTGGATAAGAAGTGTCTGAGGAGCACTGGACAGATCATCTAGGCAACAAATCAAAAGAGTAACCATTATTCTTTCAGAAGGAGAGAAGAAATCGAGGGCAGTTAGAGGGGGGAGGGGGATGGAGAGAGATTGGACAAGGGACATAAAGAATAAGTATGATTTGTAACAATATATATGCTAGTAATATTGATTTGATCAACATATCTCAACGTTGAACCCCCAAAATATGTATAACAATTTTGATTTAAAAAAAAAAAAAAAATGCCTGAGGAGGATATTTCATGTTGCTGCTTATTACATCAGATAGGGAAGTCAAGAAACATTTACTCTGATTAGTTCTGAATTTTTCTTTCCTCCCCTTGACCCTTATGTATTTTTTAAGGAAGGAGAAATATATGCCATTGAAACCTTTGGTAGTACAGGAAAAGGTGTTGTTCACGATGATATGGAATGTTCACATTACATGAAAAATTTTGATGTTGGACATGTGCCAATAAGGTGAGAGACTATTGATTTTATATGACTAATAAGCATCTCTTCCCAGTTAACAGCATTTTTAAAAATGTGACAGAAAGGTGGTACATTCATAACTGTATGGTTCTGTAGCCTAACAATAAGTTCTGTGGGTTTAAATAATATAGCAAAAAAATTAGGCTGTTAAAAATTTAAACCAAGATAAAGATAAAGATATAGGCAAGTGTTCTTTTCAGATCAAGTTTCTGATAATCATAACTATTGAAGACTTACTTTTTGCTGGCATTACAAGGTTTTTGTTCTTAATATTCTCCTGTTGATAAACTTCATATTTCAGTTTACACTGGACTTTTTACCTTCTGGAGAAAATGATTGAAGGCTGGATTTACACCTCTTGTTATGTGCAGGTCTTTGAGCTTAATGCTCAAAAAAAGAAATTCCCACAGTAATACTCTGTAGATGGGCCTGTACTGGGAATTTCACACACACATGCATAGACACATAAATGTAATAAAATGGCTTTTTGCAGGTTTTTCCTATTCAGCTGCCATCTATAACTAGGAATGGGCTATTACGCCTTCTAGCTTTTGATTGTTCAAAGAGCAACAACAAAATTTTTTTAACTTTAATTACTAAGAAAAAGCTAAGTTTTGGTTTTTTCTTAATGGGGGAAGTGGGTTGATAACTCTTTTTGCCATCTGTTAATCTTGGATTTTCTCCTTTTAGGCTTCCAAGAACAAAACACTTGTTAAATGTCATCAATGAAAACTTTGGTACCCTTGCCTTCTGCCGCAGATGGCTGGATCGCTTGGGGGAAAGTAAATACTTGATGGCTTTGAAGAATCTGTGTGACTTGGGCATTGTAGATCCATATCCACCATTATGTGACATTAAAGGATCATATACAGCGCAGTTTGAACATACCATACTGTTGCGTCCAACATGTAAAGAAGTTGTCAGCAGAGGAGATGACTATTAAACTTAGTCCAGAGCCACCTCAGCATCTTTATTTTCTAAGTTTTTTGGAATATATTACACCAGAATTAATTTGCAACATGTTGTCTGTTTTAACAGTGGACCCATGTAATACTTTTATCCGTGTTTAAAAAAGAAGGAATTTTATCAAAGGCAAACCATCTAATGTAATTAACCAAGGAAAAAGCTTTCAGGACTTTCAAATGTTAACCTATTTTTCCTCCCATCTAGGAAATGCTATAAAGCGCAAATTAGTTAGGAATGACTTAAACATTTCGTTTTGAACACGTAAGAAATGCTTTTCGGGTATTTATATTGCCATATTCTTACTTGAATGCTTTGAATGATTACATCCAATTCTGCACCTAAGCCCTCTGGTATTGCTTTTTAACCTTCCTGGAATCCATTTTCTAAAAAATAAAGACATTTTCATATCTGAGAGCTACATTTCAATGTCTGTGGTTATAATTCTGGACAGGAAATAGCAAAACTTAATGTAGGGGACATGTAGAGACTTTTATCTGGATTGTAGACCTCTACACTGAGACTTTCTTCTGGCGTAGTGGTTAAAACAAGATGTATACATGCATAAATAAATGTACAGCTTTAGGAATATTTTGCCTTTCTTCATAGGACCATATGCTTGTCTTTCATTTTCTTCCTTGACATTGGAAAGATGTACTAATTGAAACATGACTTTGTAGGAACATCGTGCCAACTTGAAACCTTGACGTTTAGATCTTTTTCCAGTGGTAGTATTTATTGGGAAATGAGCTTACTCAAAAAACCAAAAGGGCATTAAAGCCACAAAAGCAAAAAAAAAAAAAAAAAAAAAAACTTTCCATGTTTGGATCTTATTAGGCTTTTTCATTAATGAGCCAAACGCTGTTAACAACACCCTGCCCCTTGACTGGTTTGAATTCATTACAAGTGGCATTTCAGGAAGTGAGGTTACAGTTACCCTCCTTATAAGGAGGGTATACATTATACCCTCCTTATAATGTAAGGATGTATATTTACTTGTTTGAGCTTAGCCCCACTACTGATTCTTTAACAACTTGCTTGAATTCTTATATGTAAATAATTTGATAGGAATGTTCCAACATTTCAAAGTTGTTATGTGCCAAGGTTAAGCCCTAATTTGTATATGCTTTAAACACAATGAGATTTTATTGCCTTTGGGATGCTGTTTTAACGTTTTTCTCATGGCAAGAGAAACCTGTGACTTCTGTACCTAGATCATTTGTTACTTTAAAAAGCTGCTCTTTTCAGCATTAGAGCTATAAATGAATGTTAACCTTGTGGGGAAAACAATGTAGTTTTTAGCTGTATGAGCTATGTTTTACTATGGTGCTAATGTTTGATAGCTACCTTTGAATCTTCTGTGCTTTGCTTGTAGCAGAGCTCACTAATTCATGCCTGGACATATTATAGGGCTTGGGCCCTCCAGCTAGCTCCTTTGGGGTTTTGAGTCCATATCTTTTTGATGTGCTTTGGTGAGAAGTATAAAGCAAGTGTCTTGATTTCTAAACAAACCCAGGAATTTTAGAACTGACCCCCTATGAGTGAAGAATTGTGGAGCTGTATAAGACCTCTTCAGCAGTGGTGATCTCAATTATGAGCTCCAAGCTCCCTTCCCAGGTAACTGTTGGGAGAGATGGCATGCCTCCAGAATGGCTCAAAGTGATATATCTTGTAAATAGGAAAGCTGTTAAAGAAAAAACTGTATTGTTTGCCTTCTAGCCATGTATCTCTTGATATTGTTATGTTTACAATGATGTACCTTATTGGTAACAAATTAGTTTGATGTTTAACAATAGTGCCTTTAGTAAATTATTTTACAACCAAAACACTTTCGGGTTTTTGTTAGATCAATTTAGCAGAATCTAGAAGTCCATGTTGAGATTTAAGATATACAGTAAGAAAAATGTTTAGGTTTTCATTTTTGTTGGTTATTTTAAGACTTAAGCGCAGTTTTAGGTTCACAGCAAAATTTAGTGGAAATTATTAGATTTCCCATATATCCCGATTCCCCACACACTCCCTCCCTCCATAGATGCTTTAAGGGATTAAAAGTAAAGGTCCAAGTCACTTTCTCAGATTTTTACATTGTAATAGTACAGTTGCTTGTACTTATTTTAAACAGTTCAGCAGTTATTTTTAAATCCCATTAAAATTAGATGCTAAAACGTGTAACATTTAAAAAATAGTTCTTGAAATTAAAGGCTAGACTCAGGTATCTTGACCACATAAATCTTTAATGAGGTATAAGTATATAACAGTTGAGGTAACAATTTGCATAGGTGTTTAGTGAATGATTTTTAAACCTAGCCATTTAATATGCCCACTATATTTTTGGCATGAATGATTTTTGTTCAGTGATAAATTCTCATTGCACATCACCGTCAGCTGCCCCAGATTTGTTTTCTGAAATTTAGGAAAAATTTGCTAATAGATGTTTCAAGTTTATACTTATAAATGATCACTAATGGCAAACAGCATTCTGCAGAATATTATGTCCTTCATTAAGATTTCAACCTGCAAATAAACCCATTTAAAGGGATACGTGATCTTCCAGTGGTTAACACTGAGCTTAAGATCTTAAATAGCTGATCTACAGAGGTTAGTAGATTCTCCCCTTTCTGAATAAGTTAGCAGCAGTAGGACTTTATAAAGAGACTAGTAAGATTATCAGAAGAGGAAAGAGTGTTTCACTGTAGTTTTAATAAAATGCAGGTTTAGATAATTTTTTTTAAAAAGAATGCTGGGGCCCAGTGAGAGGCTCCTAGTAGGCACATAATCCTAGCAAGAGTAAGCAATCCAGGCTTTAGTTATTTAGAAAAATAAGATGGTGGACATTGTTCAGTTGCCAGTTTGGAGCAACTATTTCCTTTGCCCTATGCAATTTTTTCATTTCAAGACATTTTTATTCCTTTGAACTAAAAGTCTCAATACACAAGCTTTAAAAGATCTAATGTTATCAAACAAAATTAACTCATACCCAAGACAAAATGTATAACATCATACTAGTTTGCTGAATACAAAATTCTTGTATGACTGCCTTATTAGAATCTGGACAAAACTGTTTGCTGCCAGACAAATCACCATCATAAGTCCCAGCCATCATTTTTTTCACGTCCATAGTTCTGAAGTTCACTTAAACATACTGTTTGTAAAGCTGCCATTTTCATTTATATACAGTTTGACTATGCAAAGTAGTTATTAAAAAATTTTTAAGTTCCATTAGCCAAAGTAATGTCTACTGAGTTCTGTAATGCACAAAGCATCAGCAATATCAGTGAATGTAACTGATGAGTATTTAGGTGATACCTTGATATTTCACTTTAAATGTATTAACTCCCTTCAAAGGATAAAGAAGGGTGAGTTTAATACAAATGGCATGATAAAAATGCCTTTTTTGGGTCAAAACTATTAGTGAAGAAAGCATCTAGTTTTCCATCTGTTAAAAATTTGTATAGAAAATAGCTACAAGAGATAATTAACAAATGTATAAAAAGTGGTGCCACCTGAATGTCTTCAGTAGAAGATTGCACAAATTCATGATCTGAGCCAATTAAGACGTCAAAATATAAAAGGTACCACCAGCCTGAGGTAAACGCTAAGTTTAAAACTCCCAAGTATTTGAAAGTTTAGTTACCTGCAATCAATATGCATATATTTATACTTTGTGTAAGAAAGTTTTGCTATAGATACAAAATGTGTAAATATAGTGCACACTGATTGATAAGTAAAAAATAAAACAATGAAGCTCAAAATTGTAAGTCAGCCCTTTAAAAAAGTATATATACAAATCACAAAAAGAAAGCCCCTCTGTCTTTGGATCAGCTAAGGATTTCATTAGAAGAGGTATCAATTTCTTCACTGGGATGCTGGCTACCAGACAGGAGCTCTGGAGGCAAAAGTTTAGAATGTCCATTCTCAGTAACTCGCTGAGTATAAAACAAGATATAAGCTTGGGCCTTGCATACTTCATCCATAGTGCACATGCTTAGCTTGGAATCATTGCAGTGTACCCAGAACCCTAGAGTGAAACAAAAATAACGATGTTCATAGTATAAAGGTCATTAAGTTTCAGTGAGAGTTAAGTTGTTTCTAAAGGGAAAATAATTTAGCCAATTCGTTTTTTCCTTTCTTCAATGAGAAATATAGCTTGGGCAGTATAACTCTGGAATTATCTACCTTTATTCTACAAGTAGTTTGAAGTTATAGAATCTGACCAATTAGAGTACTTGACATTCTATTTCTGGTATAAACCTACCAATTAATGCTTTTGCCACTAGTTATAAAGCATTATATTATTAAGTTATTAAATCATATTATAACGTTAGTGTACAACTAACATTTGGTAGTTTACTGAATTAATTGCCTTAATGGATTATTTGGGCTTTTTCTTTTCGGGCAGCTGGCAGGTGTGGGGATCTGAACGCTCTAACCAACTGAGCTAACCAGCAAGCCCTATGGGTGGGTGTGTGTGTCAGGGATGTGTGTCAGGGGTGTATATGTGTGGGTGGTTCATTCACTTTTCAAATATAGGTACCAGGAGGGTGTGTATGTGTATTGGTGGTTCATTCATTGTTCAAGTGTAGGTACCAGGAGGGAAAGTAAAAAGTGAGCCTTCAGTCCAATTACTTTTTAGGACTAGACTGTCCTAGAAGGGTCCATGGAGGCAGCAAATAAAAGGGAGTTTCGTATGTTAAACCTGAGCTCAATATTTGTTCCAAATATCTCCCAGTTCATTAGATGCCCTGTTCGTTGACAAAATTAACTGAAACCAGTAAAACACAGAAACCTGCTCTTGGATGTGTGCCTTTAAGAAAAGATAACAGTCTTTCAACTTTTCATTAACAAGACTATCCTCATTATCCTTATTCCTACAGCCCTTAAGTAATCAAACCTGCAGAAAATATAACTCATTTTCTGCACAACCCCCCCCCCCCACCCCTTCTTTCCCCCCAACCAACAGTACTGCAGAATTATTCTTCTAGAAAAAGTGGTCAGGTGAATTTGCTTAAGATGATTTAGTGGTCAATTCAGAAACTGTAAAAGCCTGAATTCTAGCTTCCAAGTCTAATCCAAGATAAAATATTTTTTTTCCTATCTATACCTCCTTCAGAGTTATAGCAGTAGGCAGTGTAGTGTCCTGAGCCAAATCCTTTCCCATGGTGCATTACTACAGCAGATAAGTCATAGATAAAGCATTCTGGTCTGAGGGATTTCAGGGTCTCTCTGCAGCAATAGGGCTCCATGTTTAAGATTTCCTCAAAGCCAACATGAATACCAATCTTCTCTCGGTTATTACGTCCTGACCACCTGTGAACAAACAAGAGCAGAATTATCAACAAAATCAAGGGAAAATTACCAAGTAGTAAGTCTAGATAGTATGAAATACAAAGTATCCTATATATAATAAGACCCTGTCAATGCCGAAGTTGCCTATAAATGGAGAGATTTAGGCTTATTGCCAAACAGGTCCAACCAAGTTTTAAAATAAGTATTTGCCTTCTGTAGTCAATTGATAATATAGGAAGAAAATTAACTTTTAGGAAAAAAATTATAGCCCTATGAGCATTTTCCCTTCTAACAGGTAAAGTCAAGGCACAAAAGAGTTTTTAATTCCTTATTGTCTTGCCTCTGTATGAAGAGCATATCTCAGAAGGGGATATCTTCTGGATTTTTCTTAGCCAGTTATGGAGGGAACAAACAAAACATGACACCTCTAATTCCTCAGAACACTTCATAGCTCTTCAGCATAACTCCCATTAGTGATAGAACTCAAAGAATGCCCTTGTGCTGTCATTTTCTCAATCTGTTGGTCACGCTTCTCATTATGGATCTAAGCATGGCAAGCAATGTTTTTATCATACACGTACTGTGAGTTGGTGCTATGGGGAAAAATAATGTAACATGGTAATTCTTTCAAGAGATGATAAGCGGTTTGGAATAGTGCGGTACACAGACAAAAGACAGACATACACAAGAATATTGTAATAATAAAGTACTAAAACGAGGTTCAGACAGACAATAGCAGGTAGAGAAGGGAGAGAGGAACATAGGTTTTATTTAGAAAAAAATGAAAATGCTTAGTACAATGTAAAATGGTACAGAACTAAAGATGAGCTATGTAAATTGTGTCTTCTGCTGAACTAGAAGTCATATTCCAATCCCTCTGTGATTCTGTGAAATATATATCCGGTCCCCATTTAGTATGCTAATAAGTTCACCACTGGCCAGCAGCCTTCAGGATGGGGGCTGGTCCTAGAAAAGACAAGTACTGCTTAGAGGGTTGGGACTTTCAGCCTCACCCCCAGCCTCTGTGGAGGGGAGAGTGCCAAGGTTATATTGATCACCAATGGCCAATGATGTAATTGATCATGCCTTCGTAAGATAGACTCCATAAAAACTGAAAAGGACAGAGTTCACGGAGCTTCCGGATAGCTGAACACGTGGAGGTCCCTGGAGGGTGGTGCACCCTTGGAGGGCATGTAAGTTCTCCTCCCCTTCCCACATGTCTCTGTCTATGCATCTCTTCCATCTGGCTGTTCATCTGTGTCCTTTAAAATATCTTTTGTTAAAAATGGGTAAATGAATGTAAGTGCAGTGTTTCCCTGAGTTCTGTGAGCTCCTCTAGCAACCTGAGGAGGGGTCGTGGGAACCTCAACTTACAGTCAACTAATCATCAGAAGTTCCCCAAGCCTGGACTTAGAATTGGCATCTGAAGTGGGGGGCAGTCTTGTAGGACTGAGTTGTCAACCTGTGGAATCTGACACTACCTCCAGGTAGACAGAATTGAATTGGAAGACACCCAGCTTGATTGCCCGCCTGGTGGGGAGAAATCCCCACACATTTCAGTAACCAGTCACAGAAGTATTCTGTGTTGTAAGAGAAACTGAGTTTTTTCCTAATATCTCTACACCCTCACTATGGAATACATATAATACCCTGCATCCAATGCAGCTATAACTTTAGGAGATCAAACACATAAAATGGGACTTGCTTAAGGTGAAAACTTCCTATTATTTGTACTTTATAAATCTCTCTTTTGCTTTGCCATAAAATTCAAACCCTATCTAATTGTGCTAAAATACTTGTAAGGTATCTAAATAGAAAACACTGTCCCACTGATGATAAATTGGGTACCCAATTTTTTATGCCGATAGAAAGACAATAAGATGATAAAGAACAAGATAACACTATACCCAGAATTCATAATGGTTGTTCCTAAGGGGAAGGGAAATAGGATTGGAAGGCACACAGAGGGTACATCTACGGTATCACAAATGTTCGATTTCTTACCTTTCTTCAAAGGCTCCTGTGTGCCCCTCCCAATCTCATTTTTTCTTTTCCCCAGAGGTAATCACTATTCTGCATTTTACATGTATATTACCCTATTTCACTTTCTATTTTAAGAATATACTCATTATTCAATAAATCTTTTAAAAATGTATATATTTAAGAATGTGAATATATACACATATACATACATGAAAAAGATGAAGGAAATGTTAACACACAAGTCTGCCATTTGGATTCAAAGCAGTGAACCACAAAATAACAACACCAAAGAAGCTAACCGTCACATCCCCATCCCAACACCTCTAGTAGGAGGCCAAACCACGCTAATCTTTGCCGAAAACAAAAAGTTCACATCCTGTCAGTAATTTTCATAACAATTATAATCATTAGTAAAGCTCGGATTGTTTCTCTAATGTTTTGGAATTAAATTTATTCCTAGTGTAATAACTTGTGGCTCAAGGAGATACATGACTACAATAATAGGTTCAAGTTTAACTTTAGGGATATATGAGAGATATTATAATTAGGGAGGCAGAATGGATTTTTATCTTTGTTGTTGTTGCTGCTGGCAGGTATGGGGATCCACAGAGTAGAATTTTTAAAGAGAATGAGTTAGTTTCTAAACTGATGAAGAGTGAATCATCTGAAATTTAGGAATTAACACTGTTTTATTAATGCTTTGGGTTAAGATTTATTTGGCTACAAAGATAATTCATAGGATAAAGATGAACTTTGTTAAACTTTTTCCCTACTTATGTAGCTAAGTATATACTATAATGAAATTTGAATCTCTATTACAATTCATTACTTTTTCTCCTATTACTTGCTCTGTCCTGATGATAAACTTTTAAGTTTATTACTTTGTAGGATGTTTTCTCATTCTTAGTGAAATCTGTATTTCTCCCTGTGTGTAGGTAGTTGATAATTCATTCCAATGTACCATAATTAGCTCTTCATTTGTATTGTCTATATAGAAAAGCACTCAGATTTATTTTATATTTTGGCTTAATTATTTTGCCCTTAATACTGAAGTATAGTACTGGTATTTGCTTTTTACAATATCACCTAGAAGGAGTGGGACTTCAAAATACTTGCTGGGTTTTGTTGTTTCCTAAATTTAGCATACAAGTGTAATTACCAAAAGTAATTACAACAGTTTTAGCTATATACCTGCTTTATTTTTTTTATTTTTTACAAGGTTAGTAATAAACTATATGAATAATATTTTTTTCTACAAAGCCACTTTAAAATCATGACTAATACATACTTGGAGAAAAAGAAGTCTTTCCCTCAAAATTGTCCTCTAAAAATTGGGTTTTATCTTTTATGTATACTATAGGTCTTGTTCTCTGGAAAATACAATAGTATGTTTTGAATGGATGAAGAGAAAGGAGAAAGATAAATGCAGTAAAGACAGCATAAACAAAGATTCTGGAATCAGAAATGGCATGAAGAGTTAAAAATGTTATAGGCAGAGACGGAAGGAGATAGAGTCAAATAGGTTTGAATTAGGGAGAATGTCACATACCAGATTAAAGTAGCATTCATGATTGGAATAAAATAGCAATTCTGAAGAAGAGAAGTTCTTCAACAGTTTACAGCAGCCAATTAAGTACCACTTTAAGTAACAAAAATTTAAGTCCTTTCAATTCTATCTTTACAGAATTTTATATGTATTCATTCTCATCTCTTTAATTTCCATAGCCCTTGTTACTCTTAACCTCCTAACTAATCTTCCTATTTTCCTTCCACTTGATTTTATACACAATGGCAGCACTCACCTGACTTTTCACTAAACATTTTGTTGTATACCCTCCTACCCTCTTCATTCCTCCATGCCTTTGTTCATGTTGCTTCCTTAAGGCTAAAGTGCTCCTCCTCCTGTGTAAACCCCATCCATTCACTTAGTAAATATATTTGGGCATCTACTATGTGTGGAACATGGTTTGGGGCCTTGGGATACAAGAATGAAAAAGATAAGTCATTACTAAGCCTCAGTCTACTGGAGAGAAATTAGTAAACGAGCTACTTAATTTGCAGGTAGTAGTTTTTGCCATCAAGCAAAAATAGGGTAATGTTATACTGAGATTTGGGTGGTGCTGCTTTAAAATAGAATGGTCAGGGAAGTCCTCTCTCAAGAGATGACATATGAACTGAAACTTGAGTGACATAGAACCCCCTGTGCCATTAGACATTAGAGTGGCTTTGAGAAAGTTTCAGACATTAGTCAACTCTCTCCTCCAAGTCTCTGATAAATATCTGAATAAGTTCGTATACTCAAGTTTTTCTACTTCACCATTATTTCTGTGCATGCCTGACTATAATCTTGAGAAAAGGATCCTACTTTATATTCCTCAAAGAAATATAGAACATCTTGCATTAAAAAGCATTCACATGATATTTGCTGACTGTACTTACAACAACTATAATCAATATCTGAATGATGAAGTTAACAGTGATTATCTCTGGGAAGTGGGACAGAGACGAAAACATGCTGTTACGTATGAGAAACGTGGTCTTAATAGTTTTCACATCATAGCACATGAAGTAACTTCTTCAGTGGGTCTCAGGTTAACACTGTTCACCCAAAGTATGAGACCACTGGCTTTGATTAATCAACAGACTTGCCAATTAATTCACCAGACTAAATATATTTCAGGGGACTAGAGTTTTGGTTTTATTTAAACTGCTTTGAATTGAATTGCTATACCCTTAATCAAATATTTTTTAAGGACAAAGCAATTGGGTCAAATACTCTAAGTTAGAGATTAAATTTCAAAATTTTAAACTTTAAATATGCTGAATATTAAACACTACAAAGCATAATTAAATTAACAAAGAATAGTATGACCTAGCAGACCAAAATGTGAGGGATCTGATTATCAGCAATGCATTCTACAAGGAAAACTAATCAGAAGGTTAGTTATTGAATATGGATGTTGTCTGCTAGTCAAGGCTAAAGACAGTGACCAGAATTTTTTTTCTTAAAAAAGGAAAAGAAAAATGAAAAAAAAAGCAAAAAAGGAAATGTAAGTCATCTCCTATATTAGTAGTCATCTACTACATAGCATTAAAAGCTAATGCATCACACGTGTTAAGTTTTGAAGCATTATAAACACAATCAATTATCAAGTTAGGAATGTACAGTTGGTAGGCAATTGGTATTCTACTACTACTAACCTGAATCGTTTGAGGTGTAGTCTGAGAACCTGAGGTAGGTGGCATATCATAAGCTGTTTTTGGGCTTCTGTGAGTACAACTGGTTTTGAGGAAAACTTTCTACGCTTTGCTGTAATATCAAAGAAAGAATGAAAATCAAATTTAAGAATACAAGGAAAAGCTGAGTAAACTTTCTTTTTTTTTTTTTGTTTTGTCTTTTTGTGACCGGTAAGGGGATCGCAACCCTTGGTGTGGTGTCGCCCGCACCGCGCTCAGCCAGTGAGCGCACCGGCCATTCCTATATAGGATCCGAACCCGAGTGCTCCCAAGTGCTGCACTCTCCCGAGTGCGCCATGGGGCCGGCCCGTAAACTTTCTTTTTAATGCAGACATGAATTAAATATCTGCTGAGTTACAGGCATTGTACTGTACTAGAGATACAGACTTGTGTTTTGCCCTCAAGAAACATCCACAATTAAAAAAAAATTTTTTTATGAGCTAGTCAAGTTAGACATGTTAACAAATAAGAACATGATTTAATAATACTCTTGCAAATAAGGTAACAGACTGAAGTACACTACTACCAGAAGCCTTTCCTCCAGGTCTACACCCCTAGATCCAGATATCTGGCTTCTGCTGAATGTCCTGTACTAACTAATCTTCCCACTTGGATTTGTCTCCTAGAACATATGATCCAAGTGTAGCTAGAGAGGGGATATCAACTCCTTGACTTAAAATTTTAAACATGTGCCTTTGTGTGTGCTAAAGCAGCTCTTCTAGGCCTGTATTTGGTAGCACCAGTAGACACATACAAACTTGGTATAAAGTCATGTTCTGTATTCATAATATTTGTCTACTCCCAAATTTGGTGATGAAAGCATCTGGGACTATTCACATTTATGACCAAGGGAAAAAAAAAAAAAAAAAAAAACTTCAGCATAATCAATTTGATGAAGCTTTAGTTTTTCTAAAACCTTACAAATTTTAGGCTACTTATAATAGAGTTCCCATTAGACAGCATTTAGAAAAAAAATGCTAGTTTAAGTCATTCTAGAAAACCATCAATTCTTTGATGCTGGAACATCCAATGAACATTTTACATTACCTTAAAAGTTTAGTATCAAAAGCCCTAGAATCATTTCTTATGACATGGACATTAGGGAGAATACCAGAAAAAATATACATGGTACTTCAAAAAGTTCATGGAAAAATAGAACCTAAATTTGAATCTTTTCATGAACTTTTTGAAGACCCCTCATTTAGTATAAACAGTAAAATGCCACATATACATAGATAGAAGAGATAAAGACAAGGCAGATTTGATGTGGTTTTTACACACTATTTCTTTGGAGGAAGATGCTTCTCTTTAATTGAGGTGCCTATTTCATCCCTTTCCCCCAGTGTCCTGATCTTGTGTCCTACCTCTATTAGAGCGCCTATCACAGCGCCTATATGTTTCCTCTACTAGGAATGTGAGCACCTTGAAAGTGTCTTACCCTCTATCCATATCAACTAGAACAATGACTAATAAAGAAAACATAAAGGGTTTTGAATAAATCTTTGTTTTTATGAAGCCAATCTCCACAGCAGTTCAGCTACATATTATTTTCTATTATATATGTATGTATATACACATATATTACTATATATAAATATTTTGATATGTAGCAAAAAACTCATAAAGCAAATGGTTTATTCACACCACATGACATGCTTTCCTTTTATTATTCCTCTTTGCTCCACTTATTGAACTTAAATTTCTTATTTTATGAATCCCTTCTTTCCACAGCTGACAATAGGATCAAGAAAAATTTTAATGCCATCAACAAGGCAAAACAAACACACAATTCATAAATGCCAATTATAAAATAGAAATGCTAGGGCTGGCCAGTTAGCTCAGTTGGTTAGAGCATGATACTCACACAAAGTCCAGGGTTCGATCCCTGCACCAGCCAGCTGCCAAAAATCAGAACAAAACAAAAAACCCCTGAAAGTAGAAATACCTAGTCTGATTTCTTCTGATGAGCTAAAAAAAAAAAAAAAAAAAAAGTTCATTTTCATAACTACTATTTAAGGTTTTAAAGGAAGTTCTTCCGGCTTCCTCTCATTTGTGTTTGTTAACCTGAGAAAATCACAGAGAATATAATGTCTATACTCACAGTTACACTGCTCACATAAGTAGATTTTTCCTTCTAAAGCTTCAGTTTCTGTAAATTTGGCCAACATTTCAGTAACCAGACATGGCTGGGAAGCAATATCTTTTCCACTGCATTGATATCTTTCTGGAAATTCCAGTGACAGGTCCCAGAAAGGTTCTATGGTATTTGATTTGTTATCACATGCAAGACAGGTAACCTGCAAATAAAAATATTAGTTCCTCACATTACAATACTTCCATCAAAACATTAACTCCTTTTGCTAGAGGACACTGCCAGTAAATAAGCTTTTCTCCTGAAAATGCACTATTAGAATTCTGAATAATCTGTTTTATATTCTTGTCAGGATATTTTTTTATTATTATAATTTTTGCTTCCAAAAGGTTGTCATTAAACCCAGTATGAATTGTTGGGCTCAAATACTGGGCATTCAAAAAGTTCCAAAGGCATTTAGTCAAATCTAGAATTTATGTAAAAATCCAAACTGACCTCATTTAATAGATATACATAATGTGTATGTATATATAGATATATGATATATACTTATATGCACTTAATGTATTTGTCTTTAGGCTTCAAGTTCTTCGTCTTTTTTCCTTTCTCATCTCACCCCAGTTTTTTGTCATGCCAAATTTTTTTCTCACCCCAAATTTTATAACCTATTAACCCAATTCACAGTCCTAACCATAATACAAGTAAAATGCTATTAGTATATTTTCATTATACAGATTTTGAAGCCCTACCAATTAGTAATTTGAAAAGACAATACATATAACATGAATAATGATATCATACTTGCACTTAAAGCACGCCACATTAAAATCCCCATCCAAATACAGGAAACACAAAGAACATGGAGCAGTTCTAACTACTTTATATAGGCAATGTAGCAACTGGAAAGGGAATAAATACTCTAGTAAAACATTCAGCAGGATTTAATGCCAATAAACATTACACATAATTGAAGAGATTCTATGAGCTAATAATCCACACATAATATGAAATATTACAAGGAAGCTCTTTCATATATGCTACATTCCTGGCACAGGCACAAAGATAGAGAAGCCAGTTGTAATACAGATTTTAGATTTAACAAATTGACACAAACAACACTCCTGGTTTTTAGTCTGGGGACTCAGTAGTGCAAGGGCCTGACCTTTTGAGAAGTTTCTTAAAGAAAAAAAAAGCCATTCCAGCAACCAACTATCTGAATCTCCTAAGAATCAGTCTTCGAAGAGTTTATTACATGTTTAAAGGGAAAAGAAGCAAAAAGCTGGTATAACAATTTTAACTCTGGGCTGGCTGGTTAGCTCAGTTGGTTAGAGCGCAGCTTTGTAACCCCCGAGGTCACAGGTTTTGATCCCCATACTGGCCAGCCGCCAAACAATAAAATAAAAAACAAAAAAAACAAAATTCAATTTAAAATTCGTTTATAAAGGAAAACACATGCACTACTGGAAATATAAAATGGTAAAAAAAAAAAAAAAAAAAAAAAAACCTTTCTGGAAAGAAATTTGTCACCAAGGATCAAAACTCCTACTCTTTGACAAAGTAATTCTACTTCTAAGATTCCATCATAAGGAAATCATCAGAACAAATATATTAATTGATCATGACATTATAATAATGGAAAAACTGGAGTCTACAAGTCAACAATAGGAGAAAGGTTTAAAAAGTTATGGTATAAACAAGTAATGGACATTGAAATGTTTCGAAATGAGTGGTCAAATATTTTTGATGACTATGGAAAATCCTTACAATATTAAATGAAAAAAGCAGGTAAAGGCAAAATGACCAATTATGGAGGAAATATGTACATATATGTAGGAGAAAAGAAAGACTGGAGGAAAATATACCAAAATATTAATAGTTTTATCTATGGATTATGGGGTTATGGGATTAGGAAATGATTTTTCTTCTCTTCTGTATAGATTTCCTGTATTATATGAGAAGGGTCTTCAGAAAGTTCGTGGAAAGTCTTATGTTTCAATTCCATTTTTCCACGAACTTTCTGAAGTACCCTTGTATAGGTTTCTAGAACTATATATTGCACTTATAGTGCACTTTAAAACCTTTGCACAGAAAAGATAGACATGCTAAAGATGGGTAGGAAAAATAAAATTGTGTGTGACACAAGAAGTACAGCTCTTATTTGCTAATTGGCACAAAGTAGAATCTTCACATTTCTGAAACAATGACAGAAATAAACTTCATAGATGTTCCTTAAGAAGAGTTATATCTGAAATATTTATGTAACATTTTAGAAAAGTATGCTATAGAGACAAAATGTGGTATTAATACAATGAAAGCTGAACTGAAGAACAGAGGCAAGTGTGCAGGGGGAAGGAAATGACTAAGAGCCTAATTGCCTCAACTAAAATTTTTTAAAAAACAATGTGCAACGGGAAAATAGAGAGCCTCATGTCTTGTAATAGTTCACCAAAAAGTCTACTCACTATAGAGAACCATTAATGAGATGGAAGATCCTGGTTTTGTAGTCCACCTTCTCACAACAAAGGAAACTTTTGTGTATAATTGAAATAAAGGAAACCCATTTAGGATTATTCCGAATGAAATCACATTTGTTTACCTTAAAATTTCTCTACCTACTTGTTAAAGCTTTTGGATTTTGACCCTTTGACTTCATAGGAAGTCCTCCAGTTCTACTTCTTGGTCGCCGAAATTGCTTAAGTGTGCACCATATCCATTTTCAGTACAGCATCATCTTCAAATTTGTTCCCTCTGAGATTAAAACTACCTCTTCTCAATCCCTCAGAGAAGAACGTAATATTAATCTATAAAGCTCTGTTTCCTGATTCCCTCCCTTCCTCCCGAAAAAAGATTTTGACATCATGAATGAAAAACTATTTCCAATGATTCATGAAGAAAAGAATTGTAAATGAGTGAGCTGAGTTCTTTATATACATTTATAAAAGCAATCTATTTTGACCTGAAAACAGCATAATAGCTCCAACATACTAGATATACATAAAATATGTTTTTAGGCTTCACTTTATGAATTCCCCAAGATGAAAAGACTTTTAAAACTCCATACCTGACTAAGAAGTTGTCCAAGAAAAATGTTATTTACAACATTTAGAACTTGTTTGATAAGTTTCCTTTGAGAAGTAGGGATAAGAGCCTGTAAGCTGGTACCAGTTGTCTCTAGTTCATGCTGTACTTTATCCAAAAGTTCACAAAGAAATTCCTGAGCATCTTGTTGGGCATAACCACGAAAAGCAGGAATCAGTCTCCACACTGAGTGCAGCATGGCAAATGGCGACACCAAGGCCCACTTTCCAGACCACATGATTTGGAACAAAGTATGCAATTCATGACAAAGAGAAATGTATTGTGAACTTGGCTCCCTTGGCTGAATAAGCTCCATCTTTCTACTTTTTGATGCTCCACCACTTAGTCCTGATGATAAATTTAGATGTCTGGAGCGAACAAAGCCTATATCTTTTTCTTGGCATTCATTCATTTGATGTACTACTGTATTCATGACTGGTGGATGCTTATGAGAAGATCTTGTCTTATCACTAGCAGTCACAGCCAGCCATTGGTTCAAATCAAGCTTTAAAAAACATTGTCGAAAAATAAGTAAATGACTCAACACTTGAAGAACAGAATTCATATAGCAAGTATTTCCCAAATTTCTCAATCCTGTTACACCAGGAGTTATTACTGTCCTTCGTTTAACTGAGGAGTCACTGACTTTTTTAAATTTTACATCTTCTGAGGTAGATACTACTTTATCTTTTGCCGGTGATGCTGCAGTTTGTGGTGGTACTTGAACAGGAACTATTTCTGTTGCAGGGGACTGACCTAGACCTTGCAAACGTAAACTCTTTCTTGGAGACATACTTTCCAATTCTGCTCTTACTTGATACTCTAATTCTTGCCGTCTTTTCTTCACTTCTCTTTTTGCTATTATTTTTTCCTGAAATTGTTCTTCTTGTCTTTTTCTTCCAATGGGCGATTGTTCCAACCAAGTTCGAAAGATTTTACCCATTAGCATCCTTCTCCTGTGCCAAAGAGCAGTATACATTTGATCTTCATTTTGAAGCAGAGATTGGGCACAATCACGTAAGAAATAAGAATCATCACTTGTATCCATAGACCGTAAAACCATTCCACTACGAGTACTGCAGTGATAATTTTGACTTTTGATTGCACTTAACATATTTCGTAGTAACTTCAGGTCTCCAGCTGCATTATCATTAAGAACATAATCATCACAAAGGTAACAGAAAACATACATCTCATTCACCTCCAATGCAACAGGATGGCTGCTTTCTTGAAAGTGCTTGAGTGCATGCTCTTCAATATATCTTCCACAGGCAACATGGGAACAGCTAAGGCAAGCCCAAATAGACTCAGTCGTATTGCAGTCCACACAGTGCCATTTCTGAGGGTCGAGGATGGAATGTTCTTGAGCAAGCCTCAACTGCCCAATGTGTTTGCACTTATCCATTGTTAACATTTATTTAGTCTAGCTGAGAAGCACATAATCCAAACAAATCTCTGTTCACAACACTTGAAGTATCTGAAAACTAAGCAGAACAATGTCAGTTTTTAATAAAATAAAAACAATATACCAGTATTTTTTTAACAAGGTATTTTCCCAAGAATGATATTGTAAATTTGCTCCTTCTCCTCCCAGTTTCTAGGCTGTTTGTCATAACATACGCAGTTCTCATTTTTTCCTTGCTCTAGACTTCCCTGATCTCTCATTTACCTTGCTCTGAAAGAACACACTTTACTTTTTCTGAGTCCCTTTTAAAAATTTTTAAAAATTTTTTCTGCCACCATCTAGTGGTGAAAAATGGGTGACCACTTTTCACGGAAAAAGAATAAAATTTATCCTTTCTACCCAATAGGCTAAGGGCAGTTTCCACAACTGCATTCCTTTTCTTAAAAATTGGGGCTGACAAGACTCAAATATATCTTGTTAATATGTTAATATTTGCGAGCATTCTGAGCCCTATGTGGAATTACTGAAGCATAATCATATGTGGAATTACTAATGTGGAATTATTAAAGCATGTATTCTGAGACAGAAAAATACAGGTTTGAATTATACCTCTGCCACATACTGCTAGATATATGATTTTGAGCAAATGTTTTAACTTCCCTAACCATCATCTGTAAAAGAGGGAAAACCATACCAACTTCAACTGAATTGCTGAAGGATTGAGATATATAACAAAATATTTATCTGAAACATGGTAAATGCTCAATAATTGGTGGCTATAGTGAACAAACCTTGATATTCTATTTAAGTAAATGATATTAAATATTCTACTTAATTACCATTAAACCTAGTTTTCCATTTAGTAAATCAATAATTACCTTTAATTCATGGCTCTATTTCATACTCTGACTTGACAGACCTGACAGTTTGCCTTAGGAAAAGAGAAGACAATGTGCTTTTGTGTTTGAATACTCTCAGGAATGTATAAGGATGCATAAGTAACTAGAAAGAAAAGAGGAAGAGTATGAAGTAGATGGCAATATAATAAACTCTGACATTTTAACAAGCCTAAACATATCTGAAATTATAAGCTTATTCTTTAAAAAAAGAGAAGCCTATGTGACTTTTGACCCAGAACTTTCTCCTTTATCAGTTAAAGTTAGGAATACTTCTAGAGATACATAAAAATAATGAACAGAAATCTATTTAAAAACATTGTCACTGATTTAGCATAAATTGAACACAAATTTCAGGATGCAGGTGGGCAACTAGTTACAGAACACTGATAACATTGTAACATGACTGATGCTTTGAATTTTGAGGGCAGTAAGGCTATGAATTTCAATAGTAGCTGCAGGTGTCACCTCCAGGACCCTAGGAAAACTGCAAAGACAAAGTTGATTTTTGATTCCCTCCCACCTCTTTTTGTAAAATCTCCTAGTAATCTGAGCCCCTCATTCCTTTTTAAATATCAGGTATCCTGAACACAGACTTAGGACTGACCAGTCCCAACCCTCACATGCACACACATTTGAAGTGCACATTTTGTTTTATTTTACTTTTAGAAATGGGGTCTTGCTATGTTGTCCAGGCTGAAGTGCAGTGGCTATTCACAGGTGTTATCCCACTACTGATCAGCATGGGAGTTTCGACCTGGGTCAGTTCACACCTCCTTAGGCAACCTGGTGGTCCCCTGCTCCCAGGTGGTCACCACAGTGAGGCCCAACTTAGTACAGACACCTGAATGGCATAGCACACTACAGCCCAGAACTCCTGGGCTCGAGCAATCCTCCAGCCTCAGCCTCTCAAGTAGCTGGGACTACAAGCATGTACCACTGGGTCTAGCTTCAAGTGCACATTTTAAATTTGTTTCTATTCCTTCAAAATTTCCTGAGGTCTAAAATCTGGTTGAAGACACAGAAAGAGAAATATTTCATGTCCTTACTCATAAGTGGGAGCTAATAAATAAATAAGAAAGAAAGAAAAAGACAACAATCACAATAATACATTCAACTTTCAGAAGGAGAGAATAGAACTACAGTTACTAGAAGTGGTAAGGGGGAGGGGTCTTAATGAGAAATTGGTTAATGGACACAAAGTGTGATTATGTATTATAATGAATAAGTTAACTATCCTGATTTGACTACCACATACAGTACACAAATACTGATTGTCAACTTTGTACCCCACAAATACGTATAATCAATTGTTTTAATAAAAAAAGAAAAGAAAATCTGCTTGAATATAGTATTTTATTAGAACTCCTAGGACTCAACAATAGTTGCTAATAGCGAAATTGAGATATCTGTGATTAATATACTCCATCATTCTATATCCTTCCAGGTACTAAGGCAAAAACCCTGGAGTCATCTTTGATTCCTCTTTCTTTCTCCACACCAATACTTGAGGGAAAAGGGTTGGCTCTACCTGCAAAATATATCTACAATCTGACTACTCATTACTTCTGCTGCCACCAACCTGGTCTAAGCCACAATCAAGTCTCTCCTGGATTACTGAAGTAAGGCTCCTAGATGGTCTCCCCACTCTACCCTACTGCACCAAAAGTTTACTCTCAACATATAGTGGCACAGTGTCCCTTTAGACCTAGGCAACCAGGGCCCAGACTTAGGGGATCCTTTCTCTGTCCCTCCTCCAGTAATGTGGAATCAGCAGGGCCAAGGGGATGTGGCCACCTGGAACCTGCACAAACATATCCCCCTCCTAACTCCCCTTTCTAGACCCACTTGCTGGTATATAGGACTCAGAATTACTTGCCCCAATCATCCCCAAGCTTGCTTCTAGGACCTATGGACAATATAAAAGCTCCTGAAAAGTTTTGTAGGGGAGAATGACATGATCATCTGCAGGTTACAGAGGAATCTGAATGGCAAACAGATCTGGAGGAGAATTAAGTGATTAAGAGGAATAATAAGGGAATTAAAGCCATAGCAGTGTAGCAGTTTTGAGGAAGGGCAGAGGTAGAATTAGTGCTTAACAAACATTGGCTGAGATAACTGATTCAATTTGGAGGTTAAGGGAAGAATCTAGGGCTCCCTTCTACCTACTTTTACTCAAAACAAATCAAATAAAAAACACTAGAATTCAGTTAAACATACGTTTCTGGCAAATCAAAGACAATACTTATTAGTTCAACATTCTTGCAAAGATGAAGAGGGAAATGCTACCTATTTACACTCAAGGAAAATTATCTCATTGTAAAATTTTAAAAAGGTGCAATGGGTTAACACCTTGCACAACATTCAGAAAAAAAAAGCACAATAGAGAAAAGCCCAGAAATATATATATTTATTCTAGGGTTATCTTTGGGTAATGGGACTGCAAATTATTGTATATTCTTTTTATTAACCCACACTTTCAAATTTCTTAAAAATAACATTATATAATAAGTTTTATGTAAAAGTAGCTTAAAAAGATAGTGTTATGTATGTGTGAAATTATACATTAGCCTCTTTACTCCCTTCTTGTCTATTCTTTGGTTACAAGGAATTTGCCTATTTAATTGCTGCTGTTACTAGAAAATCCATTTAGATGATGGCAAGTCCTTGACCTTCAACAGGAAATGGCATCTATAATTGAACACATGATTTTATTCAATGCAAAACTGTGAAAAGGGTGAAATCTTGATCAGATGTCATCTCTCTGAGAGATGTCATGGTAGAAGAGAGGTATCAGAGCAAAATGTTTAGAGCATGCACACTCTAGAATCCAAATGCCTGAGTTTAAAGCCTTGGCAATATTTACTATGTGACCAAAGACAAATTATTTATGCTCTACACACCTCAGTTTTCTTATCTGCAAAATAACAGTGGTAATAATACCAGTAGGATTGTTGAGGGAATTAACTTAGAACAATTCCTGGCAACTTAGAACAATTCCTGGCACTTAACAAGGCCCTCAGTATATCTTACCTGCCAATATTAATAAAATAATAATTATTATAAACGCTAGTTTCCTTTTAGTTGATCACTTTTAGCCAGGGGTTTGTTCTTCTCAGCCAAATATATACTAAGCCCAACTAAGGTGTTAACTGATAATCAAGATGTTAGCTGAGAACTAAGGTCTGACCTCTCCCAGGAGTATTTGCATTTTAAAAGGGGGTCTCTCAAAGATTAAAATCTTTAAAAAAATCCAAAGACGTGAAACCAGAATGGTAGAATGACAGATCATGAGATTAATATTTTAGGGCAGGGGGCCCACTTACCCCATCTCCTTATGAAAGAAACCAGTAGGGGGTAGACGATCTAGGGAAGAGCAGGGAGGCAAGCAGGAGCTACAGAGCCAAGCTCCTGCTCCCAGAGATCTCCAGTTTGCCCTCCTGCCTGTAGCCAAAGCTCAGAGACTTTTTACCAGGGTATCCCCAAAGGGGCCTCATCACACAAAGATCTAAAAGCTTTGAGGAAAAGAAAGGAGGATGGGAGTATTTTCTTGACACTTCCTATTTTCCTCTACTGGGTTCAGAGCACTTCTTTTCATTTGCTAATCCTCTGCTGTGAAGCTGTGTATTATTAACTGTTTGGCTCCAACAGATTGGATATATGATTTCTGGCAGTAAATTCATTTTAAAGAGATATGACATGACAAAAACATTTTTATACGCCCCCATGCAGATTCTGATAAAATACTAGCTGTACCTATATAGTCGCACCGTACAAATAGTTAAGATGTTTTGAACGAAATAATTTATACAAGGATTAAAACGATCTGTAGTAACATTCTCATACATTTAAAAAATGTTTCACACTTGAAATTCAAATAATAGCTATGAAATAAATGGCTTTTTTAAAAAACCAAGTATGCTATCTTTAAAGACAGATGTATTTACAAATATTCTAAAAGCTTCTTTTTGTTACTCTTTAGTGCTTAAAGACAAAAAAATTTTTAATTTGTTCAAAGACAACCATTCAAGCTATTAAAACTTTTCATACATATATAACTGAGCATGCATTTTTATTTTTAAAATTTTCTTCCACAAATCTTTAGTTTAAGAAAATAACTGTATTCGACATATTGAAAGTTAATTTTATATAGAATCAGCATATCATTGAAGTATTTATAAAACAGAAAGCTAAAATAACTAGAAGAAAAATAAAATGTAAGATCCTATAAGATATGGTATTTTTAATCAAAGGCTTATATTGCACCCAAAAAGTCAAATAAGATCACAGCAAAACACTTGTTACAGTTCAACAGCATGAAACTGCTTATACTTACCACACAGTAAGGACCCTCTGAAATTTTCATTTATTCAAATTACAGCCCTTTGCAACATATGATCCAGCTTTTTAAGCATGTAGTAAATTACCTTTCTGATCTACTTTAGTAGCTCTTCAGACCTCTTCTCATAAGAACTCATTCTATAGAGGTTCCAGCAGAAGTTCAATGATCAGTTCTAGATAGTTAAGGCTAAGGATAGTCTTGGTAGTCAGCTAACTTTTCTGAACCAGTCTCAGGCACAACTCATACTAAGCTATCTATATATCTTGACTTCACAGAATTAGCTTCCTCTCAAATATTCTCTTATTAATGATACTACAGTATCATTCAAATACCCAGGCTATAAATCATAAGAGGTTTATTTTGTTTTGTTTTTTCTACTCTCTCATCATCTCCACTCCTGTATTCAATTAGTTAGCTATGCATACAGAGTTATTACTCCTTAAGTATTCCTTTCCATTTCCACAGCTATCATTCTCACTATGGATTTTATTAATATCATTCCTGAAGCATAGCAGTAACCTCCAAACTGGTCCCACATCATTAGGACTCTCACTTACCTCCATACTATCCCACTAAATTAATCTTCAAGTTTGCTTTAAGCCTTCAACACTTGTACTTAAAAATCTTCCAATGGTTCCCCATGGTCCAGTAAAGCAGTGGCTTTTGAACTGAGACTAAAAATTTTCACATCATGCCCCCAGTAAATAGGTGTATACACATAACATACAACTCTGGAACAAAAGTTTCAAAAACAAACCTTTTAAGAATAATGTGTTCAGATATTTCCTATTCTGTTTCATTTTTTAAAAAATGCTGGTCATGACTCACTAAACTGATTTTATAATAGCAGTTTGACAAATACTGCAATAAAAAAAAAATACATCTGTCAGTCTTTCAAAATTCTCCACACTCAGATTCTAATCTATCCTCTATGCCTTATTTAATTACCCTTCTACCTGTCATGTGTACTCCCAAAGAGTCACTCCCAGGTAATTTCCAGAATTTATATTCTGTCAGGCCCAACTCCTTCATAAAGTCTTCCCAGTCAAAAATAATCTCTTCTCCTCTAACTTCCTAAAGGACTTGGGTTGTGCCACTATATGTCACTTGCCAAATGGGAATCCTTATGTTTATAGACATCCCAAACATCTTATCACCTAAATAAAAAAATCTCTAGAGGCTTTATGAAGATCCTATATAGGTGTATAGCCATATTGTTTCAGGCTACCAAATTCTTGGAGGACTCAGTCAACTAGTACTAAATGCAGGTCTAACTTCGTCCTTTTTATGAGATTTGATTCAGAGGTTAAAAACAGGAAGTCACTGATCACTAATGACCAAAACTGGCCCCCATTCTCAACCAAGTGGCTATTTTTTCCATGATCAGTCAAGGCAGTTTCCTGATTACTTTGTAATATTATCCTACTTTGTCTATCCTTAACCAGAGCCAACTATGTGCCATATCCCATGCTATATACTTTCACATACCCAAAATAGATTTTATACAAAAGCAAACAGAGACCTCTTTTCCCAACCCTAATTGGGTTATTTTAAATTTTAGTATGATATATACTGACCCTTTAAATAAATATTTGTGTTCTAAATAAGTATTACTGACAGCTACAAGAATCACTAAAAAACTGGAACAGATAACTATTTTTACATCAATGGGCTGGCTGGTTAGCTCAGTTGGTTAGAGCACAGCCTTATAACACCACGGTCTAGGGGTTCAGATCCCTGTACTGGCCAGCCACAAAATAAATAAATAACATTCTACTGTAAATTTCAGTAATCTTCAACATAATAATCTTTTCAGCAGGCAACTCCTTTTCTACCTCAGTGTAAGAAAAAACTTAGAAAAAAAGCAAGGAAAAGTACAATATAGTTATAAGCTTTGGAAGTTCCTACAAGAGTATGGTGCCAAGGGTCAAGAATATTTTTTGTTGTTGTTGTTGTTTATTTTTTTTTAGTGGCTGGCTGGTATAAGATTGAACCCTGGATCTTGGCATTACCAGCACCATGCTCTAACCAACTGAGCTAACTGTCCAGCCAATAGTATGTTCTAATCAGTGCAATTATTAGCTCAATTTTCAGATTCTTTCCTTTGAAAAATGTTTTAATGAAAGTCAGGAAGTTACCATGAAAAATAAATGCACACGAAAAGTAGCCAAACTAAATTACTGTTTAATAAAATGACAGAATGAGGGAAGGGGCTACTATGCATTCCTAAAAAGAATTAATCTATGTTAAAATCTGAATAGATGCTAAACATTTTCATGCTCTATTAGGAACCTTCCTTCTCTCATAGCTCATATTTGACTCAGTCAAATAATCATCATATAACATTAATTTTTAAATAGTTCTTTTTTTTTAAATTTTATTTTGTCGATATACATTGTGGCTGATTAATTTTTATATAGTTCTTAGTGTCTTATAACATAGGCACAACTTCCCAATTATTAAAAGACTATTTAAAGTCTTGAAGGACCAAAAGATAAATCTAAACTCCTTAACATGCCATCTAGTAGCCTTCAAATTGTAGCACAATATATACTTTTCTACTCTCATCTATGATTAGCTACTTCTCACACATCTTTCCTTAAAGTGTTTTTACATACAAATGACCAGATTGTGAATAAGTTTAATTTTTTTTAACTTTTCGTAAGTATGATATGAACTACTGTTTCATAGGAAATGGGCATGCACACTTTATATAAAAACACATACATTCTCTACTAATTAAAGAAAAAAACATAAGTGCCACTGAGCATAAAGAATAAATGGAGGCTGCCTGGTTAGCTCAGTTGGTTAGAGTGTAGTACTGATAACACCAAGGTCCAGGGTTTGATCCCCATACTGTCCAGCCACCAAAATAAAAAAAGAATGTTTAAGTAAAATCGTGTCACAGTGATCTTTATCTCATTAAAGAAAATCCTCCTGAGACTTCCCAAAGGGATGGATATTAAAGTAGACATGTGTTGATTCCTTATTTTAATGAAGAAATTTTATGATAAAACATTTTCCTCTTAACTATAACATAACCTAAATAGATTTGTTATTTTCATAATAAAAGATAGGAAGAAATGGTAATTTCAGCAGGAAGCAGGGCTTAGGAATTACTAATCACCACAATCTTCACATGCATTTGGATAAGAATGAAAAGAGCTTTATCCATAGTTGGTAGTAATTAGGGTAAACCCTACCCACACCTCATAAGCAGTTTTCAATTTTCCATTTACTCCATGGAACCACCATAGTACCCTATCCTCTTAAGAGATGTTTGTAAAACGCCAAGGGTCAAGCACAGTGCTTGGTACACAGAAAGGGATTCAATGTTTTTGAATGAACAAATTATTGAATGAATGAACACAACTGGGATCTCAAACTCTCCCTGCTCCCATTTAGGTATGCTATTATGCCTGTTATATGCCGTGGCCCCTCTCCATCTCAATCATGATGTATTTCGTTTCCTTTATCCCTAGAAAGGCTCTGGTTATTCTTTCTTCCTTTAGAGATCTAGAATCTATAATTACCCTGATCTCGCTTGAGACTCCTCATTAAACAATAAAGGATACCCCTTTTCCATGGGCCTTCCTCATGTCTCTAACATGCCTTTCCTAAAGCACAGAGATTGAATCTAGTTGAAGATGTAAGATAAAGCTCCTGGAAAGCGAGTTCTGCCTCCACGTTATTCAAATTCCTCACCTACCTCCATCCTACTTACAAGTAATTAATTCATGGGCAATATTGTTCCAAAATATTTATAACTGGTGTCACACCAACATATTTATACATAAACCTACTGCAGCTAATTTCATAACAATGAGGAAAAACATTCAGAAAAATACCGAGTATTCTATGGGTCTAATAAATTGAGTTCAAATACTTTGTATATAAAATGCTCATATTCTTCAATCTATCACTCAAGTACATCCATGAATTGTCCTAACAAGTATATTTTTAGACTATAAATTAGCTTTTCCTATGACACGTAAAACTCCATTAAAATTTATGGTGTCTGAAAGTTCTGAGAATATTAGTTGTACTTTTTACGATAATCTTTTTGCCAGAAAGCCAGTATTTGTAGAATCCTCATATATTTTAGTTACTTGTCATCTATTTAGGCTGGGCCTAATGGCAAAACTGTCCCCCATTACTGAATCTAGAGAATGATTTGGGCACACAATTTATACGTATCTTGATTAGACTCCCTATCTTCTCTAATTTCTCTCAACCAGACAAGTCCATTAGAATATGGCACCCGCGTTTGTTCTGCCTAACACTGCAGGAAGGAGAAAAACTTCAAAGCTCTTTTTTTCTGCTACCAAGAAGCTAAAATGGTGTTTTTCTCTGCACCTCTACAATTTAGAATCCCAATTCAATAAACATTCACAGGTTTTTTTCCTCCATGTTAAGCAGTCAGTTGCTAGAAATATAAAAATAAAATACTCGTAAGGACAGACTCTACCCTCAAATAACTCAATGAGCAGAAAATTCTCTTATGTACCACCAAAATGCTATAGTACCCAATAAGATTCAAATGTGTAGAGGAAAAGTTTGGTAGATTGTATATATGATACTTATTTTTTTGTTGCGCGCGCGCGCGCGCGCACACACACACACACACACACACACACACACACACACACAAAGGAAAAAGGGGAAAAGACAATTACTTAGAAACTATTTCAAATACTTAATCCAAATCTTCAGATTTTCCATTCAAAAGGTGTATCATTGTATATTATACTAAACGCTGATTCACTTAAATTTAAGCTAAAAAATCTCCAGCAATTAATATTTTGGAAGAAAAACAAGACTTGATGCACAATCAAAATAGCCAAAACATTTCAACTTTCTAAACTGTACACATTGAACTATTTGTTCAATATCAGAATAGCTCTAAGTTTCGATTTGGATAGACTACAATGATAAATACTAGAAAGATTTGACATCCACTGCAGAACTAATGGCTGGTACACACAAAAAGCGAGAGAAACCCGAGTGGGGAGAGAAAACTTGAATGTGCCAAAATGTGTAAAACGCTTTCAAATCCCCTGAGACGCTCAATTAAGGATAAAATAATTAAAGTTACAAGGATACAAAGTTTCACCTCTTTCAAGACAACTGAATATTGAATCTCATTGAGATTATTAAATATTCTATAAACATATGCTTGACTCCTGTTCGGCTTTGTGAATCGGATCACAGTGAACAGCCAATTCTTTTTCCTTGTTTACACCAAATGCTGGTTTTTGAAGACAACTCAAAATGGAATTCCAAGCCCCAAATGTTACCACCCCTACTTTTACCCCACAGGCAGCTACTTAACAGATAACAAGGAATTCAAGTGCAGGGCCTGAAGGTTGTATTTCCATGCTAATTTCACAACCCGTTACTTGAAAGATGTAACAATTAAGGTTTGAAAGGGGGAGGGGGGTTTTCAGGAAAAAGTGAATCTCCCAAGAGTTACAATTTTTTTTTTCCCCTTCTAATATGAAAACTGCAAGAAATTATCCAGTTACAACAGTAGAACTTAAAACAGCTCAAACTTGCAGCTGAAACAATTACTGTGTTTCACTTTCTTTTGGGGGGCAGGGGAGTCCTACCTTCTCTTAAACTTCAACAATCATCCCATCCCCCCCCGCCACTCACACACACACTTACGTGTTTCTTATGCCCCCCAAATGAGTTCAGCCTATTAGCATTCCTTCCCCTCGAAGGCCAGCGGGAATGCTTTTAGGAAGCTGGTATTCAAAAACTGGAAGTGTCTTTAAGTGGCAGCAGGTGCCGGCAGCGCTGCGACCCGATCGATGGAGTGAAGGCAAGACTCGGAGAAGCACATTCCTCCTAAACGGAGGACTGGAACCGCCCTCCCAAAGCACCCCAGGGGCTTCGAGCATCACTTCGCGGCAGTCAGAGCCGCAGGCAGGATGCGACTTTATCTCGACAGCGCCTGCTCCACACAACGCCCCAGCCCTCACTAGATCCGCTATCGCGCCTCAACGCTCCGGCCAGCAGTCAGGGCACAACTCCCACCCGCACCCCCGTGAGTGCTGCAGTCTCGGCCCTCCTCCCCGCAGCGCGTCCCCCTGCCGCCCGGAGCCCCTGGCCACAGGGGACGCGGCTCCTTGCAGCACACCTCCGGGCATTCGCGAGGTGGTCACCAGGACACCGGCCGGAGCATCCCACGACCCACCGAAACTTCCCAGGGGCGTCAATTCTAAATTCGCCGGACCCGCCGCCGCCGCCTCCTCCGCGCGCCCCTCGGCTCGCTCCCGTCCGTCCACAGCCCCCTCTCCCCCTCAGGACCCCCTGCGCGGTGGGAAAAAAACGCCGCCAGGTGCCTCCCGACCCCCGGGGGCTCCAGTCGGACGTCCGCTCTCACAGGGAGCCCTGCTCGGCCAACTGCCGCAGCCGCGCGCACCCCTCACGCTCACTCACCAGCCCGCGCCGGAGCGGCCATCTTAGCGCTCCCCGCCTGGACCCCAGTCCCCCAGTTCGGCGGCGGCGGTGGCGGCGGCGGCAGCAGCCCAGTCCGACGGTTACGTCAGCGGTGGCGTTGCGGTTGGTCCCGCCCCCTCCCAGAGCTCCGCCCCCCGCCTTGGGCGTGCCTCGGGGTGGCTCTGCGCGGGAACCGCTGACAGACTAAGGGGAGCCGGCGCCCAGGCTTCAAGTCGGCGTTCAGGGCTTTCCCGAGCGCAGTGCGTGTCTCCGCGTAGACAGCAAAAGCTTCCTTCTCCGGCGGCCTCAGCACCTGTCGTAACCGGCAGGGCTCCGGAGGGGAAATCCAGCGTTTGCTTCGTGCTTGTGAGATGAAAAATATCCCACCGTCGTCGTTGCTCCTTCCCTGAATTTCTGCGACTCACACCACGTCAATTGTTTGGCAGAAACGCTTCCCAGACAGTGCCGTTATTTTCAAAATCTACTCAAATTCACTGGCATAGAAATTCTTCCACAAAACGGCTCCAGTGGTGCTGACTGCTGTGAGTTGGGCTTCCTCACACAGCAATAGGGTGAGTAAGGTTCCAGAATGGGAAAATTCCGGAGAAATAAGACAGGAGACAGGAAAAGGTACCTCTGTTCAAAATTGCCTACCCTGAAATTACCAGTTTAGGGTAATGAAGTAGATACCGAAAGGAAACAATAAGAATAGACTAAGGGGAAAAAATCTGGAGGAGAAGAAAGTCAAACCTGCAGCTACATGAAAATTAATCCATTAATATTTGTTGAGTGCCATACTGGCCAACGGCCAAAAAAGTGTGTATATATTTATTTATTGAGTTCTTACTTCGTGCTCAGCCCTGAGGCAGTTCTACCTCTGCCACTCTGGAGTCTACTGAAAATTAAGACATTCTCTTCCTAAGGAGAACTTAAAAAGAAGCAAGACAAACATGCAAAGTTAATGTCAGTGGAGTACAAAATTTTGCAATATGTAAGGCAAACTGTAAAATTGTTCATATCTTTTAATCAACAATTCCACTTTGGGGAATCTCTTTCATTGGTATGACCTGAGTGAAGAAATGAGTGTACCTTAAAGATATTCATAGCATATTATCCGAACACTAAAAATTTGAAGGGAAAAAACCCACCTAACCAAAGGGAAATGGCTAATTAAGTTCTGGCATAGTTACCTGGGGTATTCTTATGTAGATAACAAAATAGCAATAGAGCCTAATCAATTTATATTTGAAAAAATACTAAGTATGTACACGAACATTTCAACTGTATAAAATGTAGTTATGCAAATAAGATTAAGATAAGGAATATATTTGCATACATACTGTAATACCTCTTTTTTTTAATATACTGTATTTAAGTGCACAGTAATTCTGATTCAGTTCTGTCTCCAGTGCTTCCTCCTACCCAAAACACGTAAACTGCTGTCTTGTAATCTTGCCTACCACCTGAATTTCTAAAATGCACTGAAAGTATTATATGAAGGGATCTCTTTAGAGCCATCTCTTAAGAGGAAATATTTCATCCCATTTAAGTATTTCTGGCATACAATATAGTTTTTTCTGTGATTCCTTGAAAGCAAGATATAACAAAGGTCAGAACACTTGCTCGACTTTTTTAATGCCATAGCACCCTTCTAGAAGGTTGTTCGGCAGACTGTATCAAGAGTCTTAGTTGCCTCCCTCTGATTTAGTAATTCTGCTTGTAGAACTACACAGTTTTTACTTGAGACTCAAGCAACTTAGAAGGCTGTTCATTTCAATGTTATTTAGAATAGTGAAAACCAGAAACGACCTAACCATCCAGCAATATGAGAATGGTTAAGTAAATCCAGTATATTCTTATGACAATATTTATATCATCGTCAAAAATCTTATTTCACAAAATATTAAATGAAGGATCTATAGACCAAGCCAATTGTGTCTCTTATTCCCGTTCTTGCAAGAGGTTCCTTCATAAATTACCTTACTGGTGCTATATAATCTCTCCTTACTCTTTGCAAATAGTTTATTGGACTGGGGTGAACACCAGATGCAAGGGCAGATTAATTTATGGGAAGCTTGTTAAAGCTCTGCCCAAACACTGAGCAAGGTGACAGAGATGTTGAAGTGCATTATTAATGGTTTAAAAGTATATTGATAAGACAAAGACAACAGACAGCAAGAGCTATGGGGAGAAGCAGCCATGGAGAAAGGATACAGGGAGTAGCAACTGAGTTCAAGAGTAGTAATAGTATCAGGGTCTTACCAAGATTGAGTAAACTGCTTAATTTCCAGGGGCCTCTAAAATAACTGTATAAAAGTGAAACCTAAAAGCAGGATGCAAAAATGTATATAGATGTGTATTTTAAAACATGTATGTATATGTTATTTTCACATTGAGCAACACCTGGAAAGAACACATCAAAACTTTAATAATGATGGTGAGATTACAAGTGATTTTTATTTTCTAAATTTTCTACAATGATCATAATTTTTAAAAACTATTTTTAAAGAATTAAATAGAATGAAGACCTTCAATAGTTGAATATTCTAGTTAGAATATAAGTTGCATCTGGTCAAAGAGACTAGTAGTTCAGAGAAAGAATTTCCTGAGGTTATAAATGGCTTCAAGGAAAAGGTAGAATTTAGGCTGGCTCTCTTAAGGACTAATGATGTGAATAAATAAAGAGGAGGTGAAAAGAAGAAAACAAAGCAAAGGCAAGCTGAGTAAGGCATAGATGGAGGGGACTGAGTAGAGTGTCCTCAATAAAATGTCTTGAATACAAGGATATAAGCTAGGCAGAGGAGCTGAGGGGGAAGGTGGAGACTGGGGATAAGAAATTAAAGATTCGTGTTAATAGTGTTAATAATTAAAGAATAGATGTTTGTAGCATAGCCTATATATTTATTGTTATTACTATCCAACTTTGAAATTTCCTGAGCTATTTTATTCCTGATCTTTACTACCTATGCCTGAATTATGGTGTGCTCTAGCTTGTTTCCTGAGCCCCAGGACCTCTTTATTGCATCTCATTTTTACATAGCTGTTGTAATCATTCTGCTTTTAATTTTCCTATTTGTTTTTTTTAAACCAATCTCATTAAATCTAAGCTTTTTACTATAACATTTAAAATACCTCCTTCCTGTCTCACCATCATTGATGTCCCCAACCTTACCTTTATATTCTCAAATCTTTCCCCAAATTGCCCTTTGGATAGCTAAGAGTTCAGTCCTATTATGGTCTCCCACACTTCAGGCATTTCCCACCTTTATATAAGGGCAGATGTTTATCTCCTAAGCAGAAGGCCTTGTAGCTTCCACTCCTGCAAATCATTACAATCACTCAGACATTGTCTAAACTCTCACCTCCTGGAAACCTCTTTCCCAGTAACTGGGCTTCCAGATCCCCATCCCCCACCCCCAACCCCCCAGCAGTATATTATTATGCAGTCACCACTTTTGTTCTGAGTTCCCAGATTGGTTCTCTCTATTTGCATTATATCCTCTTTGTGGGCAAGGACTGTGCACTTGTTCTGTTTGTATACCTCTCCACTGCTCATAGTAAAAGGAGTGGGCCAAAAATACTCTTAAAATGCCTAGTGAATTAACAAAATTAGAAGTTCCCTAGTATAATATGGGGTTGTGGAAGTGATGTATATGGGGCTTCCTTTGTTTCCATTGTCTCCAAATTGGGAGAAAGGGCAATTTGCCCTTTTTCCAAGGTTAGCAGACAGTTTCCTAAACATAAAATCTAATTAGTGTGTAACTACTCATTTCTGAGGTACAACACAAACTGGTTTTGCTTCTTGTATCCTAAGGAATGAATTAAAGGAAGGAAGACAAAAAATTGCAAATTTTATAAACATTAAAGCTGCTTTGTGTTGATTTTTAGAATTTTCTAGTTCAGTATTTCATGAATATGAAAAATATCTTAGGAATCATAATTATAGACTAAAGAAGAATTTATGAGTTTGTTAAATTTTAGGAAACTACAGTGTTCCTATCCAATAACTTTAACAGACATTTTTTGAACACCTATGTATTTGGCACCATGTTAGACACGGAGATGTCCATAGCCTTCATTTCAATGTTAGGAGGAGATGAAGGATTGAGTAGGGGAAGTGGATAAAGAAATACTAAAGAGCTTAGCTCTTAAGTTTGGTTAAGGTGTTGCAACACACTGCAGTTGAATTTTTTAAGTGAGAGATACCCTGATAAATATGTAAGAAAGGAGTTGAGAGAGTAGTAGTGAAAAAAGAAAAGCAGATGTAGGATATGGCCTTAGTAAGTGAATAGAGAGGAAAGTAAGCAGCAAGAAAGGGCTTTAGAATTAGACTTTCATAATTCTGAGAATAAGAGGGTAGCAGGTAGGGGAGGTAAATTCAAGCTGAGTAAATGGTACCAAAGTTCATTTGTTTTTAAAGAAGCTTTAAGTGTTTATTTGGTAGTCTGTGAGGGAAACTTGTACCTTGGAGATGAATTTCCAACATATGCTTATTGGAAACTGAAAGTGAGCCCAGGGTTTAGATACTAATGAAAGCAAAATTATGAAGCTAGTCCTTTTGTCTCTCCTTTTAACATCCACCCCACCTCCACCCTACTCAGTTTTTCAGGGGTACTCAGGCTGTTTGGGCCCACGCTTTACTACAGTTTATCAAGGCTTTTCTCTCTTCCCTCCTGTCAACACTTTTCCCATTTTGTTCTGGGTCAGGTACCCCAACCTTCCATTTTCTAAGGAGCTCAATTATCATGTGGTAAATCGATATACTTGTAAATTATTAGTGTTTAGTTTTTTTTTTTTGCATTTCTCTTTGTTCTAATGAAACCTTCTGTAGACTCCCAGAATATGGAATTTGTAAAGTGATATTTTAAACATTGTGGTAGATCAGTGGGATTTATTTATTTACCTAAGCCCAACATACTTTTCAGAGGATAAGCTATGGGGTGGGTTGAGAGGGGCAGCAAAATACACATTATATACATATACACATACTTTTATTCTTCATTCATGTTTTTAAATCCACTTCTTTGAAAAAAAAGTAGAAAAAGGAAAATGTAGGTGTATAACCATAGTTGTCTGTATAAGTATTTACATTTTGCCAAATCATTGGAAATTGAAATCCTTTAGTGTTGCGTCTGGGTTTTGTAAAAAAACAAGAAACCTAAATAGAAGGCAGCCATCAATGCAGAAAGATTTTGCGTTGCATAAAGGAAACCACATACTGTCTATTTGGGATGTATGCGTGCAGTAAAAAGAGCTAACAATTCTTCACGTGTAAGAGCTGGGATGATCATCCTGCCTTTCTTGGCCGTCTTGAAGTTCCTTCCTTTCAGGCCAAGTGCCTTCTTGCTAACAATCATTGGTTCAGCCATCTGTAAGTAGTGTTTGTAAGTCTCCCTTTCCTCAGCTAACCAGTGATTAATTAATTCGTAGGAAACCACATTTCCACAGGAAACTCTTAAGGGGAAGGGAGGTTGTATGTAAATAGCCCTATCTATCTCATTTGGTCCTGAAACTAGTGTTTAAAGAGCTAAGCAGGATAGAGGCTTGATATGGATTTCTTGTTTTTTTTAAACTTGCTAAATATCTGGCCCCTGATTTTTTGAAAAACAATGAAGGATGAACCAAGCATGGTACAAAAAAGAATTGTTAAATGTGACATGTATTTGGGTCTTTTCACAAGTATAAAGTTTTCCTACTTTTTCTTTTTTTTTTTTTTTTGCTGGTTGGCCAGTACGGGGATTGAACCCTGGACCTTGGTTTATCAGCCACACTCTAACCAATGGAACTAACCGGCCAGCCCAAGTTTTCTTACTTTCGACTTTTGCATGAAAATTCTAAAATGCTTCAGGAGTGAGAAAGAAATTTATATAAGTTCACCATTAACACTTATGAAATTGTCTCCTCTTGAAAATCAGTGATAGTGTTAAAAGATGCCTTAAACATTTAACTTATTTGCTTATGCCCATAATATTTTATTGAATTAAGACAAAATCTGGTCTTAACATTATCATTAATTAATCAATCACAAAATTAAGCTGTACAAAATGTGTATGTGACTAGCCTCATAGTGAATCATTTTTTCCCATGTTATTTTGCTTAGTATTGGTCTACACATAGTTAAGATTAGAGTTATTCTTAACAAAAGAGCCTGCACAGTAGGCCTTTGTTGTGTTGGTGTGATGGGATACGAGGAAAGACCAGACATCATCTTTGGTTCAGTTATGAGTGTCAGAAATGCCCATGTTACTAAAAAAAGTTTAAGGTCCCATGTGAAAATGCTAATCAGGGAGGGGTAATTTGGTAAACTCTTTTCAGTGCTAATACCTTATGTCCTGAAGATAATGGGAAACAGGTTGTTAAATTTTGATTGGGAGTGGGAGGGAAGGATGAGAAAGGTGCATGGATAGTATGTTGCCTCTGGAAGGCCCAATCAAGAGTGGGCACTCACTGGGTCTTTGGAGGAAATAGAAAGAGGGAATCTGAATGAGATGCAAAACTGTTCATTGAGGGTTACCTCTAGTCAAGAAGTCAAATATGTGTATCCCTTCCGAAAACCTAAGAATTCTCTGGGAAGAGTGACTCTTTGTAATCTGTGTGTAGGGAAAACAAAAAAAACCCTCCTTTGCAAGTTATTTAAAGTGGAGTTGTATGCATTTACATCATATCAAAATATATGTTCCTTCATAGGGCCCACCCTGAGGAAAAGTTATAAAAACCCATCTGTCCTCTGATTCTCTAGCCTTCTCTTTTACGCCTTCTGTTTGGTAAAACCAAGCATTTAAATTTGTGTTCTGCCCAGTCAGCAAGATGATGCTGTCTGCATTGCTGCACCCCTTCTCATGGCTGCTGGCCCCTGCCAGGCTCCGGAGCATCTCCTCAGCACAAAGTTCTCCATTTAGGAGCCACTATATAACAAACCTGACTGGCTGAAAGTTGGGCTGACCTTGGGTACCACTATATTCCTGTGGGTCTGTCTCATCAAACAACATATGAAGATGTTTTAGAGTATAAAAGAAGAAATGGGTTGGAGTCAATTTTTGAAATGGTAATACAGTATGCTCCATATAGTGATTATAGCAATTCCTCTGGATTCACCAATCTGCTGAGTTGTAAATGTGAGAGAAAAAGTTATATGTGAATATATGTCAAGTTAGCATTTGTGCTTTGCATCATTAAATGAAAGAAATAAAAATACTTCTGTAGTCTGCAAAAAATAAATAAATAAATAAATAAATTTCTGTTCTGTGCCAGGCAAGTGATTTAAAAGAGTTAACCAATGTAGGTGTGACTGCTTATGCATTGTGTAAGTAGAGGCCCAGAAGAGTTCATTCATTGTTTAAAGGAATTTGTTGGTATCAAACACTACTTTTCAAATATTTGCTCACATTTTTTTTTCCCAATCTCTGTATGAGTGAAGTAAAACACATCTGTGGAATGGATTTTGTGTGTTTATCCCCAGTTTGAGAACTATGGATTAAAGGACCAAAGAGACAAAGCTTCTTCATGGGGACAGTGAGGAACACACAGTAATTTTAGCACAGTATGAAAAATGTTTTTTAAAAAAGGTATGTATGTTTAAATTCTGTGATCCATCATTTCAATCACTGTCATGCATATATCAATTCCTTTATGCCCTTCTCTTGACAAAACTATCATTAAATTCCACTCTCCCACCTACTCTGTACCTGCACCGAAGCAGGCTAAGGCTGGAGAAAAATAACAGTGATGTAAGGATTGGTCCCACCGTAAGTGAACCCATAATGCTGCCTGGAAATACTCCTATATACCTCTAGTTCATTCATTCCTCCTTTTTCTCAGATGACTATTTCATACTTTCAAATCTCTCATCAAAATTTTAACAGTTGTTTTCTCAGCCTCACTCTCAGCTGATGACCTTCCTTCTTCGTTTTGAAAATTGAAGCAAGAGAGCTTCTAGAGTGACATGTACCTACTACATGCTTCTCTGCCCATATACTTAGCTTTCCTTCCTGTTACTATGCATTAACTATCCATGCTTCTTTTTAAGGCCAATTTCCACCTTTGCATCTACTAAAAGGGGTTGTTCCAGCAATTTCCTCTTTCTTCTGCATTGGCAATTTTTCCTTCTCCACTGACGTTACCAACAGCAAACAAATGTTTAAATATGTGTATTTATACACATACACACTTCTCTTGATTTCACTACCCCTTCCAATTAGTTGCTACCTTCTCTGCTTCCCTCCCCTCCCATTCTCTATGAACCCTCACTCATCACCAAAAATGCCATGCAAACTACTCCTCTCAAGGTCGATAGTGACCTTCACATTGTTAATCCACAGTGTGACCATGTTTTGATATATTACTCCCTCTTCCTGGAAATACTTTCCTCCTTTGGTTTCCAGCGTACCTCTCTTGATTTTCCTCCTCCCTCTTCTTCTGGGTTTCCTTGGCTTTCTTGCTCAAATCCTGCAGTATTGCTCCTGGTTATAAAAATGTGTAAATGTCAGAATACTCAATTGTTTAGTTCTTAGATTTTTTTTTCTCTTCACTATCTACATTCACTCCTTTGGTGATCTCATTCAGTCTCATGGTTCCAATACCATCTATACATTGATCACTCAAAAACTTACATATTTTAGGCATAGTTATCTCCCAAGAACTCCAGACTCGTATATCCAAAAGCTTATTCAACAGCTCCACTTGGATATCTAACAGGCATATCAAATTCAAAACTTATATTACCATGTGCTAGGTACTTTATATACACTGTCTCATATAATTCTCGCTATACCCCTGGCTAAATAGGTATAAAACTGAAGCCACAACTGTGAAAACTGAGGCTCAAAAAAGTTAAGTAATGTTAAACAACTTGCTCTAGCAAATGAAACTTGCTCTAGCTAATGATAGCAGAACTGAGATTACCTCGAAACCTTCCACTGAACCATTCTATCCCCACCCCCCAGCCCACTTCACAAGGGTGATTATGTTTACTTCAGAGCCAAGAATGAGCAGTATTTTGTAATACCTTGTTGTAAGAAGATAACCACTTGTTTTGTGAAATCCCATTATTTTAATATATTTCTTAGGTAAATTTGATCTTGAAAAAGGGAAATAGATCCAAGACTGTGATCCTACTACTGTTGTAGGACTTGACAACTATGGACTTGGGAGAGATACCCCTAAAGAAAATCAGAATTTATAAGTCAATTCTGATTTTCTTTCATCAAGATATACTAAGTATGCAGGAAAGGCAGTTGGAATTGAAAGAAAAAAGAGAAATTAGAGTTGAGGTTCAAATATGCATACATCACTTTTTTCTTATCCTATTGGGACTTTGGTGTTATCAGCACTGCAAAATTTTAATATAGTAGTAGTACCCAATAAATGTTAAGTGCTACTGTAACTTAATCTTATCCTGTCCTAATACATGAGATACTTTTTTGCTAATCCTTTCTCCTTCCTCTTCTAGATCTTTGCTCTTTTCCTCTTCGCTGGCCCCTTACGTTCAGTGTTCAAGCATGCATAGTTATGCACTGCAAAATTTTAATATAGTAGTAGTACCCAATAAATGTTAAGTGCTACTGTAACTTAATCTTATCCTGTCCTAATACATGAGATACTTTTTTGCTAATCCTTTCTCCTTCCTCTTCTAGATCTTTGCTCTTTTCCTCTTCGCTGGCCCCTTACGTTCAGTGTTCAAGCATGCATAGTTATGCACATCTTGAAAGAAATTGCTTGACCAATTACTTCCTATCTCAACCACCTTATTTCTCTTCTTCCTTACATCATCAAGAAACCTGTACCAGCAGATTTCAGTGATTTGGCAATAATCTAGTGGGCATACCACATTTCATAACAACCACTAAAAATGCATTCTCTTTCCATCACTAAATCAACTTAAAGATATGGCTTACCTCCCCCTGACCACTTTACTTGCCAATTTTTGATTCATTATCAATGTGCTCAGTAGGAGTCATAATGGCAAAATATATCCTCAATAGTTTTATGTATTGTTAACCACTAATGGAGCATTTTTCTTATTTGTGACTCAGCCATGAAAATAAGATAGTCTCACTAGCATTTTCCCTCATTCTAAAACTTTCCATAAATGAGAACTTCAATAAAAAGCCTAGAAACATAGGTCCTTCTGATTTTTTTAAATCATGACTCTATAACAGTGATTGTTGGATGCAAAATGTCGAAAACATCTGGTTCATTCCTTCTGCCTCTGTTTTTCTGACATTTGTTTTTTTCCCTAGCTGCCTACAGTCAGGCTTCCCACTCTCACTGATTTGTAAAGTTTCTCTTGAAACAAGGTCACCAACAATTTATTTCTTGTCAAATTTAAAGGCCATTGATCTTCCTTCACCATTTGCCGAAGTTGATCACCCTCTCTTAGATTTTATTCTAAGACTATATATGATCCTCAGTAATCAGGACAAAATGAGAACTGTGACTGCTGCTGTTCCTGCTGTAATTATTATTGCTTTTACTTAGTAGTTAGCATTTATTCATTGCTTACTGTAATTCTCACAACAATTCTAAGGAGGTCAGTATTGTTATTCCCATTTTTCAGTTGAGGAAACATGCTCAGAATTTAACCAACTTGCTTAGATTCACACACCAGGGCAGGATCTTCTTTGGGAAGTGTTAGATTTAGCAATGGAGAGGAAAGCTTTTTCCTAACTGGATCACAGCATGCTTTCTTGTCTGTATTCAGATTAAGTAAAGCTCATTTGTTTTATCCATTTATCTGTAGTAGAGGGAGTCCTGTACTTCTGAAGATGACATTTCAGGTGGTTTTTCTGCCCAGTCTGCTCATCTACAGTTTTATCTGTTCTCCCTTGAATTAGTTTCACCAAGATCAGAGAAAGTGGCTAGATAGCAAATTGTGACATGTCACTGATTTTTTTCTCCTTTTCAAGTTAACTAGCTCCTGTAGGAATTAAAATGCAACCTTGGATTCATTCAGGCAATGCTCTACCCATTATACTAAATGGAAAAGTGCAGTTATTAGAATTTGATGGATGACAACATAGATTTAAAATTAAGCTATATGGTATAATTTGTTCAACTTTTGGTTGAGTGGATATTATGAAAGCCATTGTAGCGATACAGTAGGATTTAGTTACATACTTTATATAAGTACATATTTTGTTTTCTCAAATAAATGCATAACAACAGTGTGATCTGGCTACAAAAGGTTTTCTTAAGGTTTTTGTTGGCATGTCAGTATTAACAATTGAGAATTGAGTGTTTTAGATTTCATCTGAAATTAGTGGTTCAAATACAACAATAAATGGTTTTCACGGTTGTCAGCTTTGATTAATGTAATATTAAACCTATTGAATATATTATACCACAACTTTGTTTTTTAACTGGCAGATCTGAAAAATAATAAAGACATGGTATCTGCCTTACAAACATTCTATATTCTTTGATTTTATCATTTAATGTACATTTACTTTTTTCAGAGACATTTGGCTTTATTCCTTTAGATTTGTCACTAAATCTTTTAACTATCTATCAAAATGCCTTCAGTCATTTCATTAACAAATCTGATGGAGGGAAGAGAGAATTATGAGTTATCCAAAAGATATACTAAGGGTATCATTTAAGCATAAATAAAATGTGGAAAGGAAGAATTATGCATTAGTAATAATATCTTTTATTGTGGAGCAATTTATACCTTTCTAAAGATTTTCATACAGATTCTCTTTCTTTATACTTATCATTATATAGCTGAGGAAATTAAGGTATTAAGTGACTGGTCTGAAGCCACACAGCAATCATCAGACCTGGGATTAGAAAACAAGTTTTCTTATGACCAGCCATTGTTCTTTACCATGGAAGTGATTTATTTTGAGGAACAGTTATTAAAACCTTTCTTTTTCTCCTCCACTTATCTACTTGTAAAATAAATTGTATCTAGACCTGACTGGCTATATCAGACAGAATAGTGTGTTGGAATCACCAAGCAGAATTTTTATAGGTATAATGAGAAAAACTGGTTTAGAGAATTTTACCTACACCTTATCTCCTGGTAGATGGCTACCATGCTAAACTAATTTGATGTACATTTTAGGGTGTCCAAATCAATTGAGAAGCTCTTTTATCGTAACTTATAGAAGCTCTCCTACCATAATTTATTCACATGTAGGTAAACTCATGACCTTGTAGAATGAGCAGAATAACAGAAAGAGAGAGCTCAGAGAGGAAACAGAAATGTATGTGGTCCCTGTGCTACTCATTGTAAGGATGCATGTAGGGATCCTTGGTTTATAAACAAGGTTTTACATTGTTACTCTTCCTGATCTGAGCTGCATCCTCATTTGCTGCATCTATATTTGATGTGAAATGCATTGGTGGTCACATATCAATTTCTTCTGTTACACTCAGGGACACGGGAAGAGTCCTTATAAGCACCAGCATCCAAACAATAAAGATAAAATGTTTGGTCTAAATCTTGCAGATAGGACCGCTGAAGTTGGGGATGAAATGACTGATCCAAAGTCACATGGTGGGGTACTTAGATTCCTGGATCCCAAAGCAGAGCTGTTTCCTCCAGGACTTGGTGACTAGGTAATTTCCTCATGTTATGAGAAAGTTTTCTCTTAGGGCAAATCAAAATTTGCTTCCTATGACACTTACCCTCTGGGCCCATTTCTGCCCTCCAGGGCCATACTGAACAAACTGCTTTCTCTGTGTCCCTCCTCCCCAAGTCTCTTTTCTGTCTTGTGCTGCTTAGGGTCAGAAGTAGCATTGGTTCCTAAAAAAACATCTCTAAACAAGAGTCTTCAGTATTTTAGAGATCTTTCCCCTTTCTCTTTAATGCCCACTTATGCCTACCAGCAAAAGATTTAACATGCCTAAAATATCTTTTGTTCTCTTCCATCACCTCTAGTCCCCAGTCTCCTCCTTTTTCTTTACTCCCTATTTTGGGTAATAGAATCATCTCATCAACTATTTATTTTAGATATCTTAGAATCATCATTGATTTCCCCCCTATTATCCATCACATTTAATCAGTGGCCAAATCTTGCCAATTCTCTCAAATATCTCTTAAACCCATTTTTCCTCTTTCCACTGCCCCAGTTCTCATTGTCATCATCTCTTATTAGGGCTATTATAATTCACCTCTATGAGGGTTTCCCTGTCTTTATTGTCTCTATTCCACCCCATTATATGGTCAAAAAGTTTATAATTTGATGAGAAAAATGAGATATGCACATAATAAACAATTAGAGCACAGTACAGGATAGAATTTGTAACCCAATGCTCAAGGAATATGTATGGTACAGGAAATATCATGTAAAGTCAGGACAAGGCAGTTATCACTCTGAAAATTTATGGGGAGGTCTGCCCAGAAATGTGGTTTGAAAAATAAGTAAGATTTGGATATGCAGAGAGGAGCTGGGAAAGCATTCCACTTCTACTTTATAGCATTAGTTAATAAATTAATATTAACAACAATAAAATAATGACTACTATTTGTTGAACATCTATAATATGCTACTTTGCAGGGTAGGCATTATTACCTACTCCCCCTGCCCCTTCCCACTTCCTGATCTGAGCTGCAAAAGAGGTAACTGAACTCAGGAATGTTAAGTAATATGCTTCATATCACACAGTAAATTTCAGAGTTAGGATTTAAACCCAGGTGTGCTTGGCTCTGAGGCTTATTTAAAGGGGATTGTAAGTCTACATATATGAATTTGAGATTATTTCTATGGCACCATGGGCTACATTCATTACCTTCATTGTTAAAATCCAGGGATGGAATAGAGATAGACATCATTACTGCCTTCAAGGAGCTCAATGTGATGGAGAAAACTGATGATATAATGTGATCAGTGTTATAATGAAAAAAGATGGGGTGGGGTTGGGCTTGGCTAAGACTAAAAAATCTGTTGCCCTAGTCCTGGTTCTGACAGTAACTAGACAAGTCTTTTAACTAGTACAAGTTTTGGTTTCCTCTTCTGCAAAATAGAAGGCTATGACTAAATAAGGGAACCTCTTAGTTGCTGAAAACTCATTGCTCTTTTTATTCCTAACCCTTAGATATTTTTTCTTTTTTTTTTTCTTTCTTTTTCTTTTTCATTTAATTTCATTCATTCACTGACTCATTTATCCATTCCTTTATTCCATAAACATTTACTGAACATCAACCGTGTTCCAGGTACTGTGTGGTATACAGGGAACACAAAGATAAGATACAGTAATTATCCTCCCCTCTTAAGAAGCTCACAATTTCAGGAGAACAGATATGTAAATTCAATGTAGCATCACAATAGAGGTGATTACAAAATGCTATGGGATTCAGAGGAGAGAGTATGAAGTGGGGTGAAGAAGGGGAAGACCTGACAAGGAGTTACTTTTGAAAAGGCTCTTGAAGGCTGAGTAAGAGTTTGCTAAAAGGAGTGCACATGAGAATTCCAGGCAGAGGAAAGAGATCTTGGCTTTCTCATCTTTGTCTGCTCTTGCTACTTTTTTTTCATCAAAATATTAACTTTCTTTTATTACAGCTGTTGCAGATTCAATATTATTTTCCTAAAAAGAACATGCTAAGTAGAAGAGAATGCTTTGTTTTCATGCAAATACTCTCACTTATTAAATGCAAAGAAAGATACTTGGATTTAAAATTCTGTTCTCTGTAAGTCTAGGGGACTTTTCTTGTGTGTTTGTGCTGGCTAGTACAGGGATCCAAACCTGTGACCTTGGTGTTATAAGGCTATGCTCTAACCAACTGAGCTGACTGGCAAGGGACTTCTAAATGGAGCTTAGAGTTGCCCCATCTCCTGGTTTTTCATAAAGAGCCCTCTCCATGGCCACCTGCATCCCCACCCCCAGCAACCCATTCCTGCAAAGAAGCCTGGCATTTCTCCCCCGGGCCACTACGCATCTCTTGTCCTACCCCAAAGAGGTCTCACTACAGGGTTAGAAAACTAAGAGAACTCAAAGAAATGGTGTTATCTGCCAAGAGATCTGCTGTCTTTAATGAAAACTCAGACCAAGGTGGCAGAGAATATTCAAGAGAGGAGGAAGTAGGGTTTTGAAAACAAGAGCTTTAGGCTGCGGCGGTTGGCGCAGAGTAGCTGAGGTGGAAAAGGCGGCCACTGGGCCTTAGGCAGCCGGGAAACTTGTGGACCTTCCTCTTGCCATCTCTTAAGGGAGGACCGCTGCTGGTGGCCGGTCGTGGGGGCTGACTGCCACTTGGCCCTTGGCAGGAGAGGCTGCCTCATTTACAGGCAACAGCTTTGAAGTATGGAGCAGGAAAAGAACTGTTTCTTAGCTGCAAAAGTGAGTCTCTAAACAGGGAACACAGTGCCAGGGTTGCTGTTGATGCTGCCAGGATCCCAGAGGCCAGGGCCGCGCTGAAGGCGGCCCGCAGCCCTACTCAGGATTCGAGGTTTCAGGCTGGCATCAAAGAAGATTCTTGGGAGCGCCCGAGCCGCGCCGCGGGACCGAGTGAGCAGCCCGAGGCGGCGGCGGCCGAGAACGGGGACGGTGACGACATAGAGGCAGAGAGGGAGGTGCCCGACCTGGCACAGCCCTGTGAGTGACCCTCGTCCCGGCCCTGCTCAGGGGGTGGACGCCCTCCTGGCTTCCGCCTGCCTCACCGGGGCCACTCACTGGCCCCGGGGCTGCCTCCATTTTCTCAGGTGGTGGGCTCCGGCCTGTCCTCCTTGCCTGGCTCGGCTTCTCACTGAGCCTTCCCACTTGCTTGCCCTGGCGCGGGGCTTCCCGGGGTCTGCGGGCCAGCCTCCCCTCCCACTCCCTCCACAGTTCTCTGGTGGGGCTGGTGGCGTGGGGCGTCCCCAGTCAGCGTCAGGAGGGCAAGGAAGTATGGGCTGGGCTGACTGTCACTCCACAGCACCCTGGGCTCCAGCCCCCAGTAAACTTCCTGTTACCGGGAGGCAGATACCATCTCTGCGGCCACCAGTTCGGAAAAATGCCTAACCGATTTCTGGTTAGGAATAGTGTGGTCGGAGAGTTCCCGAGTTCACTTGAACCTGCCGGAGAGCTGACTGCGAGCGGGCACCGGACTCGGTCCGTGCCAGGGGGATTCAAAGGTGAACCATGTGCTGCAGGCTCCTCCCCCAAGGAGCTCACACTCTGGGTTGGGAGATAAGACAAGTACACAAATAACCGTGATACCAAGAGGAAGGTGATAAGTCCCGAGAAAGATTTACACAGTGCTACAAAGGCACCCAGAGCGACTGGTCGTCTGAGCCTAGCAGAAACCTGGTAGACTTCCTGGGCGAGGCGGTGCCGAGCAGGGTCTTGAAGGCCCAGCTGATAGACGAGGGTTGCAGAAGACACGTCCCAGCCCAGCCCAGTGCGCACAGAGCGGGGAGACGTCCGGCTCGGGAGGCGGAGACTCAACAGAAACCACACATCCTGTGGGGTCACCACTGCATGATCCAAAAGCCCGGGCCAGAGCGCATGGAACAGGGAGAAGTCCTGCATGGGAAGTGGAAGCTCAGCAGAGACCACACACCCTGTGGTACTGCCCCGTGATCCAGCAGCCCAGCAGAGTCCAAGCTGACCAGAGAGGTGGCTCCCCGGAGAGGCCCAAGACCCGAGGCAACCACACACACAAGGCACTAGAGGCCAACTGAGCAGTCACGGAGGTAGCCATACCAAATTGGCAACCACAGCAACATCTTAGTTAGTCAATAGTCTCAAACCAGTGGACTGTGAAACCCCCAGCCACAATGAATAAACATCGAAAAAAAAGATACCAGAAATACAAAAAATCAAGAAAGTACACCACCAAAAGTTAATAAATCTCAAACTACAGATCCTATAGAACAAGAAGCCCTTGAAATGACTAACAAGGAATTTCGAGTGATAATTCTAAAGAAACTGAGTGAGATACAAGAAAACTCAGCTGGACGTCATGATGAAACGATGAAAAGTATACAGGGCCTGAAAGAGGAAATGTACAAGGAAATCAATGTCATGAAAAAAAATGTAGCAGAACTTGCTGAACTGAAGAAATTATTCAGCGAAATAAAAAACACAACAGAGAGATTAACCAGCAGGCTTGTCGAAGTTGAAGAGAGAACCTCTGAACTTGAAGATGGGCAGTTTGAATTAACACAAGCAGACAAAAAAAAAAAAAAAAAAGAAAAGAAAAGAAAAAAGAATCAAAGACATTGAAGAAAATCTGAGAGAGATATCAGACAACCTTAAGCGCTCAAATATCCAAGTCATGGGTATCCCAGAAGGGGAGGAAAATGGAGATTGCATTGAAAATATATTCAACAAAATAGTGGCAGAAAACTTCCCAGGTACAGGAAAAATCACTGACCTTCAGATCCAGGAAGCTCAATGATCTCCAAATGTATCCAAACCAAAAAGGCCCTCTCCAAGACATGTTATAGTCAAATTCACAAAACTCATAGACAAAGAGAGAATCTTAAAAGCTGCAAGAGAGAAGCGTCAAATCACCTATAAGGAAGCCCCAATCAGGCTAACATCAGACTTTTCATCACAAACCCTAAAAGCTAGAAAGGAATGGGATGATATGTTCAAAATACTAAAAGACAAAGATTGCCAGCCAAGAATACTCTACCCTGCAAGGCTATCCTTCCGAAATGAAGGGCAAATAGTATATTTCTCAGACAAACAAAAACTGAGGGAGTTCACCACCACACGACCACCCTTACAAGAAATCCTCAAGGGAGTACTGGGTTTGGTTCCTGAAAAATAACTACCACTGCCATAAAAACTCAAGAAAAATCAAAAGCCACTAGTATAATAAAAATGGCATTCATGAAGAGAAAACAAACAAAAAAAACCACTATCTACAACCTAAGGAACCAACAAACACAGAAACCAAACAGTAAATCAGAAAGCAAGGAACAAAAGACACCTAAGACAACTAAACAACCAATAAAATGCTAGGAATAAATCAACACCTTTCAATAACAACTCTTAATGTAAAAGGCTTAAATTCCCCAATCAAAAGACACAGACTGGCTGACTGGAATAAAAAGGAGGACGCAACTATATGCTGCTTGCAAGAGACCCACCTCACCCATAAAGATTCACATAGACTAAGAGTGAAAGGGTGGAAAAAGATTTACCATGCAAACAGAAAAGAAAAACGAGCTGGAGTAGCTATTCTTATATCTGACAAAATAGACTTTAAACTAAAAACCATAAAAAGAGACAATGAGGGACACTTTTAATGATAAAAGGACTGATCCATCAAGAAGACATAACAATCATAAATATGTACGCACCCAATGTTGGAGCAGCCAGATTTATAAAACAAACTCTATTAGACCTAAAGAAGGAAATAGACACTAATACCATAATAGCAGGGGACCTGAACACCCCACTGTCAATATTGGACAGATCATCTAGGCAAAGAATCAGTAGAGAAACATAAGATCTAAACAACACTCTAGACCAATTGGAATTGGCAGCTATCTACAGAACATTCCACCCAACAACCTCAGAATATTCATTCTTCTTATCAGCACATGGATCATTCTCCAGGATAGATCACATATTAGGTCACAAATCAAGTCTCAATAAATTCAAAAAAATTGGAATTATCCCATGTATTTTCTCAGACCACAATGGATTAAAACTAGAAATTAATAACAAACGAAACTCTGGAAACTATACAAACACATGGAAATTAAACAGCATTCTACTTAATGACATATGGGTCCAAGAAGAAATCAAGCAGGAAATCAAAAAATTTATTGAAACTAATGAAAACAATGATACATCATACCAAAACCTGTGGGATACTGCAAAAGCAGTATCGAGGGGGAAATTTATTGCATTAAACGCTCACTTCAGAAGAATGGAAAGATGGCAAGTGAACAACCTAACACTTCACCTTAAAGAACTAGAAAAACAAGAACAATCCAAACCTAAAGTTAGCAGATGGAAAGAAATCATTAAGATCAGAGCAGAACTGAATGAAATTGAAAACCAAAAAACAATTCAAAAGATCATTGAATCAAAAAGTTGGTTTTTTGAAAAGATAAATAAAATTGACAAACCATTAGCATGGCTAACAAAAAAAAGAAGAAGGAAGACTCAAATAACCAAAATTAGAAATGAAAAAGGCGATATTACAACTGATTCATCTGAAATACAAGGAATCATTCGAGACTACTATAAACAACTATACGCCAACAAATTTGAAAATCTGGAGGAAATGGATAAATTTCTGGACACACACAAGCTCCCAAAACTGAACCATGAAGACATAGAAAATTTGAGCAGACCGATAACAATAAAGGAGATTGAAGCTGTTATCAGAAGGCTCCCAACAAAGACCAGCCCAGGACCAGATGGATTCACAGCAGAATTTTACCAAACATTCAAAGAGGAATTGACACCAATTCTTTACAAACTATTCCAAAAGATTGAAACCGACACAAATCTCCCAAACTCATTCTGTGAAGCAAACATCATCCTGATACCAAAACCAGGTAAAGATATAACCAAAAAAGAAAACTATAGGCCGATATCCTTGATGAATATAGATGCAAAAATCCTCACTAAAATACTAGCAAACAGAATACAGCAACACATACATAAAATTATTCACCACGATCAAGTGGGATTCATCCCAGGGATGCAAGGTTGGTTCAACATATGCAAATCAATAAATGTGATACACCATATTAATAAAGTCAAACACAAGGACCATATGATCATCTCTATAGATGCTGAAAAAGCATTTGATAAAGTTCAGCACTCATTCATGACAAAGACCCTCTATAAGTTAGGTATAGATGGAAAGTATCTCAACATAATTAAAGCCATATACAACAAACCCACTGCCAATATCATCCTGAATGGGGAAAAGCTGAAAGCTATTCCTTTAAGAACAGGAACTAGACAAGGATGCCCACTCTTACCACTCCTATTCAACATAGTGTTGGAAGTACTAGCCAGAGCAATCAGAGAAGAGAAGGAAATAAAGGGCATCCAGATTGGAAAAGATGAAGTCAAACTGTCCCTGTTTGCAGATGACATGATCCTATATATCGAACAGCCTAAAACCTCTACAAAAAAACTCTTGGAATTGATAAATGAATTCAGCACAGTAGCAGGATACAAAATCAACACACAAAAATCAGTAGCATTTCTTTTCTCCAATAGTGAACATGCAGAACGAGAAATCAAGAAAGCCTGCCCATTTACAATAGCCACCAAAAAAATAAAATACTTAGGAATTGAGTTAACCAAGGATGTGAAAAATCTCTATCATGAGAACTACAAACCACTGCTGAGAGAAATTAGGATACAAGATGGAAAGATATCCCATGCTCTTGGATTGGAAGAATCAACATAGTGAAAATGTCCATACTACCCAAAGTGATATATAAATTCAATGCAATCCCCATCAAAATTCCAAAGACATTTTTCTCAGAAATGGAAAGAACTATCCAGGCATTTATATGGAATAATAAAAGACTACGCATAGCCAAAGCAATGCTGAGCAACAAAAATAAAGCTGGAGGCATAACACTACCTGACTTTAAGCTATACTACAAAGCTATAATAACCTAAACAGTATGGTACTGGCATAAAAACAGACACACTGATCAATGGAATAGAATAGAGAATCCAGAAATCAACCCACACACTTACTGCCATCAGATCTTTGACAAAGGCACCAAGCCTATTCACTGGTGAAGGGACTGCCTCTTCAGCAAGTGGTGCTGGGATAACTGGATATCCATATGCAGGAGAATGAAACTAGACCCATACCTCTCACCATATACTAAAATCAACTCAAAATGGATCAAGGATTTAAATATACACCCTGAAACAATAAAACTTCTTAAAGAAAACATAGGAGAAACACTTCAGGAAATAGGACTGGACACAGACTTCATGAATACGACCCCAAAAGCACGGGCAACCAAAGGAAAAATAAACAAATGGGATTATATCGAACTAAAAACCTTCTGCACAGCAAAAGAAACAATTCACAGAGTTAAAAGACAACCAACAGAGTGGGAGAAAATATTTGCAAAATATACATCTGACAAAAGATTAATATCCAGAATATATAAGGAACTCAAACAACTTTACAAGAAAAAAACAAGCAACCCAATTAAAAAATGGGCAAAAGAGCTAAGTAGGCATTTCTCTAAGGAAGATATACAAATGGCCAACAGACATATGAAAAAATGCTCAACATCACTCAGCATCCGGGAAATGCAAATCAAAACCACACTGAGATACCATCTAACCCCAGTTAGGATGGCTAAAATCCAAAAGACTCTGAACGATAAATGCTGGCGAGGTTGCGGAGAAAAAGGAACTCTCATACATTGTTGGTGGGACTGCAAAATGGTGCAGCCTCTATGGAAAATGGTATGGAGGTTCCTCAAACAATTGCAGATAGATCTACCGTATGACCCAGGTATCCCACTGTTGGGAATATACCCAGAGGAATGGAAATCATCAAGTCGAAGGTATACCTATTCCCCAATGTTCATCGCAGCACTCTTTACAATAGCCAAGAGTTGGAACCAACCCAAATGTCCATCATCAGATGAGTGGATACAGAAAACGTGGTACATCTACACAATGGAATACTACTCAGCTATAAAAACGAATGAAATACTGCCATTTGCAACAACATGGATGGACCTTGAGAGAATTATATTAAGTGAAACAAGTCAGGCACAGAAAGAGAAATACCACATGTTCTCACTTATTGGTTGGAGCTAAAAATTAATATATAAATTCACACACACACACACACACACACACACACACACAAACTCGGGGGCGGGGGGAAGAAGATATAACAACCACAATTCCTTGAAGTTGATATGACAAGCAAACAGAAAGGACATTGTTGGGGTGGCGGGAGGAGAGGGAGGAGGGAGGGAGGTTTTGGTAAGGGGCAACAATAATCAACCACAATGTATATCGACAAAATAAAAGTTAAAAAAATAAATAAATAAATGGAGCTTATTTCTGTTTTAATGGAAAGAATCAAGGATTAAATTAAAATAAATTAAAGAATTTAATGACAAAGCATCATAATAACTTGAAGAAATATCTGATAAACACACATACGAGGGTACTTCAAAAAGTTTGTGTAATCCCCATGCAGGCCAGCCGCCAAAACAAAAACAAAAAAAAAGTTTGTGGAAAAATAGAATTAAAAGATAATACGTATTTTTCCATTAACTGTGTGTGTGTGTGTGTGTGTGTGTGTGTGTGTGTGTGTGTGTGTGTGTGTGTGTGTGTGTGTGTGTGTGTGTGTGTGTGGATGTGTGTGTGTGTGTGTGTGGATGGCTAGGCCAGTACTGGGATTGAACACTGTACCTTGATGTTGGCAACAACTTGAGCTAACCAGCTAGCTTTTCCATGAACTCTTTGAAGTACCCTCATACATAATGTACTTTTTCTATGGTCTACAACTCATGTTTTTATACTCAAGAAAGCACTATTCTTCCGAAATATTTAACACACCTGTCAAGAGAATTGGAGAATTCTGGTATGCACACCATCTCCATATTGTGAAACCCTACAGTAGTCTCACTGCTGAGTTTAATGCCATAAGTACAAATTGTTTTTCATACCACAAAGGTGTGGTTGAAAATAAGACACTAAATAAGCTCTCATTGGTGGCTCATTACTTTTACCTTACATATGTTTATGAGGCTTATTATATGTTTATAATTTATTGCTTATTCCCAAATCACAGTTGGAATAGATTTCTATCAGTGGGAAAGGACTTGTGATTCATATACATTCCCTAAAGAATAGATTGTCACTGCATTTGGAGAGGAAAGATATAGAAGCTATTAGAGGATGTTGCCTATAGGTAGAGTGTGCCTCAATTTAAGGAAATACTTTCATCATTACAGCTGTCCAGTAGTACACTTATTTCATTTTGTCTTCTCTCAGTTATTTCTTTAAGCTTCTAGGGGCTGGTCGGTAGCTCACTTGAAAGAGTGTGGCATTGATAACACCAAGGTCAAGGGTTCAGATCCCCAAACTGGTCAGCTGCCAAAAAACAAAACAAAACATATTTGTTTGAGCTTCACCAGATTATAAATTTCTTCAGAGAAAGTACTATGTCATTTACTTTTTAAAAAATATTGTGTATATTTGAGATTTACAACATGATGTTATGTGACTTATAGATAGTAAAATGGTTACAATAGAAAAACAGATTAACATGTCTATCATGTCACATACTTATCTGTCACCTTTTTTCTTTTTTGTGTGTGATGAGAACAGCTAAAATCTTATTTAACAAAAATCCCTAATATGATACAATTTTATTAATTATAGTCTTCGTGTAGATTAACTCTCTAGACTCCTTCATCCTACACATCTGCTATTGCTACTTTGTGTCTTTTGACCTACATCTCCTCACCTCCCACACGGTAACCACTGTTTTATTCTTTATCTCTGTACAAGGGTACTTCAAAAAGTTCATGGAAAAATAGAATTAAAAGATAACACGAATCTTTTCCATGAACTTTTTGAAGTGCTCTCATATATTTGACCTTTTCCTTTTTTTAGATTCCACATATAAGTGAGATCATGCAATATTTTTCTTTCTATGGCTGGCTTATTTCGTTTAGCCTAATGAACTCCAATTCCATCCATCTTGCGGTAAATGGCAGGATCTTTTTCTTTTTTAAAGACTGAATAATATTCCACTGTATATATATACACACCACATTTTCTTTACCCATTTGTCCGCCAATGGACACTTAGGTTGTTTCTATAGTCATTTATTTTATATTCTTTTTCCCCCCATCCCCACGAGCCTGGTATCTGACATATATCACAAAAACACTCAATATGTTGAAATGAATTGTGTATGAAATCAGGTGTGCTCTGAAACAATGTAATTATGCAGAGGTTAATGACCATCTGCTAAGCTAGTAGTCGGTGACACTAAGACCTCTCCATCATGATGTAATAGAATGCTGAACATGGGGCTGAAGGCTTGGGTTCAAATCTAGACTCTGCCATTTATTACTTGTGTGATCATCGATAAGTTGTTTTATTGTGCCATGGTTTATGAATGAGATTGCATACCATCTCATCTACTCAAGTATTCTGTAATCCTCCATCTTCTGCACCATCAATTTTCCTCTCTGTTGGATTATTACCAGTAGCATAGAAACAGGTATTTTCTCCTATCTTGAAAATACCTTCTCAACTCTTCTAACCATTGTCCCATTTCTCTGTTCTCTTAATAGCAAATGTCCTTGAAAATGTTCTATACTTGCTCTCCTCAATTCCCTTCTTCCCGTTGTCTTTAAACTTACTCCAGTTAGAATTTCATCTTCATCATTCCATAGAAGCAGTTCTTGTTGAGCTTCATGCTAACAACTTCCACATTGTTAAATACAGTAGCTAATTTTTAGTTTTAGTTATTAGGGTCATTGACATAATTGATTACTTCATTTTCCTGGAAATACATCCTTCCCTTTGCCTCCTGAGAATACCACACTCTCCTGGTTTTTCTTTTTCCTTTATCAGTTATTCCTTCTCAGGCCCTTACACTGAGTCTTCTTTTCCCTACCTTTTACATTGGAGAGGCCCAGGGTTCAGTTCTTGTTCCTTAGTGATTTCATCTATGCCCATGGTGATGGCCTTAGTGATTTCATCTATGCTCATGGTTTTAAACACCATCTAAATGATGACAGTTCCTAAATTATATCTTCAAACCAGACTTCTCCCCTTAACTCCTGACTCATATACCTAGCAGCCTATTCAACATCTCAACTTGGATGTCAAATAGACATCTAAATTTAACACGTGCTTTAAATCTGCTCTGTCTAGTGTTTTTCATTTGAGTAAATAGCATCTCTATCCTTGTAGTTGCTTGGGCCAAAAACTGTGTCTTTCCACATCAGGGAATCCCTTTAGCTCTGCTTTCAAAATATATCCAGAATCCATTTCTCAACATCTCCACTGCTATAATCCTGGACCAAGCTGCTGCCATCTCTTGCCTGGATTATTCTAAGAGCATTGTAACTAATCTCTCTGCTTCTACTCTTGCCCTCCTCAGTATTTTCTCATAACAGCCTGAATGGCTTCCCATTTCACTTAGAGTAAAAGCTGAAGTCCTCCAAGGTCCTAAAGAATCTGGCCCCACTCCTTCTCCCTTACTTGTCTTTTCTCATCTCTCTTTTTTTTTTTCTGGTCTTTCACAAAATTTTTATATAAAAAAAAATTTAATATTTACTTGTACATATTTGTGGGGTGCAGTGTGTTGTTTCAATACATGCACATACTGCGCAATGATTCACTTAGAGTAGATAGAATAGTTTTGTACCTGTTAGTCCACCTCTTCTCCTCCCTGCCAACTCCTTCCCCACCTGGTCTCTTGTAACCATTATTCTACTCTCTACTTCTATGAGAACCACTTTTTTTTTTTTTTTAAGATGCCACATATGAGTGAGATCACACAGTATTTGTCTTTCTCTGCCTGACTTACTTCACTTAACAAGTTGGTTTCCAGTTCTACCCATGTTGCTGCAATGTTTTTATAGCTGAACAGTATTACATTGTGTATATATACCACAGATTTTTATTTGTTCATCTGTTGATGGGCATGTAGATTGATTCTATTTCTTAGCTACTGTGAATAGCATTGTGATGAACATAGGAGTGCAGGTGTCTTTTTGATACATTGATTTTATTTCCTTTGGATATATACCCAGTAGTGGGATAGCTGGGTCATAAGGTAGATCTATTTTTAGTTCTCCAAGGAGCCTCTATGCTGTTTTTCATATTGGCTGTACCAATTCACATTCCCACCAATAATGTAGGAGGGTTCCTTTTTCTCTGCATCTTGGCAGCTTTTGTTATTTTCTGTCTTTTTATAATAGTCATTCTAACTGGGGTGAGATGGTAATCATTGTGGTTTTAATTTGCAATTCCCTGATTATTAGTGATTTTGAGCATTTTTTCATGTGCTTGTTGGCCATTTGTATGTCTTCTTTTGAGAAATGTCTGCTCAGGTCCTTTGACCATTTTATAATTGGGCTGGGGTTTTTTTGCTGCTGAGTTGTTTGAGTTCCTTATATATTCTGGATATTAGCCCCTTGTCTGATTGTGGTTTGTATATGCTTTCTCCGATTCTGTAGGTTGTCTCTTCACTTTGTTGATAGTGTCCCTTGCTGTGCAGATGCTTTAAGTTTGATGTAGTCCCATTTGCGAATTTTTGCTTTAGTTGCCTGTGCCTTTGTAGTCTTGCTCAAAAAAGTGCTGCCCACTCCCATTTTGTGTAGTGTTTCTCCTATGTTTTCTTCTAGTTGTTTCATAGCTTCAGGTCTTAAATTTAGGTCTTTAATCTATTTTGAGTTGATTTTGTGTATGGTGAGAGATAGGTGTATCTACTTTGAATTTTCTGCAGATAAGCAGTTTCCCCAGCATCATTTATTAAAGAGGCTGTCCTTTCCGCACTGTATATTCTTGGCACCTTTGTTGAAAATCAGTTGAATGTAAGTGCATGGGTTTATTTCTGGGCTCTCTATTCTGTTCAATTGGTCTATTTGTCTATTTTTAATGCCAGTATCATGCTGTTTTGGTTACTCTAGGTTTGTAGTATATTTTGAAGTCAGGAGGTGTGATGCCTCCAACTTTGTTCTCTTTGCTCAAGATTGCTTTAGTTATATGAGGTCTTTTGTGGTACCATACAAATTTTAAGATAATTTTTTCTATTTCTGTGAAGAATGTCATTAGTATTTTGATAGGGATTGCGTTGAATGTGTAGACTGCTTTGGGTAATATGAACATTTTGATGATATTAATTCTCCCATCCCAAGAAGGTGGGGTATCTTTCCATTTGTGTCCTCTTCAGTTTTTTTCACCAATGTTTTATAGTTTTTATTGTAGAGGTCTTTCACCTCCTTGGTTAAATTTATGCTTAAGTATTTCATTTTTTGTTAGTTATTATGAATGGGATTATTTTATTTCTCCTTTGGCTATTTCATTATTAGTGTATAGGAAGGCAATAGATTTTTGTATGTTGATTTTGTATCCTGACACTATACTGAATTCGCTTATGGCTTCTAGTGCTTTTTTGGTGGAGGCTTTAAAGTTTTCTATGTATAGGATCATGTCATCTGCAAATAGAGATAGTTTGACTTCCTCCTTTCCAATTTGGATGACCTTTATTGCTTTCTCTTTCATTATTGTGCTGGCTAGGACTTCCAGTACTATGGTGGGCATCCTTGTCTTGTTCCAGATCTTTGAGAAAAAGCCTCCAATTTTGTCTATTCAATATATTAGCTGTGGGTTTGTCCTATATGGCCTTTATTATGTTGAGGTACATTCCTTCTACACCTAATTTGTTGAGTGTTTTTTATCAAGAAGGGGTGCTGAATTTTATTAAATGCTTTTTCTGCACCTATTGAAATGATCATATGGTTTTTTTCCCTCATCCTGTTTATGTGATGTATCATGTTTATTGATTTGTGTATGTTGAACCATGCTTGCGACCCTGAGATGAATCTCACTAGATTATGGTGGATGCTCTTTTTAATGTGTAGTTGGATTCTGTTTGCTAGTATTTTACTGAGGATCTTTGCATCTGTCTTCATTAGGGATATTGGTCTGTAATTTTCTTTTTTTGTTGTGTCTCTTTCCAGTTTTGATATGAGGTTAATGTTGGCCTTGTAGATGAGTTTGGAAGTATTCCCTCCTCTTCAGTTTTTTGGAAGAGTTTGAGAAGAACTGGTATTAGCTCTTATAATGTTTGGTAGAGTTCAGCAGTGAAGCCATCTGGTCCTGAAGTTTTCTTTGTTGGGAGACTTTTTATTACTGCTTCAGTCTCATTATTTGTTATTCTTCAGTTTAGGTTTTCTAGTTCTTCATGATTCATGACAATTCGAGACAATTGTATGTGTTCAATAATTTATCCATTTCTTCTAGGTTTTCCAGTTTGTTCACATATAGTCATTTGTAGTAGACTCTGTGTATCCTTTGTATTTCTGTGGTATCAGTTGTAATGTGTTCTTTTTCATTTCTGTTTATTTATTTGAGTCTTCCCTCTTTTTTCCTTTGTTAGCCTAACCAAGTTTATCTGTTTTGTTTATCTTTTTTAAAAAGTAACTCTGTTTCATTGATCTTTTGTATTTTTTTTTTTTAATCTCTAATTCATTTATTTCTGCTCTGATCTTTGTTATTTGTCTCTTTCTACTGATTTTGGGTTTGGTTTCTTCTTGTTTTTCTAGTTCCTTCAGGGGTAATGTTAGGTTGTTTATTTAGTCTTTCTTCTATTTTAGTCTTTCTTAGTCTGTTTTAGTCTTTCTTCTTTTTTGATATAGGCACTTATTGCTATAAACTTCCCTCTTAGAATTGCTTTTGCTGTATCCCATAGGATCTGGTATACTGTATTTTCATTTTCATTTGTCTCCAAGAGTTTTTTAATTTCCTTTTTGATTTCTTCTTTCATTCATTGTTTATGAGCATGTTATTTAATTTCCATGTATTTGTGTGGTTTCTAGTTTTATTTTTTGTTGATTGATTTCTAGTTTTATTCCATTGTGTTTGGACAAGGTAGTTGAAATGATTTCAATTTTTAAAAATTTGTTGATACTTGTTTTGTGACCTAACATACGGTCTGTTCTATGAAATGTTCCATATGCTGCTGAGAAGAATGTGTATTCTGTAGCTGTTGGACAAAATATTCTATATATGTCTGTTAGGTCCAATTGGCCTAGAGTAGAGATTAATTCTGATGTTTCCTGGTTTTCTGTCTGAATTATCTGTCCTTTGCTGAAAGTGGGGTGAAAAAGTCCCCAGCTATTATTGTGTTATAGTCTCTCTCTCCCATTAGGTCTAATAGAATTTTTTTATATAACTGGGTGCTCCAGAGTTGGGTGCATAAATATTTATAATTTTTATATCCTCTTGTTGAATCGATCCCTTTATCATTATGCAGTGACCTTCCTTACCTTTATTTACTCTTCTTGGCTTGAAGTCTATTTTATCTGATGTAAGTATAGCTTCTCCTGTTCTGTTTTGGTTTCCATTTGCATGAAATATCTTTTTCCATCCTTACACTTTCAGCCTCATCTCTTATTCTCTATAAGGTCTGGTCTTTTTACTGCACCTCAAACAATCCAGGCACGCTTCTGCCCCTAGATCTTTGCACAGTGTATGTGGGTGGTTTTGTATGGATTGTTCTTCTCCCAGATTACACTTTCAAATAGCAGCTTATCAAATAGGCCTGTCTTGGCAATGCTATTTATTTTATTTATTTATTTGTGACTGGTAAGGGGATCGCAACCCTTGGCTTGGTGTCGTCTGCACCGCGCTCAGCCAGTGAGCGCACCGGCCACCCCTATATAGGATCCGAACCCGCGGCGGGAGTGCTCCCAGCGCTGCTGCACTCCCAGCGCCACACTCTCCTGAGTGAGCCATGGGTTTGGCCCGACAATGCTATTTAAAACTGCACCCTTCCCCTAGAATTTCTCATTACCCTTATTTATTTATTTTTCCACAGTATTTCTTTCTTTCTAAATTAGTGTCATTCTAATATCACTTTCTAAAAAACTATCTAATTTACTTATTGTATATTGTCTCTCTTCTACTAGAATGTAAGCTGTATGACAGGAGCAACTTTTATCTGTCTTGTTCATTGTTGAATTTTAAGCACCTCAAACAGTGCTTGGCACAAAATGTATTGGTACTCTGTATTTTGTTGAAGGAAGGAAAGAATTGAATGCAAACAACAAAAATGTTGTCTGTGCTTCAACTTCCCATGAATTATGGAAAGGATCTAATGAGAGAATGCATGTGACTATCTTGGTAAATCATGGAGCAACAATCAAATTAAGATATTTTTATTGGTGGTAATTAATATTACTGTCTCATGTCTCCCTGGCAAACTTTTTGAACTTTTGCTGTATGTGGTCATTCAATAAAGATAGATGACTGGTCTTATGAGAAAGGTACCTCCATTCAGTCAGCCTCTTCATATTAAATTTTCTTCGATAAGTTCATTTGACTATCAGTGTCCATTTATTGTTATTCTTTTCATACAAAATTTCTCACATATTTATCACTGAACCAACCTACTAGTGCAGAGCATAGAAGCAAAGAGAAAAATCATTTTCCCGATAAAACATGTCCAACTGTCTAGATAGTGGTGACATTTTCAGCCTGATATGGTACCATGATAGTGAACTTGACACAGCATAATTGCCATCTCATGTGCAATTCCATATATATCCAGCTTATTTCTTCTCCAGCGGCCCCTCTTAGAGTTGTACCTGATTTTATTACCAGTTTTCATTCAAATCCGCTGGAGAATTGGACAATTTTGCTTTTGTTTTTTGGCCAGGAATCATTAATTCTGAAAGTCTTGTGAGATGTCATGGGAGGAACCAAATCAATCACACACAGCATGATGGTGGAGAAAGGCTGAGACATTTTTATTTCCTTTCAACTCTTAACACAGCTTTTACTTATGCCCCAGCATAATTCTACTTTAAGTTTGTGGTTACAGCTGTTTCCACATATACTCTGTGTACATGTGTCCTGCGGGCCATCTTGTGCAAACATGCAAACACACGTGTGTGAGTACATGTGAATGCTTTATGTCCTGTCTTCTCCAAATTGCCTCTCTGAGTTATCATCAACTGCTGGGAAGTTGTTTCTATGAGGGCCTAACACTATCCAGACAAACCAGGCAACGGGATTGGAGAGGAACCAGAGATGAACATTGTAGATAGGCTGACAGATATTCTTTAAAATCTTGTTTTTGCTTGTTTTCTTTGAGTGGCTTAAAAATTACAGCACAATGGTGGCTTGTTCCACCTGATAAATTTGTTATCAGTCATTTAAAGGAATGATTGTAGGCAGGGAAATTGGTTAACAGGCATCTTTTTTTTCCTGGAGCATTTTGGATAATTAAGTTTTCACGTTGTTTTTAGACCTCAGAAGAAAATGCACAGATTATACTGTTACCCCAGATTTATGGGATTGGGGCTAGAAAATGTTTCACCAAGTGATAGGGGTAGCTGTTGTTTAGAAAGATTTGATATAAGAACCTCTATATAATTTGTCAGCCAAAGAGCAGTAGTACTTGATGGTGTACTGGACTCTTGCACTTTTTCCAAGGACTCTGGTTACCTGAAGTATTTTATCGCCATCTTGCTTTTGTGAGGCTGTGCTTGTGCTGGCTGTGATAGCTGCATCTTAGTTGTTACTGGTATTGATTTAGTCAATTTGGCTGGTTGATCAGGCATCTTCTCCTTGTCTACCAACTTTATGTTGTTTTCCTTCAGAAACTATACCGTCTCAAAGAAGACTGCCTTCCCTGACAGTTATTTTTCTATAAGTCTTTCACTCTCAGCTCTATAATATTTTATCATGAAACTTAAAGATTATTTTAGAGTATTATGAAATGTTATTGTGTCAAAATTCCAGAACTATGTGTGACCCAGGGAGGGTTTTCAGGGTATGAATTGGAATAAAATGTCAGTAGTTTTAGAATCAAACAGATCTTAATTTGAATCCTCTTTTCTCCACCTGCAAAATAGGTGACCTTACAGAGTTGTTTTGAGGATTGAATGAGGTAAAAATGTAAAAAGTAATAGACACAGCTAATTATTTAAAACTCATGATAAATGGTAGGTGGTTACTGTCAGTGGTGATAGTACGTTACCATTATGGTGACTTTATTTTATTGCTGAAAATAGCAATAGCTATATTAAGAATGAGTAATTACAGAGTTAACAGTTAAGAGTTAGATGGTAGAAGTTGATGATCCCTAATTCTGACAACCACTGTGTCTTATTATAAATAAGGAACAATCAATTTCTTGACTATCCAGATTAAAATTACCTTTGTCATATGTCTAATGTGAGGACAAACGGATAAATTATATCTATGAAGCTTTATGTAATTTGTATAGTTAAAAAACATTGAAGATAGAGGCTGGCTAGTTAGCTTAATAGAGCGTGGTGCTAATAACACCGAGGTCTAGGGTTCGGATCTCCATACTAGCCAGCCACCAAAAAAAAAATTATAATATGGGAATACTTATAGGAAGAAGCTTCATTTCTAAACATCACTTTCCACCACAACCCAGGGTAGGAATTCTGCAGAACCAAGCTGTGGCATTGGGCTGAGGTGTTGGATTGAGTCCATGAGTGTGGGTATTAGAGAGAAAGGAGAAAAAGGAATTGTGGGCTATATATGGAGAGGGTACTTCTTGAGGCTCTTAGGGAGAGATACACACTTGAAAGGTGAGAAAATTCACGTAAGAAGCAGCTAGAAATTACAGGGATATGTCCTTACTAGATGGTTAGTTAATTCCTAAAGACAAAGATAAAGAACAAAAGAGGAAAATGTGGTTTTCAAGGTTTTATCTGTGGGAAGAGCTTATCTTATGACATTGAAGAAAATGCCACATGATCTCACAAACTGTAAACTCTAGTCCTCATCCCACTAAACTGTGTACATACAAGGGGTCTTCGAAAACTTCACGGAAAAACTTGTATTATCTTTTAATTCTATTTTCCCATGAACTTTTTGAAGTACACTTGTATGATTCCCAACTAGTTAAAAATGTAAAAGGAAAAATACTTGTAGAAAATACACCAAATATATATATATTTTTAAATTTTATTTTGTCGATATACATTTTGGCTGATTATTGCTCCCCATCACCAAAACCTCCCTCCCTTCTCCCTCCCCCCCTCCCCCCAACAATGTCCTTTCTGTTTTCTTGTCTATCAACTTCAAGTAATTGTGGTTGTTATATCTTCTTCCCCCCCCCCCCCCCGGTTTTGTGTGTGTGTGTGTGTGTGTGTGTGTGTGTGTGTGTGTGTGTGAATTTATATATTAATTTTTAGCTCCCACCAATAAGTGAGAACATGTGGCATTTCTCTTTCTGTGCCTGACTCGTTTCACTTAATATAATTCTTTCAAGGTCCATCCATGTTGTTGCAAATGGCAGTAAAAATACACCAAATATTAAACAGCCTTTCTCTAATTAATAGGATTAGAGATGATTAATATTCTTTTAAAATTCTCTTTCAGTCATTTCCACATTTTTACAATAAGCATATGTTATTTTTATTTATTTATTTATTTTTATTTTTATTTTTTTGCACGACAATAACAGATATAATTTATTAAGAAATATCTGTATATAAGGTACGTAATATAACATTTACAGTTATTTTTCTTAATTCTTATAATGCCATTATAAGGTAGTTATTATTATTTTAAAACCTAATTCACAGATAAGAAGCTGAAAATTAAGCTGATTAAGTATATTCACAAAGATCACATAACAAGTAGCAGTGCTTGGATTCAAGCATATGTTATTTTTTATAATAAGAATTTCATTTAAAAATATTTCACAAGGGCTACATTCAAAACCTATCACCTATACATTGTGTTAATGGTAGCTGTTACTTTATAAGCACTTTACAATATGTCAAGGACTGTGCTAAGCAGCTCTATAGGTATTTTGTCATTTCATCCTCACAATAAGCCAATGAAGAATACACTATTCCCATTAAGAGATGAAACACTGGAGTACAGAGAGATCAAGTAACTTATTTCAGGTCATGTCATTAGCAAGTGGCAATGCCGGGGATTTGAATCCAGGAAGTCTGACTCTAGAGATTCCACTGTATATTTCCAGTATGTTACAGTGACCTAGCCTACACACACATTGAGATGAGATAGGCTTTCTGCCTTGAGTCTGCTTTAGCTATGCCACACACACTGGTGGTTTCTAGCTTATTTTAACTTTTAAAAACATATAAACAGGACTTGAGATGCTCTGACAAGAAATATTTTTGCTTTTCTTAGAATTCTTATGAAAAAAAGGCAAGTATTCCATTAAGATAAACTGGAGAATTACTTTCCTTTTTTTTTTTGGTGGGTTGCTGGTCTGAGGATCCGAATCTTTGACTTTGGTGTTATAATACTGTACTCTAACCAAGTGAGCTAACTGGCCAGTCCCTAAACTAGAGAATTAAATTCAAATATATACATAAAGTTTTGTTTTTGACCAAACAACCTGATAAATGTTGCAAAATTCTTTTTTTACATCATCAGTATCTTTCGCTTTTTAAGCCACTCTATCCTGGAGCTAGGTTTCTAGACCCAATGACTTAGTGCTTTTAAGAATATATAGACTTTTTTTTTCTTCAGTTAGTGCAACCAATGTAGGAAAGATGCTTTGGGGGAAGTTGAGCAAAAGTAGGTAGGTTGAAAGTGTAGTTTTGAAGTAGAATTTCCTTCTGTAATTCCCTAGCAAAGAGTTTTTAGGTTTGGAAGAGACCTTTCCAGGCCAGGAGTTGATCTGGATGTTTTGAGCCCCTTCTCATTCGCTTCCCACTACTGTCCTAGTCCTAGTAATGAGGAACTCACAGTTTCCCGCAGCAGTCCTTCTGTTTTAGGACCACTGTTGGCAACTTTTCCTGATGTTGAGTGGAAATTAGTCTTCTGGTAGCTTCTTCTTGGTCCCACAAGTGATTAAAAGAACAATTTCAACATATCTGAAACAAATCTGAGCCTATTTTTGTTGTGTGTGATAGCCAAAGAGAGCCCTTGAAATGCCTTATATCTTTATTATGGATTTATTAATTACTGTTCTTTATATAGTACTTTTTTCAAAGTGTTTTCTATATAGGACATTGTATTTTGTTTTACTATCTGGTCTCAGATGGAGGCTGGGATAATTTACACACACACACACACACACACACACACACACACACACAGAAAGAGAGACCATTTGTTGGGCACTTATGATGTCTCTAATCCTTACAAGGTATATCTTATTCCCATTTTACAGATGAGGAAACTAAGATTAAATAACTCTTCAAAATCACCCAACTAGAAAGTGGCTACATTGGCATTAGAACTCACAGTTCCCAACGGATGAATGCCTGGATGTTAAATCCTTGCTCTTTTCACTGTAATATGCTGAATGTCAGATCAAATAGAGTATCTGTGGTAATGGGAAGGTAAGAGACCTGAGAAGGCCACAGAACTAGTTTTGGAGCTGGACTCAGCCTTGCAGCTTCTTCATCTTGTTTCTATTTGCTTGTGTAGTCTACTGGATTTTATTGGCTTGAAAGTATCAATTGGGCTCATTTTTTCCCAAGTCCCTGCAGACAGTGGTACCTGTTTGACCCTTTGATTTTAAAAGGACTTGTTGGTACCTTTAGGACTATATAAATGGCAAACTGCTCCAAGTCTGGACTATGCCTCTAGTTTCCTTAAGATAATTCCCCTCTAGGATTTCCAGTTCGCTTGCTTTTAAGACATAATGTAAAATTCAATTCTTTCCTTAAGCCTGGCAAGTTCTGATGTAGCCCAGTGCTAAGGTAAGAGGATATAGTCATTTTCCCACAGAATTAGAGAGGTTAGTTAGGTAAGGATACCTAGCACCATCTTCAAATGGACAGGATTTTTGCTAGTATTGTTAATGAGTCACATTTAGTTGATAGATGGGAAAGTTCAAGAATAATGGTTGGTCAAACACAGAGGCCTTTATTTTACAAAATACCTTAAACTATGTGGGAAAGCAAAATATTTCCTTCAGCCCCTACAACTCCAAACTTCCCAAAGATGGCTTAAGTACACATTAAAGCATGAAAATTCAATCTCTAAAGGAACAGAAATAAATCATAGTTTGCTGAATTCTCTTTCTTTTCACCCTCACCTGACCACACTTCAGACCTTTCTGAATTCTCAGACTTCACACAGGTGGCAGGCTCTGCTCATCCAAAGCTTTCCATTTTGGTCAGTTTAAATCCCTATGGGGCACCTGCCATCAAATGGTTGAGGTATTGTGAGCTAACACAGAGCTGTGGGGGAGGGGAGAGCTGACCAGTGGGGACTCCCATCTCTAGGAGCTGGTCACCCACCTTCAAACAAATCTGCATCACATTGGGGGTTTCCACCCCTTTTCCTATGTCAATGATCCCCATTTGTCCCTAGTGCTTGGAGTTTCAGGTCCTGGTGAGCCATTCTCATTTATCTTCCTTTTGTTTTCAGCCTGCATTCTGCCTTAACTACTGACAATTATCATTTATTCTGTTCCTTTTAGCTTGATGGTGAATGCCAGACTTTGCTAGACTTTCAGTTCTGCCATTCAGTTTCTTTCTAAAAATCAGGGGCATAAACACCAATTCCTTTATCTGTTTCTGGCTGGCTGAGATAATCTTAGAGTTGGAGGTAGTTTCTGAGTCCAAATTTCTCCTTGAATTTTCTTTGGTGTCAGGGAAGAGGGGGGAAAACAAGCTCTTCCAGTGGTTCTGAGTTAATCTCTCTCATCTCTTAATTAAACCTCTTTGAGGATATTTCCTCAGAAAAATGTGTACAATTTTAGAGGTTCATAGACATTCTGATACCTATGAATGTACCATCTCCTAATTAGGAACCCTGCCTGCTCTAGCGTTTGTCTGGAATCATGTGGGTTCTGGTCTAGTATGAAGACATTAAGTAGATTTTGAGAAGCAATTAACTGATTTCCTCTCGGTTTTCCATAATTTCCGTAAGCACTTTCAGCCTCATACATTTGAAATTCTTGGAGCATTATCAACTATGGCATAGGAAAGATGTAATTACTCTTCAATTTGCTATCGTAATCTCTTAGAACCTCAGCACTAACACTCCTATTTCATAACCTTTTTAGAGAAAGTAGAGCTCTAAAATTCCCATCCATCACATGTGACAGTAAAGTGACCTCTAGTGGACTTTCCTGATAGTTTCCAGGAAATTCTGCAATAAGGAGTTGTCATTGCTGGTGGAGGGACAGACCATTGAAATTAGAACTGTTCAGTTATCGATGGCCATGAAGTTCATTTGGATGCAAGGTCAGCTTCAGTGTCAAGATTGGGGCAGGTGAGGGAGGTACATTCTGATGAAGCAAGATTCATCACTGATTGAAAGTGGCTTCAAGTGACTCTGAGTCTCCTGGAGCTAACATTTCACTAGAGAAGGACCAAGGATAAGGTTATTGATAGACCAACCAACTAGATTGATTTTAGGAAAAAAAAAAAGTAGTCTCTTTGGAATAGTAAATGGTGAGAATGATTTGAAGTCATGATGGATGTTTTGGGAAAGGTGAGGGAGTGAGTATTCCACATTTGATGTTCTGTTTTGAGTGCTAAGATGTTTTGGTGAAAGGAAGAGAAAGAAACTACTATTTTTAAAGTTTCAATTTGGAGCTAAACATTTCTTTTTTTTTTGGACCGGTAACAGGATCGCAACCCTCTGCACAGTGTGGTCTGCACCACGCTCAGCCAGTGAGCGCACTGGCCATCCCTATGTAGGATCCGAACCTGCGGCCTCGGTGCTACCAGCACCGCACTCTCCTGAGTGAGCCACGGGGCCAGCCCAGAGCTAAACATTTCTTTTAATCTTCACAAAAAGTCTGAGAGGCAGTTTTATTTTCAGCATCATCTTCAGCAAATGAATTATAGTCATACTTTTTGGCAGCTGGCCAGTATGGAGATCTGAATGCCAGACCTTGGTGTTAACAACACCACACTCTAGCCAACTGAGCAAGCCAACCAGCCCTACCATACAATTTGATGAATTCTGACAGGTTCTCCAATAAAGTGCTACAGGGGTCTGAGGGTGGGCTGATTAAATGGGAGGAGAGAAAAGGGGGAAGGGACAGCATCGTAAAGGAATTAACACTTGGTACTCTTTTGTGCTGTTCACTATGGTAACCACTAGCCATATGTGGCTATCTAAATTTAAATTAAAATAAAATTAATAATTCAGTTCCTCAGATGCGTTAGCCACATTTGAAGTGCTCAGGAGCCACATGTGGCTAGTGGCTACTTTCATGAACAGCACAGATACTGGACATTGCAGAAATTTCTTTTGAAAGTTGCTGGAGGAGGAAGACTAGGAATTTGTATTTGTTAGATAGAAGGCATACCCTGTCAAAAGCACAGTGAAAGAATGGAACACTGAGGAACCACAAGCAGTTCTGTAAGGCTGGAATAAAGAATATAATGTAGGTATGTTGGAAGATGAAGTTCTCTTGCTTTCTTCCTGTATTGTTATCTACTTTTCAGTCTCTTTTGAGGGCTCCTCTTCTTCTACCTATCCCTGAAGTCTTCCTGTGTCTCAGGGTTCTTTCCTCACTCTTTTCTCTCCATATACTTTTCTTGAGAGAGCTCCTATACTAACCTGCCAGCTTCTCTTACTATCTGTGTGCTGATTACTAAATCCGTTTCTCCTACTTAAATCAATTTTTCTCTCTTTGTTCCTTTTTCCCCTGCCCAGCTTCAACCTCATATAGATCTTTGTCTTTTTTTTCCATTCTTCGTACTCTTTTTTGGCCTTCTTATTCAAATCCATTGCTGACTCTCCAATCTATTTTCTCTAGTCTAGCTTGACTTTCTGAGCTTTAGACCTTTGTATAGAAGAACACTTGACATTTTCATTTGGGTGGATTCATAGTCACCTCAAACCTCAAAGTAATATGTCCAAAATTAAATTCATCATGTCTCCACCTGCCCCAAAATAACTTCCTCCTTCTCTTCCCATCTTGGTGGATGGTAGCACCACATCCTGAGTTGTTGAAGCCAGAAACTGGAGGCCATTCAAAATGTCTCTCTCTTCTTTATTATTCTCTTTTTCATCCAAACTATCACCAAGTCTTACTGGTTCTACCCCCTAAATATCTGTTCTGAATGCTTTCAGTCTTGCCTCCCACCCCGCAAGCCATTCTCTGTATGACAGACAGCTAGAGCGATTTTCTAAACACAAATCTGTTTAAGCCATTCCCTCCCTTAAACCTGTTTAATGGCCCTCAGGACAAAGTTCAAACACCTTTAGCTGAGATTCAGGCATGCATAATTTCATCTTCATCTACATCTCCAGTCTTAATTCTTTCCTTTCTTGCTACACCAAGATCATCTTTCCTGAGCCTTTGCATATGCTGTTACCTCTGCCTGGAACATCCTCCTCCTTTCTTTGGCTAATTTCCACTCATCCTTCAATTCTGAACTGAGGTGAAAAGCCTCCTAAGACAACTTCCTATAACTTCCCAGGACTGAGTTGGTTCCCCTTTATAGCACTTATCAATGTATCTTAATGTTCCCGTTACTGGCTGATCTTTTCCACTAGAGTACGCAATGAGCACTGAGTGCACAGACTAGATCCGTTTTGTTCAGCATTGTATCCCCAGTGATCAGCACGTTATCTGGAGGTGCTATTGTGTAAGTATTTATACAATGTAATATTTACACAAAAATAAATATTTGCTGGATAGATGAATGGATGGAGAAAAAAGCCAAGCTGGTATTTTATTCCATGCTATAGCATCTGAGTTTTGTAATTGATGGGGAGCTAGTAAAGAATTTTAAGTAGGAAAGCAACATAAACATTTTCCTTTTGGAAAAATCCCCAAGTGATGCAGATTATGATTGGGATGGAGGTGAGGACTGGAAACTAGGAACAGGGATATTAAAATGTTATCACAGTAATTCAGGGGAGAAACCAGGACCTGAACTAAGATAATGGCGGGGGATATAAAGATGAGGGGTTGATTTTTTTTTTCTTTCTTTTTTTTGGTGGCTGGCTGGTTTAGGGATCTGAACCCTTGACTTGGTGTTATAACATAGTGCTCTAACCAACTGAGCTAACTGGCTAGTCCCTGAGGGTTTGATTTTGAGAGATGAGGAATTAAAAGTGATAGCAAGCAATGACTGGTGGAGTGAATAAAGGGAAGATTTCAAGATGAGTTCCTGATTTCTAATTGGAGCAGCTGGAGGGATGAGTGATTCACAAGTACTTGAGGAGAAGATCTTGAGAAGGGAGTCACAACTCAAGTTAATGAATTTTGTTTAGGACACGGTAAATCTGGATACCTCTGGGTTATCCAGGTGAAACTGTCTGATAGGCAAGAGGTTAGGGTTGGCGATAGAGATTTTGGAGTCATTAGTATGAGAAAGTACTTGGAAAATGCAGGTGAAGGTGAGAGATCACCTTGCATGATGTGTAAAGTGATAAGAGAAGAAAGTCAAAGATGGAACTCAAGAGAATTCTGACATTTAAGGTTTTTTTTTTTTTTTTTTTTTTTTTTTAAAAGATGACTGGTAAGGGGATCTTAACCTTTGATTTGGTGTTGTCTGCACCACGCTCAGCCAGTGAGCGAACTGGCCATCCCTATATAGGATCCAAACCCGTGGCCTTGGTGTTATCAGCACCGCACTCTCCCGAGTGAGCCACGGGCCGGCCCCTAAGGTTTTTTTTAATGTAACAAATCTTCATTGCGCACCTTTTATATGTAAAGCACTGTGCTTAGCAGTGTGTCTATGTGTGTGTGTATGTTAGTGGGGAAAGGAGATTATAAAGAAATAAAAATTTCTATATCTCTCAGTCTCCATCTCTGTTTCTGTCACTCTCACCCTCTACCTTTTATCCAGCCCAACTCAACAACCAAGAAAAGGCAAGATCAATTCACAATCATTGCCCAGGCTCCAACCTAGTTCTCTTTCTGGCTGTCAATCATGATTCATGCCCTCTGGACTTGCACTGATCTTAATTACCCTGGCTCAATTCTTAGAGCTCTTTAATAACTTGTACTTGGAATTATCTCCTAGGATGTTCTCACTCCTGGATGCTTTAGGGAGGATAACCTGCCCCAACTCTTCATAAGGACCCAAACCCTGGCAGCAGTTGGCCTACTCTTATGGTGGGGAAAGCTGGTTTGGACATTTGGTTTGGGCCTTTTATGTAATTATAATCCCTCCTGCCCTTGCTCTCTGTATCATGGTATTTAGTCTCGTGCCTATGAACCTGTTTCTCGAGTTACCACCTTCCTGGCTTTGGTCCCATGTTTACACCTAGATCTCATCTAATTCTGTTGGGCTCAGAGTTCCTTAGGAGCCCTGCTATGATGGGATTTATGCTGTACCTTCAGTATAAGGTGACTGTAGATTAAAAATGAGAATGTTTTTCTCAAAAAAAAGAGAAACTTAGTATCTAATACTATTTTCTTGATTAGTATTTAAAGATGCTAAGAGATGCTCATATTAAATCAAGTTTGTATTAGTCCATTTCTGTTGCTTAAAAATACCTGGAACTGGGTGATTTGTAAGAAAATGAAATTTTTGCTTGCAGTTTTGGAGGCTGGGAAGTCCAAAGTCAAGGGAACACATCTGGTGAAGGTCTTCCTTGGTGGTGGCTTCAGTGATGCAGGGGTCTCGCATGGCAGAAAATGGCAGAGCAGAGAGAGAGAGAGCTTTTTGTGCATTCTCCTTTTAAAGCCCTCGGAACCACACCCATAACCACCATTATTAATCCATTCATGAGTGCATGGTCCTGAGAATCTCATCACCTCTTCAAGGCCCCACCTTTTAATTACCATACTAGGATTTCCCACCCTCTTAACCATCAGTGGGGATCAAGCTTAATTCAATCCATATCAAAGTTCTAGGGCTGGCCAGTTAGCTCAGTTGGTTAGAGTGTGGTACTGATAACTCCAACGTCCAGAGTTTGAGTCCTATATTGGTCAGCCGCTCTCACCCCCCCAAAATAAACAATAAATAAATAAGCCAAGTTCTGTCATATTAGTTCATATCCAAGCATGCTTAAATTTGATGTATTTTTCTAATGTTTAATGCAAGTACACAGAAATTTATTCTCAAGACATACAGAACACTTGAAATGTCTAAATAATGGGTTAAAAGAGAACAGGAAAAACAAATTATGTGTGAATTTCCTGACATGCCAAATTACTATAGGTATTTGCCTCTGTTTCAGAATTATTATCTCATTTCTTGTCTTTCCAGCTGCAGCATAAATCCTCCAGAGAGCCATGTTTACGGCTGTGGCCATTCATGATCTTAATAATAAGAATCAGTGATCCTGTTTAGTGAAAAACAGCTTACTGTCATTAATGAATAACAGCTTATACAGAGTTCATAACATGAATTGGCTACAAAGCTGGCATCCAAAAGTGGTTCAGGGGTTAATGGGTGTGAATGGTTTAATGAAAGATGGCACTTCACAGAATACTTCAAGTCCAGCTAGTGGTAGAAGAAGTGGGGGGCCGGCCCGTGGCTCACTCGGGAGAGTGCGGTGGTGATAACACCAAGGCCACGGGTTCGGATCGCATATAGGGATGGTCGGTTAGCTCACTGGGTGAGTGTGGTGCTGACAACACCAAGTCAAGGGTTAAGATCCCCTTACTGGTCATCTTTTAGAAAAAAAAAAAGAAGAAATCTATCTGGAAATTAAGTTAATCAGGAGTATAAAAACTGGGTTAGTTTAGGTTTGCCATCATTGAGTGAATCAAAAGTTTAGGGTTCTATGTTCTAGCATGAAAGAAGTCATTTTTGGGGGTAGCAAATAAATGTACTTATAAAGTGAAGTGAGACTATTCTCTTGAGTGGCAAGGTGATTTTTAATTTCCCATTAAAAATGGAGGAAAGTTCTTAAGACTAGAAAAACAGTATCTGTCTCCTTACATTAAAACACTTTGCGACTTTTTCCATGGAATCACTTCCTTACTGCATTTTGCCAGCAGGGGGTGCTCTGGGACAATAGTTTTCAGCAAAGCAGTTGTCTTTTCTGCTCCAACTGTAATAAAAGCAAGCATTTATTTATTTATTTATTTATATTTATTTATTTATTTTTTATTTTATTTTTTTTAAATTTTATTTTGTCGATATACATTGTAGCTTAAAAGCAAGCATTTAGATTTGTTAATTCTGCTTCCCATCTATATTCACTAATCCTCAAAAGTTGTCAATTTGAATTAAAAATATCAAACAAATTAGTGAAAACTATTTAAAATGTAAATAACCAGTGTCTGACTGCTAAGGAAAAAACAAACATTGGAAAATATTTTGTGTGGGCAAGTGTTTCCTTTTTTAAGAGATTAGAGTCACAATGAGCTGAAGCTGCAACAGAATTCTGCTTGGTCAGGAACAGAAAGCCATATCTTGGGATTAGCATTTGTTCTTTCTTTAGTTATTCTGGTAACATTATTTTCAGTATGTCTTTTGGTCAGTGCTGTGAGGATGCATTATAGTTGAAATTGCTTTCTTAAAAAGTTCTGTCAGTATTAACTTATCCTTGGGGCAAGGGTTTAGGAGTCAGTAATTCCAAAGTAGTTTCACTGTCACTTATTTCACATTTATTGATTAATTCTTAAGTTTTATTCTTGCTTGTCTAAGTGTGGGGGGTGAAGAGTTGGAGAGGAAACTCAATTGTGTTTTCACAGATCGAAAGGGAAAATCAGAGGCAATCATAGTAGGTATTCTGAGCACAGAATGCTGTGAAGGTCAACTAACTAGTCAAGGTCACTCTTTAGAGACATGGCTATAACATGATGGCCAGAACAGAGTCCTCATTGTTTTCATCAAAAGAACCTCCTGGGTTTTGCTGCAGCATGTTTGAAGGTGTTAGTTCTTTCCAGTCTGGGTGACAAATGACCTTGGTATAGAGTGGAGGGATAGAAAGAAATGTTATACCATTGCTTATGAAAGAGGAGTTCTGTCTATGTACGAGTACATTCCTGAAACTCCTCTCTTTAGGCAAAACTAGATGAGGCGTCTTTAGTTATCTTTATGACCATTTAATTCTTTATATACAAAATTAAAATTTGGCTGAGGATATATATAATTTAAAGGGAGATTTTACTGGAGAATTATGTCTAGTCACTAGTCTTTAGTATCCTCTTTATTCATGCCTTTAATTAAAAAAAACCCAAGATATGTTCATACCAACACCTACACTTAAAAAATATATTTTCCCTAAATATGTGCTAAGTCTCACTTCCCAGTATTGATTTCCTTTTTTTTAAATTGAATCATAATTTATTATACATATTTTTGGGGTTCAACGTTGATGTATGTTGATCAAATCAGTATTATTAGCATATATATTATTACAGCTTGTACTTATTCTTTATGCCCCTTATCCAATCTCTCCCTATCTCCCTCCCCGTCCCCCCTCCCACCTCTGAAAACCCTAGATTCCTTCTCTCCTTCTGAAAGAGTAACGGTTACTCTGTGTATCTGTTGCTTATGATCTGTCCAGGGCTGAGAGAGAGATGTGTTTGGGTCCCCTACTATTATTGTGGAGTAGGTGCTTCTTCTGTCACTCTGGAATGGGCTTTGTGGAGAGAGACATCCCCTTCCTTTCTTTGGTCTCCACTGATGACTCTCCCTGTGTCAATGCACTGGAGTGGCTGGCGGGCCATCTGCACAGTGGTTGTGGTGTCTAGATGCATTTGCAGCAGCTGTGGCTATTGTGGTGGCTGTGGTCACATGGGAATGGTGTTTCTGGTGTGCTCCTTGCCTGATTGTGGGAGGAGGGGTCGGTCCCTGACTCCATACCTAAGGCCCTGGGCAGGCCAGTGGCAGTCCTTTATGTTTTTTTCCTAGAGGTGACACAGAGAAAAGAGGAAAAGAGAGTTCTGAGTAAAGGAAAATATATGTAAGCTTCCCCACCCCCCTTGATATTGATGTTTAAAATTGTATTTTCTTGTTGTTCTTTCCACTCATGGAAAAAAAATCTCAAAACTTTCTTAGACTCTTAATTATAATAGAATATCCTAAGGAAAAGACTTTAAGAGTTTAATATTAATTAAAAACCATAAGAGGTTATAAAATGGCAAAGAACTGAAACAGAAAGAAAGAAAATGTTTTCTAAAACAGAAAGAAAGAAAATGTTTTCAAGGTTTGCTCTTCTCCCACCTGCCTTCCCATCTGTAAATTTAAAAGTTTTAAGATTTAGAGTAAACCATACACTCTCTTTGGCTGATAGTTTTCTCATACATTTTGTGGGCTGACCAAACATCAGGAGGGGATGTGCAGTGACTAGACTGGCTTCTGACCTGCACACACTTTTTTTTTTTTTTTTTTTTTTTAGTTAATCCTTTGTACAGAACAGATGCTCTGGGTACAGTTTTAGGCCAGAAGAATGTCCAAAATATGTGGGTGTGAATTTGGCCAAAGGGTTTTTTGAGTGTGGAGCACAGATACCAGCCTGAAAACAGGTCACATTTTAATGAAAAATGCACATTCAGCATGGCATTGTGTTTTGCAAAGAGGTGATTTCCAGCCACGGAAAACACAAGGGAGAAACAGGCATTCATGTGGAACTGCTTTAAAACAAAGTTCTTGTGTATCCTGGCAGGACTCACAAGTACTCTTTGGGAAATGAGGTAATGGGATTTTACTAGGCATAATTTAGTATTTTGGATCATCAGTCATAATTCTTCAAAAAGAAAAAAAACTGTGTATTGGATAAAAGAAAGAGTTCAAAATTACTACTGACTATATTGGCAAAAAATCTAGGGGCAAAGATGTCCCGTTCACATGCTGACAACTGTGATTAAGCAGAGAAACAGAATTTTCCTTGTCCCACTTAAAAAAAAAATAATGAAGTAAACAAAGTGTCCAAAACTCTCTTATCATTGCATCTTGAAGAGTAAAATATAAAACTCTCTTAGATACATACTTTATTACAAGTAATTTTATTTCCTCTCAAGAAATGTGTGCATATGTGTGTGTATTTTAATGCATTTGGGATCATCTGTAAGTACATAAGCAACATAATTGAGATTATTTTTTAAGTTTGAGAGAAATATGGAAACATTAAACTCAACCACTTTTAAAATGGGAACAAAATGCTATTTGATAGTGTTAACAAATAAACATTTTATTTTATATTATTAGTATGGCTAGTCATGGATAGCATACAGAAACAGCAATGGAAAGTGGCTTCCAAAAGAGCAAATACATTAATGGAGATATTATATCTGAAGAAAGGAAGGTGAGAGTTTATTTTCTGCTGGTCAGTTTTATGATTCATAACATAAAGTTAAGTATAGCCAATCATAATTTTGAAGTCTTTCCTTTATTCAATCTGTAGGTTTTTTTTTTTTTCTTCTTGAAGAATTAGTTTGCATTAACAAGTGAAGTTGAAGATACGCATATCCTATGACACAACAGTTCCACTCCTAGGAGTGTACTGTGTGCTTATGTTTATGTTTATGTTCATGTTTAGCAGTGTTTATAACAACACTGTTCATAGTAGTCCCAAAATGGAAACATCATAAATATCCATTAGCTGTATAATGGAGGAATAAATTGTGGTATATTTATAAAGTGGAAAACATATACAGTTATGGAAATGAACAAACTATAGCTATAAGCAACAACATGGAGCAAAATAAAAGAGTATATACTGTATGATTCCATTTATAAAAAGTTCAAAATTGGCACAACTAAACTATATTATTTAAGGATACACATGTGGGGAATAAAATTAAAGAAAAGCAGAATATGATGATGAAAATTAAGACAATGATTTTAACTCTAAAGGGATGGGAGAAGAAAAAAGGATCCATTCTCTAGGGTTGGCAAATATTGGTGAATTCCTAGAAGGAGCAAGGTATGGAGAGTTCATGAGTTGAATGAAAGTGAATCTAAGAGATCTCTATAATATATTATCTAGTGTTATCAGATCAGTATTTTGAAATACTTTAGAAGATAAATATCCAAGCCTAAATTAGTACAAGTTTATATTTCTGATTCACTTAATACCTGAAATCTTACAAGGGTACATTATAGGTAAAATTGTAAAATAGGCAAAAAATTTTTTTTGACTTTATGGCCTTCTCCCCTCCTTATTTTATCTCCTTGCCCAAATCCTGCATCTCATTTCTGAATTGTTTCATGAAGATGATAGCTGCTCTCTTGGCTTAAGAGATTAACTCTTCCAGGAATTTGTATTTTAAGAGATTTTTTTTGAAGACTTAAAAGCTTTAAAGACCCCAAATGAAATCTCAGATGATGGAATTTAAGCTATTTTTAAGAAATATAAGTCAATTTTTTACAACATGGCTTCCTTGTAAGGTTTTGTGAGTAACAAGCAGCCTCTCCTTGTAGAAGACCCACCAAAGAAGAGATCGCCTCTGGTTAGGGGGTTGGTTTCTATTAAAATTGACAAAGATTTAGAGCATTTTGCCTGAAGTTTTTGCTGTGTGAGAGATGAAATCTCTATTAACTCAATGGACTGTAAATAGTGATACACGCTGAGGCTGCCCGTGTAAGAGACAGCTATTCTCAGTTCAGTCAAATGAAATATAAACAACAATCAAAACATGAAAATTAGAAGTCCTTCATAAAAGAGACTGGAAAAATGATATTAGTGGCTGGGATGGAGTCAGTTTCTTTGAATTATAAAGTATAAAATTTAAGAGTATTAGTTTGACAAAGTTAGAAAAGATATATTATTATGCCAAAGTACAAGAATAAGACTTCTGTTGAATTTGAAATGCATTATTTAAACAGTTATCCCAAAGATTGGACCTGTCCTGTGATAGAAACAATGATTTTTAAAAAATAGTAAATAGCTAACTGATTTACCAGGTAATTTGTGGAGCTGTACTTGCAGCTACCAGAATACTTTTAAACAAAGTGGAACCCTTGGTGTTACAAGGCTGTGCTCTAACCAACTGGGCTAACCAGCCAGCCCTTGATGCATCTTTGTTCTAGGGTAGCCAATCTAGTTGCCACAGTTAATAGAAATCTACTTTTCTTTAATTTTTTTTTTGGCGGCTATCTGGTATGGGGATCCAAACCTTGGTGTTACAACACCATGCTCTAACCAGCTGAGCTAACCAGCTAGCCCCCTAGAAATCTTATTTTCTATTTTTATTATCTAGTTTTTATGAAAATCTAATAGGTGCACAAAGATATATGAGGATACTTCAAAAAGTTTGTGGAAAAATGGAATTAAAAGATAATACAAATATTTTCATGATTTTTTTGAAGACCCCTCATATGTATAAGAATGGTCACTGGAAAAATTTTTTTTTTTTATGGTTTTGTTTTCTTTTGGTGGCTGTCCAGTGCAGGGATCTGAACCCTTGATGTTGGTGTTACAGCACCATGCTTTAACCAACTGAGTTAAATGGCCAGCCCCTCACCGGAATATGTTAAAAGCCAAAAAAAAAAAAAAAAAAAAAAAAAATCAGAGACAAGTTAAAAACCCATTAATGGGAAGACTGTATTATGTTATAAGGATACAATGGAATAGTATCCAGCTGGTAAAAATCAATGAACTAAGTTTAGAGTACAGATGTAAAAGGATCTGTATTACCTTTTTTCTCCCAACCTGCACCTATGGCCTCGTGGGAAGTTCCCTATGATCAATTGACAATTCTTCATTTTCAAAAGAGAAAATACAGGCCTGACTTTCAGATGGTTCTGTGTGGTATATAAGAACCACCCAAAAATGGACAGCTGCAACATTGCAGCCCCTGTCTGAGACATCTTGTAAGGACAGTGATGAAGGGAAATCCTCCCAGTGGGGGTAACTTCAAGCAGTGTACCAGGTTGTTTATTTTGTTTAGAAAGAGAAGTGGCCAACGTGCAATTGTGCATCAATTTATGGATTGTGGCTAATGGTTTGACTGGATGGTAAGGGACTTGGAAGGAACATGATTGGAAAATTGGTTACAAGGAAGTCTAGGGAAGGCATATGTGGATAGACCTTTCTGAATGGGTAGAAAATGTGAAGATGTTTGTGTCCCAAAGGGTGTCCGCCAAAAGATATCCCCAGCAGAGGAGGATGTTAATAATCAAGTGGACAAAGTAACCTGTTCTGTCGATACCAATTAGCCTCTTTCCCAAGCCACCCTTGTCATCACCCAGTGGGTTTATGAACATGGTGGCTAAGGTGGCAGGGATGGAGGTTATGTATGGGCCCAGCAGTGTGGACTTCTATTCACCAAGGCTGACCTGGCTATTACCACTGCTGAGCGCTCAGTCTACCAGCAGCAGAGATTTACACTGAGTCCCTGATATGGCATCATTTCCTGGAGTGATCAGCCAGCTACCTGGTGGTAGGTTGATAACATTGAACTGATTCTATCGTGAACCGTCAGCATTTTGTTCTTACTGAAATAAATACTACTCTAGATATGGATTTGCCTTGTTTGCGTGCAGTGCTTCAGCAAAAACTACCATCTGTGGACTTAGAGAATGCCTTATCCACTATCAGGGTACTTTACACAGCATTGCTTCTGACCAAGGAATTCATTTCAGAGCAAATGAAGTGTGACACTGGGCCCGTGTTCATAGAGTTCTTACCATTTTCTCCATCATCCTAAAGCAGCTGGCTTGACAGAACAGTGGAATGGCCTTTGGATGACTCAGTGCAGGGCCAGCTAGGTGGCAATACCTTGCAGGGCTGAGACAAGGTTAAAATTTTTTTTATTCTTGTCCCCATGACCCTGTGCTCTGCTGGCCTAGATGTCTTAGCTCCAAAGGGAGGAATGCTTCCACCAGGAGACACAATAATAGTACTATTAAACTGGAAGTTAAGACTGCCACTCATTCACTATGGGCTCCTCATGGTTCTGAATCAACAGGCAAGGAAGAATTACTGTGCTGGCTGGAGTGATTGATCCTGAACACCAAGAGGAAACTGGACTGCTGCTCTAGCAGGAAGAGGTAAGGAAGAGTATGTCTGGAATACAGCAGATCCCTTAGGGTATCCCTTAGTGCAGTACTGTGCCCTGTGATTAAGGTCAGTAGAAAACTACAACAATCCAATCCAGGCAGGACTACTAGTGGCCCAGACCCTTTAGAAATGAAGGTTTGGGTCACTCTGCCAGATGAAGAACCACAGCCAGCTGAGGTGCTTGCTGAAATTAAAGGGAATACAGAGTAAGCAGTGAAAGAAGGTAGTTATAAATATCAGCTATGACCATGTGACCAGTTACAGAAATGAGGACAGTAATTGTCATGAGTATTTATTCCTTATTTCGTTCTGAATATGTTTATGTTGTGTGTCTGTTTATATATTAAAGCAAATATCTTCGTTTACTTCCCTTTCTTATCCCCTTATCATATAACATAAGATGTGTTAACTTTGCATTGTAGAATTTAAGTTACAGTATATCAAGAAGAGGAAACATCACCCAAGGACTTCGCATCTTCTTCTGGGGAGAGGGTTAGTACGTTTTCAGTTGTATATAGGATAGTTGTATTATGTTAGGTGGAAGTATAATCTCGTTATTATCTATATTTGGAGATTAAGTATGGTTTAAAGAAATATCTGTGGATACCAAGTTGACCAGGGGTGGACTTGTGATGGTTAACTTGTGTGTCAACTTGGTTAGTCTATGGTGCCCAGGTGTTTGGTCAAACACCAGTATACATGTTGCTGTGATGGTATTTTTTAGATGTGACTAACATTTAAATCATTAACATTTAAATTGAGTAAAGCAGATTACCCTCCATAATATAGGTTGTAGAGCAATACATATAGTAAATTTAACTTTTATTAAAAGTTCATATTCACACACATACACAAAATACTCATGGAAAAAGTTCTGGAAATAATGCACACCACACCAACAGGGATTACCTCTGGGGAATGAGACAGGAGCTGAGATAAGGAAAGGGGCTTATCTTTCCCTTTTCATTTTATACAATTTCTATAATTAGATTTTTTCCCAATTAGAATGTATTTTTTACATTTGTCCTTTATTCCAGAGGAAGATCTTACTTTTTAAAAAAAATTTTGATTTTATTTTGGTTAAGAGGATCAGTTATGAACTTTAGTCTGACAAATTTTGTTTCTCTATATTCACCTGCAACTCTGTGCTGGAACTAGCACTGAACTCTGTGCATCAGAAGCACAGCTATTCCACGGCCAACTTCTCTCCAAACTGCAGGCTATAGAAGTGTGCAGAATAAGACTAAGAATAATGTAACTTTCATTACATTCAGTATTTTATAATAGCTAAATTTAGTAACAGAAAGTATTAATGATATGATACATTTCGTGTGAGTGAAGACGGTCTTTTATGGGTAGTATATTTGCATTGTTGCAGGTTGCGTTCACCAGGCAGCAGACTCTGAGGTAGAGCTTAGCATGCAGGATGTTATTAAGGAGTGTCCTTGGGATCAAAACTTGTGGAAAGATGGGGAAGGAAGCAGAAGAATAAATCCAGCTATGATGCACTCCAACCACACAGTCTTGGCCAATCTCACAAGGAGCGTTGAAGGTAGAATGGCCCTTCAGTGTTGTCTTAAGATGGCAATAGATGGCCAAGTCTTTATATTTCCACATCATCCAGTCATTGGATGTAAGCCACCTGGAAGGGGCGTGACTTTGAGCAAGGCTGCTGTCTGTTTCTGAGGCAGTCCCAGAAGGGGTTGTGTGACAGCTGAAGGCTTATTGAGATGTTAACACAGACCATATACATATGGTCTTCTTACTATACTATAAGGACAGAAACTATGTTTGTTTTGCCAACCATGGTATCTCATTGCATATAGGTTAGTGCCTGACACAGAGCGAATGCACAGTAAGTATTAACTGAATTAAATAAATCGACAATTATTTAATCATTATGCTTAGCATCCAGTCAGCATGGCAAAGGCATCATTTTATTGAACATATATTCTTTATTTATTTTTTTTCCCTAATTTTATTTTGTCGATATACAATGTGGTTGATTATTATGGCTCATTACCAAAACCCCCCTCCCTCCTCCCTCTCCCCCCTCCCACTCAACAATGTCCTTTCTGTTTGCTTGTTGTATCAACTTCAAGGAATTGTAGTTGTTGTGTCTTCTTCCCCACCCCGGTTTGTGTGTGTGTGTGTGTGTGTGTGTGTGTGTGTGTGTGTGTGTGTGTGTGTGTGAATTTATTTATTTATTTTTAGCTCCCACCAATAAGTGAGAACATGTGGTATTTCTCTTTCTGTGCCTGACTCGTTTCACTTAATATAATTCTCTCAAGGTCCATCCATGTTGTTGCAAATGGCAGTATTTCATTCATTTATATAGCTGAGTAGTATTCCATTGTGTAGATATACCACATTTTCCGTATCCACTCATCCGATGATGGACATTTGGGTTGGTTCCAACTCTTGGCTATTGTAAAGAGTGCTGTGATGAACATTGGGGAATAGGTATACCTTCGACTTGATGATTTCCATTCCTCTGGGTATATTCCCAACAGTGGGATAGCTGGGTCGTATGGTAGATCTATCTGCAATTGTTTGAGGAACCTCCATACCATTTTCCATAGAGGCTGCACCATTTTGCAGTCCCACCAACAATGTATGAGAGTTCCTTTTTCTCCGCAACCTCGCCAGCATTTATCGTTCAGGGTCTTTTGGATTTTAGCCATCCTAACTGGGGTGAGATGGTATCTCAGTGTGGTTTTGATTTGCATTTCCCGGATGCTGAGTGATGTTGAGCATTTTTTCATATGTTTATTGGCCATTTGTATATCTTCCTTAGAGAAATGCCTACTTAGCTCTTTTGCCCATTTTTTAATTGGGTTGCTTGTTTTTTTCTTGTAAAGTTGTTTGAGTTCCTTGTATATTCTGGATATTAATCCTTTGTCAGATGTATGTTTTGCAAATATTTTCTCCCACTCTGTTGGTTGTCTTTTAACTCTTTTAATTGTTTCTTTTGCTGTGCAGAAGCTCTTTAGTTTGATATAATCCCATTTGTTTATTGTTCCTTTGGTTGCCCGTGCTTTTGGGGTTGTATTCATGAAGTCTGTGCCCAGTCCTATTTCCTGAAGTGTTTCTCCTATGTTTTCTTTAAGAAGTTTTATTGTTTCAAGGTGTATGTTTAATTCTTTAATCCATTTTGAGTTGACTTTAGTGTATGGTGAAAGGTATGGGTCTAGTTTCATTTTCCTGCATATTGACATCCAGTTCTCCCAGCACCATTTGCTAAAGAGGCAGTCTCTTCCCCAGTGTATAGGCTTGGTGCCTTTGTCAAAGATCAGATGGCTGTAGGTGTGTGGGTTGATTTCTGGATTCTCTATTCTATTCCATTGATCAGTGTGTCTGTTTTTATGCCAGTACCATACTGTTTTGGTTATTATAGCTTTGTAGTATAGTTTAAAGTCAGGTAGTGTTATGCCTCCAGCTTTATTCTTTTTGCTCAGCGTTGCTTTGGCTATATGTGGTCTTTTGTTATTCCATATAAATGTCCGGATAGTTCTTTCCATTTTTGAGAAACATGTCATTGGAATTTTGATGGGGATTGCATTAAATTTGTATATCACTTTGGGTAGTATGGACATTTTCACTATGTTGATTCTTCCAATCCAAGAGCATGGGATATCTTTCCATTTTCTTGTATCCTCTCTAATTTCTCTCAGCAGTGGTTTGTAGTTCTCATGATAGAGATTTTTCACATCCTTGGTTAACTCAATTCCTAAGTATTTTATTTTTTTGGTGGCTATTGTAAATGGGCTGGCTTTCTTGATTTCTCTTTCTGCATGTTCACTATTGGAGAATAGAAATGTTACTGATTTTTGTATGTTGATTTGTATCCTGCTACTGTGCTGAAATCATTTATCACCTCCAAGAGTTTTTTTGTAGAGGCTTTAGGCTGTTCGATATATAGGATCATGTCATCTGCAAACAGGGATAGTTTGACTTCATCTTTTCCAATCTGGATGCCCTTTATTTCCTTCTCTTCTCTGATTGCTCTGGCTAGTACTTCCAACACTATGTTGAATAGGAGTGGTGAGAGTGGGCATCCTTGTCTAGTTCCTGTTCTTAAAGGAATAGCTTTCAGCTTTTCCCCATTCAGGATGATATTGGCAGTGGGTTTGTCGTATATGGCTTTAATTATGTTGAGATACTTTCTGTCTATACCTAACTTATAGAGGGTCTTTGTCATGAATGAGTGCTGAACTTTATCAAATGCTTTTTCAGCATCTATAGAGATGATCATATGGTCCTTGTGTTTGACTTTATTAATATGGTGTATCACATTTATTGATTTGCATATGTTGAACCAACCTTGCATCCCTGGGATGAATCCCACTTGATCGTGGTGAATAATTTTATGTATGTGTTGCTGTATTCTGTTTGCTAGTATTTTAGTGAGGATTTTTGCATCTATATTCATCAAGGATATCGGCCTGTAGTTTTCTTTTTTGGTTATATCTTTACCTGGTTTTGGTATCAGGATGATGTTTGCTTCATAGAAAGAGTTCAGGAGATTTGCGTCCATTTCAATCTTTTGGAATAGTTTGTAAAGAATCGGTGTCAATTCCTGTTTGAATGTTTGGTAAAATTCTGCTGTGAATCCATCTGGTCCTGGGCTTTTCTTTGTTAGGAGCTTTCTGATAACAGTTTCAATCCCCTTCATTGTTATTGGTCTGTTCAGATTTTCTACTTCTTCATGGCTCAGTTTTGGGAGCTTGTGTGTGTCCAGAAATTTATCCATTTCCTCCAGATTTTCAAACTTGTTGGCATATAGTTGTTTATAGTAGTCTCGAATGATTCCTTGTATTTCAGATGAATCAGTTGTAATATCACCTTTTTCATTTCTAATTTTTGTTATTTGGGTCTTCTCTCTTCTTTTTTTTGTTAGCCATGCTAATGGTTTGTCAATTTTATTCATCTTTTCAAAAAACCAACTTTTTGATTCAATGATCTTTTGTATTGTTTTTTGGGTTTCAATTTCATTCAGTTCTGCTCTGATCTTAATGATTTCTTTCTGTCTGCTAACTTAGGTTTGGATTGCTCTTGTTTTTCTAGATCTTTAAGGTGAAGTGTTAGGTTGTTCACTTGCTATCTTTCCATTCTTCTGAGGTGAGCATTTAATGCAATAAATTTCCCCCTTAATACTGCTTTTGCAGTATCCCACAGGTTTTGGTATGATGTATCATTATTTTCAATAAATATTTTGATTTCCTGCTTGATTTCTTCTTGGACCCATATGTCATTAAGTAGAATGCTGTTTAATTTCCATGTGTTTGTATAGTTTCCAGAATTTCGTTTGTTATTGATTTCTAGTTTTAATCCATTGTGGTCTGAGAAAATACATGGGATAATTCCAATTTTTTTGAATTTGTTGAGACTTGATTTGTGACCTAATATGTGATCTATCCTGGAGAATGATCCATGTGCTGATGAGAAGAATGAATATTCTGAGGTTGTTGGATGGAATGTTCTGTAGATATCTGCCAATTCCAATTGGTCTAGAGTATTGTTTAGATCTTGTGTTTCTCTACTGATTCTTTGCCTAGATGATCTGTCCAATATTGACAGTGGGGTGTTCAGGTCCCCTGCTATTATGGTATTAGTGTCTATTTCCTTCTTTAGGTCTAATAGAGTTTGTTTTATAAATCTGGCTGCTCCAACATTGGGTGCGTACATATTTATGATTGTTATGTCTTCTTGATGGATCAGTCCTTTTATCATTATGTAGTGTCCGTCATTGTCTCTTTTTATGGTTTTTAGTTTAAAGTCTACTTTGTCAGATATAAGAATAGCTACTCCAGCTCATTTTTCTTTTCTATTTGCATGGTAAATCTTTTTCCATCCTTTCACTCTTAGTCTATGTGAGTCTTTATAGGTGAGGTGGGTCTCTTGAAGGCAGCATATAGTTGGGTCCTTCTTTTGAATCCAGTCAGCCAGTCTGTGTCTTTTGATTGGGGAATTTAAGCCTTTTACATTAAGAGTTGTTATTGAAAGGTGTTGATTTATTCCTAGCATTTTATTGATTGTTGTTTGGTTGTCTTAGGTGTCTTTTGTTCCTTGCTTTCTGATTTACTGTTTGTTTCTGTGTTTGTTGGTTCCTTAGGTTGTAGATAGCCTTTTTGTTTGTTTGTTTTCTGTTCATGAATGCCATTTTTATTATACTAGTGGGTATTGATTTTTCTTGGGTTTTTATGGCAGTGGTAGTTATTTTTCAGGAACCAAACCCAGTACTCCCTTGAGGATTTCTTGTAAGGGTGGTCGTGTGGTAGTGAACTCCTGCAGTTTTTGTTTGTCTGAGAAATATACTATTTGCCCTTCATTTCGGAAGGATAGCCTTACAGGGTAGAGTATTCTTGGGTGACAATCTCTGTCTTTTAGTATTTTGAATATATCATCCCATTCCTTTCTGGCTTTTAGGGTTTGTGATGAAAAGTCTGATGTTAGCCTGATTGGGGCTCCCTTATAGGTGATTTGACACTTTCTCTCTTGCACCTTTTAAGATTCTCTCTTTGTCTTTGAGTTTTGCCAATTTGCCTATAACATGTCTTGGAGAAGACCCTTTTGGGTTGAATACATTTGGAGATTGTTGAGCTTCCTGGATCTGAAGATCTATGATTTTTCCTATACCTGGGAAGTTTTCTGCCACTATTTTGTTGAATATGTTTTCAATGCAATCTCCTTTTTCCTCCATTTCTGGAATATCCATGACTCGGATATTTGAGCACTTGAGCTTGTCTGATATCTCTCTCAGATTTTATTCAATGCCTTTGATTCTTTTTTCTTTTCTTTTTTTTTTTTGTCTGCTTGTGTTATTTCAAACAGCCTATCTTCAAGTCTAGAGGTTCTCTCTTCAACTTCCACAAGCCTCCTGGTTAAACTCTCCGTTGTGTTTTTTGTTTCGCTGAATAACTTCTTCAGTTTGGCAAGTTCTGCTACATTTTTTTTCAGGACATTGATTTCCTTGTACATTTCCTCTTTCAGGTCCTGTATACTTTTCCTCATTTCATCATGATGTCTAGCTGAGTTTTCTTGTATCTCATTCAGTTTCCTTAGAATTATCACTCGAAATTCCTTGTCAGTCATTTCAAGGGCTTCTTGTTCTATAGGATCTAGAGCTTGAGATTTATTATCTTTTGGTGGTGTACTTTCTTGATTTTTTGTATTTCTGGTATCTTTTCTTTGATGTTTATTCATTGTGGCAGGGGGTTTCACAGTCCACAGATCAGATAAAATGAGCAGGGTATCTTCTGTTCCACTGGGCAGTCTGGTGAACACAGCAGGCATACCGGCTTTCTTAGGGCTAGTTGGTGGGAGCAGTTGGCTGGTAAATGTCCTTCAGTCAGGTCAGGTCCTGAGGAGGAGTTGGGTGGGAGGGTGTGCAAATGCAGTCCTTGGGGTCCTGGGGCTTTGGCTAGAGGAGATATTGTTGGGTAGCCTGGGTCTGGAGGGCCCTGATGTTCGGGTGAGGAGGGGCCACTGCTGCCGCCGCCGCTGCTGCCACCGCCGGGTGAGGAGGCAGTACCGCTGCTGCTGCTGCCACCGCTGCTTCGGTGCCGGTCCCTGATACCTTTTCTTGATAAAAACTCTGTACTTCTCACTGTTTGAGTCACTTCTTTGGATTAAGGTGTTGTCTCCAGAAGGCCACTGTGAAATGCACGTTACCGGGACTTGGGGCAGCGTCTACTCCACAGTCCCCCGAGCGATTGTGAAAAGAAGTCCCACGATAGGCCGTCTGCAAACTGGTGCCGGTAGTGTGGCTCAGTCCAAATCTGGAAGCCTCAGAACCAAGGAAGCCAATGATGTGGTTCTCGGTCCGAGGCCAAAAGCCTGAGAGCTGGAGGTGCCACTTGTCTGAGAGCTTGGAGGAACCCAAAGGCTGAAGAGTCCCGAGCTCTGATGTAGTTTCTGAGACTGGGAAGTCCAAAGTCCATCTGGTGGTGGTGACAGTGACCCAGGGGTCTCACATTGCAAGGTGGTGGAAGCAGAGTGAGCCTATTGAACACATATTCTGTTGAAAGTAAGTTGTAGACTCTGGGATAAGAAGATCAAGACATGATCCTTGCCCTCAAGGAAATTTCAGTCTAGGTAGGATGTAGGGCAGGGAGCAAGAACAGGAGTGTAAAAGGATGAATAGTAGTGCAGGTGGGCAGGTATAGACAATTGACTCTATAGAGACTCTGTCTACTTCTAGGAACTTCATGGCTTCACAAGAAAGAGTCATCATGGGGTGTTCATTTATTCCAGGGCAGAAAAAACTTTCATGTGTCTTTAACTTGGCCTCTCTTAAGGATTTTTATATTTTATTTATTTTATTTATTAAAAATTTATCGTTATTCTCTTCTCTTAAAAAGTTCAATGGAATTATTGTGATTGTTGTATCTTTTTGTTGTTGTTGTTTATTTATTTATTTATTTTTATTAGCTCCCACATACAAGTGAGAACTCAAGTGTTTTTAGAAGTAAGTTTTTATGTTCCTTTTTCTCTAATTCATCTTCTATTCTAGGAAATTCTTTCAACCTAAACTTTGTATGATCAACTTAAATAGACATCCTCTTTTACTGTTCATCCTTAAGAATAGTAATTGTTGGTGAATGTCCACGTACAGGCTTTGAGTCACTCTCCAGTATTCTTTTCTCCAGGCGGTATAATTTTATAAAGCTTTCATCATGTTTAATTTTCCTATCCTCCAGTCATAATTATTGCTTTCCTCTGCCTTATCTTCAAGATTTCCAGGTTTCTTATAAGTTGTGAAGCTGAGATTTGACCATGTTCCTTATAATAGGATTGTTATTTTACTATTTCTATTTTCCTTTTTCTTCTTGTTTTTTTTCTATGTTCTATTTTACAGACACATTAGAATAAAGTTTTCCTCTAATTGATAGCAGCATTTAGTTATCTTTGCACAAGTCATATCTCCTCTGTGGTAAACTGGACCATGCCTCCTGATATTTATACGCCTGTGTAGTCTTCTGCTTTTGAATCTGGGCTGGCTGTGAGATGTGCCTTAACCAATAGAATACACAGGAAGTGACACTGTGCTGGTTCCAGGCTTAAGCATTAAGAAGGCCTAGCAGCTTTCTGGGGGAAGCCAGCTGCCATGTAATTTGTCTACCCCGAGACCACCATGCTGTGAGCAGTTGTCCTCCACATGGCCTCTCCATGAGCCCAACCTAGCCACATGGAGAGGCCATGTGGAGGAGAACAAATCCCTTGCCAACAGCGCCAGCTGATCTGCCAGCCAACAGCTAGCACCAACTTGCCTGGCTGTGAGTGAGGCCATCTTAGAAGTAGATCCTTTATAGTTGCGCCACCCCAGCTGCTGCCATGTGGAGCAGTGACAAGCTATTCTTGCCAAGCCCTGCCCAGATTGCAGAATTGTCACCAAATAATTTATTTAAGCCACTGTTTTTTGGAGTAATTTGTTAAATGGCAAGAGATAATTGAAACGCCCTCTCTGGGCAACACTTTTTTCTTTTTTAATTTGTAAAATGAAATAGTTGGACAGGATAATCTCTACATATTATAAACTCTCTGTTATTCAGAGTGTGGTCCACCTTGTTCTGTTGCTGCTCAACTTCTGCCTACAACCCTATGTTGTCCTTATAAATTCTTATTTAATGGTAATTTGTGACTGTTCTCTTTGAAATTTATTCTGTTTGTTTGTTTTTCCTTAGACCCAAGTCTTTAATGTGCCAGAGTCATTCTCAATACTGGTTTTTGTCCTCTACTGTGTGGATACTGCTCCCAGCATGGTGATGTGTCCATTTTATGACATTGCCTTTTACTTCCTCATTTCCTTCAGCAATCTCACAGCTGTATTCTCACAGCTGGACTGGCTGATTCACTGTCCTTTTTTGGCCTGCAAAAAATCCTACTGGCGTAGTTTCTAGGATTTAGAATCCTGGAACTTGCCTTTCCCACCATTTTTCTGTTTCTGGCTCAAGTATACTCCTAAATCGGTCACTTTTCCAAGATATAGCATGCCATTCCTGTAAATTTCTTGTGAATAATATATGCTATTAGGAAGTTAATGAGAAAAATAGTTTTCTTTTTTGGTGGAGTCTTGGCTCAGAATATTTTTGAAGTAATCATCATCAATTAATTATGCCTCAAGACTTCTGTGATAGGGATGTGAAACTAGTAATTCTTTTTTCACATCACTTTGAATTCATGTCTCAGAATATTACAGCACATGTGTTCTCCTTGAGCTGAATTTATTCCAGAAGGAACGTGTTTTCTAATAAATATTGTCTAGTCATTTTTGAAGGACTTTTAAGCTTGGAGAGTATTAAAGTAACTGATTCTCAGCATTTTTAAAACAACTTTCAATTTTGGCCGCTGCTGGCCATCTGTTTATTCACTTCAAAAAGAGTTCCAAACATACCCTAGAGTCATCATGAGTAATCTTAACAGGCTCACTGGAGCATATACTAGCTATAACCTTGGTCTCCCCAGGATTTCAAAGTGCTTTAGAAAAGAACTGCATGCCGTATTAGGGCCCACCTATCCTGTCTTACACATGATATACTCTGAATATCTAGGAGCTAAAAACTTTATCTGAGCAAAAACAAAATAGAAGAGTTGATCTGTGGGACAGGCAGACTACAAAGTTAACACAACACAAATTCCCATGAAGCGAGGTTACTAGTTTCAGGGCAGAAGGCCTCTGTTTCCCCTCCCTACTCCCCAATCCTCTCAAACTGGAAACGCACTAATTGTCACAGGCTCCTCAAATACCTGCCTAAAAACTTTCTGGGGTAATATGATTTACTTCACTGTATGCCTTCCTACAGTAATTTTTGCTTTCCTACTGTTTTGTTTTTGTCCAGCATCCCTTCTTTTCAAGATGTGTCTCTCCTCTGCATCCTGTGATTCTGATGGGCTATGATTCCCAGGCCTCATTTATTTGGCAGTGGTGATAGCACATGAACTAGGCTTGGCCAGTCATGGTAACTTCTTTGTCTAGACATGGGGATTGGTTCAGGTGTGGGCCTTTGATTGAAGCTGGGCCAATCAGAGACCTTCACTGAACTGACAGGATGATGCTAGAGGATTCCTTCTGCAGAAGTTGCTACATTTGGATGTCACAGGGAACCATACATAGTAATCTTCCCAAGACCAGAGTCTGTCTTATATTAAGAGAAAACTAACAAACAGGAGCAGAGTGGAGACAGAGAGAGAAAATGAAAAGTGCCAATATTGGTCTGGCTCTGGGATACAACTATATTTGAACTTCTCAGACAACCCAGTTATTTGCTCTTTTACTTAAGCTCATTTAAGATGTGTTTGTATCATTTGCAATATGACTCATAATTAATAGCAACTTATTCTTTAAAAAAAATTTATGCAAACTTAAAAAAATAGCTTTCTTCTTGGAAATGTAAGTGACAGTTGTTGAAGCTTTAGAACAGAAGTTTCATATAGTTTGGTAATCTTTCAGAAGGTGAGAATTCCAGAGCTGGAAGTGGTTTCCTTAATCCAGACAGGTAGAACCTTGTCTGACAAGATTCTCCATCCAAATCTTCTTTCAAAAAAACATATTGCTGCCTACTGGAAGGTTGCTTCACTCTAGCCTCAAATATTAGGAATATAGGACCCAGAGAAATACTTGGAATTAAGGAACTCTGGCCAATGTATCTCCTTGGGAATGCCTGTCGGGGATAGGCAATATTGATTTCAAGATGTACTGATGATGTGATGGATGAATCCACTGAGCATAAGCTGTTTTCTGATGGGTGTGTCAGGAACAACGAAAAAGATACTTCTAAGCAGAGATGATTAGTAATTTTGTTTTTAGTTCATCTCTAACTCCCGGCTTTGTAATTAAGTGTTTTTATCTTTACAAAGCAAACTGGCATAATCCTCTAAGATTTTTCAAGATTCAGAATGTCTCCTCCTTCCTCCTACTTCTTTCCTTCTTACCTTTTTACTTGTATTTTGTCCTTTCACTCTGATTAGTGATTGCCAGTTTAAATTGTGTCTGTATTTTTTATTTTAAGGTAACTTAAACACATTTTGGAAGTACAACAAACACACACACATAAGAGGGTACTTTAAAAAGTTCATGGAAAGATTTGTACTATCTTTTAATTCTATTTTTCCACAAACTTTTTGAAGTACCCTTATATACATGCTAGATAGGGCTAGAGACTTCTGGCAAAATAGGAAGAAGTATTAATAGAATTGTGCATTGTGTTTGGACTCCATCTTATCTTCTGAAAAATCAACAAGCACATTAGAGAACCTAGTTAAAAATGATCCTTTTGATAAATACTTCAACTAAATTAATCAAATATTACTGAATAACTACATGCAAGGAATCATGCCAAATACTGAGAATGAGAAGATGAAAATGATTTGATTCATTGTCCTTAAGGAATCTAGTTAGTAAGGGGAAAAGACTCAATTTCCCAGACAGGCAGAAGGAATACTTCCCATTAGGCTTTCATTACACCTATCTCGATTACAGCAGAAATCATAATTATTTCTTTAGGGATCCATGTCTTCTTTTAAAATAAAAACTCTACATTGGGCCAATTGGCTGTCTTCTTCGTTTTTTATATTCTCAGTGTCTAGCGCCGTCCCTGCACAGTAGGTATTTAATAAAAGCTTGATGTTGATGCAATTCACGGAATATGCAATTCAAATAGACTTAAAAAATGAGGACATATGTTATTAGCTCACAGAAGAGGAACTCTAGTGGCAGAGTGGGCTCCAGTGTTGGTGAATCCAGTGGTTTTAATAATGTCATCAAAGACAGAGGTTCTTTGTATTGCTCTGTTCTGTTTCAGTCTTCAGGTTGATTCCTCTTGTGGTTGAAGGATGGCTGCAGGAGCGATTAGGCTGCATGCTAACTTGGTGTGTGAGAGAAGAGAGAGAGAAAAGCAGGCACCTGAGCTTCTTTCTTAGAAGAGATAAAAAGCTTTCCCAGAAGCATCTAGAAAACCTCTTGTCATATCTCATTGGTTAGAATTGGGCCACAAACCATTCCCACTAATAAGAGGGATGGGATTCCCTTTAGATGAAGGTTTCTCAGTGGCGGCACAATTGGCATTTGGGGCTAGATGATACTCTGTTGTGGGGAGCTGCCTTGTGCATTGTAGGATGTTAGCAGCATCCCTGGCCTTTACTCACTAGATGCCAGTAGCATCACCTCCTCTCCCCAGTTGTGACAACCATTAAGTCTCCAGACATTGCCAGATGTTCCCTGGGAGGCAAAATCAGCCTGATTGAAAACCGCTGCTTTAGGTAATTTAGAATTATTCCAGGAAGTGAGGGTGGGTCAGCTTTGTGTAAAGGAAAGGGGCTGTATGTAGTGGGGAGGAGATATATAATGAACCAACCAAGATTTTGTCAGGAAAGTAATAGATATGGTTAGGTAGCCAGCAATGTCCACTATGCTTGTTGAACACAGAGGCATAACTGGTTCAGTGTGCAATTTAAAATTTTAGTTTTCTTCCTTCTTACATGTCCTCAGAACCAATTTCTTCATAGTTCAGTGAAATTATAAGTGAGAAATAAATTTATGTTGAGAGATTAGTTCTTGTCTCTTAGCTATTTCTTACAAAAGTAAAATTGAGTTAGGCCATTAGGCCACCTTAAATTGGAAATTACAGAAACCTAATCCAGACGGTTTATGCAAAAATGAAATTCACTGCCTTATAATAATAATCATAGCCAAATTTTATCAAGTGCTTCTCCTGTAATATAAATTGTTCTGAATGCTTCCCTTGTGTTAGTAGATCTAATTGTCATGACAATTCTATGAGAGATTTACTATTATTTTTGTAAGGAAACTAAGGCATAAGGAAGTTAAGTAACTAATAACCAGCCAGTAAATGATCACAATTTGTACAAGGGGTCTTTAAAAAATTCATGGAAAGATTCGAATTATCTTTTAATTTCATTATTCCATGAACTTTTTGATGTACCCTTGTAATTGCTATTGGAACCTTGAGGAGGAAGTGATTAATTTTGACCTAGAAATAATAAGAAAACCTGATAGAGAAGGAGCATTTTTACATTGCTTGGAAGGAAAGGAAAAATATAACTGGTATGTCATTGTGTTGAAAGTGGTAGATAGAGAGGAGAAAGCATTCGTTCTCCCTGTGTAATCCTCATTCAGGAGTGTACCTTTGGCATAAACTCTCTGGATCCCCAAAGACAGAGCTGTACTCAATCTACAGGTCCCCAGACATTTCCCCCCACAGGCACTCACTCGCATAGCCCTTTTGTGGCTGGGTCAGGATGGATTCTAATATTAACTGCAAAAAGTACTTGGAGCTAGCCCTGGGTTTTAGCCCTTCTTGGGAAGCTTGGCTCACTAGTCTAGATTTCTTCTACCTTCACAGTGAGTGTCTTCTGAGGGGTCTCTTTGCTCTTTCCTGTAACCTGACTTCAATTGGGATTAGGGCCATCTTGTTCAAATTCTCAGGTTGTGCACTATACAGCTCAAAGAAAGCTATGCTAAATGTCTGCAAGAAATCATAAACCCATGATTTTTCAACCCCTAATACAACCCCCTGGGGACTCCCAGCCCACACCAGCAGAAAATAGGCTGAGAAAATTTGGAATTTCCGAGGAAGACATAGTTTCCAATACTGATATCAGATGTAGCTACAGAGGATAATGAATACAAAATACTTCCCAGATAGCAGAATCAGAGGTGGTGAGGTGGGTCAATCAAGGAACTTACTTTCTGCCAGAGCAGGGAATCTTTGCAGTTCCTGCTGCTTAGGATTTGACAGTTGCTGAGATTAGTAACTATGGTATATTTCCCATTCTTCCCTTTTCTGACTTGGAGTTTTAACTGTGGTTAACCTGTCTTTGTCACATGATTGCATATTGAATGTCTTAGTTTATGAGTCACTGCTCCAAAAGGAGCCACATCCAAACTTGATTGAGAGGACTGTGTCCCATGCAGATATCTTGGACTTTGAGATGGATGTGGTAACTGGGTGGGACTTTGGATTGGTTCCTTTGGGAAGGTGAATGTGTTCTTATACCTCACAAGGGTGTGCATTGAAACTTGGGTGGCCAGAGAGGTGGTCTGTAGAACAGCCTGCTCTTTGGCCTCTGATATCTATTTTCTCAATCTTCCTTTTAGTAGTAGAACCTCCAATTTTCAGTTGGGCACATGGCTACCAAGCTAGAAGCTATATTTTTCAGCTTCCCTTGTAGGTACGTGGGCCATATAACTAAGTTCTGCCCAATGGGATGTGAAAGGAGATGATTAGTGCAAATGAGGAGAATATCTTCAATTCCCTTTTACCTTTTCACACAGGCTGCGACCTTTTGGTAAACCAGTTTTGACAGTGCAATTGAGAGCTTCATTTAATAAATTTCCTTTGCAGGGGTCAGCAAACTTTTTCTTAAAGGGCCTGATAGGAAATACTTTGCCATGCAGGCCAGAAGATCTCTGTCACAACTATTCAATTCTGCCCTTGTAGCTCAAAAGCTGCCATAGACAAGACTTACACAAATGGGCATGGCTGTGTTACAATAAAGCTTTATTCACCAAAACAGGCAATCAGCCTGCTGACTATAGTTTGTTTATCCCTGTTCTAGTGGAAAAACAACATAGATGAACTCTAGTTCCCTGGATGAATTCGTGGAAGAAAGCTATCTTACACTCCAGATCACCTACTGCTCAGACTTTTATGTGAAGGAGAAATAATTCTTCAATCTTATTTAAGTCACTGTTATATTGTATTCTATTAAGATGTTCAAACCAACGTCTTAATGCAACTATATTTCCCTGTGAGAAATACCTAAATATTTATGATTATGATCCACTGAAAGTACATGTTGAGTATCTCTTATCGGAAATGCTTGGGACCTTTTGGATTTTGGATGTTTTTTGATTTTGGAATATTTGCATACACATATAGGGACCTGTTTCTAAACACAAAATTCATTTATGTTTCATATATACCTTATACATATAGCCTGAAGGTAATTTAATACAATATTTTAAATAATTTTGTGCATGAAGTGCATGAGCTGTATGCATCACCTGTTATAAGGTCAGGTGTGGAATTTTTCACTTGTGGTGTCATGTAGTGCTTAAAAATTTCAGATTTTGGAGCATTTCAGATTTCAGATTTTTGGATTAGTGATGGTCAACCTGTATTATTGCTTTCTTTTAGTCTCTAATTTATTTCTAGGAAAAGGAGCGGTGATTGAGAAAGTAACTTTTTCAAAATCCAGTGGCAAGTTTCATAGTATTGACATGATTCTGAAGATGCCAGTTGGAAATAGCAACTAAAGATAAAGTTTCTCTGCTTTTGCTTTTAACCTGAAATCATTGTGAAAGAGGTTAGGAGATGTCAAATGACCTATGAGCCACTTATTTACTACTGAGGACGTAATGGATAACATTTCATTAAATGCAGGTTAGTTGCAGGTTCCTACCTGCAGTTCTGGTTAAATATAAACATCCTAAAGGCAGCATACTTGTAAAGCAAATTCCAATATGTTGCATAATATATTCACATTTCACTCATCATTCAAGGCATTGCATACAATATTATCAACTTTCCTAACTACCTTTTTATTTATAATTAATATGAAATTGAGAATAGTGGAATTCTTTTCACATTGATGACAACCCACTGTTTTCTGAAGAGCAAGATAATTAAAACAATCATTTTGAAAAAGAAATTTACTAAATGAAGCAGTTAGAGAGAATGGGTTATAATTGTTTTTGAGAAAGTCTACATTAATTGTACATATTAAAAATAGGTCTTCAAAGTATTCTTTGCTCTGTTTTACTTTCTCTTTTTAGTGAAGGCATCTGTGTGTACTCTGTTTAGTGTTCTTATCTCTTTAGTAAATACAAGAGCGATAAGAACATTTATTTACCTAATTATTTATTCATTTACATAATTTCATCTTTTGGCTCCATGGTTTTAAAACTACGAAGTGATGTTTGTATTACCAGTTTGGAGTTTTGCAGTAGTAGGTGTGTTTGCCTTATAAAAGCTCTTTTGGTATACCAAATGTCATGTCCCTTATTTGTGTGTTATTTTCTAAACATACTCAAGGCAGCACCCCTTGAGACAGCTGTGACAATAATGCCCCACCATGACAACAGAGGAATAGTGCCAAAGCTCAGCAAAACAAAATTTACTTGGCAGGGGAGGGAGAATAGCTTTCACAGCTCTTTGGAAATGCTAATAAGGTCTCAACCTTGAACTATGTTTGCTTTTTATCTGGGAAACCTTTTCCAGTTGAGATACTATTTGGTACAATAAGAAGGAAGAGATTCCAAGTTAGGAGTTTATACAGTAGCAGGTTTATGAGAAGGGCTAGTTCAAAATTCAGGTGCTTTCTCTTTACCTGAGAGAACAGTGCATTTTGGGACATTTTAAAGCACATAGTCAACTTCTTTGGGTCCTTAAACTACTGCTTATGACAAGGTCCTTGAACACTGCCTATGACAGGCTTGAGGTTGGCAGGCATCACCACCAGGTGTAATGTGTTAATGTCGATGAGATACATTTGCAATGTGTAAATAGTTGACTCAGAGGTCTAATTTTGTTCTCGTGAATAGCTCTTCTAAGCTTCCCTGCTCTTTTTGTCCTATGTTGCATAGTTGAATGGAGAAAAATGTTATTATTTGATGGTTCATTTTAAAGATCTGCACTAAACCAGCTAAACTCAGCCTTCACACTCACACCTACCTTCCAATATCTGGAAGTAGTCTTTTAAATAACTTGTCAGAGGAAAACTGTTTTGTGGGTGTGTTAAAACTAGTCATGCTGCTATGTCCCAACAACAGTGGAATCCTTTTTAGACATAAAACACATGAAGAAAAAAACCCCACAACCCCCCCCCCCCCCAAAAAAAACCCCAAACACATGAAGGCTTAAAGCTGAGCAGCCGTGTGCAAGCTCTTCACTCCGTTCCTCTGCCTCATCCTCATTGGAATAATTAAATGGCTGGTGCTTTTCTTCTGTGATTTATCTGTGTTTTCAATGACCTAACTTCCATGAAGAGATGGGTTATTAAGAATTCCCACAGTCAACCCTTTAAACTGTCTGTTTGAAAATTTCTACTCCTTCTTTGCAGCTTGTAAAAGGGTAAGCACCTTGAGGAATTAAGTACAAAAAGCTGTAACTCCCCTTTTGATCATTTTTAGAGTTAATAATTTATAGCGCAAAGAATTATATAAAATGATACTGTTTAATATAAAGGCAAATAATACAGGATCATGGGAAAAATGAGTTGTTTCAGTACATAGCAAAGGTCCTCTATTGTTTATGAATAATTGTCTTAAAATTTATCTTTTGTAACAAAAGAAGTAATGTTATTAACATGCCTCTTAGAATGCTTATTGTTATTATTATTTGGTACTAGATTCAGACAATAGTTTTCTTTTTATTATTCTCATGTACCTAAGACAATAAGAAAAGCAGATGAGATAAAAATAATGTAGGAATGTTATGTGCGTTTTTAAGCAAATGAACATGGCTTAAATAATTTTATGATAATTAAGTTAGTAATATGAATAACAATAGGTGTACATGGAGTAGTCTCAGTAATAAAATGTTAAAAGTTATGTTTATGCTAATTTCAAATTAATGTGACTCAGGGATCCAAGCATATTTTCATAATAAAATCATTTTTCAGTGTTTCAACAAGTATACCTAACATTTTTTGCCCTTTTCTTTACTTTTAAAATCAAAATATACATGTGCATATGTATTTATTTAAGTAAAATAATGCTTATTGTGGAAATTTGGAAAAATTTCACCTGAAATTTTATCAGAGATAATTATCTTTGATAATTATAACATTTTGACATCAAAATCTTTATAAATCCAGCAATGTTTTGCTATCTGTTCTTCCTCCCACCATACCATATGTTGGTATTTTATACATTTTAATTTTTTTTTTTTTTTTTTTGTAGCTAGCCAGTATGGGAATCCGAGTCCTTGACCTCGGTGTTACAGCTTTTACTGTTTCTTTAAATATTATTTGGTAACATGATTTTAAAGTTTAATCAAATGAACATACCACAGTTTACTTAAAATTTCTATTGTTGGACATTTAGATTTGGTTCAATTTTTTATAGCAACATTCAGCAGAATATCATTGAACATAAATCTTTGCATGCATATAGATTATTTCCTTAGGATAAATCCCTAAATCTAAGATCACTGGGTCCAGAATTATAGTCACCTCAATTTTAATGGATGAAAAAATTTAAAACCTTTTTATTTTCAAGTCTGTAGTTTCTTTCAGTTTCTATATATGAGAAATGAATTCTCTAACAAAATAATATTTTTTTAAGATGAGAAAGATAGTTTTAGCTTGTTTAGTAAATAAAACTTTATCAGTGGCTGTATGTATGTAATTTTGTAGGTATTACAAATGTATTTGGGGAACAAAATGGCTTGAATTCCCTCTCCTGCCATGAATGCCCTAATGCTCCACTCATAGCAATCCTCCTATGGCTATTGGCTTGATATTATCACTCCTGTCATTTGGACAGATTTCTGGAGGGTGGAGGTAGACATGAAGACCTTAGAAAAGTAATAGGGTGACCAGGGATACATTAGGAATTAATATAAATCAGGCAAGAGTGAATTAAGTAAATGGTGAGAACTGAGCCTGGTCAGAGTGGATCTGAGAAGCAGAGTAGATACTTTAATCTGTTTTAATCAATGCTAATCACTAAAACCTCCTCTTGATGTGCCAAAACACGATGGCTAATACGAACATTTTATAAACCATTCTTGGGTGTGGATACAGCTTAGTCATTAAGACATGACCCTCAGAACAGATTGCATGGTTGTATTCCCCCTCTATCATTTACAACATATACACACATCCATAAATGTAGCAGTGTGAATACAATTAATTATTAAAAATACTTATTTTAGAAATGGTATTGTTTTGAGTGCCAATGTAGCCCACAGATAGTAGACAAGAAATAATTAAAGGCTTTCCTGCATTGAGCCCAGCCAGAAGCTCTAAAAGCTATTCTGTGCTTGTGCTGCTATTGTGGGAGAAGGGGGACCTTTCTTTAAGAGGGATAAAGGACCAGCCCACCGAGAAAGTTGTATGTTGTTACCTAGGACAGTCTTACTAGTGGTAAAAAATTCCTTGGAAATTATTTTCTTCCATCTAAAACTGTACAGTAGGAATAAATCTCTCCCCCCAAATTGAAGCAGAAATCAAGAAGGATAGTTAAAATCTTGTGAGTCAGAGTTTATCAGAAGGATGAGATGATCAGGGATGAGCCCAGGCAGGGAGAGGCAATGATATTAGGACCCAAACAGATGTAATCGCTATTGTCACTGTCTCTGGTCCTTTGGCAAGTGTTGGATCTTTTGAAGCAGTGGTTTCCACATCTGAGTATCAGCCACAGCTGGGGCGTGAACATCTAAGTCAGAATCTTTGGGAACAGGGCTTGAGATTCTATCTTTTTAAAAACCTTTTGAACTCAGCCAAGTTAGGAGCTTCTGTCTTGGAGCTTTATAGTTTTTAAATTGTGATATTGCTGACTCTGTCCATTTGGTTTAGTGAGGGTTTCTTAAAGCAACAGTCTCCAAAGAGTGGATGTTGGAAGAATAAGAAATATTTATAAATAAAAAAACCTCATCTTTTAAAATGTACTTTTTTCATGTTTTATGAATTCATAATATATGAGTACCTATTAAATACTTTATAAACAAATATACTCTTATATATAGTGAGATTTGTGTTCAAAATGTTTTATTGATAGATTTGAACAGTCAAAAATTAAAGTTTGGAAATCACTGCCTTAGAGGCTGGGAAAATTAAAACTTATCCTTAAGAGGCAGGTATCCAAAAAGAATGTCTGGCCTTAAGAACCAGATATAATAGACAATATATGAGGGGTCTTCAAATGCGTATTATGAAAAAACTATGCATGGATTTCAAAAATTTTTTGCACCAAAATAAACTCATGCTAACTTGTTATAACATGTCCGAATAGGATCTAGTTTGAGGCACTAAGAAGGATAAGACATAAGTTTGAAAAGAGCCCCTATCAGGGCAACATGAATTCTGCTAAAATTGAAGCAAGAACGAACATGAAATTTATGATGAAGCTTGGGTGAAAGAATGGTGAAATCACTGATGCTTTCTGAAAAGTTTATGGGAACAATGCCCCAGAGAAATCAGCGGTCTACAAATAGATAACCTGTTTTAAGAAAGGACAAGCTGATGTAGAAGATGAAGCCTACAGCAGAACATCAATTTGCAAGGAACAAATTAATCTTGTTTGTGCCCTAAGTGAAGAGGACCAATGATTAACAGCAGAAACAATAGCCAACACCATAGACATTTCAACTGGTTCAGCTTACAAAATTCTGACTGAAAAGTTAAAGTTGAGCAAACTTTCCCCTCAATGAATGTCAAAACTGTTGCACCCAGATCAGCTGCCTTTCAAAGAAAATTTTAAACAAGTGGAATCAAGATCCTAAAGCATTTCTTTAAAGAATTGTAACAGGAGATAACACATGGCTTTATCAGTACGATTCTGAAGATAAAGTACATTCGAAACTATGGCTACCAAGAGGTGGAAGTTGTCTAGTCAAAGCAAAAGAGGACTGGTCAAAAGCACAGTTTATGGCAGCAGTTTTTCAAGGCATTTTGCTTGTTGGCTTTCTGGAGGGCCAATGAACGATAACATCTGCTTTTTATGAGAGTGTTTGGAGAAAGGTAGCCAAAGCTTTAGCAGACAACCCTCTGGGAAAGCTTCACCAGAGAGCTCTTCTCCACAACAATGCTCCTGCTCATTCCTCTCATCAAACAAGGGCAATTTTGTGAGTTTCAATGGGAAATCATTAGGTATCTACCTTAAAGTCCTGATTTGGCTCCTTCTGACTTTTTTTTTTTTGTTTCCTAATCATAAAAAATCTTTAAAGGGCACCCATTTTTCTTCAGTTAATAATGTAAAAAAGATAGCATTAATGGTTAAGTTTGCAGGACCCTCAGTTCTTTAGGTATGGACTAGATGGCTGGTATCATCACTTACAAAAGTGTATCGAACCGTATGGAGCTTATGTTGAGAAATAAAGTTTGTTTTCTATTTATCTTTTAATTCCATCTTTCATGAATTTTTTGAAGTCCCCTTGTACTTCTAGAGTCACTGGTATCTTAGAAAATGACCAATCCAAACAGGACAAGGGTAAAATTCCTGGACAGGAATTGCGGCACTAACTATTGACAGCTAGAGTGGCAGCTTGATGTAACCAAAAGAGAATAGGCTCAGGAGTCAGCAGATCTGACCTAAACTTTGAGTTCTGTCATTTCATAGCTGTGTTACCTCAATCTCTCAGTCCCAGTTTTCTCATCTGTAAAGTAGGGATAGAAATACTTAAGTTGTAGGAATGCTTTGAGGATTAAATGAGATAATATATGTATTTAATAGAGTTCAGCATATAATAGGTGCACTAAAAAAACAATAGCTGTTGCTATTAACATCCATTTATAGCACCAGTGTAAGGTATTGGTTAATACAGAGTCAGTATAAAGTAGTGGTTGATAGTATTGGCTATAAAATAGATTTGCTTGAGTTGGAATCCTGGCATGCCCCTCATTAACTATATTGAATTGGGTCAGCTGATGGTAATAATAATACTACTACCTATCTTCTGGGATTTTTGTGAAATTTTAAAGAGATAATATATTAAGAGCATGTAGTATGATATCTGGCTTGTAATATGAGGGTACTTCAAAAAGTTCGTGGAAAGATTTGTATTATCTTTTAATTCTATTTTTCCACAAACTTTTTGAAGTATGCTTAAGAAATATTAGCTGCTATAATCATCATTATCATTATCACCGCCATCATTATTATCATTATTGCACCAGTTTTTGTTTTTAATGTGATGAGGTAAATGATGATTAAATACTATAGACATGTGGTTACAATTCTGTAATTAGTAACCAAGTAAAATAACCAGGAAATCTGCTGGTATGGTTCCCTGATAGCATCATTCTTAAACTTTTGCGTACACTAAAATCATCTGTGGGGCTTCTTAAGAACACGATGAGTGCCACTTCAGATCTCCTAAATCAGAATTTTTAGGGTAGAGCCCAGGCAGATATGTTTTCCATGAGACATAAGGTTGATCCTGATACATAACATAGATGAGAACCGCTAATTATAGTGTCCTCCTCTTAATACTTTTAGTTCTCAGTTACTTCAATTTTTCCCAAGCCTCAAGAAGCTCATTTGGATAGTGATCCGATTGACGACCTGGCTAGGGCTTCGTGCCTAGGTAGGTTTTATATTTATTTTAGACTATTAGGCCACTGGTTGGTAGTTTTAAAATGCTTTTCTGTCATTCAGAGGTTACATTTTGCTTTTTTGTTGTTGCTTACCACCATCTTACTACATACTTTACTGTTGAAGATAAATGAACATAATCATATTGAGAACTGGAAGGGAATTTAGAGTAACTAATCCCAATGCCCAGATTTTACTGATTAAGAGTTTCCCTATGACTAGTTAGTAACAAAACACTTTTCCCTATGACTAGTTAGTAACAAAACCATGATTAAAATTCAGTTTCTTGATTTCTGGGTTTGTGCTCTTCCGAATACAACATGATGCCTCCAATAATTTAATGACTTTATTTGGCAGTGAAAAAAGGCAGTGTGTTCACCTCTTGGAACTCTATTTTTTCAAGTCCCTAAAATCTTCATTTAGAGAATGATCTCTCCTAATCTTTGGAGGTATGAAAGGACTAGTGTTTTCAAAATGAGAAGACAATTTTTAAAGAAAAGCTAATATGAAGCTTTCTTTTATTAATTGTCCTCAATTTTGAGCTTCATTGTTGAACGAAAATAATGGAAAATTACTTCTCATTATCTCTCAACCCAGTTGAAGTGATCAATATGCTTAAAATATTCTACTGAATTATCCTAATGCTTAAAAGTTCTATGTCACAGAAAACTTTTGACTCATTAACATTAATCTACTTAGAGTATCTCTCATCTAAAGTGAAAGACAAAGCTAAGATGGTATCAATTATACTGTTAGTGTTGTTTTCTTCTGTTACTAGTCCATAATATACTCTTCCTCCTTTTAAAATTATAAAATATTTTAAGCATATAGAAAAAGTATAGAAAATAATATGACAAATTATAAATACCTACAACCCAGCTTTAACAAATCTTAGCATCTTGCCATATTTTTTCAGATCTTTTTGTCTCTTTTTTTTTGGAATAAGAGTACCAAAAAATAAGATACTGCTGAAATACTCTGTGTACCCCCTCCTCAATCTTTATCCTATGATAACCATTGTTCCTGATTTGGTGTTCATCATTACCATGCTTGGTTTTTGTTTTGTTTTGTTTTGGGGTTTTTTTTGTTTTGTTTTGTTTTTGCCTGTTTTATACTCTTTTACTATATGAGTTATGCATCCATAAATAATACATAGAATTGTTTGCACAGTTTTAAACTTGATATAAATGGTATATTGTACTTATAGTCTGCAAGTGACTTTTCTTTTTTCTTAAAAGATTTATGCTTTTAAAAGATTTATTCAGGGGCTGGCCCATGGCTCACTTGGGAGAGTGTGGTGCTGATAACACCAAAGCCAAGGGTTCAGATCCCTATATAGGGATGGCCCGTTAGCTCACTTGGGAGAATGTGGTGCTGACAACACCAAGTCAAGGGTTAAGATCCCCTTACCGGTCATCTTTAAAAAAAATTAAAAAATGAATTCATGTTGATAGTTATAGCTCTAGTACATTTATTTAAATTGCTATATAGTGTACCATTGTTTAAATATACCATAAATTAGTGAACTGTAACCTAATTTGATGTGCAAACAGACTGTAACCTACTTTTGTGACAAGTAGCCCAAATCTCAGACAATCATGAGCAGCAACTCTTCAGACCAGGTTCAAATAAGGCAAATAGGTGTAACCAATCCAACGGTTTCTCTACTTCACTTCTGTTTTCTGAAGGTCACTTTCATTTTATTGCCCATAAATGTTGTCCGATCACGTTGCAGCCCTAGAGTTGCTCTGAACGTATTCTGGTTTTGGGGGCTGCCAGATTCATGAATAGGTCTTTGTTCAATTAAACTCAATTATGTTTAAATAAATAAATAAATAAATAAATAAATCATAATTTATTTTTCTACTGGTGGTTATTTAGGTTTTATACTGGATATATTTCTTTTTACATGTGTGAGAGCTTTTCTATGGTATAAAATAAGAAATGGAACACACCTTAAACTTTGTTAGATATTGCTAAATTGCTCTGTTATACAAATTATAGTGTATGAGTTACTATTTTTCTACCTTTAGTATCACCAGGTATGATCAGACTTCTTAGTTTTTGCCAGTCTGATGGCATCTCATTATTGCTTAAATTTATATTTCTCTGATTACTACTAAAGTTGAATATCGCCTTAGATGTTTATTGATCGTTCTAAGTCTTACATTTTTTTCTAAGACTTTTAAAGCTTTGCTTTTCATATTTAAATCTTTAAACATGCTGGAGTTGATTTTTGTCTCTGTGTATGGTCTGAGTTACTTTTTTCTAGGTGTATAACTGCTTATCCTAACACCATTTATAGAATAATGCATCCTTTATTTACTAATTTATAGTGCTATCTCTGACAGCTATCAAATTTCCATAAATGAACCTAACCCATTTTTAAAACTAGAAGTAATAGGAAGATATATAATCTTGCATCATTAAATAATTCTGTTGTGCTTTTCTTCCAAATCTTTATCAACACATTTCTCCACTAGACAATTTTGACATATTCTTCTTATTGCTTAGAAACTATAGAATCCCAATATCAAGTGCCTCACAGGATTCTGTACCCTACAAAAGACCTATGGCAGAACTTGAATCAGAGAGGCTTACAGATTAACATTTATAAAGTTATCTGAATCACCAAATATTGAGTGGTACAGGGAAGGAGTAAAATATTTCTTTTTAAAAAAAACCTGATGCTTAAGGAAAAACTAGGAACTGGTTCCCTGAATCAGAACAAATAATAGCCCAGAGAATCATTGTTGAGCACTTACTATATGGTAGGCATTTCATATGCATTAACTAATTTAATCCTTACAACAACTCCTGCAGGGTAAATATTATTACCCTCATTTTATAGATAAAGAAATTGAAACTAAGAGAGGTTAAGTGTGAAATGTGAAATAGACTGTTATTATTTTGTTCCGAGTGTACAGTAGTTTAGCAATTACAGGTCAAAAGCCTAACTTGTCCTTCTTAGCTATGACAAATAGTAGGTGTTTGATAAATACTTGAAGGAATAAAACTAAAAACTTAGTTTTAGGAGTTTTGCACAGAAGAGAAAGTAAAAAATGGACAAAATTCAAAAGACCAAAGGCCAGGAGTTTTTAATAGCAAAGCAAGTTTAGAAGGCCAGGAGATAAATGACATTGGAAATGAAGTGTGAAGATGAAATAAAATTTTCAGAATGAGAGTCTGAGAGTATTGGGGTGCCTGTAAGATTTTTGAGATTTTGCCAGGCAGTAGCTGAAAAAAATGTCATTTCAATGCTGTGGTATTCTGTCTCATAAGATAAGACTTACATATATGCTTGGGACAGACTTTTTGAGGTTTTGGGAGAACATTAAGATGGATCCCTTTAATTATGCAAATGTAAAGTGGATATATTTGGGGAAATGGCTTCAAGAAGGTACATTTTCTGTGTGTTTAAAAAATAGGTCCTTTATACTACAGGCAGAATTCTATCTTTCCAGGTTTTCCCCCTTTACATTTTAATGATTCTGAAATTGCAAGTGACCTATCAGAGCTGTGCATCAGAAGAAATTTTGACATAGTTACCATTTTCTGTGTACATGGAAACTTAGCCCTGTGTAGAAATTTTTGTCATCTGTCACTTTAGTTATTTGCATAGGACCATGATTACTTAAATTTAAATTTGGGTCCCTTAGTGTCATTTAAAATTAATTTCAAGAAGATTACACTTTAATGTAGTATTGAGAAGAAAAGTTACTGTGTGTTCAGAAGAGCATGGATATAGAGCTATGGAATATAAATTTCTTATAAGAGAACAAAAGTTTGTCACTGGAAGACTGGCTTCCTGTCCATATTTTCTTGATTAGCAAAACCACATGTTTTACAGGTCCCAAGAAGGGGAGTCTCCCACAATACTTTCTTTCATTTGTTACTGTGACATATTCCAAGGGATTATGTGTCATGGGCCTGGCAATGCAATCAATGCATCAAGAATTACCACTTGATAACATGCATCATGCTGTCTGTAAGAGGTGATTCGGAAGTTGATGAAGAGGAGGAGGTACAAATATTGATTGTAACACTGCATAATAAAGTGGAATACAATTGTATGGATAAATATATGCTGTTGTTGATTAGTAAAACATTTTTGTGCACATTTAATATATTGTTCTTTTTTGGGAAAAAAAACCCCTTGCATTATACTGATGTTCTGTGCAGTGGCTGATTGCATTCTAGAATCAAAGAATTCAAAATTCCTCTTTTCTAGGTGTGAATCAAGACTCTTCTGTGTTACCGCTTGTTTTTTCTTAGGGAGTTCTGTTGTATTCTAGTCTAAGCCAGGATCAAGAGAACTCCAGGGAAGGGATCTAGACATGATCTTTATCTTAAAATAGAGGAGAGACTATAAGAACTGGATTGGACTTGGGGAAGCTCAGCTTGGACTGTTAATGCCTGACCTGTGGTGTTATTTAGGAAAGGGGGCTTTTGGAAATATATTAAAGTGAATATCCTTGAGTGAATATCTTGTGATATCCCTAAAGTGAATATCTCGGAAGAAGCAGTTCTTGGGGCTGGAAATAAGGACTTGCAATGAGCCTTAGACTGAGGAGGAGGGAAGAACTCTTCTTTCATTGGATCTTTTGGCATTTTGCCTGGTTTGGCTTTGCTGCATGAACATGCCAGTACACTACCAGTGGTGGGGGTGAGACAACGTTTGCCACGTGAATACAGGTTGAAATTTAGGTATGGAATACCCCTAGTGTTAGCTCCTGGTTCTGTAGGTTCTGAGAGGAGTCTCATTCTATAGCAGTTGTAAATTACTCCCTGTGCCAGTGATTCAAATATTATTGTGCATAAATATCATCTGGGGAGCTTTATATATATGCAGATGTCTGAGACCCACTTCCAGACATCCTAATTAAGTCTGAAGTGGGGCCCTTAATCTTGCTTATAACAAACACCCAGATAATTCTAACGTATTTAGTTCACATTTTTGGAGAAAGTCTCATATTGTCTCCCAGTTGGTTACCTTTGAGGCTTTGTTATAGGTAGTTGTCTGCTATGATGAATTACTAGAAGGGCCTGCTGCGTGTTTAAAAAGGTGTGGCAAAAGGAAGGGCTATGCCTCACCCTCAAGGCCAGAGCAGTGGGAGCAGTGGTGATCAAGCTGAGGAAACTATGCTTACAAGAGTAGCTGTCTCATTAGGGACATCAGGAGAGGCAGCAGCTTGAGTCAGGTTCTTAGGGAGGTGGCAAGGTTGAAGTCTGCAAAGGTTTTTCAGGGGAAGAAATAAGAAGAAATGATTTTGGAGTCAAGGGTCCAGATAATTTAGAATAAAAGAGCTTAAGAGCATAGTGATTTCCAAAAGTAGGAAAAACTGCCCTTTCTTTCTCCCCACTGTCTCCAGATGTTAAGTAGCTAGTAAAGACTGACTTCAGTTTCTCTCAAAGGTGACAAACAGGAAGAGAAGTACTGCTGCTCCTTGGAACCATTCTTATCAACTAGGGCTTCCCTGGCAGCATCCAGTGGTAGTACTGGTGGTCTTGGGGACTTCCTCCTGTTTGTATGTTTGGTAACTACCCCCACCCCAGCCCTGCTCGAACATCCTCAAGCAGCACTGTGACTGGAAACCTCAGCATTGCCTCTAGAGGGCGCTTGAGTCTCTACTAAATCCCTGAGTGGCCTCGCTGGTTTGGGATTCCACTTAACCTTCCAAGAAATTTCTTTTTTAAGGTTACACAGAGAGGCAGGCCTGTGAAGTCCTAATCAGTGTCCTGTGCCCTGTCTTCTTCAGTGCCAGACTCAGGGCCAGTTTCCTTCTCTCAGTCTTGGCTCAGGAAATACTCTTGAATTTTCTACAGGTACTCCCTTCCTGGTGCTCCCCTGGCACCTGCAGGGTATTGATGGTAGAGCCCATCACTTTCACCTGGCAGCACCCATTCGCAGGAGTCTAGTGGTCTTGGTACAGCTCTAATTGCCTCTTTCTATGTTGCCCCAAGTAGGCTATATATAGGACCCTAGAGGTTGACTGGGCTCGGGTACTGCTGTGGGGATGGATCCCAGAGCACCCTAAGATTGATTTGCAAACCAAACCTTGAAAATCACCCCCAGGAAACACCAATAATGTCAATTTCTAGGCAAGAATTAGTGAAAAGAAGTTCTTTAATGTCCACCTAAAGAAAGGCAGGTTTGACCTTTTTGTCCTTAACAGATTGTTTGCTTGAAGTAAGAAGTGTTCACATGGAATAGCTGTCATTAATATGGGTGACCTAAAGGTTAATATAGTCCAGGAATGCTTTTCATTGTTTTGTATTGTTTGTTTCCCTTTTGTGAAATTCTGTGGCCAAGGGAACTGCATAGTTCCAGTGTGCAGTCCAGCAGCACATTACTGATTGCATACTTTAAAATACAGATTTATGTTGGTTTGTTTGGCCATAGCAGGAGAGAAACCAGTGTAGGGGGTCATAAAGCGTCAAGGTTATAAACTTCATGGGGCTTTCAGGCAAATGAGGAATTTTTATTAATTCTTTAAATGCAAATGTCAAGTAATGTCTCCACTTGTCACACCCCCTGCAGCGTTCCAGGTAGGAAAGGATTGCAACTTGCTCAGTTGGGGGCCGAGTGGAAAAAAAAATCCAGTCATTCAGAGGCTCTCTGTTGTCAAACAGTATATCTGAATATAAAAGACCCTACTTCTCCCCCACCAACCCTCCACCCCCCTCCTCTCCTAAAAGAACATGTATCAAATGTAGATGCAAAATAGAGGAATCCCTCTCATGTGCACCCCCTGGCAGGACAAATTTTAGAATGAAATCAGCAAGCACCTTGGCAGGCACCCAGCATATCAGGTAAATTGTTAACTATCTGACCGTTCTTTTACAATTCCAAAACTGAGTGTGATATTAAAGCAGAACCTCTTTATTTTAAACAAGTGGTTCATGGTTCTATTTTAGATGCCTCTAAATACTCCTTCCTAGGAATTTATAAAGGCATGCTTTTCTTCTTTCCTTTTGTACAATGGGAGCAAACGTCCACACCTAGAATGACAAATCAACATGTATCAATCACCTTCATATTCTTGCCAAGGGAATATTGGATTACCAAGAAAGATACTAAATCTATCTTCTATGTCCAAGTCAGCATGGGACAAACTTTTCACACTTTATCACATTACCTGTAACCAAATATTATTCCTGACCTGTGTTTTTGTTTATAATGCATACAGTAGATGGTTGAAGGAGAAGGAAGAGATTGCTTTAGACCAGTAGTTCTTAATCTGTGGGCTGAAGACTCCTGCAAAACTGGGTAATTAGAGACAGGGTTCTGCAATTTGCATGTGAGCCTTGTCCATAGACTCAATAAGTAAGTCTTGCATATATATATATGTGCTCTATGAGATCAGGAACCATACTGGTTTTTACTCACCTTTGAATATTCAGTGCCTACCTCAGAGCCTGGTGCATATTAGGCATTCCTCAAGTAAATAAACTAATAAGGAAATACCAGACGTGATTTTTCTAGTATATATATGCAGGTACTGTTGTAATAAAATACAAATTTATTTATTTGTTTTTTTTGACAGCTGGCTGGTATGAGGATCTGAGCCCTTGACTTTGGTGTTATAACACTACACTCTAACCAACTGAACTAACTGGCCAGCCTGTCAAAATACAAATTTATTTAAAAAGCATTATTAAATTCATATTTTGTTATCATGATTTTTTTATTGTAGTAAAATATACATAACATAAATTTTACCATTTTAATCATTTTTAAGTGTACAGTTATGGGGCATTAGACATCATGGTTCTTAATAGATTCTAAGAGCACAAATACTACCCTGTGGGGAGGGGGGACACTCAAAATTTTTATGCTAAGGATCCTTATGTCTACAAAGGCTGAAAATCACTCATATTCAATTTTCCTGACAGGAGGCCATCCAATCTTGACTATTTCCATCTTTAGGCAGTATTATGTTTCATGGTTAGGCAGATGAAAGTGTTAAAAAGTTCTTCCTTGTAATGATTTGAAACCTGTCTCCCTGAATTTTCCTATTGGGCTTATTGGTTTTAGTTTGAAGAAATAGAATCAGTATATTATGCCTTCTTCCAAGGAACAGCCCTTATCAGTTGCCACCTTTTCATTTTTTCAACTTATAAAAAACTAGAGTCTTGGTCAAATCTAACCAAGATTCCTCCTATTGAAATTTAAAATCGAAGTGTCAATTCTGGGCCTTAAAAGATATGGACACTTCCAAAAAAAAAAAAAGTAGAATAATTCAGGGCACTGATCCCAAAGTGTGAAACATTGTACAGTGTGTAATGCCTTTAGCATGTGCTTCATTGTCAGAAACTTAATTACCAGAGGTAGGAAAAATATAGGAGACAGATGTGTTCTTAAATGGGAAGCCGTGATCCACTCCCATGCCCTCTATCTGCAGACACTTCTTGCTTCCTTCCTACCTAGGTTAGATTTGTATCTTCTTTACAACTTCATCCATGTGATAGGCCCTCTCTCTTCTCTAGGGTGTTCTTCCATGGAAGAATTCAGTCGTTGAATAGGCTGGGCAAGACTTCTCCACATACAAAAACCAGGCCCCAAGGAGACAGTCCAGGCTTTTGCTTTCACAGGAGAGGCCTAACCCAAAGGAGTGCCTCACTTGTCTCTGGTTAGTCAGTACTGATGAAGCCCATACTGGGCCACCCTTGATCTCTCTGCTCTTCCCCACAATCAGCCCAGCACGGGGGAGACTTGATGTTCTCCCCCATAACCCAACGTGTGCTTTAGCCAACTTTAAAAACACGTTTTGAACTCAAAGCTGTAACTGTAATTTCTTTTCCTTCACTTGCTTTTTTTTTCTTCTCTTCTCTTTTTCATCAGATATTTGGAATATTAAAAAACAAAACAAAACTATTCTTTCTCCTGTCTATTTTCTTCTCCTGTCACTCTGTTTTCTCTCCATCATGCTACTTTGTGTCCTAGAGACCACCAATTTCCTTCTATGATTTGTTTGCCAACAATACTGTCTCTCTGAATTATCCATCTTAATTAAAAGTGAATGTCAGTGTTAAACCAGACATCTGGCTCTACATTTTTGATGAAGAATTATTATACTCAGAACACAGTGGGCCTAGTGCTAGATCACATTCTAATGAATGCCAAAGGAAGGTTGACTACTGAGTGAAAGACAAAATAACAAAACAAGATAGTTGGAGCTGCCAGTCCATACTTGGCTCCCTCTTATGTCCCCCTGATTACCAGAGCCAGAATTAGCTAGGAGTGGGAGACAATGCTGTCTTTTTCCAACTCCCACTCCATGTTGACTCACATGGGCACTTCAAAAGGATCCCCAAGTCTAAAATAATTTGCAATGAATACAAATACTTCATTTCTAATTTTGGTCTTTTATTAAGGTCTGCAAAGGAATTTTGTACTTGATAGTTTAATAAAGTGTATGGGAACCAATATCTAAATTTGACTTTTTGACTTGCTTCCTTCTTGGTCAAGATCTTGAAAGACTAGATCCTGAGCAGTTATTTTCACAAGTGATCCTTTGGTAAAATCTACTCATACCGTGGTATAGAATCAAAAGGAGCTACATTTACCTGGCTTTCTTTTCTCTCATCTCAAAAAAAGTCACTTCTGCTCATTCAGAATTTATCAGTATCTCTGTAATTCTTTTGGGTCTTGTTCTAAGAATTACCTAAAAGAATTAATGAAAGCCAACTAACTCTATCTAAGATTCCAGAGTTGAATTTAGCGAAACCTACCCAATTAGGCCATCAGTGCTAAGGGCAAAATAGGCCATCCATAGTAATAACTGACCTTTTCACTAGGACAGGAAATACTCTTGTCATTTCTCAGCAACAAGGAAAAATTTCTGATGGCTCTTTAAAAGAAAACAGGAAATTATGTGGGTCATTATCCCATGGTGGTACATATCTAATGATAGGTGCCAGGGAATTCTAGGACTGGAAAAAATAGTTTGGGTCTTATGGACTCTTTCCATGACAACCCCTTATACCCATGTTAAATAGTCTAAGTCTGCTCTTGGCTATCTCCTTACCATATTAAGTAGTTTTTTCTCTACAGGAGCTGATAGTGTTAATCTCCTCTTTTGGAAGCAAAAGACATTTCTCTCACTCCTCTCTGGAAGTGCTTGGGGAGTGTCTACTGTACAGTATGTACATTTGATGTCCTTTACATGTAGAGGGGACATTACTGACCTGCTATTAATAGAGCACATCCTTCAAATGACAGTTTCTTCAGAAACAAAAGCATGGGTATAGGGATGGGGAAGAAAAAGGAGAAACTATTACAGCTGAAAGGAGATTTGAGAGCCATATCAGCTAACTGAAATTTATGGGCCTGGTTTAGATCTTGATTTGAGCAAAACAATTTTTAAAAGATATTTCTGAGACAATTGGGAAATTTGAACTTGGACTGCGCACTAGATAATATTAGTAAATGATTATTAGTTTTGTTAGACATGATCATTTTGTTAATAAAATGTTCTTTTCTTTGAGTTTGAAACTGAAGTGTTTACAGTTGAAATGACAACATATTTGGTATTTGCTTTAAAACATTCCAGAAAATTAAGATAAAATAAGATTGGATAAATGCTAATTATTGATACTGTGTGCAATAAATCTCTAATGAGATTCATTAGATTATTTGTTTTAATTTTGTATATGCTTGAAAATGTCCCAAAAGTTTAATTTTTTTTTAAGAGAGAGAAAGAGCACATCCTTTTTTTTTTCACTAGTAATTAGTTATTTTTATTTTTCTAGTAGCAGAGAAAAAATATTATTTAATACAGGTCTTCCCTATATTATTTTTAGTAATGATGAAGTAATTCAATGGTTAATCACTAAATTTAATAACTACAATGGCTGGGTATTTTTATTTATTTGTTTTTTAGTGTTAACTACTGTATTTCAGGTGCTTTACAAATACTTAACAACTCTGTAGGGCAGGTTATATTATCCTCCTTTTGCAGTTGAGGAAACTGAGGTTCTGAGAGGTTAAAATAACTAGTGCAAGGTTAATAGAGCTAGCAGGTAATGAAGTCTGAGATTTGAACACAGCTCTAATTCCAAAACCCAAGCTCTTTGCACTGCCATCCTACCTCTCATTCTATTTGTAGTTTGGGACTTTGGTAACTAGTGACAGCCAAGTCAACTGACTAATTAATAGTGATTCTCTTAAAATGCAAATCAGAGTATGTCACTCCACTGCTGAAAACCTTCCAAAGACTTCCCATCTCACGAAGAGTAAAATCCAAAATGTTTACAGAATCTACAGGCCCTTCATGATCACTTCCCTCCCTGGCACCCGTTTCCACCTCCTCTGGTTCAACTTCCCCCTTTGCTTACTCTGCTGGAGCGGTGCTGGAATCTTAAGTGCTTTTCCTTAAACATACAGATCATCCTGTCTATGCCCATCATATGGTGTGGCGTTCCTTCTGCCTGAAATGCTCTTTCCCCAGATATCACATGGTTCACTTTCTTCTGCCTCCCCTCATCTCCTTCAATCTTTGATCAAATGCCTTCTTATCAGAGAGGACTTCCCTGACCATCTACATAAAATAGCCCTCCCACCAAAGTTTTCTTTTTAACTCTTTACGCTTCTTTATTTTTCTTCATAGCACTTATGACTACCCAACATTATTATGTATTTATTTGTTTATCTATTTCCCCTCAGTAGAATGTAAACTGAGGTCAGAGATTTGTCCATTTATTCACTGCTGTATCCATAGAACCTAGAACAGTGCCTGGGACATAGTAGTTGCTCAATAACATTTGTTGGAATCACTGAATGACTCTTGACCTCATCAGCACAGTGATCTGAGTCACCTGGTTATATGTATCATGCCCAGACTAGGCAACCTATGGGACAAAAGTGGAATCACTGATAAAAGTCAGCAGTACCCTCCAATGTCCTGTTTATGATATGGGCATTGTGGAAAGGTTTGCATTCTGGATCCATCTTTTCCTAGCTGCCTGACTGTGAGCAAGTTTCCTAACTCTTTTTAGTCTTCATTTCATCATATGTAAAATGGAGATAAAATTATTAGATAATTACATGATAATTATGATAATTATGTACATTACTGGGCAAGTTGTCTAGTTCAAATCTCCTTTTTATGGTAAATCAGAAGTACCCCCTCAGCTCCATAAACTTTCTTTGCTTTCACAACTCCAGATATCTGATCAGGCAGCCAAGAGCTCTGAAAGGCCTTTGGCTGGAAACTAAGGATTTGTTAAAGACAATGTTCTCTCTCTCCTCTTTCTCTCTTGTTTGAGCATGTAGATGACATGGAATAACCTCTCTGATTTATTGAATTAGTTTTTCCAGTGTTCTTTCTGCAGAAGATTGGGAAGATGATCACTTCCCAATTGCATAAAAATCACTTCATAATGGGGATTAGATGACAAAAATGACAGTGGTCTCTGCTGGATTTGTCACATTCTCTTTTTTTTTAACCAAAAATCTCTAGTCTGCCAAAAGTTTGCACAAAGACTTATTGTTACAATTTTCTCAGACTTAATAAATTAGATATTGTTATGAGATAACCTCAAAACATTAAGAGTGCCTGGCTAGGAGATTAAAAAAAAATTTTTTTAGTGGAGCAAAAATATGGACACATTGGTAAATAAAGTTTTTTAAATCTCATGTAGTATTTTTTTCAGGTTTGAGTGGAAAGTGGTGTAACCACAGGAATGTACATTAACAAAAGCAGTAAGCTAATTAAATAACACACAAATGTTCTATTGTCTGGGTATTAATGCTTGAAGATCATGTCTTAGTTTACAATGGCAAAGGGAATTTATTAAGGGAGGATTATTTGACAGGAATCTTTTTATCCTACAAGTGATATGTGTGTTAAGGTAATAAAAAAAAATTTTTTTTTCTATGCATAGAACCATAAAGAAGAGAAATCTCTGCAACATACACATCTTGCTTTTTACATCATGGTGTTTAGATCACAGAATCTTGGGAAGAGAAAAGGAAGAAGAAGAGAGAAGGCAAGGACTCATCGGGCATTAAGCTGGAGCTTAGCATTCTAGTTAGTTGCCTATAGGAAGGGAGACTTGCCCTGGTTGCAGGGTTACCTTACAGAGCAGGAAGCCAGTGAGCACTGGGCCATGTGTGCACCTTTTCCCTGCCATCTTTAAACAAGCATAGGAACAGTTCAAAAGCACAAAGGTGAATCTGGCATATGGAGTTACATTTCCTGGTGACTTTACTCTCTATGTTGGCATTTTGTCTGTGTTTACAGTTAAAGCAACAGACATGAGGTAATGAGGCAAAGAAGGGAAGTACAAAATAATGACCATAACATAAAGGCACTGTTTGCTCTGAGCTTTTTGGAGAATAGAGGAGGGATGGAGCAGTCAGCTGTACTGTATCTATCTTGGGTTTATCTGTGGCTCAGGCTTGCTCCAAAGTTCACAGCTACCCAGTATTGCACCATAGATACTGGAGGGCATGGAGAGCTGTGAAAAGCATGTGATGTAATCACCCTTTCAGGGATACCTGTTGGGACTAGTGATAATAGCTGAATGCCAGGAACTCCGTGGTATTGGGCATGAAGAAGGTGCCCAGTAGATATTTGATGTGACTTGACTCTTACACAGGCTGTAGTCATGGTCTCCATTCCTCTCCCCATATAACCCAGGCTATTCTATATCTGTGCTGGGTGAACTGATACTCAGGGCTAATTTTGCTCCTGTGTCCTTGTTTCATCTGGAGGTGATAGTAGAGATAGGAGTCATGGAGGAAAAGCCAAGAACACACTCAATGACATGAAGCTAAAAGAGAGTCAGTGGCCTCTCATCCTACCTCAGAGACCCAAGGAACAGAGTTGAAGGGGCAGCTTTGAGTGTGACTATTATGTTTTAAGGCCTTATGTAATTTTAATTTTAAAATGTTTCTTGTAAAGAGCTATGAGATATTTTCTATGCTAGCAGTATGAAGAGTCAGTGGAGAAACTGCTAGGAGCTACCCTTTGACAATGGTATTGCAGAGTAACTCTAGGAAGTGTTAACTAACCCCCAGGCAGCAGGGGATATCATAGTGTGTAAGAGCTTTGCCACTAAGGGGAGCCATGGCTGAAGGAGCAACACGGAACATCAGACTAAAGAGACTCTGGTCCCTGTCCGGCAACAGTAACACAGTCTGGTTATCACAAACTGTGAAGTAAATAAAATAATGAAATAATCTGAGAACAGAGACCAGAGCGAAACTGCTTCCGAAGATGCCCAATGTAATGTGAGAACAAGGCAGCTCCAAGTGGCTCTGTCATCAGGTGGGTAGCATAGTTACTTAGAGGCTGAAATCACAAAAGGATTCTGTGGTTAGGGATGCAACTAGGATCCAGGAGTGGTGGAATCTGACAAGGTTCATGTGTCCCTTTACATAGAAAAAGACTTCCCAGTGAGTACCTTGGCAAATGAGGTACCTTTGAGTTAAGGGAAACAAATTTTTCACTAGAGACTAGGGACACAGAAGAGTTAGCAGATTCCAATTTTGCCAAAGCCAAGTATTTGTTAACAGCGTAAACCATTGTTAAAGCAGAATATTTGTTTCCACATTGTCTTTTGTGATTTGAACACTGATGTCATGAGTTTTATGAGTCCATTTCCCTCTAAGGACCAGCAAACTAAAGAATATTTGGCTAGCAGACAACAGGAGAATACCGTGCATAACACCTGAAGATATATCTGTTATGGAAAAACATCATGTCCCTATAAAATCAATAAGGAAAATCCTATCACAGATCCATCCAATAATAACTTCTCAATTTTAACTATAGCTCATTTCAAGTAATCCTTGTGTGCTGGAAACACCTGTTCATCTTCCCATAGATCTGTTGAAAGCCCAGGCATGAGAATGTAGGAAAAATTTTCCAAGCCAAATTACTATGTAATACTAATAGTGATTATGTGAGACATTTGTTGGTGTATTTTCCTTTTAGGTTTCTTGGAAAATGGTGCAGCTTGAGCCACATAGTGGACACAGTGACTGCTTTTCAGGATCATTGCTTGTTCATACTCCTTGCCTGCCTCAACCTCCTGCTAATAGTCACTGAAGGGTCCAAGTGAGACTTTACATAGGACCAATGATTGCACAAGATTTCCCTCACATGTCATGCCTAAGGTGAGGAGGACTAGAGGAGGAAGAAAAGAGCCTACATCAGCATGTCAGAAGTGATTACCAAGTTCTGAACTCCTTGAACGTTTAGTGTGCTATGAGTAGTCTGGGAGAATGGACAAGGATGGGGCTGGGGGATGGAGAACAGCAGGGCTTGGGAGACAAGTCTGAGCAGCGGCCTGGAATTGTGAACCTGATCTAACAGTCCAAGTTGTGGTTCCCATATCTGTAACCTATTGGTGGAGGCATTATCTACATGGGCACAAAAGGCAAGGTGATATTTCTCCTAAATGAATGAGTAGTGAGATGGAAGGTGGAGAAAGAGGATCAAGAATCAGATTTTGATTAGAAAGTTATCATAAATCAACTGAGGGCAGCCAGGCAAGGAGGAAGCAAGCAAGAAAGATGTCAACAACTTCAAGCATCAGGAACTTATTCTAAGAAAACCCAAGCTTCTCTTGAGAGGTTAAGATCTGGGCAAGAGGTCTAACAACCAGGATAACTGGCCTTTTTGCCACCAATCTTTTCTCTCTCAAATCCATCTTATACTGCAGTTAGATTTTTCTTCCTAAAACAAAACTTGGTATATATCACTTCCTGCACAAATAGGTTTAGATGACTCCCTGTTGGCTACAGGAACAAGTTTCAACTCCTTAGCTAGGTATTTAAGAGCCTAAACGATCTGGCCTTGAACAACTTTCCAACCTTATAGTCAGTTGCTCACCATCCTAATCCTACTATTCTGGACAGAATGGTCTTTTTATTTTTCATTTCATATCATTTGCTTTCTTGCTGTCTGAGAACCCAAGATGAGAGGGCAGGGTCTTACCCTCTCACCTGTCCTATTGTCCTTTCATAGAAAACCTTGATTGGGGCCAGCCCTGTGGCTCACTCGGGTGAGTGTGATGAGGGTTGCGATCCCCTTACCGGTCAAAAAAAAACAACAAAAAAACGAAAACCGTGATTGGTGGACCAAGTAGTCATTTGTCTGTTCACATTTTATTTAACTTTTCAGTCACATTTGACAGTCTCTTTCTTGAAATATTGCTCTCTCTTATTTTGTTCATGTTCTCTTGATCATTCTCCAACTGCACTTGCAGCTCTTTCTAAATCTTTGCTAGTTTTCCTCTTCTAGTTGATTGGCAAATGGTAAAGTACCTTGGGGATTTGTCCAAGGCCCAATTACTTTTTCTACCTACATTCGTATTCTGGGTGATCTCATCTGTGGTAGACTACATTATTGATCTTAATTTCATCCCCTCTCCCACTTCCTATATCCAGGGTATCATCATAGGCAAAGTATACTTCTTCTGCCCTTGACTTGGAACTTGGACAATGTAACTTGCTTTGGGTAATGATAGATTGACAGAAGTAATGTTGTATCATGAGCCTAGATCTTTCTTAAAGCCTTGCATACTTCCTCTTTCCTCATGAGCCTTTGCCATTGCCATTGCCTAGCTGGCCTGTTGGTCCCAGGGAGATGAGAGGCATATAGAATAGGGCTGCCCATGTGACCCATAGACTTGAAGATAGAAGCAGAAATGCCTAGCCTGAACCTCAGCCAATCTGCAGATTTGAGCAAAAATAAAATTGCTGTTGTTTTATGCCACTGAGTGTTGGGAATAGTTACATGGCAATAGCAAATAAACATATCACCTATTTACTTATGACTCCCAAATATAGATCTTTAACCTTTGACTTTGCTTTTTTTGTGCTCCAGACTTGTATATCCAGCAGACTACCTGGCATCTCCACTCAATGTCTAACAGGCATGTCAAACCAAAAAAATTTTTATTTTCAACCCTAAATCTACTTTTTCTTATCTAAGTGAATTATACCATCATCCTTACAGTTGTTCAAACCAGAACACTAGAAGTCATTCTTGATTCTCCTTTCCTTCACCTTTGACATTTAATCTATTAGCAAGCCCTGCGGTTTTTCCTATAGAGCACTGCATATAAATGCAGCCACTTTGCTCTGTCTTCATCGACGTGCTGACATACCCTCTCCTGTTTGGAAAACTTCAGTAACCTTTTAATTGGTCTTTCTGTTTTCACTTTTGTCCTTTCTTCAATCCATTCGCCAAATATCAGCTAGAGGGATCTTTTAAAAGAGTAAGGCAGATCCACATGCAGAAGAGTGAAACTAGACACCTATCTCTCACCACACACAAAAAATCAACTCAAAATGGATCAAAGACCTAAATTTAAAAACCGAAACTATGAAACTACTAGAAGAAAATATAGGAGAAATGCTATACAAATGGGAGTGGGCAGTGCTTTTTTGAACGAAATTACAAAGGTGCTGGCAACTAAAGCAAAAATAGACAAATGGGAGTACATGAAACTAAAAACAGTGAAGAACTCAATCGACAAAGTGAAGAGACAACCTACAGAATCGGAGAAAATGTTTGTAAACTACATGTCAGACAAGAGGCTAATATCCAGAATATATAAGGAACTCAAACAACTCAACAGCAAAAAACAAAACAAAACAAAACAAACAAAAACAGCCCAATTAAAAAATGGGCAGAGGACCTGAACAGACTTTTCTCAAAAGAAGACATACAAATGGCCTATAGACACAGGAAAAATGCTCAACATCACTACTCATCAGGGAAATACAAATTAAAATTGCAATGAGATATCATCTCACTCTGGTGAGAATGGCTATTATCAAAAAGAAAGAAAATAATAAATGCTTATGAGGATGCAGAGACAAGACAACTCTCCTACATTGTGGGTGGGAATGTAAACTGGTACAGCCATTGTGGGAAACAGTATGGAGGGTTCTCAGAGAACTAAAAATTGAACTATCTTATGACCAGCAATCTCCCTACTAGGTATATATGCAAAAAAAATGAAATCAATATTTTGAAGAGACACCTGCACTCCCATATTCATTGTAACTCTATTCACAATAGCCAAGAAATGGAATCAAACTAAATTTCCATCAACAGATAAATGGATTTAAAAAACTGTGGTACAAAGCAAACAGAAAGGACAATGTTGTGGGGGAGGGGGGAGGGAGAAGGGAGGGAGGTTTTGGTGATGGGGAGCAATAATCAGCCACAATGTATATCGACAAAATAAAACTTAAAAAAAAAAAAAAAAACTGTGGTACATATATGCAATGGAATACTATTCAGCTACAAAAAAATGAAACACTGTCACTTGCAGCAACATGGATGGAACTGGAGAACATGATGTTAAGTGAAGTAAGCCAGGCACAGAAAGACAAATACTGCATGATCTCACTCATACGTGGAATCTAAAAAAAAAAAATGGGGGGGGGGTTCTTATAGAAGTAGGGAGTACAAAAATGGATACCAGAGGTTGGGAGAAGACAGGGTTTGGTTTGGGAGGAGGGAAAGTGGTGGATTGATGGGTACAAAACTATGCTATCTACCCAAAGTGAATCAAGGTACAGTATCAATGCATGTATTAAAACAACACATTGTACCCACAAATATGTACAAATAAACATTATTTTTTTTAAAGAGTAAGTCAGATCATGCCACTTCCCTCGAATTGGTACTTGTTGTTACCTAGAATAAAATCCAAGTTCCTGCAAGGTTTTTACATTCTGGCCCCTGCTGGCTTCTTCAGACCTCATTTTATGCCACCCTCTGGCCTCACTGATCTTCTTGCTGTATGCACTTCAAACATTCCCAACTTGTTCTGACCTAGGGGACATTGCACTTGCTATTCCCTTGAATGTTTCTCTCACCTACTTACGTGGCTGCTGCCTTCTCACCGTATAGATATCAGCTTAAATATTACCTCCTCTCATATTTGCTGGGTAGAATGCATATTGTGTTGGGTTTCCTGATACCCCTTCAATGGAGGCCTGATTGCCCCAGCTGCTGGGAGTGCTATTGGCAGTCTTCGGCTGTCAACCCGCTTAGTGATTGCTTCAGCTGTAGAGAGCTGACGTACCCAAGGCCATGCCCCTTCCTAGAGTGGCCCACATCCAATGGGGTATAGAAAGGCCTGTCCACTTCAGTCCAACTTGGGATGATCATGAAGGGTCACTCCACTTCTGCACTACTTGTGGGGTTGGCTGCGGCTACTGTTGGGCCTGCTTTGCAGCTCAACTTCTCTCTTTATCCACTTCCAGTTCCTTCTCCTCTCCACTGACGTCAATCACAAAGACACTCCTTAATAAATATTTCACATGCAACACTCTGTCTCAGTGTCAGTTTCTCAATGGCAATGAAGAGTTTTTCCGTCGCAGTGTTTAAAATCATTTGAAATTATTTTACTGATTTGTTTGTAGGCTTATTGTTTGTTTCTCCTACTAGAATGTAAGTTACATGCATGTAAGGACCTGTCTGCCTTCTTCACTCTTGTATCCCTAGCGCCTTGATAGCCTGGCATGTCGTTATCATCATCATCATTGTCTTCATCATCTTCATTGCAGATACCTAGTATTTATTATTATGCCAGGCACTGTTCTAAATATTTTGCCTATAATCCACTTCATCCTCAAAACAATCGTGTGAGGTAAGTACTATTATTTTCCCCACATTACCATCTAAGAAACTAAAATACAGAAAGGTTAGTTGGCTAGTTCATGGTCGCACAACTGGTAAGTGACAGAACCAGTGTTTGAACCCAGTCTGGGTCTAGATTCTGTATACTCAACCATTACACTATGCTGTTTTTTGCAGGAGATGTTCAGTAAATGTTTGTTGAATGATTGAATAGATAAAGAAAAGGGAGTTGCGTATGCTTTTCTAATCTGAAGATATCACCTATTTATTCATTGGACAAATATTTTTTAAGCACCTGTGATATGCCAGACACTATTATGTGCATGTGGGATACTAAGTGAACAATGCAAATGGGCTCAAAGAGCTTGTATAATCTAATGAAAGAGAACGGACTATATATGAAAACAAATATTTTATTATAAACTGTTACCTACTATTATTGCTATCCAAAATGTTTGTTTCCTTTTCAGGCAATCAGAATATCACTCATGCTTGTTTTGTAGGGTATATTACCAGATAACAGGGCCATGTTGACAGCATTACTTCCATTCAGAGATTGTTGTTTTTAAAGATTGAAGGACACTCATAATTTCTTAGTAGGGAGGAGAATGGAGATGATGAATCTTCTCTTGATGGTGGTGGCTAGTTGTAGGGCGAGTTGCCTAGTTCATTGTCTCAGGCTTTATTTCCTGAGTCATTCCAGCAAATGATCCAGAGGATCAGAAAAAAGAGAGAGATTCAGGGGGACCAGAAGAGTTGACTGCTTCTGCAGACTGCAAGAGCATGTGTTAAGGAAGAAATGTGTTAAGGAAGAAATGCTCTAGTAGGATGACTAAGAGCACAGACTCTGGGACTCAGACCTGGGCTGTACATTCCTTCTGTCACTATCTGTCATACAATGGCCTAGTTACTTACTTGAGCTTTCTTCTCTTCATGTGAAGATGGAAATGGTAATAGCACCTGCCTCAGAGGTTAGCATCAAATTGTTGTGAAGGTAGCACGTATAAGGCGGATCTCAGTGACAACAGTATTTGGATTTCAGGGGAGTCTGGGCATCTGGGTTATCTCAGTAGTTATGAACCTTGGTATGGAGTTCTATCCCTTTTGCCTAGTGAAATTAGGAAGCTGAAAATTTGATGATACACGCAATTCAAATCACTTTCTCTATAATGTCTTCTACAGTTTTTTGTTCAGGGCTTCCTGAGCACTTATTTATAGTTCATTAATAGCACTTCTTCTAATGTGACATACAAAGGGGACTTCAAAAGTTCATGGAAAAGTTCAAAAAGTTCATGAAAAGATTCATATTATCTTTTAATTCCATTTTTCTATGAACTTTTTGAAGTACCCTTGTATTACTGCTTGTATGTATTATCTCCCCAATCAGACCTCTGTTTGCTAGAGTATTAGTGTCCCCTCCTCTTCTACCCCTTAATTCTCCATTCTAAATTATTGGAATGAGGACACATGCATTCTATATGAAGGGAAATAAATGCTGAATCTGTGGCACAGTGAAGAATAGTTTCTCTTTGTAGAGTGTAATAACTATCCTTGCCATGTGATCAAGGTCCCTGTTTTTGATGCCTAGTAACAGTAGCCTAAATTTGTACCAGTTGAAGCTGCTCAGGGACACTTCTTAATGATGGAAATTTTTTTCTTTGCCTTAGGAAAAATTGGAGCAACCTCTTTTGTTTTTCTTTTTATTCTTCTCCCTTCCTTTATAGAGAAAGAAGTAGGCAAAGAAGAGCTAGGTGGTAAGCAGGAAGTGAGTCTTCTTAAATAGAATCATAGATGAGTTTGAAATTTGCTGGGTGGGGAGATGCACACAGGGGTGATTTGGAGGATGCGGTTGGGCCTAGAAAAAGCCAAAAGAACATTTGGCTTTCTCGACTCTGAAAGGAGTAAAGACTTCTCTTTACGTCAGCCATAAGTAGTTGTGGATGTGGATTTCTGAAGCTTAAGTAATAAAACATTCTGCAGAAATCTTCATGTCACAAATGATTGGCTCAGTGCTCTGGTATAGCAATGTTTAATGTGAGAATCTTCAAACCTCTGTAATCTGTCATTACCCAAAGTCTGAGGATAATTCAGTAAATCCCAGGTTGACTTCCCCGTAGAATCAGCTTGCAGTTCATGATAAATAAGGCAGGAAGAGAATTTATAGAGTAAATTACTGGGCTTTTGTCTATTAAATGTACGAAGCACATATGGATGGCACTGGAGCTTTGACATGAGTGGAGGGACTTAAATTCTTTCACAGCTGGAATGTGCTGGAACTTCCCAACAGCTTGAAAGAATGCCTAGAATTTTTCTGTTATGGTCACTGTTATTTCTCACAGAGACAAATGAATCTTCCCGAGCTACCATGATGGGAGCTGAGGAACCCCCAGCAGGCTTATTAGGGGCAAGGCCAGCCAGTGCTCCATGACCACCAGGGCAGGTGGGGAAATCTGACTTTCTCACGCATGGGTGTCAGACAGGGCTGTTGTACATCTTTAAAGCCAACAGGAAAATTAGTGAGCACATCCCAGAGCAGAACTTTGTCAGCTCTGTAATGGGTGGTGGGAGGAAGAATTCTGCTTCCCTCTAGGCATTAAGTGTATCTCAAAAACTCCTGCTTTATGGCCATTATCCAATTATAACAGCTTTTTACTCTGGAGAATTTAGCCATTTATTGTCTTCAAATCATCTGGGGGGAAATCGTGTTCAATACAATCAAGATGATGGGGTCAATTGTATTGAATTTTCCCTTAGTGATGGAAAAATTTATGGTATCTAGTACTCAATAAATAATCCCTCGATAAACAATGTGGAGAAAGAGCAGGGATCATTATAGCTGTCTTCTGAAGGTCCTTCCCTTCATTGCTGTATCCCCAGAACCTAAAACTGTGCCTACCACATAGAAGGGTTGTAAGAAATATGTGTTAAATTAATGAACAAAGATCTACAATCCAACAAATGATGCTGAGAAGGGAGCTCACTGCTTTATAGCAGCATTAGGTACTTGAAGGAGCATAGGATTTGGAATCAGATGGGCCCCAATTTTGAATACACGGCCCTGCTAGTTACTAGCTGTCTGGTCTTGAACAAGTAATTTTACTACTCTTAATCTCATGATCCTCATCTATAAAATGAGGTAACAATACCTACTTCAAAAGTAGTAGAAGATTACAAAAGTAGTAGAAGATTTGGTCTGAAGTTTAATTGAGATAATGATTACAAGTATTTGGCAGTCTGAAAATGCTGGTCTTACTCCTATTCTTCCCTAAACCTCATATATTCAGTAAAGAATTTACATAATGGACGATCTATTCAATGAGAGACTTAGAAAGGGCAGACATCTATTTATTGCCACAAAAATAGATTATTAATCACTTTTCATGCTGTAGGGTATTTATTGTTTGGTTTTTACATGTGTGTGATTTTCTGTTTAAAAAGGAATACATTTCATAAAGAGATTAAATCCTGAAAAACCAACTGTGACCAATACATGGCTTTAAATACTAATTCTCAAATAGTGTTTACTAAATCATAGTAGGATAATATCTGCAAACAAGTGAAAACTTGTGGGGGGGTCTTTCCTAAACTTAGTCTTCTTCTCGGAGGAATTTTGTGAAACCTGTACAATTTGGGGGGATGCAAATTAAGTGTACTTGTAAGTGTTGTTTTAAAAATGTGTTCACTGTATTTTTGCTTCAAACTGTTTAGTGTAACATTTATAAGAGGCAGAGAACATGCTGATAAAAATTTCCAGTTGTGTATCCTCAGTTGTTATCAAAAGCTCACTAGATCACTGAAGGTTACTGCCAGGCAAGTCTCTGTGCAAGAGGTTGAAGAATGTTCATGCGTGTAACAGGAGCATTTCTGATGTTAAGAAATTCTATTTTCTGTGATGCAAATTGTGTACATTTCCTTGATTTTTCTCCTTATACCCATCAAAGAAAATGTTATCCTGGATTTTATTTTTCATTTACAGGAATGGGAAAGAAAGTGTGGAGTCTGTGTAGATTTAGATTATTTTATTTGTGGCTTGAATCCTCATTTCCGAGAGAGGGAAAGTCAGGCCATCCCCCATGCTTTTGTTTCCTCTGTCACTTCTTGTTCACCTTTCTCTTTTCTTCTTAAGACTCTGAGGGGGTACAATTGAGTGCGTGAGCAGGACTGGCACTGCCTAAAGGGAATTAGGAAGCTGCCTAGGCAGCCTGATTTATGAGGCATTGAAAGGCACATCTGACCAAAAATATCTCCTCCACTGGCTTGCCACCAGTGCCTGAAATTCCCATGATTAGAATCGCCCATTAAAAATTTTCTGCAGACATGCATGGTTTCTTTGGGTCAATAAAGCATTGTGTTAGGGGGAAATTGGGAAGTGGAAAAACAGGAAAGTATCTCATTAGAATGATTTATTTTATCTTATCCATTGATCAATCTCTTGGTCAAGAGTAGCATCTTGACAAGTAAGTACACTGCTTAAGCGGAAGGAAGGGAGTTTAGAGTTGTGTCCAGCATCTTAGTATGAACTCTGAGCAGTATGAAGCTGATGGGCACCTGGGAGAAGATTTCCCCAAAGTGGACAGAGGAGTTAAAATGTCAAAGACAAATTTAGGTGTTTCACAATTCAGTTTAAGGTCAGGTTAGGAAGTAAGGGTACATAATTGTTGGAGGGATATCTTTTCTATACCCCTTTCCCACTGTCTTAGTTCTTGGGTAACCATAACAGGACTAAAGATTCTGTTATTCATAAAATAACATTTGTGAAGAAGGCCATGTAGATTTGTGACCAGAGGGAGAAACATTTGTAGAAACAGAACTAATGAATAATTCTATAGCTTTGTTGAGACTATTCTATAAGAGTATCTAGAGCAGTGTTTCTCAAAGTCTTGACTATAGACCACCTATATCTGAGATGCCTCTGGTGCTTATTAAAATGTCCCTCCCTGGTCCCCACCCAGGCCTTGGGATACAGACACTCTGAGGTAGGGACCTGGGACTCTGCATTAAAAACCATGTTTGTGGGCCGAGCCCGTGGCGCACTTGGTAGAGTGCTGCGCTGGGAGCGCGGCGACGCTCCCGCCGCGGGTTCGGATCCTATATAGGACTGACCGGTGCACTCACTGGCTGAGGGCCGGTCACGAAAAAACGACAAAAAAAAAAAAAAACCATGTTTGCTGATTTTTATGCTTACTATTTGAGAATCATTGATTTAAAGTCTTCAGTAGAACATAGAGGTTAGAAATATGGGTTCTAAGGGCAGGTAAATTGGGGTTCAGATGCTAGCTTCGCCAATACTTGCTTTGTGACTGCATTAGTCTGTTTCTTTCTCTTATAACAGAATACTTGGAAGTGGGTAATCGCAAGAAAACAAAATTTATTGCTTACAGTTTTGGAGGCTGGGAAATCCAAAGTCCAGGGAACACATCTGGTGAGGGTATTCTTTGGTGGTGCTTTACAGCACTGCTGGGGTCTCACATGGCAGAAAATGGCAGAGCAGAGAGAGAGACTGTCATGCTCTCCTGTTAAAGCCCAACACACCCCTTACCACCATTATTGACCCATTCACTACAACATGGTCCTGCAATCTTATCACCTCTTCAAGGCCCCACCTTCAATTATCATAATAGGATTTCCCACCCTCTTTACCCTGTCACCGTGGGGACTAAGTTTTGGGGGGACATCAATCCACTGCAGTGACCTTGGATAAGTTACTTGACCACTCTGGCCCTCAGCTAATAATATTACCGACTTTACAAGGCTGTTATGTGAGGTTTGAGGAGATAATCCATGTAAAGTTTAGCATAGCACCTGGCACATAATAAGGGTGAAAGTGATAACCATTATTATGATGAGTATGCCATATTTAAAAAGACTTTTAGGCAATACTTACTGATATTCAATGTTTTGTTGACTACTCTGTAAACAATAAAATAAAAATTCTATTTCAATATATGGTAGAACTAATTGACTTCCTAATTTCCTAATTACCATTACCTAAAGTTTCTGTATTATTTTATTTTCTATTGCTTTTCTGGCTCTTCGGTCATGACTAACAGCAAGAGAATTAGATGGGAAAATTTTGTAATAAATACTCAGAAATCTCTTACATAAATCATGGTGTCTAGCAATGGAGTGATTGTTTGACTGAGCATATTTTACTTTGAAATAGTTGCATATTCTCACTAGAACAAACCACATGGTACCTTTTCCAGCTGTTGCTCTCCTTCTTTCTCTTATATCTTTATCCTCTGTTTCCTTTTTTCTCCGTCTCCTTGGTTGACAAAGTGCCTACATTCTCTATTTTTTCCTATTTCTTTGTCTCTCTCTGGTATAATTCCTTCTGATTCATCTTGCAGAATTTCTGTACACAGCAAAAGTCAAAGCTGAGAGGATTTGAAATGTTGTTAAATTTAACAGTAGCTCATTCAGAAACATTATTGATCAATGCAAAAACAGACCTTCTGCCCAAAAGGACCTCAGAAAACCAGACCAAGAGGATAAGAGCAAAGGTAAAAAAGAGACTATTACTGTTTTATCTTAATATGAATTATGGTAAGCAGCATTATTCTAATTGCAATATAACAATAAGAAAGAGAGTAGAAAATCATCACAGAGTGAAATAATGGAATACATTATAATTTGAAGTGTGGAAAAGGAGAACTGGGAGAAATACTGAGCCTCAGTGCTCTTCCCTCAACTAGGATCTAAAAGAAACAGCCAATGAGGAAAATGGTGCAGTTGGCATTCTCTCACATGGACTCCTTTCTGAATGCCAGAATTCCCTTTTAATGGTTGAAATATGAACTCAGTGAGTTCACACTCTCTGTGCCTCAGTTTCTTCATCTGGGAAATGGAAATAATAATAGCATAGACCTTAGGGGTGCTTAGGAGGATGAAATGAGAATAACATATATAAAACACTTAGAAAATTGCCTTGCTTATAGTAAACCCTTGATTGTTGTTTTTTTATCGTTTTTATCTTTCTTAATTTTTATTCACCAAATTTGAAATCCTTGGTAGTGTCCTGGCTGAGAAGGAGGATTCCAGGGAGTTTCTGGGCAGACCTTTTAATTGATACTGTGAAAATTTGTATATAGTGTTTGTTTTTCTTTCTGGGAAGCAAGGTTCCTTGTCTGGCTGCTGTTCCCTCTTATTCAGGTGAGCACAGTATAATTTGACTATGCCTAATAAACCTTGGATATTCTGGGATTTATACATCAATTTATTATTAATGTCACACTTTTGAACATGTTCACCCATCTCTGACTACATATTAAGAAACTGGAGATGTATTCAGCATTTACTAAAACCCTCTCCTAATGGAACAAGTATCTCACATTTTGGAAATATCTGTTTGGGCCCAGTGCATATTTCTTTCTTTCTCACGACTAACATTCTGCTCTTTTTAGTTATTCAGCTTATATGAACTAATAAGGAATCTGAGAATCTGTCATTTAAAAAATTACAGGTTTCAAACACAGTCAGTAATGCTCAAAAAAGTAGAGAAGTGTTTAGATTCCTTTGGTGAAAGTGTAGGAAGGTAGGGACCAGGGCATCATTTTTTAAAAAGTATTTTCAGAGAACTTATTCTCTGAGAGATTAAAAAAAAAAAAAAAAAAGTCATGCAAGGCACACCCCTTTGCTTCGATTCCATTTTTATCATACCACCAATCTCCCTTGCAAAACCGAGGTTGTTCATAAATATTTTCCTTCCAAACTGTGGGAAATAAGTCGTTAGTAACTTTGGCTCTTAGATAAAGTTAGGGGACTGCTTATCATTGAAACAATGAGCACAAAAGCAATTCAGTCCTTGCGCCTCTGACCAAACTAAGCACCCAGGTGAGGCTCATTCTTCTTGTTCCCAGGCATTCCAAAGGGATGGCCAGCACAAGACATTTTCAACTTCTTTTTCCCACCCTTCAAAGTTGATACATGTCTGATTATTTAGAAAAGGATTTGTTTTGCAAGAACCCAAAGTGTCCCAAAGAATTATGTTTACTCATAATAGTCTTTGCTCTCTGTTTAATATAGCCAGATGGACACTGCTGTTTGACTCGTGGTCATATCCCCACAGATTTGACCTCATTTAGCGACACTATTAAAAGATTATCCTATTATTGAGAATTTCCATTGCATCACATACTAAATATTAGTAGCATTCTTCTACAGGGAAAATGATGTCATAATAAGGCATGCGCTGTGTTGACCTCAGGCAAATCACACAGATAGGGTATGCGGAGCTTATGCAACTAATCTGACTAAAAAAGCCCAAAGGTATATGGAGTAAAGCTCTAGGGGCAGAGACTTTCCCAGTGGCTCTTGAAGGAAGTGTTCATGTTCATATGAAGCCATAGATGGAAGTTTTATTTGACCGTTGCCTTAGTACTGAGACAGTTATTTTGAAAATGCTAAGGAGGAGAAAGTGCAGATAGAAGTGTGGAAGTATGGTGGAATGATGGAACAGGAATGGGGTCATGAGCAGGCCATCTTACACTCCGTTTTGCTGTTTACTTTTACAAATTGGGAACATAGGGTTTTTCTTTTTTTTTTCACTTTGGAAACCAAATGATGCTCATAGGAAATTTAAAAACTGCAGTGGAAGGTATGCAAGTGATTTGAGAATCAAGACATTAAGAAGTGATTGTAACAGTGACCTATTTTTTTTTTTTTTAATGTTACCAGAAAAGGTGCTTGAAAGAAGAAGATTATAGTTAGAGAGGACTGGGAATACGTATTGAGGCCCAACAATTTGGTAAAGTAGGTGAAATTAAACTTTTAGTTATGATTTTACTTGAACTTACTTTAAAAACAATTGATTAAATTTTAATTGTTTTAAAAAATAAATTACAAAAGTGGTACATCATCAGGGAAAGTCAAGCAGTATAGATGTATGTAAAATAAAAGGGGAAAATCTCCCTCTTTCTTTCCCCTACATGGGCAAATACTGCTATAATCTGTCTGTCTTTCAGAACTGTTAAAACACTATATATACAATAAATGTGTTTTCGGGGAGTGGGCTAATTATGTAGTGTTTCACATTTTTTTTCCACTTAATGTTTTACAGACATCTTTATACTCTTCAAAAAAAATAGCCATTATTTCTACTCTTCTTTTTAATGGGTAATAGTTATTTTAAATAAAGTGAAATGGAAAATTCTATATCTGATGTATTTAAAATATTTTTCTTGGTATGATATACTTATCAACATGTTTTATAAGTTGCTGGTAAATGATAACCCTAATAGATAGCATTCCTCCTAGGAATAGGGAAGTAGAGAGACATGCTACAGGTGAAAAGGCAGATTTCATAAGAGTATGTATAATATAATTTCAATTATAAAAAAGGTATGTACATACATAGAAAATGGTCTACAGCATAGACACTAAAATGCTAATGGCTAATACTGCAGGATGGTCAGAGTATAAATGTTTTTTCCCATTATTTTCAACAATAAAACTTTATTACTTTTAAAATTAGTTAAAAGTTAAATGTAATATAAAAATTGCAATTCACTTGATGAAAAAAGTTCATATCCAAAGTCTACCAAAACTGAACCCATCTTAATTAGCTTCCACTCCATTCCAAAACCCCAGAGTAGCAGAATAGAAATACAAGGCCCTTGTTTGATTTTCTTAATTTAAGAAATTGGATTTAAGTTCCCTCATTATGAGAAGGTAATCTTTAGCACCATTGAAAGAGGTGATCAGGAGACAAAAATCAGGAGGTTATATTTCTTTATTACATATATGAAATAAAAAACAAATGAACAAAGCAGTATATATATATTTTTTGCCAGTCCACAGGACCTCAGGAAAACAATATGTTCGTATGTGAAGTTAATCTATGGCACTGTGTTCATATTTTCTATATTCAAGTACAGAAGAAACTCTATGTATAGTAGTTATGCATGGGTACAGAAGATGAATAATAATGAAAAACTGTAATTTGGTGAAGTATCACATACATGGTGTTAAAAAAGGGGTAAATATAATGACCATATACTGTTAATAAAGACAAGGAGGAAAACTGCTCAGGTTTAAATACTAAACACAAAAATATAACAAATTCTGTGTCTACAATAATTTTTGAAGTGTATACAAGTGCATTGCAAATAAATGAGTTTTTTTAAAATTTAAGGTCCATTTCCCCTTTATCCAAGCATATTTCTATACTTATGGTTTCTTTTGTTATTTTAAAGTCTTTTCTTTAGTGTTTTAAAGAGTTTCATTATGGCCAGTATCTTGGAATTTAATCTCTAGCCCAAAGCTGAGACTTCATACAAGCATATTCTCCTTTTAGGTTTCATCTTCACATAGTTTTTCCAAGTGTTCAGAGTTAAATAGTACAACTTCCTTTATATTGTCACTTTTGTCCACGTGTAGTGGTAGTGCTTCTGGTTCAGTAGGTTTTATTACATGCGTTTTTCTTTTTTTTTCTGTCAACAGCAGTCTCTGAATTTTCACAATACAAATGGTAGGTAGTAAAGTGCTTTATACAAGAAAATGCTATATACATGTGGAGACGTTCTATTTAACACATCCCACAGAACAAAGTTCATACACAACACACAAGAGAAGGCTCTTTTTAAGAAATACCTTTCCTGATAGTAGGGTTGGGGATTCCTTAAAAATTTCATTAATTACTTAAAGTAGCATCAAATGTAAATAACATATCCAAAACTGGGAGGAGTCCTTGTTAGAGGTCCTGCCCTTAATGGATTACTGCTAAATATCATGCTGCTATTAAAATATTCTTAATAGTTATAAATTGCAGAATCAGTCCTATAGAAAACAAATAACAGCACAGGGTTTTTCATTTGTCTTTATGAAACAAAACTGTATTTAAACACGGGCTTAGAGTGATAGGTTAGGCAAGGCCCACACATTGGAACATTTCTATACATTTTGGCACTTAAAATTCCAGTTTCATTTTTGAGGGCTCCTTTCCATTAAGTCTGTGTTTTGTACATAGAGAAGTGCCATTATGTGCTATATACCTTTATTGCTACTTGCACTCTCTTTTTAAAATATCCATGACTTTTCTTCCAAGAGATGGTTTCCAGTGCTGGACAAAACTTTTCATATTCACGACTAGTTTGCCTGTTCTTACATCCTCATGTCCTGCTACAAGGTACTCCAAACCTAAAAGAGAATAAAATTAGGTGCTACTTTTATTATACTATTTTAAGGGGGCGATATGACTTTAGCAGTTTCAGAAACTCATGGTTCATGGTTTTATGTATTCATGGTTAAACGAAGTAATACACAGCAACAGCTGACATTTAATAAGCATTTACTATGTGCTAAGTGCTTTACTGTATTATCTCATTTAATCTTGAACAGAACCCTGTGAAGTAGGTATTATTTTTCTTCTTGTTTTACAAATAAGGAAACTGAGGCTCAGCAAGGTTAAGAAACCTGTTTGGTGACTCCCAGTAAGTAGCAGCACCCTGACTCAAACTCTGGTCTGTCTGATTCTAGAACTTTCACTTTGGACTATACCACCCTCTATGATAAAGAAGTGAGGATTCTATGGGCACTTTACATACTGCTATAAATCAGTCTTTCTTGGAGACTCACTATGTATGGTAGTATATACTAAGGAGGATTTTATAAAACAAAACAACAATTTGGGAAAACATATTGGAAGAGAGATAAGGATTATGTAAAATAACACATATTCTCTATATAAAGTTGATGTATTTTTGGAATATACGATGTTTGTCATACATTAAAAAAAAAAAAAAACCCAACAAATTATGAGTCTTGACCAGATCTATTGCTGACCTGGTAATTCAAAATTCTTTTCAGGCCTCAAATAACAAATTTTGGCTAACAAGCACACAAAAAAATGAAAGGATAGTCTCGTTACCTATACATTGACAAAAAGAAATATGATAATCTCTCTCAGTAAATGTAATATTATCAATTTTAGCATTTAGAAACAATTTTTAAAAAAAAAATATTATAGAATAGAGCAAATAATTATGTTCATAAAATAAAACTTTCCGATATAAGATAAAGAAACATATACTTTAAAAACCAAATTAAGTGAAAACACTAGATGTTAAAATTCAACTGAAAATATTTATTTAAACTCATAGTTTAAATATGTATATATTTCTTGTTCATTCACTGAAATGACCTAGAAAAAAATGTTCTCTCAGTACTAATGAACACCTATTACAAACATACTACGGTCTCTAATAACATGATAACATGTCTCACTGAAAATGAAACAAAACAAGACTTCCTGGAGAATGGTTTATTCTAGGTCCAGGACAGGAAGATATAAGGTGAGCAAGAGGCATCTTATTATACTGAAAAACAAAGAAGCTTTCAAAGATTAATGTGAGTCTTTTTAAAAAGCACACAGAAGCTAGCAAAAAGGGGTTATAACTTGTCAAAGTTGTGATAATTTGAGCACCAAGAAACATAATAATTGTGTGTATGAAAACACACCGAAACAACAAAAATCCGTAATTCCAAAATGATCCTTGAAAAAGACAAAGCCAGAGAAAAACGAATTTTTCATGTTTTGAGGCAGCTGTTAAACCATTCCCTACTTTGAAAATTGGAAATTAAAGGGGGGAAAAACATAGCATTTATCCTGCCTTTACAGTAAGAACTGTATTTCACGGCAACCTAACAGCTCAGCTTAGGGAGAGAAAGTCCTCTTATAGAAGAATGTCAGCTGATAAATGAAGGGAATTAAACAGAATTAGAAAAGCATCCATTTCTCAAACTCTAGTGAAATTATTGATTCAGGTGGGGATTATCAATTGGTGATAAAATCATTAAATAAATGGTTAATGGAAAACTGGTTGTCTATACAGTGCTAAATAACACCACACTTACTATTTTCTAGTCTCAAAAGGAAAAGAAAACTGTGGAGAGATCAGACTGTCCTCACTGTAATCCAAGGGTCAAGTTTAGCAACACTGATGGTAGGTCAACCAGGTATTATGTGCTTTCTGATGTGATTCAGCACAAAGTATACAACATCTGTAACAGATTGTAGACAAAATGTTTATCTTGGATCAATCAAACTTTTCTTTAGAGGTTACAGAAGATACAGGTAATAGAGAAACAAGCTAAACAACACCACAAGGAACCAACCAGACAAATGTAGAAGATCGGATAATCTAAAGGATGCTTGGCCTGCTTTCAACAAGTCATAAAAAATGAACTGTGCTAGAATAAAAGAGACTTGAGGGACTGAAAAACTAGATACAATGTGTGATCCTGGATTGAATACTGGCAAGGACAAACCACTCTAAAGGACATTTTGGGATTAGTGGGGATATAGGAATATTCTCTGAATTATTAGAAAATATGAAAATAAACTAAAATTGAAAGTCAAGCTTACTAACTGAATAAAGCATTTTGGTTAAAAAAAATACAATGTATGTACCCATAAAGAAAGATCTAAAAGGATTTGCATTAAGATATTGACAGAGATGATCTCTGGGGGTAGAAATGTGAAATTTAAAAATTTCCCCTAAATTTCCATAATGTACATGTATTACTTTAATAATAATAAAAGGATTATTTAAAATATTATTAAAAGAAACCAACCCTAAACTTAAAAGTAGCTATCATGGTGTTTTCAAAAAAAGAGAAAAAGGAAAATGTTGACATGGTTTTCAAATACTGGAGACCACAATGTAAAATGAACTATAAGGTATTTATATTCTTTAAAAGATAATATTAGCTTCTGCATGAAAAAGAATCCCAATATTTAATTAACAGACTAAAGATATAATAGTCTTAATATTGTATAATGTCTAAAATAATAAATTCCTCATTTAAAAATAAACAAATTTTAAGAAACTTCAGGATTAAGACTAGCATTTTAAATGAATTTATTTTAAACTATAAATAGAACAAATACTACAGGACTTTACCATTAATACATATCAGAGTATAAATATACATTAAACTGATATAAATGATACTAAATAAATCCATAAATTATGGAGCAGCATAATACAAAAAATTAACATGCAAAACAATGTTATCTTTTACATCTCATATTAGCATTTACATTATATTTTCCTTTCACTGTGTTTTCCACATCTACTTTGCTACATGTGTGAGGGCCCAAAGTTTATTTTGTATCCATAGAAAAAGAAAACATGATACTTTAGTGCTAGTCATGGTATTTTAAAATATATGATTGATGAATGAGTGAACATATGCATGAATTAAGAATGAATGAATTTAGGGGCTGGCTGGTTAACTCTGTTGGTTACAGAGCGATATTATAACACCAAGGTCAAAGGTTTGGATACCCATACCGTCCAGCCACCAAAAAAAAAACAGGAAAACAAACAAACAAACGAAAAAATGAATGCATGAGTTTGCAGAGATTACTCCTTTTCAAAAGTAGCAAAGGAAGCAAGTTGGTGTGTAAGGTTTCAGAATTTTCTTATCAGCTTTCTTTGGCCTTAGCTATTGAACTTACTTGTAAAAACAGAAAAACAAAGTAAAATGAAAGTGTGTCTGGTTTTGCTTTGGCAGCTCCCAGTCTTTTCTTCAAATCAAGTAAACATGTTTTCAAGAATTCTTTGAATAATTGCGCTTATGTTTTCAATTGTGATGAATTCAGTTGATTCTTTGACTGTTTGGCACAAACCTGATTAGGAAGTATAGTTCACTTCCTGGAGGGTGGCTCAGATGGTCAAAGCCTTTGTTTTTAATGTCTTACTAAAAAACTGGGCAGACTTTTTTTTTCTTTTGCCAAGCTAGTAGAGAAGTGATTACAAGAGCCCCTGAGCACAGATCATTGGGAAATAGAACTTAAATTAATTATTCTTAGTTTCCTGTATTCAAAGTCTAAGATTCTTATTACTTCAATTTGTTCTTTGAAACTATATTTATTTATATTTTATGATTTAAAATGTCTTTTCTTCTATTCCTTATTAAAATTTAATTTAAATAAAATAGTGAAGGGGTAAAAAAGCATATGAGAAATTCGTCAACAGTAGGAAAAAAGTCAAGTTTTGTATCACTTTTAGATTGAGGGAATATTTTAATTGATGCTTCTCTCTTTCTCTCTGTTTGTTCTCTCAAATTTATTAATCAAATACCACAAAAGATTTCTCATTAACATAACTGTGTTTTCTTAGACTTACATGGGGAGGGAATTAGATCCAGAACACAAATTATGCACCTGTTTCATCAGTGGCATTAAGACACAGATGACGACTACATAAACAGGGAAATACGGTGTTTTTTTAAATTATTATTTGTTTTATTAGAACCTACTATGTTACCATTACCTGGGTACTAATGGTAAGTACTAAAGATACTAGGATCAAAATCCTAATCCGATCCTCAAATTTAATGAGGGAAACAGAAAATTAAGCAATTTGTGACACAATATGAAGAGTGTACTTGCAGACTCGTACAGGCAAGAACCCCTGTGCTCACTTGCTTGTCTCCACCTCTGCTGTGACATTTTAAGGTGCAAATCAAATTTTCCTCTATTCCAAGTTTCTTTAAAATTTGACTTTTTTGTTTGTTTCTGCTGTTTCTAATTTAAAACCAGAATGATCATTTAATGAAAAACAAGATGATGAGAACTTGCTTCCTATCCAGGAGAAACAGATGCTTCTCATGCAATAGTAAAAATGAATTTGATATTTGCACAGATGGACTTTTGCATTTGAACTTCCTTTAGGAACAGGTTCTACTGTAATAGGACCTAGCTTTCAGATAAACAGTGGCAGATAAATTCATGAAAGTGCTCTCTATGCAGCTGGCACCTGGAACCAATCTGAGATTTCTCTTTTAGGACAGAAAGTATTATATTGCTGAATTTTAAAATATTTTACTTTTATAGAGCACATGGAAGGGAAATAACTTTTTGATGTTAGTTCAAAGAATTCCATTTGGATTTTCCCCAGAATCCAGATGGTGACAAGGAGAGGTGCTCCTGCTGAGTTTATTTAGGTTGTGGTTTAGAGAATGTAAAACAAGTAGCAAATCAGCAGAGACAAGGTAGGTATTAAGATAGAAAAGTCTAATGCTCACCAGGATTGAGGATTGGACAAGTGCAGCCTCTGTTAGTCCATGATTCTGGATATAATGTTCGCTTTCCTCGTAAAATCTTCAATTTGGTAGATTTTAAGACTTTTTTTATCTTCACGTTGACCTCAGCATGAGAACCTTTGTCATGAGCTGATAAAATCTTTATTTTTAGCACTGTAACAACAAAATTCCAAAAGTCAAAGTGCATATAATTTCATATTATCTTTTCAAGTTTGAACAACAACTTAAATATGCATTTCCAAGTATAATGGAAAGGTGAATCAGTGAGAAGAACGTGGAAATTTGCTTTAGACATCATTAGCTCTTCGACTTTTTTACTGGTTTCATCTCATTTATCTATATTAACTATAATCTTCTTTCTTAGGCAATTTCAACTGCTATTCCCTTCCATATCACCATGCTAAGAGAATGTCAGCCACTTGCCTAATGCAAATATAATCTTAAATACATTCAGCTATTAAATCTAAATAGTAAGAAGAAATATAGGAAGTAGAATTGCTATTCTGGTTTTTATTTAGATTCTGATTATATTATACTTTATGACTGACCTGTTTATAATGCTATGACAGAAAATAAAATGTTATTGCCAGAATATATTTTACATATTCTAAAGAGATTAAAGAATATTATTGATTACTTAGTATTTTTCCCCTGGTGTAGAATGCAGGCTGACTGGGGTTAGAGAAGCTGTCCCTCTACATGATGACAAAGATCCAGTATTCTACACAACTCATGAATCTGTTATGCTCTTCCACGTATGAAATGTATGTGGCTGAGGATTAAGTAATGAAATAAGTTGGGATGAGGAAGGAAGTAGATCTAAGGAACACTAGGATGCAATGTTCTGTACTATTAGGAAAGTTCTTACTGGCTCATCTACATATTGGTGGAAGATTACGTGCAACGAGAGAACCCTGTCTTAGCTGGTCTCATACTTTGAGAGTATAGTTGTCAGACAGCTGCCTTTATAGAATCATTAATTTTTAGACTTCTCAGGGGTCTTAAAAGCTCATCTAGTCTTGCTTTGTGTATGAAGAAGCAAGTTTAAAGAAATTAAGTGAACTGCTCAAGTTCACATGACTGGTTGGTTAGAGGTAGGGTTTGGACTACCTAAATACATGAATGAAGGATGCATAGTATAGAGCTTGGCACATGGCTAATGCTCAATAAATGTTAACGATTATTATTCCACTAGACTATAAACTCAGAAACACCAGGGACCTTGTCTGTTCACTACTGTCGCTCAATACATATGTGTTAAGAGAATAAACAAATCAAGTGTTTTTTCCATCAAGCCAGAGGATTGGGAGGGGGAAACCAATTTTTTCCAAGTCTAGGTGTATTCCACTTAATAAGGCCAACTATTTCATTACAGCATTAAAAACATTCAAGTTCTCTTAAGTAGAAAATTAATACAGTTCTATCAAAAGACCAGTTGTTTACTTGTAAATTCAGTCAGAGAGCTACCAAATCTATGTGATAATGAGAACCAGTTGATATTTTCACTGAACTAACTTTGGACTAAATTGTCATGTTTTTTGCTTTTGATAGTAAATGCTATTTCCTCTAAACTGCCTTTCCTTTTCCTTTATTGGGCAGTATACATTTCAAAACTTTCTTCCATTATTTGGCTAAGTTGGGAGGTGAAGAGAGGGAAGTGTGCATGTAATTTTAGATAAGATTTATGAGGTCTTTACCATTTATTTTTAAAAAATATTTTATGAGATTAAATACAATGTTATCAAGAACCTAAACACTTGGCTTCAGAAATCAGGACTTAAAATTTTCTCTTCATTGTAATGCACATTTCAAGCCATGTAAATTATGGAACAATAAAAATTCTCAGACACTAGTCAAGAATATGTTGGCAAGACAGGGTATCTTAATATATTTAATCCTGTATTAGGATTTAAGTCATTCAGAATTTGAAGATAGTAACAGTCTCTACTTAGGGCAGTGCCATTTTTCCTTTTTCTTATAACCTATTTTCCTAGTATTTGAAAGAGGAGTCTAGAGTATACAGAGTAGGCAGGGAAGAGACCCTGGTGGACAGCTAGTCTCAGTGCCTTGTAAATATATATCCTCTTTCTCCTCCCTACCATTTACTAAGCATCTAGAATGTGCTAGATAATGTGCTGCATGCCTTTCAAAAATCTGATTTCATGAGGAAAGTGGCATTATCACTATTTTATAGATGAGGAAACAGGTTTGGAGAGGTTAAGTTGCCCATCCAATAGGCCAGAAATCAAACCCAAGAACGTCTGAGTCCAAAGCCTGTGCTCTTAACCACTGTGAATACTACTTGTGAAGCTTAATTCTAGGTGTCAACTTGATTAGATTAAGGAATGCCAAGAAACCTGGTAAAGCTATTTTTTTAGGTGTGTCCAGGAGGGTGTTTCCAGAAGAGATTAGTATGACAGTCTGAGTGGACTGTGTGGGAAAGACCCACCCTCAATGTGGGCGGGAACTATCCAATCAGCTGGGGTCCTGAAGAGAACAAAAGACAGAGAAAAAAGATGAACCACTCTCTTCCCTGTAGCTGCGATACACTCTTCTCTCCTGTCCGTAGACATCAGAGCTCGAGACTCTTCAACTTTTGGGTTCCAGGACTTACACCAAAGACACCATTGGCTTCCCTGGTTTTGAGGCCTTCAGATTTGGACTGAACCGCGCTACCGGCATCCAGTTTGCCTACGGCTTATTGTGGGATTTTTCTTCACAATTGCCTGAACTAATTCCCTTAATAAATTCCCTCTCATGTATTTATAACATATTCTATTAATTCTGTCTCTCGGGAGAACCTTGACTAATACTCTACCTTAAACTGATTTCTGCTTAGTATTACCACATGGCAAACTAGCACAAGAATCATTTAAGTGGGTAGAGACCTCTCTTTTAGATGAGTAAGGAGAGAATCGTCCATAAGAAAGGATTATCATGACTTTTTCTTTTTGCTGTTTGCCACTTTTCCTTATAGTACTATAATCCAGGCTTTGCTCTACAAACATCTTGTCCTCACCAGAACATTCAACCCCATCTATATTACGAAAATCTAGGTCGAGACCAGAATACTGTATTTGGTATTATCAAATAAGAGGAATACTTTGATTTGTTTAGAATGTCATCAGCCAGGCCTTCCATTTCAAAATAGTTTGAGTAGGTTTTTAGAAACATTCAAGGACTTCAAACTCACCATAAGAATATTTCATTCCACAGAATGCCTTGGAGTTTCCTAAAACCTGTTCCTTACATTCACATTTACCTAGAGAAAGTATATAAAAAAGGCATTAGTTATTAATTAAGAAAGAAAGAAAGAAAAAGTCCAGCAAGTAAATCCAGGTAACACACTTTTTAAGCATTGAGTGAATCATACAACATAATCCATGAGTACATGAAAGTCACTCAAAAAAAGTAGAATCACCTTCTGAATTGAATTAGTTATCATCCAATAAAGTATTGACCTAAAAGAAATATACAAGATAGAAATAATGATATATTTTAATACTTGTAGTTGACATTGTGGTAAATACAATCCAGTATTAATATTTCATGATAATGAAAGGAACAACTGAATGATAACCTGTAGAAAAGACAATTTTCTTTTTACAATTAAGATTTATCACAACAGAAGTCAAATAAAATAAAATGATTGGACATTTTGTTGAAGGTAATGTCATCTAATTTTAAAAGTATTTATTGAGCACCTATGATGTGCAAGGCATGGTGCTGTATACTTCAGAGTATATAAAGATGAGCAGTTCTTGCCTTAAGGCTTACAATTCAGTAAGGTAAATAAAGCAAGTGTATAAAAAATGATAAGTGGTCTAAGAGAGATACAGTGTACTTGGGTGGGAGGATCACATATGTTTCAGAAAATGGGAAAAGACTGTGTGGCTGAAGAGGATTTGAAAAAGACTTTGAAGAATAAGTAGGATATCTTCTTCCAACAGTTGAAATTATGTATTACAATTATTATGTGTGAGAGATTTGCCAGGCCCCATGGAAGACTTCCAAAATGCCTTTATACATAGTTTATATACAGCATTCTCATACTCATTTATGTATCCGTTTCCTCTCTAGACTGTGCCTCTTGAGGGCAATGGTTACCCCTTTTTCATCTTTGTATTCCTAGAGCCTAGAATGGATAGAATTTTCATTCTTACTGACTTAGTAATTAGATATAATTTTCCCCCTTCCCTCTCCCTTTCCCTCCTGCTCTCATGCACTGCATTTCATAGGCATCGAGTGGTAATAACAGCAGCTAACACTTACTGAGAAGCACTTCTTATATACCAGGCACTATTTAAAGCATTTTATATTTATTTACTCATTTAAGATTCTAACAGCTAGAAATTTGGCAGGAATATAAAGATAAAAGAGTGAGCAAAGACAAGTAAGAGAGAAAGGGCAGAGTGTGTTCACGGGAGAGTCAGTGGTCCTGTTTATCTGGGCAACTGATTGAGTTGAGAAGAATAGGAGAAGATATGATGAAGGACCTTGACCAATATGCGGTTAAGGCCTGAATTTAATTTGTTGTTTCTCAAAGCTATTAGCTTAGAGAAGTTAAATGAATTAAAAAATACATGAAAATAAATCTGGCAATACTGTATCAACAGTATTGGAATGGGGAGAATATAGAGGCAGGGACAAAATAGAAGCCAATGAAATTGATTTTAACAACAATAGCCGTAACTAATCTGAGTGCCAACTGTAAGCCATAAACTATATAAGGAACTTTACCTACATGGTCTTGTTTAATATTAATAATAACGTTATGAGGTAGGCATTATTAACAAATGAAAAAAATGAAGGCTCAGAAAAATTAATTAGCTTGTCCAAAGCAGCACAGCTAACAAATAGAAAAGCCAGATTTCAAGTGTCGGTCTGGGAGAATCTGAAGCCCCTGATCTTCCCCCTGAACTGTTTTTCTATGTCAGATGTAATGTGGGTCTGAACGAGAGATGGTTATGGGTCTAGAAAGGAAGAAATATCAAGAGATGCTGCAGAATTTGGGTGTACGGATCTTGTCAATGGATTGGATGAGGGCAAGAGAAAAGGAAGCATAAAAATGAACTTCATGAAAATGAAGTTTCAGCCAAGGTGACAGAGAGGATTGTGTATCACTAACAGATAGGGAAGTTAGAAGGAGAGCATTTCAGGGGTGTATAATTTAAGGTTTTGTGGTAGCAATCAATTTTCTAACTTAACTATTGAAAGGGTATGGACTAGCTCACAGAAAGGAGAAAAAGCTGACGAATCAGAATTCAGAAAGAACAAGAATCGGGAGAGAAACAGAGATCTAGGTAGCAGGAACTATTGGGTAGTCTCTTTTATGGCTTTGCCATTGGAGTCATGAACTCTAATCATTTTTAGACTCTGTCAACTTCAGCTCAAGATTTAAAGTCCAGCGAGAGAACATCTGATTTCCCTCTTCAACACTGTATTAAATGGGGAAAAGGTGGTTTCCCACAGAAAAACTGGGTTGAGCTACCACACGAATAGTAGGAAACAAGGAGAAATGGATCTGGTTGACAAAAAACAAAAGAGATCTAGTAAGAGGAGGACATAATGAATTAGAGATACTGACAGAACATTCAGGTAGAAACAAGAGTATAATTCTGGTGAGACCAGGTAGGTAGAGATAGTGATGTGGAAAACATTGGTATACTGGCTCCAGCTAAAGCTGCTACAGAAATCAGAGAATGAGATTTACAAGTGGAAATTCTCAGTATAATTAAACAGTGGAAAAGAGAAATCAAAGGTGCTTAAAATCAGCTGTTGTGATTTGTTAAATAATATTGCTTATCATCTAAATATTGCAGAGAAGACTACTTATTCAGAAATTGTAGTAACCTAAGGAAATAGCCCATGGCTTTTGATAATTCTACTAAAGCTGGAGAGTATGGTAACTACTATGCTATAAAACCTAAAGAAAATCCAAGTGGAATATACTATTCCTCAGCATAATGCTCTTCTCTTGAGTCCATCAGCCCGTAAGAACATATATAGGTCTATTATTTAAAGGTCTTTCTTTGGCAGATTTTCAGTACTCCTTTTTCATATGCTTAGAGCTCAAATATTAAAATTTGTTGGTCAGGCTTCAGCCCAGATATATTCTCTTAAAAGAAATCTGGAAGGGGAGGAAACCTACTGTTTAGTTACAGTAGGTTATTAGAATATTAAAAAAAAAAGAGCATTGTTTACAGTTCTTTGGCACTATTTAAAGCCAGTTTTGTTATTCAGGAAGGGCAATTTTACATCTGGTGTGCTCTATCTCACAAGAAGTTGTAGAAATTAAGGGTGTTTTGTTGGTGTAGTCCATTATATTCCTAATTGAATGCTGTTTTTATGGAAACTAATGGTACGCAAATAGGTATGTAGGCACCTAGATTTGAGGATGAACTTTTTTTTAAGTGCTTAAGAAACTGGCTATCACTTTTTGTTGAAAAAGGGTGCCGAGGATCACTACTCTATACCCAATGGGAATATCGTTGTGTAGCAGGAAACTGAACAAAGTCTTCCTCTATCTGGAGCTCATCCAGATGAATTTCAGAGACTCTCTGGGGACATCACAGATTTAACAGCTGTTGTGGACATGAGAGTTTGGAGTCATTCTGGTGCCAGCACTTTATGTGCTTGATTGGTATGCTGCCAATTCCCCAATAACATGCATGATTGGCTTAGTGAATGTCCTGTAGTCCTAAAAAACGAATTATTACAGATTTGGTTTCGCTGACAAAGTTGGAGAATTATAAAAAGTCCTTGTGTTAGAAAAATAGAACAGCATTTAAAAAAGTGGCTACTAAAATTAAAATCATAAAATTCAGAGTGTGTACATTAAGGCAAAATTAATGGAGAAGATTGTTTTCTTTTTCAAATGCTGAAAAGATAAATATGACAACTTCATATTACCTTATCTTTCCTACCTTCTTTCCTGTTGTGAATTAAAATGAAACCATTAGGAAAATGTTAAGTAAAAAACCCATGATACAGAATTGCAAATACCAGTATTTTTGAAATTGGGGTTCTTGATTCTTGAAGGGTCCATAGTTCTCTATGAGAATGTTTTAAAAATTGTGGTTTATTTCTAATCTAAAATATGGATTGATGGATGAATAGAATTTAGGTGGTAGGTATATGGGTATGCAACTCTTTAAACCTTCCTGTATGTCTGAAAATTTTCATAATAAAATATTGGAAAAATTATCTTAGAAGATCTCAATCAACACAGCTTTGTAAATTCATATTTTAACGCACCCTCAGCTCCAAACACATAGCAATGCTAGATAAAAGAGAAAACAAAAAAAGACAGTCTATGTCAAAAACCAGATAAATTTCTCTGTGGTTTAGAAATGAATGAATAAGCAAAGGGGAAAGGACATGAAATCATAGGTCTTTTGGGCTTGGTTTCAGAATCAGGCAGTGGTGGTCAGAAGCTCAGATGTTAGGGGATTAAGGCACTAAAAAGGGACCACAGTCAGACTCGCTTTTTATTCATTTTATTTTTAAAATTTATCTTTAGTTGACACCTCAAATTGCACATCTTTGTGGGGTACAGTGTGTGATGTTTCGATACATGTATACAATGTGTAATAATCAAATAGGGTAATTAGCATATCCATTACTTCAGATGTTTATCATTTTTTTTGTGGTGAGAACATTCAAAATCCTCTCTTCTAGCTCTTTTGAAATGTACAGTATATTATTGTTAACTGTGGGGGAAATGAGAAGTTGGCCAACATGTACTTTTTCCTCAGTTGAGGAATAAGTTCTAGTGTTCTATTGCACAGGCTCACTGCTTAAAGACAGAGATTGGGTAAGGCTCTCCTTGTTCATAAAAAGAGACTGAAAAAAAAACCCCAAACCTGAAACTACTGTTGTTCATGGCCTGGGTTTGTAGTTTTTAGCAAACTGCATGTCTAGGTAAGTGGGCAGGACTGGCTTCAGAGGTGTGAGATCTGTGCAGTCACACAGGGCCCTGTGCTGAGAAGGGCCTTGTGACTGATTTAATGCTTTGTGTTGCCACCTTGAAATTCTCAATCATTTTTGAACAAGGGGCTCTGAAGTTCATCTAGCACTGGGCCCTGCAAATTACAGTAGTCCCCCCTTATCTGCAGTTTCGCTTTCTGTGGTTTCAGTTACTCGTGGTCAACCTTGATCTGAAAATATTTAAGATATTTTGAGAGAGAAAAAGATACCACATTCGCATAACTTTTTTTTACAGTATATTGTTACAATGTTCTATTTTATTATTAGTTATTGTTATTAATCTCTCACTGTGCCTGATTTATAAATTAAACTATCATAGGTATGTATGTACAGAAAAAAACATAGTATATATAGAGTTTGGTAATATCTATGGCTTCAGGGATCCACTGGGGGGTCTTGGAACATATTCCTCAGGGATAAGGGGGGACTACTGTATGTAGCTAGTCCTGTAAATGGCCTAGAAATTAATCAAAATTGCCCTCCTTGTTTTCAAAGAATAGATATAATACAATGAAATTAGATTAGAGATAATAACAAGATGGCCTGAAAATCCATATGTTTGAACAGTTAAATATGTATCCTAGATAACTCAATGCGCTAAAAAGGAATTCTTAATAAAAATTACAAAAAATTTGGAACTTGAATAATAATGAAAATATTGCATATAAAAGCCAACAGGATCCAGCTGCAGAGATGTTATAAAAAAATTTATAACTTTAAAAGTACTTGTTAAAAATAAGAAAAACGGAAAATAAATGAGTTAATCATTGGACTCACAAAGCTAGAAAAGGAATAAAAAGCAAACAAAATATATAAGCAAAGAAATAATAAAGATAAAATTAGAAATTAGTGAAATAAAGGAAAATGAAATATATTGGGTTACCTTAACCAAAAGTTATTCTTTGAAAAAGGAAATTAAAATCAGAAAGATTAAGACTATAAGAAAAAAAGGCACAAATAAGGTAAGGAACAAAAAGGAGACCTAACTATAGATCGAGTAGAGATTTAATGAATTATAAGTAAGTACTATGAATAACTTTATGCCAATAAAATTTTTAAAAAATTGAATGAAATCGATAATTTTCTAGAAATCATTAATTAGCAACACCAACTCAAGAATAAAACAAATAATTAACTCATTAAAGATATTGGATCAGTAATTAGATATTTCCCTCTATTAGCAGATACTCTATCCAGATTGCTTTATAGATAAGTTCTAACATTCAAGTGGGAGATGATTCTATTTTTATATAAATTATTGCAGAGAATAGAAAAAAACAAAAAACATAGTAGGGGAGGGGAACCTCCTAACTTACTCAAACATGGACAGTATAATAAATTATAGACTAATATCAATTACAAACATAGATAAAAAAAATCCTGAGTAAACAAACAAATAAATAAAAAATAAAAACCCTGGCAGATCAAATTCAGCAATGTATGAATAAAATACATCATGACCAACAGTGCTTAGCTAGGACTAAAAGAATAGCTTGATACCAGAAAAATCTTATTTTCAAACACATTAATAGATTATAGGAAAAAAACATATGATTTTCTCAAAGGATGAAAGAAAAGCATTCAGCTAAAAATATAACCCCTTAATAATAAAATTAGTAATAGAAGAGAATAACTTTTACTTTATGCAGTCTACCTATCAAACATCAACATCAAATATCATACTGGTAAAATTTTCAAAATATTTCCATCAAATTTAGGAAAACATTGTACTGGAGGCTCTACCTAATGAAATGAGGAAGGGAAAAAGAGGTATAAAAACTAAAAAAGAAGAAACAAAACTGGAATTAGTAAACAAATTAAGCATGGTTGTGGATAAAAGATAAAAATATAGAAAATAAATTGTACTCCCTTATATCTTTAATAATCATTTAGAAAATTCTGGTAAAGACACCTTCCCAATAGCAATAAAATCTATGATATATCTAGGAATGAATTAATAAAAGACACGTAAAACCTTCCCAGAGAAGAGTAACAAATATTATTAAAAGGCCTTAAAGAGGACCTTAATACATAGGACAGTATGTTCATGTTTGGGACTACTCAATATTATAAAGCTATCATTTTCTCAAATTAGTCTATAAAGTCAGTGCAAATGCAATCAAAATTCCAACAGAGCTTTTTGTGGGACATAAGCTTAATCTAAAATTCACCTGAAAGAGCAAAGAACCAATAACTAAGATAATTTCAAGAAAATGGAGGGACTTGCTATATGAGATGTCAGGACTCATTATAAAGCTCTAATAACCATTATGGTACTGGCTCATGAAACATGATAGAGAGATAAGGTACAGATCCATACATATACAGAAACTTGGTATATGACAAAGTAGCATTACCAATAATGGCCTCAGCTACTCACTCTCATGACTATATCTTACACATTGTCATTATCAATAAATGTTACTCTTCCAATCTCAGTTTCAAGCATCCCATTCTTTGACCTCTACATCCTATCCTTCTAGCTTGCTTCCAGCTCCAGCAATCCTTTCAAACCCTATAATCTATTGATGCTACCTCTTCACTCTCACATCCTTCCTCACCCAGTTTAAATTCCATAAACAACCATTGACCTCTCTTGCTTCATTCTTGCTTGGAAAAACCTCATCCCAGCTTAAATCCACGTCTTTCCTATGCCTACATCCACGATGCTGAATGTGACTATGGAGAACATACAACCATGCTGACTGGTGTTCCTTTAAATGTCACACCTTTGCTCAAAACCCTCCAATGGCTTCTATCCTACTCTAGGTAAAAGCCATCTTTACAGTGGCCTACACAGCCTCCATTGTATCTCCTCCTCTATTACTCTCCCCCTGGCTTACTCTGCTCCAGCCACACTGTCCCCCTGGCTGTTTCCTGAATAAGCAGGCCTATTCTCACCTCAGGTCTATTGTACTTTGTGTATCTTCTGCCTAAACTTTCTTCCCCTCTGTCACTTGTATAGCTCACTCCTTTATCTCTTTCAGTTTTTTTTCCCTCAAATGTTACCTTTCATAGGGTTTACCCTGATCACCCTATTTAAAAGTATTCCCCTCCCAAGCACTTCTTATCCCCCATCCCTGCTTTATTTTTCTGTTATACTAAACATCTGTTATATTAAATATTATTACTTGTTTGTTTATTAGCTGTCTTCCTTCACTAGAACGTAGGGGACATGGAGGCAGGGAGTTTTGTCTGTTTTGTTCACTTACTATATTTACAGCACTGCCACATAATGTAGGTACTCCATAAGTATTTGCTGGATGAATAAATGAATTTATAAAGAACTTCTACAATTAGTAAGAAAATTACAAATAGGATATTCACAGAAAAGGAAACCCGAATGGCCAGGAATTAATGATTGCTACTTTCATAACCATTTAAAGTATAACCATTTAAAACTGTAAAAACCATTCTTACAGCAGGTAGCCTACAGACTGGAAAAATAGGTGGCAGGCCAGATTTGGCCTGAGGACCATAGTTTGCCAGCCCCTGCTCTAGAGAAACTCCTTCTCAAGTGCACAAAGTCACATGTAAGAGAACATTCATGGTAGCATTATTTATAATGGTGGAAAATTAGAAATTGGAAATATTCTAAAGGACAAACAATAGGTAAATAAAAAGTGGTATATTCATGTAATAAAGTAGATAAGTCTCAAAAAAACTACATATTCAGGTCAAAATATTTTAAAAGGGTAAATAAGTTGTCATGTGCATGGAATTTAAAAAATACTCAAAATGCATATAGGTAGTAAAATAGTAAAAATACAAAAGTGATGATAAACACCAAGTTCACAGTCTTGGTTATACTGTGGAGCCAGGGAGACTAGTGAGCTGGTGGCTTGGTACATCAGGGACTTCAAATATATCTGTAACATTTTATAACTTAAATGAAATTATGAAACAATTACAGGAAAGTGAGATTTGATAACCCTTTGAAGGTGTGTATACAGGCATTCATTGTATAACATGTTTGCTTTTTGTAATGTTTCACAATAAAAATATATTTAACCTATTTTAAGTTTAATTTGGATCATTTGATGACCTCACAATCAAGTACTGACATAAGATTTCACGACTACATTTGAATTTGTGTTAAGGAGTAAGTTGGTGCTCAACAAAACCACTTGATTTTCTGCAAGAAAAGCATAGAAGCAGGATGAACACGGAATTTAAGTATTTACACCAATATCACAGCATGCTCTTCAAAAGATGTCAGGAAAATTGAGTCAGAGGAAATAGTAGCATGGATCTGGTAAACTCAAAGAGTGTTTATGATGGCCATATTTATGTAGTGAACAGTGTTTTGGCTTCAGTAAAAATCATTTTTCATATTCAATTAATATTGTTAATTTGAATTTTATTGCTTTTATTATTTGACTTATATTTAATTTGTAAAGCTGCTTTTGTTTTCTCGTTGTAAAGAAACTAAACATAAGGAGTTCACATCTAGCTTTTGCTTTCTACATATTAAGTTACCCTAGGTCTGTAAGAATATTTTTCCTTTAAATGGATCTGTACATTTCCAAACCTGATATATTCAGTTAGCTCTTAAATGTGTAAACCAGTAGGTTTTAGAAAGAGAGAAACAAACTAAAATATTAACAGTGGGGTAATGAGATTTTGGATGACTTTTTTTTTTACTGTGATGTTTTGCATTTTCCAGATTTTCTGTACCAACTACATATGTTACTTTAATTATCGAAAAATAAACAAAAGTTTGTTAAATATCCCTTAGTAATATTTCATAGTTTCATACTTATGGGGGTCACTATTAAACCTCAGCAATAAAGAGTTACCCTCACAGGATACAAAAACTGTTCCCTGGTTTGTCACATGTCACTTTTACTCAAGACCCGACCTGTAAATACAATATCCAGTTATATGTCTCACCTGAGTGTCGAAGTGCAGAAAATCCTTGCTCATCTTCCCACTCCCAGGTTGGTTCACTCTTATTGTGGATAGAATGAAAGTCAGGAATTTCATGATACCAGTCTCTGTCTGTGCTGCTAATAAAATAGAAAATGTTGAAGAACTTATTATTAAGGAATTTTTTAGAACTTGAATAGAAATAAATCTACTTATAGAGATTTAAACCTTATCATCTACCTCCCCATATTTTCACTTTCCAGAAATAGTGTTTTAAGGAACTATTGTGAAGAAGAATAATTTATTTTGCAAAATGAGCTAGACAATCTCTAGAATCTTGCAAGAACAAATTACTTGATTCTGCGATTTGACAAAAATTCTTTAAAGAGATGTGCAAATGTATTTTTGCTCCACTAATGGCATGTAAGATTTTCCAAATCATTGCCAGATCTTCAAAAGAATCTGAAATACACATAGATGAGAGCAAAAGCCATGCACATTCACCTGCTGATGCAGTCTCCTGTGAGAGGGTCGCAGCTCCCCGCACAATCGCAAGGTCTGCAGCCGTAGTCTCCGAAACCCCAGTATCCCACCATACACCTGTCACAATGTGGCCCGGCCACCCCAGGCTTGCAAGGGCAGTCACCATTACTGGGGTCACAGAAGGTCACTGAGCTGAAAGGAAGGACAGCTGATCCAACTGGATGGCAGGAACACACTACAACAGAGAGGACACGCAAGTACTGATGAGTGACTGTGGATTATCTGTGTGGAGATTAGGCCTGGCAATCCCCAAATGGCTTCCCTTCACTACACAGCATATTTCTGAGACTCCTCCTTTAACTAGTTGGTGTAAACTTTAACCAGTTGTTCAGAAAATGAAAACTAATTAAATTACAGATAAGCAAGATATAATTAGCAGAAAGGTATGTCTGCTGCCAAAAACCCCCCACATAATTTATTATAAAATTAAAGAAATTAAATATGAATGCTTTTTGGCTATGGTGATGAGGACGAACCAGCAAAGAAGACAGAGAAGGAGCATTCGATGAGAAAAAAAACCATGAGAGTATGATGTTCTGGATGCCAAACAAAGAGAGTTTCAAGGAGGAGGGCAAAAACTGTGTCAAATGCTGACAGGTCAAAGATGAGACATGGGAATGGATCATTGCACATGAAGGCCATTGGTGTCCTTGATAGGAACAGTATCAATGTGTTAGTGAGTGGGGGATCTAACTGAAGAGGACTCAGGAGAGAACGGGAGTAGAGGAATTTGAGCATGAGAAGAGATGGCTCTTTTGAGGAGATGTTCGATAAGGGCACAGAAATATGTTGGTAGCTAAAACTGGATGGGGGTTAGAACTGAAGTGAAGGTTTGTGTTTGTGTTTGTTTTGTTTTAAGATGGGAGAAATGACAGCACATTTAATGTTGGTGGAAATGATCCAGTAGAAAGGGAAAAATCGATGACCAAAAGAGAGATGGGAGAATTGCTGGAGGAATACTTGAGTATACTAGAGTAGGAAAGAAAGGATGGAGTCTGATATAGAAGAGGTGTTGGCCTATGGTAGACGCATGATCAGGTAACAGGATGGAAGACAGAGCCTATGGACACAGATGTGGATAAGCGGATAAGTGCGGTAGTGGGAGCTGGTGATGTTTCTTCTGACTGCTTGTATTTTCTGGATGAAATAGGAAGCAAGGTCATCAGGGGAGAGAGATAAAGGAAGTCTGAGGAGTGGGAGAGTGAATGAGAGAAAGTGAAATATAATTAATCACTAGGCAGCATTAAGGCCACATTTGAGGTTAGTGATCATAAGTTTATAGTTATAAGTTTATATTTTACAAGATAAAATAGTCCAGCTCCTCAGACTAGAATTTATAATCAGCCATTTCTGTAAATTTTTGATATTAATCAAAATTCCTTCTTCTTGGTCCTCTCCCTACTCCCAGCATTGCCTACTGCTTACAGTATGACAATCCACAGCTCTTTCTTTGCTCCCAGGATAGCAAAAATAGCTGAACAAAGTGCATGTGAGAGAGAGAGAGAGAGAGAAAGAGAGAGAGAGAGAGAGAGAGAGAGAGAGAGAGTGTGTGTGTGTGTGTGTGTGTGTGTGTGTATAGGGTTTATTGGGTTCATCACAAATTCATGTACCCTAAACTAAGTTGGGTTCCCTAACTGATGGTCACCAACTCTATTTATTCAATGTTACCTGGATTTAGAAAAAAATTCCTCACAGTGGCTGTTCTAGAACTTTCTCAGGCTTTTCAATTCATCTTATCCACTTAGTCTGATGATTCTAATTCACTGATAAGTTCCTCTGGATAATCTTTTCTCCATTTCAAAATCTCTTTGTCTTAATCTTTCCACTCCTTTCTCTAAGAATCAAATGAGAAATGAGATCTTGATTTATGGCTATGCCTCTCATTAGCTCTGATTGTGGGCGAGAAATTTAACTTTCCTGAACCTTGGTTTCTTACTGTGGTATCTCCATCTTATTGAGATTTCATGAGGTTGAAGTTATTTTAAATGAAACTACTTTAGCAAAGTCTGTAGCACAGTGCCTGACACCAAATAGGCCAACTCTTCCTGTCATATATTCTCAACTAATATTCAGATCCCACTGTCTCCTCTTACCCCTTGGAAACTTCTTTTATTGATTAATTGATTATTTTGTCACTAAAATCTCAATTTGGCTACTAATCTCCACTACTGACTAAACTGTATGACTTTTGGCAAGATATCTAGCCTCTCATCTCAGTTTCCTTATTTGTAAAAATGGAAATAATAGTATATAGTATTTCATCACCATTACCTTTTCCTCTAATAGAAAATTTGAGCAGTTCTAGGAGTTGACCTCCCTCTACTACCATATATTTTAAAACCTACATACATTTCAGGAATGGCCAGAGAAGAACATGATTCTATCACATGTGCTAGTGGATTTCTCTCAGTGTGACTTTTTATATAATTATAAGATAAAAAATACCAGTTGGAAACTATGCAGAACTAGCTCCAGGCAGAAGACCCTGACACCTTTCATGGCATATTTTTTCAGACTGCACACTGAATCTTGCCTTGAATGCCTGTCTCCTGAAGTTTGATAGCAGTCAATATCTGACGAACATAATGCTTGCATACATTTTTAATTTTCTTCTAAAATGCAAATATATTTTCTTCTTGGTTGGGGGAAAAAAGAATCTCCTTAGGTTCTGGCTCAGTTCTGATTCCCCAACATACATTTATTACTGATGATTGATTCTAAAATTCAACCAAAGCATTTACTTCTTCACATTGAATGTCAAAGTTATGATCCAAAATGACCTAAGTCCTTGACTTCAGCTTTGTCTTCATGTTAGCCATAAGACCCAGTAGTTGAACTATCATTATATACTATCATTCTGAACTTAATTATTCTTTTCATTGTAATTTTCAGTGTATATAGCTGTGGTGAACTGTCCTTAAGGGCCAAAATGAATGGTGCTTTGAATGGTAGCCAGATATCTTTAGAAGCTGTGTTGTCTGTCTAGGTGGTAAATCATTCATTACTGGAGTCTTCATTTCCCTCCCAAAACATTTGCCCTAGGCTGCTCTCACCCACAACCATAGTGGCAAAGCAAAATTATTAAAATTATTTAAAATGTAATCTTAATTCCCAGATGTTGTCACAAGAGTTCTTTAATAATGTGCATGACTTACTTTGGATAGTACATTCTTTACCAGGGTATCCTATTGGAAGAAAACCTGAAGTAATAATACAAAACTTTCAAAACAGATGAGATAGAGGAAATGAATACTTTACAAAAGATTTCACAACAGGTTCCTTTCAAGTGACAAATTTTGATAATTGCTAAAGTGACATGAGTTTTATCTACAGATATATGTTTGCAGTAATACATCTATTATGTGAAGCACTGTCTCTCTATAGAGCATTTACAGAAAAGAGGACATAAAGCTGCTCTGTAGGATCTTCTACCAAGAAACACAACTGTTAACAGAACAATGGATGGAAACATTTTCAAATAACCTTGTGCATCCATAAGGTTCTAAAACTAATATTTGTTTCAACCACGAAAGCTGACAATAAATACACCTGTTTAGATATTGCCTAGAAGATCTCTTAGGAAGACAGAAAATAAAATAGAGGCAATATAAGAAAGTTGGTAAGAGCATAAGCATAGGAGTCAGACTAGATGACTAGATTCTAACCAGAACTAGATTCAGGTTTTGAATCTTACTCTTTATAAGACTTTAAGAAATTAATCTCCTCCACTCTCAATTTTCTCATTAATGAAGTAAGAACAACAATACAGGGTTGTTTGTATGAGGATTAAATGAGATAGTGCATATATTTGGCAATGTATCAGAAATTTAGTGGCACCAAATGCTCAAAAAATAACTATTATCTGGATGAAACATTAGTTTTAAAATACCCACCATCCATTCATTCACTCACACCTTCCCCAAAGAGTTCTTGAACTTTAGTGTTAAGATGAACTAAGCCAGGGGCTGAAGGTACAAGGATGAATACAATAGTCATATCTCTAGGAAAGAGAGATGTACAAGTAAATAATTATAGGGCAGTAAGTGTTATAACTGAGATAGTCCAGTCTGTATGAGAACACAGAAGAGCAACAACTGCCTCGTTGCAGATATGGATTGTTTTTTAAGGAAATTAATGATCCCACTGGCTTTCAAAATAGCCTCCTTGCCTTGCACCTTGGAGGAATTTGGTGGCAAATAGGAGCACAGCTTTTTGACTATTTCAGGTTCTATGGAATTAAGTTACTCTCCTGTTACATGTTCCCTTCCTTGTATAAAAAAATTACCTGCTGCAATATTCTCTCATTTTGTGGGTCAGCATATGTTGAGAAAAAGTAGGGTGTGATCTACGGTCCTGCTGCTTAGAGGGGGGTACCCTGCAATGTAATGTAGACAAGAGTCACAGCTGTCAACGTACATGAACATAGTAAGTATGCAAATACAAGGACGAAATGGCCAGGAATATAATGGACACGCTATGGCTCCCTTTATTCTAATGGGATTGCTAAAGCCTAGGTGGTGGAGTCAAAGGAAACCATTGCTATCTTTTCATTTTTATCCCCACCTTCACTAGAACTCTGGGAGTCTGTCCAAATGTTATTCACTCAGAGACTGATCCATGATGCAAGCTTGTTGTAGAAACAAGGAGTCCTTAGTATTACCTGATGGATCCAACTTTTGCTCTTCTGTTAGTAAAAGCTACGCTGGGAGCAAAATACCCTGCAAGTATTTGCTCCTGATTTAGCTTTTCTAAAAACAGAACTCAAAGGTCAAGGCCCTTAGCTGGGAAAGAAGCTGCTAGTCAAGACCTTTCACCACTACCCGGTGGCCACTCCCTCAGCAGCGCCTCCCAGGCTCCCAACATTGTTTTCTCCTGCAAAGGCCAAAGCCGTACAAGAATTTCTGATGGGGAATTTTCAATAGCAAAGTCATTTAAAAAGTTGCCCAGCTGCCTGTTGAGGTTCTTAGAAGGAATGGGACTTAAGAGAAATGACTTTGTGATGCAGCGCTAAGCAGAAAGGAGACAATATGAACTGTTATATTAAGTGTGAAGTTAAATAGTAGATAAAATGAATCTTCTACCTTTTTTTGGTACTGTTATCTCATTTCCGTCTAATATTAACTATTTTTGCTAGTGGATAAATAGCTATAAAAATAAAGAAAAATTTGTAAATGAACTTTACTCTGTGAATGGCAATATAGTTACTCCTTTACTATCCTAGGCAACATTTTTCTATTGATCCTTGAAATGTTATATACATTGTATTCAATGATAACTAGTTCCACAATATTCAAGGTGTACTTAATTTCAAATAAAATATTGCTTGAATAAATCTAATAGGAGAATAATCTAAATTAAGATTTTCATTTCATTTACTGAAATTCAGTGTCTCCTGAAAGAGTTATGGCATATCCCACACAAAAGAGAAAGATCCATTTATGCATGAGATCTGCCTCTATTTAATGCATTAAAAAATAAATGTAAGGTATTTATGTTTCCTACCTGTCTTTTATAAACTTTTAAGTGCATAATACAAATAAATACAAAAGTCATACCCTTTATTTTTAATGCTTTACTATGCTTTACTGCTCAGACCTTCTATTTGATTTCTGTATCATTTCCTTTCTGTTTACTAGTTGTAACTGAGCCAGTTACTATTTATTCCTGGGTATATATAAGAGATCTTAGGCAGTTTTGTATTCTTGATCTGCTACTTCAGTTAAAATTGAAGGAAGCACTTTTGAGTGTACAGAGAAATTTTTTTATGGGAAAACTTTTGGATATAATTTTGGACACTGTATTTTGCTGTGAGGAATTTGGTTATATCATACACCATTTTTTTTTTTTTAAGAAACACCACCTGCTCAGCCTCTTGTATTCCCAATCCACTCAGGCACCATCCACCCAGGCACATAGCCAAGAATTGGGTCATCCCTAACTCCTTTTTCTTTTGGAGAAAAAGCTCTGTTGACTGCATCTATCTTAGATCTCTCCTTCAAACAGATGTGATTAGACCCTGCTATAAGCTGTCATGGTACCCTTTTTCTTCATGACATTTATTACAGCTTTTAATTACATATTTACTTGGGTAACATTTTTTGTAGGGACTCTTTTTTGTTGTATATACAGTGACTAGAATGGGCCTGCCACATGGTAGGCACTGAGTAAACCTAGGTTGAGTGTTTTTATCTTTTAAAATTTATTTATTTATTTATTTTTGGTGGCTGGCTGGTACAGGAATTGAACCTTGGACCAAGTGAAATATTTAAATGGATGAATTGTATCACTTAACAAGTATGTCTTAATGAGTGATGTTCTTTTGGCCTCCAATAATCTTTTTATGATTTTTTTGCCTCATTGCTGCCTGTACAGTTCACTACAAAGGCCTAAAAGGTAGGAACCCCATCTTTTCACCTCTGTATCCCCAAAATCTAGGACCATGCCTGACCCATTTTAGTGACTCACTCAATCTTTGTCAAGTGAATGAATAAATGTGCCTCTCAATAAGCAACTACCATGAAATAATTTTATGTTTTGTTGAACCTCCTAAAAGGCTCATACTACTTCATTTATAGGTTTCTAGTATCTTAGCACTACAGCATGGCAAGACTAAGATATTAGAAACAGAAAAACAAAACAAAAAAACCCCCAACAAATCTATAGAAAACTGAAATTGTTAAAAACAAAACAGATTATTCTGAATCCTACCTGGGTAAGACTATTTCCTGCATTTAATATTTCATTCCATCCAGTTTTTATTTTTTATAATGAAAGTTCTTTATTCCAACCCTCTAGGAGACATTCCCCACCCATAAATGCCTCTTACTGGCAGCAAAATTTTTTTCACATTAATCAATCTGAAATTCCTTTTCCTCTCTTTCATCTAATTATATCTAATTATGCCCTTTTGTTCTAGGGAAGTAAATTAATTTTTGCCACCACTCTAAGTCCCCTTACATCTTTTGAGTATCTGTAGAAAGTTGTTGTATTCTCCCTGAGAAGTTTCCTGTTAATCTGAGAATATATATCCTCTTCCACATCTATTCATTAGTGTCTCTCTTTTCTCATTGTTTTTGTGGCATATCTGGAACACTCCCCAGTCACCTCCATCTTTCTTGTGCTAATATTTAAACTTTACATGGTTATTTATGAATAAACAGGGCCTTACTTAAAACCAAATGCCATAATTTTTTTCTTGAATCTAGGTTCTTGAAAAATTATTTTTGACTCTAAAATATATGTCTAATTATTTCTGCCTTGTTTATTAATTTTGTTCTCATCACCTAGGTCACATTGTAGGGTAGAAATCTTTAGATCTTTGCAGGTCATTGGATCAAGGTCTTTTAGAGTCAGACAAACCTGGGTTCAAATCCCTTGCGACTGACCAGTTGTGTGAACTTGGATAAATTATTTAATCAATTTAAGCCTTAGTGTCCTTATTTGTAAAATAGAAAGGATACCAGCTAACTCATACAGATTGCTAAATGAGGTAACTTAGGTAAATTGCCCAGCACAGTATCTGGTCCATGGTAGCCATTCAATATTTACTATTTCTCTTCTTTATGCCCCTTCTAATTTTGTCCAGGCTTTCTGAAGATTTTGATATTCTATAGTTATTTGCTTGATTATTTAATGTTTGTATTCATGTAATGAAGGATGCAAATTATTTATTCAGTGAATTACAAGTACTGTTTGGGAGACATTTTAGAGAATTTCATGACCTCTCCCATTTCTCTTCCTAAACTTGACTAACTTTTATTATTCATCACTTCATAAAGCTTCTCATTTTTTTGGTGAATTTTAATATGTTACTTAATCTTTTTAAAGGGTTATCTTAGTACGATTATTACATTATGATGTATCTATTGTTTCTCTACTGCCAAATCACTGGTTCTCTCTAAAAGTTGCCTTTCAAAAACAGTTATTCATATTGATTCTATGCTGGAATCATTCACAGTTTCTTTCAATATAAAACAAAGATGGCTGTGTTGTTTATGTGACATAAAATGAAGTCATGTGGCATTGCTAAAACTACAATTTGAAAGAAAAAGCTCACTAAGTTATTATTTGAAGAGAACTCCATGACCGTTGGGAAACAATGGACTGGAACACAGGCACAAGAATGAAAAATGGAAGGTGCTGATGGGTTACTTAATGTGTCACTGTGATAAGGTATTCTGGATTTAATTAATTTAAACATCTTACCTGTAAGACAAATTGAAAGGAAGGAATCACTATAACAGAGGTAGAATGAAATAACTGCTTAATAGAAATACAAGCAAACAGAGAAATGATGAGATTCTGCCCAAGGGCATCAAGAGAAGGTGCTATTTGAGTAGACTGTGAAGGATGGAAAGGTAGTCTGAAGCAAACATAGCCTCCACCAAGGCACGTGCATTTCCATCAGTTGAACAGTTTTCACCTAAGCCAGAAAGAAGAAAAGAAGAAGAAAAAAAGCAAGAAGAAAATAGATAGATCTGGATGATAGAACCCTTTCTTTACAAAGATAACTGGCTAGTTAGGGTAACAATATCCAAGTAACCAAAATGTAGCTTGGTAAGCATTTGGTTTGGGTTTTCGGGTAGAGAGACCAAGTTTATTTTTATTCACTCTCTGCTAACAGGCAATTGACTACATATATTTTGATTTTGGCCAATCATGGAGGAAGGAAGAACATATCAGTTTTTCAAGAGATTGTTTACTTTGACAGGGATTGAATTTTGCTTGCTTTTTTATTTGCTGATTTTTCTTTAAATATGGAGACTATGTAATAGCTAAAAATATGTATCGACATAAAAGTCAATACATTTATTATAAAGGGACTAACTGGCTGTTTCCTAAAGAGAGAATTCTGTTCTATAAGTCATTTCTTCAAACATTTATTTCCAAACAATGTGTTCTACTAAAGTAAGGGAAATTTTCCATAGAAAGCTGTCATGGAATAGCTATCAATATTCCATACCCAATCAATTTCCCATCCGTCTAATATTTAACATGTTCTTTGGTGTTAAAAGGGGCTGGGGTAGGGATAGGGGGCTTCATAAAGAACTGGATTCAATGATTATTTAAATATCAACACAGGAACATACTTCTAATAGTCTAATGCTATGTTCTGAAATATAAAAATATGAAAGTGAAAGTAAGTGTCAATATCATGGTAAGGTAATTTTATTATAAATTCTAGTCTCATTACAATAGTTCACTTTAAAGTATGAGGTATTTATGGTAAATAAATCTATATACTATGAATAAGTGGGAGTTCTTTGATTGGAATTACCAGGTATTTATTTTGAAATTGTTACATGGAAAACAGACATCTTAGAATTTCTGCCAGAAATTTTTTTGGGGAAAAGCAGAGGTTCTATGTTAGACATTTTTTAAATGGAGGAAGATAATTGACATGAATACTTAACAGCATTTGTATCTGTCAGTGTGTCATAAAAAAACACGTGTAGGCCAGAGTTTTAGTAATCCTTTAGGATTTTCTGCCAGAGATATGGCTAATTCAGTGAATAGATTAAGTTATAGATGATTGTTAGCTCATAATCTTTCATGCAAGGAGGAAAGTGAACAGAGCTCACACTTGAAACAGAACTGATATATGCAGTGGTTCTCAAATGCTGGCAAGGAGACAAAAAGGCTGAATCAGAATCACCAATGATGCTTTTTAAAGAAATCCAGATGTGTCCCCATGCCCTGCTGGAGATTCTGAATCAGTAAATCTAGGGCAGGGCTCTGAGATTCCCTATTTTCTGTAAGTGATTCTGATCCACATCTGGGTTTGAGAACCAATGACTAGGGAGAGCAGTGCCTGAGATCAAAGAAGTAGGACTGTGAAGGTGGAGGCAAGACTTCATCCAAAGAAGAGAAAATATTCCACTTTTGGCTTAGAGTCTATCTGAGTTTATCTGACTTCCTGATGAAAAGTGATCTGGTAGCTTGAAATTGGCCATGGTGAGAATATTTAAGCCACCAAAATTGGCAAATGCTACAAGCCAGCTCTGTGCTCCCCCTCGCCCCAAGCCAGTACAACGTTGTCTGGTAAGGTTACTCTCACATTTTTAATGTGCCTTCCATAGAAAAATCTACTTAGGTTATAAGATACCAAAGCCACATGAGTGACTTTAGAGGTTTCAAGAGAGTTACCCTGAAAATGCTCTTTTAGAACACAGAGATAGTATTCCTCATAGTACCTCAGTACACAGTGAGAATTATATTTTCCTTTCCTTCTGTTCCTTAGCAACCAGCCAGTTTGACCCTCCACTTCTGTTCTCAGCCCTAGATTCAGCAGGAGAGATTCATATTTTCCCCTATGTTTACAGACCTTAAATGCACTGTCCTTTTTAAAACTTTTTTCCCCCTGAGTTATAGAAACAAATTCAGTTTCAATGATCTCCACTAGTCTTAAAAAAACAAACAACATCTTTGGAATCCTCAGAAGTGATTTCTTGGCATGTAACTGTGCATTCGATTGTCTGAGTCCCACAGTGACTCTGGTTAGGGTCGGAATAAAGAGGAAGTGAGAACAGAGATGATTTGATTGCTCACAGGAATAAATCTATTGGCTGATAGATTTGGTTTAGGGTCCTATTTATTCAGGTTTGTTGAATTTATGACCATTAATTAAAAGTGGTGCTTACCAGGACAGTGGGAGAAAAAAAATAGCCTGGAACATTAATGGGACCATTAAGTCCATGGCTTATTTGGCAAGAAGCTAGGTACCTTACTGCAAATAGAGTTCCAAGATTAATGTCATAAATATTTGTTGAATGAATTAATGTTCCCAGGCAAGTATTCTATTAAATGTATAGTAGATGCTGTGAGGAAAAATATCATCTATACTTTTTGTTTACTAGACCAACTCAGCAAGGCAGTCATTGGGATTAGAAAGTAGGACAAACTTTGTGTTTCAGCACTTTTAGAGGGAAAAATAAAAACAGCCATCAAAGAAATATGGGTGGGATCTCCTCAAGGAAATCTTCCTTAAATTGGCTTCACCCCATCCCCACACTCTCCCTTAGGCACTCGGTGTATCTTTTTCATTGTACTTTCCTCCTATAAAGTGAGGGATAACAATAGTACCGACATCAAAGCACTTTTGTGAAAATTAAATCTGTTAACACATATACAGTCCTTTGAACAGTGAACAGAAAATAGTACACAGTCAATAAATGTCAGCTATTACTATCATATCATCATCACCACCACCACAATATATTGAAATGACTTGTTACTGTAAATTTCTCCCCATCTAGAATGTAAGATCTTTTACAGAAGACCTTTTATCTTTACAGACCCAGTGCTCACCACAGTGCCTGGCACAGAAGAGACAAATGTTTTCTGAACTAAATTGAGCTATAACTTATATACTTCTGGTAAATTTATCTGGGTTGCTTTTTCAGATTTTCAATAGTTCCAACTCCTGAGAAGATAAAACTAGGAAAGAAGGGAGAGGAGAGAGAAGGGCTGTCATATATTCATCACCGGTGGTTCAACAGATTGTAGATTGTCCAGGCCTAGTTAATGTTGTTTGTGATAATTTCACTGGTAGAACTGTAAGGTTTATTATTTCCTTGATATACAGTTGTAAGCTCTAGCCCTTGAAAATCAGGAACAAATATACAAAAGGAATCTTCTAGGTTATGTCTTCCCAAGTGAAATATGGCCACTCTGCAATAGCAACATTTTCCAGTGTGTTTCATAGAACATTTGTCCCAAAAGATGTTCTGTAAGAAAAGCATTCTGTGGTTAAATTGGAGATGCTTCAAAACTCTACAGAAGGTTTATAATAAATATTAGCATATTAGGCTCTGAGAAATCCTGAAGTAAAGAAACCTTTAATTAATTCATCATTTCCTAAATTCAAAGGCCATAGAAAAATTTTCCTCTCACATAATTCCTATTAACATTTCATGGAATTAGTGTTCTATGATCAAACTGTGGAAAATGCTGTATCACAGAAACACATACATATATCCAGATTTCCATTTTTTCTCAATAATCTCTACATAATTTATTTTAAAGGATTCTAAGTTTATACATATACAAATAGAGATGTAAACCGTTGTTAATTTGGATGCTTGGTTAAGTAGATGCTCTGCTAATTTTAAAAATCTAACTGTGGAGTAAGTGCAAAATGCTTTGAACCCTTTTTTGTAGCTTATTTTAAAAATTTATGTATTTTTGACACACATTTATTGTATGTATTTATGGAGTACAGAGTTATATTTCAACACATGAATACAATGTGTGATGATCAAATAAGGGTAATTAACATAGTCATCATTGCAAAAATTTATCATTTCTTTGCAATGAAAGCATTTGAGCTCCTCTCTTCTAGCCAATCTAGAACATACATTATTTTAAATTGTAGATCCCTAGCACTACTGTAGACCACTAGAACTTATTTTTCCTATCTAGCTGTAATTTTGTATCCATTAACTACTGTCTCTTTTTCCCCTCACCCCCACCTTTCCAACCTCTAGTAACTGTAATTCTACTCTCTACTTCTATAAACTCAACTTTTTTTTCCAGCTCCCCTATATAAGTGAAAACATGCATGCTTTTAACCCTTGTTGAAAAGCATTCTACAGCACTCTCAACATTTTTTTTTTTTTTTTGGTTTTGCAAGATTATTATTATTTTTTTTTGTGTGTTACTTACATTCATGATTTATTTTTTGACTTTTCTTTTTAGTTTTCTACTTAAATCTTCAATTTTTTTGTTTTGTTTTTTATTTTTATTTTTTTATTTTATTTTATTTTATTTTATTTTATTTTTGTAAATTTTATTTTGTCGATATACATTGTAGCTGATCACCAAAACCTCCCTCCCTTCTCCCTCCCCCCCTCCCCCCCAACAATGTCCTTTCTGTTTGCTTGTCGTATCAACTTCAAATAATTGTGGTTGTTATATCTTCTTCCCCCCCCCGTTTGTGTGTGTGTGTGTGTGTGTGAATTTATATATTAATTTTTAGCTCCCACCAATAAGTGAGAACATGTGGTATTTCTCTTTCTGTGCCTGACTTGTTTCACTTAATATAATTCTCTCAAGGTCCATCCATGTTGTTGCAAATGGCAGTATTTCATTCGTTTTTATAGCTGAGTAGTATTCCATTGTGTAGATGTACCACATTTTCCGTATCCACTCATCTGATGATGGGCATTTGGGCTGGTTCCAACTCTTGGCTATTGTAAAGACAGCACTCTCAACATTTAATATGATTCAATCACCTGGGAATTTGTTAAAGTATATATTTGATTCAGTAAGTCTGGGGTGGGACCAGAGGTTCTGCATTTCTAATCAGCAACCAAATGATGCCAATGTGGCTGGTCTGTGGACCACACACTGAGTAGCAGGTTACTTTTCTGCCTTGGTAAGCACAGTAGAATAAATATAATAACACTGTACATGTTGCTGATGGAACCACACACTGAGATAGCTTAAATTTTTAAAAATATCGACTTGTTTTCTTAATACTGCCTTCCTCATAAAAGTAAAGTGGGAAATAATGGGGAGAAAACTTCTAGCTATAGCAATATTCTGTCAGCATGAAATCTGGTAAATTATAGGTACTTAATAAATGTTAAGTACATTAACTTAATTGTCATAGCTTTATTAACAGTTAATAACTGAAGAGGTGACATAGGGATAAATCTGCTAAGGACAGAGTTAATGATATGAAAACATTACTAAATAATAGTGAAAATGTTGTCAAATATATTGCCAATCAATATATTATGGAGAATATTTAGGTAGATAGAAGAATTGGATGTGCTGATAAGTGCTGGGATATACTGCAGGCTCAGAAAAGGAAAGAGAAGAACCAGAGTAATATTCTGAAGAAGGTGCCATAAGGTAACCTAACCTGGGGAAGTGGACACAGGCATCTTTGCCACAAACGTATCTTTGAATAGTTATAAAGTGAATGGAGATATGCCTTCCTTGGATTGCCTACCCAGTGTATCAGGGGCTGTCAAGAGAAGGAAAGAAGGAAATATAGATCTTCCCTACTAACCCATCCACTACCTACAGATTATGCTAAAAGAGCTAAATTGGTATCAGTTATTTTCATAATTTCCTTACTTGGTGCTTTAAGTAATGAGCAAGTATTTGTTAACTAAGAGTAATTGGCAATATGACTTAGTAGTAGTAGTTTCTAGCTTCAAGTCTTTCAGTGCCCAGATGTAGGTGAATCCCATGAGAACTTAAGTGGTTGAGGAACTCATCCAGGCAAATTACCTTATTATGTTTCAGGGATTTTTTTTTTTTTTTTTTGGTTGGTTGGTTTGTTTTTAAATAATGTCTTAATGTGGTCTTGATGGAGTTTTCATCAAATTGGCTTTGGTGCCTTTGGTTTTCTGATATTTGGATATTAGCTATAAATCTCAACTTTATAGGTAAAAGGAAATTATAATAATTTGACACAGGTATTTTGACACAGGTATTTTTAATTAATAAAGAGTATAAATAAAAATACCTTTGACACAGGTATTTTTAATTAATAAAGAGTAGAAACCCAATAGTATTATTTCCCACCTTCTGACTTAAAAGACAACAGTTATTAAAATACTAATTTTTATTTCTTGAGGGCTTACTGTCTGACAGGCAATATGCCAAACACTTTATCTTATATAGTTCTCATTACAACACCACAGGGAGAAATTTTACATGTGAAGAAACTGAAGTCCAAAGAGCTTCAATAGCTGGCACAGGGTCATGCAGCCATTAAGTGGCAATGAAGGCATCTAATCTAGACCTGTTTGAAATCTATTAAAATGAAAGCCTGAGGACAAACAAAGAGCAGGAGTAAAATAGAATTCTCAGAGAAATATTGTGAGGCAAATTCAAATTTTGGGCTTGATCCTGAAAGTGGCTGTGTCATACTCTTATCTTTCACTATTTAAGAGAGAAATCTTGTTAATAAGCAAGTGCATTCAAACTTCATGTATATATCTTCTCCTGATGTTAAAAACATGCATTTTTAAAAGCAATATAGATTTTCCTTTTAAAAAAACACATAAAATCACAAGGTTTTAAATGATTATTTCCCATTTTATTGTTTTCTTCCTGTCACTGTTTTTGAGCTGGAACATGGAGTCCTTGGTGGGAAAAGGAAGGGCATGACCATCAATCTCGATTAATAGTCTTGAGTGGTTTCTGTAGTCTGATAAGCCAAGCTGATAGACATGTAAATACTGATATAGTTGGATGAGCTATTTATCTGTATTTGATGTTTACTTAAGTTCTGCATGCACCCTTCATATTCAGATAGTACCACATGAATTGGGTGTCTTTTAAAATTTTATTCTTTTTTCAAATAAACCTCTTGTGGGAGTTATGTCAACAAACAGCAGAACCCATTCTATAAGAGTTTAGTATTTTGGGGAAGAGCATGAAATTATTGTTATGTTCTAAATTAGTTATGATAGTGGGGATACATTAGAATGGTGTTGACCAAAGTCCATTCATAATGAAACCAAAACCTGTGGTTTTTCAGGTGTTGAGGTCTACTGTAGAGGTGAAAGGTACAATGACCCAGATGTGGGTAACCACTCTCTTTCATCAATTTGAATCCATTTATTGTCTACAGTATACTCATATATGCAGTCTTAAGACAACTTCATCATTCTTTTTCTCCTTTATTAGTCTCTTTGTTTCCCAAAACGTGGTGCTACAGGAAACAATATTTTTCCTTCATGGGGTGTAAGAAAGGAGATTACTTTTATGAAGAAATTAACTGATGTCTGTGAGTGTATTATCTAAGAATTTCATAACTTCTCTCTTGAGCCAGTAAAATGAAGATGGAGGGCCGGCCCCATGGCTCACTTGGGAGAGTGCGGCGCTGGTGGCGCCGAGGCCGCGGGTTTGGATCCTATATGGGGGTGGCCGTGCGCTCACTGGCTGAGCGTGGTGCGGGCAACACCAGGCCAAGGGTTGCAATCCCCTTACTGGTTAAAAAAAAAAAAAAAAAATGAAGATGGAAATATTCATCTCTTTTGTACAAGTCATCCTTCTTTTCTAGGAACTGTGAGTTCACTTACATTTGCAAGCATCTGGAGCTGAGAAGGGTCTCCGGAGGTCCCGGTAGAAGCCTGGCTTACACCTCTGGCAATGCTGACCTTCCGTGTTGTGCTGACAGTCGTTGCAGACACCACCACTACGATTCCCTGATGCCTCCCACACAGTAGAGTCGAAGTGGCAGGTCTCAGCATGCCCATTGCACTTGCAGGCTGGAAAAAATAATCATGAGAGGAACTCAAATAATTGAAAATAAAGGGTTAGGTTCTCTAATTTTGAGGTATTTAAAAATAGGATAAGCCAATAATTTTTATTTTATTTTTAGTTTTTTAAATAGTGTACAGTTAAAGAATCAAAACAATATAAAAAGGTATACGTTGAGAACTTTAGGTTCTCCATCCCCATTTGCCCTGTTTCCCTTTGCCTTAAACAGGTTACTACCTTTTTTTTTTAGTTTCTTGTGTTCCCTTCCAAGTTTTTGTTATAGACTGTTAATTTAAAAAAATAAGTTTTCAGCCAGCCCCATGGCTCCCTCGGGAGAGTGAGGCACTGGTAGCGCCGAGGCTGCGGGTTCAGATCCTAAATAGGGATGGCCAGTGTGCTCACTGGGTGAGTGTGGTGCGGACAACACTGTGCCGAGGGTTGTGATCCCCATACCAGTCAAAAAAAAAAAAAGTTTTAAGGTATGCATGAAAGTCAACAAAGTGTAGAATGGTCTAGGTAGGCAGAGATATCATAGTTATCTTACCAGCTGGAGTTGACTTTTATTTTGGAAAGACTATTGGAAGGACCACCAGTTTTTTTTTTTTCCTCTTTGATGGTAACACCTCATCATTTCCATTCCTGCTACTTCCCAAGGGTCATCACTGTGAGTCTCCTGACCTTGCTAAGAAAAGCTGAGATTGTTAGGCATTATTTTAAAATGACAATTCATGTTGCAGATACAGGTCTGAACTCATGCTCACTAATGAGCCCGTAAGGAAACTTCTGGTGCATAGTGCTTAGTAACTTAGCAAGTATATTTATTTATCTTTCATGAAGTACTATTACTCAACTGTCGTCATACTGGTGAGTATAAAGCAGTCTCCTTTAGAAGTCTCAATTTTCTCATAGAAGAGGCCTGCAGTGTTTCTTATGTAACAATTTCTCAAGGGCATTTCTAAGATTATCAGTCAGTAGCATCAAGTGACATCTGTTCTATATGTATTTAGATATGCAGTTGGTTTCTGTGGTAAGGGCCAGAATGGCACTCTAGGAATTTAGGAGAAATTCTTTAGATTCTCTTGAGTGATTCACAATAAGAATCCAGACTTTTTTGTGGAGGTCAACTGTATTTGAAAATGTTTGTGCTATTGTTTTTTGTTGTTTCCTTGATGTGTTATGATATTTTGTCCAGATTTATATCTTTAAAAAGTATATTATAAGATAATTTAAGATTTATGCTTAGAGGAAATCCTTTACATTTCCTAGAAACAAAAATAAATCAGTTATGATTCCAAATTATGTATGAGAAGAGACTTCTCACAACTTTACCCCCAGTACTTGCCTTTAAATCCCTGTAAAATAGAGGTTTGTTAGCGTAAACATTGTTATGGGCATGTGCATTTCTCTAAACATTTAAATTAGAAAGAAAAAATGGTTCATGTGCCCTTATTTATTAGCCTCCTATCTAATCTCCAACCTCAACCCCGAAGTTAGTCCTGCTAATGCAATCTTATTCTTGATTTAGTGGCTTAAATTTCAAATCCGATTCATCATTTCAAGTAGCATATGTGAAAAAAAAGGGCATTAATTGGCCTTAAGGAAAAAATGTAATTTGGAGTCTGAAAACTTGGAATCAAGCTCTGACTCTATCATTTACTGGCTTTGGCAGTCACGTAATCTTACTGAGCTTCAGTTTCCTGATCTCTAAAATGGAATTAACACCACCTTTTTTTTTACTGGGTTGTTTTGAGAACTGAATTCAAGATACTATTTTCATGTTTATAAGTCAATATCTCAGCTGTAAGAATAATCGTACACCATAATCCTCAATTGCTCTTGTGTCTATTCATGTTTTTATTGTGTTAAATTCTCAAGGAGGGTGCTTAGGTCCCACAAAGTGTCCAAGAAAATAGGCAACATATTATTGGCAAAACAGTCATATTGGCAACTTTGTAAACAGTAACTGTTTCCGATGGTGGGAAGTCATAGTGGGTGGTGACATGGACTACGTTTGCATAGGTTATAGTGTCTATCATCCACTACTTTATATTCTGTTTCTAGAGACAAGGAGTCTGTCCACAGGTAAGTTTACAAAGAAGGCTTTCGAGTATTGTGGGTTTGTTACTTACTTCTGCACTCTTTAGGAGACCCTGTTCTGCCATCAGCTGCCTCCCAGGGCCGGTCATTGTATAATGGTGCACAGTGCTGGCAGTGGCGGCCGGCTGTGTTGTGCTTACACATACACTTTCCGTGGACCTACAAACAAGTAAAAGCTGTGAGCACAAATGGTACTAGGGAAGAACATGCTTCCCGCAATCTTGTCTCATTGGTTGGCTTTAGCCATAAGATGTTCATTCACTTTTCTGAATAAGCTAGCAATCAAGAAGAGAGATCCTTTCTTTAGTTGGTCTTGTAATCAGATAAAAAGATTGAGTAATATATTTTCTTGACTGTAGTATATATGACCATAATGAGTAATTCTGAGGTACTGGCTAAGCATTTAAGTAAAATGTTAATAGTTTAAAACTTTTTCATTCTTTACACAATAGCAATACATCTTCATTGTAGAAAATTTAGAATTCTGTAATCTCATCACAAAGAGACATTAATTTCAATATTTGGAACATATATTTCCAGTACTTTAAAAATACAATTATATTTAAAACTATTTTTCACACAATACATTGAGAACATCTCTCCATTTCATTGAATATTCTTGTATAATGCACATTTTAATGGCTCCCTTGTATGATGTACAATTTATTTGACCAATTACTTATGAGTGTACTTCAAAGAAGTTCATGGAAAGATTCATATTATCTTTCAATTCTACTTTTCCATGAACTTTTTGAAGTACCCTTGTATTTTATTGTTAGTTAGGCTTTTAAATATTTTTAAATATTATAGGCAAAGCTATAATAAATATCCTTGTATGTAAGTATTTGTGAATATCTTTACTTCCTTTGGAAGTGTTTTCTAGAATATGTATATTGTTAAGGCTTTGAATACATTTTGTCATAATGACTGTTCATTTTCTTTTGACTCCACAGTTCATAGTAGTTGAGGGTTTATTAAAATAGTATTTCTCAGAGAGGACTACTTCAGTAGAATTCTTGGAGTTCTGATAATTTTAATATTTTTTGTATCATTTCACTAATATCTTCCAAAAGTTAATATTTTGAATCATCTGAACTATCTCCTAATAACAGAATTGCCATGAATTCCAGTACCAAGATGCATTTATTGATACATGATGTGATTGTACAAATGAAAGGTTTGCAAAGTAGCTCACAATGGGGTTCATAAATGTGGATCTATGAGTTTTTTTTTTCTTGAGAAACAGTGTTAAAGGTAACAAAGCATAAAGGTAACAAAGTATACCAACTAGTCAACAAATATTTAATGAATTTCTACAAGGGAGAATCACTATGCTAAGCCATGTTTGGTATACAAAGCATTACAAAACATAATTTTTATCTTCAAGGAAGGCATAGTGTAGCTGGAGAAAAAAGACTTACATAGAAAAAAAAACCCCAGATAAACAAGACAAACAAATGCCTAAGAAGCAAAATGATGTTGGAATTCAGAATATGCAGACATCACCATAGGTTGGCAGTTGCAGAGGGCTTTATGAGAGGGGCTGGGATTTGAACTGACTCTTGACAGATAGGTAGCATTTTAATAGAGAGAAGGGAAGAAACATGCCAGAAAGAGGAAACAGTGAACCAAGGTGTAAGAAGAATCTGTGAGCAAAGTTTATTTTAATGCATCTAAAATATTTTGATTGCAACAAATAAGGAACTACTAAAGATGACATGTACTTAGAGTGGCCATATCAAAATGAGTCCCTAAAGTAAAGTGCAACAAGCCTGGAAAGAGCCACACCAATGCACTGATATATTAGCGTTTGATGTAAGATAACACTCGGGTGAGTTGTGTCATCTCACCCATGACCTCCTTTCTTTTAATACTTTCCTAGCTTATGTATTTCTAGTTCCTCTGGTGGAGGCACTCTGGAAATGCCATAAGCATTATCCAAGTGTGTTTTATGATTGCTGTGGGCCTTATGCTCACATAATGTTCAAGTATGGGAATTACATACATAGTTTAGAAGGCTGTAGGCTGCTTGTGAATGAACCACATGATGCCTGAGAGTTATAATCTGGAAAATTTCATAAATAACAATTTTGGTGGCCATCTTGCTAAATTTCATTTCAGTGTATTGCAATGTAAGGTTTTCATGCTTAATGAAAATTACAGCAGTCGTTTTAATTCTCAGGAATTAGTGAGAATATAGATTTTTAAAATGAGGGTGATATTGGCTCCTTGGAATAAAGATGATGTTGCAAAAATTTTTGCTAATTTTCTTTATAGAAACTCAACTAATATTATAGATTCAATTTATTGGTTTTGGTCTTGGAATGCCCAAGACTAGCTGAGTTATAATAATCTGTCATCTTGGGCTTCCCTTCATGACTACCTCTGATATGAACTGAACTGTTATATACAGAAGTCCCATGAAGTTCCAAAGGTTCACTACATATCTCCTATTCACACATTCAGGCAAGCTCTAAAGACAAACCTGTACTTAAATTTAGAGAAGTGTAGGAAGGCAATTTCTTATTGCTGTACAAGAGTGAGGTCTTTTTATCCTAGTTCCTGGATATCTGATTTTTCCTATGCATCCTTATATATAAAGCATATGAAGTAGAAATGCTTCAGTACTACTGCTTTTATTAAATCCATTTTACTTAGCATTCCCTGTCATCATGAAAAAATAGAAACTCTTTTTAATCAAACAACTTATATGTAGTAAGTTTCTATAAAGTCTCTCAGTAAAAGCTAATGATTCTTTGTTTTATTTGCAGTACTAGATGCTAATTTCAAACAAAATGGAGTTTTTGGAAAAAATGAATGTGAAGGAAAAATCTTTCAAGGTTGAAAAGTTTACCAAAGTGAAGGCATACTTATGTTGCTGACAGAAGTTGCACAATGGGGATAAGTAGGAAAAGCTGTTTTGTAATTGTCTAAATCCCACAACATACCAAAAACAAAACCCAAGCAAAACATACATATAAAAACACATAAAAATAATCAGATAGGATTAGTGTCAGAGTTCTAGAATAAACCATCCCTATTCTATCACTGTTGTTAAGGAGATTATATGGAGTACTATCTGAGGGGTCATTACAGAAAATGTTAAGAAGTATAAAGTAAATATGGTAGAGAACAAGATCAGTAAGTGCTGTCTGTATAACACTTTTTTGGGGGCGGAGCAGCTGGCCGGTATGGGGATCTGAACCCTTGGCCTTCGTGTCACCAGCACCATGCTCTCCCAAGTGAGCTAACTTCCCAGCCCCTGTATAAAACTTCTAAGTGTACTCCTAGATGCTGTGTCTTAAAGGGTACACAGGATTTTCCTTAAGGAGCAAAGACAAGAAGATAAGAACCTCAAAGGAATATTTAAGGAACAATCTGGAATACAGAGGTATTTATTGGACAGGTAGGTTCAATCCAGATCCTAAACATCAGTTAAGGAGCCTGAAATTTATCCTGTAGGCAATGCAGATCCATTGAAGATTTCTGAGTAAGAAAATGATTGACAGGTATATTATATATACCTTCTTTTAAATTTTCTTTCTACCACCTTTCTATCTTGCCTGTTACGTTCTTTCTTCCCCTTCCCCTTTCACTGTTTCTTTTCCATGTTTTTTTTTGTTGTTGTTGTTCCAGCTTATGCCTTTTGATAGCCAGTGGCACTCACATATATTTTCTGATAATATTCAGAATTTTAAAAGGTTGTTAATTTTTATCACTGCCTTTTTGCATCCTTCCTACTTTTTAGCAACCATTTATTAAGTACTGCATAAAGATAGATGCTGCAAAGTATTCTTAGTTTTCTCTAGAGGAACTCAACTGTCATCAGTTTATCAGGTTTGGTTTTGGAATACCCAAGGTTTATATGTAATTTCACTCAACTCATAGGTTTGTCCTGACCCACAAATTCCAGGCCTCAGGAGGCCACAGACATTTAGGGTAACCTCATCAAACATTCACATGTATCACAAGATAATGTTAGACAAGTCAATTCCCTCTAGAGTAAGGATTTCAGAGCATTCCCTTGTTCCCACATGCCAACGTTTGGGATGAACCTCCCAGGGTCTGAAAGATGCTATCCCAGCAAATTTTTCTGCACACAGAAAAATTCGAGGAGCTGTCATTTTTGAGAATTACCAAAAATATCTGTAAATTATTACCTAAACAATTTGAAACAAGAAATCCTTTCTCAGCGATACAACTGTTTCTGTTCAAGCTTGAAAGATCACCCACTATTTGATGCTTGTGAAAAATGTGCAAGTAAAACTAGGTCTTCATTGAAAAAAAAAAAAACAGAAAAAGGAAACTTTAGTAACAAGTTAAATATGGCTCTTGTTTGGTACACAAACATGAACTAGATAAAGAGCAGGAAAGTGGGATTACGTACTTAAAGTTAAGTTGAGGAAGAGTGGTGTCTGACTGCCTACTTGGAAAATGAGAAATTTACATTAACAACAAAACTGCAACTCCTAATTACCCAAGAAGTATATAGAGTTTTGGATATTTTATCAGTTTCATAAACCCCTGTTATGCAAAGAATACTTTTCTCTGTTGATGTCGAAAGTTTTCATACTCATATCTAATTGATTTTATGTGCTATTAATATTAACCTACTTGCCAGTCATTTTTAACATATTTATCTTACAGGAAGGGACTCACACAAACTTTGAACCAGTAATTCAAGGAATTAGTAGAACATCATGTTCATTAAGAGCTGTGCACTTTTGTGACAAATATTATATATTAAAGCTGAATAGACATGCAACGGAAAATGCCATTTTTTCATATGTGAGGCTATAGATATAAGAATCTAATATAAGATATCTTATGTTAAATTAAAGTAAATAATCATTGGAGGATATACAGGTCTTGCCTAGAAAAGTTGCTTTTTGTTGTTTCTTTTAGGGCAGAAGGCTTTCAGTAGTCAGCAATCAGGTGGTTCAGGAAATTGGACATGGCAGGATGTTGTGGGAATTTGGTCATTGACAATGTCAAGCATATAAGATGGACAATCACTTTTCAAGATGTTGTAGAATACTTAAATATTAGGTGCAAGATTGGCTTAGATAACTTTTAGGGTTCTCTTAGTCTGTATTGGTTACACTTAAGCTAAAATAAATTTTATTCTTTTTCATTTCTCTCCTTCTGTTTTCTTTCTTCTCTACTGCATTTCCTCCCAAATAAAAGTATACTTTATCATCTAGTGATGCTTACCACAGACATTCACCATAATGGAATTACAAAAGCAGAAAATCAATCTGGATAATGCTTTGGAAGACTCACATTAACCAATTCTTTTAGGAATGTCTGATAAAATTTGCTTCCCAATTGCTCTCCAACAAGGAAGGGAACAGCTGTAACTTGACTCTCTCGTTCATGTCCTACTAAAAATTATAATGAGAATTAGTGAAAAAAAGAGTTGTTTTACAGCTAAGTGTTCAGAAATTCCTGAAAATTATGAACTGAATAATTTCCTTGTGCTGTTGTGCCATTACTGTTTATATATACATGATTTTATTTTCATTCATTACCATGCAACTTTGAATTCCAATGGAAAATGAATATTCTTTCATATTGTCGTTGGTACGTTAAAAAATGTTTGTAAAAAGAGGATACAGGCAGGTCTTATTCTATGAACCAAAGAAAAATGTCCACTTAAAGGCAGCTGTAGCAATTCATGGACCTCTATTTAGCTATGACAAATGATTTAGAAAGTACAGCAATTTAAGAGCAATTAATTTCTAAAGAGATAGTGTGTCCCTTTTAGAGAAAAGGATTAACTTCTAAAAGAATGAACTTTTTATACATTAAAAGAGATAAATTCTAATAACAGCCTAGCCTATTAGGACCTGCTCCTCTTATGCAGGACAAACACATGCACAATAGTGCTACAACACAATCTCTGAATAGAAAGCATTGTGATGAAAACATGTCTTTTTATTAACAAATAAAATATGCCTTTTTTTCCCATTAAAGGTTTGTATGTTTTAATTTAACAGAAGAAGTAAGAGTTCTATGGTGAACATGAAGCATAATGATTGAGTCTGGTGAAAAAGAGGGCTTGAAATATACTATCAGAATGGGGCAAAATAGGTTGAAGGCTGAGTGTTCCAAATCCTTTCCCAATAATACATATAGCAAGAATGCAAGCAAAAATGAAAAGCTCTACCATTTTTTCTTTGCTCTATACTTGAACACTAGAGAAAACAGTTCTTAAAAGAAAGCATGGGCAATACAATAAAGATAGGTATAGGTACGGGACAAAATCAATTATGTTAAAGAATGAAAATTGGCCAGTACTCCCAGCTAGCCTATAGTCTGAAATTCTTCCTGTATAAATTCGTTTCTTTTAGCTCTAGAATGGTGTTTTAGGTTCAGGAGCTCTTTACAAAAATGCACTTACCCTCAGGAGCGGCAAATCCTTAAATTATTAGCAAAAATATATATCAGCAGGGATTAAAACCATCTGTTCTTAATCCTAGAACTGGACTCAGAGTTGCTTCGAGGAGAAAGGGACTTCCTGGGGGAGTGAAAGGGATGTCTTAAGGGGAGAGGGAAGGAACTAAAGACAAACTGTGCCAATTTCACTAATTAGCCAAGACCCTGCTCTGACTGCCAGACCTGGGGAAAAAAAAGGCATGAATGGATCCAATGCAAAGTTCATAAGAAAACTGTATTTAACACACCGTATGGGAATCATATTTATCTGCCTCTCTCCACTATACTGAAAGCCCTTGCAGGGAAGAAACAGTATCTTAAACTTCTTTGAATCCCCAGTAACTGGCATATAATAGTTTTTCAGTAAATATGTGTTTTTTTCCACTCAGCCTTTATATATAAATGGAACATTAAGAACTTAAGTTATTGAGCTAAGTCCCATTTTAAAAACTGCCAGGAAAGCAGAGTGCTGATTATGCATTTGAAGTGGGAAGGAGATACTTTCAATTGTTTGTCACATTCAGCTTTGTCTATAGTGCTTCCCATGAGAAGTATAGTCTCATACTTGGGCAAGGCATGTTGGTAACTATGTTCTAACATGTAGTGATCATCTCTGGGAGATCTACTGTAAGCCCAAAGAATGTGGGTCAGTCATGGAGATGATGATAAATAGGAACAACATTAGTAATAGTAACTAACTTTGAGTAGCACTTACTGTATATAAGGCACTGTTCTAGGCATTGTATAAATATCAACTCATTTGATTCACACAAAAACCCTGTAAGATAATTATTATTGCCCAGTTTCACAAATGAGGAAACTAAGGCCCAGAAGGTTTAAGTAACTTGCCAAGGTCACAAAGCCAATAAGTGGTAAATCTATTTGAACTGTAGCAGTCTGACTCCAGAGTCCTCATCTTAATTCCTAACTATGCTATTATAAAACCCAGGGGAGTAGGATTATGAGGGATCAACTTTGGCCAAGTCTCCTCGGGGTGATGATACCTAAATAAAATTGGTGTGTCCCAAACCAATTTGTCCTTTAAGAGCTCTTCAGGGCAAAGGCTGCTTTGGACTCGCAGTGAGCCATTGCATGGGTACTCTGTTCTTGAATGGATTATTACTCCTATTCTTCTTGAGAAGTTGAGCAGCTTTGAAAATAGGTGAATACAAAAAGATTGGCCCCAATTTCCCACTCCTGTCATGAATAAGTTCAGAGCAAGTAGGAGTAGAGAATACTTTTAGATCCTCATTGTTTCAATGTATCTGCATGTTAAAAATTCTGACGCCTCCTGGGGGAATTTCCAGGCCACTGCAAACCTTAACAAGTCCTTATCAGAAATTCCTTTGAATGAATTTACAAAGATGACAACAGGAATGTAAATGAACTCTATAATTAAAGATTTGCTCTTAGTGGAAAGCACCTCCTTTATGTTATTTACTATCCCTATTAGATATTATCTGGTAGGGATAGTAATATCATGTAGTATGATGACTTTTTGTGAGTTTTAGTTTAGGTTATAAAGAATAATAAGTAGGAACATTGTGCATAACCTAAAGATTCAGGTAAATTTTTATGTTGAGGTTGCTGGCTTATTTCTATTTTTTCATGCACAAAATTTTGTATGCCCCAAAGCTTTAATTTAAGTGAAAGTTTATCTATGCCACTGTGCATACTATTTACCATAAGAAATCAGGAACTTTAGCGGTATTCAGAAATGAGTGTGCATACACGCAATTTCCAAATGCTACCACATTTGTGTACTCCAAATTGTAGGTGTTGATTCTAGATTGCTTAAAGTTGTGATTCAGCAGAACTTCGTTTTGTAGTATTAAAGCTAGAACTAAGAACTAAAATCAAGTTTTCTGGTTTATCTTTCACCATACAGCATAGATCCCTTTTGTAAAAATTGGATGATTAGCCAAAAACAAAACAAAAGAAAACAAAGCAAAAACAAACCCCTCAAACTTACCCATCTGCAGAAAGAAAGGCAGAAACTGCTCCAGGGTAGAGAATAGCATAACTTGGGCCTTTTAATTAATTGCAAAACATTTTTGAGTTTAAAAATATTGTTAATAAAATAACACTTAAAAAGCCAAGTGAAAGAAGGTTTTAAAGTATTCCCATTGTTTTAAAATGTACTATTGGCTCAATAGTATTTTTTGCAAGTGAGCAATGCAGTTTAAATTTGGGATTCTTGAGTAATTTTAGGTAGGATTCTTTCTTACTCTTCAGAATAATGATTTCTTAAAACAAATCTCTCTTTTCATGAGGCCAGAGATAGGGACTACTTTTATTTATTAACTATGAACTTCAGAGGTTCAAATGTAGCATCTTTTCGGAAACCTCACTACTAGAATTACCTTTTTTTTAATACTTCTCTAATTAACAAATCATATTTCTGCTATTGGGAAAAATTGTGAAAAGACTCTGAAATCCCCCCCCCCCAAAAAATTACTAAGAGTCCTGTCTAGCACATCCTTCTAAGTTATCTCTGCCTTTTATTATCATTAAGCTATTTTACAACTCTGTAAGTTGTAGAAAATTAATAATAATGCAAATAATTCTTGTCCACAGAAATTCAAATAAGTTGTGTCTGGTAGAATTCAATTGATCATTGCCCTTCATATCAACCTATTTTTCATCTCTTTGTAAATACATTTCAGCATTCTTTATTTGCTTATACATGTGTGGTTCTTTGAATTTTCCTTTGAATTGGTTGTAATGTTCTACTCGTCCCTCATTAATTAATGAGTTAAATACATCTTCGACATATGTTCAGGACTTTCCCTTTTAAAAATTTTTCCTTTAGTACTGCCATTTCTTCCCCTGTACATTACATAAAGTTTTTTTTTTTTTAATCAAGTATATTTGAGGATTTATTTCTAAAAATGAAATATCAACATGTTTTAAGTGGGTTTTGAATGTCTTATATTTTCACAAGATTAATTCTACTAGCTTCCTCTTTTCAGTATCATCAGGCACTTTATCTTCCCTCTGGGGACTGTAATAAATATTGCTGCCATTAAAATGCAAATAACATTGGACTAAAAATTGTAATGCCCAGGAGGCTTATGAAGATTACATTTAGATAAGATCAGACTATTACCAACTTACGAGATTTTTTTTCCTACCATTACTTCATTGCATAGAACTATTTCTTATTTGTTCTTTGTTTCCATTGGGTTTTAAAAATTATTTCTGACTACTGGGCTATTAAAAATGATCTGTCCAAAAGATATATTTATTTGACTAGATCCTATAAGTGAATTGAGCTAGTGTTTATGTGCATAATTTGGTTTCAGATCTGCATGTATGTAATGACAATAAAGTAAGGCATTATGATTTTCAGACATTTATTTCAGCATATCTAAGACTTCATTGCTTTAGAATATCAAATTGGCTCCTTTTCTCTTCTAGAACAGCCATAGTTTCTTCAGCTGCAAATACAGAGCAAAAGAGGACCGACAAATATCACTGGATTTTTACTGCAGTTCTTGTCCGTAGGTAGATTTTGAGAATTTCCTATAACACTGTAATGAAACTGTCTCAGTACACAGCTAAATAATTTGAAATTTCTTTTAAGCCAGATTGCTATCTGTTCACTATGTTCAGTCACTAAGACAATTGCTACACAGCCATTTGACCCACCCCATCTCTGCTTTTCATTTGATCTCAATTAAGTCTTATTCTCATAATTTTACTTTGTACTTGTCTTTTTATTCTTAAACTTTTCTAAGGTCACAAAGCAAATCAATGGCAGAACAGGGAACAGACCTCCCAAGAGACTCCTAAAATATTAGAAGCTCCATTTTAGAACAGTGATGTCGTTAGGAGGATTTTTTCCCCTCCCACAAACACCTAAAATAACTTCTTATAGTACAATCTCTATGAGGGAAAAGGGGATCATTCCAATTTCAAGTTCCTAGTACTTATTTGATTTAAATAATTTTAGAAAGAAAAAGCAAAAGTGGAATTAACAATATATAACTTCTAATATGTTGTTAAAACTCTTGAGACAACTATTAGGCAAGAACCTGGGAAACTGAGTGAAGGCAAAAACAAGAACTCATTTTGTAAGCAACTTATCTGTCAAGCAGTGTTTGACATGAGAACGAAGGAAGGTTTTGTAGGGTTTTGTTCAGTCTTTTTTATAATTAGTTGGGGACCAGGTAAATTCTATTAGAAATGCTATGGCAATTATTAAGTACTTTTCACCCCACTGACATTCACTTACTCAATGGGTTCACATAGCCTCTGTTTATTTTAAAGAAAAATTCCTTGTCAGACTACTTTGCATTCTCTTACAAAGTTTTTTTTTTTTTCTTAAATTCATTCTAGTCCACATTTCCCACTGTTTTCCTTCTTTCTTGACAGCTCTGTTTGTCACTTAGTATTCTATACAGTGCATAGGGTGTTACAAAAGTTGACTTGTTTAAGAAAAATTAGCTCCTGGTTGTAGTACAAGAAGCCAATTGCTAGGGCTTGTTTTCTTCCATAGATTTTGTAATTGAATTAATTCATTCAGATGCTTCTTTTCAGATCAAAAAATTGCTTGTTTCTAGCTGAATCTTGTCAAACATAGTATTGAGTATCTTGTAAAACAGTATTCGTTACTGAGTATGCTCATATGAAAGATTAAGGTGGAAATACTGATTTATTAAAAAGTTATGCTTGTTTGGCAACTCTACTATAATACAGAGCCATCAAGAAATCTATGATCATCTGTATATGGCCAGAAACAACACCCACAGTATTTAAAGAATTGATTTTCTTCAATAGCCATCCATCAGAAAGCTAATGCTTTTTAAAACAGTTTAATAACTGGAACATGAAAAGAAATATTTTCATTCTGTAAAATTCCTATATAACCAGCCTTTTTTTTAAGCAATTGATTTTTTCCTTGAGATAACATTCACATAACATAAAATTCATCATTTTAACTATGTACTGTGAGATTCAGTGGTTTTCATTATATTCAAAATGTTGTACAATCATTACCACTGTCTAATTCCACAGCATTTTCATCACTTGAAAAATAAACCTCATGCCCATTTAACAGTCACTCACCATTTCCTCCTGAGTACCAGAACCTGGCAACCACAAACCTATTTTGTCTTTACGGATTTGCCTATTCTGAAAATTCCATATAAAAGGAATAATATTTGTGGGCTTTTGTGTCTGGCTTCTTTCACTTAGCATACTATTTTCAAGGTTTATCCACATTGTAGCATGTATTGGTAGGTACTACATTCCTTATTATGGTTGGATAATATTCCACTGTATGTATATACCATATTTTGTTTATCCATTCATCAACTAAAGGACGTTTGGGTTGTTTCTACTTTTTGACTACTATGAATAATACTGCTATGAACATTAATTTTCAAGGTTTTGTGTAGAAATAAGTTTTCAATTCACTAGGGTATATACTGAGGAGTAGAATTGCTGAGTCATACGGTAACTCTACATTAAACTGTTTGAGGAAGTGCCAGACTGCTTTTCCCTGCAGCAGTAGCATTTTACATTCCCACCAGCGATGCAGGAGGGTTTCAACTTCTCCACGTTTTCAACAACATTTGTTACTGTCTTTTTGATTATAGCCATCCTAGTGAATGTGAAGTGCCATCTCATTGTGGTTTTGATTTTCATTTCCCTAATGACTAATGATGTTGAACATCTTTCTATATGCTCATTGGCCATGTGCATATGTTCTCTGCAGGAATGTCTATTCTAACCTTTGCCCATTTTAAAATTGGTTTGTCTTTTTGTGGTTGAGTTTTAAAGAGTTCTTTATATGTTCTGGATGCTAGAACCTTATCAGATGTATGATTTAGGAATATTTTCTCCCATTCTGTGGATTGTCTTTTCACTTTTGTGATAATGTCCTTTGATGCACAAAAGTTTTTAATTTTGATGAAGTTCAATAGATTTATTTTTTCTTTTGTTGCTTGTGCTTTGGTTATCATATTTAAGAAACCAATGCCTAATCCAAGGTCACTAAGATTTATACCTTTATTTCTTCTAAGAGTTTTATAATTTTAGCTCTATAGGTAGGACTTTAATCCATTTTGAGATAATTTCTGTATATGGTGTGAGGTAGAGGTCCAAATAATTCTTTTGTTTGTGGCTATCTAATTGTCCCAGCACCATTTTTTGAAAAGACTATTCTTTCTCCATTGATAAATCTTTATGTCCTTGTTGAAGATGAATTGACCATAGATGTATGGGCTTATTTTTGAACTCTATATTCCATTGATCTATATGTATGTCCTTAAGCCAGTACCACACTGTTTTGATTACTATAGGCTTGTTTTGAAATTGGGAAGTGAGTCCTACAACTTTGTTGTTCTTCAAGATTGTTTTGGCTATTTGATTTCTCTTGCTTTTCCATGTGAATTTTAGGCTCAGCTGGTCCACTTCTGCAAAAAGAAGGTAGTTAGAAGTTTGATAGGGATCTCATTGAATCTGTGGGTCAATTTGGAGAGTATTACCATTTTAACAGTATTAAGCCTTCTAATGCATGAACACTGGATAGTGTTCCCTTAAATTAAATTTTCCCTTCTTTAATTTCTTTTAGCAATATTTCAGAGTTTTCAGTGTATAGGTCTTTCACTTGGTTAAATTTATTCCTGTGTATTTTATTCTTCTTTGATGCTATTGTAAGAGCAATTGTTTTCTTAATTTCATTTTTGGATTGTTTATTGCTACTACATAGAAATACAACTGATTTTTGCATGTTGATCTTGCATCCTGCAACTTTGCTGAACTGGCTTATCAGCTCCAACAGTTGGGGTTTTTTTTTTTGGTGGCTTCTTAAAGACTTTCTCTATATAAGATCATGCCATCTGTGAATAAAGATAGTTTTACTTCTTCCTTTCCAATCTGGATACCTTTTATTTATTTTTCTTGCCTAACTGCCTTGATTAGAACTTTCGGTAAAATTGAATAGAAGTGGTGAGAGCAGACACACTTGTATCTGATCTTAAGGGGAAAGTATTTGGTCACTCACCATTAAGCATGATGTTAAAGGTGTTTTTTTTGTAGATGACCTTTATTATGTTGAGGAAGTTCCCTTCTATTCCTAGTTTATTGAGTGCTTTTTTTCCCACTCATGAAAGGATGTTGGATTTTGTCAAATGCTTTTTTGGCATCTATTGAGATGATCATGTGGTTTTTGCCCTTTATTTTATTATTATGATGTATTATATTGTTTGATTTTCTGACAAACCAACTTTGAATTTTAAAATATATAGTCATCTAGATTTCTACTGAAATAAAATTTTATAGCCAAGAATATAATACTTTCCTCTTTCCTTATTAGGGCACTATAACTGCTCCTTCCAATAGTTTAAAAAATAGTCATGGCTGGGTTAGCAATGTCTAGACAAAAATATTTTAAGGTTTTATCTTTACTAAAAAGGCAAAATTAAAATTTCAAAGTGTAAAGGTGTTGGAGGTTTTTTAAAAAAAATCTTATTGAAAATCTATTATATTGAAGGATAGCTGATGTATTTAAGGCAGTTTATCTGTTAACATTCATAAATTTTATTATTCTGTTTTTTCAAGTACTACAATTTATGCAAAATGGCTGTACTAGACTTGAAATATGACAAACTGTTATAAGACACTTTGTGCTATAGTAGATCTTTGGTTTCTGAGCATTCCATTCAAGCATGTTTGATTAGAATAATTATTCCTAAAAATTGAATATTTTAAGCTTCGTAATTACCCATTATTTAATATCTAAAACACAAAGAGCAGAATCTTGCTTTTCTAGATATGCATTGCATGATAACAGTTTAATTCCCTGGCAAAGCCAGCTCAATCCCACTGTAATCTGATGAACCTGTGGAAATAATGTGGCGCGGATTCACAGATCTCTTGTGACATCATGTCCTTTAGCAACAAAATGTAACATGCAGCACAAAATTAACTTAGTGGCATATATTAATCACTTTATAAATGTTTTCTTTGCTATTGTAACTGTAAACCAAATGTTTTATGATTGTATTATAAAGTTTTTTTATATTATGGAAAAAAGAAGTAAATTGAGGGTACAATGACTTTTTTTTTTTTTTTTTTTTGTCTTTTTCGTGATCGGCACTCAGCCAGTGAGTGTACCGACCATTCCTATACAGGATCCGAACCCGCGGCGGGAGCGTCACTACCGCGCTCCCAGCGCTGCACTCTCCCGAGTGCGCCACGGGCTCGGCCCTACAATGACATTTTAAAATTAAAATTCAATATAGATTTTTTCTGTTCAACCTAGACAATCACATTAAAAATGTCCCAAAAAATATCCTGAAAAATACTTTAAGGAAAACAATGGCAACATTAAAAATGATCTCACGGTGTATTCTTCTTTTGCATCACTTTTCAGAAATAAGATAATTGAAAAGAAATACTGAGAATAATCTAGTTATTCTCTAAAGAAATGTGACTCTGTATCAAAGGTGGAATAATCAGCCTGACATTCCTAATATTTGTATGATTACAGTTATTCACAAAGCATTCTTGAGAGGATATCCTTTCCTCTAGGTGATATTACAATATATTATTGGTCTTCATCTTTCTGTTTTCATAAGACCACAATAAATCGTCACAGTGAAAACGATAACCACCTTAATCTACATGAAACTCTACTTAGGAGTTCTGAGGTTCTTTTCTTAGTATTAAATAGGGGAATGTGACGTAAAGAGAAAAAATTTTGGAACTAGATATATGGGGTTCCTAATCGCTGCTCTCAATAATCTTGGACAACTTCCTTAATAACAAAACATAGTTTCCTATCTATAAAGTTAAGATGAAAATACTGGCTCCATGTATTTGTTTGAGGATTAAAAGAGAAAATGTGTGCAAATGTGTGACCTATCAAGAATAGTCATTATTATTAATATTATTAACATTATCTGAAATAAATCTCTTACTTTTAAAATATCATTGATTAATCCATATATGTATTGACTCAGGAATTTTTTAACCTATTATATGTTAAACATTCTGAATGTCCCAGTACTTCACATTAAAGAAGCAGATAGTTTAGTAGATAGGGGAAGTTGGTCATGTAAGCAAATAATTATAATACAGTGAGGTAAATGTTTTAATCAAGAGAAGTACAGGGGACTCTGGGAGGCCTCAGGAATGATTGGGGTTTTGTGAAAAAGCCACTAATTACCTAATTATTTGACAAAATAGGCTGTAATTCCTTGCTTTGCATGTCAGTGAAATTAGGTTGCAAAGTTTGGAGCACAGCCATCTCCACTTCTTCCACCCCTGTGTAATCCCCCAGTTAAGTTCTCTTTTTATTACATATGGGAATTGAATTAAATTACAAACAAAAATTAAAAGATAAATACAATTATGATTTTTTGCCTCTGTTTAGTACATGGAAATACTATGATCCCACGTTCTCTTTAATTTTAATGCCTACTAAGGCCTTATCTGGGAAACAATGAAACCACTGCCCTTCAGGAATTCTGGGAGCTGTCCGAGCCAGCTAAGTTACATGCCTGGTAGTGGTGCCCTTAGAGATGCAAAAATAAAAGGCAAAAAATACTTGATCAGTGTTTACTCTTATGAATTTCATAATTGTTTTTATTATATAAAAATATTTAATAATGGAACATATGTAATCATTTTTCCATTTCTAATATATGAGCTCTCTGAAGGCTAAAAACATATTTAGGTTTTGTTTTATGAAACCATAATTTTCCCTTTTTTCTTTCTATCTAAAAAGCTAGAGAGAAGAGCTAATTCCAAATTACTAAAAACATCTATTATGAGGCAACAAATGTTAATGCTTCTAAATCTCCTCACATATACTCCTCATATGTACTATTAAAATATTTCCATTGCTAAGATATAATGCAACTATAGTCCCAATTATATTTTTAAGGTTTTGAATGCCAAAATTAACAGACCTTGTTTTCCTTACTATTTGAAATGTCTATGAATTTTCTCTATCTTCTGGAATGATTATAAAGCGTGTATGTGTTTGTGTGTGTGTGCATTTTAACCTTATGTGTCTAGTCACTAAATTCTCCTTGTAAGAGGGATTAAGAACTTAAATTACAGTTTATATTCTACTGAATGTAATTGTTTTAGGACAAATTTAAGAACATTTCCAGCTCTTACAAAATTGGTGAGACAGAAATGAAATACCATAGAAATACAGGCTGTGAACCATAAGTCAGATATCTATCTGTAATCTCAGCTTTTCTCTTTTCATGTAACTTCTCCCTCCCTACCCCCATTATGTGATCAGTGAAATTGGGAAGCCAGGCCTTCCAGTCACAGAGATTTGACTCCAGGCTCCCAACTATCAACAGTATGGACCCCAAAATGTTATACTAAAAAGGAAATATTCATGAGAAAATTTGCAAAGTGAGATATGCCTTGAATATCTGAGGGCACTTTACAGTAAGAAAAAAAATTAAGCTGTCCCTCCCCAAATTTATAGAACTAATAGTTAAAAAACGTTGAAAAGATTCATTTTTGTACCTTTACAATGTCCCAATTTTTTTTTTTTTTTTTTTTGTCTTTTTCGTGACCGGCACTCAGCCAGTGAGTGCACTGGCCATTCCTATATAGGATCCGAACCCGCGGCGGGAGCGTCGCTGCGCTCCCAGCGCCGCACTCTCCCGAGTGCGCCACGGGCTCGCCCCGACAATGTCCCAATGTTGACCCGAATATACATGTGCTTCTCTTTCTGCAAAGCATGTTCCTGAAAGATCAAATGAATATTATATTTTGGAGAATCAACCTTACTTTCCCATGGGCTTATATTTTACTTTTAGAGATGTCAGTTCTGACATCACCATTTTAGCTTTCGGGTATTTTTATCCTTTCACCTGTCTGTGAAATAAAGGCCAATAAATATTTAAATGTTCTGCAGGTCGCCCTGGAAAGGAAACCCACAGATAGTCCTTTCATGAGTGCAAAGGTTACTTTATAAGGTTTCTGGTTCTGATGTCTCTGGTTTCCTAATCGTCACATAAAAAGAGCAATCTTGGGCAATTTCTGCCATTAAAAGAAAATGTGCCTTGCTGTCTAAAGAGAAAATACAGTCAAAACACTAAGAACTTCTAGCCATAAACATGAATTTCCAGTACTGTAAATATTCTACTGGATTGCCTTCATAGAAGGGGCATTGCCTTCGTTTACACAAGACAGTAAATGAAGTCTAATCAACATTCTGTCTACCTTCTATAACATATATAGTTACTCATTGCTAAGGGACTACCAACAAAGCAATACCATACTAATATAGGAGAATTAAAATAAGAAGGTTAAGACCTTGAGACAGATTGAGAATAGTTCCACACTAACTGTATCAAATTGGCAGGCTTTGTATTTTGTTAATATGAGGAATACAATGTGCCTCCAGATCCAAATGTGACAAATGAAATGATTGGAGTTGCTGCTGACTTTCAGCAGCAGCAAAAATGATTTAGGGCTAGAGATAGAAGTAAAGGATGGTAGATCCAGAAATCCCTCTTGCTAATGAAACCAGATACCCATACCCCGCAAAAGATAGTCATTTCTAAATTACTTACTTTGTAGATTACTCAAAGTTATTGCTTTTATTCTTTCTCTTTCTCTCCCCTTTGGGCTGTTTCAATAGTTGCTGAGTTAAAGAGAAGACAGAGTCAATGCTAAATTTTGGTTCCATTTTAAAATGTAAATGTGTTGGATAGATTATCAATCCCTGTAAGAAGAGTTTTTTCTTGGTAGTCTTTTGGGAATGAAGGTAGTAAGCTGAGTGTGGGGTAATTGTTCTATTACTGCGACTTCAAGAGAGTAAACTAATCTCTCTGTACCTTTATCAGCAGAATAGAAATGAAAATATGTACCTTCCAGAGTTGTAGTAAGGAGTGAGAGAAATAACGCATAACCTTTGGAAGTGAGAGATGTCTTTGCTTTCTTGTGTCCTCACGTCCCTCCTTGCTCAGTTTAGATTCCGTGGGTCCATCATGATAAGCAATCCCTTGAACTCACTCTCATTTCCCCTCTCTTTTCGCTGTTCTTGGCATAATGTCAACCCTGGTTAGATCCAAGTTTTCTTCAGGACAATAACAACAAAAAGAGAATGGGCTTTGGTGTCTGATGGGGGAATTCAAAGTGTGGCTCTACCCTTTATTAGCTTTCAGGAAGTCAGTTAACATTTCCAAGCCTCAGTTCCTCATCTGTGAAAGAAAATGATGATGATACATCATACAGTTATTGTGAAGATTAAATTCAGTCATGTTTGTAGCATGACAGCACAAGACCTGGCACACAGTATTCAATAAGTGATAACTGTTATTATTGGGGTTTACAATCCATGATAGTTACTTTTTCTATGCTTAGACCTAAAACTAATTTACAGATGTTCATTTCCAAACATGAATGCATGTTTTACTACATAAAAATATTTTAAAATCTTGATTTAATAGTCTCATTTAATAACTTTACTGTTTTAAAACCTTCTGTTCTTTTCCTTAATATTTTAAAGATTCAAGAGCTTTCTAATTATACTTTTTGCTTGTACACCGTACAGTAAAGAAATTTTATTTATTTATTTTTATATTTGGCAGCTGGCTGGTACAGGGATCAAACTCTGGACTGTGGTATTATCAACACCGTGCTCTAACCAACAGAGCTAATCAGCCAGCCCTAGTAAGGAAATTTTAAAAAGAAGACGAAAACTATTGTCTTAAATCTGTTCTGAATATATAAAACATGACAGAAGATACGCAAATATAAATACATAAATAAATGTATTCAGAATTAGCTGGGAAAAACTTTCAGAATAGGACTATATGAATGATTCTAAAACCTACTTTAGACAACTAGGAACATTTTCTTCAAACCCCACACTATGTAGTCCCACAGTTCTCAGTGTTTACTCATATTTAGAACACATCAGTCAAAATATTGACACTCTTTTATGATGAGTTTCTGATTTCAAAAGAAAAATCCACCTTAACAAGTGTAGCTCAAGGTATTTAAATAATTCTCCACAGTATTCTAAGGCCTGTGTTTTTTCCAGTGGATGATATTTTAGTAAAACAATGAAATGTTCCATGTTCCTTCTTATTACCACCTATCATCCAACAGCTGTAAAATCACCAGCTGCTAGGAAAAAGAGAACTAAATCAGTCTTTTAAAGCTGCAAAGAGAAAAAAGCTTTAGATCTCTTCACATAATTTCTGGGATCAAAGTACAATTTTCCTTATCACAAAACCCCTAGTCTTGTAAACATGTCAAACAGTACAAAAGCTGTAATTTATTTTTGTCATTATCAGATAAGAAGTGTATGTGGGAGAAGTAGTAGAGGTGGCTGAGATAATATATACAATATAATAATAACAGTAATATAAGTAGTGTCTACCATATCCCAAGCACTGGCCATCATACTTTTTAATCCTCACAATAACTATAGAAGGTAGATATTATTCTCATTTTATTAGGAAACTGAGGTTCTGTGAGAGTGAGTAATTTTGTATACTGTGGTGAGTCAAATTCAGGTCTGTTTGACTCCAAAGTTAGGGTCTGAATCACTGCACTGTTCTGCCTTCCAGCAAAATGAACAGATGCAGAAAAATTCAACTAGTGGATAAATAGAATGGATCTGGGAAGAAGAGGAAGCAGGAGAAGGTGGTGTTAAAGACACAGGAGGTATGTTTTAAGGTAAAGGAGGGGTGCCAATTTGTATCCCTCTTCTTATTCCCTTCTCCCAAAGAAAAGAAATGATGCTAAAATCTTATATAGCTTAAGAAATAGACTAAGTATCATTTCCATAATTTTCCTAATTCGCTATCATCAGCTACCAAGAATTCTAGTCCATAAGATCAGCTTTCAGTAATTAATTACTCATTCTAGCAACAATATTAGCTGCAGATGAATTCGCATAGTCTATAAAGCAGTGGGTCTCAAACTTTAACAAGCATCGGAATCACCTGATGGGCTTGTTAAATACAGATCAGGGGCTCCACCTCCAGAGTTTCTGATTCAGTAGGTTTGGGGAAGGGTCTGAGTATTTGCATTTCTCACAAGTTACCAGGTAATGAATGCTGATGCTACTGGCTCAGGGACCACACTATGAGAGTCACTGCTATAAAGAAAGTCAGATTTGTATGCACGTACCTACAACAAGCTGACCTGTAAAAGAATAGCATTTCTCAAGAGGATACCTTCCATTTTGCCAACACAATTTATGAAAACAATTATTTATAGCCATATACACATAATGAACGGTGTTCACAGACATGCAAATGTGGGAGGACAGTTGACCTTATGGCTATATTCTTAATGTGGCAAAAGATTATGCTTTTAAAGTGCAATTTGCTCAGCTAAGCAATGATAGGAATAAGAATATCACTTTTGAAAAAGGCACCCATTTCTGAATTTAATACCAGCTCTTTACAATCCAGAAAAAAATACAGATAAAAATAAAATGCACCTCAGTTTAGGTGTGGAAAAAATCTGAAACCAAAACTATTCACATTTCCAACCATAGCCTCTGCTGGTCCAATTGCTTATGGTTTTTTTGTTTGTTTGTTTGTTTGTTTTTTAAAGAGAGTGGAGACGTCAAGGATTCTCATGGAACTGGAGCCCTGGAAGCCAAAATAGTCTTGGCCACCTAGCCTGTTTTTTACCCCTTATCTAGCCCTAGCTCTAGGTTTGGCTTGGCCGGGCCTGGGTTAGGCACATGCTTGTTACAGCCCTAGGGAGCTCCACCAGTGCTGCACAAGTTGAAATCAGTATGAAAACTGGCTAGAAGGATGTCAGAAAACTATTATTTTAGGAGAGAATTGCTTCCAATTTCAAAGCAGCCTAAGATCAGTAAGGAAATGAGGTTTCCATTCCATATGTTGTTTAGGATGGAGACTTCTCATTTTAACATCCTTTTGAAATGGAAAAACACTTACTATATAATCCCCTTTACTTGATTATCCAGATTCTCTTTATAGGTTGATAATTTTGTTGCTGGTAGTATATTGTATAGAATAGTTGTATTTTAAGACTTCTGCAAAAAAGTTTTTTTTACCTTTGAGTAATCATCTCTTGTTAAATTTAGCAGAACGAAGAGAAACTTTTAGAATTTTTCTCTTCAGCCTCAGTAAGTGTTGCTAACTTCGAAAGTTTACATTCAGAGGACTTACTTAACAAACAAACAAAAAAACCAACTATTGTTTCTCAATGCTTACTCATGAATATTTTATAAGGCTCTTGAGAACTCTGACAGTTTATTTTGGTTGATCAAATCCATTCAGATTGAGGGCCTACTCTGTGCCATGTTATGGGGGTCTCTAGGCTTGTGTCTGTCCTTTTGCTCAGGACTCTACTCTGAAGTGGTCCTACAAGGCTTAGATTATAAGAGACAGTTGAGGAAACAAAAGGTCTACTTGCACTCCTTTCACTAATTCACTAAAATATAATGGCAGAAATTTATCAGCACTCTACCTCACATAAACTCTCTAGTTTACAGTCTAGTAGGTTTAAATGTCTCTAGAATATTTGGGTTATTTTCTATTTGAATCATATCTGAACCCAATTAATTGAAATACACCAAATTATTCTACTCTTTATTTGAAACAATATCATGTCAAAGATCCCATAGTATCTGTAAACTTGTACACATTTTCTGCATTTTCTTCAACTTTGGAAGCCCTAGATTTACTTCTAGAAGTAACAGCACTGTTTCTATTCTTGTTTCTCTCTGGCTGCTGTACTGTCATTTTAGTTACCCCAATGCTGCCCTGCACCCAGCGACTCAGCCCAGTCAGCACAAACTGTCCTGCTGGTTCATGGCCCCTGGGGGCCTTTTCCTATATCAGAGCTGGGAGAGAGAAGAATGTGGCAGTCTCCTTTTAGGTTATGCAGTAAGGATACTCTGAGGCCTTTAAAATTTTATTTACTTGCTTGGCTTTGCTCAGCAGTATCAGAGCAAAATATAAAATTAAAGAATGGGAGTGCTCTCCTACTTAGCTTCTCCTTGCCTAATCCCCATCCATAGCTCTGGATGCATCCCAACAAGGTGCTTGCTGTCTGAGCCACTCTGTATCTTTTTTGGAAGATGGTGAGGACAAGCGAACAATGACACTAATTTTTCATCACCTCCCTATTCCTATGTTGCTATCATTCAATCAAATATGTGCTGAGCACCTACTTCTAGATCAGGTAACCCACTCCATCCTGAGGGTACAAAAATCATACATTCCCTGTCCTCAGGGAGTTCAGGTCTCCTGGTGGATGTAGACATGTAAACGTTTAGAGGAAAGCACAAGTTGATGTGTGACCCTTGAGAACACAAAGTTTAACTCCACCTTAGGGTGAAGAGGGGGTCAGGCCACTCTTCAAAGAGGATTATTATTCATTCTACTGTGTGGACAGCAAAGATACCAGGCATTAAACTGAGGTTCTTGTTTTTCCCACTTTAAAAACTACTAAACAATGGTCTCCATTTACTGTCAAAGCTGGCTTCTGTGTGATAATGCCACTAATATGATTATGCCAACCTCTCTCTACTGCTCACTTTACACTTTATATCTGAAGGTCATAGTAGTAAAAACTGGCATGGGTGTTTTCCAAGGAATCTGGCTATCATGCTTGACTATAATTCTAAAATTGAAGATTAAAAAATAAGTTAATAGGTATGGAGTGGAGGAGTGGCTCAGCAGAGGAAGAAACAAGAGCATTACATCAGCATTATCTCAGGAAACTTAAGACTAACAATGCCCAAAGTTGAAGGTTAACTTATGATTTGTTTTTTTGTTTTTTAGGAGAGGAGTTGTTTTACCTACCATGTGGAATGCTCCTGGGGCCTTGACAGGTCTGAAGCCATCAACAGGTACGCATTGATCAGCATGGCCATTGCAGAAGCAGCTCCCTTTGACGATAAAATCATAGATTGCATAGTGTGTAAAATGTTGAGGCTTTGCATTCAGGTCATTTCTCTGACAGGGACAAGACTGTCGTTTTAGTAGCTGCACACGGAGGTTAGTGATTTTCAGCTGCTCCTGAACTTTGGCACTATAAGGGTTCTCCGCATCGTATGGTGGTGACAAAGCTTTGAAAATAACCTGTAAAGAGAAAATACCATGTGTATATAGGTCTGTGTGCAAACCCAGCATTGTTTGCCTAATGTAATCCTGGTTTGATTTATCCCTTTTGTCATCTGTGAGTGATAAGATAACAAGAAGTTTTTAGACTTTGATCACACATTGGCAAGAGCTGCCCTGTTATCCAAAGGAACAGGTTGGCTACCTGTTTGGATATAGAAGTACACACTGAGTAACCAGCAGAGAACTGACTCTTGAGATGAAGCCTGCCATGCAAAGATCTTGGGGGAAGAGCATTCTGTGCAGAAGGAACATCAAGTTTAAGGCCTTGAAGCAGAGTCAAGCTTGGCTTGTTCAAGGAAGAACAACAAGGTCAGTGTGACTGGGGACCAGTGAACAGTGGGAGAGTGGCTGGAGAGGTGCAGAGAGCAGGTGCAAGGTAGACATGAATAAAGCCCTTTAAAAGCCATAGTAGAGTTATTCTAACTGTAGTGGAAGCCACTGGGAAGTTGTAGTCAGAGAAGTGATATGATGTGATGTGTATCCCTAAAAAAGAAAACTCTTTACATCTGTGAGGAGAATGGGTTATAAAGAGTAAAGAACAGGAACGGGAAGACCAGTTAGGAAGCAATTGCAAAATCAAGATCCAGGAACTTATATTTCTAAATGAGGTTTGACTCTTTCAAGGATTGATCAGTTATCAAATGAGGTCACTATTGCTACAAGAATTTTTTGGTTCTCGTGTTCTGGAACTGTCTTTCACACTTGGCATATTTTCGGAATATCCTTACTGGTAGTAAATATACATCCCCTTGAGGGTCGGATTTGATTTCTGAAATTAGTCAAAAGTCACTTAAAACCAAACATAGTGAGTAAAGTACTGGTCAAGTTAGTTAACAGCACTTTTGGTTAAATGCAAGGTGGAATTAAGTAATGAGACTTTTTATTGTGTAGGTTATAGGGTAGACTAAAGGCAACTTAAAACTCTAGTTCTGAGGAGGAAACCAGAGAGGGGAAGGTTCATAAGGGATGGACTTTGGCTACTGGGAGGCCTATGGGCATCTGTGTGAGTCTGTACATACATTATGAGGGGTTAATAAGAGAGGCCCTGAGGTGGGATGGTGTTCCCTAATGGACCTATTCCTTGGGGGAGCAATGTTGGTAGAAGAAGAAAGCACTGCCAGTAGAAACCAAGGAATGTAAAAAAGAAATTCTAAAATGTATTGTAACATGAAACAGTATTTCAAGGAGGGCTCACACTAAGTTATACTTTATTATGCAAGTTTTTAAAAAGATAAAACCAATGCTCTGGTTTCTCTTCAGATCGCATAAATCTTTAGTGTTAAAAAGACAAAACCTCAAGCAATCTCATGAATTTATAAAGGAAGAGACACAGTGTTCCACTGAAAAATTCTTAAGTATATTTTCACTTTTAAGAATATGTTAAAACTCTATCAACAAAAACCCAGAAATATTTTGATAATCATGTAGTATGAAAATAAAGTAATTATCAAAACATACATTTTAGTAAAACTTCCATTTAGGGAAATGTATCTAAATGTAACTTTCCAGAAAAAGACGTCTTTAAGGAATATTTTGGATATAAAAATTTCATTTTAGAAATTGATTTTACACCAAAAGTATGAAAAGGCAAGAATCAACTGTGTAGGATCACATCTCCAGGGCTACTGGTATAGAACTGTCTTCAATGAAATAAGACTGTGGTGAGGGGATAATTCAGTAGACACTTGGCCTCCTATACCTATTCTTTATCCAGTAGCCACATAAACAGAAGTTAGATCGCATGACTCCCTTGCTTAAACCCATGCCCACTCAAAGACCTCCCATTTCTCTCAGAATAAAATACAAAGTCCTTATAATGGTCCTGCCTGATCTTTGTTCTTACAATTTATCACCACCTGACACATTATATTTGTAGTTGTTTATTGATTTACTGTCTTCCCATATTAGAATGTAAACTTCATGTGGGCAGTCACTGATGTGTTCTAGGACAGTGCATGGCACATCGTAGGTAGTCAAAAATTTTTGGTAAATGAATGAACGAATTATCACATCGTTCCTGGCATTCCTGTTATAAGTGAATTCCAAATAACTTTCTTTATGTAGGGTACCAAACAGATTCACACACTGAATTTCATGTTATAGCACCAGAAGGCAGGAGGTAAGAACTTGTGTTATAACAATAGTAATAAACAACTGAATAGTTAACCAGCATTTCTATTTCTAGCTATTTTTGAACTTGCAAAGCTTAGGAAAAGTTGTATTTTAAACTGAAACTATATTCTGTCCCATTTATCCACACGTAAAGTGGTGGAAAGCAGCATATTAGGGAATAAAAATTTCAAACAAATACTATCCTACATATCTGAGAGTCAATATAGAAGTAATGTCTTTTTTTAAAACAACATCCTAAATCAGAACATTTATTTTATATTTTGAGACATTAAAACACATACACACACACACACACATTCAATCTATTGTGGGCTTTGTGTGGGACTTATTTTCACTATGATATCTAAAACACAAACATTTCTGTTGGCTATTCATGAAGAACTCTTGCTGTAAATAATATAAATGATGTGGCTACCTCCTATTTTATCAACCATATGGAAGAGGATAGCCCAGTTATAACCAAATAAGTATTCCACTGAAAAATCTATGGTGCACATCTCTATGTTGTCTGTCCACCCTTCCTTTTCCTGAACATTGGTGACAACTGTTTGCTCTCTCTGTTCCTATCACGCATTTACCCTTGACATTTACCCCAGTTCTCCCTCCCTCCACACTCCATTCCCCCCTCATCCTGGGAATTGCTCAACACATGCAAAGCTAGAGGAAGATCTGTCAAGGTTTGTAGGAACTTTGAAGCTCTTTTGCTTCCTGAACCCAGACTGTGGAAGCTGAATGGCAGCTCTGTGCTTGGTGTGCATGACACCACAGTTGGCAGGCTGATATCAGTAGGGAAGGGACATCATGACCCCTGAGGCTGCATGCTGGAAAGGAGACAGCAGAGTGCCACAGACACAAAAGTGAACGGGAATTTAAACCATGAAATCTTTTTTCCAGAAAGGAGACGCCTTAATCTGATACCCTGGGAAATGGATCTACCCTGCATCAGGAAACAAAGAGTGCGCCAATCCAGATGCTTCAAACTTCTGGCAGGTTGCCCTTTGGGTCCCACCCAGTTTTTCTTCAAAATTCCCCAGAAGAAGCCTGTGTGGCACTACTAAAATGAAGTAAGAAAAAGTGTAGAGGCCCTCCATATACTATCAGCCTTTTCTGCTTTTTGTCTCTATCAAGAACAGGATGTATCTATGAGGCCATCACTGTTCCTTGGTCTGTGATTGCTTCTGAATATACACTCCCAACAAGATATATTTAAAAAGCCAGGGATCAAGCTTTTTGACTAGGATCAAGAATACTTTGATGTTTATGGTTTGTTAGTGCTATTCCCAGTACTTCATGATCTCATTTTTTTTAAAAATTAAGAGATCTTAATATGATTTAGTGGTTAATATTATGCTCCTTACAGAAAAATCTGTCACTCAAAATTAAGAAGACAATTAGTACCTACAATACGATCCACTCCAAAGACAATCAGTGATACCACCATGATAGCTTTTCATCTAAACTTCTTTACATATAAAATATAATGTAAACAGCTTTGTATACCTTCTCAATATTCTTCCAAGTCAATAAATATACCTCTACATCAGTTGTTCTCAAAGTGTGGCCCCTAGATCAATGGGATCCCTAGGAAACTTCTTAGAAAGGCAAATTCTTGGGCCCTTTCCTAGATCAATTAAATTAGAAACTCTGCAGGCAGGGCCCAGCAATCTGTGTTTCAACGAGCCCTCCGCTGATGCACAAAAAGTTTGAGAAACACTGCTACATCATTTAAAAACTGCTTAGAATTACATTGTATGGAAATGATGTAATTTATTTAGCTAGGCTGCTGTTGTTAGGCAACTAGGTTGTTTCCAACTTTTCAGTGTAACCACCTATGACAAACAATTTTGTGTTGTAGTTAAAACATAGATATTTATAATAATTTCCTAAAGATACATTTCCAAATGTAAAATCAATGGGTCAAAGGAAATGAATAATTTTAAAAGTATCTAAACTTCTGAATGAATTGTGGATGCTTTTCTACCTAATCTTTCGAATTTTCATATTTTTCTGGTCTTGTCTGACTTTTCTAAGCCTGGGATCCCTCAAGCTTTGCCTGAGGATCTGGATACTTAGCTCAGGTTCTGCCATTTCTTATGTCCCAGTGTGACAAAGAAATCCTCAGAAAGTCCTGAACATGTTAGAACCACATATATCATCTTTTCTAGAATACACACACACACACACACACACACACACACACACACACACACAATAATGCTAAGAATTAGTAAAAATAGCATTCTTTGTGACTTATTTATGCTGACTGAAATGAAAATTTAAACAGTATCAACACAGTGTGTACATTATAAAGAGTAAGTATTAGGTATATATGCAATAGTCAAGAAACTGTTTCAGAATTGAACTCATACCTTATATATTGCTCCGCCCTAAAATTTTATGGCCTATGTCGAATTATAATAATTCAGGAAACTTAGTTATTACATTTTTTAAAAAACGTGGGTTTTTTTAGCTGCTAGGTTGAGGAATATTTCAGGTCCAAGTCAGTTACATCCTGTGGACTCCCTTGGAACTTGTTCTTTCCGTGATAGCACTTTTACACTAGTCTATTGTTATTGCCTATTTACTGGATTGTATCTCACATTAGAATCGGTGGTCAAAGGGCTGGGATCTTGTTTGTCTGGTTAACAGCTGTGTCCCCCAGCATGTCCCACAGTCTCTGGCACATTGAAACATTTCATAATTACCACTGAATGAATAAATGAATGAACCAGATATAATTTTAAAAGGAGAAGCCAAAGAGGGAATGGGGTTTAGAAGGATAAAGAAAGCAAGATGCTCTTACCATAAGTTCTGTACTCTTGAAGAGAAGTATGTGAACATACCCACATACTAGTATGTATAAACACCTATGTAAAAGTATGTAATACATTACAAAATGACTTTATGAATTCCTTCTCTTCAGTAACACACAAGGTCTATTTTAAGAAAAAGGATCAGGGAGGCATGAGCAAACACCCAAAGAAATACAAATATTAGATCTTTTCCATGGTTTCTGGTCTAGTTGTCTTATTTACCAAAAATGGAAGCTTCAAGAAGATAACTGCATTTCTTTGCTAATGGTTTTTGAAATCTTAGATAGCTTCATATTTTCAAAGAAGCAGTCTTTGGTTTCAGTGATTTTCTCCATTGTTTTTGTTTTCTATTTAATTGCTTTGCTTTGATCATTTACTTTCTTCTGCTTATTTTAGATTTAACTTGCTGGGGTTTTTTTGGGTTTTTTTTACTAGTTTCTTACAGTGAAAACTTAGGTCAGTGATTTGAGAGCTTTCTTTTTCCCTAAGTACTTCTTTAGTTGCAACCCACAAATTTTGATATGTTGTGTTTTCATTTTTATTCAGTTCAATATACTTCCCAGTTTTCCTTTTGCTTTCTTCTTTGACCTACGGGTAATTCAAAAGTATGTTATTTAATTTCCAAATATTTGTGAATTTCCCAGATACCTTCCCATTATTTATTTCTAATTTAATTTCATTGTGGACAGAAAACAAACCTTATATGCTATGAATCCTCTTTCATTTATTGATACTTATTTTATGGCCCAGTATATGATCTATCTTGATAAATGCTCCTGTGCCCTTGAAAAGGTGTAGGTATCTCTGACTATGAAGATCAACTTATCTATTTCTCCTTGCAGCTTTTGCTTAATGCATTTTAAAGTCCTGTTATTGGGTGTATAAACATTTAGGACTGTTATATCCTCTTGCTGAATTGACTCCTTTATCACTGTGAAATGTTCCTCATTATCTCTTGTAATATTCTTTGATCTGAAATCTACTTTGTTTGATAGTAATATAGCCACTCACACTTTCCTTTGAAGTGTGAGCATGGCATATCTTTTTCCATACTTTTACTTTTAACTTAGTTATGTCTTTATATTTAAAGTGAGTTTCTTGTAGGCAGCATAGTTGATCTTTTAAAAAATTTTATCCAATCTGATAATGTATGCCTTCGATTAAAGTGTTTACATCCTTTATATTTAATGTGATTGTTGATATGGTTGTGTTTAAATCTACTATCTTGTTATTTGTTTTATATTATGTTCCCTTTCTTTTTTTGTCTTCTTTTGGACAGAATATTTTAGGGTCTCATTTGTCTTCTTTTTTGTTAAAACTCTTTTTTTATAGTGGTTGCTTTAGGGTTTATAGTATTCATCTTAAACTAAACACAATCTACTTTTAGGTAGCGTTTACCAGTTCACATATAGTATAAAAAACTTACAAAAGTATATTCCTATTTTCCCCCCTTGCCCCTTATGCTGTTGTTGTCATGAATTTTAGTTCTATGTATATTATAAACTCCATAACACATTGTTAATAATTTTTCTTTAAAAAGTCAATTATATTTAAAGAGATTTTTTAAAATAAGGAAAAAGTATTTTACATGTGTCCACATTTTCCCTTTTTGATGATCTTCCTTCCTTTTTGTAGATCCAGATATCCATCTGGTATCATTTTTCTTCTGTCTGAAGGACTTCCTTTAACATTTCTATAATGTAGGTCTAATGGTGATAACTTTTTCCCCTGGTTTTTCTATGTCTGGAAAAGGCATTATTTTATCTCCATTTTCAAAAGATATTTGTGCTGGGGTATAGAATTCCATATGACAATTTTTTTTCTTTCAATACTTTAAGGTTTTTTCCCCCACTGTCTCCTGGTTTGCATTGTTTCTGACAAGAAGCCTTTCCATTCTTATATTTATTCTTCTGTACATAATGTGTTATTTTTTTCTCTGGCTGCTTTTAAGCTTTTCTCTTTACCATTGTTTTTTAAACAATTTGATTATGATATATCTTGGGGTAATTTTCTTCTCATTTCTTGTGTTTAAAGTTAGTTGCACTTCTGGGACCTGTGGGGTTATAGGTATAATCAAATTTAGAAAATTTTAGCCATTATTTCTTAAAATTTTTTCTGTCCCCCTCTCTTTTCTCTCTTTTGAGGACTCCAACTCCACATATATTATATTGTTTGAAGTTGTCCCACTACTCACTGATGCTGTATTTATTTCTATTTCTGGCTTTTTTCTCCATGTTTCATATTGGATCATTTCTACTGCTGTGTTAAGCTTCACTAATCTTTTCTTCTACAGTGTCTAATCTACTAATCCTGTTCAGTATACTTTTAAATTTCAGACAGAAATATTTCAACAATGGACAACAGTTTTTCGCATGCCTCTGCTTAACATGGTCAATCTTTTCTCTACCTTTTGAACATAAGGAATACAGTTATAATAACCATTTTAAAGACCTTAGCTATGAATTCTACCATTTGTGTCATTTCTGGGTCTGTTTCTATTGATTTATTTTTCTCCTCATTATGGATTTTATTTTCCTGTTTCTTTGCAAGCCTTGATTGGCTATCAGACATTGTGAATTTTATTTACCTATTGATGGGTGTTTGCCTTGTTGTATTCTTGAGCTTTTCCTTGGATGCAGTTAAGTTACTTGGAAATAGCTAGATCCTTTTGATGCTTGCTTTTAAGTTTTTTAGGTGGGACCAATGCCTCCCTTAATATACTAATTCTGCTCCTCTACTGAGGCAATACCCTTCTAATTCCTTTAATAATGATTTACAAGGTTTTTCCATGCTGGCTGACCATTCTTGGTCCCATGTGACCTCTGGTGATTGTTCCCTCTGTTTTTTAGGGTGGCTCCTTGTCTGGCCTCAGGTAGTTTTCTTACACACATGTGCTGATCACTACTCAGCTGGAGGCCCTGCAGATCTCTGGAAGTTTCTCCCAGTACAGCACTCTCCTCTCTGGAACTCTGCCCTGCAAACTCTAGCTGCCTTGGCCTTCCCAGACTCTCTGGTCCTTAATTCAGGAAATCTACCAGGCTCTATCTTCATTCCTCCTGCCTGCACTGCAGCCTGGACACTCTCTCTAGGCAGTAAGCTGGGGCAATTGTAGGTTACACCTCATTGGCTTGCCCTCTCTCAGGGGTCACTGTCCTGTATTGCCCAATGTCCAATACCTGAAAACTGTTGTTTCATATATTTTGTTCAGTTTTTTAGTTGTTTCAGGCAGGAGAATAAAACTGGGCTTTGTTACTTCACCCTGGCAGAAAGGTGAAGTCTAAAAACCCAAGGTAGCTTAACTTTTATAAAACATAATTAATAAAACTGAACATGGACTAAGACCTTATTTTTATACACAAATATATAGAAATGACATATTGAAAGTTTTATCTTAAAGCTAGGAGTGTGGTTATACTTAGTAGATAAAAAGGCATGAAAACAAATGGGTTTTCTTATTGGGCATACTGAACTAAGAAATGTAAAAAAAATTTTGTAAGTTTACTCAATAATTCTATGTTTTAGTAATTTGTATCTTAATAGACAAGCAAACCCTCATTATAACTTTTTAAATAATTTATAATACCTATTATAATCTTCTGCTTTACACATTTTTTATGCTGTTTTGATACATCTTTATATCCCCAACATCTAGTACAGTGTCTTATAAATTCTCAATAATACTTATCAAATGAGTCAATATAGAATTATGTTCATACAGGTTTCTTTTAATTTTAATAAATATAACTTATTATATTTATGCTATTTTATAAAATAAATTTTATTTTTATAATATACATTTTATTCATAAGAGAAAATACTAGGTATATACTACCTCATAATTAGCTTTATCATTTTACAAAATATCTTAATTGTTTGCTAATCTTATACCCCCTCCAACATGGCTAGTAAAACTTGATAGAAAAATGGATTTAATATTAATCGCTACTTTTTGAATGCCATATTTGAATAACGTATTTTCAGTAAAAAGTTTATACCAACTGCAAGAATGACTACAAAACATTTAGAGAGGAATCCCTGGAACTATTGCCTAATATGATTTAATAAACAGACAAATCATCTCCATAGTAAAAACTATTTCTATGTAAGAAAAACACTCACACATTTTCTCTATTTGAGCCTGGTTAGAATAGCATCTATATTGAGAAACATGTCCAAATGTAAATATATTATAAAACATTTAAATAAATACATTATAAACATTTCCAAAAGTATTATTTGTTTCATGTGGTTGTTTAGTAGTTAGTTACAAATAGCACCTGGTTAACTCAGATGAATCTTTTTACTGCACATTGACAACTATTCTGATTATTGTTAGGTTGACCAACACACCTAAAAACTAAACATAGAAACTGATATATTTGTCTCCATTTCTACTGTTTATCAATCTACCTAAAAACTTAAACCTCTCATACTTTTTAGGTTCTTAAAATGTATGATTCACACATTCTAGTTTTTGTATTGTTACCTCATTTAACAAAGGGAGGTTATACTTAATTGACTCAGCCAGTTGCTGACACCACTGAAGCTGAAGTTTTAGGTATCTGAGTTGAAAAACTCAGAGAGCATACATTCTGTGAGATAAGTACGTGTGTCCTACTATGTTCTAAATTAGGTTTGCTGCTCTCATGAATAGGTAGCCTTTTGGAAAGTATCAGAAGTTTCAGGCTTTTAAAGGGTTGCAATGAGTGGGAGTTCTGGTTTCATGGAGAGAGAAGGCTGCACAAGGAGAAGATAGCGTAATTGACATGTGGGTGTCTGCAGTGGAGCAACTGGTTGGTTTAATTTTAGAACATTTGTCCTTGACTGTGCCACTTTAACTGAAGCACCTACTTGTCTTAGAGAAGTGTGTCTGTCTTTTGGGCAGCACCAAAATCCTTTTGCTTATACTCTGGAGCATTAGGCACCCTGTTTCATCAGATAGCCCACCTTTTAAAGTGGGAGAGTCTTATCTTCCGAGATAGGACAATATAACCTAATAAAGCTCTCAATGGAGCAAGCTGAGGAATGCAGTGCACTCAAGTGACTTACTTGTACGATAATAACCTCGATTTGTAGTACACAAAAGCCTCTTTGCATGTTTCAAGGGCATATTTACAGCTTTAAAGTGATGAAAAGGCAACTTCTTAAATATCTTCATGAGGAAGGGAAATGACAGAACTGCAAGGAAGAACGAGGATCAAGACAGGAGATCAAAATAAAAATAATGATTGGGGCTACAAATAAACTTTTAAAATTCTTCAGTACTTGTGGAATCCTAGCTTTTCCTTTGCCCTTGGTACTTGGAGTCAAAGGATTTGAGTCTCAAAAGTTTTTTTTGCAATCAATGGCCTAGTCCAACTAGAGGAAACAGGCTCAGAGTGCTTACCATGATTTGCCAAAGGTCAACCAATAAGTTGATAATGGATTTAAGACTACAGCCCAATTTCCTAACTTCCAAACTAATGGTTTTTTCCACTACATCCCACTTTATACTTGTTTTGCAATTAGCCATCCCTGGATTAAAGTTAAATTTAAAATAGGGGATTAAAGAAAACAGTATATATGATCTATCCCACCTTCACTTGTCATCCTAATAATAGATGTGACTAACTGTGCCACTTTTATTCTATTAATGGATGTGACTAACTGTACCCTTGATAAAAGTAATGATACCTGCTCCTGCTTGGCTTACAGGGATGCAGTGAAGGTACCAGATGTAGAAATGCCTTGGAAAATCACTGCTCTTTGTAAATAAAATTGATTGGTTTGTAGCCTTTTACTTCCTGCCTTGTTTTTACCAATCTCCCTTCTTTGAGACTGAGCCCTATCAGTGAATGAAGCTCAGTGGCTAGGATTCATTGACAGGCCTCTTGGATACTGATCGTCTGTCTACTTGGGTAACTATGTAATACTGATCATCTCTGTTTCCTGTCACCGTCTTGGCCCACAGTTAGGAATACCCTGATACTTCATCTTGGAGCATTGATAACTTCTGTTTGCCTGACCTATGCTAGAAATTGCATGTGTAATCTTCCTGCTTTCCCTGCCCATCCCTCCCAACTCTTGTTCCCTCTCTTTGTACCCAACTTTACACTCCAGCCATACTGAACCCCTTTTTATTCCCAAAACTCCATGCATTCATTTACTCCCTTCCCAGCTGTTGCCCACACCATTCCCCCTGCCTGAAACCCTGTTCACACCTCTGTCCATCCCACCTATTGCCCCACCCCCTGACTTGACCAACTCATACCTATCTTTTAGGTGTCATCTTAGATGTCACTCTATTCAGGAAGCTTTCTGCACCATCCCTCTCCACTGCAGGTCCTATGTGCTACTTCAAGCACCTGTTATTTCTTCCAGACTTAGAATTTACCATGCCTGTTTTTTAATTTATTTAATAGCTTGTATTCCTCTCTAGACTGTGAGCTCTGTGAGTGCAAGGGAACTGGTGTGTTTGCCCACCAGTGTAAGGCCAATGCTTGGAACATAAAAGAGTTAACACATATTTGTTGAAAACTCATAATCATGCTTAATAATGATTTACATTTTACAAGCTGCTTTCATTTTTATTATCTCATTTCACCCTTACATTAAACCATACAGTAAAAGTATGGTATTATTCAGTCCCATTTTTCAGATTCAGAAACTCTGAGAAGATATAAATTAACTTGTCCAAGGTCACCTACCTAATAAGTGGCAGAGCTAGTATCTGAACCTAGTTTGTTGGTGTCTAAATTCAGTCTTATTACCATTACATCACAGCTGACTTAGTTTGGTTATAGAATACTTTAAGGTATTGAGCAGGTGATCAGGGGAGCGAAATGATCAGAGCTTTTCTTTGGGAGAATTAACATGGAAAAGAGAAGAGTCTGAATCACAGCAGAGGCAGTCGGGGGAGTAGGAGAGGTGGGCGGGGCAGGGATAGGTAGAAAACAGCCACATGTGAGAGGCAAAGATAGGAATGCCAGAACAAAAAACTAAGAACTAAAGGTTAAGCTTTGGGGGCCACCCATGGTTAGATGTCAGAAAGAAGAGACAGAAATAATATAAAAAAGGATCAGTGAGCAATGTAGGAAAATAATGAAAATTCATTATCATAGAAGCCCAAGGAAGTGAGAATGCAAATTAAGAAAATGTAATTAACAATGGTAAATGCAATTCAGAAGATAAGAAACAAGACTGTGAAAACCTTAGTGGGTTTGGCTGGATAAGAGAAGACTTTTGAGAGGTTAAATGGAATGGAATAAGGGACAGTTTGTAAAGGTTTCAGGAAAGAATAAGGGACAAGAAAATGGAAGCAAGAAAGAAGTGATTGAAGTGTTTTGGCAGTTTGTTTATTCATTCATTAGTTGATAGACATTTGGGTTGTTAGCTTTCGGCTAGCTTGAATAAAAGTGCTGTGACCATTCACATATAAGTCATTATGAGAACATTCGTTATCATTTTTCATGGGAATTTAGGAGAGGAGCTGCTAGATGGTATGGTAAGTGCATGTTTATAAGCAACTGCTAATCTGTTTTCTGAAGTGGTTGTACTCTTTTTGCATTTCCTCTAGCAATGTATAATGAAAGTTTTAATTGCTATAGACCCTAACCAACACTAGTATTATCAGTCTTTTTCTTTTTCTTTTTTTAAGGCTGTGCTCAACCAGCCTGCTGAGCTAACTGGCCAGCTCTATCAGTCTTAATTTTACCCTTCCTAGTGAATGGGAGCAGTATCTCATTATGGTTTTAATTTGCATTTCCTTGTTGACTAATGGTGTTAAGCATCTTTTTATGTTTGCATACATCTACTTTGGTGAAGTATCTATTCATATCTGTTGCCCATTTTTTTATTCTTGTTTTTCTTCTTATGAAATTATAACAGTTCTTCATGAATTGACATAAAAATATATATTCAGATATATGGTTTGCAATTATTTTCTCCCAGTCTGTGGTTTGCCTTTTTATTTTCTTAACAGTGTCTCAATAGCAAAAGTTTTAAATTTTTATGAAGTTCAATTTATCAATATTTTCCTTTCATGGTTTGAACTTTTTGTGTCTCATCTAAGAAATGCTGCCTAGTTTGAGGTCATAAATATTTTCTCCTATGTTCCATTCTAGAAGTTTTATAGTTTTTAGCTCTTACATTTAGGTCTATAGTCCATTTCTAGTGAATTTTTGTACGTTGTGTGAACTAAGTATTGAGGTTCTCTTTTTTTCCCAAATACTGAATGTCTGATTATTCTAGCACCATTTGCTAAAAAGACTATCCTTTCTTCATTGAATCAACTTGGCAACTTTGTTTGGTGACCTGTATGTTTCTTTTGCTTGAGTTTTATTGAACTTCTTAGATCTGTGGATGTATAGTTTTCATTAAGTTTGGAAAAAATTTTCCCATTATGCCTTCAAATATTTTTTGGTCCTCTGCTTCTTCTTTTAGACTCCAATTACATGATTGTTAGACCATTTAATATCATCCCATAGTTCACCGATGCTCTTTTCTCCCCATCCTCTTCTCTCTGTGATTTGTTAATTTATAGTTTCTATTGCTATCCCTTTGAATTCACCAAACTTTTCTTCTGCACTGTCTAATATGCTATGAATCCTTAGTATTATATTTTTCATTTTAGATAAAGCATTTTTTCTCTTCAGAAGTTCCATTTGGATCTTTTTTTATATCTTCCATTTCTCTGCCCAACGTATTCATGTTTTCTTGAACGTAGGGAATATATGTATATATATAATAGCTGCTCTCCTACCCTTGCCTGCTAATTCTACTGGCTTTGCCTTTTTTGGGTATGTTTCCATTAATTGACTTTTCTTCTGGTGAGGAGTCATATTTTCAGGCCTGGTAATTTTTTTTTTTTTTTTTTGGTCTTTTTGTGACTGGCTGTACCGCGCTCAGCCAGTGAGCGCACCGGCCATCCTTATGTAGGATCCGAACCTGCGGCGGGAGCACTGCTGTGCTCCCAGCGCCGCACTCTCCCGAGTGTGCCATGGGGTCGGCCCAGGCCTGGTTATTTTTGATTAGACATTAGACATTGTGAATTTATGTTGTTGCTTGCTGGATTTTGATGTATTTCTCTAAGAAGGGTTAGACTTTGTTCTGGCATGCAGTTGATTTACTTGGGATGAGTTTGATCTTTTTGAGGATTGTTTTTTTATTTTTGTAGTCTTTATTCTAGGGCTAATTTCACCACACTCCTATGTCTTTCTGACGACTCTACCTGATGCCTGTGAATTATGAGATCTTTCAAGTCTGAACGGTGGGAAAATGAATTGTTCCCAGCCATGTGGCAATACTAGGAATTGTTCAGCTACTACATTCTGGGGGGGTCTTCCTCCACTCTTATAGAGTTTTAGCTCACACATATGCAGCTCAGTATTCAAAGATATGAGGAGAACTTTGTACAGATCTCTGGAATTTTCTCTTTATGCAGCTCCCTCCTTGTTTGGTGTTCTGCTCCACAAATTCTAGCTGCCTTGGCCTCCTTGAACTCTCATCTCTGTCTCTTTAACTCAGTGGGACCACTGGACTCTGGGCTTGCCTTCTTATGCTGTGGCTTGGAAATGTCCCATCGGTAAGCTGGGGCAATGTAAGTAGGGCTTGGTATATTTGTTTCTCCTTTTTCAGATCTCAGACTTGTGCTGCCTGTTGTCCAGTGTCTGAAAACATTGTATAGTTTGTCTGGTTTTGTAGTTTCAAACTGTGGGAGGGCAATTCCTGTAGCAGTTAATCCTGTAGCAGAAATCCCATTTCAAATTGATAATTTTTAAGGTGTTGCAACTTTTGGAGTGTCAAGAATGAGACAAAAAGAAAAACCTATCTAATTTTAAGGAGATCAGTTTGAATATTTAAAAGTAATTATTCTTTCTTTCTTATTCCTTCCCTATTCCACCTCTCCTTCCTCCCTAAAAGGTAGAGAATTTTACTTGAGATTTTTCCTTTGAGCAAATGAAAGTTGCAGGGATTGCTTTCTACATAATTTGTTGTACTAGGAGGCATATGCAGTATCTAAATAGCAAAAACTATACTTTTGCAGACATCCTTCTCCCCACCCCTGATGTAGATGACAATTATAATAGCTCTGTGTAGATATTTCACTTCTTGAGCTAAAAGTCCTTACACTTTCACTATGGCCCTGTCATCATTTGACATGATCAGAATAAAACTATTTATAGTCTCCTATGTTTCAGTCACTTAATTGTAATGTTGAGGTACTTCAATGCAGAATGTAAAATTATGTGTGTAATGATAGTGAATTTTCTTAAGGCAGGACAGTAGAGATATTCTTTTAAATAAAGTGCATTAAAAGAGTTATCCTTGGTTCTCCAATTTACCTTTGAAACCTAGTCATGCTAGAAAAAAGATAAACCATGAATGCTCAGTTGTTAAAATCCAGAAAAACTCTATAAAAGTCTACCTAATTATATCTACATTCTATAAACACATAGTTCTGTTCTTTTATCCCTCTCTTTGAGAGTAAGACAAGTCTTAAACCCCAACAAGACCAAATGCCAGTGAACTTATCCATTGTTGCCAAAGTTTTGAGCCATGTTTTCATGTTAAAGGCATTAAAATAGTTTTATTCCCTTCTGTTTATCCCCTCAATTACTCTTTATTATAAAAATGCATATATATATATATATGCATTTATGTGTGTGTGTGTGTGTACATATGCATTTATATATATATTTAAAATAAAAACTTTTCCTGATTGGGTGCCACAGAAAACCACAGTTGGCAAGTAGTTTGATGTTAAAACTAGCTTTCTTGTTGAACATATGTGTGCCTTTTGGGGAAGATTTCCATAATGCAAACTTACATTAGAACATGTTTTCAATTTTTCACCCAAGAGACTTTATCAGGAACAACCAAAAAGTCCTGATTAAGGTTTAAAGTAAAATTAAGCTTTAAACATTGTTACTCTGCTGGGGAGATCCTGGCTACCAAACAAATAGACTTCAAAGGAACCTCCCAACTTGCCCTAAGCCACAGACAAATATTTGCTGTTACTTTAGTACTAGGTAGGATAGGGCCACTTTCTCCTTCACTTGTAGGAGACCTTGAGGAGAAGTATTAATTACCACCATGAAAAATTTTCCCAATAGAGATGAATCTGACATTATCTTTTTCCCATTAAGTTCCAGTCTGAAGTATGAGGATTAGTTGCAAGAATTGAATTAAGGAAGAGACCTGAAACCTGAATGAGAAGGAAAGACCCAGAAATAAAGACCAGCAATTGGTTTTAAAAGTAAAAAAGCTGATATTATTTTCTCTGCTTTGCCCTATATGTACTGAAGTACAATCAGTTCAACTGAAAAACAGGTCTAATTCATATGATTCATAAATATAGAAAACAGTAAATACTATAAGATTAGTCTGTTTCCTTCTGCTCACAGAATAGAGATTTATATAGGAGAATTGGAAGTACAGAATTTTTCAGGATATTTAAGCCACTGGGCTTACAGAGCAAGAAAACTCTCAGTGGATACTCTGGGCCCAAAGGAGAAATTGGCAAACAAATTAAATGTCATTTCAGCTTCAATAAATGTTTCTTTCTTATACATTTAGATAACAAAAAGACATTTCTAACCTGGATAGATTGCAAGCTTGGCTAATATAAATTCTTATTGTGTCTCCTATCATCAGTGTCATTTTTTGTTTCTAAATAATGGCAGAGCCATGAATAAATAAGATAAAAATCCTAGGTCTATGTGGCATTAAGCTTTTTAATAAAGAAATAATTTGTTAATTAATTAAACCATTACTTATTGAGGAAATACTTTGTATCAGGCACTGTGGATACAAAATGGTACTCTGGATACAGAAATGATCAAGAAAATTAATAATGCGTAAGATCTCAATCGTCTCCTAATTTTTAAAAATATAGCTCTATCAAAAGAGATGTTAGAAAACAGCTCAAATAATTTTAAGAATCAGAAGGGAACATAAGTACACCTAACCCAAATTTCTCAATGCAGGAAGTTCTTCTATAATAGCTGATACCTATCTGTTCTCTACTAGATCCTACACTCTTATCAGGCAGCATGTTTCATTTTTGGATGGCTCTAATTATCAAAGAGTTCTGTGTTAAGCTAGGATCTGCCCCTGTAACTTCTAATAATGGCCTTAAGCTATACAAAATAAGTCTACTTTATCTTCAATATAGAAGTCCTTCAAATATTTAAGGGTAGCCATCAACTTAACTTTTATTCTCCAGGTAAAATACCATATCACACAGTTTCTAGACCATTTACAACTCTGGCTGAGTAGCAAATGATCTCTGTTTTATTTATATACATATGTTACTGGTGACAATGTTTTCTAGACATTTTTCTATGATGTCAAGCAAATGTTAACATCTATTTCTGAACATTCCTTTTTCCAATTTTTAAGAATCCAAATAGATTTCAAAGGTTTTTCCAAAATCTAAGCAATATTCAGGGAAATGGAGTCGATCAAGTGGAGGCAATGGCATTAGAGGGGAAAATGTGTTCTTTATTAGACATATTGTGTATGTAGCTTCTTGAGCACTCACCTCCAGTCATGGTAAAACAGGGATGCAAGATTGAAGTTCCAATGTCATTAGTTTGGGAGATGGAGAAAGGAAGAAAAGAGTCACTTCTAACATCTTAAATAGAGTGTTAAGATATCTGTATTTTTCCATAACGTCTGTCACTGTATTATTTAGTTCATGAAAAAGTAATATTTCTGGTTACATGCTAACTAAACTGACAGGCAGACTGGCAGGCTTTTTGGGGTAACAAAGGGGTGGTCGTGTGGAGAGGCCACAGCAGTGTAAATATTCAGTTTGAAACAGAATCAGTTTCCCCTGTCTTCTAAACAGTTGAAATGATGAAGGTCACTGGCTGGAAACTGACCAGAAGATTAAAATGGCTTTTGAGGATGACAGCACTAGGGACCAGCTCCATAGATAACAGAGCCTCCTGGCTACACTCACAGCACCTGCTAGGCCATCTAGATGTATCTAAATGCTTTATCAAGTGGGCTTTTAAAGAAGGAGAGCTAAAAAGAAGCAGAAATAATATATAACTGAACTTCTGGCTGTGAATTTCTACATGTGCCTGGTGCATGTTTTATAAAGTTCTTGGAAAACAGGTATGTGTGAGTTCTGCTTATAGTATTTCAAATTGATAATCTTTTAAACATGCTATAACTCCCTGATTAACTTGAACAGGACCTTTAGAGAGATTTTTAAAAGCACCTTATTTTAAAAGTCCATTAATCTTAACAAGAAACCTGTCATATAAAATCACAAAGAGTATCTATCCTTAATAAAAGAATAAAGGCAAGCCCAAATAGGGAACCCAGAGGAAGGCCAGGAACCTAACTCTGCTCGCTCACTCTAAGTTCACTACACAGCAATCTCTTAATAGAATCACTTGGAAATTCCTTTATGAGTCTGAAATACCAGCAAGATGTAGGTGTATACATTTCTTTCAGTTTTGATAAGACATTTTACTTTAAGCTCATACTTGTATCTTACCATAACATTGCAATCTAAAAACATCTTTAAAAATTTAGTTCCTTATCTTGTACTTGATTCATAATACAGTTTTAAAAGATTTTGTAAAGTCACAATAGATATGTAGAACTAAATATGGAATGAAGATACATGAATTGTTCTTTGTACAACTGATTTACTCATTTTTCTCTAAGTCTAACTCCTCCGAGTCCATTATTGCCTGTCTAGGAAGATGATTGGGCTACTACTTTAATAAAAAGTACACAATTCTTTATGTTCACTTTATACACTTCTAAATGACCAACGCTGATATTATTCTCTAACTTAATGTTTGTCTGAAAGCACTAAGCAAAAATGTAGACCCTTGATGCTCTTAGAAATATTGACAGTTGACCAAAATTAGTACAAGAAGTCCCTAACTTGTTTAGAACGCTTGGTTTTTGTTCTAAAAATGTATTTGTAGGTTGGTTACCTAGACTTTAGCATGCATTTATTTTATGTCTACTTTGTTTACTACTGTATCCCTAGAGCTCGGAATAGTGCTAGACACATAGTGGATACCCCAAGATTTGCTGAATGACTGAATGACTAGCCCCAAAAGTCCACTTCACTAATAATATAATATAATTATATTATTATTAATAATTAGCACTTATATAGTACATAGCCGTTTATAAAACACATCTATACATGCTTTATCTTAGTCTTTCTCACACTGATCCAATTTACAAATGAAGAATCTAAGGCCCCTAAAATAGAGACAGCCCTTTAGGCTACTTTCAAGGTTTGAGTGTGAGATGAGGGAGCTGGAACTAGAGTGGTAACCGTGGAGGGAGGGGAGAAGCAACCGAAGAGCCGGAGCCATCAAAATCTGCGGATGGACTAGATGTGGGACACTCATAGTCCATCTCCATTACTTATATTGCATCTAGTAATATAAAGTATGGATAAAATATCATCCATAAACACAAAGTAGGAACTTAGAATAAGGACTCATTTTCCTCCTCACCCCCCTTCCCTTTCTTTGGCAGTTAAGTGACTGCCTTATGTTTAATGGTTAAGAAGGATAGCTCCCCTTGCAGTACGAAGAAATGAGATCTCCCCACAAAAGTTACACCAAAATTGAGGATTCCTGCCTAGCTAGCAAGAAGAATAATTGATCTAGCCAAGCAGTGCCTAACACAAGTCTTCTGCTGTTGGAGCAGTTGGATGTAAGGAATTTTCTTAAGTTGTAATCCACATATTCAGAGTTGGATGAGACATTAAAGGGTCCTGAGACAAACCTCTGAATCTGCATATGAATCCTCTCTCTGACATTTCTCACTGTGAATCATTCAGCCTTTAATGAAACATCTCATAGGATGAGAAACTGAAGGGAGTTCAGTTTGTCTTTGGATACATCTAGTTTTTTAAAAAGTCTTTCTTTGGTCATAATCTTGCCTTCTGAAAGCATCAGAGCCCATTTAATCCCTCTTCAAACATCTGAAGAATGCTAGAAATTCCTGAACATCCATAAATCCTCTCTCATAGGCTAAATATCCCAAGTTAATTGATCATTATATAACAGGGTTTCTAATTGATCTCACTAGTTCTGCTCAGCTTTCTCTAAATAGGAGTATCTTGGCCTGAGCATAATATTCTAACTATGCCTGGACTAGAGAAGAGGACAGAGGACTGTTCTTCTCCTTTGTTTGGAATATTATTCTTCTAATGTAGCCTAAGATTGCATTCGCTTTTTTGGCAGTCATGATATATTGTTGACTCACATTGAGATCACAGTTGACTAAAACCCTCAGGTCTTTTTCACATGAACGGCTAAGTCATACATCTCTGGTTGGAAATACAGCTGATTTTTGAAAAGAGTAATTTATATTTATCACTATGAAGTTTGATCTCATAAATTTTGCTCAAGAATCTTTCACACTCCCCAAATTTTCTTTCTTAAACAGTTTTATGTTATCCTTACCCAGAAGAAATGTTGATGGATCTCTACTACTCCCAGGATCAAATCCAAAGTGCTTGACACACTAGACCCTGTATAATCTGACTTGAACCTCTGGGGCCAGCCTTATCTCTCCCCATTCCTCTGTCCTCCCACTGTCACCACACCACACTCTCCAACCATTCTGAGGGTTGACTTCCCGTACACGTGTGCACTTTTCCATGGAATTTCCTTCTCCACCTTTCAGTTATTACTCATCATTTAAGAGATAGCAATTTAAAAGTCCCAATCAGACTGTGAACTCCCTGAAGACAGGAATATACTACACTGAAGTACAGGTAATAGGGAAAAGACACAACTTAGAAATTTTTCATAGAAAAGTTTCTTTGTTTTGACAAGGAAAATATTTAAGCCTTTTTCTCCAAAGAAAGCTTTTCCCCAACTAGTTTCTCCTCCTAACTCTAGAAATGCAGGTGAGTTGGATTTGGCTTACGTGAAATATCAGTTCTTGGGGAAATTGAGTAAGAAGGTTGGCAGTTTATCCAAGTGAACCAAATAGCTGCATGAGCTTGTCCAGAGACAGTGTCCCGAGGCAGTTGTTTTTCAGAATCACAAAACAACTATCCTTGCAGCCAACATGGCATTGTGACAAGTTGCCCTGCTGGGAACACCGCAGAAGTATAAGCATGAGGCACCCTTTCCAATTATATCCAATGATATTGATGAAAAATTAAACAAAATTCCCAAGTGAACATTTACGTAATCTTCCACTGTTTTCTAAGAGGTAGTGTTAGATTTGTATCTTTCCATCTGAATAGGAACCCTTTCTGCCAGGCCTTCTCAGATTAGAAACAGAACCTGTGGTTTGGATTTGCAAAGGGATGGAACCCATGACATTGTCCTTGTTGAGAAATTATACTGATTGACTATCTGCCTGAGGATCTGTCATCCTACATGGCTAACTTATGAGACACTTAGCAAGTCATCTCTCAGACATTCTGTTTAGTGTGTTGCATACCTGATACGCTGCCATAAAAGTGCTTTAAACCATAAAAAGCAATAAAAACTTGTCCTCTATCATATTAACAATAATAATGCCTAAAGAATTCATTTATTTGATCAATATCTACTTAATATGTCAGGCAGCATGTTAGATGCGAAGGTAGTGTTTCTCAAAGTGTGACCTGGACTATCTTAAGGAACTCACAAAAGAATGTGATAAATGTTATGATAGATGTGAATGTAGGATACTATGGGTGCACATGTGTGATACACATGTAAGTGCATCTAACCCAGAATCTTGGTAAGAGGAGGAATTTAAGCAAGGTGCTTAAGGATGAATAGGAAACATCTAGTCATTAACCCATCCAATCCATCGATCAACCATCCATCCAAAAACATTTGAGTGACAACTTGGTTAAGTTAATGAGAGGTAGAATTTGGGGGAGGGGATTAGAAGGGAAGAATCTCTCAGGCAACAGAAGCGTGAGTCAGAGAGTGAGAAAGAGCATGGCACCTGGAGTAATGCGATAGTTCCATAGCTGCAGCTGGAGGCTATAGTGTAGGAGGCAGTGAGGAGAGATAGGGCTGGGGGCATGCTGAAAGGGCCCAGCATGCCACATTAAAGAGTGGGGAAGATATTATGAGGGAACTAGGGAGTCACTGAAGAGTTTAAAGCAGGAAGGTGACATTTGTATTTTAAAAAGATCCTTCAGAGAGTAGTACAGAGAATAGACTAGGAAGTAAGCAAAACAGACTAGAGAGGACATTCAGGAGAATATTGCAGTAACATATAGAGATGAAAAATAATAGTGGTTTGCACTAGGATAGTAGCTGTAGGGGTGGAGGGAAGCTTACATTCTCAAGAGAGACTGAAGCAGCAGAATGGGACAGACTTCGTGAATGACTGATGGGGGTTGAAGGAGAGAAAGGAATTGAGAGCGACTCAGCTTTTCACCTTGATGGGTCTTCCTGGTTTAGACAGTGATGCCATTCATACAAGTTTCTATTTTCTGTGAGGTAGGGTGAGGTAGGAGGCAAGCTCTTTATTTGAGAGCAAGCAGAGGGTTTGAGAAGGAGTCCTAGGGAGAAGAGAAAAGCTTTGAAAGAGTCTCTGCAGGAATGAAAAAGAGATGAAGAAAGGATTTCCAGGGAAGTTTGTGGGCCAAATTGAGACTGGAAAACTTAAATTTGTACAGGCATCTCTCAGTACAATTGTGTTATTATTTTCCCGAATAGAGTTCAGCTGTCTAGCTGAAGGAACAAGAAGGTGAATAGGAGAATTGATCTAAGGTTGGGATGTGATGGGAAAGACAATGGGGCAATGGAGTTGAGACAACTGATATAAGATTCCAGAGAGAAAACCATGAGGGCAGACTAAGTATCATGTCCATTTTTGCAGACAAATAGGAGCCAGAGGAGAGATAAAATGAGTGGTCTAATGTGACAAAACTAGATGCTTTGAGGAAAGAATGAAAATTAGAAAGAAAAATGGCCAGAAGTAAAAAAACAAGTAACAGAGCACATGGGAAGTAAGAGAGTTGGGAAGCAGGAGATGACAATCACCTGTTTTTTTGTTTTTGCAAACTATACATTCTCACTACACTACCCTCCCTCAGAAAGGATCCCCCAGTGGGCTCACTTTCTTCTGAACATTAATAATTATCAGAGACAGAGCTCTCATTACAAAAGAGTGAGTTTTGCACCCCTTTGCATGTGTTGGGATGGGAAACAACAAGGAGGAGGGTTCCTGGAGAGTGGGGTTCCTGATTCTTCTGATACACCACTGGTTTGATGTGTCCCCATTTACCTTTACTTTTCATTTGGAGGTGGGAGTGGGGTTAGAGGGTTATTTATTGAGACATATGGCATGAGAGAAAGATAGGCATCAGTTATAAAAGGTATTGATAGAAAACCTCAAAAACCTCAGAATGGTCAGATTGGTAGAAATAAAAAAAAACAAAAATTCTTCATGTAGACTTAACAGTAAAAGAGGGTGATCATGCTTTCTCTCTTCAATTCATTTTAAAACAGAGAACTCTTTTTCAGTAGCAGCCAAAAGACACAGTGTTAGCACAAATGAACATGATGTCATGTAGAAAGCATCTGAATATTTTTCATAATTATTTTTTGTTTTAGGAACTGTGTTTATGAAGTGTAAAGTAACATCAGCAAACATAGCTGAGGCCTGGGAAAACGTCTGCCCCTCTGCCAGTTGCAGGAAGGTGAGGAAGAGAAGAGAAATGTGACATAGCAAGGAGGGCGTTGTTTTATTTTTGTTTATTCATGAGCAAGACAAAGCATCCAGGAAGAGAATTTGGTTCTTAGAGATAAACTGAGATATATGCAAAATGGCCAGCGCAGAAACTGGCACATTCTATGGTAATCTCTAAATGTTGGTTTTCTCTTCTCCTCCTTAACAGAAAAATTAAACATTAATATATTCAACATTAATTAAAACATTAATGAGATTAAAAAAAAATTCTTCCCACAAATTGAAATTGTAAAAATGTAAACACTTTTAATTAAATAAGATTGTCTAGTTCCCATGCCTTAGGTAGATGCTCTCCATCCTATTCTGCAAATCAGATTTCATTACACACTAAGCAGAAAAATGCATATAATGCTATATTTTAACTTTGTTTCCAATACTGTGATGGTCCAGGGGCATTCCAAAAAACTTCTCCTATAGCTGGGATTTTGAGAGCCAAAAAAGTATAAAAAGTTGGCTGAGTCAAAATGAAATGTAATATAATAAGGCCCTCAAAATCTGAAGGTCCCTAAACTCAACATTTCTCTTTCACCATGGTATTTTCAAAGATTTCTTTCTCCTTCAATATACCATCCTAACTATTGCTCCCTCTCCCTTTTCTATCATCATTTGTTATCGAAATAGTCCCTTCTCCCTGCTCATTTTGGTTCTTCTTGAAAACCTAAAGTTGCCGTTCTCAGCTTTCCCCTCACTTGTCATTTTAAGAATTTGCATCCACCATTCTGACTGTGGTAACTAAATGTTATTCAGCTCATGCTGTTGCTTAATTAAACAACAGTTGGGTCCTTAAATTATTGAGATTGTTTTTTGCATATGCTTTCCTATTTCCATTTATTTCCACACACACACGCATGCACACACACACAACTGTTCATGTAGTTATATAGTTATCTATATAGTTTTTGTATCTTTCACACTACCTGACTTGGCACAAAGGAATTTCAACTTAGTATAGTGGAAGTAGCACTGGGCTAGAAGTCAGGAAATACAGATTTCAGCTGAGTAATTGTTGACAAGTCATTTAAGCTTAAGATTATTCATGAGTAATAAGTCTTTTCCATCAGTGACATTTAGCGTCCTTTTCAAATCTCTCATTCTAAGAAACACAAGCAAAAGGCATTTTATCAATGTGTGTAATATTTATACCATCTTCATTTCCCCATATCTACAGGTTGAAAGAAATGTGACTCTTAATTACAGATTTTGTTCACTCATGAAAACTTGCCAGAAGGGCCACAAAAAATGTTTACATTGGGTAATGATAAAAGAAAAAAAAAAAAAAAAAACGGAAAGAAAACTTGCCAGGAACTCAAAGTCCTTGTCACTGTCCATTCCTTCAAACACAAAATCTTCAATCTGTTTTAAAAACAGCCAACTCTACCTGCCACCATTCCCCATCCCCTGCTGTGTTTTCTTCTCTTCTTAGTATTTATCACACTCTGACATAAGGTATATTTTACTTATTTGTTCTCCATCTTCCTGTCCCCCCAACAAGAATCTTAAGTTTCATGGGGACAGGGATTTTTATGGGTTTGGTTCACTGCTATGTCCCTGGCATCTGGAATCAAATCTGACACATAGCCGTGAGAAAGTTATTGAATAAATGGGTGAACAAACATTGTTTAAGTTCCTCTATTAACTGCCCTTCCCATACCATGAATTGTCTCATATTACCACCAACTCAACTTCTCCATATTAACCAGGATTTCTGAATCTCATCCTCTGCCCCAGATTATTCATTTTTCCCTCTCTGTCATTCAAGGTTATTCTCCCACCTGATCCCTGCATGTCATATCATTCATTCATTCATTCGGTTACAGACTTATTGACTGCCTACTGTGATCTAAGCAATGTGCTGAATGCTGGGAATACAGAGGAAAATAAGACTGACACAGTCTTATCCTCTTTAACAGTCCTTGTCTATTCAAGGATTGCTTTCAGACCCAGCTATATCTGCTCTTCTTTGCTTCTCTGTACTGCTGCCCTGACTTTACAGACCTCCCTTTGAATATTATACATTCACAGCACCCTGGAGAAAAAAAATCTGTGCGGTTTGGTTGGTTACTTACCCAATGTTGAGTAGAGTTCTTGTAACAGTGCATTAGTAGAGGAGGGACCAAGTGATGCTCACTTCTAAAGAGACAGTAACTACATCACTTTAGAGTTGCTTTTGGGTCACTGGAGCAGATGGTGTTTACTAAACAGTGACAATCAAAATTCCAGTTTCATGAGGCTTGACTATGTGGGAACTAAAATGGTTTGCTATATCTCCCCACTTCCCTGTGTTTTCTGTACCCAGTGGTGATCTGATGGTGCTTCTTTGCATCCTGAAAAAGCCTAATTAACCCATCATCTTTAGCTTCAAGGTTACTATTATCTACTGCTCCAGCTAAATTGGAGACTAAGCCCCCAGCTGACAGTGAGTCTTGATATCAGACCATGCTGAGCCCCAGATCTGTCTGTGCCTTTCAGCAGAGTTTTGGGAGCAGTTAATACCTCCACCCCAGAATTTCCCACATTGTGCTCTGTGGATCTCTAGAGTCCTGGAAGATAGTAACTGAAGTTATGCAAGAAGAGGGTCCCATAGCCAAATAAGTTTGGGAATGTCACAACCTATATCTATATCTATATACAGGGTGTGTAATGAGAATATATATTTATAAATGCTTAACTTTCTTAAACCCAGTCAGGGTTTCCTAGCCCAATTTGACAATGGAACCTTTTGTTCCCAGAACTCCATTGACATCTCAGAAGACATTACTGTTCAGGAGAAAATTGTTTGGCAATTTTTCTTATTTTTTTTTACCTTCACGTCATATTCAAATAAGTGGCAGCAAATGGCTTTGAGAGAATGAAGGAAGAGGATGATATAAACATCTCTCTTTGCCAGCAGTTCTTGGGGGCCAATAATAGAAGAACAACATAGTTTTACGGAACAAACGCTACACTTAAGGTCAGAAGACATAAATAAGTAACTGTATGACATTGGGCAAATTGCCTCTGAGCCTCAATATCAGCTCCTGGGAAAGAGACACATCTTAGGATAACTATATCCCATTCTTTGAAACTGCTGGCCAGTGTAGGAAGTTTCTGTGTAGCAGGTTTAATTTTGATTTAAAAAGTGTTCTTCTGGGTGGATTTTGGGGCCTATATTTTTAAAGTCCTTTCAGATGACTGGTCCCTTCAACTCTGTCAATGGAGGTATCTGATTCCTTTAACATGAACCTACAAGCTCTAAAAGCAGTATTTTTGAGTGAACATCAAAAACAAATTAAGCCTGGGATATATTTATGTTAGTGTGAGTAGTAGGATACCTAGAGAAGTTTTAAGAAGTCTCATAGAGAATGGGGGAGGATACAGCTCTATAACATTATAAATAAGCAACAAATGAAATTTGAGATGTCTTATTTGAAACTAAATTAATTGACTTATTTTTCTGAGCCCTCAGTTTCCAAATATGGAGCTTGATGATGTAGAACTATACTCATGAAATTAATTTGTAGCTCAGCACTAATTTATAATCCAAAGTGACAAAGAAAAGGTAGGTAATAATCATGTCAGAGAGGCTTCCTGTGGTCCTTATCTTGAAGTAAGATTCTCTTCTACTCTCAAACTTAGGAGGGAAAGATTGTTCTCAAACCTGCCCTCTGAAAGGAAGAAATTCTATAATGACTTCAATATACATTTGCAAATAATGCTCTAGAGGGAACTAGGTCACACTTGATGTTTTTTTTTTTTTTTTTTGCTGCTAAAACAGAAATCTGCTGAGATAACAACTAGAATTAAAATTGTTTATAAACTGGATATAAAAGGTACATTGAAATAACTAATATAAATTTTAGTCCTTATCTGCTTGGAATTTGATGTAAGCATTAATGATAAGTACTGACAAGATTAAAAGAAGACAAGATTTTGCTTCTACTGTAGGTTAGATAAATGTTACTTTGGTCAACCCTAAGAAATTGCTGAACCACTGAAATAAATTCAATGTGATATTTGCTAAATCAGCATGACTGCCAGCTGGATACTAAACCTGTATTTTTGCTACTTCATAGATACACATGCCCAGGAGTACTGCGGTGTAGGAAGCTGATATGAGCCATGGATCAATTCCAAAGCAATTTGAGAGTTCGAGCCATTCATTTGTTTTCAACACAAAGTGTTCTCCACATAAGAAAAAAATGAGTCTAACTTATCAATCTCTTTCCTGTCCTGGTATCTTTAAAAATGTCCATCACGAGAGGGTGTAAATGGTCTTACAATATTAAGGGACCATGAAGAATGGAAAATAGTCAGTGTGCTGCTTGTGCCACATCCTACTCCATTCTGGTGCCAGTAGCACTTTTCTTGGTGGTCTTTTCAGGGTGCACACAGAAGTAGCAGCTGCATAATATGGCTAAAGTCACTATGTGTCTATGGGAGTGGGGGGAAGGAGAAGTTCCCAAACCAACCTTTTCATCAGATCCCTGGTAACTACAGCCCTTTCCACCCCCCAACCTAAAGGCAAAATGAGTAGCACTGAGTGCAGCACCTGACGCATAGCAGGGGCTCAATGTGTTTATTAAATACACCTGTCGGGGAAGTCTGTGAAGAGTTATATACATGACCACTATAAGAGTGCTTATCTTGGTCTCTGTAGACATTGTAATACTTGCACATGCATTGGATGTATGCCTAACACCTAGTCCAGGCTTTCTCAGCCTTGGTACTATTGACATTTTGGGCTAGATAATTCTCTGTTGGGTTGGAATGGGGAATGCTGTCTTGTGCATTGTCCAAGGTTTAGCAGCATCCCTGGCCTCCACCCACTAATACCAGTGGAGCCTCTCCCCCCAGAAGAAATGTACCCAGACATTGCCAAAGTCCCAGTGTTCCCTGGAAGGATGGCGTGGGTCATCAAAATCACCCCTAGTGGAGAAGAATCACTGATGTAGTCTGTATTTTTATGATACGTACAAGAATTAGAAAAGAGCACACTTTCTCTTTTCTTTTTTTCTGAATCAATTATTTCTCAATATACTTATTGAATGTATTATATTCTCTTAATCTGCTTTCATCCAGTTTTCTCTGAATGTCTTCATAAATCTGGGGCTGGGAGGTACCTCCATGTCAGTTAAAAAGACCTGTTTCTCCCTCAGGGAAGGGAAATATTAAACAAAGAAAGACATTCCATATAGAAGTTGGACCAGTATCTAAGGAGGCTGTTTTGCAGAATGAGCTTGAGATGGCCTTGGGCCCAGGATAGACCCAAGTCCCTAAGCTGGAACTAATGTGTCTACAAGTCCAAAAGGAACCCTTGTGTCTTAAAAGAAACTACCTTCATTTGTTTGCTATGCACTCTTGCAATCTTAACAATAAAACTCCACTGTCATACAAAAGTATCCTTCTGACAAACAGATTTTTTTTCTCCCTTGGCTTTGTTTTCTATTTACTTCCTATTTATGTTAACAGTATAAGGAAGATACCAGTGCAGGCTCCAGGAACAGGCTGTCTCAGTAACTCTTCCCCCTTCAGAAGCACAATAAGTAGTCCCATTAACTGAAGAAACCATTAGCCTTTTAAACCTCTAAAGTAGACTGATGATGTGTGTCTACTCTTTCTTAAGATGAAAAAAATAGAATCTTAGAATTCTGATTTTAAACCCAGCCAGTGGACGATCTGCTCAAAAATGACTACACATCCATTCTAAGGGTGAGAAATAATTTATGACAAATAAAGCTCATGAAAAATTCTAATTTCATTCATGTTGCTACAAGTATAGCTTCATGCTTTAAAAAAAATGTGGGCTGGTAACATTTTTCTAGCTTACCTACAGTGTGAACGGGTGCCCTTACCTCTCCTCCAGTGCATGGGAAAGGATTGGAGTATCTAGAAGTGCAAATAGCTCCCTTCTTGACAACATCATCTTCCAGGCCAAATGTAGCCGAGCAGTTAGTTGCAAAGTACTTGTAAGGCTTCCATGTTTTCCCAAAGTCCTGGGACCGGTCCAGCACCATGGCTGCCGGCCTGGGGGATCTGAACACCATAATTAGGTGAGTGAAGTAGAATTCAGCTTCCAGGTCTAACTGTATCTTTTCTCTATGCACATCCTCTGCAGACTGCCACCATGTGCGAGGAAACCTGAAGGACGAGTCTGCCATGGCAGATGGCAGGTGAGCTAGGTGAGAATGGGCAGCATTGCATTTGTCACATTTGGGCTGCTGACATGTCAGGTCAGTATTCTCGCTGTAGAAGCAGTACAGTTCAGTGGCGTTCTGTCCACAGGTGGTGTCTGCCCAGAGTTTTCTCCCTAAAGCCAAGTTTCCCATCCGAGGGTTGCAGGCTTTTTCACAGCGGGAGCTCGCTCCAGCTACTCCACCCAGTCCTAAAGAAGGGAGAACATATGTTATTCAGGACAAACCCATCTGGAAAGCTCTTCCACCTATCTAGTCCATCCACAACAGTCAAGTTATCCGCAAAAGGCTGAGACTTCCAGTAAAAGGGAAATGCTATCAAATTTGAGCATGAACACTGTTCTGCATTCATAGAGCATTTGTGTATGCAAACGTGTGTGTGTGTGTTTGGTTTTTATGCTCAGATGTAAAATTGACATAAGAGAAAAAAATCACTTCAGGTAAAGAACAGGAGGAAGAAAAATGGTAACATTAGGGTGAAGATTATTGGCCTAAAACTTTTCAAGTACTTTGCCTTATAAACATCCTCTGTATTTGAAATATAATGGTTTTTAAGTCATGACTTAAATAATACCAAAAAAACATGCTTTTAAGATCACCTAATTTTCAAATATAATTTGAGTACTTAGCATTATCTAACATGTTAATATGAGAATGCATTTAGAAGAAAATGGAGAAATCTATTTCCTTTATATTTTTAGGCCAGTGATGGGATGAATTCCCTAGGAAAAGCCATGTGAGATATTTAATAAATATACAATGGGACCTCACTTAGGGGGAGACAAAGCTAGACGCCACTGGAGCTCAAATGTGCAATATCCATCTAATATTAAATAAATATAACTAAGGAAAAAAACCCTCTAAGCTGCAAAATGGCAGAAAAACTTATTTTACATGCTCTCTGCCTTTTGAGTGCTTCTACCTGGTATAGGTTATACAACAGTCACCTGTTTGTTTAACAGTAGAATGTTTACAGTCTGGCAGCCACTAACAGCACCTTTAAAAATTATCTGTGAACTAACATCTTAAAGAAATACACTCTTCCTCCAAAAGCTCTGACAGACTTTAATGTTTCAAAATTACTTAAAATGATAAGCATTATCCACTTATTAACATTCTGATTACATATTATAATACTTTAATTTGGGTTTGTCATTTTAACTATGAATACCTTATCACCTATTTTTAAAGTTAAAACACAGAGGAAAAGAAGGAAAAAGAAATCAAATCCCAGATTCTGGCTAATTGAACGTTTCTGCTTCTTAAGAGAGGCACCTCCAAACTGTTACCACAGTAGTGTTGTAGAGAGCCAAATGACAGCTTGGGCTGAAACAACACTGACTATTGCCAGTCCCACATAGCCTTGTAATCCAAATCTAGGGCTTCTTTAGGTAGTATTTCTTAAATGTCAAATTAAAGTGTGCATTATTCTTGGACTGTGTTTGCCACTGCTCTGATTATCTGGGGAAACAGTTGCTTGTGGCCAGAATCACACACAGTGTGCTATGACTCACCTGTAAAGCATTTTGGGGAAAATCATATACTGCCTGTACAAGTATTTTTGACCTGAAACACTTGCAATATTTGTTTACAACCTCTGATTGCATGCATGTTTTGGCCATAACATGGTTTGAAAAGAGAAAGGTCTATTAAAGTTCAGTTTTTGGTTGGGGGAGCATACATAAGTGCACGCAAGGGTGCATATGCAGGAAGAATTAAAGTAAAATCTTAGACCTTTAATGGCTCCTTGGGAAAAGAATAATTTTAAGTGCCCCTAAACTAATAAGAAGTCCAGAAAAGATTTGAGCCAGGTAAATAATAAGTGGGCAAAATACTTGGAGATCCCAAAAGAAGTGAATATCCAAGTATAGCTAGGATGCTTCTATGACTCCAACTGGTTTAGGATGCAGATTCTAAAGCTAGCATTTTATTGGGTGCTAGCGGCTCTGGGGGGAAAGATGTGTAGGATAATGCTGTCTAGCCACCAGTCCCTCCCTCTAGCCCACACTCCCTTTTCTGGAGCAAGCGAAGTTCGCGTGAGATACTGGATGGCCGCAGAGTCCCTAACTTTCTCCCACGCCCACAGAGCTGCACTTATACCTAACTGCAAACCAGGTGACCCGCAAGAGGGAGGGAGGGAGCTGAAGGAGCTCCTGAATTTAGAAACGACGAACTAGGAACAGGTGGCCTAGGGCAGCCCAAGAAAGCCAGGATGGGAGTGGGAGGAGAGGGCATCTGCCGACGCCGCTGCCAGTTGTCCAGTTACGGAGACCAGGAGCAGACCCGCCTCAGACCTCCCGCCCAGCCTCGGCCAAGGTACCAATTCTCCAAGGGCGGCGGGCCCGCTCCGTGCCAACCCAGGTGATCACCATCTACTGTCCCAGCCGAAGTCCCACTGCCTTCCAGCCACTGCCCTGGGGAGAGGGCACTCGCCCCCGCCCCAGGTGTCTCTACCTGGTACCCTAGTACCCAGCATGAGGTCGGGAACGCTGGTGGTCGCTCTAAACGAGAGACCGACCCCGGCCCACGCGCGCCCAGGGTCGCAGGGCCACCCCTCCTCATCACTCCTCAGGCCATGAAGTGCCGGGGGATGGCGAGCTGGGTCCTTTGTTCCCTCACAAAGTAGAAAGGCAGTTATTTTTACAAGCCAAGCCGAGAAAGAAGCCCTGGTCGCAGTATCTCCGTCCGGGCGCACCCAGTTTATCGGGTTATTCCAGGGCATGTGTGTCTAGTTGCAAAAAAAAAAAAAAAAAAATCAATAGTATTTGAAACCGCGGAGCCCCGAGGAAAGGAGGCAGAACATGGCCACTCATTTCATCCTCGGGAGCCGAGCTCTGCGCTCCCAGCCCGGGATTCTCTGCAGCCCCTAGTCCCGAGATAGGGAATAGAAGGAGCGACGGAAGGGGGGTGGGGGCCGGGCCGCGTCACCACCCACCTGCGGCCACCGCGGAGCAGCCCCAGAGCAGCAGCAGCCGCGCGCAGCTCCCCATGGCCGGAGGAGCCGGGCCGGGCGGGTGCGGGAGGCAGCCTCGACCTCTGGGCTGTGGGACGAAGCGCCGGCCGTCCTCGGAGGAACCGGGCTCTGTTTCTTCCTCCTCCTGGGGCGCCGTCGGCGGGGAGCCGCGAGTCGGGGCCGCGCAGGGCGGTGGGGTGACCCTAGCGCACCGGCCTGGCGGGGCCCGGGCACCTCGGGGGCGGCGGGAGCCCCGGGACCATAGCCGGCCTGGCCGCGCTGCCCCGCCGAGCGGCCCTGCGGGCGCCTCCGCCGCTAGCCCGGGGCTCGGCGCCCGCAGCTCCCGCTGAACTTTGCGAGACCTTTCACTTCCCGGCCGCCGCCGCCTCCTCCTGGGCGTCCTCCTCCGCTTCTACCACCTCCTCTGGCCGCGGCGTCTCGGTCCCGTCCTTCTCCATGGGCAGTTCCATGGGATGCATTTTTATTACACCGACACCGCGGCGCTCCGGTGCCAGCCCTCCTCCCCTCGCACCTCCACCCCTTCCTCCCGCCCGCCCCCCGCGCTTGACAGCCCGGGCGGTGCAGTCCGCGCGGCCGGGTCCCCGCCGCTGCTGCCGCCCGAGGAGGGGTCCCCCGCGCCCAGACCGGCCGCCCCCGCTGCCTTGCCGCCGGCTCGTCCCGCCCGCCTGAGCCCGGCGCCCGCCGTCACCTCGGCCCCCAGCTGGCCTCGAGCCCCTCCCGGCGCGCGCCCTGCATCTCCCTGCTGACCCCCCTGGTGTCCTTCAGCACCCACAGGCCTCCTCTGGGAAGCAATCTCCCACCTTCTCCAGGAACATTCCTGAGAGCAGTTGACTCCCTCTTGATCAGGTCATGGCATGCCAAGGGGCTTAAAAAACCGCGAAACAGGCTAGCTAGCGCCTACTTCCCATATCCCCCAGCAAAACAAGCCCTTCTTCCTCCTCCTGCCACCCTCTCCCCGGGAGTCTCACGACCCGCGGACCAAACTCTCCAACCCATCCTGGGGTCCTGGCACCCGAGAGCGCACTGACTGCTAAGCGGCTTTCGCTGCTTCTCTGCCGCCTTTGGGGGGGGGGGGAATCTCGGTTGAACAATCACTGCCTACCGAGGAGGGTGTTCCCATTTTGGTGTAAAAGGTGTTCCCTAATTCAAACTCAAGTTGCTAAAAGAAAAGGGTCACAGGATTAGTGGGCAGTTTAAGAACACCCTTGTCCTAGAGGCAGGGGCATGACAAAGAGAATTCTTTGGTCCTTCCAAGCACTCTCTCACTCTATGGAATATGTTGTTGCTGTGAAACAATATGTTATGAAATAACTTATGGGGAACAATTTTGTAGCAACCACACTTTGCAGCTAATTGTAGATAGTATTGCTCAGGGCTACTGCTTATGGAAAGAGATTAAATAGCAGTTGAGGCTGGGACTTTTGCAAGTTCTGTGAAAATATAATGCTGCAGACATATCCGGGGAAATTGGCAAAAGTTAAGTCGAAAGCAATTTTGTATTTCTGTGTTCATTGTGTGCTTTTGAATATTTTCCAGAAAATTAACCGCTTTACAGATATTATTCAGTTGTGTGTTACAGGCAAGGACAATTCAAAACTTTGGGGTACATGTATTTTTTATTTTTTTTATTTATTTTTATTTTTAATTTTATTTTGTCGATCTACATTGTGGCTGATTATTGCTCCCCATCACCAAAACCTCCCTCCCTCCTCCCTCTCCCCCTCCCCCCCACCAATGTCCCCTCTGTTTGCTTGTCCTATCAACTTCAAGTAATTGTGGTTGTTATACCTTCTCCCCCCCCGACCGGTTTGTTTTTGTGTGTGTGTGTGTATGTGTGTGTGAATTTATATATTAAGTTTTAGCTCCCACCAATAAGTGAGAACATGTGGTATTTCTCTTTCTGTGCCTGGCTTGTTTCACTTAATATAATTCTCTCAAGGTCCATCCATGTTGATGCAAATGGCAGTATTTCATTCGGTTTTATAGCTGAGTAGTATTCCATTGTGTAGATGTACCACATTTTCCGTATCCACTCATCTGATGATGGACATTTGGGCTGGTTCCAACTCTTGGCTATTGTAAAGAGTGCTGCGATGAACATTGGGGAACAGGTATACCTTCAACTTGATGATTTCCATTCCTCTGGGTATATTCCCAACAGTGGGATAGCTGGGTCGTATGGTAGATCTATCTGCAATTGTTTGAGGAACCTCCATACCATTTTCCCATAGAGGCTGCACCATTTTGCAGTCCCACCAACAGTGTATGAGAGTTCCTTTTTCTCCGCAACCTCGCCAGCATTTATCGTTCAGAGTCTTTTGGATTTTAGCCATCCTAACTGGGGTTAGATGGTATCTCAATGTGGTTTTGATTTGCATTTCCCGGATGCTGAGTGATGTTGAGCATTTTTTCATATGTCTGTTGGCCATTTGTATATCTTCCTTAGAAAAATGCCTACTTAGCTCTTTTGCCCATTTTTTAATTGGGTTGCTTGTTTTCTTCTTGTAAAGTTGTTTGAATTCCTTATATATTCTGGATATTAATCCTTTGTCAGATGTATATTTTGCAAATATTTTCTCCCACTCTGTTGGTTGTCTTTTCACTCTGTTAATTGTTTCTTTTGCTGTGCAGAAGCTTTTTAGTTTGATATAATCCCATTTGTTTATTTTTCCTTTGGTTGCCCGTGCTTTTGGGGTCGTATTCATGAAGTCTGTGTCCAGTCCTATTTCCTGAAGTGGAGTACATGTAGATATTATTTCTAATGACCTAGCCGGGAACATATAAGAAGTTTATATCTCCTGGGAGGAAGTGGGGGTGAACTCAGCAAAATCCACTTGTGAGACATTGGAATTAATTGTCTGGCCAACACTGGGAAGTGACAAAAGGCATTGGACAGAAATTCATGTAACATCCACTTTAGAAAACAAACAGTTTTCAAACATTGGCAATGTTGGGTCTTTCTTCATATCTCATAGATATGCTCCTAATGGAGTCAATGAAACACCTCTCCAATTATTTTTTTTTTTACCAAATAAATAATAGGAAATTATAATAGCCAAAGGCTCTTAGCACAAATATTTACCTAATGGCCAAGACAAATTAAAGAAAGAAAGAAAGTGCACATTTATTATGAACTTCTGAGTCTACTATATTTAGGCAGAACTACTCCATTTCTTTTTTTTTTTAATTGACATAAAATTGTATGTATTTATCATGTATAACATGATGTTTAGAAGTATGTATACATTATGGAATGACTAAATCGAGCTAATTAACATATGCATTATCAAACATAGTTGTCATTTTTGTGGTAAGACCCTTCCACTCTCTTAGCATTTTTCAAGAATACAATATATTGTTAAAAATATGAAATGCTTTACAAATTTGGATGCCATTCCTGCACGGGGGCCATGCTAATCTTCTCTGTATCATTCCAAGTTTAGTATATGTGCTGCTGAAGGAAGCATAGACTACTCCATTTTTCATTACAATTTCAAAAACATTTACTATCTGCACCAAACCTGCATTGATAATATACTTCACTGATTGCTCTATAACTGGTTCTTGTTTCCTTTAACAAGGCAGTAACCTCTTTAATGGTAGAACAGTCTTTTATACTTAGTTTATATGAAACATTATTATGTTTTCCTTATATTCTTCATTATTGTTAACTGGGAACACCTGCTCGACATATAGTAAATGTTCATTGTTTTTCAACTGAGTTATGTTAAAACTATTGTTATATACTAACAACAGGGACTAAGAAGAAAACCAGTTAAATCAGAATATTTCTCATATTCTAAAGGAATCTGTACATTCTACACCAATACTTTATATATTGAGCAGCTCAAGAGAGAAAAGTAATCAGCATTCTAATCAATTTCATTTGCTTATATAGTCTAATTTAGTTACAAATTACATTTTCATTTTGAAGAAGCTATCCAGAAAAAGTTTACCTATATAAGAAAAATCCTGCTCAGTGATAAGTATACCATTGCCTATGATTTGTGTTTTTGAGAATTTCAGTAATGGATTCAAAAAAATTTTTTTAATTTTATGAATTAGTAGGAAGCTTAGCAAACTTGTAGACTTTCAATAACAAGTTTCCAGAAGCCACATAACTGACAAAATATTCCTGAGAACATGGAAGGAAGTTAAAAGGGCCTTTATAATGAAAGTAGGTGACAAAACATCTATGCACAAAAGACCTTACTCATGGGAGAACAGGTCCTCACAAATTATTCATGCAATTTTAATACATTTGGTTATGATTTTTTTTCTAGACCACAGCATATTAGAAGTAACAAATTAGAATGGAGCAGGATGCTGTTACAGACGAGGAATAAGTTGGGGCAACCTGGTAATAAGGAGGATGGAAAAACTATAAAAAGTAGCCAAAGAGACAAAAAACCCGCAAAACCCCACAGCATTCTGAAGCCTTTTAGTGCAGAGGCAAAGCACTAAAAGACTATGAAGGCATCATCCTATAATACTTAGTACAATAAGTGAGGTTCCTAATAGATCATATGATATTCAGAATCGGAAGGGACCCTTGAGCCCAACTTCTCACCCCATTAGGAACCCTCTCCATAAAAATCTCTATCCAATAGTCATCTAGTTTCTAAAGGACTCAATAAACAAAAGCCTCAAAAGCAGCCCCTTTCAATTTTGGCACTGTCTTATTTAACAGTGACATATCTTTTCTTAAAATTCTATCTTCATAGTTTGTCTGCCACCATACAGAGTAATTCCAATTTCTCTTCTGATAGGTATTCGGAGATGTGAAGTCAAGTTTTATCACTCTTATACACTATCTTCTTCTCCAAGTTTGTTTAATCGCTTATGTGATGTGATTTACAAACCTTTCACCATCTTAATCACCCCTTTTCAAATATACTCCAGTTTGTCTTACACTACGCACCTAGAACTAGACGCTAGGTTTGTTTGATCCATGTAGAATAAAACAGAACTAATAGTTCTCTTAACTTAGGTCTAGGGCTTATATAACAGGTCTTCAAAAAGTTCATGGAAAGTTTGTATTATCTTTTGATTCTATTTTTTCCACGAACTTTTTGAGGTACACTTCTATTTCTAGAGCCTAAAAATGCAGTAGCAGCTTTGAGAGGTCAGCTGATATGGTTGAAGTAAACTAAAATTCATTTTCATATATTGATGTCTTACAGAGTCATAGTAAAAGGCAAAATATGTTTTGTTTAACCAGGAAGATTTCCATTAAAATACATTGCACGTAGTAAGCCTTCAATAAATATTAATTTAAAGAATGTATCAATGAATTCAAATTGCTAAATTTGAAAAATGGCTAAAATTTTTAAAAGAGACTTTTAGTTCTTAATGTAATAAATATGTTTTCTGAAAAAATCACTTCTATGGAAAAACTCAACTCTTCAACAACACTGTATACCTGTGGCATTACTATACATTTCCAAGGGAAGGAAAGCACTTTGAAAATAGTAATGTTTTTAGTATATCTAGTATCTTTCCTCCATTGAACTATAAACGTTTATCTCACTTATCCTCACAGCATCAGTGTGTGAGAGGGAACAGGAATAGCTGTGCTCATTTACACAAAGAGAAAGTTATGTGAAAGATATAAGTGCCAAACTTATATCATACAACAAATACACACTGAAGATAGGATCTGGGTTTCCAGATCAAAAAAAAAAAAAAAAAAATTATTGCTTATCTATCAATTTTCCGTGACTACTTGTACTATCTTATCTCTCTTTGAACTGGAAGACTGTTGGGAGAAGATAAAATAAAGAATTATTTCTATTGAAATAATCCTATATTTTGTTTTCTACCTGATCTATGCCCCTCAAATGCCCTTTAAAAACACCATTTTGGGAATTTCCTTAAGCTTTAATCTAAGCCTCCTGCCACTGGCACTGTTTCTTATTTCATGTGCTTCCTGGCTACAGCTGCTCATTCCTAGGAAGGGAGTGAGAGCCTTTGAAAATACATGTGCTCTTCCAGGAAGGTAACCAGCACTTTTCTTAAAGAAAAAAAAAAAAAAAAAGAAAAAGAAAAAGAAAAAATAATAATGCACACATGCTCTCTCATGTTTAAATTAATTATATGGAGCCTAGAAATTTAAAAAAAAAAAAAAAAAAGAACATTTCTGTTGTTATTGACAGCACTATATTGACATGCATTTTAAACATTTTTTTCCTCCAAATGGCTCTTAGGTAACACTTTCTATACATATTGTTATTTCTGACACTGATTAAAAGATGTTCGGAGACATATTACTACTTTTTCTAATGTGGGGAAATAGATAAAAGAAACAATTACCAAAGGGCTTGTGAGGATGAAACAACAGTCAACAGTATGGGGTGATTCCTTTTACTTATATCTTTTATATAGTAGTGTAGTGGTTAAGAGTGTGAACTATGGAGTCTGACTACCCAGGTTTGAATCCTGGCTCTGCAGTATACTGGCTGTGTGACTGTGGGCAAGTTACTTAATCTCTCTATGCATCATTTCCATATCTACCATATGGGAATAATAGTGCCTAATTCATAAGGTTACTTTGAATATTAAATGAGTTAATATTTATAAAATGCTTAAAAAAGTGCAAGACACACAGGAAGCATTTAATTTTGTTAAATACATAAAATAGTAAAATGTAAATGTATCGTGTGCATACTATCTTTTTTTTTTTTTTTTTTGTCCTTTTTTGTGACAGCGCTCAGCCAGTGAGCAAACCGGCCATCCCTATATAGGATCCGAACCCGCGGCGGGAGCGCTACTGCGCTCCCAGTGCCGCACTCTCCCGAGTGAGCCATGGGGTCGGCCCCATACAATCTTTTTTGACCTGCCCTAGAATGCCATCTTAAAGTCATATATGGATATTCAATAGGCAGATGCTAACTAGTTGCCCTGGCTTGATTTAAACTGCTGCTTTACATCAATGAAAGGCACTCCACAGGAAATGAAAGTATGAAGCAACAAAACTTCTCTAGCTGGAGGAAGAAAGGAATTAGCATTGAATGAGTGGCTACAATTTGCCAGGTACAATGTTAAATATAAGTCTCACAACAATTCTCTAAGGTTAGGCTGTCACCCTCGTGATGAGGAAACTGAAGTTCAGAAAAGTTGAATACCTGAGCCGAGGTCACACAGCAAAATAAATGGACAAGTTAGGATTTGAACTCCCGTATGGTCTGACTTTAAGCAGAGCATTCTTTCCATTTTCTTTCGAGAGAGGTGGGATAGCTAGTCTGTCAAGAGGAAGGGTTCCACAACTAGACTGCCAATTTCCTCACTGGTAAAAATACTTGTAGAATGTTTTCTACCTTAACAATCACAGTTTAATCCATAATTCCCATGAGTTTAACCACTACCTGCCTTGCTCATTCCCAAATCTCACTCATGAGCTTCAGAGCAGTCTGTGGACAGCTCTACCTATAGACCGAAATTCAACACTAAACTAAATTTACCTCAAGTCCGAAACTAAACTCATCATCTTTCTCCCCTAACATGTTACTTCTCCTGTATTCTCTATCTTGGTAGGATGTTGTAACTATCTATCTACTGGATCAATACACAAGGGTATCGTTTTCAAACTTCTACCCACAGTGCACTACCTGCAGTCTCTAAGATGGACAACACTGCTTCATGCCTCGTTTCTGCACACCCCTGTCCTTTCCCTTCTCTTCTCTCCTCCTTCTGGCTGAATCTGGGAGGTCTGTGGAAATTCAGTTCCGATGACAACTGCTACAACACTTTTCTTTCTTACTCTCTCCTCTTCCAACAGGATTTGTTGCCCCTGTATCCTCCCATGACACCCCCTGCATTAATTCATTGTTCTCAAACTTTTTTTCTTCTATACTTAGTGGAAAAAAAACCCAAAAAACGACAGGAAGCAAAACTGTATATATGCTTTAATTATAACTATGGGAAACATACATATAAAATATATGGGAAGAAATATATCAAAATATTAAAGATGACTTTCTCTGGCTTCTATACTTTCAACAATACAAATAATTGTTATAATTACATTTTTATTTTATAAAGTATAACAGTCTAAGGCAAGATATGATAAAGCAGTGCCTGATGAGTGGCATAGAAAGTAGGCTATTATCAGGAGGTGGAAGATTGTGGGCTCAGGAGATTAGAAGAGATATGTGGAGAATGTAGACTTCAGCTGGGTCCTAACAATTGGATAGGTTTGGATGGATATGGTGGTGGGTGGGGGTGAGCATTGCTGGTGATGGTCCCATAAGTGCTCAGGTGTGAATATACCAAGTGCCTCAGGGAGCGTGAGTATAGTCTATTAGGAGAGAAGGATTCATGGAGATCAGTGGAAATGAGGAGGAAAAAGCAGAGTAAGGTCAAACAGTAAAAGGCAAGTCAGGCTGTTTTCCGTTGGGAAGTCACATGATTACAGTTGTCATCTAGAAATGGCATAGAGTAGATTAGAAAAGAGAGGACCTGGCAAAAGGACTAAGGACTACTCTTTGAGGGCATCTGGGTCTAAACCAAGATGATGATTGGGAAAATGGAAAGGGAAAGGGGGATTGAAGAAAAAGCAAAAAACCACAAAGGAGTTGATAGGACTTTGTAACTGGTCATGAGATTGGCAGAAGACTAGGAAGAAATGAAAAACACCTTGGTGACTCTGAACCTGGTTAGTTGAACAAAATGATAGTCTTTTTTTTTTCAGGAATAGAAAAATCAGGAAATTTAGTTAGTTTGGGAGGTAGGACTATAAGAGATGACTGATTCCATTTTGAACAGGTGGATTTACACAGAATGGTAGGCCAGTCACGTCCAGTAGATAATTAACTTGGCTTTAGAACTTAGCAGAACCATCAAGTCTCCAGATACAGGATAGGAATCATTTACATAAAGTCAGTTGAAACAATAAGCAGAAATAAAATCTCCAAGAGAGGAGACTATTTTACGAACATTTACCATCAGTATTATGATTTAATCTAATAATTATTAAATTATCATGATAAAAAGTGCTAGCATAGGAAAAGAACTTGGAAGTTATTTAGTCCAACCTCCTTTTTGATATGAGAAAACTGAGGTCTATAGATATTATACATTTAAAACTTATTATTCCATAGGCCCCAGACTAGTCAAGTTTATACAGATAGTTAGGATTAGTAACTGAGCTGGGATTACATATTTAGCCTTCTATGTGCCTAGTACTCTTATCTAAGCAATTGAGAGCACAAGGTTTTACTAAATTTTTCTAGCTATTTAGCTTAAATCCAAAGAAGTACTATTGCCCCCAAATTAGAAAACCAAGTTTAAAAAGCCCACAGTCTCCTAAAGCAGAAACTTGATAAAAAACCTCTGTCTATACGTGGGATTTCAAGATATATGATATAGTCTGATGTGTTAAAGCGGCTAATTAATCTAGATAGGCTTCTAGTTTGGTTTTACCTATAGGTCTAATTTCTGCTCTCCCTCAGGAATGTTGGAATGAACACAAGTTTTTTTGCCAGCAGGGAAGAAGGAATCTTCTTTAAAAATGATTAATTATTGTTAATATGCATGATATACATATTATAGACAGAACACTGTTTTTGGTAATAAATGATATAGAGCTATTTAACACTTTTTAAATAATATTAAATTTTATATTGAAAAGTATCCTGCAACAGGCAATTTCTCAGTCTACTTATAACCCTATAGGAATTTTGCTCTGTGGGACTACCATATTCTCTGGCCTCCTACCCACCCAACAGGGTGAAGGAGGTACAGATTACTATCTCTTACTCTGAGAAAAAAAAAAAAAACAAACCCTGCAGACTTGAGGTAATAAGTAGCTAAAACCAGTACCTTTAAATGCTTTTCTCAGTCTCACTAGTGTGGTCTTGGGTACAGCACTTTAAATATACAAAGAGAGCCAAATATACTCATAGTTTCTCAGTGTGTACTTTTTTTATATATATAAAAGAACATTTGATTGCCCCTTTGTGGACTCAAAATATTCTTTAATCAATATATAAATGTCTTGAATACGCATATTATTCATAAGAATAAGAAAATAGAATCCTATAAAGAAATAAAAACTCTCCTATGCAAATCTGGATGAACCTGTCCTAATGTGCTTATTCTTAATATAAATTTTTTCCCCATTATTATCAATAACAACAACTAGCATTAATTGGGGATTTGATGTATGGCAGGCCCTGTGCTAAGCACTCTACATTCATGATCACTTTCAGACCTCACAATCACTCCAGGGAGAGATCATCATCTTTAATTTGACAAATGAGAGCTGAGGTTATAAAAAGCACTGGACTCCAAAGCCTATGAGCAAAACCACGTTCATCGTGGATCTTTGGGAAATACAGAAAAGTGGTAAGAAGGGCATACCCATCATCCAAAGAAACCAGTTTTCATTCTGGTATATTTCCTTCTTATCTCATATCTATCTATGCAGTTTTTGTTCCATATTCTCACATCATTATTATTAGAAATTCTCCCAAAATATCAATTTTTATGGCCATATACTGTTCCAGTGAGTATATATACCTTGTTCGACTTAATGTCACCTTATTTATTAGACACTTGGGCTATTTCCAGATTTTGCTACTATAAACAAACTTTTATAGCTATCTCTGTGAATTAAATATTTTCTTAATCTGGGATTATTTCCTCGTAATCATTAAAATGAAAATACCAGGTCAAAGGGAAGACACATTTAGTCCACATCACCAAATTTCTTTCCAGAAAGGTTGTATCCGTTAATATATAGTGCTTATCCATTAATACATGGCTAACTTATCTGTTAATATATGCTTCACCCATACCAGCACTGGATATTATACTTTAAAAATATAAATTTTCTAATTCAATATGTGAAAAGTGGTATTTTTTACTTGTTTCTTTGATTAGGTTATACACAGAATTGAACATTTTTTCTATGCTTGCTAATCAGTTTTATTTACCCTTTTCACTAATTTCTTGAGGTGGAATTTCCTAATTTCCTAAGGAGTTTAGAACTTTCTTCTTTTCAAATATGTGCATTTAATACTACAAAATTTCCTCTAAGCACTCCTTTTGCTATGTCCCACAAATTTTGATGTTGTAATTTTAATTTAATTCAAAATATTTTCAAATTTCTCTTGAGACTTCTTCTTTGGCACATGGATTATTTAGAGGCCTGCTGTTTAATTTGCAGATATTTGGGTATTCTCTAGCTATGTTTCTTTTATTTATTTCTAATTTAATTTCATTGTGGTTCGAGAACATACTTTGTATGATTTCTATCCTTTTAATTTTGTTAAACTATGATTTATGGCACAGAATACAGCCTATCTTGGTGTATATTTCACATGAGTTTGAGAAGAATGTGTATTCTGTGTTGTTGGATGGAGTGTTCTACAAATGTCAAAGTGATTGATCTGTGCAGGTCATCTGTAAATTTACTGTTTTTACTCTTTTCAAATAATACTTTTAGCAACTAGTGAACAAGACAACAGAAGAAAAAAGTAAATAAAAAACTAAATTACACTTAAAGTGTATATAGTAGGAAACAAACTGCCATGCATGCTTTCCATGACGTCTTTAGTTTTGTGTGTATTACCTCTTTCTAATAAGTAAGAGGATGGATAAGGGGAAAAGCAGGGGGAGATAGCAAGTCAGAAAAACAGAAGCAAATGTTTGAAGGAAATACCAATCATGTCACTAGTCTAAGATTTTATATATTCTATGTGATACTTTCATGCCTATTGGGGAAAAAATGTTTATTGACCAAGGACTTTATCTTTATCTGCGTTCTTGAGAATTCATAGTTTTTAAAGCAAAAGTAATAGTACACCTCTGAAAAAGAGCATCTATAATCATGTTTTGAACTGGCTCTCTTTTAATTGTAAAATACCAAAAGCTCACAGTTATAGAGTTGGAAAGGTAAGTATAGTACAGAAAGTCTGGCTGATTACATAGTGCTATAGTTTTAAAAGCTGCTTCAAAAACAATCAGACTATTTGGGAAACTTTTTTTTTTATATAACAAATGTGTTCTTCCTTTAAAATGTAAACACTGAGTCAATCTTAGAAGCAAACATTGACTGCCTGCTCATATCAAGTCAGTTGTTATAAGTACTTTAGTTATAACAATGCAAAAACGTGAAGCATTGGTTTACTTTTTAACTCCAACCCTGTTCAAAGATCACTTATTGGCCTCTGAAGGAACAGGTGGCATGCCTGTTATAGTTTAACAAGTGGCCTTTGGGTGAGGTATAGTCATTCAGATACCTCTGGATGCTTTGGATGCTCTCATGTGTGGCAGTGTGCACTTGCTAAAACATTCTCCTCTCTAGATCTGGAAGCCTAGAGTCTATATCCATATTAGGCACTGGACAGATATTCCAGACTTCCCTTCTGAGTCATGGATAAAAAATGCCATCTTGTGACTGAGACAGCAATTCCTTTGCCAAGAAATCACATTCTTAATTTCCTAATGTTGACATAAATATTCCAGTTGTTGGTAAATAAGATAGCTTTTCTATTTGCAATATACATCTGAGCATTCATCTTTTCAATAGCAGAATTTACAGGTAACTTTTTTCTGTCAGAGATAATGTTAATTATACTACTCTCCTCAAAGAATTTCAGATTCACCTCAAATACCAGCAAGTCAATTCTGTTTCACTACTCACATCTGTCCGGTTGGATTGAATTGGAATTGTATTACATTTATAGTTAATTTGAGAAGGATTTACCTCTTTAGGAAATTCAGTTTACATTTTTATGAACATGGTAGAATTCTCCATGTATTTAGGTTCTCTTAAAGATGTTTCAATAGGATTTTATAATTTTCTTCATAAAAATCTTGCCAATCTTTTATTAGATTTATTTTTAGACACATTTTTGGTTGTTTTATAAATATCTTTTTAAAGTAATATTTTCTAAGTTTTTGTTTTTAGTGTATGGAGATGTAATTGATTTTTGTATATTGGTCTTATATGCAGCAACCTTACTAAATTCTTAGTTCTAATAATTTGTGTTTTCTTGCATTTTTCTGTATAAACAACCATATTATGTGTAATTAGGTAAGGTTTGTTTCTTTTCTGACCTTTACAATTTTTATTTGTTTTTCCTTTCTAATTACTCTGCCTAGAACATTTAGTACATTTTGAATAGTCACAATGCTGGAGGACTGGTGATTTCCCTTATTGTCTTGTGAGGTAAGCAATGTCTTTAAAAACATGTTTGTTTGTTTTTTCACTCAGAACTAGATGCTTTGCACTGAGAGAATTCAACTTATCTAATCTGTGCTATTGCTAGTCACTTCCCATCTTAAATCTTTTCCCATATCTTTACCTGTTCTACTGGCTGGTTTACTCTTTACACACTTTTTAAGTCTATGTTTTACATTTACTTTTCTCATTTTCACTGGTGTATTTTTGTGAAATTGAATATTGATTGTGAAATCCCCAACTGAGAAATTGTCTTCTGCTTTTCATTCAAGAACTTGTGAATACTCATGGCTTCAAGGAAAAATTTAATTTTTCAAAGACAATGAGAAGACCATGGATCTACCTGACATGTTAATGAAGTGCTCTTTATTTCTTCCTACAGTGTTTCCAGTACTTCCAAATATGCAGGTTGCTTTGTTGCACAATACGAGGGGCACCATCTACATTACTGTTACTGTGAGTGGCATGCCCTGGAATTGTGCTTTGCACAATCTGCAGAGCTGAATATGGTAGCCCTGCCTAAGCATTTCAGTTTTTTGTCTAATTAGGATTGTGGGGTGTCTCTCAAGCAATAATCTGCTAATGTCTGACTCTGAAAACAACCGTAAATGTATTTCAGAAAGATTACTGCCTTTGGGTGCAAACAAAAATGTATTACATCTGAGATATGTTACTATAGTAGGCAACCTCCTCTTATCCCAAATTAGTATCAATTCAGTGTCCTTTAGTTTATTATTATGTAATCAAGTCAATTGTCACTTCTGTTTATATAAGTACAATTAAAATGAGGTAGAAAAATGGAAAGAGAGGGAGAGATTCCTTGGGGGAAAAAATCAACATAAAAATAACACTATTACAACTCTCATTATTAGTAATAACAATAGTTGTGATGAGATAATGATAATGGTAAGGTGATAATGATCATCACCATCATCATCATCATAATGATATACCCATGAATCCTAGCTGTTTGGCCTAGTTCCAAGTTCAAGCTGCATTGTGGCTTAGTTTCTGACAAAAAAATTCTTTAAAAAGGAGAGAGAGAGAGGATTACATAGTATTAGCTTTCTCACTAAGATATGTCACTGTTAATGATATATGCCAAATTCACAGTGATACCAGATTTTCAATTATATTATAACTGTTTGAACTCTCATTCCATGCCAAAGCAAGGTCAAAATTAGTTTTATCTGATTGAAAGCATAAAATTCTCTTTAGAAAGGCAGGTCTTTAGTTACATACTAAAAAGAGCAAAGGCTTTAGCCAATTCATCTTTGTAACTACATATCTAGAGGTTTAAGTTACACACACACACACACACACACACACACACACACATATAATAGAGAGGGAGAGAAACTTTATTTTATATATACATATTTGTGGAATATTTTACTGACTCATTCATTCAGTATTGGATAACACTGATTTCCTTGGGAGTAATACTACAAAAGCAATAATATGTGCAATGTGCAAAACAGTGATGTAACTAGCTTGCACTATTAGAAAAAAAGCAGTGGATGAAACCGAAAGAGGAGTAAAAATCAATCGTGACCCTGATGGAAACAGATAAAGTTTAGATACTCTGATATATTTATAAATAACGATGCTAGCATAGTAGCTGAACAGAAAGCAAAAATAGAGACCACAGGTTATAAGCAAAAGTCAACAGTCAAGAGTTCTAAAGCAACTTAAGAAATAAAAACAGTCTGCACTTACAATGTATAAAGTATATTAGGCTTGCTGCTACTACAGAGTGGCTGATGACAGCAACTGTGATTAATTCATCTTTCTATCACTGGTGCCAGGCATAGAATAAATTCTCAATAAATATTTGTTGAAAATGGGGGAAGGATGATTAATTAGATAGCTATGTGGTCTAGTTAAAAATATCCCAATTCACCAACGTCACATGTGGTTTAAAAAAATCTGTTTCTGAGTTGTTTTTGTGGGTGTGGTTCACAGACAGCATTGGTGACGCATCAGGAAAGATGGCAAGCAAACTGAGAACCAGTGCTGCAAAAAGTGATCTCATTATAACGGCATGGGTGGGCCTGTAGGTCAGTTCTCATGCAAGCACATTTGTTTTAGAAAGTTCTCATATGACTAAGAAGAAGCTGACAGAAATCGAACTGATTTCATCATTGACTAGAAAACATCAAATAGGTAATGGAAAAATGTTGAATGAGGATAGGAGGGAATATTTTTAGATATATTTGTAACCTTCTGACTCTTTCATTCTGTCACATACTCAGCTCTCTCCTCCCACCACCTCCCTTACTCTCTCCCACACCTACCCCAGGAACACGAACAAAGCAGGGATGTTTCCCTATAATCCATTCAAGAGCACTGTCTTTGGAAGTTAAGACTTACACAAGATCACCTAAGAAGAGGCTGCTATGGTCTGAATGTTTGTGTCTCTCCAAAATTCATATATTGAAACCTAACCCCTAAGGTGACGGTATTAAGAGGTGGAGCCTTTGGGAAGTGATTAGATCATCTCATGCATGGAATTAGTGCCCTTATAAAAGGGTCTAAGGTAGCCTGTTTGCTCTTTTGCCCCCTTCTGATATGTGAGGACACTGCACGATGGTGCCATCTTTGAAGGAGAGAGTAAGCCCTCCCCAGACATGGAATCTACTGTTGCCTTCATCTTGGACTTCCCAGCCTACAGAACTGTGAGCAATAAATTTCTGTTGTTCATAAATTACTCAGTCTGAGATATTTTGTTATAGCAGCAGGAATGGACTAAGACAGAGCCAGGATTTGAAATACTGGACTCCAGAGCTCCTGGTTATTATCATTATACCAAACTATATTATGTAGTAGTTACATGGCAGATAGAAAGCAAGATGCCTTCAAAAGTTTTTTAATTCTGTCATGAAGCAGCAATTATCCTTCAACTCAGTTCTAAATCAAAGATTGCAACCTTCCTTACCAGAAAAGTCCACCTAAAAGTTTCTAAATCACCCACCGATGTAAAATAGGAAAACACCACAGATTTAGACATCTTTAGGAATAAAGAATAGGAGTGGGAGAGGGCAGGGTGAGCATGTTACCTCTTGCTTAACCTCATTTATAAAATGGAATAATAACATATCTTATAAGGTTATGGTTGGATTAAATACGTTAATTAAAGCACTTAGAGTAATACTTGGCATATTGTAAGCATTTAATAAAAGTTAATTATTATTTATCTTTTTCCTACCAGGTGCAGTGGAGGTTTGGTTTTCTTTTTGCTAATGAGCCTATGGAAAATTTCAATATTGCTAAGTGTACTCAGTTCCTGAGGATGTAGTTTCTAGCAATGTACTCCTATTTTTTAAAATTCCATACACCTTATTTGGATATTCCATGTTGTAATAGAATATCAACCTACCATACCTTGCTATTTTAACCAGACATTCTCATCGCTTTAGTAAAAATGAATTAAAAGATTATTGATCATGCTGCAAAAGCAGAATTGTGAAATGGCCAAATGCCTAGACTGGCGTTCGAAGTCTAGGTTAGAATCCCACTCACTGGCAGAGTGACTTTGGGCAAATTATCTACCTTCTGTATGCCTCAGTTTCCTCATCTGTAAATCGAGATAGTATCTATGTTATACATTTGTTATGAGAATTAAATGAATCATTACATGTGAAGTTCTAGGAATAGTGCCTTGCACATTGTATGCACTTATTTGTTATTATTTCTTTTATACTTTTTCCATACAGTTGAAAAATACATTTTGCCAGTCGATTTTTGCAAATGTATTCATAATATATTCGTAGGAAACATTCAAATTTCTCCCCTCTAAATGTCCAAAATATCTTTAATATATGGTTGAAATTCAAGCCTTTCTAACTATCTGCCTAATTTTAATATATTGTAGTTATTACTTTAATTATATTTTAATCCTCAGAAAGTTGGGATCATTGTCTTTTATTGTCCCAGCCTATTTCTTTTTCCAAAATCCATGCATAGGTTTAAATTACAATGTTTATACAATTTAGTAGCAAATTCCCTGACTAACAAAGTAAACTATTAGACTACAACAAATGTGATATATACTTAGAATTTTTCAATCTTTTTATGTGGATACCGTTATAAGCATCATAAATCATATAGCTTAGATATCTAAAAAATACATGCATATATTTTTTATCTTTATGCTTAACTACGATTTATGACTTATTGAAATTAACAACAGGCTCAAATCAAGCAGTGAATTATGCTAGTGACTCATCACATTTTAACCCTGCTTAACTTTTAGGCTTCCTGTGTGAATTAGCTAAGAGATAGGGCGATTTAAAGAATAATGACTAAAACCTTTTCTATTTCCTACTTAATTTCCTTTTAAAGAAAAAAAAAACTTTAAAAAATATTAGACATTCTTTATATGAAGAAAACCAGAGAATTAGAATTCTCTTAAGAAGCATGTCCTCTAGAGCTAAGAATTTCAGATGAAGGAACAAGTCACTAGAGTAAAAGCACTTTTTTATAAGGTTAAAAAGGATGGGTCTCGTAGATCTACATAAGAACAAAAAAATTCAATAAAATATTGTCTGTGTCATGTTGATATAATACTTGTTAAATCTTCCAGTTTCATCACCATGTCTGGCATCATACACATACTTGCATCCCAGGTGCAAATGGCATTAGGGCAGCACCTTTAGAAATACAATAGAGAATGTTTGCCATTTGGGTGACTACCAGGAAAATTTCAGAGGCATAATAGAAAAAAGAACTTAAACTACAAAGCCATTTTTAAAAAAAGGTTAACATATGAAGAAGCCAAAGTGATCAGCTTTCTTATTTACAGTTATGGAAAACATTAAACTTCATTACTAAGGGTGTGGATAATATTTTCTTTAACTTCAGCTATGTCCTCTCAGCAAACTGAATATTCCCTAATTTTTTACACAAAATTTAAAAACTCTTCTTCCTTAAAATCAATCAATTATCCAAAAAATGTGCATCTTTCTCTGCTTCCATTCCATGATTTATAGGGAATTAGCTTTAGCACTCTCTTTTAGAGTGTAGGTTGAAAAGGTATTTTACTTTCCACCTCACAGTAATTTTCAAACCACACCAATTATTTTTCATGTGCAGCTGTTTTTTATCCACAAATTATTGCTCTAGGCATTTTTTACTTTACTACACATTTCAGAAGAGAAGGAATGAAGGGGAACCAGCTAATCTACAAATGTTTCACCTGCAGTAGATCAGACCAAGAAAAGGATATGAACCAAAACTTATTTAGAAATAGAAACTGCTTATTAATAGTCTAAACATTGAATATATAATCTACTTTACTTGAATTTAATTATCACTAAAAAGCTGATTCCCAATTTACCTTTTCCCCTACCATTTGTTTATTTAATAAATATTTACTTATGTGCTGGGAAACATGAATAAACCACAATAAGGCTGTTCTCACAAGACTTACAATTTGATTTGGCATACAATGATCTGCACATAAAATGAGGGAATACTGCTAAGCAATAAAACACACGAGACTGGATGCTCACGCACACACACACACACAAAAAGCTAGGTGGAGATGATAAGGTTTGGATAAGCTAAAGAGGAGAAGGAAAGACATTCTCTGAAGGAGCAAGGGTTTAAAATGAATAAGGAACGTTTGGGATACATTGGGTAGGCATGTCCTATGGGAACAGGGTAGAATAACAGAATTTTAGCATTGGAAGCATTAGCTTAGAGGTCTCCTAGGCCAATCTTTCTGAACATGTGAAAATCTCTTTTATGACATCTCTGGACAATAGCCATTTAACATCTATTATATATTTCTTATTGGTTTGCTTAGCAGAACACTTATTATGCTCTAGGTACTGATCCAAAGACTTAGCAAACATTAACTCAGGTGGTCCTCATAACAACACTATGACAGAGATACTATCATCCCTGCTTGACAGATGAAGAAACGAGGCAAGCAGAGGATAAGTGACTCACCTGAGGTCACAGAGCTGGTAAGTGGCCAAGCCAGGATCCTCATGCAGATGGTCTGGCAGCTGAGTCTATGCTCTGAGCAGGTGCTCACAATTTCCCAAGGTAAATGGCCCCTTCCACTGTTGGCCAGATCAAATGATCAGACATGAGGTTGAAAAGCTTTTCAAATTTTTCTTACTTTTAAGCATTATTTGTGATGTAGATTTGCCTCATACAAATTAAGGTTTCAAGCAAAGAATGCTGTGGAACTTAAAGGATTTGAGTATGAGTGAGTTAAAATTGTCAAAAAGCATAATGTCCTAGAAGTAAATACTAAAACTAGTGATGTCTTTGATTTTTTAAAAAGTTCTCTTAAAATATATAAAGTGAATCTAATCTGACAAATTTAGTGATTCTGAACATAAAAATAAATATACTTGATGTATCCACTAGTGAAAGTCTTTAAACAACTCAGCAGCTCAGAATACTGTAAAATATGTAAATATCAGGGGGTTACTTTAAAGATAGAATTCTCTCTGTGAATTTTAAGAATGTTTGTAATTAAGAATTCCTCTTGGTATTCTTTAAAAATCACGATGCTTCTTGGGGTCTAGAAAATGCAAGGTACAAAACTATGCAATAACCTTCTTACCCAAAGCCAGATTCACATACTCCTAAATATTACATTTACTCTTTCATCCATTCAGTCAATACTGATCGATACCTCCTATGTGCCAGGCATCATTTCAGTCACTGGGGAAAACGACAGCCCAGGTTCCTGCTGTCGCGACATTTAACATTCTTTGGGGGTGGTAATGGAGGTGGGGTGAGATTTAATCAGAAGGAGTTAGAATATTTGCTAATAGTATACTATATTGGATTCCTACCTGTCCCCAGTTATCTCTACTGTGTTTTCTAAGAAGGAGAAAAGGCTGCAAGATCTTGAGATCTGCTTATAATTGTCAATGAAAAGAAGATAACAACTTGGCCCCAAAAGAAAATCTATTGAGCCAAGCAACAGCTTAAAGAAGTGGAGCCAGTTTTCAGTATTACTCGGGTCTAATGCCATCCACCAGCAGTCCTCACTGAACTTCTCCCCAAGCTGAATAAACTTTAAAACGCACTAATAATTTTTAAAGTGTCAAGAATGATGGTAAAATGAACACTTAAATTTGGCATGTGGTATTAACATATACAATCAAAATATTTTCTCATAGAACCAGAAATTGACAGAACAATCAAACGTTATAAGATCATAGCTACAGAACTAGAAATAACGAGTCTATTGATTAAGCCTACCATGACTCATGTAGGATGATTTCTTCCAAAGAAAAAGATAGTCATTCAATCTAGCACTTGTGATAATAGTTTTTAGAAAGAGAAGTCAGATGATTCCAAGTTCTAATGCCAGACATAAATATTTAAATGAATAACTGAAAATTTACAGATTTTATTGGACAGTTAAGTATTTAGTTGTAAAAATATAAAATTTTCATCATAGAATTAAAATATTTATACTGTTAATTTTCTTTAAGAAAACATCCTAGGGACTGTGTCAATTACAAACAAAGAAGGATCAGTACTCAGGCTCTTTACTTTAAGGAAACAGAACTCTGAGTTTTTCTTTTAATTGCCTAAATAAAACTGCTGCATGGAGCCCTTTCTACCTCTGATATGGGCCATATGTTCTTTTATATCTATTAGAAAGGTTTGTGGAAGTCTTTGGCGGTTGAACCATTCGAACCCAAGTTAGATTCTATTCTCTTAAAGCAGGATACATTTTCCACATGTAATTTCACAATAGGTGTGATGACCAGTTAGGCCTGTAAATGGTCACTGCACCAAATCAGGACTCTAAGATATTCTTGGTTTACTCTACCATGGCCTACCACATATAGCAAAGTTACTTAATAGGAGAAAAATAAATCCCGGTTGTACCATTCTCATGGCATTAGCATAATCTCTACTGAGTAAAATGATACTTTAAAAAAAATGGCCCAATGTATCTGTTGTAACTATGGCCTAAGTATTTTAAATAAAAGAGTAGTCATGATAAAGAAGAATCCTATTTGTCATTTAATATCTGATTTTGGTAAATATGGCTAAGAGGACAGAGGGTCCCTGGAAAGAGAAGGTCTTTGAAATAGGAAGGAATCTGGAGCAAAGAAAATAAAGAAGCTTCAAGCTTGATAAGGTCTTTATACTATGTAGTTAATGTTCACTAACTTATATTCATGAAATCAACTAGTTTCACCTAGTTTGGGCCAAGGGTTACTTTTGTAATTTATGATACAAGACAATCAGTAATAAAATTGTAACGTAGTTCTTTCCAGTCAGGAGGTATAAAATGAAATATTGAAATATGAAATACTGAAATATGGACAAATATTCAGGTACTAGGAAATATTTTTAATTTGTAGAGGAATTACTGGGATTTAGTTCTCTCCTCACAGAAGAATAAGCTTCCAAATAAATATTTTAGCAAACAAATATTATTATATATTTTCTTTTCTTAAAAATTCTGATAGAAAAAAATGAACATAAACACTTTGATTAGTATCTATAAACCAAATATTTCCAAAGTAGATAGTGCCTATGTTTGGTTAATACCTGAATTTACAGGGTTAGTTTCCATACCATTCATTCACATGATCACATTGTTTAGCCCATATGATGTGTTCAGGCCTCAGCAGAAATTCTGGTTATTTCCAGAGGGTGAAAATAGAGTTGAAGAAGTCTTGAGAAAGACATCTGGGCTAGTGCTTTTATCCATTTACCCAAGGGATCCTAATCTGGGGTCCATGCATGGGTTTTAAGGAGGTCTGCAAATCTGTAGAAACTATGTAACAATTTTCAAGTGTTCATACAAATATTTCCAGAGAATCTGCAGTTTTCATGTTTATCAAAGGTCCTTATCCTCCTAAAAGGGCTATGATAATTGATTTAACTAGTCTTTATTTGTCAAAGATCCAATGCTCCAATAAACTGAGATACATATTTGGGTTAAAAAATCTGAAAGTGTCTCCTTTCCATTGACCACAAACTGAGCTTTGAAATTAGAGTCATAAACTTTCTCTTGCAAGCCCTTGTAAAGTCTGCTTCAAACACCTAGCTGCCATTTGAAAGAAAAACTGTTCCAAATGTAATTTTCTACATTTTGGAGATATTAAACATTTCTTCTGTTATAGTCTCTTATATCCTTTGTTTATACAGGTAGCAATATTTCTGCAACCCTATTATATGCAGTAGGTGCTGAAGATAAAATATGAACCCAAATAGACATGTCCTTCACCTTCCTGGATGCATACATAGCAGAGAACACTCTCATTTTGCTTCGTTCTCTAAATCTACTGGAAAAAGAAAATGTTAAAACATACTCAAATTCATTCAGTTTCAACCAGGAGACTCTCATATTAAATTAAATGCATGAAGTAAAGTGACATCTAGTGTTGGTTACGTGAAAATGTATCAGGACAAGGGGTACTTATTCTTTGGAAATGATGTTAAACTTGGCTTTGTTAAGTGACCAACTCATAAAAGCATAGTTTTGTTTCACTTTTTATTTTTTTTACATTTTAGAGTGATTTTGAAATAACTTGAAATTAAATGTTAGTGACATTGTTTTATTTTATTTTTTAAATAAAATACTCAAAGCATACAGAAAAGTATAGAAAATAAAATAACACTGTATCTATCACCAACTCTAGCAAATCTTAAACATTTTGCTTTCTTTACTTCAGATATTTAAAAAACAAAACATAATAGACACGTTTTATGCCCCATGAACTCTGTCCTGATTCCATCTCCATCTTGTTCTCAGAAGTAACCACTAACTGGTTTAACATCTTCGTGACTATTTTTCTATTTTTATTACATATTTGTGTGCATATAGAATTTATAATATTGCATTTTTTACATTTGGTATAGATGGTACCATATTGCAGAAATACTTCTGCAGCTTGCTTTTTCTAGTTCAATATTATGCTTTTGAGATTTAGTCATATTTGTCATCTAGGCTTTAGTCATTTTTTATAACTGCTGCATGGTAGTAATCCATTGAATGAATTGTACCACAATTTATTTTACAGCTGATGGACATTTAGGTTGTTTTCAGTCTCTTGCTCTTATAAACCATGCTATAGTGAATGCCCTTATACATGAACCTTTGTGCAAATGTTCGAGGGTTTCTCTAGGATGCACGACTAGGAAGTATAGCTCAGGTATATACTTTTAAAATATCTACAGATATTGAGCATTTGCTCTCCAAAATGGTTGTACCAATTTATACTCTACCAGCAGTAAGAGAATTTCTGTTGCTTCACATTTTCACCAACACTTGGTATTGTCAGGCTTTTTAATGTCTGACAATCTGCGTGGTGTAAAATGTTATCTCATTGTGATTTTAATTTACATTTCTCTGATGAGTAGTAAAACTGAGCTTTTCAAAAAATATGGTTTTTACCACTCAAGTTTCTTCTGTGAATTGCCTATTCCTATCTGGTCTGTATAGGATTGCTGGCATTTTCTTTATGCGTTTGTTGGCGTTCTTTACATATTCTCGACACAAGTACTTTGTAGGTTTGAGGCATTGCAAATATTGCTCCCCAGTTTATGGTTTGGCTGTTCACTATGTTAATGAGATCTTTCTATTTTGATGTAGTCAGCTTTATCAATCTTTCCCTTTTTATAGCTTTTTAAAGAAATCTTGTATTAAGCTTTCCTCCTTTATTTCCTTCTAAAATGTTTAATTTTTCTTTTCATATTTAGGCTTCTAAGTTGTTAACTTTTGTGTATTGTGTGAGGTAGGGAATTTGCTTTCTTTAGCATTATGCATAATAATCGTCCTAGCATTATTCACTGAAGAGACACTCCCTTTCTCATTGTTCTCTAGTCTTATCACCATAGTCAGTTAAGAAATTAATTTTGTAAATTTCTCTTCTACACTACTATCTAGCTCCTTGAGGTTCACTCCCTTAAGTCGGATGTGTCTACTGCCTTCCTCCTGTGGGCTTACCCTACTCACGGTCTAAGCCTGTTTTGCCATCTGGTCAGGAAACACCTGCCTGAGAAATATTGGTCAGTATCAGGACTGTTCTTCCTAATGTTTCCAGATGCTGTGTCTGTGTTCCCATCTAGTTTTTCCTTGGGGTCCATATCCTTGTCATTTGCACTCCCATTCTGGGTTCTGAACTAGGTTGACATTCTGGTTCACGCAGAACCGAGGGGTTTCCCTAGATGCAAGACTTTAAATGCTAAAACTGTGACAGTCTTTGGCGAACTGGGCCAGGATTCCTGCTCACTTTGGTTCTGACCTCCGGTTTCAGCTTCCTCCTACGTTGACCTCTTGACTCTTTAGTTTGGTGCCATCTCTGTGCTCACCAGTCATATTTACATTGAACTTACATTTGTTGAGCGCCTTCCATATGTCAGATGCTGGGTGAAGTATTTTCACATGTAGTAACTCATTGAACAGTTACAGCAGCTCTGTGTGTGTTCCTTTTACAGATGAAAATTTAATTAGGCAGGATCACAAAATTAGTGACACAGAAGAATTAAACCCAAGTCTCCTGACTGTAATTTTTTTATTTCTACCAAACTTATCATCATCCCAAGCAGAGTCGCGCAGCAGAAGCGTGCTGGGCCCATCATCCCATCCAGAGGAAAACACAGCTGTAATTGCATACATGGAGCCTACATCCTGTCTGAACTCAACTTCTGAGCGGATCCCCATTATGCCTAACAACTCCTTGTCCATACATTTTTGGCCTAATATTTTTGGCCTGGTCCATATGACAGTACAAGAAGTTGATTCCATATGTTGTAAAGCACAAATCACAATTCCGTTTGTTATGCAATGATACAAACATCTCAAAGTTTCATTACAATAAAAACTAAGAAAGACGAACAGGAATATTATAGCATGACACATCACACAGTCACATCTGATTGTATCCCTTCAGTCAATATTTTGGTGCTTAGGATCTTTTCATTTTAATGTATTCATTTCATCTATCTTTCCCTCTTTGTAGCCTATTTAAGGAGTACTTCATTAAATTTTTCTCCTTTATTTTCCCCACATTCCAAATGTTATTCATAGATTATGAGTACAATATATCATGTGTAGAATATTAGCTCCCCAACTATTAACAGGAATTAGGTGGGGAGGGAGGAGGGAGAAAATGGTCCAATTAGTTTGGGAAACACATTTATTATAGAACTTCTCAGCCTCTATTTTGCTACTTTGCATTGTGACTTTGCTACACAGAGATATAGTGTGTACCATTTTCCAAAGAGTATGAATTTTCCAAATGACCATGAATCCTTTTTATTTTATTTTGCTTCATAACTTCCCATGTGCCTTCGAATATACATTGGTAAATACTGTTTTCATCTGAAACAGCACAAATACCCTCCAGAGGGCAGCAGATTCCTCTAGCTTGTGGCCAATTACCTGTTCATTGAACAGACCGATGAGTAGTCTGGAGCATGTTCTCTTATTATTCCAGTCAGGGATGTAAGATTTCTGGTTTTCATAGCAGAGATAGGCATTACAGTTTAGCTTAAGGATAATAATAAAATAAATGTTTGGCACTGAGATACAATATTCAGAAATAAGTCAATAGAGTCTCTGTTCAGAACTGCATGCATTGTATTGTAAAAGTGTAGATCATGTCTTCTATTTTACTTATCCTCAGTCAAACAGAAAATGTTAATTGAGAGTTTTATAAATAATAAAATGAAGTACTGAATCAGTTCCTTTCCCAAGGAGCTTACTAAGAGATTGGGGAGATACTTAGACAAGGCAACACATTAGTTCATTTGTTTTCATTCCTGGTTGCAAATTAGAATCACCTGGGCTTGCTTTTAAACACTGATAATGCCCAGGTCTCACCTCAGAACATTAAATTTGAATCTCTATGTTTAGTTCCAGGCATGGCATTAAAAAAAAAAATGTTTTCAGGTGATTCTAATGAGCATCCAGGGTTTTGACCAATGTTATTAAGATGATAAAACAATGTTTTCAGCAAGTGGTTTCTGATATTTTCAAGGAGGAGGAGAAATTTAGACTTCTTTTCCTAGAGAAGATGTAAGAGAGTACAAAAAAGAAAATAGTCATTCTTATATCTCTGTCCAAATTTAACCTTTATTAACATCTTTATTCTTTTTTAGCCATCAGGATTACGTACAACAAAATCAAATAAAATAAAACCCACATTTTATAGTTCTTAAACTCAACTTGAGAGAACATTTTAGAGACTTCGAGCAAAAGAAATCATTTTTGACATCAAAACTACATTATAGCTCACCTTAGTTAACAAATAGTCCAGCATATTCCAAATAGATCCTTTGTGCCTGTGGGCCTCATCCCACAAAAATGAATTCTGTTTACTTGCTATGTGAATACAGCTAGGAGACTTATTTGTGCAAAAACTGGTGGAAAGAGGAGAGCAAGAAAGCAAGAAAGTATCAATGAACATATATCTTCCCATTGCAAAGAGATATGGAGAAAGCACCTTCCTAGATGATGGGAGTAAGAAGTGTAGGCTATCGTTATGTAGTGGAGGTTTTCTTTATGCGAAATTAGCTAGCTTATAGTGGGAAGTGAATACATGGAAATGTGTCTCATTAACATCATTTTCTAACTGACTGTGAGGTTAGTTAGTGTCAATAATCTGATAGGATGGCTGTTTTTAGGGCATCATAGGACTAGAGACCTCCTAAAGACACTTAAATGTCTTTAAACTAAAAGACAGTCTTTGAAAATAAAATATAAGCAGAAATATGTCCTCTGACAACTGATAGATATTTTAAGCAACAAATCTGATCCATCTTTTGCAAAAGTTTTTAGAATTGAACTAAAAATGCCTACCTGAGTCTAATGAAGTATATCTGAGTGAGCCAGAGGAAGATACTATTATTATCATCCCCGTTTTATAGGAGATATCTAAAATCAGAGAAATTAAGTAATTTTCCCAAGGCTACTATGTAGCAGACTGGATTTGAAATCAGGCAGATCGGCTCCACAAGCTGTGTGCTTAACCACTGCTCTGTACTTCCTGAGAACTTATAGAAAAAAATTCACATTGCAATACAGAAAAACTGTGTATTCACACATTACATGTATTACCTGTTTTAAGGCACACATTTTAATGTCTCTAAAATTAGAATATTACTAACAATCAATGGTGTCTACGATTATAATGGACACATAAATTGATACACACATGATATCTATAATTATAATCAACACATGACTGGTACATAAAACAATAGTGTACCTTTGAGATAGAGTAAAATAAATTTCATAGGCACTTGTAGTTCTTTCTCTCAGAAAGATGTTTGCAAAATCAGAAATCCTTTTCTAAGAAAAGTGGTAACTACAAATTTTTGCAAATGCAAGTTCACTCATTCATTTGGCTACCAAACATTTTTTGAGTTTGGTAATCAAAGTAAAGAGACCCAAGATTACAGTATCTCATAGGGTTGTTGTGAGGATTAAATGCAGTAATTCATGTAAAGGATAGAACAATGCTTGGCACATTAATAAATTTCATTTATTATTATCATTAATTAAAAAATCTGTTAAACACCTCCATTTTATCACAGTGTTCTAAAGCTTGGTAATGACTGTAGAACAATGAAATAAGGAAAAGATTTTGCTCTCAGAAAGCTTTTACCTAGTAGAAAAAGATACAACTATCACTGTATTGACTGTGTAGTCATCACCAGGCAAGTCACTTAGAGTTTAAAGATAAGTAAGATACCTTGCCCACCCTCGAGTAATTTACAGTGTACTAAACTAGTTATCTAATAGTTAAAATCTAATTGTAGAAAGTCTCTTTGAGAGTAGCTTATGCTCTTAACAAGGTAATTAAGGCATTTCTATTTGTGGTCTAGTAAAAGATTTACAGTAGGTTATCCAAAAAGATTTGTTGAGTCTTTCTAATTTGCTGTGGGTTTGGAACCACAAGGAACCTTCTTCCTGACAGTTAAAAAAAAAAAAAAGTTTTCCTTTGAAAATCCTAGTACAGAATTACAAGAAATTTTAAAATATCAAATATGTGGAATCCACATTCCAATTACATTCAGATGTTTCACTGATTGCCATGTGTTATTCTCACATATTAGCTACGTTATCCATTATCAATATAACCATTGTATTTTATTACCAACTATAAGCTGAGTCACCAAAAAATTCAATTTATCACATAAGGTGAATTAAATGCCAATGATTAATTCTTAGTGATCTTTTACCCAACCCTAACAACTCTCACCTTTGTGTAAGATGAGAACAAGAGGCAGTGAAGTGTTTGAGTGACTCAGTGTCTTTATAACAGATGAGAACTAGAGGAATCATGATGGTTTTATGGCTCTTACCTCACAGTTTAAAAGTGGCTGAGCCAGGGCAGATTTCCTGGTTCTAAAATAAGACCCTGATCCACCTATGAAATGTTCCTAACTTCAGTTTCCTCACTTGAAAATAAAGAAACTGAAAGATTTTTTCATGTATTTTTTGTGAATACATAATATCTACTGATTTCTGGACATTTGGACAATATAGGAAAAAAAAATACAAATAAAAATAACCCAGAATCTTATCACCGAAAGAGAGCCACTGTTAATGTTTTGACATATTTCTCTCTAGAAAGAGGAAAGAGAAAGGTTGGAAAACACACATATGTAAATTAGGAATGGGATATAACCAGATGTATAGATAAAGTCAACAAATAGGAAAATATAAATTGTACTTTATAAAAATAAGACAGGATATGAATGATTTTGAGGAGAATATAAATTACCATAACTGGCTTAAGAATAAACAGCAGAAAACCTGAATAGACCTGTAATTATGAAAAAAGCACCTAAAAACATTTGCAGAAACTTATTTCCATAAGGTAAGCATCATTACAATCCCCACTTGGCACAGCTGGGACTTGTCAATAATTTCCATGATCACAATTGTTGATAGCGAATTCATTAACAATAGATTTGGTCCCCAACAAACAAAAGCTTATATGATGATAGCGAAGTCTTTAACGATCAGTAACCCAGCACCTACTCTGCTCTAGGCACTGTTTTGGGTGCAGGGAATGCGATGATGAATAAGATATGGTCCCTATACTCAAGGAACTTCTAGGTGAGTCAAGACAGACAAATAATTATACAAACTACACTGCAACATGTTCGTTGCCATAACAGAGGTAGAATAAAGTGTTGTCAGAGCCCAGAAGAAGGAGTGATGGGAGGCAGGGAAAGGCTCATATTGAATGTTTCACTCGCGCCTACTCTTGAAGGGCAGGTAGGTAGAAGGGAGAGAAAGGTATATCAGGGAGAGGAAACAGCATGTGCAAAAGCAATAAGCTACAGATCTGACTGCTTCGCTGAGTCTCTCTTTAAAAATAGCCTGAAGAGACATTATGCTGCCTTCGACAGGAGGCAATAGTTCTCAGCAACATCCTTTCCTTCTGCCATCATGATGAAAACTGCTGTTAGCTCACACTGAAATGATAGTGATATTTGGCAGAAACCTACTGTACCTTTCCTTAATGAGTTGTCAGAGGTTCTGCCATGCCATTTGTCTTCTAAGCAAGTTTTTATGAAGGCTGTCAGTAAAGAGTAAATATGGGGATAAGCAATATATTCACTAGTCAGCAGGGGACTGAGAATCTGTTCATTCAGAATCAGCAGGGGCCCGTGGGAAAATGTCCATTCTTTAAGCACTCCTATGAAGGGCTACCATTCAAAAGACGGGTTAGGTTTGTAAGAAGCTAAGAAAGTCTTCCTCTCATTTAAACTTCCAGGAGTCTTCTGTGGGCCCTCTTGCAGACAGAGAATGAAATAAAAGCACTATAGACATTCTAAGATGAGTGATCTTAAGTTTGCCCACTCACCAAAATCTAATTCAGATGGACAGATGAATCTGATACTGTACAGAAGGTCATGTGTATAGGTAATTAAGTCGGCAGTCAAATTTCTCAAAATAATTCCCATTCATGCTGCAACACAGGAATTTCATTGTCTTACTGAGGCTATCAACTATGTGTAGAATTAAGAATTAAGGATTTTTGTTGTTTTTGTTTTGTTTTATTTGTTTTTTTCTGAAGTTCTTATAATTTGGGTTAGAAGAGGTAAGGAACAAAGTTTAGAGGTAGACAGATCCCAGCTCTGAACTTATTCTTTGTAGGACTTTGAGCAAGTTACTTAGCAATTCTAGCTAATAATATCTACTTCACAGAGTTGCTGCAAAGATTAAATGATGTAATGAAACACTGGCACATAAATGTTCAATAAATGGCAATCATAATGATGCTGATGATGAATATGATTATATAGATCCAAGAACAGTCTAGACCTTCCTCAAAACAGAATATGTACCTATAGGAAGATAAAACTTTTATTAAATGTAAATAATTTTGGATAAATAAATTTTAAATAAAATATTTTATACCAATATATTTTTATCTTCTGTGCTGAACATAATACAAGCTAGCCTGTTAATCTATAATCAGGCAGAAAGCAGAACCAGTTTTTGTTCTCCTGCTTAATTTATCACATTTCTAGTTGTTCTGCTATACTTTGAAATCAAGATACAAGCGTTAGCATGATTGCAAAATCTCATTTTATAGTGTATGGCTTAAAAATAATTATATTTCACTACCTAACCTCATTAACATACATGGAAAATGGAAAATTTTATCTACAAAAAAAGAACTTGTTAAACTGAAAAGCTAGCCTGTTCTATATTCTAGTACTACTTGTATAAACTACTCATATAATTAAAGGTGTAGTTATAATCTAAGAGATATTCTTTATTTTTTTTCAGTTATTAAACTATCAGAAAATAATACTATAATAAAGCTGGAAAGGACCCTAAGATTATCTATTTCAATCCCTTAACTTGACTAATGCAAAACTAAGGCCTGAAGAGGTCAGAGGACTTAACCAATATCAATGGTACCGAGTTTAATTAAAAATTTTTGTTTTCAGAATTGTAGCAACTATAAATAATACAGCCTGATAATTGCTAAAAGTAAGTAATAGAATTAATTTGGTATGGAATAAACCTGAATTTTTCTATTTTAAGTGATTCACATGCCTAAGGACAAATATCAGCTATTTGGAACATTGTGAATAACATGAAGTCCTGTATTTCTATAGTTCCTTAAATAGTAGCCCAGATTATTCCTATAACACATTATAAATAAAAATATTTTCTAGCACCTTAAAAGTTAAAGTACTAATCAAGTTCCCTTATTTTAGGCATTGGATAGAATCATTTCTGGGTTTGGGAAATTTCACATGTTTGCTGGCATGCAATTAATATATCCCTCAAATGTTTGCCTATATTGTCTTGTTCACTGTAACTACAGTATATTGTCAACAAGATGATATAAAATAATTCTTAACAGAAGATACTCTTTCCGTATGAGAATAACACAGAATCACTATTTTCCTGCAAGTTAGTTGATGTCACTCTGTAAAATATCCAGTAATTATGAAAATCACTAAAATGAACTTCTTAACCTTATACTTCAACAATTTTTCAGCCACACACATTCAGTCATGCATATAAAGCTGTCATTTTCAATCTAGGCTATTTCTGATTTGTCTTAGCTATTTAAAGCAATTCCAATCAGAGTAATTATGTTATCACGGTTCTGGCAATTAAATGCTCTATTTGTTTACAACTGAAAGCACAATTGATCTGAATACGGTCAAGTCACAGACTGTTCTTTGTCTGATATTAATAAATGCCTATAACGCATTTTTCCAAAGTTATTTCTTCAAAGTTAAAAAGACACGACTTACAATGAAAATTCTTCCCCTTTAAATCAGTGGTTCTCTGACTTTACCTGCTAGGGGACATTTGTCAATGTCTAGAGACATTTTTGATTATCAGGACTTGGGAGGAGAGGAGGAAGATGCTATTGGCATCTAATAGGTAGAGGTCAGAGATGCTGCTCCTACAATGTACAGAACAGACCCCACCACCACTCTAATAAATAATTATCTAGTCAAAATATCAATAGTAAAAAAGTTCTGAACTGTACACTTAAAAATTGTTAAAATGCTAAGTTTTTTGTGATGTATATTTTTAACACAATAAAAAAAATCAATAGTGCTGAGATTGAGAGTCCTGCAAGGGAAGTACTTCAGGACTGCAAGGAAGACCATAAGGTACTCTGAACCCGGTAAAATGGCATTAATAAAGGAAACAACTTTACATTTCTCTTGCAAATCATATTTTGTTCTCTCTCGACTCATTTCAAAATTTCTTTCATCCACTAGTAAATGATCCTAAATAATAGTTTCCTCGTCTGCATGCATACTGCTGCCATAAAAATGAAAACAAAAACTGTAATTAGGTTTTTTGGCTTAAGCTAGTTTGACTTAGGTTTCAGTTATGTGTAACAACTGAAAGTCTTGACAAATAGAAGAGGCAACAGAGAAATTTGGACAAACACAGAACATAAGACTTGAAGTCACAGGGGTTGCATGAAAAGGAAAGAAAAACTAAACAGTAAGAATCAACATGTTCCTAAAACACTAATGTTGGCAGTAAAGATTTATTTTCTTCTTCTGGTATTAGTCATAAAGAAAGGTAAATGCAGGTGCTCCACTAAGCTGGTTAATCAAGCACTGCCTCAGTCTATGCTTCTCCAGGTCAACCATCTCACTACTCTGTAAATCTTACTTGTGTTCAGAGTTAGAGCCAGTAATATAATCACTTAGCTCATGTACAATTTAACTTTCCAAGCATTTTTATTGGTAGCACTTCTTCCCCAATGCACCTCAGGAGCTTTAAAAGGTACTGATTCCTAGATCTTACCACCCAAAATTCTGATTTTAATTGAATGAAGGTGCAGCTGGACTACCTAGCATTTTAAAAATTCTCCAGGTGTACAGCCGAGGTTGAGAACTACTGGTATAAGAGAAGAAAACTACAATGCATATGAACTACAAAGTACTTTTATTCAGAATTATAAAGTCTTATAGGTCAATGAAAAAAAACCAAAGAACCCAATATAAAGATGTGCAAGATTTAAACAGGGAATCAACTGAAGAGAAAACTCAGACCAATAAGCATACAAAAAGATGCTCACTTTCCTAGTAGTCAGGGAAATCCAAATTAAAACAAGATACCAATTTACACTAAGCAGACCGGCAAAATAAAAATGTTTGTAAATGCTAAGTGTTGGTAAGGATATGAAGCAACAAGAACTCTCAAAGGTGTTGTTAGGAATATAAATTGGGGGCCGAGCCCTTGGCGCACTCGGGAGAGTGCGGCGCTGGGAGCGGGGCGACGCTCCCGCCGCAGGTTCGGATCCTATATAGGAATGGCCAGTACACTCACTGGCTGAGTGCCGGTCACGGAAAAGACAAAAAAAAAAAAAAAAAAAAAAATATATATATATATATATATATATATATATATATATATATAAAAATTTGTAGAACAACATGATGGTCAATTTTATCTATCAATTTGGCTAAGCTAAGGTGCCCAGTTGTTTGGTCAAACATCAGTCAAGATGTTGCTATGAGAGTATTTTTAAAAATATGATTAATATAATCACTATATTCTGAGTAAAGCAGATTACTTTCCATAATGTGGGTGGGCCTCATCTCATCAGTTGAAGGCCTTAAGTGCAAAGACTCAAGAAATAGTTTTGTCTAAAGACTCCAACATGGAAGTCCTGCCTCAGTTTCCCATTTGCTGTATGGCCCTGTAGATTTCAACTCAAGACTGAAACATCCACTCTTACCTGAATCTCCAGTCTGCTGGCCTGCCTCACAGATTTTGGACAGGACAGCCCTCACAACTATATGAGCCAATTCTGTAAAAAAAACTCTATCCTGTCTCTATCTCTGTCCCTATCCCTATCCCTCATCTGTATTTGCATATGGCTCTACACCTATATCCTATCCATATCTGTATCTATATATATGGGGGGGGTCTTCAAAAAGTTCACACTAAAGATTCACATTAACTTTCAATTCCATTTTCCACAAACTTTTTAAAAATTGAAACCTATTAATTATTCATATTTGTGAGGTACAGAGTTATATTTCAATACATGTATACAGTATGTGATAAAATCAAGGTTCCATGAACTTTTTGAAGTACTATTATACATCCTCTTGGTTCTGTTTCTCTGGAGAACCCTGAATAATACAAACCCACTTAAAAGAATAATTTGGCAATATCTAGAAAAGCTGAAGATGGACAAGGTCTAGAAAAGTTGAAGATGGATATAGTCATTTTCAGCTCTAGGTATACAGCCCTGTAAGCACTCTCACAGGGGGAATGATAACATTTTGGTCAGGATGTGAAAAATGGGATGGGGATGCAAGACTTCCATATGTTAAAAAATAGTTGGGGGGCAAAGCAAATGTGGAAAAATGTTACAGCACATTAAATCAAGGATGGATTATGTCTTGTGTTGTCAGCTTATTTTTGTCACTTTACTGCATGCTTGAAATACTGTTTATTTTTTTAAATTGATTTTTTATTGAAACATAATTGATTGTACATATCTGTGAAATACTCCATAATTTAAATAAAATCAATTTAAAAGCAATTTCTGTTAAATATGGTGGTGATGGAAATGGCCCTGACCAGTAGGCCAGACTCATTTAATCAAGCTCAAAATGGCAAAGAGAGCATATGTAGCAGAAGGCAGGCACGGATGAGGAAGGGATTTAAGGGGAAAGCAAATAACACTCAAGAGAACCCCAAGACTTCTAGAAGTCCCTTCGAGCACAAAACTTTAACTTCAGAGATAGCTTGTTCACCATTAACTGGCAAGGGAGAGAATACAAATCTTGCAGACTAACAGGATATCCACAGGACATCACCAGTGATATTCTATGATTTGGTTAAGGTCATGTTTGCCAGGTTTGTCCACTATAAAGTTACTACCTTTCCTATTTCCTAGGGTAAATTATAAAATTTAAAAACAATTCATTAAAATTATAAAATAAGGCTGGCCAGTTAGCTCAGTTAGTTAGAGTACAGTGTTATAACACTAAGATCAAGGGTTCAGATTCCTGTACTGGCCAGCTGCCAAAATAAATAAATAAATTAATTTAATTAAATTATAAATGAACTTGTTATACTAGCAGTAGAACATTGTGCTGATTATTGCATTGCAATGGGTTTTATCAGGAGTTTCAAGAAGATAGCACCAGCAAGGAAAAACTATACAAGGAACTGAGTGGAACAGAGGTAAAAAGTAAAATAAAGACGTGATATTGTCCATTCCCTCTTTGTTCACTATTTTTCTATTCTCCCTTCCTTTCTTGGTCTTGAATGTCTTGTTAACTGACTTCTGCTAGGTCCAATTGGACAGGGACCATGTCTCTATTTGTTAAGAATTGTATCCCCCAGGGCCTATAATACAGTCAGTGATAAATAGATACTTAACTGAAGAAGGGGAATGAAGGGAAGGGGAAGTGTGGGAGATAGAAGGAAAAAGAAGGGAGAAAACAGATGGGAGAAAGGAAGGAAATGATCGACCATACCAGATTCTTAATATATTTCTTAATATTTATTTTATGTTCCTTGATATAAATAATATTAAGCAGCATTGATTCATATTTTCTTTTTCTCTCAAAATTTTTTTATAAAATTAGATTGTTTTCTTACCTGACGTCACCCTAAATTTACATTTTTCGTTGATGATTTCCCTAAACAAATAAAATGTTTACTGCCTGTTTTAACCCAAAGCAATTAATTAAACATGCTTGTATATTTTTGGTGAGCAAAACTTTTGGCTACCCTCAAAATATGTACCTACTGTATATCAGACTAGTATATTGTTCTCTGCATATACAATGCCCTGGCTCTGGTGACAAATCGGTAAGAAAATTATCAAGATAGAAAAAATATTTTTTAAAATGTTAATATATTTACTGAATCACAAGATATCAAGGTTGAAAGAAACCTTGGGAATCTTGTTTTTCATTCATCAGACACTTGAATCATCTCTATAGCTCTAATAAGTACTTTCTACTTAAAATTCTCCAAGGAACAATATGCATGTAAATTATCCAATCAATTCTTGTGCAACTCTAAATGTGAAAAAGTTCTTCTTCAGGTTGAGCAAAAATGTATAATTTCCATCCTCTGACATAGGTTACATGTCCACAGTATCTTTCACATGAAATGCCTTCAAATATTTTAAGGGAGTCAGATATTTTAAGATAGAGAAACTTTTCTATCCCTAACTCCCTTCTCTTTTCCAAACTAAACAATCAGAGTTTCCTTAATCATTTTGCATTGGACACATTTACAGATCACTTTTCAGCATGTCAGCACTCCTCTCTAAGTTGAATCTGGCCTGACCATAACACCAATAATATGACTGGCACAGATTCTAGAAGGATTAACAATTCCTTTGTTTTACTTATTCACTAAAAATATACTTATTGTTACTATGTACCTGGCATTTATTTAGGCACCAGGTATTCAGCAGTGAGTTAAAATGCAAATCTCTGACCTCACAGAGCTTACACTTTAGAAAAAGTAGGCAGACAGTAAAAAAAATAAATAGTAAATTATATAATATATGAGTAGGAAATAAGTGCTACCAGGAAAAATACAGCAAGGAGGCTCTAATTTGGGGGAGGAAGATTCTGAATATCTTCTGTTTGCCTCTCCAGACCCATTCTTTGCCCTTGTCTTCCTTGCTCTGTTTCCAGGAGGTTAATCCATATGGACTATACCAGTGGGCTCCCTTGCTCTCTGGTTTTCAGCCCTTTAATTTGAGAATACCTTAAAAGCATGAATTGAATACATCCTATGATCAAAAATCTAATTTTTAAGACTTTAGCCTAAGAAAACAATCAGAGGTACATAGAAATAAGTGTGTATGAGGATATTCACAGCACTGTTACTATTGCAAAAAACTTATACCCAACCCGAATGTCTAACAATCAGTAAAGTATGACACAATATGAGATGGAATATCATGCAGCTATTAAGTCTTATAAAATAATATATATAAAAGCTACAGGGGCTGGTTTTCAAGATGGCGGTGGCTGCGGCGGCTGGTGCAGAGTGGCTGAGGTAGAAAAGGTGGCCACTGGGCCTCAGGCAGCCGGGAAACTTGTGGACCTTCCTCTAGTCATCTCTTAAGGGAGGACCACTGCTGCTGGCCGGTCGTGGGGGCTGACCGCCACTTTGCCCCCGGCAGGAGAGGCTGCCTCATTTACAGGCAACAGCTTTGAAGTGTGGAGCAGGAAAAGAACTGTTTCTTAGCTGCAAAAGCGAGTCTTGAAACAGGGAACATGGCGCCAGGGCTGCTGTGGATGCAGACAGGATCCCGGAGGCCGGGGCCGCGCTGAAGGCGGCCAGCTGCCCTATTCAGGATTCGAGGTTTCAGGCCGGCATTAAAGAAGATTCCTGGGAGTGCCCGAGCCGCGCCGCGACTGAACAGCCCGAGGCGGCAGCGGCCGAGAACGAGAAAGGCGACAAACCAGAGACAGAGAGTGAACACCCGACCTCACACAGCACTGTGAGTGACCCCTGGCCCAGCTCTGTTCAGGGGGCTGACGCCCACCCGGCTCCCACCTGCATCACCAGGCCACTCACCGCCCCGGGGCTGCCTCCATTTTCCCAGGTGCTGGCAGCTCCGCCTGGCTCGGCCGTCACTGAGCCTTCCCACCTGCTTAGCCCGGTGCGGGGCTTTCTGGAGCCTGCGGGCCGGCCTCCCCTCCCACTCCCTCCGTGGTTCTCTGGCGGGGTGGTGGCGTGGGGCATCCCCGGCCAGTGTTGGGAGGGCAAGGAAGTACGGGCGGGCCGACTATCACTCCACCACACCCTGGACTCCAGTTCCTGGTAAACTTCCTGTTACTGGGAGGCAGATACCATCTCTGCGGCCACCAGTTCGGAAAAAAGCCTAACGAATTTCTGGTTGGGAACAGTGTGGTAGGAGAGTTCCCAGGTCCGCTTGAACCTGCCGGAGAGCAGGCTGCAGGTGGGCGCTAGATTCGGTCTATGCCGGGGGGATACAAAGGTGAACAAGACCCGCGAAAGATCTACACAGTGCTACAAAGGCACCCAGAGCGACCGGTCATCTGTGCCTAGCAGAAACCTGGTAGACTTCCGGGGCGAGGCGGTGCCAAGCAGGGTCTTAAAGGCCCAGCTGATAGACGAGGGGTGCAGAAGACACACCCCAGCCCAGCACAGTGCGCACAGAGTGGGGAGACGTGCAGCCAGGGAGGTGGAGACTCGACAGAAACCACACACCCGGTGGGGTCGCCACTGCACGATCCAACAGCCTGGGCCAGAGCACACAGAACAGGGAGAAGTCCTGCACAGGAAGTGAAAGCTCAACAGAGATCACACACCCTGTGGTACGTGATCCACCAGCCCAGCAGAGTCCAAGCTGACCAGAAAGGTGGCTCCCCGGAGAAGCCCAAGATCCGAGGCAACCACACACACAAGGCACTAGAGGCCAACTGAGCAGTCACGGAGGGAGCCATACGAAATTGGCAACCACAGCAACATCCTAGTTAGTCATTAGTCTCAAACCGGTGGACTGTGAAACCCCCTGCCACAATGAATAAACACCAAAAAAAAGATACCAGAAATACAAAAAATCAAGAAAGTACACCACCAAAAGTTAATAAATCCCAAACTCTAGATCCTATAGAACAAGAAGCCCTTGAAATAACTGACAAGGAATTTCGAGTGATAATTCTAAGGAAACTGAATGAGATACAAGAAAACTCAGCTATACATCATGATGAAATGAGGAAAAGCATACAGAATCTGAAAGAGGAAATGTACAAGGAAATCAATGTCCTGAAAAAAAATGTAGCAGAACTTGCTGAACTGAAGAAGTTATTCAGCGAAATAAAAAACACAACGGAGAGTTTAACCAGCAGGCTTGTCAAAGTTGAAGAGAGAACCTCTGAACTTGAAGATGGGCTGTTTGAAATAACACAAGCAGACAAAAAGAAAGAAAAAAGAATCAAGGATATTGAAGAAAATCTGAGAGAGATATCAGACAACTTTAAGCGCTCAAATATCCGAGTCATGGGTATTCCAGAAGGGGAGGAAAATGGAGATTCCATTGAAAACATATTCAACAAAATACTGGGAGAAAACTTCCCAGGTATAGGAAAAATCACAGATCTTCAGATCCAGGAAGCTCAACGATCTCCAAACGTATTCAATCCAAAAGGCCTTCTCCAAGACATGTCATAGTCAAATTGGCAAAACTCAGAGACAAAGAGAGAATCTTAAAAGCTGCAAGAGAGAAGCATCAAATCACCTATAAGGGAGCCCCAATCAGGTTAACATCAGATTTTTCATCACAAACCCTAAAAGCTAGAAAGGAATGGGATGATATTTTCAAAATACTAAAAGACAAAGATTGCCAGCCAAGAATACTCTACCATGGAAGGCTATCCTTCTGAAATGAAGGGCAAATAGTATATTTCTCAGACAAACAAAAACTGTGGGAGTTCACTACCACGCAACCACCCTTACAAGAAATCCTCAAGGGAGTTCTGGGTTTGGTTCCTGAAAAATAACTACCACTGCCATAAAAACCCAAGAAAAATCAATACCCACTAGTATAATAAAAATGGCATTCATGAAGAGAAAACAAGCAAACAAAAATGCTATCTACAACCTAAGGAACCAACAAACACAGAAACCAAACAGTAAATCAGAAAGCAAGGAACAAAAGACACCTAAGACAACCAAACAACCAATAAAATGCTAGGAATAAATCAACACCTTTCAATAACAACTCTTAATGTAAAAGGCTTTAATTCCCCAATTAAAAGACACAGACTGGCTGACTGGATCAAAAGGAAGGACCCAATTATATGCTGCCTACAAGAGACCCACCTCACCCATAAAGATTCACACAGACTAAGAGTGAAAGGATGGAAAAAGATTTACCATGCAAACAGAAAAGAAAAACGAGCTGGAGTAGCTATTATTATATATGACAAAATAGACTTTAAACTAAAAACCATAAAAAGAGACAATGAGGGACACTACTTAATGATAAAAGGACTGATCCATCAAGAAGACATAACAATCATAAATATGTATGGACCCAATGTTGGAGCAGCCAGATTTATAAAACAAACTCTATTAGACCTAAAGAAGGAAATAGACACTAATACCATAATAGCAGGGGACCTGAACACCCCACTGTCAATATTGGACAGATCATCTAGGCAAAGAATCAGTAGAGAAACACAAGATCTAAACAAAACTCTAGACCAATTGGAATTGGCAGATATCTACAGAACATTCCACCCAACAACCACAGAATATTCATTCTTCTCATCAGCACATGGATCATTCTCCAGGATAGATCACATATTAGGTCACAAATCAAGTCTCAGTAAATTCAAAAAAATTGGAATTATCCCATGTATCTTCTCAGACCACAATGGATTAAAACTAGAAATTAATAACAAACGAAACTCTGGAAACTATACAAACACATGGAAATTAAACAGCATTCTACTTAATGACATATGGGTCCAAGAAGAAATCAAGCAGGAAATCAAAAAATTTATTGAAACTAATGAAAACAATGATACATCATACCAAAACCTGTGGGATACTGCAAAAGCAGTATTGAGGGGAAAATTTATTGCATTAAACGCTCACTTCAGAAGAATGGAAAGATGGCAAGTGAACAACCTAACACTTCACCTTAAAGAACTAGAAAAACAAGAACAATCCAAACCTAAAGTTAGCAGACGGAAAGAAATCATTAAGATCAGAGCAGAACTGAATGAAATTGAAAACCAAAAAACAATTCAAAAGATCAACGAGTCAAAAAGTTGGTTTTTTGAAAAGATAAATAAAATTGACAAACCATTAGCATGGCTAACAAAAAAAAGAAGAGCAAAGACTCAACAAAAATTAGAAATGAAAAAGATGATATTACAACTGATTCATCTGAAATACAAGGAATCATTCGAGACTACTATAAACAACTATACGCCAACAAATTTGAAAATCTGGAGGAAGTGGATAAATTTCTGGACACACACACGCTCCCAAAACTGAGCCAAGAAGACATAGAAAATTTGAACAGACCAATAACAATAAAGGAGATTGAAGCTGTTATCAGAAGGCTCCCAACAAAGAAAAGCCCAGGACCAGATGGATTCACAGCAGAATTTTACCAAACATTCAAAGAGGAATTGACACCGATTCTTTACAAACTATTCCAAAAGATTGAAACGGACGCAAATCTCCCAAACTCATTCTATGAAGCAAACATCATCCTGATACCAAAACCAGGTAAAGATATAACCAAAAAAGAAAACTACAGGCCGATATCCTTGATGAATATAGATGCAAAAATCCTCACTAAAATACTAGCAAACAGAATACAGCAACACATACGAAAAATTATTCATCACGATCAAGTGGGATTCATCCCAGGGATGCAAGGTTGGTTCAACATACGCAAATCAATAAATGTGATACACCATATTAATAAACTCAAACACAAGGACCATATGATTATCTCTATAGATGCTGAAAAAGCATTTGATAAAGTTCAGCACTCATTCATGACAAAGACCCTCTATAAGTTAGGTATAGAGGGAAAGTATCTCAACATAATTAAAGCCATATATGACAAACCCACTGCCAATATCATCCTGAATGGGGAAAAGCTGAAAGCTTTTCCTTTAAGAACAGGAACTAGACAAGGATGCCCACTCTCACCACTCCTATTCAACATAGTGTTGGAAGTACTAGCCAGAGCAATCAGAGAAGAGAAGGAAATAAAGGGCATCCAGATTGGAAAAGATGAAGTCAAACTGTCCCAGTTTGCAGATGACATGATCCTATATATCGAACAGCCTAAAACCTCCACAAAAAAACTGTTGGAATTGATAAATAATTTCAGCACAGTAGCAGGATACAAAATCAACACACAAAAATCAGTAGCATTTCTTTTCTCCAATAGTGAACATGCAGAGAGAGAAATCAAGAAAGCCTGCCCATTTACAATAGCCACCAAAAAAATAAAATACTTAGGAATTGAGTTAACCAAGGAGGTCAAAAATCTCTATAATGAGAACTACAAACCACTGCTGAGAGAAAGTAGAGAGGATACAAGAAGATGGAAAGATATCCCATGCTCTTGGATTGGAAGAATCAACATAGTGAAAATGTCCATACTACCCAAAGTGATATACAAATTCAATGCAATCCCCATCAAAATTCCAAAGACATTTTTCTCAGAAATGGAAAAAACTCTCCAGACATTTATATGGAACAATAAAAGACCACGCATAGCCAAAGCAATGCTGAGCAAAAAAAATAAAGCTGGAGGCATATCACTACCTGACTTTAAGCTATACTACAAAGCGATAATAACCAAAACAGTATGGTACTGGCATAAAAACAGACACACTGACCAATGGAATAGAATAGAGAATCCAGAAATCAACCCACACACTTACTTCCATCTGATCTTTGACAAAGGCACCAAGCCTATTCACTGGGGAAGGGACTGCCTCTTCAGCAAATGGTGCTGGGATAACTGGATATCCATATGCAGGAGAATGAAACTAGACCCATACCTCTCACCGTGTACTAAAATCAACTCAAAATGGATTAAGGATTTAAATATACACCCTGAAACAATAAAACTTCCTAAAGAAAACATAGGAGAAACACTTCAGGAAATAGGACTGGGCACAGACTTCATGAATACGACCCCAAAACCACGGGCAACCAAAGGAAAAATAAACAAATGGGATTATATAAAACTAAAAAGCTTCTGCACGGCAAAAGAAACAATTAACAGAGTTAAAAGACAACCAACAGAGTGGGAGAAAATATTTGCAAAATATACATCTGACAAAGGATTAATATCCAGAATATATAAGGAACTCAAACAACTTTACAAGAAGAAAGCAAGCAACCCAATTAAGAAATGGGCAAAAGAGCTAAGTAGGCATTTCTCTAAGGAAGATATACAAATGGCCAACAGACATATGAAAAAATGCTCAACATCATTCAGCATCCGGGAAATGCAAATCAAAACCACATTGAGATACCATTTAACCCCAGTTAGGATGGCTAAAATCCAAAAGACTCTGAACGATAAATGCTGGCGAGGTTGCGGAGAAAAAGGAACTCTCATACATTGTTGGTGGGACTGCAAAATGGTGTAGCCTCTATGGAAAATGGTATGGAGGTTCCTCAAACAATTGCAAATAGATCTACCATATGACCCAGCTATCCTACTGCTGGGAATATACCCAGAGGAATGGAAATCATCAAGTCGAAGGTATACCTGTTCCCCAATGTTCATTGCTGCACTCTTTACAATAGCCAAGAGTTGGAACCAGCCCAAATGTCCATCATCAGATGAGTGGATACGGAAAATGTGGTACATCTACACAATGGAATACTACTCAGCTATAAAAACGAATGAAATACTGCCATTTGCAACAACATGGATGGACCTCGAGAGAATTATATTAAGTGAAACAAGTCAGGCACAGAAAGAGAAATACCACATGTTCTCACTTATTGGTGGGAGCTAAAAATTAATATATAAATTCACACACACACACACACACACACACACACACACACACACACACACACACACAAATGGGGGGGGGAGAAGATATCACAACCACAATTACTTGAAGATGATACGACAAGCAAACAGAAAGGACATTGTTGGGGGAGGGGGGGAGGGAGAAGGGAGGGAGGTTTTGGTGATGGGGAGCAATAATCAGCCACAATGTATATCGACAAAATAAAATTTAAAAAAAAAATATATATATAAAGGCATGTGAAAATGGTCATGATATATTGCTAAGTGAGAACAATTTATCAAGCTGTATCTGATACTTTTATGGTTAAAAATATACTAAAATATATACTGAAAATGCTCTAAGGGCAATCATTCAAAATGTTAACAGTTATTATCTTTGAGTGTGGATTTTGGGTGATTTTTTTCGTATGTGCTTTTTTGGATTTTTCAAGTTCTTCGAGTTAACTGTGTATTGTTTTTTATGACTAAAAGGAATACTATAAAAACAAATCTCATTTTGTGTTTTATGTAACAAACTTGGCTTAATAGAATGTTGCTTCTGGAAAAGAAGAATGGTAATTATTAGTTTATCAGGTGATCTAACTAGAATTTGTGGGCCTTTGTTTTTATTGCAATTATACATTTTGATGGTATCAACGATGCCTTTTAAAGTTAGAAAATATTCTTCGTAAATTGCTAGTGATTACTTCTGCATTCTTGTTTACACAACTAACTTTCTTAGCAAGTTTTTCTTTTCAGAGAATAATGATAAATTCAGCTCCAATGGAATTCCGCTAAATTTCAAATTATGTTTATATTAATGCAGTTTTATTATAATCCAGAACAAAATGATTTCAGAACAATATATTCCCTTTTTCCACAAACAGGCCACAATGTATCAAATTATCTTATTAATAAAGTATCTCCTCTGATCTCATATATATTTGCTCGTGTATTATTTAAGTCAAAATTACTCATAAGACAAGTGTGTGACTATGCTGGCTTGTATATCATCCATAGTCACATATTTGAGTATATTCATATTCTTGCCTAGAAAGGCATATGATGCCTTGGACACTATTGTGGTCAATCTCTTCAAATGGTTGATTGATGGGTATTCACGAAGGTGATTAAGTAGCAAACAGGCTTTGAACTGTAGTAGGAAAACAATCTTCAATTCTTCACGCTGAGACTTCTTCAAATGTTATGCCTAAATAAAAAGAGGATCTTTATTACCTACTTTATCCCATCTGCTAAGGGAAGGCTAGATACCTGTCCTGTTCCTATAAGCTGAGTAGGGTGAAGATACTTGGTTTAAAATTCCCATAATATACATTTTCTCTCCCCATCTCTCCTCACGTTCATCTTCTTGCCGAGCTGAAGAGTAACTCAGCGAGGAATGAGGGTAAATACTGAAAACTTTCTCAGATACAGAGAAGACTATAGTTCAGGATGTCATTACAATGTTCAGAAAGCAGGGAATTTGTTGGCTTGAGTTAATGCCAGCTCCCTTGTTTACTATCCAAGTCTGCTTAAAAGAAAAGTCTTTGGAGCGTATGTGCATGTGTGCAACCAGTGTGTGTGTGCGTGTGTGTGTGTGTGTCTGTGTGAGAGAGAGAGAGGGAGAGGGAGGCAGAGACAGAGACAGAGACACACACAGAGAGAGACTGAGAAAGAGATTACATCATACATGTGGTCAATTTTTGCAATATTCTGAAGTTCTGCTTGATAATTTTGATTAAAACAAAATGGTTAATGTCAATTGCTTATATAGCACTAGATATTGTTTAAACTATTATTATTGTAATATTACCAATGCTAACTTTAAGCACCTCTCACAGGAAAGATTAAGGCTAACCCTGTTAGATGAATACATTCTTGGGTGAACAGCTACAAATTTAAATTAAGATTAGTGTCTATGCAAGTGAGTTAAGGATTGTGGTGATCATATTCTTCTGTAAATTGCTGTATGGAACATAATTGTGAAAAAAATAGTTATGGGCATGAACATTAATATTAATAAATGTTAAAAAGCTTTTAAACGAAATTCTAAAAAATCCTCCCTATTATCAATGCACACTTTCTAATGGCAAAATTTTTAAAATGGGAAAACTCTGGCAATTATAAAGGAGAAAATTTAAATGACCCCTAATCCCATTACCAAAAGATAGCCACTAATAACATTTTGGTGTTTCTTTTCACTCATTTTTTCTAGGCACATATGCACATATCTAACATTTTAAAGACTTATTTACATATGTTTCTGTCTTGCATTTTCCCACATCATTAGAATTCTTTGTAAATATTACCTTAAATTGCTGTATTATATTTTATCATATGAAAGCATTGTTTCATATGTAGGCTCCACTGCTATTGACCATGAACATTTTTGTATATATCCATGGTTTGAAAAGAGAAGAAACCAAGATATAGGGAAGGTAAATAACTCACACAAGGTGGTAAAGTGTAACTTCATTTGTTTGATTGCTTTTTCACCAATATATAGAACAGATACTAGAGATGAAAGAGATCACCAAGTTCAACCTTTGCATTTTTTTCAGTTGAGGAAACTGAGACCCAGTGAGGTAAAGGTGACCTGCTCAAGGACTGAAAGAGTCTAGTGACTAAGTCAAAACTAGAGCCCTGGTCTCTTGGGTGATATTTTACATACTTTACTTCATAGAGCATATCACCATCTAAAATTATTTCATTATTCATTTAACCATTCATCAGCACTCCCTTGCACATACCCTCAGCTCCTTGCTCTCTTGCATCAGAGTTGTCCATACTTAACTTTCTCTGCTTCTCCCTATATCCTCTCTTAAACCCATGCTGATCAAGCTTTCAACTCCACAACTTCACTAGAATGCTCTTGTTAAGATCACCAATGACCTTCACGTTGCCTAACCCAATCCACAGAATGAGCCTTCATCTGTCTCGACTTAACAGCAGCATTTGATACAGTCAATCACCTCTTCTTGAAGTACTGTCTTCACTTGGTCTCCTCCTACCTGCTGGATCCTCTTCATATACTCAATTTCTCGACAGTGAAGTATTCCTGAGTTCAATCCTTGACCTTCCTCTTCTCTTTTAAAATTAGTGATTCTCAGCCTTATCAGACCCAATGCCTACCTTCTATAACAAATATTTTTCATGCTGCCTTTACCAGGGCTGCCACCTACAGTTGTGCTGGTGGTAGGTGGGGGCCAAATTCTAGGTGCCCTCTGCTAGCCTAGTCATGTACTCTGGCATGGGGCTGTATCAACCCCAAAGAAGGGGTGCCTTTTCCTAACTCCTCCACTCAGAGGGGACATCCTTTTCTTGTTTGTACAGAGGTGCCTTATGTGCTAGCAGTGGTTGTGCTCTGTACTATTATCAAGTGAAAATTCATCCATAATATAGCCTACCTCCACTTATAATTCTAAAATAAATACAATGCCTAAACTGTAATGTATGGCAGAAATAAATAGAAAATAATTTATAACAAAAATGACTATTTCAACATACAAATGTTCAAGCACTTCTACACTAGAAAGCATCATGAAGCAGTCAACTGCTCAAACCTATAAACAGAGCTGTGGATGCTGTGTTGGTGATTCCAGTGCAACTTTCAGTGTTGTCATCAGTTTCCTGACATAGTAAAAACTGTTGGTAAAATCCAAAACAAAACCAAGTACAGTCTTCCCTGAATTTACATGATATTATATTTTTGAAAAATTCAGTATTAAGAGCAAAAAGTATTTTTTATGTAAAAAAGTATAAGATAATTAAAAACAGATTTTACACCTGAAATCCCTGAGCCATGTAAGTATTAGCCATTGTTATCTTATTTAACCCTGTGAAATATTTAACCCATTTTATGACAAGAAATAAAACAATACCCAGTAGATTCTCTGGTGACAGAGATTGCTTATTGCCTGCCCCAAACAGCCTCCTAGTGTAATCCCAACTCTTGATTCTTAGCTGGGCACAGGGCCATCTGGACTGTGAGAATACTTATTCCAGCCTCCCTTGCAGTCAGTGTGGCCATGTGACTAGGTTCTGGTCAACGTGCTATAAGCAGAAGAATTGTGTAGCGGCTTCAAGGAAATTTCCTTTAAAGATAGCTGGTGCTTTCCTTCCCCACCCCCTTCCTCCATTTAGCCTTGCAGTATGTATGCGGTAGTTAGAGCATCCTCTTGGATGACGAAGATGAGAGTGATAGCCCAAGAGTGGCAGGTCAAAAACTGGAACAGCCAGGGTCTCTGAAGACTTCAAGAGCAGAGCATTACACCAATGCTGGACTATTTACTTTTACAGAAGAGATTAATAAACTGCCACCTAGTTTAAACTATTATTAATTTGGGTCTCTGTTAATCATAGCTGAAACTAATCTCAACCTAACTACCTGCTATAAATTATAGCTCCTTTCCCCAATCCTAATTTTCCTTCCATAAATGACATTTCTCTCCCTCAATTTTAATCTTTTTGCTTTAATTTGCAGTAAAATCTACCAGCCTATCCTTTTTACTTTACTTCAGTAAGACTTTAATATACTGATAAATAATAGGTTCTTTCCTAAGGTTAATAGACATACTTATGAATGTCTAACTCTTAAGATATTGAATATATTTTTTGATAAGAGATTTTTACCTCAAGTCACATGTTTCTCAACTGATTTTTCTAGTGTTACCTATTTTAGTACATCAATTTATGATATCATCCCTTTGCTCTCCTTTCAGTCAAACATGAAATAGAAGAGATAGAATAGAAATGGAAAGAGAAAAGGAAACTGGGAAAAAATAGGAACAGCCCTTTCTCACAATTTTCACATCAGTATTATCACATAAGAAAACCTGACTGAAATAATGTTCATTTATTTAAAATACCAATGTACTGAAATAACTGGAGATGTCCCGAAAAAATTAAAATTCCTTTCCTTTATATTTTTTCTTTTGTATGAGTTTTTGTTGTAAGTATCAATTTAAAAGGAACTTATAGTTTGGCATCCTTCCTTTTGAAATTATTCTGTCTAGAAGCCACTAGGTGGCCATTTTTTAATTGGGCTGCTTGTGTTTTTCTTGTAAAGTTGTTTGAGTTCCTTGTATATTCTGGATATTAATCCTTTGTCAGATGTATATTTTGCAAATATTTTCTCCCACTGTGTTGGTTGTCTTTTAACTCTGTTAATTGTTTCTTTTGCTGTGCAGAAGCTCTTTAGTTTGATATAATCCCATTCGTTTATTTTTCCTTTGGTTGCCCGTGCTTTTGGGGTCAAAGTAGGCATTTCTCTAAGGAAGATATACAAATAGCCAACAGACATATGAAAAAATGCTCAGCATCACTCAGCATCCAGGAAATACAAATCAAAACTACACTGAGATACCGTCTCACCCCAGTTAGGATGGCTAAAATCCAAAAGACTCTGAACGATAAATGCTGGTGAGGTTGCGGAGAAAAAGGAACTCTCATACATTGTTGGTGGGACTGCAAAATGGTGCAGCCTCTATGGAAAATGGTATGGAGGTTCCTCAAACAATTGCAAATAGATCTACCATATGACCCAGCTATCCCACTGCTGGGAATATACCCAGAGGAATGGAAATCATCAAGTCGAAGGTATACCTGTTCCCCAATGTTCATCGCAGCACTCTTTACAATAGCCAAGAGTTGGAACCAGCCCAAATGTCCATCATCGGATGAGTGGATATGGAAAATGTGGTATATCTACACAATGGAATACTACTCAGCTATAAAAAAGAATGAAATACTGCCATTTGCAACAACATGGATGTACCTTGAGAGAACTATATTAAGTGAAACAAGTCAGGCACAGAAAGAGAAATACCACATGTTCTCTCTTATTGGTGAGAGATAAAAATAAATTCACACACACACACACACAAAAAAAACCGGCGGGGAGAAGAAGACATAACAATTACAATTCCTTGAAGTTGATATGACAAACATACAGAAAGGACATTGTTGGGTGGGAGCGGGGAGAGGGAGGAGGGAGGGAGGTTTTGGTAATGGGCCACAATAATCCACCACATTGTATATCGACAAAATAAAATTAAAAAAAAAAACACAAGCCACTAGGTGGGGCTGAGCAAAGTAGGAATGCAGAGGTCAGAGGACTCGAGTGAGTGGTGGCCCAGTACAGGCTGCTGGAGACCAAGCAAGACAAGGATGTCATCTGCACGGGGTGGGATAGAGATGGCAGTGGTGGTGGAAGTTTGGTTACATGGAGAGGATTGATAAAATAAGTAAATATATTGAATATGGAGTGCCAATTTTCTCACTGTTGGAGTAGAGAGTACAAATATAGAGAGCGAAAAAACTAGAATGGGATACGTGGTGTTGAATTTGGGATTTTCAATACAGATATTGAAACAAATATAGACGTGGTTATGTATGTATGTATTATGTATGTATATACATGCATATATTCTCTAGTTTTGTGCAGCTGGAGGGCCTGGAAGCAGCAACATTCCAATACCAAGGAGCACACCTTGCATCCAGATCAATCTGGTTTCTAAATGCCATTTTCCACTAAAAGGAACCAACGCTCCTTAGAGAAATGACTTACTCCAGGGTTGGGGCAGGGAGCATCTTATAGGGCCAGAAGGTAAGGAAATCCTCCAAGAATGATGGTGACATGTCATAAGAACACAGAAGATAGCTTAAAGAGGACTCGCCTTGTTTAAATGTGGGACAATTAGAGCATAAAAACAAATACTGTAGTAACAGATTATAAATCCATGTAATAAAATAGGAATCCGTGAGTCCTTAAAATAATAAGCACCAAAACAAATAATCATAACCTTATAACCCACTAAATAAAATAGGATTCATGAGTCCATACTGATATAAATAAATGAATAAAAAAAAATGGGAAAAAGGGGAAGCTTTCTCTTACAGTGGAATACCAATTGATAAATGTAGAAGGAATGATGGAGTCAGAAAATCACTCTCTGATGACCCACATGGGAACTGATTCAGCCAAGAAACATGTATGCTATTGTCTAGTGGGCCAAAGTTTGATGAGGAGTAAAATATCTACATAGCCTCAAAGTATCTTCACAAAATTCTTATTAAGAACAAAAGGAAAAAGAGTAACTTTTGTAATAGAGAATCCTGGCAGACAGTTCCCTAGTCAAGAGGTCAAATTAATATCACCAGTGATGGGACAAACCAAAATATACGCTACCTGAGAAGACACAATGATAAGAACACAGCACTTCAATGATGTTCCTCCCCAAAATGCATAACCTCAATTTAATAATCATAAGAAAACATTAAAGAAACCCAAATTGAGAGATGATCAACAAAATGTCTATCCTATAATCTTCAAAGTGTCAAAGTCATGAAAGTCAAGGAAAGATCAAGGAAAGAACTGTTACTACCTGAATGAGACTAAAGAGATAAAATAACTAAATGCAATGAGCAATCCTGGATTGGATACTTCCACTATGAAAGACGTGAAAGGGATAACATGAAACTTGAATGAGGTTCATGAATTAAATAGTAACAATATGTTGTTAATTTTCCTGATTTGGATTTTGTGAAGTCTTATGTAGGAAAATGTCCTTGGTTATAGGAAATACAAACTAAAATATTTGGGTGTGATTGAGCATCATGTTGACAACTTACTCTCAAATGGTTCAGGAAAAATAAAGCTTTTTTGTACTATGCTTGTAACATTTCTATAATCTTGAAATTATTTCAAAATAAAAACAAAAAAATCAACTTCCCTTTCATGAAAGTAATTAATTCATTCATTTTCTAAGAGGTAGAAAAACCATATGCAATTAATTTGTTATAGGTAGAGGGGAAAAAAGTCAACATACCTGGTTACCTTTGGTGAGGTTTTCATTCTGTGGAAGCATCATGAACATGTAAATTGAGAATACCTTATTGTCGTGCTCTTTTACCTGCCCATCATCCTGCCGACTGGGCCAATTGTCAAGCTAGGGCTGGGTTTGGAGCTCACAGACCCCTCCAGCCTGTTCACAGACTGAGTCAAAAACCCTTCACATGCCAGGCTGGGTCACCAGACCCCTCACATGCAGGTTTGTGAGCTAGGTAACCGGCAAACAGGTCCTTGGAAACTGTAGATTGGAAAGCATGGCCGTGCAGGGCACGGATGCCCAAGGCAGATGCCAGCCAAGGTGGCAGTGCTACCCATGCACACTAACTCCACCCACACACAACTTATTTACAAAGAATGTGCTGCACTACTCCCAACTGGACCTAAGGCAAGGGGGCCTGATTAAATTATTCTATTTTCCCAACACTTATGTTCAATACCTTGTGCTCAATAGATAGGCTCAATAGATATACTTTATGCTCAGTAGAGCAGCAATACCTTATGCCCAACAAAAGTAGCATCTTTGTTGAGCTCCCTGTTTGGAGGAAGAGAAACAGGCATTAAAACTGACTGCAGTTTCAAGATTTTAAAACTTTCCTCCCCTATAATTCTATTCCATTGCATGCCTATGGGATAATCTAGATCAGAGCCGAGTCTGATCATCATTTTCTTCAGTTTGCCTTTTTTATTTGCTCAATATTGGCAAAATGAAACACTAGCTCTGGTACCACCCAATTGAGTGAATAGCTTGGGCCACACTGTGCAAGCAGGAATCTACAGGTGGAAGGGAAGCAGCAGGATTGGTATCCCATGAACACACATGCAGGAGCTTGGCATAGCTAGCTACTTCAAAGGTTGTGCTATAGAAAAGTAACCTTGCCTGCACCCTCCACATGAGAAGAGCCTTGCATATGGAGGGAAAACAATCTGAGCTTGAGTGTCAGCTGCTCAGGGGAGTCACATACCAGTGCTGGGAATGCCAGCTGTCCAGTGCTTCTAGCACTTGGGACCCCTGCAGAAGCCAAGGAAGAGCCACCAAGTCCAGACAGCTCATTGCCAAGCCACCCAGGGAGAGCCACAGGGGTCATCCAGCAGACACTTGGTCAAAATTTATCAGTAAACAATTATTGAAACTTCATATACCTTGCACTTAAGGAACTTACAGGAGGATATCAAATACATGTACCCAAATAATACAATCAAGGACAGGCTGTAATACATATTACATGAATGGTCCAAATATAATAATAGAGTTGTTTTTTTTTTATGCCTTCTCATACCTTTGATCTCAGACTAAATATTACCTCCTTGGAAAAACCTTCTCTGCCTTCCAGAAGGAAACCAATTCACTAAATATACATTTGCAATTGAATTACTGATTTCTTTTGAAATTTTCATTACATAGCAGTTTCACTGCAGTCATTTTGCTACAGTTGTTTCCCTCCAAAGATTTATTTGTTCAGCTCAGTTGAATATCAACTTTGCGTGTATTTTATATTATGATACCCACCACTCTTTGCAGGTAGACTTTTCACTAAAAACAGGTCACTGTCTTCTCCAGTTTTGCAAACTGGAGTTTTGTCTCTATCCTTGCCACTGCCAGTGAAACCACTTGCAGTGAATTGTCCAAAAACCTGTTTTAGGTATTTGACAGTTTTTGGCATATTTGTCATTTAGCAAATTGGTCTTTAGGCAAATTTAGGCAAATTTGGCCTCCCTGACCTAAGTCGGTTTTGATCTCCACCCCACCATTTCTCTCCTTACCCAGTTCATTTCCTACAGCATGTAGTAGCTGGGAATTATTTCTTTGCTTGTGGTATGTTTTCTCCACTAAATTGTCCATTCCTTTCAGAACTTTTGTATCTGTCATCCCTAGAATAGTGACCAGCACATGGTGGCATTGAATAATATTTATTGAATAAATGAATGAAAGTTTCAAGAAGGAAAAGATATTTTAGTGCTTTAAATATATTAACTAATTTAATCTTCCCAAACCCTGGAAGGTAGAGAGTATTGTTGGCCCCATTTTAAAAATAAAGAGCTCAAAGTCAGAAAACCCATGGTCCCTTAGCTAGGAAATGAAAGGTTCGGAATTTTAACTCAGGCAGTGCCTGCTCCAGAATCCACACACTTAACTACACTAAACTGCCCCTAGTAGAACAGACGCATCCATTCTACAGAAGGACTCATACAAGGATGTACAGACACACTGGAAAGAATTATACATATATAGAATATTCCTAGTTGATATTTAAATAGTAACAAATCAAGAAACAACTTAAATATCCAATATTTAGGGTATAATATCTAATTACATGATAGATATTATGCAACCATTAAAAATATTGCTACTGAAGCATTCCTCAGAATGAGAAAATGTTTATGCTACAATGTTAAGGAAAAAATAGAATATAAATTTTACATATTATTCCAATTACATTAAAATACATATAAATTATGCATAGAGAAAAGAAAACAAAATGTTAACCACAGTTATTTTAGTATTGGAATTATAGTTAATAAATAACCCAGGATAAAGAAAGGTGATGACTAATAAAGCTTGATAACAATAAATATACAGTCGAAAACAGAATGAAAATAAATGGCACATAAGAGGGCAAATAAAATTACAATAAGTAACCTAATTACGAGGGTATTTCAAAAAGTTTGCTGAAAAATAGAATTAAAAGATAATACAATTCTTCCCATGAACTTTGAAGTACCCTCATATTAAGAGTATTTTTTGAAGTGTGACAGAGACCACTCTGTTCACATTTCCTTTTCTTCCTGGACATTGCCAGAGTACATTTCCCAACCTCCATTGAAGTTAGGTGAGGTCAAGTGACTATGTTCTAGCCAAAAGAATGTGAAAATTGATGTGTGATGCATTAGGCCTAGACCAGAAAAATCTCCCATAGGTGATCTTCTATGTTCTTTCCCCTTCTGACTTGAGGCAGATGAGCGAGGTCACCTTAGAAGCCATGTGTTGAAGAAGGAAACTCGGTCCGTTGTTGCCACTTGGAGAAGAGCAGCATGTTGAATAGAAACACCCTTTTAGACTTCACATGAGTGAAAATAAATGTCTATTTGTAAAGCTACAGGGAATTTAATATACTCAGCAATAGTCTCTAATAGAATGTAGAAGAGAGAAAAATAAGTAAACAATAAATGCATAAAACAATAAACCAGATTACTAAAGAAATTTAAAAAATCTAAATATGCTCACCACTCATATCTCACAGGGAAGTTGGGGGATTATTACATACACAAATGAAGATAACAATTCTCAAAGCTGTAGACAGTAAGTGCCAAATTAATGGTGCAGACAATAAATGGTTCTTAGGTAATTAGGATCTCCTTACCAAAGGGGGGAAAATCTGACGTAAAAGGGGGCCAGTTCAATAACAAGAGGGTTAGCTAATTATAGATTAAAATTTTCAGCTTCATTTCTATTACTGTGAATAGAAATTGTTTTTATCTAATAATGGTTTCAAAAGACATCAAAAGAACACAAAGTACTTACTAAATTTAGTAACAGACAAAATTGTAAGCACTCCATTACAGTACCCTGCCTCTATAAAAGCAATTAATTCCATTTACAATACTCTGCTGCTCAGTTTATTCTGTTCTTCGAGTAAGAAGGGTGGACACCCTGCTTTCTCTTTGTTTTTGGCTTCACTATATATATTTAGAATGTTCAAATTGGTACAAATTTTTAAAGCCCAAGTCTATCAATTCAGTTATTTATTTATTCACTCAAGAAATTTGCTATTATATAGGGAATGACTAGTAGTAGCAAGAAATGAGTTAATGAGCAAAATCTTTTTTCTCTAAAATAGAACAGTTGGTGTTAAAACAGGATAGATGATATAGACCCCCCATTTGACAGAAGTAACGACCTGGCAAAGTCAGACAGAGCTTTAGATAGAAAGTACCCATTTGAGTTGGACCATGGAGATGAGAAAAAATTTATCAGACAAAGCACACAAGGGAAGGGATTTCTAGCTGGAGAAAATATCCTGTGTAAGTACATGAAGTAATGAAAAGAGCATGGACTGTGGTTCTAGGGCAGGCTTCGTGGTTGGTGAAACAGAATGCAAAGAGATGAAGGAGTCTGTTTTAGGCTGCTAGTAATGGGTAACCAACAGAGGTTGTTGAGCATCCGAGTAATACGTCCAGATCTTCATTTTGTTTTGTAGGAGGGGAGAGCTGAGTTACCACTGGAGACAGGGTAACAGAAGAAGAGATAAAATAACAAGCTTTATTTTAAAAATTGGACTCAATGGAGACATTTGAGGGATGAGGGAGGTGGGGGGAGATTGTATGGCACAGAAAACTGTGGGAGAAATTCCATGGCGTTTTGTTTGGTTTTGCTCTGTGTTTTGAGAACAATGAAGTTCTCATTTGCACTGAAGTGCCTGAGTGTCAATCTGAAATTTTACTCAAAACTCACTACTGCCACCCTGTGGAAATATGGCAAAGTACTGAACAGTATTTAAAGTCAGTAATGCTGGTCACCTAGTTGAATGGTTCTTAGTCTTTTTACCCTCACAGGATTCCTTGATTATCTACCCTTGCCCCAAATTAAATCAACAATTTAAAAAACTAAAATGGCCATTTATTGACAATTTGCTTTCCCTTTTTTATAAATCAGATAAATAATAAATGTCAATTGGAGCTTCTGATCCATGATAATCAACCAGTATTCATATTTTAAGTTGGTTTCATTACAGTCAAAAGCATGAGGTTTAAATCAGTCTACACAGCCTTCATTAAAATAAATGTACAATATGTTACTTGTTTTGTTTGTTAATAATGAAAACAGTTTGCAAAGCCTCAATACTACCTGCAAAGTGATCCAGGTCCAGGGCTCTGCATTTATAAACCATTGATCTACAGTGGTTCTCAACCAGAGGCGATTGTGCCCCCCATGGGGCATTTGGCAATGTCAGGAGACAATTTTGGTTGTCACAACTGGGGAGAAGGAGGTTACTACTGGCATCTAGTAGATGGACCCAGGGATGCCGCTAACTAGTCTACAATACATGGGACAACTCGTGCAATAAGAATTAATTGGCCCCAAATGTCAGTGGTAACAAGTTTGAAAACTCTGTTCTAGTCCAATATCTTTATTGTATAAATGAAGAAAATGAGATCCAGAACAAGTGACTGTTTTATTTTTAATTTCTAGTTTAAGTTTTAGTTAGGCAATACATTCAAAGTTTCCAAAAATAAAATATATAAAAAGGTATACAGGACTTGAACAGATATTTCTCCAAAGAAGATACACAAATGACTAATAAGCACACGAAAAGATGTTCAACATCATTAGTCATTTGAAAAATTCGAATCTAAACCACAATGAGGTACCACTTTATGCCCACTGGGATGGCTATAATTAAAACAAAAATGGAAAATAACAAATGTTGGTGAGAATGTGAAGAAATCTGAATCTTCATACATAGCTGTTGGGAATGTAAAATGGTGCAGCTGCTGGAAAACAGTGGTAGTTCCTCAAAAAGACAGGGAGAGAATTACGATACAACCCAGCAATTCCACTCCTACGTATATCCAAAGAATTGAAAACAGGTACTCAAACATACCTGAACATGAATGTTCATAGCACACTATTCACAATAGCTAAAAGGTGGAAACAACCCAAATGTCCACCAACGGAACCAAATATGGTCTATAAATATAATGGAATATTACTCAGCCATTAAAAGGAGTGAAGTACTGTTACATCCTACAGTACAGATGAATATTGAAAATATTATGCTTAGTGAAAGAAGCCAGATACAAGAGGTAACATGGTGTATGAGTCCATTTATATGGAATATCTAAAAATAGGTAAATCCATAGAGACAAAAATCAGATTGGTTGTTGCCAGGGACTAACAAGGAGAGGAAAAGGGGAGGAACTGCTAAATGGGCACAGAATTTCCTTTTGAGGTGATGAAAATGTTTTAGAACTAGATGGAGGAGGAGATTGCAACAACATTGTGAATATAGTATGAAATGCCACTGAATTGTATACTTTAGAATGGTTAATGTTTATATGAATTTCACCTCAACAAAAAAAAGGTAAAAAAAGGACACAGTGAAAAGCCCCATCCTTGTCTGCTTCCTGCACAGTTCCCCCTACACCCATAGGTACCCAGTGAGTGTACTTAGTATCTTAGGAATCCTCCGGTATATGTATGCTTACAAATAAATGGATAGATTGATAATCTCCTCCCTCTTTTTTTTAACGCAGAGGCAGCCTATTACATAAACTATTCTCTACCATGCTTTTCTCAGCAATTTATCTTGGAGATTTGTCTGTTGACCTTGACACTCTTGAACATTACAGGCCCATTATTTAATAGCATATTCCTCAATCTGATTTGACTGATAGTTACTGATTATTATACTCATATTGTGTGTTTTTGGCAAGAATACCACAGAAATGCATCTTCTTAATGCATTTTACCTAGTGGCACACAGTTTTTATTTGTCCCATTGCTAACAATGGTCATTTGACCATTGATTAAGGTCTTATCTACCAGCCTTCTTTGCTGTAAAGTTACCTCCCCCCATCCCCTTTGTACAGTCACGTGTTGCTTAATAACAGGGATACATTCTGAGAAATGTCATTAGGTGATTTGCTGTGTGAAAGTGTATCATGTAAGGGAACAGCAATGAATTTTCCTATTATCTACAGTAGCCACTAGTTGCATGAGTGTGGCCCCTCTAATTATGTTGCTAAGATTCTGTACCTCACTTTCCATATCTGCTAAATGGAGATTAGAATAACATTACCCCCACAAAGTTATTAAAATTGAACTATAGGTAGGAATTGTGCCTAGCACTCACCAAGTGTACTAGTCAGGGTTCTCCAAAGAGACAGAATCAATAGGATATGTTACAATCATATGAGAGGGATTTATTAGGGGACTTAGCTCATGCGACTATGAAGCAAAGTTCCACGACAGGCCATCTATAACTTAGATGCTGGTAGCATCTCAGTCCAAGTCCAAAGGCCTCAAAACCAGGGAAGCTGATGGTGTCCTTGGTATAAGTCCTGGAACCCAAAAGCTGAAGAGTCTTGAGCTCTGATGTCCACAGACAGGAGAGAAAAGTGTATCCCAGCTCCAGCAGATCTAGAGAGAGAGCCTCACCCCTTTTGTTCTCTCCGGTCCCCCAGCATATTGGATGGTTCCCACCCACATTGAGGGTGGGTCTTTTCCATCCAGTCCACTCGGACTCTACAAGAGGAGAGTACAGGAGAATTGCCATGCTTTCACACACACACACACACACACACACACACACACACACACACACACACACACACACTTTTTTTTTTGGCTACAAAACAAGTCTTAATACATTTAAAAAGACTAAGATCACAGAAAATATGTTCTCTGACCAAATTAACAGAAGTAAATTTAGAAATAGAAAATTCACACGTGTAGAAAGAAATTAAATAGCACTCTCCTAAATAAACAATGGGTAAAAAGAATAATCATAGGGAAATTGGAGAATACTTTGACAGAAAAAATCAAAGTGCAACATATCAAAACTTATAGGATGCAGGGCTCATGCAGCACTTAGAAGAACATTTATACTTGCAAACACCTATATTAAAAATAAGAAAAACCTCATATCAGTAATATAAACTTCTACCTTAAGAAAATAGAAAAAGAACAAACTAAACCAAAAGCAAATATAAGAAATAACAGATTACAACAGAAATATATGAAATAGGGAATTAAAAAACAATAGAGATAATCAACAAAACCAAAAGTTGAATCTTTGAAAAGATCAACAAAATTTGCAAACTTTTATCTAAACTGACCAAGAAAAAAAGAGAGAAGACTGAAATTACTAAAATCAGAAAGAAAGCAGAGGCATTATTATATTGTCATTACAGGGCAGTACCTCAAAGGAAACCCGGAGTTGTGGTTAGGAGCCAAAACTGTCTGAGTTCGAATCCTGATTCTGCGTGGGCAAGTTGTCTGCTTCAGTTTCCTCATTTATAAAGAGGATGATAATGATAGAACTCATAGGCCTGCTGTTAGGATACAATATCCGTAGTGCTTATCTGCCTCCTGATACTGAGCAGTTTCTGTAGCTAGGCGCACTGGCAAGTGAGTAAGTCATCAGGACCACAGCATAACTAGTGTGGGACCACTCAGTTTCCACAGGAAAGGTACTGGCTTGTTTACCGCTTGCTACAATGTTTGCTGCTTGCTCAGAAAGTTCTGGGCCCTTGGCTTTGGTTCCTCAGCCCTGGTAGAACCCACTGTCTGTGTAAAATCCATTTGGGCCCATCTCTTTGCCCCGTGGGACTTGGGGGCAGGGGAACCAACATGGCTATGATGATGCTTCTGCTGTTTGCTGTGCTGTGGGTAATGCACTGTCTTGTGTTGATCACTGAATCTCACTGTCTACTTTTGGCACCATTGGAGATGTAGCAGGTTTACTCCTTGCTACCTAAAGTTGGGGTTTTTTCCTGACTCTCACAGGGTTGACATTAAATGAAAAACATTAAATAATATATGCAAAGCACTTAGTACACTATCTGGTTGGTAGTCGATGCTCAATAAATGTTTGCTGCCTGCTACATTTATAATCAATCAAAATCTAACTATCATCCCCAAAAGCTTTGGTCCAAGTGATGTGAAACCAGTGTAAAAATAGCACCTTATTTATTTATGGGGAGACCAATGCCTCCGTGGACCTTAAAGTTGCTTTTTCTTCTCAATTTTAGAGAGATTGATCTATACCTAAAGGCGGCCACTTAGTATGCCGACAAATGACCTCAGACAGATTTTTTCTTTTTAATTCAGACAGCAGTCTTCTTAGTACAGATTTTCATGAAGATAGGAGAACCATTGCCAGTCCTGGCATTCAAGTGTGCTCCAATTATTAAGAACATATTAACGGATCAGTGAATTTTAAACTTAGAACAGAACCCTAGAGGTACCTAGTCTAAACCTCTAATTTTGTAGATAATGAAAAAGCGTGGTCATACCATGAGCTAGACCGACCCAGGACAGACTCTGTCTTTCATTTCAGTACTTTTCTCATTACATTAAGCTAAGCAGTAAGTGAGGCAAAAAGATAAGACAGGGAGGAATGAGAAGCAAATCCTAGGTTTTACATTTTCAAGGTGGCCACTGCTTCACAGAGACAAAGCCCGTTGTTTGGCCATATGCGATGTCTCCAGGCATGCTTTATAGAAATATGCATTGGAACAGTCCAGCTGAGGGAGGTGCTGAGGGAATTTATCTACTGGTTCCCTGCTGTCTCCTGGTCCCCAGTGGTTTAGGTGTGCCCAGTGGGGAATTAACTCCTTCACACCAAGTATGATACCTGGACAGAGCTGGGGAAATGAGATCCCAGGCCTTACAGCTTGCCTGTAAGTGGAGTCTGGAAGTGGCAGGAGGGGCCTCAGGTGTCAGTTTTAGCTGGAGAAACTTTGTCATCCTTTGTTCCATTGTCTCTACAATGGTAAAACAGGCTTCGAACCACCAAAAACACTTGAATCCTAATCCAGGTTTAGTGGCTGTATGATCCAAGGAAGTTAATATATTTTGGGGTCTTAATTCTTTACAAGATAAAATACCACATCTCTCAGGTTTGACATAATATGCATAAAGCTTCTACCAGACAGGAAGCACTCAAATCTTGGATGTTTTTCCCCCTTAGACCTACTCTGGCCATAACTATAACTGATTCTGATCATAATCATAGGAAAATATGTTATTGAGATTATGGGAATAAAGCAAATTAAAGGAAGAGCTCATCAATTTAAAATGTAACTCTATCCCCCTTCATCCTGAATCACTATTCGTATTTCTATATATTTATTTGTACTATACTCAAACACATATTTGGGCAAGGCAGCATTCTATAAAGAAAAAATAGGCTTTGAAGCCACTTTACCTTATACATGACCTTCAGCAAAAATACTCATACATAGCTTTCTGAATCTGTCCCCTCATTTCTAAAACGGGGATAATAATACCTACCTCGAAGTACTGTGAGGATTTAAATGAATTACATGAAATATCCTAGCATAACATGGTAGGCACTCAGTATGTATTGGTTCCCCTCCTCTCAAAGAGGTTTTTAAATTTCACAAAGGCACAGATCACATGTTTATTCACCTCAATAACTAATTTTTGATCATCTAATATATTCCTTTTTAGATATTTGTTTACCACTGGCATTTTGGATTATATGCTGAGTAGTGACAGAACTCACGCCTTATCAAACTGTTCATCCTAAATAATAATTAGGAACCATTTTCTCAGAATATGCTCAATATGTATTCTATCTTACTATCAACAAATATAAACCCTGTTATTTTCACCATACTAGAACCAATTATTCTGATGGATATTCTGTTGAGCCATAGCCAAAGTGGAAATATATATTTTCTAAAACCTTTAAAATAGAAATGCCTTTTAACCCAGGAATTATATTTCTAAGGATTTATGGTAAATAATCCGAGATATGCTCAAAGATTTATACATAATTATGTTCACTGCACATTGTTTATAGTGGGGGAAAATGGAAACAATAGATTAATAAATTATCGCATATGCATAATACTGAGCATAATGGAGATATTAAACCACATTTTAGAAGAATTTTTAATTATATGAGAATTTGCTCAATATAAAGTGAAAAAAGTTACTAAACTATATGAAGATATCTTGTAAAAAAAAAGTGCATATATTATAATAAATATATGTTAACAGAAAAAAAGTTAACAGTTGTTTTCTTTGATTGGTGAGATTACTAACGATTTGGGGTTTATTTTTTTAGAACTTTCTATATTTTCCAAAATTCCCACAAAATATATGTATGATATTTATAATTAGAAAAATACTAATGGCCTTATGCCCATTTAATTTTTATAAGGTATTTAAGATTAATATTTAACATGAAGAGAAAAACCAACTTCAAACACAACTATTTTTACATAAATTACTGTAGTATTTTGTTTCACGTCACTGAGAAAACAGCTAAAGATAAAAGTCAGATTTGTAAAGTACTTATTGAGTTTTTGAAAGGTAGTTTCATGAAGTAGAAAATGCAGAGTTTGTGGGTGAAACCCAGCTGTTTCCTCTCTCAAATGGGGCTGTAACCCAAAATGAGACTTGTGGTAAGTTTCCCATAATAACTACAGCCTGGCACATAGTAGCAACTAAAGTCTATACAAAAGCTAAAGATTCATGAAATGATTGACAAACTGAAAGAAAAATCCACTGAACTCTGGGTAAATAATTCCAAATAGTTTGGTATAAACTACATCAAAAAATGATCGAGTCTTGTCAGTGTGCTCCAACATGGACAATATTAAAACGACAGTTAAAATCTACTGAGCCCTTACCTGGCCAAGCACTTCTAACCGATTTGACTTTAACTATTGAGTTTTCACCCTGCCCAACACCATCCCCACGTGATGGACGGAGGTTCTGGGTCCAGGCTGCCTCCCAAGTGTCACCTACGACGCCGTAACGCCCCAAGATACGCCACATTTAATCCTCAATTCCAAATCCAGCTCCTTACGTCCGGATTGTGTTCTGTGCAAGACCTACATCCACCACTTCAGAGTGAGCCGAACGTCTGGCACACTGAGATTACGGGAAAAACAAGTGAGATTCTGATCGCTACTGCTCCATCAGAAGGGGTGATCCGTGAGAACGTGAATACTCCCACGTCCTTAATTACAAACGCACGGAAAAAGACCGTCAGAGACAGGGAGACCCTGACGCCGGCTCTAGGCTCACCCTCGCCTCGCCTGAAATCAGTTCTGTACCTTCGGTGCGTTTCACCTGTCCTGGTCTAGTCTCGGTCCGCCCGCGTTCTTTAAAAAGCTGAAAAACTCAAGTAAAAGGGGGCCGTGGCGGAGCGCCCCCAAATCACAGAATCTGTGGGAGAGTGAGGAAGAAACTCAAGATTCCCGAACTCGTTCTCACAGGTGAAGAACAAAACAATCCCTCCCCCGCCCCCCTGCCCCAAGCCAAATAGGCGAGAAATTATGGGGTGCACAGCATCTCACAGCCGGCCGCTCCAGGCAGAAAAGCAAACTTAAAATCCTGGCCGGGCCCCGTGGCCTCTGCAGCCTCGCAGCTCCCCTTCAGGGCCGAAGAGAGAGGCGGCAGGTTTGCCACAAGCGGGCGCTCCACTGGCAAGACACAAACGCACGCCACACGGCTAGTTGCCAGGAGACGAGCCCAGCCACCTCCTCCAATCAGCACGCACCTCTTTGCGTCCAATCACAGAAGCCGGGAGGGCTGTAGTGGGAGGTGAAAGGTCAAGCTGCTGTTTGGTGGCCATTTCTCTTGAGGCTCAGGGGTTCGGGACCTGCGGTAGCTGCTCCAGTCACAAGGGACGGGGCGGCAGCTGGGTCGGTGGCAAATAGCCTGCAGAATCGCCCGTAGTCGCGATGGTAAGGAGAAGGAGGAGATCCGGAGTCTCCGGAGAGAGGGAGGGAGGGCGACCAGCCTCGCCGGGCCTGCTGGTTGCTTCGCGCGTTTCCCATTCATCCGCGTGAGGCGCCGCGCTCCCGGTCGCCAGCACCTTCGCCCTTCTCTGGGGTTTTTGAAGCTCGCGCTCCTTCCGACGGCTTTCCCTCCCCAGGAGTTCCCTTGCCTTGTTTTCCTCTTCGTTTGAATCCGGGCCTGAGGTGTCCTTGCCGGCTGGGGCTCAGGATCGGGGTAAAGCTGAAGCGGGTTTTCACTTCCCGCTTATCACGCTCCAAAATCCGCTTTCATTCTGGGATGTTGGGATGTTCAGCCCCCGCAGCCCTCTGGAACACAAAGCCCAGGCTTTTTCTTTTCTTCTTAAAAATTCGGTCAGCAAGTATTTGAGCGCATACTTCCTGCCAGGTATTGTCCTTAGATGCTAAGAATATAGGGTGAAAAGTACAGATGCGGACCCTACTCTAGCGTGAGGGATAGTCATTAGCCAACCAATAACAGAAATATACAATTGCAAATAGAAAGCAGACGGGATGCTGTGCCTCACGCACGTTGGTACAGTAGAGGGTTGCTAAGGGATGGCCTCCCCTTAGGAGGTGGGATTTAACCTGAAACCTAATGACATGAAATACAGAACCATAAAGAGCAGGAGGAAGAGTATACCAAGCACAGAGAACAGGATAAGTATTTGTTTGCATGTGCTGCCCCCACAGGCTTCTTGAGGACAGGGACTGTCGTGTTTTTTTGTTTTAGTACCTTTACCTTTGTTTCTTTAGAGCTTGGAACAGTGAGTGATGTATAGTAGGTATTCAGTGTTTAAGTAAATAATGAATACTTCATTTTATTTTGATGCGTTAAAGATGAAACCGACTAACTGGATATTTATATTTACCTGATACTCTTCAACCAATAAAAGTGAAAATTATGTAGTATAGTGAGTGATAGGGAGTCAAGGGTTTGCTTCATTTGGATACCATAAAATATCGATTGGTTATTTGTTTGAGGGGAGTGGGTGGTGGAAACTGAACTAAAGAAAAAGAATCAGTTGGATCTTTTTTTCTTTGTGCAGAGTTTACCCCTCAATCCCAAACCTTTCCTCAATGGATTAACAGGAAAGCCAGTGATGGTGAAACTTAAGTGGGGAATGGAGTACAAGGGCTACCTGGTATCTGTAGATGGCTATATGAACATGCAGGTAAGCTAAAGAGTTATAAAAGTCATTAAATTGTATTTATTTTGCTTCACCTTATTCCTGAAAGGTTTCGTGTGACTAGTAAGTATACCACTAAATGGACAAACATAAAGCAAAATTCAGGAATATAGTCAAGGCCAGGGAGGATGTTAAAACTGCAGTATCCTAGGTACAAGACATGGGGTTAAACCAAAATTCAGCCACAGATTTTACTCCTAGTGGTTAAAGTGAGAAGGACTCAGACATTTGATTCATAACACCATAAGGGAAACACTCTAGTTTGCTGAAGAAAGCAAAACTTTTCCTAACACTTAGCTCTGAAAGAAATTTTTCAAGTGAATTTCTTGAGTCTTTTATAATAAATGCTAAAGGCACAACACCAAAGTAATTCAATAAAAGCATTTATTCAGAGGGAAGACAGATCAGCCAAGAGAATTGATGAACTGACTGCATAATTGTTAAACTAGTTTCTGTAAATGATTCAGCTGGGTGTTGGTTTTTTGGGGTTTTTTTGTAATTAATTTTTTCTTATTGTGGTAAATATACATGCAAAATTTTCCACTTTAACCATTTTCAAGTGTGTAATTCAGTGGCATTAACTACATTCACATTGTTGTGTAGCTATCACCGTTATCCATTTCCATTTTATCATCCAAAGTGAAATTCTATGCCCATTAAACAGTAAGACCCTATTCCCCTTTCTTCCCATCCGCTAATAACTGCTGTTCTACTTTCTATCTCTGAATTTGATTATTCTCAGTACCTCATAAGTGGAATCATACAATATTTGTCCTTTTGTGTCTGGCTTCTTTCACTTCACACAGTGTATTTAAGGTTCATCCATGTTTGTAGCATGTGTCAGAATTTGATTCCTTTTATGACTGACTAATATTCTATTGTGTGGATATACCACATTTTAATTCATTCATCTCTTGATGGATGGACACTGAGTTGCTTCTACTGTTTGACTATTGTGAAAACTGCTACTGTGAACATGGATGTACAAATACCAGTTTGAGTCCCTGCTTTCAGCTCTTCTGGGTATACACCTAGAAGTGGAATTACTGGATCATATTGTAATTCTATGTTTAATTATTTCAGGAGCTGCCATACTATTTCTCATGGTAGCTGCAGTTTTACCTTCCCATCAGCAATGCAAAAGGATACCGATTTCTCCACATCCTCACTGACACTTGTTGGTTTTTATTTTCTTTGTTAATAATAGCTATCCTAGTGGGTGTGAAGTAGAGTCTCATTGTGGTTTTGATTTGCATTTCCCTAATTACTAATGATGTTGAGCACCTTGTCATGTGCTTATTGGCCATTTGTTTATCTTCTTTGGAGAAATGCCTATTCATATCCTTTACCAGTTTTTAAGTTGGGTTGTTTGGCTTTTTATTGTATAGTTATGGTAATTTCCAGCCAAGTTTTTAAAGGTTACCTAGACAAGTGGTCAATCAAACCATGAATTCAACTAACAGGAGTACTTAGGTAGGGAGAGCACTAAGATTTGCCTTAACTTAAGCATTTCCCACCTGAACAGATGATACTAAGGTCCCCAAAGTTCTTATAAAGCATGGGTTTGGTCTGGAAAATTCACCAAACAGGAATCATTTACAAAAGCCATAGAAAAATCTGAAAAGTTTATATATAGTGATGAAAATGTTATGGAATTAAATGGTGATAGTTTTACACTTTATGAATATACTAAGAATGACTGAATTGTACACTTTAAAAGAGTGAGTTTTATGCTTTGGAAATTACATCTCAGTTTAAAAAAAGAACAAAGAATACCCACTTAATATTTGACTTGAGAATTAATGTAGCTTCCTAGTGAGCCAACCATGTTGATATCAGCTTTTGAATTTGTTCACTTAGTAAATTTATACTGAGTATCCATTACGTGCCTGGAACTGTGAATATAGCAGTAAACAAAAAATTTCTACCCTCAAAAGTTTGTGTTTCGGTGGTGGGAGATGGTAATATAATAGAATATGATATCACGTATGATAGACGCTATGAAGAAAAAGAAAGAAAAAGGGAAAAGAGTGACAGAGTGTGCAGTGTTAGATAGGAAGTGAATTTAAGCAGAGACCAGAATTTGTGAGCACCTCAAGTGAGTATCTGGGGAAAGAGCATCCCAGTCTGAGGGAACATCAAGTACAAAGCCCCTCTGGCAGGAGCATGCTTGGTATGCTCCAGGTACAGCAAGAAGACCAGTGCAGAGAGTTAGGGGAAGAATCATGGAAAGTTGGGTTGGAATAATAAATAGCTTTAAAGCAGTGGTGAAGAGCTTAATACATCATAGAAAGAATTTAATACATCATAGAAAGCCTTTGGGATATTGTTGTATAATTTGGAAACCAGTTTAATGTTGATGAACATGCCAAAAATAATTACTTTAAAAGAAAAATTAGTTGCTTTTAATACATTATTTCTAATAGCTGTTACATACAAAAGTAATTGTCTCAAAAATCATGTTTCAAACAAAACCATATTCTCTGGGTATATGAGATTACTTTTTGTTTTCTGCAGGAGAGGGAATACCATCCAGTAGTGGTATTAATTCATTAACATGTTTTAAATGCCTTAAGTCACATTCTCTTTAAGCCCTATTTTTCTCCCTTTTCTACTTGCCTAGTTAAGAAGGAAACTTCCCTCTCTCCCTTGTCTCCTGTTCATTCCTTTTGTGAGGCCCAGATGGCACTGATTGTGATTTTTAAAAATTACAAGTAAAGTTTACTACCTATATGTAGAAGGAAAGCTAAACATTTTGATTTAAAATTACAAAGTTCCCTGAAATAACTATAAAGGCCACCCTTAACTGTTTAACTCCTCTTGAGAACTTGTTTTTCCCTGTTTATTAATACAGAAATCTAAAAACAAAAAATTCTTGTTTAGTTCTTTGGTTTGATCATTGACTAATATAAAAGTATTTGGTATTTTAGCCATAGCTTTTGTATACCCATTGGATACCTCAATATGATTTCTAATGTTGTTACTCAGAAAAGGTAATGTCTGGTTCTTTAGATTTGAATTTTTGGAAAACTTTTAATCACAACTTACTGATAAATTGGAGACTGACTTCCTTGACACACTATTTTGACGTCTAATAGAAAGAAATATTACATAACCTGGGAGATTTAAAAACTTACGTTGAAACAAGCTTTATTATATATTCTACATCCATGAGTGTTAATTTTACTGCATGTTTATATGAAACCCAAAAGTAATATAATAGTAATAGAAAGCTAATCTTCTCAGTATTAATTATAGATAAATTTGACTTGTTGGTATAGAAAGGTCTTAGTTAATAAGTTCTGTCACCAGTCACCAGTGTAATATACTATTTTCCTCCTGTGTGATTGTACTAATATATTTATTTTTATTTAAAGCTTGCAAATACAGAAGAATACATAGATGGAGCATTGTCTGGACATCTGGGTGAAGTTTTAATAAGGTAACAAACAGCAGTAGTGTGTGTGTGTGTGTGTGTGTGTGTGTGTGTGTGTGTGTGTGTGTGTGTGTGTGTGTGTGTGTGTGTGTGTGTGTGTGTGTGTGTGTGTGTAAGGAGTTACTGGTGAGCATTAGAAATACCTGTTTAAATAAATTAGTGCCTCAGTTTTGAAATTGCTTTTTTAGAAATTACTATTTAACATAATGCTCTACAATTAGACTTCAAAGATCTTTGAAGTTGTTATACCTGTCAAAGGTAATATTTAAATATTTTGGAGCTTTGCATCATTAAGATTTTTCTGGTGTTGATATTAAATTTTTCGGCTCTTAGCTGTAACCTCTTTCTGTGGTCTTAGTTACAGGAGCATAGTTTTGAATTTTAGTTAGGTCTGGCTGATGTCAAGGATTTTTCTTATACTCATTTTCTAATACTAGTCTGAAATATCCAAATTCTAATAATTATTCCCTTTGGAAAATCATAAAGATGTTATTTTATAACAACCACATGGTAAAAAATGTGTCATATGCTTTTTAACAAATATATGTAAATAAAATTCTTTTTTAAAAGAGGAAGAATGATATATTGTAAATTTAGCATTCAGTATATTTACAGTGAAAAAAATTCTAGTAATAGTGATTCAGATCATATATGGTTTCTGGTTGGAACAACAAAATGGACTCTTTTTCTATTTACAGGTGTAATAATGTGCTTTATATCAGAGGTGTTGAAGAAGAAGAAGAAGATGGGGAAATGAGAGAATAGCATCTTTTGGGGGGGATTTTTTTTATATATCTAGACAATAAAGATTTGTTTGTTTTTTCAACTTGACTTGTTAACTATCCATATGCAGCTATTTACTTGCAAAACTCCAATGTTGAAACAATTGAAAGATTATTTACAGAACTGATGCTTTAAAAACCACCCAGGTTTATTTAAGTTGGTTTTCTTTTATAAGCCCACTACTGCTTTTTTCTGTAAGAGATAATTATTTCTGTGCTTTGGAAATTTTTATAAAGGTGAATTTCAACCCTTTTCTTGTACCATATTAACTGAGACCTTTCAAAAGCAACTGTTTCTTTTAAAGTTATTTTTGAGTCACTTTTAACATGTATAAAGTTAAATATTTTCTTAGTATTAATATATACAATCTTATTTTACTTCGTCAATAAATTACAGTTAATTCTTTACCATTATAAGCTAAATGCACATATTGTAGCTAAAATTGAAACATCACCTGAAAATTAAAATAATTGTGGAGATAAGACACAACAGAAATTCTGAATAGACATTTAAGCTGAAAGAATATGGCTTGTTCACTTAAGAGAATAGAGTTTTCTATCAGAACTTAATGTGAAATAAAAACCAGTCTCACAGTTATGTTCTGAGACCATAATCTAGTGATTTTCACTTGTTTTAAACCCCTCAAAACCCTTCAGATATTTTAGAGTTGTACATTGTTAAAATGTATATTCCATAGTGATAACAGTATGCTATGAACTTCCCAATAGACTGGTTGAGAAAATATATCATTTAAACTCACATGTTGTCAGAAGAATGGCCATTATTACACTTTAATGGTCATTCACCATATAGTCATTTCTATAAACCATCTTTGGAATGTGTGTCTCCAACTAGAAGAGCTCAAAGTATAGATATAAATGTTAAGCTGTATAGAATGATAATTATGATATGAATAATAAAAGTCTTCAACAAAAGAAAATAACTCTCATTCCCAATACTATAACCTTTGGAATAAGGGCCTGTCTTCCTCAAATTGGTTAGGTCAGTATATGGGGCAGAAAATTGCCATTACCGAAAGCCAAAATCTATGAAATATACCTAAAACATTCTGGTATGTCTTAACTGCTCCTATTCAAGTAAAAAAATATTCTTCCTCTTCTGTTTTTGTTCTTGAATCTCTGACTGAAATTAGTTCAGGTCTGTTAGCTGATGGAGGTTTTGAACGATAGACAAGTCGTCTTCCCATCTGAAACAAAAGGGAAACAAAATACTTCATATTCTTTAGCATAACCGTTTTCTGGTTGAAGTATGTAAAATTCCAATAATAAGTTGATTTTTATAAGAATAGTATGCTTTAAAATATCAGATAAGGAATTGGTAACCTAATGGATGTCTAGGCAAAGTTAAGCAGCAAGTTGAGCACCTATAGTTTCTAGAAAACAGAGTTAGGTTTTATGGGGAAGTGGTGAGATTCAGGTAAAGTCATCAAATAGCATACAGTTCAAATACAGTCAGCCTAGAAAAGCACCATATCGGAGGCCAACATTTAGTTTAAGTGCCATGGCCAGTTTTTTCTCCATAGTTGGAAGAGATCATTTGTTTCTGTTGACTACCAGTTGACTAGCATTTAGAAATCTTGTTAAACAAAAACTTCAGAAAACCACATTCTATTTTCTTAAACACTGGTATTACAATTAGCTCTTAGAGGTGTTCCCACCAGGAAATTCTTAGGGAAATTTTAAGTTCATTTTTTCTAGGGTATATATACCCAAGTATATCACTACTCAATTTATTTTTCTCTTGTATTCTTAGGATCTACCCCTTCCCTTTTTTGGTTTTTGTTTTGCTTTTATAGCTGAATTAAATATATAAATTAAATGAATGGATGAGGAAACTACCATATTCTATTGTACATGAGATTTGATGGGACACATACATTGTGTCTCAAAAGGGACACTATATTGACATTTTAGGCAGGGCAATTCTCATGTGAGACCATTCCCCCCTGCACTGAAGAATTCTTGACATTCCTGGACCCAGAGAAGCTAAATAACAGTAGCACTCCTCCCATCCTTACAACAAAAAAAATGTCGTTGGGGGACTAGAATCCCTGAATTTCTTTTCTAATGTCAAAATTTTTTAAAAAATGTCAGCAGTTTTTGGTAACCTTCATATTCATACTGTCTGAGAAAATTGCCAGTGATGAAGCGTCCTGAGTAAACTATCAGAGGTCTTTCTACATTGTTGACTTTATCAGATCACCATTTTCTTTTTCAGTTTTTTTTCCAGTTTTAGTTTTTATTCTCATTTTTAGTTTATTCAATAAGCATTTATTGAGTATCCACTATGTTCCAGGCTTTGGAGATACAAAGGTTATAAAACTTATGGTCTAGAAGGAAAGGTGGATATACAGTTAGCCCTCCATATCCATGGGTTCTGCATCAGTTGATTCAACCAATCTTAGATGGGAAATATTCAGAAAAAAAAAATTGCGTCTTTACTGAACACATACAGACTTTTTTTCTTGCCATTATTTCCTAAACAATACAGTACTACAGCTATTTACTTAGCATTTACATTGTATTCGTATTATAGGTAATCTAAAGTATCGGGGAGGATCTGCATAGGTTATAGGCAATACTGCACTATTCTAGATCAGACACTTGAGCATCCGTGGGTATTGGTACCCAGAAGTCCTGGAACCAATCCCCTATGGATACTGAGAGATGACTATTGAAAAATAATAGGTGAGGAAAGTCTTCATAGGAAGAATTGAATTGAACTAGATAAATATAGACCCTTTCTAAGATTAAGTACTTATTTAAAATAAAATATTTTAAGGTAATCGTCACTTTTTGGTATACTAGTACATATTAACAGTTATCATACTTAAGAACTTTTTTCAAGTTCTTACCTCAAGAGGCACACAAGCACTGTGTTACCTATCACTGTAGTAAGAATCATTGTCCACATTAGCTTTGCAGATAACCATGAAATTGTCTTCCTGGAATATGTTTTAGATCCCATCCCAGAGGAGGGAGACAGTGGCACATAGAAACAGAAGGCCCTCCTTACCCAGTGTGGAAGCCATGGACCACATACACTTGGTGACAGAAGTATGATCCCATACTTCTGATTGGACAGGTACTCTTGCCATATAAGGAACCTTGGCTTCTGGTCTGATTCTGCTGCTAAATCAGAAGTGACTTTGGGCAAATCATTTTAACTTCAATCTTTAACTATCAATCTCATTATCTTTACAGTGTGGAGATTAGAAGACCCTTCCAAGTATATGTAATTCTCTGGGTTCGCTATCTCCAAAACTTTGTTGAGTGAAAGAAGCAAGGTTCATAGCTGCCATTTGTAAGAAAAAGAATATGTACACAAATACGTAGAATATTTCCAGAAGGATGCAGATGAAAACTTTTAACAGTGGTGGACTCCAGGGAGGGCAACTGAGGAAGTCTGATTTTTCACTGAATACTCTTTTGTACCTTTTGAACTTTGAACCATATGCTTATATTACCTATTTAAAACAACTTATTCAAAAATTCTCCAGTTTCACAAATCTAGAACTAAAGAAAAAGAGGAAAGAGAAGAGGCTTCTTTTACCAAAGTGGGTCTAATGGAGAACTGAAGACCTAATAATTTGGATTATTCTAAAAGTAACAAGGAACCAGAGGGAGAACAATTGAAGCCGTGAGCAAGAAAGATTATTTTACTGAAGTTCAACCTGCATAAGTTAGACAAATCAGATATTTCAGTTTTGCACCACAGAGGCACACACATGTTGATGTGGCTGGGCTATTAATAGCAAAACACGAACCTTTTTCTTTGGTTGTGCTACTGCTCTTTCTAGAGCAGCTTTTAGCCTTTCCTCCTGGTGTCTTTGTTTTTCTCTCATTTTCTCATCACGCAACCTGTCACAAGAGGGGAGGAACATTTTTGTAACTATAAATCACAGAGAGTAAAAAAGATCTACATCATTACTCTTTGGTAATGAACTATCTGAAAATATAAAACCTCTTTTAAGGTTAAATGAAAATGGTACTTCATCTTCACCCATAGTGACTTTTGAATATTTAGGTAAACCCCAACAACAAATCCTGTTTTGAAATGGGAAGAAATTTTATTTCACCATTTTGGAAGAAGTAAAATCTACCCAGATCTTGGTCTAAAATGAGATCATACCTTCTAGTCCCTCCAGATACATTTCAGTGCTTTACAGTTAGTCTGTACAATAACTACTTGAATTACCTTCCAGCTTCCCCCTCCCTGCTTTTTAAAACCTTTTTATTGAAGTATAACATACAGAAAAGTACACAGATCACAAGTGTATAGCTCAATGAGTTGCCACAAAAGTGTACTCTCCAGTTAATCTTTCTGAATGACATCCTCAAATTAAGACCAAGACATACTATTTGTCTTATTCTCTTTAGGGTTGTTGTGAGGAGGAAAATTAGATAGTCTATTATAAGGCTATTACAAGGCTTAGTGCAGAATAGGTTCTCAATAAGTGATATTTTATGGATTTATAGACTATTGTCAGTGTAAGGTTATACACTAGTGGATGAAAATAACATTTACTGAGCATTTTAATTAGTAAAATTAGGTGCTCTGTTAGGTGCCTCCAAACCATGGGGGAAAATCAACTAAATTTCTCTTGAATAAGAAGAAAAATAATTGGAATTAAATTCATGTATCACTGCTGAAAATAAGTTGTAGTTACACTTTGATGAGAATGTATTTGCTACTGTAAAAGGGATGCAAGTGCTGTTAGTGTAATCAGTGAGGTCATCTTATGAAAGGAGTAATCTTTTATTTCAAAAGTTTTTTAAGAGTTTGCTTTGTTTTATTTATTTATTTTTATTATTTTTTTAAATTTTAACTTTTCAATATACATTGTAGTTGATTTTCATGTCCCTTTACCCGTTCCTCTTTCCCCGCTCCCCCCGCCCACTACATCATATCTGTTCGTTTGTCTTAACAAGTTTGCTTTATATTCAATAAAATCTGATCAGGATCACCTTCATATATTCTGGACTTCATTTTCATATGGGGGAAACAATATCTCCCATGCACCAGTAATATAGTAAGCAATAACAAAATATCTAATACTAATGGCTGATATTTGAGTACTTACTATGTGCCAAACAGGCTTTAGTGCTTTTATGTAGATTATTTAATGTGCACAGCAACCCTATGAGATAAGTACAATTATTACTGCCATTTTACAGATTAGGAAACTGAGACTGGAGAAGTTATGCTGCCCGCCTAAGATCACAAAGTTGTGAGCAGTTGAACCTGAATTGAACCCAGGCAGGCAGGCTCTCATGCCGATGCGGGTAGCCATAGAACTAGTCTGCTTTCCAACATGTTTTTTGCTATAACAGAAACATTATCCCACTTACAAACATTTACTACATGCCACATTATACTAGGGGTCATTTATATTTATAATCGCCTCAAATGTAGTCTGTACATAAAAATCCTTATTTAACTCAGTGTGGTAATCTGTAAATCGGTGTGTTCTGAAAGACTCCAGGCTAGGCAGGGACATGGGGGTCAGGGGGTGGAGTCCCAGGTATGATAATCTTCATAAGGTTGTCTTGAGGAATAAATGAACTAATGTCTAAGTGTTGTTGTATAAGTGTTGGTAGTTTTGCACTGAGGAAAACCCTCATTGTGTGGCTGTGACTTTCAAACAATTCCTTCATAGATTGAGTCTCCCTATAGTTTTCCAATGAAGGGCTCTTAATTCTATGCCTTGGGTCTTTCACCACAAGTGCAATTCTTCCATTTCATAGTTTTGTAAACATTTGCACGTGGCTAGTGAGTTCACCTCAAAGATTCACTTTTCCAGGCTAAAAGGACCCCCTCCCCTTCCCGAACTAGGTCAATTGCCCCTAGTGAGTTTTCTTTGTTCATTTGGTTCCTTTCCTTCACACTGCTCATTACCATTGGTAAGACACATTTATTTTATAAAGATATTTGATGAAGTGTCTTCACACTAAATAACTTATGAGGAGAGCAGGGCTGGGTTTGGTTCTTCACCACTGCGTCCCTACATGGCAGTCCTTGCTATATGAGAGAGACTTTCTAAACATTTGTGGAATCCAAGCAAAACCAGCTATTCATTAAATCATTCACTATACTTATATCATAAGAAATTCACTGTACTTTTGCCGTCGCTCCTTCTGTTTTATTCTCTCAATTGCCTCCACATTTTCTTTGGGAATGGATTCGATGAGGTCACACAGTTCCACCAGGCGAGACTCTACTTTTACCAGCTTTTGAACTGCATTGAGGCTACCAACCTCAGCATCTCCGATGCAGATTCTGTACACTTGATTAATTTTTTTACTAAGTGAGTCTATCAGTTTTTCCTGATATTGGGAAGAAAAGGAAGAGCAGAAAGCATAACAACATATGTCTATTTGGTTGCTCATTCAATAAATATAAAATTCCCTTTTACGATGATACAGTGAAAAGTCTTTTATATGCTACTAAGTGTTTCCTTTTTTAAAAGAAAACTTTAATATGACATAGACCAGTGATATTCAATCTGTATCATCATTTATAGTCACATCATTACTATAGTAACACCTTGGATTATTTTCTTAAAATATATTTAAGCCCAGCTATAAAACGTAATTATAATAAGAATATCCTTTCCCTTGAATGTTTTTGTTTATCTGATTCCCTAAGCATTCAAGTAGAGGCAACATACATTTTAACAGTGCCTTGCACATAACTGTGCACTTAATAAATGTTTACTGAATAAGTGACTAAATGCATTCTCTCAGAAAAAAAAAAATTTACTAGCAGATTCCCAGGCTGGTCTGCCAAAGCATTTATAGCAATCAGATTTTCACTTTCTCCTTTGGAAAGCCATTGCAGTATTCTAATCTAAACAGAAGCTTAGGTCAAACTTTGCTGATCCCTGTACCTTGATACTGCTCTGTGTTAAGTGATGGTAGATATTTTTGAGCTGGTAGGTAACTCATTTCAGGACCATAAGAAAATTATCATCCTCTTTCTCCATTGCATACCTGGCATTCGCAGCTAAGAGGACCTCAACAAACTGCTGGGCAAGGTAGATAGCTCTCCAGGTAGCATCCTGCCCCAGTTCCCACTTCTGCTCAAGAAGATGAGAATCACCATAAAGCCAAGGACAAATAACACACTCAAGACAGATGTGGCTCCTGAAACCATGGGAAATCCCTCCTGGAATCACAGTCTCCTTCCAGAGCCACCAACACTTAATTATAAGCCAAGATCTGATACCAAGAGTATACTTCCAACTGCTTGTCTCCCCCACCTCCTAGTTTAACAAGCTATCTGATGGTCCTATTTACCAAAAAGCTCCTTTTTTTCTCTCTCTCTAAAGTAATACTTACTCTTTTTCCTATTTATACTAAAACACAATCCTTTTAGAAAACTTGGAGAAATAAAAAATAATATAAAAGAAAAAAGCAAAAGTCCTATTTTTCATAAAGCCCCCTTTTTTCCCCTCCCTAAAATAACATTTATTATATTTTCTATTTATATAACAACATATTCCTTTTAGAAACCTTGGAGACATTGTAGAAAAAGATAAAAGGAAAAAGTGAAAGTAACCCATTAGGGGCTGAAATATTGTACACTGCATATTAAAAAGCAAAACTGCTGAAATGTGAGTCACTAAAGCAGAAAAAACTTGATACTTAAAAAAATATATTGAACACTGGTTTTGAGAAAAAGCAACTTTACTGTGAGAATGGTAAGCCGTTGATATAAATTCCTAAAGAGACCTCTTAAACAGAGCTTTAGATAGGCATGGGCAGTGGCTTTTTAGGACATCCAGGAGAGGATGAAGACAAAAAGGGATAATTTCTTAAGATAACAAGGTAAGAACAGCATAAGAAAGGAGAGAAGGCAGGCTGGCCGGTTAGCACAGTTGGTTAGAGGGCATCATAATACCAACATCAAGGGTTCAGATCCCTGTACTGACCAGCAGGAAGAAAGAAATAGTGAGGAATGAGGTTAAAGAAGATGACTTGTGTGAAAAAGAGATTGAGAGCCTGGCCCTCAAAAGGGCAAAGAAAATAGAGCTCAAGATACAAGCCTACTGATGACATAAGTAAAGTGTCAGCCTGATCCCTGGAACTGCCACCAGATGGCAGGCCTAGCCCTGAGCACCAAGTGAGGCTTCAGGGGGTAGGAGGTGCTCTTCAGGAGGTATAGTGGGGTGGGATTATGGAAAACTCTGATACCGGGATGAGAATTTAAAATGCCCTCCAACAGCAAATGGGAAGTGATATGACCAGAGTGACCTTTTAGGAGGAATCATTGTATCAGAACTGGAGAGGGGAGGGGGGACATAACTAGATGTCATTGGAAGTCTTCCAACTCAAGGATTCTGTCATTCTAATCCATGTCACATTCTGCTGTGTGCTGTCTACACACAATGCTGCCAATTGAATTTGATCAGCTCCCTGTGCAAAAGAATAATAAAACCCAGAGATGAACACATTCTGAAAACTGAACAATGAAATACCTTATGTTCCATTTCATGTTCCATGAAAATGGAACTGCTACACACAACAACATGGATGAATCTCACCAACATAATGTTATGAGAAAGAAGCCAGATACATTACATGATTCCATTTGCACAAAGTTCAAAAATAGGAAAACTCATTGATGGTGAGAGAAGTCAGGATAGTGGTCACTTTTGAGGGATGGTAGAAACTGGAAGGAAATATGAGGGAAGTTTCTGGGGGCAGATATGGTCTATTCCCTAATTTGGAGGTAGCATGTAGGTGTGTTCACTTTGAGGAAAGTCCTCAAGAGGTACTCTAATGATATGTGCACTTTCAACATTATACTATACTTGAATTTAAAATTTTATTTTACAAGTAAAATATTGAATCAAGGAAAAAAATTTTAGGGGATCAGGTACAGTTAGGAGTGTGGAAGTTTTGAAAGAATAAAATATTCATTGTACAGTTATAGCTCCAAAGTAACTATGATAATTTGAGTATCAAAATTAGTTGTGTCAATTACACCTGGGAAAAAACTTTTAGAAAATTAGGTGCAACTATGTTTATTTACTCATAAAGGATTATGTTTTGCATGTTTTGAGGTCTGGAAGAATGGGGTTAGGAAAACAGGAAAATTCTAAGAATACTTTTTCCTCCCAGTTTTCCTCTCTGCCTCTCCTTCTCTACCCTACAGTTTCTATCTCTAGGAAACACTGTGAATTATTAGCCCCATTTCCCCTGAATATACAATAAATACATGAATGCCAAATTTATACTCGTGACAAAAATTTCATGGACAGTCTTTTAAAAAGTAATTTTCAGATCAATTCTACCTTCTCTGTTTAGGGATCTGATTGCTTTAATGTTTACAAGTATTGAAAATGCCAGTTTTTTCCATAGCTGCCCTAAACTTGGATGAAATGGATATCACGAATGTTTATCTCACATTTTGTTTGTCAATCAGCTTCAGAATTATTTAAAACAGAGTTGAGGGATGGAAATGACCCAAGTGTCCATCAACAGATGAGTGAATAAACAGAATATGGTATATACACATACAGTGGACTGTTAACTCAGCCTTAGACAAAAATGCAGTTCTAATACATACTACAACATGGATAAACATTGAAAACATTATGCTAAGTGAAATAAGCCAGACGCCAAAGAACAAATATTGTACTGTTCCACTTAACATGAGGAACCGAGAATAGTCAAATTCCTAGAGACAGAAAGTAGCATGGTCGTTGCGAGGGGCAAAGGAGGGAGAAATGGGGAGTTTGTTAAATGGATACAGAGTTTCAGTTTTGCAAGATGAAAAGAGTCCTGGAGATTTGTGGCAAAACAATGTGAATGTACTTAACACTACTGAACTGTAAATTTAAAAATGGTTAAGGTGTTACATTTTATGTTGAAATAATGATGAAAAAGTTCTGGAAATAGTGGTGATGGTTAGACAACATTGTAAATGTACTTAATGCCATTGAGCTACAAGTCAACATGGTTAAATGGTCAATTTTGTTATGTATATTTAATCACAGTAAAAATCATGTTTTAAAACAACGACAACAACAACAACAAAACCCAGCACTGAAGAGCTGAAAGGTGGATGTCATCACACTTCTTCCTCTAGCAATGCGCAAGCCCACCCGCCGCTAACTCAGGGTGCTATAACACCCTAGGGAATGTGTGTACAAAGGAGCCATGAACAGCTTCTGCTTTTTGTGGGTAGGGAGGACAGTAATCTTCTGATACTTACCCCAAATCCATCTCTGTTTGAAAATCAAGTTCCTGACCGTAAATGTCATATTAGCTCCACATATTAGCTTTGAATTTTTATTTCATTTAAGGTTTTTACAAGGAAACCAATGTTAGATGGAGTTTGTTATGAGTCTTAAAAACTAACCTAGTCATTCATTCATCAAACATTTATTGAGCACCAACTTTATGGGGACATTAAACTGAACTAAAAAGGCTAAGACAGTTCTGCCCTTGAGGGGTTTGCATCCAGCTGGAGAGATGAACATGTCACTACATAAGTGTCCTAGTATGTGTCACCAGTGCTCTGATAATGAGTCTATCTGTGCAGGCCCAAAGACACCAAAATGTAATACAAGCTCAGTGTTGGGCAAATTTTCCATTCAGTGCTGATTCATTGTTGAGTTGATTCACTGCTTCCTCTCGTAATTACTTGCTCGTTAAATTACCACTTAAATGATCTCAGGCAGTAAATTACTTAATACATATATACACTCTGACTTAAAGAAATGTATTTAGAGGAAAAGAATCATAGTTTGTAAAGATTAGAGCAACATTTTAAGAGAAACCTAGTGCCAATTTGAATGCTTCCTAGCTATGTAATTTCAGTATTACATACTGGCAGGATAATTACAAGCTGGTTTTCTGCCTCTATCATTAACCTGAGACTTGTGATTTGCTTTAACTCCCCTATTCAAATGCTTCGTACACAGGAAATACAAATTATTATTATCATGACCCAAAATAAAATTACCATAGACAAAAATTGATTACCTGAGCCTCTGAATTAAATTCTCCGAAACTAAATAGCCTGGACCTTAATTCCAATTCTGCTGCTTTTTCCTCTTCTCTCACACACTTATCCTTAAGCACTGCCTTGTTCTCTAAAAGAAACTCTATGTTGGTATTTCTGTTGCAAAAAAAGAAAGAGACCCCCATCTGTAATTTGTGGTTTAGAGAAATAACTGTCAGTCAGGAGCTTCGACATCCTTCTAGATCATGTGCCAGCATCCTATCTCTAGCAGGCCAAGTATGAGTCCACAGTTGAAGACATTGCCAAAGTACATACAACTTTTCAAGTTACAGTGAGAATCATAAGTGAATCAGAAGTGCATGCTGCTGTCAACTTCCATCAGAAAGCTATTTTCTTCCCTTTCCCTACCTTTGTGTCCCCTCAAGTCTCCCAAATCAAGAGCTAGAATGTCAGGAACCCAAGCTGTGGTGTGATATATTATGGCAGTGTTTGCAAACCTGGCTGAGAACCAGAATATCTGGTGGGCCAAGGGGGAAAATATAGACTCCTGAATCCCTTGCCTAGAGATTTCCCTGGATAACGATCCCCTAGAGATAGATTCTGACACAGATCCCTTTTCCTGCCTGCCCGCATCCACCCTGTCCTGGAAAATCGTACTTAGGGGAGGGAGGGCAGCCATCATCCGCTGTGAGAATTGAGAAAGATACAAGGATTCAAAGGATACAGTCGTGGTAATGAATTGGCTGTGAGATCATGACTTTTAGTTTCTTATCTTCTGAACGAATTCACTTGTTCTGAGGTTAAATGTAGTTTGACCTACTGTTTAAAATGATTGCCATTGTCTGGCCCAGAAAATTTCTCCAAAAAAGATTCTACACATTTTTATAATGAGCAGATATAAAAATCTATTCTCTACAACTTGAAGTTCTTTTTCAAAATTATAATAATATAAAATTTTAGAATAGAAAGGAATTTTGTGAGTTATCAGATCCAGCCTCTTTGCCCTGACAGAAATCTTTTCTTTTATAGTCATGAAATATGTTATAAAATAATATAATATTTAATCACAAAAATTATTTTGTTGAGAGTAACAGCCAAGGAAAATGCATTTATTAGCATTATCATCTAAAGCATGATTTGATTGAGGAATGACAGCAAGCCAGGAGACAGAGTGAAAATTATACTTGACAAAAATTAAGGCAGTTTAATTCATTTTAGTTTTTTTTTTTTTTTTTAAAGATGACCAGTAAGGGGATCTCAACCCTTGGCTTGGTGTTGTCAGCACCACGCTCAGCCAGTGAGCAAACCGGCCATCCCTATATAGGATCCAAACCCATGGCCTTGGTGTTATCAGCACCGCACTCTACCGAGTGAGCCACGGGCCGGCCTAATTCATTTTAGTTTTTAAAACTATCTTTTATTATTACTAGGTAGGAAAATATTTTGACAAATGGAAGGAAGTAGGGACAAAATTAAACTAAAGCCAGTCTATTCTGTGTAAATATAACTTCTACATTTTATACCCCACAATGTAGACTACTGTTAATAAAAATCCCAGCCTAAATCCAGAGAGACCATGAGAAAGAGCCACATGTCAATGAGTTCGACCCAATCTCCAGTTAGAAATTGCCTAACAGAATAAATGTACTTGTTTTTAATGACTTACATTTTATCCTGTATTATTTTTTCTCTTTTGTTTACATCTTCAAGATTTTCATCTACATCTTGGGAATACTGGACCAAAGTAAGATTCTGCTCTTCCAATTCTGTGAGGACTTGGAGTAACTCTTCTGGTTCTTTAAAATAAAGCTCTGGCTCCTAATCAATCAATAATGAACAATATAGTTCATTTCAAAATATGCTACCTATGCACATGTGACTTACCTAGGAAACATAGTGGAGTAAAGGAATACTGTTCTGATTGTGCAGGAGACACGGGTAAAGAGTTACACGGGAGCCCCACCTATATCCCTAGTGAGAGTTGGCTCTAAGGAAGAGGATGTTTTGGGTATCAGGGAAAGATGAAAGGTACTAAAGAGGGGAAGGGGAAGGGAAAAAGAAAGAAGCGAGTGAGGAAAAGAGAAAAGAAGGATTAAAGCAGAAGAAGAAACACAAGCAGGAAAAAGGGAAAGGCAAGGGAGAAGGAATAGAAGAAGAAGCCAGAAGGCTAAGTGAAGTTCATTTTCCCTCCACATTTTAATTATTTTATTGTCCAAAATTTTAAGAATAAGTGTATATTACTTTAAGTAAACAATTTTTTAAAAGATGATGGGTATTTGCACACCCCCGTGCTCATCATTATTTACAATAGCCAAGAGTTGGAAGCAACTTAAATGTCCATTGATGGATGAATGGATAAAGAAAATGTGGTAACTACGTGCAATGGAATATTATTCAGCCTTAAAAAAGAAGGGAATCCTGTCACATGAGACAACATGGACATTATCCTTGGGGACATTATGCTAAGTGAAATAGGCCAGTCACAAAAAGACAAATACTGTATGATTCCACTTATATGAGGTATCTAAAGTAATCAGACTCTCAGAAACAGAATGTAGAATGGTGGTTGCCAGGGACTATGGGAGGTGGAAAAGAGGAGTTGTTTAATGGGTGTAGAGTTTGAGTTTTGCAAGATGAAAAAGTTCTAGAGATCTGTTGTGCAGCAATCTGCATATGGTTAACACTACTGTACTGCACACTTAAAAATGGTTAAGATGGTAAATTTTATGTTATGAGGTTTTTTTTAAACCACAATTTAAAAAATGATGACTCTGATAAGGTGTGTAATGGACGGTGGGTTTTGTTCTTTTGAGTTTCTGTGTTTGCATAAGGATAGGTTTAGCTCAAAGTCAATCTTGTGGCAATAAAGGGCTGTTTTGTAGAAGGCCACTTAGTACATCTCAAGCCCCGATAAAATGATAAGCAATCAGAAAGTGGCTATTTTTACAGGAAGACTGTAGATGATATATATCTCTTAAATTATTACCTATTATAGACATTTATTTTTCATAAATTATCTTATGATAAAGATCTACTATATATCCAATTGGAGAACAGTATCAAAATCATTTTTCCTTCTGGAAAGTTTGTGGAACATTTGGAATAGAACATTTTAATTTCAAAAGAAGAAATGAGCATCTGTACTTTTCACCACAGTATTTAAATCAAGAAATGTAATCTGGTTACCACATCAAAGTCTGCATCATCATCTAAAAAGAATTCCAAACTGTCTTCTGAACTGATACTTTCAGTCCAGCTGTAAAAGAAGAAAAAGAAAATGTCTAATTTGTGAGCCATTCTGTCAAAAGATTTGCTTTCATTTCTGAATTGTCTTTGGAACCTAACTGTAACATAATCCTCCTTTTCAATAGCCCATTTAGCCTTAGGGAACTGCTGATTGCAGAAATCAATAGATTCTGTGTGTATGCAAAAGAAAATCAGGATTTGGCCCCAGACAAGGCTGAAATACACAAACAACGAGACCACGTGGAAAGGCCATTATCTTATGGTACCAATTATTTGAGGTGCATCTATATATAGAGAGAGTAAGGTAACTTCTTGAAAAGAAACACATGACAGCCTGCATTACCACATCCGTTTTGCCCCTTTTAATGCAGTCTTGAGAAATAAAACATGTGCTCTAGTGCTCAAAACTAAGTTTGTGTCACAGTCTTCTGGACATCCCCGAGTAAGACAATCCTTTTCCTTTTAAGAGCAGATTTTACTTTTCAAAATATCTTCCAATCAGGCTGAGGAGATGTTGGCTGGGGGGATAGGCAATGAGGTACATCCTTGAAGAATAATTATGTGGCTTAGCAAGCGGCTCTGGAAAAATCCTTTAAGAGAGATAAATTGAAAATGATTGGACTATTAGAGAAGTAGGGATAGGGAGAGAGTAATGTGGCTATTGTTGTGATCTAGGTCATTAACACTTTCAAGTAGAGGGCTGCTGCCATGATGGGCAAAGTGAGGAAGTGAGTGGGGGAAGGGAGAAGGATCCAGAGATACAGGGAAGAATGAAATCATGGGAACCAAGAATAGAAAGAGCTATTAGGGCCAAAAGAGAAAAGACAAAGATGACTCCAACATTGTAGTCTGGGAGCCTGGAAAATTGCAGGTAGCTCTCACAGGAAGGAAAATGATTTAAGGATGGAATAAGGAAAAGATTAATATTTGCTCTGCTCATGTTGAGTTTGAGGGGACAAACACCCACCTGGAGCTGCCCTTTTAGCAAATGGAGATAAGGTATGAGAAACAGAGAAAATAGGCTGTGGGAGTGGATGGATACTTGGGAAACTTACCCTGAGAAAGCACTTGACACCACCATCCACCCCCCTCTTTCTTGGGTTCAGTGACATCACTTTCTTTTTTTTTTTTTTTCCAAAAGATGACCAGTAAGGGGATCTCAACCCTTGGCTTGGTGTTGTCAGCACCACGCTAAGCCAGTGAGCTAACTGGCCATCCCTATATGGGATCCAAACCCGTGGCCTTGGTGTTATCAGCACCACACTCTCCCGAGTGAGCCACAGGCCAGCCCTTCAGTGACATCACTTTGTAATCGGTCTCTTCCTACCTCTCTGATACTCTTGTAATCTTTTTGGGTTCCTCTTCGACATAAATGTCTGCTGTTCCTCAGCCTTCTTCCCTTCTCATTGCACCCATTCTTTTGGGGTGACCTCATCCTCTCTCATGGATTCAATCACTGCTACTACACTAACAGTAGCACATCTCAGTCACTTTTTCTTGAGCTCTAGACTTCAATGTCCAACCTCTACCTGGATGTCAATATCCATTTGGCTGTTCCATAGGAAGCTAAGACAAACACATCCAAAATCACACTCCTTCTCTTCCTCTTCAGGCCTGTTCCTCTTACTGTGTTCCCAGCGTCACTAGTTGCCATGCTAGAAATCTGGGAGTTAGCCTTAACCAATCTCTTTTCCTCACACTTCCCTCAATCTTTGTGTAAGCTTTCCAAAGTCCTGTCAATGCCATTTTCCTGATGTCTCTTCATTCCCACTGCCACTGCCACTGTCTGGTTTAGGCAGTTCATTCTGTCTCACCTGAATTGTGACAATGGGCTCCTAACTGTGACACTCAGTTCCCCACCATTTCATTCTCTACAATGCCACCACATCCATCTTTCTAAGATGCACATGTGATTGGGTCTCTGTCACACTCTTTCCTGAAACCCTTAGTGGCTCCCTAAGGGGACAAAATGGGACAAAGCATAGTCTTCTTAGGATAGCATCACCACTACCTGCTCATGGCGCAGTACCTGTTTACCCCTTGAGCTTCCCCCCCTCTCACCTGTGGCTCAGACAGTCTAAACAGAGCACATTCTGCCACCTCTGTGCCATAAAGCCCTCTCCTTCCAGAGCTTGTCCTCACTAACTCCTCCTCCTCCTTTCACCAGACTCAGCCTAGATACGACCTGTTCTGGAGAGCACTCGCGGATCCTGCCCTCGCCCTCCCACCCCTCACCTCTCCTCTGGGTTAAGACTTTTACCTTTGCATGCCTGTGGCACTCTGAGTTTATCCTTCCAATGGCATTATCACATTGTAGTGTAATCAACTACTCCCTTGTCTGCCTCCTCCCTAGATGCTAAGCCCCTTATTTATTGTTGTGGCCCCAGAGCACTCAATAAATATTTGCTGAGTGAATGAAAGAAATTATGAGAGTGGTGAGCTTTCTGAGGAAGCAATTATGGTGTCTGCATGTTACTGTGTGCATCTAGATTCAGAAAAGGCATTGGCAAAATTCAGTACTCATTTATGAAAAAATAAAAACCTGAGAAAAATTGGAATAGAGGGGAACTTCCTAAATTTGATAGAGAAAGGGTACATGGAATCTCTCTGCATTATTTCTTACAACTGCATGTGATCTACAATGATCTCAAAATAAAAAATTAGTTAAAATTAATTAATTGTTTAAAAAAATTAATTAATTAAAAAATACAGGGACTGCTAAATGCCACAGAAATGGAGTGACCCCAGGGCCCTTGGAATTAAAGAGCAAAGTGTCTCTGTTGCCCTCAGTGATTGTTGCGGATACTGTGGTGCTAACACAGATCCCTTCTTCAGGGCTGGTGTGTCTGTCTCTGGTATTAACATATTTTCGTAAGGCTCCCACGGGGTAGCCAGAGTTGAGAACTAGTAACTTATGAAATAATGTGTATAAATGAGTCAACAATCAAGTAAGGAAAGAAGAAAAATAAATAAATAAAAACACCTTGAAGTTCTGTTGCAGCAATTTTGAATGATGTGCTGAAATTGCAAATACACAGCCTAGCAGAGTAGCTTAAGAAACAATAGGGCAGTGGATTCTGAGAGGCAAAGACCCAAGATGCAGGGGCAGGCAGTTTCTGCAAACAGTAGTGGCAGGTGCTTATCAAAGAATGCAGAGAGGCCTGTGACAGCTTGGGGACCTCAGGAGCACACAGGAGCAGCAACCATCACCTGCAGTATCTGTAACAACAGGTGTGGATACGTAGTATATATGCTGAAGAAAGGCTAAAAGAGTTATTTGCTAAAAACCATTCACGGTTTCCAAGAGAATTATTGAGTGTATACTGTACTTTGATGCGGTTGATTTCTTTTTCTCTGGGGTGAGAATGGGCCTCTTCCGTGGCCTTCCTGTTCAAAATGTCCACGTGAAGTCCATGCCATTGTTGATGGTGGAGTAAAAAAAAAATTACATGAAATTAGAAATGAGTCCTTGTCACTTGGTGCAAGGTATTCATTTTTCTGCGCAGATAAGCCTATTACTTCTTTCTAAAAAAAAATTATTATTAGAATGATAATTATATAGAAAATGGAGTTCTCTTATTTTACTGAAATTCTGTTCCAAACATAAGTACAAAATTAAAAGCAACCTGGCTGGGGGACAGAGGGCATATTGTCAGAAGCAGGATACAACTATTGGGGGTCACAAATCAGAGACATAAATTGTAAAATATACATCATGGTTCTATTTTTGCCTAATCATATATGTATATTCTAATCAAGTGAGAAAATTAAAATGATAGGAGCTTCAATCACTGCAAATCCTGGGGAGACCGACCATCACCATGTACAAGTTGCCCATGCACTTGTCCCCTCCCCACGTGTATGCACCCATGTGTCTCACACGTGTGTGCACTTGTTCCTCCTACATCAAGGTCTGAGCCTGACCCTGGTTTGCAACTAAGAAGTGGCCAAAATTGGTCTTGGGTTTCTTTATCCACTGGCCCCCAGGTCCCTTTCCCCACCCCCTGTCACGTTTTCTCATGCCAGTGCTTTGTGGCTCCCAACAACTCTTCCTGCTGTTCTTGGCTCTGAACCACTTTTCCTACTGTTCTGTCTTGAAACTGCAGTGGGCCTCACTCTCCCCACCCTCCACCTGGCAAGCTCCTACTCATACTTCAAAATCCAGCTCAAAGGTGACCTTGTCTATGAAGACACTTTGAAATGCCTCAGGCAGGAGATCACATTTTTGGCTTTGGCTCCCTGTGCGCTTACTACCTGTCATGACTACATCACTTGCCCCATTATATGGTAGTTCTGGGGTACAGAACTATGTCCTAGTCATCTCTGTGCACTTGGGGTCTTGAAAATTGCCTGACACATTTTATGCCTCTAAAAAAATATATGGTGAGTCATGGAAAGAAGGGGAAAAGATGGATGAAGAACCAGATGGGTCCCGCCACCATCATAAATTATCATCTTCCCTTTGAAGCTGATACACAAACACATATTACTAAGAAGTGTTGTTAAGGAGTGTTACCGAACCTGAATAACTTCGATATTCAAAATTTCAAAAAGAAAACATTGACACCACCACTCAATCCCTCTGCCCACCCACCCCCACGTCCTACTCCAGATCCTCTGACAGACAAAGTGCTGTGTCTTAAATAACGTGGGTCCAAACTGGCCTCATGACTCAAAAGAATTCACTTTTTCAACCGGCTTGGCAAATGCACGAAGCATCAGGCAAATTGAACTGTTGAGCGTTAGTCCCCCCCACCAAACACATCCACTGGCTGAGAGCAGAATGAAGGCAAAAAGGAGTCCCCAAGCGCCAGCCTGTGTTGGGGATTGCGGACTCAAATGACCACAGTGTGGGGTGGGTAAAGGAGCGAAGTGGGCCCAGTGGGGACTAAGGCAACCGGAGAGGGCAGACCCTTCCTGTGGGAAAATCCCTAATTTGGCCCCAGACTTCCGGTCTTGTGGTTTTCAAGCAAAGATTCAGGTTTTTTCATGACATCTGCTAATTTTTAAATGTTGGCCACCAAGTCAAACCATGTTAAAATACAGAAGCCAAGTAGAGCAGCTCAGGGAGCCAAATCTCTGGTGCGCAGGTATGACGGTGAGAGGAGGGGGAGGGTGGTCCCACCTGAAGGGGATGGTGACGTTGGAGGCGTTCTCAGAGTTGAATGGGGTCATGTTCGAGCTACCTCAGTTTTCCCCCAGGCGCTACTTCCCTGAGGCCAATGGCCGTCACCTAGTTGCCACCGGCCTGGTTTCCTGGGCCTGGGAATGGGCCTGTCAGGAGGGATGGGGAGGCCTAGCTAAGGAGCGTAGCCAGGACCATCTTCCCCTGGTCCTCCACCCGCTCTGTCCACTTGGCCACCTTTCTGGGTTTTGTGATAACATCAGAGAGAGAACCGGAATCCCTGGCTTCCGGGATTAAGGATGATGTGGGCCCGCACTCTATTTTCCAGGTCCTCCATCTCCAGTTTGAGATGAAAACATTCTCTGGTTTTACTTTTGTGAGTGAAGTCCCAAATCTGTACTTCTACCTTGGCTGCCTCTTCCCAGAGAAGAGTCTTCTGAATAGTCTGATGTCCTCTCGTTCTCATCAAAGGTCTCTTTTTTATGTGAACTTGCTAGGGATTCTAGAAATAGAAAATAAAGAGGGAAAAGAGAGAGGAAGCGAGAGAGAGGGGTAAAAAAGCCACTTCTGAGGGTGAGAAGTTTGTCTCAGGATGAAGGTAGAGTTACTGTCAAAACTTCCAGAGACGGAAATGCACGATGGCGACTCGGAACCAGCACCCGTGCTGTGCACACCCAGGGCCTGGTCTCTGGAGTAGGGAGAGGGTGGAACCGACCTGTGGGGCGCTGGGAGGTCTGCATTTCCAATATCAGTCTGTTATAACCCCTAAAATCCCAGTGTTAGCCACTTACTCTTTTGGACTGAAGGACTTCCTGGTTTCTGAGCATCCTCTAGTTAGATGACAATTCTAGGAGGCTTGAATCTTGAGCTATTAAATACTGCTCATTTTTCCTTTGCATTTATTTTCTCTCTGTTCGACACCCTTTAGTGAGCTTTAACCAAGTGTCATCACCATGCCCAATGCTTCACGCACATGATCTAATTTAATCACGCTGGGCACAGTGAGAAACACAGGGAACTAAGCAGGGTAACCATGAATGGTGCGCTGGTACATGTTTAACAACCAGCTCTCTTGTAGTGGGCCCATTTCGCCCTGACTTGTAGTGGGCCCATTTCTGTGGTGTAAATGCTTCTTCCCTGGAGGAATAGGACAGGTTCTCAGCTGGGTTCCACCTGGGCTCCCTATCTGGTGCTGTGACCTGGACTCTCTCTCCAGGCAGTAAACTGAGGCAATCGGAGGGTGCACCTCACTGGCTTTCCCTCTCCCAGGATTACTCTGCTTTGCTACTTGGTGTCCAGGGTCTGAAAACAACTGTTTCCTATAATTATCCAGTTTTTCAGGCAGGAAGGTAAGTCTGGTCCTTGTTACCCCAATGTTGCTGGAAATACAAGTCTTCCCCTTTAATTTATGGCTCTAATTTTATCACTTACTAAATTTTTATATATAATAGGATCCATTTCTGGTCCTTTGAGCAGACCTCCTAATGCCAGTATCATACTTTTTTACTTGTTGGACCTCTGTAACAATATATAATATTAATATTTTAAAGGATTAGTAACCCCCTCCCATTATCTTAATTCAAAAATACTTGTTCATCTTTCTAGATAAACCTCAGAATCATAGCACAAAGTTCTCTCTATCCCAATACTCAACTCCCTGACAAACTTTTGGTAACATTTTTGTTATATTACTAAAATTCCATAAAATACATTATATATTAATTTCAGAAAAATTGGCAACTTTACAAATATCAATTTTCCTATCTGAAAACATGACATATTTTTCTATATATCAAACTTCCAGGGCTCGCACATTAAGGTTATCGTTATTTTCTTAGATTTCATTTCCTTGTATATTTTCTAGTTAATAAAGTTAATTAGGTTAATATGCTATTCTAATAAAGTATAATTGACTTTGTGTTCATTTACTTTCCAGATCCCTTTAATAAAGTCAAATAGTTTTTCAAGTTTTTAGGGGGTGTTCTAGGTATGCTATCATAACATCTGTTTCTCTTTTTCCACAAACATATATATATTTTTATTGCTTCATATCTGAAATTAACCTGGGTTTCCAAATTAATAATATATAAACACAGAAATGGTGAGAATTCTTATTCAGGTCTGCTTAAAAAATTCTGACTATTGAAATAGAAATAAATATCAAACACTGAAGCAGAATATTTTAGAATTAGGGATATTTACTTAATTAAAATTAAGAACATGTGACTTACTTGATAGTTTTAGAAGGCTGACACTGACTTTATTTTTTGATGCCTGAGTTCTTTTCAGTGTTTGCTGGACTTGCCAATGTTTTGGAGACAATTTCAGCAGAAAAAATCCATATTTCATGTACTCCTTAAGGAGGAATTCTGCTTTTGCTATTTCACTACTCAAAAGAAACAAAGATATGATTGGATATATGTGTGCAAGCATATCTATGTAAAAAAAAGTTTTACAGAATTCATCCTCTTGATTATGTATTTGAATAATAATTTACTTATGAAAATTATAAATAAAGCCATAAAAATATGGGCTTCCTGAGATATAAGAAGAAAGAAACCTGTAGGAATGTTATCTGAATAGAACATACCCAAGGATATACACTCATTAAATAGACTGATGATAGTTTTATTCTAGTTATTTATTTCTGTGGGAAACATCATATTAAGTTTTAGACATAGGGAGAAGTTAGAAGGTAGCAAAAGATGGTACTTATGTAAGGAGAAGAAAGGAAGCTAACACTGAGGACCTACTATGTGCTGGCCATTATGCAGGACACACTACAGACGTAATTTCTTCCTCAGTACAGAACTTTAAAATAGATATTCTTATCCCCATCTTTTGGAAGATGTGACTTGCAAAGTCATCTGTCTAGTAAATGCACTCAAACCTGGATCTGTCTGACTCAGATGCCCAAGCTCTCAGCAACGATATCGAGTGACTTGGACCTAATACTTCTGCCTAGGTTCACACTGCTTTATTGTGGTCACATGACAAACTGGACGCAGAAAGAGTGTTTAAATAACAAAAAAAAGCCCACGTCAAAGGAAGCTCCCACACCCTGATCCTTCACAGGCTTCCTTATTCAGACTCTCATCAATAGCCTTTCAACATTACTTTGTATCAGTAGCCTCATCTTCGGTACTTTATCTGTCAAAGCCTTCCTTCAGTCCTTGCGTGAGAGTGTCAGTAAATGGCCACCTCACGCATCACCAGTCAGAGGTGATTACAACACTCACTTACAACACTGCTTTATTCTTCTACTGAAATCCTCTCAGATGTGCTGCAAAGAACATGGGGTGGAAACTGGCTGGAACTGTGTGGCTTCCAAGCAAATGCTTCAGAAGCAGCTCCTTTCCCTCTGTAGACAGATTCCCAGCCCTGCCTGCAGTGCAGGACCTTCTCGACCATCTGAAGCCCATAAGGAGAGAAGAGGACCTGCTTCCCTCCCTCTGTTACAAGCTTCTGTTTCCTTATCTTGTACCTTTCTGGGATAACAAGACACTTAGCCTTGGAGGCTGTTTGGAGGCTTTACCTGGGTGGCCACTGTGCATAAATGCAGTACTTTATGAAATCATAGAGGCTGCTACTATAGTTCTACAAATGTTAAATGGATAGAATCTTCTAATTACATAGAAGGTGAGGGAGGGAAAGGAATTCTCCGTCTTAGGGCACCTTCAACTTTAGGCTCCTAAAATAGGAGAGACTGCTATAGCCAGAATGCGTTTGAAACACACACTTTGTTAGTGCAGTTGGTTTCAAAGATACTACCACCCAGTTCATTTGCCATACTTTAGATACACTTGTCCCCCTCACCCCAAAAGTCTAGGAAATAGGAAGTCCAGGACGTGGTTTCAGAGGAGAGGTGAACATCAAGTCCTCAAAAAGAAAAAAGTTTTGGCATGATTTGATACCAAGACTGTAGTGTCTCCTGGATCATGAAATTATTGTCCAAGGATGATGACAGATGAAGCTTCTTTATGTATTTAAAATCCATTCAACCGAGTTTCCTTGACCATAGAAGAAACACCCAGGTTTGAAAAAGAGTGGAGGTGGTACGCTAATTTTAATCCCAACTCCTGCTTCTATAATTTTTTTTAATTATAGATCCCAGTTTTTAATACCAATGCTAGGTTCTACTAAGTGTCAGTATAAATATAAAAAATACCATCAATTATAATTATAAGATGATTGCAAAATGAATCCCAATGTCAGAGATGTAAAAATGTGGGGGAAAAAAATCTGTGTTAAAATGAATGGAAAAGGTACTTAGAAAATAACTCACAATTTACTCCTAACATTGGTTTGCTTCTTTTCAACTAATTTCTTTGCTTCTGTGTTTATAATTTGAGACACTTTTTAGCCAGAGCTCACTGGACTGTCCTGACGCCCAGCCAGGGACAATGCTTGATTGACAGGTTACCTATTTTAAAAATTTGTTCATACTTATGAAATCGTCAGTAAGGATTATTCCCATTCAGGTCTTGCTAGGTACAAATAGGTTTTAATGGGGTATGGAAATTTGATCATGAAAAGGTGGTGCCCCTGCCCTCACCTTTTCACTGCCTGCACCTCCATGCTTGCTTTCTTTAGCTCTGCTGTCATTTGGAGTTTGTTCATAGTTTCTTGTGCTGCACTGAAAAGTAACAGAGATTTTAAAATTTGTTTTGTTCTGAGAAATTAAATAAGAAGAAGAAGAAGAGAAGAAATAAAGAAAGAAAGGAAGGAAGGAAGGAAAAGAAAAAGAAGGAAGGGAGGAAGGGGATTTGCCAGAGTGAAGAAACTAACATTTTAAGAGCGTCTACAGATCTCTGGTCATTTACTCGAAGGAACTCTTCAAAGGCCATTGCATCGTCTTGGAGCTTTTTTTCTGCTCTTGTGAGTTGCCTTTCCTTCGTTGCTATGTGTGCTTCAAACTTTTTAATTGTGTTTCTTTTGGTTAACAGAGCATACTAGGAATATTGAAGACAAGAGCAAGAACATTATTCCACGTTTCTAGTACATTTCAACAGTCTCATAATGAAGGGGAAAATCATTTGCCCAGTACGTGGTCATTTGTATTAGAAAGCGTAGTATGCCAAAATTTCGGGGCAATGGCCTTTATTTCATGAAGGAATTTCCTGCGGGGTGGGTGGGATCGTTAGAAAGGAGACTCATTTTCTCTCTCACCTTTATGAAGTTGCTCAGTGTTGTCCCAAAATGGCTGTGCCCCATAAATTAAAAATATCTACCTATGCCTCCAAAGAGCAGGTCTGTCTGCTTTTACCCACGGTGTATTACCCTTCACTACTTCCTGGGCATTGGGAAACTGGGCCATCTGTAGCCACTAAGGCCACCTGCTTCTTCTCCAGTAGGAAGGACCACAAGGAGAAAGCAGTTTCAACTCTGGTGCCAGGGAGGTGTGCCTCCCAGCCAGCCTGAGGGTGCGGCGTTTAACAACTTCAACATTTACTTTCTATTTTTTTTCAGTACAGACTATAAGAATCTACTTGGGTTTTAAATGTCATGCATGAAAAATAAATTATAAGTTAAAAAAAACCCCACATAACATAATTAAATGTAGAATATGGAAGTGATATAATTTTTATGAAATAACCAATAATTAGACCATCCAAGTTTATAACAAAAAAATCCTTGATTCATTGCTTTATTCACCAAGTATTTGTTGACTGCCTACTGTGTGCCAGGACTGTTTTAAGTGGTGAGAATAGAGTGGTGAACAAAATAAACACAACTGCCTTTAGGAGTGACCATTCTAGTAGAGGGCAGTAGATCAAAAGGGGATGGGGTGACATGGGGCTAGGGCAGGGGGTTGCTGTCATGTATGGGATAGCCAATAAAAACCTCCCTGACGCAGTGAAAATTATATAGAAACTGGAAGGAAGTAGGGAGCCAACCATGGGGATATCTGAGGGAGAAACGTTGAGAAGGAAGAGCCTCCAGGGCAAAAGTCTGGAGGCAAGAGAGTGATTTCTGTGTCCCGAGGACAGCAAGGAGGCCACTGTGGCTGGAGCAGGGAGAGCATGGGATAGAGTGTAAGAATGAAGTCATCTGCAGACCAGAGATCAGGTCACTGGAGATCTTCAGCAGAGAGCAAGCATGATCTTACCACTGCATGGAGGATAGACTGATCGGAGGGGAGCAAAAGTAGAAGGAGTAGAATAGTGTTTAGAAGCTACAATAACTTAGGGCCGGCCCGTAGCTCACTTGGGAGAGCGTGGTGCTGACAAAATCAAGTCAAGGGTTAAGATCCCCTTACCAGTCCTCTTTTTTTTAAAAAAAAGAAGCTACAATAATTTATGCTGGAGATATTGGTGGCTCGGACTACAGTGGTCGCAGCAGAGGTCATGAAAAGTAGTCTGATTATGGATATATTTTGAGTAAGTGTATTTGAAAGTATATTCGGATGTGGGTGTGCAAAGGGGTCAAGGATAACTCTAATATTTTTAGTCTAAGCAACTGGAAAAATGAATTGCTATGTTCTGAACTAGGGAACATTGCATGAGATGCAGACTTGCAGGGCTAGGAAAGAGTATGGCAGGTGCGAAGTTTTGAAAACGTGAAGCCTGAAATGCCTATTGAACATCTACGTGGAGATGTTAGAAATTACAGTTGCATTTGTGAGTCTGGAGTTCAGGGAAGAAGATCAGGTTAGAGAAATAAATTTGGAAGTTGTTAATATGGAGGTGGAATTTAAAGCCGTGAGCCTGGAGGAGGTGAGGACCAAGCCCTGGAACATTCCAACACTTGGAGATGTGGGAGAAAAAGAGGAACAAGTGAATAAAACAGTGAGGGAGCAGCAGCCAGCGACGGGGAAGGACCGGGATGGTGGCTCCTGGAAGCCCACAGAAGGAAGCCTTTCCGGGAGGAGGGAGTGATCAACAGGCCAATGCCATTGAAAGGTCACCTAAAGGGAGGACAGTCTGATGTGGCAGTCAGGGAGGTCACTGGTCACTGACCAAAGAAGTTTTGGTGAATGACAAGGACAAGAATCTGACTCAAGTGGATTTAGGAGAAAATAGGAAGAGAAGACATAAAGGCAAAAAATGATGATGATTCTTTTGAAAAATCTTGCTGTAAAGGAGAGCAGATGATTGGGCCAGAAGGTTGTAAAGAATATGGGGTCTAAAGAGGATTTTGGGGGGGCAGGATTGTTTTTAAAGATGGGATAGATAACAATAATCCAGCAGAGAGGGAGAATTAATAATTAGAAAGTAGGGGTAATGGCTAGGCTATTGTCTCCCCCCCCCCAGTTTAATTGAAGTATAATTGATGTACAATGAACTCCACATGTTTAAAGTATACAGTTTGGCAAGTTTTGACATATGTATACACTTGGGAAATCAACACCACCGTCAAAATCACGAGTGTATCCATCACCCCCCAAAGTTTCCCCAAGCCTTTTGTAATCCGCCTCTTCTTCCCTCGCCCCGACTCCCTTCCCAGGCAAACACTGACCTGCTTTCCATCACTAAAGATTAGCTTGCATTTTCTGGAATTCGGTATTAATGAAATCATAGTATGAACTATTTTTCAGTCTGCCTTTTTAAACTTAGCACAATTATTTTGAGATTCACTCATATAGTTGCAAATGTCCGTAATTTATTCATTTTTACTGTTGAGTAGTTGTCAATTATGTGAATATGCCACAATTTGTTTACCCATTTACTTGTTCCTGGACATTTGGTTTGCTTCCTGTTTGGGGCTACTTTAAATAGAGTTACTATGATCATTCATTTATGCTTTCATTTTTCTTGGATAAATACCCAGGAGTGGAATGCCTATGAGTCATAAACTATTTTTCATCTCTGACCCAGGAGTCTGGTGTCAGAGTCTAGTGACGCAGGAGTCTTCCACCAAAACCATAATTCTGTGGCATACTAACTTATTAGCTTGCAGGTAGTGTAGCATTTCAGATCCTTCACAGTTCTTGGCATTAGATTTTTGCATTTCCACATAAAATTTACAATCAGTCTGTCAATTTCTACAAGAAATCAATGAAGGAAATAGTCAAAATGAAGCAGATTTCCAAAGCTCCCTACCTTGGGATAAGTCTCATGAACTTGGTGTTGACATCTTGTCCTTAAGATAAATAATGTATGTGGTCATGTTGGAGTGAGCAGGACTGAAGCCATGTTGGGACCTAAAGCTGCCTGGGCTGCAGAGGAGGGGAGGATTTTAAAAAGGACAGTTTTTTCTCTCCATTCTTTCTTCCCATCCCCTGACTTTCTTATCTCGCTCTCTAAGTAGGAAAACAAGGCCGAGAAGCTAATTAGTACTTTGCAAAGCTAACAGTTCCTTCTTTGAGACTTGTAGAGTTTTGAGAAATGATCAAGGCCAAGTGACGGAAGCTGACCTTGGGTACCAGCCATTACACTGGTGCAAATCAAAATCTTGCAGGGTTCTGAGGTAACAGCGAAGATGAGAACAGAAACCAGGTGAGGCCTTGGCACGACCTTGTACCTGACCCATAGACACGGACCCCTCGTAGCTCACGTCTTCTGCTCTCCTGCTTTTCACCTCCCACATTCCATTCCCTCAGCCTTTCCTTTAAAAACCCCTCAGTAAATGTATTCTTTGAGACAGGACAGCCCACCACCTCCTTCAGCTCAATACATCTGCTTTTAAAACACCAACCATTTGATTCCTGAGTTTTTTTCTTTCCTTTTCAAGGGGGTGGGCAGCCGGACCTGAGTACAGTAACAGTCAGAATTGCTGATTTATTGATTAGTGCATAGCCTGCTGGTTCTGAATAAGCCATTCAGATATTGTTAAGAATAGCTGAAGCATGAAGCTTTTGCTTCAGGTTGCACATGGACGCTTCTGGCTCCCATGTTGTAATCAGTAACCAATGGTTATGATTCTTGCATTCCTTGAGAAAAGTAAAAATGTACTTGGAGCTCTCCCCCATCCTTTTGGAACTCCCTTATAAAATGTCTTTGCTTGTAGCTGACTTCAGAGCACTTTCCAACTCTATTGGCTTTTGTTTCCTGGGTTGATCCTCAAACTTGGCTTTCAGTAAACCTTCATAAAATTATTTCTGCCTTGACATCCTTGATTTTGGTCCACAAAGGACTGCTGGTATTTGTACTGGGATTGTTTGTATTGGATGCATAGACCAATTTGAAGAGAACTGACATCTTAATAATATTGAGTCTTCAGATCAATGAACATGATATATCTCTCCATTTATTTAGGTTTTTAATTCTTCTCAGCAAGGTTTTGTAGTTTTCAGTGTACATCTATTTGTATAAAAGTTTTATCCTTACACTTAGCAGTTTTTATATTTTTGATGCTGTTGGACATGACATTGCTTTTAAATTACAATTTATTATTCTTTGTTGCAAATTTATAAAAATACAATTGATTTTTGTATCCTACAACTTTGTTAAACTCACTTATTGATTATAATAGCCTTTTAACAGATTTCTTAGGATTTTCTTTATCATCATGTCGTCTATAAATAAAGACAGTTTTAATTCTTCCTTTCCAATCTGGATGTAATTCATTTCTTTTTTGAGTCTTATTGCATTGGCCAGGACCTCCGGCCAATGATGAACAGAAGTGATAAAGTGGAAGTGCTTGCCTTGCTCCCAGTCTTAGGGAAAAGCATTCAGTCTTTCACTATTCAGTATTTGATGTTAGTTTTAGGTTGCTAGTAGGTGCCCTTTCATGAAGTTATGGAAATTCTCTGTTTGTAGCTTTCTGAGAGTTTCTATGAAGAATGAATTTTAGATATTGCCAAATGCTTTTTTCTGCATCAATTGAGATAATCATATGGATTTTCACTTTTAATCTGTATTACATTGATTCATTTTCAAATGTTAAACCACTTTGCATTTTTAGAATAAACCCCAAAATGTTATCATTTTTACATATTATTGAATTTGATTTGTAAAATTTTTTTTTGGAATATTTATATTTATGTTAATGAAGGGTCTTCAGTTTTCTTTTCCTCTAATGCTTTTATCTTTTTTTAATGTTTTGATATCAGAGTAATGCTGGCCTCCTAGCCTGAGTTGGGAAGTATTCCCACTTCTTATTCAATTTTCTGGAACAGAGTGCATAAAATTAGAATTATTTTTTTCTTTAAATGTTTGGTAGAATTAACCAATGAATCTATATTTTTCTTTGTGATAAAATTTTTATCTACAAGTTCAATTTCTTTAAGAGACATAAAGCTATTCAGAGTATCCATTTCTTCTTGAGTAAGCTTTAGTAGTTTGCATGTTTTAAAGGATCTGACCATTTCACCTACATTGTCAAATTTATTGGCATAAAGTTGTTCATAATATTAAATTTGTAACATGTTAATATTCATAATATTTTTAAGTGGATATTTTAGGTCCCAACTCTTCCATGAACAAAAAAAGCCATAAAGCCACTTCAGGTTTTGAAAACTATTACAAGTTACCCAGTTAGTTACAGTGCAAAATTTGAGGGTATAGCCCCCGAGACGGCTTCTGACATCAACTACAAGTTTGAAGGGTTCCCCCAAATAACCTAAGTTTTTATAACTTGCTAGAGAGACTCACAAAATTCACTGAAAGCTATTATACTCATGGGTATAGTTCGCTACAAAGAAAGGATGCAGATTAGAATCAGCCAAAGGAAGGACCGTAAGGCAGGGTCTGGGAGGGTTCCAAATGCAAAGCTCCCAGTGTCCCCCACCCAAGGAATCAGAATACTTTATCCTCCCTGCCTCTGTATGTGACCATACACCCAGAGTGTTGCCAACCAGGGGAGCTCAACTGAGCTTCAGTGTCCAGAGTTTTCACTGGGGCTTCACTGGGTAGGCATGATTAATTGAGTGACCATGTGGCTAATCTGTCTCAAGTCTCCAGACCCTCTGAGTGTGACCTAAAGCCCCCCCTCTAAGTCATATTGTTAGTTTTTCTGGCATGGCTAGCCTCCACCGTAAGACTATCAGATGTAGCCAGCCCCACCTTAAAGAAACACCTCCTTATTAGGTATGACATAGACTAGCTTCCAGAAGTCAAGGGCAAAGACCAGACTCTCTTTGGGCAAGCTTTTTTTTTTTTTTTTTCTTTTAAACTACATATAAGTCTTTGATAAATGCACTGACATTAAATCACTTTGGGACACTTCACCAGACTGGTTGTGGGAGGAAAGGGGATAGTAAATGAAGGAGAATGAGGCACATTTAATAGAAATGTCTTGAAATCTTAGTGTTTCTGTCAAGCACAACCTTAAACTACCTAGAACATCATTTATGTGAGCAGGATTTCATGATAAAGGCCAAACTCACACCTAGGGAATAATACGTAACAAACAAAGGCATCGGGTTCTATTTATAACTGTATCACTTTGGGTGAGATCTTTTATATTAATTGCAGCTGGCAAAATACGAAAGTGTTAATGTAGACTTATGACCCCAAATGTATGATGTAATATTATGAAAAGTCAAGTACATTTTCATTTACTCATTAGTGCCAAAGACTTTAAGAGAGACAGATTATCTTCTTCATATGATTAGATACTTGACAATAGAGGTGTAAACAAGATTCAATTCATTTGTTTTGTAATTACTCTCCCATTGTTAAGTGCTTGATGTCTCTGCTTTATCTATGGTAAATGAATATGCATATAGAGCTGTTAAAGAATTATCTTTTCAGTTACATGGCCTGGCTTCCAGTTAAAGTTTTTTGGTGGCAGGATAAAAGCCTCTATTATTTTTATAAAAGTCTCCAGCAGGGACCTGGCACTCTCTTCTGGCATAAGTGGGTATAGGGGAAGCTGGAAGGATTCCAGAATTTTCTGGATTGCCAGAGTGCTTGAATTCCCACCATACTCAACCAAAACACCACGGGAATCTGGATTAAAATGGACTTCTCAGGTGTTACCTTGGTAGTTGGGGAGAGAGTTGGGAAAAAGGGAGAAACTGGGACCAGACAACCATCACAATAATTTTCCTGATAAGTTCCAGGAAGTGTGGAAGCCTGTCTGGGATACCCAGAATGTAAGCTCTTTGAGGGCAGTATCTTTCTTTTGTTCTTTGCTTGGCACATAGCAAGCAGATAAATACTTAAATGCTTTTGGAATGAATGAATACATGAATGAACCAATCTGTTCAGCCAATAGATTTGGGACATGTAATGGAAAAATAAAGTGTCAAGCTAAATATTTGGCAATGATATCGAAGAAGTCTCCTATTTGGCTAACAGGAGAAAAATTATTTTTACTACCTCGAGCAGAAACCTGTCTCTCTGGTCATTAATAAATTCATGGATAGTCCTTTTTGCGTCTGCACCTGTTAGAAAATTGAAAAAGACTTAGGTTTAGTCCATTATCCTTCAAAGATGTTGTATGAAATTAAAGCTATGTAATTAAATGATCGATGTAGTACATATCTGAACTTTAAAAAAATTACTACACTTTCAAATAAACTTTTTTCTAACTACTCTAAAACTAATTTAATAATAGTAACTATCATTTATTTTGTGTCCATCATATTCCACAAACTTTATTAGATTCTTTTTTTAAAAAAAATTATAAATAAGCCTTCAGGGTTTTTAAAAAAAATTTTTTGTTTTAGCATTTACTTGTTCGTATTTGTGGGGTACATTGTGTTGTTGTGGTACATGCATACACTGCACAATGACTTAGGGCAGATAGCACAGTTTTGTACTGTTAGTCCACCACTTCTCTCCTCAGCAATCCCTCCCTTCCCACCCTCTGGTAACCATTTTTCTACTCTCCACTTCTAGGAGAACTACTTTTTTGTTGTTGTTGTATGATTCCACATATGAGTGAGATCATGTGGTATTTGTCTTTCTCTGCCTCGCTTACTTCACTTAACATGATGGTCTCTAGTTCCATCCATGTTGCTGCAAATGATAGGATTTCATTTTTTTTTATAGCTGAATAGTATTCCATTGTGTGTATATACCACAATTTTTAAAATCCATTCATACATTGATAGGCATTTAGGTTGATTCCATCTCTTGGCTATTGTGAATAGTGTTGCAATAAACATAGGGGTGAAGGTGTCTTTTTGACATATTGATTTCATTTCCTTTGGGTATATATCCAGTAGTGAGATAGCTGGATCATCAGGTAGATCTATTTTTAGTTCTCTGAGGAACCTCTGTACTCTTTTTCACAATGGCTGTACCAATTTACAATCCCACCAATAACATAGGAGAGTTCCCATGTCTCCTCATCCTCACCAGTATTTGTTATTTTCTGTCTTATTGATAGTCTGTCTAACTGGGGTAAGATGGTATCTCATTGTGGTTTTAATTTGAATTTTCAAGATGATTAATGATCTGGGCATTTTTTCATGTGCCAGTTGACCATTTGTATGTCTTCTTTTAAGAATGTCTTTTCAGGTCCTTTGCCCATTTTTAAATAGGGGTTTTTTTTGCTGTTGAGATGTTTGAGTTCCTTATGTATTCTGGATATTACCCACTTGTTTGATGTGTAGGTTGCAAACACTTTCTCACATTCTGTAGGTGGTCTCTTTACATTGTTGATTTTGTCCTTTGCTGCGCAGAAGCTTTTTAGTTTGATGTAGTCCCATTTGCATATTTTTGTTTTAGTTGCCTGTGCCCTTGTAGTCTTGTCCAAAAATGCGCTGCCCACTCCTATTCGTGTAGCATTTCCTCTGTGTTTTCTTCAAGTAATTTTACAGTTTCTGATCTTAAATTTAAGTCTTTGATCCATTTTGAATTGATTTTTGTCTTTGGTGAGAGACAGGGTCTGGTTTCAATCTTCTGCATGTGAATATCCAGTTTTCCCAGCACCATTTATTGAAGAGGCTCTCCTTTCCCCATTGTATATTTTTGGCACCTTTGTTGAAAATCAGATGGCTTTAAGTGTGTGGGTTTATTTCTGGGCTCTTTATTCTGTTCCATTGATCTATTTGTGTGTTTTTATGCCTATATCATGCTGTTTTGCTTATTATAACTTTACAGTATATTTTGAAGTCAGGTAGTGTTATGTCTCCAACTTCGTTCTTTTTGTTCAAGATTGTTTTAGCTATACGAGGTCTTTTGTGGTTCCATACAAATTTTAAGATCATTTTTTCTATTTCCGTGAAGAATGTCATTGGTCTTTTGAGAGGGATTATGTCGAACTGTATATTGCTTTGGGTAATATGGACATTTTGATGATGTTAATTCTTCCATCACCTAAACATGGGATATCTTTCCATGTATTTGTGTGTCCTCTTCAGTTTTTTTCCCCACTCTTTTACAATTTTCATTGTAGAGATCTTTCACCTCCTTGGTTAAATTTACTCCTAGGTATTTCTTTCTTTCTTTCTTTCTTTCTTTCTTTCTTTCTTTCTTTCTTTCTTTCTTTCTTTCTTTCTTTCTTTCTTTCTTTCTTTCTTTCTTTCGTAGCTATTGTGAATGGAATTACTTCTTCAGCTATTTTATTATTGATGTATAGCAAAGCTATTGATTTTTTGTGTTGATTTTGTATCCTGTCACTGTACTGAATTCACTGATTAGTTCTATTCATTTTTTGGTGGAGTCTTCAGGGTTTTCTATGTATGTGATCATGTCATCTGCAAATAGGGACAGTTTGACTTCCTCTTTTCCAATGTGGAGGCCCTTTATTGTTTCCTCTTCCTTGTTGCACTGGCTAGAACTTCCTGTACTGTGCTGAATAAGAGCAGGGGAAGTGGGCATCACTGCCTTGTTCCAGATCTTAGAGGAAAAGCCTCTAGTTTTTCTCCATTCAATATGATGTTTAGCTGTGGGTTTGTCATATATGGCCTTTATTGTGTTGAGGTACATTCCTTTTATATCAAATTTGTTGAGTGTTTTATCATGAGGAGGTGTGTTAGATTTTATCAAATGGTTTTTCTTCATCTATTGAAATGATCATATGTTCATTCCCTTCATTCTGTTGGTGTGGTGCATCAAGTTTATTGATCTGCATATGTGAACCATCCTTACATCCCTGGGATGAATCCCACTTGATTATGGTGAATGATCTTTCTGATGAGTTGTTGGGTTCAGTTTTCTAGTATTTTGTTGAGGATTTTCACATCTGTTTTCATTAGGGAAAATGGTCTGTGATTTTCTTTTTATGTTGTGTCTTTTTTTCTGGTTTTGGTATGAGGGTAATGCTGGCTTCACAGAATGAGTTTGGAAGTATTCCCTCTTCAATGTTTTGGAAGAGTTTGTGAAGAATTGGTATTATTTCTTTAAATGTTTGGTAAGATTTGTCAGTGAAGCCATCTGGTCTTGGGGTTTTCTTTGTTAGGAGGCTTTACATTACTGCTTCAATCTCATTTCTCATCGATCTGTAGATTTTCTAGTTCCTCATGATTCATCCTTGGTAAGGTGTACGTGTTCAGAAATGTATCCATTTCTTTTAGGTTTTCTGGTTTGTTCACATACAGTTGTTTGTAGAAGTCTCTTATGATCCTTTGTATTTCTGTGGTATCAATTGTAATGTCTCCTTTTTCATTTCTGATTTTATTTATTTGAGTCCTCTTTTTTTTATTCACTTGTCTAGCTAAAGGTTTATCTATTTTATTTTTTCAGAAAACCAATTCTTTGTTTTATTGAACTTTTGTATTGTTTTTTAAACCTCTAATTCATTTATTTCTGCTCTGAGCTTTGTTATTTCTCTCCTTCTGCTGATTTTGGGTTTTTGTTTTTCTAGTTCCTTGAGGTGCAACAATAGGATATTTGAGGTCTTTCTTTCCTCTTTTTTGATGTAGCTACTTATTGTTATAAACTTCCCTCTTAGAACTGCTTTCACTGTATCCCATAAGCTCTAGTATGTTGTGCTTTCATTTTCATTTGTCTCCAGGAACTTTTTAATTTATATTTTGATTTCTTCTTTGACCTATTCATTGTTTAGAAGCATGTTGTTTAATTTCCATGTATTTGTACAGTTTCCAGTGTCCCTTTTGTTGTTGATTTCTAGTTTTATTCTGTTGTGGTCAGACAAGATAGTTGATATGATTTCGATTTTTAAAAATTTGTTGAGACTTGTTTTGTGATGTAACATATGGTCTAGTCTAGATAATGTTCCATGTGCCACTGAGAAGAATGTATATTCTGCAGCTGTTGGATGAAATATTCTATAAACATTCATTAGATCCAATTGACCTATAGTAGAGATTAATTCTGATGTTTCTTGGTTAATTTTCTGTTGGGATGATATGTCCTTTGCTGAAAGTGGGGTATTTAAGGCCCTCAACTATTATTGGTTGGAGTTTATCTCTCCTGAGAGACGCCTGATTTGGGCAATCAATCAGTCAGGAGAGACCCTCCCAAGGAACAACGAGACCACGGCTCCGGATGCAATTAGCAAGAGGTTTTATTGAACATACGGGTACCCGGGCGGCTCAGTCTCTCGGTAGACTGGCGCGCCGAGTAGAGTTTTTGAGCTTGTTTTATAGCAAAAAGCGCGGGTACAGAAGCGAGAAGCAAGGTAATTGGTCGGTTTAAACAAGGCCAGGGAAAAAGCGCGGGTCATGTGGGAGTTCTTGAAACAGCTGAAGGGCGCCCTGGAAACTGCTGTTGATTTTTTTTTTTTTTTTACTAGGGTATTTTTCTGTGCCTTGCGGAATGGCGTTACTGCGGCTAGCTTGGAAAACACTTCTTTCATTCCCCCATTTCTCTTGTGGGAAGCTCTAATCTTAGAGCGAATTTAGAGGTTGTCTTCGTTGTCTAGGGTCTGATATTTTTGTCTAAGGACCAGAATTTTTACTGCACTTACCCTGTCATTGATGAACTGGACTAACCTATTGATGATGCAGGGCCCGAGGGTGAACAACAGAAGGAGGAGCAATAGGGGCCCGGCGATGGTTGATAGGAGGGTAGTGAACCAAGGGGAGTTATTGAACCACCCTTCATACCAGTTTTGGTTTTTCTGGCGCTCCAACTGTCTTTTATCTAGTCTCTCTTTGAGTTTTCTCATGGAGTCTCGCACCACACCTGAGTGGTCTACATAAAAACAGCACTCTTCTCTTAGGGCCGCGCAGAGGCCTCCTTCTCTTAGGAACAGTAGGTCAAGGCCTCTTCTATTTTGGAGTACTACCTCCGATAGGGAAGTCAGCGAGTCCTCCAGCTTGCTGATTGAGTCCTGGAGGACCCGGAGGTCAGTATCCATGGCGGTCTGGAGGCTGGCTAGGCCTTGTTGGAGGTCTATGGGCCCTTTAACTAGGGCGGATGCGCCAGTACCTATACCTGCTGCGACCCCCAACCCCAGAAGAACAGCTAGGGTAAGTGAGACAGGCTCTCTTTTAACCCTGGGGTGAGGATCGTCATAGGCCTGCAACAAAGTTTCTTCAGAATGGTAATAGATGCGAGGGATCAGCTGGATCAGGATACAGAAATCTTTAGACTGATTAAAAACTGAGGTGGAGAGGCAGGGGGTGAGGCCGGTGCTGCAGGCCCACCAGCTATGGTTGGTGGGGAGCAGGTACTGATGTTCCGTGGAGGAGTTGATGGGTAGGGTCTGGTTGCAAAGATGCTGATGGGTAGAGGGCACCTTTCCTATGCACGACCCGTGTCCTGAGACCTCAGTGAGGGTAAGCTTTCCTTGGCTCTCCCAGCGGCACTGGGTATAGTTGGAGGTATAAGTGAAGGCCCCTCCTAAGGAGGCAACTCCTTCATAATAAGGGGGACCCAAGGCCAAACAGAGCCAGCAAGACTTCGTGGCGTCTGGGTCGGTAGCATTTAAGGCTAGGAAGGCCCCCCTCACAAGGCCAAAGAGTCTGTCGCCCGTGGTGGGAGACAGGGTGTTCAGGACAACACTTCCCTCCAGTACCGTGGGGACTTGGCTAGGAGCCGCCGAGGGTTGAGAGATGGGCGGTGCTTCCCTCGTTGGGGAAGGGGGGTTTTTGTTAGGGGGTCCTTGTTTCGCAAGGACGGAGTTGGGGCCCACTGTCTCAGCTGGCTTGCTGGTGATCTCTAACCGAATGGTCAACTGTACGCCTGGATATCCAGACACATAGAATCCCAATCCCCAGGTTTTTCCTATTATCCACTCTTTGGATTGTCGTCCTTGTTCTGTGAAATTTATTTTAAGGGGGTTACACCAGCCGGTTTTTTTACAGGTTGCCAGTAGGGCACCCCATGATCGCTCTGTGTCATTCCATTTTACAGTTATGAGGTCCCAGGAGGACGTAGGTTGCCAATAAACAGTCCCCGTGGTTTCACAACCCCATTCTTTACAATACAGGGATTCTAGCCCTCCACACCTTCTAGCTTCTGAAAGGGACCGGCCATCCCGGGGACACACGTAGAAGGTGGAACTTGCCATTCTGGTCCTAGCCTTAGGGTAGCTGCATCCTATGGCTCCCCAGGTGATCTGTCTATAAGCGTTCTCATAGTTTGAGTCAGGGGGTCTGACTCTCTTAGAGGTTGATACATTGGTTTCTGGGATATCCCAGGACTCAAGACCGGCCGTCAGGGCACATACATCAGGTGTAAGAATGGGCCACCAAGTCCAAGGGGGCTGGACTTTCTCTGTCTTCCAGACAACGTTCCCAGTTTGGGACAGTACCTGCCAGGTGAGGGTCACAGGCTGGTGAGGGTTTTCACTCCAACCCGTTCTGCCGCCGCCGAAAACGCAGCTTAAGAGGATGATCAGTCTTTTCCAGCTCCCAAGACTCATCTGGTGCCGAGGGTGGTGCAGGCTTGAGGTGAGAAGCATGGACCCAGGCAGCGATACCGTCGACTTTTACTGCGGTCGGGGTGGTCAGCAACACCAGGTACGGGCCTTTCCACCGAGGCTCAAGGCTGCTGGGTCGGTGGCGTCTGATAAGCACTCGGTCTCCGGCCTGGAACGGGTGGGGGATTGTCACGGTACCGGGCTTGTACACCTCCTTGATCTGGTCCCAGATCTGGGTCCTCACAACTTCTAAAGCCTTTAAATGAGTAAATAAGACAGGGAGAAAATTATCATCGGGACCCAATGTCCCTCCAGACTCGAGTATGGGGGGTGGTCCCCCATAGAGAATTTCATAAGGAGTTAGACCAAACTGGCCAGGGGTATTCCTGGCTCTGAGCAGCGCTAAGGGAAGGAGGGCCACCCAGTCTTTTCCACCGGTCTCTAAGGCTAATTTGGTTAAGGTCTCTTTGATTGTCCTGTTCATTCTTTCTACCTGACCTGAGCTCTGGGGTCTATACGCACAGTGTAACTTCCAATTTATCCCCAGTTGAGTGGCCAGTCCCTGACTTATCTGAGCAACAAAGGCTGGGCCATTGTCTGACCCGAGTACCTTAGGGATCCCGAAGCGGGGTAGAATTTCCTCTAATATCTTTTTGCAGACGGTCAGGGCCGTTTCAGTTTTGGTAGGAAAAGCTTCTACCCATCCGGAAAAAGTGTCTATGAATACCAGCAGATACCTGTTTCCATACCGGCCAGGCTTTACCTCTGTGAAGTCTACCTCCCAGTATACGCCGGGTCGATCTCCTCGTTGTCTCTTTCCGATCTCTCGGTAGGTTGGGACCGCATTAGTCATGACACAAGCCTGACACCGACTGGTGACCTCGCGAACTACAGACTGGAGGTTCGGGATGAGGAGGCTGGTGCGGTTTACTAATTGGAGAAGCTTTTCTGGTCCTAAGTGTGTCAACTGATGCAACCGCTGAATAAATTCTTTCCCCCGGTCAGGGGTGAGCTCTCTTGGCTCGGCCTTAACCTGGGCGGGTTCGATTAGCTCTTGAGGTTTTGTAGTTTCTGCCAGCACTCTGGTCGACAGGGCGGCTTGTTTTGCAGCCTCGTCGGCCCTCCGGTTCCCGGTGGCCACAGGGTCATTTCCCCTCTGGTGGCCGGGGCAGTGGATAATGGCGACCCGCTTAGGGAGGTGAATGGCCTCTAGCAGGGCCAAAATTTCTTCCTTGTTTTTAATGTCTTTTCCCGCAGAAGTGAGCAACCCCCTCTGTTTATATATTGCCCCATGAATGTGAGCAGTGGCAAAAGCATACCTGCTGTCGGTGTAGATGTTGATGTTTTTTCCTTCGGCCAGGCGTAATGCCTGCGTCAAAGCCACTAGCTCGGCCTTCTGGGCTGACGTACCTTCTGGCAGGCTGCTTGTCCACACCGTCCGCTTGCCATCTACGATGGCGGCCCCTGCCCTCCGCTTACCCTCCGCGATGAAACTGCTACCGTCCGTATACCAGGCTGGCACCCCGGGCAATGGCTGGTCCTTCAGGTCTCGTCGAGTTCCAGTTTCTTCAGCGAGGATCTCTGAGCACCTGTGTACTGGGGTGGCTTCCGATTCGACTGGTAGGAGGGTAGCTGGGTTCAGGATGGCAGGGGGTGCAAACGATACCCTTTCATTTAGCAGCAGGCTCTGGTAATGAGTCATCCTGGCATTGGTCATCCACCGGTCGGGGGGCTGCCGCACAATGCTTTCGAGGCTATGGGGAGCAATCACAGTCACATTCTGTCCCAAGGTTAACTTATCAGCGTCCTTGAGAAGGAGTGCCACGGCTGCAACCGCTTTCAGGCAGGTTGGCCACCCGCTAGCCACCGGATCCAATTTTTTTGATAGGTAAGCTACTGGCCGCCGCCAGGGTCCTAAAGTCTGAGTAAGCACTCCCCGGGCCACACCGGCTCTCTCATCTACGTATAGAGTAAATGGTTTGGTGAGGTCTGGGAGGGCCAAAGCGGGGGCTGACAGCAAGGCTTTTTTTATGTGGTCAAAAGCTTTTTGATGTTCCTCAGTCCAGGTAAAAGGGATGCTTTCCTTTGTTAAGGGATACAGGGGTGCAGCTAGGGAAGCAAACCCAGGGATCCAGAGCCTGCAGAATCCTGCAGTGCCCAGAAATTCACGGACCTGTCTGGGGGTCGTGGGAGCGGGGATTTTCATAACAGTAGCCTTTCGGGCCGGGGTCAGCCATCTTTTTCCCCCCTTGAGTAGGTACCCCAGATAGGTGACCTCTCTTTGGCAGAGCTGGGCCTTTTTAGCCGATACCCGGTACCCTAATTTACTCAATTCCTGTAGGAGCTTTTGTGTCCCTTCTTTGCAGTCTCTATATGTGGGGGCTGCCACCAAGAGGTCGTCTACATATTGGAGTAGCACTACCTGAGGGTTGAGGGCCCTAAAGGGGGCCAAATCTCGGTGGAGGGCCTCGTCGAAGAGAGTGGGAGAGTTCTTGAACCCTTGAGGCAGCCGTGTCCAGGTCAACTGACCTGCGTTACCTTTTTCTGGGTCTTTCCACTCGAACGCGAATAGCGGCTGGCTGCTGGGGTGTAGCTTGAGGCAGAAAAAGGCATCCTTGAGATCTAAGACTGAATACCAAGTGTGGCAGGGCGGAAGGGAACTCAGAAGGCTGTAAGGGTTTGGGACGGTGGGATGAATATCCTGTACCCTTTTATTAATTTCTCTCAGGTCTTGGACTGGCCGATAGTCATTGGTCCCTGGCTTTTTTACAGGTAGTAGAGGGGTATTCCAGGGCGATTGACAGGGCACCAGGACCCCTAGGTCTAAGAACCTCTGGATGTGGGGTCTGATACCTTCCCGGGCTTCCTTGCTCATTGGATATTGTCGAACAGCCACCGGTGAGGCACCTGATCTTAGTTCCACTACCACTGGTGGGACTTGATTGGCCAGTCCCATGCCTGCCCTCTCTGCCCATACAGTGGGAAAAAGTTGGAGCCAGGATGGGTCGATAGAGGAGGGACCTGGCTTTTCATGTAGCCGGTATTCTTCTTCTAGGTTCAGGGTCAGGCACAGTGTAGGGCGGTCTTCCCATGTTACTTGTGGGCCCTCAGCAGAAAACTGGATCTGGGCCTTTAGTTTGGTTAAGAGGTCCCTACCCAACAAAGGGGCGGGGCACTCGGGTATGACCAGAAAGGAGTGGGTCACCTGTTTATGTCCAGCCTTTAAAAGTCTCTTTGTGGTCCAGGGGTAGACTTTGCTCCCTGTTGCTCCTTGTACGACTGTCCGTCTGGACCCTACCCTTCCCAGGGGTTGGGTCAAAACTGAATGTTCAGCCCCGGTATCGACCAGGAACTCAATGGGAGTCCCCTCCACAGTCAGCGTTATCCTGGGTTCGGGGAGGGGGTCCGAACCTTGACTCCCCTAGTCATCTAGGGACAGAACTTTGGCTTCTCTGACGTTTTTTTTTCGGGGACATTCTCTTGCCCAGTGACCCTTTTCTTTACAGTATGCGCACTGGTCTTTGTCCAGAGGAGATCTTTTATCCCTAGGTGTCTTTCTTGCCTGGTTGCTCAGATTCCCTGTCTGCCTATCTCTAAAACCTTTTTCACTTACCACTGCGGCCAAAATCCTAGTCAAGTTTTTTTCTTGGCGCTTATCGCGCCGCCTTTCTCTCTCTTCTGCCTCTTTTTTTTCTCTTTCTTCTCTTTCTTCTTCTGTCTCCCTTTTGTGGTACACCTTTTCTGCCTCCCTCACTAAATCTTGCAAGGAATAATCTTGGAGCCCCTCTAGCCTCTGTAACTTTTTTCTAATATCTGGGGCTGACTGTCCGATGAAGGCCATGGTAACTGCAGCCTGCTGCCCCTCAGAAGAGGGCTCAAACGGAGTGTATCTCCTATAGGCCTCCATTAGGCGTTCTAAGAAAACCGAAGGGGGTTCTGCCGGTCCTTGTAAGACCTCTCTTACCTTAGCCAAATTGGTGGGGCGCCGAGCTGCCCCTTTGAGACCTGCCACTAGAGTCCGGCGGTAGACCAGGAGACGCTCCCTACCTGCGGCTGTGTTGTAGTCCCACTGAGGTCGATTGAGGGGGAAGGCCTCATTAATGAGGTTGTCGAGTTGAGTAGGGGCCCCGTTGTCCCCCAGGACATTCTTGCGGGCCTCAAGGAGAATCCTTTCTCGTTCCTCCGTGGTGAAGAGAATCTGTAGGAGCTGTTGGCAATCGTCCCAGGTGGGCTGATGAGAAAACATAAGAGACTCAAGGAGCCCCGTGAGTCCTGCTGGATTTTCAGAAAAAGAAGGATGATTAGATTTCCAATTATAAAGATCTGCTGAAGAGAAAGGCCAATATTGCAAAGGGACTAGGCCGTTGGGCTCGGCTGGGGGTCCTATGGCTCGGAGGGGTAAAATCACAGTGGAGTCAGGACCCGAGTCGTCTGCCGGACTGCGGGCACGGCGACTCCTGGTCCCCGCGGCTGGTCCCTCAGGATCGGAAATATCGGGCGCCTGGACCGGCGCCGGTCCGACCGCCTGAGGGGCCAGAGGAGGTGGCAGGGCTGCCGGATAGGGCGGGGGCTCAGAGAGAAGGAGCGAGTCGTCTGTTGCCGGGTAGATGGGGGGTCGGGGAGGAGCGGATGGCCTCTCTGGACTGGAGACGACAGCGACCTTGACAGAGGGCGGCATCCATGATGGGGGACTCTGGGCGAGGTCTTGCCACACCACGATATATGGAACTTGGTCCGGGTGTCCCCCGATTTCCTGAAAGACAATCCTTTTAACTGCGGAAATGACAGAGACATTAAAAGTTCCTTCCGGCGGCCACCCGACACCGAACGTGGGCCACTCGGAGGAACAAAAGGTCCGCCATTTTCCCTTTCTGATTTCCATGGACAGATTGTGAGCCCTTGCTCTCACGTCCCTCCAGTGATCTAGAGTGAGGGAGAGAGGGGTAGAGTTATTTTGTCCCATTTCGAAGAGAGGGACCACGACACAGAGGCCTATCAGGAACAAAACAAAAAGAAACCAGAAACGGCGGCGAGATCGAGTAGCGTAGAGACAAAAGAAGGAGTCAGATGGCAGAGCGCGCCTCTCTAGACGCGGCAGTGGGATCAGAGCATAATGATCCTCTCCTGAGGGGTCCACCAGGCGTCCCTGGTCCTCCCCTGATCCTGGGACGTCTCCCAGGATTACCGGGCGGTGAGCCCCCGAACACGTCTGTTCGCTACTCACACGTCGCTCCCAGAGCGATCAGCCCGGAACAAACTGAAACCAAAGTGCGCGCACTCAGAGGGACAGTCAGAGTTACGGAGTCAGACACAGAAACGAGACACGGAGCGATCGCTGGCCAGCTTACCTCCCGTTGGTGGGTCGGTGGTCCTTGGGTGGGGGTCTGATCCCGGACGAGCCCCCAAATGAGAGACGCCTGATTTGGGCAATCAATCAGTCAGGAGAGACCCTCCCAAGGAACAACGAGACCACGGCTCCGGATGCAATTAGCAAGAGGTTTTATTGAACATACGGGTACCCGGGCGGCTCAGTCTCTCGGTAGACTGGCGCGCCGAGTAGAGTTTTTGAGCTTGTTTTATAGCAAAAAGCGCGGGTACAGAAGCGAGAAGCAAGGTAATTGGTCGGTTTAAACAAGGCCAGGGAAAAAGCGCGGGTCATGTGGGAGTTCTTGAAACAGCTGAAGGGCGCCCTGGAAACTGCTGTTGATTTTTTTTTTTTTTTTACTAGGGTATTTTTCTGTGCCTTGCGGAATGGCGTTACTGCGGCTAGCTTGGAAAACACTTCTTTCACTCCCATTAGGTGTAATAGTAATTGCTTTACATATCTGAGTATTCTGGTGTTGGGTACATATATGTTTAGAATTGTTATATCCTCTTGTTGAATTAAGCCCTTTATCATTGCATATTGACTTTCTTTATCTTTTTTTACTTTCCTTGGCTTGAAGTCTATTTTATCCGGTATAAGAATAGCTGCTCCTGCTCTTTGTAAGTTTCCATTTGCATGAAATATCTTTTTCCTTCCCTTCACTTACAGCCAGAGTGTGTCTTTGTTGGTAAAATGAGTTTCTTTTAGGCAATATTTTCTTGGTTCTTGTTTTATAATCCATTCAGCCACTCTCTGTCTTTTAACTGGGGCATTTAATCCATTTACACTTAGGGTTATTACTGATATATAGGGACTCGTTACTGCCATTTTGTTACTTTTTTTCTGGTTGTTTTGCAGATCCTTTTATCCTTTTTTTTCTGGTCTCATTGTCTTCCTTTGTGGTTGAGTGGTTTTTTTCTAGTAGTATATTTTTATTTCTTGCTATTTATTTTTAGTATGTCTCTTATAAAGTTTTGGCATTATGGTTACCATGAGGTTTATAAAAATCATGTTATAGTTATAACTTGCTATCTTGTTATCATCTGATCTGATAAGTAGGAAACGCTCATGACATTTTTGATGACCAGCTTGCCCTCATTCGTAGAGCAATAATTATTATCTTGTTGTGTTTTATGTTGCCTCCAAAGGTCATTAAAACCAGGTTATATTTTTGCAACAGACAAGCTATTTAATTCTATTAGCTGCCTGATTCTGGATATATGAGTTCTATGGCTTGGACAATCAGGCTTTTCCATCTTTAGAAAGTTTCTATAGTTCTGCGCCTAGAACTGAGTATGAATGGCCAGAGCCATTATCTTTATATTTTATCCACCTTTGCCAGCATTAATATCATATTATTTTGGCAGTAACTTTCTTCCTGAGAGCCATGAAAATGAGTAACAGTCTTCCTGGAAAAGTATGTTTTCTTGTTTAAAATAATTTTTCCCCAATTCTCAACCTCCATTTACAAAGACCACCACCGTCATGAGACAGCATATTTTCTGTTTTTCTTACCCCAGAAAAACCTCCAAACCTAACATTAAAGGTAAGCATTCAAAACAATGTTCTTAAACAAAGAGTCATTCAGACGTTACCTTCTGTTAAGCGGAGAATAAGAGTGGAATCTAACCCAAAATTTTCAAGTGAGCCACCGCCTGTGTCAGAGTAAAAAGCTAGTTGGCTCAGATGTGAACGACTCTTCATTCGGGATGAAAAAGTAGACTTTTGGTAGAGTTTCATCCTGTGGTTTATAAATTTTTCCTGCCCAAGTGGAAAAGTTTAAAAGAATTTTTAATATACCAAAGTAATATTGTCTTAAAATAGTGATCATATATAAAAATATCATGTTCAATAAGTCCTTTTCTCCCTTATAAGATCACTACTAATACCTTAAACAAGCCACCCCCAAGTTTTTTTTATTTGAAGCAATGTGTATAGTTTTCATTTGCTTTCCATATGAAGCTGAGAAAAACTATAAAAAACATTTAACTTTCATTAAACATGTACATCACAAATAGGTTACTGGAAAATGTCCTTCTGACTTTATTTTCACAATCTTGTCTTGCCCCAAATGTGGGTCAATCTTGGAAATTCCACTGATATGAAAGGGTTGGTTCTGTGAAACTGAAAACTTGAGAGGAAATGGACCTCCCCAGTAAATATAAAAAATTAGGCTTCTGATTTCATTAATCTTTTTTGAATTTAACTTTGGGTAAATTCAACAAAACTATACAAAATATACAGAAAACCCATCACATTCAGATAGATCAGCTGAACATTTCTAGATATTTCCTTATTCTAATTAGTCCTGTGATTAACCTTTATCTCTGGGAGGAAAGTAAATCTCCTGAGACGTGAACCCGGCAATGTAAGGTCTGACCATCCACGCACTGAGATTAACTCTGCAAGGCACAGCAGGAAAGTTAGCCTCATCGCTGATTTAGCCTCATGGCCAAATAATTTTAAAATGACACCCCCTCCTTCATTTTTAATCCCTTCATCCTTTCCCCATTCTCCTCCCCAACACACACATATATGATGTCTTATCCATACCTGCTTGGCAAATTTTGACTTACTCTTGATGACTCAGCTCCTGTTATCTTCTCAGAGATGTCTTTACACCCACCACCACTACCACCCTTCCCTCCCTCTTCTCACCAACAAAGATGGGCACCCCTTTCTCTATATTTCCTTTCATGCCTCTTGTACTGTGTTTCGTCAACTCTAAGATGCCACTTACCGAAAGATTCATTATTATTTCATGCACGGCCAATGATGTATGATCCCCTGTCTAGGTAAGCTAGATCCCAATCTTACAAATGTAAAAATGTGAAAGAATGTTGGCATGAGAATCAATGAAGCAGGGTATACTGTCCTTGTCATACTAGACTGCAGTGGCCTATTTCTCTTCCCCCATGAGGTGGCCATCTTAGCAGGTTCCTACCATGCACTGGATGTTCTGTCCATGTTCACACTTGTGTCCGATCATAGTGTGGAGCACACACCATGTGTGCCAATATTTAACTCCATGTCTTAACCCAGAGAAATGCATAAGAGTGATGATAAGAGAATATGATTCTAACATTAATTGGGATTGTGATTTTACTAAAACCTTACCTTTCTCTTTGCTGCAATTTCATTTTCTTTGAAAAGAAAGAGATCTTTGAAAAAGATCTTATAAGGTCTGTCCTTTTTGGTTGAGTCATACTCTACTTTATCTGTTAAAAAAGAAGAAAAGAAAGAAAAACTTCTGTCATCCCTCCTCTGTTGACCAGAATGGTAAAGCTCCCACCAGCCAGGGTAGGGTAAGTGGGATACAGGGGTTTCTGAGAAGGCAGGATGCAGACAGTCTTGCCTCCTCAGCTAGAGGTGGAGACACGTTGCTTGGATCTCCTGGGCATGAGTCTAAGCTCCTCTGTTTGTTTCCCATGGCACTGAGAACAATGCTTAGTGCTTGATGGGGGATGTCAGTAAAATAAAAAAGGTCTTTAGCACAATAGTGGAATCATATTTTGAACTATTGAGATGCTGTTTCTTCCTGCTACTGTACATATACCATCATTACCTTTACACCACCATTTCAGCAGCAATGGACAGAGCACCCTTACAGAGAGCCTCAGTCTAGACTAGGGAGTCTTACAAAAAGAAAGTCAAAGAGAATAACAAGCACCGGAGAGGTTGTGAAGAAATTGGACCCTCATACCCTGCTGGCAGGCATGTAAGTAGTGCAGCCACTTTGGAAAACAGTCTGGCAGTTCCTTAAAAAGTTGAACATAGAGTTGCCATATGACTCAGCAATTCTGCTGCTAAGGTATACCCAAGAGAAATGAAAACCTATGATTACGCAAAAATCTGTACATAAATCTTTAGAGCAGTATTACTCATAACGGCCAAAAGATAAAAACAACCTAAATATCCATCAACTAATAAATAATTTTAAAAATGTAATATATCCATACAACATTATTCAGCCATGAAAAAGAATGAAGGAAATACATGCTACAACATAGATGAACCTTGAAAACATTATGTTAAGTGAAAGAGACCAGTCACAAAGGACCACATATTATATAATCCCATTTATATGAATGTCCACAATAGGCACATGCATGGAGACAGAAAGTAGATTAGTGGTTGTTTGGGGCTGGAGGGTGGATGGGGCCTCAGGAGAGATGGCTAAAGGATGCAGGGTTTCTTTTTGAGTTGACAGAAATGTTCTAAAATTGACTGTAGTGAAGGTTGTACATATTTGTGAATATACTAAAAACCATGGGCTTGTACACTTAATAAAAAAGAAGGCTGGTCATTAAAATAAGAGAGAGAGAAAAGTCAACTGAATTTCCAAATAAACTCTGTTTCTATTCATAAAATCTGAAATGATAAAAAGTTGTTCTTTCCCCCTCTTTATTTCTTGCTTCTAATGCTTGGGGATGGAGTAGGGTGAAAATTGTGGTTTTAAAAATAAATAGCCAAAGCCAGGAACACTGGGAGCTTGGAGTTGATACCTAAAATTAGATGAAGGCAAAAGATGCCTGAGGACACATTCCCCACCCCACACCCCACACCCCTCACTCACCTCTACTTTACAATAAGGCTCCAAATCCTCCCAGCAAGTAGAGGGCCTGTGAAGAAACTCAGTGATTCTGACCCTATATTACTAAAATCACTCTGGCTCCACCCCCAGAGATTCTGACTCAATTGGTCAAGCCAGCATCAGCACTGAAATAATTTTGAGAGCCCTTCAGGTGGCTGTTATGCACAGCCAGAGTTAAGAATTAGTGGAGTGAAGCTTAAAGGAAACCTGAGAAGTGGCCATTTGCCCAGGTAGTCAGTGGAGAAAATGGGAGTGGCTGGAATTATAGAATTATAGACACTTTTTTTTTCTATAGGTCGTTGGTTAGGGAGAGAGGAAATCACAGAGGAAAAGTCTCAGGTTCAGCACAGAGTGTAGAGTGTTCTGATCAACTTCCATTCACCCTGATGGTGAAGGAGGGATTCCCTGTCCTATATAGTATGAGATGGTTGAATACATGACACCCAACACTGGATAGATGAGACTGAAAGCAGCTTATTTATTACTCATATACACTCACAGCCTGGGGGAGGAGGACACTGCCTGCAATGCAGGGCCACATGGGATTGCACTCAGGAGCAGAATGAACCACCAACTGTGACAGGCAAGCTTTGTAGTAACAAGAGGGTGAGTTGTCCCTGGTTCCCACAGAAGGATGTGATTGACTTGTCTGAATAATTTCATGGGCTAGCAGGGAAGTGAAACCCATTTGGTTGAAGCTGGTGGAATGCAGCTGGTCCAGCTGATAGGGAGACTAGCCAGGTAGGGAGACTTTCCCACTAGGTGGGGTCATATCTGGCAAAAGCAGAGGAACTTATGGTTAGGCCTTTGGGGCCCTGTGAGTCTCAAAGATGTGAAGGTTGCACATGACATTTTAGGCCTTATAATACATGCAGTAGAGACAGCTGAAGATGGGTCCAGGCAGCTGGGCTTGGAAACAGCAGGCACAAGTATGGAAAAGCATAGCCAACAGGCTGATGACCAGGAAGGTGTCACAGAGGTTGAGGACCCAAAGGGGCCTGGGACTGGGTGGCTATAATGGTTAATTTTATGGGTCAATTTGACTGGGCTAAGGGGTGCCCAGATTAAACATTATTTCTGGGTATGTCTGTGAGGGGTTTTCTGGATGAGATTAGCATTTGAATTGTTAGACTCAAGCAAAGTAGACTGCCTTCCCCAATGTGGGTGGGCATCATCCAGTCCATTGAGGACCTGAGTAGAACAAAAGGCTGAGGAAGGAGGAATTTGCCCCTTCTGCACTGTTGTGGGCACTGATGATACACTGGTGCACAAAATAAGGATGCCTGATCTTAGAGACTTTATATGGAGATGAGGGATGTGTGTGTGTTGGGGGTTGGGGGTGGTGTCTGGGAACAGATAATAAAAAATAAATATAATAAAAGTAACTTTTGTAATATGTTATAAAGTGATAACACTGTGTGGAAAAAATAAAGCAGAATATCGGGGGTGGGGGCTGGGGTGGGCAATTTTAAGTGGAGTGGTTCAGAATGGGCCTCATTAATAAAGTGACATTTAAAGGAGTTGAGGGAATTAGTCAAGTGGATATCTGGGGAAGAGTGGTCCTGGCTGCGGCAATGGCTGGTCCAAGGGCCCTGAGGCAGGATCATGCCTGGTGTGTGCTCAAAAAAAAAGAAAGGAGGCCAGTGTAGCTGGAGTGGAGAAAAGAGGGACAGAGCAGCAGAGAGGCAGATAACTTAGTATCTTGTGGGCAATTTTGAAGACTTTGGCATTGACTCTCAGTAAAATGGAGAACCCTTGGAGGACTTTGACCAGAGAAATGATGTGGTCTGTCCTACTTAATACTCTGCAGTTGGATGAGAATAGACTTGGAGCGCAAGTGTCAAGGGTTGAAACCAGAGTAATTCAGGTAAGAGGTGATGGTGGCTCAGACTAGCATGGTAGAAGAGGAGATGGAGAAAAGTGGTTGGGTTCTGGCTATATTTTGAAAGGAGAGCCAATAATTTCCTAGTGAATTGCATATGAGGTATTTTTCCTCACGCACTCATTTCTCCTTCCTTCCTTTCTTCTATCCTTCCTTCCTTCCTTTAATTTGTTTCTTCATTCTTTCTTTTTGTAGTATATCTGGACACGCATTTGTTTTTCTTAACATATTTGGAGTATTTACCAATATTAAATATTGTGGAGTGTACTAACATTAATAAAGCAAATGTATTTCACAGGGCCTAGGTTCCAAAGCCCTGTAGTTTCAGGTATAACGTAACTCTTTGGAATTACATATAGAAATGTTAAGCTTGCAAAAGACAGGAAACTTTCCCCAGGCTAAAGTCTCTGTTATAGATAAAGAATTATAACACAGCAAAATTGCTGGCTCAAGGACAGATATTCTAGGTGCACCTACTGATTGATATGTTAAGAAAGTTGCTTGATTGTTGTGTAAAAATACTAAGGAAATTGCTGTGGGAAAAAACAGTGTTTGCTAAGAACAAGCTTTTGTTGGTGGATTGACTTAACCTTTTACAAATTGCATTATGGAATGTCACTTCGTTTATTTCACTGATGTTACTAGTTTCCATTTGTTAAAACTATACTTAGCCATAATTCTGCCCATATCCTTGTGTTCTTTGTAATGATTAAATCAACTGAATTTGCTTGTGAAACTTCCTTGTCTTTATAATAAAAGGGAGAGGCTAACTTTTGAATCATGGCTGTCACATTCAGTTTTCTCCACCTAATAGGGAAATTACTGAAGTGCAGTCCTTTTTGGCCTCTCAATGCATACATAGTGCATTGAGTAATCGCATAATTCTTTTTTTCATCTCCATTACACAGGGGGAAGTGTAACAAAATATCTTTTCAGAAAGCATAACTTTAAATGTCTCCATCATATGGATGTTTTCATCTTTGAACCCTCAGCACCTAGACTGGCATATAAGAAGCACTAAAAATTGCATAATTTAATTAAAAAACTGCATAGGATAATATTAGGAGGTATTAAAGAAGACCTAAATAAATAGGGAGATGAGTCATATTCATGGATAGAAAGACACAATTTCATAAAGATGCCAATTTCCACAAGTAATCAATGGGTCTGTTGTAATGCAAATATGTAGCCCAATAAAGTATTTTTTTAAAAATAGAATTTGTTAAGTAAATTCCAAAATGTACAAGGGAAACAAAGAAAAGAATAGTGAAAACTCTTCTGAAGAAGAAGAACAGGGAGGGGGAAATTTTGCAGATGTGTACCAGGACTCATTACGGAGCAATAGTGATGGAAAAGATAATAGAAATATTAGAAACATATCCATACAGAGGGTAGGATAGACTGTCCCAAAAAGGTGTTGAGAAAAATGGTTATTCTCATGGAAAAAAGATGGAATTGGATCTTCACCCCACCCCATATATAAAAATCAACTACAGATGAAATAAGGAAAAAACTGTCAAAAATAAACTTTTAAAACTAATAGTAGGACATATAGCTTAATATCATTTAGGTCTTGGGTAGGGTAGGGTTTATTAAAAACATAAATAGTATTAACTATAAAAGAAAATATTGACAAATTTGACTATATTAAGATTAAGGACTTTATTCATCAAAAGACACCATAAACAAAGTGAAAAGATAAATTAAAACTGGAAGAAGATGTCTGCACTACACACGATCAACAAAATTAGGATCTGCCATATCAACACAACTACAAATCAGTATGAAAAGCAGTAACAACCCAGTAGAAAAATAGAAAAGACTTTATTAAGCAGGCATTTTGCAGAAGTAGAAACATATGGCCAATAAACATATGAAGAGCTTTTCTACTATTAGTTATCAGGGAAATGCAAATAAAGACCATAACGAGATCCCAATTTCACCCATTTGATTGGCAAAAAATTAAAAAGTTTAACAATAGTAAGTGTCTGGAGAGGATATGATTCCACAGGATCTGCAACGCATTGCTTGTAGATATGCAATTGGCATAACCACTTTGGAAAACACTTTGACATTATTATCTAAAGTTGAATATTCATCTAAGATTCAGCAATTCCATTCCTATATATATGCAAGAGAAACTTTCTCGTATATGCCAAGAGATGTGTACAAGAATGTTCATTAGCAGCACTGTTTTTAAATAGCAATAACCTGAAAACAACCCAAATACCCACAGAAGAGTCAATAAACAAACTACGTAATATCATACAGCAGTGAAAATGACCGATCTGCAACATGTAAAAATATATATAAATCTTAAAATATAATGTTAAGTGAAAAAGCTTCAAAACATTATAGTCAGAAGGATATCCTTTTTAAAAAGTTAAAACTAAAGTAAAAAATATGCTCTTTACGACTACATATGTAAATTAAAAACCAAAGAAATAATCTACACAGTATTCAACATGGTGGCTACCTCAGGCATGCAAGTATGGTCAAGATGTAATTTACTGTCAAGATCTTAGCTTTCATGGGCTCTTGTGGGTTTGGAGGTTCATATCATCTTATTAATAAATAATTTTATTAATTAAAAGAGAAGGGTCTCAGGGAACTGGTACCAAACATGTCCATACTCACACTGCTTGCTCTATTGTGAATGATGAAGTCCTTTGTCTCTGACCCGAGAGTTTTGTGTCTCTTGTCAGCATCCATGAAACCTGGCAAACTAACTTATTAGTTTGCAAGTAGGGGAAAATCTCAGACTCTTCATAATTCTTGACAAAGTAACATAAATCCTTTAAAAATACATATTCTTCTACTATTCTGCATCTTGTTTTTTCAGTTAGCAATATAGTTAGGAGTTATTTTTACATTAGCACACATATATTTGCCTCATTAAAAAAAATAGCTGTCTAGCATCCCGTTCCCTAGTTGTATCTCATACTTTGTATAAGCAGCCCTATACCAATGGACATTATGATTAATCTAGGTCTTTTGCTGTTATAAGCAATATTGCAATGAATAGTCTTGTATACACATCTTTAATCACTTGTGCACACGTATCTGTAGAATAAATTCCCAACATGACTCTTTTTAAATGCTTTTTATAAATTTGGTAGTGGAGCAGAGCCTACTAGTGGTCCCGCGATATTTGTCCTCCATTCTCCTGGAGGAAGAGAGCCCTTAATTCTAGCGTGGCATATGGGCACACAGAGCGGACTACAGCTCTCAACCTCCCCTGGAGCCAAGTATAGCTGTGCGACTAAGTTCGGGCTGAGGCGATGTCAGCGGAAATGTCAAGTGCAATGTTTAGGTGTGCTCTCCCCATCCCCTTTACCCCTCCTTGCTGGCAGGAATATGGGTGTGATCACTGGTGCAGAAGTAGCCATCTTGGACCAAGAATATAGCCCAGCAACAAGCTAGAAGAAGCCAGGGACCCTGATGTGAGCCTCCGTATGGTCCCTGGAACGCTCGTATCCAGACTCTGCCTACCTGCTAGTGAATAACCATCTTTCATGTTTAAGCCATTGTTGTATTATATTTTCGGTCACTTGCAGCCAAACCATTAATTCTAAATACAGGGTGCCAAATTGTTCTCCAAAGATGAGGCCTACAGAGTGGCCTATTACCTGTAACAAACTCTTGGTGTTATCTAATTTTTAAATCTTTGTCAAATTTATAAGTTAAAAAAATGTTATTCCTTGTATGGTCATAAATTCTAATTCCTTCTAGCACATAAAGAAGAAGGACGATAAGGAGAGAAATGGTGGTAAAGGGAAGAAGAGGGCAGATTTTGAAAAAGTTTCATTATTCATGTCCTTCATTATGATGAATAATTGAGTTACTTGTTCTATGTCATGAGAGACTCTAGCAATCTAGCTAAATATGACAATTTAATGCACCCTGATGAGAAGATGGGGGGGTATTATAAAGTACAACAGAATATTCTCAGCAGGTAATTTATAAACCTTTTACGTCTATGTTTATCGTGTAGCATTCTCCTTTTCTCACTCTCCCAGTCCGCCATGGATCCTAACCGTACTAGGCACAAAGCAGGAACTCATGGATTGATTTCTTTTTACCTCCAGAATTCAGTGATGTCGGCAACAAATTTGATGACATTTTGTCTCCTGGCCCTGTGCAAAGAGAAAGAAATATATTCTTAAAAATTCTGTAAACATGATATAAGGGGCTAAATTCAACTGCCAGTGACTCCCAAAAAAACCTTTATGGCTTTTAAAAGCAGTGCATGCACAAACTCTTTGACCCAGCAATTCAAATTCTAGGAACTTATCCCAAGAAAATACTCAGATGAGTGGGCAAAAAAGTATGCACAATACTGATTGTTCAGTGTCATTTGATAAGTAGGGAGTTGATTAAATAACTATGACGTAGCCATAAAAGGGAATGCCATGTAAGCCCTTAAAATGACGCTGTAGTCACTATTTACACTATATACACTATATAAGTAGAAAACAAAATATTTCAAAAGGATAGGAATAGTGTGGATAAAAAAATGCATGCAAAAATCTTATAGATTTTTGAAAAGCTGCTCATCACACATTACTAGTGATTATCTCTGATTTAGTGCTATCTCGTCTTTCATTTTTATCAGGTTTAGGATTAAGGTTAGGTGATTGAGGTATTCGCCTTAACTGAAAAATTTAAGGAATTGCCAAAAAAACTTAGTTGTCAAGATAGATAACATGTTAATGTAATTTAAAAAATTATCAAATTAATGTAGGAAAAACCCATGATGGACAAAATATCAAAATTTTAAATACAGGTAGGATCTGACTCTGCACTTGTGTTATTCTGAGAGTCAGTGTTTCACTTGCCCAACCTTGATCCTGGCCCACAGATCTTGTATTTAAAATTGTGACATTTTGCTCATCACATTTTTTTTGCATTAATTTTTATTTTTTAAAATAGTGAATTAGAATATTGCTTATTCTGGTTACTGTGCCTCCTCCTTAAATTTTGTGCGCTCACTTCACCCTAACCTTGTCCTGATTTCTATACCTTTGTATCGTTTAGATTTCTCAATGAGCTTCTGTAACTTTTACAATGGGAAAAAGAATAAAGGTATATTCATTTTGGGAAAAAAGAGAGTCAGCTGTTTATGCAAAAGGTGTGCTGACAGCAGCAGCAGTGGAACAGCACGTCCTATTTGAGGCTGCCCATTTAAATTAATGCTTTGGCAATCTCAAAAAGCCACATTTAAGAGTTAAATGTCCCAGAAGCACAGCAGCAGATGATTAAGAACACAGACTTTGGAGTGAACAAGTGTGAGTCTGAATCTTGGTTTGGCATTTACAGATGTGTGAGCAAGTTTATTTAAGGTTAGAAAAATATTTATTGAGTGCTCACTATGTGTCAGACACTGTTCTAGGTGTGGGAAACAGGGCAACTTAAAAAAAGGCCAAAAGAAGGACAAAACCATTGTCTTCATGGAGCCTACATTTTAATTACTTAGCATCTCTGAGACTCAGTTTCCTATTCCATAAAATGGGGATAATAATTTTACCTATTATGGCTTTCTTGAGGACTGAATGAGGCAATGAATTTAAACAACCAAGCAGGTGCCTAGCATACAGAAACTCAGTAAGTGGAAGCTATTAGGTACTAGTACTTACTAATGAGCATGTGATTTTACTTCCAGTGATTATAAAAACAAAGATGAAAAAAGAGAAGAAATTATGTTAAAGCTTATAAAAGAGAAAAACATTAATAAAAACCTACAGCATATTGATTCTATGCTTTTTCAAATTATTAAAGATTTTTTAACAGGCATTATATTCATTCTAACAGGTAGAAAAGAAGAGTTGGTGAAAAATTGATGACAACCTGTTGCTTTGATAAGTGATGAAAATTTGTATGGCTAATACTAAAGACTTGTAGATTTTCTTCATTTTACACTCTGTGCTCATCTCCACCCTTAGGATTCTGTTCACTTCCTTATACTTTATCCCCTTCAATCCTTCTATCTAAATTCACTCCCCTCCCCTCTCCCATTCCCTCTATCCTAGAAGTCTATCTGCAATGAGTATCTTTATCCATGGGTTCTGGCACTTTTGACTCAGGAAAACTGGAAGCTCTCATTTTTCTAAGTCAACTGCTAACAGCAGATATCTGCTCTTATTCCATCTCTCCAGTAATTCATAGAACATGTAAATGGAATCAGTAGTCTCTAGAAGCTGTACTTTTATGCTTCTATAAGCATGAATGCCCCTATTGATCAATGAAGTGTTGGTGAAGAACAGAAGAGAGAAAGAAGAAAACTAGCTATTCTAAGGAAGGGATTATAAAGTTCCCTTTCCAACCAGGAAAAAATCGAAGCTTGTGAATGCCTTTGTAGTGCAAAATAAAAATAGCATGATGGCTAAAGAAAGGCTCTGTACCAAAAGAGAGAGAGAATGTAATTGGACTGCATAGCAAATGCCTGAAAATCCACATCTTAAATACATTTTCAAATTCAACTTCCAATAGATGAGAAAGATAAAGATCTCAGAAATATCAAGGATTTAAAATGGTGTGTGTGGCCGTGCACTGTGGTGTCCACCTGTAGTCCCAGCTGCTCAGGAGGCTGAGGCAGGAGGATCGCTTGAGCCCAGGAGCCACCATTTTTTAGAAGTGGCATAGACTAAATGATCAATAGCATGGGCTCTCCTTATGCCTCTTAATCCTCACACTTCAATTTCTCCATCTTTCAAAAGGGGTGATAAGAATACTGCCTACCTTGTTGAATTGGCAGGTAGTTAATAATGCCCGGCCTTTGGACAGCGTCAGATGCATAGTAAGTGCTATGTAAGCGTAAGCACACGGAGAAGAGCATTCTAAGGAGGGAAGATGCCCGGCGTCTTTGAGGAACAGCAAGGAAACCAGTGGGACTTATGCACGGTGCATGAAGGGAAGAGTGATAGATGAGGCCAGAGAGATAAGTTCCAGAGGCTAGGGCTTCACAGGTCATTTACTCAGTGAAATGGAGAATCACTGAATAAGCCACTCTGACTGCTGAGCTGAGACTATATAAAGGGATGCAGGTCACACAGGGAGACCCGCTGGGAGGCTACAGCCAATGGGAAGCAAGAGATAATGGGGTCCCTTGGATAGTAACGTATGTGGTGCAAGGTGGTCCCATTCTGGATATATTTTGAAAGTATAGCTTACAGGATTGGCTGATGGTTTAGATGGCGACTATGAAATAAAGAGCTGAGGCAAGAAAGGAGGGAGTTGCCATCAACAGAGATAGTAGGGGAAGCAGCAGTTGGGAAGATGAGAGGTTCAGTTTGGTACATGTTAAATTTGAGATATCTATTAGGCATCCAAAGGGATGTAGGTATAAAATCTACTGTTCTTCCAAGTGAACACTATGCTGGTTGATTTAATTAATTCTTGCATCCCTCTAACATTTATGCAATTATATCTGGTCACTGAGTTGGGTCCTTTGACAAGTGTCACCCCAGGCACAGTAGAAATGGCCCTGTGGAAAGACCCTGGCCGTTGGGGACAGGGAGTATTGACTCCTGCCTTGATCCTTATCAGAGCTTTCTCTTAGGTCTAGCAAATTAAAACCAGTGCATCTCAGATTCTTCTTCTATTGAGTATGGATAATAATCCCTTCCTTACAGGCTTGTCACAATTTTCAAACACAGACAATGCATGCAAAGTGCTCGCTCACAGTAGGCAGATGGGGAAATAATTGCTGTTCTTTCTTTAAAGTAGAAATTCTCCAGATCTGTCCTCTTTCTAGTCCACTCTTGTGAATAACCACAAGCAACATTTGAAAAGAATAGGGGGCGTACCTGACAACTATCTTTCCTATGAAACCCTGAATCAAAGTTCCCGGAACCTAATCATCTGAGAGGAATCTACCAACAATTATCAGTGCAAATTTGGGGGATCTGGCTCACCTTAGGGCAGATTCTTTACATTCGAAGCTCCAGGGAAGTGAGGAAAGAGAAATGGGCCTTTATAAGGTCCAATCCTAAAGTTCTAGACCAATTCTAAATAAAATTAACAGTATCACTGTCTACCAGTGCAATGGGTTAAATGTGTCCCCCAGAGGTTCATGTGTTAGAAACTTAATCCCTGCTGTAACACTGTTTCAATTATGGTAATTGAAAGGTGGGGCCTTTAAAAGGTGATTCGATTATGAGGACTGCACCCTCATGAATGGATTAATCCATTTATGGTTTAAAGGGTGGTCATAGGCTGATAGCTTTATAAGGAGAGCGAGTGATCAGGTTAGCTCTCCTGCTCAGCCCATTTCCCATGTGATACCCTGCATCTCTGTAGAGCCACCTCCAAGAAGGCCCTCTCTAGATGCACCCCCTGGACTGTGGACTTCCCAGCCACCAAAACTGTAAGAAATAGGGCCAAGCCCGTGGCGCACTTGGTAGAGTGCTGCGCTGGGAGCGCGGCGACGCTCCCGCCGCAGGTTCGGATCCTATATAGGACTGACCGGTGCACTCACTGGCTGAGTGCCGGTCACGAAAAAAAAAACGATAAAAAAAACCAAACAAACAAACAAAAAAAACTAAGAAATAAATTTTATTTTTTTACCAATTACCCAGTTTCGGATATTCTATTATAAGCAACAGAAAATGGACAAATATAACTAGATATTATTTGAAGCAGTTTGTGTTTGGTTTTCGCAACCACTCTCTCTACAACCCAGTGAAAATGGAGTTACAGGTTCTCTCAATATGAGATCAAAAGTTATGTTTATCTTGCACATGCATATGAGGATTTAGACGTTCTCTCAGTCCCAGTGCCTTTGTTTTCCCACCTCATCCCGCCCACCTTGGACAAATACTAGGAGAAGGGGCTGTGAACTGTGTCCTTGGATGGTGTGGAGAGACCAGAGCTAGCACTTTTTTGTTTATCTGAAAGCCGGGAGCCACGAGGTCCTTGGCCTGCTCCATGACCTCCCTCTTTTGATTTGGTTAGAAGCAGAGCACAGTGATGAGGAAATTACTTTCAGCTTGACCTAGAAGGCCCTGCTGGCGTCAAGCTAACTATTTTGTGTGGACTTTCCTGTTGATGTTTCTGACTGTCCCTTTTGCAAACTGAAAAAAAAAAAAATAACTAGAGGTCAAGAGGAAGGAAGACCAGGGGAAAGGAACCAGTGAATGTGAATTAAATAATGTGAACAGTACTCTGTAAACTAAGAAGGCTATAGGGATGTTGGGTATTACTAAGGAAAAATGTGTTATCCTTATCCTTCTATAACTATCGGACAGTAAGTAAAGAATCTGCACTTATCCTTCCTGCTTCTGCTTCTGCAACCCTCTTGTTTGCAAACTTCTCAGGTAATGTTGTCTATCTGGATTGTAAATCAGATGCACTCAGTTCACCCGCAGACATAAATGCCCATGATAAAGTATAATTTCTTTTAGACATGTCAAGAACTTGTAAGCTTTAGGTACATTACCATTCTGTGAAGTCAGGAGCAGAACTAGTACTATTGGCTGAAATCTAATCCTTAATTTATTAGCAAGACAATTAGCAGGATTAAAGTAAGCTAATATTCATCATCATAATAATATATCCATTGCTTGTTTAGAGCTAGGCACTGGGCCAAGTGATTTACATTTTATCTTATATTTAAAGTTCAAACAATTCCATAAAATATGAACAATTATCCCTATGATAAATTTAAAAAATGTGGCTTAGGGAAGTTTTAAGTAAATTTCCTGAGGTACAAATAGCTTATAAGTAACAGAAGTAGGACTAAGATGAGTTTATTGAATCCCAAAGCCTTGTATTCCATAATTTCAAATTATCCTTTATGCCTATAATTGTATAAATCTGCAAATATGCTTATAATTGCAAAATGTAACAGATTGAAATCTTTAGCAGAAATTTTATTGTATATAATTTTAATATTTCTCTATGAATTAGTGACTTTATGTGTTTCTATTCTCCACTATTTCTACTTCTATTATTTTAAAATATACAAGGGTAAGTCAAAAAGTTCATGGAAAGATTCGTATTATCTTTTAATTCTATTTTTCCGCCTGTATAGACACACACTTCTGTTTGTGATGGTGTATCTGAGTAATAAGTAATCTTTGTATTTTTTTTCCCTTTAGGGTCTCTTTCACTCACATTGTTTATTTAATTCTTTTCCAACTTTTTCCTCTCTCTTTCCTACCTGATCTCTCTTTTTTACAGGCAGTATACAAAGGTAAAGTATATTCTTAGTTATTGTGTTCATCTAAAGGAGTTTTTGCTTTCTGTTGTTAGTTTTTAAATGGCTTTAAAACGACACTAAATTAACTTATTTTTATATTTTGTGGTTTGCAGGCCTTAGCCTGCTTTTATGGTACATTATTAGTGTCCATATCTGTCTTTTTTATTGTAAAGTCTTTGCTGGGCAAGGAAAGTGATTTTCCTGTCTTTGTACATTGACCTAACACAGAGGTTTTAATAGAAGTATATAAACAAAAAATAATTAAGAAATCAAAACAAAAGCCGGTGCCTGCCAGCGTTTTCATAGCAATCGACAGGCAGGAAGAGACGTGGGTGGGAATTACAGACCATCTTCCTTAAACAAACTTGATTCTGTCTCCCACCTCGGTCGCAAGGTGCGGGTAGACCCCACCAGATACAGTTGGGGTAGGGTGGCCGGTCACCAAGCTGAAACCTGTTTTACCTCCACGCGTTTGGATCCAGGAGCCCTTCCGACCAATCCCTCAGGAAGGCGCTGGGGGGAAGGTGGCGGAGGCGCCCCTCGGTCCTCTAGTCTCGGCTCTCTCCTCCCGCGGTCCGGTTCCCCTCCATCTCAGGGACCGTCTGGTTGCGGATCCCGGCAGGCAGCTGGCCAACCGAAGTGCACGGCGCCCGCCACGCACGGGTGCTTCGCGGCCGCGCGGGCCCAAGAGCAACTCCCCCGCCGCACCCCCCGCCGCACTCCCGGGTGCCCTCGGCGGCCCGGTCTCCCCGCTGCCCTGGACGCAGGTTTCCCTTACTGTGCCCCCTCCCGGGCTCTACCCCACGTTCCCGCAGCTGCCCCTGGACAGAGGTTCTCCCCAGTCCCATACGCCCCGGGCCACCCCCTTCCGCATCGATGCGACCCCCTTAGATGTCTCCTGGTGACCGAGCTTCGGTTTCCTTTCCTGAAAACTAGGGACAGTGATCTCTACCTCATTTACTCAGAACATGACAAGGCGACCAAAAAGAGGGGACTCCATGATAACGCTTATTCGGGATCGTCATTCTTCTTGGTGCCATTATTGCCGCTGTGGCCGTGGCGGGGCAGGCGGGCCGTCCCCCGAGGCTGCAAAGGGCGTCGTGGCGAGCGCCCGCCCCCGCCCCGCCCTCCCGGCCCAGGGCGGCGCAGCCCGCGGACCCGCGGCCGGGGCCCGGCGGCCTCCAGGAGACCCGCGGCGCCCGGCGACATGGCGGGCGGCCACCGCCTCCTGCTGGAGAACGCGCGGCAGGCGGTGCTGGTGTGCGCCCGCGGCGAGCGCTGCCTGGCGGGGGACGCGCGGCACGGCCTGGCCGTGCTGGACGGCGCCAGCCTGGTGGTCGGCACGTGAGTGGCGGGCGCCCGGGGTGGGGACCGGCCGGCCACGCCGGCTTGCCGCCTTTTCTCTAACTTGTGCTCTGTGGAGGGAAACGGGGGACAAGCCTTCCCGCACCCAGAGAGACACAGGCAGGCCAGCCTTCTGGGCACCTGTCGCTAGCAGGTTGAACTGCCTCGGGTTGTCACTCGGTGAAAAAAAGCGCTGGAGCCCAACATCCCATTAGGACGTAGCAGGATCCGGCCTCGGCTGGTAAAACATCTTCGTGACAGTCAGAATCTCCAAGCCACGTGAGCCACGGTTTTGATCGAAGAGGAGAAAAATAACCCTGAATGGGAGCGTTCTCCTTGTCGCTTCCTGTTCGAGCGTCAGTCTCTAGTCCTGTGGTCCTGTCCACCGCAGGTTCACTGCACACTGGGTGGATTACCTAACGGGGCAGGGAAAGCTGTTGTTAGTGAGGAAGAGTTGTATGAATCAGGAGACTGAACTAAATGTCTTATTCCGTCCCCAAGTTTGTCCTCCTCATGACTCCCACAGCCATCGTTTCTTTTCCTTTCATAATGTCTGTCCTTGGCGTCCAGTTTCTGCTTTCCATCTTACCTTCTGTTAGGTTACCCAAACCCCTTCGGTCCCTATTTTGGATCGATTATCCTCCCCTGCTTTTCGCAGCATATTCCAGCGCTCAGGTGTGTAGGTCAGGATCTCAGTTTTTGAAACACTAATTGGCAGTGAGTGACGAAGTCCCAAATTAACAGTGGCTGAAAAGAGAGAAGTCTATTTCTCTCCTATGTACAAACACAGAGGTAGGAATCCAGGGCTAGTAGATGGCGGTACTGTGTGGAGTCCTCACGATCCAGACCCCTGCTATCCACGCCTATCCCTCCTAGCTCTGGGTGCACGGTGGCCTTCTGACAGTCGTCCCGTGATCTAAAATGGCTGCTCCATCTCCAGTTACGGCCTCCGTATTCCAGCCAGTAAGAATAGGAAGAGAGAGCAATCCTATTGGCTAGAAGTTAGTCACATGGCACAGCTGGCTGATGGGAAGTTGGGAAATGTAGTCTTCATTCTGGGTGGTCTCTAGTAGTGTGGGAAAAGGGAACATGGATCTTGGGGAACAACTGGCAGTCTCTGCTGCACGTGGGTTGACTTTTTGTCTTGAACTTCTGAAAGACTCAGGTGTAAGAAGGAAACACAATAAGTGTTGACGGATTGACACCAAGGCATCCAAAAACGTATTTTAAATCACTAGTGAGATTTCTCCAAACTTTAGTAATTTATTTCTTGATTTTTCTTCAGCGATGGGTTTATAAAAGCTATTGGTCCTGCTGATGCTATCCAAAGACAGTTTTCTGAAGAAACTTTCGAAGAAAGAATTGACTGCTCTGGAAAGTGTATCCTACCAGGTACCTATCTCTTTTAACGCTCTGAAAGTAGTTTTAACAGTTGCTCTAGGAATGTAAAGAGAAAGAGTAGCAGCTTGTTTTAAGTAGGGTCTCACAATAATATTAAAAAATAACAATAACTCCATGTATTGAATTTCTACTATGGAATGTCTAGCTGCTTTGCAAACACGATTTCATGTTGAATCTTTATAACTGCTCTGTAGGTATCATTATCTACATGTTACAGATTAGAAAACTGAAGGTTAGGGGTGAAATATCCTATACAAGGTTACTAAACAGGTAAAGGGAAATCTGGAAATCAAATCCATTAATTCACTGCACTTCTTCATACTCACATGCTGAAGAGAAAACAGCTGTGTTGTGTTTAGGTTCAGAGACTATTAATCTATTGCATAGGAGAGGCAGACAAGGCAGCTGCTGTCTCTAATACCAGAAATACTCTAAATTTGTATAGGGTGTGAAACGAAGCTCTAGGCAGAAAAGGAAAAACAAAAAAACCCCCCAAAAACTATGTAGAGATTTCACTGTAATTCTATCTTTAGTGATTTGACAACAGAATCAGTTTATTAAACATCATCTCCTATGTTACCTATGTTGCATGGCTTCTTATAATCATCCACAATAAGTTTCACAAGTTTTGAGTTCTACGCAAACATAGTGGCTTTATGTCCATATTTTATATTCTTCTATAAAGTTTTATAAGTAAATTTTAAATACAATTTTATATAAAATTTATATAAGCTTTTTATATTTTTAAAACGTTCACTGTGCACATCCGACAGAACTTCTGCCTTCTGGTTCTTGGCGGTCAGGAGACAAAGTCAGGGTGAAATGTTATGAGAAAGAAGATAATATAGTAGAAAGCAATCTGAATAGGGACTTTTGATGTAGTCCAGTCAGAATCATTAATGAGCCATTTAATCCATAATATTTTAAATATTCCAGAAAGACACACTACACTGAATTGTACCCAGATAAACAAAAGTCACACGTGATTGCTTTATAGTATCTCTTTATTTCAAATATAGTTCTTTCTTGAAGATAGATTCATCCTTCGGACTTCCTATTTTTCCTTCTCAAAGTTGTGGGAGGGGGTGTGTGGATTGTATTACTCTGTTTTCACGAACAGATTATTCCTTGGTGATATGCGAAGGTACTTCAAAAAGCTTGTGGAAAAACAGAATTAAAAGATATACAAATCTTTCCATGAGCCCTTTGAAGTACCCTGGTAGTCCTTGGTTTTACTCAGCTGATGGGTTTGACAACATGGATTAAAAGTTTATTTAGTGAGCATGAACTTACTGAACAAAAGGAGCTGTATTTCTATAAGGGATATTTTCATCATATTAAGTCACTCTCCTCCATTAGAGCCTTCTAGACCAACCATGCAGAAAGGTAGTCTTGTTTCCTCTCTATCAAGGGAACCACATAGACAAATTCTTCCTCTTCCTCCTTCCTCCAAGAGATGGATGGCCAATATCATGCTTTCCCAAGAGCAGCATGGTATAGTCTGCTTGCTATCTATGTACTTTCTATTTAATAACTTGGTGTATCCATTACAGGTTTGGTGGATGCACACACACATCCGGTATGGGCTGGTGAAAGAGTTCATGAGTTTGCAATGAAGGTAACTGCAATGAATAATGGCAAATCAAAGTAAAGCACAAATGTAAAAGTCTTTTTTGTAAAGAGTTAATAAGTTGTCAAGCTTTTCAACATATGTCTACGTGTCTTTTTAGTGGATATTTTTACTTGCCTGGGTATGGAAAACAAATGACAACAAAACTAACTTATTTATAACTGCCCCAAATCTTTATATTATATGCAGGACTAGCAATCATATTAAGTAGAACAGTTTTTGAAAATTTTTAGCTATAGAATTCTCCTTTTAAAACAGAGCAGAGCTGCATTGCCTACTAATTTCTCTTCTCTTTTCCTTCTTCCCCTTCCAACTCACTACTTCTAGTAGCCTTTGAAAGGGCTCCAAGAAACAGTTTGAAAATCATCATTCATTGGAGTCAAACTTGGAAAAATATATTATTAATCACTAAAATGAATTGTGTTATATTGTTCTTTTTTCAAAAAATGAAACATTAAAAATCATAAAATGTAGTCTGTGTTAGTCATATATTAGCCATAGCCAACTCCTAAATCCCTGGTTGGAGCCATTTTCACGTTATTTAAAAATTAAATCACAGAATTTCAGAGTCAAATGCAACCTTAGAGATTTGCAGTTCAATTGTCTCATTACCTACGTATGAAGAAAGTTAGGTCCAGAGATGGAAAGGGTGTTGACTGAGGTCACCAGCTGGAGGATGACAGACCCCAAGTGAAAACTGGCCAGGAGACCCAGGCTTGCAGATTTTCTTTGCACCCCTTGCTTCCAGGAATAACTGGAGCCCAGTGGGACCCCAGGAAGAGCTTCTTTATTTGCTTGAGTGACAAAGGTCAGGCTCCAAACGCTGGTGGCCAAATACTGAGATGTGGAAACTGCCATGGGTCTCTTTAGTGGAGATTTGAATACTGGCAGCAGGGTTCACTGAATTGCCTAAGCTTTGTTTTCTCAAATATGCTGAGTGATGTAGGGAGGGCCTGAGACTTACTTAGCTGGTACATAGAGAGGGCCAAGCAGATTATTAAAATACTGAAATACTCCTGTACCAGTTTTTAATTGCTGCTGTCCTGAGACCCCAACTGCCCACTCACCACATCTTCCATCTCTGCCACTCCAGTCCCTTCCTGGGCCCACCTTATGAACTCCCCACAGTCCTGCATCTGGCAGAGAAGGGCCTCCAGGACTGTGTGTCCCAGCACGCTTTCTGATCTGACCAGTTGGTGCCCGTGCCATGTCGCTTTTTAACCATTTTTTTTGTATCACCCCCGGAGGGAGGTTCTGTAGACCTGCCTGCAGCCTCCCCGCGTTTGCCCGACCTATGGGTGCGCCGTGTGTTCAGTTGGCAGGGGCCACGTACATGGATATTCACCAGGCCGGAGGAGGGATCCATTTCACCGTGGAGCGCACACGCCAAGCCTCGGAGGAGGAGCTGTTCATCTCCCTCCAGCAGCGGTTGCAGTGCATGGTGAGGGCTGGGACCACGCTGGTGGAGTGCAAGAGCGGATACGGCCTCAACCTGGAGACCGAGCTCAAGATGCTGCGTGTGATCGAGCGCGCCCGGCGGGAACTGGACATCGACATCTCGGCCACTTACTGTGGGGCTCACTCAGTGCCCAAGTAATCTCAGCGGGTGGACGCGGGGTTCAACTCGCAGCTGCGTTCTGCAGGGGTGGAGGTGGATCAGCACTTCAGCTTTTGCAGGGAGACCAATAGAAGCAGTTGGAAAGATGTTCGGATTCTGATGGCCAGTCATCTCGCACATGTGGTTCTAGGAAGGCGGTCCGCCAGCCTCCTCAGTTTGCTAGTCCTTTTAGGATGAAAGAAGAGATGTTTCAAACTCTTTTGGTTGGCAGAAAGAAATGGCCACTTGTAGGTCCTTTAAAATTACAGATATTAACTTGAATAGTTTCCTGTGGTAATTAATTAGCATAAAAGCACTTTAGAGCTTATTAGTAACACTTGGTAGGAGACAGATCAAACCTTGCAGTCTGGGTGACTCTTAGTTTACTTAACAGAAAACATTTTTGTTTTATTGTTGTGTTTTTTAGCCTTTCTTTTTAATCTAGAAAGTTTCTCCTACATGGCTTTACTGTAGAGGACTCTGTCCCCTTCTGCGCCTGCATCTTATCTGTTCAGAGTTCCTTTTGCTCCTGGAATTTTTATTTTTATTTGTTTTATTTTTTTTAAAGGTGACCGTTAACGGGATCTTAACCCTTGACTTGGTGTTGTCAGCACCACGCTCTCCCAAGTGAGCTAACCGGCCATCTCCTATATATGGATCTGAACCTGTGGCCTTGGTGTTATCAGCACCACACTCTCCCAAGTGAGCCACGGGCCGGCCCTTGCTCCTGGAATTTTTAGATAGGAAGGCCCATAGTTTCAGAAGTGAAAGATCCAAAGTAAATCTAGGGCTTGAACATGTACAGGATGTCTCCAAAGTCTTAGTGCAGTCTTAAGCTTTGAGAACTCAGATATGTAAATACATACAAACATTATTTGAAAATTTAGTCATTTAAATTTATTTTACGTATATTTATTTTTGTGAACTTCGAGGTACAAGTTTATTTATTTAATAGACAAATAAAAATTATATATACTTATAGTGTATAACATGTTGTTTTGAAATACACATTCCTTGTGAAATGTCTACATTGAGCTAATTAACATATGTATTACCTCACATACTTGTCACTTTTTGTGGTGAGAATGCTTAACATCTATTCTCTCAGCGATTTTCAAGGATACAATACATTGTTATTAAATATAGTCACCATGTTGTACAGAAATATAAATTTTTAATGTGAATTTTTATTTACCATCTTAAATCAGAGGAACTAAAAAAATTAACATTAAAATTTATGGTTCAACATTTACAAAGCTAATTATGTAGAAGAGAAACATAAATATTTAATATCTCCAATGATCTTTTTTAAGTTTTTAGTATTTATATTTCTGGAATTATGAAAGCTTAAAACTGCACTGAGACTTTTGAGACATCCTGTCTATAGAAAACAGTAGATTTTTTTCAAACAGCATATGAAGTGTGTGATAGTCTGCTTATTTTTCAGTAGGGAAAGCAACTTGGCCTGGCGGAAAAAGTCTTAGACTTTGGACTGATGCCAGAACTGGGTTTGAATCCAGCTTAGCTACTTCCAGCTGAGTGATTCTGAGGGCGTGACTTAACTTTTTTGAACATGAATTACTCATCTGTTAAACAGAGCTAAATAACACCCTATTCTTTATGATTGTCTTGAGAATTATAAATAATTTCTGTGAGTGCCTGTCTCCTCATAGTTGACCCCTACCTACCCACCTAAATGGTTTTACTGAGCGATAGTCTTCTTCGTGCCAAATACAGGGCTGAAGTTTTACAGAAAGTTTCTCTGTCTGCCAATAAGCCTCTGCATCTTGATCCCCATAGATAAAACCTGAGGCTCAAATAACAGCTAAATAATGTCTCCAAAGTTATGTAGCCAGCAAGGGGCAGAGCTCCATGTCCATCTGACTTTAGAAGCCCAGCCCTCTCTAATATACAACTACCCCAGAATTTTAGAATTCAGGGCCTCTCACGGTCGGCCTCCCCTGTGTCCCCAGATGGTGAGATAGAAGCCCAAGGCCAGTGCTTCAGGAAACATTGTGGAGGAAGCAAAAGGCAGGGCGATACTGGGGCCCAGGTAAGGGGACCACAGATAGGTTGTCAGAGAAGCATCCAGAATGCTCTCTCTGAGTGTCCTTGTCAAGAAGATTCAGCTTCTCAGCCAGGTGGCCTTGCTGGCATCCCCGAAGGCTACACAGGTGTGTGAGCATGGATGAGCCATTTGGGCCTCTGTGTATGGGACCGGAGCGTACAGAAGTCTTGTCAATAGCCCTGCTGCATAGGCGTGGCCCAATTGTTAGAAGTCCTGAGTTTTATCTTGAATTCTTTCTCTACCTTTCTGAGGCTTCAGGTTATTTACCTGTACTTTTTCTCAGGTTTTCCAAGTACCAAATAACTGTTTCTCCATTTTTTAAAAAGTACTTGCCCATGGTAATCTCATTTTCTTGCCTCAGAGGAAAAACTGCTACTGAAGCTGCTGACGACATCATCAGTAACCACCTCCCGAAGCTGAAGGCGCTTTGCAGATACGGGGAGATCCACGTGGACAATATAGATGTGTTCTGTGAGGAGGGCGTCTTTGATCTCGACTCCACCAGAAGGATTCTTCAAAGTGGAAAAGAGATGGGGTTACGGATTAACTTCCATGGGGATGAACTCCACCCAATGAAGGCTGCTGAGGTAGGGCTGACTTTGGCTTTTCCTTGGTCAACGCTCATTCTTGCCCATGCATGCTATGGAAAACTTAACTAGTTTGTTCATAGTTAGGCGTAGCCTTCTGAAAAGGGGAAATCTGCTTTCACAGTGAGCACATTGGTCTGGTTGAGCCTTGGAAACCCTGACCACTATTAGAAACTCACATTCTTGCTGACCATTTGCTTTTGTTATCATCTGCTGGTAATATAGTAGAAAAAGATGTCCGTCTGTGGTTTCACGTGCTAAATCCACAACATATTTTAGTTGGCACACAAAGCCATGTTAGCATAGTGTATGAATTTCACACGCACTAACATAGTACATTAGTTTCACATGTAGCTTCTAGGACCTTTCTGTGGCAGCATCTAGAGCAGTTTTGGTGGAACACATCATTACTAGCCATGGGATGATTTTCAAATCTATATTTCTTGCACAGATTCATTTATTCATCCTTTCAACAAATGTTTGAGTGTCTTTTATGTACCAGGCACTGTTCCAGGTGTTGAGAATTCAGCAGTGAATAAGACAAAGTCTCTGCAGTCGTCAGTCTAGAAGTCTGTCCTCAAAGCCCTGGAGCTAAATAAACAACTGCCCTTGGGGCCTACATACAGATGCCGATACCCCCCATGCATCTCACCCGCAACATGTCCAACTTGAGGGCTGGCTGGTTAGCTCAGTTGGTTAGTGCACAGCCTTGTAACACCAAGGTAAAGGGTTTAGATACTCGTACCAGCCAGTCACCAAAAAAAAAAAAAAAAAAACAAGAAAGTGAAAAAACAGCTTGATCTCTTAATGTAACTTCTAAATTTTGTCCTGTGTTTCCTGCCCCAGTGAATGACATCATCCACCTGTCTGTTGCCTAAGTCAAGAACTTGAACATCGTTTTGACTCCTCCCTCCCCCTCACCTACCACATTTTGACCAACCACTACATCCTCTTCCACTTCTCTCCCCTCACTGCCTGGTTCAACCACTATCAGCTCTCATCTGGATTCCTGCAACAGCTGTTCTTCTTGCCTCCAGTCTTGCCTCCACTTTAATCCCTTCCTTTAATCCGTTCCCTCAGTGCATCTTATCCTTCCCCTCCATTGCTTAAAACCACTTAAAGGCTTAGCATTGCTCTTAGGAAAGAGTCCAGACTCCATCTATGGCTTACCAGGATCCAGCCCTTGCTTATCACGCCATCTCCCCCCACCCTTGTTCCTCTCCTCCAGCCTCTCTACCATGAAACTGCCACAGTAAAATATTGTTAACACCCCATGCCTTTGTGAGGCTCTTTCTCTCATCTGATCTCCCATTTTTCTGGCTAATTCTAGTTCCCTTCCATATTTCGTCTTAGCTATCTGGGACTCCTTGCCAAACCTCTCCAACAGTGGGTTATGGCCTCTCCCTGCACTAACCCCACTGGGTTACAGTCGCCTCCTTGATCCCGACTGGGCTGGAAACACACTGAGGATTGCGCCCCTGCCTTGCATAGCCCTACCCCTAGAGGTTAGCACAGTGCCTGGAGGACAGATGGCCTGTAGTATTTGTTGAATGTTTGTTGAATGAATGTAAAGTGGGTGGTCAACAAGATACTTTTGGTAGTAGAGAGAAACTGGTGGATTAAATTAAGAGAATGAGCAAATCAAGTTTGGAACAGTGAGGGTGATCCCAAGGTCAGGAAGAAACTCGCCCTGGGAACATAATCTATGCTGTGAAGCCCCAGACTCTCCAGGGCCCCGATCCAAAATACTCTTGGACGTGAGCAAGCTGCTGATGAAGGGATTGGCTCTTCCCTGCCCTGGTTTTGGGCATTGCAACCTCCATGGGCCATAGAGTATCACCAAATATCAGTCTGCTTTCCTTTCCTTGGAATGCCTAACATGTCACCTTTCAGCCTGGGGCACTTGGTGTGCGTGTGTCTGAAAGTTCGTCCAGTTAGGGACAAAGAAGATGATGAGACTAGGCTGAGAAGGGATCCACTTTAACGCGGTGCTTCTGTGATCACGGCAGTCCTTTTCTTCGTTTTCTTCTAACAAACTAGCTCGAACTTTTCATCTGGAAAAGTATCAAGTTCAAGTTGATATTCTCAGATTATACATATGATTCCACATGTTTAAAGTTTATTCTCTTATCTGATCTGTTTTCACTGAGTACAATGACATTCCAAAATATCTTTCTTGATTGCATCTTGGTTAGGATATAATATAATTAGGTTTTATGACCCATATTACTCAAAGTTGTATTCTGATCCATAAGATTCATAAAATTACCCCTTCGGGGGCTTGTGCTTATAAGAGGCAGTTGACAAGAAATCTTAATGAAAGAGAGCTGTTTCTTTTGGTAGGAAAAACCATTTAATGTTACTTTATTGATTTTTTGTGCCGTTGGTCAAATCTTTCCCTGTCTGTCCATTCTGCTTAGCTTGGGGCAGAACTGGGAGCCCAGGCAATCAGCCACCTGGAGGAAGTGAGTGACGAAGGCATTGCTGCCATGGCCACGGTCAGGTGCTCTGCTGTCCTTCTGCCCACCACGGCCTACATGCTGAGGTAAGGTCCTTTCTCCCCCCGCAACACAAGGGCTGTAAGGGCAAGCTTTGAAGACACAGACGAGGTGCCTAAACATTACTTCATGACCATTGCAAATCTCTTAAAAATGCAGATGAAGGAAACTTAGCTCATGAAGATGCCAACTCTGGACCGATGTACATAAATGAACTACCCCGAGGACGGAGCTTAGACCTAAATTGCCTTTGAGTGGTGGGATTATTAAGGAAGGCGGAGCCTTCTTTTTCTTGTTTCCCCAGATTTGGGAATTTTTCAGTTAAAAAAATCCATATGCATTACTTTTATAAGTACAAAATAGTAAAGTAGGCTCTATACTTTTAAAAATATGCATACTTGGGAGAGTGTGGTGCTGACAACACCAAGTCAAGGGTTAAGATCCCCTTACTGGTCATCTTTTTAAAAAAATAAATAAATAAAAATAAAAACATGCATAAGATGTGAGGGATATTTCGCAGTCCTCAGAATCTGAATGAACCATTTTCTAAGAGGAGGCTAGTGGGTACTGTAATCGTGTACCAGGCTCTTCATAAATCCTGGGGGTAGGAGGAAAGAGGAGACATATGAGGGTACTTCAAAAACTTCATGGAAAAGTATAACTAAAAGATAATAGGAATCCTTCCATGACTTTTCAAAGTACCTTGTATAAGCATATTTTATAAAGTCTTCCCAGAGATTTTGCTGGGTGCCTGCTATGAATTGAATAACTTAGTCCATCTTTATAACTGTTGTTGCTCTAATTCTACCAAGTATGGGATCTGAGGTCTTCTGCCCTTTTCCTTGTACCACTTACATGACAGCTGCCGAGTCTGTGGTCTGGAAGGCCGTCATTCAAGAGGCAGTTTCTTTTCTCTTAGGACTGTGCGCTTTCTGTGTGATTAGGATACGTGGCCTTCTGGGGAGGGTGATTGGATTCTGCAGTTACAGCTTTAGGACAGTGGTTCTCAATCCCAGGGTGATTTTGTCCCCCAGGGGACATTTGACAATGTCTGGAGACATTTCTGGCTGTCACACCTAGGGGATGCTATGGCACCTAGTGGGTAGAGGCCAGGGATGCTGCTAAACATTCCACAATACACAGAACAGCCCCACACAACAGAGTTATCCATCCCCAGACACGAACTGTGCTGAGGCCGAGAAAGGCCAGGCTTTGAGTAACTCTTAGAAGGGAGAAGAAAGGAATATTACAGTACTTTTCCCAAATTTGTTATGATTTTATATACACGTATGATATTACACATTTTTACTATTATTACTCTTCTCTTAAATAAACACAATGTAGACTACAATCAGGAAATATCAGTAAACTTTTCCCTGTATGACCGACTTTTCTTACAAATCTCAATAGTTATCAAAGTCGAGCAATATTTAATTTGGTTAATTTTCCACCACCCAAGGAATAAGTTTTTACAGAAAAACAAGCAAAAAACTCTTCCTTTAACTTGCCTTGAATCTCTTAACATGGAACAAAAATCTGAGACTTTGTGGTCCTGAAGGGCAGGTCAGCATTAAAGGTCTGAACTTTGTTCCTATGCCAGTGGTGGCTGTCATCTGCCATCACCACAGATAGGTTTAGTGTCCCATTTGGATGACAATGGTGGTCAAACAAAAAGCCACAGTCTCTTCCCTGGCTTCTCTGTATCCTGAACTCTCTCTTGGTTCTCATTTCTAGAATAACCATTGCCTTATACCACTTAAGGGCTTCCTTTAATCATGTATTTTATGTATACTTGCATATAATATTTAAATTCAGGAAATATTCACCTTAGTTTTTATGGAGCTTCCTTAATACTTACACAGCCTCTTTTTTTTTTTTTTTTAACCTCTAAGTAGTTCTGGAAGGGGAGGGGAGGCCATCAGAATGACCTGCAGGGAAATTTGAAGCTGTACCCTTCCTCTCACACATTGTAACAGTTGGAAAACATTTTAAGTGGTCCTGCAAATTGTCAATCATAGACTGGGAATGCTTCAGGGCAAGAATCATCTCTGCACCCCTCATAATTTAGCAGTCCACCCATCCACATGTGTGTTGCAGCCTACTGGTTGCCAGGTGCTATTCTGAGCACTGGGGGTGCAGCAACAGATCAAACAGTGAAGTCTTTGTCCGCATGGAGCTCACAGTCTAATGAAGGGAGACAGTTTGCAGACAAACAAGTGAATGTATAAAATGTCAGGTGGTGCTAAGTGCTATGAAGAAGCCATCAATGTAGATCAAGAGAGTAGACGGCATTTGGGTGCAGGGTGCTGTGTTTTTTCTGGTGAGGGGATGTTTGAACAGAGACCTAGAGGAAGTGAGGGAGTGAGCCACACTAGGGGAAGAAGTGAGGATGTCTAGAGGAGTGTCTGCACAGACGGATGGCATGTGCAGTGCTGGAAACACACTGACTGTGTTTGAGGAACAGCAAGAATCAGGCCAGAGAGGCCTGAGCAAGGAAAAGCACAGGAGATGAGGTCAGAAGGAGGAGCAGATTTTGTATGGCTTTGAGTTGATGGCGTGGACTGGAAGCCCGTGAGAAGCCACTGCGGCGTTTTTTAACAGCATGATGACATGATCTGACTTATTTTTCTAAAAACTCCCTCTGGCTGCTATATAGAGAATAAGTATGGGGGGAGGGTTGTCTTAGTCTGTTCTGTGCTGCTATAATAGAGTACCCGAGAATGGGTAATTTATAAAAAAACAGAGATTTATTTCTCACGGTCCCAGAGGCTGGAAGTCCAATATCAAGGTGCCGGCATCTGGTGATTGCCTTCTTGCTGCATCATCTCCTGGCAGAAGGGCAAGAGAGCAAGAAGGGGGAAGAGGAAGAGAGAAAGAGAGGAAAGGAGGAAAGGGGCCAAACTCATCCTTTGATCAGGAACCCGCTCCTGTGCTAACGAACCCACTCCCACGATAACAGCATTAATCCATTCATGAGGGCAGAGCCCTCAGGACCTAATCGCCTTTTAAAAGTTTCACCTCTGAACACTGTTGCCCCGGGGATTAAGTTTCCAGCACATGAACTTTGGGGGACACATTCAAACTGTAGCAGTAAGGGTGGAAGCAGGGTAACCAGTTAGGATGGTCTAGCAAATATCCCGGCAAGAGATGATGGTGACTTGCATCCATGGTGGTAGCAGGGGGAATAAAAATTATCTGGATTCTGGATGTAGTCTGTATTAGTCCATTTCTGTTGCTTATAACAAAATATCTGGAACTGGGTAATTTGTAAAGAAACAATATTTATTGCCTACAGTTTCCAAGGCTGAGAAGCCCAAAGTCCAGGGAACATATCTGGTGAAGGCCTTGTTGATGGTGACAGTGATGCAGGGTCTCACACGGCAGAATGGCAGAGCAGAGAGACAGGGACTCACACATGCTCTCCTTTTGAAGCCCTCAGAACCACACCAATGACCATCATTATTAATCCATCCACTAGGGCATGATCCTACAGTCTAATCATCTCTTCAAGGCGCCACCTTTCAATTACTATAATAGGATTTCCCACTCTCAACAGTTATAGTGGGAATTAAGCTTCAGTGAGTTTGGGGGGACACTCAATCTACAGCATAGTCTTAAGGTGGAGCCAACAAGATTTTCTGATGGATTGGATATAGACCGTGACAGAAAAAGAGCAGTAGAGGATGACTTTAAGGTTTTAGTGCCTGGTACACAGTACACACTATTTGGGTGCTTTTTGAATAAATGGCTGAATTAATGACCCAGCAAGTTTTATTAAGCACTGTATATAAGATACTATACTCTTTCCACTGAAACTACAAAGAAGTCCCTGTATTTTGGGGATGAAATAAAACATGAATGCAACGAAAACATAATAATAAAAAATTGAAGAATTTTTTCAACAAACCTTTACTGAGCAGCTATTATGCCAGGCACTGTACTGGTGCTGGGATGCAGTGGTGAGTAAGACAGACATGGCCCTGCCTTCAGGAACTTGCAGTCTAAGTGTATGAAGTGTGATACATGAGTAGACAGTAAGAACTATAGAAGTTCGGAAAAGGGCTGCCTCTTCTGGCTGGGTGACACGGATAGGTGAGGTGTGAGCTAGGGCTGGTAGCTCAAATGCTTTTCAGGGAGAGGTGGATATTCTTCAAGGAGAATGGCAAACTCAGGAATGTTCAGAGAGAAAACCCCAGTGCTTAGGGTGCGGTGTTCGGTAGGGTAGTGATAAGAAATCAGACCCTGAAGAAGGTTGTGCTCAGTTTGTGGAGGCCCTCGAATGCCACACTTAGGTAGACTTCATTTAAAACATGAGTGAGACCTATGTAGTTTGAGCATGGCTATAAACTTATTCTATTCTTTGCCACATTCAGTACACTCGTAGGATATAACAGTATTATTCATTCATTCATTCAAACAAAAATATTAATTACCCAGAAACAGGGCTAGGCCCTAGGAAAAATAAATTATAATAAAAAGAAATGGTCCTTTCCATGATCCTTAGCCTCTGTTGGGCTTCCCAGCAGTAGAAGCAGATGCTATAGTCTAAACACCTAACAGCTGGCTTAGCCAGGGCACTGACCAATCAAATGGATATATGGCCAGAGGTAGAGGGGATGTCAAGGGAGGGGCCAGGGTTACGCTCTGGATGGAACAACCAGCGGGCAGTGCCGCTCCATAATGTATCGGTCTGGTCGTTATCATGAAACAATAGCTGTCTGGCATTACCAGGGCTAAACGCAGGAATAGAGTGCTATGGAGGCCAGAGGAAGTGGTGGCCAATAGCGGTGGTTGGGAAGGCTTCCCAGAGGAGGTAACTGACAAAGATTCTCACCTTGATCAAAGTCTAGACAGGGTCCTCTGAGCCCTCTTCTAGATTAAGCCTCAACTTTGGGCTATAAAAGCTGCAGACTCTCAGCACAAACAGTTTCATCCCTTCCCCATCCCATCTCCATCTCCATCACTGAGAAACTGTGGCAAACACTAGCATAGTTTCTAACTGCTCAAACCTGCATCTAGGAGGCCCCCCCAACCCCTTACAGTGCCTGCCTGAGAAAGCTCAACACTGCCAGGGGAATTTTCTGTTTATTCCAGCCCAAAACCTGTTGATGGGCAGATAGGCCCCTGAACCCCCTCTTAGAGCATTTAAAAAGCTTGCAATGATAAGCCTGCCCCTTTGAAATGTCATTCTTCTTCCACCTGAAACTGTCTTCTCAAGACAAGATGAGAACCATCTCTTTGAAAGGCAAATATGCAACAAGAGGCCTCTGGCTCCTATTCCCAGCCTGGGGCTTCCTGCATGAACTTACTCTGCTGCCTCCTGTCATAAGATAGGAGTAGTTTGTTTCTCCTCCGGACAAGTGCCAGTTAACAAACCTGGATCACATTGACCACCCCTCTTCTGCTTTTTGAGAATTTCTACCTCCCTGACTCTGTTTGAGCCCGCCTACCTCATTTTCTCTCCCTACTTCCTTATTCTGCCTTTAAAATGCCCATTTACCTCTCTACATAGTGAAGTTCAGTTCAGTTCACGCCGGACCCTTTTCCCTATTGCAATAGTTAGTGCTGAATTAAATCTGTCCTTATCACTTTAACTAGTATCTGGTATTGTTTATCTTTGACATAACTTTTGAGTTATGTCCTAAATTACAAAGACTATTTCACCAAGGAGGTAAGGGAGATGCCTATTCCAGGAAGAAAAATGGAATTTTACACATTAGATTCTTGGGCCTTCAAGATTTTAAAGAGCCTAAAAAAAAGGTTTGAAACCTAAACCTAAGAAAAAGAGGGGGGGGAGAGATATGAATAGAAAACTGCAAAATGGAAATTAATAAAAATAGTTTTATTCATTTTTTTTTTTTTTTTTTTTTAAAGATGACCGGTAAGGGGATCTTAACCCTTGACTTGGTGTTGTCAGCACCACGCTCACTCAGTGAGCAAACCGGCCATCCCTATATGGGATCCGAACCTGTGGCCTTGGTGTTATCAGCACCACACTCTCCCGAGTGAGCCATGGGCCAGCCCAAAATAGTTTTATTCTAACCTCAATAACTGGTTAATTTGGGAATCACAAAAATGTTTATTAAATTTGAAAACTATTTGTAAATTACATTGTTCTTTTTTAGCAAGAATCTCTGAATATATAAAATTCTTGAGATAAACAATCATGAATTAAACAAATTGGTCATATTCCAGTAGTTTCAGAAGCAGAATTGTAAAAATCAAGAGTCCTGGGGTTCTAGCTAACTCCACCATTAGTCACTTACCCTTGAGTTTCTGTTTCTTCTTCCAGAACACGAAAGCATTAGATGTCTCAAGTTCTCTTCCATTCTGAACATATATTCTACAAAAGTTCCAACTCTAGAGACTGACATCTTTTCTTCCTCCCCTTAGACTGAAGCAGCCTAGAGCCAGAAAGATGTTGGATGAAGGGGTAATAGTTGCTCTGGGCAGTGATTTCAACCCTAATGCATATTGCTTTTCAATGGTAATTATTTTTTCATGTGAATTTCTGAGCAGGGTATCTACCAGGCATATAAATAATTTTAAAAGATTTCACTCGCTATTAAAAATGTATAAAAGATCTAAAAATGTTTTCCTGTGAAACAAGAAAAAAAGATGTAGACAGTAGTATAGTTGGATTTTTCTGCACCATATAAATGCCTCCAGGCATAGAGAGAGGAGAGAAGTTTCTGTTTGCATTATTTTCTGATTCAGTCTTGCGCATTATGGTTTTATAATAATCCACTTTCTCTCTTCAGAGAATAGCATAAACTCAAAGAGGTTTTAATACATAAGGGTGGAAATAAGCTTCATCTCACACAATAAGTGGTTTTGAAAAGTTGTAAATAAATATTAAAAACAATAATAAAGGGGTCTTTTCCAAAGCACAAGAACCTTTATGTGTAAATTTAGATTTTTTCCATAGCAATTTAGCCAATTCCACCTATACATTTAACTACCTGTGCTTGTTGTGCTGTGTGGACAAGTGTCCTAAGTAGCAGTTGCCATGTGTTACTTTCTTCAAATGCTTTTTTCTTCCTGCTTTAGCCAATGGTCATGCATCTGGCATGTGTAAACATGAGAATGTCCATGCCCGAGGCCTTGGCCGCTGCCACCATCAATGCAGCTTATGCGCTGGGGAAATCTCACACACATGGATCTTTGGAAGTTGGCAAACGGGGAGATCTCATTATCATCAATGCATCTAGGTGAGTGTTCTCCCAACTTAGCTATTTTAGTTTATGTCCACTGTAATATGTAGATGAGGTTTAAATACCTTTTCTGCTAATTATTAGTATCAGGTTCTGTCTAGGCTTAGAAATTACCCAATCCCCTTTCTCTTTACCTTTTTCTAACTAGAAAGTTTACCTACAGGTCCTAAACTACAGGGGAGACCACACTTTTAGGTCTCTTCATCTGTCTTACCTCTTTCATAGATTTCCAGGCTCCTGTTCTGTTTACCTGGACTTTGAACTTGTGCCCTTTGGCATGGGTTTTTGTTTTTCTGCTCAGCTTCCAACCTTCTGATTTCTCCCAACTCTAGCTTGTTACCCTGGTTGTGATTTATTTCTTCTCTGATTTCACTGTATCCAAAAAGCCTTAACTTGGTTTTCCTGTTCCTGTTTCTTATTACTCATCCACTATCTGTTGCCACTTGGGCCTCCAATGAGACCATTTAGGTCTCATTGTTCTAAATCTAAAAGTTGTAAATCCTATGGCTCTTCAGCCTTTGAGAGGCTTTCACAGCTCTTGGTCCTCACGTTCAACAGAGTAGAGCAGTTCTGAAATTCTCCTCCCCATGGTCAGAAACCATCCTCTTTTGAAAATAATGCTGTTGTTACCATCTGTGCGTCACTTAATGAAGCAAATATTTTAAGATCGAGTACTTAAATAATGTTATTAAGCAATGTTTGCTTTATCATAGACCAGTTAGTTATGTACAACACTGTTTTTTAAAAAGCCCAAATATTGATGCCTATGTGTAAAGAAATGTTTAGAGACTGCATTTTATTTTATTAAAAAAAATTTTTAATTTTTAAATTTTTTTTAAAAAAGATGACTGGTAAGAGGATCTTAACCTTTGACTTGGTGTTGTCAGGAACATGCTCTCCAGTGAGCTAACCGGCCATCCCTATATAGGGATCTGAACCCATGGCCTTGGTGTTTTCAGCACCACACTCTCCCAAGTGAGCCATGGGCCGGCTCTAGAGACTGCATTTTAAATTTAGCATTTATTGATGAAGTGATAATTTTGACCTGTATGTATTAAAGTAATGTTTGATTTCTTTCTAGATGGGAGCATTTGATTTACCAGTTTGGAGGCCATCACGAATTAATTGAATATGTTATAGTTAAAGGAAAAGTTATCTATAAAAAATGATGGATCTGAAAGGAAAGAGAAGGCTCTTTGTATGAAATAAATCAATATGGTTATATTAAAAGTTAAAACACCTTAGTAGTTTACCAGAACTATGTCACTTAAACCTAAATATATTTCAATATCTTGTAAATCCACTTGACAAATCCAAGGGATTGATTTCTTTTAATTTCCCATGTGCACCTGAACATACAAACAGGTATACGTATTGTGGTGATAATCTCAAAACATTAAATTATTTCACAATTATTGGTTACAAATATTCTGAAGATTAACATGATGGGGTAGCACAAAATAAATGCCTTTATGGAGAAAAGCAAACTTGGCTTGAAATTTCCATTTTGTTCCTGCATTTCAAGTTTCAGTTTTTAAACAGCATTTAGTGAACACTGGGGGATAGAAGGAAATCCAAGTGATACGCTCCAAATTAGACTAAAATATAGCCTTCTTTAATAGGCAGATAGTATTTCCTCCCCCACCACCCCCCACAATTTGTCTTTCTAGATGTTCTTCAAATGAATTCTGGCAGTAAAGCTTCACAACAGAATTCAAGACTCATAATTTTATACAAATACAGGGTTTAGTGGACTTCCTGTTCTGGATGCATTTTGACCAAATCCAACAATGTAATTTTTTAGAATTGTTTTTAACTTTTTGATTCTTCACATTACACATGTATAAAAAACATTTTACTGCTCTCAATAAATATGGACTGTTGCTATTATTGTCATTCCTTTATTGCCTAGAAGTAGATCAGCAGCATTGTCTATTACAGTTTTTTAGGAAATGAACAAATTACAAAATATTTGTAAGGAATGGATAATTATTTACATATAAATATGAGTGTTTCTAAAGCCACGTGAGTTTACTTGAAATCTTTTAAAATGTTTTAATCATCTTTATAATCACAACTACATTACCAAACTTTGTCCTATTTTTGAAGAAATGATGTGAGAAGTAAATATTAACTATCTGAGTTACACCAATTTATGGTTAATGGAGCCTGAATTAACAAGGCTTTACTGTATTCAATATAAATCAAATCAAGATACCCCTCATTGGAAGGATGAAGGTAACACTGCACATTGTTGTCACCACACTAGGGTATCTGGAGCTCTGTCCCTTGTGTGATTGTCAAAGTGAGGCAGGACAGAATAGGAACAGGCCCCAGGGAGGCTGCTCATGAATATTCAGACTGGATCGGCACTAGCAATCTTCTTGTTTGTCAGTTAATGAACCCATAATGAGCTGATGACAGCTTAACCATCCTACCAATCAGCATGCTACACCTGGAACTTTGCAGATTACAAAAACCACAGCACCTGCACACTAGGAGGAATGAAAGTGCAGATGACCACTGTATGAACTTCCACCCATGATGCTAGACCAGAAAGGCCACTGTGCAGGACCAAAAACTTCAGAAACTCAGGGATGTGTGACCGGAAGCTGATGCAACTTCACATCAACCTATTAGGCCTTATACCCTAGATCTTCCCCCATGGCCAAATATTCCTCCCCTTAAGACAGAGAAACACCCACGTCCCAGAACAACATATAAACCATCCCCTTAAGGATCCACAGGGCACTTCTCCCTCATGGGGGATGCCTATGCACCCTTCTGTGTGTACTTTCACTTTTCAACTAAGTCCTATTGTTTAAATGTCCCATAGGTCTATCCCTCTTCCTTTACTTTTCCTTGCTTTCACAAAAGGGTCTCCTCCATGGTTTGACCAAGACTGGAACTGCTGTCTGGTAACAAAAGGAGTCTTGAGTGGGTGAGGGGGGCTCATGATTGCTTTGGGCGATGCCTCTCCTGTGGCAAGAGATAAATGCAGGAGATCGACATAAAGACCAAAACAAAATGTCAGGTCTGCCCTGGAGCCTAAGCCATACAGGATTACAGCCTTACATCTAAGGAATGAGAGAGAAGGCAGAGTACTTCCTGTTTTCTTTCCAGGAGGCATTCATTCTAAACAAATAGCATTTGTGCCTCTCTTGAATGAAGCAGGAGAGGGTAGTCACCCTTAACTGCCCTAATTCTCCCAGGCCAGTGTGCTGTGAGCCCTTGTAACTCACTGCAGCTTGCTAGAAATGTGAAATCTCCACCTTATTCCAGATCTGCAGGATTAGAATCTGCATTTTCACATGCTCCCAGGGAATTCACCTGTCCATTAAAGTCTGAGAAGTGTGGAGGTGTAGACCTTAGTGGCACCAACCTTCTCACTGTGTCTCAAACACATCATTTGGTTAGCTGCTCCAGGCCTTGCAGCACTGTTCCCTCTGCCTGGAATGCTTTTCCTCTCTTCTGTTGTGGACCTGAACCCCTTCCCCCACCCTTGAATATTAACTGACTAGCTTTTCTGCTTCTGTAATTAGCTTGCGTAAGGCTTTACAAGCCCCTGCGGGTGGGACTTCCCAAACTGCCCAAAGTACACCCAGTTCCAGGAAGGGAGTATGCTCACTCGATTCCAGGAATAGCATGACCAGTTCCATATCTTTGGACACCAAGGGAAAAAAGAGGGGGGAAAGGAGGAGTAGACTGTTGGTCAATACCTCAGTCCTTCCTTTGCCCGCCAAAAGGTAAAAGCCCAATGGTTTTAAAAATTGCTTAAAGTGGCCAATAAACGGCGTACAACCCATCCTGTTACCAAAGTCTGCCTACCAAACTGTATAAAAGATGCTTGAGTTAAGAGCTTGGGGCTGTTTCTGTCCTGAAGATGGAGTGACCCCAACATGCTGGAAATAAAAACCTCTTGCTTGATTGCAGCGATCTCTGTCTCCTGGTCTTTGTGAGATGAGCCTTCCCAACAAGTAAAATTTGTGCTTTCGGGCCGGTCTTACACTGTATGTGGGAAGCTGGAGCTGTTTGCCTCTCCCGCATGTTCCCACACCTCTAAGATAGCCTTTATGACATTGTAATTTAAACATCTTTCCCATTTGGTTGGGAGTTCGTAGAGGGCAGGGACCTTGTATGTCTCCAGAATCTAGTATGGTGACTGGTTCATGGCAGATGATCAGTGAATGAATTAATGAATGACTGCACAAACATACAGATAGTCACAGTGAACACTGCTTGTCAAAATACCCTGCTAAGCAGGCCAACTCAGGGATGCAGTGTTAAGGCAAATACTTATTCTGTGGGTTGGAAAGAACATACGAATTCCTTAATATGAGGCCAAAGGTTGATGCTCATGGGGAGTAAAGTGTAAAACTAAAACCAACAAAACAATTCCATCATGGAGGGTGGAAAAGGAGTTGCCATTCTCAGCTTTGAAGACTAGGAAGGATTTAAATGAGAGGGAAAGGCTCCACGACGAAAAGTCATGAAGTATTCAGGAGACAGGCACTGAGTCCTCCCAGAGTAGAGAATTCAGCGGGGAGCTGAGGCTGTAGAATTAGGTGGGTCAGATTTCCCAGCGCTGGAACACCAGGCTCACTACTTGGAACTTCATCCTTAAGGCCAAGGGAAGCCACTGAAAGTTTTTGAACAGGGAGGACCAGGACAAGAGTGCTGTAGAAATACTAATCCAGCTTTAGTGCACATAGTAGGCCCTCAAATATTTGTTGTGTGGTTGGACTCCAAGAAGATACCTACAAAGCTGACCAAGTCCTTTGGTGGGGAGAGTGGGAGGTGTCAGGTACTAGAAGTCCAGGTGGAAAGCTTTCACAATGGCACAGTAAGATCTGAAAATCACTACTCTGTGCTCCACACTGGGCTACATCAACATTTCTTTTCTCACTTTTTAAAAATTACTGGCCCATCGCAGGAGAAAAATTAAATTTCTCCCTAAGAAATAAGATTTTGTTGGGTAGAGTTGAGCTTTGGAGGACCACAAACCATTGTAATATGTAATTTTTTCTGCCTCCCCAAAACCCATATTTGTCCCTTTGGGGACAATGTCACCCCCATTGAGTTGAGAATGCATGCATTAGATGCTGCGAGAGACAGGCAAGGCAACCTGGTATGCTGAAAGGGACACAAGATTTCACTGTGAATTTTTTATTATCTGTCTGTAAAATGGAGAGGCTGGATTCCCCCATCTTTGAAATTCTGGTTCTAAGCTGGTCCCTGCCTTTAATCAGGGCAGTAAGACAGACATTGGAGAGTAGAATCAATGCCACGCAGTATTAAGAGCTCACTGTCTTAAAAGAATAACACTCTGGTGAAATGTACTAATTTTCTTATTTAATTTCATTTTACTAGATTTTTCCCCAAAGCATGAGCATCTTGCTCTTTATCATAGTAAGCAGAGGAAGGATAAAGCCAATGCCAGCCGCTTGAAGAATTTTTTTTTTCCTGCTGGGAAGTTATTCCAAATTATGAGGCCACATGCTTTCCAAGTGGTTCTACTGAGGGTACTGCAGGCATCGGGCACCTGCCACCCAGATGGTAGAAACCACCACTGAGCCACAGCTGTCCCTGCTCATGCACCCTCTGGATCTCAGAGTTGTTCTGTGCTGGTAGAGTTTTGCTTCCCCTACCATCCCATGAGCATGAATTATGCTCTTCATGACCTGGCCTCTCATCATACTACCTGTCCCCATTGCTATTGTTTGTTTATTCCTCTGGCCCACTGCCTAGACTATAAACTGTGAAGGCAAGGACCATGGTCACCTTGATCATCATTTATTTAATGATAGAAATTGACCAAACATAGAAATCACCACTTTTGTGGTTTCCTGGCTTGATGGTCTTCTGACATTAAAATTTAGCTTACATTTCTCCTTTTTTCTCTCTTCTTCTCTGACTCCCATCCTGCAAAGTCCAGCTCAGTCACCTCTTCCAGGAGGCCTCCCCAATGATCCAATAGCTTTGCAGTTGTACTGCCTTCCTCTAGGACACATGCTTGGTGCAGAACCTGCCATAGTCTGAGTCCAATGAGATGGGAAGCCCTTGAATAGAGGACTGCCAGTGATAGTGGATACATCACAGCCCTGGTACAACATTTCACACACAGTGGCTGTGTTAGGTAGGATGCTAATGGCTGCAAGTATCAAAAACCTGACTAACATTTGCTTGTAAAAAATAAGGAAGTGTATTAGCTCACACTTGGAAATTCATGGGTAGGGCAGGCTTCAGGGCTGGTTTATCCATAGGCTCAATGATGTCAAAGACCCAGATTCCTTCCCTCCCTTCGTGCTGCCACCAATTGATGCGTCATCCCAAGCTGGTTCTTGCCCTGGGTCTGGCCTCTGTCAACAACCCTCGATATTCTGTCCCTGTTCATTCAGGTCAAGCAGGGGGTAGACAAGGATGGCTTCCCATGACTCTCGGGAGAAAAGACCCTTTCTTTGGATCCTCCAAGAAATCTCTGTCTCATTGACCCATATTACAATCACAGCCCTTTCTTGAACTAATCACTAAGCAAAGGACACAGGACCACCTTTTGACTAATCAGGCCTACCTTCTGAACTGAGACAAATGTCTTCCAACTTTTTTGTTTTTTGGTATATTTTCAGTGTTTCCATTTAGTAAATTAAAACCTTTAACAAAAGTATTCAAAAAGGCAAAATGATCATGCTATTTATAATTATAAAGTTCCATAAAAATATATTAATCCAGTGACCAGACCCAGAAATAAGACATGAATTTAAAGTAGTACGAAAAGTATCTTTTTTTTTTGCATTTTTCAGGTTATGTACAGGATTGTGTGTGGTAGATTGTTAGGTAATGGCTCATGAATCACACCAAATCACTGGCCCATGCCCTTAAGCATTACTCGCCCAAATTGACTCTGGGCTTGATATGTGACTTGCTTTGGCCAGTTGATATGTGACTTGCTTTGGCCAGCAGGACATTAGCAACATGACACAGCAGAAGCTTGAAAAGTCTTTGCACTTTGGGGCTTGGCCTGACTTCCCTGAGACAGGCCAGGTGGGAAGAGGCCCAAGTGAGCCCACTGGGGTAGGAAATCCTGGTACATCCAACTCTTGTTGCTACCCAGTGGGAAAGAGGCAGAAAGTGTACTGAGTGACTCAAAGAGATCCCAACACTACCACAATAGGGATCAGATTTCCACATGAGTTTTGGCAGGGACAACACGTCCAAACTCTATCAATATATATTTACAATTGTTATATTCTCTCGATGAATTAACCTTTTTTTCATTAAATAATGACCTGTTTTGTCTGTTCTTACAGTTTTTGAATTAGTCTCTTTTATCTAAGAATAATCACCCTGCACTCCTTTGGTTACCATTTGCATGAAATGTCTTTTTCCATTCTTTGGCTTTCAGCCTATGTGTGTCCTTAAAGCTAAAATGAGTCTCTTATAGGCAGCATGCAGTTGGATCTTTATTTTTATCCATTCAGCCAACTCTTTTTCTTTTCTTTCTTTTTTTTTTTGGCAGCTGTTACTGGGAACTGAACCCACAACCTTGCTGTTAACAATGTTGTGCTCTAACCCACTCAGATAACTGGCCAGCCCCCTTCCATTTCTTTTGATTGGAGAATTTAATTCAGTTACATGTAGAGTATTGATAATAAAGGAATCACTACTGCCACACACACAAAAAAGGAAGTGTACTGAGTCAATCACATCTTCTCAAACGTGTTAATATTTGTTGACTGAATCTTTCAGAAACTTGATTAACTGCAGTTAGAATAGCCATTCCCTAAAGAGGTGTTAAACTTTGTTACACAAATCTAAGAATAAATAAAGTGACAACAGGAGGCAGTTGAGACTTAGTTTGTTCCATATTTACCTTGAACTTGTCTTGAAGATATGTGATGTCAGTTACTAACAGAGCCATAGAGAAACTCAGTGACAAAGCCCCCAGAGAACTTCAGGGGATGGGGGGTAGCGGTGGGGGACCCAGCACTCCCCAAACCAGAGTGAAGAGCAGCCATCAGACGAGTTCACTGGCCCAACAGCAGCTCATGGATAAGAATGAATAAACTTCAGTGTGTGTCATATTTCAGCAGAGAGTAGCACCGAGAACACCCTTCAGGTAAGCAGGTTCGTCAGCATATTTTTTTGCTCCTGAATGGCTTTAGGTAGCATTTTTCACTTTGGTCTCCACCTTTCCTGTGGCCCGGTTGCAATCTAAAGAGTGAAAACTCTATCATGAAATACACTGTTGGGTCTATTTTTGACTGTTATCAGGTAGGCAAGGTGGCAAGCATGTCTGTCTGTTTCTTGACCACCTGCAGTTTCGAAGAGCTGTGTTTTCAAACTCTTGCACTTGCAGCGCTCGTGCACGTTTGTATAGATGGAGACAAAGTCACAGATCACAGTCCTGGGAAGCCAAGAGGCCATCTGACCCATTTTTCATTTGGACAATTACACTTAAAACTTCCCAGAAGGTCTTTTATCTTCTTCTTGGGGGAAAAAACAGATTGGGTAACACTTCCTAGGGCCCATCTGACCTTTGTCAATAGGGATCATTTTAATGATTACCATTTCAGGCAGAATGTTGGTCAACGACCCCGTGGATTCCTTACCTGTGTAACAAGGAAGCTTCTCATGCAACATTACTATAAGAATGTGAATAGAGTAACCTCAAACCCCAATTTAAGTATACGATTAAATTAAGCATTTTGGAGAATCTGTATAGTGATATTTTATACATATGAAATACACAGTTAAATAAGGACCACCCAAATAGCAATCTTTATAGTCATTTCTTAACTCCTTTCCATATAAAACCTCTTGTCGGTTTTAACCAGCTCTTATTTATCTGCTGAAAACCTACTGACTACTCTTTATTATGATTCAATTACTAGAAGAAAGAGCAGCTTAAGAACAAATTGTGACTTAACATGGTTACTTATGAAGGCATATTAAGAAACATTTGTTATATTGTGGCAGGGTACAATCAGCCAGGAAAGTGAACTGGTTGAGAGCTTGTCAAAGCAAGTAAAAAAAATAAGGTTTACAAAACCCTAACGTTTTTAAGAAAAGAATGCTATCAATCTGTTTCTGAATTTGAGTCCATCTAATGCTAAGTATAAAAAACAGACCCATGTAATTGTGGGGGTCTTCTTACCCTTAAGAGTGAGTGGCCTGTTGATAATGGTTAAGAAAGAAAGAAAACTCCTATAACCCAGGGCTGGCTGGTTAGCTCAGTTGGTTTGAATATGGTGCTGATAACACCAAGGTCCAGGGTTTGATTCCTGTACAGGCCACCTACCTGCCTCCCCCAAAGAAAAAAAGAAAACTCCTATAAACTGAAAACACCTGGTGCATCTTGAACTATGGCAACAGGAACACATTGCTGGATTTAGCAACTGTAACACCGCCACCAGCCTAACCAAAGTAGGTTTTAGAAAAACTAACTCACATGAGGGTACCTCAAAAAGTTTGAGGAAAAATAGAATCGAAAGATAATATTAATCTTTCTATGGGCTTTTCGAAGTACCCTTGTATAATGGATTGATCTACCTAGGACAATTCTCAGGTTTCTCTTTCAGTACAATACTGCTTTGGGTTAAACTAAGTGGCATCTGATCTGCTAATCCATGACAAAGCCCATTCATTACAGATCCTCGGACTCAGGGATTTTGGTGGATTTCTTGTGAAGGAATTCTAGTGAAAAGGCTGTTGGAGAAACAGGTCTGGATTCTGGAATATGCTCCATTCTATACTTTTCGATGTATGGCGAGGCTACTTCCCAAACCTGAGAAGCAAGGACAGAACAAAGTTGAAACACTGATGACACTGTTTCCACACGTGCAATGAAACACCAGCCTCCTCCCAAGTCAGAATATCCTCTACCTAACTAGACACACAGTGGCTGTTTGCTTGCTTTCATTTTAAGACATTTGACACATACCTATGTCAATTAGTCTTTAATTGCATTAAAAGCTTTAAACATACAAAGTCCAAAACTTCTAAGGTTGCCATGAAGATTTTAAGCTGTTTACTCTTCCAAAGCAAAACAAGCAAGCAACCCACCAAACAACAAACAAAAGCCAGAGAATTCGGAGTGTTTTCTCAAGCAAGCCTCGAATGATGAAAGGCAGTTGCTCTATTTCCATGCCACAGGGGCTCTGTGCCTTTGACAACTCAGTGTGGCTTGTGCCCCCACTGAGCCTCAGCAGCACCCGGACAAGTCAAAACCTCAGCTCCCCCCTCCCCCCCCACCTACTGAATCTGAATCCGCATTTTAACAAGATGCCCAGGAGATTCACGTTTTAAGGTGTGAGAAGCACCTACCTCAGATCCTTGGTTAGTTTTTGCCTCCACCCACCAACCTATTCTCTTTTGAGCATGACATCATCTCAGATTAAGGCTCTGTTTTTGGTTTGCAGCTGCTTCTTTCCTGATTGCTGCCAGGCAAGGAGCCCTTCCTATTCTTTTGTATTACCTTAAAAAACCTATTCTTTCCGGGGTGAACCTCGCACACCTCTCTGCTAGCACCAAAGTTGCAGCAGGCAAGTGACTGCCCCCTAATGGATGCAGAACGCACTTAGAAACGGCAGGTGTGAAGATCACAGGGAAAGATTGGTCTTAAGAGCAGAGCAACTGTTCTGAGGGCAATCAAGTGATTCTAGGGTGCATGAGACCCACAAATTATTCAAAAGGTTTACAGCACATAAAATATATTAAAAGACAAGTCGGCATGCTAGGCATCTGTACCTATCAGTTGAGTCTATGGTTAGTGTAACCAGAGGAAACAAGCACGCAGTGAAACGGGCAGGGACACACCAGAGCAGCATCAGATAGACTCAAAGCCCTGTGAAGTATAAACCTGGGGCTCTGTTGTATCTCCAAGTCTGTACAGCCACGGCACCTGGTGGTGGTGACAGCATCACCAGGAACAGAAACTTCTTTTGAGCAAAAGAGGACATCTTGAGGAGGGGGACCTGTGAATCTTTTATCTTTTTTTCTCCCCATAGATACTTGTCCCAAAACTCCAGGTTTATCACATGGTTTCTAGTGGCCTTGCCAGTTGCCTAAGTGCTTTTTGTTCACTTCCAAGGAACAGCCAGAAAACAATAGACCAAGACAACATTTCTCCATCTCTACCCCCTTGTACTTTGCTTTTTATAACGACCAAAAACTAAGATAAGCCACGTAGCCAGCTTGCCTTCTGCTCCAGGAGCAGCCTGTGTGCCGCCTCTATGTCTGGGGCCATGAAGCGATCTTTTATCCAGGGCCTGCAGAGAAAGCACAACAACCCATCAGCCAAACACGAAGTGCTGCCAAAGTTCACAGTTCTGAAATGGTGTGACTTCCAGGGATCTGTTTGACTTTACCTTACAACAGAGCGCACCAGGTCGTAGACCTTTTCCAGTGGAGTGGTTGTTCTCAGGGGACGCAGAAACTCTATGCCCTGGCAGGCTGCAAGAAGTTCGATGGCCAGCACTAAAACAGGAGGATGGCTGGTCAGTGTCTGACTTCATACTTGAGGAATACAAATCCCTTGAAGTTGACAGACATCACTAGCCAACTCACAGGAGGTTGATTCTCTGTCTATTGGTAGAAGGAAGTTGCCTTGGTATTCGGTTACCATTTTAAACCTGCTTTTCTAACCCCTTGGCTGTATCTTTAATGACAAGAAGGGGAGAAGTCAGACATTTACCTGAATAGATTACCAGACCCCCTGCCTTACCCAGGAAGCTGCGCTTTGATCTACACTAGCAAAATCTGCCATTTCCCCCATTCATGTCCTCCAATCAAGGTTTGTTGGCCAAGCATGTGCCATGTGGGTAGAGAAGAAAGTCCAAGAGAATATCCAATCCTGCTATTGAGCCCCAGCTCTATTAAATAAGTGTGTGCATTACATACACTTACTTAACTGCACTGCAGTTTCCATATGTGTCAAGTGAGAATACTGGACTAAAAGGTGTGAAGTTTCTTCCAGGTCCACAATAGATCCTACAACTTCATCCTCTCCCATTGGTGGGTTAGAAGAGATATTTTTCATCTGAAGCCTCTTAAAAGACCAGAATAAATCCTGTTTTTTTTGCCAAATCAACTAAGTCATCGCCCAATCCCCAACTTCACAGATACTACAAAGATGTGACTAAAATAGCATATAGTCAACTCAGAGATTTCATTTTGAGATAACTTCCACAGCAAAACATATAGAATAATCCTGCAAATGTAGGTCTGATAAGCCATGAGGATGCTGGCACATTGTAATCAATATGGCAGTATAGGGGAGGGGTTAAGACAGCAGACTTGAATCAACTGCCTGGGATTAAATCCTAGCATTGACTCTCACTAGCTGTAGATGGCCACATTATTTAACCTCTGCTTTGGTTTCCTGATCTGCAAAATGGGATAATAGTACACACCCTCTAGGGTCATTGAGCAAATTAAGTTAGTTAAAAGACTGAATGCACATAGTAAATGTTCAAAAAGTATTAGTGAGATGATCAAAAGAAGATAGCTAATTTCAAAGACAGAGAAAACTGGGAAGTAAATATCTGAGAGAGAAACGTGAAACATGTCAGGGAAACATTAAGTGGCCACCCTTGCAACATTTTGTTAAATAATCCCTGAAAAGCCCTCAACTGGGATTTAAAAACCCATGCACTTCATTATTACAAATGCAAGGGGTTCAGCGTATCTTGATTTAGCTAGTTATTTTTTACGGTTCTCATTTATTTTGAAATAAGCTGATATTCTGTGGCCTAATAACCACTTTCAACTCTCCAAAAAAAATTTAAAACACTGAAAATATCTGAAGAATCATAGGAACATCTTCTAGTTTTATGTGATTAGTTTTTCCACCTTAACAGAGTATAATTCACATGAATTAAAACTATCCTAAGCAAGTAAATAAAAGTACTACTTAGATACATTGCAAATACATGAGTATTTTCTCAAAGTTTTAAAATTCGAACACTATTCATTTTATCCACACCCGATTTCCTTTCGCTAAGAAAAGCCTGCTTCTCTTGACCTTGCATCTGCTCTCTCCCTCCAGACCTCTGCCACCCTGAGCTCTTTAAGCTGTTCCCTTTTGCAAAGTTTTCTTCCTTCCTCTGGTAGGCTATTATATTTCTGGTCCTCTTTTCTCCCGAATGTAATTCTCTCCCAACATTTTGTTCCTGGTATTCTTCTATCCTTCTTACCTCTAGTAGTCTCCAGCTACTCCATGCAGAGAGCAGTGACCTTCAACATTAATCTCAGCTCTTTCCTGAGCTTTGGCATCTGTACTTGCATGTCCTATAAGTATCTTCATCTCGACACATCCCCCATTTATTTTGTGCACATCTCCCTTCCTTTCCCTTGTAAAACTAATATCGCACACACATGCCTACATGCCTGCACGTGCGCACACACACGCACACACCCATTAGCTGGCCCTACTTGTTGGTCAGGTCTTAATCTTAAATACTCCCTCAGAGATGTGTTTTCTCGTCCCTTCAGACTAGATCAGGTTCAGTTATATCCTCCTGGAACTCTGTTCTTTACTTATAATGTTAAGTGCAACAAAGAGTTGCCAAGTTGCTGCTCCATGTCTGCCTCTCTGGCCAGACTAATTTCCAAGAGCATGGAGGCCAAGTATATCTCACTCACTGTCTAGCCCATGTGCTCAAGTGGTAGATATTTTTCCACCTCAACCAGGTGGAATTACTCTTTCTGTGCTCCCACACTAGTTACCTGTGCAATGAAGAATCACTAGGTGCTATAACAAACAGGTGCTTACCTTGTACTCGATATCTAGCACCACTGGATTCTGAGGTTTATAGGTATCTGTTTAGCGTCTGTAATCAAAGCTAACTTAAGTAACAATGAACATGACTGAAATACAAACTGCCATTCTTTTTTTTTTGTTTTTTTTTTCCTGATTTCACCTCTTCGAGGTAAATGTAGAGAACTACATGGAATGAACTAGCTGTATCATTTGGACCTATAGTGCCAACTTCATTGTCATGCAAACATTTGAGCATCAAGTCTGTGCCAGGCACTGTTCTAGGTCCATGTAGGGATGTGATCAAGGCAGACAAGATCCCTGCCCTCATGGAACTTACACTTTACTGGGAAAGATATATAAGCTTAAGTATATCAGAGTTACTAACTGCTATTAGAAAAAAACCAAAAAACAACCAAAATGGGAAAGGATAGTGGTTGCTGTTTTAGCTAAGACAGACAGGGAAGGCATCTGAAACGAAATCTGGGCAGCTAGGTAGATGAAGTGAGGCAGGGAATCATGTGAAGTCCTTGGGGACAGGACTGCAGGCAGAAGTTCCAGCAGGGTGCTGGGGTAGGGAAGCACGTGTTGACAGGTACAAGAACAATACTGTGGTTCCAGGATAGAGAATGGGGTGGAGAGAAGTGGCAGCAAGAGGCAGAAGCCGGATCATGTAGGGCTTCACAGACCACAGTAACGGGGTTGGATTTTGTTTTGAGCAATAGGAAATTACTGGAAAATTTTCAGCAGGGGGTTGGCACGGTCTAAATTATGTTTTAAGAACCTGGTTTACTATGTATGGTGGATGTAGAGGAAGTCATGAAAACAAGGAGACCAACCAGAAGGAGATGACAGAGGCTTAATCTGGCGTTTTTTGAAGGTGGAGTTGATTTGCTGATGAACTGCATAAAAGGTAGGAAGATAGATAAGAGTGAATCTTTCAGCTTTTGGCCAGAACAACATGTTCAGTGGTGAAACCATCTGAGAAGTGAACATGAAGAACACCGTGGCAGACAGATAATTAAAAAGTGCTGGTGAGGATGTAGAAAATAGGAGCCCTCAAACACGGCTGGTGGGAATGTAGACGGTGCAGCCAACTTTGCGAAAACAATCTGGTCGTTCCTCAAAAAGATGAACATAGAGTTAACATATGTCCTAGCGATTCTACTCTAGAAAATGAAAACATACGTCCACACAAAAACTTGTACATGTTCACAGCAGCATTATTCACATTAGCCAAAAGGTGGAAGCAAACCAAGTGTCCCTTAACTGATGAGTAGATAAACCAAGTCTATCCATACAATGGAGTATTATTCAACCATAAAAAGGAATGAAGTATTGAACCTCGAAAACATTATGCTAAGTGAAAGAAGCCAGTCACAGAAGGCCACATGTTATATGGTTCCATTTATATGAAATGTACAGAGTAGGAAAATCCATAGAGACATAAAGTAGATTAGTGGTTGCCTAGGACTGGAGTGGATGGGGAAACTGGGGAAGGTTTCTTTTTGGGCTAATGAAAATGTTCTAAAATTGACTGGTGATGGCTGCACAACTCTGAATATACTAAAAACCACTGAATGAACTGTACTGAATGAACTGTAATGGGTGAATTATAAGGTATGTGAATTTTATCTCAATACAGCTGTTACTAAAAAAAAGAATTCCCTGGGCTGGCCAGTTAGGTCAGTTGGTTAGAGCATGATGCTGATAACAACAAGGTCCAGGGTTCGATCCCTGTAGTAGCGAGCCACTAAAAAAAAAAAAAAAAAAATGATGCTCAATTCTCACACATTTATCTTAAAATAGTGATATTCTTTTGTCAGCCAGCTATTTCCAATACAGTTGCATAAATTTAGGAACTTAGAGAACAATGCCTAAAGGAAGGCAATTTCTCTTGAAAAAACAAAACAAATTAAAAAGGCAGAGAGAGATTGGCTTTACACAGCTCTCCCTTTATGAAGTGTCTTTGCCAAAAAGGTCGGACCTAAATCTTATCAAGTTTTCAGGGTCAACTACAACATACAAGAAATGCATGGGACAAGGAACAAGTTAAAAGTGACACCATCAGGAAGCTAACAGGTACATCTAGAATGGCAATATTTCCACCAGGAAATTGACCTGGGTTTTCAACCAGTCAATGGCATGGGAGAGAAAAAAAAAAAAAAAAAAAAAAAGAGAGGGGACTGTTCTAGATTAAAAGAACCTTAAAACCATGACAACCAAAATTAAAACATGGGCCTTGAATCCTGATTTGAACAAACCCCCTGTAAAGACATTGAGATGATTAGGAAAAACTGAATATGTGTTTTGTGGTGATGCCACGACTTATTGTTGAATTTTGTTGGATGTGGAAAGGCATCATGGTAAATAAGAAAGCATTCATATTTAATAAGAGAGAAAGTATGTGGGAATAAAATGATATAATGTTGGAGATTTGCCTGAAAATAATTTGGGAAAAGTACAAAAAAAAAAAAAGCAGCAAATGTGCTAACCAGCTGCTGAGTCAGAGAGCGAGGCTGCATGGCACTTTTCACTTCAGAATGTTTTAAAAGTCTCATTAAAAAAAATGAAAAAAATCCAGCTGAGGAGCCAGTTTATACTCTTGGTTCTTAATCTTCAGCGAGTATCGGCATCACTTGGGGACTTGTTAAACACAGGTGGCTCCCTTTTCGTCCCTAGAGTTTCTGACTCAGCATGTCCGGGAGAAAGCCTGAGACTGCATTTCCAACAAGTTCCCAGGTGATGCTGATACTACGGGTGGAACAAACTTTGAGAACCAGTGACATAATAATCAGCGAAGCCTGCCATCCCTGACTTGTCGCATTACCTTGCTCCACTTGCTCGATGACCCTGAGGGCCTTCCTCGCTGCCCATCCTCCCATGGAGACGTGGTCTTCCGTGGCAGCGCTGGTGGAGAGAGAGTCCACAGACGAGGGGTGGCACAGAGCCTTGTTCTCAGAAACTGCAAGACACCAGTGGGAGTTAAGGAGGCTCCTGATAGGATCAAGTGCCAAAAGGACACTTGACTTCCTCAAAGTGCTGCACAGCATGGGGTGCTCCTCTCCAGGAGCTCTTGGCCATTATCCAAGATGGTACAAAGATGCTCTGGGAAAAGGAAGCAGGTCGATTTTTCCGCAAAGTGGGAAGGACTCTAAGGCTATAGTGAATTCTGAAATAAAACCAGGATGGGGAGCTGGGAACCCTACAAAAGCCAAGTTGAAAACACTGGAAGCATTTAGCATGCCAGGGAAACAGGGAAAAAAGACACGATGGCTATTTTTAGGAACTCGAGAACAATTTGACTGGTTGTGTCACCAAAAGAGGCAGGGTGAGAATTCAGGTGTGGCATTTGGGGATTGAGGCTGGACCCACAGATTGTGGGTAAGAAGATTTAACAATTCAGACTGTTCAATGATGACATAATGGATATTGTGGACTTAAGCAAGGGCTTGATGACTGCCAGAGATATCTCCAGGAGGCGGGGGAATCCTAGGGATGGCTTAGATTGGGGCCTCTCAAACTTTATGGTGCATGTGAATCACTCAGGCATCTTGTTACAGTGCGAGTTTGGGATGGGGCCTGAGATTCTGCTGTTCTAACAAACTTCCAGGTGATGGCCATACTGTTGGTCCAAGGACTACATTTTAAGTAGCAGGGACCCACATTACAAATTTCCTTCTCCCCAGACTCAGAAGTCAGGAGAGGTCACACTCAAAGTCTTTTCTCCTCTCTTTGACCTTGAGAGAGGCCCTGAGTGAAGCTTCTGTTGTTTTCTATGTTGCAAGGGATCCTAACCTGAGATAATCTAGTTATAAACTAGATAATCAGCTCATTCTGGTTTGCTCAGGACTTTCCAGGTTTCGGAACTGTAAATCCTAAGTCCTGGGAAACTAAACTGAGGGCTAGAAGTCTGTGATGAGGCTTATTTAGGAAAATAACTTACAAGTGTCCAAAAAAAGAAAAACACTATTTTTGTTACAATGAAAGCAAGCTGAACAACTTCAACAGGCAGCTTGGGAAGCTGAACACGTCCAAAGGAGCCTTGCCAATGTCTGTAATGTTCCCTAGAAATCAACTACCCTCCCCCTGCTACCATGTTACCTTCAAAAGTCTGTACCCTTTAAAGAGGTATTTTAATAAGCAGGCAGGTGAGCAAATACTGGGTTGGAGGTAAAGGTGAATTCGGTGGCTCTTTGTTGGTTGTGTTTTTTAGTAAAGGCTTAGGTGAGGAAGGGGTTAGTAGTCATATTAAGAGCAACTAATACTTATTCAGTGCTTATGATGTGCCAGGCACAGTTCTAAGGCTTTATATGTATTAATTCATTTAATCTTCAAAACCCCATTAGGTAGATTTATCATCCCCGTTTCATGCAGGAGTAAACTGAGGATCAACAAGATTAAGAGGATTGCTCAATACCTCACGCATAGTCGGGATTTATATCCAGCATCTATGCTCTTAACTAACTACCAGGTCATCCTGCCTTGTAGGGGAGGGTTGTTAGACAAAATACAGGACGCCCAGTTAAATCTGAATTTCAGATAAAAAACAAATACTTTTTTAGTATAAGTATGCCCCAAATAATTCAAACTTAACTAAGAATCCTGCATTTTTGTTTGTTAAACTTGGCAACCCTGTTTTTGGATTAAGTATTGACTGAAATGAGATCCTCATTAACTGAAATGAGAGCACATCCCTGGGAGCCCAAATATACGTGGATTTGAATTCTGCTGTACATCTTACTAGTTGTGCATTATTGGGCAAGTCACTTAACCTCTCAGGTCTTCAGGTATTCAGCTGTAAATGAATAGCACCTACCTGGTGGTGGTGTTGTGATGATTCTGGGAGTGAACATAAATAAAACCCTTAGCATTTACTGTATAATTCAGGCGCTGTTCTCATGTGTTACTCATCTGTCCCTTACAATCTTGAGTCAGAAATCAGCTATATAGAAGCTCAATTTTCATAGAGGGTACATGACTTCTTATAAGAAGTTTTGCATGCTACAATAACATCTCAATGTGTTTAGTGGTTGGTATGTCTAGTAGAATGCATTCAGAGTTTAGTCATTCAGGTTGGTTCAAGTTTCACTGCTAATTTATAAGCATCTTTGTCTTTTTCCTTCCCATAGTCTTCACACTGAGATTTGGAAAAAAACTATAGAAATAAAGCTTGTATGCAATGTCAACTTGCTTTCCATAGAGAAATGGTCTATTTACAAACGCATTATTGTATTATTATGTTCCAGTATAACATAATTTTGGTTTTATTTTATATTATTTTTCTAAAAAATTTTAGAGTCGACCTGCTACATTTGTACCGAGAGAGGTAGAATGCCAACAGAAGTGGCAAAGTTAGATCTCATTCAAAGACAAAATTTGATACTTTCAGGTGTCAATGGAAAGGCCCTTAGATGGACAGCCTTGTGATCTGGGAAAAGGGTAGTGTCCTTGTCCTTACCAAGGGCCGCAGCTGTGCAGTGGGCTATCATGAACCCAGAGTTCAGACCACCTTCAGCCACCAGGAAGGCAGGCAGCTCACTGAGGGAGGGATTACAGAGCCTTTCAATTCTTCTTTCGCTAATCGCAGCGAGTTCATGGATGCCAATGGCCAAATAGTCCAGGGCCTGAAAGAATGTCTCTATTTAGTTGTCCTACATTAGAATATGCTTTCAGGGTCAAGAGCAAGTCTAACAAACTTACTTTGGCTGGGTATTCACCATGGAAGTTTCCTCCAGAAATAGTCTCTCCCCTACTGGCAAAGACCATCTTTCAAAACAGGTTAAGGCTTGAACATAACATTTACTGATCCCTTCAGGTATAACTCCTTCCCAACAGACTTATTTTTAATGTTGAGGTGGCAGTTCTTGTACAGTTGTGGAGTGGAGGGACAGAGAAGGGTCTTCCAACAAGTAGTGTTAACATCAAGGGGTACAAAAGCAAAAAACCCCCCAAAAACACCTTAAAAATGAATCATGCACACATAATTAGGGGCCAAGAAACATGGAGCATTAAATGATGTTTCCACTTGAAATTAGAGATTCTCAGGCACCATAACGATACTAGTCTGGTGGTTAGCACTTACCCTCAAAAGGTTTATAACCTGAAACTAAGGAGACCAGGACACCCATTTGAAAGCAAATTCTATTTCTACAGTGGGCACTGTGAACTTGTACTCCATAGAAGAATCTGTTGAATGGAAGACTTTGCTGATGAGCAACCACCAAAATGTCTGGAACAATTAATTCCAGGAAAAATTTCAAACTCTATACTCATATAGTGATCCTGTGCCAGTTTTCAATAGCAAATGGTGGCTGAAACTATTTAAATAGGAGGCAGCTTTAGATCCACTGAATATTATTACTGTCAGAGATAATCCCATTCATCCTATCATGCAACCAACAGGCACCCCCAGGCAAAGGCAGTGACACATTTTTCTTCCTCGCTCCAAAGAGCTACTATTCACCTACTGGGCTAAAGGGTACTTACCATCTGTTAACTAGGAACTCACTATGTGTGAAAAAGGTTCTGGCTTTCAAAGAGTTGGAGATGCATGTGTTACATGCATGTGGTCAAGTTTGGAGTTACTCTTTTCTGTATATGTAACTGTAGGTCTATTAGGCCCAGCTCCTGCTCTCAGGTCCTGGTCTTCTCTCCATTTTCTGAATCCCTGTAGCAGTTGATCTCTGCACCAATTTAGAATGTAAACATATTCTATTGTCCTCCAGTTGTTCCAAATTTGTTTGCTGGCTATTAGATTATAGCGATTAGAATTTAACTCCTATCATATCCAGCACTATGTGATAGGGGCTCTGTATCTGCAATAGAAAACTGAGAAACATATTCTTTCAGATAACACCAATATTGCAGCAGAACTCTCAAATATTAGCCTAGTAGAAATTCAGCAATAATTTAAAATTTTTAATTGAGGAAGTAAAGGACTTTGGGGTGAAATTCTTGTTGGGACAAGAAGTAGGAGAAGAATTTAGTAGGCAATTATCTCCTCCCCCATATCCAGTAACTTAATAGTAACTTTCTTTTTACTCTATAAGATACCCTTCAAAGTTCAAATTTTGTAGGTGTAGAATGGATACCTCTCCCCTACAGTGCAAGAACTGCTACATGAGATAAGACTGCACAGAGTTCATGAAAACTACCAGTCCATTTGGGAAGTAGGGTGGTGGTGAGGGGAGTTCAGAGACCCACGATCCTGAGGATTACTTTTGCATGGGTTTGTCTTACCTGTAAAACAATGTGAGAGAACATAAAACACACCCTGAAGTAGGCTTGTCAGGGAAGGCACATTAAAAATCTCTTGTGAGAAACCTTACACAGCCACTGTGAAACCTGTCTGCTAACCCAGATTGTGAGCTGCTTTCAAGGATGCTAATACGGAACTTTCTCCAGTGTTGAGAACTGAGATGTAGAATAGGAAAAATAAACTCCTAAAGGGTTTGGTCGTCCTCAAAGGCAGTGTTGTCTCTGTGAAGACTTTGCCAGTGTGACTCCTGACTGGTCACCTCAACTTCTGGGGAACTAAGCCATCACAGAAAATTTCATAGCAAAACCCAGATGGCCCTGAGATAGATAAGCCCACCATCGAGGAAAGGAGAGCTCCACCTTTGAGAAATGGAAGTATTCCACTATTCTTCATATAAATGTGGAAACACTGATTTGAGTAAAGCCCATGTCAGAAATGACTCTGATAATACTTTGGCATCATCAAAGTATTAAAAAGTTGCCTTCTGTTTAATGCATCCTGGCATCACCAAGACCAGCAAGGCCTACATATTTAAAGGCCAACACAATCACACTTGTGACGTGGTCCTTCCATCAACAAGCTCTGTGGTGGGGTTTAGGGCAAATGTCTTCATGACACGTGTCAGCCAATGCTGAAAATATCTCCTTTCATCTTGACTGGGTCAATCTTGAAAGCACGGCATGTTAGACTTGGAACATGAGAGCAAGTTCACAGGCTGCCTCTGCTACTTACCAGCCCTGACCTGGAGAAAGACATTTAACCCCTGAGCCTCAGCTACTAATTCATTTACTCTATGAAATGAAGTGAAAGACCTGAGGTGCTACCTAAAATGATTGCTTCAGCAGATCACAAAATTACCAGTTGGAATTCTACCATTCAAAAGATACAGGATTATCTGTCGCACTGTTCAGTTCTGTGATAATGATGTTCTTTACAAATGCTATCGTGTCATTCACCACACCGTGGACCTAAAATACAATCAAAATAAGATCCATGACCAAGTGATTCTCTGAAGGGTATCAATATTCTTCTGAGAAGAAATCTTCAGTCTTTCTCCAGAAAGTGCTTTGCAGCTATAACCATGGAAATTTCACTCTGTTCATTTAGAAGATGAAAATAACTTTGTTATAAATCTGTATTCTCACTGAAACAAATTAGAACAAATTCATTATCATATGGGTTCACATCAGATAGATCTATACAAAACTGCATGGTGGAGGAGGAAAAATGCCAACTCTAGACACAGGTGTAGTCACCTCCAGGTAAGTGGTAGGACTTGGGCAAGTTGCTTTAGTTTATACTTGGAACAGAAACAGACTTAGAAAACAGACAATAGAACTCACCTTCTGGCTTGTGAGAAGTAAATAAGATAATGTGGACTAACTCTTAGGCACAACTCAGAGAGATCACTCAGATGGTAGCTGTTACCCATGGAGGTTAAGTTCATGAAGCATGAAGGTATCACATTAGAAAATGGTCACAAATCAGGCAGCTACCTGGTACCAAGCCCAAAGACAGCCACGATGCTCTTAAGCAACACCTGCCTTCTGGGTTCTCCCAGAAATCAAGGAAGTAGAGATCTAGTGGTGTGGCCTTGGACAAGGTATATAACTCTGTGCCTCAGTTAGCCCACTGCAAAATGGGAGGAAGGGTACCTATCTCTCGTTGTGAAGATTACTTGATTGAACACATGGAAGTCACTGATAATAGTACCTGCTACAGAGAGTCTGCTAACATTATTATACTATCAAAGAGATCTTAAACTAGGACTTATTCTTACTGAAGAACTAACTTGGCCTTTCTTCCTCATGGATGTTTTTGATCTACTGTTTGATAAGCTAGCTAGAACAGAACTTGCTGAGTAAAAGAAAATGAGGGTGTTTACTCTAGGGAGGATTCTGTATTACATTATAGACTGGAACTTTGCACAAGCTGAAATATTGTTTCTTCAGATGCCTCTTAATCTCTCAATCAACTAACTGCCATATGGAAATAAGTTGTACGTCTGAAATACAGAATGCCTAAAGCCAACCCAGATAGTCTGCATTTTTAATTTGAAGGTAAGCCTCACAGATTCATTTAATGATTTACCTCTGACTATAGAATGCATTTGAATTTTGAAATGATGTGACTAGACTTTCCTGTGACCATCCCTAACTGGCCGGTTGAAGTTTTATCTAACAGGGAGAACTGGTAAGACTCTATTAACTGGTTATGATGACCTTATTACTGAGAATTTTTAAAATTTAGGGCAGTAAATCAACATAGCAAGTTGAGGAAAGCAGTTCAAAAGAAAACAGTCTACCATATAGAATAGGGACTTTATAATAATTGGACAAATGGAGGTATGATATACATAATTTTAAATACGGGCAATAAAGAAATCTGGATTATAACTGACTATGACATGATTTTCTAACACTTTCCCCTTTTTCTATTTTTCCCATTGAATTTGGGGAAAGAAAACAAACTTTGTTTTTTGTTTTGTTTTGTTTTTACCTGTGGACAGCAGCGCAAAGTGTATGCATCTTGAACACGATCACAGAACCTGTGACTTTCTGCAGAAGAAGTAGAGGGATGAGACAAGGAGCATGTTACTAATCCTTTCCACAAAACTCATAACCAAATAAGCTCACTCACATAAACATCTCAGACCTGCTATTTCTGATGGGTGGTGATCCGAGTCCAATAGTGACCGAAACCGAAAAGCAACTTCAATTTGCCCACGATGAGGGCGAAGAGCATGAATATCTAGAATTGATAAAAGTGAAAAAGTCTGAGCAATCCTGATATTAGAATGAATGATCATCAATGGGTTAGGACCATCTAAGGTGCTGACATGGCCCTCGAAAGTCCCAGGGGTCCTTAACCACCACTCAAAATTAGTAACTTAATTCTAAAAACACAGTTTTCCATATTGACTTTATTCTTTCTACTTGAAATATCTGAGTGCAAACTACGTGCTGGGCCCACTGGTAATTCAACTCAAGACACTAGGCCTGCCCTTAAAACTGGGCTGTTAATAGAAGGTATCTCTATAGTGGCCTAATTTAACTAAAGTCATTTTCAGACAGTTTTCTGTCCTATTTCTTATTATCGGGACCAACCCTAGTCCTAGTCTAGTTCTAAAGTGCTGTGAACAGATTCCTAAGACAACACATAGTTTGGTCACTTAACTGTAAAGGTCAGCGTGGCTGTAAAAAGTGGTTGTTTCGAGGATCAAGTGTGGCATGACTCGGATGAAGCTGTAGCAGGACTGGGGCCACATGCACTTGGCCTTTCTCCTTCTTTCCTACCACCCACCCCCACCACTCTGTGTCGAAAGACCTCAACCACCCCACCCTGCCAGCTCTGGTTGAATGAATAACAACCGAATGGAAGAACCAAGCTGACCAGTATCGAAGGCTTTGGTGGTGCCTTTCAGCACCTCGAGGGTCAGGGCCGCCACAATGTCCGCCTGCCGTGCAATAGCACTGGCTCTCTCTACAGCTTCACAGCCCAAGGAGGTGATCATCTGTGTCCCGTTGATGAGTGCCAGGCCCTTTGGGGAGGGAGAGAAAAGTATCCTACTGTATTTATGGTAATTAACCTACGTGTAAGTGGATTTCATATCTTCTGCTTTCGTAAGAGAAAAATTAGCCAGTCAGCTGAACTATGTTAACCCACATTTTCTAAAGTTCAGGGCAGTAATGCTTATTTAAGCACTTGAGGAATAAATGCCATCATATGTGAAACTGTTAGTACAAAGTCTGGCAAATGGAATGCCTGCTAAGTATCCCCACCGTCAAGGCAGCAATGTAGCTCTGGAGTGTAGACTGCACATAAAATCTTTAGCTCTTTATTAGGCTGCATTGTTTCTTTAACTGATTACCACTGGAGATAAGACATCCTAGAACAATTCTGGTCCAAGACTCTTGGCTTAGAGCATCCTAAGGGATCTTGGCTGAGAGCATCTCTTAGGGATCCTTAGAAAACTCAATTTGAAAGTTAAATTCTTAAAAGAATCCTTAAGCATTTGTGGAATGAAAATTTTTTTCAATGCATATGGAGGAGCCCTTTCTTCAGTAACCAACTTTCAACAAACACGTAAGCTGTGTTTGTTTTAAGAAACCAGTGAGGCTGATATTAAGACCGAAAATAGTACATAAATGAAGACATCAAATGAGCAATTTTTCCTTGAATCTCCTCACCTCTTTTGGTTTCAAAACAACTGGTTTCAATCCATGGGCTTCCAGGACCTGTAGAATGATTAAAACTATGAAAATAAGTATCAAATGAAATAACAGCCTATTTCTAATTTCATATGGAATCCAATAAAGGATCGTTAAGCCCAAAGGTCCATCTTGTAAAAGATTAGACCTAAGTGAACAGACTCTGTTCATATTCTCTGGTCTATTCTCTAGTTCTGTCCTTTAGTCTGAAAGCAGACTTATTTTTCAGGTAATTTTTGTATTTAAGTTAGGGCTCTATTGTCTACAGAATCAACCTTAAGTTTTGGTTTCTAGGTCCTTTGTGTTCCGTTTCCACCATAGTGATCCACCTATTTACTTCTGCTTCCTGACACACACACGCACACACCCCTGTGCTGTGCTAAGGCTGGGCCCTGCCTGTCCAACTCCCCTGCCTCCAGAGCTCGGCCTAAACAGTCCTCCACCCTCATTTCTGCAAAACCTTGGAGTGGGGCTTCCGTGGCAAATGCCTGAGTCCCAGTGAAGAGGGGATTATGGAATCCCTTGTAATAGATGGAAACAGAATCCTGAGGGGAAATGGACAGAATAATCTTCCCCAGAAATAAAAAGAGTCACTCAATTCAGGCCCCTCTAAGGAAGAAGGAATGTGGAGTTAAATAAGAACAAGACAGAGCCAGCACTATCTGCTGTAGCAATTTCACAGGTAGTTTAGAGTACCTAGTACATGCCAGATTCTGTTTTGGGGGTTGGGCTGAGGCAGGGGTAGGAAAAACGGAGACAGACAAGGTCAGGGGCAATTAGAGGAATAGGGTGTTGAGAACTTAAGGACGCAGGAAGTGGGTAGAGTGTGGTGAAGATAAGCACATAAGATGCACAAAGGAGGGGCATGAGGGACTTGGGGTGCAGGGAAAAGAACCAAAGAGCAGAGAGGGAAGCTTCCTAGAGGACTTTTCAGAAGGAGAAACAGGGGCGAGCCAAGTGGGGAGGAGCATGGACTTGAGCTGGGCCCTCTGCCTAGGAGCCAGCACATTCCGACTGCAAGCAGCCACCAGCTTCTGTGATGTAGACCCATGAGGAGGAGGGATTAGGAGTATAACATGACTTTTGTAAGCCCCTTTATGTTTAGACTGTATCGTAAGGACAATGGGAAGCATTACAGATTTTAACCAGAACCTGCTTGGATCTGCTGTTTAGAAAGGTCAGGCTGATCGCTGTGAAAGGTAGTTATATTCTGTTAGCTTTTCCTCGTCTTGGCCCTCTGCCCCATTCACTTTATTAGAGGACCTCCCAGCCATTGATTAGAGATGATACTTTAAATGGTACTTTAAATGATGCTCTGGGCTGCTCTGATGGAATTCAGAGGTGAATGAAGAAAACACTAAAGCTTTATCAAAAACAAGCCTTTCTGATTAGCCACCAGGGTAGGAGCTTGGAGATAAATTGAACTTGCTTTCCAGAGGACATAGAGTAAGTGCTATGATCCACAGTTCTGCACCTGTGAGACAAGCTCCTAATAAAATAGTGACAGTGTGTGAACTCCTCAACAGACACTGGAAGTGTTGTAGGTACAGAATAAATTCTTGGGATTAACACAAGCAACTGTACCTTTTCACTAAGGTGATCAAAATCCAGGAGGCTCACAGTCAAGTACAGAAGCTGAAAGCCTTGCCTGGTTTGACTTCTAAGCTTTTGTCTCACCTATAAAATAAGGACAGTAGCAGCTCCCTCACTGGGCTGCTGCAGGATTCAGTGATTAAAGCATGCAAGTACACCTGGTGTCCAGCCTAGAAAAATGACTGCAGATAGTGGGACTGCAAAATGGTGCAGCCTCTATGGAAAATGGTATGGAGGTTCCTCAAACAATTGCAGATAGATCTACCATACGACCCAGCCATCCCACTGTTGGGAATATACCCAGAGGAATGGAAATCATCAAGTCGAAGGTATACCTGTTCCCCAATGTTCATCGCAGCACTCTTTACAATAGCCAAGAGTTGGAACCAGCCCAAATGCCCATCATCAGATGAGTGGATACGGAAAATGTGGTACATCTACACAATGGAATACTACTCAGCTATAAAAACGAATGAAATACTGCCATTTGCAACAACATGGATGGACCTTGAGAGAATTATATTAAGTGAAACAAGTCAGGCACAGAAAGAGAAATACCACATGTTCTCACTTATTGGAGGGAGCTAAAAATTAATATATAAATTCACACACACACACACACACAAACCGGGGGGGGGGGGAAGAAGATATAACAACCACAATTATTTGAAGTTGATACAACAAGCAAACAGAAAGGACATTGTTGGGGGGGAGGGGGGAGGGAGAAGGGAGGGAGGTTTTGGTGATGGGGAGCAATAATCAGCTACAATGTATATCGACAAAATAAAATTAAAATAAAAAAATAAAATAAATCATTAAAAAAAAAAAAAAAGACTTACATATTTTGCATCAGCCCAGCCACTCTTTGGAGACCACATCTTCCCTTCTCCAATTAGCCCGAGAGCAAGATGAGAGAGTGGGGCAAGGTCTCCACTGGCAGCAACGGTTCCTTTCTCTGGAACATAGGGCAGGCAGGAGGCTGCAGAGAAGTAGGCACCTGTTACTCCGAGAGTACTGCTATTCTGGCTATCCTTGCTTTGCCAAGGCCCTCTCCTTCCCCCAGTGGGAGGAAGAGAGGAAGGAGGGAGGGAAGGAACGAGGGAGGAAGGGATGAAAGGAGAGGAGTAGGAAGGAAGGCGCCTCCCAGTAACAAAGCCTTCAAAGTGTGCATGCTCTAACCTGACCCAATAATTCCACATCTAGAAATTCTAGCAATGTATCTTAAAGACATGATCAGGAACTAGCTTTTGTTCATTACAGCCTTATTTATAAGAAGAAAAAATTGGAGATTATCTAAATATGGAATTAAGGGACATTCATGTGACCAAATGATATATAGCCAATAAAAGTTATCGGAAAATCTTTGGAAACATGTAAATGTTTACATTAAAAAAGTAATACAAATTGTTCTAGAAGGGCAGGGTGCACCAAAGTGCTGAAGAGGTTCTCTGCAGAGGTAAAGTCATAGGCAACTTAGTCTCTTCTTTTTTGCCAGTCACTCAGTCTGCACACCCCCCCCCACACTTATAAATGAACATGTACTGTTATGTGAGAAATGTCCAAAAAGTTGCCAAAAAAAGGAGGCTTCATTTTTCTAAAGTAAAATCAGACTCCTGATAGCCATATTTTTTCCAATGGTTACATAATGTCAAAGGATAAAGCACTGTCATCCACAGGCCAGATCATAGTTCACCCTGAGGAATCCTCAGAGCTCTGGGACCCAGAGGTGCTTCAACTGGGCCCTAGGTTGGGCTGCACTGTCTGGGGTTTTAGGCTTATAGAAGGGCCGACCAGGGCAGGAGTAGAAATTGGTATCACTACTGGTCTGTTGAGCACAGCTCTACATACTATAGCTTCTTCATTCAAATTGCTCCTCACTGGCTGACCTATCATATTTATGTCGCCTGTGTCCATAGCATGGGAACTCGAGCATGTGTTTTCCTCCTTGTGACTGCCCAACCCTGATTCTCTCCCGTTTCCTTCCCACACAGAGACCCTGAGCCTCCACTGACCTAGAAGTCTTATCCTTATCTGCGAGAAGGGACAAAGCTTTCCAGGCACTGCAGAGCTGGTATCCATATTGGAATTTTCCTAAGAAGTAAGCCTCAGAGAGCTGAGATGCATCATATACTGCCACTACATGGCCATGATGATGATTATAAGTGAGTCGTTAACCTCTTTGCATTTCTGTTCTACCTCTACAAGAAGTCAGATTTCAGTGTGCAAGACTGGTTATTCCATCACTTGGGGAGCACTAAGATTTCAGATTCTCAGGCACCAGCTGGAACTACTAACTTGGTCTTTGGGATAAACATCCAGGAATCACTACGTTCCCCAGATAACTTGACACAACTTCTCTAACTGTGTTCAGGCACCACTGAATCCAAGGTTCAGGCCCGACCTTAAGGGTGGACTTAAGGGGCTTGTTCTAGTCTTAAAGATGCCAAATGCTAAGTGAAGGGTGATGTAGAATGGGTTAAAATCCACAGGAGTAGCATCTGCACCCCCTACCTAGTTAGCCTCCTTCTTACAAGCTCATTCTTCACTCATCTCAATTATTTTCTCTTCTTATCTCAGCCGATTCCTCAGCAGCCCATCAATCAAGTCTACCTTGTGGTACATGCCTAGCCTCAATGGAGGGTCAGCCTGGGGATCCATTGAATTACCATTAAACACTTCGATAACTTGTTTGAGGGTCTCCAGGGAAATGCCGCTGTATCCTTTGGCTAAGACATTGATCCTCAAAGCCAAGAGCATCCGACATCTTTCAGGACTTAGTGGTTTCCCAACACCTACAAAACAGAACTGATATTTTCTCCAGAAAAACCAAACCTCTTTCCACTTGCCAGCCACCTCCATTCCTCAGGTCTTTCCCCATTTCAGTCCTGTCTCCTGTCGCCTTTCCCCTCTTGACTCAGATAATTGGACTGTCATCCCTCCTGCTTGTCTTGCTTCTCAGAGCCCCACTTCCAGACAAAAATAAGCCCCAGTTTTTTCATCTCGGTTCCCCTTCCTGGAATGCTCCAGTGAACACCCAGCCTCCCAAACACCTTTAAAATAGTATCCAGACTCCTTAGCACAAGCTCTTCCCATTTGAAGGGCACTGATCCTTGACAGACTTTTCCATCCCAACTCATTCCCCAAGTTCATCCTTCACTTCCTTCCTTGAATGCACCACTCTCAACAGGATGGGACACATGCCCTGTCCAACCCCATCCCTCCAACTGGCCCATTCCTTTTTCTGCAGTTCAGCTGAAAGGCAGTCTCGTCTGCTCCTTTCTGCTTCCCCTCCTCTGCCTCAGCACCTAGTCCTTGGAATGCACTAGCTGTTTGTGGCTGTTATGGGATGACTCACACTGTACGATGCTTTATTCATGTAATCAAACAAGACCTAGGGGGCACCCAAGGGTTTGCATGATTTACCTGAAGAATGTGAACGTACTAAATTGACCTGAAGCTCCCTGGAAGAAAACAGTGAAAATCCTCTTAGATGCCATGCAGTGAAAATGTTCCCTTAGCTGGGAAAATGAGGGGAAGAATGGTTAAGTCCTTGGAGGGACAGATGGGGCAGAGAGATGCAAAGGGAAAAACCAGCCAGCCTGTGTTTTCAAGCTGTAACCAGCTTACCTGCAAGTTAACCCAAGCCTCATCCTGCTCATCTGTTAATTGAGGCAAATGTTAATTATTTCCCTTGCTGGAAAAAAAAATCTCAAAGATGGGGGTAGGTGGAACGTGAATGTATGTGTGTTTCAAACTTACTGTAGCTTATTGATAGGAATTACAGTCCTGGCAAATTTCCCAAAACCTGTAGTAATGCCGTAAACAACTAGAATAAAAAAGCAGACATTATATGATTAGATGCAGGATTTTTTCTTTAAGTCTGTATAAGGAATTTTATAACATAAAGAGAAAAAGAGACCTGTTTTTTCTCTCACGATACTATCTATGACTTCCCTGGATTTTTGTACCTTCTTCTCAGCAGTTGAGGTGAGCTAGGAAAAGGATGGTCAGAAGTGAGCTTGTGAAAGACTTTCATGTGCAGCAAAAATGGCCAGAGGATGTCCTGCCCCTCCCCTACCTTTATTTTGTAGTGTCCCTTTCCCAGGTTGACCAGATCCTCTGTGGTCAGGCTGTCCCCGTCTAAAGCCATGTACTGCACCAAAGAGACGGGAATCTCAGTGAGTTTGAACAGCTTAACTGATCTAACAAAGAGAGTTAGAAAGCCTCCAGCAAAACCCAACTTTGATACTTTAGAGATTTCATCACGTATGTGAGACATGAATGTGCTAATGAAAAAGCTTGCTTAGGAGGAGCTGAGTAAGCACAGTTAGAAAGCAAAAGCACCATGCCTTTCCAAGCCTCCTTCCCCTGCTCCACAGAGCTGGAGAAAGCCCTGTGCTAACTGATAGGATTGACTCAGAAATTTTGAGGAGGACTTAGTTTTCTTAACAAAAGGAAAGTAGATTAAAGCTTACCTTTTCAGGCTCCCGGTATTTGCTGTATCTGAAGGCAGGTAAAGGAAAATATTGGGTAGTGTGGAAAAATCCCAGCCCCACCGCTGGCAGCAACAGCCCCCAGAGCAGACCAAGAACCCGCAGGGAAGGATACAGGTAAACTCCTTCTGGTTGAGATGGAATGAAGTCGGGGGACATTGCATCGCCTTCTATAACTGAAACAAGAATGCAAGAGAGACTTCCTACAGGTCACAACATACAGTCACATTTGCCATCGCTGTTACACCAAGAAATGGTTTGTCACCCTTGAATTCTATGGAAAGGGCTGCTTTAAAGTGACTTCGATGGCATTTGTGTGGTCTTAGCATCTTTATGTAGAGGGAGAGGAAAAGGCAGAAATGTAGGTATCTGGGCAGAGACACAGAGGTTTATTTTTTTATTTTTTTGAAATCTTTAAAAAATTGATTTTATATATATTTGTGTATTATCAAAAAGACAGAGGATAACAAATGCTGGCAAGGATGTGGAGGAAGGGAACCCTCCTACACTGTTGGTGGGACTGTAAATTAGTACAGCCATTATAGAAAACAGTATGGAAGTTCCTCAACTACAGATGAAACTGCCATACGACCCAGCAGTCCCATTGCTGTGTATATACCCAAAGGAATGGAAATCATCATGTCCAAGGGATACCTGCGCTCCCATGTTTATTGCAGCTCTATTTACAATGGCCAAGAGTTGGAATCAACCTAAATGTCCACTGACAGACGACTGGATGAGAAAACGTGGTATATATACTCAATGGCATACCACTCTGCCCCAGGGGTTTAAATGAGAGTGTCAGATCTGACTCCCACCTCCACCCCCAAGCCCAGCTCTACATTCTTTGACATCTGAGCTCCTTATGCCTCTGGACCTCTGGCCCCAGTCTGAGGACGTTCTTTTGAAGGGCAAAAGGACCTTCGCAGTGATTCAGTAACTGCACAGGGATGCAGGCCTGCAGCCTTGGGTTCAAGTCCAGCGTTCCTTCCTTACTAGCTGCCTGACTCGTGAGAAGTCCCCTCGACCCATCTCTCGGGGTTGTGTGAGAAGTTGAGCTGCCCCGAGGCTTGGCAGGCGTCTGCACTGCGACTCGCTCTCCAAAGGGTGACACGACGGTGCCTCCCTCCCAGGCAGGCGGCCGAAGCGAGCCAAGCCCCTCCCCCGTGGCCACTCACCCACTTCCACGAACTCATTGTCCTCCAGGGCCACCTCCAGCGGGTCGTCGTTGTCGAGCAGGCCCAGGCCCTTGCAGCGGCGCACGAGGAAGCGCACGTCGTCCACCGAGGCGAAGCCGCCGTTGTCGGGCTTGTTCTTGACGTAGCGGCGCACGGCCTCGCGGCCCAGCCAGCCCACGGTGAGCTGCGCGTCCCGGCAGGGCACGGCCAGCCATTCCCCGCGCACGTGCACCGTGAACCTGGGCATGGCCCCGCGGCTGCACCCGCGGCCGATGACGCCCCCGGAGCGCGAGTCAGGCCGGCCCGGGCGGGCGGGCAGAGTTTTATCCGGGAGTGACTGCCGGGGTGTGGTCGGCGGGAGGACCAGGGTGGACGTTCAAAACACGCCTCCTCCCTCGCTTTACTCATTCACGGGTTGGGCAAATATTTATCGAGAGCCGCGGGTGTCCCTGTGGGGTTTTTTTTGCAGTGGAGCTAGGGCCTGGGAAGGAGGGGGATGCAGGTAGGAGAGCCGCCTGTCCCCCTGCCATCCAGCCCTGCCGGTGGAAAGGCCTGGGGTCTCCCTCCCTGGGGTCCCAGCCCCTGTTTGCACCTGCTGCTGGTCCCCTCTCATCAGGACCCCCAGCCTCTCCCTCTCCCCTCATTTCTGTCTGCCTCCTCCTGCACTGAGGGCAGCTTCTAAACACCATGTTCCTGTCTTTATCTGGAATTACTCAACTGTAAAATGCACCCTGCTGGCCAACTGTGACACTAGGGAGTGTGGCAATCTTCATTCATTTGTTTAGTCCACAAACATGTATTGGGCAACCACTCCCTGCTAAGGTAAGGTTTTCTGAAGCTTTCCCTCCACAAAGGGAGACTGCAAAGGCTATCATGTTCACAACTAAGGGACACTGTCTGGGTAAATGAGCCACCATGGCTTGGAGTTGAGGGCTCAGACAGCCGTGGTGGAACTCCAGCTCCACCACTTCTGCCTTGAGCAAGTGAGTTATTAGCCACTGTTTCCTCCTCAAAAGGCAAAGGGGCCAACTGCCTCACTGCAGAATTTGCAGTACTACCTGGGATCAAATCCTTACTCTGTCATTCACTAGCTGTGTGACGTCAGGGGGAATTATTTGACTTCTCTGGGCCTCAGTTTCCTCTTCTGCAAAATGGAGATAATGATAGTATCTATGTCAAAGGGCTGTTGAGAGAATTAAGTAAATTCATAGATGTGAAGCCTTAGAACAATGCCTGGCATGTTGGAAATGCTATAGAAATGTTTGTGATGACTACTGTCTGAACTTTAATACTCTGCATTAGCTGTATTGCTTTATCATGTTCTTTCATCTTGATACATGGATATCCCTAAATCCAATTAAGCTTCTCTACCACAGATAACTGCTCCCTGTATCCAACTCATTATGCTAGCATTAAGAAACTCTGAATAGCAGGAAAAAGGAATCAAAGAAATGTGGATGCTATTTTACCTAAGCAGCACTTCAGTAGTAAGTTTCTAGAGATTTGATTACTGCAATCCTGAAAAGCCTATATCCACTAAATCAGACTTCTCTTGGAAAAAGAGCCACAGCTACTCAGAAAACACCTATACCCACACCTTGAGTCTTTCTCATTCTCCAACAGCTTCTTGGGAAGTGTACCCAATAAAGAGCTACCCCTCCCCAAGCCTTATTGAAACTTGCCCTTCAGCAACCTGCAACCTGACTGCGCCCTGGATTTTCTTAACGCCTGAATTTGATACACATAAGAAATCTTAAATTCCAATACCCCACCTTCTGACCACGACCTTCCAGCTCTCCCTTACTGTAGTCATCTCTGCCCTTGGACCCAACCTCCAGTCAGTCCCGTTTCCCCTCCACTTCCCACCAGCTTTTTCACTTACTTTCCTAGGAAGCCGGAGCCCTAGTTGCTCACCTGAACCGCTCTTTCTTAAGCACTTTGAAATTCCTTTGCAACCCTAAGCCTATGCCTACATTTGGAGTAAAACCCATCCCCTGGGTCAACACAGCAAACCGCCATGACTATCCACCCAGGCAAAAGACTCTGCTATGGAAGGTCCTGTGACCGTGTAGGTGAATGGTATCACCCTTTTACTCACCCATCCCCTCGGTGATTTACAAAACCTTCATCCCTCCTTAAGGACTTTCTCATCATTAATCTGCTCTAATACTCAGAGGAGGACCTTACCTCCTACATCTCTGAGAAGACTGGAGCCCTCAGATGTGAACCACCTTAACTTTCTGCCCTCCTGCATTCATTCAGTCAACAAATGTTTCTTGAACACCTGTTCTGTCTCAAGCTCTATACCAGGTGCTGAGGATGAAATAGATAAGATACATTCTGTGTCTTCATGGTGCTTACGGTCTAGTGATGGATACAGACTTATAAAGAAGACTAATAAGATATCCAACTGCCCCCCTGTAAAGCTAGGGCTTACAGACCCCTTGAGTCTGTTGCACAGATTGGGTTACAAACCCTCCACACGCAGGTCTGTGAGCTAGGTAATAGAAAAAAAGGTTCTAGGAGCCGTAGGTATAGAGAAATGAATGGGTTTTATTCAGATCTAGGAGCAACTATCCTAGTGGCTTCTCTGAGAGTTCTGAGAAGCACTGTGGATCAGAGCTGTGCGTCCTTTATACCTAAGTCCACAACCCTGGACACCTGGGTGCCCATACACAACTTACACTAAGTAGTAACAAGGAACACCTGAGGATATTTACAGCAAACGCTCAGCAAGGTTCCGAACATTGGAGGGGCCCTGACATTTTCCTACTTTTCCCAACAATCCACCCCTTCGGGGTCCCTTGCCGTACAATCTGTGTATTCAGAATCTTCTGTAATGTTCCCTTAGCAAGGGTAAATGACCCTTACATTCATACAACCTATCGTCTGTCCAATATGCCTTAAGGCTTGTCCTTAAGGTTTGTCCTATAGTTTTATTCTTTCGATTATTAGCTGCACGTGTCTGGTTAGTAGTCATCGTTAGTATGAAGTTCAGTGTATATTCAATAAGCCAACACATTGGTCACACGAACGCATGTCTGTATCCAGTTGACTCTGGTGCCCGCAGCCAGAACACTATGGGTGAAAAGACAGAAGGGTTGTTGGTACCAATAGGGGGAGTTCTCGCCCCTCTGGTAAGATACATGCTAGTTTGCCATCCTGGGAAAGGATGGTTGCAGGAATAGGTATCTTACCTGGTTTATGATACCATAAATTATCTGCTAGTACTGTTGGATCTGTAGGTTCTATATGTAACAGTACAGGGGAACTCATAATTGGCCATAATGATAATACAAATGTGTCCTTTGGAATAGAGTGCTTACCCATTCCAGGCCATGTTACCTTTACTCGAGGAGGCCAAGTAAGTACTTGTCACCCAAGGTGAAATTTGCAAGTCTTCTTCTAATCCTTTTCCCCAAGGCCCTATTAGGCCTACCCAGCATATATGGGGGGCTTCTAATTTCCAAGGCCATTTCCACTGTATTGTCTGTCCCTGTTGTAAACATGTTGGGGCTGGTAAGAGAATATTTCCATTCTTGCCATATCCTGGCTTCAAGAGCTCATCTCTAGTAGTGACTTGCAGTTGTATAGGTGCTGCAGCCCTATGCAACAGAGCTTCCACTATAGAGGGCCCACCCTTGCGGGGTCTCTCATTTAGAATCCTGACTGTAGGCCATAACTGCCGTGTCCACCCCTTCAGGGATGGGGGTTGGGCAGATAGCCTTAGCCCCCTTTTTAAAAGACCATTGTATCACTCAATCATCTCTGCTGCCTGGGGATGATATGGCATATGTAACTTCCACTGAACAGACAACTGGGAAGCCCACTTCTGAACCTCATGTCCAGTAAAGTGGGTTCCATTGTCACTCTCTATGACTAAAGGCCAGCCATACATGGCCGTAAGGCTATTGAATGCCTTCACAATGTTTACCTGGTCTGGGGCCTTACAAGGCCGTACAAACAGAAGACCAATTGCTGTATCAACAGCAGTGAAGATGTATCTGAATTTCTCCGACCTCGGCAGTGGTCTGACAAAGTCCACTTGCCATCGAGTCAGGGGCACCCTTCCTCAAGTTATTTGACCATCTGTATGGGGCACCTGCCGGGGGTGTGGACTCTCTTGAGCACATACTGGACAAGCATGACAGGCATTTACTACATCTTCCCATTTTATAGGCAAGGCCCATCTTTGAGCCGCCATCCACATGGTTTTGCTGCCAGCATGCTGCATTCGTCGATGGAACCATTGGGCTACGTCAGCAGCTGGGGCTCTCTCCAGCCATCTTACCTTAGCCAAGGCATCAGCTTCATCATTTCCTGGACTGGCTAGGGGGAAATGTCCTGTGACATGAAAAAGGGTTACTTCTTTCTCATGCCCCAATTCCCATAACTCTTGCCACATGGCTTGTCCCCACAGGGGTTGGTGGCCTACCATCCACCGTTGATATTTCCAAGTAGAAATCCAAAGGGTTAAACCTTTGTACACAGCTCAGCTGTCAATACAGATGGTTAATGGCCCAGGCTCATTTTTCATCATTATCCAAACAACTCTCAATTCTACCTATTGACTGCTTTGCCCTGTGCCATTTTCATACCATATAGTATCTGTTAAGGGCTGGACAGCAACAACTGTCCATGATGCTGAGGGTCCCATGCTAGAGCCATCTGTATACCAAGCTTGCTCTGTGATAGGTCCCTGTTCCTCATGGAAAGGTGTAGCCTCCACCTCCATGGGTAGGGGTTATGTCAAAGTTTCCTCCACAACCTCTACTGGGCCTAGCACAGTTTGCAACTCTTTGGACAGAGGACTCATTGACACAGTGCTCCTTTGTTCTATATATGCTCCCCATTTAGACAGAGTAGGAGTCTGTGCTACACCTGTTTTAGAGTTGGTTGCCCATGTGTGCAGCCAACCTAATATGGGATATGTTGTCCTTACTAGGACTTTAGCAGTTCCTGTAGCCATCAAGGCAGAATATACAGCTACTAGCTGTTTTTCTGTTAGAGAATAGCATACTTCAGCCCCCTTCCAGAACTGAGACCAGAATCCTACAGGTGTTTGGAACCGGTCTTGTCTCTGCCACAAACCCCATCCTAAACCCTCTTGGGGGATATGTACGTCTAACTCAAAAGGTTTAGTGGGATCAGCCACTTGTAAAGCCTGTACTTGCTGTATTGCCCTTTTTGTAGCCCGGTAAGCCTGTTCTACTTCCTCAGTCCAAACCCAGGGGGCTCCTTTCTTTGTTAATGCATACAGTGTGTGTGCCATTTGAGCCTTATGGGGTACAAAAGCTCTCTAATACCCCAGAAGTCCCAAAAATGTCTGTAGCTGAGCTACAGTTGTGGGTTGAGGGTATGCCTGTATCTTGTCTACAATAGCTTCTGGGATGACCCTCGTCTTACCCAACCAGACCACTCCTAAGAATTTGACTGACAGCCCAGGTCCTGTACTTGGGCTGTGTTTACAGCCCACCCACATTATTCCAAATGGCTTAGCAATGTTGGAGCTGCCTGGGTTAAATCTGTAAGAGAATCAGAGGTTAACAACACATCATCGATGTAGTGAAACATTGTAACCATGCTTGGCTTTGTCCACTTGGCTAGGTCCCCAGCCACTAAACCATGACAAATGGTTGGGCTCTGCAGATAACCTTGGGGCAATACTTGAAAGGTCCACTGTCTCCCTTCCCAGGTGAAGGCAAACTGATCTTGGCTATCGGCCGAGATTGGAATAGAGAAGAAAGCATTTGCAAGGTCCAATACATAATGATAAGTCCCCAGCTGATCCATCAAGTTGTGAACCGAAGGCACAGCTGCATGCAGAGGAGGCACTACTTTGTTTAGTTCTCAATAGTCTACAGTCATTCTCCAGGTACCATCAGGTTTTTTCACTGACTATAGCAGAGCATTAAATGGGCTATGAACTGGACGAATAATGCCAATTTTTTCTAATTCCAATATAGTGGCACTTATCTCTGCATGTCCTCCCGGCAGGTGATACTGCTTTACATTAACCACACATCTTGGCTGGGGTAACACCTGTGGGTCATGTTTAGCATATCCCCATAACACAGGCTTTATTGTCCGTAGCCATAGCTGAAACTCTCCAACTGTTGTTTGCAGGTGCAAGCCATAAAGTACATCCATACCCAAGACGTACTCAGCTACTGGGGGTATATATACAGTATACACACGAGGGGACAATCATCCTATGCTTAATGGCAGTGACACAGCTTTGACTTCAATAGTATGTCCTTCATATCCATCTATATGAACTGTGGCCCCTGGAAACTTATCTGGATTGCCATGTATCAGGCTACATTCTTCGCCTGTATCTGCCAATGCCAAAACACATTGCACATTAGTCCTTGACCAGTGTATTGCCAATTCAATGTGAGGCCTGCAGTCCTTGCCTGCCCTCAAAAGACCAGTACCTTGGCCTGCTCCCTAATCAAACTGAACATTTCATCCGCCTCCTCAGAAGCAATCAAAAAATCCTTTAAGTCCACCAAGCACACTTTGCTACCTGTTTCTGGACGTTTAGTGAAATGCTGTTCAGGGTGCAATTGCTGCCACAAGGCAAACAGGACCACATTTGGCTGCCGGTCAATTTTCTTGCTATCAACCCCTGCTACAAACAAGTCAAGCCACATCTGCTTATGGCTAGTCTTGCTTGGTCCCCTCAGGATAAGATCCTGATCATTTCTTAGGGGTTGGGTCTTAGCCACCTTCCGGACCTCTTTTACTTGTCTTCTATCCTCTACTTCACCCAGCCTGGCTATCATGGTCGTTACTTCATGTATAGGATGACCAATGTATGGGGCCAGTATGGCCATCAGTGACCCAAAGGATGTTGGTGGGGCACTTTGCAGCACTATGTCTCTCATGCTGCCTGTAAAATTTTCATCGTCCAGGCCATGGCTGTTCACATTTAAACATGGACTGCCGCATCCCCTGCTCCCAAATTATTTGAACCAAGTCAGTATATGTTTGCCATTTACTCACAGCCTTGGGCAGTTCCCCATCATTTGCCCACACGGTACGGGCAGCTGCATTCACCCATTCCATTAAGGAGTGATTACCTGGCCCTTGTGTGTATCTGTGGCTATTCTGCAGCCGCTGCCTCAGGGACGGGTACATGGTAACAGAGGCCAGTTTTTCCATCTCCTCACCAGAGCACATCACACTCTCCACCCCTAGGTCCCATAACCACAGCAGCCACACAGCTAGGGGCTCCCCTGTTTCTGCTGGAACTGTCTCCCTAAATCAACTAATTCAACCTGGGTATATGGGACATAGGTAGTGAATTCAGTTACCTGTGGATCACCTGCCGGTTGTTCACCTGGTCCTATAGGCTGCTCGTGTTTCAGTTTCTGGTGCACAACAGGTCATGCCTGGAGGCGCAAAGTCTCCTCCAACTCACCACTGGGTTTGTTGTTCTTCCAGGTGTGAGAGGCAGGGGTGCCAATTCGCAGCACATCATCCTCCAGACAGATTATCCGTGCTTCCAACAGCTCTGCTTTCTGCTTTAAATCTCGATCTGTTTGTAGCATAGTGAGCAGTAGCCAGGCTCCAGTCAGCAGAAAAGTGGCCACCAGGCACCATATGCTCAAGGATAGCCATATTTCCTCACCCTCCCAAGGGGCTCTCCAAGGCCGCACTGCTTCATGGAGTGCCTGGTCTATGCTGACTTGCAGTATAGTAAGCAGCAACCAGACCCTGGTCAACAGGAAAGTGGCCAGAGGGCACAACATATTCAGGAGTAGCCACATTTCCTCCCTCTCTGAGGGTATTTTGGCTTCTGTACCTGCTCAAATATCCTGCCGACTACACCAATTGTAAAGCTAGGGCTTACAGACCCCTCAAGTCTGTTACATAGATTGAGTTACAAACCCTCCACACATAGGTCTGTGAGCTAGGTAATAGAAAAAAAAAGGTTCTAGGAGCCGTAGGTATAGAAAAATGAATGGGTTTTATTCAGATCTAGGAGCAACTATCCTAATGGCTTCTCTGAGAGTTCTGAGAAGCACTGTGGATCAGAGCTGTGCATCCTTTATACCTAAGTCCACAACCCTGGACACCTGGGTGCCCATACACAACTTACACTAAGTAGTAACAAGGAACACCTGAGGATATTTACAGCAAATGCTCAGCAAGGTTCCAAACATCTGAGGGGCCCTGACATTTTCCTATTTTTCCCAACACCCCCTACCCACACCATGGTGGAAGAAAACTCAAACTACTGGGCACTCTAGTTGACAGTCCCAGCTGAGCCCAGCTTTTGAGTGATCCCAGCCCAGGCATCAGACATGTAAGGAAAGAAGCTTCTAGATGATAACAGCTCCCAGCAATTTAAGTCACCCTCAAGCTGTTTGAGGATTCTAAACTCAGGCCCTGGATATCATGGAGCAGAGACTTACTTATTTTCTCTCTCTGCCTAGAACATACTTTCCAACTTTCTTTGCTTGGGTAGATATTTCTTATTCCTTAAGTGTCACCTTAGGACTTCTCCAGGAAACATTTTCTGAACCCTTTGGTTGGGTTAAGTACTTCTTCTCCAGGCTGGTTTAGCATACCTCTTCTTTAGCATTATCTAGAAGATACTTATCTTTGCTCATCCAGTAATTATGTGTATATCTGAACTGGCAGGAAGACACGCAATATATGTTCATTAGCTGAACTGAAGAAACGTGAACTCCACTGAGCTGGACCTCAGCAGGCCTGTAGGTGGATGAGTGTGTCTTTAGCACCCTCTACCTTCTTTATAGCACCCTTCCACACCACCTTCCAAGCTTCCCTTGCCCCAATTCACTTTTAGTATTACTAATAAGTGATCACTGAAAAATGATGTTAGCTTAGGGTTTGTCTTATAAGCTTATAGGGCACAAGAAGGCCTAGAAGGCATTATTTGGGTGCATGGATTTGCTACAGTCTAATCACTTAGAATGTGATTATATACCAGGGATTTGAGCTGAACTCTTTTCTCTGGTGTTCCTGGCAAGGAAGACAAGTGAGAACAGAGCCTTGAGAAACAGAATCACACTGCAGTGTAGACATGTGCTCAAGGACAGAAGAACTAGGGAGAGTGAGAGGAAGGGAGAAGTCTCAGGACTCCAGGAACGGCCAGGAATTTGTCCCTTTGATAACTGCCTCACCTTCCAGGTGTTTGGTCCTTTTGATTTTTAAGACTTTAGTCACTGCATTAGAACTTTTGGGTGGGGGGGGGTCACAGAGAGCCTTCACCAGGGCTATGCATACTGTTGCTGTGGGAGCAGGACCACCACCAAGACCCCAGAACTGTAGACCTATCAGTGTGCAGCGCCAGCCAGGGGGAGCGTAAGTGTGGGCTAAGCCCAGGAAAGCCATAGGGACAGGGCTGCCTGAGGCCTTGGGGGCCCAAACCCATGCCAGTGTGCAGAGGATGCCAAACCTGGAGTTAAGGGAGATTATTCTCCAGTTTTAAGATCTAATGCCTGCCCTGCTGGGTTTCGGGCCTTTCCTGCTGGGTTACGGGCCTGCCCTGCTGGGTTTCGGGCCTGCCCTGCTGGGTTTCGGGCCTGTCCTGCTGGGTTTCGGGCCTGCCCTGCTGGGTTTCGGGCCTGCCCTGCTGGGTTTCGGGCCTGCTCTGCTGGGTTTCGGGCCTGCGCTGCTGGATTTCGGGCCTGCCCTGCTGGGTTTCGGGCCTTTCCTGCTGGGTTTCGGGCCTGCCCTGCTGGGTTTCGGGCCTTTCCTGCTGGGTTTCGGGCCTGCCCTGCTGGGTTTCAGGCCTGCCCTGCTGGATTTCGGGCCTGCCCTGCTGGGTTTCGGGCCTTTCCTGCTGGGTTTCGGGCCTGCCCTGCTGGGTTTCGGGCCTGCCCTGCTGGATTTCGGGCCTGCCCTGCTGGGTTTCGGGCCTGCCCTGCTGGATTTCGGGCCTGCCCTGCTGGGTTTCAGGCCTGCCCTGCTGGATTTCGGGCCTGCCCTGCTGGGTTTTGGACTTCCTTTGGGCCAGTTTCCCCTTTCTCTTCTTGTGGGATGTTGCTCCCTTGTGGAATGTGAATATGTACCCTTTGCTTGTCCCATCATTGTATCCTGGAAGTAGATAACTTGTTTTGATTTCTCAGATGAGACTTTGGACTTCTGAGTTGGTGCTGGAATGAGTTAATATGATCTGTGATACTCTTTTTTGGCAGCTGGCCCAGATGGGGATTTGAATCCTTGACCTTGATGTTATCAGCGCTGCACTCTAACTAACTGAGCTAACAGGCCAGGCCCTGGAATGAGTTAAGACTTTGGGATTATAGGAATGGAATGATTGTATTTGTGAGAAGGACATGAGTTTTGGGGGCCCAGGGGCAGAATGCTATGGTTTGAATTATCTCCCCAAAACTCATTGAAACTTGCCCCATTGTGACAGAGTTTAAGAGGATGGGAAATTGGACTATGGAATTTGAAAGGCTGGGTCTTCGGGAGGTGATTGAATCATGAGGACTCTGTCTTCATGAATGGGTTAATCCATTCATGAATTAATTGGTTAATGATTGACTGGGTTCTCAGGGAGTAGACTGGGGGCTTTATAAGGAGAGGAAGAAAGCATATGGAAATGTGCTCTTGCTCACCCTTTGACATGCGATATTCTGCACTGCCTTGTGACTCTGCCAAGAGCCCCTACCAAGATAAAGGCCCTCACCAGATTGCACCCCTGGACCTTGGACTTCCCAACCTCCGAAACTGCAAGAAATAGATTTTGTTTCTTTATAAATTGCCCAGTTTCAGGTATTCTGTTACAAGCAACATGAAATGGCCCCCCACCTACACTCATCCTCTAAGACACCATTTCTCTGGGATAGAGTTTATTTGGCCAGGGGTGGACCCAACTTAGGTCAGAATCTCATCTCTGGGCATTTGGAATTGAGATGGTCTTTCCATGTGGTCAGAACTATTTGCAACAGTAAAGCTGGAGGGTGGCCACACTGTACAATGTGGACTAAGAGAAGCAGAGACGACGAGACAAGAGGACTGATAGCCTGCAGTCCATGGCATTAGTCCCCTTCTGTCTGTCTACAGGTTCAGATAACCACCTTGTCCTTTGTATCCTTAAAATAATCTTCCTCTTCCCTTTCTGACTTCCAGTTATTTGGGTTGTTGTTACTTGCAATAAAAGAATCCTAACCAATACAGCAGTCGTTCTCCAGCTGCATGCCAAAGCACCTAGGGCACTACATTGCATTCACAGGGGTGCTTTTGTTATTCTTGTCTTTTATTTGGCTCAAGTCGTTATATTGTTTTCAATATATGTTTCTATATGCTGTATGAATGTTTGCTGGCCACTGAGGAGGAAAGGAGGCATGCTGAACAGATCGTCAGAAGGATACCTGAGGAACTGATGGGGAGTACTGATATTTAGGGTGGCCATCTGGCCCCTGAAAGACAGGAGACCAGGACAAGTCCACTGGATCAGCAGGATGGATCCAGGAGTGGGGAGCACAGAACTACACCTTTTGGTAAGAGAGTCCATCCTATGTCCACCAGGTAGGTGGTGAGAAAACTCAACTGAGTGTTTATGTTTAAGGTTATTTAAAAAGCAAAATTCTAATCAAGTTGCATTTTTGGTTTGCAGAAAACTCAAGTTTACTTTAGAAAAAGCACGCCACTATATTAAAAAAAGGTACCTCAGCTTTATTTTAGCAAAATCACTGACAAAACAATCAAAAGCCAGAACTAAAAAGACATTTTTAATTACAATGTGAGCTGAAGTTTTACATTTCTTTAAGAATTCAATTTTAAAAAGAGAAATTTCTAAAACCAGCAACAGACAAGTCCTTAATCCACTTTTAAGTCTTTCCCCACCAGCATTGCAGTCACGGGATGCATGCTTGCTTTGTTCTCTTGGTAGGTACGGACAGCTTGGTCGTGGGATTTGTCGAAGGCAGCAAGATCCCTGCAAAAAAGGAAGAAAAAGAAAGAAAGAGGACAGAGAAGAGAGAGAGAGAAGGGGAAAGAGATGGAGGGAGGGGGACAGGGAGAAGGAGAGGGAGAGAGAGGACAAGAACATGTCAATACCCAAGATTAAATTAAAGACTGATGGCCAAGGTGATAGCCAAATAGCACCCAAATAAGGCACCAGTCCCGGCCAATCTGATGGCTATGCCCCTGCCACAGAGACCTAGAGGGCTCCTGCTCTACCAGATATTGACCCTTAAACTGGCAGATCACAGATATTTTGTGGGGAGTTGCAGGGAAGGGCCAGAGTTGCTGGACAGTGGCTATTTGCCAAGCAGCATGGAAGTATTTTATTATTTGAATAGTGTCCTCTCACCTACTGGCTAAATATCAGCCCTGTATGACAGAGTGTAACTCGAAGACTGTCTTTTTAGCAAATTGCTTTTGAAAGTTTATTTTTTAAATCAAGATTTTTTTTTTTTTTTTTTTTAAAGATGACCGGTAAGGGGATCTCAACCCTTGGCTTGGTGTTGTCAGCACCACGCTCAGCCAGTGAGCAAACCGGCCATCCCTATATAGGGTCCGAACCCGTGGCCTCGGTGTTATCAGCACCGCACTCTACCGAGTGAGCCACGGGCCGGCCTTAAATCAAGATTTTAAGAGTATAAAAATACTAAATTTATAAAAAGAATTTCTGAAAACTTCAAACAATTGAGAGTAAAAATACTGACAACAGTGAACTAATAATAATGTTACATTAAATAAACAGGATGGACCCTAGAAAACGTAGGATTAGTCATTTTTAATATAACTACTATTTATAAATCATAAGACAGAAATATTAATCTTTCCCACAAAAGGTACATTGTTTAAAATCTACTTAACGTATACTTTATTCAATTCAAAGCTAGATGGGTTTTAATTATGTAAGATATATAAAATATACTTTAAAATACTTAAGAATTAAATTTGTGGCTACATCAAAAAAAATAGTGACTTGTTTTGCTGAATTTTATTTTATTTGTAAAGTAAATGAAAAACAAACAGATTAATCATGGATATTTATGTCATGATTATATTTTTTTCAGAATTCAGGCCAAATCCATAGTCAAAGAACTTCAGAGATAGTCTTAAATTGTACCTTGCTTCTAAGATACAATTTTTTCCCATTTACCAAGCATTCCTTTATTATCTGTCAAGCGACCTACTCTTCCACCTCTTAGCAACATTTGGATCAAAAAATTTTGCTTTATCTGCTCATTTCTCCTTGCATTTCATTTCACTCTTTTTCTTGTCCCTACCTACTCACCAATTATCCTCTACTTGCTTTTAAAAATCTTTCTGTGTATATAAGCCTGTCTTCAATTTATTTCCTATCATCAGTGTCTAACCCTATTTTGCCCATAATAGGTAATCCGTATATAATGCTTCTAGAAAAGCTAACAGAATTATCTCGTTTGAAATACTCAGAAGTGTGAACTCCTATTCTAAAATTATATCGAGAAGCTTTAACCTATTTAAAAATATCTCTTATGTAGCTTTGCATTTTACAAAGCATTTTAACCACAATAAAAACGTTTAAGACTTTTCTTCCCATTCCTTATGTACATTCAGAGCATAGTGTGATGTGGTTCTTACTTGAATAAGGGTCGTGTAAACTTCATTCTTCCTTGCTCAGTTGCCATTTTTAGAGCCAAAGGGATTGCTTCCTCCCACTTCGATTGAATGCAGAGCCGCAGCCATCTGAGAGGAGGATTTTTAGGGGGCATGGGGTAGAAAATGAGGAGGAAGGGACAGGATATGGCAGGTGTATGTGAATATCACTTCTGTAATGAAGAATAATCTCACTACAGTTATATTATATAACACTTTACGGTGTGTCTTTATTCTGAGAAACTCAAAACCTTTCACATACAATTTAATAACCAGAGAAGAGAAGGAAGAGGAGTTGGTTCTTGAAAAAGATCAGACGTTTTAAAAGGCTGGGATGAGGAAGGTGCTCATGGACCTTATAAATCCGATCTCGGAAGGAACTAAACTTTGGCTTAAGCCTCACACTACAAACTTGAATTACAAAAGATTAAAACATAACAAAATCAAAGATTTCTAACCATTCCCATTTCCGAGTCTATTTGGCTGGTTGTGAAAGAAAGCCTATTGACCCCTAAATCTTTCGTTCTAATTTTTTTTTTTTTAGGCAAGAGAAGCTTAAAACAAAATCTAACAAAAAGATTAGTAGTATCATCTTACAGATATTGCAACTCTTCCTTAAATACTACTATAATTATTCATATAGATGCAGTAAATTTGACAAGGATTTCTCACAACTCATGTATGTCTCATATTCTGCTTTCTCTTTCTCCACCTTTTACGCTAGTTTTCTGCTTTCTTCCACAGAGACAAGTTAAAATGATGTACCTGAATCGTATTTCAGAATTGTTAATGGCATTGAAGTTGTACACCTCTTGCATTCGCTTTATGTGCCCCAATGGAAGAGGTGCCTAAGGGCAAAATAAAGAAGTATAATGGATCATTTCAACAGGATTCCTTGGAAGAAAGGAGCTGGAGAGAAATTCTTAGCCAGATTAAAGTCCTAAGTAGTTTATAATGTAGAAATAAGCTAGATAAAAATAAAAGAAAAATGCACGCTAAAGTAAATTTTGTGCAAACTTAATTCTGGATGAGGATGTTCTACTGGGAGCACAGGGGTAATTTGCTTCGTGAGATGCTTAGAGAATTAAATGAGAATTACGCTCCTCGGACTTTTTAGGATATATAAATACTGTCTTTCAGACACTTTCCAGAGTCTTTCAAGTTTTTACCTATACCTTGCCTATCTTAAATTTATTCCATTCTTTGGATTAAATCAGTTCCTTAATTTTTTTCTCACTGATCCCCCCCCAGCTTTATGTTTGTATATTTCCTCCGAAATCTCTTTTAAATTATCTGTGAACCTACAAAATAGCAGCTCCTAAACTTATATATTATAGACACCTTTGAGAATCTGATGGATATATGGACCCTTTCCCTAGGGGAAAAATACATTTACCATATAAATCCAAAATTCTACACACAATTTCAGGGGATTCATAAACCTTCTGTAACCATCTTAACCACGTGCTAAAAGGGAGAACAAGTTTAGGTAAAGAAAAGAAAGGATAACCTTAAGTTTGGATAAGTAGGGAGTCTGAGGTGCCTGCGGGGTACAGGCAGATATGCCATATGGCATGGTAACTCTCCTCCCCAGCCACGACCTCCTGCCTTACAAGACTCTTGCTCCACACTCACTAGCCATCTCTGCTCTCATTAACTGCTAGGCCCATCCCAAATTATTTAGTTTATTAGCTCCCTTATGAACACTCTCAAGTCTAAGTCCATGAACACTCTCAAGTCTAAGTCCACCCCTGTACACCAACCAGTGAGGATCCCCTCCGAGGCTCCCTGACTCTCCCCTTTGCCCTGCCCGTTCCCGAGGCATCCCATCACAATTTCCCTCTTCCAGGTCCTAGGCCACACAGCAGTGCTACAGAAATTTATGAAACCGTGATAAGCCGAGGCACGCAAAATTCATTCTCTCTTTGATGGGGTATCTGTTGCCTCAAAATCCTATTCCTCATTTTGGCAACAGTTCCACAGGAAGCTCTGTTCCAAATCTTCTCCATCCCTCTCAAGGTCCTCAGACCAAAGAGCTTTAATGTAATACATGTTAATGAGACCGAGTCATTATCTCCTAACTGCAGCGTCTCCTTTCAGTTTCATATATTCTTTTAATTACCTGGGTTTGAAACCTTCAAATCTGCTTGGACACTCTCCTGCTAACCCCCAGAACCAGTCAGTCGCCAAACACTACACTTTTATCCTGTGCAATCTCTCCCTTCTCTGTCCTGTTCCCTCTTTTCCCAGCAGCTCACTCCTCTGTCCTGTGCTCCGGTGAGTCTCACAACTAACTTCTCCAGTAATAGCCTTCATATCACCAGGAGATCCATTTTCATAACCTGCCATTTCGTCAAGTGACACTCCTGTTAATATTTTTAAATCCTTTCCTACTGACCAGAATAAAATCCAAAATTCTTAGCTTAGCATTCAAGACTCATCACCTCCAACCCTACCAGCCTTTCTGGTGCTACCTTCATTAACTTCCTCACCCGGTGCTGTGGCTTCCTCCTGCCTCAATGGGCCACCTGCTGCTCCCTCCAGCCACATGTCTACCTCCCTTCCAACACTGCGCTGCTCAGACCAGGCCCCCCTTCTCCAAAACTCCTTCCTGGACAACTCCAGGTGGAAGGGAGCTCTTCTTCACTAACTAAGTTTTTCTCAAATGATACCTAAAATATACTTCTTTTTATGGCTGAATTTTCCATGTGTTACCTTTCCTACTAGATTATAAGTGTTTTGAGAACAAGATATATTCTTACATACTTTTATATTTAGCACAATACAAAACACAGTAGGCATTCAACAAAAAAATATTTTCAATAAATAATTGAATTTTATACATTAATTTTTTCCATTAGCTTCCACATTAATATTTTTTTCCAAGTTGGGTACAACATACGTGCTGTGCCTTTATGTCCATTTTGATTTCTAATACTTTGAGCTAGTACTTACTCTCTGAAGCATCTGTGCTAAAAACTCATTCAACTGATGAGAAGAGAGATCTTTCAGGTCTGTGGCATTGAATGAATTTAAATCTTCTTCTTTGGCCTAAAAAAATGTTACCTGGTTATTTCTGTTTGTGTACAGTTTGATATTTTTTGGTAAAGTAAAATTAAGTAAAGTAAAAATTAAGTAAAAGGCATACATATGTGGATGTACAAGACTGTACAAAATAAATTTAAGCCTGAGATACTTCAATAATCCTGAGATTGAGTTATTATCACTTAAAAAGCTGATATGACTCCTAAAATCTATATTACTTAAGAAAAACTAGACCATTAATAGTAAGAATGGAGGAAACTTTTTTTTTTTTTTGACCGGTAAGGGGATCGCAACCCTCGGCACAGTGTGGTCAGCACCACGCTCAGCCAGTGAGCGCACTGGCCATCCCTGCATAGGATCCGAACCCGCGGCCTTGGCGCTACCAGCTCCGCACTCTCCCGAGTGAGCCACGGGGCCGGCCCAAGAATGGAGGAAACTTTTGACATTTTTGTACCATTCAAAGTATAGAGATTACCAAAGCAAAGAGACATTACAAAAAGCATGTCAACTAATTTATAGGCCAACTAAAAAATGTGGGTAAAGGACCAAATGGCATATTTATCTTAATATCACACTAATGAATTCAGGGAAACTGATGATTCCCTCCATCCCCACACATTCTATTTCCCCATTTAATCTTGGAAATCATTTAAGAAAAAGAAAAGTAGATCTGCACTTTTCAAATTAGTATTTGCTGCCAAAAATCTTTGAGGATGTGATTAAGGAATATTAAATAAAACTCATCAAAATAAATATTTTTAAATATTTTAAAAGTAGTTTTAAATTCTTTTAAACAAAGGTTTCCCCCCCCTAATTTTATAAGAAATATATGCAAATGTTAAAAAATCAAACAGGACAAAATGAAAAATTCCTCTGCTTTTGCTCCCTATCTCTTACTCCTCAGTAACCAGTATTAACAGTTCCAGTACATCCTTCCCGGACATGTAACATATACATACACATACATATCCTTTTAAAGAACTACTTATTTTGTCTCTTCCTCCCCCTTTGGAACTCCCCTTAATATCAAAACTTCCTTCCCATTTAGAACCTCACCTTAATATCAGAACTTACAGCTCTATCTCACTCTCTGCTAAAAACACACAAATCTAAACTATATTTTAATTAAGGATATATTTATATGTGGTAAAAACGTTACAAGAAAGGAATGAAAAACCAAAATTCAGGATAATGGTGACCTTGGTGGGTCAGCCAGATCAGTAGAGAGGGGGATGAGATGGGGAAGGATGCTTCAAGGTACCAATAAACTTTTATTTCTTATGCTAGTGGTGGGGAACACAGGTATTGTTTTACAGGTGATTTTTACACCTTACAAATATATTTAATATATATGTATATATTCTGCATTTAATATTTAAGAAAAATAATTGAGAAATAAAATACATACGGAAAAGAGTGCACTACTGATGACAATGTCCTTGATCTGTCCCCAACACTGCCTGCTCTTATTGATATTGAACTATTTGTAATTATCCACCTTAGCTGCTGGCCCCAAAGGGATATCTGAGCAGGAATCAGTAGCAGTTTTATCTAGCATCAGGTAAATTGGAATACATTTTCCAAATTAAAACACAGGGCTCTGACATATTCACGTTGTTGTTAAGAAATCGTGTTTCCCACAGATATCTACTTTTCTCCATGACAAGTTTGTGTCATGCAGAAGAGCAAAGCATTATCTGTGGCAAGATGTATTTCCAGATTTCTCTCCTCGGATGGAAATAATTAAGCCTTTCTAAATTATTTAGAAAGAGCACATAATTAACCACTCCTCTAATCAGAAGTCAATACTACTCCAGACAAAGACAGTGGAGGTACCCATGTGCTCGACCAGCCTACTTGTCTGGTAGGTAGCTATTCAGAAGAAGACTTTATTACTTCCTTCCTTCCAGAACAACAACAACAAACAAACTCGACCTTAGCTCTAAAGAGTTAATAATGCTCTACCTTTTTTATGGATGTTATGAGAGTCTCCAAAAAGATGTTAATATTTTATTTTAAATTATAGTATCTTCTCCCTTGGTTTGTGATTCATTTTCCTGATTTGCCTTACTCTTGATCTGTTTTTTCTTCCTTCTTCTGGATCTAAGTGTGTTTTTCCAATACCTGGAGCTTTCTATTCCCCTTTCTTATCCTTCACGATAAATCAGTTTTCGAATTCTTAACTGGTTATGAAATTAACCACAAAAATCTCTTTCAAATCAATATTTCCTCCTGTACTGTTCTAATTCAGACCTCTCAAGTCTTCTTACCTGAACTACTACTGATACCTTCCTAGCTTGCCTTCTTACTAACTCTAACTTCCCACCTTAACTGAGCCTGCATATTACACTGCCAGATTAATGATCCTAACACACAACTCTGATCACTTCCTTGCAATTCAAAAACCTTTAAGGATCACTGTTGCCTACAGATTATGTTTCAAATTCCTTCTGAGACAGGGAGCTAATCTATCTTAACAACTTTGTTTTCTCTCTACTAATTGATGTATTCACCCCACAATGAATAAATGTGGATGGCCCTGGGCATACAGAGAGGAATAAAAACAATTCCCGCTCACAAGGAGTTTATAGTCTAGTGGAAGAAATAGAGAAGTAAACAAATACAGTCAAAGCTTTCTTAAATGAGCTCCACTAAAAACAGACTCATCAGATGAACTAATACTCTCCATTCCCTCTGTGAAATGAGCTGACTGATGCCCAAGGCACAGGGACACTGGGAGCGGGTGGGCCGCCCTCCGTACCTGTGCTCTTTTGCTCCCACCTGTTCATTCATACACTACGTCTGCTGTATGTATTTCCAAATGTGCTTATGTCAGTTGTGTCTGTAATTATGAAATTGTATTAACTAACAGGTAAATTGATGAAAGAAGAATGCCAAAGGAAAATAAATTTCTATAAATACTATGTTGAGTTGCTATTTTTAATAAAAAACTTTTTTTTAAATACTGTCCTTCCCGCTCAGAATGTCCTGCACGTCATCCATGTCCAAATCATATTCATACCTACCTGAAATATCCTCTCCTGTAAGAAGCTCTCTCGGATACTGCAGCCAATTCCAATTCCTCTACCCTGGTGGAGGTAATGGCTACTTCTGTGGGTCTCTTATTACTTCATCTGTAATCTTTCTCATGCTGCTCATCACTTACTGCTTAGCATTACAGTTATTTATGTATAAATCTAATTTCTTTAATTAAACTATAGACGCTTCAAAGCTAAGTCCATCTCTGTACTTTTCATAGTGTGTGGCACAGGATTTTTTATATAGAAGATTGCTAAGAAATACTGGTTAAATAAACTTTAGAAACAAGTTTCAAATGGCAACACCTAAGTTTGTTGCAAATAATCAGAATAAAATTATTCCTAAATTTTCTGTTATTTTTCATTAAAGAATTATCCAAGGGGTATCTTTGCTCTGGTTTCTCTAGGGGTTATGTTTCAGTACATACACAAAGAAGCTTGTCTTTAGGAAGTTTCATAGAAATGAACAAAGCTACTGGCAGAGCAAAAGGGCTTCAATTCTTCCCATTGCTAATAGCTGGCATTGGTAGTTACCCAAGACTATTTTAGATTTACCTGGTATATAAAATTGCTATATTTGGAGTAGTATCTTATAAATGATTTGTGAAGAAAGAAGAAAGGTAAAATGCAAATATCTTTGCATATTCTTTAAGAGTTGGAAAGAAAAAATAAAAATCAGAACTAATGCCATCAACGTCTATTTTTTCCCCCACGAAACTTAATTTTATACATTGAGGGTAGATATAGTATCACCTTGGACAAACTTGACTTTCAAATAGCTTTTCCAAATACAACTGTTTATGACTTAAAGTACCCACCCACCTTCCTTCATAAGAAGAGACATATTTGTACAATTCTAAAAGCAGTAAAAGACTCCTCACACATTAGTACTCACAGTAATCCATCTTTGACTTAAGGCAATACAAGCATTTGTCAGAGTCATATCATAACTGCAAAGATGAAAAAATATTAAAGATTAAATTTGATTAAAATGCACGTGCTTTTGCATAAATGCAGTTTTAAAGCTATAGAACATACTTAAATTTCAAAGTTCCTTTCAAATAACGAACTCCAAAATACAGAGGTAGGAAATTTTTTCCCTGACCTAAATATTACTGGCATAATCTAAGAACTCACAGATCCAAGTGGATACCATACTAATGAAACACCTGACTATCCTTCAGAGAGAATGCCAAAGCATCTAAGCAAAAGATCATCATAGGCTCAAGCAGCAAATGTTAAAGTAGTTGGAATCAGTCGAGCATATTTCATGTTGACAGCATGGCAGGAGCAGTTCTAGGCATTCAGGACAACATGATGAAGAACACAATGTTCTTGTGCTTCTGGATTTTACTTTCTGTTCTTTCAACCACGTAATCACTCAACAAATCTGCTAGAACCCACTATGTGACAGGCACTATTCTAGACACTAGATCCTTGACAGACTCCGAAATCATCATGTGATGATGTCATTCCTTTCTTTTCAGAAGAAAGTGGAATTAACACACTGTGATCATTAAGCAAAGCAAATTACACCAATATTTGTGTATTCTCAACTTAGAAAATAAATCGTACATTTTGCAACAATGAAAAAGAACATGTAATGTGTGCCAAATTCTTGCAAAACATCCCTCTTTGTCCATAAATCATGCTTGCTTGCTGTGAAATGTTTGTTTTAGAGTACAGAGAGGCGCCTGCCCCTTAGGGCCTAAATGAACTAAAGTTTTGATTACAAGTGACTACTGAACTTGTTATAAAGAGAGCTGTGACTGGGACTCCCTGTTTGTTCCCTAGGAGGGATGATAAAGCAGCTGCCAGTCATCTTCATGAGGGAGTCAGGCTGGGGACTGCAGAGACGCCGTTTTGTTTGCCCTCAAAAACAAATGCGGTCAGAGGTCCCCGACTGCTCAGGCAGTAAATCACCTTCAACTAGAACATCACTTAGCACTGATTTCTTAAACAACAATAGGACAGTGGAAAACCTTTGGCTGGTCTGTTTTTTAGTGTCCTGAAACTTCTTTCTCAGTGTAATTAAAAGAATTAAGTTGAGGATTAGCCCAGGGAAAGGAAGCAACTCCCACTCATGGCAAAGTCCTAAAAAAGTCATGAGCCAAACCAGGTATGAGCCTTGCTCTTACGGTGCCTACGGTGCAGCAAAGGAGGAAGACTTCACAGTCACACAAATAAATGTAAAGTTACAACCATGGCAACCGGTGTGAAGAGGCGATACCCAGCACCAAGATACCCTAGAGTGGGAGATTTGACCTGGTCAGAGAGGTCAAGAAATGCTTCTGTGCAGAAGTGGTTCCTGAGCTGAGATGGGAATTAACTGGGCAAAGAGCACTCCAGGAGGAGAGAACGGCATGTTCAGGTCCTATGATTGAGGGAATATGGAGAGAGTGAGAGGCCCCCAAACTGCCATGACTGAGGCAAAGGGAGCTGGGTGTTAGCAGCCTAGGAGTCCTTGTTAAAGAATTCTGTCTTAGCCTAGGAGCCAGGGGATGACATGACACATTCGTGTTTTTAAAGGTTTTCTCTGGCTTTAGCGTGGAGGATGGTTGGGAGGGGGTCCAGAATGGACACAAGTGCACAGTCTTCCAGGAGGAAATGATGATGTGAGATTGAACTTGAGTGGTGGTGGTAGAACTGGAGAGGAGTGGATGCTCTTGAGAGAGACTTAAATATAAACGAATGATGACAGCAGTATAAAAATCAGAGGGACTTGGAAGCCAACATTCTGTGCTGTGATGGAGCAAAGCATTTTCTATGGTTTGGGATTTTTTAAGATACTCTCTCTTTACAGGATCCCTCAGCATATGAATGATTTCAGGGTTCCTCCAGCACTTCGGTATTGCTTAGAAGCAATCTTAAGAAATCTAGAATGAGCCAAGGCTCAAAAAGGATCTAGCAGTGGTGACATCAAAGAAACACCTTTAAAGAACCCACTTTTCACTCAGATTTTCTTAATTTCAAAAGCAATAACCAAAGGCTTATTCTCTCCTTAACTTCCTGCGACTGTCTTTTGCTCTAACCAAGCCACTGAAATGAGAGTCTTAGAAAAGACTCCTAATTTTGTATTCTGTGCTTTTCTTTTTTCAGGATCCTTCTTCCCTCAAAATTGTACAGCCCACCACACTGCTGACCATTCTACCACTTTTAAATTATTTCTTCCTACACCTTCCTTAACAATGAACTAAACTTTGAAAGTTCCTTTTGAATTTTGGTATCTTTCCTCTGTTCTAGCTCTCAAAGGGAGACCCACTAAGGTTCTAATCTTTACTTCATGTATTCCTCTCTGTAAACCATCTCTAGGCTGATGTCAAATCTATAACCACTTAAATTATCAGTATCCTCACCCATAGCACTTAAAAATATTAAAAAAAATACTTCCATTATAGTATAACTATTTGATACATACACATTTGCTCTGTGAGTTCCTTATTCATCATTCATCACACTAGTGCCTCCCACTCAATAAACATGTGCTGGATTGAACTGAATCTTTAACTACTGCATCTCCACTCAGACATTTTTAGTTCTTTGCTCATCATGGTCAATCAGTTCCCAATAGATTCTAAGCTCCAAAAATCTCTCCTCTCAATTGCTCATTTCTTTTCCCAATGCCCCGCATTACTTCATGGCTTCATGATGTCTAGTAAGGATGTTGTAGGAATTAATGAGATAATATATATGATGGTACTTCTTAAACTATAAAGTGCTAAGAAAAAAGAACAGTATTATTTTGGTGGTATCTTTTTTAGACACTAAAAGGGTTTATTGATAATTTGTGCCTGTTTCCAAAACAAAGTTACAAACAATCCTATCGCAGTCCCCATTCCCGGGCTTCTGAGCTCCTGTTTCCCACCACGGTGAATGATACCCAGGATTGCTTGGTTAACAGGGAGCTCTGATTGAATCTCTTTCATGCTCAAAACTTCCACTAACTTCCCCACCAAACCCTTCTCAGCCTGGTCATTCCAGGTGCTTTACAAACAAACATGGCCATGACTCATCTTGTTTTCTACCTTATCTCCCGCTGTTCCCCTTACATCAATTAAACTGGGCTGTTTAATGGAAGAGTAGTCGGTGGGCAATTTCAGTGATCCAAAGGAAAGGCAGCGAGGGACTGGGACCTGCAACGGGCAGCATTCCCACACAACTCATGGAAGACCAGGGTTTGGGTCTCTGATTTAAGGAGGGTGTTTGGTTTAAAAGTGAGTATATTGGAGAGGATGAGACTGACAAAGTCTGATTATCAATGCTTACTACTTACTAGCTGTGCAACCTCGGGCAAGACATTTTACCTAGCTAAACCTAATTTGCCTCCTCTGGAAATGGGGATAATAACTTACAATACTGTTGTAATGATTAACATAATACTTACAAAATGTTATTTTTCTTATTGCTGAAGTTTGAAGGAAGGGAGAATAGTTTATTCTCTAAATCTCTTACCATCCTTGTGCAAAGTGGAGGCATTCAACAATAATTACTTACAATGAATTGAACTCATTTATATTCATAAATCATAGAAATTATTCTTTTGGTCTCAAGGTTAAGGTCCAAACAACTAAGAACTATGCTTTCACCAGTAACTAGTAACAGCTTAAGGAAGACATAAAATCCTTTCCAGTATTTTGAGGAGCTCTAGGATTCAGGAGAACAAGAAAGAAAGCATCAGCAGGTAAGTACATACTTGGGTTTGACAGGAGGCAGTCCAGGAGAGTAGAGCCAGGCATTCCAATCCACTTGATCAAGAAGATCAACCTGTTAACAGCAACAATAGCCAGTTTGCTACAGAATGACTTTTCTGTTGAAAAAAAATCTAAAACAAACTTTTAAGTCCTCAAATCTATAATTCTGTCTAATCTGTCATGTCAAGACATAATTTGTCTCTTTTCTATTTTTTTAAAATTAATATTATGTTTAGTTGCCAGATCATAATTGTGTATATTTACAGGGTACAATGTGATATTTCGATATATGTATACAATGTGGAATGATTAAATCAAACTAACTAACACATTTATCACCTCTCCTAAGTCTCTTTTCTAAAACAAATGTATATTCATCCCTAGTATCTTGTTAAATTAAAAATAGGAAAATTAAATACATATAAAAAATAAAATTCTGAACCATAGTACTGAGGATATCTCTAAAATAGGAAAATTCCACACATTAGTTCATGTCGTTGAGATCACATTTTAAAGAGGAAAAAACGCAATGAAAGATTGAGTCTTAAAGCAAATTCTGAACCAGTACTACTATTTAGTAACTGAAGTTAGCCTATCAAATAGTCATTAAATAAAGAGACATTATAGAGAATGAAAAATAAGAAAGCTTTTTAAATCCAACCTTATCTTTAAAGTGGGAATATAGGAAATCCTTCCAATCATCAGTGGTTATGCTCTTGTAGGAAAATTTCTCAACATAAGCCTTTAAGAATCCCAGGAAAACCTCTAAGGGTAAAAAAATAAAAACAGAAAGAAAAAAAAATCAGTTCATAGGAAGGTAATTATTTGACCTTTTTTTGGTGCTTGGCATTGTACTGTTAACCACAGAGAACATTCAAAGAACAGGGAAACCAATGAGGGCTTCAAGAGTAAAAAAATGTTCAAAAAAGGAGGTAGGACTTAAGTTAAACCTTGAAGAGTATATGTAAGTTGGTAGAAGGGAGATCAGAAATCCTGATTACAGGTAAGAGGATGGTGAAGTATGCATAAAACAAATGTATTTCACAGGGCCTTGTTTTCCAAAACCTTGCAGTTTCAAATATTGACCTTGCAAAGGACAGGAATTTTTCCCCAGGCTATAGTCTCTGTTGTAAGATAAAAAATTGTAACACAGCAAGGTTGCTGGCTCAAAGACAGACAGGTTACTGATTGATATGTAAAGATACTGGGGAATTGCTGTAAGAAGAGAATGTTTGCTAAAATCAAGCTTTTGTTAGTGGATCGACTTAATTGCATTATAGAATGTCACCTTACTGAATGTTACCAGCTTCTATTGTTAAACTTGTTAAACTGTACTTAGCAAAAATCCCACCTATGTTCTCTTCCTGTAACTTTCTGGTCTGGAGAATAAATGAGGGAAGAAAACCCCAATTCGTGGTTAATTTCCCAAATGGAAGGAATGCCTCACTGTTGACGGTTCTGGGAGATTAACCCGTTTTTGGGGCTTCTCACTGCTCAGAAGAGATGGGCTTTGAGTAATCTTTGGTGGCTCTGTCACCCAGGGGAAAAGGGGTGACAAATCCATGGGAGGCAAAACAACAGAGGATGACACAATGAAGACACAGAAAAGGAATATGTAACACAAGTTGTAAAAGCAATAACTCTCATATGACTAGACAGGAGGAAAATAAGATTGGACAGGCAGAACACATCCAGGAGACGGAGAGCCTTCAAAGTCAGTCAGCAAAGGAGAACACCTCAATGCCTACCATAGGGGAAGGTTATGAAAACTCAGCACATCTATATAAAGAAATACTATAATAGCATTAAAAGGTATAAGACAGATTTGCATGTACTGACATAGAAGGATATATATAAAATATTGTTGGGCAAAAAAAAACAAATGCAGAAAAAATATATATTATGATCCATTTTTTTCTTTAACTGCCACTTATACATCTTTACCTACTTGTCATGGATCTACCTACATTGTCTTTGCCATCCATCCAACAAGATAGATTAATCTACCTGTGATCTATCTATCATCCATCCATCCATCCATAGGATCCATTTTTGTAATTAAAACAACTATATATATTTATTTGCCTGCTTGTTCATTTACACTTAGAAAATAATCTGGAGCCATATACAGCTAACTGCTAATGGTGGTTACACCTGGGGAGTGAAATGGGGTTAAGGGACTCTCACTTGTTACTCTGATAAACTTCTGTACCATAGAAATTTTTTCAATGAGTACATACTATTATCCTAATTTTTAAAATACTGATGAGTTTTTTGGTTTTTTTTTTAAAAGTCAAGCAGCATTTAGAACTCAGGAGTTATTCAAGGTTTCAAGTATAAAGGTCACACTGGAAAATGACAGATTTCTTTAGCAGCTACATACAGAATTATAAAATGGAACAAAAACACAATTCTTTCTTACTCTTCACACTACCTTCAAAAAAAAAAAAAAAAAAAACAAACAAATTCAGAAAATGCCAACTACTTACCTGGTCCTCCAAGAAGTTGTTCAAGGTAAAAGAGTAAAGCAAAACCCTTCTCATAGGGAACTGAAGAATACGCTACATCAGGGTCTACATCTGCCAGATCAACCACAAGTTTGGTGAAAGGATGTGTCTCCCCAAAAGTCTTTATCTGCAAGACACAGAACATGATGGCACGCTCATTTATGCAGAGTGGTATCATGCAAGCAAGCTAATAAGGAAGTCTTACTTCACTCAGTGGCATAACTTTAGGGGAATCTAGAACAGAAACAAATTTAGAGACTAGAAATACTACAATATATTGTCATAAACTTCTGGAAGGTTATTATGAGAATGGCTACTTATGTAACATTCCCTGATGTTTCTCGCCCAATAATAGGCTTTATTCTTATCAAAGACTAGAAAAATGATTCAATGCCTGGTCAGCAAATTCAGCTCTCAGGAGAGAGCACTTAAAAATGACCTAAATTTACCAAAGAAAACTCAAGCATATAATCAGCTACATTAATAGCAAACACCCAATAGTGGCAGTCACAGAGCTCCCAGTTCAGGTGCCAGGTCACGAACGCTACCTTACACAGGACAATGACATGTATCAGTGGAGGATTAAAGCAGCATCTGCTTCATCTCCACACCTGCTAAGATGCCTTTCTTGGAGCTACTTAGTAAAGATGCTTTACAGATTCGATTTCTGCACACCTACACCACTTTAAATGAATGCTTTGAAAAGTCCAACCCATTCACCGAATTCTGCAGCTCTCCCCATCCTCCCAGAGCATGGAAATGCCTGAACTTTTCACCAAACAATCGGCCACAAATCTGGCGTTCCAGATACACAGTATGTCCTTCATTTAACCTGAAAAAAATTAATAGAAAATCAATACACTGATGCAGGTGAGAGAAAAGGTATTTTAATCAACAATATTTTTTTGGTTTTCCTAAAGAGCAAAGCAATCCTAAAGCATGATTACTGTGGTCTACGCAGACTGACTGGGTGGCTCCTAGCAGAGAACTCAGACCACTGGGCAGCCCACCCCAGCAGATGGCACCAGGGAAATTTAAGCCACGGTTCTGGTTTCACGGACATGTATTAAAATGTGACTATATCAGGACATTGACAGGTGTTATAGAAGTTTTTTAAAAAAACTCTGTCTTCCAAAGAGATGGTAACAAAGGAAAACCAGATAAACACCTAGAACAATTCAGAGTGGCAGGAGGCAGGGAAAAAGATCAATCGACAACGAGAACCAATAAAGAAATAACAACAAAAAAATTTGTACCAGAAGTGATCCCAAGTTTTGTTGGTCACTAGATTTCCTGTCCAACTATGAGATATTTCATGTGCAATAACCTAAAGGAAATAGGGTGATTAGTAGTAAAACTGATTATGTTAAACTAAAATAACCTATTATTTAAGTACTCTTATTCTTTCAACTCCATGTCATTCCAATTTTTTTAAACATTAGCTGAGATATTCAGGGAGTTAGTTACTCAGTTCAGCAAAAAACTGTAATTTAATAAAGACCAACAACAGAAAGGCATAGTTAAAATAATTAGAGACAAAAATTTAGAAAATATCAAATTAAATGGAAATATCAAATTAAATGAAATATTAAAATATCTCATAAACATATGAAGCGATTGAAACATAAAATTTCCTTAAATCTGTTAAATCTAAATTGCTAATATAATGATGTCTTGTGACAACAATCCCTGGTTGTCTTTTATAACCATATCTCCAACATAACATTACAATGGATATTTCAAAATCAGTTGATTTAATACTTCTTGAGAGTAAGATCATAATAAGAAATTTTAACTTACATTGGAGAGTGACTTGTCACCTGCCTACAAAAAACAAAAAAAAAGAAAAAGTAAAAGAAAATTACCTTACTATTTCAGTTATTAATTACAGATTACATCTAAAAGACTGCCTACCTCAACATCTATTCTACTGGCATTGATGGTCCACTGTATTTCTCCTATAGCAATTCAAAGAGTTCAAAAGAGACATGTACTGAGAAAACAAACAAAATTTTTTCCCAAAAATTCCTAGAGAATTTTTCCAATACCAGGAGTGCCAGTATATTTGTCTCTAATTAACTTCCAGGAAACATTTCTCCTACTTCCATTTTTTAATATCTGCTCTTATTTACTTATCACCTTCTTTCTGTCCATATTACCTGCAATATATTAAGAAAAGTTTAGTGTCCTATGTAACTACGGTATATTTTGTCTATTTAGTTGCTAATCCATTGCTCACTTAGTTCTAGGAAGGATTTAAAGTAGCTTACATGGCATATAAAATATAGCAATATTGTGTGGGCCAATCCTTTCCTATATGTGGTACCCTGAGGTTTTTTTATTTTTATTTTTATTTTTTACCAGTACCTAAATACCAAGTGTAAAGGGTGTAGTTTCTTTGTCTGGATACATATTTCATCAATGGATTTTTGTTACACAGCATTCGCACCCCCAAAATCCCCAAACATCTTGAACATAATGGCCAAATTATTTTTCTTTGCAATATGAGATTTTTGATAACCATAGTAAACAATAAAATTAGAAATAAGGGTTATATGAACAAGATAAAAGGTTTTCTTCTTTTCTTCATATATTATTAGGAGTGTAGGTCCTTCCTAGCTAGGTTTATTTTTGAGAAGACCTCAATTTCAAATAAAGAAATATTTACACTTACCAGTAGAGTAGGAGTTACAAAAGTAAGGCAAGGATTCTCCATGCCGCCATAAGGGAAGGATGGTGGCAGGACCAAAAGGTCATACTGTCCCCATACATATGGTCCTCCCAGATCTTCTGCAATTTTAAGCATAGACTCAGTCTGAAAAATTAATGCATATATATTTGTATGTCTTAATTATTACCATAGAAAACTTCTTAAAAGTGCATATGAAACTATAAAGGTTACCAGTTAAAAATGCTTATTTTAAGTGAAAATGATAAAAGAATGGAGCAACTGCAAATCCATATAAGACATCTTTCTTTTTCCATATTGCTTAAAACCATCACATTTCACATTCAAAATCTTAAATCTATTGTCTACCACAATTATTAAAAAGGATAACTATATGACCAACCTCAGAAAATTCATAAGCAGACTTTTCCACCTGCTCTTTCTCAGACCATACCAAAGTTCTTGGGCCAATCTGCCTGCAAAATTAAAAAGCTCAATAAAAAAGAAATTCAAGGCAAAATACTCATCTGGCTCTAGGAAGGATTTAAAGTATTGTACACGAACCCTTACAGTGAGAGTGGATTTACCATCTGCTTACGGGGAAAGGATGAGGTTAAATGGCCTCTCTGAGATACAAACCTGCTGTTGTATAGGCAGCAGTAGATATACAGCTCTCTAAGGAGGCATAGTGTGGCTCAAAGGAAAACCAAGACACAAAGTGCCCCCAAAGGTTAGCTCACTGGCTCTGGTAAGACCTCTAGGGATCTAGTTTCCTTCCTTAAACTCACAACTGTAGAAACCCAGTCACAGCTCATAAGAGATTATTTCAGAACAGGGATAGATGTAAACTTTGCTATGCAGTTAAAGGTTGAACACTCTTACATAAGAAGAAACAAACAGAAAAGGAAAGAAGTTCTGTTACTTGCTACAACATGGATGAATCCTGCAGACATTACGCCAAGCGAAATAAGCCAGTCACAAAAAGACAAATTCTATACGACTCCACTTACATGAAGTCTCTAAAGTAGTCAAATTCATAGAAACAGAAAGTAGAATGGTGGTTACCAAGAGCCAGGAGGAAGGGGAAGAAAGGAGTTGTTTACTAGGTATAGAATTTCAGTTTTGCAAGATGAAAAAGTTCTGGACATGTGTCTCGGAGTGTTGCTCCCCATACCAGCACCCCAGCTGGTTCAGCTGCTCCAGCCATGGAGGTCCCACTCCCACAGCTCCACTAGGCGTGGCACTGATGGGGTTTCTATGCTGCCACTCCGGTCCCACATTTCCTCTTGGCATTGCTCCAGTGAAGATTCTATGTGGTGAATCCGCCCCTGAGACAGATCTCTTCTTGGGCCCCCAGGCTTTTCCATACATCCTTAGAAATCAGGGTGGGGGATACCGAGCCTCCACAGCTCTGGCATTCTGTGACCCTGAAGACCTAACACCATGTGGGCACCATCAAGGCTCTCAGCTTGTGTGTTCCAGAGCTGCAGGTCCAGCCACACACCTGGGGCCAATTTAGCCACAGCTGGAGAAGCTAAAGCAGCTGTGGGGGAGGGAGTGAGTTTCACAACAACATGAATACACCTAACACTACTGAACTGCATACTTAAAAATGGTTAAGATGGTAAATTTTATGTGCTTTTTACCACAATAAAAAAAAAAGACGATAAAGAAACAAATAGAACTGCATATCACTTGTATATTGCTGGAATTCAAAACTATCTTTTTTATCTAAATTTCACCTTAAAAATTTTATGCAACACTAAACCCCAAACAACAAGATTTTGCCTTGGTACCCTGTCCCAAAGGCAGTGGTCTCTAGAGCAGTGCTTCTCAAACTTTATTGTGCACAGAAATTATCTGGGTAGTTTCTTAAAATACAAGTTTTGATTTAGTACATCTGCAACAGGGCCCAAGAATTTGCATTTCTAACAAACTCCCCGGTGATGCCAGAGCTATTTGGTCTGCAGACCACACTATGAGTAGCAACAGTAAGCAATGCTATTCAAAATAAATTTTGTTTGTTTGGAAGCTGGCCAGTATTGGAATCCGAACCCTTGACCTTGGTGGTGTTAGCACCATGTTCTAACTAACCGAGCTAGCCAGACAGCCCCTAATATAAATTTAATGGACACTGCAAATGCAAGCAACATTTGTAATTTGAAATTGTCTAGTAGCCATGTTGTTTTTTTTAACAAAGCAAATAAAACAGCTTAAATTAATTTTAATAATATATATTTATTTAACCCAATATATCCAAAAATTATCATTTCAATACATAATCAGTATGAAAACTATTCATAAAATATTTCACATTTTTCATACTGTCTTTAGAAATCCGGTGTGTATTTACACTTACAGCACATCTCAATTTGGACAAGTTGCATGTCGAATACTCAGTAGACTCATGTAACCAGTCAATGTTAACTGGTTACTGAACAGCACACGTCTATGCTGCATGGGCTCTAGAGTAAGATGGCCTAGGTTTGGGTCCTGGCTCTGATATTTCCTAGTTGTGTGACTGAACTAGTCACTCAAATTCACTGGGCATCAGTTTCTCCATTGATAGATAGGAATAAATAATCATATCCGCTCCACAGAGGTGTGAGGATTCAATGAGATAATGCACTAGAATTGGCACATAATAAGACCTTGCAATTGTCAACTGCTGTGACAATTACTTTAATTATCATTTATTGCGTGTCTCCTATATGCCAGGAGCTTTACATTATGTTAGGTCTGTTACTCTTCACAAAAATCCTTTGACGTATGTATTGCTATTTCTGTTCCCCAGGTGAAGAAAATGAAACTCAGAGAGGCTGTGAGTTACCCAAGGATGTAACTAGTAACTGCAGAAGGTGGGATCTGAATTTGTTTGCCTGACTTCTCTGTCATGCCCACACTCGAGCAATTTAAAGAATGTGATTACTACAGACATTTCTAACTTCCAGTTGTTTAGAAATAAGAACAAAAAAATTAAGAAGGAAGAGTACTCTATTGGTAAAACTTTAATAGAATATGTTGTTCTTCTGTAATAGTTATAGGCTTCCAATTGCTTTAATATATTTTATCTCATCTGTTTCATATGACCACCCTATGAGGTAGAAAAGAAATATAATTTCAAGGAGAGAAAATGAAGATTACAAAAACTGACTTGTTCAAGTTTACATTATATCCAGATCTTTAACTAAAGGTAAAAGCATGCTCATTCTATAATACTTGGAAAATCTAAGCGGTAACTAACTGGCAAGGATTTTTTAACTTAAAATTAATTTATTGCCTACATTTTATAATTAGATTTGAATTTTTCAAGAGCTGTCAGCTTGACATCTTGAGAAATATACAAATGATCTACCAATTAATCCTGACAGAGGCTCCAGATGCCTAAGGTTTGATATTTTCACAAATCTCAAGATTTGTTTAAATGCTCACCTGCTTTCTAAAGCTCCAACGACTAAAGCAATCAGGTAGCAGGGGATTGGAACCTAAAGCGGGCAAACAGACACACACCACATGTTTGCATTAGTGTTTAAAAATGTTACAGGGTAAAACAATTCGTATTTAAAATTAAGTAAATTCTCTTTCAAATCTTCAAACATTAGTATAGATTACTTTCCTTTCGTACTTCTCAGAGAGTTCTCATTTTTAAGGGGCCAAAGAGTTCAAAATTGTGATGCAAAACATTTCAAAACATCTATTTCCCTTTTATTCCACTAGGAAGGAAAGCTTCTAACATGTGAAACACTTGATTGCACATAATATTAAAATGTACATTTCTCAAAAAGTAACCTATAAGAAGGCAACTGTGCTTTTCCTTTATGTTTTCTTGTTTTTCTTCCGACTTTTAAAACATTTTTTATGTTTTAATTCCTTTTTGTTTTAAACCAGTACTGGTATATTCTAGAGACATAAAAAGTAATCCAGCAATAAATGGATGCCAAAGTTATGGGAGCTTGAAACCTCAGAAGCTGGAATGGGGACAAAATTGTCCATTGCAAGGTCAATTAAACCCCCTGACCCACTCTGTTCATTAAATGTCAAAGATACAGTTCCAACTACCAGTGACATGGGAATTTTAACTTACAGGACTGTAACAGAGTACTTTTTTGGTCTAACATAGCGCTTCCATTTGTAAACACTCTAAAACAGCCTCATGCCCACACTGTAGTACCAGGGCAGGCAAAAGTGTAATCACTTAAAAAAAACAGGAAGCCTCTACTGACTGGAGGGAAGACGGAATCAGGCGTGTTCCATACTATTGTCTATTCAGCAACCTCTTTCTTCAATACAACACTCTCTGGAAGTGGAACAAAATTCTTTAAAAGCACAAAAGAAAAAGAAATGCAAAGAAAACATAAAAGTTGCTTTCTAAATTCTGAAATATTTCAAAAGCAATTTTGCTTTCTGGATGGATGAAAGCTATTTGTCATTCACTACCAACTAGAACAAAAATCTAGACCCCGTGATCTTACTTTTTGGCTGAATCTGTATATTTTCCTGCTCGGGTCTTCCGGGTCAGGTGCTTCTCCATCACGAATAGCACTCATAAGTGCCACCAGTTCTTTAGGGACAGACACCTTCTCGAGAAGAAAAGTTATTTCTAGTTATATTATAATTAAAGATTCTATGTATCTTAAACTACATATGTAGAATAACCTTTCCGCCCTTGACTATATCTATATAATAAAAAAGCTATGAACTCAAAAAGTACCATCAGTTTGGTAAATAGGATTAGCAATATGTAAAACTGACTTCTTTAAAAACAAATGTGAAATATCAGTCCATTCATCCATTCACATTAAGAACAGAGATCCGGCAAAAACTAGTTAAAATCCTAGCTCTGCCACTTACTAACTGCATGAACTTGGGCAAATAACCTGCCTGAACCTCAGCTTCCTCATCAAATGAGGGCAAAACTTCATTGGTTTGCTGCAAGGAATAAATAATTTAAATGAAGATCCCAGCACCACGCCTGGCAATGGTAGCCACCTGCTCCCCTCCACACACCCAAAACAGATTCAAAGGATGCTATACTCATTGTAAGAAAGAGAATAGTTTTGAACAATTTTATATCTAAAATATACACTTAGAGTTACAAATATAAGAATTTGTTAAAAGGCGAAAGATTTATACGATCTGAAGAGAAACCAGAGTGTAATATAAGAATTTGTTAAGGGTAGTAACTATGAGAAACTAAAACATTGCCAAAATCTGAAATAATTTTCTCTGGAAATTTGTATGGAAAAGATCCTTATGGGGCAAACCATATGGTCACTTAAGTGTGCATCCTAGCTCCAAGATTCTGAAAGTTTTATTTCTAATAAATGCCAGAATAAAGGAACTATCCCTTGTGTATTAATGATCTAGCAAGCATACAGTCCCATAAGTGCTAGACTTTCGTGTCCTCCTTGCATGGCTCAGGACTTAAAACTATTACTGAGGCAGACACAGAATTAGGACTCTTAAATCAGTGCTACAACAATCATGGATCCTAAAGGTAAAAAAACATTCAGGAAAGAATTTTGTTTAGCCTCCCTTCATTTAGGCAGTCATATGCTATATACACGAGACATCTGAGGTTGTGAGGTCATTAAGATTTGCCCAAGGTCACACAGTTATTAAGTGGTGGAGAAGATTCTTTGCCTCCAAGTATAACATTCTACAGCACTGCATTAGGTGTGGTTTCGTTGTAGGATGATCTGGGAATCAAGAAGACCCCATAACTACAGGTTGGTCTCATTCTATTTGTTTTGTCTGAGTAGGTCTAGTCTTTGGGATAGTGTTTATTTATTAATCATAGTCCACCTTTCCGCAAGAGGATTAACAGTACCTATGACAGGAATAAGTTGGAAATACATACAGACAAGTCTGCAATATAGGCCTATTAGAATATCTAGACAGATGTTTACATGGCTACAGAATATATTTACAGAAACTTTAATCCTGCAAATGTCGATATTTAAAAGTTAAAAAAAACTGTTCCTAAATTCTTGTTCATAGAGACAGAATTCTGAATTCTTTTTTAAACATCAGAATGGTACTTCTTTCCTTTTTTCACACTTGCAATGTTTAAAACTACATTTAAAATAGAGATTCAGAATGAGGTCCACAGCCTCTTTTTACCTATTTCAGGTAGAATTTCATTAAGTGAAATATTTCTAGCTCTAAAAATTCAATTATCATCTCTGCTTATCACTTACACTGTACTTACTTATATGGAGCATTTAATTCGCTTAATAATTTGTGATATTTACCTCTGCAGTGTAGGTTAATTTCACAGAAGGAGTATCCTGGCAAGGAAGAATTGCTCTGCAGTGGATGGCCTGGGAGTGGGAGAAAGAAATGAAAAAGTAGCTGTTCCCTTTTCTTATAAATCAAGTCATTAAAAAAATCATTAAAATTGCAGCATTGTTCTCAGACATACTCTTTTTAAAAATAAAAACAGGTCTCCCCCTTCTTGGGATCTTTTAAAGTAGCAAAAATAGATTTGTGGATTAAAAAGAAGTCAGGTTTTCCACTGGAATGAAAGGTCAACCCTCACGTTTCAACTGAAGCATGGAACAAGCAGTGAAGCGGTGTTTCCTACGCTGTGCTCAGAGTAACAGCTGTGCCCAGTGAGAAGTTAGTGGGAACCCTGAGAAAAAAGGCTCTTTACCCTTAGTTTTTAAACATATCACTTTGAAAGTACATTTACTATATTTATATAATATGTACATCTGCATATATGTAAGAAAAATACGGAAAGGCTACACTCCAAACTCAATGGTGATTGCCTCTGGGCAATGGTGTCTGGAGAGGGTTAGGAAATTTGATCTTTTACTTTTCACTCCTTTACTGTTAGCATTTTTCATAACCAGTACATATTACTTTTGCTTATTATTTTTTTCCTTTCATTTTATGACCATTTACTGAGTGCCTGCTCTATGCCAACTTCTATGCTAAGTGCTAGATATATAAATATAAGTAAGACCTAGATAGTCCAATCTAGGTAGATATGTTTCCAAACTGAAAGAAGTTTCTTCCTAAAAGTAATATATGAATATGTTAATAGTGAAAGATATAAATAAAACATATAGTTTTTATAATATAGAATAAATGAAAACACTCTATTAGGTAAAACCCACATATCCATAAAACCACTGTCCATTTTGCTTCATTCAACTGCATGCTCTGGGAATTTTGTATATAATGAATCACTCCAGAATCCTTTTTACCTGGCACTGACTAAAGAGATATGGGTGCTCTTTCCCCGAAGTTTGTTCAGGAGTGAGCCACTGAAGAGCAGAAGATCTTGGAGAGGTCTCAAAAGAAATTTCTATAACAACTTCTTGATTTCTGTATGAAACAAACGAATAAGTATATTAGTAGAGTACAATTCCATCTACTTAAAATTTGAATTCATAATACATGCACTGAATAACATAAATAATATTGTATGAGGTCTCATTACTGATTGCGAGAATACCATGTCCTAAGCGGGTAAGTTTCCTCTCGGCTTTCCCACCTGAATGCAGGCTGTGCTAACTGCTAATGAAGACATAAGGGGAACTAATATTAGTTGAGTACTCCACTGTGTGTCACACACTTTGCATTTGTTTATCATTTAATCTTTTATGACAGTGGGAACATGGAAGAAATAATTTTGGAACTTCAGCTACCACAGTGGTGGGTGCCCAAGCACGACACACAGCAATTACTGGTCTGCGACAAGGTAAGTAAATAAATGGCGAGAAAGCATTTAGAATCTTTAGTCATTTTTATGTGTGCACTTGTGTCTAATCTCTTCTTCCTAATAACTCACTTTTATTGCATTTTACAAAAGTATCAGTCTGTGACATATTGAAGATAACAAAAACGGGTCCTGCACCCCAGACAGTTTGCGAAGCACTGATAATGGGGAAATGGCGAGAACTTTGGAGACCAGCAGCCCTGCCTATGTTTGAATCCTGACTCTACCACTTACTGGTGGTGTAAATCTGGGCAAATTATTTGAACTTCCTATGCCATAGCTTCTTCATCTGTAGAATGGGGTTAATGACATCTACCTCACAAGTTATGCCGGGGTGTCTCCTTTCTCTTTCTTAAATAGAAAGAGAAAGCATAAAAACACTGGTCACTGAATGATGCGGGTAGATCATCCTTGTTCTAGACCAATAATTTTCACCCTCTTACCCCTCCCCAATATATCAAGGGGTGGGATATACTCCCAATATGATAATTCCAGCTGCTATTTTCTTGAATAAGTTACTTTATTTCTCTGAGATTCCCTTTCCTTATCTGTAAAGTGCAAATCATAGGGTTTCTGTAAGGATTAGATAAAAGAATGCGTCTAAAGCACTTATGCCAAGATTGGTACACAGTTAACAGTGCTATGTTTGGCATTATGATTATTCAATTAAAAAAGACTCTGGCCTCTAGGGCAAGAGCAAAAATATGCAGCTTGTAAAAGCTTCCTAGGTGCTGTGGATTGATTGAATTGCATCCTCAAAATTCATACATTAGAAGCTTAATTCCCACTGTAACTGTTGAGGGTGGGAAATCCTATTATGGTTATTAAAAGGTAGGGCCTTGAAGAGGTGATTAGATTGTAGGACCATGTGATAGTGAATGGATTAATAATAGTGGTCAGGGGCATGGTTCTGAGGGCCTTAAAAGAAGAGCATATGAGAGGTTAGGCTCTCTCTGCTCCACCATTTTCTGTCATGTGAGACCCCTGGGTCACTGTCACAACGATCGAGACCTTCACCAAATGTGTTCCTTGGACTTTGGACTTCTAATCCTCTGAAATTGTAAGCAATAAATTTCATTTTCTTTAAAAATCACCCAGTTCCAAGTATTTTGTTATAAGCAACAGAAACGGACTAATACATTGGGGTATCCTGAGACGCCTCCTTATGATAGCATGCCCCACCATCACTCCAGACCTTAGTAAAATGATCAGTAAGTAAAGAGGTAAGTTACCCAAAGTCTTATTCTTGAGTATTTTACACAATAAATTTCTTTAGTACCTTAAGAACATATAATTTTCACTATAAGCTCCAATCTGAGCAGATCAGTAGAAATAGTACACCAATCATTATATATACACAAACTAAAGGAAAGAAAAAAGTCTTAATTATTTTAATATTTTCCCAATTATTCAACTATAAAAGAGAAAGAGGATAACATTCATACTTGCTCAGAGCGATAGGAAGAGAGATTTCCATTGGTGATCCTTTGTAACTTTGTCTTTCTCCAAGAGCATATGTGACTTCTTGTCCATTGATCACCACTTTTTCTATTGTAAGGTCCTTTGTATCCAAAGTCTAAAATTAATATTTTAAAATAATAATGAAACTTTTATACATCAGAGAAAATTAGTACTAGGTATAGGTTAACTGCAATGATTATAGAGTAGAACTAGTTGCTCATGGAAAGTGAAATCACAGGAATTAAAGGAGTCAAAAGTTAGTCCAGGTCTCATCTCTCAGGTTTTAGGATTTGCATACATATTGTTTGGCAATTCTGGGATAGTCACACGAATTTGGGGCTTAAGGTAAAAGTCAAACACAATCTAGCCAGTTAGCTCAGTTGGTTACACCACGGCCTTATAACACCAAGGTCATAGGTTCAGATCCCCAAACAGGTCAGCTGCCAAAAAAAACCCGCAAGCAAAAATAAATTAAATGCTTTTGCTCTATCTCCTAAGACTTAATCTCTCTGTTAATGGGTGAAAGCCTTCACCCATAATTTAAGTTTCTTTAACTCTCACTCATCAATAAATCTCACATGTATTTCTTCCTAGGTCATATAGTCCAACTCCTACGTACTTCCATATATTCAAAAATTAAAACAAACCTTGGTGCTTGTTAGGCAAATAAGCACAAATACCCTTTCATTATCTCTCAGCTAATCTCTTTTTCTAGACTCTTCAACATTCCTATGCCACAAAACTGTTGCCAAACAACCTAAACAAGCTTCCCATATTATTTTTAGAACTTCACTAGATCCTTCTACCCACTAACTATTCTATTTTTTCTCCTTCCTTTGTTAAACTCCAAGGGCAATCTATGGCTGCTACTTCCACTTCTCATCAATCACTCTTCCCCTGGCCCTCTTCAGTCTGGCTTCTAGCTCCTTTTCTACAGGAAGGGCAGAGCCCGTGATCAACCAGCTCTTTTCTGCCCACTAACCTCTGTCTACTCATAGCTTCTATGGACCATGCCGTCTGGTTGAAACCCCTTCCTTGGCTTGTCTTTACATACAAATGGTTCTCCTACTTGTCTAATGCTTTTTCTTCCCCCTCCTTTTTAACTCCCAAATATGAATATGTCCCAATGTTCTAGCCTTGGTCTTTTGATTTTCTTACTATATTCTTCACTCCGTATCTGCTACTCATGCCCACATTTTCAACTAATATCTCTGTGCAGATGTCTACCAGTCTATGTCTACAGTTGTATCCCCTCCCCAGGATATATTAACTGGACATCCATGACTGCCTACTCAACTTTTCCATAGGAAATATCACCTCGCATTCAATAGGTTTCTAAAAATGAAGCCACCATTATGGCCCCTAAATCAGCTCTCTCCTCTGATTTCTCGATCCTGTTAATGCAACTCTTCAAGGCACCTAACATTTGAAACATTCAAATAATCCACAACTGATCCCACTTCCCAATCCCACATCACGAATTAGAAGTCTTATTTTCACACTGTCTTCATTATTTCTTTTCTTTCCCTCGACACCACCCTAAGTCAGGCCCTGGGCTGTTGGAACTCCCTTCTCTCTCATCTGCCTACCTCTGGCATCTTTTTTTCCCCTTCTCTGATATCTGACCTGGCAAAGCATGGGGAGTTAGAATGCCAAGAATACAGCCATTTCCCAGCCACCTCTCTTTTACATTAGTTAACCATGGGTGATAAATGCAGAAAAAGTCACAAGGGCAATCACTAAATTTGGATTTCCACCTCTCTGGAGTCAACAAGTTTTGTTTGGGAAGAAATTTCCATCCTGGTTTATTTATCTTTCTTGCTTTTTTTAGTTAAAAGCAGCCAAATTTGTTATGAGTACCATCAGTTTCCCTCCTAATGGGCAATTATTTCTTTGAGGTTACTTTCTTTTGGGGGTACTTCAACTGTTATCCTTACTCTAAGTTAGTAGAACTGGCTTATCTTCCTGCACTTGCATATTCAACATATATAGTTTACATCTTGTTAAGAATAACAGAGTAACTCCGTTGACGCTTCATATTCTAGTACCTATTTCTGAACATGCAATTTGTTTTAAGAACCTGACTTGAATATCCATGTTTATAACAACTCATGCTTATACAGACCTTATAATCAGAAAGATTAATTAACTGGGCCATTTCCCAATGGAACATATTCTATTTTCTGTATTGCCTAAGCTTCTCAAATCTGTTCAGAATCAGAAGAGTCACTTATTGTTATGACCATTTTTGTGAACCCTTTTTTGAGAACCCCTTTTCATACCCCCTATGTTTGTAATACCAGTTGGCTCTACCCTCTGCTACAGCACATATTGAACTATGTTATAATGATTTGTTTTTTCCACTAGACTAAATGTTCTTAAATAGAAATGTTATGTAGGTTTGCATTCCTAGGGTTTAGCACAATGCCTGAAAAATATTAGGTGTCAATTAATGCATGAACGTAAAAACAATGAATGTAAAAAAACCCAGGTGTTTAGATTGGGATATTCTTCTCAAAAAAAAAAATTTTTTTTTTTTTTTTAAAGATGACTGGTAAGGGGATCTTAATCCTTGACTTGGTGTTGTCAGCACCAGACCTCTCCCAAGTGAGCCACGGGCCGGCCCTTCTTTTCAAAATTTAAGCATCCTGACTCTTGCTTACTCATGGAACAGAGGTAAGGCTCTCATTTTTACAAAAAGAGAGGAGAGTGCAAGGTCTATTAAGCAGTGTAATCTATCAAAATTTACTTTATTTTAATTAAAGGAGACACTTCACTGAAACAGGATGTCACTTCAGCCTAGCCCCGGCAAAGCTGCCACTGCAATAAAAGATAGCCTCCCACTTCAAGAAGACCAAAGTGCAACCTACAAGGAAATAGTTACCGTCTTGCTTATAATACTTTTATTTATTTTCTTTCTTATAGTACTTTTGGTGGTTACATATCAGTACATGGAAGAATCAACCTATTTCTCAAATCAGTTAATCTAGTAAAATGTTAAAGGACAAAGAGTAAGAAAGTTAAGTGCTTTATTAGTTCATATCAAAGAACTCCAAATACAGATCTATTACACAAGCAGGGAAAAGAGGCACGGAAACCACCAACTTTTATCTGTACTTATCATTTTGCCCAATTATCTGACCCCACTAATTTCCCTCCAGAAGCCTACCTGATCTGATTGCTTATTGCTGTGCTTTATTAGATACACACTACATTGTGTAAAATACACTGTGTATATCATCCTGCCCTGGTGAGGGTGCCAAATATGGCTGGTCTTTCCATGTCACTCATTTCTAAAATACTGTTCAATGAAATTCTTTAGGTGAAAGGTACAAGCCAAATACTATCAGGCAATTTGAGTAAGAACAGCTGAATAGGTTATATGGTACAGATAAAATCAATGAATAACATTCCATGACTCTAAACATATCTTTCTTTATTCAAATGGTTAGAGAGCTTGTAGAAGTAGTACTTTTTAAGAAGTCCAATAATTACTTTGTCCCTTGAAACGAACTGTTAACAAATTATACTGAGTCATCCTTAGAAAGCTTGAATGTCCTACCCATTCTCAAATTATTAGAAAATAATGGTGGTAAGAATCAAAGGTAGGAAGGACCCCGAAGAGAAGAGTTGCACCTAGAGTTAGAAATTCAAAGTTTCAAAGCAGGACGAAGAGAAAGGGCCTGGGGCTGGGAAACCCAAGGGGCTTGAGGACGACTGTCAGGGAGACCGAGAGAACAAGGCGATCGGTCGTATCCTGCAGATCTGCGGGTTGAAATAAAGGTGCCTGGGAAGGAAGAGTGGGATCAGGGATCGACAGGATGTGCGATCTGAGACTTGGATGAGGCAGTGGACTGAGAAAGGTGCGCTGGGGGCTGGGGACTGAGGAGGGGGTTCTGGGCTGCGGGCCGAGGAAATGGGGAGGCCACGGGGTGTGAGCACTGGGAATTAGAATTATGGGGACAGGGAGGACTATTGCAAAGATGAAACTTGAGGGCTGGGTGAGAAGCGAGGCGTGCATGGGGAGCAAGGATGTGCCCAGGAACTGGGGAGAGGGTCCTGGGGGAAGGGGGAGGAGGAGACACTTCAGTATAAGTGGGGGTGAGGAAAGGGACGCAGAGAGGTAAGAGGGGTTGAAGAGGGGGGAGCTCGGGGTGAGAGGGGCTGAAGAAGGGGACGCTGAAAGACGAGTGGGGTCTGAGAAGGGGGTGCAAGAACAGGGGTTGGGGACTGCGGGGGAGCGGACGGGGGCGTGGGGGTGGGGAGGGGCCGCGGCGGGGTGAGCCGGAGGTCCCCGGCCCGTGAGCGAGGGGCGAGAGGCGGGTGGCCCAGCAGAGGCGGGCACCGGCCAGCACCGCACCGTACCAGGCTGCGCAGATTGTCCTCCAGAGACTGCACCGTGAGCGCAGCGGTCCCGGTCAGCGCCCGGCGAGTAAAGTCGACGCTGCAGCGCAGGTGCAGGTGCTTGGTCCGGCAGACGGAGGCCGGAGAGGCCAAAGAACAGGTATCCACCACCTCGGGCATAGCTCTGAGGGGTCCCGGCACACCGATCCGCACCCCAACACTCGGCTGCCACACTCCGACTTGGAGCGGGAGGAGGAGGAGGGAGGTAAAGAGGGGGGACTTGCGATGCACGCCGGGAAAGGAAGTTTCGTAAAGTCGGAGGAGAGTGCGGAACGGCGGGGATGGAACTACGAGTCCCGTGGTGCCGCGCGGCAGGGCGTGAGCTGGGCTCGCTGGGAGCGTGTGTGCGGGAGGGCAGTGACGGGGACAGGGATTGCTCCTGGAGGGGGAGAAGGAGGAGGAAGAGGACCGGGGTTAGGGGCGGTTAGAGGAAGGGCGGGCCGAGGGACATGATGAGAAGTGGAGCGGGGAGGTCAAACGGAACGCTTCCACTTTAGTTCCCTGCAATGTCCGTGGGAGCTGCGATGGCAACAAAAGAATGTCAGACCTATTGGCAACTGCAGATGGTGCGAGCCGGGCAGAGGGGAATCGTATAAGACGCCTGTCGGAGGGCCTCTCCCTGTGCAGCTCCTCGTTAGTATAGTGGTGAGTATCCCCGCCTGTCACGCGGGAGACCGGGGTTCGATTCCCCGACGGGGAGGCACAAGATTACGTTTTCGTCGTTGGTCAAAAAATTGACATTTTAAATACTTTTGTGGCGGACTTACTATATTGGCAACCGAGTACAAGTAAGCTCAGATCCGTCAGGTTTAATACTTATGTACATTTCCGGGCACTGGAGATCTAAAACGGAGAAAGCCGACGCTCACGTCTTCCAAACTGGAATGCGACAGTTGGGTGGTACGGTGGCCGTGAGGTGGCCTTGACGCGAACGCCCAGAGGAGCCTAAGGTGAGGAAGGACCGAAGGTGTTTGCCTTTAGGGCGGGGCCTCAGAGTTGGAACTGGCGAAGTCCCAAGAGGATGGGTCTCAAAGGACCTTACACAGCTGAGCCTCTCATCCGCGTGCACGAACAGGGAACCGCGGAGGAACTTTAAGTAGAGAGTGTCCTTTAGGTCAGGTCCACGTTATAAAGAGAGCACCGGTGTTCACAAAATGAAGATGAGGGATCAAAGCCAGAGGCAGGAAAGTTAGGACACTGTTTCAATAGTCCAGGCACAAGATGCTGGGCCTGGCATAGGTAAGTAATGAGTAAGGATAGAGAGGAAGGAATGAATGGAATTGAGATTGGAAAAGAGATTGAGAAGAGCTTAAGGTGACTCTCAGGTCTTTTGGCTTCAGTGGCTGGGTGATCATTAACCGGAAGTGGTAGACTACGGGAAGAGGACAGATTTAAAGGGTAAGATGCTAAGTTCAATTTTGGACATATGGAGTTTGAGAACCTATGGGAGTCAAAGCAGAAATGTCCATGAGTCACTTGGATAATTAAGTCCGCAGCTCTGGGGAAGTGTCGTGTAGATATGAGAACATCACATAATGTAGTGGATGAAAACATGACAGTGGGTGAGCTCAACCCAAGGAGGGTGGGTAAAGAAAAGGGTAGTAAAAACAGATTGAAAGCTTGGGAGAACATCAGAATTTAATTTTAAAAAAAAAAAGGCTAGAAGAAGAGGAGCCCATGAAGTAAACTAGAAAAAAGCCAAGCAACAATGTCAAATGCAGCCTGGAAGGCCATTAAAATAAGAAGAGAAAATTCTCAGTTGGTTTTGGCAGTTGGGTAGGGGATAGGGTGGTGATTTTGCTGACTGTTGTGGTTTGGTGGAAGGCGTACTGGTTTGAGCAATGAAAGAAATACTTGGCCAATGTGAGAAAGGAAGATAAAAAGGGTAGCTAGAGAGGAACACAGCATTGAGAAAGTGTTGTTTAGATGTATAGGTGAAAGGGTTTCTGGAGAAGGAGAAATTGAAGATTTAAGAAGTGTGGGGGGTAGTTGCAGGATTGAGCATGCTGGTACAGTTTAATTCTCTATCAAAAGTGATCTAATAATTAAATTTGGCTTTATCAACAGAAAATGATGCTATACATTTGGGTATCCTTGTGTTGTCCCCCACAAGCCAAAAAAAAACAAAAAACAAAGTAGAACAAAAATATCCCAAACTATGAAATTCAATACCTTACATGTGTATAGGTCCTAATTTCATAGGGCCTAAGAATCTATGACATGATCAACATTTGTGGACATTTTTTGAAGTCACCAAATCTAGAGTGACAAATATGATACAATACAATTGATTTAGTCAAATAATATACAAATTATCTTTCTTACCCAGTATGGAGAAAGGATAGTCTATTTTAATAAAAAAGAATATCAATATCATTATCTCCTATTATTGATATACTAGGAACCCACAGGGTTCATGCCACTTGTGTTCAAGAAAAGATATCCACAGAAACCACAAATGAATTCCTCAACTGATTAACAGATGAATCAAAAAGTAGATGTACAGTAGGAATTTTTTTTCTAAGATACCACCAACCCCCAAATATACTGTGTACAAAATTAGCAATTCCCAAACAATGGGAGTGTTATTTATATACAACAGTGGACTGGGAATGGTTTTAAAAAATGAGGCCTTCCAGTGCATCTACAAAATAAAGATAATATCAGGGTCCGTCTACCGAAGGAGACTTTATTAAGGATGAAAAAGATTATCTATATAAAGTTTTGTGAAAAGAAATAGTACATATATTTACAGGGCCCTATGAACAGAAAGTATTCCAGCCCTGCTTCTCACCTGGAAAAGTTACTTTAATCCCTTAGTCTCCGCAGGATAATTGAGGTACCTGTGCTTCATGGCATTGTTAAAAAGATGAAATGAGATAGTGTCTGTGAAGTGCTTAGCACTGTGCTTGGCATAGTGGAAGCATTTGATACATGTTAGCTAGTGTTATTGCTATTGGTTTTTATTTTGTCTATTTTGATAATTTTAGTATTTATTTTTTCTTGTTTTGTTAGCAAGAGCTTTTAGGAAGGCCTGGGAAATGAGAAGCAACCAAGGTTTGTTCAGCAAAACAGGTCATGATGAATTCGATGTCTAAAAAGAAATTGCAGCAATTAGCAAAGATCATATGTTTTGAAATGCATTTACAGGAAATTTCCACTGGAATACTAATACTTGCCTTAAAAGGGTATAAAGTCTTCAAATTGTTTTCCCCACCTACTTCACAAAGACCTTTTTTTTCCTTTAAATATTTAATGAAATTTTCAGATATTTATTATATGCATTCCACTACACTGTGCTACCTGAAAGGCTCTATGCTACTTGTTGGATAATTTACAGTCTGTCCCCAGCTATACTATTGACCTAAGATAGCATGATGTTCAGATGAAGGCCAAAGCCCAAGGAGAACTATACATGAAGTTCTAGAGGGACAAGTTCTATCCCTTTGGGGACTATCAGGAATAACTTCATGGATGATATAGGATTTGAGATGTAGATTGAAGAATGAACAGGATTTTAATAGGAAAAATGATAGGATTGAGCACAGGGCATGGAGGATGGGCAGCTTTCCAGGTGGACATAGCAGGGATCAAGGTATGGGGCCAGAAGCCAGAGACTGGGAAAGAACAATTCTGGGGGTACAAGATCCCACAAATTAATCCCACGCTGTCACACACTCCTTAATAATCTGCCTTTCTTCTTTCCTCTCCGGATTATACATTTCGTATGACAGAGATCACTAGTTGTCCCCCAACATCTGTATTTCTTTTCATTCTTAGTGGTAAAACCCTTCATGTTTAGCTGGACACACGACTACCCGGAAGAAGACTGTATTTCCCAGCCTTCTTTGTAGTTAGTCCATGTCATTAAGTTTTGACCAATAGGATGTAAGTGGAATTGTTAATTATGACTTCTAGGAAGTGTCTTTAACAGGGACTTTTTTTTTTTTTTTTTTTTTTTTTAACCCTTTCTCTATTCGTTATCTGGAGAGTAGACTTGATGGCTAGAGCTCTAACTGCCATGTTGTACCATGAGGTTGGAGCCATCTGCTAAGGGTGGTGAGCCACCAGATAGGAGGAGTCATGAGCTGGAAATAGCAGGTCTCAGAGGATCATGGAACCCTCATGTGGACTGATAAACTGCCACTTTGTTTAAGACAGTGTTATTTTGAATTTTCTGTCATTCACGGGGAACTCAAGTCTGTACTAACACAACTAGCTTCAGTTGAGCGAATTTATCAATTTTGCCCCGGTACTTGCCCTTGTCTGTCATTTTACCACCACTACTGTATAAGTTTGAAAAAATGTTATTTATCATATATTCCTTCCTTCTCTTGTGTGTTATCTGCTAGAACATTCTTTCTAATTTACTCATCGTCTCATTACCCTGCTTAAAATCCTTAAAGTTCTCACCAATGTCTCCAGTAGATATTTTCTACCTTTTTTTGATTTAGGGACCATTTTCAAATATCAGCATTTTTGGTGTGCAATCTAAGGGATTAAAAGATGGATTTTTTTTTTAAAGAAACCTTTGGCAAAATTTTTAAATAACCTGTTATTCACAGTATATAATAATACATAGTTAGTATATGCTTTCATGGTTTCTTAAATCTGAAAATTATATTAAAATGAAGGATGAGTCTCATTTCTTGTTTACGTTCATTGATTTATTGTTGTTATTTTTGCATTTGATGTTTATAAGAGTTTAGAATCCTAATCTGCTGAGAGATGACATGGAAAATGGCAGCAGTACATCTGAACTCCTCAGGCAGATGTTCTTCAAGATTGTGTCACCATTTGAACAGAATGACTTTCCACCTTGGCTCTGCCTGCTTACATGGTAATCCTTTGATGCTAGCTCCTTAAAAAACTCTGCCTGTTGCCTCTTCCTTGCAGAAATGTGCACCCTGCTCTACACCAAGTCATTTAAGCCACTCAGCTTCATATTCCATTGACAGACATTGCCCAAGCAGTATAAACCCCTGGGTGTAAACCAAATATGTTTCTGCATATTGGTCAACAGCAATGTTTATGATTGCTGAATGACATGGAGACACTGGAGTCTTATCATGGCCACCGGGCCCTTCAGGATCTTGTTCTGGCTCACCTTTCCCATGTCATCCTAAGTCTTCCCCTAAAAGCACTCTGACCTCTGACTGTACCTGACTTCCTGCCTGCCAACTCCATGTCACGCATCTCACAACTTCACTTCCTCCCATACGTGTTGACTCTCCAGGAACATTTTGCTCCTCTTCCCTTTCTCCACATTCTGCCAGGAACATTCCCTGTCTGGAACTTGAGGGAGGTAGTAAGGTGAGAACAAGTAGGGTAGACCTGGGAGGTGAACTGCAGGGGAAGGCAGGGGTGCAACTGGAATGAACCTTGTATGCCATGAGAAGGAGCTTGGAACTTATCATCAAGACTGTAAGAAGTCGCCAAGGATCTCAGCTGCTTTATGCATGGTCAGGACTTGCCTTTTAGAAAGATTTTTCTGTGGCAGCATGGAAGACAGGTTGGAGGAGGGTATGTGTTGGGGGTGTGGACAGGAGGAAAGAAAATGAATTCCCAGGTCCACCCCTCCTACTTCCCTCTTTCCTTGTTGCTTTAGAAGACAAACGTGTAGGTCTATTCAGTTTTGCTGATAATTGTTATAGGAAAACAGACTGTAGGGGGACAAAGATAGGAGCTGAGAGAGCGATTTTAAGTGAGAGATGATGGTGGCTTGGACCCAGGAGTCACCAGCAGCATTGGTAAGAAGTGATCAAATTCAGCATAATTTTTGAAGGCAGAGTTACCAGGATTTCTTGGCAGACTAGATGTAGAGTATGAGAGGAAAAGAGGAGTCAGGGATGATGCCAAGACTTTTGGCCTGAGGGGCTTCCAGTCAAGACAGCAGAATAGATGGTCCCCAGTGTCACTCTCTCCCACAAATCAACCAATTTACAACTTTTAAAAAGCAATAACAGCCAAGCTGGGGCCACTAGAGCTCAGGGCAAGAGGAGGAGAGACCTATGATGAGAAGAAAGCATTGCTCCCACCATTTCGAGTCCCAGCCACTTCAAGGCTGGAGCTGCTGAGTGCATGGAGCAGGAGCTGGCAAAAGCTGCAGCTGTGCCCTTCTGATGGAATTGCTTGGAGGCAGCAGGGGAGAAGAGGGCCTTGGTGGCCCTCAAGCCAGCAAGACCACTAATAGGGTTCCCGTGGACCTACATAGGAGCGAGGAGCCACAACAACTGAAAAAAAGGAGCCACTCAGAGGCCAGTGAGTCATCGCAAGGGACCAAAGCACAGCCTGTCCCATTGGAAGTGTTTGGAGCATGGGTAGTCGGGGAGACAGGCCCACCGGGGGAACACTGGGGCACAGCAAGGACAGCTGATCTGCCCCCCCAGTCAGCGCAGGATCACTCAGTGGAGACTAGTCAGGAATAGAGAACTGCAGGGGGTGCAGTTTGCTGAAAAGACTCAGGCCCAGATCAGAGTTTCCACACAATCCAGGTGTACCAGATCTCACAAGTCCTTGAAGTACATACAAGGTCAATAATTAAAACCTGAGCTGTACAAAAAACCTTCCCCAGGGAATCAGCAGCAAAGCAGCAATTTAGCTCAACCATAGGACTCAAGTGCTGGTCCCCACAGGAAGTTCCAACATTTTAGAAGTAAGCAAAGGACAAAAAATTAGTTCCAGTGCAGAGTTTAAGTGGTGGAACAGTGAATAATCCAACACAGAATTGAAAGAAAAAACAAAATACCCACAGACCAGAGACAAAGTTTGATATTAACTAGTAAAGGTCTCATTTCACCAAAGAGCACCTATAACACCTAGAAGGACTGGAAGCCCCCTGGGCCCCCAAGCCAGGGAGTGGGGGAGGGCTGTGGACCTCAGCCATGCCACCGACGTCCACAGCCAGCCCAGTGATCACCACCAAGCTGCTGCAGGAAGTGCCCTGGGCTCTCAAGCCAGGGTGGTGGCGGACCAAGGGCTCCAGCCACACCGCCATGACATCTGCATCCAGCCCAACAATGACCAAGGCACTGCTGGAAGCTCCCTGCTCTCCCCTGCAGGAATGAGGGGGTGCCATGGACCTCAAGCACACCCCCCTCCTTCCTCCTCCCCCCACGCTATTTCCTTCCCCCTTCCCTTCACCCCCTCCCCATCAAATGCTCCACAAAAACATCTTAGAATGTAAAAAATAATAATATTAATAAGTAAACTTAAAAAGAAAGAAAACTTTTGGCCTGAGAAGCCAGGAAAATGTAGTGTGCTTAGGTGAGATGGGGAGTTTGTGGGAGAAGCAGGCTGGAGTGGGGGAGGGTAAACTCAGGAGTTCAATCTTTCACATGGTAAGTTTGAGGTGTCCACTTTTCACCGAGTAGAGATGTTGAGTAGACAGCTGGGTATATGTGTATGGAGTCCAGGGGAAAAGCTGGACTGGGCTGGAGATATACATTTGGGAGTTTAGCATATAGATGGCACAGGGAGAAGCAGAGAAACTAGGAAAGTAGAGACTGGAAAGGAACGGCCACTGATGTAGCAGGAGAGCCCAGGGAGTCTATGTCTTGGAAGACAAGCGAAGAAAGTAATTCCAGGAAGAAGGAGTGATCGGCTGTGTCAGATGCTGCTGTTAGTTTAAATAAGATGAGGGCTGAGAATTGAGCACTGGGTTTAACTACATGGGGTCTCTGGTGACCACAACTAGAGTAGTTCTGATGGGTGGCGGGGAGCAGGGGTGGTGAAAGCCTAACTGAAGTCAGTTCAAGAAGAACGGAAAGAGACAGGAATTAGAGTCAGAAGAGTTTTGCTATAAAGGAGACCAGAGAAAGGAGGTTGTAATGGGGGAGAACAGTGGGAACAAGAGAGGGGTTTTGGTTAACACCGGAGGGAAAAGAAAGCAATGTTTGTAGACTGTTGGGAATGATCCAGTAGGAATGGGCTGCTGATAACGGAGGAGAGAAGAGGGACAAAGTCTGGAGTAATGTTCTTGCCTGGGCTCTAGAGGAGAGGACCATGCCACAAATGAAGACAGTTCACCCCCAACCATAGGAAGGAGGGAAGGCAGGTAGAGGAGGCAAGGATTCATGGACTTCCTCTTCCAATTGCTTCAGTTTTGTCCGTGAAGCAGGAAACAGTCCTCAGTGGGGAGTGAGGCTGGGGAAGAATGAGGCCTTGGAGGTGCAGGGGAGAAGTGGGAGGTCGCTGTCAAGGAGAAAGGGAGCCTGGATGGAGCCTGGATGGATTAGGGAGGAGCACTTCGGTTGCTGGGCATCTCTAAGGCTCCCCTGGAGGGTCTTGCTCATGGATCGAATGTGAGCCAGGCCAGCATGATTGTGTGAATTTTCTGTAGCCAGGTGTGGCTGCCTGGGGGTGGTTTAGCCAAGAGAGTGTGCAGGCTGGGCAAGGAGAAGGCACCGGGGGTGTGAGAGACAGTGGGGAGGCAGGGCCAGTGAAGTCGAGCGCCCGAGGGGTCAAAAGATGGTTGGAGTCAGGCTTAATCATCTGGAAAGCCGAGGGGGCAGTGTAGCCAGAAATACTGACAAAACACTGATCACGAATGACTTGCTGTTTTTGTGTTAAAGGGCGAAGGAGAATATATATAAAATGTGCTTAGATCTATATAAAATATTTCTCAAAGGATTCTCAAGAAACTCAGGGTACTGTCTGACTACGGGGGGTGTGGGTAGGGTGGCAAAGGCATAGAGGCAAGAAGCAGAGATTACAACTGAATAACCTTTTAAGCCTTTTGAATTTTGATGTGTGTGAATATATTAACAATTCACAAAAGTAATCTGTTGATATAGAAAAAAAAGTAGGTCGCTAAAACCAAAAATCACCCACAAGGGCAAAACCAGCCTTCCCTGACTTGCCATTCACTTGTGCTTTCTAGCCCTGGCCCCACCGGCTCCGCAGCTCCACATCAGGGGCCCCACACTCCCTGTTCCAGCCTTGCTGAGCACACGTCATCGAGCTCTCTGCCCTCTCCCGCTCTTTCTTAAGCCTGGGTGCTTCTGTCTCCACACTCCCCACTCAGGACTCTGCCTCCAGTCTGGACTTTCCCTAAGGAACAAGGTGTCTGTGACCCCCTGCACTTCCTCCCTCTACTGTGTGAGAAAATAGAAGAAATTATTTCAAACCTCCTTTCTATGTTTAGCTCATAAAATGGTTGAGGCTACCCTGACCCGTTTCTCTGTTTTTCTGTTACATCTCTTTTTGGTTGTGCAAGAATTCTGTATTTATATTCACATCTCCAGTCTGTTCTTCATGGCAAGATAAGGTTTGGGCAGCTGGGGAGGCCACTTACGAAAGGAGCAAGAGAAAGCATTCTGCCAATTTTGTAAAATAGCAAAAGTGACCCCTTTCCAGCCCCCCACTCCCACACTCCCATCTCCCCCTGCCAACCCCAGCCCCATGGGGACAGCAGGCAGGGTCTGGAGAGCCTCTTGTTTGCCTTTTGTTTCTCTGCTTGGGCCCTCAGGAGGAACTAGTCTGAACAGAGCAGATTGTCAGGCTATCCTGGGTTGGAGTCAGAGAATCACCACCGGTCATGCGACCTTCTCTCTTTTCCTCCAAGTGTGCTTGAGGCCCAGGAGCGTCAGCACTTCCCAGAAACCTCATCAGAAAGGCAGATCTCTGGCCTGCCAGACCTACTGGATCAGACCTGCATTTTAACAAGATCCCCGGGTGATCCATGTGCTTTTGAGAATAAACCACAGCCTTACAGGCTCAAATGATACTTTGGGAGTTGGAGAAAATTCAGTTCAAGAATTAATCAAACATGTCAGGACTCCGCTTGGGGCCCACTACCCTGGACCCCCCAGATCAGTACTCTCTTAACACCCTGATTGTATTCCCAACAAAGCACTTACCACACTGTATGTAAATCAGTTTACCTGTCAGCCTCCCCTACTAGATGAAGCATCCTTAAGTCTCAGACTGTATTTTCCCTCTCTGAGCAAGTTTCTGGGATGAATAAACAAACGTGTAAATGAATGAATAAGATGTCTTTTTTTTTTTCAAAGATGACCGGTAAGGGGAGCTTAACCCTTGACTTGGTGTTGTCAGCACCACGCTCAACCAGTGAGTGAACTGGCCATCCCTATATAGGATCCGAACCCGTGGCCTTGGTGTTATCACACTCTCCCAAGTGAGCCATGGACCGGCCCAAATGAGATTTCATATGAGGTTCCAGGCATCCTTTTTTCAGTGCTGTACTCAGTGTTGACTCTGGAACAAACACTATGAGCCTCTGAGCACTTCCTTGTCTTCTGATGCCACCAAGCAGTAAGTTTGCCTGTGATGGAGAATGCCCTTGCCACCCTCCTACTAATGGTAAACATTTTAAAAACATTGTTATGAAGCACACTTTGCATTCATCACACGTGTTTATATATGGCTCACTGAACTTTATAAACTGCGCACACCCATGCAAACAGCACCCAGATTAGAAATGGAACCACCCCACGAGATGGCCTCTTAAGTTCCCTTCCAGTCTCTGTGAATCCCACTCCTCAGGGGTAACCACTGCCTGACTTCCAATAGTACGCTTGACCTGTTTTGCTATTTATATTTCCCTTATATAAAAAGGTAACATACGGTATGTACTCTCATGCTGGTTCCTTCTGCTCAACACTATGCCTGTGAGATTCCTCTACACTGTTGCGTGTAGTTCTAGTTTGTACGTTCCCACTGCTGTATAGTATGCCACATGCGGCTACACCACGATTTATATATCCATTCTACTGTGGATGGACAGTCCACGTTTGGGTCATTTCTGGTTCTGGGTTATTATGAATGGCACTGCTAGGGACATTCCAGTACAGGTCTGTTGGTGAACAGATTGTAGCCAGGTTTTGATGTACTGTGCTTTGAAGTTTGGAAAGCTGAGCCCCCGCCAGGAAATTTCCATTGGAACTACTGCTCCAAGTCGAAATCATTCATCACGGCAACCCAGGGACTATAGTTGCTGAGACAAATCCTGCACCTCCCTGGCTTGGGTAGGGGGAAAGCGGATGAAGCAGGGTGGGAAGCTGTTTTCAAGTTTCAAGAAAAAAATTCTTCACAACTGCTGGTTTAGATCATACTTTATTTTCCACTCAGTTACTTTGATTTCTTTTCTAGGTGTGTCTGATAGCAAGTTTCGGCTGTGCCGGTTTTTTTCTGATTCAGAGATTCCAGCTCTGCTTATATTTTTTCCAACTAAGTAGCAGTAATATTTCATCACAGCAGATACTTATACCTTTTGTTCTGATGGCCTAAAGCATGAGTGGGGTTTGACAAGTGTCTGCAAGGCCTCATTTGCAACAGCCATATTTCTGTCTCATATTGGTTGGCTTCGAGCCCAAAATCTGTTGTTTTGCCAACAGAGCAGATTATTGCTGCTTACTGGTGAAATACATCTTCATGAGCAAAGATCAACCTTAAAAGCTTTCCTCCTAAACATTCTTCATATGTACAAAACTGTGTTTGAGGCACTTATGAAAAGTCTTTCTTACATGGAAGTCAGAGTTGCACAAACACATGTAAGAGACTCACATAGTTAGCTGATGCTTCACCTTCTCCTGCCGGTGTGTCTCAGTCTTTCTTAAAACGAGCCATGTACTTCCACATACATCCTAGACCTGGTCCCCACCTCCCTAGTTGCTTTCCCTTGGCTTCCAGAGCAGTCCCCTTCTCCAGCCACACCCTGCTTCCTTTCTGACAGACACACCACACCATGCTCACCTCTACCCACCCAGGTCCTGATCCTGGAAGGCCCTGATCCTGGAAGGCCCTCCATGCCCTGTTTTCTCACCTCTGTTTACTGCCACCTTCCTCCATAAATATTTTCCCAGTTTGTCTCCTTTCTCTTTTGGTCCTTAATTCTTCTGCACATGAAGTTTGTGTACATATATATACAACATACAGTCAGTTCTCATTATTCGTGGGTTTGGTATTTGCAAATTTGCCTACTTGCTAAAATTTGTTATTTGTTACCCCCAGATCAATACTCATAGCACTTTCGTGATCATTTGTGGACACACATAGAACTGTGAAAAATTTGAGTCGCCAGAGGTATGGTCTCAACTGAGGTCAAACAAGAGGACACTCTGCCTTCTTCTTTCTGCTCTTAGACTGCAAACAAGTGTCCTTTCTGCAGTCTAGTGTCATGTTTCTTCACATTTGTGTGCTTTAGGGAGAACACACGTGTGTTAGATGAGCTGTGTTCACGCGTGAGGTATAGTGCTGTTGGCTGTGAGTTCAGTGTTAATGAATCAACTATATATTGTATAAAGTATCTTTAAACAGAAACACATGTAAAACAAGGTTATGTATTGATTGATTGTCAAAAATGTTGTGACAAGAGGCTTGCAGGAACCTACTGTATTTCCTCTGGGAGCAGTGGTTCAGGATTCGCTAATTCGGTGTTTATGGCAACTTTATAGAAAATAACTACTATGAATAGTGAGAATCGACTGTATATATTTCTTGTCCTTCCAGATAGGTTGTATTTGTTTCTTTATATCTCTCTCTCTCTGTTCCCAAAGAAGTGAAGGTGTCGAGCCCTTTACAGGCATACATTAGAGTTCCTTCTAGTCTCTCAAGCACCCAGCTAAGTCCAAACAACACAGGAGATAGATCCTCAAGAGATGTGAAGGGAATAAAAGACAGGAGGGGACGAAGGAAGGAACTAAGGAAGGACGATGGCAGAAAAGGGAGACATAGCGTGAAGCTCAGGTGGTTGCTTCGTCTAAGACGGCTCAGCTTCCTGAAGTTCCTCACTCTCTCACTCCTCAAATGCTTCCTTTTTATTTCTCAGAAAAATCATTGGACTAGGAATAATACAAAATAAGAAATTAAATGATATTTTGTGACACATTTGGCTTTTATTTCAGCCCTTTAAGGACTCCAACAGAACAAACCTTACAGATTCTTCTGAGTTTTTCAACTCGATCTTTTCTTCTGTCTCCCCACTCTCTACCTCTTGGTCTAGAGGGATAGCTCTAGAACCCCTGAACACTAGACCAAAGGGAAGTGGACACTCATGACGGGCATGAACACAGTTATATGGTTCTATCAGACATCTTCAGTGAGTACCAAGCAGCATGGACGCCCACTTGTCCCTTGGAAGTTCATAAACTTACTAGGAGAATGGGAACCGTAAAGTAGAACCACTCACGGTCAGCATGAGAGACCAAAAAATTAAAGTGTATCCAGGTGAACAAGTCCACAAACACTGTGGGATTTCAATGGAGAGGTCAGTGGGCATCTTCCTGGAGGCAGTAAGGTTGCGTGGAAAGATAAAGTGGGGATCTCTAATTTTTTTATAGCTCACCAAAATCAGAAAAAAATTGGGGCTCACCCCCAACAGATGTCTGTTTTCAAATTCTGTACATGTTCTAATATAATTAATTAATATATTAAGGTATAAAATACATCAAGGGCAAGGTTCATTGTCAGTGATGGTGAATATAAATTACTTTAGTTAACCATCTTAATAATTATGATTTGCATGGAGGGGCTACTTCCTCGTCAGATCTGATTTGTCACCATTGTTTTGTTTGTTAATGTGCCCTCCTTATCTTGGAGCAGGAGAATTATTAATTCTGTCATTTTCCTGTTACTCACTGTATTAATCCGTTTGTGTTGCTGTAACAGAAATACCTGAGACTGGGTAATTTATAAAGGAAAGAGGTTTATTAGGCTTATGATTCTGGGACAGCTGCATCTGGCACAGGCCTCAGGCTGCTTCTACTCATGGTGGAAAGTGGCAGACAGCCAGTGGGTACAAGGAGATCACATGGTGAGAAGAAGCAAGAGAGAGAGGGGAGGTGCCAGGGTCTTTTAAGCAACCAGCTCTTGCAGGAACTAATAGAGTGAGATCTCACTCACTACCCCTCTTCCCCCAGGGAGAGCATTAATCCATTCATGAGGGATCCGCCCCCATGACTAAACTGCCACACTGGGGATCAAAATTCCATACGAGTTCTGGGAGGACAATGCATCCAAACTCTATCACTCACTGTTATTTTGTATGTCTTTCCAAGCTGACTAAGATAGAAATTGGAGCAGGAGTGGGTGCTGCTATAACAAATACAGAAAAATGCGGAAGCAGTTCTGAAACTAGGCAATGAGTGGATTTTGAGGTACAAGCTAGAAAAAGCTAAGATTGCTGCAAAAGGATTGCGAAAGGCAATTCTGGTGAGGGCTCAAAAGGAGAAGAAAGAGCTGGAGAGAAAGTTTCTATCTTAGAGAATACGTAAATAATCATGGACAGAATATTGGCAGAAATATGGACGGTAAAGGCCATTCTGAGTTTCAGATGGAAATGAGGAACATGTTACTGAACAACAGAGAAAAGCTTTATTATAAAGCGGCAAAGAACTTGCTGAATCGTGTTCATGTTCTAGTGTTTTGTGGAAGTTAGAACTTGTGAGCCATGAAATTGGATAGTTAGCTCAGGCAATTTCTAAGCAGAGTGTTGAAGGAGCAGCTTGGTCCTTTTGACTACTGATACGTGAGAAGAGAGAAATGAATTGAAGAGAGATTGTTAAGCAAAAAGGAACCTGAACTTCAAGATTTGGAAAAATTTCAGCCTGTTCATAATGCAAAAAATGAGAAAGCATATTCAGGACAGAGCACTAAGCGTGTGGCTGACCGACCGTTTGATAAGGAGATTAGTGTGGGTATGAACCACGGACCCAATCAGCCATCTCAACCAAAGCCAGGAATAGAGATGGCATGTTACCAGCAGAAACACTGCCAGCTGGGCCTGATGGGAACAGAGAAAACACAACAGGGTGATGTAAGGCCATGGATGAGTTATCCTTCAAGAAAAGGGAAGAAGAACCCCCAAAGGGATTCAGAGATCATCAGGGCTGCTACCCCCAGCACAGGCCCAGAGTTTGTGGGCCTCTGGGAACAAGGCTGCCTCCACCTCAGTTTTGCAGGGGGGGCCTTCACAGAGAGCCATGCAGGCAGTGCTCCTCCAGGCAAAAGGGGCAGGGCCACCCCACTAACCGATGGGTCTATGCCACCACTTTAGTGGGTCTGGAGGGCAGAGAATTCTCTGAGCCCCAAGAGGATTATTCTCAAGCCTTAAGGGTTTTCTCTTGCCTTGCTAGGGTTTGGACTTTCTTGGGACTTGTCGCTCCTTTCTTGCTTCTGATTTCTCCCTTTTGGAATAGGAATGTCTATACTATGCCTGTCCCACTATGGTATTTTGGAAGTACATAACTTTTCTGATTTCATAGGTTCACAGCTAAAGAATTTTGCCTCAGGATGAATCTCGAGTCTCAAATATATTTGATTTAGATGACATTTAGATAAGATTTTAGACTTTAGAGTTGATGCTGGAATAAGTTAAGACTTTTGAGATCCTTGGGATAGAATGAATGTATTTTATGTGCAAGAAGCACATGAACTTTAGGGGGCTAGGGGCAGAATGTTAGGGATTGAATGTTTGTGTCCCCCCAGGTTCATATATGAAGCTCTCATTTTATTGTGATGGTATTAGAAGGTGAGACCTTTGGGAGGTAATTAGATTTAGGTGAGGTCATGAGAATGGGGCCCCAATGGTATTAGTGCCCTTAAAAGAAGAAAGGTGACAAGAGCTTCCTTTCTCCACCTTGTGACACAGCGAGAAGGCAGCCATCTGCAAGCCAGGAAGAGGGTCCTCAACAGACACTGAATCTGCTGGCACTTTGATCCTGGACTTCTCAGCCTCGAGAATCATGAGAAATAAATGTCCATTTTTTAAGCCATCCAGACTATGGTAGTTTGTTATGGCAGCCTGAGCTGACTAACATACTCACTTATGCTTACATTCTAACTTCTGAATTAAGGCTACAATTTGTGAAAAGTGATCATAGAACTTTGAATTTCCTAAGTGTCCAGAAAAATCATAAGACTGCACAAGGTTTTATCCAGGGGCAGGGGAAACACTACCTCACTGAGAAAATTAAAGGTATAGTAGAAGAACAAAATAGAGTTGTTTGTGATTATATCTTACAAGTCATGCCTAGGAAACAGATGAATCACTTAAATAAAATTAGAGATTTAATATGTTCTACCTGCACTCAAATGATTGCTGCATGCTGTATCCATCCCATTTTGGAAACCCCTCCTGAACAAATGTGTAAAATTTGGATGGGTAATTGAGAGGGAAAATGCTTCCAATGAGGTTGATGGCTTAGAGCAAAGTTAGAAACAAAAAGCAAAATTAGAAAAATAACTCACACTTTGCTATGGTCTAAATGTTGGTGAGCCCCCCAAATTCATATTTTGAAATCCTAACCTCAAGGTGATGGTTTGGGGAGGTGGGGTGTTTGGGAAGTCATTAGGTCATGAGGGCAGAGTCCTTGAGAATGGGAGTAGTGTCCTCATAAAAGAGGCCCCTGAGAGCTTCCTTGTCCCTTCCACCATGTGAGGACACAGTGAGAAGGTGCCATCTAAGAACCAGGAAACAAACCCTCACCAGACACTGAATCTGCCGGTCCCTTGATCTCAGACTTCCCAGCCTCCAGAGCCATGGAAAATAAATTTGTGTTGTTTGTAAGCCACACAGTCTATGGTATTTTGTTATAGCAGCTCAAATAGACTAAACTCACTTCTTGAAACCCCTAGGTGTGTTTCCAAAGGCAAATGAATCCATCAGGTTTTACATGAGATGCCCATGTGTACTGGGGCTGTCACTCCACCCTTGCCTAGTGATCAGGGCAGGGAGTCACTGAGGTTTTCCATCCCCTAGAAGTGGAAGAAATGGCAGCCACTGGAAAGCTATCTTTCCAGCTGTTAAATGATGTTACTGAACCTTGAAAGTCACATAGCACCACTTCTGCCATATTCCATTGGTCACACAAACCAACTCTTGTTCAATAGGAGGGGACTACACAAAACCATGAGTGTCAGGAGGTGGTATCATTAGGGACCTTCTTGGGAGCTGGCTACTACCATTAGGTACGTATTATTCTTGTCCTTATTTTACAGAGGAGGAAACTGAGGCTACAATAAGTAAGTAATTTGCTTGTCACTCAGCGGAACAGGGAAAGCTTGGGTTCATATATAGACAATATGACCCCAGAGCACATCCTTTCAGAGCACTGCCTATACTCTGGCCTCACCACAGGCCTTTTTTTCTAACTTCCTTTCTTTCCCCCACCACATGAAATATTGCAACCGAGATATGCTTTCTTCTGCTTAAACCATTTCAAAAGGCATCATTACTTAAGGGTGGAGGTTGGAGAGTTTCCAAAGAATGAAATATACTAAGAACATTTGGCCAAAGTCCCTAACACATATACAATCAAGAAAATGTAATGCACAGACTAGGAATAAGAGGACCATTGACCCAACTTCAGAGTTTGACATTTACAAAATGAACATGAGACAGAGTGGGTTGTGTGCACATTCTGTTAAATTCCTCTCCTTGGGGGTTGTGTGGGTCAGGCTGTTGTCTCATGAGACATGGTGGGTTAAATTGAGCAACACTTTGCTAAAATAAATCTGTAAGATTAGACTTTAGGAAACAAAAGCTGGAAAGAGAAACTACATTTTCAATAAAATGTGGAAATGTGGGATAACAGTTTGACAACAGTGACAATTTACATATGAGAAGAAACTGGATTATATATGCTATATGATACGACTTATGTAAATGAGCCTGAGAAAGGTAAAGTTTTGTTGTTCTTTTGTTGTGATATTTTAAACCAAATTTGTGCTACATTGCACCGAATAATTGTAGGCCGTTATTTTTAACTAGATTAAGCACAGCATTAATCAATAAACATACTTTATTTTGCCCTATTGTATTTCTTTAACAATTTTTTTTTTTAGCACTTTTGTATTAGTCCGTTTTCTGTTGCTATAACAGAACTACCTGAGACTGGCTAATTTATAAAGAAGAGAGGCTTATTTGGCTTACGATTCTGGGACAACTGCATCTGGCATGGGCCTCAGGCTGCTTCTACTCGTGGCAGAAAATGGCAGGCTGCTGAGGGGTACGAGCAGATCAGCATTGCTCTAGTAGATGGCTTCTGTGGTGGCTCTGCCCCTGCGGCAGGTCTCTGCCTGGGTCCCCAGGCTTTTCCATACATACTTTGAAATCTGGGTGGAGGCTCCCAAGCCTTCCCAGCTCTGGCATTCTGTGAGCCTGCAGACCTAACACCACGCTGACGCCACCAAGACTTCCGGCTTGTATTTTCCAAAGCTGCGTGTCCAGCCACACCTGGAGCCAATTTAGCCACAGTTGGAGCAGCCAAAGCAGCTGGGGTGCTGGTGCTGAAAGCAGCTTCTCGAGGTGGCCCTGGGCAGTGAGCCCATGGAGGGTGCCTCGGGCCTATTCCCCAAGACCATTCTGTCTCCCTAGGCCTTTGAGCCTGAAATGGAACGGTTGGCCCCAGAGGATTTTGCAATGCCTTCAGGGCCTTTTTCTCCTTCGCTTGATAATCCCTTTCCTTTGTACTAATCTTCTTAGCTAATGGTCACTGGACTGCACCATTGCATGCTCTCTGCTTTTCTACCACATGGCCATGCTGCAAATTTTCCAAATCTTTACACTCTACTTACTCCCCTTTTAAATTCTGGCTTTTCATCATGCTTTTTCTGCCATAACTCAGTGAAGGCTGTTAGAAATAACCACGCAGCGTCCTTAATGCTTTGCTGCTTGGAAATTTCTTCCACCAGATACTCTGGTTCACAACTCTTAAGTCCCACCTTCCATGAGGTCCAAGGGCATGGACACAATGCAGCCAGGTTCCTTGCTATGGTGTAGCAAGGGTGGTCTTTTGTCCAATTCCCGACAAGTTCCTCATTTCTATCTGAGACCTCATCATCCACATGGTCTTTACTGTCCACGTTTCTATCAGCATTCTGCTCACCACCACATAAGTCTGTAAGACATTCCAAACCTTCCCTCATCTTTTTCTCTTCTTCCAAGTCCTCCAAACTCCTCCAACCTTTGCCCATTACCCAGTTCCAAAGCTGCATCCACATTTTCAGGTATCTGTATAGCAACACCCCACTCCTTGGTCTCAATTTTCTGTTTTAGTCCATTTTGTGTTGCTTGTAACAAAATACCTTGAACTGGGTAATTTATAAAGAAAAACATTTATTGCTTACAGTTTCTGAGGCTGGGAAGTCCAAAGTCCATTGGATGGTGGCAACAGTGACCCAGGGGTTTCTCATTGCAAAATGATGGAAGCAGAGAGAGAGAGAGAGAGAGAGAGAGAGAGAGAGAGAGAGAGAGAGAGAGAGAGAGAGAGAGAGAGAGAGAGAGAGAGAGAGAGAGAGAGAGAGAGAGAGAGAGAGAGAGAGAGAGAGAGAGAGAGAGAGAGAGAGAGAGAGAGAGAGAGAGAGAGAGAGAGAGAGAGGAGGTGCCAGGGTTCCTTAAACAATGAACTCTTGTGGGAAATAGTAGAGCGAGAACTCACTCACTACCCTTCCTCCCCAGGGAGAGCATTAATCCATTCATGAGGGGTCCGCCCCCATGATTCAATCAGTTTCCAACACTGCCACGCTGGGGATCGAATTTCCACATGAGTTTTGGAGGGAACAACACATCCAAACTCCATCAACTTTCTATATGCCAGGCCATATTCTAAGTGCTTTAAACATATCAACACATTTCAGTTGATCCTGATAACCCTGAGAAGTAGGTTCTATTATTATGATTCCCATTTTACAGATGAGTAAACTGAGGCATGGAGTGGTTAAGTAATCAGCCAAGATTCCGCAGCTAGTAAGTTTCAGAATTGCGATTCAAACCTGGCACTCGGGCTCCAGGGGCTGGTTTTTAATCAGGCTTTTTGCCTGGTGCAAAAAGATGAACACATGGTTCATTCTCTTTTGTCACTCTGCATAGACTGCTCCGACACTGGGATCCACTCCCTCCCTTCCCCTGCCTATTCAGTGAAATTCTGCTCCTTTTTCAAGAGTCAGCTCAGGTTTATCTCTGCTATGAAGCCTCCTGTTACTTGCATACAGACTTAGGCACCTGTTTTTTGTCTACCTAGTGTTAAATTAAACAAGCAAGAGGCTATTTACCTGAGATGGTCTCCATACTTTGAGATCCTATGTAACAGCAACCTAATAATATGTAAACACACTGAAACCTAATTTATGAAGAAGTATATTTTTGTAACATATAGCCAGGTTTCAGCCAATTACAAATAGCAGAGCTTCAGCCAATCATAGGCAGCCAACTGATCAGACCAAGCCCAACTAAGGCAGACTCCTAGTTATAGCCAATCTGGTGACTGCTCTACTTTGCTTCTGTGTTCAGCCTATAAAAGCTGACTGCTCACACTGCTTAGCAGAGTCTTCTTGACCTCTTCTGGTTCTGAGTGCTGCCTGATTCATGAATCATTCTTTGTGCAAATAAACTCTGTTAAATTTAATTTCTCTAAAGCTTTTCTTTTAACACTAGATCCTAATCTCCCTTCTCTGGCAGTAGTTCTGTGACACACCTCCCCCTCAACCTCCACCTCCCACTTTGGAAGTAGCCTACGTGATTCAAGTCTAGCCAACCAGAGCACTGAGGAGCCAAGTTCAGAGGTGATCATGTGACCCAGGTCTGTCTAATCAGAGTGAATCCTGGGAATAGCAGAAGCTGCTGAGAAGAAATATCTGGGTTTCCATTGTAAGCCTGGAGCTGCCAGCAGACTTCCGATCTTTGCATAGTGTCTGAGAATGAAGCCAAAATGAAGAGCAAGGAAGGAATGAGAGAGAGTGGGAAAGAGTCTGCTAATAACATTGTTTGATCCTCTAGATGCTTTTCCACCTAAATTTGAGATATATTCTTAGACTTCATGTGCTAACAAATTCCCGTTTTTGGCTTAAGCCAGTTTGAGGGTTTTTTTTTAAAAAAAAAAAATCATTTGCAACCAAAGAAATATTAACCGATAGATATATTTTACTATATATCGATATGTCTCTATATCTATTTAATTATACCAATTTGTCTCCCTACTAGATCACCATTCTTTGAGGGCAGTGATGCTCAATAAATATTTGTTGAATGAATTTAGCTGAAGGGTGTTTTGGAGGGAACTGAGCCTAAAGGAGAGACATCTTTAGGGAGGTTAATGAACTTAGTACCAGACGTTATCAAGGGATGTTATCAGGTTGAAGAGTGGGATTGAAAGGAAAGGGACAGATACCAGCCAAAGAAAGATGTAGCAGGGCAGTGATACAGAATGGGGTGGAATAAAGCTTGGATTAAAGCTTGGGCACTACCCTGTTCAGTGTGTTTCTATCTGTGTGTGTCTAATAAGTTTCCCTTTAGCAACCAGACTAAATTAAAATTTTATTTTACTAGCTGGTTATTAGCTGGTAATCACTCATCTTTGCTAGCTTATTATAAGTGGAAAAATTAATGTTAGAGAATCAGGGGCTCACATATGAGCAAATAAAAATGAATATCACATAAAATAGAGCTTTTACTAGGCGATACCTTCAGGTCTTCATAGGGATAGGGCTGGGAGTTCACATAACTCAGTTTGTAGTGACGGGTCTTCCTGGACAACTTAATGGAGCATCAGCTACCAGCAAAGACCATGAGCAAAATAGAGATTGGGAGATGAAGTTGTCCCTGCCTTCTCCAACTGATGTCAGGGGAAAAGGTCTGGGGAGGCCCAATAGCTGGCCTCAACCTATCCCTTTTACCAGGTTCTTGACTCTGTCACAGGAAAGAATTCAAGAGCAGAGTCACAGTAGAAGATGAAAGCAGGTTTCATCTGTTTAACGTAATGATAAGAGATACAGACTTCATAGAGAAAGTGCAGCCCAGCTCCAGGGCCTGCACCAAGTTTAATACAAAAGTAAGAAAATCACACATAAGGTTTAGTACCATGGAGGCTAGCTCAAGAGAGTGAGCAGCCACTTGCTGAAAGTAAGCTTGATACAAAAAGAAAGAAATACACACCACAGGCAGAATGTGGGCTGGCACCAGAGAGTGAGCAACAGCCCTGCCTTCTGCCAGGATACCACTTTTATAGTTTTGCTCTCTAATACATATTCATGCTGTCTAATGAATATGCAACTAAAGGGGGGGGTTTTCCCAGATATGTAATATAACCTTGCACATGCTCAGTTGGTCTCTTTTTAGGGCATGTTCACTGGTCAAATTCTATCACATGCACTAGACATATTTAAGAATATTCTGTGCTCTTTAGCACCCCTAGTGGAAAGTCATTCAAAGGATAAACTCCACCTTACTGAGCATGTTCGGCTACTAGAGTTATATAACTCCTCTCTACTGAGCATGCCCAGCCACTGGATTTGCATAATTCAGCCCCTTGAGGTCTCAATTTCCCCCTACTGGTGCCCAAAATAGGTCTAACAAGCAACAGTAACTTTCCTCTGAGGTGGGCCAAGAGGAGGGGCTTGAGACCTTGGGGGGAATGGCTTGAAACTCAGAGGAATGTCCTGAAACCTGAACCCAGGGAAACTGAGCACCTCCTGTCTCATAACCACCAGGCAAGAGGTCACCCATAAGAAGACCCTGGGAATGTGTGAGCAGCAGCTCCCAACAGTCAGCTCCAGCACTCAGTGGAAGGGAGAAGCAAGGCCCTCTTAGCTTCACATAAAAAAGTAGCCAAGCCCTGTTTAAACTCAACATCTCCACTTTCAGCCCATCTCTGAGACAGATCAGGAGGAAAAGAGGCACCGCTTGTTTTGCTTTGGGATTATTGTGCTTCCACTCTCTAACTTTGCCTCTGACCTGCAGTCTCCCAGGTGTGAGATGGTCTCTGGGTGACTTAGGCATGCATCAGCCATGGGGAAGACCCCATTCTCCAGGATAAGGGGTTTATAGCAGTTCTGTCCAAAAGAACTTTCTGTGATGATGGACATGTTTTATATTTATGCAGTTAATTATGGTACTGTTAGCCACATGTGGCTATTGAGCACTTGAGTGATGACTGGTACAATTGAGGAACTGAATTTTTAATTTAATTTAAGTAGTTAAAATTTAAACAATGATTAGTAGCTGCTATTGGATAGCACAGCGTTATAGTTTCTTGCTCTCTTTTCCCTCTCCTGCTCTGCCTTCTACTTATTTCTCCTCTCATTCCTCTCCCTCTTGCAGACATGTTCACATGGACTTTCTGTTTTTTAAAACTCTCCCAATCCCAGTCTGGGCCAGTTCCCTAACCGAGTAAATGCACAGCCATTCAGATGAACATGGCCTCTTTTAGATGAAGGGAAAGGTTCTTGATGGTGAATCAAAAACAATCTGTAAGCAATAAAAAGGTATGCTGCCCTTTCATATAATTACTTTTTTACTCAACTCCTTTAAAGTGGTTATTTAGCTCTTATTAAGAAGAAATGGTAAGATCCTCAAGGGTAGGGCATGTGTCTGTAAAGAGCTCTAGACCCAAGCTCTCTGACTCTTTGCATTTGTTAGCTGTAGGCTCTTGAGCAAGTTATTTAATGTCCCGGCATGTCAGTTTCCTCCTTTGTAAAATGGAGATCAGAGGGTTGTGGTGAAGCTTACATCATTTCTCTATGTAAAGCACATAAGCTAGAGCTCACTGGAGGTGTTAATCAATGTTCACCAATATTACTTCCTTTGTTTAGCACAATACCGTGCACAGAGCAGGCACTCAGTAGATGTTCCGTGATTAAATGAATGAATGGATGAGTGGAGTAAGCGTGTTGCCACCAGGTGGCAGTAGAGCCTCACTCGTAAGGACTGAACCGAAACTCTGTACTTTATCAGAGATCCATAAAAATTCCTTCCTGAAATCTGGATGCACAGTGTGAAGGAAAGAACTGAACCTCATTCGGGCCTTAAGAGAAGTTCCTCTCCTCTCTTGCCTCTCTTCTCTCCAATCTTTGCCCTTTCTCTACTGTAATGAACCTTTTCTCTTTTCTCCATTGTTAGTTTGGGCTGCCTCAACAAAATACCACAGACTATTATTTTGAGACATTTATTTTCTCACAGTTCTTGCTAGAAGTCCATGATCGCACTGCTGTCAGGGTTGGTGTCTGGTGAGGTCTCTCTTCCTGGCTTGTGGACGGCCACCTTTTCACAGTGTCCTGACATGGCCTCTTCCCTGTGCAGTGTGGAGAGAGAGATCTCTGGTGTCTCTTCCTCTTATAAGGACATTAGTCTTATCAGATTAGGGCCCATCCAGATGACCTCATGTAACCTTAATTTCCTCCCTAAAGGCCCTATCTTCAAATATGGTCAAATTGGGGCTTAGGGCTCAACATATAAATCTGGAGGGGACACAGTTCAGCTCATAACACTCACCTTTATTTCTGACCTCTAATTCTCACGCTTCCTACTGATGTGATTGTTCTTTCTTATTCCTTATTGCTGTATTCCCCAAGCCCCCCCATTCCTCAACCTGTGTGTGGCTCTTCTACGACTAGATGTATTGGTTGTAAACTGAACAACACCAGGGGACACCATTCACGTCACAGTCAGCATAGATTCAGGTGTGTATTACAACAATGTCGAGGCAGATGGTAGCTTTCTTCTAACTCACACAAAGGTGTCGGCCCTTCGTTTTCCTCCACGGTCTTCCTTTCTTCCTCACCATCATTCTCTTCCTTTGGCTTCTCTCCTTTCTCACTCTTCTCTTCAGGCTGAGCTGCTCTACATCGTAAGGAGGTTACTTAATTCATCACACCGTGCCTTTGTTCAGTATTTGTTGTAGGGCCAGGCCATCCATGGGTGCCAGATGGCTCACCCTCTCCTTGCACCTTTAAACCAGCCAGTCCCCCCACACCCAGGAGGTCAATTCCCGATGGAATGAGGCTCCAACATCCTTGGACCATTCATGGTCTACATTTTCCTTGGGGCAGACATTAGGATCCAGGCGTGAAGGGAAAGGGAGGAGGCATATTGCATAGTAACATAAACTAGTATTTGTCAAACATTTGCCTGCTCATACTGTTCCAGTCCCTTTCTACATAGTACATTCAGTCACCAAAACTACCTTCTTACTTTGCAGATGAGAAAACTGAGGTGCAGAGAATGTGGCAGAGACTCCTCATTGCTCCCTAATTTCCATTTTCTTTTCCTTTCCTTAAGTCACAGAAGCCCAAAAGTTTTGGCTGGGAACATGGCTGCCCAAGAAGAGTCTACATTTCTCAGCCTCTCTTGTAATTCAGTGTGGCCACGTGATTAAACTCTGGCCAACTGGATATAGTGAGTAGAAATGTTGAGATGGGAGATTCTCCTGGATTATTTGGATGGATCAAACCTAATCTGAGGGAGCCTTACAAGAGAAAGATGAAGTCAGGAGAGTGAGTCAGAGAAGACAAGATGATGATAGATGCAGAGGCAGAGAGAGAGAGAGAGAGAGAGAGAGAGAGAGAGGCTACACTGCTGGCTTTAAAGAGGCAGGAGGGGGCCATGAGCCAAGGAGAACGCAGGCAGCCTGAAGAAGCTGGAAAAGGCAGTGCAATGGATTCTCCCGAGAGCCTGCAAAGGAGTAAATCCAGACTGACACCTTGATTTTTGCTAAGTTAAACCCATTTTGGATTTCTAACCTCTAGAACTGTAAGACAATAAACTTGGGGTTTTTAAAAGCCATCAGGACTATGGTGATTTGTTATAGAATAGGAAGTGATGCAGGGAGTGTGGTAGGATCCACCGTGGGAAAGAGGTGGGACACACACGAGGTCTCGCTGGTGAAAGTTTAATGAGAGACTGCGTTTTACAGAGGTATGGGCAGGGTTAAGGGCGCAAAAAAGGAGGAGAAATCTTCGAGGGCTTAACAACAGCAGGAAGCCAGCACCACCCTGAGGCTTGCAGGGCAAGCGGAAAGGGATGGTGTTGCTGGAGACCAGGGAGAGCCAGAATAATGGAAGAGGCCACCCAGCAGAAGCTGTGGCCACCAAAGTGGGGGTGGGTTGGACAGATCTCCCAAGGGTGTCTTATGTACAGTAAGCTCCAATAGTGAAGAATTCTTTATAAAAGATGTTTGCCCCTAAGAAACATTCACAATAATTTCTTACTGAACCTCTGAAACCAGAAAATATGAACAGTTGACTTAATGAAGAAGAAACTTAGTATACCTACTCATTTGTGTCTGTAACTGTTGTTCTGGCTTTTGCTTTGTTTTGAATATACAAAAATGTTTTAGTGATTACAATTTGTGCTACTTATTTCAACACACCTTTTTAATGGAAGAAACATATAATTGGATCATAGAGTATAAACAGAAATGCAGTTATTCATGCGTGCAAAAGCCTAGCTGGTTTACAAAAGCTGTAAACTGAACTTGCCATTCGGCTTGGGGCAGTGACCCATATTTCAGGCAAAGTAGCACGGAGAAAATTAAAAAGTCCCTCTAGTTTTAATATAGTAGTGGTTACTCTAATCTCACAAGCTATATCCAGAATCATTTGGGAGAATGTACAAGGCGGAATAGGTACTTTGATCTTTTCATAGCTTCCTTCTTGATAAATAAGCTTATATTTTCAAGCCAACTCTCATCTTGCAATTTCCTGCCAACTTCAGCTCTCTGTAAAGTTTACCTTCGCTTTTTCCATTTGTGCCCTCAGGCATTCAACAAACACTTTACCTTTTTATTTTTCCAGATTTAAATGAAATATTTTACAGAAATGATGCATGTGATAGCCCCTGAAGCTCTTCCCTACAGCATGACATTAATTTAGGCCTCTGTGTTCTCTCAAACTTTGCAATTGTCCCATGATTTATATTAAACACATTTACGTTTGAAGATGTAGAGGTTATCTAAGTGGAAACAGCTTGATTCTCTTTAAAAAATGAGTCAGAATAAAATAACCACAAGCAAATTGGAAGAATAGTCAATTTTGTAACCATTTTTAGAATTCGTTAGATTGTTGTTTATTACTCTCTGTTTCCACTTCATCAGCCTAAACAAGTTTTAAGCAAATTCGAATTTATTTTTATAGATGAATTTAATGAACTTAACATGATAACTTAAAAAAATTTTAAACTCAAATAAATTTATGTGGATTTCACCCATAGTTGCCACAATTTGGATGTGAGTTGGTTTAAGATTCATTTTTCCAGTCAAGGGGGGAAAGGGTTTACTAGGAAAATGATATAAACAATCTATTTGAGAAGTAAATGGCTTCCAAGCCTTGAAAAAGCTTTGTTATTATCAATTTACCTATAAGTCAATTATTTTGATAATTATAAATGATTCCCAGTGTTCCTGACTTCACTGATATTTACATAGGACTTTGTAGTTTACAAAGTATTTTCCTGACTCAGAATTTTTATTCTTGCTATATGGAGTCATTCATTCATTTTTTCATTCAGCAAATATTTTATTGAGCACCTACTATGTGCATGGCATTGGTCCGGTAAAAAGAAAACAAAGCTACAGGCTTAAAACAGGTACTATTCCCAGTTTATATTCATCTCACCTCCAAATCTCCAGCACCACCCCGCTAAATATTGAAATTGGAGGGCTCTTTAAGGACAGAGTATATGTGTTAGTAATCTGACTCTCCAGAATGCCCAGTGAGCTTGGCACATAGTTTATGTGCGATAAATGTTTGTTAAATGAAAAACCTCTGTCTTCATGTCCGGTGCTCTTTTGCAATAGTATAGTTAATGCTTCTTTAGAGACAATTATGTGTTTGGTGCTGGACTAAGGAGTATATCTCATGTAATCCTCAGAATACCCCTATTAGGTGGGTAATATTTATTATCTTCACTTAATAGATAAGAAAAATGAAAATCAGGGAGTTAAAAGTAACTTGCCGAGGGTCATGTACCTAATAAGTGGCAGAAGCAGAATTTGGGTGCAGGAGTGTTTAATTCCAGTGCCTGTGCTTGGCCGCTTCCTATACTGCCTCTGCAGCTGCCTCTCAACTGTTAGCTAGCCCTGTGCTAAAATGCAAGGTCCATAAAGGCAGGGATTTGGTACTTTGCTCCATTACTACTGTATTTCCAGAATCTAAAAAACCTAGAACTCTTTGGCACACCAAGTATGCACTTAATACATATATGCATATTAACATATGCAAATTATTTAAAGATCTGACAGGGCCTTCACTTGATAACATGTTTTGTGACATTTATTCTATTGCTGTATGTAGCTGACATGTTGGCTGCCTGCCCATCAGTCATTGCTCCCATCACTGCTATGACAGTAGCCCTAACTTGGGGCCCATCTTTTTCAAATATGACTCAAGGAAGGGGTGTTCTCTTCTTGCTCTGGGGTTAAATCCTGGTTGATCAAAAGCAGTGATTTTTCAACTGAAGGTATTTGGCAATGTCCAGAGACATTTTTAGTTATCACAATGGGAGGGAGGCTTATACCACTGGCAACTAGTGGGTAGAGGCCAGGGATGCTGCTAAACATTCCACAATGCACAGGATGGCCCCTTCCACAACAAGGAATTGTCTGGTCCAAAATGCCAATCGTACTGAGTTGAGAATCCTGGTCTAAGTCAGTCATGGTGGTGTCATTCTCCAAGCAGTTGGTGGTTTAGGTCTGATCATGTTAAGGTATCCTGACCAATGAGAGATAAGTGCAAATCTACCAGGGGAGTGTGGCAGAGAATGCTACTTGCCTCCCCCTATTCATTTTCCTTTTCTTTTTGGTACAAATATGCCTCCAGTGTCGGCTAGGCACATGTCCAACTACAGACAACAATCTCCAGCCTCTCTCGCTGCAGGATGTGGCCATGTGACTAAGTTTTGGCCAATGGGATGTGATAAAAAATGATGAGTCTAACTTCCAGGTCATATTTTTAATAAGGACATTGCTTGTTCCCCTACTTTCTCTCTTATCCCCTTTCTGCAAACTGGGAAGTGGCACTGGTGATCCAACCTCAAGCAAGCACATGACTCCAAGAGCAACAAGATAGAAAGCCTTCCAATGGGTCTGGTACACTAGAAGAAAATAAACTGCTTTCTTGTTTGAACCATCTCATGTTCACATCTTTTTGTTTTAGCAGTTCAAGTTGTACCCTAATATGGGGTGCTTTGGGGAAAAGTTTTCCTCTGTGATAAAACACACACACAGTAAAGGATTGTTCATCCAAAGGATGTTGTGGTGTTTGTATAGGATGTCCGGAACCGTGAGGGGATGTATCCAGAGAGCCAGAGCTGACCTGCTAAGTGAATATGACATGGGAAATTTGGTTTTTTGTCTGACTGATTTTTTTTTTTTTTTTTTGGCGGCTGTTTCAGGGATAAGAACCCTTGGCCTTGCTGTCACAACATTGTGCTCCAACCAAGGCATGGAAAGTTTGTAAAGAACCTGAATCTTTCTTGACATTGTTGAGCCACTGAGTAGACTAACTTTGTGTCTGCTCTACCCCAGGACTTCCTGAGCAAGATAGAGAGTTTTCCATATCATTTTAGCCGCTTAGAGGTTTGGTGTGGGGTTTTTTTGTTTGTTTGTTTTTTCACTGATAGCCCTATTCTAACTGATTCCCTCTATGTATTTAAGCATAAAGAAGCTACATGTCATTATCAGTATGTTCAGACTTTTTACTAGCTCATATTTCTTTCTTCTCTACTTCTTACTACCCCAGCCAAGTTAATCTGCATCTGAGAGGTTTACTCTGTTTCCATTGATACGTTTAGAAATTTCTGTACCTAGTATGTATGTTTCTATACCGAGTGAGTATGTTGGGAAAACATATACTACTGCCCCTTTGTAGGAATGAGGGTATACCACAGCAGCTACTGGCCCTTGTAGTGCTTCCTTCCTGGAGACTAGAAGGGCCACATTGAACATGTAGAATGAAGTTGAATTGGAGCTCAACTTCCGAGAAGGCAGGAGTAGGATTGCCTTGGACAGTTGTGTGGGCTGTGATCTGTAGGAGTGGTGTAGGGGTGTCAGTGCAGGGAATGCTGTTTGCACATCGTGGCGCCCCCTAGTGTTCTGTGCTCCAAGACGGAGGTCATCCCAGATTAGAGGATGCCCGTAAACCAATTACTTCTACCTCCACTGCTTCCACTAAAGCCTCACTCTCAGCCCTACCCACTTATGTTTCCTGGACACTCCCTGAAGCCACTAAGCTCATACTAACAGGTTTGTGACAGGAGCAAACTCCTCAGATGACCTTGAAATGAAAGCAGGGACAGTTCCCTGGAGGCAAAGGCAAATCCCCTTTGTTTGCTCTTAACAGATAAGGGCCTTTGCTGTCTCCCTAAGGGTTCTGCTCTCCACCATCTGGGCACCCACTGCTGATGGGCCAGCACTCAGGTGAATTTCCAGTTACTTCCTGCCAGCAGCTGGCTCCACCTTTTGGACTCAAATTGTTTGCCAGACCAGCCAATTAGTCTCCTCGCCCTTCCTGAAGTGTCCCAGGGAAGCAATATCATAACCAACAGCCCCTCATTATCTCACTTCATCTAAGCACTGTGATTCTAAATGCCCGCCATGGGACAGATGTTCATTTGCACATAGCTCTTTAACCCTTCCTTGAAAGGATTCAATTCATTGCACACACACACACACACACGCGCACACACACACACACGCGCACACACACACACGCGCACACACACACACACACACACACACACACACACACACACACACCCCATCTACAACCTGATCCAAGATAGGAAACAAGGTGAGAGTATGGAGCATTCAAAAATAGGTTTAAAAGTGAGACATAATTTCATATGAAATATAATTTAAAGAGATAACATTTCTATTTAAGTACAGCATAGAAGGAAAACACAGTAACTGTATTTTCTGATTCCCACTGCATGACACAATGAAGACTGTTTCCTAATTTGTGAATTTGTTAGTATAAAAGAAATCTTATAAGGGTATAAAATCAAATTGCACAAAGTTATCTGTTTAACAAAGTATCTTTAATAGAAAAGAGTTTACAGTAATTACATTGGTCAGATCCTTCAGCCCCCAAACCCAGGATGTATGGTTACCTTCCAGGCTGAGCCAAGGAGAGTCTTCCAGTTCTCTTCATGGAAACCTTAAGTGGACCCTTGTGCACTTGTATTAGGGTTTTCCACCTTCAGACATTCCTGCCTGATGCCCAAAGAAGATATATTTATTCGCGCATCCATTTGAATACTGTATCTTCTCTGACCTGAGCAAAGTGTCCCGAAAGGAGGAGGTTCAGTTCCTTTTGGTGGTTGGAGTGATAGGTAAGGCCTGGGGACAGGAAAAACATCTTTGCGGACAGCCCCCTCCCTGAGGAAGGTGGTGGGAAAAGCTCCTTTTCCTGCAGATAATCACAGGGCTGTCCTGTGAGTTAATGTAAGCGACACACTGAGAACAGTGCCTGGCACAGAGAATGCAATACCTAAGGGTCGGCTGTTACCACTTGTGTCTTCCAGTCCAGGCCTTTTACAAGCATGCACCCAATAAACATTATTCAGTGAAGGACTATTAAGCTCTGTGCCAGCCTGGCAGCTCAAACTGCCTCAGAAAGATCTTCCCCTTGGTCTGTTCTTTTTATTGCATCCTTTGCAAAAAGGGGGCATTATCTCAACAGTTGACTCCAGATCTTGAACAAAGGTAATCACCCCTGCAACTCTGTTCCAAGCTGGGAAGCTTCTGTCTTTGTGGTGAGCTAGGGACCCCTGTTGACAGCAAAAGAATGAAGGAAACTGGAGTCAGCTAGATAATAAATAAAACTGCTGCAAGCAAGTCACTTTAGGTAGTAACAGGGGTCTCCAAAAATGCAGTTGCACCAGATTTTATATTCAATAAGGAGGGTTGGTCCCTCTCTAGAGAGGGGAGAGTCAAGGGTTCATTTAAGAAGGAACAAATTCCTTCTGCAAAGCAGGAAACCTCAAGGCACTCACTGGCCAAAGGGAGACAGGGCACCTCCCCAAAGTGATTCATTAGCTCTCTTTGAACCCGGAAGCTCAAGTCCAATTGTGCACCTTTTTGGTGCCTCTTTTCTTACCCCACTCCCCAAAAATGTGCTCTGTGAGCAGGTTTGTATCCTTCACAAGACACCCTTTCACACCCCAGTGACTCCCTTCCTATTGTTTTCACAGTGTGACAGCTTTTGCCACTTTCCCTGGTAAGCCCTGCCCTAAAGGGTATCCTCCTTGTCAAGCAGGGATGCATTTCATTCTCACATCGTCTTTGTCTTTCTAACGCCTTCAGTGTTTTGAATCAATGAAAGATCAAGGCTTATAAACCAATCCTGTGCATTGACCCAGCCCAATAGCTGCTCTTCCATTGCTCTCATTCCTCTCACTTCAGCCTCATGGGGAGGAAGTTCTCCATTTTGAAAGAGACCAAAAGTAAATTGATGGAGACCGACTGCTTAATGGTTCTGGGGTTTTCTTTGGGGGTGATGAAAACATCTTGGAACTGAATGAATAGAAGGTGACAGTCGCACAATATTGTTAGTGTACTGAATGACACTGAGGGGTACCCTTTAAAATGGTTAATTTTATGTTATGTGGCGTTCATCTCAATAAAAAAATTAAATTGCTTTTCCTACTAAGTATTGGCCCAGGTTCTCAGGCAAACAGGTTCAGGGACACACTGTAAATTAAGGAATGAGGAAGTAGCCAGGAGGTGCTGTTGGGGTTTGCTGTCCTCACAACCCCAATGCAAAGGCTAAAAGGGCAACGGAGAAGAGAGAACAAGCCGAGGTACCCACTGGGCACACATACATTGAGCAGTGTAGACAGTGTGTGGGCTGGGGTGGACATTTCAACAGTGAGGCCTCAGCTGCCATTGAGATAAAACCATCTGAAGGTTTAATTACTTATAGAAAGACAACATTTCTTCTTTGTGAAGAGTCCCTTTGGCTGGGTTGATCACAACTGGCCATACAGGTTCCCTGTGTTAAGTCATTCATCCCATAAGCAAACAGTGCTCTGAGTCTGACAATCAGGCCTCTAGAAGAGTTTAAAGGCTAATTACAGAATAAAGAAGCCAGCGTTCACAGAGGATTTCCTTTCTCTTCTGCTTTTGGTAGAAGCTTCTGGATGCATTCTGTACCTGGGGTAGGGTTCTCAGAGAAAATAAAAGACCCTGTTAAATTTGCATTTCAGATAAAGCACAAATACTTTTTAAAATTAATTAATTTTTTAAATTGACAAATAAAAATTCTATGTGGTGTACAACGTGATGTTTCAAAATACGGATACATTGTAGAATGGCTAAATCAAGCTAACATATGCATTACCTCATTTATCATTTTTTTCTGGTGAGAACACTAAAAAATCTACTCTCTTAGTGATTTTCAAGTACACAATACGTTGTTATTAACCATAGTCACCATGTTGTAAAACAGATCTTCGGAACTTATTCCTCCTGTCTAACTGAAATTTCGTATCCTTTGACCAACATCTCCCCAAACCCAGCCCCTGGTAACCTCATTGTACTCTCTGCTTCAATGAGTTTGGCTTTTTTAGGTTCCACATGTGAGTGAGATCATGTGGTATTTTTGTCTTTCTGTGCCTGGCTTATTTCACTTAACATAATGTCCTCCAGGTTCATCTATGTTGTTGGCAAATGACAGGATTTCCTTCTTTTTAAAGGCTAAGTAGTATTCCTTTGTGTATATACACCATACTTTATCCATGCATCAGTGATGGACACTTAGGTTGATTCCATTTCTTGGCTATTGTGAATAGTGCTGCAATGAATATGGGAATGCTGGTGTCTCTTTGACATACTGATTTCATTTCCTTTCCGTATATACCCAGTAGTGAGATTGCTGGATTACATGTGTGTTAGTCTATATGTGTTGCTATAACAAAATACCTGAGACTGGGTAATTACAAAGACCAGAAAAGTATTTTCCCACAGTTCTGGAGGCTGGGAGTTCCAAGATCAAGATGTCAGCATTGCTGTCTGGTAAGGGCTGTTCCCTGTTTCCAAGATGGCACCTTTTTGCTATGTCCTCACATGGTGGAACATGGAAGGGCAGAAAGAGATAAACACTGTGTCCTCACATAGCAGAAGAGCAGAAGAGCACAAACCCACTCCTTGAAGCCATTTTATAAAGGTCCTAATCCCATTCATGACTGTGGAGCCCTCATGACTTAATCACTTCCCAAAAGGCCCCCGTCTCTTAATACCACCACAATGGGGATTAAGTTTCAAAATGAATTTTGGAGGGAACACATTCAAACCATAGCAATACGGAAGTTCTGGTTTTGATTTTTGAGTGCTCTCCATACTGTTTCCCCCAGTGGCTGTACTAGTTTACATTCCCACCAACAGTGTGCAAGGAAGAACAAATACTTTCTAAGCATAAGTATATCCCATGCAATATTTGGGTCATAATTATTGGAAGGAAGTGCTCATCCTTTATTTGAAATCTAAATTTAATGGAACGTTCTGATTTTTTCTTTTCTTTTCTTTCTTTCTTTCTTTTTTGTTTTTTTTTTAAGATGACTGGTAAGGGGATCTTAACCCTTGACTTGGTGCTGTCAGCACCACCCTCTCCCAAGTGAGCCATGAGCTGGCCCTTGATTTTTTATTTTCTAAGCCTCCCTACGAAAGAAATCTCTGAAATTCTGACTGATGGGATTCCAGACTTTGCCCAGGTTATAAGTTCAGAGAAGGTTGGTCTCTTCTGGGGCACGAACAGCCCCATCAGCCTTTTCTTCTGTGGAATACTCAGTCTCCCAAATGATCATGCAGCTTCAAACACCACAGACCTCAAATTTGTAACAAATAGCCTGGGGCCTGGTTTTGGTTGTTGATACCCTGCTGATGGCAGCAATAGCCCTTACAATTTATACCATGTGGGAAAAAGCCTGCAGCATCCAACCTTCCAAATGGAAACAAGCTGGGATCAAATTGAGTGGGAAAGGGGCTGAGCTCAATCTGCTGCTCGGAACCCAGCTCTGTAGACGAGCTCTGTGCTGGCAGGACCCATTTCCAGCAGAAAACTTCCCAGAGTTGCTCAGAAGTTGGCCGTCCCAGGTTTTGACATTTCTTCTTGCCTTTGTTCTCCTGGGTTTTCTAAGGCCAGTGAGGGCTTTGTGAGGAAGAAGTCATACCCCAGCAGGGAGATCTTTTATCGGTAGTTAGTGCTATGGTTTGAATGTCCCCCAAGCTCATGTTGGAGCTTAATCCCCAATATAGTCTTTGAGAGGTGGGGCCTTTAAGAGATGATTGAACAATAAAGGCTCTGGCCTCATGAATGGATTAATCCATTCATGGATTGATGGGTTAATGAATAAATGGGTTATCACAGCAGTGGCACTAGCAGTTTTATAAGGAGAGAAAGAAGCATGTTAGGGTGCACTTTTCCCCCCTTGCCATGTGGTACCCTGCTCCATCTCGGGACTCTTCAGAGAGTCCCCACCAAGAAAAAGGCCTTGACCAGATATGCTCCCTCAACCTTGGACTTTCTGGCATCCAAAACTTCAAGAAATAAATTTCAGTTTCTTATAAATTACCATTTCAGATATTCTAAGTGACAGGAAATGGACTCGTACAGTTAGGAACTCAACAAAACCTGATTATGCTCCCGTGGCTGCAAGCTGGACTGCCATTATTAATGCCCACTTGCCTCAGATAAGATCTAACCCAATCCTGGACATTAGAAAGAAAAGAACTCTGTATTGACTTCTAACCTCTGCAAACAATTGGCAAGACTGGTAATAAACACCACCCTTCCACTTCATCAAGCCCCTTTGCTTCGTTTACTTGATGCCATGAAGGATTGAAAAAAAAGGCTTGGCCCTCATGGTGAGAACCACCTTCATGCCTATCTCGCCCTGCAAAGCTCAGCACATAAGCTATAGGCTGGGATGTTGGTCCTGCTGTGTGTGTCCTCCCGGTGGAGGCAGTCTGCCAGACCCCCTGAAACACACAATACTTTGGCTCCTGCTCAAAACAACCAACATTCATTGCTGACAATGTCCCCACCTCCCACCCGTCCCTAACCACCCCTTCCTGGAAAATGTGGAGGGGTAGGCGGCCAGCTCCAACACCACCTGGCCCTCAGCAGCAGGCCTGGCCCCGTCCACAGACAGGTCCTCGGGGATGCACATGGGGCAGCACATCCTTCTTCTCACAGCTTCAGTTTCCTGAGAGCCTGCGGAGTCACCTTTGCTGGCTCGGGTCTCTCTGACCTCGCATGACATGGGAAATGGAGGCCACTGGGTGAAATTGGGAAGCCGAGCTACGATATGCCACTATCCGGCAAAGGGTGGGACACATTGTCCCCAAAGAGGGAGGGAAACTTCCCACCACACCCAGTCACAGCACAGCCCTTCCAGGGGTGGTGAGTCCACCCTCTGTCCTGTCCGGCTCTGAAAATGTGTGCCCTGTCTGGTGGCCTGTTTACTGTCAGAGATAATCTGACCTGGACCAAGGAGCTAACATTCGATTCTTCGTCTTCTGCTTTAGGAAGTCTTAACTCCCTTTAGAATACCTGGGTTTGGGAGACTGTCTCAGGAGGAGTGGGTGGCTATAAAAGCATACTTTCAGAGATTCGGTCACTAAACAGTGTCATGCCGCAAACTGACAACGATTCTGACAGCTGCTATCTGAGATTGTACACTGAAATCAGTTTTTATTAATCCAGAAACATGGCAGCCTCAGCCAGATCCCAAAGAAATAAGAACATAAATGAAGTTTGGCTCATTTTATGTGGTTCTTGAAAAGGCTAAACAAAACAACCACTTAAATAGTAGGAGAGCTTCATAATGAGACAGACCACCTTTCTTTGACACAGTGGAGTAACAGTTTTCCACTCCCACACAACTGTTTGTGACCATTCAGATGACATAGGAGACACTCTCTTTCTCTTCAGTTTTCCTTACTCTCCCTTTGTGTCACTGTAAAATGTCCCTTCAGCATGCGGCTCTCTTATGTGTCACTCTCCCACCCAGAAATGCTTCAGGCTTCAGCTTAAGTGTCACTTCCTCAGAGAAACTGATCCCGACCCCCCCCCCCCGCTCCCCCTTAGCTTAGCTTCTCCTGTTGTAATTTCTCATTGTTGTTACCATGAGAGCATTTGCTACAGATGGCATTTTCATCTTTAGCTGTGTGATGATACATTTAATATACGGCTCCTTCCTAGGCTAGAAGCTCCATCAGAGTAGCGTTATGGGTTGAATTGTGTCCCCCTCAAAAAAGACATGTTAAAGTCCTAACCTCTAGAACCTAGAATGTGACCTTATTTGGAAACAGGGCCTTGCAGATGTAATTAGTTAAGATGCGGTCATACTGCTGTAGCCTGGGCCCGTGACCCAATATGACTGGTGTCCTTAAAAGAAGACAGTCATGTGAAGACATAGACACTCAGAGAGAATGCCATGTGATGATAAAGGCAGAGATCAGATGCAAGGAAGGATTCCCCTACAACTTTCAGAAGGAGCGCGGCACTGCGAACACCTTAATTTTGGACTTGTAGTCTTCAGAACTGTGAGACAATACATTTCTGTTATTTTAAGCCATCCAGTTTGTGGTACTTTGTTATGGCACCTCTAGGAAATGAATAACAGCAGAGATTATGTCTATTTTGTTCACTGCTGTATCCTCAGCATCTAACCCAGTGCCTGGCACATAGTAGATGCTCAATAAATATTTGTGAATGAATGAACAGCAGCCTTGAGGATTTACCTTCAGAAGACAAAGAATTTCACTTTGGTTGCTGACTGTTCCTGAGGTCAGTTAACATGGTCTTGTTTTACAGTCCTTAGTGGGATGGTATCTTTAAAAAAAAAAATCATATCAAGCAAAAGAACCAACAAAACTTCCTTTGCTATCCTTCCATAACAATTAGCAAAAGGAAGAACATTGAGGTTTTTGAAGGAATCTGGCTAGAACTTAGAAGAAAACTTTACTTGATGGTTACTGTATGTAAAATGTATGCTTTGTTGCTGGTGTATGGAAATGCTACTGACTTTTATATGCTGTTTGTGTATCTTGCAACTTTACTGAATTTGTTTATCAGTTCTAAGAGTTTTTTGGTGGAGTCTTTAGGTTTTTCTATATGTGAGATCATGTCGTATGCAAACTTCTTCTTTTCCAAATTGGATGCCCTTTTGTCTTTCTCTTGCCTAATTGCTCTGATTAGGACTTCCACTACTATGTTGAATAAGAGTGATAAAAATGGGCATTCTTGCCTTGTTCCTGTTCTTAGAGGAAAAGCTTTCAACTTTTCCCCATTCAATGTGGTGTTTGCTGTGGGTTTGTCATATATGGCCTTTATTGTATTGAGGTATGTTCCTTCTATAACTAATTTGGTGAGAGTTTTTATCATAAAGGGACGTTGAAATTTATCAAATGCTCTTTCTGCATCTATTGAGATGATAATTTTTTTTGTTCTTCATTTTATTGATATGATGCATCTCATTTATTGATGTGCATAGGTTGAACCATCCCTGGATCCCTGGGATAAATCCCACTTGATCATGGTGTATAATATTTTCGATATGCTGAAAAAGAAACCAAGAAAGCAATCCCATTTACAATAGTTACAAAAAAATAAAATACCTAGGAATAAACTTAATCAAGTAGGTGAAAGTTCTCTACAGTGAAAACTACAACGCAAAGATGATAGAAATTAAAGAGGACACACAAAAAATGGAAAGATATCCCATGTTCATGGACTGGGAGAATTATTAAAGCCAAAATGACCACAATACCCAAAGCAATCTACAGATTCAGTGTAATTCCTACCAAAATACCAATAACATCCTTCACAGAACTAGAAAAAGCAATGCTAAAATTCATATGGAACCACAAAGGATCCTGAATAGCCAAAGAAACCCTGAGCGAAAAGAACAAAGCTGGAGGCATCACAGTATCTGACTTCAAAATATAATACAAAGCTATAATAAAAACTGACACATGAACCAATGGAACAGAAGAGAGAACCTAGAAATAAACCTACATTTCTACAGCCAACTGATTTTTTACAAGAACATACATTGGGGGAAGGACAGCCTCTTCAATAAATGGTGCTGGGAAAACTGGACATCCATATGGAGAAGAATGAAACTAGATCCATATCTCTCACTATATACCAAAATCAACTCAAAATGGATTAAAAACTTAAATGTAAGACCTGAAACTATAAAGCTACTAGAAGAAAACATAGAGGAAATGCTTTAAGACACTGGTCTGGACAAAAATTTTATGGAGAAGACTTCTAAAGCACAGGCAACAAAAGCAAAAATAGAGAAATGGGACTAAATCAAACTAAAAAAAGTTCTGCACAGCAAAGGAAATGATCAACAGAGTGAAGAGGAAACCTGCAGAATGGGAGAAAATATTTGCAAACTATTCATGTGGCAAGGGATTAATATCCAGAATATACAAGGAACTGAACTCAATGACAAAAAAAATAAATAAATAAAAATAAAAAAATCCAATTTAAAATGGGCAAATGAGCTTAATAGATATTTCTCAAAAGAAAACATATAAATGACCAACAGGTATATGAAAAAATGCTCAACATCACTAATCATTTGGGAAATGCAAATCAAAACCACCATGAGGTATCATCTCACTCCAGTTGGAATGGCTATTATCAAAAAGACAAAACAACAAAAACAACATCAACAAAACAATTATTGCTGGTGAGGGTGTGGAGAAAAGGGAACTTTTATGCACTGTTGATGAGAATGTAAACTAGTACAGCCATTATGAAGTTCCTCAGAAAACTACAAATAGAATTACCAAGTGATCCAGCAATGCCCCTACTGTGTATTTATCCAAGGAAAGGAAACCAGTATATAGAAGAGATATCTGTTCTCCCGTGTTTATTGCAGCACTATTCACAATAGCCAAGATATGGAATCAACCTAAGTTGTCCACCAACAGATTTATGGCTAAAGAAAATGTGGTACATATACGCAATGGAATACTACTCAGCCATAAAATAGAATAAAATCATGTCATCATGGTAACATGGATGAGCCTGGAAGACATTATGTTAAGTGAAATAAGTCAGGCACAGAAAGATAAATACATGTTTTCACTCATATGTGGGATGAGTCAAAGAGGGACGGAGGAGGGGCAGGGCCAGAGAAGGAGATGTGGTGACCACAGCAGCATTGGGGGCTGCCACAGCTGGATTTGAAGATGGAGGAAGGGACCACAAGCCAAGAACACAGGTGGCCTCTAGAAGCTGGAAAAAGCGAGGAGATAGATTTGCCTTAGAGCCTTCAGAAGGAATGCAGCCCTGGGACACCTTAATTTTAGCCTGGTGAGACCTGTGTTGGATTTCTTATCTACAAAACAGTAAGATAATAAATTTGTGCTGTTTTAAGCCACAAGCTTGTGGTAATTTGTTACAGGAGCAATAGGAGACTGATACAGTTTTATTATTGTTTAATATTTATATTGTCAGACCCAAAAGGAGGCCTGAGGGGGTTATAGACTCCTTGCTACGGCCTACCAGAGTGGACCCCATCGGTCTTGCCTACCTCCCGGCCTCGCCGCCTGCCTCTTTCCTTTTGCTTGCTTTACCTCAGCCATGTAGGTCTCGTTTCTCTCATAAACTCCTTCAGGCCTTTGATCTAATGTCCCTGCAGGCTGAAATGCCCTTCACCCAGCTCTCCCCAGGGCCAGCTTATTTGAAGCTCTTGGGTCTCAGCATAAGTGTCACCTCTTCTGAGATTTTCTCCTACCACCCTGTCTAAAGTAGCTCTTCCACCCGTCTCTCTCTTTCATCACCCTATTTTATTGACTCATAGCCTTTATTGCTTTCTTAAAAAATAAATTTTATTTTTTAGAACAGTTTTAGATTTGCAGAAAAATTCCGAAGATAGTACAGAGTTCCCATAAACCCCCCTTCCCCCCATACCCATTTTCCCCTACGATGAACATTTTACAGTAGTAGTGTGGTATGTTTGTCATGATTAATAAACCAGTATTGATACACTATATTAACTGAACCATAGCATACTTCATTCAGATTTCCTTAGTTGTAACCTAATGTCCTTTTTCTGTCCCAGGATCCCATCCAGGATGAACATCCTGTTTAATTCTCACGTCTCCTTAGGCTCCTCTTGGCTCTGACAATATTTCTGGGACCTTGACTGTTCTGAAGAGTCCAGGCCAGGTATTTTGTAGAATATGCCTCAACTGAGATTTGTCTGATGTTTTTCTCATGATTATACTGGCATTGTGGGTTTTTGGGAGAAAGACCACAGAGTCAAAGGAGCATTTTCATCCCTAGATTTGGGATTTATGATTTGCAGATTTGTCACTGCTGATGTTGACGCTGACTGTCTGGCTGAGGTCGTTTTTGTCAGGTTCTCTGCTTTAAAGTTTCTCTTTTCTCCTCCATTTTAATACTGTGGTCTTCAGAAGGTTGCTGCTATGTTCAGCCCTTATTACTTTTTGAAGTCATTGTATTTATTTGTTTTTTATTATTAGTTTTGAAGAACACTGTTTCTGGGCTAACTCAGCCTCCATCTTACCTGCTATTTCCAATAGCAAATGAGCGAATATCAGTTTCCGGCCTTCCTGGATCTCCTTCCTGCCAATGGAGCAGAAGGAAGTCAGTGTTCTGGTATGTTTTGGGAAAATATGAATTTGGGAGGAAGTACAAACAGTCAATACATAGCAACATTTTTCTGGTCACTAAATATCCTACAACATTATTTTGAGTGGTTGCATAGTAGTCTATAAAATGACATGACATCATCTATTTAACTGATTTTTTATTGTTAGACATTTAATTTATTTTCAAATTTGCACAATAATATACAACTTTGAAATGACCCTTTTTCTAACTAAAGTTTTCTTATATCCATGATTATTTCTAAGAAAAAATTCTTAGATGAAGAATTGTGTTAAAACAATATACAGTTTAAATTCATTTGTGAGAGTTCCGGTCAAGATGGCAGAATAGACGGTCCCCAGCATCACTCTCTCCCACAAATCAAACAATTTACACCCATAAAAATGTAACAACACCCAAGCTGGGGCCACTGGAGCTCAGGGGAAGAAGAGGAGAGACCTATGGAGTTCATGAAGTGGGAGAAGCCATGATGAGAGAAAGAAAAAACTGCCCAGAGTGTTTCAGGCCACGGCCACTTTAAGGCTGGAACTGCTGAGTGCATGGAGCAGGAGCCTGCAGAAGCTGCAGCTGTGCCCTTTGGACGAAGTGGTTTGGAGGTGGCAGAGGAGAAGAGGGCCTTGGTGGCTGCCAGGACAGCAAGACCACTTATAGGGTTCCCATGGACCCATGCAGGAGCAAGGAGCCAGAACAGCTGAAAAAAGGGAGCCATTCAGAGGCTGGTGAGTCATTGCAAGGGACTGGCACAGGGCCTGTCCCATGGGAAGTATCTGGAGCATGGGTGGTGGGGCAGATGGGTCCACTGGGAGAACACTGGGACACAGCAAGGACAGCCGATTGGTCCCCCCAATCAGCACAGGACCACTCAGAGGAGACTGGTCAGGAATGCAGAATTGCATGGAGCGCAGTTTGATGAAAAAACTCAGGCCCAGATCAGAGTTTCTACACAACCCAGGTGCACCCAGTCTCTGGAGAGCTGGAAGTACCTATAAGGTCAACCATTAAATGCTGAGCTGCACTGGAAGTCTTCCCTAGGGAAACAGCATCAAAGCAGCAATTTAGCTCAACAATACAGCTCAAGTTCTGGTTCCCACAGGAAGTTCCCCTGTTTTAGAATTAAGCAAAGGATAAAAATTAGTTCTGGCCCAGGCACACCACCAGCGCCTTGGGGCCCCACCCAGAGGCCCAAGGCATCGAGCTGGGGACTGGACCCCCCCTGCCCACAACCAGGTACACTGCCAGAGCCTCTGGGTCCTATCTGGAGGCCTGGGGTAAGGAGCCAGGGACCAGATCCCCCACCTACAGCCAGGCACAGTGCCAGCACCTCAGGGCCTCACCTGCAGGTCCAGGGCATGGAGCTGGGGAACAGAACCCCTGCCCACTGGAGCTGGGGACCAGACTCTCCACCCACAAACAGGCACACTGTTAGTGCCTCAGGCACCTGGGGTATGGAGCCACCCAGCACACTGCCAGTGCCTCGGGGCACTGCCTGGGGGTCTGGGGCATCGAGCCGGGGACTGGAACCCCCACCCATAACCAGGCACACCACCAACACCAAGAGGCATGCCAAAAATATCACCTCCATGTGGGTGGCCCACCACTGTCACCACAGTAACCATGGCTGCTGCAAAAGTGGCTAGATATCACAACCACCATGCAGATGGTCCGCCAGCCACTGGAGTGCATTGACTCAAGGAGAGTCACCAGCAGAGATCAAAAAAAGAAGAATAGGATGTCTCTGTCTGCAAAGCCCATTCCAGAGTGACAGAAGAAGCATCTGCTGTATGATAATATTGGGGGACCTGAACATACCTTTCAGCATTGGACAGATCATCTCGGCAACAAATCAACAGAGTAACCATTACTCTTTCAGAGGGAGAGAAGAAATCTAGGGTTATCAGTGGTGGGAGGGGGGAGGGAGAGGGGATAGGGAGATATTGGACAAGGGGCATAAAGAATAAGTCCAATTTGTAACAATATACATACTAGTAATATTGATTTGATCAACATATGTCAACATTGAATCCCCAAAATATGTATAATCAATTATGATTCAATAAAATATAAAAATAAAAATAAAAAAATCATTTGCTTTACAAAGCCACATGAGTTCTAGAAACTTTGTGCTAATTTATTTCTTCCAGCAGTGTATAAAAATGCCCATTTCTGAACTCTTTCATAGTTCTCAATATTTTACTTTTCTGAATTTTTTTGATAAAAGAAAAATGATATTTGTTATTTTAATGTATATTAATTTGATTACTAGTGAAGTCAAGTTTTTCAAATGTTATTGGTTAATTGTATTAATTATTTTATAGATTTGCTATTCGTATCTTTTATATTCATTTAGAGTATTTGCATGGTAAGAGTTCTTTATATAATAAGGCTAATAATGTTTTGTCATTGAATTATGTTGCAAAAGACCAAGTCATTTATATTTCTGAAACCTAAACAGGAGCAGAGTACAATGAATGACTTTAACAGTTACCCAGGACTTTGAATTGGGAAGGGGAGCATCGTCAAAGTTAAAGGGTCGTGACATTCTGAAGTGGTGGGCATCCCTGACCTTGAGATCCTTGCTGGAGAGGGAGGCAAGTAAGCCAGATCAGAGGGATTGGCTGGGTGAGTGGGGAGAGGCTGTCCAAAGACCCACAGAAGACTTGGATGCTGACAACAGTCTAGTCCTTTCATAGAGTTGAAATCTTTAAGCTAACACCTTGGGATATGATTGAAAATTTTTGGATCCACCAACAGCTATATGAGTCAGTCCTCATTTTTCCATCTTAAAAACAAGAATAACTTAATAACATTTCACCTCAAACTTTGATTGATTAATAAAAGTACAGAAGTTTAGCATTGTTCTTTTTTTTTTTTCCTGGTGGCTGGCCAGGATGGGGATCCAAACCCTTGACCTTCGTGTTATTATACAATGCTCTAACCAACAGAGCTAACTGGCCAGACCTGCATTGCTCTCCTTGTTTCTCTTATCAGTAGTGTTTTCCCTCTAATTGCTCCCTTCCTTCTCATTCACATGGTACAGCATTCCTTAAGACACTAGTAAGCACATTATATATTGTTCTTTAATTATCATGATTTTTTTTAGAACTAAATACTATGCTAAAAACAGCCGGGCACATAGTAGGCCTTTGATAAGTATTTGTTGAACTGAATAAAATTAAACTTCTCAAAATATCACAAAACAACAAATTCTAATATACAATAATAAGCTCTACTTTATAAAACCTGTTTCGAGAGCAAGTGAAATGTGTCAATAATTGACTTGCCTTTTAGAGTGAGGTCAAAGAAATTATGGCATGCTTCGTGCCTCACCTTCCCCCCCCTCCCTCCCTCCCTTCCTTCTTTCCTTCTTTCTTCCTTTTCCTAATCTTAGGTTAGTAGGAGACTAGACCAAGCTACTTCTGCAGCTGTGCTCTTGACTGGGTGAAAAAGGATTTCCATTTTCTGTCATGGTGGTAGGCTATTGTATTGGAAGTCTCCTTCTGGTCTTTCAGCACCGTGTACCTAAGCTCTCAGGGTTACTTGGATATCTGCATAACACATATTGTCCTGAGTTTGTTTAAGGGGTTCTAAAGTAGTTTTTGGGCTTTCATACTTATGTGGCACTAAAAGAATTTAGAATTGGCTCAGGAGATGGATTAGAATAGGTATTACAAATGCCAGGATTAGAGTTCGGCTTGTATAGACTGTAAGATTTTTCAAATTAAAGCTAGGAATACTACCCTGAGTTTGTGTTGATTTCCATTGCTGGTGCTACTGCTTTCTGTCAACCCATAATTATGACAGATCTTTGCCTGTTTTCAAGCAAATAATAGTAGCTAACACTTATATAGCACATATGAGGGAACTTCAAAAAGTCCACGGAAAGGTTAGTATTATCTTTTAAATTTATTTTTCCATGAACTTTTGAAGTACTCTTGTATGTGCCAGGCACCATGTTTCGTACATTAACTCATTCAGTCTTGATGACAAACCTATGAGGTAGGTTGTATGAGGGAAATGATATTTGCTGTAACAACAGCAAAAAACTCCCAAAATTGTATTGGCTTAATCCAATAGATGCTTATTTCTCACTCCCATATAATTAACTTGAAGGTATTCAGCAGGAGGTTCAGGGATCCAAATTCCTTTTATCTTGTAGCTTTCCTATACCCTAGAGCTCTGAAGTCCTTCTCTTCCAACCAGCAGATGGAGGGAAAAGGTGGAGGATCACCTGTCAGAGGATTCCTGTGGGTGAGGCTGGAAGCATTGCACATCTGCTCTCCTGCCATTTGCTGGAACTCAGGTGCATGGCCACATCTAACTGCAAGCATTGATAGGAAATACTGTCTGGCCGTATTTCCAGGCAAAAGAGGAAATGGATTTGGTGAACACAGAGCAGATTCTGCCACAGTCCACCCTGCTGGTTACCAAATAACCTCACCCATCTAGCCCTCTTCCCACACAGACACCACACTCCTACCTTCCCCAAGGAGACAACCCAATGTCCCTTCTTGTTACTGCATTCAGCTAAAACTCCAGTATTTCTGGGTGCTGTGTGGTCTTTTCCATCAGGATGGAGTGCACTGCTCATTGTTGGTTGATTGCTGAACTGAAAGGATGAGCTGCCTTTCCTGACCATTTCTACTCATACAAAGTGGAAGGCAAGGATGGGATACAGTGGGAAACACACCCATTTGGAAAGGGAAAAATGGGAGACACACAGCAATGCTGACCTGTGGCAGTGGTGCAGTCCCGATGTGAAGGCATCCTTTGGTGACCCTGTCCTGGGAGGAGGGTGACTTCCCTGGCTGCACAGTTCTTATTGCACCCTGATCTGGCTCTCTGGAGGAGCTCCCTGCCCTTTGTGCTCTGTGGTCCCCATCTGCTCTCTGGGAAGTTCTTCCTGGGCTACCATCCTGAATGCCACCTATGAGTCTGTGCAGTAAGTGTTCAGGAGCCCATGCTCTGCGAGGGCTGCACAGCTTTTGAAGCCCACTTCCTGCTTGTGCAAGTTTGGGTGCTCACGGGTTGGTTCAAGTTTCAAACTGTCAAAGGCCTTTTAAGTTAGACTCATTTTTCCTTTGGTAATATAATTCCCCAGAAACTTAGAAAGCGTCTAATCTTTACTTCCTATCAGTTTCGTGAGCATATGATCATATTCAAAGCTCTTTCCTAGACATAAATTTCAAAATTCATGTGTTCATTGGCTTCCTCACCCATGCCTCTCTGTCCCCTGAGTTGATAGTAGCCACCTTGAGACTATCTGCAGTAATGGACGTAGATGGTACAGTGGCCTGAATGCTCGTGTCCCCCAAATTCATATACTGAAATCATAACTTCCAAGGTGATAGTAATAGGAGGTGATTAGATCATGAGCATGGAGCGCTCATGAATGCAATGAGTGCCCTTATCAAAGGGACCCTAGAGAGTGCTCTCACCCTGTCTCTGCCATGTGAGGATACAACAAGAAGTTGACCACCTGCAACCCAGAAGGGAGCCCTCACCAGACCCCGACTATGCTGGTACTCTGATCTCGGACTTTCAGCTTACAGAACAGTGAGAAATAAATTCCTGTTGTTTATAAGCCACCTAGTCTATGGCAATTTGTTATAAAAGCCTGAATGGACCAAGACAGATGGGAAGGTCACATGCTTAATCAGATCTTTGCTAGCAGATCTGAGTCACAAAGGGCCTTTGTCTCTCAAATAATATTTTATTACTCTTGGGTTCCAGAAGTGGTAGGCTTTATAACCATTGAGGCCCCATGTTTCTGGACTCTCTCTAGTCTTCTTTCACTTCTGTTTGCAAACCAGTCGATCTTTCCTGAACTCATCTCTTTCTGTAATACCTTGCTAAGAGTAGGGTCATGCAAGTGACTGCCTCCTCACTTTTGTGTTCCAGGTGCCTCACTTTCCCCATCCTAGTCCCTGCCCTGGGGAAAGTCAGCAGGTCCTATTACTCTGATGATTTCCAAACACTTCCCCTGGAATGACAGACTTAACAGATGCACTGTCTGCCACTGAAAGAAAGAGTTTACCACGTTTTGCCACTTTTATAAAATAGGTTTCTTTCTTTCCAGCTTCTTTTTTTTTTTTTTTAATTGCATGGTCAGAATTTGTAATTTTATTATTTATTTATTTTTAAATTTTATTTTGTCGATATACATTGTGGCTGATTATTGTTGCCCCTTACCAAAACCTCCCTCCCTCCTCCCTCTCCTCCCTCCCCCACAACAATGTCCTTTTTGTTTGCTTGTTGTATCAACTTCAAGTAATTGTGGTTGTTATATCTTCTTCCCTCCCCCCCTGGTTTTTTCTTGTGTGTGTGTGTGTGTGTGTGTGTGTGTGTGTGTGTGTGAATTTATATATTAATTTTTAGCTCCTACCAATAAGTGAGAACATGTGGTATTTCTCTTTCTGTGCCTGACTCGTTTCACTTAATATAATTCTCTCAAGGTCCATCCATGTTGTTGCAAATGGCAGTATTTCATTCGTTTTTATAGCTGAGTAGTATTCCATTGTGTAGATGTGCCAGATTTTCCGTATCCACTCATCTGATGATGGACATTTGGGCTGGTTCCAACTCTTGGCTATTGTAAAGAGTGCTGCGATGAACATTGGGGAACAGGTATACCTTCGACTTGATGATTTCCATTCCTCTGGGTATATTCCCAGCAGTTGGATAGCTGGGTCATATGGTAGATCTATCTGCAATTGTTTGAGGAGCCTCCATACCATTTTCCATAGAGGCTGCACCATTTTGCAGTCCCACCAACAATGTATGAGAGTTCCTTTTTCTCCACAACCTCGCCAGCATTTATCGTTCAGAGTCTTTTGGATTTTAGCCATCCTAACTGGGGTGAGATGGTATCTCAGTGTGGTTTTGATTTGCATTTCCTGGATGCTGAGTGATGTTGAGCATTTTCTCATATGTCTGTTGGCCATTTTTATAACTTCCTTAGAGAAATGCCTACTTAGGTCTTTTGCCCATTTTTTAATTGGGTTGCTTGTTTTTTTCTTGTAAAGTTGTTTGAGTTCCTTATATATTCTGGATATTAATCCTTTGTCAGATGTATATTTTGCAAATATTTTCTCCCACCCTGTTGGTTGTCTTTTAACTCTGTTAATTGTTTCTTTTGCTGTGCAGAAGCTTTTTAGTTTGATATAATCCCATTTGTTTATTTTTCCTTTGGTTGCCTGTGCTTTTGGGGTTGTATTCATGAAGTCTATGTCTAGTCCCATATCCGGAAGTGTTTCTCCTATGTTTTCTTTAAGAAGTTTTATTGTTTCAGGGTGTATATTTAAATCCTTAATCCATTTTGAGTTGATTTTAGTATATGGTATGAGGTATGGGTCTAGTTTCATTCTCCTGCATATGGATATCCAGTTATCCCAGCACCATTTGCTGAAGAGGCAGTCTCTTCCCCAGTGAATAGGCTTGGTGCCTTTGTCAAAGATCAGATGGCAGTAAGTGTGTGGGTTGATTTCTGGATTCTCTATTCTATTCCATTGATCAGTGTGTCTGGTTTTATGCCAGTACCATACTGTTTTGGTTATTATAGCTTTGTAGTATAGCTTAAAGTCGGGTAGTGTTATGCCTCCAGCTTTATTTTTTTTGCTCAGCATTGCTTTGGCTACGTGTGGTCTTTTATTATTCCATATAAATGTCTGGATAGTTTTTTCCATTTCTGAGAAAAATGTCTTTGGAATTTTGATGGGGATTGCATTGAATTTGTATATCACTTTAGGTAGTATGGACATTTTCACTATGTTGATTCTTCCAATCCAAGAGCATGGGATATCTTTCCATCTTCTTGTATCCTCTCTAATTTCTCTCAGCAGTGGTTTGTAGTTCTCATTACAGAGATTTTTCACCTCCTTGGTTAACTCAATTCCTAAGTATTTTATTTTTTTGGTGGCTATTGTAAATGGGCAGGCTTTCTTGATTTCTCGTTCTGCATGTTCACTATTGGAGAAAAGAAATGCTACTGATTTTTGTGTGTTGATTTTGTATCCTGCTACTGTGCTGAAATCATTTATCAATTCCAAGAGGTTTATGGAGAGGTTTTAGGCTGTTTGATATATAGGATCATGTCATCTGCAAACAGGGACAGTTTGACTTCATCTTTTCCAATCTGGATGCCCTTTATTTCCTTCTCTTCTCTGATTGCTCCAGCTAGTACTTCCAACACTATGTTGAATAGGACTGGTGAGAGTGGGCATCCTTGTCTAGTTCCTGTTCTTAAAGGAAAAGCTTTCAGCTTTTCCCCATTCAGGATGATATTGGCAGTGGGTTTGGCATATATGGCTTTAATTATGTTGAGACACTTTCCCTCTATACCTAACTTATAGAGGGTCTTTTTCATGAATGAGTGCTGAATTTTATCAAATGCTTTTTCAGCATCTATAGATATGATCATATGGTCCTTGTGTTTGAGTTTATTAATATGGTGTATCACATTTATTGATTTGCATATGTTGAACCAACCTTGCATCCCTGGGATGAATCCCACTTGATCGTGGTGAATAATTTTACGTATGTGTTGCTGTATTCTGTTTTCTAGTATTTTAGTGAGGATTTTTGCATCTATATTCATCAAGGATATCGGCCTGTAGTTTTCTTTTTTGGTTATATCTTTACTTGGTGTTGGTATCAGGATGATGTTTGCTTCATAGAATGAGTTTGGGAGATTTGCATCTGTCTCAATTTTTTGGAATAGTTTGTGAAGAATTGGTGTCAATTCCTCTTTGAATGTCTGGTAAAATTCTGCTGTGAATCCATCTGGTCCTGGGCTTTTCTTTGTTGGGAGCCTTCTGATAACAGCTTCAATCTCCTTTATTGTTATTGGTCTGTTCAAATTTTCTACCTCTTCATGGTTCAGTTTGGGGAGCTTGTGTGTGTCCAGAAATTTATCCATTTCCTCCAGATTTTCAAATTTGTTGGCGTATAGTTGTTTATAGTAGTCTCGAATGATTCCTTGTATTTCAGATGAATCATTTGTAATATCGCCTTTTTCATTTCTAATTTTTGTTATTTGAATCTTCTCTCTTCTTTTTTTTGTTAACCATGCTAATGGTTTGTCAATTTTATCTTTTCAAAAGACCAACTTTTTGATTCATTGATCTTTTGTATTGTTTTTTGGGTTTCAATTTCATTCAGTTCTGCTTTGATCTTAATGATTTCTTTCCGTCTGCTAACTTTAGGTTTGGATTATTCTTGTTTTTCTAGTTCTTTAAGGTGAAGTGTTAGGTTGTTCACTTGCCATCTTTCCATTCTTCTGAGGTGAGCATTTAATGCAATAAATTTCCCCCTTAATACTGCTTTTGCAGTATCCCACAGGTTTTGGTATGATGTATCATTATTTTCATTAGTTTCAATCAATTTTTTGATTTCCTGCTTGATTTCTTCTTGGACCCATATGTCATTAAGTAGAATGCTGTTTAATTTCCATGTGTTTGTATAGCTTCCAGAGTTTCGTTTGTTATTAATTTCTAGTTTTAATCCATTGTGGTCTGAGAAAATACATGGGATAATTCCAATTTTTTTGAATTTGTTGAGACTTGATTTGTGACCTAATATGTGATCTATCCTGGAGAATGATCCATGTGCTGATGAGAAGAATGAATATTCTGAGGTTGTTGGATGGAATGTTCTATAGATATCTGCCAATTCCAATTGGTCTAGAGTACTTTTTAGATCTTGTGTTTCTCTACTGATTCTTTGCCTAGATGATCTGTCTAATATTGACAGTGGGGTGTTCAGGTCCCCTGCTATTATAGTATCAGTGTCTATTTCCTTCTTTAGGTCTAATAGAGTTTGTTTTATAAATCTGGCTGCTCCAACATTGGGTGCGTACATATTTATGATTGTTATGTCTTCTTGATAGATCAGTCCTTTTATCATTAAGTAGTGTACCTCATTGTCTCTTTTTATGGTATTTAGTTTAAAGTCTATTTTGTCAGATATAAGAATAGCTACTCCAGCTCGTTTTTCTTTTCTGTTTGCATGGTAAATCTTTTTCCATCCTTTCACTCTTAGTCTGTGTGAATCTTTATGGGTGAGGTGAGTCTCTTGTAGGCAGCATATAGTTGGGTCCTCCTTTTTAATCCAGTCAACCAGTCTGTGTCTTTTGATTGGGGAATTTAAGCCTTTTACATTAAGAGTTGTTATTGAAAGGTGTTGATTTATTCCTAGCATTTTATTGGTTGTTTGGTTGTCTTAGGTGTCTTTTGTTCCTTGCTTTCTGATTTACTGTTTGGTTTTTGTGTTTGTTGGTTCCTTAGGTTGTAGATAGCATTTTTGTTTCTTTGTTTTCTCTTCATGATTGCCATTTTTATTATATTAGTGGTTTTTGATTTTGCTTGGGTTTTTATGGCAGTGGCAGTTATTTTTCAGGAACCAAACCCAGTACTCCCTTGAGGATTTCTTGTAAGGGTGGTCATGTGGTAGTAAACTCCCGCAGTTTTTGTTTGTCTGAGAAATATACTATTTGCCCTTCATTTCGGAAGGATAGCCTTGCAGGGTAGAGTATTCTTGGCTGGCAATATTTGTCTTTTAGTATTTTGAAAATATCATCCCATTCCTTTCTAGCTTTTAGGGTTTGTGATGAAAAGTCTGATGTTAGCCTGATTGGGCTCCCTTATAGGTGATTTGACGCTTCTCTCTTGCAGCTTTTAAGATTCTCTCTTCGTCTCTGAGTTTTGCCAAATTGACTATAACGTGTCTTGGAGAAGGCCTGTTTGGGTTGAATATGTTTGGAGATCGTTGAGCTTCATGGATCTGAAGATCTGTGCTTTTTCCTATACCTGGGAAGTTTTCTGCCACTATTTTGTTGAATATGTTTTCAATGCAATCTCCGTTTTCCTCCCCTTCTGGAATACCCATGACTTGGATATTTGAGTGCTTAAAGTTGTCTGATATCTCTCTCAGATTTTCTTCAATGTCTTTGATTCTTTTTCCTTTTTTTTTGTCTGCTTGTATTATTTCAAACAGCCTATCTTCAGGTTCAGATGTTCTCTCTTCAACTTCCACAAGCCTGCTAGTTAAACTCTCCATTGTGTTTTTTATTTCGCTGAATAATTTCTTCAGTTCGGCAAGTTCTGCTACATTATTTTTCAGGACATTGATTTCCTTGTACATTTCCTCTTTCAGGTCCTGTATACTTTTCCTCATTTCATCATGATGTCTAGCTGAGTTTTCTTGTATCTCATTCAGTTTCCTTAGAATTATCACTCGAAATTCCTTGTCAGCCATTTCAAGGGCTTCTTGTTCTATAGGATCTAGAGTTTGAGATTTATTAACTTTTGGTGGTGTACTTTCTTGATTTTTTGTATTTCTGGTATTTTTTTTTTATGTTTATTCATTGTGGCAGGGGGTTTCACAGTCCACCGGTTTGAGGCTATTGACTAACTAAGATGTTGCTGTGGTTGCCAAGTTGGTATGGCTACCTCCGTGACTGCTCAGTTGGCCTCTAGTGCCTTGTATGTGTGGTTGCCTCGGGTCTTGGGCCTCTCTGGGGAGCCACCTCTCTGGTCAGCTTGGACTCTGCTGGGCTGCTGGATCACGGAGCGGTACCGCAGGGTGTGTGGTCTCTGCTGAGCTTCCACTTCCCGTGCAGGACTTCTCCCTGTTCCATGCACTCTGGCCTAGGCTGCTGGATCATGCAGTGGCGGCCCCACAGGGTGTGTGGTTTCTTTCAAGTCTCTGCCTCCCTAGCCGGACGTCTCCCCGCTCTGTGCGCACTGGGCTGGGCTGGGATGTGTCTTCTGCAACCCTCATCTATCAGCCGGGCCTTCAAGACCCTGCTCAGCACCGCCTTGCCCAGGAAGTCTACCAGGTTTCTCCTAGGCGCAGATGACTGGTCGCTCTGGGTGCCTTTGTAGCACTGGGTAGATTTTTCTTGGGACTTATCACCTTCCTCCTGGTATCCCGGTTATTTGTGTACTTGTCTTATCTCCCACACCAGAGCATGAGCTCCTCGGGGGAGGAGCCCGCAGCACATGGTTCACCTTTGAATCCCCTTGGTGCGGACCGAGTCCGGTGCCTGCCCACAGTCAGCTCTCTGGCAGGTTCAAGTGAACTCGGGAATGCTCCGACCACACTATTCCTAACCAGAAATCAGTTAAGCATTTTTCTGAACTGGTGACCGCAGAGATGGTGTCTGCCTCCCGGTAACAGGAAGTTTACTGGGGGCCGGAGCCCAGGGTGCGGTGGAGTGACAGTCAGCCCAGCCCGTACTTCCTTGCCCTCCCAATGCTGGCTGGGGACGCCCCACGCCTCCAGCCCTTCCAGAGAACCGCGGAGGGAGTGGAAGTGGAGGCTGGCCCGCAGGCCCTGGGAAGCCCCACGCTGGGGCAAGCAAGTGGGAAGGCTCAGTGAGGAGCTGAGCCGGGCCGGAGCCACCACCACCTGAGAAAATGGAGGCAGCCCTGGGGCCAGTGAGTGGCCTGGTGGGGCAGGTGGAAGCCGGGCAGGTGGAAGTTGGGTGGGCCTCCACCTCCCAAGCAGGGCCGGGCCGGGGGTCACTCACAGGGCTGTGCTGGGTTGGGCGGCTCCCTCTCTGCCTCCACGTCGTCGCCATCCCTGTTCTCAGCTGCCGCTGCCTCGGTCCGCTCACTCCGTCCTGCGGTGCGGCTCTGGTGCTCCCAGGAATCTTCTTTTATGCCGGCCTGAAACCTCAAATCCTGAATAGGGCAGCTGGCCGCCTTCAGCGTGGCCCCGGCCTCCGGGATCCTGGCAGCATCAACAGCGGCCCCGGCGCCACGTTCCCTGTTTAGAGACTTGCTTTTGCAGCTAAGAAACAGTTCTTTTCCTGCTCCGTACTTCAAAGCTGTTGCCTGTAAACGAGGCAGCCTCTCCTGCCAAGGGCAAAGTGGCGATCAGCCCCCACGGCCGGCCACCATCAGCGGTCCTCCCTTAAGAGACGGCAAGAGCTCTTTCTTTCCAGCTTCTTATATTATTTTCCTCACCAGTTACCATATAACTGCCAGGTCAATGCACCATTACTTCAGGTTTTTGTTATGGCAGCACTCCACTTGTGAGTACCAGCTTTTATACTGGTTGGTGTAACACGAGATACCAGAACAAACCATGGAATTTCAGTAAGTTAACCCAGTAAAAGTTATTTCTTCTCACAGTCAATCCAGTGCAGGTATCTTCCACATGGTGGAGAGGGCAAATTTTGGCAAGGAGTGAGGTCAGAGGGGCGGAGGCAAGTGATCCAGAAATCATGCCATGATTGGTAGGTATCTGCAGCAACTCGGTCATTCAATCACTTAATACATATTCCTCGTTCACTGTTTTCATTCATTCAACAAATATTTATCGAATACCCACTTTGTGCCAGGCACCCATTATAAATGGGGATACAGTAGAGGACACACAGGAAAAGTCTGTGACCTCATGAAGCAGACACAGGCAAGATCATAGAAATAAAATACCTCAGATGTCCGTTGACAAGGGGTACAGAGAAAACTAGACAGGGAGGGGTGGCAGGGAGTGCTGTCTGGGAAAAGGGGAGGTTGCCATTTTGAAGAGGGCGGTCAGGGATGGCCTCTCTGAGAAAGGGACATTTGAGCAAAGCCTGGAGGCTTTGGGTGAGGCAGTAGCCACGTGGCTCCCTGTGGAAGAGTATATTGCAAAGACTGCAGACAGGGACGTCCTTGCATCCTTGCGTGGTCTGGAAACAGCAGGGAGGCCAGGTGTGACTGGAGCAAGAGGGAGTGAAGTGCTGGATGGTCGGTGTTGAGGTCAGAAAGAAGAAGGGACTGGATGGTAAAGGCCGGTGGTTTCCAATGGCGTGGTGCCATCTGATAGTGTTTCTGAAATTCAAAGAGATGCTTTTATCTTCTAGTGTAGTTGTGCCTGCATGTTTACATATTAAAATACATACGTTATTATGGTTACTTTCTTTTTATTTCTGCTTTATATTTTAGACAGGGCATTATATGCAGCTTTCTTTTAAAAATTGTGTGTAGAGGGAGGTCATGTTATCTATGAATCCTATTTCTGGATTGTAAAGGAGGCATTAAACCATATTGCTCCTAACGGGGAGCCTTGAGTCTCTAGAGAGAGGCCTCAAAGTTCATTGTAAGGAATATGGCTTGAGCAGAGTTGAGCAGAGGAGTGTTGTGATCTGATTTAGGATTTCCATAGCTCTCACTGGCTGCTATATGGAGAACTGACTGTAGGGGCAGGAGAGAAGCCAGGAGACCAGTTAGGAGGTCACTGCACCAACAGGGTGAAAGATGATGGTGGCTTGAACCAGGGTGGTAGCAGTGGAGGGAGTGGGAAGTGATCTAGTCTGGCATGTATTTTGAAGGTGGAACTATACGACTTTCTGAAGGATTTGCTGTAGGACATGAGAAAGGAGTTTAGAATGACTCCACATTTTTGTACCGAGCAAGGAAGGATGTAGATGCCATCAGCTGAGATGGGAAGCCTGTAGGTAGAGAAGTTTTGGGAAAGCACCAGAATTTATTTGACACCAGCTATGTACTGGGCACTATTTTAGGCACCAGGAACTTTCACGGGGTGGATATGGAGCATTGTATGGAGGAGTTCATTAGTCCTGAAGCTGAGGCCATCAAGCACCAGGCTTGTTTGACCTGTAGGATTCCAGCTAGACAGTGAGCCCTCTGAGGGCAGCGAGCATGGTCTGGTGTCTTGATCATCTTCGTGACCCACTTGGGACATGTTTGGTAACTATCTATTGCACGAATGACGATTCGCTGCCTCTAATCCTCTAGGTGACTCAAGTCAAAATGGAATGCGTGTCCACTGTTATGTGAAACCATAAAATTATTAGAATTACTCTTCTGGTTTTAGGCAAAAAGTACATCTTAAATATTCTCACAAGACTGACTTCCCAGTAAAAGATGCCGTGTTTTATCTCTTAACCTGCAGGGTCTACCACCTAGCAGGTATTTGTTGAATATTTGTTGAATGAATACAATTTAATGTATTTCCTTAGAATCTTTTTTTTATTAGACATGTTTTTGTGTGTTGTAATCACAGTATCCGTTTCATTTGTTTTCTGATTTTTACTTATTTTATAAGAATTTTTTTTCTGTACATAGGTTCTTCATTAACTATCATTTTTATGACTGTACAATAATCTATTGTGTATGGATAAACTATAATTCCATTACCCATTTTCTTATTATTCAGCATTTAAGATTCTTTCAATCTATCAAAATGATAAATAAGACATCAATGAACATTTTCCTTAATGTGGGCTTTTGCGCACTTTAGGTTATTCCAGTAGGGTGGTAAGATTTCTTGGTCAAGGACTGTAGCAGACATGATTAATATTTACCAACATCTGTTTCTCTGCTCCTTTTGAGCATGCAAAAAACTTCTCAGACTCCTTGCCACTGGGTAGGGTCATATGACTGGAGCTGACAATTAAGTGTGAAGTAAAGTGACATGTTAATTTCTTGAAAGTGGCTGTGGAAAGTCTGTGCATAATTTGCCAGTCCTTCCTGTCCCCTGCCAGGGCAACCAATGACATTCCAGATGGTGGAGACTGTATCAACCTGAGTCCCTGAGTGACATAGAACAACACTCCCTGTCCACCAACTGGAGGCAGGTATGTTAAATGAGCAAGAAGTGAACCCTTGTTATGGTAAACTACTAGGATTCTAAGGTTAATTTGTTACTGTAGCTAACCTAGTCTATCCTGATGAATACAAAGACTTTGAACTTTATGATGGATTAGAGGCCAGAACTTTCATTTAATTATTTGAGACACTCCTTTTTCTGCTAGAGATGAGCAAGGCAGCATGCTCTCTGAGGCTTCTAGTAGTCCTCTTGCTCTTTTGGGGGTATCAGCCTTAAGATGAACTTGACATCACGGAAAGCAGAGAGAAGAGAAAAAAAGAAGGCTGAGTCTTTTGTGATGGGATTGAGCTGCTACACCCATTCTCACCTGAAATCTACCCAGGGACTGTTCAGTTACATGAGCCAGTGCACTCCACTTTATTGTTTATGCTAGTTTGGGCTGGGTTTTCTGTTACTTGCCACCAAGCATGTCCTGAACAATATAAACAGCTTTCATGTGAACGCCATCCACAGTTCTCAGGCAGAATGCTTTCACCCACCTGCAATCTTAGAACACAGGAAATAACTGCCCCAGAAAATCTGCAAACCATTTGAGGCTGAGGATTGGAGGGTTACATCATGCTCTGTGAGAGGAAAGCCACCTTCAGAGCATATGCTTTCCAAAATCCTGGAGGAATGGATCCCAGGAGCTGTCAGAGCCCTGGACATCACCTGGCATCAGATGATCTCAGCTGCTTCCCCAGCAGTGAGAACTGGTGATTCTTCCTGAAGCAGAGGGTCACTGGAAAGTTGCTTCTGGACACTGAAGTGTTTACAGTCATTCTCACCAATTGCCAGAAGCAGGGGGTGGAAACTGATTCTGAATGCAGAATCTCCATGAATACGTACCACCACCCCACTTCAGCATTTGTTTCTGCAAATTCTTCACCAATATGAGCTCCTCAGGAGACAGTTTGGGTTCATGGTGAGCAGGACAGGCTGTGGAATCAGACTGCCTGGACTGACCTCTTGGCTCCCCCAGGGATAATGAACCCTCAGGACTGAGGTCAGCTGGCAGATACGGACCCTGCATCCCAGTCTCTGCAAATCCTCTGCACAGGGTAGTCACTTGAGATCTTAGGAGATTGCTGTCTGCTGGGCTTCATGGAGTCTGTTCTCCCTAATTGCCTTAGTGGCTAAGAGCATCAACAGTCTGTGGCCAGACTGCTGGGATCTGAGTCCTAGATCTACCACCTACAGACTGAACAAGTTACCTAACTTCTCTGTGCCTCAGTGTCCTCCTCTGTAAAATGGAGATAATAAAAAGATATCTACCTCCTAGAGTTGCTTGAAGGGTAAATGAGTTATTACATGTAGTCTTAGAACACTGCAGGCACTGTCAGTTTGGGCTGGTATAACAAAACACCACAGAGTGAATGGCTTAAACAGCAGAAATTTATTTCTCACAGTTCTGGAGGCTGGAAAGTCCGAGATCAAGACACCGGCAGATTCAGCGTCTGGTGAGGGCTCGCTTCCTGGTTTGCCGATGACAGTCTTCTATCCTCACAAGGCAGAGAGCAGAGAGTGTTCTCTGGGGTCTCTTTTCCAAGAGCATTAATCCTATTCATGTGGGCTCCACCCTCATGACATTTTCACCTCCTAAGGGCCCCATCTTCAAATACCATCACATTGGGGGTTAGGATTTCAACACATGAGTTTGGGAGGGACACAAACATTCAGTGCAGAACAGGTTCCTGTAAGTGTTTAAGGAATATCAGCTATTGGGTTGCCTGTAACTTGCTGATAAGTAATGCTACGGAGATGCCAAAAGCAAAAATGAGTTGGGAGCAAGGAAGAGAAACGTATACACAGAGCGCTGCTCAGTGTCTGACGGGAAGAGGCACGGTGAGGGCGCTCAATCTTCTCTCTCCAGCCAGGGTGGAGTTTCTGGGCTGGAACCAGAGGGACGGAAGGGGAAGCCCAGTGTCCCCTTCCTGTTGCCACCAGCCCTGGTGGGCGGCAGCCACCGTGGCTTTCTTTTATGCTGCATAATCCTCCTCCTGATGATAATAAGCATTCCTCACTTTTAAATTTCACTTTATGTTTTCAGAGCCCTTTCACATCTCTCTCTATTTCCCCTCCCTTTTAATCCTCACAACAAGAGCAAGTTGACCCTATTGTTTTCCCATTTTACAGATGGGGAGAGTGGGCCTTGGACTCACCATCCAGCTTAGATAAGATTCAAAAGCATGCTGAGATCATGGATTCTTTTTCTTTTCTTCTTCGTATACTTTTTATTTTCGAAATTTTTTACAATTAAAAAACATATTGCTAATTTTTCCTCACGTTTTAGTAATGATGGGTAACTCATATTGAGCATTGCATGTACCAGGTACCATTTCAGAATTTATATGCATTAAGTCATTTACTTCTCACCACATCCCAATTAGATAGCTGCTATTATTTTTCTCCTTTTACATATAACATCACTGAGGCATAGTGACCTGCCACTATTAGGGTTAAACTCAGATAGCTTGGTTCCAAAACCAACACATTTAATTATTACACTAGTTTACATGTCCATGGTAGAATTTTAATAACAACAGCAAATCAAAAGGTGAAAAATTTAAAAATAATTATAATCTCGATACTCAGATATAACTACTGTTAACATTTGGTGTACATGAATCAGGCATGGGATGAGAGTGGAAGGGAGAGGCATATATCAGAACTACTTAGAGAGCTTTCAAAATATGCAAATGCTTGAGGTACTTTATTCAAGGAGGCAAGACAGACCTGAGCATTTGGGGAGAAAAAATTTAGGTAACACTAATAAATAGTCACTAGGTAACACTAATAAATCACTCCATGATTATCCCACTGTAATCCCATCACTGGTGTATCTTTCCATTTTTTCTTCTACACATAGCTACATTTGCATACACATAAACACACACTTGTAAATGAGAAATCACGGGCAGTTTGGTTAGCTCAGTTGGTTAGAGCACGGTGCTATAACACCAAGGTCAAGGTTTTGGATCCCCCTACCAGCCAGCCACCAAAGAAAGAAAGAAAGTTAATCAGTAAATGACAAATCAAAAACTAATAAATGCTAATAAACAGAACTGCCAAGGCGAGCAGGAAATACTGGCACATAATATGATAAAATTCTTAATTGCTCTGGGTTTTCGCTGAACCTCAAGGGCACATTAATAAAGACAAATAGAGGTTGCCAGGTTGGAACCTGATAGGCTTTTTTAGCATCGATGGCCCTTGCTGTGAATTTGTTGTTTTGCAATTTGGCAAATGTAAGTGGCCAAGCTATTTTCCTGCCCAGGTACTCCCAGGGGCCTTGTACCCTGGGCTGACTTGTACTTTAAAGTCTTCCAGACACAGCGCTGTACCAGGGCGCTGAAAAACTGCTTGTGCTCATGTTAGTCCCCATTCAGGCCTGTGTGAGTGCCTGCGGGGAGGAGGCCTGGGGCAATCCCAACAGGATACCTGGCATGTTCAGGAAGGGGTAAGAACCTGAGACACAAAGAGAGAAGCAGAGCAAGGCACCTCCTCTCTCCTGTGACAGCCCAACAGAGCCCTTGTCACACTGCTCCCCAGGTACTGATGTACTCTCCTATCCCCAAAGTGAACAGTGTGCTCCCTACGGGCAGGCATCAGGTCTGGTTAGTTTGTCCTTCTTTCTCTTTGTATCCTGATTGCCTGGAATGGCACCTGGAACAGATGCAGCTGCAGATTCGTGTCAGGATCAATAATAGGCATAACCATGGCTAACACCTATTGAGGCTCCATACTGTGCCTCCAAAGCAGATTAATAAGACAAAAGTTTCTGTTCCAGTCTTCACAACAACCCTATAAGGTAGAGTCTAGATCCTATCTTTATCCTCTTTGTAGAGCTGAAGAAATTAGGCAGAGAGAGTTTAAGTGACTTGCCCGAGGTTGCACAGGTAAGTGGCTGGCTGCAAGAAAACCTGGGAAACTGAGCTCCAGAGTTCAAGTTCTTAATCCGTACATGATGCTGCTTCTCCATCCCCTCTCCCTCCTTCAAGTCACTGGCCACAGTGGTCACTTAGAGTTTCATTTTATTATGTCACCCCCCTGATCAGGATCCTGTGAGACCAGACTCCCCAGCATCGCCTAGGAGGCTGTCTTCAGCTGTCCCCAGCCTCCTGTCCAATGCCCCTCAGAGGTTTGATCCCAAGTCTACTATTGGTTTGATCCCAAGTCTACTATTCACAGGCTGTGTCATCAGGGCTATGCCACTCAACCACTTTCTAGCTCAGGCTCCTCGACTGTAAAAGGAGGTAGTGATGGTACTGACTTCATATGACACTTATGGGAACCTGGGAGCTGCTTAGAGCAGGGGCTGGCGCACATTTTCTATAAGGAATCAGATGGTAAATATTTTTGGCTTTGTGGGCCATATGGTCTCTGTCACAACTACTCAATTCTGCCACTGTAGCCCAAAAGTAGTGCTATGCGCTGAATGTTTGTGTCCTCCCAAAATTCAAATGTTGAAATCCTAATGCCCACGGTGGAGTATTGGAAGGTGGGGTCTTTGGGAGGTGATTAGGTCATGAAGCTGGAGCCCCCATGACTGAGATTGTGTCCTTATAAGAGAAGCCCCAGAGAGCTGCCTTGTCTCTTCCACCATGTGAGGGCACAGCGAGAAGGTACCGTCTGTGAACCAAAAAGCCCTCACTAGACACTGAATCTGCCGGTGCCTTGATCTTGGACTTTCCAGCTTCCAGACTGTGAAACATAAATCTACGTAGTTTATAAGCCACTCTGTCTATGGTATTTTGTTATAGCAGCCCAGAGGGACTCAGACAAGCAGCCACATACCACATGAAACAGAATGAGTGTGGTCGTATACCAATAACATTTTATTTATGGGCACTGAAATTTGGATTTCAAATATTTTTTATGTATCATAAAATATTCCTCTTTCTATTTTTTTTTCCAACCATTTAAAGATATAAAAACCTTTCTTAGCTCACCAACAGTACAAAAACAGGTGCTGGGCAAGATTTGGTTCGAGGGCTGTAGTTTGCCTAGTTTAGAAAAGTATCTGGTACAAAGGCAGAGCTTCACAAAGCTGAAATAGTGGGAAGTAAGGAGCCAAGCAGAATGTTTATAAGGTGCTGAGGGCTTTGACCTGAGCGGGACATGTGGATGGAATTGATACATCAGATATAAGAGACGGAGTTGAAGACCCTACATCTGCTGAGCACTGACTGTGGCCAGGCCCCACCTTCTACACATCTTCCTTTTGGGTCCTCACACTCACCCTGCCCCTTACCCCTATTTACAGGGATGACGGGTGAGGCTCAGAGAGGTTAAGTGACATGGCCAGAGTTGCACAGCTTTAAGTGGCAGAGTCAGGATGTGAACCAGGGTTTTACAGAACATGAAAGACTGCTTTTTCTACTATCTGACTATTCACTGATCTCATATTTTATTGAAAACCTATAACACGCGAGGTGCTATGTCAGGTTTGGGAACACAGTGGTATAAAAGATTTAGCTTTGGCCTCATGGAGTGTACAGTCTGGTAGGAGACCCGACATCCAAATAAGCAATTACAACTCAGGCTGACAACTCCTGTCATAAGAACGTGTGGGAGGGGCTCAGAGTTTATGGTCTTAAGTCACTTTTGGGAAATCAGAGACGGATTCCTGAGGAAAGTAATGTCTAACCCATGACTGAAGGTCAAGAAGGAAAGAACCAGGAGTGCATGAAACAGGAATAACGATACTGAGCTACGACATTTTGCCTGCTTAACCAGATTTCCAGCTCGCACCCCTACCTCTCAGAAACCTGGTTCTGAGTTCATTGCCTTTGATGGTCCAGTACACTTCCCAGGGAGGTCCCTGTGCCTTTGGTCCTTAGCTGTCCCTTGCCTCCACCTTCTCTCATCCTGAAATGCTACCATAGTTTTTCCCCACAGCTCCCTAGGGACAGAACTCAGCCCCCTCTCTGTTTTCCTCATTACTTCAAGTATTCCATGAATTCTGTAAACCTGACTCAAGATTTTGGTGGAGGGAGGGGGTGTCAGGGGAGGGGTCACTTCTGGAGTGCAGCGTTTCCGCCCTCTCCTGGCCCCCCACTTCCTCCCTAGAGTTGCAAGCAAAATCCTCCCTTTGTCTTGCTGGGAGCGTTCCCGCCCACCTCCGGCCTTAAGGTTCTCAGTTTCTACTTGCACTTAGCAAAGTATTTTCTCAAGAAAGACAGCTCTACCTTCCTAAGAGGAATTATGGCACATAAAAAGTTTTCTTTACACATCCATTTTTTCATTTGACCCTTCAAGCAAACCTCTGAGGCAGCTGTTACTGTCCCCATTTTACAGATGGGGAAACTGAGTAACTGACCCAAGTGATGGTGTCAGGAGTTATGGGCAGGACTGTCTGAATCCAAAACCTCCTTCCTCAATCTCTCTATTCTGCTTTCCAATACTATTCTGGGTTGCATCTGGGGAAGAGAAGGGAGGGGACAGCCAGGGAGGAGTGCAGGGAAGAAGGTGACTCTAGTCAGGAGCTGGGTCCATAAAAGAACATTCATTTCACCACAGACACCAGTCTCCAATTACTTAAACCTCCACAGTCTTAGGGTGAATGTTCTTTACTCTTGTTCTGCAGAGTGAGAGAATTAGATAAGACTGGCTGAAGTCACAAACACCCCAAACAGACAAGGCTCTTTCCTAGAGGAACAGAAGAGCCCTAATGAGTCAGGATTAGGGTGCTCAGTTCTGGAAGAGACCCGGGATCTGGCTGCAGTTGCCCAGGTCACCCGGGCTCCACCTAAGAACATTCCTGAATGTGACACTGCAGTTCTTTGAGCAGAGTCTAAAAAGATAGAGAGAAGGAGAGGCAGGAAATGAGGACAGAGGAGAGGAGGCTGCGGAGAGATGGTCCTTTATTCAAAAAGGCAATATTAGATTCAAAGTCCCTTCTGCTATTGCAGCCAGAAACCAGAGACTTTCTCATGGGCCAAGGTCTCACACCAGCTCTTGAGAGCGTGATCCCAAGTCAAGGACATAAAGTTACAGTGAAGTCAATGTCTCAAAATATGAATTGAGGCCTTGTTTTCAGAGTCCAGAATTTGGGGACAGAGTCACTAGCAGAGTCTCAGTGTTGCAGAGTCTCAGTGTTGCAGGCTCTGGGCCTCCTCCACGTGTTGGGTATGTGTGCATGCTGTGTATGCCAAGTGCATCCGAGTGCATCCGAGAGGAAGGCAGAGAAGGGCAGAGGACGGGAGCCCCGCCTTCAGGAAGCCTCCAGCTAGGAGCACCGAGAAGCTGCTTCCTCTTCCCCCCTCTCCCCAACCCTGAAGGTCACTGTAGGCTGACGAACCTTCCTCCACGCTCTGCCAGCCACTTGAGCAGCTCAGCTCCCCTCCTCCGCCCTACACCCCCACCCCCCAACCAGATGGGCCACTCCCCAGCCACCTCTCTCCTGGCTGGGCTCTCCAGTCTTTGCACTTCTGCTCGTGAAGACCAAAACCAAAGGCCGCTGTCACAATGGCAGATGCCAGCTGGCCCCAGCAGGTCCGCTCCAGTGTCATGGGGGCAGAGTGGTAATACAGTGGGCAGCCCTGGAAATGGGGAGTCCTATTTGGCATCCAAAGCAAAGGTTGTTTAGAACAGGGTCTGGTCCACAGCAAGTGCTGAAGAGCTACGTTAGCCGTTCTCTGCTCTAGCCCTAGCTCTGAGCTGTGCTAGTGCAAGTATGTGAAGTCATGAGGTGGGGACTGATGAAAGCCTGGAAGGTTAAATACTGAGAGGCTGTGTGGGGCAAGTGCATGAATGAAGGTCCAGGGAATAGTAATTAGTGAGGTGTCCTTGTGAAAATGTAAGTGGACCAGGTGGAACAGAGTGAAGCATTCATATGAGTAGTGGGAGTGGGTCTACAGGGGCCAGATTGCTTAAGGCCTTGAACTTCATCCTGCAGGCAATGGAGAGTTGGATGACTTAGAGTTTAATGCAGACATTATTTTGCTATTAAAGATTTGGACTTGGCACAGTTGAATTCCAAGTTTGCATTTCGGTTCTGGGTCTTTTCTTTCCCTCCCTTCCTTCCTTCCGTCCTTCCTTCCATCTGTATTTCTCTCTCTCCCTGCTTTTTCCTAATTCTGAAATTCTATGTATTGTATCTTTCATGTAGTTGGTAACCAATTCGCATCTCCTGGGAATCTTCACAGCAACTGGTGAGAAGACTGGAAATGTGACAAGTTCTTTTTTTAAAAGTGGGATTAGCCAGCTAATTGCACATTCTGTACGGAAGGCAAAGTGTCTAATTTCTCACCTCTGAGGTTGTCAGATCCTGATCTGTTCTACTAGAGATTTAATTTATATTGTCAGCATTACCATGGGAGGTTCCATGTGAAGCTCTGATTCAGGTACCTGTGCATTCCACTCTTCCTAGTACTAGTAGTTAGAACAATGTTTCCTAACCAGGGTCAAATTTGCCCCTCAAGGGACATTTGGTAATATCTGGAGACATCTTCGTGTCACAACCTGGGTAGAGGGAGGTGCTACTGGTATTTAGTTGGTAGAGGCCAGAAATGCTGCTAAACATCCTACAGTGCACAGGATATCTCCCATAACAAATAGTTATCCAGCCCCAAGTGTTCATACTGCTGAGACTGTGAAGCCCTAGACCAGACTGAGGCCTGTGACTGAGGAAAGAAAGTGACATAAACTGAGTCAGCATCTGTGGGGATCACATCAGAATGGGGTAGGAAGATTGGGCCAAGGAAGAGACCTATTGGAAGCAACTGTTCTAAGAAGAATTTGAAATCAGAAAGAAAACCAGAATTTTTATGAGCAAACACAGTTTGCCTATTTTTAATGAGCTCCTCTATGGACCTGTTAACATTTCAGTCTATTGCCCTAACTATAATTAGTCAACCAAAAACTTAACCACCAGAAGCTACCACTTGTGTAGTTTCTGATGAAACTCGATGCACTCGTTGGTCCTGAAAGCCCACCTGCATGAGTAACTTCAGCTGCGTTTGGCTTTGCTGCCCTAACTGATGATAGCCTGTGAAGCGATCCATGGCTTTGACTTTCAGGAAACAGAGGTAACAGTCTTGGAAGGGAGCAGGCACCGGACATCCATTTTGGTGGTGAAAAATGGAGCACTGAAGCAGGATCCTGGTCTAAAAGGTAAAACATTGAACTTGATCCCATTGGTAAGAAGGTAATGATAAACACAGTCTGGCAGGGTGAGGATTCTCTCTGACCCTTGCAGTTTGCTGGATTAAGTAATATCTCACATGGATCTGATAGGCTCCCTCCAAGCTGGATTTGGTCCTCAACCCTGCCCTTTCCTCTGTCTACACTCACTCCCTAGTGTTCTCATCCAGTGCCAAGACTTGGAATACTCTTCCCATGCCAACAGCCTTTCGGGCTAGTACTTCATCCCACTACATTTCTCTGATTCTATTACTCTTTCACCTTCCTGGAGGGCTATCTCATGTCTTTCCTCTCATAAAACCTTCAATACCTCCTTCCCCATCACTCCACACTGAATTCTCACTTCCTAGATCCCCGAGAAAACAGAGCAATCAGAAGTCAATGGGTGTGGCCCTGAGCCCACATCCCTTCCCCATCTACCCCCGAACTTTAGCAATTCTACTTAGATTAATTTTCTATATTGGGTTTGATCTAAGATTACAGTTGCTGGAAGGTTTTGATCCAATAAAGCTTCAAAATATCTTTTCTTATTTGGATGATAGTATGATTTTTCTTAAGTTTAATTTTTTGGAATATGCTGAAGATCATTATTCCAAAGGTAATATGTCTGTTAGCCATAGCTCACAATATTGAACTCTTACAGGACAGGAATAGGAAAGTCAGCATATGAATTTCAATGATGAGGCTCTGTTATAGACCCAAGTGCCAGGCCAGGATCACTTATCACACAAATGACTGCTGCAAAATGACTTCTGCAAACCAAGACGCCTTCTCTGCAGGGAGGAGAATTGAGCATCAGACCAAAACAAATAGTCATTGAGTAGCACTTGTCAGCAACTGGCACATAGAAGGAGCTCACTGATTACTTGATTTGATTTGGTGCTGAATTCTCATCAATTCCTAAACTTTTCAGTCTTTAGAGCACAGGTAGGCAAACTTTTCCTCTAAAGGGACAGATACTAAATATTTTAGGTTCTGCAGGTCATATAGTCTCTGTCGCAACTACTCGATTCTGCCATTGTATTGCAAAAGCAGCCATACAGAAATAAATGGGCATGGCTGTGTTCCAATAAAACTTTATCTAAAAAATAGATGGTGGGTCAGATTTGGCCTGCATGCAGCAGTTTGGTGACCCTTGCTTTAATCGATGGTGGGTTCAGTGATGTGACTGGCTGTGGCCAATGGGATTGTGGGACTGTACTTTTCTGCACCTTGTCATTCAGCCTGTGGGAAGTTAGCAGACATGAGGCAAGCAGAGGCTTCAAACGTGCTTAGGGGGGTAAGCACGAGTCCATGGTGTTTGCTCTCCCACGCCTTTAACAGTGTCACTAGAAGAGCTTCCCCCAGACAGCTGCTGCCTTCTAGCCTAGGCCCTAAACTGAACACATGCAGAGCAGACCTGAGACCAGTGATGAGGAGACAGGCTCAGCAGCACCTGAAGCTTGAAGCACAGCTGCCCAGCCGAGCCCAACCTAGATCAGCTGATCATCAGAGGACCCAAAGATGAGTGAGCCCAGATGAGATGCGCAGAGCTGTCCCAGCCACCCCCAAACTCATGAGAAGTAAACACTTTGTGTTGTGTGTTACTGAGATTTTTGTGATTGTTTGTGATGCGGCATTATTATGTCAATAGCTAACTGATTCTGACACTCAATAAGCAGCATTACGCTCTTTGCTTCTTTTCTACAAAAAAAGAAGCATATTTGATTTATATCTTGTGATTTAGATTCACAAAACATTGTTTCCTGTTAATTATAGCAAAATATTTACAAAATAATCATCACCTGCCAGGTACAGTTTTAAGTACTTTATGTATACAGTCATGAGCCGCATAACGATGTTGCAGTTAATGAAGCACTGCATATCCGATGGTAGTAGGAGAAATGGGCTGTATCATACAGCCTAGGTGTGTGGTAGGCCACACCGTCTAGGTTTGTGTAAGTGCACTCTCTGATATCCACACAACAAGGAAATCGCCAAATGACACATTTCTCAGAATGTATCCTCATCGTTAAGTGACACATGAACTGTATTAACTCATGTAATTCTTACAATAACTCTATGAAGTACATGTTATTATTCAGGGGAACAAGTTGAGGCACAGAGAAGTTAAGTAATCTGTCCAAGGCCACATAGCTGCTACGCGGTCACACTGTGGAGGTTCAAATTCAGCAGGCCTGGCTTCAGAGTCCATGGTTAACCATACTTTGATACTGTCTATTCTAATATAATGTATGACACTTTAAAACGTTGATGGTTGTATAACATTGCATATCTTAAATAAATCCTGTTTTTATTTGTCAATTATACCTCAATACGGCTGAAAAAAATGGATGGTTGTAACCACTAAATCGATTTCATCACCCACGAATGGTCACGGCCTATGCTTTAGAAACCTCCTCCAAGGAGTTATTCTGTGAAATCAAAAACTAAAAGCCAAACTGTCACTCAAGAGTCTTAAAAACAAAATTTCCATAGTTGGATTGTGTTCCTAGAGCTTGTTTGTCATCGTGGTCTTCCTCCTGCCCGCCCCCCAAAACAAGCCCTGTTTGTGCTCCTTTGTGCCTTGGTGATGAGGAGCTCAGCAGACAGAATAAGGTGGCCAGACATCCTCACCAGCTCCCCCAGCTCCCAGCTGCTACAGAATCAACAGGAGTGACTGTCACCAGCATTTCAGGGAAAGTGAATATCTGCTTCATAGTGTTCTTGGGGTGGGGGTGCGGGTTGCTCTTTGAGCTTTTGCCTCATGGAGAAGAGATTAGGTCTAAAGTAGAAAGAGTGAGGTTTGATCCAGGAGCAGGATTTTCTAAGAAGTCCAGACCATCCACTGAGTCAGGGCAGGGAGAACCCTCTATTTTAGAACTTGATTATCAAGTTCTCAGTTTTAGAACTCAATTAAAATGGAGGCTCGAATTGTAATTACAATTTTTAAAAGCTTTATTTTATTTTTAACTGACACAAGCATTACAGATTTGGCCTATAAATGGAAACAATTAAACCTCTCAGTCGTATGTTGAGCGTGTGTGAAAGACCAGCCTTGGGCAACAGAGCAGCTCCTTGATTGCAGGCTGCCATGGAACTCACCCACTTCTCTCTCACTGTCACCCACTGGACCTCCTCTCAGCTACACCCCACCTATCCTCCAACACACACACACTACACAGTTCTAAGAATTCTTTGTTTCTAAATTCAGTATCTACTACCTGCTTCTGGACTACCTTGATGTGACAATCTATCTCTCCACTTAGAGAATTTCAAAACCTCTCCTTTATCAAACATGTGATATGTTCAGGCAGTGTTAAGAACTAAGAAAAAAATAGATAAGGATGGAGAGGGGAACATGGGCTGCTTTAGACATTATGTTCAGGATTGACTTTTCCAAGTTGAGATCTACAGCCTGAGAAGGAGCCAGCAAGTAAAAATTGGGAAAGAGGGTTCCTTGCAAAGGAAACCATTGGTGCAAAGGCCCTGAGGCAGGAATCAGCTTGTTTGTTGGAAGACTAGAAAGCAGTATGGCTAAGGACACCAAGACAATTCAACAGGGAAAGAATAGTCTTTTCAACAAATAGATATGGACATTTGGATATCCACACGTAATAGAATAAAGTTGGACTCTTATGTCGCATCATACTAAAAAAATTAACTCAAAACAAATCATAGACCTACAAGTAAGAGATAAAATTATAAAACTCTTAAAAGAAAATATGGAAGTAAATGTCCACTACCTTGGGATAGGCAAAGCCTTCTTAGATATGACACTGAAAATATAAGCAACAACAACAAAAAATAGATAAATTGGACTTAATAAAAATTTAAAAACTTCTGTGTTTCAAAGGATACTATCGGGAAAGTCAAAGAGACAACCCACTAAATGAGAGAAAATACTTGTGAATCCTATATCTGATAAGGATTTTGCCTCCATGGTATATAAAGAACTCTCACAACTCAACAACAGAAAGAAGAACAATCCCATTCACAAATAGGCAAAGGATCTAAAGAGACATTTCTCCAATTAAGGTATGCAAATGTCCAATAAGCACAAGAAAACATGTACAACATCAGGGAAATTCAAATCAAAACCACAATGAGATACCATTTCACACACATTAGGATGACTATAATCAAAAAGACAGATAATAACAAATGTTGATGAGGATATAAGAAATTGGAACCCTCATATATTGCTGGATGGAATGTAAAATTGTGCAACCACTTTGGAAAAGAGTCTGGCAGTCCTCAAAATGTTAAAGAGAGTTATCATATGATCTAGAAATTCTGCTCCTAGATGTTTACCCAAGAGAATTGAAAACACATGTCTACACAAAAGTTTATGCACAAATGTTCATAGCAACATTAGTTACAGTAGCCAAAAGTGGAAACAATCCAAATGTCCACCAATTGATGAATGGATAAACAAAATGTGGTATATCCATACAATGGAATGTTATTCAGCCATAAAAAGGAATAAAGTACTGATATGTGCTACAGCATGGATGAATCTTGAAAACATCATAGCCAGACATAGAAGGTCATATACTGTATAATTCCATTTGTAAGAAATATCCAGAATAGGCAAATCTATAAAGATAGAAAGTAGATTCGTGGTTATCTATGACTGGGGGCTGGGGAGGATTGGGGGTAAATTGGGAGTGGCTGTTAATGAGTACAGAGTTCCTTTCTGGAGTGATAAAAATGTTCTAAAATTGATTGTAGTGCTGGCTGGACAATTCTGCAAATGTTCTAAAAACCATTGAATTGCACACTATACATAGGTGAATTGTGTGGTATGTGAATGATATCTCAGTAAAGCTGTTATATAGAAAGGGGGGAGGAAGGAAGGGAAGGTGGGAAGGAAGGAAGGAAAGAGGAAAGGGAGGGAGGGAGGGATGAAGTGGGGGAAGGGAGGGAGGAATAAGCTAAGGGAGAGAATGCGGGAGGGAGAATAGGAGGGAGGGAAGAAGAAAGGAAAGAAGGAAGAGGGGAAGGAAAGAAGGGAGGGAGGGAGGAAGGAATTAAAGCCCGGGCAGGCTTGGGGACTGAGGTTGCAGGGGATGAGGTCAGCTGAAGCACAGGCAGCGGTCATGCCTTGGAAGGTTTGTGAGCCACCATAGTGTGGCTTCTAGTTTCATTGCAATGGGCAGCCATTGGAGGGTTTTAAGCAGAAGAGTGGTATGATCTGATCTGATTATAAAAAATAGCTCTGGCTCTTTGTGTGGAGACCAGGCCGGGGCTGAGGGAAGTCTGGACATAGGCAACTCCAGTTGTCATAAAGGTGTAAGTGAGAGGTTCTGTGTCTGGCCCGTGTCACAGCAGTGGGGAGTCACATACCGCCATGTACAAGTGGGCTTCTCCCTCTCTCCATCCTTCTCGCCTCCCCCTCCACCCCTCCAGCTTCTTTTCCAAAGCCAAGATCATCACCAGATATTCAGCTTATTCACTTTGCTTGGTTGAAACAACTCTTTTTATGGAGCAGAATACGAGAAGGGCATGTAGAGAATGGGACTGGGACTTTCCCCGGACAAGAGTCACCACGCTCAATGCAACTAGAGTGTGTCCAACTGAGGTTTTGAGTCCAGAAAGGCCAAAAGTAGAAGAACATTTTTTTTCTTGACTCTTCAGTTATACTAGCCAGGAAGTAACTGCACATTCATGATACTGAGAAAGAGAACAGCAAGGGCTCACGCGGAAACGCACAGCTCCCGATCCTCGCCTCCTGCAGATTCATCACTGGTGCTCACGTAGCAGTGCACCTGACCTGAGCCTCATCTGATTCTCCACGGACGCCCCAGTGCCTGCTTCTGGGAACTGAGTGATGACATTGCCCAGAAAGTGTCACTAACCACAGTCAGTCCATCTTCATCTAAAACACCAACAAAGAAGTGTTCTTCTCACCAAAGAAGATGCAAACTCTCTTTCAGGGGAAGCACCAGGTGTCGTGGGGCCTGCGTCTCACCCAATTTTGGAGAGGCTCTTAAGGAAACGGGTACAAAATTACACATTCAGGTATGATATGAGTATTTGCAAAATTTTAAAAGCTGACAAATACCACAAACCATGAAATCCATTAAAATGGCAATATTTATTTGCTAATTAAGAGACACTTCAACAATACTATTTTTTCCTGCAGTTTTTGACTGTGTACTTTTTTAACCTCTCCTGTGACAATGTTGTAAAGTGGTTACGTATAGAGAATAGAGAGATAATCCTGACTTTCCATTTGCATGGCTTTTATTTTTATTTTTCTCCTAACATCAGTGGTTTAGAAAGGTTTCCTTGTGCTTCAGAACCCTTTGTGGGCAATGCTCCTCCTGCAACGTCCTTGACAATTTCTTGCCTAGATAGTTTCCTTGACAGCAGCTGGTCCAACTTGGCAAGCTCTTTGCCACTGCCATGTCCCCGCCAGTCAGTCCTGGGAAGGGAATGAGGCCTGGTTTTAGTAGCCTCTACACAAGGAGCAAAGCAGCATCTCGTTCAAATCTTTCATCTTTGGATCAGAGATAGAATTGGAGTGCTCCATCAGGCCCACCAGCATCAGGGGTACGAATATGGTGTGAGCAGCCCAACAACCCCAGCCACAGCCTGGGATCAGCTCCATGCCTCCCACAATGAGCTCTACAAACCTGGAGGGGGATCCTCAGAGCTTTAGAATGGACCTAAGCAAATAAGAAGCTGTGAAGGCTAAACTCCATCATTTCTCTCCAAGGCCCCATTGCAGAGATGGATGTGGGCACCAGAGAGGAGGCTAATTACAACCTAGTCCTCAGCAACGAGATCCCATGGAAGACAGCTCCAGTGAGACAGGGCCCCAGCTGCATCTAGACTTTTATTGTTACTCTTCAAACTTCCTTTAGACATCGATTTACAAAGATGCAATGATATAGTACTTCTGATACTCCTGAAAGATGTACATAAATCAAGATTAGCACTCACCCATAAGGGATTTCAGGCAAGAAGTGGCCATTTTTGATTAGATGTTGTATTAGTCTGTTTCTATTGCTCTCAACAGAATGTCTGAAACTGGGTAATCTATAAAGAAATTAGATTAATTTATTATAGTTTTGGAGGCTGGGAAGTCCAAGGTCCAGGGGGACACCTGGTGAGGGCCTTCTGGGTGGGAACTTGCTACAGGGCCCCATGGTGAGGCAGGTAATCATAGGGCGAGAGAACGAGTTGAGCAAGAGCTCCTCATGCACTCCTTATAAAGCCACCAGTCCACACCCCTGATAACTCATCACTCCATGCATGGATTAATCCATTCATGATGGCACAGTCTTCATGATCCAATCACCTCTCAAAGGCCCCACCTTTCAATTGTCATAATAGGATTTCCCACTCTCTTAACACTGTTACAGGGAGGATCAAGTTTCAACACACGAACTTTTGGGGGACACAATTGACCCATAGCAGATGTCTCAAGTAAGACCATGCACAATGTATACAAACAGATCAAGAGCAGTTTAGAATTACTCCATTAGCCCAATTTTGTTGGCACCATCACTGGTGAAGAGGAACTAATAATAATAGTAGCTAATATGAGTATTTATTCAGTGCTTGGTGTGTGCCAGTCACTAACACCTGGCTCTAAGCACCTTACCTGTATGATCTCTTGTAATCCTCACAACTTGCCAATGAGGCAGGAACAATTACTACTCACTTTGTACAGACGGGACAACCTGGACACTCAGAGCTTAAGTAAATTGCCCCTGGTCATTCAGCTGGTCTGTCTGGCTCCAGAGCTTATGCTTTTTACCACCTCACTAGAGGCTCACTATTATTCACTTTGTATTCTTTAGTCCATTATATATAAAAACACAAAATGAGTGCTATATATCTTGCATTTCAGAGTGTGGGGTGAGTTCTTTATAACCAATTCTGCAGTGATCTTCAGTAAGTTCCTAGTTAATAAATCTCTCAAGTGTTTTGTGTGTGTGCACTGTGTGTGTATTGTCTGCCTATCTATCTATCTATCTATCTGTCAATCTGTCTGGAACAACATATGTCTTTTCTACTGAATGAAAAATCACCTAAATTACTAAAGTTAAGGTTTTACTGCCCAAGAGGTCAAGATATTAGAATACAAGTTTGGCTACTGTTACAAGGGTCAAAATAATAGTAGCTTAAACAAATGCAAGTTGATTTTTCTGTCCTTTAACAATCAAAGCCTAAATATTCTGATGCAGTGGCTCCATGGTAATGGAAATCCAAGTTTCTTTCATCTTAATTCTCCATTATCCTCAACACAAGTCTTCTACCTCATGGTTGAAGATTGCTACTCATGTCTTGCCATCATGTCTGCATTCCATCCTGCAGGAAGCAGAGAAGGAAGAAGTGGAGAGTGTTATCTTTTCCTTTAAGGTCATGGACCAGAAGTGGCACATATCACTTAGGCCCACGTCACTTCTGTCTGCATCCCTTCAGTCAAAACTTATTCCTTACCTCACCTAAGTGCAAGGGAGGCCTGAAAATAGTCTTTAGTGGAAGTCATGGGTCTGGCTAAGACATAGAGGCTATATTATCAAAAGAAGAAGTGGAGATTTGCTGTTTGGGGACAGCCAGCTATATTGTTACACAGGGACGAAACCAGGTAAAAGGACCTATGTGGAATTCTGCCTTGGTAAGGCTTATCCTTTTGAATTTGTGCCATTTTGTATTCACATCAATGGTTTTGCTAATTTTCTGTCCTTTTCAGAACACAAGGGAACTAGTGGTTACTGGTGCTTATAACGTGTACATTTGCAGAGGCACATTTTTTAGCAAAGAAGCTAAACACTCAATAGATGATGAAGCCAGTCCTTGTCTCACTTAGGGTATAAGCATGAAAAAGTTAAGGTACATGCACAAGAGAGTCCAGGGGTCCTACAATGGAGGATATAAACTTTCAATGGATTTAGTCCTTTTCTATCAGCAATTCAGTAAATTCACTTGAAAATGGAATTAATTTATTTCTGTAGGACTCTGGAAACAGCAGGATCACATCTTTTCCAACCCCCCACCTGCCACATTCAAATTCAGATGTTTGGCTTTAACATTAACACATTAACACACTCTTGATACAAACAGCACACCCTTGGAGCAAATTGAAAGCCTGGAACTATTTCCTCACCTTGTTTACTCTGGTCTGAATGACTGGTTCAGATTACGTCAGAGTGCGTATTGGTATCAGTGTTAAAGAACCTCCTGGCTCATGAAACTGAACTATTTAACATTATGATCAATACAAGGCCAACTTGATGACCCTCAAGCATAATATAATTTATAGGCTCATATCCAAGCTCAATGAAGTAAAATAAATGTTATAAAATTACTGGTGATGTCAACATGACCCCAAAACCACCAGTCAATTTAATAAAACAGTAGATCACAATCCATCAAACGGATTGTTTAGAAAACTAGCTGGTATACGCCATCCAGCAAAGCAACTGGATGCTAATTAGGTGGGCCTCATGAAGACATAGGCAAAAAGCTGATAAAACAAGGGGGCCCAAGAAGTCATCACATCCAGTCCCCTGTCTGGTCAGGTCAGTCCTTGGCATATTTTTAGCAAACTTGTGTGACAGGAATTGAACTGTCTTCCTCTGAAGTCTGTTCCAGGGTCCAATTACAAATGCTTTCGTATTCATAACCACCCTTGTGCTGCAGTCTCAGCCCATTTCCTATAATTTGCTCCTCCATGGAGATGGAAAACAGCTGGCCATTTTTCTCCTGGTGATAATCTTATGTTCAAATCCAGGCACACTCAGCCTTCTCTTTTCCATGTTAAATAAGCCAAACTCCTTTTGCCTGTTTTCAGAACATCTTTTTACTTTCCAGCTATTGTTGTGGCTTTTCTGTGGATTTCTCCACGTCTCTTTTAAAATGCAAAACCCTACACCAAGTTGCTCAAAATGGCCCTGCTCAGTCTGAGGAACACTGGAAGGTTCGATCTCAATCTTCGTATCTCACAGTCTTGACCACAGGCCATATTTAAATTTCAGTCTTTAGTGGCCTTCAGGTCATTTCTGTGACCCTTAAGTTTCGCCAGTTTTTTTTTTTTTTTTTTTTTTTTTTTTTTTAAGATGACCGGTAAGGGGATCTTAACCCTTGACTTGGTGTTGTGAGCACCACGCTCAGCCAGTGAGCGAACCGGCCATCCGTATATGGGATCCGAACCCGGGCCTTGGTGTTATCAGCACCACACTCTCCCGAGTGAGCCACGGGCCGGCCCATTTCGCCAGTTTTTTATCAATAAGGATTTCATTCTGCTTTTGGAAAACTACTTCTCTTGTTTGTTAAGGTGACTTAGGGGATATGTTAACATGCCCATCAAACTTAGTGTCCTCTGTGATCAAAAAACATATTCTGAATGAATTACTCCAGCCTCAAAGATCATTAACAGCCCTAAAATAACATCTGAGTCACCAATGAACATTTTCCCTCCCTGGCTGCTTCAGAGCATGAACAACTCCGCATGCGCAGTTGGGTTCACGTGGCTTATTGGTTGATACTGTGGAAGGAACAACCAAGTCCCAGGGCCAGACCAGGGTTTCTCAACCTTGACGCTATTGAAATTTGAAGCAAGATAACTCTTCATTGTAGGAAGTTGTCCTATGCATTGCAGGAAGATTAGTAGCATCTTGGAGCTCTACCCACTCAATGCCAGTAGCAACCCCCTATCCCGACTGTGACAAACAAAAATGTCTCCGGACATTGTCACATGTCCCCGGACATTGTCACATGTCCCCTGGGGGACAAAATCACTCCAGCTGAGAACAACTGCCTCAGATTTATGACTTCTCTCTGATCTGCTTGTCTTTCCAGACAGAAATTAAATGGGTTCGAGAGAATGAGCTCATCACAGAGCCTTGTCCTCCACTACCCGGCATCTTAGAGCTGTTGGACTGAGACTCACCACTGTGCTGAGCAGCTTTGCTCTTACTATGTGGCTTTGTGCTTTGAGATCCACCTTATCACCCCATCTTATAGGTATAGGGTGGTTGAGCTGTGAATTCAGGTTCACATAGCTACTAAGGGGTGTATGTGAACCCAGATCAGCCAGGATCCAAAGCCGGTGCTCTCTCTCCACCACCTGATCCAGCCTCTTCTCTAGGTGGGCACAGCCATCCTTTTCCCTCTTACAGGATGGAGATTTCATCTTGGAAGAACTCTGTAGTTTTCTTTAAACAGAATCTAACACTGGTCCTCTGAGGCAGCCAAGAGGGAAACACTGGTGGAGAATCCCCTGCCAGAGTCCACCTTGAAAAGTCTGGGTTTATATTATTAATGGCAGTTCCTTCATGCATGTTTAAAAAGCTTTAACCATGTTCCTTTTCCCCCAGCCTTCACAGTTTCACTTCCTCTTGGTATTGGGTCGACTCGTACCATCCTTATGTCCAGACTGTCTCAGTCCTGTCGAGCTGAGCACAGTGGCTGGTTAGAGTCTCCTTTACCGGTTATCACCCTGTCAGCAGCAGTGGCTTCCCACTGCATAAGGTTTTGTCATTTCCAAAGTGCTTTCCCATGTGCTGTCATGCTTGGGTCCTGTCACCCCTGCAGGGGGGCCTGGGTGATGGGATTATGGAGAAGAGGTGTAGGGAGGCCCTAAGTCACCCAACTGGTGAGTGTCTGGGGAAGGCCAGTAAGTAGGGTCGAGCCTACTAACCTCACCTCCAGAGCACTTTGAACGGGTCATCTGTTTTGTTCAGAGGGTCATTCTTTCTAGAAAGTCCGTATGCTTTCGTAGTTGTTCATGCTGTCCTTCTGTCTCAGCATTTCTGTGAGGACTGGTTCCCTGGGTCCTCTCTCTTTATCTTACAGACTGGGGACTGTTTTTTTCTTTTGTGGTCACACACACTTTTTGCTAATAGCATCATTCGCTTCCTTCAATGGTCCCCATCTTTAAGGATGAGCCTCTTTCTTTCTATGGTCATTCCCAGGTCTAGGGACACCTGCTTCAGTGGCATTTTTTCCATGCAAGTGATCTCTCCTGCCAGGCAGCACCTTGCTGGCTGCAGACACCGGGGATTTCTTTTCCTTCTTTCTTGTGGTGCATGTCAGGCCCCACCCTAGCTTGGTGCCAGCACCTCCTGGAGCCCCTGAAGCCCCTCCTCGCCCACCCGGTCTCACCCCTGCCTAGCTAACCGGACCAAAGTGGGAATTGGAAGAAACATGCATGAGAGTCACATAGCCCTAAGCACAGGAAGGGTGTCATGACAAATTTAGCACATGATATGAAAAGGGCATTCTGTTCACTCAGACCCTTTGTCCCTCAGATTTCGTTCCATTGGGTTTTTGTTGCCAAGGCTCTGAGCTTGTGGAAATGTACCCGTCTGCAGCCCATTTTCTTTATCTTGCTGATTTCTCTCCTTCCTTCCGTCAAACCCTCAATGTTATCATTTTGGGGTCATTTCCACTGAAGTTCCCAGGCACTTTTCTTCGAAGATGGGAGAAATGTGGATATATTTAGGGTGTGAGCAGGACTCAAGAGAGAGGGCAAAGTTGAAGATATAGGAGACAGAAAGGATTATTGGAAGAACAAAGTCCTAGAAGAGATAAGAGAAGATGGGGACCCAAGAATAGGAGCAAGGACCTTCTGAGGTGACAGGAAAGGAAATAAGACAGACGTGGATATAGACAAGGTGGAGATGGGGCAGAGGGAGCATTTTAAGGTCTTCGTCTCAGTGCAGGAAGAGGCTGAGTGACCTGGTGCATCGGGTGAGGTATTCGTTGGCTTAGTGGCACTTGGTGACCCAGTTTTCGGTGGAAGGGAGTTATCGGTTAAGAGAAGGTTGGAGGTGTGGAGGCCAGGTGTTGGAAGGGAAGGTTGTGACGGAGCAGAGCACACAAGTTCAAACTGCTAACCAGTAGCACCCAGGCTGGGCAGGAAGGAAGTGAAGCCAGGGGGTTAGTAGATGTGGATTGAGTCCTCAGCAGGACAGCAGAAAGGCTAGACGTTCGGGGTTAGCATTTAAGATTTCGGATTTTCACATAAAATGGGTAAAACCATATAAGCCCTGTCCCAGGAATAAGTCTTGACCGACCTGAGCCATCTCTTGCCCCATCTCCTGTCCCCACCAACCCTCCCAGCCACTGATTTCACCAGCTTCCCCTCTGCTGTGCCTCCTCCTCAGATTTCTTGCAGGCTTTTACTGAAATTTCAAGTCGTGGCTTTGACTGTCCCCAGCAATGATTCTGCCTGTCCATCCTGGCATGACATCTTCAGGTTCCGGGAGGTTACCCCCTTCCTTCTTGGACACCAGCCCACAGTAGATTACTTGCATCTCGCTGGCCTTGGCCTCAGGTGGGATGTGAACAGGCTGCACAGACATGAAGTCACCCAGAGGGATGGCAGCCATCTGAACGGCGAGGAGGACTGGAAGGCAGATTCTCAATGAATGTGGGGAAGCTGATAGCAATGAATTTTTCCCCACTTGGACTCTAATTCCTACAGGAGCCAGGCAGGTAAATAAACAAGCCATGCCTCCCAGTATCATATGGTAGAGACCGCTGCGGTCCAAGGCCACTTGGTGGACACATGTTCTGTCTATGTGGACCAAGAGCTGCTCAGCTCCAAAATTGTTGCCATACTGGAAGGTGGCCTCAGTGTTGCCTGAGATTTTCATCATTCAAGAGAAGCCAGAAATCTAGATGTGCACATAAAACTTTCTGGTTTTCAAACCACATCAACTCGTTCTAAAGAAACTTTTAAGCACCTTGTCGGCCAAACCACTTCTGATGGTTGGATTTTGCCTGAGGGCTGCCAGTTTGCCTGAGGCATGGTGTAGCCATGGCAGTGGGAAACTAGAAGAAAGCTCAGAAATTACGGGGTGGGAGTGGAGCTGGGTCTGCCAATGAAGGGACTTACTGTAAAGTGTATACCTTTTTTTACCCGCTTGGACTCAAGAAATGGAGTTAACCAATTTTAAGGGGTTTTTTTTCTTACATATTTTTTTTCTCCTTATTTTAACCCTTTGGAAAAGTCTGTTAAACATGCACAGCCTTGGTTGATGCTATTTTGGAAGACTGAGAAATAAGCATTAAAAGGAAGTAAAGCTTCCCAGATGAGCCCTCCTTTGGGGCCAGCGTGGCGTAGCTGCACTACATTGGGGTCTGGGAAGACAGCAGGAGGCGAGTGAGCAGACACAGCGGAAAGTGAGAAGGAACAGAGTCTGCCCCTGCTGAGACCCAGGAGGAATCCCCAGAGAGGATGACTGCGGTCCCTGAAGGTGGTGGAAGCTGACAAATGAGATCTTTTCTATATGCCTCATGGTGAAAAAGCAGGCTCCAAGAAAATATTACAGGATCATCCCTGTTGTGAGAAATAAATGTTTATAGAACTACACATACATAGGAAAAGATTGGAAGAATGTGTACAAAATATTAAAGGTGGCTATTGTTCGTAGTAAGGCAGCAGGTGAATTGGTAACATTTGTGCAGAACACAGGGAGTGCTCTTGTGGTGCAGAATAAATGGAGCTAGCACTCGGTGCCTGCCGCTTTTCTAAGAGCATTACACATACTGATTGATTTGATCCTCACGACAACCTGATGAAGTAGGTATAATTATTATCCCCCATTTTATTATTGATGAGGAAAAAAAGGTGTGAGGAGGTTTAATAACTTGCCTTAGGTCATGCAATTAGTAGTGGCAAAGCCCCTTCTGGAGTCATATTTTAAAATGTTGTAACTGTTATTTCATAAAAAGAAATGATCTCCATGTGTGAACACTTATTTGAAAATCTGCGTCATGCAGTTGTCTTCTTTTTCGAGGTGGTAGTTTCTCACCTGATCCTGACCTGACACAAACCAAAACTGGCCTTGGTGAAAATATTCAAGATGACCTTCATCTGCCTTCTTCTCTGTGATGGATGGTCCAGACTCTCTTCTTAGTCTTTACTTCTTCCCCATTCAATCATTCAATAAACTTTATTATATACATAAAATCAGTGTTGACCACTCTTTATTATTTCTCTGTTTTAACCCAATACATACTTTATTATATAAAAAGAATAGGTAAAGATTGAGCTCTTACTAGGTATCAGACATTAGACTAAGCACCTTTCAGACCATATCTTACTTAATCTGCACAACCACCTTATCGATTAGGTGCTCCGATTAGCCTACAGATGAAAGCTGTGAGGCATAGAGAGGTTACGTCACTTGCCCAAAGTCACACTGAAATGAAATGGTAGAGCCAGGATTTGAACTCCAGTCTGTCTGATTCCAGATGTTGTGTCCTTAAATGCCACAATCTACTCCTAGCTCTACTCATTGGCTAACAGAGTAAGAGAATGAACAAGACTCCTTTGTCCCGGATCTCAGAGTATGCGTTGACATCCTTGAGGCATAAGGCTGCCTCCTTTCCCTGCCTGGCTCTATTACTTTTGGCTAAAAACCGTGGCAACCTGGAATAACCCAGACCCCTCTGGCCCACATTCTTGGCATGTTTGCCAGACCACTATGTCTCACTCACGCTGATTACATCATTACCCTGGTCCTGAGCAGAGAAGTCAGAATTGCCTTGTCTTCTCACTTATGTATAAACCTTTTCAGTCTGTCAGCCTGTCAACATGAGTTTTCCTTTGCTTTCTTTCCCCTTCAATCTCATGCTGGCCCTGTTCTAACTTTCCATGTCTCTTCTCGAGCTTGGTTTCCCTTTGGGCTTAGGAAACCCAGGGCTGACTTTGACTTGAAGCCCTGCACTCACTTGGCCTGCCAGCCTGCCCCTAAAGACATTCTCCCCTTTCTTCTGGACACAGGATCCTTTCTTTGAGCTCACATGCCTATTGAGGAATTGGAAGCATTCCCCTCCAAACCACTTGCACAGGGAGACATGTAGCACATCCTTCCTCTTCACCTTTCTGCTCAGACATCTGAAGTTCTTCCTGGTGTGCTTGGTCTAGTTAAGACTGGTCAGTATCACCCAGGCACAAACAGGACAGAAAGCAGTTAAAGTTCTGGATAAATACATGGTCATGACATGGGGCTGGATACTCAGTGGACAGCCACCTTCCAGATCCACTGAGTGACTGGATGACCCATTTTTTTTTTTTTTTCACCAAACCCTCCAGTTTTCTGTTCCTCCTCTTTGGTAGAAAAAGGCTTATGTTCTTAAAAAGCCTCCTTTTAATGAACCAGGGACATTCCTTCTTAGCCACACTGTTCTAGATCTTGCAGACCCTGTGTCTAAACGGAGAACAACTTGACTCAGAAGAAAGAGTAATGATCAGGAAACTAAGGCTGTAGACCTGGTTCTTCTGCTTAGCTGTGTGTTTTGTGCTGTTTCTAAGCCTGAATTTCTTTGTATGTTAAGTGCTAGTGATATCCAGTGTGCAAGGTAAAGTGACTTAGCACCGATGACAACAAAGATGTGAAGTCATATTATCCCATCAAGTTTCCAGCCTTGGAGGCCCATTCTAAAAAACCTTCAAAATTGATACCTGGACTTCCAGGCGGGAAGTTAAGATGCGTAGGCAGTTGGTTTTAAGGATGGAAGCAATGATGGTGACAAGGTGGAAGTGGGGTGTCTGGCCTTCCCTAGCTTCTCCCTATTCCATGATAAGGACAACTGAGTGCTTCTCAATCTCAAGACAATGCAAATGTCATTTCAAGATCCAGCTCCCACTTCCCACTTAATTGCCTCTTTTAAGTCCCTTCTTATAGAAATTCTAAAATCACACCAGATCAGAGTCTATTAAATTGTAATGTGAAAAAAGTTTTTAAGTTAGATAGTGTATTAATAAATATGTATACAAGAGATGTTTCTATGAAATAGTCATAGTATTCTTTCAAGTACGTATTCATAATGTTCACTTTGTAAGAAGTAGGTATAAACAGTGGAGAGGGTTTATAATGGAGCACAGTGAATTGTTAGGCTCTTCCTCAGACCGCTCACAGTGGTGCTCAGGAGAACCCTTCCTGCTGGGCAGGAGAAGCATCCCTGGTGTGATAAAGCCAAAAAGTGAGAGTTAAGATCAAGGAGGAGTTGTTCTTCACAGGTCCATCAGGTGGAAATGCTTTCAGCTAAAACTCACATTAAGCCCAGCGAAGAGTGATTTAAGCTTTATGGACACCTCTCGCTTACTTAAGAAATCCTGAGCTGATTTATGTGCTTCAAAAATGCCACCAGGGATCCAGATCTTTATGTTCTCCCCCGCAACCATCTTCTGCATGTTGGCCTTTGTCCTTGCATCTGTCACCTCGTGTTTGCAAGATGGTTGCCACAGCTCCGAATACTGTGTCCTCATGTGCTGGCAACCCCATCAAGAAGTGAGGAAGGATGAAGAAAAGGTACAAAAATCCCTTCTCTCCATGTGACTCCCTCATCGGGGAGGAAAATCCTTCCAGAAGCCCTCAGTAGACTTTGGGTTATTTCTCATAGCCCGGAACTGGGTTACATGTCACCTCTAGTCCAGTCATGGGCAAAGGAGTAAAGAGGCTTCCATCATGATCCGTCCTTGGGGCTGAGTGAATTGCAGCCCTGAGTGGCCATTGGGTAGAAAACAAACAGTGTCAGCCACGACAAAGTAATCCCAATGCAGGTTACAGAAAACAAAGAATTTGGGTTAAGTGAAAACATACACCGTTCAAATGTAAAGTAGATGTATGTTTTATTCATCAGCTAGAAAATAAGAAACAAATGTATAAAAAGATGTACTGGAATATGCTAGGTAGGGAGTACATAGATCATGTCTGCAGGCCTTGAGCGTGGCTGTCTCCTTCGAGCAGGTGAGACTTTTAAATAGGTGAGATTCACTTAGGTAGAACCAATGGAGACAAGAAAGTTGACAGTTGGTGGACAAGTTTATGGAGATTTCTCTTGGGAGCAGAATTGCTGAATCCAACTGATGAGTATCTAAGAAAATTGATCACTATGGTGGATTGCAGTGGACGTCTGCCTGGTAGCCATTTCTTTAAGGATCTCCCCTGCTAGGCTCCATGTGAGGCTCTGGTCTGCAGCCAATTCCAAGATTCCAACATCACGGCCCCTAGGGTGGGTACATGATCCTCATTTGGGCCAACCGATTCCCTGTTCATGGCATGTGAACCTGGAGCAGAAACACAGAGGGATAAATGCAGTTAGACTTAAGGCACGGCATAGCAGTGCCTAAAAAGGAGGTGCAGAATTTCCTGCTACTCGTCTTCCCTGTCTCCAATCATTCCCACAGCTTAAATTTTCATGGCTTTCTTTCGACTCATTTATTCATCCCACAAATATTTCTGAGCACACTATGTGTGCTGAGCACTGTCCCAGGTTCTGGAGATAGAGCAACAAACAAGAATGACAATGTCCCGGTCCCCAGGGAGTGAGCAGTCTAATGAGGATGACTGATGACAAGGTAGTCACAGACACAAGCGCTGTGAAAGAAACAAGCAGGATGCCCAGCTGAGGAGGCTGCTTCACACAGGGTGATCAGGGGATACCCCATATGCTACTCTCCATCCTCGCAGTAATCCTTCTTTCTTCCTTCATGCTGCTAGGGTCGGTTTCCATTGCTTGCAATCAAATCCTCCTAACAGACACATGGAACAAAGGGAATTCATCAGGTCCTATCACAGCCTGGAAACAATAGCCTGTGGATCACGAGCCCTTCTCATCCTGAATCCGTATGCCCAAGTAATCTCTTGATAACTAACTTGGTTTTCCAAGAAAAATAGTCTAGAGAATATATTCACACGCATATACCATTAACCTAGGGAATGGGTGTTCTGGATAGCAGATGGAGGTCTTCTTGCTACTGCATACTAATAAAAGAGCTTTCCAGTACCAGTGTGAGTTGTCTGAGTCTGGGCAGCATGAATCAGTTCTCCCAGAGTCTGATGTCATCCCTGGATGAGATGATGGCTCCAGACAGAACTGAGAGGTCAGAGCTCACACCAGGGCAACACAGCCAGGTGCCACAGACCATGGAGTCTGGCCTGGAAATTGCACATCTTATTCACCATCTTTCAATGCTGGAGGATGATTTTTGAAGTCATCTAAGCCTCCTGATATTAATGAAGAAAAGTAGGCCTTGAGGGAAAGAAGAGAGGTGACCCAAGGGGCTGACCAGAGGCCACACAACTAGCTAGTATTTGGGGCCTATACAGGACCCAGACTGACAACTCAGGACAGCCATGCCTCAGTGCATATCTGGGTCAAGAATGAGAGTATTTGCATTTGGGGCCCTGGTAATGAACCCCAGTGACTACAATCATGGAACAAAACATCTTAAGACAAAGCATTTTTTATTCAGTGTATGGTGGCTGAGGACCTAGCATGTGGTGGGAGATGGAGCTAGAAAAGTGGGTTTGAGCCAGATGATGAATGGCCTTGAATGTCTCTCTTGCTGCAGGATGTGGACTTGCCCTTTGGAACCAGGAGCCACTGAAGGTTTTTAAGCAAGGGACATGATGCATTCAGTTCTGTGTTTTAGAGAACCAGACTTGAAGGGAAAGGGAAGGAAGTGAAGGTACTGGATCAGGACTTGGAGGTATAAAAACAGTTGACATGAGAGATGATAAAGGCTTGAACTAGGGCAACGGGAAGAGAGAGGAAGCAAAACATTTAAAAAGCATTGCAGTCATGTCAACATGCCCGGGGCGGGGGGGGGAAGAGAGGGCGGGATTGAATTTAGGGTGACCAGGTACACGAGAAAAAGGAGGACCAGAGAAGCCAGCACAGGAGTGGGAGGAGTTGAGGATAGAGATGTTGGTTTAGTTTTAGCCTAGTTTTGTCCTAGGCGTCGGCGGTACATTTCCCCAGATGTGTAACTCCCGGACCTACTAAACCACAATTGCCAAGCAGCCACTGATACTACACGCAGGGAGAAGACACTGTTTCTCAAAATCCTACCAAGAATAAATGGTAGAAATTAAAGAAGTGGGACAAAGGTGTTTTTAATAAAGAGAAGTTGATGGCTTGGAGGATGACTGGGGCAGGGCAGAAAGAGGAAGGATGCAGCCAGAGTGGCAGGAGGGAGCAGGTTCAAACAAGCCAGAAACGGACAAGAGGAACCAAACAGGAAGGAAGGAAAAAGATGTGACACTGTGGAAGGGGACAAAAAAGTGGGTGATGGAAGACTTGAGTGTGTAAAGGGTGGTGCATCTCTGCTGGAAGGGCTCAGCTCTTCAAGTGTCTGTCCCCTCCTCTCTTAGAACTACTTGCCTTAGTTACGTCTGTGCAAAAGGGACTTTATGACAAGGAGCCTGCCTGCATGGGGTGGAGGGTGTCTCATGGCCCACTTGGTGTTCATCAATCGTCTTTAAAAAGACTGCTTTTACCTTAAAAACAAAACCTACTGGGAATATGTGGAAGGTGCATGCTTGGGGCACACGGCAAACCTCCTGCTAGTTTTCTTTATCGTCTTCCTCCTCACCTTCCTTTTGGTTTCCAAGGTCAAAAGGGCAGAACTTCCTGTCTGAATTTTAAAGCCTCTGTCGCCTTGATTTTGTTCCTGGCTCAATGGAGATGAATTCCGAGTTGAAGACAAACAATTGTGCCTTGTGAACAGCCACCGCATGTTGAAAAGACTCCGAGGGCTTTTTTGAAAACCTGTCTCAGGGAAAATTCCCAGTGGGGGAGGGAAGGAGGGTCAACTTTATCCTGGAAGAAAAAAACTCCACTTGCTCAGAGAATGTAAATTTTCTAAGTAAATTTGTAAACGTTGAAAATGTCTAATACGAAAGGGGGAGCAAAGTTGATTGCAGAGGGAGATGTAGCAAAACAAAAAAATCCCTAAGCAGCAAAAATGTTTGATATTAGAAAAGTCACTCACATACTATCAGCCTGCTCACTGCCAATTTGTACCCATGATCACTGGTCGCTTCTGAATCCTGAAAGCTGAAGCTTAAGAGCTTTCTGCAGAGGGTCGTGCAGGTGCACTGTGTGCCCAGCCTGGTGCCTCTTGTCTGGGTGAAAAACCACTTAACTATTTCTACCCTGTTGATTCTTAAATTACTACGAAAAGGCAGAGGTCCTGAGTCTATGAAAGGGGGGGGGAAATCTCTTGAAATTCCATTCTCAGATAGAGTTTACATCTCCTAATATAAGGATTGATGTGCAACAAGAAACATTCAGACAGTACCAGTCATGTCGAGACCAGCCCTCCTGTTCCTTTTGCCAGCCCTGCAGAAATTATTTTCTGGAAACTGTGATTCTCTCCTGTCTCCTCTCCTTTGCCCCTGCCTGACACAGACACAGAATATTATACTCATTATCAATGACAAATATCTATTGGGTGCCTATTGGGTGCCATCCAATTGTGCCAGCCACTGGTGTGAAATTATTTTCTAAAAGTCAAAGTGACTTGAAATTAATTTTTTTCCAGATACTTGAAGTCATCTAGAAATGTTATAAATTCAAAATAAGATGTCACTGTCACAGGGAGATATTTCTTGTGAATATGATAAATACTTTTAAAGTAAAAATTTTTTAAAGATTTCCTCTCCACAATATTATTTTTAGAATCTTCTGATATAATACTTATTTAATTCATTCAACAACTATTTGAAGGGTGCACTAGGTAGTAGGCACTAGTTTGGATGCTGAATAATTCAGTGGTAAACAATAATAATTAGACTTGTATATATTGAGTACTTTCTATGTACTCATTGTATTAAAGATTATGTGAAAGGTTTATGTGTACTCGTTAATTTGTTTCTAAAACACTATAATGTAGGTGCTGTAAATATTTATATAAATTATTATATATTTCATATTAATATAACAAAATTTTAAATGAAGAAACTAAGACACAGAGAAGTTAAGGTACTTACCCCAAGTCACACAACTTGCTAGGATTAGAATCCAGCCATCTGGTCCAGAACCCCAGCTCTGAATATGTGGAGAATCCCTGCCCTCATGGAGTTTTCATTTCTGGTAATTCAAACACATGCTGGTACAGATTCCTTTGCAACCACACCATGGCCTCTGAGAGGTCCACACCTCACAGACTGGGGGAACTAATAAAATAGTAAAAATGAGCACTAGATTTAGAGTCATTCCAAAGACTTGAACTCAAAACCACAACAAATCATTCAACCTTTTTGAGAGTCAGTTTTCTGATCTCTAAGTTGAGATTCACATCCCTAATGTGAAGTATCTATGAGCTGATGTACGCAATTTTCTTTGTGGACTCTGAGGCACTATACACCTATAAGGGATTCTGTCATTAATTACTTCTGTCAGCAAGGTTGACCCGTAATGCTGTTTTACCAACATGTATGAGCCACCATTGATTTGGTAACCTCCACAAGAGGTGAGAGAAGCCAGAACAGCCCCAGCTCTGTGCAAAGCCAGGCTGAGCTCCTACAGCCCTCTTTCATCTGAGCTTTAGCCATGTGACTCTAGGAGACTTCCAGCAGGTATAATCTGCTCACACAGGAATGCTTTCCAGGAAGATTGGAAATTAGGTTCAAAGATGCTCAAAATTTAAAATAATCAGAGCTGAATTGTCAGCTTCATCCTAATTAACACACGTGTTAGTATCAAACGGTCCACAGATCAGTGCAAAGTTGAGGAAATTTTTAGACAATATCTACATGGGACTGGGAAGTGTGTTTCTGTCACTATTAACAGCATGACACTCACCGCACATGATAGGAATAACCCTTGTCACCTATTAATAAGGACTTAGGACATAAATGACTTTTTAAAACTCCACAAATCTTTATTCATTTTTATGAAACCAGTTATATAAAATGGAATTCATCAAATGGAATTCATCAAAAAATGTTTTGCCATTTTTCTATGGTCTTAAAACTAAAATAAGTTCATCAAAATAGATACCAGGTAGGGACTAAAGAGTATTGTCAGACAGGCTGGGTGTGAATCCTTGTTCTCCATTTTCTAGCTGTGTGTATCGGACAAGTTACACACCTCCTTGAGCCTCAGCTTCCTCATCTGTGAAATGGGAAAATAATATTTACATTGCAAAGTTGTTAGGGGGATTTTAGATGATACATGTAAAGAACTCAGTGCTGTGACTAATAAGTGCTCAGTAAATAATAACTATTTACAGCCCAAGACTTTCCCCTTTTCCCAGACAACCCTAATTAGGTCTGGGCTGCCTCTGTTAGGCTCCTGCTGCAAGCAGTTCATATCATGTTTCACAGCATAGCACAAGCATTTTTGAGTAATTCCTGGGCATATTTTAAAGAAAAAACAACATTTAAGGGTTAATTTAAATTATACGTTGCCCAGAACTATGTGAGCATAATATTATATCTAAACCCCTACGCAACTATAAAACCAAACTGAATTTCAAAACAAAACAAAAGAACTTCTGCATAACCAGTACAATTCAGAATAACAACATGAACATGAGAGATGGTGTTTGGATTAACACCGAACATGACAAGACAATGGCTTTGACCTTCTGGGCACCAGTTCTTTTGCATGTGGTCCCCACATTTCTGTTTGTACAGCATTCCATGATGTCATTTGGCCTCCACAAGCATCACTTATGAATCACTTAGGAAATAAGTCCACCCATGTTCCTTTCTCATTGGCCCAGGGTAATTACAGTGGCACCACTTTGTGCCAATAGGACAGTGATGGTAAACAGATCTGGGCATGGGAATATCACACTGCACCTGTTGATGGGAGAGGTGATTCCAGGTGATCCAGGATATACTAATATTAATTTTTGTGTGTGTGTGGTTTTGTTTGTTTGTTTTGGTGGCTGGCTGGTATGGGGATCCAAATCCTTGATCTTGGTGTTTAATATTAACTTTTTAAGGCTATCACTGAAATGAATACACAAAAATCACAAAATCTTAGAATTATTTCAGCAAACTCTTAGACTCACAGGGGTGCTGTAGGTTGGATCCTACCCCCCACCCCCCCATCGCCAACCTCATTGAAGCTTAAATCCACACTGTAACTGTTGAGGGTGGGAAGTCTTATTATGATTATTGAAAAGTGGGGCCTTGAAGAGGTGTTTAGATTATAGTTCCATGCCATAATGAATGGATTAAAAATGGTGGTCATGGGCATGGTTCAGAGGGCTTTACAAAGAGAGTGAATGAGGAGGCTAGTCTCTCTGCTGTCTGCTCTGCCATTTTCGCAATGTGACACTCAGCCATCACTGTTACCATCACCAAGGCTCTCACCAGATGTGTTCCCTGGTCTTTGGACTTCCCAGCCTCAGAAACTGTAAGCATTACGTTTCCTTTCTTATAAATTATCCAGTTCCATGTATTTTGTTAAAAGCAACAGAAATGGACTAATACAAAAGGTCTACAGATCTTGGTTCAGGAAAATTAATGGGATCATTAGGTCTGTGCGTTTTGCCATCAGACAGTCTGGGTTCAAGTTCAGTGCTACCACGTGGTAATTGTGTGATCTTGGAGGAGTTCACTCATTTAGTCATTCAACAAATATGTAGCGAGCAGGCTCACTACATATTTGTTGAATGTTCCAGGCTCAGGGTATATAACTGGATATAAGACAAATAAGGTCACTGCCTGCATGGAGCTCACGTTCTAGAATCTAGTAAGACAAATTACTTAAACTCTTCTCCAAGCTTAAGCTTCTGTATCTATAAAATAGGGATAACAATTGGGCCTGACTGGAAGGCTGCTGGGGGAATATACAAAATGCTGCATGGTTAGCAGCTCTGCTGGATTTTCCCGTTTGTCCTTCTTGTTCCATTCTCCATCCTTCTCACACTGCTCTAGGCCTGTGAAGCTGACCTGCATGGACGGCACAGCCAGGCTCACTTGTCCTCTGGCTTTTGATTGAGTTCAGCCCTTAGGCTTTTCCTGTAGAGATCAGAAGGTGGAGAGTAGGGTTGGGGCTCTTATTCCCCAGGCTCCATGCCTGCTCGACTTCTGGTAGACAATGGCCACTAAGCTCCACTGATGGCCACAGCTCCTACCATGCGACCCTTTCCTACAGCTGCGGCTCTTCTGGAACCACTCCCTTGTGTACCTTTCAGGTGCAGGGGGTAACCACTTCAGCTGTTGGAGCTCCCGGTTTCCCCATCATCTCTTGTTGGTTTCTCTTAATCCTGCCCACATCTTTGCAAATAGCCTCATGAATTCCTGTCCAGTTACTCCACTTGAATGTGCCACCAATTTCCTGCTGGGATTCTAGTTCTGAATCACACATAAAGCATGAATCTTATTTCACAAACTTAAATGTGCAAAAGGGTCATGTCTTTTGTTTTTGCTGAATGATTTTAAATTTGCCTCCAACCTCCCATTCCACTGGGTTGGCAGGATCCTGAGCCCATTCTCTTCTCTAGGGTCTTGCTAGAATGTACTCTCTTCCCTCCAGCAATTCACCACTGCTGCCAATATCCTCCTCATCCAAGCTCATGTGCAGCCCAGGCTGTGTGCTGCACGACGTGTCTCCTCTAAAGAGGCACCATTCATAGCAAAGACCTAGACCAAGGTTCATGGGACTGTATGGTGGGCATGGAGATTCCAGGCCTGTCAGCCAAGTCCTGGAGCAGCAAGGTCCACACAACAGTGCACACACTCATTGGCATGGCGGACCACCCTGGCCCACTTCATTCCAGCAGTCACTTTGTCCTATTTGCAGCACTTAGAGGCCCCATCCCCATGTGTTCCTCTCTCTGAACCTGATAGGGCTCTTCACCTATCAGTAACATGTGTCCAGGTGTATGGCGTATATGTGAACAGGACAGTTCTCAACATGTGAGCAGATAGTCAAGGCTGCTGCCCATCAAAAGCTCTGGAAAGACCAGCCAGGGAGAGCTGATCAGATTGCATAGCAATAGTATGATTCTGCTGGGGCTGCCATAACAAAGCACTGCAGGCTGGGGGGCGAAAATAACAGAAGTTTATTTTCTCACAGTTCTGGAGGCTGGAAGTCCAAGATCAAGGTGCCAGCAGGGCTGTTTCCTCTGAGGCCTCTATCCTGGGCTTGCAGATGGCCACCTCTTCACCACCTCTTCTCATGGTCTTTCCTCTGCGTGTGCCCCAATATCTTTCTTGGCGTCCAAATTTCCTCCTCTCCTAAGGACACCAGGCAGCCTGGAGTCAGGCCACCCTGACGGCCTCATTCTAACTTCATCACCTCTTAAAAGGGCCTGTCTCCAAATATGGTCAAATTCTAAGGTACTTAGAATTTGGCTAGGGCTTCAACGTGTGAATTTTGGAAGAACACAATTCAGACCATAAGAGTAAAATGTTAACTAATCAATTATTTTACGCGAGGAAGAGGGTACCTTTTTCTTATTAGTGCAAAGGCACCATATGGGCTAGTGGTGGCCCAGCTGGTGGTTCCTTAGTATTCTGTGCTTGGCGCACAGAAACCTCCATAGGGGCTGGGAATTGGGGGCCTGGGTCCAGCTCCCTAGGGACACTGAAAATATTCCCTTTTGGGAATCTCACCAAGAGCCCAGCTGCCAGGGAGTGGGGCCATGTTTCCATTACTAAGAGGACTTTCTGACCTTTGCCCTTTTCTCAGTCTGGGGAACTTGCCCCACTCTCCCTCTCTCCTGCCTCCCCCACCTTCCCGCCTGCCATGAGACCCAGCACAATCCCCTCCACTCGCTTAGATTTTTTTACAAAAGACAACAGATTAGTCATCTTTAGTCAACTTTGACTTTTGGCTCTGCAACACCAATCTCTCCTTTCACAAAGGCCAATGCCACTTCTGTCCTGGATTTTGGGGTGGGGAGGGGGGATATGAAATGAGGAATGAATTAACCTGTTAGACACAGAAACACTCTAGCACCATGCCAGGCAGAGCAAGAGCTCAGTAAAGTGGATGATCGTCATCATTATTAATGTAATTATTATTCTCATTGCAACCATGGACGAAGCAGCACTGAGAGTCTATGGTCTGAGAAAAAAGCACCAAACAGCTGTGTGTAAAATAGCACTGACCAGCAGAACCTTTTGCCAGGAGGGAAGTGTTCTCTAACTGCTCTGTCCAGTGGGGTAACCATTAGCCACACATGGCTATTGAGCGCTTGAAATGTGGCTAACACAATCAAAAAACTAAATTTTAAATTTCATTTCATTTTAATTCATTTAAGTTTAAGTTTAAATAGCAATGCAGCTATTTATAAGATTATTGGGCAACCCAGATTTATAAGATTTTTGTAGCAGCTGACGATAGAGAATGTTCGAGCCTGTTCATTCCAAATAATATAACAATCCCCACTTCATTTCCTAGCCGTGCCCGGAGCTCAGTTTTGCTTCTCTACCCACTACAAAGACCAGGGCCACACCCTTACAGTTTCTACAAGCAAGCCAAAAAGCCAACAACAACATTTGGATTTTTCCAAGCCAAAACCTTGACATTCTGCATGGGAGAAATGTCACAGAATGATGACATCTTGTGACTTCAGTTTGCAGCACTCCCTTGACAAAGTTTTATGTGACATCTTAAAAATATATATCTCAAAGTGGAATTAAAATTAACATCATTTTTGTGCATTGGTGCAGACTTTCATACCACCCCCCTGAGACCCTCCAAGATGCTGCGAGGCACTTCTCAGCCAGGCCTGGGAATTGCACATTCCACGCCCCCATCTGAGCTGCCAACCTCTATGAAAGTCCTCTGAGCACAATTAGGATTTTTTACTAGATGCCTTAATGGTGTGCCCACTGGAAATGTGTACTTTGGCACAACCAGGCCTCCAGGCTCCTGTCACCTTCTTATTGCAACTGGAATTGGCATTGCAGCCCCTGGAAACTGGGCACCTCTCAGCTTTACATTCTGCATGAATCGGCCCGTTCTGTGGCGCAGCAAGCCTTGCCTCAGACGCCTGCAGACATAACAGACGGCTGCTTTTCCCAACTCAGACTTTTCCCAGGGGCTGGCAGGGGACCGAGAGTCCTTCACGAACTGCTATAAGTTTTCCTCTCCTTATTCTCTGCCCTTTCCAAATTATATTATTTCTTTGGAGCCACATATTTCTAAAAGTCTCTCAGTCAGACATCTTTGCAAATATTCTTTCTCACGTAATATGTGCATGTCTGTGTGTGCGTTAAAGGAGGGTGTGGAATTGAATGAAATCTGCTGTCTGAAACACTTCTCTGCCTCCCCATCACTTACAGAATCTAGTACAAGCTCATGTGTAATAAACGAGTTCCTTTATGATGTGGGTCCTGCTTACATCGACACCTTATCTCCCTGCCCTGTTACATTTGCTCCAGCAATGTAGAGCAGCCTGCAGTTCCTCAATTACCCATGCCATTTCTCTCCTCCAGTATTTGCCTCTGCTGTTCCCCTGGCCAGACGACCCTCCTCTCATCTGTCCACCAGGGAACTGTTCCTTCCCTAATGCCCAGGCCAGCAGGCACCTGCTCTCTCTGACTGCCTCTCTTCCCTGCACTGCTTTGGTGCCCTATGTCTTACATATTTCTTGTGTTTCACTTGTCTTCCTGTATTGTACTTTGTTTCCTTGCCCATCTTTCTCCGTTATCACACTGTGAGATCCCTGAGGGCTAGTTTGTCTTTTTCATCTGAACTGCCAAAGCCAATCACAGAGCCGGGCTCATACTGCCAGTCAAAACCCTTTTTGAATTGAATTGAAACAAGTAGACAGAGCATCCGATGTGAGAAGGTTAGGCGTTTCCCACACTACATATTCTCTTCTCGACAAAGTTTTGTTCAACTGACCTGACTCTACTTGGCTTTGGATCCAATTGTGGTCTGTGCATTTAAAGAAAAAGATGTAGATGACCAAAGAAATACCTTATGCCAAAGCTCAACAAAGGAAACAAAGCAGGAAGGTAGCAAGGGAGGCAGGGAGCAGAGGAAGAAAAGTAAACACATGTGGAGACATTTATTCAGGGCTGTCCCGTGGGCTCTGACTCCAAAGGACAACCTGTCTGCCCACGTTCCTCCTCTCAGTTGTGCCCAGCCTGGTCCAGGCCCTGCCATCTCTCACCTGGGTCCTTGAAGCAACTGCCTCTCAGTGTTTCCACCTGCCCTGTTACAGACTGAATGTTTGCATCCCCCACAATTCACATATTGAAGCTCTAATCCCCGATGTGATGGTATAGGAGGTAAGACCTTTGGGAGATGTAGATGGGATCATGGGACTAGTGGCCTCATAAGAAGAGGAAGAGAGACAGGAGCTCTCTTCCCATGGGTGTGCACATAAAAGTTCATGTTGGACACACAGCAAGATGGTGGCCAGCTGCAAGCAGGAAGGGAACCCCCACCAAGAACCACATCTGCCAGCACCCTGACCTTGGATTTGCCAGCCTCCAGAACTGTGAGAAATAAATGTCTGTTGTTTAAGCTCCCTAGTCCATGGCAATTTGTTATAGCCACCCAATCTGAGACCTGCTCCCCTACACTCCATTCTCCACCCAGCATCCAGAGTCAACACTTACAAGTGTAAGTCAGATCAAGCCACTCTGCTTTAACCTCCCCAGTGACTTCCCATCACACTTGAATATAACCCACCCTCCTTTCCCCAGTCTACGAAGACCTTCCATGATCTGGCCACCACCTCCTTTATAGAATTCTGTCTTAGCCCTTTCCCTCTTGCTCAGATTCCAGTCACATCACCTTCTTCCAGTCCCTCACAAGCTAAGATTCTAAGTGCCACTATCCAAGTGACATTCCTGTAGCCCTTTGGATGATTGGCTTTAAAAAGACACCTCCTCATTGAGTCTTTCCTTGACTGCCATATCTAAAGTCACTTCACAGTCACTTCCCATCATGTCACCCATTTTATTTTCTTCATATAACTTTTTAGGATCTGATACTACTTCTATTTACTCATTTATTCTCTGTCTCCCCCAGCTAGGCTCCGTGAAAATGGGAACCTTGCCTGATTTGTTCACTGCCCTATTCCTAGCTCCCAGAACAGATCCTAGCTCAGGCAGTGCTCAGAAATGGTTGGTTATTGAGTGACCAGACATGCCTGGCACTGGCTAGACATGTTCACAAACAACATTTTCATGCAATCACATCCAGAAAGGTTTCTTGCAAAAATTAGCAGGGAATTGTCAATGATTTCCAGGATTTTGACATACTTATGGTGAATTCATTCATAATTAGTTTCTTTGAAGCAGAAGTGAGTCAGAGAGTATGTGACTTCATACCCAAGTCCACATCAAAGTGTTTATGGATGAACTCAAGGGCAGCAAAATGTAATGTGACCTTAGAATGGAAGGTGCAGGAAGCAGCAACATGAGGGATGTGGTGAGTGGTGGCAGAATCCCAGCGGGGTCTGCAGTCCAGTGCCTGCCCTCTGCAGCCTGCCCTCTGCAGCTCTGATACTCCAGTAAATTGTGCTAAGGGTTACCCACCTTAAAGGCAGGATTAGGCTTATCTGCCCACCCTCTTCATGTGCTGAGAAGATGAATGGAGTTTCTGAAACACTGAGCTCCATAGAAGCAAAGTTTTTTTGTTTTGTTGTGTTTTAACTTTCAGGCTTGCAGTCATTCATTTGTTCATTCATTCATTTATTGATCGATGTGAAGGATCTTGCATATTAACTTCGGCCTTTTATTTAATTATCACTTTTTATTGTGAAAACAAAAAGAAATTCAACAGGCTGCCCTGTTAGCTCAGTTGGTTACAGCGCTGCCTTGTAACACCAAGGTCAAGGCCAGCCACAAAAAAACAACGGAAATTCAAAGCAGCGCTTCCATGCTTCCAACTGTAATTTTTCACTTGACTTTTCTTTTTCTAATTTTTTTCCATTGTATATGTTTATGAGGTACAGTTTGTTTCAATCCATGCATGTATTCTATAATGATCCAATCAGAATAGTTAGTGTATCTATCACTCAGACATTTATCATTTCTTTGTGGTTATAACATTCAAGATCCTCTTTTCTGGCTACCTTGAAATATACAATATTATTAGCTACTGTCACCCTAGAGCATCAGAACCAATTCTTCCTATCTAACCATAACTTCATAACTTTGTACATGTCTATCAACCTTTCCCCAACTCCCCACCCCTCCCTTTCCCTGCCTCTGGTAACCACTATTCTACTCTCTATTTTTTTAAAAAATTTATTTTTCTTAATTGACCTGTGATAATTGTATATATTTATGGAGTACAATATGGTATTTGGGCACATTCATACTGTGTGTAACGATCACACCAGGGCACTCAGTAGGTCCATCACCTCAAACATTTGTCACTTCTTCATGTTGGGAAACACTCAACATCATCTCATCTAGCTACTCGAAGATACACAGTACTTCGTTGTTGACTCTCGTCTCCCTACATTGCTATAGAACACCAGATCTTATTCTTCCTATGTCTCTACAATTTTTTTATCCACTGACCACCTCCTCCCCATCCCCCTTCTCCCCATCTCCCTTTCTCCCTCCCCTCACTAGTCTCTAGAAACCACTATTCTACTTTCTACTGCTATGAGATCAACAGCTTTTCTAGCTTCCACATATGAGTGAGCATATGTGGTATTTCTCTTTTTGTGCCTGGCTTACTTCACTTATAATTTTCTTCAAGCTCATCCATGTTGCTGCAAGTGGCAGAATTTCATTCTTTTTCATGACTGAGTAGTATTCCATTGTGTGTATATACCACATTTTCTTTATCCAATCATCTGAAGGTTGGGTTGTGCATGTAGGGGAGATTTATCATGGGGAATCTGGAATTTTCTTCAGCTTTAGAAAGAGCACCAGACTTGGAATTGTAGACCCAGATTTAAGCCAGATTCTAGAACTCAGGAGCTGTGTCATTGGGGCAGGTCACTTAACCTCACCTATTCTATTTTCTCCTCAGTAGCACTGTAGTTTGTTACTATAATTATTAGCAGGATTTACTCCCTTTGGAACCAGAGAATGATGTAATATTAGAAACTATTAATTCAGACCCTTGACATGATGTGTGTGTGTGTCTGTCTGTGTGTATAATAATCTGCTTTTGGTTATTTCTATCTACTTGAGGAGAGAACACAAATACACATGAGAAAAGCTGACGGTAGAATGAAGGACCAAATGAGTCCTTTGGACACAGTGCTATGGGAGTTTGGGATTGTGGCCTGGAGTATTGCAATAGCCTCCTAACCAGTTTTCTTGCCCCTCCAAGCTCTCTCCTGTCCAAGCCACCGAATGTAGTGGCAACGGAGACATGTCTCCAATGAAGGGTAGCATAGCTAAGTGGCTACAGAGGCAGACTGTGGAGTCAGCCTGCTTGGGTTCAAGACCCAGCTGCTCTACCTAACTAGCCGGTTATTTCAGCTCTCTGTGAAATTAGGAAAGTACCAGTTCCTTCCCTTTAGCGCTGTTTTGAGGATTGAATGAGTCAGTACATACAAAAGTACTTAGCACCTTGTCTGGCACTTTGTAAATATTTGCTATTATCACTAAGTTGCTCTGCTGGTTCCATCACCAGTGTACATATTTTTTCATGGCATCTCATTTCCTACTAAACAAAGTCAGAAAAACCTTAGCAGGTTGTCAGGCCCTTTCCCACCTGGTCTCAGCAACTTTATCTTTTATTTCCTTTCACTCCAGCCAAACAGAATGATATGGCTTTCTTGAAGCTCTTCTTGCTTTCAAGGCTTGACTCTGCTTCCCAAAGCTGGAAGTACCTTGCTTTTTCTCCGAACCCTTATAAGATTTTGTCACTGTCTTATGGCATTTCCCATTCATGTATCTGAGATCACCTTATCATCCTCTGCTAGATCATAGGCTCTTGGACGGCAAGGATTGTGATTTATTTGACTTGTACTTTGCAATACCCCAAACAAGCCTTTTGCCCATAATAGGTGTTTAGTAATGTTTGTTGAATCAACGATGTGGTCAGAAAAGGCATCACAGAAGTAAGAGCTGAACTGTGTCTTGAAGGAAGAACAGGCTTTTAAAAGCCATTATTATTTATCTTGATTGTTGAGCAGTGACAAAGAGCATGCATCATGAAGCTGAACTACCTGGGTTCAAATCCCAATTCTGACATTTACGAGCTCTGTGACTTTGGGCAAATTACTTAACTTCTCTGTGCCTCAGTTTTCTTACGCATTGAATAAGGACAATTAAAAAAATTTTTTTCATGGCATTATATTGTGAGAATTATCACATGAATTTAGTGGTATCCTTGACGCTTAGTTCATATTCAATGAATAACAGCAATTATTACTATTATCACACAAGCAATAAATGCTTTTTGTAAAAAGTCCAGCAATACAGTAAAGAGTATAACTTACTCTCACAGACAGACAGAGCCACTGCTATTGCTTTAGTGAATATCCTTTCAGAGGTTTTATGAATATAAAATATATTTAGTGATATAAACAAAATCACACCACATAGACTAGTCTGAAAGTTGCTTTCTTCACACAACTGTGTATCATGCTTATCTGTGTCAATACATATTACTCCACTTGTAACACCTGCCTAGCCCTTCAGTTCATGGGTCTCCAATAATTAATTTACTCAGTACCATATTGGGAACCATAATTAATTTACTCAGCACCATATTTTCCAGTTTCTCACCATTATGAACACTGTGCAGTTAATTATCTCAAATGTGCAACTTTATACATTTGTGATAGTATAGTTGCAGGATAAAGTCCTGGATGTGACACGCAGGCCACATCTGTAAAGAATATTCTTCATTTGCACATCATAATCCTTGGTTCATCTCATGCTGTCCTCCGTAGTCCTCTTGTATTTTATTTGTTTATCTATGTTTGATAATTAATAGACACAATCATCATGTTTTAAAATTTCCTAGTTGGCTCCTAGTTTCTCTCTGGAAAGACAGTAACAATTACATTCAAAGACTAGGATTTAAATAGGTAGGAATAGTAGGAGAGCTGCTCTTGTTAGGGAAACAGTTTGAGTATCTGGCTGGTGGTAATGAACAAGGCTGCTGAGAGTTCCTGGTGAAGAGCCTGATCTAATCTGGAAGAAGGTTTCCTTCTGAAGCTGTGGAATAGAAAGTCAAATTGGAGACTGAGGAGCAAAGCTAAGGAGCTGGGATCTTACACCAGGCCATAGGATGAATCACATAACTAGAGAGTTATTTCGCAAAGACTTACCTATGGATGGCGAATTACATTCTTGTAATTCACTGCTTCAGTGTGCAGATAGTTTCTTACATTAAAGATACTCTGTATAAGTTAGAGATTGGGTTATGCCACAATAACAAATAGCCCCCCAAATGGTGGCTTTAACCGATAAAAGTTTATTTCTCAGGCATACTGCCTGTCCACTGGGGACTGGTTGGAAAGGGAGAGTCACCGAGGGACACAGGCTGACAGAGTAGTCACCCTCTCCCATGTTGCTGGCTTCTATGCCAGAAAGAAAGAGCCCTGGAAGGTCTTGCATTAGTTATCAAATGCTTCAGCCTGCAAGTGACACCCTTCACTGGCTTTCACAACTCACTGGTCAGCATTAGTCTCTTGCCCCCATTTAACCCCTCAAAGGGTGGCCAGAAGAATAATTCCATCATGTGCCAAGAGGAAGAGAGCTGAAAATAACTGGCAAACATCACTACTACCCATCTCCTTTTCATCACCTGAAACCTGCCTCTCAGAAAATCACATGACAACTTAAAGGGCCACACAATGCTGTCGTAGCCAACGTTGCTTCAAAATGTTAGGCTAAAAGCAGGGCTTTGGTCTGGCTGATTAGCTCAGGTGGTTAGAACATGGTGCTGATAACACCAAGATCCAAGGTTTGATCCCTGTACCAGCCAGCTGCCAAAAAAAAAAAAAAAAAGACAGGGCTTGACTATGCTTGGAAACAACGTGGTTCAATAGGTCAAATCTTAATTTGATAATGGCTTCAGGTGGGTAGGAGTGAGGTGGAATAATGTGAAAAAACTTTTGGAGTAGGTGAAAACTTATCCAAGAAAATCTTCAGAGAAACTCCACTCTCCTACTTCTCAATTTTCCCTTCCCCGTGTCCTTAGACCTCCTTTGGGATTTAAATGCAGTGCATTCAGACTCCACTGGATTCCCTGTTCAAGAAGCTCCCAAGGGCACAATGAAATGATACCAGTGATGATCATAATAATAATGACAGTAAATCCTTCAGTAGCACTCTCCATGTGCCAGTGCTTTCCATATGTGAACTCACTTATCCTTACACCAACCCTATAAGGTAGGCATTTTCACTGTTTTCATTTGACAAATGAGGAAACTCAGGCAGAAAAAGGTTAAATAACTTGCCAAATTCGCTCTGGATTAGAAGTCTGGCAGTGAGATTCCAAAGACGAATATGCTCGCTACAGCAATTGGTAGAAGAAATGTTCTAGAACATTCCCCTGCCCCCAACCTCAACTCCCTAGCTACCATAGCTTACCACAAAAACCTCTGTATTTTAATAAAAATTTTCCAGCCTTAACCCATGCCCATTAATTTTAGCCAGTACTCAATCTGGAAGAACAGCATCACAATGAAAGCTCATGGGCCCAACAGTTCCCTTAATAGACTTGACCTGAAAACCTTACATAAGAAAATCATCATGCTGTCACCTGGTTGAGGACCTGCTTTGTTTCTGCTAACTAGTCCGCTTTCATTGTCACTCATAATCCCCTGATGTTTGCTTCTTCTTATTTTTTTTTTTTAAATAAACTCTGAATACTTTCATAATGTCACTCTGAAAAATCTCCTTTCATGCTACATTTCTTCCCCCCAGGTAGTGGCAACCTTTGAAGCACACAGTAACATTCTCAGACCTTTAAATATCATTAATGCTCACTTCAGGCCAAACAGAATTTCTCATCAAATTAGGGTCTGTGGTGATGATCATTCTTGCACTTTTACTGTAACTTTCATCTGAGACCTGCAGCGCGCTTTATAAACACTAATTAAGCCTCTGTGAAGCAGAGAAGGACAAGGGAAAGGTGCAAAGATGAAAATTAACAATATGCCAAGTATGTGACATAAGCCAGAAGTGATACTTCCACTTTACGTGTTCCATTTTCATCTTTTCAGTGTAGCACTGGAGACTGATCTGGTTTCCCTGAACCATTTGTTCTCCAGTTTAAAGACTTAGCCACGGGCACTTGCCCTCTAGTCCCATTCCTGTGACCCTCTGGGTCTTACCTCTAGACTGCGGGAGAAGCCTTTCCTTAGGGCCTGGAGTCGCCCTTCCCCTAGTGAGGAGGGGGGCCAGGTTGACCCCGGGATGTTCTAAGCACACCAGTCACCTGGGAGGAAAGAGAGCGGAGAAGGGACTCTGTGTTGATAAAAAGGGATTGGCCCAGCCTGGTTTATTAATATAATATTTTGACTCATCCCAGGCAAAACCTCCTCATCTGGCACTTATGATGGGACTCCATTTCACCTGTAACCCATTTCATTTTAGGCAAGATGGGGGGGATGTGGTTTGAGGGTTCCTTGGAGGTTATAGGCCTCTAGGTGTGTGACTGATGTGCCCATGAGAAGGAAGGTGGCTGGGATGTTGATACTGACACCGCAGTGAAGAAGGAGGAGGGAGACTGCTACAAAGCCCGGCCTGGGAGCTGGGGAGGGCAGGGTTCTATGGTGAGGGGCATGGGAGTCTGGAAAACCAGGCAAGTATCTAAAGTCAGGGTCAAGGTCAAAGTTAGGTCAGAGGCTAGGAATGCAACACAGGAACACAGGTTAGAATTGCCCAAATGCTCGCAGACCATTGGAGAGTTCTGCAGGAAACAGTCCCAAGTTCTTCAACATGGAAGAACAATGAGGCTCTCTTTAGAAGGCCAGGGGGTCATGTAATCAGGAGGGCTTGGGCTGAGGGTGGAGCGGAACCACTGTTATTGTTTGAGAAAGACCTTAAGCTGGTTGCATTCAGTCTTAAATCATAGACACAGGGATCTTTTCCTTCCAGAGCACTACCTTGCCAGGTGCCCAGGGCCCCACCCTCCTTCTTGGAGGCTTACAAGTGCCATGAATAGTGCATGCTGGGTTGACCACTTGGGGTAAGTCCAACTGTGACATAACCAAGTTTGGAAGCACAGACAGTTGTTTTTTCTGCTAAATGGTCAGTGAGAAAAATGCCAACAGCTGTCCTAGGAAGTCCTCACCGGATGCCAGAGGACAAGGGAACTAGTGTAGTGCCAGGCATGGGTGGTGCGATGCTCTGTGCATGGTCAGTGGGTGGTCTGTGGTGCTGGGTCTGCTGATGCCTGTGCAGTCCCTATATATCTCACTCTCTTGTCCCAGACCCCACCAATTTTTCTTTCCCCTCTGGCTCTCTCCCTGATTCTTGAAGCTCAGGGGCTAGGGCTGGTTCTCACTCATGATATATTTCAGCCAAATGCATTGTCCCTTCTGTGAGTCTTTTCCATTTCCCTAAGGGACTAAGCTTTTGAAACTCAAAAGTCAGGAAGTCTTTCCCTGGCTCTGTTTTCCATTGTAACATCCTTTTTCCTAGGTGATCAGCACAGAAGAGCCTGACTGCTTCAAAGGGAGTAGGGACCTGGGAAAGCACCAGGAGAGAAAGGAAATATTGTGGTTGGAAGAAAGCATTGGTTAATACAATTCAGGGAGTTTAAAACATTTTTTTTCCCCCACAAATCTAATTCCTTAAAGGCTGATCTAAAAGTTGGTTGTCTCACTTGGGTGGAAACACTCTTTCTGTCTAGGTGGCTCTTGGCAGATCTATTGGGCTTCTGTATCTGGAACATCAATTGGGTACCCTAGGATGAGCATGGGGGTAGGGCTGGCTCTCATCAAACAGCCAGGGGGGTCAAAGAACAGGGGAGTCAGGAAGCAACAGCTGCCCCAAGGGCCCCCTAGAACCACAGGGAAGAGGGAGTCTGGAGAGTCTCTCCCTGCCTGCAAATATCTGGACATAGCAGAAGAGCCACAAACAGCTGCCAGAGTGAACAGTGGGCATGAGGAGCTAGAGTTCCATAACGAGACCGGGTGGGAGCACAGCCCCCTTGATCTGAAGCAGGATCCTGGATTGAGGATGATGAGCCCAGGATGAAGTATTGATAATGAAAGGGAACATCCTTCTGTTTATGGAATACGGTGGTTTACATAATTCTTATGTTTAAGCTCTATCTGTAGGCAGAGAAATGGTCAATTTCCTCAAAACCCAATCATCTGGGGTTGGTTTTACATGAAAAATGAAGCATCTAGATGGACCCTGATTCTTATCCAAATTGACTGAATCAGCTGGACTGAGTAAAGGAGAAAATACTGGGTCAACCACAAACACACTATGATTCTTAAGAAATGGACTGACCTTCTGTCCGGATCCCACATCTCCCACCTGAAACATAGGCCCTCAGGTAGCTGTGAATGGGAACTGTTCTGATCTACGTGGCGGCCCGTGTGAAGGCTTTCCCTGGGTGTCTGTGCCATCCACAGCACACGCATAAACACATTCCCCATTCACACAAACTTGCCGGAGTCAGTCAAGGTCCACAGCCCCAAACTGCACTTTCCAAAAGGGTGAATCAGAAGAGAGAGCCAACCTGAGATTCTGGGAGGCAACTCATGGCAGCTGCCCACCTCAAAGACCTCCATTTAAATGGGATTCATTTCCAATTCTGAAAGATGTCATTTGTGTCAATGCAGGACACACTCATTTTGGGGTGAGCGGAAATGTCCCCAACTTCTGGTGGTAGCGGATACATCTGAAAAATGGAATCGAATCAATTTTGCTCCCGAGAGGGACAGGTGGAGGACTCCCATTTCCTGCCAATTCAGTTGGAAACAATGAGGAGAGAGAAAAAAAAGTGGAGCCCTCCCTTCTCTTTCTGGCCTTAGACATGAACTCTTGATAAGATCCTGGAAAACAAGCAGCATTTTAAACTGCCGTTTGCCCTCTTCAGCTGAGAAAACAGCACGAGCCAAAACTAGGCGCTGGGGCCACCTCTATTGTGAACGTGGCCGGTGGACTTATTGCCGCCAAATAGCCAATCACGAAATGACTGAGATAAGAAATATAATAACATTTTCACATGAACCTTACATTCTTACCTCTTCTATAGGAGAGGATATCCCTGCAGGAAGGAGGAAGTGGGGCCCAGCCTATGTTCTATAGTGGTGCTGGGACTGCATTGTCCAGGCCTTTGTAGGGACACAGGAAGAGGGTACGGAAGTTTCTACAGGAAAACAGAGAAAAGTTCAAACATAAACAGCATCCAAAAAAATTTACCAACAGCAAACTCAATTTCCTCTGTGGGCCTTCCATGCTCCCGTGCACCCCTGGTCTGGCAGATTTTAATCTTGGATTCTGTTCACCTTGGTAACCTCCAGTGTGTGCGATTTATGCTATTTCCCTACTTAAGTTAAAGGGATATGTTTTCTATGGCGTTGGAGACAAAAACAACCTCTTTCCAGAGACGGTATCCTGGCCTGGCCACAGTCTGTTCTGTCTTTTCCATTTGTCGTTTCTGGGGAGGGCATGAGCTTCCCTGAAGTCCCATGTGGGACAGGGCGGTTCCCTGTTCCGAGGGTTTGAACAAAAGCTGAAAGTGGCTAAGTCACCGCTTCCCACAACAAGGCCAGGGTTTGGTGCAGCTCCCTAGTGAATCTCAGTCACAGGCGATGTGAGAAGAGTTGTATCCTGGCTGTACCCACACGTAGCTGGTGAGGGCTGGAATTCCCCCCCGACCCCCCTGCTGTCTGTCCTCCTACCCACCAGGGCTCAGAAGCAGCTACCACAGGAATCTCTGCTGCCCGCCCCGAGGCCATGCGGTACTGGTTTTAGGGTCATGAAAACCACGGCTCTAGCAGGGAGAAGTAATTTCATTGCTAAATCTGCAAGAAAGGGATGAGATGGAAAAAGAAGGCAGCTTTGGGGATCTCCTCCCTTTACCCCCAGTCCTTATGTACTAAGCCAAAATGGCTCCCTTTTGCCTCAAGCTACATAGATGGGTGACAAAAATGATAGAGCCGTGTTATCAGATTCCCCGGTGGGGGCTCGAGGGAAAATGTCTTCTCCAGGGCAACCTCTGAAATGTAAGGAGTTTCTCTCCACGTTTCCCACTGATTGAAATGCGCTTACAACGCTGGCTGAGAATCGTGGAAGCCACTTCCAGATGCTCTAATGGGGGCTGCCAGGCACTAAAAGGAGCATCCATTACTTCTCTGATGGGGCCAATCACACATTTCAGGAGCAATGGTTACAGTTAATAGACAGACTTCCTAGACGCTGCCATTATGGGAAATTAAAGCACCCCCCTATTCCCCTCAAAATAGCTCTCAAGCCCAAGTGTCTTTCACTGGCCATCAAAGGAAGGAGTTGAGTGGACTGCTCTAGCTTTTTAGGGGATATATTTTTCTGAATTGCTTTTTCCAGAACAAATGACTTCCATTATGTTCAGCCGGGGACCAATTCTTCACTTAAATATGTAAAGCAAAATATGGCTTGTTCTCTGGATGTGCTACTCACAACAGAAAGCTTTTGTGATGGCTGCCCCAGATGGGTGATTGAAGGGTGTGAAATAAAAGCCCAAGTACAAGCAAGAGGGTGACCTTGACTTCTGAAACCAGCTTAAAATGCTGTTTGTTTGTTTGTTCTTTAATTTTATTCCTTTTTTTTTCTAATTGAAACATAATTGATTATACATATTTGTGGAGTATAGAGTTGAATATCAATACCTGTGTACAATGTGATGATCACATGAGGATAATTAGTACACCCATCTTAACAAAATGTAACCATTCTTTGTGATCCTTAACCAATTTCTTGCTAACACCCTTCCTAGTCTCCCTTTCCCACCTCTAATAACCCCAGTTCTGCTCTCTCCTTTTGAAAGTTAAAACACTGCTTAAGATGGATTCAGAATGCTCTGCTGTATGTAAGGGATGCTTGCATTTTCAGAAAACAGATGATGGAGAACTCATTCATGCAACACACATGTATTGAACAACTGTTGCCTCCAGCCTCCCATTCATTCATTCATTCGTTCATGTATTCATTCATTTACAGAAGGTGCCAGGCACTGGGTTACAATTGAGGGACAATCAGGGTGGTTTTCAATGCATTTAATAGAAAGGCATCGGCCCTAACCCATCAGGAAGGACCTTCTATTGGAGGTCCCCACTCCTATGCCACATGTTAACCCTTGAGTCACTTGGTGCATTTTACTACTTTGGTAACCACTACAGCTAGGCTGGTGCATACCGGCGAGCTAATAGTCCTGTGGTGACATGCAAAACACAGTTCCCGATCTCCAGAAACCAACAGTTTAGGGCCTGCTGCTCTTACGTAGGGGCTACTCCCAGAGAGATATGTCTTTGAGTCTCAAGCTGTCCTGAGCCTAAGGTCCTATGTAGGCCACAGCAGGTTCTCAGCTCTCATGAAAGGGAAGCAGTGTAAGCAACAAAGGGCCCTTCTATGCAAAGGCTGAGTATTAGAGGGAGCCTGAACATGCGGGTGAGTTATGTTAAGGATGATGAACCAGGGGGGGCCTGTCCCACATGGCCCAGTCAGGCAGTTGCCTCTACCTGTGGAATCATCACACCTGCCATGCTCCAAGACCAGCAGTCCCCTGAGCAGAAGGTCTCTATAACAGCCCAGCAGATGGCTCGGTTCTAAGCTCCTACCTCAATGCTCAGGCTTCTCATTTAATACTGAGATACTGTTTTCTTCTGTCCCCACATAGACTCCTGGACCTTGACTCCTGATCTTTCTTCCCTCTCTGCCTTCCCAGAAACGGAATTCTGGATTCATGGTACCTGACAGCCAAGTCTTGATTAATGCACAACCTGTCCTGGTCTCCGGGCTTGAACGTTCCATATCTGCTTTCTCCCCAGCTTTCATTATCTTCATTCACTCATTCATTCACATATTCATTCAGTAAATATTTAGTAATCACTTACCATGGCCAGGCATCTGCCAGGTGCTGGGGACACAGCAGTAACCAAGATGGATGTGAACCTGCCCTCAGGGGGCTCACGGTCTGGCCAAATGACAGAAAGGTGTCAAATTGTACTAGATTCACTTGAAAATTCTTTCTCAAATAATCATTTTAAATATGCTGTTTAGATGCTGATGTTCTAGACTGGTAAAATTTGGGGTATTTTCCGCATTTTCTTTATTGTCTAAATTTTTTATATGCTTCTGTCATCTACAATAAAGTATAATTTTATTAATATTTTTATTTAAATGTTTTAATAAAGTTTTTATGGTTAGAAAAATTTAAACATATCCTTGTATAGTTATGAGTCCATAAGCTCTGAATAGCAAGCCCATCTGAACGAATTAAGTCTTCCCGAGGGATAAAAGATATTCAAGACCTTCACCTGGGGGTAGAGAACATAAATTAATATCAACAGTGGCATTTGTGGGGGAGTTGCCACATTTCAGGCACTGTGCTAAGTATTTTACACAGATTCTCTCATTTATCACAATTCAAGAGGTAGTTACTGATATTGTCTCCATTTTACAGAGAAAAAAACTGAGGCTCAGAGAAGTTAACTAACAAGTTTTAGAAAAACAAACCTCTTTTAATAGTTGAATCTGCAATTTATTTGGCTCTGCTGCACTTAAGCGTAGGGATGGTAAACAAAATATTTAACAACTGATATAGTGTGGAGCAGTAACCAATCAGAATAGCTGCCAGGCATGGCGCTGAAGCAGGGAGGGTCTGAGCAACGGGGCCACCGATGGGGAGGGCTAGAGCGGCTGGGGAAGCCACATTGTGGATGGGGTTGGCTAGGACAGCATCTATTTATGGACATGTATGGAGTTATTTCAATATGTTAACAACTGGACAGCCATATGTATAAAGCCTTGCCTAGGTGACATGGAAAAGCCCCCCTCCTGTAGGTCAGCTGAGTAACTACTGGGACGGTTGTGTTCATTAGTAAATTGGAGAGTTACTAAGGGTCAGACTGTCCTTTACAGCCTTTGCCAAAGTCCTAGTGTGCTTTGGAATATGCTGAGATCATGAGTATAATTTTACACAAACTGTCTTAGGTTACCAAAAGCTTTCTTTCCTGATTCTAGACCAGAATACCAAAAATTGTGTTTTATTTAGCTCATACAGTGATGTCTCATTTTAAATAACAAAATCTGACATTTTGGTAGCACTAAAAGCCAGACATGTATATGCTTTATACATCTTCAAAAAGTTAACGGAAAGATTTGTTTTACATCTTTTTTTGTTTGTTTTTTTGGCAGCTGGCTGGTGTAGGGATCTGAAGCCCTGACCTTGATGTTATCAGTATCAAGCTCTCCCAAGTGAGCTAACTGGCTAGTCCTGTATTATCTTTTAATTCCATTTTTCACAAATTTTTTCAAGTATGCTCATATATTAACTCACTTAACCTTCATGTCAAACCTACAAGATAGGTACTATTATGATCATATCCATTTTACAGATGGGGAAACTAAGGTACAGAGAGATTGAATAATTTGCCTAAAGTGGTCCAGTTAATTAACAAATGGCAGAGGCAGATTTGAACCCCACCATTTGGGTCCAGAGTACTAACTCTTAACCATAATACTTCTCTGCCTCTAGTATGTTTGAATTATTTGCTGACATTTACAAATCAAGAAAGGTAAGATAAAATCCCAGATTTCCTGCTTGTCAGAATGAAAAATCAGAAGCTCTAGAAACCATGAATCTGCACTCCCCATGGCAAAATCATTTTTTTGAAAGGCACATTTTTAAAGATGTGTGTTGATGTGTAGAAATAGAAAGCACATACACCGAAGTATAAATGATGATTGTTTCTGGGTAGTACAATTACACATGATATTTCTTCCACTAGGATGGCAAAAGTCAGCGCTCTGTACACATGGATATATTCTTTGACTTACCCCACTCCCCACCATCCCCTCATTGGAGCATTTTGGATCTTCAGATTTGGGATGCTCAACCGGTAAGTACAACGCAAATATACCAAAGTCTGAAAAAATTGGAAATCCGAGACCCTTCTGGTCCCAAGCATTTCAGGTAAGGGATATTCAACATGTACTAGGAAGTCCAGAAATACATGAGGAGTCCACTTGTCTTGTGAATTTTTACTTAGTACCAGGTTAAAGGAGAACAGTGTGAAGAGAAACAAAGCAATGAGGACTAAATTTAAAGGAACTGCTAGAGAAAGCTTGTGACAATTGGGAAGAAAATTCTCGATCCCCTCAAACCCAAATCTTGCAAGACCTAAAATTTCTACTTGAAAACCAAACAGTCGGATTATTAAGTGAAATTTCACACAATTACAAATGGCTTCCTATAGAAGTCCACATTGTACAAAATACTACCATAAACAAGTATGATTGTCTTTAAAACTCATCTATTGGAATTTTTGCATTCGGCTGCAAAGCACCACCTTCTCAGTGGTCTCCTTGGAAGGTCTGAACCTTTTCCCACGATTGCTCCTACAAAAAACATTTTGGGCCTCCTTGAGGGGGTTAATCTTCAAAGCCAATTTATGAGCCATTTAGGAAAAGACATATTCTTTTATATTCACATCTTGTATTTGATCCAAAATAGTAACACCTAAATATTTTTAAAAAATAACAAATGTTAACATCCACCTTTTTAACCATTATCCAAATATTCCTATTCCAAAATAAAATCTATCAAAGAATGAATATTTTCTCATACTGAGAATAAAATAATTAGCAACAATCTGGGAAGGCAATTAAATAAGTGTGTTAGAAACAATCAATCACTGAAATAAAAAGATAGCCTCCCCAGGTGACCTCCTTGAATGTGCCACTACTTATTCGGATGTTTTGATGTGTTTGTTTAAGGAATCTGGCTAGAGAATAATAAATACATAATTCTATTTTTTTAAATGTGTGTAGATGTGTACAGATCGAAAGCACATACACTGAGGTATAAATTATAATTATTTCTGGATAGTACAATTATGCATGATTCCTCCCCACCTGGGATGTTAAACTCTGGAATTTCACATGATTTTCTATTTTCTTCATTAATATTTAGTCAACAAGAATTCAGTGTTTACTGGCACTATGTTAGATGCAAAGGATACGCTGTAGAGATTTCTTAACAGTTTTGTATTACAATGAGAAGGCATATTATAATCATAAAAATTAAGCTATTTCCATTCTGAAAATGTCATATCTATATATCTATCTGCCAAATGAAGAAAATTAGAACAGGGAAGAGGATCTATCTCATAAGCCAACCTATTGAGGCAACCAGTTTTCTATGAAAGTACCTCATTTTGGTTTTGGAGACACAGGCAAATGAAATCTCATACAAGCAGCAGTTGAGTGAAGTGGAAAACAGCAATAAAAATTTGGGGTAGAAAGATATGGGGTTCAAGATTCATACCTGCCATTATTTGTGTAACTTTGAGCATCAAGTTTAATCACTCTAGGCTTTAGGCTCCTTCTCCTAAAATAAAGAAATTGAACTAAATAGTCCCTGACAACTTGACATTTCATGATCATTACAATGTTACACCATTCATTTAAATCATGAGACAAAATATACATGTTGGTCACACTTACATGTGTTGATCACAAAATACACAGTGCTGAGCAAAAGAGATATACAGATAGGCCTTAAGCAAATATCACACAAATTACCTTATACGAAGTTATTTTTAAAAACATTAGGCCAAGGTGTTTTTTGTTTCCCGACAACTGACAACTGTGTTGCCCCTGCCCACTGAGTGGGTGCATTCAGATAGGGTGGATGGCAACTAGGAGAAAAGTCATTGCTCCGCTTTGAGGGTCAGACTTGATTTTTAGATCCACAAGACAATAATCTTAAAAGGCAGCCTTTGGCGGGGGTAAGGAAAGAGTATATGTGGCGCGTGGGTGGGTAGTGGGGGTTAATTTCCAGAAGCTTGCCTTTACATACCGAGAGGCAAACCTCAATCATGCTTCATTCAGCAAAGACCATGAAGTCGACAGAGACCATGTCACAGGGTCATTCCCACCGGGCAGCAAGGGAGGGGAAAGCCCTCCCCACACTGGGAGAAGAAGAGAGAGAGAGAGAAGGGGGGAGGAGAAGGGCACCCTTGCTTTTGGCCCCTTCATCATCCAAGGGGTGGAAAGGAAGGTGGCTCACAGGAGGCTGAGCTCTGCTTTCTGCTTGGAGCACACAGGAAGTTCTCTCGGGCACCCAGGTACCATGGGGGGCAGCCACAGCACGGGAAAAATGGCGGTGGACATGTTTCCACTGAGAGGGGCCTGAGATTGTGCTCGGTTTCCTGTTGACCTGTGTGTGGCCTGCAAGGGACACAGAGGTTCCCTGACACATGCTCCCAAGACAGCTGAGAATGCCAGCTTAGGAGCTGGCAGAGTGTGTGGGGGGGGATGCCACAGCCAGCTCAGGCGTGGCCCCCACATTCCAGGGGTTCCTGGGACCTGCAAGAGCTGAGCAGTATAGGCAGTAGGTGGGCCAGGATGCTGGGCTCTCCTAGAGAAAAGTCTGTGCAAGACCAGCCCAGAGGCTGACACCCAGGTTGGGAGGGAGGTCCTCAGCACCCTGCCCAGCACCCTGAGGGGCTCCCTGCCCACCCCTCCCTGGGGCCAGATCCCATCTTGAGAGGAGGCCCATCTTGCAGGAAGGAAGTGACCCTGATGGGAAGTTTCAGCTTTGAATTAACTGATTATTTGGGAGAAACAGATTGTTTTAAACCAGAAGAGGCTGCTACCTTTTACTGGCAAGTCTAAGTTTCTCTACTCCCACCTCCACTCCCCCACTATCAGCAGGAATGGGAACAAATGACACCAGTCATAAAAATAAAAAAATTTCAACTACCTTTTAAAAAAACCTGAGCTGTAGTGCAGATATTTCCACCCTGCTGAGTAAGTATATAATTATAATCACTGTAAGTCCTACAAAGAAAAAGTCCCTAGTGCTTTGAATGCACTTAATCAGGGTGCACGTAGACTGGCAGGTGGCCCTCAGGGACAGCCTTGAGAAGGAAGTGATATTAGAGCTGAAACTTGAAGGAGGGGTTAGATACACAGGGGAAGCACCACATGGTCCCCAGATGGAAGGAGCCTGATCCCCAGAGAAAGGAGACTGGTCCCTGGAGGAGAAAGGAGAAGGCTAGCTGGGCTGGCAGGGCATGAAGGGCCGGCAAGCGGCTGGCGGTGAAGAGGTAGGCTGAGGCCAGGTGCTATTTACTGGGCACCTTTTAGCCCCTCTTAACAGTTTTCTGGTTCACTCAACTCAGTTTAATTGATCTATTTTGTGAGGGGAACCAACAGTGTGCTTTCGCAGTCAGGGCAACAATGAAGCATCCAGAGATCATCTGAGAATAAGTAAAGACAGCGATGGCAGGTCTAGAGAAATAGAGCGGGCACCTAGAGCAAAGCTAAGAGTTGCTACGGGCTTAGACCATGCTGTTGCTGCCCACACCTGCCAAATCCTGCAGCCGTCTTGGCTTTCAGGCGTTCGTGCGTCCGGCCAATGTCTCCAAACCTCTGAAGAGTTGGCCCAGAAGCAGGGCTGTCCTTCTTGTAGGGCTGAGTCACAAGGAAAGGAACCCGAGGAGACAGTAAAAGAGAATGGGGGGCTCCTGGCCAGCTCTGGGCATCTCATGGCATCTGAATTTCTCATGGCACTGGGCACGCAGTGGCGTCACTGAGCACTCCTGGCTGGGCCGGTGGTTCAGAACGGTGGCAAGAGCACACGGAACTGAGCCTGGTGTAGTAGAACCGTCTCCTCTCCCTTCCTGCAGCCAGCACCCTGCCCAGCCACCAGCTCTCTTCCCTGGACTGTAACGACAATCTTTCAACTGGTCTTTCTGCTCCACTCCATCTCCCTACATTCTTTCAAGAGAGCAATTTTTACAAAATAAATCAGATCACGTCTCTCCTCTGCAGAAGACCCTTTAATGGCTCCCCATTTTGCTTTTAATATATTAAAAAAGTTCTTACCTGTCTGCAAGACCCCTTGGCCTGGCCCCTGCTTACATCTCCGGTGTGTTCCTTTTCCCACTGTTCTTTTCACCCAATGCACTTTATGTTCTCTTGGTGTCTCAGGTGTGCCCATTTCTTCCTGGAGTCTCTTGTGGACCTTCTTGTGCCTGTTTCCTTCTGTCACTCAGATCTCAGCCCAAACGTGGCTTCCTCAGGGAGGGCTACCCTGAACGATGCTATCTAAAACGGCAGCCACCCCGGTCACATTTCTTATCACGTTTTTTATTCCCTGCATGGCCTTTATCAATTTGATATTTTCTGGTTTATTTTTTTGCTTGTTTGTTGTCCATGTCCTTCATTATAATTTAAATTCCTTGAGGGCAGATTTTGCCTCTGAATAATGCCTGACCTGAGAATTAATCAATTACTAAATCAATTAGTATTTGTTAAATAAGTACATGAATGAGTGAATGAATGAATGAATGAATCTCTTACCAAGTATGGATGAGGGTAATGAAATGACTCTGGACTATAAACATTTTCATTATATAATTGGTACTGGGGGTGTTGGTGGATAAAAGACAAATAAAATGTGCAGGACTTTTTTTTGCCTGTAAAATTTGACTGCGACGTCATGACTGAGATAAGCACAGTCAGCTAACCCTAATGGAAACTCAAAAAGAAGTGTTGTGGTCTCATTAAAATGTGCTGCTTTTGATTGGGGGAATTGAAAAAGTTTTCTAGATCCAAATTTAGTTCAACAGTTCAATAAACAATAAATTTGGGCGTTTAATGTTGTGCAAAATATTGGTCCCAGAGAGATGAACAAGCCTTGATCCCTGCCCTCAGGGAGCACAGAGTCCGCACAGGAGCCAGCCACAGAAAAAGCTAATTAGTCTGCAAGGTGATAAGAAAGGGAGTTGCCAGGGGCAAATAAGCAGAAGAGTTCAGAGGAGGGGGGAACAGACTCTACCTGAAGAGGGTGGGGAGACTTTGCAGAGGAACTGGCCTGTGAACTGTGTCCTGAAGAGGATTTAGCAGGCTGAGAAGACTAGGGTAAATAAAGGCAGAACTAAAAATATCAGCAAGGAGGTTGGAATGGCCAAGGTGTGATTACAACATCCTATAGGGAATTGGACTGGTAAACATGTTTGGGAATCCTCAGCAGGTGTTGAAGCCATGGGATGTGGGAGAGCTCCCAGGTAAAGCATGTCAAGCCAGAGGGAGGAAGACAAAATCCAGACCCTGGGTGGCAGCTGAAGCAAGAGGACTGGCAGAGTTTACCAACCGGTGGAGAGAAAAGAAGACAGAGCCTTGAGGACAAACCTTGGTGAATACCAGGATTAAAAGGGCATATGGAGGAAAATGAATCAGCAAAGGAGTGGTCAGAGAAATAGGAACTAGAATTTGGAGAGTTTTGACTCCCAGAAACCAAGGGAAGAGAGACTCACCTTGTCAGAGGGCTTCCCCACCTCTCTCTGCATAATACCCATCCTGCTGGCTGCTACTTACTCAACGCCTGTCCATCCCACTGACTCCATGAAGGCAAGAAATGTTTTGGCTTGTTTATTGCTATATCACCTACACCCAGACCAAGTCTTGTCACCTAACAGAATGAATGTATGGGTGAATGAATAAATATTTTCAAATTATGCTAGGAGTTGAAAAGGTTAAATGTTGTGAAAAAAAACTTGGATTTGGCAATTGGACACAAAGGTGATGTTTTGAAGACCAATTTTAGAAACGTTGATAGTAATAATACCTATGCCAATGGTTGTTATGAGGATTAAATGAGCTAATACATGTAAATGCCTAGTACAGTGCCTGGATGTAGTTCAGGCTCAATGAATGTTAAATAATAATTATTATTCTCTCTAGACCTCACTTTCAGAAGCTGTTCTGGTGAATTAATTCTTTATAGTGGTATTGTGTCTAACAGATTTGTGTACTACCCTCTCAAATACTGGAGATGTATTACCTTAAAAACAACCACAATTACAAAGCATTATTTTATGAAATGGCTATAACAGAATCAGTGGAATGAGATTTGGCTGTCAAATCTACCTATGGCCTGGGAGCCTCGCAGCCTTCCAAGGGACCAGAAGACAGAGTGGAATCTCCTTTTCTGTTAAGGAGACTCATAGAATTAAAACAGCTGCAGCCAGCCTTGGAAATAGGGCCCTGGTGTTCTGTTTCTAAACTTGTGATTGTGTTAGCTGGCTAATCCAAAAGAGGAAGGCTGAAAAGTGGGGTGGTTCAAAAGACAGGCTCTGTTGCTAGGTTTGGATAAAGAAAATAGAGGCTGCCAGTAGAAAAGGTCCTGGAAGGTAGAAGAGGTCCTTGAATTGTACTGAAAGGCAAGAGACCTGGGTTCCCTTTGTGTATGTGATTCTTTCTCTCTGTGAGCTTGACCAACATGTGTCTTTCTCTTCCCATTTGTAGAAAGAGAGAACTGCAACAACATCAAATCCTCCACAGTAGATTGTTTGTAAAGATAGCCACAATTTCTCTCATCCCTGCATGCTTGCCCCCTTTGCTACATAGTTTTGGTTTTCCTCCTAACAAGAGGTAGAATACATTTCCCCTCCCCTTGAATCTGAGCTAGCCCTGTGACTTGCTTTGATTGATAGAGTGCGGTAGAAGTAACATTATGTTTGAGTCTAAACATTAAGAAATCTTGCAGCTTTCACTGTCACTCTTGCTTGGAATGATCCTGTGGCCATGTAAACATGCCCAAACTAGCCTCCTTGAGGATGATAGATCTTGTGGGGAGAGAGAGGCTCAGCCAACAGCCAGCAGCAACCACCATACCAGTGAGTGAGGACTTTTTGGACCATCCAACCCCAGTTAATTCATGGATGAAAATAGTCACATGAGTGATTCCCATAAGACTGGCAGAGAGCAGAAACTGACAACTCAGTGACTCAGAAGGAAGGACCACTGAGTCACCCAAGCCACTTCCTGTTTTGCTCGGTGTCCTCCAAGCCAAATCCCAACAGGCAGAGTTTAAGCTTTAGTGGGTACACACACAACAGTGTCACAAAGAGAAAGCCTTCAGGATCAAAGACAGGGGGAGGAGGAGAGGAGGAAATGATACAGTCACTTAACCTTTGTTCCAGTTCTCTGCAGTAAACCCTAACACTCAACTAAAAGATCATACAGTGTGATTCCTTTTTAAGAGCAATAAAATTGGTTTCTAGAATGTCAGCATAGTGAGTTAGCACAGAAATATTCTATTTGCTCACAGTTCTATGAGTCAGCAATTTCAGTTGGGCTCAGCTGAGCGGTTCTTCTGCTGTTCTTATGGGAATCACTCATGTGACTATTTTCATCCATGACTTACCTAGGGTTGGATGGTCCAAAATGGCCTCACTCTCAAGGGTGGTGGTTGCTGCTGGCTGTTGGCTGAGCTTCTCTCTCCGCAAGATCTCTGCTGGTTCCAGGGGGCATTCATTCATTCAGTCAGTCGATACCACATGAGCACCTGCTCTGTGCCCCATACGGGAAGCAGTGTGGTGAGAGGAAGGTCTGGCTGTGAGTAGATGGGTGACAGATCTGAGTGGTTCTGTGTGGAGAGGAGCTCACGCATTGCTCCCGTCTTGGCAGCTTTCCTATGACATCTCATGCATGCACTTCTGGCTTCCCCAGAGGTGGCCTCAGCCTAAAGAATTGCAGAGCTGAGGGAACTTTTAAGGCCCAGTTAGTTGAGGTTTATTATTATTATTATTATTATTATTATTGTTATTATTATTATTATTATTATTATAATACATATGAGGAAACTAAAGCCTGAGGAGTTAAGAAACAGGTAGCTTGTGGTAAAATTAGACCCAGAACTGAGACCTCTCACTGGATCTCTTTTCTACCACATTAAGACTCCCTCCAGGGTCCACACCCTCCTTACCCCTGATCCCTGAACTTGCCTCTCATCCTCCCCAGCTTTGTATTTCAGGCATGGAACTAGTTTCTGCTTGTGGTTTGAGGTTCACACATTACCTGAGGAATCTTTCCTCAGATAAATTCCAACCCTCAAATGATAGTGGTAATAATACCAATGACACACATTCAAAAAATATGTCTCAGGCACCTATTATATGCCAGATTCTGCCTTGGTTTGGGGGATAGAGTGAAGAAGGAAGACAAGGAATCTACCTGTGGGAAATTTTCATTCTTAGGGGAGGTAGAGCAGACAATACATAAGGAAACAAGATAATTAGAGGCTGGATAATGGGATAGAGGTGTCTGGCCTGGGGAATGTATGGCCAGGAAAGGCCTCTTTTACAAGATGCTTGAGCTGAGCCCTGATTGGTGAGGAACAAATAACTCTTCAAGAAGGGGACAGAGAGCTGGCCAATTAGCTCAGCTGGTTAGACTGTGGTGCTGATAACACCAAGGTCCAGGGTTCGATCCCAGTATCGGCCAGCTGCCAAAGAAGGAAAAAAGAGAGCAAAGGTCCTAAGGCAGCGACAAGCATCTTATATGAGAAAGAGGGGAGGCATATGGCCTCTGTGGAGGGAGCAGGAGGAGAAAGGAAGGAGACAGGGTAGACGAGGAGGCAGAGGTTATGTCACCCAAGGCCTGGTAGGAACGATGCCGAGCTGGGAATCTATTTGTTTGAGTAGGCCCATGGGAGGATTCTAAGTAATGTGACTGATATGTGTTTAAAAAAAAAAAAATCATTCCAGCTGCTTGGGTAGAGAATGAATACTGAGAGTGATATTGAAGAGATGATTTATTGAATGCTAACTATGGGATTCTTTGTATATTTTAGCTCCAATGCTCTTCAACACTTTGAAGTAGATTTTGTTATGCCTATTCCACGGACAAGGAAATGGAGACTCGAAAGGATAAAGAACTTTCCTAAAGTCACAGAGCTGAATTTCAGCCTAGGACCTTCATTCCATTGGTGGCAGCCCTTTCCCATACAGATGAAGCCTCCCTAAGATGGTCAACCCATCCCTGTGCTAATAAATTATTCTGATTGTCACCATATTTTTAATATTAAAATTTCAGAGCTGGAAGCTACAGAAGTTCCTTGAAGGTAGCAATTATGTCTTATTCATCTTGCCAGTTGTGGCACAATCCCTGACACATAGTAGGTGCAAATACAATAACTGGTGAATGGATGAATGACTGAATGAATGGAGAGGGTTCCAGTCATGAGAGGTTTTCCAAACCTCCACTCTCTACTTTAGGGCCACCATTTTTAAGACAGGAGGTTAAATGTCTTTCCCTAAAAAATGTCTTTTCCAACACGGCAAAGCTGGAACATGAGGTTGGGCTATTGAATATGTAGTTCTCTCCACCATACCGCTCTGTCTCCAGTGTGTGTTTGGGGCAGAATTCCTGTTTTAACCTTCTGTCTTAGTTTGGTAAACTCTTCAAGGTCAGGCATCATGTCTATTTTGTCTATTTTGTAATATTCAATGTCATGTTGGGAGTGTGTAGAGCCTACAGGGACATTCGAGGTGGGGCTTGGAAGTAAGTTGGTAACTGAAAGGTAGAGCCTTGAAGAGGTGATTGGATTGTAGGACTATGCCATAGTGAATGGATTACAAATGGTGGTCAGGGGTGTGGTTCTGAGGGCTTTAAAAGAAGAGGGGAGCCTGTCTCTCTCTCTCTTTCTGCTCTCTCTCTGAAAATGAGATTAAACAAATTAAATGTGCATGTGATGTGAAAAAAACAGATGCCTTCTAGGTCACCTGTAACAGCTAGTTGACTAGAGTTTAATGTCTAAAGAAAGAGTGTTTAGACAGAACAGGGTGTAGCCAGGAAGAGTGCACAAAGAGAAAGGCCATCTTTGTCTTGACTGTCCAGCAGAATGTAGCGTGAAGGACTCTGTATGTGGGGAATGGGGGCTTTCTGGTTTCCAGAGAGGACCCTCTGTCATGGGGCAGAGCCAGTTGGTTCATGTAGCCTCATCCTGGCCTGAAGGAACCAGACCTCAAGATATTCATTTCAAGGTGCTTTCATTGTTGGTCAGTGTCGTTGGTTGAATTATGTCCCCCCAAAACTCATTGAAGCTTGAATTGTGTCTCCAAGTTTTATGTATTAGAAACTTAGCCCCAACTGTGGCTGTTAAGAGGAGGGGAAATGTGATTATGGTAATTGAAAGGTGGAGCCTTGAAGAGGTGATTGGATTGTAGGACCATAGAGAAGTGAATGGATTAAAAATGGTGGTTGGGGGAGTGGTTCTGAGGGCTTTAAAAGAAGAGGAGAGTCTCTCTCTCTCTCTCTCTCTGCTCTCTCTTCTTCTACCATCTTATAATGTGAGACTCCTGGGTCACTGTTACCACCACCAGATGGACTTGGGACTTCAGAAACTTCCAGCCTCAGAAACTGTGAGCAATAAATTTTGGGTTCTTTTTATAAATCACCCAGTTCTGGGTATTTTGTTATAAGCTATAAAAACAGAATAACACAATCAGCAAGCAACAAATTCTCAAATGTTAAGTTGGCTTCCTGGTTAACTTTGGGGATCCTCTGGACAGCACAGAAGCCTCAAGCATTTCAGTCATTTTAAGAAAGGAATATGCTCCTTTCACTCATAAGTGAATCCACTTGGAGATGTTCCAAGAAAACTCTATCACAAAGAATATGATCTTCCCTGGGGGTGAGGCCTCTCAAAATTGAGAAAGGCTCAGGACCCCCATTATTTGAGGTTCTGATTATATTAAAAATTGAACAAATTCTAAAAGATGGTTAGAAAATTTGTGTTATATTTTAAGTGTTTATCTTCAACCAATTGATGCTTTTAACATACAAAATGCAATGTGGTGTTATTGAGCTAGTAACAATATAATTACAGTACCTACAAAAATATTAGTTCTTAGAGAATTTTTCAGCAGTGTGGCTGGAGGATAGGGTATAAGCTTAAAGATGTATGATGAATGCCTTCTACTTTCAATCTTGTCAGGCTATCTCTGTCACTCAATTCCATATATGTGTGTATTGGGTTTAGATATAAACATTTGGAAATAATGCTACAGATAAATATGAGACCTTGTGTGTGAGGCACAAGGCCAAATAGTCATGCTCAGAAGTGTAGGTGCAATCCCCTTCCTGAACCTGTCAGCTAAGGCTCAGACCATCACCAGGTGATGTTATTCATGGGCCACCAGCCAACTCAGTCTTCCCCTGATGACACCCTGACCTTATCATGTGACCCCCTTAAAATTTCATACCCTACAATGTTATGTATAGCAGCTAGCTATGGACACAGCGTGTTCCTCAAGAAACTGGTTGGCTGTTTGGCTGATAAATCAAGACAGTGATCAACAAAGCTAGGACGTTCAAATTATCCTTTGAACACCCTATGTTAGGAGACAGCTACATGACAGAGAAGGGAACTTGCTTGGTGAGATGTAGATAATGTGAAAGTGAGGGACATGTTAAGAAGGACACTGAGTCATATACACACAGCTACTTTTCTCCAATTCTTCCATTTGGCCTCCTCTGGCTTCTGGGATCTCTGTCTTCCCAGTCCTTGTCCCACCACTACTCCTCAATTTTCCGCTTTTCAAATTGTGTGTCTCAAACCATTTGCTATGGGTCAAATGTGTCCCCCAAAGGTTCATGTATTGAATATTTAATTACCATTGTAAAAATGTTAAAAGGGTGGGAAACCCTATTACAGTAATTGAAATGTGGGGTCTCTAAGAGGTGATTATATCAGGAGGATTGTGCCCTCATGAATGGATTAATCCATTGGTGGTTAAATGGGTGGTCTGGGTGTGGTTCTGATAGCTTTAAAAAGAGAGCAAGAGAGCAGGTGAGCTCTCTCTTGCTCAGCCCATTCACCAGGTGATACACTGCTTTGTTGTAGACAGTCGACACCAAGAACAAGACCCTCCCCAGATGTTTTCTCTGGACATTGGACTTCCCAGCATCTAAAACTGTAAGGAATTTTATTTCCTCATAAATTATCCAATTTCAGGTCTTCTGTTATAAGCAACAGAAAACGGACTGATATCCTATTCCTAGGTCATTCAATTAAATCAGTGGGTTGCAACAAACATTATCTAAACAAATAAAACAGAATAGGAAGTATCCAAATATATCACACATAGTAAACATTTTTTAAAAAAGTTAAAAACTATTGTTTTGTGAAACTTGTTTCAATTACATGTATGTGTGTATTGGGTTTAGATGTAAACTTCATTTCCTACTGTGGGTTACAGATATAGTTTTCAATCCACTGCTCTAGGTGGCAGATTTTAAAGTCTCAGCCTTTTGCAGAGTGGATTCTATGACCATGTGCTTCCTAAGCAGAATTGGTATGAATAACTGAAGTAGGAGGTGACTACAATGATCTGAATGTCTGTGTTCCCCAGAAATTCATATATTGAAATACTAACCCCAAGGTGATAGTATTAGGAGGTTGGGCCTTGGGGAGGTGATTAGGTCATGGAGGCAGGGTCCTCATGAATGGAATTAGTTCCCTTATAAATGTGGCCCCAGAGAGCTGCCTTGCCCCTTCCACCATGTGGGGACACAGCGTGAAGGCAACATCTCTGAACCAAGAAGCCCCCTGTAGACACCAAATCTACCAGGATTCTGATCTTGGACTATTCAGCCTCCAAAACTGTGCAAAATAAATTTCTGTTGTTTTTAAACTACCCAGTTCATAGAATTTTGTGATAGTAGCCCAAATGGACTAAGACAGTGATCTAATGGTGATAATCATCCAAGAGCTTCCCAGCATGTCAGGGTCTTAGACACTCTCTGGGCCAAAACCCCAGCTTACAGTTTTGCAGGTAAACAGGTGGAATCTAAGAAAGGCAATACAAGTTAATGGTACAACCAGGACCCTGATACAATTTGCCCTGACTCCCCATCCTGGGATCTTTATTTTTTGTGGTCCTCTATTATAACACAGCAAAGAATAGCAGAAAAATTTGTATTTAGGTCAGAAAACCTGGATTTTAGTTCTAATCCCATCACTTAACTATGTGACCTTGAGCCCATAAATCTCTTAACATCTCTGCTCTTCAGTTATATCAAATGTAAGAGAATTAATGATATTAGGGATCAATTGAGTTAATCTATTTTATGACACTTTTTAGATTGTGTGGCATTATATATATTTTCCTTTCTTTCTCTCTCTCTCCCTCCCTCCCTCCTTCCCTTCCTCTCTCTCTCTCTTGCTTTCTCTCTTTCTCTCTTACCAGCCAGCCCCATATTTTCTAATAATGATTATTTTGCTCCTTGAATATCCATGGCAGTTATTCAAGAGGTATGTATTCCTGTGCAGAGAAAGGGATATAAATGTAATATTGTCAAGTTCCACCCTCTAAAGAGTATTCAGTGACATTTTCCAGGGAGAGGATGTATTTCCCCTTCTTTTCAATCCAGCATCTGCTTCTATCCTCAGAGCCCTTGCAGCAGCCTCCAGCAGTCAGCTAATTTAAAACTAATGAAGTAGCATGACATCACCCCAGCATCCTTTACTTCTGTCTTAGACTGTTTTCTGTTGCTGTGACTGAATACCTGAGACTGGGTAATTTATAAAGAAAAGAAATTTATGGCTGGCCAGTTAGCTCACTTGGTTAGAATGCAGTGCTGGTAGCACCAAGGTCAATGGTTGGGATCCCCATATCAGCCAGCCTCCAAAACAAAACAAAAATAAAATTTATTTCTTACAGTTCTGGAGGCTGTGAAGTCCAAGAGCATGGTGCTGGTATCTGGTGAGGACCCTCCTGCTGCATCATAACATGTGGCGAGAAAGCAAGAGTGTGTTAGCACAGGTCTCTCTTCTTCTTAGAAAGCCACCAGTACCGTCATGGGGACCCCATTTTGATGACTTTATCTATCCTAATTACTTCCCAAAGGCTCCAATCAATACATGAATTTGGGAATTAAGTTTTCAGCACATGAAATTTGGGGGACACATTCAAACCACAGCAACCTCCAAACCACTATAGTGGCTCCTGAAGGCAGCCTGCAGAAGGGCGTTTCTCTTCTCCTCCGTCTTGGGTTACACTGGTAGTCTCACTGGCCTGTGAGTACACATGAGGCCCTAAGACCACAGATGCCCAGCTATGACATTGTTTAACCTGTACCTGCTCATGTGGAAACTCAATGCTCCTCCCCCACAACCATCACAATTTTCTTTATTTCTCAGAATTCCAACAGCAGCGTTTCTTATGAGCTGGTTGGGGTTTTAGGAGCCCAATAAATAGCACATCTTTTCCCTGTCCAATTTCAAAATGAACTGAGAGACAGACACAGGAGCCAGATAGATGGAGATCAAAATGATAGTCTTATTACTGACAAAAGCTAGATTGGAATGAAACTGTTCAGCCCCCTCCACCCTCCTCTTCTGGAGCCTGCAATTTTCTGGCTCAGCCCAGGTAGGTAAACTCATGCATGCCAGTTTCTTCTACTAAACTTGCCAGTCAGAGAATTAACCTCTCCCTTTCCTACTGGAAATCCCTCTAGACAGGAACATGAAGGAATAAGGGTGTCCCCCTGTATCTCCAGAACATATCTACTCATGTTCTTTGTTCTCTGGATTCCTTGTTCAGTGGTCTCCACGTGACAACGGTGAATACCAGGTTCCATGCCATGTGGGTAAAGTACCTTTTCTTCATCTCTGAGCTGGGTTCCAAAGGGAAGAAGTGCCTGGGTTCAGAATATCCTGAAGTATTGCAGGAAATACCTTCTTTTCATTCTGATTTTGCACCCAAATTTCCCCCTTGGCTCTGGCCTCCCCAAACAAAGCTGATCAACCCATGCAAATAGATTCTCCAGGAGAAGGGACTTAATCATTATGCTTGTGCCTTGGAACTTCTTCTTGTTCTGAAGACCCTCTCTACAATCATCCCTGCAACCTAGTCATAGCCCCAGGCCTTCCTTTGCTGCTCCCGAATTACTATTCTCACTTGAGTTTCAGGGATTCTTCTTTTTTGGCGGTTAGCCAGTACAGGGATCAAATCCTGGACTTTGGTGTTATCAGCACCATGCTCTAACCAACTGAGCTAAATGGCCAGCCCTAGTTTCAGGGATTTTTAAAATGTGATAATCAACCTCTAATCCCTTAGCTTTTTCTACCATCAAGGAGTTGGTCTCGAAACCCTGAAGCACCCCTTCCCCATCTTTGCCATTAACTCACAGCATGACATCCTGCTCTTCCTGGTATTTCCTGAGATTCCTGTAACTGTCTGATGCTGCCTGATAAAAAAAAAAGACTGTAGTTTTCTACAAAGCCTTGTCCAGCATCTTCCAGGATCAATGCAAAAGATAAAATACTCCATTTTCTTGATCTACACATTAAAATTCCAAAGCAGTTGTTTTCACAGGAACTCTGGGCATCACTGAAAGGAAAAAGGCTCAAGACTATTTATACCTTTATGGACATATGAGGTTTATATTGTTGGGGCTCACTCCAAACTATGATTGTAGGAGACCAGATATGCTACCCCAGAATATACTACTTTGGCACACTTCAAGCAAGTTATTCTCATGTTTTGTGGGACTCCAATGCTGTTTACATAATTAAAGTATTTTTCTCCTGTTAATGTCTATGTCAATTTCATTCCTCTCCCAGTCAAATAACCTAGCAAGGGAGAGGGGAGAAGCCATTTTCCCTCCTTCTACAATATCATGTAGGAAGTGATTTTGACCAGCAACTGGGCAGGACAGGTTCTCAGTTGTATTCGTCAGGGAAATATGGCAGTGACTCACAGATTTTGGAGTTGTGATACCCTTTCAATATGTATTTATTCTCGCTTCCCTTCTAATGGTACAATGTGGATTTGAAGTGGATGTGAAGGTGCAGGGTGTTTATGAATTTCAGTCAATTTTTAAATTTAAAAATCTGAAGCTCAGAGTCAGTTTTATTTCCCCCAAAATGTTATCAGTTATTCTCCTTCCCGGTGATTGTTCACATGTCTCAATTAGTATTGTACAACATCATTTACAACACTTCACTGTACATCATTCATTTAATTATTGACTGATTGATTCAACAAAAAAAACTTTAGCACTTTATTGGCAAGTGTGAAGGGTACAGAGATGGGATGCATGGGGGAGTGAGTCATATAAATAAGTCTAAGCCATAAAATTCAAACACAATGCTGCAGGGGTACAGAAGAAATGGGCCATGCATTTCATCTGGTGGATCTTGGAAGGCTTCTTGGAGGAGGTTGGATTTGAGCTGAGTCTAAAGATGGGTAAGACTTTTGCAAGGGTGTCATAAGGAGCGAGGGTGTGTGGCTGAAGTTTTGGAGAAATGCAGATTCCTGGGCTCAACCTCAGACTCTTATGGGTGAGACTCTGGTAACCAGGGTTGGGAACCATCAGGAACAAAGGCTCAGGTCTGTTCAGAGACCAGGGAGCAGAGAAAGTCTTGAAGGGCCATCTCATGAGCTAGGACAGTGAGAGTCAGCTATTTTCCACCTTTTCAGAAGACCAAATTTTAGAGGAATTAAATGAAGCAGGAGAGGTTGGTTTCCTTTGCAGATGATGTTCCTGGATGTGCAGTTCGTTAAAGACACTAAGGTTTTCACCTGATGTGGCAAGGAAGAGCCCTCTCTGGAACAAGGAAGAAAATGCAGTTAGAAATTCGAACCAAAAACCAGTGCAGAATCTCATTTGCCTATGCCAGAGGTTGTCAAACTATTTTTGTAAAGAGCTAGAAAGTAAATATTTTCAGCGTTATAGGCATATGGTCTCCATCATAACTACTCAATTATGCTGTTGTAGTGCAAAATCAGTGTTAGACAATATGTAAATGAGTGAGCACGGCTGTGTTTCAATAAAGCTTTACTTACGGACACTGAAATATGAATTTCACCTATTTTTTGCATTACAAAATATTATTCTTCTTTTGATTTGTTTTCAACCATTTAAAAATGTAAATCCTTATTATTCACAATAGCCAAGAGGTAGAAGCAATCCAAATGTCCATCAACAGATGAATGGATAAAGAAAATGTGGTATGCACATACAATGTAATATTATTCAGCTTTTTAAAGGAATAAAATCCTGTCACATGATGCAACACGGAACGTTGAGGACATTATGCTAAGTGAAATATGCCAGTCACAAAAAGATAAATATTGTACGATTCCATGTATATAAGGAATCTGGTCAAATTCATAGAAACAAAGGTAGAATAATGATTGCTGGGGGCTGAGGTGAGGGGAAAATGGGAGGTTGTGTTTAATGGGTATAGAGTTTCAGTTTTACAAGATGAAAACTTCTGGAGATCAGTTTCAGAACAATGAGAATATACTTAACGCTACTGAAATACACACTTAAAAATGGTTAAGATGGTAAATTTCTTGTTATTTTTTTTAACCACAATTAAAAAGAAAAAAAGAAAAAGAGAAAGCAAATTCTTCTTTGCTTGGAAGTCATGCAGAAACAGGCAATGGCTCCTGTGGGCTTGAGTTTGCCAACCTCTGGCCCATGGGTGGCCTGAGGGTAAAAAAGATGGTCCAAATCAATGGTTCTCAAATGTGCCCTGAAACATTTCTGACAACACAAAAGGGAAAATGTGGACTCCCACATTTTCACACAGATGCCTGTGAGTCAATAAAATTCTTCTAAATGCTCCTTTAAATATAATTCATGAACAGTTTTTAATCCTAGTCCATAATACATGTTGTTTTAATATAAAATTGGCATTGACTGAAAAATTAGTAAAAATTAATGCTTGTTCAGGCTCAGAGAGGGTGAGTGACTTAGTTAAGCTCCTATACCTAGAACAAGTTGGATGTGGTACTGGATCCCCAAACTCCTGATTCCAAGTGTATTCTTTCAACCAGAGTGGGCTGCCTTACCGTAAGGCTTTGGCTGTTTATTCTCGACCCATACTCTGCCCCCACCACCTCCCAATATTGAGGAAGTTTTCAAAGCAGTGACAGTAAACCAGTTTTGAGTTTCTATCAAAAAATCAACAATTCATAAGTTTCAAATATTTTTTATTCTGTTCTATTCTAGAATATTTTATTTTATTTTTTGGTGGCTGGCAGGTATAGGGATCATAACCCTTGATCCTGGGGTTATAAGCACCACGTTCTAAGTGAGCTAACTGGACAACCCTTTTCTAGAATATTTTAGTTTAGTTTACTCAATAATTCATTTTCTTTCCCTGCTCTTTCTAGCTATGCCTTCTCTTCCATCTATTACATATATAAATATTTTTTATTTTATTTTATTATTATTATTATTTTTTACCCTTTGTAACATCCCATTCTGTTATACATTATGGGATGTTAAATTATGAGGGGCCTGAAAGATTTGCTGTTTTTGTACACCCAGCATCTATCTTTTTTCTTGTGGTAGATGGTATCACTGTATCTTCCTTGCCCTCTCCCCCTCCTGTTGACTTTAGACTTGGCCATATGACATATGATTTGCTTTCCCCATGGAATATGCATAGAAGTGAGAGTGTGCTAGTCTAAGCAGAAGTTTTAAGAGACATCATATATTTCTACTCACTCTTTTTGATCTCCTGCTCTTTTTGAGTACCACATATCCCAAGTAGCGTCTGTTCCTTAAGCCTGGGTCCCAGAATGAGAAGACATGTGAAGAAAACCCGCACTCTGCCCGCAGACTGGAGCTCGGCCCAGCCAGTGCAGACTCACTTGCTGCTATAAGCTACTAAGTTTAGGCGTGGTTTGTTGCACGGTATTATCCCAGCATCAGCTGACTAATACACCCCTTCTTTTGGAACCAGGGCTTGGATTTTCTTTTGGAGACCCAGCCCTCTTTCACTCTTCATCCGTATGGTTTCGTTGGGCTGACTCTCGTCCACCCTGCCCTGTGCATGCTCCAACATATCACAGTGAACAACTGTCATTCCTCAAACACACAGATTTTGTGTACCATCTCTGGCGAGGTCTCAGCTGTTCTTATCAAAGCAGAGAGAGCCTCACTCCCTCTTGGCCAGCAGAAATGTATGACCCTAAGTATAAAGATCCTGAAGAAATCTTACTCATACACAATTCTAACTCTGACTCTGTTTTATACCCAAAGCACAGAAAGAGGAGCATGGGTCATGCAATACTGGATACCACACCTCTCGGCTGCATTTTGATAGTGGGAAGAAAAGCATGGGAAACAAACAGCAGTTTTCTCTATGAATGCAAAGGATAGAAGCTGCAGACACCTGAAAGCAAAAGCTATTCTTGTGTTTTGAGGAAGCACAGAGTCAGCTCTGAATTACTCTTTCACGGGAAGAGCAAAGAGTAGTGGTGTGGACAACCCAAAATACCAGAGAAACTTTAGAGGTCTTCATTTGGGCTGGGAACCCCGACGGCTGCCTCAAAGTGTTTCAGAAGTGCTTTAGACAATGAAGTGTTTCTTCAAAACAATTAAACTGGGCTGGCCAGTTAGCTCAGTTGTTTAGAGTGTGGCACTGATAACACCAAGGTCCAGGGCTCAATCCTTGCACCACTCAGCTGCCAAACCCCCCTCCCCCAAAACTAATTAATTAGATTGTTTGATGAAAACATGTTCTCTTATACATTAGGATTCTACAAAGATTTGTCATGCAAAAATAAAAAACATAAAAGCCACCAATTTAAAATATACAGTACTTAGGCTTGTCTTGGGCATATACTTTCAGAAAATAGACTTTATTTTATAAAGCAGATTTAGGTTCACAGTAAAATTGGATAGAAGGTAGAGATTTCCCATATACCCCCCACCCCCCCACACATACACAGCCTCCCCCACTATCAACATCCTGCACCAGAGTGGTCATTTGTTACAAGGGATGAGTACATCCCTTATTACCCAAAGCCCATAGTTTACCTTAGGATTCACTCCTGGTGTTGTGTAGATTTTGACAATTGTATAACGACATGTATCCACCATTGTAGTATCATACAGAATAGCTTCAGTGCTCTAAAAATCTCACACTCCGCCTATTCACCCTTCCCTCCCCCAAATCCTTGGCAGCCACTAATCTTTCTTATTGTTTCCATAGTTTTGCCTTTTCCAGAATGTCATATAGTTAGAGCCACACTGTAAGTTCTTCAGACTGGTTTCTTTCAGGCATATATTTTCTAAAATAAAGCAACATGGGGAGGATAATAAAATAAGTTTGCATTCTCTCAGTCCACAGACAGCTGGATCATATAGGGACACAGTATGAGTTCTGCTGAGTGACAGGAGAAACCGACTGGGGATTAAAAGGATAATCTCCAAAGTGGAAAATTAGCTGTGGATAATCAGGGGTTGATAAACAGCCCTCTTTCCCATACCTTTTCCTTCTCCACTCTCCTATCTTGGCCCCAACCAACCCCCCCACGTTTCCCCACACCTCCTCAGAGGTCTGGGGGGCCTTGTCTCACCCCTCAAGAGGACTATCCACACCAGCCATGAAGCAAATGCCGAAACTGGAAAGTCCTATCAGTTAGGTGCTCAGATAGGCACTTGGGGCTGAGGAAGTGGTACCAGCCAGTAAAATACAATCCCTGCCCTTTAGATGCTCACATTTAAAAGTTATGAGAGACTTGTAAACACATAATCTTTGGGAGAGATTGCAAAAATACAAACCAAGAGGAGGAGCTCTTAGAATGTGGTCCTCTTGAAAGGACTCATGCTCTGCCCACAGAGAATTTGTCTTCATGGGTCTGGGTTGAGTAAACTGTTGGATAGTTTTCAAAACATTCCCCAGGTGATCCTAATGCTAGCCAGGACTGAGAACCACCCCAGACCTACTGAGTCAGAGACTCCAGGCCTGAGGACCAGCAACCAATGCTTTAACAAGCGCCCCCAGAGATCACACCGCTGTATGTTCAAGTTTGAAAATCACTAGTTTGCATGGCTGAGTGGAGGTATGGAACTGGAAGGTTCCAGAAAGTGGGCAGTTGAGGGTAGCGCACAGGGCTGGGGTGAGGGGGTTCTTCAGCAGGCATCCTGCCCCCTTATCTCAGCCTCAGGGCAGTGGACAAGCTCACCAATCAGAGCCTGGTCCTGGGGTGGGACCCCCGGTGGGACCCCCCCCCCCCAGGGACGCTATAGCGAGGAGTCCTGAGACCACAGAGCCCCCCTCGGAAGCCTCGGTCACCCTGTGGTCCCTGCTCATCCCCATCCGGAGCTCCTCAGCAGGCAGGAGAGGCTGGGCCTGTGGCAGGCCATAGTGAGCAGCCAGATAGGTCTCTTACTGGAGAATCCTGGCTGCCAGTTTATGGCTCCTCATCCTTTTCCCCAAAGTGGGCCCTCCACTCTGAGGGCTGGCTTTAAAAGAAAAAAGAAAAGAAAAGAAAAAAAACCCAGACAGGAACGGCGTCCGTCCCCATGCCCCGACAGAAGCGGTGCCTCCGTTTCTGCACATCCAGTATCTTCTCATCCTAAACAATCACGCCGCCACTCACACTACAAGCAGCCCTCTGCTCAGAGCAGCCCAACCCTGAACCCCACTCCCGAGGCTCCCCTGCCCCCAACACTGCCATCCCAGCTGATAGAAAACAGCGAATCCAGCGGCTTCCCCACCTCGGGCCTCCCCTCCCAGGCCAACTGGGCAGGGCACGACCCCACCGTGGTGCCCAGCGCGGTCCCCAGTGCAGTCCCCAGTGCAAGGACAACCCCCCCCCTGCCCCGGTGGGGAGGGGCTGCGGCCTGTCGGAGTCGCCGCGGGTCTGGAGGCTCCTCCCTTGGGGTGGCCGAGCAGGAAGCGGGGCGGGCGGGGGCGCGGGGCGCGCGGTGCGGGGCGAGCGCGCGGGGCCCGGGGCGGCGGAGTATGCGCGGGCCTGGGCGGCCAGCCCCGGGCGCACAGCCGCGGCCGGGGCGCGCGGCGCGGGGCGGAAAAGCCTGTTTACACAGACTGCACACCGCCTGGGGAATAATGCAGTAAAGGAAGTGAGCCGGCTCGGCCCGACTGCTCCAACTTCCTGCTCTCACACACACCAGAGGAAAAAAAAAAAAAAAAAAAAGAGGAGCGAGAGAAAGAAAAAAAAAAGGGGGAAAAATCAGGATCTCATTACAAGAGCAACAGACCGTCTGCAGACGCCTGTCAGCATGGAAAGTCGGGGGCTTTCGCCCGGGTCCTCCTAGAAATCCCCCCGAAGAAGGCTCTTGAAAGCTCCCCCACATCTGGGTAGGTAGCCGGGCTTCTCTGCCTGTTGCTCGGACTCTTGCAAAGTTGCCTTTGGGGTGCTGTTTTCCTTTCTTTTCTTTAGCTTGGTGGGGGTGGGGCGGTGGGCGCTGCGGGGTGGGCTGCGGCCGGGGTGGGGGGTGGGGGTGCGTCCGCGCAGAGGGCCGGTCGCGGGTAGGGGACGCCGCCGGGATGCTCCTGAGCCCGCGCCGCCGCCGGAGCTGGCGCGCCCGGCCGGGACTGCAGGGACCCTGCGCAGGCGGCTCCCCGCCCTGGGGCTGCGCTGCGAGCCCGGACGGAGGAGGGGGCGCCGGGAGCTCGCGGAGGGCATCGCTGCGGCTGGCTGGGGGAGCGGGGGGGAGCAGGGGACGCCAGTCTAAGTGTCTCTGGGAAGAAGGAACGGTGATCGGAGCAGGCTGCGTGCCCGGAGGCTGGACCGCCGCTGACCTTCCAGCTGGGGGCTGTAGTCGGGCTCCCCTCGGGGTGGCCAGAGGGCACTGGTGCTCGGATCCAGGGAGGGAGACAGGGATGGAGCGGGAAGTGGAGGGCATGGGCTGCGCAGATGTGGGGCAGGGGGCTGCACCCACGCTCGCGCGGCAGGTGACCCCCGCCCAGGTCATTTAAAAGCGGGTGGAGTCTTTACTGGGCACGGTCTTGGAGAATGGTCTTGACTCCCCCAGCTCCTTAGTTTCCACTGAATGTTGTTGGCCTGTAATGCTACTGTAACTTTTGGGGAGAGAGACTAAAATTTTGGAGGACGGATTTAAAAGGAAAAATCGAAGGTCTCGGTTTTGTTTCTGAACCGAATCATCCTGGGGACAAGCTGCAGTTAGGCGGCGGTGGAGGTGGGAGCAAGAAATGTTATTTCAGAAACTGCAAAAGGGGCTTTTTAGAAAAAAAAAAAAAAAACGAGTGTCGGGAGAGTTTCTGGCTTGTCTGGAAACGGCAAGACTAATTGCCATGCGCTTCCGCTTTGAAACTGGCAGCAGACAGCATCTTGAAAATGACTCACTGGAGGAGCGCACAAAGAAACTGTGGTTTGCTCCTTCTCAGGTTTATATATTTGTGCCTTTTACAGTTTCCTTTGTAGTGTTCGAGGGGTACCCCCTTTCCCCGCCAGCTCCCTCCCACTCTCCCTCCTTTGAAAGCCTCTGGCGGGTCTTTAACTACCCCCCCCCCCCAGTCTCCCAGCCCGGGGAGGGGGCAGGGGGAGGCTGAGTTGTTTTTGGAGTTGGCTGGGGAGAGGGTTAAAGGGATTCTGCTGCTGCAGGGGGAAAAAGTTCCCTGAATTTTCCACTGGCTGCTGCAGGAAGAGAGAGCCCCTTTAGTCATTGCTAAGTAATGTCTGCACACACACCAACTAATCTCATTAGGAGTTTCCGCTGCTCGGCACAGGAGGGGTTTTGTGCAGCCACTGTCAGCCTGGGGAGCTCAGCGCAGGAGAGGCAGACAAGTTACAGCTTTATTTACTTAGAGCTGCAGCCGCCCTAGGAGCCCTTTCTGGGCAGCATCTAGAAAACTTTGAAGTCACTTTGGCCATTTTGGATTTCAGACTCACAGGTTGTTTTTTTTTTTTTTTCCCCCCTCTGTGTGTGTGTGTCTATGTGTGTGTGTGTTTCTGTTGCCCAAGCAGCTCAAATACACCAATCCTCTCCCATCTGTTCTCCAGTCTTTGTTGGGGGTGGGTGGGGGAGGTGGGTGGGGGTATGGACTGAGAAACCAACATGTTCTGGGCATTTATTAATGAGCTTAAATCGATTTCTGAGCCTTATTGCAGAACAAAATACCCTCTGATCTCTCCCTTTTTCTCTCTTTTTTTCTGTGGCACACATTTATTTGGAAAAGGTCAGTTATGCGTTTCAGTTTTTGAGGATTATAAAGTTACAAATTGTGTTAGAAGGGCACCTGGGCCAGACAATTAAGGAGACTGTCCATAAGTGTTCTTAGAGTTTCCAGTAATGATCCTGCCTGCAAAACCCCCTGAGTATGAAAAGTGATGGCCTTTCTATGCCAAATATAGCAAAGGCCTTCTGGCCTTATTATTATTATTATTATTACTATTATTATTATTATTATTATTATTATTACTATATCTTTAAATGTTGCCTAGAAATGTATAGAGTTAGTAAAAAGAAGAATTTTAAGGAACCTGATTAGAAGGATAGGGCCCCATTTACTGACAAGGAGGTGTTGCTTCTCTTGGGGGTTTTTAAGGTGCTGGCATTTCTTTTATGGTGGTAAAGTATACTAAAAACAGCCCCACCAGATCAAACAGGGTATGAGTCAGTAGACATGAGGACAGGATGTCCCTAATGCCATGTCTGGCACAGAATAGGTGCTCAATAAAGTGTTGCTTTGAAAACTGTGAGTAGGATGACAACACTTAGTAAGAAAAAAAGCTTTCAAGAGCTAACATCATTCTGCATGAAAGTTCTTCACGATGGAGGTGGTAATATTTTCTCTCAAGAGTACATTTCCTTCAAATAAAAAGGAAGCATTTAAAATTCCTCGTTCCAATAAGTTATTATTGGTTCATTTATATCAATGACGCTCAACCGGGAGTAATTTTGCCTCCCAGGAGACATTTGACAATGTCTGGAGACGTTTTGGGTTGTCATAAGAAGAGGAGGTGCTACTGGCATCCAGTGGGTAGAGGCCAGGGATGTTGCTAAACATCCAGCAATGCACAGGACCCCCAAGAATTCTTCACCCCCAAGGATTTTCTAGCCCAAAATGTCAATAATATTCTTATTTACTTTAATAATAATGATGAAGGTGATAAACACTGTTCCACATGTATTCATTCCACAAATAGGGCATGTGAAAGTCATCAGTTGCACTTTTTGGCTACATAAATGACATAGTATTCATGAATTTTTTCTCTTTTTGGTCGGTAATATGCAATAAAAGTAGAATGACATGCAAATGATGGCATTGTGGTGGTGTACCCTTTGTGAGCTGAATGATGTCATCTCTCAACATCCACAGGCACAGCATCTTCTTGCACTTGGTACCCGCGCTTTCTAGACCAGAATGGCAGCATCCCAGATGGGGGAGAGCAAGGATTTTTCAGCCCCATTTGAATTTTGAAGTTACCTAAACATTTATTAAAGACCTCATCTTTTTCTTATATAAAAAATTTAAATAAGCCAAAATGCGAAAATACAGTAAATGCAACTCTGAGATCATATATTAAAATTTATATTTGTAATAACTTCTTGGAACTTGAATCTTTTCCTGAAATTGGTTTTAAGGTACTTCCAGGCACTATATATAAATTAAAATATTTGGATATTGGATTTTGTGTGTTCCGTCTACCCATTCATATTTATACACTTACCTGACTCAGAAGGCCAAGATGATGCTGTGAAACGTTGCAAAACATGACCTATTGACAAACCCAAAACACGTAGTAAAAAATTATACAAGGATGTGACTTCCTGGAATAGAATTTTCACTGCGGGTGAGTTCTTGCTTACTAATTGATAGTTTTGCTCCCTTCCCATCCTAGGGAATGACTCAGTCATCTCCGTGTTTCTCAGACCCAGAGTTCCTCATTCAACTTGAAAAGAAATGGGCTGTCTGTCTATTCTGGTTCTCCCCTGGCAGAAGCAGGGGACTGGCTTCTGACCTCTTCCTGGGGTCCTGCACCTACACATACACACAAGTGGCACAGGTGGTTTGCACAAAGGACCCCACTCTTGTCAGATTTTCTTGTATGTTTCAGTGGAAAGTTTTTCATGTCCTAGTCATCCATTATTCCTTTTTGCCTTTATAAGTGGATTTGTTACATAATTGAGACCACACTAGCATAACCATATTTTAACAGTATTTTCTTAAGGTTTTCTAAAGGTTAGTTTTTTTTTTTTATGTTGTAAAAAATATGAATGTTACCTTAGGAAGATATAGAAAACCACACCAAAAAAAAAAGTCCTAATGTTTACATTTTGATGTATTTTTTCCAGTCTTTTAAAATGCCTATGTAGGTATATACATATACACACATACACATGCATACATAAAATTTTTAAATGTATGTATGTATAAGCTGCCCCTTCTGATCCCTTCTCCATCTAGGAATCCCACTGTACTTACTGTTTTGTAACTTATTTTTACTGAACATATCATTTAACACATTTTAATAACTAGTACTATGACTGAAATTACCACACAGAGCTTGTATTTTTTGATCTAATAAATGTGTTAACTCAACAATGGATTGACATACTTTCTCCATGGACTTGTTCAATGTGTCTGTCCTCTGTTGTCCAAGTAATGTTCTAAGAATGCTGCCGTCTTGAAAGACTGAGTTCCTACATGCTGTGAAACTTGGGATTTTGATGAGTTTCTCTATGATTTAAGAATGAGTCATGATTTGCAGTAGAGTATCAAGATGTAGTAACAGGAAGTGCAGGGCACTACACATCAAAATAGAATGTTAAGTGATGAAAGAAGAGAAACTAGGTTAAACCAAAAATACACTTTGAAATTATTCAGCTATGAAGGGAGAGGAAGGTGCATTTTGTATACTTTGACAACTTTTATTTATTACTGTTTAATTTTATAAGAGTAGAGTTTCCAAACTTTGAAATTGGTGTTTTAAATGGATTTTAGTTCAAGATTACTGTTGCCCATAGCTACTTTGAATTGAGGCCATTCAGCTTTTTGGTCAAGACCACGGCAGTGAGACCATGAAAATTCTGGCTTTGCTACTTATAGTGCAGTCCCAGTAAATTGAATTATCAGTGTGTGCACGTGCACGCACGCGTGTGTGTTTAACCTTCTGTTAAATTGTAAAGGCCTTCAAAAATAGGACATCAGTCTTTTAAATAACTATTCTATGTGGAAATTTGACTCCCCACAATTCCTACCTACAACCAAAATAAAAATGACCTTTCATTCATTGCTAGAAACTTACATAAATGTCAGCATAGTTTTAAAATAAACTTTGAACTGGTTATTTCTATAAATTCTGATTGGTTTGACTTGCCATTAGGAATGACCTCATTGGCTACTTTATCGATATGTATTAATTTACTTTTCCTAGAAACTAATTACTAAATTATTCTAAGTATTAAATAAGATTATTTTATAAGATGGCTGAGAGATTTTACCTGTATATGTTTCAAGAAATTAAGATGAAGGCTATGTTAATGCTTTCTAATTTGAATTGGACTAAAATTAATTTATTCACACACTCTGAAAAGAGGATCTAAAGCGCATAGTATCATAAGTATTTTTAAAGCTGCTATATCTAAGAACAATTCCTAATTATCCATGTAAAATACGAGAGTGATGGGATAGGTAAAAAATACACTTGTCTGGATATCTTCTCTTAAGGCTGGTGAGGTTAGGGCTCCTGTACTCCAAATAGTGGAATAAAAAATACGAAATTCTTGGTGTCTCCCCTGCCCTTTTCTAGAAAAATTGAGTTATTATATACATTAAAATGCACAGATATTAAGTGTTATTGTATGCCTCCATGTAGCCCCCCCCCCCAATAGAGAATATTTCCATCACCCCAAATCATTCCCTGGCTATTTTTTTTTTTTATTCCATTACGACAATTTCATGATTCTACCACATAGACTCTTAAATCCCAGAATACCTTGGTAAAATACTGCAGTATTTTTATTTAATGTGCTTGGTTAACAATAAATCATTAGAATGTGTGGATTTCCTCACCATTACTTAATATCCAAAAACAGTTTAACCAAAAATAATATGTATGCTGTAGGAAAAAAAATATTGCTTTAAAACTAATTGCGTTGAGAGGATGTTAGTTAATCTTCCTGGGTCTCCGTTGCCTTGGCTGGATGGTAAAGTGATGGAAGTGGAGAAGCTGGGATAATCTCTTTGGAGTCAGAAGTCCTATTCATGCATTATTTTTTTGGAGTAAAGAACTTGAATTCTTCTAAGAGTTGTGAAAGTGTGATGTGAAGTTTTGCTGTCATCCCCAAATAGTTGCTTATAGACATATACGGAAATTTAAACAAACTATTTTGTGGTGGGAAAAGGGGTTCCCGGTAAGTTTCCCCTTCAGTCCCTGTTGGCTCCTTGTGGAATCTGGAACACCCCAGTGGAAGGGCAGTATCAGTTGCTGGGTTTCCTTTCCTCTTGGTCTCTTGAGGTTTGTGGCAGACAGCACTCATTTCTAGTGATCCACCGCCACCTCAGACTGTCTCTGGGTTGGGTGCTGAGCAGGCCCAGATAGGATTTTGGTCACCAGGTTAAGTCCCTACTCCTTCCTTCCCATGGTCTTTGGGAATGCTCTGTACCCACCACTGCTGTATCTTGAGGGTTGCCACATTCCCTGCTGCCCCTTCTGATCCCTTCTCCATCGAGGAGCTAGAGCAGCCCTTTCAAAACACAGATCTGACCGTGTCACATGTCACTTCTCTCCTGAAAATCTTCCAGTGGCTTCAGCTTAGGATAAAGACAAAAATCCTTAACCCAAGCTGCAGGCTGAGGTTTGGGACAGCCACACTGGCCTTTCCTCTGTTCCTCAAATACTTACATGCCCTCTGGCCACTGGGCCTTTGTAAATGCTGTTCTCTCTCCTGGAAGTTTTCCCTGCCAACCTCCACTCCCAGGGATTTTTCTCACTCCACTTTGCCTGGGCACTTTGCAGTCATCTGTGGGCAGCTCACTCTCAGCTCAATCCTCCCTTCCCTGGGAAGCCTTTGCCGTCCCCCAGACTAGCTGTCCCTCAGTCATCCGTTCTTGGCCATCAGAGCCCTTGCCACAGGCTTTATTTACACATTTCTCATTACCCAAATTCTCCCTTTCCAAATTCTTGCTACCCAAACACAAGAATTGGACACTTTTAGATACATATTTCTGAAGATAGGGCTGGTGTCTCTCCTTATTCATTAATGCTCTTTATCTAAAACTCCAGAACCAAGTAGGTGGGATAGCACGGTATCCCTCATTACCCGAAGTCCCTGGACTCCAAACCCTCGAACCTATTTAGATTCCGATAGTGAGGGCAGCCTGTGCACGGAGGTGTCATGACGTGTTCCACGTCTGTGGTGTTGTCAGTCTGGGCCTGCATCTGTTTTTCTCATTCTTGTATTTATCCCAGCACCTTGTACAATACCTGGCACTCAGTGAATTAAAAACAGACCAAAACTTGTCAATATAGCCTCCCAATTTTGCCACTGGACTTGATAAAGCACTTGTTGCTATGCATAAATTCACCTCTTTCCTAGACAGTAAATTACTTGGATTAATAACAGGCAAATTTCTTGGTTAAACCATGAAGACTGCCAAGAAGATCCTCTAAATAATTTTTCATAGTTTTTGTCCAGACTTGCAAGAAAAGTAGATGTACAGAAGTCTGGTTAGTTTGTTAATATCTGAGAGTTCAAACTTTAGCCCTATTGTTATCAGTGTTTTTATACTGAAAATGGTTGACTAACAGTTAAGTTATTCATAGGACAGTACAGCTTGAAAGAATCTCAATGTGAAGTTCTGTCCATATTAGAATTAATCATTCTAGAGCAACCGTCATTAGTCCTTTATGGGATATTTCAATTGACTAGGTTTTCATAGTTCCCTCGAGTGACCAGTTTTGAGTGCCATATTATTCACAGCTAAAATAAGTCCTTCCTCACTTACACTAACACTTGTGTGTGTAGCTTTTGTCCGTAACTTTTTGAAATTAATGACATTTCTGATTGAATTTTAAAGTGATAAAAGACTCTGCCTGTGATTATGAAAAGATGAATGAAAAAATATCCGAGTCGTGTTTGGTGAAGGAGGGCCTAGATCTGCTAATTCATTTCAGCTGGATTTTGCCTAGGGGCAATTTGTTGATAGTCAAACCTTGATTAACCAGAATATATGATTAAGCAGATTTTTCTCCTTGCACTTAATCGTCAGAGAAGAGAGATTAAAACAACAACAGCAACAACAAAATAAGCCCCAGGATTTCTTCTATGGTACGCTCCTGAGAGCTGCAGGAATTCTCGTGGGGACTCACTGTAGGGATGCTACACCACCTGTGCCTGCCATCCTCAGAAGGACAATACTGAGGCCCAGAAAGATCGCAGTACTCTACTAAGCGATCCTCTAAGCAAGAAAGGGGGGTGTCGATGTTAGAATAATTTCCTAATGCTAAAGGGTAAGAAGAACACTTCTCTGGTTAATACTAATTGAACTGGAAATGTAACTTTCCCACTTTACCCCTTCACTGGAATTTGGAAGGTTCGTCCTTAGAGGCTAAAATATAAGTCCTAGTTGTTGGAATTTATTCAAAAATGGAAGAGATAAGCATTGGAAGATGAGGAGAGTGGTGTGTGCTGGCGGAGATGTGGGCTGCAGGAGGGGTATATGGGTCTAAGAGAGTGGGACAATGTGTGACCTCAGTGTTTGCTGCTGCTCTATGCAGAGTCACTCGGCTCATGTCGGATTCAAGCCTCAGTTTTGTACAGAGGGTGAGAGCATAAGAGAATGTTTACTAAACTTCTCCACCCCAAAAATTATTATTTCACTGTGAGAAGTCAGGGGAGAACCTGGATTTATTACCTAATTTTCAGGAAAGTTGATAGTTTTGATTCTTGGTAATTTCAACAAGTCCTATTATGAACATAGAAAGAAGAGTCCAAACCTTTTAGTGCTGTTTGGAAGACCGTATGTGGAGTGCAGAGCTTTGATTTTCTCGTATGATCTTGCATTATGAAGTTCTCTGGAATCTAGAATTCATAAGCATTGATAGGGAAGTTATTTCTGCTAATGTTTCTGCCTGTTTTCCAAGTCCCAGATACCAATCATTTAGATCAGAGGGCATTGGATAGTTTCTTTCTTTTTTTTGAAAAAGAACACTTTAGAACAAATTCCTTCAAATGCTTCAAGTCACATTCTAAGTGAGGGTTAGGGTGGATTAAACCCCAAGTGGAGGTGTGTTGTCACATCCGGGCTGCTAGTCTAACCCAGGGCAGAAATGCCTGTTGATGGACCAACTTCATCTTTGGTAGTTGAGGGAAAGACAGGAGAGTCAGCCTGCCACTCGGCGTTCCCTAGCCTTGCTCAGTTCACTTTAGTTGCTTTACCATTAATTCTCAGTTCTGTGTCTATGATATGTGTAATATCATAATTCAAAAAGTGTTAAACATTTCTTAAAATACGAGGGTACTTCAAAAAAGTTCATGGGAGGATGTGTGTTATCTTTTAATTCCATTTTTCCACGAACTTTTTGAAGTACCTTTGTAGAGTGTATTGCTGTAACTACAAAAGAATATGCTGTTTGAAGATGTCTTGGGTCAAACAAAGTGACACAAATGTACCGTAGTTCTCAAAAGATTGGGGGGTCACTGCTGTCAAATAAGATCTTTGCTATGCTTTGATTTTAATCAGAGCTGAACCACAAGAATGACATCCTCCCGGTACCACACCCTTTTTAAAAAATTAAATATAAGACCTAGTAATTTGTTTTTAAGAAAACAGAAACATTAGGACCTTCATGTAAAAGATCATACCTGCACCTGATGATTAAAATATTTTACCTTATAAAAAAGGTGATTTTCTTTAGCAGGGAAAAAATGATAATCTAAAGCAGGATCTGGTTATTTTGCACAGTTAATATATTCAAACTGAACAGTTATGAAAAGAGCGAACAGAGTGACAGGTTCTATGTGACATTTCAAAAAGGGCCTAGCCAAGTTAGTGGTGGCAGATTCCTGCGTGGGAATAAGGCCAGTGAGGATGCTTTGGGGTGTGGATGTGATGTTTGATGCTAATGCCACCAACAGCCAGTCTCTTCCATCAGGCGCTTTTGGTGGCCTTTGTGCCACAACATTCATTGGACATGAATGAACGAACTGTTGGTCTGGCACCTTGATGATGGTTTTAATGTCATTTTGTTCATTTATTAAGAGTGCATCTTGTCAGTTAATTTAAGAAAATACATTTTAGGTATGAGGCATCGGGAGCTTATCTAGTTTTGAAATCACTCACTGTCTGTTTTTGCAGCTGTTTTCTTAGAAATAACTGTTCACCAGGAGCACCGAGATATTCTACTTGGGGTCCACTTACTGTCGGTTGTCTGTAAGTCTCACTTGGTCTTAAATAGACCTTCAGTGGAAAATGAGAGGTTTCTTGTGTGCTCTTTCACCTTAACAACATCGTATTCTTACTTCATGTGAAAAACAGCTTCATTAGAAGTTATTTACATGTAGAAGAAACCCTCTGTATTTGGCACCATAGCCGTTACATGTAGCTAGAGTTGATGTGCATGTACAAAGATGGGACAGAAACGTGCCTGTGGAGAGGGTAAAGCTCTAAGAGGGGTGTTACGACCTTGGTGACTTTAGATGCAGCTAACCCCCCGACAGATGTCCACCACATGAGCAGGTGATGGATATTTTGAAGACTGCAGATGCACCGTTTTTTATACCTCTCTTTCAAAGTGCGTATATTATCATACCAGAGTTATGTATAAATGTTTATGCCCAGAATTTGCATTTTCTGAACCAGAAACGAGTTTTGCTGAGAAGATCACCAAAGAAAAGCAGCGAAGCTAAATTTGCCACAGATTCTAGAAGCCTGGAAGGGTCGTTCCTCACTTAAGTAGCCACCCCTATAAGGTAGCTCTTTGTACTTCTTGAAAATCTCTAAAGAAGATGTCGCTGGTGACCTTGGTCACAAATACCAATAACTCGTGACTATTTTTGCAAGAACACTATACATAGCAGGACCCAAAGGCTAGGTAATATCAATATTAGCCAGCTAAATCTTGACATTGCCTGGAACCAACACATTTTGGCAAATGTTAAATTACAAAAAAAGAAAAAAAACAAGGATGTGTAATAGTGTTAGGCCTTTGTAAATGATCAGCAGTTCAAATATGCTACATTACAAAGTTTTAACACTGATCATCAACTTCTAAACAATGTCAAGATCAGCCAGGTAATATTTTCTATACCTATGTACCATTTAAAAAAGACATTTAAAATGTTTTTGGTGCGTTTCCTCCGAAAAGAGGGAAAGGGAACTTTTCCAGGAGGGCTGGTGTTGGGGACAGTTTTCCTTAATGATCCAGAAACGATTGAAGAAGTGATGCTTATTATTATTTTAAGTTCTGTAGAGAAGACCAGAAAGCTCCCAGTGTCCCTGGGAAGAGCTCACGTTTCTCTTTCTCCGGCCACTGCCAGGGCTTTCTGTGAAGGTGAACTGGAAGGAGAGGGTCAAGAGTTTCTATTGCTCTATCCAGTTCCCAAGAAAATTGTAGCCCAGTGTGTCATGCATGCGTGAAGCAGGCGCTGGTGAAAAGAGACGTGTTTTGGTGATGGCAGTAAATTCAATGGAGACAAACTGAAACGACCTGTGTGAGGCCGTGGGACCCACAGTGGCTGGTAGGATGGGGGAGCAGAAGCAGTGCTCCCACTGGAGGGAGTTTTGGGGGGACTGGAGGTAGGAGCCATGAGGGAAGGAAAAGGCTCTGTAACTCTCCCCAGGGTAGGACTAGGGAGGTCGAATTGCTGTGCAGATGTTGGAGGTGGCCCAGCCAGGTGCAGCCGGGCCAGGGGAAGGAGAAGGCGCACAGATGGTTGGGTACCTCTCTGCCAGGAAACGCCTGTCGCTGCATCAGGACTGCGATGCTGAGCACAGCTGTGCAGACTTCACGGTCATCAGGGTCCCTTAGAGATCCTCTGAGAGGAAGGGATGGTGTGGCAGCCCACACCTGACCCCACCTGGGATTCCTTCCTCCCCGGGTCTGCACCACCCTTCCTGACCCTGGTGCAGCCCAGCGTGTGTTCACATGCACAAGAGAGAGACAGGATAGGCCTTCTGCTCAAGGTCACTTGTAAGTGAAACGTGTTGGGGGTTGTCATTAATGGAAAAAGAGCAGTGTCCACATTTTTAATTAGAAGAGCTAAGGCATGAATTTCTTTTATTAAACATATTTTATTTTGCTTTTTTTTTCTTCTAATGTTTCCACTGGGTGGTGCTGCAGGAATTCCTACCTTTTGCCTTGGATCTACCCTTCCCAGAAAGACGCCTCTAAAGCATAATGGGAGGAAGTCCTGATTTAGAAAGATTTTACAGTTTCCACACAATAGAAGAGTTTAGAGGATGCCCTGGCAGGAAATGTTTCAGTTTCTGGATGTGGAAAAGCCACCATCATTTTGTATCATGAAAAAGTGTTTTCATTGCTCAGGGTATATGCTTTTGACTTTCACCAACTTCTTATTTAGAACAGAAAAGCTTTCAAGTTTATTTGAAGGGTTATGGTTTCATTCTAGTGGAAGTGGTGTATAAGATTTCCTTTATTTTGATTTTTGTAAAACCATCTTAAAGTATCTAAGAAAATAAACATTTTCTAATGTTAAGACAACCACAGATTTAAAAAAGAAGAACCTCTGTTAAGGCTTTATTTGAAGCTGAAGACATTATTCCGTTCTTATTTTAAAGATCATTTGTATAATATATTGATCAGAAGGATTACATATTTTTACTTTCAAACTATTTTTAATCTTAGAAAGTCTTAGTGTGATAACAACACTCCTGTAAGGAGAGAGGCTGGCCTTATCCCTTTTACAGAGGAGGAAGTTGAAACCTCCCTGTTCAGATCACCCAACTCATAAAGCCTTGGCTGTGACAAGAATTTGTGTATCTTCACTTCCAATTTTTCCTCTTGCGCAGGAGATTGAATTTTATTAATATTAATAGTACAGACATTTAGGTAAAAGATTTCCATTCAAGCAAAGACCTCTAAAAAATAAGAATCTCTAGTAGTTTAGGATAAAATGCCTACTGGAGATTACGGAGGTCGTTACATTGAAGCTCAAATTTAAGGACAGTTAGCAAGATTTTAGTAAGTTTTACAAGATGCTTTTTCGGGCTGTGTCGTGGTCCTCTGTGAAATCCCAAACACTGCTTTCTTAGAACCCGAAACAGGGCTTCCCTACAGGAGTTTCTTTCTTAAAGGAAAGTTTTTGAGGCCCCGATGGGTGCTAGGTACTGTGCTAGCTACTGTCACACACAGGTTCGGCGGGTTTCCTAGCCCTTCCCTATTCACACCTGAAGTGTTTTCCTGGTTCATTTCATAGGGACGTGAAACGCACGCATGTTTGGGGCCGGGCTGCTCACTGGCGGTTCCTCTGACTTTCATCCTCTCGTTGCTCTGTCCTGTGTACACACACCGAGTGGAAGGACCAGTCTCTCTGTGTACGGGGAGGAACTGACAGAATACGTAGCTTCTCGTGTCCTATTTCTTCATCAAGAGCCAACCTTGTATATTTTGTGTTGGGTGAAACTGGAGTTTATCTAAACCAATATTCAGATCTTTTAAAAGAGGACATTAGTATTAAAAAACTGCTGGAGCGATGGGTTCAAGGATTCTTTCTTGAAACAGAATCCAATTGGAACAACTGGAGTCCCAGATGAGGCCAAACTGGAAATGAAGAAGGAAATTTGCTGATTAGATTCCTAGTGGGAATGTTGTGTTGCTCTCCAAGTTAAAATGAAGACTTTTCTCTTAGCAGCAGTGTGATGTGCATACAAGAAAGGAAGTCTCTGCAAGGGGGAAATATGCATGGTGATTAAGGACCTGGACTTTGGGGCCAGATGCCCCTGGATATGAGTCTCTGTTTGCCCATATTACTCCTGTGGCTGTGAGCATTTTATTTCACCTTTTAAAATCATGGCTTCCATGGGCATTGGGAATTGAGAGCATTACATTGAGACAGCATGCATAAAGCACTCAGCACAATAGCTGGTATATAGTAAGTGGTCATCAAATGCATTAAAAAAAGAAAAGATTCTGTTTAATGAAGTAATGGATTTTTGGGGTCTGAGCCCTATTCTTGAGAATTCTACGGAATCTCATTGCTGGTGGTGGAGGATACAGCTCACATTTCCTTAGAACAGGGCTCTTAATTTGGAATTTATAATTTATCTTTAGAGCTTTACAAACCCTGCTGAAATTATGTTTATTTTATATAAATGTATATTGTGTGTGTGTGTGTGTATATATATTTTTTCTTTCTAGAGAATTTTAGATTCTCAAAAGGGTCCATGGACCAAATACACGAGGAAGATACTACCCTGGGGGTGTGAGTGTGTGTGTGTGCATGTGTGCATATGTATCTGTTCTGTGCGTGTTATGTTTTTGGCTGACTGTATGGTATTGCTGGTATTAGCTGTTTATCTAAAACAGCTTTTGCTGTGTTTCATATTATGAAATTGTCTTGAATATTCACTGGGGACTTATTGGTAGCTTTATCACGTCTAATGAATCCTTTTTCTAGTTCCTCACTCTTCTGATCCAAATGATAGGAGAATCTGCTTAGCATTTTTTCGCTGTTGAATTTATAGGGTTAACAACTTCAGGTAGGAAAAAAATTCTCACTGAGTTTTCTTGGGCAATGAGAGCGTCAGTATTCTTTCAGAAAGCAGAGTTTGGCTGTCGTGTTGAGGGTTAAAACAGAGCTGACACACACGGCAAAATGAAACCAGAGCTGCAATTACAAAGTGGGACAGATGTAGGAGGCCAGGTTTCCTGTGGCCCATTTTCCAGTTTCCTGCCTGCAACCTGCAGAAGAGGAAGCTGAATGTTACCACGTATGAGAACTGAGAGGGGACATGCTACAAGCCAGAATTAAGATACATGCAAACATGGACAGCAGGAACAATTGCAAAGAAAGTGAATGTTTGGGTTTTAGTTCAGAATGTCTGGGAGGGAACAACCCATCTGTTTAAAGAAAGCATTGTCAGCAGAGTGTGTACTGCCATGGGAGACTCTATGAGGGGACCTAGGGACTGTCCCAGGTTGTAGAAACCCCTGGAACCCCTGGTTTTTATAGCCCTACTCATCTTTCAATACATGGTCTGCAGTTTTAATGCAGTTGGTTACCTGAACAGCTTTTCCCTGAAGTACCCAGGACTTCTAAATCTGTTTCCTGAGCCTGTTGATATATAGGGGAGGTAGCTGTGGTTCACTGAGTGGCTATCATGAACGACAGCCTTGATTTGGGAAGGCTGGGTGACCAGTTGGCCACTTTGATCTAGCAGGCTTATGTTCCTCTAATGAGCCAATAAAATTGTTGTCTGATGTTTTTAAAGAAGAGATTAAATGGAGATGTGTATGTTGAAGACTATGTATTGTACACTCTGCTGTGCCCCTGGCAGGCAGGGTGGGGTGATCAGGGCTCAGGCAGTCAGAAGACACTGGAGAAGTGGACGAGTCCATCTTTCTCCTGAGGGGGTGGAAATTATTCTGCATTCAGGCTCTTTAGCTCATTTTAGAAGGCTATGAAGTCAGACATTACAATCCTCACCTCAACGGTAAAGAAACTGATTCATTGCACACCTTTCTACGTACCTGTTGTTTGTCAGGTGCTATGTCAGAATGAAATAATGGCTAAAAATAAGCAGCTGCATTTGTGGAAACCTCGTTGAAGGCTTCATATAAGCCGTATATGAAGACAACATATGTGCTGCTTTGAAGGCTTATGTGCAGGGCACTGTGCCAAGCGTTTGCCGTATACCATCTCATTTAAATGGACTTGCTTCTTTGAGGTACAGTGAAATAGGCGTGTGCTTCTGGGACAACGAGTTATTTATTTACCCTGCAGATTGACCACCTCTTCTCCAAGCCCCCAAAGAACAAACTCTACCAGAAACTTTAAGAAGCTTTGGGATGTTGCCAAGTTAGGGATCAAAGAGGTACCCACGTGAGGCAGCCTTGAGCGAGAATAGGCCCTTCCCCATCTTGATGCAGGCCTACTCTAAAATGTGCAATAAGACTGGGCTGGGTTGTGCGGTGGTGGGGTGGGGTGGAAAGAGGCATGAATTTGCAGATGTGGGAGGAAATAGGATGGCTCAAAGATGCTTTCCCAGCCGAAATTAACGTAGCCATCCATTTACTTTTCCAAAGCAGACTCACGCATATATAAGTCACCGATGAACCAGTTGAATTATTTCTGATTTACCCAGAGACAACACAAAGTTTCAGAAGGAAAGACGTGTTTCACTCACGTTTTTACATATTGCATATGTTATTACAGTGGTTGTTGGTGATTTTCTCTGAAAAACCTTTTCCCAGATGGAAGAGTTATTTAAAAAGCAAACATTAAAGCGAACAAACAAACAAAACAAACAAACAAAAAAAACCATTGCAAACTGTTAAGGGTGAGTAAGTAAATAAATAATGGACAGTTTGTAGATATTTACAGGATGAGAATACAGTTAGTTGTTAATTTATAAATAAAAAGAGCTTTGGGGGACATGAACTTGGCCTCATGCATTTTTTTTACATGCGGTAGTTGACGATAATTAAAATGTCTTTTGAAAATAAATTTTTTTGAAATCATTTTTTAAAATTTCACAGGAGAAAAGATTTATTTTAATTCACATAAAATGCATTTAGAATAAATCTAAATTTTTAGCATCAAAGTATTTAGGAACAAATACAGAGCAGTTTTAAGATATATAAATCTTCATTCTGTCCAAAAAGCAAGTACAGAAAGCTGTTTTACAATTATTGATCATCACCTTGTTGTCTTAAATTTCTAGATTTTCCATATTCAGTTCTTCTCTTTTTGAAGACTGGGGCCACTCTGTCTGCTAGAACTCCAAGAAAAGTGACCGTTGAAAATAAATTTTAGTAATAGTTCTACCTCACAAAAATAATACAATAACTTCAGAATTTGTATGGGCCATGTATATACTAAATGTTATTCTTATTTACTTAATGCCTTAAAATATTCTGTGCTAAGTTATTGCAGACCCCAAATAGTACAAAGTGTTATTTTTCAATTCCTTGACTTAAGTACAGGGTTGGTTTTATATCATGAAATGGCTCTTGCCCTTTCTCTTGGACAATGATAATATAATGGCACGGAATCACTTAGTAGATGCTGCTTTGCACAGAGGATTTGAACTTATAAAAAGTTTTGGTAAGAAGAGTTAAGACAAATGCTTCTCTAACCATGCACATTTTAACAAACAGAAAGACATGTGCTTACCTAGCACCTACTTGGTTTATTCCTTACATAGACATTTTTCTCCTTTCCTTGGGCTCTCTCATTTCTGACTATTTTAAGTTGGCTTATTTCTTTGATTCCCAAACCTACAAGCTCTTAAGAAAGTCAAAGATAATAATTCTGCCCCCTCAACTCCCACCTCAGTGCAATTGTAAAAATGAAACTGGGAACATTCAAAGAGAAATGCTAGGTTGCCATCAACAGAAAGAAGAACAAATATGTGAGTATTTCGACTTCTAAGAATGGAAGCAAAAATCTCATACTTTGCATAAGGCTTCTGTGTAGCCGCAAATCACATTAAGACATCTGGCGCCACCTTGTGGCCGATAGAAAGCGACCGCCTCCCAGAAGAGGAAGGTGTTTCTGGGAGGAAGGAGGTGGCTGGAAAAGGGACACCTGAAGCTGAGAAAGTGTGTGTGTGAACTGACAGCTCTCGAGTAGGCAGAGGAGGTGCTGGGGATGAGGACAGCGATCAGTATACTCCATCTAGAGCATCCTTCTCTTTGAGGCTTGGTCCAGATTAAAGAGTGATAAAGAAAACAAGGATAAACAAAACAACATTGAAAAGACTAAAGAGGCATGCAAAACTATTTTCATATTACTTGCATTTTTTAAAAACAAAGAGTTGAAAACATAGAGTGAGGGCAGAAGTTAATCACTCAGAATCTGCAAAGATGTCTCTCCCCCTCTGTGCTGGTGATCAAGCTCTTTCCTCTCAGGCTGCCTGCTCCCCGCTCCACTCTGCACCTGCTACCCTGACCGGCTGCTGAATGAACCCACATGGGCTCCGTCCACAACAGTAAGCAGTGTTGTCATTGCTGTCCTTCGGCTTGTCACTTTAGAACTTCTCTTTTCTCTCTTTCTGATTCAACAGCTCTCAGGTACCTGACTCCCTGCCCCGCTCCAGGGACACAAGACAGATGGGAGCAGACCTAGTCCCAAGGCCAGTGTGAGCACCCAAGGGCCCTCTGCTGAGGTCATAATAGTGTGGAGGCCTCAGGCTCAGCATTTTAAACCTGTATTTCTTAAGCTGAAGTCAGAAAATGTGCTCAGGGATCTGAGTTTTTTGCGAGAACTTAAAATTTTTTTGTGCTTTCATTTTTGATGATACTCTGAAAAAATAAATGTAAGCATATTCCAAGTCAACTTGTAAACAATAGTCGTCATGTGGCTGATGAGTCTTCCTGGATTTCAGTACCTGTATTGGGGTCATTGCCTAATGAACAAAGAACCAAGGTGGAAACATGACATCACAACATGCTCTATGAGGAGGTTTCCCTGCTGCTTAAAAAGTAATAGTAGTTAACATTTAAATAGCATTTACTGTGTATCAGGCATAACTTAAGAGCATTATTAATAACCCGGGTAATCCTTACAACAACCCTGTAAGGGAGGTACTTTTATTATCATCATCCCCATTTTACCTATGAGGATACTGAGGCACAGAAAGGTCGAGTAGCTTCCCCAGAGCCCCACAGCCAGACAGGACTAGTGCTTGCATTTGAACCCAGAGAGGCTGGCTGCAGAACCTCCTCCTTCCCAAGTGGACAAGAGTGGCTCCCTCTCTTGCCTGCTTCGAGTTGTAGAAAATAATTGTGCTTCATTGATAGACTGTGCTTTGTCTAGACTCTAGAGAAGACCCCTCCAGATGATGCGATTCTGATTTTATGGAGGCTGTTTTACAGTCTTGTTAATTACAGATAAATGATCGCAAAGTAATTCTTGTCTGTAGATATGCAAATTCTGTTCTGCCATACAGCATTACATTGACTCCTCTCCCACCCCCAGTTTTGTCTCCATATTTGTGCATTCATGTCAATGTTTCTTATCTGTCAATGCCTCCATTATTCAGATTCTCTTTTGAATCCATTATAATGTCTGCCTGGTTCTCTCACTGATTAATGGGTAAAGTCACATCTTTAATATGTGTTCATTTTTATATTTGTATGACAGCCATGATTTTACTCTTTTTTGACAGATGAATTTCTCCACTGTCACCTTCTCAGTGAAGCCTTCAATGACCACCTTAATACCTCGACCTGCATGCACACCCAAGTCTTCCCACCCCCTTAACTGAGTCTGGTTTTATTTTCCATAGCATTTCCATAGCATTTATCTTTTTTTTTTTCTTGTTTTGGCCATTGGCTGGTTCAGGGATCCGAGCCCTTGACCTTGGTGTTACCAACACCACACTCTAATCAACTGAGCTAACCTGCCAGCCCTATAGCATTTATCTCCCAGCGTACCATGTCATTGTTGTTTACGGACTGTCTTCTCCCACTGGAATGTAAGCTCTAGGAGGACGGATGTCCTCGTCTCTTTTGTTTGCTGATGTATCCCAAATACCCAATCAGTGTCTTGGCATAAAATAGGTGCTCCAAAAAAAAAAAAAAAAAAAAAGTGAAAGTGGGGAGAGAAGTGAGTCTTTATGGGATATAGTATATAAATATACCTTACTCAAAAGAACCTGTGTTCAAGCAGTCATTACCATAACTTTTATGTGAGAGGTGGATTCTTTCCAACAAAACATCATCTGTCGTATGTAAAATCAATTGTTAATTTAAATAGGATGGAGGAGGAATGCATTTTGTCTCTAATTTCATTTTATCATTATGTAAGAATTGTAAATCTTGAGGAGCTTATATCCAGTTTTGTTGCTTACAGTTAAGAGTAAGGGCTGGCCAGTTAGCTCAGCTGGATAGAGCATGGTGCTGATAACACCAAGGTCAAGGGTTCAATCCCTGTACCCACCAGTTGCCAAAAAAAAAAAAGTGAATATAATAAAAATTGCAATAAAAGTAATTTGTGAACACTGGGAAATATTAATTTCTTTCTTACTCCTTTAAAGGGGGTATGCATATTATTCAAATTTGACAAACCATTTAAAATGATCTAACTATACCTGGGCAAGATGTAGGCTATAAATCACAAAGGAAAAGGAGCAGTTGGGGAAAATAGCAGGTAGCTTTGCTTTCTGGAGAGGCCTGGGGTGGGTCTCGTCCAGCTGCTGTGACCATTGTCTCTGGTCAGCTCCAGTAGAAACGGTGAGAGACATTCCAGAGACAGGAAAGCCCTGCAGGCAGCCAGATGGAGGCGAGGGGAGGAACGCAGAGGGCGTTGCACGTGAAGGGGGCGCCTCGTCCTGTAAGAGCAGTGGTGACTTTGAAAGTGGACTGTATCAACCACAATGTATATCGACAAAATAAAATTAAAAAAAAAAAAGAAAGAAAGTGGACTGTAAATATGTATAAGTAAAAATAACAACAAAAAATAAAAATTAAAAATACAAAAGCAGAGCGTTCCTCCTCAATATGGAAAGTGCAATGTTCAATTTTGCAAAAGAACTGCATTAAAATGCCTGATAAAATTTCATACATTCAAAATAAGGTCTGGGCAGGAGAAGGAAAGAGAAGCATTTTGTAATTAAGGAAAAAAGAAAAAAACTTGATTTGGGGAATATTTTGGAAAGATATCTAACATTTCTTTCATGTGTTCTACATATTTTAAGCCGGGAGTTTTGGGAAATCAGCCAGAAGAAGTTAGGCTGATGAAACGTTTAACTTAAAGCAGGCCTCCATTTGCATATTAATGTATGAAACATAAATCTCAAGCATCAACACTTTCTTGAACTTTCTTGTTAGCGGTTATTGGAAGGCCATGCTCCCAGTCACAATGTTAGAACTTTTCTCTTTTCCAGCGTCCCAGAGGGCACACTTTGTAGCTGGCATCCGTGCGGTGGAATGTAAAGTGTGATTGTATGTGAAAACAGCTGTAAATTATGAAAGCTGAGTTCATCAGACTTGAAATACATAAGAGTGGATTGAAAATGAAACAAGCACAGCGAGTGCCCTTGAATGGAGAGAACCACAGCAGCCATGTCAGCTGGTGGCCCACCTGTCCCCCTACCCTTGCTCCTGCACAGAGACTCCTCCATTCCAATCACGTCAGTGCTCAGGACAGAGAGGGTGGTAGGGTCCAGAGTGGCCTTGGACCTTCACGGTATCCCAGAATGACTTCTGCTGAGTGTAGAAGGGACTGACTGATGTCTGTAGATGTGTTGATAAGCTCCCAGGGAAGTGTTTTTGAGACTCATCTCTGAGTAGTGTGGCTGGGATTTCTAACAGTGAGGCTCGGTGTGACTGTGCAGTCATGGAAACCGGTGGGCCACCAGGGCAGAGGAGTGGCTGAAGAGAGCTCTAGAAGAGGAGAATGAGGCCTGTGGCTCTGGGCTGGACACACTTCAGATAGCAGAGGCTTGATCCCTCAGTCACCTCCGGTGGGGCGGGGTTGCTCCCAACAGCCTCTCACTAATCCTGCAGTGTTCCCCCAGTGCACCCAGCCGCCACCCGAGCTCTGTGGGGGTCTGAGAACTGCTGGGGCAGCTCTGATTCCTAGTTCACAGCTTCCTGCTTCCCCCTGGCCAGTTCCTTTATTCTAGAAATCAGGAGGCCCCTGAAGCAGTGGGTCCCCATCCCTGCCATTTGCCCCTCCGCCTGTTCACTTTCTACTCTTAATCTCCCTTGTGTCCCCCTTTCCTTCTTTGACCCTTGCCTCAGCCATGGCCGTAGCACCCAGGGCTGTCACTTAGCCATCTGAGTAAAGACGTGATCAGCCAGGCCCCTCCGTGTAGTAACATAGCTTTTTGAGTCTAGACACACCTCATGATTGTGCATGCATGCTCTAGAGTGTAAAGATATTGGCAACCCAGCAAAGGGAGAATTTTTTAAACAAAGCCATTGGGTGTTATAATAGCCAACTTTAGCCGTGATGGTGCTGCATAAGGAAATGCCCCAAGAGTCACTGGTTATTAAGACATTTATAAAATAAATTGCCTTTATTTTTCTCACAAGTCAGCTTCAGAGATGCTGCTTCAGACTGTGGGCTGGTGGAATTCAGCTTCAGGCTTTGGGTTGAGTTCAGGTTGGCTCCAGTGACAGGAGCACAGGTGGGAAAGTACAAACTTGTGATTCCTTTTAAGACTTGAGCTCAGGATTGACACGTTGTCACTTCCAGCCACCAGTCCACTGGCCGAATCAAATGATGTGGCTGAGCCCAAATATCAGTGGGGCAGGAAAACAGCGCTCCACTCTCTCCATTGCACTTGAACGAGGGAAGGAGTGACGAGTTGACATTTAAGCAGTCTACGATATGTGTCCTCATGTGTGATGCCCAGATGACACGGTCTCTGATACATGGGGTTGGAAGGCCATGAGAAGTGGCTCCAGGAAGCACAGAAGCTCCGAGGAGCCCCGGTGGGTGGGAGCCTTGGTGTGAAATAGGTGAACTGATGTTTCTGTCGCCCTCCTGTCCCACTTGGAACACGATGGTTCATGTCAGTTAAGGGTGGGGTGGCGGTGGCTGGCCACTTTCCTCCCTGGCGTGGGAGCCGGGGGCCCAACCCACGGGCAGCCTTCTGCCCTTTGCAGCGGGTTCCTCTGAACATCCACTTCAAGCTTCCAAGATATTTGGAAGCTTACTGTCTGAACTGTTTGGTTACGAAAACCCCAAGAATCTGAGACAACTGTTGGCAATTCTTAGTGCCAGTGAACAGAAGAAAGTTTGTGGCTCATCCTCAAACAATCAGAAGGGTGGTTCGTATTAGGAGCTGGAGCCTGTAAGCTGCCGCGTATCCCAGCAGTTGTACTTGCAAGGCTCAGGGGGTGCAAAGGGGGTTCTGATCCAACAATGGAATGATTTCCTGTCTTATACACTGAGGGGCCATTGAGGTGCATATTGATTTCTGCAAGGAATATCCCATTTAAAGAGCTGTAAATAAAATGCCCTGTGGGTATTTGGAGAACATTCCTGATCTGCTTCCCTCTCACTGAGAAACCCACGTTGCACCCATGATGCTCAGAGAAATAATAAGATGCATTCTTCTGGCTGAGCATGTGAAAGGAAATAAGTCAATGAATACTTACTGGATGGTGCGTATTTTCACATTCATCCTCATGTGGAAAGGGAGAAAAATGACTGTTGTCACAACCCGAAAGCTGTAACAATGTGTGAGCGGAGTTGAGGTGTTGACAGAACTGTTGGTACAAATGACCCTCCCCAAAGGCAGTTATTCTGAATCCTAGATCTCCTGGGTTGTGTGGCTTTCTCACTGCCCTTGTTGCTGTCTGGCACGACTTCAGTGTCTCCTTGCCATGCTGGGGGACAGTCCTTAAGGCACATGAGGAGTCTACTCACAGCAGGTGATCTGTGGTGAAGCCTTCAAGGCCAGCCCAATGAAATGATTGTTGATAAAACAAATGGATTAATATAATTATTTTTTAGGATCAGGCCCCACTGGCATGAAAGTCATCAAGACTGAAGTTGAGGAAGTGCCTGGGGAGTGAGGAAGAATTTCCGAAGCAGGCCCCCTTGAGCGGGGTCAGGGTGGATGAGTCGGAGTTCACCAGGCTCTGAAGCTACGGAACGGCATTTTAGGCGGAAGGAACAGCACTTACAAAGTTCACACCAGAGTCAAAACCAGAGTCAAAGGAAAAGGATCACATTTTACACGTTTTCCTCTGGTAGTCGGGAGAAAATGGTTTTCCCATCTGTGCACCTGTGACAGTGGAGTTTGACCTGCAACATGACACATGCCCAGAAAAAGGAAGGTCTCTTCAACTGGCAATGGCCAATTCTTTAGTTCCACAAACATCTACTGACTGGGCACTTGCTACATTTGAGCACTGTGCTGGGTTACCAGAGTGCTGGCAATACTCAGTACAATAGAGTACTCTGACAAAGTCCCCTCCTCGTGAAGCTCGTCACGTAGTAAGTGGGAAGGGACAGGTACTGACCCTCCACCCTACCACAGCCTCATTACCCCAGGCCCCTGTATAAATGTACTTAGCCTGGGGTCCAGCGTTTCAGCTAGAGACTGACCAACAACGGAGTGGATGGGATGGGCGAGAATAGACACCTGTGTTAAGTGGGAAGAGTTTGAACGGGGACTCATTCTACAAGTGGTCATTTCATTAATCTTTTTTTGTTTGTTTTTGAATTATTCCCAATGCAACACTGTCACTTATGGGCATGTTTGTGGTGAATGCAAAGATCCCAGGGCTTCCCTGTGTTTCCGAATCGTGGCTGCTAACAGAATGCAGTCTGAAAGAATTTTTTTTAATTTTTGAGAAAATACTATATATTTGTATATGTGTGTGTATATATATATTCATTTATTTTTTCATTATTTTTGTTGTACATATTTATGGGGTACAGAGTGATAGTTTGATACATGTATACAATGTGTGAAAGCTACATTTTATTAGGTTCACAGGGGGAAGGGAGGGGGCAGCTGAGTCGCCCACCCCGAAGCCCCCTCGGTCCCCGCAGTTTCGGCTGGCATCTGCCCCAGCAGCTCTGACCTGGCCTCCTCTTGCTCCCCAGGTATGGAGAGTGCAATCACGCTGTGGCAGTTCCTGTTGCAGTTGCTGCTTGACCAGAAACATGAGCATTTGATCTGCTGGACCTCAAACGATGGTGAATTCAAGCTCCTCAAAGCAGAAGAAGTGGCCAAGCTGTGGGGACTCCGAAAAAACAAAACAAATATGAACTATGACAAGCTGAGCAGAGCCCTGCGATACTATTATGACAAGGTAAACCCTTGACCTTGCATGAGACTGCCCTGTGGGGGGGGGGTGGAATCCCCTGTTTATATTTCATTGATGAAAGCAGGTAATAAAATGTGCTGTGAATGAAAAAGAGGCAATTTATGCCTTTTTTTTTTTTTTTTTTGAGGAAAAGTGTGCTATAGGGATTTTTTTTTTCCCTCTGGAAGCTCATTGGATGTTATCTTGGGTCAAGGTTTGTTCCCTCTGCATGTTCATCTGTAGGTTGCTGAAGAACTTTGCTAACAGTAGAAATTAGATGTCACGAGGTTCTGGGGCTTTCCTAATACTGAGTTGCTTGAGGGACAGAATGAATGTTAAAATTTAGAAAGACTGTTTATCCTGTCTGGTTTGTAGTTCAATCAAATGGGCCTTTCTTGCGGAGTGGTAGCTAGGGCAAATTATATTTTAACAATTTGGCCCCTCAGTGTCCTCATTTATAAAATGGGAATCACCATAGCGCTCATCTCAGGACTGTCGTGGAGACTAACTGAGCCCTTGTGTGTTAAGTGCTTAGAACACTGCTTGGTATGTGGTGTTTGCGACTTCGTGGGAAACTTCCCTAATTGGAAGAAAAACCATTTTCATTTTTAAGTAGAGATGAGAGAGAGTGCATTGTTAAGTGATAATATAGCATAGTTGCCAAAGCCAGGATGGTTGGAGTGAGTTTTAATGCATTTCTAGAAAAGCAGTTAATGTGCCTGCTGGGGCAAAACTATTGCTCTTTAAGATTTTCACTTGAGGCCTGTAATTGTTGGCCATTTCTGTTTGAATCTGTTGTTGCTGACTATTTGGCCTCGTAGACGTAAAGACTTAGAGTCATAATAATGGTAAGCTTTTGTTCTGGTTTTATGGTTCACATTGAAAGATGAATTAAAAACTGATTTAAATATTAGTTCCTGATCTATATTTAGTGCCTTCTGTCTGCCAACCTCTTTGGAATTCAAGACATAAGGATTACACATTTCAGGAAGTGGAGACATCATTAATTATAAAATGTTCCTTTATATGATCGTAATTGCCTATGATTATGTCATTGAAATGCTAAAGGTGCTTTCCTTTAATGTAGCAATTAATTAATCCTGACTTAATGCAGAGTCCTACTAAGAGGTAAAAGCACTTCTTGCAAATTGCACTGTCTGGAAGCCTTGCAGATGGCTTATTGTTCTGCATTTTTCCCCAGGTTCTAATTTATACAATGGGAATTGGGACCCCCTGAAGAAAAACGGTCCGGCTTGCCTGCTGGCAGAGTGCCTAAGAGCTCAGCTTTGAGACTAAAAAAGCATTTTCATTGTTTCAAATCAAGGTGTCAAAGAAAAGAAGCCGTGTCTCTGTGTCGGGGACTCAGATTCACCCCTCATGTGGCCTGAGTGTTGGGGCTGAGTGTTGTGCCTCTTCAGCATGAAGGGATCTCATGGGCTGGAAGTGACTGCTGAGTAGATCGGCAGAACCACTGCTGTCGAGACTACACCTGCTCTCCTTTGGGCAGATTATTAACATTTCTAGAGTAAGCAGTTTCATAGCCTTCAGTCAACAGGTATGTTTTGGTCCTTTGGGTTAGACGCTGTAAGGCACTGTGCTGAACACTTCCTCCCCTTGTCTCCTTTAAGCTTTATGACAGCCCCACGAGTGTCATCCTCCTCATACAAATGAGAGCGTGGAGGCTTTGATGGGGAACCTGCCAAGTCATGCAGCCAGCAAGCCGCAGAGCCCAGATTTGAGCCTGGCTGGTCTGCCCACGTTCCTAGCCACGAGGCACACACATGCCCTGCCTCTGAACATCTGAGTTCCAGGTAGGCAATCGGGCTGCCCAAAGGTTATTGCAACCTAAGAAATTTTTATTTATTATCAGAGCTTCGGTACTGAAAAATCCCAGTAAATGCTGTGTGTCAGGTTGAGCCCAGGGTCCAGGGTCCACGTGGCCAGCTCGCCAGATTTGGCTCTTTACTGTCCTGCTTTTGCAGAGCATGGTTCTGGCCACATGGCCTTTGAGCTGAGAGCTGGAGCTAACAGCAGGGGCAGGAGCGTCCTGGCAGCAGCAGCCTATTGTCCAGCTGGGTCACACAGGCTTGGCCACCAGAAGGGGACACGGTGTGTCTTCCCTTCCACATACACACACGTGCACATGCATGCAAACACGGGCATTTGAATTTTCTTATGACGTGTTCTCAAGTGATGAGTGAGATTGAAAGTTAGATTCCTAATATAATGTAAAAAGGAAGGAAGAGGAGGAGGAGAGGGGAAGGGGAGGAGCATGAAGGAGACGAGAGGAGGAGTGAGGGGGGTGGAGGGGAGAGGAAGGGAAGAGGGGAGAGCAGGAGAAATGTCAAAAGAAGGTGACAAATGATATTATGGTCTACCTTTTATCATGAACATTTTTTTCAGTTCTGCCAATGCCACCCTGATGATATGTGCAAGTTGAACTGTGTGGAATGGCCAGTATCTGACCACTTTTGGCTCCCAACAATGGCCATCTTAAATGGCTCAGTCTCTAACCTGAGAGGCAGATTTGAGCAGGGTCTTTGTCAATGTGACATCCAGGGCATCCCCACACCCCTGGTGTGCCCCGCCCAGCGCACCCTTCTCCTGGTTTCCGGGCTCGGTCTGGCCCTGTCTGCCTCTTCCTCCTCACTAACACTTATCCAGGGCCTTCGAGTGACATAAGTTAGGTAACTCCCTAGCTTGGCAGCAGTGTTCCTTTTTCCCATCGTCTTCTCCATCCTTTGCCAGCTGTCATCTCTTCACTCTTGGCTGCAACTGCACATCCCTTGGTTTGTCCTAATAGGGAAGTTTTCCTGCCAGAGTTGACAAGCATGAGAATATCATTATTTTTATATGTTATGTGTTATATTTTTAGCTCTTTCCAGAATATTAAAAATGGATAGAGAAAACAAAAAAGGGCAGAAAATGTGTGCAACATTTTGCAGAAGGCACCGGAGGAAAATAATGTGGGCATTCCTGGAGCCGGCTTAGGGCTGAGGTGCCTTAATCACTGTTCCTCCAAGAGCTGTTCTTCTCCCCCCCAAGAGGGGGACAGCGAGGTGCTTAACAGCATGAGCTCTGAGCTAGACTGTCTGGGTTCGAACCCACCTCCACGACTTGGGTGGTGTGCCTCATCTCTCTGGGCCTCAGCTTCCTTTTTTGTTAAATGGGTGTGCAAGTAGAGTCTGCACCGTGGGCTGTGGTAGGATCGGCTGCATTAGCACAGGTGCAGTGCTAAGACAGGGCCTGCAACACGGTCCTCACGAGGAAGTGTGAGCCAGAGTGATGATACGGACAGTAATATTTTCTCTATTTGACAAATTCAGACAAATGCAAAGAAGAAAATGAAAACTACCTTCCTGCACAGGTATCTGGAGGTAGGGGGACACCAGATCTGGGGTGTAACGGGTTATAAGCTCTTTTCACATAGGAGCTATCAGGAGCACTTCGTTGTGCTTTTTAGTGATTGAAGATGGGTGATGATAATTTCTTTACCCAGCTGTCTATTTTTATATATTTACTGAAAACCCAATTACTAAGATGCTTTCATATTTAAATGGCTCTTCCTCCTCCCTCTGGGTCTATGCTCTGGGTCTATGCTCGCATATTTCTCTGGGCACCCCCAGTTGGAGTGAGTCTCCACTTTCCTGGGCTCTTGTAGCGGCTGGGGGTACTTTGTATTCAGGGCCATTGAGGTTACAGTCCAGCTGTCCCTCGGTCTCTGAGTGTCAGCCCACCCGTCAGAAAGTGGGGATAACAACAGGATTGTGTGGGGCTTAAGGGGGATGGTGTGAACAAGGCGCTCAGCACGGTATCAGGCACCTGCTAAGTACACAGTCAGTGAATGCTCCTTGTTTTCATTATTTGTATTTAGAAAACTTACCGCATTATGTTACAGCCTTCTGTCTATATAGCTGTCTTCCTCACCCAATTGTCTTCTGTCTTAGCCCCTCTCATTGCTCTGGTACCTTGCACAGGGTCTGGCACATATTAGTTACTCAGTAAACACTAAACGAATGAGCAAATGGATAAGATGATGAAGCGTATGCTACTCAAATACAAATCACTGATGCAATGAAAGCTGACATTAATAAGTGCTAAATTTAAAAAAAAAAGTCACTGTACTGTATTAGTTTCCTAGTGCTGCTGTAACAGATTACTGCAAACTGCGGGTGGCCTAGAACAATAGAAATTTATTCTCCCTCACAGTTCTGGAGGCCAGAAGTCCAAAATTAAGGTGTCGGCAGGCTGTACTCACTGTGACATTCTGGGTAGAATCCTTCCTTGCCTCTTTCCAGCTCCTGGTGGTGGCCCTCAATCTTTGGTGTCCTTGGCTTGTAGCTATATCATTCTAATCTATGCCTCTGTCATCACATGATGTCTCTGTGTCCAAATTTTTCTCTTCTTATAAGGACATCAGTCATTGGATTAAGGCCCACCTTAATGCAGTATGGCTTCATCTTGCGAAGACCCTGTTTCCAAATAAGTTCACAGTCACAGGTACCAGGGATTAGGACTTCAACGTATTTTTGGGGGGGGAACACAATTCAACCTATAACACATTGGCAACTGACCTCTATGGGGATCTGACCCTGTGACCTTGGTGTTTCCAGCACCACACTCTCCCAAATGAGATAACTGTCCAACCCAAGGCTTCTGTTTAGATTTTCAAAATTTCATACATAGGGAGAGACTTAGAGATAATGGTTTGATTCAGCAAGTCCTAAAACAACACTGTTCCCCATGACATGTACAGCACCTGGATTCAATAGCAGATAGAAGCCTAGACTCTGTGACAGGTGTGGCATCAGACTCCACAGCAGCTACTACACGGTGTGTCCACTCTGTGTCAGCACCATGTGCTGGGCCCCTGGGGTGGAGACAAAGGTGAAGAAGAGGAGTCCGGCCTTGGAAGGATTCAGAGTTGCCGGTTCTCTGATCTGGAAAAGCAAATGATTTCAGTAGATGACTGCAGTGGGAACAAAAGCCAACCCTGGTGGCTCCAGTCCTGGATTGGCAGCAGCTGAGATCTGATGCTGGCCTGAGGTTTCTTACTCCATCAGCGTCTCTGTGGATTGCCTGGTACACGTAGAACGGGGAAGGCTGGAGTTCAGGGCTCTGCAGCTGGGCACTGCCAAAGACCTACTTCCTCCGCTTCAAGCTTTTGAAGAGGCTGCTAGGCAAAGCCAATTTAGAATTCCAAGAAAGGAGTGATGCCCAATCCTGGGAACAGCCTGTTTTGCTCCCCGGGCATGGACTGAAAGGCCCTGTCCAGCTTGAGAAATGTGCAGGTGATGAGAGGCTGTCTGTGTCTGCACCTATAAGGAGCAGACGCCAAAGCTGGTAGGGACCTAAACAGGACATTCAGTTGGAGCCCAGGACATTGTACAGTCCCCCTCTGCCAAACAGCTTGTTTTTCTCAGTCTCGCTTTAAGTCCTAGGAGATGGGTTTGTTCATGTAATTCTGACGGTTTGGATTTTGGGTGTCCCCCCCGCCCTTAGGTTTAAACTGAGTCTTAAAGAAGGAACTTTTATGTGATAATAAGGATCTCTTTCAGAGATTTTTATTTATTAACAATCTAACAACTCTTTTTCACTCCTTGGCAACATTGGACAGACTTAGTTTTTGAATCTTTCATCTTAGAGTGGAGAAGGGAGAGACTGATTCCCAGAGTGGGCCCTGACACCTGTCCACACACCTGAAGGGCCAAGTCCAAGGTGCAGGAGGAACTGCTAGGATTCACAGCATTGACTCCAACCTTGAAGAAGTTCTGGGTTGTTTTTCATATATGTCCATCTCCAGTTGACATGGCCCCTTCTCTCACCTCTTCAGCTATTCAGCCATTCCTTTGAAAACACGTCCCCTCCCCTTAAGTGGCTCAGCAGCAGGTTGCGGAGACGGACGTGCAAACCAATTTTAAGAAAGGACATTGTGTGAAGTGCTGGTGTGGCCGCGATCCCAGGGCCTTCCAGGAAGTTGTGGGGCAAGTAGAGGCAGAGGGAAGGCCTCCGGAGGTCAAGACACTTGACCCGGCTCTTGAGGAACGAGGAAGGGTTTACCAGGCAGAGAAGTGCTGGGAAGGGATACACTGAGAAGGGAACAGCCTGTGCCAAGGCAGGGCAGTGTGAACGAGTCTGACTGTTTCAAGCACAGAGTGTTTATTTAGGGAATGAGGGAGAGATGAGGTTGGAAAAGTGAGTGGGGGGTGGAGCCTGGAGTATATCATGCTAAAGAGTTGGAATTTTATGGTGAGAGCCAATGAGGGGTTGAAAGCAAGAGACTTCCGTGATCAGATCTGCATGTTAGGAATAAAAATCGTGTCTCCTCTTCCTCATCTTGGCATTGATTGTTTTACACTCAGACCGCACAGCCCCCATCTCTTCGGCCAGTTACCTTGAATCCATCTGTCTCCGCTGGAGGCGGCCCTACTGCACCTCCAGCGCCGGGGCCTTCAGCACCCTCTCGAGGGCCACCCAGGAGTGAAGAAGGAACATGGCAGAGTCTGGCGTTCACATAGGCAGGCAGCTGTCTTCTGCTCATAAGAGGCCAAAGACACGGACTCTCTGGGTTGCTGCAGAAAGAGACCTGGACGCTTCTGCAATCTCTCATCCTTTTCTGTCCAACAGTCCTTTGTCCTTGTTGTTATTGGCGGTGAACATTCATCCCAGGGGGAGGCTGGAAGCTCTGCCGGCTCCTTCTCACCAAGATATGACGGTGGTGACAGGATGAAAAATCGTCCCGTCTCCACAGCAACGTCTCGGCTTGTCCTCACCACGCACCAAACAATCTTTACTTAATTGGAAGGGTTTTAGGGAAGAGCTGTCAAGACAAAGGCATGGGCAACACACTCCTGGAAGTAGAATGCATCACCTTCTTAACTTAATTGGATAATTGGTTTTAAATTGGGTGTGCAATCACGACAGGAAAGTGTTAGTGTTAATAATAATGCTTATCTGAGATCGACTGCCTGTGCCAAGAAGCCTGGCCCTGGCAGAATTCTTTAATTCCCCAAAATAAATTTTGTGAAGATAAAATGATGTATTGTCAGAGTGGAGAGAGAACAAAAGTCCAGTGAGTGTTCATCTCCTGGAACTTTCTAGAACCACTTTGTTGGTTGGGGAATTCCACAGAAGATCCATCGACCCTGAACTCCATTTGGGGTGTTTTATGTATCAAAGGGGACCTCTGTGCCTTGCCCTGGGTGTGACTGTTGAGAGCCTGGTGTGTTTTGTTGGGTGTCTTTTTTTCCTTTCTACCTTGTCGGCTGCTCGGATGGTTTGAAGTATGACAGATGGCAATTGGGCTTTTGCCTGGGCGCCGAGGGGCTGACCAGGGCCTCTCTGCATGCTTTTGGTCCTGGAAGCTGCCTGGTGACCTGTGGTGTGGCCGAGTTGTCTCACAGAGGTCTTCCAATCTGTGAGATGGGAAGGGGCCAGGCTCCTGGTCAGTGAGGGAGGGTGGACACTATGTGTTGACTGGGGGTGCTCCTATCTTGCACATACTTCCAAGCCAGCTCCCTGTGGCACTCAGTGTTCCCCCAAATAGGGCAGTTGCTAAGAAACAGGGATGAGCCATTCCTGGGAGCGCTGTGTTGATGAGGACGCGTCTGCACTGGGCGCTCAGCTGCCAGAGCTCTGCAGCCTTGCCAAGCCCGCTGACGTCAGCCGGGGCCCAAGCCCACACCGAGTCTGCCTTTGCCAGCATTAGCGTTCCTGCTGCTGGGCTTTTAGCTGCAGAAAAATGTAGTGGTTGTGTAGACAAACTGACAAAAACCCTCCCATTCACATCGCACCACCCACCGCCCACTGTCCACCCACCGCCCCAGCTGCTCCTCTGCATGGCCTTCTCCCCACCTCCTGCCTCGGCTCCAACACAGTTTATCTCGGTGCCTACCCTAACTTGTAACACAAGGAGAGGGAACTCATGTGTGGAGCATTTTGCTTTAAGCCAGGCACTGTGCCAGGCATTTTTACATTTATTAACTCATTTTCTGACTCAGATGTGCCTGTCCTCATGGCCAGCATTGGGCCCATTTTAGAAGTGGGGAAACTGAGTCTCAGAGAGGTTGAAGTAAGGGACCCAAGCTGAAGCAGCACATCAGTGGCAGAGCTTTCAGGTGAGGTGTCTTGACCCCGAGGTCATGGTTGGGATTAAGAATCTGCAGGATCATACGGTTGCAGAGCCATGGCCCAGACTTGGGTCTTATATTCCTAATGTTGCTGAGTATTACTTCACAGGCAAGCAGACAGAAGAGATGAGCCCTCAATAAGTTTTGATTGAAATGACAGTGGAAAACTGCTGGCAGGATTATCTGAGCCAGCTGGGGATGTGAGGTGGTTGTTCTGGTAGCCCCAGAACATTGCATGCTTTTGGAAAATACTTCCTAAAGAAAGCCAGATTGGAGCTCAGGACTTTTGTGCCTGTGCACCTCCCTGGCTCCCTGTGGCCTCCAGGAAAGACTCATTCCCTTCACCATCTGGCCTGCACTCGGCTGATATCCCCCCACCCCAGCCCCCCAGCCTCGCTCAGCGTATTCTCAGGCCTCGTCATTCCCTGGTCCTGCCTGTCCTGCCTGGCCCACTCCAGGCCCTACTTCAGGCTCATCTCTGAGTTTGCCTACTCCAGAGGGGACTTTGCATCTCCTGCTGTCCGTGTGTTGACCTCACTGGACCAGGTGCTGGTTTCCCTTACCATTCCCAGCACCTTTGCAGTGCCTGGGGTGGCGTGAAGCCCGATAAGCAGAGCAGAGTGAATAAGAGACCAGAGCAGAAGAAAGCTTGTCTTCTTGCGATGTCAGCCCTGGAAAGGACCAAAGAAGCCATCCTGACCTACCTACCTCTCCTTTAGCAAGTAAGGACCCTAGAGGGGAGGTGATTTTTCAGGTAGATCGGTGGCAAAGCCAGGATGAACAGCACTCCTAGGCCACCTGGCTCCTCCGGGCCATCTGCCAGCGCTGGAGGTGGCCACTCAAAGCAGGAAGGTCGGTGGTCACAACTCCCTCACCCAGCACGGGAAATTGAGGAAGACTTGTATGGGGGGGGGCGGGCAGCTGTACATTTTATTTTATTAGTACTTCAGTGGCCTTTGAATAAAAATACCCTGGAGTGTTTAAAGCGAGCCAGAGGGAGACAGGACTCCTGTCTCGGTCCCGTGAGTAGCAGCAGAGAGCCAGGAAGGGGAGTGGGGGTGGGGGAAGGCACTGTGCCTGTCCAGTCTGAGCCTCCTGGGCGTCGGGGTGTCCTGCCAGGCCAGCACTACGACTCTTCTGATTCGCAGCCCTTCCAGGTAGCACAGTCACGCAGCCCGCAGGCATCAGAAGCCCTTACAGTTCCAGGCCTGCCGAATATGGTGAGACAGTTCACAATGCAGCTTACCAGTGCCAGAAAATAAAGAAGTCTCAACCCAAACCACAAGGAAACCACCTCCCCTGGGAGTTGGTGAAGTCGGCCAATTCAGAGTCCTTTATTGGCAGCACGTTATTCTTAGAAGTTTGAAGTGGGGTGTGAGTGCGTGTGGGTGCAAGCGTACACGCTCCAAGCTTAAGCTTCAGACAGGGGGCAGCCCGGGCTCCCCTAACCCCATGCCTGTGACAACACAGAAGCACGAAGGGCTGGCAGCACTCCAGGAGAGGTCATCGGCCGTGGCCCTGCCCCCCTAGCAGAGATGGTTTTACAAAGGGGTGTGTCAGCTTCCTGGGGCTGCAGTAACAAGTGACCACTCACTTGGTGGCTAAAAACAACAGTAATGTCTTCTCTCAAAGTATTGCAAGCTAAAAAGTCTGAAATCAGGGTGTCAGGAGGACCAGGCTTCCCCTGAAGGCTCTGAGAAGATACCTCCCTTGCCCTGTCCAGCTTCTGGTGGCTCCCAGCAGTCCTTGGCGTTCCTTGGCTTGTGGCTGCATCACTCCAGTCTCTGCTTCCATCTTCACGTGGCCCTCTTTTCGGTGTGTCCTCATAAGGACACAGTGATTGAATTTAGGGCCCACTTTCAATCCACGACAATTCCATCTCAACATCCTTAACTAATTATATCTGCAGGACCCTATTTCCAAGTAAGGTCACATTCTAAGGTCCTTGATGGACATGAATAGTGGGGGCAGTGCAGAAAGAGAGATGGCCTTGGTGAGAAGCAGCTCAGGCTGATGGGTTACAGGAGCTCTTTCAGCCCTTTCATAAGATGCTCCTTAGTGGGGCAGGTGCGAGGGGTGCCTGCCCTCCCAAATTCTGTAGTAGAGCCTAGTATGGCCAGCCACCTGCTCAGCGTCCCCTCTGGTTCAGAGGGGACAGGAGGTGGGGCCTGCCGCTGCTCATCCAAGTAGCAGCTGGCTGCTTCAAGGACAGAAGCCAGATTGACTCCTTTCTTTTCCTCATAGCCTAGCATGGAGCCTCCCATAGGAAAGTGTGTGTCCATATTTGTGGAAGGAACGTTTGCTCGTCACAGAGACGGAACTCAGAGCATGATTCCCACAGTGATGACTTGTTCTAACTTTGGAGAAAGGACAGTTCAGGTTTTGTGTCAGGAATGAGGGAGTCAGACTGTGGTCTGGACAGAAACCCAAACCGAAGGGCTGCAGAGAGGGTGTTGGCCAGGAAGCCGCGGCTACTCGCTGGTGGTGTGAACTCAGTGTGGAGCCTCAGGGGCGTCATGTGTAGAATGGGTGTCAGTGTGCTGTGGGGCTACATGAGCTCATGTGAAAGCCCTCTGTAAACTGTAAAGTAAGGTACCCATCTCAGGAATTTTGACTCCCTGAAGCAGAATAAAATGAAAAGTGTCGTAGAATGAGCATTCTGTATAATTAGATCATTGCTTGCTAAGCACAGTTACACTGGGGAGGGGCCGTGTTTTAAGGACACATAGGAGTGGGGCACTGACATACATCGATCCTTTACAAAAACTACCCTCTGAGGTATTTTTATCCCCATTTTAGGGGTGAGCAAACTGAGACCTACAGAAGTTCAGTAGTTTTCCAAGGTCATAGTAAGTAGAGAGGCTGGGATTCAGCTCAGGTCTGTCCACCCCAGCATTGGTTCCACGTGACACCTGGCCCATCGAGGCTCCTGGCCTGTGCCGTTGTGTGAGCCACTGCTCTGCTCCGGCCTGTGGCTGCTCGGAGGAGCTGGTCAGTGAGGGCGGTCACTGGGCTGTGTCATGGATGTTAGCTCCCTGTCCTTTTCCCGTCACCCTCGTCTCTCGGTTGTCATGCCCTTTAGATATTGGTGTCCGAGCTCGAGTCCGCTATGGTGGGACTGCTGGGTGTATTATGCCAGGGTGTCCCATCAAAGCAGGCATCCACTCTACCCTGCTGTGGATGGGCAGAGGCTGTTGTGTTTCTAATTAAACAACAGGCCATATGGAAGATCCGTCTCTTCCTTAAGAGGAGCTGGAAATAACCATTCTTAAGCGAAGACCAGCTTCCTTAACAGGGCTGGCTTTCCCAGGCGCTCTGCAGCTAACCCCACTATTACTCTGGAATGCAGAGCCCCTTGGTCCTGGCAGATTAACTTTAGCAGCAGCCTCTGGGCCAAATGTAGCTGTTTTCTGGAAGAGGGTGTGGTGATGGACCAGAAATGGCTTAGGTCTTGGCTCTCAGTAAGATTGGGTTCAGGCTCCACAAGTAGAAGTGGTGTGATCTTGGGCTGGTAGGCTTCGTGCCTGTTTCTTTCTCTTAAAAAAAATTCCTAGTTTGACAACTATCACATATTAAACACATATTATTTTTTTAAATGTGAAAATGCAGATAAGCAAAAAGAAATATTAATAGTCACTGTTAAAATTTCATTATATATCTTTTGAGATTAATTTTCCCATCTTTCTCCTTTTGTGTAGGTATATATGTATATATAGAGAAAATTATTTTATTAAAATAATGGAATCATCTCATGCACACTGCTTTTTTCACTTAATGTCAATTTAAAGACATGGGAAAATGTTAACAATGTATTGTCCTCTGAGATAGCTGCATGGTATTCGATTGTATGGCTCCCAATATTTAGCTCACCCCCATATGGTAGAAAATTGGATGTAATCTCACAGTTCAACCAAGAACAGAGACTCTTGACTTCATCTTTAGAATGAGATGGCAGCGCCTGTCTTGCAAGGTGGTCGTGTGTGGACAGTGCATGGCAGGCCCTCAGAGACGCTGGCTTTTCTCCTTCCTCCCTGCTGGTTCCTTTCACATAGGGTATCTACAATGATGAGATGAACATGCCCCAGATAAATCCATCGTCTGGTGTGTCTGTTCGGCACCTGAACTCTGGGTTCCCCACGCCAGGGGTCTCAATGACAGGAGCTCAGGCCAGGAGCCTCCCCACCTCCCTGGGGAACAGAGGCCCCAGCCATGGTGGATACTGCAAAGCTGGGCTGCCCCCTTTCTGTCTGGGCAGCATGTTTCCTGCTCTGAGAGACATCGGAGAACAGTTGTGATCAGCTGGGGTGTCTGGTTAGTGTCTGCGCCACCTTCTAGGGCCTGACGTGCAGCGTCTCAGCTGTAGGCTGCGATTGGCATCTAAGTGGAACATTTGGATTCTGCGATTGTTTGCATCTGCTGCTCCCTGCAGAGCCCCCCGCACCCCCTCCCCCCATGCTTCCCCCACGCCTGAATTAATTGGATTGTGTGAAGTTTTCTTCACAGTGGATGTCATGTTAGGCACAATATAATATAAGCCTTGCGTCTATTTTTTGTCTGAACCCAACTAAATAAAACATCATGTTGCCCCTGCTTGGTGGAGATATGTAAGCCAGATGTAATTCTGCCTTCTCTACAACTGATCATGTTACCCATAGGCACGGCCTTCTAGGAGGGTTAATGTTAACTATTAAATTGTCACTGGGGCTGACAGGGGGTGGTGGTTATGTTTTGTTTTGTTTTTGCTTTAATGAGAATGTAAAAATGATGATAATACTGATAGCTAGTGTTCTGGGCTTGTCATGTGTAGATGCGTCAGGTGTTCTGATATGAGCTTTATATGGATCATCTCACTCAATCCTATGAGATGAGTAGGTCAGTACCCATTTTATAGATGAGGAAACTGAGGCACGTGGCTTGTATGAGATGGGGGTGGCATTTGAGCTCAGGCAGTGACTCTGGAACTCTTCTGAATCCCAATAGCAGCCCTTGTGATGGGCTCAAGTGAGTGTTTATTAGAAAAGTCCCCCCTCCTCTGCCCCCTTACCCAGCCCTGCTACCAGTGCTGGGGTTAAGAAAAGGCCCAGCTGTTCATTAGGAAGAGTCTCCCGCACAATCTTTCCTACTTGCTTAGTGAGCTGCTGACATTTCTCAATTTCGGGAACAAGGTAGGAGTGTTGCAAAATCAGAGCACAGGAGTCCTGCAATTCCAGGGAGCCCTCATGGGGAGAATCAAGGGATCCAGACCATAACGATGGGGAACGCTCCACAGGGCTGGCTCCTCCTGGGGAGGAAAATGGGAGATCAGATAACAAGACTGAGACAGGAAAGCCAGACACATGACCTTAGAGCAGAATCGGGGTGCCAGGCCAGAGCGGATGGATGGACACAGGCAGCAAGTATTTGCCCAGCGAACGGGTAGGTGGAATTACAGTTTATTACACTCTCATGGGAGGTGTGAGGTTGTAGGGGTTTGCATATGGTCTTTTTGGGAGTTTTCAGATTAAAAATGCCAGTGAAAAAGCACATGCAGGTATGTGTGAGGGACTCATGCACATGGGGCTTTAAACCAACCTGGGAATTAGCCACAGAAAATTGTGTCTCCCATGGCGTTAAGCCTCTGGCTTCCTGCCTGGGTAGGTTCTTCCTCAGTTACCATTCGACAAACGTTTATTTAATTTATTTTAATATCATCCTATAACATCATGGTTAAGAAGGTAAATTCAATTCCATAAGCATCTCTTCATTACCTAGCACTGTGTATAATTTTAAAAATGACAATAGTTATTAGACATGTTTCTAATCTGTCCATTATTTGGGATTATTTACACTGGCTCCTTCTTCCTCATCAAAGTGAGGAGAAGGCAGAGCAGACTGGTGTGTGTATTTACACACACCACGGACACACCTGTTCCTACAGGCAAGCCTGGAACCTGTCAGGGCAGCAGACATTGCTGAGGAAAATGGAAATGTGACCTGCTCTCTCAGCGTTTTCCATCCCATGGGGGTGAAATAACGGAGGGATCCTCCCACGGGATCCTCAGTCGCCAGAAGAAGCTGGTTCCTTTGCACAGGCCTGCGCATAGTCCTGCCGTAAAGGGACAGTTTGCACTTTATGCTCCTGTGTGCTCAGAGGGCAACTTGGATGTGGTGACAGTGGGATTTATTTCAGTATCTGATCTTCCTCTTTTGCCTAGAACTGCCACTGGGGTCTGTTTCAGATGAATGTTGCTTTTGCTCGTCACTGAAGGCGGTCCCGTCCTTGCTGCCTATAACCTCACTCGGAAAGCGGGCAAAGAGTCAGCCCTTGTGAACACACATTTAATGGGAAATTACAATGGGGCTGGTCCCCAGTGTGGAAAGGGAAGCAGATGTGTGCAACTGTCTCTCTAAAACCACACCAGAGAGTCACTCAGCTTAGCTGCACACAGGCCAGCCCCTGTCAGGTTACCAGGCAACTATTAGTAACAAACACTGTTGGTCTGGGACTGAAGGAGTGAAAACCAGACTTTTCCTAAATATCCTCATCATTTGTCATGGGCTGCGCATGTTAGCCTGAATCTTGTGTCACCCTCCTTAGTGGCCAGGAACTCTGCAGTCCGACTACCGGGGTGCCATCTATCTTCCCCAATACAAACTTATAACAATGCATGATTTATACTCCCTGGGCCTCAGTTTGCTTATTCCTAAAATGGGAATAATAACAATACCAGACTCTCAGAAGGTTAAGTGAGTTGATGGTTGTCATGTTCTTAGAACAGATATATGTGTTCACACAAATCTAGCTATTACTATTCCTTACTCTGTAAGTTGTCTCAGCAAACCATCTTGGAAGGAAACTTCCCTTTGGAGACCATAGAGAGATCTTCAAACATACATGCTACCAGTATGCTCCTAGGGTCAGCCCTGGAAGATAAGCAGGAAAGGGCTGTCAGTTCAGCTGCCAGGGACACCTCCTCTGAGCCCACCCTCCTTCCTAGCTCTCCAGCCATGGGCATCTTGGGTGGGAAGGGGCTTTCCTTACCAGCTCCCCTCATGTGAGCAGACATTGGGTGCTGAGCTGGACTCCTGCATGTGTTGGGTGGCATCGCTCTGACCTACCCAACCCAACCCTCTTCTGCCCAGTTCCTTCCACAGCCTTCAGCCTGGAGAGTTCCAAGTAGCTAGATCTAATCCATCTTTCCCTTTGGTCTCCAGAGAAGTAAGACCCACCCCGGTTCTTTGCAAAGGCTCTTCCTTCCTTCTGTTGGCCAGCTCATTAAATTGTCTCCATCCCCATCACTGTGTAACCTTTCCCTAAAAATCTCTCTTTGTGTCCTCGCTCCTCTCCCTGCAAAGGCAGCAGCTACTGAAGGACCCTTCCCAGTGTCTCCTCTTTTTATATGCACGTAAGGGGTCAGCATGTCACAGCAGTCACCATCTAGCTATGGGAAGTTCCCACTGTCTGCCATTTAAACATACAATATATTTAGGATTCTTCTTAATCTGTCTTAAAACAGCTTTATTAAGACATAATTCATATACCATACAATCCACTCATTTAAAGTGTACAGTTCAGTGGCTTTGAGTATATTCAAAGCTGTGCATCCATCACTATAATCAATTGTATAACATTTTCATTGCCCCAAAAGGAAACCTCATGCCCTTTAAGCCATCACCCCCCGTTCCTTCCATCGCTCTCAGCCCTCAGGTAGCCAAAATCTCCTTTCTGATCCTATGAATTTCACTATCCTGGGCATTTCATATAAATAGAATCATATAATATGTGGCCTTTATATTCATACAATGTCTGGCTTCTGTCACTTAGGATGACGGATTCAAGCTCCATCCTTGTTGTAGCATGTGTCAGTATTTCATTCCTTTTCATGGCTGGATACTATCCCACTGTAAGGATGTATGCCACATTTCACTCATCCATTCATCAGTTGATAGATGTGTGGGTTGTTTCTCATGCTCTTGCCAACACATAAAGGCCCAGCTCTCTATCTGAGGTGGCCTTTCAATCCCCAGCCATTGTTTTTGGAAGCTGGTCAGTAACAAGGATTGAACCCTGGACCCTGAGCTAACTAGCCAGCCCAATTTCCAACCATTTTTTGAGGAGGGGAGACGTTTTCATCATTTTTATCACAGTCCTCAAATTACTTCTTGGTTTGATAGTGAATGTATGTAAGCCCTACTCAGACATTATGTTCTGAACCTGTAATAAAGTTAAAGGCATTTTTTTTTTTAAGACAATTAGTTTATAAGACCTGCCAGAAGAAATGATTCAGACCATACAGTTTCTCTTTTCCTTTCTTCTTTGTGATTATTTAGGCTCTAAAAATTCACTCAGTGTAGATGGGTGTTCAAACTGGCTGAGGAAAAAAATAAAGTTTTCTTTTTTAGGGGGAAAAATATTATGAGCCCAAACCAAAAATACCTTAGAATTTTAGCCAAGGAAGCATTCTAACACCAGGCATACTTTCTTTCTAATAGGAACTGACTTTAGGTCAGGCGGGTACAATGACACCCTGATTGAGTCTTTTCCTGCTGGCAGCTGATTTTCCCAGGCATTTCTCTACCCGGGCCTGGTGCTGCCAACTAGGCCCCAGGTGGAAAACTTTTGTTCCCCACATTTCTTGGAAGGTTTGTAAGTGGAGTTCAGCTTTGTGAGTGTGAGAATGAGGTGAGCTGGAGTACAGGGGACTCAGTGGATTAGCCTGCAGGCCAGAGCTCCAGCATGCTGGCCTCTGGAACTGGTATGTGTCCCTCCCTTACCTGCCCTTGAGAATCTCAGGGACGTGGTAAATGTGCCTTTCCCTCTGGTCATCTGAGGGAGGAGAAGGCAAATCACAATGCCATAACGTAGCAAGATGGCAGGCAAAACCATAATTTATTTATTTAAAATTTTTAAAAAATTTATCAATATACAGCATAATATATTTAGAATGAAGCTATGATCACAGAAAGAACACTGAGGTTTAATTAAAGTTCATCTCTATTAGGTGATTCTTTGATTCTCTTCCCCCAAATTTGTGTGGAAATGTGGACAAGCTCAGGCTTTAGCACTGGGAGATCTTGGCGGTTCCTGGGTTAATTGCACTCCACCTCTGATCATGTTTATGTCAGAAGGATGACACCTTCCACCCTCCAGGATGGCTTGTCTGCAACACCTGGTGCAGAATAGGCACTCAGTAGGTGCTGCTTCTAAAGTTCTTCTCCCCCAAATGATTTTTTTTACCCTCATTCATACCCAAGTTTTAGGAGAAACAGTTTATAAAGAAACATACGGAGGCCTTTTCTCATTGGATGGCGCTAATTCTTTGTGCCTCCGCCTCTGCCCCGAGAGCCAATCACAGGGTGAGGCCCACAGCAAGCACTTGGTAAATAAATATGGAATCGGGTACATTCTGCAGGGAATTAAAATATTGATTTAATAAACCTCAAGAGCCATACAGCCTTTAATATAAAGTCCCTTCTCCCCAAGAGTCGTGCAGACTTTTGCAATGATTATTATTTTTCATTTATATCCTAACGTTTGAGGACTGGAGCCATAAACTGAAGAGCCAGAAGGAGATACAAGCTTCTTAAAACACTGTATGAATGTCGTAAATATCCAAGTAGGCAATTTTTTTTTTTTTTCCCTCCAGTGGCTTTCTTGGCAGAAAACTAAAAAGGAAAATATGGCTACATGACTTAAGAAGACTTTGTGGTGCTTGGTGATGATAACTTACATTTCTATAATGCTTTCCAGCTTACAGAATGCTTTCCCTTTATTATTTCATTGAATTCTCACGATTCCCAGAGGTAGGTAAGACAATACTGTATTATGGTTAAGGAAATGCCTCTACCAGTTACCTACCGGGTGGCTGTGTGAGTTATTTAAATGCTGTAAGTTTATTTTCCTAATTTTAAAAATGGGAATAATGATAGCTTGCTCTTGAGACAAGGTATGAATAATCTCAGCCATGTAGTAAGTGCTTAATAAATGGTAACTGTTACATATTGTTAGATATCACAGTCATCACTTTACAGATGAGGAAACTAAAACCGACAATCAGTTTTCCGAAGATCACACCCCCAGGAATGGGTGGACCTCAAATGCAAGTCCATCCAGTTCTTCTGCCCCCGACTTTATTCCACGACTCCGTAGCTCAGATGGATCAATCAGGAATATTTTGGTGCTTCTGCCGGCACAATTCACCATTGCAGTGAGCCTCTTACTCGCATTCTCTGGCGCACCCATATTTTAAATGTCTACTTTTGTATTCACAGAACATCATCAAGAAGGTGATTGGGCAGAAGTTTGTGTACAAGTTCGTCTCCTTCCCGGACATACTGAAAATGGATCCTCACACGGTGGAGATCAGCCGGGAGAGCCTCCTGCTGCAGGACAGCGACTGTCAGGTGCCTCCCGAGGGCCGCGAGGCCCACAAGCATGGCTTGTCCGCCCTCAAGAGCGCGAGCCGCAACCAGTACATCCACTCGGGCCTGTACTCGTCCTTCACCATCAACTCCCTGCAGAACGCCCCCGATGCCTTCAAGGCCATCAAGACGGAGAAGCTGGAGGAGCCGCCCGAAGACAGCCCCCCTGTGGAAGAAGTCAGGACTGTCATCAGGTTTGTGACCAATAAAACCGACAAGCACATCACCAGGCCCGTGGTGTCACTGCCCTCCACGTCGGAGGCCACAGCGGCGTCCGCCTTCCTGGCCTCGTCGGTCTCGGCCAAGATCTCCTCTTTAATGTTGCCAAACGCCACCAGCATCTCGTCCGCTTCACCCTCCTCATCTCGGTCCCCATCCCTGTCCCCCAACTCGCCCCTCCCTTCCGAGCACAGAAGCCTCTTCCTGGAGGCCGCCTGCCAGGACTCGGATTCTCTGGAGCCCTTGAACCTGTCATCGGGCTCCAAGACCAAGTCTCCATCTCTTCCCCCAAAGGCCAAAAAGCCCAAAGGCTTGGAAATCTCCGCGCCTCCGCTGATGCTCTCCGGCACCGACATTGGCTCCATCGCCCTCAACAGCCCAGCCCTCCCCTCGGGCTCCCTCACCCCAGCCTTCTTCACTGCACAGGTAAGAGTCTTTCCTGACGTCCTGGCCTGGCTCAGTGGCTTGCAAAAAGAAAGAAAACAACCCAAGTGACTTCCTCCTGCCCTTCACAAGATAATCCTATGACCCGTGTAGAAAAGCCACTGTGTAACCGTGAAGGGAAGTCACTTTTTCATCCTCAGACCGAGGTCTGCACGGGAGAAAAGGTGTGGTATGTGGGCTACGGTGAGATGCCTGATTAGTTTCTTCTTTGAATGACCTAAAGGGATCAGTAGATGCCACATGCACGCTGACTGTCACAGCAGATCTAAACAGTGGTTTCCTAGGGAAAGCTGAGCAGGCCAGTCTACATGTCGGAAGGCCTTTGGGCTTTATGAAATTTTTATGGCGGAGTCCTCTCTTGGGACCCTTCATAAGCGGCTATTTGTTTTCTGTTAACAAGAAGGTAGATGTTAACGGATACCGCCATCGCGTTGTCAGTGTGGAGCTGTGGTTGTCCTGTAGGTCTCTAATATAAACACAAAGACCACACCAAACAGAGAGGTTCTTCACTGAAAGCACTGCTACTCTGAGAAAGCCCAGGTCCACATCCCGGGGGAGAGGAAAGCAAACTTGGAAAGCAAATATTCAGATGCTCTCTCTTGTCCAGCTGACAATTGCAGGGTAAAGACAAAGTAGCTGCTGGTAAACCATATTTCTGCGTTCCCTTGAAAATTGCATGCAATTTAATGACAGAGGTTTAGAGCATTGGTTTTGGGGTCACAGACCTGGATTCAGTTCCTGGCTTCTCGCTTCCTGGGAGTGGGACTGTGGGTCGTTGCTCTCTGAGCCTGTTTCCTCATCTGTGGAATGGGTTGAACAAAGGTAGTGGCCATGCTAAGTAAGCTAGCTACAGCTGGTAGACATGATTGTCATGGGGCTTTGTGGCACCAAGGTGGGGACATGCTTTAGGTGGGAAGGGACCTTCTCTGTCCCCTGCCTCCATGATCACTGTTGTAGTTGTCCTTGTCGTCATCATTAACAGCAGCATCCGTTGAGCTCTACATGTGTGCCAGACACTGTTCTAAGCACTGCAGGTGCAGTGCCTCACTTTTCATAGCAGCCACGTGCTATAGGTACTGTGGTCTTCATCCCACTGCCCGGCTGAGGTGAATGAGGCACAGAGGCAAAGTAACTTGTCCAGGGCCACACAGCTAATAGGTGGGAGAAGTGACTTTGGACTCAGTCTGTGTCCAGAATCTGTGCTCTTGGGTGACACACTCTCTGTATTCCCACTAGGGGGACGCCAGTCATCCCTGGTCGTGACAGCAGTCCATGGAGCCTGCAGAACAGCCGAGAGCAGCACTCTGCCACTTTCCTCCCTGTAGCTTCTCCTGAGGTGGCAGTGGCCCAGGGATTTCATGCTGCCACAGAGGGGAGGGTGGAGGCTGCAGTGACTGGTCAGAATGAGCGAGTGTGTTCTCACATTGTGCATTTTCTAGCAAAGCAGAACTGTCCAGTGACGAAGGACTGCCGAGCGAAGGACTGCAGCGGCCCCCGAAGCTGCTCGGGGAAGTCACGTGAAAGCGGGGCCAGGTGCACTGTCTGGGGACGTCCGACACTGGCCACCCCTGTGCTCACGGCTGTAAGGTCGCATGAGGTCTACAGCCAGGGCGGGCAGCTCTGATCTCAGTGTCTGCGTCCCTGTGAGCCAGTCTCACCTTCTCTGAGCAACACAGGCAGATGTTCTCATCTGGGAGGAAACCAGCACAAGCCAGCCCTGTGCTTCTGGCCCTGGACACGGAATTTTGGGGTGGCTCCCCTCAGTGGGGCTGAGTTTGGCGTGGCCGGGCTGAGGAGAGGAGAGATCTTGACAAGAGAGAGGGATTGAGGGTGGATGTGAGGGACTGGATGCAAAGCACAGGACCAGGGGATAGAACCCACTAGAATGACCTAAAACCAGGGACGGGAGAGTGTGGAAAGCCAAGACCTTTAATGCAGGACCTGAGTCTTAGGCAGGTGAGAGCCAGCAGTCCCCAGCCAGGCTGTGACGGTGGGGCCTTGACGTGTGTGCTAGTGCCAGGAAGTCCAAAAATGGGACCAGGGCTTCCTGAGGGGAGGAGGTACAGGGGAGGGGGTAGATGGCAGGGGCAGACCCAGGACAGGAGAGCGGACGTAGGGCCCAGACTGAGAGGGGGCTCCGAGGAGGGCTGGGGACACGAGGTAGTGCTCAAAGTCCCTCAGAACTAGAGGAGTCTCGGCTGCATTTGGGAAGTGTGGCGCCCAGGACGAAACCCTCACGTTCCCAGAGTGTCTTCTCTGTAACTGGTGTGGCCGTGGGTGGCTGACAGGGAGAGAGGGAAGGGATGACGAGGGAGAAAGCAGAGGGAGCAGAGACAGGGCGGCTCAGCGGTGTGGGGTAAGGAGCTGAATTCTCTCAGCCTCTTTCACCTGGGTGGTTTCCCTGAGGTGCGACCCGATGTCCACGGGTTTTATCTTGATTTGACAAGCCTCGGGTCGTTTAGGATTTGGAGGCTGGAAGTCAGTGTAAGGTTTGGATTCTCAGACATTCCCTCCCCCAGGAGCTCCTTCAGGGGGTGCCCCAGGAACTCACCTACCAGCCCTGAAGTTCTCCCTCTAGGGGACCGTCGGAAACAGCATGGGTCTCTCCACAGCCTGGCATTCTACTGGGTTCCACTTGGCCTCAGCCTGACAGATGAGCCCTTTCCCTGAGGTCACCCCCAGGAGACAGGAGTGAAGGACAGCTCTGGGGTTCCTCTCCATCTGCCGGGGCTGGGGCTGTCCCCTGGCCACAGCGATGCCTCACTCAGTCTCACTGGTTTCTTTCCTACCTTAGCACTTTCTTTCTGTCCCAGAAATGCTCTTTCCTCTGTGCTGTGCGTGCTGTGACACTGTGTGCACATAAATGTTTGGTACTCTCTGGGAACCTCCTGTAAAAAATTTTCTTAATGGCTGGCTTTAGAAAAGATGAAAGATGTGCTGTAATGACTCAATACCCTGAAAATGAAATTCCCCAGATTGCTTCTTTCCAGCAGAAACATGGCGAGAAGAAGGGTAGAAGTTAGTCTTGGTATGACTCATGTCATGTAGTTACAGTTCCTTCTGGGGACCTTATGAAACCACACATCTCATGTGGGGTCAAAAGCAGATTTGAAATTTCCATCTACAACCTGATGTGCATAAAAAAAATCATCAGCATTCTGCCACTCCCTCAACCCCATAGTCACCACTCAGGTCAGAAATGTTTGTGGTACATCTGTTAGGAGCCATACCAAGTGCAGTTGAGATTACTTGTTTTTGAGTTTTCAATAGACAAAGATTAATAATGGAGACAGACATGATGATCACTCAAAGACACCTTGAACATGGGACTATGAGGAACTGAAAAACTAGAATACAAAAGCCAACTGGGCACCCAGGAATGGTGACCTTGGAGCTCAGCCACCGACGTCATATTTGAGTGTTGCTGAAAAAAGCAAGGCTGTTGTCTCTGTTGGCACAAGCTACAGAAATTGAGACAGAGGAGGAGGAGCCAGGACATGAAACCCTCCTGGTCCCTAAGCCAGGCACCATGGCAGCCTGAGTGGTGCTAGCTGGAACTTCTGATTCTCTGTATCTCTTGCACCTTGGTATCACCTGTCCCTCTTCCTTCCATTTGCCTCTTCTGTTCAGTCCCTCTGGCCTCATATCTTCAGGTGAAATTAATTCAGAATCGGAGGCCAGCCTGCTGCATTTCCCTTCATTTATGCCAAGACCTCTGTGAATCTCACGCGTACTGTTTAGGATGCTGAACTGAGGTATGTGCGGGCGCGCGTGTGCACTCACCATCGAGTCTGAGGGGTGTGCCCACGGTGTTTACTCACAGCGGCCTCGGATTAGCCCTGAGTGGAGGATGTCTGAAATGCTAAGCCTCCTTCCTTCATTACTGATTCATGACAGCTTTGAGCCAGAATCCTACAGTGGGAACGTGGAGCAGAATGCATGTGGTGGGGAGCAGGTGGGGTACGTTACATCCTATCCCAGCTCTGGGGTGGATTCTCATCTTGTCTCTTTTGCCGTTATCACCAAAAGGGAAAAGTTTGGTTTTTCCTCCTCCTCCCGAGGGTAATCCAGCTGTCTTCTCACTCTCTGTAACACTTCCCCAGGTCAGCCTGCAGCTCTCTCCAACTGATCCCTCCTATGGGCAGAGGATGTCCTTGCCCACGTGAAGGTCTTGGTTCCACCAGCTGTGGGTTGCCCCAGATAAACACACCATGATAGTGCCCTACCTCTTTCCACCCTGGGGTCTGTCTCCTCTCTCCCTTCCTCATCTATTCTGTTGATCCTTCATGGTTCTGTCGCCTCGTCCCCAGTTCCACAAATTTCTGTGGGATTCTACTCTTCTAGAGTCCTTAAAACCATGTTTTTATTTGATTTCAGACAACTCTAGGAGTTTGTGGAGATTCATAGTCACCTTTTGAGGATTTTTTTTTAACCCCAACATGATATTGTCTGGGCATTGTCTATTCTGTTGGCATCCATTGGTATTTAGGATTAGAGATTTGTTGGTACAATCTGCTAAATAGGCATCTTAATTTTCTGTCCTTTACTTTCCTAAAGCCTGAATAACTTACTAGTATCTCAAATCACTGAATCAGGTAATCAGTATCCTCTTTAGTCAGTCATGTAACAAATGCCTATCATTAGTTAATTCATTTGGGATATAATCCATGAACAGGTAGGCACTTCCTAGGTGCCTGGGGATAAAAGGTTAGCAAGACAGACACAGTCCTGTTCTCATGAGTTTACAGGTCGCTGTCCAGCAGGTAAAGAATATGGAGCAATGTATAATTTAGAGTGGTGTGAAATTATGGAGGATCCTGAAAACTGGATGAGGAATTTAGAGTTGTTTTAATGGGACATGAACAGCTGCTAGAGGTGTAAGTCAAGTAAAACAAAAATTCCTGTTAGAATCTATCAACAAATAGGGCTGGCCCATGGCTCACTTGGGAGAGCGTGGTGCTGCCAACACCAAGTCAAGGGTTAAGATCCCCTTACCCGTCATTTAAAAAAAGAAAAAAGAAAAAAAGAATCTATCAACAAATAATTATTGAGTGTTAATTTTTTACAAGACATAGAAAGGATGCCAAAAGCACAAGTGCCTATTTTTATGACCTTAGGACCTAGCCATGACAAGGCGTGCATGCGCGTGCACACACGACAGCATATGGAAGAGTCAGATGTGCAGTGCAGAGAAGCGCCTTAGGAGCTGAAGGGCAAGATCATTTAATTCAATTCAACAAACATGAACTGAGCACTTATGTGTAAGCTGCTGTATCTGAGGCCTGGAATACAAACATGAATCCAATAGTCCCTGATAGTTAGGAGATCATAACTTACCTTAAGTAGCTTAATATAGTATCTCAGGTGCAATACAAAAGGAATATTAAGGAGGAAAGTATTTGTCAGAGGTGGGGGAAGAATGTTGAGAGGGCTTCACGGAGGGGCTGATCACCCTTGTGTACACTTGGGCAGGCTGTTAAAGGATCAGTAGGGATTTTCCTGGCAGACAGGGTGAGGAGAGCATTGTAGGCAGAGGAACAGTTTGAGGCAAGGCGTAAAGATGTGACATGGCTTTGTGTCTCAGGGGAAGTATGATAGTTCAGTAAGTGGGGAGGATAAATTCCAAAGGTAAAGGAAGTGGTGGGAGATGAGGCAGTGGGAAGCATGGAAGGGGCATGAGTGACACAGTCTGAATTGTGTTTAGAAGTCACCCTGATGGTGTGGATTGAGAAGAGGCGAGGCTGGACCCAGTTAGGATACTATTGTGATATTCCAGAGAAGGATAATGAGGATCTAAGACTGTGACAGTGGACGGGCCGACCCCGTGGCACACTCGGGAGAGTGTGGCTGCGCTCCCGCCGCGGGTTCGGATCCTATATAGGGATGGCCGGCGCTCACTGGCTGAGCGCCGTGCGGCCGGTCACAAAAATGACAAAAAAAAAAAAAAAAGACTGTGACAGTGGAATGGGGTCAAAGGGGATGGATCTGAGAGAGACTTACGGAATGCCATCAACAGGACTTGGTGACTAACTGGGTTGGGGGAGGGAACCGGAAGTTGAGTATGAGGCATGTGGGAGGAAGAATAAGCTCATGGGGAAAAGGTTATTCAATTTGAGCCATGTTGAGTTGGAGGAATCAGTCATTCAGGTGAAGGTATCCAGCTGCAGCTAGAGCTAAGGAGAGAGTTTGGGGCTAGAGAAAAAGTTAGGGAATCATCACCATGTAAGGGATGGTTGAAACCATGGACATAGATGAGATCACTTGTGGAGAGGGTCTGTAGCCCTGGGAACTCTGGGCTTGGGTGGTTAGGGAAGTTCTGTAATGAGTGTTGAAGGACCAGTAGGTTGGAATTCTGTGGCTCTCTGTGTCTATTAGGTAAGCACAGGACATATTAAGTAAAGAGGGTTCACATAGGGAAATTAGGCACTGTATGTGTATTGGTCCATTTTCTGTTGCTTATAACAGAATACATGAAACTGGGTAATGGATAAAGAAAATGAAATGTATTTCTTATAGTTTTGGAGCCTGGGAAGTCCAAGGTCCAGGGAACACATTTGGTGAAGGCCTTGGTGGAAACTCCACTGAGCCCTGTGGTGACCAGGGTGTCACTTGGTGAGAATGGCAAGAGTGCTTTGCTTTCATGTGCTCTACTTATAAAGCCACCAGTCCACACCCGTGATAACTCATTACTCCATGAATGGATTAATCCATTCTTGACAGCATAGTCCTTATGATCCAGTCACCTCTTAAAGGCCCTACCTTTCAAATACCGTCATATTTTCCACCCTCTTAACACTGTTACATTGGGGATCAAGTTTCCAACACAGGTACTTTTGGGGACACTTTTAATCCATAGCAGTATGAAACCAGATTATGGCAGAACCTAAAATTGTGGCTAAGGAGGTCATCCTTTTTTTCCTGAAACCATGAAAGAATTTTGAATGAAAATTGTGTTTTAGGGTGATCAACTTGGCAGCAGTGTACAGAATAGATGGGAAGGGAGACCTGAGGCAGGTGGGCTGGGTTAGGTGGCTGTTGTAGAATGCCATTTGTAAGGTGATAGGGCTTGAATGCAGCAGAAATGGAAATGAGGGGATAAATAGAGTGAGTTCAAGGAATGCTCCAGAAGCCATGGCTGGAGGTTATGCTCAGGTGGAAGGCGTCTTGCATCTCGGTGGCTGGGAGGTAGATGGGCCTGTGAGTGCAGGGATCATGTTTTGTTTTATCCTTGTCTCTGGCACCTGAAACATACTATGTATGCTCAGTATTGTTGAGGGGATATGGTGGTAGTATTGAAAGAAATGAAAGAGTCTTAAACACTCAGTGTGGAAAGAAGGTGATGTTCAAATCTGAACATGTGGGGTATTCCAATGGGAGATGTCCCACAGGTGATGAGCAAGGGGACACACCTAGCATTGCAGATTGCTTCAGCTCATCAAGTAAGTAGGAGCTGAGTACTACAGGAGGAGTGAAGATGAGCCAATACCTTAAAGGCTGTAGAAAGAAGAAAAATATGCAAATTACCACAATGAGGCAGATAAAATGTTAAGGAAAAGAATGGTTACAAAGTGTTCTAAGGATTCAGAGAAAAGAGAAATCCCATCTGGTTGAGGGGAGATGAGGAAGTCTTTGAGGTGGCATTTTTGATGGGCAAAGGGAGGGAAAGAGGAGAAGGTAGCTGGCACGATCCAGACAAAGAGCCATGAACACGTGCACACAGGTGGGACATGACTGGACAATGCCAGCTCACTCTGTTTACTCAGATGTGCGGGATTTTTAGGAGACTCAATATTAAGTGGAAGAAGAGCACTCAGGGAAGAATGAAAATAAGATCCTGGCAGAAGGGTCGTTCCTCTTGCAAATCAATGCCCATTGCCCTAGGGCATCTTGTTCTCTGGCAGCCTATGGGATCAGGAGCTCTCTATTGGTTAAGACAAGACATTCTTTGATGGAGGAAAAAGGAAGCCCACATTTTTCTTGTGGCTTCCTTCTTTAGCCCTTCCCCCTCAGGCTTAGCCCACCCTACCCACCTGTGGAGAGAAAGCTCACCCTGTCCTGGAGATGACCCAGGGCTGGCTTTATAGGGACTTAATAAGGCAACCAAATAGTTCTTTCTTTCAGGCCACAGAATCTTCAGGGAGAACAGGGATGGGAGGGAGAGGAACAGATGAAGTCATTTCATGATGTTTATTTGCATGTATTAAAGAGCACACTTCAAACATATTAAACGTGAGAAACAGAAGTCTACTGTAGTCTGAGTACATCCCATGTCCCTTAGAAACAAATGTGAAAACATCTCACATGCAGACATGGGTACAAATTTTAGACAGGAAATATAAATTCTCACACTGTATATGTTGCTCAGAGGGTTAAAAAGGAATGGGTGTATATTTATGACCATGGATGAGAGAAAGATAGCTGTGTTTTGTGGCTTAGAAGATTCATTGTCTCTTTAGAGCTTTGAGAACCTTCATTGATAGGTAAACTAGAAGGCCCTGAACACACTGGTTGTTAAATGTTAATGTGACATATTGTGGTTGGAACCTGGCTCCAGAGTAACATGCAAATATTAGCTCTCCGATCACCTGAGCTTATGGACTTGAGCCTAACACAGCTGAGAGGAGCCTTAAAGTACCAGCTGACTCAATTGAGTTTGTTTTAGAGTATTAAGTACTTTTCTATACATAGTTGGGAATTTCTATGAATAGATGAAATAGTATGTCAGGTATGCTTTTAATTAATTGCTAATTCAACCCTGTAATGTAAGCATTTTTATTCTCCCTATTTTACAGATTAGGAAGCTGAGGCATAGAGATGTTAGGTCGCTTGCTTAACTAGTTACCTAGTTAGTTAAGTAGTGGTTCTGAGATCGGAACCCTGGCAGAGCTCATGCTGAGCAGTTAATTCTTAACCGTTAGGCCAGATGGCCTGGCACACTTGTGAAACTGCCTTGGAACAGAAAAAAAATGGGAAGCTTATTCAAAACATGAATTTATCCTCCTAACCTCATAGGTCATTCAATATGTAGGAAATGCTGTGGAATCGACTCAAATAATTTGGTATAAATTCGTTTACCTTTCAGCAACTTCACACTTTGAGAAGCTTTGGATGTTTGTCTCCGTTCTGCTGAACAGAGCAGACCTTTCAATTTAGGTTTAGGCCAAATGCTCTCGATAATTAATGAAGTTGCTGAGGCCAATTCTAGGAAAAAATAACACATTAGCATCCAGCATGATGCAATCTGAAATGCTGGTGCCTTTGCTGTGGTTCTTCTTACACAAAGCACCTTATTGACATCACAAAACCACTGAGGGGCTCCTTCCAGTCACTAAAGGTGCAAAACCACCCTGGGCCAGGGAGTTTGCCTCTGCTGAGAATAAAAGTCATGCAGACATAGCAGCTGGGGCTGTTCCTTTTCCTTTAGCTGGCTTGTAGGCCAGGACTCCCGCTGCGCGTGTGCAAGTAAATGCAGTCCTTGGCGCTCTCCTTGGAAACCCAGAGTTTTGGCTTTACACCCAATCTGACAAGAAAGAACACCCCCTCCCCGCCTTCCCCCACCAAACTACTGCCACAGCTATGAATTTTCACCAGCCCCACATCCGAAGTGAAATCTGGAAAAACCAGCTCAGAGCTTCTGAAGAAGCTGCTGCAGGGAATTTTAACAGCAGATCCTCATTATTAAAGGGCCAAAGTGAAGCTTGGGAGGCCGTTTACAAGTGTGTGTATGTCTATGTGTATGTTTGTAACCCAAGTAATGGATGCCCATTGTGGAAAAATAAGAAAATATAAAAAGAAATAAAGCCCCTTCCTGGGACCCTGTTTTAACTGTATGCTGATTCCTCTTGTTTAGTCTGGAGGTGGAGCAAGTTGAAGAAACCATTTAGACAGAAGTTGCTACAAATTTGAGTTTTCCACTGAATGTTTAGGGAAAGTAACTTGTCAATACCTCTTTCCTCTATAAAATTGCTCATAAAATTAGCATGGAAGAAAATTAAACTGTTCACAGCGTTGCAGAAATAAAGTTGTCAGATTTTCTTGGGATGGTGAGTGCACCTAACCCACTCTGCTGCTCTGTTGATCATGGCTGGAGTCAGGCGAACCTATGTCAAGAACTGTCTATTTGCTTTATTTTTCAGACACCAAATGGATTGCTTCTGACCCCGAGTCCACTGCTATCCAGCATACATTTCTGGAGCAGCCTTAGTCCAGTTGCTCCACTGAGTCCTGCCAGGCTGCAAGGGCCAAACACATTGTTCCAGGTGAGTGTTTGGAAATGAACTCTTAAACACTGAACTGCTAAGGGAAGTTTTTCTCTAAATCCTGCACAGGTAAGCTGTGAGTTCTGCCAAATGTTTGGTTAAAACATTACGTTTCCAAAGGGAGTTCATGTTAACGGGGCTGCATACCAGATGTTTTCATTGAAGCAGAAATGGAGTCCTCATGTCAGGTATCCAGACATGGAACAATTAGTCCTATGAGCATTTCGAATATTTTAATTTGACTATGAAAGCTGGAAATTTATTAAGGAAAAGGCAAAACTTAAATTAGTTTTTATGAAAGCTCATAAAAGACTTTAAAATACTAATCCTATTGGTCAACGTAGTGACTTGCTTGAAACAAATTGAAAAATAAAAATAGTGAACAGTTTCTCCATACTGGGATAGAAAAGTTGCCTGTATAATTCCATGAATCATAATCAAGTTCTCCTTGTTCTGTACTTAAAAAAAGAGCATCCAGGGCAATTGGTTAAAAAATAATGAAGATGTAGCTGCTGTTTATCTTGCAGAACTCTCTGTATTAGGTGAGCACTTTCATTATTCATTTACACACTAGAATCTTGTAGTAGTGTCACTTGCTATCATGTGGAAATCAATATTTCCTCTTTGAGACCCAAAGATAGTTACTGACCGACCAAAGTGTTACTGTGTGAACATGCGAGTACAGGTAGCATGGATCCTAGGGACAGGAATGAAGCAACAAGGACACGGACAGGCTCTCTCTTTACCTAATTCTAGCCTTGTGTCATCCACCCTGCACCCCATATCGCCCGTTCCCACCCCCAGTGTGGCTTACCCAAAGCTGGTTGTGGTTTTTTGGCTCCCATTGCCCTTAGCACTTTGTATTATTTTGTATTTGATTGCCTGTTGATCTGGTGATCTCCCCCACTAGACTGTGGCCCCCCCGTTTCTTAAACTGGAACTGTGTCTTGTTCACTATGGTGTCCCCTAGCATCTAGCACATTGCTTGGTATACAAATGATGCACAGTAACTACCGCTGACTGTCTAAATGAACAAATGCCTAAGAATTCATAAAGAGATGTCTGGGAAAGGTAAGATCAAGTCTCCATGATCCTCTGAGTTGGTCAAGGTTAGTATTTGCTGAGTACCTCCTCCGTGCGTGCCAGGAGCTTAAGGATTTAAGGTCTCATTGGAAGAAGGGTGGAGCTCAAGAGGTTTTGATTGCTATCTCGTTTCTCTGGTTTCCGAGTGGGGTTGGGATAGGGTGTCGTGATGTTACTATATCCCTGGAATAATCAGGTTTCTTTCTCTCCTGGCCCTTATTCCCATCACAAGAAATTGAGCTATGGTCACACATAACCAACATGTTGATTTTTAACCATTTTAACTCAGGCAGGAAAGCAAAAAGTAGAAATAGTGAGCAAAAAGTAATGAACAAATGAAGTATTAGGAATGTTTTAGATTAGGACTGCTAATCTTTTGATGGGGAGATAAAAGACCTCATTTCCTGAAAGACTCGTGATTAGAACAGCAGTATTCTCATATTAGGTAAAACAGAAAGGAGTTGTGTGACTACAGTAAGCTCCATGGGGGTAGGGACTGCAAAACTACTCTAATCCTAGAATCTAACACAGAGCTTCTGTAGAATGGCCCCTCATTTCCCTCCTTATTGGGAAGTCCATTACCTGACTGGTGCAAGGCTTAGTGACCTCCTAGGAGAGCCACAGAGAACTACTTGCTGGGGGTTCTTTGAGATCCCTTGCCTTAGATGCTAACCTTTTTCAGTCCAGTACTACTAACGGTTACAATGGTCCATGCCCACAGTGATTCTATACATTATCAGGCTGTCTGGGAGTTGGGAGATATGCCTACCATCTTTTCTTCAGTCACTACTGTAGATCAGTGGTTCTCAAAGTTAGCGTGCAACAGTCACCTGGAGGATGTGATAAAATAAGGATTGTTGGGTCCCACCCTCAGAATTTCTGATTCAGTAGGTCTAGGATGGGGCCTGATAGAAACATTTTTCAAGTTCCTAAAGATGCTACTGGTCCAGGAACCACAATATGAGGACCACTGTAGACCAATGGTTCCTAATTTACGTTTAGAATTCTGCAGAAGAGATGACTGCATTTAAAAGTCTACCTGCTTAGAGTTTTAATTTCAATCTTAATTTCACCAAACGGACCTGTTCTCTCTTCAAAATACAACACTGAAAAAAAATTACAACCTGGTCTGGATGGCTGACAGGTCACATGGTCTTAGGCCACCTTTTTGTGTTTGGATACATGACAGTAAAAAAACAATTTTGCATCTTCTGAATTATTCTTCTTCTATGAAAAGAACAGTTGAGTGTGGTAAAAGTTGGAAGTAGCAATATTGAAAATAGTATACAACATGGTAAGAGGAATAATACTTTTTGATTTTTAAAATTAGACATGAAAATCATTAGATTTTCAGAATTCAGATTACTATCAAGTGTCCCTTTTAAACTAATGAAAATAATTTTCTTTCAGAATAACAAATCTCTTTAACACATGCTATGTGTTGGAGAAAGAAAAAAATAGACTTGGCCTACAATAAATTTTAAGTGATGTTGGAAAGTTTCCTGTTGTGATGATTGGAAAGGTGAGTTAGAATACTTAGGGTAATATTTGACAGAGCTGAGGAGTTTTTGCACAGAAGCGTCCCCTGATATAATTATTACAGCAGGTTATAGCAGATATTGAAGAATTTGAGGAAAGGGGAGAGAAGATAAGACACTAGCCTTTCTGGAAGAGGTTGCTTTATAGTTGAGAAATGTTTTAATAAAGAGAGAGGTACCAAAGACATTGTGCTAAATGTAAATATAGAACCATGATTTTTTTCAAATAAATCTGCTTCTGGACATTTTGGCATTTTGAGCTTGTCTACAGTATGTCTGTTCCACCTCATCTTTTGAAATAGACTTTTATCAAACTTGGAATATACCTAGTAGGCACAGATACATCTTGAGACAAGGCGGAACTAATTAGGTTGTCAATTGAGAATGTACTCTGTAATTTTTAGTTCAACAAATCCAACCCAGTAAATATTTACAATGCTCTGTGACAGGGACTAGGGGATATACAACATGTGAGTAACAGACGGATAAACAGAGTTCTGCAGGAACCCAACAGACAGAGTAGCTCTTTCCACCTGGGGACTGGACAGAGTCTCAAAGGAAGAAGTGGCGCCTGAGATGGGAAGAAGGTACAGGATTTCAACAGAGAGTAGAGCACATTTTAGACTAACAGATCTGCATGATTCGGATATGAAAGTACACAGTCTATTGAGGAAGAAACCGTGTGACAGGAGATTGTGTGGGAAAAGCAGCTGTGGGCCTTGGAAATTATTACACTACTTCAAATACCAAGAAAAGAATCATCTCTAAATAGATTCCTATGGCCACAAATGTATTTAGAATACATTTCAGAGCTAAGATTGAGAGGAAGACTTTGAGTTGGGTTTGAGGAGTAAGTAGATGATAAAAATTAGGAAGAGGCAAAGATTAATAAATGATTAAAAGTCTGGAAATACTACTAATAACAATAGTTAACATTTATGGAGGGCTTTCTATATGCCAGACACTGTTCTAAGCACTTTTCATGGCTTCTCATTTAATACTCCCAATAATTCTATTTTAAAGATAGGAAACTGGGCACAGTGATGCCCAGGTTACCCAAGACCACACACTAATAAGTGGCGGAGCCCTGATTCAAGTTTAGGTTTATATTCCTAACCACTGTTTTCACTGACTTAGAGTGAGCACCAGAAGAGGAGCAGGTTTTGTGGGGAAGCGGCATTGGTTGTGGATGTCTAAAATGAAATGGTTGTCAAGTCCAGGCATGGTAGCATAGAAAAGAAGGCTGAGGACAAAAGTTTTGGGAATGTTGCAATTTAAGAAAGGGGACTGTGGTGGGAGAATAATAAAAATGACTAAGAAATATGCAAGAAAAGCAAGGCTAATTAAGAGAAACTACAGCAACTGAGTGTATAGAAATAAAGAGCTAACGGCAAAAACCAGTAATTTATTTAAAAAAACAGAAAACAGTAACAAAACCAAAGCCGATTCTTCTGAAAACACCAATAAGATGGACAAAAACCAAAAAGAGAAAAGATGCAAATAAACTAAAAAAATTAAAATACAAAATCTGCTTTTCTTCCAGTGTTCAGTCTTAAGTCAATGGGAATAGTGGTTAGGAGCATGGACCTTAAATAAGAGCGTAAGCTATATATGCAAGTAGGTTTGATAATGCAGTTAAAGTGGAGAAAATTCTAGAAAAAGTGCCAGAAAAGAAACAAAAAACCTTGAATATGCCAATAACCATTAACCATTAAAGAAATTGAAACAGTAATTAAAGATAACCTCCCTCTCCCCCAAACCCCTGCCAAAATAAGAAGCCGGGCAGTTTGGCACAAACAGATTTCAACCAGACAGTTTAACACTTGACTTTGCTGCTTATTATCTGTGACCTTCAGCCAATCAGAACGTCCATGAACTGTTTTTTCATTTGTAAAATGGGAACAACAAAATTTACTTTACAGCCCCTAGATATCAAATGAAATGACAACCGTTGATAAACTCTAAGGCACTAGATGTCGTTACTGAAGTAGCTTGTAAGAGCAAAACTACGTTTACTTGTTCTGCAAATATTTACTGTACTTCTAACATGTGCCAGGCTCTATGGTTTGATATTTAGCGCTGAAGTTTAATATTTAGCTTACAATGAAAAATCTAGTTGCCACGTAGTCACATATCAAAAGGAGAACTTTATTCTTGTTCAGTTGGGAGCATAGCTGACATTTGTTTCAAACCTGAAACTTGTTATCAAAGCATACCTTTATCTTACCACTTATCCTAATACAGAAATTAATTTCACTCTTTAAGTTTGTCATTTATGGGTGGTCTAAGAAGTTTGATATTATTTATCATTTTAATTAGAATATTTTCTCAGCTCCAAAATAAAAATAATCTATTCTAAATCTTTTAAGATAAAAAACATTCTTCACTTTAACAGTTATTGAGAAGCATCTTTGTAGTACTCTGGAAAACTCATGGCAAATTTCAAAATACGGTGTTAGAAAAAACTGACTCACATGTAGTCTGTGGTTTAAAAAAATTTTTTTCTTATCTTTAAAGCAAATCAGCATTCTAAGTAGCTTGGAACCTTTAAAAAATAGTATTAGAATGTGCTTTAGCAACATGTAACGTACATGTTTTTTCTAGCAGCCTATGCATATATGAATAATTAGGGATATTTTCTGGGCATTATCCTGTTTGATCCCATTGTCATCTTCCAATTATTCTGTAAAACAGATTGGCAGCTGACCTCCATCACAGGGGTGATGAGAGCACTGAATTGCTTTGAGTCTGCCTGGGATATGAAGACCCCAAGTTTTTACCAATGGATTTGCAATAATTATTTTATAAATCTTTTGTCCCCTACAGTTCCCCACACTGCTTAATGGCCACATGCCAGTGCCAATTCCCAGTCTGGACGGAGCTGCTTCTCCAGTACTGCTTTCTTCGAACTCTCAGAAATCCTGATGACGTCTGGCCGCAATTAAGGACTCATTAACTGATTAAACAAATTTGTCCCCATGGGCTAGTTTACCTGTGTCATGAGAAGGACATTGTGAAACCCTCTGTTAATTTGGTTTGCACTTTTCATAACATGGATAGTCTAGATTTATGTTAGCATTTTAAAAACTGTTTTTTTTTATATATTCAAGTATATATGAAAATCTGTTTTGCATTAAGTGAATTTTAATGTTTTTGTTTTTATATCCTTGTAGCTCTTAAGTGTTGAACACTGTTGACAGTGAAGAACTTTTCTTAATGATTTTCAGTATAACTAATAAGGATGTGAAGCTTTTTTTCCTCTTTAATTCTGCATATACTGAATTGTGCTTCTATACTCTATAACCAGCTGTGCCTTCCTTTGCATTTAGTTTTATGTAAATGATTTATATATTTTTTAGTATTAAGAGAAAATGTTTGAAAGACAAAAATTAGTATCAAACAGCTCTCTAGTAGAATTGCATTATTTTTCACAAATAGGCAATATGAAAGCATATTCATATCATTTTCTTTTTCGCTTTCAATTGTATAAAAATTGCCTTAAAACCTCTTTTGAACTGAAATTCAGTAAATGTAATGTCCAAGTAATGTTTTTATAAGAATAAACTAAGCCATATTTAGAGAATAAACATTCATAAAATAAAATATTCTAAAGTGCATTTTTAAATAAATGAACTTTGAAAGGTTGTCCTCCTAGCTATTTACAATATCTTTCAGATTCCTCCCAAATAAAAATATGAGATGGAAAAGCTACATCAAGTTCATGCTATCCAAGCCCTTGGAATGTTTTCTAGGTTAGCATATTCTTATCTCAAAAATTTAGCCCCAGTTCTCCTAATTTCCCACAGAGAATCATACCCATCTGATATATTCAGTGTCAGTATGAGTTAGGGTTGTTCTAAATCCCTGGAACTATAATTAACAATTAAAAATCTAATGCTTTCGAAGAGTCTCACAGACTGGTGATGAATCCAAACAACAAGGAAACAATTTTGTAACACCAAAGGTATAGGTATTCACAATTTTTGAAGGATCAAAAAACTTGCTGTAATACAAACAGAGAACTGGAAGTATCAAAAGCCTTGCCCGTGGATACTGGGAGGTAGGATACCCTGCTTTACACATTACTAAATTTATGGTGAGAATGAAGGAACTGTGAAAAAAGAAAAATTCTTCAGGAACTTCATTATTGTGAAACTGAACTGATTATATAACAATTTGGAACACTCTGCAGTAAGTTCTTTTGTGTAGCTTAGCTTTACAGCAGTGATAACAGAAACATATTTTCTGTTCCTTCAAAAGATCAGCTGGCACCCTTCAAAAGGCACCACACCTGTACACGAAGTTGGAAAGTCCTAATGCAAAATAAGAGAACTGGAAAGTGCCCAGTGCTTTATTCACGATTAGGTTAATTATAATCATTAACTACAAGTTATAGAAACTAATTTGAAATGTGACTAAGTAATTGATCCAAATTGGTCATTAAATGGCAGGGATTATGAGAAAAGGTAAAAAATAAGGCTTACAAAAACACATTTCTTGGGCTGGCCCGTGGCTCACTTGGGAGAGTGTGGTGCTGATAACACCAAGGCCATGGGTTCGGATCCCTACATAGGGATGGCTGGTTCACTCACTTGGGAGAGCGTGGTGCTGACAACACCAAGTCAAGGGTTAAGATCCCCTTACTGGTCATTTAAAAAAAAAAAAAATTTGACTTCAAAAAATCTAAAATATTGTTTTGATATAAATTTTGAGATTTTCAACTGGAAGTGAGCATCTCCATATGTGGGATGTTTGCCCTTATTGGGAGAGAAAAAATCCAAACACTTTAATATGTCTCTTTGACTATAAAGTAACGGGACTGGTTTCAAAATCCACAGATAGACAATACTGTCAGCCCCTCATACGCTAACGATAATTCTGTACTAAAATAAAAGGAGCTGGTCCAGGGAACTGGTATTTCCTGAACATAAAATGTCAGAGCTAGAAGGGGCCTTTGAGAAGAATATGTTTCCAGATCAGGACAAGTGCACAGAAGCTGGGAGTTGGCTAAGGCCACACAGCTCATTGAAAAATGATTGGTGCTCGGTTCTGTTTCCCAGATGCCTAGCTATAAGTAACTACTGGTCCCAAACTGTACGTTAAGTAAAAAGCCAGATAAAGCATTTAAAGTTGTTTTGTCAGATAAGAGAACACCTCCAAAATGCAAAATTCTTATAGAGACTAACTAAAGGAAGTTAATGTGCAAAAATCTCAACCAAAAATATATTTAGCATAATTTTAAAATGTAAATGCTGATTGGAAATACTCAAATGACCATAAGTCTGATTCTTTTTTTTTCTTTCTTCAAATCCTGTGATTAACATATACGCTAGATCCATTTATTAGAAATGGAAAAATACCACAATTTTTGATGGGTGGAAATACTTGCTGTAATACCAATAGAGAACTAGAGGTATTGAAGTATAACTTTTATAGCTCTGCCTCATTTTGGGATTATTTTTTTTTTTATCAGAAGTATTTTAGACAAAAAATGTTTCAAAGAACATTAAGTAACTCCCTGCCCCCACCTTTTGTATGTCTGCTTGATGAGTTTTAAACTGCTATATAACCTGAACATTGGTCTCTTTGTACATATCTTTTCTATGACTGCAAATCTTCATTCACTTTCATATATGTATCATTTCTACTGTTATATTAATTTTGTTCAATAAATACTTTGTGATAAAAGGTGTTTAGAGCGAAGTGGGTTGGTTTACTTCCATGTACTTGAAATGACCCAAACTTCACTTTTCCATATGGATACAAGTTGGAAAATGAGTCCTGTCACCTACCCTTAAATATATATATATAGACAAATATAATTATTGAGGTTGAATTGGGGGAGAATAGAATGATTTGAAGTGTTCCCCTGATCTTTTAGTTCTTAAGTTCTATCAATTGCTCTGTATTGAGGAGGAGGAAGTGACAAAGGAAAAACCAAATGACCATTTATTCTTTTAGCCTTCTTTTTTTTTGGGGGGGGTGATGTAGCTGGCATGTAAGGGGAATCCAAACCCTTGACCCTGGTGTTATAATATTGTGCTCTAACCAACTGAGCTAACCAGCCAGCCTAGCCATTTTGTTGATACAGGGGAATGTGAACGCTAGGCTTGGTGATAAAGGTTAGTATTCCTCCTGGACTCACTTTCAGGCTGACCTCGCTCTGGTTTTCACAGGTGAGTTCAATGCAGTCTTCATCCTGGGTTTGATATAGGGAGACTGGTGTGTGTGGAGGGGAGAGGAGGCAGGAGAAACAGTGGGTTAATGGAAGCCCTGAACAACACGTTTGCTATCACTAGTGTGCCAAAAGGTCACAGATAACTCATACCCTCATATGGTATAACATATACTTGTAGGTGCTGGTAGGAAATCATTCACTTGTTGAAGAAACATTTGAAAATCAACTATGTTCCAGGTACCATTTCAGAAGTGGATGGAAACCTGGTCCCTGTTCTCAAGAAGGTAATAGGTGTGTTTGGTCCTTTTTATACACAAGAGTTCAACTAAATCATTTTTGTAAAATGCCCTTTATGCTTAAATACCTACCAGCACCTCTCCCCCACACCCACTCCCTTTCATCATACTGTGTGGGATTGTACTGGCCTGACTACAGGAATTAGCACTGAAGAATGCACCATGTTCAGTTACCCTCTCCAAGATGAATCAGATCTCTTTATTTCATCGCCAGATGAAATGATTTCAGTTAGATGGGAACCATTTATAAAACCCCTTATTACATGCCAGGCTAAGCATGTTACAAGGATTACTTTATTAGTCCTCCCAAAAACCCTCTGAGGGAAGTACTATTTTACAGATGAGGAAATTGAGGCCCAGAGTGGTTAAGTAATTGGCTCAAGGTCATAGAGTTGGCCACATTTCAAACTCAGCATTTTTGATTCTATAAGCCTTGACCTTAACCTATAGTACCTTCAAAAGAATTTAAACTAGCAATCTGTATCTTCACATAGAACAGTACCTGGCACAAATAAACCTTAAATACATGTTTGCTATATTATTGTTTTCTGGGAGAGCAGATTCTTAGTCATAAAGCTGGCCCTACGTAGACTTCTCCAGTATAAATTTTATTCCCAGTCCCACTCCCCCAGTAGTGTGTGTGTGCATGTGTGTTGAGAACAACTTGTTTATAGGTTAGTTCTTAAGTTTCTAAAGAGTCACATATTAAAGACTGCTAGGAATAAAAAGTTTCTATCATCAATTTTTGACTGCTGCATTTGTCTTTGCTTCATTCAGAGAGAAAAGTACAAGCTAATGTTACATAACGGACAAAGATTACTTATAACTCAAGATTCCTTTGTGGATATGTCTTAATTCAATCAACAAATACTACTGTTTCCCCGAAATGTATCAGGTGTGGGGAATACAGAGGTAAGCAAGACAATCCTTTCCTTCATGGAGCTTATGGTTTAGTGAGGGGAAATAAAGTGTAAGTAAGTCTTGTTATGAGGTTAAGTATAAGGACACTGTTTGAAAGGAAGGCAGTTAAATAGCAAGGCATATAACCTAATCTGTGGTAAGGTGGGGTATGGGCTACAAATCCTTTCTGGAAGAAATAATTAAATTCAGACCTGAAGAATCAGGGTACCAGAGAGAAGAGGGATAGAAGAAAAGAGCAAGCTGAGGAAAGAGGATGGCTTCAAGATCAGATGAGAGAAAACATTTGAGGAACTCAAAGATTAGTACAGTGGGATTTACTCTGAGAACAAAGCCTTTTGCATCATGATATGATAGTAATGTAGAGATTAGTAGCAACAGAGTCTAAATTCAGACGGGGGGGGGTGCTTCTTGATCAGAGGAGTCATGAAGCAGTTACTGGATAGGATTCCAAGGAAGAGCAAGATGGCAGGACTGGGCGCCCAAAAAAATCTTTTGCTGATTTTCAGTACTTCTAGAAAAATGGTAAATGAACACCATCCAGAGATGAGTGACATGGCCCACAACAGCACCAGGTCCCCCATTCACTACTTCACAACCTCAGTTGCATGCATACATGAGGGAGGAATGGAGATAATGAAGATGATGCCTGGGACTATTTTGACTGTAAGAATGTGGAACTATTTCACTACAGCTGAAATAGGAAAGACTCAACCGAGTCGGAGGAGAGTCCTGCACAGGTCCCCAGTCTGTAGAGGTCCCAGGAGTGCAGTGGAGCCGTCCTCCTGTAAACACACAAGATTGTTGGCAGATGCTGAGCTTTTCTCACTTCCTGAGAAGTGCTGCATATTATCCAGATGGGTCACCAACTACATCTTCATGCTCGCCTTTTGATCTATCCCAGGTATTTCTGTATCACTACTGCAGCAGGACTAAGGTGGAAGAAAGCAGCAGTAGTAGCCATCATGATTCCTAATCCAGTCTTGGTCTGTCTCTGTCTCCTTCTCACATATGCTCACCTGCAAACCTAGCTCCAACCCCCACTCAGCTAAACAGAGGTTTAGTTTATGGTCTCTGAAGTGATAACCCTCCAAAAATGTTAGTTCTTCCAATAAGTCAAATTTTCCCACTTCTCTTAGGGAGAAGTCACCAATAGAAAGTCCTCCCATCATCACAGATTTTGGTTTTTTCTAATCAAAGTTGCTTTATAATCAGTGAATTGGTCACATTCTTCCTGCTTTAGTCTAATAGAAAATTGGTGAACTTCATTGGGGTTTTTTGGGGTCAGTGATGGAAACTAATCACAAACTTCAGCTAGGAATGATGATAGCTGAGGAAAACTCCTGCCTATCTAACTAAACCCAGAATCCGAACTTAACACTAGAAAATCTGTTCCAATTTTAGACAGAACAAGAGGGAAAAACATTGTAACTTTCTTTATGTCTACAGTAATGCATTAAAAACTTTGGGGATTTCAATTTTAGAACACAGAACAGTGTACAGGTTCTCAACAGCCTGCTCATGAGCTTGTGTTGCCTTTTTCTTTTCTTTTTGTTTCTGGGGTTTTTTTTTTTTTTGGTGACTGGCTGGTAAGGGGATCTAAACCCTTGATCTTGGTGTTATCAGTACCACACTCTAACCAAGTGAGTTAAATAGCCAGCCTTCTTAACATTTTGTTGTGGATGAACCTGTTAGTCAGAAAGAGAGAATCAATGTAAGAATCTAGAATATCTAAAAAATAAAACCACTGACATTAGAAATAATAATAATTCAAAGGGACTACATTTGAGGGTAAATCTTCTAAAAGCATATGAATTGAAAATAACTGAAAAATATACAAGAAAGGAAAGAAGAGAATCAAAATTGTACACTTCAAAAAAACAACTAAATACAAAACAAGGCAGTAGTGGAGGAACTGAAGAACAAAATGCATATAAGACATACAAAAAACAAATAGCTAATTGGCAGAAATAAATTCTTCTTTATAAGTAATGTTTTTAAATGTAAAGGGTTTAAAGTCTCCAATTAAAAAGCAGAGATTGGCTGAATAGATTTTAAAAAAAACAATTGGGAAAAGATATTCCATCCAAATAGTAACCACTGAATGGAGAAACAGACAGTTCTACAGTAGTGGAGACTTCAATAGTCCATTTTTAATAATGGACAGAACCAGACAGAATATCAATAAAGAAATAAAGGAACTGAATGCTATAACCAATTAGACCCAACAGATGCACAAAATACTCTACCCAACAACATTCTTCTCAAAAGAGACATACTTCTCAAGTACACATGAAACACTCTCCAGAACAGATCATATATTAGGCCATAAAACAAGTCATACTCGATTAAAAAAAAACTGAAATCATATTAACTATCTTTTCCAACCATAATGGGATGAAACTAGAAATCAATAGAAGGAAAAGGAAACTCACAAATGTGTGGAAATTAAGCAACACATTCTTAACCAAGAGTCAAAGAAGAGATGACAAGAAATATTAGAAAATACCTTGAGACATATGAAAACAAAACCACAATATTCCAACACTTATGGAATATGCTGAAAGCAGTGCTGAGGACATTTATAGCTACAAACACTTACATTAAAATAGACAGATCTGAAATCAAGCTAACTGTACATCTCAAGGAAAAAGAAAAAGAAGAGAAAACTAAACCCAAAGCTAACGGAAGGAAACAACAGAGTACAAATAAACAAAATAGAGAACAGAAAACAAAAGAGAAAGCAAAACCAAAAGTTGGTTCTTTGAAGAGAGCAACAAAATTGACAAACCTTAGCTAGATTGACTGGGGTTAGAAAAAAGAAGACTCAAATTACTAAAATGAGAAATTAAAGTGGAGACATTATGACTGAGTGTACATAAGTAAAAAGGATTATAAGAGAATACCATAAACAAACGTATGCCAACAAACTGGATAACACAGATGAAATGGACAAATTCCTAGATACACACAAACCACCAAAACTGACTCAAGAAGAAATAAAAAATCTGAATACAACTATAACAAGTATGGAGACCATATCAATAATCCAAACATCCCAACAAAGCTAAGCTCAAGATCAGATTGCTTCACTTGTGAATTATACCAAACACTTAAAGAAGCATTAACCAATCCTCAAACTATTCCAAAAAACTGAAAAAGAGGGAATACTTCCTAACTTATTCTATGAGGCCAGTATTACCCTGATACCAAAGACAGATAAACACACCTCAAGAAAACTACAGGCCAATCTCTTATGAATACAGGCAGAAATACTACCAGACTGAATTCAGCAGCATATTAAAATAATTATACATCATAACCAAGTGGGATTTATCCCAGGAATGCAAGAGTGATTTATCATATGAACATCAATGTAACACATGTTAACAGAATGAAGAAAACAACATGATCATCTCAATTGATGAAGAAAAAGCATTTGGAAAAAAACCAATACTTTCTCATGATAAAAAAAATACTCAGTAAACTAGGAATAGAAGGGAACTTTCTCAACATGTTAAAGGCCATATTCAGAAAGTCACAAGTAACAGCATACTCAATGGTGAAAGACAAAGCTTCTCTCCTAAGATCAGAAACAAGTTTAGGATACCCTGTTTCACCATTTCTATTCAACCTTGTACTGGAAGTCACAGACAACAATTAGGTAAGAAATAGAAATGAAAGGCATCCAAATTAGAAAACAAGAAGTAAAACTATCTCTCTTTGCAAGTGACATGATCTTATAAGTAGAAAGCCCTAAAGAAACCAAAAAAAAAACCTCTCAGAGCTAATAAACAAATTCAGTAACATTGTAGGGTACAAAATCAACACACAAAAATCATTGAAAAATCCAAAAAGAAATCAAGAAAATAATTCCATCTACAGAACATCAAGAATAAAATACTTAGGAATAAATTTAAGCAAGACTTGTACGCTGAAAATTATAACATGTTTCTGACAGAAATTAAAGATGACCTAAATAAATGGAAAGATACCTCATGTTCATGGACTGGTAGTCAATATTGTTAAGGTAATAATGTGGCCCCAAACAACCTACAGATTCAAATTCAATGCAATCCCTATCATAATCCCAAAGGTGGTTTTTTCTTTCCAAAAGTAGAAAATCTCATTCTAAAATTCATATGTCAAGGGACAATGAATAGCCAAAACAATCTTGAAAAAGAACAAAGTTGGAAGACTCTCATTTCAAAACTGATTCAAAAGCTACAGTAATCAAAACACTGTGATACTATCCTTATGGCCAGACATACAGACACATAGACTAATGGGATAGAACTGACAGCCCAGAAATAAACCCTCACATCTATGGTTAACTCATTTTTGACAAAAGTGCCAAGACCATTCAGTGGGGAAAAGACAGTCTTTTCAACAAATGGTGCTGGAAAAAATGGATATTCAAATGCAAAGGAATGAAGCTGGATCCTTACCATATGTACCACATATAAAATGAACTCAAAATGGATCAAGACCTTAAATCTAAGAGCTAAAATGTTAAAAACCCTTTAAAGAAAATACAGGGGCAAATATTTGTGACTTTGGAATCTTGGCAATAGTTTTTAAATATGACACTAAAAGTACAGGCAATAAATAGATAAACTGCACTTCATTAAAACTGAAAACTTTTATGCATCAAAAAGACACCATCAAGAAACTGAAAGGCAACCCACAGAACAGGAGAAAATAACTGCAAATCACATACCTCATAAGGGTATAATATCCAGAATAATAACGAACTCTTACAAAGCAACAACAAAAAGACAAACAACCCTATTTTTAAAAAGGGCAAAGTACTTGAATAGACATTTCTCCAAAGCACATATACAACCGGCCAAAAAACACATGAACAGATGCTCAAAATCACTAATCATTAGGTAAATGCACATCCAAACTACAATGAGATACCACTTCATACCTATTAGAATGAATATAATAATTTTAAAAAAGGGAAAATAACAAGTATTGGCAAGGATGAGGAGAAACTGGAACCCTAATACATTACTACTGGGAACGTACAATAGTGCAGCCACTGTGGAAACAGTTTGGGGGGTTTCTCAGAAAGTTAAATATAGAATTATCATATGACCCAGCAATTCCACAGCTAGGTGTACACATATATACCCTAAAGAAATGAAACCAGGGACTCAGATGCCTGTACACCAATGTTCACAGCAGCATTATTCACAACAGCTAAAGGGTGGAAAAAAATCCAGTATCCATCAAAAGATGAATGGATAAACAAAACATGTATTTTCATAACAGAATATTATTCAACCATGAAGTGAAGTTCTGATACATGCTAAACATGGATGAACCCTGAAAACATGCTAAATGAAATAAGCCAGACACAAAAGGACAAATATAGTATGATTCCATTTATATGAAATATCTAGAATAGGGAAATTCATAGAGACAGAAAATAGATTAGAGGTTATCAGGGGCTGGAGGGAGGGGAAAAAGGGGAAATTATTTCTTAATGGGTTCAGAGTTTCTGTTTGGAATGATGAAAAATTTTGGAAACAGTGGTAATTATTGTACAACTTTGTGAAAGTAACTAATGACATTGAATTGTACACTTATAAATAGTTAAAATGGCAAATTTTGTGTTACATATATATTAACATAATATAACAAAACAAAACACCCCCCCCCCCACGAATTGCCTATAAGTCCAAAAGATAGATTATTCTAACATGTTAACAAGTAGTCTTTCAAATCAAAGCTGGTAAAGCACCAAACAGAATGCAGGCACTCTATACACTTAGAATGATACATCCAATGTGTGTTAACACCACCACTTGGAAAGAAAACAAAAAGATATCTTCTCTTAACTTTAAGAACCTTGTCAGTTGAAGAGGAATCATAAATGTTCAATGCTCAAAATTTGAGTTTCAATTCACTGCAAAGTTTTCAGGATCTGAATGGTGCTCAAGTACACACACACACACACACACACACACACACGTTTGCTTGCCAAATTCCTTAACACACACACACACACACACACACACACACACACACACACACACACACACACACACACACACACACACACACGTTTGCTTGCCAAATTCCTTAATAAAATGAAGAAACACTCCTACGAGTTCCTAGGAGGAATTTTATGTAACAAATAGATTTCTTCACCTTTTATATGTAAGAACAAAATTTATGGATAACTAGCTATATGTCAATTTTGTAACAAATCAAATATATATCCTGTGAAATGACAAATCTGATACTTTATATTGAGAGTGCTATTCTATAAAATTACAGCAGAGATTACTAAACAAATGGTTGGAACAAATATAAAGCAGATACCCTTTCTGGCACAGTGAGAGTTCATTATCTTAAGAATGACCCAGAAGAGAAAATGATTCCACTCTGCACAGACTTCTTCCCCAAGAAAGAACTGTGACTCAACAAAACCACACTTTAACAACATGGAGATTTTGTTATTAGAAATTTCAAAACAAAACGGAGGCATTTCCACATAATATTTATAACCTTCAAAGTACAATATTAATACTTGTCTGTCAGTTAGAAATAACAGCAGTTTGTTAGGCTACGGGGTTTAACATAAAACCAATTTACAAATGTGAAAACCAGTAGTGGTCCAATATTCACCATTACACATGAATCTGTTTCTTCCAGAAAATTTTTCCTTAAAAAATTAAAATCTCAGTATCATGAAATATTAAAATAACACCCCTAAACATGCCACAATCACTATTCACAAATAAAGTTAAAATGAAATATACAAAAATTCACTTAATACTGTTAAATAACAACAATAAACTACAAGATTTCCTGAACAGAAATGGTAGGACCCCTGAATGTTTTACAGTGAATGTCAGGAAAAAAAAATTAAGTTATGACTATTTTCATCATATGTAAGGCAAAAATTTACATGACCATTTCAAAATATACCAATTAAGAATTATAGTTTGTAAGTTGCACTAAACAAATAGTCCTTAAAAGTGAACACAAATGTTTAAAACACTGTTACCAACACCAAAGTGTGTTTAAGATGTTCAAAGAGATGCACAATTAAAACTGTAATATGTAGTATCTCTGGTAAACAGTTAATACCTATGGTGCTTTAAAGCAATCAGCTAAGTTCTCATTTCTCTCTTTTGTAATTTATCATGGCTCATTTCAAAGACATTATTACAGCTTTCACATGATTCTAAGTGGATGCTATTGAAACACACACAGGCCCCAAATGAAATAAACTGTTCCCCAATGGTATCATCCTTTCTAATAAAAGAAATGTATTTAAAACAACCAACAAAACCAAGACCTTTCATGTTTGAATGGACTTACATGGTTAAGTTTTAACTAAATTAAAGCACAATGTATAATAGGTAAGAGTATTAGTATACAAATATCCAGTAATATGCAGTAGGCATTTCTGAAATGAGGAATAGGTAAAAATAAATAATTCTGGTGCTTTAATTTATTTGTGTCTAATGTGAGATTCCCCCAAATGTCAGGTATTCACTTGCTTGAATCAATTTCTATATCACATGCTTTCCTAAACATAATGTGCTTTTAGCTATTCTATTTGCCAATGTTCAATAAGAAATTATAAAGAATGAACTTAAGAGTGTTCAAGATGGCTCACTTATTTTACTATTAAGCAAAGCTAAATTTACATTCCAGGAAACACTGCAGTTTAATTTTAAAAACAAACAAAAAATGCAGCAGTAAAACAATTTGTGAGGAGAAATAGAAGCGTTCACACATAATAAAGCCACTGCAACTTCCTCAGGCATTCAACTGTTGTGTTAAATAAACAGACAGTAGTTATTTAGCAGCAATGATTCCGCAATAAATAATGCACTGTGTTTCTCAGTCCTGCACAAAAATTGCAGCTACAGTTACATCAATAGCTGTAACCTACTGGCTCTAATGGCAGAGAAGACTTTAAAACCGACTGTACAAAAAAATTGTCACACTGTGACAACAAATATAAAACAATCTGTAGGTCTGAAATAAAAAGACTCCACTGTGAAGAGGACAGTGCAGACAAACGGAGATTCCAAGTCCACCAAAAGAAATAATTGCCTTCAGATCTGAGTCCTTGATTGATAAGAAAGGCTGGGGGCTGGGCTTGAAACCAAGTTATCAGACTTAAAAGAGCATGCTCTGTCTTCTGTTCTTCCCATGTCCTAAAATATAAAGTCATTTTATGAGGCAGTTCAAGGTTCAGTTTATCCCACATACAGAATTTGGTGACTATAGGAAGCTAATGTTCCCACCAGCAAAGCTAATATTCCACGGTAAGAGCGATCAGCACTGTCTTAAACGACCCTTTTGTTGATGGGGTCAGTCTACAGCTTCTATGCTTCGAAGTGATGAACCTGATGACTAGGGAAGCACAGGATGTGTCTTCTGCCTCAGGTACCAGGGATGGCGTGTGCAGTGATCAAGCCAGGCCACTTGTAAAAGGTCTTTGTGCCATCTGCAGCTTTCAGGATCCCTGACTTGACTGAGTCAGATTTCTCTCTGAAGATTTACTGAGCTGCCCACATCATACAGAAAAGTGAGTACGTGCAATGCTAAACATACACAGTTGTGGAATGCACTGTACATTGGTTTTTACATCAATAATTTTACTGATCAATTTATAAACCAAAAAGCTTGGTTCCACGTAAAAATTCATGACCGACATGTGAAATGGTTTATGACAAACACACCTGTCTCTGGATAAGAAGAATTTCGAAAACCCGGGTCCTTTTGCAACTGAATCTCTTTCAAACTGAATATAGATACGCCTAAAATGCATAGACAAAAATTATCAGGTGAAGGTCTAATATTATTAAAACAAATACAACCCAACTATAAACATTAAAAGGCATATACTGACTCAACATGAAACATTTATACTATATTTACAAGGTAAATATGACCTGCTGAAACATTTTCCTTTTTGTCCCAATGTTTTGAGGAGAAAACCAAACAAAGTAATCCTCCTTAGAATCTTTCTTCCCCCTAGCTATGCTTTAAAGCATGCTGTGAGAAGATGTTTCTCTGAGGAAAATATACAATGTTCCAGGACTTACTGGGGATGGGAGACCTAATCAAAATGTATTACTAGGTTCTTAATTCTCCCTGTCCTTTACCTCTGTCTCCTTATGGATGGCAGGGAGGTATCAGGCCCTCAAACTGTCTTCAGAGTTTTAGTGAAAAAAAAAAGAAACAGGTTTGTATAACAATACTGTCTACCTCAAACCGAAACTTGATATTAATAATGAAATATCACCTTTAAAAAAAACCTTGTAATTCATCTCTCTCTTTCCCAATCTCTGTCAGACAGGTGGTCTTTCATTAAAAAATATCCAGTAACTTCCAAGTGAAAAGTCTTAAGCATTTTTGATTCCTATTAGGTTTGTCACTGACTGCTACATAAATCTGGATAAGTCAATATCGTCTAGTAAATGAGAATGGGAAATTAATGAAAGTTTCTGGCAGCTCAGTTCCCTAATATTCTCCTAATTTCCCACTCACCTTTTAAAGTAAAATACTGGGGCAATTAAAAAAAGAATGTCATGAGTAAAATCTAAGAGACCTCAGAAATAGGAAATCTGCTATTTTAGTGACTCTGACAATATGTCATGGGAATAGTAAAGTCAGAGTTACCACAATAAAGAAAAATCACCTTTATATCTTAAGAAGGAAATGTACTTTTACAAAAAAAAATCTTATGTTTTGGTTGTGCTTCATTAATCTTTGCTTGAAATCCACTTTTAAAACTCTGCATCAAGGGTAGATTTTGGCCTAAGGACAATGTCTGTCATTAGATGACATATTCCAAACTTAAGTCCCAAAAGATTAATGACTCATACTTAAATACTATTGATTTCCTACAGAGTAGTGGCAATGTGCTCAGTGTTATAAGAAATAAATTAAAACATAGGAAAATAAGACATGCACTTTCCTTCCAAAAATTTTGATCTAATTATAGAAAATTACAAAAAAGGCTTAAAAATCAACAACCACCTCTTCCTAAACCTATAATCCGCCCCAAACCCCAACCCTGGACAAATGAAAATAAAGGGGAAAACACTAGGATTTCTCTTACTTTCTGGCAAAGCGTGTATTCTTGGTCCCAGACTTCGAAAATACACATGTTTCATGGCCTCTTCTGCTGAAACCCTTTTCTTAGATTCATACTGTGAAAAAGCAAAGAACTACTTCATTAACCTTCTCCCTAATTACTGCAGAAAGTGGGGGAAGGACAAATTAGCATTTAGAGCTACTTTTTAAAATCTTGATTACTTAATATGACTACTTTTTAAGCAACAATTTGGAGTACTCCAGATACACTCTAACTTGAGTTGCTGTTGAAATTATGTAGCAATAATTATATCTTAGTTTCCACATTTCCAAGATAAGCCTGGATCTTAAATAAAAATTTAGATTCCTTATAATTCCTTAAGTAATGAAAAATTAAAATATGTGAACTTTGGTGTTATTTTTCTTCATGAACACCAAAGGATTGCTGGAAATATACCCAATATCTTTATGGCAGACCTTCTTAATTACCTATTCAATATCCATTTGCCTTTTTTCCTTGATGATACAACCTAGATTTGTTCAAGGGGTCTATGCTTCCAGATCCAATAGATAACTGTTCTAAGTTTAGGCTATAATAAAAATCCTGCTCCCCAATTCCCAGCCTCTCTTACAATTAATGTTCTAGCCAATGAGACTGGGGAAGAAGCCTTGCAAAAGCCTTTGCTTTCAAGATATAAGAGGACTAATGTGGCTAGTACCACTCTCATCCTCCCTCTTCATCCTGCTTTGGAGGAAAATATGAATGATATTTGGAGGTGCAGCATCCTGTAAGGCAGTAGGTATAAGGAAAAGAGAACATAAGAGAACATGAATTGCAGAAATCATGGCCTTTACATAGTTAATCAATGCCAGCAGGTGATTACCTATGACTGTCTTTCAGGTCACAGGAGAGGCTCAGACACATTAACAGAAACCATATATATGTATTTTTTTACTCAAGCATGTGCCTTAAGCATGCTAGATACTACCATAAATAATCTTATTTGTCATTAACAATATTTGAGGGAGGTATTATTGACCCCATTTTATAGATGAGGAAACTGAGGCTTACCTATCCATTTAACAATTACAAAATAAGACGTGACTTACCTGAAGAAATTTTGTTATCAACTCAATTCCTTCAGAGTCTAACCTAGAAACAACAAAAAATAAGTAGTAATTTATCCTCTTTTAGCTGACAGAAACTTTTCAGATAAAACTATTTTCTAAGTGTTTAAATATGCTAAATTTTACTGCCCTAAAATAGCCACTCTTGTTGCTTTCATATAGACTCAAATCTGCTTTATCCTTAAAAGACTTATCTTGCCATTTGATTACGAACAAACCATAAATAACTAGACTTCAATTCAAATTTTCAATATTGAAGAACAAATCATTAATATTACCACAGAATTTTTAAAAATCACCATTCTGTCTCAAAACAAAATAATCTCTAATATAAGGAAAGCTTAAGTACTGCATCAATTTTCATTGTGTTCCAGTGAAGGCAAGCATACAAGAGCATCATTTCCTTATTATGTAGATGAAAAGACAGAGACAAGTGACCCCAAAATGTATCACTGGGGTTCAAGATAAACACAGAGACAAGACATTCAACAAATTTTTACAGTCTAGTCTGCTCAGCATTGGGTACTAGAAGATATTAACTTCAAGTTAAATATGCCACAATAACTTCATTAAACTTCATAAATAAGGGCTACAAAACCAATGATGTGGTAAATAAAGATAATTATACTGATGAAATTAATATAACCCAGAATAGTGAGGGTAGGGATTATTTTAATGGGATAATCTCTTGATTAGAAATCATAGGTTCTATCCTGCACTGCCTTTCACAGGCAAAAGTACAATTATGAATAAAGAAATATTTCCCCCCAAGTGCTCTCAGTGGGTCCTGTGGAGGCTGTCGCCTAGATATTCTCCAGACTCTTCTAATCCTCTGTAGTTTGCCACTCTGGCCATATCCAGATCTCCCTGGGCACAAACAAACCAGGTGCTAAGGTCATGGAGAATCTGCTTCAAAGAAGAACTTCAACCCTCTACAATGACATTACCAACAGCAAGCAACATATGAATGAAAAAACAGGATTTATGTTACTTGGGGGAGAAAAATACTCAGCACATATTATTCTTCCTAAGAAAGTCTAGTTAGAATGATTAGTTGCTAGAGTAACAATAAGAACATCAATTCACATAAATACTTTAAAAATATTTTTGTGTCAGACCATTTTGCTGTTCCTTCTCTAGCTTGAGAATAAATGGACACAGAGCAAGTGTGCTATGTTGTGAGCAATGTGAATGGCTTTTGATTAAAACAGATGATGGCCTTATTTGGTATGTTGGTGACTTTTTAATTTTTTTAAAGGAAAGATGGAAAATGTAGTCAAAGGGGTTAGTTATTCCATGTTACTTACTGAAAATATAATACATTCCACAAGTAAAAATGTTCCGACTATAATTTTAATGGGAGTCTTGAACTGATCTGGGGGTAGGTCTCATAAGAAACTTTAACTGAATGGCGGACACAAAGCATATGACATTTTGCTGAGGGGTCAGAAAGTTTATATTCTTCAAATACAAATTATGTCATTAACATTAGCCAAATACTGATGGGTCACCTTGTGTCACAGTCAAGATTTTATAAGAAAGTCAACACTTTCTTAGGTTTCTGTAAATAAATACAGAACAATTCTGTAGAAAGCAAAATGAAATTTCATCATGGTCTTAATGGTATTGAAAAAGGCATTAGTCAATTATAGGGGAAAAAAACTACCTTCATAAACTATAGAATTCTAATACATATATGACTATATTCTACTTCAGCTCAATTTCATTTACATGGTTTGGTGATTCTTGGTCACTGAATTATACAATAGTATGACACAGGAAGAAAGAAATTTAATTAAATTAGATCCTAAAATATTTAAAAATTGTGTGTATTATATATTTTTCCTGAGTCCTTACTGTGGCTAATGCTTCAAAAGACTGCAAAGAATCATGTAGGTTTTCCCAACTTTTGCTTAAGAAAAAAAAAAAAAAAAAAATACCTTGGTGCATGGTTTATGAGAGGCTGTGGTTTATATTTTGGAAAGCTGTAGTTCTTGAACTCATCATTTGAAGAAACACTTGGCCAAGTTTCCTGAGATGGAGTTCCTGAATTTAAAAAAATAAATTCATATATATATTTATAACATATATGACAACTTATAAATTATATATATATATGTGTATATATGCATTATATATATGAACAGGCAGAATTAAGAAACTGTCTTAGAGAACAATTTATATTTACTAGATGATTTAACTATTTCAACTGAAATAGAAATAATAGAAATAGTTAAAATATATGGACCTTTTATTGGACTGAACAATAATGTCATAAAAATGATGATGCCTGGCCCCTTTTCTATCCAGTTGACACTACCTAAGCTAGAAATATTCCTTGATGATATGCTGAAAGACAGTTTTCAATAATAATTTTGTTCTTCCATAAAATCTTTATTACAAAGGTAAAATTCAGTAAATGAAGTTACCTAGAAAAATCTATTTTTATAATAACTGTGTCAACTATAATTCATGTAAATAACAGCTGTTTATGTTAGTATCACAGCATCAAATTTTTAAATTTATTTTTTAGAGATACAGTCTTATCTAGCTAGTCAAATGTATTTGCAAAATCACTGGGAAAGCTTTCTTCTGTTACCTAGCAGTCGGAAAATTAAGTGCAGTTCATCTTCCACAGTTGATCCTGGAAATAGAGGTCTTCCAGAAGCCATTTCAAAGAAAATGCAACCAACACCCCTTTAAAATATACCATGAAAAAAAAAAAGAGCAATCCATTTACGTATTATGAAGCACAAGAATCTTTTCCTTAACATTGCTTCTCTGGAGAATTTTGTATTAGCCTGCTAGAAAACCTGCAGAGATTTTTTTAGATCCAACTAATTTGTTAACATGTACCCAATTTGTCTAAACTTCCATACTGCTATATTCATTTTTCCCACTTAAAACATCCAGCTCTCCTACGTATGATCCTTGAAGAATAACACTAATGATAACTAATAGTGGTTGAATGCTTACTATGTGTTAGAAACTGTTTTTCAAGTACATGAATTATCTCACTGAATCCTTACATCAGCCGTAGTGTGTACCGTGAACTGAAAGGGGCAAGACAGGAAGGAGGAAAGCCAACTAAAGAGATTGTAATGGTAATACAGGAGATGACAGAGGCCTGAGGTAAGGTAGTGGATAGCAAGGATAAAGAGAAGCAAATGATTCAAGACATTTTGATGCAGGAAGCAGAGGTGGAAAATGTAGGTGCAGGGTGTGGTGTACATACGAGAAGGAGGAGAAACGGATGGAGGCTCAGTGAACAGATGCTGTAATCTTGGAACTGTGTGAATACACCTAAGTTTAAGACATTTCTTCCACTAAGGGCCTCACAATCTAGCAACTGTCCATAAAATTTAGATTTACATAGTAAAATGATAGAGTTCCTAAGGAAAACAGTATGGAGGTTCCTCAAAAAACTAAAAATAGAAATACTATATGATCCAGCAATCCCTTTAATGGTTATATACCCAGAAGAAAGGGAATCAGTGTGTCAAAGAGATATCTACACTCCAATGTTTATTGCAACATTATTCACAATAGCCAAGATATGGTATCAACCTGAGCATCCATCAATAATGAATGGGTAAAGAAAATGTGGTATATACACACAATGGAGTAATATTCATCCAATAAAAAAAACCAACAATGAAATCCTGTCATTTGCAGCAACATGGATGAATTCAAAAGACATTATGTTAAGTGAAATAAGCCAGGCACAGAAAGACAAATATTGTACATTCTGACTCATATTAAAAAAACTGATCTCTTAGAAGCAGAGAGTAAAATAGTGGTTACCAAAGGCTGGGAAGGGTGGGGTGGGGTATCAGGGGGGATTGGGAGAGGTTGGTTAATGGGTACGAAAATACAGTTAGATAGGAGGAATAAGTTCTAATATTCGATAGCACAGTTGGGTGATTATAATTAACAATAATTTCTTGTATATTCCAAAATACCTAGAAGAGAAGATTTGGAATGTTCCCAACACAAAGAAATGATCATTGAGGTGATGGATATCCCAATTACCCTCATTTGATCATTACACATTGCATACATGTATTAAAATATCACATGTACCTCATAAATATGTACAGTTATTATGTATCAATTTAAGTTAATTAATTTTTAAAAATTAAAAATGTAATTACTATATGATCCGGCAATTCCACTCCTAGGTATATACCCAAAAGAACTGAAAGCAGGGTCTTGAAGAGATATTTGCACACCCATGTTCATAGGAGCATTATTTATAATAGCCAAAAGATGGAAGAATGGATAAGCAAAATACAGCATAAGTATAAATGAAGTATTAATTCAGCCTTAAAAAGGAAGGAGATTCTGACACATACTACAACATGGCTGAACCTTGAAGACATTATGCTAAGTGAAATAAGCCAGTGACAAAAGGACAAATACTGTATGATCCACTCCAATGAGTTAGAGTAGTCAAATTCATAGAGACAGAAAGTAGAACAGTGGTTGCCAGTGACTGGGGATGGCAGGGGGATAGGGAGTTGTTTAATGGGTAGAGTTTCAGTTTTGCAAGATGAAAAATGTTCTGGAGATGGGTGATGGTGATGGCTGCACAATAATGTGCATAAATGAATAAATGTACACTTAAAATTGGTTACAATGGTAAATTTTATGTTATGTATATTTTACCACAATTTAAAAAATGAATTAAAAAAATGTTGTACAAAACAAGATTTTACATAATTATTCAAGACAACAATAAAACCACAGTTCAGAGGAAGAAACTACTACCAGAGGATAGAGTGTATGCAGGAAAGGATTGATAAAAAGCTGTGTTTCGAAGGTTACTAGGCACAGGCCCTGGTTAGAGGAGAAGAGTGGGCATTCCAGATGCATGGACTGCTGTGAACACCAAGAGCAAAGGTAGGAAAACCCAAGTAACTTTTGAGTTGTAGTGAGTAGGCCATTTGGCTAAAAGGGAACATCCATGTTGAGAAATAGTCTGAAATAAGATGGAAAAGGCAGTTTAGAGACATCTTATGGAAATGTTTAAGTGTCAGATTGAGGAATTGTATCTTATTCTATAGAGGAAGAATGAGGTGGCCACAAAGGTGTTTGAGTAGAGGAATGCCATGATTGAAGTGGTATGTAAGAAAGATGGCTACCATATTATTTTTATACCAACTTAAAGTGGGTAGATTTTGGTGAATATTAAATGATGATAAAATAATTTTGTTTTAAATTACTATATATTGGATACTCTTCTGAGTGCTTTATACGTATTAGTTCATTTAGTCTGAACATTATCTACAGAACTTTAAAGTAGTTCTTGTCACTATTCCCATTTCCTAAAATGAGGAAACTGAGGCACAGGCCAATAATGTGAATAAGGTTATTAAAAAGTTATAAATGGTAGAATTGGTATTTAAACCTAGGTAATCTTATTTCCATGCCAAAACTCTTTCTTAATCACTGCTTATATTGTGGCTCTTTAAAATAATACCCCCTTAAAAGTCAAATACCTATGTCCTCTGTTAACAGCTACATTCTTTCAAAATTATTAATGTCAATAACATCTCTATATATTTACCACATGTCAATCTGTGTTGAGTACTCTGAAGAACCAAGAAGCACATCAGGTGGCCGGTACCACAGTGTGACAACTTCATTTGAGTAGGTCTTTGTGGGAACTGACTTGGCTCTGGCTAGTCCTTCATAGGGAAAAGAAAACAAAGAATCAGAAAATAGCTACAATGGATTTCTCAGCCCCTGTCCTCACCATGACCCCATTCAAAGAGATGCCTGAGATGGCTACTTGTAGTTTCTTGATGCTTCAACAAAATTAGTTTTATGAATTTTGTTGAGTGTATGTGGTCTTGGGTCAGCAAATTCTTATGTAATTAAACTAAATAATAAGAAATCCACAATCGGAGACTATGCTTACTTTTATGCATGTGAATGTACCTGGTACAGTGTCTGGATTCATCAAAACTTAAGAAATTTTCCTTCTATCCATGAATCATGATGCCAAAACTATTCCCTAGCTCAAACTAAATTAATCCGGAATAGGCCAATGACACCGAGATACACAGTTTTACTATTTACAGCTATAAGCTTTTGCTCCCCTTTAACCTGATTCTAACTTTCATTTGCTATACCATTTTTAAAATCAAAAACCCTGAAATTATTGGTCCTGTTGAGTTTTACTGACAATTTCCTTGCAGAAATCTATTTGGTGAAACTTTCCTAGGAATAAATTACAATGCTGTTCTGCACTCTCTTCTTAGGTTTCAGGTTACATGGATAATTTTAACCTCATTGCCTTTGGATATTATTAATTGCTGCAAATAATGTAAAACATTTGCCATCACTGTGTCAATTCAATATGGACTCCTCTGATTATCCAGAAATAAAGGCTAGAGAGTTCACAACTTTATCTCTTGAGTCACTAGCATGAGAGAGTTGCTATTATTACCTTTAAGCCTCTAAATTCTGATCACCTGAAGAAGCAACTTTAAAAATACATCTGAGTAAATATTAATTTATTTTACCATACATTTTATTTCAAGTAATAAGGAAGAATTTTTAGGATGAAATTGTTAATGTATAACTGATTAATATACTTAACAAAAAAATGCCATAACAGGATAATTCAATACTTTATTAAATTGAATTAAAGTCACATTAATGATACCAGAAAATTAAATAATTAGGCAGCACTCACACTATTTTAATTTAGTATAATGGTTATAGGGTGCAATTGGAACAATGTTGACATTATTTTACTTAATTACAAGTTTTACTCTAGCATCTCAACTTGGTGAAATAAGTCTTAACAAATTATTTTCCTACCAATTTTGGTAATTAGCAAGATGGGGGCAGCTTTCTGATCTCTCTTCAGAAGAATGGGATATATGAAGGGAAAGGAAAGGGCTGCATATGTGCTTATCCTATAACATATCATATTGAGGCAAATTCCCAATTATAGTTTCTTCAGTACCTTACTCTCCTGCTCCTGAGGATTTTGAACTAGGGTGCTTGTCCAAACAGACTCCTGGTTCACAATTAGAATTCTAGTTGGCATGAAATAAAATAAAAAATAATCTCTCCCTAACCAAATTAATTAAATGTGATATGGCATTATTATACAAACCATTTTCTATCATTCATAAAAATGTCTATATTCATAGTTCCTAGACCTCTGAATTTCACTGATCACAAAAAAAGGGTAGAATTTTCAAAGGAATCAAGAATAATTCACAGTATACATACACAAAGTTACACGACCCTCCCTTACTTGAAGCTACAAGTATATTTACTACACAACCAATAAAATAAATAACTTAAGCAATAGAGATAAAGTTGATTAGTTGATTGTACTATTTCATGGAGTAATCAGAATTTCTTGTTGGCCTGTGGGATGATAAAATTTGCTTGGCTTGTTTTGTAGAGGTGAGAAGCAAAATTTAAAGCACTTGGAGTATTCCCTGATTAATGTAGATTTTTTTTTTTTTTTGGCTTTTTGTGACCGGTAAGGGGATCGCAACCCTTGGCTAGGTGTCGCCCGCACCGCGCTCAGCCAGTGAGCGTACCGACCATTCCTTATATAAGATCCGAACCCGCAGCGGGAGCGCCGCTGTGCTCCCAGGCACCGCACTCACCCGAGTGCACCACGGGCCGGCCCTAATATAGATTTTTGATGGCCCTTGACATTCCTTTCACATTTCTAATATCCAAGTAGGGTTTCTCTGTCACTGCCATTCATTTGGGATTAAGGACTAAAGAGCAGAATATGTGGCTTGGTGAGGGCGGGGGGAGGTAGGGGAAGAGAGCAAGAAGGAGAGGGATGGGGGAAGGAGAGAGAGAAAAATAGAAATGAACAGAGAAAATAACAACTGTAAGGAAAATAATATAAACTATGCCCAAGAAGAGACTATAGAATCTATATAAGTATATGCAAATAACTTGTAATTTCTTACTCAAACACATGGAGCCCACCGATTTCCTTTTTAAGGAAGGAAATACAAATAGTAACTTACCTTTCAAACAAATGGCAAAGCATTAAATGAGCAAAAGTACAGGAATAGCCAGAAGAAATTCACCATTTAATATCAGTGAATTTTTAATCTGTTACTAACACAGTATTACTTGAAACACTCATATTTATCAAATTTAATAAAATATTCCAAAAGCAAAACTACCATAATCATTTGTGAAAAATTATAAAAGCTAATTATAGTAAACTGTGTGGACACTGGGGGTGGGGGTGGGGTAGGGACTGCGGTGTTGACCAGTATGGAGCTCTGAACCTGTGACTTTGGTGTTATCAGCACCACACTTGTCCAAGTGAGGTAACTGGCCAGCCGTGTATAGTATTTTTAAAACTAAGTTTTATTGGAGTATTCAAACGCTCAGAATATGGAACACAAAAATCGAAAGCTACTCTACAAGTCCCTTCGATATACAAAACAGTTTACTTCTTAGAAGTAAAAAGAGCATATAATTTTATTTTACTTTCAAGTCCCTTAAAATCAGATTACCTAAAGAGATACAGATAGCTACCTACCAATTAAATTATTAAGCATATAATAAATACAGAGTCATGATGGTAGGCATATTAAGGGAACCCCTTTCTCTGGTGGCTTCTAAACTCTTTGATCTCGGGACCTATTTGATACTCTTAAAAATTACTGAGCACTCACAGAGCTTTTATTTTAATTAGATTTTATTCATTAATATTTCTATAGTAGAAATTCAAATGTAAAAATGTAAAGTATTTACTTATTAAAAACACCACTCATGTGGGCATAAATAACATTTTTATGAGAAATATTCTTTCCAAAACAAAACAAAAATTAGTAAGAATGGCCTTGTTTTACGTTTTTCTAAATCTCTTTAAAGTCTATTTTAAGAGAAGACTATCTGTTTTAATAGCAGATAAGGATTCCGCATCTGCTTTTGCATTCAGTCGGCTGTGATATGTTGCTTTGATACATATCACACTATATATAACACAACATATCAAAAATACATATCACAAGATATATACATATATGAAGAGAATCAGATCCCAGACAGGTATGAAGTTGGAAAGAGGAGGAGCACTTTAATAGCCTTTTTGATAATTGTGGATAGTCTCCTCCTTTGCTACATCAGAAAGTAAGCTGTTTCTTAAAGGTTGGTTGGTAACTAAAATTATATCAATGAACTTCTCATACTTTCGTTACATTAAAATTCACTGGCCTGTCTTGCACTTTAAATGGATCTTTTACCCTGCATGATAATGTAATACCATGCATTGGTCACCTGGAAAATATTGGCTCCCTGAGTTATACATTCCAAATGTTTACACATTTCTCCAGTATATCAAAAAATCCTATTTGTTAATATCACTACCAATCTCATCAGTAGTTTCTAACTATTGGTAAGCTATCAAGCTCAAAGTAGCAGATCCAAATTTACAAAATCTAATTTTTGCCCAAAAACTTGAATTTTACTATTGGTAAGAAATATATTCAGTTGTTTTCCTTAAAATGTTAGGCTTACTTCATTCATTTTTAAGACAACAAACTTCTCACAAATATCTAAATCTGAATAACCACAGTTTGTCAGATCATTTTTTTCAAGTAAAAATGGTATTGCTTCAAAAAAAGGTCTAGTTCAGCTTGCACTCAAATTATCACATGAGCACTTTTCCTTGAGATAACTGTAGTATTTCTTTATACAGCAAATATGTTTTATCTATACTTCCCATTTTGTCATACAAAATCCTAAAAAGACATGTACTCAAGGATGGACATTTAATAAAATAAAATTCACTGCTTAATCAAACACTTTAAGTGTAACTGACACTTTTTTCCCTATAAGTGTGTAATGGCAAAGAATATAATGATATACTTTGGTGCCAATGCCCTGATTTATACTAAGGAACCAGCAGGTTTACCTCTTATTGCTTTTGAATTATCAGTGCGAATATTAACACAGTGAAAAGGGCAAGTAACATTTAATATAATTTTGATAATATATTTTAACTTTGGGACCCCCTAAAGAGGTCTCAGGAGCCCTTGGGGGTCTATAGACCATACCTGAGAATCTATGTCTTTTAGTATTGGCTGCTAATATAATAACCTACATAAATCATCCACCAAAGTTCTGTCAAATATCTTATTCTGTGGGCTACAGAGAAAATTTCCGAACCCATGTGAAAGCAATGACACATTAGGACAATGGTTGTTCTTTTAAATTTAACCACCTGGACGTATTCATAAATATCTCATACATTCCATACCAAAATCTGCTAGCTTTAATTCTCCTTTTTCATTAATGAGCAGGTTCTGTGGTTTCAAGTCTCGATGCAACACCTTTCTTCTGTGGCAATACGCCAAACCACGTAGAATTTGGTATAGAAACAGCTACAAAAACAAATAAATAAAAATTAATCTTACAGATAGTGAATTTGTTACAGCATAAATATGGCAAGCATAAAAGCAAATGGCCTAGAATAGTAAAAGAAAAAAAAAGTAATCAATCACATCCTTAAGTACAATGCCTTTTCTTTATACAGTTGTTTTCTGAATCTTACAACTTATTCTGTTTGAAGCATCTACCTATCTTTTTAGTTTGACAGTATCTATGAAAATAAATATTGTAAATAAAACGAAACCTCATCTTAGCAGTAATAGTTCATCTTGGGCAGTGTCTTTAAGGCATTGGAATTGTTGGTTTCATAAAAAGTCTGAGTTATCAAAGAGAATAGTGCTACATAGCTCTGGCAAATTATTTGCTATAAAAATAACCTAAACCAGCTTCTATCACCCACCTCCTGGGTACTTTACTTTCAGCAGCACCTACTCGGACTTCAAAATCTGCTGTGATTCACAGTGATCTCGGTGAGTCTTTGAAAAAAGCAATTCCTATAAGGCTAATGGTAGAATTCTTGTCGTGAATTTTGGTAGAAAGAGGGATGTGGAACACAGAAGGTTTTTGATTCTTTGGCTTTAATAAAAAAGAACCTCATATAACAGAGGATTCAAGAGTTTACCCTCAGTTCATTTGTAGGTGAAAAACAGCATCAGAACATTGAGAACAAGCCCAAACAGCAGGTGACAGATAGGCCTGAATGAATTCTAAGTAGCAGTCTCCAGATTCTACATAATTATGTATTTTTAAAACTCTAAAATTATTATTTCAATATATTCCTATTACATTTTATGTTTGAAAAATATAAAGGCAACTTAAATAAATAAATAGTAAAATGTTGTCCAATTTAAGCTAGCAATATAAACCTGGCTTAAAAGATAAACTTTTCAAAGCTTTGTCAAATTGTGATAATAAAGGACCTTACTTTCTTTCCAAATTATTGCTAATATAACAGCAGGAAGAACAAAATAAAAGCTACAAACAGAAAGATATACAAATGACATTCATAACACTTTGCAAAATAAAATGTAAAATATGACAAAAACAATCCTCATAGAATGTACATGGAAATACATTTAAGGCCCTATTCTAAAATTCTTAGCAATGTGTTATCCATATGTTCTGAGCTGTCTTTTAGTAACAGAAACTGGCTCTCCTTCATATCCACCAAACTTACTATTTTTTTCTTAAAAAAAAAAGTAAGCTTCAAGTTACTATCTACAGAATTAGATATGTCTCAAACACAGCAGGAACATCCTATTTCCAGAAAAGACTGTCATAAATTGTTGACTAAGTTTGGACAAATAAATCTTTGCTAAATTTAGAATATACTACTCAAAGAAATCTACTGTAAGTTCACCACTATGTCAAATGCTTTCCCTCAATTGATAAGTTTTGAGTTTCATCTGGTATTGATTATTAATTATAGCAAACTTTTCTAGCACTACTTGAATCTTTAGATATACTAAGAAAACACAACAATTACCTTACTCTTGCTTCTGACAGTGTAAATTGGTATTTCCAGTACAATGTTCACAATACCTTCATGTTCCTAGCCTTATTCATTAGATTAGTACCCTGAAACGTTGTTGTTATAAGCCATTTAAAGGAGGCCTTTCGCAGAACACATCCATCATTTGTATTTATTTTAAACATGTTTTTTTTTTTTTAAAGGAGAATATATTTGCAAACGTATTCTATATCTAGGAGAATCAGTTGTAATGTGGAATGAAATGTCAAAAGTAATTTTTAAAAGAGTTTTAAAATGATGCATATCTACAAAAAGGTCTGATCCTAAGAAAGCTGTAGTGTAGTAAACAGAAGTTCTGAATAAATATCTTCAGAGGACAATAACCTATTTAAATGGCAAATAGAAAATTCTGAGGAATAGTTATAAGGCTGGTATATTTCATTCTGTAATGTAGCTCATCAATGCTTTAAACAAAATTTAAGATTATACACTAAAACATACCTTTACATTGTGCATACTCATGATGTTTCCACAGTCATCCATGTACTGTTTTAGATCTTTATCCTGAAAAAAAAAAACATAGCACTTTACTATGCAATACATAGTTTTCAGAATGCGTGGCTGTTTCACTTAACAGTTTTTAATTTTTAAAAATAAGTTATTTTTCAAGGAAAGATAGTGGATGTATTACACAAATAATTTAATTGAATACCAATAATTAAACAGTAATGTTCCTGGGGCTGTTAAAAAGTCCAATTTGCCATGTTTTATCATTAAAGCAAAAATAAATACTGAATTTTTATGAAATGCTTACCAAATACTCAAAGACCAGAGTCAAAGATTTATCTGTATGAACGATGTCATGTAAGGTTACTATATTTGCATGTTTTAGATCCTTCAACAGTGAAACTGCAAAAGAAAAGAAAATCAATTATTTAGTTTGTGGTAGCTGTCTTTATAAAAACCAGAAGTTTAACATATGAACTGACTGAATTTAGGATTTTCTTAAGTTTAAAATAATTCACCAGAGGCAGCAGAAATTTTAATTCAACTTTTTCTTTTATGGTTCTGGGTTTGATATTATACTATTTATAATTGTCCCCAATAACAATACTCTCCATATCATCTTCTGTTTTTTTTCTTAAAGTTAACTTTTCAAGACTTTAGAGATTAATTTAAATGTAAAGTGCAAAGTACCTTTTTTTCCTCCACATTGCTAATCAGTTGCTTTAAATCATTTTCTAAATAATCCATCTTTATTAAATGGTATCATGATATAAATATTTTACATGCTGTTTAATTTATTTTCATGCTTATTTCTTATGTTTATGTAACTTATGCAGCTAACAGTTACCATGTTCCCCATGTACAATATGTAACATTTCCCTCTGTCAAATATTTGTCCATGACAGTGATTTTTAATGACTTCATAGTATGCAATAATATAATTAATTCCTTTCTGTTGAATATTTTGGTTTTAGAAACTAACTTTTTTAAGGTCTAATTGTATCTTCCAGTCACCAATTATTTCTATATTGGAGCTCTTTTTACTTATAAAAACATAAACTATTATTATGCAGGTTTGTTTTTAAAATGTTCAGTTGTAAATATTATACCTTCTCTTATAGCTGTGCAGGGTGCACCTTCTTCATGTTCCAATCGGATCTCTTTTAATGCCACCAAATTTTCTGTCAATTTACTTCTTCCTTTATATACTGTTGCATACGTACCCTATAAAATACATTTTTTGAAGGATATATCAAAATATCATGAGAGTCTAATACCATCTATACAATAAATGGCCCTAACTCAATTTCTAACTTCTAATTTCTAAGCATATGTTAAATTCCATTTTGCAAAGAAAACTCCACAATAATCAGTCTTGATTTTTCTTACAGCAAAGAGGACTTTCAGTTCTATATGCACAGCTTCCATACTATTATAATTCTATAGAGTACCTCAAAAATACAGAAGCATAGGGAGACTATTTGATTTACTTTCATACTTTATTTCAGATTAACAATTGGATCAATAGCTTTAAAAATTAAAGGTGCTTTACCTGCAGTGATGTGTGGAAACTGATGGACACTAACTGAGCATATTAATTAAAAACTGAAAACATAATTAACACATTGTTAAATTATAAAAATTTTGCCAATGTCTCCAGACTTTTCAAAATCTTTGTATATAAACTCTCCTTTAAAACACATAAATATTCTATAGATCTCTTCTATCATTGCCAGGACAGCCCTCAAACTCCCTTAAGGCTTCCCTATTAACTATTATTTTCTTTGCTTGCCCTTTGTTACTCTGCGGGGTAAGCCCTTTCTAAATTAGTAGCACTAGTAGCAAGTTCAGAAAAACCAAGGTCTTAAGAATTTCCTTGACCTTCGATGAAATGTGTTTTTTATCTTTAAAGGCAATATTTTTTTTTTCACAGATTTGAACTCACAAACCTGACAGCACAGACAGTAGACTGCCAGGAGGCTAACTAATGAACAAATGCCTATTTTGTTTCTTACCTCTCCAAGTTTTTCCAATTTGATGTAGGTTTCCATTTTCCCAAACCCAATTTCTGACTGAAAGTAAAAATTATAAATTTAGTATTTATTTTTAAAATTTCAATCCATCTCTTCTCAACTTCTGAAACTCTCCCACCCTCAAGAGTGTCTAAGAATTGAAAAATGTGATTAAAATCAAATTGTTGAACATCTGTCACACTTTAAAATATACCTGAAGTTGGAACATTCAAAGATTCAAAAACATCAAAGTTCACAATTAAAATTGCAGCCCATCTTTTATATAAATTGGTTAACATTCTGCTATAAAAACATTTTATTTGAAGACCCTGAAATTTTAAGATGCACAGGCATTTTACGATACTAAAGAATCTTATAAAGGATAACTACTTGGTTTTCTTTTTAACAAAACTAAAATAAATAATTTTCCTATATTTTTTCCTTCACCAATATTTGAATTCCATAGGAAGACCTGTAAACAACAAAATACTATTTGTTTCAAGTTTTCCTATCAAAATATAATTAAAAAGACAACTGAAAATCACACTCTACTATGAATGAGAAATGGCAAACACAGAAGCAGCAATATTAAGTCTATTCTGGCCACAAAAAAATGCTTTAAAAGTGAATTCTCAAAACCCTTGCTTTTAAACCTTGAACTTGCTTGCCTATTTGAAGGAGTCAATAAATAGCATAGATAGAATGCACCCAAATATGTAATGGAAAACCAACACACTATTTAAAAATGAAAAAGAAACAAAACTAAAAACCTCAACACAAGAGATTTAGGAAAAAAGAGAAATAAATTTAGAGAGATGGAAAGTTAGGAACAGAGAGCAGAAATAGAAAAAAAAAGCTAAAAAAACAGAAGAGGAGAATAAGAATTTTCTTGAAATTGCTTTTTAGTACACCTTTGTAGATAGTGAAAAAGGCAATAATAATCTAAAGAAAGATTTGCTTCTTGCCTAGAATGGTTCTAATGCCTTTAAATAAAAAGCCAGCAAAAGGGAATAATATTCTTTTATATATAACCTTAGTTCTCAAAGGTGTATAAATTAGGCTGGATCATGAAATACTGTGTTTTAGTCAAACTCTAGAGGTCCCAATATGCAATTTTCAGAAGCTATCGAATAAAATAAAAATGATCCTTGACAATTAGACTTGGTATCACTCACCACTTTGAACGACAGGCTAAACTGTCAAAAGTTAAATGGCCAAAAGTAGCAGAGGCCCCTCAGAGGAACTGTTTTCCTTTTGTTACAATGATATATATCATGTAAAAGGCCATGTGAAAAACCGCATGTCCAATAGCATTTAATTAAATTTTGGTAACTAATTAAAACTTTTGTCAAAGGTGGTATTATTGAACGACTGAAAAATTGCTTCTTTTTGTACTCTTTGTAACTTTTTTCTATACATGATGCTTTTTATAATATTAAATTGAAAAAATGAAGTTTTAGAACCATCACATACCATCCACCCATGTATCATTTTATATATGACTTAGTATTTAGCCCTTGCTTTCTACAATCAATAACTATGCAGAACAATGAAGTAAAACCATAACAGACAACACTTTTCCAAATACAAGCAAAGTTTAAAATTTCAGTATGGAAAATGTGGCATACAGCCACAAGACACCCCGATTCTGAATGTTCTTTTGGTTTATATGTTTTGTACTGACCATTTACATATATGATCTTAAGTAACTTACTTCAAAAAGAGGCTCATTGCCTAGGTCACAGAAAGTACGACAGAATGTATTATATCTAGATATAATAAAGTATGATAGAAAGTATTATATCTATTTCTAGAATTCAGGTGCTTAAATTCACAAATATGGAACTATTACACTTTTGCCATGAATTTTAAGTCTTATGTCATCGTTTAGGAAGGAAAAAACACTACATTGAGAATAAATGAAAACCAGTATGAACAATGATCATCACTGTAAAAAATGTCATCATCTGTAACAATGAGACAGACACACATGAGAAAATATGACTGTAAGATAGGAATTTTTTCTTCTCAGAAGAAGGAAAATTTTCTTATTCATCCTTTTATCTGAAATGAATGAATACTAGTATGCCCTTAAAACAGAAAATACACTTTGGTCCAATAGTGATATGACAGAAATGTTGAGGTCGGCTTTAAAGATTATGTACGTGGACTACAAATCAAAGACTGTAAAGACAAAAATGTTGTAGAGATTACTATATCATACAGAGCATATAAGGAATAAAACTATAAAGGATGCATCCAAGGCGTAACATTACAAAGAGTCACACTTTAGAGGATGAAATTTAGTGACATCATTAGAATATGCTAAAGGCTATTTTTTAAAAGAGAAAGTAAATATTGTACTATAATTATTAAGATAAATTTATATTTGAATAATCGGTCTATAAAACAAAAAGTACTACTATATTACAACCTTGCAGGCATGCAGAAATTCAGATAAAAGGCACAGTTATACTAATGAAGTGTCTGTCAGATCCTAATTCAGAGAGTTAAAGCATACCCACCCCACCCCCTATTTTAATAACTTCCAACTTTAAGAACTTAATGATTACATCCAAATGGTACTTAACTGAATCTTGAAATGGAATTTTCAGAAAATTTTGCTTGCATTTTTATCTGCTGAACATGACAAGATTAACAATAGATATAATGACTAGCTTGTTGACACGCTCTCCTACAGAAATTATTCAGAGGACAGAGGACAAAGCTCATTTATTCAACATTTACCAAGCACAATGCTAGGTGCTGGTGATACAGTGAAGAAGACAGATATAATTCTTGCTTGCAAGAGCTCACAATCTAGACTGAGTTCTACCTAAGGTTATTTTAGAATATTTAAAAGTTTCATAAAAACAGAAATAATAGTGAAAGAAATGAAATAATAAAGATTTATATTTTAATATAAAAACCCCCTTAATTCTGCTTTCCATACAAATGAAGATGATTTTTTCTGATATTTCATTGTTCCAAGAAAATACCTTACTTTTTGGCAGCCTCAAGCAAATTCCTGTTCAGATGGATATTACAGCATAAGCACGTAAAAATTTAAAATATATATATATAGAATAAATTCTAACTTATAATAAGACACTATTATGATACTACCTAAATCCTGTACATAATATACCAAAGGTAAATTGTGTGTGGACTCTGAACCTCATTTCCATACCCCATAATATATTTATTATTTTTGAGAGACATCAGGACTTGATACCCTATTTTTTCATCTACTCTCAAAAATAAGAAAAGAACTACATATGATCTTTATTGGTAAAGACAGTAATGAGGAATCTAAACACTTATTGATTAGGAAGGAGTATGCTTTTAAAATGTAGATAGCCTATAATTTAATAAATTGAGACAAATTTGCATGTATAGACTTTTTTGCTACTGAAGTTGCATTTAATAGTCTCACAAAACTTCTCCTGAGTATGACATCACTGTAAGTTCAACAAAGTTCTGATGAATCCAGACCATCTGCATATAGGCTCTCCCACTAGTCTAATATTTAACTAAATATGTTAAGAGTCAGAATATTTCATTTCTTATCAACCATAAGTGAATATTAAAGGGTACTTCACCAATATCTTTAACATGAGATTTGATGACTAAATGTAATGTGGTGTCCTGGATGGGCTCCTTGGACAGAAAAAAGACAATAGTGAAAAACTAGTGAAATATGAATAGTGTGGAGTTCAGTTAATAATATTATACCAATGTTGGTTCCTTAGTTGTGACAAATGTATTAAAGTAATATAAAATGTTAATAATAGGGGTAACTGGGTATGTGGTATTTGAGAACTCTCTATATATCATCTTTGTAATTTTTCTATAAATCTAAAACTAAAGTTAAAGTTTATTTAAATAAAAAGTCAATGGGAAGGATTAAGTTAAGAAAAGGAGATTAAATATACATGAGTGTACAGAGATAACAGATATTCTAAGCATCCTAAAAAGATGGGATAGGAAGAGAGTTGTCCAACTCCACAATACTAAAAGAAGTAAAGTATAAAATGAGTACAGGTGTAGGTAGATTTGCATGCTTGTTATTCAGAAAATCAGGGAGTTTCTGGTTAATGGCTTCTCTCTTCTTTATCATGTAGAAGGAGAGATCATGTCCTTAGAGTGAGAGAGGAACAGTTAATCAGAGAATGATAGTGCGATACAGCCAGGCAATACTGAGGGTCCATTCAGATTGACGATCATAAATTTTTAGTAAAGCCAATCGGCCCTACTGTATGACCTTCTCCAGAATTCAAATACGAATTCTGCGACTTGTTTCTTAATTCCTACCCAACCAAAGATTTTATGCTATTTTTACTACTCTACCTATTATACTGCTATTAGAAAATATGGAAACAACATACTGAAATTTTTATACTTTTAGAAAGAAAAGGCTAATATTTTTCATTTTACTTTGAAAAAACATTTTGTTTTTTAGAAAAAGAGTATATTACCCATGAAAATATGAACCCTAATAGACGTGAAGAATATTTTTCTTTTCTACCTCTTTCTAACCATTCTTAACCTTCATCCTTCTCCTTCATACATAAACTTAGGGTTCAGATTTCTATATTGAACCCCCTTGAAAAACATTTTACTTTTTAGTTATATAAAGAATACATCATCTATGGAAACATGAATTCTGATACATGTGGTAAATTATTTTCTTTTTCCCACCCCCTTTCCATTTATCCCCAGCCTTCACATGCTGTGCACTCCTTTCCTTCAAATATAAACCTAGGGTACAGAATTTCATTTTGAAGAATAATTTTCTAATATATTTCAAAAGAAAATGTGTTTTAGTAAAGCAGATTAAAAAAAGAAAGGAATGCATCAATAGAAATCAAAACACAACTGGCATGATTAATCTGAAATCTATAAGCTATTTCAGAAGTAAAAAACAAGAGAGGTGGGTAGGAACACTCAACCATAATAAAAACTGATACTTAACATTCATTAGAGGGCACTGTTTTACTTTATTTCATGTAGACTGCAAAAGACAGCTCTTAAATAATAGCTTTAAGAATTACATGGTGACTAAATCATACTTTCACTCTCAACTGGAACACATACAAGGGGTCTTCAAAAAGTTCATGGAAAGATTCGTATTATCTTTTAATTCCATTTTTCCACAAACTTGGAAGTACCTTTGTATAACTCCACGATTTATCCTAAGTTCAATCTTTTTTTTTTGGTGGCTGGCCGGTAACTGGGATTAAACCTTGGGCCTTGGTTTTATCAGCACCACACTCTAATCAACTGAGCTAACTAGCCAGCCCCCTAAGTACAATCTTTTGATAAAAATTGATAGCCAAAGAAAACTTTTGACAGACAATCAAATGAAAATATTATTCCAATAAAAACGTCTTAAGCAGTGATGCAAAATTATGATCACAAAATATACTCAAATCAAGTTAGTGTCACACTTTTACCACAATGAATATTTATGAATGTCAAATAACAATGTGCTCATAGTATATACAGCATAAAGTGATTTTATTGTTTAAAATATCTAACCAAAACAGAAGTTTCTAGTGGATACAAAAATTCCATAATATTCAAGAAGAAGATATACTAACTGCTAGCAATCCAGGACACAAAGTCCAACTGGGTACCATGTTTATCTCTACATGGCCCATAAGATCTGTGTTCTATTTTATATTTTCATATGACTGCTACAACATCCCTTATTTTATATAAATTCCTAATTCATCTCCCTGCCTCTAGTCTTTCTCTCCCACTAATTCATTGTTTTACAATTTTCCTAAAGCTATTGTTACTAAATTGACATGTAATCATGTCAGCCCCTGTTTAAATAAATACCTTTGAGGTCCTCCCATTACATAGGATGAAGTACACACACGTTGGCCCAACATCTAAGGCTTTTTACAATCTGGATCCATCCTACCCTTTCAAACTCTATTTTTTATATCATTCCATATTTACCCTTCATGTCAGTTATAATCTCCCCAACATAATACATACATTCATACCTCTGGGTTTTAGTACATGAAGTTTCCTCTGCTTAGAAGACTCTTCATTCACAGACCATTTTCAATCTGAGGAATTCCTATCCATCCTTCTAGGGCCAGCTCAAGTGCTACCTCCTTTGTAAGCTTGTGATTTGCCAAGAAATTTTACTACTGCCTCTTTTGTTGTCCCACGGCACTTTATATGTATCTCTACTACAGGACTACAGTCATCCAAAAGAGATCCTCATATACCCAATCACCTGAATTTATGACAAAGATAACATTGCAACAGGGAAAGCTGTCCTTTCAATAAATGATGCTGGGTCAGTAGATACATACAAGGAGAAGATATTTGCAAGATATATAACTGACAAAGGTCCTTTATATAGAATGTATAAAGAATTGCTGTAAATCAATAAGAAAAAAGCAGAAAACCAAACAGAGAAGACACAATAGACTTGGGCAGTTAATTTACAGAAGAGGACATCTAAATGACCAATAAATACATAAAAAGGTGTTCAACTTAGTCATCAACCAAATGCAAAATAAAACCACAATGAGAGACCGCTACTCACTCACCAGAAAAGTTGAAGGAAAAAAAAAAAAAATGACAACATCAAAAATTGGCAAGGAGAACAACCAGAACTATTATATACTGTGAGATACAACTACTTAGGAAAACTGTTTGGACAGTCCCTGGGAAAGCAAAACACATGCAATTTTGTGTGTATTTTACAATCCAACAATTCCACTCCTAGGTAATGCACCCAACAGAAATGCTTACATCTGTTAAACAAAAAACATGCATAGGAATGGTGACAGAAGCACTGTTTGGTAATAGTCAAAAACTGAAAACAACCAGAATGCCTATCAACAGAAGAAAGGATAAAGTATAGTATACTCATAAATGGAATACTGTGCAACAATGAGAACAAATGAACTATAACTACAGGAAACAACACAAATGAAACTTACGTTTACATAACAGTGAGCAAAAGAAGCCAACTGCAAAAACAATACATGCTGTATACTTCCAAACATATTGGGATACATACTGTATAATAAATATATATCAACTTCGTATGAATATACATTTCTATATATTTGTATAAAATGAACTGTAATATAGTTATATTTTGTAGTTACACAAACTTCAAAAGTATAAAGAATAATCAGAAAAATATTAAACATTTAAAAAATAAGAACATGTACATGAATGAGGATAAAAAGGTCTAGATATTGAAACATTATAATAATATTATAATCATTGGCATTAGAAGGTAGGGATTATGGCTACAGTTGAGAAAGCAAGGGATACTAAGTGAAGAGAAAGGTAGCAGAAGGAAGTTTCTAGGATTTTTGAAATTTTATTGATCTGGGTACTAGTTATACAGGTACATTAACACTGAAAAAATTAATTGAGTTGTACAATTACGGTTTATGTACTTTATCTAGTATATATTAATATGTATGTTTATATATCTAGTGCATATCTAGTAGATATTGATATGTCTAGTACATATTCTAGACATCTAGCATATACCAATAAAATTTACCAAAGATAAAATATAACACAACACAAAAGATAACATCCTACTCCAATATGCATCCTATTGGATGCATTTTAAGGGTTCCATAAATCCTTAAGAATGAAAAATGATGAAAATCCAGGAGGCAACATAATAAAATATAACTACTCAAAAGTTAAATATAAAAATTTTAAATGTTTACACCCAGAAAAATCAAACAAGCAGAGTATAAATACAGGACACCAAAGACTTACTAAGGAAGCTCTACGAGACCTTCGGCTCATTGGTTGATCAAATGGTGGACTGTTTATCTGTAATTTTTCAAGATATCCATCAGGTATTCTGATATCTGCAGGCAGTGATAATCGCTTATTTAAATCCTTTACAAAAAAAAAAGTAGGTAATCAAAAATAGAAAAGACAAAGGCGTTTGACTTTTGAATTCATGGGCTCTAATATATTATTTCTTAGTGGTAAGTAACTGTAAAGCTCTATTGTACTTGCAAAGTTACCTGCACTGATTACACAGAATACACCAAAGGCATCTTACTGTAAGCAAAGGTATAAAATGTAGTTTTACAGAAATGGCACTTTGCAACCCTAGTTATTTCTGACTCCTTTCATTGGTAAATTCAACTTCGAATTTACAACGAAATTACTGTACCATATAGAAGGAACACGCAAGACTACCACAAAATGTGATCAGTTTAAATAACTAACCAAGCAGATATTGTATGATTTTGTATTCAAGATGGAGAAAGATAATTAAAATATGTTATTACTTCTGTGTTAATGGAGTGAAGTAAAAGGCATTTCTATTTCATTTAATTATGGATTGTGAGTTGGGAGAAACACGAATGGGAATGTTTCCTATATTATCACATCAAGAAATAAAAATCCTAGAAAAAGAAATCCCTCCTACTCATAATAGTAACCAAACCATAAAACAGAATAGAGATGTACAAGAACTGTATAAATATTTACTGAGGGTGTAAGACTTAAGTATGAAGCATATGTTCCAAAATGGTAAGATTAAATAATGAAAAATACTGGTTCTCCCCATATTTTTATATTTAACATAATCCTAAACATATCCCAATAAGATTATTCTTGGAAGAAAACAAAATGACTAAAACTCATCTAGAAGAAGAAACAAAAAAATATTCCCATACATTCTAAAATAGGGGCTGGCCGGTAGCTCACTTGGGGAGAACAAGGTGCTGATAACACCAAGGACAAGGGTTCAGATCCCCGTACCAGCCAGCCACCAAAAGAATAAATAAAGAAAAATATATGTGTGCATGGGGGAGGAATAAAGAAAGAAGTCTTTCCGGATATTAAAATATACTATAAAAAGAACATAATTTAGAGTGTACCACATTTGGGAAAAAAAAATATAAAGAGCTCAATAGAAGAATGGGAAATTCCAGATTTAGACACTAATACTAAACAAAACTTTGAAACATATAAAGAAAATCATATATATAGTGAAGAAAAATATTTTTATTTTTGTGATGTAATCTATACAGTTAATATAAATAGATATCAAGTTGGTCTCAAGAGTTGAAAATGTTAATTTATCACTTAGTAAACTGATATTGTTTTCCTTAACTGATTCAGAAGCCATCTTTTAACAATGAAAATGTAATCAACCAACTGGACAGACACCCTAATCACAGAGAACCAGTATCAATAACACTGAAAAAAGGATACACTGAAATGATAACTGTCAAAATCAACTTCTGTCCTCAAGGTTATAACAAAACATTGATAAAGAAAGGAAAATAAATTCTTTATTCTTTTACATGGAGAAATAACTTGTATGTGGTACAGGGATTAGCAAGTATAATGAACCACAAAGGAAATGATACCCATATTTATAATATAAAGAAAGAAAAAAAGCTTATTTTATTTATACCTGCTGGAATTTGATACAAAATATACATAAAATAAAATATGAAGTACCCAGATGTATCTCAAAAATATTATTAAAATCATTTTTTCTGAAAAGAAGACTTTGCTAATATCATTCTGGATTTCCAGAATTTTTGAAAATTAACTTTTCTCTAACAGAGAACTTAAATTACTGTTTCACAGAATGTGAACAACTATAATTAATATATGCCTGCCTTGGAACAGTAATTAGAAAAAAGGAAATATTCACAGACTAAACTCACTAATGCAAAGAAACAACTCTATTAAAAGTGTCATCTGCCTTCATGAAAATTTTCAAGTGGGCAATTACTCTGTTTGATATATATATGTGTTTAATTATGTGCACAAACACACATACACAAGAATTTTTATTTATTTTTTAAGGGCCGAGCCCGTGGCGCACTCAGGAGAGTGTGGCGCTGGGAGCGCAGCGACACTCTCACCGCGGGTTCGGATCCTATAGAGGGATGGCCGGTGCACTCACTGGCTGAGTACCAGTCATGAAAAAGGCAAAAAATGAAAAAATAAATAAATAAAAAATAAAATGGTTACCTCCATTGATATCCGTCTGTGTATACGATTTCTGAGACAGACACCTGTAGGTGACTGGACTTCATCAGATGATGTCCCAGAAGCTTGGTCACTCTCACCATCTGATCCCATTTTAAGATTTTCGTGAACAATATCTATATCAGAAAATGAGAACATAAGTCACCTTAGAAGAGATGTATCACTACAAATAAGATGTATTTAGTTTAGTAGTCTTTCCACCAAATAATGTGCCACTGGGTCTACAGCCAAATGGTGCTAGTTCTTCAAATATTCTTTTTAAAAGTTTTTAAAAGCTGCTAATGCAGCTTTCCACCTTCTCAATGTTACAATCAAAAAATTATTCATGAATATCTACATTGTACCAGAACTACAAAAACAAGCTTATAACCTTCAAAAGCCCAAAAATCTGTTAGTAGCAAAAATATATTTATATTATAATATAAGGTGGTTTACAGTATATGCTTAATAGAGAGTAAAGTTAAATGGGAAGTAGAGGGGAGAGAGATTAATTCCACCTGGGAATATTAAAAATAAACTCGTATACTTATATACCTGCTTATATATTTGCATTTGTCAGTCATTCTCTAATTCATCTAGCAAGAGTAGCCCACTAGAAACAAATGCTAGATTTACCACTATTCCTCTCTACACAATTATTCATTCCCCCAAAAGCATGGTGTTTTATGATGCAGTGCCTTTAGCACACTTTTTTCTCATCTGTAAGAAATGCCTCTCCCCATTTTATCAACGTAGTGAACTCAGACTTATTCTTCAAAACTAGGCTCCCGTGTCATCAACTCAGTGAAGTCTTTTCTAATCTCAGACACAGCTGACTACTGTGTCCATCCCCATGGCACTGAAGAACATTTTTATTTCACATGATTTTGCACCACATTATGAGATCAGGACAGAATTTGGCTTATTCACTTTTATATTTCCATACCTTAACAAATTGCCTGGCACTCAGAAGGTGCTCAGCAAATATTCAAATGAATTGAACAATAACTAAAAATCAAGGACTAAGTAACTGAACCTCTTTTTCAAATGAAATATTAAATGAAATATCAGTGTGTAAGACAATTGGAAGTAGTATTTTAAAAGTATAAATTTAAACTTTTAGTGAACAGTATTTACGCACAAAAATATGAGAAGTGCTTTAAGAAAAAATTGAACTCAAGAGTCTCACATCAAATCAATCTTAGAATTCACTTTTTTTCTGTATTTTTGTATTGGTAACTCAGTATTAAGAAAATTCTGACCCATTATTCATAAGCAGTTGCAAATGGTAATGGTTTTTAATAGCTCAATATGTAATTTAAGAATTCACTTCAATTACATGGAGATATCTGGAAAAACTTTATGCTGAGATCTGAATAAAAAATTAACTTGGCAGCAAAAGTCAATGTATTGGAGATTGATTCCTAACCTGAAATTCCTAACTAAAATTTAGTATCTAACACATCTGAGGTCATGTATTCTTTTCTGTCAAACTTTCAAAATGCTAAAGATAGTGTAACCATGCCTTCCACTTCCAGCAAAATCTGAAAATCTCCCTTCCTCGAGGAAATGTTGACTAAAATATAGTACTTTAAAATATACAACTGAGTTTGCAAGAACGTATGGGAATTACCCAGGAAGCAAAAACAAGAGAGAACTGAAAACCCAAGCTGTTATACATAAATTGACTCTTTCACTTTCTTAGAAGGGATTGCCAATCTTAGTAAAAAGGTGCTTGGGTTTAGCTGCCACACTGGGACAAAAGATGAAATCTCTGGCATCTGAGTTGCAAATGAGACCTTCCCATAGAAAGGCCCAATTCTCAAAGTGCTATCTTTGAGAATGAAAGGACAGACTTAAAAAAAGTTGTCCTGTTGCACAAGGACTACAAAGGAAGCTTATCTCAAACTATGAGTAAGTACTTGAGTACCATCTGACTCAATCAAGAAATTACTCAAGTCATTAACAAACAGTGTAGTTCTGACATGACTTTGGTCAGTATTTTCGTTTCTGTCAAGACAAAAGTGAAACAATGAGGGCTTATGTCAGAACTTCACTCATTTGTCAGTGGGGTGAGAGATTTCTTTGCTGAACCAGGTAACAGTTTTTGAAAACTAGAAGAATAATTACTTGGTCAATTTTTGTCCTTTTCACAATGTAATAGCTATAGACACAATGGACTTTTAAATTTAATCTGCATTAGTAACACATTAAACACCATTTTTTTAAGTCTAGACCAAGGGTACAGAAGAAGCATGTCTTGTTTTTGTATGACACCTAAGCTAAAAATATTTTTTGCACTTTTAAAGGGTTATTAAACAAAGAAGAATATGCAACAGAGACTATATGTCCACAAAACCTAAAAAATTTACTAATTGGCCCTTTATAGAAAGTTTTCAAAGCCCTAGTCTATAAAATCAACTAAACAATAAGCCAAGCCCTGATCTGTAGAGTGTTCTGATTTCCATTGGGTAGATACTCCCTCTATGACCAACTTCAAGCTACCAACATGACATCACTGAGCATGTAGATAGGAAGAAATGTGCAGTAGCACACCATTACAAAGTATTTTGACTGCAGAGATACAACAGAGATAAATAACAGCATAGATAATAGTAAAAGATAGGAAGTAAAGACTTTTGAGTATCCATTACCTTTGTTTTTAACTTAGCTTAATTACAAGTTTACATAATTTAAAATTTAATAATAGCTATGTTTAACAACCAGCTTACAAAATTCCTGAAAATTTAACAATTATCTTTCATCATCCAGTGTGAGCCAATTCCAGCACACCATTCTGTAGGGTTGCACCTACAGAGATAAAGGCTATGTACATTTCCCATACATAAAACCCCACTCTAGATAAACTAATACAACCAAAATTAAAGAAACACATGAGGAAATAGTCTTCCATGGCAAAAGTCAGCAGATAAGCAAGCAGTGGAATAAAACCCTCAGGAACTTCAGGCCTAATAAGATTATAAAATAGTTATGCTTAAAATGATTTTAAAAATCAAAATATGATAAATAAGACACCATCAAAAAAGACCAGTGAAATATACAGACATAAAATAAATAAACAGAAACATATATTTTTTCCTGAATATTCAGGAAATAGTCACAGAAGAATAACAACTCAGGTGATAATAGTATATTATCAATCATTGCACTGGACTATCATATGATGATGATCTGAAGAGTTACTAAGGTATGACCCTAAAGCAAGCACTGTTGCAAGCGGCCATTCTTCTTGAAATTTTACATCCATTTCTCACAGGGTTCATTTCCTTCCTGATGGACAGGTTTTCAAATATTACTTCTCTTAATGTCAGCACTATTATCTCTCTAGAACCTTCCATCTTTCTGCTGTCCCTCCTACTCTCAACTTCATTTTTATCTGGAAAGAGCAACAAAAGATGGCTGACTTCCATATAACTAAAAACGATGTATATGACCTACAATCAGAAAGTTAAGTACAATACACAAATAGTCAAATTACCTAATCTGCTTCCATTTCTGGGCATTGCCATGAAGGAGCCAAGGCTTCCTCCAATAACACTGTGTGGTCTCCGCAATGGGGGCTTCTTGAAAGACCCTGTGTACTGGTGGAGGAAGGAATGCATACTGTGAGACGTTGGAGGCCTGCCATTCTTCACAATAGGCTCTGTGGTTCACAGTAACCAAAAATCATTCCATCATCAGCCGAAGATCCAGGATCACAATGAGAAGGACAGAGAAAGCAAAACAGAAAACAAAACAAAAAGTTGTAAGAGAAATCATTACACTCAACTTCATTTCTTTGGCTACCTATACAAGGTACTAGAATTGAAATAATTTCTATGAAAAAGTACTTATAGAAAATACTTTAATATTTGAAGTTAGTCTAATAACTCTCCATTTCTTATATTCCCCAAATTGGTTAACAACCACAAGACTACTAATATAACCCACCAATTTTTGATCAACTTGCTTAGTTTAACATATCTCAATATTGTTTGCATTCTACTCCTCCATTCACTGACCACTTAGCCTGTATGTGCCTTATGATTAAGCAGGGTATAGAATATAAAAGACATGGTCCTGGCCTAAACAAACTTATATCCCTACATGCTGGACATGCAAAATGGTAGGTCAATTAGGAATAAAACAGAAGTATTTAAGTACACATCCATATATAGAGACTCTGAATTTATTCCTCCAAATTTGGGATTCTTAATATAAAGACTTTTTAAACAATCACAGACCCATAATTATGGAGGAACACTAAAGTATAATACTTAAAAGTTATTTAGTTATAAATGGGGGAGTATCTGTTTTGTAATATTTACAAGGAATCTCATGATTCCTTTACACCTCCAAAGAAGAGCTCTGATATAGGTTAAGAACATGACGAGTCTTCTCTGACACACATTAGCCCTTTGTATGAGAACTACATTACATTTGTATTGGTAACAAAGAATTTTTAAAAACTGGGCTGCTCTGAATACCTTCTTCTATAAAACAGAGCCAATTCTTCCTCTGTAGCTGACAATCAGGCATAAAGACACCACCCAATCAGGGGATTCCCCCTACCTGTCAAGATTTATCAAACACCAAGAACAGGTTGGCAGGAGGAGGTGGCGGCTCTAAGCCATGCTTCTCTCACAAGAAAATGTTAGGAACCACAAAACAAGACCAGGGTATGAGCCCAGAAAAAATGGACCAATAAGGCCCCTTGGCCTGAGCCTCTACTAATACTGGGTGCCTAAAAAGAGAGGGGAGAGGTAAAAGTGTCCTCAAGGCTAAACCATCTAATCTGGGTAGAAGACAGAGGTAGGGGCAAATGCCTAACTAGTAATGGAGAACATGTGTCCAAAGTCTTCCATGGCCTGTACATTCCTTGGTAGTAGCTGACTAATCTAGGATTTGGGGGAGTTAGTTCAGTTGGTTAAAGCATGGTGCTGATAACACCAAGGTCTCGGGTTCGATCCCTGTACCAGCCAGCTGTGAAAAAAAGGATTTGGGGATCTTAATTTAAGACTAGTAAAATAATCAATGATTTCATAATGAATGAGGAGGGGCTATCTGATATAAATGCATAAATAAACAGTTATAAACAATGTGGGCTAACATAGGCTAGAGCATACAATAAAATTTCTCTTTCTAGGTTATAGTATTTCATATCTAGAATCATAATAAAACAAATATATAAATATTCTGCTTATAGAAAACATTTATTTTTGTTGCTTTGTAAAGTTTTTCTGGAGAATATAATTTGACTGTCCTGGGGAATATAGCCAAAAAAAAAAAAAAAAAGGCGGGGGGGGAGTGTATCATATCATAAATACATTCATTCATTCAATGGATATTACTGTGTGCCTACTATTTGATATACATATTCCAGGCACTGGGCATCAAAGGGTAAACAAAATAAAGTACTACTCTTTGAGAGCATAAAATTTAATGGAGGGAAAACAAACAAACAAACAAAAATCAGATGATGATACATGATATGCAAAAGATTAAAGTAGGGATGTGATAGAAATGAGGAGCTAGCTATTTTACATTGGATATTGAGGAAATTCTCCCTTCAGAGATATTTTTAACAGAGATATAAATACAATGAAGAGCCAGTCATGGGAAGATAGGTGGGTAGTAGATAAGAAGATACTCCAGACAGAGGGAAAAGCTATAGCAAAAAACGACATGTGGCAGAGTCTGACGTGTTAGAGCAGTGCTCCTCAAACTTTAATGTGCTGCAGAATCACCTTCAAGGATCTGTTAAAACACAAGACTGCTGGTCCTCATCCCTAGACTTCCTGATTCAGTAGGTCTGTGGAATCTAAAAATATGCATTGCTAACAAATTCCCAAGTTGATGCAGACATTGCTGGTCTGAAGAGCACACTTTAAGAAACATTGTGTTAGAACAGAAAGAAGGCAAATGTAGCTATAGTACATAATTGTGAGGGGAACAGTGGTACTAGGTGAGGTCACAGAGAGAAGCAGAGAACAAATCATTCAGCACTTTATACATCACCATAAAAGTTTGAGGTTTATTCTGAGATTGGAAGCAGTTATGGTAGCTTTGAAGCAGGGGAGTGATATGATCTGACTCATGTTTTAAAACTAATTCCTGTGAGGGGTTAGAGATAGTGGGAGCTAAGGCAATGGAGATGACTATAAAAGGGTAACACAAGAAAAATCTCTTTGCGGTGATAGAATAGATCTTTATCTTGACTGCAGGAGTGGTTACACAAATCAACATGTGATAAAATAACAATGAATTAAACTTTTTCCAATACCAATTTCCTGGGTTTGATAATGTCCTATAGTTACATAATATGTAACCAATGGGAAGAACTGGGAGAAGAGTACAAGGGACCTTTCTGTACTATACTGCAACTTTCTTCGAATTTATAATTATTAAAAATAGATTTTTAAAAAATCACTTTGGTTTCTATTGGAGAACAGGTGATAGAGAAGCAACATTAGACGAAGGAGACTATTGCAGTACCTAAACAACAAATGACAGTGGCCCGGACTAGAATGCCTATACTGAAGAAGAAGAGCAGCAGGCAGATGTGGGATATATTACAAAGGCAGAACCAACAGGCCAGCACACATGGCTGCAAAATTATCTTCACACATACTCCCCCAACCCAGCTTTTAGAGAAGAATTATATTAAAAACACCTATCCAAAGGATATTTTAAAATCTCCAGTAGAGCAACTGTTAAAAATATATGAAATATGATACATAAAAAGACTATAATTGGAATCGTGTATCAATTTATATGAATGACTATCAAAATAAGAATTTGTAAAAGTTATTTATGTGGTAAGTTTAAAGGAAGCAGGAATGGTAGGAGAAGAAAGAAGGGGAGAACAGGAAGGTAATGGAGAGAAAAGAATCAAGGACAATTCCTGGGTTTTGTAGCTTTAGTAACTAGTGAAGTGAGGAAAGTCTGAATAGAAGCAGATTTTGAGGGAAAGAAATCTAGAATTCTGACTGATCATATTAAGTTTAAGATTCCTATTAAACATCTATGCAGTAGAAAAGTCAAGTAGGCATTTATGAATCTAGAGATCCAGACAAAGATCCTAACTGGAGATAAAGATTTAGGAGTAGTCAGCATACATGGTAGCTGAAATCATAGGAATGCAGTAGGTCACTCAAGGTCACTACTGTATAGATAGAGAAGAGTGGGGCCCATGAGAGAGCCATAAAATATTTTAACATTTCCAGATTTTGACAGCAATTAACTGGACAATTCAATAAGATAATAATACTCTGTATTTTTAAATAACGGAAATCTTGAAGACATTTTGCTAAGTGAAATAAGCTAGACAAAAAAGGACAAATATTATATGATTCCTCTTATATAAGGTTCCGAGAATAGGCAAATTCACAGAGACAGAAAGTAGAACAGTGGTTACCAGGGCCTGTGGGAGGGGAGAATGTGGAGTTACTGTTTAATGGCTACAGAGTTTCAAGTCTGGGATGATGAAAAAAGTTCTAGAAATGGACAGTGATGATGGTTGCACAACAATGTAAAAGTACTTAATGCTGCTGAACTGTATACTTCAAAACGGTAAATTTTGTTATGTATATTTTACTACAATTAAAAAAAAAGTAACAGAAATCTATATGAAAAACTGCAATAGATCTTTCTTATTCTATAAAGTAATTAGTTCCAAGTAAGGATTTCCAGTGATTTTTAACAACACAATATGGCAATCATGATTCCACCGAGAAATGCTATCTGGCATCTTATTTATTTTGATCTTCTGATTATGTGACCTACTATGATCAGGAACATTCAATTTCTTGGTCCACCTCATAGCCTTACCCATTCCCCGCTCCCGAACCTGCTCTTTTAAGTACTACTACCAGTCTGATTCTGTTCTTTTTTTTTTTTTTTTTTTTTTTTAAATATGGCTTGACATTTATTTGAAAGAGTTTTGTATTTTTTTCTCTTTTTTTAAATTTTTTTTTATTTTTTTTATTTTTTTTATTTTTTTTTTATTTTTTTTAAATTTTATTTTGTCGATATACATTGTAGCTGATTAATGCTCCCCATCACCAAAACCTCCCTCCCTTCTCCCTCCCCCCCTCCCCCCGAACCATGTCCTTTCTGTTTGTTTGTTGTATCAACTTCAAATAATTGTGGTTGTTATATCTTCTTCCCCCCCCCCCCGGTTTGTGTGTGTATGTGTGTATGTGTGTGTGTGAATTTATATATTAATTTTTAGCTCCCACCAATAAGTGAGAACATGTGGTATTTCTCTTTCTGTGCCTGACTTGTTTCACTTAATATAATTCTCTCGAGGTCCATCCATGTTGTTGCAAATGGCAGTATTTCATTCGTTTTTATAGCTGAGTAGTATTCCATTGTGTAGATGTACCACATTTTCCGTATCCACTCATCTGATGATGGGCATTTGGGCTGGTTCCAACTCTTGGCTATTGTAAAGAGTGCTGCGATGAACATTGGGGAACAGGTATACCTTCGACTTGATGATTTCCATTCCTCTGGGTATATTCCCAACAGTGGGATGGCTGGGTCGTATGGTAGATCTATTTGCAATTGTTTAAGGAACCTCCATACCATTTTCCATAGAGGCTGTACCATTTTGCAGTCCCACCAACAATGTATGAGAGTTCCTTTTTCTCCGCAGCCTCGCCAGCATTTATCGTTCATAGTCTTTTGGATTTTAGCCATCCTAACTGGGGTTAGATGGTATCTCAATGTGGTTTTGATTTGCATTTCCCGGATGCTGAGTGATGTTGAGCATTTTTTCATATGTCTGTTGGCCATTTGGATATCTTCCTTAGAGAAATGCCTACTTAGCTCTTTTGCCCATTTTTTAATTGGGTTGCTTGTTTTCTTCTTGTAAAGTTGTTTGAGTTCCTTATATATTCTGGATATTAATCCTTTGTCAGATGTATATTTTGCAAATATTTTCTCCCACTCTGTTGGTTGTCTTTTAACTCTTTTAATTGTTTCTTTTGCTGTGCAGAAGCTTTTTAGTTTGATATAATCCCATTTGTTTATTTTTCCTTTGGTTGCCCGTGCTTTTGGGGTCGTATTCATGAAGTCTGTGCCCAGTCCTATTTCCTGAAGTGTTTCCCCTATATTTTCTTTAAGAAGTTTTATTGTCTCAGGGTGTATATTTAAATCCTTAATCCATTTTGAGTTGATTTTAGTATACGGTGAGAGGTATGGATCTAGTTTCATTCTCCTGCATATCGATATCCAGTTATCCCAGCACCACTTGCTGAAGAGGCAGTCCCTTCCCCAGTGAATAGGCTTGGTGCCTTTGTCAAAGATCAGATGGCAGTAAGTGTGAGGGTTGATTTCTGGATTCTCTATTCTATTCCATTGGTCAGTGTGTCTGTTTTTATGCCAGTACCATACTGTTTTGGTTATTATAGCTTTGTAGTATAGCTTGAAGTCAGGTAGTGTTATGCCTCCAGCTTTATTTTTTTTGCTGAGCATTGCTTTGGCTATTCGTGGTCTTTTATTGTTCCATATAAATGTCTGAATAGTTTTTTCCATTTCTGAGAAAAATGTCTTTGGAATTTTGATGGGGATTGCATTGAATTTGTATATCACTTTGGGTAGTATGGACATTTTCACTATGTTGATTCTTCCAATCCAAGAGCATGGAATATCTTTCCATCTTCTTGTATCCTCTCTAATTTCTCTCAGCAGTGGTTTGTAGTTCTCATTATAGAGATTTTTCACCTCCTTGGTTAACTCAATTCCTAAGTATTTTATTTTTTTGGTGGCTATTGTAAATGGGCAGGCTTTCTTGATTTCTCCTTCTGCATGTTCACTATTGGAGAAAAGAAATGCTACTGATTTTTGTGTGTTGATTTTGTATCCTGCTACTGTGCTGAAATCATTTATCAATTCCAACAGTTTTTTTGTAGAGGTTTTAGGCTGTTCGATGTATAGGATCATGTCATCTGCAAACAGGGACAGTTTGACTTCATCTTTTCCAATCTGGATGCCCTTTATTTCCTTCTCTTCTCTGATTGCTCTGGCTAGTACTTCCAACACTATGTTGAATAGGAGTGGTGAGAGTGGGCATCCTTGTCTAGTGCCTGTTCTTAAAGGAAAAGCTTTCAGCTTTTCCCCATTCAGGATGATATTGGCAGTGGGTTTGGCATATATGGCTTTAATTATGTTGAGATACTTTCCCTCTATACCTAACTTATAGAGGGTCTTTGTCATGAATGAGTGCTGAACTTTATCAAATGCTTTTTCAGCATCTATAGAGATGATCATATGGTCCTTGTGTTTGAGTTTATTAATATGGTGTATCACATTTATTGATTTGCGTATGTTGAACCAACCTTGCATCCCTGGGATGAATCCCACTTGATCGTGATGAATAATTTTTCGTATGTGTTGCTGTATTCTGTTTGCTAGTATTTTAGTGAGGATTTTTGCATCTATATTCATCAAGGATATCGGCCTGTAGTTTTCTTTTTTGGTTATATCTTTACCTGGTTTTGGTATCAGGATGATGTTTGCTTCATAGAATGAGTTTGGGAGATTTGCGTCCATTTCAATCTTTTGGAATAGTTTGTAAAGAATCGGTGTCAATTCCTCTTTGAATGTTTGGTAAAATTCTGCTGTGAATCCATCTGGTCCTGGGCTTTTCTTTGTTGGGAGCCTTCTGATAACAGTTTCAATCTCCTTTATTGTTATTGGTCTGTTCAAATTTTCTACGTCTTCACGGTTCAGTTTTGGGAGCTTGTGTGTGTCCAGAAATTTATCCATTTCCTCCAGATTTTCAAATTTGTTGGCGTATAGTTGTTTATAGTAGTCTCGAATGATTCCTTGTATTTCAGATGAATCAGTTGTAATATCGCCTTTTTCATTTCTAATTTTTGTTATTTGAGTCTTCTCTCTTCTTTTTTTTGTTAGCCATGCTAATGGTTTGTCAATTTTATTTATCTTTTCAAAAAACCAACTTTTTGATTCGTTGATCTTTTGAATTGTTTTTTGGTTTTCAATTTCATTCAGTTCTGCTCTGATCTTAATGATTTCTTTCCGTCTGCTAACTTTAGGATTGGATTGTTCTTGTTTTTCTAGTTCTTTAAGGTGAAGTGTTAGGTTGTTCACTTGCCATCTTTCCATTCTTCTGAAGTGAGCGTTTAATGCAATAAATTTTCCCCTCAATACTGCTTTTGCAGTATCCCACAGGTTTTGGTATGATGTATCATTGTTTTCATTAGTTTCAATAAATTTTTTGATTTCCTGCTTGATTTCTTCTTGGACCCATATGTCATTAAGTAGAATGCTGTTTAATTTCCATGTGTTTGTATAGTTTCCAGAGTTTTGTTTGTTATTAATTTCTAGTTTTAATCCATTGTGGTCTGAGAAGATACATGGGATAATTCCAATTTTTTTGAATTTATTGAGACTTGATTTGTGACCTAATATGTGATCTATCTTGGAGAATGATCCATGTGCTGATGAGAAGAATGAATATTCTGAGGTTGTTGGGTGGAATGTTCTGTAGATATCTGCCAATTCCAATTGGTCTAGAGTCTTGTTTAGATCTTGTGTTTCTCTACTGCTTCTTTGCCTAGATGATCTGTCTAATATTGACAGTGGAGTGTTCAGGTCCCCTGCTATTATGGTATTAGTGTCTATTTCCTTCTTTAGGTCTAATAGAGTTTGTTTTATAAATCTGGCTGCTCCAACATTGGGTGCGTACATATTTATGATTGTTATGTCTTCTTGATGGATCAGTCCTTTTATCATTAAGTAGTGTCCCTCATTGTCTCTTTTTATGGTTTTTAGTTTAAAGTCTATTTTGTCAGATATAAGAATAGCCACTCCAGCTCGTTTTTCTTTTCTGTTTGCATGGTAAATCTTTTTCCATCCTTTCACTCTTAGTCTGTGTGAATCTTTATGGGTGAGGTGGGTCTCTTGTAGGCAGCATATAGTTGGGTCCTGCTTTTTGATCCAGTCAGCCAGTCTGTGTCTTTTAATTGGGGAATTTAAGCCTTTAACATTAAGAGTTGTTATTGAAAGGTGTTGATTTATTCCTAGCATTTTATTGGTTGTTTGGTTGTCTTAGGTGTCTTTTGTTCCTTGCTTTCTGATTTACTGTTTGGTTTCTTTGTTTGTTGGTTCCTTAGGTTGTAGATAGTGTTTTTGTTAGCTTGTTTTCTCTTCATGAATGCCATTTTTATTGTACTAGCAGGTTTAGATTTTTCTTAGGTTTTTATGGCAGTGGTAGTTATTTTTCAGGAACCAAACCCAGTACTCCCTTGAGGATTTCTTGTAAGGGTGGTCTTGTGGTAGTGAACTCCCGCAGTTTTTGTTTGTCTGAGAAATATACTATTTGCCCCTCATTTCGGAAGGATAGCCTTGCAGGGTAGAGTATTCTTGGCTGGCAATCTTTGTCTTTTAGTATTTTGAAAATATCATCCCATTCCTTTCTAGCTTTTAGGGTTTGTGATGAAAAGTCTGATGTTAACCTGATTGGGGCTCCCTTATAGGTGATTTGACGCTTCTCTCTTGCAGCTTTTAAGATTCTCTCTTTGTCTCTGAGTTTTGCCAATTTGACTATGACATGTCTTGGAGAAGGCCTTTTTGGGTTGAATACGTTTGGAGATCGTTGAGCTTCCTGGATCTGAAGATCTGTGATTTTTCCTATACCTGGGAAGTTTTCTGCCACTATTTTGTTGAATATGTTTTCAATGGAATCTCCATTTTCCTCCCCTTCTGGAATACCCATGACTCGGATATTTGAGCGCTTGAGGTTGTCTGATATCTCTCTCAGATTTTCTTCCATGTCCTTGATTCTTTTTTCTTTCTTTTTGTCTGCTTGTGTTATTTCAAACAGCCCATCTTCAAGTTCAGAGGTTCTCTCTTCAACTTCGACAAGCCTGTTGGTTAAACTCTCCGTTGTGTTTTTTATTTCGCTGAATAACTTCTTCAGTTCAGCAAGTTCTGCTACATTTTTTTTCAGGACATTGATTTCCTTGTATATTTCCTCTTTCAGATCCTGTATACTTTTCCTCATTTCATCATGATGTCTAGCTGAGTTTTCTTGTATCTCATTCAGTTTCCTCAGAATTATCACTCGAAATTCCTTGTCAGTCATTTCAAGGGCTTCTTGTTCTATAGGATCTAGAGTATGAGATTTATTAACTTTTGGTGGTGTACTTTCTTGATTTTTTGTATTTCTGGTGTCTTTTTTTTGGTGTTTATTCATTGTGGCAGGGGGTTTCACAGTCCACCGGTTTAAGACTAATGACTAACTAGGATGTTGCTGTGGTTGCCAATTTGGTATGGCTCCCGCCGTGACTGCTCAGTTGGCCTCTAGTGTCTTGTGTGTGTGGTTGCCTCGGGTCTTGGGCTTCTCCGGGGATCCACCTTTCTGGTCAGCTTGGACTCTGCTGGGCTGGTGGATCACGTACCACAGGGTGTGTGATCTCTGTTGAGCTTTCACTTTCTGTACAGGACTTCTCCCCGTTCCGTGTGCTCTGGCCCAGGCTGTTAGATCGTGCAGTGGCGACCCCACCGGGTGTGTGGTTTCTGTCGAGTCTCCGCCTCCCTGGCCGCACGTCTCCCCCCTCTGTGCACACTGTGCTGGGTTGGGGCGTGTCTTCTGCACCCCTCGTCTATCAGCTGGGCCTTCAAGACCCTGCTCAGCACCGCCTCGCCCAGGAAGTCTACCAGGTTTCTGCTAGGCACAGACGACCGGTCTCTCTGGGTGCCTTTGTAGCACTGTGTAGATCTTTCTCGGGTCTTGTTCACCTTTGTATCCCCCCGGTATAAACCGAGTCTAGTGCCCGCCTGCAGCCTGCTCTCCGGCAGGTTCAAGCGGACCTGGGAACTCTCCTACCACACTATTCCCAACCAGAAATTCGTTAGGCTTTTTTCCAAACTGGTGGTCGCAGAGATGGTATCTGCCTCCCAGTAACAGGAAGTTTACCGGGGCCGGAGTCCAGGGTGTGGTGGAGTGACAGTCGGCCCGCCCGTACTTCCTAGCCCTCCCAAAACTGGTCGGGACGCCCCACACCCCCAGCCCCGCCAGAGAACCGTGGAGGGAGTGGGAGAGGAGGTCGGCCCGCAGGGTCCGGAAAGCCCCGCGCCAGGCCAAGCAAATGGGCTCAGTGATGGCCGAGCAGGGCGGAGCTGCCCGCACCTGGGAAAATGGAGGCAGCACCGGGGCAGTGAGTGGCCTGGTGGTGCAGGCGGGGAGCCTCGTGGGCATCCACCCCCCGAACAGAGCTGTGCCAGGGATCACTCACAGTGCTGTGCCAGGTCGGGCGCTCGCTCTGTCTCTGGTTTGTTGCCTTCCGTGTTCTCGGCGCTGCCGCCTCGGGCTGTTCAGTCGCGGCGCCGCTCGGGCGCTCCCAGGAGTCTTCTTTAATGCCGGCCTGAAACCTCGAATCCTGGATAGGGCAGCTGGCCGCCTTCAGCGCGGCCCCGGCCTCCGGGATCCTGGCTGCATCCACAGCAGCCCTGGCGCCGTGTTCCCTGTTTCAAGACTCACTTTTGCAGCTAAGAATCAGTTCTTTTCCTGCTCCACACTTCAAAGCTGTTGCCTGTAAATGAGGCAGCCTCTCCTGCCGGGGGCAAAGTGGCGTTGAGCCCCCACGACCGGCCAGCAGCAGCAGTCCTCCCTTAAGAGATGGCCAGAGGAAGGTCCACAAGTTTCCCGGCTGCCTGAGGCCCAGTGGCCACCTTTTCCACCTCAGCTACTCCGCGCCAGCCGCCGCAGCCGCCGCAGCCGCCGCCATCTTGAAACTCAGTCTGATTCTGTTCTAGACCCTACATACATCCAATGGAGTTTGTGCCTTCAACCTCAACCTTTCATGGACCTTGGGCTATCTGTAGGAGGTAGCACTACTTACAACCCCCTATGTTATCTATTATTGTCAAAACACTGTCACTGCTACCATGTATCCACTTACTGTCAAAAACAAACCATCATGGCTACCATGTATCAGATTAGCAGGAGAAAGGAAGAAACCAAAAGGATCATGATTTACATGAAACTAGGACTCTACCACTCCAAACAACATGAAAAATCGCCCCAGTGTACAGACTGAAGAGCAAGAACAAGAAACTGGGATACCTGGAAAACCAGCCCATTTTAATTTTTGTCCTTTGGGGTTACTTCCAATACTAAACAATCATGAGAAGTGACATTCAGTTAAGTTTGTTTGACTACACTTCCTGGAAATATGTACATGAAGTACAATTTTATTAGCTAAAGAATTTTGGTTGTATCAATAAATCTCAAATAGTATATACATACTAAAACATTATTTTGCCTTTCTATAACTGTGATTTACTCTCTCCCTCACATTTAAATTGTCACCTATCCTCCTCATCAAATTCAATAATCTTGGTATATCTTCTCATTACAGAAAAAATAAGTTCAAGGCTAACTACTTCAAGACAAGATCCTGAAATATAACTTCCTGTGATACAGCTTGAGTATCCCTTATCTGAAATACCTGCAACAGGAAATGTTTTGGATTTTCTTGGATTTTGAAATATTTATAGAATACACAACAGTTGGGCATCCCTAACCTGAAAGTATAAAATCTAAAATGGTCCAATAAGCATTTCCTGTGAGCATGATGTCAGCACTCATAAAGTTTTGAACTTTGGAGCATTTTGTATTTCAAATTTCTGAATTAGGGATATTCAACCTGCATGTCTAAAAGAGTATTAAGACTTTTATCAAGCAAATTGAGCATCTATAAGAAAAAGGTATATTTCAAATGAACTGAGTTTTTAATTGAGATGAAATTCACACAACATGACATTAACCATTTGAAGGTGTACAATTCAGGGGCATTTGATATACACTCACAATGATGTGCAACCATTACCTCTATCTTGTTCCAAAACATTTTCGTTACCCCCAAAAGAGACCCCGTCTGTACACATTAAAGTCACTCCTCATTCCTCTCTCCCCACCAGCCCCTGGCAACCACTAATCTGCTTTTAGTTTCTGTGGATCTATCTATTCTGGATGTTTCATATAAATGGAATCAGAAAATATTTTGGGTCTGTTTTCTTTCAGTTTTCAAAGTTCATCTACGTTGCAGCATGTATTAGGACTGCATTGCTTTTTAGCACTGAATAATACTCCATTCGATGAATACACCATATTTTGTTTATCCATTCAACTGGTGATGGGTAGTTTCCACCTTTAAGCTATTGTGAATAGTGAGTGCTACTATAAATATAAATATTCACGTACAAGATTTTGTTTGAATACCTGTCTCAATTCTTTTGGGTATACCCCTCAGGAATAGAATTGCTGGTTATGTGGCATTTTTGAGGAATAGATGAATTCTTTTTTTTTTCCTGACCAGTAAGGGGATCGCAACCCTCAGCACGGTGTGGTCTGCACCACACTCAGCCAGTGAGTGCACTGACCATCCCTATATAGGATCTGAACCCACGGCCTCAGCGCTACCTCTACCAGCACCGCCCTCTCCCGAGTGAGCCACGGGGCCAGCCCAGATGAATTAATTCTTGACAGTTAAAACAAAAACATTCAATACCTTCTCAGTTAGTAAAAAGAAATCCTGATGTGCTCAGAATTCTCTTTCCGTACAGGTACTTTAGAAAAAAATATTTTTTACACTTCAGTGTGTAAATTTTTGTGCAAAAATTTCATTTCATATTTAGATAAAGCTGTATTGAATTAAGGACAATATGTTTAAAACAACCAAGTTTGCAAACTTTCAAGTTATTTTTTAACATACTGAATATAAATTTAGGATTCATCTTTCCCTGGTTTCAATCCACCTGTCAATGTGCAAACACATTAGTTTATACAAATAGACACTATAAGGTGAATTATATTATACATTTTTAACTAAGTTGAAACCTTTTAAATATGACTCAGTATCAGAGATAATATGGAGAAAGAATAGGCATAAGTGAGAATATGAGTGTATATGTATAACCAAATGCATCATATGTATTTTATAATTTTTCTAAGATGTTTATAGTATTAGAGCCATAAACATGTACTTCATTATTCGATTTGTTCTAGAATATGCATGAGACCCACGTGCCTATATATAATGCAAGGGTAACAGGATTATGATTATGAATGTGACTGAGCAATAGCCAGGAGACCAAAAATTGGTCCAAAGGAATTTACTCAGGAAAATTATAAGCTATAGTTTTCCTACTCTTCAAGCTAGCATTGCCATTATTTGGTATTACACAAACATCACTTTTGCTTCATAAACTGGTTATATCATGTGTGAGAAGATCATTTAAAAAATACAGTCTATCAATTCTCATTCGTTACACCATATTCTGATGGACTATGTCTGTGTATGACCTAACTTAGGAGCTTTTTATGCTCTAAAATAAACTCCATAAGGAAAGAACGTGTTGGAACCAGCTATCAGGTACTGACAGGTGACCAAAAAGGTGTAGAATCTCTGTCAAAGCTATTGGTGAAATCCATGTACTGTTATATACAAAGGGAATAAGTGATAGCAGATTATGGTAGCTTCTGTTACCAGCCTTCTCTACAACCCAAGATGGATCAATGTTTATTATGATGTTTTCAAGTATTATTTCAAGTAACTCAGGTCAAGAAGAAACTCAAGAGAAATCCTGTTTTCTTTTCTTTCCTGCCTGTTAAAGTTATTATTGTAATAAAAGGAAGCTTTAATAAAGTGAACTATACTACTTGAAAAAATTAAATATTTTTAACATTTTACCATTTGTTACAAACTAAACATGTTTTAAAATACTAGAATGTTCCAGAAAATATGCATTTAGTCTAATACATTAGTTCTCCAAAATGTATGTTCATTTTCTTTGAATCAAGCCTCTTTTTTTAAAAGGGAAGTCTTGTAGTCAAATACTCCTTATGAATGTGTCCCAGAAACCATCCACCGAAATGTAAACTATGCCTATTTCACTCCTGAACATAATTTCCAAATATACTAACAAGACTCTTCTATCATAAAAATGAGCACAGTGGGCTTAATTAATACCAAGAATTCAATAGGGGTCTGAAAGAGAATTGAGAATTTTGCTCTGTGTATCTGGCAGAGATCATTTGACAAGAGGAATAGAAATGAGATTATAAAATCATCTTTGAGATTTAGGCCAAATGCAAAAATTTCCCCTCATACATATAATTACATGGGTACTTCATAAAGTTCGTGGAAAAATAAAACTAAAAGATAATAAAATCATTCCCTAAACTTTTTGAAGTACCCTCATATATCCAAGTTATCATTTTAAATTTCCTCCTGAGCCAATCTCTCTCTCCTCTTCTCATGTTAAAAATTAAACAAAACAGTAGATAAGAAGGAAAACCTTAAAACAAAGAGGGTCTGGCAAAACATATGCAATGCTGTAGACTTTGAAGCAAAGAAACTTGGGTTCTAAAGTACTGGCTCTGTCAAAAATGAGCTGAGTAATCTTCAGTAAATAATGACCTTTCTGAGGACAGGAAACTAAAGCCTCGGTAGGATAAATGACTTATTCTGAGTCACACAACAAGTAAGTGTTTAAGTGTATTAATGTATCCCACATTCCAACCCATGATTTTAACTTAAAAGTCCAGAATCCTTTCCACTGTATCTCTCCTTCTCTCACAACACAAGCATTTGCATTCAACGGGAGGGATGGGAGTGTTCATATTACAAATCTCTAACAACAGAATTTTGGGCACAGGCAAGGAAGGCTACACATCATTATACACCAGTAGTCATTCATAAAAGTTCCTTCCTGGTTATTACGATGACATTATTTTGGTTTTGAATATGTAGGCTTGTTCTATAAATTTCATCAAGATTTTGCATTTTAATCTATTCAATTTAAAAAGCACTTTTAATTTTATACTAAGATCTCTGTACTACTACTTTACACTGTAAAGAGCACTGTCAAATACATGAAACATTTTAAGCCTACCTACTGTAAGTGCTCTCAAAGATAGACTCTGTGGTGAACATAAAATAAAATTGTAAAATTCAATCATGTGATGAATCTTGTAATACATGTGTGTAGCCAATACACACATAGAATGTTATAAAACTATGATGAAGCCACAAACAGGAATTTCACAAACTTCCTATGCACTTTTAAGCTGTATTAACTTAGGTCATAAAAATAACAAAGATACTTAAATGTTATTTTAAAAATAGTTATTTAACAATTAGGATAGTATTATACAATGTATTCTTATTTAAGAACTAGTGAAAAAATGGAAAGATATGTGGAATAGACGAATTCATCAGGGTTTGAGACCAGGTACTATAACACTGTTAGAGAAAGAGGTAAATATTCCAGTAAGCAAGCAAGCAAAAGTTATATAGTCTTCTGTTTCCTAAGAAATCAGGGGATGAGACAGAGAAATACACAAAAGTACGCTATTATGAACTTAACTGTAAAGTAAATTCATAAAGTAATTATAAAAGGAAAGCATCTCCCCCTACCCCAGATATTTACCATTATCCTTGCTGCTATTTTCTTCGATAGTCATTTGTTCAGCCAGTTCAGACAATGATTCATCAATGGTCTGGCTTCCTCGAAGTGTGAGGGAGAGCCTTCTCTTAAATTTTTTCATCCTATCAAGTAAATGTGGCTTTAAAAATCCTGAAAGAAAAGAATGAACACAAAATTAAGGTTATGAATATTTTACGGCTTAAGAAAAATGTCATTCTGGGTTTACTGAGAATCTTCAGAAGAATTCTCACTTCTGCTAAACATCACAAAATCCAACCCCTTGTTTGAAAAGATCCACCCATTCTGATCTACATAGGTTGAACATTCCTAACCTGAAAACTCGAAATCAAAAGTGCTTTGAAATCTGAAATTTTTTGAGCACTGACACTCATTTCGATTTTCAGATTAGGGATGCTCAACTGGCTTGTATTCTGCAAAAATTCCAAAATCCAAAAACATCAAAATCCAAAATGCACCTGGTCCCAAGCATTTCAAATAAGGGATATTCAACCTATATTTATTTGGTACCATAAGACCAGGAATTCTACATAACTAAAGAGACTATAAGCATCACAACTCAATTAAGAAGGACTGGAAATTTTATTAAAATGTGCTTACTAAAAACTAATTTTGTGAAAATAGCAACATTATTTTGATGCTTGAGTTCCATCACTATAAATATCAATCACCATATTGAAACCAGTCAGTGTTATCTTCAGATATAACCAGGAGGTGGGGTGGGAGGTGAAGGGTGATGGATAAAGAATGATGTTTAACACTTTATTCAACTGCTCCAACAAGGAATTTTCCTTTTTAAGTCTTTAAATAGCCAGTTCATTGGGGTTTGGTTTTGTTTTTCCTTGGTAAGTTGTTAAGAGACTCTTGCTGTTATCATAACAGTGCCAAGTTTAAGAAAGAAAGGAAAGCCAAACTAAGAGGTATCAAATGCCCACACTAGAGATTCTCATATCTCTTAATTTAGTCTTCTTAACTCTGAAGGGCAGACTATATTATCCCATTTTCACACATGAGAAAACACACTCAGAGAAGTTCCCTGACCCAAGTGAAACAAACAAATGATAGAACTGAGATTTAAAAGTAAGATTACCATTTACTCTTTCTTCCATATTACAACATCTCTAAAATCAAGATCGCACAATTAATGGGATGTCAAACTTTGTCTCGCAATTAATGGGATGTCAAAATGTAATTAACAGCATTTTTTCTTTCTTAGAGGTATGTAAACTAATGGTATAATTCATAGTGGACTCTTACACATGATGAAATAGGTACTTTTGCCAAAACCAGTTCTTCAACAACTTATAACTTCTTTCCTAACTTGCTACTTCTGACTTGTGATGAGCTAGTTTACCAGATCACAACACAAACTGTAACCATTATCCTAAGAGTAAGGTCCTTACAACTCCCCTATGCTAAAACACATGAGTTTTACCATCTAGCTCTAGACATCTATTTTTGTCTGTAAGTGTTTTGCTTATTTTCTTATTCTAAGGCTCTATTCTAGTAGCTGAGTTTGCTGAACAAGTGACCTCTGCATGAAATATTAGTTATGGAATAATCTTTGTTTGCTCAAAGACAGGGGGAGGGTATCAACTACAATTTAGAGATGATTGTTTTATATTTTACCACCACCACACTACATACTTACTACATCTTTATAAAATCACTATAATAAAAATATAAAATATAAAAACCACACATATTAAAATAGTAAAAGTTGCAACTACATTCTAATAAGGAGTCTTTTCACCCAAATGCTCTAAAATAAAGATGTACTGTGGTGAGATACTGGAAAGCTTCTATTCCTTAGATTGGTTTGGTCCTAACACTAAAAAAGCCAAACTTATGCTGCTCAATATTTTCTATTAACTTATTTTCCAGTTTACTAATCTTCTTTTTAGCTATGTCTAATTTGCAGTTAAACACATCTATTATTCTCTAATTTTATTTACTATATTTTTCAGTTGTAGAATTTCCACTTGATTCTTTTCTATAGATTCCAGTTCTCTAGTGAAATTCTTCACCTTGGCATCTATTTTCATGTACAGCTTACAGTATTTTAAAGCCCCTCCCTGTCTGTCACTCCAAAGTCTGCATAATCTGTTTCTGTTGTTGATTTTTTTCTCTGGGTCTTGTTTGTGGGCTTAGCAATTTTTTAACTGAATGCCAGACACTGTATATGAATGATGTATGAAAATGTGTATAGAAAAAAATGTCAAGGTTTGGATGGTGTTAACACCTTCCAGAGAGGATATAATTTTTTTCTAGCAGGCAGGCAGAGTAGGAGGTCATAACTCAATCTAATCAGTGACTGAGCTGGTCTGAGACTGGGTTACAGATACTATAAAAGACTGGCCTACCTCTGGTCTGTCACCACTCTTATGGTGTGGCCCTTCCAGTGATTCCAACTGTAAAACTAGGGCCAAAACAACAACAAAAATCTATTGAAAGCCCCACTCAACTTCCTCAGTTACCTTCTGCTCATCTCTTATGCCCTGCTCAGTTTTTATTTCCTTATTCAAAACAGACTAAGAGTTGAAAAATGCCGTAGGAGGAAACCCAGCACAGAATGAGTCTGTGTCCCTTCTCCCTGAATCTTGATTCCTTAAATCTTGACTGACTCAGAAGCTCTACAATGCCTTCAAAATGATTTTTTCCCTAGCATTTCTAGTAGTTTTCAACAGGAGCTATAGTCGGCTACAAGCTACTCCATGATAGACAGAAATGGAGGTTTTGATGTGGATCAGAAGAGATAATATATGTATTTACCAAGCAAGGTGAACTTATAGGAGGTAGTCAGTAAACTTATAAGAGCTGATTCCAACTAGAACACCTGTTAACTGTAGGGCTATTCTAAATGTTATATTCTTCACTTCTAACAGTCAATCTTTATAGTGCTGCCTTGACAGTCAGTCAAATCCATGCCATTTATTTAAACATATTAGATATTTAGATATATTGAGCTACTGCCACTCTCAATTACCCCCTTTTCTGTAAGACTTTACACTAGAGATACTCTCCTTTGTAAGGCTCCAGAATCACCCTGAGCAGTACAGGAATATCTCAGCAGGCTTTGGGAACTCAAACCCTGCACATTCTGAGGAAACACTTGCCTATGAGAAACCCCTGGGAGAAAAACCTCTGAACCACTGGAATATCCTGCCTGATAAGAGTGCTTTGTATACCTAAGACCTTGATCACACCAGATAATTTACATTAACAATGTGAATTATGGTGAATGCCTATTTCTGTATGCCTGGGCCACACTGTATTAGTATGACTTCTGAGAGGAGGAAAGATAGGGGAGGCTGGAAAGTGAGTGGCTGAAGTCAGTCATATGGGAACTCCATGCCTACCTAATCCTCAACAAAAATCCTGACACCAAGACTCAGCTGAGCTTCCCTGCTTGAAGCTCTTTGCATGTGCTGTCACACATGGTTGCTGCAAGAATGAAGAGCTGTCCATGCAATTCCTCTTGAAGAGGACAATTGGAAGCTCACACTTGGTTTCCCTTGGGCTCCATCCTATACACCTTTTACCCTTGTTAATTTTAATCTATATCTTTTATCTACAATAAATTATAACCATGAGTTTAACAGCTTTTCTCTGAGTTCTGTGAGTCCTTCTAGCTAATCATCAAGCATGACCACTTGGTCTTGGGAACCCCCAACACACACCCTCTAAGAAATCTATATGCCCAAACAAAAACTCCTAAGAGCTGATAGCGCATAATTACCAACTTTTCAGACTCCAGCTTTCTCAAACACAGTCATATGGTCACTAATGCTCATACAACTATATAGAAGTCATCACTTCTGAATCTTAGCACACCATTTTTGAAAGTTTGCTGACTATGAGACCTGCCTATTGTTCTAGATGACAAATAAAAATAACAAAGTATAATAGAAATGTTATCATGGAACTAATTCACACAACACAGTAACATTCTACAACATACACCAATGAAGTATGGATTCAGTATGTATTATAGCAAAGAGCTGACCTATCTAAGACATTAGCCAACAACCAAATGTGACTATTGTGCTATAAATGTAAAATGCACACTAGATTTTAAAGGCTTAGCATGAAAAAAAAAAAAAGAATGCAAAAATATCTCAATAACTGTAGTCAAAATCAAGAAAAAAGAAAGTAGAATGGTGGCTGCCAGGGGCTGAGTGAGGACAGAAATGGGGAATTACTGTTTAATGAGTGTAGAGGTTCAGTTTCACAAGATAAAAAGAGTTCTAGAGACAGACAATGGTGACAGTTGCACAACAATATGAATTATGGTGAATGCCTATTTCTGTATGCCTGGGCCACACTGTATTAGTATGATTACTTAATACCACTCAACTGTACACTTAAAAATATTAAGACAGTAAATTTTATTATGTGTATTTTACCACAATTTTTAAAAAACTGTAAAAACAAAAAACAGTGGCTAAGACAATAATAAATATTATTTCTCACACAAAAAACTTAATCATTGCTATATTGATAGGATGTTGAAAAATATTTTTGATATGTTTGGTTAAGTAAAATGTATCACTAGAATTAACTCAGCCTATTTTTAAACTTTTTAAAAATACACACAAAAATTTTTAAATTACATATGAAGTGTGCATTACATTTCTATTGGGCAACACAGATAGCACAAGTAGATCTTGGTGATTTTAACTGAGTGCAAAAAAAAAAAAAAAAAGTCAAATAAACCTATTAACCTTTTCTTCATACAGTGCTCTTGAACAATATATTAGGGAACATCTATGTGTTTATAACTCAGAATAGTATACATGGCACTTATTTTATCATTAAAGAGTGAAGAAAATGCTGGTCTATAAAATAACTATGCATATTTTCTATTCTGTCACAGAAATAAACACACTTCTAATACGTAAGAGCAAAAGAAAAAAATAGTTCATTATAAAACTAAACCTTACTACAAAATTTTCAAATAAAACTACATCTTCAGAAAAAAATCCTATTTTTACCTTCCATGATATAGCTGTAACATTCTAATTAACGAACTATGATTAATAAACACAGATAGCAAAGAATTTCATTACCATAGCCTATATCATTATTAAGGAAAAATATTCCCAAATGAAATAGATTCCTTGACATTTCTAATTATCTTTAAATAGAATTATGCATACCAACTTTTTCATTAGCTGAGAACAAAAATACACATAATGCTAAAATACTATCTTTTGCCAAGTAAAAATAACTATTCATGTTAGCTTTAAGGTAACTCTTTATTGTTTATCATAATAAAGCAGTGCTAAATTACTGATTTCCTAAAATCAAAACCTTCAAGAATTTGGTTAAAATATTTTACCTACTTTAATAAAAAATTTTATATAGGATTGTTAGGATCTTTACACTATCATTTCCATGTTAGGTCTATAATGTGATTCATGGTGAATGTCTAAATTTTTAGTTTTATGTTTTCTTCATGCCAGTGAAAAAGCTATTTTCATCTTAAAAATACGTATACTATAACTGAAGATGAACCCTAAAGAAAAACTCCACAATTATTTTACTATTTTTAAGATTTAACTACATAGTAAACTATTATAAATGCTCACATTTCCACATAAATGTCACTCTTCAGAGGGCCTTTTCCTGACCCTCTCTATTCCTTTACCCTGCATATATACATATATATATATATATCCATATATATACACACACAAGTATACATATATCTCTCATATATGTATACTTGTGTATATCTCTCATATATGTATACTTGTGTGTGTATATATCACAAAACAATTTTTATGCTTTTCTATATCTCAAAAGCACCTCCAGTTTTTGTTATAGCTGGATCAAATTTAAAAAGGTAAAAGGGCAGCAAAGGACATAGAATAACAGCATATAACTCTCCATATATATATATATATATATATATATATATATATTTTAGATAGCTGAAAATGTTCAAAACCAGTTCCCAACCACAAGTGTGCAAAAGGAACTTACAAATATAATGCATTATCTTACTTCACCATGGGCTAAACTTGTTCTGGGGTTATGTGCTATACGATTAACAAAAAATCATGTTTCTTTTACCCTGAAAAGGTAACTATTCTATTCACTTACAGAGTACAGATAACCATTCTGGAATGCCAACTGAGTTTTGCCCTAGGAATGGGAAAACACATGTGTACATACACTGTTTTAAAAAGGCCAACAGCTGTAAACACTCCCAAACTAGACCCTTTACTATGAGTCTTTACTTGAAAAATGATGATGTATTGTGGTCCTCTTGGCACTTCCGATAAGAAACTCTTTAGAAATAAGGTAAACTTATATTTAGACTAAGATTAAAGGACTTATTAGAGGGGCAATCCACTGCTTATGTCTTTGAAATATTCTAAAAACTACTTTTTGTTAATTGCAGAAAAAATTGAAAAATAGGCTAAAGATCGTGTGTTTTTTAAATGACTAAATGACTTTTCTTTAGCTAAATAAGCAAAATTTACATGTAGAACAAATCAAGCATTTTGAAGTTAAGATTAAAATCCAAGATTGAAATGGCAAACTAATGTTTTTCCCACTTAATCTTGCTGTTGTCAATTTTTCTGACATATCAAACAGAGTAATATCTGACTTCACAATAAAGATGGCCTTATTTTTTATAACATTTTCTGCAGCAACTTTGGCTTTAAACAAAACCTGTTGTAAATGCTGTGAACTCATTAAGTGGTATGTAAATTCATTTTCTATTATTTTTTCCACAATGATTAAACCATAATAAATACTGACTGCTCACTAGGACACACTTATGCTAACCATACAGAATGAAAAATAACCAACGTTTAAAAATTAAGTTTTTTCACTAGAGACACAACTTTGTTATTTGCATAAAACACAAAGTGATTGTACTTAACACTGACAGAGCACTGAATCAAACTTTCAATCATGCCTATAGGTTGGTTCTTCCCACAGCATTTAAAAATCTTAATCCTTTATGTGTTCAAATCTGAGGCAGATTCTTTTCCTTTGACAGTATGAATGGTCAAACACAAAAATCAGAAAAAGAAACCTACCAAAGATTTTCCCCTATGCATAAACACCACACAAGAAAGACAATATAAGACTGCTGTGAGACTTAAAATGTCAGAGAAGAAAGCTCTAGGGGTAGATCCCTCCACCAAAAACAACCAGCAAACTGGAAAAACAACCAGGAACTCTGGAACCTGACTGGACACTTAAAACAACCAGGAGCAGGCATGATGGAGAGGCTGCTGATCTTGACAGGAGAACCACATGCGCAAACCAGCAGCTACCATTCCCCATTCCTTAGCCCTGCCACAGCAGTGGGCATAACAGCTTGCATTTCTGGAGCAGTTTGCTAGTGCCAGAGCAGGCAGTGGGGAACTTTGTCCTCCAAAAATTTGGGGTTGCACATTTTGTTTAGTCTGGTGGATTACTAAGAGACAGGCACAGATGTAGATTCTTGCCTTTGTTTAAGTCCTCTAGGGCTGCAGGGGGTAAAGGAGTGGAAATCCTCCACCCATAGCTTTCATTAGGTTTAAAGAAACAGCCCCCTTTTTTAAAAAGCCAGATATTTTGATATTTTTGTCAGGTCACTGGCTGACTGCAGAGATAATGGAATAGAAACTTTGGTGGTGACCACACATAACAAGGAACACACAGTTTGCAAAAATAGTTTGGGAAGGTCACAGATGGACGACAATAGCTCTCAACAAGCAAGAAACACATTAGGAGTGGGAGAATCTGATTTCCACAGTTAACACATTATACTACTCACAGTGTCCAGGTCTCAACAAATAATTACAAAGCACATAAACAGAAAAGCATGGCTCATTAACAAGAAAAAAAGCATTTAACAGAAACCTTTAAATTCCCAAGGAAGCTCAGAATTTGCGATTACTAGTCAAAGATGTTAAATCAACTGTCCTAAAAATGCTCAAAGAGCTAAAGGAAACCATGGACAAAGAACTCAAGAAAATCATAAAAACAATTTATGAACAAAACGAGAATATCAATAAAGAGAGAGAAATTATAAAAAGGAACCAAACACAAACTCAAGAGCTGAAAAGTACAAAAAACGAAATGAAAAATTCAGTAGAGGGGTTCAACAGCAGATCTAAGCAAGCAGAAAAAAATGATTAGTAAATTTGAAGGTAAGGCAATCAAAATTATCCAGTCTATGAAAGAAGAAAGAAAAACAGAAAGAAAAAAGATTGAAGAAAAACAGTTTGCGAAATCTATGGGACCCTGTCAAGTGTACCAACATACACATCATAGCAGTCTCAAGAAAGAAAGAAAAGGAACAACAACAACAACAAAAAAAACCCTGAAGAAATAATGGCTGAAAACTTCCCAAATCTGATGAAAGACACAAATGTACACATCTAAAGAGCTCAGCAAAATCCAAGAATAAACTCAAATAGATCCACACCAAAGCACATTACATTTAAAGTGTAGAAACCTAAAGACAAAGAAAGAATCCTGGAAGCAGCAAGACAGACGCAATTTGAATTCACAGAAGTACTTCAAAAAGTTTGTGGAAAAATATAATGACAAGATAATACAAATCTTTCCATCAACTTTTTGAAGATTCTCCCCATAGAAAGGCTCCTCAATAAAATTTACAGATGATGTCTGATCAGAAACTATGAAGACCAGGTGCCAGCAGGAATAGCATATTTAACTTCTGGGGGAAAATGTCAACCAAGAATTCTATATCCAACAAAACTATCCTTCAAGAATAAAAGAGAAACTAAGACATTTCAAGACAAACAAAAGCTGAGGAAGTTTTTTACCAGTAGACCTGTCCTACAAGAAATGATAAAGGAAGAAATTCAGGCTGAAATAAAAGGACATAAGAAGAAATAACATTGGTAAAGATAACTACATAGGTAGTTATAAAAGTATTATTGTACTTTTGGTTTGTAACTCCTTTCTTCCTTTCCTAGATGATTTAAAAAGCAAATGCACAAAAAATTATAAATCTGTTAATACACAATGTATAAGGAGGTAATCTGTGACTAGATGGATATATATAGGAGCATAATGTTTATATACTACTGAACTATGTTGGTATTCAAATTAGGTTGTTATAATTATAAGATGTTAACTGTAACCCCCTAAGATTACTAAATTACTAAAACGGTAACTAAAAAATATTACAGAAAAGAAGAAAAGAGAATCAACTAAATGCAAAAAGGGCAATAATAGACAAACTGTGGAGTGAGAAACATTAAATGGAAGAAGACTTTTTTAAAAATCAATAATTAAATGTAAATGGACTAATCTCTTCAACTAAAAGGCAGACACTGGCAGACTATATTAAAAATCACCTGACCACCCAAATGCTGTCTATGAAATGCACTTCAGATACAAAGACACAAATAGATTGAAAGTAAAAGAATAGAAAAAGGTTATTTCGTGCAAATAGTAACCACAAGAGAACTGGGGTAGCTGTTTTTTGTCAGACAAAATAAACTAAAATCATCAAAAAAGATAAAAGGAGACAAAGAAAAATATTATATATTGATAAGAAGCTCAATACATTAAGAAATAATAATTATAAACATACACACACCTCACAGAGACTGAAAATATTTTAAACAAAAACCAACAGAAGTGAAAGGAAAAATAGTTCAATAATAATTGGAGACTTTAATACCTCACTTCCAATACTGGACAGAAGAACCAGACAGAAGGTCAATAAAGAAACAAAAGACTTGAACAACACTATATACTTAGTGTATTATACTTAACTGACATATATAGAATGCTTCACCTAACAACAGCAGAATACACATTCTTCTCAAGTACACACAAAACATTCTCCAGGATAGACCAAAAGTAAGGTCATGAAACAAGTCTTAATACATTTTTAAAAACTATAACCATACAAAGTATCTTTTCTGATCACAATGGAATGAAAGTAGAAATCAACAACAAAAGAAAAACTGGAAAATTCACAAGTATGTGGAAATTAAACATCACACTCTTAAACAACCAATGGGTCAAAGAAGAAATCACAACAGATATTAGAGAATACCTTGAGACAAATGAAAACAAAAATACAGCATACCAAAACTTATGGTATGCAGTGAAAGCAGTGCTGAGGAAATGCACAGCAGTAAAGACCTACATTAAATATCTCAAATCAATAACCTAACTGTATACTTTACAGAATTAGAAAAAGAAAAGCAAATTAAACCCAGAGCTAGCTAGAAAGAAATAATAAAGACTAGAGTAGAGATAAACAAAATAGAGAATCCAAAAACAATAGAGAAAAATCAAATCCAAAGTTGGTTCTTTGAAAAGGTGAAGAAAATCAAGAAACCTCTAGCTAAACTAAGAAAACAGATTAGACTCAAATGACTAAAACCAAAAATGAAAGTGGGAATATTACTCCCAATTATACAAAAATTAAAGAGATTATAAAATGCTATGAACAAATTGTACGTCAACAAACTGGATAACCTAATGAAGTGGACAAACTCCTAGAAACACACAAACTACCAAAACTGCCTAAGAAGAAACAGACAATCTAAATAGACCTATAATAAATAGACTGAATCAGTACAAAACACTTGCAACAAAGAAAAGTCCAGGACCAGATGACTTCACTGGCAAATTCTGCCAAATGTTTAAAGAACTAACACCAATCTTTCTCAAACTATTCAAAAAAATTGAAGGTTGGGGGGCTGGCCAGTTAGCTCAGTTGGTTAAGGCGCAGTGTTATAACACCAAGGTCAAGGGTTCAGATCCCTGTACTGGCCAGCTGCCAAAAAAAAAAAAAAAAAAAATTGGAGGGGGGAACACTTCCTAAGCCATTCTATGAGGCCAGCATTACCCTGATACCAAAGCCAGACCAAGATACTATATGAAAAAAACAAAAAACAAAAAAACCTACAGGCCAATGTCTTTTGTTAATACAGATGCAAAACTCTTTAAGAAAATACTAGCAAACCAAATTCAGCAGCATATTAAAAAGATTACACCATGTAGGTATATGACCAAGTGGGATTAATCTCAAGAATGCAAGGTAGTTCAACATAAGAAAGATCAATCAGTGTATGCTGTCCAGTTAGCTTGGTTAGAGCACAGTGTTATAACATCAGGGGTTCAGATTGCCATATCAGCCAGCTGCAAAAAAAAAAAAAAAAAAGAAAGGAAGAAAGAAAAAAGGAAAAAAGAAAACCAATGTAAATATCATATTAACAGAATGGAGATAAATCACACGAACATCTCAAATGACGGAAAAAAAGGATTTAACAAAATTCAACACCTTTTCATTATAAAATCACTCAAGCTAGGAACAGAAGGGAATTTTCTCAACATGATAAAGGCCATAAATGAAAAAAACACAGCTAACATCATATCCTATTTTCTTTTTTTCTTTTCTTTCTTTTCATAACATCATATTCAATGGTAAAGATGGAAAGCTTTTCCCCTAAGATCAGAAACAACATAAGGATGCCCGTTTTTACCACTTCTATTCAACACAGTTACTAGACATTCTAGCCAGAACAGTTAAGTAAGAAAAAGAAATGTAAAAGTTATCCAAATTGGAAAGGATGAAGCAAAACTATCTCCATTCACAGATGACATGATTTTGTATGTACAATACCCTAAAGAATCCACAAGTAAAACCTGTTAGAGCTAAATCAATTTAGTAAAGTTGTAGGACACAAAATCGACATGCAAGAATCAGTGGTATATCTGTAGGTTAGCAATAAACAAAAAGGAAATTTAAAAAAGAATCCATTTAGAATAGCATCAAAAACAAGAAAATACTTAGGAATAAATTTAAACAAGGAGGTAATAGACTTACATGCTGAAAACTAGAAAATATTGTTGAATGAAATTAAAAAGGACCTAAATAAGTGAAAATACATCCTGTATTAACAGATTGAAGACTTAATATTGTTAAGATGACAACACTATCCAATGTGATCTACAGATTCAATGGAATTTCGGCCAAAATTCCAATGGTGTTTTGTTTTGCAGACATAAAACAACATATCCTAAAATTTATATGGAATTCCAAGGGACCTTGAAAAGCCAAAACAGTCTTGAAATTGAACAACAAAGTTGGAGGACTCACACTTCCTCATTTCAAAACTTACTAAAAAGCTACAGTTATCCAAACATTATGGAACTGGCATAAGAACAGACATATAGACCAATGCAAGATAACCTTATGAGAGCCCAGACATAAACTCTCACATTTGACTTTTTGACAAGGGTGCTAAGACTATCCAATGGAGGAAAGGAGAGTCTCTTCAATGAAGGGTGCTGGGAAAACTAGATATTCTAATGCAAAAGAGTGAAGTTGGACCTTTACCTTATACCATATACAGAGTTAACTCAAAATGAATCAAAGGCTTAAATCTAAGAGTGAAAGCTACAAAACTCTTAGAAGAAAACACAGGGGAAGTTTTTTGTTTGTTTGTTTTTTGTTTTTGTCTGACATCTTAGTGTGACTGCAGTGGATGCTGCTGCTCTTTGATCCTCTACCTCCCAAGGACAAGAAGAAGACAGACACCAGAAATTGGCCAGAAAAGATAAAGATCCGTGGCAAATCTGAGGGCAAGGCCAAAAAGAAGTGGTCCAAAGGCAAAGTTCAGAACAAGGTCAATAACCTAGTCATGTTTGACAAGGCTACATATGACAAACTCTATAAGGAAGTTCCCAACTATAAACTTTTAACACCAGCCTGTGGTCTCTGACAGACTGAAAGTTCATGGTTCCCTGGCCAGGTCAGCCCTTCAGGAGCTCTTAGTAAAGGACTTGTCAAACTGATTTCAAAGCACAGAGTTCAAGTAATGTACACCAGGAATAACAAGAGTGGAGATGTCCCAGCTGCTGGTGAAGATGCATGAACAGGTCCAACCAACTGTATATTTGGAAAAATAAAACTTCATAAAATGGGAGGAAAAAAAAGAAAGAAAGAAAGAAAGAAAGAAAGAAAACACAGGGGGAAATATTCCTGACAATGATTTATTAAATATGACACTGAAAGCATAAGGAAACAAACAAAAACATTAGACATATTGAACTTTAACTACATTTAAAACTTCTGTGCACACAGGGAAAGTAAAGAAAATAAAATGACAACCCATAAAATAGGAGAAAATATTTGCAAATCAAATATCAAATAAGGGTTTAATATCCAGCAGGAAAAATAACTCAAAAACAAAAAACAAACACCCAAATAAAAACTGGCTGGCTAGCTCAGCTGGTTAGAGCGCAGTGTTATGGTCAAGGGTTTGGATTCCTATACTGGCCAGTCACACCCCCACCCCACAAATAAACACAAAACAAAAATTTTAAAATGGGCAAAGGTCTTGAATGTACATCACACCAAAGAAGATATAGAAATGGCCAATAAGCACATACATGAAGAGATGCTCAACATCATTACTCATGACAGAAATGCAAATCAAAACCATGAGATTCTACTTCGCATCTACTACGATGGCTATTATCAAAAAAACAGAAAACAACAAGTGTCAGTGAGGATCTGGACAAATTGGAACACTGCTGCATTGCTGGTGGGAATGTAAAATGGTACAGCCACTGTGAAAAACTGTTTGGTGGTGACCTCAAAAAGTTAAAATAGAATAATCATATGACCCGGCAATTCCTCTCCTAGGGATATACCCAAAAGAACTCAAAACAGAAACTCAAAGAGATACTTGTACACCAATGTTAATAGTAGCATTATTCACAATAGGCAAAAGATGTAGACAACTTGTCAATCAAAAGATGAATAGATGTTCTCATAACTGGGAGGTTAATACATAAATAAAGAAACAAACAAACAATAAAGAGACAGAGAGAAAGAAAGAAAGAAACAACAACGATAGTAATACATTGAACTTTTAGAAAGAGAGAAAAGAATTGTGGTTACTAGAGGTGGAAAAGAGGAGGGGAGGAGGGGGGAAAGGGAGAAGGACTATAGAGGAGTTGGTTAATGGATACAAAGAATGATTGCGTATTGTAATGATGAAGAAGCTAACTATGATCTAACCATCACACATTGTATACAACTACTGAAAATCAACGTTGTACCCCACATGTATATGTAATAGATTATCTTAAAAAAATGAATAAACACAAAGTGGCATACACATACAATGGAGTACAGTAGTTCCCCCCTGTCCTTGAGGGATACGTTCCAAGACCCCCTGAGGATGCCTGAGACCAGGGACAATTCTGAACCCTATAAATACAATGTTTTTTCCTATACATACACACCCATAATAAAGTTCAATTTATAAATGAGGCACAGTAAGAGATTAACAACAACAATAATAAAATAGAGCAATTGTAACAATATGGCGGCATCGCTACTCTTGAACTTTGGAGCCATTATTAAGTAAAATAAGGGCTACTTGAACACCAGCACTGCATTACTGCAACAGTAGATCTGATAGTGACTAACCCGAGCATAGTATATACAGTGTGAATATGCTGGAAAAGGGATGACTGACATCCAGGGCAGGAGGGTACAAGATTTCATCAAGCCACTCAGAATAGAGTGCAATTAAACTTATGAATTACTTATTTCTAGAATTTTCCAACTAGTATTTTCAGACCATGGTTGATGAAGGGTAACTGAAACCGCGGGGGGTGAGGGGGTGGGGGGTGGGGGGTGGGGTAGGGGGACTACCACAGTATTCTGCCATAAAAAAGAATAAAGTTCTGACACACTACAACATACATGAACCTTGAGAACATTGTGCTAAGTGAAATAAGTCAGACACAAAAGGAGAAATACCATGATTCTACTTATATGAAGTATGTAGAACAGGCAAATTCATAGAAACAGAAAGTAGAATATAGCTTACCAGGGGTTTGGGGAGAGGGGGAAATGGGATGTTATTTTTGGGTAAAGCATTTTTGTTTGGGATGATGAAAAAGTTCTGGAAATGGTGGTGATGGTTACACAACGTTCTGATTGTATTTAACGTCACTGAATTATATGCTTAAAAATATTTAAAAATGGTTAATTTTCTTATGTATATTTTACCATAATAATGAAAAATTTTAACTACTGTCAGCTGGCATTTATATTATTTTTTCACCAAGCCTAAATATGGCCATTACCTCATTTTGGTAGAACTTTATTTAAAGAATTGGCTAAATAATTTCAGTGTGAATAGTCAACCTATACCAATTAGTTGAACACAACTGAATAAATATTAGGACCATGGCTTATGACTACGAGGTAGAAACTTACAAAAGCCTTCTGTCACTCTCACCTCAACAGTAAGAACAATCCAGAGAGACTACAAAATCAGTTTTTAAAACTCAGAGAGCTAAGGATGCCAAGAAACATAAATGAACTAAATTCTAGAGGAACGAGCCCTCTCTGGAAAAGAAAACAGGGCTGTTGTCATGGTGAAAGGAGAAGCGAACCTACAATAGAAGGGAGAAACTAACCCAACTTTTAACAAACTTTTAAGGGATGCATGTGGGCCGACAAGACAAATTAAGACCTGAGCAACCTCATTCACAAAGCAAATCTGCATGTTCCCAAAAGGATCCTTTCCAAGTACTGGAGCTGCATCAGAGGGGTGGGGAGACGGGCCCATAAAATGCTAGGGACAGGGCAGGAGAGCTTAGAGAAACCCCTGCCCAAGAGGCACTGGGCCTTCACCAAATGCAGCAGGTTATAAGTCAGTGCTTTCTCCAGAGATGAGGAAAGCCAGGGGTGGGGCTAGAGAAAAGAAAGTGTACCAGCTGCTCAATACGTCAGCAGCTGGGCTGTGAAAGAGAGAGAGATCTCCCACAGTTCAAAAAACTGTTGGCTAGGCTGTAAAGGATGGAGAGATTTCCTGAGTCTCACAAGTGCTCAGATCCCAAACCTTAATGAAGGGAAAGTCCTGATTCTGCCCTCAAAACATGACACCAGTGGTGAACTCACTATAACCAAAGCTGTAACAGAGTCTCAATGTGAATTAGATTGACTCAACCCCTAACACTCGTGGCCTGACAGAATAGTTCAGTCTGTACTGTCCTTTTTCATACAAAGTCAGACATAAAATAAAAAATTAGAGATCAAGAAACAGAAAAATGTGACTCATAATCAAGAGCAAAGATGTAATAGGTTTCAGTGATAATTATTTCAAATGATGGCTTTTGTTTTGCTACTCAGATAGTATTTTAAAGTACTATAGTTTGGGCCGACCCCGTGGCGCACTCAGGAGAGTGCGGTGCTGGGAGCACAGCAGTGCTTCCGCCGCGGGTTCGGATCCTATATAAAGATGGCCGGTATGCTCACTGGCTGAGCGCGGTGCGGCCAGTCACAAAAATGACAAAAAAAAAAAAAAGTACTATAGTTTATAGAATAGTTTAATTGGAGTAAGAGACTGTTTTTGATAATGACTATTGTTTGTTTCTCCATATAAAGGTATTGTAAGTGGTGTATAAAATTCATACAATATAGAAACTAGAAGAAAGCAATGGTTTCACCTGGCTCGCCACTGTTAATAGATTGGTCAACAAAATGCCAGATCTTTCTTTGTGTCAATGACATTCATACAATGGTCTGTGGAATGTGAATATCTCTCAAGATACTACAATATGCTATTTGGAAAAAAAGCATTCCATGGTAAAATAAATTTTGGAAAATTAAATCAACTAAAGTAGAAAACTGTAGAACTTTGCAGAGACTTAATATATACTAATGAGTATTATGATGCTCCAAATATATTTAACCACACGTTTTAACACTTTACAAAACTATTATTAACATTTAATAAAACATATACAAATATATTCACATAAATTGCACCAGGCCACACATGCTGTCTCACATGCTGTTTTCCCATCAAGTATTATATTTCAGCTTTTTCCTCTCAGTCATGTCATGGAGATCGATTTAGGTAAATGAATGTAGCTATATATCATCTTTTTAAATGGATGTTTAGTATTCCATCACATGGCTGTACCATGCAGCAGAAACGTTTTATGCTTCCTATTTTGTCACACAATATTAAGAAAGACATGGTGCGATACACTACAGATAAATATATTAAGAAAGGGTGAGGCTTAATAAAAATTAATAAATTATACTGCTTCATCAAGAACATTCTAAGTGAAACTGTTTCTTTCCCTGTAAGTGCATGCATACGAAAAATGCCACTGCTATGATTTGAAATAAAGAGACAATAGCTTTACACACATTGCATATGTACCATTAGAGAAAATGTCAACACAGTTATAAAAAAAATAAGGCAAATAACATTTCACTATTACAAAAATTAAGTTTTGACCTTGCAGGCTTTCTGAAAGGATCTCAGGATCACAGACCGCACTGTGAGATCTGCTGAGTTCGTTTACCAAACTTAATTCCAGTTAACCTATCGTAGCAAACTGAACATTAATAATTCAAGAAGAAGGTTAATGGTCAGCTAGTAATAATAGTAATAATCATAACCAAAATTATCAATTGCTGAACACAGGAAGAAGAGCAAGTATGGAGAAAACACGAATTCAGAACTGAACCTTCTGGAACAAACAAATTTGGTACTATGGAAAGAAAACTGAATTGGGATTCCTAAGGCAGGTGCTAGAACTCAGAAAAAAGTCAATGTTTAAAGTACAGATTTGAGAGTTGCACTTACAAAACTGATTGAAGCCAGGAAGAATACTTGTAATCGGAGGGAAGGTCAGAAACTTCAGGAATGCCTACAATTAACAAGTGAATAAAGGAGAAATCATCAAAGCAGTTCCAAAAAGAATGGATAGAGACATGAATTTTGACAAATGAAGGAATATTAGACACAATTCAGGCCAACAAATTTATTTTATGATTAAAGAAACAGAGACTTGAAGAGGCTCAAAAAATGAAGTGATTTGGCCAAAGGCTCTGGAAGTGAGAGGGTCAAATCTTAAAATCCCACCTTAGGGATCCCAATTCAGTTTTCTTTCCATAGTACCACATTTCCACAGAGTCAGGAAGCAACCCCTTCCTCTTCTAGCTACTGAAGAATTAAAATCTAGCATTAGGGACAAATATCAAGAAGAAATTGTATTTGTATCTCTATTCCCTCCAAACCCTGCTCCTCCTGCAGTCTTCACTATCCCAGTGAATGGTACCAAGTCTTTGCTATCCCAATAAACTGGTAAATCTAACACTTGCTCTCATTGTCTTTCCTCTTCTCACACTCCACAATCAATGCATCACCAAAACCTTCTAAATATATCCAGTCTGACCATATGAACTGCTAAAATCCTGATCTAAGTCCCATCATCTTTTCGCTTAGAATTTAATATTTAGAGCATCCTAACTGGTCTTCCTGCTCCCACCTCACCACCACCACTGCCCTCCCTGCCCACAGTATATTTCCTATATAACAGCCGGTACAAATATATGAGTACTAAATCATAAATAACATCATCTCTCTTCTTCAAAACACTACACTCCCTTTTAACCTCATTTCCTACCATTCTGCTCCCAACCACTGCACTCTAGATAGGCTCTTTGCTGTTCCTACCTTTGTACTTGCTTTTCCATGGCCTGGAATACATTTCTCTCAGATATGTCAATGGCTCACTTCCTTACTTCCTTTTGGGTTCTACTCAAACATCACTTCCCTGGTCACACTGTACAAAACAGTGACAACCCTACACCTAGGTCACACTCTATCCCCCTTAACTGCTTTAATTTTCTCCATAGCCTTGCTGCCTGACAGTCTAAATATTGGTCCATTGCTGATTCTCTCCACTAGAATATGATCTCCTTGAGAGCAGAGATTTGATATATTGTTTTGTTTATGGTTGTATCCCCAGCATTTAGAACAAAACCTGGCACTAAATAGGCACTCATAAATACTTGTTGAATAAATGAATGACAGCAAGTAGTAATATTATAGATTAATCATCATTTATAACTTAAGCTCTTTCCGCCTAACTAAAGTCAATCTATTAACTGGCAAAATTTCTGATGACTGTCTCATGCTGACTGCTCTGCTAAGATTTTCTCCTATATGTTAAAAAGTTTTATTAATTCATTCAATAGACATTTACATAGAGGCCCTACTACGTCCCAGGCAATATAGGAGGGTGAGAAGATAATAAGATATGAATTCTGCCCATGAGAAAATCTTGGGAAGGTGTTATATTATTTCCAGAATGATGAAGTTATACTGCTGCAAGTAAGTGTGACTTCAGGTTAACACAGCAAATGTTTTTTATAATTATTACAAAGGCTAAATATTTATTCAACAAATAGCATACTTATTCAAATTATACGTTGATGAAAATTGTTGCCAATGTGACAACATATATAAAATTAAATTTAATTGGCTGACTTTATTAAGGTTGTAGAGATCAAGACATACAGTTCACTATATTGGAAACTCTACAGGTACATGAAATGACATCCTTACCCCCTGGATTCAATGAGAACTTAGACAAAACCTAAGCCAGTTGCCAAGAAACCTCTAACAAGCTCATTAACATTGTTTCTCAATACATTCATTTGTATAATAAATTAATCCCCCCAAATCCTTCTGGCTTTCCACTGAAACTTATTTTAATTATTTTCCTTAAACATATTTTTTGCATACATTGTCTTTAGGTAGTAAGTTAAAATTCAAAATATAATTAAAATTTGATTTGAAAATCACATAAAATGTAGATACTTTCATCATGAATAATCATCAATTGATTTGCAGATGATAAATCCCCACAGAAAGGGCATTTGTTCTAAACAGCTGCTCAGTTTCAGTGAATTCAGAAAGTCATCTATTAGAAATGTCATCTGATGCTTTTAAATAATAATGGTCTCACTCAGAAAAGAACCAAGAGAGCAATTGTAACCACTTGAGGTAGTGCCTCATTTTGATATACAAATGGTTATATACAAAAAGAAAAAAGCCCATTTAAAAAGAAGCATAGATTGGAAACAAGTGGTATCTGAAAAATATAAAGATTTCATTAAACCATTCTTTTGTAAATGAATCAAACTCTTTAATTTAATTAGCTACTTCAGCTACGTTTATTTTACCAAATTCTCTTTGATTTAAAAAAATAACTTTAAATTAAATTGTAAAATCAGGAGGTGTTTTTAAAGTACTTGCTCTGCCAATTATTTCCTGCACTTGGAAACCAATCATCATCTCTGGTGGCTAGTGAAACATTACTATGACAAAAATTTAAATTCCTCCCCTGTAATTCAAAAACAAAGATGGCAGTTCAAATTATCAGTTTACATCTCAGTTGATGAGAGCTCCTAATCATGCATTTGAATGTAACTACAGTATTTCTCAAAGTACAACAACAGGAAGGTTACAGTAGACTATTGGTTATTTGGGGCTTTAAATTATCTTAGTCACTTGGAAACCAACATTTTTAAACAATAAAGTAAACACTGGGAATTTACAGCTTTGAGTGGGTAGTACATACCCTATCTTCTTTCTGACAGCAATCCAACTTACTTTATTTGGTGAAAAGTGAACTAGTAGTATGATTAGGCCAGTAGATTCAAATTCTTCTTGAGGAAGCTACCCTCCAATTCTAATCCTGGGTATATATCCAAGAGAAACTTTAACACATGTTTACCTACAAATACGGACAGAAGTGCTCATAGCAACATGTTTATAATACTAGAAACAGCCCAAATGTCTATTATAGACAGTATAATATATAAACAAATTATGCTAAATTTGAGAATGAGTATTATACAGTGCTAAAAATGAACTACAGCTAAACGCAGTAAGGATGAATATTAGTAACATTAAATTTAATCAAAAAGCAAGTCCCAGAAAATTACATTTAGTATGATTAATTTTCTTATAAAAATAAAACCAAGAATAAATAAAATAATATATTGTTTAGGTTAACGTGTATTATCATACTTTCATAAAACACAAAGGACTGAAATAATGAAGTTCATGATGACAGTTATCAATTAGGGAGAAGCAAAGAGAAGAACACAAAGAAAGTAAGTCACCGGCAATATTTAAGAAGCTGTGTTCACAGATGTTGATTATTTTATTCATGTATAAATGCATATACACATAGATGTGCAGGCCATGCAGGGACCAGTGAATACATTATAAGCCAAGAATTACGATTAATATAATTCTGTGCAAATTAGTGAGAAAATGTTCATAAGTTAGAAAAAATTAGGAATGAAAAGAGAGGCATAATTAACAGTGGATTAAAAAATCTTAAGAGAGTAAAATATTTTAATAACAAAAAGGACACAGGGCTAGAATCACAGGGCTGATTTCTTTTTCTCAGTCATGCCACTGTGCAATTTCAGGCTAGTCACTTAGATGAGTTTCCAAAACTGACTACAGTCAGATGGATTTTTTGTCCCTGAAACGAACAGCCTATTTTGACGTCATCGGGCATGAAATTTGATCTCTTCTAGGAGATATATCACTCTGTTCTTGGCTTCTCTTCTTTTCCTGGCCCACCAACATATCTAATACTTGTCACTATTTTGCCTGCAAATAAAGAACCTAACTAAACATTCAGCAGATTCTCTTCATAATTTATACAGATTATTACAACTACTAAAGATGAACATGAAAAAACACAAATACCCTAGGAAAACAACTGCTTTTATCTACAATGTGTTTATTCAATAAATGTTGGTCCTATATAAAAGACATATTGGTTAATAATAACTGTATCAGTCCAGTGTAACTAGGTTATGCTATAGTAACAAACACCAACAAATTTTAGTAGCTTAAAGGAACTGAGATTTTATTATCTTTCATGCTATATATCCACTGAGAGTTGACTGGGGCTCTGCTCCAAGACTTCAAGGACCTAGGCTGAAGGAACAACCAACACAGCAAGGGGATAAAGAGTGGCAAAGTACCTACCTGTTCTAACTCTTAAAATTTCCATGTGGGTGTATCACACATTACTTTTTGCTCAGATTTAATTGGCTATATCAAGTCACATGGCCATGCCTATTTCAAGTGGGCAGGAATTCCTACCATATTCCCCAAAACAATTTTTGCAATTTAACAACGTTTTAGCATTTGGAAACAAACATCACAGAAAAAGTTAACATACTATGATATATGAAAAATTCAAGATTAGAAAGAAATAACCAACACAATTATTTTTTAAAGATTATACCATAAAAACTCAAGTAGCAAATATAAAGAAAAGGTCAAATACAAACGAAATCCCCATCAAAATTCTGAAAGAGAAAACAAATTATTTATCCCCCTCAAGAAGTATAAAGAAATTTCAAAGAAATATTTACTTTCCCCCCTAAAATCCCAATATCAAAACTAAGAAATTCGAAACTTATCTACAGTTGGGCGATCAACAGATCTCCACTACAAGGGAAATAAAGCAGGAATAGACATAGTAATTACAGATTTGTTTATTTAACTACACTTAGAAGAAGGCAGCCTATGCTAAAGATATTATGTTAGGAATGATATGGGAGTCTATAATATGTACCATAATGGGGGGAAGAGATCTGGAAATGGGATATATGTAGGCCAGGGTGACTCCACTAAACACTGGAGAGGTAAGTATATTTAAATCAATATAACTAGAAGACTTGGAAACCCTCTGGGTGAGCCTGTATTTAGTAAACACTTCAGTATTAAGGAGGAAAGTACATTGAAGAAAACAGGGATTCACTCTACAGGCACAATGGAAGTAGAAAGGAAAGGAAAACCTGAAGACTTAATTAAAAGTGAGGCATGATAGACAGAGGCCTGATAATCTGAAAGGTATCATGGTAGACGAATTTGCATTCTTCTCTGGAACCTTCTTACAAGAGCCAGTGAAGATATACTGGTGAGAAAGAAGCATATTCAATCTCAGTAACAACTGAAATGGAAAGGCTCAATCAAGCCTCAAGGTATATGATAATCTTTGATGCCATATTAAGATTTGCTTTAAACATCTCATTATCTGAGGAACTTTAGATACCAAAAATTATCAAAATAAGATCTTTCCCTCCATCAGGTAATTTTACCATGACTTCTAATCTTTACAATTATCTATAAAGATGTTCACTAGTTGCCTTTGCTTGGCAAAGGCCTATTATTTTGACCAGTGTATTAGGCAAGGTTCAGTCAAAAGACAGAAACCAGTAATCCTAACAGAGAGAATTTAATAAAAGTTGCTAACTAGGAATTGAAGAACTGAAAAGGCAAAAAAGGAGGGCACAGATTATCACGGAGGTAGCAACTGCAAGCAGCAACTATCCGCACCAGAGCTGAGGGAAACAAGGGGAAGCTATTGGAATTATTAAAACTCAGAGGCTTGTACAAGAAACCCTACGAAACTGGAATCTGGACCTCCAAAAAGGAAGCACTGTTCAAATGATACTAAGTGCCAAGAGCTTGGAGAAACATCCCTACAAAGCTGGGACCTAAATCTGTAAGAGGGAGGAAACAGTTAGTTGACACTGGTATCTCTGAGGGGATATGATGAGGATGGCTGTGTGTGTGTGGAAAAACTGCAAATTGGAGCCATATGCCACTCCTGTTCCTGTGCAGACTTGCTGCTGTGGAAATACTCACAGAAGAGGAGGTAAACAATGCGAAAATCCTTTGTCCCTCTTCTTACTTTCCTGTCTCCCTCTACCTTCTCTACTGGCAGAACATAACAGAAAACCAACTGCAAAAGAGAAATATAGTTTGTAGGGTCCCTGCTGCTCCTACACCACAAAGTAAAGTTCAGAAGGGTGAGTTTGAAGCTGAAGGAAAATAGCTTAATAGCCAATATCACCTGTATGATTTTATTTCTCCATTTTAGACACTTAAGGTGATATTTAGAGTTACAAAACTCTAGTTAAATGAGTCTGTTTGATTTTTCTCATGATTTCATAAAATACATAATCAATATCAAAATAAGGGTATCTATTTTAATACTCCAAACTGAAAAAATGAACCTTCTGTACTCTATAATAAAGGCAATGGAGATCTTCAGAACAAAAGCAGAACCTCAAGAATTGAAGAAGTTCTTAAGGCCCAATTGTGGCATCCACATAAAAACTTTAAACTCTCACCTATTCAAAAATTAGAAGTAAAGATTAATGTGGATCAGTGAAAGGTATGAATTGCTAAATTTTTTGGTAAATGCTATTTTATTACTTTCAATCATAAGTAGCTTTTTCCTTTAGGCCAAATCTTTTCGTACTAATTATTTTAATATTTTATTGCCTGAAATGCTCTGAATCTTTTTCTGTAACAGTTAAGTTTTTATTAACATTTGTTTATCATTTCAAACATACCATATTTCACTAAGTCTAAGATGTCATCAGTGATAGAACACAGCATTATTACATAAACCAGAGGGGGAAAAATGCTATAAATTAAACTGTGATATAATGTGTCCTTTCACAGACTTTTTAAACTTAGTGAAAGAGCTGTCCTATACTAATAACCTAATGTACTGCTAAGGGATATTATCTCAGGATATGCTTTTATTAATAACTTTTTTATTGCCAACTGCAGTTATATTGGTTTTAAGAATACACATACACATATTCTGATTTCTTGAACTTCAATTTTTATTTGTCTTATAGCTTTGTTTACCTCATTATTTACTCAACAAATCCCTTTTTCCAGATAGAACATAAAGATTAACTTCAGTGCATTTCTGTTAATTCCAAACTAGTGGGCTGAATAACTCATTTAACACTTACAGGGCTAAGGGAAATGGGAAGAAGATTGGGAGAGATAGGTACAAGGTTTATTTCTGGAGTGATGAAAACATTCTAAAATTAGATTATGGTGATAATTATACAACTGTAAGTATATTAAAAGCATTAAACTGTACACATTAAAGGGGTGAGCACTATAGTATAAATCTCAATAAAGCTGTTGTAATAATTATATTTATAATAAACTCTGCCTCCACATGTCAATAAAACAATTAATTGAGCATAAAATATCTACAGCACACTTGATTTTTATAAAATCTTGGTTCTGGAAATAACTATGTTAAAGCATTCTCTAAGCTCAGTTGTCAGCTAACTTTGCCTGTAAATAACTCAATAGTAAGTATTCGTGGTTTTGTGGGCCACATACAGTGCCAAATATTTTAAAATAACCTTTAAAAATGTAAAGCTATTCTTACCTTTAGAGCTGTAGCTTGTGGACCCTTGCTCTAACCACATCCTACTTTAATTCAGAAAGCAAGCAGTCTAAATGTAACCCACAGCAATGACAATAAGGAGACAGCAAACATAAAAGCAGTTTTGGTCTTGGAGGAATTCACTTTAACTGTCACGTACTGCTGGTAGGTAGGGAGGTGAAGAGTTGGATACTGACTAAAATGATTTCCACACCATACATCAAATGCTCTAGATTTGTCTTCTCAGCATGCAAGGTGCCTTGATGGAAGAAGAAAGACTTCAGACATGTATTATTAATAACTTATGTGCTATTCACCTTCAAAGATCATGTGAGGAGACAAAGACAATTACAGAAATGATTCACAGTGATACACTCTAGACATTTAATCAAAATTCTTATCACCTCCAGTTTTGAAAGGAAGGAAATATAATGTAATCAATTAGCATTATTATAATTAGGACTCCCAGTACAAGGTTTTACAACTGGGTTTCTGCAGAATTCTAAGGTTTCATGAAGTGCTACTCACTGAAGAAATCGTGACAAAAAAATAAACACAGTTTTTTGAACTTTGCACATCTCAAGATGCTAGAGCTCATAGTGTTAGAAGATGACCAAGCAGCCCCAACAGCAACTTCCTGTCTTTCAGCTCCTTAAGGCAATACCTTCTTTAGAATTTCATATAAACTGAATCACATAAGGGAATGTACCTTTATATGCGTAACTTCTTTACTAAGCACTAGGATTCTGCGTTACTCCATGTTGTGTTATAAACAGTGTGTTTCTTTTTACTGTTTAAGAGTATTCCCCATTTCCCTGTTAATAAATATTTGGGTTGTTTCCAGTTTTTGAATATTATAATTAAATTTTGCTATAAACATTCCCATATTCTTCATTTCTGCTAGGTAAATACCTGAGTAAAACTGCTGTGTCATATGGTAGATGTACGTTTAACTTTCTAAGGGATGTCGTTTTCCAAAATGGCTGTACCGTTTTCTATTCCCACAAGCAATGCATGTGTTCCACATTCTTATAAACATTGGTACTACCTATCTTTTTTAATTTTAGCAATTCTGATGAATGGTACCTCACGGTCATTCTAATTTGCATCTTCCTGGTAACTAATGATGCTGATCACCTTTTCATGTGCTTATTATCTATTCATAAAGCTTCTTCAAATCTTCTGTCTATTCATAAAGCTTCTTCAAATCTTCTGTCCATTGTTAATTGGGTTGTCTTACTGTTAAGACTTCTTTATACATTATAGATTATAAGGCCTTTATCAGACATAAATGTATTGTAAACATTTTTTTTTCTACATTCTGTGGCTTGACTTTTTGTTCTCTTAATGGCATCTTTTAAAGAACAAATATTTTTAATTTCAATGAAGTCCAATATGTCATTTTTTATTTTATGGTTACCGCTCTTTCTTTCCTAAGAAATTCTTGGTACCAGTAGGCCACAAATATTTTTTCTATATTTTCTTCTACAAGTTTTATAGTTTTGACCTTTAGATTTAAATCTAGTGTCCATTTTGAATTACTTTTTGCATTTGGTGTGAGGTAAGCGTCAATATTAATTCCTTTACTGATTTTTTTGTATGCCTGTTCAATTGGACAGATCTATGAAAGAAGTATATTAAATCCATAACTATAATTGTGGACTTTGTTTCGTCCTTGTAGTTAGTCCATTTTGCATTATGTATTTTGAAGCTATATAATTAGGTGCATACAAATTAGGTACATCTTCCTAATGAATACAGCCTTTTAACATTATCCCTTTTTTATCTCTAGTAATGTTTCTTAACTTAAACCCACTGTGTCATGTATTAGTAAAGCCACACAAGCCTTCTCTTGGTTAACATTTGCACAGGATTGTTTCCCATCCTTTTACTATGAAACTTTCTGTTTATGCTTTATAAGCAGCATACAGTTGGAGTTTGCTTTTTTATATAGCCTGATAATTTGTCTTTTAATAGAAATGTATAGCCTATTTGCATTTAATTATCGATATAGTTGGGTTTAAGTCTACCATTTTTCTATTTATTTTCTATTTGTCCCATTGTTCTTTATCCTTTGGCTTTCCTTTCTTTCCTTCTTTTGTATTAGTTTTTTCTTTTCTTTTTTTTTTTTTTTTGCAGCTGGCCAGTACAGGAATCCAAACCTATGACTTTAGTGTTCTAAGGTTGCACTCTAACCAACTGAACAACTGGCCAGCCGCAGGCACTTTTCATAATTGTTAAGCATTTTATAGGCTTTTTATATCTCTTAGCATCATTCTTTCGGTGGTTACTGTAGAAGATACAGTATTTTATTTTCTATCTTAAATTAGTACTTTTACCATGTCCTAAACAATGAGATTCTTACAATTCCATTTACTATTTTTGCTACTGCTGTCATATATTTACTTCTACGTAAGTTATAAACCCCATGAGACACTGTTAATATTGTTGGTAAAAGTCAGTAGTCTTGCTAACCATAGTTAGCTTTTCTAGAGCTCTTCATTCCTTCATACTTCCATCTGGGAATTTTTCTCTTTAACCTGGTGAACTTCCTTAATATTTCTTGAAGTACAGATCTTTTGATAACTTCTCTCAGCTTTTGTTTATCCAAGAATATCTTCATTTCATCTTGATTTTTCACTGAGGATAGAATTATTGCTTGGTAGTATTTTCTTTTAGGACTTTAAAGATGTCATTCCATTGTCTTCTGGCTTCCATAGTCTGTAGAGAAACTGACTTTCATTCTTACTATTTCCCTGTAAATAACATGTCTTTTCCCCCCTCTGACCACTTCTAAGACTTTTCTCATAAAATATAAATTCATATAATTCATATAATAAAAAACCCCATAAAATATGATATAAATTCATATAATATAAATTCTCATATATATAAATTCACATATAAAATGAATTTTAGCACTGTGAGTCCCAAACTATGTGCTAAGGTAGACACAGCAACATCTGTCAGACACTATATTAACTGCTACTATTAAGGTGTTCAGATCTAACTACTTAATAAATACAACAGTTATCTCTTTTAGCTTAGTACTGTGGAAAAATTAGTAAGACACTAAGGGCATCTTTCACCAAGAAAGTTAACAATTAGATGTGGTTTTCTTATTTATCCTGTTTTGGGCTCACTAAACTTCCTGGATCAGTGGTTTGACGTCTCAACAGTTCTGAAAAACAGCCATTATTTCTTCAAATACTGGTTTTACCTCTGATGGAGTTTGGATGTGTTGTCCCCTCCAAAACTCATGTGGAAATTTGATCCCCATTGTGGCCGTGTTGGAAACTGATTGAGTCATGGGGGCGGATCCCTCATGAATGGATTCATGCTCTCCCTGGGGGATGAAGGATTAATGAGTGAGTTCTCGCTCTATTAGTTCCTGCGAGAGCTTGTTGTTTATAGGACCCTGGCACCTCCTCTCTCTCTCTTGCTTCCTCTCACCATGTGCTGATCTGCTTGTACTGGCCAGCTGCCTGCCACTTTCCACCATGAGTAGAAGCAATCTGAGGCCCGTGCCAGATGCAGCTGTCCCAGAATCGTGAGGCAAATAAATCTCTCTTCCTTATAAATTACCTAGTTTCAGGTATTTCTGGTATAGCAACATAAAACAGACTAATACAACCTCTTTCCCTTATCAGTTTCGTCACGGACTCCAATTATATGTATGTTAAATCATTTGATTGTGTTCCATTTGTTTTTCATGCTCTTCTGCTTCTTTCTATCTTGTTTTTTCTCTGTGCTTTTAAAGATCAACTCACAACAACTCTACCTGGTGAGTACTATCAAGAAAGACAGCAGGTATTACAGGAAAACATTTCAGTACACTCAGTCTTCTACTCCATTCCCTAAAAAGGGAAAAGAAAATATTTTCCTCTGTTTCACAAATGAATATCAAAAACTGTGTTGAAAAAAATTTAAGATTAGTAAATTACTATTCCATTTTAAGGAATGAACTAGGAATTTGGTCCTACCTTCAGTCTCATCAAGCACCATGGAAAAGCTACAAAAATATGTTCAAGGACTTATGAAGTCATCACAAATATGAGATAGAAACAAGATATATACAAAATTGCCTTTCCTTTCAATTTTTGTGAAATTAGATAATATTCCTGAAGAAAGTAAGTCAGAGCATTCTTGACAATCTTTTCCAAAAGAAAACCCACAACTTAGAGCAATTTTAGCAATATCAAATTATCTGAAAGTCAACAAATTTCACTTATTATCCTACAAAAATGTGCATAACAAATTATTTCCTGATGAAGGGATCTTATCTGCTTTTTATTTTATGTGTTTTTAAAACAAGGTTTATATAAAGCAGATAATACTATAAATAGTATCTTTGCAGGAGACCTGTAAGTATTCCTCTTCCCTCCTTTGGTAGACCTGTAAACATTTCTCCTTCAGCAGAATCATAAAGACAAATTCCAGACTCAATTCCACAACTAGTTAAAAATTTTTTTCAACTACTCCTGGTTACATTTTTAACACTTCTGAGAAGAGATTTCAGACAGAGAGAAGGCCAAAAAGCCTCTAGCAAATACCTTCCACTGCTATCCATCCGTTCTAGATTGGCCAAGTTATTTAAAATTATTAATGAACCTTTTTTGAGAAAAGCATTGGCAGGTGTTGGACATTCCATCAGAGAACTAGGCCACATCCATTTATTGGATGACTACAGATGTTACTCTTTCTATACAACAAGCCATTTTCGTCTTTTACAGACAATATGCCCCAGTCCCTCATATAAGGGAAAGTAAAATAAACACTCATATGATCATACGAAAAGCTCCCTTAGTTCTAGATATAATAAATCATAGTCACTGTCATATATCTCATACATTATTATATCTAGAGCATCGCAATATCTAGGATAAACGGACATGAAGAGAGTAAAAATCATCTCTGAAAAATAAGTAAAACTATAAGCTGCTATTTAAATTGAACTTACTATACTAGCAAAATGTGCATGACAAATTATATCCTCCCCCCACCTCAAATCAGTTAATAGTAATTCATGCTTCTTCCAAGTATGAGTTTACTTGGATAAAGCTAAGACCCACAGTTTGATCCTTATATAAATCACTCAAATTTTCAACCAGAGATAAAATGTACCCATAACTATGGACAACCAGAAATGATAAATATGTATCAGGGGTTTTATGAGGATTTAGCCAAGATTACAGGTGACTTAATATCATCAATTATCAGGAAGGTACACAATTCAAACGTATGTGACCTTGGTTAAATACCTTGGTCCTTTTCATAAGTCAACAAAATTTTAATACTTACAAAATGCCTACACATATTTTTAAATTTTATTTCCTTTCTTTCCTCATTTCATGACATTTTTAGTGATTTCTACTCTTCCTTTTTTATTTTGCTCTAATTCAATATGTCCTCCAAGAGTCAAGCACACAGACTTCTAGCATGATGGTAATTCCTTTGAAAGCTTACAAAGTTCTCAACTCTATGGTTAATTCCTTCAATTAGTATTTGGTGCTCACATTGTGAGTACTTGAATTTGTTACTAACAGTTGAAATAAGAAAATGTCAATCACACTTAATGAATTACAGAAGATTTAAGGGTTTTCTATTATAATGATACTCTCAATAATGAATGAGAGAGAAGACTGGACTTGCAGTTTATAGGCTGGAAATTGCTCACAATTCTCAGTCCCTCGTCAATACAGTAGTGTATAGTGTTCCATATGTGAAATTATTTATCCTGTCATGTGAGTCATAGCAGAAACAAAGCTGAAATCTCTACAAAATAAAGTTCAATAAAACCTTTATAGTGACCGGTAGAAATATTCAGAGAGTAACAGGAGGCCTAGATTTATCAAAAGAAAGCATGGGTTTAAAAATGTGTTTATCAAGAAACACTGGTCTACTATCTAACACAGACAAGAGTCATCACACTCTGTATGCTTTTTTAGGAAAACGCTGAGTTTACAAACACAGTCCCAGGTCTATTTCATCTATACTGCATCCATAGGAATGGCCTAGGAAGATTTCAATAGGAAAAAAATGAGTGGGGTAGAAAAGAGAATTCTCTATTCAACACAGAACAGTAGGTTAAGACTAATGTTCCTTTTATTTCAAAGGAAAACTGGAAAGATCCTTTCTGAATCTACCTGTATAAGGCATAAAGAAAGTCAAGAGGGTACACTCTTTAGATGTGGCTATATGTTCCCATGCATTTTTGTAGCTAGAAGTCAGGAAGTAATTGGATTGTTCTCTTTCAAAGGTAGGAAATGAGAGGTTATCCTGAGGTCAGGAGCTTCTAATGCGGTTCTTGACTTAAATTCTGTTAACTTGTTCTACTCCAGGATGAAAGCAATCATGACCAGATCAATGTGCACTGCAGCTGGTTAGTCAGCTGCTCCAGAGTAGTCAGCCAGCAAAACAGCTTTGGAGCCCTCTCTGGGCACTGTGCCTCCTAGAATTTGAGTGCAAGCCAATCCTGTTGCCACTCATTCTTAAAAGGTATTTTTAGCTCCCCAAGATAATAAGTAAAATAAATATGAAAAGGACATATGCTCTTTTCAAAACTGCAATTGTTGAAGGGTTCCACATTTTAGTCTAACATTCACTAAAAAATAAAATATTTTGACACCTCCATAGGAAAACATTACACTGGCTCAAGAGTTTTCCTTAGAAGCATCATCTGATTCCTTGGAAGAGGAAATTTAAAAGGAGCTACTCTTTAAAAAAAAGAGGCAAACAAGGCTGGAAAGGAACATAAGAAGGTCCCAAATCCTAGGTAACTTCAAAGTCTTCTTAATGGAAACAGCTTGAATACAAAATTTTATGACAATTGCTAGAAGCTACAAGTGGTACTAACTATGAAGTCACTGTATTATTCCAATTTTACTACAAAATCCATGTTAAAGTTTGAAAAAGTGCTTCAGTTCTACTACTTTCTTTCAAGTTATAGTTCAAAAAAATAAGTCCAAGATAGAAAGTACATTCACTAAAAATAAGAAATTGGTGAATCAACTAACTCAGGAACCCTCCACTAATCAAGCTGGTAATTCAGTGAATCACAAAAAGGAAAAGAATTTTACCTAAGTACCTTAAGCATTTTACCTTAAAACATTTAAATGTGCTCACTAATCTTTTGCTGTGAGACAAAGACCTGGATCCATGATAGGAATTATAAAACCGCACACCAACACAGACTCTAACATTTCTAGCCAATTTCTTTAAAAGTAAAGGGAAAACCTAAAGGCATCTGTAAAGCTATGAATGCCAAACTCTTCTAAATTTGTATGACCTTTCCAGGCTTTTAGTTGTCTTTTCTACATCTAATTTTTTTTTTTTTTTTTTTTTTTTAAGCAATCTGCCTTTATTGTCTTTCCAAAGTTTTCACAGAAATAACTCTCCTTGTGCACTGATACTTCAATAGTTTAGGTAACATTTGATCAAATTATGTAACTAAGCTCACAACAACAGGTAGGAAAAGAAATTTAAGATCAAACTAGAGAAAAGCCTACTAAAGCCTACCAGCCACTAGTTAGTATTAAACATGCCATGGCCAACACAATACAGGTTGAGTATCCCTTATCTGAAATGCTTGGGACCAAAAGTACTTCAGATTTCAGATTTTTTCAGATTTTGGAATATTTGCAGATACTTACCTGGTTTAGCATCCCTACCTCTGAGTAACCAAAATCCGAAATGCTCCAATGAACGTTTCCTTTGAGTGTCATTTTGATGTTCAAAAACGTCTGGATTTTAGAACATTCCAAATTTTGAATTTTTGGATTAGGAATGCTCAACCTGTACCACAGAATGGGTAATTTATAAAGAACAGTTTAATTGGTCATGGTTCTGGAGGCTGGAATGTCCAAGAGTGGGGTGCCAGAATCTGACAAGGGTCATCCGATGGCAGAAGGCAAGAGGGATCACTAGTGAGAGCAAGAGAAAATGGGAGCCAAATTTATCCTTTTATCAGGAGCCCACTCACATAATATCAAAATCACTCCTGTGATAATAGCATTAATCCATTCATGAGGGATCTGCCCTCATGACCTAAACATCTCTTACATATCACCTCTTAACACAATCACAACGGCAATAAAATTTCAACATGAGTTTTGGAGGGCACATTCAAACCACAGCACCATCAATCAATAGTCTTACAGAGGGAAAGAAAGCCACAAATTAATTAGAGATTGTTAAAAGAGCTTCTATCATACCCTTGCTTACCTTCTTAAATGCTATACACAGGTCTTTGCAAGAATGCAACCATTTATGTCACCCAAAATATTTTAAACTAACCTTGACACAAGTGGGTAGTTTGAAGATTTTTCCTTTCTAAATGGAGTGTTGATGAACAGTAATAAGATTTGCATGCTATTTTAAATAACACTCTTATACTAGAAAAAAAAAAAAAGAAAAAAGGAAAGAGCCAAATTCAGTATTTCTTACAGTTAAATGAAAATTTTGTTCACAATCATCCTATCAGCCCATCTATTCTTACTGTCACAGATCACTCAAGTGTATGTGGTAAAGATTTCTTTTTTGAGAAATAAGGTTAAATTCCATTATGAGCCTCAAGAAATACTTCTTATTTCATTTTTAAAGTAAAAACTGTTGAAATATGTGGGTATTAGCTAGGATTTGCTGATTATATAGAAATTAAAAATAAATACAGCCTTCTTTTCCAGTTACTGTAGCATGTAGTACCATGAGCAGCAAAGTCTCTTGCAACACTGCAGGAGGTGGTACGAAAGTCCTGCACAGAAACCAGCACAAGCGATGGAAGTTTCTGCAAACAGTGGAGCTGCAGATCAACTTGAAGAACTATGACCCTCAGAAAGACAAATGCTTCTGGGGCACTGCCAGGCTTAAATCTACTCCCCACCCCAAGTTCTCTGTGTGTGTCCTGGGGGACCAGCAGCACTGTGAGGAGGCCAAGGCTGTGCATATCCCCCACAGGGATATCGATGTGTTAAAGAAACTCAACAAGATAAGAAGCTGGTCAAGAAGCTGGCCAAGCAGTATAATACCTTTTTGGCCTCAGAGTCTCTGATCAAGCAGATCCCACCAATTTTGGGCCCAGGCTGACACACAATGAAAACATGGTGGCCAAAGTAGATGAGGTGAAATCCACAAACAAGTTCCAGATGAAGAAGATGTTATATCTGGCCGTTGCCATTGGCCATGTGAAGATGACAGATGATGAGCCTGTGTACAACATCCACCTGGCTGTCAATTTCCTGTTGTCATTGCTTAAGAAGAATTGGCAGAATGTCTGGGTTTTATACATTAACAGCACCATGGGCAAGCCCCAGCACCTGTATTAAGGCACATTCTAATAAATCCTAGTGCTACCATCAAAAAATAAATACATACAGCCATGTGTCACTTAAATAATATGTTCTGATAGGAATACGTTCTGAGAAATGCTACAATAAGCAATTTCGTCATTGTGCAAACATCATAGAGTGCACTTACACAAACCTAGATGGTACAGTGTACTACACACATAGGCTATATTGCTCTGACTACCATCACACACACAGTACTTAATTGACCAAAAGATCATTATGCAGCGCATGACTGTATTTATTATGGGTTTTGACCTGATGCTAGAAAATCAATTTCTATTTTTATCATGCTTTGGGGTCAAGGTTTATAGTGAGCTCCTATGCCCTTGCACACATTTTCATTATGACTGTTTTCTTAATAGCAGGCTTAAAGTTCAATTAAAATGCAAGTCACTGGGTGTGCAAACAGAAAGAAAACCTAATGGCACTTATCAAGGCTCTTGACAACACATAAGTAGTAAGAGGCAGTAAAATGGGTACAAATTTATCATTACTTAATCCAGAATTAATTTACTTTTATTAATTTTACTCAAATATTGGAGAAGGAAAAATCATCACTTACAGTAAATGAGAACATTCAATTAATAGACAAAAATTGTGCCTGTAGCATCAAAATGCCTCTCAAAGAGTCCATAGTAGACCTCTTTTGCGTTTCCACTTGCTTCCAAAACATATGGATTTTTTTAACCAAGGAGAAAACAAGACCTTTTTTCTGTCACAGACTTGATTTTTTAAATCTGGAAATATTAAAGTGGCAGAAAAAGTCTCTTGTTTTAAGCATATAACTCCAAGTAAGCTTTTCTTGGAGTCCTAATGCATGTTTACCTTCTGTATACATCTCACTAGCATTACTATTTACTTAATAGCCTCAATGACACAAAGGACAGAGAAAGGTTTCTTTTATTTTTCTATTGTTTCTGCAAGCATAAGGGATTAAATGTAATAATGATTTTCAGTGATTCTTCAAAAGACTCTTACCTTTCAATAACCATTGCCCTAGAATGCACTAATATTACTTATCCTGACACTGGTTTTGACCAAATTTTTAATATACCAAGGACAACTTGAAAGATCGTTCAAATAAATCAGTGTCAACATTGAAATATGAGCAATCTTCTGTTCGTTAAGCTAAGCAAGCAATTCACAAGCTATGCCCGTATACACTTGCAACCATACTCTTCAAGAATAATTAAAAATGTAAGGAAAATGACTAGTACCTATTGGTATCAATGGACAATTTTTCTCTCAATAATTGATACTTAAGTTTAGGTAATTCCCTAACCATCAGTTTCTCTAGCAACATTCACATAAGATGTCTATGAAGTCAAGGGGAAAAAAGTACTAGAAAAAAATCACTAAAATGATTTTAGGTAAAACACATCCTATTTACTTAAAGACCTGGTCTTTTAGTTCAAGTCAAAGCAATAAAATGTGCTTTAAATAACAAGGGAGTGGGGAAAAAAATAGACAATTAACTTTTCACATTATATAATTTTTCAGCAATCATTTTAAAATATAAGATCTCTCTGGGGGCCAGCCCCGTGGCTCACTCGGGAGAGTGCGGCACTGGTAGTGTCGAGGCCACGGGTTCGGATCCTATATAGGGATGGCTGGTGCGCTCACTGGCTGAGCGCAGTGCGGACCACACCGAGCCGAGGGTTGCAATCCCCTTACTGGTCAGGAAAAAAAAAGATCTCTCTGGGACTACTAGAAGTTAATGTTACCAAGGAAATGATGTCTTTTCCTTTTTTTATGTACTGTATAATAGTAAAACAGTTAAACAGTTTACATGCTGATCTGTTCTAGAACTTTACAGACATTAACTCATTTAACCATCACAGTAACCCCATAAAGGTTACTAAAAGTATCCCCATTTTACATATAAAGAAATTTAGGCACCGAAGAGTTCAAAACTCACTCAGGGTCACAGCAAGTAAGCAGAAGAGCCACTTATAACCCAAGTAGTAGAATGCCCTAGTCCATGCTCTAAACCACCAACATAATAACACCCAGAATAGGAGTTAGCACATAGCTTCACTGAATAAATATTGGTGCTTGATAGCTCTTTCTTTTAGGAGTTATAAAAATCAGCAGTTGAAAAGGCACAAACTCATCTTCCTTTACTTATTCTACTTCTTTACTTAGAAAGAAGTGGTATTCCCTACACTATGCACTCACAGCCTTCACACATATCTTTTATATAGCATCTTCCTAATTGTTTCTAATTAAGTAGTACAAGATTAACACCTCAAAGAAGGAAGGACATTTTCTTTCTTGTGTCAAAACTTCCATTTCCTTTTCAAGGGCCTGGCACTAAAAAGGCCCAAGTAAGTGCTAGACAGGAGGACAGAAAGGAGAACAATTAAAAAAAAAAAAAAAAAAGTTACTCTCCAGAGTAATTTAAAAGCAAGAGCAACACAAATCTTATCAAGTGTTCAGGATATTTTGCAAATTTAATCAGAGTCCAAAATTCATGCAACAAAATTGGAATATATCTCAGGTAGTGTTTTCTGCTAACTCCTATTAACAGTAAGACTATTGATTAGCAATGGTATATAACTTTAATTATCTTATTTGATTCTCATGAAAGCCTTATGAGCTTTGGTACTGCTTTGCCACTCTACAAATGAGGTAACAGATTCAAAAAGGTTAATGAATTTGCCTGAGATCACACAACTAGCAAGGCTTGCTGTTCCCAATTGAAGCCTACAGAGCTCCAAGTCTATTCATACTAAAGGCTACCTGAGAGCAGATTTGAGAAATAGAATTTGGTGAGTTATTACAGCTTGATAGAAATAGCCTATAAGAATATCCAATCAGAGAGTGAGATCTACGGCAGGATAAGGATCCAATTTCATTTTGCTCTAAAGCAGAGGTTCTCCAAGTGGATAGGGTCTGGGGCATCATTACAGGGGGTCATGAGGTCAAAACTATTTTTATAATACTACTAAGAAGTTATTTGTTGTTTTCACACTTCTCTCATGAGTGTACAATGGAGTTTTCCAGAGACTACACTGCAGAGAATATTGTAATAGATTAAAATGCAAAAGTAGATGTAAGAATCCAGCTGTTTTCTATTATGCTTGAGCTAGACATTACGATAACTTACAAATATATAAAACAATGCTACTCTTCTCATATTTTTTTGAAAAGTTATTTGTTTAAATATTATTTGTTAACTAGTGATATTTGTTATTTTTAAGTAAATTACAATTTCCTGTCGATTAAAATTTCTGTTTTCACTTATAATACAGTAAATATAGATAGATATAACCCACATAAACAAAAGATCTTAAGGGTCCTCAATAATGTTCAAGAGTGTAAAGAGGTCCTGAGACCAAAAAGGTAGAAAACCTGCTAATAAAGCTATACTGAACCAATCCTCAAATCTAAAATCTGGTCTTCTACTCACCAGGATTAAGTGGGCTATCTAAACAAAAACTTTCCAGGTTTCACCATATTATAAACTCCTTAAAAACAGAAAAAAAAAAAAAAAAAAAGCTTCAATTCCTTTCAAAAATAATTTAATTCTATATCACATGATACATTTTTCAATTAAGATCAAATAGTATTATGTGTTGTCTTTTGTGTTTTTGAAGTACAATCTCACAAAATATTCACGTAGGTTTCATTGAGAATGTTCTTAGCATACTTGGCACAGGTTAAATATGAATTTGCTCAATGTGTTTTTTAAAAAAAGAAGACTGTGTAGGCAACTTTCTAGTTTTTCTTTCCAAGAGACACGTGAACTGGACAACTGAAAGTGCTATTTTGTCACTCTGTAATTCATGGCACAGTAATAGTTTATTACATTTTTTAAAAATTAACATTTTATTAAAGAATGTATAAGACAAATTCTACTGAATAGTGGCCAACTTTCCTTGGCAACAGGGGAACACTTGGCAACATATTAAATATGCCAGCATTCTTCAATCTTCCAGTAGTTTTTCTTTGGGAAAGGGAAGGGCTGTTTAAGGAAAAAAATCACTCTTATATGGTCAGTTAATTTCAAAGTTACTGTGAATATCCCCAAAAAGAATCTTCCTAGGGCTGAATCAGTTGACTTCAAAACTATAAAACCACCATCACCTTCAGAAAATCTTTTTTTGTGATTTTGGGGGATGAGTAGGGGTAACATATTAATCCTCTAACACATTTCTTGCTAAATAGAAAATTAGAAATTGCTCACATACCACCTAACAGGGAGGGAGCATAACAACAAGCTAATTAACAAGTATACTCTAAGAAAAAAATAAATTAAAAAACAAGTATACTCTACTTTCTTTATAAGATCTATAATGAAGGCCAGGTTGTAAGACTGCAATCCAAACAGTAAAAAGAAAACCTATACTTGACTAAACCCCATAACCACAACTTTGTTTTTTTTCCCCAAAAGTTTTCATTTTTATTTGTAGAATTTTCTACTCTACTAACTCTATCTATTGAGGAAAACTCAGCGTATTATAAATTGGAAAATTAAAGTACTAGGTTAGATTAACACAAAATGAAGAAAAAAAGGTAAAATATGCATATGCATTACAAATAACAAACTTTAAAAAAATGTTCAAAGAACATTTTTCCCTTCTCCAAGGATCACATTCCAGGGAGTGCTTCATAACTTCTGGCCTCTTTGCTTTGCAGGAGCACACCCTCCGTCAGGAGCAACAAGCCCCTTCCCCTCTCATCTCATCCTTCGTCCTATCAGCAAACTCTTATTCTTCCTTTAAAACTCTTTTCAAATACCGTTCTTCCCAGAGATTCCAAGGACCAGGGAGAGGGAAGAACTAATAATTTGTTTCCTCACGGAATTAAAAATAAGTTCAGATGGGCTGAATACCAGTCAAATAGGAGGCTTAGGGGCAAGTGAGACGGACACAAGAGGATACCCATCAGAAAGAAATGAAGCAGTACAGCAAAGCTACCCAGCTACAGCCACTCGAGAGGCAGAGAGCAGGACAAAGGTATATATACTTGGGTCTATTCCAATGCACAAATTTATGCTCATCTACCCCAATCCTGATCTACCTGCCTAAGGCTTTCTCGACATCTGCACCAGTTTTTCCCAGCCATACTGAACAGTCATACAACAGAGCAGTTTTGATCGGCAAATTTAAATGGGCCTCAACACTGGTCAACAATCCTACTATAATTTTCTGCTGAGCTTGATCTCCTACTCTCCCTAACATCTATTACTTATTTCAAACCATCTTCACTATCTACAATTACATGACAACCCTCCAACTCAGCACCACTCAGTATGTACATTACACACACAAACACACACACATATGCATACACACACACACTTTGAACTAAAGACAGAAGTCTTCAGGTAGAAACTTCCTCAACTAACCTATGCCAATATCTTCATCTCTCTTTCCCTATTACAGGAGTTTGGCCACTCTCTCATCACCCTAAAAACACTTTCCTTGGCTTACCTATAACAATATCCTGGTTTTCTTCCAACCTCTCTGGCCACTCTTTTGCAGGCTTATTCCATTCCCTCACTGCACTCCCAGACAGACACGCACACCCCCCCACCCCCCCACACACCCCCACACCCACACCCACTCCCACACCCATATGCAGCCATTAAGTAGGAGAACTTTTAAGGCCCAGGCATTCTTCCTCTCACTCTATGTTTCCTCATTAGGCAAGCTCATCCAGGCACGTGGCTTTAATAGCATCTATACGATAACTCCCAAATTTCCATCTCTTTTCCTGACCTCTTCACTGAGCTGCAAACTCATATATCCAACTGCCTTATTGCGTGTGTCAGACACCTTAATTGTTAAAGTTAGGCCTCATTCTTCGGGGGAAAAATTCAAAGTCAAACTACTCACTAAGAGAATGTATTGTCTCTGTAATAGGCCTAAGAATTAGACTTTTACAAATACATGTTAAAAGTTTATTATGGTTCTGAATGTGCACTGAGAACTGAAACTGTCTACACCGAGTTTACAGTCTACATTAACCATGGCTATTCAGCTGTCTTCAACATGACTTTACTATTCCAGGAAATTCTTGCCCAGGCAGATAAGAGTTGCAAATGACTTCATTGTTCATTTCAGGAACTTCCCGAAAAAACCATATAAACCAACATCAGACTATTTAATTTTTCAATAAATACCAGCAAACGATTGTTCACTTTCCAAACTCTTTGAAAATCTCACCTCAAAACCCTTGCCTTGTCTGTCAATTCTAAACTATTATATCATGATCCTTACCTAATTCTAATCAAGCCTCCCACTGAAACACCTACCTTAACCCAGACTCCAAATCCTCAAAAAATACCCCAACTTTGCTGTCTCTTCCCAGTTTGCTATCTTTTCACCGCTACCACCACTCTCTGCGAATGCTACCAGCTATGTAAAGATGGTACTTTCCTTTACTGCTATAAGCAATAAACTCAACAGGTTATTTTTGGTGATATATTCCAGGAGCCAACATTTCACAGCACTACCAAATAGCTTCCCAAATGTCTGTTAAAAATTCAAATCAGTGATACTAGTTCCATCAAAAGCAGTTTGGGGAAAGTATGAATACCTTTATAAAAAGTCATGATAAATCATCTCCCTATATTAAGCAGCATCCACTGACATTACTGGCCCCAGTTTCTTAATGAGCTAAAACAGCTAATTTGTCCACTAACTAAATTTCTAAAGAATACCAAATAGAGATTACTTATATCAGGGCCATAAAACCAGAAAAGAGTTCTAAGGAAGGTGGGAAATAAATCACAGACAAGTTTAATAACCTAAACAAGAATCACATGAGAAATGGGATGGGGGAAAAATTGAGTATACAATAATTTACAATACTAATAATCAGTAGAAGAAAGAAAATACTGCAAAATATACTACAAATAAACAGTGAAAAGAAACTTTAAAGGAGTTTTCATTACTATAAAATCATTTATAAACCATAACTTGGAATTAAGACACAGTGAAATGCTTAATGTTTTCCAGGAAGTTTAGACTTTTTAACCACCAAAAATAAATGCCTAAGCATTACTTTTACTATAAATCATTTTAAGCATCTGTAAGGCCACAGGCATGCTAATGCACAAATAGTTTGAAAGAAAAGGTTAAACATTTAAAATGCCACAAAGATTGGAAGAAATTGAAGGATCAAATTTTAAGACATAAATGTAAAAAAGGAAATCACAAGTTCTGGAAGAAAATATGGATGCATTCCTTTTTAACCTTGGAGTAGTGAAGACTTATCTAACTATATTTCAAAACCCAGAAACATAAAAGAAAAAATTGTATCACCATACAACAGTGAAAAGTTTTGCATGAAAAAAGTTTTGCATAAAAAAAACACAAAATCATAAACAATCCAAAAAATTTGCAACTCACATCACAAATAAAGGGCTAATCTCCCTATAGAGAACTCCTGAAATCAAGAAGGAAAAGATCAATGACCTAACAAAAACAGAGGATGTAAGAGTTCACAGAAGGGAAAAAATAAAATGTCCCTTGCAGTAGATCGAATGTCCCCCCAAACTCTTTGAAGCTTAATCCCCACTGTAACCGGTGAGAGTGGGAAATCCTATTATGATAATTGAAAGGTGGGGCCTTGAGAAGGTGATTAGATTGTGAGGACTACACCCAAGTAAATGGATTAATCCATTGATAGTTTAATGGTGGTCATGAGCATGGTTCTGTGGGTTTTAAAAGGCGAAGGAGAGAGGAGTTAAGTTAGCTCTCCCTCTGCTCTGCCATTCTCACCATGTGACACCCTGCGCCACTATAAAATTACCACCAAGAACAAGGCTCTCACCAGATGTGTTCCCTGGACTTTGGACTTCCCAGCCTCCCAAACTGTAAGCAATAAATATTGTTTCTTTACAAATTACCTAGTCCCAGGTATTTTATTATAAGCAACAGAAAGGGACTAATACACCCCTTAAACCTATGAAACCTTTTTCAGTTGGTTATGTCCCTTTGATATAGCCCACTTATTGTTTTTGAGTACTTCCTTACTTTCCAGCACTACAAGATGCACCAGGTTCTTACTGTATTTCTATTTCCTGCCTCAGTCCTAGAATCAGTCATTTCTCCAAGGAGGTCTGGTTCTTTTTACTGGAGGATGGTATTAAAAACCAAGATCTGTGCACTAGATTTTCTCATTGCTACTGGGTGTTACTGCTTCTAGGCCCTCTCAGCTGACAGAGCAGAGAAATATATGACCTACATATCCTCATTCTCAGAATCTAAACCACACATTCACTTGTACAATATGTTATATGTATGATGTTATTTATTTGGCATTGTAACAGCATAAGACAGGAAACAACCCAAGTGTCCACACAGGATCAAGTAACTAAACTATGGTATACCCATACAGTGAAATACTATGTAGCTATTAAAAGTAAAGATCTTTACCTAGACATGGAAAGATCTCCAGAATAAAATATACATTTGTTTTGTTTTGCAAAAAAGAAACACTGAAAACATAAATAGGATGCTAAAAAAAATGTTTATCTATAAAAAGTCTGGGAGGAAAACAGGAAGGAGGCAGCAAGGGAGTCCGAAAAAAGACTTCGCTACATATATTTCTCTTAAAAAATTAAGTTTATCTTATCTATTCAAAAAAATAAGTTTAATTCTTAAAAAGGACTTAAAATGCCTATTAAAGAAGGAGTTGAAGGATTCAAATACTAAAAAAGGGAAAAAAAAGATATTAATTTCAAAAGAGTAAATACTATGAGACAAGGTAGCTATAAGGGACAATCATGTACCAAAAAATTATTTGTAAACTTCAGTAAAACGGAGATATTTCATGTCAATCTCAGTTGAATTTAAAGTATTAAAATGCACTACAGCTGCTAAAATTAGCCTATTCTCATAACCTAGCCTAAATGAATTACTATTAAGTGGATAGTCATTGTATGATCACCTACATTAGCAGGGAAATAAAGTCTAAAGAATTGCAAAATCATTTGTAGAGACACAATTAATATTTGTATTCTTGATTATAAGATATGCTCATGTTTATAGTTAAATGAAAGGTTATACCATTTTTACATTTTCTAAATCTACTATTTATATTGCTTATTTCTCCCAAAATGGTGAAACCAATTTCTAACATATAGGAACATTTCTTTATTGGAAGATAAAAATAGCAGAAGTTTTGAGAATTAAACACACATTTCCAAGTGCTCCTAAAACACAGTAAAACAATTTTCATGTCTCTGAGGTAAACCAAACTAGAAAAAAAAAAAGGCACAAGTAGCTCTTTTTAGCGTTTCCAATATGTGGAAGCAACGCTTTGAGGCTGCTTCTGAAACATCAACTTATCACAAAAGGTTGTCCATTCAGCTTTCAAAACTTTCCCAATGGCTTTACTGTAGAAAAATTACACTCTGCGCCAAAAAAATGTTTAACAGCTCAATTCTGTAGATGAATAAAATCAAAATTCCTTAATGGACTATCTCCCCCCTTTGATCGCACTCCTACCACTACCTCCATATGCAACCTTTATTTATTTATTTTTACCACAAAGAAATAATCACGAAGCTGGGAGAGAATAACAGTATTTTAAAAGGAATGTAAAATCTTTCCTCATATCCTTTTTACTTGCTCTTTTAAACTAGGAAGTGCTTCTCTTCTCTTCTCTCTATTTGTAAAACTAATATCTTTAGCATCACCTCCTCTGAGAAATCTACCTATTACCCTCAGCTATCTGTCACTCCGTCCTTCATGATAACCATTAAGTTCACCTTTGGTGATAACACAACTAACCTGATAAAATCTATCATAAGCTACCTAATCTTTTATTGAGATGCTCTTTACATGGTACAAACTGGACAATGAGTAAGAGGAAGTCTATTCTAGTTCCTGACACAATTCGTAGACATATTGACAAATCTAGTGTTCAAGTTTTATAGTAGGGAGACCAGTTTTGAAGAAAAAATAAGAAACGTCTATTATAGGGAACTGAAAGGGCCAGCTGCAATTTTCCTCCCATAAATTTTCTTTACTATCACACTTAGGTCTACCTTTTTTTTTTTTTTTTTTTTTTTTGGCCTGCCATCTATAAAAGTAAAATAAAAATATAATATAAGAATATCAAAATTATCAGGAGAAAAAAATTCAACATTGTGCCATACCAGACATTAAGCCATATTATAAAGTGCTAATAATTAAAATAAGCTAGGATGAGTATGAAAATAGATGGATCACCAAAACAAATTATCTCAGATTTTTTAAAATTATATGTAACAATTTGATATAAAACAAAGAAAATATTCCAAAAAAAAAAAAAAAAAAAAAAGAGCAGCAGCAGCTGTCCTGATTCAAGCAATGCTAAAAGTCTCCTTAGCAATTTGGGAGGAAAACCCAACATCTCAGCAAAGAAATTCAAACACAAGTAATAATATCCTTCTACAAAGCAACCATCAAAAGCAAATATTAGTATCACTAAAAATATACACAACACAATACTAGTAGTAGTACAACAGGCAATACCAGAAAAATGGTTCATAGGCTTTGATTTGGGAATTCCATTTCTGGATGACCCTAAGGGAATGTAAAATGGGAGAGGGGAGTGTCACATGTTCAAGTTTGTCACAGTACAATTTAAAATAGTAAAAAATGAAAAGTAATAATTATCATATACTATAAAATGGTTAAACCTCTTTTGATGAACTGATGCAAATGCTAAAAATGACTGCCATAAGATTCGGTACCTTAAAAAAAACTTATACTACCTTATAAAAAGTACCTTAAACAAAAATACAAAGCTCTATATATGAAAAAAGGACAAAGGGAATATGTGAAAATCATAACCACTGCCTTAGGGAATACAGACTGTCTATTTTCTACATTATTATACTTTTTCACATTTAAAAACTAAATTTCAAAAACATAATAACTGAGACCATACAGACAGAAAACAGTAAGACATTGATAAGAAACAAACTAAAAGAGTAAGACAAAAACATCCAGTAAAGGGATAAAAAATAAATTAAATAATCGGAACAGAAAACATTTATACATAAACTTAAGAAAACCCCCAAACCTGGCAAAACTAGAAGGTTCCAAGTAGAATTAAAAGGGAGGAAATAATAAGATGGAATAATGGAAAGTTTTTATCACTTTGCCTTTTACTTTAAATTTAATTTATGAGTGGTTCCTTCCTTTAACACTGTGTTAAACCCTAGAACGGTGTTTCTAAGACTCCAGGACCCATCAAGAATTAACTGGAACATTAAAAATCTAAACCCAGAGATTCTGATTCGGGTAGAAAAAAACAGGAAAAACACCAATATCCCAGCAATCAAAGAAATTCAAATATTGAATTCAAATGTTGGACTGGGACAGAGCTTGAGACTGTACACACACACACACACACATTTTAAGCTTTTTTTTTTCTTCTTTTCTTTCTTTTCTTTTATTTTATTTTTTACATCAAGAAGAGTGCTTCTGAAGTTCAGGTTAAGACCACTGACCTAGAAGAACATATAATAATACACAATAATATAATAAATAGTAAGCATTCAAGCAGATTTTATGACATAGATTATAATGCAGTGTCAGTTTCTTCTTTCTATGGTAAGTTTTATGAACAATTATTCTATTTTGATGTCAGAAAAACTTGAGAGTCACACAGACGAGTGATTAACAAGGAAAGAAATTACTGCCTAGACTGTTAAGACTTCAAATGAGCAGTAAAGCACAGGCCTAAATAAGGGGAACAGAACAAGGCAAATGGTTAAAAGAAAAATTTGGTTAGCCCTAAGAAAAAGTTTATCAACGTGCTTACACACACACAAAGGAAGATTATGACCTCTTTACTCCTAATGTTCATTAGATAAGAAACAACAATGAATATCCTAGATTATTTAGTCCACTGGTCTGTCCATACCCACCCTCCAATACATGAAGGTCACAACATATACCCATTAGTAAGTATCTAACCCACTTCCACAGTGATTCTCAAATTGGGTGGGAGTAGAAAGACTTATTAGAAAATCCAGGAGGTCTGCATGGTTTAAAAAGCCAAAGACATGATTTTGATTCAATTATCCTTATGAATCACTGATTCAGACATTCACCAACCTGAAGGAATGGATCAGTTAAACAAGTTTATTACCATTACCAATAGTTCTTTTAAGTAAATAAAGAATAATAACAACAAAAATAATCACTAACTGTAAGTGCTCACTAGGTGCAAGATACTTTGCAGGGCTTTACATGCATTATTTCACTTAATTCCACAGCCCTATCAAGTAAGGTTCTGTTATTTCCCAATCTTATAAAAGAAAATGACCTTTAAAAGTTTACTAACTCATGATCACAGTCATCAGTTATTACTGAAGTAGTCTTTACAGAAAAAAAAATGAAAACATATAACCAATTCTAAACTTTATATAATAGAAACTTGAGTTGCAAATGTTTTCCAAAACTTCTAAAATAAATGTTTCAAATATTTACGAGCTTCTTTTTTTTTTTTTTTCCTTAATTTTATTTCGTCGATATACAATGTGGTTGATTATTGTGGCCCATTACCGAAACCCCCCTCCCTCCTCCCTCTCCCCCCTCCCACCCAACAATGTCCTTTCTGTTTGCTTCTCGTATCAACTTCAAGGAATTGTAGTTGTTGTACCTTCTTCCACACACACCACCCCCCCCCGGTTTGTGTGTGTGTGTGTGTGAGTTTATTTATTTATTTTTAGCTCCCACCAATAAGTGAGAACATGTGGTATTTCTCTTTCTGTGCCTGACTCGTTTCACTTAATATAATTCTCTCAAGGTCCATCCATGTTGTTGCAAATGGCAGTATTTCATTCGTTTTTATAGCTGAGTAGTATTCCATTGTGTAGATAAACCACATTTTCCATATCCACTCATCCGATGATGGACATTTGGGCTGGTTCCAACTCTTGGCTATTGTAAAGAGTGCTGCGATGAACATTGGGGAACAGGTATACCTTCGACTTGATGATTTCCATTCCTCTGGGTATATTCCCAGCAGTGGGATAGCTGGGTCGTATGGTAGATCTATCTGCAATTGTTTGAGGAACCTCCATACCATTTTCCATAGAGGCTGCACCATTTTGCAGTCCCACCAACAATGTATAAGAGTTCCTTTTTCTCCGCAACCTCTCCAGCATTTATCGTTCAGAGTCTTTTGGATTTTAGCCATCCTAACTGGGGTGAGATGGTATCTCAGTATAGTTTTGATTTGCATTTCCCGGATGCTGAGTGATGTTGAGCATTTTTTCATATGTCTGTTGGCCATTTGTATATCTACTAGCTTCTTTTGGAAAAAAAGGGATCAGAGGAAAATGGAAATCCAAATAACAAGACTATCTGGAGAAGGGAGAGATCTACAAGAATTCATGCTCACAAACTTATGGGCAAAAATTATTACAAAATACAATGATGACTCCACTGCTTCTGAAATTATAGACATAGGTAAATAAATTATGACCTCAAAAATTTAGCTAGTATAAAAATTTTAATGTCTTATGACCATATAATGAATGAGTTGAGGAATTTGAAAAAGCACCAAATTTCACAAATTGTAAAAATTCATTTCTTTTTTTTGTTTTGGCAGCTGGCTGGTATGGGAACTCGAACTCTTGACTTTGGTGTTATAAGACTGTGTTCTAACCAACTGAGCTAACCGGCCAACCCAAAAGTTCATTTTTAAGTGTCACATTTCAAACAAGAGATGTTACCATGCCATAATCTCTGATTTCTAAAATAAATCTATTACTTACAATAACACACCTACTACAGCAGAGGTATAATTTAAAACTCAATTTTTAAAAAGGCTTTAATTTAAAAAGTAGACTATAAAACAGTTTTTATTTAATTACAGTCATTCTATTGAAAAACAAAGCTTATGGACAACTCTACACAAACTATCAGGGTAGCAGGAATGACATTAAATGCACTGTTCAATCCTTTGAGTGCAATTCTTCACTTTACTTCAGAAAGCGCATTTATGTCTAGTACTACATAGTTAAACAGCTGAATTTCATCAGAGATGACATTTTCTCATTTAAACCAAATTTTACTCTATTGATATTGACCAATGTTTTTAGACCTTTAAAAATCAGTATTTTCTTTAAATACAAATACTATAATTTTATATTTCCAATTTGTCTAAAAGATGTCAATCTTTGAAGGCTACATCCTTTTTCTCTCCATTTTCACTAACAAGTTAGTACAGCTCACATGTAATTTAAAAGTCTCAATAATGCCAAATTACTGCACCTCCAAGTTGTCCTACAAACTCCTAGATTTTTCTCACACAAATACTCTCTCACAAATACCGCCAACATCACGTAGCTCCAACATTCAAAACCTTTCATGGCTTTTTATTTTCTACTATATCAGAATTTATTCTTGACTGTTTCTAAGCCATGACTACTCTGACCCTAACTTACTAATTAAGTGTTGTCTCCCTTAATCCTATCACTTCATTCAATTAATACGTAATATGGAGGGAATAGAGAAATGAAAAAAAACCATGGTCATTCAGGAGCACAAAGCCAGCCAAAAGGGGGAGAGACTTGCAAATAATTAACTACAATATAATGTATTAAGTAATGTAGTAGAAATAAATGCTATATAGCAGAACCACCACAACTCTGCCAGAGTGGAATAAGAAACACTTCAGAGGAAGTGACATCTGGCCTCATAATGAGAATTTCAGAATTTCTCTTCGAGTAAGTGTCACAGTATTGTAGTATCAACACACTGATTTCCTCCTCTTTGTATTCTAGCAATTCCCATAGTGCCTAGTCCAGAGGTGACAGGTACTTCAGACATGGATGGATGGATGGATGGATGGATGGATGGATGGATGGATGGAAGGAAGGAAGGAAGGAAGGATGGAAAGAAGTGAGGGAGGGAGAGAGGGAAGAAAAGATAGAACACATCAATAAATATAGAGAAAGAATGAATAATGGTTAGATTAAAATGGGGCAAAACTGGAAGTAGTAATTCAGATGAGACATTCCAAAACTCTGACATAAGAAAGTGGCACAGGAAAAAATAAGTCTAAAAGATACTTATGAATTAAAATTAACAGGATTTGGTGTGACTGACTGGACTAGGGACAAGGGAGCATAAGTGACTAAGCTGACTGTAGAGCCACTCACTGTGATTGAGAATGGTGGTAGGTGATAAAAGAGTTCAGTTTAAGTAAGTGAGCATTAAGAGGTAATAAGCTTGGAGGTAGCTGGAATGGACTCAGAAAAATATGTCTGGATTAGAAATAAGAGGTGGAAATCACTAGCATACAGATGATGAAACAAAGCCCTAAATATACATGAGACTGCCCAAGGAACACATACAACATGAGAAGAGGACCATGGACACAACATCCAACCAACCAATACTGCTGTTATTTCACATTACAATAATGCCACATTAAATTATACTTTTACAACATATGCAATGACTAATACAATGCTGAGGACACAACAAATGCTTTAAAAAATACTTCCTGGCTGCACACCTGAATTAATTGAAAAATGAAATTTATTAAGTCAAATTGAGCCATAAATAAAATATCATGTCTTGTTCTTTAAATTGTGAATAAGAAATATCTATATTAACAGTATTAATTTGCAATTTGTATATAATAAGGGTTAATTTTGAATATAAAGTTATAAAAGTGTAGAATCTCTTCAGATATTTCCATTTTTCAGTGGCATAAAGCCACATAATAAAAACATAAGTTCAAAATTTATACCTTACTTAATTAAAATAAGAAATACCAAAACCAAAAACCAATAGGCATATACATACATGTACATTTAATGTATATGTATCACACATATATAATTTATCTCAGTTGGTTAGACCATGATGCTGATAACACCAAGGTCCAGCATTTGATCCCTATACCAGCCAGCCACCAAAAAAAAAAAAAAAAAAGATAAAATTTATCTACTTTAAGGTAAAATTTTCACCCAATACTAAAGCTACCTACACAGCATCACGCATCTGGACTGTCCTCCCTTTGATGGCATCCCCTCAAATAATGAAAACCAACTTTAACACATGTAAAACCAAAATAAATAAGGAAACATATAAGTAAAAATAAATAAATAAATAAGAAAATAAAAGTACTTGTATCACAATGCCAAGTAAGATTTTTTTCTCTTTCAGCATCCGTATTCATTTCACTTTATGCACAAAGAACTCTTGATAAAAATCCATGGTTAAAAATAAATCTACAAATATTTTAAATATCTTTTAGCACTTTGATTTTCATTCATCTGGAGTGATAAACATGTCCTACCTTACACATTTTGTATAGTTCAATTCAAACTAAAAAAATTAATTCAGTGGAGTTAATTCTAATTTGGATGAGCTTTTCTAATTTACCACTGTTTACAGAGCATAGACACTAACACTGACTTTATAACATCCCATCTCTGTGGAAGCAGTGCTTCATGGTGGTTTGCATACCTAAACTGGAATGTTAGCCTCACCATAGTGGTAGGACTCTGGAGACAATTACTTATTTTAAGGTCATTGTTTCCTCATTTGAAAATACACAGTACCTATATGATGGGTTTATTGTGAGGATTTAACAAAATAACATCTAGCATAGTGTCTAGCAGAGGAGGTAATTAATTAACATTAATTTCTTTCACATTGTTTATGTTATGGACTGAATGTTTGTGTGCCCCCAAAATTATATGTTGAAGCCCTAACCTCTCAGTGTGATGATTACTGGAGGTGGGCCTCTGGGAGGTAATTAAATTTACATTAGCTCCTGAGAGTGGGCATCAGTGAAGGGATTTATGCCCTTATAAAAGGAGAAAGAGAGAAAGATATCTCTCTTCCTCCTTCCCCTGACCTTGCCCCTCCTCATGGGCAGGCATGGAGGAAAGGCCATGATAGCACACAGCAAGAAGGCAGCAGAGAAGGCAGATGTATACAAGCCAGGAAGAGGGCCCTCACCAGAACCAGACCAAGCTAGACTCCAGATTTCCAGACTCCAGAACTGTGAGAGAATATATGTTTGTTTTTTAAGCCATCCAGTGTATGGTATTTTATCATGGCAGCTGAGAAGACTATGATAGGTTATATCAAAAAAATATTTTAAAAAGGAGACTTTGGAGAGCAAGATAATTTTCACCTCATCCCAATATGCCACAGAGCTGTAAATGTACCTCCTCAAACACAGTATTCAGTATGGTATGTTACTGCAGAACATAATAACATTATTTATTAGATTTACTGGTAGATGTCTACTGATTTTCCAAGGTGGAAAACAGGGAAAGGAAAACAGGCAAGGAAAGTAAGCCACATTCAGATATATTCAATACATTTTTCTGGCCCTTGGCAATTCCTCTTTCCAGGTTAATATTACACAGATTTAAAAGTAACTGCAGTAACTATACTGGGAGCAAAATAATGACAACGAATCCATTTATGGTAATAAGAATTCTTAAAAGCCAGTCTAACTGGTCCTCTCCCCGTGAGTTCAAAGAAATTGCCAACATCATAGGTTGAATGATAGGGAGCTATACCAGATGCCATAACCTATTGTTTATCTTCAGGAATTAAAATACAAAATGCCGTAATCACTTTACAAAATACACTTTAAATAACTATTTCCTACTTAAAACTTTAGGCAAAATTACCCATCAAAATTCAAAAGAACCTAAAACTATTCTTTCCCATGTATGAGAGGAGAGACAATTTTTAAAATGGAGAATGTTTTTTATAAGCTGGATTTAACATATAATTTTTTTTTTTTACAGATACAACAAATTCATTAAGTAATTATCCAACCTGGAAGTATAAAAGCAATATAAAAGAACTCCGGGACATGACACTGTAATTTTATAAAGACTAGGGAAGAGCAATAAAGACTTGAAATGTAAAACCTTACAAATAGCATTGTTAGACAATAACAAAGAAAATAGTAAGGCAAAAATTTGTGTTCACGGATAACTTTTTTAATATTAAGAAAGAATAACATCTTTACTTTTGAATATAGCTTCCATATTGAATATAGTTACTATAGTTTCCATTGTTCATAATAAAATATTTGCATTGTTTTTAAGTTAGTATTATCATACCAATAGAAAGAAGCAAAATATTAATGAAAATAAAGGGGAAAAAACAAGCCTTGACAGAGCAAAGAAAATGATTTTATACGCCATTTCTTTCCACCATAATTGTAGGATTGAACCAGTATCTGAAAACAAAATATATCAACAAACATATATGTTAAAATATTCTTAGTCAACACAACTATCCTGAGCTACAGAGCAAGTAAATTTAAATTTCTGTATTTTTTTAAAACCAGTGACTTACTGGTGTACAAAGCTACCATATCATTGAATCAATTCCTCCTATTTCATCTTTCCTTACATTGTATCTCTTTCTTTTTTCTTTCTGGTAACCAGAGTACATATGCCAGGCTGCTCTATTTTACATACCTAAAACTAAAAGTTACTTTTTTGGGCCTGAATCAAAGGATGAGAATAAATCACACATTTTATAGAAGCTTCTTTTAGTAAAAGGCAAATTAACAAGACTTTAATTCTATATTTACTTTTTCTCTGATTGTAAAAGTAACTTGAAAATTTGTAAAATACAGAAAGAAAAAAATTTTTTTCCACCAATAAATCCCATCATCCAGAAACCTTTACTAACTTTTTTGTAGATTTCCTTCCAGTGACACTTACATCTCAATTATCTAATTAGACACTAATAAACATTCAGGAAAAAAAAATCAACATATCCTCAATATGACTTCTCAATAAATATTATATAAAACATCAATTATTAATGATATGACCTGTTAATTTCACAGAGGTCTCTAAAATGTTTGAAGTGGTGCTGTGGGGTAGGAAGTCCCATAATTCAGAGACTGGTCCCTAAACTGACATCTCTTTCACGAACAATTTTTATAGTGTCAACACTTTAATGGCATCAAGCAGCAAGAAATGACTGTGTTATCAACATTAATGTCCTTAATCAAACAGGCTTTACTTTTATTTTCTTTCCATCCAAATTTCAATAAGGTTTTTATTGTCATTGTAAAAATAATCAAATAATAACATATAATTGCACAGTAGTTTTAAAGAAGGTAAAATTCAAAGACTGAGCATTTTTTTTCAAAGTCCATCATTCAAACTGTTAGTGCTTCTGGCCTATGAGATGGCTTACCAGATAAAAGGATAACACTCTTTGTATTCCAATATTCTCTCTCATAACATTAAAAAAAAAAAAAGAATATTCCTTAAATATAGCCACTTTTTTTCTTTTGTTTCAACTAACTGTTTATGGAAGTATGCAGTTACTAGAATTACAAAGACTGAAATGACTTCATAAACAAAGCAACATCCCAACCTCTAATAAATAAGCCAACTCCTTACACTCATAAAAGAAAAAAACAAAACCAATGATTATACCACTAGCAAACTTTTTTTCTTCAAATTTAGCTTAGCCTTATTTCTAACTTCAAGGGAGGCTTTGGTCTACTTGGGGCATCAAAGGTCTTAAACTCCAATTCATTTTCTTCTGCCCAATGGTTAACAAAGTTAAGTGTAACACAGTAACTCCGATTTGTTACTTTGATCTTCTTACACAAACACCTTTTAAAAAAGAAATCCTTCAACAAAGACTCAAAAAAGAAACAGCAAAGTTTGAGAAAAGAATTGCCTGTCTTTAAGTCAAGCATTTCCTGGTAAGTGACAGAAGGTCTGGCTGCCAGGAATACACTTTGCTGGCCCTAGGAATGGCCAAGACTCAAAACAAAATTTGCCACTTCTGTATCTAGAAAGTAACATGTTATGACCTGATATTAATTTGGCCAAGAGGTGATAAAACATGACCAACGACGTGTCTTCGGTGAACATATTAATATAAAGAAGGAGCGCCACGGATTTCAGCTCACTGCTTTTGCCATTTTTGCAGAAGAAAAGCTAATTGTTAATGGCCATGTGACATTATATATCCCAGAAAGGAAAGGGTGGGAGGAAGAGAGGAGCTCAAGGCAGTTCAGGGTCAGAACAAGCTCAGGCATCCTGTCATTAGCAAACGTTCCCCAAGATGAAGGCAAAATGCTGCTTAGCCGAAAAGGAGTGGGTGAAAAGAAGGGGGAGAACGAGGGGAAAACCACAGGAGTCAATGTGGCAGTGTGGGGGTGATGGAAGGGAGGAAATCTGGAGCTCTCCAGCTGAGCTGAGGAGCAAAAGCATCGGGCACAAAAATGCTCAAAAAAACAAGTGCGACGGAGACAACACTCGGCATCTCCCTCCCCCCGTTTCCCCCTCCCCATCGGTTTTTCAGGTTTCCCACATTCCCTCCACCTCCAACTGCTGACCCACACTCAGGGGTGTGACCCACCAGCAGAAGGCTGCCCTGATCTTTGTCTCGGCCCGCTCCCCACGCGAGGGCTCCTCCTCCCCCGCGCTCCCCGCCGAGCACAGCCCCGGCGTCTCCAAGGAGCTGCGAGCGCCTCGGCCGCCGCCCGCTCGCCCACCTCTCGCGGACCCGCGCCCCTTCCTTCCCCTCTCGGGCAGCGCCGCTCGCGCCTCCAGCTCCACCCCCGCTGAGGAGACCTTTGTGTCTCGGGGGACTTTCTGCCTCTTCCCCTCCTCCGCCTCTCGGTGAGACCGGCCTCCCCCGGAGACCAAAGCGGTAGCCAGCAGCGGAGGCGGCGGCGGCTAGAGGCGCCTCCCGGGAAGGGGCCCGGCAGACACCTACAGCCCACCTCACCCCCGGAAATGCCTGGGCGACCCGGGGTCCGCGCTGGATCGGAGGGGTGACAGGCACACGAGAGTCCCCGGCACCGCGCCTCCTCTCTCAACTTCCCGGCCGGGCCTGAGCCTCCCACGCCCCCACCGGCCCCCCGCCCCCGGTCCCACGCACCCTCCCGGGCTCTCGTAGGCCGGGCAGTGGAGGACACGCAGCGCGGTCGCCCGCCGCCAACTCACCAGCAAGTGCGGGGGCCGCGTCCCGAGGCGAGGCGCGGAGGGAAAGCGGCTCCGCCGACGCCAGCGGCGACCGGATGCAGGTCCGCGTCCCAGGGGCCAGCAGAGCCGAGACGCCTCCGAGGCGCAGGCCTCCGCCGCCGCAGCCGCCTTCCGGATCTCGCCGAGAGTCCGGAGCGTCCGGGAGGGGCCGCGGGTGCCTCACGCGCTGCCAAGCCCCCTGGTCAACATGGCTCCCGGGCTGCCGAGCCGCGCGGGCGGCCCACTAATCCCCTCGCAGAAGCGGGGACGGGAGCGAGACGGGCAGCGCGGCCGGGTGCGGGCTGCCGCTTCTTCCAGGCTCAGTCAGCAGCCGGACCGTGGGGAACTGCGGAGACCGCGGGCGGCCGCCTTCGCTCCCTGCGTGTGCGTCGCTTTCTCACTCGGCGGCTGCGGATTGACGCCTCCGCCTGTTCCCCGGAGGGGAGCGAGCGAGAGAGAAAAAAGACTTTTATTGAAACGATCCAACCAGCGGCGGCGGAGAAAAGCGACCAGCCGCGGGAGCTTCCCCCACCCTCGCCGGAACGGCTCGCCGGGGGCAGCGCGACCCCTGCCGGCGGCGGCGGGTGTGGGCGGGGCGGGGTATCCCGGGGAACCACCAGCCCCGCCCCGAGTGCGGGCCTTGGTCTCCCCTGCCTCACGTTTGGAACGGCGGGAGGGTGACAGAAGGGGCCGGGGGAACCCTCGGGACTCGGAGGTTAGGCATTGCTTGTCCGCAGCGACTGGGGAAGAAATTATCTGAACAATTCAGCCCTTTCATCTTTCCCCCACTCCCAAACAACACCAAAACTCTTGCTTACATTATCCAAATAATTATTGCAGGAGGTACCAATGCCACAGTTCCCTGCTGGCTTTCTAGAGAGGTGATGTCAAAAGACCCCCGCGGAAGCATGTTGATTGCTGTAACTTTTATCCTTTGTGGTGGGTGGGTGGTTGGGTACTAGTGCAGCAGTCATTTATGCACATAGCATTTGTCAATTTGAACTACAATGGTTTTTACATGTTATGTTCTTGGCAATATGCTAGGTCCTCAAAGGACTTAGATTCTAGCTGGGATGAAAGATAATCGGCAAGTAATTATAAAAATCTGAGGGTTATGAGAGGGAAAACACAAGGTGCAATGAGGACAGAAAGGACTGCTGTTGCAGTTGGTTAGGTTTTGTTTTCTTGAGGGAGGCGGGCTGCAGGAGTTTGGCCCAGTTTCTGTAAATGCTTTTACTTTCTTCTTTCCCGGAGGCTAAACGCTAGTTCAGGAGTGAACAGCAGAGTGAAAGTGAAGATAAACTAAAGTAATACTGACCCACTTTCTCCACAAATAAGGATAAAAGCATAAAGTAAAAACGAGTTTAAACCCCTAGAGGGAGATAATGAGAGGACTGAAAGAAAAGAATACGGACCGGATGTAGACAACCTAAACAAGAAAAAAATTTTTTAACCATATAAAAGGCCTGTGAAGTGAGATATAACATTTTTTCCTTTTTAACACCCGGAAGTAGACAATAACATTTTTAATGCACTTTCAATTCACATTAGACCCTAAGGACTTGTGACAGTTGTCCTCCAGGATTCCTGGGATGAATCCTTTTGCCCTAAAAATATTGTCCGCTGACTTCTTTCCCTGTTCTGTTGGGCAAAGTTGAATGTCTCTACTATAATATCCAATCATCAGACTTCTCCCTTGCCTCTAAAATTACCAGGAACCGTAAATTAGCAACAATCATGCTCAGCATATATTTAACACTTGTTTACCGAACAGGAATGCAGATATGTATAACAAGTTTTGCTTTAGAACAAGTGTGCTCTTTTAAAAAGCATTATTAATGATGCTTTTTAGATTTGCCCAAGTCAAAGAACTTTATAATATGGCAAGAAGTAGCATCATATTCAGAATTCTAAGTTACAGAGAAAGAAAATTTGATGTTCGTAGACGGCCTACTTATATGCCACCTGATATCACATACTTGCCTTATTTAAAAAATAGGAATATGCTTTGTTATGTTCCCTTAGTAAATGTTAAAAATCACCCAAAAAGGCAGTCTACAAAATGTTATTTTGACTTTATCAGTAATTCCCCTCTCATTTTAGATTAGAATTAATCCATGAGAAATAAAAATATTCTGTCTTCTCCAAAGCTGCTAAAGAGCACCCCTCCTCTTCCTACATCTTTTATGACCATAATAAATATTCTATAATTAGAATTTAGATATTTTATTGACCTATTTGTTCTTTCAATCATTTGTTTTTTTAATCAAAAAGTGTCACTTTTTTTTGTCTTTTTGTTACCGGCCGCAACACGCACAGCCAGTGAGCCAACCCGCCATCCTCATATAGGATCCGAACCCGCGGTGGGAGCACTGCTGCGCTCCCAGCGCCGCACTCACCCGAGTGCGCCATGGGGCGGGGCGGCCCCAATAAAAAAGTATTTATTGACTGCATGTTATGTGCCCGCTAGTGTGCTAGGCTTTGAAGATACAGGGGTGAACAAGACAGGATATTACCCTTGTGGAACTGTACGCTAGTGATGGAAATAAGCAATAAATATGTAAGTCACTTAAGGAATTCATAAGATAATTTATAATCATGAGAGGTGACATGAAGAAAATGAAACAGTAATGGAAAAGAAGTTGGGGAGAGGGGTCGGCAGAGGTATTTTAGGTAGTAAGATAGGGAAAGGCCCGATGATCAGCAGGGACTAGAAGCCATGGGATCTTTCTTTATATCACTTAGTAAATTATTTTATTAAGAAAAGGTCACTTGACAATCAAAACAATGGGTTTATTTAATTCATTAAATTATTTAATTATTTTTCTAAATTGATTTAAAATTCACACATAATGTTTTGAGCGTGTTAGTTGGCCTCTTTCCTAGGCTGTAATATAGGCTTTTTATCTTGTAAAATAAAGTTAAATTATAAAATTATTTACTTAGAGTGTTTCCCTAACTGTGGTTAATAAATATTTGCTAGTGTGTGGTGGGGATGGAAGGTTGAGGAAGAATTCCAAGATAAAATTCACTTGGGTAATGCTACATACTTTATCTCTCTTTTGGAAATTCACAATGCACATTTACATATTTAAAGCTCTGAGAAGTTCTGAGATTAAAAATTTTCTTTCCAGTGAGACCAGTGTATCCAAAAATGTTTTGACCTTAGAATAGCTGTTAGGGGGAGAATTTGAAGGTCATTCAACTTTGGACAGAGTAGAAGATGGAGCCAGAAAATCTCTGCTGGGATTCACACTCAGAGTGATTTGTTCGCCTGGGATAATGTGATATACCCAGATAAGGTACGGAAAAGAAAAGAAACACTTAAGTGGCTTTTCAGTTTCTCCACATCAGTGATTCTCAAACTGTGGTCCCTGAACCAGCAAGAGCAATGTTACCTGAGAATTCCTTAGAAATGAAAATTCTCAGGACCCACCCCAGACCAACTGAATCAGAACATCTGGGGTGGGGCCCACAGCAAAGTGTGTTTTACCAAGTCCTCTAGAATTCTGCTGCACAAGAAAGTTTGAGAACCACTGCTCTGTGCAATATCAACCACTGCTCTGTGCAACATAGCTTTATCTGTTTACAAAACAATTTTCCACATGTCTGAATTTCTGGACCATTTCCAATTATTAATTAATAATTGTCAAGATTTTTCAAAGAAATTAGGTAACTAACAAAACTGGGAAAACACTTTTTGTCTGGGTCCATTCCCAATTTTGCTAGGCTGAATCTATAGATAGGAAGTCTATTTTTTTGCAATAAAAGTGAAGCAAATCAAGCTAAGGGCAGAAATCAACTATCTTCCCCTATTATCATTTGAGTAAAATAATTTTAGGATCAGTAAAAATGAAACTATAGGTAAGAAAAGAGTATTGTCAAAGGCTTTCTTTTTCTTTTTCTTTCCTTTTCTTTCTTTTATCAAAGGCTTTTTAAACCTGCTTTGAAAACAAAACATCTGCCCTCACCCTAACATTTATATTTTATAAATATTTTGTACCATTCCAACACCTGCAAAATACCTGTATACCATTGCATAATGCTACAGTTGTAAGCTGTCACTTAAAAGTTGACTGTAGAGATTTTACAGCACCAGATCTATTTAAAATCAGAATATCTCCACAGACTTATAAGTAACAAATTTGCGGAGGGAAATTTCTTCCCTATTTACATGTAAAATTTTAAATTTGGAATACTGAATTTAACTCTAGAAGATTAATAACATTCAAGACATTTGGTCCAGTCCAGGGAGCATTATAAAAAGTTTTCAGGATAGTGGTGTCTTGTGTCCATATGAGGGAAATGAATCCAGGAACCAAACTCAGTCTTAGCAGTTCAGGAGGACATACTTTTCTGACATTTTGTTTTAAAATGAAATTGTTCTCCAGTTACTGACTAAATGCTTAGGCAGTGTTAGTCTCCAGGCTACCGGTAAGGCTTCATACAAGGCTCTGTTAAGTGACTAAGAAGGGATTAAGTAGTTTTTCTTTCTTTTTTGAATGTGATATTAACTGCTGTTAACTAGATTGATGTTCTGTCTCTGAGAAAAAGCAGAGGCAGGTTCTTAATCAAATAAAATACAATTTAAAGCTTATCTGAGCTTCCTAAAAAGTGAAGCACAACAAAAAGCCACTTTTAAGATTTAACATACTCCTCTCTTTTTTAAAATGTTGGAAAGTGGGAGCTCAGGCAATATAGGTTAAAAAGGAGGACATGGCAGTTGGCCGTTTTCCCAGGGGCTTGTGGGAATAATCATTGATCTTTTTTCATCCTTTTAAAGAATGAGAGAAAGGAGGAAGTAGCAGTGTCCTTATGGTTTGTTATCTTGGAAATTTTGGCCCAATGATTTGCTTTTAGTTAACTTGATCAGACTGATTTGTAGTCTTCTAGTCTTTAGCTATTAGTTCAGAAGGGCAAGTGTTCAGTAAATGAACTTTGCCTTACTCAAGCCAACACTGACCCAGGACCATTTGAGAATTGATTTGACCTGTGAAGAGGAGGCTAGAGCAAATATTTAATCTTTAGACGTTGAAAAAATGGAAAAATAAAAATATGAGGAAGAGGGGAAAGAGGGCAAGAAAGGTAAGAAGTGGGGGTGGGGGGACGAGGAGAAGAATTAAGCCTTATGAACATAATTTTATTTCAGCAAAAAGGAAGCTGCAAATGTTAATAGTGTTAAACTTCATGTAATAGAAAGAAAGAATAGAAAAACATGAAGCTAAGCAGGTCAGGGTTCTAGCCTGAAGCAATTGCATGGTAATTGGACTTTGCAATCAGTTGGATTGGATGGAAGTCCTAGCTTTGCAACTGTGAGATTTTAGTAGATTACTTAACGAAGAGTTTTCCCATGTGTAAAATGAGGGTAATAATATACCTGCCAGGTGGCAAGGATTAAATGAGGTAATGAATGTGATGCAGAGTATCACAACTTTTCTAAGTGACATGAACAGCAACTCAAATAACTTATACAAAATGGGATTTTGTTGTTTATGTAACTGTAAAGACCAGGAGTAGTGCAGGCTTCAGGGACATCTTAGCCAACAGCCCACACAATGTCATAAAGACCTGGTTACTCTCCTTTTGGTTCTGCCCTTGGAAAGACATCTTTATGTCAAAAGATGGCTGCAATATTTGTAGCTTTATCCTTCCAAGTTCAAATCCATTGAGAAGAGGGAATAACATCCTCAGTAGCATAAATCAGGTCTAATTTGCACACCTTGAATCACTGACTGTCACTGTGGCCAAAGCAGTTGAGTGATTGTCTAGGTACAGGACATATTCTTTATTCGTAAAGCCAGGGTGGAGTCTGCTTCACTTGAATCACGTGTGCTAAGACTATGGGAGAGAAGTCCCCCTAAAACAAAAAAAAAAGTGCATTCTTATTATAAGCAGGGTAGTGGATGCAATGCACCCACTTAATTAAAGTGCAGAAAGCCAGGGATGAGCGAGCTTTATCAGCAGCTAGATCCAGGAAGGCCACCACAGAACACGATTGCACCGCAGAACATGATGGCTCCGTCTCTCATCTGGGCTTTGGTCTATGTGCCAACCTCATTCTTCACAAGTTCACTGACAGCTCTGGGTTCACATCCTTGTAGTTCCTAACCCTAAGGAAAGGAGGTCCATTCAGAAAACTCCAAGGACTCTAATGGGCCCAGCCTGGGCCATATGTGTCCACCCTCTAATCAAAAGTGTCCCACTGGACCAGGTGGAATGGTGCAGATGCAGTTGTCCAAAGTAGAGGAGGGTGCTATTAACAGAAGTAAGAGGGAAGGAATGTAGGGTGGTCAAAAATCACAAGTTTCTGCTATACTAAGATAAATGGCAAGGGTATAATCAGAAATTGCAGATCAGAAAAGGTAATTTGATAAGGAGAGCAGGGTGAACTAAAAAGAGAGACAAATGAAGAGATAAATGGAAAAACAAATTGTATGGGATACTAGTCACCAATAAAAAGGAATGAATTACTGATACGTGCAACAACATGATGAATTCCAAAATAATTTTGCTGAGTGAAAGAAGCCCAGACCAAAAAAGAGTGTATACTGTTTGGTTACATTTTTGTAAAACTATAGGAAATGCAAACTATAGTGACAAAAAGCAGATCAGTGGTTGCCTGGGTCTCAGGGAAGGAAGGACTGCAAAGGAGACTGAGGACATTTGTGGGGATAATAAGTGTTTTTTTTTTTAATGGGGTGGTGTTTTCATAGATGTACACTTAATGTAAAAACTTATCAAACTGGACACTAAATATGTGCAGTTTATTATATGTTAATCATACCTAAATGATACTGTTAAAGAAATGAGAAAATGTAATCCAAAACACAAAACTTTTTACTGTTTAGTGGCTTTTGAAACTATTATCTGACTTGTTTGAACAAGCCTGAATTTTCCAACAGTGTTAAACATGCAGGCTTTCTGTAAGTATATCTACAGAGAAGTCACACCACTTAACCCATAGGTGGTTTCTAGCTTCAGAGTCAAAGAAGAGGTTAATAAAAGCTACTAATAAGATAATATTTTTCTTGTCAGATCTCTCTCTACTGTGCAAAAAAGTGTAGCAGTGGGTAATAGTGAGTGAGCCATGCCTGAAACCTACTTGACCCTATATATGAAACCTACTTGACCCTATATAAAATATGACCTGGTAAATCCAGGATATCCTGTTGAGTAGACTGGAGTATGCAATAAAAGTCAGCTCACTCCTCCCTCTACCTCCTCAATGTGGGACTAATCTGAAAAGTTTGAAATATTGTTTATCTCATGTGTTTATTTACTATAAATGTTGCCCCTTTTTATACTCCTGATCTGAAATATAGATAATCTGTGCAATTAAAGGTGCTTTCCATATAGGCAGGGAAAGTTTTGCCATAGGATAGGACATCCTGTTTCTTTGGGCATCTTAGTACCCAAAGTCATTAGGTAGATCAAAATTAAAATTGTTTTCCAAAGCTTATAACAGTTACCTATCCTCAAATTCTACTTTGATTGGAAGGCATCAGAAGTGCTAATAAATATTTGAGCAACATTTCACACACTTTGCAATATCTCATATACCTAGAAATGCAAAGATGTTTTACAAGGACTGCTTTTATTTTTGAAGAATAATTTTTTATCGTGATGAAAAAAATTGTAATGTAGTTTGTTTTAAAAAAGGTATTTTATGTGTTTGGATAATTCACATCATTTTATTTTGTTTTTGGCAGCTGTCCAGTACGGGGATCTGAGCCCTTGACCTTGGTATTATAACACCATGCTCTAACCAACTGAACTGATTGGCCAGCCCCCCACATCATTTTAAATGGACTCATTGGTCATTGGTGGTCAGTGCCTCTGTGCATTATGCTTGATTCCTTCACTACTTTCTGTCAACTGCTAGGCATGATGGAGTAAAAAATTCTAGGCCTTTTGTATTTTGCATAAATGTGAACAAAATTATTAGTATGAAGCAGTAGAAAGACTGTAGGATTCAAAGTGAAACAAACCTGGGTTTGAATCTTGGCTCCACGATCGGTTCTAAGACACTGAGAAAGATGGCTAATTTTCCTGGGCTTCAGTTTCTTCATACATGAAATGGGCATCTCTCATAGGGCATTTTATGAGGATTCAACAAGATACTAAATATAAAAGTGCCTAACACAATATTCAGCATTTAATAGGCAACGAATAAATGTTAGTGTTCTTCCTTCTACTCCCGTGCACCATGACTGTAAGTCATGGAAAAATACTTTGATCAAAGTGCATCTAGGAAGACTGAGATCTAAGTTTATAATGCTCAAGAGAAATAATCTGTCTTCTATGGAGAGATGCTACAATATTTAGAAAAAAAGGAATGGAGAAAAATAAACCTTTTTCTTTTTTTTTTTTTTTTTTGCTGGAAGGTTAGCAGTCCCATTCAGAGAAAAAATAGATGTTTATATCTTAGTGTATTATCCATCGTAAGTATTACTTCATATTCAGAATGTGAAGGGTCAGTAATAGTTATGATGAGTAAAACACATGTATTTTGTTATCTGTGAAGATTTTCCGGTAAGGGGAACAAATTACATCAACACAGATTCTTATTTATCTGCTTTCTATACCTTGTATTCACAGGTACAACTATTTATCAGAGAGACTCAAGCAATTTTAGGTTTGGGAATCAGAAGAAGGCATCCAACTCTCCTATTTACTTTTCAACTACCACTTCATTCAAGTATTCTTTCAACCAATATGAATTTCATGTTTACAATGTGCCAGGCACTGTAAAGAATAGAAAGATAGAAATGGAAAGTCACAGGCAGTGTGTGTGTCTTCAAAGGGCTTGGTGTCTATCAGGGGAGAAGAAGGCCTGGCCATAACTCAAAAAGAGCCAAGAGCATAAGACAAAAGTTCGAATATGCTGCTTGGGTGAAGAGGAAAAGTGGAGGGAGTAGAAAATCAAAGTAGGTTACATTGCTTACATAATAGAAGTCAATGCATACTTAAGGGTGACTAATTAGGAATCTAGCATTGAGTGCTATAGAGAATGTAGAAGGACCTTAAGTGGTAATCCCTGACCTCTTGGAATGCACGACATGTAGTATGACCAAATATCCTAGAACTATGTGGAAGCTGCAAGGTAGGCAACGATTTATATTCCTTCTGTAGTTTTTGATGTATTTATTTCAAATGTCAATTGTTTATTCATAGAAATTCAGTTATTAATGGTAATTTAGTTTTAGAAAACAGAGAATCTATTATATATGAAGACAAAAGGCAGGCACCTCTCTTTATATAAATGGTTCAACAAACAGATGATGAATAAAAGTAAAATCAAGACATCTTGAAATAGCTTCTAGTCCTTTGCCAAGCTATACATGGGGCATGCCCTTCTTTATGAATCTTGGATGCGTGACAATATTTTAAAAACTAAAATTTTAAATTAATTATTGGGTTTCTGCCTAGGTCCTTGTTTTTAAAGCATTAGTGACATGTAGTTATGACTGTAGAGTCACATAAAATCTGGGTCTAGTGTTTATGCATAACAAGATTAAGATGAGTACTACATTTTTATTAGAAAGTTTAAACATTTCATTTCATAATAGAGACATACGATAAATCCTTAAATTTATTTTAAAATAATCTTAAGAAATAAATTCAGTTTTGTTTATATTATAAACCCATTAAACATGAAGTATTCTATTTTTCTCCCTAGTACTGAATTTCCAACTCCTCCTATCTAAAATAGCCACAGTCTTCAAGTTTGACATCTAAGTTTTTTTATTTGTTCACATGAGAAACACTGCCTTTCCTTTTGTACATGACTCATGCCTCCTGCTGTTTACAAACTGGATATCTCAGCTTTTTCTGCAGGTCATTATGTACTTCCAGCTCAGATTTAGGAAAGTCTATATGGCTCACACAAGTGACACCAAGTCAGCAAAATACAATAGGCTCAAACTATGTCGTAACTGAGCCTAATGGGGAATGATCTGTTTCATTCAAAACAGGGAATAAATTGGAATGAGAAGCAGCTTGAAGGTAGACTTTGAAAAGTTGACAGAAGAAGAATGGAAGAAAAAATTATTAGGTTTTTAAGAACTTTCTATTTTTCTTATAGAATGTAAAATGTTGATCAATTTTTATCTTCTCCCTTTACCTTTTTTTGGTGAACACTTTAAAAATTTTAAATTACACTATAACAATAATTATAAAAGATTTAGAAAAGAAATGAAAGAAAATCACCATTAACTTCATAACTCCAACACTGTAACTTTTATTACTTTGGAATATTTCTCTCTAGCTTATATTTCATATTCATATATATCTTAATAGTGTACAGGTAGATTGGTATCACTCTCTTCACTTATCATTACCATAAACACTTGTTCCTGTTGCTACATTATTCACAATTATCCTATTTGTTGGCTACCTAATACTCTGTAACCTGTATTTCATGGACACTCTACATCCTTCTGCAGAGTCTTCTTCAAAGTGGGCCTGGGAGTCACTGGGGTAAGGGGGTGCCTCATTGGGCTGGGTTCCTGCCCAGTCAGCTACCATGTACATTTAGATCACTTAATTCCTCTTCTCCATTGCTGGATACCACCATGTTTCCAGGCAAGCTGGGTCTGCACACACTGCTGCTGCCTCTGCCACCATTTCCCCTGGATACTATTGACTTCCTAGATGGGACTTCCATTTTAGTTTATTCTCCCAAATCACTGCCTTGATTTCACCCACTGCTGTTCCAACCTGCAGAGTTCCTGCTTACAGGCAGGGGAAACGGGACTGGGGATAGCAAAGACCCTTAAGATTCCCAGCAGTAGGTTCATGCTTTAAACTATTTCTAAACTATACTCATTTTCAGTGATAAGAAAGATTTTGTCCACATGCTGGGCTTCATATGAATTTTTAAAAAATATTTACTCCTAGGTTCCAAATCTGGTTCTGCCACTTATAACAGTGTATTCTTAGCAAGTCACTTCACTTCTTTGACCTGAATTTTCTCATCTGTAGATTGGGATAATACTTTCTACTTTTCAGAGAGGTTGTAAGGACCAGAGGCATGCTTATACAGCTCCCAGAACCACAGTACCATGTTGATATTGATATTGATGGCTAATATAGTTGTTATTTATTGTTCATATACTAATAGTAGACTTAATTCAAATGTCCTACCCCGTCTTCAAAATGGCAGACAGAAACTGTTGACTTAAGAGTCACAATCTCAATTCTGTTTTGTTGTTTTGATTAGCAACTTAAGAAAAATTCTTGAACTCAAAAAAATTTTTTTCACGTCATAAAAAGGCACTTTATTGAATTAAATGTGAAAAATATTTGACTGTTATATACTTGAAAAGGCTTTAAATTAGTTTTGTCATTTTTTTCTGTTTAAAGCAAAGGGTCCATTTTAGCATGTGGCCACAAGAACTCACTAAACTCTAATATAAGGTATTATACAGAGTTCAGACAATGGCAATATGACACAGCAGGAAAAGCCAGTGTTTGGGTTTAGAGAATAGAGACACATGTGTGGTGAAGGCTAGTGTTGGTTATTTAAGATGCTTAAATCTGCTAGTGGATTAGAAACTGGGACATCTGTCATTAAAGAAGAAAAACAAGCAGGAACAAGATGGGATAGGTGGCAGATGGATTTTCCAAGCAGCTGGTAATAGCACAGGTCTAGACAGGTAAGAAGTCAAGGTTTGGGAAATCTAATGCTTACACATTTGGAACAAAAAACTTCATTTTGGTAAAATTTGTTTGTTTGATTGGTTGTTTTTTTGTTTTGGTTTGGTTTGGATCCAAAGAACTTTCTTATGTGATGTCGCATTGAGAAAATGTAATGGATACATGGTTTCATGGCTTTAGATGCAAGGGAAACAGGTTAAAATTCCAATTCTAACACTTATTAGCTGGGTGACCTTAGGCAAATATTTCATGCTCTGGGGGCTCCATTTACTCACTATATAACAAAGTGGCTGTATTAAATCAGCGGGGAAGGGCATTCACCTCTTTTGATCTGATGAAAGACAAGGATAATTTTCTCACAAAAATGCACATAAACATCCCCCTGATATTTGGCACACATTTTATTTTATCACATTAGATACTGATTTCCTTCATATAAGAAAAAACTTAGAAAAAAAGTTCCTTGCCTCATTCTTGTTTATTCACATGAATGAAGTAATTTGAAATAAATTCAAAGTGGGCAAATACAAAAGAAAAAACAAAATTAAAGTTCTTCCCCCAAACAAATTTCAAATGAAGGCTGCCATTATTTCACTTGAAGAGAAGACATTATGGTGTAGTATTACGTGCTAATATGTTTGTCATTTGTGATAGTCTATCAATTTTTATTTTAATTTTGATAGCCACAAGTGAAAGAAAGCTGAGATTAACAAAGTGTGTTGTAGTAAATGGAAAGACTTACGTCTGGACACACTGGATTCCTCTAGGACTCTTCGAGCTGATACAGTGCATCATGTTCTCAGTCCTCACATCTATGAATTTGGTCATCTTTGCAAAGTCTGCATTGTCAATGCTGTATATGTCAGTGAGAAAATAGTTAAAATCCACATTCCAATTTTAAGGTCAGATGAGCTTAACTAACCTTTAGAGACATCCTGCAACATTTCCAGGTGTCTATAGATTTCTGCCTCGTGAGAGATTGGCATGTTTCATCATTCTTGAATGGAGCCAGGAGAATCTCTTCCAGTGTGGGAAAGGTTATTCATATTTGTCTGTTCCTGATCTCCTCTCCCACAGTGGCAACTTAGCCAAAAGGGCTCATGGCATTTTTTTTTTTTTTTTTTTGGCTAGTTTTCAAAATTGCTACCTCAAGATCTTATGCTGAAAGAAAGCCTTACCTTATTCGTGTGATCACATAAATCAAACCTCAAATGACTTTTTCCCTATGGAATTATTTTAGAAGTGAATTCCTATGAATAACTTTATATTCTGCTTTCATTTCCTGACAAAAATCTCTTTAAATGCCAATGAGTCAAAGTCCAGGGTCTGGAGAAATTGATGACTTATGCAGTTATAGACAAAACTTCTTTCAGGACTATTGGCAGGGACTTCAATGCCTATGCAAGGTGATGTAGAAAGCCGTGACTCATGGTGATGTGTTGACCTTCCTTCTTCATTTAAGTGGAAAAACTGGATACATTGCCGAACACTGCATGTATACCATAGTCTCAAAGTTTTGTTTGCAGTCAGGATTTTTACCTGAAGAAGAAACTCTTCACCATTTCAAATAATTCAGGGTCTTTGGGATTCCCAAAAGGGGCTTACAAAATAAAATTATTTAAAATTTTTTTGACCCATATATGACAGATAAACATCAGAAAACAAATGAACTCAGTGAGATGTGACACATTTTTGCTGAAGAGAAATGGCATGATTGCAAATTCCACCATGTTTTTATTCAAAACAATAGATGAAATGTCAGTAAATCCAGAGGTGAGTATTTCATTTGGCAAAGGCATGGATTTCCTATTATTCTTTTATTTCAAGTTGTAATACAAGTTGACCATTTAAAAAACAAAGGCATACATGTGGCTCCTTTTTGCATAGCAATGTAATTAGAAGCCTTGTCAGATGCTTCAGACAGAAAGTGTTGGGGCAAATGCAAACTTTTGGAAAATTCTGCCTTTCCAAATTAAGCCTGTCACAAAACAATAAACAAAAACAATAAAAACAAAACCACCACACTGTCTATTGATGATAAAGTGACATAGAAGTATTTTTTCAACTCTTTACTTGGTAGCCATGAGCCAGAATCATGGAGCTCAGCAAGAAATCTGGCTTTCACATGTATTAACTTCTAGCCATGCATACCAAACCAAAGGCTATCTAAACTTAGAAGCACTTTTTTTTTCTTTCTGTTTTAGCCTTATGCAATATAAATTCATATCTGCAAACATGTCACAAATAATTTTAATTCTTTGCAACAAAGCACGATCTAAGCTATTGTAATATATAGTGATTTATTATGTATAGCAGCAGCCCATGCCACTCTTTGCTTGCAAATATATCTTATTAAATTAACTTGTTACATAATTTTTTTTTTTACATAAGCAATTTTCAAAGGTACAAGAAGAAAATGGGTTGATTCATTTAAGTAAAGATTTACTAAATATTTACTTTGTGCTATTTAGGCACTATGGCAGTGAAAGAACATGGAAGCATACTTATGACATGAAGTTAAAGACAAAAACATATATACAACTATGCAAAAATAATTGCTTGTAACAAAAATTTGGAAGTAGATATATCAATTTGCTTTTTAAAAATTATTTATTTATTTATTTATTTATTGCCATAAAACAAGTCTTAACACATTTAAAAAGACTCAGATCCTGTAAAGTATGTTCTCTGACCACATCAATAGAAGGGAATGTAGAAAATTCACACATGTGTGGAAATTAAAAGTTCTCTTAAATAAGCAATGGGTAAAAAGAAAAATCTCACGGAAATTAGATAGTACTTTGAGATTAAAATCAAAGTGCAACATATCAAAATTTATAGGATGCAGGCTCATGCAGTGTGTTGAGGAAAATTTATACTTGTAAGCACGTATATTAAAAACAAGAAGAATCTCAAATCAGTAATGTAAACTTTTACTGTAAGAAAATTGAAAAAGAGCAAACTAAACCGAAAGCAAATAGAAATACAAAGGTAATAACAAAAACTACAATAGAAAAATATATGAAATGTGGAATTAAAAAACAATAGAGAAAATCAACAACACCAAAAATTGATAATTTAAAAAAATCAACAAAAATTGCAAACCTTTATCTAGATTGGCCATGAGAAAAAGAGAGATGACCGAAATTACTAAAATCAGAAATAAAGGAGGGGCATTACTACATTGTCATTGTGGTTTTTTGTGGTGGTAAGATTTAGTTTCTTTCTCTTTCTCATTTGCAATTTTTGTTCTACTAGTGGGTTTTGCTGTTTCTTGTGTATTTCTGGTAGTGATAATTGTTTTTTTGGATTCCAGATGCAGGACTTCCTTGAGGATTTCTTATAGGGCTGGTTGTGTGGTGGTGAACTCCCACAGTATGTCTCTGTCTGGAAAATAGACTATTTTCCCCTTGTTTCTGAAGGGTAGCCTTGCTGACAGTTTTTTTCTTTTAGTATTTTGAATATATCATCCCATTATCTTCTGTCCTGTAGAGTTTCTGTTGAGATTTCAGCTGTTAATCTGATAGGGGCTCCCTTATAGGTGACTTGATGCTTTTCTCTTGCTTCTTTTAAGATTCTCTCTTTGTCTTTGAGCTTTGCCAGTTTGACTATAATGTGTCTTGGAGAGGATCTTTTGGGGTTGAATCTGTTTGGGGTACTTTGAGCCTACTTGATCTGAAGGTCCATGTCTCTCCCTATACCTGGGAAGTTTTCCATTATTATTTTGTTGAATAGGTTTTCCATGCCTTTTCCTTTCTCCTCCCCTTCTAGAACAGCTATGATTCAAATGTTTGTGTGCTTAAGGTTGTCTGCTAGTTCTCTTAGATTTTATTTATTTTTAAAAATTCTTTCTTCCTTTTGTTTTGTCTACCCGGGCTATTTCAAAAAGACTATCTTCAAGATCAGAATTTCTTTCTTCTGCTTGTTCTAGCCTGCTACTTAAGCTATCAGTCATGTTTTTTGTTTTGTTGAGTGAATCTTTCAGTTCCATGAGTTCTGCTACATTCTTCTTTAAGGTATTAATCTCTTTGTAAATTTTCTCCTTCGTATCCTGAATTTTTTTTTTCTCATTTCATTATGTTTTCTAACTGAATCTTCTCATATCTCAGTGAGTTGCCTTATGATTGTTGCTTGGAATTCCTTTTCAGTCATTTCAATGGTTTCCTGCTCTATAGGTTCTGGTATTTGAGAATTACTGTATTCTTTTGGTGGCATTCTATTTTCTTGAGTTTTCATATTTCTAGTATCTCTACATTGATGTCTGATCATCCTGTAGAGCAGTTGCTTCTCCTGTTATTCTGGAGTGGGCTTTGAGGAGAGAGATGTCCTCTCCTTTTTCTGGTCTCTGCTGGTGACTCTCCTTGTATCAATGCAGTCAAGTGTCTGGTGGGCCACCTGCACTGTGGCTATGGCTACTACTGTGGCATTGAGCTCCTTTTGCAGCAGCCATGGCTCTGGTAGTGGATGTGGTGGGCCACCAGCATGGAAGTGGTGTTTTTGGAGTGCTCCTTGCCTGCTTCCAGGCAGGGGATGCTGCCCTCAGCTCCTGCCTAGGACCCCACATGCTCTGTCTCTTGCCTGCTTCTGGGCAGAGAGTGCTGCCTTCAGCTTCTGCCTAGGACCCCAGGCATGCTCTCTCAAGATGCTTTAATGGTCATGTTAGATGGCTAAATTAAGGGTTACTGCTTTTTTCAGTCTACTTTTCAAATTTTCTGTAATGTTGTAATGTTATTTTTAGAAAAAAAAATGAATTACATATCAAAAAGAAACAGAATATTGAAAAAAATGAGACTAATGGAATTTGAAAAGAGTATATGCACTTGGATAAAAGAGCAGATACTATCAGAATATAACAGTTATGCTACAACTGATTTGGCTAGCTGTTTTACATATATTATCTCACACTTAATCCTCATAACAGCCCTGTGAGACAGGTACTACTGTTGACTTCATTTTACAGATGAGGTATTTGAGGCTCAGAAAGGATAAGCAATTTGCCCAATGTCACACAGCTAATGGCTCAGCCACAATTTGAACCCATGTCTCTTTGACTCTAAAGACTGTGCTCTTAGTTACTACACCAATGTGAAGGAATCAGAGATGTAAGTGAGAAAATAAGTATAAGCAGAGAAAGCGAAATTCTTGGTTGGGGGTAAATATGGGATATTGAGGTTGGGGTGGAATTAATTTAAAGAGAAACAAATAAAAGTATCTTTGGAGAAGAAACCATATTTCAAACAAATCTGGCTCTCTGCTCTAAATCTGTATTCCCAAAGAGTCTTGTGATCTGTGACTTAGGCTCTATCCTGGGGTGTTTATCAGGAATGGAGTCTCAATTCACAATCCAAATCTTTAAAATTCCATTATAAATTGATGAATTTTTTTTTTTTTTATGTCCAGTAGACTCTTGGTTTGAGTAGTAGTAGACAATTAAGACCTGATCACACCACCTCCTTTTCTGAATTCCTTGTTTTATTCACCTCTGTATCCACCCAGTCTGGCTCAATGTCTGGTAGTTTGTGGGCACCCAATAAATGTCAGTTGAATGATAAAATAACAAATGAGGTTCTGAAAGACTCAACAAGTTGAGTCTAAACACTCCGCAGACTCTAAACACCCAGCAAATTGTTGAAAGTGCAACGCAGGAGAAATATTTAGATAGTTCCAATTAGTTACTCCTGTCCTCCATCACTCCATCCACAACATAGAGTCTGACAATGGGCAGAACCATCCTGCAATTCCTGTGTGGCAAATCTTTGTTTCGACAAGCTCATGCCTGAATTGTGTGGCCTTTAATGCTGCTGACTCATGCATATCTTTAGTTCCCCTGTGCTTCTTTAGTCTTTTTGCAACCATCTTATGCCATCATTTTCTTATCTTTAGAGAGCATATTTTTTTCCTTTGCTCTTGACTGTACTAAATTTTGTTCACCTGATTTCTGACCACGTTGATAATATGCTGCAATGTGTGCTTTTTCTATTAATCTCTTCCAAAGAAAAGAGAGAAGAGTTAAATTTTCCTATCAGTTGCAAACAGTTCCTTCCCCTTCCTCAAGCCCCCAATAATATTATCAGGTAATCTTGGTAACAAATAAGCAAAACATACTGTGCTGCATTCTACCTTCCTCCTGAAATGTGCTTCGGTAATCCATTTTTGCTGTTTTTCAGTTGTGTGCTGGCTCAGCAAGGTGACTCTACAGGTTTTTTTTTTCTGGGGAACACCTGTTCTTCCTGCAAATGAAAAGCTATTGCTCTCACTAAATGAGTTTGAATATCCTAGGAGGATTTCCTTCTGTGGCTTTGTTTGTTCCTGAAACAGGTTCTCCTACTGCGCTTCTCACCTCGGAAGCTTTGGTGAAGGGAAATACATATTGCTGGAGATTTTTTCAGTTCTCAACAGTATATTAATGGCCCTGTTTTCTAACTAGTGCTGGTGTAAACTCTTGCCATAAGTGGAAAAGATAGTCTTGAATACTGCTCTATAAGATAGCATTTGTCTTGGGAATAAACTCCAATAATTCCCTTCTCTCTACAAATTGTTCTCTATAAAAATGTAAATCCAATCTTGACTGAGAGGGAATACAGAGTTAAGTGCTAAATAATATAAAATTCTGATGAGCTCAACTTGAGTGTCTGAAGGAGCCAGGAACCCGTGATCCAACTCCCAATTGGGAAACAGTCTTATATTAAAACATGGCAAATATTATCTAAGGAATCTAATTGCAATGCAGCTGGGGACTCTGTCTTTGAAATTTACTGCAGTGCACTGGGTGACAATTTGAACTTGAAAATTTGAGGAATTCTTTATCCAAACTTACATTCTTGTGAAATTTTGAAATAAAATTGCTTACATTCTAGATTTAATTGTGTTTTAAAACTGCATTGAAAATACTCTATCATTTAGATCCTACTCTGTATACATCAAATAATCAAAGAGTTAGTGAACCTTTGGTATATTTCATCATAACCACCAAATGTTGTGTGAGATAAGACACCAACACCTATATTTCGTTTCTAATTTAAATAATTTTATGTCAATAAACATATGAACTTATAAGCATACATACATACATACATACATACATATATATACATACATACATACATATATTTCTTCTCCTTTTTCCTGAAATTATTTTAAAAGATACCACCCAACATGATAAGATATTGTAATATAGCATAGTGGGGAAGTCAGACTGCCTGGGTTCAGTCCAGGCTTTGGTACCTACTATCTGCTTGACATTACTCTAAGTGTCAGTATTTTTTATCCGTAAAACTCAAGATTGTTTTGAAGATTAAATGAGATAAGTCATGTAAAACACTTGGCATAGAGCCTGGCAAAATGTGATATTAATCATTATACAAAGGAAAATCAGATTCTGGAAAAAAGAAAAACTCAAGTGATATAACCATATGGATAAACATGTGGCTCTAATTGTTCATAATAAACAGTTGAATTGATTTTGAGTTTTCTAGCACCCATAACAGTAAGGTGAAACACAACCCATTATAAGTCTTGGGTTCAGAAGGGAAGAAACAACCAGTTCAGAAGTAAAACTTTTGCTAAAGCTGAATTCCAAAAGGAACTAATTGAGCGTACATTGGATAATGTTTTCAGTAACATGTTACAGCAAACACTGTAATGAATTTAATATGGCTGCTACAGCAGCCTTTGCTTAATGACCCTAGGTACACGATTAAAACATGACTCAGTAGAAAATTATATAATGGACCAAGTAAATATGACTCCAACTTTAGTATTATGGAATTCAAAAAATAGCTATTGAACATCTCATTTGTGAGAGGTACTGTCATAAGCACTGTAATGGAAAACATAGATGAATTAGACTCAATTCTTGCCTTCAAGAACTGGCTAAATAGTAAGGTGTGGAAATGGGGATAAGAAAATAAAAGGACTATGATCAAGGCAAAATAGTGTAAACCTCAAAGGAAGATATAAAATGGTCTGGAGGTTCAAAGGAAGGAAAGGTCTGGTTTCTCAAACACATTCAACTCAACCCCACCTTTTGGCTTTTGCACATGCTGTTCCCTATGCTTGGAATATACTTCTCCCCTTTCTGCCCGTAGAACTCCTCCTCTCCCTTTAGGTCTCAGCTTAGGTTTTACCTCCTTGTAGAGAGGTCTTCCTTGACCACCAGTCATAGGGGACACTCCACTCTATAATTCTCTATTTCAGCGCTTTGTTTCCTTACAGCATTCATTACAATTTATAATTATTCCATTTTTTTGTTGATCACTTGCTTTTTATCTCTCTCCCCGTGTAGAATATGAGCCCCATGAAGGCAGGACTATATGTCTGTCTGTCTTGTTTCCTACTATATTATCCTTAATGTCTAGAACAGTGTCTGACACATCGTAGGCATTCAATATATATTTGTTGAATGAACAATTGAGCAAACAAAAGGTCACACTTGGTTGATAGGATCAGAACAGATTTCATGAGAAGAAATTCTTAAAACCTGGATAGGTTGTAGGTAGGGTTGCGAGAAGGGATGTTTCAAATGGAAGAAAAACCATAAGCAAATGTTTGGAGCCCAAGAGATGTAAGGTTTTTACTGACAGCAACAAACACTACATATTTTTGGACTTAAGATGCATGCTTTACTCTCCTGTTCCCCCTTTCCATTTTAACATTTTCAAATTGGTATAATTGATAATAGTCTTATAATCACTATCTGAATGTACTATGGTGGTTCTCTTTCTCCCCGGAAAGGCTCTTTAATTGATGATGTGTCTTATATCATCTGTTGCATTTTAAAAATGGGAAAATAAAGTAATTCAGTTTTACTGGAACATAGAATTTGAGGGTACTTTAAAAATCTCACAGAAAAATAGAATTAAAAGATAATATGAATCTTTCCATGATCTTTTTGAAGTATCCTCATATGTATAGGGAAACTGAGGGAGCTGGTGCTGGAAAGTTCTGTTGTAAAGATTATGCTGTAGACATATAACAATGCCAGGGTGGTGAATTTATCAGCAATGAGAAGGAGTTCCTACTGAAATTATAATGCACTATTGTCTCCCAAAATTGTTGTAAATCTGTAGAGAGATATTTTTCCCTTAGCTATTTTAAGATTCGACCTCAAGACAAAAACTTCTCTGTACAAGGCCCAGAAGATAGATTCTTCCCATTGAACTATGAGCCATCTGAGGTCAGGGACTGTATCCACAACAACTACTACGATACCTGGTAAATAGTAGAGGTTCTCTCAATATTTATAGTAATTACTGAATGAATGACAAATGGCATTTGACTATTCTTTACAAGAAAAAAATTATTAGTGGACAATGGAGATGAAGATGATGGTGGGCAAGAATTTTTTGAAGCCAGTGGAGTTAATCTACGCAAAGGCCTTGGGGAAGGGAGGTATTTAGTGACGATTTGGAAGCAGGGGAGAGATACAGGTTGGCAGAGAGGTGGGATAAGTACTCTACTTGGGAAAACAGGACATTATGTTCTGTTAAGCTTTCTGTAGGAAATGGTGACATATGTGTGGGAACCGGAGAGTACACTAGAAGGAAAGAAATGCACCAAGTAAGGACAGGGACAGGATGAAGAGGTTAGCCACAGAGCCAGAGACAGCCTGAGTATGTCATGATTCACTTTTACTGGAAGTCAGTGATGAGCCAGAAAATAGGCATGGATGTTCACATGTGAATGTTGAAGTCACCCAGAATGTGGGCAGGGTCTCTCTCACACTTGTCACCAGCAGTCTCTATGACACTAAACCCGAGGGATATTTTCAGTCTCCTCTGTACTTGACATTTCAGCAGCATTTGATTCTGTTGACCTCTCCTTACTTTTTCTTTTAAATTGTGGCCACATACACAATTTTACCATCTCGACCACCTTTAACTGCACAGTTCAGTGGCATTAAGTGTGTTCCTGTGGCTGTCCTACCATCACCACCATCCAGCCACAGAACTCTTTTCATCTTGCAAAACTGAAATCCTGTACCCATTAAACGATGACTTCCCATTCCCCTTTCCTCAGCCCCTGGCAACCACCATTCTACTTTCTGTCTACGAATGTGACTGCTCTAGGTACTTCATATAAATAGAATCATACGGTATTTTCCTTTTGCGACTGACATTTCACTTAGCATAACGTACTCAAGGTTTATCCATGTTATCGTATGTGTCAGAACTTCCTTTATTTTTAAGGCTGAATAGTATTCTGTTATTGTTTATGACATCTCTTTACTTTTGGAGACCCTGTCTTCCCTTGGCTTCCACAGCACTACATTTTCCTGGTTTTCTTCCTACCTTTCTTTCAGGCTCACCTTCCACCATTTTGCCCTTTAGTGTTAGAGTTCCCTGGTACTTAGCCCCAGCCCCCGCTCCTCTAACTTTTTACTCTTTCCTTAGACAGTCTCGCCCAAGACCATGGCCTCCCTCCCTGTTAGGTTGCCGATGTTGCCACGTGTGCAGCTTCAGTGGGGTGGGGTGCACGTGGAGCAGTGAGAAGGAAGAGGGACATCTGCCTCACCCATCAGATCAGTACAATCAGTGCTGATGAACAAAGCAGCCACAGATGTCTCAGCCAGAACGCTCTCACATCTGGATCAGGAGCTGTCGTATGATTTAAAGGCAGGAGGCCAAAATAATGCCTGAGGAAGCTGACTCGTGCTGGGATTCTGCAGAAAAGAGTGGAGCAAGAATAAATTGTTGGCAGACAGGCCATGGCAGTTCTGTCACAAGGTGACTGGTATCTAGATTGTCTTTGATGACAGATATGAATTCAAAGGAAAAATATGTTTATAAGAAAAAATGGACATGAACTGGTAGTTGAAACTGTGAGGATGAAAAAAGTGATAAACGGTGAAGTTAATGCTTTCTCTAAGGTTTTTGCTGGTAGATACAACATGGAATCTTCCTTTTGACTGTGATTGAAATCAAAAGAGCACTCGTCTTTTGAAAGAAGGTTTAATCTTTTGGGGTTTAATCTTATGAAGATTCAACCAAAAGACTCAATTAGACCATTGAGATATTTTCCTTCCAATTCCTCCTTTCCCTTTTTACTTCATCTTCTAGGGCTGAAATCTGCACAAAATTCAGAGAACAGAGAAGACAGGCTGACAACCATGTCCCCGATTGTCTATGCTTTCCTCCACTGCTTTTCTTTAATATTGATTATTTTGGTTAAAAACCTCACACTGACTCTGCTTCTCTCACCTTTCAAAAACAGCCTTTTTATTTTATTTTTTCATAATTATCATTGACAGACTTCCTGAGCATCAAAAGAAAAGAGAATGTGTTTTCTTTTGGATTGAGCCCTAAAAATATAAATGATCAGTGTTACAAGTCAACTTGTATAAGAAAAACCAACCAGCAAACCATGAATATTGATAATGGTTGAATTAGTATTTTAGGCAATGTGGCAGATAAGACATAATCCTTGTCTTATAGACATATATGTATAACAAATGAAGAGTAACCAGTTGTAGTTAGGTCATTTGTTTTTCACTTTACTCCTTCTTCTGGTGACAGTATTCCAAGTTTGCTTTGCAGGGGGGGGGGGCTATTGGAGACAGTCTGGTTGCACAATTAACCAAGGTACTTTGTCAGCCAAATAAGAGGTGCACACATGACCAAAGCTAGACCAATCAGATGCTTGTTCCCAGGAATTTGAATCTTGGGCAAAGGAACAAAAAGACTGAAAAAGATCACTTTTTTTTTCTTGCTATCTGGATTCTCAAGTTCACCCTGAGAATTTTTTTGAGTGTGGTTATTGAGCTGGCTTTCTGTTCTATGAGCTACCAGCACACAGAATGGAAAGTTCCTTTTCTGCCTGTCTTAGCTCGTTTCCTTTATTTCCAGTCAGCACTTTTTCTTGAATGCTTCCAAGTGCCAGGCACTGTTCTAAAGTCTGTGTGGATGACATCATTTGATCTTCACAACAACCCTTCAATTATTATTCCCATTTGACACATGAAGGTGAGCCTTAGAAAAATGAAGTAACTTGTGAATGATTACACAGCTAGCAAGATGCGGAACTGAGATTCACTGAGGCAGTATGACTCCCAGTCTTTTGCATCTAATCTCTGGGGAAGAATTCTTTAGGAAAACTCATTAAATGGGCCTTTTGGTAGTGGATTGGTGGGGAGGAGACTCGGGAGCATAGATGGCAGAAGTTGAGACAAAAGGGTATCATTCTCCGTAAAGTAATGGAATTTTGGGTGTTGTTCTTTGACATTTAGAGAAAGTCTACAGATGTTAGAAGAGTGAGGCTTCACAATGGCAGCTGGCTGGAGTCTTAGAACAGAAAAACCAAAGTGTCTATTAGGTTATTTTTCATTGTAAATATCAGAAAACTGAACTAAAAATGGACATTAATAACACTATTATTCCAAAAAGTCCAGAGGTAGAAAGTTCACGATTAAATATTTTGACGGTCTAACAATAAAGACCAGGTTTTTTCCATCTATCCTTTTCTCACTCTTCGTTGTGTTGTCTTTTTCCTCAGGGAAACCCCCTCATGGTTATAAGGCCCTTCCATGTATCCCCTTTGGACAGGACAATGTTCAGAGAGAGAATGTCTGTCTCTGTTTATCTCTCTTGGGAGGAGGGAACTTTTCCCAGAAGCAGCCCAGAAGATGCCTTTCACATCTTATTGGCCAGAATGCATCACATGTCCATGCCTGAACTAATCACTGCCAAACATAATTGCTAAGAGCAATCAGGATGCAGCTGTCGGGGTGGGGCTGGAAGAGGCTGGATTCCTAAACAAAATCAAAGTTCTATAAAGAGGAAAGAGAAATAGAGTGAACGTTGGATAGGAAACCAAAAAGTCTACTAAATACAGTAAGAGATTCTTTGAAGGCCATAAACTTTAGGAACAGTAGTGATTATTACACTAGAGCCAGAAAGACTTGGATTTGAATCATGTCTCCCTAACTTTCCAGTTGTATGATAGCAGGTGTAAAGATGCTGTGAATATTAAATGAAATAACACATGAAAAAATGCTTGGTACAGTCTCTGGCAACACATCAAGTGCTCAGTAATTGGTAATTTTGATTATGATATAGAAATTTCAATCATTTTCTGTTCTAAGTTCAATTATCCTCTGTTATTCCCAAATCTTTAGAACAAGTTCACTATACAGAACAGTCTATGTTAGTGGAGCTTTAAGAAATGGGGGAGAAGAGGTTGTGTCTCTTATTGAAAAAAAGCAGGAGGTAAGATGGTGAGAGAGGATCAAGAAGTGGGAATAGACCAGTCAGTTCTGGGCATATATCCAAAAGAACAGAAATAGCCATGGCGAAGGGATACCTGCACTCCCATGTTCATCACAGCTCTACTTTCAATAGCCAAGATATGGAACCAACCTAAATGTACATTGATGGACAACTGGATAAGGAAAATGTAGTACATACCCACAATAGAATACTGCTCAGCCATAAATAAAGAGTGAAATTCTGCCATTTGCAGCAACATGTGTGAGTTTGGAGAAAACTATGTTAAGTGAAATAAGCCAGGCACAGAAAGAGAAATACCACATGTTCTCACTCATAAGTGGGAGCTAAGAAAGAAAGAAAGAAAGACTGTAATAAAACATTGAACTTTCAGAAGGAAAGAACAGACCTATAGTTACTAGAGGTGGGAAAGGGGTAAGGGAAGGCTTAGGGAGTAATCGGGTAAAGGACACAAAGAGTAATTACTATTTGTAATGATGAACATGCTAATAATATTGATTTGATCATCACGTACTGTACACAAATACTGATAGTCAACTCTGTACCCTATAAATATGTATAATCAATTATGTTTCAATTCAAAAAATAAATTTAAAAAAAAGATGTGGGAGTAGAGGTTTGGAGGAAGAGGTGACAGACTCAGTAAATTAAAGTGTTCTTTCCAGGAGAGCAAAGTTATGTGCCACAGGAGCTTCATTTATTTTATTAAGTGCGGAAGGGAAGGGGGAGGTTTTAGAAACATCTGGGTCATATGTACATTTAAAAAGAAGACTGACAGTGCAAGGTAAAAGATGCGTAATGTGTGATGCAGATACGAAGCGCTGTAGGAACTCGAAAGAAAGAGAAGATACAGCACAGTGGATCACAGTGCTCAGGAAATGCTTCACATGGCATGTGAGGTTTGTGCTTAGCACTGAAGAATTTTTAAGGATCAGTTAAGAGAAGACAAGAGAGCGTTCTAGATAGAAGGATAAGAGCAAAGTCATGGAATTGAGAGCATTCAAAAGATAAAAAAAAATGCCTACTAGGGTTACTGCAGTCTTCAAAGTGCGAAACAATGCTATGAACCAGCAAGCTGCAATTTTAAAAAATCTGGTTGTGAAATCATAAAGCTGGAGTTAGTTAAAAATTATTGTTTTTAAAAATAATTATAACAGGGACTCAAATTCAAAATACCTTAGAAACCAAATTTGTTAATTTACTAAAATCTATACCACAAGTGGTCATTTCTAATTACCATTTTTAACAGTCAATTCTATAAACATAAATATCACCACAAAGTCATAGAAACAGTCGTTGACTAACATGAAAAACTGTTAATCTAGACACAATTTATAAGAATAACAGCTATTTATAGTATGTTTAAATTGATTCATTTATATAACCTGTATCATATCATGCAATCAACAGTCAATACAACTTCTTTTGAAATACATGAGATACAAGATAAAGAACAAGGTAAAAACTTAACGTGTCTGTGAATAAAGAATTATTAAAATTATTGCATATAAGATGTTCTACGAACTATGTGAGACAAAAAGTTATGACATGAAACTGTCCTTCAGGAACTACAATCTAGTTAGAGATGTCCATGAGTGGCAAGATGGTAAAGGGTTTTAAATATCAGGCTAAGGAAGGTGGACTTTTAAAAGGAGAGCCATTGAAGATTTTAAAGTGTGGAAGTGGCATGATTGGTGATTAGGGCGATCATGTCCAGGGTGAGCTGGAGGGTGAAAGAGCAATCAGAAAAATGTGTAAAATTCCAAGCATGAGGCAACAGGGATCTGGGTTGAAGTGTGCTATATGGAAAAAGAAAGGAAGGGATAGGTTTCAGAGATGTCTAGCCCTACACTGACTCTTTAAACAGTCAGTACCACCCTGTCTCACACAGCCAGAAGCACACTGAGTACCCCTCCGGGGAAGCAAACACACTCCTAGCCCAGAGCATTTTCCCAGCCTGTTTCCCATGCTGCGTTCTGATGTGCCTTGGTCCCTTCTACTTACTGCCCCACCTTGCTCTTGGGACTTCACTCCTCCATGACTCCCCTGGTTACTGATTTGTTTTCTACTATGTATAGGATGTTTTTTCAGTTACAAAAAGCAGAAACCCTAAGACTGTAAGGATATTTGCTGATTGCTCAACAAGAAGCCCATCTCAAGGATGGTTTGATAATTCAACAATGTTGTGGAGAAGGCAGATTCCACCCTGCCTCCTCACTGAGTAAGCAATGTCTCCCCTTGCGATGATCAGATAACTGTAACCACTCCAGGAAACACCCCTCACACAAAGGCATTCAAGCTGGAATCCAGGGAAAGGAGGGAATAAAATCTTTCCTACAAGTCCCCAACTGACTTCTCCTGCCATTGCACTGGTCACATCTGGGTCACGTGCCCACTCCTATAACAATCACTGGCAAAGGGGAATGGCTTAGACCCGTCATCACTCATGCCACATGCTGGGCACTATTTGCTGAACAAATTTGGGGCTTGATTAGCTGGCAAGAAGAGGAATGGCAGTTGAGTAGGAAACTCAGAGTGTCTGCCATGGTCTCTGAGAGCAAACCCATCCTGTCCTGTGTAATCACTTCTCCACGAGCTCTTGGAACTCCAACCTCTGTGCATCCATCCCCTATCTTCCCTACTGCTCAACTGGGAGGTTACTGGCCTGATAATCCTAAGTCCTTAGGCAAGCAAAATGCAGACATTAGTCATTACCAAGGACGAATTAACTGAACATGGCCCTTGCCTGGATCCACAGGGCAAGACTGAACAGTGCTATGGGATACTAGTGAGGTCTTTTGAACCTTTGTTACTAGTTTTACCTTATATATAAAGATCTGGGAATTGAGTCTTTGTTTTTAACCCCCGAAGTCTGTCAAGTGTTGGATTTTAAGGAAGTGGGTAATATAAACATCAAAGATTAGGGGAGAATAGTTTGAGGAGGAGCTGAAAGGAAAACAGAGTATGCCAATGTCTCTGCAGATGACAACGCCTTTGTAAGTAAGCTCTCTCATTATCATTTCTTTTCTGTGTTTCATTTCACATTAAAATTTCCCTCAGCATTTTGGCATGGATAAACCTTGGCAATGTCTCTTTGAAAAAATAATTATCATGTATTTTTTGTTAAAGCCAAGCAGATTTTTTTTTTTTTTAAATGGTTACAGCTCTGGAGTATTCATTAGTAAAATCTACTGGGCGTTTAGAAAGGGGGTATCATTAGAGTTCTGTAATGTAGCTAATTTCACTCACTGACCTCTCCTTGCATCTATCCTTTCATTGTTCTTTATTCCAATAGTTCTAATTACCATAAATATAAAAGGAGTATATATTTTCCTTATATTTTTAGTTTTTGCTGTATTCTACCCCCGGTGCTGTGCTGCCCTGTCCTTACAAAAATACCCCTTAGCCTCCACACCCTGGAATTTATTTTTGATTTGAGAGGAAAGAGAGGGCTTGTGACTAATAGGGGCTGACTCTCTCTGACCTAGTGGGCTTTTCCCTCTATTTTCCCTAAAATAGGTTGTTTATACATCATTCCAAGCTGTGTTTATGCCAGGGCTTTTCATGTATGCCAAATAAAATTTATAAGAAAATTTGAGCTCAGCTGAAAACCTTAAGGAAGAAAAGGAGACCTCTTCTCTCATTCTGCCTATCTTTCATACCCTTTGCCTGTACACACACACACACACACACACACACACACACACACACACACACACACACACGTCTTCTCTGTTCTCTGGCCAACTTGGATCAGTTGTCATTCATAGAGGAAAGATCTTAAACTTCCATATCTTTGGTTATTATATTCCATTTGCAAATAAGGGCCATCTCTGCCTCTCTGCCTGGTTGTTCCATCGTATCCTTCAAGACTGTTCAAAAGTCATCTCACTGTGAGAACTTTCTAGACCTTACTTCGATCCTGTCTCCTAGAGATATTTAAACCTCTCCTATTCTCTGTATTCCCACAATAGTTTGTAAAATGTTTTACTCTAAAGCTTGTAATGTCTTAGTCCCTGCCTGTCCCAGTTCTGCCTATTGCTAGCTTGAGTTGGGTTTCACCCTGGAGAATTCTTCTTAGAACCAGGGCACTGAACTTTATCTTCCTGTTAGCCTTGGTACTGCTGAGAGATGCCAGTCGCAGTGCACTAGCTATCAGATTGAGCTTTACCATCATCATCACGCCTCTTAGGGCATTATAATTGGGACAGTGTGCTACTCTTTATCCTGATTTACTCCCTTCTCCCACTGCCATTCTTTATTGCCAGACTGTGAACTTGTTGAATGTGGGACTAGACTTTGCAACTTGGAGATGATATAAATTGCAGTACCTCAAGCAGTGATAGTGAGAGCTGTGCTAAAGTCCTCAATTTAATTTTCTTTGAGTCATGGTGCACAGGGTTTTAAAAATAGAGGCTTCAACAGTTGTTCCCTTGGTGAAGATTTCTTCAAAAACATACAGTTCACAGAAACGGAAAAACAAATGACTTTTGAACATCTGAAATTATATTTAACCTCACTCATAATAAGTAATAGGAGAAGTACAATTTAAATATATGTTGAGATATCATTCTTCACCAACCAAGTAGGCAAAAAGCAAAAAATCTGTTAACATACTGTATGGTTGAGAATATGTAATAATAGATACTCTTCTGCAGATCTGCGTACTCTTTGCTCCAGCAATATAAGTTCTAAAAATTTATTTTATATATATGCAGACATATGTGAAAATCAGCTTACATAAAATGCTATTTATTTCTCTATTTTTGTAACAGAATCAGAGGGCAACAACCTAAAGCTTTATCGAGATTGAATGAGTAAATAAATTATGGTATATCCATATATTGAAATACTACGCAGCCAAAAATGTTGTGAACTTTTTAAATGTAATAATATGAAACAATTTCTAAGATATATCATTGGGATGGGAACAGGTTGCAGAAGGCATGGGGTATTAGGGGCACATGTGTGGGAGGAAGGTTTTCCTGTTTACCCTTTTATGCTTTTACTTTTTCGAACTGTATGAATGCACTACCTGTCAAAGAAAAATAAAATATGAAAAGAGCATTTGTAGCTATAGATGACTATGTCTTCTCCCTAACAGTAAGCACAGGATTTGGCATTTGATAGTTATTCAGATTCCGTAGAAAATAGAGCCTGAAGTTATGTAGCCTTCATTTTAGAGAGGGGTACAATCTCAGGGATCTAAGAGCGAAGAGGAAAAGGAAGTGAGTCAGGAAAGGAAGGAGAGCCAATACAAGGTGGTGTATTATTTTGCTGGCCACAACTTCACAACAAAACACAGCTCATTGTTTGGTGTCTAGAGAGGTTACAGGAAACCAGTGCCTCTCCAAACAGTCATGGACAGGACAAAGGACAATTATCTGTTGGGTCCTCCCTGCCTCCTGTCTCTCACTGGCCTCTGTCTACTCCTTTGCTCTTCTGTGATTTCTAGCCACTCCAGGAAGCTTCTGGTGAAGGCAGGGTTGCCAGAGGTCCATCCCAGCTAATGTGCATACATAGCGGTTTCTCCTTGTCAGGTCTATCACAATGACAGTCGAAGACTGTCAAGTGGCTGAGGTTTAGGGGTGGGGACCAGATATTACTGAGAAATCTGGTATGATACATCAAATGGGTTCAATACAGTAGGTTCTCAGAAGGTTTTTTATTTGTTGCTGTTGTTTTAATAGAATTTATTTTTTAGAGCAGTTGTAATTTCATTGCAAAATTGAGTGAAAGGTACAGAAATTTCCCATGTACCCCCTACCCCCATACAGGTACAGCCTCCCACACCATCAGCATCCTGCACCAGAGTGTTACATTTGTTACAGTCAATGAACCTACATCATTATCACCCAAATTCAGAAGAGTTTTTAATTCACTTTTGTTTGTTTCATAGGTTGGTTGATCAGCTGTTAAAATCGTCAAGTTATTTCCTATAAAATTGTAAATCTGAGAATCTGTAAGAACCTAACCTATTTAAATTTCCCAAGTCAATGATTATTTTATTATAGTGTCAGATCATTGTACTCCACTTAAGTTTATACATGGTTGTGTTCGTTCCAGTTTAATACCATGTACTTTCAATAAATTAATCTAAAATGTGTGTTTCTGAATTAAAGACACTGTTCTAGATAGTATGTGCCTTGGGTTGAATTTCCCCTCAAAACTTAATCCCCACTGTGACAGTGTAAAGAAGGTGGGAAATCCTGTATGGTAATTGAAAGGTGGGGCCTTGAAGAAGTGATTAGATTGTAAGACCATGCCGTAGTGAATGGATTAATAATGGTGGTCAAGAGCTGGTTCTGAGGGCTTTAAAAAGAGAGTGAATGAGGTTAGTTTCTCTGCTCCAACATTTTCTGCCATGTGAGACTCCTGGGTCACTGTCGCCACTGCCAAGACCCTCACTAGATGTGTTCCCTGGACTTTGGACCTCCCAGCCTTAGAAACTGTAAGCAACAAAATTTTTCTCTTTATAAGTTACCCAGTTCCAGGTATTTTGTTATAAGCAACAGAAATGTTCTAATACAGTGTGCAGTCATATATATAAAGAAGTAAAATATATAATCTTCCTGAAATTCTAACAAAAACATGCAAACTTAAACAGGAAGGCAAAAATTAGGAATCAGTATTGCATACCAAAACAGCACAAGATGTACTCTATCATTGAAGTGATTAGTGGCTAAGTGAGAAGTACAGACAATAATACTACAAGGTTTGTGTAATTTATCTGTGCCCGGAGAAGTCAGGGAAGGCTCCCTGGAGAAGCAGCAACTTGAACTGGTCTTAAATTATGGAGAAGACAGAGAGGAGAATAGAAATGGTGAGGACATTTAGGATGATGGCCTGGCCTAAGCCCAATCTTTAAAAGTCTACACCATGTGTAGACTTAAAAAAAAAAAAAAAAAAAGTAGGGTGGTTTGAGACAAGTCTGAAAAGGTACGTAGGGACTATATTGTGTAAAGCTTTAAAATTCTTTGTAAAGACACTATAATTTTATACTATAATCAAGGGGAAGTCATTAAAATTTTTGAGTAGAGCTGTTGCATGCCCTATTAGGAATATTTTAGAAAGAGTTTCTAATAAAATGTCTCCAACACACCCCAATCACTGACTAAATCAGAAGACATTATCCCCCATGGAAATGTCTGTGGTGAGCTGACCAAAGTCTGAAGGAGCGAATTTCCCTGGAAGCAGATCTTGTGTATTTCTGGAGCTTGATAGATCATCAGAGGGCTATTTATGAAGAATATATCAACTTTTTGCTCTGTGCAGCTTACACAGCACAAGCATTTTAAAGATCTGGGTAGTTAAGGAGTTCTTAAGAGGCGGGCTTTAATGTCTGGCGCTAGATTAGGTCAGTAGAAAACTGAATCACTAGCCACTGAATGGAAGGCGGAGGCTTTTATCAGCAGCATCTCGGAGTCAAACCCCAGCACCTTAACATCACATCCTCTTCTTTCTGCTATCAGTCAGATGCAACAGGAAACTGACAAAGAGTGCTAGGCAGTTTCCTTTCTGCTCAGACCTGACTAGTTTCCTCTGCAGCTTGCTCCCAGCTTATTGTAAAGGAAAATCATAAAATGCCAGTCCATTTCCTCCAGCTGGATCAAGCCTAGGACAAGGAAGGAAAAACAAATTTCTAAGATTAGTCAGTTTCCCTTCACAGCTATAAAGTTGGTCCTGGGCCTCTGGCTGACCCTTCTCTTTAAATGTTTCTCTTACAACTCAGCTTTACATCACAGGCAAGATAAAGACTTGGCCAAATGAGCAATGCATATTGTGTAATTCTTATAGGAAATCTTGGGTTAATTCATGGGAAAGCTGCCCATATAGAACAGCTTATTTGATAAGCTTTTAATTCTCCTTTGACTTAGGTGAAACTCATTAGTTCAAGTGGTAAAGAAAAAAAAAAAACCTACCGATAATTCCAATCGATATACCCAGCAGCCAAGTTGTTTTGCTCCTTTCTCAGCATGACTAACAAAAAGCTGTTTCCATGGAGAACATTTATGCAAAATTAGCAAGAGAATTGAGTTAGTTTAGTGAGAAAGACAGGGTTGGACTACTTTAAAGAGCAAGGAGTTATGTCTGGAGTCCTAGCAGGTAACCTGAATTTTGCTGGGTATGAGAAAGAGATGCTATGGCCTTCTGAAAAATAAGAGTCTGGCATTCGAGGAATCTGACTGGCTTTTTTGTAGAAGTAATTCAACTTGAAAATGGGAGTTACTACTTAAAATGTCTTCTCAATGAACTTAACAAAGTGGAATAACAATACTGTACCAAAATCCACGTCGAATGAGAGTATATTAATTTAGCAGATGGACAGTTCCTCCTTATCACATCCTATTTCCTGTTATTTTAACTACTTGCTTTTATTTTCCTGTCGAAAATTTCTCTATTTCTGTATTTCACAGTTACTATTAAAATAATATTCTCTTCAATTTCCCTTTTGTACACTTGCATAATTTTTAACATTTATGCTATAGAAACTCCTCTAGCTAAGTCATAAATCGTGATTGCTGAAATTGATAATGTAATAAAAACAAGAACATAAGAGTATGGAGCTTTGGAATATTAACAGATGATAAACAGACTAAGAGAATAAGAAAGGTAAGAATTTGGGGTTTCACTTTAATGGCATTTGAAGCAGCCACTCCAATAGGCATCTGACAAGTAACAGATTTGCGGGGGCTGTGGCGTTCTCCTTTTTTCCCCAGGGACTAATTATCTATTATTTTACAGACTTGCTAATATATTGTGGAGCACTTAAAACAACTTGGTTGATCACCCAGCAGTGGCATTATTAAACTAACAAACGAAAAGAACTTGCACACAAATAAGAGGCCTAATAATCTTTCTCAGGGGATCTTTAGACTTTTTCTTAACAGTTGTAGGGAAAATGTACCTTTTATTTTCAAAGATAAATCATGTCTCTAAAAAGGTGAATATACCCCAAATTATTTTTATTTAATTAGCCTGAATCAGTAAAATGGTTTCCATTATCATCATTCATAAACACTATTATGTGTCATTTTAATAGTGGGTTTTGGGTGAATTTGCCTTTATAAAATTTGGACAAAAATATGATGTGTGATTAGTTTGATGTAGGCAAAATTTCAGCCGATCTTATGTATCTAGTCAACTGAACATATTTTACATTTTCAATGTAACCGATGAATATTTTATGATATATACTTTAATAGGCCTACAGAAATTGTGAAAATGTCTTATGTGTGCATGACCTTCCTCTCTCCCTGCCCTGGTCATCTTCCTCAGCTGTTGACGCCAGGAGCACTCCTTAATAACCATCCTGCATGCTATACACTCTGTCTCAGCACCTGCTTCTCAATGAACTCCGTCTGCTGCAGCGACCCTGTTCAAAAGCAGCGTTGACCAACTGGAGTGTGAGTCAGAGGAAAGGATGGAGAATTAGGATATATGAGGAGTAGCTGAAGGGCAGGTGAGAAATAGAGAAGAAAAATTTGTATAACACAGTGATTGAGTGGATAAACTCAAATTCTTGAATACCCACTTACTATGAGAGCAAAGCAAGTTTCTTAACCTTACAGGGTTTTCTCAGTCTGTAAAATGGGACCAATGATAAGAGTACTTAGGGTTGTTGTGAAAGTTGAGTGAATTACTATAAGTAAAGTACTCTGAATAATGCCTAGCACATGGTCAGCACTATAGGAATTTACTATTATTGTGGTACCTGGCTCATCAGATATGTGAAAGATAATGAGGTGGAGGAAAGATTGATCTGTTTGGAGTAGCTCCCGAGGGCTTTACTAGGACCAGTTTGTGAGAACCACAGTATACATGATTTTGGCTCAAAGCTCCAGAGGGCATTACTAGGACCAGTTTGTGAGAACCACAGCATACATGATTTTGGCTCAAAGAAGAGATCTGCCCAGGGAGGTGGAGGGCTCTTTGTCAGTAGAGCTTGGGACTCTTCTTAAATAGGATGTTAGGGGGTGGGCATAGACTAGGCTGGAAATGGGATAAGGTGAATCTCCTGGCTCTGTGAGACCAGCCTCTCCTCCCATTATCAAAGCTGCCCTTCTTTCCTCCTCTGATCAGCTGGAGACTGGAAGCAGAGATCAGAACTCTAGCTGTTTCAGTGACTTGAACAGATTTCTTTCAAAACAGAGGCAAAATGCTTCTGGCATCCCCCCTCCCACAGCCATCTCTTTACTTCCCCTGTCTTTTCCCCTCCTTCCAAATAAAACCAAATAAAGACAGTTGGATGTGTGGCCTTGTATTAGTTAAAATTATGAATTGAACCAAATTTCTTTTTTCTTTCTGTTCTTATTATCTTCTGCTTTTTGGCATTTTTCTCCTCAACTGTTAACAGAGAAGTGACCTTGGAGTTTAAAGACTTACGAGTTAGTCTTGGCACAGTTAAAATCTATTCATATGACTATGGACAGATGGAGGGATCTCTCTGGGACTAACCTTCTTCTTTTGTAAAGGGTATGTTTTGGTGGGTGTGGTGATGAAGGGGATTGGTATATGTGACCTTCAAAGTTTCCTCAAACTTGAACATTCCATTTTAGGTTGAGATGACTAAATCCACAGGGCACACAGTACCTGTATGGTATCACTTCACTGTCCAGGTCTCTCTGTTAAGCTTTTCCTACTAAGAGTACTTCATTCTAAAAGACTTTTACATTACCCATTGAAGCATATCTGACCCATATCTCATTCCTTTGGGAACCTAGTTTTAATAGATGGTTATTAAATTGCAGTTTAACTTGTTAAAGTAATCTATAAATTAATGTATTATCTCTCATAAGGGGTAAAGTTTACTGATATTATGGAGGAAATGACAACCCCAAAAGTGACATAAATGTTAGCAGCATTGCAGAATGTGGAGAAGATGTTTGGGGACAGGTAAACCCTTCAATGACCTTTAATTGTACAATGTGATCACCATTTTAATTGCACAATGTAGTCAACCATTTAGTTTACCTGCACATGGGACAAGCCCATGAAAGTAGATATTGGTGGTGATGGTAAATAGTCTAGTACAATATCCAAGAATATAGACTAAGAATTCAGATGGTTCTTTAAATAGAATTCAGATGGTTCTTTAAATAGAATTCAGGTTCAACCCCTTGTGAACTAGCTAATCCTCAGTTCTTAAATTTAATAATATAGGGTTGTTGTAAAAATTATTCTAAATAATTGGATATATATAACATACCCGACACATGGTATGTGCTCAACAAATGGTTATAATTCTCACCATCATTAGAAATTTGGAAGTGGCTAAGTAGCTGATTTCCCCCTTCATCTCAAGCTCCAATTTCCTCCATATATAAAAAATAATATAGCCAGCTCTTATTTCACTCATGTTAATTTACAGGTCAATGTTCCCAACCTTAACTTAAAATATACTCAGGAGGGAGTTGGTGAATGGATAAATATGAGTTAATTATGGTTAATCCAAATCAGTCAGTCAGCCAAAGCTACTTCTGTTGCAGTTCCATTAGCTTTGTTTTCACAAAGTCGTGTCCCAGAAACAGCATGTCTCACTCCTTGTCATTCAGGATTGACTCAGATAATGAAGAGCAGGGCTTTATTTTAGTGGCAGTAGTGTATAGGGAGGGTTAGAGGGGAGACCACATCAGCCTTGCAAGCTCTTGACAAACTGAGTGGCTCTCAACTGGTTTGGCTTTGACCATCCCATCTGATAAGATAATCAGTAACGCAGCTGATTAATTAATGTAGAATCAAAAAAGTCCCTGCTCTAAGGATACCATTATCTGGAAGTTGTTATCGATTACATTCATGTTTTTGTATTTTTAGTAAATATTTATAAGTCCATAGATAATATATATTATTTTGTATTTCTGACTTTAAACAAATGGCTTAATTTTATACATATTATTTTGGAACATTATGTTTCTGAGATTGACCCATGTTGATAGATTTCTCCTGTGTGTTTATTTATTGCTGTTTTGGAGTCCATTTTATAGACACATTGTTTTGAATGTTAAGATTAGGTTTGGTTAAGGTGACCAAAATAAACCAAAATAACGGGGTATTAAACAAGATAAGAAAATTTTCTCTCTTTTGTGTATATGTCCAACGGTAGTTTTCCAAGGATGGGATGGAAAGTTACTGGCTCAGGGATTCAGGCTCCCTCCATCTTGTTACTCTGCTGTGCTTCAGCCTTTACATACAAAGTCACCTCAAAGTTCAAAATGATTGTTCCAGCGCTAGTGAACACATCTGCACTACTATAGTACAAGGGAGAAAGGGAAGAAGATCCATTTCACCATTTTGCTTACATCCATTGGCTAAAACTTAATCACATGACCACAGTCATAAAGGAGTGTGGGAAAAGGAATTTTTATTCTAAATGACCATATACCTAAAATTTTGTTTTCTATTACTGATGAAGACAGGGAAGGTGAATTTGGGGGAATAAGTATAACTTTCTATCACAATGATTGTATAGGTAGCTTCCAAATTTTTGCTATAACAAACAATGCTGTGATAAACATTTATATATATGTCTTGTATTCATGTGAGAAAGTTTCTCTAATGGAACATGTTGTTGGTAAATCATGTTTTTAACTTTGCTAGATACTGCCAATTGCTCACCAAATGGCTGTGCCAATTTCTACTCTAGTGTGTGAAATTTCACGTTTTCCCACAGACTCACAGCACAATTTTTTTCTTTTATTTAAACAATCTGATGGGGTTGTGGGGTGATTAACTTGGCAAAGGCAGTTTTGGAGGAGTGGTGGGAACAGAAGTCAGAATGCCTGGGTTGAGAAAGAGTGGGAGGTGGTGAAATCAAACAGCTGGGTGTAAACTACTCTTTCACTAAAGTCAGGCACAGAGGGAAGTGAGAGGTAAACCATTAAATAGAATTGGTGGAGCATTCGTGTTGCAATTGGAGATTACTGGGCTGTTGGGAATAAGGCAATAGAAAATGTACCAGAGAAAGAGAGAAAGAGGGGACAACAATGGAAGCAAATTTCTATGGGGTTTAAATTTTCATCTTTTTTTGTTAACCTAATTAATGGTTTGTCTGTTTTATTTATCTTCTCAAAAAAACCCTCAACTTTTTGTTTCACTGATCTTTTGTATAATTTTTTGGGTCTCTTATTTCATTTAGCTGTGCTCTGATCTTCATTATTTCTTTCCATCTACTACTTTTAGGATTGGATTGTCATTTTTCTCATTCTTTGAGGTGTAGTGTTAGGTTGTTTATTTGAAGTATTTCTGCTCTTTTGATGTAAGCATTTATTGCAATAAACTTCCCTCTTAGTACTGCCTTTTCAGTATCCTACAGGTTTTGGTATGATGTATCTTTATTTTTGTTAGTTTCAAGAAGTTTTTTGATTTCCTGTTTAATTTCTTCTTGGACCCATAGATAATTCAGAGTCTGTTGTTTAGTTTACATGAATTTGCATAGTTTCTAGGATAAATTTCTGGACACATACAAATAACCAAGACTGAACCAAGAAGAAATAGAAAACCTAAACATATCAATAACAGGCAATGAGATTGAAGCAGTAATCAGCAGCCTCCCAACAAAGAAAAGTCCATGACTGTATAGCTTTGCAGCTGAATTCTATCAAACATGTAAAGAGGAATTAACATAAATTCTCTTCAAACTATTCCAAAAAATTGAAACAGGTGCCATTCTCCCAAACTCATTCTATGAGGCCAGCATCACCCTGATACCAAAACCAGACAAAGATACAACAAAAAAAGAAAATTACAGGCCAGTATCCTTGATGAATGTACACACAAAAATCCTCAACAAAATATCAGCAAGCTGAATACAGCAACATATTAAAAAAATTTTACACCCCATGATCAATTTGGATTCATCCTGGGGATGCAATGATGGTTCAACATATGCAAATCAATAGATGTGATCACCACATCAACAAAACCAAGGAAAAAAACCATATGATTATCTCAATAGGTGCAGAAAAAGCATTTGACAAAATTCAACATCCCTTCATGTGAAGACTCTCAGCAAATTAGGTATAGAAGGAAATTATCTCTACACAATTAAAGCCATATACAAAAAACCAATCATCCTGATTTAAAAAAAAAAAAGCTTTCAGCTTTTTCCTTAAGAACAAGAACAAGACAAGGATGCCTATTCTCACCACTTGTATTTAACATGGTATTGGAAGTACTATCCAGAGCAATCAGGCAAGAGAAAGAAATAAATGGCATCCAGATTAGAAAGGATGAAGTCAAAACATCCCTGTTTGCAGATGACATCATATTATATATAGAAAAACCTAAAGACTCTACCTTAAAAACTCTTAGAGCTGATTAACAATTTCAGTAATGTTGCACATATAAAATCATACCTCCAAATCAGTAGTGTTTTTATACTCCAATAAGGAACTAGCAGAAAAAGAAATCAAGAAAGCAAGCCTATTTACAATAGTTGCCCTCCAACAATAAAATACCTAGGAATCAATTTAACCAAGAAGGTGAAAGATCTCTACAATGAGAACTACAAAATACTACTGAAAAAAATTAAATAGGACACAAAATGATGAAAAGACATTCCATGCTCTTGGATTGGAAGAGCTAACATTGAGAAAATGTCCATACTACCCAAAGCAATCTACAGATTCAATGCAATCCCCATCAAAATACCAATGACATTCTTCACAGAAATAGAAAAAACAATCCTAACATTCATGTGGAATAACAAAAGACCCTGAATAGCCAAAGCAATCCTGAGCAAGAAAAATAAAGCTGGAGGCATAACACTACCTGACTTCAAATTATATTACAAAGCTATTGTTACCAAAACAGCATGGTACTTGCATAAAAACAGTCACTTGGATCGATCAATGGAACAGAAGAGAAAAACCAGGAATCAACCCAGATACGTATAGCCAATTGATCTTTGATAAAGGCAACAAGAACATACATTGGGGAAAGGACTGCTTCTTCAATAAATGGTGCTGTAAAAATTGGACATCCATATGCAGAAGAATGAAATTGGACCTGTACTTCTTACCATATACCAAAGTCAACTAAAAATGAATTAAAGACTTAAGTAGAAGATCCAAAACATAAAATTACTAAAGGAAAACATTGGGTAACCACTCCAGGAAGTAAAGGACAGAGCAAAGACTTTATGAACAAGACCCCCAAAGCACAAGCAACAAAAGAAAAAATAAAACAAATGGGATTATATCAAACTAAAAAGCTTCTGCACAGCCAGGGAAACAATCAACAGAGCAGAAAGACCACCTACAAAATGGGAAAAAATGTTTGCAGACTGTACTTCTGACAAGAGATTAATATTCAGAATATACAAGGAACTCAAACATCTTCACAGTAAAAAAAAATCCAATTAAAAAATCAGTAGAGGAGATGAACAGACATTTTTCAAAGGAAGACATACAAATGGCCAACAAGCACATGAAAAAATGCCTATCATCACTAATCATCAGGGAAATGCAAATCAAACCGCATTGAGATATCATCTCATCCCAGTTAGACTGGCCATTATTAAAAAGACTGAGAATAACACATATGGGAGAGGATGTGGGGAAAGGGGAACTCTTCCACACTGCTGGTAGAACTGTAAATTGGTACAGCCATTATGAAAAACAGTATGGAGGTTTCTCAAACAACTACAGATAGAACTACCATATGATCCAGCAATCCCACTTCTGGGCATATACCCAAAGGAATGGAAATCATTATGTTGATGGGACATCTGCATTCCTATATTCATTGCAGCTCTATTTACAATAGCCAAAATATGGAACCAACCTAAATGTCCATCAATGGATGAATGGATGCAGACAATATGGTATATATACACAATGGAATATTACTGAGCCATAAAAAAGAATGAAATTCTGCCATTTTCAGCCACAGGGATAAGCTTGGAGAAAACTATGTTAAGTGAAAGAAGCCAGACATAGAAAGAGAAAAACTGCATGTCCTCACTCATAACTGGGTGCTAATGAAGAAGGAAATAAAGATAGAGAGAGAGAGAAGAGAGAGAGAGAGAGAGAGAGAGAAGAGAAGAGAGGAAAAGAAAGAAAGAAGAAAGAAAGAAAGAAAGAAAGAAAGAAAGAAAGAAAGAAAGAAAGAAAGAAAGAAAGAAAGAAAGAAAGAAAGAAAGAAAGGAAATAAAAGAAAGGAAGGAAAGAAAAGACCATAGTAATACATTGAACTTTCAGAAGGAGAGAACAAACCTAAAACTAATTAGAGATAGGGGGTAGGGAGGAAGGAGGGTTGAGGAGTGATTGGAAATGTGAGAGTTGATAGTAGGTGGGAAGGATGAGGAAGCTCTTTTATTTTCCAGAACCCAAGATGCTTTAAAGCTTCAAGGGAGCCAAATAAAATTATTCATTCAACAAATGTTTTCAAGCACCTCCTAGGTGTCAGCTGTTGTTCTAGTAACTGGAGTTGCATGTTGAGTAGAACAGATAAACACACTCCTCTCTAAAGAGAGTTCATAGGCAGCAAATATGTAAACAGTGAGATAACTTTCGATAACAAAAAGAGCTAAGAAAACAAAACAGGAAAAGGTGCTGTTTTAGCTAGGATTAACAGAAGCTTAAGTGGAATGTTACTCTGGAACCCTTGAAGAGGAGGAACTGGAGATGTCATTGGCAAGAGGCAAAAGGCTAGCCAGGTGACTGGAAGTGGGATGGAATAGGGGTTTTGCTGATTCCAAGAAAGTGCATCTGCTGAGGGAATTAGGGGTAACCTGGCATCCTGCGGGCCTTAGCTGGAGACAGTAGTAGTGGATTTTTCAGCTCTGTTACTTTCTTAGCTGAAGGCAGTCAAGAACAGAAGATAATTAACAAGAATTATTGCTTTTTATCTGGAATTTATAGGTTATGAGCAACAGACTTTTTAGAATTTAATTTCTAATATGCTTCTAAATAGAGATTACTGAGCATCAGTAGCTATTTCTTTCTTATAACAAGTGGTAAACATTTATCTGTTTACTTTTTAAACTTTTTTTTCTTTTTCTTTTTACACATCTCCTTTTGGTCCTGGACAAGAATATCCTTTTCATTTCTTTTGAATGCGAACTAGTAATCCCTCGACAAATTGTGAAGCATCTCTTATTTCTTCCCCTTTTTCTTTACTTCACACCCCATTTTTTAACCTTTCAAATGTTGCAATTTCTATAATGTATGCTTAACCCAGAAAGCCAATTGCTATCAGGAAAAACAAGAATAATAAAAAGAAAAGGTTTCACTTTTCAAAGTTCATTAGCCTTAAAGTAGAATAATAGTCTTTGTTTTATCTAGCGTAGGGGTAATGTGGATTACCCCAGGCAGTAGCCTAAAAACTTGTTGCTCTTGGCAGGTGAGTCATCCGAGATGAAAATATTAACATATTTGAACAGATAAGAGTCGATGCACTGCTGGGGGTGAAGAGAAGTGTCGTTTACTGTACCAGCACGTGTATCACAGAAAAACTTGAAAAATAATGTAGAGAACCACAACAGAGATGGCAATCAACCTTTAAAAGTTTTCTTTAAAACTGAGACAGTAATTTTTACAAAAGTAGGGGTCCAGAGCATTTAGATCAAACCTACATAAAACAATAGTTTCTAGACATATGAGAACATGATTTTGATCATTTTCCTTTTCTGTTCCCAAAGCAACCAAGTTGAGAAGCAGTGAGACAGAATGACATTGGGTGGTAACTCCAGCCTTATCACTAGTTACACTAATTAGCTGGGAGACATGGGTAAGTCACTTGATCTCTTTGGAATTCCTTTTCCTATTTGCAAAATGACAGGATTGGCTTCAGCTGTTACTGCTCCTTTCTGATTTACAATAATGTGCTTTGGAGTTATATACTATAAAATGATGCTTTATTACGACCTTGGAGTGGCCCATAATGATTTACCTTTAGCAGAGTTTGTGGGGGCCATGTAGAAATCTCCATGCCAGCTTTCCTGCTCTTAAGGCGCATCTTCATCCAATTTTCTAGACTGATAGATTGGGAAGTAGTGTGTGAATGTTTGTACACATGAGTAAGGGTTGGCTAATAGGTTGGGACTGACTGCATGACAACAAACAATTGTTTAGACCAGAACCCTTCTTTAATATGGCAGAACACCTGCATTTAAAGTATACAATTTCTGGTTCATGATAGTTAACTGAGCTCATAGATTAACCTCTCTCCACTCCAAAATTCCACAGAAATGACTCAGAAGTAATACAGAAGTGCTAAATAAACCCCAAGCAGCTCAGAAAGCCAGGAAGAGGGCTATTGCATGACAGGAGAGGTTTAGGTGGGAGTTAAGAATATGAGCTCTGGACCCAGTTGCTGGGTTCTTGGTAAATTGCTTCCTCTCTTTGGGTATTCTGGCCCTTGGGTAAATACTTACCATTTCTATGCCCCAATTTCCATATCTGGGAAATGGAAGGAATAGTAACCACCTCATAACTTCAAGGATCAATACAAGTCAAGAGCTTTGAACAGTGTCTGACACGCAATAACTTTTCACATCTCACCTATAATTATTGTTGTTATAGGTGATATGATAGGTGCTATCATAAATTTAATATTGAATATTTAAAGAAGATGGGGATAGACGTAGGTGATAACACACACTAGGGATAAAAAATATTCAATCCTATTTAGGTAAAAGATAATAGTTCTGATGACCACTGATAAAGAAACCTGAGATCTTAAGTACTAGGGGAAGAGGCGGGCAGCTAGTAGGATAATTAATTATAGTACTGTGGAGTAACCGTATCAGTCTTTTATTCTCCAAGTGCCTACTGTAGCATTTGCTGCCAGGGTAAAACTGTGAGTTCTGCTTTCTAAATCAACTGGGATATTTGCAGCCAGACACTCCCAAAGTAGGTCCTTGGGCCAGAGAGAGAAATGGAACAATATTCCAGCTAACTTCCATCTGTCGTAAGAAAGATAAAAATGTAACTTATTGTCTAAACTGGGACACTTTTTGAGTGAAAGAAAGCACTATTAATAATTATGCCAGGATTAGAGGTGTAACCTGTGGCCATCACAGGCAAACCAGGACATTATTTCCCCTGGTCATAAGGGATGAAGAAGAGCGTCTGCATCCAGAAAGCAGGACACCTAAGCCCCCTAAAGAAGAGCCTGCTTGGCCACACAGTCTCTCTCCCCAATCCAGGAATTGCATCAATTGCAAGGAAAACAAGGAATTTCATGAGATGAAACACTCCAGATACTTAAAGAGGTCAATTAAACATGAAATTATAAGTGTGAATAGATAACCCAGAAGTCCCAAATATCTGAGGAAAAACAACAGCTTGAAAGTTTGTACCATACCATAGAAATAAAAAGAAATTTCCTGTAAGGAAACAGAATGAATGCAGGAAACAGAGAGATCCATATGGATTTGTTACATCCATAAATCAAAGAGGCCGCTATTTTTAAAATAAGCAATCTAAGCTTTGGGAAATTAAAAAAATAATTTCTCTTCCCTTAAGGTTGTTAGATTAAGCAAATACAATAAAGAACACTCAGTTAAATTTTAATTATTTCTAATTGTCTATGCATATGTATATTGAATAAAAAAATATGGAATGGGACATACTTATGCTAAAAATTATTTGTTGTTTATCTGAAATAAATTCTTTTTTCAGCTTAAAGCTGAATTTCTTTTTCTTTTTTAATTTTTATGGAAACATATTGATTGTACATATTTATGGGGTACAGAGTTTTATTCCAATAAATGTATACAATGTGGAATGATCTATTCACGGTAATTAGCCTATTTATCATTGCAAAACTTAATCATTTCTTTGTGATGTGCACATTTGATTTCTTTTCTGTTATTATTATTATTTTAAAAAATTAGTTCTGATCTCTTCTCTTCTAGATATTTGGTAACGTGCAGTAAGTCAAAATTGACTGTAGATTCCCGGGTCAACTGTACAACCACAGTACTTATTTTTCCTATCTAGCTGTAATCTTTGCGTCCATTAACCAGGCTGTCGCCATCCCCCTTTCCCCCTCCCCTTTCCTGCCTTTAGTAACCATAGTTCTTCTCTTTCCTTTTAACGTTCCAGTTATTATAATTATAATTTATTTATTTTTTCCTGTTTTGTTTTGTTCTTTTTTAGCTCCCACATGTGAGTGAGAACACATGGTATTCCTCTTTCTGTGCCTGGTTTATTCCACTGAACGTGATTTTCTCCAAGCTCATTTGATGCTGCTGTGAATGGCAGAATTTCATTCTTTTCTATGGCTGAGTAGTATTCCATTTTGAAGACACACCACATTTTCTTTATGTATTGAAATTACGTACCTCTTCCTTTAATTATATTTCCCTCAGCTCTCCTAATAATTCTTTGTTATGCAGAATTTGCTTATAAAATTTCTTGCAGTAACAATCTATGTTTCATTTATATAACATAGCTTCCACCATGGTGACATCTACCTTGTTTCATTCTTTTGTTCATTAAGCACTCATTAATGAGAAAACATACTCAACATAAATGTTATGAGCCAGTATACTAAGCATGGATTTGCATTAAGTTGACAACTTGGAGAATCACTCTTTGAATTTGATTTTTTGAAGCACACAATGCTAGATTGCATAGCATAACTTGCTTTTCCAGTCTTTAGGATTGTGCTGTGATCAACAACTTTTTAAAACATTGTCCTCTGACAAAAAAGAACATTGTTATCCATTTTTATTCCCTTCTTTTTCAATGCTACACATGATGATACCACTTGTTGCCACACTGGAAGAGTATTTAGTTACGTCCATGTAAAAGAATAGAATTCATCAAGTGATGAAATCCATTTCAAAGGATACTCATGGCAAGTACAACAATAATTACCCATTTCAAATTGGAATTTCTTTTTCTGTCCATAAGGAATGCTGTTCTTTTTATAAACAGCCTTGATTCTTAAAGAGATAAATATTTTGTCAGTTCATTTTTTTTTTTTAACACAGTCAACAAGTTCTTTTATGCAACAGGGAACTTCAGCTAGAGCACTTGAGCTAAGACTGCTAATATATGGTGTGAAGGGTCATTAAAACTTCTGCTTCAATTATTGTGTTTTATTCACCTAAATCTCTCTCAGCCCCAAATTCTTATTTCATCACTTTCTTTGGTACAAGTTGAGGAAATGATACATCTCTTATGCTTAGCTATTAGTATATATTGGTTTATATCTGACTTTCCACATTTTTGACATTAAGTGAATAATTGCATACCGAGAACTTCAAAATGACTTTTTCCATATTTAATAAAAGTCCACTTTTCAGAAAATTCATCATAAAGTTTACATTTGGGTTTTGGCATTCTGGGTTCAGATATGTACAAATAAAAAGTAGATAATAGCAACTGGTGTAAGAATTGAAGAGATTGAATTCGATAATCTCACAGCATTGTCAGTGTGTCTGTCACTGCAAGTCCAACTCACGTAAATAGGAGTTGAATGGGTTGAGAATTTATGAACTAGTGATAAACTGAACTAGAGATCTAATGCAAAAAAGTGAACTTCCTGTTTACCTGAAAGGGAGAAGTGTGCTCATAAGGCACAGTCTCCCTAAACGGAGCCAAATCTGATCTTATATAAGGTTTTGAGAAGCTTGGCATTCAAATATTGGTAGGGTTTTAGTGCCTGTCCTGGACTAATCCACTGGCAAGTGTTAGAGTTACATTTTAACATGCTGCTCCCAATGCAAACACACACACAAAACAGAGAAGAAAATTCAGTGGATAAAAAATAATATACAGTGCAAAGATATAATAATCAAGGAGCAGTATCATCTTAACAATACAGCATTAAAATCTACGAAACAAAAACTGTTAGAAAGACAAAGAGAATTTGAAGAAACTATAATCATTGTGGAAAACATTAAAATACACTTCTCCCAGAAACTGACAGATAAAGCAGAACAAAAATAAGCACTTAGAAGTTTAAAATAAAACAATACACAAACTTCAATACGCAGAATGTCCAGTTAGGCACACAGGATAAACTTACGCAGGTAGATAAGAGTCAACTAAGGTGTCCAATATGTTTTTCTGCAACCTCTTTTTAGACATCTTTTTAGGTGAAAGAACTATAAATTTAAAGCAATGCATCAAAAATTTAATCTGAAAGACAAAAAAAAAAAAGTACATGATTTCTCCTAAGTTTCCACACTATTTGGACTTTTGGAATAAAAGCTGGTTTTTTTTTTGAAATGACGAATTTAAATAGACAAACCTTGGCCTAACCAATCAGGGAAAGAGAGAAAAGATTTAGGTAGGCAGAATTAAAAATGTAAAAAGGCATAAAGCCACCGATGTGGAAGAAACTTTAAAGAATTAGAAGAGAATATTATGTACAACTTTAAAAAGGAAGTTTTGCGAAAAAAATGAAATTTATACTTTTTTTTTTATTTTGCAAAGAACTTTAATATCAAAGAACACTTCCAAAGTCTAAAATGGATTTGAGGTTGCTGTGAAAGTTACATGGGGAGGTCAGTGGGGAAAAAATAGTTTTTATTCTCAAAAGCCAGACTTCACGTAAAGGCAGGCACTAAATCAGGTTGCACTGAGCTTGATAAAGACTGTGGAAAAGAAGACACGGAGCTTAGTAAAGGCTGGTCTTTTTCATGATGTGCAGGAACTCTTGCTCATTGACTTCTCCGTCTCCATCTCAATCAGATGCATCAATCAGTTCCCGCAGCTCCTCACCAGTCAGGTTCCCACCCAACTCGTTGGCTGTGCATTTCAGATTTTTGAATGATATCTTCCTAGTTTCATCATTATCAAAGAGCTCGAAAGCATTCAGCATTTTTTCTTTGTTATCTTTCTCAGACATTTTCTGAGTCACGACAGTCAAAAAGTCACCAAAGTTCATTTTTTTCTGTCCCTTCCTCATCAACTTCACTTATCATTTTTTTGATTTCTTCTTTCTTGGGTTCAAAGCACAGGGCCCTCCTGTCACCTTAAGTTCCTCAACATCTATGGTCCCAGTTCCATCAGCATCGAAGAAATCAAAAACTTACTGGATTTCTGGTTTCTGCTCTTCAGTAAGCTCAGGCTTAGGACTCATCCTTTTTCTCTGGGCACTTGATGCCATGTTTGTCTTAAAGTTGGTGGCCATTGCAGATGGACTCCAGGGCCTGTTGAAATTTACACTTTTCTAGGGGAGTAAAAATGATTTAAGAAGAGGTAGAAAACTTGAATAATTCAGTAATTATAGAGAGAATGGATAATAAGAAAAGATCTTTCTCTACTCTCCTCTGGTGAAACTTTACAAGTGAGGTTTTCAAATCTTCATAGAAGTATCATATTTAACTTTATAGAGCATAGAGAAAAATGGAGTTTAGGAACTTTGTTCTACAGTGTAGAATATTCCTGATAAGAATACTAGACAAGTGTTGTACATGTCACAACTCACAAGCACACACACACCCCTATTAACCAATCTCTGATAAAAAAAATAGGCACAAAGATTATTAAATAAACAAATAACTGAATAATGTTATCCATTGAGGATATACACTAGGACCAAAAAGATGTTATATAAAGTGCAAATGAGTTTTAATATTTAGGAAATATATTAATATGATATACAATATTAAAGGAAGAAAGTCATTAATTTATCTAAACAGAGAGGAAAGGCATTTGGATAATATTCAAAAGCTACTTGATTTAACAATGCAAAAATACATACCTTTTTAAAAGGTAAAAGTAGAAGGAGATTTTCATAACTTGACAAAAGGCATTTATCAGAAATCATTATGAAACATTACATTTAGTGATTAACTACTTAGATTTTTATTTAAAAAGAAAGTCATGAAAAGGAAGCTATCACTACTATTTTTCAATATTATTTTCAATATCCTAGTTAATGCAACAGTATTAACGAAAAGAACTAAGAACTATTGATATTGGGAAGGAAGAGGCAAAGCTGTCATTATTTTCTGTAAATACTGCAAGGAATGAAACCAATGAGCCAACAGCACTAACAATATTCTGTAGATAATAGAAGACAAACTTACAAAAACAAATATTCTGTCTATATACAAGCAATAACCAGATAGAAAATGTAATGAAAAAGGATTTCAGCTAATATACAACAAAAATATAAAACCTATAGGACTAAACTTAAAAAAAAGTTTAGGATCTATATAAAGAAAACAACAAACCTTTATTGAAGGCTATAAAAGAAGGCTAGAATAAATGGAAAAATATGATTTCTTCCAAATGTGAAAACTCAGTATTAAGATGTCAGATCTCCCTAACCTAATCTATAAATAGAATGTGATCACAATTAAAATTTTAACTGGATTAAAAAAAAAAAAAGCCAGTTGGCAATACATCATCTGTATACTAGCTAAGGTAATAAATGCTCAAACATTGTGACTCAGTACAACGAAGGGTTATTTCTCATTCATCTCACATGTCAATGTGAGAGTGCCTGGTCAGGCTGACTTCCATAAGATCATTCTGGAAGCCAGGCATCTTCTTTTCTGTAGCTCAGGCATCTTCTTAGGTCCCTGGATGGGGAAAACGACTGTGCAGAAGACATACCTGCTTCCCCATCACTTTGACCTGAATGTGACACATATGGTATTTGCTCACATTCCACTGGTGAAAACTGGCCCTAGCTAGGTGTAAGGGGCACTGAGAAATAGTCCCAAGCTAGGCAGCTGCTTTCTGGCAACAACACTACATATAAAAAAGAAGCATGAACTTCTGGTGGTCAGCTGACTATCTGCCATAATCTGCAACAGCAAGAGTGAAACAATACATTTTTTAAAAGAACAGAAACTTAACAGGTGTGAAAATATACATTATAGTAATACAGTAATGTAGTATTGTCAGAGAAAGACAGTGTATCAATATTTTTTAAAAAGTGAGTAGAAACTGAACTATGTATCTATGGAAATTAAATATCTAATGAAAGTATCATTTCAAATAAGTTGGGAATGGGCACCCTGCCCAGTAAACAGCGATGTAACAATTAGCTATCCATCTGGACAAAAATAAAGTTAGACTTCTACTTTATATCACACGTGAAACACAAAATAGTAACAGTACAATAAAAAATATAGGAAAATATTTTCATAATCATTTTTTGCCCTCGCCCCCCCAAACATACACACACACCCATGTAGAGAAAAGGTCTCTTGCATATATTATGGTGGGAATATAAATTGACACATTTTAGGGGAGAAATTCAGAAGTATCTGAAATATACTTTAAAATATTTATCCTTTTTGATCCATTTCTTTATGAGGCATTTATTCTTCAGAAATAGTAAAGTCTAGGCACAAAGATATTATTTGCAGCATTCTTTGCAAATACATTGGGGTAATTTTTACATGTAATAACAGGAGATATATCACATAAATTAAAACAAATTCATACTATGGAATACTATTTGGTCTTTGAAAAAAAACGAGGTGGAGGAAGGAGGTCCACAATATAATCTTGAGTAAAATAACACAAGTTGCATAATAATAGCTAACATTTATTATTTACAATGTGCTGGGCTCTGTTTTAAATCATTATGAGTAAATTAATTTTCACAACAATACTAAGATTATTTTCATTTTAAAAATTGGAGAAGTTGGCACTGAAATGTACTGTAACTTAACAAAAAGTAACATAGCTAGAAAGTGGTAGAGCTGGGATTTGAGTCAAGGCGGTGTTGCTTAAGCCCAAACTCTCAAGCACTGTGCTATACTAATTTTGGTGTGGAATGATACTATATATTTTTTTAAGTATTTGTGTGTATTTGTATGTGCTTATTTTAAGAAGTATGAAAAGGTACCCTAAAATGTGATAGTAGTTACCCCACCTAGTGGTGGCAGTTATGTTATAGAGAGTCTTTTTGTTTCTGTGTGGTTTAACTTTTTCAAAGAAACATATATTTCTTGCAACATAATAAAATCTTAAAGTGAAAGTGTATGTTTGATGTCTTATGTTGGAGTGATCCAATACTGTAATGCAACCATTAAGATTTTAGTACCCAGCGAAGCATCTGGTTTATGGCAAATACTTGATAAAAACTTGCTGAATGAATGAACGGCCAATCTCTACTAGGCTCTAAACTCTTCAGATCTAATTGCTGTTTATATCTAATTGGCCTCTATTACAGTGCCTCTATTTATATTTTTGTTGTATATTAGCTGAAATCCTTTTTCATTACATTTTCTTTCTGGTTATTGCTTGTATATAGACAGAATATTTGTTTTTGTAAGTTTGTCTTCTATTATCTACAGACTATTGTTAGTGCTGTTGGCTCATTGGTTTCATTCCTATTTATTGCTTAATACATATCTGTTAAACTTATATATATATACCCATTAAATCAATATGTTCTTGTTTATTTCTGGCCATAGACTTTCCCCCTTCTTTTTATTACACTCTTAAACTTTTGCCTAAAATTTCATTTGTTACTGATTTAGAAAACTCAAAGCCTCTTGTCATACATCTAATCAATAGAAGTTATTAGTGCATGTTAAGAATAAATATTTTTAGTAGTATATTATGGCTTTTGTTCCTAATGAAGTGAAGCTAATAATACAAAACCAAGCTACAAATCATCATTGAGTTCCAAGTTATAAGATAATATTATTGAATTTTAGAGCTTGTAAGATTTCCCTTGCTTTGGGAAATCAGTTTTAATTTGAACTGGCTGAAATCTAATGGGTATTGTTTCTTGTTTGTAGAGAATATTGTATTTGAAAGACAAGAACTTTGCTTCCAATTAGAAGAGCATCTTTCACATTTGGAAGAAATCTGGAGCCTCTGGAACATACTGTGACAATCCAGTGCACTTAGCAACTGAAAGAGTGTGGGCTGTGAGTGTGTGGAGCCTAGTGACATTAAGAGATCAATTTGCAAAGAGGTGGTTTGAAATTTTCAGACTTTCTTTTCAAGGTATTGTGAAGAGGTGTTGAGGCTATGAAGCCATTAGAAAATGACATGCATTTCACTGCTTATCTCATGTTCTGTAGATCAAACTTCCCTGCTCTCTCCATATGTTTTCTGTTCCATTTTTTTTTATATTCCAAGAGAATAACATACCTGTAGACATGTGTGCATAGAAAAGTCTCCTGTCTATACTGTTTGTCTCTGATGATTATACCCATCTTGAAAGCTCTTCCTTCTTTTGGGGCTATTCACTGTAAAGGGGTGGACATCATAATGTGCTCAGAAATGACACTTTCTCTTCTGAGGTTAAGTTAGAAGAAATACACCTAGGTTGTATATTAGATATCTCCTAAAAAGACAGGAAGAAGAAGTTCTGGGCAAGACATGATGAAGAATGCAGGAAAGCTACGGTCAGCTGAGGTACCAATATTTCTGAAGAAGGAAAGGAAATCAGATTTAACGTGTCCAAAAATGAATCAATCATCTTCCTCCTTGTCTAATCAATGATTTTTGGCTCAGAACATCAGAAAACAAACCTGGCTACTTGCTGTTCTCCCCACAAAAGTGAATTTACTATGAGACTATTCAGAAACAAAGGCAGGAAGGCAGCTGGACCTCTGGAAAGGATAGAATCAGCATCAGAAAATTCTTAAGAACGTAGGAAATCCTCTCCAGCTTCTGCCCTTGTTTTTCTGAAACACCTTGTTTCTTTTTCTCTCCAGACCAGCTTTGTCTGCTTCTCCAAGCTCTTGGCAGAAAATTGACCACCAGTTACATTCAGTTCTTCTATGTCCATTACAATCTCAGTTTCACATTCCCCAGGAGACAGAGTCTGATTTGTCCAGCTAGGTCAAGAGTTCATCCATGTCTGGTGGTGATGTCACATAGTACAAAACAGACTGCTGGATGAATGGTGGATGGTTTTTGGAGGAAAGAAGGTTTATATACATTGGTCACCCACTTAAAAGTTGTATAGCAAACTCCTCAAAGTCATTTTTTATAGTCCTTATATTGACTATTAACATTATTAGGATTCTTGCAGGTACTCTGACTTGAAAATTTGAATTCACTTTCCTTTACCTTCCACATTTGTCATCAATTTTTTTGTTCTTTCACTGCACAGAGAGTTAAGTAACTGAGCCAGAGTCCCTCAGCAAGCCAGATTTTAACCTCATCAGTTTGTTCAGTGCTCATAGTCCACATCCTTGCACGTCAGACCATAGTGAGTCCCTGAGGAGATAAAAGTATTGAAGTTTCTGGGTTTGGAGAATTTAGCGTCAGTCTTTATCCTTCAAAAATGCAAGAAACATGCCTTCGTAGTTAAAAATCAGAAGTATAATATGTTACCTTGAAAATGTTCAGAATAATGAGGCAAATTCTAAAGTCATGAAGGGTTTCATCAAACGTGATATTGTCTCTGATACTTTTTTTCTTTTTGTTACTTATTCTGTTCCAGACACCATTCTGGTCACTTCAATAGTTTTAATTAATTTAATTTTTACAGCAACCCCATGAAGAAGTTACTATTCTTATTTTCTCCAGTTTATAGATGAGAAAACTGATGCATAGAGAAGTTAAACGAATTTTCCAAGGTCACACAACTAACATGTGGCTGAGTCAGTCACTCTGGCTCTGGATCCCATGTCCTTTACCACTCTTTTATACTCCCTGCGACTGTTTCCACAGTGACCTTGACAGTGAATTTGGTGAAAACGTATGACAACCATGATGAGGAAATCAACAAGCAGCAGCTGTCAATCAAACAGCATGAGGTATGCATAAATGCTTACTTTTTATATATTTAATAATTAAATATTGGAGTGTCTTTTTTAAAAAAAATTAGAGTAATAAATATTTGAAACTACTATTTCAGCAACACTTAAAAATAATCATGCAAATTTGGGAGGAAAAAAGCAATTTTTTTTGACTACTGAAAGGAGAGAAAAGTCTTGGCAAAGAGTGCGACAGTACTAATGAAAACTGAACAGATAAAAATTACTTGTATCTTCTTTCGAGGTCATTTCATCAAGTGCACAAAAGTCAAAGCTCATGTAATAGGAGAAACTTTGATAAAGCCCCTGCACAGCAAAACTGAAAAGTAACCTTTTCTGATGATGTTGTCATACAGGTAGGAGTTGTAGGAAGTGATTAGGTGGGGGAAGAGAGTGAGGGAGAATGTTCTGAGGAGCCCAAGCTGAGATAGCATGACAGGCTGAGCCCTGAAGAAAGCTAGAGCTAGGAAAGTGTCGTGTTGAGGGTGGTGTTGCTGGTGGCGGTATGGGTAAAGTGTTACGAGAGATGAGCTAGATAGTGGTTATATTAGTCCGTTTCTGTTGCTTCTAACAAAATACACAGAGCTGGGTAATTGTAAGAAAATGAAATTTATTGCTTACAGTTTCAGAGGCTGGAAAGTCCAAAGTCCAGGGAACACATCTGGTGAAACCCATGGTGGTGACACTACTGCAGGGGTCTCACAGGCAAAGGACGGTGGAGCAGAGGGAGCAGAGAGAGCTCCTCAGGCAGTCTCCTTTCAAAGCCCTCAGAACCATGCCTCTGACCACCATTTTTAATCCATTCACTATGGCATGGTCTTAAAATCCAATCACCTCTTCAAGGCCCCACCTTTCATTTACCATAGTAGGACTTCCCACCCTCAACAGTTATAGAGGGGATGAAGCCTCAGTGAGTTTTGGGGGCATGCAGTCTATAGTATTCCACCCATAACCCCTCAAACTCATGTCATTTTCACATACAAATACATTCGTTTCATCCCCAAAGTCTTAACCTGTTTCAATTCAAAAATGCAAAGTTCAAAGTCCCATCTGTCAAATCAAAAACAAGTTATCTACTTCCAAGATACAATGGTGGGACAAACATAGGGTACATATTCCTGTTCAAAGAGGGAGAAATAGGCCAAAAGGAAGATGTCAAACGAGAAACCCAGGAGGGCAGGCATTAAACCTCAAAGCTGGCAAATCTGGTACCTTGACTCCATGTTTGATGTCCTCTGCACACTGGTGTGGGGGTTGGGTCCCCACCTACTTGGGCAGCTACACTTCTATGGCTTTCCTGGTCTCAGGCCACACTTCAGCTCTCCCAGGCTGCTGTTCCACTCTGATAGCTCCACAAGTCTGGGGTCTCCATGGCAATCCCACTCTCATGGCTCCACTAGGTATGGAACTGATGGGGTTTTTCTGTTGCAACTCTAACCCCACAAATCTGCTCAGCATTGCTCTAGCAAAGGCTGTCTGTGGTGACTCTGCCCCCATAACAGATCTCTTCCTGGGCCCCCAGACTTTTCCATACATCCTTCGATATTGGGGTGGAGGTTCCTTAGCCTTCACAGCTCTGGCATTCTGCGAGCCTACAGACCTAACACCACGTAATGCCACCAAGGCTTCTGGCTTGTATTTTCTAAAGCGGTGGGTCTAGCCACACCTAGGACCAATTAAGCCACGGCTGGAGCAGCCAAAGCACCCGAGGTGCTGGTGCTGGAAGCAGCTCCCTGAGGTGGCCCTGGGCAGTGAGCCCATGGAGGATGCATCAGGCCTGTTCCCCAAGACCATTCTGTTTCCCTAGGCCTTTGGACCTGAAATGGGAGGGTTGGCCCCGGACGCTTCTTATGACTTTAGGGCCTATTTCCCCTTCTCTTGATAATCCCTTTCTTTTGTACTGGTCTTCTTAGCACCATTTTTTTCCTGAAAATACTCTCTGCTTCTCTACCACATGGCCATGCTGCAAATTTTCCAAATCTTTACACTCTGCTTTCCCTTTAAATTCTGGCTTTACGTCATGCCTTTTCTGCCATAACTCAGCACAGGCTGTTGCAAGTAGCCATGCAGCTTCCTGAATGCTTTGCTGCTTAGAAATTTCTCCTGCCAAATAGTCTGGTTTACATGTCCTAATTTCCAACTTCCACAAAGTTCTAGGGCATGGGCACAAAGCAGCCAAGTTCCTTGCCAGTTCATAGCGAGGGTGATCTTTACCCCAGTTTCCGAAAAGCTCCTTCTCATTTATATCTGAGACCTCCTTTACAGTCTGTATTTCCATAAGCATTCTGGTCACCACCATTTAACCAATCTCTAAAACATTCCAAACATTCTCTGGTTTTGTTGTCTTCTAAACTCCCACCACCATCTAGGCCTTTTCTAGCCTAGATTTGTTATGAGCAACACCCCACCTCTGTGGTACCAATTTTCTGTATTAGGCCATTTCTGTGCTTTTAACAAAATGCATGGAAATGGGTATTATACCAAAAATGAAATTTATTGCTTACAGTTTCAGAGGCTCTGAAGTCCAAAATCTAAGGAACACATCTGGTAGTGGCGACAGTGACGCAGGGGTCTCACATTGCAAGATGGTGGAAGCGGAGAGAGCAGAGAGAGTAACCTTTTCATTCAGTCTCGTTTTCAAGCCCTCGGACCCACACCCATGACCACCATTTTTAATCCATTCACTGTGACATGGTCTTGCAATCTAAACACCTCTCTAAGGTCCCACCTTTCAATTACCATCATAGGATTTCCCACCCTCTTAACAATCACAATGGGGGCCAAGTTTCTAATAGGTAAAACTTGGGGAACACAATTCAAGCTTCAATGAGTTTGCGGGGGACATTCAATCAACTACAGTGGTCTTCAAACTTTCTCATTTACCCCTTCAAACATTTCCAAAAATTTTGTATTTTCTTGTATATTTAAAAGTAAACATTTAACATGTTATGTATATTGTATTGACAATACATCTTTCAATGGGTAAGGAAGCTATTATGTGATTTACTTAAAGGAATTGTTTAATTTCTCCATCAATACCTTCTAGATGACCTTGTTTTGTCAAGAGGATAAGAGGAAGGATGAAAGGAGTAGAGGAGAGAACGTTGACTGCAGGTGCCTTTGAAGGCAGATAAATATATGGAAAATACACAAGTGAAAGATCTGGAAATTGACTCTCTTAAAATCAGTTGTACTCATACCCTTAGAAAGTCTTGGTGTAGGAAAAAAAAAAGAATTAAAAAGAAAAAAAGAAAGTCTTGGTGTATTCTCAGGGCTAAGAGGGCCCCCGATTGAAAACCAAGGGTCTGGATCATCAGGGAGGGCTTTATGTATGGAACTACATAGATAAAGGCAATAGAGAACCATGGAACAATATCAAGCTGGTTGAGTAAGCATGATCTGATTTGAATTGTAAGAGATCATTCTGACCACTTTGAAGAATGGGTTGAAGAGAGGTCAGATTTGAGGCAGAAAGACTAGTTAGGAAGCTTTTGCAGAAACCTCATTGAAAGAGGATAGAGGCTGAGCTAAGGCCGGGACTGGAGAGACAAAGAGGAAAATACAGAATACAGCTTGGAGTAGTGTTGTCCAATAGAAATATAAAGCTAGCCAAAGCTGAAAGCCACATATGTAATTTTAGATTGTCTAGTAGCCACATATAAATGGTAAAAACAAGTGGAATTCATTTTAATATGGTATTTTATTTAATACGATATACTGAAAAAATGTCATTTCAAAATTTTGATGTAAAAATGTTTATTAGATGTATTTTATATACATATTTTTTGTACACAGTCCTTGAAATCTATTATGTATTTTACACTTAGAGCACATCTCAATTAGAAGTAGCCACACTTTGCGTGCTCAGTAGCCACCTGCATCTAGTGACTACTGTACTGAACAGTGCAGGTCTAGAGATTGGGACTGGAAGTGGGATAGGAGGACACAAAGATATCATCATTTCTTGCCTGGGTAACTGCAGTGGTGGTATCCAGTGGAAGGATCACGGCTGAGTTGAGGGACTTTAGCCACTTCATTAATTTCAATCAGCTCATCAACCCAACTTAAATGACCATACAATCTAAATAAAAACTGTGTGCTTGATTCGAAGATGCAGCTTCAAAGCTAGTACACTAGTTCTTCCTTATAACCCAATAGCCACATCAACCCTCTTCTAGTATGAAAATTCTGAGCCTTCACTAATGGCATCTGTTATTTACTGAGAGAGAGAAAAAAGGAGAGTATGATGCGAAAAAGACGTGTGTTTAGTTTGTATTATGCTAAATTTGAGGTACTCTAGTAGATGGTATTATTCAAAATATTACCTACTCCTTCCCGTAGGAGGATTTTATCTCCCAGCCCTGCTGAGAGCAGCCTTGACATTTGAGTTGTTTTAGAAAATGAAGTGATGGGCACCACTTTGGAGCCAAAGCTTTAAAATCCATTCAATAATTTTGCCTTCGTTTTTCCTCCTCTGTTCTGAGACTGAGACTCAATGTCCCAGGTATGGCTTGCTCCTTCAGCTTGGGACCCAGAATGAAATAATGTGTGGAGCAGAGACTCAGCTGATCCATCTTATTCACAAATGTGAGTGAGGAATAAAACTGTTCTTGTAAACTAGAGAGATATGGGATTGTTTGTTAACCCTGGCATAACTTAGCGTAGGGAGACTATCATAGTGTTTTGTACTGAAATTGGGAGGTTGCTGCAACAAAATCTTAAAATGTGTGGTACTGGCTACAGAACCAGATAGTAGGCAGCAAGGAAACTGTTATCGAGCCTAGAAAGATGATGACTCATATTATTTAGTGATGAAACATTTGGTAAAATTATTACCTGAAGAAATTTGGTAGCACAAAATATACTAAATAAACTTGGGGCTTTAGGTGAAGAGTTGGGAAACAAAAAGCACGTGTTGCCTGCTATTGGTTGTATTTGCCAAGGAATGAGTTCGGAAAAGAATTAGCTTATTTTCAAGCAAAGAAGAGTGAAACAGTCCAAAAACTCTGGGACTTGGCAGGATTGAAAAATAAAACTGTTTCTCATTTCAACCTGGTAAAAGATAAAATCAGGAACTTAACTCAACAGCAAACAAACAAATGAACAAAAACCAAAAACAAACACACAAATGAGAAATGGGCAAAGCATCCTAATAGACATTTCTCAAAAGAAAACATACAAATAGCCAACAGCCTATGAAAAAATACTCAACATCACTAATCATCAGGGAAATGCAAATCAAAAAAACAATTAGATACTGCCTCATTCCAGTTAGAATAACTATTATCAAAAAGTCAAAAGAAAACACGGGTTGGCAAGGATGTAGAGAAAAGAGAACACTTGCATAGTGTTGGTGAGAGTGTAAACTAGTATAGCCATTATGAAAAACAGAATGGAGGAGCCTCAAAAAAATAAAAATAGAACTACCATATGATCCAGCCATCCCACTACTGGGTTTATACGCAAAGGAACTGAAATCAGTATGCCAAAGAGATATTTGCACTCCCATGTTTACTGCAGCACAATTTACAATAGCCAAGGTATGGAATCAACTTAAGTGTCAAACAATGGATGAATGGATACAAAAATGTGGTATGTACACACAATGGAATACTATTCAGCCATAAAAAAGAATAAAACTCTGTCATTTGCTGCAACATGGATAAACTTGGAGGTCATTATGTTAGTGAGGTAAGCCAGGCACAGAAAGACAAATACCACATGACCTCACCCATATGTTGAATCTAAAAAAAAAAAAAGTTGACATTATAGAGACAGAACAGAACAGTGGTTACCAGAGAACAGGGAGGTGAGCAAGGAAGGGAAAACAGGGAGAGTTTGGCCAGTGGTACAAACTTACAATTAAATAGGACAAATAAGTTCTGGTGTTCTATTGCACAGTAGGGTGACTATGGTTTACAGTTAAGTTTTGTATTTTACATCATACATAGAGGAGAGGCTTTTCAATGTTTTTCCCACAAAGAAACGATAAATGCATGAGGTGATGGCAACACTGACTACTTTGACCCAATCATTGTACAGCATATATATGTATCAAAACATCAGATTGTACCCTATAATTATGTAAAATTACATTGTGTCAATTAAAATAAATAAATAAATATTTTTAAAAAGATAAAATCAATGGTAGTTAGTATTCAGCCTTCTGGCAAGAACCAAATGAAAAGCATAATCATTATGCTCTTTATATTTCTTACTATACATTATGGTAAAAAGGTTTGGAAACCATGATGAGTTTTCTGACCAGCTGGGAAAGTCAGAAAAAATTTCGGTTTTTCTCTAAACAACGTATTTATTACATGACAGACCGGATCCCAAGAACATTCTCTTCTCAGTGTTCTTCCGATCTATACACCCTCCTTAAGCTTTTCCTTAGGGAAGCTGGCATTCTGGCATATTCCTATTTACTTCCTGCCTGTGGTAAACAGGCAATTGCAATCTCTAAATTCATGTTTAAAGAAGAAAGTTGGAAAACGGGAAGATGGCAGTGAGAGGTAGGACATACAGTTAACGAAATCTGCTTATTTTTGAGGTCCATGTGAGCCCTAAGTCTTGGAGTTCAGTCTTAAAAAATGAATGGATGAGTCAAAATATTTTCTGCCTTTTTTGAGATTCAGCAAATGAAGCAAATAATATATAGTCCAAGAATATGCTTCTAAATACTTCCGCCAAAATGATGCAGTTAGTGGAAGTTCTGTTTAGTTAAGGAATATGGAATGTTTATTCTTAGTTTATAGTATTGTTGTCATGTGTCTGTTTCTTTATGCTTTAGGCAAAAAAAGTATTTTTTTTTTATAGTGAAAGTAATACTCATATATGTTCACTGTGGAAAACTGGAAGGTACAGAAAAGAACACAGAACAAAGATTACTTGTAATCCCATGTTCCCGGGATAACAAACTGTTAATCGTTTGACTTCGACTTTGACTTTTACCTTTTTAAATTAACTTTTAATTACACAAGTAATACAGGAAAGCTTTCTTTGTTGTTGTTAAAAAAGCAAAAACAATACAGATGAGTTTAAAATCTCATTTGACCCCCTATTTTCAATTCCAGTTCCCTTCCAGATATAACGACTATTAGTAATTTATTAAGCATTCTTTCAGAACTTCTTAATGTGTTTATTCCTACTCTCATTCTTTTTACTTATTTATTAATAAGTACATTCCAAGATGTTGCTGCGGGGCAGAGGAGAGAAAGGGTGGCTGGTGCATGGCTGGCTCCATTGCTGGCCTGGCTGTGGAGGGTGGTGAGTGGGGCTGAGCCCACAGCCCACTGTCTCAGGCCCCCAGGGGCTTCCACTCCTGCTCCATTGCTGGCCTGGCTGCAGTCCCCTGCTCTCATATTTGGTCTCTCTCTCTTCTCCTTTCTTTCATGATATATACAAACATGCATATAAATACAAATGTTATAGTATTATTTTGTGGCACTTTCTTATAGATAGATGTTAGCACACTGTTCACATCATTCTGCAATTTTTTCCTTTTTTTAATAAAAAAGTCTTAAAAATCTTTTCCTGTTGATACATTAAGATCCACTACATTTCTTTAGGTTACTCACTAGTACAGTCATCCCTCAGTATCTGTGGGGGATTGATTCCAGGACCCCCTATAGATACCAAAATCCACAGATGCTCAAGTTCCTTATACAAAATGGTGTAGTATTTGTATATAACCTAAGCACATTTTCCCTTATACTTTAAGCCATCTCAGATTACTTATAATACCTAATGCAATGTAAATAGTTGTTATGGTGTATTATTTAGGGAATAATGCCAAACTCTATACATGTTCAGTACAGATGTAAACTATCCATTTTTTCCCCAAATATTTTCTGTCTGAGGTCGGTTGAATCCACAATGCAGAACCCATAGATATGAAGGGCCAACTATAACTAATACTATGGATAAACTATAGTTTACCTACATATTACTCTGTTGATGTACAGTTAGATTGTTTCTAATGCTTTATGATCATAAACATTTAATGTTATCAGTGAACATGTGCTCTATGTGTTCTGTGTACATCTGTATATGCAGCATTATGCTTATATGTGCATGGTTATCTAAAGCTGATTTTAAGAAATGAAACTTCTGAATCCTATGGTATATTAGTTAGAATACAGGCTTGGCTATTCCTACAAAGACTTTCCATACTAGTAATTAAACATGGAATGGATGGAAGCTTATTTTTCTCTCACATAATAATTTGGGGGTGAGTGGGCTGGGACTAGTGCTGTGGCTCCTTGCATCTCGCTGTGCTGTCTTCCTTAGAGTGTTGCAGGCACTAGCATCTGGTGGGGCTTGGATACTGGGCACACCTTATGCCCTGCCTTGGATTTCCTTCTTCATTTATCTACTGAGCCCTCAATTAGTTGCAGCATTCCAGCAGCCACTGCGGTGACTGCCTCCATGCTGGCCTGCTTGGTTCCACCACCTGAGGCCACCGTTGGGAGTTTCTGGCTCCTTCCACCACTTTTGAACGAGGATGAAACACTGTATCACAAAGTATGAGATTTGGCATTCCCAGTAGCTGCCTAAGGGGCCAGGCAATGTAACCTGTAAGTACAGAGATGAACCTTGACCAGGAGGAAGACAGCAGATACATTTCCTCTCAACCCCTCCCTCTTATGGACTACTCTGAGATATGGTATCTAGAAATCTATACAGCTGTTGGGAGATATTCCAAATGGTTGAGTAGTTGGCTGTTTCTTCATGATGCAGTGGCCAGCATTGAATTTGCTTTCCTTTCTTGCTTCTCAGGAATTACACTACCAAATAAAGCACTAGCACTTAAACCTTTGTTTCAAACTCTGTTTTTTAGGGAACCCAGGTTAAGACAATAGGAATGAAGTGTAAAAAGTGGACCCTCAGGATGGGGTTTTAGAGTTGAATTGCCCACTTATCTGAAGGCAATCAGGACCCGATTGTCTTAGGGCAGCTAATTGACAAGCTAAGGCATGCTCTGAAAGGCAGAGTTCCTCTATTACAGCTTGGAGCTACTGTAAGGTAGACTTTGCTGAAAACCAGGCCCAGGATCTGATTATATAGCAGAAGTTTCAAGAAAAGAGTAGGGCCCAGAGACCTGACATACAAACATTTAGGTAAACAAGCCTAAGAATTGTGAACTTCTAAATTCCTCTGAGCCCTCCAGGCTGGCAGAAATAGCCCCTAACCATTTGCCAGATAAAAACAGTCTCTGCTTGCCTGGGGGGACATATGATGACCTAATCTGAAGCAGGTGCCTTTCACGATGAGGCTTGTTTTCCTCAAGCTATACCCCCAACACACTTCATTGCCTCCGGACCGAAAAGCAAAGTCATGTTGACCGAAAAGCAAAGTCATGTTTCAGCACAGCCTGAGCAGGAAATTACAAGCTCTGCTGAGAAGAAATAGCCCACATGCCAAAAGAATTGCAGGATCCGGCTAACAGCTTATAGCTGAAACTGGGGGGAACATGTGTAGGAGTGTGTCTAAAATATGTTAGACCTGGTGGACAGAATACAAAGCTGGATGGGGGTAGAATTAATTAACATAGGAATGCTCGACCCATGATTCAGGATTCCTGATAACTTGATGAGATGGCTTCTTGAAGCGTGGATCTGATAATGTTTTACCTCAAATGAAGCAGAGATGGCTGAACGTCCTTGATACTGTATTGAAGAAAGTTTCTGAAGGCTCAGGTAGGTGAGAATGTTAGACTGGATTTATTATGTATATCCTAAGAACCCACCACCTGGCTATGTTCCTGGCGATGGCCCAGAGGACATTCCCTTCACTGAGGGTATGAGGAATGCATCAATGAGGGGAATACAAGCATCTCTGGAGAAACTTGATAGTTTCTCTCTTCCGTAGGTCTGGGCTGATAATGGGGGTTTCTGCCATAAAATTTAGCTTCATAATATTAGTGAGAATGATGGAATTCCAGAGTGGCAGAGGCCAGGTGGTAGCACTTAACAAAGGATGGCAGATACAGTAGCCATAATGGAAAGCCAGGCCTGAGTGACAGCCAAGTTGCCTTTACTTATAGAGATGCCTGGTGCTGGCTAATGGATCATGGTGTAACAGGGGCAGGATGGATGAGCAGGCCACAGTGGTGTTGCTCCATGAGCATAATCAGAAAACTGAAGAACTGGTAAGCAAAAGCCTGATTTAGTTGCTGCAATAGAAGATCGCGTTCCCTCATCTAGTTTCGGTATCTCAGGCAGTTCACAAACTAGAACCCTCGGTTGAAGGGAGGACTTAACTATTTAGCAGAACCCTAACACTAGATCTTTTACTTGTGACATTAGAGCTATTATGAGAAAGGCCAAGTGGAAGGATCTGAAAATGTCCATATCAAAGTATTAAATTAGAATCAATACTGCACTCCAGAAGGAATTGCAGATATTTGTGCAAGCCTGAAAGATTTGAAAAATGCAAGGATATCATCACCCACAACTACGCACCACTGGTGAGGGTTTTAGGCTGTGGAAGCTTATATTCCTATGTTCTGGGTAATGCTGATAATCTCTTTGTTGTGTATCCAGACTACACTGACTTCCACTGGAATCCTGTAGTAAGTACACATGCTTAATTTACCCAAGCAGTATCTTTATCTGGTCTTTTCATCAATCTGAGCCTGTAATTGAGATTTATTAGTACAGTGCTCACACAGTAGTTTATGCCTTACAAATATCTTTTCCCAGTGTATGGCTTGTTTTTCCACTTTTGTGTGGTATCTTTCACCCTTACAAAAGTTTATCTTAATGCATTTAAGTTGATTTAAGTTGATCCCTTTTTGACTTCTACTTGAGAGTAGCTTTTAAGAAAACTTTTACTTCAAGGCCATAAATCCAAGGGTACTTCAACAAGTTCATAGAAAAATAAAATTAAATGATAACATGAATCTTTCTGCGAACTTTTTGAAGTACGCTCGTAAATTTGTTAGAATTTCTTCTACTACTTTTACAATTATATTATATATATAATGCATATTATTTATAATATCATACATAGCATATTATTTTACAATTATATATGATTGGTACATAAATTACATACTACTACCTGACTCTCCCTTAGCTTTAGTGGTTAGGAGTTGGCTTCCTACTGATTTTGCCTCAGTGTCAATCCATGGCTTTAGTTTGGCTACTTCTATCTTGTTGACAGTATATAATCATTGCGATGATCCATGCAGCTGAGATCGGATATAACCTTCTTCACTCCAATTCATCTGCCATAATAGATTCCTTTCTAAAATGCAGACTGTATCATGTTCTTCTCTGCTTAGGAACTTTTGATGGTTCACAAGTGAATAATTATATTAGCAAACAATTACATAGCCCTTACTATGTGCCAGGTATTGTTTTATGGGTTTTACATATATTAGCTCACTTAATTCTAAACAAAAGAAAACTATGAGGCAGGTGGTATTATTTCACCCCCATTTTATAGATGAAGAAAGGCCCAGTAAGGTTAAGTAAGTTGGAATAACTAGGGTTTCAAACCATGTTCTACGGCTCCAGAATTTGGGATTTTAACGTCTACGTTTATACTATTTTTCTATCCAAGGCACTCCTCCAAATACAGAATCAAGTCAAAATTTCTTAGCACATCTTCCAGCTACCCACTATACTTGATCATGCTTCCTTCTCTGTCTCATATTCCACCTCTTGATCTTTTGCAGCCGTAGCTCAGCACACTAGACAGCGTGTTTATTTAAACTCACTGTGTGTGTTTATGACTTTGTACTTTACTCAGGCTTTTCTCTCAGTCAGGAATATCCTTCTAAATGGTCTTCTTCTTTTTCTCTGTTCACTCATTCTAACAAATATTTATTGAGTTGTACTCTATGCCAGGAGCTGGGCTTGGGTGCTATGTTACCACAGTAAGGAGGCAAATCCCCATTGCAAGGGTCTTTCTATAAATGAGGGGCAATTAGAGTCGGGGGCTAAAACATTATCTTCTCTAGAATCCTCTATTCTCTTTCTAGTCCTAAGATTCGTCTTGGAACTCCCCTGACATTTAAAAAAGATTTCTCACAGCATATTCCACAACATGCCTTTTTATCATCTGCTTCTTGCAGGAAATGGATGGGTTCATCTATGTATTGTATGGGCACACTAAAGAAATGGTTGCATTTAACGGAATGAATGGCTGAAGAAGTTTTTTTTTTTTTTTTTTTTTCAAAAAAAGCCTTAATAATAGGTGGTGAGGTGGAAAAGGGAGATGTGTGTATGTATGTGTGTGTGTGTGTGTGTGTGTGTGTGTGTGTGTGTGTGTGTATGTTTTAAAGAACATGTATCTTGAGACAGTCCAAATGGTTAACCAATAACTCAGGACTAGAAAGGGAATTAACCTTATTCTTTCTTTAACAGTAACTTGAGATGAAAAAGACGTTTGAATGGGCAAAAAGGATCCCTGCAGCTGCAAAGACATTAACTATAAGGAAACAGTAATTTACATTATTTATAAGGAAGCTATTTACATTACTTAGCCCTGTCAGACACAATAGTCACACAGCTCCATTCTTTCAGTACAGTGAAAAGAATAAAGCAAAGTGACAAGGAAATAGAAAAAATATTACAATGGTTGCATTTCAGTACATAAAAAGATAAAACCTCTATAACATTAAAAATGCTTCAAATTTAATTTAAACATAATGAAATGGAAACTTCCATCTTACCACAATGATGATTCAGAATATAACACTCATTTAAATATTCAGATAATCTTCCAAAAGCTACTGCACGTTAAGCATTGTTAACTTTAGTAGGTGCAGGGAGGAAAATTACTAAGATGCAATGTTTCATAATTCAAGAATTTGAATTTAATTAGTCACATTTTCTTTTAATAGTGACTTTAAAATGAAGTGTCTGAACTATGAGAAAGGTTGTGAGAGCAGCCAAATGGGGGGAAAAAACTCTACTTTGTTTTATTTTTATTTTCTTTCCTTCTCTCTGACCACTTTAATTTAATTTTATCCTGCTGTTTCACTTTCATCAATATAATAGACAGTACTCAGTGGCAAATTACAGAAGCTTTTGATCTGAAGGGTACAAGTCTGCTATGTGAGAACAAGGAAAAGATGAGAAGAGAGAGAATTTACCAGGCTGATTTTTTTTAGTCTATTAATTTTTTTATATAAGCCCCAATGATGAATTAATTGTTTCTCTAGGCCTAAATTCTTTAAAGTCTTCAAATTTTTATTGCTCACTTAGAGACAAGATTGAATCTTTGTGGACAAAAGGATGATATCTACATCCTGATTAGAAAACTGGACTCTTGCAGTGAGTCATTGTATTTCACTGCTTGCCAGGAAGGTTCTCTGACCATAGTTACCTACCTCAATGAGCAAAATCACAATCATCTTCCTTCAAAGAATATTAGGGTACAGTACACATGACATATTAAGCCAGCTTCACAAATTAGCACAGGCCCACAGAGCCTGCGAGAAATTAGGTCAGACCTGAAAGAAATTAGGCTGTGGTCCAACAAGCTTCTTAATCTTAAATGGGAAATTGGGCTCACAGGGTGTTAGGGTCACTGACTTTATTTATTTTTAAGTGTGACAAAACTGGTAACAGTTTTCAGTGTTAAAGACCTATTTTTCTCAGCCATCAAGTATTTCTGGTTCTTCTCTTAGATAATTTTTGGCATTGCATAATTTATAAGGAAAGTAAACTCCCCGTTAGTCAGAAACTCATACTTTAAATTAATAACCCAAGGAAAGAACTTCCCTTGCCTCCAAGTATTTCTCTTGAGGACTATAGTTTCCCCATTAGAAGTAAAGTCTCCTAAAATCCCTGTTTGAAATGCAAAAATATTTTGAGAGTTAACACCTTAAGCCGTTAGTATGTATTAATGTCCAATGGTTAAGTCTGAATAAAAAGCATATTAATTTAGAATATAGTGATAATTAGAGGGTGAAATGAGAATAAATAAGTACAATCATAATTTTGAGAGGAACAGCCATCGTTCCCACAGTTACAGACCTCAAGCTACAAACAAAGGGGAGAGAAGGGATCAGTTGCATGTAGTTGATTCTTAAACTACTCAGATATTTTCCTAATTTTAATCTGATTAGTCGGTTTTGTTCTGGGGAGTGATCAACACAGCCTATTCATTTTGAGCACGGGTTTTGGAGTCACAAGGTGAGAGGACCTGATCCCAGACACTATGGTTTTACTCTGACCTTTGTCTCAAATGACTTAACCTCCCTAAACTTTGGTTTCCTAAGCTGTGAAATAAAGATACGAACAGTATCATAAATTATAAAGCTGTTACAATGATTAAATGAGATAAACGAGACTATATGTTTCAAATGCTTAGAACAAGGCCTGACATACGTTAATGATCACCATCATCATCACTGTTATCAAGTGGTCTGGATTTGTGATTGTAAATCTTCGGCTTTCTGTTCAGAACTCTCTATTCTATCTCACACAGCGGTGCCAATGGGCAACTGGGCAAAAGCCTCAGGACCATCCTGCGTTTCCGGACCGGGTTCTTTCTTCCTTTGGCCTCCAGAGGCCGCTATGTTTCCCGGAAAGCGCGCCGAATGCGCGGTTGCCGCGCGACCGTCGCCTGGCAACCGCGTGTACACACACTCCCGACCGGCCCGGGTCGCGTCAATATGGCGGCACAGGGAGCCACCTGGAGCTCTCCATCCGAAGAGTCTCCCCCATCGGTGTCGCTGCCAGAACGGCCGCCGCCCCCGCCCCCGCCCTCAACCGCGGTGTCCAAGTCGCCCCTGGGGTCGAAGGCGAGCTCCCCGAGCCCGCTGCTTCGCTGCACCTGCTCCGAGGACTCGCTGCCCCTCGCCGTGTTTTATGGGCCGCTGGACGCTAAAAACCCACTCCTGGCCTCTTGCGAGAAGGAGATCCGGGAGTTGTTAGGCTTTATGAGGAAAAAGAAGGCTTTAGCGACTACGGACGAACAGAAACATGAATTCCACCGGCGCTGGTAAGCGGAGGCAGGGCGCTGGGGAGGGCGCTGGCCGGAGAAGGGCTACTCTCGCGGCCAGAGGAGGTGACGCCTTTGAGGATGCAGGTGGTGGCCCCAGAGCTGGGTCAGCGTTGCCGACGCAGGGCCTGCCCCGAGGGCCCTGGAGATACAAACAAAGTTTAAGAAACGAAGACTCATCGCTGTTACAACCCTTAATTCCTGGTAAAAGTTGTATCTAGGCTTTCTGCTCAGGTCAAAATAAAAATCCACACAGAAATGTTTCATAACACGTTATTTCTTCTGTTTCTGAGTGTCTCCTAATGGCTCCTCTATGCCAATCAATTTTTGGCTCACACAGGGGTTTCAAAGCTTTCCATGTGGTGGGTATACAATTTTGTATAAGGAGAAAAAGCAATAACTTTGAGGTAGTGGAGGTACTTGAAGAAGTTGGTTCTTGATACCATGAAGTATGTCATCCTGTGGACATGTGCGCTTTAATTGCTTTTTATATTGTTATTTAGGATTACAGTGACTTTTTCTTGATTTTATGACTCATTCTGCTTATCTGTCTTTTTGGGGGGTTCTATCACCATGTTATGCTGCAAACTGCAAACTACTTGGTTTTAAGTTTCTTTCCTGTTTATGTTACCATCTTTCTTTCCTGGTCAAATACATTGCAAACTGAACCGTTAAAACATAGACAAGTGGAAAAGAATACCAGTATAGTGAATAGTTTCAAGTTATATTTCTTATCATGCATTTAATATGAGGAAATAGTTTTAATTTATGTTTATAATTCATTCATTTCATCATACATTTAACAACTATTTATTGAGCACTTACTATCCATCAGGTACCGTTCTGGGAACTAGGAAAACATCAAATTAACAAAAATCCATATGCTCATGGAACATACATTTTTGTGAGGGTTAACAGCCACTAAACAAATATGTAAGTAAGTAATTTTACAAGAGGATAAATGCTAGATAGAAAAATAGAGCAGGGAAAAAGGATGCAGGATATGGGATGAGAGCTGCAATTTGAAATAGGGTGGAACATGGTCAGGGAAGGTCAGGAAAAGTGGCCGTTGAGAAGGATGAGAAGGAGATATGGGAGCAATAGATGAGGATTTCTGTGAAAAAATAGGCCACACAGGGAGAATGGCAAGTGTGGAGGACCTGAGGTGGGCTTGTGATTGTGGAAAGAGCAAGTTTGGGGTAGGAGGGAGGGAGATCAAGAATTTAATTTTAAATGTATTGAGATATAATTCAACATCCAGGCATAACTCTTGTGTAGGTAGTTGGACATTTGAATCTGGAGGTTAGAGGAGATATACATTTGGGATTCAGTAGCATATTAATATTTAAATCATGACACTTGATGGAATAGCTAAGGGATTGAGTGTAGATGGAGAAGAGGAGAGTCCAAGGCCCTGGAATTCTCCAACATTGACAAGGAGAGGCAATAAGAGAAATCAGCAGAGACTAAGAAGGAGTGACCAAGGAGATAGGATGAAAACCAGTAAGTGCCTGGTGCACTGGAAGCAGGTGAGAAAGTGTTTCAAGGAGGGAGGAATGAACAGTGGTGGCAAATCCTACTGATGGGCCAAGTAATATGAAAATCAAAAATTGACCAAAGGGGCTGACCGGTTAGCTCAGTTAAAGCATAGTGTTATAACAATAAGGTCTAAGGGTTCTGATCCCACGGTGTAGGGGGGAGGCCAAAGAGAGCACATTACTTACCTAACCTATACACATTTATATTTAAACTCTTTCTGTGTTTGTACTCTGTCTTCCCATCTCCACTACCAACATTCCAGTCTAAACCATCACCATTTCACATTTCCCCTGCACCCACTCTGTCACAAATCTATCCTGCACATACCAGTCAGGGTGATCTTTATAAATACCCCCCCCCCATCTAAAGTCTTTCTGTTGCTTAACATTGCTTTTAGAATAAAATTGAGATATTTTCGGACACCCTCTATGTTCTGAAGATATGGCCCTGCCTCCCTCTCTCATCTCAGCTCATCCCTCACTTCCTCAGGACTTTCCAGAGAAACAGGTCCTAGTGTTTCTCACCCTAGAGGTTTTATATTTGCTCTCTCCTTTGTCTGAAATGTTCTTTCAAATATCTGGCTCTTTCTCTTCTTTCAGGTCTCAGCTCAGTTGTTACATCCTTAGAGTGGCCTTTTCTATCTACATTCATCCATCAATTTATGTTTTTTATTTATTTGCTTTCTTGTGTATTGTATGACTTCCCCATTAGAATGTAAGCTCCCTGGTGACTTTGGATACTGTGTCTCTTTTTAATTGCTCTATCTCTGGCAACTAGCCAAGGGGTTGGGACATAGTCAATATTCAATAAATATTTAGTATTGAAATAATTCAAGGGTTATTATCCTTGTAATCTCAGTAATTGTGAATGTTGTATATAGGAAAGTAGATCAGGGCCCATCTGTAAGTACATATCTATCCCATCTTTAAATAGACTGTAAGAGAATCACAAATGTTGGGGATTGACATGGACCTTAACAATCCAACTTGACACAATTTAGGTCTTTATGCAACAATTTTTATCAAATGCCCGTTGTGTGCTAGGTGCTATGCTAGTTACTGGTCACACAGTGGTGAACAAAGTAGATATGGAAATATGTGCTCATGGAGCTTGTAGTCTAGAGAGGGAGATAGACTTTCATTGAGTCACTAAGTCACACACAGACAAGTGCTATGAAAGAAGTAGCTGCTCAGCACTTATATATGCCAGGCATTGTACTAGGCACTGGGAAATATAGTAGTGCCCAGACAAAATTCCTTGCCCTCTTGAAGCTTATATTCCGGAGGGGGAACTAGACAATAAACATATCAAATAGGTCCATTTAATGGTAACCTAGAAAGTGATAAATGCTGGGGAGAAAAAAAAGTGAAATATGCTCGGGGAAGGGGATTATGGGGTGGGAAACAGGATGTTCCAATTTTTAATAAGGTTGTCAGAGTAGATGAAACTTGAGCACAGGCTTAAAGAGAATATAGTGGGGGTCTGTTTTCAAATGAATTGTTAGGGAGGTAACATTAAGCTGAGATTAGAAGGATGCCTGGGAATCAATCAGGTGAACAGAGAGGATAAACGGGGAATAAGCATGTAGGAAGATCTTTGGCAGGAAGGAGCCAGATACTTTGGAGGAATGGACAAGAAGCCCTTTTAGCAGAGGTGTAGTTAATGGGGGTACAGTGGTATGTGTTGAGATTAGAGGGATATGTAGGGCTTTGGAAGGTTTCAGAGGCCATTTTTAAAAGTTTACATTTATTCCAAATGCAGAGGGAAAACACTGGGTAGTTTTTCACAAGGGATTAACCATATGTGATTTTTGTTTTAAAGTATTTTGGTGATTATGTTCAAATGGAGCAAGGATGTTAGTTTGGAGACCAGTTAGGAGTCTAGGAGGTGGGAGTTGCTTCTATAACATATTTGACATATGGTTATTTTTTAAAATCAAAAATTGTTTCTTCTTATGACTATAGGAAGTTCCATAAGTATAAAATTCCTAGTATCTAAAATATAAATTTTGATGATACCAGCAATGTCGTTAAGTAAGAGTGTGATACATTTTTTAAAAATATGCTTTTGTTATAAGCACATAAGATTTAGATATTCTTATACAGTTATGATTTTCTATTTTAGAGCATTCTAAATATCCAGTGGCAGCTATAATCAATCAGGAATCCAAAGTACATTAACATTCTCCTCTTAAATGATGTATATTATATAGTATATATTATACATTTTGTGTTTAATCATTATGTAAGCCATTCCCAATAAGCAGCCTTAACCTGAACTTAGGGTTCACACACAAAAAAGAGTTTCTCTTTATTATATAACCTTGATTGACTTAACAAAGCTGGCATGTTTCTTTTATGAGTAACAAACCTAGTCATCATGATCTCATCTGTAAGGTTTAGAAGAATTAACTATTTTATCTACTTAATTTAAGAATTCTAGCAAGACTTGGTGAATTTCTTGAATTCATTATATTTATTCTAATACTGTAGCATTTCATGAAGCAGTAAATGAAAGTGAAAAAGGTAAAAAATAAACAAAACACCTCTCCCTTTTTAAACTTCTGTGGTTTATATTTGCCACATTATTTATTACTTGGTACTTGTATCTATTTTTCTACCCCCAAATGTTATTAATCAGTCCATGAAGGCAGGAATGCTTTGGCTCCCTCACTCAGTCAATGACTCAATCAACATCATTTAATTACCCCAATGAACTAATTGACATGTTTCTCTTGAGGCTGTTCCATTAACATTCCAACATGTACCTCGTAAATATTAGAGCCATCTTCAGTCCTTAAGTTTAGACCCTGTCTGTATTAGTCAGCTGAGGCTGCCATAACAAAATACCATAGACTGGATGGCTTAAACAACAGAAATTTATTTTCTTGAAATTCTGGAGGCTACAAGTCCCGGGTCAAGGTCTAGTAGGGTTGGTTGCTAGTAAGGACTCTTTTTCTGGCTTGTGGAAGGCTGCTTTGGCCTCACATCACCTTTCCTCTGAGCTAGCATGGAGAGAGAGAGCAAGCTTGTGGTGTGTCTTCTTGTAAGGGCATTAATCCCATCAGATGAGGATCCTACCTCTATGACCTCATTTAACCTCAATTGCTTCCTTAGTGGCCTCATCTCCAAATACAGCCACACCGGGGATTAGGGCTTCAACATATGAATTTTGGGGTGGGGGTGGAGGTGACATAAACTTTCCCTCCATAACACTGTCATTATCTAGAAATTTATGAGATAGGATTGGACTTGGATTTTTCTTAGAGGCATTTATACTTTCTGGGAGAGAGGGAAGGAGTAAATGTTAACTAAATGAATAAATAAAATAAGCAATGATCTTCTAGCCTTTGAAACTCTGATTAGAAACCATGTTAAGAATACTGTATACTTTGTTTTTGCTTTATTTAGAAGGAAGCATAACCCTAATTGGATTGACTGGAAATGTGGGCCCATGAACTCTTCATAGAAAAGAATATAATAAGAACAAAACATGTTTTTTTCCTAATCATCTTTTTGTTTATTTATTCATTCAACAAATATTCATTGAGTTCCTACATGTACTAGATATTCATTACTTTGGAACTTGGCAATGAATAATGTAATTGAGGTTCTTGCCCTCAGGGAGCTTATAATCCAGAGGACTGGAAAATACAGTTATATAGTGGTTAAAAGAATAGACACCCTGAATCTCAGCTTCATAAGCTATGTATCTGAGAAATTGATATTACCAATCTTGGGGTGGTTGTAAATGAAAAAAACACATGTAGGCGATGACCCAGCATAGCTAACACAATATTAAAGGAAAACAAAGTTGGAGGACTGGCAGAACTCAATTTCAAGACTTACTATAAAGCTACAGTAATCAAGATAGTGTGATATTGGTGAAAGAATAGACAAATAGATCAATGGAACAGAATACATAGCCCAGAAATAGACCTACATCAATATAGTCAACTGATCTTTGACGAAGGAGCAAAAGCAATACAATGGAGAAAAGACAGTCTTTTCAATAAATGGTCCTGGAACAACTGGATATCTACATGTGAAAAAACGAATCTACACCTAGGCTTTACACCCTTCACAAAAATTAACTCAAAATGGATCACATATCTAAATGTAAAATGCACTACTGTAAAACTCCTAGAAGATAACATAGGAGAAAATCTAGATGACCTTGGGTTTGATGATGATTTTTTTACATACAACACCAAAGGCACAATCCATGAAAGAAAGAATTGGTAAACTGGATGTAATGGTCACTTTCAGGTGTCAGCTTGCTGAGATTAAGGAATACATAGAAACCTGTTAAAGCATTATTTTTGGGTGTGTCTATGAGGGTGTTTCCAGAAGAGATTAGCATGTAAGCCTGAAAGGACAGGGTGGGAAAGATCCACCCTCAGTATGGGCAGGCACCATCCAATCTGCTGGGGGCCCAGAGAGAACAAAAAACAGAAGAAAATGCAAATCTTCTCACTCTATTTCTACTGGAACTGTGATACGCTCTTCTCTCCTATCCGTGGATGTCTGAACTCAAGACTCTTTGGCCTTTGAGTTCCAGGACTTACATCAGCGGCACCTCTGGCTCTAAGGCCTTTGGTCTTGGACTGAGAAGCACACCCTCGGCCTCCCTGGTCCTGAGGTTCTTGGACTTGGACTGAGACATGCTACCAGTGTTCAGTTTGCAGATGGCTTGTTGTGAGACTTCTCAACCTTCACAACTGCATGAGCCAGTTCCCCTAAGAAATCCCCCTCATATATTTATGCACATATCCTATTGGTTCTGTTTCTCTGGTGACACCTAATATACTGGACTTCATTAAAATTAAAAATTTCTGCTTTGTGAAAGACACCGTCAAGAGAATAAAAAGATAAGTGGTAAAGTGGGAGAAAATATTTGCAAAAGACATATCTGATAAAGGACTGTTATCCAAAATATACTAAGAACTTTTAAAACTCAACAGTAAGAAAACAACCTGATTTTAAAAATGAATCAAAGATCTTAGACACCTCACCACAGAAGATATGTAAATGGCAAATAAACGTATGAAAAGATGCTGTACAAAATATGTCATCAGGGAAATGCAAATTAAAACAATGAGATACCCTGCATACCTATTAGAAAGGCCAAAATCCAGAACACTGACAATACCAGATGCTGGAAAAGATGTGAAGCAACAGGAACTCGCATTCTTTGCTTGTGTAAATGCAAAATTGTGCAGCCACTGTGGAAGACAGTTTGGTGGTTTCTTACAAAATTAAACATACTCTTACCTTACTGTTCAGCAATTGTGCTCCTTGGTATTTACCCAAAGGAACTGAAAACTTATGTCTGTATAAAAACCCACACATGGATATTTATGGTAGCTTTATTCATAAGTGCCAAAACTTGTAAGCAACCAAAATGTCCTTTAATAGATGAGTGAATAAATAAACTATGACACAGGACTGGCTGGTTAGCTTAGTTGGTTAGAGCGTGGTGCAGGTAACACTGTGGTCCAGGGTTCAATCAGCTGCCAAAAATTTTTTTAAAAATGTATATTGTTGAATTTACTAATTATCCTGATTTGAGAAAATTAAAAAAAAAATTAATTAAAAAAAAAACCCAAACAAAAAACTATGATATATCCAGACAGTGGAATAGTATTCAGTGCTAAATGAGCTATGAAAAGACATGGAGGAAACTTAGATGCTTTTTACTAAGTGAAAGAGGCCAATCTGAAAAGGCTACATACTGTGTGATTCCAACTGTATGAATTTCTGGAAAAGACAAAACTATGGGGACACTGAAAAGATCAATAGTTAACAGATATGAAGGGTGAAGGGAGGATGAATAGGAGGAGCACAGATGGTTTTTAGGTCCGTGAAACTATTTCTATGGTACTATAATGGTGGAAACACCTCATTATACATTTGTCAAAACCCATAGAATGTACAACACGAAGAATGAACCCTAATGTAAACTATGGACTGGGGGACAATGACGTTTCAGTGTGGGCTCATCAGTTGTAACGTATGTTTCACTCTGGTGGGGGATGTTGATAATGGGAGGCTGTGCTTGTGTAGGGGTAGGGGGTACATAGGAAATCTCTACCTTCTGCTCAATTTTGCTGTAAACCTAAAACTACTCTAAAAAATAAAGTGTATTTTTAAAAAAATACATGTAAAGGGCTTCTGTCAGAGCTCAGTACATAGTAAGCAATAATTTTAACTATAATTCCATTTATTATTAATAATTAGACATTAACAGTGAAGCACATTCAAAAGACTTGGCACAAAAGTTTTTAAGGATTGCTTTCTAATTAATTGATGTTTCCTGCTAACTTTGAAGGTATCGCTTTATTTTATCATTTTTACAGTGCCACCTCTTTGTTTAATATCTGGACCAAATACGCCCCCAGGCTGCCAGCTGACTATTACAACGCGAAGCTTCTGAAGGTTGGAGATAGCCTTTGTCAAATGAAAGTAAGTGTCTTTGGAGCAAAGAGAGCCAAAATGAAACTCATTTGACTAATTATTATTATTATTTGGTTTGACATATTCCTATTTTGATTTTTTTCCTTAGAAAAAAAAAAAATACGTGCAAATTTGAATGAGGTGCAGTAACCCAAACAGTGTTTGCCTTTTGATTTTGTAGTTGAGGTTCCCCAGAGGTGAGAAATGCCAGAACAGACAGGCAGCTGGCTGGGGAGGGGCAGGAGCACAGCCCGGTTGACAGAGGGTGTGGTAGGTGCACAACAGGAAACGCTGAGTCATCATGTTCCTACCTTACACAAAGGAGCCCAGACACCACTTCCTGTTGTTTTTCACATGGCTGGCCTTGCCCAGCGACAACCCTCATGGCTCCTGGCCTTGCTGCTATGTTGCCTGGTTCCCAGTGCCCTGTTTCAATGACTTTAAGCTCCTTCTTAATATTTTGCTGTATGTAATTATGGCCATCATTCCTGCATGCCCTGTTTCTTGCTCCATATTGTATTCCAAACTGAGTTTGTGCTCTATTCGTAGTCCCGTATGAACGCTTAGGTCTTGGAATACTGTAGACGTGTGGGCTCAGTTCGATAAGACCACACCATGGCTGGGTTTTCAGTTAATGATAATGTGCATTTTCCCCTGAAGCTTTGGCATAGGTCCAAATTATTCTAAGTTGTGTCAATGCTGGACAAAGAGTTATTTTATCCAAAGGGATTTTTGGCCAGACACGGGCAGTACTCAGTGTTTTCTCAGTCTTTGGTTTCTCAGCTTCATTTTGCTTCTCCATTTCTATTTTCTGGACTGTAATCCTTTTGGTCAGGAAGTCAGATTTACCAAATAGAGGGTCAGATATGAGGAACTTTCATAATGAAGAACTAAGATCTATTTTCCCCTGCCAAAATTAGACAAGAAACTTAGCACCATGTAAATGGACTATGGTTCTTAGAAACTTGAAAATATAGGGTCTGGAAAACTACAGAAAAAATCCAAAGCAAACAGATGAGATCCAGCTTGTAAGCTACATTCATGTGAAGAAGTAACAATTTGGGCAATAAGGAGAAAGCCCCTCTCCATCTTTCTACTTCTCAGTATAAGCAGCTGGTGATACAAAGCACAGATTATTGTCTGAGGAGTATTCAGGTGGGTGGGGTGGACATTGGTGGAGGGCGGAGGAAGGAGCATGTTAGAAGCTGCTAAAGCAAGTTGGTGATGGGTAGTAGCTAAGGATTCAGAATGTGCCAGATAGAAAGGCCTGGCTGGGTGGGATATTTTAAAATTTAATTAAAGGAACAAAGAAAATGTTTTATCTACTTGTTGCTGTTGGGTAAGTAAGTTGGCCACTGAAGGTATTTATAATCCTGAAAATGATCTTGAGTTGTTATTTTGCTTTCTAGCCTCTCTTTAATTTTATTTTAGTTATGGTAAAGATCATCTTGGGGAATAACCATGTTTCAAACTTACATTTGAATTTTTTTATATTAATCAAGTTAGAATGGGAAAGATCCAGAATTTATTAGTGAGGATCTAACAAGCAAGTCAGGAGAAGTATAAACAAATCAGTGTTTGACTGTGGAAGCCTCCCAAGGGGCTAGGTAACTGACAGGCCGTTCACAGGCTGCTTTTCCTGGACACACAGTTGCAGGGGAGGAAGCTGAGGAAGAATTGCAACTGACTCCTGTTTACAGCCCTGCTCACGTCCCCTGCCCCCAACTGCCCAGCTCAACTGTACCCTCGGGTTACAGAAATGAGGCCTCTGACTCTAATGGGGACATAAGCATGAATTTGAATTTGAATTTAGATTAAAAAGAATCCCATGGCTCAGACTTTTTTTTATTTGTCCTGATGCAGCTTCAGAGAATGTTGACAGATGAAAGAGAGTTCACTCACCATCTGTATTTAATTTCTTTCTTTCCTTCTCTTTTTTCTTCTTTCTTTTACCCTCCCCTCCGCTCCCCTCCCTCTTTCCTTTTCTCACTCATTTTCTCCCCCCCCCTTTTTTTAGCTTAAGCAAGGCTACACATCTTCCTCTTTGACTGAATGTGTGGGTTACCATGATCTGGTGATGTTGAGGTTTAGGGCTTGGATTTTGAGAATATGTAGATATTACCACACACAGTACAATAGTGAATATTCTCATCTTTGTGATCATCATGGTCCCATCTCACAACAGACTTGTGAGAATTAAATGAAATAATACACATGAATTGGGCAGTGCGGTGTCTGTCACCTAATAATGGGTTTGGAAAACGGTGATGTAGTAATAGTAATAATCAGCATTGATACTATTAAAATAACATGAATATTACTTAATAATGATAAGCAAAATGATATTTTGAATCTTTAATCAAGTCCTCATTTTATTTCAGGAATACAAACTGGCCCTTTTACAGTGCTATGGACGATATCTTCAGCAGTTTAGTACCAATTTTGATGAGAATAAAGTGGATGTGAATCAATTCAAGACTGTCTTTTTTCCAAAAGGCTTTGGAGATGAAACTGCTGGACTTACAGTAAGATGACAGAGGCAGCTAAAGTAGATACAATTTATATTAGTTGTATAATATATCCTTTAGTCGACAGCTTCTAAATGTCTTTCCTTTGCTTAGCATAGCATTTAGCCATGGGCTATAAGTTGCTTAATAAATACTTTCAGTGCTGGATAAGAAAGTGAACTTATTAAACTTTGTAAAGGTGCTTTGGAGATTGTGTCGCTATAATAATCTAGCAGATGGTTATTGTTATAATAACTAATATTTGTAGAGTGCTTCTAATTTACAAAGTACTTGGAAAACATTTGATCCTTACAATACTGTTATGAGTTAGATACTATTATTATCCCTATTTATAGAGAAAAATAAATCTGATAATGCAGTTAGTGTAAAAAAGTGGCTCTTGAGATCAGACACCTATCTTTTGGTAGAAAAATTTTATACTTTATTTCTGCTATACCAGTATTACTATGTTAAGGCTATCATTGATTCACTGGTTGTATAGTTACCATGTGTTAGGTATTTACCTCTGTTAAATGCTTTATATGAATTATCATCTTGCAGCCTCATTACAATCCTAGGGGGTGGGTAATATTGTGTCTTTCTTACAATGAGAAAACTGAAGGTTATTATACATTAAGAAACCAGCCCCCTTAAAGCAATGGGTTGGTGTTTGAGCCTTGATCAGTCTCACTCCAAATCTATGTTATTCCAAACTTAATGATTATTCAAGGCCTTGGAAACAGTATGTAGTAAATCAACAGAATATCTTGAAGCATGTTTGGGGGACCATTGAATAATTCAATTTGGCTGTGCCATAGATGCATGAATGATAATTTTGGGCAGTGTAGGCTAGTACCCCACTGGGGAAAAGTTCTCTCATCACCTCCCTGTTTGTAGCTTTCACCACTCTACTTTCCAGTTTCCACACTTCATCAGAATTAATTTCTAAAGTGTAAATCAATCATTTTATTCTACTGCTCTTTGACTTTGCCCTTTGGCTAAAGTCCAGATTCCTTGGAATGACATGGAATGCTTTCTGTGTTCTGATCCTGGGCCACCTCGTAGCCTCACCTCTTTATCTTAAACCTTCTTATCTAAACTTACAAAAGACTTTCAATTCAGTAATCACCCCAGCTACTTTAAGCATCACTAATGCTGCATGTGCCTGGAATGCTTTTCCCTCTGCCAAGAGCAGGGGCTGTTTTCTTTCTCATCTTAGAGCCCCTCTTGCCTAGCAGAGTATGGCAAATACAGGAGGAGCTCAATAACATTTGCTGGGTGAATTGTGTAAATGCTCATAATTATACGTGAATCAATAAGTAGGTTAAAATGCCAACTGAGTGAGCTTACAAAAATTCATTCAATTCTATATTCTTGGTAATAGGATTTTTGTACATTTTTTTGCTTTTAATTTCTTTCGACTAAGGAAACCTAATCTTAACTAAATAGATGTTTTAAAGAAACCTACCTTATCATGTTTCTTTTTATACTAAGCTATTAAATTAAGCATAATTGTTTCCATTTTAGTTTTTTACTTTTTGAGAAATGCTTTCCAAAGTTGCATAAACCTTATTTATATTCTTATTTATATTTTCCCGTGTGTTTCAGTTTCATGCTTTAAATGGCAAAAATATGTGTGACTACCAGCTGGTCTGTGACAGTGATGTAAACCTGCAGAATAAAGAATCTGTGACCCACTGTCTGCATATCTTGTCCTCCTTAAGGCTCATCATGCAGGTGGCTCTGCCACAGGAGCACCTTTGCTGGATTATCTACAATGGTATATATCAATGTAGTTTCTTTCCCATTCTGTCTTTCAGATAATTATTTAAATGCCAAGTTTCACAGTAACTTGATTACCTTGTGATTTGAAATGTACACATTTCATAGTAGGATGATGGTGAGGTTTTTTTACATTTGTATTACATTTTAGTTTTCCATGGTAAGTATGGACTTATAAAGCATGTCTTTGGGTTTTCCAGTGAAGGAAAGGTCAAAGGCTGTGGGGATAACCAGTTTGGGGTGTATAAAAAGTAGAGGCCACAGTTAAGAAGTGGGGCAAATGTAAAGTATAAGTGGGGAAGGATCAAAGGACCAGTGTAGGTTAGGTTGGTTCCAAGCATCATCCATGCATGTATTTGGTCCTCTCCTCAAGGCTGTCTATGTAGCACTTTCTCCTCCTACCTGTTTTTGAGTGAGGATCTGGGAATGTGTGTGTATATACACACACACATACATACAGCACATACATGTGTGTATATATATATATATACACACACATACATGTACATAATACATATGTCTAAAGACATGAATCTTAGCTATAAAAATGTAACATTTGTTTTTCTCTATTTTAAAGTTACAATGAGTCATTTACTGCATTGTTCTCTGGATGATTCCTTTAAAAGAAAATAATAATGACAGTGTGTTTGATGTGCATAAGAGCAAGGACAAAATAACTTTAAAGAAAATGTATTGAATTTCCCCTCATCCATGGCAACTGAAAGTATATTTCCTAGCCTTTTCATTCCTTGCCCACCCCAAATCATGTTTTGACATTTTGATTGAAATTAGCCTTTACATTTGCTGCCAGAGATGAGGCCAACTTTGGTGAGATTTTTTGGCTCAGTGATTGTTAAGCTTTTGTGCCTGATCGTGCTCAAGAGGATCCATGATTTCCTGACTCATCTCTCCACCCAAATTGCTCACAAATCTTGGCGGGGACAGACAGAGGTGGAGCAGCGGTTCTATGCTCAAGAGCGAGTGGCAGACGCAAGGGCTGGGCCCTGTAGTCAGGTCTTGCTTGAGAGGTGGAAATGATGCAGCCTGATTCCCTCTCATTAATCTTTTCAAGATCACACAAAAACCCTAATATACTTTTAAAAAATGATTAAACGATTTCTGTGTCTTCTATATCCTTTTCTTGGTGTGTGCTTTTTATTTATACAAGTGGTATTGTGCTCTAGATTTTATTGTTTCCTAAATTTTTTTCCACTCAATACTATGATCTTAGAGTCTAGCCAGATTCCTGTATGTAAATCTAATTTGTAAACTCTGCCTGCTGGATTGTGTTCCAGATATCCATGTACCCCCAAGGATGGGCACCTGCTTTTCCCTACCTCTCTAATTGTACAAATAATTCTGCAGTGAATATCCTTGCACATGTCCTTTTATAGACCTGTGTGAGAGTTTTCTGGGATCTATGCCCAGGAGTAGGATGCTGGATTGTGGGAGATACACATACTTAGTTTCACTAACTCCTGTCTCTGTTTTAATTTATGCATCTAAAAATTACCAAGTGCCTACCATGTGCCAGGCATTGTTCTAGGTTCTAGGGACATAGGAGTGGACACAGACAAAAACCCTATTCTCATGCTTACGTTCTACTTCAGGGAGATGATAAATCAAAACTAAATAGTGTCAGATGGTGATGAGTGCTGTAGAGGAAAAATAATGAAGGGGATAGAGCAGGGACTGGGCTGGGGGTGGGCTGCAATTTTAAAGAGAATTGTCAGGGAAGACCTCGCTGTGATGACAGCTAAGCAAATGCCTGAAGGAGTTTGGGGAGTGAACCATCTGGATATTTGGGGGAAGGGAATTCCAACTGGGGGATTAGCATGTACAAAACCCCTAATGTTTTGACAATTTGGAATTTAACAAGTCAAAGAAAAGACAAATTAAAACCTACTCTATCTACTTTTAATTGACCGTTATACATACATACCCTTGATTTCTTAAGATATTTAACCATTTTTGATTCTTTCATAAAATCTAACTGGGTGTATGAATGTTAAATGACATCTTACTTCTCAACTAACATGAACACAAGTATTTTAGGCCCTCGAATAGATTATTTTTATGGTGGCCATCTTTGATAAAAGGAATCACATGACCAGGCAATATATTCATATTAGGGATTTGGTCAAAAACAAAACAAAACAAAACAAACTTCCAGAGATATCCTGAGATCATAAAGATTCAGTGTATCTGTCATCCTGTACCATTTACTCTCTCCATCTGGCTTCTGCAGTGAGAATTTGTGAGCCACGCGAAGACCCTGAGCTATTGAAGGAGGTCACTTGTTGTCAGGATGAGCTAGCACTGGGAAAGCTAAAGGCACATTTTTGAAATACAGAGGGCCCTTGCCGTTCTTGAGGGCAGTCTCCTGAGGTCTTCTTAAGTCCCCCAGGTCCCTGTTGACATGTTTTTACAGGCTCCTGGCTTACACCTGAATCACATGTTTTGTGAATAGGCATGTGTTTCCTGTGCCTATCCTTACTTGGTGACTATATATTTTTCTACAAAGAAACACAATTATACAATTTTATTTTCAAAGATTAAGAGTAGAGGTCAACAAAGCCAAGTTGATGTAAATATGCTGGGCTTGAGCTGTTACTAGCTGAGTTGCTTCTTCACCAGTAGATCCTAAGTGAAGTAAATAATTACATGTCATGGGAGCAGTCACACTAAGCATGCTGAGACCTGGAATGTTAAGGATCAATTCATTCTCTATGAAGTTCATGGTGCTATAAGTGTTTAAGATTCTATTCCATTTTTTTTTTTTTTTTTTTGCCACTGTTTTGTGTAATTAATGTTTATTATGCCTACAAGTGTGTTTTAATCAAGTGATATGTTTTGGAGCAGCTGCTGTTTTTTCAGACAATTTTAAAGTTCAAATGGGAACATAAGATTTATACTTGTTGAATTTTGATGGTTATGGATTTAAAATCGGATATTTTATAGAAAATATTTAGCCTACTTGCTGTTACAATTACATTCCTTTTTAAAGAGTATGTTCATAGCTTGATAATGTCCTTTGTATACAGACAGATGTATGGTGATGTTGATCTAAATCCATACTTTCAACCCTGCCACAAGCCTTCTACCCTCTTTGAATTAATGTCCTGACATAAAATTATACTTAAATGATCTTCCATAGGTGTTGGAATGTTATTTTTTATTAGAGAGGACTTTTTTATTACATGTGACTTACCTTAATAATGGGATAAATGTTATATGAAACTGTGAATGAATATAATGTAACCTGCTTATGTATTATGGTTTTAAAATTATTATTAGTTTCCTTGTTGAGTATTGTGCCATGATGATTAAATATGTATCCTAATCTTATTTGGAGATAAATCTTTAGTTTTTCAACCATAAGGAAACCATGGGAACCAATAACATTTTATATGAATTAATAAAAACACATGATACATAAATTATGCCACTAAAAATGCTATTTTTGTTCAGTGTATTTCAAAACTTAAATTGCTTTTAAAATGAGACTAAAATATTTCTGTGTTAACATATTTAAAATATGAATATATTAGCTATTTTAATGATTTTGTCCACAAGTTACAAGAAAAATTATGATGATTATAACTTTCTACTAGTATCAGACTCTCTCATGAGATCACTTGTTTTGGGAACCACAGACCTACACCACAGAAACTGGAATATAAAATCTTCGTCATTTGTTTGTAAAACATGTTAATTTTTTCTCCATCTAGGTACCATATACATTTACACCATTTGCAGAAAATTAATGATCATAGGTCAGTCTTCCAAGGTATGAAATGTCCTGATAAAATATTTTTTCCTATATTTTCTGTTTTTCTTAAGACTTCTGTTACTTAGTGCATTGAATATTAAACAAAGAATATTTCGTGAATTACATAGCAAAATTTAATGGATATATATTATAGTTTTATTGTTCTTAGTTTTACTTTAATCGTGATCATATGTAAAAATGAGAATAATAAGGTGTAAATGAAAAGAAAGGGAATTCCTAAAATTGGTACACATTCTCCAGTGTCCCTCTGTCTTTCAGATAGTAACATCTGTCACACTCGCTACTGAACATCCATCTGGTTACTGTATCTCTAGGGTGACCATCTATCCTGGCTTGCCCAGGATAGTCCTGGTTTATGCCTGTTGTCCTGGAATAATTATGAATAATGCCCCCTTTGACTCTTAAAAGTGTCCTGGTTTGGATGAACTGTGGTTACCCTCTTTATGTCATGTTGTGGATCTTGGGTTTTATTCTGATTGAAGTGCTTGCACTTTGCTTATGGCCCGCATGCTAGCTGGATGAATTAACACCTGAACTCTCTAAGACAGTCATGAGCCAAGGGCAAGGACAATTTATTTTGTAGTAAGATTCTCACTTACTAGTACTCACTGCTCAGTTTTAGCTTGAAGAAGTTGCTGACCCTTCTGTTGACTTCTCTACAATGTTGGTAGCACTGTTGTCTGCAGGAGACATATTAATTCCCTGTATTCATTTTCCAGTTATTGGAACGTAGGCCAAGAAGGGCGAATATACTCTAGTTGAGACCCTGCTTGAGTTGTCACTGGCATCTGAAACATTCCTACTTTATTCTTTTTTATTCCATGCAAAACCTTACTCTGAATATTCATTCTAACACTCAGAAGAGATAATTTTTTTTTTCTTATTTCCTGAAAACAAAAAACAAGTATTTTAAAAGTCGGCAACACTTAAAAAATAAAAATGGAAGCAAAGATATTTGCATGCCCAATGGATAACATTAATTGTATGTTCTCTTTCTGTTTTATTCCTTAAATTAAAAATCTCTAATACTGACGGTGACTTGAACAAACTGTGCCAGTTTTGAGTGTGAATTAAATTGAGGGGAGACTGTCCCGTGTAAAATGTAAATTTGGCCTATAGACTATTCCAACAATTCTACATTCAGTTCCAGATGATTTCCTAAAAAGAATTTGCATACTCCTTTTGCACTTGCTGTAACAACAAATACCACTTCACAGAGCTATCACAGTCTAATCTACTACAGTGTTTGCCTGCCAGAGCTCTGAAGGGCAGAGATGTCTGTGCCAATATTTGACTGTTAGTGTTTGTACTTGTTAATGCTGAGAGAATTTTAATTTAATGTGATAGTCATGTTAAAATAATTTCTTATTTATAACCTATGTAAGACATCTCCTCTCCCCCTCATAGAACTTGAGTTTGTCTCTGACAGAATAAGGGGTGGAGGGGGCTATTTCTATCATCCCACTCTTGTTGGATGGGAACAGGGGGAGTGCGAGATGCAAGAATTTTGGGGTGACAGGTGGTTGTACAGTTGGCACCTGAAGATCAGGATGAAATTCTTTTGGTTTGTTCCGTATAATAAATTTCAAGGAAGTTAATAATTTTTACCCAGAAATTTCCAACCCCCCAGCTGGTAAAGTGATTCCTGAGCTGAGGCTGTAAATGAACTTGATGGGTCTGTTCAGTGGAGACAAACCCTTGGAGGTACTGCCATGTCTGAGTCCTCCTTGGTCTGGGGTACCCTAATTCTATAGTGACGTTTGAGTTCAAGTCTGTTATAGCATAAGACAGAAGGAGAAATAGATCCTCAGGCTGTTCTTGGTGTCATTCCAGAGCAATCTAAACTCCCATTTACATAGGATCTAGGCATTATGGCTACACTTTGTTTTTATTATTGGATCCCTACTGTGTGCTAGGTACTGTGTAAAGGGCTTTGCATACATAAGGCTCACCACAGTCTTATGTGGTGGGCACTACCACCACCCTCATCACCACCATCATCAACATTCATTGAATGAATGCCTCCCATCTGTCAGGTATGCTTCTAAGCACTTTTCTGTATTATATCATTTAGTCCTCGCATGCCACTTTAGAGAGCTGCTATTACTGCCTCCAGTTTATAGATGAGGAAGCTGAGGTTCCAAAAAGTTAATTTGCTCAAGGTTGCAAATCCAGACAGAGGTGTAGCTGAGGCCAGAGATAATGCAGACTGAACTGCCTCTCAACACCATTAGAATGATGCATGTCTGTTGACTAAATTGAATGCTGTCATGTCCCATCCTATTTTTGTTTACCTACTCAAGTGGAGGAGCTATGGGGGAAAGGTTGATATTTTTTGACATGATTCCTGAAGAGATCCTGAGGACCAGGAGTGACCAGAGGCTCTTCTGCAGATGGGAAAGACATCATTTAGTGTGGAGGCAGGTCACCAGCACAAGCTTAGGGAATAGAGGGCGGACAGATTTCTGAAACCTCTTTCCCTAAAGACATATGGCCACTTTGCTTTTGTTTATGGAATAATCTGTAGTTTCCTCTGTAGCATTTAAAATTGTAGGATAATACTTAACATATTAAAGAATACAATGGAATCTTTTCATCCTCAGAAACTATTGACTTCTGTTCTTTTTACTGTAAAACTGAAATAGACTGATAAATTATGCAGCTTGAACAGTTATTGTTGAATTATTCTGCATACCATTACATAAATGGTAAATTCCAACTTTGAAATTACTGTGTCATTTCCTCAAATGATATACGCTGATATAAATGAGGCTGCAGTGCCATCTGGTGGCTGAGCTGAATAACTGTGTATTTTTCTTAGTACCTGAAACATGCTCTTGCTGGGCCCATATTTTGCATATGGATATAATTGGGTTTTTCAATGTTGTTTTTATTTATTTTTTCTTCTGTGAAGAGAATAGGCCTGCTGCATCCCATCAATTTTTTATTTTTTAAATTAATAGAAATAATTATTTCTAGCTTTTAGTGGTAAGAAAAAAAATGCTACAAATTGAGTCATTTTTTGGAAATGGCTTTTCATCTTTAAACTTGAAAGACAGATTTTCAGAACCTTAAGTGGTTTTTGGCAAGCTTCTGCCCTTTGTCAAGGCTGCTTTACAGAGTGGAAAAAACGCTGCACTTGGGAGTTCAAAGACCTGAATTCCAGCCCCAGCTTTTAGAAGCAGATTAGCCTCTCAGAGTCAGGTTATGTTACTTTGAAGGTCCCTTGTGGCACAAAAATCTGCGATTTTCTTTAATTCTAACTCTAAAGACAAACCCAAATATAATGTGAACAACTGTTATCTGAAGCTATTTTTATTTTGAAATGTGAAATCTCTAATACCAGGAGTCCTGAGGGGTTTTGGAAAGAAAGGCATGTGAATTTAAAGGGGGGATTTATACATGTCTTCATCCCATGCTCCCCCAAACCACAACAATCCAAATGCAAAAATCCAAAATAAGATTTGACAGCAACAAATGTGAGAACAACTGAAGAGTTTTTGATGACTTAATTTCCTGCCAGTTCACAGTGAGGCAAGGTTGGCAAACACCAATGATGACAGCAATGAAAGCAAAAACAGCAGTAAAGCAATCTCAGCTGAGTTAGTAGAGGTGTAGTGTGCAGACCAGGGGCTGAGAGTTTTCACTGTACTGTGATCTAATCATACGCTCTAAAGGGACATTGGCAATGTGGAGCCAAGCTACAGAACACCCACCGTGGCGGAGAAGGGCAGGGCAGTTCTGTGAGGTACTGAAGTATTCAGGGATATTTATCCAGGAGAGAGAGCTGGGGGAGAGAACAGGATGGAGAGGTATTTTCAGATTCCTGGAAGGCTGTACTTTGGAAATAAGTTTTGGATTGTTTTGTGTTGTTCTGGAAGGTATAACTAGGGCCAATGTACTGGAGGTATACCAAGGTGGATTTCATTCTAGAGTATGGAAGTATTTTTTATGTTTAAAATTGTCTTTTGTTGCCAGATGTTATTTATGTTCCCTGTTACCGAAGGTTGAAACTTGGGGAGGGAAGTTGCAGGGCATCAGGTTGTGATGCTGGTGATGTTGTTGGGGATGAAATTTAGATTGACTTCCAGCCCTTTGATATCCTATGATTGCTTAAAGTATTTCCATATTTAGCACCATGAACTGAAACTTTTTAATGAAGGTCAGTCAGTCAGTCAGTCAACAAATATGAGTATTTATTGCATGTCTACTCTATGGCAAATAAAGTTCTAGGTGCAGGGGAACAAGACAGACAAGTTCCCTTTCCTAGGTGAACTACGTTCGAGTGAAATGAGCTTACATTCCAGTGGATAGCAAAGAATACTACAATTCTGTGTCAAACACTGATCTACTTCCAACAGTCTCTTTTCCTCTGGATTCAAAACTGACTAGACAGTGGAGAATTCTGGCCTTTCAGCCTTCTTCTTTCTCTTAGATTTCTGCTGAGCTGCTTGTGCACATGTTGTATACACTGTCATGGAAGGCTCCAAAAATGGTGATATGGTCTGAATGTTACCAGTGTTTTATCTATTTTTGCTGTTAAATGCTATGTCAATCTGGTGGGTTGGCTTTATGTATATAAAGCTCCTGAACCTTTGGGTGATTTGCTTTTTCAGTGTGGGCTTGACTACTACAGACATGTTTTTCCTTAATTATTTCCTCAATTATTGAAGGCCTAATTTTTTATGGGAGGAAGGACTTTGTTGTCCAAATATATTATTATATTCTTGAGAATCTAGAATACTTGTTAGCTCTCCTGTGGTTGGTTCTGCTGACTTTAGGACTGTCTATTGAATTCATTTAGTAACACACGGGAATATCTGCTGTGTACCTGGCACTGTTCTAGGTGCTGGTGATAAATGAATGAATAAGTCATTGTTCTTATTTTCACTAGACTGTGAAAAGAAATCACGGTCTAGTTTTGGAATCACACATGTGAGCATATTAATGCAATTGGGTGTGACATATAATTTATATGTATATACAAATACATGTGGATAATATATGTATACACGTAACACAATTATAGTAGAGACAGAAATAAGGCCATGGTCATTTTTATCTAGGGACATTAGAAAAGTTTCCTTTCTCAGCAACTAGTTCTCTTCCTCCTGCTCCTCCTGCTCCTCCTCCACCTATTTATTTCTGCTCCCTCCCCCTCCTTCTTTTTCTCCATTGTCATTACCAGAGCTAACACTTACTGTGTGCCAGTCACTGTTCTAAGTATTTAACCTGTGTTAACTAATTTAATCCTCAAACAATCCTGTAAGATAGTTACAGTTACCTCTGTTACGCAGATGAAGACCCTGAGGCACGTGGAGTTTAAGTAAATGTTCAAGGTAACACTGCTAGCAGTGAGGGTAGTGTTTCAGTTTAGTCTCACAGGGCAGGTGAAGGTAGAGACCTCAGAGTGAGCAGATGCACATATTTGGAACAGTGAGATGTTTTGTGGAATGGAAAGCATCTTGGACCAGCTTTAAGTGCAAGGTCAAGAGTAATAGGGAAGGAAAAGTAGGGCCTAGATCATAAAGGGCCTTTGCACGGCCTAGTGAAGGGCTTGTACTTTGTCATTATAGGCAATAGGGAGCCATTGAAGTGTTTCAAGCACAAGAGAGACACAACCCAATTTACATTACACCAAGGTAACTCTGGTGGAGGTGAGGAGAGTATATAAGGAAGAAGGGAGGTGGTAAAACAAAGGACAGGGAGACAAGGGAGGGAGTTTCCCAATAGCCCAGGGAGACATGGGAGGACCTACCTAGTTAAAACTGATATATCCATGGATAAAATTGAGAATGTGAGATTCTGAGATATTTAAGTCACAGATTCTTATTTTCACTCCACTAATATTCCTTATAATAATATGTGGAGCACAGACCAAGTTTCCTCTTCTTATATTAAATCAAGTGAAAGGCAATATAATCTAATTACCCTTTGAGCTTTTGGAATATTTTTGAAGAAAGCATAAAGATTGAAAAAGTTAATGGCAGGAGATATATACATACATACATACATATATATATATTCAAATAGTGTTTCCCAGTATAGGGTTTATGGGAAAAATATGTCAAAAAAGAATTGTCAGTAGATTTGAGGAGAAAAGTTATTTAGCTAGAATAGCACAAGAGGTTACATATATTCCTGCAGACAGACCAATATCAGTGGTGATCTTTTCTCTACTGTTTTGTTTCAAATTTTACTTTGGGAATAATTACACTGGTAATAGCACCATTTATGGAGTGCTTACAGTGTGCCAGACACTGTCCTAGCAGGTCATGTGCATTGTCTCTTTCTTCATAGCAGCACTACTGTGATGTGATAAAATACCCATTTATAAATGAGAGAATTGAAGTCTGGAGAGGTAGAAAGATACAGCCACCACTAAGTGGTAAAAATGGGACTGAAACCCAGTTTTATTTAATTCCAATCTTGGATGGTTTCAACTATGCATCACAGGCCCCAGGCTGTAACCCTTTTCCATTTTTTCCTACCTTCCTATGCTTGTTTATTTTCAGAATAATACACTGGTTCCAGGCCAACTAATAATGATTATATTCTTGGATTTAGTTCTGAGACTACCATTGGCACTTGATACGTATTAATAAAAACTAGCTGGAAACTTCGGGAACTAAGAAGGAAGACATTCTAAAATGGCTATTTTGAGATTTTAAGTTCTCTAAATTATTCTTGTACTTTTTAAATGCTTGGTTTTTTTTTTTTGACTCATTGTTTATGGTATTTTTGGTTTAGGTAGTCAGCAACTTGCGCTCACAACTTACAATTTGATGATATCAAATACAATCATCATTATTAGCTTAAAATGAAAATCAACTCAGTGTGCCCTTTGTGTCTCAGGCCTTAGAATATCTCCTGTGGGCCAGCATCTGTATGGAATCCTCGGTCCCGCTGCTGTCCGTCAGGTACCTGACATGGAGAGCCACTCTTTACACGGCCGTTTGCCAGTGTTACTATGACTGCCAAGCTGGGATTCACGGAGAGGTAGGTATATTACCTTTTAATTCTGAAGTTTCCAATATTTTAAACTGCAGCTTATCCAAGCATTTTCTTCTTTAGAGGCCTGCAAGAGAAAAAAAACCAAAAACCAAAACCAAAAGACCACCAAAGAATTGAAATGAAGCAAAGACCAAAATCAAAGCTTTATTTGCAGAAATTTGCTTGGCTTTTTCATTCTGTTGCCTCTTGCTTTACTTTCTGCTCTCTCCTTTATTCTCTATTAACTTTCACCTACTTTGCTCCCCTTCTGGATAAAATTTGTGGCATCTTTCTTTGCTCACTTTATTCTCATATGCAAGCCACCCTCCTTCCCCGTTTAGTTCTGTATTCCATATCACCTACTATACAATTATGCTTTTTCTCTGCTTCCAGCCTCCGTTTAATAATTCTATTTCTTGTTTTTCCTCCTTTCATGTACATCTTTAAACTGAATTCTTGAAATAAAACTTAACTGGTCAGGGCTTCTATTGGCCTGTACAGTACCTCTCTGTAAATTAGAAAAGGCATCCTCTCTACAGTACATGGTACCTGGCTTGGTCTGTGGGTAGGGCCTTGGTGACAGTTAGAAATAGGCATCCTTTTCTTTGGGCCAACACATCCCTGCACCAGGGTGCACAGTTTGGTAAGTGGAATGCAGGCTGGATTTCAGCTCTCACTCAACCCTTTGGCTGGAGATCCTGTGTAGGACAGCCTTTGTAGCTGCACAAATACCTGTTTATGTCCTGTCTACAACCATGAATAAATGACTGGGCCAGTTAATAGTTCCCTTATGTTTAGTTTTTCCTGCCTGAACTAATTCTGAAGGGTTGGATGGTAGTGGCCTGTAGGCAGAGGAATAGCCTAACTTGACCCTTGTGGGATACTTTTGTAGCCCAGGATACATTCTAGAAATTACTCACCACATATGTATAGTTAACTTTAGTGTACTAGTGGTGACATCCTTTGTTCTATAGCTATTAAAATTATCAAGGAATGGAACATTTATGTAGTTTTGACCATTTGATTCCTATTGAGATTCTTCCTTATTGGAAATTTTAACCCTTTATGTATGTAATATTGTGGTTGGTCTAGAAGCATCTTCATTAAAAATTATAAATTACAAATGAAATATTTAAAAAATGGTAAAATAAATGACATGAACTCTTGTTATTGAACTCTTAATAACTTTTTTGGACACTTTTGTTATTATCTCTGGAGATTTATAATAATGTTGATATGATTAAATAGGCAAACCTGCCTTCTTCTTTCCTTTCCTCAGATATTTATTAAATACTTTCTGTATGCTGGGTATTGGAGATACAAAAATGAATAAGACCCTTTAAGGACCTCACAATTTAGTGGATAATGTGAACAGTCGAATAGATAACACAGCATATTATGGAAGGAAGGTTAGGATTTGAGAGGATGTATGAGGACGGTTTTGTGTGTGTGCATGCATGTGTGTGCGTGTGCGTGCATGCATGTGTGAGTGTGTGTATGCGTGCATGTGAGTGTGTGCACCTGTCCAGCATGCATGCAATACCAGCATATTAGTTTGTTTTCTGTTGCTTACAACAAGAATACCCAAAACTGGGTAACTTATAAAGAAATGAAATTTATTTCTGACATTTTCGGAGGCTGGGAAGTCCATGGTCCAGGATGTGTATCTTGCGAGGGCCTTCTTCTGGGTGGGGACTCTCCGCAGGGTCCTGTGGTGACACAGGCAATTACATGGTGAGGATCTCATGAGCAAGAGAGCTAACTTCATTGGTTAGAGAGCTAACCATATTGCTCTCCTTATAAATCCATCAGAAAAAAGCCCACGACAGCCCATTAAACCGTCAACCCACAATCCATGAATGGATCAATCTGTACATGAGGGCACGGTATTCATGATCCAATCACATCTTCTACCATCATATCGGGGATCAAGTTCCAACATGAGCTTGGGAGGGACATTCAAACCACAGCAGCCACAGAAGTGATAATCTGTATGAAGCTACTGTTTAATCCATATTTCAGCCTTTCTTGCTATTTAGAATTTCATAATTCATAAAGTGAGCATATCTGACAATTTATTAACTTTAAATTGGTGTTTATAGGAAACGATAGAACAGATAGCTATGGTGTAATAAGGAGGCAGCATCAGCTTAGAGTTTAATTTACAGATTAAATCAAATGTCTAGGGGAACAAAATATATTGTCTTCATACATTTTAGATCACCGTATTTTAACTTACTATGAATTAAATTTATTTTAATTGCTTATAGGCATTTGCTCGGCGTGCTTTGGCTAAAATTGAAGAGTTAAGGCAACTGGAATTAATGAGCTCCTCACAATCACTGGAAGAATCCATAAGATATTACAGAGAAGCCACAATAAAGGTATAACAATTTCATGAAATTAAAGAAATTAACTGCACTCTACAGTTGATTTAGTACTTAATATTAGTAGTTGAGAAGTGCATCCTATTGTTGCTTCATTTATAATTCCTCTTTTTGAGGCAGATAGCGGTGATGATCTTCAAAAGAGGAATATTTGAATCTAGAAGAAAAAGCAAAGCTTGGTTTAGACCCAAGATAAGAGTTAACCTAAGGGAAGTACAAACTGTAAGTCTAAAAATGTTTTCTCTATTTCAGACTCTTTTTGCAGTGTATTTGTGTTATATTCCTGTGTCTTTTAAGCCTATCCACTAATTATTAAATCCTGCCCCCAATTCTCTGCATCAATGGGCAAATAGAGAGAAGAATGTTTTCCTAATTTGGTCATGGCCTCACTTCATCCCTTTCTCAAAGCTTTTATGCCTTAGCACAATCCCAGTTTTGTAACTTTAAGGGACAACAGGCTGAAGAAGAGCCTGGGAAAGTTCAAATGAACAGGCTCTTGCAAATGAACAGGGCTCTGAGTTAGCTCAGGGCAGGCCTTTGTCTTTGACCACTTAGTGTTAATGTAGCAGGCTTTGAGGTTGGAGAGAGAGTAGGGGCTCTTTTTCTCATCAGTTTTAAGTTTCACTTTTGGGAGTGTTCAGGAACCAGGTTATACTGTAGCACCAAACAACCCTCATACCTCAGGTGGCTTAAAACAAACATTTATTTCATACATTGTTATTGTTATCAGGGGGCTCTGCTTATGAAAGCTGCTCAGGGACAGGCTTAGGGTCAGCCCTCGTTTCAAAAATTGATGGTCTTTCTGCCAGAGGGGATTACAGAGCTCTGGAGGGTCTCAGGGGGCAATGATGCTCCACATGGAAGTGACGTGAGTCTCTTCTCACATCATCACTAGTCTCATGGCCCCTCCCAGCCATAAGCACATTTGGCAAACAGCACTAAGAACTATCAGAGAGAAGGGAGTGGGACAAAGTTATGCCTTGTGGGGTCCTTTGCCTCCTTTCTTCCTCCTGCGCTTCAGAATCTGAATATCCCTCAAGGCCCTGTTCTTATCTCTTTGATGCTTTCCCTGACTCTCTTCTGTGAGCTTCTATGTAGGGACTAAAAATGAAAGCAAGGGGGAAGAAGATGAGCAGTTTCTGGCAGAAGAGTTGTAGAATCTCAGAACGGGGAAGGGATTTTGGAAATCATCTGGTTCAGCCCTTTTCCACTGCAGATGGGGAAGATAAAGCTCAGAGCATTTAAATTGCCGGCTCAAGCTCATAAAGTCAGCTGCTGGCAGAGCTGGAAACAGAACCCGCATCTCTAAGTCCAGTGCTTTCTCTAGTCCAATGACTGGTGCTACCTTTCTTCATTTCTTCTTACAACATTTAGGAATAATTCTTTTTTTTTCCTTTTATTTATTTATGTTTTATTGAAACATAATTGATTGTACATATCGGCGGCGTAAAGTGTTGACTGTCAATAACTGTGCAATATGTGATGCTCATATCAGGATAATTAGTATATTCAACATTGCATCCTTTTTTCTTTTAAATAAATCATGATATTTAAATAAAAATATTATTTGGACATGGTACCTTTCCACTGCTACTTAGTGTGACCATATTGACTGCTGAGCCCAGAGGTACATTTTATGTATCTCTTTTCAGTCATACCCCTTATTGACTGACAGCGTATAATTGGTAGAGGTGACAAGTTGCTGACTTATAGGAAATTGCTTGTATGAGCTGTTGAACTATGCGCATCTGGTATTGTTAAGTAGTAATGCTGTAGTCTTTGTAAGAGAGCACGGGACAATTTTTTTTTTTTCTCACCAGCATTTTTTTTCTCTGAGGAAACCAAATTTAAATGCTCAAAACTGCAAGATTGTCTTTACTTAGCATATTAGGACTTGACTTATAGTCATCCTGATAGCAAAATTGAATATTTTTCAAAGAAAAACATTTAAAATTCCAGATAAAGTTATATTAAAATCACATGTATTTCTTGTTTCCTCTAAGACAATTGTTGTATGAAAAGTTCTGGTAGTATATCTTTTTAGAAAAAAATCATAATTGTTTAGTGGGTACTTGTAACCAGAGAATAGTTAACATACCCTTTTTATAATGTTATACTATATTATCTTGATATATTTTACAGAATGTCCTGCTTTATATGTATGAAATAATTTTATTATGTTTCTACAAAATAAAGTTATTTCAGTATGCATTAAATCTATTTTTTAAAAAACATTTCTGGTTGGTAAGTCAGTTGTTAACTCACAGTAAATTATTTTGACTTTCAAAAGATTTTTTAAAGAAGTAAAGCTAAAATGACAAGCCAGAATAGGAAAATTAAATTCTGAACTACTAATTCAGAATCCTAATGATTGATCATTTAATGATTTATTCAGTAAATATTTTTTAAGTACCTACTATGTGAATAAGACAGATAAAGATTATATTCTTTAATCCGTGGAGGGGAGAAATTATATAATAAATAAATAAACAAAATAATTATAACTTCTCATAAGAATTCAGAAGGAAATAATAGTAGTGGTGGGGATTAAATGGGTTACATGTAAAGCCCTTAGAGCATTCCTGATATGTAGCAGGTCCTCAGTGAATATTAGCTGTCATTAGTATTTATTTTTCATCAATTCATTCAGTAGCAGTGTACTGAATAATGACTGTTGTTTTAAGTATAGTGAAATATAGAAGTACTAAGTTACATTCCTGGCGTTTTCAATGGCCTTGGAATAATGGGCAGGATTTGGCCAGACAGGGAGAAAAGGGGAAAAACATTCTAAATAAAGGACCAGAGCATGTTCATAGCTTGGAAGCCAGAATAGGTGAAGTTTGTTGAGAGACAGTGAGAAATAGAGCTTGACTGGGGAAGGCATGTTATGTTGAGGAATTAACATAATACATCGCATGGAATGGATGTCATAGAGATTCAGAGTCCCATACCTCCTGACATTTTAATTATGGTATAATATATCCTATGTAGTATATGTACCATAATTTGTTTAATATTTTTGTTACTATTATTTTAGTTGCTTCCAATTTTTTTGCTATTATAAATATCGATGTAATTCGTACCTTCAGGCATACTATATTTTTCTTTCTTTTATTGTCTGTCGATAAAATTCACTGTGTAGGATTGCTGAGTCAAAAGATAAAAATGTTTTTTTTTCTATGGATATATAGTGCCAAATTGATTTCCAAAGTGGGTACTCCTGTTTTCAAGGTGGCACCCTGCTTGTACCAATTTTTACCATAAGTTATTATTATTTGTTTAAACGGGTTTTTTTTGCTAATTTACTTTTCCTATTCTGGCTTGTCATTTTAGCTTTACTTCTTTGATTCAACTTTCTCTTATATTTGTGTTTACCTTTATATATATATATAAATATATATATATATTTATATATATATATATATATATATTTGTGTGTGTGTGTGTGTGTGTGTGTGAATTATCTGTCACTGTCTTTGACCATTTGTCTATTAGGGATTTTAATTTTAAAAATATATTTGAATGAGCTCATTGTTTTTACAGATATTAACATGATGCTTGTCATACTTGACAGCCCATTGTTTTTCTTATTGCTTTAACTTTAATCCTTTCTAATAAATATTTTTAATATTTATATTTTTAAATCTTTTACTTAGTATTCATCTACAGTTCTGATAAATAGTCTATTCCTCTTTTTACTAGTTTTTCTACGATATTTTTATAAATCATTTCACTCTTTAACCCATTTGGGTTTTACCATTTCATTTTGAATATTTCTAATTATTTGAAAGTTCATTATGCTATTTAAATATTCATTCTTAAAACTCTGTTTTAACCTGCAATAAAAATCTTAGAAGAAACTCTTGCCTCTGTAAGGAAAGAGAGAGCAGGGTATGAAGTTCAACTGGTGTTTAGGGAAAAATAATCCAAAGAAGCTTTATCCCTGCTTTTGTTTTTTTTGTCTTTCTGACTTTGCCCCAAGAAGAGAAAAAAAGCAAGGGAATCATGAGGAATATGGTGGGTATCTTTTAGCTAGATATTGATTCTAGACAGGCCGACTAGAGCTACCATTCTTATTTACTGGCAATCGAAATGTAGAGAATGGAGAGAGGACTTAAGTGTGGAGGAGAACCATCTGTAGGAGGTGAAGTCTTTCTGGGACAGTACAAAGCAGAGTCGCTAGGAACTCACACCAGGCTCTAACAGTCACTAGGTTATAGCATACAGCTGATCAATTCTTCCTTAGAGTTAAATACTACAAACTTAATTATTTATACTATAAAATATTATTTCAAATTTGGGTTTGAGGGCCTTCTGCATTAGTATTTCCTACACTGCTTATTAAAAATGTCCCACCCAGACCCGTGGAATCTCTGAAGATTTGGTCTTGAATCTAAAAAGTACCTCTGAGTGATTTATAGGCAACCATGGTTTTAATATCAATCCTTAAGGCTGCAATTAAGGTACCATAAAGCATATGGAGATTGATGCTGGCTTAATAAAAAGACCATCATAAACAGCCTTTTTATACTGCCTTGGAAACACAAACGTATAAAGAAATAGCAGAGTCTTTGAAATGGCAGCATGACATGAACTTTAATGGAATCTGGAATGATATCTCAAAAAATGAACACTGTAAGAACAGCCATCTCATTGTTAGACCAATTTTAGCATTAATTAAGCATTCCTTATTTTTCTTTGCCTTATAATATCTTTAAAAAATGGAATGAAAATTTTTTTATTCCAGTTGCCATGGCCACGTACCATCACAGAACGGCTGCTGGATGAGATGTTTGATAGCACTGCATCCCGGTTTTTGGCTGTCTTGGAAGCTCTTTCTGATTCAAATAGGCGAATACTGCAAACTGGACCTCTTGTTACAGATGAAGTGGAGCTTCGCGATGTTGTCTCAGAACTGTTTATGGCAGGAAAAGAACTTGTAATAAGTAAATATGACAATATTTTATGGTAGACATGAATAACAAAAATTTTAGACTTGTAGTTCACACAACATAAACTGATAAACAATTTATATCAGTCTTGAATTCAGCAACCTTGCTAATGTTGATTGATAGTTCAAATAATTTGTTAGTAGATTTTTTTTGTATTTTTTTTGTACAATCATCTGTGAATAATGACAATTATATCTTTTTAAAAAATTCTTAATCTTTTAATTTCTTTTTTCTTGCATTTCTTGACTTATACTGCACTAGATAGGGGTTCTAATAACACATGGAAAGGAAGTAAGTATGAAAGCAGACATCCTTGTCTCATTTTTGATCTCATATGGAAAGCTTTCAACATTTTACCATTTAATAAGGTATTTCCTAAAGGATTTTTGTAGATACCCTTTTTCAGATTAAGGAAGTTTTCTTTTGTACCTGGTTTGCTAAGAGGTTTTTTTTTTTTTTTAAATCTTGAAAAGTTGAATTTTATCAAAAGCTTTTTCAGGTTTTATTGAGATTGGCTGAATTGATCAAATGATTTTCTCTCTTATTTCTATAAATGTGGTGAATTACACTGACTGTTTATCTAACTTTTAGCCACCCTGTATTTTTTGAATAAAACTAATTTGAAGGTGAAGGTTAACCTTTCAATATATTGCTTGATTTGTTCAACCAACCCAATGGTCACTTTTCAGTCCTTTTCTTCCCTTACTCTCTGTAGTATTTGTTGCTGTTGACTACTCTTTCCTCTCTAAATACTCTCCTTTGCAGCCTTTTCTAACTCTGCCCTTCTCCTAAGTGTTGGTGTTCTTGACATTCTGTCCTAGGCAGCTATGCACTGTCCATGGCTGTTCTAACCATTTACTACAGACACATAATGATGACTCTAAAAGCTTTATCCCTATTTCAGATCTCTCTCCTGAGTTTCCAATCTACCTCTAGCTAATTCTTGCTAATTCTCTATGTTTGAGATCCCATGCTCCTTCTTCTGGGTATCCTTCCCTGACTGCCCTCCTGTCCCCAAATTGTGTCGGATGCCTTTCCTCTTTGTTCCCACAGCACCCTGTATTTGCCCACTAAGATTTCTTGTTTCTTCCACCAGAGTGTAAACTCTGTGAAGGCAGGGATTGTGTTCATTTCTTTTCCATTGTTTCCCTACTGCTTCGCAATGTCTGATAGCTAATATTTAGTCAATATTTCTTTGCATGAATGATATTCATACCTCTCTTTTTCCTTTTCTAGTTTCAAATACTGGTACAAATGGAATGCTTGATTTTCCAAAAACGCCTCTTCTGGAACTTATGATAGAAAGAAAAAATGTTATTTCTATAGATGCTGCTGTGAAATTTATAAAATTAGCTTTTACTTACGAGGAATGGAGTTTATTTGGATCTTTAGCTTGGCACCTTATTTGTTTTCTCCAGGTAATATACAAAAAACCATTAATTTGTTTTTGTTTTGTTAAAATGACATTGAATGTCTAATTAACTTGTGGGATATACTTCTCTAAGAGTCAGGATGATCCAGAGTCAAAGAAGGCAGAGAAGGATCTAACTCTTCTGATTGCGATAGAGCCATTAATCAACGTGAAGAAAAACAAAGGTTTGATCTTTCCTTTGGAAAACTATAAAGAAGGACAGTCAGATCAAATTTATTTAAAAAATAGTGCTTTTCATGGTGAGTATTTATTTGCCTCTTTGGAAAATTAGGATAGTTTTATCTGATAAAATGTGTTCTTTATAGGTGAGGTGAGAGCAAGAAAGTCCAAAGCAGAGGGAGCAGGAGGTTCAAAGGCCCTGTGGCAAGAGTGTGCTCGGTTATTGAGGGAATGGCAAGGGGTCATGTATGGCTGAGTGCACTGGTGGTAGTGGTGGAGTTTGGGAGTGTGGTAGGTGACAAGGTCAGAGAAGTAGGTGGGTGCCAGATAATGCAGTTCCTAGACTTTGTAAGGATGCTGGATTTTATTCTGAGTGACAGTTTTGAGTACAGGAGTGAGGCTCTACTTAGCTGCTGGCTTGTTGGGAAGAAGAAGAGGCCAGCAGGGCAATGAATCAAAGTGCAGAGTCATCAGTTCACTTTAGCAAGGAATATTTGGTAGTCTCCTCTCTCTTTCTCACATGCAGTGTTTGCCCTTCTAGGACTCTTCAAGTCTTAAAGTTGTTGTGTATGTAATTGAAAATCTGCAGCTTCTATTTTTTAGGCCAATGGGAATTATCTAATTCCATGTTTTTTTATGTTTTTCCATGTTCTTAAAGCATTGCATGGCTTCTCAGTTGCAATAAATAACTTATACCAAGTAATGATACTTTTTCTTCTAGTGATTTCTGAATAGATATTTTTATTATTTTTCTTTCAACTGTCATTTTTGTATGTATTTTAATATTGTAAGCCTCTTCAATTTCTTTTTAGATATAGTTGGTATACATATTATGGGTTATGGATAATAGTAATCATTACTACTATTTTAATTGGATTAGAGTCATTTAGATGAGTTTTCATATAGAAACATTTAGATTGTCTCATTGACATGATATTGACAAGATATCATTTGTCATATTTGTAGAAATTCTGTGTTTCTTTGCCTTTTTATTTATTTGTTTATTTATTTAAAAAATGTTAATTGACACATTGTAATTATACATGCTTATGGGGTACAATCGGATGTTTTGATACATATATATGTTGTATAATAATCCGGTTAGGGCAGTTAATGTATCAGTCACCTCATGAATTGATCATTTCTTCGTGGAGAAATTCTGTGCCTTTTCTGTTTGAAATTTTGTAATTGGTTTTTTTTTTGGTTTTATTTTTCTCTACTTTATAAATTTAGATACTTGTGTGAGGACCTATGGATATTCAGAAGATATTTTCCATTTGGCAGCAACCTTGTCTGACTGTGTCTGCAATTCTCCTCAGGTGAAATAGCTATTTTGCACCATTTTGAATCGTGTAGAAGGAGGTTATCATGCCTAGTTAAAGGCCAGATTTAAAATATCATGGGAATTTCACCTTTCTAAAATTCTATATTGTTTAATCATTGAAATACAGGATTGAATTAGGTCCTGACTTGTCATTTCAAGTTTCTTTTTATTATTGTTGTCATTTTTGGTGTCAGTCTGTTCCTTTTCTGGAAATTTCCAGGGCAGCTGTATTTCTAATAATAAAAGAAACGAGGCAGTGGTTTTAATGTAGAATTAGTATGCTTAACGAAATACTGCTTTTCAGTTCACGAAAACAAAGTCTGGTTTTTATTGGGAGTCACTTTGCACATAATGATCAGTATTTAGAAATGGCCTGTATGTTGCCTATAAGTAGTCCAGGTAAAACTAGTACAGCACTGGTTTTAAAATTGAAATCTGGAGATTCCCAGGGCTCCTTTGAGGTTCCTCAGAAGCCCATCTTTGAGTGTAGCACCCTAACCTGTTTTTATTAGTTTTGTATATAATACTGGGATTCTGGTAGAATTTCACTTGAAAATTTGGTTTCATTTTTATGGAAAAAGCTTGTAAACCACAAATTTTAAAGCATGGTGTTAACTTTTGCCCAGATAAGTGGAACACAGTAAAGGACTTGAGAAGTTTCACTGTTATACTATTTTCTATTTCTTTTGGGCTTATTAGAATATGTTATAACCTGTGACAGGTATTTAGTTTTCAAAAGAAAGGTGTTTGGCAGCAAATATAATTATTATACTGGAAAAGCGAAGCCAAAAAATCAAGGCTTAAAAGGGTAAGAAACTTTCATCTATCTGTATTTTTTCTTTTTTCAAATCATAAATATCTTCAGTTCAATTCAATAAACATTTATTGATCTCTGTTTTGTTCCCAAGAATTATACTAAGGTGCTAATATGCAAATTAAGTCTTAGAGCTGTCTCAAAGGAGCTTGATGTTTGGTATATTTTTATCATAAACTCATTATCTTTCTAGTTCAGACATGAGCAGTAACTTTAGTTTTCTTTTGAAAAGAGCCCAGTAACTTTGATTTGAGAGGAGACATCCTGGCTCTGAATCATCTATTGAGACCCAGTATGAAATTCTGTTTAGTTTCTCCCTTTCCTTCTTGTCTGTATCCTTCCCCCAGCTCCCCATGCCCTCTCTGGTTACTAGTTCATTCCCTCCCCCCACATTTCCCCTTGCCTCCAATTCTTTATTATTTTAATGCAAGAATTTTAAAGAGAGAAAGTATATATAAATTTCAAAGTTGGATGGGACTAACTGGTTTACATACTTGCCTAAAAATGTTTGGGACTCTTCTTTTTACAGGAGCAGAAGTAGCATAGAGTGTTCCTTGAGTGAGGACTCTGGAGCTAGACTACTTGGGTTAAATCCCTCTGATCTGCTACTTTCTAGTCATTTCATCTTGGGAAAAATCACTTAATCACTTAATCTCCTTATGCTTTAGTTTGCTCATCTGTAAAGTCGGGATGATAGTGATAGTACTCACCTCATAGGGTTGTTACAAGGATTAAATGAGTTGGTATATGTAAAGCTTTTAGAGTGTTGCCTGGCATACAGTTAAGTGTTATATACATATATCTTATTATTCTTATTCATTTACTTTATCACTTTTGTTTTCAGGATGTTCAGCCTGATAAAGAAATCGTTGTGGACATGATAATGTTCCTATGGCAGAAATGCAAATTAGGAATTCAGAAGATCAATGTATACAGAAATGACTATGCAAAATTAACCCAGAAAATCAGTACTAACAAAGTATTTCCTTTTTTGTTTCCTTTCACATGTTTTTTTGTTATTGCTAATTCAAATTGCAATATAAATTTCAAATCTAAATTTTCCCTATTTATCCCTTTGCATAGCTACCATCATCTGCATATATATGTATTAAGAAGATATTCTTTGTAGTGCTGAGTGAGCCTTTCTTTTAATGTGTGTTCCCAGCACCCCTGTCCCAATTCTGTTTGTTTGGGGGAGTGGTGAAGTATTTCAGGTTTTTAAGGGAGTAATAAATAGGTGTGTCTAAGGTCACATGAGTGTGGATAAATTGAGAAGATTAATAGTAGAGTATACAAATAAGTAAGGAGTTTCAGTTTTTATTTCCGAGTTTTAGTTTTTATTTCCTTGCAATAATATACTTAGACTATTTAAAAAAGCTATTTCATGAGAAGGAGAAAGTTGAGCATTTGAATATCATACCCTGGAAACTTAGAAGAGAATATATTAATAATAACAAATATTTTAGTTTCAGTGATTCTGAAGCCTCCTAGGATTAGCTGCATTAGTATGCGTAGATGTGATTTTTATCATGGACTCTGTTAAGTAATAACGTGGATGCATAAATATTGTTTTATCGTCTTAGGTCTCAAAGTATGATGGTTGATTTTCACGTGCTGAGCTTTAGGGGTATAGGCCTGAGAGAATTTCTAAGGACCTAGTGTGGGGCCTGAAACACGTGCTTCTCCCTCGCTAATTTGGAGGACTTAGTTAGTGATCATAACAGCTGCTTTGAAGGGAGAGTGAGAACTTGGGGATACAGATAATATTCACTGGTATATAAAAATAACAGATCACAAATTTGTCATTATGGCTATAGATATGCAGACTATAAACTTAAGTAAATCTTCTTTATGAATTTACATAAACAGATTGATTATTAAATATCATTTTTTAAGATCATTGATCTTTATATTATTTATAATTAAGATGCATTAATAAGGAGTGGGTACCTGTATAATGTCATGTGATTAGAAGATGGTAATTTCAAGGAAGTACTAAGTTTTGAAAAATATGACTCTTTCTGCAATGTAATATACTTTCAATTGATTTTTCTGGATATTTTCTCTTTTTAGTGGATTTATCTTCTGTGGCAGATAAATGAAGTAATTCACTGCTATAAGATGGAATACATTGACATTGTGGTGGTGGCAGAGGTCACATTACGATTAAGTGAAATATTGGAGTCTTTAGGAAGCCTAAGAAGAAAATTAAAAACTTCTCTAGGTAAAACATTAGATAAAAAGTATGAGATTATTAATATATACATATACAAACATAAACATGTAAGTATAATTTAGGATACAGGATAACTTCTGTTAATGAAAACTAGGCATTTCAGTATTATGCTTTACTGATGATTTATAACCAGAGATAGGTAATGAATAGGTTTAATCAAGCAGATGTTAAGAAAAGAGTCCTACACTCTGTGGTTCAGTGGCAGACAAACGCTTTTTGCCTTCTCCCCAGTCTATCCCTAATTACCACCTACTCCTCTTTTTCTCCCCTCTCTCATTCTTCTTTTTTTCTCTTCTCCCTTTCATATTTCCTCCCTTCTACTTCCCAAAAGAGTGAATGCTTCTTGAAGGAAGAAAGCATGTTTTGGTCACCGCCACATGCACGGCGCCTACCACACTGCCTGACACAGAGTAGAGCTCAGATAAATATTTGCTCAATGGATCGATGTCCTTCTACCTCTTACCTTCTTTTTTATTCTCTCCTTTCTTTTAATTCCCTCCTCTTTAAATTTGTCTTCCTTTCTTTATTCTCTTCTCCTCTCTTTTTTCCCTTTCTTCGTATTGTCCACCTCTCTTTGCCCTTGTTTCCCACATACTGTCCTACTCTCCCTGTCCCAACTCCTTTCTGCCATCATTCTCTTGCCCTTCCAGAAGATACCTTCTCTCAAAGGATGGCCTTGTGCTCTGATGTCCTTCCTTTGTTCTTCCGCCTGTGGTCGAACCCTGCACCATCTGTTTCGTTGGGTAACCCATATGTATAGACTGAGGTGTGGGTGTCCATGGTGGGTGTTTGCTGTTTTATCCCACGTACAGTGTATGTATGACATTTGGAGGACTTTGTAATAATGTAACTGTTTTCCCAGAGATTCACTAATCTGGCTCTGCCTGTCCTCAGTTGTTGAGGGTGGCTTTGCAGATGGAGTTTTAGAGCCATGGTTTTTAAACTTTGATCGGTATCAGTATCACCAGGCTCTGTTCTACTTCAGCTAGCCTGGCACTTTCTAGTCTTTAGTAGCTTCCCAGGTTAATTTGATACAAGTCAAAGTTTGAGAATCATTGGTTAGAGGTCTCTGGCCATCTAACGCATTCAGTGACCTAAAGTCATATATTTGGAATGTCCTGTCTTGAAGTGCTTTTTCCTTTTTAAAACTTTTATTATTGCTGAATTTTGAATTAAAGTACAGAGATGAAATAAGACACCATGCATGTATCATCCAGCACCACTAATTATCAACATCTTGCCAATCTTATTTTATCTCTCCCTACACACTTTTTTTCCTGAAGTGTTTTAAAGAAGACATTATGTTATTTCACCAGTGAATACCTCTCTTTCTCTCTCCCTCTCTATGCTGTGTGTTTGTGTGTGTATATATATATACACATACTGTATGTGTGTGTATGTATCTATCTAACAAATAAGGATTTTTCTTTACACAGAACCACAATGCCATTATTATATCTTTATCACATTTAGTAATAATTCCCATGTCCTTGATTATATTAAAAATTGTCTTTTAAAGTTTGTCCCAATCAGAGTCCAAACAAGGCCCACACATATTTTCTTAAATCTTTCTGATCTCTAACAGTTCTTCCCCTTCTCAGTCCCTTTTTAAGCTATTCATTTTTTTGAAGAAACTGGGTCGTTATTTTGTAGGATTTCCCACATTCTGGATTAGGCTATTTGCCTCCTTGTGATGTTGGTTAACTTGTTTTTCTACCTGCTAGTTAGATCTAGAGGCTTGCTTAGATTGAGGCGGTATCTTGTCAAAGAGAATTCTTGCCAAGTATCTTGTTGTTTTTTTTGGCAAGAATACCTCCTAGATGGTGCTGTTTACTCTCCTTTGCATTGTTTTTTGGCAGCTGGCTAGTATGAGGATCCAAACCCCCGACCTTGATGTTGTAAGGCTGTGCTATAACCAACTGAGCTACCCGGCCAGCTCTCTGTTGCATTGAATCGGGAGGCATTTAATGCCTTGTTGTCCCACTTTTTTGCTGTAAAGATTTATCAACGAGTTCAGGTGTTGTCAATGTGGCCTTTTTCCTAGGTTGGTTTCCCAGAAGCAGATTCTGAGACATGATTTGAGTGAAGTAGTTTGAGTGAAGTAGTTTATCAGGATCTTATCTAGGGAAGCACAGTTGGGGAAGTGGAGAAGACAGACAGGGAAGGAAAGGAGCCAGTACAAGGTACAGTAAGTTGGTGAGGAGGCTACTGCTGTGGGTTCAGGGTTTATTCCCATGAAGGACCTTTAGGAGACTGTATAGAACATGCCACAGAGAGCTGAGAGATTGGTTTATTTATGCAACTTTTATATGTCATTGAATGAAGGCTGATGAAATGGTGGGGGTGAGAAGCCAGAAGGGGCTTTTAATTTTTAACATTCCTTTTGGATATATTATATTGAATTCTTCAATGAAGAACTTACCTTATTAATTATTTGGTTACTCTGGTTATTTTTGAGTGTGTGGTGGACATTTCATTTGCTAAATATTTTGTAGAAATAATTGGAAGCCTTAATGATATTTTCCACTCCCAGAGGAGATTTATGCTTGCATTTACTGGATGCACGAAGGCACTAACACTCCAGGATCTCATTATTCCAAGTTGAGAGATGAAGGTATTCTGAGAGATGAGAGCTGAGGTGCTCTCTCTTTGAAGACCTACTCTCAGTTTACCCTAACTCCTAGGACTCAGCCTCTTCTGGCTTCTCATTGCTGGTAGGCTCTGGATACCAATCCTTGTTGCTGTAGCCCCTCATCGCTGTCAAAAGCACCACTCAGCTTCTCAGCTTCCCTTTCCAGAATTAGAAAAGCCCCCAGTGGGAAAAGTAGCTCTAATGCCATTCCTGGGCTGCCTTCCCAAGGTCCTGGCCTCATTCATTCATTCATTTATTTATATTTATTTGTTTGTTTATTCATTCATTCATTCATCTATCTGTCTATCTATCTATTTATTTAATTTATTTTCATTCATTCACTCACTCACTCACTATCTTCTTAGCGTGTAGATTTTTAAAAATGTATTTTCCAGTTTTTCTCCAGCAAGGAGAATTTTTCCAGATTATCTGTTACTGGAAGCAAAAGACCCAATTATTACTTTTTAAAAAGTCTGTTTCTTATTCAGTTTTATTGTTTTATTTACTAGTTACTTTCAGGAGACCTTTTTATACTGTTTAATTATAAATGAGCTAAATACAATTTAAGGTATTGATTCTTTGTTAAGATGTTTCATTTCTAAAGAACTAATGAAAACTGGAGCATAAACAACTTCTATATTTATGTAATGAGGAGTTGTCCCCATTTAGATATATAAATTCTTATAACTTTTCTAAGAATTGTATTCTTATCACATTATTGACACATAAAAGAAAGTACAAGCCATTCTCTATCAGTTGCTTACTATCTGCTTCAAGATATTTATTTGGCTGTTTATTAAATACTACATTGTTTAGTTTGAATTTTAAAATAAATTTTAAGATAGGAAACTAGCATCACCATATAAATATTTATAATTTATATTCTGCTAATTCAAACTAGCCTTGTCTGGTGTTTGTCCCCATTCGTAAGGCTTCTATGCTATTATTTTCTGAATGCTTTTAAATGGACTTTATAGAATGTATAGGAAGACCAGTCTCTTTACCATGATATTACCTTGTCGAAAACAAGGTTTTTAATTTGCTTTGATGTGTTGTAAGATGCTTTTAAATTGCCTTATATAAAGAAAAGATTTAATTATGTGGAAGAAACAATTTGGTATTTAGTCACATTCTAAAATGTTGAATTATTTCTAAGATCATGGGTAATTAAAAAGAAAATCAATTTAGCATGATGTTTTTTATGATTATGATTCACTGCTGTATTTCCATTTTTCTTTTTTCTCCTTTCCTTTCCTTTGGTCCTTCCTTCCCTTTGTTTCTTTCTGTCTCTTGCTCTCTCCTCTTCCTCTTTCTACTTTTTCTTCCTCCTCTTCCTTTTCCTCTTCTTTCTTTCTTTCTTTTCCAGACATACCTTTAAGACAAGAGACTGATGAATTCCCTGAGACTTCAAAAGAGATCCCAGAAATTCTTCCAATATTAGAGGTATTACAACATACTTTAAAAAAATTTTTAAATACATGAATTTTAATTTTCAAATAATATCAGATTTGTAAATATATAATAGTTAATTGTATAAATACTCTTGAATATTTTAAATTTGAGAATTTATGGTTTCTGCATACATTTTCTACCTTTTGCTTTTACTGTAGGAAAAAAATCCAATCAGCTTTAAAAATAAGCTAGATAAGATATACAAAGATTTATAGGTACGCTATTACTGATATTTTGAATGTGTTGTGATTTATAAACTCAGAGCAGGGTCACCCTACTCACCATATGCCTCTGACAGGTTAAATGAGTTCCTACCTGTTTAAAATGCATGTAGAACAGTCCCTGGCATGTGAGAAGTTCTCAGCGTTAGCTTAAGAGAAGAAGGTGGGGGGATAAATAGCTAATTCTTTTCGTTATTATGCTTTCCTTATAACATTTTAATTATTTCTGTATATCATAGATTGTGCTCTATGGATCTGAATGGGAGTGTGGGGAACAGCCTCATATGTATAATAAACATTCATTTATTTATAGCAAAAATTTAGAATAGTATTTTGCAAACTCTGTCCTATGTGACGCTGATACTATGTTTCAGAAAAGGTTGTTATGATCAAGCCATCTTGAGTGACTTTGTGTTAAACACAATAGGTTTGTTTACTGTGAGACTTCTCAGAGGCAGTAAGTTGTTTATGAGCACTGTGATTTTCCAAGGAGATATAGATGACCATATTTTGCATTATTTGAGAATAAAACTCGTTTTCCCATTACGGGATACCTACTTAGGACACTAGTATTCCATGCACTACAGTTGAAACATTGGAGGATGTTTTGAGATGTAAAGGAGTGAAGAAAAAAATCTGTGACTTTACTAAATTGATCTAAGTATTATCATTTTTCTCTATTCTCTTCTAGTCTGTTTTACATTTTTTAACATAATAGCATTCTGATATTTTTTCTTAACATTATTTTATCAGCACTTTTCCTGTTACTAAATGTTAATCCTCATAATTACTATATTTTCTTTGAAAAGTCCATTTGAAATATATGACAAAATTATAAAGAATATTATAATGAAGACCCATTTCTTCATCTGCTAGCTTAAGAAATAAACTATTACTAGTACAGATGAAACTCACTTCCTCCAGTAACCTCTCCTGATCACACTGTCTTTTCCCCAACCTAGGAGTAACTCCTGTCTTAAATAATGGTGATTATAAATCCCAGCCATTTTAATATTTTTGTTGCATGTGGGAGCATTCTTAGGCGGTGCAGAGTGTTGTTTTGCCTGTTCTAAAATTTATATAATGTCATCCTGCACATAGTCTTCTCAAGCTTGCTTTTTGCCCTCATCATCATGTTTGTGAAATTCACCCAAGTTGATTCATGTAGCCATGGTGTTCATTTTCACTACCGCATCCAACCTGCTGAAAGTTGCACAGTAAGTGGTAGAGCAGGGATTTAGACATAGGTGTTTTGCCTTCAAGGTCCAGGCTTGTAGCAACTATGCTGTGTTGCCTCTTGATTAAAAAAAAAAAAAGTCTTCAGGATTTTTTATACAAAATATATTTTTCTAATGCATGAATATAAATAACTTTAATTGATGTTTGATAGAATGCCACCTCCCCTCCCCTTGATATGTAGCAGCCCTTTGAAATGTAAGAATATATACTAATTTTAAAACTATTTTATCTACACTTCTGTCACACTTGGTATAATAAAGTCCTAAGAAACTGGTATCAATCAAATGTCAGTATAAATGTACAAGAGAACTGGGGGATCATTCTGAATTTATTTTCTCAGATGAATGTTCATCTTCTAATTATGTTTCAGGGAGTGCAAATTTGAGGTCTTTTTGCTGTATTGTGTCTTTTGAAGAGAGCTAGATTTGAGAAATTTTAAACTGTGAACAGAGACTGACCTTCATAAGGGGTTGAGAAGGCATAATAGCTGTCTGCCTGTGGGTTTTTCAAGGATCACTTACAGTGCTTGCTAAATATGCAGCTTCTTATTTCTCACTCCAGACATATTGAATCATAATGTCATAGGTGAGGTTCTTAAAAGTTCCTCATGTAGGTTCCTAAGGACACTTAAGAACAATTGGTTTGGTGGGCTAGTACTTATTCTCCTAGGTGTCAGAAATAGCAGAAATAGGAATACTCGTGGAAGTTCCAAAGTGCTAGATTTTGGCTTGAGGTGGAAATTTTCTGGCAATTAAAGTCACTAAATGAAATGAGATTCTTAGAAGGCAGCAATTTTTCCACAACAAAGAAACTAAAGACGATTTATAATTATTGCTATTATTGTTTAAATTAGAAGAAGCACTCTCTCCTTCAGATGATTTACTGACACCTGCTGGGAAATTGTCAGAATAAATGTACATGTCGGTGATGACAACAGCGTGCATCCCTAAAAGTTGGTACAATACACAACCTGCTCAGCTGTACCAGGGCATATGGTACATATAGTAGAGGTGATTTATTGATGTGGCTTAAGAGAACAGCATTTGATGTTGGAAGACCTGGAGTTGAGTTCCAACTCTGATATTGACTGTGTAACCTTGAATGAATTTGTTTCATTTATTTGAATTTAAGTGTCCTCATCCATAAAATTGTAATAGTACCTATTCCACTGGGTTGTTACACACTTTAAATGAGATATTAGTAACATTGTGGAAATCACTGCACATTTCCTAGACTACATCCTAGGAAAAGGTACAAGAGAAAAAAAAAATCCATGTATTTATATAGGGAGGTATCTCAAGTTTGGTACTGAGAAGGGGAGTGGATGAGAGAAACTCTGTCTTCCTAATGATTTATAACCTTGAGCCTGCTCTCAAGTAGCTTTTTAAATTTTAATTTATACTACTGGTTGCTTTGAAACCTCCCTGAGCCCGTGATTCTTGAATGGAGATGTAAATATATATATATATATATATATATATATATATATGGGGACATGTATGTGTATGTATACATATATATGGAGACAAATATGTGGATATAAATATATATGGATATAAATAAATATGGATTGTGTATATTCCAGGAACGCAAGGATGATTTAATATTAGAAAATCTATAATGCAATACATCACTTTAGCAGATGAAAGAAAAAAATATGACTTCCTCACTAGACAAAGAGAAGCAACAAAAGCATTTGACAAAATTCAGTAAACATCTTTTCAAAAATAACTCTTAGCAGTTAGGAATAGAACTTCTGTATCTGATAAAGGGTATCATCCAAAGACCTTCAATGAATGTTATACTTAAGGTAAAAGATTAAAAGCAGACCTTTGTACTGATGTAACCACACAAAGGAATCTGTCATTCTTCTGTTCAACAGGTCCTGGAGGTCTTAGACAGATGAATAAAAAAAGAAAGCAGAAAAAACAGTTTAAGGACAGTAAAGGAAGTATGAACTTTGTTTTTATTCACAGACAAGTACAATTCACTGCAGCATATCCAGTAACAGCAATCTAAATGTCCATCAGCAGAAGAGTGGATAAATAAATTGTGACATATTCTTCAGAGTAACAACATTTCACTGTAGCTGGGAGGATGAATGAACTGGATAGAGTAGGCTCGAACTAGAGTCCCCTTGGCATCACTGCAATCCCCTTCTGTACTCACCTTTGTATTATAGGGGGGAAACCTGGAACTGTATTTCCAATATCTCATTTCTGTATGGTTTTAGGTTGGTCTTCCAATGAGGGGAATTTGCATGAATTTGTAATGCAGAAGATTAGAGGGAGTTCTTATTCTGCAGTGGCAGATGGAAGATGTGAATTTACTAGCCAGACTGAGCAAGCTCCTGAAATTCATCTGCTTCAGTGTAGTATGTGCTTGAAGTTGTTGTCAGTTTGGATTCCTAAATTCACAGAAGATTCTGAACAAGTTCTTGAAAATTATATAAAGCAAAATGTCACTGGAAGCTTTCTTGATCTTTGCTCCCCCGTGCCTTCCAATAGTGATGAACACTTTTAATTCTATGTATTAAATCCTCTTCTGCTTGGAATATCTAGAGTAGTTCTGGGTTCAAAACCAAATCCAGACTGAACCATTGAGTTACGTACACCAGCATGAATAAGTTTCAACAACATATGGTTTAGTGAAAAAGGCGGTCTGCAGAATTTTGTGAGGGAATTAAAAAATATAAAAGTGATATTGCATATTATTAAGGACACATGCACATATAGTAAAAGTTTAAAAACATTCAAAGGTTGTAAAACCAAATTCAAGGACAGTGGCTACCTCTAGGGGCAGAGAAGACGAAAGGCATTGGAAAACTATGGAAAATTTGAAAGTTTGAATAAAGCTGGTCGCTCTTTATTTTCTGTATTTGTCTGTGAGAATAATTACACTAAAAAGGTGTTTAGTTTTCGAAAATCTAGGTGTAGACCGTTGGATTTGATGGATTCTACGTCTAAATTATCAAGCTCTGAGATTCTGAATTTTTTTTTAAAATTAACTGTTCAAATTAAGTATGTGAAAATGACAAATTACATGAGCTCTATTTTAAAAATTTACCTGTACGCTTGGTATAAGCAGAATTACGAAAACCGTAAATGTACAGATGTTTGTGAAAAGTTTAATTTATATTTGGAAAAATCATGAAATTTATTTATTATTTTCACCTCTTATTGGTAGTTCTCCACATTTAATCAAAAATAAGTACATTCAGTAAGAAACACAGCATTGCTGATGTTGGATAGACTATTTAAATTTCTGTTATTTGGTTTTGAATTATTGTTAAAAAGGTTTGGAAATGTTGCATATAATTACCCTTTAAGTTCCATTTTTTGTTTGTTTGTTTATAAAATTATTTTAGAAAAAACCTGTGGAACAATTATTTTTTGCTTATGAACTTCTTGACAAAGCAATTGGTGGAATAAATTTGAATCGCATGTTATCTACTTTGCCAAATGGAGCATCAGTAATTGACCACTGCTATGTCAAGGTAAGAATGAAAAGATCTGACATTCCATTGAAGTTTTACTTAACTAGGAAGAGGGCTAGTCTTACAAGTAGGTAAGTAAAGCATGATTTGTGGTGGCTTTCCTCTCATAGGCCAGATATATATTCCTCTCATCCCAGAAGAAATCAAGGAGAGTGAAGAGCCTTTAAATTTGTCAATGGAAAAAAAAAGAAAAAAAAAAGAAAAAATAAAAAATAAAAATAAATTTGTCAATGAAGAGGGCACTGATGAATTCTAAGAACGTACTTATTAGTGTATAAGCCAATTGCAAAGGGTTGAGAAGTGAGCAAAATTTAATGTTTACAAGTAAGATGATAATTTGAGTGATAATAGGATGCAGCTATTTTTAGTGTGTTTTGATAACTGTATTTCTTTTTATTTTTTCTTCAACTTTACTGCACCAAAGTGCACCCATGATATAGATGGAGAAACTTGCAAGCCAATCACAGCAAATAGTTTCATGATGGATTTGCATCTTGAATTAATTCAAGCTCAGCACCGAATAGCCCTTGTGCTTCTGAACCAATTGCAAGGTAGTAGTCATCGAAGCAAATGAACTATTCTGAATCAATTTTAAGCCAAGTTCAAGTGTAGAATCAATTTAATTTGTTGACTATGTTCTTTTATTGACTATTTTACAGATAAGTTCATTATTTTATTTTTTTCTTACTTCCCTGAGTAATATTAACAGATACCTTTCATTATTACTTTATACCTTGCATGTCAAATCAGCAGTGTGTAGAAAATTTAATTATGTTTGAGTTATAGTAAATTATTGACATTTTGTTAATTCAATCAAGCAAACATTTATTGAGTGCCTACCAAGATGCATGCACCATATTAGGCTTTGTACAAATAAGATAGCTTTTACTTTTACACTTGTAGATAAGAAAGCTAACTATAACAGTTGAGATTAATAAATGTTGCAATAGACGTAGGTTCAGTTTTATGAGCAGGCACACAGTAGTATCTATATCAGACAAGAAAGTCAGTGATGACTTCCTGGAAGGAGTGATAGTTGACCAGTGTGTTAGTCCATTTTGTGATGGTATAACAGAAATACTTGAGACTGGGTAATTTATAAGGAAAAGAGGTTTATTTGGCTTGCGATTCTGGGACAGCTGCGATTATGGGCCTCAGGCTGCTTCTACTCATGGTGGAAAGTGGCAGGCAGCCAGCGGGTACAGGCAGATCACATGGTGAGAGAGGAAGCAAGAGAGAGAGAGAAGAGGTGTCAGGGTCCTATATACAACCAGCTCTTGCAGGAACTAGTAGAGCGAGATCTCACTCATTACTCCCCGTACCTAGGGAGAGTGTTAATCCATTCATGAGGGATCCACCCTCATGACTCAATCAGTTTCCAGCACTGCCACATTAGGGATCAGATTTCCACATGAGTTTTGGAGGGGACAACACCTCCAAACTCCATCAACCAGTTAAAATTATCTTTATGAAGAAGGTAGGAAAGGAGGCAACCACTTTTGATACAGAAAATAGCCTTTAGCAAGCAGACAATTGTATGGTGCAGTTTAGGAACTTTGGGAATTCTCTTATGGCTGTAGTTAAGAGCACTTGTGGGGGAATGACAAAAGATAAGCTCAGAGAGGTAGAATACTGTGAGATCTTGAAGGGCTAAGGGGTTTATACTTTGTCCTGGAAACTATTGAAAAATGTAGAAAGACATCTCTGATAGCAGTGTCAGAGGACACATGAATTGGATCTAAGTTGTGGGTTGTTTCTGAATCATTATTAGGTAAAGAGATCAAAACATTTTTTTAAAAAGATGCCAACAGTAATACTAGTGTGCATACAAATAACACATTTACCTGAGTTTCAAAATAAGATTGAACATAATTATGTCTAAAAACTCTTCTGTGTGAGGTTAAATTTTGACAAAACCAAGTTACTCTTGGCACAATTATGTAGCCAATATTTTGTATAACTACCATTTACTCATTTTAAATTACCGAGTAATTATAGAATAAAACTAAATGTTCTGGCCTAGTATGACGTCTGATCTCCATGTAGAGCATTCATATGTTACATTGTATATAGAGCAAGATAGATTCATTCAGATGCTGGTTAATTTAAAAGAGGGAGCGATGTGAGGCACATTGCTGATCAGTGAAGGAAGACAAAAAAATACTTCTCCTAGAGATTCTAATCACTGTAAAAAGATAAGAAAAATGATGTAAAGACATAAAGATTGGGAAAGAAGAAACAGAACTGTTATTATTTCCAGATGATATGATTGTCCACTTAGAAAATGCAGAATAATCTACTAATCACATACATATATCTTATAATGTACAATATATAATACATAATTGCATTTCTATATAACAGCAACAAGAAGTTAGAAAATATAATTAAAAAGATATTTTTGATATTAATAAAAACTGTAAGGTAGCAAAGGATTCATTCTAAGCAAAGATCCACAAGCATGTAAAAACTTACAAAACTTTACTGAAAAATGTTGAAAAACTAGGTAAATGGAGAGAAATTGTGTTTATGGATAAGACCAAGTGATCAGAAAGGTGACAGTTCTCTTTAAATTGATCTATAGATTCATTTCGATTCTAATAAAAATTTCAGTAGGTTTTTTTTTTTTTTTTTTTGGTAGATCTTTCCAATATTTATTCAAAATTTAGGTAGAAGGCCTAAATAGCTGACACCTGTGAAGGAAAAAAAATCAGGTAAATGTGGAGGATCTCATGCTAACATATTTCAAGGTTTATTTCAAAGTGACAGACTCTCTCACTGGGATCAATAACTGGATATCCATATGGAAAGAACAAAATTACATTCCTTACCTTTTCATATGCAAAAATAGCTTTCAGATGCACTAAAGAGTTGAATGTAAAAAAATTTTTAAAAAACTTTTAGAAGAATATATATAGGAGAATGTACTCATATTTTTGATCTTGGAGTAGGGAAGGTCTTCTTAAACAAGATTCAAAAAATACTAACCCTAAAAGAAAAAAATGAATAAATCTGACTGTATTAAGAAATTATCATTATTGATAATTACAAAAAGATAAAGAAATCAAAAAGACATGCCACAACTTAGGAGAGTATACTTGTATTTGCAATTTATATTTCTTTCTTTCTGCAAATTAAATGCTTTTATTTTTCCTTTCCAAGTCCATCATATATTTTTCACAATTGTATTAGTTTCCTTTTGCTGCTGTAACAAATTACCACAAAATTTAGTACTTTAAAACAACACAAATGTTTTATCTTACAGTTCTGGAGGTCAGTAGCTTGGAATGGGTCTCAAAGGGCTAAAATCAAGGTCTCAGCAGAGTTGAGTTTTTTTTCTGGAGGCTCTAGGGGAGAATATGTTTTCTTGCCTTCTCCAGCCTGTAGAGGCTGCTTGCATTCCTTGGCTCATGACCACCTTCTGTCTTTAAAGCCAGCAGTGACCAATTGAGTCATTCTTATGATGCTGTCTCTTTGGTCTGGCTGTAATTTGTATTTCTGACTAATGATTAGCACACACAATATGCAAAGAATTCCAATACATCAATACTAAGACAAATAATGAAAGAGAAAAATAGTAAAAAGAAACCAAGAGACCTTCACAGAAAAGAAAGCATTTGTGGTCAATAAAATTATCCTGTAAAGTTAAACACTAGCATGTATTATGATGCAGCAATGCCACTTCGGGTGTATGTACCCAATAAAATTTCTTGAACATGTGCACCAAAGACAGATAGAAGGGTGCTTACAGAAGCAATGTTCATAATAGCAACAAACTGGAAACCACCCAAATGTCCATTAATAGGAGAACTAATGAATAAACTGTGGTATATTCACATAAAGGAATATTACATGGCAGTGAAAATGACCAAAGTGGGTGAATACTAGGAAAATAATTTTTTTTTTAAATAGTAAGTTTTAAAAGACTACATTCAGTATGATACTTTAAACCAAGCTCAAAACAAAACTAACCAAGGTATCCTTTAGGCTTATAATATATTACACAACAATCACAACAATTCCTTGAACTTGTTAAGATAGGTGAACAGATATGATGTAGACAGAGGGAGGGGGGAAGGGAGGGGAGAAAAGGAGGAATTGATAAAGGGACACAAAAATCAACTACATTGTATATTAATAAATTAAAATAAAAAAAGAAAAAATTTGTTAAAAAGAAAAGAATGACAGTCATTAAACCAATGAATAAGAGTCCCTGAAATGAGAAAGCAAGTCTTTTCATGAAAAGATTGAGACTGGATTTGGGGGAGGTGGGAAATTAATTTTAGTTTCTGTGTATGTGTGTGTCTACAAGGTGGAAGTTATTTTTGCTAATTATTATTTCCATGACAAATTTTGCTATCCTAGAATTTAAGTCAATGACAAAATATTGGTTCTCTTCAATAATCACAAGAAAAGAAACAAAATTCTCATGTAAGTTGGAAAAAAAAAAGAAAAAGAACATGCTTATATATAAATAAATCATATGTACAAGTCTATAGTTATCAGGTATAATAGAAGGACAGGTGGCCCATAAAGTTTGGAAACATAGACTGAAGATGTCCTTGATGACATTATGTGTATTCACCTATATTTCTAGATTTTATTGACACCCTCTAGTGGTTCCTTTGTGGAGGTGGCAGTGATGGCACAGGAAGGAGAAACATGTAGGTAGATGTAAGTCATTGCTAATATTCTAGTTCTAGGGCTGGGTGGTAGTTAACATTTATTAATTATATTAATGTGATTTATAACATACATATATGATAAATATATTTTTGTACTCATAAAATGTAAAAATGTAATTTAAAAATTGCAAATTTTTCCTGAAAATTAGAGTGCCAAAAAAGTAAACGCTCCTCTTCAATGTCTTGTTTTAAGAATTTCAAACCTACATAAAGGATAGAAGAACAGTATAGTGAACACCCGCATAACCTTTACCTAAATCCACCAGTTAATATTTTGCCATATTTACTGTCTTTCTCTTTATATACAGGTATGCATGCATATATACACATATACATACATCTATGTATATGTAGGTGTATATTTGCCTACCATATTATATCATATGTGAATATATGTATGCATATTTCTGTACATACACACATACATATACTGAAAAATAAGTTGCAGACATCATAATATTTTACCTCTAAATACTTCAGCATTTATCACCTGATAACAAGAACATTCTCTTACATAACGATAATATCATATTACTCTTAAGAAATGTAACATTGATACAATTTTCAAATTGCCACAATTATTCCTAAATATAATTTTTTGGGGAAAAATAGATTTTATCTAAAATGACCTATGATTCAGTCAAGGAGTACTCATTGCATTTGGCTGTCAGGTTCCTCTTTAATCGACAATAATTCCTTCAATTTTTTTTTCATGACATTGTTATTTTTGAAGACATGTTCCAAACTCTGGATTTTCCTGGTAGTTTCCTTACGATTATGTAGGTGATGTGTACATTCCATTGTATCACATTAGACTGCACATATTGTCCATTTTTCCTGTCATTGTTGAGGCAAAGTGCTATTGTTTTGATAAGGTGATGTTTGCTAGATCTCTCCATTACAAATGTACATTTCCCCCTTTGTAGTAAAAAGATAATCGTTGTTGGTGGGTGATGCTTTGAGATGGAATGAATATCCTATCCTCCAACAGACTTTCGCCCACTGGTTTTAGCCTCCATTGGTGATACTTCCTGAACCAATTATTACAATGGTTGTATACCATGGTTTTCTAATTGAATTGTTCCTAGTACATTTATTTGTTGACACTGTTTTGTAAAGAAGAGCTGTCCCTACTTTGTCGCTTTTAATTTTTTGAGTAATGCTATGGATTGGATTCCTTTTTTTACTAAATCTTTAAAAATCAGTTACCATCATTGGTCTTTCTGATGCTCAAAGTCAAAAATTTTGCCAGTGAGTGGGAGGCCCTTCAAAATGAATCCTGTGTTCTTTTGATATATTCCCATTGCTTTTTGAGAAATTTCTTGCTTTCTGCACAACAAAATGTTCTAGATCCATTTTATGCTTTCTCTACCCTAGAATTGGAATCAGCCATTTTCCCAAGAACCCACAGTTTCTTTTGGCAGGGAATGGTATGTAGAAACCAATATCTGTGAGCTGGGAGGGCTCATTGCTAGTGGGATGTCAACTGGCTCCTTTCAGTGGATAGAGCTAGGAAATATGTGTTGTTTAAATCGCAGGTTCTTTTTGATATCTCCAATTCCAAGTCCAACACCAAAGGGTTCTTCCTCATCTTCTTCATTTCATTTTTGTTTTTTCCTTTTCCCATATTGAAAATTCTGATTCCCAACAACATGAATGTAATTACTTGAAAGAAAGTGAGCTGAAATGCTGGGTACTGATCAAGCTTTCTTAAAGGAAAGGAATCCGCTGGGCTGCACTCAAAATGGAGAGCAGCAACTGGCGATGGGGTGGGAGGGCTTATACGGTTGTAAGGAAGACTGAGGTAATCAGGGAGGTGTTTGGTGCTGGCGTGGAGGAGTTTCTATTTCTCAGAAACCATCAGGTTTCTCGTAAGGGAAAGGCTGGTGGCCATTTTCTGCTGAGTGTGTGTAAAATGGCCCCGGTCACATCCAAGATGGCACCGGTCATGTCCAAGATCCATCATTACTCATTTGGTTTACCCTACCATATTAACAAAGTACTTTTAGAATTATGAAATCAATGCTACTATTAACAACAAACCTACTATGTAAATTAAGGATTCCTTTGAAGTTAATTTTGTCTTTAGAAAACATCACACATCAGAGAACTGTGTTCAAATTTATTTGAATTCTATATTTTTTATGATTGTTTCCAATTTGGTATATATTTAAGACCACTTATTTGTATTTGCATTCTGTTTTTATAAAATTTCCTTTTTTCATCCTTTTATCTTTTTACAGTTTTCATCCCTTTACATTTTACTTTAAACATTTGCATAGTTTCAAAAATTTTCTCATATGACCTGCTGGGTATGGAGGGAAGCAAATAATAATTAAAATATCTCTGTGTCATCATATAAATATTGAAAACTTGAGAAAGTTTTTCTAATACATAAATGAAGTTACTTAGAATAATAACTCTGAACAATCTTTGGGGTGAAAATATTTGTTTTAGAAATATATTTCAAAGTGTGAATAAAATCCTTATGTAAGGTTTCCTTTAGGAAACTAGCCCCATGATTCTCACTTACTAGCTGTATTGTCTTTAGTGGAGGAGTAGGGTCATATTTATTCATAGAGTAAATACTTCTTTCTCTAATTTTAACTTATAAATCTTTGAAGGCTAAATAAAATTTTATCAGAGACCACTGAAAGATATTGATGGTTGACTTGAGTTCAAATTGAAATGGAATTAGTTACTGCATTATCTTTGCAATATCCCTGAGCCTCCTTGAACTTTTTTCTCTTTCTTGAACTGCCATCCTAACACAGATTTTTTTTTTGGTTCCTGCTGTCTTTCTTCACTCTAGTATGCTACCAGAGGAAAGTTCTTAAAAACTGCTTTTCTCTTTTTTATTTGAGTTTACAATGATTGCCTGTTGATGTCCATGGCGTTAAATGACTCATCTGTATCTGGCATTCAGTTTTTTTTACAATCTCATCCTTCTTATCTCCAATGATTATATTCAGAAGAGTTTAATTAGCATTTACAGTACCCTAGGTACTGAGAGAATGATTCATTCTTTTCTGCCTTGCTTTGCTATCTCCATGCAGCTAAGTTTCCTTACTCTTTGCCATTAAATAAACTCTGTATCCTTTACTGGTATCTGTTGGCATCTTTTCTTCAATAAGTCACCATCCCATGGTGACTCATGTACATTAGCACAAATAATTAAAACTCAGTAAGAGGGATTTATTGTAAGGTTACTACAGGCAGCCTTTTTTTTTTTTTTTTAAATGGAAACATTATTGACTGTACATATCTGTTGGGTACAGCATTGAATATCAATGCCTGTGTGCAATATGTGATGCTCAAATCAGGATACTTAGTGTATTTGTCAGGGTTCTCCAGAGAGACAGAATCAATAGGATATGTTATAATTATATGAGAAGGATTTATTAGGGGAATTAGCTCACACAACTATGAAGAAAAGTCCCATGATAGGCCATCTATAAACTGGATACCAGTAGCGTGGCTCAGTCCAAGTTCAAAGGCCTCAAAACCAGGGAAGCTGGTGGCATCCTTGGTGTAAGTTCTGGAACCCAAAAACTGAAGAGTCTCAAGCTCTGATGTCTATAGACAGGAGAGAAGAGTGTATCCAAGCTCCAGCAGATCGAGAGAGAACTTCATCTCTTTCCTCTGCCTTTTGTTTTCTCTGGACTCCCAGCTGATTGGATAGTTCCCACCCAGTCCACTCAGACTCTCATACTTATCTCTGCTGGAAACACCTTCACGGACGCACCTAAAAAGATAGCTTTGCCAGGTTTCTCAGAATTCCTTTATCTAGCCAAGTTGACATCTAGAATTAACCTTCACAATTAGTATATTCAACATTACACATTATAATCATTTTTGTGGCCCTTAACCAATTTCTCACTAACCTCCCTCCCCCTCTCCCTTTTTCACCACTGGTGGCCTCAGTTCTGTTCTCTTTTTGAAAGTTCAACAAATCATTGTGATTGTTGTATCTTTATTTATTTACTTATTGTTTTTTTTTAGTTCCCACTTATGAGTGAGTAACTGCAGTATTTCTTTTTCTGTGCCAAGCTTATTTCACTTAATATAATTTTCTCTAAGTTCATCCATGTTGCTGTGAATGGCAGAGTTTCATTGTTTATTGCAGAGTGGTATTCCATTGTGTATATATACCACATTTTCCTTATCCAGTCATACATTGATGGACATTTAGGTTGGTTCCAATGCTTGGTTATTGTAAACAGAGCTGCGGTAAACATGGGAGTACAGGTATTCCTTCGACATGAGGATTTCCATTCCTTTGGGTAGATATCCAGCAGTGGAATTGCTGGATAGTGTGGCAGTCTTATCTGTTGTTTGAGGAACCTCCATACCATTTTGCGTAATGGCTGCACTAATTTACAGTCCCACCAACAATGTATGAGAGTTCCCCTTTCTCTGTGTCCTCACCAGCATTTGTTACTCTCTGTGTTTTTGATAATACCCAGTCTTACTGGGGTGAAATGATATCTTGGTGTGGTTTTGATTTGCATTTCCCCGATGCTGAGTGATGTTGAGCATTTTTTCATGTGTCTTTTGGCCATTTGTATATTTTCCTTTGAGAAGTGCCTATTCAGCTCCTTTGACCATTTTTAATTTTTTAAATTTATTATTTATTTTTTTATTGGTTATAAATATTCATAGGTTACAGAGCAAATTGTCAGCACTCGTGCCTAAGATGTGATGGCCAGATCCATACTGGCAGCATGCTCATTACCACAAATTGTGATTATGTCTCCTGTCCCCCACCCAATTATCCCCGACCTCCCTCATCATCCCCCTTTCCCCGCTCCACTTTGTATCCCTGGGTGTGTTCTCTACATCTGCAAGTCCAATGAACCACTGTGGTCTTTGTTTCCTTCCTTCTTTCTCTCTTAGCTCCCACTTATGAATGAGTACATATGGTACTCATCCTCTGTGCTTTGCTTATTTCACTCAGCATAAATTTCTCCGAGCTCATCCATGTTGTTGCAAATGGGAGAATATCATTCTTTTTTCAGAAGAGTATACTATTCCATGGTGTAGATATACCATAGTTTCCTTATCCAATCATCTATCGATGGACATTTAGGTTGGTTCCATATCTTGGCTATTGTGAACAGAGCTGTGACGAACATGGGAGTGCAGGTATCCCTTTGACTTGATGATTTCCATTCCTTTGGGTACATACCCAGAAGGGGGATTGCTGGATGGTATGGAAGATCTACCTGTACTTGTTGGAGAAACCTCCATACTGTCCTCCATAGTGGTTGTACTAATTTACAGTCCCACCAACAGTGTAGGAGCGTTCCTTTCTCTCCACATCCTTGCCAGCATTTGTTATTCTCTGTCTTTTTGACTATATCCAGTCTAACTAGGGTGAGGTGATATCTCAGTGTGGTTTTAATTTGCATTCTTTGACCATTTTTTAAATGGGTTACTTGTTTTTTTTACTGTTATGTTGTTTGAGTTCTTTGTATATTCTGGATATTAATCCCTTGTTGGATACATAGTTTGCAAATATTTTCTCCTGTTCTGTAGGTTGTTTTTCACTCTGGTAACTGTCTCTTTCACTGTGCAGAAGCTTTTTGGCTTGATGTAATACCATTTGTTTATTTTTTCTTTTGTTGTCTGAGCTTTTGGAGTCTTATTCCTAAAATCTTTGCTCATTCCTACTTCCTGAAGTGTTTTCCCTGTTTTCTTTTAGGAGTTTTACAATTTCAGGTGTTATATTTAAGTTTTTAATCCATTTTGGGTTTATTTTGGTATATGGTGAGAGGTATGGGTCCAGTTTCATTCTTCTATGTATGGATGTCTAGTTTTCCCAGCACCATTTATTGAAGAGACAAATCTCCCCAGTGTATATTCTTGTTGCCTTTGTCAAAGGTCAGTTGGCTGTAAGTAGGTGGGTTGATTTCTGGATTCTCTATTCTGTTTCATTGGTCTGTCTGTTTTTATGCCAGTACCATGCTGTTTTGGTTACTATACCTTTGTTATATAATTTGAAGCTAGGTAGTGTTATGCCTTTGGCTTTATTTATTTATTTATTTATTTGCTTGGGATTGCTTTGGCTATTTGGGATCTTTTGTTGTTCCATATGAATGTTAGCATTGTTTTTTCTATTTATGTGAAGAATGTAATTGGTGTTTTGATGAGGATTTCTTTGAATCTGTAGATTGCTTTGGGTAGTATGAACATTTTCACAATGTCAATTCTTCCAATCCAAGAGAATGGAATGTCTTTTCACCTTTTTGGGTCTTCTTTCAACAGTGATTTTTAGTTCTCCTTGCAGTGATCTTTAACGCCCTTGGATAAGTTTATTCTTTCTTAGGTATTTTTTTGTTGTTGTTAACAATTGTAAATGGGTTAGTTTTCTTGATTTCTTTTTCTGCTAGCTCATTATTGGAGTATAAAAACACTACTGATTTTTGCATGTTGATTCTGTACCCTGCAACTTTACTGAAATCACTTACTAACTGTAAGAGTTTTTTGTAGAGTCTTTTGGTTTTTCTGTTTATAAGATCGTGTCATCTACAACCAGGGACAGTTTGACTTCATCTTTTTCAATCTGGATGCCCTTTATTTCTTTCTCTAGCCTGATTTCTCTAGCTAGCATTTCCAATACTGTTGTTAAATAGGAGTGGTGAGAGTGGGCATCCTTGTTTTGTTCCTGTGATGATATTGATGGTATGTTTGTCATATATGGCTTTTATTGTGTTGAGATACTTTTCTTTTATACTTAATTTTCTGAGAGTCTTTATCATGGAGAGATGTTGAATTTGTCAAATGCTTTTTCTGTATCTATTGAGATAATTATATGGTTCTTGTCATTGATTTTGTTGTTGGTGTATTATATTTATTGACTTGCATATGCTGAACCTTGCATCCCTGTGATGAATCCCACTTGATCATGGTTTATACTTTTTTGTGTGCATTGCTGTATTCTGTTTGCTAATATTTTGCTGAGAATTTTTGTGTTGATGTTCATGAGAGATATTGGCCTATAGTTTTCTTTTTTGTTGTTGTTGTATCTTTTTCTGGTTTTGGTATCAATGTGATGCTGGCCTCATAGAATGAGTTTAGGAGAATGGCCTCTGTTTTAATTTTTTGGGATAAAGAGAATTGGTATCAATTCTTCTTTTAAGGCTTGGTAGAATTCAGCAGTAAAGCCATCTGGTCCTGGGCTTTTCTGTTTTGGGAAGCTGCTGATTTCTGCTTCAATCTTGTTCCTTTTTATTGGTCTGTTCATGTTTTCTATTTCTTCTTGATTCAGTCTTGGTAGTTTGTATGTGTCCAGAAATAGATCCATTTCTTCTGGGTTTTCAAATTTCTTTCTGGTAGTCTCTAACAATTCTTTGAATTTCTGTGGTATTGGTTGTAATGTCTCCTCTTTCGTTTCTGATTTTTGTCATTTGGATTCTCTCTCATCTCTTTTTAATTAGCCAAGCTAATAGTTTGTCTGTTTTGTTTATTTTCTCAAAAAAAAAATGCTTTGTTTCATTGATCTTTTGCATCATTCTTTGGATTTCTATTTAATTTAGTTCTGCTCAGATCTTAATTATTTCTTTCCATCGACTAATTTGGGGATTGGTTTGTTCTTGTTTTTCCAGTACTTTGATGTGTAACATTGGGTTGTTTATTTGAAATATTTCTATTGTTTTGATGTAACCATTTATTGCAATAAACTTCTCTCTTAGTACTGCTTTTGCAGTATACTGCAAGTTTTGTTACGATGTGTTTTTATTTTCATTAGTTTCAAGAAATATTTTGAATTCTTGTTTAACTTCTTCTTGGATCCATATGGTGTTCAGGAGCATACTTTTTAATTTCCACGTATTTATATAGTTTCCAGTTTTGTTTGTTACTGATTTCTAGTTTTAATCCATTGTGATCTGCAAAGGTACTTGAAATGACTTCAATTTTTAAAAATTTGTTGAGACTTGATTTGTGAACTAACATGTGATCTATTCTGGAGAAAGTGCCATGTGCGGATAATGTATGTGCTGTAGTTGTTGGATGAAATGTTCTGTAGATATCTGCCAGGTCCAACTGGTCTAATGTGTAGTTTAAATCCTGTGTTTCTCTGTTGATTTGTTGCCTTGATGATATGTACAGTGCTGAGAGAGGGGTGTTCTGGTCTCCACTGTTATTGTATTGGGGTCTAGCTCTTTCTTTAGGTCTAATATTGTTTGCTTTATATATCTGGGTGCTCTGATGTTGGGTGCATATATGTTTATGATTGTTATGTTTTCTTGTTGGATAGATCCCTTTACCATTATATAGTGGCCTTCTTTGTCTCTTTTTATGGTTTTTGGTTTAAAGTCTATTTTATCTGATATAAGAATAGCTATTCCTGCTCACTTTTATTTTCCATTTGTGTAATATATCCTCTTCTATCCCTTCATTATTAGTCTGTGTGTGTCTTTAGGCTATTAGTCTGTGAGCTGAGTCTCTTGAAGTCAACATATAGTTGGATCTAGATTTTTAATCCAATCAGTCAGTCTGTGTCTTTTGAATGGGAAATTTAATCTATTTTCATTTAGGGTTGTTACTGACAGGTATTGTCTCACTCCTCCTGTTTTATTGATTTTTGTTTGGATGTTTTAAATATCTTTTATTCCTTTCTCTCCCTTTTATTGTTTGTCTTTGTTTCTTGTTGGTTTTTTGAGCTGGTAAGATATAGTTTCTTTCTCTTTGTCATTTGCATTTTTGTTCTACCAGTGAGTTTTGTTCTTTCTTGTGTATTAGTGATCACATTTTTTGGATTCCAAATGCAGAACTCCCTTGAGGATTTCTTGCAGGGCTGGTCATGTGGTGGTGAATTTCTACAGTTTTTGTTTGTCCGGGAAATACACTATTTTCCCCTCATTTCTGATGGATAGCCTTTCTGGGTATAGTATTCTTGGCTGGCAGTATTTTCTTTTGGTATTTTGAATATATCATCCCATTCTCTTCTGTCTTGTAGAGTTTCTGTTGAGAAGTCTGCTGTTAATCTGATGGGGACTCCCTTATAGGTGACTTGACAGTTTTCTCTTGCTATTTTTAAGATTTTCTTTGTCTTTAAGTTTTGCCAGTTTGATTATGATGTGTCTTGGAGAGGACCTTTTCTGGTAGAATCTGTTTGGGGATGTTTGAGCCTCCAGGTCTGAAGGTGCATGTCTCTGCCTATGCCTGGAAAGTTTTCTGCTATTATTTCATCAAATAGGTTTTCAATGCGTTTTTCTTTCTCCTCCTCTTCTGGAACACCCGTGATTTGTATGTTTGTACACTTAAGGCTGTCTGCTAGCTGTCTTAGATTTTCTTCATTTTTTAAAATGCTTTTTAAAAAATTATTATTTTTGTCTGCCAAGGTTATTTTGAAAGACTATCTTCAAGATCAGAAATTATTCTTCTGCTTGCTCTAGCCTGCTGCTTAAGCCCTTGCCTGTGCTTTTTTTTTTAAATTTCATTGAATGAATCCTTCAGTTCCAGGAGTTCTGCTGCATATTTTAAGGTATTACTCTCTTTGTACATTTCCTCTTTCATGTCCTGGATACTCTTTCCCATTTTGTTGTGTTGTCTAACTGAGTCTTCTTGCATCTCATTGAGTTTCCTTAAAATTGTTACTCAGATTTCCTTTTCATTTATTTCCAGGGTTTCCTGCTCTATGAGGTCTGGTATTTGAGAATTATTGTATTCTTTGGTGGTATCTTATTGTCTTTCTTTTTTTCTATCTTTTTCCCCCAAATATTTTTAGTATCTCTATGTTGATGTCTGGTCATCTGGAGTGCACTTGCTTCTTCTGTTACTCTGGAGTGAGCTTTGAGGCAAGAGACTTCCTCCGGTAGATGTATTTTATTTTGACCATTGAGTAGAGGCAGTAATGTAGTCTCAGGATGGGGACTTTGGCTGTATTCAGTGTTGGAATTGCGTGTGGGTGGCCTAGGCACTGGGGAACTTAGTGATTCCTTGCTGAAGTTAGTGACCCTGTGCTGGTTCATCAGGAATGTGGGCAAGCTCTTGAGTGCTTGGGAGAAGTGCCTGGGTGCCCTGTCACTCTTTGGCTTGGGTGAGTGACCCTATGCAGACTTGTTGGCACCCCAGCTAGTTTCCCTTGACCCTGGTGGGTGCACTGGGGTGTATTAGAGTTCCTCAGTTTGAATGGGTGACACTGGGAAGGGTTTTTCTTTCATTTTTCCTACAGGCAGAGGCTGTGTATATAGCTTTGCCTCTCCCACTTGGGGAATGGGCTGTGGTGGTTGGGAATTTTCTTCCTTACACTATTTGGGTGTCCTGGTTTCTGCACTCTCAGCAGGTTCTGTGTGTCTCTCTCCCCACATCAAGGCAGTCCTGTGGGCTGTGCATGTGCCTCCTATTCCTAGGTGTCCTACCACATGTGGCAGTGTAATTCCTCCTGTAGGTTGGGCCACTGGGTTATGGGTCTGTGCTCACTCACTCCTTTTTCTGGGTTCTGCTACCACAGCTAGAGTAGAGCGTAGGTATTCATGTGCTACCCAGAGCTGTTGCAGGGACTCTGAATGAAACAGTTTCTCTAAAAGGACTGAGGGCAGAGTTTTGACACTTGATTAGTGTCAGGACTTGCCATCTATGCTTTGTGAGAAGGTAAACTGAACAAAAGTAAGTTGGATGCTATTTATCAACCTTCAAGATGATTTAATTTAAAATGAAATAGAAAATAAAATTTTTTATGTAATTAAATAAAATAATTTTTATTATATGTAAAAATCAAATTTTTATAATTTGGAAATTCTTATGTCCTGTGACAAATAAAAGAGGATTTAACAAAAAAATTGCATCATAGTAGATTTATTTGAATTTTTGTCTATTAGTTTCAAAAAATGGCATATGATGGAGGAAGCAATAATTTTACAAATAGTTACTGTTTAATGTTAGTAAAATATTTCCTGTCTTGGACAGAAACCTAATTGTAATGAAAGTTGTTTTTCTTCTTCTTCTTCAGTTTTGCAGACTCCAACTGCTGACAAAAATATTTCTACCAAAGGTCCAGAAAAGTTAGAACAATCTGGAAGCATTGATTGTTTCACAGGTAATTAAATTTGGGATAGCCTGTATTTCCAAAAAATTTAAAGGATAGTTTTTATTTCACCTTTTTGGTTAAATATTTATTTGTTTTTGCAGAATTAAGTATAATGAATAAGATAAAGAAGAATAAACTATCCAAAGCGATTTACTTAATGCAGAAAGCTCTTTTAATATTTGAGAAAGATGCAACCTCCACATCTTCATGGAACTTTTTGTTGGTAACAATATTTCATTTGTTGTTTTAGTGCTGACACAACAACTTCTGTTAAAATGAATGATTTATATCCATTTGTTAAAAATAATGTGTTGCCGTTAACATTCATTATTAACTTATAAGTTCTCCATAGGTAGTCCAGCCTGAATAGGGGAACTAATCTGTACCTTGAGTCCTGAAATCTCCTGAAATGAGAGAGTCTCTCTCTGTAGGGGCAACCAACATGGGAAGCCAAATAAAATCAGAAGGACTCAAAATAAGGGAAATTATAGAATTGGAGTGACACAGTTCCAGCCTAGTACAAATTCTTACTATGGAACTAAAATGCTTAATCCTCATTGGCTAAGATACCTTTTCTCTCAGATGGATATGGCTAATTTATGGGCCAGTCCCCTTGTTGATACCTTTAATTAGGTCTCACTCTGACCTGGGAATTGTTTTGTCTTCTTGATGATTCATTATATGTTGATTTTAGAGTTTAACTTCCTGATGATAATCATGTTCCAAGTTATGGGATCTTCTTTATTTTTGCCCCTGCGTCAGACCTGCAAAAGTTTGATTGCATTGGCTGAGTGAGTGGCACACAAAGACATAGACAATAATGCTACAAATAGCTTGGCTGATAAGAGAAGGAAAAAAGTAGGTCAAATTTAGGGGGAGAATGTGGAGTTAAGAGGGGTTTAAGAGAGAAAATTTAGCATATCAGTATGCTAAAGATGAGACAGAACAAAGAGAGAAATTGAAGATATGAGAGATCGAGGTTAATATATAGAGCAAAGACTATACAACAGTGGAGAGGATGAGATCGAAAGCACAGATAAAGGGATTCATCTTCGGGGGAGGATAGGCTGTAGGGCAGACACCTCATCCTTTGGTACAGAAGGAAAAGAGGAGTGGACAGACGGAGATGTAAAAAGCTTGTTGGTGTGCAGCCAGGGAATTAAGTTGATGCCTTCTTGCCTCAGTAACCTGATATAGTAGGAGGCAAGGATATCCATCTGCCAACAGTGGAGGGTGAGGGTAATTAGCTGAACTGGGGAGAGTGAAGATGATTGGAGAGTGGGGAGAAATGGATGAGGGAGCTGATGCTGAGTAAAAGGACTGGCCAGTGTCATGAAGTTCTAGCTGAGGTTGGAGACCATGAATTTTTTAGGGGGTCCCCATCTACATGGTGGTATGACATTATCCTGATATAGTGTTTCTAGTAGTAGTGACAGCAGGATATTCATGACAGCAGAGATTTGTGCAAGATTGGATTTTCTTTTGTAGATGAAGGTATGGATTAAAAGTCCGTGGTATTAAAAAATGGGTGTGGATTGAGTAGGGAAGGAAGTGACACCACCAAGGCATTTAAAGACTTGGTGACTACGGAAATATCAAGAGACTGGACATCTCTGTGAGGTCAGACCCAGGAACAAAAAATGAGCATCTGAGAGAGCTAGAAGGATAGGTGTTTGAGGTTAGAAAGTAGAATATTGAAATTTAAGATTTCTTGTATGCAGCACTTCCTGGTCATCTGTCCATCAATTCATCCCTCCAGCAAATAATTATGAGTGCCTGAGACCCATTCAGCAAATATTTATTGAAAGTTCACTATGTGCCTGATAGTATGCTGAGTCAGGGGCTAAAACTCTTTCTTCCACAAATATTGATTGATTACCTTCTCTTTGTGTTCCTGCCTTTGTGGCTTCTGCCTTCTCTTTGTGGTTCCTGGAGTTATTCATAGATAAACTCAGTGTACGGGAACATAGACAAGTAAATAGTTAATTATGGGTCAATTTCATAGGTGCTTTAATTGCAAGAGTGCTAGGGGAATTTAGCAGGGGAGTACCGAACTCATCAGTGGGGAATGTTTAAGGAAACATCCAGGAAAGAGCACATGAAGTTGGGCAGTGAAAGACAGATGACATGAAGTTGAATACTGAAAGACTGAAGTTGAACATTGAAAGAATACTGAGTAGCCAGAGGAAGAGTAGGGCGAAGAATAGAAAGGATATTCCAAGCAAAGAGAACAACATGTGCAAAGGTCCCAAAGCCAGAAAGATCATAGCGTCCTTGTAGTCCTGCAGGCCATTCAGTGTGACAGAGCTTAGGTCCAACAGGAGTAGGAGGGGCTGAGGGAGAGGACGGTGGACCAGAGAGAAAGTAGAGATGAGTTCATAAGAAGTCTTTTACGCCAGGTTAAGGATTTTGAATGATGCTGTCAGTGTTCAAGCTGGGGGAGTCTGTCGGTACTAGGGAAGAGCCTCACTGAATATGAATTCTCATCAGCTGAATGAGGAAGTTTGATGGTGGTGTTGCGTCTTCTGATCTGACAAGGCTAAGTGGTGTCTGATCTTTGTTGGAAGACGTCCGGGGTGTGTTCAGATCCATTTTCTCAGCAGATGTTTCGGTGCTGAGAGGACATTGGTACTTCAGTCCTATTTCTGCGGCAAATAAACCTTATTTTTCTTTTAGAAATGTTGCTCACAGGACTAATCTCATGGCCTCTCAGAGCCTGAAGAGAGTAAAATCTCTGGAGTTTTCCCCTCTGTTTTATTATGACTCAGTCTTGCCTTCGTACTGCCAGAATATGCCCATTCCCTTATTATGTCTCTACCTTCCTACTACTGAGATCAGAGAACATACTAGAGATGTGGAACGTCTCAAATTTCCAGTGTGTATCTTCTTTTCCTTCTATTTCTTAAGTGAAACTATTTTAACTTAAGAAAAATTATGAGTATAATGTCCTATTAGGATAGACTCAAGAGATGCATTTAGAGGCTCTGCTTTTTATGAGGGTTCCTCCACAAGGATTTTCACCAACTAGGAACATATTGAATATTTATTTAGATGTCCTGAAATCTTCTATAGCCACCTCGGCTTCCCAGTGATAGTTTTTATCCAAGTGTTAAGGCTTAATGGTCAGCCCTCAGGGTACTCTCCTAAACAGTGATGTTATGGCTCAAATAATTGCCAAACTTTCTTTCTTTAAAGAAAACAAACTTCTTTCCCTTGGCAATCATTTTCAGCTGGGATGTATTACAGAATGTTTTACATTATCATGATCTTGTAATAAAACTATTCCCAAATCAGTAATTGATATGTCATCTGATACCATAAAAACGTTTGAAAAGCCTGGGTCTCTTCAAACTGTTAAAAAATTCATACCCTGTTTTAGTTTTTCAAAAGTTTTCTGACTTTGTGGATTTGGATAATCTCACCAGGTGTCTGTTTTATTTCAAATCAATGAAAGGTGGATTAATTTGTTGTCACAAATGAGGGACAAACCTTTGATAACAATCTTTAGCTTTCCAAATGAGATGACTGGCTTTTTTGTTGGTTATGGGCATTTATTTTTTCTCTTTTTCTGTCTTGGTTATTTGACCCCTGGAAGTCCATTTTGGCTTTTTGTACATTATACCATAGGTTTACCTTAAAGGATTGCACCAATCAGGGATGTCCTTGCTCTTCTATTTCTGATGAAATACAGCAGTCATCATGTGGCTTATGAAGTTGCTTTAGGTCCACTGAAGAGTCCACTAGCTGAACCCTCAGAATCTTTGCAGATGAAATCTCTCGTTGGAAAAAGGCAGAAATGGTCCTCAATCCACTTGCTAAGGGTTTCAAGGGCATCACTGTACACTGTTGTTTTCTGTATAGCATCCATTTCCCCTTCCAAATATCACCTTTTGAGGAATTTCTTCTTCCCTATTACATATACTCAGGTGGCACTAGTCCTCAAAAGGAAGACTAGTGATGCCAGCTGGGCCAATTGGTTGCTTCCTGCTTGGAATCTGAATCTTGAGTAGAGGGATAAAAGGACTAAAGCTTTAGTCTTATACACCCCAGTAGAAAATGATTGCCAAGGAGAATATTTGTCTCCTTTAAGGAAAGAAAGTTTGGCAATTCATTCATTCCGACGCCTGTGTCCTTATCAGATTATTGTAACTGTGCTCTGTGGACCCTCCTACCTCTCTGGGGCTGGTAGGAGGCCTGGTTTTCTAGTTGTCTCTGTTGCAAAGAAACTCACTTGTTGCATCTAGTTTTCTCCTAATACTGTTTGTTGGAATCTAAACAAATCTGTAGTTGAGATGATCTTAGCAATCTCAAATTCTAGTAATAGTGCCTCAACTTTAAGCAAAGGAGTGCTATAGTTTCACAGAGTATTTTTTATAATCGACACAGAATCTAATTGAATGGTCTCATTTTGTAACGAGAACTAATGAAGAAGACCAGGGATGCTAGAAGTTCTCGTAACTCCTGGCTATAATATTTCTTGAATTTACATCTTGATGTCCCCTAATACAACTGTATTAACTATGTTAGCCGTAATTGGATTTAATTATTTTCTATTTGCTTTTTGTGTGGGAGAAGAATACATGCAAACTATTTTTTTTGGAGGTCTTCTCAGCTCTTTTTAATTATTCCATGCTGAAGCTTCCTTATAAAATAGTAAACTCTTCCTGATTCTGACCCCTTCCTATAGGGTCATGTTTTGATTCCCAGGCTTCAAACTATTTGACAGAAAATTTTAGCATATATACATTTTAGGATTTTTTTTTTCTCTTAAGCGATTTAAGGGTATTGCATAGAAAACTTCATCTAGATTGTCTTTCTATGCTTCTTAGCTTTGTATTAAGACCAGGTAGCATAGTGGTTAGGAGTATGCGAGTCTTGGATTAGAGTTCTGGTTCTGCCACTGATTAGTCATATGACCTAAGCCTTAAGTTTTAATTTATTCATCTGTAAAATGGGTGTTCTCAGGAAGATTAAATAAAATGATGCATACAAAATGATTAGTGTTTGGTACAGAGTAAGCAGGTAATAACTGCTAACCATTGTTATTATTATTGTTGTTATTACTCTTTCATTTTAAGCACTCTGGAACGTTCTGAGTTATTTTTTGGTGCTTTAGATATATTTTTCTCTATCAGATTACACATTTCTTTCTGTACTTTCTCCTAGATTTATCTTATAAATTGTGTATTTTATTCTCAACATTATTCCTTCCCAGAATTCTTGGATTTGACTTAATCTACTTTTCGTCTTCTTCTGTACTGTACATTATAATGTTGAGAACCCAGAATATACTTCAGGGAGGTCTACTAGATAAGAAGTAAATATGGCACTTTATCATTCCAGTCTTGTGGTAGTTGTTTACATATGTCTTAATCATGCTGTAGAGATTGCATTACATCTTTCCATTAGTATTTTGCTGCACTGTGGGTGTCAAGCCTGTGTAAAATGTATTTAATGTCAGTCTGTCCTCATACGTATTACATAGCTTCTGAAGAGAAGCAAGTCTCATTTTCTCTAATGAAAGCTATAGGCAGAGAAATTTACATTCAAAAATATTTTGGATTTCAGTACTGTTGTTTTGTGGCACTCTGAAGCACAAACCGTCATTGAAAGAATGCTCAGAACTTACATCTCATGTGAGTTGGTGTAGAAGTTCCTTTCCATTGAGGTTCCATGGCTGAGTCTTTTCCTGTGCTAGGTAAAGGCTGATGTCTCCTTTCAGAGTTAGCGAGTCTTTCTAATTTGCCAGGCCCTGTGCTAGACAGTGGAGGATGTGAGGATATAGTTACTTTCCATTATCTGATATGTCATGGAAAACATGACATTTTTCTTCTGATTAGAGGATGGTTTGTCTAGATTTAGCAGTTATAATACTTAGGTATTCTAGAGCATTGCTATTATAGACAATGTTCAAGTCCATATTCATAACACCTTCCCACAATTGAGTAGAATTGGTTTCATGGGAATTTTTTCTTCTTGATTTTTTAGAACTTCTTTTCTGATGAGGAACCTCCTTAAAAAAAACCCCAATCACTTTCTCATAAATGGAATCTTATTAGCAGCTCAATGATTTGACTTGTTAAGATTCTAATTTCTAATTAGCATTAGGATTTGCTTTGAGTTCTATCACAGAATTTATCTGATTTCCCTAAATCAAAAACTTGGTTTCAGACTTTTCTTTTGTTACCTTTCACTTAAAACTTTAATACTTCTTTTTTTTAAAAAAAATTTCTTTATTGAATCAAAATCGATTATACATATTTTGGGGGTTGAACATTGAGATATATTGATCAAATCAATATTACTAGCACATATATTGTTACAAATCGTAATTATTCTTTATGCCCCTTGTCCAATCTCTTCTCTTCCCCCATTGCCTCCCCCTACCCCCTCTAATTACCGTAGATTACTTCCCTCCTTCTTAAAGAGTTATGGTTACTCTGTTGATTTGTTGCCTAGATGATCTGTCCAATGCTGAGAGGTGTGATCAGGTCCCCTAATATTATCATAGAGCAGATACTTCTTCTGTCACTCTGAAATGGGCTTTGTGGAGAGAGACATCCTCTTCTTTTCTTTGTCTCTTCTGGTGACTCTTGTGTCAATGCACTCCACTGGTTGGCGGACTATCTGTGTGGTGGTTGTGGCGTCTAGCCACTTTCATGGCAGCTATGCTTATTGTGGTGGCTCTGGCGGGCCACCAAAATAAGGTCATGTTTTTGCCATGCTCCTTGGTGCTGGTGGTGTGCCTGGTTGTGGGGTATGTCTAGTCCCTTTCTCCATGCCTCTGGTCCCTGGGCAGGCCCTGAGGCATTGGCTCCATGTGCCTGGTTGTGGGAGGAGGGTCCAATTCCCTTCTCCATGCCTCGGGTCACCAGGCAGGCCCCGAGGTGCTGGCACAGTGTGTCTGGTGGTGGGAGGGCAGTCTGGTCTCCTTCCCCGTGCCCCAGGTCCCTAGGATGGACCTTAGGTGCTGGCGTGGTGTGCCTGGTTGTGGGAGGAGGCTCCCATCCCCTTCTCCATGCCCTGGGTCCCCAGGTGGGCTCTGAGGTGCTGGCATGGTCTGCCTTGTTGAGGGAGGGCAGTCCGGTCCCCTTTTCCATTCCCCAGGTCTCTGGGCAGGTTTAGAGGCACTGGCGCGGCATACCTGGTTGTGGGAGGAGGGTCTGGTCCCCTTCTCCATGCGTCTGGACCCCAGGCATACCCCAAGGTGCTGGCATAGTGTGCCTGGTTGTGGGAGTGTGGTCTGGTCCCATTCTCCATGCCTTAGGTCCCTGGGTGGGCCCCGAGGAGCTGGCGTGGCATGCCTGGTTGTGGGAGGAGGGTCCAGTCCCCTTTCCATGTCTTGAGTCCCAGGGCATGTCCTGAGGTGCTGGCACAGTGTGCCTGGTTGTGGGATGGTGATCTGGTCCCCTTCTCCATGCTCTGGGTCCCCGGGTGGGCCCCGAAAACTTTAATACTTCTGTTAACCTGTTTCAAATTGGGCATGGGATCTGAGTTAGGGGTCCAAAGTTAAAATTGATCAAGACCCAATCAGAACATTTTAAACATACTATCTTAAAATGCATTATAGTAAAGATCATTCTCTTCTGTCATAATTTAGTGTGTCTTTCACTCAAAACACATTGATTGAACCAAAAGAGATAGATAAATTACTGTTCTTGCCACTGAGATACTCATTGTTTAGAGGATGTGGACAGCTGCATGTATATAGGTACTCCATTCCCTTCATTTCCTATTATCTTTATTTCAGTATTTAGTGTTATTTAGTATTTAGTATTTTATTATACCTGCTAAATAAAGATAGTAGGAAATAAAGGGAATGCAGTACCCAAGTACATGGAGCTGTCTTGGAAGATATCAGAGGAGGTGATGTTTGAATGGGTCTTGAAGTAGAGAAAGGGATGTAGGATCTTCCAGGAAGAGGAAATTGCATGGACAAAGACTCAGAAGCCTGAAAGAGCATAGCACTGTCAGGGAATGAGTGAAATTTTTTCTTTTATGGTTTCAGGGGTTAGGTTGGACAGAGAGGTAGATAGAGAGGGAAATAGAGAAGGAGATAAGGCTAGAAAATATGATCAGAGTGAAAAAGGCTATGGAGAAGTTTGCACTGTAGCAAGTACTGGAGGCACCATTGAAGGGTTAAAGACTGAAAGTTGAAGAAAGGCAGGGGAGAAAGGCAGGGGAGAAAGGTAGATTACTCATTTCAATCAGTGGTTCCCAGTCCTTGCAGTGCTTCAGAATTATTCTTGGCATTTGTTAATAATGCAGATATTCAAGCTCCTGGAGATTTTTATTTTGGAGTGGGAACAGACAATCTTAATTTTTAAATAAGCTCCATAGATGATATTCATCAACCGCCAGTTTGAGAAATGTCTGTGATACCCTAACAACAGAAAGCAGTAAATTATTGATCCTTGTTGGGTTCATGGATATGCAGAGAGAAGATGCTAGAGTCAAGTCAGAAGATGCTAGTGTCCAACTAGTTCACTGGAGCAGGAACTACCAAGGAAAATTTTGGGATTAAGTTGGGGAGCCCAGGGCAGTTGTCTAGTCAATTGAGATGGGGTCAGGTGCAGAGCTGCTGCTATATTTTACAGGCTCCAAACAAAATCTAGAGGAAGAAAATGTCTCCAGATTTTCAAGGCATTGACTCTCTTCCCTTGTGTTGCATCATTTTTGTTTAGGCTGGTTTTACCTGTTCTTATGTAACCTGAAATAGCTTGGTCTCCACAGCCTGGGATGCAAATGAAGGCACATTAACATTGAATGTTTTAAATATAATAGGTTTTTTCTCCCTTCTGTTCAAGTAGGAATTTCTTCTGTCAAAGTTTTCCCGCAGTTATCTGGGGAATCCACTTACCTTTTCTGGCTCTGGCCTCTTCCTCATCAAGGCTCTCACCTGCTGTTGCCCTTCGTGGGAGCCCTGCTCTGCAGACACATTTGCCCTCCCAGGGAGCCAAAGCTGCTCTGTTGTCTGTGGTAGGGGGTGCAGAGGAAGCAACCTCTGCCCAGCCCTGTTCTGGTTGTGTCCTCTGGGCCTAACTGGCAGTGCTTAGGTCTTGGTTCTGTGGTAGATTTTATGACTCAGCTCCCTCAACATCTGCCCCTGACCCTTTTTTCATTCCTTTTCTACATATATACTTTTTATCTTCTCAGTTTGGTTGAATGAGTGAAAAAGTGGAAGCAATGGAGGAGAGCAGATGCCATCCTATCTCCTCGATTGACTCATTCGTTCAATGATTCAACAGTTGCACTGAGCACCTACTATGTGTGTATAAACTAGTTTTGGGGTCGAAATGCCTAAGGTCTTTGGCATGTAGGCTCTGGAAACACAGTTACCATATAAGAAGTCCCGTCCCACATAAAAGAATGAATGTCCTTGAAGTTGGTAAGATTCTTGACCTGCAAATGCAGAAACATTCCCAAGGTTTCCTGGCATAGAATGAGTAGAGTTAAAAAACCATTTGTCATCACAGATACATTTTAACCATGACTAATGATTTTAGACCTTAATGTCAACTATTTCCAATAAAAAATAAAAATGAGAAGTAAATTCTGATATCAATTTAGGTCAAGATTCATTATTTTAGGAAACAATGTATGACACTAGTTTTATAATCTCCACTCTCACAGGGAGCTGGTTTACTCACTACACTTTAAATATCACTTTGATGCATAACCAGATCCTATTTCCAGTCTTACTCTCTCCTTTGGGCTTGAGATCCATATTTCCAAATGGAAACTTCAAACTTAGCATGTCTTCTGTAGGGGAAACAGCACAGGTTTTTGTATCAGAGTGAAATGCATTTGAAATTTGGTAGACAGACATGTCTCCTTATTTCCAGGATTTCTTCTTTTGTATTTGTTAAACTGACTAGAATTTCCATAATAAAATGGAATAGTGACATTATTTCTCTTTGTGGATTTTATTGAGAAATCTTTTTGTGCTTCACTATTAGCACTAAGAGTGCTACTTTTGGGCTATAAGTAATATTTTGGCTACTGGTGAAAATTAATATTTTTTAATAATACTAAAATAGCTTTCCTAGTTTGAGTTTTTAAAAAATCAGTAATAAATGTTTAAAATGTTCAAATATCTTTTTGGTTATTGAGCACTATATTCATAGTTTTTCTCATTTGATTTATGAATATATAAAGTTATATTTATTTACTTCCTATTAAATTATCCTTGCATTCCTGGGAGAAAGACAATATAATTACAGTACATTATACCTTTCATATATTGTTAGATTCAAGGTATTAGTATTTTATTTAGAATGTTTGCATTTATATTTATAAAATTGTAGCTCTGTGTTTTCATGTGCAGTTTTATCAGAGTTATAATAGTTTTATAAAATTATATGAGAAAACAATTTAAAGATGGCATAGGAATGATCAATACCTTAAGATCTGACATATTTTGCTTATGAGATCATTTGAGCCGGACACTTTCATGGGAAGTAATTTTTGGGTACTGTATTAGTCTGTTTCTGTTGCTTGTAACAATATAGCTGGAGCTGGGTACTTTGTAAGAAAATGAAATTTATTGCTTGCAGTTTTGGAGGCTGGAAAATCCAAAGTCCAGGGAACACACTTTGGTAGGGTCTTTGGTAGTGGCTTTACAGCAATGCAGGGGTCTCACATGGCAGAAAATGGTGAAGCAGAGAGAGAGAGAGAGAGAGACTCTCATGCTCTCCTTTTAAAGCCCTCAGAACCATGCCCCTGGCCACCATTATTAATCCATTCACTACTGCACGCGGTCCTACAATCTAATCAACGTCTTCAAGGCCCCACCTTTCAATTGCCATAATAGGGTTTCCCACCCTCAACAGTTACAGTGGGAATTAAGCTTCTAATATATGGACTTTGGATAACACAATTCAATCAGACCACAGCAGATATCTTTTCCAGTTTCTTCTATCATTATTCTTCTGTTTCCTGCTTCTTGAGTCAGTTTGCCGATTTTGCATTTTCATCCCTAATGGCTAATGATGATGTACATCTTTTCATGTGCTTATCGGTTATTTATATATCTTTTCTGGAGAAATGTCTATCAAAATTCTTTGCTCATTTTTTAATGGGGTTATTTGCCATTTTATTATTGAGTTGTAATAGTTCTTTACATATACTGAATACAAGTCTCTTATGAGGTATATGATTTGCAAATATTTTCTCCCCTTCTGTAGGTTGTCTTTTCACTTTCTTGATGGCATCCTTTGAAGCACAAATGTTTTTAATTTTAGTGGGGTCCAATTTATGTACTTTTTTTTGTCAGTGTGCTTTTGGTGTTATACCTAAGAAATCATTGCCTAACCCAAGGTCATAAATATTTGCTCTTATGTTTTCTTCTATGAGTTTTCTAATTTTACCTCTTACATTTGGGTCTGTGATTCATTTTGAGTTGATATTTGTATATAACGTGAAGTAGGGGTCCAACTTTATTCTTTTGCATGTGGAGACCCAGTTGTTCTAGCACCATTTGTTGAAAAGACTGTTCTTTTTCCATCATTCATTTAATTTTAATCTTCACATGGGATTTTGCTTGGAGCTCAATTAGAGAATCTTTGCCTTTTAATTTTATTTAGAAGGCCAGTTTAACCTATATGCATGTATTATTGTTGCTGATATATTTAGCTTTACTTTAGAAATTTATTTAGATCGGATTTTTATGTTTCTCTTTTGTTTCATGTGTTATCTTTCTGTTTTACAAAAGTAATTGCCTTTACTTCAAGTTTACAGAATAAGTGTGTCTATTTTATTTCTTTTTGCTGCTAGTAAGAAACTCTGAATAATATTCATTTCATAAACTACATTTACCAATAGTCTTATTACTTGAGAGTCACACCTCAAGCTGCATTAAGGGTAAGTGTACACTTTGTCAGAATAAATGCAGATGATTGTGTTTTGAACTTTTTAAGGACAATGAAATATGATGATAGATATTCAGAGGGTTTGGTTTAAAAATGAAATGTCTCATATTAATGTATGATAGTAATGATAAATATATTAGACATAGAAATATGCCACCATTGATGAGCATGCTTAACCTTATTTAGTACAAAATCTTGCAATGATTAAAATATATATGCCTCTGAGCCTCAAAAGACTGCACAGTGAAAGATAATGTTGTCTTATATCATCAGAATTCTGAAAATGTAAGTGAAGTCCAGGCTCTTAAAATGTATTTTTCTGTTTTCACACTTCATTTTAGGAAGCGTATTCTTTAATTGAGAAAACTGAAGCAGAACAGAATGCCCTATATTCATATCAGAAATTTTTGGAAAGTTCAAAAACTCAAAAAAGCAGAATCCCTCCTCCTCCTATCCTGCTCTCCCGAACTCATTGTTCTGTGACACTCAAACCTGCTCCGTTTATTTCAGATATTAAGGTAAGCTGTTTGTTATGATCTTTGCCTCATGCAAAGCAATGTAAGTACTTTTATGACTATAATGATTCATACTTTTTTTGCTTTTAAGACCTGAAAAGTCTTATTTATAAGCACTGAACACTGGATTAGTATCCTGATGTCTTATGTATACTTATTTCTTCATGGTATTTTCCCCCTTTTGCTACTTACGGTGTCCTCTGTATTGCAGTGCTATAGCCAAATATATGGTAAGGAGACACAATAGGAAAGCATTTTCCTCTAAGTATCTTTGTCACCATTACACAGTCATATGCTGACATCCTAGTGTGCTCAGGATAGAGGCCTTACCTGAGTGGAATCAGACATTTGAAGAGGGTAGAAGTTAGTCGCAGAGCCAGCGATGGAGACGAGGCAGCAGTATGGACATGTGAAGGTGGTGAATCTAGAGGTTCTGCCCAAAGTTCTTCCAAGAAAATGTGAATTCTTTTGATGCAAACAAATGACAGTTCCAACCATATTATGAATCATAAACATTTATGTATTTATTAAAGGATGAGCTTTTTCTCCCATTCCTGACGCTTTGGAATTTGGCCTAAATGTGACTAAAACTTGAGATTTAGTTACCTCACAAGAATCTGGTTCCACCTAATTTATATTTCGAATATTGCATTTTCCTCTTTTGGATGTTCAACAACATGCTCTTTGATGTTTTATAAAATAATAAAGTTTTGTCTTTGATTCTCTTTAGGATGTTTTGCATGAACTTGATATAGTAGAAAGATCATAGGCTTTGAGGTCAGACACATTTAGGTTTAATATTCTAGCTCCACCTTTTACTAGCAGTATGAATTTAGGAAAGCTAAATACATTTTCTGTGGTTTTTTCATTTGTAAAGTGTTATTTACTGTGAAAATAAAATGAGGTACTGTATAATATTCTTGGCATATCAACTGATGTCTCTCCACCCCTTGTATTAAAGGTATATAGTAAAGTTTACTAAAAGTAATTAATGAAGGTATAGGCTATGATTACATTATTTGACTGTTTTTCATAAACTCTATCCAATTATTGTGTCTATAATCTGTCAAGCTCTCTGTGAAGTAATTGAGGTATAAACACAGGTAAAACGTGGTTCCATTCTTCAAGGAGCTTCAGACTAATGGGAGATGGACATCAGTGAGAAGTAATATCACTTTCGTAATGCTTGATAATTGGGGGAACAGAAGTAACATTCATCTTACACCTAAATGTGCTGTACTGTAGGTAATATAGTGCTATTGCTAGCAGTTTGAAAGTTCAACTTTGGATTTTTAAAAAATCTGTTTAAGAATGGGGCTTCACTAATTTTGGAAAACTAGTACAGAACTATGACTGGCTGATTTACTAAGAGTTTTTGTTTGTTTTTATTCAAATATTTTGGTTTATTTAACCAAAATCTTATTTTTTATGTATTTCAATTTAGTGATTAGTTGATTTCATAATGCTTAGAAATAGGAAGATATGAGTCTCATATTTGACCTACAGTTTTAGGACTTGTCAATTTGTGCATTATATGAAGTTTATGTGTATTTTACATTAGGAAAGTTGTCCCAGGAAATTGTCACCAACTGTTACATACTCATTAGCACTAGATGGTGCTATGGGCTTAAATAAATTTTCCGGTTTGAGAATTCAGCCATCTTTTTTCTTATCAAAATCTCTTGTTGAGGTATTTATTCATTTCATTAAAATATTTTTTTATAATTGAAAATGCCAGTGTTATTTACGTTATTTATAAACTCTTCTAAAATTAATGGTGATGTGTTGATGATATCTCTACTCTTATGTCGATTCTTGTTATACATAGCTTCTTAGAGTTACTCCATCAGTGGAACAAAACGAAAATATAAAGTCTACATGTAAAAATGCTTTTAGAGAGAATTTTACCCTCCAAATTCTGGTTTATACTTGTATATTGGAACTTTGAGTAATAATGATCTAAAGTCATATAACACAGTCTTTTTGCCTTTTTTTTTCTATGAAAGACGTTACTCTTTTTGCATTGGAAATCAAGGGAAGTTAATTTCAAATTTTAACCTGAGATTCATCTGATTTTTTTCCTCTGGCCTCCAGGTTCCTTCAATGTTCTGTCTGTCCTTAGAGTTCTCCTGCCTTTGACTAGTGCTCTTTAATCACTTGTGCATATCACAGTCACCTGAGAAATTTTCTCTGGAATTACAAAGGTTCAGACACTTGGACTAGAAATTCTAACTCATTGAAGCTAGGCAGGTTTGTGTATCTGTAATTTAGGAAAATGATTGATTTTGTACAAACTGTATTTTAAAAAAGTGATTCTGGAGCACAGTCAGGTTGAGGACCACTCATGTAGATTAGACACCATTAGGATTTTTCTGTTGACTTGGAGGAAGGAGTAGCAGGCCTAAGCTGTAAGAGGAAGCTGCTTCCTGGAAACAATTACATTTTCTTTTTCCAATTTCCCTTGTAGTTTAGGAGTTGCCTCTGGGAAAAAGGGAATGCCACAGTGATGACCACCACAACCCCCAACAGTATGGCTCGTTCATAGTGCTACTCCCTTAGGTATCAACTTGCTCCCCTTTTCCTTCAGTGAGAATCGTTCATTCCAATAAAGAATCTCCATTATTTTCACATCTTGGCAGAAGGACCATTGTTTAACCATTTAAAGTTTAAGTTAGGTTGTTTCCATGGAATTTGCATTTTGTGTTTTGTTTATAACTATATTTAAAAATTATCAAAGTAATATCTTTCAGAAAATGTATAATTTGGAGGAAAAAATTACCTCCCGTTTTACCATTTTACCATCCAAATCCCACCACTGTTCTTATTTAGGGGCATTTTGTTCCAGGCTTTTTCATATGTATTTTTATATTTTATTTTTTTTATTTTTTATTTTTTAAAAGATGACCGGTAAGGGGATCTCAACGCTTGGCTTGGTGTTGTCAGCACCATGCTCAGCCAGTGAGTGAACCGGCCATCCCTACATAGGATCTGAACCCACAGCCTTGGTGTTATCAGCACCGCACTCTCCCAAGTGAGCCACGGGCTGGCCCTTATATTTTATTTTAAATGCTACAATTTAGCGTCTTGTTTCTTTTTCCATTTGCTTTTTTTGTCATACATATTATGTAAAATATGAAAATCATTTCAGTGTTGGTCTTTTTTTTTAAGATTAAGTCATCTTTGGAGTTAATCTTTGGCACTGTCTGGTCTTGGGAACAGTTATTTAACATCTCTATTTCCATTAATTGTAAAGCAAAATGACAATAGTATCCATCTCACAGGGATGTTGTGAATATTAGAAAGTATATGTAGGGCCGATCGCGTGGCGCACTCAGGAGGGTGCGGCGCTGGGAGCGCAGCGGCGCTCCCGCCGTGCAGGTTCGGATCCTACATAGGGATGGCCGGTGCGCTCACTGGCTGAGTGCGGTGCGAGCGACACCAAGCCAAGGGTTGCGATCCCCTTACCGGTCACAAAAAGGACAAAAAAAAAAAAAAAAAAAAAGAAAGTATATGTAAATTTCCTACTAATACTTAGCTCATAGGAACTACTAAATTAATGGTAATTAAAATAATTAGTAATGAATATTTTAGTTTCAATAGTCCTGTGTAAACTAGCCCCATATTTGTCTTTAGTTTTCTAAGATAAAACGTAAGCATATTTGTAAAGTTAGATTTTATGTTTGAAACTTGAATAGTTGTATTTTTATTTAGAGAAGTATTCCTTTTGCTACATTGACATAAAAGAAATCAAATGCCTTTTAAACAGATGATAGGCTCCTCCTCTCTCTCCTTGGCAGGTATGCTGGTACTGCATTTTGGGTTGCAAAGCAGAAGGAAGCTATGGAAAAGTAAGGCTAAACAATAATCATCTCCCAAATTCTGGAGAAGCGGTACGTTGAATTAAAAATTAAATGTCAAGAAATCTTACCAAAGCCTCATTGATGACAATAAAGTGTTTTTTTTTTCCCCTTATGAAGTCATTATTTTAGCAAATAGCTCTAATTTCAACTTCAGTCATAATTAAAACCCAACAGTGGAAGAAAAGAGGTTTTTTGTTTTTTTAAAAAATATGAATATAAGGTTTATTTAATTATATTTAAAAGTCACGTTATTTTACTTTCCCATGTATAACTTGAAATATACTTTTTGTTGATAGATACCAGCTGATGGTAAAAGCATTTTCGAAGTGAAAGGTTTAGAAACCAATGAAAAATACATATTTGCAATTGCTGCTTATTCTTCTAATGGGAAGCTCATTGGTGGTGCTATTGGGGAGACAACTAAACCAATTCTCGTTTATCCACCTCTTTCTGCTGTTACAGCTCGGATGTTCCTGACGCAGGTAGAAGAGACTTCTTTTACTTATTTCGTCTGTTTTTCTGTTAAAAGTTTACTAAGTAATTTCTGATGGAAAAAAAAAAATCACAGCAGATTTTCTAAAGTTCCTGTAATACATTATTTTCCATTATTGCAGTTTAGTTTCATAAAATATGACTCATTCCTTCTCTTAGTGAGTTTGCTTCTTTACAATAACATTTCTTTTCCCACAAATATAATACATCTTAATTTTTAAAAATTTGGAAAATACTAAAATGCATAAAGAAGAAAATAAATGTTATTTTTCTTACCCTGGGGTAATTTTGTCACTGTCTGGAGACGTTTTTGATTGTCACAACCTAGCAGGGTGCTACTGGCATCTACTAAGTAGAGGCCAGGGATGTTGATAAGTACCTTACGATGTACTGGACAGCCACCCATGACAGAGAATTACCCAGCACAAAATGTCAATAGTGCCAAGGGTGAGAAACCCTGCTCCAGATATACCCTTTTATTTTTCTCTGTCTGTCTGTCTGCTTGTCTGTCTCCCTACCTGTCTATTATTCTATCTATCTAGATATGCACACCTATATATGTATATATACATATATACATACACACAAATATGCATATGAATTTATGTATAATGCATAATTTTAATTATATTATACATGTTCTTTTATATCCTGATATTTTCATTTAATATATAATTGACATTTTTTCATTCCATTAAGTATCCTTCCAAAATGTCATTTCTAGTTGCTCCATGGTATTGAATGTTATGGATACATCACAGTTTATTTAGTTATTCTCCATTGCTAGACATTTAGACACTGTCCAGTCTTTTGCTATTATGAACAAAGCTGTGATGCAGATCCATGTATACAAATCTTTACCTGCATCCATGATTACTTTCTTTCTTTCTTTCGTTTTTTTTTTCGCAGCTGGCTACTACTAAGATCTGAACCCTTGACCTTGCTTTTAATAGCATCATGCTCTAATCAAGTGTGCTAACTGGCCAATCTTGTGATTACTTTCTTAGGTTAAATTCATTGAAGTGAAATTTCTGGGTCAATTGAGACAGACAGACTTGAGTTGAAGTTGCAGCTTCTCATTCTAGCCATGGGATATTGGTAGACAAGTAATTTTTTTCTGTGAAATGGGACTAATAATGGCAGCTACTTCTGAGAGGTATTGCAAGTATTAAGTAGAATTATGCATGTCAACTGTTTGACTGTAGCACCTCTCACATAGTAGGCCCTAAATAAATAGTATTATTATTTTTAGTTATGGATATACTCATGAATTAACATTTTTGCTGCAGTAGCTGTTACCTGACTTAAAATGTCACCAGTGAAGATGATGCTATAAAGAGTGACTCATTCACCTAGGCCTCAAGCATCTAATTTTATACCTATTGTTGGCTGGAGAGCTGATAACTCTTCTAAATTTTATCATATTTCTATCGTGTTATTTTTTATTACTAGGTAATTAGTATTGTAAGCTAAGATCTTAGTGGGATTTTATATTATCATATTTTTCAAAGAAAATTAAATTGAGAGAATTGCTAGGATTTGTCTAGCATTGGTTTAGCACATAGCATTGGCTCATGGTTTTCTGATGCTTTGTTGTCTTTGGAATCTAATATATTCCCTAATTAACAGTGATGGAGTTATTGGGAGGAACTGAATATTTCATCAAGGCCTAAGTTTTCTCCAGAGAGTGGTTTGATTCTTGGGCTCCATTTGGCAGAACTTTCATTGAAAGTTAATAAAACGAAGTCCAAGCTCTACTGCTGGTATAATGAGAAGTGTCATGAAGTAATGACCTGTGTTTCTTTATTGATACTATCATTGCAGTTCTGTAGTTCCTTTATGACAGATTATGAGCATTCTCTCTCATGTTAAGTGGCTAAAGTAAAACTTTCTTATTTAAAACTTATTAAACCCCCTTACTTTGCAACTTAAGTTTAAGCTTTTTAGTTCTAACAAGTTAATGTGCCTTTCTTTCAGAAGTACAATCTAATTTTCATGAGAATGGTTAGTTTTAAATTTCAGGACAATTATGTTCTTTTTTTGGTGACAATTCTGTTCTTTAAAACATATTATCATAAAATTTTTATAGTAAAATACGCAGATAATTCTCTAAATGCCTGTGATTAACTTGGCTTTTGAGATTTTAGGTTGTACTTTTACTCAACATTATTCTATAAACCTTAATAAAGTCAGATCAGTCTTTGCTAGGCTTTCCCTGAATGTACAAAGCTACTCATTAAGTCTATCTGGAATTTTTTTGAGGAATCTTTTGAATTTTATGAAGGATCTTCAAAAAGTTTATGGAATAATTTATATTGTCTTTTTATTCCTTTTCCACAAACTTTTTGAAATACTCTCATATATTTCTGTGGATATTTCCTCCCTCTTTTTAACCGCATTTCTTTTTATTCTTCCTCTTTAAGTAGAAATGGCTAGATAATGTGATATAAAATATAGAACACTAGAAATCTGTGGGCAGGATTTTAACCTTGACCTTAGAGACTATGATTTTAGGCATGTTGTTTGGTCTCCATTTCCCTATCTGTAAAATGGGTATAAGACCAAATGCCATATTCTACTGAATTACTGAACTACTGGATCAAGTAGTGAGTGGGTAGAATGGCTTGTTGAGATAAGGAAATGGGAATATAGCTTATTAAAAAACTGCTATGTGCCAGGCATTTAAAATTCATTATTCCACTTATTACAATAACTCTATGAGGTGGTATGATTACTTTCATTTCACAGCTGAGGAATCTGAGATTAATTTAATCTTTTCTCTTCCAATCTCATTGCACCCCAGAAAGGGTGTCTCAGGGAGCTTCAGTAGTTTACCCAAGGTTGCTTGGGTAGCAGATAGTCAGACTGACACTTGAACCAACTCATGCCTTTCTGCTGCTCTGCCAGGTTCCAGGAAGTTATGTATTGGACATCTAACATGTGCCAATTCTTTTAGAGTCTGCATCTCTCCCATCTATTTTTAAGTGACCCTCTGCTCCCTGTCTTTCCCTCCCTCTATACTGTCTTCACCTCTTCCTCTGTCAATTTCCTTTTTGTTCTCTGCCTGGGTTGGTGTTGGTGAGCAGGTAGGTCTTCATGATCGGTATTGGCAGTAGAGTTTGATGTTGGAACACAAATGCTTTGTCAGCAATCACAATAGTGGCAGGAGAAAGGGAAATGAATTTCATACGTTTTCCCATTCATATATGCATTCATTAAAACTCTTAGATTAATAAATATTTGCCTTATCTATGACTTTTCAAATTTAAAAAAAAGTTACAGGTAAAAAGATAATTATCCTCATGTTTTAAGCTCTTTAAGAAGTTTCAACTCTTCTTTTCCCTTGCATCCTCTAACTGCATATCACCTATCTGTCTACTCATCTACTTATTGATGATTTATTTATTCAATGTCTATTTTGTGCCAGGTTCTATGCTAGATGTCATTTCTTCTTCCTTTGAAATATCTTTTTTGATCAAATTCATTACCATAGCAGTAGCCCTTGTTTAGACAATTTTGATTTATGGTTTCAGTTAAGACCCCAATTGCAAGTTAGGGAAGCAGCCTGGCTTGGGGTAATGCAGATGGGCTCTGGGAAGGCCTAGGAGTGCAGGCAGCTCTAGGTCTTGTTCCTTTGGTTCTCTCTATATGTGGAGGAAGAATGGCAGTTCCTGAATATTTCTATATCCCTCAATTTCAGCTACAAGCAGAGACCAGCTAGGTGGCTCCTCATTTTGGTTCCAAATTCCTGGGGAAGAGAATCTGATTGGCTCACTCAGTGTCATAAAGAGTCTGACCTCATTTTTGGTGTTTGATCATTGACTAGTTTTTAAACCTCACCCTTCCTTTTTCCTTTGGCCTCACATCTGGACAGGCTGATGAGAAGGCCTGAGGTGATGCACAGCAAGAAACTTTTTATTTTATTTTTTTAATTTTTATTTATTGTTAGCATATTCATTCTTATAAATCATGATATTTCTTTACGCCCTTTACCTGACCTATTGCTTCCCCAACCCCCTGCCCCTCCTTCCCATCTTTAGTATCCTTAGGTTTGTTCTCTCCTTCTGAAAGTTCAACTTATTGTTGTAATCTGTTTTCTTTCTTTCCTTCATTCCTTCCTTCTTTTCTCCTTCCTTCTCCACCCCCTTCCTTCCTAGCAGCCACTTATGAGTGAGAACATGCAGTATTTCTGTTTCTTTGTCTGGCTTATTTCATTTAACATAATTTTCTCCAGACTCATTCATGTTGCTGCAAATGGCAGAATTTCATTCTTTTTTATGGCTGAGTAGTATTCCATTGTGTATATATACCACATTTTCTTTATCTAGTCATCCATCAATGGATACTTAGGCTGGTTCCATATTTTGACTATTGTAAAAAGAGCTTTGATGAACATGGGAGTACAGATATCCCTTCGACATGATGATTTCCATTCCTCTAGATATATACCAGCAGTAGGACTGCTGGATCATATGGCAGTTCTATCTGTAGTTGTTTGAGAAACCTCTGTACCGTTTTCCATAATGGCTGTGCTAGTTTACAGTCCCACTAACTAGCTGTGCTAGTTTATAGTTTTACTAATAGAGTAGAAGAGTTCCCTTTTCCCCACATCCTCGCCAGCATTTGTTATTCTTGGTCTTTTTAATAATGGCAAGTCTAACTTGGGTGATATATTTTAAAAGGAAAAAAAATAGTGAATAACAGTTTCTCCAGCCCTCTTACACATCATCTATTATTATTTTCCATGATAAATGCTTTTGTGACCACGTGGTTCAGTTCTTTTATTTGACAAATGCAGCTCAGAGAAGTGAATCATTTACCACTCTTAAGACTTGGCATCTGACTATCAGGCTCTGTACAAATTAGTCAGCTTCTCCATGTCCCAGTTTTCTCATCCACAGAATAGGTACATAAATAGAGCTCACTTCATAGAGCTGTCATGAGGAGTCAGTACATCAATGCACGTGAAGTGCTTAGTCCAGCACTTGACATCCTGAAATACTTCCACTGGAGTTTCAAGGCCTCCTGAACTCATGTGCCACTTTAACCTGTCCAATCACATTGCTCACTGTTCTTCAAATTCTGACCTCTCTTTCCAGTGTCTCCTAAGCACACTGTGGTAATTTCCACTTACTGGACCTCTTTCAGATTCTGTCTAAACTGCTCCAATCTGAATCTTATCCCTGCTTTAGTTCAGTTCAAGCCCTCCTTCCTCCTTGAAGTCTTCATTTCTGGTTTTCTAAAGCCCCCATGCTTATTATGTTATTCTTTATAGTTTTTCTGTGATTTCATGTTGTTTTATGCCTTTAACTTGATCCCAGTTTCATGGAGTGAGACCGTTCCTAAGCTTTGAAGAATCTACCTCTCTAGTGCTTAGTACAGAGTGCAATCTTCAGAAAAGCTTACTGGTTGGTTGATTGCAAGAACCCACTTGGAAGATTTGAAAAGTTCTGGCCCTATAAGTTATTCCCTTGAGTGGAAAATGGTCTAGTAACATCTCACTTACATACTTAATTGAACGAATTTATTTATACTTTATACCCTACCTGCTTCCATAAAGGATCTAAAGCAACACATAACTAATTTGATGAAATTTTATATTGTTATATACATGTTTAAGCAGAATGATTTTTAGAAGCATCTTTAAAAAAATATATTTTCCCAAAAGAAATAGGTAAGTCAATGACTTTTTTTCTCCTGAGCTTCTAGGCTTTACTAGTGAAATCATTTATTTTGCCTAATGTTAAATTTGTTGAAACATATCATGGCTTCTTGGAACGCTTCTCTGTTTTATTCTTTACTCTTTTTAGCTGTGAACTCTTTGTTGCATAGAAGCTCTGAAAGTGTCAGTCAGAACTGGAAAAGAATGAAGTATATTTCCTATATTGTGTTTGGGAAATCTGATTGTTTCTCTTGGAACAGATTGTTCATTATAACAGTATCTATAATAAATGGAGTGCAGTGCCCACATAGATGGAAATGAAATTAATTTGGCTCAGATGTGATCTTTGTTTTGCATATGAGGATTTGAAACATCCTTACAGAGTTTCAAATTTCCATGCAATTTAGAAATAAAAAAGAGACTTCAAAATATGTCTGTCTTTGTTGCCAGTGGCCATCGTTACCTTACTATGGCACTGTAGAACAAAACAGCCAATGTGAGTAACTGTATATGAAATTAGTGTGTGATAGAGAACGTTATCAGAATTCTTGCTTAAAATATACACTTCACAATAAAAATATCACATAAGATAATGCGTTTTTTTGTTGTAGGTTGCCTACCAGGTTGGTAACTATGAGTTGGCTAAGAAAGTTTTTTCACCAGTTTGGGATTATTTTGTTGCTTCACCACTTCAGGATGAACAAGCTGTTATTTGTTTAAGTAACATTATGACTATTACGCAGAGAAGGTAATTAGAAATATTCTTTTAAAATATTAATACACTTACTGAAAATATAGATGTTGGGTGTGAAGCCTAGAATGAATTTATTTTTAATTTCATGTTAAGATAGTCCATATGAAACTATTTCTGATAAGAATTATAAGAATATACATTCCAAATTCTCATATCCTTGTTAGAAACTTCCTTGCTAGAGTTAGGAAAAACACTGGGGGCACATGAATGAAGGTTATGGAATAAAAATACCAAATACTAACCAAAGTATCAGTTATACTAGAAACCTCAGTTATACGAGAAGACACAAATATGCATTAGGGACTTTTGTACCAGAGAAAGGTCAAGTTAAGGTTAGGGCTTGACAGGTGGGCTGTGAGGGTAAGAAGGCTTTTCCTTTGCTTGAAGAGGCTCCCAGGATTAGACCATCATCAACTGCAAATAGGCAGGTAGAAGCCATACAGAACGACAGGCCATCCTTTGTGTTTACTGCCATTTTCCTTAAAAAAAAAAAAAAAAAAAAAAAGTTTAACAGCAGCCTCAGAAATTAACATTAGTATTTCAGGCTTTCTCAACAAGTTCAAAAACAAGAATCATCCTCACCTGCTTGTTAATACCTGACATTTCTTTAATAAGAAGACAAAACCCTTCATTCCTCAATCAAAGATAATGAACTTAAAAATGCAAATACTAGTTGAGGCAAGGCATTGATAATGTTTATTTACATTAAAAGTATCATTCCATTCAATTAAATGTATACTGAGCATTTACTATGTGCAAGGATGCTCGGTGCTGGGGGGATGGATTTGAGAGACATTTTGGAGGAGGGAGAGACAGGACTCATATTTTATGTGACTCGTGGGCATAAGGAGAGGAAGGAGTGAAAAGTGACTGGGATTTCTAGTGTTCACTGGCTGGGCAGTCTGTGAGATTTACTAAGGGGACATGAGAGTGGAACATGTTTTTGGAGGAAGATAATACATTTGGGGATATTTTGAGTTTGGTTTTCCAGCAGGATGTGTTTTTGGATATGAGATGCCAGTAGGTTTATTTATTTCATGCTCACACTCAGGAGAGTGTCAAGTCTAGAGATACAGATTTAGAAATTGTCTATTGAGGTCATCATTGAAATCTTGAAAATAAGCTGTATCTCCCAGGGAGTGACTACTTAGCAGAAAAGATAGAAGGCTGGAATTGAAACTTGGGTGTTAGTTAGAAAAAAAATAAATAAATAAACATGTGTTGCCTACATTTAAGGAGTAGAAGCAGGAGAAGGAACCAAGGAAGAATATTGAAAAGGAGCTATCCAGGAAACGAAATTCCAGGGAAGTGCATTGCCAAGGGAAGTGAGAGTATCTCCAGGGCGAGACTGGCCAGTGATTAATTAAACGCTAATGCAAGGTCAGGCAGAGCAGTTGCTTAATAAAATGCTGCAGAGAGGCAGAGTAGGATGAAAATTAAGAAGAGGCTTTGAGTTGGCAATTAGGAGGCCATTGGTGAGTTGAAGAAAGCCAATTTTGTCGCATGATGGGCCAGCAGACATTTTTCAACTGGCTATGGAATAAGTGAAAGTGGAGAATCGTAACAAGCAAAAGACCACTCAAGAAGTTTGGTGGTAAAGAGAAGAGAAACGCAGGCAAGAGCTTGAGTGGGAAGGCAGACTTAAGGAAGGAATTTTGTAGGGTGTAGCCGGTGGAGAGGGAGAGACCGAAGGTACAAGAACCCACATGTGGTGATGGTGCTATGGTGAAGGAGAACTGAAATTCTCCTGGCAAAAATAATTCTAGAGTTACACGTGGTGGTGAGATGGGTCATCTTCAAGTGTGAATTACTAATGTCAGATCCTTTCCTGTTTTATAGGGTTAGAGGATATGGAAAATAGATGGACCTGAAGCCTAAGAGGGAGGGTTAGACACCAAGTAAGGCTAAGGGCAAGGAAGAGAATTTTGGAAACAAAGAAGAAAGACTGAAGATTTCACACCTTTGCCAATGGTTGGCACTGTTAGCTACAATTTAGAAAAGATGATTAGAAGTAATCTAAGAGTAACTAAGACTCTCTCTCTCTCTCCTTAACCATGACTGAGTTTGCTATAAATGACCCTCATTTTCAGAAAGTTTATTAATTGAGATATTGGGCCTATTTTCCAACCTTCTGAACATCTATAGTGATTTTGTTGTACTGGTAGAAAAGACCTTTATATGTTAGAACCAAAAACTTTGCCATTAGTTATTTTTATGTATCTGTGGCATAATATTTCAGCAGCTTAAATTTCTTACTTTTGAACTTATTGTTAAGGATAGTCTTAAATTTTAATTTAAACAGCTGTACAAGAATAGCTATTCCACAACCTTTTTGTTGCTATCTTGGGATCATTGTGTAGATACTGAGAACAAATCAATCTAAAAAGGGTGAGTTCACATGCTCAATCCTTTTATATGTATACCTGTAACATCATTAATTTCCTTTCACAGATTACATTCAGATATTTTGGCAGAGACTTCTTCAATCCTTTTATACCTTTTTCTTAGAAATATTTTTGTAACAAGTGACATTAAAATTAAAGAAGAAAATCTTTTCTGTGATAATATTAAAGGCAATGAGATTTTCTCCTCTCAACAAGTAAGTGAATTAAAGTGACTGAAAACATGTCAGTTTCACTGTATTTGCTTCTTGGTGTTTCAAAGTCATGTCCTTTGGGATTGCATGTCTTGTCTTGTGGGTGGACTGAGAGGCTGTTGTATGACTGTGCTGTTTTGATATTCGATATAGGTTTCATAGGCCTGAGTTCATTTTTTTTTCTCTCCTTTTCAATTTATCTTTCTTTCCCTGTGGACAAAAGTAGTATTTATTCAAGACCTTCAAAAATGTAAAACATATAAAGTGAAACCCATTGTAATCCTATTACCTCTAAGAGTACTACAATTTTGTTTTCATGTGATTTCTCTAATTTTTAAAAATATGCATTGACAAATCTTTTATTATTCTAACTTACAAAAATAGGATCGTGATCTACTTGCTGTTCTGAAATTTGCCTTTTTAACGCTTTTTTGTAATATACCTTGGATATATTTTCATGCTGGTATATATCAATCTGCCACATTCTTTTTAAGTATAATATTGCCTTCCTGTACAGAGGCAGCAATTTAACCTATCCCTTATTGATAGATTCTCAGGGTGGTTATAAACATCACTCTATGTACATCAACCCTATAGTGCTCTTGCTTTTAATAATGATCCTGCATTACTCTTTTTAAAATCAGCTTTACAAAAAGGTCTTGTTTTTAGTAATGATCTTACATTATTCTTTTCATTCCAGCTTGAGGTTCACTCTTCTTTCTCTCTTTCCTTCTTTACTCACCTTATAGATGGGGGCTTTAGCCACTTGGTTTTTTTTACAATTGCATTTACCTACCCATCCATTTATTCATTTAATTAATTAACCAGTAAATTGTTACATGAGACCATGCCAATTTCTGGGAATATGAAAGTGAAAAAAAACATGACCCTTTGCCCAAGACAAGTTCACCATCCTGTAGAGCCCACATACTCACAACCATCGATCTGTTCCTACTGCATTGCATTTAGTTTCTCCTTTCAGCATATCCAGTCTGAAAATAAAGACAATTTTAAAGTAGTTTCATGAATTTGAGAATAGTAGGCTACCATTCTAGTAAAAATTAGATTATAGAAATTTTTCCGGTTACCACAAATACAATTTTCTCTGTACATAATCTGGTAGCATATACAGGAAAGTAAAATATTTTTCCAGGAGAGGGAAAGGAGGAGTAAAGAAGGATTCCTGTTCTTTTTAAGTGGCATTTAATCTCAAAACCCTAACTTTACATTACTATCATTTTTATTTAAGGAGCAGAAGTATAAATAGCAGAAGTCTAAGAGAAGATTAGGTTTACTGAAAATTTACTATTTTCTCACAAATCAGAAAGGGAAATGGGAATCTGTTAATCAAGCGGGGGCAGTACTGCAGAGATGTTATATTATAATTGTTATTTGTTACCATTCTTTTTTAAAAACTAGATTTTTATCTAACTATAGCCAAGATTTCATCTTACCATTAAAAAAAGATCGGTTCCTTTTCTGTTATTAGTGGTACTTGTACTGTTTTACAAAAAATTCTGAAGTTTAATTCTAAGACTGTGCTATCCATATGTAGCATTAGTAGAGAGTTAAAGTTGTTTCTGAATTTAGATTTTCTTTATGCCAACATTCGTGTTATTAAGTCACAAGGCTCACATTTTCTACCCTTTCTTTTCCTTAGAGACACTTAAGCGTCTGATGTTCAAGTTAAATAACAATGCCTGTTTCTTTACAGATTGCTAGACTGATTGAATGTGAGAGAGTATTAGTGGCATTGGAACTTAGCAACTTCCTAAATGATTCCAGTTATGCCCTTCAAGCTGTGACTCAATGTTATGGCCTCCTTGCTCCTATAATCTATCACAATATTGCTTTGGTACCTGTTGTACAGGTAAGGAAATTCCTCCTCCCCACACCCCCAAACAAGGGTATTTTTGTGAAGGTAACTCAACAATTCATTTTGGAAAAGAAAAGCAATGTATCTCTTATAAAGTACAAATAGGTCAAGAACAAGTATGAAATTTCAGGAGTTAACTGAAAAACATTTTAATAAATTATATATCTGGGCAAACATAAATAAGGACATAAAACGTGTTTCTCTGAAAACATTCAGCCCCATTGCTGTCCATATTAAATATAGGCAATCTGCTTTTCTAGGTTCTAAAAGCTATTTCAATTTTTTATGTTCTCGTAATGTTATAAACAGCAGTGTTTATACAAAGTATATTGTTAAATACATCATCTGGGGAAAAATATTTTGGATGACCCAGGACAAAATACTTGGGAGTCTTGGTGATGAAAGAGTTGGTATTTATGGAAAAAGGGCAGGTGAGACCTGGCTGAAGGGATTATATTTGTTGTCCATGCTTCTTAACAAATCATCATACATTTAGTGGCTTAAAAGGACACCCATTTATGATCTCATAGTTTCTGTGGGTCGGGAGGCTAGATACAGGTTAGCTGGGTTTTCTGTTTAGGGTTTTATTAGATTGAAATCAAGGTGTTGGCCAGGACTGTGATTTCATCTGAGTCTCTAGGTCCTTTTTTGAGCACATTGGTTGTTGAGAGAATTTATTCCCATGAGGTTGTACAATTGGAGGTCCTTAGCTCCTAAAAGCCAACTACAGTTCCCTGCCACATGGTTTTCCCCCCAACATTGTAGTTTGCATCTTCAGGTCAGCAGGAGAGTTTCTTCCAGTATGCTATGAGGAGTCTTATATAACGTTTGTAATTATGAGAGTGATGATCTCACCATATTCTCAGGCTCCAGACACTCTCAAGGGGAAGGGATTATACAGGAGTTGTAAACCAGGGGTAGGAGTCTTTTTTTATTTTTTATTTTATTTTATTTTTTTTAAATTTTTTTTTAAATTTTATTTTGTCGATATACATTGTGGCTGATTATTGCTCCCCATCACCAAAACCTCTCTCCCTTCTCCCTCCCCCGCAACAATGTCCTTTCTGTTTGCTTGTCGTATCAACTTCAAGTAATTGTGGTTGTTATATCTTCTTCCCCCCCCCCCCGTGGTTTTGTGTGTGTGTGTGTGTGTGAATTTATATATTAATTTTTAGCTCCCACCAATAAGTGAGAACATGTGGTATTTCTCTTTCTGTGCCTGACTTGTTTCACTTAATATAATTCTCTCGAGGTCCATCCATGTTGTTGCAAATGGCAGTATTTCATTCGTTTTTATAGCTGAGTAGTATTCCATTGTGTAGATGTACCACATTTTCCGTATCCACTCATCTGATGATGGACATTTGGGCTGGTTCCAACTCTTGGCTATTGTAAAGAGTGCTGCGATGAACATTGGGGAACAGGTATACCGTCAACTTGATGATTTCCATTCCTCTGGGTATATTCCCAACAGTGGGATAGCTGGGTCGTATGGTAGATCTATCTGCAATTGTTTGAGGAACCTCCATACCATTTTCCATAGAGGCTGCACCATTTTGCAGTCCCAAGGGGTAGGAGTCTTAAGACCTATCATCATCATCATCACCATCATTGTCATCGTTGTCATTGTCATCATCATCATCATCATCATCATTGTTGATTCAGTTTTTGAGAACCAGGGAGATGTGAGTGAACTCATGCAAAGTCTAAACATTTTTAATTCATTATTGAGAAAACTAATCAAAGAGCTAAAGTAACTTAGCAAATAATCACCTTGGAGGGACTCTTTTGAAACATAGATGTGCCTCCTTCTCCGACATTCTGCACATTCAGTAGTTCAGCTGCTGAAAAGGTCTGCCTCCAGAGGTCAAAATGTAGACTCATAGTCGACAGCCTTCCATGTCAATTGTAAATTGATTAGAGCAGTATTCCCCAGTGTGGAGTATACTTCCTCCAGAACCCAAGGGCATCTACCTGGCATGGTCCTTTCTTCTTAGAGCTGAGAGATGCCAGATGTCAGACCTCCTTTGGAGGGGGTATCCCAATATGCCCCAGATATTTCATTAATGTGGCAGGCCCCTGAATCTTTGTAGGGCTTATTTCTACACTCTGGAGGGCATGTGTCTTACCAAGGTCTTCAATGTACTTGACATTTCTTGCTCATTAAGTCTAATTCACATGATGTTATCAATATATTAATCCAATGTTTTCTTTTGAGAAATGTCCAGGAAATCCAGTTTCTTTCATACAATATTATGTAGGAGGGTATGACAGTTATTATTGCCCTGAGGCAAGACTCAAAACACACTTGTCAATCTGTCCAGTGTTAACGGGAACTTCTTCTGGTACTTCTTCCTGATAGGATAGACAAGAAAACATTAGCCATATCAATGAATGTCTTTTAATGTGCTCTAGCAAAGCAACCACATTGGGAACAGCAGCTGAAATTGGTGCTGAACAGGTTGAGTTCATGGTGTCCACAGTCATGCTCCAGGATCCCACTGATTAAGGATGCCTACAGCTCAGAGAATGGATTATAGCTATGAGGAAAAGCCTGAGGAAAGGAGTCTCTAATTAAATTGTGTTGTTTGGAATAGGAAGAGATTAGTGGAACAGAGGGAGAGATTTCAGAAATAGGCCTCAATAGGTATGAGAATGTAATACATGACAGAGTTGTTGTTCCAATTCAATGGGAAGAGAATATTTTTAATGAATGGTGGTGAAACATGTGGATATTCAACTGAAAGAAAATAGAGTTTAATTCCTACCGTACCATATACAAAAAGTCCAGATGTATTAAAGACTTAAATATACAACAAAGCAAAACACGTTAGGAAAACATATCCCAGGAAATGACATGTACAGTCCAGGATTTGGGGGAAGTCTTTCTAATTAAGACCAAATTCCTAGAGAAAACCAAGAAATCTGTTTGTTAACAAAAGGTACAATAACAGAGAGAGTAGAAATCATATGGGTTTGAAAAAAATATCTCCAGAGTTGATGAAGGATAAATATATATAATAAAACATCTTCCAAATTGATAATAACCTACTGGAAAAATGGGCACAAGATATGAATAAGGAGTTCACATGAGAGTAAGTGCAAGTGGCTGAGAAACATATGAAAACAGGCTCAAACTCTGAACGTTCATAGGAACGCACGCTAAATGAACCATGTAAAATCACTGGCGTAACGGAGATCTGTAATCTCGCTTGCTGGTGACGATATGGGACAAAGGCATTTTCATTCATTTATGGGGGAATGTTAATTGTTATAAGCTTCTGAATTTTGGTAAAGCCACCTTAATTTTAATGAAATTAAATCTTTATTTAAACAAAATTAAAACAGATATACCTGAAGTCATTCTTCTTCTAGTAATTTATCTTATACAGTAAAATTTTAATAAAACTAAAAATATATTAATCTGACACAGCGATTCCTCTATTAGTAATTTATCCCATAGAATAAGATCACCAGCTGGGAAAATGTGACTCTTAGTTTCACCCATTGGTTCCTAGATCCATGTGTTTTACCTACTGGGACAGAATACCACATAATGGTTGTCAATTTAGACTGTATACTGTGTCCTGGAGGGTGGTGTTTCATCCTCATGGGGCATTATCTCAAAGGTGGAGCATCAGTTGCCACTCATAGATGGCAACAGAGCATGTGTCAGGGTATTTACTGTGGCATTCCTGGTGGTGGTGAAAAAGCTGGAGACAGATAGAAGTAACAGTACTGCCAGGTTGTAAAACATCAACTGTAAAAGTGTGCAACTTGAGGTCCTGGAAACGGCCAAGTAAATGATGGTTGATCCACATTAAATAATATTATGTAGACATTAGAAACAATGAATTAGAGCTATGTCTGTAGATTTGAAGGATTTCTCACAAGACATGGTTGAAGGAAACATGCACAGTTGAGAAAAGTGTGTATAAATTCCATTTTGTGAAAGAATGACAACCTTCCTTCTATGTATGTTTATGTATTTATACATATTTATATGGTTATACGAGCCTCAAGAAAACTACAAAACTACTAGGGTGTTAACATGATCTGAAGATATGGTGTGGTAGGGTGGGAGAGGGTGATTGTGGAGGGGAGGAATTTTAAAAAATATTCAAAATAAGTGTACTGTAGCAACAGTAACAACATTGTTAGAACGGAGCTTGAAGCAATTAATGTGCCCCAAAACAACCAACATCCATATGTTAATTTGTCCTTTGGGATAATAGATTGCTGCAATCTCAGTTCTACTTTTCTGACAGTAATATTGCTCAGTACTGTGCAGCAGTACATGTGTCGAAAGCTAGCTCTAGGTCAAATTCAGGATCATATAATATGAAGGAAGGAGAATAGGAAGTAAATACCAGTATTAATTGATTTCTTGGAATGTGAATGTTTAGTTTTAATTTTAGAAGAAACTATTGTTTGAAGTACCTGGAATCACTGTATAATATTTAATATGCCATATCCTCCATATGGTTTTTAAATGTCCCACTGAGCCTGGATGTGATCTTTAGAGTCTTGTATACGTGTAACATTCTGCCTATATAATTTATGATACTTGCCAAAATATGTTTTGCTTTATAGTTATTTATGTATTTTATCCTCTCTCTTAGTTTTCAAGTTACTTTAGATGAATGACTCATCTGAAAATTGAATATATCAATTTTATCTGTGTGCAATTCCTTTATACATAATAAGCACTTTATCAATAACTATTGATAACAATAAAATTTTATGGCTTAAAACTCATGATTTGAATAGAACATTTTATAATGAGTATGGGTGATATTTTAAAACAGAAATCATTATTCTTCTATTTTTTAGATCTTGATAAAATGTATAGTGGTTTTGCAAGGACTACCGAGTACCGTCTACTCGAAGAAACATATTGCAAGTTTCCAAAGTATACAGCACATGATAGCTTGTTGCATTTTCTACGTAACAAAGGTATTTATCTCATTCTTTGAGTAGTGTCACAAAATGTAGGAGCAGTAATGATTTAGAAAGTCAAACTACTTTTAATCACAGGACTTAGAACTCTTGAAAAATAGTACCCCCAAAGCATTTTTAGATCAAAAGCAAATGTGAAGTCTACACACAGAACATATTTGTTTCAAAACCAATTACATGTTTATTACACTGCAGCCAGCCTGTGTATCACCTCGTCAGGTTGTGATCTCAGTGGAACTTCCAGGCAGATCTGAAGTAACTTACCCCGGGAATTGATTTAGGTTGGTGGGCCTTAGAAGATATCAAGAGACCGGGCATCAGGGTTATGATTAAAGGATTATGAGTAAAGGAGGGGTATGATAATCTCATGAAATTAGAACGTAAAAAATATACCTGAAGAAAAGAGCAGACAAAGGAGAGTATAAGGATAATTCTGAGATTGGTGTGCAGGACTCTGAACTAAACAGAGGACAAACTGTAGAGGCTAATTCAGAATGTACCAATCAAGAGTGATATATCTGAAGGTCTAAGCCAGGGAGGAGAAGCAGGCAAAAGTGTGGTCAGAACAGAGACTGGGTTTTCATTTTTATTTCACTCCTTCATTCAACAAATATTTACTGATCACCTATCTGTGTCAGGTACTGTTTTGGGCACTTGGCCTATGCACAAAGAATTAGAGAGTAGCCGTAGGAGAAGAAGAATGAATTATGGATGTCAGCCAGATTTCTAGGTTGGGTGATGAATGGATGGTGGTAACATAAACAAGGATGCAAGAAGATCATTAAGGGCTGGGGCAATTGGGGAAGGCTTCCGCTAGGAGATGAGACTTAGATGTGCTTTAAGCAAGAGTTACAAACTCAAATGCCTACTGCGACCAAGTAGGTAAAATAATCTGTGAATTGGTTGGATGCGAGACAAGGTTTGCTGCGTTCTGAGACAAACTGGAGAGTAGGTACCCTATCTATAGGCATTAAAATTTATTGTTTTGAAAATGAACACACATAAAATATGATTTCATGAGGCTTTAAGTGTTATAAGCAAGAAGAAAAGCAGCTAAGGGAGAGAGAGATCTGGGCTTGGGCCTACTTTAGATGAGATGACCCTGCAGCAAGAGAAAGTAGAGCTAAGGCAGATGGAAGAGGAACAGCTTTGCCAGCAGAGTGCATGAAGGATTAGGCAGGAAAACATACTTAAGAGAGTCGCGGTCCATTTTAGCCTCCAATTGAGTAGGGTTAGACCATTCATGTGGAGTAATGGATTCCCAACCTGTTGACTTGAGAGTTATTATAAGAGATCTATTTATACATAGGTATGCCTAACATTGTTTGTAAACTCCATCGATGCGCTCCCACGTTTTGCTTTTCTGCAAATATGTGTGAAAACAATTGAAATAGTTAACTAAATTTATTTTTGCTTTTGGTTAATGAAAAGAATTACTAGAGATATATTATGATAGCTCAAAGGCTTGTAGGAAAGCTATTTATCTTAAAGTAAAAAGATGGAAGAATTCAGAGTACATAGCAGTGTAAGCACATATCCCTGACGTATTTCAGGGTGCTAAAGGAGCCTGAGCAGGCCAGTTGGTAAAGCCTGAAGGGAGATCTTAGGCCAGGATATCTGGGGAAAGGGTATTTTATGGAACCTTATTCACCTTGGAAATAAAAAATAACCACGAGACTAGAGGTAAGCTTACTTATTCTCATTTCTTGGCTCAAACACCGGCATTGTATGGTTCCTTAAGAGCTTTAGTTGACAGAATCCAGTGAATGTCCTCAATGAAGGGCCATATCTGCCTACCTGTTTTACGTGCTTCTCATAGGGCCTTTCCAATTTGGCCAGAGGTCTGAAAGAATACTGTGTAGCTGGGCTGATTTGATTCATTCAGTCAAAGGACAAAGACAAAGCTTAGAGTTTTAAAATCCAAAGAACGGGTTATTTGCAATTAAAGAGAATCAATTAGCTTCAAATTTTTTATCAGCAATACTAGAAGTTAAAGCACTGGAATAATATTTGTAGAATCCCAAGGGAAAAAGACTGACGTCCAGAACTTAATAACCAGGAAAGATATTCATTTATCAGGGCAAAATAAACATTTTCAGAAGTGCAGGTATTTAAAAAGTATTCTGCCCATGTACTTATCTGAGGAAAACACTTGAGAAAATACTCTATCAAATGACAATTGATTCAGAACAGAAATCCCAAGATAGGTAAAAACAAAAAGCAGAGGAATAATGGGAGCAATGAATCTTGCAATATATGTATTATTAAAATTAAGTAGATAATAATGATGTGACTAGGACTTTGTAATATAAATGCTAAGTAGGGATCCTTAAAAGAGTAGAGTCATTCTTGAAAGAAAAACTTATCAATAACCCAGAACTAAAACTTCTGTTATGTTTGGGGTGGGGGGAGATGTGAGCAGGTAAAGATTCTTGGTGCATGCCTGTGTGATTTATTATATATGTGTATGTATACATATACACACACACATAAAAATATATTTAGTATAAAATCATTATTTTCTTTGGTAGAATATACATATTTAAAGATGACTCAGAAGAATACATAACCATGAGCAGAGCTTTACAGCATAGTAGGACTTCTAAATTGATGGGGAGAAAAAATGAACAGGGAGGAATGAGAAAAAGAGGAAGCAGCAAGAAAAAAAATAACAGGGAGGAAAAATGGCTAATTCAGCAAAAGTGAGAAGAAGGAAAAAGAGACAGTATTTAAAATGGGGGGAATACAATTAAGTGTATTAATCCCTTCACTAAATGCGAATGAACTCAAAAGACAGTCTGACAGAGGAGCTAAAACGTCAGGTTCAAATGTGTATTATCTCAAGAGACAGTCCTAAAACAAAGTGACAACCGGTGGTTGAGGAATAAATGAATAGACAAAAGTACTGGGCAAATGCAAACAATGAAATGCAATTTTCATATCAGAAAAAGCAGCGTTCAGGGCCCAACACATTAATCAGGTCAGAGAGAGGTATCCTTCAAATCTGTTCTGTCAGATCACCGTTCTCTGTTCCTGGATGGCATCTGGTCACTTTCTGGCCTTAGGACAGTCTCATTGTCAAGTATTAAAGATTGAGTTTGACTTAGAAAACAAAACTTGAATTTTTTACAACAGTAAATTAAAGAAGAATAAGATCTTATGAAAAATGTTATGAAGGCATTCAATATCACTTAGCAATCTTTCCTGATAAAATTTCTAATAAGTTAGGAATGAAAGGAAACTAATGAATAATGATAAAGACATTTACTAAAATTTTACAGCAAATATCATACTTAATGGCAAATTTCTGAAGCCATTTTCTTAAAATACAGGCCCAGGAAAGAGATGCTGACCCTTAATAGTGGAACTCAGTTATTTTAGAGGTTCTCTCTCATGCAATAGATAAGGATATGACATAATTTTATAATATTAAAAAAGAAAAGTGTAATTTATCTGTAGTTATAGAGGCCTTGAAAGCTCATAAAAGTCTAACAGAAAGTTACTGGAATTATAAAGAGAATATATGAAGTGACTGTCTGTAAGACACTTAAAAACCAATAGGCATTTTTTATACTAGCAATAGTCAGATAGAAATGGAGAGAGTAAAATATAACACTTATAATACACAATATTTTAAACATAACAAAATGTTAAATAACCTAAATAAAAGAACTGTGAAATCTTACTCAAGGACACAAAATAAGATCTGAACATATGGCAGGCCACACCAAGTTCCTGAATAGGAAGGCTTACTGTCTTAGAAATGTAAATCTTTCTTAAAATACTATTTAAATTTACTGCACTTTTATTCATAATTCCAATAGGGTTTCTCTGGGACTGATTAGAATAATCTAAAAGTTCTCAATAGATATTAAAATTTATCATAAGGCTACTTCAATAAAAAATGGTGTTAACAGAGTAATGGGCAAATAGATAAATGCAATAGCATAGAGTCCAGGAATAGCCCCAAGTCTATTGAATAAATAAATTTATGACAATGGTAGCAATTTGATTCACTGAGAAAATGATAGCTTATTATAAATGTTTAATGAAAGGTGCTGATATAATTGATTATTCATCTGAAAGTAAACAAAGCCAGAGTCCTACCTCACACCTTAAATGAAATAAAGTCCAGATGGACTCAAGGATATTTGTCTGGCCATGGAGTCAGGGGACATCTTCCTCAACAAGGCACAAAATTAAAAACGTACACAGAAAAAGGTCAATAATTAGATTACATGATAAAACATGTTTTATGGCAAGACACTATAAGCAAAACTTAAAGACAAATATTAGGTTGGGAAAAATATATGACAGTTATAGGATTATTAACATTGTCTCAAGGAGTAATCAATGAGAAAAGAAGAAACAATTTTACAGTTTGGAAAGAAAAGAACCAAGTTTATCTTTGATTATGGAGAATGTAATTAAACATTTCAGTTGCTTTAAAAGACAGAGCAGGTACCAGGTGATGATGGCCATCTTCTGAAGTCAAAGAGGAGCCATTGAAGGGTTTCAAATCCAGAAATGACATAATGAGATATGCATTTTAGGAAAAAGGAATTATTTCGGTTGCACAACAACTAATAATTAGAGGAGGATAAGATCTGAGGCAGGGGATGAGATGATAACCTAAACTACTGCAGAAAAAGTGGGAGGTAGAGAGAATGAAGAGGATTCAAGAGTTATGAGGTAGAATTGAGAATCTGAAAATCTCTTGAATATAGGGGATAAAGGAAGGACGGGGAAGAGTCAATAGTAATATCCAGCTACCTGGCTTGGGCATTGGGTGAAAGCAATACTATTTATTGAACGCTGGATGAAGAGTAATTTTGTAGAGTAAATGGGGAGATGATAATGAGTTTTGAACAGATTGAATTTTGGAGTCTATAGGATATCCAAAGAAATGGCCATTATGTATTTGGACCTGTAGGCCTGGAGCTTAGGAGAGGCCAAATATATATTAAAGACAAAGCAGTCATGGACTACATATGGACTACAATTGAAGCGACAGAAATAGGTGATATCACCTGGGGATAGTGTGCAGAGTGAGAAGGGATTAGAATTATCTAAGAATCTCAAGGGTGCACTTAGTCCAAGGGGCCAATCCTGCTTCTAAACCCTAGGCCAGAGGGAGAACTGGAGAGTTGATTAATTCAAAGGTGTTCTGTCATTCTTAATTCCTCCCCACCTTGAGAATGTTCCTGTTGTTATTAGTTCTGTCATTGTCACATGGTGTAACCACTGAAAGCAGGGGTCCCACACAATGTGAAGCAATCCTTTCTTTTTCCATTGCTATAATTACACACATACTAATTACTGCTCTGCTGGGCCAAAGTGCACCTTCCAAGGTTACTTTGCTTTAGAGAATATTCATCTGCTTGGCCTTTCCCCCTTAAACTCTTTCATCAATCAGTATTTCCAAGGGAGAGATGTCTTTTTAAAATAAGGGAAGGCCAGGTTGCACTCTCCTTCCAGGGCACAGAAAACAACTACTCACTTTACATTTAAATAATGAACAGGGGCTACTGCAGTGTTTTCTTCCAAAACAAAGAAACTCTATTCCAAACAAAGCAAGCAAGAAACCAACCGAAAAATCAATTTTGTTAAGTTGTTTGAATTCCTTGTATATTCTGGATGTTAATCCCTTGTTGGCTGTATAGTTCACAAATATTTTCTCCCATTCTAAATGTCCATCTGTGGATGATTGGATAAAGAAAATGTGGAATATATATACAGTGGAATACTACTCAGCGATAGAAAGAATGAAATTCTGCCATTTTCAGCAACATGGATGAGCTTGGAGAAAATTACGCTGAGTGAAATAAACCAGACACAGAAAGAGAGATACTGCATGCCCTCACTCACAAGTGGGAGCTAAACAAACAAATAAATAAATAAATAAATAAGAAAGAAAGAAACAACGATTACAATAATATGTTGAACTTTCAAAAGGAGAGAACAGAACTCAGATTACTAGAGGTGGGAAAGGGGTGATCATCACATATCGTACACAGGTATTGATATTCAACTGTGTACCCGACAACTATGTGTAATCAATCATGTTTCAATAAGAATAATCAATTCTGCTTATCCAGGTACTGGAAAACATTTTAATATTGATGGGGAGGAGCCAGACGAGGGAAAGGATGAGGGTATAAGAGAGGAGTGTGAGACGACTAGAGCACGACCCCTGAGGCAGGAGGCAGTGGGGTCCCAGCACATGTGGTAGGGATCAGTCTGGACAGGAGACTGGCCTCTCTCCTCTCACTGGGGGGAAGGGAGGTTGTAGTTAGAGGTGAGGGTGCTGATAGGTTTGTGAATGGCCGATAAGCTAGTTCCCCTTCATTTCCTCTGTGGAAAGGAAGCAGGGTCATTTGCTGATAGTGAGGAAGTAGAGAAGTAAGGGTGGATTTCAAAGATTTGAGAAGAACGGGAGGGTTTGGGACAGCCACTGTAGAAGATGGGAATGCTCACCTAGAATAAATAGGGTTTCTAACCAGCATCTGGGGCCCGGGGGAGGTTCAAATCCACCTCTCTCAGCCTTGAGTGAATTTGCTCCCTTAACACACAGCAGCTTTAGGGCTGGCTATGTGTGTTGTCCAAGGTGCCAGCCATGACTCCACCCTCTTCTTCCCTCACTTGAGGAATCAGTGAAATCCAAGTGGTGTTACTGCAGAAATAACCCCGAATGTGTTCTGAACATTTTTTTTTTTAAAGTAACATATTAATGTCAGGATTTTGATATTTGAACTGGTTTTCTCCCGAACTGATATGTTGAGAATTGTCATTCTAGAAGCTTCCTTCAGCCAGACCTATATAGTCTCAGAATCCTGGACTAGTCCTGAATCCAGATTTCAGGAGTTCATTTGATATAAACAGCATTGGATTTTCACTTAGAACATGTAAAGCCCAATTAGACAAATGGCTCTATTCCTTCTCTCTATTCTCTTTAAAAAGCTGGTAAGTTTTCCAAATAGTTCCATCTTTCTTCTTTAAGCAGCAGTTTTTTTTTTTTTTTTCTAAAAATCAGTGGAATTCCAAATAAAGTGCCACTTCTGAGATTTGTCATCTTAAATGTGTCATTATTTTTGCATTGTTTTAAATTCTTATGCTAGGCCTGGCTAGTTAGCTCAGTTGGTCAGAGCGTGGTGTTATAACACCAAGGTCAAGGGTTCGGATCCCTATACCAGCCAGTCACCAAAACAAAAATAAAATTCTTATGCTGAACATCTAGCATACTCTTTTTATTTCTGTTCGTTATTTGGTATGTTAAATAGAATTGGTCTTCTATTTTTCTTTTGATTGGAAAAAGTTCTGTATCATTTATTATTTTCTACTAGCATATTAAAACAAGGAGAAAAGGTTGCACAGTTCTCTACAAGCCAAGGACCTAAATTTGTCAGAAAGCAAAATTAAGTGGTGAAGAGTAAACAATAGCTCATTTCTGTTTTCTAATAACAAAACTTGCTTCCTCTTATACAAATTTTATGAGATTGGACTGTTTTGCTGGTCATTCAAGGCTATGCATGACCTAACCCCGTCTACCTTTTCCAAACATATTGCACCATTTTCCTTCCCACACTCTGTTCCACAGTCAGCATTAGTTTAGCATCATTGCCCTGGTCCCATAGAAATATTTCCAGTTCTTAGCATTAGGTCTTATCAGGTCTAAGCAGCCTTTCGTTATTTTTCAGCCACTTTATCCCTTCCCTATATAAGAAGTAAGTCTTTACTTATCTTAAGCACTAACTTACTAAACTTAACAGAATGTATGTACATATAACAAATTAATACACATTTATTTATACTCTTAGTTGCCTTAAGGGGGCTCACAATGTATGCGTCCCCTTTCTTTGACCCTTCACAGTATCAGGGTCTATGCAAATCAGATTGCTGATGAGGGAAGGTTTCCTGCAGTTGTTGCTAGAGCCAGGGTTTTAATGGCAAGGCAAAACTGTGTAAATAAGGTGGGGAAAGCTGTTCTGGCATATGGCTCAGCTGCTGGGGTGCATAACGTCCTGAAACACGATGGTGAGTGTCAGAATTTATACTTGGCTTAAAATTTTGTATGATTAAAGTACAAGAGAGAGTGGTGGAAGATTATTCTAGAAAGGTTAGTAAGGGCCAGGCTAGAGAAGGCCAAAGATTAACAATTGGTAAAATGGAATGTGGCTGAAAGAAGCAGAGTGGGCCCTTCCCTCCTTATGATTGTAGTGGGTGTTCCTTGGGCTCATGGAGGATCTACCAAAAATACCTTATCTCTAGCCCAGTCCTCTATCAGAATGTCTTGTGAATCATTTACTGTTATAAATGTCCACCTAAGACATCTCAATAATTGTGCCATTTCCAATAGAAAGCAACTCAAGTGAAGTGCTGGTGGTTATATGGCCTCTAAGAATGACTTTGTTTTAGTATGGATTTTTTGAATGGAAATATTTTCTTACTAGTTAAGTAAGATATTTTCTTACTACACTAAAATGTATATGGCTAGATAGCCTAGAAATATGGGAATTCTTTATTAATGAGATACTGTTATTAGTCCTTCACTTGAAATAGTGAATCATGCATTTTTAATTATAGAGAAATATGACCTGGAGGTAAATTTCCAATTTCTTTAACCAAAACAAGGGAGTTAGACTCCAAACACTTATGGGACTTTTGAGTTTATGAAAGATGATGCTTTACACTTCAAAACAGACAAGAGTGTCCAACAGAGATAATTAATAAACATTTTAAATTAGATTCTGCGTTCATGGAAGGAATATGACCTGGCAGTAATAATTATAAATTATGGAAAAAAGATACTGGACGTCGCACCAGGGTGCAAGTCTCTATTTGGTAGTAATGGAGAAGAAGAAATGCCAGAGGAGGTAATTGTGTTTTGTTTCTCATTTTAAAACATATGTCTAGTTGGGTCTTTTAGGGTCATGAACTGGAAAATTGATCACTGTCTTATTTACATGGAAGAAAAATGCTAGCCTCCCGACTAGTTGCTACCACTGGTACTGACAGTCAGTTGGGGGGCAATCGAGAGCTTCCTACACCCAGTTAGACAAAAAGCCCTCCAACGTCTCTTCTGAATCTACGATTTTATTTTTCTGTGTGGGTGGGTCATTGAATATAGTAAACACATGTCAGAGCTTTATACCTTATTTTCAAAGTAGATTTCTAAAACTCGTCGTGACAACTAAATTCTCTTCTTTATGAGACTGCTAATTTTCGAGACTAATTTTTAGTATCTGCCTCCCAAGCGTGGGTCTTGAGACCCTTTCCTTGAAACTATGAGGTTAAGTGTTTTTGTAGATCAAGTTTTGAAATGTTACTTAGTTTATTGGATTTCTGAGATGCAGTAGGAAATTCTTCAAGCCCCTTTAGTGGCTTGGGAGGGTGTAGAGACTCCTGCCCCTGACCTGTTTCAGTTAGAGTCACTCTGTTTCTACCTCTATTACATGTTGAGTTTCCAAGTAAGCATTTGTTTGCCAAAAAAGCTTCAAAAATCACCACTGCTTTCCTGGGGGTACTTGTTTTGTCTAGAGGGAATTTTGATTAAGCTGGGAGCAATTTGAGATTTTTTTTCCCACTGCGTGTTTACTCTCAGAGCCATCAGCCACTCCCTTATGTCACCAAAGCCTTGACTCAGGACCCCGTCCCTTCACATCATCGTAGGACAGGACCTCATTCCTCTCTCCTTGGAGCCCCTATTGCAGCTGAAGGTTGTGATACTCCCTTTTGTCTAAAATTGTAGGGATTGTTAATTTACAGGAGTCGGGAATCATTAGGGCCACTCAAGTTCGCTTTAAGCCCAGGGGCTTGGAAGTTTGGAGAACAGGTCATTGACCAGTCAGTTCTCAGGCTCAGCCAGAGAAAACACTGGAGGGTCCCAGAGTGCAGACAGGCCAGTTCTTAATCCACTAATTACTGCTCCTGTTATGTTTCAATGAAAGGCAAAGTAGCAAAGGCAATCAGTTTAGTTGTAAAGAATCTCCTTCTGGAAGAAAGAAAGGAAAAAAAAGAATAAAAGGATACATTTCTGAAGGAAGGCTGGGAATTCTGAAGATTTTGAGAGACATACTCACTCAGCTGCTTTAAGCAGGATGCGTGTATTGGAGAGGGCTGGGTAGAGGGTTGGAAGTTACTGGGAGGGAGGGAGAGGGGAAAGCAGCAGCATTATGGTCAACCACCATGAAACAGTATTGTGTCTGGCATTTAGTTAGAATGCAATAACTGTCATTAAGTATTAATTAGTATTGTTTAGCTACGTATATGATTGTTTTGTCTACCAAGAATGAAAGTATGGAAAAATAATTTTAAGAATGTTATTTGAAAATGACAGTTGTAACATGTTAAAGTACATTCTATCAATTTAACCAATGTTTCTAGGGTTCTTCTAAGAAGTCTGTAAAATCTAAGAAGCCACAGCAGATACTTTTGCCTGAAAAAATAAATGAACAGCTGGCCTTGTTGGAGACACACCTACTCAAACTGACAAAGCAATGTAATTATTTTTTTCCCTGTATACTTCTGTTTAGCGTTATGTTTTTTAAAATGAGAAAATATTTTGTTAAAAGGATTAAGATGAGATTAGCATATTGTAAACCCTCTAAGGTTCACATAGTACTTGTACATTATGTCATTAATCCTAGTAATACCCTGTTAATAAGGAATTGATAACCACTTTTTACAAACGTGGCTCGTAAAGATCAAGTGATTTATTTAGGATTACATAGCTGGCTTGAACTTGAGCCTGTGTCTTCTGACTCTAAAGCAGATTTTCTCAACCTTGACAGTATTATCACTTTGGACTGGATAGTTCTCTGTCGTGGGGGATTGTCATAGGCATTGTAGGATATTGAGCCTCTACCCTTAGATGCATAGCACATCATCCTCCCAGCTGTGACCACCAACTGGGAGGCAAATGTTGCCAAATGTATTTGTATTCGTCCATTTCTGAAACTGGATAATTTGTAAAGAAAAAATATTTATTGCTTACAGTTTTGAAGGCTGGGAAGTCCAAAGTCCAGGGAACACATCTGGTGAGGGCCTTGTTGGTGGTGACTTCAGCAACGCTGAGTATGACATGCGAGAAAGGCAGAAGCAAGAGAGAGAGAATTTCTCACTCCCTTTCCCTTTAAAGCCACCAGAACCACACCCATGACCACCGTCAAACCATCAATGGATTAATCCATTCACTAGGGTGGGGTTGTCACAATCTAATCACCTCTTCAAGGCCCCACCTTTCAATTGCCATAATAGGATTTCCCAGCCTCTTAACACAGTCACAGTGAGGATTAAGTTTCTACTACATGGACTTTAGAGGGCACAATTCAATCCGCACCAGTATCCTTGATGGGAAGGGGGCGTGGCACAAAATTGAGAACCACTGCTCTAAATGCAAAAATGTAACTGAGAAATAAAGGGATAGTGTAAGGGGGTGTTAATTTGTAAGTGGTTTGAACAATAGCCTATTAGAGTAGAAAGTAGAGTGGAAGATTAGTTTAATTTTAGGCTATTGTACTGTAGTAATTTCATAATGGACCAATGTATAAATGCAGTGATTGGTAGTTTGAAATTTGCAGTTTGGAAAGCTGCTTAGAAAACTGATTTAGTTTCTGGTGATTCGTTTTGCAACATTTTTTTAAAAGGAGGTACTTTGAATCTTCTAGAACAAGAGAGTACCCAAATTTCTCCCAAGCGTGTGGCTCCACTTTTGGCCTCACGGTCTTTTGGGAACTGAGGGTACTTGTTGAATTCCATGCCCATGCCTCACCTCTCTTATTGTGTGCCTCAGTTGTATCTTGGTGGTCATACTGTTTCAGGATTCCCTGACTTGAATCTCTTTCTTTTTCAATATTTTCCATGTCTGTTTCAAGCTGAATTTATGAACTGAATCCAATGTTCTGTTGCTCACACAATCAGTAAGCCTAGTTTTGGGAAAACCGTAATTGTCTTGTTACATATAAAAAAGTATAATTCTTGTAAAGTGCTCTAGAAATGGGGAATATGTATTTTTTGTAATTTCAGTAAAAACATTTTACTAAGAAACACAATGTAATATTACTAGCAAAATTTAATAACAACCATAATAAAAATAATAGTTTTGTACAGTGTTTTCCGTGTGTCAGGCACTATTTTAAGTATTTTACTCACATTTAAAATTCATATAACTCATATATAACAATTATATGAGGAAGGTGTTATTGTTATCCCCATTTTAAAGATAAGGAAACTGAGGCACAGAGAAGCTAATTTCCGAATGTCTCATAGCTAAAAATTGTCAGGATTACAATTTGAATCCAGCCAGTCTGGCTCCAGTGGCTGTGCTATACTTTACCACCTTTTAAAGATAATTTTATTAAAATGGAGTTAATATAATTGGTAGGTTTCTGAGTCTGGGGTTTGTTGATATATTGCAGCTGTCGATAAGAATCATGCCTTCAAAACTCTTCGCCTATTTGGTGGTGGACCCTGTAGCTTTTAGGGGGAAGAATAAAAGGAAATAATTGAGATTATTGATTCTTTTTCTCTCCAAAATGTAATGATGTAATTGATATTTTCAGTCGCATAATTTAAAGTGAATACTTGTATATTTTCCTATTTTTCATCTTCTCCAAAGAATTTTTTATTTTTGGTTGTTCATGTTAAATAGAACGTACACCTTATCAATTTTTTTTAACCTTAGATGTTACAACTGAACTCTCAGGAGCAGAGGACCCTATATTTCTCTACCCTATAGTTTTAAATTGGTCGGTCAAAGGTGCCATGAAGGAAGGTAGGTGACCTGCATGTGTATATTCTGTCCACTCGACTTACCACCACTGAAGATCTTTTATTATGTGAATTTTGTTTCTGTTGTCTACTTCTAGGCAGAATATTTTGAGTGTTTACTCATTCAGAATAATGCAGTATCTTGATTGCCAAGTAATAAATTTAAAGTCTGGAAAGACAGAAACTTGATGGTGGCTTATTTTGTAGTGAATAGTGTCATTTTGAAGCTTACAAAAACTAGGGCGTTGAAAAACACAGTGATTTTTAAGTTTAACTATGAGGAAATAGCAACATTATTGCTGAACTCATAGTGAAGTATAATAAATATTAAGGTAACTAGTTACTATAATTATCAGCAATTTTTTCTACAGTTAGTCATACTTTAGAAGCAAACTTAAAGGTAATCTTTCTCAACACTTAGATATTTAGATGATAAATGAAATACAGACTGTGAAGGATTGGTTGATGTTACAAAAACAATAGTTCCCACCACGCTAATTCCTATATTTTTTTAAAAGTGAGAAATCCGAAAAGCAGGTTAATAAATTTGCCTGGTGGGACAAAATGACTATTAGCATTAGTAATCTTTCAGCGCCAATAACTCAATGTATTGATAACTACATATGAACTTTCTTGTTTCTACAGTTATGAAATTTAAGCAGCAACCTAGATTCCTGGAATTTTTTACACAAGTTATGCTAAAATGTATGAATGATGAAAGGTTTCAACTTATGGTGGAGATAACAGCTCCTGTCAGTGACTTCTTGAAAAGGTACTTGTAATATCAATTTTATATATGTTAACAACTTTAAAAAATGAGTAACATTGTCACTTTAAAATACACAAGGTAGGTGAAAAAGAGGGTGGGGTACATATATGCAGTTAAAACAACCATTTAGGAGATAGTGAAGATTTATGTCTGTGGAATGAATGAATAAATGAATAAATAAATAAATAAATTGAAAATATTTATCCGACCGAACTAAGAAATGAGAACAGAGCATGTTCAGATTTCTAGCAGGAAATAGATGAGGTCTTTTGCTATTGAGTCGAGATGGATAATAGCATCTGTATGCCATCAGCTTTCTTTCAGACAGGGTTTTGTGTCCAGTATTGGTTATTTACCATGTGTCTTTAATTCCTTGATAGTAATGAGCAGGGCCATTTCTTGGGGTTTCCATTTGTATATGTGTATAGGGAGTTCCTCAAATAGAAGAAGTAAACCTTAAAGCTCTCCCTCTTATTCTATAAGCCTGAATGATTCTCTTTGCTCCCAAAGAAAATGATAGTATCACATGCCAATTATAAGAGATGCCAAATGAATCCCACTTTTCTTCTGAAAATTGACAGCTGGACTTGTCTTTCACCACTGGGCATAGATAAATCCATCCTATTTTAATAAAAGTAAGCATCAGTAACATAAGATCTATATTAAAATGGCAGCAAAAGAGAAGAGAAGCATGCCCTTAAAAACATACAGGAAGATATTCTTCCTGAAATAGGCACTTCATTTATTAGAACCGAAGCTTAGAATATATGTGCTTTGTACTTTCAAAAGATGAAAGAAGAAACTGCTTCTATGAAATGAAGCAGCCCATAGTAATAAGAGAATTGGTCAGAATTAGAGAGTCTCATCAAATTTAAAAAAAACCAAAAAACCCACCATAGCCAAAATTAGATGTTTAGAAGCTTTCGGTAATATTCTTGATACCAAAGAAAATCAGAAGGCACTCACAGAGTGTAGGGAAATTTGGAGGGCTGACCGTGACAGTCAAACCTAAGAATCATACATATTCTGAAAGATGAACACTAAATGGCTTAGCGCATTGAACATCAGTATAATAAAAGACCTGAAGTTGGAGACTGAGCAGTATAACTGAGTTCAAAACAAAGGTAATACTTTTAATTTTCAAGGCTGAGAAGATGTTTTAGGATGTTCTTTACCAAGTCAGGAAATATAGGAGAAGGTGCAGATGCAGTACTTTGATTTCTACTTTGATAGTAATATCTATTGTCTATTTGTGTTCATATGCCTAACATGTTTTGGTACATAGAAATTTTTCTCATATTGCAAAAGACAAATATACATCTGTATTTTCTTCCAACTTCATAGTTTCATGATTTACATTTAATGTTTTAATCCATATGAAATTTATTTTGGTATGGGAATTTGAATTAAACTTTAGTTTTTTCCCCAGTTTATCAGTTTTCCTAGTAATATTTAGAGAATAAGCCCCTTTATCACTTATTTTTAATGCCACCTTTTCACATTCAAAGTGGATAAGTATACCAATAACGCTTATAAATCACAATGAAGATATTTCATAAACTTTTATGTTCTACTGTTAAGTCAAAGTATATAGAAATATGGGCCGGCCCCGTGGCTCACTCAGGAGAGTGCAGCACTGGTAGCACCGAGGCCGCGGGTTCGGATCCTATATAGGGATGGCTGGTGCGCTCACTGGCTGAGCGTGGTGCAGACAACACTGTGCCAAGGGTTGCGATCCCCTTACTGGTCAACAACAACAAAAAAACTATATGGAAATAACTGCTGAAAAGAAGGTTAATTTCACAGAAACATAATAAGATTAATTTAATATATATAGCTAATTGAGACTAAAAACTCTTTAAAGCACCCATGAAATAAAAAAATATCTAAACTGAAAAATAAAGCTCACTAGATCACCCAGACTGAAATTTGTAAAGACCACCTTCTCTTATAGTACAATAAACCTGAAGTTTTATAACAAAATTAATTATTGTCATATATAATTATTGGATCAGAAAATAAGTCTAACTAAAAGAATAGAGCCTTCTGAAAATAACTGTAATAAGAAACCCTACATATCAAATGCACCGAAAGCAGCAGTTAGAGGCAAATTCTTAGATTAAAAGCTTCTGTTACTAAACAAGAAAAATGAAATTAAATGATCTTTTTTTTTTTGAACCAGTAAGGGGATCGCTCAGCCAGTGAGCGCACCGGACATCCCTATACAGGATCCAAACCCACGGCCTCGGCGCTACCAGTGCCGCACTCTCCTGAGTGAGCCATGGGGCTGGCCCTAAATGAACTTTTTATTGAACTCAAGAAATTAGAACAATAACAAAAGAATTCTTACAAAGCAGAAAGAAGAAAATAAAAAGTTGAAAATAGTCAGTTTTAAAATAGTCCAATTGATAACTATTAGAGCTCATTCTGTGAAAGTATGAATAAATTATGTAAATTTCTGGATGGCATAAAAAGAAATACAAGTAATCTGAGGAGAAAATAATCATATATTTGGAAGTGGTTAAATAAACATTAGACAACAGTGTGTAGAATTTAATATTAATGAATTTAAAAATCTAGTTGAAAGTGATGATTATCTGGAAAAAATTAAATTATAAGAACTGATTGAAGCAGTAAAAACTTTGGATAGCTCATATTTTTTTTTAGGGTAGCTTTTTCATAATTTAAAGGAACAAAGTAATTTTTGTTTTGTATAAAGCTATTTTAGAACATGCGTATGAAATTTCCTTGTAAATTTAGCACAGGAGGCTCTGATAATGGAGCCTTATAAAAAGAGAATAAAGAATTAAAAATTATGGGCTTTATCAATTTTACTTAGCAGTATATGGAAGCAAAAATCCAAAATAAAATAGTAGCATGTAAGTTCAGCAGTGAAAATGTAGATTTCAGTCTCATTGCAAATATAGTAGGAAATCTATAAATGTAATTATCACTGGTTATTAAAGGAGATGCTAAAAAGTCATGTGATGTTGCACTCTCTTTGTCACCTCTCTTCCCCTGGGTGATGGAGATGCAAAGGATTACTCAAAGCCCATTTCTTCTGAGCAGTGAGAAGCCCCAAAGGGGTTAATTTCCTGGAACCCTCAAGAGAGAGGCATTCCTCCTTGGGAAATTAACACCAGACTGGGGTTTTCTACCCATATTTATCTCCAGACAGGAAAGTTACAGAAAAGGAACATAGGTGGAGTTATGGCTAAGTATAATTTAACAATAGAGGCTGGTAACATCAGTGAAATAACAAAGTGACATTCCATAATGCAATTTGCAAAAGGTTAAGTCAATCCACTAACAAAAGCCTGTTCTTAGCAAATACTGTCTTTTCCTACAGCAATTTCCTCAGTATGTTTACATAACAATCCAGTAACATTAGGTTAACCTGCTCCAAGGGCATCTGTCCTTGAGCCAACAATTTTGCTGTGTTACAATTCTTTATCTACAACAGAGATTTTAGCTTGGGGAAAGTTTCCTGTCTTTTGCAAGCTTAACATTTCTATATGTAATTTTAAAAAGTTAGGTTATACCTGAAACTACAGGGCTTTGGAAACTAGGCCCTGTGAGATACATTTGATTTATAAATGTTAGTACACTCCACAATGTGACAAAATTCAATAACCATTCCTGGAAAATTAGAATTAATTCTGTTAAAATAAGCTCTACAACTAGGAAAGCTGTTACTTACTCCTTCTATTATTAACATTGTTCTGAAAGTTTTTTCCAGTGCATTAAGATAAGAAATAGAAATTAGAATTAGAACTTAGGAGATTATCACATAACAGTGTCTCAAAAATGGTTGTTAAATGGATTCCACAGTGAAGTACTCTAAAAAATGTAGATAAAATGATTGATATTTACAAATAATTAAGTTTTTAAATATAACAAGCTAAAGATAATTAACTGAAAATCATTAGAACTAGTAATAGAATTCAGAAGAATGGTTAGATGTAAAATTAGTAGCTTCCCTATACCAACTAAAAAGTATAATGGAAAAATGATTCAATATCTATGGAGTAAAAGATTAGATTTATCAGGAATTATGAGGGGATTTAGGCTAATATGAAGAAGACCCAAACATCTTTACTAAGAGATATAAAAAAATGACTTGACTAAATGAAGAGACCTTGTATATTACTTGATGGGCAGACAGAATACTGTAAAGATTTTTATTATCTTCAAATTAACTTGATAGTTTAATGCAATTCCAATAAAAATTTCAATCATTTAGTTTATGTAGAATGTACTAGAATAATGAAAGCTGTTTGAAAAATAAAAAGAGAGCAAAAAGGAAGGATTTGTACTGTCAAATAAAGTATAACAGAGTTGTTTTTGTGAAATAATAGGCGACAGACATTGGGACTCAATTGAGTCGAAACAGGCACTAATATCAGTAATCAAACAATGAAGCCACAAAATAAAAGATCAATAATGTTGATTACATCAAAATTTAAAAATACTATTTATCAAAACACAACAATAACGAATAAAAAGAAGTCAGTCAGAGCTCCACAGAGCTGTGAGAGGTGAAGGAAGGGAGGAGTTTAATTTATTCAATAAATGAAGTTTCTGCAGTGGCTGGAGGAGAAGGCTGAGGTGGGTGGGAAGATGGTAGCCAAAGTGTACATCCATGACCTCCTCTCCTTCTCACCTCTTTCTGGAATAGTATAGCAGCCAGGCCAAGCATTCTTTTTTTTTTTTCGTGACCAGTTCGGGGATCGCAACCCTTGGCTTGGTGTTGTCCGCACTGCGCTCAGCCAGTGAGTGCACCAGCCATCCATATATAGGATCCGAACCCGCGGCGGGAGCGCCACTGTGCTCCCAGCACCGCACTCTCCGGAGTGAGCCACGGGGTCGGCCCCAGGCCAAGCGTTCTGATGGCGTGGGAGAGGAGACCAAGCTGGCTGGAGCATAGCAGGCAACCAGTCTCAGGATGCAAGTTGCAGAGGATGGATCCCTAAATCCCCAGCGGTCGCTGGTCCATGCTTTCTAGTTTAGGCAGACAAAATATTTGCCAAATAAATGTCTGAACTGTGAGATTCTTGAAGTTGGTGCAACCAACCATAGAATCCAGGATCATCTTCATCAAAACTGAAACGAGAGGCCAGCCATCACTGGGATCGAAACAGAGTTAGATGATGTCCCCCAATCCCTAGAAACAGCTATCCATCCTCACCAGCCTGGCACTGATGTGGTCTTATATTTTATTCAGTTTAAGCTTTTGGATCCTATTTATCATGTTACAGCAGGGCTTTGCTGTACCTGGCAAGTACTTACCGAAAGAAATATAAATTCCAGAAAATATATAAATGTCAGGAAAAATAGGTAAGTATCAATAGATAGGTAATGAGAGATTTTACAGTATTTGTAGAAGGGGCCAAATTACCAGCGGAGTCCATTAGAGTTCACAATTAAGAAAATAAGGTTAAGAATCCCTGCAGGTGATTGGGGAAAGGGAGAAAGTTTAGCAGTCATCTAAAATGCTTAGCTTCTTATGGTATCCAGAAGGCAACAGTGGCTGGGAGCTTGCATAGGATGAAACCAAAGTCTGAATTCTGTTGGAAGCAGGTAGCTTGTCTAGGGTCACTTTTATGTAGTTTTCCTCTCAGTTTCAAAGGGAAGTGTCTGTGTTACTTGATTTTCAGTCCAATTCTGTTCCACCTACATCATGCTTTCAACTCCTCTTCCTTTTCCTATAGATGCATGAATCAGCTCTCATCACATTTTATGGTATGATTTACATTTGGCTCTTTTGAGAGGCCAGCTATTCCTTGATGATCAGAGCTATCACAGTCTAATTTATGCATATTTTGGATATTTTTCTTGAATAATTTCAGTGACAACATTCATTAAAAGTTTATTACTTGGGGGTTGTTTTGTAAATTTTTTCAGATCCCTTTGACTGACTTTTATCTTTTTATATTAGGAGGAATGAATCTCTACTTGGACTAAAAAAAAAGAAATATAAGGACAGTGTTTTGTGTAAAAAGGCAAGCAAACCTTTAAAGAAGTTCAAAGCTGCAGTAATAGAGATTGGAAGAGTAAGTTTCCTATGAGTTATGAATTTTAGGTAATGAGGTTAAGAGATTTGTTTATCTAGAAATGATTAGCTGCATTTTACTTTATTATAATATGAAACAAAAGGAAATACCAGCAAGCATGATTTTATAATTATATAATACATTATAACTGTTAAAGTTATCATATAGATATTTTTATGGTCAGATCTTTTCATCTATGGGGCACTTCTGTCGCTTTTGATAGTAATCTTAATTTAGGTATACAGAGAAAAAGCTGTATTTCAATGTCAAGAGAAGCATTAGATATGAGTAAATTGTACTATGGTGTTCAAAGCTTAAGTTTAATTTGAAACATTTTGTTATTTTCTCTATTAAGACTGCAGATATGACAGCAAGAAGAAGAAGTAAAAAAAGGGAAACTCTAAGAGATTTTTTTTCCAAAAATCCATCTATTCTTGAAATGGTGGAACATGAAAGGTATTAACTAATTAATTAATTCAACAAAAGTTTACTTGAGGATGGCTATGTGTTAGGCATTAATTTGGGCACTAGGGATATACGAGTGGACCAGACAGATAAAATCACTGCCTTCAAGGAGCTTACATACTAATGAAACAAGCACAGTAAACAAGTAAACACACAAATAAACAAGACAGTTTAAAATTTTGATAAATTTTATGAAATAAATTAAAAGAATGATGCTATAGAGTAATTGGCTTAGCATGGGGTTTATCTATATGTCTCTATCTAAATATAGCTATATAATTATAGCTATATAAATATCTCTATATCTATCTGTCTACATACCTACCTACCTGTCATCCTAAGTTCATTCTGATACCTTCAGTTTTAGTTCAACACTACAGTATACTTTCCAGAGTTTTCTCCTTTCCAAATTATAACTCTTTCCTTTAATGGTGAGAATCCTGGTTCCATTAATGTTAATACATCAACTCGCTTCCTCAAGCTAGAATACACAGAAGGTAGTTTCAGGATTCCTTAATTTTTTTCTCATGCAGGTTTCCATCTGCTTCCTCGAATGGCTCCATGTCACTGAGCGCGTGTGCATATTGTCCTTCCTGAGCTTCCTCTTTGACTGTTGGATCTCCTCAGACCTCATGGAGACACCGCTCTGATGGTTAGAGTACTCTAAATGTTAAGAACTGTTCAGGTGGTAGAAGGAGAAGCATCTTCTACTCCCTGTGGGCTGGCTGTTGGCTCCCTTCCAAGCCAGCGGGAGCCTGTCGTTACCTTTCCAAAATACCTGGAGGAAGCTTATCCTCTTGCTGATCTACCTGAATAATCTCGCCTCAGTGTCAGACAAGATACAGCTAATCCTGTTGTTTCTTCCTGGACTTTTGAGGAGAGTTGACCTCCTCACACAGGGACTTTTAATTTTCAAAATAGTCATTAAAAAGATTCACATTTGTTAGGAAATCAAATAACATATCACTAAAAGCAACCAAACAACAACAGAAAGTCCAAAAAACATTAGATTAAAAGGAAATTATCAACAAAATACAAAATATTTAGAACCAAATGATTATGTAAACACTACATGTCAAAAGGAAGCCTCCTTGCTTCCTGTCTTTCTCAAAACATCTGCTCCTTTGTTGCAACAATCTCTGTCTGTCTTCCTTCCTTCCATCTATCTCTCTTCTTTTTTTCTTCTGTGTGTGTGTGTTTCTGATTCAGAACAATATCTATATAAGTGAGCAAGATACTTTACCTACTGAGATCTGGGTTTTTTCCCCCCTTTTCTAGTGAAAATCAGGTAGAATGATAGGACCTTTGGGGCAGCAACATTGCCAACACTACAAAAAAAAAAAAAAAACTGATGAAGTGTTTTGACACATGAAGTTATGCTCTCTAAACTATGTAACTATAAAAATAGCTGGACTACTTTGAGTTCTGATAGGAATGTTTTTTTAAAAGTGCACATGTTATGCATAAAATTGAACTATTAGCTGAAATTTGAGTATTGTTTTTTTTTCTGGAGCATGTTAAATACACATTTGTAAAATTACTTAATCTATATTCAACTGACATTTTATTTCCTCTAGAGTCTGACTAATGTTAGACAAAATTTTGCTGCATTGTTTTTTTCCTTAAGAACAAATAACAGAAAAATGATTTTCTTGTTTAATATTGTAGTTAGTTGATGAATGTGAGCATCTAATCTCAGTGGACTTTTAGTTGTGGAAGAGAAAAGCTCTGTTTGGTTTTAGCTGAGGACTCAGACATCAGAGAGCATGGAACGCAGTATGTGGTGTCTTTGTCCCAGGTGCTCATCCTTGTGACTTTTGTTTTAATCACCCCATTTCACATTTCTAGCACCGAGGAAGTGATAAATAAACCAGAAACATTTGCATAAGGGCAGTCAAGTGACTTCTTGATGTATTTTGTACAAATTGGAACCATTCTTCTTTATTAAATATCTGGGAGTTTTTGGGTAATTTCAAAACTTTTCTCCCTTGGCAGAAACAAGAGAGCTGATGTTAGAAAAATAGCATTTCGATGCCTGATGGACCACTTGAATCCTCTAATATTAGATTATGCTAAAAGAAAGAGGTTCCATCAAATATTTCTTGAGGAGATGCCCTGGAGATCTCAAATGAACCTCCATCTGGCAAGTGCACACTTCAACCTGCTTTTACAAAAGCTGGGGGAGCATTTGAAGATGAAATGTAGCGCTTCACATTCGACAGTCAGGTACAGTATATTGTCCATCAGTAATACTTTTGTAGTCTCATGAACATGGACTGTATTTGTATGTTCGGGGCTTCAAGGTTGATACAATTTAAAGGGTTTATAGAGTGCCTCTGTCTTTACACTGGGCATTAGCATATTTATTAATTTCTTATCTCAAAATTTTCCTCAAACAAGTGTTAGAACTTAGCTCTTATGAAATACAAGTTTGCATATATCTTGAGTATGTCAATCTAGTTTAAGTGCAAGGGTAAAGTGTAATTTCAAGAGAAATTCAGTGAGAATTGTGTAACAACTGTAGATACTTGTAGGCATTAGGAAAATTTCTGTTTCATTTAGAGGTGTATTTTAAGCCTTTCTACACAGAGACCATATTTTCCTTATATGATGAAAATTTTCTATCATTAATTCAACAGACATTTCTGAACTCTTATTGAGTGTCTTTGGCTAAGTGCTGTGGGAGATAAAAATAGAAGATAAGCAGGTAATATGGAATGCTATGTAACCATTAAAAAGGTGATAGTCATTCATTCAAAAAAAAAAATACTTTGAGTACCTATTAGGTACAAGGAACTGAGCTAGGTGCAATGGGTGTGCAAAGATGAATGTACATACAAGTTGCAGTCTGGTAGGGGATATCACAAATATTCACAAATAACTATAATTAATGATGGCAGTTGAAGTACACATAAAGTCTTCTTTGTTCCTAGAAGGGGGCTTTCCTCTTCCTGGTACTAACAGGAAAGGTTTCATGATGAGGGCCCTCTAGGCCTGGATCTTGATGGATAGGCAGGGTTTAGAAATGTGCAGATAGGGAAATAGGCATTCTCAATAGTTAGAAGAACACATGTCAGAACCCAGGTAGGAAACACTGGATGAGAACCCCAAATAGTACGACCAGAATCAAGGGTGTATAGAAGTGCATGCAGGGTCTTAAATGTCTATTAAATCTGAGCTTTATTTTACATTCAGTGGGAGATTATTGAGGGTTTTTTATCAGGGCCATGATAAAAATTTCTCTGACAGTAACATATCAAATGGATCAAGGGGGAGGAAAGACTGGAGTCAGGGATATGAATTAAGAGTCTATTTATTTCAATAATCCAACGAGGAAAAAATGTAGATTGAAATCCACAATGAATTTGGTCCTAGTTTGTGTACGTCCAGAATTTTGGTTGAAATCTCTACCAGACTGAACCTTTGCAAAAATGACTCCAGATAGGTTCCCTTTCCTATGTGGGCTAGACCAGGTCTGCATTCAAGAAGCAGTTAGCTTGCCTGATTGACAGGGAAGGCTTCTGGCAAAGTGACCCATTCACAGGGACTTGACACAGAAAACAGTTCAGACCAGATGAGCTTCCTTACTATTCTCTGAACCGGTACCGAGCAGTCTTCTCCGAGCTTCCAGTCATACATGACTATTCATGTATGATCACTTGGCAGCACAATAAGACGATGACCAAATTTGTGTCAGGGCAACTCGGTGCTAACTTTGATTTTTATTAAAACTGTTAATGTACATTCAGTATTTGTCAGTTTATTTTTGGTGGAAGATTGTTTACTGCTTAGACCTTATTTTTAAAAACAAATAATATCTTTTATGGACACATTGTTCTATATAGTAGGTATCTGCCTTGAGTTATGTTTAAATCCGGTGGTTTTAAGTTGACATAAATTTTTGTTTCAGAGCTCATAGAGCGAGGGTAGTAGATCTTTCAGTCCTCTTTTCGAGGGCCTTTTCAGGGAAATAGATATTGATGTTAAAATTCCTAAGAGCAAAGTTACATCGTATAATTTTAAAAGTTAGTGGGAAAATGTGTGGCTTTGATTAAGTACCAAAATACTTAATGATCTAAAATTTGGGAGCACTCTCTCACAAATGCTTTAAAAATAGATTGTATTGGGAAGATTTAATTCAATTTTGCTTATATTGTTTTTTTAATGCGATTTTTTCTCCCTTGCAGTTTTCGAACATTGGATCCTAATATATTTTCACTGCATAACTCAGGAACAGTATTACCGACAGCAAAATTGACTGTAGAAAATTATAAAGCAATGCTTGATTTCCTTCTTACAGCTAAAAAAAGAAAGGCCAACTTACCATCAGGTAAAATAAAGGTTAATTTACTCTCAAATTGCCTCTAGATTTTTATGCAGTAACACAACACGCACACACGCACACACACCCACACTCCATGAGCACACAGATGTATACACACTATTTTCCAAAGACCCAGCAATTCAGTTGAGTTTTGATGCTTTGTAGGAGATTCTTGTTTACTCTATTTAAAAAAATTTCTCTAGTTTTATGTTATCAACATATACATTTGAAAATATCTATTTTGTGTTCTGACCTAAAGCAATTTGGCTATTCAGCAAATATAATGTTCTTTTGTTAAATATTGGTAGTGGTTCAAAATAGGTGAAGACTTGCTACCAAGTGTTATATATATATATATATTTTTTTTTTGTCGTTTTTTTTTTTTCGTGACCGGCACTCAGCCAATGATTGCACTGGTCAGTCCTATATAGGATCCGAACCCGCGGCGGGAGCGTCGCCGCGCTCCCAGCGCAGCACTCTACCAAGTGCGCCACGGGCTCGGCCCCCAAGTGTTATATTTTTGTGGAAGTCAGTTTCAAAACAAATTCCATCAAACATACTGATACAAGCTGGTTCGAAAACAATCATAACAGCTGATTTTATACTCGAGGCAGTCCACTCTTGCCCTAGGATCTCCAGCTAGCACCTCCTTGAACGTTCACTCTAAGATGAATGCAATTATATTGTGATGGCAGGACCAAGCACTGTTATCTGGTCAGATGAAAGGGGGTTCTGGAAGGAGAGACATGCAGGGAGACAGGGCTGTCAGTCTGGGTGCTGCCCTGATGACTGACTTCTGCCAGATTTGACTAATTTTTATACTCTTTTTCTGCAAAGATGATGGAGCCTGGACATTATTCCTAACCAATAATCTATCTTGAATACCACTCATTTTACAAATAAAAATTTATGTCTAATATCTCTGAGCTATTACAAACCCAGTTATATAAATTTTTAATAATGGCATTTTAAGTGCCATAACATTGCTGATCAGTGTTCTTGGTATGCTATTAACTGCCCCTAGGAGTGCTGATTCATGTTTGAAGTACTCGACATGCTTTCTAGTTTTTCTAAGGTATAGATTACATTTAATTAGTACCTGCACATCATATTATGTTTACTGAAGTATTTGAAAATAAATTTCATAGACACAGAGTCTGATTTTTGTATATGGATTATAATATATAGCTTCCTGAGCTTTTTATAAAACTGGCTCCCTACCTGAGACCTATCATGAAATTGGCAATAGGATATTCTTTTAATGAGACATTATCTAATGCAGAGTTCTAAGAGAAGGTTTGTGGCAGGAGAATTCCTCTTGTTTTTATGCCACGCCAGCAGGGGCATGAGTGGCTTGGGTCACTGCACTGCTGCTCACTTCCTGGTGTATGTGTCCTGGGGATGTCCTGTTGGGGAAGAAATTAAGGAACAGTGGGATCCTGTCATTGTTCCCTTAAAAAGCATGTACATTCTTACCTCTGCATTGTTCCTTTTGCCATCGCCTTTGCCTGAAATGTTCTCTGTTTTCCTGTATAGCTAAATCATGCCCATCCGTCAGGACCTAAGTGCCTTATTCTCTAGGATCTTTCCCCGGTTCATTGTGTCTATGTAATCCCTTCCTTTCTCCAGATTTATGTGTCATTTGTTATCTGAATTACTCATTTGATGTATACCACCTACTGTGTTTTCTGGAACTTAATTCTATGTTTTTAATTGCATTATACCTTATTTTTGTACTATAGATGCTGAAGAATTTTCCGCATTTGTTAATTCCAGAACGAGTGAAGAAAATATGATGAAGACACAAACATTTTATGAATCAGACTCTGAATCAGGGCTTAGTGCTAAAGAAAAGGATCAAGCAGCAAATACGGGTCTACTGGATCATTTTATGAAAATCTTTTTATATTGCAGGAGAGCAATGGTAATATGATCATTCTTATTTGCTGGCGTAGTAGACATAAATCTCAGCCCATAAACTCGGGCATGTATATATTTTATTTATTTATTTACTATACATAATTTTACTTTTTAAAAAAATTTAATTTCTGTAATTTTTTTTGATTGTTTGTCCATATTCATGGGGCACAGAGCTGACCATCAGCACCTGTGACAAAGATGTAATGATCAGATCAATACTATTAGCATGGCCACCACCTCATATTGCAATTATTCCCCATGTCACCCACCCAAACTCCCCCCCCCCAAGCAACCTGAGATCTGTTCTCTCCCTCTGCAAGTCCAATACACTGTTGTGGTCTTTGTTTCCTTCCTTTTTCTCTTTTAACTCCCACTTATGAGTGAGGACATGTGGTATTTTTCCCTCTGTGCCTGGCTTATTTCACTTAACATAGTTTTCTCCAAGCTCATCCATATTGCTTGCTGCAAATGGCAGAATTTCATTCTTTTTTATGGCAGAGTAGTATTCCATTGTGTATATATATCACATTTTCCTTATCCAGTAGTCTGTCAATGGACATTTAGGTTGGTTCCATATCTTGGCTATTGTAACTAGAGCTGCAATGAACCTGGGAGTGTGGTATCCCTTCGACATGGGATTCATTCCTTTCGGTATATACCTAGAAGTGGGATTGCTGGGTCATATGGTAGCTCTATCTGTAGTTGTTTGAGTAAACTCCACACTGTTTTCCATAGTGGCTGTACTAATTTACAGTCCCACCAACAGTGTAGAAGAGTTCCCCTTTCTCTGCATCCTTGTCAGCATTTCTTGTTCTCAGTCTTTTTGATAATAGCCAGTCTAACTGGGCTGAGATGATATCTCAGTGTGGTTTTAATTTTCATTTTCCTGATGATAGTGATGTTGAGCATTTTTTTAAGTACATGCTAGCCATTTTTATTTGTATGTCTTCCTTCAAAAAATGCCTGTTTAGCTCCTTTGCCCATTTTTTCAATGGATTATTTTTATTTAATTAAAAAATTTTTTTTACTGTGAGGTTATTTGAGTTTCTTATATATCCTGGATACTAATCCCTTGTATGTATAGTTTGCAAATATTTTTTCCCATTCTGTAGGTTGTCTTGTCACTCTGTTGATTGTTTCCTTTGCTGTGCAAAAGCTTTTTAGTTTGATATAGTCCCATTTATTTATATTTTTTCTTTTGTTGCTTGTGCATTTGGGGACTTTATTCATAAAGTCTGTGCCTAGTCCTACTTCCTGAAGTGTTTCCCCTATGTTTTTCTTTAGTAGTTTTACAGTTTCAGATTTTATTCTTAAGTCTTTAATCCATTTTGAGTTGATTTTGGTATATGGTGAGAGGCACATGTTTAGTTTCATTCTTCTGCATGTGGATGTCTAGTTTTCCCAGCATCATTTATTGAGGAGGCAGTCTTTTCTGCAATGTATGTTCTTGTTGTTTTTGTCAAAGATCAGTTGGCTGTAAGTATGTGGGTTGATTTCTGGGATCTCTGCTCTGCTCCATTGGTCCAAGTGTCTATTTTAATGCCAGGACCATGCTGTTTTGGTTGCTATAGCTGTGTAGTATAATTTGAAGTCAGGTAGTGTAATGCCTCCAGCTTTATTTTTCTTGCTCAGGATTGCTTTGGCTATTTTGGGTCTTTTGTTGTTCCATATGAACGTTAAGATTGTTTTTCTATTTCTGTCAAGAATGTCATTGGTATTTTGATAGGGATTGCATTGAATCTGTAGATCGCTTTGGGTAGTATGGACATTTTCACAATGTTGATTTTTCCAATCCAAGAGCATGGAATGTGTTTCCACCTTTTTGTCTTCTTTAATTTCTTTCTATAGTGATTCATGGTTCTCTTTGTAGAGATCTTTTGCCTCCTTGGTTAAATTGATTACTAAGTGTTTTATTTTTTGTAATTGTAAATGGGTTTACTTTCTTGATTTCTTTTTCTGCTAGTTTGTTATTGGAGAATAAAAATGCTACGATTTTGGGGTGTTGATTTTGTGTCCTGAAACTTTACTGAAATCATTTATTAGTTATAAGAATTTTTTGGTTCAGTCTTTAGGTTTTTTAATATATACAATCACGCCATCTGCAAACAGGGACAGTTTGACTTCATCTTTTTCTGATTTGGATGCCCTTCATTTCTTTTTCTTGCCTGATTGCTCTGGCTGGCACTTCCAATACCACATTAAATAGGAGTGATGAGAGTGGGCATCCTTGTCTTGTTCCAGATGGTATTGGTGGTGGGTTTGTCCTATATGTGTCTTCTCTGAAATGCTTTTCTCTCTCTTTCTTTTTAAATATCATGTGACAGATCATTAAACTCAGAATTGGAATCATTGAGTACAAAGAGATGTTTCTGTTTTTTAATGGCAGGAAGACATGTACTTCAAATCTCTCAGGAGGGGAAGAGAAATCCATTCCTTCCAGACAAAAAAGGAACAGTTAGTTTCCCATATTCTCCATGGAATAGACAGAATGATTTTACAAAATGTAAAGTAAACCCAAATCATCTCCCTTGACCATCAGCATTGAGTCCTATCTTTCCCACCAGTGTCAGAGCCCTTGAAGAGGGTGTCCTGCTTACCTCACAGAACTCAGCTCCTCTTGCTCTTGTTCTGGTTCAGCTCATTCTGCCTCTGTGGCCTTGAAAGCACTAAGCTTGTTGCCTCCTCAGCCAACAGGTTCACCCACCATCCTTTGCACTTGCTGTTCCCTGAGCCTAAAATGCTCTCCCCCATCCAACACCCCCACGACCACCTTCAGCTGACTTGTTTGACTCAACATTCAGGTCTCTGCTCAAATGTCACCTCCTCAGGGAGGAATTCTTTCCTTACCACCCTGTCTAAAAGAACGTGTCCTCTCATGCCCTGTCAGTATTTGACCCATTTCTGCTTTATTTTATTTTGCAAACCTTTTTATTCCCTGAAATTATATTTTTATCTACTTTTCTAGTGTCAGTCTCCTCTAACAATTTTAAACAGCATAAGGCAGACCCAGTTTTACTTGCTCACTGCAGTAGCCACAGAATTTGCATACCAGTGGTCTGACTCCAAAAATCCCTAGAAACAATGGGATTTTTGGAGTCAGACCACTGGTGTGCAAATCCTACCTGACCACTTAGTAGATTTCTGTCCTTGGGCAAGGTAAGTCCATGTCCTCATCTGTAAATTGAGCAGAGTACTAGTGCACACTTACTTTGTAGGAGTTATTCTTAGAATTAAATGAGATGATACATCTAAAGGTCTTAACACAGTGTATGGCACATATAAGTGGCTTATAACAAATGGCGTTAGTTATTTTTATTATTGAAATATAGAATTTTCACAAAGAGAAAGTTGCTCAGAAATCTGTAACTTTTGGAACTTTGGGGTCTTTTGAATGTTGTGTTTGTCTTAGGTTCTTGCTCATCGTGGTGGCTACTGGACTCTGCTTCAGAACTGCTGTCGGGCCTTCTGGAACTTTACTCAGGAGCTACAAATACTTCTTAAACAGGCACTGGATCTTTATAAAACATTTCCTATTAGTCAGGATGGTTTCCTTTGTACCTCTGTTTTACCATTCTATTTGGGAGCAGAATTACTTATTGACATGTTAATACAACTACAAAATACCAATTCTATTAAGGTAAGGACATTTTAATAACTATTTTTATTGTATTTACTTTAAGAATATCCTTGTACTGTGCAGCTTGGGATAAGTAGAAATTGATGTATTTCATTTGCTTCTCATTATTTTGCTCACAATACATAACTTGCATTGTTATTACTGAAAAACATCTTAGCCTGAAAATTTATTTTGTTAAAAGGAAGGGAAGGTATATTAGTCTGTTTTGTGTTGCTATGTCAGAAATACCTGAGACTGGATAATTTATAAAGAACAGAGGTTTATTTGGCTTATGATTCTGGGACAGCTGCATCTGGCATGGGCCTCAGGCTGCTTCTACTCATGGCAGAAAGCAGCAGGCACCCGGTGGGTACAAGCAGATCACATGGCAAGAGGAAGCAAGAGAGAGAGTGGGGGCGGTGCCAGGGTGTTTTAAACAACCAGCTCTCATGGGAACTAATAGAGTGAGATCTCACTCATTAATCCCCCTACCTAGGGAGAACATTAATCTGTTCATGATGGATCCACCCCCATGACTCAATCAGTTTCCAACACTGCCACATTGGGGATCAGATTTCCATGAGTTCTGGGAGGAAAATACATCCAAACTCCATCAGAAGGTAACATTTACTGAGCTCCAGTTCCTACATAAACTAACCTTAATACATTTAATCCCCATGACAGTCTTTCTGACAGATGGAGAAATGGATCCCAAAAGAGATCCCATAGCTTGTCTGTTGATCTTTATTTTGCTGCTTTTCTGTTCCTGTCCTATTACTCCAGGTCTGCTGGAATTTTCATCCATTTAAAATTTGCCACACTGTGTTTTAGAGCATGGTAATAAAATGGAAACAATCAAACGTAAAATAGCCTAAACACACTGAAAATTAGTAAACATGTAAACACATTGAGGCCTGAGGTCAATTTCTAGAGGAAAATATATGACAACAATAGCACAGAAGACAGAGAGGATAAATAAAATTAAACTAATGTAAGTTTTTTATACTTTATATAAAGTGGTACAATATTAACTCTAAGTGGAATATGATAAGTTAAGGATGCATTTACCAATCCCTAGAATATCTACCAGAAAAAGCAATATAGCTAAAGAGCCAATGATGTAAAAGAGAAGACTGAGTAACAGCCAATTAACTCAAAAGAAGACAGGAGAAAAGGAGCAGGGAACAGCAACAAAAAATGGAACAAATAGAGAACATATAGTAAGCATTGAACCTAACTCAATCATATCAATAACTATATAAATATAAGTGGGCTAAACACCCAAATTAAAAGGCAGAGATTGGATAAAAAAGAAAGACATGTATACCTGTCTACAAGAGAAACACTTTGAATGTAAAGAAGCAGATAGATCGAAAATAAAAATATGGAAAGACACATACCATGAAAACAGTATAAACAGAAAAGTTGGCGAGACTATATTAATATTAGATAAAATAGTCTTCAAAATCAAGGAGTATTATTAAAGATAAAGAAGGGTACTTAATAATAACAAGAGGCTCAATTTATCAGGATGATATATCAATCATAAATGTGTATACTGCTAATGACAGAAATTCAAAATGCACTCTGGGCACCCAGAGCTTCCTGGTTGATGAACACATTGATGTGTTAAAAGGCTGACATGCCCTGATTCCTCAGGGAGAGAGCATGGAAGCTCTGTGTCCAGGACTCTCCTAGACCTTGTCCTATGTGCCCTTCATTTGGCTGTTCCTGAGTTGTGCCCTTTATAATAAAACTGTAATCAGAAGTATAGTGTTTTCAGTGAATTCTGTGAGTCAGCCTAGTGAATTATCAAACCTGAAGGAGTTATGGGAATACCTGAATTTATAGCTGGTCAGTTAGAAGGGCAGGTCACCCTGAAACTTGTGGCTGGCATCTGAAATGAGGGAAGCCTTGTGGAGGATAGAGTCTGTGGAGCCTGATGCTAACTCTGGGTAGTTACTACCAGAATTGAAGTGCAGTACATCCAAGTGGGATGGAAACAGAGCGCAAATGCACATGGTATGTTCACCAAGATATGCAGAGTCAAACATAATAAGCCAATAAATTGAAAAGACTGAAATCTTAAAGAATATGTTTTTTGATCACTACAGAATTAAATTACAAACAGATTAACACAATATAGAAAGAAAAAGCTCCAAATATCTGGAAGTTAAACAGCACAATTCTTTAAGCCATGGGTTAAAGAAGAAAACACAAGAAAAATTAGACAATATTTACAGCTGGGGACGACATAATCAAAATTTGTGTTATACAAATAAGGCAGCGCATAGAAGGAAATTTATAGCTTTAAATGGTTAATAGAAAAGAAGGAAGATGTAACATCAATTATCTAAGTGTCCACCTATAGGAGCTACAAAAAGAAGATCAAATTAAAACCAAAGTAAATAAAAACAAGGAAGGAAATAATATACAGAAGTGAAGGAAATGATAAGAGTAGAAATTAACTAAAAGTAAAGAAAAAAAACAGAGAACATTAATAGAGTAAAAAATTAATCTTTTGAAGAGATCATTGAAACTGTTATACTCCTAAAAATACAGATGAACAAAAATGAGAAAAGCACAAATTACTATAATGAAAGAGGGGTATAACTACAGATCCTATAGATATTTTAAAAAGTGAAGGAATATTATGGTCTAATTTTACTAATGAATTTGATATCTTAGATGAAATGAACTCATTTATTGGAAAGCACAACTTAATAAATCTGACACAAGAAGAAATAGAAAATATGAATTACCCTAAATATATTAATGAAATTAAATTTATAATCAGAAACCTTCACATAAAGAAAACTCCAGACCCAGAACATTTCCCTGGGGAGTTCTAGCTAACACACAGAAGAAGTAATAAATCCTACACCAAATTTTTTGAGAAATGGAGCCAGGTTAACCTTGACAGAGATATCAATAAGAAATGTATATCCAATATCTCTTATGAACATAGACACAAAACTCCTTAATGAGATGCTAGCAAATCAATCCCAGCAATATATGAAATATACAAATGATGATATGATACTTACAAATGTACAAGTGTGCTAATGATGATCAAGTAGGGTTTATCCCATAAATGTAAGGTTAACATTTGAAAAATCAATCAATGTAATTCATCATATTAACAGGATAAAGGATATAAATTATGTGACTATTGAAATAGATGCAGCAAAAGCATTCACAAATTTCAGCATCCATTATTGTTAAAAACTTTTCAGCAAGCTAGGAATGGAAGAAAACTTTCTCAACCTGATAAAGAGCGTCTACAGATAACATCGTAATTAATGATGAATTATTGTGAGCTTCCCCCTAAGACTGGGAAGAAAGCAAGGATTTCTGCTCATATCACTCTTATACACATCATGCCAGAGATCCTGGCCAGTACAATAAGGCAAGATAAAGAAACAAAAGGCACACAGAATTAAAAGGCAGAAACAAAACTGTTTTCATTTTTTGGACAACATGACTTTTTACATAGAGAATTCTTACTCACCAGGACTCTCCAAGGCAACTTTTAGAACTAATGAAGTAGCAGGACATGAGGTCAATATACAAAAATAAATTGTGTTTCTATATACTAGCAGAAAACAATTAGGAAATGGAAATTTAAAAACAATGCTATTTAAAATATCATCCAAAATATCAAATATCTAGGAATATATCTAATGAAACTTACACAAGTTTTCTAAACTGAAAACTAGAAAACATTATGGAAAAAAATTAAAGAACTAAATAAATAATGACATGTGTCATGTTTATGAACTGGAAGACTTAATATTGAGATATCAATTATTCCCAACTTGATCTACTGATTCAGGGAAATCCCAAAGAAAATCTCAATAGGTCTTTTTTGTTGTTGTTGTTATTAATGGACAGTTTATTCTAAAATTTATAAACAAATGCAAAAGAAAAAAAGTAGGTGGCCAAAAATATCTTTAAAAATAACAAATCTGGAGGACTTACTACCTAATATCAAGGCTTATTAAAGCTACACTAATTAGGAGAGTGTGATATTGACATCAAGAGAGAAATATTTCAATGGAACAAATAGAGAATCTAAAACTAGATCCATACATGTGATTTTTTTTTCTTTACAAAGTAGCCAAAGCAATTCAAAGGGTTCAGAAATAAATGGCAACTCCTAGACCTAGAGAGGAAACAGGGCTCCTTGGGAAAAAAAAAAGATTGATTACTTTACCTGTATGAACTATACCTGAAGGCAATCAAACAGTTTCTTTTTCTTTCTTTTTTTTTTTTTGGTGGCTGGTCGGTATGGGGAAGTGAACCCTGATGAAGGGAAATTTTTCTTTTTAGGACTATTCAGGTAATAAATGAAGAAAGGGTATTGGAATTAGAATATCAGTATTTTGCAATTCTTGATGAGTGTATTGGAAGATGAACACCATCTATGGAATATACTTGCCAGAAAAAAATAAACTGGAATCAGCTAAAGCATTTAGATCTAACCAACAATTTACAGAAAATATAGTGGGCAGAGGAACATTTTAAATGAAATCATGGGAATGCAAACAGTAAAATCCAGACTATGGAAACTCTACAAGACAAATAATCTGGCTTCTTCAAAAAAAAGAGGAGATGGAACTTGTAGTTTAAAAATGACTTGTTTAAAAAGCAATTGCAGTGTTTGGATCTTATTTTGATCCCATTTCAAACTAACATACTCTTAAAAAGTAAATTTATAAGACAATAGGGGAAATGTGAACACTGTTCAGTGTAATTATTCAATAATAATATTAAGGAATCTTTTGCAAATTTTTTTTAGGTAGGATTACAGGATTGTGGTTATGTTTTTGTAAAACTAATTCTTATCTTTTTAGAGATACTCCCAAAATATTGACTGATTAATGTAATTTCTGGGATGTAATTCAAAATAATGAGGGAAGTGGGTGTATTGTAGGAGTTGATAATTATTGAAGCTGGTGGTGGGTACATGGGACCTCATTATATTATTTTTTTCCACCTTTGTAAATGTTAGAAGTTTTCTTTAATAAAAAGTTTAAAAGAATTACACATGATCCCTACTAAAACTTAAAGGCCCTGACTATGCCAGAAACCTCAATCTTCAAAACTTAAAGGCCCTGACCATTCCAGAAACCTTAATCCTCATTTGCTATTTTGATCCCCAAATGCCAGTCCTATTTATTTCTCAAATTTGTCAGGTAATATTACCCAAATTCAGAGATCAATAGGTAATACTCTATTTTGCCCTCTCTCTTGGGTTGGGATCAATTGAGAGATGGTGCTGACTAAGACAGTTGGAATTAAAGTCAGCTTAGTTGTTGATGAGTGCTATATTGTGAGATGTAGTAACCAGAGGGGCTTCCTTTTCCTTCATCCCAGAAAGAAACTTACTACATAGGCGTAGGTATGATTAATTGATAGCAGATACCTCTCTTCTTCAAGGGTAGAGCCTGGGTCAGAAAACTTATCCATGTGATTCTGCAGGCAGGCAGGCTAAGACAGAGCAATCACCCAGGAATGGTTGAGTGGGATAGATTTGATCTCTCCCACACTCATCAAGAGGAGTGAGTGGAGGCCAGGAGTGCCTCCACATGGAAACCTGAGGTCAAGGAAATGGAGATAGCCCCTTATGCAGACCTGTGCTGCTGGAAATCTTACTGAAGACTCAGTGGATTATAGGGATTAAACTCATAACATCAATAAAATATAAACTTCCTTGACTGAGCATGTCCTGTATACCAACATATACATCTGAGCATGTCCCACTGGCCAGGCACCATGCTAAGGAGGCAAATTCACATGTGTAACAAGTGCCACCACTGTTATTTACACCTACACAGCCTGACTTAAGGTATGCATATTGCACTTCACAGCCAAATGACTTCTAACTTCAAGGCCTGTGAATCTTGTTAGAGGAGATATGTATCTTCTAATTTTGTTGATACCTTCCCTCCCTTATGCTTTGGTTACCCTTAATGATATTACTGGGATAGGAAGGACTGGACTTGAATTACTCAACTGTTTTGGGTGATAGCCTGGTCTTCAGATGGATCTAAGAGGCTTTGCTTTACCCCAAGAATTTCCAGAGGTATACACAAATGCACCAGGGATCCATGGAAAATTAACACACTAGTTATAGAATAACTGTTTAATTTAGGCAAAAAGAGGTCTTCTAGATTTCCTTTTCCATAGGTCTGACCCCCTTGCATCAAGGAATTGGATATATTATGAATGCAACCAATGTATTAGGGAAATTCATTATTTGTATATACTAAAACCTGTTTTTTTCCCAAAGATTTTACCTTATTGGTTTAATATCCTTACGTAAATGAATAGTCACTGTATACCAACAAGTGTAGACCTCAGTCTGTACTGTCTAATATAGTAAACATTAATGTAGTGGATTGAATTATGTCCCCTCAAAACTCACTGAGACTTGAATTGTCTCCCAAGTTTTATGTATTAGAAACTTAGCCCCCACTGTAACTGTTAAGAGGGTGGGAAATCCTGTTATGCTAATTGAAAGGTGGAGCCCTCAAGGGGTGATTGGATTGTAGGACCATGCAGTAGTGAGTGGATTAAAAATGGTGGTCAGGGCTTTAAAAGAAGAGAGTCTGTCTTTCTCTCTCTCTGCTCTCTCTGCTTCCACCATCTTGCAATGTGAGACTCCCGGGTCACTGTCGCCACCACCAGATGAACAATGGACTTCCCAGCCTCAGAAACTGTAAGCAGTAAATGTTTTTTTTTTTTTTTTTTGTAAATCACCCAGTTCCATGTATTTTGTTATAAGCAACAAAAGTGGACTAACACAATTAGCCATATGTGGCTACTTAAATTTAAGCTTGAATTAATTGAAATTAAATAAAACTAAAAATTGAGTTGCACTAATCACATTTCAAAAGCTCAGTAGCTACGTGTGTCTAGTGGCTATATTGAACTTTATCAAACAGCACAAATGTAACACATTTCTATTATCACAGGAGAGTTCTATTGGATAGCACTGCCTCACATGATCAAGCTTTAATTTGCATAATAAAAATACTTTTTAATTTTTATTTTTATTAAGTTCTTTTCCATGTTACATTTTTATCACATTCAGATTTTAGAAAAAAACATGTAGTAAAATCTGAAATTCCACAAAAAAATTTTTTTAATGTGCTATTTGCAGTCTATTGAAGACAAAGGAGAGTTCAGTGTTCCAAGCTGTTATGGGAATATTAAAAATGATAATGGTGGTTCCAGCCTTACTTTTGAGCATCCTTTAGATGATGTAAATGTGGTTGACTTAAAATGGATCCATGACTTTGTATTAAAATCTCTGGAAGTTTTATATCAGGTGGAAAAATGGGAAACACTAGTATCGCTTGCCATTCAGTTCAATACGATTTCACAGTAAGTACTGCCTTAAGGGCAATTAAAAGTAATAGACTTCATTGGAAAAAAAAAGTTTTTTAACTAATGTTTACTTTTTAATATATTCTTTGATGTACTCGTCTAGTGAGAGGTATACAGAACAAGTGACACCACTCCTGGTGTATGCACAGCGCCAGCTTCTTCTGAGAATACACAAGTACAAGGGCCCAGACATTGCTCAACAACCTTGTGTGAGGTATGAGGCTGAATATGGAGAGAAGGTGAGTTCAGCTCTATTATTCCAAAGTAGAGATTTCCCGTTGGTACACATATAAAATTCAAAGATTTAGGAATCAGATAAATATTGTGATTTTTCATGTAGGCATTTATCATTCAAATCAACAAACATCATTGAGAGCCTGCTATGTGCCAGTATTTTCCAAATACAGGGTAAACAGAAAATTAAGTCCGTGTCCACAAGAAGCTTATTCAGATCAGAGCTGATTTATCCATTAGGTACAATGGGGACAGTGTCTAGAGCCTACGATACTTTTAGAGGTCCACTAAATAATTTCTCTTAAAATAAGAAGAAAAAAGGAACGTTTAGGTCAAAGAATGTTTTAATTTTTACTATTAATATTTTTGTATTTATATCAACACAACCATAAAATATAAGTAATTTTTTTTTATGGAGAAAAAGGCCCACTAAAGCAAAAGTGTCTAGGGCCCATGACAGTTATGGTCCAACCTGAATGAGGTGGAGAAAAAAGATAAGTAAATCCTCTTATTTACTAATTTAACAAATATATATCCACTGCCTAATCAGAGCCATTGCATACTGTTGTACAGTCTGTGTCCTGCCCAAAGGCCCCTGGCATACGTGGGGCTGAAGTCCAGTCCCTGCTCTCCACACAGTCTGTGGGCTTTGATGTTGCACCCATTCAGCGGGGACTCCACTTTCTTCCTCTCACCAGGGTTCCTGATGGTCTAGTGTCTGCCTAGCCTCCTGCATATTCTATGTGGTGAGCATACAGTCTGAGTTTCTGCTTCATGGAGTTTAATTTCAGAGGGGTGGAGACAGGGCCAGGTAATAAACATGTAAATAGATAAACAGAAAGATTTATGATCATCATAAGTTCTCTGCAGAAAATGAAATAGGTTGGTGGGATAGAGATAGGCTGGGGTGGGAGGTGGAAAGAGGTGATCAAGAAGACCTCTTGGAGATGGTGACATTTGATGAGATGGGGACAGCCACACAATAATCTGGAGAAAGCATTCCAGCCCAAGAGAAGAATAAAGGCCAAAGCCCTGAGTGAGACAGAAAAAAGGCCAGCATGTCTGGAGTGTAGCAGATGGGGGTCAGGGTAAAGAGGGGGCTGCTCCTTTTGAGTCTTTTTTGATGCTTTTTCCTCTTCTCCCCAATGTTTTAACATTAGTGTGCCCCAAGACTCTGTTCTTGGACCTCCTGTCTTCTCTATCCACATACTGTCCTTGAGTGAGTTAGTCTGTGGCTCTAAGTATCATCTTTATGATGACGACTGTTGAAATTACATCAGCCCTCTAGACTTTCCTCCTGAATTTTGTGCTGGTAGATACCTTACTGCCTTATTAGTCAGAGTTCAACCAGAGAAGCAGAACTAGTAAGATCGATCTATCTTATCTATCTGTCTACCTGCCTACCTATGCATCTGAGGATTTATTACAAGGAACTGGCTTACATGATCGTGGGGGCTGTCTAAACAAGTCCAAAATCCAGGGGGTAAGTAATCAGGATCATGAGCAAGAGGGAACCCCACAGGCATGGAGAGAAGCTGTGAACCACAGACAGTCAGTGAGGGAAGATGCAGTGAGGAGAGAACAATTGTAGACCTGGCTGCTATTTGGTGTTTGGAGTGCTGGAGAGTGCTGGCATGTTGAGAACTCACTTGATTAGGTCAGGCCCACCAAGGATAATCTCCTTACCTTAAGGTCAGTTTATTGGGGACTTTGATTAGTAGCTGCAAAATCCCTTCAGAGCAGCACCTAGGTTGGTGTTTGATTGAATAACTGGGATGGAGAGTGTGTGTGCTGCAAAATGGATGCACACACACACTTCCCTTTCCTTTCCTCCTTATAGTTAACTCCTAAGCAAGTTGATCCATAAAAAACCATCACACTGTCTAATCAACATCATCTCCTAGACATTTAATATACTTCTTAAATTTAGCACATCCGAAACACAACTATTCCATCAAGTCTGCCTCAGTTGATGACAACCCAATCCTTCTAGCTGCTCAGGCTGGCCACCTTGGAGACATCCCTGACTCCTCTCTGGCTCTCATACGCCACTTCAAATTGGTTACCAAATCCTCTACCTCCAAAATATAATCAGAATCTGACCTCTTCCCACTACCTCTATCAATCCTTCTGTGATACAACCTATTGTTATATTTGCTTGGATAAATGCAACGATTTCCAAATAACCCTGCATGCCTATCTCCAGCCTATCATCTGTTCTCAATGCAGCAGATAAAATGACCCTTTAAAAACCTAAGTCAGACTATATCACACCTCTGCTTAAAACCCTACAGTGGCTTCCCATCTGATTCAGAGCAAAGTGAACATCTTTTTCATGGCCTTAATATAACTTACCCTACTTAATTCATCCCCCATTATCTCTAATAACTCATATTCTGTTACTCCCCTGCAGGTTTTAACTGCACTGTTCTTTAAGATATTCCTGCCTCAGCATCTTTGTGTTGCTTTCACCCCTGCTTGGAATGCTCCTCCCCCAAATATCCACATAGATTCCCTCGCCTTTTTCCAATCTTTGCTAAATGTTACATTCTCTGTGCTGCCTTCTGTCACTATCTCATTTAAGATTGTGACTTTTTGCCCTATTTCTTGCTATAGTATTTATAATGCTTTAGTATACTATGTAATATACTAACTTATTTTGTTTATTATCTCTCTTATGCCGCTAGAGTAAGTTTCATAAGAATAGGAATTTTTGTTTATTTTGTTCTCTGTTATATTATCTCTTCAGTTTGGAAAAATGTTTGGCACATAACAGGTGTTCAATAAAGATTTGTTTAATGAAGCTGGAGAAGTAGGAAAGACTAGGTCAAGTAGGGCCTTATTAAGCTCTGGGAAGGAATTTGCATTTTATTAGACTGTGTTTATATCTCGTTATAAAAGTGCCCACAAGAGACAACAGGGAAGAAGCATCTACATCAGACTGAGGTTCCGGGAGGGCTGTATTTTGAGCAATAAGTTAGTTCAAGGGATATAAGTGAAGAAATGGAGAGAAGAGGGTCTTGGACCCTTTAAAAGAATTTCCTCTGTTTTCTGATATTTTATGATTTTAGGACTTAAATATCTGTTAGAAAATAAATTGTCAAAATACTACAGAAGGTGTTAGTTCTGAAAAACTTCCCCAGGGAAGTAAAATTGCGTTATATGAGTCGGGTGGAAAAATCTGCCTGTACTTTAAATTTGTTTCAACTTACATAATGAAAAATATATTTAGACTAGTGAATGTATAGAATATCAGAAAATCATAATCTACTTGCTCTATGTAATTTGCTTAATGCTCTTCCAGTTGGGTTGTACAAGAGAAATATAAAACATTATGTAGCCACTTTTTTTTACCGAAAGTTCTCATGATTAAATGCTATTCTGCCAGCCTTTATTTGTAGCATTGTTTTGTATCTCTTTATTTTTTCAGATGAAAAATGAGATAAACATTCAAGTAAGCTGATCTGTAACTATAAATACCTAAGTAATATTTGTTTTCATCTTTCTTTTTTAAGATAACCTGTCGAAATTTCATTGGGAAACAGCTTAAGATTAGTTCTTCAACCAATGAAGTTGATGCAGAAGACTGCGCAGATTTCCTAAAAATGCTTATCTATTCAGGTCAGAACCAATTTTGGTATGAAGCTCTAGTTCCTTTAAATCAATGTTTGCCATTGTGTTCTGCATATGAAATCTTCCAAATCTCTTTTGCAGGTTTATTTGACTGAAAATAATCCATTTGATGATAACAATAATCCATTTACCATCTTATATTGCTATAATTATCACTTAAGGGGGATTAAAACACATTTTTTAAAAAAAATTTCATCAGTAAGTTAAAGAAGGGAAAGAAGAGGAAAAGCGAAATTGATGGGAAAAAGTAAAGATGGGAAAAGGCTGTTTTGCACATTTTCCCCTGCTTTTATCTCACTTGGGAGCTCTTTTTATTTGACTTTTTGCTATTTTCTTTGTTCTGTCTTGCCTCTCATAATAACTTTCATTTTCATCATCAATGTACAGTGTTCTATTGGCTTCACCAGGGTTAAATTGCAGGTCTTTCAACTAGAGCATAGAAGATTTGGAACATCATGATCTCTTTGCTTTTAGCTGATAAGCCCTTTTGGAATGGTTTTGGCAGTGCAATTTGTAGGAATGAGGCAATAGAATAAGATGAAAATGGAAATAATGCCTGCTCTGAATTGCACTTTTTGTGTGTCTCTGTTTCTAATATAGTAAAGAAATGTAAGTATTCCCCTTGAAAGGTTAGAATTCTTTTACTGATTTACATATTGATTTTATGTATACAAGTATGTGTGTGTATATATGTAATCTTTCCTTCATTAATTTGAGTCAGCCAGCCAGTCAGTCAGCCAGCAAACATTTATTGAGTATCTACTACGTATTAAGTGCTGTACTAGGTACTGAGAATACAAAGATGAATGAGACTAAAGATTTGTTTTCCAGGAGTTTAAAGTTCATTGAAGCAGATCAATAGTACAGGGTGATTATAAACAGAGATTATAGTATAGAGTGATAAGACCTGTATATTATTAGTACCGCTGCTTTCGAGAGACTGCAAGTAATTCAGTGAGGGCTGATGTAAAAGGAAAAGGCAAAATCTGAAGTTAGAAAGGTTGGCACAAAATAGGTCATAAAGTTTCTTAGAGGGCAGGATATAGAGGTCCCATTTGATCTGAAGAGGTGAGGGGAGCTAGTTAAAAGAATTTAAAAAAGAAAAGTGTAATGATCCTATTTGCATTCTTGAAAGAACTTTCGGCAGCATCATGGGAAATCCATTGAAAAGAGACCGAGGGGAAGCAGGAGAGTGTCTACTCCTAACTTATGTATTAAAGTAGACAGGATGAAGGCCTGGACTTGGGCAATGAGAATAGAGGGTGAGGGCGGAGGAGGTCCACAGGACTGCGGTCTGTACTGAGTAGATGTTGGACGAGGAAGGGAGGAGTTCACATTGCCTTGGTTTCTGGCTTGGGTGGCTAGATGAAGGATGGCGGCTTCCCCTGAAAAGGACAGCCCAAGGGAGCGGCAGGTTAGAGGAAAAAGTTACCTTGGAATTACTGAGTTTGCCTGGATGGTAACCTAGTAGAGCTATACAATATATGTTTGGATATATTAATAAAGCACTCAGGAGAGAACTGGGTTGGAGATCTGTATATTAGTCATCAATATAATGGTGGTGATTGAAGTCAGGGCTTGGATGAGGTCACCCAGAGAGAGTTATGTGGAGTGTAGACCTGAGGATGGCCTCCAGGATAACACGAACATTTAGTAAGTTGTGTCAGTCAAAATGGGCTAGGGCTATGCAGCAGTAACAAACAACCCCCAGGTCTCGTTGCCTTAACATGAGGGAAAGTCTATTTCCTGCTCATGCTACTGTGTTCAGTAAGGTTGAGTAGCTGGTTGCTGCTCCTCGTGGTGGCATCTCCATGTTGACACAGCTTCCACGATTGTTTCCAAGTCAGGAAACAGAACTCCAGTGTTACCCTTTAGGGGAGCTATACAAAGGTGCATAGCGAATGCTTGCCAGCACAGCCTTTGCCAGACAACATGTGCATATACCATATGCTTTATGCTAAGGGCTTTATGTGGATAATCTTATTTACTTATTATAGCAACCCCAATAAAAGAATTGCAATTATGCATTGCACATCAGGCACTTTTGCAAATGCCCTGTGAATTAGCTTACAACTACCCAGTGAGGTAGGTTTGTCATTGTCTCCATTTTTCAGGATGGAAAAAAAGATGGAGTAAATCATGCACTGGCTCTTAAAACTACTACTTTAAAGTCACTCATGTCATGTCTGCTGACATTTCATTGGCCAAAGTTACATGCCACACCTCACTTCAAAAGGGGTAGGGAGGTGAGACCCTACTGTGTACTCAGGATAAAGAGGCACAGAATATGCCAGAAGAGCCCTGATGACTGCCATGGGAGCAGAGAGAGGAAGAGCAGTATCTGAAAGAGATTGGGATATGGCCTGACGGGTGGGAAGAAAAACAGATGAGAGTGGTGTACACAAGGCCAAGGTGAGAGAGAGTTTTAAGAAAGAGGGAGTGGTCAGCAGCTGCAGAGAGGTCACATAAGATGAGGACAGACTGTCCATCGTATTTGGCAGCATGGGTGGTTATTTTCACTGGCTTTTTTACTGTGACGTCCCCACCTTAGGGCTTTGCTCTAGCTGTTTCCCCTTCCTGGAATGTTCTTCCCCCATTCAGATGTCTGACTAATTACCCCCCACCCTCCCCTAAGTCGTTGTGGACATATCCTTTCAATGAGGCTCACCCTGACCATTCTATTTAAAACTGCACCCTGCCTGCTTCTTCCCAATTCCCTTTACTCTGCTATATGTTTTCTTTTTTCCGAAACACTTCTCACTATCTATCACAATGCATAATTTGTTTTTTTCGCTGTATTTATTGATTACTAGTCTGTTTCCACTGGTTAAATGTAAGCTCTCTGAGGGCAGGGATTATTGTTTTGTTCATTGGTATCCAAATGTCTTCATCAGTGTCTGATGCATAGTAGGAACTCAATATCTATTTGCCAAATGAATGACTTTGTGACCTTAGAAATAATGGAGAGGGGAGTGAGAGTATTTTGGGTGGTGGGTATAGTTCTGGTGAGTTGTACTTGTAGTCACTGAACAGAGAATTGCCTTCCAGGAAGCTTAGCAGTGATGAGATAGAGGGAGGGCAGAAGGTTGAAGGAAACATAAAGCTCAGGGTGCTCAGGAGGACTTTGTTTTGTTTGTGTGTCTTTTTAACAGAAGAAAAGGAGCATATTTATATATTAAATGCAAAGAGCTAGTAGAGAGGTAGAGCTTAGAGACAGGAGAGAAATATATTTGATACAGCAAGGACCTTGGGAGAAAAAAAGCAGAGATTGGGATATAGGAGGATTAGCTTTGGCCAGGAGGGTGAGATACCTCTTCTGCTGGGGCAGAAAGGATGGAGAGAATAGGCCCCACTGCAGGAAAGTTTGTAGGTGGAAAGGGTAGAAGTTGAAGGCGTTTTCATTGGATAATGGAGATTTTCTGAATGAAGTTGGGGCGGGGGTTGAGAATTGCAGCCAAGATTGATAGGGTATGAGATTTCGGGAGGAATGTGAAAGAGTGGACTGCCCATGAGGGGAAATAGAAGAAGGCAAGGGAGAAGAGCTGTAGAGTGATACAGAAGGACCAGTTGAGTGAGGTGGGTGACCATGAATTTGCACGTTTTACTGTCAGTCATTAATCAGATTGTCCCCTCCTATTCAGTAAACAATGGGAGGGTCACCTTCTTGTCAATCATGTGTGAGAAGTTTCCCTCAAAGTGTATGACTCTTTCTGGGTGTGTTCTCCTTTTCTTGATCTTGTCTGTGAAATCTTGCGAGACCCCTGTTTTAGGATCCATAACTCAGGTGTGATTTATATTATCCCTTCTGTTCTAAAAAGAGTTGCTACAAATGTAAGAAAATGTGTCAAAAATGGTTGGTATCAAAATGATGACTAGCATCAAAAGGATAGAAGAACATACCTAGCAAAATTGTGACCTATGTATCAGTAGATGTTCACCGATGATGGATGCAATGTCAGAGAAGTGCTTTGCTTGCCTCTTGTTGAAGTTACATTTGGAAAGGCAAGATGGCAGTGGTGGGACACAAGGGAAGGCAGGTGCAGTTGGGCTATAGGGGTCTTTTTGGTGCATTCTCAACGCGGGTAGAAGTACAGCCAGTTTGAGCAATGACTAGAGCAGTAATATTTGAATAGATAAAATTTTAAAAATATTATAATGGCAGTAATAATTTATTGAACCAGAACTATATTAAGCTTCTTTAATTTTTACAATCTTAGGAGGGAGAGATTATTATGCTCATTATGACAAAATTCAACATTACTAGTAAGTAGTGGGACTGCAGTTCAAACCCTGGTCTGTCTAATTGCTCAACCCCTGAGTGCTCCACTGAGCCTGTTCTCCATTGCTAAACTTACAGCACTCAAGGCAGAATTTGCTATATTTTAGTGGTCATGAGGAGCAGACACTTTATTCTGACTTATTGTGATACTATGGTAATTTTTAGATGATCCTGAATACTAATTATAGGTTTTAGATTGAACTGTTATCATTAGAAACTTGGCATTCAACTTATAGCTCTTTGCAAGTTTCCAGGACCTCTGTGACTGGGAGCATCTTTTGGCCTATGCTTTTGGGTTTATTTGGGAAATCTGAAGATGCCGATTTTTTTGTTTGTTTTTCCTGAACTCTGATCATTAACGTGTTTATGAACATGTTGGGGCTTATGTAAGTCACCATGATACGTTTGCAATTCTTTTTAAAAGTTGAGTATACTCATGATGGTTCCACACCAGATTGCTGTTTCAGAACATCATAGGTTTTCTTTTGGCCTAACAGCATTTGGTGCAATGCTTGATACATTTAATTTCTCAGGACAGATATTGTAATGCTCCAGTGCCTAAGAACATTTGGTGTTCTCATTATTTAATAGCGTCCTATTCTTCCTTCAACTATTTAATAATGCATATGTAGTTTGGTATAGTCTCTGTAGGATTTGGAGAACTGAGAATACCCTCACTTTATAGATTACTCTTGTATGGATGAGCAACTTTCCTGCTTGATAGGCTCCACAGGGGAGATAACTCTATGGAAATGCCTTTTATTGTAGCTGTTTTTGTATTCTATCTGGGATCTCTTTCTTGAGTTTTGACCTTATTGGTGTTTACGTTCTCTGATAGGGTTATTCAGTCCTCTGGTGTATTGGACATTTCAACCCTTTGGCAGGTGTGTTTTATTAGTGCCTCTGGGCTTTTAGATGGCTGTGACCAAGTGTATAGAAAGCAGCCCAAGTTTCAAGTCACGTCCTGGGATCCTTCCTTGATGGACCCAACTCTCAGGAGTCATTAGCATTTCAGCTTCCATTTCTACATTGGTACCATGAAAGACACAGTAATGTTTTTCTTTTTTCCTTCCTCCCCCACCTTCCTCCTCCTTACGTATTTCAAACTGTTGAGACTATTAGTGCCTTTGTAGTAGCTTCTTGAATTATCTGTGGAAGTTTTCAGAGAAGGACCCCCTTGAGACAGAGCTGCCAGGACAAGGCCTCTGAAGCTAATGGTATTTCCTCATTGCTTTGCGTCATTTGTCTCTTGTCGTCTGCCACCACAACACCCACACAACCCTAATTATGACAAGGAAAAAGGTATGCTAGGGCTTGAGGAAAAGGGGAAAAATGTGAAATATAGTTTAGGAAAACACAAAGAGGAATTATTTATCAGCAGATGTTTGATAAAAAGTAGCAGGATGATTTTCTTCAGACTTTATTTTTATTATAAATACAATTTTTCAGATTTTGTTTTAGAATGTAAGCTTTGTGAGAGTGGGGACTATGTTTGTTTTGACCACTTGTATCTCCTCGGTGCCTGGCATGGCACCGAGTAGTGAGTGCTCAGTATATATTTAAAAAAATATATGACTAGCAGGCACTATGTGAGCTTTTATCTGTTGATGCTTAGCCCATGACAGGCACTATGCCAGGCACTTCACACACAGGGTAAAACAATAACACTCTGAGGTAAATATTATCATCTCAGTTTTAACAGATGTTTAAAACTAAGGCCCGGGGCCGAGCCCGTGGCGCACTTGGTAGAGTGCTGCGCTGGCAGCGCGGCGACGCTCCCGCCGCGTGTTCAGATCCTATATAGGACTGACTGGTGCACTCACTGGCTGAGTGCTGGTCATGAAAAAAAAAAAAAAACAAAACTAAGGCCCGAAGAAAGTAACTGTTTCATATTATTAATATTTGGGGACTTCCAGTCTTCCTCCTTTTCCTTTGCTTGTTGTTATGGGATGAATGTTCACGGCCCACCAAAATACATATGTTGAAATCCTAACTCCCAAAATGACAGTATCAGGAGTTGGGGCCTTTGTGAGACAATTTAGATCATGAGGGTGGAGCCCTTATGAATGGGGTTAGTGCCATTATAAAGGAGACCCCAGAGAGCTCTCTCACTCGCTCTCTGCCATGGGAGGGAGGACACAATGAGAAGGTGTCCATCTGCAGTTTGGAAGAGAGCCCTCACCAGAACCCTACCATGCTGGCACCCTGATCTCAGACTTCCAGCCTCCAAATCTGTGAGAAATAACTTCCTGTAGTTTATAAGCCACTCAGTTTATGGTAATTTATTATAGCAGCCTGAACTGGTAAAGACACTTGCTTAACTTCTTTCCCTGGTCTCACTCTCTAAGGAGAAAAAAGATAAAAGCCAAGCTCATGAATCCTTGCAAGAAAATTAGAAAACCAGTGTAGAAATCTCCAGTCTTCAGGGTGTCGTGTGTAAGGGTAGCGGTGTGAGGTAGGAGGCATACCTTGTCTGGGATCATGCGGGACTGTGCACGGCTTAGAGGAGAAAGGGGTTGAGGGAGCAAGGGTTGGGAGATAGTATGGAGTGGACAGGAGAGTGAACTTGGTGAGGTGGAAGAGCAGGAGCTACCTGAGAGTTAATAATAGCTATTTGGCCTAAGTATTTGATTCTCTTAAATGTGTGACAGAGAATTGTGGCAAGACTGAAGTTGCAGGGGGAACAAGTACTTCCGTCAATGTGGCCATGATGCTGGTTTGACTGGAGACTCCAGGATTCCTAACACTAGAGCATATTGAAAGATGTTGTCTCTGTGGCCACAGAATGTAACCCTGTGTCACTCATTCTGTCAGGACTTCACTTCTCCCTGGGCTCACAAGGACCCCAGAATTCTCCCCTCATTATCTTTTCTCAGGCTCATTCCTGTCCTATTCTCAAAGCATCTCTGTGCCCAAATGAGCAGTCCTCAAATGTGGGGCATTGACTGTGATCTAAGATTGTTGCCCTTTGGTGAATTATCTGAGAAGGGCACTAGATTTGAACTTGGTTCTTCCTCTTAACTTTTCTAAGGCTGAAAACAAGTGAGTGTCCCTCAACTTCACTTTTTCTCCTTTGTAAAATGTGAATGACATCTACCCCTTACAGTTTTTAAGGTGCTGTGAAGATTGAGATTAACCTGTAGAAGTGATTATTAATAAAATTTATCCCAGCCAATTAGCTTTGAAAACTTTTAGCCATTCATTTATTTAACAAATATTTATTGAGCACATACCCTATAGCAGGTACTGTTATAGGTGCTGTGGATATAGCAGAGGACAAAACGGACAATTGCCCTCAAAGAATTTTCATTCTAGTGGAGGGAGACAGCTGATAACCAAGTAAAACACATGGTGAATCAGAAGAGAATGAGTGATGCAGAGAAAAGAGAAGTCAGGAAGAGGGTTGCTACAATTTTAAGTAGGATGTTCAAGGAAGGCCTTACTGAGAAGTTCACAGTTAAGCAATAACCTCAAGGAGCTGAGGAACACAGAGGATATCTGAAGGAAGAATGTTCTAGGCCAAAGTGAATCACTGGTGCCAAGACCGTTAGGTGGAAGCACACCTGGTGTGGGAAGGATTAAGAGGAGGGGCAGAGCAGTCATGGGGAGCCCATTCATGTAGGGCCCTATTGGTTGCCTTACTGGTCTCTCTATGGATTTAGTGTTTGCTCTAGGTGACTGGGGGAGCCGATGGAGAGTTTTGGACACAGGAGTGACATGAGATGACTTACATTCTGAAAGGAGTCTTCTGGCTTCTGTGTTGAGAGCACATAGTGGGAGTGGCTAGGGTGGAAACAGGGAGACTATTTATAAAGGAGGGCAATTGCTATAATTCAGGAGTTGACGAGGTCTTGGAACATTGTGAAAGTGTTAGCAGAGAATGGAGCTGATGAGACATAGTGGATCCTGGATATTTTCTGAAGAAGGGCTTACAGGATTGGCTGTGGATTTAATCTGGGACATAAGAGAAGAAGAGGAGTCAAAGTTGATTATAGCTTTTGATCTGAACAACTGGAAAAACGGAACCATCCTTTAAAGAGATGGGGAAAGACTGTGGGAGGAACAGGTTTTTTGGGGGGGAAGATTAGAAACTCAGTTGGGAACATGTTAGGTTTGAGCTGTCTATCGGACACATGGCAGAGTAGACTATTGGATAGACGGGTGTGGATTTCAGGAGAGTTGGGACCAGAGATATAAATGTGGGAGCCGCCAGCACATGGTTGCTATTTAAAACCACGAAACCACGTACTATCATTAAGGTGGTGAGTGCAAATTTAAAAAAGGAGGCAGTCTAAGGATTGATCCCTGGGTTACAATGTTAAGGGGTTGGGTTGATGGAGATGAATTAGCAAAGAGGACTGAGAAGGAGTGATCAGTGAGGCTGGAGAAGGACTTTTAAGCCAGAGAGGAGGAAGGCCTAATTTATGTGGGAAGAGAGAATTTTATGAAGAGAGAATTATTATTTTATTAGTAGAGAATGGGAAACAATGAATACATACTTTTTGGGGAGTTTTAGTGTAAAGTGGAGAAATGGGATGGTAGCTTGAAGGGAAAGCAGGACCAGGAGAGAGGTTTTGTTTGTTTTGTAAAGATAAGAGAAATAACAGCAAAACCTGTTGTTGGGGATGATTCAGCAGAGGGGAACATTGATGATTTGGAGGGGGAGGAGAGTTTCTGGAGCCACACCCTGGGGGGCAGCTGGTGGCAGGAGCCTGTGGGAAACCTCCCTGGATTGCTTCTTTCTTCAGTGAGGATGGGAAGCAAGTCATTGGTCCCGAAAGGATGGAGGAAGAGGCGACTCATCCCTTTCTTCTTTACCACACAGCCAGCTAACCATTCCTGTAACTTCTGAGGTTGGAACAGTCCCTGTGTCCTCATTTCCATGGATCCCAACCCTAGTCATGTTAGATTACACAATGTCCTTGTCATGAGAGCTCAGCGGTCTCTCAGCCGCCATCCTGTTTCCATTGCAGTCAGTTGTGAATCCAATCATTGTCTAAGTCTTCCTAAAGCACCAAGCTCTTTTCTGCCAGAGTCCTGCTCAAAACCTTTCCTTGGCTCCCTATTGAAGAGAATCAAGTCCACTCACTCAGTGACAGCTTCAGGACTTGGCAAACCTTGTTTGTTCAGCAGGACTGGCCATGCCATCTCACTGTACCCTGAGTTCACCCCCCTCATTATTGCTTCTGTGCCTCTGCTGGCACAAGCTAGTTCTGTGCCCCGAAGGAAGCTGTCAGGCCCCTCTACACCTTGTGTTCCTCATCTGTAAAATGTAATGGTGTGTACCTCTTGTGGTTGTTAGGAATCAACGAAACAATCATGGTAAATTATTTAAAATAGTTCCTGACATAGTGTAAGTCTTCAATAAAGTTTAGCTCTTCCTATACTTATCCTAACCATCTAAAACCCCTCAGCACTTTCTTCCTAATCAACACTTTTCCGTCCTCTGAGACACAGCAGGCATACCTTCTGTCTCAAAGTCTTTCTTGCTCATCCTTTCCTGCCTACGCTGATCTCACTCTTCCATCTTTCCCTCATTTTAGCATGTAGCCAGGTACTCCCTGCAAATTTGACTTTAATACTCCAGTGTTGGAATGCCCTATCTCTTCGGTTAGATTGTGAATTTCTCAAGGGCAAGGTCATGCCTCCTAACCTCTTACAGCTCCATTACCTAGTAAGCTGGTACGCTACGAAGACCTTAGATTTTGCACAGGTCATTCCATTTGTTCAACTAATGGAAGAAGTAGATTCCTTTGTTTTTAGGCAAGAAAACCTACAATTCTTCCCTCTCCTGGGTCTGCTTCATGGTGTGTGCACAAATGTGCAGTCTAATTCTCAGGACTGCCACTCACTCTCCAGAGAGCCTGCAGCAGCCACTCCCTCCACCAGCTGCCCTTTCCAGGCACTTTCCAGGCAGTTGTTTAGTTGCATACCCTCTCTTCCTTTCCTCTGCACTCTCCACTATCAGGAACCAGTCTTTCTCTTCCCTTCAGAGAGCAATTACCCATCTCCAGGCTTCTTTGTTTTCTCCTTTCGTCTCTTTCCCAAGGCTCCTTTGCTTTGAAGAGGCTGCTGTAAGGAGTAGATTATTTCATATTTTATGATCAGCAAAAGAAAAAGTAGGAGGCTTCATAAGGAAAATTGGCAAGATCTAAAGTTATTTGCATTTCATAAGAACCAAAAGTTTTCTAAGCTTTTTTTTTTTTTTTTTTTTTTTTTTTTAAAGAACTACCAAATATACCAAAAGTAAAAAAGAAAAAAAAGTGATTCAAATGTTGAAACACCTGCTGCAGATCTGGGGACTTTGAATTGAGCAGCTTTAGGTTGGGACCAAGACATTCTCTGAATTAGAAACGCATTTGCTGCTAGTTGGCTCTGTGCAGCGCTTCATCCCCAACCTTCCTCCCTTTCCTTTCAGAATACAGCAGAGCCAAAGAGCTCGTCTGCGTGCCCGTGGATGTGACTGACACTTTGAGATGTTTTAGAGAGACCCTGGAAAAATCCAAATATCATAACAGATCAGTCCGACACAGCAGAAAGCTGCTTTCATTATTTCTTGCACAGACACAAGGTAAAATGCTTGTTCTAGATCCCTGAATCTTCATGCGTGTGGGTTACTCTCTGCGGATGTGCCACATCTGCCCTGCTGTCTGTCCGTCCTTCCCCGCTCACATGCCCACTCCCTTTCTTCTTGTCTAGTGGGTCTTCTCTTCTCTCTTACTGTGAAATTAGCAAACTCCCTTGAATACAGTAGATGCAAAAACAATATTGTTTGATTCTCGTCATCTATGTTCTTACAGTTTTCTTTGCAGGTGTTATGGTCTCCTTATTTTACTTTTGTAAGTACGTGGATTGAGTCATACTGAGTTAACTACTTTATCAGTGTCAAAGAAATGGATGCATTTAAAAATATGTATCCATGAGATTTCTTATTAATATCACATCTGTTGATCTTGGAGATTTCTTTCAGTTTAAAACAAGATATTTACTATCATTGGTTACATTATATTTATTTGTTTTCTCCCTTCTCAGCATCTATCAATTTGTGAAGTCAAAAAAAGCAGGGCTTTGAGTGGTTAAGTGGTAACCTCAGAGAAGAAGAGTATACTCAAATTTAGGCTGGGAAAAAATCCTGAATTATCTACACTTAAGTTATTTAAAAATGTTTTTAAATCTTAATTTATATCTATAATTTTTGCTGTTCAAATTTATTAGAATAGTAAGATAAACTTAAATAATAGACTTAAATAAACGTAAAATAATTGCGTTTTAATGTTATTAAAAATAGATTCAAACATATCTAATTAAGATGCTAATTTCCACTGAACTGATCTTTTAGAAATTTGACTAATATTTTTTATAACCACCAACAGTTTTATTTATTTACATATTTATGTATTTGCTTATTGTTTTTATCACCCTCCCAGCACTTTCTGTGATGTGTCTACAGACTCTCATTATATTAAATTAACTCTCCATATTGCATTTATCTTCTTCCAGTCACTCCATACATTAACAATGGGTAACGGCATGAATAAAAAAAGCAAATGCAATTTGTAAGAATGGTTTATACCAACTCACTCTGAGTCTCACCTGGTACCAAAACACTCTCAGTAGTTTATCACTAGTCTTCAGGCTGTAGACTTCAAAATCCATATTGGCTTCTCTCTCTGGTACTTTTGACTACTTCCCCTAGAACATTTTTTCCTTTTCTTTCTTTCTTTCTTTTTTTCCCCCCTATATGTTCTCTGATCTCATAAAGAGACAAGTTCTTCTCCCCCCGCCCCCCAACCCTTTTTTCCTGTTTCAGGCCAGAACTATCTGAGTTGCTTCTACCCCAGAGGTCTCTGCCGCAGAGGCAAACTAACATCTTACTGTGGGAAGCTATTTAAAAAAGGCAAACTCAAGCTGTGTAACTTCCACCAATCCCCACGAGAAGCAAAGCATTATCTCAGCATTTGCTTTCTGACTGAGTGCTCCTGATGTAGTGCTGTTTATGAAAAAACATGGGTATAGAGCCCCTGCACACACACCTGGGATCTTCAGCAATGATTTTGGATACTAGATTTAAGGAAACAGTGTCCCTCAAACTGCAGAGAAGTCCTAGCTATATACAAAATCTTTCCTTCCTTCTCTCTTTTCATTTGCTCTGTGTTTTTCCTCCCCACCGACTTCCCTTCTTTTTCCATTTAAAATTTCTTTTTTATTATTTTTTCCCTGAATTTAGGAGATAAAGGAGGAGTAAACAATTCAAGATTCTCTTCTGGAAAGGTGGAATTTTGCCTGGGGACAGAAGAGATGCACATGTCAACACCCCCTGACCTTTCTCAGGAGCACTTCAGAGTTTTTAGTTCAGTGGAGAAAAGCAAACTTCCCTTCTCACAACTTGGACTTGTAATTTCTTCTTATTACCAAACTATTGGTAAGATTTATCCAATATGTATTCATTTTCAGTATGATCTTCCATATCAATGTTGAGATTGTACCTGGTCCTGAAATGTTACCTTTAAAAGTGTCATGAAAGAGCTTGAATATAGAGTCTATTCATAATATCCTTTTATTTTTTAAAATTTTTATTTTGTCGATATACAATGTGGTTGATTATTGTGGCCCATTACTGAAACCTCCCTCCCTCCTCCCTCCCACCCAACAATGTCCTTTCTGTTTGCTTCTCCTATCAACTTCAAGGAATTGTTGTTATGTCTTCTTCGCCACCCCCCCGGTTTTTCTTTTGTGTGTGTGTGTGTGTGTGAATTTATTTATTTATTTTTAGCTCCCACCAATAAGTGAGAACATGTGGTATTTCTCTTTCTGTACCTGACTTGTTTCACTTAATAAAATTCTCTCAAGGTCCATCCATGTTGTTGCAAATAGCAGTATTTCATTCGTTTTTATAGCTGAGTAGTATTCCATTGTGTAGATATACCACATTTTCTGTATCCACTCATCCGATGATGGACATTTGGGCTGGTTCCAACTCTTAGCTATTGTAAAGAGTGCTATGATGAACATTGGGGAACAGATATACCTTCAATTGATGATTTCCATTCCTCTGGGTATATTCCCAGCAGTGGGATAGCTGGGTCCTATCTGCAATTGTTTGAGGAACCTCCATACCATTTTCCATAGAGGCTGCACCATTTTGCAGTCCCACCAACAATGTATGAGAGTTCCTTTTTCTCCGCAACCTCGCCAGCATTTATTGTTCAGAGTCTTTTGGATTTTAGCCATCCTAACTGGGGTTAGATGGTATCTCAGTGAAGTTTTGATTTGCATTTCCTGGATGCTGAGTGATGTTGAGCATTTTTCATATGTCTGTTGGCCATTTGTATATCTTCCTTAGAGAAATGCCTACTTAGCTCTTTTGCCCATTTTTTAATTGGGTTGCTTGTTTTTCTCTTGTAAAGTTGTTTGAGTTCCTTGTATATTCTGGATATTAGTCCTTTGTCAGATGTATATTTTGCAAATATTTTCTCCCACTCTGTTGGTTGTCTTTTAACTCTGTTAATTGTTTCTTTTGCTGTGCAGAAGCTTTTTAGTTTGATATAATCCCATTTGTTTATTTTTCGTTTGGTTGCCCGTGCTTTTGGGGTCGTATTCATGAAGTCTGTGTCCAGTCCTATTTCCTGAAGTGTCTCTCCTATGTTTTCTTTAAGAAGTTTTATTGATTCAGGGTGTATATTTAAATCCTTAATCCGTTTTGAGTTGATTTTAGTATATGGTGAGAGGTATGGGTCTAGTTTCATTCTCCTGCATATGGATATCCAGTTATCCCAGCACCATTTGCTGAAGTGTATAGGCTTGGTTCCTTTGTCAAAGATCAGATGGCAGTAAGTGTGTGGGTTGATTTCTGGATTCTCTATTCTATTCCATTGATCAGTGTGTCTGTTTTTATGCCCGTACCATACTGTTTTGCTTATTATAGCTTTGTAGTATAGCTTAAAGTCAGGTAGTGTTATGCCTCCAGCTTTATTTTTTTTGCTCAGCATTGCTTTGGCTATGCGTGGTCTTTTATTATTCCATATAAATGTCTGGATAGTTCTTTCCATTTCTGAGAAAAATGTCTTTGGAATTTTGATGGGGATTGCATTGAATTTGTATATCACTTTGGGTAGTATGGACATTTTCACTATGTTGATTCTTCCAATCCAAGAGCATGGGATATCTTTCCATCTTCTTGTATCCTCTCTAATTTTTCTCAGCAGTGTTTTCTAGTTCTCATTATAGAGATTTTTCACCTCCTTGGTTAACTCAGTTCCTAAGTATTTTATTTTTTTGGTGGCTATTGTAAATGGGCAGGCTTTCTTGATTTCTCGTTCTGCATGTTCACTATTGGAGAAAAGAAATGCTACTGATTTTTGTGTGTTGATTTTGTATCCTGCTACTGTGCTGAAATCATTTATCAACTCCAAGAGTTTTTCTGTAGAGGCTTTAGGCTGTACAATATATAGGATCATGTCATCTGCAAACAGGGACAGTTTGGCTTCATCTTTTCCAATCTGGATGCCCTTTATTTCCTTCTCTTCTCTGATTGCTCTGGCTAGTACTTCCAACACTATGTTGAATAGGAGTGGTGAGAGTGGGCATCCTTGTCTAGTTCCTGTTCTTAAAGGAAAAGCTTTCAGCTTTTCTCCATTCAGGATGATATTGGCAGTGGGTTTGGCATATATGGCTTTAATTATGTTGAGATACTTTCCCTCTATACCTAACTTATAGAGGGTTTTTTTCATGAATGAGTGCTGAACTTTATCAAATGCTTTTTCAGCATCTATAGAGATGATCATATGGTCCTTGTGTTTGAGTTTATTAATTTGGTGTATCACATTTATTGATTTGCGTATGTTGAACCAACCTTGCATCCCTGGGATGAATCCCACTTGATCGTGGTGTATAATTTTACGTATGTGTTGCTGTATTCTGTTTGCTAGTATTTTAGTGAGGATTTTTGCATCTATATTAATCAAGGATATTGGCCTGTAGTTTTCTTTTTTGGTTATATCTTTACCTGGTTTTGGTATCAGGATGATGTTTGCTTCGCAGAATGAGTTTGGGAGATTTGCGTCTGTTTCAATCTTTTGGAATAGTTTGTAAAGAATCGGTGTCAATTCCTCTTTGAATGTTTGGTAAATTTCTGCTGTGAATCCATCTGGTGCTGGGCTTTTCTTTGTAGGGAGCCTTCTGATAACAGCTTCAATCTCCTTTATTGTTAGTGGTCTGTTCAGATTTTCTACTTCTTCATGGTTCAGTTTTGGGAGCTTGTGTGTGTCCAGAAATTTATCCATTTCCTCCAGATTTTCAAATTTGTTGGCATATAGTTGTTTATAGTAGTCTCGAATGATTCCTTGTATTTCGGATGAGTCATTTGTAATATTGCCTTTTTCATTTCTAATTTTTGTTATTTGAATCTTCTCTCTTTTTTTTCTTTAGCCATGCTAATGGTTTGTCAATTTTATTTGTCTTTTCAAAAAACCAACTTTTTGATTCATTGATCTTTTGTATTGTTTTTTGGGTTTCAATTTCATTCAGTTCTGCTCTGATCTTAATGATTTCTTTCCGTCTGCTAACTTTAGGTTTGGATTGTTCTTGTTTTTCTAGTTCTTTAAGGTGAAGTGTTAGGTTGTTCACTTGCCATCTTTCCATTCTTCTGAAGTGAGCATTTAATGTGATCCAACAGGTTTTGGTATGATGTATCATTATTTTCATTAGTTTCAATAAATTTTTTGATTTCCTGCTTGATTTTTCTTGGACCCATATGTCATTAAGTAGAATGCTTTTTAATTTCCCTGTGTTTGTATAGTTTCCAGAGTTTCATTTGTTATTGATTTCTAGTTTTAATCCATTGTGGTCTGAGAAAATACATGGGATAATTCCAATTTTTTTGAATTTGTTGAGACTTGATTTGTGACCTAATATATGCTCTATCCTGGAGAATGATTCATGTGCTGATGATAAGAATGAATATTCTGAGGTTGTTGGGTGGAATGTTCTGTAGATATCTGCCAATTCCAATTATTCTAGAGTATTGTTTAGATCTTGTTTTTCTCTGCTGATTCTTCGTCTAGATGATCTGCCCAATATTGACAGTGGGGTGTTCAGGTCCCCTGCTATTATGGTATTAGTGTCTATTTCCTTCTTTAGGTCTAATAGAGTTAGTTTTATAAATGTGGCTGCTCCAACATTGGGTGCGTACATATTTATGATTGTTATGTCTTCTTGATGGATCAGTCCTTTTATCATTAAGTAGTGTCCCTCATTGTCTGTTTTTATGGTTTTTAGTTTAAAGTCTATTTTGTCAGATATAAGAATAGCTACTCCAGCTCGTTTTTCTTTTCTGTTTGCATGGTAAATCTTTTTCCATCCTTCCACTCTTAGTCTATGTGAGTCTTTATGGGTGAGGTGGGTCTCTTGTAGGCAGCATATAGTTGGGTCCTCCTTTTTGATCCAGTCAGCCAGTCTGTGTCTTTTGATTGGGGAATTTAAGCCTTTTATATTAAGAGGAGTTATTGAAAAATGTTGATTTATTCCTAGCTTTTTATTGATTGTTTGGTTGTCTTAGGTGTCTTTTGTTCCTTGCTTTCTGATTTACTGTTTGGTTTCTGTGTTTGTTGGTTCCTTAGGTTGTAGATAGAGTTTGTTTGTTTTCTCTTCGTGAATGCCATTTTTATTATACTAGTGGGTTTTGATTTTTCTTGGGTCTTTATGGCAGTGGTAGTTATTTTTCAGGAACCAAACCCAGTACTCCCTTGAGAATTTCTTTTAAGGGTGGTCGTGTGGTGGTGAACTCCCGCAGTTTTTGTTTGTCTGAGAAATATACTATTTGCCCTTCATTTCAGAAGGATATCCTTGCAGGGTAGAGTATTCTTGGCTGGCAATCTCTGTCTTTTAGTATTTTGAATATATATCATCCCATTCCTTTCTGGCTTTTAGGGTTTGTGATGAAAAGTCTGATGTTAGCCTGATTGGGGCTCCCTTATAGGTGATTTGATGCTTCTCTCTTGCAGGTTTTAAGATTCTCTCTTTGTCTTTGAGTTTTGCCAGTTTGACTATAACATGTCTTGGAGAAGACCTTTTTGGGTTGAATATGTTTGAGCTTCCTGGATCTGAAGATCCATGATTTTTCCTATACCTTGGAAGTTTTCTGCCACTATTTTGTTGAATATGTTTTCAATGCAATCTCCTTTTTCCTCCCCTTCTGGAATACCCATGACTCTGATATTTGAGCACTTAAGGTTGTCTGATATTCTTTTAGATTTTCTTCAATGTGTTCAATTCTCTTCTTTTTTTTTTTTTGTCTGCCTGTGTTATTTCAAACAGCCCATCTTCAAGGTCAGATGTTCTCTCTTCTGCTTCTGCAAGCCTGCTGGTTAAACTCTCTGTTGTGTTTTTTATTTGGTTGAATGAATTCTTCAGCTCAGCAAGCTCTACTACATTCTTTTTCAGGGCATTGATTTCCTTGTACATTTCTTCTTTCAGGTCCTGTATACTTTTTCTCATTTCATTGTGTTGTCTAGCTGAGTTTTCTTGTATCTCATTTACTTTCCTTAGAATTATCACTCGAAATTCCTTGTCAGACATTTCAAGGGCTTCTTGTTCTATAGGATCTAGATCTTGACAGTTATTACCCTTTGGTGGTGTACTTTCTTGATTTTTCATATTTCTGGTATCTTTTTTTTGATGTTTATTCATTGTGGCAGGGGGTTTCACAGTCCACAGGTTTGACACTATTGACTAACTAAGATGTTGCTGTGGTTGCCATTTTGGTATGGCTACCTCCGTGACTGCTCAGTTGGCCTCTAGTGCCTTGTGTGTGTGGTTGCCTTGGGTCTTGAGCCTTTCCGGGGAGCCACCTCTCTGGTCAGCTTGGACTCTGCTGGGCTGCTGGATCATGGGGTGGTACCACAGGGTGTGTGGTCTCTGCTGAGCTTCCACCTCCTGTGCAGGACTTCTCCCTGTTCCGTGCACTCTGGCCTGGGCTGCTGGGATGCACCAAGGCACCACAGAGCATGTGGTTTCTGCAGAGCTTCCCCTTCCCCTACAGGATGTCTCCCTGCTCTGTGCGTTCTAGGCCAACCTTGGGATGGAGCCGGGTGGCGGCAGTGAAGCCTACCTGCTACTGGATCACATGGCGGCGGCCCCCCCACAGGGTGTGTGTACTCTACAGAGCTATCTCCCTTGCTGGATGTCTCTGTGCTCCGTACACATTGGGCTGGGCTGCTGGATCGCGCTGTAGCAGTGTGGTCCCTGTGGAGTTCCCGCCTCCCCTGCCGGATGTCTCCCTTCTCCGAGCGCACTAGGCAGGGCTCATAATATCCTTTTAGGCAGTGACAGAACAGTCTGGAGATAGAGAGGGCTTGCAGCCGGCCCCTCCTATTACCCACCTTCCCAGCCTGGCTGTCACCATTGTGAGATTCTAGGCCACCCTCTGCCCATCCCCCTTTAACTGGAACTGTGAAATCCTTGTGGGGCTGGGGACACTGTTATGTTCCTTTGCTCTATCTCAGGTGGTTTTATTTTTCTTGTTTTCCTTTTGATTTGGCTTTTCTACAAATTCATTAGTATATCTCAACCCATATTGTAGACCCAATGTTCCCCTTTTTTGTAATTCCCCCTTTACTTCCTGAAATAAAATTTATATTCACTATATTCTTCCTACACACATTATTTAAAAAAAAATCATTATGAAGGTGTAAATATAAAATAGGGGATAAATAAAACAAAACCACTTTAAATATAAGAATCTGTGTGTTAGTATGTAAATGCTCAGGCATTAGAAGGTATAAAGCAGTCAGATGCTGATGTCCTGTATGTAGAATCACGATGAATGTGACAACTGCAAGTGCAGACTGATATAGGTGTATTGTCAGTGACTCAAGTACTATCAGCATTGTTAAGTTTGTTGACATGATTTTCTAAAACGGCAAATAAATCTTAGTAAAGTTCTGAACAAAACAAAGTACTGCAGTGGTTGCATTTCTGGAAAATTCAGGGCATTTAGAAAAATACCCTTTTTATGTGTAAAATAAAGTTAGATGTTAGACTCGGTTATAAATAGGCTTCTCATCTCTTTAGTCGCTGTGGGGGAAGTTTCTGTGCATTGCAGGCCATCCAGTATCCCTGATCTTCACCTCCAAATTACCAGGAGATGCTGCATGTGACAACTAACAAAACCCTTCCTCAGATTTCTAAAATACACTCTAGGAAACAGTACTGTCCTCATTAGAAGTCACTACCACATGGGTTGGGTTTTTTGGCTACCCATCCCTAGCATTTATTAGAAAACCAAAAAAATTTACATGTTATTAAAGGTATGTTTTCTGCATTCAGGTAAAAGAAAAAATCTGATATGCTGTGATACCATCACATCTTTGCTAAAAAACCCTTTGGGCCTTCCCATCTGCTGTAGGATAACATCCACATCTCTCCCCGTGGCACTCAGAAGCCTCCATCATCTGAGCATTACATCTCTCCTCAGACTCCCAGTCCACCCTCCCAGGAACACTGTATTCCAGTCATGCCCTTCATTCCCCTATATTCCCATATATACCTTTTCCCCTTATCCGCTTTTTCTGAGTTTGTCTTTTTTACCATCTCTACCTGCCTGACTTTTATTCCACTTTCTCCGTGAAGCCTTTGTGTTTCTTGTCTGTTAGACCCAATCACCCCTTCCTCTGTGTTCACACAGAACACTGTTTGCTCTCTCTCTGTGTATACATAATGTGTGGCATTTGAAGGCACTATTAAATTGCAGTTTGCTTGTTGTGGTCTACACAGTTAAGGAATAATGCAGTTTAAAATATGCTTGCAAATATAAAGGAAATTTTTTAAGGAATTGACATTTATTCTTTTATTTGATTAAAAATGCAGACGTTCTCCAAGCCAGCAATCAAAGAAGTCTTAAAGTTCAAGCATTGCATACTCTCGGAAGTCTTCTCATCTTTGCGCATAAGGAAAGGTAGATTTTTAGGAATCAGTAGAACAAGGCAAACATTTTGTTTGTTTGGTAAAAATCCTAATTATGTGAAAAGATATTGTCTTTCATAAATTTCAATTCTTCAGTTGTACCACATTGCTACGTTTTATTCATCATATGCTACCTGAGAGAAACTGTTATGAGCAATGAATGGTGTAGATTTATTCTCTAATATGGTGATGGAAATGTTCCTTCAGTGTATTTGCTTTCCCTCTTGGAAGATAGATTTAATAACAGGTCTCAGAAAACGTACTGCTTGATGCTTTGTTTTTCTTTTAGGGCTGCTTTTAAGTGTTGGTGTCAAGCTCTTGATGACATATTCAGAAAACCAGATATGCTCCATACATGGAAAGAGCTTGGCACCCCCCTCAGCGACACCACCAACAGCTATTCACCTTCGGGTTCCAAAGACTACAGTGAGGAATTTCTATCAAAAGCTGGCATTTGGGGGTGTTTGCAAGGAGCAGTCATATCAGCAAAGATAGCACAGTGAGTGTGAGGGTGTGATGATCCCATGGTAGCTGCTGGCTTCCTCTGTGGGGCACCACCTTGTGCCACGCAGGATGCCATGCCCCCCATGTGCTGCATTCTTGGACAGTTATGTCCATGTCCTACAGAGTTGTACAGCCTACTTGTTTGTGATGTTTATTGTTCATGACCATCTCCTCTTCCTATAACACCTCCCACCCCCCCGATCCCCCAAATAGGAGTATCACATGGGCACAGATCATTGCTTTATTCACTGATGGGTCCCAAGTGCCCAGCGTGGAGTTGGCTTTCCACGACTACTTATTGAATGAACAAATGAGTGAATGAACAGTTGGTATGGGAGCAAGAATAACTGTGGGAGGCAGGTTGACTTGGGCCTAATTCAAGGGCATCCTAGTAACCCTATGACCCTTGACAAGTTACTCATTCTCTCTGAGTCTCAGTGTCATCTGTAAATCCTGGTGGTGAGAATTACCTGACAGACTGTATTAGTTTGCTAGGCTTGCCCTTTCAAAGCACCACATACTAGGTGGCTTAAACAACAGAAATTTATCATCTCACAATTCTGTAGGGGAGAAGTCTGAGATCAAGGTGTTGGCCCATTGCTCTCTTCTGAGGCCTCTCTCCTTGGCTTGTGGATGGCCGTCTTCTCTCTGTGCCCTCACATGGTCATCCCTGTGCTCATACCCATGTCCTAATCTTCTCTTCTTAAAAGGCCACCAGTCGTATCAGATTAGAACCCACCCTAGTGATCTCATTTTAGCTTGATCACTTCTTTAAAGACCCTATCTCCCATGACAGTCACATTCTGAGATTACTGGGGATTAGGACTTCAACATGTAAATTTTGAGGGGACACAAACTGGCCCATAACATATATGAGGGTACTTCAAAAAGTTCATGGAAAGATTCATTTTATCTTTCAATTCTAGTTTTCCATGAACTTTTTGAAGTTCCTGCATACTATATTAGTTTCCTGTTGCTGCTGTAACAAATTACCACAAATTTAGTGGCTTAAGACAACAGAAATTTATTATTTTACTGTCATGGAGTTCAGAAGTCGTAAAATCGGTCTGTTGGCAGGGCTGTGCTTCCTCTAGAGGCTCTAGGAGAGAATCTGTTTCCTTGCCTTTTTCATCCTCTAGAAGCCTCCTGCTCATAGCCACATCTTCTGTCTTCAAGACCAACAGCCTAGTATCTTCTTTTCTTTCTCTGTTTCTGACCTCTGTTTGTGTCCTCACTTCTTCTCTGACTCGGACCCTCCTGCCTCTCTCTTACAAGGACAATTGTGATTATGTTGGACCCACCTAGATAATCCAGGATAATCTCCCCAACCAACGTTCTTAGTTTAATCACGTCTGCAAAGTCTTTTTTGCTGTGTAAGGTAACATATTCACAGGTTCTGGGGATTCAGATGTGGATTTTTTTTTGGGGGGGGGCATTATTCAGTCTACCACACATTCACACATATGTGAATATCTATCACAATGGCTTATACATAGTTAGCACTCACAAATATCTTAAATATTTGATTAATGTGAGAAATTTAAAAAGTATGAAGAGGCTAGAGTTTCTGGTTTCTTTTATCTCTCCAGTTACTTCTTTAGCTTACCTATAGGGTGTGGTGAGAAAAGCTTGCATAATATTTTGAACAGTAGAGCAAATTAAAAAGCAAACAAACAAAAAACAGAAAACCTCCTATTTTTTTTTTTTTTTAAGCAAATAATCACATTGTTTTCAGAAAATTAGCATTTCAGGCAGGGGAAGTAAGAAATGACCACTTTAGAAGTATTAAGCATAGTTGATTTTAAATCTCTGTCAAGTATGATTTTTTGCATTCCCAGGATGGAATTTATCCTTAGACTTACACACACACACACACACACACACACACACACACACACACACACACACACATATCCTTAGACTTACACACACACACACACACACATATCCTTAGACTTACACACACACACACACACACATATCCTTAGACTTACACACACACACACACACACACATCCTTAGACTTACACACACACACACACACACACACACACGCACTCCCCACCCAAGTCTGAGCTTATGAGTTAGTAGAACTTGGCAGTTGGGAACAGAAAGGCTGCAGAAGTTTCACAGCTTGGAAAGGAAAAGCTACAGCATTCCTGCCAGAGGGCACCCAGCTTCTCTTAGCCTCCGAAGTTACAGTAGTAACTTCATTGCTTATTGCTTTTCAACCAACAGAAGGTCATTTCCTGGTTACCCAGCTGGAAGTCTGCCTTCACAGGAGATGAGTCAACAGGGACTTGTTCTCCTTGACTCTCTTCAGTAGAGGGAACTCTTCTCCCCACTGCGAAATATCACACTCAAATATCCACACAGAGAAGCTGAACTCAGATAGATGTTATAAATGTAGTAAAGCTGACTGGTTTTATCTAAATATAAGACTTAGGGGACAGTAATGTGGCTTATAGTTTGCAAATGCAAATTTCGAGACCCATTTAAAGAAAATTCAAACTCTTCTAAGGAACATAAAATGAAACAGTAGTAAATAGAGAGACATTAATCTTTGGTGGTGATACTTAATGTTGTGAATGGCTCCATAATATACAGCTGAAGAGAAAATACATTACTTTAATCTTTGGGGGGAGTTATTTAACCATATTCATCAAAAGCCTTAATTGTGCACCTCCTTTTACCAAAAAATTCTACTTCTAGGGATTTATCCAGTGCAACTAATAAAGTAAGTGCTCAAAAGTGTAGGTACAACAATGTTTACCCAGTATTAGAATAAACTGAAATGGAGATTAATATTTTTACATTATGGTGCATCTATATGATAAAATATTAAAGTTCCTTAAAATAATGATGTAGTTCATTATGTCTATGAATGAAAAACTTGTTTATAACATGTATTGCATAATTGTATTCTTAATAAGTGTGCATGTCTGTATGTGTTTCTATGTGTGTATAACTACATATAGAAAAAAAACTAGAAGAAAATTGATTAAAATGTTACCAACAATCATGTTTCGTTGGTAGGATTATAGGTGATTTTTATTTTCTTTTTTATATTTTTCTTATATACTTATATATATATTTCCTTATGTTTTGTGTCTCTAAAGACATATTTATATCAAAACATTTTTGGAAAATTGTCTACTAATCAGTTTATTTTTCTTATACGTATTTAGATTTATTAAGAAATTGAACGTTAGAAAGAGAACCAACTGCTGCATTTTGTCTGCGTTACTCTTTCAGGTAACATAACATGACATGTTATGTATGTTTCTCTATAGTAGCACAACCATTAATCCAATCAGTGAAAAAAGGGCAATTGGCTGGCTGGTTGGCTCAGCTGGTCAGACCACAGTGTTGATAACACTAAGGTCCATGGTTCAGTTCCCCTTACCGGCCAGCCACCAAAAAAGGGGGGGGAGGGGCAGTAGTTTCTCCTATTCATAAAACAAACCCTGATTAAATGTCACAAGCCCATCTTTCCTTTGCTGGCTGAACTTCATCTTTAATATTCAGCAGAGTTGTTTTCTCCTTTAGACTGCAGGAGTTTTACAGATAGGGAAACTGAGTCTCCTGTCATTAATAAAATCGTTTTACTAGTGATCAGTGTGAAGCCAGTCTGTTTGACTCCAAATGGTTGCCTTAGGTTAACTCACTTCTAAATAAAGTTTTGCTTGGTTACATGATATAAAATATATCCTATAATGAAGGCAAGAAATAAGTTGAAGACTACAGAAGAGATGTGTTCGCAGTTCTCAGGATTTTGGTTTGACTTCACTGAAGAAGAAAGGAGCTTTTATCTAAAATACAAGACATTCTGAGATTCTGGGATGTAGCTAGAGGCCTTTGCAGTCTACTAAAGGTTCTGTTTACTTTGAAGGATGTGCACCCTAGTTCTGTATATCAGAGGAGTCTGATGGCTTATAAAATCTAAATAGATAAGTTCTTTGGGAAAGTGTTCTCTGAATGTAAGGCCAACTTTTCAATTTCCTTTTTTTCTTTTTTGGCTAGTTTCATCTCAGCAAGACTTTTTAATTTTCTTGTTTTCCATATGCCTCTTGCTTGTGCTTCAAAGGACAGAGGTAGAAAAGGCAAGAATGCAAAGGGAATGAATATCTGAGTCTAACTTTTTATACTGCGTTCTTTACTTTCTCATAAACCTGGTTCTTGAAGATAATGCTGCTTATATTTTAGAAAATACGTGGTTTTAAAAAAATTTAACTTTTTGCTTAATGTGGACATAATTTCTTAATAATACTACACCTAAAATAAAAATTAGCTGGTGAGATTTATTTTAAAAGCCTGTTAATTCTTTTTATGATTTTTAAAGTAAATTTGTGAAATTAAAAATTTCAACAGCTACATAGTATTTTAGAGTAGGATACCTCATAACCTTAATAATCTGATTGAATTTCTTTCCTGATTATACATTAAAATAATTCTATAATGAATTTATCATCAAGAAATATTAATTATTTAAGAGAACAAAAAAATACTCCTAAATGTAAAATTTGGTTTTGTGTATTCATCTTGTTTCCCCAACATCTAGTACAATTTTGGTGATATAAATTACCCAAGAAATATTGGTCAAATTAAACAGATCATCTTTTCATTTAATGCAGTTAAAAATTTGGAACTGCCACGGCCTGACTGAGGCTTCTGAAATAAGTTGTCATTTCCTCTACTTATAGCTTGGTATGGTGGAAAGAACATAGATTTTTGAGTTAAATAGACATGACTTGAATCTTTTTTCTGCCATCATTAGCAGTGAAACCTCAGATAAGTTAATTGTTTAAGCCTCAATTATATCGTTTGTGAGATAATAATACTTCCTTCTAAGTGTGGGTTAAATGAATATTAAATGAGATAATGTTTATAAAGAATTTACCAGCAGCACCCTCAACAAATGATAATATAATGATAATTTCTTTGAATATAATAAGTATCCAATTACCACGGAATTTAAAAAGCCCATCTTGAGTGATAAAAGCATTTGGAACCTATAATGATGATAATATTAATGATTAAGTAACGTTTATTGCAAAATACAGTGTGCTAGGCTTGCACTAAGCACTCCAGGAAGTAATACATGTACTTACTTTTTTTGTTTCATCATTGCAAATGCAAGTTATAGCTCTTTATTTTACCTTTTTTTCATTTTCAGGGTTTGCTTAGAACCACACTTCCACATCCCAAAGCTGAATGTTGCTATGCTCAGTATGAAATCACTCAGCTTCTCCCAGGCATTGAACTCTTCTCAGATAGATCCAGGGCTGACATCTGTTCTGTAGTTGCAAGTCTGTACTACGTTATACGTGAACTGCACTTTGCGAAGCAAAATCTAATAGTAAGTAATTTGTAAAGTCAACAAATCTTAATTCACAATGGTACTTTTGCCCCACTTACCTTATACTTTTCAAAGTTTGCTAATGTTCTTGGGATCAGTTCTTGTTTAACTTTTAAATTCTATATATTTAGGATTCTTATCTTTACTGATGCTACTTGACTTATAATGGGGTTACATCCCAATAAACCCATTGTAATTTGAAAATATTGTAAGTTGAAAATGCATTTGATATACCAAACCTACCAAACATCATAGCTTAGCTTAGCCTAGCCTACCTTAAATGTGCTCAGAACACTTACATTAGCCTATGGTTGGGCAAAATCATCTAACACAAAGCCTATTTTAAAATAAAGTGTTGAATCTCATGTGGTTTATTGAATATTGTACTGAGAGTGAAAAACTGAATGGTTGTATGGATACTCAAAGCATGGTTTCTACTGAATATGCATTACTTTTGCACTATTATGAAGTCGAACTGTCAAGTGGGGGACTGTACTTCAAGTTAATATTCTTTCTTTGACACTATTGTTTGCATTTCATTTTGAGTACAAAAGCAAGTTCTATTTGATTTTTGTTCTCTTTTTACTTTATTATTTTATGTTTTTTTTTCTGAAGACATTTGGTAAAGTTGATTAGAATGTCTCACTGATCTCAAACATAGGAATGTAGTGTACTTGTAACTCACTGCGTTAATTTGTTCAGTTCATGTCAATACCAAAACTATGATAGTATTTCTTTAGAGGTAATGTTTGTGTCTCATCTTTTCTCTGTCAAGAATGTGTCTAATAGAACAACAGATTCTAACTGTGAGATAAAAGACAGACATTTCTTAACATCCTTTGAAGTCCAAAAGTCCAAATATAACTTTCCTTTCCTTTGGGGAAAGAAATCACAGTATATATCATAAATTTGAAGTTAGCTGCATTCAAAAAATAAACTACTATGTTCTGATTATTAGTCATTTTATATTTTTCTCATTTATCTTTTTTGGTCTATTTTCTCCCTTCATGCTATTTCTTCTATTTTTAAAAATCTCTTTCCTTTCATTTATTTGCCTCTAAATATATATTTTCACATTTCCTGCTCCTTTTCCTTTCATCCATAATTCTCATACCTACTTTTATTTGTATATTGTTTTTTACTCTTTTGGCATATTTGTTTTTCTAAATTCAATTCTCTCTTTATATTGAAAATATTTATTGCCCCCGATATGAGTTGTTAAATTATAAAACCATGTGTGAAAGTGAAGAGGTAGATAAATACTTTTAACACTTGGCAGATTTGGCAAGAGATTGTTTATTAAAAAAAAATAGCAAAATGGTGTTCCTCTCACTGTTGAAGAGATTCATTTCTGGATTGAGAAAATGGTTCTGTCTCCTGTGTAACCTTTACCTGCCTAGTCATATTCATATATAATACATATCACTGCACTGGAAAAGAAATGAGACTTTTTTTTCTCTAAAACTTGAGAAATTGAAAATGTTTTCCTGAATAATTGAGCAATTGGCAGCAATAAAATGGTATGTTTTTATCTCTCACTAAAGAAAAGAAACTAAATCTCTAAGGTAATTGCCAACTCTTAATGTTTTGTGCTGCATTAATTGTAGAAAAGGTAATGTATTTTGTTTGAAACTATTTAAGAGCAGTTCTTATCCTTTTTAAAAGCTGTTAGCTGGGCCGAGCCCGTGGCGCACTCGGGAGAGTGCGGCGCTGGGAACGCAGCGACGCTCCTGCCGCGGGTTCGGATCCTATATAGGAATGGCCGGTGCACTCACTGGCTGAGTGCCGGTCACGAAAAAGACAAAAAAAAAAAGCTGTTAGCATTAGCAGCTGCCAGTTGACTGACCATTAGAGATTCCGCAGCAGACCTTGCAAGAAGGAAACGGTTTCCATTGCGTGTTACATTAAAATTCTCCAGAAGAAGCCCAGTGGCTAAGGGGACTTCTGGCAAATATAAAATTTGCTGTGGGACCTAGAGCTGTGGAGCCATGGAGATAGTTTACTAAATAATGGGGATCCCAATTCCCCTTCTAACTCCATCTTCCTTTGGTGGTGTGAGATACAGTTGCAGGAACTGAGCTTCAGGTTTGAGTTCAGATCAGGAGCTGATCCAATGTCTAGGCCAAATCATCCCCTTAACGTCTTTCTCTGGATGGATGATGTCTAGGTCAGTGGAAACATTGACATATTTTTATGAGACCTCAAGAACAATTGAGATGAGGGGTTAATTGTAGGAAAATAAACAATATTATGTGAAGAGCAAGCTTGAGTTTTAATCAGTAGAATATATGCTCTGTGAAGGCAGGGACTTGTTAGATTTTGTGCTCATTCAATGATACCGAGGCATGTTGTAAATGTTTTTCTTGCTGATAGAAAAAATTCTATTCAAAGGCAAATAACAGCTGACATTGAGATGAATAAATCAGAGGTAGTTAGGGGACGTGGGTGCGAGTTCCTTTGCTTTAAGTTCTGAATTTTGTTTGATAGCTCATTTGCTAGAATTTTTCCACAGGCCTGAGTGATTCATACATTTATGTGGAGCTAATTTTTTTTTAAGGAAGATGATTAATTAGGTTTTAATTTTTCTGTGCTTAAAGAGATGCGAAATCTAGGTTTGGGGTACCAAATGGCATCGACCTGGAACTGTAAGTCTCTGATAGCATCTGAAAATTCTGATAAAATTGTGAAACATACACTCGGGAGATCATTTCACTTATGTTAAACAGCATAGTCTCCCAGCATGGAAAATGAATCAATACTTTGCATAACATATCCTACATTTAATATTTAGCTAAATTTGATTATTAGATTATTAATTTGATAAAATATATCTTAAAACAGGGAGTGTTTTTCTCCTGGTAGATTCTTCCTCTCCTTGCATTGTACCAATATTTTGTTTCTGGAATTTGCCAAGACCTAGTCAGAAGTCTAGAAGCAAGGATCCTCAAGGTATGTAACAAAATTTTAAGACATTGGATATTCTTGAACTATTAAGGATATTGTCATACATTAATTTGATTCTAATATTCATAATCATAAACTGATAATAATATGGTATTATACTGATATAAAAAAAACCTACCCATAATAATAACAAAGGATGAGAAAGAACCAGTTAGAAAGGTTTCAGTCAGATTATGCTTTGTTCATCCAGACCCTGCCCTTAGACCTATGTTTTCAGACCCACAGAGTTCATTGCATTCTATTTCTAAATAAAGAAATTCCTAAGAGAAATTCTGGTGCTGATTATAAATATATTTTAATCCAGGGATAAATAATTTATTATTGACCGTGAAAATTTCTGGACACTTCTCTCTGAGTTACTGAACTCTTATGAGTTCTCTTGCTTTTGAATTCTAACCATACTTTTTTTAAGAATTGCATATATGAGTAACTTTTCTCTCTCTTTTTTAAACAGTGCCCTCTTCAAGATTGCAAAATTCTTGAGGCGAGGGCCTATATCTTATCCATCTTTTAATTCCCTATAATATCTCAAGTAATAAATTTACATACTTGATATTCAATAATTAATTATTGAATTTAAAATCTGCAGACATTTAATAAGTGCCTACTGCCCACACTCTCTTTACTGTTTAGTGGGAACTCACCTAGAAAATACTTGGTAAACATTTATTGATTTAACTCTAGAAAAACATTTATCAAGTACCTCCTATTCAAAAGCAGCATATTAGTAATCAAATCAAAGAAATGGCACTTGCTTATAAGTAAGTGAAAACTGGGAAGAGAGACAGGACATATACACAAGGCAATAACATATGCACCTGCCACTTTACCATTTCCAAATGAGTGTGATGGGCTCTAAATCTCCAGGAGTTGGAAAGAGGGAAAAATGGCTTGGGTCTTTAGGTTTCACTAAGTAGAAATACTGAGACTTGAAAACTAACTGTAGAACTAACTGAGCAGGAGAGAGGAGGAAGGGAAAATTCTTGGCAGGCAATAGTGTGGAACATACAGAGGGAAAGAAAGCATCTGTACTAAACTGGTGGACTAGTTTAGGGAGCACGGATGGCTCAGAGACACTGGAGTGGAGGTTTTGAGCAGGGAGGCTGTAGAGGATAACATAAGAATACCAGAGGTCCAGGACGTGAAGAATTCCAGGGACCCAGTCTTGAATTCCAAACTGGGGAGATGTAATGTGGAGGTCAAGCAGTGAGAGAAATGAGGGGATTGTGGCATCAGGACTGCATAACAGGTATATTCTGGTCTGCCATTAAGAGGCAAGAAGGGTTGCAGTGACCATTAACATGTCAGGAGGAGATCCAGTGGGCACTGACAGACGTAATCCAGAACAAAGTTTTCGATTAGATGACTTATTTTATTGTATTGTTAGCATTTGGTAGCTGTTTTTGTCCTAGAGTAACTTAATAGCCAGTGATGAACTGTGGACTCTATTCTGGAGCCTTGGGTTGGAAGGGATATTAATTATAGAATTTTGGTCAGGAGAATGACATGATCAGCTCTAGTATCTGGTAACAGTGTCAGGGGCAGAGTGAGAAAGAAGTCAGATCTTATGGGCATACTAGGATTGACAAACTGGACTAGTGTTTTTGACAGAAGCAATGAGAGAGGGCTGCTGATAGTACAGAGGAAGGAGTGAGAGCCCGGGTGAGTGGAATTTGCCTGACCTTTCCGAAGGAAACTGGGGTCAGTGAGTGGGAAGAGGAAAGTCATTGTCAGGAAATAGCAATAGATCATGCTGTTAAGTTTCTATAGGGCCCCAGTGTCTTTCAGTGAAAGCTTTAGGACCTCTTTATGACGAGCCGGTCTGGCTTCACTTTGGAACTGCCAACGTCTTGAAAGATTTATTACTCTCAACCTATCAAGCATTCCCAGGAAGAGTACTGATGGTCCTGTATTCATGTGAGGGAAGGGTTGATTTATGGATTTTTTTTTTTTTTTTTCCATCTGGCTTGTTTGTTGCTCACTTCTGAAAATACATGTCCATTATTCACACCATTGCTTTTTGGAATGGTCGGATTGGTAGGAGAAACTGAAACCAGAGGTGAAGTCCATTTACTTAAAATCATGACCAGAGGAGACTAACCACATGGGGAAGTGTTTCCTCATAGAGGTAATAAGAAAAATGGTCGTTTAGAACCCCGAAAGAGTTTGTTGTCTCCCCAAGTGCCTACTCTGATGTTATATGGCACCGAGGAGATTAAAGTCCAAGGTATCTTAGGTAAGAACCAAAGTAAGCAACTCAATAGACAAGCAATTTTCCCTTTCCCATTAAAGATATTTCCCTGACCTTTTATGTTTTATTTTCATGTTATATTCAATTTCCTCCTAACTCACCTCCATTTTATTTCTTTAAAATTCATACACTCTTGAGATTTTTAAGATAATGCTGAAATGAAAACAGAAGATGGGTAGACATGCTGAGGATAAATTGATTTTTTTTCTTTGTTCTCTCTCTCTCTCTCTCTATATATATATATCTTCAACCCATTTTATTTTTTATTCGCTGCCCCCACATTTATCCTTCTCTATTCTCTACAAAGTAACTAGATATTTTCAAAGCATAAGTCAGGTTAGGGCCCAGCTCTCTTCAAAACTCTCCAATAACTTCTTATCACATAGGGAATAAAATGCTAAGTCCTTACTCTGGTCTGCAGGCTCTATGTCACCTTCCCTGGCCACCATTCACACCTACCTCCTCATCCTCCTCCCTGCCCTCCCTGAGCTGTTGCCACCTGACCTTTGTAATTGTGGTCCCCTCAGCAGATTTTCATACATTTCTCTTTTACATCATTTCCAAATTTTCTCTTGAAGGTCTCCTCTAGGAAGTTCTTCCTGACTCCGGTCTTGAAAATAGCATTTGTCAGTACCCTCTATCCCTTTTCATACTGCATGGATCTTCATGTATCACTTAAACCTATTTAAATGTACATCCCAATGGAATGTAACCTCCAAGAGGGCTTGATGCACACAAGGTGTTCAGTAAACATGTTGAATGAATGAGTAAATTTGAACAGGAACTTTTCTTCCTGTAGTTTCCTGCTTGGTAGTACTGCTGGATTGTATTCAAAAGAAGCCATACAAAATATATAATTATCAATTGATTAATATTGTTAAGTGTATGTCTTTAAAATTGAGTGTCCATTAATTACAGATAAGAAAATTAATAGTTGTCTATATGCTGATACGTTGTGGAGTTATTAGTCTCCTGGTTTGTTTGACTTTCCCCAGAATGTTATAAAACACCAGAAGTGTTTTTGTTTTGTTTTTCTTTTAAGCCATAATGCAAGAAAAAGATAAATTCAATTTTTTTTGACTTTTTCATGGTCATCATCTTTTTGTATGTTTGCCTCTGATGAAGTAAACAACACCTGGTAAACATCCATTGCTTTGCACAATTGCCTGCTTTTGTTAGCTTCTTGGTCCATGGCACGTGTAAATGCATGCACACACAAACACATGTGTCTTCATCCACTCGTGTCTATAAACATTAATTCATAATGCAATGCCAACATTAAACAGAAAATTTAGATCTCAGAAAGTTGATGATTTTTCTCTAAAATTTTTACGTGAAACAAATTAATTTAAAATATGTGTTTTTTTCCTTTACAGATAGAAGTCCTTATAGATTTGGGATTCTTTTCTGAAGCCTTTTATGAGATGTCCCAGATTTTTTATGGAAAATACATGCCTTGCTCAACACCCGCTGGCTATAAAGCTGCTGGAAAAATGAAGGTAACCTGCCAATGTGATTGAAAGCCATTCCTTTACCTTAGAAAGTTACATTCCTAAAATCTAGGGAACACTCCCATAAAAGTGTATTTACAAGTCTCCTGTACCCCAGACCCTTTTGTTAAGCCTGGTTACAGCTAACATCAGACTTTTACAGGTTTCCTTAGTTTGTCTTGGGGAGGGAGCACGGTTTTGTTGTAGATTTTTGCAGTGGAATTCTGGCTCAGGGATGCTGCATGTTGCTTTTTATTATAGTTAGCATGAACGGTTTCATTAGACACATTTACCAGCCACTACCTCTTAGACTTTTGGGTTTAATCTTATAATTTCTGGTTAATATTCTTAATCAAAATAGCCTCTCCTTCTGAGAGACTTCAATGTGCTAATGTGCACTGTGTTTCTCCAGGACAAAAGAACAGTATGCAATTTTTTTAAAGTTTTTCAATTGACAAATAAAAATTGTATGTTTTTATGGTGTAAAAAATAAAATAAAATAAAGGTAAAGAAGTAATCCTTAAAAATATAGCCTCTCCTCATCTCTTATTTGGATCTTTTTGTTTTGTATACTTTACACCAAAGAATTCAGAATATGTTGTTCAAATTTCTTCTGATCTCTGTGAGGAGAGAACATTCCTCAAATTTTTCTAGTGTTTTTTGATCTTAGGAGATCATTTTATGTGGCTTGCTTGATTTGTATTTGTAAACTGAATAATTGAAGCATCCTTGAAAATGATTGCTGGAGCTGACATTTAAAGCATAAATTAAATCAGAGTGAGTTATTATTTTCCTCTGCTTTGGTTTTCATGGTGATCTGGGAATTACTGGGTGATCTTGCTTTAGGCAGATGCTTGGACTCTCCTGGGCCAGCAATAAAGGAAATAGCAGGAAGTAGCAAGTCAATTTGCCTGGAGGAAACCGCGTTTGTGAGAAGTGAGACTGACAGACACAATACATGCTGGCTGCATTCAAATTTGGAGGACCTAAAAGAAACTGGGGAATGAGCTGGAAGTCTTGAAAATCACTTACATAAGCTGACATCATATTTATGTATAATATGTTCATTACTTCAGTGTATTTCCGTAAAACATGCTTGCTTATTACTCCCTATGACTGCTGCAGCATTATTATAATTAATTGTAATAGGGTAAGTGTGAGGCTATCTACAGAACATTCTGAGAGGTAAGTTCTTTAAGCAACAGGATACACACATGTGTGTGTGAGTGTGTGTGTGCATGTATGTAAATATATCCATATAGATGTGTATATCTGTGTGCATTTATAGGAGAGTAGCTCAAAAAGTTCATGGAAAGATAAGTATTATCTTTTCATTCTATTTTTCCATGAACTTTTTGAAGTACCCTCATATACGTACACACACAAGGAGGGGGAGCGGAGGAGAGGAAGAGAGAGGAGTCAATAGGTTGTCTATTTTGTTCATTTTCTGTGACATGAACTAAGAAGGAAGATGTTTCTTCTTACCTGGGTTAAATTGGCAGTATTTTCTTGCATGCTTCTCATTCAGCAGCCTTTCTCTATTCTAAATGATTTGCATTTTGTTGTTAAAATTGTATTTATTTAATTGAAAAATATTTAAGTGCTTGCTTAGTACTGGCACCATTCCAGGCATGGGAATGGAGCAGTAAAAAGACAAATGGAGTTACTGCTTTCCTGGAGCTTACAGTCAAGTGAGGAAGATAGAGAGTGACCGGGGCAGCGGGTGGCTATTTTATTCAGGGTGTTTTGGAAAGTCTTGTTAATAAGTGAGTTTTGAGAGAAGTGAGCCACGCAAAGATCTGAGGAACAACCTTCCAAGTAGGAGGAACTGCAAGGGCAAAGGTCCTGAAAGGGATGCTTGCAAGATGTAGTTGAGGAAAACCAAGTGGGCCCAGTGAGGCTGCAATAAAGAGGAAGAAGAGGCGGAGGACCATCAGAGGGCAGGGCCTAGGAGCCAGATCACGTAAGATCTCACAAGGCTTGATAAGGACTGGGATTTACTCTAAATGAGAAGGGAGACTTTGCAGAGTTTTGAGCAGAGAAGCGGCGTGATAGGAATTAAGTGTGAAAGGACCACGTTGGCTGCTCTTTGGGGAATAGACTGTGGGTGGGCAGGAGTATAAGTAAGGGAGCCCAGTCAGAAGACTGTCACAAGTAATCTGGGTGAGGCATGGTAATGCTTGGGGTGACAGTGGCAGATGGAGTGAGCAGTGGGTATATGGTGAAGGTATTGTGAAAGCATGTGCTGATGATCGTTTGGATGTGAGATGTAAGAGAAAGGAGTCAAGGATGACCTCAGCGTTCAACCTGAGCAACTGGTAGGAAAATGTTTTCATCTACTGAGGTGGGGAGTACTGCTCCAGACAGGGGATGGATATGTTAAGCATGAGATCTCTAGTAGACAACCAGGTGAAGATATGGGATTGTTAGCTGCTGCCAGTATATGGTCTGGAGTTCAGGGGGAAGATTGGGGTTGCAGGTATAAACTTGGGAGCATTAGCATAGCATGAAATCAGCTGTGGAGCAAAGCAGAGAGAGAAAAGTAGAAGTCAGAGGACTGAACTTTAGGGTTGTCCACAGTTAACATCCAGGAAGATGAGAAGGGAAGACAAACCAGTTGGGTAGGAGGAGAAACAAGAGAGAGTTTTCAGAGACTGCTGCTTTCACCAAAACAAACAAATGAAAAGTCTTAAACTAATTTTTACATGTAAATTCCAAATTTCCTCTTTATCAACTAGCTTTCATAAGATAAATGTGTGGGTGAATTATCTCCCGATGGATTCTGGCTTCAAATTTTGTAATCTCGAAGTTAATTTGCAGCTTTCCAGCTATCAATTGGGAATTAAAAAGTGTAATTAAAAGAAGAAATGCGTTCAGGGCTTATTATTAAAATAAGTGCCAATGTTATCAGGCTGTAGGCTAGTTTTTTAAAGAAGGGATTAATAAATTAGGTTTCACTTGTGGAGGAAGTTACGGAAAAAAGCTTAGAGATTACTACTGGTCTCTTCCCAGGCCTCTAAAAAATTCTGTATTTTAACTTTATACTCATATGGATATTCTGCTCTTATCACCAAATCTAAAGTCCCATTATCAACTCTCTTCAATTTAAGATCTCCCCCAGGTTCAGTTACTCACTTTTCAATGTATGATAGGCAATAAAGAATATCTTCAAAAAAGAAAAAAATTTCACTTACCAGTACTTTCTTCCAATAAATGTTATATGTTATGTATTCATTTGGGGTCCCTCCAATGCAGATCTTGAGATAAGAATTTGGGAACAAGTAGTGTATTTGGGAGGTGATTCAGGAAATATGGTGAGTGAGAGTATAAGTTAGTTAAAGAAAGGAGAAAAACCGACCTAGATTGCATTAATCAGGTCACTGCTGTGGGCACTGGGGCTCTCAGAGACACTGGGTAGAGCATTTCTCTTGTCCCTCATCGGTAAGGTTTGTTCCCTGCACTTCTAGTCTCTCCTGAATATTTTGATGGCCACATAATGCCCTCAGGCAAAGAAGTAGAGGTGCTTGAGGTAGGACACTATCCATGTGCAAGCGACCTGTCCTCAGAAACTGCTGGTGACTTCTGGAAGAAGCATCAGTATTGGCTTCTACGAATGGGCATCGTTTTTTGGGTTTTTTTTTTTTTTTTTCCTTTTTTTTTGGCAGCTGTCTGGTATGAGGATCCAAACCCTTGACCTTGGTGTTATCAGCACCATGCTCTAACCAACTGAGCTAACCGGGCAGCCAAATGGGCATTTTTTAAGAAGGGCCTTTTATACCAACAGGGACACATCCTATTTGATGATACAACAATCTCTGTGGCAAAGGAACTAAATGTTTCCTAATGCAACATTAAATTTAGAGCCAAACACATTAACAGGTAATTCACACGAAAAGGAAAAGAATCACAAAAATAGTCATTCTGAATAGTAATACAATTTTACCTCAAATGGTAAGGATATTTTTAAGTGGTAACACTCAATGCTGTCAAAAGAGCAGTAATCCTGGCCTTTTCATGCACTGTGGGTGGGAGTGTAAATGAAGCCAGCCCCTTACAGTTTTCTCAATACATTCTTATCTACTGGCCCAGAAATTCTGCTTCCAAGAATCTATCCAGAGTTAATAATCAGAAGTACAGACAAAATAGTCATCGATGTTGTTTAAACTAGGGGGAATAGTGGGATGACAGTGAGAAGTGGTTCCTTTACAGTCTAACAATAGGAAAGAGACAAAGCTAGTACGGTATATTTATAGGACGGGATACTACCTACCTATTAGACTGAGGTTTACAAATAATTTAATAGTATGGGAAGAAAATTATGATGTAACATTTAGTGAAAATGAAAGACACATCCTTATAGAAATTTTAAAAATGCACTGAAAAGAAATTGGTAGGAGAGACATCCAAATATTAACATTGACTACCTAAGGGAAATTGACTTATGTATGATTTTTACTTTCTTCTTTATATAAATTATCTTTTCTGACTAGAGCATGTATTATTTTTACAATAAAAATGGTACTTAAAATAACTTTAGAAGAATACATTAGCAGTTTCATTTGAAAGAATACTCAAATAATCTTGTTTCTACTATTAATACTTTTTATTTTGACAGATATTTCAATTATTTGACTCAGGAAAACCTCTTAGCAGTAAAGAAAATATGCAGGTAAGGATAAAACATTTTATAAACATTTGATATTTAATGTAGGTAATTTTTGAGTCATTTCAGTCTATTTGGCAGGTATAATCTTTGGTTTTGAAAATCTGCTGTGTAATATGTGTTATTATTTTGTATAATGGGGTTTTATCTCAAAATTCTGAGGCCAGAGTAGGATCGGTTCAAACTGATCTTGGGTAAATAGCAGTCCCTGCTCCTGTTTCTCAATTTCAGGTGCATATTCAGTGTGTTCACCAAGCCGTGTCAAATATCTCCCACTCTAATAATTAATTTGATTAACTAGAAGGTAACAGCTGACTTTGATTGTACGAAAAGGATTTTGTACATTTCATAATAGCCCACATGTTCAATACTGCTTTCACTCAGATCTTCTTTCCTTGTTCTGAGACTGTCTATCAGCCAATGGTTTGGGATGTTTTCATTTGGCATTTTTATAAGCGGTTCCTCAGACTTCCTTGATATTTCTCACAGACTGCCCATCTGATTACTTTTGTTTTGTGAATAATTGCATGGTTAGGATTTAAGCACTAGCATTTAAGTATCTTGAAATACTCATTTAAAAAATTTTTAGGAGTATTGGCAATCTGTCTTCCAGAAAATGTTAGAGCAGAAGAGTTGTAGCATGATTGTTGTTAAAGGGGGTTATGGGTGGGAGAGGAGCTTCTATAACCAGGTGGAGTTAGTGCAGATACATACTCATGGTTTTTAATTTTTTTTAAGTGCTAGAAAACAGCATTCTGTTCTGTTTCATTAAGTAAGATATTTATTTTTTAAAATAATTTTGAGAGACATATCCTCTAAATTGCTTTGTTTTTGTCTTTTGTAGTTTTGGTAGGAATCTATCCACCTTTTATTAAATGTAATCTTATTACTTTTCTATTCTTATGCATTTTATTCCACAAAGTTCACTATTAATTATGCTTCAAATGATTCATTGTTTTTGCCTAAAAATTTGTTTTAATATGTAAGCAAGTTGCCTGAGATGAAAGATCTGGTATTAGGAAGATACAAATACATATTCATATTTCATTTTAGTGTTCCAATTCCTTGGGGTGTTTAAGATTATTTATTTCTTTCCAGTCATAAATGCCAGGGCATCCTAAAAACACTTGCTTAAGGAGTGGTTTTCGTTATAAAAAGAATGTCTGTCCGATCATTTCTTTTAATACAAAAACGACTGACTGTATAATGGAAACCTAATTTCTATTAGCTAATTAATTAAAATGGTACTGTCGGTCTGCTTAAGAATCTTCAGATTACACTTTATATTTTCTGCATAAAGGGAGAGAAAGTAGTGGTAAAGTGTTACTAATTAATCTTCTTTTGATCCTCAAGTGTTTATGTGTAATTGTCAAGTCTCATTAAATCACTGTTTGCTGCGGAGAGAAAAGAGAAGAGAAACCGTCTTCTCTTCTCCCAACCCCCAATCAATCTGAAGTTTCTTCCCTACATTGCGGGTGTCAACCAGTTTCCTGGTGCAACAGTTTGGTAGCAGCTCAGGCTCAGTGGCCACTCCTGTGTGGCTCTTCTGCATGTATTAATTTCTGCCTCTTCAAGATTAAGGAGAGAGAATGAACAGTAGCAGCAAACATCCCCACTGCCACCGTTGCGTCAAACTCTTGCAAACAATGGAATTTTTTTTTGTTTACACACAACAAATAATTTCTCTCTTTTCTAGAATAGATAGCATCTGCCTTTTATATTAATTCAACAAATACTTATTAAGAGCCTATCATGTGCAAGGCACTGTTCTGTTGCTGTCAATCAGCAATACACACAAACTCCAAGTCCTTATGGAGCTTATATTTCGGTGGGCAAGACTAGTAAAAACAAGATATATAAATAAACATGGTAAATAGGTGAATTATATAGTATGTTAGAAGGAGAACCATGCTATGGGAGAAAATAAACACAGCAATGTAGAAAGGGGATTGGAAGCGTGGGGCTAGGTTGGGAATTATAATTTTAAATGGTGTGGTCAAGGTGACTTTTGTGAACAGACGTGAAGTAGGTAAAGGTGCAAGTCATATGAAATCTGGAGAGAGAACAATCTAGAAAGTGGGAATAGCAAGTAGAAAGGCCCTGAGGCAGGACTGCCTAGCTTGGTGAGGGACGTCTTGGCCAATGTGGCTAAAGCTGTGTGATGGATGGGGGAGCAGTAGGAAGTAAGGTCAGAGAGGCCAAATTGAGAAGGGCCTTGTAGAGTCATTTTAACTTAGGTTCTTATCTGAGCAAAATGAGGAACCACAGGAGAGTTTCTAGCATAGGTGTGGACCGATCTACTTATGTTTTAAAGGGTTCTCTTTAGCTAATCTGTTGAGCCTACTGTGTTCCAGTACAGTTCTGGTGCTGTCAATCAAACACATTAGTCAATCAACAATACAGACAAGTAAGTCCCAGCCCATATAGAGCTTACGCGCGCACACGCGTGTGTGTGCGTGTGTGTGCGTGCACGTGCGTGCACGTGCGTCTGCGTGCGTGTGCGTGTGTGTGTGTGTGGTGGTGGTAATGGGGGTGGGGAGGGCAGGAATACAGTTTTAGACATGTTGAATTTGAGGTGTCTGTTAGACATCCAAGTGGAAAAGTTGAGTGAGAAGTTGGTTCAATGAGTCTTGAGTTTAGAAGAGAGGTTGGAGCTAGAGAGAAAAATGATTTCATCAGCCTTTAGATGAAGTTAAAACCATGAGGCTGATTAAGATCATCTAAGGGCAAGGAGTGAGGATAAAGAAGACTGAGTGCCAGGATACCCCAATATTAGGAAGTACAGGAGAAGTGGAACCAGAAAAAAAGACTGAAAAGGCGTGGCCAGTAGGATAGGAAGGAAACCAAAGGAGCGTGGTGGCCTGAAAGCCAAGAGAAGAAAGCATTTTCAGAAGGAGGGGGTAATCAGCAGTATCAAATTTTGCTGCTGAATCAAGTACCATAATTCACTGAGTCTTTAACATGAATTTTTAAAATAACATCTCTGAAATCAGAATGCATTTTACAGTTGACAGTGTGTGACAGTTTAATTGGCAAATGAAATAATGGTGTCTCAAATTAGAAGAAACAAGGTATATGAGGACTGAGAATTGAACTTTGGATTTAGCAAGTGTAAGCCACGGGTGACCTTGACCAAAGGGTTTGGATGTAGGGATGGAGGGGGTTTAAAAGCAAATGAAAGGAAGGAGATTAGAATATTGACACCTCTTTAGAATGTTGCTGTGAAGGTGAGCAGAGAATTGAGGTAGTAGCTGGAGAGAAAAGTTGTAATATAGAGAGTTTGGGGTTTTTTTAGATAGGGATGACAACATGGCTGTCTGCTGATAGGAGGTGTCTCTCTATAGAGAGGGAAACCTTTATGATGTAGGAGAGAATAGTTGAGTAGGCCAGTGGGGACAGGATTGCTGTCCTGTGTGGCAGTGCCAGCCTTAGGTAGCAGGCAGGAAGGCAGAGCTGTGGGGGCAGATGCTCAGGTAGGTGAGAAAGATGGAGCAGTGGGGCAGATGGAAGGTCTACTCTGCTTCAGTTTTCTCAGTTACATGTAGGAAGCCAGGTCATTAGCTGGGGGTGAGGGTGGGGCAGATAGGAGAGGAAGAGTTAGAATTTAGAGAAGAGAGTGAAATGGTTGTCTAAGGGAGAAGGAGAGTGAATAGACTGACAAAATGTAGGATAATAGATTGGCAAAGTGTAGGATAATTACCAGGTAGTGCTGAGGTTGGACAGACACTTAAAGCGGGACCACTGTGTGGCTGTGTGATTTTCTCCAGCCCTCTTCAATGGCAGAGGTGTAGGCCTAAGAAGGCTCAGAGCTGGATTTCAGAGTTAGGGTTGTGATTTTGCTAAGGAAGTGTGTATGCTCGGGGGAGAGGTCAGGCAGTTGAGAATGTATACAAGGAGGCGTTCTAATGACTGGCCATTGACTCTCGGCTGGGTAAGGAGATGGCTTGTCCATCTGTTCTTTTCGTGATCCTGTCCTAACAGCTCTAATTTACTCACACTAAAGCAGAGTGGCCGAGGCATGTGGCTGGTGAGATTTTGCAGTTCCTCTGTTTTAATAAGGTGCCCTTTCTCTCACTCTGAGTACCAGGTTCACTCTCATTATGTGGCAGGGCTGGTTTCACGAGGCACAGTTCAGAAATTGGCGGGGAATGACAGAAGCATTGTGGAAATGCTGGGATGGTTCTGGCATTACGTGTCTCTCTCAATAGACCTGCCATTTATGGTACCTCATGTCTGTCCTGCATTCCTTCATCCATCACCAAATGGATGCAAAAGGAGAATGAAGCTAATAATATCTGAAAAAATGTTTTACTAATTTGCTTTTTTTCCCCTTTTTAAAAAAAATGTAGGCCCTCGAGGAATTATCAAGTAAAGGCTTCCCTCAAATTCTGGTTACGGTTGGCCAACGGCATCTCTTAAATAAGTTTTGTTTTGTTAAAGCATACTTTTTCATAAGTGTGGCTGCCACAATAAACTGTGTCCCAGAAAATACGTCTAAAACATTCTGCCAAGGAGTGACTACTGAGAAGAACAAACCAAATCTCCCAACCTTGGAAGGTAATTGTTTTATTTTTTGCTTTTTTCCCTTTTTCTTCCCTTTCCCCAACTTCTCCCCACTTTATCACCACTAATTCATATGAATGATCTATTATATACTCTTTTTTTCTGAGCTCATATAATGACACATAGATCTACTTATGTCTAGATATATGCATGTCTAAGTATAAGGTATAGTTGACAAATAAAAATTATATATATTCACAGTGAACAATGTGATGTTTTGGACTATGTATACATTGCGGAATGGTTAAATCAAGCGAATTAGCATATGTACCACCTGCATACTTATTATGTTTTGTTGTGAGAACATTTAAAGTCTAATCTCTTAACGATTGTCTAGTATATGATACATTGTTTCTAACTATAATCACCAACGATTGTCAAGTATATGATACATTGTTTCTAACTATAATCACCATGTTTTATGTACATAGATCTCCCAAATTTATTCATCCTGTCCAGTTGAAACTTTGTACCCTTTGACCAACATTCCTTCATTCCTTCAACTCTACCTTCAGCCCCTGGCAACCACCATTCTACTCTCTGCTTCTATGAGTTTAACATTTTTTTATGCTTCACATATAAGTAAGATCATGCAGTATTTGTCTTTCTGTGCCTGGCTTATTTCACATAGCGTAATGTCCTACAAGTTCATCAATGTTGTTGCAAATGACAGGATTTCCTTCTTTGTTAAGGCTGAATAGTATTCCACTATTTATATATATAGCACATTTTCTTTATTCATTCATCCTTTGATAGAAACGTAGGTTATTTCATATCTTGGCTATTGTGAATAATGCCGCAGTAAACATGGGAGTGCAGACATTTCTTTAACATACTGATTTTATTTCCACTGAATATATACCAAAAAGTGGAGTTGCTGGATCATATGATAGTTTTATTTTTAATTTTAATTTTTTTCCTTACAAATTTTTATTTCTTTAAAAAAATATTTAAAACCACTATAACATTTATTTTCTTCTACCTTTTATTTTATTTTAGTCTTTTATCTATTTATCCATTTACTTTATACATTTTATTTATTTTTAAATTTTGTTATTATTTTTCATTGACAAAATTCATATATATTTATGGTGTACAGCATGATGTGTTGAAATATGTATACACCATGGAATGGCTAATTCAAGCTAATTAACATATGCATTACGTCACATACTTATCAGTTTTTGAGGTGAGAGCACTTAAAATCTACTCTGAATAGCTTTCAAGTATACGTTGTTATTAACTATAGTCACCAAGTTGTATCATAGATCTCTTGAATTTATTCCTCCTGTTTAATTGAAATTTTATATCCCTTTGACCAACATCTCCCCAATCCTCTCCCACCCCCAGCCCCCAAGTAACCACCGTTCTACTCTCCACTTCTATGAGTTTGACTTTTTCAGATTCCGCATACAGGTGAGATCCTATGGTATTTGTCTTTATGTGCCTGGCTTATTTTACTTAATGTAAAGTTCTCCAGGTTCATCCACATTATTGCAAATGACAGGATTTCCTTTTTTCTTTTAAGGATGAATAGTATTTCATTGTGTGTGTGTGTGTGTGTATCACATTTACTTTATCTATTTATCTGTTGATGGACACTTTGTTTGATTCCATGTCTTGGCTGTTGTGAATAATGCTGCAATGAATGGGAGTACAGGTATCTCTTCAACATACTGATTTCATTTTCCTTGGGTATATATCCAGTAGTGGGATTGCTGGATTATATGGTAGTACTATTTTTGTTGTTGTTGTTTATTTTGAGGAACCTTTATAAAAGTGTGTTGCATGATGGCTGTACTAATTTATATCCCCACCAACAGTGTACAAGAGGTCCCTTTCCTTCACATCCTCACCAACACTTGTTAAATCATTTGTCTTTTGGATAATAGCCATTCTAACAAATGTGAGGTGATAGGTCATTGTGGTTTTAATTTGCACTTCTCTGATGATTAGTGATGTTGAACACTTTTTCATATACCTGTTGGTCAATCATTTGTATGTCTCCTTTTGAAAAATGTCTATTCAGGTCCTTTAATTGGGTTATTTGTTTCCTTGATATTGAGTTGTTTGAATTCCCTGTATACTTTGGACATTAACCCCTTATCAGATATATGGTTTGAAAATGTTTTCTCCCATTCCATAGGTTGTCTCTTCACTCTATTGATTGTTCCTTTGCTGTGCAGAAGCTTTTTAGTTTGACAAAATCCCATTTGTCTATTTTTACTTTTGTTGCTTGTGCTTTTGGGATTATATCCAAAAAATCATTGCCCTATGGAGTTTTCCTCCTGTTTTCTTCTAGAAGTTTTACAGTTTCAGGTGTTATGTTTAAGTCTTTAGTCCATTTTGAATTGATTTTTGTGTATGGCATGAGATAAAGGTCCAATTTCATTCTTCTGCATGTGGCTATCCTGTATCTTAGTCAGTTTTCTTTCATTTATAACAGATGCCTGAAACTGGGTAATTTATATGGAAGTAAAATTTACTTCTTACAGTTCTGGGGGCTGGGAAGCCCAAGGTCTAGGGGGTGCTTTCTGGTGGGGACTTTCTGTAGACTCCCAAGGCAGTGAATGGTATCACATGGCAAGGGGGCTGCGAGTGTGCATATACTTTCCTTATAAAACCACTCATCCACACCAATGATAACTCATTTATTCATTAACCCAGTAGTCCATTCATGAGAGCAGAGCCCTGACAGTCCAATTACCTCCCAAAGGCCCCACATTTTAAATACCACAGTCAAATTTCCCACCCTTTTAGCACTGTTAAAATGTAAATTAAGCTTCAATATGAGTTTTGGGGGGAAATTTAAATTACAGCATACTGTTTTTTCAACATCATTTACTTAAGAGACTGTCCTTTACCCATTGTGTGTTCTTGGTACCTGTTTCCAAAATCAATTGACCATAAACAAATGCCTGGATCTATTTTTGGGCTTTTTCTTCTGTTTCATTGGTCTGTGTGTCTGTTTTTATGCCATTATTGTGCTGTTTTGATTACTATAGCTTTGTAGTATATTTTGAAATCAGGTTGTGTGATACCTCCAGCTTTGCTCTTTTTGCTTAAGATTGGTTTGGCTATTTGGGGTCTTTTATGATTCTATATGAATTTTAGGATAGTTTTTTCTATTTATGTGAAAAATGTCACCAGAATTTTATAGGGATTGTAGTGAATATATATATCATTTTGGGTGATATGGACATTTGAACACATGAATTCTTCCAATCCATGAACACAAGATAGCTTTACTTTTATTTGTGTCTATTTCAATTTCTTTCATCACTGTTCTATAGTATTCAGTGTACAGATCTTTCACCTCCTTAATTACATTTATTCCTAAGTATTTTACTTTTTTAAAAGCTATTGAAAATAGCTCCTACCCCGATTTCTTTTTCAGATAGTTTGTTGTTAGTGTATAGCACAGTACTACTGATTTTTATATGTTGATTTTGTATCCTGCAACTTTACCAAATTCATTTATTAGTTCTAACAATTTTTGGTGAAGTCTTAGGGTTTTCTATATATAAGATCACATCATCTAGAAACAGAGACAGCTTTACTTCTTCCTTTCCAGTTTAGATGCCTTTTATTTCCTTCTTGCCTAATGACTCTGGCTGGGACTTCTAGTACTCTGCTGAATACTTCTAGTACTATATTGAATATTTTTTTTTCAAAAACTTCATGAAAAAACTCATATTATCTTTTAATTTATATTTTCACAATCTTTTTGAAGTATCCTGTGGAATTGGCAAGCGTTGGCATCCTTGTTTTATTCCTGATCTTAGACAAAAAGCTTTTAGTCTTTCACCATTGAGTATAATGTTCTAATTGTTGAGAATTTTTATCATGAAAGGATGTTGAATTTTATCAAATGCTTTTTCTGCATTTATTGAAGTGATCATAGGATTTTTATCCTTAATTTCATTAATGTGATGTATCACATTTATTGATTTAAATATGTTGAGAATTTTTGCATCTGTGTTCATCTGGGATATTGGCCTGTAACTTTTTTTTTTTTTTCTGGCAGTATCCTTGTCTAATTTTGGTATTATGGTAATGCTGGCCTTGTAGAATGAGTTTGGAAGTGTTCCCTCCTTTTCCAATTTTTGGAAGAGTTTGAGAAACGCTGGCATTAATTCTTCTTTAAATGTTTGGTAGAATTCACTAGTGAATCCATTAGGTCCCAGACTTTTCTTTGCTGAGGTTTTTGATTACTGATCAATCTTTTTATTTGTTATTGGCCTGTTCAGGTTTTCTGTTTATTCATGATTCAATCTTGTTAAGTTGTATTTTTCTAGGTATTCATTCATTTTTTCTTGGTTATTCTAGTTTGTTGGTGTGTAATTGTTCATAGTAGTCTCTTTTGATCTTTGTGCTTCTGTGGTATCAGTTTTAATGTATTCTCTTAATTTAAAATTTTATTTATATGAGTCTATTCTTTTTTTTAGTTTAGCTAAAGGTTTGTTAATTTTGTTTATTTTTTCAAAAAACCAACTCTTAGTTTCATTGATATATTTTTTTCTAGTTTCTATTTTATTGGTTTCTGCTCTGATCTTTGGTATTTCCTTTCTTCTGCTGAATTTGGGCTTAGTTTGTTCTTCTTTTCCAAGTTCCTCAATAGTAAATTTAGGTTGTTTTATATGCACTCTTTCTTCTTTCTTAATATAGATATTTATCACTATAAACTTCCCTTTTACAATCTGCTTTTGCTGCATCCCGTAAGTCTTGGTATGTTGTGTCTATTTTTCTTTGTCTCAAGATATTTTTGATTTCCCTTTTGATTTCTTCTTTGACCCATTGGTTGTTAGAGAGCATGTTGTTTAATTTTCACATATTTGCAAATTTTCCAAGATTTCTCCTGTGATGGATTTCTATTTCCATATTATTGTGACTGGAAAAGATAGCTGATATGATTTCAACCCTCTTAAATTTGTTAAGATTCATTTTGTGGCCTCGCATATGATCCTGGAAAGTGTTTTGTGTGCATTTGAGAAGAATGTGCATTCTGTTACTGTTGGATGGAATGGTCTGTTAGGCCCATTTGGTAAATAGTGTAGTTCAAGTTCACTATTTCCTTATTAATTTTCTGTCTGGATAATCTATCTGCTTTTGAAAGTAGGGTATTAAAGTCTCCTACTACCATTGGAGACTTCTATTTCTCCTTTCAATTCTGTTAATATTTGCTTTATATAATTAGTGCTCTGATGAAGTAAGGTGCATATATATTTAAAATTGTTATATCATCTTGATCAATTGACTGCTTTATTATTATAATAATGACCTTTGTCTCTTGTGATAGTTTTTGACTTGAAGTCCATTTTGTCTGACATAAATATAGCCACCCCTGCTCTCTTTTGGTAGAATATCTCTCTTTGCATGGAATATCTTTTTCTGCCTCTTCACTTTCAGTCTATGTGTGTTTGAAACCCCAACAATATATTGTTGTAATTGTTACTTTATATAGTTTTATGACTTTTTAAAAATTTTTGTTTATTTTTTATTGAATCAAAATTGGTTATACATATTTTGGGGGTTCAACATTGAGATATGTTGGTCAAATCAATATTACTAGCATATAAATTGTTATGAATTGTAATTATTCTTTATGCCCCTTGTCCAATTTCTCCCCCTCCCCCTCCCCCCTCTAATTACCCTAGATTTCTTCTCTCCTTCTGAAAGAATAATGCTTACTATGTTGATTTGTGGCCTAGATGATCTGTTCAATGCTGAGAGGTGTGATCAGGTCCCCCAATATGATCATAGAGCAGATGCTTCTTCTGTCACTCTGAAACGGGCTTTGTGAAGAGAGACATCCTCTTCTTTATCTCTGCTGATTACTCTCCTTGTGTCAATGTACTCCAGTGGTTGGCCGACCATCTACGTGGTTGTTGTGGCATCTAGCCACTTTCGTGGCAGCCGTGGTTATTGTGGTGGCTGTGGTGGGCCAGCCACATGAAGGTGATGTTTTTGGCATGCTCCTTGGTGCTGGTGGTGTGCTTGGTTGTGGAGTCTATCTGGTCTCCAGCTCCATGTCTCAGGTCCCTGGGCAGGTCCTGAGGTGCTGGCATGGTGTGCCTGGTTGTGGGCTGGGAGTCCGGTCCTCTTCTCCATGCCTTGGGTTCCCCGGTAGGCCTTGAGGTGCTGGCTCAGTGTGCCTGGTTGTGGGAGGGGGGGTCTGGTCCCCTTCTCCATGCCTTGGGTCAGAAGCTGAGAGAAGAAAGCAGAACAAGTATGTTTATAGCTTTTGTTATATAGTTCTCTTTTCTGATACTTTCATTTGCTCCTTTGGATTCATGTTATCATCTGGAAGCATTTCCTTAGTCCAATACAGCTTTGCTCCTACCCGTCTTTTTGGTGCTGTTATTGGTAAATATATTACATTTCTATGTTATATGTCTAATAATATGTTCTATACATATTATTTTATGCAACTGCCTTTCAATTCAGTTAATAAAAGAAAGGAGAAGAAATATTAATTTGCAGTCTTTCATAATAACATAATTGTCTTTATTGGTGCTCTCTGTTTTTTCATGTGGATTTAATTTACCATCTGGGGTCTCTTGCTATCAGCCTGAAAATTTCTTCCCTTTGGTAGGTCAGCTAGCCACAAATTGTCTCAGTTTTCTGTTTATCTGAGCAATTTTTTATTTTGCCTTCATTTTTGTGAGGTAACTTTACTGGGTATTGGATTCTTGGTTGACAATTTTTTTCTTTGGGCACTTTGAATATGTTATCCCATGGTTCTGGCTTCCGTTGTTTCCAATGAGAAGTCAGCTGTTGATCTTATTAGGGTTTCCTTGAAAGTGACAAGTCATTTTTCTTTTACTGTTTTCAAGATTTTCTCCTTGTCTTTGACTTTTAGCACTTTTATTATGATTGCTTGTAGATCTCTTTCTGTTTATCCTAGTTGGAGTTTGTTGAGCTTCCTGAATGTATAGATTAATGTTTTCCAATAAATTTGAGAAGTTTTTAGTATTTTTTCTTTAAATATTTTCCCCTCCTTTTTCTCTCTCTTCTTCTGGTACTCCATTACATGTATTTGGTGAATGTGTATTTGATGTGGTTAATGGTGTCTCACATTTATTTGAGATTTTGTTCATTGTTCTTCATTCCTTTTTCTCTGATTGATTTTCAGGTTTGCGAATTTTTTCTTCTTCCAGTCCTGTTGGGCCCCTCTAGTGAGTTTTAGATTTCAGTTACTGTAATTTTTAACTCTGTAATTTCCATTTAGTTTTTTTGTAATTTATATCTCCTTATTGATATTTTCTATTTAATGCGACATTGTCATCATGCCTTCTTTTACTTCATTAATCATTGTTTTCTTTAGTTATTTGGTATATTTATAATGGCTACTTTGAAGTCTTTTTCTGTTAAGTCCAATATCTGGTTGCTCTCACAAATTTCCTGTTGCTTGCTTTTTTTCTGGTATATGAATCATACTTTCCTGTTTCTTTGCTTATCTCATAATTATTTTGTTGGAAAGTGGACAATTTAGATAATATATTGTAGCAGTTCTGCGTAGTGTTACTACCATCCCCCTAGGTCTTATTGTTATCAGCTTGTTTATCTATTTAGTGACTGGCTGGATTATTTTTAGTGAAGTGTACTTCCTTCCACATTGTTGAGCCTCTGACGTTGCTCCTCTGGGGGAACGGCCTTGGGCATGCACACAATTACCCTGACATGACAGTGGTTTTGGCAGTGCTGTATTTAACAATCTCTTTCCCAGACCACACACAGCTGTTAAGTTCCACCAATGGTTGGCTAATTGTACTATTGTTTTCAATAGTGCCCTATGGCATAAATTGCTCTGTAGACTAATACAATTAAGGGGTAGTTCTGAAGTCTGTGTGAAAATTTGTTCTGACCCCAGGAGGACTCCTTCCAGCTCTCTCTTTTCCCAATTCTCTCTTGCAAACTAGCCAACCTACAGTTTAGCTCATATATCCAGTGAATCTATCAATCTCCCAGTACCGTTTACCACAACCTCCATTGTTTTTGAGAGCACTGTTAGATTTAAACTTCTCCAAGCTCCGTGGTAAATGAAGTTTGCCTGTTTTGGAAGAGATTAGGAGTTTTCCGTATTAAGACCTGCTTCTCTCCTCAGGCAAAATCTCTGAGCCACAGCTCTGTAGCTAGGGGTGGGGACAATTGTGCATTTTTTCTCAGTGACACCCCACTGTAGGAGCTAGTACTTGATCAAGAGGGGCAGTAGTCTCACATCTTCTGGTCTTGCCTCTTCTGGCATAGAACCACTACCCTTATGAGTTGGGGCAAGGACTAGAGGGGTCCATGTGTTCTCAGTGTCACTATGCCCAAGGTAGAGCCTCTGTCCCACCTTCTCAGTTGCACTTGCCAGAAATTTAGATTATTCCTGAAGGTAGAGCCTCTGTCCCACCTTCTCAGTTGCACTTGCCAGAAATTTAGATTATTCCTGAGGGCAGAATGAGAAACATTAGCATTTTGCCCCTCCCAGGAAGACAGTAGTTTAACCAGAAGCTTGGAGGAGAGGAAGCCTTATCTTTTTGGTTGCACCAATCTGGAGTGGAGTTTCCATCTTACTGAACTAGCAAGGGAAGACAAGCAGTCGTCTTTCTCCAAATACCACAGACTTGTGCTGTTCTTACCAAATTTTAGTAGATTTTCTTGACAGGATGTTTAATCATAGGCTGTATGACCTTAGAATAATTTCCAGAGACTTCAAGCATTTTTAAGAAAATAATTTTCACGATTTTCACTATAGAGTTGGTTCTTAGAGCTCCTCACATTGTCAGGACAGAAGTTGTTCTCCCAAACAATATGTTTTTGAGATTTATCTATATTGATATTTGTAGTCATAGTTCCTTTATTTTCACTGCTATAGAACATTCCATTCCACAATTTATTCATTGTAATGATGATAATCATTTAGAATGTCTTCTGATGTTTTATTTAATTAAAAAAATACTGCTATCAACATTCTTATACATGTCTCTGAGTGATTATGAGTAAGAGCTTCTACATCTAGGAATTGAGTTGATGTGTTACATTTAATTTAAAATTTAAATTTATTTAGTGTCTTTATCCTCTTCTTAGATCATTTTGCCTTGATCTCTCTTTCCTACTTATATGATTTGGTTGATTTAGGTTTTCGTTTTATCTTTTCTGTTAACTTGATATTTGCTATTGTAAATAGTACTATTTTTTGTACATTCAGTATTTATTTAGATTTACCTGCAGGTTTACTATTTTCTTTTCTCACCATTGGTTACTGCATTTCAGACCTACTTGGGACATCTCTTTTCTTTTTCCTGAAATGATATATCCTTTGGAAGTTTAGATGATTATCTAGTTGTGTCATTACTATTTATTTAAAAATATTCATTGTTTCCCCACTGATATAATAATTTCATTATGTAATAAATTTTCATATATACTACCATATGATTCTTGATTCTATTCTGGAACATTGATTTTCCTGGATTCCTGTGTCAATAAAATAGTTAATTTGATTTAATAACTTAAAAAATATTTATTACCTCCTATGTTGTTTATGAACCGAGAATGTAGAAGTGAAAATAAATAAAAAAATGCTCTCTTAAAACTTATGGTAGAAAAAGGCATTAAATCAAATAAATTCATTGTGGGTTACATGGTAACAAATGCTTTGGAAACAGGAAAGGGGGCTTGGGGAGTGTGGGAGTGGGATGTAATTTAAGATAGCATTGTCAGGAAAAGTATTGCTAAGAAGGTGATATTTGAACGAAGGTCTAAAAGGGGAGGGGGAGTGAGACATGTGAGTTTTTGAGAAGGAGCATTCTAGGTAAAGGGAACAACAAATACAAAGACCCTGAGATGGGAGTGTGCCTAGCAGGCTTGAGGAACAGCAAGAACCCAGTGTGGCTGGAGCAAAGTGAACAAGATGAAAGTTTTAGGAGATGAAGTTGGAGAGATAATGGAGTGGTTATGGGAGGCTTTGATGGTCATAATAAAGAACTTGGCTTTTGTTCTGTGACTGAGTTTGAAAGCCACTGGAAAGTTGTAAGAGGAAGGACTGCAAGTTTTTAAAGGCTAACTCTGCTTTCTGTATTGAGACTAGATTGGGCCAATTAAAAGGAAGGATAATTATAATAACACAATAATATTTTTATGTAAAGGGCTATTGAATAATTCAGGTAAGACCTTATGATTGCTTTAGCAAGAGTAGTTTCAGTGGAGATGGTGAGAAGTTGCCAGATTCGGATGTATCTCGACAATAGAGTCAAAAAGATTTAGAAGGGAAGATCAAGAGTTCACTTTTAGACATGTTCAGTTTAGGATACCTTTTAGACTTCTGAGTGTAAACTAAAGAGTAGATAGTCTGATGTGTGATTATGGAGTTCAGGAGAGAAGTCCATGCTGGAAAAATGTTTCAGAATCATTAGCCTATGGATGGGTGACCTAAGGGAAGTGTGATCTCCAAGGAAGTGAGTGTAGATGGAGAAGAGAAGAGATGAAGGAATGAATGTTTGGGATCACCCATATGAAGAGGTCAAAGAAATGAGGAAAAATCAACATAGGAAACTGAGAAGGGAGGAGTGTACATGGTATTTTCGGGAGGATGGAGTGATCAATTGAATCAATATTTAACTAAGATGGAGATTGGACTTAACAAAAAGGATATCTTTGGAGAATCTAGAAGATAAATTTTGTTGAATCAACCCTTAATGGTGTGGGTTCAAGCAGAAATGGTAGAGAGGAATTGGAGTGAATGGATATAGATAAGCCCTGAGATGTTTTGCCATGAAGGGAGCAGATAAATGGGGAGGCTGCTAAAGGGGACAAAAGAGTTTTTTAAAAAAAATGAACTGAAGAAGTAACAGTATGTTTTTGTGTTGTTGGGAATGATTCAATAGAAAGAGGGAAAAAATGATGATGCAAAGGATGGGGTGAGGAATATCTAACATGATAACCTTAAGTGGGCAAAGTGGGACCTGAACTGGTGCTCAAGTGGAGGGTTTGGCTCTAGAGGGGGGCATGAAGTTCATCCATAATGACAAGGTGAAGAGTGTATGGGTTCACATGCGGGTGGATGGATAGGTGTGTTGTGGGAATTTGTGCAAGTTATTAGCTAATTTCTTCTGTCTCTTCATTGGAGTAAGAAACAAGAATATCAACTGAGGGTAAGAATTGGGGAGAAAGTGTTGAAAATTAAAGGAGAGAAGAGAAGGGATGAAGTAGTTGCCTTGGGGAATAGAAGGGCAAATGAGCTAGGGAAATGGAACAGGACTGCTGGGCAGCTCTGAGAGCAGTTTTGAGTTTAAAGTGAGAAAGTCAACGTGGTTTTTCTCCAATTGCATTAAAATTCAGGGGTGCAGATATAGGTAAGCAGAGAGCTGGATTTAATGGGGCTTGAGGTTTGAAGAGGTGAGTACTATAAAGGAGAGATAGGCAAGGAAATTGAAAATGTTTAAAAGAATTGCAACAATGGACTAAAGAACAAAAGTTGGATAAGCAAGGATAAGGAGGTGGCAGGAGGAAGTGGGGGCAAGGGGACAGTGAAACACTGGCAGCATCAGTGGGTTGTGGGTTCAGATGGGTTGAGGTATTGCTAGATTCATGGTTCTACCTTTGTTAAAGTCATCACCATTTACCCTTCACTCTTTCCTATTCTCTTGAGATGTTTGTGGGAGTATTCTACTTACGTACTTCAAGGTAATTCAATCTGATTCTAAACAAGAAAACTATGATAACAAAAGACAAAAAACACTTTTGGTTTTTAAATTGGAATACGTTACGATGTATATATATTAATTTTAGTGGAATTGACCTTGTTGATTAAATCTTCCCTTCCAAGAACACAATGTATTTTCCCATTTGTTCACATATTATGCCCTTAAATTTTGTCTTCCCTTTCTGGAGCTCACAATTAGGCACTTTTTTTCTATTGTCATTCAGATAACACAGCAACTAGTTCACTTACCAAACTACTCCATCTAGAAGACCTTGAAAAGCTTTTGACTTCCCTTCTTCTCTCTTCTTCTCCCTCCAGCAGGTGAGACTACCTCACTCCACCTCCTACTCCTCATTTTTGTTGATTTTAGTTCTAGAATCTTAATTAGAATTTTCCCTCTGTATGTCCATTTTATTTCAATAATTATTTAACATTGACATTTTACATATATCATACCTGTTTAGAATTAGATGTATAGATTTTCTGTTTTTTCAGTCCTCAATATTTTTAGATGTTAATCCTAGTCTTCTGGCTTCCAGAGATGCAGATAAGAGATCTATTTCCTTTATTTTATTTTATTTTATTTTAGATAATTTGATTTTTTGTTTGGAGGTTTGTAATTAATTTTTTTAGATCAGGGATTTTACTGGCAGCACATTTGCCTCAAATCTGCTTGAATATTGAAATCTGCATATTGAAAAAACATTTAGTTCCAGAGAGCATTTTTTTAGTGTTCTGCTTGCATTTCCTTGAGTGCTCTTATTATTTTGAGTTTAAATTGTCATGCTTGCTCCTAGCAGTTTTATTTCCCATTTGAATTTCCTCTCTCTGACTATTGAGTCCCTGTATCGGTTAGGCTAGTCTGGTCTACGGTAACAAACCAATCTTTAAATTTCTTGACTTAACCCACCAAAGGTCTACTTCTTGCTTGAATTGATAAGGGCATGTGCTTTACAAAGATGCTCAGGTACCCAGGGTCACTATCTTATGGAGGTACCATCTGTAACACTGCTCTGAGGTTGCCTACAAAGGCAAGAAAGAATATGGGGTGGCATAGGAGCTCTTAAAAGCCTCATTCTGGAACTCTTATTTAATTGAATAAAGACCCTACCTAAATGCAAAGAGGCTAAGAAGTATAGTCCTGCCAGGTACTCTGGACGGAGAGGAGAATGCATACAAGTGAACATGAGTTGGCTGAACTACAGATCTTCTTAGATGTGTTATTATTTTCCCTGGTCATGCAGTGATAGATGGTGAAGTCAGCGAGGGGTTGAGTGGCAGGCAGGTAACCAGTCTCTACTAAAGCATCATATCTCTCAGCCTCTGGATGGCTCACCTGTCTAGTTCTTTTTTTGTCTTCTGGGGGATCAGGGACAGCAGGAACACTCATGTGGGACCTGTGTTGATTTTGTCTCACATTGGTTCATGAATGTTTATGGGTCTCTCATGTTCTGATACTTATTCTTGGGTTCTTCCGTAGCAGTGATCAGCATTTGTTTTCTCTCTGTCTTTGTCTCTCTCACTCTCACTTCCTTAGAGAAGAAAGCCCAGTCCCAGATTTTCCTGTTGGACCTTTCCCAAAGCCCAAGCTCTCCCTCATACTCAGCTGACCCCTAGATCCAGAGCCTCCTGATTTAGGGGAATAGCTGGGTAGCTTGGGGCTAGAAGAGGAGAGGAAGTCAGGTGTGTTAAGTTCCATGTTATTTTAGTATCCTCCTTCTCTATGACAAACTTAGTCTCTTTAGGTGGGTATTTTTTTGCAGTGATTTTGAGTTGAGTGATTTGTGGTTCTTCTCTTTGTCTTGAAGTCTAGAAACCAGGTTGACTGTTCAGGTAAATACTGTGATCTAAATTCTCTCACTTCTCCTTGGTTCAGAATAAGGCAGCCTTCAGATTGTGGGTTAGATTTTGAAAGAGATATTTGAGTATTGTGGACTGTGCTGTTCCAAAGGATCTCACTCTCTGCTCTTAGTGTGAGGTGCTTGTGAATACCAACAGAACTGATGCTTCCAAGGAAATCTTATTGAAATGTTAGAAATATTTGGAAGACTGAAAATATTTTGAGGGCCTTAAGGGGTTCTGGGACTCCAGAAGAGGAACCACTACTTTTTATGAGTAGCTGATAAGTTGAATAGCATTATTAAGTATCCAAAAGATCCCTTCAGAATTGTCTCGTTTGTTGTAAGAATCAGCCTCAGCCTTGTAATGTATGATATTCAGGACTATTTGATGTAGCAATCAATGTTTTTAATGATCATTGTGAATTTATAGAGAGTTTTCTCATGAATGACAAGTTTTAAAAACTGGAATTAATATTTAACTACAAGCATCCTTGGTCCTTCCAAAATTTTGTCTTTTTAGAGCTATGTTCAAGGGATGATGGAGGCTCCTTTCCTCAACTTACAAAAGTTAAAGATGAATTCACTCTTAGCACACTAAAGGTAAGTTTGAAATTTTTTTTCAAATCATAATACATCAGTTACCAAAATGCACACAATTAGGCCCTGGATAGGCCTGCTTTTAGGGTGGTACTTGCTCTTGGGAGACTGGGTACTTTTTCTTGCATAAGCACGGGTTGGGACCAGAGATGAGAAAACTAGATGCCCAGAGGTATCAGGCTTTGACTTTACAACCTGATTAAGATGCTGCAGAAAATATGATTCATTATTTGATGGCATTTGAGTGTTCCATGCCCTGTTTGTCATTTCCTAATAATAATAGTAATGACAACAGCAACAACAGCTACCATTTATTCAGTGCTTACTACATGACAGGCACTTTACATTATTTAATTTTCACAACTCTATGATGTAGGTATTAATTACTTTTTAACTATGCTGTGCTGAACCATGAGAAAGCAGGCTTAGACAGTATAAGAAATTCACTAATCTTACAAAACTAATATAATATAGATCTTACAGTGGGACCTACACTTTTTTGATTTAAAAATCCACATTCTTAACCATTATACTAAATTGCTTTAGTATTTATATAATATTCACTACTCTGTAAAAACAAGTTTTTAGAGATCTATAGCTTGAAAGATTGGTTGGTCCTTTTATCTTCTGCCATGTCAGGTTGCTATTTACTATTGACTGTCTGCAATAGAATCTCATTATCTTCATGTTACCAATTAGGTGACCATAGTTTAACTTGAAATACAGTCAATTCTCATTATCATGGATTCTGTGTTTGCTATTCTCCCTATCTGCTAAAATTTATTTGTTAACATCAAAATCAAGACTCCTGGCATTTTTCTGGTCGTTAGTGGACATAGCCAGAGCATAGAAAAATTTGAGTTGCCCAGTGTGTGTGTTCCCCGCAGAGTTGAACAAGGTGACACGCTATCTTTTTATTTCAGCTCTCATATTGTAAGCTCGTGTCCTTTTTATGGTCTCTTTGGTACCATGTTTTTCACATTTTTGTGCTTTTTTGTTGGCAACTTCACTTTAAGATGAAAAAGCATAGTGTTGAAGTGCTATCTAGTGTTTCTAAGTGGAAGAAGGCTGTGCTGTGCCTTACAGAGAAAATATGTGTGTTAGATAAGTTTCATTCAGACATGAGTTATAACGCTATTGGTTGTGAGTTCAACGTGAATGAATCTACAATATATATTAAATAATGTGTCCTTACACGTAAGCAACATTAAACAAGGTTATGTATTGATCAGTTGATGAAAATGTTGTGACCATAGGCTCTTAGGAACCTATCTCTATATTTCCCCTAGGAGCAATGTTTTAGTATTCATTAATCAGTGTTTGTGACAATTTTATAGAACAACTTCTGCAAATGATGAGCATTGGCTGTACATACAATACAGGGTAACGTTGTACAGGCTTACGCTTGTATTACTTTCCTTTTCATTTTCTCTTGCTTTTTTCCTGTTCACTGAGCTCTCTGCTCTTCTTCTCATGTCTGAACGAAAAAGAAGATGATGGTTAGGTACAGATTTCCATTTTGGTCTAGAATCCATTGTTACGTTTCAGTACATGAAAAATATTTGATAATAACGAGACATTATTTGTATGATTTCTGATTGTGTGGTGTTCATTATTTAGTCAATTTTACTGACGGAAGCTGAAGAGAGGCTGAACTGCCTTATGACAGAGGTGGAGCTTGCAGGCCCCAAGAACCTGTCCCAGTGTTCTGCTGGCGAGTTGGAGACTGTGGTGGAGGCCAGGCTCCAGCTGGCTGCAATTGCCCTGCAGAGACACCGGGCGGCATACAGGTGAGTCTCTTCATGCATAGAAGAGGTACACATTTGAAGGGAGTTTCTTCCTCACCCTAGTTTGTTAAATATACTTAAAACTTATGTAGGTTTTAGAAATTTCTAGATCCATAGGGCATACTTGCTTTTTATTATTTAGGGGAGTTTTCATATGTTACTGTACTTAAAACTATAGTTCTCAATGAAGCAATTGCATTATTAAAACACACAGCTAGCATGTTTAATATCACTTATAGAATGAACAAATTAACAGTGTTTTGATTTTTCATTTATTTAATTTATTTTTTAAAAGACTGTACCTAAATTCCTTATAGCTTTTTTTTTTTTTTTGTCTTTTTGTGACCGGCCACACTGCGCTCAGCCAGTGAGCAGCGCACCGGCCATCCTTATATAGGATCCGAACCTGCGGGCGGGAGCACTGCTGCGCTCCCAGCGCCGCACTCTCCCAAGTGTGCCACGGGGTCGGCCCCTTATAGCTTTTTATGAATAAAACCTATGGAGTGTTTTTGTTTTTCCTTAAACACTGAATAAAAATATTAAAATCAAGCTCTATTTTGAAAAAGTAACATCGTCTGAACTATGTTGTGCTGAATTATTTAAGAAACTGTTGTAGGTGGCTGGTTATTGATATGTGCTGCAGTTGTTAGGGTCGGATCTTTCATTTAATTTGTTCATTGCCTCATTTGTTTACTCAACCAGTATCTGGTAACTACCACTGCCAGGTTCTGATCTAGCCACGGAGGAAACAAAGTTGAGTGTAATATAGTTCCTGTATCCATATGCTCACAGGTCTAGAAATAAGTAGGTAGAATAGTTTAAAAATAATACTATTACAGTGATTTTTTTTTTCATATTTGATGATATACAAATGTACTTTCAAGAGTTTCCCATACCGTTTGTGATAAGCACTTCCATCAGGAGGTTCTCTGACATGTTCAACAATGATTTGTTTAATAATGCACAAATTTCCTATCTTACTATTCATTAATTTTTTCAAAAAATAATTTTGAGCACCTGCAATATGTTAGGTACTGTTCTAAGCTCCTGGGATAATCAGTGTCCCAATTACTCATATATACAATATAGACAAAATATATAATACTGACAAAAATCGTGCCCTTATGGAGTTTATATTCAAATACATAACAAAAAGGCTGACAATAACTACAAACATAATAATTAAGTAAATTATATAGTGTGGCCAAAAGTGATATGTGCTATGAAGACTATCAGGAGTAGAGGTTGAGGCAGAGAAGAGTCATCACTTTGAAATTTTGTGGTTATAATAGAGGGTGTGACTCCATTTTGATGTTTGGTGGCCGACAGCTTCCAAGTGCCACTTCTCTTTCTTTGCCACACCTGGGAAAGCAGATAAGAAAACCCAGTTGCTCCCTCCTCTGGTTCTGGTGAGAAGTTCAAACCATGCAAGTCCTGGCCAATGCATGGGGGGAGTCCTTATCCCAGTGCCACCCACTGACCATCCTAAAACCCCAAGCCAGTCTCCTTTTCCTGCATTCCCAAGATATCTTCAACCTGTTTGTGAATCTGCCCTGCTCTCCTCTGAAAGCCTTATTATGTGATCAATAAACCTTTTTGTACCCTCTTGATGCATGTATGGCACCTGTCTTGACATCTGAACCAAATTTTGGGTAGTCAGGGCAGGCCTCATTGAGGAAATGACATCTGAACAAAGTAGGTAAGATAGGTGAGGATATGCAAATATTTACAGGTAGGATGTTACAGGTCATAGGAACATGCCTGCTACAGTTTGAGGGACAGCACAGGGTCTCTTGTGGCTAGAGTTGAGTGAACAAAGGGCAGAGTTGTATGAGAGATGTTCAAAGTGGAAATTGGTAGAGGAGGCACCTTACATAGATAGGTTGGCCAGAGTGAAGACTGGCTTTTCTCTGAGTGAAGTGGGGAGTCATTGTAAAATATGGAGAAGAGGAGTGACCTGATATGACTTTCATTTTAAAGGGATGGCTCTGGCTGCTTGGTGAGAATTTATAGAGGGGGGAAAAGGGCATGAAAGCAAGGAGATTGACTGGCGAGACTATTGCAATAAGGAGAAAGATGGTGGTGGTTCTGACCAGATGGTAGTATTGGAAGTAATGAGAAATACTTGGATTCTGGATAAAATGTGAAGGTAGAACTATTAGAATTTGCTGATATTGGATGTAGAGTTGTAAGAAAAAGGGAAGAGTCAAAAAAGAAGTTGTCATTAACTGAAATGAGGAAACTGTGGGGTGCAACTTATGCAGGGGAGAGATCAGGAGTTAAATTTTGGATATATATGTAGTTTGCATTGTCCCCTAAATGTACAGTTGAAGATGTCAAATATTCTAATATTAGAGTATGGACAGTGTTTAAAAACTTAATACTAAATGAGCTCCCTTAGGGGAGTGTGAATAGATGGAAGAGAGAAAGGGACCAAGGACCGAGCCCTGGGTTGGTAGTCCAGCTTATAAGACTGGGGAGAAAGTGAGAAACCAGCAAAGGGAAATGAGAAGTGGCCAGTAAGATAGAAGAAAACCAAGAGATTAGGGAATCCTGAAAGCCAAGTAAGAAAGTGAGTCAAAGAGAGAGGAGTGATCAACTATGCCACAAGCTGCTGGCAGATCAAGTAAGATGAGGAGAGAATTAACCGCTTAATTTAGCAATGTGGAGGTCAATGGTGATCTTAACAGCAGTAATTTTAGAAGGTGAGGGGGAAAGGCCATATTCAGAGTGATGTTATGAGAGAACAGGAAGAGGGAAATTGGAGCCCACAAACACAGATGATCCTTCTGCATAGTTTTATTGTAAAAAGGGAAGTAGAGAAAGAGGGTGACAGCAGTTGGTAGGAATAGGGTCAAGAAAGCTTTCTCATCATGGGAGAGAGGATATATTGTAAGCTAATGAAAAGACCCAGTGCAGAGGGAAAATTTGATGTTCTGATACAGCGGTACACAGTAGAGTGGGAGCCCAGTCCAGTCTTCTCCATTCCTATAATACAGAATAAAATTATCTTCTGCTTGGGAATCCAGAATGATCTCTGGGGGCCAGCAAGGAAACTGGTTGCCTGCCCAGAGTAGAAATGGAAAAGAGTCACCCAGGAGGAATCAGTTCCTGAGGCCAATGCCATCAGCACTGGTGGGGTCCAAATTGGTAGCATCCATGAAATGCAGAAACCCTGAGAACTTTACTTTAAAACCAGAACTGTCTCATAGGGATTAACTCAGGAAATGCAGGACTCCCGAGGAAAAAAACTCCCACTAAAGACAGCACATAGTCAAGTGTTGCAGACCAGATGAGGAAACAGCCATAAAAGAGAGTTAGGAGACACAATAAATGACAGACTGCACAGCCCAGGAACTAAAGTGTTCAGTGATATGAGGGTTGGAAGAGAATCTATAAACCAAGAATGAGACAGCATAAAAAAAGAACAGATGTATTTGGAAAAGAACCAAATAGAAATTCTGGAAATGAAAAAAATATTAAAAATATAGTCACTAAATGAAAAGAAACTATCAAATGAGATGTTTGGTTTTTTTTCTCTCCTTAACCTTCTTCATTTATAATGGAATTGTAACATGCATTAAACTCCATGCATTAAATTCAGAATTTGGAGTGTGAGTTACTTTTTACGTTTTCATTCTCTTTAAACAGGAGAAACTCACCTCTATGTTTCCCAGAAGGGAAGTCAGTTTGGCAGAAATCCCCTTTGCTTTAATTGGAATTATACAGTCATCTTATCAGTTTGATCCTTGACTGAAGGCTGTTCCATGATTAACCACATCTAAATCTGATTTTACACTAGAGACAGTTTTGGGGGACTTAGCATTTTTGTGGTTTCTAAGCAGTAATGAAACTCCATAAGGTCGTTTGTAGCAGTGATTCTCAAAGCATGGTCTGCAGATCTCTGGGGGTGTCTTTGAGACCCTTTCGATGGTGGGGAGTCTATAAAGTCAGAATTATTTTTATAATAAAACTAAGACTTTGTTTTCTTTCTTCATTGTGTTATTTTTGCATTGATGTTGCAAAAGTGACAATGGTAAAACTTCTGGCATCTCACCATGAATCAAAGCAGTGACACCAAACTGTACTAGGAGTCATTATAGCTTTCAACCTCCCACATTTGGAATTTTTTTTTAAAAAAGTCAGTTTCACTTAAGAATTCCTTGATGAAGCAATAGAATCTGTGACATTTATAAATCCCTATTCTTAGATATGTATTTTTAATATTCGGTGGGGGTATTAAATGGGAAATATGCCTAGACACGTGCTGCATGTCAAAGCTGATGGTTGTCTTGAGGAAGGATACATGTGTGATTGAATTGAGAGCTAGACAAGCTGCTTTCTTCATGGAACATCATTTTTATTTGAAAAAATAACTGACAACCTATGATTATTGAAACTTGGGTATTTGGCAGATATTTTATTGAAAATGAGCAAAATGAGTGTGCCTCTTCTAGGGAAGGAACTGATAGTATTTGTTGCCAAGGATAAAATTTTAACTTTCATAGGAAAATTAGAATTTTGGAAAACTTGTATTTACCACCATGAGCAAGACAGTTTTCTAATGCTTAAATTTTTTCGTCTGTGGGATATGTGTTAATACTAACAAACATATTTTTTAAAAATATTGTGTAATGCAGGGTCTAATGGAAACTGTCTGTTTCTACTTTGGTTGTCAACAATTCCCTCTCCAACCTCTCAAAAGTCAATCAATCAACAAGGATTTATTTAATGTGAGCTATCTGCACTATTCTAGGTGCTTGATGGGAAGAGAGTGGAGTCCACAGTCTCTCATTCATTCTTTCAACAAATATTTATTAAGCAGCTACTCCATTTGTGGGGAAAATAGGATAATTTAGTCAGGCTCTCTTGGCTCAGGTCTGGTTGGGGGTCGAGCAGCACATTCTTAATTATTTGTAAACAAGTTGTGTGTGGGTAGAGTTAGTGCATATGTGCACAAATGTACCTTTTTAGTTTGCTGCTATTGTGTGTTCTGCAGTGTGTGAAGCAGTCTGGCCCGCAGAGAGCTCCCATCTAAAAATAGAGCATGTTTACTCTGCTGGCAGCTGCTCAGTTTCTCTTTGGACTTTGCCGGTAGCAGTTGAGTTTTGGAGTTTGAGTTTCTCATTGTACTGCTTAGCTTATAGTGTTGTGTGTGCTGAATAAAGACTATTCCTACTTCAAAAAAAAAAAAAAATATTGTGTAATGAAATGTTTCAACATTTGGAAAATCTACCTAACTCAGGGAGCAAGTATTTTCTAAATGACCAGTGCATGATGTTACAAAATCGCCCTTAACAAGATAGACTAATAGATTTTAATGTAACAGAATAGGAAAAGTTCATCAATGTGCAGTATGAGAATCCACATTGCAACAAACTTTTAAGAAACTATCACTTGTTACATTTTGGTATATTATCAGATAAGAATATGTACAGTCATTTGAAGAGGCTATTAGAATGCTTCTCCCATTTCCAACAATTATCTGTATAAGGCTTAATCTTCTTCATATACTTCAACCAAAACAATACGTCACAACAGACTGAATGTAGAAGCAGATATCAAAGTCTTCTATTAAGTAGATTGTCTCTTATTAAGCCTGACATAAAAGAGAACCATAGCATTCTTCTCACTAATTTTTATTTTGAAAATATAGTTGTTTTGCCTAAAAATATATTATTTATATTAACATGTAATGGGATTATTATTTTTATTTAAAAATGAATGAATAAATATTAAGGAAGTTAAAATTTCTCAGTTAAAAATTTCTCAATTTCTGATATGATAAATGTTGATGGAGCTCTTTGGGGATTCTCAGCAATTTTTAGGGATGTAAAGATGTACTTACCAAGATCAAAAAGCTTGAGGGGCACTGGTTTCAGGTATTGTCATCTTTATACTTATCTTTAAGGATAAGAGAGTAGTTGGTTGATGATAAAATAGGCTTAGCATAGTAATATATCATTTTCCCTACTGGAGTTTGAAGGGAGAAGGAACTTTTACTATGTAATTTCCTGATTTCTTTTTCTCCAAACTATGTCCCAGAAAGCAAATGCAGCCCTAGAAAACATTTGTCATTTACCTTCCTTCTCTATGTGTCTTGTATCCTTTTGGTATGGAGCATATGAGTGATGGCTTTTTTTGGTAAGCAAAGGGAGAAGGAAATGAGAAACTAAAATTACAAAATGATTATAGAAAGGACTGTCATAATAGAACTTTAATTTGAAGACCACATAGACACATGCAAATATGTGCAAATATATCAGAATTGCTCCTATTTTAAATACATGATTCTGGCCCTTGGGACAAAACCTGCAAAAACTTTGATGTTATTGCCTTTATGGAGCAGAGTTGTCATTTGGGGGAAGCCTACTGTCAAGATGAATGAGTTTTTCTTATGTGAACTTTACCCCCCACGAGCTGCTGTTTGGGCACTGCTGAGAGTGTTGGACAGTCTCTTTTCCAAATGATGGTTAGCTTGACATTTCATGATACTTCTAATAAAATTATGTGTCAAGGAAATTGAAAGGAAAATTCCCTAGGGTGACAGGTAGAGTGAGCTGCATAGATCTTATGAGAACAAACTGACCACTTTTGTCATGAATGTTAATAAGAAATAAATGGGATTAAAGTTATTCAAACTGTATTTCTACTGCTTCTAGGGCTGCTTTTTCTCTTCCAGAATCCTGCCTTCTTTAAAGATAAGAGTTTCTTCTTATTCTCCTTTATATTTAATTTATTGCATAAATAAGAAAATATTTGAGCCTTTTAATTTTGTGTCAGAATGAAACTTCCTTCCTCTGGGATTTTGGACTGTTGGTTGTGGATAATCCTTCCATACTTTCCATCTGTCTAATGTAGTGAAGATACTAGAAATTTTCTATTGTGCAACTAAGTAGTACCAGGTAGATTGGAACATACTGGTTTGTCCTGTATTTTATTCATTAAGTTTTTGGTTTAGCAAGATGCTGAACCTCATAGCTCATTTCTCTTGAAATCAGAATTTGGGCTTCAGAATCAGAAAAATGGAATGGGCACTGTTTTCTTCTTCAGAGCCCTCTAGTAGACAAGCTGTGCAAACCTCTGCCAACTACTCAGTGCACAGGGTGTCGTGGAAGCCCGTGGGTAGCCTGGAGGGAAGAAGGGTCCGGGGAGAGGACGTTTTGTGCATGTGTACACATTGAATCTGCATTTGTTGTTGTTATTTTCTTGCTTGTTTGTTTAGTTTTACTTTAAATAAAAAACAGTAAGTTATACACGCAACCAGCCAGCAACAACCACCCAGCCACAAAAGAAGGGCCCTGGGTTCCTGAGCTGGGGTGGTGGGGGGCGAGGGCTTTTGCTGCACCCCTCTGACATCTGTACCCAGCCCAGCAATGACCAAACCACCACTGGAAGCCCCCTGCTCTCCCCTGTGGGAATGAGGGGGTTCCACAGGCCTCAATCCAGCCCCTCCTCCTTCCTCCTTCCATCCCATTTCCTTCTCTTTTCCCCTCTCCCCCTCCCTCCCAACTGCTCCACAACAACATCATAGAATGTAAAAAAAATATATTAATAAAAAAATAAATTTAAAAAATTTAAAAAACCCAGTAAGTTTCGATACTCACAAACCATACCTTAGAAAATATTGCATAAATATCTAAGCCATTGGAATGGCTTAGCTAAATCTTGGAAGTTTAAAATTCAATAATTGCTAAAAGGTGAGGATGATGGTTAATAACGAAGAAAAAATAAATTTGGTTTCTCCCACCTCCCCTGGCCAACTCAGTTCACTAATAATGGTGATAGCTCTCATGCATTATGTGCCTCCTTTGCCAGCCACTCCTTTTTGTAAGCACACCTACTGGCACTAGGATGTCAGCTTCATGAGGGCAGGGATCTTTATCTTTTTTAAAGCTGAATCCATAGCCCCCAGATTTCTTCCTGATCCATAGTAGATGCTAAATACATATTTTGAACAAATGAAAGAATAAAGTCCTCATTTAATCATTGCAATAATCCTATTTCATGAAGTTTGCACTGTTATTAGCATCACTACTGGTATATGGATGAAGAGATTGAAAATTGGGGTTCCCAAGACTAAATAGCTAATACATGGCCAAGGTGGGATTTGAACTCTCTACCTCTGGTGTACAAATTCTTAAAAATTAGGATATCCCAGATGAATTAGAATTTCTTTTGTGAAAAAAGCAAAAGAAAATACAATTAAATAATTGAATCTCTAGAAGGGGATAGGTTTCTAAAATTAAAACTGACTGCAAAGAAAAATGTCAACTGATTCAATCTGTACAACATTTTAATTTTTGTAAGTATAACAAAAAATCTTACAACCACAATACATAGGAAAAAACAACTGTAGTTGCAGTAAATATGATATATCACTTTTACATAAAGTTGCTGATAAAGTTGATAAAAAAGACAATATTTGTAAATAGTCAAATACCATAAACCCTTCATCCAAAAGGGGAGGTTGTAACTGGTAAATAAATATATGGGAAAATATTCAAGGTGAAGTTAAAGCAATAAATGAGGTACAGATTTCCACGTGATGCAAATTTCCTTATAGTGTGTCTTCCAACTTCCCATTGAACCTGAGGACCCATGAAGAAAAATACAAACATTTTAATAGTGCTGAAAATTAAAGATAATAATTAAACTTTTGCAAGAGGTGGGAAAATTTTTTTTCAAATGAATAGATGAAGATGGACTAAGAGCTACAAGGGATAATCTGTGTCTACTTTACCCTCTGAAAGGAGCAGGAGATCTGCCCAGGAAGAAAGCAGGGAGAAGACTTGACCCCCTACCTCCCCTAAGTTAATGCAGAAAGGGTTCACCATCCAAAAACCTCGAAAGGTGCCTCGACTGTGTGGGGATTCGAAGAATTATTCCCGCCAACAAAAGAGATAAATCATAGTTAAGAACTAGGAACGAGGAAGTTGTTCTGTAAAAATGATTGGTGTTCTCTTAGAACAGAAGAGGAATGCTACACAGATTACATTATAAGTCACTGTCAAAAATGGTCCAGACATTTTTAAAAATAAAAGGATGATCAAAGGTACTAATAAAAGTTAATAAAGCAAAGGTGGCTGTAATTAATGAATATCATGCTAAGTAGAATGCAAGGCAAAGGGCATTGAACTGGACCAAGAGGAGCTGTTATGTTGACAAAAGGTGCAGTTATCAGTGACTATGTAACAATCATAAATATCACACTGAATAACACTATACCAATATCAACTAAACCAAACTTGTTAGAACTGTCAAAAGACAGAGGTGGCATCATAGTGTAGGTTAGAAGTGCAGGCTCAGAGGCTGATTGCTTGGGTGCTGATCCTGTCTCCTCTTTCTAGCTTTGTGACTTTGTGTGACTTTGGGCAAGTTATTTAACATTTCTGTGTCTCCATTTCCTAATCTGTAAAAAAGGGATGATAATAGTATCTACCTGTAGATTTGTGTTGGGGATTAAATGAATTAATTCACAGAAAGCACTTAGTATAGCACTCAACAGGTGGTAAGTACTTAGTAAATACCAATTACCATCATTGTCACCTATTTTTTTCTTGGTGGCTGGCTGGTAAGGGGATCTGAACCTTTGACCTTGGTGTTATCAACACCATGTTCTAACCAACTGCGCTAACTGGCCAGCCCAGTTATCATCAATGAAAAAAAAAAAAAAGATTGTGGAAAAATGGTTCTGTGGCCAATGTTAACACAGTATTTACAGTTTTTAGTATAACAAGTTGACCCCCCACAAAAGAGACTTTAAAAATATATTTTTAAAAAGTTGAGCATATATGCATTCTCTGGGAGCCACAAACCTAGACTATACCTTCTTACAAACATCCGTGGATATGGATGAAGCTGACCGTGTGCTATACCAGAAACTTCAGTAACTGACCCAGAGGAAGAGATAACTGACCATGGTCCAGGGACCCTGGAGGCCCCTGAAATGTGTAAATCTGATTTGCTCTTGAAGAGATCACTGTGGCAGGGGCAAGGGAGACAGCAGACTGGTTTGGAAGGTACTGCAGTGGTCCAGCCTGGAGATGATGGTGGTGTGGACAAAGGTGTTAGCAGCGGAGGAGAGGAGGCCTGCTGGATAGTAGTCACATTTTGAAGGTGAAGCTGACAGGCTTGCTGATGGATTGAACATAAAGTGCACGTCAGAGAGAGGAAGCAATGGTGACTACTGGGTTCTACGTCTGGGATAGAGGACATGGAAGAGAAGCAGGTTTGGGTGGAGGAGGCTGCTTCTGACCTGTTGTTACTAGTCTCCCAGGGCTGCCCTAGCAGCTAGAAGTTCAAAGTTAAGGTGTCAGTAGGACCATGCTCTGTCTGACAGCTCTGGAGGACAATCCTTCCTTCCCTCCTCTAGCTTCTGGTGTTTGCCCCCAATCTTTGGTGTTCCTTGGCTTGTGGATGCATCATGCCTGTTACATGGCTGTTCCCCCCCTGTGTGTCTACACATCATCTTCCCTCCATGCGTCTTGTCTCTGTCCGAATTTCCCCTTTTTATAGTAATACCCGTCATACTGGATTAGGGCCCATCCTAGTGACCTGATTTTAACTTGATTTCCTCCGTAAAGAACCTATTTCCAAATAAGATCACACATTGAAATATAGGTGTTAAGACTTCAATATACCTTTTGTGGATGACAAAACTGAACTCATTGCACCTTTTAAAAGTGACTGTCTGTTAATTATTCAAGTGATGATATCAAGTGGGAAATTAGATGGGTATATTGTCCATTTGGCTTTTACCCAATCTTTCTGTGTTATAAATAACTATAATGAGCATCTTCAGGTGTACAGATTGTACTGTATTTTGAATTTTATTTTGAGACAGATTTTCAAGAGAAGGCAGCTCTTAGTATATACAATTAAAATATTTTGAGGCAGTCTGATGTCAATTATAAATTATCATTCTACAGGAGAAGAGGATATAATGGTTTAGAGCGCAGACAAGTTTATGTAGGTAGCAACAGGAAGTAAAGAGAATTCTTATCCCCTGGCATCTGTGTTCTTAATTTCGTACATTTCCCTTCTGGCACTGCTAGACACTGATTAAGTAATAATTTAGCTTGAGAGTTTCCAAGTGTATACTGTTTAGTAACAGTTCTATAACCTCAAAAAGCTGGAGAACCACATTCTAAATACGTGTGTGCTCATTTTATTAATGAGCTTGTCAATAAATTTTGTTTTAGATTTTGGAAACCTTTGTTCGTTTATTCTTCTATTCATTCATGTTCATTTATAAATATTTTTTAGTTTCCATTATATCCCAGTCACTATAGTAGATGCTGGGAATAGACAAATTAGCTGTAGAGCAATACACAGGCAAGTAAATAATGTAGTATGTACAGTCAGCCATTTGTATCTGTGGGTTCCAAATCCATGAATTCAACCAACTGCTGACTCAAAATAATTTTTAAAAAGTGGATAGTTGCCTCTGTACTGAACTTGTACAGACTTTTTTGTCATTATTCCCTAAACAATACAGCTATTTACATAGCATTATATTGGGTATTAAAAATAGTCTAGAGATGATTTAAAGTATACAGGAGGATGTATGTAGGTTATATGCAAATGCTACACCATTTTATATCTGGGATTTGAGTGTCTTCAGATTTTATATCCACCGATGTCCTGGAACCAATTCCCTGTAGATACAAAGGGTTGACTGACTGTACTACCGTATGGTTAAGATCAGGGTGCTATTAGGGCATATAGAAGGGGCACCTAATAGTTTGGGGGGTGTTTGGGGGTATGACAAGGTTTGTTGTTGGAAGAAGAGAGAAAATAATAAATGCCACAAATAAAATACTAATAACATTTAAAAAATATTCTCTATTTTAGTGCTGCAATGGTATTTTCAACCCTGAAACTTCTCCAGGATTCAGAACTTTTTAAAAAGAAAGAAGTACAAGATGACACAGAGAATCCCATCCCTCCAGGAACTTCTGTATGTATGAGTTTAACATTTATCCTTACAATACTTATTATGTAACTATTGGCGTGCTAGGAATTACTTAGATGAAGCAAAGGGGTAAAGTAGAAAAAAACATTGAATTCACAGTAAAAAGATCCACGTTTAAGTCTTATTGATGCTATTTAAGTGGTATAGTTTAGGCAAGTCCCTTAATTTTTTTTTCTTAATTTTGTAATCTCATTTGTGAATTCATGGAATTGGATATAATAATTTCCTGTCTAGATGTATTGTTATGTTAGTCTAGATATTATCTCACTAACAAAGTTGTTTCACAAAACTTGTTCATCCCACTTGGAGTTTATTACTTCAGCATTGCCATTAAGACACCTGTGCTATTTCCTATTTTGGATTCCTCATAGTTAGATTCTTCCATATTTAAGGTCTCAAATCTACTTGACAATGGGTGTCATAAATTCTGTGATTGGACTTTGATAAGACCAAGTAATTTAACAATACAGGGTTTAAGATTAAAATGTAAAGATTTGTCACATAGAATCCTTTCTCATTATTCAAGCATTACTAATAAAATTAGCATCATTGCAAATTAGCAAAACTAACTATCCTACATAGAGACTCATTTCTTTACTGTATTAAAAGCAATAAAAATGCTAAAAAGCAATCTGATTCTAAAAATTAACTTAGAACAATGGTTGTCAACAAGGGGCGATTTTGCCTCTGAGGGGACATTCAGCAATGTCTGGAGACATTTTGGGTGTAAAAACTAGACAGGGTGCTACTGGTATCTACTGGGTAGAGGCCAGGGATGTTGTTAAACATCCTATAATGTACATGACAGACCCCCCACAACAATTATTGGGCCCCAAATATCAATCATTTGTGACCAGATTGAGAAACACTGATTTTAGATTGTGTGACTTGACTTTTCATTCGTAACAGGAAATGTAAGCATTGTGAGATTAAGTTATATTGATGGGCATTTTTTTCTGTATTGCCAATCTAAATACTCCTCGAGTACTTGGTGAGCCCATTCTAATCACCATCCTACCTGTGGGCCTCTGTTCACTGCTTACTCTTATTCCTTGTCTCTCCCCTTCCTTTCTCCCTGTACTTTCACTCTTCTCTCCCTGTACTTCCCACCTGCCTATCCACAGTCTAGCCCCCGGATGGCAAGTGTTGCTGATTCGTTGGACTTGAGGAGCTCTCAGAGATGCACAGCAGGAAATTACTAGGACAAATGGGGGTTCTAGATGATTTTAAAGTTCCCAAGTGCCTATGATGGACTCTACCCTGGATAAAGCTCCATATGCACCTCCCTCCAGTAGCTTTGAACATTCGCCACCCCATTGTAAAATGTAATAATGAGGATGGCCAATCAATTGAAATACATGTTTGAGCAGCATACGACAGTGTAACACAGTAAAACTGCGGACTCTAAATTCAAGATCACACGAGTTTGAATCTCACCTCTGCCAAAATATGATGGAGTTTAAGCAAGATAGTTAACCTTTCTAGGTCTCAATTCTCCAATTGTAAAATGGAAATAATAATAACCTTTTTTGGCTGTTAGGAGAATTAAGTGAGATCATGTGTGTAAAGCAGGTACCACACTGCCTGGCCTATAATAAGTGCTTGATACATTCTAGTCAATATTATTTATTATATTTCAGCCCTTAAGATGATGCTTACAAAAAGTTTTGATCACATGGAAACTGCTGATAATTAATTTGCCGTGAAAATTCAGACCACGAAACTATTTTTCAACAGTGGGTATAGAGAGAAAAGCAGTATACCAAAATGTTAATAGAAGATTGTGAGATTGTAGGTGTTTTATTTGTTTTGGGTTTTTTGTATATGTTTTATATTTTATAGAATGTGCAAGAATAGTTTCTAAATTTAAAAACTTAATGTTGTTAAAATTATATGGGATGCTTCTCTTATGTTACACTTAGCCTTAGGCTAGAACTTTGACATTATTAAATGAGAAGATAACCATCATTTTAATATTGTTCAGGCCACTGAAAATGAAGATGATAATGAGTTTTTAGATCCTGTTTCCTTAAATTCCCGAGAATATTTCAACATTCATCTGTGGTTGAGGTGCCGCTTAGCATTGGTGACTGCATTTGTCGCACAGATTCGTGGCATTGGAATTGTGAAAGGTACAAATATCCTATTTTCCTAAACAATGTTTTTATAAAAATTAATTTTATATAGGTGAAGGGGACTTTACTGAGATATTTTAATAAAATGTTAACATTTTATAACTTTTTAGTTTGATCTGTTTCCAGAATTAAAAATTCAGGTTATTAAATAAGAATAATCATTTTCAACAGTCCTTTGAATCACTGAAAGTGACATATACGTTACCAATATATGAAAAGCAGACAGAGATTTCAAAATACTAATGCCCAGGTCTTCTTGTCATCTAGGAAGACAACTAAGAGTAGGGGTGAAGGGCACAGATTCTGACCACCCCACTTGGGTTCAAATGCTGGATCCACCACTTCCTTGTCAAGTCTTTCTTGGCTGAGTCTCTTAATCCCCCTGTGCCTCAGTTTCCTGATCTGTAAAATGGAGATAATTGTACCCACTTCATAGAATTATTGTAAGAATTAAAGGAGCTAAACTTCTGAAGTTCTTAGATGACAGCCTGGTGCTATAAATGTTAGTTCTTGCAGTGATTAATAATGATCTGTTTGTGTACCTATCTATTCACCCATCTCTGTCCATCTCTCAAATTAAATTATTTCATGTGATATCATTATTACTTTTGCAGCAGTGAAATATCCTAAAGTACTTCCCTCCAAATGACAAATTTCTTTTCCATGTTTTATGTAGAGTCTATTTGTTTTCTGTCTTAATATCCTCTTGTTCTTTGATATTATACAATACTCCTGTGATGAACATTGGAAATATTTCACATATACACTTCCTTATTTTCTCATTGCATTTTAAATAACCACATTTTTAAAATTTTAGAGAATGATATGACAGATTGTTTGAGCCTCATTGACGAAGTGTGTATGGAAGCAAAAAATGCAGACAACATGGAGCTACATGCTGAATTCTTGATGCAAGCTGTAATCCTTGGCTTGCAAGAAAAGCATTTAAAGGCAGACATCATAAGAAATCTTCAGGTAGGAAGAGAACCTTGTTCACATTTATATTTAGGGAAAGACCCCAGTTAGAACAAAAGGAGAGAATTTTAAATTCCATTAGGTACTGAAGGTGTAACAATCAATATGGTCAGCTCTTGTTTGAATGAATTGGAAACAGTACTATAAAAAGGAATAATTTTATTTTAATAGGATATAATACATTTGCTTGAAGGAAATGAATTTATTTCTTCTCGGTCTTGGTTAACCCTGGCAAGAAGCCTAGTTTTGCTGGATGACTTAACAAAAGCTGAGAAATTCAAGGCATGTCCTCTAAAAACAGAAAAATTACATTTGTTGACTAAGGCTCACAACATTCTTATTAAACAGGTAAGAATGCTTTTGTGTCCATAGGACTTAGAAACTTTTCTGTCTTTTTTTTTTTATTCCAAACCACATTAACTAATTTCTTATTACAATGTTTCTTTGTAGATGATAACTTTTGGAGAAACAATTGAATTTCCTGTATCAAACACTGAATATGCAAATCCATCACTGTCTTTGAAAAATATCTATCTTCCTCATGTCATGTTATTGGCCAAAATAAAAATGAGAATCGGTAAGAACATTTAAACATATATTGCATTAGAGTGACTGATGAAAAATGTTAGGTTATTTGCAGTCAGGCTGTATATGAGTGCATTTAAAAGCGGCAATATTCATGAATGCTCAGGGACCATTTATTTAACAAATAGTTTTTGATTACTTACCATGTGCCAGACTCTGTGTGATGTATGGATGGTCTTTATGTATGAATAAAGTATGAAGTTGATTACAACAATTATAACATGTGTAACTACTTGCTAAGGTCAATTGTACTTTAGGCAGTTAATGAATCATTTAAATTGAAATTACACCCACGTAGTCTACTTTAAAATTATTGTACATTTCAGCAACTTTACTGAAAAAAAAAAAAAGTCCTACAAACACAAAGTACAGGTACATTTCTTAAATAAAACTATTTTTGACCACTAAATTATTATCTAGTTTCTTCAAATTTGTGACAACTGTTAAAGAAGATTTTGGAGAGAAATGTGTAAGAACGCATTATGGCTTTTAGGTTATAATTGATGCTATTAAGTAAGTTCTTACATCTTTAAAAACACTTAATGTCTATGAACAACAAAACTTAGTTTTGATAAATGTATTAATGAAAGTGGTGTTCATTTTTTCTAGGTTTTGATGACTTGGTAAAAATCTTGTTATATCTTATAAATGTGGGAATTGTCAAAAGTCTGTGTATTTTTATGAAACAAGGTGTCTTAAAGGCATAGCATCATGTGGTCCTTCACAATCCACTAGTTAGCACCTTCAACAGTGGATTTGCTCATAATAGTATTTTCAGTCCCAGGTAGATGGCATAGTTTCCATGCAGTGGAAAAACTGTGTATAGGCCTTTCTGCCCTCTGCAGGCTGAGACCTTTGCAAAGTGTCTGTAATGAACACGGTCATAACACCAGCATCCTTCTGCCTTGCCGCTGTCCCAGGGGAGCAGCTTTCTGTCTTTCGCAGGGACCTTGCTTCAACACTACTACCCCTCTCTCACATATCTTCCACCCTCCTTATTTGAGAGTCCCTTTCCCTCATTCCAAAAACCGAACTAAACAGACATACAAAAGGAAACAGTGACAAACCTGCCTTAAGCCTCTATCACCCCCACAACATCCCCTTCCAGTCAGGCTTAAGGGTGGGTTCTGCTCACTTACCATCCCCACCCCCCCTGCCAGTTTGCCCCGTGTGTCCCACTTCATTCTGGATTTGGACCAGAGAAACCACTCTTGGTGGGGTGACCAAGGAATGAATTTGCAATTCCGACATGTAATTTTCTGACCTTGCCTGTGGGGACCCTCTGCAGCTTTGCCATTGCCGATGTCAGTCATGGCTCCTTAGAACTCCGCTTTCCTGACCTTCAGATTCTCAGGCACTGCATTCTCCCAGTTTTCCTCCTCCCTCTCTGGCTTCCCATCTTCATTACGTTTATGTGTTCTGTTTCCCTAGTCTGTCCCTTGAGTAAATGTTCTCCACTTATCTTGGCTTAAAAGACTTCTTATGATGTGGCCCAGACCTACCTGTCCCTCTTCCCACTCAACCCTCCAGTCACATGGATTGCTGTATGTGCCATATGCGGGCTTTACCCGTCTGCACATGCTATTTTCTTCACTTGGAACAATCTTGCCCAGAAACCCCACTCCCACTCTCTCCTTCCCCCACCCCCAAATACACTTCCTTTAACTCTATTCATCCTTCAGATCTCAGTTAAACATCACATCCTCTGAGAAGCTTTTCCTGACCCCCAAGATTGGGTTAGGTTCCTTGCCCCCTTCTAATTGATTATTCTTATTATAATACTTACTACATTGATTTTTAGGACAGTTTACTTGTTTAAAACCTTCATTAGAATATAAACTTCTTAAGGCAACAATTTTATTTTGTCCACCTAAGACCACAGGCACCTAGCACAGTGCTGAAATCAATCAATAATGGTGCTTTCTGACTTCATTCATCCATTAGACTACTATGCCACTACTAATAATAATGTTTCAGAATAACAATGGAAAGATTTCACACTACACTGGGAAAATGTATAAAACAGAAGATTACAAAATATTCATAATACACATTGGAAAATAAAGACAAAAAGGATTTGTAGCAAAATGTTCACAGAGACTCTCTTTGGCTGGTATGATTATTTTCTTTCTTCTTTCTTGTTTCTGATAAATGGCACTTAGCACCATCTCTGGCACATAGTATGTGCTCAGTAAATGTTAGATCCTTTTCAAATATCTGAAGAAAAGTAAGCAAGTGGGCAGTGCTCTGGAAAGAAGACAAACACACAGGTGACAGGAACAGAAAAGCTCTGGGTGCAGCATGCAGAGCAAGCTGGTTAGATGATGGCTTGGAGTCTGGGGGGCCCAGGCTGGAATCTTGGCATTGCTACTTCTTAGTGGTCTGATCTTGGGAGTTGTTAAAGATCTTGGGAGTTCCAATGCCTTCTCTGCAAAATGGGGATAGGGCTATTTGCTCTGTACATTTGGAATAATTAAGTGACGTTAAGTATATATGGTCATTAACAGTGCCTGACGCTTAGCAGTCATGTAATAAATGGTGTTACTATTGTTATTATTTCTTACATTTACTTTATTTTACTTTAGCTTCTTTGTCAGTTTGATGAAATTGTTTTTATTGCCATTTTTTCCTATTATTTTAGACATCTATTGCATTTTTTCTTCCCCACCCTCAGCCTCCAACATGTGGTTTCCTACCATAATACTCAGATCCAGCTATCTCCTCTCACCAGGAGGCTCTTACCTGTTTCCCCTGTAGGCTGTCCCCAATTAAATGAGATCTTTAGATGAATTTTACTTTCCTACTTTAATCTTACCTTTTTATAGAGGAGATATCTAGAATTTTTCCCCCCTCCCCTACTCATCTAGCTCCTAGATTTTACTGAGCTAATTTAGTAATTTTTGATGCAAAATATTTTTTAGGTTTTTCCTTTGAACTATTTCTTTTATTTTTAAAGAAACTCTATTTAGAATTTATAATATTCAATCATTGGTCAAGTGCTGCTGCTGCCCCCTTCCTCCTCTTTTTCATTTCTCTTTCCCATTTTTCAGTCTCTCTTTATAGGTTGTTGATTGAACTTTTTTTTTCTTTTCTGTCTGAGTGTTTTCCTCAGATGATGTTCTGTCTGATTCCTTGTTCTCTGCAAATCCTTTTCTTGCACTATGACAGATGGGTGATGTGCTGTCTCAAGTCACTTCAGTATCAGGATCTCGAGGTGAGGCTTTTTGCTCAGGATTTGATAGATGTTATTCCATGATTTCTAACTTTGAATGGTGCAAATGAGAATGGCAGTGCCAGTTCTAATTTTTCTTTTCTTTTGGTAAGAAATTTGTTCTTTCTGTCTGGAAATTTGTAAGATTTTCCCTTTTTTCCCTCTGTAGTTCAGGAATTTTATCAGCATAAGTCTAGGTATATGTCTTTTCTCTTATGCCTAGAGCTCAGTGGGCCCTTTCAATCTGCAGACAAGTCTCTTTCCAGCTCCAAGAGAATTTCTTCTTGCTTAATTATTGCCTCTTCACTTTCTCTTTTCTTTCTTCTTCTTCAGCTGCTACTAAAGTTGAAGTCAGCCTACCTAGGTTTAAATATGAAGCATGTGACTTAACTTCTTTGTGCCTTACTTTCCTCATCCCAAAAATGGGGGATATGTTAGTCCATTCAGGTTGCTATAATAAAATACCTTAGACTGAGTAATTTATAAATGATAGAAACTTATTGCTCACAGTTCTGGAGGCTTGGAAGTCCAAGATCAAGGCTCCAGTAGATTTGTTGTCTAGTGAAGTCTCGTTCTGCTTTATAGACAGCACTTTCTATGTGTCCTCACATGGTGGAAGGGGCAAATGGGCTTCCTCAAGCATCTTTCATAAGGGCACTAATCCCATTCATGAAGGTGGAGCCCTCATGACCTAATCACCTCCCAAAGTCCTCACCTTTTCATGCCATCACCATGAGGGTTCGGTTTCAACATATGAATTTTGCATGGACATAAACATTCAGACTGTAGCAGGTATTAATAATGACACCTACATTATAGGATTGTTGAGAAGATTAAGTGAGTTAAGTGTCCAGACCAGTGCCTGGACCATAGGAAACACTGCTAAGTGTTGACTATTGTTTGTATGTCAAGTTTGGATCCATCTTCTAAGTCTATAATCTTTTCCCTTATAATATCCATTTATTTATATCATCTATGGTTTGAGCTATCTCTACTTCTACTTGATTTTCTGATTATTCAAGTTTCAGCATTGAACATCTTCTCAAAATCATCTGATAACTTTATAGCACTATACATGCTCCTGTATTTTAATTCAACTTGTCATCTGGTTCCCAATTGGTTTCATTTCATTAATGCCACCTTTTCTGGGGGTTATATTTGTTCTTACCCTCACTGACTGCTGGCTCTTCATAGCTGGGCTATTTTAATTAGTCTACTTACTGTGGTTCAGGTCCAGCTGTTGGATTCACTTCGGCAGCAGCAATGCTGCAAATGGTGGCATGAACAACTAGTTCTGCCTCTGTGGGTTGGCTTTGGATCAGTCTTCAAGAGTTTAATTCCCTGTTGAGGCACCAGGAGAAGTAGCAAAAGCCAGCCTTCTTTAGCTTCAGGAGTAGAGAGGACTCAGGCCAACTTCAGGCCCCTCAAAGCTCCTCAGAAAACAACAAGGCATCCAGCCATAGCTACCCTTCTCTGGGGCTCACAGACATCATTTCAAGCTCTCTTTAGGATGCTGTTCCTGGTCTTTGACCCAAGGCTTCCTGCCTCTGGTTCCCAGGCTCTTGTCCAGCCCAGAGTGCAGAAAATCCCATAACAGCTCTGTTTGTTCTTATTCGTCATCTTCTAGGACCCGCCTGCCTCCTGCACCCACAGTTGCTCAGCTCAGAAGAGGCTAATGGCTGGATTGGATTGGGGAAGGGAGGGCAACGAGGGCATGCTCCAGGGATCATCTGTCCAGAATTTCTGCTATTCCTCCCTCCTGCTCCTCCCTTTTATTATTATCATTGATCATTGTTATTGTATGATCATCATCATCATCATCATCACTAGATATGGGTTTTGTAACTTTACGTGAGTTACTCCGCCTCTATAGTGTTAAGTTTCCTCATTGGGCCTCTTGAATTCCTTGCAGCTCGCTAATCTCATGAGAGCTGTTTTTCTGTATTTTTAGTCCACAATTTGTTATATTATCAGGACATTTGTTTTCTACAAGAGCTTAAAGTACAGATTGTGTTAAATCACACAGATTGTGTTAAATCAAATGTATTCTCTGCTTTTCTGACTTACTAATCTTGAAGATGTGTCACCACTCAATGACAATACTGTTGCTGTTTTTTAGACTCACTTGAAGCTGAACAGCTTGCTTTCTGGTATGTTATATTAAATACAGACTTAAAAAACAAAACCAAAAGCAGCCTTTCTGTCAAAACAACGTCAGTTTCACAACTTCTTTTTCACAGAGCTGATGTTTACTGGAAAAAGGAGCACTTCAATATTATGAAGCAGAAAATCCTCTGTGACTTGTTGATTTCTGGACAGTTTCCTTTGTAGTATAGATTGCATCCTAAGAACAGTACAAGAATGATGTTGGAGAGTGGGGATGTAATAGAAAGCCAGCCGCCATCTCTGTCCTCAGAAAGCCTATTATCTAGTTGGGGAGAAAGAGAAAATAGTCAATAATTTCTGGAACAATTCTAATTTTCAAGTACTAGTACTATTATTATACATTAATACCATATTATATAGAGTAAATATATTTTATATATGAATGTGCTATGACATGAAGATACTTGGTATTTTTGTCTTATATTAGCAACTGCAGTATACTTTGAAACAAAAAGCCAAACATATAAAAATGGGAGAGGTTTTGAAAGATGAGGGTGTATTGGAGAAATAGTATTGGCATATCTTTCATTTCTCTTTTTGCCTGGGATCTACGCATAATTGGTAATTGTTAGAGGATTCTGGAGAAAGAAGTCTTGTTCAATTCTGTTGAACGAGTCACTTAACTTCCCTGTGTTTCTGTTTCCTCTTCCATAAAATATGGGTAAGTACCAATATCACTGGCTTGTCATGAGATTAAGCAAGTGGAATGTGGAATGTGTTTAGAAGGGTACCTCGCTTGTTATAACAGCTTCGTAGGTGTTAGATTTTCTTGCTGTTCCATTTCTGGCCTTCTTGCTCTCCTGGGAGCCTTCTGGAAGCAAGGACTCAAGCTTCTTCATCTCCATATTCTCAGCAGTGTGCTACCATCTTGCCTGGTCCAGAGTAAGTGCTCACTACCTTCTCCCTGGATGAGAAAGAAAGAGAGGAAGACAGAGAGAGAAATAGAGACATTGAGACTTTCTCCACCAGCCTGCCTTCTATATTAGCACATTCCTGAGCTAAAATTTACAAAAGTGTTCTAGGTTTTTAAAAAGCCCTTTGTAGGGTGTAGCATATTGGAATTGAAAAATTTTACAACTCAAATGGACCTCAGCTGTTTTCTAGTTCTGCTGCCTCATTTTCACAGAGGAAGACACTCAAGTCCCAGAGGCATGTAGGGACTTGTTCAAAGCCTCCAATGATGTGGTAGCACCAATGACCAGCCAGGATTAGGCACCTCAGCTGAAACCAGCAGCTGTATTCTGCAGTCCTACACTGGCTTTCTGTTTATAGTCCTTTATTGTATATTCAACCATCCTCCCAATATAGTATTTCCTCCAGTTGCCTTCTACTCCTTATCCCAACATTTTCCTTCTTTAAAATTACGAAAGGCAAGACAATCATTAGCTTTTGATGTAGACAGCCAGGTCCTCTTGGAAGATTTCCCTGCCCTTTCCCAGATCTGGGTCAGGGCTCCTGTAACCTGCTACCACAGTGCCTGTGCTTTCCCTGCTGCACAGTTGGCCACACTATTTTGATGGCCTGTGTGGCCGTTCATATACTCCATTAAACACTAAGCTCCATGGCCTCGCTTTTAAGAGGTAATGCAACACTGTAGTTTAGAGTGTGGGCCCTGGAGCCAGACTGCCTAGGTCCAAATTATGGCCCTGCTATTTACTAGCCATGTGACCTTGGGTAAGCTACTTAAACCTCACTGAGCCACTGCTTTGTCTTCTGTCAAGTGAGCATAATAATGGTCCCACTCAGAACTGTGAGGCTCATATGAGTAAGTCATATTAAATACTTGAGATGGTGCCTGGCATGTAGGAAGCATTTAATAAATCTTAGCTCTTACTATTCTTTTTTCATTTGTATCCAGTGCCTAAGCCCTGAGAAAATATTTGTTGAGTAAATGTCTGTCTGTCTGTCTGTGAGGCCATACAGAGTAAGCCTAATACTTCTTCCACACAGCAGTCCTTGATTATGTTAAGTGATGCTGGGACCATATAAGAAATATAGCATGTGGCCCTTGTCCATAATGGGTTTGCTAACTAGTTGGGATGACCAAAAAAAAAAAAAAAAAAAAAAAATGCATAGCAAGCAAGCAGTATAATGCTTAACAGAAAGAAAATTACTGCTTATTAATATATCCAGTCCAATCTTTACTGGGAACAACATAGAACTTCCAGATGTCTCTCTACCAATAACCGCATTAGGAACATGGAAGGTGTTTTGTAGAGCGTCATGAAATTTTAGAACTGAAAGAGACTTGGGAGATTGTCCTTCATTTTAAAAATAAGAAAGCCTGGTGGAAATTTATCACAGATAAAGTTCAAAGAGTTATTGTGGATCATTTAAATATCAGATATTGTATTTCTTTGAAACATTTCTTGGATGCTAAAAACTGTAAAGATCACAATAGATCTTAATAGATGCCATTACTATGGGACAAGTCTGGTAACTTAGAGACTTGTTATGAACACTAGTATTTTATTGTTGTCCTCCCACCCAACTGTTTTTCTTTTAGGGCATACAATGGCCAAGCAAATATATTATAACAATAGAAAAAAGGATCCTTCAAAGTGGTTACCTGCTCTTCATCTTTTTGAAGTGGCATTGAAACTGTGCAAGATTACAGCAGTAGAGGAACATGAAGTCGAAGCTGAAATCTTTTTTCAGAAAGGTAAAATGTATTTAGGATTGGGACTGTGATAACGTTTGTGGAATTTTTTGCTGTTAACAACAGGCTTCTTAAAAATCTTGTCACTGACTATAAAAATTACCGATTTTACAAAGGGCTTGGTGATGACAAACACATTGGTGCCTCTACCAAACTTGGTTTTAGGTAGAAGAACACTGTTTTAAGTTTATATCAGAAAGAAAAAAAGTACTACCACTTAGTTTCTTTTATAATTAGAATTAACCCTCTTTATACAAAGTATCATGTTTGACTGAAAAATGTCATCATTCAGCCACTTAACTATAAGTAATGTTACTTAAATAATGCTTGGGAGATATTTTTTCTGCATCATTTCATTACTTAGCTAAACATTTTGGTTAATTTCTATAAGAGATACACACTCATTGAAATAAAATAGCTATAATATGCTTATACTTATAACTTATGTAATACCTATTTACATAATACTTTCATATGATTATATTGTGGCCATTTTAGCCATGAGAAAAACTAAGACAATGATGATTGTTGTCATTTACTGAGCATCTATTAGATGCTGGGCACTGTAGTCAATGTTTTACATCTCATATCGCTAAGTCTTATAAAAGCTCTACAAGGTAGGCATAACTAATCTGGGTTGACAGATGAGGATAATGAAGTGCAATCTGGTTAAGTAACTTTCCCAAAGTCAGCAGTTACTAAATGATACTGCCCAGATGTGAACTCAACAGTGGCCAGCTCTGTGCCCTTTTCCATATGCTTCATACATACTGTGAATCCTTTTTATAGTGATTATGAGATTTCCTTTTCCTGCCCTTTTTGTTACAGAGGTGCTCTCCTAGTGCCTATGTTTGAAGGCTGTGGCTCACCATAAGGCCTGGGAGCTGTGTGAGGGCTAGAGAATTTGCATCACCATTGAGAGTATTTCAAGCATTTGCTGAATTTTTAGGATTTGTTTTGTTTTTCCTTATGTTTGTGAGTTTTAATTTATTTTTATTTTTCTCTTTTCATTTATTTTTGATTTTTTAAAATTAAAACTAAAAAATTTTTAATTGACATAAAAATTATATATATTTATGGGGTACGATGTGATGTTTTGGTATATGTATACATGGTGGAATGATTAAATCGAGCTAATTAGCATATCCATCACCTCACATACTTATCATTTTTTTGTGATGAGAGTATTTAAAATATACTCAGTAATTTCCAAGTATACAATATATTATTATTAATCATACAATATATTATTATTAATTATTCTGGAGGAATAAGCTCCAGAACTTATTCCTCCTGTCCTGTCTAACTGAAGCTTAATACCCTTTGACCTACATCTTCCCATTTCTCCAATCCCCCACCCTCTACAAGTCCCTGGCAACTAATATTTAATTCTCTACTTCTATGATTTCTACTTTTTTAGGTTCCACGTATAAATGAGATCATACAGTATTTCTTTTCTGTGACTGGCTTATTTCACCGAGCATTTTGCTGTTTGGGTTCATCCATGTTTTTGCCAATGACAGAATGTTTTCTTTTTTAAGGCTGAATAGTATTCCACTGAGCATAAGTATCACATTTTCTTTGTCCATTCATCCATTGGTGGACACTTAGGTTGGTTCCATATCTTGGCTATTATCAATAATGCTGCAATGAACATGGGAGTATTGATGTTTTCTATGATATCCGTGAAGTAGACAGGGGAAAGAGGAAAATGGAAGTAGAAAAAGGGATGAGAGATACAGGAAGAGAGGGATGCACAAAATGAAGGAAATAGAAAGTAAGATGCTAAGACCAGTTATGTTGGGAAAGCCACAGGAGCCTTGACTCAGTGTTGCTAACTGAAGGCAGGGAAAGCCTGAGATTCCTGAGAAGATGGCAATATATCTTCACCACTGGTTGTCTAGCAAGAAGCCACAGACAGGAGGACAGACAGACAAAAGGATAGCATATCCAGTTTTCTGAGTTTCCAGCATGAAATATTTGTTTTTAAGTTCTAAATGATAGAATAAGGAAAAACCATCTTTGTGTGTATCTTTTTCTTCTTTCAGGCAAAATAGAACGTCAAATACTAATGGAAGAGAAATCTCCAAGTGTACCACTTGATAGTTTGCTTGAAGCTATACAACTAAGCTTAAGAAATGATCAAAACTCAGGGTAAAGATATATCCTCCCCTTGTTGTAGCAAAGTGTGTGCTTGGTTTCAGCCCTGTGTTCCAGTAGTACATGGAATGTTTGAGGCTGGAATGATTGGAAGGCCTCTTTATGGCATGGCTAGTTCACTGGAGTCCATCTGTCCAACAGGTTTCCTGACTTTCTTTTCAAGATTGTTGCTCATGGCTCTGACCCAAGGATCGTTCACGATAATGGTAGATGATGGCCATCATCACAGTGGCAAACTGAACTGTAAATTGTTTCTGGCCTGTACCCAGATCTTCTGTCAGTCCCAGGATTGCTGGGGCCTTCCCTGAATTAATGACTTCTAAACCAGAATATCCTCTCCCTGGAAATTATATCTAGAAGGGATTTGTGTGGATATTCACTCTGGTCACTAGCACCAGTGCGGGCCAACTTAATTCTGAGCTTTAAGACTGGGGAAGCCATGTGGCTACTGGTTCCAGGGCAAGGCATGCTCCCAGCAAGGGCTCTGGTTTCTAGATGGTGCTGTCCTGAATTGGGTTGGGTCAGAAGGGTGGGGGAGTGCACAGTTTGTGCTCCTGTTCTAGAGTGATGCAGTGTGTGTATTCTAGGCTGCTCTCCACACTTGAGTCAAGGCTTATCCTACCAAAGGATCTACTGGCCTCTGTGGTTAGGATGAGGGTTGTTGTGGGTCCTCTGCCTATCTTTCTGTGGCAATGAAAAACTCATCCTGTGCCAATTCCAGTGCTGAAGTGGCAGCTGAAGCCATGTGCCTCTCTCTCCTCTCTATGCTGCCATGCTAAGCTTTCATTCTCCACAGGGGTCTCACCAGGCTCTGCTGCACTCCTATGCTCTCCCACAGATGCGCTCATCAATATTTAGTTATCTGTTAGCTGTTCTGGTCCTTTTTTGTGGGAGGAATGCTCTCTGGCACCTCTAGTCTACCATCTTGCTTTCCCTCCTCCTCATCAGCTCAGAAATTGTTGAAAAATGATGCAAATTATTATGAGTGGTGAAGCTATTTAATAAGGACAATGTAATATCATTTTAGGTTGATAAGAGATTCCTACCTAGAAATGGCCTTATTATATTTTTATCTGAAGAAGCCAAAGGGAAAAACATCAGCATCATCATTAACACTTAAGGTAATAGCCTGTTTTATTAGAAATTATAAGTTAATTGCCTTCAAGTTTGCTATTTTGGTAACACTGTGCTATTGAAATAATAAGACTGATATTCTTGTGTGACTTGGAGAAATTAATTTATTACTCTATGGTTATGCTTGTATTTAGATACCTCTTTTGACATTTTATGTAGGGCTCTGGAAATTGATTTCATGTACACATTTTTGCCCATTAAAATATTAACCATGAAATGTAGGTGTGTAAATACTCTAAGGCAATGAGTCATTAGTATTGATTAGGAAATTGCAGGAAATGACATATTGGTTAAACAGATGTGGACAAGTAAGGTTTTCAATATTTATATGGCCTAAAAACAAGGTGTATTCTCTTAATAGAATCATTCATTTATTCAGCACAGATGAGGAAGGTGTTAAAGCAGTGTCCAAGATGAACTTAGTCCCTGTTCTCATGGAGCTTACCTTGCAGTAGAGGGACAATAAACCAGTAAAGGTAGAAAGTCAGAGGAAGAGAGGTAGGGGGAAACGAGGAAGATGAGGAGGAGGAAGTAACTTAGGTAGTAAAATTTAGGATTAGGAAATAACTTGGGCTGGTGGGATTGTGAATGAATGTGGTGAGATTGGTGATGTTCAAGATGGGAATGATGGATGAGGAGGGAGCCACACAAGAGTTGCCAAAAGATGCACGATATTGAGCAGTGCTTCCAAACTAAGGTGCAGAAACATCTCTGAAAATCTTGTGAAATTACAGATTTTGACTCAGTAAATTGGGGATGTGGTCTGAGATTTGACATTTCTGATGAGCTCCCAGGTAATGCTGCTGCTGCTGGTCTGTAGGCCATACTTGGGTTCCAAGGGTCTAGACTGAGGGAGCTCCTAGAGGCAGGAATAATCCAGGTGGGCTTGAGATATGAGTCCAGTAACTTTATTTTTTTGTTTTTATTTTTTATTTTTAAAATTTCATTTTTATTTTAAAATTTATTTTTAATATTTCATCCTTCTTGACTAATCCTTGACATGCTCCCCCTCCTCAAGAGATCTTTCAGAAAATGTTGGCGTCACATCTCTAATTTTTGAGATAGAATAAACATGATTTAAAACCTTTAGGCAAATAGATTCTCAGTCAGTTGAATTATTCATACGATAGCTGCCTTAGGTAGATAGCACCTATTTTTTGAAAAATCAAAGTGATTACAAACTAGAAAAAGTTACTTTTTGTGGTGTGATAAACATGTTTATTTCCAGTAAGAAAAAAAAATTTGTTTCCATAGTAAGTGGGAATAGAAATTAATAGGTGTTAGGATGATACTATATCACCTTTTTGTCCTTTACTAGGGAAATGTTTCTAATTAAGAGCATGAAGAAGTTAGGATTTCAATGAAAAGAGTAGAATAAGCCCATAAAATGTGGTCATTATTTTCTGTATGTCTTGACACGGTATAGATGTTTTAACAAGTCACAGAATCACTAGAAGCACAGAAAACAGCCAAAACAAAAAAAAAATTTTATCTAGATACATTCAGACCATTGAAATATAACATTTGAATATGTCCTAATAAAGACAACACATAATGAAACCTAAAAGGAAAGCACAGTTTTTTCACTTTTATATAGCAGAGTGGCCATAACACTGGTTTGGGTTAGAGTCCTCACTTCATAACGTGCTAGCTAAGTGACTGGGCCTTTCTAAGCCTAGTTTTCTCATCTGTGAAACGGAGCTGATGGTACCCACCCCTTAGAGTGGTTAGCAGAATTAAACAAGATAATGGGCTTGCATACAATAAGTACTCCAAAAAAATGGAACTATTATCTATCATGTAACTTCTGCTAAACATCTATATTCTTCCTTCCTAAAGTATTGTGCAGAGTTGGTATTCAATAATTATTTGTTAGTTAAGTTGAATTGACTATGTCTTGAACACTCATTTATTCATTCATTAACCACTTATTGGGGGCTTAATGTATGTCAGGCATATTACTCTTTCCCTAAGGAGCATATAGTATAGCAAGGGAGAGAAATAATTGTATCACAATGTGATTAGGGCTATAATCATGATATGTCAGGGTGGAGAAGTGGGGAAAAGAAAAGTAGGGACTAATTCTACCTCGGGGGAATACTGGAGAAGGCTTCACAGATGAGATAAACTTTGAAGAATAAGTGGAGTTTTCAAGTAGGTAAGTGGGAGAAAAATAGTCTGAAGAGAGAGATCAGCATGCACATATTTTTAAAAGACCTATTGAGGTGTAATTTTTACCCATGAAATTAATCCATTTTAAGACTGCAGTTCACAGATGTTTAGTAAATTTACAGTTTTGAAACTCTCACCACCATCCAGTTTTAGAACATTTCTATCATCCAAAAAAGATATCTTATGCCCATTTTGATCAACCCTATTCCCACTCTCAGCCCCATGCACCATCTAAGGTGTTTTCTGTCTCTGTAGATTTGCCTTTTCCAGACATTTCATACAATTGGAATCATACATTTTGTAGTATTTTGTGCCTGCTTCTTTCATCTAGCATAATGTTTTTGAGGTTCGACCAGATTGTAGCCTATAAGAGTAGTTTGTTCTTTTTTATTGCTAAAGAGTATTTCATTATATGAATATATCACATTTTCTTTATCCATTCAACAGTTGATGGATATTTGAATTGTTTCCACTTCTTGGCTGTGCTGTTTTTTTAGCCAAAATTCTGCTTCGAACACTCATAAATAAGTTTTTCGGTGGACATACGTTTTCAATTCTCCTAGGTATATGTCCCACAGTACAATTGCTGGACCATGTGGCAACTCTCTGTTTAGCCTTTTGATGATCTGTCAGATTGTTTTTCAAAATGTCTACACCATTTACATTCTGCTACCTGTGTATGAGGGCTCCAATTTCTCTACATCTTTGCTAACATTTGTTATTGTCTATCTTTCTGGTGGTAGCCCTCCTAGAAGGTATGAGGTGATATCTCATTGTGATTTTCATTTGCATTTCGCAGATGGCTAATGAAGTTGAGATCTTTTCACATGCTTATTGGCCATTTGTATATCTTCTATGGGGAAATGTCTATTCAGATCCTTAAATTGAGTTATCCTTTTTATCATTAAACTGTGAGAGGTTTTTTAAAATTTATATATATTCTAGATACGAGTTTCTTATCAGATATATGATTTGCAAATATTTTCTCCCAGTTGGTGGCTTGACTTTCCCTATTGTTAATGGTATGTTTGGAGGCAATCCAACATATCATTTTTTCCTTTTGTAGATTGTACTTTTGGTGGTACATCTAAGAACCCTTTGCCTAACCTCAGATGTTGAAGATTTTCTCCTACGTTTTCTTTTAGAAGCTATAATTTATGGTTTTGGCTTTTACATTTAAGTGTATGATCCATTTTGAGTTAATACTTGTGTAGGGTGAAGTAAGGGTCTAAATTTATCTTTTTGTACATGGATATCCAATTTGTCCCAGCATCATTTGTTGAAAAGACTTATCCTTTCTTCATTAGATTCCCTTGGCACTTCTGTTGAAAATTAATTGATTATAAATATAAATATTTATTCCTGGACTTTTAATACTATTTCACAGATTTTTAAGTTTACCTTTACACAAGTATTCACTGTCTTGGTTACTGTAGCTTTTAGTAAGTTTTGAAATTGGAAGGTATATGTCCTTCACCATATGTTCTTCTTTTTAAAAATTGTTTTGGCTACTTTGAGTCCTTTGCATATTCATATTCATTTTAGGATCTGCTTGTGAATTTCTGCTAAAAACTCATGGGATTTTTGGAGGGATTGTTTTGAAACTATAGATTCAATTCATGAATATGAATTGTATCTTTATTTATTCAAATCTTACTTAATTTCTCTCAACAATGTTTTGTACTGTTTTGTACAAGTCTTGTACGTTTTTGTTAAGTTTCTTCCTATTGTCAGTGGAATATTTAATTTCATTTTCAGATTTTCTATTGCTAGCATATAGAAATACAGTTGATTTGTGTGTACTGTGTGTACTGAGTTTTGTATCCTGGGACCTTACTAACCACATAATGTGTGTGTTTGTGTGTTTCTTAGGATTTGCTACATATAGGACCATGTTTTCTGCCAAGATACTTTTACTTTTAGTTTCCAATATATATGCATTTTTTCCCTTTTTCTTTCCTGTTTGCATGAGCTAGAATCTCCTGTGCAATGTTAATATCTCCCCCACCTAGAAAAATGCCTACCATATTCTTTTACCATTCCAAATTTTTTATCCTTAGTTCAAGACCAAGCTCCTCAATAAAGATTTCCTCTCAATTCAAAATGGGTTCTTTCTTTTTTGAATATCTTGGACACTAATTGTCCTTTCATTATAGTTATTTGATATTATTCTCTATTCTTCATTTCATGCCTGTTAGTCTCATTTCCAGAATTTAAGCTTATATAACCAGTGAGCTGGCGATTGCTTACCACAGATCCTAAGTAGTTCCATTACAGCTAATGAGTAGGGTCTGCTTATCTTGGTACAGGGCGTTATTGTTGAGATTCCCTATAGGCAGATCGCTCTGGGTATCAGCTTCTTCCAAGCTTAACACTTGTTCTAGGCCAGGCCACATTTGCATGTCGTTCTTACTGCTTTGGCATCAGCATTATCCATTGCTTTTCCTTTTCCCTGGGAGTCTTCCAGCCAGAAGTAAAAGGTATGTATTTTTGTTATTGTTTGTTTTTATTTGTTTTATTGTTATTATTCTGTACTTTTGTCGAAGATTAAAGAATTGGTCAAAATACGGGCATCGCAAAATTAGAAACAAGGGGTCTGATCTGTCCAGGTTATTTAAACCTTAAGAAATGACTATTAATACTTGTTTTAGTTATCTTTAAAAATGTAAAACAGATACTATGTCTCTTTGGAGTTTCTTTCTGTTCACTTCCGTAGCATTGACTTTCCTGTGTTTTATAACCGAATATACATATATATATACACCCATGGTAAAAAAAATGTCCTGTTCATTGTTTCTTTTTTGCTGTTCTATGGCCCTTTGTGATAATTTTATCCTTTTAATATTTTCCTAGTTAAAAAAAAATAGCAAATACCTTTCAAGATGTTTAAGTAATAATCTCATTTCTGATCTCTACACGCAATATATTTGATTTATAGATTCTCTATTAAAATGGCATTTGACATTATCATTTTTATTAATTTTTTACACAAATAATGCAAGCTTATTATAGAATATTAGAAAAAGTGATAAAAATAATTTAATTACTCAAAACTTGGAGTGACCACTGTTAATAATTTTCTCTGCTTTTATGTACAGGGAATATATGTATGGGCATATTTTTTTATAAAGTGGGATCATACTTTTATACAATTTTATGACGTACTTTTCCTTCCCCAATATATTTCGAATATCTTTTCATGTCAATAGATACTTTATTATTTTTAATGACTACATAATATTCCACTAAAATGTCATCTTAAGAATATGAAAAAATTTAATAATGAAACTTTGAAATATCTATTTTTATCATAAAATGTTTTTCATATTTTTAGCCTCCTCTCAGAAGAAATAGTTCTGTTAAAGAATCAACAGTAAATAGATCTGAAATGTACAGTTTATTGGCCTGGATTGCGATAAGAGCTGCTGCACAGGTAGGTGTGATTATTTTTTAATCTTTCTTTTTATTGTCCTATCTATATTCTCTGCCTATCGGCTGTTAAGGCAACACAATGTATCTACACACAAAAAAGGAAAACTTCACATTCTTTGGGATTTGTGCCAATTATGTCCTTTGGGAAGATTATAAATACTTTTTATATGTGTAGTGTTTTTAATCTCTATTAGACAAACCTGGCTAGTTTGTTTCAACTTTTCATTAATGAAAATATTGGCTAATACACATGTGTACATATTTGACATTTTGGCAAATATCTGTCATAGCTATGTGAGGTAGTTTATTTAAAGTGACTTATACATTAATTAAATTGTCAACACGAAAGGATTTGTTTGACAATGATATATTCTGCATGTCAGGGATCACATACTTCTTTTTCAGGCTGTCTTTATTTTTTCTTCCAATGTATATTGAATATTATTTTATAAGTAACTTTTTCACGTTATTCACCAAGTGAATAATCTGTGAATCAGAAGGCATATATATATTTTTATGTATATATTTATGCATTAATTATAGGTCAGTGAAGCTGTGCTGGCAATTAACCTACTTATCGGAAAGAAGAATGCTAGGACTGATAAAGTTAACCAAGTGGAATTACTGAATATCCCAGAATTTGCCACTGTGGATCTTTTGTCTTCATATACAGATTATTTGCTTGGTATGTTTGAATGTCTGCATATTTTACAAAAACCTAACATATGTAATATGTAATCAAGTTTTGGAGGTTTAATGGTTGTGATTTGTTGGCTTTTGGCTTAGAGGGGATAATGGTCTGGGAGCTTCCAGGGAAGGATACAGTTCCTAGGGCCTAGCTGCTGAGATAGAGGGTCCTCAGCTCACTGCACATATATACATGCTTGTTAGTCAGCTATTGCATTCCAGATACAAAGTTCCGTGGAAATGATCTTTCTTCATATCTTTTTATTTTCCAGTTTACATGTCAAGTTCTGGGACCTTGTAGGAAGGTTTGCTTGAGGGACCTTCTCTGATCCTCTAATCTAAAATGGGCACTCACCCTCACACTCTCATGTGGCTCACTGCTCTTTTTCTGAGTTATTTCACATTTGTGTGTATGTTTAAGTTCTTCCTCTCATTAAATTACTACAGCTTCCTGAGAGCCGGGGCTTTGTGTATTGGATTTCTATCCATGGCAAATCGCAGAGTGCTTGCACATAGCAGGCATTCAATATTAATATTTGTTAAATGAATTAAGGAGTGAGATGTTGGCAGAATTTAGACTTGACCTTAAGACTATTTACATTTTTGCTTATTTATGATTCCCTTGTTAGTAAACTATAATATAAACCTCTAAGTCAGATCAGTAGTAAACATTTAACATTCATTCATTCGAAAAACATGTATTGAGTGCTTCTTGTGTGCTAAGCACTTGGTTAGGTGTTAAGAAGCAAGGTACTAGAGTACTACTTCCAGACTGACATTTCAGTAACATCGATCTCTAATTTTGCTTGGTGCTAGATGAGCATGGAGTCAAAGGAGATGAAGAGTTTTCACATTAACCTGACGGGGGCGGGAGTGGCCTTTGGAATCCCATCTGCAGGCAGCAGCTTACTCTGCTGAAGTGTTATGTCAGCCTCAGCTGAACTGTTATCTGATGTTATCCCTTTCCTCAGTTCTTTCCTGAAGAATAGGTGACCCAGACTATTTTCCAACCTAGAAGTAGTTTGCCTGAGTTCAAACCATAAGGTCAACTTTTTATGCTGAGACTTTGTTTTCTCATGTTTATTTCCTTCTTGCCTGGTAGAATTTTGCTTTAAAAGGCTTCTTGGCCATGGCCTGCTCCTCAATCTGGTGCTCGCTCTTCCTTAGAGTCCACATGGGTGGGTTCTCTGGGGACAAAACCATTGACCCTGCACAGGGCAATCTGGCAGCCCAGAAGCTGGGAGGGGCTAGTCACCACTTCTTTGCTTGATGCTGTGTGACAACTCATTTCTCCCTGGCTAAGTATAGCAGGAATGCACCCCTCTTAGAAGCGTACATTATTGTTTTGTTACAAAAAGAGTACAGTATTAGTAATCAAGAGACTTTGACATCCTGGTTCTGTTGAACTATTTAATTTCTCTCAACCTCATTGTCCTAATCTGTAGACTGAGAGATTTAGTCAAAAATCTAAAAATTTTAAGACTATGATTTAAACTTCCAGCATGGCCATTTCTTCTTAATACTGGCTCCTTACTTCTGAAAGATGTGTCTACTTCATCCTCATCATTTCCTTGTTCTCTACCAGTTTTTAGGGCAGGGATAACAAATAAGTTTTGTCTAAGATGGACCCTAAAACTCAGTGGCTTACAACAACAAGAATTCATTCTTACACTCATCTCACATGATGTGCTTCAGGCTGCAGGTTGGCTTTAGACACACTTTATTGTGAAGCCCAGACTAGAGGCAGTGGCTACCTGGGCTGTGCTCTTCTCACGGCGGATACCTGAGCAAAGGAGCCACAAGCCAAACCACACAAGTACCTTTAAGGCCTCTCTTCACATCCCATCTCATGGTCATAGCAAGTCATATGGCCAACTCCAATATCAGTGAGGTGGGGAAATATACTCTGCCCGTAGAGGGAGGAAGAGGGGAATGAATGATAATCCAAACTATCACGAATGACAAGTTCAGTCTGTGGCTAGTGGCACCTGAGAAGAATTCTGAAGCTCTGTATGGAAAAAAAAGAAGGTGCTGCTGCGATCAATTAATAATGTCAGTCATGGGCATGGGATAGAGAACAGCATCCCCTAAACCAGGTGATGTTAGTTGATCCTGTTGAGCAGGTAGTTTTCATCTCAGTTTAATATTAGCACTTCTGTTTCTCGCTCCTTTTCAGTGGCTTTCGTAGCACGTTCTAACTGTTCAGTTTCCATTTTAGACCATTAGCACTTCTTTACCATTTTAATTATGAAATCACCAAATTTTAAAGTCTGATCTGTTTTGCATTTTGCCTCACCTTAAGAATTATAATTTTGCCCTCCAGTCTTTCTTTTGGCAGGCTGATAATTAATTCATGTTGATGACTTCCCTCACTTCATCAGTATTTGGGTTAGAAGGAGGTTCTAAATTCCCACCTGATTGCCACAAATACCCAGATGGCAATGAGGTTCGTATTATAATGAGTTGCTAAAGGGGAAAATCCCTTAACAACAACAAATAAAACTTGTTTGATTTTTCCTTGCATTAGCATAAATTACCATTCAGAAGAAAGCCTCCTCAGTAATCTTAGCTTTAACAGTACCAGTAATAATGTATACAGAGGTGGTGAACGGTATTCATGGTTATCGTATTCAGAGCATCGTAGTAGATATTCCTGTCCAGAAAGAAATGGAAAAGTCAGAGAACACATCACGGAAGCAGGTCTTGTCACCCACGAGCTTCTGGTCATGGACCGTCAGAACAGACATACACACTGAAATGATATAAACTCTTCTTTTTAGAGGGCCATATGAATGAAGGCAGATGAGTGTGCTAGAAGCTAATCCTATACCTTCTGAGGGGAGCTGGACACAGGCAGGATGGCATAAAAGTTAATCAGGAACATTTTTTTCTCGGAGAAATGTATGATGTAAATTGACTCAGAGACATGGGGTACCAGAGGGGAGGGGAAAGCAAATTTTCTCCACAGAGCAATTGATGACCAGAAGCATGTTGACAGAATAGACTAGTCATGAGTGGAGGGTGGAACATAGATCATCTGGCCATGACCAAAGAGCAATTGTGTGACGTCTGTAGAACAATAAGAAAATTGAGGGATGCACTTGGTCCAATTTATTGAGGTATTCTCTACATTGTCCTGTAGGAATAAAAAAACCCTGAAATGATGGTACTGGCAATGTGGGACCATATTTAGATTTGATGCAAAAAAAATTTATTGAATGCCTACTTTGAGTCCAGTTATATTAAAATATACTTGATATTTTTGTCTTAATTTTCTTGTAGACTTCATAAAAAATTCAGCTGGGATAAAAATTATTAAATTCTGCAAGACATTTTGAATTAAAAGTAACATTTAGGATTAGTGGCCCCAGCTGCAGCCTCTCACAACTAAATACAGGTGACATACTGAAAAATATAAATGCATGTCATGCTAAAAACTAGCTGATGAACCTACTGTCAGAATACAAAAAGAGATCTATAGAGAAGAGAACTGAGAATCAAACTGACCCTTAATACTCGTATATGTTTTGCTTCTTGAAACAGAACAAATCTTCCAGCCTGAAAAGAAATGATTTGTCCCTCCTTTACCACCTTGCCCCTGGTCCAGAGACAATGGGGTCAATATCAACTAAAAACTGGGATGCTATTCCTCTACTACTATCATTCTTTCTCCTGTTCTTCTGAGATACAATTCCCTGTAGTAGTGGGGAACTAGAGTGATGCATTACATATTCAAATCCCAAATAATTTACATGACTTACAGTTGGCAATGAGAGAAATCATCCAAGCTAGTGATGGTGGGGGGCTGTGTGTGTCTGTGCTGTATCAGTTCAGAGTATTAGAGGTGAGACAATTGGGGTATGATGAGATCCCATCTCAGCCAAGCAGAACTGTCCTGGTCCAATGCCTGCAAGAGTCCAGAAATTCCAGTCAGTGGTATACACATTGACCACCTAAATCTGAGAAGGAACAGTACCGTGGTCAAGAGCAGAGTACACACTCCATCAATTATCAGGCAGTAGGTAGAATAAAGAGACCCTCTGTATTCTAGAAAGAAACAATAATGGAAAATAAGAAACAACAGATGGCACATGTGAGAAAACATTCCCAAATGAGCACAATGGACTGCTATCCTGAAGACCAAGAGGAAGATTCATCCCTCAGGGAATCAGAGGAAACTTAGCAATATTGCTTGGTATCCTTAGGAGGGCCCAAGCTGTCAAAGACTTACACAACAGCACAAAGCCATAATGTAGGAAGTGCCAGATAATAATGGGACGAGTGGCACCCGATGCTATCTATATGCTAGCGCTTTCTCACTTGATTTCATTATTCTGTAGTAAAATTCTGTGAATATCATTATGCACGTGTATAAATGAAGCAAGGTTCTCAGACTGGTTATGTAAATCGAGTAATATTCCACTGATAATTCAAACCTCAATTTATCCAATTCTAAGTGCTGTACCATTAATCATTACGTTGGGTATGATACGAAAGTATTCCCAGGAACTTAAAATGCAGGCATGATGCTTCTGGTCCATCTGTTGGACTGAGCTGACAAGAAAAATGCTTCTGCCCTTCCCAATCCAAACACATAACAATGCTGGATAAAGTAGAACAAAAATTGTTTTAATTTATAGCTGAGCTGGAAATGAGGAAAGGGAAATCCCAAAGTTACCAAAGTAAAATGGGGGATATGTAAGCAGGGGCTGAGCTTGAGGACCTCACAGAAGAGGAATTATAATTAAGCCTTAACAGATTGTGTTGGGACTTTATATCCTGTTCATGGAGGGGGTCTGGAAAGAGGGCCCTGCCTGTAAGGAAAGTCAGAACCTAGCTAACTGCACAAAACTGGGATTCATAATGGGCTTGTCCATGGATTGGGGACTAGAAACACACTGCTCACTGGCCAGAGTAGATGCAGGGAAACATGCCATGTGCCCACAATCAAGGCCAAAAAGAAGCCACTTGGGAGAAGTTAGAATCCCGCTTTAGGTGGTAAGGTTGGAATTCAAACAACCCGAACGAACGATGCAGGAAAATTAGCATAGATACTGGCCTAGAAACGGTGAACCCCAGGGAGCTCTGGCTGGGCTGATGGGAAACTGTTGCAAAGAGGGCATAAGGAACTCTTCCTCTACCCTCCCCAACTTCTCTGAAGATAATCGTAGTACAGATTCTATCTGGACAAATCCTAGCAACATTTTTGGATTATAAAGAGAAAGAAAATAATTGTAAGTATTCAGTCAGACAAAGCAGATTTTCTGCAAAGGAAGAAAAATTGTGCTGGTCTTACTTTTTCTCTGTGGCATTAAAGACCAGACGACATTGGTTAAATATATGCAGTTTTTTAAAATTCAATTTTTGGAATAGGTAATCTATTCTCAAGAATCAAAACTCAAAAGGTATAAAAGTGTATGGAAAGTTTCCCTTCTGTCTTCTCTGCAAGTGGTTCAGTTCTCAGTTCTCCCTAGAAGCAATTAGTATTACCAGTATATTAGTGTCCTATCCCTGCTGTAACATTACCAGATTTACTGGTTTAAAAACAACACAAATTTATTATCTTATAGTTCTGGAGGTCAGAAGTCCAAAATGGGTCTTATTAGGCTAATTGAAGTGTCAGCCCGGCTACATTCCCTTGAAGGCTCTAGGGGAGAATCTGTTTCCTTGTCTTTTCCAGCTTCTAGAGGACACCTGAGTTCCTTGGCTTGGGCCCCCTTCCTCCGTCTTCAAAGCCAGCAGTGTAGCATCTTCAAATCTGACTCTACCACTCTCACTCTTCTGCCTCACTCCTCCACATCCCAGTTTAAGGACCTTATGATTACATTGCGCCTACCTGGATAAACCAGGATAATCTCCCCATCTCAAGGTCAATTGATAGGGCAACCTTAATTTGATCTGCAACCTTAATTCTCCAGTGCCCTGTAACCTACCATATTCTCAGGTTCTGGGGATTAGGACGAGATCATCTTTAGGGACCATCACTCTGACTAGTACAGTTTCTTGTGTTCCCCAGCAGAGATATTATGTCCTTACGTAAACTGTCAGTATTCTATTGTGGAGGTCAGAATCCACTCCAATTCACTCAAATGGAAGGAGATTTATTAAAAGACTCCAAGTTACTGGGAGGGCAATTTAGTTTGCGTATTTTGCCCACCCAAATCTTATGTTGAAGTCTGATCCCCAATGTGGCAGTGTTGGGAGGTGTTTGGGTCATGGGGGCGGATCCCTCATGAATAGATATTAATTAGTCCTGGTGGTGGTGGGGAGTGAATGACTCTATTAGTTCCCCTGAGCTGGTTGTTAAAAGGACCCTGGCACCTCCCCTCCGTCTCTCTCTTGCTTCCTCTCGCATGAGATCTCCTTGTCCTCACTGGCTGCCTTGCAGTTTTCCGCCATGAGCAGAAGCAGCCTGAGGCCCGTGCCAGATGCAGCTGTCCCAGAATCGTAAGCCAAGTAAACCACTTTTCTTTATAAATTATGCAGTCTCTGGTATTCTGTTATAGTTACACACAAAAAACGGACTAATACAGAGGGCTAGAGAAACAAATGCTAGGCAACCGTCCAGAAATGACTAAGCCACACATACCTATTAGCTGTTTTGTTTGTTTTATAAAGGAAGCTGTAGAGTCAGGAATTTGCCTGCAAAATAGGAAGCCTCTGCTCTAGCTATAGGCTTAAGAACCACATTGACTCTGCCAGAACCACATCGACTCTGCCAGAATCCACACCAGCCAAACAGATGCCTTGAATCCTGTCTCCTTCCCCACTTAACCCAGTTCCAGCTTCACAGTTTGCTTGAATGCACGAAATTTAGGATACCTGAATCCCATCTAAGACCTTAGCTACAAGTTTATCTGGGAAACTTGATTTTTATCTTTATAGTTTCTTCAATACAGAGAAGCACATTTGGCAATTAGGGTAGATGCTGAGTGAACCCATCTGGTATATACACTAATACAAGGGTAGTAGGACTAAGGTTAAACATCTTTGTGAACTCTCTGCTCTTAATCTTTGCCCATCTTGAATTTTCTGCCTTTTCTTTAAGTATTTGTAGAAGCTCTTTAACTGTGGTGTTATTTACAAATATATTTCTCTAATTTATCAGTTGTTATTTAACATTTTTAATGGTGGCTCTGTCCCAGGAAGAAACTTTTTATTTTTATGTAGTATAAATTATCAATCTTTTCTTTGATGACTTCGGTATTTTTGTCATAGTTAGAAAGGTCCTCTCTACTCAGATTCTTTTAATAATTTATGGAAATCTATTTGGAATATGTAAAGTGTGGCAAATAAATACAAATTTAGTTTTTCCAGATGACGACTCTATTTCGGTTCTTTTCCTTCAATTCCTATCTATCTGTCCATTCAGGCTTCAATACTACAGTCTTTCAATTATTGTAGCCTTAATAACAGGAGGGTACTTCAAAGAGTTTGTGGAAAAATAGAATTGAAAGATAATTTGAATCATTCCATGAACTTTTTGAAGTACTCTCATATATTTCATGTGTATTAGAGTAAGTCCCTACCAACTGCTCTTTCTTTTCAAAATTGCTTTGTATGACTTTTTAAAAAATTCTGGAAGCAGCTTGTCTAGTTTTTAAAAAGTTCTCTTGTATTTTTATTGGGGTTGAATTACATTTAGACATTGACTTAGAAATAACTTACATTTTTATTCCATTGAATCATCTTAACCAAGACTATTCTATACCCTTTATATTTTTTAGTTCAAATCTATTTTTTTTTTTTTTTTTGGTCCCTTGGTAGTGGTTTAACATTTTCTTCAAACAGATCTTATACATTTCTTATTAGGTTTATTTCTAGATATTTTATCTTTTTATAGGTATTGTAGATTTTTTCATTATGTTTCTAGTAGTTATTGTGATTACTGATATTGAGAAATTAAATTATTAGAAATTTTTTTTGGTTCAATTCCAAGCAAATAAATTTGAGAATCTCTTTAAAATTTATAATTTTCTGGGAAAATATAATTTACCCAGATTTGCTTTAGAATAGGTGAAAAAAAATTTAGGCAAACATTGCTATAGAAGAAAAAAGTTATGTTAGAAATTACAATTGAAATATTAAAGTTTATTAATTAATTTTAAAAGAATGGTAATAAACCCATTATAAGTTAACATAAACAAAATATTACATATCTCATGTCTGGCTAATTAGAAGATAGTTGGACTCTCATACCTACTTCTGCAGTCAATCTGTTGCAATATAGTGCTTTGTTTGAAATAAGTAGAGAAAATTCAGCCTCACACAGATATATAGTTAGAAAATGGAGGAGTATTTTAAGAGCTTTTTCAGATAATTATAGATATTATTCTTTGATACCAAGCCAGAACTGGATAAGTAGTAGTTTCTTAAATGTTAGTTCCAATGTAGACTGTGAAACCATATCGTTGAACACTTTGTGCTCAGTGCATTAGAATACGTTGCTCTGTCTTGCAGTTTGAATGGATCTTTTACTCAGGCATGCTTTTGTAACATTGTGTATTAGACATTTGGAAAATATTGGCTCCTGCAGTTATGCAGAACTTCTAAAGGTTGGTATATTTCATTGTACCATTTAAAATGCATTTGAAATATCACCAGCATTCCTATCAGAAAAGTCTCAGTATGGGGAAGCTCGTGATGGTAGCTACAAGTTTTCTAAAATTCTAAATTTTTACTTGAACACTTGAATTTTATTATTGGCAGCAAATACTGTCAGTTATTGTCCTTGAAGTAAGGCTTATTTCTTTCATTTTTGAGAAAATGTTTGCCACCTACCTACCTAAGCCTGAAAACATTCAGTTTGTCTTGTCAGTTGTTCTTTCAAGTAAAAATGGTGTTCCACAAAAAAAAAAAAAAAAAAAGGAGCACATTCAGCTTGCAGTTCACATAACACACAAACACTCACTAAGCGCTTTTCCTCAGGACAGCCATTGCGCTTTAGTACCAGCAGAAGTGCTTCGTGTGTCCTCCTGTTTTACCACACAGAATTTGAGCAAGATGTGTACTCCAGGGTCAATAACAATTAACAAATTGTGCTGCTTCATCAAGAATATTCTTAAGTGCAACTGACATTTTAATTAATTTATTCATCTTGCTATGAGGGTGTGGCAGCAAAGAAGCAAGGACTACTAGTGTGGTTTGGTGCCACTGCCTTCCTATGTTCCTGCTAAGGCACAGGCAGTTTTACTCACTATATGAGTACATTTCTGTTGCTTACAAAATACATGGAACTGTGTATTTTATAAAGAGAACAGAATTTAATGCTTACAGTTTCTGAGGCCGGGAAGTCCCAAAGTCCAGGGAACACAACTGGTGAAGGTCTTGATGATGGCGACAGTGATGACAGGATATCACATTGCAAAAATGGCAGAGCAGAGAGAGACTAACCTCCTCATTCACTCTCCTTTTAAAGCCCTCCAAACCATGCCCATGACCACCATTTTTTTAAAACATTCACTACGGCATGGTCCTACAATCTAATCACCTCTTCAAGGCCCCACCTTTCGATCACCATAATACGATTTCTCACCCTCAACAGTTACATTGGGATCAGGTTTTGGGGGGACATTCAACACAAGGTACTCACCACTGCTTCTGTTCCATAAGTGCAAATGCCAACACAGATGTTCCAGGATAAACCATGGGATTAAAAAAAGTTACTCAACACTTTGAGTACTTCACTTGGATTATTGCCAATCATTCACATAAGAGATCTTTGAATAGTCAATACTGATGCTATTAGACAAATATGAGCAAAACTGCAAGTCCAGCCACATCTGTAAATTTGAGCCATTTGTAATGCAAAAGTGTAATTCTGCAGATGAATTATGAACTTAGTCTTCATGTTTGCATCTGTATCTTGCATCCAACAAATTGTTTTACCATTGGAAAGTGCCATGATTTTATTGAATGAATTTTAATCCAGTGGTGATTGCTGCAAGCAAAACATTTAGGTCTTGGACCTCAGGGTATGCATTCAACAATGTCAACTGTACAAAGCTTTATTAGTCTGTAGGTTTTCGAGAGTGTGATATTGTGAAATATATATTTGGTCTCCTTGTTTTTTTATCATACAACTTCAAAAATCCTTGGAATCTTCAAAGTAATGTGTCTTTTTGTATGCTAATGAGTTGACTGATGGCTGGTAGCCTCTAGGTAGCTTCAGGATGGGGATTGGTCACTGGAAAGATGAAGGCATGACTAGAAGATTGGAACCTTCAGCCCCACTCCCCAATCTCCAGGGAGGGGAGAGGGGCTGAAGGTTAAGTTGAATACCAGTGGCCAATGAGGTTATCAATTATGCTTCTGTAATGGAGCTTCCATAAAAACCCAAAAAGACTGAGATCAGAGAGCTTCTGGATAGCTGAACACATGGAGATTCCTGGAAAGTGGCATACCTGGGGAGGGCATGGAAGCTCCATGCCTCTTCCCACATCCCTGGCCCCATGCATCTCTTCCATGTCTTCATCTGTTTCCTTTAAAATATCCTTTATAATAAACTGGTAAACATAAGTAATTGGTTCCCTGAGTTCTGTGAGCCACTCTAACAAACTAACCCAAAGAGGGGGTGGTGGGAACCCAGATTTATAGCTGATCAGTCAGAAGCACAGGTCAAAACTTGGAGCTTGCAATAGGCATTGGAAGTAGGGGGCAGTCTTGTGGGACTGAGCCCTCAACCTGTGCGATCTGATGCTATCTCCAGGCAGATAGTGTCAGAATTGAATTGAATTGAATTACAGGATGTCCAGCTGGTGTCTGCTGCAGAACAAATTAGTTGCTGGTGGAGAAATCTCCACACATTTTGGTGACCAGAAGTCACAGATGTATTTTGTGTTGTGTGTAGTAGAAGAAACTAAGTTTGGTTTTTTCCTTTATCTTCTCAGTGTGCATTTCTCTAGCCAATACAGTGTGACAACTTTCTCTATATAATGCTTCACTGGCTTTTCCATTCTTTGTTTGAAAGCTGTAATAAATGATTTTTGGCTCATCATATATGTTCAAAATTTTTTATTCTTTTTTTCTTTAAACTGTGAACAATTGGCCTCAAAATGGTGTCTCAACTTGACTGACACCATAATACTATTCAGAATGTGCAGTGCACCGTCTAGAAGTACACTTTGCTGTTTCTTTCTGAGATTTACATTTTGGTATCATCATCTGCCTCCTTCTTAGATGTACCCTATACTTGATGACAACTGCTTTGGGCATGATTCTATAGACTTTGTGGTTTGGGATTTTAGCTCTTTCCTGCTTTATTAAAATAGAATTTATGTTTTTGTTACTTGTTTCCTTGATGTTTTGGGATTACTTCCAGGAGGAGAAGAAGATGTGCCAATATTATATGAATATCTTTAAACTGGAAGTCATCACAAAATTGTTGATGTTTGTAAGAAAATGTTTTCTGTATTATAATGTAAATACAAAAAAGAACACAAATCGTGAGCTTGATTAATTATCACAAAGGAAACACCCATATAACCATAACTGACCAGGTCAAGAAATACAAGACCAACACTGCAAAAGTCTACACCGTGCCTCTTTCTGGCCCCTACCAACCTTTCTTCCTTCTAATTTCTAACAGATAATTAGCTCGGCCAGTGTTTGAATTCCCTAATCTCTATAAATGAAATAATACACTCTATATTCTTTTGTGTCTGACTTCTGTTCAACATTATGTTTGTGCAGTTCATCCTTTTTGTGGGTGTAATAGCACAATTTATTATTCATTCTACTTTTGTAAACATTTGGGGCTATCATGCATTATGCTGTTATGAATACATTTGTATGTGACATTTTTGTGCACAGGTGTATGCATTTTTCTGTACAGGCCAGGGAGTGGAATTTATGGGTCATAGGACATATGTGTTTTCAGCTTTAATGGATACTGCCAAGAAATTCTCCAACATGGTTTTAATTTAAAATTTATCTTGATGAATAAAGAGGTAGAACACTTTTATATATGAGTGTTGGCTTTTGCATAGTTTTTTTGTGGGAACTCTTTATTTAAGATCCGTGCCCATTTTTTCTTGAGAGTTTTCTCTTTGTCTTAGAAATATGAAGTTCCTTATATATGCTGGATTTGACCCTTTTGTAGATTATATGTGTTGCAAATACGTTTTCCCACTTTGTGTTTTGCTTTTTCATCCTGTTAATGGTATCTTTTGATTACCCTAAGTTCATAATTTGAATGTTGTCCAATTTTTAAATCTTTCCTTTTATGGTTTGTGCTTTTTGTGTTCAGTTTTAGAAATCTTTTTCTACACAAAAATCATAAACATCCCCTCCTATGTTTCTGTCTTTGTTTTTACCTTCCCCATTTAGATCTGCAATTAACCTGGAATCTATTCTTGTATGTGGTGTGAAGCTGAAATTAAGACTATTTTTTTTTTTCTGTATGGATATACAATTAGCCCAAAACCACTTATTGGAAAGACCACCCTTCTTCACAACACTGCAGTGTTACATCTATCATAAATTGAGAGTCCATTTATGTGTGCGTGGGTGGGGTGGGGGAAGAGAAGGACAGAGAGAGAGAAAGAGAGAGACTGATTGACTAAAGAAGTTTCAACATTCAGCTCATAGTTGTCAAGATACAGACATGGGAGAAAACAGACAGAAGGCAATCATCACAGAAATAAATACAAGAATATCTTGCAGAGCTGAAAGGAGAGATGAGTCTTCAAGTTGAAAAGGCCTACCATGTTCCAAGAAGCATGAATGAAAAAATATCTAGGCCCAAAATAAAATTGTAAATTTTATTTAAATTTTTAATATGCTACAGATAAGAAGGAGTTGATTAAAAATATTCCAGAGGGTGGAAATGCAGGAATGACTTTGATGTCATTCAACTAGAAAGGAATGAGAATTTGACTAATCAGGCTTCTCACCGGCAATAATAGATGCTAGGAAGCCGTGGAGCAAGGACTTTGAAATTTTAAGGGGAAACGAGTTGCAATGAAAATCATCTATTTCACTAAATGACAAAGAACTCAGATGGTTTACTTCTGGTGAACTTTCTTTATAGGAAGTTACTTGAGAATGCACCTCAGCACACAAGATTGCAAATGAAGAAAGAAGTAGATGTGAGATAGAAAAAAGGAAGGAGGAAGGGAGGGAGAGAGGGAAGGAAGGCTGGGGAAGAGAGGAGGGAGGAAGGAGGGAAGTTCAATGTTTACAGCTGTGCAGCAGCCTAGAAATACACCAGCACCAATTAAGTGGCAAGTTTGTGCTCTCAAGAATGTCTTCAATAAGCATAAATGAATTCCAGGCAGCAGGTAGAATGACTAAAAAGCTAGACGATATTAGGAATATGGTGAAGAATGCAAATACTGCTTCTTTAAGAATCCATGATCCAAACATGAAGATATGACATGATTTTGAGACTGGAACGAATAAAAACAATCCCTTTGATCTTGTGCTGAGAATTTTATCCTTTGTGGGTCACAAGTTCGTGACATTTACCATTAATGAAAAAAATTTGTTCATATTAGTGTGAACAATCTTTGTACAATCATAATAATTTAAGTATTATTTATTGATTTTCAACTTATAGACAGAACAAAGAAAGGTTTATTGTGGGTATGGAGCAGAATATAAGTCTTATCAGGTTTGAAAATAGAAAACTTGGCAAGGAGAAGGCAGTTAAGAGGTGCCGATACATTAGATTGCAAAGTGGGACAGCAAGAGGTATTGCCTGTATTTGGTGGAACTAGGAAGAAAGAGCTTTGAGAACATTGTGCATATATAAAAGTAGGGGAACTAAAAATGGTGATAAAACTATAAAAATTTTGCAGTGAAGAGAAGTGGTTGTGTGAGCTAATATCTCATCTGTCACAGAGAAAGTCAATAGATATATTTTCTCAAACTGATAATTTAGGAAAAGTGCTATTAGGAAATTATTTTAAGAGCTGGAACTAACTGCTAGAAGAACTAAAATACAAATGGCTAAAAATGCTTGTCTCTGGGGACAGGGAATTTTATTTTTGATCATGTAAATGTATGACTTTGATCAAAATAAGCAGCATATTAAAAGATACATCATGTGAAATTGGATTATTTCCAGAAATGCAAATATAATTCAACATCAGAAAATCTTTTAAACTAAATCACTATGTTAACAGATTAAAAGGGAAAAATGATAATCACCTCAAATAGGTGCAGAAAAGTTTAGTAAAATTCAACAACCATTCATGATTTGAAAACTGGGAATTAAAGTAAATTTCCTTAATTTGAAAAAGTTACAAGTAGGAAAGAAACTCTACTGCACTTATACTCAATATTCAAATGCTAACACTATTTCCTTTAAAAGCAGAAGTATTACCACTTTGATTCAAAATTGTTCTGGAAGTCCTACCATGCAAATATAGTAATAATAATTATAACAACAATGAAAAGAAATAAAAAGAAATAAGAAATAAAGGGCACAAGGAATGGGAAAGAAGAGCTGTCATTAGCTATGAATTAGTCACATAGATAATTCCCCAAAACTATAAATAATAAGAATGTTTACCAAGATTGCTGGATGTAAGATTTTATTTCTATACATTTTTAACAGATAATGTTGCATTTAAGAAAGATATTATTACAGCAGCTACAAAAATATGTAAGGCATCTAGGGATTAATCTAACAAAAGTTATAAAATTAAAAAATTATAAAATTTTATTGAAAGAGATAAGAAAACATACCATTGTTTTTAGTTAAGAAGGCTCAAAATTGACAAGATGCCAAATCTTCTAAAAAGGATCCATAGATGTAGTGTAGCTTCAGTAAAAATTTCAGCAAGTTTTATTTTGTGGAATTTGACAAACTGATATTAAAATTATATGGAAGAGCAAAAGACAAGAATGGTCAAAAGATACCTTTAAAAGAACAACCTAGTAATTCCACTTCCAGATAATTTGTGCATGTATGTACTGGACAGTATGTACTCAAATATTCATAGCAGTCTTCTTCATTGTAGCAAAGATCAAAATACAAACAAAATTAGAAAGAACCCACATGTTCATCAACAACAGAATAGATATATTTTCAAATATGATACATAATGGAATACTATACAGCAATGAAAAAAATCAGTGACTTACATCTACATGCATCAGATGAATTTTAAAAGCATAATATTAAATGAAAAAAGAAAATCATAAATACATTCAATGGGAGTCTATCCCTATAATGTTCCAAAAAGATAAAATTAATAATACATTATTTATTATATGATATGTAATATATATGTTTAAAAGGGAAAGGGCAGCTGTGGGATTATTAACACATAATTTTGGACAGTGGTTATTCCTGGGAGATGGGCTTGGGGAGAGAGGGAAAGTAGATTAGAGAGAGGCTTTCAAGTTATTCCAAAAATACTGGGACTATTCTATTTTCTAAGCTGGGAAGTGAGTACATGGTAATTCATCTTATTATTCAAGAAAACATGCATAGACCATTAACCATTTAAGATCCTATTTCTCTCTCTTTCCTTCCCAGAGACAACCACTATTCTAATCAAATATTATATATATTTGTGTGTGTATATATACGTACATGATACAAAGAGTTGTATTGAGTCCTTTCAAACATAGAGATGGTATCATTCTCCATATATCATCTGGGACCTGTCTGTTAACTCACTATATATTTTCAAGATCTATCCATAACTCCCCTTTTCCTACCCATTTTAAAGAAGAGAGGATTAAGACTCAGAAAATCAAAAGCCCAGAGAGACCCAAGGTGCAGAGAGATTCAAGGTCACACACTAGTAGTATCACTGGTATTTGAATTGAGACTCCACACACTATTTTCTCATTTATAGATATAATTTATTCATTTTAAATGACATCAAATGAATAGATTTCTGTTTATTTCTCAACGTTTCATATTTTATATTACAAAAAACACTGCCACTAACATCTTTGTGTGAGACTCTTGGTACGTATAGATGAGTATCTGCATTTTTAATTTTATGAGATCCTGTCGAATTGCTTTCCCCCAGAAGGTGGTCTCACAAATAGTGTATGGAAATTCCAGTTTCTTTACATTATTGCCAATATTTATTATTTTCAGATGTTAGTGTCTGTCAATGCCTGAGGGATATGAAATGGTATTTCGTTTTAATTTGCATTTACCTGACTTTTAGTAATGCTAAAGTTTTGGTCATTTGGTTTTACTTTTTTATGATTTGCCAGTTGAAATCGGGTTGCTTGACTTTTTCTGCAATGAGTGCAATTGGTGGAAGGTATTTATACATATTAGAGAAAAATAATTCATATGTGTTCTGAATATCTTTTCTCATTCTATGGTTTGTCTTTCAAATTTGTGTTTGGTGGTTTTGTGATACAAAATTTTTTTCAGTCGAATATAGTCTCATAGGTCATTCTTTCCTTTATGAGATGTGCTTTTTTTTGTATCCCGTGATTTTTTGAGGAAAGCATGACATTTGATTTCCAAAAAAATTTTTTTGACTTTCAGATAACTACCAAGTTGTCTTCCAGACTGGCTGTACATGTTTGTACCAAGATAATGACACGTGTGACAACACAGATGCTATAAAAAAGACAGAGACCAAAGTGGATATTACATGGATCCTTCTACTGCGTTACTATATTCACCTTCAAAGAATTAATAATATGAGCAAACTGCTGGGTAGGTTTTTGATGTGTCAAGAAAGAGCATATTCCTTTCCAGTTCCTGTTTAAGTCATATTTCTTATCCAAGTAATTCTGTATTTTATCTTTCTGAGTAAACTCTCAACAGAAGATGAAGATTTCAGGGGTTCATAACCTGGGATGCAGGGACCTCTGGATAGAATAGTATTTCAGTGTAATTGGTTTCCTCAGAAATTCTGTGTATTTTATTTTATGTATTTAAAACATCGTGATAAGGAGGCATTCAGGGACGTCCCAAGACTGCCGAAGTAGTCATGCCTCAAAACTGTTAAGAACCAGTAATCACAACGTGACAGCTTATAAAATGAACAAAATACAATTTTGGCTTTAGGGAGACTATCTAGTATCTAAGAGAGGAAATGCATGACTTCAGATGGAATATTTAACTTCACGGAGTTTTTTTGTTTTTGTTTTTTTAAAACCATTGGTCCCTCTTATGATTTTGTGACAGTGCATAGTATTGTGTTTTGTCTGTGCTCATGAGGTTGGTGATCCAGCATTGCCCATCAGTGCGAACAGTCACCAAGGACGGTTTGATCCACACCAGGGCCTGGTGATGGGGAAGCCAGCGGGACAATTAGGCTGAAGCAGAGAGTGGCTGAGCACAGTTATCTGGAGTTAGCAGTGGGAAAAGCAGTGGGAAAAGCAGAAGGGTGTCAGGGCTAAAAGGTTGCTCATCATGGGGGCTGGAGCCAGGGAAGTTGAGAGGGGAAGGCAGGGGTGTGAGCCAGCACAGCCAGCCTGGGTGATGCCCTGCCCCATAGTGACCCGGTGCACTTCTGAACTCACCCGCAGCCGCTTCCCATGTCACACACCCACATTTTGCTGCTTTTCTGCTCTGGGCTTTCTCTGAAGCTCCAGGGGCTTTCCCAGCCTGCAGGCAGAACAGCCTGGATGTGCCAGGGATTCCACACGCCCCAGGGGTAAATGAGATGGGGAGCTGGGAGATAAACATTCCAGCTCCTTAGTCTCTCAATGGGACAATCCTACATGGTTTTTCAGAAGGTTCCCATGAGCCGGAGCCCTCATTGCCCACAGCTGTAGTCCATTCATTAAGTCACTCTTACTGGTTCTTTTTCTTTTCTTGTCACACTTTGCCCATCCCCTCATTTGTGCTCCCTTGAGATCACTTTTCAAATAAACTGCCTGCACCCAAATTCTTGCTTTAGGATCTGTTTTGGGGGGAGCCCAAAATAAGACATCTAGACAGAATAAATGGCATCATTGTAAATACTTAAAACCTGGGATATGTATAGGGATAGTGGTTAGTGAGCAAATACCAACAGTATTGAGACCATTCCGTTTTCTAACATGAGCCTAAATGAACGTATTTTTCTTCCCGAAGCATCTGCAACACCAGTATCTGGAATTTCTTTGCCAGATGATACACTTCTCACGTCACTTTACAACTCCGAGTTGATTTTGCGCCAAAAGGAAATGCATTTTTTCCTTAAAAAATTCTTACAGCTGTATTCTTCTTCTTGTATTGATGAATTTCCAAAACAACTTCTTCAAGGATCTGAAAATTCATCTCTTTCAGAAAAAGTCATATATGAATCATCAACCAAGGTAATGTCTTAAAATATTATATATTTATGGAAAACTTCTTAGAATCATCCTTACATTTCTTAAAAAATTTTTTTTAATTGAAACATAATTGATGTAATATCTGTGGGGTACCATATTGAATATCAATACCTGTGTGTACTATGTGATGCTCAAATCAGGATAATTAGTATATTCAACCTTATACACTGTTAATCATTGTTTGTGGCCTCTTACCAATTTCTCACTAACCTCTCTTTCCACCTCCACCTTTCCCATCTCTTGTGGCCTCAGTTCTGTTCTCTCCTTTTGAAAGTTCAACAAATTATTGTGATTGCTGTTTTTTCTTTCTTTCCTCCCTCCCTCCCTCCCTCCCTCCCTCCCTCCCTCCCTCCCTTCCTTCCTTCCTTCCTTCCTTCTCTCCTTCCTTCCTTTCTCTCCCACTTATGAGTGAGGACATGGTATTTCTCTTTCTGTGTCTGGGCTATTTCACTTAACATAATTTTCTCTAAGTTCATCCATGCTGTTGCGAATGGCAGAATTTCATTCTTTTTTTTATGGCACAGTTATATTCCATGGTGTAAATATACCACATTTTCCTTATCCAGTTGTCTGACAATGGACGTTTAGGCTGGTTCCAATTCTTGGCTATTGTAGACAGAGCTGCAGTAAACATGGGTGCAGGCATCCCTCGACATGATGCTCTCCATCCCTTTGGGTGTATACCCAGCAGTGAGGTTGCTGGGTGACATGGCAGTTCTATCTGCAGTTGTCTGAGGAACCTCCTTACTGTTTCTCATAACGGTTGCACTAATTTACATCCCACCAACAGTGTGGGAGCGTTCCCCTTTCTCCTCATCCTGATATTTCTAAAGGAAGCACATTAACCTTCATGCTGGCACAAAGATTTCTATTTCCATTAGAGTTCTTGGGAAGGCTCATTTCTCTTTTACCGTGTTGACAGACCAACCAAACATCCTGGATTTTCAGGACAGTTCACATTTTAAATATTCTGTCTTGTCATTCTGATAAGTCTTCAAAATGTCTCAGAATTTTCTATATTCTTGCACAAAACCACATCTTTCATGCAGCCATTTTGCAAAGAGGTTATACAGATTTCAATATCTTCACCCAATAAGAAGTTTCTAAATGAAAGTTTCTAAATATATGTCCGATTTCTGTACCTTTGTTTTAAATGTGTAATAAAAATCACTCATTGTGTGTACTTTTTGCAATTGTCAGTGTGAATAAAAAATAGAGGTAAAATTTTTAAATAAATTAAAAGTTTGAAGACTTTTTATTTGGAAAAGTGTTGTTAAATTGGATAGACATTCCCAAAATGTGTAATATGGGAACTTATTTTAAGGTACCTATTGAAGAGATATAAAAAAGGAATATGCAAGAAACTTTAAAAAAATAGTTTTATTAAAGCTCCTAAGTTCTTGAATAATAGTTAATATTTTAATAATCTACCAAAATAGATGAGTTGAAAGATATTGAAAAAGTAAAGGGTTTTACTAAAAAATAGAAATACATATTTGAAATTTGGTATTCAGCAAATGTGTTAAATATCTACAATATGTCTGAGATACTCTTAGTTGGTGGAGAAAGAGAGGATGGATAAAGCTTAGTTCTTGTATGTACAGTTTTGGTGTAGAAGTAGAGAAACAGCGGTAAGGTTAGAACAAAAGAAGGTTATGTTATTTTAGAGATGCCTTTTAAGAGAAAATGGCAGGGTTCATAATGGCAGAAAGAATGTGAAAATTAAAATATATTAATTTTACTATGAATAGTATGTAATGCTGATTGGCAAAGGATAGGTGAAAAGAAGTTATTCGAGAGAGACAATGAAGGAGTGAAGTTTATGACCACGAGAATGGAAAGGAAAGGAGGACTAAAAGTTATTGCTTGAGTAAAATTTGATGACCCTTTAGAGATGGAAGATGAAGGAGAGGGAATGACCAGTGCCTATTCCACTATCTGGAACCTCTGACTGTGATCGCTAGAGCACGGTGACACCATGAGCAGATATAGGGGAGACAGGAGGACGAGCACATTTGTGGAAGAAGCTGATATGTTCTGATTCGTAGATACCGGGTTTGGGAGTCTAGCAGAAAACACAAGTAGACGTGGTATATTGTAAGCTTCCAATATATATTTGTAAAATGAATAAACCAATTTATTTGCACTAGTTCTTTTAAAACTAGAAAAATATCACTCATTTATTTTGAATTACCTGTGTTTTGGATTTCATCATCTAGATCTTTAATTTTTACAATTATAGACTTGCCTGTACCATACATGTCCATGTTTCTTTTGCCAACTATCTTAGAGAAATGATCTGAAAACGTGGCTTGTTCTAGGATGAGAGCCCTTGTTCATCTTATCGTACTAGAATATAGCAGCCTTATGTTTTGGGTAGATGATAATAAATGTTAAAAAATTACTCTTGAACATTCCTGCTCTTCTACTCGAAAGAGTGAGGTGATTGTTAAATGTGAGTTTAAAAAATAGTGGAAAGACCCATTTAAAGAATTTTTAAGAGTTCAGTTAAAGAAATGATTTTCAAATGGGGTTACAGAGTTGCCCCCAGGGCAATATATTGGAATCACACTGCAAAATTTTTCAGATGACTTCCTCTCCCTTCTCAGACACTGGGGTGTTGTGGCATGCCCAATGCTCAGCAACCCTATTCCCCGCCCCAATTTTAAATCGTTTGATTAATAAGAGAGAAGAGTAAGAGAGACTGGCATTAAAAAAATACTCACCTTTAAGAGTTGTAAAGTTGATATTGTAGGATGTAGTTTGTATCTACTAGTGAATGGTTTTTCTAGTAATAAATGCCAAAGATAGACAGATTTACCAATCTGGCTTCATATTATAGGATCATTACAGACCTCCTCATATGGGGCAGGCCCCTGAAAGCTGTCTCATGAAGGAGCAGAGAATTGTCATGCCCACAATCAGTTCACTCTTAAGAAGGCAAAGCAGAACTATACATGCCTGAACTTCTTTTTCCCAAATTCACAAATCAAGTAATGCTCTCTCAGGGAGAGGAGTGAATGAGGAAGTGAACAGGCCAGGAATGTAATGTTAATACCTGACGGTCCACATGGAAGGGAACAGTGGGAGTGCGATGAAATCTTCTCTGGCTAACACCAGATTCTGATTCATCCTTCCTGGGAACTGAGACTGTCTCTGAGGATTACTGCCACGTGTCCCAGATACCTCAGTTGTTTTGGAGTAGGAGGAAGGGACGGGAAGGCTAAGAACAATAGTTTCAGTGGCTCTATTGTGAATGTTATATAAGAGTTTGGAAACTAATATCTGTGTCTTCTTAAACACTGTTCTGAAATGAGCTCTGCTTGAGTATTTTAGTGTGAAGGGCAGCCTATCATTACCCAGTTCCTAAGGCTGATGCTCCAACTGTACAACCTTGAATGCATTGTAAATACACGTGACATTCTAATGGCAGCAGTGTTATCAAAGAGTTGTTTCACCCTGTTTGCTCTTTTTTGATATAATTAGTGTAGCACTCTCCCATGATAATCAGCTCTGGAGATCACTGTTGCTTGCCTGACAGGTGCAAGCCACCTAATCATGTGTTCATTTCACTGGGGTAGACAGCTAACGAGCAGAAAGCCTTTTGGATTTTTTTTTATATATAAACTCCAAGCTTGCCTGATTTTTATAATAACATTTTTGAGCCTTTAATCACTCAGGAGGCTATTTCAATCAAACTCTTTCCATAATTTGACACTTAAACCTACTTTCCCCCACAAAGAAGTAGATGCCTTTCCAAAACAATTATTACTCTATGTTGTGCTCATCAGTTGTGTGAGTCTGCATGTTGTCAGGTCTATTGGAGATTTGTGATGGAAAATAAAGGTGCCAAATACATTACATTAAAAATTCCACAAAAAAAAAAAGGATGCAATTAAAATTGTGCACAATGCTGAGTTACTCAAGCTTAGATTGTGTGCCTGTGACAATCTGTATAAGGTCAAATACCTAACTAGTGTGAGCTGATTTGTTGTTTATAGGGTAGCAGTGAAGTAGGGTTCTCCTGGTGGCCTGTTGTTTCATTCTTTTCAAAGAATAAAGAAAATGTATTAAAAGTACTCAATATATAACTCATCAATTAGCATATGCAATGAATTCTGTTAGCAGCTAGATATTATAGTATTTATTTTATTTATTTATTTATTTATTTTAAATTTTATTTTGTCGATATACATTGTGGCTGATTATTGCTCCCCATCACCAAAACCTCCCTCCCTTCTCCCTCCCCCCCTCCCCCCAACAATGTCTTTTCTGTTTGCTTGTCGTATCAACTTCAAGTAATTGTGGTTGTTATATCTTCTTCCCCCAGATATTATAGTATTTAAAGATAATAGAAAATTAAAGACCTATTTTGATATTGACTTCTGTTACAATTTACCATTATTAGACCAACATGCTAATAAACATTACATACATTGAAATAAAAGGTATTTGATTTTTATTTTTCAATACTTAGTTATTGAATATGAATTCTGTGCTAAAGTAATTGTCAGAACCTCTGAAAGTCACTCAGATATTAAAAATATGAGAAATTTTAATTTATTCTTTTTTGATTTTCACATTTACTTGTACACATTTGTGGGGTGCAGTGTGTTGTTTCAATACATGCACATACTGCACAATGATTCACTTAGGGTAGCTAGCATAGTTTTATACCCTTTAGTCCACCACTTCTCCCCACTCTCCCTCCTCTCGCAGCCTCTGGTAACCATTATTCTACTCTTTACTTTTTTTTTTTTTTACATTCCGCATATGAATTAAATCATGTGGTATTTGTCTTTCTGTGCCTGACTCACTTCAGTTAACATGATGGTTTCCAGTTCCATCCATGTTGCTGCAAATGATAGGATATCATTTCTTTTTATAGCTGAACAGTATTCCATTCTGTATATATACCACAGTTTTTTTTTATCTATTCATCCGTTGATGGGCATTTAGGTCGATTCCATCTCTTGGCTATTGTGAAGTGTGTTGTGATGAACACGTGCTGTGTCTTTATGATATATTGATTTCATTTCCTTTGGGTATATACCCAGTAGTGGGATAGCTGGGTCATAAAATTGGGCTATTTTGAGTTTTCTGAAGGACCTCCATACTGTTTCCCATGATGGCTGTACCAGTCTACATTCCCACTAACAATGTAGGAGAGTTCCCTTTTCTCTGTATCCTCACCAGCATTTCTTTATTTATTATCTGTCTTGTTGATAATAGCCATTCTAACTGGAGTGCGATGATATCTCATTGTGATTTTAGTCTGCATTTCCCTGATGATTAGTGATTTTGAGCATTTTTTCATGTGCTTGTTGGCCATTCGTATGTCTTATTTTGAGAAATATTTGTTCAGGTCCTTTGCCCATTTTATAAATTGGGTTATATGGATTTTTGCTGTTGAGTTCCTTAAATCTTCTGGATATTAGACCCTTGCCTGATGTAGTTTATAAACACTTTCTCCCATTCCTCAGCTTGTCTCTTCACTTTGTTGATAGTTTCCTTTCTGTGCAGAAGCTCTTCAGTTTGATGTAGTCCCATTTGTGTATTTTTGCTTTAGTTGCCTGTGCCTTGTAGTCTTTCTCAAAAAAGTGCTGCCCAGTCACATTTTGTGTAGTGTTTCTCCTATGTTTTCTTCTAGTAGTTTCATATTTTCAGGTCTGAAATTTAGGTCTTTAATCCATTTTGAGTTGATTTTTGTGTATGATGAGAGGAGTCTAGTTTCAATCTTCTGCATGTGAATATTCCGTTTTCCCAGCACGATTTATTTGGTGAGGCTGTCCTTTCCACACTGTATATTCTTGGCACCTTTGTCAAAAATCAGTTGGCTGTAAGTGTGTGGATTTATTTCTGGATTCTCTAGTGTGTTCCACTGGTATGTTTGTCTGTTTTTATGCTAGTACTATGCTGTTTTGGTTACTATAGCTTTATAGTATATTTTGAAGATGGGAAGTGTGACACTTTCAACTTTGTCCTTTTTGTTCAAGATTGCTTTAACAATACAGGGTCTTTTGTGGTCCTGCACAAATTTCAAGATCATTTTTTTCTATTTCTATGAAGAATGTCATTGGTATTTTGATAGGGATTTCATTGAATGTGTAGATTGCTTTGGGTAGTATGGACATTTTGATTTTGTTAATTCTTCCAACCCAAGACCATGGGATAGCTTTTCATTTATTTGTCTCCTCTTCAGTTTTTTTTCATCATTGTTTAATAATTTTCATTGTAGAGGTCTTTCAACTCCTTGGTTAAATTTACTTTTTTAGTAGCTATTATGAATGGAATTACTTTCTTGATTTCTTCTTCAGCTATTTTATTATTGTCTTATAGGAAGGCTGTTAATTTTTGTGTGTTGATTTTGTATCTTGCTGCTATACTGAATTCATTTATTAGTTCTACTATTTTTTTTTTGGTGGAGTCTTTACAGTTTTCTATATATATGATCATGCAGTCTGCAAATAGGGATAGTTTGACTTCCTCCTTTCCAATTTGGGTGCCCTTTATTGCTTTCTCTTTCATTATTGCACTGGCTAGAACTTCCATTACTATTTTGAATGAGAGTGGGAAAAGTGAGCATCCTTGTCTTATTCTAAATCTTAGAGGAAAAGCTTCCAAGTTTTGTCCATTCAATATGATGTTAGCTATGGGTTTTTTGTATATGGCCTTTACTGTGTTGCAGTGCATTCCTCTATAACTAATTTGTTGAGGGTTTTTATCATGAAGGAGTGTTAGATATTCTCAGACGCGTTTTCTGCATCTATTGAAATTATCATTTTTTGCCCTTCATTCTGTTGATGTGATCTATCACATTTATTGATTTGTGTATGTTGAACCATCCTTGCATCCCTGGGATGAATCCCACTTGATCATGGTGAATGACCTTCTAAATGTGCTGTTGGGTCCTGTTGGTCAGTATTTTACAGAGGATCTTCACATCTGTATTCAGTAGGGATATTGGTCTGTAGTTTTCTTTCTTTCTTTCTTTCTTTCTTTTTTTTCCCTGTTTTTGGTGTGAGGTTGATGTTGTCCTAATAGAATGAGTTTGGAAGCACTTCATCCTCTTCAGTTATTTGGAATAGTTTGTGAAGAATTGGTATGCATTCTTTAAATGTTTGGTAGAATTTAGTAGTGAAGCCATCTGGTCTTGGATTTTTCAATGTTGGGAGATTTTTGTCACTGCTTCAGTCTCATTATTTGTTATTGGTCTGTTTAGGTTTTCTAGTTCTTCATGATTCATCCTTGGTAAGTTGTATGTTTCCAGAAATTTACCCTTTTCTTCTACGTTTTTGGTTTGTTTGCATATAGTTGTTCATAGTAGTCTCTTATGATTCTTTGTATTTCTGTGGTATCAGTTGTATTGTCCCTTTTTTCGTTTCCAATTTTATTTATTTGCATTTTCTCTCTTTTTTCTCTACTTGTCTAGCTAAAGGTTTATTGATTTTGTTTATCTTCTTGTAAAACTAACTATGTTTCCTCAATCTTTTGTATTTTTTTTTCTAATTTCTAATTCATTTATTTCTTTTTGATCTTTGTTATTTCTCTCCTTCTCCTGATTTGGGGTTTGATTTGTTCTTTTTTTCTAGCTCCTTGAGATGTAATATTCAGTTGTTTATTTGAAATCTTTCTTTCTTTTTGATATAGGCATTTATTTCTATAAACTTCCCTCTTAGAACTGCTTTTACTGTATGCCATGGGTTCTGATATGTTGTGTTTTCATTTTCATTTGTCTCGAGGAATTTTTAAATTTCCGTTTTGGTTTCTTCTTTGACCCATTTGTTGTTTAGGAACATGTTGTTTAATTTCCATGTATTTGTACAGTTTCTAGTGTCTCTTTTGTTGTTGATTTTTAGTTTTATTTCATTATGGTCAGACAAAGTAGTTGATGTGATTTCAATTTTTAAAAAACTTGTTGAGACTTGTTTTGTGACCTAATTCATGATCTATTCTAGAAAATGTTCCATGTGCTGCTGTGAAGAATGTATGTTCTGCAGCTGTTGGATGAAATGTTCTATAAATGTCCAGTACGTCAAGTTGACCTATAGTAGAGATTAATTCTGATGCTTTCTGGTAATTTTCTGTCTGGATGATCTGTCCTTTGCTGAAAGTGTGGTGTTAAAGTCTCCAACTGTTATTGTATTGGAGTATATTTCTCCCATTAGGTCTCACAGTAATTGCTTTATATAACTTGGTGCTTTGGAGTTGGGTGCATATATATTTAGAATTGTTATATCCTCTGTTGAATTGATCCCTTTATCATTACATGATGATCTTTCTTACCTTTTTTTTACTTTCCTTGGCTTGAAGTCTATTTTGTCTGAGTCTAGCTACTCCTGCTCTTTTTTGATTTCCATTTGCATAAAATGTTTTTTCTATCCCTTCTCTTTCAGATAGTATTTATCTTTATAAGTGAAATGAGTTTTTTGTAGGCAGCACATTGTTTGTTCTTGTTTTATAATCCATTGAGCCATCCTGTATCTTAATTGGAGTACTTAATTTGTTTACATTTAGAGTTATTATTGATATATAGGGACTTATTACTGCCATTTTGTTCCTTTTTTCTGCTTGTTTTGTTGATCCATTTTTCCTTTTTTCCAGTCTTACTGTCTTCCTTTGTGATTGAGTGGCTTTCTCTAGCTTTACATTTTGTTTTCTCACTATTTATTTTTAGTACGTCTTATAAGTTTTTGTGTTATGGTTACCATGAGGCTTACAAAAAACATGTTATAATATGACAAATTATTTTAGGTTAATAATTTAACTTTGAAATCTATGAAAAAAGAAAAAAGCCAAAGCTAACTTTATGTTTGGCATCATTCTCTTCTACTTTTTGACAATTTGTTGTTTCAAGTTACATTTTTTAATATTGTGTTTCTCTTATATAGTTGCTATGTTAGCATCTTGTTAGGTTGGTCCTTTAGTCTTCATACTAAGGATGTAAATGGCTTATTCACCACTCTTTGGCATTGGAGTATTCTGAGGTTGTCTATGAATTTTTTGCTAATGAGTTATTTACCTCCAAATGTTTTCTTGCTGCTCTTTAGTGTTATCTTCTTTCAGATTGAAGAACTCCCTTTAGCATTTCTTGTAAGTCAGGTCTAATGTTGATGATTTCCCTCAGCTTTTGTTTGTCTGGGAAAGACTTTATTTCTACTTCATACTTGAAGGTTAGTTTTGTTGGATTCAGAATTCTTGGCTGACAGTATTTTCATTCAACACTCTGAATATATCATCCCATTCTCTCCCAGCCCTCAGGGTTTCTACTGAGAAATCTGCGGAGAGATGTTTTGGGGCTCCATTGAATGTTAAGTGTTTCTTTTCTCCTGCTGCTTTAAGGATTCTCTCTTTGTCTTTGGTTTTTGATAATTTGCTTATGATGCACCTTGGGGTGTTCTTCCTTGGACTGAATTTGGTTGGTGACCTCTGAGCTTCTTGTACTTGGATGCTGTCATCTTTCTCTGTACTTGGGATGTTTTCAGCCATTGTTTTCTTGAATATGATTTCTACATCTTTTCCTTTTTCCTATCCTTTGGGTATGCCGATTACATGGAGGTTATTTCACTTGAGGGAGTCCCATATTGTTGTATTTCTGTTTCATTTTTTCTTATTCATTTTTCTTTTTATTGTTCTGATTGGATAATTCCATGTGTTTTATCTTAGACCTTACTGATTCTTTCTTCTGTTTGATTAAGTCTTCTGTTGGAGCTTTCTGTAGAGTTTTTCTATTTAGATAATGTATTCTTTATTTCTAGAATTTCTATTTTTTTAATTGATTCTATTCCTTTGGCAAGTTTCTCATTCTGCTCCTGAATTATTTTCCAGACATCATTTAATCTTCTATCTGTGTTTTCTTTTGACTTCCTGAACATCCTTAAGAGGGTTATTCTGAATTCTCTGTCAAACCATTTGATAGCATCTGTTGCTGGTTGCTTTGTTTCATTTGGTGGCACCATATTTCTCTGTTCTTTCTTGATCTGCATGTCTTTAAGTTGATGCCTAGGCATTTGAGAAGGCTGCTATTTACTGCTGATTCCTTGAGGATGGTTTTTTTGTGAGGGTCATTAATCACTTCCTAGTCTGGGCTGTATGAAAATTCCAACCCAGGATGGAATCTTCCCTGCAGATTGAGCCCCCTGCAGTTCTACTGCACTGATCACTCTCCACTGAGACCAGCTGCCCATGCTGTGCCCAGTGTCACCTGGCAGGCCAGCCTTCCCTTGTACTCTAACTGCTTCCTGTGGGGCAGGCCATGCACATGTCCCTCGTGTTAACTCATTGGCCTCTGGGCAGCTCTTCTCTCCAGTTGGTTGCAGCCACTTGCTCCTATCCAAGCAGGCCCAGGGGAATCCTACTAGTGGTCTTTAAGGCCTGTGGGCTGGTATGGTGCACTCAGTAGCTCTCCTCTCCCATGTGGATGACTCCAAGCAGGTTTATGCAAAGGGTACTGTGGCTTTTTCCTGCTTTGATCATGTGTAACAGCTAATCCCCACCTCTGCACCAGGATGGCTTAGCACTATAGTCACCATTCCTGCACCCTTTCACGATTGCCTCTTGCACCTTCAGGAACTTGGCAGGTCTCTCCTCTAGTTCCCCCAGCTCCAAGGGTTCTAGGTTGGCAGTCTTTGCTTTTTAACAGTTGTAAATTGGTTACTTGTGGGAAGGTGCAATGGTGAGAATCATCTACTCCATCATCTTGTTGACATTACTGCACCCAAAGTGCTCAAGACATTTTTTTTTGATCAATTATTTACTTAATTTTTTTGGTGAACTGCCTGACATTGAATTAATCTTAATTAACTACTTTCAAATAATTATTTAACCCTAATAGTCTTGCTTATTGTTCATTTCGGTCATGTTTTTAGTTTCATCATGCTTGTAAGTGAGGATTCTGGCTTATAATATCCTTTTATGATAGTCTCTAGACATTTTTGAAAAGTTTTCACATTTAGTATTACCTTTCAGTCAAAAATTTTTTTCTTTTATCAATAGACGACTTGAAAGGTCAGTGTCTTTATTTCCCTTTTTATTTGATTTTGAAGATCTGCATTCACAGTCTTATATCTTGAATAGGCTCAGAAATAAAGGGAGGGACAAAGCCTTATAGAAACACCAGCCATTTCTTTCAGGCAACTGACATGTTCCCCTTGGTCATCAAACCTAGAGAGACCTTAGATGTCAAAAAGAGTGTAATAGAGGAACTGTTTCCCAGCTACCATGCTACAGTATTGGGAATAACAAGAAGTTAATTTTGAGAGTAGTTTGCACTTCATTGAGGAAGGATCTTTTTAGACTTGAGATACTGTTATCACTATCATTATCTCTATGGCTAGCCTATTTTGTTGATAATTCTTTTCAACATTTCCATTTCTTAGTTACCTTAAACAACTAACTAAATAATTTATGAAATTGCCAATTGCATTCTGTGTATTTATGTTTTGTAAAGAGTCTTGATTCAGTGACCAATTTCCGTAAAAGAATCTGAGCCCAGATTCACCAAGTAGTGAATTTGTAAATCAGACACATTCATTTAAGGAGGGCATGATTTTAACCTTTTGGGGCAAATGGATTTTAGAGCAATGGTTTTATTCTTTAGAGAAAAAATTGTCATATTTTGTGTATGGCACTGCCAAAAAAAAAAAGCTTTTGGAAAATAGATAATAAATTATAACCACACCTTCAGTGTCGTCCCTGATGAATAAACCAGAAACAAAAGAGGTCTTCTTAGAAACAGTGGTAACCTCGAGACTGAAATTGTTGCATGGGCATTTTCCCCTCCAGATCTTCATGCTGGAGGACTCACCAAAGTGGAAGACATTTGTTGAACCCTCTCAGTTTTGAAGTATATTTTTACTATAGGAGGACCTTCTCTGTGGTAATACAGGGGCAGTTTTCAGGTCTACCTCCATAGAACAAGCTGAGACAGTTCCCAGAGTTTTCTAAGGTAGCCAATTAATTTGCTTTATACAGTGAATTAATTCATTGCCGGTAATTAAATAATGTTTTTGTTTGTTCTCTAGTTATGTCGAGAAAGTTCTCTACACTCCGTTTTATCATTAAGGCTCCTTGCTAGCCCACCTGGTGTGGACCTGATATCACCAAATATGGCAACACAAGCTTTAAACAAAGAACTGTGCTTTCAGTGGTACATTCCTCCCCTGGACAGACCTCCAAAGGAAACAGAACCTATGGTATGTAATAAAATTATATAGCTAAATTTTCCATTCAGATATAAAGTTTAACTCGGCCATTATAACTTGAAGAGTAGAGGACATATTCTTACCGTATAGATGAGAATATATAGCAATATAGAATCTATATTGTCTAGCAGAATTAATCTGAAAATAATTTAAAAATCCTGGGAAAGTCTGGTTCAAATTGATAACTTTCCTTTTTCCTAACATCAAAGGGAAACTTATCAGTGTCACCATTATATACGAGGTTTAACTTCTTTTTGTAGTTATTCTTTATCATGTTAAGGAAGTTGTTTTTCTATTGTCACTTGGCTAAGAATTTTTATCATGAATCTTTTACAGTATCAAGATGATTTTATGATTTTTCCTCTTTTAATATGTTAATTGATTTTTAATGTTAAATCAACCTTTGTTCCTGGGATAAATTCAAATTGGTCTTGATGTATTAATTTGCTGTATTCAATTTGCTGTTATTTTCGTATTGAATTTTTGCCTGTGTTTTCAAGAGTAATATTGGACTATAAATTTTCTTTTTCATTCTATTCTTGTCAGATTCTTTGTATCAAGCTTTTACTAGACTTATAAAATGGGTTGATAAATATATCATGTTTTTCTATTCTCTGGTGAAGTTTGTGCAAGTTTGGAATAACTTACTATTCTTGAATATCTGTAGAACTTATTAGTAAGATCATTTAGTCCTAGTGGGTTTTGTGTGTGTGTGCGCATGTGATTGTGTGAAAATATAAGACGAGATATAATTTTTAATAGTTTGAGGCAGTGTTTAAATACTAGTACTAGTGTACTGGTTATGAGTTGGTATCAGTTCTGACTGGGCCAGTATCTTTCTAATGGTTTGAGTTTCTGCATCAAACCAAGTTTTAAATACTTTGACTATCATGCCTGCTTCTAGAATATTTTGGGTTTTCAATTTCTTCTTGAGTCAGTTTTGTCTAATTTGCTTTTTCTAGGAATTTGCCTATTTTATTTAAAATTTCTCTCCTATTCTTAATCTATCAGATGTACCTGTAATGATGTGCCCCTTGTCATACCTTATATTGGTTAATTGTGCATTCTCCCTTTTTTTTGATTATTGTCACTAAAGATTTTTCATTAGTTAGTTTTATTTCTTTAATCCAAGTATCTTTCTTCTATTTTTTTCATTTGTTTTTTTTCCTAACTACTGACTTCTTGAGATAGATATTTAGCTCACTATTCAGCCCTATCCTACCTAATACAAGTATATGCATTTTAAGGCAATAAATTTCTCTCTAAACATTGCTTTGGCTGCATCCTACAAATTTTTATTACAGTATTATAATCATCATTCAGATAAAAATAGTTTTTAAAATTTTCATTATAATGTTTTTTTTTTGTTTAGTGTTTTATTTTAATATTTACTCATACATATTTGTGCGGTACAGTGTGCTATCTCAATACATATGTTTACTGCACAATGATTCACTTAGGGTAGATAGCGTAGTTTTGTACTCTTTAGCCTGATCCATGGGCCATTTTGACATGTGTTTCAAAAATTCCAAACTATAGGGAGCTTTTCTACTTATTTCTTGTTATTTATTTTTAGATTATGTTGTTTTATGGAAATAAAAAATGCTCTGTATGACTGATATTTGTTGGAACTTGTTTTCTCCAGAAAAGGATTAATTGTGTAAATATTCTATTGCTCTTTTTACTTATTTATTTTTTATTTTATTTTATTTTATTTTGCTAAAAGGAAAATTTATTTAATGTAAAGGTGTACATTAATAAAAAAGAAAGGTCTCACTTCAACAATCATCTTTGCACCTTAAGAAACAAGAATATGAAGAGCAGACTAAGCCAGACCTAGCAAAGGAAGTAAATAATAAAAATTAGAGCATGTAATAAGAAATAGAAAATAGAAAAAAAAAATAGAGAAAATGAGTGAAACCAAAAGTTGGTACTTTGATGAGATCCACAAAATTGACAAACCTCTACCTACATGGACTAAGACAAAAGGGAGAAGACTCAAATAACTAAAATCAGAAATGAAAGAGGGGTCATTACAACCAAATTTACAAAAACCAAAAGGGCTATAAGAAAATACTATGAATAATTGTTGGTCAACAAATTAGATCATCTACATGAAATGAATAAATTCCTGGAAACATGCCAACTACCAAGACTGAATTATAAAGAAGCAGGGTGTTTGAATAGAGCTACAGCTAGTAAGATGATTCCTGATGCAGAGCTCCCTTGAGGATTTTTTGCAAGGCTGGTTGTGTGGTAGTAAAGTCCTGCAGTGTTTGTCTGGAAATATACTATTTCTCCTTCAAGGGATAGCCTTGCTGGGTGTAGTATTCTTGGCTGGCCATATTTTTCTCTTAGTATTTTGAATATATCATCCCATTTTCTTCTGGCCTGTAGAGCTTCTATTGAGAAGTCTGCTATTAGTCTGATAGAAGCTCCCTTATAGGTAACATGATGCTTTTCTCTTGCTTCTTTTAAGATTCTCTCTTTGTCTTTGAGCTTTGCCAGTTTGACTATAATGTGTCTTGGAGGGGATCTTTTTGGGTTGAATCAGTTTGGGGATCTTTGAGCCTCCTGGCTCTGAATGTCTGTGTCTGTCCCCATACCTGGGAAGGTTTCCATTATTATTTCATTGAATAGGTTTTCCATGCCTTTTCCTTTCTCCTCCCCTTCTGGAACACCCACCCATGATTCAAACGTTTGTGCACTTAAGGTTGTCTGCTAGCTCTCTTAGATTTTCTTCATTTTTTAAAATTCTTTTTTCTTTTTTGTTAAATCTGCCTAGGTAATTTTGAAAAGACTATCTTCAAGATCACAGATTCTTTCTTCTGCTTGTTCTAGCCTGCTGCTTCAGCCCTTGGTTGTATTATTTATTTCATTGAGTGAATCTTTCAGTTCCATGAGTTCTGTTACATTCTTTTTAAAGTATAATATCTTTGTAAAATTTTCTCTTTCATTCCTGGATATTTTTCTTGTTTCATTATGTTTTCTAACTGAGTCTTCTCATATCTCAGTGAGTTTTCTTAAGATTGTTGGTTGGTATTCCTTGTCAGTCATTTCAAGGGTTTCCTGCTCTATAGCGTCTGGTATTTGAGAATTACTGTATTCTTTTGGTGGTGGTGTATTTTCTTGGGTTTTTGTGTTTCTAGTATCTTTCTGTTGATGTCTGGTGATCTGGTAGACAGTTGCTTCTTCTGTCACTCTGGAGTAGGGTTTGAGGAGAGAGATGTCGTCTTCTTTTTCTGGTCTCCACTGGTGACTCTCCTTGTGTCACTGCAGTCAATTGTCTGGTCTTCTTGCATGGAGGTTGTGGCTACTGCTGTGGCATTAAGCCACTTTTGTAGCAGCCATGGCTGTGATGGGCCACCTGTGTGGAAGTGGTGTTTTCAGTGTGCTCCCTGCTTGCTTCTGGGTGGGGAAGGATGCCCTCAGCTTTTGCCTAGGACTGTGGGCATGCTCTGTTTCTTGCCTGCTTGCAGGTGGAGGGGGCTGCCCTAGGCTTCAGCCTCCTATTCCACTTGAAAAGAATGTATACTCCTCAGTTTCTGAGGCAGTGTTTAGTCAGTTTGGTCTGTTTGGTTAATCTTATTGAAACCATCTAATAGGTCAGTTTGGTTAACCTTATGAAATCATCTGTGTGTTTGCTGATTTTTCATTTTGGTCTGCCTTTTTGAAAAATTAATGACTAACAGAAGTATGTTTAAATCTCTCACTATGATTGTCATTGTTTAGTTTTTCCTTGTAGTTCTATCAAATTTTGCTTTACATAATTTAGGCTATATTTTCAGGTATAATCAGATTGATAACTGCTTTATTTTCTTGGTGAATTGAACATTTTATTATTTTGATAATAATGCTTTTGTGTAATCATGATTTTTATATTACATGGTTTTTATGTTTTTCTCTCCTTTTGGATTGACTAATTATTTCTTTTTTCTCTAAGAGTCTTGAAATTATACACTCTTTTTCAATGCTTTTAGTGGTCACAATCAGGACAACATATATGCTTCACTTGTCAAAGTCTAAAGTTAATGAATATCTTTAACCCCTAATGACTTATATGGTATAACTGTACATTTTATTTTTTAACCCAAAATCATATTATTATTTGTATTGTCTTATACAAGAGCTATTTTCCTTTAAAATTTTCTACATATTTATCATTTGCTTTGTTCTTTACTCCCTCTTGCATTTTAGACATTCCTTCTAGTATCACTTCTTTCTGCTGAAGTACATGCTTTACAATTTTCTTTGGTGAAGATCTTCTGGAGGCAAACATTCTTAATTTTTGTTTGCCTGGTAAATGTCATTGTTTTACATTTATTTGAAAAATAAATGTATATGGGGTAGAAAATTTGAGATGGGAAATTATTTTATTTTATCACATTGAAAATGTCATCTACTCATTTTCATTTTTGCTGTTGAGAGTCAAACTGTTGCTGCTTTGAAAATATTCTGAGTTCTTTCACTAGCTGCTTTTGAGATTTTCTCTTTGTCTTTGCGCAATTTTACTGAGCATGGTTTTCTTTTTATTTATTTTGCTTATATTAGCGTAGTGGTTAAGAACACAGACTTGGGAGCCAAACTATCTAGGTTTAAATTTCAGCTCTTCCACTTAACAGTTTTGTGATCTCCAGTAGATTACTTAACTTTTCTGAACCGTGGTTACACTCATCTGTAATTAGAGATAATTGTGTAAACTCCTAATCTAAATAAATAGTAGCAGTCATTGTTATATAAAATTATTTTGAAATTATTATGCTCTTTTAAATTTTTATAACTTCAGATACACCTGTAATACACTTGATAAACATTATTCGAAAGCACCTTTTAACATTTGGCAGCTGTATCTCCTTATAGATGCTTTAACTCCCAACATCCTGCAGAAAAGAAAGTAAACTGCCTAATCAGCAAAATTAAAGTATCTAGCAAATAATAGAAAAACTTTAGCTTGCTTCTAAATGTGACTTACAAATTTGCATCACACATATCACTTTCTATTTTAATGTTTATTACCTTTATCTATATTCATATCTTTATCTTTGTCCACATCTGTGTCCACATGTGTGGGTAGACATTTGTAATGGGCTAATTGAAGGGCAAAAGGGAGGGGGAGGGAAGTATTTGGAGGCAGTTCAGGATCAATCCCTGAACTATTGGAGATTCCAAAGAGTCTGAAAATGAGTCAGGCTTTTAATAATGAAGCAGTTGGTCAATATATCCTTCTGCAGAGGAACCTTCCACTATAGAATTCCTTTGATGGCTGTTTTTTCTAAGACGAGCCTTAGGCTTGTTTCCATTAAATGTTTGCTGTTTGCTGTATGGTTCTGCCCTGTTGAGCATTTTTATTTGCTTTCTTGTCTTCTGCATTGGTCTGCTCTTGCATTTCCCAGCTCTTGAGTGCTGTCCCCTCTAGCTGTGCCTCTGGTAGCTTCTGCAGCTCCTTGACTCATGTGACCCCTGTCAAGTCACAAAACCTCCTGGGCCTACCTCTCTGTTCTGGAGCACCACTTTTCACACTGGCCCCTTCTTTCTGCTAACCTCAAGCTGGAAACCTGTTACTAACTCTTGGTCACTTATATCTCTTCCTATTTGAACAAAAAGAGAAACTTTAACGTATTACTCCCCAGATACATTTAATGCTATTTCCCACATTTTAAAAGTTCTCTCCATCCTACCCTTTCCCAGTCAAATCATTGCCAGATATTCCATACACATTTTTAAATAATGAATTTGTAATCATTTTTTAGGGGAACTTAGTGCAATAGTTTTTAAATTATGGTTCCAAGAATATTAATGGGTAATGGAGTCAGTATAATGGGTCATTAGTAGCATTTTTTTAAAAAGAAATGAAATGCAAGAAAAAAATGATCAGAATTCTTTGCATATAGTACATATATTAAGTAAAAATCTCTTTTTCTGAAACTTTTGTTTTATGATATATATTGTTAAAAACAAAATTTGTTAGGTAGGTTGATCTTCATTATATATCAGAATTTATTTACTGATATAGAGCTGACAAGAGAACCAACAAAGTGATAAAAGCTCATATCCACTCAAAGAGAGTATGAAAATGGAAGGATTAGACAGTTGGGAAACAGAATGTTTACCTAAGCAGCTATTTTTTAAAAATGAGGAGAGAAAGTATAAAGCTCATTTCACAAGGTCATAGGAACATCACATCCATATCTATTAAACAAGGGCCATTTGGGACTGGATGATCTGAGATGTCCATGCACTGCTATCAGAAAAACAAATAAACAAATAAAAAACCCAACATCTAAGAAGCAAGTACTAAGACTATATGTCTGTGGCTGATGATTAGAATAACAAGATCTCATCCATCAACAATCATGATGACGATTAACATGGAAGCATGAACAGGTATCAGATAGAGATTAGAAGGAGAGCACCAACTAACAAATTCTGATTTAAGCAGGTTGCTTGAGCAGTTTTCTCAAGCCACAAGAAAAGATTCAGATCACACAGTTTTCCCATTTCTTAGTACGGGGACATTTTTCCCATTTTCAATAAGAGTGTAGGTATTGGGTCATGATAAAAGATATAGTTGCTGCCGTAAAGCTCAGTCAAAAAATCAAGAAACACTGACTTAGATGAACTCGATCGTCTCACACTCAAGGTTCTATCTTTTTGGAAGATAATGCTGACATTTATTTTATGATTTAAGTATTGATGTATTTAAGCATTCATGTATTCATTGCTTTAGGACTTCAGTGTAGAGTTTGGTGTTGAATAACTGGCTGATGTTCATGAAACCTACAAGATAATAACAAAAGTGAAAACTTGTGTAGAACTTACTATGTTCCCAACATTTAACGTTCATTAACTTCCCAACATCTCTGTAAGGTAGATGCTATCATTTGTTCCATATAACTGAGACATAGGATGGAGGAATGCTAGTAGGCAAGGAGTCAGGATTGGAGCGATCTGACTTGAGTCTGCACTCCTAAGCATGGTGCTGTATTGAGTCCTCAAATGATGGTCCTGGCTGAAGTCACTTGTAGCTTCTGGGCAGGATGGTAATTGCTATGGTTTGAATCTGTCCCCCCAAATGCATGTGTTGGAGACTTAATCTCCAGTGCAACAGTATTGGGATGTGGGGCCTAATGGGAGGTATTTAGGTCATGAGGGCTCCACCCTGATTAATGGATTAATGGCTGTCATCAAAGGACTCAAGGCTGCAAGTTCTATCTCTTGCTCTCTTGTGCTCTTTCCCTTCCCCCTTCCACCTTGATGACACAGCACGAAGACCCTCATCAGATGCCAGCGCCTTGATATTGGACTTCCAGCCACCAGGACTGTGAGAAGTAAGTTTCTTTTCTTTATAGATTACCCAGTTTGTGATATTCTGTTATAACAACACAAAATAGACTTTGACAGTAATGAAAATTAATATCTGACATACGGCTTTGGAGTTTCCAGGGTCTAAAATCATCATTGCACGACAATGCAAGTTAATGTCACTCGATCCACCCACTTGATCTATTTTAGTTTATTCACTCCACTGAAGCAGAAATGTCAGTAGGAACTAGAGATGCTGTTGGGAGCAGGGCTGAAATCCCAGCATTGAGGATTTTGATATGAAATTTTTAGGTAATTCAAAGGGCTAACACCTCCATGCCGTGATACTTTGGGGTTAAATTCATCACTCAGAAAGCTTAACTTCTTAAGAACAGGAGGCAGAAATTATACTATCCTATTTGACAAAATTATCTTTAGTAGAATATAGTAGAATCACATTACAAGCTAGTCCTTGGAACTTTGTTACAAACTAATCTTTTGAACAATTTCAAAATCTTGTAGGGACAGACACTAAAAAGGCTGCCAGGGACTATTATTTTAATGAAGCTCCCAGACAATGGCTTTTAAAATAGCTGTGAAGAATGGCTGATTTAAGTCATAGAGATGTACTACTACAGCTTAGCCATAAAAACATCTAACCACAGCTGTATTAGCCCATTTTTGTGTTGCTATAACAGAATACCTGAAGCTGGGTAATTTATAGTGAACAGAGGTTTATTTGGCTTATGATTCTGGGACAGCTGCATCTGGCACAGGCCTCAGGCTGCTTTTACTCATGGTGGAAAGCAGCAAGCAGCCAGTGGGTACAAGCAGATCGCATGGCAAGAGGATGCAAGAGAGAGAAAGGGGAGATGCCAGGGTCTTTTAAACAACGAGCTCTCTTGGGAACTAATAGAGCAAGAACTCACTCACTACCCCCCAGCCCCCAGGGAGAGCATTAATCCATTCATGAAGGATCCACTCCATGACTCAAATAGCTCCCAACACTGCCGCACTGGGGATCAGATTTCCACATGAGTTTTGGGGGTACAAAATATTCAAACTCTATTAATGGCCAAAGGTTTGATGGCCCAAATTTGTCTCAAGATTATACCTTAGGACCTTTGGCTTTTTCCTGCTTTATCGTCCCGTTCTTTTTGGAATCTAGTATGCCCAGTAAGGTAGTCTGGATTGCAAGTCAGCTCATTTGAGGTTCAGAATGAGATCTGAATTCTGTTTATAGCTTGATAAGGCTTAGGGAATGCAACCCAGAGCTAGTAGGAATGAGGGGCAATAAAGAATCAGTAGCTGGCCCTTCCTTTCGGCCTCTGAGACCTAATTTGGAGGGAATAAGCCCTGCTACAAAGGCTGTCATGTTGCATGCAGCTGGGTAGTCCAAGGTATGGTATTCAGAGGCCACAGAAGACTCAAGCAGACAAGGATGATCAAGTGTAGGAAGTCCAATCAAGCAAAGCACTGAAAAAACAAAACTCCACCTAGCAAGTGAAAACACAAACTTATATAGAACTTAAATGGTTCCTGGAGATATGTTTATTCAGTGCAGGAATCCAGCCAGTCTGCAAACAAGAGATGTGAAGCCAGTGCTCTTTTCTGAGAGTCTTATACCCCTAATAAGAGCTAGACTCTATATCAGGGTTCCAAATAAGCTGACTGTGCATTCAAGACAAGCTCAGTCCTAGCAAGATACTGAAGGAAGACTGAGGGTTCCTGGGAAAACTACCAAGTTGTAATAAAAGCAGAAGCCTAATGTTATCAACTTAGATGTTGGGAGTGCTGTAACTCAGGGATCATACAGATGCTCAGGGCTTCCCTCTAAGGTGCTCTGGATTCTGGATCGGGTTGATCAAGTGATTAGAGATGTACTACTGGTCCTGCAAGGGGTTTCAAATTACATCCTGGTTCTGGTAGCTGGGGAAGATAAAGCCTGTATAAATGTAGCAGGAAGTGACATGTGATAGTCCCTGGCCCTTGCTACTCAAAGTGTGATCAGGAACCAGCAGCACTGGTGCCCCCCGGAAGCTCATTAGAATTGTAGAATCCCCGATCCCTACCCAGACCTACTAAATAAGAATATGCATTTTAATAATATCTCCTAAGTAATGTATGCACATTCAGGTTTGAGAGGCTCTGGTCTAGGCCAGTGCTATTCTGTACCTTATAGCTCTAATGATCTCTCATTGCTGTCTCATACAGTTACCTCCATTAGAAATCTTCTCTGACTTCTCTTGGTACCACTTAAGTCAAATTTCAGAACTGAAAAGAAACTAAAAGAACATCTCTTTGATGTTCTCATTTTGCAGATGAAGAAGCAAATTCCCGTGTGGGTAAAGTGACTTGACCAATACCACAAATCATTAGTGACAAAGATAGGAATGAGTACCTAACTCTTCTAATTCCTAATATTGATTTCTTTACAACACACATGTAACTTACTTGCTTACTAATTAATAAAACATCTATTGAGTGTATACTGTATGCCAGACATTTTGTTAGGTAATTAAGATACAGAGAAAAGGAAGTCAAGAATCAACTCTATTTAGTGAAAGAGGGGCTAGGCTCTTCTTTAACTCATTCCTGTGTTTTAAGAATTCCACCTATAAGATAAAGTTTAATCACGGTATTACTCAGTGTCTCTCAAAACCATTTCATTTCTTTGCCATTGGAAAACAAAATGTCTTTGCAAAAGTGAGTAAGGGAGCATTGAAAACTCCATCACGAGTGTATTGTCTCCTCCAGAATCCAGTGCTGAGTATGCAGGGTGATGTAGAGTGAAACTTATCCCGAAGAGTGAGGACAAATTGGTAGTAAATCTAAGGACTAGGGAAGTAGGCAAGGGTTGGCTGGGAGCCCATATGGGAAATCGGCTCGGGATTAGTAGCAGGTATAAGAGAATATGGAGAATGAGGTAGCAAGGTAGGGTGAGGAGCCCGGAGTGATCATGGGCTAAAAGTGACAATATAATATTGCTCTAAGGACTACTGTAAGCCCTTTGAATTGACTCGTTGAATTTTCACACTAATCCATGGGATGGGGATTACCACATCTCCATTCTACAAATGAAGAAGCAGAGGCATGAATGTTTAAGTGACCTGCCCGAGATCATACAGCTAATAAGTAGGCGAGGCAAACCCAGGCACTTGCTTGGGGCCAATGCTCACAACTACTACACTCGTAAGTTTAGTTTTCTATGGTTTGGCCACTGCCCTACTCTATTCAAGTCTATTCTGATCTCAGACTGTTGTTCTTTGAATTCAGTTGTCTGTGCCATGCTCAGTTAGAAAAGGCTTTAAACTTGTAGTGCAAAGCTATTGACAAGTGTCAACTTGAACAGGAGAAAAGCCACTTTCATTATCTCATTATCAGGGGTTAAATATGAAGCACACTACCTATTTAAATTTTCCTGCTAACATACTTCAGGGAACTCTCTTAGCCCTTAACAGATGTAAGGAAAAGTTCAGAAATATGAAGATGTAATGGACATGTACCAGGTGCCACGAGCACTACCTAGAAAAAAGAAGATGTCACTCCTGTCCTCAGAGATTTTATAGTCTGCCCCAGGAGTCAAGGTTAACAAACACAAAACTAGAACAAGCAAAGAAAGATAGTGTGTGATTTTGGCTTAATTTCTCTAGGACTCATTTCATTTTCCTTTCAAAAATGTTTTGTCAAATTTTATGTAATTTGAAAAATCAAATTTTGAAAGACTTTTGATGAATAAAAAAGAACAGTCTTCTGCCTGGCCATCTTCATCCCTGAGTTTCTTTCCTTAGATGCTGTTACAGTTAGTCTTTATATCTGTGGATTCCACATCTGCAGTTTCAACCAACTGTGGATCAAAAATATTTGGGGGAAAAAAAGAATCCACAAAGTTCCCAAAACAAAACTTGAATTTGCTGCACACCAATATTATACTGAATCTATGTAAATGAAGTGATGTATAGATATTGTATTAGATATGATAAGTAATCTAGAGATGATTTAAAGTATATGGGAGGATGTGCGTAGGTCGGATGCAAATACTATGCCATTTTGCATAAGCATGTGACAGTCTTCAGATTTTCTTATCCTCAGGGGTCCTGGAACTAATCCTACATGGATATGGAGGGAAGACTGTGCTTCAACCCTTTCAGCCATTTTTGTTTTTCTGGTATTTACCCCATATATCTATGCTCACATGACAATTTCCTGAGCCATCAACTTCACATAGTACTGTGGAAGATGAAATCTAACTTCAACCACTTTTCCCCTCTCACACGCTCTTCCTGTCCGCACCTTCTCCTTATCTAACACAGTCAGTGTTTGCATTATGACTATGTAAATACTACTCATGGCTGAGCCAAATAGGGTACTATTTCCTTTCTTTCTGCCTTCTTTTCTGAAGAAAAAAGTTGTCTTATATTTGTTTAACTTATTTTTCTATGTATTTTAGAATCTAATTTTTTCCGAACTTTCAAAGAACTGTACAGTCCTCTCCTTATGGTCAAACTCATCAGCCTATCTCTCAGTTCCATTGTTTTTTCTTCTTCAGAGACATGCTCCAGACTGACTGATTGTTCTCACGGCTTAACTATCATCTGAAGAGTCCCATTCACCACCCTCCTGAGAGTTCCTTTATTTTTCTCTGAGTTAGGTTCCCTGGGTCTCATGTTCTCTGTCTTGATTTGCTGTCTTATGTTGTGTGAACAATTTCCTGACAAAGTGTGTATTGGAGGTTCTGGTTTTTCAAAGGACTCAGCAGACTTCACAAAGTATATTCATGAAAGACTTTAGTAAAGGATGAAGCATGGCAGGATTAAAAAAAGCACAGGTAATCATTAGAGAGACCTGAGATATCCAGCAGCAGCTTCCAGGGTCCTCTGTCGGTTGCACAAGGCACAATTCATTTGTGGATCATGAACTACTAAAATATGGCAAGATGTCTTGTTCTCAAGGAAGCTGCTGTCTTATGTGAGGAGTCAAAACCATGTGTGGGACCAGACTCAGTAATGAAAGTGAAGATAGCAATAGAATCCAGATGCCAATCATCAATATGCACATTTTCTATTTTAAAAAATGCTGACAAGATGGTACAGGCTGCTCTCTGGTGTGTTTCAGCCCCTGGGACAGGACTACATTAGTCACCTGTTAATGCATTTTATTCGAGTTTGGCCACTGGCCAATCCCATGAGTACATTCTCCTGAGATGCTAACAAGGTTGCAGTAGACTGAGTTTACTCAGGAGGTAAAAAGACCTCGAATGTGGGAAAACATGTCTTTATTTTTGATGCTTAATTCATTGTTTTCCAGGCATGAAGTTTTAGGCTGAAAATTATTTTTCCTCAAAGTGTGGGAGGCATTTCTCCATTGTCTCTGGCAATCCTGCATTGCTGTTGAAAAGTCTGATTCCATTCTGATTCCTAGTTCTTTATTTGTGACGCTGGAGGCTCTGGGGATCTTCCCTCTGTCCCCTGTGTACTGAAGTTCTATGATGTGCCTTGGTGTGGGTCTTTCATCCATTCTGCTGGATAATTAGGGTAGAGCTTTCAAAATTCAAAGTAATATCTTCAGTTGATGAATAGTTTTTTCTTTAACAATTTCCTTTCTCGGGTCATCTCAGTACCTTCTGAAATTTCTATTATTCAGATATTGAATGTATTGGTTTACTTTCTCATGTTTTTAAGTTTAGGTTTTACTTTTGGGGAGATATATTCAACTTTATATTCCAAATATTGTATTGATTATTTAGTTGTTGTGATCCTATATTTTTAATTTTAAGAGCTTTTCCTTGTTCTCTGTTCCATTTTAACAGCACTGTGTTCTTGTGTTATTGTTTCACAGATGCCTATTGTCTTTCTTCTCTCTGAGGCTATTAATTACTGTTTCATTGATGTTTTCTTCTGCTCTCTGTCATGTGTCTGATTTTCCAAGTTCCTTTCTTCTGTTAGTTTGGGTTTTTACCTTTCACTTCCTGTGTAGTGACTCTTGATTGTCCATTCATGTTTGGAGAGAGGCGATAAAAAGCATACCAGGTCAGGCTTATCAATTTATAGGCTTCATTGTAGAAAAGAGCCAGCATTTCTGTTAGAGGATGCTGAAATGTCAGTATCTGCAAGTCTTTTCTCTCAAACCAGTCAGTTGCCCCAAAGAGGATTCTCCTAGACTCCTGCCTGGTTTCCTACATCCAGGGAAGGGACTGAGGTTGAGTAGGGAGTTGTCTCTCCTTCAGAATACAGACTCAGACTCTCACTTAATTTCAGTATTTTTAGTATAGCACCTCACCCTTGTACCTAATGTCCCTGAGCATAAATCTTTTCTGATTTAATGTTGTCAGAGAGCAAAATGGAAGAGAGGAAGGAGAGAGGAGGAGAGGGAAGGGGTTGCGTCTCCTGGTTGCATGAGCCTGGAGAAGGGATGGGAGGGAGGCTGTCTAACACTGTAGTCCCACCCACTCCTGCCTCCTAAGGTGCCTGAGCCTCCGGTTCTGCAGCCTGTTCAGGATGTTCGGTCATGCTTGTTTTTGGCAACAAGCATGAAGAGAACAGCCTTTCCTCTGCTGAGTCAGTTATGCTCTTCCAAGTGCTTTCTATCCTTTGAAGTGCTGCTAACATTCTTGTCTGTTTCACCTTCTCTTGTTCTTACTGTCCTTGTGGGTTTATCCCTTTAAAAAATCCCTTTGCTCTTAGTTTACTTTGCAAGGAAGCAGGGATAGAGGCACATGTCCAAATAGTCAGTTTTGATTGGTAGCTCTGGGCCTTCACTTTCTTATACCCAAAATGAGGGAATTAGATCAGATCATATCTAGGGGTTCTATGAATCTCAAATTCTATGATTCCATTATCATAAATAGGTGCTATCTCATATAGGACTGACTTTAAGAATTGTCAGAATCCAAACAGGGAAATTACTAGGGGACGAATCAAAAGAAGTTTCATCTTAGAGGTGGGGCTAGAAAGTTATGTGTGGATTGGATACATAGAGAGAAGAGGAAGGGAACAGCATTTCACCTATTCAGAGAAGTGGCTATGACCGCTGATGGGAAAGGTACACGATGAGAAATAGCAGGAAACAGGTTGGATATTCACCAGGTGTTTATTTAGTACTTGCTGTAGAGGGTCTTCAAAGGCTGAAATTTAAACTTCATTGCAGTATGAAATGTCACTCTTCAAAAATAATATAATATTGTTACCAAATAGTATTTATTTTTATCTTATAACCTTTGCAAAATTCTCATTCATATAATTTCTCTTTAAAGTGAATTGAAAAAAACACCTCATTTTTCTCTTCTAAAGAAAAAGTTTTGAAAGTGCAATGACATAATTTTGAGAACTAATGCTGCACTTTTTGAGGCAAAGTGTAATTTTGATGTCACATTTTATATGCTTTTTATTTTTCTTACAGGTCTTATTATTGTATGCGTATAATATGAAGCCCCTGAAGATTCTGGATATTACACATTGCACTGGTAGCAATATATATGTCGGGTCTTTGTGGGTTCCTCTGGACAGGCAAGTAAAGGTGGACCTTCGCAGCTCTCTAACAATCTTTACTGATATTTCTCATGAGAACTGCTGTTTTCAGTAACATGCAAGCTAAAGCATAGGAGACCTTTTAGAAGACATTTTTAGAAGAATCTTTCTTTTATTTAGGGGGCTATTCTATTGCAGTGGTTAAGAGCATGAACCTGCTTTGGTTCAAGTGCCAGTTGTTCCCCTTATTACCTTCACAACCTTGAGCAGTTTGCTTAACCTCTCTGTGCTTCAGTTTCCTCATTGGTAAAATCGGAATAATAATAACAATAATAATAATAATAATACCCAGGGTGGTTGAAGGAACAGTTCATGACACTTCATAGAGATTATGGAGAGCACAAGGATGTTGTCTGTACTATATTTTGCCTGTAATTTTGGTGCGGTTAAAAATAATGTAATGTGGCTCTATGTGGGGTTGCAAAATAAAGCCCGGACTCCACCAGCTCCTTGGCTCCCCTTTCCCTCTACAGACAATCCATTTTATATTGTCTCAAAGTCAAGGGTCTGTTTCAGCCAGATTATTTTCCTCTCTCTCCGTCAAACAGGACCTATCTCTAACTTTTTGCTTATGCCCAGTTTCTCTCTTTTTCTGTTTCACTTCACCAATTTCCTTGTTTGTTGTTTTAAATTTTTTCATTACTTAACTAGTTTATTTTTGACACCATTGTTTATTGCCTTTCTGACCTCAGCCTATTTCCTCCATTGTAGGGTGGAGATGATAATACCTGCTCTGCCTACCTTTTGGGGTGATTATTAGGATCAAGCCAGACAATGTATGAACATGCTTTGAAAAGCTGAAAACACTAACATCTGTGTCTGTTGGTGTCAGCTCTTTGCCCTGCTGGGCACCTAGTCAGTGCTTAGATGACAGAGAATTGGCACTTCTGTGTCCTCCCTGGAAAGTCTTGTTAAAGCTCCATTGTTTCCCCTTTCAGTGACTCCTTGGCCTCACCATGAAAGAGAATGAAACAAGGGCTCTTTCAAGAGCTAGCAGACTATCAATTATTCAGTCCATTTCCCTTTTTCCTTGTTAAATAACTGAGGGCTAACTTTATACATCTTATTGATTCTGAAAATAAGTGAATGCCTTTCTTAACATTTCAAATAAAATACATATATATTTGTTATTTTTAGGGTTATCTCAATTCATGAGAAACTATCTAATCTTGCACAAATAGCTGAAATATCGTTGCCATCAATTCCTGAAATTACTTCAACTGAAAACACATCTGAAATAGAAGAAATGGCAGAGAATTCGATTGATAAAGAAATGGAAGTAAGTTATTAAATAGTGGAAAATGGCATTGCTATTGCAGGACAGACGTCATTACACATAAGTATTTAACTTATTTTTTATTTCGTCAGAGCAAAACTATGTAACTAACCTTGTACTTTGTGGTTCTTCTGCCCTCTATGTTCCCTACTTAGAGTACTAGGTGTGGCCCAACTTTTTAATACATAAGTAGAGTTCCCTTCAAAGCTCTTCTAAGCATACCAATTACAAGAATCTGACAGTGAATGAAAACAAAGCCAATCCACAGAAATCATTCAGATATAACTGTGAATCCCAAGAATTAGTACTTTGTAACTTTGTTATATTACTTTTACTTTTTCACTCTAAGTCTATTATTTAAGCATTTTTTTACCCAAGTAGTGTGTGAAGAGAAACTAGAAAATACAGTTAAGCATACATTTTTTCAGACTTTTTCAATGCGTATGTATTTTTTTTCTAATCCCCCTCAAAAGGGGGGGCTATTATCCTTATAGTGTGCTATTTATCTGATCAGACAGCTGAGTTGTTTTTGTGATGACTGAAGTTTGTGTTTTGAATCCATTAAGGCACAGGTGACAGATACATGGAGATAGAAATGTCAGCATCATTGCTGATAAAGCTGATTAGTGAACATAACTTTCGATCTGGGGCCAAATGAGCTTATTAATATTTTATCCCTGAATTAGCCGGGCTTGACCACTTAGTCACACAGCCATCTGGCACCCTCGTGTAACCACAGGGTTTTCCTGTTCCCCTCTAGCCCCTGCCCCCAAGCTTACTGCAGGTAGGGCGCCTCCAAAAAATACAGACAAAGATTGCCCAGAAGGGGCCAAGTCTGGCGTGCTCTGTTGCTTTCCCCAGACTCACCAGTCTGGGAAGTCACTCCACTTGCCTGAAGGTAAATTAGTGATGGGTACAAAAGAAACTGGAAGTGTCCCTTATTCTTTGGGAGAGGAGTGGAAATTCCTTACCCTCTTGGAAATGAAAGGAGTAGGGAACACATGTCCTCCCCTCATCTCCTGTTCTTTGATACTCCATTAGTGCATTAATACGATTTCTTGAGATATATATTCTGTAATTATTGAGGCCATTTAAAAGAAAGATCTAAATAGCTTAAAATGAAAAGGGGTGATCTCCTGCCCAACCTCTCCTCACTCGACAGTCCTGCTCTGCAGAGGCAGCCACTTTCAACTCTTTTAGCTGTTTCTTTTGTTATTTGCTTCCACATCTATGAATAATATGCAGCATTATTCATGAAAGGCAAGGTAATAAGCAACCTCCAAATCCAAGTGTGTCAACAGGGGTCCAGCTCCCTGTGTCCTCCTTCCAGCATCCAGACTGGTGGCATTTCCATCACGTGGAACATCACCAGCCACTGAACCAGGAGGGAAGAAGTGGGGCAGATCACATGCTGGCTCTTAAAGTTCCCATCATATCACGTCCACTAACATTTCATTGGCCAAATAAGTCACATCCTGTACCCACAATTCCACTACCAGCTTGGAAGAAGGAAAGCCAGAAATATGGATAAATAGTGCTGATGACAGCCATGAATCATTGTCTTTTCCTGAGGTATCAATTTTAGTTAATAGCTCTTGATTTTCTCTTATGATAAATAAGGATAGAGCTCACTTACACTCCTCCCCATTTCTCTTTCCTCTTCTTTTCTAAATATTGTTGTACCACAAGATTTAGTCAAATGAATATTCAGTGTTTACATTATCATGACCCTGTAAACGGTGTTCACAGCTGAGTCAAGTAGTGTACTATGGTTATCCTTTCTTATATGTTTGTTTTATCTTGACTTGTCTTTTATTCTTAACTTTTTTCTCAATCATGACATCATATCTTTTATATGTTCATCCATAGGTTTTTACTCAAGTGTTCATACTTATCAGATAATGTCTCAATTCCATTTTTCTCTTGGAATCTCCCATCCTCCTGCTCTAGCTAGAGACTGGTTGCTCTCAATGCCTGCTGCATGTCTCTAATTCTGGGCCGTCCCTTGTCTCCTTTTCTGGTTGAATTCCAAGCTACTTGGGTCCCATCACTGCTTTTCTTCTCTGAAAGCTTTTAGGATCTTCTCTTTATTTTTGTCCTGTATATCTTTTCTCATTAAATCATTTTTTGTTAGGTTAATATTGAATTGGTTGCCAGTAACAAAATATTTTCTCATTTACCTCATCTATGCACTTTTATTATGTGACCATGTAAAAATTGGCAACTCTCCTGATTTTCAGAGTACACTTGTTGGCAGTTTCAGTCTGATTCTACCAGTAGAATGAGTGAATACATTTTTCATTATTATGAAAGCCACAAGCCTAGCTGCAAAAGAATCTATCAGGCAAGAATAGTTGGCCTTTGCAAAATGCTGCTTTCCAGCATCTACATCTTCTGTGCTCTGTGCCTGGATTTATCATAGAGTGGATGTCTTAGAGTTTTGGTCACACATTCTTTTTGGTGTCCTCACATGTTACAACATGAATTACGATGCTTAATGATATACACTGAGTGCTTATAATAAATCCCCCAGTAGATTAGATAGCTCAAACTATCTCAAGCTCAGAAGATTTCACGTATACATATGTATTTATACATATACATATATACTTATAAAGTGCTTGGTTGCCCTTTTATATTCACTTTTGAGAAGAATTCAATTCTCTTTTCATTTTCACTATTCTTTTGTAGAGCACTTATAATCACAGTTTTTTCAATCACAGACAAAACTTATCAGATTGCTGTCTTTGAGCCATCTTCTAAAATATTCTTTGCTGAAATTGTCCCTAAATTCACTATTATGCAGTTCATATATGGGAAATTATTATTTTCTCCTCAACCCATCTTTCTTTTCAGTTTAGATTGTCTGAGGCAGTAGAACAAGCGTCCATCAGAGTAAGCATTCTAGATTGTTCTCTGCCACTCAGCTTTACCACCTAGGGTCAGTTCCTTACACTTTCCTGGTGCTAATTTTCCTCTCATCTCTAAAATAATTGATAGTTTTATTCAAATACTGCTCTGAGATGGAGGTATGGGCTCTTTAGGTGAAATGAGAGTCACCAGAACATTCCTGGTGGGCAGATGTAAGTATCATATTCATCAGGAGCCCAGCACCTGAGTCAGGAGGTTGACTGTGCATATAAACAGATCAGGAATAAATGGGGATGAGGGTGGTAGTGGTGTTTGAATGTAAGTGGACAGAGGAATCCAGGGGAACCTGTCTTGCCCTAATGAAGGTTTGTGGCTTTCGTTCATGTCCTGACTGGGATGGTATGTGTGAGTGGGTCAACCCTCGAGCAGAACAAACTCCTTCCAATCTTGATGTTCTTTGTATTTTTGAATTTGTTTTATTCTCCAACTCAGAAAGTGTTTCTTCAGCTTTAAAGTGGGGGCATTTTAGAAATGTTCCAGTTCTATTCGTTTTATATGTGAAAGAATGTCACCAAATGGAAGAAACACTAATATTTGTTTAGGTGAATTGGCAAGCAAATTAGCTCACAGCCTTTGAAAGTTGGAAATGGAAATAACATACAATTTTTCTTTTCTCCACAATACTAACCAGCACTTTCATTTAAAAAAGCCACATTCTGGGTTACATCAAATAATTTTCATTGACTAATCTTCTAGTTCATTGTCATGACAACCTTCACTTGGCACTAATTAGAAGTTAACTAGGATGCTTGATGAAATCGATCTGGTTTAAAATTGGACAGGATTTTATAACTTCTTTAATCTAATATATTTATTTCTATTACAGTATAGATTTTTGGTGCATCATTAAATATAAGGGTCCAAAAATATGTCTTTGGCTGATATGGAGGATAGTGAATCTTATTTTCTTTCTCATTCTCATTCTTTTTTTCTTTTTCTTTTTTTCAAAATCACTAGGGTCCACAGTAAGCCAAGAACTTCAGAACACAGATATTAATTTAAGATGCATTGGGAGACTACAGAACAGGTGTTCCAGTCACTGTTGGCTTGAAAACCTTGTGTGTGTCCTTCTAAAATGAACAACACTGGCTCAGAATGACTGAGTTATTTTAATCTGTCCTTCACAATTTAAGGGGTATGTTCAGAGCATATCAGGTGCTTTAAAGCATATGAAAGATGCAAACCATCCTGATTTTAAGATGCAAATGCCTTATTTGGAATGATAGCATACTGATATGAAAAGCTTTAAATATGTTTGCCAAGTTGCCCAAGAGTAGTTCAGCAAACATTTATGGAATGTTTGGATTTTGCAAGTCAATTAAAATTAGCATATAATCAACATATCCTGAATATCAAAGTATTATGAAAACACAGAGCAAAATAAATTGGACCTTAGCATCAATTAAGTTCTTTTTGAGAAACTATTATGTGCAAACGTTTCCTAGGCCTGGGGAGGTAAGGACATACAGAAATCAGTACAACCAGGTTCCTGTCATGAAGGAGCTTAATTGTTGTATGAGTGTGGCCATGGGTACCCAGATGTCATTCATAGTGAGCCCAGCCAGCTGGTAACCCTCTCTTAGCAAAGTGTGGCATTCAAAGAAACATCAATCTGATGCTCAAAATCATTGAAATTATCTAAATCTTTATGGAGTCTTATAGGAAAATCCAAGAGGGAATCCTTTCATAAAACAGAAAAACTTCTTTTAAATCTTTCCCCCAACCATCTTGCTGTCATATCTGTCTGACATCCACAGCAGCTCTCCAACGTCTGTCTCATTTGGCTCAAACTCCTAAAACTTTTCCTCCAGCTTAGTCTGCACAGAGTGTTTTGTTTCCTCTCTCCTTCCTGCTGTGCTGTGCTCAGCTCTTTATTATGTAGTTCAACTTAGTGTCTCTGACTTCCCCCAGTTTTTCTAGTTCCCCATTATCTGGGTTCTGCGCTATATAGAAGGGTAAGATTGCTGGAGCCCTTTCTTCTCAGTGGTGGGGCTGTTAGTTCAAACTGTTCTAATTTATTATTTTTTAAATCTCATTCACTTTGATTTTGTGTGTGTGTATGTGTGTTGAGAGAAAGTGGACATTGTACTTGCTGATATAGCTCAGACAGCATTTTATAGCCCCTATAGATTAAAATGAAGGCCATTTTTCCCTGTACCCCAACATATCCTGCACCCTTACAGTATTATTTGGGCGATGAGCTGTTTAGGTGTCTCTTCCTTTCTTGGCTGTGAATTTCTTTGGTCAGGAGTCTTATTCATCTTTATATTTCCGATATCTAGCCTTGTAGCTGAAACATAGTGCCTCTTCAATAGTTGTTTGTGAAACTTATAGTTGGAGAACTGTGGAGGAAACTCATTCCCGACTGAGGATATAGCAAGAGATGAGAAGTGAAGTTCTGGAGATGCACCTGGTATTCCGGGAACAGCAAGACATCTGCTGTGGCAGGTGTAGAGGGGGGATGCACTGGGAGTTGGGGCTGGAGCTGGGGGTGGAGAGGCGGGTGGCATTAAGTGCTTCCCTCCCTCTTATCCCACCATGTGGTGCTGGGAGAGTCTGCCTCTCCTGGCCCCTCACTAGACCAAGGGCTCCCTAAGGGCTCTTTGTGTCTCACTCATCTGTAATTACCACTCCACAGCACGTAGGAGGCATTCAGTAGATGTTGTGGAGTGAATGAGTATGAATGAACTTTGTTCTGTAGGAAAGGGCTATGTGAAAGCGGGGCTGGGATTTGGCAGCATCTCACCTGGAATGGCATCTCGTGATCCACCCTACGATTTAAGACAACTGTGGTGGCACACGAAGGAGAGGTGAGGGAAGCAGGAGTTTGGAGGCTGGAAAACAGTTTAGGACATTTTTTCCACATTATGAGTGAAAGATGATGCGGCTTTCAGCTAAGTCCAGAATTGGGTTTAATATCTTGAAGTCACTTGGAAGGCCATCCCTCATGGAACCAACAGATGTTCCTGTTATGGGAGAAATGGCAAAGGTTGATCCATGCCCTCCCCAGCCCCTCGCCCCCCGCAGCAGGCATCCGACTGCTTTCTGACTGAGATTGATGATCTCTGTGCTTTCCGTCTTCATTTCAGTGGTAACAAGGTCACACGAGGTTCTCACAGCCCTAAACTTGAGTCAGCCAATTTCAGAACGTGTATATGGGGGTTACCTCAAATAAGCCAGAATAAAAGAATGTTGTTGAGGAGAAATTTCTGTTTGGTAACTGTTGAGACAGGCCGTGGAAGGCATCCATTGGGTAACGTTGCTCTCTCCACCTGTTATGAGAAATTATTAATGAAACAGACAGTGCCATGTTGCTTGATAACTTTCGATGCAATCCTGATAGTAGCCCATCATGGCTGTTATTGAAACCATATATATATAAAACATTCTTTATCTAGTCATAAGAACTCAATTAGAAATATAGAAATATAGCAGTATAGATAAATAGGAGGAAGATAGGAGTGGCTGCGTGTTCCCCTCTATGTATTGAAGTGGACCAGGGGCTGGAAAGTTCAGGATAAGACACTGGAATGCCCTGATCAGTGCTGGGTACCCTCCTGCCATCCGTCCTTACTAGTTCCACTGAAGCTGGCCACCTTCTAGCCACAGTCACTTCCTGACCAAACGGTTTGAGTAAGCTCCTAGCTGATATCTTTTTCTCTTGTCTCTTTCTTGTCCAGTTCACCTTTAAACTGTTGTCAGAATTATCTTTTAAAAGCAATCTTGATCGTTGTTCGCTTCTTTCAGTCCCTCTAAATTTCTTACACAATAAAATCCAAATTCCTTACTTTTACATGCCCTATATAAATGTACCTCTCCAGCCTATTCCTCACCCTCTCACTGCCGTGCTTCCTGTACACACCTACAGTGAAGACCACCTCAGAGTCCCGATGTTCCTGGGGTGTCCACTACTTATTGCTTACCTGGCCCTCTCCCCGCGGACTGCTCTTGTCCCCATACTCTACCAGTAGAAATCCTACTGTCCTCTCAAGGCTCGGTTCAGATGACCCTTCCTCTAGGAAGTCTTCCATGTTTGTCATACTAAGAATTCTCTCTCCCACTTCCAGGGTCCTGTAACATATCATAACTACCTGTGTTCTGACCACATTCCACTTGGTATTTTATTTAATTGTGTACAAATCTATGTTTCTCAATAATTGTATATTTTGTGAGGAGAGGGTCTGTTTTCTTCATTGTTGTGTCCCCCAGCCCCTAATATAATGTCTTGAATACATCTGTTAAATTGAATTGAATTATCTATAGTTTTAGAACTCTAAAATTTGATCTTTTCCATGCTTATGCATTTATTAAAACTTAGACCAAGGTTTTGGTCTGTGAGTTCAATCATTGTTTGCTTCTTTATTTTAAGGTTTTAACCAGCATTGCTCAGTTATAATTTAAAAATTAATGTGCTTTTGTCGTTTTAATAAACTTGTTGCTTCCTTTATGGCTGGACACTGACAACATTATGAAGTGGGCACAGTTTATCTCTGACAATCTTGTGATCATGACTCCTTTAGTCCTTATGTAAAGAAAACACTACTTACACTAGCTCAAGGAGATTAGGTTTGGTGGGGAAGCAGTGCTGGTCCGAGTGTGATTAGCAAGCTTGTGCATAGCCAGGGACTGGAAACACAACACAGTGGGCCTCCCAGAAAGTGGAACTGGATGGTCAGGAGCCAAGACTGCACTCGGTCCCGCAGGCGGTGTGGCTTTACTCATCTCTGTTCCCTCCTCTAACTCCTCACATCTGGCCCAACAGCTGTCTTCGCCAACTCTGCTCGGGACCTCTTAACTCACCTGGCCAGTACTGGCAGTAATTTTCCTCTGTTGTCCTTCCTTACAGGAAGTCACAATGATAGGAAATCTGATTGAGTCAACCCTGCCCACGGGTTGGTCCCTCTTGGGTCAGATGCCCACATATAAACATGGCTGTGTGCATACAGTAGGGGCGTGGGTAGTGTCACCAACAGTAGACAATGCGTGTACGTTATTGACTCCTGCCCTTCCTTTTCATTCACTCTTCCCATTTCTTTCCCAATTCCCGGTTATTCTTCTCTACTTAAGTCCCCTTCAGGGATATGAATCTCTTTATTGCAGGGCTCTCTTCTCAGAATAAAAGTCACTTTCTAAAATTTTATTTTGGTGTGAATTACTTTACTTGTGATTCCTCTGTAACATATTAATTTTAACAGTGAATGTGCAGAGAATGAATCCTAAAATAACATATTATTCATGATTAATTTCAGATCTCATATTTTGTGGTTATCCTTATACAAGTAAGTACAATTCAAGTAAGCCTAACTACTTAAGGTATTGTGACTTGGGAGTCCCTCTGTTTTATCCTGGGAACTAGGGTTAGCTGATGATCCTCAAAAAGACAAATGAATAAATAGTTTATAATTAAATATGTAACATTTTACCAGTAATATCAACTTTACTATGTTGCCTTCTTATTTCTAGAACATGATTATTCAATGTTGCTCTGAAATAAAGGCTCTGTTTCTGTCTGACAGAGAGACAACACCGCTATCTGAGGTATGTACTTCTCCTTTAAAACTGTATCTGATTCACTCACAAGTATTATTATTGCCATGAAAATGGAAGTACAAAACACATCTAATCGTATGTATCAAGGGCCTCACCCTCCTTAATTAACTTGAAAAAATGTTAAACATGAGTTTACAATAGGATATTATTTTGATTAAAAATATTCTTCATAAAAATGAAATTCAACGAGTACAGAAAATTATGAAGAGAGTAATTTTAAATTCACCTCAAATCTACCATTCAAACAATAAATCCTATTAACAATAATTCCTATTATCTAGAATTTTCTCCATGTACAGATAAACTTTAGAATTTTTTATAACAATGGGATCATACTTTACACGTTATGAAACTTGCTTTTTTCATTGAACAATAATGCCATGGATATATCTTTATATGAAAAGTCTACCTGTAGTAGTTAAAGCCTGCGTAATAGTCTCTTTTATGTATTCATTGTGTCAGGTGCTATTTACGTGGCTAGATCTTTATTGTCAGATCTTTGAGGGTGATGGATTCTAGTACATATGTATTTCACCTTCTGCATTATTTTCTCAGAGTTAATTCTTAGAAATTGGATTTTGGAGTAAAAATTATATAAACTTTATTATTGCAAAATATGCGTAATGTAAAATTTACAATTTTAACCGGTTTTCATTGTGCAGTTTAGTAACATTAAATACATTTACAGTGTTGTGCAGCCATCACCAACATCTATCTCCAGAACTTTTTCATCATACCAAGTAGAAACTTTGTGCCCATTAAGCAATATCTTCCCATTCCCCCTCCCTCCATCTCCTGATAGCTCCTGTTCTACTTTCTATCACTATAAATTTGCTATTTTAGGTAGCTCATATAAATGGAATCATAATATTTGTCCTTTTGTGTCTGGCTTATTTCATTTAACATAACGTTTTCAAAGTTAGTCATGTTCAGAATTGCATTCTTTTTTAAAGCTGAAAAATATTCCATTGTATGTATATAACATTTGTTTATCCATTTGTCTGTTAGTGGACATTTGGGTCATTTCTACCTGTGAGCTATTGTAAATAGTGTTCCTGTGAACACTGGTGTGCAAGTATCTGTCTGAGTCCCTGCTTTCAATTCTTTTGGGTATATCCTTAGAAGTGGAATTGCTGGATTATATTTTAAGTCTATGTTTAACTTTGTGAGGAACCCCCAAACTGTTTTCTTCAGCAACTGTACAATTTTATACTCCCACCAGTAATGCACAAGGGTTCCAATAGCCCCACATTCTCTCCAATGCTTGTTATTCACCCCCCACCCTTTTCTTTGATAATAGCCTTCCTAATCGGTGTGAAGTGGTGTCTCATTGTGATTTTGATATGCAATTCCTTAATGACTCATGATGTTGAGCATCTTTTCTTGTGCTTATTGGTCATTTGTATATCTTTTTTAATGAAATATTATTTAATTCTTTGCTTATTTTTGAATTGATGTATACATTTTCATATATAATTGCAAACAACCCTCCAGAAATGTTGCTTGCACCAATTTCATAGATTAAAGTTCCTACAGTGAGCTAAATTAAGTATTTTCATATTGCTTCACATGATACAAATACATTTGCCTAATCAATTACATACACATGTGTGCTCCTGTATGCCTGTACATTAAAAGAGCTGGCTAGAATAATGCAGAATTAGTATGGAAAGGAGGTTCCTAGGATCAGGATCCTGATTTGGAAAAGGTTATCCTAGACCAAGAGATAAGATATATTATATAAGGAGATTGCAAAGTAGTTTTTCTTGGCTGCATGAGTCTAGTAGGATTTTTTTTTCCTAAGTTCAGGATTTTCAGTTAGACCTAGTGTATTACCTGACAAACAACAATGATAATTATCATGAAAATGCAAATACTACTACTAGAAATAGTAACAACATTTATTGAGCACATGGCATGTACAGACATTAAATGTTTTAAATATTTAATATTACAAGAACCCTATGAAGTTGGTTACCATTATTATCCCCATTTTAGAGATAAAGAAACTGATGCAAAGGAAAATTAGGCAGCATGCTCAAGGTCTCACAGTTTCATAAGAGGAGGAAGCAGGAGTCAAATATAGGTCTGCTTAAATCCAGAATCTGCATTTTTAAGTAAACTCCAGCCAGCGACTGGAGTTTTACTAGACTAGTGGGAGCATGTGCTACAGGGAGATAAGGGGTAAAGGAGAGATGAGAAAGTGAAGACTGCAAATGCAAATTAATCTTTAAGAAGTTTTGAGACAGTAGAAAAACAGCTAGAGGGAGACACAGAGTGAAGGGAAGGTGTTAGGACAGGAATGGTCATAGGGAAGAGAACTAGGAAGGGTAGAGGCTGCCTGTCTAGGGGATAGAAGGACAAAGGATGGAGCAAGGCCCTGAGGGTGATGGCAGGGAACAGAAAGACATCAACAGCAGAAGTGAGATGGTTTTCTGGAAGCAGAGGAAAAACACCTCTTTCTCTAGATCTTTGGGTCACAGATCAAGGTGGGGAAGGATATAAGATTGTAAGAAAATGATGGGAGAGGCTGGAGCAGTTCACCTAGTGGTTTTAATTTTCTCCATCAAGTGGAGGCAACTTTATCTACTATTGGAGTGGTGCAGAGGATTGAGAGTATGGTCTTCTAAGACAGAGACAAAGATCTTGGATTTCACAGTCATTGAGGACAGAGGGTGAGGAAGCTAACCAAAGAGAAATAAAAGGATTGAGGGCCACAGTGAGATTTTAAAGTCATATTATATACTATGGCACTACGCTTCTCGGCTTATGACTCTTCTCCAGCTGCACTTGGCTTCCTTGATATAGGAGTAGAAAATGCCAGGAGAAGCACATTATTTTCTTGGGCAGATGTGAGAGGAGATCAGAGGCACATGAGAGGCGAGTACTAGTAAGACAGCTAACAGCATGCAGGACGCTGAGGTGGATGGGAGCAGCTATGAATGTATCTCATGATAAATAAAAAACGCCTCTCCTTTACTTTGAGAAAGCACCACTACAGTCTGATGTCTGCTGTTATTTCTCAACATCTTGTGGAATATCAATTAGCTTATGCAATATGTTTTCTTAAAAATACTTTGAATTTAGCCTAAAAGTCCTTAATGGTGGTGAAATTCTAATGACTTACATATTATTATGTACATTACTAATGTGCATTCCTTTTTACATGGTTGAATTTAATGCACACTTATTCTTTTGTCTCTGATTTTTCAAATGATCATTTTTTGATAGGTTTGATGATTAGATATTGACATCAACCACATGCTGGTCACTAAAATAATTATTATTATACTGGTTAAAATACTTTGGTTTATTTAGTCATTTGCACCTTTAATTTTATCTCATATATTAATTCTATCAGGTGACTACCCTTATCTTTTCACCTCTTATGACCTCTTATGACTCCTGCTTGTCAGCTGTAATGATAGCTCCACCATGCTAGCATCTTACCTTGTGCTGAGGTATCATGTGAAAATGGGTAATAACACATCTAACCAATGTCAGCCTCACTCAGGCAGCTTTCCTTTCATTACTTCCCTCTCAAGTGCATGGTTTTTGTCAACATGTGCTATAATGATGTGCTGCTTCCATATTTGTCTCCCCTACTAGTGAAGATCAGGTCTTATATCATAAGATTGGGTCTTATTATGTTTTTATTCTCAGTGCTTTGCCCAGTGTCTGGCTCCCAACACATGTTCAATAAATGTTTGTTGAATGAATGAATGTCTCGTGGTACATCTTCCACAGATGGCCCTGGGTTGCAGTTCTGTCTCTGCCATTAGCAGTGACTTTGACTTTGACTTTTTTTCATCAATTTTAGTTGTTTGGCCAGCGAACATTTGTGTAGTGCCTCCTCTGTACTAGCCGTTGGGCCAGGCATTAGAATACAGAAGAAAAAGCCAGAGTCTCTACCTTTCAGGGGGTCCTACAGTTTAGTGGGGGAGAGAGACAACTACAGGAGCAATTACAGTACAGGGTGGGAAAACAGGTCTGAGAATTGAGCACCACTCCTGGGATCCTGTAACATTTTCACCATAGCTCTAAAGTGATGAACTTCTTTTGGTATCTTTTAAAAAGCAACATAAAGGACAGGCCTATGGCCCATGGTTAGAAGTTTTAATTGCTTTGGAAAATGATTGGAAGGTAGCAGAGTATCCTTAGGAAGGTACAAATGTCATCAGGGGCATTTCTGGAAGCACTTTCCTCTGATTAGGAAAACCTTCAGAAGAGAAGACAGAAAACAAGTTTCAGCTTTGGCAGTAGGCTCAGTAGTGAGGGCATGATTACTGGTTTTGTTCAAGAGAATGGGACAAATCCCAAAAACCCTGGGTGCAAAGAGAAATAAAGAGAGAAGTTTCAAAAAAGAAGGAAGAAAGCAAGCTCAGTTTACAAGCTGCAGCTGAGAGTGCAAGGCACTGGGATGGACCCACTGGAGGAATTCGAGGTGAGAAAGACAGTCCTTGCCCGGAAGGGGCTGGCAGTCTGGAAAGAAGGGATGGAGCTGATGCTCACATACAGCAAAGGCAGTGTTGTTAGACTCAGGCTTTGTGAAGCGGTGCATGTGGTGGTTAATGTTCAGGCTTGAGAGCCAAATTGCCTGGCTCCAAATCCCAAATCCCAGCCCATCTCTGATGTTTTCTAGTTGTGTAACCTAAGGCAAGTTGTTCAACTTCAATGTTTCTGTCCCCCTATTTGTAAAATGGGAATGAAGATAGTACTTACCTTATAGGGTTGTTTTGTGGATTGAGTGAGTTAATCCATCTAAGATTCTTAGAACAGTGCCCAGCACATACTAAGTAAAGAGTTAGTATTACTGTCATCTAAAAGCACTGAAGTTCACTAGGAATGAGACCCTCATAAGCAGATGTGTCCCCTAAGGAGTGGCTGAAGCAGAAGAACAGCAGAACGGCGAGGGTGCAGCCCCTGAGCACACTCACACAGAGGCTGGGAGGACGCCAGCGCCGGGCAGGGCTGCACACACCACTTCTAACCACGTATAAGCCAATCGCCTCTGTGCCTGTTACTTTTGTTATGTGACAAAGCACTCCAACCTTTGTGGCATAGAAGGACTACCATTTTGTTAGACTCAGGGTGTAGGTTCAAGGATCATGTTGGGAAATGGCATAGTGTGGCAAGTTTTCTCTGCTCCATGGTATTTGGGACATTGTCTGGGATGACTCGAAGGTTGGGGAGGGTTCAGCTGCTGGGGGCTGGAATCACTGAAGGCTCATTCAGGTTTGGTGCTTGATGCTGGTTGTCGACTGTGGGCTGTCTGCTGGGAACACAGCTTGGGCTGTGGTCCAGAACAGGACACATGCCCTCTCTCTGGCTGGTTGGACCTCCTCACAGCATGGTGGCTGGGTTTCAAGAGTGAACCTCCCAAGAGAACCAGGCAGAAGCTCTGTCATCATTAACGCCCTAGACTTGAAATTACTGATGACTCTTCCCCACTTGTCCCAAATCCACCTAGATTGAAGGTTGGGCATAGACTCCACCCTTTTGTTGGAGGAGTGTCAAAGTCAAATTGTACAAAGGCCATGTGGGTTGAGAGCTACTTAGGCAGCCATTTTGGGAAAATGCAGTCTGCCACAGCATCCAATAAAACTCCCAATTTCTAGACCTACTCCTCCTCTGAGCAGAGGCAATTTTAAAATCAGTCGGTAACCCCTGACTCCTGTAATGGAATTGCTGAGTGTGTTAATACCCACAGTGTAGAGGGTAAACTAGGTGGATTCTCAAAGCACCCTTTGAAATAACCTATGTAGTTTTTCTGAGTGTTGGATGGGGTTTGCATGTGCCCTACTTATGTGGGACATCTTTCACTTCACCATCTTTAGGATGTTAAATCCTAGAGGGTGGTGCTGGGCTATTTAATTTCCATTGGTGCTAATTTTATTACATTATTGTATGCCTCTTGGTTTCTTTTTAAGAAAACCTCCCAAATGGCAGTAATGATAATACTCTCAACTGTCATTTAGAGCATTGAGCACAAGGTTCCACATATCCCATAGTAGGTATTTATTAAGTATTTCAAAACAAATTTCATTAATATAACTTCTTTTGGTTAAGTTGAGAGTTGGTTGTTTTCTTTCTTTCTTTCTTTCTTTTTTTTTTTTTTTTTGTACTAGCCAAGAGCTATCTGAATAAATTTTATGGGCATCTATAATTACATCTTTCTTCTGGGAGACATCATCATTCTGTCCTCAAGTGAAGAGTATCCTTTGTATGTCTGTTCATGAGACATCCACTTAATATTCTTACATTCTTTTGAAGACAATGCCAAATGACATCAGTCTCACACTGCTTTTAAAATACAGCGCTGACTTTGATTCCATCCACTCACTATTCACTGCTGTCAAGTTTGGCTAAAGGAAAAAGAAAGCCCGTAAGAAAAGGCCGTGCTATTAATGTGCTCTTCAAAATACTCAGAAAAGGCTAAGCTGTTTATAGCATTTCCAAAATGCTCATCTCTGAGATTTGCCAGCAATAGTGTTAAAGTGAAATACACTCTCGTTCATCAAGGAACCAGGAGCCTTTGTGTTATCTGTGCTCAAAATACCAGTCCCACTTTTGTGAGATGTGCAGTTTGGGGATACAATTTAAACCAAGATATCATCATGAACCTGAAATTATATATTACCGTGAAAGTGATGAGAAGTGTGTGCTCCTTGATAAACCAAGCCTGGCTTGATTCTGGGTAAAACTGCACTCAGAAAGGACAATTTCCTGAAGTTTAATCACTTCATATAACTACAAAGGAGGTGGGATGGGGTATCATTAGCAAATCTATTCATTCTTTTCTATTTTGCTAAAAACCTAGTTTAATGTTTAGTTTCATTTCCTTCATTCAGTTCACTATATGGTTTTTGCCTTGATTAAAAAACTGGACTCTTACCAATGTGTAACAGAGACATCAAAAAGAATTACTCTATTACTCAAAGTGGTATGAATGCATTGAGAAGCCCAGAAGGACTGCACTTTAGTAATTTCTGCACTAGGAGGAGAAAGCTGAATGTGACAGCCCCAATTCAAATTTAGCTTCTCCCTTTTATTGTAAAGACAAGGAAGTTTCACAAGAAAATTCAGTTGATTTAATCATTACAAAGAACACAAGGACATGGGCAGAGTATAGTTTTAACAATGGAAACTAGTAACATCAGTGAAATAAACAAAGTGACATTCCATAATGCAGTTTTCCATTTGCAGACATTCCACAGTCCACCAACAAAAGCTTGTTCTTAGCAAACATTTTCTTTTCCTACAGAAATTTCCTCAGTATATTTACATAACAATCAAGTAACTTTCTCAACATATCAATCAGTAGGTTAACCTGCACCAGGGACATCTGTCCTTTGAGCCGGCAATTTTGCTGTGTTACAATTCTTTATCTACAACAGAGACTTTACCCTGTGGAAAGTTTCCTGTCTTTTGCAAGCTTAACATTTCTATGTGTAATTTTAAAAAGTTAGGCCATACCAGTCAAGATACTGAACAGTTCCATCACCACAAGGATTCCTTCTGTCCCCCTTTTATAGCCACACTCACTTCCTTCTTGTCCCCACCCTGAAACCTGACAACCACCAATCTGTTCTCCATTTCTATAATTTTGTCACTTCAAGAATGTTATATGTGGAGGGGGAGAGGGATTAGTGAGAGACTGGTTAATGGACAAAAAGGATGATTACATTTCTAATGATGAATATGCTAATTATCCTGATTTGATCAACACATATTTTATACCAGTGTTAACAGTCAACTCTACCCCACAAATGTGTGTGACCAATTATGTTTCAATTAAAAAAAAGATAAGTTAAAAACAAAAAAGAATTTTATGTAAGAGGAATCATACAGTATGTAACCTTTTGGGATTGGCCTTTTTTAATTCAGCATAATTCCATGGAGAGCCGATATTGACACATTCTGTTTTAGCAACAGATTCTCATTTGCTGAAAGTACTTGATAGTAAATTGTAAATCTTTAGTGACACTCAGAGATGGTATTTCTACCCCACCTACACCTCCCCTTCCTCCTCTTGCTCTTCTCTGCTTCCTACCCCTTTTTCTTACCCTTTTCTTCTTCATGTCACGTTATTATTTGACAAAGGCTAATTGTCCAAGTTAGAAATACTAAAAAGAGTTAAGTAAAATATTTATTTGAAATGTCTTTGTAAATTGCAGACTCTATTAGACTTTCTATGAGAAATTGCCAGTCAGTGTTGGCCACCTTTTAAGAATGGTTTGCAGCTGTTTGTGGTGTATACTGATGTGAATAAAGAATCAGCGTGAGCAGGGTTTCTTTCCACACTGTGCACATAAGGTCTGCCCTCTGGTTTGCTACTGCAGTGGGAGCTGCTCACTAACAAAGCCCATCGTGCTTTGATCCCAGGCAACAAAGTCCTAGGAACAAAAAGCAAACTTCAGTTCATGTTCTTTATAAAGCCTTTGCTCTAAAAAAGAGTCTTCTGTTCCCACTTGCCAGAAGTTAAGCCCAGTGAGATCCTTCATAAAAAAGCATCAAGAAATGGCAAGTATGATTAGAACTGTGGAGTTTTCATTTCTGTATCCCAGGTCAAAAGCCCACAGACAGACTCCACAGAGCCCTTCAGGAGACAACCCAGCTATGGGGTACCCAGTTACAGCATTTCTTCTGTAATTTTGCTGCCAAGATTCAGAGCTCTGACCTTTAAGTGGAGTTAAACCCTTACTCCGATGGACTTTTCCTCTATTCAGAAATACAATGAGGGGAGAACAAGCTTGCCAGACTGTGAAAGTTTTAGTCTGGATGAAGTAGACTGTGCTGTGCTAATAAACCCCAAATCTCACTGGCAGTAAGGTTTATTTCTTTCTCGTGCAAAGTCTGGTGAGGGTTGAGCAACTCTCTTTCAATTTGTCACTGTGCTGTCTACTGCAGGAGAAGAGGGGGTGAGGGGTTTCACAGGATATTTACACAGGGCATCCATGCATCCCAGTTTGCCTGACACAGTCACAATTCACACCTGTTGATTTCGAGTAATGGTGTATATACTCTCCTTTTACTCTGAAAAGTGTCCCAGTTTGGACGATAAATTAGAGCGTTTATTCTGAGAACCAGCCTGGAGTGGCTATCGTAGTTTCTGCTTGTGTCCTGTTGGTCTTAACCTAATGTACAGGAATGTGATATGGAGCTTTGTAGAGGAGAAAGTATATATTTTAGTGAACACTGGAAATTTCTGGCACAATAGGCATTTGCAGGAATGTCATGAATTTTTAAATAGAAATGATTGAATAACTTCAATTACCAAAACTCTGTTGAACAGATATGATATAAACATGATATTTTTATTGACTAAACTATCTCATTTAACCACACATTGTGGGAAGTTGAGTAATGACCCCCCAGAGATATCCACCTCTTAATCCCTAGGGATTTTGATGGGACTTTGCAGATATGATTAAGAATATTAAGATGGAGAGATTATCCTGGAATATCCAGGTGATCTCTCAATGTAATCACAAGTGTTGTTATGAGAGGGAACCAGAGGACGATTTGACAATAGAAGAGGAAAAGGTGATGTGGGTGATGGAAGCAGAGACTGGAGTAATGTGCTTTGAAGACGGAGAAAGGGACTGCAAGACAAGGAACACAGGCAGCCTCTAGAAGCTGAAAAAGTCCAAGAAATAAATTCTCCCCTCAGAGCCTCCAAAAGGAATCAGACCTGCTGACACCTTGACTTTAGTTCTTGAAACTGATTCCAGATTTCTGACTTCCAGGGCTATAAGAGAATAAATTCATATTGTTGTAAGCCACAAAGTTTGTGGTAAATTTGTTATAGCAGCACTAGGAAAATAATACACACATACATTCTAAAGCTAAGCCTATGACTTCAGATTCCTCTTTCTGTTAAGGTAGATCCTAAGATTATCGCCCTTTTTTACATGTGAGAAATTGAGGCCTGAAGACTTTAAGTGGCTTGCCCAAAATGCCTCAGCTATTTAGTGTCAGAATCAGGATCCATGCCCACGCAGACTGGCTCCTCAGTACACACCCCTAACCATTCCGCTGCACTGCCTCTGCCCCAGCCCCCAACTGTCCTCCGAACTCCCTCCTACCACGTCTGTCAGCCTCAGCAAGTCCAAGGCCCTCCATGAGATGCCCCTGCTCCATGCTGCCTCTCTTCCAGTCCCTCTGACTTCAGTCTCTTGCTCCTCCCGTTGGCTCAGTGGCACTTTAGACACCCACACTTTTCCAGCTTCAGCTTTTGGAAATTTTATGGAAGGTTCTAGGGTTTTCATAGGGAATTTCTCAAGTAAAGTTGGGATTCAGGTGAAATTATTGAATTTCTTCATATTTAAGTTTGCAAGAAGATATTATTTGTGGGAAGATATTATTTCTGAGTTTTCTGCCTACTCTTTTTAAATCTCTAGTTCTCCCCTTTACACTCTAGGGCAGGGAGTATTCCTGAGAGTAATCAAATAAAGTGATTAATAGAAGTGGTGCTGGAAATGTATTAGGCCTATTTTACCATGACTCAGAAAAGAAGCATCTGGAAAGTTGGTATGAGAGTTCTTAGTTATTACTTTAAATCCCCCTTAACTTGTATTAGTTGTATACTAGTATGCATTTTGCCATATTGCCATTTATTTAATGGTTTTGTAGTTAACCACTGGGTTAAATATTCATACCTGTCATAACCCCTGCATTGAGCCACACACATCTCCCCTTTAGGAATGACAGCTCTCAGCTCTTAACCCTCTCCAGGAATTGCTTTTGGCTAAAAGACAGGGCCTCTTCCTGGGGGGAAGCCTGCACCAGTTATTGGTTGATATGGGTGTGCAAAGACCTAACCCACACAATTCAGGACAGCTCTGAAGGGCCATTCCAGCTTCAAAGCTCGCCACGGGGTTGGCTGGGCCCTTTGTTGTGCCTGCATTGCAGCCAGTCTCTCCCTCTGCCTAATCCTGCTTCCTTCCCTTTCCCTGTGGGCGTTGATCGCAAGGGTATTCCCTAAACCTCGTCAAATTCCTGAAAGCCAAGTTCCTTCTCAGAGTCTGCTTCCCAGGAACCTGAACTGCAACCATGACTTCAAATATAAAAAATAAGGACCCCCGACTGGTGATAAATACCTAACAGTGCTAAATTAGTCCTTATTTATTGGAATTAGGAGAGTCTAAAGGAACTAGAGAACATACTTTCTGGCTTAAAGTTTATTTTCTGATGTAGCAGTAAGGGGAAAACATCACTCACATGTCACCTATACATGATTAAAAATACATTATACGTTACACAATGTGACCCCTAGTTCAGTCCCGTTTTCTTTTGATCTCCATTATAACAGTTCATTTACAAATGTAATAAAACTCTAGAAAACAAAGATTCCAGCCTGTATCCAGTCTTTAATAAATGTAGGCATCCTTTCTCAGAGAAACTCTTTTCCGAGAGTATAAAAACGAGGACTCAGCAAAGCTTTAAAACCATCCTCTGAAGATAAATGTTATGATATAAAGTGAATTTTATAATTACATGTAAGTACTGTATCAGAATTTATATTCTCACATCCCTGCAGTTTTATAATACATTGAATATAGGCATTCCTGTTAAATCCTCTATTCCAAGAAAACTTTTTCTTTAACTCTTTCTTCTAATCCCCAATTATAAGCCCTTAATCACTGTCCCAGAACTTGCATCGAATCTCTATGCCTTGTGCACTTTATTGTGGGATTCTTGGTTGTATAACTCATGATTCCTGTTCTAGTTAGAGCTATTGATATTTTAAAGGGAATTTTTCCTGTTTAGGACCCTTTATTCTTTATATGTTGAAAAAGGCTTTTCTGGGGAAAGAGAGCAGCTGTTCTTTCTGCACAATGGGTTGTCAGATCTCAAAGTCTCTTTTCCATGGACCTTGGAGTCTTGAGCAGTCAGAGTAAGCCTGGATATATACAGCCTAAATTTTCACTATTTTCTTAAGGGTCTCTTTTGTTCTTAGAGTATTGCTTTCTTAAGTAATTCCCTATAAAAAGCATAAACCCAAACTGGAGGTAACACTGTCAACACTATCACTTTTTGTCGAGTAGTGCATTGGCTGGGCCTCGATTGGGGGATGAAGGGCTATGGGCACAGAATGGGTGCCAAGGAGGGAAAGGCACCAGTGGCCCCAAAGTCATTCACTAGCTGAGCACTACCCTGGTTTGCGTAATACCTGGTATGACTGTTGTGTGGTTTTTCCTGACACCAATCAATTTTGTGATTCCTCAACACCAACTGGGTATCCAACAATTCAGTTCAGTTCTGATGCTCAATAACTAGAGTTAGCATCGACCACACAGGTGAAGGGCTCAGTCCCACAAGACTGCCCCACTTCAGACACCAGCTGCAAATGGAGTGCCCAGGCTACCCACATGTCTGCCCAGCCGACTATAAATTCAGGAGTTGCCATGACCCTTTGATAATTTGACAGAATGACTCACGAAACTCAGGAAAGCGCCTTATTTAAGTGTCAGTTTATTATAAAGGATACAACTCAAGAATACCAGATTGAAGAGATAAACAGGGTGAGGTATGGGGGAAGGGGTAAGGAGCTTCCATGCCCTCTAGGGTTGTACCACCCTCCTTCTAGCACTTCCCTGTATTCACCACCCTGGAAGCTCCCAAAACCCATCATTGTGGGGTTCTTATGAAGGTTTCATTATTTAGGCATGGTTGATTAAATCATTAGCTATTAGTGATTGGACTTAATTCCTCCCCACCCTAAAGGGAAACAGGAAATTCCAAGTGTTTTAGAAATTTTGTGCTAGGAATCCAGGACAAAGGACAAATATTTATTTTTTTTATTATACTACAACTTTAAACAATAAACAGAACATAAAATTTATTTTTATATGTACATTCAGACATTAACATATAGAGACTGTGGTCTCCTACAATGTATCTCCTCTCATGGAGGCACTCTTCCTGTATTCCAGTAAAGAAGCCATTGTTGACAACATCCACTTAGATGTGAAAGGGAGACAGGACCCCTCACGTTTTTGAAATGTTTTTGGTTTGACTGACACATTTGGTTTTCCATGCATGTGGGACAATGTGTCTGAGCAAGAATTATCCTTTATTAAAAGGTGGCCTCTTGCTCAAGAGCTCAAGGAAACACCATGTAAAGCTGGGGTCAGTCACAAAGTGATGACAACAGTGGTGGTGGTGATAGTGGTGATGATTCAAGAAGAGTGTATTTGTCTTTCTTAGAAAACGTAGCATTTGAACTAATTCCCTGCACAAGTGCCTTTCCTGCTACATCTTGTCTTTAGTTTCTGATTTTCTTGTTCTCTGCCAAATGCCTTTTATAGTAATGTTATTTCTTTAAACTTTAATACTAAAAGATTCCTACCATCTCACCGAAATGACCATTTGATCTCATGTAAAAAAATCTTTTCTGTCATATTTAAAGTTTTATTAACACAAAAATTGGAGAAATGAAAAGATAATCTTGTTCTCAGAAAAGTATAAATTTTCTGTGTTTTGGGTAGAATTATATAAAAGCCTTTCTCATCTTCTTAAGAGTTGGTGCTGTTTGTGTTAGATGGGGAAAAATAATATTTATTATTGCTGGTACTGGGATTTTCTTAATCATATAAAATACAGTGAAACCAAATATATCTAATTCCCTCACATCTGGAACTTTTATTAAATGGGTCACCAGTCATTCATAATATTGATTCTTAAGTAAGCTAGTATCATGTTTTCCTTTCTACTTTGTAATGCATGTTTTTGCCCAGTCTAGAAAAAAATCCAATAAATCATTAACATCAGAGAAGGTAATATTAAGAAGTGTTAAGAAGAGATAGAAAACATGGTAGAGAAACTTAATGTGAGAATGCTGGATGAAAATACTATTTACTTTTTTACTCTGAAGCTATTGAAACTCTTTTTGTATGACTCTTTCTCTCTGTGCTTTGAGGTTTTTGGAAGAAGGCAAAGTTAAATCTATCCATATCACAAAGCTTGCAACTGTTCAATATCCCACTTACCAATTACAGGTAGAGGTAAACCTAATTGATTAGTGAAAATTTGCCCCACCCTCTCTTTTTGGTCGTTTAACACTTAGAATAAATGAAAAGGCAAGTGACACTGTGCAGAGAAAAGAAAGAAGAGGTCCCAGAGTAGTTGCTCAATAAAAACTCATTGGATTGAGAAAAATCATAGATACTTGGAAGACTATATGATTTTCTTTTATTTCTTTGCTGCTAATATTTTATTAAGAATACTACGTGCCAGAAACCATACAATTGTTTTATGTGCATTACTTTATTTTATCACAATAAGCCTATAGTTTATACCATAATTCCCATTTTACAGATGAGAAAAACAGGGGCACAGACACTTACACAGAAGCTAGTATGATTTTCCTTTTGATCGAGGAAAATTGTTGAAACAAAAGAACACAAGTAATAAAATTTTTCATTATGATAGAATCTAGTTTTCCTGCAGAAACTTATGTAGAATCCACATTGGCAAATAAGCTTTAACTCTCTAATGGCTTTCAAAACTCCCCCAAACAACTTCAAATCCAGGCCAGATTTTAATGAATCCCTTCAGTGTGCCAACTTGATTAACTTCTTTTCCCTTCTTCTATTTCGGATTTTTATCCTGTCTAGTCAAGCAGGCAAAATCATCACCATTTCTCTAATATTGCTCTTTAAAGCATAAACTCATTGAACTAACTTACAGTCTGCTACCTACCGATCTGTTTTCTTCCTTTCTCTTCGCAAAGCCTTTCCTGACCTAGCAAAAGGAACCAGCATTCTTTGGTACCTTATTCTGCACAATTTGGACCCAAAGCTATTTACAAAAACACCATCACGAAAGACTTCTCTATGTTTATACAGTTGCCAATCTTGTTTTTATTGAATGGTAAAGTAGCTCAGTAATTTCCCTTAAAGTTTAACTTTATGAGGGGTCTTCAAAAAGTTCATGGAAGGTTTCATGTTACCCTTTAATTCAATTTTTCCACAAACTTTTTGAAGTATCCTTGTACTTGAGATAAAATTTCCAAAAGCTGAAGCTGGAAAAGTGTGGGTGTCCAGAGTGCCACTGAGCCAATGGGAGGAACAGGAGCCTGAAGTCAGGTGGGAGTGGGAGAGAGGCAGCACAGAGCAGGGGCATTTCACAGAGGGCCTTGTACTTGCTGATGGCTGACAGCAGTGGTAGGAGGGAGTTCGAGTTCGGAGGACAGTTGGGTGCTGGGGCAGAGGCAGTGCAGCGGAGTGGTTAGGGATGTGTACTGAGGAGCCAGTCTGCCTGGGCATGGATCCTGATTCTGACACTAACTAGTTGAGGCACCTTGGGCAAGTCATTTAAAGTTTCCTGGTCTCACGGGCATGTTAACTTTGTAAAATACTATGTGCACTCACTTTAAATGTCCGGTTAAATCGAGATTGCATAGATACAGGTCAAGAAATATCTCTAAAGAAATACTTTACCTTTTAGCTCTTGCCAATTTAGTTGAAATCTTATAAATCTTATTTAAAACCTTATTTTATTTTTTTGAATCTTTAACTCTCTGGGGAGAAGATATAACTTGGACTTCCTAAAGCGTTCTTTTAATATTTAAGACATTGCTATGCTTTGGCTGTGAGATAAATTTAGCATTTTCACCTAAATTAACATTTTAAAAACTGACTTTCATGATTCATGGTAGTGGTTTTTTACTTTAATATTTAATAAAATATTTGTTTCATAAATTATCCTGATCATGGTCAGGTGGTTTGCTAATTCTAATTGTATTCTTAATTTAGGTTTTAGGAACAATAAGGCTTAATATCTTATCTGTGTATCAATGAATCAACATTATTTTGAAAGTTTTAGCTATTGCACTAAAACAAGAGAATAAAATCAATAAACATAAATAATATGAAGTAATAGACAAAGATATATTTATTTGTAAATAATATAATTATAAAACCCAAGAGTTTTTAGAAGTGATTAGAACTAAGAACCTGGTATAGTGAATGGGTATTAAAAAATACCTTCTTCTAGAAATAATGATTAAAAATGGAAATTTTAAAGCCTCCATTCACAATAGTGACAAAATTATAAAATGCCCTGGAATAAACTTAACAAAAATAGTACAGATGAAAGTAAAGATAAGGATCAGTTTTAGTAGCAGATAATTTTAGAATACCATTCATTAAGTAAACCTCCTTTCCCCTGACTTGAAAAGTTAGTTAATCATTTGTTAATAATATCCTATCATCACTTCTAATTAACATTGTATGGGAGTTCTTAACCAGTGAGATAAAAGAAGAATTTTAAAAAGGTATAAGTGTGGGAAAGGAAGAAATAAAACTTTCATTATTCACAGACATAGAAAATCCAAAATAATCTTCAGATAAACTCTTAGAATGAACAGGTAAATTTAGCAAATTTGCTATGTATAATATGAATGCAAATATAAATTTTTTTTCTATATAGCAGAAGCAACAATTAGAAATAAATTCTTTTAAAGTTATCATTTATAGTACTATTAGAAAATTTACATGGATGTACAAAGGACCTAGAATAGCTAAGACCATCAAGAAAAAGAACAAAGCTGATGGACTTAAATTTCTAGCTATCAAATGTTATTAAAGAGCTACAATAACACAGTGTGAGATTAAGTACATATAGTCCAGATAAATAGGTAGGTAGGTAGGTAGGTAGACAGATAGATTTATGGAGTCTCTATTCTATAAATATATAAATAGAATATAGAGTCCAGAAAGATATCCATTCATATGCAGTCCCATGATTTATGACAAAGGCAACTTTTCAGTACAGTGGAAGGAACAGTCTTTTCAATACATGAGTCTGGGTCAATTGGGTGTTTACATCGAAAACTAATGCATCTTGATCCTTACCTTACAGAATACACAAAATCAATTCCAAATTGATTGTAGAAATAAATGTGGAAGATAAAACAATACAGCTTCTAGAGGAGATCATAAGAGATTTTCATTGTGACCTTTCATAAATAGGATCCACTTTAAAAAGTACGAATCATAAAGGAAAGACTAAGAAATTGGACTGTATTTTAAAATACCATTAAGCAGGTGAATGGCAAGCCATAAGAGTGGGAGAAAATATTTATTTATATCCAACAAAGAATTGATTTCTAGTATATAATAAGAATTCCTGTATATATCAATGAAAAAAAACAACTGGATATAAATTTAACAAAAGACCTGCTTTAACAAAGAGACATATACCAGTGTTGTTTGTTGTTGGGGACATGACATTAAAAACAGAGAGAGAGATCTTGACACATGCGAAGCACACCAGAACAGCCAAAATTTTAAACTTAAATTATCAAAGTTTATGAAGATATGGAACAACTGGAGCCCTCACATACTGGTAGTAGGGAGTGTAAATTAGAAATCCATTGAGTAAAATTAGCTTAAAGATGAATATATGCATACCCAATGGCCCCGCAAATTGTACTTTTACGTGCCTGCCTGCTGTGGACTGGATGTCCCCCGAAAATCATTGAGCCCTGGTCCCCACTGTGACAGTTTTAAGAAGGTGGGAAGTCCTACTAGGTAGTTGAGAGGTGGGGTCTTGAAGAGGTGATTGGATTGTGAGGACTGTACCTTCATGAATGGACTGATCCATTCTTGGAATAATGGGAGTGGTTCTGGTGGCTTTAAAAGGAGAGTGAAAGAGGAGGTTTGTTTCTCTTTCTGCTTCCACCATCCACCATGTGACACCCTGCTTTGCTGTGAAGAGTCACTACCCACCAGCAAGGCTCACACCCAATGTGTTCCCTAGACTTTCGACTTCCCAGCCTCCAAAACTGTAAGCAATAAATATTGTTTCTTTATAAATTACCCAGTTTCAAGTATTCTGTTATAAGCAACAGAAATGGACCAATACAATGCCTAACAGGCATATGTATGTATGTGCACCAAAATATATGCTCATTTACAACACCGAAAAAATCAAAATAACTCAAATGACCATCAACTTGAAAAGTGAGTAAACTGTGATACATTCACACAATGAAAACTATGCATCATTAAGAATGAACAAACCATTGCTACACTCAACAACACAGATGAATCTCAAGAACGTAATGTTGAGCAAGCAAAAAAGCCAGACACAAAAGAGTATAAATTGTATTGTTCTGTTTATATGCAGTAAAAACAAAAACATATATATAATCTGCCTAATGAGTTGGGGGGAGTACCAGGGAGACTCCTTGTGTACTGATCATGTTCTATTTCTTGATCTGTGCGATGGTTACATGAATATTTCCAATTTGAAATATAAATATATTTAAGTCGCACAATATGATTCCTCCATTTTTTCTATCTATATGTCATAATTCAATCAGAAGTTTACTTAAAAAAATTGTGTCCAGCTATAAGAAAATATAGAAAACTGTGTTTTAGCATGATAGAAATAGCTGGAATTTTAAGTATATGATTTGTCTATCAAAGGGCTTAAAATGCTTGGGGTGTCTAAAAAGATAGGAGTCATAACACAAGAGTGGGTCCTGACATTTTAGGGTAATTTGTGTTCTCCTGAGGACAAAAAAGGATTAATTACTCCTTGATGACAACTGCTTTTATTTTATCTTTCTGATCTGAAGCTTTCTCTTGTGGCCTACATAAATAAACTCAGCAGTTATCTTCATCCTTTGACAAATGGCCATTTGTTTCTGGAGGTTCAGTGATAAGGGTCAGAGGCCAAAATGCTCTTTGTTTCTACTATATAAATTATGTCATGGTGGTAACTCTGATGTTAAGTAAAACTAACTTGACTACATTGTTTTTAAAACATTCTATCATCTTTAACATGGGAAGGATTCCACAATAAAAGAAATATATCACAAAAGAAAATACAAATATTTTAATGCTGATTATTATTTATTTGTATATTACTTTGAAAATCATCTGCTAAAGGGTATTCAATTGGATATGAGATATTTCATCACAAAAATAGATTGAATGTTCAGTGCAGCTGAATACAACTATGAGATACAACAAAAATAATTATGGTAAAATATAGTTTCAATATATTAATAAACCAGTTAATATTAGCTTGCCAAAATGTTTTCCTTTATTTTTCCAAATAAAAGACAGCAGTGAAATAGCAAAACAACAAAAAAGTTTATAACATTCCATTATATGCTACCTAGGGAGTTGGGAAACCCTCATATATTGCTGCACAACCTGTTTGGGAAGTAATTATAGCAATAAATGTTGAGGTAAAAGGTAAACACCATTTGACCAAAAACCACCTTAGGGAGTCAGTAGTACAGAAATTAAAACCACTTGTACCCAAGGATTTATATATGAATAGGCAAGCATGCAGAAAAATTAGAAACAAGCTCTATGGAAAATGAATAAATCAGGATACAGCCAACCCATGAACTGTTATGTAACCATTAAGAAATGACAATAATACTTAGCCTTTATTGAGTAATTATTGTGTACTATGCACATTCTAAGTGTTTTAAACGTATAAGCTCATTCAGTCCTTGTAACAACAATGTGATGTAGCAACTATTATTATTTCTATTTTATAGATGAGGAAATTAAAGTTCAAACAGATAAAATATTTTACCTAACCTCGTATAGCTGATATGTGATGGGGTCTGAATTTGAACCAGGCAGTCTTACTCCAAAATGCACACTCTTAACCTCCATGTGGTTATTCTGTCTCCATGAGTTGTGAGTTGATTAAAGAGGGTTTTTTTAAAAAAGACATATTGTTAATTGAAGTAGCAAATAATGAAAACCTAATTATCCCATTTAAAAAAAGGGTGGGGGAAGCACCATATGGAAGGATACTCCCCACACTGGAAACATTAGATCAGGATTGATCAAGGAAGGGGGAGGGATATTATTAAGTTTTAATTTATTCACCTCTTTATTGTTTGAAGTTATAGAGGGTGCTCAAATACTTTGTCATTTTTTAATCCAATAAAGTGAAGAAAAAGTTAACAAAAACCAACCTCCACTTTTAGGTTCATTACACTTTCTTCAGAATAAAGGAAATAAATGGTTCATTTGACAAGTAGACAAGAAATTAATAAAACTTGTTCTCTAATTTCTTACCAGGATTCAGACCCACTAGACTCTAATTCATTGTGGCCATTCTACACAATTTTTGCTCATTCATCTTCAAAAGTGTTAATCTAGATCAGCACGAAGTGGGTCCCCAGCAAACATTCATTTCCTTTGTTCTCTCCTCTGCCAATCAAATAACCAATGCTATGCCCACAAAAAGTCTTTATTTTCCGTTTTTCAGCCTGCACAGGATGACTGTAGCTGCACTTGCCCTCAGTCACGGTAACTCGGTGCCTCTTTCAGATAGAGTGATCTCCAAACATAATTTACTGATGCTTCCCCTTTCATTGTGGCAGGACTTGTGCTCAAAATGAGGGAGGGAGATTTGTCAACCAGTCAATCTGTTACGAAGGAAAGCATTTCGTTAGGAACAGGGCCAAATGTCCTACCTTAGAGCCACGTGCAATGATTATATAAATATACATACTCCCTATTTTTAGGGGCGTTTGCCATTTTATAGGCTAATCTATGAATCTTAATAGGATATAGGATGTATGTGACATTTCAGCAGTAAAGAGATACAAAACTTTGTGCCTTACCTTAGGCAGAAAAGTTAACTTCCTTTCATATAAAATCATTGTATTAAATTGGTATTTGGATATTTTGAGAACTCTGCTACAGCCAACAGTTTGAAACTGCATTTCACAAGCACTTCCGTGCTTTTTCTCAGGTCCCATTTGCTATCTCACTGCCATCTCTATTCAGTCTTGAGAGACTTTTTGATCTTGCTAACGGTTGTATCCTGCTGGGAGGAAGCCTTTTCAACTGGATGGTGTCGATGATCACCTGGACATCTCTTGCACGGTAACCCTAGAGAAGATTTAAATGGTTATTGCTTTTCTTGGCTTGACATAAGTTTTATAATAACTTATTAGAACTCTGATAGTAACCAAAATAAAATTGATTTCTTCTGTTGCTAAATTTCTTCAGAAACTATAGTTTCGAGGAATATTTTAAATTGTGTTTGAATTAAATGACAATGCTGTCGTTTATTAGAACTGTCTCGCAAAGCTATTCATATAACATATGTTTGTGCATAGTGCCACTATTCCCATGTTTCTGGTAGTTTATGTATAGGTTGTCTTCAGACGTGTGCATACAGCAAGATTGGATTAAGCCAGTGGTTCTCAACTGGGAGTGATTCTGCCCCTTAGGTAACATTTGACCATATCCGGAGACATTTTTGGTTGTTATAACTCGGGAGAGAGTACTGATGTCATCTAGTGGGTAGAGACCAGGGATGCTGTAAACATCCTACAATGCACAGGACAGCCCCACAGCAAAGAATTATCCAGCCTGAGATGTCAAAAGTGCCAGTGTTGAGAAAACCTGGATTAAACCTCAACATGTAGTAAGTTCAACATTGGAAGTTCATCTATATGGCTTGGGAAAAAGTCTGCAGCAAATTAGATGTTCCATATTTTATACTTCTGAGAGGCAATATTGCATAGAATTTTAGAGTGCCAGTTTTGGAATTATATAGACTTGGGCTTGGATAGTCACTTTACTTCTTGCTAGCTTTGCTACTTTCAGGAATTAATTTAAATTCTTTAAGCTTTATATGATCATTGCACACTGTATAAATGTACACAAATATCACATTGTACTCCATAAGTATATGCAATTATCATGGGTTGATTAAGAAAAAATAAATTAAAATGAAAAAAAATTTCAGAGACAGAAGGAGATTAGAAGGTTACCAGAAACTGGGGGGAAGAAATAATGAGAAGTTATTGCTTAATGGGTACGAGTTTATGTTTAGGATGACAAAAAAGTTTTGGAAATAGAAGTTACAGTCACACAGAATGTAATTAATTCTATGCAGTTGTATGTTTGTTTTACTGCAATACAAAAAAATTTTTTTAAAATTATATAAGCCTTCATAGTCTCATCTGTAAAATGAGAATATTAATATCTATGTCATAGGATTGCTGTGTGTATTAAATTGAGTTGGAGTAATAAGGTGCTTAACCCAATGCCTGATGTAGTAATAGTCAAAGTGCGAGGAGTATCATTTCCCTGCCACACTGGCAGAGGACCATGCCTTTCTGACTCACTTTTTCTAGCATCTAACAATGCTTTGCATGAATATATCCCAGATGCTGGCCCATGAATGGATACTCACTGTAAAAATAAATAATGAATAAATAATGAATGTGTTTTTTTAAAGCTAAATGAGTTTAATGTATTGCCTGTTATTCTGAGATTATGAATTTCCTATGCCCTACTGATGTTAAAAGGCCTTTTTTAAATGAAGCATTGGTAATAGTATCTAGTAATTGGCATTTATAAATGGTCTGACTTGATAATAAATGAAAAAAATAGAAACCTTATGTTGATTTCTAATTTTTAAAATGTAAACATCCATGAAGTTTCAATGTCTGGGAACAACCAAGCCGGAATTGTCTTAGAATACTACAGAGAGGAAACGAGTCTTCAGCAAGGCATTTAAGGATAAGATGGATTTTGGTGGTTGAAAATTAGCTAAAAAATTTTCTAGAAGGGAGAATGCTGTAGGAAAACAGAAGCATAGAAATGAAAGTGCACATGCTGTATATGCAAAGGACTTGGCTATTACCTATCTGGAGTGTGTGCAGTTACAATGGAAAATAAGATAAGCTCTAAGGATGAACTAGAATGAAGACTTTAGGCTTGGATCAGTAGATGATAGGGTATTGTTGCAGGTAGGTGACTAAGAAGTGGAGTGACAAGTTCATGGCACAAGTAGACATTCAGTCAATATAGGCACTGGGTGAGCGAAAGGAATGAGTGGCCTCCAGGGAAGATACAATGGAGGATATAATGGAAGGAAAAGAAACAAAAGGCAAGAAGAGGAATAGGAATCCATGTTGTAATGAAAGAGAAAGAGAAAAGAACAAAATACCAGTGAATTCAGAGGGGAGAAAAACCTGCCTGATGACTATGCCCTTATGTGAAATAAAGTTTGATTCAAACAGAAGAGCCATTCAGATGGTGCTGGCTCCTCTGTGGTGAAGACTTCTAAGTCCTTTGGCCTGAGACTGGGGTTTATAACTTTCTCTGCTGAGATAGAGAACATTTTGAAGAGTCTATGTTTCTCAGTAGAGGATGTTTAGTTTATTATGCTAGTTTTGGCCATTAAGGGCAAGAAAAGCCCAAGAGATTACCTCCTCGTTTAACACAGGTGTGGAAATATAGCATGACTAATAACCAAGGCCATTCACTTCAACCTAATGTTAATTTCCCAGGAATGTATATACCCATCTTCCATTCTTTGTCACTATTTTTTACTAGTTGAGTGCGTTGAATTTTTCTTTATTTTAAATGTTAGTGAATGTAAATGTATGTACTGTTTTATAGAACTCTAGAATAATGCCTGGCACATAGTAGAGGTCTATAATATTTGTCAAATGGTGGACGGATGGATGTGACACAGACAAGACTGCAGTATGAAGCTCTGAAAAGGAGGGAGCAAAGGTATCACCAGCACCTCCACCATCATTACCACCACCATTATTGCCTAGCCTTTCTTGAGCATTTACTGTGTCGGGCACTGTACTAGTATGTGCTTCATATATGCCATTCCCCTGTCTTCATGAGAATCATGACCATGATGTGCATAGTATCACTGACCCCATGTTACAGATGAGGAAACAGACGTATAAGAGATAAGTAACTTGCCCCATGATCACAGCCAGAGCTAGAGCCAGGATTTAAATCCCGACTGGAGAGTCTGAGGTCTTCATTGCTAAACTGACTTGCCCTGCCCTTGCATCCATTCCATGGCTTTGGGAAATTTGAAAGTCAAGAGAGAGGAAGACATAGCTGAGCCTCAAGCTAAAACTGGAGTGCCTATCATCTGCCCTGGGAGCAGAATTTTAAAAATGACTTGCAGACCTGATACCCCAATTGGAGCGGTCCCCAGTGTTATCTATGCAATATATTGGTTTCCTCGGGGGAAGGCAGGCCGCTTCTGACTACTGCAGATAATATAATATTTCGGCACTTTTTTTTTTTTCTCCACTTTCAGTTACTTACAGATGCTGTTACTCTTGGGTGTTGTTTTTTCTGAGAGAAAAACTGTCTAAATCTGAACCACACTCTACAGTCACAGTTTCCCCAGTGTAAACCATCATTCGAGAAATTCCCCATCTCTTCTAAAGTAGGAGCAACACTTGCTAGTTAAAGCTGTAACTTTCTGTGCAAGGCAGTAGGGAAATGATGATGAGCTGGGCTGAAGTACAAAGAAAAAGAAAATTCAGAATCTACCAGGATGAAAGATGTGTTTATTTCCAGAAATGTCTTTCAAAGTTTTTTTTTTGACCAAATTACACAATTTGCAGCTGCTTTTAAAAAAATGCAATATATGGTATCTGCAAATGCCTTATAGCAGACACCTGCAATATTTTCTATTTGTTTTAATTATAACAGGGAATGACAGGAGGCAAACTGAAAGGGATAGACGAAGGGAAGCAGAAAAAGGGGGAAGGAAGAGGCGAAGGGAGGGGAGAGGAGTCAGCACCAGCAGCTACATGACGGGTAATAAAACCCCAGCACTTCCTGTATCTTTCTCCACATCGTTTCCAGGAGATTGCTTTGGAAATTGACCACCTGCCAGTTATTTCTATTTTTTTTTTCCTTAATTTAATTTTGTCGATATACAATGTGGTTGATTACCTTGGCCCATTACCAAAACCCCCCTCCCTCCTCCCTCTCCCCCCTCCCACCCAACAATGTCCTTTTTGTTTGCTTGTCGTATCAACTTCAAGGAATTGTAGTTGTTGTGTCTTCTCCCCCCACCCCAGGTTTTTTGGTGTGTGTGTGTGGATATTTATTTATTTTTAGCTCCCACAATAAGTGAGAACATGTGGTATTTCTCTTTCTGTGCCTGACTTGTTTCACTTAATATAATTCTCTCAAGGTCCATCCATGTTGTTGCAAATGGCAGTATTTCATTCGTTTTTATAGCTGAGTAGTATTCCATTGTGTAGATGTGCCACATTTTCCGTATCCACTCATCCGATGATGGACATTTGGGCTGGTTCCAACTCTTGGCTATTGTAAAGAGTGCTGCGATGAACATTGGGGAACAGGTATACCTTTGACTTGATGATTTCCATTCCTCTGGGTATATTCCCAGCAGTGGGATAGCTGGGTCATATGGCAGATCTATCTGCAATTGTTTGAGGAACCTCCATACCATTTTCCATAGAGGCTGCACCATTTTGCAGTCCCACCAACAATGTATGAGAGTTCCTTTTTCTCCGCAACCTCGCCAGCATTTATCGTTCAGAGTCTTTTGGATTTTAGCCATCCTAACTGGGGTGAGATGGTATCTCAGTGTGGTTTTGATTTGCATTTCCTGGATGCTGAGTGATGTTGAGCATTTTTTCACATGTCTGTTGGCCATTTGTATATCTTCCTTAGAGAAATACCTGCTTAGCTCTTTTGCCCATTTTTTAATTGGGTTGCTTGTTTTTTTCTTGTAAAGTTGTTTGAGTTCCTTGTATATTCTGGATATTAATCCTTTGTCAGATGTATATTTTGCAAATATTTTCTCCCACTCTGTTGGTTGTCTTTTAACTCTGTTAATTGTTTCTTTTGCTGTGCAGAAGCTCTTTAGTTTGATATAATCCCATTTGTTTATTTTTCCTTTGGTTGCCCGTGCTTAGTTATTCAGAGGCTTGAATGCAGCGGTCTCAGTTCACTTCATGTGTAGACACTTTACACATTCCCCAGACTTGTTCTCCTTCACTCAATTGCAGAGAAAAAAAAAAAAAAATGGTACATTTTTGGAGAGTACCAGAAACTCTGTTTCTGATTCTCATCCCCATTGCTCTTCCTTCCCCTCCGACGATATCAGGCAAATCCCTCCATTCCAGTTCAAATGACTGGGCAGAAGGACGTCTGCCTCCCAGGACTCCTAGAGCTCTTTCAGGTGCCCTGCTCATCTGGCTCTGAACAGTGCCCAGTGGCACATTGTTCTGTACTGCTGTATTTGCATAGCACAGCCTCATAACCTTCGTTCACAGGTGTCACTAGTGTGTGAGCCTGCGTCGCATGCCTTTGGGTTTCATTCAGTTTGAGACTGGGTACATCATTTTTCCTAGAGTATCTTGGAACTTATAGAGTGTCCATAAAGCCTGGAAATTTAAGTGAAATATACATAATATCATCAAGGACATCTTCAATTTATAAAGAAATGAAATCTTATTTATTTATTTAATATTATCTATATGAACATAGGATTGGACAAACCCCTAACTGTGTGTTAGGGGAAAAAACTGTGGACCCATAAGTCCACTGCTTAATGATTCTTTGCCATTTTTCTCATATTTGAAATACTTGTGCTAAATTCCACAAAAGATGCTCCCACCCATATGCCCAAGGACACTTGAGCAAAAATGTTTGCTGATGCATTGATTATAACAGCAAAAAAATGAAAACCTACTAAATATCCCTCAGGTGGAGAGTGGATAAATAATGTTGTAATCATACAGGAGAATATTATACAGAAGTTATAAATGAATGAATAATAGAATACTAAACAACATTCATAAATGAGTTAAAGAGACATGTGTCAATCTGGATTCACTTCAAAAGCAAGTTGAGCAGAAGAAAAAAAAATTAAGTGTTGTGGAAGGATGTATATGGGAAGATACCATTTATACATGGGTACTTCCAAAAGTTTGTGGAAAAATAAAATTAAAAGTTGGTAGGAATCTTTTCATAAACTTTTGGAAGTACACTTGTATAAAGTTTAAAAACAGGGCCGAGCCCGTGGCGCACTCGGGAGAGTGCGGCGCTGGGAGCGCGGCAACGCTCCCGCCGCGGGTTCGGATCCTATATAGGAATGACCAGTGCACTCCCTGGCTGAGTGCCGGTCACAAAAAAATAAAATAAATAAAATAAAAAAATAAAAAAATAAAATAAAATAAAAACAGACAAAATGACATAGTATAGTATTTATGGATGTACACATATATACTAAAAATATTTTTTTAACATGTTAATGGTCAACACTAAATTCAGATTTGTGGTCACCTCTTGGACGAAGGAGAGAGAATGACCTCTAGGAAGAATGCCCAAGAGGTTTCATTTGTATTTGTAAAATTTTCTTTCTTAAACTGGCTGTTTGTTATATTAGTCACTATTTTTTTTGCAAACATGGTGTGTTACATAAATTAAAAACAAACACATTGTTTACCTTTATCATCTGGTTGGCTGGCCAGTTTTGTATGGTTATTGGCTTACCTATCAGTAAATAACTATTAAATGTGGGCTATGATTCTGGTCTCATTTTATGACTGTAACTGTTTCCATTAATTTAGGTTTTAATGGCAACTGAAAATTATTTTGAAACTAATGTGAAACTATATACCTATACACAATTATAGAAAATTTAATCTATGAAAATATTAATTTTTAACATAAGTAGAGCCCCAATAAATATTTAATTAAATTGAAGCAGATTTCTTGTGTAATTCTTATCAATTGTAAGTTTCCTCATTATACTTTAAATTATTTGATTTTCCAAAATTAGATATATGCAGGAATTTTTACAGGACGGCCTGTTATGCAAAATGAAGTTTGCTTATAAAATCCATCTACCATCCATAACTTTAATGTTTTCAAAAATATATTAAGGAAGACGTTACTCTTTACCTAAGAGTCATTTCCAATTTTGGTTTCCACTTCAGAAGAGCTTTATTAGTTACAACTTTGACACTAAAATTCCCATGGCAACAGATATTTTTTGTCATGGATACAGGCATAATTAAGAAGGCTTTCATGACAGCAATTTTCTTCATAATTAAATTAATTAGTTAAAAAGCTGGGTTGAGAGACATGGAAATAGGGCTGGCCAGTATATTAGAGTGTGGTGCTGTAACGCCAATGTCAAGAGTTCAGATCCCTATACCAGCCAGCTGCCAAAAAAAAGAGAGGGGACATCTAAATTTTATTACAGGTACATTTTCAAGTGGAACTTTGAGACAATACAAAACTAATTACAAATGAATTACTTTTGCTCTGTTTGATATTTAAGATAACATTTATACATTTTGTATTTAATAGCTTAGAATGGAACAGGTCTAAAACCAAATTCTGAGCAAGTATCAACCACCCCAAACTCTACCTTTAAATTGTCCATGGTGTGAAAACTCAGTAGTTTTCTAAGTAATTCAAAGATTACTATGTAGTTTTACAACTTTCCTAATTTAATTCTCCCTCACAAGATTCACAAGAATTTCTTGGACTGATTTCTTTTCTCATCACTATAAAAGCAATTCAGAACTAATGTAGAGAATTTGCAAAATATTGAAAGGTGCAAAGTAGGGCCGGCCCGTGGCTCACTCGGGAGAGTGCGGTGCTAATAGCACCAAGGCCCCGGGTTCAGATCCCATATATGGATGGCCGGTTCACTCACTGGGTGAGCGTGGAGCTGACAACACCAAGTCAAGGGTTAAGATCCCCTTACCGGTCATCTTTTTAAAAAAAAAAAAAAAAAAAAAAAATGAAAGGTGCAAAGTAGAAAATAAAAAAGTTATGCAGAAGCCCATCACTGCGAAATAACTGATGTTAACATTGAAATATATTTTATATAATCTATCTAATTATCTTCCCTAATAGCCAGAAAAAAAAAAAAAAAAACAATGTTTACACTGAAAAGTATCCAGATTTGAGGCAACTATCCATATTCCCTATATGTATCATAGACAGACCTTTTCAGAGCTTATAGGCCAGGAAAATGCTCAAGTTGGGAGTGTTTAGACCTGGTGATTTGGAAGAAGTACAGTTAGAATAATCAGGATGTAATTAGATCCAAAGGAATTGTCCAGAGTTATTCTTCCTAGTAATAACGTATATGGTAATGATCCAGTGGAGGAAAAAAGAAAAAAAATCAAATCTACATTTTGTGCTTTGGAGGCTGGTTATTTAATTTCTTTTTCATAGGTACATTGATATTTTTCTGGTAAACTTAGCTCATTTCATTCATTCAAGCATACATTTGTTTATTTGATAAATTTTATCCATTACTCTGTGCCTTTGCCTCCTAGCGAAAATGTCCTTTATCACTCTTTTTATTGAAAAAATGTTTATCAAATGCCCACTATATGCCAGGGACTGTGCACATGAGGAATGCTACTTAAGCAGTCCCTTTCTTCAAAAAGCTCGCATCTGATCCATTGGTCCCACTCCTTGGTATATGTTCAAAGGAAATGAAATCAGTATGTCAAAGAGATGGCTGCACTCCCATTTTTACTGCGGCATTATTCACAATAGCTAAGATATGGAATCAATCTAAGTGTCTATCAACAGATGAATGGATAAAGATGCTGTGATACATATACAATGGAATACTATTCAGCCTAAAAAAAAAGATGGAAATCCTGTCATTTGTGACAACATGGATGAGGATATTAAGTGAAATAAGCCAGGCACAGAAAGACAAATACTGCATGATCTCACTTACATGTGAAATGTAAAAAAATTCAACTCATAGAAGTAGAGAGTAGAGTGGTGGTAACCAGGGGCTGGGGAGCGGGGGTGGTTGTTGGGGAGATGTTGGTCAACTAATACAAAATTTCAGTTAGACAGAAGGAATATGTTCAAGAGACCTATTGTACACCAGGGTGACTATAGTTAATGTATTGAATTCTTGAAAATTGCTAAGAGAATAGATTTTAAGAGTTCTCATCACAAAGTTATGATAAGTATGTGAGGAAATGCATATGTTAATTAGCTCGATTTAACCATTCTACAATGTATACACACTTCAAAGTAATGTGTTGTACACGATAAATATATGCAATTTTTATTTTTCAATTAAAAAAGAAAGCTCACATCTAATGACCCAGCTCTTCATTCCAGACTCAGCCCAGGTGTCTCTGCCATGGAGACTGGCTTTACCACTTCCTCCCCAGTGCCTCCATGTGATGCACACTGCTTTGGTCATGCTCACTCTGTTTTGCACTTGCTTATTTGCATGTCATTCCCCTCCTTGAGGTCAAGGACCAAAGTAGGTGGATTTTAAGGAAAGAAATGAACTTATGTTCCCATTGTGTATAGAAGTTTATTACTAAACTTAGATTTGTGTATCTTTGACTACTACTGAAGTTGATTGTTTTTCACATTTTTTATTGACTCATCGTATTTTTTTTTCTATTTTCATGCCTCTTGAGGACCTATGCTCAATTTTTTACTTGTACATTCATCTTTTTTCTTGTAGATTTCTAGGATTTCTCAATATCAAGGATATTTTCATATATTTTGTGAATTTTTTTTTTTTTTTCAAATTTTCATTTGTCTCTCAATTTTCATTTCTGGTTCAATGGTTCTTATTTTTACAGTTGTGTTGGTCAAATCTAGACCATTTAGTTATTATGTTCATGAAAAAATATAATTAAAAGATAATACAAATCTTTCCATGAACCTTTTGAAGTACCCTCATATTTGGACTTGCTCAAAAAGGGATTTAAGGTAGCTTACAAATATGCATTCAACACAAGGATGAAATTAATGAAAACAAGATAAGAAAAACTGGGCAAAGAAAACAGAGGTAGGAAAGTAAGGTGGGTCCAGGAGTTGAGTTAATTTAAAAAAAAATTCCATTACATTCTTTATATTCAGTAGGGGTTGGCCACAGATTTGGCTCTATGCTTTCCTGCAGCACTTGTTGATGAGTAAATACAACACATTACAAGATAATGTTGTGAACGAAAAACAGACCATGTATTTAAGAGACACACTGATATTCCTAATCCTGGTACTAATTCCAGAAAGCAGTTTTTACTGAATGTCCTCAAGAGATAATACTATAAATAAACTGTGCCTTCAACAGCAGCCTACAGGAAAATGCACCACATTTCACAGGTCATTTCAAGTATTATAGATTATTCTTTCAAGGATTTGTCATTCATGGTATTTTTGCAAAATGAAATCCATTTTTAATTATTTTAAAACAGTTGGAGAGGCATATGGCAGGGGAGGAAGTCAAGAAAAGTAATATTTTCATTAATCTTGAAAAGTATCCTTTTTATATAAGGAAAAACACTTCAACCTTGGCTTTTTTCTTAGAGCAATTTCATTGGTTAAAAATATTTTTCAGATATATTTGGGATAGTGTGGAAAAACACAGCAAAATGACTATTTTTCAAGACTTCAAAGTCTGATACTTTAAACTGCTTGAAGTAAGTTAGTTTCTCAATCTTGACACTGCGTTCAGAATGAATACAATATACAGCTAGTGCTGTAGCAATCCAGGCAGCCACAAATACAGAGTTCTGCTTGAGGTGCTAGAAGTCAAGTTCTAAGTGTAGAAAAGAGAAACAGTTCTGTAGGAGCTGAGTATAAATGGAAATACTGTTTTGTGTGTAAATTTTCTGGATTTCTAATTGAGGGAAAATCATTTTTCTGGCATAAGAATTAATAATTTTCTTTAATTTGGGATTATAATTTTTATAGTATAATAGGTTCATAAGTTTAAAAGAACCATGAAGTTCAGTTCAGTTCTCTACTACAATCTTAAATCTCCTGTAAACTGTCTCCATCAAAGATCAACCAGTCTATATGTGAATAGCAGCAAAGCACAGTAGTTAGAGAGCCAGCTATGACATCAGATAGTGTGGGTTGGTGTCCTGGATTTCCTATTTACCACTTGCATAACTTGGTCAAATTTCTTAAATTCTCTGTACTTCAGTTTTCTCATCTGCAAATTTGGGTTAGATAAAGCACCTAGAACAATGTCTGGCACATACTAAATGCTCAATAACAGTTATCTCTTTCTATTATTACATTCTTGTATTATTACATATATCTTCCAGGGAAATTCAGTTCTGCCTAGAAAGAGAAGATGTGGGGGTTTTTTTTGTTGTTGTTGTTGTTTTGTTTTTGGTTTTAGTAATGATAGGAGTTTACTTCTGGTAATAGTACAATAACTTTTACTGAACTACCCTCTCCCAATATCAATTTTGAACTCTGGATCAAAAAACAGTGCAAACAATTAAAAAATCAGAATTAAAACAATTCTTTAAAACCCCTGAAGAATGACTGAGAATAAGCAGAAACTGGAGGGGGGGGCATGATCCTTGAAATAGGGAAACAGGCTAGGTGGGATACACATTAAATGGCTTCTGAGAGCACTCCTCTCGCAAAGTACATAAAGGAAAGAGCTCAATCAGAAAAAGGCTCATCAATTGGACTGAGAATTCATAAGTCAAATTTTAGGCTGTCAGAGTTGCTGGAAATCAAGGAGAGATATTCCAGGAAAAAGGAAGACAGTGTGGAGAGCCCTAAAATATGTATTTGAATTCTCCTGAAATTGTTGGCTGACTGTTAGACTGCATATGCACATGATGAGACTCCAGGGAATCCAGTGGAAAGCAACAGCAAGAAGGCTAAAAATCCGAGGGAGATTTTAGCAGATACTTGGTGCTGGAGGGACAGATTTTGGCATTCAAGTCCAGTCAAGGAAAAGAAGCTTCAATCAAGTCTTTGTGCTTTTTATTGAAACCCCAGGAGGGTAATACCTTAAGAAGTATCCCAGGACCAAGGACTACAACAGAGGCCTAAGGACAAGACAAAAATAAGCTCACCCTATCAAACCTCCACAAGATGAAGGTGATTTGTCAGTAATCTAACTGTATGCTAGAAAAAAACTCAACACTCTTCAAAGAATGATAACATATTTCTCGCAACATATTGCCCACAATGTACAGTGTATAATAAAAAAATTCTATATACAAAAAAGCAGGAAAATGTGACCCACAATCAAAGGGAAAAACAGTTAAGAAAAAAATCCCCAGAGGTCCTAGATGTTAGAATTAGCAGATGAAGATTTAAAATAACTGTAATATACATTTAAAATAATGTATTGGAAGAGATTGATATAATGGGTAAAGAGATGGGGACCATCAGGAGAGATGTGAAAATGAAAAAAGAACCAAATGGCAATCCTGGAACTGAAAAAATATAGCTGAAAAAAATCTTCAATGAACTTAACAAATTAGGCACCACATTTAGAAAAAAAAATGCAAACTAGTGGACAAATCAATAGAAATTATCCAACTGAGTACAGACAGAAAAATGATTTTTAAAATTTGCAGAGATGTGGTGGCTTATGTGACAATACCAAGTGTTCTAACATATGTGAAATTAAAGTCCCAGAAAGGAAGAAGAGAAAATGAGATGAAAATATTTTTTTTAAATTGGTGGCAAAATTTTTTCCAAATTTGGTTTAAAATATAACCCCCCTCATATTTAGGAAGTTTAATGAACTCCACACAGGATAAATAAAAAGAAAACTATACCCAAGCAAATCAGAGTCAAACTTCTAAAAACTAAAGATAAGGAAAAAATCTTAATCCAGAAGAAAAAGACACATTACAAAATACTAAAGGAAAGCAACAGTAAAAACACTGACTTCTCAGCAGAAATATTGGAGGCCAAAAGATAATGGATTGCCATTTTAAAAGTGCTGAAAGAAAAGAAAACAAGTCAGCCTAGAAATCTAGATAACTTACATTAGACTTACATTCAGCTAAATCACTAATTATGTTAAATGTAAATGGACCAAAACTTTCTATTAAAATCAGAGATTGTATGCATTTTAAATAAAAGACACTGACAGGTAGAAAATAAAAGGATGGAGAAATGGATACCATACAAGCACTGAACATAAGAAAGCTAGTGTGGCTATATTAATATTAAAGTAGATTTCAAACCATGGATGCTGCCAAAGGTAAAATTTTAAAAAATTCATAATGATGAAAGCATCAATTTGTTGATAACATAACAATCTTCAGTGTGTTTGCATCTAATGATAAGAAATGTCTATTTTCTAAACATCTGGTATAATAATTTCCTCTGAAGAGAAAGTTGCCTTGGAGATAGAGTCATCAATCTTCCCAGTTTGCCCAGAATTGAGATGTTCCTTGGGACCTGAGACTTTCAGTGCAAAATCTAGGACTGTCCCCAAACTGAAACAGTTTCAGCAACTGGGACAGTTATTTATTCTGCAAAGAGTGGAATTAATCTGCTTTGGAAATGAAGGAGTGAGAGAGTAAAGAAAGAAGAACAGAATGAATAGCCATGAGATGGTAGGAGGTTGTACAGTGGACAAAGTGACCCCTTTTAATGATCCCTCAAACATTAAGTAAAATTACTAGACTCACAAAATTATAGTTGTAAACTGTGTGTGTATGTGTGTTTGGAAAGCTAGTGAGGAGGTACAATGTTGAAAAATAGATATCATCCATTATAGTATTTGTGAGGCAAGGACCTTTAGAACACAAGTCTGTGGGAAATTGTAGAAATATGGAATGGTAGATTTGAGTCAAGTTTGGGTATATTAAGGGCAAAAAGGACTGAGATTACATCTGGATCTTCTAACTGTATTAGTTAAGAATATGTTAGGTTTGGATATTAGAAAATCTACCTACAACTGGATTCTACAATAAAACGAATTTATTCACTCATGTAAATGAAATATCCTGAGGTAGGGAGGGCTTCAGGCTTGATTCAGTCCACAGGTTCATGATCATATTTGGGCTCTGATCCATTTCTCAGCAGATACCCGAGCAGCCCTCTTCCTTGTGACAATTCATCTCCAGGGTGGTTTACCTCATGGTAGCAGCAATGGCTATAATAGTTCCAGGACTAACATTCTCACATAACACCATGGGTGAGCACACTATTTCTGTAAAGGGCCAGATAGTAAATATTTTAGGCTTTGCATCTCTGTTACAACTAGTAAACTCTGCCATTTTAGTAGAAAGTAGTCATAGACAATATGTAAACAAAAAGCAGGGTTGTATTCCAATAGAACTTTGTTTATCAATTTGAATTTCATATAATTTTCATGTGCCATGAAATATTATTCCTCTTTGGGTGTTTTCCCCCCAATCATTTAAAATGTAAACCCATTCTTAGCTTAAGAACTGAACAAAAACAACTGGTGGGCCAGATTTGACCTGTGGGCTGACCCCAACTTAAAAAATTGGTTAGAGTTTTAAGCCAAAATTCTCTCCTCCTTCCTGGCATATATTTCCTTTTCTCTCCTCCATACTCTTAGTCAAGAAGACCCCATTCAGTATCACTTATATGCCAAAATCCTCCAAAGTTTTATTTCCAACCCAGATTGCTCCCCTATGTCCACACTTCTGTAGCTACCTGCCTACTTGACATCTCCAATTAGAGGTTTAATAGCATTTTAAACTTAACATAATCAAAACAAGCTGGGGGACTCTGCTTCCTTAAGATGGATTCAGCTCTAAGCAGCAGGCAGAGACACGTTGGCATTCCTGTGGAATTTATCCCGATGCCACAGGATGATGCTTCAGCATTCCTTACACTTCTAACATAAGTATGGTGTGTCAAAAGACAAAATCACAACAGTTTTATTTATAGATCTAATTGGCTTTTATTCATGATTCATGAATCGGGGCAGTCTCCATTCTACAAAATAGAATGAGAGCTTCAACTGGCAATAGCGGAACAGTGGGTTTTTTAAGGTGAGAGCAAGGAAACAATAGTAAAAAAACTGATTGGATAATATCAGATTACTTCAGGTTACTTTTTTGTAAGGGTTAGAGCAGAGGGGACTTATTACGCTGATACACGTAGACTGGAATCTCTTGTTTTCAGGAAAATCTGGTCTGTTTTGGGATCTATCTGCTTCCTTAAAGTTTCAGTTTGATAATGTGGCATTCAGCATGAGTGACTCCATTTTGGTCTGGTCTGGTCTGGTCTGTTGGGGCCTAGTGCAGGAGCTCAGTCCAAAGCAATGGGCTCCTGTAATTTTTGTTTAACAGGTGAAATAAGGAAGTATTCTGATTACTCTTTTTTCCTCCTCTAGGGATGAATAAAACTGAGAAACACATCAAGAGAGTGACATCAGACTGAAGAACTTTTCAGCAGTATCTGTCAGCCTTTGGAAATTTGGTGAGAAGAAATAGTCATGATTCAGTATCTTGCTTGCATAGAAGGCTCCAGTTCAGATTTGGATCTTGCCCCATCTGATTTCTTACGATGTATTCAAATACTCCAGATATTGCTCTGAGTTTTTGCTGTTTCTCAACTGGCTTTCTGCCTTCAACTGGCCTTCAGAGGAGTTTTAACTCCCAGTAGGGCAGTTTAACCCCTTTCTCCCCCGTTACTTCCAGATCTGTATATCTCTTTAGCTTGCTCTCAGTTTGTCTGAGTGATCTATTTCCTTACCAAGTTGCTCTGGCTTCCCCACTCGTTCCTGTGTTTTGAAAAGAATAAATTAAAACTGCATTCCAATAAAAATTAATATGCATGTGTATTTAGTCCTTCATTTATTCAATACACATTTTTGAGCATTGAAATGTGCTAGACACAGTTCCAGGTTCCGAAAACACAAAGAGCCATATGCTGTGGCCTAACCCTTAAGATGCAAGATAACAGAAATGTAAACTTAGAATTCACAATACAGCCATGTATATGTTAGAATGAAACTGAGACGAAACGTTTTAGGAACAGAGGGAAAAAGCAGGGGTTCACAGAGGAGATGATGCAGTGACTTCATTAGGCAAAGGAAAAAAAAAATCAAAAAACAAGAGAGAAAGAAGGCGAAAATGAGAATCCCTAGTCCGAGATATTGTTAGTTGAGCCATAGACAATTACTTCCGGGAAAAAGTATTGAGAAGATGTATTGGGTAGATGAAATGCCTAATGAGACCATAAATGAGGACAATTGCTTCTTATAGTGTATGAGAAGATAATTTTTATCAGATAATGAAATTGTTTTCAGCCTTCAGAATGAAAATGAATCCCTTGCTAATGCAGATCATGCTAATAAAGGGAGTGAGAGAGATCGTCGGAATTACACGAGGCTCATGGTAGGCAGAAACCATCCTAAATAGTGTAGAAAAAAAAGAAAGATAATGAAGTAATCAAAATAATTGCTTAATAGGGAATGTGAAATATCTGCAATGTTAAATTATAAATATACATTTTCAAGAAAAATGAAGTGACCTTAAGGAACCGATTAGAAACCCAAACTGATGCCGGGTAGAAGCAATGCTTTTCATTAACAAAGCTGAGGATTAATTAAATCTGGGGAAGCTCTTTGAAATCCACAAGTGCAAGTTATATTAAAATACAATACAACGGGTATATTAGTATCATAATTAATGATTAGAATAGACTTCTTTATTAAATGTGTTCTGGCGTAGTGCACGTGACAGATGTGAAATGAAAAGGACACAAATGTGTTACTGAAAACCAAAATTGACTTTAGCAGCATCTGCCTTCAAAAGTGTGTGTGTTGGTGGGGCGGAGAGGATGATTTATCTAGTTGGTATATTCTTATAAAATAAATATATTCTTCCCTTTCTCCTTAAGATTGCCTACAGACCCATCCCAAGCATGATGGACAGCACCGTGCATCCCCACCAACCTCTCTAGGGAACTAGGGAGAGGGGTGGAGAGGATGGTTTATCGAGTATTTTTGTGTTATCTCTGAATCTTTTGCTTCAGCTGAATGATTTCAGAGACTGGTAGCAGGCAGAGGAGAGAGGGACTGAAATTGCAAAACCTCTAACAGTTCTTAGTGTTGCTCAAGGGTAAAGCTTTGGAGAAAATGGTCCATTGTTGACAGGGCACTTAAGTGTAGGTAAATGGAAGCCAGAAGCAAGTAGGAGCTGGTGGTCTAAATTGTTTTACAGAACAAGGGAAGGGGAAATTCACTTCTTGGGGAAACCAAAGGAGAGGATAAATGGGAAAAGGAAGAGCCTGGAGGAGAAAAGGGTGAGAAGCAAGAGAGAAGCATAAAGTCCCATTCTCTGCTACACAGATGCCTTTTGTGAGAGACAGATATAAATGGAGAAATCAAGGAAAGGTGGGTGATCCACGTCAGGGGTGAGTCAGGGAAGAGCCTGAATGAGGGAAGATGACCCATAAACTGAACTGATTCAGAGCCACAGGAGCTCTGAGACCAAGGCGATATAAAAATCCTAAACCACATTCTAATACCAGAATGCTAGAACAGGGTGTGTGGTAGGCAGAAACCAAGCTGCATAATCTGGGGGAAGGGCAGGTGACAGGAACTCTGCTGTGTTCTGAATGGAATTACAGCCACGCTTACTCTTTAGTTATGGGTAACTCACCTAATATTGCATACCAAAATATGATTTTTAATAATAGCTTGGCTGTTACCTTGAGTGTGACGTGAAGATTTTAAATTTGAGTTCAGTTTAGGCTGCACAAACTTCAGACCATTTAGAGACACTGCTTTCAGTCACATTTAAAAGACACTGTAAATTCTATATCTTGTAATACCTTACCAAAACACTACAACTTCCAAAAATTCTATTCTGAAGATCTTTGCAGAAAACAGGAATAGCCACATATTTAATTTTTTAAATTTGTTTTTTTAAATGCAATATTTTCTGACAACTAGAATGGAAATTTGCATAGGTGATTTTACTTGTTTAAATATTTTATTTTTCCTCATAGTTCCCCTGTCTCTCAAATCCTCCACATGGCATGGTTTATAACCTGCTGTTTAACTCCAGCCGTTGCCTTTGGACAAGCTCTGTTGAATGTCCTTTCCCCTCACTGGGATCCGCATGCTGTTTTCTAGTCACTTTCAATATATGAACGTGCCCCATTTTGGGAGTTGAAATTCACTTCCAAGTATTACGAAGTCCAGTCCAGTATAAATTAAAATCTCAATCTTACATCCAATTCAAAGATTTATCTCTCTTTGCCCTCTAAATAGCCCTGCACTCTGCATTGAAAAAGAGGGCAGGGTCTTTTTTTTCAACCCTTCTCATCATTATATCCTGCTGCTTCTAGATGCTTCTATCATCCTGTATTTGTGAGGCCCAGGAGGAAGGATGGCAAGATAAAGGTAAAGTCTTTTACATTTGACTTGTGCCCTTATAACTTGTTTCTGCCCTTTGAGTGGCAGGCCCCCAAATGTGGATCCCTCAGATGCCCTCACCTTGGCCTGCCCTCACACCCAGGCACCCACCAAACAATGACCCTGGTGAGCCATGGAGAATCTATAGGTCCATTGAAGGCTGTACTGGGACCTTGGCATGTTTCCTGATATAGACAGAACTCTTTCAGCTGACCTCTTGCAATTCCCTGCAGCTTCTGGATTCCTACCCTGTGACATACCCACATCCTCCTACTGTGGAGTCCCCTGGCTTGGGAAGGCTGCCCTTTTGAGTGGGATTCCTTCAAGATGCATGAAAAAAGTCTGTGTACATTGAAGCATCAGAAAGCAAAGGTGTCACTATCTCAACCACCCATGTGGACAATCTGTGGTTGCTTGAGATCACCATTGTTCTTGACTTTCAATTTATCTGATACCAATATGCAATCATTTTCTTTCACTTATTCACACGTAAGTAAAAATTATGACACATCATTAATACAGTGAGAAAATAACGTGTTCAGGGTAACTAAGCATCATAATAGCACCACCAGAATACCTGTACCAGTTGTTAAACAACAGAAACAACAAACAACGGCAAGTTTTGAGTCTGTACCTACAATGCTGTGTTTTGATAAAAATGTTACCATTCACTGTATTACTTTTTTTTAGGTAAGAAGAAGCATCAGATGCAGCTGAGAGACCAGGAAATGGCTCCTCTAGGGATGAGGAGGTATTCTGGTGGGTGGCTTCTTAAAATGCTTCCTCCAGAGTCATCTGCCCTGTTAACAACAGTTGTTGTCTTGGAAGTCTCTCTTTTATTTTATAAACTGACATGATTTCTTGTTCTGTTATGAATGCATCTGCTCTCTTCTTTCAATGAGCCCATCGCACATTTTCTCCATGTTGTCTACAGGTACCTCTTCGGCACTGTTAATAGTGTTGTCTTTATTGTCACTATTATCACGATCAACTTGATTCAGAAGCATGAGTAATCAGCTGGACCCTCATTACTAATCTTAAAAACTTCTTCAATATCCACTTCTTCCAGCTTCCTGATGGAATCTGAAGGTGTATTTTTTGCATATGTAAGGAGGTCAGACATCTTTTTTTTTCTCCCTTGACATACTGAATTCTTCAAACTCACCACCCTGTTTATCATCATCACTGAACATAGTCCTGGGTCACAGGTTGTGCCAGGCATGCACAACCGTGTCTGCTCACTGTGTTCCAAGCACTGACAACAGCTTATAAATGGCACTCTTCATGCTAAACTCCTTTTGAAAACCTTCCATACCCATGCCTCGGTTTACTGCCGCTAGCATGCCATTCAAGAAAGTGTCTTTACATGTACTCTTCATTGGTCTAAGGATACCCTGGTCACATGGGTGAATTAATTAAGTCAACTTTGGGGGCCGGCCCGTGGCTCACTTGGGTGAGCGTGGTGCTGACAACACCAAGTCAAGGATTAAGATCCACTTACTGGTCATCTTCTTAAAAAAGCAAACAAACAAACAAAAACTTTGGGAAAAGTATGTGGCATAAACATTTTTGATGAGAATTTCAGCTGGAGGATGAGAACAGTTGTTAAGGAATAACAAAATCTTGCAGTCATCATTCAGTCCAACTGCCCCGCAGTGAACAAGAGCCGCTGGTACAAAATGCTTGTGAAACCAATCAAAAAAGATGTCTCTGGTGATCCATGCCTTTTTGTTAGCATAGTTATAAATTGAAAAGAAATTCCCTCTTTGAAAACAGTGAAGATGCAAGCTTTTGCCTATCACAGCAAGTTCACACTTATGTGTGCCTGCTGCGTTAGCACGTCCCAGCACAGTCATCCTGTCCTTGGCATCTTTAATTCCAATAGGCTGTCTTATCAGCTGTAGTCAGTGTCTTTCTGGAGGAATAATGGCAAAACAATGAGGTTTCATTAGCATCATCTGGCGTCAAATTTTCATCAGCTATGACCTTGGCAAACTTGTCAATACATTTCTTTGCTACTTCATGATCAGCAGATGCTTTACCAACACACATCTTAAAAAAGTTAGTGCTGTGACTTTTCTTAGATTTTTTTCAACCAGCCTGTTGGATATTCACAGTTCCCTTCAATTCTCAGTTCATTGTGACAGATCTTTGCTTGTTTCATGACCAGTATGCCATTAAATGTCATGTGTTCATTGCAACATTAATGGGTCCACTCTTCTCATACATGATCAAGATCTTCGTTTTTAGCTTTATGTAGTGTTTTTCTATTTTTCATTAGCTTCTGCTCATCACTTTTAGCCCAGAACTTTAACAGTTTATCCTTCTGTTTCTTCAGGTCACATATGGTGGTCATTTCAACACTACATTCTTCTGTAAGACATTCCACACTTATATGGCCGTTCAGTTTCCCCAACAACTTGATTTTCTGTTCTGTAGACAAACATAAATGCTTCCTCTTTTTCTTATTACTGTTACCCATAGGGGTGTCTGCAGGCCTTTTGGGCATTTTCAACAATATCTTTACACCACAGAGAAGAGAATAAGCAGAAAAACAGAGTGAGTAATTCACGTAGGTTAGCCCAATGTGGAGCTTTGAGGGGAACCTGCCATTGGAGCATCTGGCTTGCACATGTGCCATTTTATCACCCTTTGTGGGTGTGCTTGCATGGGGGAATCTGGGTGTGCACAGAAAAGATATATTGCAGCTGAAGGAGGCTTTTTTTCCTTTGCAGATGCTGAATAAACTGTGTTGTCCACCTCTGTTTTGGCAGAGACCCATCACATGAGCTCAAGAATTTTCCACTTGTGGCATCATGTCATGTTCAAAAAGATTCAGATTTTGGAGCATTTTGAATTTTGGATTTTTGGATTAGGAATGGTCAACCGATATATATATACATAAAATGTATGCTCAACCTATATATTGAGAGAGAGAGACAGAAAGAGAGAGACAGAGAAGGCATTAGCTCATGTATTTGTGGGGACTAAAAAGTCTAAAATCGGCAGAGCAGGTTGGCAGTCTGGAGACCCACAGAAGAGTTGACGTTGCAGCGCACACCTAAAGGTAGTCTGGAGGCAGATTTCCCTCTTTTTTGGTCGACCTCAGTCTTTTCTCCTGAGGCCTTCAACTGATTGGATAAGGTTCACGCATATTATGGTGAGTAATGTGCTTTACTCAAAGTCTACTGAGTTGAGTGTTAATATCATCTAAAAAATACCTTCATAACCACATCTAGACTGTTGTTTGACCAAGTATCTTGGCACCATGGCCTAGCCAAGTTGACACATAAAATTAACTATCACAGGGGGTTTATCTGATTCTGTAGGAACTTTTGCTTGACATTTTATTTGCTATTAATTAGGAAATATTTCATCTCTTTAAAGATAGAAGTTCACCTGTAAAAACGGATAGCAAAGCAAATTTTTTCCCAAAGAGATGAGATTGATGAGACTATAACCCAAAGGTTATAATTTATCACCCCGTAGGACTTTAACCAGTTTTGTATTTAACCTACCAATATTATTCTAACATTTAAAAAGTGCTCCTTCAATAAAACTTACCATCATTTTATTATTTTATTTTATTTTATTTTGTCAATATACAATGTGGTTGCTTATTGTGACCCATCACTGAAACCCCCTTTCCCCCTCCCATTCCCCCCTCCCTGCCAACAACCTCCTATCAATTCACTTGTATCAACTTCAAGGAATTATAATTATTGTGTCTTCCTCCCTCCCCCCAGTTTATTTGTGCATTTATTTATTTATTTTTAGCTCTCACAAATAAGTGAGAACATGTGATATTTCTCTTTCTGTGCCTGACTGGTTTCACTTAATATAATTCTCTCAAGGTCCATCCATGTTGCTGCAAATAGCAATATTTCATTCTTTTTTATAGCTGAGTAGTATTCCATTGTGTAGATGTACCACATTTTCCGTATCCACTCATCTGATGATGGATATTTGGGCTGGTTCCAACTCTTGGCTATTGTAAAGAGTGCTGCGATGAACATTGGGGAAAGGTATACTTTCGACTTGATGATTTCCATTCCTCTGGGTATATTCCCAGCAGTGGGATAGCTGGGTCGTATGGTAGATCTATCTGCAATTGTTTGAGGAAACTCCATACCTTTTTCCACAGAGGCTACACCATTTTGCAGTCCTACCAACAATGTATGAGAGTTCCTTTTTCTCTGCAACCTCACCAGCATTTATCATTCACAGTCTTTGGATATTAGCCATCCTAACTGGGGTGAGATGGTATCTCAGTGTGGTTTTGATTTGCATTTCCCGGATGCTGAGTGATGTTGAGCATTTTTTCATATGTCTGTTGGCCATTTGTATATCTTCCTTAGAGAAATGCCTACTTAGCTCTTTTGCCCATTTACTAATAGGGTTACTTGTTTTTGTTGTAAAGTTGTTTGAGTTCCTTGTATATTCTGGATATTAATCCTTTGTCAGATGTATATTTTGCGAATATTTTCTCCCACTCTGTTGGTTGTCTTTTAACTCTGTTAATTGTTTCTTTTGCTGTGCAGAAGCTTTTTAGTTTGATATAATCCCATTTGTTTATTTTTCCCTTGGTTGCCCGTGCTTTTGGGGTCATATTCATGAACTCTGTACCCAATCCTACTTCCTGAAGTGTTTCTCCTATGTTTTCTTTAAGAAGTTTTATTGATTCAGGGTGTATATTTAATTATTTAATCCATTTTGAGTTAATTTTAGTATATGGTGAGAGGTATGGGTCTAGTTTCATTCTCCTTCATATGGATATCCAGTTATCCCAGCACCATTTGCTGAAGAGGCAGTCTCTTCCCCAGTGTACAGGCTTGGTGCCTCTGTCAAAGATCAAATGGATTTAGGGGTGTGGGTTGATTTCTGGATTCTCTATTCTATACCATTGATCAGTGTGTCTGTTTTTATGCCAGTACCATGCTGTTTTCGTTATTATAGTTTTGTACTATAGTTTAAAGTCAGGTAGTGTTATGCCTCCAACTTTACTTTTTTTGCTCAGAATTGCTTTGGCTCTGCGTGGTCTTTTGTTATTCCATATAAATGTCTGGATAATTTTTTCCATTTCTGAGAAAAAGGCCATTGGAATTTTGATGGGGATTGCATTGAATTTGTATATTTTCACATTTTCACAATGTTGGTTCTTCCAATCTAAGAGAATGGGATATCTTTTCATCTTCTTGTGTCCTCTTTAATTTCTCTCAGCAGTGGTTTGTAGTTCTCATTATAGAGATTTTTCACCTCCTTGGTTAACTCAATTCCTAAGTATTTTATTTTTTGGTGGCTATTGTAAATGGGCAGGCTTTCTTAATTTCTCTTTTTCCATGTTCACTGTTGGAGTATAGAAATGCTACTGATTTTTGTGTGCTGATTTTGTATCCTGCAACTTTGCTGAAATCATTTATCAACTCCAGGAGTATTTTTGTAGAGGCTTAAGGCTGTTTGATATATAGGATCATGTCATGTGCAAACAGGGACAGTTTGACTTCACCTTTTCCAATCTGGATGCCCTTTATTTCCTTCTCTTCTCTGACTGCTCTGGCTAGTACTTCCAAAACTATGCTGAAAAGGATTGGTGAGAGTGGGCATTCTTGTCTAGTTCCTGTTCTGAAAGGAAAAGCTTTCAGCTTTTCCACATTCAGGATGATATTGGCAGTGGGTTTATCATATACAGCTTTAATTATGTTGAGATACTTCCCATCTATACCTAACTTGTAGAGAGTCTTTATCATGAATGCGTGTTGAATTTTATCAAATGCTTTTTCAGCATCTATAGAGATGATCATATGGTCCTTGTGTTTGATTTTATTGATATGGTGTATTACATTTATTAATTTGCATATGTTGAACCAACCCTGCATCACTGGGATGAATCCCACTTGATCATGGTGTATAATTTTGCATATGTGTTACTGTATTCTGTTAGCTTGTATTTTATTGAGAATTTTTGCATCTATATTCATCAAGGATATTGGCCTGTAGTTTTCTTTTTTTGTTGTATCTTTACCTGGTTTTGGTATCAGGGTGATGTTTGCTTCATAGAATGAGTTTGGGGAAATTGCCTCTGTTACAATCTTTTGGAATAGTTTGTAGAGAATTGGTGTCAATTCGCCTTTGAATGTTTGGTAGAATTTTGCAGTGAATCCATTTGGTCCTGGGCTTTTCTTTGTTGGGAGCCTTCTGATAACAGCTTCAATCTCCTTTGTTGTTATTGGTCTGTTCAAATTTTCTACGTCTTCACGGTTCAGATTTGGGAGCTTGTGTGTGTCCAGAAATTTATCCATTTCCTCCAGATTTTCAAATTTGTTGGCGTATAGTTGTTTATAGTAGTCTCTAATGAGTCCTTGTATTTCAGAAGTATCAGTTGTAATATCACCTTTTTCATTACTAATTTTTGTTATTTGGGTCTTCTCTCTTCTTTTTTTAGTTAGCCATGCTAATGGTTTGTCAATTTTATTTATCTTTTCAAAAAACCAACTTTTTAATTCATTGATCTGTTGTATTGTTTTTTGGGTTTCAATTTCATTAAGTTCTGCTCTGATCTTAATGATTTCTTTCCATCTGCTAATTTTAGGTTTGGATTGTTCTTGTTTTTCTAGTTCTTTAAGGTGAAGTGTTTGGTTGTTCATTTGCCATCTTTCCATTCTTCTGAAGTGAGCATTTAATGCAATAAATTTCCCCCTTAGTACTGCTTTTGTAGTATCCCACAGGTTTTGGTATGATGTATCATTGTTTTCATTAGTTTCAGTAAATTTTTTGATTTCCTGTTTGATTTCTTCTTGGGCCCATATGTCATTAAGTAGAATGCTGTTTAATTTCCATGTGTTTGTATAGTTTCCAGAATTTCGTTTGTTATTGAATTCTAATTTTAATCCATTGTGGTCTGAAAAAATACATGGGATAATTCCAATTTTTTTGGAATTTGTTGAGACTTGATTTGTGACCTAACATGTGATCTATCCTGGAGAATGATCCATGTGCTGATGATAAGAATGAATATTCTGAGGTTGTTGGATGGCATGTTCTGTAGATATCTGCCAAGTCCAATTGGTCTAGAGTGTTGTTTAGATCTTCTGTTTCTCTGCTGATTCTTCGTCTAGATGATCTGTCCAATATTGATAGTGAGGTGTTCAGGTCCCCTGCAATTATGGTTTTAGTGTCTATTTCCTTCTTTAGGTCTAATAGAGTTTCCTTTATAAATCTGGCTGCTCCAACATTGGCTGTGTATATATTTATGGTTGTTATGTCTTCTTGATGGATCAATCCTTTTATCGTTATGTAGTGGCCCTCATTATCTCTTTTTATGGTTTTGTTTTAAAGTCTATTTTATCAGATATAAGAATAGCTACTCCAGCTCGTTTTTCTTTTCTGCTTGCATGGTAAATCTTTTTCCATCCTTTCACTCTTAGTCTATGTGATACTTTATAGGTGAAGTAGGTCTCTTGAAGGCAGCATATAGTTGGGTCCTCCTTTTTAATCCAGTCAGCCAGTCTGTGTCTTTTGATTGGGAAATTTAATCCTTTTACATTAAGAGTTGTTATTGAAAAGTGTTGATTTACTCCTAGCATTTTATTGATTTTTGTTTTGATGTCTTAAGTGTCTTGTCCATTTCTTTCTGATTTACTGTTTGTCTTTGGTATTTGTTGGTTCCTTAGATTGTAGATAAACGTTTTCTTTCTCTTCATTGTTGACATTTTTATTTTACTAGTGGGTTTTGATTTTTCTTGAGTTTTTATGGCAGTGGAAGTTATTTTTCAGGAACCAAACCCAGTACTCCCTTGAGGATTTCTTGTAAGGGTGGTCATGTGGTGGTGAACTCCTGCAGTTTTTGTTTGTCTGAGAAATATATTATTTGACCTTCATTTTGGAAGGATATCCTTGCAGGGTAGTGTATTCTTCGCTGGCAATCTCTGTCTTTTAGTATTTTGAATATATTATCCCATTCCTTTCTGGCTTTCAGGGTTTGTGATAAAAAGTCTGATGTTAGTCTGATAGGGGCTCCCTTATAGGTGATTTGATGCTTCTCTCTTGCAGCTTTTAAGATTCTCTCTTTGTCTTTGAGTTTTGCCACTTTGAATATAACATGTCTTGGAGAAGACCTTTTTGGGTTGAATACAGTTGGGGATCTTTGCGCTTCCTGAATCTGAAGATCTGTGTCTTTTACTATACCTGGGAAGTTTTCTGCCACTATTTTGTTGAATATGTTTTCAATGCAATCTCCTTTTTCCTTCTTTTCTGGAATACACATGACTTGGATATTTGAGAGCTCAAGGCTGTCTGATATTCTCTTAGATTTTCTTCAATGTTTTGAATTCTTTTTTCTTTTTTTTCTGGCTGTGTTATTTCAAACAGCCCATCTTCGAGGTCAGAAGTTCTCTCTTCTGCCTCTGCAAGCCTGCTGGTTAAACTCTCTGTTGTGTTTTTTATTTTGTTGAATGAATTCTTCAGGTTGGCAAGCTCTGCTACATTCTTTTTCAGGGCATTGATTTCCTTGTACATTTCTTCTTTCAGGTCCTGTATAGTTTTCCTCATTTCATCATGTTGTCTAGCTGAGTTTTCTTGTATCTCATTTAGTTTCCTTAGAATTATCACTCAAAATTCCTTGTCAGACATTTCAAGGGTTTCTTGTTCTATAGGATCTAGACCTTGAGAGTTATTTCCCTTTGATGGTGTACTTTCTTGATTTTTCATATTTCTGGTATCTTTGCTTTGATTTTTAGTCATTGTGGCAGGGGATTTCATGGTCCACTGGTTTGACACTATTGTCTGGTTAGGATGCTGCTGGGGTTGCCAATTTGGCACTCCTGCCTCAGTGTCTGCTCAGTTGCCCACTGGTGCCTCAGGTGCATGGTCGCCTCAGGTCTTGGGCCTCTCCAGGGAGGCACCTCTCTGGTCAGCGTGCACTCAGCAGGACTGGGGATGGAGTCCAGAGGCGGCAAGGCCTACCTGCTGGGTTGCACACTGGTACCACAGGGTGCCTGGTCTCTGCAGATCTTGAGCCTCTCAGGTGGGGTTCCTCTCTGATCAGTGTACACTCGGCCAGGCTGGGGATGGAGTCCTAAACCTTACCATCTTACTGGCTCCCTCAGTAATAAGTTGAATAAAATCTTTGACCTATATTAATTTTATTCATTTTTTAACTTTTGAAAATTATATTTTGATAGGGAATAAACACATGGTATGCAATATGAGAAAAGCAACAATAATTATTTAATGCATGGTATTATTATTTACTTTAATTGTGCTATAAATGGGAGTCAAGAGACTGTTGCCATCTTACTTTCTTCATTGGTCCCTGATTGACATGGATGGCTACTGAATTTGAGACATAAAATATACAAAAAGTTCTCCAAATATTGCTTCTGTCCCATTCACTCTATTCTGTCCTTTGCAAACTCTTCTTATACATATTTTGAATCTTCTCATTGTATTCTCTCTGTTTCTTAATATTAGATTTTCCATTCTTTTTCCCTCCCTCTAGGCTGCACTCTGAATAGTGTCTTCAAATTTATCTTTCAGTTTGGTAATTTTCTTTCTATGTCTATCAAATCTTCTGTTTAACCTATCTATAGTACTTTTGATTTCAAGACTACACTTTTTATTTCCAGAATTTCTATTCGCTTCTATATTAAATTTGCCTGTTCTTTTCTCATAGTGTCTTGTTTTATGATTCTGATTATTTCTTTTATGTTGCTAATCATTTCAAACATACTCATTTTCTTCTATTATATTTTTCTATTACATGGTATTATTGGAGTATTGATCCTGCTGTTTGTTTTGTCTGCTCAATCTGGTTTATGCTACATTATTGTCTTCTCTCTCTCTGTGTTTGTTTTAATTTGGATTGTCATTTTGAGCAGAGTTTTATAAGAATTTTATCTTTGTAAATCATAAGAGGACTAGGCTGAAGTTGGGTTTTCCCAGAAGGGATTTTGCATTTCCCAGAAACCTCCCCCTGGTAGCAATTATTTTGATAATTTCTCAGTTTGGGAGAACCACACTCTGCAAGTAGTAAAGGGCAGGACTATGGTAACAAATTCTCAAGAGATTCTTTTTTACCTACAGCTCCAGAGCAATTAGATAAGAGTCCTTGTTCATTACTTGTGCTAATGAACAGTTTTTCTGTAGTCTAACATTTTATGGAGGATAAAGTGTATGTTAGTTTTCTATTGTTGCTATAATAAATTACCACAACAGCTTGGCTTAACGCAACACAAACTTATTATCTCATAGTTTTAGGTCAGAAATCCAAAGTGTGTGTCATGGGGCTAAAATCAAGGTGTCAGTAGAGCTGATTCCTTCTGGGGGTTCTAGGGGAGAATCTGTTTCTTTTACCTTTGCTAGCTTCTAGAGGCTACCCAACCCACACTCCTTGGCTGGTGGACTTCATTCACCTTCAAAGCCAGCAATGGTGTTTTAAGTTCTTCTCACATTGCATGTTTCTGATTGTTCTGCCTTCCTCTTCCACTTTTAAGGAGGACAGTTGTGATGATGTTGGGAACACCAGAAAAACCCAATAATCTCATTATTATTTGGTCCATTGATTAGCAAGCTTAATTCCATCTGCAACCTTAATTTCCCTTTTCACAGGTTCTAGGGATGAGGAATTTTGGGGGGAGCCATTATTCTGCCTACCACAAAGTCTTTTGAGAGTCTCAGCTTTATGCAAGGATCTCAGTTCTAACTTGTAATCCTCTGCAGCCATAGGCATCCAGGTGTTAAAACCTATGCCCTCAGGTTAACCAAACCAAAAGTTTCATCCAGCAAAGCTACAGTACTAGCTCATATGCTCTCTACCTTGAATTTTGTTTCTTTCATTGGGGATTTCTTCTTTTTCTTTCTTACAAGGTCAGCTATAATTCAAAGGAATGTTTGTTGTATTTATCTGACATTTCTAGGAGTTCATAGTTTGAGAACTTGGGAATTATCTAGCCAAAATTATGGCCAGAAAAATAAATTTCTAATATGATTATATTCAATCAACTAGAATACAAATAGAGGGATATAAAGCATATGTCCAAATACTTCAAAGTTATAAATCAAACTATAATTTTTTCAGCTAAAATGTATTCTGTCCTCCTAACTTGACAAGTAGACGTTCATAATGACCTGGAAGGCCAGATTATAAGGTAAGATTCTGGAATTCCTTGAAGTTCTGCACAGCAACTAGGCTGCATGAAGAGCGATGGCCCCGGCTGCAGCCTGTGTCCTTTTTCTTGTTAATCACAGGCTCCTTTTGGCACTGTGAGAGGCCTCCTACACATGCAGGTGTGCCTCCCTGACCCTACGACTGTCAAGTTCTGTCCAAACCTTTGGCAAACAGCTGCCCTTGGCCACTTCTCAGGCCAAGGAGTTGTGTATACAAATAGTCAGTCTGACCTCAGCAGGAAGAACCTGGGAAAGAATCCCGTGCAGGTCCTGGGTATGAGTGAGGGCAGTCTTGGCAGGAAATTCCAGGGTTCTAGGTTTTAAACCTGAGTTTAAAGGGAGGAGGGTGAGCTCGGGCAGGTCAGTCCCTTTAGACCCATGCAATGGCCTGAACGCAGCCTTTTAAAGAACTGCGCCCAGGGCAGGAAACCCTCTTGCCTGGCTCCCAGGGTGGCCTCATATTCAGCTGCCAAAACATTTTCACTTTTTCCGCCTGTACTATAAGTTGCTACTGCTCCAAGTTATTTCCCACTTGGACTATTGCTATAGCTTCCTCACTGATTTCTCAGCCATCAGTGTCACCCCTGGTCACCAAGAGTTTGAGAACTTGGCTCCAAATCCTAGCCTTCCTACTTATTAGCTGTATAACTTAGAGCAAGTCACTTAACCTTTTTGGAATCTCAATTTGCTCAGCAAAACTGTTCCCAGATTTCTGACTCATAGCAACTATGAGAGGTAAATGTTTGTTTTAAGCCATTACATTTTGGAGTAATCTGTAATATAGAAATAGATAACTAATATAATACCACCCCACCCCTGCTTTTCAATCATGACATAATATTCATTATTCCAGAGGGACTTTCTAAAACCTAATAGAATATGTAACAGTAGTAAAGGTCATTAACTAGAAACATTTAAAAATATTTACTTGTTCTAGTCTATTGGTTCTTCAATAATCCAAGCATGGATTTTTTTTTCAAGATTTTTTTTACATTGGCATATAATTTATTAAAGAAAAAATGGCTTTAAAAATTCAGATAAACTAAAATTAAAACAACAATATGTTACCTTCTCTTAGAAGATCAGCTTTTCTTTGGCTTTATATCAGAGATTCAGATATGATAACAAATATCCTGTTATACAGGCTTTTAAGAATGTGATAAATGGGATGGCTTAGAGAAGCACCCTGGAGGATCAAGGACAAGGATCTACCACAATAAAGACTTTAGAAACAAACAAAACTAACTAAACTGTACATGTCATAAAGGGTACCTTTAATAGCAATGACTCTTCTCATGACATGAGTGAAGATTTTATAACATGAGGCATGGATGCCGTGCTGCGTTCCCACTCCAGCTTTAAGCCCACCTTACCCCACAGCACTATAGTTACAACACTTTTTAAAGTTGATCACTAGGTAATAGAGACCTTACATTTCCTGTTATTTATTGGTAATATTGAGGAATAGGCTGATTTTGTTGGTCAGACATTATATATAATAATCAGAATTATGAGATTCAAACTGTCTCTAGAACCTGGCAAAGGGCTGAGATAGTTACAAACATAGCTCTCCTTTACCATGTAGAGAACACTAATTTACTGTGTTCCTATTCTGAATCATCAAAGTCATATCTCTAGTTTTGCCACTTATTTGTTCTTTCACTCATTCATTCAGCGTATATTTATGAAATATCTTCTATGTGCTTGCTGCAGTAGAGACTACAAACTAAATAAGTCATTTGCTTCACTGTCAAGGAATTTAGGGTCTAACAAAGAAGAAAGAGAATTTGTAGTCTAATAGAAATGAAAGGGATGGGTTTAGAAAAATAACCCCTTTGCACGAAGGGGAAGCATGTGTATGTGTGCATGTGTGTGTGCGTGCATGTGTGGGCACATATGTCTATTTATGCTCCAGGTGGGGAGGAGATGTTGCAGTTTTACATTTTTTGTATTTAAGTATAACATACATATAGAAAATTGCACAAATCTCAATGAATTTATTAAAATTGAACCCACCTAGTAGCCAGCACCCAGATAAAGAAACAGAACTGTATTGGCTTACACTTCGGCAAGGGGAAGGAAATATATTAAATAACTTTTTTTTTCTATTTCAACAATCTGCTTAATGCATACCTCCCTGCGTCATGAGTCACCCTCAGACCATTATTAGTCAGCCTTCAAAAATAGTTTCTCTGATACAACTTCCCCTCCTTGAAAACTGAAATGAGTAATGAAAGTCCAGGTGAACCAGAGCAAAAATTTCCAGATGTCAAATTAACAGCTAGAAAGCATTTTATTTGTTCACAAAAGATATGTCTAGACTCATGGAAATCAGAAGGAAAAAAATCCGTTAGGTTATCAGATGGATTATTCTCTTTAATATCATTCCTAGGTTTTCTCTCATTTAAAATGAGTCCAGCTGTTTTTATTCAAAGTCAAGCCATACATACAAAGCAAACCTAATGTACCCTTTATTACAGGAATAGACAGGAAGCATGCACGGAACCAATTAGATACTACAACCCCATAATGTTGCATCAAAGCTTGTGGCATGTTATTAGAAGCCAAGTGGTATACAGCATCTTTTATTTTGTGTTTCGAAAGAAAGGGACGGCTATCTGACCTAAACATGAACCTACGTGGATACAGGCAGAGAAAGCATTCTCCACTGAGTTATAGTAGTGCTGAGCGACAGTATCTGTCTGCTTGAGTGCTGATATCAACCAGTAGCTAAAAGAAATGCAAAAAATCACTCTTTGGGCTGAATCCTCCTTTAATCTCTTTTTAGAAAAGACTCATCACAGTTCAAACTAAATGAGTGAAAGTAAGAGAGGGTCTGCAGTAGGCAAAGAACTCAGGTTGAGACCTCTTGGATCATCTATTTGATGTTTTTCCATAGAATTAGAATGAGTGAAGAAAGCCTGAATCACAGCATTTGTGTTGCACATTTCAATAAGCTCTCTATTGTTTCATGACTTTCTCCAAAGAACTTGAAATCTATTTTCGCATAAGAAAAACTATTAGCTCTTTTAGGCAGAAACCATGTGTTTGTTTTGCTTTCTGCCTATAGAGCATCTACCATAGCATTTAGAATATGGTAAGCATTTAATAAGAGTTTGGTGACTGAATGAATGACTATGCAGAACTTTATCTGAAAAGTGATGAGGGGCCATTGAAGCATGTTCTAGAGAGGAGTAATGTGATCAGATTTGCTTTGTAGGATGATCCTTTTGGCAATAGCATGGGGCATATATTAGAAAGGGACAGACCTGGAGGAAAGATGACTCAGGGAGGTAAGAGTAATATCCCAGACTAGAATAATGATAGTCTGAAGTAAGGTACGGCATATTAAGGTGAAAATAGGGACTGATTGGAAGGACACTTAGACAGTAAAGTCTATCTGATCTAGTGATTGATGGAATGTGGAGGGAAAGAGAAGATACGAGAGGAGAAGAGGAGAAGCCTAACAATGATTCTTGGGATTCTGGTTTAGTCTTTTGAATAAGTCAACTGGTTGAAATGCAGAATACAATTTACAGTAGCCACTTTGGGCTTGAGGTGCCTACGAGTTGTCTAACAGAATCAATAGAATAGATACGGGGTTTTTTTGTTTGTTTGTTTGAATATTTTCTTAATTTCATAATCTTTTTTCAGCTAATCTGCCAGATTTAAAACTGGAATGCACCTAACCCAGTTTACAAACACCATCAGTTTTATTCTCCTCACATAAAATATCAGCAAACATTTATTTATTTATTTATTTTGAATATTCATGACATACAAAGCTGAATGTCCCCCCTCCTGCCCATGATGTGGGGGCCAGATTCATACTGGGGACATACCCATTACTAGAAATTGCTTTTCTACCCTTTGTCCCCTTCCAATTATCCCCAACCTCCCTCCCCATCCCCCTTTTCCCTCAATGCCAATTTGTAGCCCTAGGAATGTTCCCTCCCTCTGTTAGATCACGGGACTACTGTGGTCTTTCTTTCCTGCTTTCCTTTCTCTCTTAGCTTGCACATATGAGTGAGCACATGAGGTATTTATCCATGCACATGAGAGTGCAGGTATCTCTTTGACATGATGATTTCCATTCCTTTGGATATATACCCAGAAGTGCGATTGCTGGATTATATGGAAGATCTGTAGTTGTTTGAGAAAACTCCAAATTGCTTTCCAAAGTAGTTGTACTAATTTACATTCCCACCCACAGTGCAATCTTGTTCCCTTCTCTCCACACCCTCGCCAGCATTTGTTATTCACCGTCTTTTTGATCATAGCCAGTCTAACTGGAGTGAGGTGGTATCCCAATGTGGTTGTAATTTGCATTTCCTCTATGACTAGTGATGTTGAGCATTTTTTCATGTATCTGTTGGCCATTTGTATGTCTTCCTTTGAAAAATGTCTATTCAGCTCCTTTGTGCATTTTTTTAATTGGGTCATTTATTTTTTTACTGTATAATTGCTTGAGTACTATGTATATTCTGGATATTAGTCCCTTGTCGGATGCATAGTTGACAAAAATTTTCTCTCACTCTGTAGGTTGTCTTTTCACTCTGTTGATTGTTTCTTTTGCTGTGCAGAAACTTTTTAGTTTGATATAGCCCCATTTGTTTATTTCTTCTTTTGCTGCTTGCGCTTTTGAGCTCAAGTTCATAAAGCCTGTGCCCTGACCTAACTGCTGAAGTGTTTCACCTATATTTTCCTTAGTAATTTTACAGTTTCAGGTCTTATACCTAGGTCTTTAATCCATTTTGAGTTGATTTTAGTGTATGGTGAGAGATGCTTATCTAGTTTCATTCTTCTGCTTATGGATATCCAGTTTTCCCAGCACCACTTGTTGAAGAGGCAGTCTTTTCCCCAGTGTACATTTTTGTTGCCTTTGTCTAATATCAGATGGCTATAAGCCTGAGGAATGATTTCTGGGTTCTCTGTTCTAGTCCACTGGTCTGAATGTCTATTTTTATACCAGTACCATGCTGCTTTGGTTACAATAGCTTTGCAGTATAATTTGAAGTCAGGCAGAGTTGTGCTTCTGGCTTTGTTTTTTGGGGTTTTTTTTGCTCAGGATTGCTTTGGCTATTCAGGGTCTTTTGTTTTTTACATATGAAAGGTAAGATTGTTTTTTCCATTTCTGTGAAGAATGTCATTGGTATTTTTGATGGGGATTGCATTGAATCTGTAGATTGCTTTGGGTAGTATAGACATTTTCACAATGTTAATTCTTCCAATCCAAGAGCATGGAATATCTTTTCATCTTTTTGTGTCTTCTTTAATTTCTTTCAGAAGTGGTTTGTAGTTCTCATTGTAAAGGTCTTTAACCTCCTTGGTTAAATTGATCTCTAGTTTGTAAATGGGCTTACTTTCTTTATGGTTATTAAAGCCATGAGTTTTAATGTTTTTTTCATAGGAAGAAAGGCATCACATGAAAATCCAGAGGGCTAAAGGCAGAACTACAGGGAACATAGATATTTAAAGGTCAAGCAGGGGACAAGATGACTATGACACAGGGGCAGGATTACCCCCCAAACAACCCTAGGTATTCATTCTAGATACCTGAACACTAAGGTAGCTGGGGTCAGGGACCCATGCAGCCCTGTTCCCAGAAGCTGGGCTAAACCCAAACTTTGCTTGACAGGAGGAACTGCAGCATTCATGGGCCCAAGCTCTCCAGATACTGAGCTGCTAGCATACCCCTATTAACTAAATGTGTGGATTAAGACACATATATTCCCTAAAAGCCAAACATAAGAAAGGCAGACTTTCTTCTCCCTTATGGTAATTCAACTTTGTTTTGGCATGAAATAAGATTATAAAGTGGCAGAGTTTTTAAAAAATACAATAAAAACAGGAGAACATTTTTCAAGCTATTCACTTTGGGAAGCTGTATATTTATTCTAGCAGTGATGTTACTGCATAAGACATTCCTGAAACTTCTCTTTTGAATTTGCCTCAGAAATTGAAAGGGTAAAAATTATGTCTTTTAAGGTTGTTTTGAAAACAACCCAAGTAGTCTTTTGGAGTACAGTTTGGTGAAAAGAGTGAGTAATAGAAACACAACATAATCAGATAATACAGAAATGAGCTGGACTGATTTTCTTCTCCAAGACTCTGATGATCTGCTTTCTCCTCTCTCTATTCCTTTCTCTCACTCTCGCTCTCTCCAGGAGCACTTACACAGTCCAGCCACATTAATCTTCCCAAAGCATAATTCCAATCATATCATTACCAGTTTCAAAACCTGTCAGTGGGGCCGAGCCCGTGGCGCACTCGGTATGACCGGTGCACTCACTGGCTGAGTGCCGGTCACGAAAAAATGACAAAAAAAAAAAAACAAAAACAAAAAAACCTGTCAGTGACTTCTGGTTACTCACGTAAAAATTTCCAAACCATTTGGTCTGAAAGTCAAGGCTCTTTGCAGTCTTACTGAAACTTATTACCCATTCTCCCTTTCAGCCCAATAAACTGAACTCTTGAATGTTTTTTGTTCATCCTCTACAGTTTTTTACATTTTTGTGTATTTTTGTTTTCTCTCCATATCCAGTTTCTACCTTTCAACTGATTAAATGTCATCATTCCATGCTTCAGCCTTCTCTGATTGCTCAGTCCACCCAGAACTAACCAGCTGTCCTCACACCACAGGGATTCCCAAACTGCTAATTTCTGTTATCTGTAAATTTTTAGGAATATGGTGTCAGGATTAATGCAATGTTCTGGATATTAATAACAATTATATATTTAATATAGTGCAATAATTTTTTTAAAGTGGCCAATAGTGAGACACCTAACACAAATTAAATGAATCATTATAGTATGGTCAAAAAAGCAAACACAGTCTTTAGTTTGGCAAATTGGATTTGAAACTTAGCTCTGCCATTTATTAGCTGGGTGCCTTTAAACAATTTATTTAATATCTCTAAGAACCTATTCTCTCATTTGTAATATAGAAATAATGATATCAATTTTATAACTTTATTGTGAAGATTAGAAGAGGTCATGGAAAAGATTTTTTAATGATCTTAGAGAAAGGAAGACCTCTATAAATAGGAAAAGATCCAGAAGCCATAGAAGATTGATATTTTGACTGCATAAAATGTAAATATTTTTGCATGGCAAAATAATGTCATAACTAAGGCCAAAAGAGGGTAAACTGGAAAAGATTTTTGCAACATTTATGATAAAGGAATTCCATTCTCCAATATTATTGATGAAGGAAAAGACCAATCTATTAAAAAATTGACAAAAGACATAAAAATATTCTGTAGAAAAGGAAATAAAACTAGACTGTGATCAAATAAAAAGATGCTCAACTTCTCTTGTAATAAAATAAATATAAAATAAAACTCAGTAATATACTATTTTTTACCTAACTGGTAAACAATGGGGGAAGTAGGCACTGTATACATTATTAAGGGGTATGTAAATTGGTTCAACTTCTTCTGAAAGTCAGCTTTTCCTGGCTGGTGTTGGATGTTGCCAGTGGCCTTACAGATCTGGGTTCCTGATGGCAGCCCTGCTGCCTTGGCTCTACTAGAAATTTCCCTGGTGGGAGCTCTCAGGGGGGGCTCTCTGTGGGGGCTCTGATCCCACTTTTCTGCTCAGCATTGCTCTAGTAGATGGCCTCTGTGATGGCTCCACCCCTGCAGCAGGGCTCTGCCTGGGCTCCTAGGCTTTTCCATACATCCTCTGGAATCTGGGTGGAGGCTGCCAGGCCTCCACTGCTCTCATGTCCTGCAGACTTAACACAGTGTGGATGCCACTGAGGTTTCAGGTTTCTACTCTCCAGAGCTGCTGCACGAACCACATTTGGGGCCATTTGAGGCAGGGCTGCTCCAGCCAGAGCAGCTGTGATGAAGGGAGCAGGTTTCTGAGGGCAGCTGCACCCAGGTCTGTCCTCCAGACAACTCATTCCTTCTAGGCCTCAGGGCCTGTGATGGGTGGGGCACCCTTCCAGACTTCTCAAATGCCTTTAGGGCTTTTTACCCATTGTCCTGGCTGCCTCAGCACCAAGATAATATCTTTAGTAACCAGTTTATCTGCTTCACTGTTGCATTTTTCTCCTGTTCTCTGCTTCTTTACCACATGGCCAGGCTGCAAATTTTCCAAATCTTTATGCTCTGATTCTCTTTTAAATTCTAACTTTACATCATGCCTTTGCCACCATAACTCCCAGTAGGCTGTTAAAAGTAACATGCAGCTTTCTTAATGCTTTGCTGCTTAGAAATTTCTTCTGCCAAACATTCTGGTTCACAACTCTTAAGTCTCACCTTCCACAAAGTCCAAGGGCATGGACACAATGCAGCCAAATTCCTTGCTATGGTGTAGGAAGGGTTATCTTTTGTCCAATTCCTGATAAGTTCCTCATTTCTATCTGGGACCTCATTATCTACATGGTCTTTTCTGTCCATGTTTTAATCAGCATTCTGGTCACAACCATTTAACCAATCTCTAAAATGTTCCAAACATTCTCTCATCTTTTTATCTTCTCCTAAGTCCTCCAAACTCCTCCAACCTTTGCCCATTACCCAGTTCCAAAGCTGCATCCACATTTTCACGTATCTGTATAGCAACACCCCATTCCTCAGTACTAATTTTCTGTATTAGTCTGTTTGTGTTGCTATAACAGAAATACCTGAGACTAGATAATTTATCAAAAACAGAGGTTTATTTGGCTTATGATTCTGGGACAGCTGTACCTGGCAGAGCTGTGGGAATGAAGCTTGATGCTTTGGGCGCCCAGATGCCCCATTGTGCCCAGGATGCAGGACTTGGAGTCAAAGAAGATGATTTTGGAGCTTTAAGATTTAATGTCTGCCCTGCTGGGTTTTGGACTGGTTTGGGACCTGTTTGTCCTTTCTTCTGGTCTAGCCTCCATTTTGGAATGAGAATGTGTACCCAATGTCTGTTTCACCATTGTATCTTGGCAGTAGATAAATTTGGCTTTGATTTTTACAGGTTCACAGCTAGAAGGAGTTTAGCCTTTGGTCTCAGATGAGTCTTTGGGCTTTGGACTTTGGACTTTTAAGTTAGTACTGGAACAAGCTAAGACTTTTGGGATTGTTGGGATGGAACGATTATATTTTGTATGTGAGAGTGACATGAGTTTTGGGGGGCCAGGGGTGGAATGATAGAATTTGGATGTGTTGTCCCCACCAAAACTCATGTGGAAATTTGATCCTGAATGTGGCAGTGTTGGAAACTGATTGAGTCAGGGAGGCAGATCCCTCATGAATGGATTAATGCTCTCCCTAGGTAGGGGGATTAATGGGTGAGTTCTCACTCTATTAGTTCCCATTAAGAGCTGGTTGTTTAAAAGACCTCAGCACCTCTGCGCTCTCTCTCTCTCTCTCTCTCTCTCTCTCTCTCTCTCACTTCCTCTCACTATGTGATCTGCTTGTACCGGCCAGCTGCCTGCCACTTTCTGCCATGAGTAGAAGCAGCCTGAGGCCCATGCCAGATGCAGCTGTCCCAGATTCATAAGCCAAATAAGCCTCTGTTCTTTATAAATTACCCTAGTCTCAGGTTTTTTTGTTATAAGCAACAAAAATGGACTAACACACTCAGTAATATACTATTTTTTAACATAACTGGTAAACAATGGGGAAGTATAGAGTTATACATTATTAAGGGGAATGTAAATTGGTTCAACTTCTTCTGAAAGTCAATTTGGCAACAGCCATAAAAATTTAAGCACACACTCCTCTGAGCAATTTCACTTCTAGGAATATATATATCTGTCTATGTTATCCAATATGGTAGCCAATGACTATGTCTGCTTACTGAACACTTGAAATGTGGTTCATTTGAACTGAAATGTAATTTTGAATGTAAAATACACTGGATTTCAAGGACTTAGTACAAGTAAAAGAACATAAAATATCTCATCACTAATTTTTTACATTGATTACATGTTGAAATGGTAATATCCAGGATATAATGGGTTAATATAGTACTATTGTTAAAATTAATTTCACCTGTTTCTTTTACTTTTTTTAATGTGGTTGCCAGAACATTTAAAATTTCATATGTTGTTCACATTATATTATTATTGAACAGTGCTAGCACATACAGTTCTACTTGCATATATAGGAAATTATGTATGTATAGAGACACCACACAATAGAATATTCTGTGCACAGAAAAAGGAATGAAGCCAATATGCACTAAGATAGGGAACTCTCAACTATGAATCTTTAAGTGTAAAAAATGAGGCACAGAATAGATGTACAGTAAGCTAATGTTTGTGTTCATTGTATATTGAATAAATTTTGATTGAATTCTGTAAAATTGTACTTATGTCTAGAATATTCCTGGAAGGATGCACAAGAAATTCTTCTTAGTCATTGTCCTAGAGAGAGGAAATTGTGGCTTACTCTCAGGCATGGGAGATTTATTTTTAATTCTGCCTTTTTGTATTAATTAAATGTTTTACAACATGTATTAGTTACCTATTCAAAAACTGTATTTACAGGTTTTCACTATTTTTGAAGAAAACAATCCCCATAAAGAATTTATTGAAGTCAGTTATGACAGCACAATAATTCATGCTTATTTTTAAAAAGTGGGAGTGGGGACAGATGATGAAAACCACGGTGTCCTACACATAGCAGATCCTAGAAAATATCTATTCCTTTCCCTTCCCCACACTTTGGCTAATAGTACAGATGTCATAAGAGAAGCTTTCCACATTTCAGGGATACCTGAAGTGTCACTATCACTTTGTAGCTCTAAAGATGCCAAGTGTAAACAGATGAAGCTGAACTGATCCCGTGACGTGCCCTAGAAGTTAGTTATTTCCCCCCATAAATTCCCAAAACTTGCTTACTCTGATCTCTTTCATCAAAATGGAAGGCAGCTTGTATAATGTATAACTTCCCAGTCAATATAATATTGTAGGCTTTCTGCACATTTTATTACTGTATTAAGGGCTGAAGCAAACTTTTCCAGTTATTACATCCTCTGCACTAAAATCTTCACTCTCCTTGTCAGTTCTTGATTCCTCAGCAGTTAAAACACTTTCATTTATTTCTGTATCAGAAACTCTATGTACCTCCTTAACCTCTTTGTCTACTTCAATCACCTCTTCTCACTTTCATGAAGTTTGATGATTGTTTGTTTCTCATGTGTATGTCTGGCTTTCCAGCCCTTTGTCTAAATTTAAAACACTGGAGCCATCCTTCAGAAAATACGCAGTGCTCAACCAATTGCCTTTGCTCATAAAATATCTTTTGTTTTTCCGAACAAAAGTCTCTTGATTCTGATTCCTATTTCCATTCTCATTTCCTCTGTTGAGTCCCAGGCCCTCTTCATCTTGTCTGGAATATGTCAATTAACTCTTAACTAGTCTGCATGCTTTCAGACTCCCCACTGGCAATCCATTTTCCACTTTACTGCTAAATTCTTAAAACAGATTCTAAAAACCAGATTCATGCATCCATTCATTCGTTCATCAAACATTCATTAAGTATCTCCTTTGTGTCAGGCATCATGCTAGAAACTGGGAAAACAAAGACTTATTTTTCATAGACAGGGCACTGTGTTCTGGAGTTAAGAGTCCAGTGCAGGAAGTCAGTGAGAAGACATATGATTTAACAGTGCAGGGGAGTGGGCGCGGGATGCTGTGGCAGCACCAAGCAGGGAGGGAAAATTTGTCAGAGTCCTTGTCATCTGATCAAACTGGAAAGAGGCAGGCGAAGAGCAGGTGGAGATGTTCTAATCAGAGGCAATGGCGTGGACAAAGGCTAGACAGAGCAGTCCATGGCATATCTTATCAGTAAGACTGGCCTGGTGGCCAGAGAAGGTTTGGCAAATCAGTATGAAGTGGTGGTGAAGGGTTTAGGAGGCCATGCAGAGGAGTTTGGACTTCATTCTGAGGACATAGGTTTTAAGAAGAGCAACCATGTGATCAGATTTGCATTCTATAAAAATCATTATGGTAGGAGTTTTGGAGGACAGTTGGAGGAATGAAAGACTGAAGATGGAAAGCAAATTAGGGAGAGCCTACTTCAACAATCCAGTCAAAATTTGAGGATGATCCAAATCAAGATAACAGCAGTGGGGATGGGGAGAAGTGGAAGATTTGAGAGATATTCAGCACTTGAATTGACTGGGTTTAGTGATTGCCTATTTGGATGTTTGGAGGAAGGAGGAGAGGAAAGGGAAAAGTCAGAATTGACTTCCAAATGTCTGGTGTGAGCCCTTGGGATGCTATGAGGAGCTATGGAAGAGGTAATGTTTTGGCAGAGAAAAGATGGTAGCAGTTGAGTGTACGGATCTGTAGTCAGGTGAGAGATTTCGACTGGAGACATTCATTCTTCATCCATTTACTAATTTAACAAATAGGTATTGAGTGCCTACTATATGCCATGGCCTACTATATGGCATTGTTTTAAGCACTAGGGATATAGTGGCAAACAAAGAGGACAAAATTCCTTCATTCCACTGAAAACAAGTAAACAAACCAAGCAACAAGTAAATAAATGTATAATGCCATGCAGGTATGTGCTTTGATAACAAATAAATTGGGGTCGGGTGAGGAGACAAGGTGTAATGGGGTATGGGGGATATTTTAGATAAATAAATTTCCCATATTTTTCCAGGGAATAGCATCTTTGAAGAGGTGATATTTGAGCACAAACCTGAATGAAGTGCCAGAAGGAGCCATGGGAAAGTTCAAGGGAAGAATGTGCAGGGAAGAGGGGAAGGGGAAAGGGATGCAGAAAGTCACATGATAGGACCTCCAGCAGCACCTGAAAACCTTTCTGTCTTGAGTATGTGTCATCTCACCTCCTGTTGCAATCATCCCTGGCTCCTTCGGCAATACTAATTCCTTCCTCCTTCATGGCTCCTTGGCATCTGATATCATAGTGCACATAACTTTGTATCTCTAGCACTTGTTATCTTGGTATAATCTAAGCTACTCCGAGGTAGCGGTGCTGTTCCTCTTGGTCATTGCAATATCCAGCACAGTTTGTCGGGAACCTAGAGGGTCCACAAATGTGTATTGACCGGACAATAACAACAAACAACATGACACCGCAAAGGTAAAACTGCTGCCTCTGGGGGTGTGGTAAGGGGGTGGTGTTGGATACAAGTAAGGGACTGTTCTTTCTTTTTAAAATTTTTTTATTTTAAAGCCCCCTAGTTTTATGTAATTCTTTTTAATATCATTTGGCATTCATCTCCACGTCTCCTAATAATAACCTTATCTGTGATTTTTTTTTTTTTTTTCAATTTTAGGCTTTACCTATTGATTTTCCACCATAGAAGATGAGGGATCAGTTCTTTTGGTGCCCTCCTCCACCCCAACTACACAAATAGCCACACTTCCCATCTCCCCACCAACCCAATATAGCCGTATCATAATTTTGGTTAAATTAGCATTCCATGTTCACATTTTTGTGACTATGTAAGTATTATTCAGAGAAGGTAATGTGGTATATTATGGTTTCCATTACCGTTTTTCCTTTCTTGCATAGCTTTTTGTTTCCCTGGTGTTGGGTTTTGTTTTGGTGTTTGGTTAGTTGGTTGGTTTTATGGTTTTCTGTGTATTCGGTCACGAATTAAGCCCTTAATCTCCTCTCCCCCAGTTTTGTAAACCTCTTTTCAATACAATTAAACATGTGAGGTTGTTGTGTGTGTATGTTTTAATCTTCTCAATGATGGCAATCCCGGAGGCTTTTCACCTGCTACCAAGACTGGTTGCTCTTTAGGTCCAGTGCTCACCTGTCATTCTGGGATTTTCCTTCACCAACATCCTGGGGATTCCCTTTACCTTTCTCAAGCTGGATGCCCTACCTTCCTCTCTTGATTTACTCCTTTGTTTTGGTAGATCACCCCCTCAAGTAGCTTCTTGATAGGGTGCGTGGGAGGTAAATTTGTCAAGACTTTATATGTCTGAAAATGTTCTTATTCCTTTCTGACATTTGAATAATAATATAGCTAGGTAATTTTAGGGTGAGTAGTAATCATTTTTGCTCAGAAATATGAAGGCATTCTGATTCTTGAAATTTGTTTAGTAAATTTTTCCCCCTATTTTTGAGCATGTTTAAAATCTTCTCTTTCAAGCCAGTGTTCTAAAATTCGGCAGTCCTGTGTGTTAGTGTGTCTTTCTTTTTAAGAATTAACTTTGTGTTTCTCTTATAAGTGAAGGACATCACTTTGTTTCTTAAAGATCAGGAGCTTTTAGTTCTAGATATCCTTTTTATGATAAAATTTACCGACAGATGTATAGAAATCACCTTGAGACTACTACAACAATCAAGAACATTTTCATCACCACCAATTGTTTCCTTAAGTCCTTTATAGTCAGTCCATCCTTCCCTCCACCCAGGCAAGTGCTACATTGCTTTCTGTCACTATGTATTATTAGCCTGTATTAAATCTAGATTGATATTAGATATAGGTCCTCAGACTTTGTCCTTTCCTAAAAATTGCTTTGGTTAGGTCATTCGGCCCTTTATGCTGTGTTTTGATTCGACTGTGTAGCATAATGGCTTCGAGCACAGTCTTTGTAGTCTTAGGGTCCTGAGTTTAATCCGTGTTTCTACCATTTATTTAATTGTGTAACCTTCGACAAGTTACTTATCCTCCGTTTCTTCCTATGTAGTGTAGTGTATTAGTCAGTTTTTTATTGCTTATAACAGAATGCCTGAAACGGGGTAACTTATAAAGAAACAGAATTTCTTAAAATTTTGGTGGCTGCAAAGTCCAAGGTCAAGAGGGCACATCTTGTGAGGACCTTACTCCTGGTGGGGACTTTCTATAGCATGCTATGGTGTTGCAGGGTATAAATAACCAGGGCTGAGCAATCGCCTCAATGTGTTCACTTGCTCTCCTTAGAAAGCCACCAGTCTACTCCCTGACAGCCCATTAAACCATTAACCTATTAATCCATGAATGGATTACTCCACTCAGGAGGGTGTAGCCTTCATGATCCAATCACTTCTTAGAGTCCCCACCTTTCAAATCCCATTGTCAGATTTCCCACCCTCTTAACACTGTTGGAATGAAGATCAAGCTCCAGCATGAACTTGGGAAGATATTCAAACTACAACAAGTGAGGGCATATTATAGTACATCACGTTTTTAGAAAGATAAAATCATATATATTACCTTCATGTACACATTACATACATATCTATACACACATATTTAGTGTTTAGCAAAGTTTGTGTTAAATAAATATCTATTTTTAGATATCTGTTATATCATATAATATGTATATATAATATATATTAATATATTAAACATTTTCTCATATAGTCTAGTCTCAATTTTCCTGCATTTAATTTTCAGACATTTAATTGTCTTTTCTGTTTTGAAGCTTTCATTTAATTCTTTTCTGTTTTGACGCTTACTTTTCCTGATTGGCCCCAATTCTCTCTGTCCCCACTCCTTTAACCTACTTTCTCAGTTCCCAACTTTTTGGGCCTCATCCCTGCTTGGATTTAACAACCTCGAGAACCACAGACTGTACAATTAAGGTAGTTGCTGCTTGCCATCACTCTCCTTCTGTAGCTCCCCATCAACCTCCAGAAATTGGCTAGGACTTCCATTTCTGTTCTGAAAAAAAATGCACTTATTTTCCAGTTATTTGCAATATGGATGCAAATAACTGGGGCTTATATACCTAGTTCAGAAACACTCCATGTGTACTTGTAATGAAAAAATAACACTGTTTGTAGAAGAACTGCCCTATATTTATAAGTATTCTCAGCAGAAATTGTCAATAGAGCTTAAAAAAAAAAAAAGCCCTATTAGAACGGGCATTTGAAAATTCAGCTTAGCGACTCCCTTTCCACCCTGAAGAAGCATCTCCTTCAAAAGAATTCCAAACCAGATGGTGTTTGATGTTCCTGAGCCTGCAGCATGATGCAAAAGAAAAATCATGGGTTTTGAAGTCAGTCAGCTCAGATGCTTACTCTTTGGGTTACTTCTTAGCTTCAACGCGTTTCCCGGTTTCTAATTTGCATGCATTATAATCCGCTCTCCTTGGCTTCCTCTTCAGGGAATCCTCTCCTGAGTCCACGTCCATGTTAATTTCCTTTATTATGAGCTTCCTTACATCTTGTGCCTTTGCTCTGCAGCAACCGTCACAGTTTCTCTTTGCACTTAAGCATTATTATTTATTAATGTTGTTATTGGACTGTAAGTTCCACCAGGTCAGGGGCCATGAGAGTTCTCTGTAAACCAGCATCTCCAAAGCTAAATGCACACCGTACACCCAGAGTCCAGCATAAGGCCTGGCACACAGTAGGTGGTCAGCGAACACACGAACGACAAAGGTGCATCTGCCAGTGGCTGAAACGCCGTCGCTAGGGCGTGGATGGAGCCGCCCACGACCGCTGTTCCTGCCCTGGCGCAGGGATAACTTCCCGTGAGGGGGCCCAGCACCGCCCCTTCCCGCGCCTCTGCCCCTGGCCCTCGGGGTCCACCTGCGCCGCCGCTTCGGGCAGCGCCTCGCCTCGTGACGTCACACGGGGAGGGACTTCCGGCCGTCGAAGTTTAACAGTCCAGGCGGGAGCCGGAAGCCCAGCGCGGAGTGGGCCGCGTCGTGGCCCCCTGTTGTTCCGCCGCGGAGAGGTGAGGTTCCGCAGGGCCCGGGGTTAGCGGGCCGCCGCCCGCCGTTTCCGTGCGTCCTCCTGTCCGTGGGCCGCCCTCGGGCCACCTCAGGGGGCGGGTCGGAGGCCTCTGGGCTCCGCGTGTCCCAATCGGCCCGGCTCTCCGGGAGGTTGCCGGTGCAGGGACGCGGCGGCGCGTTGCGTGCGGAAGTGCCCCGGGAACTGCGGGCCGAAGTCGCGCATCTCCGCTTGCGACGGCCTCCGTCCCGGCCGAGAGGTGGCCCGGGCCGGGTGGGGTGGGGTGGGGTGGGGGTGCCTCCGGAAAGTTTGCTTCTTCTCCAAAAGGCCGCTTTTCTGTTTGTAAACCTCAAATGCGGCTCTTTTGGCAGGCTCTCGAACGCATCTGACTAGGTAACCCCAGCTGAACTGTTCTCCCGCAAGTAAAGTGCATTGTTGGTGAATGAAAGTTGGATAACTTTTTCTTCAGCCGAGTGTCCTAGCTGAATTGTTTCTCGTTGCCGCTATCCCTAAACGGGCCAGCGGTCTGTTACCGCCTTGCGCCCTGACGGCTCGTTTTCAATGGGACCCTGTTTGAGGGACTGATGTAATAAAAGCCTCTCCCTTACATGTGCTTGGTTCTCAGAAGACTGAAGTAGATGGGCAGATGGTGCCTCTCCGCGCTGCATGTTCAGAGTAGGAAACGGATAGTAAATGACCCGGCCAAAGTTACTGGCACCCTAGTTGGTACAGATAGCTTGAACCCAATTTTTCTGAGTCCTGTTTCAGCGATCTGCCTACTACACCTCACTGCTCAGAAAGCTTGGTGTAAGATTATGGTAGACACATCTTGCAGTTGTGTTTACTGGGCTTAGAGATCGCCCTTCAAGCACTTCATTGTTCCTTGAGTGGGGAACTAAGAGGGCATGTTACACATGTTTGAGGCACCAAATCCAAACACTGTCTACATTTCAACAGGTGACTTTAGTGGCTTTAGTAGCGCGCTCCATTTATACGATGGAGGGAGCATAATGGAGTACTTGAGTGAATTTTCTAGTTAATAAGTTTGTCTTTTTATAAACACATTAAAAGTTTTTCTTTGTTTCTTGAGAGTGAAAGGTTCCTATCACTTATTATGCCTTTAAGTTGTCCTTTGTGATGGAGTACACTAGACGTAAAGGTGATGTGTTGTTGATGACTTGGGGATCTGTATGTGACATCACTAGTGCTGTGCAGTACTCTTGCACTGTCCAAACTAGGAAGGTGTGGGGGATATATTTTTATGCCCTCTCCCTTCCCCTTTCTCCCATGTATTTTTGAGCATTTTTTTCTCACCTGTCATTCATTACTACATCCATGCTGATCTTTAAGGCGTCTGCCTAGAAATCACCTTGTTAGAAATATGTTTGAGCTATATACTGCGAATAAATAATATGAGAGAGGGCACTGTAGGCCAAGTATTGGTATAGGAACTTAGTGGCATCTCCTTTGGCCATATTGCTAATTTTAGAGTTATTTGGAAAAACTGGGTGACTGGACTCTGACCTGTGGGAATGCTAGTTTATTATGCTTTTTTAAAAAAGATGATTAAGTTACTTATTAATAGTTATTTGTTGAATACATACTATGTGCCAGGAATGTTTCAAGTCTCTGGCATGGGGAGGCAGGAATTATTATGAGAACAAGTAAGAATTTCAGCTAGTAGTAAATGCTGTGAAAAAAATAAAATTGGGTAATGGAATGTAGGGTAACTGGTAAAGGACTGCTTTAGCTAGGGTGGTCAGGGAAGGCTTTTTGGAGGAGGAGACATTTGAGCTGAGACCTGAATGATGAAAAGGAGATGACTATGGGGAATCTGGGGAAAGCATTCTAGGCAGAGAGGACAACAAATGAGAAGACACTGAGGAAAGAATGACCTTGACTTGTTGCATGAGACAGAAAGAAGGCCAATATGTTAGTCTGGTGGCCCTTTGGGAAGAAAGGTAGGAGAGTTACTCGGGGGCTGGGTCACGGTCACGTAAGGCAGGCTAAAGAGGTTGGATTTCATTGTAATGAATGACAGGGAGAGACATTGGAAGGCCAGCTAAGAGAATGTGATCTGGTTTATGTTTTAGAAAGGTCGCGTTAGCTTCTTTGTGGTGAGTGTACTACTTGGAACAAAAGTGGATGAGTGGAAAAAAAGTGATGAGTTTTAGATTAGATGCTTCATTTTAACGTTTTTTTTTTTTTTGCCTGTCCTTAATTTTTTTTTTTTAATGTGTTGTTTTAAACTATTTGTAGGTGCAGTCATGCAGGAAAACCTCAGATTTGCTTCATCTGGAGATGATATTAAAATATGGGATGCTTCATCTATGACATTGGTAGATAAATTCAACCCACACACGTCACCACATGGAATCAGCTCAATATGTTGGAGCAGCAATAGTATCCTTTTTTTTTTTTTTCAAGTAACCACTTTTTATTAGGTTAAACAACCAGTGTCAATGAAATTTTTGCATATGACCCATAATGAAAAATATATTTTGCATTGCTACCAAAGATAGATAAAGTGAATAGTAGTTTAAAAAACAGTATATCATATAAATGCACTCTTAATTTTCTGTTAATTTCATGTTAAAAAGTTTTAAAAAAAATTTAGTTGCAATCTACTTCATTCAAAAACACTGCTGTTAAAACGTGTATATTATCTACTAGACCCACCCGTAGAATTAGCTGTGTTATCAGCAATTTATTATTGAACCAAATGGAATAAGGTAGTGCTGTGCAGTACTCTTGCACGTCCATACTAGGAAAGTGTGGAGGATATATTTCTATGCCCTCTCCCTTCCCCTTAATGGTGGAAAAGTTCTGAATGATTTTAGAGTGAGTTTTTGCATCTACACTTGGGTATTTCTGGAGATGATCTGTAAATTAAAGACAGAACTCGAAGGCAGAAGCAAGATTGGGAGGAGACACAAAATTGTCCAACATCCCCATCTTGATGATGTACTCTCTGTATTTCTCTTCCTTTCTGTCTGTGATGAAAATAACATCATTTCCCAAACAGACGTAGGAACATTGTCTAGATTGAATTTTCCTATGCTTTTTATTTTTCTGATTGACACTTTTTCTGTCTTGGTGAACTGCTAAATGAAGATAAAATAAATGAGGGACTGAAGCCTGTAAACCAGTGTTTCTGAACCTTACACTATTGACATTTTGGGCCAGATAATTCTTTGTTGTGGGGATATTCCTGTGCATTGTGGCACATTTAGAAACTTTCCTGACCTCCACCCACTTGATGCCAGTAGTCCCCAGTTGTGTCAACCAAAAATGTCTCCAGAATTGCCAGAATTAGCCCCAGTTGAGAATCACTGCTGTAAACAAAGTACTCTTATCATTCTTTGTATGAAAATGTTCTATATAATTGGTATGCTAGAAATTATTCTTTTGTAAAACTCATACAGTTTCTTAAACAGCGTATTAACTTTTAACATTTGTCTGATTTTATCAGTACCAAAGTATTAATAGTCTACTTCCCGATGAAAGGAAAAATATCAAAGCTTTAAAATGTGACTGATTCAGGAACAAAAATATTAGTTTTCATGCCCAACCTAATTATTCTTGAAAATATATAACAAAAAATGACAAATTTTCTTATTGAATCAAATTTACCTCTTTATTATTCCTTGGTTTTGTATTAAAGTAGTAAAATTAATTAATTTGATGCTCTATAAATCAAACTCATGGTGAAGTGATTATATTTTTGAAGAAGTCTCCAGATGTGTGGTAGAGAATTAAAGAGAGTGACAAGTATATGAAGTTGCTGCTCTCTACTTTTAGATTTTCATTATGTTTAAAGCTTAGTTTTCCCTGTTACTTACTATATAAGAGAAAAGTAGCAATTCTTAAGATTTGTTATTTTTTCAGTTTATTTTTGTTACAGAGAGTTTTACTAGAAGTTGATATTTACTGATATGCTACTTAATGGTTTATAACAAAACCGAGATGACTATGAGGTAGTGTTGTGTGAGTTTTGGAAACTGGTCTTATTTCTGTAGTTTTCTTGTATAAATAGATGTGCACCAAAAGCCTTCCTCTATCTTTTATTCCTAATGAGGCTTTGATCCCTTCCATGCAGGTTAGTTACTGAAGAACAAAGAGTTTCTGGACTTAGCAACTTGGGCTCCATATAGCATAGATTCCAAGAATTATGAGAGGTTCCAGGGAGGTTAATTTTCTTTTTTCTTTTTGGTTTTTAAGTCCTTTAGGTGATGTTCCTCAGCCTCTCATGATTTCTACAAGAGAAATAAAAGGAAAGTAATAAGATTACCTGTTCATATTGTCTTCTTTCAGTTCTTTTTCTGTAGTCTAAGGAGAAAAGTAATGGTAAACAGAGGAAGAAGCCAAGGAAAGAGAAATGATTTGTTTTTCTCAATGTGTAATTTCTAGGTAGAAATTATTTTGTTTGTATTATGTATTATAATAAAATTGCAATCTGTGGTCTGTTCACAAAATATCTGAATGTTATGCAAACCATCCAGAAGTAATGCAGTTGGAATTCTGTGTGCTAGTCAGCTTTTCTCTGTTGCTTTTACTCATAGATTTTGCTTGCTAAAAAGCATAAATTTAAGCTTCTGATATTTTAATTTGTTGTGACTCTCAAAATCAGACTCTTCTTGATTATATTATTGTATTTAATCATTTTAGTTTTAAAATGCTTAAATTGTTTTGTGTTTAGTAATTGTTCCACTTATGATTTATGTAAAATAAGATAAGTATAATATTAAATTTGAATTTAAATTAAATTAAATTTAAAATAAAACTCTTTCATAAGTAAATAGTTGCTATTTAACCACACTCATTTATATTTGTTATAGTTACTGTAATGTTCATTCTTAATACATTTAAGATTGAAACATTCTATCACAAAAATTCCAGTCCTGAGAAAATATCAGGCTTTATTTTTTTAGTGGAAAAATAGGAGACTAGTGTGAATATTTACTTCCTAGCAACCTGGTGCCAAGCACTGGGTTAATAAATAACTATCTTGAACAGTTTTTGTAGATGAAAAGGCTGATTGATGTTTGCTGATGCTGCTTTTATCATGCTCTCATTCTTGAAAGATAAAATTAGACCTTCTGGCCTACTCTTTGAAAATGGAGTAGTATTTCATATGGCTTAAATAGCTTTCAAGTGATAGCACAGTCAGGAAGGATAGTTCTTCTCATGCAGTAGTACCAAAGAGAATTAGCCTTAGTAATTAGTAACCTGAGCCATTTTTGAAAGCTAATGTATAAGCTGTATTCATTTGCTTGTCTTAGTGTTTTTGCTTTTATGATTACAATTCTTATAATAGTCTGGTGCTATAGTTGCTCATGGATTGTTTGATGCTCCATAACTCTTCATTTAGATAACTTTCTAGTGACAGCATCTTCCAGTGGCGATAAAATAGTTGTTTCAAGTTGCAAATGTAAACCTGTTCCACTTTTAGAGCTTGCTGAAGGGGTAAGTGATTTTTTTTTTTTTTTTTTTTTAACTTTTAAAAACCTTAGTTCTGTTTGAGTGGCAATTGCTTATTTGTTATGGTGCTTGCAACGAAATATAAAGGTGTGTAAAAGCATCATTCTTAATCTAAGCTCAAAATAATACAGTAACATTTAAAGGTGAGGTATATGTGCTTTCTCAAGCGTCTTTAGATAAAATAATATTGGATCCTAGGGGAGCAATTAAGGACTTGAGTTTGTTAACTAGGCACTTGCTTTCTCCATTATCGCTTTGTGGGAGGGTCCTTGTTGCTTTCTGTTTTAGGACTGTGTCCCACCTAAGTTACTACCTTGACTGAACCATATGAATGCTAATGATATAGCACTACCTTACTGACCTTGGACTCAGGACCATCAGCAAAAGACCTCTATCTGTTGGTAGCTCTCTGCTTCAGATTCTGTCCACCTAGAACTGAGAGGCCTGCCTGAGCTTCCCTCAAGCTGTCCGTGAACAGGATGGCTTTGTCAACATGAGCCTTAGTCCCACAGCGTTTAAATGAAGCTTTCACTCACTGCATATTGTTTCCTTATTCTTTCGTTTTATAAATTAATCACTGTGATTCAGATTAATGCTGGCTTCCTCATTTTCAGTCACACACACTCCTTTAAAGCTATTTCTTTTTTAAATAGAATAAAGTCTGAATAAAAAGGTACGAGTGAGTAGTTGGTAGCTTGTTCTTTTTTTAGTTTCAAAGTTTTCATTAGCAGACCCTAAATCATTAAGAATTGTCATAATTTTGCACCCTGGGATAGGTAAGGTAGCCCAATTAGAAAGAAAACAGCAGGGCAATAGAATATAAGCTCGACTAATTTAAAGAGGACTTAGGATTTTTATCAATCTTCCTCTAATGATAGCTTGTTGAATTGGCCTGAACCTCAGTTCCAACCCACAGATGTTGGAGGCTGGAGCAGAGAGAACATTTGCTGAGGGGTAGAAATGGAGTTTGAGGCACTTTGCCTATTCAGACTGAGTTGAACAGAATTGAGGCAGAGAACTCCCCTAGCTGATAAAAGACAGACTGAACTCTTCAAGAGCAGGCAGAATATCTTAGTCATCTTCAGGTCTTTGGATCCTGTCAAAAGTGGTCAGCAAACTTTTTTTGAATTTAATGTCAACACCGAAACAGTTTTGTTTTCTTTTTTTTAAGTATAAAAACAGATAAAATGCACAAGTATAACACAATTTTAAGGGCTTTTTTAATATTCCAAATTAGTTGCTATGATTCTTAACATTTTTTCCCACAGTGAAGAAGTCACATAATGTAGGTAGATAAAAGTGAAATCACTTTACTCTAATTTTTGCCTCTAATTTACCTATAAAAAATATTTTGCAAACATTAGTTCGTTAGCCTTTATTAGTAATTTTTTATAACATATTAGTGTGTTGGTAGCCTCTTCTTTGTAGGATCTAAGTCCTGTTACGTGCTATTTGATAGATTAGTCCTTTTTTAGTTGGGAAAATAAGATTTGATCCTACTTATTTTAAAATTGCTTTTAGAGTGGAACTTTTAAGTTTGTGTTTATTTTCTTTGATTTTGTATTTTACCTCTTTAGAGCAAGTAGACAGATTGATATTAACAGTATTGCAATAGATATGATAGACTATTAACCTAGGAATTTGACCAGCTGTTATTTTTAGATTTTAAAAATTGCACCTATTGCTTTGTGTCTTGCTAGGGTACAGGGTTCCTGTAATAACCACACAATTTCTATTAATTAAGTTCACTAGTTACATTAGTAATATATTAACATAAAAAAATATCTTTTATCAACAGGGTAAGCCAGATATAAATATAGGTTTTGTTCTGAGCCCTTAAGAATAATTGTAGTTGTGATGATTGGAATCCCAATATACCGATCTTTGATGGACACCATCCTTGTCTGTTTTCTTCAAAGGTTATTTTGATAGTTCTTAGCAAACTGTTCTGATTTGCAGTGACAACTGATAGGATTCTGAATCTTACCAGTTGCTTTAGACTAAAGTCAATTTCTAGAAAGTTACCTGCAAGAGAATTATAGCAACAATACCAAAACATCGATGTAATGTGCATTCTGCTGTTTTTATGTGTTAGTTGATACTCTTGGCAAAATTTCAGAGCTAGAAGAAACCTTGGATAGTCCTTTGGGGAGTTGGGGCGGGGATCGCCTGCACTCTTTTAAGAATATTTCTCCAGCAGAGGATGTTTTTAAGATGCATGGACTCTTTAAGAACAATAGATGTAGTCATCACCTCTCATTTCTCAGATGAAGAATCGTGGGTTCAGAAAGGTGAGATGACTTGCCTTAACTTACATGGTTTGACTTTTAACTTTTAACTAAGTCATAAAATGTCCTCTTTGAACTTCATTCCACTGTCCCCCCCCCCATGGCATTCAAGTGGAGATAAGAATAATTAATGTAACTTCATAGTATATCTGTAGGTTAAATAGGAAAAGACATGCAACATTCTGTTATACTGTGTAACATAGCTACTGATGGCACCAACCAGGTAGGTGACACTCAGATACTCATTGAGAAGAGCTTGATAACTTCTGTATATTTAGCCATTTATCCTACGAATATTTATTGAATATGGATATGGTCTTTGCTCTAATGAAACTGACATTCTGGTGGGAGACAGGCAATAAATTAGTAAACAAAAATACTCAACTATTGATAAGTTGTTATACAGAGAACTAAAATAAGATATTAATGATAACAAGTTACATTAGGTAGCCAAGAGAGGTCTCCTGAGGAGGTGACATTTAAGTTGATACCTGTTGACTAGAAAAAAAGCCATCTAGCCAAGGTTCAGGGAATTTAGCTTTCCAGGCAATGAGAAAGACTGTGTAGAAGTCTTGAGGCAAATATTAGGGTTGTATGTTTAAGGAATGGAAGGTCAGTATGGCTGGAGAATTAATGGATAAGGAAAAAAATGGTAAGAGATGAAGTAGGCAGGGCCCAGATGAATAGGGCTTTGAAAGCTTGGTTAATGGATTTGGAGTTTATTCTAGGTATGATTGGAAACAACTGAAGATTTTTATACAGGGGAGAGACATGATGTGATTTACATTTTTAAAAGTCAACCCTACTTGCAGAGGATGGAGCGTAGGGAAGCGAGTAGAAACAGGGAAAACAGAAGTCTGCTGCTGTAGCAGGGCAAAGTTTAGATTGGTGCTAGGAATAGCTATAAATAAAGGGGGGCCCATGTGGGATTTATTTTAGGTTGAAGTTTATAGAACTAAGTGATAGATTGGAGGAGACGGAGAACAAGGAATCAAAGGTAATTATGGAGTTTTATCTTGAGAAACTGGACAGATGGTGTCTTTATAGAGTTGGGGAAGAAAGTGAGGTCAGGTTTTAATGATATGATGTTTGAAACTTGGGCTCCTTAGGGGGAGAAATTGCTGGGAGACTTAAGGCAAGTATCTTGACCTCTTTAAAAAGCTTCTTCCATCTATAAAATGAGGGGTCTGAACTAGAAATTCTTTTAAGTATCCTCTGTCTTTAGTATTTTCTGAACTGGGGATTGATTTTAATTTAAGATATTCTGTGGAAATTCAAGAGCACGTTTTATCAAGGGCAGATATGGAAGGCAAGTAAGCCTTGGTGGGAGACCAAGACAAGACTTGCTGGTGTTACCTGAGCAGCTTCTGTCATCAGTGTTCTGTGAAAGAGAACATGAATCTGTTTGATTCCCTTGAAGTCTTTCTGATCCCTTTACAAGCTGTTGGATCCATGTGAAAGATGATGAGAGGTGAACCTTTAGAACAAGAATTAGCATGTTTATAGCATTTAAATCAACAAATATTTATCATGTGCTTACTAAATGTTAGAAAAAACCATAAAGTCAGCTCTGGACTCTGTTAAATTAAGCTAACTCTCTTTTTCTTTTTTTTAAATAGCAAAAGCAGACATGTGTCAATTTAAATTCCACATCTATGTATTTGGTAAGCGGAGGCCTAAATAATACTGTTAATATTTGGGATTTAAAATCAAAAAAAGTTCATCGATCTCTTAAGGTAAGCAATTTTTTTTTTTTAATCTTTACAAATGTGTGTATCTTACAATGTGTTTAGAGTAGTAGAGCTCTTATGATAAAAATAAGATGCTTCAGAATTGAATGAGATATGTTAGGGAAAATAAAGATGCTGTTTAGCCAAAAACTTGTTTTTGTCTTTTTGTTTTCCTCCATGTATACCATGAATTCATATTATTGGTGTCTAAAACTTTTTCCTTATCTTTCCATTTAGTTCTTGTGGTTGAGTGAACCATTTCCTTCATTTTTTCTGAAGTACGGTTTGTGGTCATCAGGGATCTTTTTTTAAGGCACTTTGGAAAAATGAGAGTGGTTATGGGATGATAATATTCAATCTACTAATCAGAGTTGGGGATTTGGCTTCTTAGTTCTGTACTATATTTGGCCACTGCTGTTTGTGTTATTTTTCTGTGTATGTATTTTCAACTTGATAAATATTTTCTAAAGTAATTTACTATTTATAATTAATGTTTCTTTAAATAGTTAGCTTTTTGAGATTTCAGAAAATAATTCATAACAAGAAAATCTCTGGTTATGATGGGTTTTTTTAGAATTCTACTTTTCACTATTGTGCCTTTTTAATGCTTACAAGTTAATCTTTAAAGTTATTTTTATTTTTTATCTTTTAAAAAAGTTTTAATATGAAAATTTTAATCATTCATATGTATACAAAGATACATACACACACAGAGAAAGAACATTTAACCTATCACACATGTACTCATCATCTGACATCAACAATGATCAGCCCATGGTCAATATTGTTTTAATTATGTCCCTACCTGCTCTAATCCTCCCACCTGCAGATTATTTTGTAGTAAATATCAGACATCATTTTCATTTTGTTATATGTCTTCATGTCATTGAGTTACTTCTTTACTAGGGAAATGGTATATAGAAGAATGGTTTTCTCATAGCTAAGTTGAAATATAATTCTATAATTGCTGTTTAAATATTACCTTTCCAAGTTCATTATTCTAGGTTTAGCTAAACTTTCAAGAGTCTTAACTCTTAAATGTTACCTTCGGAAGTTCATTATTTTAGGTTTAACTAAACTTTCAAGAGTCTTAACTCTTAAATGTTACCTTTTGAAGTTCATTAGTTTTGGTTTAGCTAAACTTTCAAAAGTCTTAATGGTAATTGAAAAGTTGCCAATAATGGAATAGTTAATTTTTACTGTGTTCTTTGATATGCCAGCCACTGTGCTTACAAATGTTTATTCTGCTTGTCTCAACAACTCTGCAAAACAGGTAATATTCTTTTGTATAGATGGAGAAACTGAGTCAGAGATGTTAAAGCACTTGTTCCATGTCAAAGATGAGATGCAAACCAAGATATTATTCATTGTTTTGTCTTTTAAATTATAAAATATTTGAAATAAAGCTATTTAGAAGGATATGCCTATTATAAAAAGCGAGTGTCTCAGAGTTGAAAAGAGATTAGAGTTCATGGCCAGTTTTATCACATGTTGTCACACATTTTAGGAGCTTCACTTACCCCATCCCTACATGGAAAATTCCACTCATTTTTCCATCCTTAGTTTTCCCAATTACTCCAGATAGTTTTTTGACTTCTCAGTTTTTGAATTTTTTAGAGCTCCTTGTTCTCTCATTCATTCAGTTAATGAGTATTTGACTGACTAATTGTGATAGTGGGAAATCTTATCTTTCACTTTTGGATCCCTTCTCTACAGTCTTCTCCCTGGAGATTTGACACAATAACTGGCACTTGGTAGGTGCTTAGTCACTGTTTACTGAATGACTTATTTTCTACAGTTGAAATTAGGAAGACATTTGCCTCTTTAAAAAGTAATAGAAATTGTATTGGACCCAACTTTCCTAATTTCCCAAAAAGGAATGATGCACGGAATGTCTGCTGTTCCTTTTTTCTTCTCATCAAACGTTTTTCCTCAGGATCACAATTGTTTTTTTCATTTAGAAAAGGTATAAAATGTAAAGAAACCTTTGAAAATGCTTGAAGAACCATTTGAAAAAGTTGTAGTATGAGTGAAGAATTGTAGCTACTATTCTTTCTATTACCTGAATCTAATTATTAGATGCAAAGGTTAGTTTGTTTATATTAAGATATGGCACTAGACCATGAAGAACTGTCTTCCTAACCTTGTTCATTTTTCTGTGTTCCTGCTAGATATCTGTATTTTGGTATTGGAAAGTATAGTCCTTATGAACTCTTTTTAATAGTTCTGTTTTCTAAAAGTGGATTCCCATTTGGATTTGAGAGGCAGCATGGTATAGTGAGTAACTAAGGCTTTGGAGTTTGATGGGAATTGAATCTCCTGACTCTGTCACTTAGCAGTTATGTGAGCTTGCACAGGTTTCTTAACCTTTCTGTGACTCATGTACCTCATTTATAAAATGGGCAAAATGACTTCGCATCTCAGCATTTTCTAAGGATTAAATAATAATATATAAAGCTCCCAGCACTAGTAGGTACTCGGCAAATGGAAACAGCTGCCGCAGGTCAAGCACACCTAATCCGAAAATCTGAAATCCAGAATGCCCCAAAATTGAAAACTTTTTAAGTGCTGACATGATGCCATAAGTGGAATATTCCGTACCTGACTTCATGTGACTGATCTCACTCAAAGCTTTATTTCATGCACAAAATTACTTAAAATATTATATAAAATTACCTTCAGTCTATATGTATAAGGTGTATATGAAATATGAATGAATTTTGTGTTTAGAATTGGATTCTATTCTTAAGATATCTCATTATGTGTATGCAAATATTCCAATATCTGAAAAACATCTGAATTCTGAAACACTTCTGGTCCTAAGCATTTTTTTTTTTTTTTTTTTTGTCTTTTTCGTGACCGGCACTCTGGCCATTCCTATATAGGATCCGAACCCGCGGCAGCGGGAGCGTTGCCGCGCTCCCAGCACTGCACTCTCCCGAGTGCGCCACGGGCTCAGCCCCTAAGCATTTTGGATAAGGGATATTTAACCTGTGTTATCTCTCAAACATGGCCTTGCTCCTTGGTTTTTCGTTCTCTTCCATTTTGCAATGTCTGTTTTTTCCCCCTTCCCATTACTTGTCTTTTATCCTTTCTTTAAGGTGGAACTCAAGCTTATGTCTTCCATAAAGCTTCCTCTGTTAGCTCAGTTCACAGTGATAGCTGTTTCCTTTTCCTCTGTCACTTTACCTCTACTATTCCCTTTGCCATTTTAATGTTAATTTTGTCTTTTGAATTGAACAGTAATACTCTCAAGGGCAGAGACTCTCCTAATAGTCAACTTGCAGTAAATGTTGTGTGTCACTGGAAGTGAATTCTTTAAGGTAGACATAATGACAGTTGGAAAATTACTTTTCCATAATACCTCTTTTTTTCAGACTGCCTGAAAAATTATTATTATGGCTATGAAAAATAAATAATTATTACTTATTTTTAATTATTACTTTATTTTAATTATTATAAAATAACTTAAAATAATTATAGTTATGAAAAACTTTTCTGAGAAGACTGATATTGATCAGGTAGTTACTCATTTGAGTAATTTTTTAAAGTTATTCAAGGAAAATGTTAAAGCAAATATTGACAAATACATAATACTTGGAGTTTACAAAAACATGAAAATGATTTGTTTACAGGTTATGGGGCAGGGTACTTAATTTCATTTCTTTCTTTCAGGATCATAAAGATGAAGTAACTTGCGTAACATACAATTGGAATGATTGTTACATTGCTTCTGGATCTCTTAGTGGTGAAATTATTTTGCACAGTGTAACCACTAATTTATCTAGTACTCCTTTTGGCCATGGTAGTAACCAGGTACAGTATGGTTTATTCAAAATAAAGTTGATAAGATAGATTTTGAATTGTCTTATATAAGAAAATGAATTTAAGTTTCTAAAATGTTTTAGTGTTTTAAATTTGCATTTAGCTTGCTTGAAAAGCTTACCACTAGCTATTTTTGTAGTGTTTAAAAATGTTCAAACAAGTTAATTCATACTAGATTGTGGTGCTTACATAAATCCAATTATGTAATTGAACAGTCACACACATCCTCCTAAAATATAACTATATATAACAAGATATAAACAGTTATTAATAGGTTAAGTCTAAAACATGGATATTAATCTTTCTATGGCATTACTATTACAGAAGTGTTGCATAGGTCAGATTATGTTAGTTACATGACAGATACTTGTATTCCTAAGTACTGTTTTGTGGACATGGGATAACTGAGTGTGTGTAGGTAGAGGGTTATTACGTTTTGTATTTCTTTTTTTTTTTAAGTATATGCCAGTTAAAGTATCAGCTTATTTGTACATTTCATTTCAATACAGAAGTATTTAGGGAAACTTTTTAAAAGGAAAATTAGTCAATTAAAGTTTTTCCTTTATAAAAAATTAGTCTATTAAAAAATTATTAAAAGAATAAATTCAGTTTCTCAAGAAACCTAACTCTTGGTTAACTTTTAATGAAGTTCTCCACAGAAATTTCCAATGAGATGCAACTTCTTTTCAAACTTTTTATTGTAATCACTTTGGCAATAACTATTACCAGATGCAGTATGAGAGATCTTTACTTTTGGAAAGCAGTTTTTAAAATTATTATTTGAATAGTATTTATTTAGTATTTAAGAAAATTTAGTGGACATTAAAAGTGTACAGGAAAAAGGTCTGTTTTCAAGTTCCAAATGTATTAAGGGGAATAAGAGATATGCAAGGGTACTTCAAAAAGTTCATGGAAAATTGAGTTAAAAGATAATACAAATCCTTCCATGAACTTTTTTGAAGACGCCTCATTTATGTAAATGGTATTACGAGTGATCAATGTAAAACAATCTTAAAGTGATGCAGAACAGTTGAGAGAAAAACTGAGAATAAAAAAGAAAAAATGAAGGAAGGAGGATTTCAGTTGGGTTAGATATGGAATAGATATTCAATAAATATGTGAATGTATGAGTACCTTTAGAGATGACAGATTTTAATAGGCTAATATAGAACTTTGGGAGAGGAATACTTTATATGGAGGAAGTCACATGAACAAAAACAAGGGGAAAGGAAAGTGCATGGGGGTGGTATATAGGACCAGTGTGAGAAAAGACTGAAAAGGGGTAAGTATGCATTTGATGTGTAGGATTTGAATGCCAGACAAAAGATTTGGCTTCTATTTTGGAAGGCATTTAGGGATGTTAATCAAGGTTTTTAATTAGTTGAATGTAAGAATCGGAGAATTGAACTTAAGCAAAAGTCTTTAAAGGTAATCTCACTTTCTGCATTTTATGGATGAAGATAAGTGATTTGCCACAGAATAGCTCTTTATAATGTATTAATATTGTCATATAAACAGGAAACTATTTTCTTTTTATGATTCCTTTTTTATCTGTGTTTTGATAATATAAACATCAAGTCTAAGCCCATAGAATTCAGAACTATTGTGAGAAAATATCTAATGTTCAAATGCCCTGCTTGTTTTTTAAGGAAATAGTGTAATTTTTTTGTGTGTATTAGAAGCATAACAAATGTATAAATTTTGGACTGACTTTTGAGTAACATAAAAATTAGATCAGATACTACTATGTATATTCTTATACTTCAGTTTTTATTGTATCTTGCTAGAGAGTTTTCTTTCTTTCCTTTTGTTTTTGGCAGCTGGCCAGTACAGAGATCAAACCCTGGACCTTGGTGTTACCAGCACCATGTTCTAACCACCTGAGCTAACTGGCCAGCCCTGAGAGGTTTTTTTTTTTATTAAAACCGAATATGAAGGAATATTCCTGAAAACATTAGGTTTGGTGATAGCTTTTGGCCTAATTATGTGTAAAAGATTTAAATTTTTTTAAAAAATTGAGATATAACTTCCATTTAATAAAGTGCACATATCTTAATTGTATAGCTTAATGAATTTTTCTGTTTATGTACACATGTGTAACTACTAACAATTTCAAGATAGGGAACATTTCCAGTGCACCAGAGAACTCTCTTACCCTTTCCAGTCACTACCACATATTTCGTAAAGGGAATCTTATGTGTTTGGTTTCTTTTAGTTATCATTACGTTTGTTTTGTTGTATAGTAGTTCATACTGTTTTAATATTGTGCAGTGTTTCATTATATGAATGAGTCACCTTTTATTTATCCAATCTACTTTTGATGAGCTTCCAGGTTTAGCTGTTATGAAAAAGGTACTGTGAATATTCTTGTACAGGTTTTTCTTTTGGACATATATTTTTATTTCTCTTGACTAAATACCCAGGAATGGATTTGCTGGGTTGTAGGGCATGCATAAAGTTTTACTTTATGAAAAATTGCCAAAAAGTTTTCTAAGGTGTGTGTGCCATTTTATGCTTCTACCACCAATGTACCAGCAGTGATCTAGTTGTGCCACATTTTTGCTTATACTTAGTATTGTTTATCTTATTAATTTTTGCCACTTTGATGGTTGTATAGCAGTATCTCGTTGTTTTAATTTGCATTTCTCTATGTTGCGTGATGTTGAGCACATTTTCATATGCCTTCTTTTGAGAAGTGGCATCAAATCTGTTGACCATTTTTTGTATGGGATAATTTGTGTTTTTCTGATGTATTTATAGTTTTTTTTATGTATCCCAGAGAGAGTCATTTTTTAGAGTTGCAGTCTTTTTCAGGCATGGCTTGTCTTTTTACTCTAATACCTTCTTTATTTATCTAATACCTATCTTTATTTATTTGTCAAGTCTAGTATATTAGTCTTTTCTTTTATGGTTGCTGTTTTTTGTCCTCTTGAACAATCTTGCCTGCCCCAAGATTTTAAAGATACTGTCCTGTGTTTTCTTTTAGTAGCTTTATTGTTTTACCTTTCTCATTTTTACCTGTTATGACCCATTTCAAATAAATTTCTGTCTGTGGTGTGAGATAGGGTTTTACTTTCCATACAGATATCTATTTGCATCAGCATTATGTATTGCAAAGACCAACTTATCTCCACTGAATTATAATAATGCCTTCCTTGCAAAACTGGAAACTGTATATGTTAGTTTCTAAGCATTCTGTTTGTTCCATTGATCCAGTTGACTGTTATCACTCTAAGATTACACTGTTTTGATTATTGTAGCTTTATGGTAAATCTCGATACTTCCAACTTTGCCTTGCCATTCTAGGTCTTTTGCATTTCTATCTCAATTTTAGAATCAGCTTGCCTGTTTCTACCAAAAAATCTTCTTGGATTTTGATTGGGATTATATTGGATCTATGGACCAATTTAGGAAGAACTACTGCTTAACAATATGGATCCTTTCAATCCATAAACATGGTATAACTTTCCATTTATATAAGTCATCTTTAATTTTTCTCAGCTGTGTTTTGTTGTTTTTACTGTAGAAGTCTTGTATGTATGTCTTTTGATAGATTTTTTACTATGTATTTGATGGGGGTTTTCTGATGGTATATTAGAAATTGTGTTTGTTAAATTTTGTGGCTGGTATACAGAAATGCAGTTCATATTTGTATATTGCCCTTTTGTTCAGGAATCCTGCTAAATTCACTTAATAGTTTTGATAGTTTTGATTCTTTTGAAAGAATATGTAGATATTTTTGCATTTTGCAATTCTGTATACAGTTTATCATGTCATTTGTGAATAATAAGAGTTTTATTTCTTATTTCCTGATCTTCTAAATTGTGGGCAAAATTTACTATTTATGTTGGAAATTGTAAACCATTTAGCTCCTATAATTCATAATTATTTTATTTCTGTAGTCTGTGGATATCCTAGATAGAACTCAGTCTTTTTCTTCTTTCCTGGTTTTATTTTGCTTATTCACACCTTTTAAAATGTATCAAGAAAAACGTTTTAAATGTTATTTCTTGTTACTCTTTATTACCTTTTTAACATTTAAATGAAATAATAGAATTTTAAAAAACTTTATACACATCACATTTTTTTCATTGATTCATATAATTTTATACTTTTTATTGAGTGCTTATTATGTTGCAAGCACTGGTTAAGTGCTAGGGATATGACTTTGAATAAGGCAAAATTTACATTTTAGTAAAAGCAGTAAGCAAGTAAGTGGACAGTTAACCAGATGATATGATAAGTGTTGTGAAAACAATAAACTGCTGGGTTCCAAGTGAACATAAAGGAGGGGCACCTAACCCATTTGGGAAGAAGTCATTAAAAACATTTTAAAGGAAATGATGTCTCAGTGGCAGCTGGAGGAAAGGTCCAAGTTATATATACCTGGGGTGGATGAGGGAACAGGACAGAGGATTATGGGAACATTCTAGACTAAGAATATCACCTGCGTAGAATACTTACTACCATTTATTGCATTTCAAGCACTGTAATCATCGTTTTAGATTACATTTTCCTTTGCTACTGGCTAGTGAGTTGTATATTATTTTCATTTTACAAATGAGAAAACTGAGATTTCAGGACTTTCAGATCACACAACTGTTAATTGACTGATTTAAATATCAGTTCTTCAAAAGTGGTAGTAATGTTTCCTGTAACATCTCTTTCTCCCTCAGGAGTGGCTGAATGTATAAGGATTTTTGAGGATCCGTAGCTTCTAGAAACTCTGGCACTACTCTATCTTGTTACCTTGTGCAGGAAATCCAACGTTTACTTGTACCTCTTCCTCACATTCAAAGAAATATCTTTTAAAATTTTAGGTGACAGCTTGCTGTATTGTTGATTTTCAAAGGATTTTCACTGATTACTTTGCATAGGGGAACTGAGTTAAATTTATCTTCTACTTTAGGCAAACAGTAATGATCCAAGCCTATCTCTAGTCCAAGGTCTGATAAACCAGAACTCCTGCTTGGACAGTCAAAAAAGGAGAACATTAAAGATGGTGAAGAAATTGACTGAAGTGTGTTATTTTTTCCTTTTCCCTGGAACAAATTGTTACATATTTTTTGTGTACTGTTATTTTCATCTTATCTGCTATACGATTAAAACAGAGTATGCACATGGGCTAGGAAATATGACTTGGCCTCTGTGTATGTAAGGATGCAGTCCCAGTTTTTGTAGTGAGGAAAGAAAATTTTCATGATTCTGCATACTTGTGTTTCACTTTAAGGCAGCATAATTGAAATTTTTGGAGTGTTTTTTTTTTTTTTTTTTTTTTAGTTTTTTTCCTACAAACAGTTATGGCTTATTTTATTGGTTATTGACCAAAAGCATAGAATTGCTACTTGAGCATTCATTTAAAAAAAAAAAAATTACTAAGATTTCTCAAAATTCATTTAAGGTTTTAAATATATTAAGAATTCATTTCTTAGTTAAAACAGTTTTCGTAAAAATTTCAAGTCTGTCAAAAGTCGCTGTAATTGAATTTCAACACTTATTCAGCTCAGTTTCTGTGTTGATAAGTTTTACTGTAGATAAGTTCTGGGTTATTGAGAAAAAATAGGTAGGGCACATCTATGATTAAATTAAATTTTTTCTATTTTTGTTTCTATGAACAATCAAGGATTTGAAATCTTAAAAAAAAAATCAAATCAGTGTCTTAGTGAAAGTGACAAAACCTTGGGAGTCTCACTGAATCTGCATCATACTGAATTTCATACTGGAAATGAGATTGTCTGAATATATTTAGAATCTTACTTTGAAATGTCTGAGCTGAATTGAAATTATTAGTTTTATGTGGATCACAGTGTATTTCTACAGGGGAAAAGGAGCCTTGCTGCTTCTGTAGAGCTGCTGGAGCTGACAGACTCCTTACATTTATAATTGCATGTCACACTTTGGCAAGTTCAGCAGTTAAGGCTCACAAATAGGTTAACCTGTGATGCCTTTCTCAAACTGAAGCCTTTTTAAAATTAAAAATGTCTATTTTATTGATTCTTTTGATTAAAAAATGATCTTTTAATATAGAAGGTTTTCTGTGACATTTTAAATATAACATTACAGTATATTAAATTCATTTAAGTAAAATTTTTGATGTTATGTATAGATTTTGTAAGAATTAATAAGCTTGCATGAGTAGAGATCTGATGAATGCAAATAATTATTAATTACATTTTTAAAAAAATAGCAATTATTTTATCAAGAATGAATTTAATTCTGATTTGGTTTATTTAGTTGGCTTGTGGTATAAAATATTTGTGCGAGAACCTGTCTTTGATTCTCTCAATGTTTATTTAGTATTTGGACATATTTGACTAACCTATATATTATGTTCTTGAGTTGTTTTATAATTGATGTTTAGGCATAAAATAAGCTTAAAATCTACGTCTATATATATTTCTTCTTAAACGTTATTTTTTTCCCCTTCTCTTTTTCTCTTCCAAATTTTCTTTAATGGGAAATTATTTGAAAGATGTTTTCTTATAGTGTTTCCATGTATAGCTCTGTCTTCCTTCCGTGCCGTTATAATCATTGTTTGTCCGATCTTTTCTTCCTTTTTCTCATTAGTATTCTATTCCAGGGATTGACAGTTATTAGGCTTCATAACCCTAACTTTTAATGACTGCATATATTTCATTGTTCAGTGCCACAGTTTGCTTAAACTTTCCTCTGATGTTTCAGGTTATTTTCCACATTTTCATAATCATAATGAGCACCACATGTTAATATTGTTTCTGTAAGTACTTGTATATATCTTCTGCTTTTGACTTTCTTTGAGGGTGCAAGTTTTCTTTCAGTGTAATTCATTGGTAGGCTCACATTTTCTTTTCTTGAGGAGCTTAAATTACTCTATTACCTTTAGTTTCAAATGTCTGGTGATAGTTTAATTATTTTTCCCTTATAAGTCACTTGTTCTTTTTCCCTAGAGGTTCAAAAGATTTTTTTTTTCCCCCTTTGAATTCCAGTACTTTTACTAGAGTATATCTTGGTGTTGGTCATTCCATATTGCTGTTCTTAGGTACATGGTGTGCTCATTTAATATGTAGTTTTACATCTTATTTTATTTTTGGAAAGTTTTCATGAATTATAGTTTTCAGTATTTGTTCTTTTTCCAGTCTTTGGGTTTTGTTGTTTTTGTTGCATCTTCTTTGCTTATCTTAATGGCTTATCACTTTCTCTCAAGTCTTTTTTAACTTTTTTCTTATTTCTTTTTCATTTTTAAAAATTTCTTTTTTTACCTATCTCTACGGTATTGTTTGTTATGTTTGTTTATTCTTGTATTCCTTCTAAATTAGCTTTCATTTTTGCACGGATTTTTAAAATTTCAAATTCTTTCCCAAATTGACATCTCATTTCTGAGTTTTCTAATTCTACTTTATGTTGCTTTTTAATGCCTTATATCATTTTATTGTCTTTTTGGTCATCTGTTGAGAATGTCTTTCTCTTCTTTTTCATAATAACTTTTGTATGGATTTATCTGTGAAATAAGTTTCCCTGAACTTCTAGACAGTGATGGGGTTCAGAGTGTCTTTCCTAACCTCACAGAGCTCCCTCTTGTTTTCAGGTAGTTTTTTTTTTTTTAAATGTCAACTTGCTTTCAGGGGTTCCTTGGCTCTATTCTGCTCTCCCACCTGTATGTGAACTTTTGTTTTCTTTGGCTTTGTGGCCTCCTTCCTGTTCAGGTTTGCTTCTACTAGCAGTGTCTCATCAGTGTAGGGTTCTCATCTTGGAGAGAGGCACTTTGGCTGATCACTTTTGGGAACACACTAAACTGCTCTAGCCCTTCGGACCTTTCTGCAGACTACTTACACAGACCTGCTAATACAATGGGTATTCCTAGTTTTGGCCAGTGTTGTAAAATTGGCCACCATGCTTTTCTGTGAGAACCTCTTAGGTATTTTGGGCGGCTTCTGTTCTCAGATCTGTTTCTGACTTCTTGCTATTTCCCTCTGCTTCCTTCTGCATGGACACTAATACCATGAAGGACTTGTGTTTGTTTATTGTTTGATGGACTAGCGTGTATTTTGGGATTCATGGGGATACCTGAACATCTAGTTTTGTTGAAAATAGTTGTACATGGGGTTTCAGTTTTGCTCTCTAGTTTACTATCTGACTGTATAACACACACACGCACGCACGCACGCACGCACGCACAGTTGGAGGTCTCCGAGACCAAGTTTGGTGATTTACTAGGAGGATTCACAGGATTCAGCATCTGGTCATACTCGTGGCTATGATTTATTACAGTGAAAGCATACAAAGCAAAATCAACAAAAAGAAAAGGCACAATGGGATGAGGTCTGTAGGAAACCAAGCATGAACTTTCAAGAATCCTCTCCCCGTGGAGAAGATGCATTTAATCTCCCAGCATTAAATTGTGACAATGTGTATGAAATGTTGTCTACAAAGGAAGCTTGTTGGAGACTCATTATCCAAGGTTTTTATTTGGGGCTGGTTACCTAGGTACCCTCTGCCTAACTTCCAAAAGGAAAGCAGATGTTCAACCATGGTTCAGCCATAAACCATATCTTTTGCACAAACAATTTAGGCACAGTGAGCCTGAACCGTTTAGGCTCAATGTATCAGTTAGGGTAGTGGGAACCCTCTCAAAATCCAAGTTTCCAGATGCCAGCCAAGGACTAACCTTTGAAAGTGGGACTTTCTATAGATAGGTAGTCTGAGGCCTGCTTTTCTCCACACATACACACACACACGTGCGTGCACACACACACACACACACACACACACTCACAGACACGTGGGGGAATTCAAGTAGACTCAAAAAGTCAGCCATTCCTGCTATCATTATCTTCTCAGAGTCTTCCAGTTAAAAGGATTTTAAGCAAGAAGGAAATATGTTCAGATTTTCAGTTTTGAAGATGTAAGGATGGCTAGTAAGGCTTTGAGAATGGAAGTAGAATAACTATGCAGTGGCTCAGGTGACAGATTATTAATGCTTGAAATAAGACACTGAGAATCAAGAAGAGAGGGAATGGAGGCAAAGGGTCATCATATAGACTACTAATTGAAGTTATGGTTGTCCTGATTGAAACCTGTCGCTCTATAAACCAGAGAAGTCCTAAATCCCATGTGAATAGTGTGGTTGGCCACGGTGTATATAGTTTATATAAAATGTCCTTATGAATGCTTATAATTACATAAAATTTATTCTTTTATTTTTTTAGTCTATTCGGCACTTGAAGTACTCCTTGTTTAAGAAATCACTGTTGGGTAGTGTTTCAGATAATGGAATAGTAACTCTCTGGGATGTAAATAGTCAGAATCCTTACCATAACTTTGACACTACACATAAAGCTCCAGCTTCAGGCATCTGTTTTTCTCCTGTCAACGAACTGCTATTTGTAACCATAGGCTTGGATAAAAGAATCATTCTCTATGACACTTCAAGTAAGAAGTAAGTATAACATATTCATTTCTTAATTTAGTAACAGTAGTTATCTCATCAACAAATATATTTGTGATTTATAGAAACCTCTGATTGACATCCAGGGGATCTAAAGTTTGTACACTTGAGGTATCGACTAAGATAGAATTTTCTTTTTTTCTTCCCATGCAGAAAAAAAGTAGGTGGGACATGGGTATTATTTAAGATACTTCTGGAACATGAACATTGGGAGATAGCATCGTAATGATTTCACATCTTTATTTTAACACACATATTACTCTTTTTCAAGATATAACCAAGTGCATATATTTTAAAGCAATATAATTTGCTTTAAAATTAATTCATTATCTAGAGCAGGGTTTCTAAATTACTGATATTTTGGGTTGGATAATTCTTTGTTGTTGGGGGCTGTCCTGGGCATTATAAGATATTCAGCAGCATTCCTGGCCTCTACCTGCCAAATATCACCTGGGGACAGAATTGCCCCCAATTTAGAAATACTCATCTAGAACTAGGGGTACATAATCTTCTAAGCATTTGGGCCCTTTGTGTCTTCTTCAGTTATAGGTATGCTTAGTCAGCTTAGAAGCAACACACACACACACACACCCTCATTTACACTCACACAAAAATACAGCTTCAAGAATGCTGCATTTGTATTGGAGATGCTTCACAATATCCAAAGGTCATGTGGAATGTTAATGTTACCACTAGGGAAGGTCTCACTGTCAGCCCTTGTTATGATGCTAGAGTTTTTACTGTTACTTATTTCACTCTCTCATTTTTGACATAACATACTTAGAGCCATAAGGGTCAGTGAGCCTTTCTTTTCTTATACCAGACACATTAGCAAAGAGCTCAGCTTCATTAGATCAGTATCCATATTCTTGTATTAGCTTCTGAGGATCAAAATACATGGACTCTCTTCCTCTTAGCTTTTTGGTCAAGAGATGCACAACTAAGAACAGAGTAGCAGCTGCTCCCTTGTGAAAGGTCATAGTCCTCCTAAGGCCTAAGCAGGTCAATAAATGGAAAGTGGATACTTAGAGCCTCCTCAGCCCCGAGGCCAGGAGCCCTTATTTTGTGGAGTAACACAAAGAAAATCTGTCACATTCACTGCCAAAGTAATTACTCAGAGAAATAGGTGCTGCTTTTGGAAGATGCAGAATGTTCCTATTGGAAGTGAGTAGAAAAATAGGACGGAATGTTCAGTATTTCTTTAGAAATGTCTTTAAGTCAGATTCTAAACGTCTGCTTTAAACAGGTATTTGGGGTGTGTATGGTTTTGGTATATACTTATTTATATGTCATTTAAGCTTATACACCTGAATACACTAACTACATATATACGAATTTTTCCTCCTTTCCAAAGGCTAGTGAAAACTTTAGTGGCTGACACTCCTCTAACTGCGGTAGATTTCATGCCTGATGGAGCTACTTTGGCTATTGGATCTTCCCGAGGGAAAATATATCAGTATGATTTAAGGATGTTGAAATCACCAGTTAAAACCATCACTGCTCATAAGACATCTGTGCAATGTATAGCATTTCAGTATTCCACTACTCTTACTAAGGTGAGATATTTTCAGTATTTTTGATTTTACTAAATACATTTAGTTCCAAGTATGGAAATTATATGTGGTCAACTAAACAGTGTAGTTTTACTTCATAATCATTTTTTATGTGATAGCATTTTAAATAATTTCAGTATAAAGCCACTTTTAATACTTTATTTAAAACTCCATTTTAATTCTCATATATTTCTTCAAAAATATTTTTAAAGGCTTTTATTTATTTTTTTGGTTCAGAAGGAAATGCAGATCCACCAGCAAACTTACTTAAGATTTGTAAGGGAAAAATATTTTTTAGTCTAACAGGGAATCTATAAAATATTAATATATAGTATGAAACATTAGTAACCTGAGCTTTTAAATTTTCCATTACATTTCAGTCAAGTTTAAATAAAGGCTGTTCAAATAAGCCCACAGCAGTGAACAAACGAACTGTTAATGTGAACACCAGTAGTGGAGGAGTTCAGCATTCTGGAATTGTCAGAGAAGCAACAGCCACTTCCATTGCCACAGTTCTCCCACAGCCCATGACAACAGCTGTGGGGAAAGGAACAGCTGTTATTCAAGACAAAGCAGGTAAATGTTGCTTATAGTATTTGGCATTCTTTTTTCCTCCCCAAGTATATAACTAGCAGATTTTTCAGGAACCTAGAACTCAAATTCATTTGAGTATTTAGGTAAAATTATTAGTAGATATGATTGAAGAAGTGAAAATTTTAGTTTTAGCAGTAATTTTTTTAAAAGTTAAGGCACTTACTCTATTTAGCTGAACTTCTGTTGTGAGAAATATTGATTATATTAAAAATGGAATGATGCCAACTCAGAAATTATTCATTCTTGTACTACTGCAGACTGGATCCCATTGTGTCTTCAGATTAGTCCATAGAGATAGTAAATGTTGATATCATTGTGATTTGATCTAGTTTTAAAAAAGCTATTAATGGCTTTTTTAAATTTCATATTTCAGAATGAAAAGTAAGTCAAGTGATGAAATGAATATTTTTCAGTGTTGGATAGTTCCTGACACATATTAAGCAGTATATTAGTAGTTTGTTAAATGAAAATGAATGAAAATGTGGAAATTTTTTAATGATTTCTTCTACTCTGATAATCATATTGATGAAACAGTTCTGAAACAGGAATTCATTTTGATTTTGTTAAGGTGTAATATGATGGTAAGCTTCCCTGTATTTATCGTAAAAAATATTCTTTGGCCCCAATAAAGATCATATTCCATAAATTTCTGAAGAACTTTCTGTTTTTATTTTAAGGAGTTATGCTATACTGTCAATTTATGACAGATATTTTTAAAAGTCTATAGGGTATACCAGTATGTTTCCAAAATATTTGCTCACTAGAAATAATAATAATGTATCTATGTCTTTTAAAATTTTCTGGACAAGTACTTGGGCAAAAATATTTGTTAGTGTCTTCTCAATATGAGTTTACTATTTCCAAGTAGAAGCAAAACTTTAATTTATTGACCTTGATAGTATGTTTTTAAAAATACATACATATAGAAAAATAATTAGGTCCTCATTCAAGACATCCTGGAGACAAAGACCATTGCTGTCTACTTAAAAGAATAAATTGTTTTTGTAATATGACTAATGTCTGCCAAGATGTTGAATTAACTATATTATGAAAATTGTCATTTTCATAAATTATTATATAATTTATTATTAATTTTATTCATAATTTTAAAAAATTAAACAAAATATTCTCTCATTTACTGTAAACTCTCTGAAGTCTCACTGTTATTCATTTAGTTTTTAATAAGAAGGCTTTTGTTTAACAATGACAGCATTAATTAGGAAATGAAAGACTTAGGTCTGCTAGGTCACTGATCAATGATAATTCTTGACGGATTCCCAAAATTTCTGGAAAAAGGAGTGTTTGCTCTGCGCCCACAAACAGGTTAGAGATTTTGGTTTTTTAATTTCATTTTGAAATAATTGCCAACTTAACAGATAAGTTTTAAAAATAGTACAAAGAACTCCTGAGTTTTACCCTGTAGCAGATTCACCACTTTATAAATTTTCCATATTTTGCTTCATCGTTTGCTCTGTTTCTCTCAAATACACAAACACCACACATGTACACATTTTTTTCCCTTCTGAAACAAAGACTTAAGTCTCAGTTCTATCACTTCCTACTAGGATGGCTTCAGGCAGTTTTCTTAACCTCTCTGAGTCTCAATTTTTACCTCCATACACTGAGATAATATTTAATTATTATATTAAATATGTTATTTGGCTATTAATATTTAATTATCTCAGTGTGTGGAGAGTTATTGTGAAAATCAGAAAAAATGAATCAGAAGTGCCTGGCACACGGTAGGCACTCTGTAAATTACAGTGTTGCTAATATCATTATTGCTGTTATCGTGATAATCACGATTACTGTAATTTTAAGCTTTATGTAAAATTAATCTAAAATTTGAAAAAAATCTTGATGCTTCTACTGATAGTGTCCTGATTTAGTTATTCAAAAGAAGCGCTGCAGACTTATTACTGGTTCTTATTTTTAGTAGAAAACAACCATAGAAGAAGTGAGAGGTAAGGCTTTAGCACTGCTTTTAAATGGTACCAAACTTCTGTTTCCTAAATTTCCAGAGGCTAGAATTATGGATTCAGACATGTTAAGGACCTAGAAAAAAGGAGAGGAAATTTTTTCTTTATAACAGCTTACCTCTTGGTGTAAACACTCTTCAAACATAGTGATGTACAAATGACTTGGTTGTATTTTAAGTTTCTAGCAGGTGTTCTTAGGAAAGTTTATTTCATTAGCCAGTCTTGGACATTTTTGTATATACAAGCTATTCTTTGTTTTCATCCCAGGCTTTTCAGTTTTCATTTGGGACTGAAATGCCAAATAAAACACTTTTTAAAATAAAATGTAATACAGTAACATGCTACCTCTCCAGGTGCCAGACTTTCCTCAGAGTTCTTGAACCTGTAGAACTCATCCTTAACCCAGAAAATGAGCAAGAAGCTTCTGCGTCTACAGGGTTCCTCTTACAAAGTCCCTGGCCTAAAGCCATGTGTTATATATTGTCAGAGAAAATAAACTGCTGCAGCCTCTTTATTGTTGTCTGTCATTCTTCATGAGTTTGGTATTCTGGTTTCCTTCCTCTTAGTACACTACAGAGGTTAGTGTAGTCATCTGAGATTAATAATGCTGAGGGCAATGTTAAACTCTCACTGTTAGTGAAAGAAAGTTAGAAAAGGGAAAAAAAAGAGACTCATTCATTGCAAGTTGGGGAAGGGAACTAACATTAATTGAATCTGCTTTATGTTAGGCATTGTGCTATATGCCTTATAGGCTTTTTTTTTTTAATCACTTGTAGATGATCATAAGAGTCAATAATAAAAGTAAGTTGTGCTCAGTATACTTTAAGAGGGTAGCAAAGTATATAAATTATTTTAGAAAAATTCCATCAGAATGGCTAATAATTCAGTATTGTTGAATGAGCAGTTATGCTATTTAATTTTGAGGAATGCTTTATTCCATGAAAATGCTGGTTAACTTAGCTTTTGTCATGTTCTGCTTTCTTTTCCTAATGCTCACAGTTGTAATATTATTAACAATATGAGTAATGCATTAACTTTTACATCTTAGCTTATGATGATAAAATTTATTTAGATGTAATAACACTGATTTTTATATCTAATTCCTGTAAGGTTTGCCTCGAAGCATAAACACAGATATTTTACCTAAGGAAACAGACAGTGGACAAAATCAAGATTTCTCCAGCTTTGATGATACTGGGAAAAGTAGTTTAGGTGACATGTTCTCACCTATCAGAGATGGTAAGTCCACTCAGATAAGAGGATCATGTTCTCTTGCTGGTAGTCATTCTGGCTAAAAGATGTGGGTAATAGCTTCAGTCTAACTCTGTTCATAGCAGTTTGTTAATTTTCTCAATCCCTGGGGAGGTGTCTTTTCCTTTGCCCTGATATTTCAAATGTTATCATTCTGAGATGTATGCTGGTAATTTTCACATGGGAACTATGCAAATAGCTTTCAAGTTAGTATTTTAAGTTTTACAAGTTTCTTAAAGGAAGTTTTACCTTCATGGGCAATCTTTTACTTTTATCTACTTCTAAATAAATCTTAAAATCTTGGATGTTTTGATGTGCAAAAAATTTCTTCCTAATTAAGAAAATTGTATCTTAGAATATTAGTGTTTAATTGGTATTTGTTAAATGTTTTCATGGAGAGATATGGCTAGGTGATAGATTGCCTCATCCTTTATACTAACTGGATGAAAGTACCATATGTATGTGTCTGTATGTGTGTGTGTATATATATATATATACACACACACACACACACACACACACACACACCCACACTGTGTAGATATGGCTATTTAAAAAAATTTTTTTGCTAGTTTGATAAATGGAAACATTAAATATCATTGTTACAGTGTATGAACTAGGTACATTGTTTAGCTGTGCTTTCTTGGTACTAACGTTCATACTATTTTCCTTAATGGGATAGTTTCACTTCTAATAGCAGTATTATCAATAATATGGGTAAATTTCTAGAGGGTAATTTGGCAGACTTAAAATATTAATACTTTTTGGCCTCATAATTTCATTTCTACAAATTTGCCTCAGAAAATATTCAGAGAAACCCACAAAGATGTGTATGTTTACTGTTTTATTTATAATAGTGAAGAACTATAGGGAGAATCTAAGTGTCAATAGTAGCAGAATGTTAAAATTGTTACATCCATTCAAGATCTTATACTTGTACATTTCATGTTTTACGTTAAAATTCTCTTTTCGAAATTTTCTACAGTTTCCTAATCAAAAGGAATAAACACATGTGATGGTATAGAATTACTGGGTATCTTCTGCCAGGCCGGAAAGTGACTATTTAAATTGCCAGGTCAAACTCCTCTATCTTCTCTAATGAAAGAGTAAGGATTCTTTTCTTTTAGGATGAAGAGAAGTCAAACTACGTAGTTTAAAGAGAGGAAGGATGTGGGTGACTGAAGGAAAGGTGGCGAGCGCTGAAATTGAGAAAAGATTCTGGGGTTATACTGAGTTGGGGAGGTTTGGATGTGAGACCCACCTGAAGCAACTTTTGCATGGAAGAATGTAGGAAGGAGCTTTACAGAAGTGTTTGAGTTATAAATTAAATCCTGTTTAATGGTTTTTTAAGACAAAAAAAATAAATTACTTTTTTCTCTAATTACTTTTTCTGTCTTTTAAAATGTGATTAGAATTTGAGCCATATGCCCTCCATCCATTAGGGTTTCATATTAGTAATAAGAAAAAAACATGGATACTCAATATAGTGCTGGTTTTCACTGTCAAGGATGCAACTCTGTACTTAAGTAAAAGCCTTAATCTGTTGTGCCTCAATTTCTTCATCTTTTAAGTAAGAATATTTCTGCTTTTATTGAGGTTTATTTAATTTTTAGAAGTTATTTGAAATAACTTCTGTGTGTGCATGTGCGCTGTGCAATTACTAGGTAAATACACATATACGCACATAGATAGTGGATGGATAAATAGATGATATTTCCACTAATATGACAGCTGTGTGTGTTCTTCATTTGAATTAACATTTGTTAATGATTTTTTGCCCATTTTTCTATTAATCTGTTAAAATTTTAATTCTTGTTGAGAATTGGTAAATGAGTAATATATCAATATTGAAATAGTCTTATGCATATTCTACTGTTGAAATAAATATTAATAAAATCTTGTGTTATTTATAACTTTGTACTGCTTTAACAATATTTTTATATTATTTTAATTTGTCCCCAAAACAGTCTTGTGAGATGATCAGGGCATTAGCCCCGTTTTATGGATACAGAAACTGAAGCTTAATTGCAGTAAACTTGTCCACAGTAACAGAGCTGTTAAGTGGTATAGGTAGAACTGGATTACAGATCTCCAGAAGCTCTCCTACGGGGCTTGTTCTACTATACCTTGCTGCCTCATGAAATGACTATATACCATTGAATATCTTTACATATTTGCTGCCATGCACAAAGCTAAAAGAGTGAAAGAGAAGTTTGAATGAGTACACAGTGATAGCTTTCACCATTAACCACACTAATATTTTGCTTCTTAAGATTGTTAGTCTCTGAACTCTTTGGGGAATGATTGGGAAGTCTACGTTGCTATGGTTTCTTTCTCACTATTTTGTAAATTTGATTTTCTAATTTTATTGTAGATGCTGTAGTTAATAAGGGAGGTGATGAGTCCGTAGGCAAAGGAGATGGTAAGAACTACTTAGAAGTATTTTCATGAAAATTAAAAGTGATATTATGTTATCTATTGCTGTGTAACAAATTACCCCAGCACTTCGAGGCCTGAGAAGGTAAATTTTATCATCTCGTAATTTCTGTGGGTTAGGAATCTGAGCATGGGTTGGCCAGTGTCTTTGCTTTATTTCTCTCCTGATGCTTCAGTTAGGAGATCATCCTGAGCTGAATTCCACTCACGCTTGCCTGGGCAAGGGTCTACTTCCAAGCTCGTTCACACAGCTATTGGCCAGAGATATCGGTTCCTTGCCCATTGAGCCTCTCCATAGGGCAGGTAACAACATGGCAGCTGGCTTCCCTTAGAGGTGAGCTAGTGAGTGAAAGAAAGGCACCCGAGGTAGAGCACCCACAGTGTGTTTGTGACATAAGCTTGGAGGTGACATCCCACCACTTTTGGCATATTGTTTGTTAGAAGCAAGTTACTAAGTCCATCTTGCATTCAAATGGGGGGATTACACAGGGGCATGGATGTCAGAAGGCAGTGTTCATCAGGGGCTATCTTAGAGGCTCCCAACCAAGATATATACCATCTATATTTATCAAATTAACAATTGTCAGTTATCAAAAACGCATACTGACTAAAATAGTTAATTGCGCTTTTTCAGTTTTCAAAGTATTTTCGTGTATAGTATCTTTTTAAACCTTGCCTATCTGGGATATGGGTATGTATCATCATTCACATTTACATTTGAGCAAACAGACACAGAGAATTTTAAGATTTTTGCCCAAGAATACACATTCAGTAAGGAGTATAGTTGAGAAACGAACCAGTCTTCTGAATTCAATTCCCATGTCTTCTATCATTTGAATCTGCCTATCATGTTGAGTGCTTTAATTAAATATCCAAGATTGGGGTCCATCATATGCAGTGCAGTTTTTTTCCTCTTCTTTTTTCAGGCCTTGACTTTCTACCGCAATTGAACTCAATGTTTCCTCCAAGAAAAAATCCACTAACTTCAAACACTTCAGTATTGCATTCTAGTCCTCTTAATGTATTTATAGGATCTCCAGGGAAAGAAGAAAATGAAAATCATGATCTGACAGCTGAGCCTAAGAAAATATATCTGGGAAAACAGGAGACTAAAGACTCCTTCAAACAGGTATCTCCCTGAAAATGATACTGAATTCACTGTGTGTTTATCACTAGAATGTCGGCAGCTAGTGGATATATCTAGTTGACAGTGCTGTGCACTTACTGGGTGGAAAAATATTCTTAAATCTTCATGTCACTTTTTAGTAACTAAAAAATACTTTTGAAATCTGTCTTTGGGTATGTTGAAGGTAACAGCAGATGTAAGCATGTACTATTTTTTCTAAGACAAGATACTTAATATACCTGTCTGTGTGATAATACTCTGTACATGGATTCTTTTAAAATGTATTTCCATTGCAGCATAAAACACTGGGTTGGTGGTCAAGTCATTTACTCTAAGTCCTAGAGCAAATTGATGGTACTAAGAATGGAATTTATCATCATTACCTTCTACTAAAATACAGAGTCCAGTATATAATTTAATTTCTTATGTAAGGGTTCGAAATGATCAAATGATATCAGGAATGCCAATTTTGTTTTGTTTTTATATTTTTTAAGAATGGTATTGAAAAGGTATCATGCAAGAAGTACAAAAATGTCTTTTGATTCATTTAAAAAATATTTCGGACTAGTTAACCATATGAGAGTTTGGGGACTTTCTTTTTTTTTTTTGGCCAGGGATTTCCATTTTAAATAATATTCAACAGCAGATGCTTAGTAAATGAGCTTTTCCACATTGTGTTATCATTGAGATTGTTTTTGTTTAGTAAACTTATTTTGCTGCTAGTCCTAGTGTTTTTTTGTTTTTTTGTTTGTTTTTGTTTTTGTTTTTCTCCTTCTATATCCTTTTCTATTCTTCCTTTATACCCCTGACCCTACCTACTGGGAAAAAAGAGAAAAATAGGTACAAATTATGTGAGTAATATGGGTAAAACAAGAAATTATGTAGTAAAGTAATTGTTTATTTTAAATGTAAAGTTTGCAAAGTTGATCTCCTCTGGTCCTGAAACTGGACATCTAAATACCCCCACATCATCTAACCAAACAAGAAATCCTGAGAAATTTGAAAAGCCAGAGAAAGAAATAGAAACCCAGTTGATATGTGAACCCCCAGTCAATGGATCCTCAACTCCAAGTAAGTACATAAAACTTCCTGATGTTTAAAAAGTAAGCTGAAAGTCCTTCCAATTATTTAACTTGAAAAGGATAAATAGAGTGATCACTGACTAAAAATGTTTAAGGAGTTTAAAGTTTATGGGTACTTCTCTAGGATAACTCTCTTAGTAGAAAATGATGAAATGTGTGTCAATTGTTAAATTGAGTGACACTGATTTGATTCTCTTTCAGTGTCTATTTCATTTTCAGTCTAATATATGTAAGTGTCTTGATTTAATATGATATAGATAGACTTATAATGTAGGACCCTTTGAAAAGGGGTGGTTGACTACATGAAATTTAAGTTGTTTTTTTTCTTTTTCATATTAAAATTTAATCCTTAGAGATTATACTACAGTCCAATGAAAACTTGATTGCATTTAAAGGGATATTAGGTTCAGCTATAAGAGTTATCTATACAAAGCAACTCTTTATATAGAAATAACTCTTAGATATGTATATTTTACTTTAAGGTTTCTGTGGATGTATTGTGTTAGCTTAAACTCAAGGGCTTTGCCTGTAGCACTACTTTACTCTGATATTCCTTCTGTTTGTTTTTAATAGTCTTGGTTTATCTAGTTTGTCGTGCAGCTTGTCACATTCATCTTTTATAAGAGGAAATGGTTCAGAGATTCTTCAAGATTAATCCCTCTGTCATATGTTATTACATTAGACAGTTGGCAGTTTATATATATAGATAAATGACTATTAGAAATAATGTCATAGAAAGTTTCTAAGATTTGTGTTCCAGACACTGAATTTTTCTAAATGTCACAGGAACACTGTTCTCTGCCAGTTTCTCAAGTTTTCTCATGCCAAATCTTATTTAGAAATGTTTGATGTCTCTCAGTCCAAGTTGACTATTAATATTTTCTTCATTCTTTATTTTAGATCCAAAGATAGCATCCTCTGTCACTGCTGGAGTTGCCAGTTCTCTCTCAGAAAAAATAGCTGATACAATTGGAAATAATCGGCCAAATGCACCATTGACATCTGTTCAAATCCGTTTTATTCAGAACATGATACAGGAAACATTGGATGACTTTAGGTAGTAATTGAGAAATTATCTAGACCTTAAATGGTTTTTTTGACGCATGTAAAACTAGATCTGTATCAGTGTTGGTGGTTAATTACTTTTGTCTAGGTTCTGGTGTCATAAAATCATAGAAAACATGATGAGTTTTGTTGATCTTGATGTACTGCATTTATTGATTGTCAGCCAGGAAAAGGCACATTTGCCTAGTGTACGTAAGTAACTTGGCAGGGCAGTCTAGCAGGTAGGCTGCCATTGTGCATTTTTTTTATCATCAAAATGTGAATAGATTCTGGTAAGCTCAAATGGTGTTCTTACATGCATTATTTATGGATCAACTCTTAACTGCGCTATGTGCAATAATGTAGTAGCGAAAGATATTTTAAGAAGGACTTAAGAATATTTTCAAATAGAATACATCAGAATGTAATATTCAACCTAAAAAAACTTCTTTCAAGACCTATCCTGTCTTTCTCTTTCTCATTCTTTGAATTTTGAACATTGTAGGAATGTGTTCTAGAATGCTGCCTCCTTTTTACTTATCTCAATATTTTGAAAGCTGTTTTGAATTATTAGAACTTTTGTGTATTTTCCCTTTCTAACCTATAGTTACTTAATATTCTAGCTTAGATTTGGGTTATCATGAGCAAGAATGTTGGAGATGTACAGTTTTTATAGGTGCATGGTTTTTTTTAATGTTTAAAAATACTTTTTAAAAGTTTTATTTTTTTATTGTCATAAAATATATATAACATAAGGATTGCCATTTTAAGCATTTTTAAACATGCAGTTGAGTGGAATTAATTATGTCAATAATACTGTGTAACCACTATCTCCAGCTATTTTCAAAACTTTGTCGTCATCATAAACATAAACTCTGTACTCATGAAGCAGTAATTTGTCATTATTTATTCTGCTTATTTCTTCCCCCTAGTGTATGGTAACCTCTAATCTACTTCTGTCTCTGAAATTTTTTTTTCTATTTTTTTTTTAATTGAACCATGGTAAGTATATATATTTATGGAATACTATGTGATATTTAGATACATTTGTTCAGTGTGCAGTGACCCATATCAGGGTTATTGAGCATATCTGTCACCTCAAACATCTGTCACCTATTTGTGTTGGGAACATTCAGCATCCTCTTGTCTATCTACTTGAAGTTACACAGTAATTTGTTGTTCACTGTATTCTCTCTGTGTTGCTATAGAACACTGGATGTTATTCTTCCTCTCTCTCTACAGTTTTGTATCTATTGACCACCATCGCTCCCCCATTACTTCCCCTTCCCCCCCCTTCCCCTTGCTAGTTTCTAGTAACCACTATTCTACTCTCCACTTTCATGAGATCAGCTTTTACAGCTTCCACATATAAGTGAGAACATGGAGTGTTTCTCTTTCTGTTCCTGGCTTATTTCACTAATCAGAATTTTCTCACCTATGTCGCTATAAATGGCAGAATTTCATTTTTCATGGCTGAGTATATTCCATTATGTATATATACCACATTTTCTTTATCCAGTCATCCACTGGTGGACATTTAGGTGGGTTCCAAATCATGGCTATTGTGAATAGAGCCACGATAAACACAAGAGTGCACGTGTCCCTTCAGCATGTTGATTTCCATTCCCAAAAAGTGCGATTGCTGGATTCTGTGGTAGTTCTATCTGTAGTTTTTTTTAGAAACCTCCATATTGTTTTCCATAGTGACTGTACTAACTTACATTCCCCCCAACAATGTATAAGAGTTCCCCTTTCTTTGCATCATTGCCAGTATTTGTTACGTTCTGTCTTTCTGATAAAAACTGTTCTAACTGGGTCAGATGATATGTCATTGTGGTTTTGATTTGCATTTCTCTGATGATTAATGGTGTTGGGCATTTTTTCATATACCTGTTGGCCATTTATATGGCTTCTTTTGAGAAATGTCTGTTTGGCTCATTTGCCCATTTTTTAATTGAATCTTTTTTTTTTTAATTGAATTGTTTGAGTTCTTTGTATGCTCTGGATATCACTCCCTTGTCAGATGCATAGTTTGCAGATATTTTCTCCCATTCTGCTGGTTTCCTCTTCACTCTGTTGTTTCCTTTGCTGTGGAGAAGCTTTTTAGTTTTCATATAATCTCATTTGTTTAGTTTTACTTTTGTTGCCTGTGTTCTAGAATTCTTATTCATTAAATCTTTGCCCATTCCTATATCATGAAGTGTTCCCACTTTGTTTTCTTCTACAAGTTTTAAAGTTTCAGGTCTTACATTTAAGTCTGTAATCCATTTTGAGTTCATTTTGGTATATGGTGAGAGATAGAGGTCTAGTTTCATTCTTCTGCATATGGATCTCTATCTTCCCAGCACCATTTATTGAAGAGACTGTCCTTTCCCCAATGTAAGTTCTTGACTCCTTTATCAAAAGTCAGTTGGCTGAAGATATTTGGATTTATTTCTGAATTCTCTATTTTTTTCCATTGGTCTATGTGCCTGTTTTTGTGCCAGTACCATGCTTTTGTGATTACTATAGCTTTGTAGTATATTTTGAAGTCAGGGAATGTGGTGCCCCTTTGTTCTTTTTGCTCAGGATTTCTTTGACTATTTGGCATCTTTTGTCCATATAAATTTTGTTTCATATGAATTTTTGGATTGTGTTTTCTATTTTTATGAAATATGTCATTGGTAGTTTGATGGGGATTGCATTGATCTGGAGATTGCTTTGGGTAGTATGGTCATTTTGATGATATTGATTATTCCAATCCATGAGCATGGGATGTCTTCACATTTTTTGTGTGTTTAATTTCTTTAATCAGTGTGATATAGTTTTCATTGTAGAGATCTTTCATCTCCTAGGTTAAATTTATTCCTAAGTATTCCATTGCTCTTGTTGCTATTTTAAGTGTGATAACTTTCTTAATTCCTTTTTCTGCTAGTTTGTTGTTGGTGTATAGAAATTCTACTGGTTTTTATGTTGATTTTGGATTTTGTATCCTGCAGCTTTACTGAATTTGTTTATCAGGTCTAGGAGTTTTTTGTTAGTCTTTAGTTTTCTCTCCATAGAAAATCTTTCTCTTTATTAAATTTCTCATTGAGATCATGAATTGTTTTTATGATTTTGTTGACTCATTTGTCTGTATTCTCTTGTATCTCAGTGAGTTTTTTTAAGATTATTAATTTGAATACCTTCCCTGGGAGGGTGCAGATGCACTTTCTTTCTGTTGGCCCAGGGTATATTTGTTAGGGTAGGCACCTGTGAGCTGTTTTTCTGGTTGGAACTTGGCTCACAGAACTAAGCTCATTGACAGAAGTGCTGGGGAGATCTGCATGTTTGAACTCTGACCTGGGACTTGGGGGTGCGTCAGTTCAGCAGGCCTGGATTGGCTTCCCAGACATGCAGGACTGTGGTCATAGCTGCTCCTGGGTCCAGGCTTCAAGCCACTGTGATCAGGTCATTGTAGCCTCTCCTGTGAGTGTGGAGCCTTAAGGCTGGTGAAGCAAATGGCTACTGGCTCCAGGGCAGGGCGTGCCCTTGCAGTGGCTCTATTCCAAGATGGCGCTGTAGTGCATTGGCTTAGGTCACTAGGGTGGGGTATGGAGAGTGCACAGTATATGCCGCAGTTCTGGAGTGATGCAGTGCATGTATTCTAGGCAGCTGCCCTCACTTGGCTCTGGTCTTACAAGGACTTTAGAATCTTCCTGCAGTAGGAAGTACAGGCCTCTGTGGTGAGGATGGGGGTTGGTGTGGGCCCTCTTCCTACCTTTTCCCAGCAAGAAAAAGTCCTTCCTGCAGCAATCCCAGTAACAGAGACTTGGCATCTGAGGCTTTGTAACTCTCTCTCCTCTCTACGCTGCCATCCTGGGCTTTTGTGCTCCACAGGGATCTCACTAGTCTCCTGTTGTACCCCTGTGCTCTGTCACAGGTGCTCCCATTATTATTTAGCTGTTTGTTAGTTGTTCTGGTCCTTTTTTGTGAGAGGGATATGCCCCAGGCACCTCTAGTCAGCCATCTTGCCCCACCTTCTAAAAAATATTTTTAAATGTTAAAAAATATTTTTTAAAGAAACATCATGATTTTGGTATTACAGTGTATCCGGTATATGTATATGTATCAGATACTAAGAATACAAAATGAATGATATGCCCATACAGGCCTTATGGTTTAGTTGGGATGGGTATGGTATATCCCGCTATTATGTGTGTTTCTTTAATGTAAATTAATTTGTTTGTGATTGGTATTTAGGGCATTGTTGACAATATGATGAGAAAATGTTGTTTGTACATGTAACAGCATTCAAAATAAAGTACATGTGAACACAGTTGAATGCAGCAAACTCCCCATCAGTGTCCACCTCTGCTTGTTCACGTCCTCTTGGCTTCGTTGTGTGCTTTGTGTTAGAAGCACTTATTTTGTGATTATACCCCATCTTTGGGCAAATGCCCTTTCCTCCATAACTTGACAGTTCCAGTCCTTCCTTTTGTATTTGATCTCCTTCCATTTAGTGACTATCACTTTTTTAAGGTAAAGTTTTTTATTATTCATTATCTATTAGACTTTTACCATGTCTTCTTAATTGTGCCAGTTATTTTTATTAGGATTTGTTTTTGTTAGTGCTCTGGTTAGCAACTTGCATAGGTTTTGAGTGGTCTACCCCAATCCTTTATTTTAATAAATCTTTTATTTTAATAAATCCTTTATCTTATTCCTAGGTCCTGTTATTTTCAATGCACAGTTTTAAAGAATATGAGGTTTTTCAAGAATACATAGATATTTATGGCGTAATAGCAGAATCATCTGGGTATACCTGACTATTATGTGAAGAAAGTTATGTTGGAAACATGGAAAGGGAACAGTTCTTCTGCTGGGGCAGATTTAGGAAGGTATTGCTGAAGAGATTTTATTTTACACTGAAGCGTTGGAACAGCATGAGCAGAGACATGGTTGTAAATTCTAGGAGTGCTTGTAGAGAGTAGGTACTGTGTCAAGAGATGAGGCTAGAAAGGTAGTTATGAAGGCCTTATCACATAGGTAATAGAGAGCCGTCAGAGTTTTTACACACAGGAGTGATGTGCTGTTTATTATCCGTTTGTTTAGCAGGTATTTGAGTGTCGGTTCACCACTGGCTTCAGATAATTTGAGGGCAGTGGGCTCAAGATGTTTTCTTCAGCAGGCCTGGGGATCTGAGTGCTGGGGCGACTGCAATCTCTGTGCTTTACAGCTCAGCTGCCGGCTTTTTGGGTTGCTGGAAGTTTATTCTTTCACTTTCAAGTCTGTTCCTGGATTTCTGTGCCTCTAGAGGTATGTCTGTCCTGCTTCTAGCCCTGAGGGCTGCAATAATGTGTGTGATGAAGGCCTACAGTCCCTGGGAAGGGTTCTCTTGATTCTCCTGCCCTGCCTTTAGCCCTCAGCATGCCGTGCATGTCTACACCTGTGGGTGCAGGGTAGGGGCCTCTCTCAGCTATTCTGTCCCTCCCACATCTATAGGCAGCCTCTGCCTGGGACTCAGTAAGGATCCAGAGTGGCTCAGTGGATTTCTGTGAATTCACTTGCTGTGCCCTCAGCCTTCAGTAGGTCATGTAGAGTTACACCTGTCATTGAGGGGATAGAGGAGGTGTTAGGGGGGGCTCTCTCTCAGGCATTCTCCCTCAGCCATAGGGGGTGGCTGCTGTCTTCTTCATGAGGGCCTGGAATGCTTCTGATGGTTGCTCTCAGTTCTCCTCTTCTGCTCTAAGTCTCACTAGACTCTGTGCACCCTCACCTTAGGGGGTCTCTTTCAGCTCTCCTGCTCGGCCTTTCAGTAATTTTTTACACAGCGCTTAGTAAAGGCCTGTGGGTAAAAGTTGGTGAGTAAATGCAGACTTTCTTTGTGGCTGGGGCTCCGTGACATTCTAAACTTCATCCCAGTCTTCATTGGGCCTTGAAAAATCTATAAAAATTTCAGCTAGTTCTTTCTGCCCTATGAAGGGCAGCTGTTTCCTACCATTGCTCTATTGAGGATGAAAATAATCATGGGTCTGTTTTCTCCTAGGAGGGCCTCATACTTTTCTGAGTTTAGTTCATTTAATTTAGTTCATTTAGATTTCTTTGCATTCTCGGCTCTCTGGTTGAATTGAAAAAATGTATGATTTTATAGGTTATCAGGCTTGTTCTCTATTAGGGTTGAGAGGTTACATCCTAAGCAGAAATCTGTCTATCTGTGTCTATTGTCTTTTGGGAAAATTTGTTTCTTTTGGGAAGCAGATCACTTTGATCCTGTAGTTGTTAGGTTTCAGGTTTTCTTAGAGCTGATTTATTTCTGGTTTGCCTTTATTCCTAGGTTTTAGTCTTTGCCCTTCTGAGACATCAGCTGAATGTCTATGGTATTTACCATGTCTTTTTACTTTGGTAGGTCCTGAACTTTAACCTCTGTTTCACCAGCATCACATGGCTGCCGTAATACCTTCTCTGCTGTTTAGCTGCTATTTTATGTTTGATTTCCTGCCATCTAGCCCAGTACAAGTATTGCTTAGGAGTCACAGATGCCTTAAGGGGAAATTGCACAGTTTCAGGCTTACTTTTCTATAAGTGTCCTGTCTTCAGGATCTTGGACCTTCCAGCCTTGGCTGTTTTGCTAGTCCCAAACTCTTACATTCCCCCACCCACTGAGACTGTCTCAAGCTCCAGGCCACTGCTTCTGCTCTTTCTTCACACTGTGGAATCAGCACATATAGCAGAGAGAGAAGCAGAGATGAATATGGAGTTTACCTACTAGACTTCCCTTCTTTGTAAGACCTTAGTCTTTCAAGCCCTAGCTTTGTTGTTAGTTCTCTGATACCTTCACTTTTTTTGTTTGTTTTTCATACAGCTGTTATCATAACTGAAAGCAGAAGAGGAAATTTTTAAAACTATGCTTATAGTTGCAGCAAAAAATAAGATACTTTGGAATAAATCTAACCAAAGATGGTGAATATATGTATAGAAAAACATTTTAAAAAATTTATCGGAAAGCATTAACACTTAAATAAGTGGACAGATATTATGAAGATGTAAGTTCACTTAAATTAGTCTGTAGATTGAATGCAGTTCCAATCAAAATCTCAACTGGGTTATTTGGAAGAAGATGATGAGATGATTCCAAAATATTTATGGAAGAAAAAAGATCCAGGAATAAACAAAATACTCCAAAGAAGAATAAGGTTGATGGGGACTTGTTTTTCAGATGGATAAGCTTAATGATAAAAATATAATTAAGGTAGTATAGTATTGGCACAGGGTGGACAAATTGGCCAAAGGAATCAAATAGCCTAGAAAGAAACCTATGCCTATACAGAAACTTGATATATGACCAAGATAACAGCAAATCTACACAGATTTGGGATCAAAATATGGGATCATCAGTTAATTGTGCTGCGACACTTGGATATTCATGTAAAAAATAAGTGTGGATCTCTGTTCCATGCTATTGAAGAAATATCAATTCCAGATAGAATAAAAGTTTAAATTTTATGAAGGGCAAAATTTTGGACATTATAAGAGAGCTTTTAACATCAAGATAGATAAATTATTAAAAATAAGAGAGTGCACTACCTATAAAAATAGATTGGTAAATTTGACTGCATTATTAGGTTAGTAAATTTAAGTGTCTTAATAGGAACTGTTCATCACAAGATACTACTAACAAAGTAAAGGGATAAGAAAATAACTGCTGTATACCTATAACCAACAAAGGAAAATGTAAAGAACTCTTAAAAATGAAAAAGAAAAAGACATGAATAGACATTTCACAGAAAAATAATGGTATATGAACATAAAGAAAGATGTTCAGCCCCATAATTATGATCAATTATCAGAGAACTGAAAATGCAATGAAATACCATTTTATCCCCATTAAATGAGAAAATATTGTAACTTAGTGAGGATAATAGTGTAAGAGGAACTCTTACACTGATGATGAACATATCCATTGGTACTACCACTTTGGAAAAGCAATTGCATGATTTTATAAAACTGAGCAAGTATACACCTGGGTATATACCTGGATATATCATCTATAGACTTTGGCACCTGTGGGTTGGGAGATATACACATGATTATTTATAACAACATCGTAATGATAAAAACTTGAAAACAATCCAAATATCAGTTAACAGGAAAATTAATATTATAAGTACAAACCAGTGAATTATGGACGCATAGAACATGAATCTTGAAGACATAATATTAAATTATTTCCTAAATATAAGCTACTCAGTATTGCATAAGGTATGGCACCCTTTTTATAAGGCTCCAAAGCAAGCACGTTGAAAACATACTGACTACAGATTATATGTTATACAAAAAAAAAAAAAATGTTTTTTACAAAGATATTTCTTTGCTGAATAAAATTCAAGAGAGTAGTGACTTCTTTTTTGAGCTTTCCCTAAGAGTTAACTGATGGAAACAGACAGGAGCACACAGGAAGCTTTTATTATTTGGTAACATCCTAGGTCATAAGTTGTGTGGTGGGTGACTGAGTATTCTTTTTATTATTATACTTCACAATTTTCATGTATTATTTTGTAGGTATGAATTAATTGCATTTTATTGAGTAAGCCATGTTTTAATCACCCAAATAGCCCCTTTCTGCTGGAAGGAAGTTTTTTTTTCCCCCCAATAGCTGAAATATTTGTAACCTAGTAAATTCTCTGTATTTCACTGTAATTTAAGTCTGTATTTTTCCTTAATGATAATTTCTATATAAAGGAATAAAGTGGGAGTTCTGGAGGTGGACAGCCTGGGTCTGCCTCCTTAGCTACACTGTTTACTGATTGTGTAACTTTTGGACAAGTTATAACTGCTCTGTGGCTCTTACTTCATTGGTAAAATGGAAGTAATAATTATACTTAATCGTGAGCATTAAATGAGTTCCTGCATTTAAAGAAACAATGCCTAACATACAGTAAATAAATGCTAGGTCCATTGTAATTTTTATTATTGTAATAATTATTAACAAGTATTTTACATCCTTTTCTAGAGAAGCATGCCATAGAGACATTGTGAATTTGCAGGTGGAGATGATTAAACAGTTTCATATGCAATTGGTATGTATGGCAAATTATATTTTAAATGAATGTAGAGTTGTGTGGATCTAAAGAAATCCATTGAAGGGCAATGTGTTTTTATGTAGTTGTTATATCTAGTTACTAAGTTAAATAGGAGTTTTAAATATTTAATAACTAGATTTTAACTGGTCATCTCCTTTTTAACCTGTAATTGTAGGCCGCTTTTCACAGCTTTTTTCTCAAGAAGTAAGCAAAAAGCCTTCCAAATGTGCAAAGATAAATCTTCCAAATATATTAATTTCATCAGTGATCTTTCATTTGTATTAATAAAGTAGTACAAAGTAGTAAGGGTGTTAAGTACAAGAAATATCATTCAGCTATCATTTTCAGCATGAGAAAATAATAGCTGCAAGTACATAAAACACAGCTTGCTAAATAAATTTGAAATACTAATCATTTAAAAAGCATTTTTCGCTTTTTTTTAGAATGAAATGCACTCTTTACTGGAAAGATATTCAGTGAATGAAGGTTTAGTGGCTGAAATTGAAAGACTACGAGAAGAAAACAAAAGACTACGAGCCCACTTTTGAAATTTCAGTGAATACCTTAATGTTTTTTAATTTGGGAAGTTTTCTGGCAACACAGAACTACACAGAATAAGTATTGTTTTCATGGCCTCTGGGGAAAAATTTTTTTATTCAAGTAAAAGCATGATGAGATTTTACACCAACCACTATTTCATCTTCTCTGTCAAAAATATTTATATTTTTATATTAAAAACTGTACAATATGTCATCTGCCTGATAAAGTCAACAGGATTTTTTTTTTCTGAAAGTGTTAAGCTATGCACTAAGTGCCCTTTTTCATAAGAGAAGAAAATTGTGCATAAAAATACGTTGTGTATGTTTTTTAATCACCTTTTCAATCTATATTTTTGATTGACAAATTGCCTTTCAAATTTTTTGGGGTAGTTGAGGTTTAAAGAGTTTGATATGCCTTCTATTTTTGTGGAGAAATAATTTTAAAATGTTAATTGGTGTTTCTAAGCCATTAACTAATAAAACACATGGTTGGATGGTAATTATTTTAACTTGATGAAGTCAAGTATTAATATTATTTATTACTTGTACATTTGATAATACAATTTTTGGAATTTTGAATTGCACATATACATTATATATTTTGCATTATGTTACTGCATTGTACTTGTAATGAGTCTCTGCGTCTGAGTGGTGTTATTTAGCTAACTTTACCTATGTAAATCTTTGAAGGGTTTATAAGACTCAACAGGAGCTGTGTATCTGCTGATTATCTCATGAATTAATAACATGCAAAATTATATGGTAAAGTTTCAGTCAACGTGACCCAATTTATAATCACTGAAAATTTCATATTAGATACTAAATATTACAGTATTATTGCCATTTTTTTCTCCCAAGTGAGAATTGTAGATTATTTTGTTTTGTGGTTTGTATCATTAACTTTCTCTAATTTTTTGTGTGCTGTGCATAAATTTTTATATTATTGGCCTTACTATAAAATTATTTAGAAAGGTTAATTGTCAAAAGAATTTACACGTCTTTGGCAATAGGTGGATGTGTACATCTATGTGCTGTGATCTACAGTTTTAGTGGTATAAGATTAGGAGGGCTACTGACTTGTTTACCTTCTTGTCTCTTGTTCCAAAGATTTAAACTACATACCTTGTATATAGCTCTCCTAACCAATTTTGACTTCTGAGATGAAAATATTTACTAAAATTAAAAAAAAAAAAATTAGTTTACCTTACTAACTTTATGGTTTCAAAGTGATGAAAATGTTTAAGGATATATTTAATAAGTATAAACATACTATTACTGCTAAAAATAAAAACAGGAATATTACTTTTTTCCAGTGTGGCTCAAATAATACATTTGAATTGAAGCATATAGAGGTGTTAATGTGATCTTTTCCTGACAGATTATGAAAGCATCGTGACTTGTAACAACTTTCCTTATAAATCACTATCACACAGCTTTAGAAGACATAAATATTAGTGTGTTTTGCCTACACTCTGTATTTAAATCTACTAATATTTTCCTATTGCCTTTTGCTATAAATGTAAATAATGTGTATTAAAAGAGGGGGGATAAATAAAACAATTTTAGTAATTTTATGTGTATAGACAAAGCACTTTGTTATGGAATTAAAAAGCTAATTAAGGACAAAAAATAAAAGTTTTATATGCAAAATATAGGAAATGTGAAATTGAACTTCTGCCTCTGGCCAAAATGGAATAATAGGGGTTGGACTTACTTTCCTACCTGAAATAATAAAAGAGACAAAATATGTGAAACAGTTGTCAGATATTGGACATTAGGCAACACAAGACAGTGATCTCTGAGAAGGGAAACAAATGAGACTCAAGAAACTCAGTGAATCCCAAATTCAAGAAATGAGAAAACTACAACAAGGCACATCATAATCAAATTCCTTAAAATCAGCAACGAGGGAAAAAATTTAAAAGCATCTGGAGAAAAAGACACAGGAACAAAGATAAGAATGTCAGACACTGGAGCAATATATTTAAAGTACGGAAAGTAAAAAAATTTAGAATTCTGTGCCCAGCGAAAATATTTTTCAAAAACAAATGTGGAATAATTTTTCTAGGTTTTTCAGACCTAGAAAAGCTGAAAGATTTCATCACAAGCAGACTTGCACTACAGGAAATGTTAAAGAATTCCTTTAGTTAGAAGGAAAATGGTACAAGATCTTCAACTACACAAAGGAATGAAGAACACCAAAAAAGGTAAATATGTGAGCAAATGCAAAAAACATTATTTTACATTTTTGCTTTAAAATAATACATTATTTATAGCAAAAAGTAAGGTGTTGTACAAGGAATCTTCAGAAAGTTCGTGGAAAGGTTCATATTATCTTTTAATTTCATTTTTCCACAAACTTTTTGGAGTGTCCTCATATGGTTAAGATACGTAAAGTGAAATGTATGACAATATCATCAAGGTTTAAAGGTTGAAAATGAAAATATACTGCTCCGTGGTACTTGCACTAACTGTGACACAGTATATTACCTGGACGTAGATTGTGATAGGAATGTAAACAATAAACCCTAAAGCAACCACGAAAAGAAAAGCAGTTAATAAATAATAAACAAAGGTGATAAAAAACCATAAAAATAAATCCAAAAGAATGCAGAAAAAGAAGAAAGGGGAACAAAGAATAGATGGAACAAATAGAAAATAAACATTAAGGTAGTAGATTTGAACAGCAATAGCAATAATTACATTAAATGCAATTATTGTCTTTTTAAAATTCAGCTATCTACTGAATACAAGAAACCCACTTTAAATATAAAGACATCATTTATATATAAAAAGAAGAAATAAAATGTTAGAGTATTAAACTGACTGCAAATGAAAACAAGATATTAAAATTTGTGGAAAGCTAGAGAAATACTTCCAGGGAAATTTATAGCATTAAATGTGTATATTAGAAAAGGAAAGATATCAAATCAATGACCTGAGCTTTCATCTTAAGCTACAAAAATAGTAAATAGATCCCAAAATAAGAAAAGGAAAGGGGGAAAAAATGCAATAGAAAAAATCAATTAAGGAAATCAGTGAAATTAAATGCTAGTTTTTTGAGACCTATAAAATTGATAAACCTTTAGCTAGATTGATAAGAAATAAAAAGACATTAATTACCAATATCAGGAATGAGAGAAGTGACATCACTACATATTCTACAGATATTTCTTCTTTTTTTTTAACCCCCCTGACCTGTAAGCGGATCGCAGCCCTCGGCTTGGTGTGGTCCGCACCACACTCACCCAGTGAGCGCACCGGCCATCCCTATATAGGATCTGAACCCGTGGCCTTGGCGCTACCAGCACCGCACTCTCCCGAGTGAGCCACGGGGCTGGCCCTTTACAGATATTTCTGATGAAAATGCCAAACCTAAATGGCTGCAGTGGTGAATTCTTTCAAATATTTAAAGGAGAAAAGATCCCAATTTTTAAATTGTTTCAGGGAGTAGAAGAGGAGGGGCTAATTCACAGTTCATTGAGACCAGCATTATGCTGATACCAAAATCAGGCAGCATCATGACAAGAAAACTACAAACTTACATCACGAACACAGACGTAAAAGTTCAAGGCAAAATTTTAGCGGTTTGAATCCAGTGATGTGTATAAAAGATGACACATATGGTGTTAAACACATGAGGTTTATCTCAATGAAAATTAGGGCTAACAGAACATTTGTCAATTGTAATTCCTTATATTAACAGACTAACATAGGAAAACCATATGATCATCTCAATAGATGCACAAAGAGCATTTGACAAAACCTAACATTCCTAATAAAAACTCAGCAAAGTATGAATAAAAGAGAACTTCCTCAACCTGATAAAGGGCAACTAAGAAAAACCAGCAGCTAACATTGTACTTAATGATGAACAACTAAATGCTTTTCCCTTGGGATCACAACTAAATGCTTTTCCCTTGAGATCAGAGACAAAGCAAGGATATCTGATGTCTCCTTCCATTAAATATTGTATTAGAGTTTATAGCCAGGGAAATTAGGCAAGAAAAAGAAAGAAAAGTCTTCCAGATTACAAAGGAAGAAGTGAAAAAGTCTATTCACAGATGATATATTCACAGACAACATATAGAAAATCCTATGAAATACATAAAAAAATCTAAAACTAACGAGTTTAACAAGGTTACAGGATACAAGATCAATATACAAAAATTGCAATTTATTAGAATATTAGAAGATCAATTGCACTTCTATACAGTAGCAACAATCAGAAAATGAAGTTAAAAATCAAAACCATTTATAGTTGCAAAAAAAATATGAGATACTTAAATGTAAATTTGATACAAGATAGGCAAGACTTGTACACTGAATTCCACAAAACAGTGCTGAAAGTAGAATTTGTAGAATTTGTTAAGCTGATTCTAAAATTTGGAGATACAAAGGATCTAGAGTAACCAAGGTAACCTTGGAAAAATAAAACACATTAGAAAGATTACATTTTATAATTTCTAGATTTTTTATAAAACTACTTATCAAGACAATATGAGAGGATGTAAACATAGTAACAGATCAATGTAGCACAATAAAGCCCAGAAATAGACCCACACATATGGACGTATATAGTCAAATGACTTGACAAACATGTAAAGGCAATTCAATAGAGAAAGACTTTTAAAAAATAGACTTTTAAAAAAATCGTGCTGGAATAAGTGGATATTTATATGCAAAACAAACAAAACACTGATGCATACTTCACACCATGTACAAAAATTAAAACGGATCATAGATAGACCTAAAAGTAAAACCTAAAACTAACAAATTTCTAGAAGACAACCCAGGACAAAATCTTTGTGAGCTTAAGGTATATTTCTTATATGTAACACCAACAGAATTAAATACAAAAGTAAAAACTGATAAATTGGACTTCAACAAAGGTAAGATAGGGTCTTTGAAAGATACTGTTAAAAGACAAGGCACTGCCTGTGAAAAAATGTTTACCAATTGTATATATGATAAAGGTCTTACATCTAGAACATATAAAAGAATCTCAAGATAAGAAGAAAATAACTCAGTTTTAAAAATGAGCAAATGATGTAGACACTTCACCAAAAAAGATATGAAGATGGCAAATAATGCAAATGAAAAGATGCTCATAGTCACTGGTCTTCATGGAAATGCAGACTAAATCACAATGAGATACTGCTACACATCTATCAAAGTAGCTAAAATTAAAAAGACAGACCATAACAAGTATTGGTGAGGATATGGAACAAGTGGAATTTTCATACTGTAGGAATATAAAATGGTACAATCATTTTGGGAAGCATTTTGACAGTTTCTTGAACATATAACTGCTGTATACCCTAGCCATTCTATTCCAGATATTTAGCTGAGAGAAATAAAAGCATATATCCCCACGACAACTTGTACATGAATGGTCATAGCAGCTACATTGTAATATCTGGAAATAACCCAAATGTCTGATAATAGATGAATGGATAAACAAATTGTACTGTATACAGTGGAATAATGTTAAGGGACCCCCCAACCCTTACTGACCTATGTATTCTGCTTCTGTACAAATCGCTTGCTAAAATAAATGGGGGAATAAACAGAGTAACATGGCCAACAATGTTAAGGGAAGCCCCAACCCCTACTGACCTTAACAATACCACCCAGCTGTATGAAGGGAATAAACTATAATATGTGCAGCAACATGGATGAGTCTAAAAATAATTATACTGAGTACTAGAAGCCAGACAAAGAGCATGTACCATATGATTGCAGTTATACATACAATTCTAGAAAATGCAAACTTAGCTATAGTGACAGAAAGCAATCCGTGTTTGCCTGGCAACAGTAGGGGTAGGGCAGGAGAGAGGGATTACAAAGAGTCACAGGGAAATTTTTGTGGGTGATGGCTACATTTATTGTCTTGATTGTGATGATGGTTTTATGAGAATATACATGCCAATATTTTCCAGATTGTATACTTTAAATATGTGAAGTTTGTTTTATGTCAATTATACCTCGATGTGTTTTTTTGAAAAAGGGGTCACTTCTAATATTATGACATTATTAGTATGTCGGAATAATGTCTCCTACCTTTGATATATTTGATATTGTTCAAATATGAAATATATATAAAATGAAAGAATAATTTGGATTTCAATTTAGCACTGTACATGTTTTATTTGTAGCTGTTGATATGTAAGAGGAGAGTCATCAATATTGAACCTGTGAGAATTACATTCACATACTGTCTATTCTTAATCATTATTCATTAATAAGTAACCATATGAATGCGGTGTGTAAATAACTTCATTGAATACTCTAAAATTTTTGGTTTTAATGTAATTAAGAAGCAATGGGATATGACCTAGAAATACAAAATTTAACCATGATGTTGTTTCTGAAAATTTGAATAGCTCTTTATGTTAGAGGTCTCTATTCATTTAAAATTTTATATTGGAACTTTGATCTAATTTAATTATTTCTATTATTAATAAGCTTTTAGCCATGTTAAACTAACCTGATATACATTTATAAATAAATATTTTTTGATGAGCTGAATTTTGGGGTTTTTTTTTGGCAGCTAGCTGGTAAGGGGATCTGAGTCCTTGACCTTAATGTTATAACACCATACTCTAACCCAGAGCTGAATATCTTGAATATAGAAAATTCCAAAGTTCTATATGAAGCTGATGTATTTTTCTATGCAACTCAAAAGGTTGACAATTGTAAATATGCAAATATCTTTGATCAATAGCATAATAATGAGAAAAATGAAGCCATCAAATATAGGATTATATTTCTAACATGCAGTATTTCCTAAAAAGGTAAAATTTAGTTGTTGTTTGGAGATATTGTCAGGGAAGTAATGGCAAGAAAGTACAGTAGTGCCTTTACTAAAATTTATTTTTTCTCATTTATTAAATGCCTGGCATTGTAGATAATGATATTTGTTAAAGAAAGACAAGAGGATATTATTTCATGGAGATCATACTTCTTAATCTGTTATTCAGTAAATTGTAATTTTTACCACTTTTATCATTCAAAAAATATTTCAAGTGAAAAAAATTACTATTGAACAGAACTTTGTGATTGAAGCATGGTTTCACCTAAAATCTTAAGTGTTTATAAGAAGTTTGAGAACCTAACTACAACATTACTAATTATATTTCAATCAATTATTTAAATAAGTTGTTTACATATAGGTAAACATTATTTTCATTTTCTAACAAATAGGCTGGGGAAGCTATCCAAAATTGTCCCTGTGACTTTGAATATGAAAATTTACATATCTGTTATTCATAACAATCTGTGGGATCCAATTTCAGAAATAAACTAGTTTTTTTTAAGGAAAGGTCCTTAAAAAGAACCTTTGAATATCTTTGAAAAAGAACAGTCAGGGTTGTAGCACTGTTATTAACAGTTACCTATCTGCTCTTTCTGTCATTTGAAATTGTGCACCATTCTATTTGTTTTCTCTGTTTTAGTGTTGCTAGAAAAATCTGATTTTCCAGATATGCTAGAATTACCTGGTATCATTCTCTACTTAATGCCTTCTGTTTTTTGTTTGTTTGTTTGTTTGTTTTCAATGTCTGTCTTCATCAACTCCCTCCTCTCAAGTTAATGATCTCTTAATGTGTTCCCTTTCTTACTTTTTAAAGATTAGAAATTATTGCATCTCATAGAATCAGATCACTGGCATATCCTCTAAGCCAGTGGCCAGAAATCTTCATATCTAGCTTTTTAATGACATGTAAAAACCCATCAATCAAAGACCACCAGGAACATGCTTGTAGTCAAAGTTATGAAGAGCACACCCCATGCAGAACCATGGGGCATCTCAATAAGAAGAGTTTGGTAGAGGCTTGTTATAAGATTTGGGCTTATGCTGAGTGATTTTTGGATGGTATAAGAATGCAAGAGTTGGAGTGATGTCAGCAGGACAGCAGAATAAAATCCCTAAACCCTCCTTCCCCCACAGAGACACAGATTTAACAACAGTAAACAGACCAAATGCCTTTGTGAGAAATCCAGAAATCAGTTAAAATGTTCCTGCACCCCAGGAGAGCATGTCAACCACATCAAATCCCAGTAGAAAAAGTGGTGACACTCTCACCAGAGCCCCTCCTTCCAGTCTAGTCCAGTGTGAGTAGGAGAAAAACTCCAACTCTCATCTTTTCCCGGGGGAGAGAAAGAAGTAGAACGTGGTCCAATGTTCTGACTTTAAGTGGCTGCCAGTGGATTGGTTTCCGTCTTGACCAAATCCAAGTCCATATAGGAACTGGAGCCCAGATTGGAGGTTTCTGAGAACAAAGACTATGAACATGCACAGAAATGTGCAGTACCACAGAAACCAGATAAAGCTTCAGTACCATAGCTCACTACAGGATTAGACAGAGGCCACAGTATCTTAGGTAATCATTAGCGGGAGCTCCTCAGTAGAAACTAGCAAACCTCATCAACTAGGAAATCGATTACATGCACAAGCCCAAAGATAATGCATACCCAGAAAAGGCTTGAGAGGTCTCCAGAATCTACATCTGGGATGAGTAGAGAAAGTCCATCCTGTACGAAAGCAGACCAAGAAGTCTGGGAGAGTTGGCTGATTTTCCAAATGCTAATCCCAGCAACAAATAATGATACATAAAGAAACAGAGAAACATGGCACATTTAAAAGAAAAATTAAATCTCTAGACATTAATTCCCTAAAACAGTGATATATGAATTGAAATAAGTCAAAATTGTTGTCATAAGGATGTTCAGTGAATTAAAAGAGCACAGAGACAACTAAATGCAATTAAAAAAGCAATGGATGAAGAAAATGAGAATATCAACAAAGAGAAACTATGTAAAAGAACCAAACAGAAATAATGAATCTAGAGAATACAATAACTAATTGAAAAATTAGCTATAGGAATTTGATGGCAGACTTGACAAAGAGGAATAAAGAATCAGTGAGCTCAAAGATAAACCTTTGAAATTACTAGGCAGGGGAGCAAAAAGGAAAAGGAATAAATAAAAATCAAGCAAAACAGCATATGCATTATGGAAGTCCCAAGAGCAGAAAGAAAAGAGCAGAGAATGTATTTGAAGAAATAATAGCTGAAATTTTCTCAAATATGAGGAAGAAATGAACATATAAATCCAAGAAACTCAAAGAATGTCAACTAGGATAAGTCTAAAGAGACCAACACCAAGACACATAATAATCAAATTTTCAAAAGTCACAAATTGAAAACAGTAAGAGAAAAGTAACTCATCACATTCAAGTGAGCTCCTATTAGATTATCAGCAGATATGTCAGCAGAAACCTTGCAGACTAAAAGGGAGTAGGATAATATGTTTAAAATACTAAAAGAAAAAACAGAACAAAGCAAAACTGCCAATCAAAAATACTGTATCTGGCAAAATTGTTCTTCAAACATGAAGGATAAACTAAGACTTTCCCAGATAAAAGCTGAGGGAGTTCATCACACTAGACCTGTCCAAAAAGAAATTCTGAAGAGTCCTACAAGTTGAGTAAGCAAAAGGATAATAACACCACAAAATCATGTGAAAATATAAAACTTTCTTGTGTAGATAAATATATGCAGTAGTGCCCCCTTATCTGTGGTTGCACTTTCTGAGGTTTTAGTTACCTGTGGTCAGTCAGGTTTGAAAATATTAAATGGAAAATTTTAGAAATAAACAATTCGTAAGTTTTATATTGCATGCCATTCTAAGTAGCGTGATGAAATCTTGTGGTGCTTCATTTTGCCCTGTCTGGGGTGTGAATCAACCCTTTGTCCAGCATATCCACACCGTGTATGCTTCTCACCTACTAGTCACTTAGTAGCTGTCTGGTTTATCAGATTGACTGTCACGGTATGACAGTGCTTGTGTTAAGGTAACCCTTATTTTACTTAATATTTTGTTATTAATCATTTATTATTAATGTTGCACTTAATTTTAAGGCTCCAAAGCACAGAATTAGTTATGCTGGCAATTCAAAATGTCAAAAAGAAATCATAGAGTGTGCTTCCTTTAAGTGAAAAGGTGAAAGTTGTCAAGAGATATAAACACACCTCTTTTAGTAACTAAGAGAAAGACATGAAACATTCAGTTCTATTTCTAGTTTGCTAATAGGTTTTTGTTTTGTTTTAATTTTAAATGGGTGCTGAGTTTTATCAACTGCTTTTACTTCATTTATTGAGATATAATTTTTCTTAAGTCTTTTAATGCAGCAATTTGTATTGATTTTTGAATGCTAAATCATACTCATAGTCTTTCAAAGGTCTGCTTCTTGCCTTCTTGATATTAAGATATGCTATTTTGCAGTTGTAGGTAACAGAATTCTTCTGGATAAGTTTGTGCTGTAGATAATCCCTGTATCTGATCTAAAATATTCCTAATAAAGAATTATTTTATGTATTGAATTATCAAGTTCTACATTAGGTGCATGGAGCTTTTAAAGACTATAGAGATATAAAGCCAAGAAGATAGTATGTTGAGATTTATGTAATTTGTGGAAAAATTAAGGGTGTGGTAATAGAAACTATTGTTAGAACCTCTGAAAGGAAAAAAAGCTTAGATCAGTGGTTTTCAAAGTGTGGTTGAGTAAGCCCTGGGCGTTTCCAAGATCCTTTTGGGGGCCTGTGAGGTAAAATTTATTTTTATAATAATACGAGGACATTGTCTTTTTCATTCTTATTTTCTCATGAGCATGGAGTGGACTTTTCCAGAGGTTACATGTGGCTAAATCATTGTGGCTGATATCTAGTGGAATGCGTGCTTGTGTATTCTTGAACTTTCTAGAATTTACTAAGGTAAGCTTTTTGAATTCCTTGATATTTTTAATAGTATAAAGAAGAACTGAGAGAAAAAAAAGTTGATAGCCTGCTGTAGACTTTTTTCAGCTCTAAAAAGGACATGGAAGCTTAAGCATGGTCCCACATTAGTCTAATATGCCCTTACTAGAAGTAATTAAGTAGAGAGAGGGAGAGAGAGGCATGTCTAGAAAAGAACAGTAGGTATGACTTTTGGCTTTTGGTATGTGGAGTAGAATGGAACCAAGTTCATAGAAACTCAAAAAGTGTTTTAAAGAGTTAAGTTAGCAAAAGTACTGCCATATAGGACTAAAAAAGTTTCAGGCTTTATAAAAATGTTAAAAAAACCAAAACAAAACCCTGTGGGCTCTCTACTTTCTAAGGCACAAAGCAGCCTCAGAAAGTTGCTCAGCTGCCAAAAATGTCATATTTTCCAAGGCCCTTTTCAGAAGTAGTTGAAGAGAATTATGAAAAAGAAAAAACATCTTAAAGGGCAGAGTCAAAGGCAATGGAGAACAATGGACTGGGCAGGCATTCCCAGGGAGCAGAACTCAGGCCTAATAAAGAAAAATTCCCGTTCTACATTTTCCCAATGAGATTTCAGAATTGCTATGGGCCAGTGATTGCTCCGAGCCTCCTATTCTTAAATGGGAGGGTTTATTGCAGTTATCCTGTCCCACCTTCACCAATGTGTGTAGGCTGTGTGTGCATGTGATGGGGTGGGCAGATAGATAGCTCATTCTTTTGTTCATTGTTCTCTGGACAGAGAGCAGTCATTGTTCTCATTAATATGAGAAACCTCTGGACTTAATGCAGATCACAAGATCCTAAACTTTGAGCATGGTGCTGTGATTAAATACAGCTTTTGAGAATCCTTGGATGGAGGTGGGCATATATTGCATTTGGGAGGACTGTGATATATTGCATTATTGTTTCCAATCCTTCACCCCTACTACATTCCTGTCCTTTGACATTTGACTTTGTGGTTCTTACTACAAAAGAGGTGAAATATATTCTTCTACTCTGTGACTCTGGGGTTAGCCACATGGCTTGCTTTGGCCAAGTAAAGGAGAAATAAGGTGTGCCTGTTCTAAGTCTGGGTTTTAAGAGGTCTTGTATGTTTTACCTGCTGTCTTGTACTTCTGACACAGACATTAACACACACACACACACACACACACACACACACACACACACACACACACACACACACACACACACACACACACACACACACACACACACACACACACACACACACACACACACACACACACACACACACACACACACACACACACCGCCCTGGGCTAGCTGCTGGTCCCAAGAGGAAGATGAGAAACATGTGAAGCAGAGATGCCTCAGCCAAGGTGCTCAGCCAAACCCAGCCTAGTGCAGCCGACTGAGAATAAATGCTTACCATCACATGTAATGGAGATATTTTAATTGTTTATTACGAAGTAGTAGGTAGACTTCTTGACTCACCTCTATCCCAGCTGCTGTCATTTAGAGCTTTGTTATGCCCTACTGAGATTTTTGTAGAAGCCTCCTAACTAGGCTTTCTTTCTCTATTCCTTCTCGTCTGTTGTGTACACCTCTGCTAGAGTTGTCTTTGCCAAAAGACAAATCTAATTCTCTGCAGGAAAGGGCTGTAGTACCTGGTGTGGCATCCCGATCCTTCCTTGCAGACTTATCTCCCACCACTCTGCACCCTGCACTGGATATTCCAATCTCAGGTTCCCGAGAGTGCCGTGCTCTGTCATGGCTCTGGGCTATCACTCACTGTTTCTTCACCCAACAAACACTACAAATCCTTCGGGACATTTCTTACATGCCCCTTTTTGTGTGATATTTTTCCTTGACTTAAAGGCAATTATGCTCTCTTCTGTGCATACAAAAATTCATATCGTAGCATTATTATAATTCTTATAGAATTGGGATGATTTATCTTCAGGTCTGTCTCTCTACTGGGTAGAGGCTGTCTCTGAATTCTCTCTGCAAAAGCAATGTCTAGTATGATGCTTTGACCTCTGTAGAGGTTCAATATCATCTCTCTAATTTTATCAATTGTTGAATAGTGTCGAATAAGATGTAAGGATTGTTATAAATTATTAATTCCTGTGTGGTATATAAGATATTTGCAATAAACCTGAAATTTGATTTACCATAATCCTTCTTTTATGCATGTCAAATAATAGCATTTATAGTAGTAGTATAAATTTGTGAACATAGAAAAATGACAATAATGGTTGAAGATAGTTGACGTGTCCTTGATGTAGATATTGTGGGTCCTATTCAAGTGAAATCTGACAACCAGGCTCACTTAAAATTAAAATGTCAAAAATCAATTATGCTTCATTTTGCATTCAGACAAATTGAACTTCTCAAAATTTATTTGAAGCACAGCTTATGTCAAAAGACACCTACTCTATTATTTGAATACTACTGAAATGGGAAAACATTTTATTTCTTATTTTAAAAATGATCATCACACTAACTCTTTGTCTGCCAAAAAGAGACTGAAGAATATCTCATGTCTAAATATTGCTATAGTTATTGAACTCTCCTTAAATAACAAAGTTATTGACTTTGACAGAAAAATGAGATTTCTGTAAATTTAATAGTAGAGAACTGCTGGCATCTGGGCCACAGGAAAGAGCCTGTGCAGAGAGAAGACTGGAGAGGGAGGTGAGGGCAGATCAGGAAGGGCTTTGTGTAATATGATGAGAGTCTAAACTTCATCTGATAAGCAGAGGGACATTTGCTTGTACCTTGCAGAGTAAGGAGAGTGGCTGTCTCTGCCCCTATCCTTCTTGTTAAGAGGTATACAGACTCTTAAATGCAGCCTCCATCTTCAGCTTTATTAGGTAAATGCAGCTGACATTCATTTTGTACTTCACACCTGGCCTTTTAAGTTTGAAAGGGGACCAGCGCATCCTCTGGGTGTGGGTATGAGATGATTTTGGTAGGTTTGTAGGATAACCCAGATCGGGGAGTTTGGCTTTGTTGGGGTTTCTTTCAGGATTAGTGGTAGGTGATATTCTAAGGAATATTCTAATATTCCTGGCTAGGGCAACAACACCCACAGAAGATTCCATTCCAGCCTGTGCTTCAGTAGATGTGTGTCAACAGACAGGGCTTGCTTTTGTTCCATTGTCTTCACTTTTGATCACTCATTTGTTCATTCATTCAGTGAACAGTGACAGTGCTACGTGCTAAGTACTGAGGATCATACTAAAGAGCACACTCATCAAGTAGGAAAGAGAGATTCATAAATGGAATAATGACGTGCAAATAGCAGAGAATGAATATATACAAGGCATTGTGGAGACAGCAGAGAGGGGCATTAGCTGCAGCCTGAAGAGGTGTAGTGGTATCCCAGAAGGCTTCCTAGAGGTAATAGGAGGCAAAACAGGAGGTAAAAGGCCTGAAATGAAGATTAAAGATGAGCATAAATAGGACTGGTGAAAAGGAAGAGTTAGGGGGACGTGCTGCCCAGATAGGAGCCTGGAAATAGTGTGCACAGGACCAGAAAGAGCCAGGTGGAGAGGGCAGGGTGTGGGCTGCGAAGATGAGCTGGGTTCAAATCACCAGCAGCCTTGGGTGCATGCCAAGACCCTAGGATTTTCTTCTGAGGGCAAGGAGGAACAAATTAAGGGTTTTAGGCAGGGATGTGTCATGATAAAATTTAGAAAGATGATTCTGGCCACACTGAGGAGAATGGATTTGAGAGGAATTAAACCAAGGACAGTGACATTATTTAGGGAGACTCTTCAGTAGTCCAAGTATGAAATGCTGAGGTCCTGGCCATCAAAAGGTTAGAGCAAAAGTTTAGAAGGTGAAATAAGCGAACCTTGCTCAAATGAAGTAGATTTAAACTGGAATGTACCTAGAAACTACCTGTTAAACATTAGGTGAGCTGTTGGCTTGAGAAGTCTCTTTTATATTTAATAATTATTTCACTAGCCCTAGTTTTCAAAGAGTTTTAAGAATTAAAGGTGCAGGAATAACATATAGTTTCCAGCATCTGTTGAACTTTCCTCCCCTTTATTAACCTATAGATGTGAATTGTTATGATTTATTTTTAAATACCCATCTTTTTATTTTGGGAGTAAATTCTAACATGGTCAGAGAGGATTAGACTTTTCACGTACTCTTGCATCTTTTTCCCTAGTATTTTATTTCAGAGTTTCAATTCTATATTCCATAAGTGATATAGGTTTCTAATTATCTTTGCTAGAGTTTTGTATAGGGGGTATGTTAGCTTCTTAACAAAATTATCTTAAATGATATATGTCAATCATGTCTAGTGTATAAGTTAGATAAAAAAAAGTTAAAAAGTTATATTTTTTTACCATATGTGTTTACTATGCTACTTGTGAATTTATTTTATAGGCAAGATGAATAGCATGTCTAGAAGCATAATATTTTCATTTTAAATTGTCATAGAGGCTCTGAATCCCTTCTTTGCTTTTATTATATATAAATTGACCATATCAGTCAGAGCAGTGACTTATTTGATGCTGGGTCATCAACTCCCTGTCATAAAATTATTCATATGGGAAGATACTCTCTCAAAGAGCAGAGGCGAGTAGTGCACTGCAGCAAAAGTAGGCTGTCCACTATTTTATGTGCAATTGTGTGTTGTGCAGTAAGTATGCTCTTTCATTTGTCTAAGGCTGTGTTTTGATCCTCAAAACTTCCACATTTCTGCATCTGATTTTTCCTTCATCCTAGAGCAACTGGTTCATTAAAAGCCCAAGAAATGGCTAAGAATGACAGTCTGAGCAAAAACAACAGAAAAGGTTACATATCCTACTACAAAGCAGAGCATGTCCAGCTGAAGCATTCTATTGTCACTTTACGTTATAGGGGAGTTGGCTAGAAACACATTCAGATTATATTCTAACTAGTATATTTTTGTCAGTTAAATAGCCAAAGAGCTAGATATTGAAGCCATTTGACAAAAATGTAAAAAACACATGACAGCAACAACAAAGCCATCTTATCTAGCTTAAAGTCTGTATTGGTTTTTTATTTTTGCATAGCAAATTACAAAAAACTTAGCTGCTTCAAACGACTTATGTTTACTGTGGCAGTTTCTCTAGGTCAACAGTCTGAGATGGCTCAACTGGGTCCTTTGCTCAGGGTCTCAGGGTGTTGGTCAAAAAGAAAGTTGTGAACTTATCTGGAGAAGAGTTAATATCTAGGGTCATTGAGGTTGTCATCAGAATTCATGTCCTTGTGGTTGCATGACTGGGGGCCCCCAAGTTTTGCTGGCTGTCAGGTGGAGGCTTCCTGAAGTTCTTGCCACTTGGGCTTGTCCAACATGGCTGGTTACTTTATCAACCTTGTGAGGAGAGTATCTTATTTCAGGGAGGGTCCAGTCCTTCTTTTGAGGACTTTCACCTATAAGTCAGCCACTGCAACCCCCACTCAGATTAATCTCCCTTTTATTTAGTAAAAACCAACTGATTTAGGACTTAACTATATCAGCATAATTCCTTCACCTTTGCCATCTTGTTTGCTTAGGAGTAAGTCACAGGTTCCACCCAAAGTCGAGGGAGGGCATCAACACCAGGGAGTAGCACCCATAGGGGCCACCCTAGGATCAATCCACCAGAGTCTTATATTACAACACATTTCTCTTGTTTTATCTCCCAATACTGGAATGTTTTATTAGAAAGTTACACTTTTCCTTTAGTGTGAGGGAAAGAGACAAGTGATTGAGGCTGTACTTGTCAGTAGTATCCAAGACACAATAACATGGGCTTTTTGTTTTGACTCCCCCCTCCCCATCTTCCATTCTCAGCCTCTTCCCAGGCCCCATGTACCAGACACTTTGGACCACTTGCTGCTCCCCAAACATGACAAGTTAAGGGACATGTTTCATTGGGACTTACCACTGGATAAATGCTTGTTCCAGAAAACCTCTCTTGTCCCATTCTTACTCATATTTCAAGACTTAGCCAAAATGAAACATTCTGTATTGCAGCTTTGCTGACTTTCTCAGGCAGAGATAGCCATTATCTTCTCTGTTCTCATAATATTTATAAAAGTCACTTTCATATCAACTTTTATCTGAGGTTGTAGCTATTTGTTTATAGACCCATTCCCCTGCTTCCTTTGCATCAGGAATCAAGGCTTACTCTGTTCTGTATCTCCAGTCCTGTATCATCTACAGGACTTGGTACATAGTAGGGACTCCATAAACTAAATTTAAATGAACGAGTGAAGAATAAGAATGGGCTAGCATGATAACAAAATAATTATAGCAAAAGAGAGTAGGAGGAAACAGGTAACAGTGTACAATGACAGAACAGAATACAATGACAGAATTTTACAGAGTTTTATCAGAATTTGAGAATGAGAACATGAGGGAAAATAGTTGTGAATAGACTAGAAAGATCAGATTATGGAGGTTCTTGAGTTTTCCAGGCTAGAAAATAAGCGTTTAATGGAGATTTTAATCTAGAGGGGAACAGATATAAATCAAATAATCCCACAGACATATTTATAATTTCAAATTGTGAAAAACTCTACAGAGGAAATGTACCATGTGCTATAATAATAATTAGCAAGGAGATCTGATCTAGCAGGGGTCACTTGAATAAGTGACATTTGCAGTGAGCCCTGAGATTGAGTAGGAGTTACCTCATTGAAGGGTAAAGAGACTATGATCGGGCTAGAGGGGCAGGTCAGAATCAGATTCTGCACAGCCGTGCACACCACCACACCCAAAATACAGTAATGGGAGAACACTGAAGAATTTTAAGCAAGGTGGGCTTGGGAAAGGATTGGGGGGAGAGAGAGGTATGTGGAAAGAGAGAGAGAATTTGATTTGTCTTTTTCAAAAAAGGTCCCTGAAGAATAGACTAAAAGACTGTAAGAATGGACACAGGGAGATGATTCTACCATTTTAATGGTGCAGGGAGTAAACCATAGTAACTTGATCTGGGAATGGCAGAGGAGCTTGAGAGAATTAGGCAGATTTAAGATATTTTATGGAGATTTGGTTGACAAGAATTGAATGTGGAAAGTGAAGGACAGGACGATGTTTCTGGCTTCCACAACTAGATGAACAGTGGTGTTCAGAAAGAACAATGGAGTTGAACACGTTTAAAGAGATTGGAGTCCATGAAGTCTGTTTGGGGAGGGATGAGGTTGAAATTGAACGTCCTGCTGGCTACATGTGGGTCTTGAGCTCAGCGGAAAAGTCTATAAGAGATAATGGGGTTTCCCATACATCTATGGTATACTGATTGTGAAGAGGGTGCCAAGACCATTCAGTGAAGGAAAAAATAGTCTCTTCAATAAATGGTGCTGAGAAAAGTGAATATCCACATGCAAATGAAGTTGGACCCTTACCTCATATCACACACAAAAATGAGTTCAAAATGAGAACATAAAAGACCTAAATTTAAGAGCTAAATCTTTAAACTCTTAGAAGAAAACACAGGGGCAGATCTTCATGTACTTAGAGCTGGCAATGGTTTCTTAAAAGACACCAAAAGCACAGACAACACAACAACAACAAAAATAAATAATTTGGAATTTGTCAAAGTGCAAAAGTTGTGCATGAAAGGAACTATCAAGAGAGTGAACAGACAACCCACAGCATGGGAGAAAATATCTGCAAATCATATATCTGATAAGAGTGTAGTATCCAGAATATATAGAGAACTCCTACAACCTAACAACAAAAAGACAAACAACACAATTTAAAAATGGGCAGAGGACTGGAGCAGACATTTTTTCCTAATGAAGATATATAAATGGCTACCAAGCACATGAAAAGATGTTCAATATCATTAGTCATTAGGCAGATGAAAATCAAAACCACAATGAGATACCACTTCACATCCACTAGAATAGCCATAATTTAAAAACAGAAAATAGCAAGTGTTGATGAGGATGTGAAGAAATTGGAACTCTCATATATTGCTTGAGAATGTAAAATGGTGCAGCTGCTGTAGAGGACAGTTTGGCAGTTCCTCAATAAGTTTAACATAGAAATACCATTGATGACCCAGTAATTTGACTCCAAAAGAGTTGAAAAAAAAGTATTCAAGCAAAAACTTGTACACTAATATTCATAGTAGCATCATTCACAATAGTTAAAAGGTGAAAGGTGAAATGTTCATCAACAGATGAATGAATAAACAAAATGTAGTATATTCATACAGTCATACAAAGGAATGAAGTACTGGTACATGCTGCAGTGTGGATGAGCCTTGAAAACATTATGTTAAATATGTCAGACACAAAAGGCCACATATTGTAAGATTCCATTCATATGTAATATCCAGAATAGGCAAATCCACAGAGGCAGAAAGCAGATTAATGTCTACCAGGGGTGTGGGGAAAACTGAGAAGTGACTGCTTAATAGGCATAAGGTTTCCTTTAGGGTAATGATAAAGTTCTGGAAGTAGATAATGGTGATGGTTGCACAACTTCGTGCATGTACTCAATGCTGTTGAATTGTACATTTTAAAATAGTAATTTTTATGTTATGGCATATTTTATCACAATTTAATAAAAGATAGTGAGATTCATTGGCATCTAGATGTTAATGAAGGCCTTGTAAGGTCACCTAGGGGGATGATATAGAATAAGAAGAGGGGTCATGACAAGGGTCTAAGGAATTCTAACATTTTGAGGGACAGATTGAGTAGAGTGCTTCAGTACTGGACACTGGCAAGAGGCATCTTGAGAGGCAGGAGGGAAAATATGAAAATGTGGTATCATCACATCATAGTTAGTGAAATCTTGCCGATGGTCATGGGGAGCTATTGAAGGTTTTGAAACAGAGTGACGAGAGCAAAGCTTTTCTTTAGGAAAATTAATCTGGCAATTATGTGCAAGGAAGATTGAAAGAGGAACTGGAGTAGAGAGAGGCAGTTAAGAATGATTCCCAGGGAAGAGAGAGGTCAGATTTGAGCAATGTCTCAGAGGTAAAGAAATTTGGCAGCATGCTGGGTTTGGCTGGGGAGGAAGGAGGTCTTAAAGCTGATGGGGCTCTTCCAGATTGGTGGTTTGGAAAACAGAAGTTTTATTAGCAGGAAGATAAGGATTCAATATTTCTCAGACCAGTGTGTGAGCCTTTTAGAACTAGACAATTTTTTAGACTTGTACCATTTCCAGCTATAGTAAATTACTTAATGCAGAATTTTTTCATATATATACATATCTATCCATCTATCTCATATATGTATGTATTCCTCTTTCAAATTTCAAGAGTCTCCTCCAAATTTGGGTATTACTGTATGTTCTATTAGTCAGTGTTTTAAGTAAGTTATACAGACTTCTATCCACACCCTTTTAGATTTTTTTTCATGCAGAAAAATCATGTAATCATAGGGATAGAGGCATCTCAGGGATCATTGATCTAAATTTGTTTTTTCTACAACTGATGGGAGGTCCAAAGAGGATCTGGGTATTACTGGAGTCGACTACACCTGTTTTTCTCTTTTTCCTCCCTAGTTTTTCTTCTCCCTCTGTTAGTTGTCCTACTGACAACTTGTCAGTGTTGCCAGATGGCAGAGGTATGAGAATGTAGCATTTATTTCATTACCTAATAAAGCACATACGAAATACATATTGTGTACTAACACTGTTTTAGGTGCTGCATATACAGAAGAAAACAGGCGAGTCGTGGCCCTGAAGTTTGATACTTTGAGGATAATGTTTAATCAGTTTCCAGTAGTCTTTTTCATGTTGCATAGCATGATAGTTTTCTTGGCTGCAAAGTCAAATAAAAAGTAAGTAACATTTTATACATATATAAAACATATATATATATTATATATGTTATATATATATATATAAACATATATATATATAAACATATATATATATATATACATACATATATATATACACACACACCTATATATATACTGTGAGAACTCAGGGAAGAGGACTTAGAATAAACCCTCATGGACATCGATATGGATTTCAAAATTTAGTTAATGCCATAACCACATGCAGTCACCATCATAACTCTTTCACATCTTCGAGGTTGTGTTTGTGGTTTGTGGAGTGTGCTGTAACTTGTGTGGAGTTAGGCAGTAGGTTCTGTTCTTTCAGATAATTTGCTCTCAAAGCTCTTCCTTGTTATTGTTCTTTGAGACACTTGATTCCTTTTGCTTTTGTCCTGAACTTATGAATTTTCACTTTGTCCTGGTGTTTATCATCTAACTGTCTGATTGATGTATGTCTGTTGCCTGCCATGCAAGCATAATTTTACTTTCAATATAACTTTGGCGTGATGGATGCTTTTGTCTTGGGGTTCACAACAACGTCATTAGCTAACTCAGGTCCCAACCTATTCAGAGATTAAGCACTTATTTATTCAATCAGTTTATTCATTCAATCTATAATATGACAAGAAGCCCACAGTCTTGTAATTAGGGCTTCAGATTTTTCATATTTTTCAGATTTAATGAAGAGAAGAGTTTATATACTTTATAAGCATGACACTTTTGACAGGGTCTGTGCAGCATCCTGTAATCACACACATTGATTATTCTGCAGCAAAACAGAAATATTGACATTAAGGGGGATACGTAAAGACTGTGAATAGTCTCTTGTCCGTGTAGGTCATGTCTGTTTTGTCACCAAATGAGTTACAAAGAGATTTTTCATTTTCAGAAGTTAATGGATTTTGGAGTTTCAGATAAGGACATGGTTGCTTGTCTATGAACAAGGTGAAGAAGATGTAATGTCTGTTTTCCAAGTACATATGCTTCATGTCATGTCCATTTGGCCTTTTTCTGTTTGTTGTATGCCAGCTCAAATGTATTTAGATTTTATATATATTTAAAGGCATGAGTGACTTATCTCAATAATTGAAAAGTCTAGCAGACAGATCTTAGACACTGTTATACTGAGGGCTCCAGTGATGCCATTTGGCTGGGTTTCTCTAAATCTTTTACATGCTTTTTGTTCTCAAGGTTTCCATCTCTCTGCCCAGTGGCCATCCACTTGTGATGGCTAGAGCAGCTCATTCCATATTCAGGCTTTCCACCCTCTTCCTATTTGAGCCATTCCCAGCAAAAATCTTGTGGCATTTCATTGGCTTGACTGAGTCACATACCTATCTTTGAACCAATCATGAGGCTGGAGGATATAATATGCTGATTGGCTTCTGGGCCACCTGATCCATCCTGGGATGGTGGCAGGGGTGGGACAGGAGGGCAGGGGTCAAGCACGTGAACCTGGTGTGCCTCTCTCAAAAAAACCTGAGAATTGTTGCCAGAAGAAATGGGAAACACTGGGGGCCAAGAGTAAATGTCACCTGATTGATTGACCCTGAATTTTCTTTGTAATTAAATTCTTCTGATGGAATACAGCAGGGTTAATCTCAATATCTTTTCAACTATTTCTAGCTTTCCTGCTGATATTATAACAAAACATTTTTTACTCTTTTATATGTATCAAAATATTTAAGAGTCTGCAAGTCTAAAACCAAATTTAAACCTTACCTGTACTCATCATCAAACTCTAGTCATTACAAACCCATAGTATCTTCAGTTACAATGTGGCAAGCCTTAAGGCTTTGTGCAACGTCTTCAGAGTCAATGCCTGAAGTCCATGTCTAGATTGTCTTTTTTGGTCCAGAACTGATCGCTCAAAGCTCTCTATCTGGATGTGTTGTTAATATTATTTTACTTTTTCATAGAGAATCAGTTGTGCACAATGGTTAAGGGCACAGGCTCTGGAGCAGGACTGCCTTGCTTTGTATCTTGTTTTCCCCACTTACTCGGATGAGTTACTAACCTCTCTGTGTCTCAGTTTCCTCATGTGTAAAAAGAATACATTGATAGCACTTACCTCACCAGTTTGTTATAAGGATCACATGAATTAATATACGTAAAGCACTTAGAAAGGAGCCTAACACATAGTAAATGTGCTATAATCATTAGCTATTATTTTTATTCTTCTGTAGAGTAAAACTAACCTGAAATTCATCTTAGTAAAGTAAAAATTTTTATAGCATGGGTATTAACATTTCTGCATCCTGCTGCCTTGTGTATATTATTACGGATAAGACCATTTGTCTTATTGTCAGGTTAATGTTTAGAAAAATAAGCGAACTATAATTTTTTCAAAAAGCATTTATTTTGACACAAGAGATTCCAGTCAGCTTTACAAACTTAGAAAGTGGAAATCCTTTCCAAACGGATGGGAAATGAATCCAATTTCAAATCCCAAACCAGACTCCTGTTTTTGTTGCTATTCTTCCCATAAAAGACAAAACTTGATATTTTCTCAGTGTATATAAAACAAATTTTAAAATCCATATATAGCACAGTGTTTACCACCCATCTCTGCTCGTGGTTATGAATATCACAAATTCTTTAAATTTCTCGAACATGAGATAAATGTCAGACCATTCTATAAATTGACTTTATGAAGCATTTCTGAGCCGAGCCTTCTGACATTCACACCAATGTTTCCATAGTAACTAATGTGTTCAGATGCGAAAAGCAAGAGGAGATGAGAAACAAAGGAGATGATCCAAATAAAAGAGATGAATAAGTAAGGGAGAGTAGAAGGTCCTATAAACTTTGAACTGCTGCTTCTTGCAAGAGACAATATCTCTTATTGACATGGGAGGCTTCCCTACTGACCGACTGACTCAGGGGTCCCTACTGGACCAACTGCCAAGGCTTGATCAGTGGGCACCTGATTAGACTTGGACAATGACTCATTAATGCCAATTTGGGCTATTCCCTCCTCCTTTTATTTTAATCTGATTTTTTCCCCTTTGTTTTGAGGTGCCTTAGTTACCATGGTAACAGTGAAGTAATTTGTGCCTGTTATTGAACTGTCAAAAAAATGCACTATCAAGTCAGTTTAGAGAATAGTTAGAAAGCAGGGTAGGGGAACATAGGTGCTAGCAATTATCAGAGTTGTTCATAAACATGGAAGTAAAGAATGCTAGAATGCTGTTGAAATACAGGTTCTGTTTTCAAATCTTATTAAATGGCACCCTATCAGTTGCATTTAGAAGCAGGTTTTAAGGATCAGTTATTCTCTTGTGATGGCTAAAACATAGCAAATTTTCTCGTGAAAACTTCAACCAACCTACTCCTATGAAAATGTGTTTAATCCCCAAGCATTCGTCAGTTAGATCAGGTAAATGGCTAGAGATGAGTGGTTTTTTTCTGAATCATTGGTGTGAGGGTTGCAATATGCTCACAGGTGCCTGACTCAGGGAGCTAGGCACCTGCGGTAAGCAAAACAATGGGTCTCTGAAATGTCCATATACTAATCCCTGAAACCTGTGACTATGATACTTTACATGGCAAAAGGGACTTTGCAGATGTGATTAAGTTGAGCATCTTGAGAAAGGAAGAGTATCTTGGATGATCCACATAGACCCAATGTATTCACAAAGGTCCTTAGAAGAGGGAGGCAGGAACGTGAAAAAGATGTGATGCAGGCAGCAGAGGTTGGAGTGATCTGGGTGCCTGAGCCAAGGAGTGGAGGCAGCCTTCAGACGCCGCAAAAGGCAAGGAATGGATTCTTCTGAATGCAGCCCTGCTGACACATTGATTATAGCCCAGTGGATCTGATTTCAGACTTCTGCCCTCCCGAACTATAAGATGATAGATTTGTGTTGTTTTAAGCCACTGAATTTGTCACAGCAGTAGCAGGAAAAAATACAGTGCTGTTAGCCATCTCTGGTCCCACCAGGCCCTTTAATGCAGTCTAATTCACTCTGACCTGGCAGAAGCCAAAGGAATCTCCCCTGATTGTTGGCTGAGCATTTCTGGCCTGCTGTGTGACACTAACTGAGGGTCCCGGGGGTAGGTCTCTCTCTGTGTGATACTTCAGGGACCTTAGATCTGGTCACCAGGAGGGTTTTGGTTACGGCAAGACCAGCTGCTAAGTCGAGCAGTGCTCCAAAGCCCTGGCCTGAACACCTGGTGAGGCCAAGTGCTTGCAGGTCCTGGGTGAAAAGTCCTTCCTGAGAAAGAGAACTCTTGCTGTCACAATCCAGCCCTCTGTGAAAGTGAAACTGTCTGCTGGGTAGGCTGCCTTGTCTTTCCAACAGGATTATCCTTGTCTCAAGGTCAGACTTCATGCTTTATGGGCATCTGTAAACATATGGTGCATGTTATGTGCACACTTCCAGGCACCATGCGGAGTACCCTGTAGATATGATGGGAAACAGCACCTCCTCCTTCTTTAAGCTGCTTCCTCAGTGAGTTTTATTTTTTTCCCATCTATTTTACTCTTACCATCCATATGCAATGTGAAGTACAGTATATTATATCACTCAAGGCTTACAACGGCCCTGGGGAAAATCTATTAGTTTTATTTTACTGATGCAGAAATGGAGATTCAGAAACTAAACCCCGAGGGTTACAAGGGGAATAAATGGCAGAGCAGGGCTCTGAAGCCAGGTATGTCTTACAGATGCCTTCACTTTTCACTGCTGCCTTGCTGCCGTGTCAGAGGCACCCGGGACGGGCATCAGTGGTCTTTCTTCTCTCTGGCCCTCAATAAATGCCTTTTATCCTCAGAGCTCCAACATCGGCTCTTATTCCCACTCATGCAGAGGTGTGGAGGAGGAGAACAAGAGCTAAGGGCTTGAGAGCAGACAGAAAGAGGGGCCTTTAGGTTCCGCAGGCACCTTGGCCTTTAGACGTTAGTTATTTTAGACACACATCTGATTCTGTAAATGTGCATGTTTCTATTGCTTTCTATTTTCTTCATTCATTTTTCTCTATTTTCTTCTGTGATAGAATTCTAAGATGACCTGTGAGATTCCCTCCCTTAGTATTCATGTCCCATTGCTATGGACTGAATGTTTGTGTCTCCCCGCCCCCCCCAAATTCATACGTTGAAGCCCTAATCTGCAATGTGATGGTATTAGGAGGTGGAACCTTTGGGAAATGATTAGGTCATGAGGATGGAACCCTCATGATGGGATTAGTGCCTTTATAAGAAGAGACATGAGAGAGTTGATTGCTCCCTCTGTCATGTGAGAATACAGCAAGAAGGGATCCATCTGTAAACCAGGAAAAGAGCCCTCACCAGAAACTGAATTGGCTGATACCCTGATCTTGGACCTTCCAGCCTCCAGAACTAAATAAATGAGAAATAAATGTTTTTTGTTTAAATCACCCACTCTATAATATTTGTTATAGCAGCCCAAACTCTCTAAGACACCTGTATAATCCCCTCTCTTGGGAATATGATGAGATATCACTCCCTTGATTAGGTTTCTAATCAGTGCAGTTTGAATTAATCAAAAAGGAGATTATCTGGGTGGGCCTTATTCAATCAGGTGAATTTTAAAAGATTGAAAGAGTGAGAGGGTCTATGGAAGGGACCACATAGCAAGGACCAATGAGTGGCCTCTAGGAACTGAGAGTGATCTTTGGCCAACAGCTAGCAAGACAATGGGACCTCAGTTATACAACCACAAGGAAATGAATTCTGCCAGTAACTTGAGGGAGGTTGGAAGTTACTAGTAGAGCCTCCAGATGAGGACACAGCTAGCCAAGACCTTCAGTGCAGCCTTGTGAGACCCTGAGAAGAGAACCCAGTGCCTGGGTGTCCAATCCATGAACACTGTGCGATGATAAATACATTCTGCTTTAAGCTGCTAAGTTTGTGGTAATTTGTTATACAGCAATGGAAGACTAATACATCTTCCTAACATTCATTTAAAAGAAAAAAACAGTCTCAGCAGGACTATGTAGAAAAAGGAAACAGACTCTGCCCCGGTTCAGATGCCTTTTGAGGAGTTAAAACCTTAAAGCACCTAATAATAAGTTGAGAAGAACATTCCTATTTATCCAGGATTCCTTTTTACAAAGATGTGACTCCCTTCAGTAGTTTAAGTTATCATCTCTGATCAGACCCTTTGAGAGAGAACTCTGAGGGTCAGCTTTTTGGGCTCCTGAAAACACTGGGAATCCCTAAATATACCTACAAAAGGGTGGGGAGCAGCTAACATTAAAATGCCACTGGAAGTTTTTAATGAGGTGGGTCAGGGCTCCTGGAGGGAGATCCCTTAGTGGGCCCACACTTCTTTCACCAGAAAGAGGCTCCATTTTTTGGGAAAGTGGTCAGTGCCTCAAAGATGAAATCCCCTTTCCAGAAGGAAGGCTACCTTGAAGGTTCCATGCCAGTCCCAGTGGTATTTGCCTAATGGGTGGCAGGGCTTTGCGCCTCCATTACTTCCACCCTCCTCTAGAGATCCAGGACATGCGTTCATTCGCTGAACTATTAGTGTAAAGAAGGCTGTGCTTGGCTCTGGGAGACCCAGGCATGAGCCAATTCCCTGTCTTGCAGGAAGAAGATGGAGCTGATTTAGACACTGGCAGAACTAATAAACACCAACATTGCCCGAAGGCCGAGCATGCGCCGGGAGCTGGGCTAAGAGGTCTACATGCATGGCACCTGCTACCCCAGGACAACCCCATTCGATTGTACATTCTAAGAGGGCAGAGGCTGGGTCTAAATTGATTGTCAGGGGATCCCTAGTGCCTCACAGTGCTTGGAATACGGCGGTGGGGTAGAGGTGGGGAACCTCAAGGTATATTTGTTGTGGATGAAAAAATGAATGAGTGAGTTAATGAATATATAGATATAACTGACAACTGTGGCTCAGATATGAGTATTAGTCACTATTTCTTTAAATGAGGAGCCTGAGGCTCAGGGCTGTTAAGTAGTTCGTCCCCTGTGGCCAAAGCCCAGATTCCCCTACCCAATGGACCACACTGCCGTCTCCCCGGCTCTGTCGGGACCCGGAACCACGCTAGGCTGACGGCTCCGCGAGCTGCTGCACCAAGGCCGGTGGCGGTGCGGGCGGCGGGCGGCGAGGCTCGCCGCGGGCGCCCTCTGTCGGCGCTCGGGGGGAGGCGCAGGTGAGCGGGGCGGCCGCGGGAGGGCAGGTGCGCGGCGCCGGAGGAGCGGCCGCCGGGCGCGGGCTGGCTGCGTCGCCCCAGACTAGCGGCCGGTCCCTAACGTGTTTGCCTTCACATTTGGGGGTGATGAGCGCGTACTCTTAGCGAGTTTCAGGGGAGTTATCCTGGAGACTTCCTGTCCCTCGGGAGGCTCTGGGCCTCTTTAAGGAGCCGGGGTCGGGAGTGAGGGATGCATTTTGGGGAGAAGGGTTGCAGCCAAGGGGCAGGATGACCAGAATTCACAGTCGTCCCCAGGGTGGGAACCAGAGGCGGTGCAAAGCTGGCAGGGGCCAGGTTCTTTCTAGCAACTCTGGGTCCGTGACTTCCCTCTGCGGAGGAGGGAGGCAGTGGGGGTGGGGAATGAAGTTGCTTTGGCCAGAACCTGGGATGCAGGTGCGGACCAGATTCATTGGATGCGGAGAAGAACGTTGCTTCCTTCTTCCCGAACCTTCTTTGTGGCAGTCTTGCCTGGCAATGCAGGCCGAGCACTCGCCGAGCACCAGGAAACTTGTTTTCCTAAGAGAGCCACGTCCCACTGATCTTTGGGTTTATTCTCTAATACTACTCTCCCTCCGGGTGCAGCAGCCTTACTTCATTGTTTTGGTTTAGTTTCTTTCTCACTACGTTTCGAAAAGAACCAACATTCTCCCACATCCCAGGCAAACTCACAGACGATGTTTGCATTTTCCCTTTAAAAGTGGCGGCTTTGTTCTGGTAGCGACAAGTAAGGATTACTTTTCGGATTGTTTTTCCGATTCCCTCCCCCACCCCATAATTATATTCTCCATTATCTTTTCTTTTTGCCTATTGAAATTCCAAACACACGAAGCCAATTTTATTAATTTCTATCTCTAAAATTCCGACTAGACATACTTATTATCTCTTACTTTTCCCACTAGAATAGTGTATTCCCTAGATAGGGAAATTTAGCACCATTCATTTGGAATCAAGTGTAAAAAGAGATATAAAGAAAATAAAGGAGAGATGACGAATTATTCTGGAAAGACAGGGCAAATGCATTTGCTAGCCTTGATGATTCAGTTCTCTCTGCGAGCTCTGGAAAGAATATGGACAGGCTGGGTCATAGCTCCATGCAGTTCCCCGCTAGGTCCTGATGATACTTGATTTGGAACCACTGTTCTTTCTTTTCATAGTATTCAGCCTGTTCCTAATCATTGTATTCCAGATATTAAACACAAGCTTTTAATCCCTTCTACCAAAATGTTTTGCGCCCATATGAACACTTCTAAATTGAAATTCTAAATTAGTATTCAAGGAAAACTGGTTTGACACAAAGAAAGAAACATGAATGAAACCTTCTAAGCCTTCTTTGCATTTCCAAGTGCTGTTCAATTCTTTAGGAAAGTCATTGTTATCAGTGTCCCGAAGTTTTATTCAATTCCCAAATGCCACCTCCAGAGGGCACAGCTGTCTCAAAAAATATTTTTGTTGGTTTTTTTCTTTTTTTTTTTTTAAGGTTACTTCAGTTTTGCCCAGGCTCATGAGTAAGGGGCTCCGTAGTGTGTGACTGTGATCCCTAAGATCCAAATTTGAAATATTTTTACATGATGCGTTTTAATGTTCATTTAGATGTAATGGTCGTCCATTACTTTTGACGAGTATTTAAAATTTATAATTAAAATGTTAAAATACTTTAGCTTTTTAAAAAACAAAGAATTAAGCCTAATGTTGTTATTTTGTCCTGACTTTTAAAAATCTCTGATTCTGTCCAGTTTTAAGTAATAACTCCAGAGTCAAGCAGCACCCTTTAATTTTTAAGAAGAGTATCTAAAGGTTTCTTTGACTTGTATTCCTAAGAGATTGCAGTCAAGGCACTAGGTCTCCTAAAAAAGTATGAAATGTACCGTATCTTCCATATAAAAGTATTTTGGATTTAGTGCTCAATGTATTCTTGTAGAGTACGGTATTATGTTCGGAGTAAATGCCTTGGAAGCTTTTTCCTCCTGAAGCTATACAAAACATCTGCAGGATTTATTTTTGCAACATAAAAATTTATGGAGACTATTTACTTAAAAATGCTTTTATTCATTTGCAAAGGAAGGGAAGTTGACATGAATTTGCTCAGAAAAGAATAGAATTATTTTCTTTTAGAATGTACATTAAATTATTCACTCTCTCCATCCTTTGTCTCAGCCATCTCTGCTGTGTTTAGTGTGAAATTGAATTGTGTAAGGCTAAAATCTAAGAAGAGCGAGAACTAAGGATTCAGGCAAACAATTTACATATATTTCTTTCTTGTGTTTCCTTTCAAGCTTGCACTTGCTGCTCACTTTGGGCTATTTTTCTGTTATTTATTTTTTTCCAGTTAACGTTACACGCAAAGAAACTGGCAACAGGGTGTGAAAGGGACTGTTTGTAAGTATTTAAAACTGCTTAACATCTATTTATAAGAAAATGATTTTTAGATTTTGGAAGCTTATTTCCATGTTGGCATGGAAAATTTTGGAAACTAATACAGGGTAGGTATTGAAAGTATTTAACTTTCATGTTGTGTCTTATAAAATGGGAAACAGAGAGAGCAGCTACCAAAACAGAGTGTGTTCTGTGAGGAATCATGCTCAGAAAACAATGTTAGCTAAATGTGTGTGAGAATCAAGAGAGGGCTTGAAGAAATATCCCTGAAGTCAAGTTAAGCCATGGATGAGCCATTTAAAAGGGCTAATGTGTATGGAACAGAAGTATAATTAGCAAGTCCTCGAATTTATCCCTTTTCTATTTCAATTAAAAAAGCTAAATGTTAGTTTAATGATTTATTGCTTGGTCTTGTGTATCAGTCTTGTTTCACAAGAAGATCTTTGATGGCAAAAAACCACATTTGAAATACTTCTTTCTCTATTTCATCATAGTAACTTGTCCCAAGTTAGACCAAAAAGACCTTTCACAAATAGGTATCGATGATGTTAGCCAATGGAATTGTCGACCAGGACCCACTCTTAGAGAATGCCAGACTTGGCATTATTTTAAGGCATTTGTGAAATCCAAAGTGCTTTTCTCCATGGTGTCTCCACGAGGCTCATTTCCTTAGGTGGATGGATGTGCTACTGTAATCTGATAGGTGATTTGCTAGGAATTTATCATAAGCATTTGGGATTTTTGGTGCTGTCATTTTTATGAATTAGAGAATAAATCTGAGGATAGTGCAGTGGAAAAGATTCCAATGAGGGCGAAGTTATAGAACATTTGAAATGGAAGGGTTAGGAAACCAAATGCTTCAGCAGAACAGAGATGACTAAAATAAAAATATGCTCTTCCTTCTCCTCTTCCCCCCATTAATATGATGTAGAACTTCACTTATTCATCTATAAATGTTAACTGTTTCATACAAGGTCCTATACCATGGAAGTTGAGGGATATGCTAGAGCCTTAAGAAGGAGTCATCTCCTGTCAGTGGACGTGCTAAAGCAGAGGCCATGGAGATGTGTCTGTGATGCCTCCCGACTGTGGAGGAAGGTTTTATTCGATGACTTCTAAGGTCACCTGCTCATCAAAATGTCATGTGATTCTGCGTGGAGCTTGCAATACTCTCATTTTATTAGAATCAAAGACAGTTTTACAAATGCTGAAGCATCATAAGGAAATGTGAGATGAAGACCAGCAAACTAAAAGCGTGGCATCATTCGATTAAGGGTGTGTCATCCCAAGTCAGGGTCATATTCTTGGTCAGCGCTTCCTGTTAGCCTGGAGACATGTGTTAATTACACAGGTAGTTCAGATTTTCTGTCTGTGGCAATTGAATCTAGTTTGCAGTGTTTATAATTCTAAACCAGTTAGAAATGCATTCAAAGAGCTAGTGTTATTTGTAAGAATTTAGAAGTAAACTCCTTAGTGAAATAAATGGAACTTTGGTGAAGTGAGTCATAACTTAATTTTGAAAAGTTTGGACCTTCTTCTCTCAGCTTTGCATGAAGTCTGGTGGAACTTTAGGGAGAATTCTGGTATAAATACAGGACTCATGTTCTCACTGTCTGACTTAGCTCGGGATTCGTCTTAAAAGTTTTTCTTCTTCTAGCTACCACCACAGTCTCTAAAGATGATTCATTTATAAAAAAGTTCAGCAATTTAAAGTTTCTATTTTCCCTTCTTGATGTCAAGGTATCTCCTAGTTGCCTGCATATCCATTTAGATTAATCAGTCCCTAGTCAGGAGCATTGTCTAATTCTGTGTTGCGTATGGAGTATAATGCATTATTGATGTTCAATAAATATCCAAACAGTAGTACTGTTATCTTCCTTTGGTTACATTCAGTGATTTTAGTCCAATGAATGACTTCATGCAATCAGAACATGAAAGCCAGGACAAATATTATTGTGTTTAATGTAAGTGGCCTCCTGGTGGCACTAGAAGGACACTTGCTCTGCACAGAAAGGCCACACATTTGGCAGGCAGAAAAGCTACAAGGATACACCATCCCCAAATCACATTGTACCTTTTCAAAGTCTGTTTGATTACATTTTCTTTGATGTGGGTGGCTTCCTACAATTTATCTTCTGTCTCAGAAAGTGGTTTGGGGCTGAACACACATTTTGGTATTTGTTAATTCCTGAGGTGACACTTTTAAGTACTAATGTTTGATGTTCCCCAGTCTCAGAAAGAATGATTTTTGACTCTTCGATCCTATAAGAAAAATCCAATTGTTTTCTATCTTGCAGTTCATGCCGATGGCTCATAATTGTTATTGTTCCCTCATAATTTTAGCAGGTATTTTTTTTCTCAAGCGAGCCAGAGTCCTGGTGGGGGGAGGTCCATTAGGACATTGTAATGATATAAGTAACAGGTTGATGGAATCACAAACATAGCAGAGTTATTCTTAGAGCCCAAACTGGTTACGGTTATCAAGCTAGAGAAGAGTTTTGCATGATCCAGAGCTTTCTTTTAATGTCATGTCTATACCATTCCTTTCTTTTAAAACCATCCTTTGCTCCCTATGAAGAGAAAACACGGTCTCAGGAATAAAATGATCTGGACATGTTTCATTTAGTTAGGTTTTCCCCCCACAGTCCTGCTGGTGGTGGTTTTCGACCTCTCCAGTTCTCTAATAATGTTACTTGGAGAAAAAAGACAAGCCGAAAAAGCAACGCAAAGACAGGAAGGAGGACAGAGACAACAGCAATGACCTGAACTCTCCAGACTGCTCACAGAACGGCAGCAAAGACAAAGAACTTTCTTGTCTTCTTTATAAAACCTGCCATTACCTTTTCTTTCCTTTCAGACCTTTTTCTTCCTGTTCTTGGTTTCCTTGTAACTTTCAGCATCTTATTATGAAATGCTATTTTAACTTCTCCTTTTTATCAATAAATAAGATGATATTCCTGTTACTAATTCACTGTCTAGAAGGCAGAGGCTCTAAAAGAGCCTCTTGAAGATTTTAGGGTAGTTGTGATTTTGCCTTTTTTCTTCTTTTACCTACCCATGGAATCTGATTTTTCTCTGAGCCAGAGTGTTTTGCCCATTTTTTATTGCTGGGTTTTTTTTTTTTTTTAAAAAAAAGGATAATTGAAAGTTGTTCTACAAATGTAGCTTAAAAAATCATGTTTCTCAGTGGAAAACAACAACCCTGAAATGAAAGCCAGCTTAAATCAGACCAGAACAGACTCACAAAGTGAAGCTGACATCCTGGAGAGAGAAGGGAGGAACACTAATGTCCCCAGTAATCAGTTTGGGCCATTTCAGTGCTAAATGACAGGATCAAGAAGAAAAATTTTGAAATTGATTCTTAAGACTGTCTGAAAAAGGAGACTGAAATGAATATTAAGTGATTTCTTTGGAGCTGTCAGAAATAATAATAGAAGAAGAGACAGGCCTGGTCTTGCTGCTGATGGTAGGTTCAGGGAATTTAGAGTCAATGCAGATTGGAGATGAAGTTCTGTGCTCCAATTTTTAAGAAATGTTAATGAACAGAAGGAACAGGAAGCAGCAAAGGAAACTGATGTGAGTAGATATGAGCTGGAGAGGGGAGAGGAAAAGATGTGGCATCGTATGTCGGAGTGTTAGGAGAGAGGATGACGTACGTGAGCGATGCTCTGTGTTCCATGGGGATAAAAGAACAGCCCCTTTCCCAGGAGGATGTGCTGCATGAGGTGTGGATGTGGGGATGGATTTGTCTGGACACATTCATGCTCTCTCCTACCCCCTCCCCACCAATAGCCATACAGATTATCAGTTGGCTGGTTGGAGTGGGGCTCCAGGCTGGCTGTTGAACAAGCCCATATGGCATGAGGATTGGATTCATGTCTTCAGTCTCATTAGCACCATGTTGGAACCAACAGAGTTAGCTGACTAATTAATACAGAGATGCATTGGGTGTTCTCTGGGATTTGAAATCAGTTTCCCTTAAATTAGCCATGTCAATTACCACAAGTCCATAGATACAAAGAGTTGGAAAAATATCTGGCAGGATTTAAAAACAGGCCCGAAAACATGGAGAATTTGAATAAAAATAGAAAAGAACACTCACTTTACCAGGATTGTGCTTTTCCAGCATGCTAATGCCAACTGTCTTAGCTTTGCGAAGGGCTAATACAGCGTTTTGGTGCATTACTTATTCTATAACATGTTTTCCAAAATTTCTTAAATTTCATTCTTTTTCTTGTTCCCTGAATATATGGGCTGGAAAACTTAATCTTCTTCAGCTTTCTACTTAATTGATGTTGAAACAGACCGCAAGCATTAATTCCCTTATCTTTTGGAAACAATATCCCAATTTCCTTTTTGGAAACTTATCCACCTTCTTATGGAATTATATTATGGGATTGTCTTATGGGATTGTACATCAAGGTGCTTGGCCTTTCCTAGCCATGAGGTGGGCAGTTTTGTGATATAACCTAAGCCAGTGGTTCTCAACCAGGCATGATTTTCCTACTAGGGGACATTTGGCAATGTCTGGGGACATTTTGTCTCAGCTAGAGGGGATGTTACTGGCATCTAGTATGTAGAAGTCAGGGATGCTGCTATAAATATCCTACAATGCCCAGGACAGTTCCCTACAACAAAGAATCATCTGATCCAAAATGTCAGTAGTGCTGAAGTTGAGAAACCTGATCTAAGCCAACTGCACTTTCTCTTCTGGGACTCTGAAACTTCAGTGATGTGGTGGAAGTAACAAACTCAAAAAATGATTGGAACTCATTCATTCCAGTAGCCATGCCTACATAAGGCTGCCAAATTGTTTCTGCTCCCTAGACGTTCTCAAACCTTTCTTGGTTCTCACTTTCTGTGTGTGTGTGTGCTGGGGTCTCCAGACTTTTTATCTATTCTGTGAACTCCATCCACTATCCCCTTTTGATGCAGTCTTTTTCTGCTTAAATTAGCCAGAGTAATTTTCTGTTGCTTGCAATCAAATAACTCAAAACTGATGTAGAATAACTGACCGTTTCCGTGTATGTGTCAAATGGCACCTTATCAACAGAGAAAACCTTATAAATCCTATATATGGTTATTAAGCAGCCATCTGGTTGAAGGTCAAATTAGAGCAAGCAGGAGCAGTAGAACAAAGAACTTCATACGTTTGACATCACTTGTCCTGACCTCTATGGACAGAGGCCACCAAGCCACCACTGCAAGGATAAGGAGAATCAATAGACCATCAGATTGCCTGAGAATTCATTCCAAAGCAGAGGAATAAAAAATTTTCCAGGATGTTAGGGCATTAATGGCAGCAGAAGAGTGGGGTTAGAAAAAAAGAAAGTGACCTACCATCTTTTAAACTCCGCTTGCCTTTGACATCCTTGGGCTGTTATAAACCAGGTTTAAGCTGGGAGCTGCAGATGAATAATTTCTCTTTTAAAAAAATCATTCTTTTCATTTCAAGCTTCATTTTAAAATAATGAAAGCACAGATACCTTACTCACAGGCATAGAAATTTTCTTTAAAGATTTTTAAACTCAGGGCTGATGCTTGGTGCTCTACTTCATTAAACAGGCAAAACTTTTTTCACATTAAGATGATCCAGTGAACAGTGTCGTTTGATTACTGAGGCTGCAGCAGGACTGTAGGTGGTTGCTTGAGTCTGTTTAGCTGTTGGAGATCTTGGGGGCGGCCTCATAAAAAGACCTGTTTTGTTGGAAGCTTCTTTTTCACTAAGTGCATGGGCTGGAATATGTTAAACTGTTCTTCAGTGGGCAAAATCATAAAGATATGTGCACATATAAATAAAGGATTCGTGTTCCACATCTCAGGAGGTTCATTGTACGTCTAAGAGAGGATTTCTTTTTTTTAAGGTGCCAGCAAAATGCCATGGTATTTTATTTTTGTCTCTGGTAAATTGCTCTGGAAACTTAAGCAAATTAAACATCCTGTTTTGTGTTTCTGAGACTCACTGGGGAAACTGTCTGATGTTTCAGGTGGGAAGGAAAAAATAAGATATTGTCTATAATCACCTTTTTTGTAATAGTTATGCAAGTGCTGGGGTGAGGGGGTTCATGGGCCGTTCAGCATCACCTGGAATTGCAAGCGCTAGTGTTTATTATCTAAAGAAGACAAAAGTGAAGTTGCTGGAGGTGTAAGGGTGTGTGTGTGTGTGTGTGTGTGTGTGTGTGTGTGTGTGTGTGTGTGTGTGTGTGTTATGCTATAAGATGAGAAATCCGTTCTGTTGCTTTTTATATTTTAGGAATTGATTTCTAATATAAGTATATTAATGACACCCAATTAAAACCCATTGTTAAAGTCATTTTGAAACAAATTTAAAATAAATCATAATAAAAATAATAATTACTGACCATCATTCAAACGAAGGCTAAGTGACAGAAATTAGCAACTAAAACCGTAGAGCTGGGCTTTGGAATTGAAAGGGCTCTATTTTTCTTGAGTTCCCAATCAACGAAAAGCATTTTTCTTTATTTCCAGTGTTGGTAGAACAGATACAGCTACCCCCCCGCCCACACACACACTGGATTTTTCTGGTATCACAGTATTATTTCCCTTCGACACTTTCCTGCTCAGAAGAATGGAACAGTCTGGAAGGCCAGAGTTTGGCTTGTGTCCTGGGCCTGAGAGGTAAAATTAGCCTGAGTGGCTAATTTCAGTGCTTCCTGCCTTCAACAGGGTCTTCTTGACGATAGATAGGAGCTGTCTGGCTTGGTTACTTTTCATGAAAACATGTCAACCCCCCCACCCTCTCCTCCCCAGCTTGAACTCTCAGTCAAAATATTACATTTAAAGGCCAAACAGAACCCAAATGAATGGATGATTGCAGCACCTTTCAAATGTCACTTAAAAAAAAATCTATGAAGTGAAGGCTCAAGTCCTTTGGGAAGGAGCAGAAATGAACTGTCACTGGCATCCTCCGTCCTCGCCTGCTCAGATCCTGGCTTTCTCCTTCTCTTGCTCCTTTCTCTGCTCTCTCTCCATTTCCTCCTCTTGTCTGTCCTCCCCCCCTCCTCCCACACACACCTGAACAATATGAAATTCTGGTTTGGGTGTATGCCCTGGAGGCTGAACTATGCACGAAGTGTCATCTGTGGAGATGTTTCCTTTCGGAATGTCACTGTTTAACTTCAGGGTCCTTTTATTCTTATGTGAATGAAATGTCAGAAACGAATTTCACCGTGTAATTTCCCAGGCATTGACAGGCCTTTGCCATCTGTCATTGGATCGTGGTTTTACCTTTGGTTTCCTGCCATGTTTAGGATTTTGACCTATCCCTTTGAGTCCTGGTAATTTTACCTCTCAATATAGCCTTCAATGGAGGTCTCCGCTGCCAGGTGCGAGTTTTGTAACTTTAGGGAGTGGAGTGATCTGGTTCACAGGCTTTGCTTATTATTATTTTTAAAACCTCAAGTGTCATGAATCCTGTCACTTGAACAGTGTTGATTTGTGATTAATCCCATGTGTGTTATCTATTTTTGTCCTCAGTGTTTGCTGATGAAGAGAGGCCCCAGCCTTGCTTTTTGAAACGTAAGACTGAGTTTTGTTTGTTGTAAGAGGCAGTTTAGGAGAGAAGAATTGGGTGTAGGAAAAGAAAATAAAAAAATTGTAATGGGTTTTGTAAAGAATCCAAGTTTAATTGGAAAGAAGGAAAACTGAAGGTTTTCATTCCCTACCTAGAGAAGATTTTGAAAAATCCTACTGCTCTGAAGTCGGAGGATGGATTTTATAAAGTACAAGCAGATTGTCTTTGAACTGAATTTTAAAGCTCTGCTGTCAAAGTTGACAAGTTCCCGAATTCAATTTTCAAACTAAAACTTAGAAAACTGGGGAAGACACTGTGTCTCCTCAGTAGCTTATCAAAAGAAATGAGGTGGCAGCCTCGCTCTGCTGTCTCCGGCCGGCCAGGTGGGTGGAGGCAGATGCCCTCACGTCAGGTTATCTCTGCTCCCTCTCATGGACCTGCGTTTCTGGGGTGGGCTACGGTGTGAAGGGCCCCAAGCAGCTCAAGCTTGCTGAGGTTGAAGGACCATGACAGGCAGCCCAGCTCCTCTCCCCAACAACAGGGAGGGTTTTACCATTTGCAGAGGAGCTTTAAGCCCCAGTGATCCCTGCCCAAGACTTATTGCTCTTCATGGTTGGCAGAAAAAGGATTAAGATGCATAGACATTAGCACGCTAGTTGTTGCTTCACGAGAACAGTGTTAACTGATACAGAATTCCAGACACAGCCATCACCAGTGCGCTTATCTTTCTTTTGGGGTAAAAATTAGCTAGTTACATCTCCTAAGTTCTCAAGGTCTTCCTTATGTATATATAGACAATAACTGGTTGTCCTAAAAAAGAAATCATGCTGCAACTAACTACTATATTAACATTAATATAGGCAAATATTAAATATGTACAATATGCTGTACACTGCCTTAGAGCTCATTTAAATCTCATAACAACCCAGTGAAGTAGGTAATGTCATTACTGTTGTGTGGTTGGGGAAAGTGAGGCTTAGAGAGTTTATGCAGAATTTTCCAGCCAGAAAGCAGAAGAGCTGGGATTTAGACCCAGCTCTGTCTGACTCCTAACCTTGTCCTCTTAATATTATATTATAAAACCACCTCTAATATAATGACAAGGATGAGCTCAGTGGTAGAATTTCTTCCTACAGATTTTTACAAAAGTAAATAAATATCATGACCTTTTGAATACTCTTCAGGTTGTGTGGTTCTATTAAGTCTTACATTTTCACAGGCTTTTATTTTGTATCCATTTGGTCTTTGAAAATTCAGATTTATTGGTTGCTGTATTTTATTTTGTATTCCTTTTACTGTTATAAAAACTTATTAAATTGAAATCTTATTACCTAGAACTCTCAATTAGCCTGATTTTTTTTCTCCCTGTGTGCTACACTTTTAGAAGGAAGAAGAAAACAACAGAAAAATAAGCTTAAATCAGAATTTCTTTTAAAGGTTAGATATGGCCTTGGTCCTATGCCTTTTAGTTAGGTGTTAAAATATCAGTATATCTCTTTATGATTTTGAAATGCTTAATTAACTGCAAAGTCCTCTAAAAATGTTAAAGTGGTTGTGTTACTAAGGGTAAGCTAATGTTTATGATGAAGAGTCCCTGAATCTCAGTAGCTCAATATAATAAAAGCTGATTTCTCATCCACCTCACAATCCAATAGGAGGCAGTGATAGTGGTTGCTTCTCTGCTCCATACGCTCACTCAGGTACCTAGACTCTTTCTATCCTATGGCTCTGATATTCCTCTAGGATCTCACAGTTCTCCACCGAGTCCAAGGAACCTGACTGTCAAACAAAGGGAGACAGCCAGCCTGGAAGATTCTCTGGAAGTTGTTTTGGGGCCAGGGTTGAAAGTGGTACACAGCTCTTTTGTCTACTTTCCCATGGCCAGGACTCAGTCACATGCAAGGGAGGCTGGGCAGTGTAATCCAGCTGAGTGCTCAGGAAGAAAAGGAAATAGGTTTGGGTATCCACCGAGGCCTGTCTTTGTCACAGCAGTGTTGTTATAGTTCTTCCTGGGATTTTATGGCCCTTCCGATATTGTGAACCATCTAAGAAACATCCAATTATCATCTAGATTAGTGATTTCTAAAACCTAGGTTATTAAAAAATATCCTTAAAACTTCACTCAGACCCACACAGAATCAGAATGGGGGTGGAGGTGGGATAGAAGCCAGCCAGGAATCTGCGTTTTTCAGGAGCTCTCCACATGATTCAGACATAGCCAGTCCAGCACCAGCTGGATGTCTGGGAATCACTGATCTAGATAATGCACTTGATAAGGCAGGAATATGAATTGACTCACTTCAGGAAGATTTTTAGCCAAAAGGACTAAGAGGAAAAAGAGTGATCTATAGCTACTTAGTAAAGTAAATTAACCAAAATACCTGTTCATACCAACCGTTCTAATTAATCAAGACTATGAACATATTCAGTGGTCAGTCCATAGAGTGACCACAGAAACTGTCCATAGAGTGTTTTGAAAATCCATAGAATGTTTTGTGAATAAGACTGCTTTATTTCTCAGTGAAACACCCATATAGGAGGAGAGCCATCCTGGATATTGTGGACACAGACTGCCTATATTGCATTATAATTGTTTTAAAAATTCTTCATGCCTCATTTCAACGTTTTTCATCCTCCTGTCAAACACAGTTATAGATTCCTCCTCACTGAAACCACCCCAGTCAACGTGAAGGCAATTGTGGTAGTAAAATTATTTTCTGAAGCAGTCATTGGGTTTTAAAAATCAAAATGTTTCTTATTTTTGGTCTTTAAGGGTATGGAATTGCTAGTTTAGTTGTTTTTAATTCACATATTCCTTACATGAAATACTTCTGCTCCATGTAGGTTTTTAATACTGTGTGGCTTTCGAGTGATAAATGTAACCTCTTATAACCAATGGAAGTTGCAGAGGTGAAACTGGTCTCCCCAGTTTTGCAGGACCCTTCCATGGTCCCCCCCCGAGTGACAGTGGGAGAGCAGAAGGCTCTATTTCAGGTTTACTCGTTTGTGTTGTTGTCATGTTGGATTTATGAAAGGCAGCAGAAATTTATCACCCCTCTCTGTTATTCCAAAACCATAATTTTCTAGTCTCTTCGTTGCGTGTGAGCATTTCTGATAAAATGTGTGGCTCTTTGAACCTTTGTAAGACACATTTGTTTAAGATTTTTAATTATACATTGCTGTGATCCAAGCAGAGGATGTGAAACCTCTTTGGTGGCTGCACTTGCATAGTGAGAGCAGCATTGCAAACCATTCTGCATAGATCTTTAATCATATCACCCTCAAATTCTTCTGTGCTCTGCATTGTCTATCTAATAATGTCCGCTTTCCTTAGCCTTTCGTTCAAGTATCTTCATAATCTTACCTCGACTTGAAACTGCCCGTGAGTTTTCCAGCATTTAGCCTATAGTCCTCCTACCCCAAATCTCTACCCTAGCTAATTGGTCAATTCATCATCCCTCAGAACATCTTGCGCTTTCTGCCCCTTTATCTTCATGCCTCGTATTTCCAAACCCTATCTTTTCCCAAATGAAATCCAACCCATTCTTTAAGACTCAGTTTGAAATGCCACAGACTCTTAAGCCTTCCCCGTCCAACTTAATGATGGCGATTGTTGTCCGCACACACCACTTATCATGATAGATTTCATTATGCATGTTAGATATTCCACTTGAGTGTAAGCTCCTGGAGATCAAAGTTCCCACTTTATTCACATCTTGTTCCCTATAGTACTTTAACCACAGCGAGCATTTGGTGAATGACCTTCATAATAAATAGCATTCAGTTGAGGATTATGATGTGAAGTGAAAACCCAACTTTAGACTATTAATTTAGAGCATGGTTTCCCAACGTGGAATCATAATACAAGTTACTTTGGAATAAAATAACTGGTTACATTTACGTAGGTTGCTTTACTGTAGGGCTTTTCAGAGCCTTTAACAGGCATATAGTAATATGCTAATGTGATATCTAAGACAGGAGGTAGCAAACATTGTATTTCATATACTTCAACATATTTCATAACTCTTTTTAATGAAGCATATTGATGAGCTGGGTTTTTAGAAACTAATTTTGAGAAATACTGATTTGGGGTAATATTCTGCCTTTTTATAGTGCCCTTTGTTATCCAAAGTGCTTTCACAATTAAAGTCATCCTTTTCTCTGAATATTGTTGATTGCTCATGAGAAAACAAAAAATAATGTTTTCTGGGCCGAGCCCGTGGCGCACTCAGGAGAGTGCAGCGCTGGGAGCGCAGCGATGCTCCCGCCGCGGGTTCGGATCCTATATAGGAATGGCCGGTGCACTCACTGGCTGAGTGCTGGTCACGAAAAAGACAAGAAAAAAAAAAAAAAATGTTTTCTAGTTTGCATTCCTAGAGATCATTATTTGAGGTATTGTGTGTATGTGTGTTTGTAAACTGCCAAAATTCATCAAATATATTGTTGGCTTTAGCTAAGAGATATGTGTAGGTCAGGAAAATTTCGGGTGATCTAAATGAAGCCTACAATAATGAAGACATCCAGCTGAGAGTCATTCCCTTGTCAAACACCTCTGAAGAGCTATGCAAAGGCCTTTGCCATTAGTAGCCATTTTCCTGAAGGTCACCCGCTATTCAGACTATTTATGTAAATCTCCACTAATGCAAGCTTTATTTAATGATTTGCTGAATGTAAAGTCAATGATAAGGATTTTTTTTTTCTTCCCATTATTGATTTATCTGTTCCACACCTTCTTTCTGTGGACATACAGATTTAAAAAAAAAATTCAGGTCATTGCGTGTTTAGATTTCTCTCCTTTAAATGAGGTCTATTATCATCAGCAATCATTTGTCAGGGCTGTAATTGCATGTACAGTAAATGAGATCAAATTTTAGAGCAAGAGGAGTTAAAGGCTCTTTTAAGTTCAAGTTAAACCTATGATTTTTTATGAACTTTGGGGTGCCTAATTAAGCGATTAGTAACAAGCAGAAGTTTCCAAATGTCAAGTGAATAATTATGAAATAAACAAGACCTGGTCTTTCCAATAAACTTCTATGCTGTGCCCTGTTACCTCTCATGGGCCCCCAAACAAAGTGTTCTTGTGACGAGAATGAAATTAGGATGGATTTTCACAGCTGATGAAAAGAAATTTTATCATCTGGAACATAATTACTAAATACATAGGGTAAGTTTGAACCTGGACTTCTATAAATAAGTATTAATTTTATCTCTCACACCATATACTGTAAAGAAATACAGTTTTATTCCTTTTTTTGGTCTTTATTTTGCTTCCTTCAGTCTCTCTTACTGTTGAACTTCACCAGCAACATTTTAGAATTAAAAATAGTTATTTTTTTTAAACTGAAAAGTGAATTAAATTTGGTGGGAAGCAGGGTACTGTAAAACAAGTCAGACATGTTAATATTTAATTGAACATAAAATCTTCTCCTATATTAAGTCTGGTAATAGAAAGTGAACAACCTTTCAGATTATGAAACACTGTAAAGCTATTGTGGATGAGGGATGTCATTTTTAAGCCCCCACTCCCACTTCACCATTGACCACTTTTGTTCCTGAACACATGGTCAGTGTCTGACAAATTCCAACAGGTTTTAGCCAATCAAAGATTAGGACCTATTATGTACTAAGGAGAGTGGCAAAACACCAAGAAGATAAAACTTCTTATCTCTACCCCTAGGAAATTTGTAAGGTTACTGAGGAGGCAAGATATATATAGAGTAGAAATAATTAGCAATTTTTATGATTAAAGTTTTTGTCATTTGTTATTACGCAAGTAATGCATGAATCCATTCTTCTACTTAAAAATATTGTAATGCACATATGGCTTATTCTTCTTTCAAACAGATAAATAGAAAAGTAGATAGGTAGATAGAGCTAGTTTTTTTCTTTTAACTACCTTCATTTTGACATATTCATACTTTATTTTATTTATTCATTTCTTAATAGTGAGCATTTGTAGTGTGTGCCAGCTTGGCTGCATTAAATAGAGAAATCCAAATAACAGTGATTCAAACAAGGTAGAAGTTGATTTCTGTCTCATGGAAAGGAAGTCCAGAGGTGGGCGGTACAGGGATGCTATGGCAGATGCCCAGGCTTTTTCCAGCTCACTGCCCTGTCGCATCCTTGTCCTCATAGTCCAATGTGGTTGCTGGAGTTCCAGAATCACATCTGAATTCCAGGCAATGAGACTGAGGATGTGAATGAGAAAGCTGTGCCAGTAGGGACACTTCCCAGATGTTGTACATGTACTTTTGCTTATATCTCATTGACCAAAATTTAGTTCTATGGCCAAAATTAGCTGCTAGGGAAGTTGGGAGATGTGTTATTTTTAGCTGGTGGAAATGGGTGACAATGGGCTCAGCTAAAGATCAGAGTTTTTATAATAAGGAGTAAGGATAGAGTGATAGAGAAGGCAGCTATTTCCTAGTACAAACAATGCGAAAGTGAACATTCCTGAACATGGATAACTCTGTTGGTTCATGCTCGTAAGTGACATGTCAAGAGAGTTAGAGGCATAGAAAGTTTTTGAGGAGGAGCTTGGAGAAGGGTGAGATCATGGTGGGTTGGGGTGGCTGGAGAGACCATCATCATTAGGAGGATCTGAGCTTGGTCCCGATGCCTGGGTCAACTGCAGATGGGAGGAGGACTGGGAGTATATCCAAGCCAGGTGAGTGGAATGCACCAATTCCCTTCAGCCATTCATTCAACAAGCATTGACTGAGCACTTAATATGTGCCCGACACTAATCATGCAGAGATGGGACCGACATAGCCCCTGTCCTCATTGCAACTTACAAGTAACTCATGGCACTTTGATTAGCAGAACAGCATGCCTTTGGGATAGTAAGCAAGAGGAGTCGGGGCTGGATAAGAATGCTAGGGCCAAACTAGAGAGAGCTTGGATGCCTGGTTAAAGAGATTAAACTTGATCTTGTAGCCAGTGTGGAGCTACTGAATGCTTTGATCAGAAGAATGATCTGATCTGTGTGGTGTTTGAGAAAAACAAATGTGACATGCACAGGTTAACTGGAGGAGGCCAAGGAAGACTTGAAGCAAGAAGGTCACTGAGAAGCTGTTCTCGAGCTTTCCCTGTGAGGTGATGGGGCCTGAGCTAGAAAGCTGGCCCAGGGGGCTGTACAATGCAGTGGTTCAGGGCTTGCATTCTGGAGAGAGGTAGTCCTAGGTTTGCATCCTCGCTCTGTCCCTTAGTAGTGAGTTGGGCATGGTCCCTGTCTTAGTCTACTTGGGCTTCCATAACAAAATACCATACTCTGGGTGGCTTAAACAGCATAAATTTATTTCCTCATAGTTCTGGAGGCTGGTAGGTCCAAGATCAAGGTGCTGGCTGGTTTGGTTCCTGGTGAGGGTGCTCTTTCTGGCTGACAGATGGCCACCATTTTGCAGTGTCCTCACATGGTAGAAAGAGAGTGAGCTCTGGTGTCTCTTCCTCTTCTTATAAGGGCACATTGGAGTAGGGCCCCACCCTTATGACCTGTTTTATCCTTTTTCACCTCCTCACAGACCCTGTCTCCAAATATAGTGATGTTGGGGGTAGGGTTTCAACATACACATTTTGGGGGAACACTGACTGTCCATAACAGTCCCCAAAGCCATATGAAGCAAAATTTTCTCATCTGCAGAATGGGGGAAAATCCCATTGACCTCTTCAAAGGGTTCTCATGAGGATTAAATGAGGTAAGGTTTGTACAGTACTCAGCATGGTGTCTGACACATGGGAAGTGGGCAAGAACTGGAAGCTGGAAAGGATAGATGAGCCGAGGAGTTCAATGGAAAAATTTTAAGACTTGGAGAATAGATACAGAAGGCAAGGGGAAGTGAGGGCAGAGATGACTCTGAGGATCTGAGCCAGGGTGATGGGGAGAATGATGTCAATTGACAGAAATAGGAGAGTCTGGGAAGGAGCCAGCCTTTGGGAGAGATTGATGAATTTGATTTTAGGTGTGTGGCATTTGGTGATATGGCTGGATATGCAAGTGGAAATTTCCACCAGACAGTTGGGGTTTATTTACAAGAGAGGACGTATGGCTGCTAATGACAGCTCTTGGGGGACACAAAATTGGTAGAGGCTGAAATTCAAGAGGAAAGAAACAAAGAATTCCAATGAATCTGCACAGACCCAATAAACTAGAGGCTCTTGCTTACACTGTAGGAATTTAGTTTTATAAAGTTTTCTGGTTGCACAAATGAATAGGCTGAGGCAAATGTTGAACTGGGAGATGAATTCTATGGATCATTTCCTAAGTTCTCCACTTTACATTGCGTATTATAGACACAAGGAGAAAAGATCAGGGTCCAAAGCCAAATAAACCCACAAAAAGAAATCTACATCTTGAGCCTATGGGTTGTGGATTCTGTGGGAAGAGAGAAGTGGCTTTCTCCGTAGTAGGACGAAGTAGTTGGGGAATTTCTGAGCTTGGATATTGTTTCTAAACACTGCACAGTCTTGGGCAGCCTGAAAGGCCCTTAGCACTTCAGGATCCAATTAAAAGGGAATTATTTTTCCATTCCACAGCTAAGGAAATGGATCAATGAAGGGGCTGAATGACTGTTTTAAAACCCGACAGATGTAACACGGCAGACAAGGGAATGGAATTTAGAAGGCTTCCCCTTTCTGAGGTGTTAAGTTATTTTCTTCTTAGTGTGGTCTGTCAGTTCTCCCAGTGATGAGTCAGTTGAAATCAACCTTTGATAGACTCATGCTAGTAAATAAAAAATAGCCCAACTTCATCCAGTTGCAGGCAATGGAAAAGAAAAAGTACATAGAATTTATCATGCTTACTAGCAGCTTTTCTTTCTCTGTCTTTTGGGCTCTGTCCAACACAATCTTTTATCCTCTGTCAAATAAAAATAAAATGCTACTTTCCTCCCTTCGGTTTGCATCTACTTACACTTGTCTGCTGAAATAATTCTTGCTAAGAGCCCTGATGTTTGTTAACCATCAAATCCATTTTCTCTCACTTCTTTCTGGATTCTGCTGCTGTTTGTCACTACTTCATCAAGAAGTCTGTCCTGTTGGCTTCTTTCACATCACATCCTCCTGGTTGTCATGACCCCTGACCGACTATCCCTTCTTGGATTTCTTCAGGGGACCCCCTGCTGCTTACCAGTTAAATTCTGGTTTTCTTTTCATCCTCAGCAAACTGTTTTCCTCCTTCTGTACACTCTCTCGCCTGGTTGCTCTAATTCATTCTCATTATATCAATTATCATCAATATTCCAATGACTCCTGCATCTTATCTCTGGCTTAGAGTTTTTGCCCAAGCTCCAGACTTACATAGATTGGACAGCTTTGTTCAGATATCTCACAAGCACCTCAAGATCAAAATATCTTGATTTGAAACTAAGGGGGTCTCTCCTCCTCAAGTTCTTTCTTCCCCCTACTCCTCTCTTGTCTATGAAATTTGAAACTTGGGAACCAACGTTAATCCCTTTCTCCATCAGCGGCTTCGGTTCCTACCCAGTAGTCAATCATCCACGCGCTCCTACCAACACTACTTATATTTCCCAAGTCTAGCACTTGGGGAAGAGAAATTAGCATGCTTTATAAGGGAAAGAGATAAAAGTTAAGATTTAGAAATACCAAGTTTGTAGATGGTGTGGTTAAACTACGATTACTCCCACTTATATCTTCGAGGTAGACTTGTTTACCTGAAAATGATCCATACATTCTGTTGAGATTCAATTTGTGTGTGTGTGTGTGTGTGTGTGTGAGAGAGAGAAAGAGAGAGAGAGAGAGAGAGAGAGAGAGAGAGAAGAAGTAGTGAATACTGGAAATTAAAAACAAACAAAACTCCCCCAAAATGACCACAACACCCTTCTCCCATTTGTAGATGAGCATATCGATGAGCATCCAGGGGGTAAAATGTCTTGTCTAAGGTTGTGAAGCTATTTTGCAGTTGATTTTCAGGTCCTTTGAGTTTTTTCTTCTGTCCTTTTTCTCTTCCACCATGAGGCTTCCTTTTGTAATATATGGTGCCCTGCACCTAGTAGTGACTCAGGAAACACTCATAGATTAGCTTCTCTGGCATTCTCTAGTAGCTTTGCTGCTAAATTATATTCAATCCTTTAGACCATTCATGCTGGTTATGAAGGTGGGATTGGACATGACCTGATTAGGCTAATCGCACTTACACCTTCACCGCCCGTCTCTTCTCTATGTAGGTCTCACCCGTAAGTTTCAGCACTGTATTCCTAATGAGCTCAGGAACAGTCCCCAAGACCTTAACACATGGATATAGGCAGTGAGTGTCAATTAATTGGAGTTTGTAAGAGATTTAAAACCCATTTTTCATCCCTTCAGGAGTTGTTTTAGCCCCCATTTCTTTTGTTTCTGGGATCATTGCTGTGGCCAAGGATGCTCTGAGGAACTTCATCAGCCATTTAACTGGTATCTTATCTTCCATCATGTATCTATAAATTATTAGGGTAGGTGGTCCATCATTTTAACAGCATTTAACTTTGCTGTGCTGAATTTTTAATTGCCTATGAGATGGTGTGCTGGAGAGTTACTCTCTGCTCATCCTGGATTTTCCCATTAATCCTACACTGTACCAAAGCCTGCTCTGGGTTCTGGGTTTCTTCTTTGCGAGAGTTTGTCAGATGGACTATTTTCTACTTGTAGATGGAACAATTTAGGCAGCAAGAGGAGAAAGATGTAGGTATGAGGCAGAAAGTCAACACTGGAATGTGAGCCCTTGGGCTTTCCAAGCTTCAATACCTTCCTAACACTTATCACACAGTATTTCCAAACTATTCCCCAGCTTTAATATGCAGTTCTTTCTTTATGTCAATTTTTTGCAAGTATAAGAAAAATGATATTTCTGAATTGATAAAGTCTCTGAGACTCAAAAACAGTGTGCCAGATGGCTGGAACAGCAGGAATCGTATCTTGTCAGGAGGAGAGAGGTAATTGTGAAGGGATCGGGAAAAGGTGGGAGGACTGTAAATTGGTGATGAGAGAATAGAAAGAGATGAGGTTATTGTAATAATTTTAAAAAAGAAAATCCTGTTGAATTTTATGACATTTAATTGCAGGTATTCATCCTATGAGTTCTTTATTTCCAGTACTGTCCTAGGTATCTTGAAAGATATGAATGATACGGATATGATATATCCTTTTTTAAAATTAAAATACTTAGAGAAAAATGTGAGTTGTGTCTTCATCAGTTTGCATGTCTGGAATTGGTGTCTCATCTTTCTCATCTTAGGTCTGATGGCATCACTTTTAGTGCGATGCCTGAGCACCTCCTTGCAGGTCCCTATCAACTTTGTTTTCACCTTCTTGGAGATTAGTCACCAAGGACTTTATCTTGTTTGTTCTTTAATCCTCAGCCCCTTGTTCCATTCCAGGCACATAAAAGACACTCAGTAATAGTTGGATTATTATTTCTTTGTGTGCTTTAGCTCTTGCAGCTCTTCCTTCTGGTATAACCATTTGGCAAACTCAAACTTACTCCTTGTGGACCTCACACCTGGATTATTCTATGCTCTTCCAATTTTCACTCCTGCCAGACCAGTCTTTCTAAATACCACTTTTCTCAGATTGTTTCCCTGTTCAAGGATTTGTAGGTGTTCCTTAATTGCCCATAGTGTCAAGTCTATACTTTCCTGCTTAGCTCTAAGGTTTTCCCATTGTCTCCATCCATCTTGTTTACCCGTCCTTATTCATCATTACCCTCAAAACAAGCCCTGGGCTTCATTAAGGTCAATCTTCTTGTTGGTTCCTATCTGCATTATGTTGAATGTAGCCTCTGAGCATGTGGGCTTGCTATTCTGCTTGCCATGAATAGCCTTTGCTTTGCTTTTCTAGAGTTGACCTGCAAGCCCTTTATCTTTCAACAAGCCTTCTCTCACTCATTTACTCAGTTAATCAAACATTTATGGACTGTCTCTCATGGAAATATAGGAAGATGTGATTCCTTCCCTTCAGGATCTCACATTCTAAGCTTTGTGCTCAGTATACAGTGTTTTGTACATTTCTATTGAACTGAATAAAAATGGTGACACTCCCCCTGCATGATCTCAGGCAAGTTACATAACCTTTCTCTGTCTCAAGTTCCTTATCTATATGGGAATAACAATACTGCCATGTACACATACATGTAAAGTACTTAGAACAGTTCCTGGTTTTTTGTAAGCACCCATTAATCTTTAGTTATTATTATTGCTAGTAGATTCTACAACACATAACACACACTAAACTTATACGGTCTCACATTGCTTTGGGTGGGTGTCCTTACCCTGGTGGGGCCCTCATACAGCCTTGCGAAAGGCTCTTGTCGACCAAGGGTGAGTTTGCCTGAGGCATTTCACAGCTATGGCCAGCATTACAAGAAACCTGGGAAATAGCCTGGATTGGTCTCCTCAAGATGCAGGCCAAATAGTGCAAGGAGGAGAGTGAGTGGTCATGGAGAAGAGAAAAATATGTGCTTTTATGAGTATCCCAGTTTGCATACAAAGAGTTTTAGATGAGAAAGTAATCCTGAAGTTGGGGGCAAAAAAGAACGAGGTCATTTGTTGCATTCTTACTGTGTGCCAGGCCCTGGTCTTGCTGCATTCACAGGCACCAGGACATTTAATCCTCACAACAGCCCTGGATGGTGGACAGTGTTATCTCTAGTTTATGTACCAGGAACCTGGGGTACAGACTTGATGCTTGCCTGGCTGAGCTCACACAGGTAGTAATTGGTAGGTTTTCCTGCTATACCATAATATGAGTGATGTTTATGCCATGTGACAATTTCTCTGAAAGTCTGGCAAAAGTTGTGTCACCTAATTGAACTTAATGTGGCACATACAAGCCACATAACATGTTTGGTTTGTGCCTCTGATAGTTTATACTGTCTTCCTTTAGGCCCTCAGTCTTAACAGAATCTCAATAATGGGCGAACAGATGGGTTTGGCATCCCTTATAGAACGTAAGGAACCATGCTAGAGACAGCCAGGTTGTGATGTGAGAGACATGAATAGACATTCTTCCCCCTCCTTGGTCAAACGCTTCATGGTGGGTCATCTGGAATTTTGACATTACTCATTTCTTTGGATAAAGATATGAGAGGTCCCTTTCAAAAATAGACGGGTATCTTAGGAAGGGAAACCACATGGAGCAATTATCAGCCATCAGTATCCTAGCTCAGTGAGTGAATCTGTCCTTCAGGACCTGGATGGGATGGGAAAAGGGCAGATAATTTTTTATTGCAAAGAGCAATGGAAAAACTTGGGCACGAGAATGGGGATCCTGGGGGGCCAGGGAGAGTAGGTGGCTGTCACACATGAGGAGGTGGGGATACAATTGAGGATGGACAGGTGGCAAGGAGAAACTTTAAGTACTTTATGTTCTTTCACTGAGGGTGGGCCCTGACCATCAAAGGGGTAGGGGTACCATCAGCTGGCTTCCCTGCTTACTGGCAGTAGGTTTCTGGGCATCACCTGGTTTGTTTTATTGGAGGATTCTTTTCCTTGGGGTTATTTTTCATGAAAGCCATGCTATTCTGCATTTGCATCAGAGCGAGAGCATCTTCTTTCGTCTGGAACAGCCTGCTGTGTTTGTCCTCTGGAGATGGGGCTCATTAACTGTCACAGTAAAGGGATTCTGGAGTGCCTCTCCTGTAGGTCAGAAGGTCCTCCTGGGCCCAAGAGCTGTTTATGGAGTGGAGAAAAGGTGAGAACAGTGGGTACATGATAATATTCTCTCAGTGGTACCTTATTCCTTCTCTTCCCACTTCAGAAATTCACCCTCCATCACACTTTGGGATTAAGACAATAATTAAACAAGCTATGCAATCATTAGGTTAAATCAAACCAGGCAACTCTGATTTCCAACTTCTTAAAGCCTGTGTTGGAATGGAAGGAGAAGAGAATATAAAAGAAATCCACTGGAACCTATGAGCTGTGAGTCTGTTTACCCAGGGCATGATCACATGTACAATCATCAGCCTTGTTTCTACTCCCAATTATTCCATGACAGGATCCTAGATCATAGGGCAGAAGTGCGGGGAATAACACTGAACATGCTATGTCCTGCATAACCTTCCAGCCAATTATTTGAGAATCTGACCTTGTTAAGACTCGAAGCTGAACAAAACTGTAAATTACTGTATAAAAATCCTTTGCCATAGAGGTGAGCACTATGTAAATTTTGCCCATCCTTTCTGCTAGAGGTGGAGGCAAGATGAACATTATACACCCTTTTCAAATCGTGGCCATCAATTCATATGTGCTTTTTAAATGTAGCTCTAAGGATTTTCTATAAAAGTATGCCATGTAGGCATTAGAGAGGACGGAGGTAGCCCTGTTGAGCGGGGTGAAGACCAGAGGTTGGAGCACACTATTATTTCAGAAATCTAAGTAGATTAAAAATAGTTGGCAGGAGATTATTGTTAAAGGATGAGTCAGTCTTCATTATGAAAAATACTTTTGAGCATGGATGTACTCACTGTGCATTTCATTTCATTTCACTTGGCGTGTAATTCATGGTAATGGAGGTTCTTTGTTTTATGCATTGCTTTATTTGCATAAATAATCTCATTGCCTCTTGAGAGTAAAATGTAACCCAATACAGTTTCTTTGGAAATTCCAAAGAGTACGTTTTTTTGGGAAAAGAGGTTCATCTTTAGAGCAGAATTAGAAGGCAACAGGCACGGGTCAAAGCATAGGTCATCTTTACCAAGAAAAGTGTCAGAAAGAAAGAAAAAAACATTATCACTGATCCTTCTATAGGATCATTCTATAATTGTCAGAACATGAAGCATTTTTTAATCCCTTAAAATTTTGTTACATTTCTTTTATACAGTATCAATTAAGTTTCTTTTTAAAAAATATTTATAATTACTAGAAGTTCTTTGGAGGCTTATATATGAGGCTTTTCCAAGGCAAGTATTATATTGTGGAGTAGGTTATGTATTCTGTTTTGTTTTGGTTTGGTTTTGTATATATACCAATTAGAAATTTAGGTTTCTAAGTACAGATTCCAGCTCAAATACAGTTTAATAACTCACATGAATGGCAATCTGGGTTCCTTTTTCTAAGACATATTTGTCACCAATGAAAGCTCTGCAGAAGGGCTGTCTAATAGAATCTTCTTTGATAATGGAAATACTTTCTATATGCAGTATCCAATACTGTAGTCTGAAGCTACATTTGAAATATGTCTGTTGTAACCAAGGAACTGAATTTTTAATTTAATTTAATTTAATTAGTTTAAATTAAAATAGCCACATGTGGCTAGTAGCTACCACATTAGACACGCAGCTCTAGAATCAGAGACATGGCATTGAAAACCAGTTTTATTACCTTCGAGCTTTGTGATCTCAGGCCAGTTACTTTACCTCTCTGTGCTTTAGTTAGTAGGCTTTCATTAAATCCCAAATTTTTAACCTACCTTTTAGAGAATTCTATGCTCAAGACTTAACCTGACTTTTTAGCCTTATTACTTACTACTCTCCTTCATGTTCCCTAATTCCAAATAAATTAGACTACTTTTTGAAAATGGCTCATATTTTTCATGTATATTAACAAGGGTTCTCAAGTGCAAGTTCAAGAAAATCCAACTCAAATTTATTTAAGAAAAAGGGGAATTTATTGTCTCTGGTATCAGGCATGGTTGGATGCAGAAAGCTGTTTTATTCCATCTCTTTTTTCTAATTTCATTTGTATGTCTGTTATTCCCAGGTAGGCTCTTCCACGAAAGGTAATGCAAAGCTACCAGGAATTGCAAACATATCCCAACAACTTAGCAACACTGATGAAAAAAGGACCACCTCTCAGACATCTTCTTGCTAACTTCTGCAAAAGTCCTGGACATGAGTCTCACTGATCCTGGGTTCCATGATCACCCCCAAATCAAGCAAACTGGTTGGAGGTGCAGTGTACTGATTGGTCAAGCCTTGTTCCCATATCTGTCCCTGGTATCAGTCCTATCAGATCCCATGGACTGGGAAGAGTGAAGGTTATTTTCAGAAAGGACAATCAAAATCAAATGCAGACAAAAAGAACAAATAGCAGATAAGCCTTTCATTGCTTCCTCCAAGGCTTGATCATCTAAAATCTACCCATTGCTTAAAGCTGTGGCAGAAAGGTTTAGCTGTCCATATGATTTGGTCTCCTCTTTTATAGCAAAGAATTCTTGATGAAAAGCAGCTGCCTCACCAGGGACTAAATTTAGCAGGCGGTCTTCCTCCATTCCTCCATTCCCAGGAGGCACTGTGTGACTCCTTTTTCACAGTGGAATGTGAGTATAAGTCGGTTCCATAGACCCCTCCCATACGTACTCCTCTCTTTCCCTATCTGTTGGCTGGATATTGATTACCAGAGCAATCTTGGAATCCATGTACCGATGATGGTAAAATTTCCACTTTCCTGAATTCTTGAATGCTAATGACTGTGTGGAGCAGTATCTTCTCCAACCTCTCTGGCTCCCCTACCCCCACCTAATTAGTGTTTTGCATGAGCGAGATATGTTTCTGTTGCATTATTCCACCAAGACATATTTATTTGTTGTAGTATCTAGTTTTACCTTAATATAAAGGCTCATTTCTAATTCCAATATTTTAATTAAAATGTTTTCTGTCCTGAAGCTTCATTACATTCTCTTCTCAACTCTCTCTCCATCCCCAAAAGCAATCTCTTCTTCCTTTGACTGGCTTAGCTCATGGTACATTTTTGCAATTACTGCATTGGCTTAGGTTATATTTAGGTGTGCGCTTATCTCATCATTATGTTTGATTTCTTTAGAAAGGAAGTTAGAACCCAGAGGAGATAAGAAGGGAAAAGATTTTTTTCTTTTTCTTTTTTTTTTTTTTTTGGATGAATGCCACTTTGTACCGGTGTTTTCTTTCTCCACCTTTGTCTTACTACTACCACCACCTATGTCCACCCACACTTTGCCTATCCTTGCATAAAAGGATTGGAAGACATTATATAACCTCTATATTTTGTCTACTTTGACTGAGGCCCTGATTTAGCTTTTTTAGTGTCTAAGCTAGAAATTAGAATTCAGTTCATTTTACATCTCTCTTCTGGTCTTTCTACAAAACAGTATAATGATTATGTGTAAAAGCATTTATAGACTTGGATCAGAAAATATTGGCAGGTGTGTACAGTGGGGGAATTTAGGCAGGTAGAAAATGGCTAAATGCTAGCTTTCGAAGGAAATGATGGAGAAAGACACCTCACAGCCAAAATAATAATAAAAACCTTAAGTATTTCAAATGATAAATGATCAGAGCCTGTCTCTTTTTTTCATTTTTTCCAAATGGAGACACATTAGTTTATTAACATGTTCACCTCTGAGGTCTGGCCTTATGTTTCAGTTAGATATAATTTAACATTAACTTTCATGTTTATAAGAAAAAAATAATGTTTCCTTGCTTCCCATCCCAGCTTGATTAGCAAGAACAGTAGTTTTACCAGTATTGGGCTGGAACAAAACTCATTATTTTTGCTAACAGAGGGTTGGACTTAATTTGGAATGAGGGCAAAAACTTGAAGCTTTGTCAGTTAGAAGTGGCCAACTTAGTAGTAAACAAATGGGGAAACCTGCAGCTTTGGTAGCCTGAGGTGTGGTCCTGAATTTGTAAGTGATAGACCTGCCAGATACTTACCTAGAGAGACTTGGAAATGACCTGGCATAGCAGGGGTAAGCTCTCTACACATCTTGGTCAACTGGGAAAGTATGCACGTGCACAGTGAAGATCCAAGAGAGGCCAGTGGAAAATAAAGCCAGGGATGAGTCTGAAAACTGGTTAAACTTGGAAAGCATTCCCCAATATGCACACAGATGGATTGGTGGAGTGTGGAAATGTTGCAGACTCAGGGTGTTTGATCACAACCTCTGCCCAAATCGTTGTCTCACCACTAAGCTATGCAGACACAAGGATGGACCACTGGAAGTTAAGCCAAAAAAATAAAAATAAAAAATAAAAACTGAGTAAAGACACTAACTGCTTCACATCACAGGGGAGATAGTCAATAGTTTAAGTATGGGGAAATTACTTAAAAAAAAAAAAAGAGAAGCCCTTAGAAAAATATGTCAGAATACAGAGTTGCTATCACATATTATCTAAAATGTCCAGTTTAAAACAAAATAATTATGAGTCAGGGAAAGGATAGTGTGATGCATAAACAGGAGGAAAAAAGCAATTAACAAAAACTGACTCTGAATGGGCCCCAATGTTGGACTTATAAAGACGTCATAGCAGCTATTATAAATATATCCAAAGAACTATAGGGCAGTATGATGACAATGAATAGAGAAATTGAAACCATATTTTTTAAAAGTAGAAATTTTAGAGTTAACAGTAAAATAACTGAAAGGTAAAAGTCACTAAATAGGACTAAGAGTGCAAAAGCAAGAAGCAATGAACTTGAAGATAGATCAGTAGAAATTATTCAATTCAAAGAACAGAGAGAAAATTTACATTTTTGAAGAAAAATGAAGAGGATCTGACATCTGTAGGACATCAAGGAGAACAATACACAAGTAGTGAGAGTCCCATAAGCGGAGTAATACAGAAAGGGCAAGAAAAAATATTTGAAGAAATAATGGCTGAAAACTTCCCAAATTTGAGAAAAACATTTGTCTATAGATAGGAGAAATTCAGCAAACTCCAATAAGGAAAAATACAACGTGATCCAACCTTTTATATATATGATCTCAAAATTAAATACCGAAATACAAAGATAAATGGAAAATGTTGAAGGCAGCAAAAGAAAAATGACTTATGTACAGTGGAAATATAATATAATTAATGGCTGGTTTCTTGTGAGAAACATGGGAGGCCAGAAGGTATGGAGTGACATATCCAAAGTGCTAAGAGAAGAAAGTGTCACCAAAGAATCCTATAGTCAGTGAAACTATGCTTCAGAAATAAAGATGAAATAAATATATTTCCAGATAAACCAAAACTGAGAAAATTCATTGCCAGCAGGCCTATCCTATAACACATACTGAAAGACGTCCTTCGAGATTGAAGAAAAAGACACCAGATAGTTGCACAAATACATAGGAAGAAACACAAAGCATTGGAAATGGTAATTATGAGGATGAATATAGGATGGATATGTATAATTTTCTCTTTTATTCTCTTCATTTGTTTAAAAATAAAAGGTTTTTTAAACCAATAATTATAACTTTGTATTATTGGGTTTGTAACACGTCTAGAGGTGAAATGTCTGACAATAATAACATAAGGTAGGATTGTGGTAAGTTAGAGATGTATATTATAAACCCTAGAACAACTACTAAGAAAATAACTTAAAAATGTGCTTAAAAATCTAACAGAGGAATTGTATTGGCATAGTAAGAAATACTTAACACAGAAGAAGGCAGTAAATGAAGACAGAAACAAAAAGAGATGAGGCATATTAAAGACAAATAAATAGAACTTAATCAATAATTACACTAAAACTAAAAATTATGACATCTAAAGGTAATTAAATTGATCACATTAAGTGGAAAAACAAATAAACTCACCCAAAACAATGATTCCACTAAGTGTGGATGAAGCAAACACTCAAATCAAAAGGCAAAAAGGATTAGATCTGATAAAACAGCAAGGCCCAACTATATGCTGTCTTCAAGAAATACACTTTCGATTCCAACACACAAATAGGTCCAAAGTAGAAGTATGCAAAAAGATGTGCCACGCAAACGGTAACCATAAGAGAGCTGGCAGGGCTATGTTTATACCAAAAGTTACCTACCTGATTCTGATGTGCAGGCAGAAAGGAGGACACCTCACTTTGCCCACCGTGGGACCGTAGAGCATCAGGAACGGCTTCCAGGAGGTAATCGTTGAGAGATCGTTGATATCAGTCAGGTAAAGAAGGTGATGGGTTGGAGGTCATTTTTCCAGAAGGGAAGGGTGTGGTGTGAGTCAGCATTCGGTGTTCAGGGAACTGCAGTTTGGCATCGTGCCCGGGTGAAACGAGAGGTGAGGAACGATGGGAGGTGAGGTGGGTGCAGAACTGGATAATGAATGGCTTTACATGTCATATACATAAGACACATTTTTTTTTATGGTAGCACATTAGGTTTTGAGTATAAACATTATAAAATGTAAAGAGATGGGGGCTAAAACATACGTGTAATTGTATAATGGTAGAAGAATAAATGACAGGGGGAAAGGAGGAGGACAGTGGGTTGATTGCTGTAGGTCCAGGGGCCCCTCTTGGTTTTTGTATGTGTGTTAGTTTGCTGGTTTGTCATAAAGATGTGAGTGGGTTAATCTGGTTTACCCTGCTTCATACCAACAATGACATACTTGAAGCTCCTTTTTTCCTGTAAAATAATTTGTGCATTTGCACAGGAAAAGTCTAGTTAATTTCGTGTTTTGTCTACTTCAAATCCAGGACCTTAGTAACCAGAATTGGCCCTCTTTGGAACTCTTGGGGTATGGAAACTTCCACAGTTTGGATCTTTACAATGCAACTTCTTTTTTAGTACATTGGCTGTAGTAATTTATTCCTGAACTTTTGTGTTTAAAATGTGGATACTAGGTCCCATATCTGGGATCAGTATCTCTGGGATGTGGTTGAAGGTACTGCATTTTAACCAGCTCCCAAAGTGATTCTGATACAGGCATTTGTTGGACCCCACTTTGGGAAGTATGTAGTTTCAGAACTTTCATCTTTGGCCCTTTTTCTGTGTGTAATATGGTAGTTTTTTACCTATGGTGGAAACTCTTTGTAATTATGACTCTGTTCTGAAATTCAATGACCTGAAATTGTCAGAAGGAAAGACATGCAAAAACTAACGTCAGCAGATCAGCAAAATCTTTAGTGTACTTAAATATTGGAAATTTTATCAGACCTATATGAATGTTAGGCAGCAAAATACAAATCAGTTACTTGAGGAGCTGCCAAAACTATTCAATTTCCTCAGTTTGTGAGGAAATCTACATCCCACCATTGTAGAAAGATAAGAGGCTTTGGAAGCTGACCTAAATTTGAATCCCAGAGCAATTTTTCACAAGTGCATTCTCTTGCCATAAGGGTTCTACTTAGCCTTTTAAGTTTTGTGTGTCTCGTGTACAATAGGTGGATAAGAATACAACCACACAAGGGTGTAGAGGGGATTAAATAAGAAAATCCACATAAAGCACCAGATGCAAGAATGTACTTGATTCATTCCCTTTTACACATATCCTAGTTCCCTTTTATACATTTGGAACTAAGCTTATAGCTGTAATGAAAAGGACACATTCTAATAGCCCAGAGAATGTATTAGTAGATGGTAAAATAGCACTGACAGCACAAGGATGCAATTCAGGATGCTGACACCTTTATCTGTTTCTCAGTGAGCCAGTTCTCCTTTCTCAATTGTTAAGGAGGAAGACAATAGCCAGGCCCTCCTGGCCTGATTGGGGTGCAGGTGGGGAGGAGTATCCTGTCGTCTCCGGGGTTCTTCAGTCTTGTGGGCTGATCCGGTCATCTCTCCTTCCACCGTAGCCTGGCCTAACCACAGGCCTGTATCCCTCCTGCCCACCAAACCTCTGCCCCTCAAGACGCCTGGCAGAAGTTATGAAAGACTTTGATAACTACTGTGTTCAAATGCCTTGGAGAATTGACCATGGGACGTAATGAATCATGAGGCTAACATTTTAAGTACGGAGACATTTAATGTAGGAGACATTTTAATGAATTTTCTCTCAGTAATACAATCTTTGGCCTACCCTACTTCTGAAAAGATTTAAGCAGCATAAGAAAATACAATAAACTGAAAATGTAATTATTTAGGTGTCTACTCTGAGAATGGTATTTAGATTGCATTTAAACTTTTTTGAGGAAAAGAGTTGATAACAATGTTTAGAGTAGGAGGTTCTATGCCTTTTAATAAATTCAGACTTCTCAGCAAAACCAGACATTTTCTTTGCTGAACAAAGAAACAAACTAACTTGGCCATGGCTCTTGGGCAGCTCCAGGGGCACAGGAGGAACAGGAGAGGTGATTCATAAGATCAAATAGACACAGAGGATGCTTTAATTCATCTTGATTCTCACAAATATTGTTTTATTTTTGTTTTGAAATTGATATTGAGTACAAACTTATTACTGATTTTTACATATGCAAATCTTAAATTCTGATGTCTTTTCTTATAAAGAGAAAAGCAATTACATAACAGCCCCTTCTAATACCAACAGTCTAGGCAGTATTTGCTAATTTATAAATCTAATGATTCAATTCTGAAGCGTAACCCAATTGTTTTCTGAAGGAAAGATATAAAAGAAAACAGATTTTAGGCTATCTTTTCTCCTTTTCATTTATTACCTGATTCTGAGAAATGGAGACAATTTAGGCAAACAATTTGAGAAAAAGTCCTTGTTGGAATAAAGAATATAACTAATTGAGCTGTGCTAGACAGACAATTAATGCTTTTAGAAAAATTTACTTTTAAAATTCTACTTAGATTGTGGTGTGTCTTTATTACATGATTATTATGTGATTATATAAATGTATGTGTGGAGGGCAGGAATGTATGTGTATTAATCCATCTGTATTTTGGGCCAACACAAATTTCTGTAATAAATTACAATTCCTTGTAATTAGCATCTTTTCATTGTGATTTTGGTTGAAATAATATTATCATGGAAATTACCATTTTGATATAAACTAGCTTGAAGTTACAAGAGGACTTGGTGCTTGAAATGTCTGAAATAGTAAGGGTAGGTTGGCAGCAATATCTTTTTCATTTTAACAGAAAAGTCTTAGAACAAAAATAAAGCTGAACATATCTGGTAGCCTGTAGTTAACCTGTATTTTTCTTAAAACAACTCTGATGACTTACCAGTCAAAAGACCTTTTTACATCAAGACAACATAGCAACAATCCTATTAGAAAAGAGCAGGGTAGACTTTAGGGGAGAAGCCAAAACCATGATAGAGAAAACATAACTCTGTGTACTTGACCGCAGCATCTGGAAACTTAAAAACAGCTATTTCACTTTGCTTTTTTGGAGAGGTGCAGATTCCATATACTTATTTCAGATATAAGGAGAGTATCAAGCATAGAAATTTTAAGTGTAAGTAAAAGAAATGTCCATTTCACTTCAAGAAATTGTGTTGCCTCCCCATCCTACCCCCAGAATGGAAAATATAGTATTTCCTTTCCAAAAAAAAAAAAAAAGAAGAAGAAAGGAAAAAGAGGAGCAGGTGGGGGGAACAGAAATAGCTTTCATAGCTGTTTCTCTAAGAAATTTGAAGCTGCCCAGTTTGCCATTTCTTAGTGTTCTGCTCGAGTTAAATATACTAGAGATGAATTTGAAGATGCTAAATCATAAATAATAGACACAATTACAAAGCTGTTGGGAATTTTATAAAATTGCCAGATCGAGCTTCAGTAAGCCACCAGGTCAGAAGCAAGTTCCCACTGCTCTGTTCTTTGAGGTGCACAATTGTTTCCGGCCTTGCACAAACTCCAAAGACTGGGTAAAATGTGTTTTTTTCTCTACATTCATAACCAAGCCCTTAGTACCCAACACTGGGATAAAATGTTTTTTTCTCTATACTCATAATCAAGACAAAACATTACTGGCTTCTTTCCAGGTTTAAAAAAAACGTACTTATCAATTTTTGTGTTAATGGCATGGATACATAACCTTAAAATTAAGAATTTTTCCTGTGCTCCCTTGCATCAGAATCACTTCACGTACCACTTCCACGTGGAAGGACCTTCTCTAGAGTAAGCAGATCACTTAAACATTTGCAAAGTAGACTTTAAAAAACTGAGCCCTTCTATGGAGTATATTGACAGGTGCTGTAAATAGATCTCATACTTGTTCAATGTTTCCAAAGAAAGGGGGAATCGGGGACTCCTTTTGACAACTTATCTCCCTTCCTTCCTTCCTTTTACTCCTAACTTCCTCCTACAGACATTTAATTATAATTTAAAAAAATGATGCCATCACAAGTATCAGAGAACTTTCCTACAGACAAAGAATTTTCTAGTTGTTACTTAGAGGTCTTAATGCAGGACAATATGTAAATTAGGAAAGTAAAGGTAAAGAGCAGAGACATTTTCTATACTCAGGGACTGAGGAGCAATAAGCATTTTAAATATATTTTGATTCTATTTATAAAGGATCAGAAGGCTTTTGAGAGCTAGTTAAAAAAAAACCCGTCTAAGATCTGAAATAACCACTGAAGGCCTTTTCATTTTGAAAGAATAAACAGGATTATGAGAATAGGTAACTTTTTCCTTGAGGAGCTATAAATGCAAGTCATTAGTAAAGTTCATTCGCTCCATTGGAATTCATTTCTTATAAGGTCTGTTGGATAATTATTCTTTCTAAACACGACAACAAAAACTGAGCAGATGTTTAGGTAAATAAGTTTGATGGATAAGATATAATAAATCTGTTCTTTTCATTGTTTTTAATAAAAAAGAAATTTCTGTTGGTAAGATTTCTTCAAGGTTCTTAATAGGGATATGTTCCCTAGATTTAAGGAGAAAAAAAAAAGGTGGTATGGAACTTGTTGTGATACTAGGATAATGAAAAATGTATCGCTTAACAAGGTTTGCATTATTCAGAGTTATGCTCATGTGAGTGTGCGCTCTAATCCCCAGCCAATACGTTGCTTGGTAACCAGTTACCTGCACACCTGCTCTGGAGCTATAAGAGACAGTGCATGTATGGTTATTGGTCGTATTTAATACAGGAGAAAGAGATAAAAATCCAACAAATATTAATATTTTATACAACAATATATCTTTTACCTTATTATTGCACTTACTGTTTAGCCAATGATATATATGTATATGTATTTTTAAAGAGTTACTGTTTCCCATCACACTAGTACCTCCCAAGTAGCATGAGAAAGGACTTAAATTCCTTTCAGAGCATCTGTAATGAACTCTGTTTGCTGCAGACAACAGATGCTACCGTTAGGAGGGATTTTGCACTTAGGTGAGAGAGAAGGCTGAATGGAGAATTTCCGTTTATAAAAGATTCCAACCGGGAAGGCAGAATTATTCTAGAATTGGTCTGACCATAAGGGTCTGCCTGCACGAAGGCTTGATTAACAGAGCCCTAGAAATATCAGTCATTGTGATTAGGTTGTGGTGTAGCTGGATTGTTACTGATTATTTCCCTCTCAAGTTTGAGAAAGAACAGTTCTGCCATTGATTGTGAGGCAGTGACCTCGTGGGGAAGCCTAAAGCAAGCTTTGGGACTGGCACATGAAAATCATGTATTTTTTTTTCCATTAGAAAGCTGATTGCACACTATGTATTTCAGTCTCAGGGGCTGCTAGAAAGGATGTCCCGAGGGCCTCAGAGTCATTTCCTCTAACTGCTGGTAGGATCACAGCATTCTTTTTAGAGTTGGAAGGTACCATTAGAGATCACTTAGTTTATTGGTTCTTTGCCCTGTCTGTACATTAGAATCACCTGGAGAGCTTTTAAACATCGTGATGCTGGGGCTCCACCACCAGAAGATTCTGATGCTGGGCCTAAGGTGGAATTTGGGCCAAAACAGTAAAGAGGTAGAAAAAGGCCGGGTATGTAATTCTAACTGATGGCTCTCCAATTAAAGGGAAACATTGGGAGTTAGGAAGACACCTTCCCTTTCTATTAGTTACCATCTTTTTATTCTAGTTAGTCTTAATCATTTGGTTAACCAGAGTGGGGCCCCCCTGCTTAGGGCAGAGAGGAGCAGCGTGGCTGCTTGGCTGCTTCCGTGGCTTCTTTGGACATCATCCTGGAGTCACAGGTGGGCAGTGAAGATTTTGTTCTGAAAAGACTCTAAAATGGATCAGACCAGTCCCTTAACTGAATTAACTCCAAGGCCACTCAGTTCCCAAGGCCAGCTATTTACTCGGACTCTGTTTTGTTGATGGCACATTGCCCATGTCCTGCCGTGAGATTAAATGACAGCATCACGATACTTCAAAACCCAAACTCCAACACTATAAAGATGCATGAATATCAATCCCCTATCATGTCTAGGGAGAAATTAAAATCTAAAGACTTAATAAAACCCACAGGAATTCAAGTCCAAAGTCATATTTTCTTGCTACAGTGCTTTATAAGTCCAAGGAAACTAAAATCAATCCATTCTCCTCAATTTGTTATTTTGATCAGTCTTAGTGAGAGGAGTTCTTGATTCTGGATAGATTTGGAGATTTTCCAGGAGCTGAAGCCCAGGTGGAATCTAAGGAGGACTGGGGAGATAGAAACTTAACCTCTTTGTCCTCACTTTACTCATCTGTGAAATTGGGGTAGTACTAGTGCTAACTTCTTAGAGTTGTTTGAGGGATCAAATAAAATAATTCACGTAAAATACCTGTAGCTGTACCTGGTACATAATAAGCACTCATTGATTAATCATTATTTTTATTTGGCCTCTGCTTACTCATTTAGTCCCACTGATCCTCCCGCACTATGGGTCTGTTCTTAGCGAGTTGCTGTTCTCTGACTCGGACACATTTTCTGAGGTTTTCGTGTTTTTGCCCATGCCGGTTCTTCTTTGGAATGCCTTTGTCCATCTCGACTGTCGGGCAAAGTCTTATTCCTCTTTCAATTCTCAGTTGAAGTGCTTTGTCTTTAGTGGAAGGACTTAAGTGTCACTTCTCTTGGGCTTCCATTTTCCAGTGTACACGCCCTAAAAAAGCAAATAACCCCCATTCTCCTAAGTCTGTGACTGTAAACTCCCTGAGGTTGGTGACTGAGCTTCCTGTTTTTATTTCTTAGTGCCTAACAGCAGTAATGACATGGAACCTCCATTGAATGACTGTGTAAATGAGAAGGTTCTTTTCCGGGACAAAATTTCAGGTTTTTAAAGCTTTGCACGTGTGGTATCTCATGGAGAACCAGCCATTCAGTCTGTTACCTGATGCGATTCAGTGGAAACTTTAAATGAAAAGAGAACCTTAGAATACAGATAATTGCTATTTTCACTTAAAACTACTTTTTAAATAAAGTCTAAATTCAGAACTAATAGCAAATTTTTAACCTGTACTAATTATTGTTGGTGTAGGGGGAAGGGGAAAGTAATTCACATCTAACCTTTTAGCTACCTTCTTTGCTGAAATAACTTTGCTGTAACTAATGATACAGTTGATGAAATCTCTTGTTAATGAATTGCAGTGCTGCCCTAAATAAGTTAGTTAGTCTCCAGACAAACCATTCTACAATTCTTGTATACTGATCATTCAGATCTTTTTCTTTTTAGCTTTTTAAAAGGTCAACTGGTTTATTTTCATGTATTTAGCAACAGTTTACCAAGCAATTTTTTAGAGCTGTCATTGTATTAATTTTCATGGTTTTAGTAATTGTGAATTTTATATTTCCTTGGGAAGCAATTAATACATTTAGGAAACTCTCCTGGGTTTCATAAACACTTCCAATTAAATGTATTGATTTGGCAGTGGTTTCTCTTTGGTATTTGTTTACAAAGACCAACAAGCAATTCATGTGGCCTTGTCTAATGTGAATGTGTGCAAAAGTGGCGCAATTGAAGATATTATTTCTTTTTCCTTCAGAAGTTAATTAGTTCTATAGGTTATTATTGGCCTGTAAGCACCTGGAGGGCAAGGATAACGTCTTGTGCATTATTATATTTCACCCAGGGTCTAGCTGAGTCCCTGTATATGTGAAGGACAGGGTTGGTGTCCCTAGCAGCAATTGCATAATTAGAGGAGCTTTGTCACTGGCCAGTGTGGGGCCTAGAAGGAGAGTCAGCAAACAGCTTGGGGCAGGAGCTTAGTAAGTGTGGGAAACAGGACAAATGCAGCCTCTCAGAAGCACTAAGACTAATTCGGAAGTGGAAGCACAGCAGGGGTAAACCTGCCTAGGAAGCCCAAGAAGGAGGATCAGGATCCAATCTGGGCACTTCTGGATGTGGTGCAATTTTTAAAATACATTTGAGGTTGAAATCACCTGGGAGATATGGGTGAATAGATGTTTGCAGAAACTTGAGATAGATCCTGAAGTCTGGGAGTAGGAGTTCTGGTGAAGAATATTTGTGATGTTTTCTCACTCTGGGGTGTTTGTGAGTGTGTGTGTGTGGGGGGGGGGGGGGTGCATGTGGCATGTTTTTATGTGGGGTTGTGTAGCTAGGGGTGAAGGTGGAGAGGTAGTAAGATAATGATGGTGACAGCACTGACCTTGGGTCAGTTCACTTCAATTATCAAACAATTTACAGTATTTAATATTTTCTAGGCATCTTGCTACCCTTGAGGAGCTCAATCTTATAGAAGGGACAACTATAAAAAATGTTAAGAATGTTACAGTGTGTTGTGGCTAGCACAATAACAGAAATATTTTCAAGGTATACATGGAGACCCAAAAAAGGAATTGTAGGCAGGAAGGGCTTCTTTGAGGAGCTGTATTTTGAAAAAGAAACAAGAGCTTTGCAGGGTTTCCCTCTTAGATGGAGAGAGGCATTCCAGGTGGAGGAAACAGCAAGGTTTTTGGGGCAGTGTAAGCTATTGAGTGGTTCATTTCTAAGTAGATTCAAAATATTAAAACGAGAATCCCCAGTGTCCCACCCTCTTTCCAAGTACAGCCCCACCGGCCTTGTCATTTGAAGTTTGTCTTGGGGAAAGAGTTCCATGCAGAACAAACAGCCATGAGTAAAGACACTATAATATAAATGTGCTTTGTGCATTAAGGAACATCAGGAGGCTAGACAGCAAAGGTAAAGAGAGAACAGAGAGCCAGAGGGCCAGATGCTTTATAGCCATGGGAAGGGCTTTTGGGCCATCGAGGACTTCATCTGGAGCTTTTCCCAGGGAAGGTAGGACAACTTTTATACTTTGAATTCAAAAGGGAAGTGACCCAGTAGAGGTGGGGTGGTTTCTTAGAGTTTGAGAAGGAGGTAGGAATTTGGGGACTCCTTTAAATAGAGGATATGAAGGCATTATGTGGTGGGGAAGAGGTTCACGGAAGCTTGTTGGGGTGGTCAGCAAACCCAGAGATCTTGGGAGCAATGGCCACGTTCCACTGTGACCAGTCCTGTAGGCAGTGGAGGGCTGCACCGTAAGAGGTCGTGAAGTGCGGTGGTTAAAACTGAGGACTCTGGGGTCAGGCAGGAAGGTCAAATCCCAGCCTTACCACTCACTCTCAGCAAGTTCCTTAACCTCGGTGACTTGGTTTTCCACCTTCATAATGGGGCTGGTAAGAATCATATTCAGGATAGTAATAGTATTAAGATAATTTTCCCTCTATCTTTCTAAGTTCTCGGCTTGGGTCCCTGTAACAAATACAGATTAATAAGAGAAAAGCAAGCAAGTTTATTACCCTGTACATTGCACATGTAACACATGGAAATACCCAGAAATGAGCAACTCAAAGAGGTGGCTTTGAACTCCAGCTTATAGCATCTTCAACATAAAACAATATATTTTTAGAAAAGTCACACACACAAAAAGGACCTTGAGCCTCTAGGGGTGGCAAATTGTGGAAAGACAAATATATGGGAAACTAATCATAGATAAAGGCAAGTTAGTGAAGTTTGTCTTGTAGATTCCTCTGGTGCTGTCTCCAGATAATAAAGGTCTGAAGTCATCTCCATTTGGTGATTAACTTTTGTCCTCTCTTCTAGAAATGGGAGGAGAGACACCTTTATAAATTTATATCCTGCTTTTAGGCAAATAGAGGGAGGGCAGAGATCTTTTCTTATATCTTCTTCTTCTCAATTGTCTTCAGCTCAAAATAATTCTTATGCCAAAGTGGCATATATTGGGGTGGCATATTCTGCTATCCTTCAGGCACCTACCTTGTAAGGTTGCCATGAGGAATGTGTCAGCTAATATATGCAAATTGCTTAGAACAGTGGCTAGCACATAGTAAGTGCTATATAAGGATGTGCTGTTATTATTACTACACTCTGGGAAAACCAGGGCCCATGCCCTGTGGACAGTTTTGACAGATGCATCATGTAACAGAAGGAATAGTCACAATAAATGTGACCATGTGGACCCGGGATGGGGCCTCTTCCCTGTGTGGGCCCTGGGATTCTTACAGAACTCAGTGAAGGGAGGTGACCAATAGCCAGGACCCCAGTCCCTGGGACTGGATTTCTCATCAACCTTAGCAGAGAAAGGCTGAGACCTTTAATTTGATCTAGAAAAATAAAGAAATGTGATGTTTCTCAAGTGTATCATGAAGCAAATTCTTAGTGGTTATGTGTGCTTAGGGAGCTATAAGCAGCTATAAATTGCTGAAAGATAGATTTTGAGATGGGAATAGGTGGCAAGTAATGGTGCAAATGCGGGCAGGGGTCAGATCCAGATGGACCTTAAATGCCCTTCTCATGACTTGGCCTTTATTCTGCAGATGCTGGGGAGCCAGAGAAGGACTTTTAAGCAGGGGTGACATCATCTGGCTTAGATCTTTCATGACTTTGTTGGCAGCAGTAGTGTAGATGTGAAACTGTCAAGACTGGAGAGAAAAAGCCATCAGTTGAAAGGCTGTTGCAATGATTCTGAGAAAGAATAGGGGCCTGGATTAAGATATTGGCTGCTGGGACAAAGAAGAGACTATGGATCTGAGACATATTTAGAATACTTGGATCTGATACTGCAGACGTGAAGTCAGGCTTCTGATCTTTGGATATTGAAAGTTGTGAAAGTTGCTCCTTTTATGCTTGGGATGCCTGTGTCCAAGTGGAGGTGTCAAATTTGGGTTGAGGTAGAGGTTTGGGGGTCAAAAGGATGGAGGTGCTTAGAGAGGGAGCAAAATTGTTAAAGGCAAGGTGGTAAAGTGAAAAGAGAAAGAGCCGAGTCTGGAAGCCTGGAAACACAAAAGACTTTGGTGAGGATTACTGGGAAGAAAGTTCAGGCTGACAAAAGACAACAGGGAGAGGTTTGTTGCTGAGGAATGAGGGAAGGAGTTTCTAGGAAGCTTTGTAGTTAAATTTAGAGATTTGGGGAACTGAGGGGTTTTGTTGGTGAACTTCAGTAGACTGGCAGGAGAAGATGTCAGCTTTCAGTATGCCAAGGAAAGTACAAGAAGCATGGATGTGGGGAAGGTAAGAGTGGACCATGTTTTGAAGAAATTTAGGCACGAAGGAAAGATGCAGATGGTAGCTAGAGGGGCAATGCTGGGCCAGGGAGTAATCCCCTCCCACCTCCAGTGTAAGAACTTATTTAACATGCCCTGAGAAGGATAGCAGAGAGAGAACATCTGAGGACTCACGTTTTCTATCCTTAGAAGGCAGGGAGGTCGATAGTGCTTTTTAGAATTCTCTCTAAGGCGAGGCTTAAAAAGTTATCAATTTAACTGTCTGAAAAATTCACATAAGTAAGATGACATCAGTGAGATGTTAAGTGACGAGTTTCTATATTTAATTGACATTGTCATTTTGTCTTCATTAAAGTTTGACCCTTGTGTTTTCTAAAATACGTTTTATTCAACATAGGTCATGGCTCTCTGGCAGCTTCCTCTCACTGCGTGGCTGGATGTACTTTGTCCCACAAACCTTTTGAAACACTCATTTAAATTTCATATGAAAGCACACATTTTATTCCACAGCACAACGCAGAAATTTAAAACTATTAGTCAAGTGCTGAACAGTGACGAAATCCATTTTTTTCTGATTCAAGAGGACACGTGCTTCTTCGGAGAAAGGAATGGAGCTCTTATTTTGGAGAAATGGTTGGAACACCGTGGGAGGTATATTTGGGTAATTGTAAATATAGGCTTTCCTTGCGTGAATGAATCTTAGATCGTTAGTTAGGAGTATTCTGAAACAACACAATTACCAGTGAGAAAACACTCCGAAGCCTCATTGGACTCCGTGGTTTCTTTTATTAACTGTAACACCTGCCGTTTCACAGTCTGTGCTGCTGTCTCCAGATACAAAGTGAAGGGGACCCACAAGAAGAATTGGGCTCATGGAAGCCTCCAAACAATAAAATGACAAGGAAACTGTGTACTGCAGCCTCAGTCATCTGGGCATGTCGAGTAAAAGCAATTTTCTTTTGGTTGGAAGAAATGTGTTTGATCTGAACTGTTCATTTAACACATATTAGAGAAGTGGTCTTTCTGTGCCAGGTACTGTGCGAGGCTCTGGAATTATGGTGATGATTGAAATGGATGAAGTCTCTGATGTCATCAATGGTTTCGTGTAAAATGACAACACTACAAAAACAATTACATGTGTGAAGAATGAAACAGTGATGTAAGTGGTATTCAGCAGTCGGGTGTGGACCTAAATCCATCAACTCTACCCCTTTCCTTTCATGTGCTGTAGGTGAAGAAACTGACTCACCATTCCTGATGTTTCCTCCATGTGAGGGGACGTCCATTAGACATCCTGACTGGTCTCTGCCACTACTTCCCTCCCTCCTCCTCTCCTCCCCATGGAAGGAGAGGAGACTCACCTGGTGGTGAGTTTTGGACAGGACCTGGGCACACCTGGCTCAGCCTGTGTCCCTTCCTGGTATGGATCTTCACTCATGACTTGATCACTGCCTTAATGACCTCCTAAAGGCCCACCTCTTAACACTATCACATTGGGGTTCAAACTCCCACATCTGGGTTTTGGAGGGACACATACATTCAAACCACAGCATGGTGGTAGTGGGGTCATATGCCCAAGAAATGTATAGAATTAGCCATAAGGATGATGCATGAAAAAGAAAACATATTATGCAAAGCCAGCATGGATGTTAATAGATGGAATTTGAGTCTGAGTTAGATATTCGTCTGATGGGAACATATGTCCTGGTTGGTATTATTCCATTAAGGAAAGCAAAGATAGAAAAGATAGGCAGGCTTTGTTTGAACAAAGAAACTTACCGGCACACTTGGAACTCATGAACTTAATAGCCCTTTCTCACTGTGGGAGACCCCACAAGACTCGTTAGAAGAGCATGTTAGAAAAACAGATGCCTTGGCCAGAAAACAAAGGGACAGTACAAAGGAAAGAAACAATCAGTTTCAGCAAATAGTACTTGCCTTACTTGTATTAGGGACAAAAGGGGCCCATTTAAGAGACGAAAGCTGTTATGAACCTCACTTGGCCTTCCTGAATGGGATAAGGAGGCAATGCAGGGAAAGAAAGCTCCAGAGGCATGCCTTCCTACCACAGAGTTGCATGTGGACTGCTATTTTGTATGGAATATTTAAAAGCTTAGATAAGACTGTCTAAGGGAGCCTGTGGCAAAGGCGTTGGTCAACCCTAAGCTGCCAGGGGATCAAACCTCAGAAGGTTCAGTTCAGGAATCCGCTGAGGGTGATTCTGCTACTGAAACAAATGTGGAGAGACAAGGAAGCTCCCCAAAAGGAAGCCCCGAGGCCTGAGGCCCAGGACAGACATGTCTGCTCAGGGGAGATAGTGGAGGCGTGGAGGCAGCACCACCAGGCACAGCCCATTGAGGCACTTGGAGCTAAGATGGAAAATAGGTTGAGGAAGTTTGAGTATATTGGATGGGAAAGACAGACATCTTTCAACTTTGTTAGAAGTCAGCATTGTTTCCTTGACAGAAGACACTATTTGTTTGGTGGGATTTTTCACCAGATATAGTTAACAAAGTGCCTTGACTACTCAACTGCTGGTCACTTTCTCCTAGTAGAGTTGAAGGTCATAGGCCATGTGTTCTGGACACTGTACCAAGGCTGAACAGGTTCTTCACCTGCTCTTCTTCGCTTGGATACTGCTGCGTTGCTGTTGCGTCTTTGGCAACACTAAGCATTTGGTTCTGGGCTTGTAACATTGAGGAGGATACAGGCTTTAGAGTTGGGATTGGCTTCTTTGCTAAACTCGGTCAGTGTGGGCCAGGGCTGGAATTCTCTTGTAAATCCTATTGACTCTTTGGGCCCTTGATAAGTAGGGCATAAATGAAAGACATCTATCTTTTGAGGTCCTGAAAGGTCATAACCTTGGCTGTGAGCATGCAGAGAACTTAGCACCTTGAGAATAATAATTGATAATTATGTTGCTAGCATGGCTTTTATATGCAATGTGTGGTTTTGGTTTTGGGGGTTTTTTTCTTTGAGTTTTTAAGTCTGCCAAAATGGTAGGAGAGAGGTGGGACTGGAGAGACTGGAGACATAAGTCAGGCTAGACAGGTCTGGGCCTCAGCTTGTGTGCTGAGGAGTTTAGACTTTATCTTGAAGGACATGTACATCCTTCAGGAACTTTGGGCAGAAAAGTTTGGTGACAGGATTTTGTCTTAGAAAGTCCCTCTGGCTGCTTATGGGAGGACTGGGGGTAGGCAGGCAGAGAGATCAGTAGGGAGGCCATGGATGTAACATGGGTGAGAAAGGACAGTGGCCTTCACTCAAGGTAGCTGAGTAGCTATGATGTGGGAGGAGATGAAGAACTGGTGGGCCTTGGAGAGTGGATGTGGAGGTTGAGGGATCGTATGTTATTAAGAGTTATTTACATGCTTTTGGCTTGGGTGACCAAGCAGATGGTGATGTCCTTTGTGAGATAGGGAACTAAGAACAGAACAAAACAAAAGGAAGGCAGTGGTGGCAGTCGTAGTAAGGGGTATGAAGTCCTTTTGAGCCCTTAGTAAGTTCCAGGCTGTGTGCTAAACGCACTGCATGGATGATCTCATTTAATATTTGCAGCAATGCAATGTGCTAGTTATCACTAACATGTGCATTTTACAGAGGAGGAAACCCAAGTTCAGAAAGATTAAGGAACTTGCTGGTAGTCATACTTCTTGGGATTAGTGAAACACAAAGTTCAGAATCAGATAAATTTGAGCTCAAATTCTGGATCTCCTAGTTGTGGGAACTTAGGCATATCAATAACTGGTCTACAGTAGAGATAACACTTGCCTCATAGGATCTGTGAGATGACCATGCAGGAAGCTCTATCATGGTGCTCGGCATGCAGTAAACACAGTGGAGAGTAACCATCAGTGGCAAGGTGTTCTCTAATTATTACCCTTATTATCAATATTTTCATTTCATAGACTTGCAAAAGGAAGCCCAAAAGGATAGCTGATTTATTATTTGCGCTGTGTCGGGAAGCTAAATGTGTTCTTCTGATTTCAAAGCCCATCTTCTTTTTACTACACCAGGCTGTCTTTCATTTTCTTATAAGTAAAATGATCAATATTAACTTTCTGATGTCTCAAAAAGTTATTAGCCTCCAGTGAAGCTGGAAACTATGTGGGCTCCCAAGGTAATTTTTGCATGTGTGGCTGTGTTGTAAGTTGCATCTTGAGGGTTCCAAGCTCCTAATGTTATCATGTAGCTGTAATAAATTAGCTCCCCACATGGTTCTCATATTCCCCCAGTACTGAGATTTACTTCCCTAGAGAAATTCCAACACACGAGCATGGAACACTACAGCAAATCCATGGCATCACAGTTTGTAACAGCAAAAATTCTGGAGGAAAAAAACCCCTGAAACTCAAATGTGCCTTGACAGGAGACAGAATAAAAAATTGTGCAGTGTATGTTCCACACTGGACTTTAAACACTAGGAGGGAAGAGATTGTTTCTGTTTTGTTGACTGTGGTGTCCTAGCACTTAGAATGGTGCCTGGTACACACAAGGGTCCTTCAAAACGTTCATTGAAAGAGTAGTATTATCTTTTAATTCTACTTTTTCATGAACATTTTGAAGGGATCCTCATATAATCCCATTGTGTGGGACATCTCACAGCAGGGAATAATGAATAAATTACAGCTACATTTGTCAACGTGGAGGAATGTCAGAAACATGAGCGTGACAAGTGAGGTGTGAGAGGAACCGCAGCACGAGGCCACTTCTTTAAAGTTCAAAATCAAGCAAAACCAAATAACAATGTTTAGGTATATAGCAAAATATGGAAAATCTATACATAAACACAAGCGAAGGATAAAGAACCAAGGTTCAGGATTGTAGTTGTGGCCGTAGAGGGGTGAGCGCCCAAACGTGGCTTTGGGGAGGGCACATAGAAACTCCTTTTGGAAATGTTCTGTTTCTTAAATTGGGTGGAAGGTTCAGCAGGATTTTTTTCATTACTTTTTAAAAATTGATTATGCATGTTCATGGGGCACAAAGCTGACCGTCACCACCTGTGTCCAAGACGTGATGATCAGATCAATGCTGTCAGCATGCCTATTACCACAAATTGCAATTATTCCCCGTTCCCTGCTTCATAATTTACATAGGAATTACATATATTCATATACAGATTCCCACTTAAAAAAAGAGAACTAATGGCAGGTTGATCAAAGAGAAGCAGGTAACTGGCAAGAAGGATGGCACACTAGAGATTCAGTGCGTGGGCTTGCATTCTTCTTGGCTTAGCAGGAGCTTCCTCTCTGGGAGGCTACTGGAAAGGCTTTGGAGTTGTCACTGAGGTGGCCTTCACAGGAGGGTGAGTGTATGCAGGAGTCTTGGAGTTGTCGCAGGGCAGCCATGGGGTGAGAGACCAGCTCCACCTTCTGGGAGGGAGAGCAGTCTGGAAACCCCAGGAAGGCGAGGGGTCCCTAGTTTAGTGTTGGTGAGGGAGCTGACCGTGGGCTTTGTGCCGACCTCCATGTTCTCAGTGGCTGCTGCACACAGCCAGGAATTTTGTTCCAGAGACTCGCCTTGTCCTGCCCTCTAACTTACTATGTGAACTTGGTAGACAACATCTCTCTGGGCTTCAGTCCCCTCTCGGTAAAATTAAGGGATGAGACAGGAGCACTCGTCTTCAAGCTGTGTCAATGTCACCTTTAGAAGTCCGTGGTGATTCTGTTGGGTCACTTAGGGAGGGAGGGGATGCAGTTGACAAGGAGGTCCCAGCCTTGCCACCCACAGTTCAATCAGGGCAGCCACTCATGGATTTTCGATGAGGGTACTTCAAAAAGTTCATGGAAAAATAGCATTGAACTTGATAAGTGCCCTTCTGTGTTTAGGTTCTGTGTACAATTCCATTTCACAGGAGGGTTCTGTCGCTAAAACAAAAAGCAATGAAAACCCAAACAAAAGCTTGGAAACAACTGATCTAGATTAGTGTTTCACAAGCCTACCTCTACACCAAAGTACCCTGAAGAATTAAAAAAAAAAAAAAAAATTTCCAGATTCCCTAGACCTTACCCTTGTCTTATTGAATCAGTATTTCCAAGAGTAGGGTCTCAGGTTCTCAGCTTTTATAACATGCTCCCTGCATGGATCTCACAGTGGCAGCCCATCTCTGGTCCAAAGACTGGTGTTTGGAAACTATCGTTGTGAAGGAACTTCAGAGTTCTCCTCTAAACGCTGACAGGCCGTGAGTCTGTGTTTACATTCCTCCTGTGTATAACACCTTCTGTTCCATTTGTTTATTTTCCCCCCATTCCTACAAAACAACAGCTTCTGAGAACCAAAATATCAAAATGAAACTGCCATCCTACTTTTATTTTTTTCCCCATGAACAAAATTTAGAGTTGTTTTTCTGGTTTTTATTTCTTCCCCCTCTTTGAATGTCGTGTATAAAAATAAGCTCTTTGTTTTTCGACAGTGCCTACCACTGTAGCTCCCACATGCTTTGGAAATCATGCCATTCAAGTTTGCATAGATACTAAAGGAGCCTGGGGAGTAATTTCTTCTTGCATCGTTTGGGCGACAAAATATTTCTAAACTGTGCTTTGACACTGACTTTGAAATATTTCTCTCTTCCTGTTTGTCCCCGCCTCCTGAAAATATATAAGCATGCTTGATTGAACAGCCCACCAGAGAGAGTTAAAGACAGGGCTGGGAACACCTGCCCTTGAAATAGGGTGTGTGGCTAGTAGCCCTTAACAAAGAAATAGGATTCTGAGAAAGGCTGGTGAAGGGCAGATGGAAGAATTGAGGAAATATGTGTGCTAAAACATGAGGTCAGACTAAGAAGATTAAGACTTTCAGCCCACAGAGATGATGGCTGCATCGAGAGATGATCAAAGACAACGAAGCCACAAAGGGCATCAATATGTTCGTGTTCACCAAATTCCAAAGCACAGGAATGGCCAGGGAAGACTCTTTGAAGCCTGAAAAGGAGAAATTTAGAAAAAAGCAAAAAAACATTAGTTTGCACAGTGAGCCATAAGCTTTTGGAACAAATCACTCCCAAGGTATGGTCTGGGTTGAAAATAATAAAAGTTCAAGGAAGATGAAATATTTATGAATTGGGTTGCACACAGTTGTAGAGGCACAATGGTTTTCAGAGAGTGAGTTATGCCGTCCTGTCGTACCTCTGACATTTTGTGTTTGGATCAGTACTATGTCCGAGACAGAATGCTGAGCTAAGTTTACTCTGCAGTTAAACTAATGTGACAAAATCTATGTCCTTAAAGGGCTGGGGGGCATGTCGGGGATGGCTTCTTTAGTCAAATGCCTTAAAAAGTTTAAATAATGGACACAATTTTCTCACTCTGTAGACATGTCTTGCTGTAAGAAAACTCTCCACCTCTTCTTAAAGCCCCATGGTTTGTCAGTTGCTGGGGCTGTTTTCATTCACACAATGAGGCTGGGGCAGAATTGAAGCAACTGTAATGGTAGAAGCATTATGCAGCCCCTAAACAGGTTAGTGGGGCCAGAAAGGGAAAAGACAGGAAGGGGCTTCACTGATGATGCTATTGTATACCCATGAGGCCCACTCACTAGTAGTGAGAAAGCCACACGAATACTTTGTGATATGCATGGGAATTCCTTTCTGGGGCAGGCATGGCCTTGCCACCTTCTCATCCTGCTTCACCTATGCAAAGGGCTGACAGTTGAAGTAGATAAATAGTGGAACCTTGTATCTTGGGATATGAAGGCAGCCACAGAAAGAAGGAGAGAGAAGAAGGGACATAAAAGCAGTGGTTGTTAGCTTTCCTTAAAATTTTCTCAGGTTCCAGTGAAATATACCTAGAAATAAATTATTCTATTAATAGTATACCAAACAGCAGGACTAAGAGTTGATTCCTGCTCACCCTATCAAAATTACACTGCTAAAATGACTGAGTCATATAAGAAATTTGATTAGAAGCTTGTTCTGTTTATTACCATGTAACAAATTACTCTAAAACTTGGTGGCTGAAGCTACAGCCATTGAATTATGCTCATGGATACTGTGAATCAGTAATTTGGATGGTAAACCTCTCTTTCCCAATAAACGGGGCCTCCAAATGGCCAAGGGCTGAATTCTCTGGAGAGTTCTTCACTCATATATCTGGCACCTGGGCTGGGATGACTTGAAGTCTAGGCTCAGTAGGAAATGTCAACCAGAGAACTTATACCTGGCCTCCCCATGTGGCTTGGATTTTTCACAGCACAGCGGCTGGGTTCCAAGAGGGAGTATCCATAGATGGAGCAGATGGAAGTTACATGGCCTTTTCTGACAAAGTCTGGTTTCAGAAATTATGAAGTGGTCACTTCTCTTGCATTCTTCCGGCATAAGTGAATCTTAAGGCCAGCCCATACTAAAAGAAGGGGTGTTAGACTCCATCTCTTGATAGGGAAATGGTAAGGCGGCATTGCAGAAGAGCACATGGGAGCGTAGATACTGTCATGGCCATTTTGCCATTAAAATGAAATACAGTTTACCACAAGGACAGATAAGTATATGTATGCATGTATAAATAATCACCTTTTTCCACGTTAAGATCTGAGAGGGGAATTCTATTGGCATTCGGGTGACAGGAAATACAGGATGTGTTTATTGGGGGATGGAAAGAGGGCAGGAGATTAAGAGTAATATTTATAACTTATCCATCAGAAGAGAGAACCTGAATAAAACTCTCTTCAATAAAGGATGAGAAAACAAAAAACAATATGGAGCCTTTGGAAAGTCTCTGCAACTTGAGAGAAGAGGACCATTGCCTTGAAGATACAGGTGGAATATTGTTAAAAAGTGACCTATTAAAGGACATAGAAGAATGGTTTCAAAATCTTTGGAAGGATGAAAGAATGTAACGGAGACTGCAGAACATTGTATCAGTTACCACAAAGAGAAAGTTTAGATTGCAGATAAAGTGATCACAGAGATGAGCATGACAGCCAAGTTAATCCATGTGGAAGCCAGACAATAGTGGAACTGTATCAGGGGCTTCTGAAGATAAAGTTAGCACAAATGATATGAAAGCAATAACAGATGACAGAAAGAAGACGACTTTTCCAAATGGAAGAAAGATTGAGTTGGCATTTGATAGCAATTAATAATTCTCAGAGAAAATAAGCAGAGGTAAGACCTGCTTTCAGGTCTTGGCAAAAAATGTTTGAGCATTATAGATTGTAGCGGATTGAATTATGTCCCCCCCAAACTCTGTGAAGCTTGAATTGTGTCCCCTAAGTTTTATGTATTAGAAACTTAGCCCCAACTGTGACTATTAAGAGGGTGGGAAATCCTATTATGGTGATTGAAAGGTGGCACCTTAAAGAGGTGATTGGATTGCAGGACTGTGCAGTAGTGAATGGATTAAAAATGGTGGTCGGGGCGTGGTTCTGAGGGCTTTAAAAGAAGAGGAGAGTCTGTCTTGCTCTCTCTTTTGCTTTCTCTTCTTCTACCATCTTGAAATGTGAGACCCCCTGGGTCACTGTTGCCACCACCAGACGGACTTTGGACTTCCTAGTCTCAGAAACTGTAAGCAATAATTTTTTTTTCTTTATAAATCACCCAGTTCCATGTATTCTGTTATAAGCAACAAAAATGGACTAATACATAGACAAATAAAAGCCTTGATTCAAAAGCCTATATTCCCAAAAGTTTTTGTATAAAACTCAAGATGAACTCAGACTCATCTCTGCATTATTAAATACCAGATACCGACAGTAATCTCTATGGTATAAAGCACTAGATAGCGATAAGGTTTTGAGGGGAAAAAAGGGTTTGACCAAATTATTTATGCAAGTTTTTATTAATATGTGAAAGCAACAGGAAAGCATTCTCATATATATAAGGGTTCAGAAAGATTATCAAATATGTATGATTTCTGGAAAATTATTAAAGATATGTCTGTCAATGGCTTCTGGGATGAGAAAAGACACATTACAAAAAATTGAGTAATTATGTGATTTCAAATTTCATATTAACAGAGCAACAAGTAGTTAGGAGAGAGACAATTCTGATGCCCTCATCTAACTTAGGGAGAAATGTCAGAGGTGCTGTATTCACTTCTAGAAAACAGATTGAAGATTGATGGAGGAGAGTGGGGAAAACTCGGCCATAATATTTGTAGACTTTGAAGCTGAGAATGGAGCCAGCCTGCCTAGAATACTTCAAAGTCTCCAGACTTAAAGCTCAGAGATGGCAGATAACTGAGAGAGTGGAAATGAGAGTTTGCAGAAGGCAGAAAATTGAAGGTTACGTTGAAAGACCTGTTTACATAAGGACACATAGTCTACTTTCTCCTTCAGAAAGTCCAGCAACCAAATATTGTGCTCCAGGCAAGAACAACAGCAACAAAACAAAAACCCAGAGTGTTCTTTTCTAAAGAAATTGAATGAATATTTGCAGAGAACTTGATCTGGTAGGGTGTGTGTATTGCCCTGGAGTAAAGCCTTTCATATTGTGTCATTTAGATAGCCCTCAATGAAGCTGGCTCTCACCTCCTCACCCTGTCACTCTAAAGGGAGGCTTGTCAGTTGACAAATTCTGCTCTTAGTCAGTCTTATATATGATGAATTTCACAGTATGGGAGAGAAAGTGAAAGATAATCATAAAAAACTGACCCCTGAAGAAACAGAGAATTCAGGGGACCAAAGATAATTTAAAAACAACTCAACCATTCTCAGGTTTAAGAAGCTATTGGAAGCTTTTGCCTCCATAAGAGGAGAACAAGATGCTATGAAAATAAGAAATACAAAGAACAAAGAATAACCCTTGAAAATTAGAGAGATGATGGCTCAAATAAAACATTCACCAGAATAATTCGGAGAAAAATTTGAGAAAACCTCCAAAAGTAGACTTACAAGAAAGGATAAGAGGAGAGAAATGATAGGTCAATTAAGGTGAGGACTTAAAAGTATCCAGTGCGATGGATTTAGCAAAAATAAGGACACTGGTGATCTTGTCAGAAATAGTTTCAGGGGAGCAATAGAATGAATACAACATAAATATCCAAATAATGTGATTCTATTTGGCTGGCTTAAGAAGATTGGCTCAATGGTTTACAGTTAGTGGAAAGGAATCCTGTATTTCATCCCAAGTATATGATCCTAACCCATCCATAGTTCGATGAATAGTAACTTCACAGTCTCAACTTCTTACTCAAAAACTCAAAAACTCTCTGCTATGCAGTAAGTGTCACTTCCTGTTCCAGGTGGGAGGCAGTGATCTCAGGCCAGAAATGAGCTGGGTCAAGGTTGTCCAGATTATTTAATTTATTTTTTAGAAATCTAGGTTATATACCATAATGGATCTTAATAATATAGAATGCATTTAGTTGTAAGTTAGCAATCTCTACTCAGAGAAGGATATTTGGGTTATTTGATTAGTTTATCCATTACTATACTATAAAATGGTGCATGTTTTTTTATATAAGCAGTTAGAGAATTTTCCAGGGGTAAGCATTTTGGTTTTCTGCACATAAACAATAAACTCAGATAAATGTTAGAAGAAACTAATGAAGACCAGGTGGCGAGAAAAATGATCCTTAAAGATTTTTTTTTTTTTGGTGGCTAGCCAGTACAGAGATCAAACCCTGGACCTTGGTATTATCAGCATCACACTCTAACCAACTAAACTAACTGGCCTAAAGTATGTTTTTCTTGAAAGATTTTCATGAAGTATTCATTGATCCTGAGGTAGTACACCACCAGCATCACACCCTAGGAAAAGTAGTAGTTTGCTATATTGATATTATTATTAGATTTTGAGTGGGAGAAAAGGTTGCCTTCTAGGTAAGAACTGTCTTGGAGCTGTTTTAACTACAAAAGAAGGGTTTCCAGCTCTGTGGCGTTCCTTAACTTTGTACCATTGGCAGAAGGCAAAATGATAATGGGTAATAGCTTAAAAAGTCACTTTTTATATAGCAAGTGAGCTTGAGACTTTCAGTCCTGCAAATTAAGTTAAAATGAATGGCTTCTGAGCAGCACATTGGCTGACAGGAAGTTTATAAATGTTATGTCTCCTGAGGTGTTCCAGTAATAGTATGTTTGGGCAGAATAAGCTTTTTCTATAACACTCTCCTTAGAAAGACCAGCAGTCTCCAGAGAGATTGGTTAATAAGTCAGTTACCTGAGTGGTGAAAATGAAACAGAAAAGGTAGGGGAATAAAAAAGACTTTGAAGGAGAAAAACGTTGATTTAGGCAATTCAATGCTTCTGCTACCAGAATGATATTCAAGGCTGGCTAAGCCAGTGTCAGTGGTTTTCCTGGAATTTCAATTTGCATGACAGCCTAATGAACACAGGGTTTGTATCTCGGTCCTGCAGAGCGGATATGGAGAAGATGGTGGACGTGAGATTCAGGCTTGGCGCTGGCAGAGGGCTGGGAACAGTATTGGGGGGGCGCCCAGGTGTGCAACTGATCAGACAGCCCAGTGTGTGGAATGTGGTGGTGTCTCCACGCACTGGGCTCATTCTGCTGTTGCTTTGCAGATCTCAGTGGGAATCAAGGTAGTGGTATGTGGTATATCTGTATGTGACGATCTGACAGTCATGCCAGCAAGAGCATTTTAATTTTCTCATGTAAAGGTGCTCTCAGAGGAAACACAGTTAATTGACTTCTGAAATGCCTTGACACTTTGAGATCATTGGACGAATGGTCCTGTATAAGTTCAAGTACAGAATGTTCTCGGGTATGTGCAAGAAAGCACATCTCCTTAAAAATGGCATGTCGTTTGTCTGAAGTTTTATTTTTTTTTTCTCATCCTTGGGATGCTCATCCTGAGGAGTAGTAGGAGAGAAAAATTGAGGTCTTCACAAATTTCACAGGCCACCAACTCAGCAAGTTTCATGGTTTCATTTTATGCACGTAATCCTACATATGTTTGCACATAGTTTCGCCTATTTTCTGGTAGCCCTAGAAGTTAATAGCTTTGTTGTTAAATAAATGAATGTATTAATTTTAATGTAAAATGATTTTTGAAAAAGTAGTAATGTTTCCTCAGGAAAGCTTCATGAAGTATTCATTTTTCTATCACCACACTGTACATCTGTTTGCCAGTTACAATCATTTGAAGACTTGTTTGCTCTTCAGTTATGATTTTGACTGACAGGGCGAGGAGCAGGGCACGCCATCCTCTTCTCATCTCCCTTCTCCCTTCTGCCTTCCCCTCTCTGCTCCCAGTGCCATTGCGCCCATTCGGGCTGCCATCCCTCCTTGCCTGGACTGTTGCAGTAGCCTTTTCTAAACTGGACTTCTTACTCCAGCTTTGTACCTCTGCAGATCCTCCATACATTAGTGACATGACTGAAGGACATGGCTGATCATGTCAATTCCTCCCACGATTTCCATTGCTTAGAAGAGAAAATCCAAACCCCATGCAAACCCATTCATAAATTGACCCATTTCTACTAATCTAGTGATTCTCAACCAGGGTCAGTTTTGCACTTTGGGGGACATTTGACAATGTCTGCAGATGTTTTTGATCATCACTCTGAGGGGTGTGTGTATGTGTGTGTTACTGGCATCTACTGGATAGAAGTCAGGGATGCTGCTAAACCACCTATTATGCACAGGACAGCCTCCACAACAAAGAATTATATAGTCCAAAATGTTAACAGTGCTGAGGTTGTAAAACCCTGCTCTTCTCTAATCTGCTCATTTCTCCTGTGCAACCTGGACTCCAATCACAGGTAACTATTTGCCCCTCCGTGAACATGCCATACAATTTCGCTTGCTCTTATCTTTGCACGTGCTGTTCTCTCTGGCTGGAATGACTCTCTCCACTTTTACCATTTGGAGGTAAAGTGTTATCATCCCTCGGCTCTCCCAGTACCTTGGGCGTCTATCTAGTTTGTGTTTATGTTGCACCGTAATGTTTTTTTCTCCCTTCTTCCCTCCTAGGCACAGCTATTCATGGTCAGGCATCATGTCTGGCATCTTCGTTTTCCCACCACCTGGTACAAATCTTGGCACAGAGTGAATGTTTGGCATGCTTGTTTGTTGGATGTTTGGATAGATGCATGGATGAATAGAATCTGTATTTAGATCAGAGGATAGTCAGTAGTCCAGTATTGTTTATAATCCAGGCTACTAATATTCCAACTTGGAAATGAATTCCTCTTTTGGTCTATTCCTTTCAATGTCACCTTCTCCATTATTTTCTTTTGATTCCTGCTTTGATTGCTTGTGTGTTGAGCATGGTAGGTGATCAGTAAGTATTTGTTAAAGTTAACTATTTGGCCAAAGGTCTAGGTATAAACACACTGTAGCATTGAATAGCTCTAGAGTCCTTCTCTTTAGGAAGGCAGGAAGGGGATTTCTTTCATTCAGAGTTGATCTTCCTGAACCACCTTTTTCCTACTGTCTCCCTCTCCCTACTCCCCACTTCACCAACTACAGCTCAGTAAACCCTGACAGCTTGGGTGCAGAGCTGGAGACCCCTGGTGTGAGAAGGCGCAGAGGCCTCCCACAGATACAGTCGCCTGTATTCAGTTCACCCCACTCAAGTTGGGAACATTAAATCCTATTCCTGCTGTGCTGGTAATGGCATAGATTTATCTTCTTTGGGTCGCTGCCTCTTCTCTGGGTTCTGTCCCCTTCAATTATGAGTGCTGGTTAGTTCACCCTGCTTTTACCCTTAAATCCCAAGTGGAGCTGTTTTCTATCCTTAGCCTCCCTTTTTGTCCTCTGGAAGAGAATGGTCTTTCCAGTTTCTTCTGAATGCCCTTTCTTCCTCTGACCTGAGACGTGGATCATTAGGGGAAAGAGACTTTATCTAGATCTGGGTTAGGGTGGTTTTCCATACATGGGTCCAGCCTCTCCATTCCCATCTCTCTCTCTCAATAAGTCAGTTGTATGTTGATAGTCCCTAGTTTCGGGCCCCCTTTCTTATTTTCTCGCTCTTATTTTATTATAGATTCTGGTCCTCCTTTATCTGCCACATAATTATTTTCATTCTTATCAAGTCTTCAATTATTCTCCTGGACTCTTGTTCTTTGCCCTCATTTCTCTATAGGTGCCCATTAGCACTTATATCTCTTCCCTCTGTATTTACCCCCTGTCCTTTTTAGGTAATGACATTTTTTCAAGGCCTTTAGCTTGAGACTTCTACCTATTATGATTTTTGAGTTGCAGGTGCTTGGTGGTCTTAATCTTCAAGTTTTATTGGGTCTAGGAAATGGGCTTGAATTGGGGGAAGAAAGGGAATATTAAGGAAGAAAGAGGCAAGAGGTCTTCATTTCACTTTTATACAAAAATGACAAGAATCACAGTGGCAGGGATTCTTATCTATGAAACTTAGTTCTGAGTTTTGCAGAATTTCCCTTTCTTTCTTAGAGCCTTGATGTCTACTTCTACCCATAAACAAAGTTTTAGTAATTTGTGGAATTTGAAAAAGAAAAACTAACCTCAGGAAGGTTGTTATTGGAGCCTATTTGATATTGAGCATAACATGATAAGAAATGTACACCTCCCCTCAGGGGCAGCCAGAGAGGAGATCAGGTGTATTCAAGACCAGTGTCATTGGATCAGAAAAGAACTAAGGCAGAAAAACGTCAGTTTTCAGTAGGGACTCCAATCAGGAAGTTACCCTTCCCACAAATGTAAAATAAAAACAACAAACAAATAAACAATCCCTTCTCTTTCCTTTGCCACAGGCAGACAGAAAATACAGAAGAGCTCACCCAGTGCTCAGAGAGTAGACAGGCCGTAAGTCACAAAACATCAGGAACCGAGAGACAAAAACTGTGTTCCGGGCATTTATTTACACAGGAGGTAGGCAACCAGCATGTTACCAGGCATATGCGAAGGAAGCAAAGAATCCCCAGCAATAGGATTGATAATGAGGGCACAAAAAGTGGGCTCTGAAGTGCATTAAGAGAGGTTTAACAAAAGGGCACTGATGAGAAAAGCAGCTCTCTACTGTGGACCCGGGTAGAATAAGAGCAACGTGGTGAAGACGGAGGGAAACGAGCAATTCAGCATATGTCAGAAGCACAATCCCCTGCCTTCACTGGCTAAGGGTTTTCAGTAATTACTGCATGAGAAAGAACAGGATGTTACTTTTAGAGCTTTACTCCCTTTCTGTTCTATTTTATGTGAACATAGTTCAGTCATTTTCATTGCTTGTTGTCTTCATGAAGTCTCAGGTTAACCTCACCTGGTTTTACTGCATACAGACAGCTGACCTTATTTCAGCCAGGATTCTGGCAACCGGAATGGAAGAATGGGTAAGCAGCACCGCTTACAGAAAGTTGTCATAACCGAGCTCTCCCATCCTCTCCACAAGTTCTTTTGTATAAAACGTAAACCTCCTAAATCAGAGCTTAATTAACCAGGATGCTTTAATAGTTCCAATTCCTGCTCCCCCTCATTGTGGTTTTGAATATTTTATAAATTTTTTTATCTGAAAAATGTCAAATATCAAAAAAGAAAAAGATGGTGGCAATACTTAGTACATGAAAGCTCCCCCAAACCTATTCATGATCAATGAAACAGTATTCTGGGATGGGTGTAGAGTCAGTTCAATCTCCTTTATATGGTTTAAATCAGTAGCTATGGAAACTCCTATTTGAAGTTTATTATAAGCTTGAAATGATGACCTCAGTCATCAAAGAAAGACTCAGCTGTGTTCAGGACGTTGAATGTACTTAGGCTGGAAAGGGAACTAGTAATGCATCTTACAAGGGTTTAAAACAAGGGTTGAAGCAAAGCTTTAAAGAACATTCTGAATACCCGTTTCTTTTAAAATTATTTTTTTAAATGCAAACATCCAAGCACACACAAAAGTAGAAAGGATGATATTATGAACTAGACGTTCAATTAAAGTTCAATTTTTCAGGCAAGACTATTTTCTCGGCAGTGTTATGTGCTTCTTGTTGCTCTATGTCATGAGGCCATAAGGTCTGGTTGTCCCATTTTAAGTGGTGCTAAGATCGATGACTAGGTTCTGGGGCAGCAGCCTCTTCACTCCTTTATGAAGCTTCTGTTCCTTTGATGATTGCTGTCTAGATCCATTATTTCATTTATGGGTTTGCAAAAGGTGATTTTCTAGTTCTAGATTTCCTTCTGCATTTATTAACTCTTTAATTACCCTGAGACACAGCAAGTGTCGCTATAAAGTACAGGAAGGGCAGCACAAATGCCTGGTTCATTTCCTTAATTTATCAGCCTTAAGAATCACATGTTGAGGCCCCAGCAACCAGATTTTTGCTTACCTAACATATGTGGCCTGGGGGATTGTTTTTAAACTATTTGCTAAGGTCATTGGTAAAATGGTTTTGCCTCCCTCATTCTAGAATTATATTATTTTTCTTGGCTAAATATAAGCCTCTTACCTCCCCACATACTCCCTGTCTCCAGCAAAAACTAGTAAAAATTCTCAAGCAGAAGTGACAGTAGAGGCTTTGAGTTGAAGGAAGAGTTACGGTTTTTGTGTTGATTCTTCAAGTATTTTATGATTTGTGTTTAATACAAGGACCTCCCAGACCTGACATTGCAAGGGTAGGTTTAAATATAAATTCTAGACGTTGGAAGGTAATGTATAGCCTCCTCCTTCCGTGTGGAAGGATGTGCACCTGCCTATGACACACGGACAGGGGAGTGCCATGGCAGTAGCCTTTCTCTGTGCTGGCCTTCATGCATCATGGCAAGGGCACATTTGGTGTTGCCACATGCTCTACCAGGTATTTTAGGACATAACAAAGGCATGAATCTATAATTGGCTTAATCCAAGGAATCGTTGGTAACACTATTAGTAGTTTATTTTAGGGGTTGGAGTGGCATGGGGGCAAAAGGAATTATTTGAAGAAGAAAATAATTGTGACTATTTATTCCCTGTTTTCTCTCATTTCTATCATCTCTTGGCTCTTCTCTGAATTCAGAGCTTCATGACCACAAAATGGAGGAAGGAAAAAGCTTCTAGGATTTGGATAAAAAGATTGGTGAAATTTAATTTTTGAAAGCTGTTTAGACTGAAAACTTTTAGGGAAAGGAATTAAAGGCAATACCAAAAAGACCTTGAAGGATAGGGTTGCCAGAAAAAATTCAGGAGGCTCAGCTCAAGTTGGATTTCAGATAACGATTAATTTTTTACTAAAGTATATCTCAGATATTGAATAGGACACACGTGTACTAAAAATTTTTGTTGTTGTTTATCCGAAATCCGAGTTTAACTAGATGTCTTATACATTTATTTGTTAAATCCAGCAACTCTACTCGGAGGGCTCAAGGAACAATCTGGGAGTTTTTGTGGGCTGTGTGCTGAGCCCCTGGCCTTTCGATTATTTCAGGAAAACTCAGGGAAATGCTCATAATGACCATGAATATTCCTGCACAGTGAGCTGATATTCAGCAGAGGAAAGCCTGCTGTTTCCTAATAGGCATCCCTTTTAATTGCCCTCTTACTGGATAAAAGTGAATTTCAATAGGCATAAGTTTTGCAGGGGTCTGAAGACCCCTGCTAATCAGTGTTTCTCACTGAGCATCTTAGTTACATGAGGTCGTAGCCTGGGAACAATGAAATGCTAGGAGCTGGGGCAGTTGTCTTTAGATTTAACCAGGTGAAATTGATGTTAAATAAAATTTTGTTTAGCTTGTTCAGATATCCAGTGAAGAGGCCAGAGTGAAACTTGCATTTTTTCATGACTTGGTTATAGAACTGGAGAAGTTTTAAAAAAAAAAAAAAGGTGTATCTCTTTGTTTCTCCTTGTTTCAATTGCTGTTGCATGAAATAGATCACATCATAGCCTATATTTATGTTGAACCCTGAGAAATTTGTATCAGGGATTTCTCTGTACTTTCATTATTAGCATTATCAGGAATGCCTAGAGGTGTTCTCTCCCTTCCTTCCCCTGCCAAAGTGTATGCTGTTCTGTTGATTTTTGTAGTGTATGTAAACCTCAAACAGAAACAAGGAGATGGCTCCCCAGCCATATTTATGTGATATTGAATAGTTTCGGGGGAGGAGTCTTTATTATAGCATAAGAATTGAGTGTGTGAAGCTTTATGAATATGGTTTTATCCATTCCATATCCCTCTTCTTTTGTAAACTGCATTTTCTTTATTTCAACTTTGTGGGTCCCTAGGAGCTACATTTTTATGAAACATGTCCACACTCACAGCTTCAGTTCGTTGCTCCAGGAATGGTTACTTGATAAAAACAGGGCCAATCATAATACAACTCTGTCTTTGCCCCTTCCTGAGGTGTCTCCAGTATTCTTTCTCCCCAAATCAATAAATTCCCTTTTCCTCAAGCCACAAAGGTCTAGTTGGATTTCTAAGATCTGCAATCAAAGTCCCAACCCAGAACTAAATTTTTACAAAATATAGTGCATAAATTTTCAGGTTACTTTTTTAAAAGAGCAACAAATTAAAACCCAACAGCCTACTGTTGAAATGTTACTGTTTATAATGCTTATAATGCTGTTCCCCTAAAGCTTTTTTTGACCATTCTTTTGAAATTCTTTTTCCCTTCAGTGAACAATCATATTTCATTATTTGTACCACTCTGGCCACACTTAATTCATATAATATAGTGTTACAATTATATTGTTTACCTCTTTCCCCCGTGCTTGAGAGCAGGGACCAACCTTTTATTCATTTTAATGGCCCTTGCAATGTCTACACTGTAAGTCAAAGATAATATTTGTTAGATGGATGAATAAGTGTTTTCTTGTTATGTGTTCTTAATGGAGTATAATAGAGATCTGGGTTATTATATATTCCAGAGAAGCTATTTACAATAAAATGTATTTCTGGTTACTTAGAGATGTACACATGTACATGTGAATGGTGTATTTCACACAAAATAGAGAAGCACAGCTTTGAAAATCTGGTTCAAAAGCAGTGAGGAATAAAATGTGAGGCAATGCATGTCTTCGCTTGGTTTAGCCATTCCACTTTCCACAATGCATACATATTTCAAACCATCATGTTGTACACCATAAATATATAAAACTTTAATCTGTCAATTCAATATAAATAATTGTTTTAAAAAGCAGTGGGAAGATGTGACTTGCTCAAGTATAAAGAGTTTTGTTGGAGGAGGTTCTGTGTGTCCGATCTGTGAGGGGACTTCTTAATTGTCATGGACAATTGGAGACATTGAAAAACATTCCCAGCACCATTGTTGAGTTGCCTCTGGGAGGAAACCAGAACCAGGCCCATCTATGAAGTCTGGTTGTAGAATAGACTGGGATTCCTTGAGGGAGAAACATGGAGGAAGGCACATGAGGAACTCAAAGTAAAATCAGCTGGAGGGAAGACACCTGGATGTTGGCCCAAGTGCCATGGCCCAGATCATTTCTCAGAGAGAGCAGTAGTTCCAGGTATGGTACCTTGACTGGTCCCTACCCCAAGCTCTTGAGCACCTGCATGTTCTGGTATCTAGGAAAGAATCATGTCTCTGGGGACCCATGAACTCTGCTGTGGGAAACTCTAAGGCAGCTTTTCACAGGAAGTAGAAGGAGCTGTTTTCTTGGCCAGATGGTGGACTTCCTGAAGAGGCTGGCAGAGGAGATGCCAGCCAAGTGAGAGGTGCAGATGGAGATAAGGAAAACTTGGTGAAGCACAGAAGGGCTGTGAACTCAATTCCATGACTATCTTCTTCCTCATCCTCCTTTTCTATGCACCCCAGAATCAAAGAGAGGATAACTAGGAGAAGGATTTCTAGAAAGTCTAGTCTTACCGATAATCAAGCCAGTGGGACCTTATAGATTAATACTATGATAAACATGTGATAGTATATATATAACATGTAGTGTTATAGTATATAATACTATAGTGTATAGTATTATGGTATGTAGTGTTATAGTATTGTAGTAAATGTACAGTATACAAATATAGTGTTATTGGAAACATAACACATTTGTATATTCCTAGATGAGGTCAAAGGACATTATCTGACAGTTAGCTGATTCTAATTTTTCACTCCCATCAATAATATGACTATGAATTCCTTACGTATAAATCTATGTCCATATCTCTGATTATTTGCTTAGGATAAATTCCTGGAAGTAGAATTCAATCCAAGAGTATGAATAATCTTATGGGTGCTGATACCCACTGCCAAATTGCTTTCTAGGATGGATGTTCCAATTTATGCTCCAACCAATAGAGTATAATATAGTTCTTATCTCAGTGATAGCACTAAAATGAAAATCTTAGCAGAAGTGAAAAATGGGTATATTTTGAATTTTCCATATGCTTTTAATTCTATTAATTTAATACATTATATTAATAAAATTATCTTTTATTGCACTGTTTAGATAAACCCTATTTGTTTGTGCTAGAATTGTTTTAAACAGACCAAGCTGATTTTCTTTTTATAAAAGAAATATATTTAAGGTAGAAAGTATAGGCTAATGGACAGGAGGTAATAAGGATTACTTATAATCCTACCTCCTGGTGATAACTACCATAGAAGCTTAGATATGTGTATATATGTTTAGTGGTTTTTTTTAATGAATACATTTCAGCAGTTTGCAAGCTTGGCTACACATCAGAATTAACTGTGCTGCTTTAAAGAAAAAATACAGATGACCAGACCTCATCTCTAGAGATTCATATTCAGTACGTCCTCCCCTAAAACACTTTCTTCCACTGTGTTTAATGGTGCTGCATTCCACATGCCTTAAGGTTTTGTTTATTTACCTGCCCTCCCTGAGTTATCTCCTCTACTGCCAAAGCTCTAATGACCTATTGAATGGCTGTTGGTTTATACCCTTAGTCCAGATGGCTATACTGTCAGAACCGTATATCTCAGTAAGTATTCCTCAGCTCTACCTGGGTATGCTACAGGATCCCCAAACTCAATATATTCAAAATTCATCTCATTACTTTCTGGCAAAAATTGATCACTGCTTCAATGTTTCCAATAGAATGGCCATCTACCCTCTTACTCCTTCCAACCCACATAGCCAGGTGGACGTAAAGAAGGCCCCCAATGATCCTTGCCTTCTGGTATTCAGGCCCTTGTGTAATCCCTTCCTCTTGAGCATAGGCTGGCCTAGCAACTTGCTTCTAACCAATAGATGGCATTAGCATGTCACTTCCATAATTGGGTTAGGTAAGATTGTGACTTCCACCTTGCCAGCAGACTCCATTCTTGGCTGGCTTTGTTGAAGCAAGCTGCTGTAGTAGAGAGATCCATACAGCAAGGAACTGAAGTTCCCAGTCTCATTTCTGTAAAAAAATGAATCCTATAAAAAAACACATGAACTTTGAAGCATATCTTCACAGTTGAGCCTTCAGGGGAGACCCCAGCCCTGGCCAACAGTTTAATTACAGCCTTGTGTGAGACCGTGTGAGTAGAGAACCCAGCTAAGCTATGCTCAGACTCCTGACCCACAGAAACTGTGAGTAAAAAATACGTTTGTGCTAAATTGGTGATAATTTGTTATGCAGCAATAAATAACTAATATATAACTAATTCCCAACTCTTGTTATTTCAGTTTCCTTGATATCTCTCAAATCTGATGCATTTTCAGTGTCTTTATCCAGCCATCTAGGTCAGGCATGGTTGTGAAGTCCCTGAACTGTTACATCTGACTTCTAACCCATCACTGCCCATTGGTCTATGACAGACCTCAATTTCTCCTTTGCAGAATCAGCTTTCAAAATGAAAACTGGATTATATTCCACTGCTTAAAATCCTTCAGCACTCTTACATTGTTCTTAGGACGAAGTCCAAGGTTTTAAACATGACTCATGAGATTCTCTGTGACCTAGCCCCGTGCTTGTCTGTTTCAGGTCTTAACGCATTGTGTTTTCTTGGCTCGTGGCCTTAACCCTTGCTGCTCTCTCTGCCCGAAATACTCTGTTATCCCCAACTTATCCACTTGCCCTGACTCCAAACCTTCTACACACTATCAGTTGGTTTTCACACACAGATAACAATTTCCTTCATCAAGTCTTTTCCCAAATGCCCAAGTCTGGGCCTCTGTGGATGATTTGCTGTCTCCATGTACTTCACTTATTACTGTGCATATCATTGCAGTTACCTATTTATTTCTCTTGTTTTTCCCATAGACTGTAGGCTACAGAGCACAAAGATCATGCCAATTTCTTTTTTTTTTTTAACACAAATATTATAGCAGCTTTATTTTTAATAATCCCAAACTGAAAATAGCCCAAATGTCCTTTAACAGATGAATGGATAAACACACTGTCGTGTGTCCATTCCATGAGGTACTACTCAGCAATAAACACAAAACAATGGTGCATGCAATGACTTGGGTGGACCTCAAGGGCATTAGGCTGAATGAATTCCATTTATATTTCTTTCAGTGTGTGTACCTTTAACCACATACTGTGCACAAATGCTGATGATCTGCTCTGTACCCCACAAATATGTATAATCAATTATGTTTCAATCAAAAAATAAAATAAAATGGCTTAAAGCATTCCAATTTCATTAACTACTTGGCTGACACTCCATAAATATTTGTTGAATAAATGAATAAATAAATAAAGACCAGTGGAGGATCTTCTTTTTTTTACTGCCTTTGGTGAAATCTCTGAAGCACAGACCAATTTTCTGTGTGCACTACGGATCAAGCTGTGGTTTGATGTTTGTATTCAGCATTCAGTCTCCTTCTGCAGTATGGCCCAACATATCCCCAATGTTGTGCTAGCTTTCTGCTTTAGGCTGCCAAGTGGATCCTGGGGCCACATTCTTTCCGATGATAATCATCAAGGTGAAATGGAGTGCAGTGGTCCCCAGTTGTCCTAAATCCAGCCCAAGCTTTCAGTTTAGGCATATCAATAAGGTGAAGCCAGGACTTCTTTCACTTTCATCCTGGGTTTGTTGCTCTGTCTTAGACAGGGGCTGTGTAAATGGAACCCATCTGGGTCTTCTCTCAGTTTAGCTTTATCTTCAGTGATAGGAAAGTTTTTAAAGTTCTACCTGATGAATGCTAGTCTTCCCTTCCAGGGCATGCTGATACACAATTTCTCCTACATTCATTAGGCAACTGGGAAGGAAGGAATTAAATGGCCTAATGCTGTTTGGCCTGAAAAAAATATTTGCAGTGATTGAGACTTGATCTTTCACTCATGGTAATGCTCACTACCACCCCCTTACACATTACTGCTTGATTTCTTGGCTCCACTTTTTAACTCATCTTTGTTTATGGGAATGTATCTTTAAGTATATTTATAGAACCACTTCATATCTGAGAATGTCTTTATCTTTGCCACATACATGAATAACAAATTGTGAAGTAGACAAATTTAGATGGTAACCTTTTCCTTTCGAACTCTGGAGCTGTTGATCTGTTGTCCTCTGGCCTTTACTATAAAGAGGATAAGTCTGAAGCCAGCCTGATTTTTTTTCTTTTGTGGTTCCCATTTTTTTTTTTTTTCCTACCTGGAATCTAAAATGTTTTTTTTCCCCACTTTATCCTTGTAATTCAAATTTTTCCCCTAGCATGTAAGCTTAGTTCTTAATTTGCCTAGAACATAGTAAGCCCGTTTGGTATGCATACTCAAATCCTTTTTTCCAGCTTTGGAAAGTAATTTTCAATCTTGTTTCTTCTGTTTCACTTGTACAGATTATATTTTTAGAAACATTTATAATTCTTAGATGGGATCTCCATATCAAATGTGAATTTTTTTTTTTAATGTCTGAGGGCTGCTTTTGTACAGAGAAAAAATCTGTTACCCCCAACTTATCCACTTGCCCTGACTCCATTCAAGGTTTTAATGTAATATTCATTTATTAAATGTACAGATTTTTTTTAAAACCCGCTTTTTTCCAAATCTTTAAGCTTTACCTTACACATTTTATTATTTGACTTATGAGTCTAGTAAATTTTAACAATTGCTTTCAAGGTAGCTTTTGAATACCGTTTGATCGATTCAAGTTGAACACATTCAACTCCCAAGCAGGTGCCTTTACAACTTAGTTAATAAAATCCCCCTAAGTATTTAAACTCCATTTATAAATTTAATACGTTCAGTTTCTTTTTTAAGCTTTTCAAATGCCTGACCTACCAGCCAAACCTTAACAACTCCAGTAAATCTAATAAATTAAATAAAGAATCACATGTTCTCCTAACCATTCCAATACTTTTAAACTTGATTAAATTCTCTAAATCTTTCCACTTAAAGTAAGAGTCTAAAGTCCATTACTCAAATTACACCTTTAAATTGGAATCCCACAGCTAATCTGTCATATTCACTGATAGGCCATATGCTCTTAAACATTAAACCTCTTTATTTACTAGATACATAAATATTGCCCCATGATTAGAAACCTGTTTCTAAATTTAACTCAAAAGTATTATTTTGTAGGCATCATTTACTTTATCACTTTTATATTTAACGCAAACATTCCTGGAGTTAAAAGACACATACCCCCTAGATTTTATTATCCAAAATAAATTGAGGTTGCTATACAAAACAAGCTAGAGCTATTGTTCTGGAGAATGGAGTTACCATTTAGGGAGAGCTGGTTGTTCCATCAGTTGGCTTAGAATACATATTGGCTAGAGATTTTTGAACAGAATGCATGGGGTCTAGAGTGGCAGCATAGTGTTATGACAGCAAGGGACTCCTAGTCCATTGGCTGTGGATGAAGTTGGTGCCTTTTGTTTCAAATTATGTATTTCTTCCTTTTGATTTGAGTGGGTGGGATCCTGCAGCCTGATAAATATTGCAACTAATTCCAAAACTGCTTGTTTGGAGAATGCATTTCTTTACCTTCTTTATTTTAATGTATTTCTCTTCATCTCTAGGGCCATCCATGTACTTCTTTCCTCTGATTTGAATAACGACAATTTACTAATTTACTGAGCAGTCGCTATGGTTCAGATTAAGTGCTTTGTGTAACACAACTCTTTTAATCCTCACAGCAGTCCTATGATAAAAGAACGACGATTATTCCCATTTTATAATTTTATTATAATATTAATTTTTAGGCAAAAAAAAAAAAAAAAATTTAACTTGACCAAGGTCACATAGTGATGGATCCAGGATTTCAACACTGGCACTGTCTTTGTGCTTACTCACTTTGAAATACTATTTCCTTTTGTAGCTAAGATCAAGGGAGACCAAGAAGTCCGATCTTTAGAGGGGAGTGACCTCACCTGGATTCAAGCTATGATTTTGGTTTTGTAATACTCCCGTTAAGGTTGTAGCCAACCTCCTTCCTAATCCCTTTGCTGCCTGGTTAAAACTCTTGATATATTTTTAAGATTTTTCTGCAAATGAAGAGCCACCATTCCATTTATACAATTGAATTTGCTGATCTCTCATGCCTTTGTCTGCGTCTGTCGTCACAACCAGAGCCGTGCTAATCACATTCTGTTATTTGTCCTGACTTCTTACCTGGCATTCGTAGAGAACTCAGCACTCATGTTCTCTCCCACCCCTGACTGGATTTTCTACAATGTGAATTCCACTCTTTACCATCTTCAGTGTGATTTTTGATTGTGTTATTGCGATGTAGTTTTCTTGAAATTCTTTCTTGTTCCACCCAGCTTCTTTTGCATGCAGTTTATTGTTTTCAGAACTCATCCTGTTGTCTTCCATTCTTGATTCTTTCTTCTCTAATGGCTTCCTCTTGGAGTGTCATAGAGGGTACATCCTCTTGTACAGTGTTCAGTTGAGGCTGCCAAACTAATTCTTAGAATTTCTTCTGAGTTCTCTAAGTAAAGGATCTTCCCTTGGGAAAGAAAAGAGGTGTTCCCACAGTGTCCAGCACTAGAAGAGAAAGTAATGCATCTTTCATTATCTAGTCCTTGCTTCCCTTATTTTCTGGTAGTTTCAGTCTAAAGACATGGAGATAGATGGTTGGGTTAGAGGAGCAGGGAAGAGATCAGGGTCTTTGAGGCCCTTCGAGCATAGGTTTGAAACCATGTTCAGGAGCCATATATTTAGTTGAAATACTTCTCAGAGTCTAGTAATAAGTTGTCTGTAACTTTTTTTTTTTTTTGATAGTGGTGTGGGTTTTATATTTTTCTGACTGTCTAGGTATTTTAGTCGGGAATTAGGAAAGGCCATATCAAGGATGGCCAGCCAGGATCCATTTAAATCAGAAGTATTTAGCTATAATTCCTGACTATTTCCATGGAATAGGTTTTATATCCCAAATGACTTATTTCCTGGATTTTATAGTGGACTTGGGTCTATCTCATCTTTCTTCTTTTTATCTGAAAGATAATCTTCAAGATCTTATACTTCTAAATATACAGACTGAGTTTTATTTTATTTGGGGGGCCGAAACATTGGCTACTCATTCACAGAAACCCAAGCAATGTATGTGACTTAAAAAAGAAAAATATGAAAACTTTAGTTCTCCTACTTTGATAATACAGAATAGAATAAAGAATACAACTTTTTATTCTGTAAATGATAAATAACAAGAGGACAGTTGGCCAGAATGAGAGTGTGGAGAGGGGATGGTTTGCGAAGATAAATCTTTAAAATCATATCAGAAAAAACAGTATTGGCTCTCCATGGTAGATGGTGTAAATCCCTTTGTCTGGCATTCAAAGTCATATATATATTTAAACAAGGTTAAGATTTGTTATGTAAACTTTATTTATTTATTTATTTTTTTGATGGCTGGCCAGTACAGGAATCTGAACCCTTGACCTTGGTGGTATAAGGCAGCACTCTAACCAACTGAGCTAACTGCCCAGTCCAAAGTCACCTATATTTTGGATCCCATCTGCTTTTACAGCCTTATCTCTTACTACCTCCCTATGTGAACCCTGCACTAAAGACAAAACAGTCTACTGTGCTGATCTTGGCAACAATAAACATGTGGTGTACTACCCTATGTCTTTACTCAAAATATTCCTTTCTGGAATGTTCTTCCATTCTGTCAGGGTCTGCTTATCCTTCAAGCTCAGCTCTGTTGTGTCTCCTTTGACCCAGAAGCCAATAGTTATCTCTGCACCCTCTGAAGCATTCCAATGCTGCCTTGTCTTGCAGCTTTCTGGGTTCTTGTCTTACCTCTGGATTGCACTTTCCAATCTAACAATGACCCCACATTGTATTCACATTGTCCTAGGCCCAGCAAATTGACTTGCACAGAGTATGGCCACCATGAGTAGTTTATTTGATTGAAAGAGAGTTATAGCAAGAAGGAAAATGAAATGGGGAAAAAAGAAGGAAATGAGGCAGACAGAGATACTAGAGATGACAGAAAAAAAAAAGGCAGATAGTCAGGGAAGAGAGATAGACAGACATCACTTTCTTCAGAGAGATACACATATTTTTTTCATTGAAATGCTTCTTAGTATGCCAGTGCCTTTACCATTGGGAAAAAGAGCTTGTCTGCTTTTATTTACAAATTTCAAAGCTTATATTTGAAATAAACATTTATTTTCCCATGGAATGCCCACAGATTTTGTGTGGTGTCAGAGAATGTGTTTGGGGTTTTCAAAAATGTTTTGGAAACCGTATGGTGTCTATCAATTTTCCAGTTGTTCCCGTGAGTCTTGTTGGCATTCACATTCTATCATTTTTGCCTAATCTTTGTTATTTGAGAGAGTAGGGTTGTATTGTTTTACATTACCTGAAAGATTATATTTGAGTCTAGCGTTTATTTTATTATGTGTTCATTTTTTTCAAATCAAATCTATCATTTTCTCCACTCCAGTCCTTTTAAGTTTTGTTCTAATTGTTTCATCAGGGGGGTTATATGTAGAAGAAACCAAAAATACATGTGCAAAAACTCATAGGGAGGAAATGAATTGCTCACTGTTCCCAGCTCTTAAGCTGTTCTAATTAAACCTCCAAAGGCTTAATTCTGAGATCAGTCATCTGAAATGCCCTCTGCAGCCAAACTAGGCTGGTTCAGCAGCACCTCCTAACAGCTTTTCTCAAGCCAAATGAAACAAAGGCTAACTGTGATATCTATCTAGGCTATTTTTCACTTTTGTTTAATCCAAGGTTCTAGTCAGTAAGAGGTTTAAAGGATCCCACAACCTTTGTGACACATGCCCTTGCTTAAATAGGGTAGAACTGACTTGGCACCTTCTTGAATTTACATCATTTCTTTGTGGAATTGTTTCCACACTTTCATCTGAGTCCACTACATGGTAACATATATGAAGGTGGTTGATTCTGGAATGTGGCTTGCAGCCAGATTTCTTCCCTCACGACCATCAGAGGGCACTTCTAATGGAGAGGGAGGTGAGTCTGGAAGCTCTAGAGGAAGCCACTGGGAATGAGGTATGGTCAAAAAGTCTTCCAGTATGATAGTCAGTTCAGAACACAAAGATCCCCTGCATTACTGATCAGAGAGGCAAATTAGAAGGTGAGATACAGCAATGGAGGCAGAAGGTGAGAAGGGAGGAAAGATATTTCAGGTAGAGGCACTGGCATATGCAAAGATCCAGAGGCAAGAGGAAACAAAGTGTGTGATTTGGGAGAGTGGAGAGAGATGAGACAGATGGGAGAGAGGAGCCAAGGGCCTTGTGTGCCAAGATAAGAAATCTGGACTTCGAGCTTCAGAGAATAAGGAAAGCTGGCTCCATGAAATGGGGATAATGATGGTGTGTGTCTGAGTAATCAGGTTTGTAACCACAGCAGGGCACGGCATAAGTCAGGGCTGCTAGACTACACAGAGCCGCTGTTGTGAATTAGAGACAGGCCTGCTTGGATGATGTTCCAGTTATCTATTGCTGCATAACCAACCACTCCAAAGCACAGTGGCATAAAACAGCCATTGTTTTTCTGCTCCTGAACTCTGTGGATCAGGAATCCAGATAGGGCCCAGCAGGGATTGTTTCTGTTCCACACTGTCTGGGACATCAAGTGGACAGACTAGAAGGCTGGAGATGATGACAACCAGGTATCATCTGGAGGTGTCTTCACATATGTGTTTGCTGGTTGATGCTGATTGTCAGTCAGGATCTTGGCTGAACTGTCAGGCAGAACACCTGGACGAGGCCTCTGCATGTCACCTGGGCTTCCTCACAGCATGGTGGCTAAGTTCCAAAAGTGAATGTCCCAAAGGGCAGGAAAGGGAAGCTGCCACTTTGTCACTTTCACTATATTCTATTGATCAAGCAGTAAAAAGCTCCAATTCAAAGTGGGTGGGCCATAGGACCCAGTTCTTGGTGGGAGGAATAATGAAGAATTTGGGAGCTGTTTTTTAAATGGCCACATGCTAATTAGAAAGAGATGCCCCTTCTGTGCAGACACACCCTTTCATGCAAGAAAAGCTACCCCTCTTTCCACACAAATCTGGTCAGGGAACACAGTTGGGTTCAGTCCCACTCAGTGCCTTTAGTGGGAGCCTTGGTGAAGTTCACGACTTGCACGACCATATACAGAGCCCCGGGCTCAGTAAATCCTAGGTGCTGACTTTGTCTCCATGGGTCCTCAAAGCCAAAAGGAAAAGGACCTTTCTTCACGCCATCCAGCCTTGCTCCCTACATCTATTTTTTTCCCTTGTGATTGACTCTATTTAATTAAAATTATTTTTTGTCATATGACCTGTGGTGGCCTTGGGCTTTCTTTGGTTGGTCATTTAAGAAAGGACTTCACATTATCTGTCATTGAATATTCTCTTGTCTGCTTGATCCCCCCACCGCCACCCCCATCACTTCCTGGAATAGACTTTAAACAATGTCCATAGTAGATATTGTTTCTAAAAGAACCAGTTTTAATGATTCGTATTTTCTACTTTGGATTTTCTTTTGGCAAATATTTTAAAAGTGCTAATCCTCTTTTCTCTTAGAAGCTTCCAAATTTTAAATGGTTATCATCTAAAGAAAAGTTTTAAAAAATTATTATTTGTAATTTCATCACATATTATAATATGTTTGGACCTTTCCCTAGATCTTTCCTGGAGCAGTTGGCATTAGAAGAAACTAGTAAGGAAATGAGTTAAAGATAATATGTGAGAAAGGGTTGCTGAGAAGAAATTAACTGAGCTATGATTAGGTGAAGAATGGGAAAGTGGGCAGCATACTCATGACCCCACTGAGGAGGGGATGGGATGCAATAGAGAGACTTTGGGGCAGAAAGACATCTTGTGCCAACCACCCACTGACCCTATTAGCCAGGGCAGCTTGGGTATTGCACAGATGGACAAAGAATCGGGGGAGAAGAAACAGGGACATCGTTTGGGGAAGAAAGGACTTTAATATAAATGGTGTATTTGCTAATAGCATATCCTGAGGGATTGACCAGCAGTACTACATTCTACATATCATTCTCTGATTTATTTCCTGATTATAAGTCATCCAAGGTCTGTAATTGAGTCAGATATTTTATATATTCCACTATCCAGCCAATGCTAGACCTGTAATAAGACTGCAATGGACTGAATGTGTTCCCCCAAAATTCATATATTGACACACTAATCCCAATGTGATGGTATTTGGAGGTGGGGGGCTTTAGGTGGTGATCAGGTCATGAAGGTGAAGCCCTCATTAATGGGATTCATGCCCTTATAAGAGGACAGAGAGCTAGCTAGCTCTCTTTCCACCATGTGGGGGTACGAGGAGAAACTGGCAGTCGGCAGCCTGGAAGAGGGCCCTTGCCAGAACCCAACTATGCTGGCACCCTGAACAGGACTTCTGGCCCCCAAAACTGTGAGAAATAAATGCCTTTTTAACCATCCAGTCTATAGTAACTTGTTATAGCATCCTGAACTGCTGAAGCAAAGACCATTAAAATATGGAGTGAAATCAAATGGTGATTTCTCATCAAAGTCCTTTGGAAGCAGTGTTTGCCTGTATTCTTTTGTGGGTTCATGTCTCCTCTTTCCTTTCTAGATTGGCAGATCTTAATCAGTGTGGTGGGAGGATGTTAAGAGAAGGAAAAATGACTTTAGGAATCATAAATATAAAAACTGGCTACAGATGGTCTGACAATCTACTGAATATGCCAATCGTAAAAGAGTGAAAGTGTTTTGATGTTGAAAGATTCAAAATAAATTTATTCTGTTCATTATATATTAATTGTAGGGGACTGTTTTTAAAGCAAATGGAAAATTTGTGCAGATAACATTTGCTGTTCCAAAATGAAGACTTTTGGAAAATCCCAAGTGAAATCAGATAGACCAAGTATTTTAAATGGGCACACTGGGATTCTAACTAAGGGCTCTACTTTAGTGAGCCTGTGGCCAAATTTTGGTTTCCTCTGGGTATTCAGTTACTTTGCAGCTCAGAGAAACACTGCTTTCTTGGCCTGCTAGTCTCTCTACAAGCAGAAGGAAGAAGATTGGGGCGATCAGGTCCAGAGGTTTCCAGGGAAGTGGCTGGCAGTCCAGGCTGGAAAGAGCTTTGCTGTCTTGCTCTGGTTGCCTAAGAGTTGCTAAAGAATAAGGAAATATTCTCTTTTAAGCTGCCCTCCTCTGTGGATTTCAGTGCATGGCCTCTCTTCCTTTAATCCACTTATAAGAATGTAACACACTGTTAGATTATTTGGCCACTAGATGACTCTGTCTTAATGGATCCATTTTTATCCTTCCACACTGTTCTTTTTTTTTTAACCCACGTAAAGAAATGTGAAAAAGACTGGTTTTTAAAGCTCCTCTCCACTGTTCAATTGGAGGTACCATTATCAACTTGGGTTAAAAGCATTTCTTGAGGGGTGTGATGTTACTATAATACAGTATCTCATCCACTCAAGTCTCCATTATTTTATGTATCATTATAAAAGGGAGAAAAAACCCCAGATGCTTCAATTATAAGACTCATTCTCATTTCAGAGATATTAAAAGGCAAAAAAGTATATTTTAGAATCAATAAAATAGGGTATACTTATTTCAATGTTTTACACTAAAATACGTATAATTTTACATAAATACCAAATTTTGAACAGTCTCTTTATCCCTTTTATCCTCACCGTCATTGCCATATATCATCTCCCTCTCATATACTTAAATTATACATATTTATCATTATAATTAAGTTGTATAACATAATAAAATACATAAGAACTGTTCTATATACCATATTTATCTCCATGATTACATAAGCATACGCAAACCTATACACACATATATATAAATGTAAAATTTTAAGAAGTTTCATCATTGTTTTAAATAATGTGTTTCTTAGAAACTTTTTTTTTTTTCTCTATTTAGATTTTCTCATTTAAAATACCTCATGGAAACCTCTTTCATCCCAAATGGTGGAGCTTTAATTCATTCTTTTTGATGGCTGTATAATTCTGTGATGGACCCAGTTGATTAGCATTCACTGTTTCCATTTTTTTTTTTTTTTTTTTTTTTTTTTTGTCGTTTTTTCGTGACCGGCACTCAGCCAGTGAGTGAACCGGTCCGTCCTATATAGGATCCGAACCCGCGGCGGGAGCGTCGCCGCGCTCCCAGCGCAGCACTCTACCAAGAGCGCCACGGGCTCGGCCCCACTGTTTCCATTTTATTGTTCTTGTTATTCTTGGCTTTTACAAGGGTTAAATATCCTGTACCATGTTACGTATTTAAGCTGCTGTTTCTTTGGCTGCATTTGTTTGCTAGGGCTGCCATAACAAAATACCACCGACTGGCTGGCTTAAACAACAGGAATTTATTTTCTCACAATTATAGAGACTAGAAGTCCAAGGCGTCAGCAGGTTTGGTTTCTTCTGAGGCCTCTCCTTGGCTTGCAGATGGCTGCTTTCTCAAGATGTTTTCACATGGTCTTTCCTCTGTGGCCTAGTGTTCTTCCTGTCTCTTTTTGTGTCCTGATTTCCTCTTATAAGGACAGATTGGATTAGGACCCACCCTAATGACCTCACTTTAACTTAATCACCACGTTAGAGGCCTGTTTCCAAATGCAGTCTTATTATGAAGTACTTGGGGTTGGAGCTGAACATTTGAATTTTTGGGGGGTGGGGCAACTCAGCCCATAAAATAGATTTATTAAGTAAAATTTATAAATTGCATTCTGCAATTTTTCTGTGACCTTTTTTTTTGTGAACTAGAGTTATGTAATGTACAAAAAGGTATATTGATGTTTCAAACTAAAATTATATTTTTATTTTTATTTTTTTTTATTTTTTTTTTTTTTTGTCGTTTTTTCGTGACCGGCACTCAGCCAGTGAGTGCACCGGTCAGTCCTATATAGGATCCGAACACGCGGCGGGAGGGTCACCACGCTCCCAGCGCAGCACTCTACCAGGTGCGCCACGGGCTCGGCCCTAAAATTATATTTTTAATCAAGGTCTTGCATTTCTAATAATTTTTGTTTTTAATACTTAGCTGCTATCTTATATAGAAATTTATATTTAGTTATTATATATATTTCATTATATCTTCTTAATCTATGCCTTTTATCCAAACCTAAAACCCTCCATTTCCTGGTTAGGGCTTTTAACATTAAATTTCACCTTGTCTAATATTAATATTGTCTTTGCTTTTGTCTTTGTTCATAAGTTTGTTGTCAACCTTTCTTAATCACTTTGCGGTACAATTATTTCTTTTAAACTGTATAAATCAAGGTTTCCTCTGTTCAATTTGACAGTCTCTTTCATGCAATGGGAAAATTTAGTCTATTTGTTGTTAGTGTAATGACTTGATTTTATTCCTTTCTTTTTACTTTCTGATTTCTGTTGTTCTGCTTTTCCTTTATCCTAATTTTCATTGGCTTGATCATTCCATTCTTCAGCTTGCTTATTTGAAAGATCTCCTGTACTATTTCAGTACATTAACAGTTACTGTTCTTCTCTCGTACTTATAATCTTACATGTGTTTCTCTAATATTGTTTGAAAAATAAGATGGGAGTCATTTTCTTTCCAAGAGGCACTGTTTCTTTCCATTTACCCTGCCCCAATAAAGTGATCCTTAGAATGCTGACACTTACCCCCTTCCTACCTTCTATTCTACCACTCTGCTGTCAAGATTCTTACAGTCTTTTCCTCTCAGTGGTCCTGTAGATGTTGTTTCATCATCCTCTTGGTCCACATGTTGCAGATGAGAAGTCTGATGTCCATAATTGTTTTTTCTTTTGTAGTAACTTGTTTTGTTTTGTTTCTGTCTGGAGGTTTATTAATTTTTCTCTTTATCCTTAGAATCCATGAATTATATTAGGATAGTTGTAGGTCAGTGTCTTTTCTTATTAGTCTATACTTGAACTTTGTCCTTTTATTCTACAGACTCAAGTCTTCAGAGAAAATTTTCTCTGTTTTTTGTTTAAACATTGTGTCTTTGTCATCCTTACTGCCTTCTTCTGGGGAAAAAAAGCCACATTCTTGGCTTTGTCCTCTAAATCTTTTTTCTTTTCTTTTAATGCTACTAACTTTTTATATATTTCACTTCTTTCTTTTTCTTTCTTTCTCATCTTCCATTTTTTTATATTTTAGTTCTGTGTTTTGAGATATTTCTTACACTTGCTTTTCCAAGTCACTAATTTAGATTTTAACAGCAATCATTCATTCTTCAAATTCATCTACTAAAGTGTTTATTTGAGAAATCATGGTCTTTACTTCGATTTTCCTCCAGAAAGTGCTTTTAGTTTTTTATTTTAATTGTGATGGCTCTTATTGTAAAATACACACACACACACACTACATCATCATCATTTATATCTCTAACAATTCTACTTTCCTAGACATGGGTTTCTGTTTGCTCTGAATGATATTACTGTCTCTGGTTTTATTACACTTAAGAATTTTTTAATTCATTCGTTTTTTTGATGTCATTACTGGGCCTCAGATCTGGTCATCAGAGATCCAAATTGGTAGTTCAGGAGGTGATAGAGGGCAATGTGGTCTCTGCACTGTGGGTGAGTGTTGTAGCTACAACAGGTTCTGCCTCCCATAAAGACTTCCTTTCCCGGAGGAAGCCTCCTGTCCCATTGTTTTGTAGATTCTGCAGGGCTGGAGATACGGAGGACTGGGCTTACCTGTTTAGTTTCTTTTTATCCACTATCTACTACTTCTTGTTTAAGGATCCAGGCATGCTCATGGGACCCAGAACCCACTTAGTTCTGTGGCCCGAGCCTCTCAGCAGTTGCGATCCTCATGCTGAGATTCTCTCTGATGTTAATCTCCTGTAGTCTCCTGCTCATCTAACCCCTATGGAGACAACTTGAACAATTTCAAACTCTTTCGGGGACTTAGAACAGAAGCCTCACTAACACTCAGCAGTCAGTTGACCCAGTAGAAGCAGACAGACTGGAGTTGGGAATACAGCTCTGACAAACTTCAGCAAGGCGGCCGTATTTTCAGAATCCTTAGAGGCCTATTTTAAAGTGGTTACATTACAAATCAGTGAAATTTTAGCAAAATCTAGAGTTTCCTAGCTTTTAAATTAGGAGAAGTAATCAATCTAGGCTGGATTTTGTTTTTGTTTTTGTTTTTGTTTTGTCTTAATGCACATTGGCAATGAGAGTTTAAATGCCAAATGATGTTTTTTCTTTCTCATGTGTGAGGCTGAGGAACATTTATTGTAAAAGTTAAACAGAGTGACAGCTTGCTTGGCTGATGTGTAAGAGTTCTTGACTGGACTGCTTTCCTTTCTTCCATAATAAGTAGTTAATAGAAATGCACCGACCTGCAGTGCAGACTTAATTTATCGCGTGTATCAAGTTGATTTAACAGGAATGGAATGTGGTGGAACAATATCTTTCCTCTCTCCCCACCTCTTTGTGATCCTCTGACATTCGTCTGGGAAGAAAATCAGATTTAACACCATGTAGAACCTTTGTGCTTTTGAATAATTGGGCTATGTTTGAAAAAAGTATTTAATCAATAGCAATCATCTGTTTATTTGAAAAACTGTTGGGTTTGGGAGGTGGTATTTTGTCTTTAAAATTTTCACTTGTAGGAAAGACTGAAGTGGCTGAGTACACTATGTACTTTGTACTGTATAAAGAAAAAACCGAAAATCCTGAATTGCTCCTTTCTTTCATGGCATGTTCTCCATTTAGGAAATCCTTAATTAATTTTATGTGAAAGCAGACGGTCAATGGATTTAAAGAAGCAGAAAAGCATCTTGAATTCCCTACTGCTTGCAAAGTAGGGAAAGCGAAAATGGTAAACTGATTAAAAGAAGTCATCTTGAAGTCTACTGTTATAATGAGATGTAAATAACAACAGCAACAAATCTGGATCATTTAAGAAAGTTTTTCTATTTGAAATGCATTTTTTCCCCCCAACTTTGTTCTCTTGAGACATCGGCCATTTAAAAGCATGATATTGGAACTAACCCAGCATCAGTTTTAATTAGCACAGAAATGCTAATTATACTTTTTTGTGTGATGCTTAATGCGAGCTGTCAGGGCACTGCAGTTTTCACATCAGTTGTAGTGAGGTACACACGATATCCAGGCCCGCTTTCAAATGGTAAAGGCCGGTACATCTAAATTGACTATTATTTTTAAACTTTAGGGATCTGCTAGAAGATGCATGAAAATAATGGCATCAAAGTGACAAAAGTGGGCTTTTTATTTACTCTCAACACAAACATAATTTCCTAAATTACTCAATATTTGTGGCCTGTGTAAATCAAATTTCTTACCTTTGATTCGTTGAAAATACACATATAGCTTGATTTTGGAAGAAAGCTGTTTTCATGAAACAGAGTCTCCTTTGAAAAGCAAATAGCCACCCTATCTCCATTTTACAAGTTAGGGCTTTGCAGTTTAAATTTTCTTAAAGGAAAGTGTACTTATGATGTTTTTTTAAAGGTGGCAGCTCTAGGAATGCAATGGATACTGTCTTTTAATAAAATCTGTTGCCAAATATAAATTTAATTAAGTTGATTTTAGTTACTTAAGATAATTAGATTTAATCCCACCCAATATTCAAGCATATAACCTACACTCCCCAACCTCAAAAACAAAACAAAACATAGCCAACTACATAAATCTAAGCTTTACATTTTACCAACATTTGTATCAGAATCAGGGTGAGAATCTAAATGGCTTTTATCATGAGATAGTTTGGAATTCTATATAACAAAAGGGATTATTCTATATTAAATTACTTTTAAAAAAAATATTGATGTAATAAGTGCTAGAATCAGCCAGAAACCTTGGTGGAAAAAATCAACACAACTTTGTATTTTGGGGGGTACAATTTTTTTCTCAACTACAGTAAATCCTCTATAATTTTAAGTCACTTGGATGAAGTGCTGCATTATTTTTTTGAAGTCTGAATTGCAAAATATTATAAAGAAATTGAATTTGATTGCTTTTGGCTACACTTGGCTTACTGTATAATGACAATAACAACACAGCAGTGGTCACTGTAATATTTATTGACAGCCTGTGGTGGTCCTGGCACTGTGCTATGTGCTTTTCATGATAAGCACACCAAGGAAGACCCATTATTATCTCCATTTTATAATTGAGGACAATATGGGCTCTGGACATTATAGAGCTTGCCCAAGGCTTCACAGCCAACACATGGCAAGGGTGATTCACACCCAGAGCTGTCTGGTAGTAAAGCCTCTGTTAACCATGGCACTGCATGGTGAAATTTACGTTTTTAGTGATATAGTAAAAAGTCCTAAAGGGTTTTTTTCTCTCTCTGAAATCAGGGTTAGTATGACCCCATGATCATGTTTTCACCATTCATAGAAAACCATTTATCTTATCTATGGCAAAAGCAGATCTCAATCCAGCAAGGTTTGAATGCTGACAAAGTGCAAATGAATGGGATACAGAGGAATTGTCAATGCAGGAGGTTAAATGACAACAACTTCATTATAACAATATCAAACATTTATGAATCCTTACTACGTGCCAGACACTGATCTGTGTGCCTCAAGTGTGTAACTTAATTGACCGATCCTCACAATTATCCTCTGTGGTTGCTACTATTATTATCATCTTCCCCATTTTACAGTTTTAAATACAAGGGACAGGAAGATTGAGCAACTTATCCAAGGACTCCAGGCAGAACCAGAATAGAACCAGGATTCAAATTCAGGTAGTCTAGCTCCAGAACCTGTAGTCTTTCCTTCTTACTTTCCCAGAGGCTATTTGTCAGTTTTCATATCTGTAAAATGGAGATAACAGCTGCTCTATATACAGGGCAAGAAGAAATAGGTGAGGTCAGGAAAGTAAAACTAATTTAAAAAAGGAAAAACAGAATATATTGATATTTATGAGCCTAAATTTTCAAAATTATTTATTTAGTGAATTTATTTTTACCCTAACTCTCTTTCAAAAAATAATTTGAGACCTGCCTTCAAAAAAGGGCATATAAATAAGGTTCTAGGAAAATCAAGTTTAAGCAAAGGAAGAAAACAGGGCAACAAGTAATGGTAAGCCTTCTAATACCCGAGACAAGAGGTGACACACGAGCTGCATTATCAAAAATAAAAATAAACAACAAAAAAAGAAAATAGAATATTTGCTTAGGACAGAGAAAATCTTTTCCCCTGGCCATTACATTTTAAAAGAAATTTCTCATGTTGGAGCTTCTAGAGTGAACATGATGATCAAGTTTCCGCAGAGAAAGCCATTTGATTGATTACAATATCATCGCCTTTGCTTTCTCTCTTCTTGTCATGGTAAAGATATTAAGAAACCATGAAACTTTCAAATGTGGTCAGCAGGAGGGAAATATTGTAAAATATAAGGATATAGAAATTTAAAACTAGATAATCAGCCCTTAAATTGTCAAAAATTGACTATGTTTCAAAAGAAGACCTCCTAAGTATATGCCAGATAGATCTGCCGTGGCTGTGATGATGGTGACCAGCGGGTCATTCGACACTGATGCCGTGTGGGCCCTGATGCCGTGTGGGCCCTGATGCCGGGGGCATCATTATATGATTAGACGTGGTTCCTGCTCCTGGGGCCCAAAGTTTAAATTAGACACAGTATACTAATGCAGGGAATGGATCAGAATATAGATAAGGAAAACAGATATGCATTTTAGAATATTTTAAAAATACAGAAGAATATAAAAAAGAAAGTTAACATCAATCAAATTACTATCATTTTTACCTTTTGGTATATATTTTCTTCCAGTCTCATTCTCATTCTAGTCTCTCTGTAAGTAGTGGCATAGATATAGATATGACATAGAGACAATATAGATACACACATGAGTTCACACATACATATTCAGAGGTTCAGTTGGGTGATGTACCTTTTCCAAGGTCCCAGAGCTGGTGACTGGCGAAGATGAAGCTCAAACCTATTTCTGTCTGATGCTAAAGCCCATTCTCTTAATCACTCTTCTATATTTTGAACATGTTAATTTTTGGGACACAGATTATTTTATGAAAGTAGACACATGCATTATTTAGCACTTTGTACTCTGCTCTCCCTTCCCCAGTCACCTTGTATTGGCAACAGTGCTCTAGGTCATTAATATTTTTTTTAATTGATTCTTTTTATATTAACATTGTATCATAGACCATCATTTATTTAATCATTTAATTATCTGAAATTTTTAGGTTTCCATTGTTCAGAAATTGTCATTTTTCACTAATAAAGCAGAGGGTGCTAAGCTCTGCTTGTGTGTGTCAGGAGAGGATTCATTAAAGAGGATGCACTTGGGCTAGGTCTTGAAGTTGCACAAGGTTGACAAGGTGGACATGTAAGAGAAAATCCTTCCATGCAGAGGAAAAAAACCATGGAATGTCTGGAAAACTGAAAATCATTCAGTGTGGCAATATTTTATAAAAGTTAAGAGGTCAGACTTTGTTTTCAGACATACCCTATCTGAGTTCTAATAATTGGCCTTAGTACTTATTAGCTGACTTTATTACTGAGCCCAAGTCTGGCTGCCTGCCCCCCCAAAAAACAAACTCAAGAGTCAAATATTGTTGAAAATGGAAATCAGCTTTTATTCAGGAATACCAGTGACCTGAGAAGAGAAGTTAGGCTAACTCATCTCTCTGGTAAACCTGAAGGAAAACGGCCAGACTAAAACCATCTCCCCGACTCATATTTACTTAGGGGTTTTTAAAGAGGAGGTTGAGGGAATGGAACGTGGAAAATGAAAAGCAGAAGGAAGGTGAACATGAGCTGTGGGGGCTCCATGCAAGGAGCCAGTGCAAGGTCTTGCCGAGGCTCTGTCTGGTTTCTGTTCCTGTTCTTGGTGTTATCTTAGAGTCCTCTGCAGGGGTGGAATCAGTATAACTTTATCAATGTCTTCCTTGGTTTCTCAGGGTCTGGATAGTATGTGACTCATAGCAAGTCTGCAGCTCCAGGCTGACTGGAAAACAACCTTACATTTGTGTAAATAATGTCATCTTGCCCCATAACCAAGGTTCGAAACATCAAATAACCATGGAAAAAGAGGGAACTCCAGAGAAATGCCTGCTAAGAAAAAAATTGTCTTTTATATTTTCCTACAGCCCATGCTGTTTTAGATCCCCACATGGTTTTGGTCCTGTTCATTCCAACAACTTTGGGTAATTTTCTTAGCTTCTCTAATGCTGCAGTTTCTCATCTGTAAAATGAAGATTGCAATATAGTTGTCATGAGGGCACAGAGAGCTCGTTGTATAGAACCTGATGCTTAGTAAAAACTCAAGAAATATTATTTTTCTTTATTAGGATTAATATGATTATCAGCCACCTTAGGGTGTGTGATGGGGAGTGTTCAGAGATGAAGCAGGACAAATCCTAGCAAGCTTAATTATCCTGAGAAGGAGGTTGATTTTTTACTTACTGTAGTCAGGCCTTGATAGATTTTTAAACTAGGAAATACCATGATCAGATTTGAACTGCAGTATGGATTCAGGACTATAAGTAGGGGCATTCCAATTCCAGGCGAATCACAGTGAGAGCTGAGGCAAGTCACAGCAGTGAAGTCTGAGAAAGGGAGACAGCAGGAGACATGTCAAGGGTAGAGGATCACTGGAACTAAGAAATTCTTTGGATCAAGAGGTGAAGGGAGGAGCCTAGGATCACATAGAAGTTATCCGAAGTTTCTGCCTGCACAGTGTTCCTCTCTGCTTTTTTGTTGTTGTTGTTGTCGTTTTAAATAGATCTCAGTTTTCCTTTGGGTAATTACTTCTCCCTTATACTCAGTCTATTCCCTGATCCCATTCACTCCTGGTGTGTGCAGATGACCCAACAGTCTCATAGGACTGGCCACAGTGACTGGGCCAGGAGTGCACACTGAACTTAAGTTGGTCTAACCAAGCCAGGACTCTTGCTGAAATTATTAGGAGGAGAACCATTTCCTTTGGAATTAAAGCTGGAAGCATAGAAGCTTGGCATATGCAATCTAGAAAAGATCCAACAATGGAGAAGAGCTGAGAAGAGAAGGAGCACAGGAGAATAATTTTATAAAATCTGTTAGCCAGGTCCAGTCATATTCAAGATAGAATTTCCTGATAGACTTTGCAATTAAGTGATTCAATATATTATGTTTTCTAATAAAGCCAGCTTCAGTTGAATTTCTTTCACTTGCAACTAAAATTTCAATAAATTTCAGCAAATACAGGTGATTCTCAGATTTTTGCCTTGGATGATTGGGTGCATTAATCAATATGCAAATCAATGTGCGAATCAATCAATATGCAACACAGAGGAGGTACAGATTGGGAGAAAATGACTTTTGGAGCATGTTGAGTCTGGATTACTCATGGGGCGTGGCTGGAGACGTCTTGTGGACACTTGGATAAATGAGTCTGACACTTAGACAATAGAGCAGAGATTAAGAAAACAGGTTTGGATCCATCAGATTTTTGGTTAGGAAAGAGTTCATTTTTTTTGAAGTTCTCCTTTTGTGGACAAGACTGCTCTCATGGTGGACACTCAGGATATATTAGTAAACTATAGGGGGAATGGTGAGTAAATAAATGCCACATGTAGGATTGTTTGGGGTTGAATATATTTTTTTGTTGCATTGATGTTCATAAGTTTAACACTATTAATATAACGGAAGCACTATCAGATAATTAAGATATCAATTTTCCACCCAGGAAAAACAAAACATATATTTTGAAGAGCATCCTGTGATTATTTTTGAGTGGAGGGGAACACAGTAATGCATACAATGCCTTTTAAGCAAGAAAGAACTGTGGTAAGCCGAACTACTTTTAGGGTGGATTAGAGTAGATAGATGGGTTGGTAGAAACTGACATTTATGAATTTGATATTTTAAATAATATGGCTATTTAAATGGGAGAAAATGAACAGGTTATACTTGCCCTCGTTCCCAAGATGAATGTCCAGCCAGTGGACGTGGACAGTGTAACTCAGCGCTTCACCAGCACTGGTTCCTGGATGTTTGATGTTTGGCATTTGGCATCGGAATCATCTGGGGAGCTTTTGTTTTTTTTTCTTTTGGCAGCTGTGTAGTACAGCGATCAGACCCTGGATCTTGACGTTATGAGCACGATGATCTCACCAACTGAGCTAACTGGTCAACCCTTGGGGAGCTTTTTAAATGCACAGAATTTTGGATTCCACTCAAAAGATTTTGATTTTGCAAGTCCGTGTGTCTAGAAACCTGAGTGTTTGCTCTCAGGTGACCAGGTTTGGGAATGACTTAGTGGTGGTCAGAGATAAAGAGGTTTGCAGTCCTAATTGAGTCTCTCCTTGGGCTGGCTATTTGAATTCTTTGGATCTCTGTTTCCTTATTGGTAAACTGAGGGGCTTGGAATGATGATCTTTAAGGTCCCTTCCTGCTCTAAACATACCAGTTTGTTTCTCTGCTCTTTGTGTATGAATCTCATAAAGCATTTCTACTTCATAAAGGAGATGAAAGATAAAATTCAAACTAGCGTTTCAGCTGTCTTTTGACTGCTGACAAGATGACAGTTTTAGGAGTGTCTCAGTTTACTGATGTATAACAGTAATGATAGTGAGCTATGTTGTATATAATTTAATCCTTAAGCATGCATCGACCACTTAAAGTTATTTTCTATACACTTAACATGATAAAATAGTGAGCAAAATTTTCTTTAATGTTCTCTATTTTGTTATCATATGTTGTGCTATTCCCATTGGAGAAAGCATAGTGTTTTTTTTTTTTTTTTCTTCTTCCCTTCAAAAATCAAGCTCATGCAAAGTGACAGGTTAAGAACATATTTCTAAATCAAAGAATGACCATTACAGACTTGATCATACAAGTTACTTTCCTAACTACCATTTATTTGTGCTAAAATTGGCTGCATTCCTGATGATAATTTTGCAAGACAGCAGTAGGATATGACTTGCCTTCCCACTGTTTGATATAAATCTCCACTGATACGAATTGAGTTCAGCTGCAGTGAACTTAAATGCTAATGTTGAAAACATAAGGCAGCCTGCTGTTTCTTTCATACCAGAAAGTTTTAACTTCTACAGTCTTCTGTATTCCACCTCCTCCCCACTCCACATTAGGTTAGATCAAATTAGAACCGCTCCATTTCTGTCAGAAGGGTGAAATGTGCAAACTTGATTTACATAACTCAACATGAGAAAAAAGGAAGAAGAAATTAATCCTAAGGATGGCATACCACCTTGTCCTTCAATAGTTCCCATAACAGTCATGGGAAAATGGTTGATGAATAGCATTTATCATGTAACCAGCCAGTATCTGCTAAGCACTGACTCTGTGCCTGGTACTGCATAAAGCACTCTAGGGTCTAGAAAATAATAATAGTCAAAATAATAATGGAATTTATTGAATGCCCACCATGTGCTAGGCATTGTAGTAAGCACTTTATAGTTCTCTCATGAAATCCTCTTAATAATAGATACCTAATTTATGAAACAACCCTATAAATTAGGTATCTATTATTCTATCAGTTTTACTGATGGAGAAACTGAGGTCCAGAGAGGTTTTTAAAAACATTGCCCAAGGACTCCAGAAACCGGGATTTAAACACAGATGTCTGTACCATTGGCATCTTGATGTTCCCTGACTTTAAAGAGTTTACATTCTGGTTGGGAACACAAGAAGCATAGCTCTTCTGGAAAAGGCCTGGCATTGCAAGGAATGCATAAAACAAATTGCATCAGTGTTCCTTCCTGATGATGCGTGATGTCAACGGACGTGAGAGTGTAGTTCTGAAGTGGGGCATGAACCAGATGAAAGCAAAAAGCATGAATGGGAAAAGAGTCAGTCTACTGACTCTACACTACTTACCTGGTCCACACACTTCCTTCAGGCTTACATCCATGCACTTTTCTCACTTTACTTCTTTTGCTCTGACTCAGAATTGACCCTGGGATGTTCCCAATATTGGGTGTGCCCAGAATCACAGATGTTTAATGTGGCCAATGCTCTGAGCTCGAGAGGGAGAGAGAGTGTAATGAATTGAGATGAAGTGGCAGGCAGGGGCCAGATGGTGGGGCCACCAGAAGGAATCTGTATCCTAAGTGGGGCAGCGGAGTGACCTGCTCGGAATTGCTTTTTGGCAAGATTGTTCTAGATGTGGGAAGGTGAATAAGTTGAAAGAGATGTAAGAGCAATACACATGAGTGATGATGGTTTAAACTCAAATCAGGATGAAATGAATCAGGCATATGTGGGAAGTGCTTAGAAAATGGCTGCATGGGATTTCTGGTTATGATTTCGTCATTCCTCCAACACTGCTTCTGTCACAGTCATGGTCACTTAATGTTGCTGAGTCTGCAGACACTCTGCTCTTCTCTTTTTATTTGACAGTATTCTAGTAGTTGACCTCTTGACTTTTGTGACCCCCTTTTTTCCTATTTCCTTTTCCCTACTTCTCCCCTTCTCCGTCTATTTTTTACCTATTTCTATTCTTTCTAATCTGCCTCTTTCTGTGTCTTTTTAACTATTTTTCTCTTTTTTAATCAACTGATACAATTAATCAGGATTGTTCTTGGGATTACTTCCCTTCTCTCTCTACAGGGTAGTGTCTACACTGTATCTAGATTTTATTTTCTGTATGCTATTGACTTACAAGTTTGTGCCTCAGGCTAGACCTCTCGTTGAACTTCCAGGTTATGACCCCAACTGCCTACTTGACAAGCCCATTTGAAAGTCTAACAGACATTTCAAAATAAACACATCAAAAACTGACTTGTGATTCCCCCCTCTCCACAACCTCAGTCAATAACAGTACCATCCACCTAGACAGTCAATTGAGAAGCTAGGCATATCCTTTAATTTCTTTCTTTTCTGTAAAGCCTATATTTAGTCTATCAGAAAACCTTTTAATTCTACCTTCTAATACATCTCAGGGCCATATTCCTCTTTCTTTCTCCTTTTCCCCAATTCTAGTTCAAGCAGGGTGATCTTTCAACCTGTTGGATTTTTCCTTGTATATTCTTCTTTCTTATTTGTTTGTTTAATTGCTTAGTGACTACTGTTTTCCTCACTAAACTATAAATCATGAGGGCAGTGACTTTGGTTGTTTTGCTTCCCACAACACCTGCTACAAATGATAGGCTCAATAAATATTCAGACAATGAATGAATACACTGATGGTTGATTTAACATGAGTGTTGAGAGATAGGGAGAGGAAAAAAAGGTGCCTCAAATCATTCCTAGATTCTGACTTGAGTAAGTGGATATGTGGTTATGCCATTTACCAAGAAAGGAGCCAGTTTAGAGGGAAAAAAATTAAGTTCTTTTTTAGACATATTGAGTTTAAGATACTTGTAAGACACCAAGGGGAGATGTCCAATTGGCCCTTGGATATGTTGGAGTGGAACTTAGAAGTCAGTTCTCTCCTGGAGATATTGACTGCAAACTCGTCAGTTGTAGCAGTATCTAAGCTTCTTGAAGTAAGAAGATGCCTCAGTCAGAGCCCAAAGAAACATCACAATTCTGGGCTCAGTAGAAAATAAAAAGTGGCCAAAGTGATAGAAAGAAAACTTAAGAGCACGTGCTTATAAGAAAAAAAAAAAAAAGAATTCCAAGAAGGAGGGACTACTCACATACTGTGTCACATGCTGCTGAGAGGTCAGAAAATTATAACCAAAAAGTGACCATTTAGATTGGGTCTAGCCACATGAAGGACAGAGGTGATCGAAGAGCAGTTTCAGTAAAGTGTGAAGTAGTGCTCCAGATTCAAGAGACGTAAGGGGTGATGGAGAGATTAAGAAGATGGGGCAGAGTTTGTTTAGGACAGAAAAGGGACAAGAAAGAAACATCATCAGCTGGAAATTGGATGAAAGTTGGTGGACTTTAAAAAAATGGAAAAAACTTGAGGATGTTAAATGCTATTGAGAGAGAGAGAGAGAGAGAGAGAGAAATAACAGACAGTAGCTTGAGAAGAGAGAGGTGATAACTAGGAGAATCAAAATGTGGGAAGAGATACTGTGCAGAAGCTTTTTAGTTTGATATAATCCAATTTATTTATTTTTCCTTTGGTTGCTGCTTTAGGGGTCATATTCATGAAGTCTGTACCCAATCCTACTTCCTGAAGTGTTTCTCCTATGTTTTCTTTAAGAAGTTTTATTGTTTCAGGGTGTATATTTAATTCTTTAATCCATTTTAAGTTGATTTTAGTATATGGTGAGAGGTATGGGTCTAGTTTCATTCTCCTGCATGTGGATATCAAGTTATCCCAGCACCATTTACTGAAGAGGCAGTCTCTTCCCCAGTGTATAGGCTTGGTGCCTTTGTCAAAGATCAGATGGCTGTAGGTGTGTGGGTTGATTTCTGGATTCTCTACTCTATTCCATTGATCAGTGTTTCTGTTCTTATGCCAGTATCATGCTGTTTTGGTTATTATAGCTTTGTAGTATAGTTTAAATTCAGGTAGTGTTATGCCTCCACCTTTATTTTTTTTGCTCAGAATTGCTTTAGCTATGCATGGTCTTTTGTTATTCCATATAAATGTCTGGATAGTTTTTTCCATTTCTGAGAAAAATGTCTGGAACTTTGATGCAGATTGCATTGAATTTGTATATCACTTTGGACATTTTCACAATGTTGATTCTTCCAATCCAAGAGCATAGGATATCTTTTCATCTTCTTGTGTCCTCTTTAATTTCTCTCAGCAGTGGTTTGTAGTTCTCATTATAGAGATTTTTCACATCCTTGGTTAACTCTATTCCTAAGTATTTTAATTTTTTGGTGGCTATTGTAAATGGGCAAGCTTTCTTGATTTCTCTTTCTGCATGTTCACTATTGGAGAATAGAAATGCTACTGATTTTTGAGTGTTGATTTTTTTATCCTGGAACTTTTCTGAAATCATTTATCAACTCCAGGAGTTTTCTTGTAGAGGCTTTAGGTTATTCAATATATAGGATTGTGTCATCTGCAAACAGGGACAGTTTGACTTCATCTTTTCCAATCTGGATGCCCTTTATTTCCTTCTCTTCTCTGATTGCTCTGGCTAGTACTTCCAACACGATGTTGAACAGGAGTGGTAAGAGTGGGCATCCTTGTCTAGTTCCTGTTCTGAAAAGCTGAAAGCTTTTCCAGAATGATATTGGCAGTGGGTTTATCATATATGGCTTCAATTACGTTGAGATACTTTCCATCTATACCTAACTTGTAGAGAGTCTTTATCATGAATGAGTGTTGAATTTTATCAAATGCTTTTTCAGCATCTACAGAGATGATCATATGGTCCTTGTGTTTGATTTTATTGATATGGTGTATCACATTTATTGATTTGCATATGTCGAACCAACCTTGCATCCCAGGGATGAATTCTACTTGATCATGGTGTATAATTTTGTGTATGTGTTGCTGTATTCTGTTAGCTAGTATTTTATTGAGTATTTTTGCATCTATATTCATCAAGGATATTGGCCTGTAGTTTTCTTTTTTTGTTGTATCTTTACCTGGTTTTGGTATCAGGGTGATGTTTGCTTCATATTAACAGAGTTAAAAGACAACCAACAGAGTGGGAGAAAATATTTGCAAAATATACATCTGACAAAGGATTAATATCCAGAATATACAAGGAACTCAAACAACTTTACAACAAAAAACCAAGTAACCCAATTAAAAAATGGGCAAAAGAGCTAAATAGGCTTTTCTGAAAGGAAGATATAGGAATGGCTAACAGACACAAGAAAAAACATCATCAGCATTTGGGAAATGCAAATCAGAACCACATTGAGATACCATCTCACCCCAGTTAGGATGGCTAATATCCAAAAGACTGTGAATGATAAATGCTGGTGAGGTTATGGAGAAAAAGGAACTCTCATACATTGTTGGTGGGACTGCAAAATGGTGCAGCCTCTATGGAAAATGGTATGGAGGTTCCTCAAACAATTGCAGAGAGATCTACCATATGACCCAGATAACCCACTGCTGGGAATATACCCAGAGGAATGGAAATCATCAAGTCGAAGGTATACCTGTTCCCCAATGTTCATCGCAGCACTCTTTACAATAGCCAAGAGTTGGAACCAGCGCAAATGTCCATCATCAGATGAGTGGATACGGAAAATGTGGTACATCTACACAATGGAATACTACTCAGCTATAAAAAAGAATGAAATACTGCCATTTGCAACAACATGGATGGACCTAGAGACAATTATATTTAGTGAAACGAGTCAGGCACAGAAAGAGAAATATCACATGTTCTCACTTATTTGTGGGAGCTAAAAATAAATAAATAAATACACAAATAAACTGGGGGGGGAGGGAAGAAGACACAACAATCACAATTCCTTGAAGTTGATATGACAAGTGAACAGAAAGGAGGTTGTTGGAAGGGAGGGTGGAGAGGGAGGAGGGAGGGAGGTTTCGGTAATGGGCCACAATAATCAACCACATTGTATATTGACAAAATAAAATAAAATTTAAAAAATGTGGGAAGAGAGAACCAAAGTGCAATCTATAGGAGTGGCTTCCCAGTGGAGCGAGCCACCTCTGTCAGCAGGAAGCAGAAGAGGATATGAGCCCCGCAGGCACGTTTGTGGATTTGGTCAAAGTTGCAAGAGCCTTATCTGATGGCTTCCATATTCTCTATGAAGTGGGAGGATAGATCTGTGCTAGGACCAACCCTTCCAGGAGCCACTTTCCTAAGATCCTTAAAAGCTGTGCCTCCTCATTAAGAAGTACTCTAAAATGTTCTATATGGCCAAATTCTCTTGCGATACTTCCTTTCAGGGATAGTGCAGAAATGAGCTCGTCTGCTGGACTTCCTTTTCTTAACAGTGTCACTAGTCTATGAATGAACCTTCAGAGAATTGTGGCCAGCATGGTTTATTTGTGGATGGGTTCCCATTGTTCCCCTGACTAATGTAAAATTGTCTATTTATTATTCATTTGTTCTCTCTCCTTTTTAATGGCTGCTTTGCATTTTACCTTCCTGTTTGTGGCCAGGCTTGATGAGCTAGAGTGGAGATACTTGGTATAATGGTTTCAAATTATAGTATCAGTATACTTTTGATGCCCCTACAAAATTAATGCTGAAATTCACAGCCAGTGGTGGTTATAGGAGCCAGAAAACAACTGTAAGTATAATGCAATATGCTTAATAATTGGTTTATTTTTTCCTCTGCCTAATTATCTGCTATGACAAAGACTGGTTAGGGAAAAAAATTATTATATAACAATCCCCTTCTTGACCCATCCAGTGGGTGACTGGGAATGTCAGGTAATACTGTAGTCATAGCTTTTCTGTTTCCATTTTGGAAATAACAGCAACTACAACATTGCTCAATTCTTTGGAGACCTGAGCTGCGGGCGTCACATTGGCTTATTGCATGACCATTAAACAACTTTGAAAATCAGATTTTCACTGTTAATAATTAAGTAATTAGAGAGTTAGGAGCTTTGACAAGAGTTCTTTGTCTTTTGATCCTTACAGGGAAAATAAAAATAACAAAGTGAGAGTTAGTGTACTGAATCCACTCACTGGTTTTCAAGTCCTGCACATGCCCTGCCATTGCAACTTCAGGGAAAGATGGACCAAGGTTCCTTAGAAATGAATTCTTTACCACCTACTCTTCCAATTGCATATTTTAGCAGAGATCTCTCTCTTAACATGTAGATAAGTATGTGTGACATTAGCTGGGGGACCCTTTGGGAATTTCTCATTTTCAATCAGTGGTTTGCAGAGCACTGAGAATTCTTTTCGAATGTCAATGGAATCTGAGGAATGGTGAATGGGGTAAGAATTAGTAACTAGAAAAGAAAAATTTTAGAGTGTTATTTTTGTCTTGCAATAAAATAAGCATAGAGTCCGATCCTGGCTCCGATTTAATCAACTTGCTCTTTGGCAAGTTATTTAACTCCTCTGGGCTTCAGTTTCCCACTTATATACAAGGATAATATTAAGGATATATAAGCATAAAAAGATTATAATACCCATTTTAAAGATTCCCGGGGATTAAATAAAACAGTTCGTGAGAAGCTTTTAGCATAGGGTCTACCGTATGTCTCAATATATATGTTTCTTTCTCGTTCTTTCTCAAAATAAAATTTCTTTACACCTCCTGAATACCTAAAACCTCTTTTAAAGATTCATTTTGTTGATCTACTTCCACGACTATTTCTTGCATCTATCTCTTTCTTTCCATTCCTACTCTTGCCTTCCAAATTCAGATTCATATCCTTAAAACATGATTCCAATCATATGATAGCTCTGCTCTGAAGCCTTCAATGATTTTCCATCGTGAAACCTCTTAGCCCTGACAGGTGGGACCCCCATATCTAGGTCGTTGTTTCTTTCTAGCCTCTTCTCTGAATTCCCAACATACACTTAACTAAATCATGCTACTTGTTTTTCCTGAATACTCCCCCATCTTGGCCTGCTTCTCTGCTTTCTCTGGCTTATAGCTTCCTCCCTGCTGGTTGAAGTCCTACCCTCGGTGAAGGCCAGTGCTAGTGCTCCACCTATGCCCTTTCATGCCCCCATCCCCCTCCTACCCCTAAAAGGATTCTTCCCTCTGAAAACTCCCACAGAAAATTTTCATTCTTTGTCTATGTCTGGAATGTTCTTCCCCAGGTTCTCAGCCTTATCACCTCCTATCTATCCTTAAGATCTCAGCCCCAAATCATGTCCTTGACTGTTGAGTCTACCTGAGAACCCTTTGGCATATACTGCCCGTAGAACACTTATCTCGGTTCATGATGCCTTAATCATTAGTCTGATCATTTCATTAATGTTTGTCACCTGCCCTCAAGACTAGAAGCTCCAGGAGGAAAGGAAGAGTGTTTGTCTTTTTCTCTGTTGTGTCCTCAGAGCCTGGTAGTGTGTTTGCCATATAGAAAGCACTCAGTAAACATTTGTTGATCAATGATGTATACTACTTGCCAGATACTGCTTTTCCTTGTAGCTATTTGCACCCATGCTTACCATATCTCTGTCACTGAGAATAGAGGCTGGGTCATGTTAATCCTAACTGGCCTGTGGCACTGCTATGGTCTGAATGTTGGTGGTCCCCCCCCCCAAATTTATATGTTGCAACCTAATACCCAATGTGATAGTATTAAGTAGAGCCTTTGAGAAGTGACTAAGTCATGAGGGATCTACCCTCATGAATGGGATTAGTGCCCTTGCGAGAGAGGCTCCAGCGAGCTCCCTTGCCCCTTCTGCCATGTGAGAGTTCAGGGAGAAAGTGTCATCTTTGAAGCAGAGAGTGAGTCCTCACTGGACACCAAATCTGTTATCACTTTGATTTTGGACTTCCCAGCCTCCAGAACTGTGAGCGATAAATTTCTGTTGTTTGTAAATGACCACTCTAAGGTATTTTGTTACAGCATTCAGAATGAACCAAGACAGGCACCTAGCTTAATGCCTTGCTGATCGTAAGTGCTTGCTAAGTATTTGTTTAGGAAAAAATAAATGAGCATAGAAACAGAGAACTGTAGCATGAAGCCTGCTGTAGACATTGCAAGTGCTATAGTAGCTATCTATCTAGAGGGCGAAAAGACTAAGTTCACTTCAGGTTTAGAAGGCTTCACATTCTAATAAACAAAGCACTTGCAGTAGGTTATCCAAACCTTAATATTCAGATCATATTCATAAATGGCAAGATTGTTTTGTCAAGAAAAAGCATTCTTAAAGCACTGATTAAAATATAAACCCTTTCAACAACAAAAACAAAAAGCTGCCCTTCACCCCCATGTTTCCGATGAAATGGCCTTTCTGTGGAGATATAATTTCCGCTGTTCACCATCTTTCTTTAAAATTGCCCAATCAATCAGGAGGGGGGACTTGCACCCCACCTGCAGTGAGACATTTTAAAGAGATGAGACATTTGATTGCTATGTTTAGATTTATGGGGATTGAGATGACCCCGAAGATTAAATGAAGAAGCAACTGTGGGGGAAAAAAAAAAAACAGAAACAGCAAGAAAATTGATTTTTAAGTTGAAGGCCTATTGGCACTGAGAGGCTTAAATGAGGAAATAGGACAGAAAGAGAGGGTCTGGGTGGTGGGGAGAGGGGGCACACTGAGGGGAAGTCTTATTGTTTAATTGTCACTGGTGTAATCCCTGTTGACCTTGAGGAAGCTCCGAGAATGATGATAGCATGAGACTTGAGTTTTACAATCACATTTAGTGAACACCTAATCAGAGCTACAGATGGGTTTTAGATTTGATCCTCCTGATGAAACTGAATTAAGACAGGATAGAAGACAGATAATAAAGAGTGACTATGAGATGAAATTCCTCAGAGTTATTTTTCAAGATGTGAGAGGTGGCAAAAATATATTGCTGGCTAAAACTAAAGAAATTTAATCAGTGAATATAAAAATATAATTTTTTTCCAAAGGGAAAAAATGTCTTGAAAACTTTCTCAAAATGAATGAGAAATTTCTTTAAAGGATATCTACTCCTGCATACCTGAAATTGATTTATTTCTGCTTTCTCTTAGGTCACTGGTCTCTCCTCTGGTTTTCTAGGTTTTGCATTTATGACATCGTTTCTTTTTGTCTTTTCCCCATCACCTTTCATGACTTCAAAAACACCTTTTCAGGACTGATTATTAAACTTCAGTGAATATGTTTTGGATATTTGCTCTTCAGTCAATGTTCTTACATGTTTGTAGGATGTAAACTACGGGTCCTCTTCTCAAGAATTTAAAGAACTTTTGAGGATACATCATACATGATATAATGACTAGACAATTAACACATAGACATGGAGTCTACTAAGAGTTCAGGAGACGGGAGAAGGATCCCGCTGGGATGGTGGTTATAGTAAATTACATGAAGGAGATGGGACTTAGGGAGTTGAGGAGTGGAGAGGTTATGAACAGTAGAGTGTGGGGAAATAAGACAAGAAAAATCATGGAGGCTGAATTGAGCATGGCAGTATTCCTTGGTCAATAAGCAGACTGACCTGATGAGACTAGAAAGTGAGGGTCAACTGAAATATAATCTGTGGAGTTTGGGTAACTGTGGCAAAAGGGAATTGTGTATTCTGAGAACATGATTATATTAATGTTAAATCATTTATGAGTTGCATTTATTTATTTATGCATAAATACATGGGTGAAAATACCAGGTCTTACAATTATGTTTCTCATTTTTGAAGTCATTGTAGTTTACATGCACATGCGCGCGTGCACATGCGCGCACACACACACACACACACTGTGCAAAACTCTTTGCCAAACATAAAGAAAGCTCCATTGCAGTACTTGATTAATACGATTGATTCTCTGGGGGAGAAAATACCAAAGTTTGTTTCTGAGCACATCCTTCCTACTAGAAAAATGGGCTAAAAGAACAAATGTATGGCCTTCTGCAGTAGAAATAGAAATTACTAGATACAAAAATTCCATTAATGATGCAGAGGGGGGCAAAATTATGGTAACTAAATGGTTTAAGCACCAGGTGGTTCTTTAGAAATGTACATTTAGAAAAAGAATTAAATAAAGAAATTTGCATGCTTAAAAAGATATTGGGAATGATAAAAGAATATCTCCTGATATATAGGTAAGAGAGATAAGTAGGGACAAAGGATTTGCATTCAGTAATATTATAAAAAGAATAATAAAGCTTATTCAAGCATTGAGTTTTAATTTATCTGAAACTAGAGTGGTAAAGAATAAGAGGATAACATGCAATGTATCTGGAGGCAGCATGAATTGTTGAATAATTGAAGCACTGGATTGAGAATTTATAAAAATTTCAAAATTCTTGTGCAAACTAAATTTCTCCATTTTAAGGCAACCCTATTAAAAAAAATAACCACCACCACTACCACCTTTCCCACCCAGTCCTTGATTTATTTGCACTCAGACCCCTTCCTTGCTGTTTTCCTGCTCCGTTCTGTAGGGTGGAGGCCCGTCCTCTGTATACTGCGTTTCCAGGGCCAGGTGTCAGCTGGCATTTTGCTGGGTTCAGCCCTGGGAGGCACTTGCAGGAGAGTGGAGGATGAGAGGAAGGGAAAAGTTGGGGTATTTCTTCCCCTCTCTCTGCCTTGCCTGCTTCTCCTCTGTCGTTCTAGTCCCTCCGGATGAACCCCCATGGTTGTGGCTTTAGTCAGGTGACCAAGCCCCTGGGCTCTGGAAACACCAGCTCCTCCAGTGTGCCTTCGGTTTAGGGTAAGAGGCTTCCTGTGTTGCTAATCTCTCAGCGGCTTCACTGTCCCCTCTGGTTAGTCATCTCTTTCATCACCCATGAAACAAATTCCCTTCAGTATTAAATTCTTTGTTTTAAATACTATTCTCTCACTTGAACCCTGACTAATAGGCTGGTTTTACATGGATAGTGCAAAGAATGGAATGGAACAGTAGATCAGTTGGAGATATTTGGAGAAAGACAGTTTTATGTGTTCAGATAATTTTTATTTGATACCTCATGGAATCTAGAGTAATTCATGTTTAACACTACAGGATTTCACAGAAATATTGCAGGACTTACTCATGGGATAAAAATCTCTTGGTGACTCTGAAATTATATCTAAGTATTGCTTTCTGGATCGTCAATAAAAACTTGCTAAATTCCCAAGTTCTGCAATGTATCAATGTATATAATATGGAAACAACTTGATTGTACCACAGGCTGATTGTGTAACAATGATCTGATAACACTGAGATAAATGCTTCTCAGTGTTAAATTTATTTTAGCCCCTTTGACAGGGATACATATTTATTTTTGTGTGGGTAAGTTATTGTAACTTTAACTTTATTAATCCTTTCTTGCCTTTATTAACTTTATTTAGTAATTTTATTAATCCTTTATTGTCTCATTGGTTTGGTGAGAGAGCAGATGATCATTGTATGAAAGTGTCTACCTTTGTGAATCAAGTATATTTCAAAGCAATTTCAGCACCTTCTCAAGTAATACTGGAAGAACTCTGTTAATCTGTTATTCTTAAAGTCCTGATTCTGCTGGGAAGTCTTTTTGTATGCTATTTACTTATAATGGCTGACTCGATTCTGGTCCTATGATACGTGACTGTCCAGATCAGATTTTTTCAAGTATAGTTTAAAAAATGCTAATGCTGAAATCTCCTGAAGGTCCTTGTGAAAAATGCAAATGCTAAGTCAGAACCTCTGAAAATAAGGCATGAAACTTTAATTTTAATAATAAGATTTTTTTTAGCCTAGTAGAGTTTATAAAACACTGGGTACTAATAAATTCATAATTCCCATTAATATGTATTTTATCTCCTTAGTGAGATCAATAGCTTCCAGAAGAAAGTTTTCTTCTTCTAGTCTGTCTTCCCCACAATGCCTGGCAGAGTAATAAGCAATTAGTAAATGTGCAATAAGTATTTATAGAATTGACTTAAGTCTCTTTATCAGCCCAAATATAAAGAATAATTGCTGGAACATTATCCTAATGATAACGATTATTGTTGTTCTTAAAAAAATGAACACTGAAATAATTACCTAGCAAAAGTAAGGTAAATCTATAGTAAAGGAATAGAATGAATATTAATAGAAAATCTACAAGCATTAATGAAACTTATAGGATAATGATATCAGACACTGTGAAATAGGAATTTTATAAGAGTGAATCTTGTCAGACAAACTTGATTGCTTTGTTTGATAGAGCTACAAGATCAGTAGATAAAAGTAATGTGAAATTGTAGATGCAATCTATCTCAATTTTGGTAAAGTGTTTGATAGTGTCACATGAAATTTTCCATCTTGAATTAATTGAAATTGGCTTTGGTGTGAACCTCTTATTGTCCGCTAGATGCTAGAAAGCCTACTAACATAAAATAATGATTCGTCTCATGACAAGGTATTTTAGGAATGAGGACTAAGTTTGCCTGCATTTACCATCTTCGTGTTTGATTTAGAGAACGTATTTAAAGAAGTTGATGACATTTTACATTTGTGTTGCATTAAAACTTGTTGGAATAACCAGGGAAAGAGAAATTATATAAAGATATGTTCAGATATCATAAATATTTCTATTTTGTGTCATTGACAACCTTCAAACTTTTACACATTCTACCAACTTGCACAGTTGTAGCCTTTTCTAGACTTTGTGAATATAGACGCATATGCCTATTCAAACTTACTTGGGGTTGCAAGATTTATCAAACAGAAATACAGGCAATCCTAAACTTACCTAGAATTTATTCTCAAACACGGATTCATTAGGAGATTCTACTAAAAAGTCATGATATTATACTTAATCTTCTAAGTTTGTTGGGTCAATTCTTTTAAGTTTAACCTACTTTCATAAACTAATATGGATGGCTGGTCTGAAATATAATAAGGCTGTCCAAGTAGATATGCTTGGATGTTAATTAGAAATAGCAGACTGAAAAGGACATTGGAATTTTCCTTTTCCTATGATTTTGAGGGAGGCATTACCTTAATTACTGTATTTTTAAAAGTGCATTTGAGGAAAATGATAGAAGCGTTTAAGTGCTAAAGGATTTGATTCATGTGAATTAGAAATACAGAAAGAAATAAATATGTGTAGATCATTAAAATGATAACTAAAGGAGTGTTATATATTGAGATAGTTATCTAATAATAGCTAAAGGACACGAACACTGCATAATTAGTTACCATGGTACATAAGTATTAACGAATGACATTAAGTAAATGAAAATTTAAAGAGAGTGATACCAGGGTGAACTATTTTAATTATAAAATTCTTCTAATAAAATGCTGAGTGATCTAACTCTTAATATATTTAAAATTAGACTAAAACCTAGCATATGGTTGGAAAGACTTTCAACTAGAGATGACAACTTTTTATTTCTCATTTCCTCTGATTGTATGAATTTTTCGTTGTACTCTATAAATGAACTAATAGTGGTCAAATTTTATTTAGTGTTAAGCATTGGACTTTGTACTATGCACTCTTCCTGGGATTAGCTCACCAAATTCTCCCAGCAGCCCAAGAGGCAGGTACTCTTATCATTCTCATTTTACAGAAAGATAATCTGAAGCTTCGATGAGTTCAGTGACTTGGCCAAGGTCATGTAGCTACAAAGCCAGCACTTGAACTCAGACTTGCTGTTTTCCAAAACCCATACCTTTAACCACAAATACTATACTGCCTCTCACAAGGACTAAGGGAGCCTTGATCCAATTCAGAAAAGGATTAGTATTGTTTTAAACAGCAAGCTTCACTAGTGTATTTGGAATTATTCGATTTATTCAAATTTGATTTAAGCACAACTCTTTAGAAATGGATCTGTTTGGTAAAGTGAGATATATCTGCATTGCTCAGATTTCTTCATATAGTCATAGACATCAGTCAGCCCCACCCTAATCATACTCTATGCTGGTATTGATGTGAGATTCATGAACATAAAAAATGCTTCATGCACTTTTCCTAAAATGTCTGTAGATGATCTCCCAGGACTTGAACATGTGAGTATTCCCATAGAGGAAAATCTGGTAGATGAGCCTAGTGGAAAAATATTTAACAGAGGGTTAAACAGAAGATCTGAATCTATTTTTCCTACCCTCTTCTAATATCATTGTCCAAATAATGGTATTCTTGAGGAAAAAATGTATTATGAAGGAAGAGATTTGGTTTTTATGATATGTTCTTTAGTAAGTCATTTCACATTTCTGATTCCAACTACTTCATAAAAGGTAGGGAAGCAGTTATGGGTTCATTCTGAAACTAACTGCTTAGCTTCAAATCTGAGCTTAAAGACATCTGCTTCTGGCCAAGATGGAGTGACAGGGACTAGATTTTCCTTCCCTTCTGAAACTACTAGAAAATTGGACAGCATATATTACACTGGACAGTTTTAAAGACTTTGGACATCAGACATGAAGGGCAGTGATCCCTAGGAGATGGGAAATAAGGTAAGCCCTGTTATTGTCTCCGCTTACTGTCTGGAGTGAACTTCCAGGCTGAGGTGCAGAGAGGGAACCCAGGCAGAGCATGACAGTCTCCCTGAGGTGAGAAGATGGAGCTAAGAGTCCAGAGCAGCCAAGCCTAGAGTTCACAGGGTAGAGAAGAGAGCTACATGGGGATCTGAAGAGGGCCCCAGTGGAGTACAGATCAGCACATTCATGTGAGAAAACTATGCAAGGATGGGGAAAGAACCACCTGAAAGGATTAGAGAAACAATAATAGATGCTCACACCGGGCTGGGACCAGTTCCTGTTCCCACCAGCCTGTGTAAACACCTCATAATTCATGCAGCATTCGGTAATGTAGTCTGAGGAATTTTACTTCAGTATTTGGGAATAATTAGCCCTTGAATAAGACTGCTCTGGTGCTGTCTAGAAAAGCTTAAAAGCAAGACCTGAAAGAGTTAAATTTGTTCCCAGGTATCTTAATTACATTCCAGAATAAAGCTCAAGAAAAAAAAAAAAAAAAAGAAAAGAAAAATATCCAACATCCAACAACTTAAAATTCACAATGTCTGGCTTGGAATAAAAAATTACCAAATCTAAACTTGACCACTTACCAGCTTCATCTCGAGTAAGGATTCATACTCTCTAACCCTCCGTTTCTTCATCTTCAAAATGTGGATGATATTAGCAAATTTAATGGAATTATGAAGAGCAGATAACTTCACATATGCCGAGTACTTAGCATAGGAGATGTCTGTAGTGAGCACTCAATAGATGATAGTCATATGTTACCCTTATGATTGTTGTTTGTGAGGAACCACATTTCTTACACAGTCTTCAGGACATTTGTTGATGACCCTTCCACCTCTAACATCTACATATCCATGAAACACAGAACAGAACTTGTCATTGTTTGAAATGAAGACCCTTCCTCTCCGATACCAGCAGTCACTTCAGTTTTTAGCAGCACCCCACGCCCAGATTTTGTGACAACAAGAAATTGTGAATATCCTGAGGCTAACAAGAATTTAAATACTCTATCTTGACCTACAAACATCTGAGTTTTGTCGGTTGCAGATTTTTATTTGGTGAAAAGAACCCCAAAACAGTAAAAAGAATGTGCCACCATGAAAACATCATTATTTGAGAGCCTTTGCTGACCAGAAAAAGGGAGTTCAAGATTGACTTGAATCTTCTCTTGACTGATGTCATCTGCCTAAATCTTAGTCAGTTCTGTCATAACTGTCTCCCCGACTCACCCAGCATCATTCTGTGGTCTCCTACCCATTTTCCTCTGTCGCCAATCCTGTTCTAATCCCACCAAGACCATGGGATGAAGGATACAGGGGTACATGATAGAACGGGAGCTCCCCCAGTCAATGATCCCATCCCTGGCTCTGAACACTATTATTTTGAACATCTGTGGTTTTAGTAAGCGGTGGCTCTATTAACTGTCTTCCTAGTGCAACTTCATTCTTAGCTAAACAGAATGAATCCATTATATTTAATTTGGTGTTGTGGAACCTAATATTAAAAAGTAAACTACCTGAAGTGACTTTAAGAATGTTTTATTTTTGTTTTCTTTAATTCGAGTATATGACTCTGTTATTTCTGCATTACTTTAGGTTCCCAATGTGTGTGTGTGTGTGTGTGTGTGTGTGTGTGTGTGTGTGTGTATTTAGATAGAAGGGTCCTACCCCACTATATCCTTTCATGACCTTTCTTTCTTTGGTTACTGGATTCTTCATTTTATTTTATGTGCTTTTTAGATGCTTGCACACTGCACCTCCAAAGGTTGTTAGCATTTGTCAGCTCTCAGAATGACAGTTCTATTCACTATAGGAGACAAGTCATTTTCTTGCCGAAGAAAGGGGAAGCTAATCTCCTCCCACAGTAACATGTTTTGAGAAACATAATGCAGTGGGAAAATGTACCAATTATTTTGCTGCAAATTGTCTCCCTTCTGTTAGATAGACAATCATATCAACATTTTTGAACTCTTTTTTTTTTTTTGCAGTTTTATAACACAACTTGCCTCCTGCAAAGTTAAACTTGATGTTAAAGAAAATGAATGAATGTTTCACGAACTATATGAGTGATAATATATTGCTGTGTAGTTCTGGGCAGCTATCATTTGAGATTTCATTCCTGTTGATAGCTTCCATCCAAGCCCCTTAGCAAGAACATTTGTTTTTCCATCATTCAGGGGCAGGAGCAGGGAAGATGGCTGAATCGGTTACTTATTCTTGAATTTGGCAGGAGAAATTAGATAGAGGGTGTTTATTATATATCCACCTCTCTCTGAACTCTTTAATGATTAGAGGGCAGTGGGAAGAAAATAACTTCTTTTTTGAGTACACACGTAAACTGGTTTGCTCATAGCTGTAGTTTTAGAGCCTGACCTGAGTTCAAGTCCTGACATCGGCATATGCTGGCTAGGTGGTCTTGGGCAGGTTTCCCAGCCTAGCTTCTTCAAGGTTTACCTTGTGCATCTGTAAAATGAGGATAATAATAACACTTTCCCTAAAGGGTGCTTGGGAGGATTAATTTCTCAATGCACTCAATGCAGTACCTAGTACTCAACAAATAGAGGCATGTTGACTGCTGTGATCATGACCAGAGGCTTAGACACATATTTAAGTTAAATGACTTTAAAATGATTACAACCTCATTTAATATAAAATTAGCACTGTACATTTGGTATTTTTTTCCCAGTAGATACCTATACTGTAAACTTGTTCAGCACATGCGAAAGTGGCTAGCACAGTTCCTAATGAACAGAAGATGTCTGTTCCATGTTATGCCCCTACTGTCTTAGTCCATTTGGGCTGGTATGGCAGAATACCATAGACCGGGTGGCTTATAAATAGCAGAAATGTATTTCTTATGGTTCTGGAGTCTGGGAAGTCCAAGATTAAAGCGCTGGCAGATTTGATGTCTGGTAAAAGTCCCCTTTCTGGTGGAAGGGGAAAGGGAGCTCTCTAGGGTCTCTTCTGAAGGAACTAATCCCATTCATGAGGACTTTGTCTTTATGACCTAATCACCTACCAAAGGACCCACCTTCTAATACCACCACACTGGGGGGGATTTTAACATATCAATTTTGGGGGGATACAAACATCCAGTCTATAGCACCTACTGTATCTGAGGATATGTCAGTCTAAATTAGTGAAAAGTTTAGCTACTTAAAAATAAATGTAGAGGAAATACGATGGATAAAATAGTCTTTTCAAGAATGGCATTGGAAAAACTGGACATCCACATGCATGTCTAGACGCAGACATTACACCCTTCACAAAAATTAACTCAAAGTGGATTGTAGACCTAAATTTAAAATGCAAAACTCTGAAACTTCTAGAAGATAACATAGGAAAAAATCTAAATCACCTTGGGTTTGGTGAGGACTTTTTAGATATAATACCAGAGGCACATCCATGAAAGAAAGAATTGTTAAGCTGGACTTTATTAAAGTTAAAAATTTTTGCTTTGCAAAAGACACTGCCAAGAGAATAAAAAGACAAGCCACAGACTGAGAGAAAATATTTGCAAGAGACATAGCTGACAAAGGGCCATTATCCAAAATATACAAAAGACTCTTAAAACTGAGCAGTAAGACAAAGAACAACCCAATTAAAAACTGGGCCAAGAACCTTAGCAGACACCTCACTAAAGGAGATATACAGATGGTAAGTAAACATATGAAAAGAATCTTCACATCATATGTCATCAGGGAAATGCAAATTAAAACAACAATGAGACACCACTACACACCTGTTAGAGTAGCCCAGAATATTGACAGCACCAAATGCTTTCAAGGATATGGAGCAACAGAAACTCTCATTCATTACTGGTACAAATGGTACAGTCACTTTGGAAGACAGTTTGGAGGTTTCCTACAAAACTAAACATGCTCTTACCATATGATCCAGCAATCATGCTCCTTGGTATTTGCCCAAAGGGGTTGAAAACTTGCCTCCATACAAAAACTTGCACATGAATGTTTATATTAGCTTTATTCAAATTGCTCCAACATGGAAGCAACCAAGGTGACATAAATAGACTGTAGTACATCCAGACAATGGAATATTGTTGAGCACTAAAAATAAGTGAGTTAGCAAGTAATGAAAAGATATGGAGGGAAATGTATATTACTAAGGGAAAGAAGCCAATCTAAAAAAGCTGTGATTGCAACTATGTGACTTTCTGAAAAAGGCAATAGTTTGGAGACAGTAAAAAGGTCAGTGGTTGCCAGGGATTGGGAGGGGGTCGGGGGTGAATAGGCAAAGAACAGAGGAATTTTTGGACAGGGAAAATGCTCTATATGATACTATAAGGATGGATATATGTCATTATATAGTTGTCCAAACCCACAGAGTGTACGACACTAAGAGTGAACCATCTGTAAACTAGGGACTTTGGGTGATCATGATGTGGCCATGTGGGCTCATCTATTGTAACAATTGAAACACTCTTGTGGGGGGAGGGGATATTGATATCGGGCAAAGCTATAGGTGTGTGGGGGCAGGGGGTATAAGGGAACTTTGTACCTTCTGCTCAACTTTGCTGTGAACCTAAAACTGCTCTAAAAAAATAAAGTCTATTAAAAAAAAATAAATGTAGAATTATTTTTAAATTCAGATGAATAATTCAACCTGTTGGGTGAAAAGTATTTTTCCTTCAGGGCTGCTTCCATGATTAGATAACATCTTAAAGAATTTCTAGAGATTGAAATTGTGGTTTATCTAATTCAACCATTGAGGTTTTTTGGTTTGTTTGTTTTGCATTTTAGCTCAGTGTATTTGTGATATGTCTTTCAAATTTCTCTCCAGCTTAGTCTAAATGAAAGTTACATTTTCAATAGAGCACAGGCCATTCCTGGCTCAGTCGTAACATTCCCATCTCTCTCTGATTGAAGTCACAGTGTAGGTCTCCAAAAATTCAAAAAGCTAACTTGAAACCATGTGATAGTAGGTAACTTTAACAATTGAGGAAAAATACATAGTCCTGCATCTCTCCTGTGTTCTATATGAAATTTCATTTTTTAATTTTTCTTATATTTTTTAAATTTTATTTTAATTTATCAAGGTACAGTGTATTTGATTTTCATGTCCCTTTACAATTCCACCTTTTCCTTCCTCTCTCCAACCACTAAGTTTTATTAATTAAGGAAACTGACATCTAGAGAGTTTACCTTTTTTTCACGGTTGTGTAATTTAATTGTCCCCACATTGGGGCATGAACTCAGATTTCTATCATGCTAGTTGAGCACTTTTTCTATGATATCTTTCTGTCTCTCGTTGGCTCTTATGTACTTTTAGCATTATTTTTATGGCATTACTTTTATGCAGACAGTGTTTATATTCAGAGCCTCAGAAATGTAAAAGTAAGTTACCTATCCTCATTGCAATACTATACACAATATTAATTTGCTGTAGAATTCTTTGTTCGGTAAGTTCCAGTCAAAGAGTTACAAATTTGGAATTGGTGTTATAAAAATGACTATTAACCGTATTTGAGTAGTGTGTGTAATTTCATTGCACTTTGTATATATTTCAACAGGAAACATTTCATCTGTATGCCTGTGCATTCTCCCATCTTGAAAAGATAAAAATGAAGCTTTTTAAAGCTAATAACTCAAGAAGAAACCCAACCAGGTTTTAATTTGACAACGTTAGTCACGTGCATGCCAGATTCACAGCTTGCATCCCCCCGCTTACTATGCAATTATCTGTAAGTACTGTATGTGCTCGGCTAAAATGCTAGGAAGTCTGCAATTATATTAATGTAGCTCCTTAATTGCACATAATGGAATTTTCAGGCTATTGCAACCTATCACATTTATCAAATTCCTAATAAAATTACTCAGTTTTTGTCTAAGGCCTTTTTATTTACTCTTCATTTAATTTAGAAGAACTCTAAAAAATAATTTAATTCTTGAGAAATTAAATCATTTGAAATGAAAGAAGAAAATATGAAATCCAGGTTAAGAGCTGAATCCACTTAACAGGCAGTTACCCAAAACCCCAAGTCTTGTTGATGAGACATTTTGTGCCCCAGGCAGCAAACATTAACAAGTGAATCATGCTAGGACTCTTTGCTTATAAGATTCTCAGCTATCCTTTGGGGAGGAATATGAATGTTTGTAACCCCTTTGATGTCTAGAACAGGTATCCCTTGATATATAGAGTAGATGAATTCCCCTCCAAAAGTTAGTTGCCTTTAAGGCAAATTTCTTTTCATCACACCCATTTGCACTGTCAGCTATTAAGAAATCCAACTGGCATTTCAAGACCGAAGAATCTCAAGTATATATATATTTGAAATCATAATAAAGAAAAGACACTGGTTTATAAGAAAAGGTTAATAGTACTTAAAAGTCATGGAAAAATACCCATGCTGACCCTCAAGATATCAAACTCTGTTTAAAATGGTAGTGGAGAGAAATGAGAGAATCAAGCCTGAAGATGTGGCATGAGCAAGCCAGGCCTGCAGGGTCCGGCGGGACTCATGATGGAAGCCCAGATCCCACCAGGGTTGGGGTGGGCACCAAGTGACCAATTGTGTACCAGGGTGTAGGCTCTTTCCTGTTCACGCTCATCCTCTCTTGGAATCTCTCTGGCCTCACTGCACTTGTTATGCTTTGCTCAGTGCTTTTCACTCTGGTTTCTCCTACTCCGAGGTTGAATCACCTTCTCCTAACAGTCTGGCTGGAGACTCTGGGTACAGGTGCAGGAGCAGCCAAAGTGCTCTTTCTTCCTACTTTTGGAGAAACCATGGCACAGACAGAAGCAGAAGGGTAGGTCTGGACCTGCTCCTGGTCTCACTTCACCTCTCAGAATCTTCCCTCCAGGACAGGGGTAGCCTGTGGCTGCTCCTTGGGCTCAGTGAAAACTTCCTCTGGTCTGGGGCCACTGTGTCCTGAGAGTTTCAACTCTGTCTTGAACCACAAAGTTGGTAGAGAAGTAGTGTCTTGTTCTAGTGGTGCTAACTTCTCCAGAGAACATCTGGCCATTGATGCTGTGTTGTAGGGAGCCCTGGGAGAAGAGAGAAAAAGAGAGAGAAAGAAACAGGGAGAGAGAGAGAGAAAATATGTGCATGGAGAGGTGGAGGATAGATAATGACTCGGAGACATTTGAAGACAGAAAATCCCTAGTCAAGGTTTGGTTCATCCAAGTGCCTTGGGGATCACCAGGGACAGCTGGGGATGAGGGTTGTGAGCACAACAATTGAGCAAGGGTTCAAACCTCAGTACCACTTCTTGACTGTGTGACCTTTGCCAAGTTATTTATTCTTCTGTGCCTCAGTTTCACCCTCTGGAAAATAGAGGTAACCACCATCACAGGGTTGTGGTGAGCATTACCAAGGAGCAGAGAATAAATGTTAATACATGTAGTCTATTATTACCAGCAGCCTCAGGGTAGAATGCTCACTTCACCCTTCCTTATTAAGTGCCTTACATTAATTTTGTGCTCAAAATATTGTACTTCTTTGGGTAAAGTTAGCCATGGACTTTTAGGCAATGTAAGTAGCATCTGTTGATTTCCTGTTACATATATGTTGTCACTGTGAACTGCTGCTTGTCAGTTTGCTCTTTCTTGAGAAGTATTTGTCCCATATACAATACATATTTTATATATATGGGGGGGTCCCCACACACTAGCAGCTTTAAGTTGTAGCATCTTTAATGACAAAAGGCTTTAAAGCCTTTCCCTCTAGATCTATGTGTGCATATTTTCTATGAAACAAATGCTTTCCTTCCATAATTTTTTTTTTGGTAATATCTTAGTCTCGTCCACAACCACCTCCCCAGTTCCTAATTCTAAGTACTAAATATCATATTTGATAGTGCTCCATGGAGGGCAGACAGTGAGAGTCCTTGGTTTTATATTTAATCTACTTAGAACTATCATTCAGGTCTTACTGATGAACGTAAGTGTGATGAAGTAGATGTTAGGAGAAAGTTTTGCTTTCCTCTTTCTCTTACTCTTTGTTTTTTGCAAAGATCCATCTTGTTGGTTAGACAAATAAAAGAAATACCAAAGCTTGGAGTAATTTTTTTGTTTGTTGTTTTGCTCAGTCTAATGGAATTATAGTTTTGGAAATGTTGAAATTGGGTGTGATGTGTGGAGGAATCGCTCTTGGTGGCTGCCTGGAGAGTGTGAGAATGTCTAGGGCCACTGCGTTATTTGCTAGCCTGCCTGCCTGCTTGACCTGATACGTCGACATCTGAGAGAAATGAATCTCAGGAGAGAATTTATTTGGGTCGTCATAGCAACAGGAAGGGGGGTGCAACGATCGGTCTGAAAGCTGGTAAAGAGCACACACAAGTTGGTATGACAACTGCAATACCTACTTCTCTGAGTTTAAATGTTTCAGGGAAAGTCTAATATTTAACTTTTCCGGTGGCATTCAAACTTTTCTTCGGCCATTGGTGGTTAATGGGCCATGACTCAGACTTTGATGTCTGATGTCTTTTTAAGAAGTTAGATTCCTACAGGAATTCAGCGACTATTACATTTTGAGTCATAATACTCCTGTGGCAGACTAGCAGGAATAAACTTTTTTTTTTTTTTAATTATCTTGTTCTATCTTTTTGGCTTCTGACTAATAAAAAAATGTTCTTTTTACTGATGTGTACTAACACCGGGAGTCCTTCTTTATCATTTCATTATGGAGCTGAATGTTTTAAATGTCATTTAGGAGAACATTGTATTGAGCTGCTCACAAAGAAATGCCTTTCATGTTGGGATTCAATATGTGAATTTAATTCAGCCTTGTACGGAGATACTGGAAAGATTAACAGATTATGGAAAGGGAATTGAAATTTAAATGACAGATCAAAGAGAGTTGAGAAGGCTGTGGACTTGACTCCCTCCATCAAGAGACAGATGAGTATAATAAAGCATGTGTATTTGAGAAAGAGCAGTTTAAAAGCAAGTGACCCACATTTGTTTGAAATCTTTACACTGGATCCCGGGCGTTAGAATCTGTAAGATACACGGAAATGTGAAGAGCATAGGGTTTCCAAGACAACTGTCCTCTTCCCACCATGATATGTTTTTATCCTGTCCCAATTCCAGTCTTTTTCCCACTCCTTTTCCTGCTTCCACTTCTTTAGATCTTGTGTGGAACCTACTCTTAGTTCCTTCTAGTGACCAGGCAGGGTGGCCACCTGTCCCCGTTTGCCTGTTATCGCCATGCTTTTAGCACTCAAAGTCTCATGCAAATCCTCAGTCCCAGACAAACCGGGCAGGTTGGTTTCCCGAGCACTGAGTGTTCTTGACACATTCCTTTCCACTTTCCACTCTCCACTCCCTCTTTCTCATCACCACTCTGTTTTCTGCCACATTACGTTTTGCAAATGGTCCAGACATGCACTGCATGGTATTTTAGCCACTAGCTAAAATGGCCATTTACATTTAAGATAATTTTTAAAAATTAAAAAAATCTGTTTCTCGGTCTCTTTAGCCAAGTGCTCAGTAGCCACTTATGGCTACTGGCCACCCTTTTGGACAAGGCAGATTTACAGCATTTCCAGGATCTCTAGAACATTCTAATGGACAGTGCTGGTCTATGTAACAGAGCTACTGAGAGTAGAGGTTGGGCAGTGGCAAGGATATATGGGCAAGGTTTCCCTGCAATTTACGGCTTAGATATAAAGTTAGTTGGAAACAGGAAATGCTGAAAGAACCAAATGATCCTTAGCGTCCACCTTCTTTGAATTTCTCCTTATACCGACTATGGAACATGTAATAAGGCTATCTGTCACCCTTATTGGATCATTCATCAAGCAAGTATTGAACACCTGTGCTGGGGATATCATGATGAATTATGGTTTCTTCTTTTTAGTAACTTATGGTCTAAAATGGAAAGCATAGTTGTAATAGTCATCGTATAATAAGACTCTTCATGAAGTGCATAGGGGGCGTTGATGAGCAGGTGAGGTTGGTGGTCAGAGAGGGCTTTGCAGAGAAGAGGATGCTGGAGTATGGAAGTGAAGAAGCAGGAGAGACAGTGCGGGGTGTGGGAAGGGCTCAGACCCTGCAGCTGGACTGCGTGGGTTTGCATCTCCTTTCCTCCCTCTCCCCACCAACTTACTGGCTGTTCGACTTTGGGCAAGCTTCCTAACTGATCTGTGCCTAGGTTTCCTCATCTGTAAAATGAGAATCATACTATCTACCTCATGGGGTGTTTGTCATTTTTAAATGAGTTAGTGCTCATGAATTCAGCTCATTGAATAAGCCCTGGCACATGGTAAGAGCTACGTAATTACTTGTTAAATGCAATAAACAAGAAAGAAGGGTAAATAAGACACAGAATGTGAAAAACTCAGAGATCGTAACAGCGTGGTGGGATTAGAGAACCAGAGGCTTTCTAGAACTGTAGGAGTTAGAATGGTGGTGGGTGGAGGCTGTGCTAGGAGCCCGTTGTGGGGCATGGGGTTGGGGGTGAGGAGTGTAGAAGGAAAGGGGTGTGGGGAAGATTATGGAGAGAATTTGTGGGCATATAGTTGGTGCATACCGAAAAATGAGGACACTGTTCTGCAAGTGATGTGAAGTTGTTGGAGCTTTTTAAACAGAGAAGGGAGGAGTTTAGACCCCTGCAATTTGCAAAGGTCCCTATCTGATGGCTGGGAGGATGTGTTTGAGAAGATTGACGGCATCTGAAATCTGAGGAGGCCTAAAAGAAGACCACAGATTTCAGAGGTATTCAGGAGGTTTAAAAAAAAAAAAAAGAAAAGAAAAAAAAAAAAGAATTTGGTGGCTAATTAGATGTGAGGAATGAGTGAAAGGAAGAGGCTTCGTGTAACAACAAATATATTAGTTAACCCAATGTACTTAAAAATGAGAAATAGAGAGTTAAGTTTTGAGGCTAATTTCAAAGACAGTTTTCTCCGCTTCTAGAAGATGTTGTCACCAAGGATGTGCTATTGTTCTTGCTTGCTAATCTCTTGTAAATTCATAAATAGAGCTTTTATTTTTTTTTAAGAAAATGTATCTGTGACATGGAGAAAGAAAAAGGGAAAACTTGAGGGTGGAACATGGTAGAAAGTTTAACGTCATTCTGTTATTCTAAGTTATTGCTTTGTCTTTGGAAAAGTAATAAAAGCTTATTTCCTTTATAACTTCATCTGTGTACTCAGGTCTGTCACATTAACCCCACATTAGTATTAGATTTTAATAAAGGACAACACGGCAGGAAGAAAGATGTTTGCTAAATCTACAGAGTGGGCCATATAATTTAGTTTTTGGAGGGCTTCTAATATTGTTTTTATTTTCTCATTGTCTTGAAAATGATATTTGACTTTGTCAGATAACAACAACAGAAAACAAAGGCTGTGTTTAAATAGTGCTCGGGAGGTATTGCTGAACAATGTAAGCGGAGACTTTTACTGGTTTCTTTACTCTTTTACTTTGCTGGTTTACTTCTTTTGGTAGCATTTTGTAGCCAAATCAGAGCTGGATACTTGATTACAAGAGAGTTCCTTGAGTTCAGATCTGGGCTGTGCAAGACCCGTTTTGGAGGATGATCTTCTCTGGTGTGCTCTTCTGCTTTCTTCTCACCTTCCCTACTCAGTGGGTTTGGTGATTACATTTATATGACCTCTTGTCAATGGCTGGCAGCTTTAGTTCTCAGCCCAGAGCTGCCTGCTGCTTGTTTACCTGGACGTTGTTCTGAGCACTTGTCCCCTACAGCTCCTTCTGTGGCCCCAGGGTTCCTATTGTAGGCAATTCAAGCCCAGATTCTTCCATGGCTAGAAGACCTTTCCATCTAATATCATCACCTCCCACCTCCTACCTGGGGTGTAAGGATATGCTACTCCCACGACTATTCGTATTTTTTATTTCTCCTCTTCCTTTTGCTTCTTGGCTCTGGGAAAAGATTAGAAAAGGCAGGAGAGGCATGGAGCTGCCTGTTCCTATTCCTGACAAGGTTTACTGGAATATGGGAGAGAGGCTGAAAATGTCAGGTGAATTGGAATTAAGCAATGGTCTGTGGGTTTTAGTTGTCTGTGTCATGCCTACCTCATGGTAGTAATAAACAGTTCACAGCTGTGAGATTTGTTCTGGCATTTTTCCAGAAATATTTTTTTCTGACTCCCTGATTCCAAGAGAGGTTAGTCCCTCTGTAGCCTCCTTCCCATGGCAGGCTCTTTGTTAGTATACAAATACGATATTAACAGCTAACATTTTTTGTTGCTCCCTGTGTGCCAGGCACTGTGCTAAATACTTTACATTCATTAATTCTCTCAGTCTTTAATATAACCTAATAAAGGATGTATGGTTATTATCTATACTTTACAGGTCAGGAAACTGACATTCAGAGAGGTTGAGAGATTTGTACAAAGTCACACAGTAAAAAATGGAGGAGCTGGGATTCCGATCCGGGTGGTCTGGCTATAGAATCCATGCTCTTACCCAGTATCCTGTAGGCATTACTCTGCCTGCCAGCCACCAGCCCTTCTCAATACACCTTACTTTACTAGGAAGAGCCACATCTAGCAACAATGTCTGCAGAGAAGTCACTATGTAGGCTCTTGCAGAAACCATGCCTTCTTTTCCATGGACCCCAACAGGCATTGAAGTCTCACTATTCAGTGGTTCCCAAAGTGCTCCTCAGAATCTTAAAGAAAACCAGCACAACCCAGCACCTGAGTGTCAAGTTTTCCACAACTATCTCCTTATAAGACATTTTGATAGCAGTAGCCCAAACCCTATGAAGAGCAAGGCATGATTTTTATCATCCCCATTTTTCTAGGTGGGAAAGGGGATGCGAGAAGACTAAGAGACTTCCCCAGGTGATGGAGTTTGGATGTGTTGTCTCCACCAAAACTCATGTGGAAATTTGATCCCCAATGTGGCGGTGTTGGAAACTGATTGAGTCGTGGGGGTGGATCCCTCATGAATGGATTAATGATGTCCCTGGGGGAGGGGAGATTAATGAGTGAGTTCTCGCTCTATCAGTTCCCATGAGAGCTTATTGTTTATAGGACCCAGGCACCTCCTCTCTCTCTCTTGCTTCCTGTCGCCATGTGATCTGCTTGTGCCCGCCAGCTGCTTGCCACTTTCTGCCATGAGTAGAAGCAGCCTGAGGCCCGTGCCAGATGCAATCATCCCAGAATCATAAGCCAAATAAACCTCTTTTTTAAAATAAATTACCCAGTCTCAGGTATTCTGTGATAGCAACACAAAACGGACTAAATCACCAGGGTTGAGCTGCAAGTCTTCAGAGGTGACAAAGAAGGTGGCAAGAAGAGAAAAAAAATCTCAACTTTCTTTCAAAGTCTCATAAGTCTGCAGCTGATAGGATTCTCTCCACTTCTGCAGCTTATATAATACCCCTGCAAGTGTCTGAGCTGACCTCTTCTTCTCCCCGGGGGCGCTAATGCAGCCGCAGCAACAAGTGTTCGCGTGGGCTCAGGTTGGCTGATACGTTTAATAACTGCCTTTTGTTGTGCTCTGTCCACTCAGGAAGGGCTCTCGCTTGTTCTTCTGTGCTTACGTGGTCACACTGCCCGTGTGCTGCTGAGAAAGGCCACAGAGTATTTTTATTCTGGTCATCCTCTCATTACCCTTGTATAAAGTAGTCACAGGCATGGTGTAGGTAGCATTTACAGTGGTTTTCAGTAGAGTTGGCATTCCTTTCTGTTTTTCCAAAACACAGCTAAGAAAAATCTCCTGGTAGTCAGAGAGAATGGAAGCTGCTCACCCACAGGTCAAATCCTATTACGAAAAATGCTGCGACTGCCGACATCTCTGGATGATGAAAAGGGTTTTTGGCCATCACACTCATCTTTCAGAAAGCAACATGAGACCCATTACGCCTTCCAGCTACTGTTTCATCTCCTTTCTTTCATCTTAATCACTTCTGGAGCACTATTCCGGCTCACTATTTGAAATTCCCAGAGACCCCTTTCAGAATAGCTCTTATTTCTCCAAATTGCACAGAGCTATGCAGAGCCCACCCCTTGACCAAGATTGCTGAAGGCTCCCTCCTCGGCAGATGCAAAGTTTGCTTCCTGGCCACTGCACTGCTTCTGCTGCTAAGACCTGTACCTTTATCGTTAACTAGTCTGCAAACTCTCTGAGGACCCGGCACAATGCCTGGTACATAATAGGAGCCCATAGAGGGATCCCCCTGCTGACTTGGACCTCTGAGGAATGGGCTGCCTATTATTTCTCTGACAACTACTCTCTACCTCTTCTTTCTCACTTAAATACTTTGTGGAGCTTTAGCCTGAGTTTCTAAACTTCCCATCTCTATCTGTGTTCTCTCTCTCTCATGATTTATCGTCTATGCCCTCTGGCTTGCTGTTTCATCTCTCAACCTCTACTCACTTCAGCCCCTATGGTGTCCCTCCCTCCCAATCCCCTGCACACACACAAGGACATCCACAGACTAAATACTCTTAAATACGTCTTCCACCAAAGGGGTTAAAAGTTTTCTTTCCTTTAGGCAGCAACCTTGAACTCTTTGTGTGTTCACATATTCCCCTCTTCTGTTGACAGACACAAGAAAATTCCAAATGCCTTTCCCCTTCCAATTACCTAGACCGAAGGTTGGCAGATTTTTCTGGAAAGGGTCAGATGGTAAATATTTTAGGCTTTGTAGGCTGTACGGCCTCTGTAGGTGTGAAAGCAGCCATAGGCAATATACAAATGATGGATGTGACTGTGTCGCAAGAAAACCTTATTTACAGAAAGTCCAGTGGGTGAGATTTTGTGTGTTGGCCATAGTTTGTCAACACCTGGCCTGAGTATATATTTTTCTTTTAGCCCACATTCTTTGAACCAGTGAAAGGGGATTCCCAGGGACCAGGTCAAGGTCATACTGCTGTGGTTTGTGCACAGCATGTTACCCCAGAACTCTTCTGAAATGTGTGCCCAGATACTTTGAAACTTCTCTCTCACCCTAGTTGAAACTTGAGTTTCACTTTCTGCTGCTTTTTTAAAGATTTCTGTTGATTTATCCTTTTCAGTGTCCTTGCCCTGAGAAAGTTATTTTACTTAACTTGTTTGGTTCTTTACCCTTTTTAGTTGTAGCTATGCTGTCTTAAAGTCATCTCTTTGTGGTCTTAGAGGGCCTAGATCCAGGGCTTTTTTTTTTTTTTTTTTTTTTTCCTTTCTAGTTTTTAATGGTGGGAGAAGCACAGATATGGTGGAAAAGCATGGAATCTAAAAGATCCATTGGTTTTGCCCCAATTCTTTAGTTGTGGATAACAGAATTCATTCTAGGTAGTGTATCAGTCTGTTTTCTGTTGCTTCTAACAAAATACCTGAAACTGAGTAATATATAAAGAAATGAAATTTATTTCTTACAGTTTTGGAGGCTAGCAAGTCCATGGTCCAGGGGCACATGTGGTGAGGGCTTTTTTCTTGGTGGGAACTCTACAGAATCCTATGGTGATGCATGGTATTATAATATGATGAGAATGGCAAGAGCTCTCTCATGTGTTCTCCTTATAAAGCCACCAGTCCACATCCATGATAACTCATTAGTCCATGAATGGATTAACCTGTTCAGGAGAGCATACTTCTCGTGATCTAATCACCTCTTAATGGCTCCACTTTTCAAATATCACAATCAGATTTCCCACTCTTTTAACATTGTTAAAATCACCATCAAGTTTCTAGCACATGAACTTTTGGGGGATACATTCAACCTGTCGCATCCGACCCCTAGCCCCCAAAGTTCATGTCCTTCTCACATGTAAATATGTCCATTCTATCCCCAAAGTCTTAACTTGTTTCAGCTCAAAAGTTCAAATTCTCACCTGTGAAATCAAACAAGTTATCTACTTCCAAGATACAATGGTGGGAGAAGTGTAGGGTACATATTCCCCTTCAAGAAAGGAGCAATAGGTGAAAAGAAAGGGACAACAGCTTGTAAGCCTGTCTGAAACCCAGCAGGGCAGGCATTAAATCCTAATGCTGGATAATAATCTTCCTTGACTCCATGTCCTGCATCCTCTGCACACTGGTGCAGGAGTTGGGCCTCCAAGTCTTCAAGCAGCCCCCTCCACCCATAGCTCTCCTGGGTTCAGCCCATGCTTCAGCTCTTCCAGGCTGGCATTGCATTATGGTAGCTCTACAGTTCTGCGGTGTCCATGGCAGTCCTGCTTCCATGGTTCCTCTGGACCTGACTCTATGGGCTCTTTCTGGTGCAACTCTGACCCCACATTTCTGCTTGTAGAGAATTTCATTGCAAGTGGAGGCTCTCTGTGGTGACACTGCTCTTGTGACAAATCTCTTTCTGGACCCTCAGGCTTATCCATACATTCTTTGAAATCTAGGTGGAGACTGCTAAGCCTCCACAGTTCTGGCATTCTGTGAGCCTGCAGACTTAACACCATGTGGGCACTGTCAAGGTTTCTGACTTCTATCTTCCAAAGCAGTGGGTCCAGCAGCAGCTGGGGCCAATTTAGCTATAGCTGGAGCAGCTGCAGCAGCCAGGGTGCAAGGAACAGCACCCTGAGGTTGCCCTGCGCAGTGAGCTGGTGGAAGGTGAATAGGTCCTGTTCCCCAAAACCTTTCTGTCTCCCTAGGCCTCTAGGTCTGTGATGGGAGGGGCAGCTTTGAACATCTCTGAATGCCTTTGGGGTCTTGTTTTCATTCTTTTGATGATCCCTTCCCTCTGTAATACTCTTCTTAGCAGACAATTGTTGGGCTACACTGTTGGTTTCCTCTCCTGAACATACTTTTTTGCTCTTTACATGGCCAGGCTGAGAGTTTTCCAAATTTTCACCCTCTGCTTTCCTTTTAATTGTAAATTTTGCCTTTATGTCATGCCTTTGTTGCCATAATTCGATGTAGGCTATTAGAAGTACACCCTTAGCTGCCTGAATGCTTTACTGCTTAGAAATTTCATCCACCAAATACCTTATTCATCACTTTTAAGTTCCATGTTCCATACAACTCTTGAGCATGGACAAAATCTAGCCAAGTCCTTTACCAGTTCATAACAAGGGTGACTTTTGCTCCAGTTTCCAATAAGCTCCTTCTCATTTACATCTGAACCCTCCTCAGAATGGTCTTTAGAGCCTATATTTCTATCAGCATTCTGGTCACTACCATTTAATTAATCTCTAAGAAGTTTCAAACTTTACCTGGTCTTCTTGTCTTTTAAGCCCTCACCAGAATCTATACTTTTACTGGCCTGCTTCTCCAAATTCTTCCAATCTTTGCTCATCACCCAGTTCCAAAGCCACTTCCACATTTTCAGATATTATAAGCAACACCCCATTTCTTGGTACCAATTTTCTGTACTAGTCCGTTTTCTGTTGCTTGTAATAGAATACCTGAAACAGAGTAATTTAGCATGAAGCAAGTTTCTCCCCTCATTTATTTTGGCGTTCTGACTTACTGAAATTCTTTTCTTTGGTCAGTTCAAACTAATCTGAAATTCTCAGTTCTTTTGTGTTCAATGAATCCGCTGCCTCCAGTCTGACTCCAAACTCTAAAATACTACCTAAAATACTTCTAAAATAAATTTAAAAGTTTCTTAAATAATTTTAAATTTATAAACAGTATTTTCTGGTTATAAAAATTATACATGATCACTGTAGAAAAACTGGAAAATACAGAAAGGTGTAAGGAAGAAGGTAAAAATCACAGATAATACTTTATGCTCATTCTTGGCTTATGTCCGATAAAGTAAAAAGGCATTCATAGTGGCCAATTCAGATGTTCACTGCTTGATGCTAATGGGATTGAGGTTCAAGTTCAGCAAAAATTGGAGCACAAGTATTGATGTTTGGCGTTTCAACATATATTCCTTATTTGCTTCTCATTAACATTTGGAGAGGCAACTATAATTGTCATCTTCTTTTTACAGTGGAAAAAACTGAACAGAGGTGACCAGTGCAAGGTTTCACTGCTTATGACATGACAGGCCAGGATTCAAAGTTGGGTATTCAGGGCCCGAGTGCAACTCTCTTTCAATTATCCTATACTTCTTCTCTTTTTGTGGGCTGTGTGGCCCTGTGGTCAATCAGTAACACATAGGGAAGAATTCCACTGCATGTCTACTGATTATCTGTCAAGGTGGGCCATTCTCAAGCACTCTCTGATAAGAAGAGAATTAGTATTACCCTCTCAGTGTAGGAAAGACAATGTCTTGCCAAAGAGTGTGCCAACTAGTTGCTAAGAAATAACTCTGGGATGATGCCATAATAGAATTTACAACATAGCACAAGAGGTGGTTTACTGTATTCTAATCATGAAGGCAGGAATTTTGTTTTTGACTACATATGCTTAGCACATACTAGAGTCTCAAATATCTCCTGAATTTAATTCATGTTTATAACAGAAGTATTTGACCTATGGACAAACATGTTTCTAAACTGTTTACTAGTGACCGGTCTATTCTTAGAAGGAGTTATTTTCTCGTTTATCGGTCAGATGGAAATAAAATACCACAAATGAGTACCATCTAATTTAAATTAATTTGACTGATTTTTATTTTTTTAATGCTTTAAAATGTATTCTGACATAATGTTTGAGTTTAGACATTAAATGAAGCAAAACAAAACAAAAAACCTCCTGGATATATGCAAGATGCATCAATATTCTCCTTTGGTGTGCTCCTTGGAGGCTGTGTTCCTCTTCCTTTCTGTATTCAGTTGCAGAACATTCAATAAAGTACCCAAGCTTGTTGTAAAACTTATGCAATGTACATAGATTTACTGTACATAGATTTTTTTTTTAATAAAAAGGCAAGTTATTGTTTTCTGTGGAGTTTAATTTCTTTGCTCCTTAGCTGGGCTTTTTCTCATTGCAATTGCATATAATTTCAAACAAATGGTCTCTCACAAGGCAGAGGAAGTGAGGTGCCAGTTTCCTTCCCTCTCATGGTCACCTTTTAGTTAACTGATGTCACCAAAGATGGCCTCACTTTAAAGACAGTTCTAGGGTTTCTTCAGTGGAAATATTTCCCAGCTTGGAATTTATTATTGTGATCTATTTTAAGTGCAAGCCAACAGGGATGCTTTTTCCTTTGACACTGTGTTTTATTCGTGTTGTTAATAAAATTAGAAAGTGCTTATAATTGTGAACTTCTTTGAATTTACTTGGTGGCAAAAATAGCAAATAAGATGAAAACCTAGTTCTAGTTATTTAATTCTTGGGAAAAGCACAAATTCTGAGTGGCAGTTTAGTTTTTCTCTAGAGTTAAGTTGTATCTTTAAAAACATGTCCCTTGTAGAATACACCACGTGTCCTCATTTCCTTAGAGTAGTAGTGAACATATGTACATTATCTCTAGAGCAGTAATTCTCAGCCCTGATTGCACATTAGAATGGCCTAGTGAGCTTGAAAAAGTACTGATCAAACCTTCTGAGAGTGCCATTTAATTGGTTTGGAGTGTGGCCTGAGAGTTGGGAGTTTGAAAACTCCCTGCTGGTGTTACTATACAGCCAAAGTTGAGCACCAGTGTTCTAGAATAAGGATGTCATAGTGTACCAGTTGGAGTCTTGGTTTACAGCTGGATCCATTGAAATGGACCCTTGCTAACTTGTGTACAGAAGGAATTTATTGAAAGGATAAAGGGAAGCTCATTGGCTCAAAGGAAAAACTAAATGACCAAGTTGCAGAAACTAAGACAACTATAGTGATTGAGGAAGCATGGACTAATGGACATAAAAGTTCAGTTTACCACTGTTGGATGAATTGGCTCCAGCCATTTTCTTTTATTTATTTATTTAATATTTTTTTTAATTTTATTTTGTCGATATACATTGTGGCTGATTATTGCTCCCCATCACCAAAACCTCCCTCCCTTCTCCCTCCCCCCTCCCCCCCAACAATGTCCTTTCTGTTTGCTTGTCGTATCAACTTCAAATAATTGTGGTTGTTATATCTTCTTCCCCCCTCCCGGTTTGTGTGTGTGTGTGTGTGTCTGTGTGTGTGTGTGAATTTATATATTAATTTTTAGCTCCCACCAATAAGTGAGAACATGTGGTATTTCTCTTTCTGTGCCTGACTTGTTTCACTTAATATAATTCTCTCAAGGTCCATCCATGTTGTTGCAAATGGCAGTATTTCATTCGTTTTTATAGCTGAGTAGTATTCCATTGTGTAGATGTACCACATTTTCCGTATCCACTCATCCGATGATGGACATTTGCGCTGGTTCCAACCCTTGGCTATTGTAAAGAGTGCTGCGATGAACATTGGGGAACAGGTATACCTTCGACTTGATGATTTCCATTCCTCTGGGTATATTCCCAGCAGTGGGTTATCTGGGTCATATGGTAGATCTCTCTGCAATTGTTTGAGGAACCTCCATACCATTTTCCATAGAGGCTGCACCATTTTGCAGTCCCACCAACAATGTATGAGAGTTCCTTTTTCTCCGCAGCCTCGCCAGCATTTATCGTTCATAGTCTTTTGGATTTTAGCCATCCTAACTGGGGTTAGATGGTATCTCAGTGTGGTTTTGATTTGCATTTCCCGGATGCTGAGTGATGTTGAGCATTTTTTCATATGTCTGTTGGCCATTTGTATATCTTCCTTAGAGAAATGCCTACTTAGCTCTTTTGCCCATTTTTTAATCGGGTTGTTTGTTTTCTTCTTGTACAGTTGTTTGAGTTCCTTATATATTCTGGATATTAATCCTTTGTCAGATATATATTTAGCATATATATTCTCCCACTCTGTTGGTTGTCTTTTAACTCTTTTAATTGTTTCTTTTGCTGTGCAGAAGCTTTTTAGTTTGATATAATCCCATTTGTTTATTTTTCCTTTGGTTGCCCGTGCTTTTGGGGTCGTATTCATGAAGTCTGTGCCCAGTCCTATTTCCTGAAGTGTTTCTCCTATGTTTTCTTTAAGAAGTTTTATTGTTTCAGGGGTATATTTAAATCCTTAATCCATTTTGAGTTGATTTTAGTATACGGCGAGAGGTATGGATCTAGTTTCATTCTCCTGCATATGGATATCCAGTTATTCCAGCACCATTTGCTGAAGAGGCAGTCCCTTCGCCAGTGAATAGGCTTGGTGCCTTTGTCAAAGATCAGCTGACAGTAAGTGTGTGGGTTGATTTCTGGATTCTCTATTCTATTCCATTGGTCAGTGTGTCTGTTTTTATGCCAGTACCATACTGTTTTGGTTATTATAGCTTTGTAGTATAGCTTAAAGTCAGGTAGTGTTATGCCTCCAGCTTTATTTTTTTTGCTCAGCATTGCTTTGGCTATGCGTGGTCTTTTATTGTTCCATATAAATGTCTGGATAGTTTTTTCCATTTCTGAGAAAAATGTCTTTGGAATTTTGATGGGGATTGCATTGAATTTGTATATCACTTTGGGTAGTATGGACATTTTCACTATGTTGATTCTTCCAATCCAAGAGCATCGGATATCTTTCCATCTTCTTCTATCCTCTCTAATTTCTCTCAGGAGTGGTTTGTAGTTCTCATTATAGAGATTTTTCACCTCCTTGGTTAACTCAATTCCTAAGTATTTTATTTTTTTGGTGGCTATTGTAAATGGGCAGGCTTTCTTGATTTCTCGTTCTGCCTGTTGACTATTGGAGAAAATAAATGCTACTGATTTTTGTGTGTTGATTTTGTATCCTGCTACTGTGCTGAAATCATTTATCAATTCCAACAGTTTTTTTGTAGAGGTTTTAGGCTGTTCGATATATAGGATCATGTCATCTGCAAACAGGGACAGTTTGACTTCATCTTTTCCAATCTGGATGCCCTTTATTTCCTTCTCTTCTCTGATTGCTCTGGCTAGTACTTCCAACACTATGTTGAATAAGAGTGGTGAGAGTGGGCATCCTTGTCTAGTGCCTGTTCTTAAAGGAAAAGCTTTCAGCTTTTCCCCATTCAGGATGATATTGGCTGTGGGTTTGGCATATATGGCTTTAATTATGTTGAGATACTTTCCCTCTATACGTAACTTATAGAGGGTCTTTGTCATGAATGAGTGCTGAACTTTATCAAATGCTTTTTCAGCATCTATAGAGATGATCATATGGTCCTTGTGTTTGAGTTTATTAATACAGTGTATCACATTTATTGATTTGCGTATGTTGAACCAACCTTGCATCCCTGGGATGAATCCCACTTGATCGTGATGAATAATTTTACGTATGTGTTGCTGTATTCTGTTTGCTAGTAATTTAGTGAGGATTTTTGCATCAATATTCATCAAGGATATTGGCCTGTAGTTTTCTTTTTTGGTTATATCTTTACCTGGTTTTGGTATCAGGATGATGTTTGCTTCATAGAATGAGTTTGGGAGATTTGCGTCCGTTTCAATCTTTTGGAATAGTTTGTAAAGAATCGGTGTCAATTCCTGTTTGAATGTTTGGTAAAATTCTGCTGTGAATCCATCTGGTCCTGGGCTTTTCTTTGTTGGGAGCCTACTGATAACAGCTTCAATCTCCTTTATTGTTATTGGTCTGTTCAAATTTTCTACATCTTCACGGTTCAGTTTTGGGAGCTTTTGTGTGTCCAGAAATTTATCTATTTCCTCCAGATTTTCAAATTTGTTGGCGTATAGTTGTTTATAGTAGTCTCGAATGATTCCTTGTATTTCAGATGAATCAGTTGTAATATCGCCTTTTTCATTTCTAATTTTGGTTATTTGGGTCTTGTCTCTTCTTTTTTTTGTTAGCCATGCTAATGGTTTGTCAATTTTATTTATCTTTTCAAAAAAACCAACTTTTTGATTCGTTGATCTTTTGAATTGTTTTTTGGTTTTCAATTTCATTCAGTTCTGCTCTGATCTTAATGATTTCTTTCCGTCTGCTAACTTTATGTTTGGATTGTTCTTGTTTTTCTAGTTCTTTAAGGTGAAGTGTTAGGTTGTTCAGTTGCCATCTGTCTATTCTTCTGAAGTGAGCGTTTAATGCGATAAATTTTCCCCTCAATACTGCTTTTGCAGTATCCCACAGGTTTTGGTATGATGTATCATTGTTTCCATTAGTTTCAAGAAATTTTTTGATTTCCTGCTTGATTTCTTCTTGGACCCATATGTCATTAAGTAGAATGCTGTTTAATTTCCATGTGTTTGTATAGTTTCCAGAGTTTCGCTTGTTATTAATTTCTAGTTTTAATCCATTGTGGTCTGAGGAGATACATGGGATAATTCCAATTTTTTTGAATTTATTGAGACTTGATTTGTGACCTAATATGTGATCTATCCTGGAGAATGATCCATGTGCTGATGAGAAGAATGAATATTCTGAGGTTGTTGGGTGGAATGTTCTGTAGATATCTGCCAATTCCAATTGGTCTAGAGTCTTGTTTAGATCTTGTGTTTCTCTACTGATTCTTTGCCTAGATGATCTGTCTAATATTGACAGTGGGGTGTTCAGGTCCCCTGCTATTATGGTATTAGTGTCTATTTCCTTCTTTAGGTCTAATAGAGTTTGTTTTATAAATCTGGCTGCTCCAACATTGGGTGCATACATATTTATGATTGTTATGTCTTCTTGATGGATCAGTCCTTTTATCATTAAGTAGTGTCCCTCATTGTCTCTTTTTATGGTTTTTAGTTTAAAGTCTATTTTGTCCGATATAAGAATAGCTACTCCAGCTCGTTTTTCTTTTCTGTTTGCATGGTAAATCTTTTTCCATCCTTTCACTCTTAGTCTGTGTGAATCTTTATGGGTGAGGTGGGTCTCTTGTAGGCAGCATATAGTTGGGTCCTGCTTTTTGATCCAGTCAGCCAGTCTGTGTCTTTTAATTGGGGAATTTAAGCCTTTTACATTAAGAGTTGTTATTGAAAGGTGTTGATTTATTCCTAGCATTTTATTGGTTGTTTGGTTGTCTTAGGTGTCTTTTGTTCCTTGCTTTCTGATTTACTGTTTGTTTTCTGTGTTTGTTGGTTCCTTAGGTTGTAGATAGTGTTTTTGTTAGCTTGTTTTCTCTTCATGAATGCCATTTTTATTATACTAGCGGGTTTAGATCTTTCTTGGGTTTTTATGGCAGTGGTAGTTATTTTTCAGGAACCAAACCCAATACTCCCTTGAGGATTTCTTGTAAGGGTGGTCTTGTGGTAGTGAACTCCCGCAGTTTTTGTTTGTCTGAGAAATATACTATTTGCCCTTCATTTCGGAAGGATAGCCTTGCTGGGTAGAGTATTCTTGGCTGGCAATCTTTGTCCTTTAGTATTTTGAAAATATCATCCCATTCCTTTCTAGCTTTTAGGGTTTGTGATGAAAAGTCTGATGTTAGCCTGATTGGGGCTCCCTTATAGGTGATTTGACGCTTCTCTCTTGCAGCTTTTAAGATTCTCTCTTTATCTCTGAGTTTTGCCAATTTGACTATGACATGTCTTGGAGAAGGTCTTTTTGGGTTGAATACATTTGGAGATCGTTGAGCTTCCTGGATCTGAAGATCTGTGATTTTTCCTATACCTGGGAAGTTTTCCGCCACTATTTTGTTGAATATGTTTTCAATGGAATCTCCATTTTCCTCCCCTTCTGGAATACCCATGACTCGGATATTTGAGCGCTTATGGTTGTCTGATATCTCTCTCAGATTTTCTTCAATGTCCTTGATTCTTTTTTCTTTCTTTTTGTCTGCTTGTGTTATTTCAAACAGCCCATCTTCAAGTTCAGAGGTTCTCTCTTCAACTTCGACAAGCCTGCTGGTTAAACTCTCCGTTGTGTTTTTTATTTCGTTGAATAACTTCTTCAGTTCAGCAAGTTCTGCTACATTTTTTTTCAGGATATTGATTTCCTTGTATATTTCCTCTTTCAGATCCTGTATACTTTTCCTCATTTCATCATGATGTCTAGCTGAGTTTTCTTGTATCTCATTCAGTTTCCTTAGAATTATCACTCGAAATTCCTTTTCAGTCATTTCAAGGGCTTCTTGTTCTATAGGATCTAGAGTTTGAGATTTATTAACTTTTGGTGGTGTACTTTCTTGATTTTTTGTATTTCTGGTATCTTTTTTTTGGTGTTTATTCATTGTGGCCGGGGGTTTCACAGTTCACCGGTTTAAGACTAATGACTAACTAGGATGTTGCTGTGGTTGCCAATTTGGTATGGCTCCCTCCGTGACTGCTCAGTTGGCCTCTAGTGCCTTGTGTGTGTGGTTGCCTCGGGTCTTGGGCTTCTCTGGGGAGCCACCTTTCTGGTCAGCTTGGACTCTGCTGGGCTGGTGGATCACGTACCACAGGGTGTGTGATCTCTGTTGAGCTTTCACTTCCCGTGCAGGACTTCTCCCTGTTCCATGTGCTCTGGCCCAGGCTGTTAGATCGTGCAGTGGCGACCCCACCGGGTGTGTGGTTTCTGTCGAGTCTCTGCCTCCCTGGCCACACGTCTCCCCACTCTGTGCGCACTGTGCTGGGCTGGGGCGTGTCTTCTGCACCCCTCGTCTATCAGCTGGGCCTTCAAGACCCTGCTCGGCACCGCCTCGCCCAGGAAGTCTACCAGGTTTCTGCTGGACACAGATGACCGGTCTCTCTGTGTGCCTTTGTAGCACTATGTAGATCTTTCTCGGGTCTTGTTCACCTTTGTATCCCCCCAGTATAAACCGAGTCTAGCGCCCACCTGCAGCCTGGTCTCCGGCCGGTTCAAGCGGACCTGGGAACTCTCCTACCACACTATTCCCAACCAGAAATTCGTTAGGCTTTTTTCCAAACTGGTGGCCGCAGAGATGGTGTCTGCCTCCCAGTAACAGGGAGTTTACCTGGGGCCGGAGTCCAGGGTATGGTGGAGTGTCGGGTACTACCTTGCCCTCCCGACTCTGGCCTGGGTCACCCCTGCCACCAGCCCCGCCAGAGAACCGTGGAGGGAGTTGGAGCCGAGGCCGGTCCGCAGGCTCCGGAAAGCCCGGCGCCAGGCCAAGCAAGTGGGAGGGCTCAGTTATGGCCGAGCAGGGTGGAGCTGCCCGCACCTGGGAAAATGGAGGCAGCACCGGGCGGTGAGTGGCCTGGTGGTGCAGGCGGGAGCCGCGTGGGCATGCACCCCCCGAACAGAGCTATGCCAGGGATCACTCACAGTGCTGTGCCAGGTCGGGTGCTTGCTCTCTGTCCCTGGTTTGCCGCCTTTCCCAGTTCTCGGCCGCTGCCGCCTCGGGCTATTCAGTCGCGGCGCGGCTCGGGCGCTCCCAGGAATCTTCTTTAATGCCGGCCTGAAACCTCGAATCCTGAATAGGGCAGCTGGCCGCCTTCAGCGCGGCCCTGGCCTCCGGGATCCTGGCTGCATCCACAGCAGCCCTGGCGCTGTGTTGCCTGTTTCGAGACTCGCTTTTGCAGCTAAGAAACAGTTCTTTTCCTGCTCCACACTTCAAAGCTGTTGCCTGTAAATGAGGCAGCCTCTCGTGCCGGGGGGCAAAGAGGCGGTCACCCCCCACAACCGGTCAGCAGCAGCAGTCCTCCCTTAAGAGATGGCGAGAGGAAGGTCCACAGGTTTCCCGGCTGCCTGAGGCCCAGTGGCCACCTTTTTCACCTCAGGTACTCTGCGCCAGCCGCCGCAGCCGCCGCCATCTTGAGCCATTTTCTGTCCTTGAAGTTCTCCATAAGGTTCAAATTCCCAGGAAAGAGAGATTGGCTAAGCTCTAAGCCCCACCCTTAGCCAGGACAGAGTGGGATTGGATAGTTCCCCAAAGGAAAGTTGATTTGTTCTTCTCAGAAGATGGCACTGCTGATTCTTGGCAGATGACACTAACAGATGTCCCCACACCCTGAAACCATTTTTCTCTGGATGGGAGGATGTAGGGAACATTTCTCTCAGAAAGCATTTGGCTTGGGATCAGAATCTTTTGGTGTCTGCTAATTTGTTCATGGTAGTTATTCATTCACAAAATATTTATTGAATATCTGTAATATGAAATTTTCTCTGGGTATACCAAGTTGAGGAAGTAGTTGATGCTTTTAGGGTGCTTACAATACCAAGAGACACACAAATGTAAGCATGATATGCGAGGCAATGTGTGAATAGCTCCATACAATAAAAACAGTATCACCCAGACAAGCCACTATTTGAGTTTCTACAGTTGGTTAGGCCTTCATAGTCCCAAGCCATTGAAAAGAAGATGGGAACCATCAGATATCTCTAGACAAGCTTGACCCTTGCACTTCTGACCAAATCCTTTCCTATTGTTTCTCAGTGTCTTGGCCCAGCACCTTCCTTCTAGTGTGCCTGGACTTACAGAGCTGCCTCATCCTCTTTGCTTTTGTTGACTTTTCTGGTCATAACCTCATGTATGCCTAACTTAGAACACTTACCACTATGATTATTTTTTTCTGAAACACTGTTCTGATATAGGACCACATTCTTGTGTTGCTTTGTCAATCGAAGCCCAGGAAGATGGACTCCCGCATTGGCAATGGACACAGTCATTCTTTATTAGGCATGTAGAATATGCTAGATGATGAGTAGAAAATACATTTTTAAAACTACTCTCTGACCTTTTAAACTTATGTTCTAAACTCAGGCTTAGTCAGGTGGCTATTTTGTTAGACCTGTGATTTACTTTGGTCTAATTTCTCTCATTTTATACTGAGGGTATCGAGGAAACGTGCCAAAGCTAACAATGACAGGAATAGAAATCAGAATATGTTCTGATTTTTTAATTAAAATACAAAACTAAAGGATCCAAGTAATAATAATAATGATAATAACTAACTTTAACTAAATATTGATTATGCCTGGTCCATGGCACATAGTAAATGCCCAGTAAAGATGGGTTGTGGTTTTATGGTTATTTGTTGTTGTCATGTGGCCTGGCAGGCATTGCGATAGGTACGTTATACTGACAAACTTACTCAGTCCTCACAACAACTCTATGAGGTCAAGGTGCTCTTATTTTCCACATTCTACAGATGAGGACACTGAAGTACACAGGCATTCAAGAGCTTGTCCCAGGTGTACAGTTAATAAGTGGCATGATCGGGAATCAGACTTGGTCAGTGTAGCTCCATTCTCTTAACCTCAAGATGGTTATTGCTATTTTTACTGATGCATATAGTGCCTACATGTAGTTGTTCACAAATGTTTGTAGAATGAATGAATGAATCTAGGATTATATAGCTGGCGTTTTTTTTTCAACATGCTCCCCACCACCATACTCTAGAACACATGAATTCTAATTTAATTTTGATTTTATTTAAGACGTAATTATGATAAAATTTTAGCTATTTAAAAAAACACTATGTTCTACAAACTTTATTCACAGTTTATCCAGGTGTTGGGTTAATGTGGTACGTCAGGACATTATTAGTTTGAATAACTGAGATTGGCTTATCTTCGGAGTAATAATGATTTACCTGACCAGTGTTGTCAATGCTTCAGAAAAATGCAGCAATAACCCAGAGAGGCGATGGGTCTGTTTTGTTCTTGTTTTCCCGATTCTGTTTCATGTGCTTGCTTTTTCTAGGCTGGAGATGACTCTCCCTGAAGCTAATTCCTCAATTGTCCTTGTGCTGTCAGATGCCTTTCTTTCCAAAGGATTTCCTTAATCCACTGTGGTTCTTTAAGTGGCTGTCTTGATATCACCAAATGTCATCTGGCAAGCGAGTGACCTTACCTGCTATCCACATATATTGTCAGAGGAGACTGTGAACTTTGTTTTGGCCTTACTGTTAAGAAACTGAATCCCAAGGCAGATATCAAAAACATGAAGAGTCCTATTCCTGCTCCTGCACTTTGCAGGAGAATAATAGAAATTATTGCTCTTTTTATTTGTGTTTATTTACCTATTTTTGGAAGAGCTACTTATTGTTAAGTGATGGAGAAAGAATGCCAATAAACCAATACTTGGGTAAATCACAGACTGAAAGTAACCCTGCTGTGGATGCTACAAAGATACTGCTGTGTCTTTTAAACCAGGAGAGCTTGAAAATGACTATTTACTGTCTCTCTTTATAATGCTTTGCCCTCAATTTAAGATGTGCTATGACAAAACAAATGGCTCTGATAAACACTGGGTTCTAGTCTTGCTGTGCCTGGGACAGCAAGAACTGGGCACACTCCTGAGCCTAGTTAACATAAGATCCTCTGTCTTAGAGGCAGAGGTGACATCGCTTCTGTGCTGAAGCAAGCATCCAGGCAGAGAACAGAGCAGGGATGGCAGGACGGTAGGCAGGCGTGGTATTAGGTGAACTCTTCCCTATCCTTGTGTAAAATGAAAGAAAGGGAAAGTCTCCAGGCATGTGGCTCATCAAACGATCCTATGCTAGGCGAGAAACGTTCAACTCAGACCAGGTTGAGTTTGAGGAAATGAACTTTGATCTAAGTCTTAAAGGAGTAGGAGTTAGCTCAGCAGAGAAATAAGGGAGAGCATCCGGAGAGGGATGGATGTGTAGAGATTTAAAGAGAGAGGAAGAAACCGTGAGTGGTTGATGTAATTATGTATGGGGTAAGTGGGGAGAAGTAAATGAGGATTACCAAGGCCTTGTTTACCAACGTAAGGGTTTTTCCTTTATTTTGAAGGCTCTGGAAAGAGGGAGAAGTGGGAAAGTGACAGCATTAGATTTCCAGTTCCAAGCCATCACTGTGTTTGGCAATGTGAAGGTTGGTTGCAGGTGACTAAGAACTAGATGTGTTAACACCAGGTTCAGAGTGGTGGCGTGATGAAGAGGAGGGGGTTGGGTTTATGAGATATTTTAGGAGGTAAAACCAACAGAGTTTGGTGAGTGACTGAACTCAAGTTGGAAGCAGTTAAGGCCTTCCTCCAGGCTGGGCAGCTGGCTGAGTGATGGATGGCATGGATTTTGAAGAAAGAGAAAGCAGGAGAACTAGCAGGTTTAGAGAAAAAGATCACATGTGGGTATATCCACAGAAGCTGGCAAGATTTATATACCAGGCTGTTTTATTCGCCCCAACCTACCTCTTGTACATATTTAATGGTATTTAAGTTTCCTGCCTCTGCTGATTCAGCCCAGTGGTCCCTGTTATAATACTATTTTTATATTGTTGAATCTTTCAGTCAGTTCCATGAGTTCTGCCACATTCTTTTTTAAGGTATTAATTTCTGTAAATTTTGTCCTTCATATCCTGGATTTTTCCCCCCATTTAATTATGTTGTCTAACTGAGTCTTCTCTTATCTCAGTGAGTTTCCTTAAGATTGTTGCTTGGAATTCCTTTTCAGTCATTTCAAGGGTTTCCTGCTCTATAGGATCTGGTATTTGAGAATTACCATATTATTTTGGTGATATCATTATTTTCTTGGATTTTCATATTTCTGGTGTCTTTACATTGGTGTCTGGTCATCCGGTAGAGCATTTTCTTCTTCTATTACTCTGGAATGGGCTATGAGGAAAGAGAGCTCCTCTTCTTTTTCTGGTCTCCACTGGCGACTCTCCTTGTGCCAATGCAGTTGAGTGTCTGGCAGGCTGCGTGCGTGGTGGCTGTGACAGCGAGCTACTTTTGCAGAAGCTGTGGCTGTGGCATTGGCTTTGGTAGGCCACCTGAGCAGAAGTGGTTTTTGGCGTGCTCCTGCTGGCTGCCAGATGGGGGGTGCTGCCCTTGGCTCCTGCCTAGGACCCTGGGCATGCTCCTGCCTGCTGTCAGGAGGTGGGGGCTGCCTGCCTTGGTGGGGTCCGCCTGCCTTGGTGGGGTCCTGACAGCATTCATCACTATTGATTATCTCATGAATCATTTCAGGACCTTAGGAGCTTGAAAGTAGAGGCATTTAATCTCAACATGACTTGAGGTCCATTCTCTCCCAGGCTTGAGATTTAGAAACTGGGGAAACAAAACAGTGTTTTGGTTTACTGGCCTCTTGGAGAGTAGACTGGTGGTACAGCAACAAAGCTACACCAGGCAACTGCATCTTAAGGGAAGTTTCTCTCTCTACCAACTCTGTCTCAGTCAGGGTCTTGTGTCCTCCCAACTCCATCACACAGAGTTTTCTCCTATGTGGGGCACACATATTTCTACTTCTCTCTCCTGCCCTCACAACCCTTCTACAACAAACAGTCCATGCATCCTATCCCTTGCCACCTTTGGGCTGCTTGCACAACAGACGTTACCATTTCCAAAACTCATCCTTTTGAGTTGCACAGTCTTTCCTCAGCTAATGGGGTCTCAAAGATAATTTTAAAAATTGTGTGGTTGTTTCTTCACTTGCATAATCCTCTCTAGACAAGTATTTCTGGGAGTACCCAGAAGATGTTTCACATGTGATCAGAGAAGTCCTCATGTTCTTTTGTTCTGACTGGTCACCGCAACCAGCCAGCACTGCTGCTCCTCCTGGCGTCTTGTGACTTAGGTGGAACTACCGATGTCTGTACTGTGGGTCCTTTAAGAATTAATTGCTTATTTCATGCCATGATGGTTAATTTTAGGTGTCAACTTACCTGGTTATGGTGCCCAGTTGTTTGGTCAAACACTACCCTAGATGTTGCTGTGGAAGGATTTTGTAAATGTGATAAACATTGATGGTTACAGTCATGCATCGCTTGAAATGTGTGGTTAGGTGATTTCATCATTGTGAAAATATAGAGTGTACTTACTCAAACCTAGATGTGGAGCCTACTATATGCCTAGGGTATAGACTACAAACCTCTACAGCCTGTTACTGTACTGAATATTGCAGGCAATTGGAACACAGTGGTATTTGGGAATCTATCTAACACATTGAAACATAGAAAAGGTACAGTAAAAAAATACAGCATAAAAGATAAAAAATGATATACCTGTGTAGGGCACTTACCATAAATGGAGCTTGCAGAAATTGCTCTGGGTGAGTCAGTAAGTGAGTGGTGAGTGAATGTGAAGGCCTGAGATATTACTGTACACTTCTATGGACTTTTAAACACTGTTCACTTAGGCTACACTAAATTTATAAAAAAATAAATTGCACTACAATGTTACAACAGCATGAAGCAATAGGATTTTTTTTTTACCTCCATTAAACCTTTATGGGACCACCTTTGTATGTGCGATCTGTTGACAAAAACATTGTTTTGCTGTGCATGACTACAGTCGATGTTAAGTAAGGCAGATCACCCTCCATAATGTGGGAGGGTCTCATCCAACAAATTGAAGGCCTTGAGGGCAAAAACTGAGGCTTCCAAGAGAGAAAGTAATTCTGCACAAAGACTGCAACATGGAAATCCATAGCTTCCTGAGTTTTCAACCTACTGCAAACTTCCACTATGGATTTCAGACTTGCTAGTCACCAACAATTGTGTGACTCAATTCCTTAAAAATAAATCTCCCTCTACACACATGGGTACTTCAAAAAGTACGTGGAAAAATGGAATTAAAAGATAATATGAATCTTTCCATGAATTTTTTGAAGACCTCTTGTATTTATCTCCTACTAGTTCTGTTTCTTTGGAGAACTCTGACTGATTCAGATGTCTATACCAAGGATGCTCTGAGAATTCCCAGTTCTTGAAGCTCCAATGTATTATGGCTGTCTCTGAAAGATAAAGGTCTCTTTCCTTCCCCTGTGTGGTTTGTCACTCACACCCAAAGTGACCCTGTCTCCCAGTCTCCTTGGGACTTCCATAAACATTTCTCTGCTAGCACCTACCTATAGTTCATCATGCCACACCTCTCAATTGCAGGTCTTGGAAAGTAAAGAGCCAGTATTCTTGCCTGTAGCTGCATGGAGGGCTGGGACCACATCTGCTTTTTTCACCCAAGTGTCCCCAGTCCCTAGTAGAGTAGCTGCCATATAGTAGGTACTAAATAAATATTTGCTGATTGACGCATTGAAACAAACTCTTCCTACCATCCCTTCGTTAGTCACTTTCCCTGGATCCAACAACTCAAATCATAACCCAAACTGGTACATCAACTCGTACCAGTCCTCCTACCACCAATACCCCCAGACCAAGTCTGAGTACCAGTTTAGGCTCCAATTGAGGGAACAGGGCTCTATAGCCCTCCTCTTTTCTGGCTGGAATTTATCCCCCACCTGCTCCCTTCCTATACATCTTGGTCAAGAAGAATCCAGCTCATCTGTCTCACTTTGCATTTTAATTCTTTTTTCCACTGGTCTATCTCACCAACCAGAATGAGTCTCTGGCTTATTTATCTTGCCTTCTCAGTGCCTCAAATAGTATCTGGGGCATCTTTGATGCTAAGATAATTTTTCATGAAGGAAGGAATGTACGAAAAGAGGGAGGAAAAAGAGGAGGGCAGAAAGGACAGGAAAAAGGAAAGAATGAAAGAGGGAAAGAAAAGTGAAGTTGAATAGAGACACAAATCCCTAGTTTTAAGACAGCCTCTACCCTCTCCTGGAACTGCATTTAGTTTTGTCCGATTCACGTAACAAAGTTTCTCCCAGCTGGTAAATTAATTACTTTGAGAGCCCTTTTAGTTTTAAAACTGTTGATGCAATACATAGAATAGGATGCTTGTGGTTTTAAGAAACAGAAGCTAACTTAAGACCTGAAAATATCCTGAGAATTCAATTCACTGGACTACAGAATTCTAAACTCATTTCTTACACTCCCACTCCAGACCAGACAATGCTGTAATGGAGAATAATAATGTTGCACGATATATTTTGACTAATGATTATGTGGGAAGGTGCTTCTGTGACAGCAGTACACATGGCTTGTAATATGGCAAAATGGAACTGATGCTTGGTGTGTTGAAATCTAGTGTTAAAATTGTTGTATTTGCAGCCAGATCCTAGAGAGATTCAGATGGAAGAATCCATCCACTGCAATTAGAATGTCAGATCACACTTCCCCTCTGCAAATTGCATTTCTAAAAATAAGAAAATGAAAATATGTATTTGTGTGGGAGAGGGCTTACTGTAGAAAGCTGCAAATAAGATGCGAGAAAATGTCTGCTCAGAAACCCCATTCAGAAAGAGACGTTCACTGCAGGGAGCTTCTGTGTCCTGAAGAAAGCTGCACAATGTGCTCTGCACACAAAAGGGTAGCAGCCAAGAAAGCCCACTGCATTTCTAAGCCTCTAGAATAAAAAGGTCTGCAGACAATATTGTTTTATTGGTAAAGGCCAGTTTTTTCCAACATTCTTCAAAGGGGTTAGGGAGAGACTTAAATAGTCTGTTAAACCTTGCAGCAGCTTTTAAACCTTAAGAATATTCTGTCATTGAATACATTTGGTGGCCACAGTGTAATGGAAGGCATCTGAAGAGTTCTAAAATTGTCTGTAGGCTATTCCCCCATACCTTCTTTTCCCCAGCTTTCTATTGTGCAAATAAAACTAAATATAGGAAAAAGGTTTAGGATTGTTATTAGTGATAACTGAGAGAATCAGCTGGTCTGTGAACTTCCTTCTTTAAGGAGATTATTCCTCATCAATGACGATTACTTGAGGTAATCTCTCTTCTGGAATAAGAGAAAATACTAAGTGGAAGGAAAACTTTGGAGGCACCCATCTCCTTAAGATTTGGGGGGGGGGGGTGTAATGTTGTCAGACCCAGGAATAGACATTTGGATTGCCCTTTTCTTTCTTTTCTAAAGTTAACAGATAACTTTAGAATTATAAAATTTCTCTGAGTCAGGTAGAGACGGAGTGAGGAAACTTCATTTGGAGCAAGGTGGAGGTAATATTATTTTAACAGGTAAGCACTTACTAAAAGATAATCAGCCTGTTAGGGACTGAGTATAAGTTGTTTGCTTGCTCTTATGGAGATTACTTACTGACATATTTTTGAAAATGTTGGATTTTCATTGCTTCCTGTATTTCATTGTTGTTTTTTGGGATCATTTTTTCTCTGCCTGAAAATATCCTTTTGGTAATTTTATTTTTTAGTTCAGATATTCTATCAAAGTATTATATATATTTGGGGGGTTTGTTTGTCTTAAACATCTCAATTTTCCCTTGATTTTTGAGTACAGAAATCTTAGTTGTCAATTATTTTCTTCCAGTACTTTAAAGATAGGATTCCATTGTCTTTTGATTTTCATCATCTCTGATGAGAAGTTAGTAATGTTCCTCCTTTAAAGATAATGTCTTTCCACCCACACCCCCTTGAAGCCCCCAATTGACTTTTAAGATTTTTTTGGTTGTCTTTGGATTTTAGTAGTTTGATATGATATGGCTAGATATAGTTTTCTCTGCATTAACTTTGTTTAGGGTTCCCAGAATTTTTGAAACTATGGGTTATTGTCTTCATGAGTTTTGGAGAATTTTCAGTCATTATCTCCTCAAGTTTTGCTTCTCCTGTTTTATCTCTTTGGTGATGTCAATTACATGTATTTTAGATTTTTTTTTTGTTCTGCATGTATTTATGTCCTTTTCTGTATTTTTATTCTTTTCCTCTCTATTCTTCAGTTTGAATATTTTGATTGACTTGTAGTTCAATAATTTTGTCACCTGCTTGTCTTCTGCAGTGTTAAATTCATCTAAGTAGTTCTTAATTTCACTAATTGTATTTTTCAATTTTAGAATTTTTATCTGATTCTTTTTTATATATTTTAGTTCTTTGTGAAAATTCTTTATCTATTTAAAAAATTTTCCCCTTTATTTTTTTGAAGCTAAAATGCATAGTTATTTTAATTTTTTTATTATTGTTGTTAACATTAATATTTGGATCAACTAAGGATCTATTTCCATATCTAGGTTTTCTTTGTATTTTTGGACATTTTATTCTGTTTCTTGGCATTCCTAGTAGTTTTTTCTATTCTTTGCCAGCTATTGTATATAAAAAATCAAACTGTAGTGGTCCATGTTATTGCTTAAATGTTTACCTCAAATTTCATGTGTTGAAAACTTAATCCCAAAATGCTGATTGGAGGTGGGGCTTTGGGGAGGTAATTAGGATTAGAAAAGGTCATCAGGGTGGGGCCCCCATGATGGAAATGTTGGCTTTATAAGAAGAGGAAGAAAGACCTGAGCTGATATACATGCTCTTGCCCTCTCACCATGTGATACCTTTTACTTTGTTACGGTGCAGCAGGAAGGCCCTCACAAGATATCAGCTCCATGCTCTTGGACTTCCCAGCCTCCAGAACTGTGAACAGAATAAACTTCTTTTTTAAATAAATTACCAAGTCTGTGGAATTCTGTATACAGCAACAGGAAAGGGACTAAGACACTTTAGGTAATGTTCTCCTACAGCCAGAGTTTTCCCTGTATTCTGCTAGGCAGATAGAGTTGATGCTGTTTCTTAATCTAAATTAAGCTATGTTTCAATTTTGGTAACTCTCAGTCTACTCCTGGTTCACTTCCATTCCCAAGGCCTAACTCTCCTGAGAGCTTGAAGAATTTACTGAATCCTTAATCCTGGCAGCTCTTAAACTGTTGTCCTTTTCTCCTTAACAACTGAAATCTGAAAACTTCTCTTTGCCTTTCAGTTTTTCTGTTTAGCTTCTAAGCCTCCTTGATTAGTTTCAGAATTTGGCATATGTTTTAAGGAAAAAACTGTTTATATTATCAGGCTTAGTTCTTTATTCTTCCTTTGTTACCAGTATCTTGGCTCTTTAAGTCTTCAATTTTAACTCACTAGCCTTACAAGAAGTGAAAACCTCTGCTCATTTATCTGTCTCTAGCAGTGGCCTTCTGTCTGGGCACAAACCGGATTTGCGTGCTCTTGCTCTGAATCCAGAAACAACAAAACAGGTGCACAATGTCAGTGTGCCTTTTTCTAATTCTTCCCTTTCCAGAATGTTGTCCCCTCTAGTTTTGGTTGTTTCAGCAGCGAGCTGATGCCTTTAAACAGGCTTTAAGAAAACACCCTAAATTTTAAGTTATCCTAGGTGAAAATGTTGGTCTGTCATCATACTGGATTTCTTTTTTAGGGGAGAACTGTTTGCATCAGCATCTAAGATGCCTCAGGTACTATTTGAGGCATGAGGAGTGCAAACGCGAATAGAGTTGGTAGATTCTCTTTTTACAGGAATGTGGTCCTCTTGTAAGTTGAATTGTGCCCCCACCGCACCCCCACCCTGACAATATGTTGAAGTCCTAACCCCCTGTACCTCACAATGTGATCTTCTTTGGAAATAAAATCATTGCAGATATAATTAGTTAAGAGGTTACACTGAAGTAGAGTGGGCTCTTAATCCAGTATGACTTCTGTTCTTATAAGAATATGGTAATATGAAGACAGAGACAAAAGAGAGCGTCATGTGAAGATGGAGACAAGTTGGAGTGATACATCCACAAGCCAATGAATACCAAAGATTGACAGCCGTCACCAGTAGCTAGAAAGAGACGAGAAAGGATTTTTCACTACAGGTTTCAGGAAGAGATGACCTGCTGCCACATTGATTTTAGACTTCTAGCCTCCAAAATGGAAACAATAAATTTCTATTGTTTTAAGCCACACAGTTTGTGATACTTTGTTAGAGTAGCTATAGAAAACTAATATAGGTACTTGCCTTTACAAGTCAAAGAAGCTACTCTGAATAAGAGAAGAAGAATAGTTAGGAAATTAGGTGTTGGTGCAAAATTGGTTATTTTCCATGAAATCTTTCTCAGCAAGCTAAAACTGATTTCTTTCCTCTGAACCCACATCACATTTGGATTGCTTTGAAATGAGGAGGAATTAGAAGGATGTTAATTTCCCCATAATTCCATAATCCTATAATGTCCAATTATCTTGCTGTCATATACGTGTGTGCATGTATGCATATGTGCATGCACGCACATACATACACATCTCTTCATTATGTGCGGTTGACATATTCTCAATCTTATGTAGAATACTGGACAAATATGGCTTTTAACTTCACTTCTAAGCAGATCGTGGCTCCTGAACCACTTCTATGTAGAAATGTTGCTGCTACTGTTCACACATTTAGGGCTTTCCTCTTTCCTTAAATAAGTAGTTTTGAATACATATGTTGTGCTACTTACCGTGGGTGTAGCAATACAAGATACACATAGTTCTCTCTGAGGAGTAAAGGCAGGACTAATATATACACAAAGAAGTGTGTAACCTTCCCATGGTTGATTTCCTTAACTTAATTACACATTTCTTGAAGGCATTAGGCACATCTTATACTTGTTGGGTCCTTCCACCATGCTTGGTTGAACCCTCAGTAACTCTTGGCTGATTATTAATTATCTGACCATCTGCTCAGGAGAAGAAATTCCAGGTTTAAGGACTTCTTGGCAGCAGCAGTTCTCTGAGGCTGAGCGATTTCTACTTGGCTCCAACTTTTTCTACTTTTCCACTTAGGAAGATGCTTAAGTTTTTGCGATTGGTTTATGATGGAGTCAAAGGTTAATTTATTCTCTTCGAGAATTCTATATTCACCCATGAAACTCAAAGTATTAAACTGAAGTCAGAGGTCCTATTTTCTGTAATCAACGAAAGTTAAGCAGGTGCATAACACAGTTTCTAATGCAGGTGACAGTGCTGAACTAGCACAGTGCTGGCTCCATCTCACAGATCCCTGAGCGGTAACTTGTCTTAAATAAGCTAAAGGGCTCTTTTAACCAAGTTAAGCTCTCTTCTACTTTCTGACCCCTGAACAGGACAGGTTTCCTCTTATATTCCAAGACAATATCACTTGTGTTGTCACACTCAGGACTTGGTTAAAGAAACTTTTATGGGACTATAATCTTTCATACTGCCTGGAATTCTCTTGTCTTGTTACCTAATAACATTAAGGGCTGCATTGATCTTAAGGTGACCACATGACCCCAAGCCCAGAAAGCTGCTGGGAATAATGCTGAAACCTTGGCAGAAAGAGCTGTGCCTTTTGGCTCAGAGAATGGACTTATAGTTCACCCTGGAAAGAAGGAAGCTGGCAGGGAGAAAATAAGGTGACAACCCAATCAGTCTTCTTTTTATGCCAAGGCATTTTCCCCTTCTATTATGCTGCTGAGACAAAGGAATGTTTCCTATATGTTTAGAGTGATCACTACTTTTTTGGCTGCCTTTGCTTTAAAATTAGGATTATGTCCTGATAAAATGAAGCAGTTGCCTTCCAGAATGTGGGAAACACTGTTGCCAACATCTTTTTCCAATGTAAATGGGAACTAGAGTGTGACCCAATTAGAAGTTTTTATGTTCATTCGTAGTTAAGAATGTCCCAATTGTCAAGAATAAAAATGGAGATCTATGATTTTTTGTTAGCGTTGTTTGTTTCATGTGGGCAAATGTCAGTGCATAGATGTGTTGCTAAAATAAAAATCTGAACTACCTGGAGAGACTGTTTTTTAACCTATTGCATTAGTTCCTTAGGACAGCTGTAACAAATTACTGCAGCTTTAGTGGCTAAAAATAACAGAAATATATTATCTGACAGTCTAGATGTCAGAAGTCCAAAGCCGGTCTCACTGGGCTCAACTCAAGGTGCTGGCAGGGTGCGTTCCTTTCTGGAGGCTCTGGGGGAGACTCTGTGTCCTGGCCTTTTCCAGCTTCTGGAGATCATCTGTATTCCTTGGCTCATGGACCCTTCCTCCATCTTCAGAGCCAACAATGTTTGTCCGTTTTTCTCACACTGCCACCTGTGGTTCTCTTCTGTCTTCCTCTTCCCTTTTTAAGGACCCCTGTGATTATATTGAGCCCACTTGGGTAAACTAAGGCAATCTCCCTAATGAAGATCAGCTGACTAACAACTTTAATTTTCATTTCCAAATTTAATTCCCCCTTGCCAGATAACCTAAAATATTCTGAAGATTTGGTTTTGAGCATCTTTTATAGACTGAAAGTTTTCGTCTCTCCAAATGTCATATGTTGAAATCCTAACCTCCAAGATGACGGTATTAAGAGGAAAAGCCTTTGGGAGACAATTAAGTCATGAAGGTGGAGTCCTCATGAACGGGATTAGTGGCCTCATAAAAGAGGCCCCAGAGAGCTCTCTTGCCCGCTTTCCACCACCTGCAGATGCCGTGGGAAGACATCTGTCTATGAACCAGGAAGTATGCTCCAGACACAGAATCTGCCAGCATGCTGATCTTGGACTCCCCAGCCTCCAGAACTGTGAGAAATAAAAATTTGTGAGAAATAAAAAAAATAAAAAAGAAATGAAACTGTGAGACATAAAAGCCACCCAGTCTATGGTAATTTGTTACAGCAGCTAGAACTAAGCTAACATCGTTAAAGGACCATTATTGTGCCTATCACAGAAATTAGGAGGTCTTTTCAAGTCTTTTAAAGTTTGATATTTTAATTCCAGGGCCTGTACCCTGTTGCGGGTTTTTATCTGTAAAATGTTTAAGAGGGAAACTTTGAAGTTAGATCTACTCAGAATCTTCACTGGTCTCAATTCAGTATTATGTCAAAATATTCTCGATTTTGCAACTTAAGCATTTAGATACAGGCATTGATTATCAACCAACTATTTCATGAGATGAGAAGTTGCTGGTGAATTACTTATTTATTATCCATGGCTGTGACATGATTGCCTTTTCTGTATTGTGAGTCATTGCACTGACTTTATGGTAGGATCAGATCCAAACTTGTTTCCAGTACTACTTATTCCTATGTTTCCCATAGGCTGCTTTTTTTGAATTTGGGCTGATCACATAGACTGAGAGATGCTGTCATCTTTGACATTCCAAAGTGTCTGTTTCCAGGGCGCTGACTCCTAGAGTATGACATTTCCCTCATTACTGCAATAGCTTCTAATCACTTGCTCTGATTCCAATCTTTTCTTCCTTCTAGTCCATTCTGCACACTCCAGCCAGAAGAATTTTTCTAAAAATGCCAGTTTTGCAAATCATGAATTCTTGTTCCAATACTTACTAGCTGTGTGACCTTGAAAAATTAGTTAACCTCTCTGTGAGACTCAGACAAAATATGAAAGCTAATACACAATATCTACCTGTAGGGTTGTTGTGAGAATGAAATAAAATTTAGGACATGTAAGGTGCTTAGGAATATGTTAATCATTCAACAAGTGGTTGCCAATATCATTGTGATTATTATTAGTGTTACTGATGTTTTAACCAATGTGAATGCCACCTCTGCTCTTGTCTGCAAGCTCCCTCTGACCCAGTCATCTCGTGTGGGCAGACTGAACCCTTCCCCACTTACTTCCCCCTCATCTTGCTGCTACTCTCACCCAAACTACAACCCTTAGACCCAGGGAATCTTATGTGCTCTTGGGCAGGGAGGGGTGGGAAGCCTTCCTTTACCTCATTAAGCTTTCTTGCTGCGTACTTCTGGGCCTGAGCTTCTCAGACCCAAAAGGCTGGGCTTTGAAGTTCAAAACAGCTGCTCCTCTTCGTTTTTGTCCTTCAACCCTTCCTGAATTTGAAGCTCCACTGTTTGACTTGAATGGGGAAAGTGCCAGAGTATATGTAAAGAAAATACTAGGAACCCCCTGTCCTCCCCCAAACACACCCACACACAGACTAATTAAATTATTGAAATATTATCTGGCTTAAGAAGTGTTTTGAATAATAGCCACTACAACTAACATCTACTAAGTTCTTTTGGGGTACCAGGCACTGTCTTTGGCCCACCACCCACCTGTGCCATCTCATCTCTTGCTCTTCTCTCAGGGGTCTTCTGCCTTTGATGTCTTGTTTACTCCCTGACTCTGGATTTCCATTCCCACCTCTGAGTCTTTGCTTCTGCTGTTTCCCTTGTCTGGATTGCCTTTCTCTTTCCTGTGCATTTATCCAAATCCTCTCCTTTCTTTATGGCCCATCTCTGACACTTTCTTGGACTACCCTAGAATCCCTGGTTCCTCCTTGGGCTAGGCACTGTGGAAAGTAAAAGTGAGGCAAAAGAAAAGAACCTTGTTATTGAAAAGCTAAGCAAGGAGACAAGACCCATACAAGTCATGATAGAGAAAACTCCACAGTACTTTTAAATTCTGGGGTAAGATAATTTACCCCATAATGGCTGCACAAGTGTACAGAAGGAATAGTCAAATGACCAGTTGTAATCTTAAATCAACACGTGTAGAACTGATCAAACGCTTTTATGAGCAAAGCAGAATTCTGTTATGAATTCAGGAACCCGTTCAGATTACTATGCATTAATTAGTTCAGGAGCTTCCCATTTTCAGCAAAGCTGATATATACAAAACAGAATTTACAAAACATTTTAGGTCATGGTTAGTTCTACTAAAAGACTCACCGTAAAATTTCTTCTAAGGAGCAATGCTTATTTGTTAAATAGATTTAAAATATAATTTGATTCACAAAAATTGTTTCGTTTGCACGTCATTTCAGGACAAATAGCCATTGTGTAGAATGGAGGCAAATCTGTAATTACTTTACCTAGTAGCCTGAAGTGCCATGAGTTAATGCAGTTCTCTAATAAGCTTAATTCATGCCTAGGAAGTAGTCTGAACTTAAGTTTTGGTAGGAGGTATTAACAGATAATGTCCAAAAGATAATTGACTGCTCATAGTCATCAATTCTGTTGTCCTTGTAGAAGTCTCACTGCCATTTCTACTAATTTGTGGCTTTATTTATGAACAATGAGTCACTACAAAAAGAACGTTTGATTCAACAGAAAGGAGAAATCTCTTGGAGTCTGACTGATTAGCTCAGTTGGTTAGAGCACGGTGCTGCTAACACCAAGGTCCAGGGTTTGATCCCTGCCAAAAAAAAAAAGAAAAGAAAGAAGAAATCCTGGAATTTCTGGAGCAAGTGTTCTAAGATGAAATTCCATAATCCTGGATAAATTTTAGGGAACTCTCAAAGACTGGAAATTAATTACAAGCTAAATATTCTACATACATATTTTTTTTGTGGGGAGAAGACCCATAGCTCTGATTGGATTTTTCATAGGGATCCATGACCCCCCAGAAGTCACTGCCTATTCTAGTGTGAGTGAGCTTCAGGAATTTCCATGGACCTCCTTCATTTGTATCACAATCTTGCATATCAAATACACGTGGGAGAAAAGCCAGCTAGGTACCCAAACTCTCCATCTCCTTTGCCCTCCTTCACTCCTTCCTACGTTGGCATTAACATTCGCCTATTTGGATTCCGAGATATTGACTCTGTACTGTTTCATTTTCCTTAGTATCTTGTTTTTCAAGGCATTTCTGCTCTTTTTTTTTCTAATTTTAATTTTTGGCAGCTGGTCAGTTTGGGGATCCCTACCCTTGGCCTTGGTGTTATAATACCACAGTCTAACCAACTGAGCTAACTGGCCAGTCTGCTGCCCATTTTTATAAGGACCAATCTGGATTGTGTACCTTAGAAGCATCTGAGTGCCTTGACAGAAATAACCACATGGTCATCTTTGTAGTTGTCTATTTGTTGTGAATTGTACAAATTTCTCCTTTCAGAGTATTGGTGGTCATTTCGTTTTTGCTGGGGATGTTTTACACAACATGGCCCTTCTGATGTCCATTGATTTTTGTGAGTGTGAGATTATCTAGATAGTTTTCACTGGTTTATTTTGTCTTTACTGTAATTTTTTTCTTTCTGCATTAAAGGTTGAATTACATAACAAAGAGCATCACTGGTATGTCTTTTCGTGAGCATCACCTTAATGCTAACATAGAAAAGAACTCCAAAAAAGGCCTAAAACGAGCAGAGAAATAACCATTTTGTAAAATAATTTTAATGAAGGGAAAACATCTCATTAGGTCATGTTGTGATAATGAACGTTAACTATTGAGGTAATTGAGCCCACTTTAATGAGATTTGATGTTGTTTTAACATCACATAAACGCCTGTCAGTTTGGAGGTTGGGAACACAAAACTTTTTCCCATTGAAATCGACTGTAATAAAGTTTTCCAGAAATAGCCCTACAGATGTCTTTTGAGGAACAAATTACTCTACAGAAGATAGTGTAAGACTATTTTGTCCTTGTTCTGTCTAAAAAGACTCTTTTTCAATAGTTTCTGACTTACGACTGTATCTCCCTCCACTAGTTTTAGGGAAAATGAAGTGTATGTAACGACCCATTCTTTCTTGTGATAGGCAGGGGACTTTCAGTTGTTGTTAATTATATCTCTAAAAATCTCAGACTATAAACATGGGTACCAAAGGACAAAAATGAGGATCACGTCTTCTCTTACAGAACTTTAGGTAAGGTAAGTATCCTCTTTCCGTAGAATGTCCCCAATTTTCATCAGCATTAACTAGAAGTGCCAGAAATACACATGCAAATCTATTGGACGTTTGTATGTGTGTGTGTGTGTGTGTGTGTGTGTGTGTAGTATGTGGTGTGTGTGTGTGTGTAGTATGTGGTGTGTGTGTGTGTGTGTGCGTGTGTGTGTGTGTGTAGTATGTGGTGTGTGTGTCTAGGGTGTGGTTAGCTTAGAAGGACTGAGAAGCAGCAGAAAGATGACTATTGGCTCCAAAGTGCCGCAGGAAGATTTTGACAGATGCTGTTTACTGTTGTCAGGGATCTGACTCAAGCTTTCCAGAGAAAGGTCATTCGTGACACCGAACAAATCACTTTTATGTTGTGGCTGATGTGCAAGTCAAATGGAAATTGTTTTTAAATCAATCAGAGTGAGGCTCATCCAAAGTCTGGTTAAAATAACTTTTCCCAAACTTATCAGTTTCCGGGCTAGAAAGCCATGACCAAGAGTGAAAGAAATAACGAAAGAGAAAAGATTTAGCTTCAGTAAACACTGTGGGAATGAGGGCCAGGGAGAGAAATGTATTTCAAGGCAACCCAGCCTTTCCAGAGCCAGCACAGTGCCACCCCCTTCAACTCCACCTCAACAATGTGAACACAGCACAGAAAGCTGCCAGCACGGCTGGACGAAGCTGCCAGGCGATGACTGCTAGCTCAAGCATAAAGACCGAGGGGAATTGAAGGCTGTGATTAGGAAATTGAAGACTGGCTGAAAACTTGAGATTTCCTGTACTTAGATGGGGGCACTTGTGAGAGATTTGATTAGAATGCACACAGAGAGGCTGGCTCTTTTGTCTCTCCAGCTCTGTACTGGACTGAAGTGGTAGGGTGCATTCCAGCACCCTTATTGGATTTGTCTCTGAAGCTTTAAAGCATTGAAAAGTAAAATTCCATTGATCTGAAAGGTCAGGAGGGGCTGGAGAAAGGCATTACAGGTTTAATTTCCAGCTCTGGGTGACTTCCTAGTACTTTACCTCCATGACTCAGTACCTCATCCATAAAAGTGGAAGAAATAAAAAAAAAAAAAGAAAGAAAACAAAGAAAAGAACAATTTCTCAGAGTCAGCACTAATGACAAAAAGTAAACATGCTAAGTACTTCCAAAAGAAGTTATTAAAAATGAACATGTTTAATATTATTTTCACCTAAATCCATTAGAACTTACTACTGTAGTAACCAAAAAATAAGACAAGAAATTGTATACAGTAGTATATTAAGGTGACTATGGATGTAAGTGTTTTCTAATAAAGGGGAAGGGGAAGTTGGGGATCCAGCATAGCTTTGGATCCATACAGTGAAATCCACATATTTAAAATAAAAATTAAAAATTAAAATAAAGAGGGGGAAAGACTAGGACTAGATTGGGTAGATTTAAAAAGAAGGACTAAATTGGAAACACCAAGAAATACTCCACTGCAGCTCTGGGTGGCTGCTGACAGGTGTGCGGTAAGAGCAAAGTGTATTATATGTGGCTTCCATATCTCTGGGAGCCCCGGTGACAGTGAGATGCTTTCCTCTTCACCTCTGTGAATTCCCTTAAAGTTAGCCCTTTGATTAATTCTGCCAATTTAGTGCACTGCCAGAGTCATTTTGATTTAATGACATTTTAAATCCATCTCCTGTGTTTTCTTCCTCCTTGGGTCTAAAGTTAGCATAGCCGTATAACTTTGATGTACAGTTGCCCTGAGCTGCTGAGCCGCAGAGCCCCAGAGAAATCCCTACCTTGGCACATCTGATTTTCCTAATATAGAAGAGGGCAGAGCTGAAGTGCGTCTGTAATGGAAAACATTTTACATAGTAAATATGAATGGTCCTGCTCTCTCCTAGGTCACATTTCATATTTAACATCGATTTCATATGTCAGCCTTCCTTTCTTTTCTCTGCACTTGGTACTTTCACATCAGGATTCTTCCTAATCATTTCCAGCTAAATCAGTTTCCACATCGGTGATGGCACAGTGCTGCTTACAGTCTAACAGCCTATTTATAACAGAGATGTGCATTGTAAAATGCTAGGAAAAAATGAAAAGGTGAGAAGAGAAGGTGTGTGCTATTCATAATTATGTCCCCAGTGCCTAATGTTCCAGCCTAAGTTGCCCATCACCTTGCCTGGCCCATATTAGGTGCTAAATATGTATTTTTTTCCAGTTGAACAATTTCATCTAAGGGTGGAAGTGCCAATGGCCAAAATAAATAACCAAATCCATGTTCCTTGTATAATTTTTTAAAATTACAAGACGTCTCTGAATTTTAGGTTGAAAAAATATTTATAATCTGTGAGTTGGGGAAAGCTATGCTTGGCAATTCAGGGATCGTCTGTGTTCATTCCACGCTTCCTGTGGGTAATTATAAGCAAAGGGAATAATTTTCTGTCTCAATTTGGTCACTGACATTGTCATTACTGTTTAATGTTACATTTCCCTTGCCTGGCATTCCTTTTCATATTTAACAGTGTTTCCATCCTTCCTCTCTCTGTGCCAAAGACCTTGAAACTGTCTTATACTTCTTTTTTTCTCTCACCCCCATGTCCAATGAGTCAACACATCCTATTGTCTCTATCTTCAAAATATCCAGAATGTGACCTTCTCTCACCACCTCCAGAGCTACCTCCAGTGTTCAGACTGCCTCCCTTTCTTATCTGGGTGATCATAGCGGCCTCCTAACAGGTCCCCTTTAGTCTTTTCTCAGCACAAGCAGCCAGAGTGACTCCTTAATATTCTTTTGTCGGATCATAAAACTCCTCTGCTTAAAAAGTTTTATGGCTCTCCATCACACTCAAAGTAAAAGCCAAAGGCCTTAGAGTGACCTTGGACCTGGTCCACATTGTCTCTGGGACTTCATCTAGGACCTACTCTCCCTCCCTCGCTTCCGCCCTTTCTCCGCTTACTCTGTTCCAGCCACACTTGTCCTTGTTGGTTCATGAACATGTTGTCCCACCCTGCACTCACCATTACTTCTACTGGAATTCTCTTCCACACCTAACTCCATGGCCAGTTCCTTCACCTCCTGCAGGTATTTACTCAAATGTCACCTTCCCCGTAAGTCCTTCTCTGATTGCTGTATTTAAAATGGTTTCCTCCTGACATTCCTATCTCTGCTTTATTATTTTTTTGTATCACTTATCACCATATGACATACCTATCTTGTACTTATTTATATGTTAATTATAGGTCTTCCTCACCGGAATGTGAGCTCCATAAGAGCTGAGAGCTTTGTTTTGTCTGGTCTGTTCCCCGTTGCAACCCTGGAACTTAGCAGAGAGCTGACTCATTAAATATTTGCTGAATGAAACAATGAATGAACACTTTCCCACTGTTTTGACCAAACTGCAATGTGTATCTTGATTAATCTACCTTTTAATAAGCCAAGTGGACTGTTTCTTTCTATAACATAGCTTAATAATATGATTTAATATGTATTTAAAAGTATATGACAGAACTCTACCAGGCCTGTACTCCTTAAATGAATGCAGTTCTCAGTGTAATTATGTTAAGCTTCATGGGAATCAGACCTATTGATCTAGAATTGCATGCTTCTTTATCAAATTGCCTTAAAAAATTACCGGTACTCCATCATCTTTCTGAGCTCATCTACTTGGATTCCCCATAGTTAGCAGTCTAGAGGGGTAGTCACATTGCCTGTGTATCAGAGAGTAAAAGATACAAGAGGTTAGGAAAATGGTGAAAATACAGTTATGGTTATGGTTACGGTAAGACTCCTACAGGTGGAGTAAACCAGCTATAATTGATCTTTTATTACATCTAAGTTACATGCCAATTTTTGGAAGTTATTACAGTGTGAAAGCCCTGGAAGATATTAGCTAAATCATCACATCAAAGGTGGGATTATTATGACAAGGACAAGCATAAAATCTTTTCTAAATGTTTGTCAGCAATGTTGACTGCCCAGAGAAAGCTGTAACAATATTTCCCATAAACAGGAGTGACCAAAGCAATGTAGACTCCTTAAAGAGCTGACTGCTCTCAAAAGCCCGTTAAAGTACTTACTGCATTCTGAAGTCCATTAATAAGCCTAATTAATGCCTTCTTATTTCAGTATTAATGAGACAACTCTTTGGCATGGTCTTTGGCTTTGTAACAATGGAAAATACAAACAATGATATGTAAAAAATAAAAATGAACAATGCTCGCCCTTGTTACTCTGCCCAAAAGACTTTGCAACTACCTGTGTTTTCTAGCTGAAAATGCTTTAGTAGAATTAATTACTCATGTGACTTGATTACCTTTTACCTTTAAGTTGTTATATAAATACATTTATATATATGCTTATATAGATATTAGAATATACTCATAGATGATAAGCCTAATAAAATGCTTTATTTGGTATAGAAGGATTGTTAGATGATCTTCTACAATCAGAGGAGTCACAGGTATTTTTATCTTATTTAACTTAGAAAACTATTGTTTGAATATATAGTATTTTTGGAAGTCCATTTTAATTTCCTTTATAAAACACTAATGTATAGGGCTTATGTCATGGCAGTCTAGCATTTCCCACCCCCCATTTATTTAAAATAATACTAAATTTGCTCTTTTTAGAATACCATGATAAAAATTCTATGGCAAAATGGGTTAATTAAAAACTAGTAATAGAAGGGTACTTTTTTTGTGGCATTTTTCTAAGTTTTCAGTTCAAATCATCACCAACCAATACTAGTCTGGTTACACCTGCCCATAATACTTAGAGCAGCTTAGGGTACAGTGAATGTTACAGATCTGGTCCTCTCACCTAAGTGATTAAATTTATATCATAAAATGTGTGACAGCAATGGAGTGGTGCATAGAAAAGACTGACAACCATAAACCCTGAGAAATAGTGTCATGTTTAGAATTTGAGTAGGAATGAGGGAGGGATGCTAATGAATAGACATCAAAATATGTAGCCATTCGAAGTCCATTGAAATCATTTTCCTCAGCCCCCTCTCACTTCCTTATAATGCTTTTTCTAAACATTGACATGTAGAGCCAGTTCCTTTGCAGAGGTGAATTTTTCTATGGCAAAACAAAAATAGTTTTAAATAATTGCTGAGGTCCTTTGGGCAAGTAAATTCATTTCTCATTGCCACAGTTATATCATCTGTAAAATGGGGATATTAATTGCATCTGTGTTAAAGATTTAATATAAAGATAAAATGAATGAATGTTTATAGCATGTTTAGAACAGTGCCTGAAATATAGTAATTCTATTAAATGAATGGGAATTAGAATTAAACTTATTAAGGTTTGAATAGGTCTATTTATTAGCAATATGATAAGTTATATGATCTTTCTCAGCCTTCGTTTCCTCATGAGAAAAATTGGGGAAATAAGTTCTAGGATTTTTGTACAACATCAAATGAAATAATATTTTTTGCCACTGAAGTGGAAAAAAATTATAAATTTAATACTTTTGAAAAATGTGGGCGTTTTCAAGATGGCGGTGGCTGCGGCGGTTGGCGCGGAGTAGCTGAGGTGGAAAAGGCGGCCACTGGGCCTCAGGCAGCCGGGAAACTTGTGGACCTTCCTCTTGCCATCTCTTAAGGGAGGACCGCTGCTGGTGGCCGGTCGTGGGGGCTGACCGCCACTTTGCCCTCGGCAGGAGAGGCTGCCTCATTTATAGGCAACAGCTTTGAAGTATGGAGCAGGAAAAGAACTGTTTCTTAGCTGCGAAAGCAAGTCTCTAAACAGGGAACACGGCGCCAGGGCTGCTGTGGATGCAGACAGGATCCCGGTGGCTGGGGCCGTGCTGAAGGTGGCCAGCTGCCCTATTCAGGATTCGAGGTTTCAGGCCGGCATAAAAGAAGATTCCTGGGAAATGCCCAAGCCGCTCCGCGACCGAGCAAGCAGCCCGAGGCAGTGGGAACCGAGAACGGGGAAGGCGACAAACCAGAGGCAGAGAGTGAGTGCCCGACCTGACACAGCCCTGTGAGTGACCCCTGGCCCGGCCCTGCTTGGGGGGCTGATGCCCACCCACCTTCCGCCTGCATCACCGGGCCACTCACTGCCCCAGGGCTGCCTCCATTTTCCCAGGTGGTGGCAGCTCCGCCCAGCTCGACTCCTCACTGAGCCTTCCCACTTGCTTGCCCCGGTGCGGGGCTTCCCAGGGCCTGCGGGCTGGCCTCCCCTCCCACTCCCTCCGCGGTTCTCTGGCGGGGCCGGTGGCGTGGGGTGTCCCCAGCCAGTGTTGGGAGGGCAAGGAAGTACGGGCGGGCCGACTGTCACTCCACCACACCCTGGACTCCGGCCCCCAGTAAACATCCTGTTACTGGGAGGCAGATACCATCTCTGCGGCCACCAGTTTGGAAAAATGCCTAACCAATTTCTGGTTGGGAATAGTGTGGTAGGAGAGTTCCCAAGTCCACTTGAACCTGCCGGAGAGCTGATTGCAGGCGGGCGCTAGACTCAGTCCATGCCAGGGGGATACAAAGGTGAACAAGTCCCGAGAAAGATCTACACAGTGCTACAAAGGCACCCAGAGCGACCGGTCGTCTGTGCCTAGAAGAAACCTGGTAGACTTCCTGGGCGAGGCGGTGCCCAGCAGGGTCTTGAAGGCCCAGCTGATAGATGAGGGTTGCAGAAGACACATTCCAGCCCAGCCCAGTGAGCACAGAGTGGGGAGATGTGCGGCCAGGGAGGCGGAGACTCGACAGAAACCACACACCCTGTGGGGTCGCCACTGCACGATCCAACAGCCTGGGCCAGAGCACACGGAACAGGGAGAAGTCCTCCACAGGAAGTGAAAGCTCAACAGTGATCACACACCCTGTGGTACGTGATCCACCAGCCCAGCAGAGTCCAAGCTGACCAGAAAGGTGGCTCCCCGGAGAAGCCCAAGACCCGAGGCAACCACACACACAAGGCACTAGAGGCCAACTGAGCAGCCACGGAGGGAGCCATACGAAATTGGCAACCACAGCAACATCCTAGTTATTCATTAGTCTCAAACCGGTGGACTGTGAAACCCCTGCCACAATGAATAAACATCAAAACAAAGATACCAGAAATACAAAATATCAAGAAAGTACACCACCAAAAGTTAATAAATCTCAAACTCTAGATCCTATAGAACAAGAAGCCCTTGAAATGACAGACAAGGAATTTCGAGTGATAATTCTAAGGAAACTGAATGAGATACAAGAAAACTCAGCTAGACACATGATGAAATGAGGAAAAGTATACAGGATCTGAAAGAGGAAATGTACAAGGAAATCAATGTCCTGAAAAAAAATGTAGTAGAACTTGCTGAACTGAAGAAGTTATTCCGCGAAATAAAAAACACAACGGAGAGTTTAACCAGCAGGCTTGTCAAAGTTGAAGAGAGAACCTCTGAACTTGAAGATGGGCTGTTTGAAATACAAGCAGACAAAAAGAAAGAAAAAAGAATCAAAGACATTGAAGAAAATCTGAGAGAGATATCAGACAACCTTAAGCGCTCAAATATCCGAGTCATGGGTATTCCAGAAGGGGAGGAAAATGGAGATTCCATTGAAAATATATTCAACAAAATAGTGGCAGAAAACTTCCCAGGTATAGGAAAAAGCGCAGATCTTCAGATCCAGGAAGCTCAACGATCTCCAAACGTATTCAACCCAAAAAGGCCTTCTCCAAGACAGGTTATAGTCAAATTGGCAAAACTCAGAGACAAAGAGAGAATCTTAAAAGCTGCAAGAGAGAAGCATCAAATCACCTATAAGGGAGCCCCAATCAGGCTAACATCAGACTTTTCATCACAAACCCTAAAAGCTAGAAAGGAATGGGATGATATTTTCAAAATACTAAAAGACAAAGATTGCCAGCCAAGAATACTCTACCCAGCAAGGCTATCCTTCCGAAATGAAGGGCAAATAGTATATTTCTCAGACAAAAAAAAACTGCAGGAATTCACTACCACACGACCACCCTTACAAGAAATCCTCAAGGGAGTAATGGGTTTGGTTCCTGAAAAATAACTACCACTGCCATAAAAACCCAAGAAAAATCAAAACCCACTAGTATAATAAAAATGGCATTCATGAAGAGAAAACAAGCAAACAAAAACGCTATCTACAACCTAAGGAACCAACAAACACAGAAACCAAACAGTAAATCAGAAAGCAAGGAACAAAAGACACCTAAGACAGCCAAACAACCAATAAAATGCTAGGAATAAATCAACACCTTTCAATAACAACTCTTAATGTAAAAGGCTGAAATTCCCCAATCAAAAGACACAGACTGGCTGACTGGATCAAAAAGGAGGACCCAACTATATGCTGCCTACAAGAAACCCACCTCACCCATAAAGATTCACACAGACTAAGAGTGAAAGGATGGAAAAAGATTTACCATGCAAACAGAAAAGAAAAACGAGCTGGAGTAGCTATTCTTATATCTGACAAAATAGACTTTAAACTAAAAACCATAAAAAGAGACAATGAGGGACACTACTTAATGATAAAAGGACTGATCCATCAAGAAGACATAACAATCATAAATATGTATGCACCCAATGTTGGAGCAGCCAGATTTATAAAACAAACTCTATTAGACCTAAAGAAGGAAATAAACACTAATACCATAATAGCAGGGGACCTGAACACCCCACTGTCAATATTAGACAGATCATCTAGGCAAAGAATCAGTAGAGAAACACAAGATCTAAACAACACTCTAGACCAATTGGAATTGGCAGATATCTACAGAACATTCCATCCAACAACCTCAGAATATTCATTCTTCTCATCAGCACATGGATCATTCTCCAGGATAGATCACATATTAGGTCACAAATCAAGTCTCAAAAAATTCAAAAAAATTGGAATTATCCCATGTATCTTCTCAGACCACAATGGATTAAAACTAGAAATTAATAACAAGCGAAACTCTGGAAACTATACAAACACATGGAAATTAAACAGCATTCTACTTAATGACATATGGGTCCAAGAAGAAATCAAGCAGGAAATCAAAAAATTTATTGAAACTAATGAAAATAATGATACATCATACCAAAACCTGTGGGATACTGCAAAAGCAGTATTAAGGGGGAAATTTATTGCATTAAATGCTCACTTCAGAAAAATGGAAAGATGGCAAGTGAACAACCTAACACTTCACCTTAAAGAACTAGAAAAACAAGAACAATCCAAACCTAAAATTAGCAGATGGAAAGAAATCATTAAGATCAGAGCAGAACTGAATGAAATTGAAAACCAAAAAGCAATTCAAAAGATCAACGAATCAAAAAGTTGGTTTTTTGAAAAGATAAATAAAATTGACAAACCATTAGCATGGCTAACAAAAAAAAGAAGAGAGAAGACTCAAATAACAAAAATTAGAAATGAAAAAGGTGATATCACAACTGATTCATCTGAAATACAAGGAATCATTCGAGACTACTATAAACAACTATATGCCAACAAATTGGAAAATCTGGAGGAAATGGATAAATTTCTGGACACACACAAGCTCCCAAAACTGAACCATGAAGACGCAGAAAATTTGAACAGACCAATAACAATAAAGGAGATTGAAGCTGTTATCAGAAGGCTCCCAACAAAGAAAAGCCCAGGACCAGATGGATTCACAGCAGAATTTTACCAAACATTCAAAGAGGAATTGACACCGATTCTTTACAAACTATTCCAAAAGATTGAAACAGACGCAAATCTCCCAAACTCATTCTGCGAAGCAAACATCATCCTGATACCAAAACCAGGTAAAGATATAACCAAAAAAGAAAACTACAGGCCGATATCCTTGATGAATATAGATGCAAAAATCCTCACTAAAATACTAGCAAACAGAATACAGCAACACATATGTAAAATTATTCACCACGATCAAGTGGGATTCATCCCAGGGATGCAAGGTTGGTTCAACATACGCAAATCAATAAATGTGATACACCATATTAATAAAGTCAAACACAAGGACCATATGATCATCTCTATAGATGCTGAAAAAGCATTTGATGAAGTTCAGCACTCATTCATGAAAAAGACCCTCTATAAGTTAGGTATAGAGGGAAAGTATCTCAACATCATTAAAGCCATATATGCCAAACCCACTGCCAATATCATCCTGAATGGGGAAAAGCTGAAAGCTTTTCCTTTAAGAACAGGAACTAGACAAGGATGCCCACTCTCACCACTCCTATTCAACATAGTGTTGGAAGTACTAGCCAGAGCAATCAGAGAAGAGAAGGAAATAAAGGGCATCCAGATTGGAAAAGATGAAGTCAAACTGTCCCTGTTTGCAGATGACATGATCCTATATATTGAACAGCCTAAAACCTCTACAAAAAAACTCTTGGAATTGATAAATGATTTCAGCACAGTAGCAGGATACAAAATCAACATACAAAAATAAGTAGCATTTCTTTTCTCCAGTAGTGAACATGCAGAACGAGAAATCAAGAAAGCCTGCCCTTTTACAATAGCCACCAAAAAAATAAAATACTTAGGAATTGAGTTAACCAAGGAGGTGAAAAATCTCTATAATGAGAACTACAAACCACTGCTGAGAGAAATTGGAGAGGATAGAAGAAGATGGAAAGATATCCCATGCTCTTAGATTGGAAGAATCAACATAGTGAAAATGTCCCTACTACCCAAAGTGATATACAAATTCAATGCAATCCCCATCAAAATTCCAAAGATATTTTTCTCAGAAATGGAAAAAACTATTCAGACATTTATATGGAATAACAAAAGACCACACATAGCCAAAGCAATGCTGAGCAAAAAAAATAAAGCTGGAGGCATAACACTACCTGACTTTAAGCTATACTACAAAGCTATAATAACCAAAACAGTATGGTACTGGCATAAAAACAGACACACTGACCAATGGAATAGAATAGAGAATCCAGAAATCAACCCACACACTTATTTCCATCTGATCTTTGACAAAGGCACAAAGCCTATTCACTGGGGAAGGGACTGCCTCTTCAGCAAATGGTGCTGGGATAACTGGATACCCATATGCAGGAGAATGAAACTAGATCCATACCTCTCACCATATACTAAAATCAACTCAAAATGGATTAAGGATTTAAATATACACCCTGAAACAATAAAACTTCTTAAAGAAAACAGAGAAGAAACACTTCGGAAACAGACTTCATGAATACGACCCCAAAAGCACGGGCAACCAAAGGAAAAATAAACAAATGGGATTATATCAAACTAAAAAGCTTCTGCACAGCAAAAGAAACAATTAACAGAGTTAAAAGACAACCAACAGAGTGGGAGAAAATATTTGCAAAATATACATCTGACAAAGGATTAATATCCAGAATATATAAGGAACTCAAACAACTTTACAAGAAAAAAACAAGCAACCCAATTAAAAGATGGGCAAAAGAGATAAGTAGGCATTTCTCTAAGGAAGATATACGAATGGCCAACAGACCTATGAAAAAATGCTCAACATCACTCAGCATCCGGGAAATGCAAATCAAAACCACACTGAGATACCATCTAACCCCAGTTAGGATGGCTAAAATCCAAAAGACTCTGAACGATAAATGCTGGCAAGGTTGCGGAGTAAAAGGAACTCTCATACATTGTTGGTGGGACTGCAAAATGGTGCAGCCTCTATGGAAAACGGTATGGAGGTTCCTCAAACAATTGCAGATAGATCTACCATACGACCCAGCTATCCCACTGTTGGGAATATACCCAGAGGAATGGAAATCATCAAGTCGAAGGTATACCTGTTCCCCAATGTTCATCGCAGCACTCTTTACAATAGCCAAGAGTTGGAACCAGCCCAAATGTCCATCATCAGATGAGTGGATACGGAAAATGTGGTACATCTACACAATGGAATACTACTCAGCTATAAAAACGAATGAAATACTGCCATTTGCAACAACATGGATGGACCTTGAGAGAACTATATTAAGTGAAACGAGTCAGGCACAGAAAGAGAAATACCACATGTTCTCACTTATTGGTGGGAGCTAAAAATTAATATATAAATTCACACACACACACACACAAAGAAAATCCGGGGGCGGGGGGAGAAGATATAACAACCACAATTACTTGAAGTTGATACGACAAGCAAACAGAAGGGACATTGTTGGGGGGGAGCGGGGGAGGGAGGAGGGTGGGAGGTTTTGGTGATGGGGAGCAATAATCAGCCACAATGTATATCGACAAAATAAAATTTAAAAAAAAAAGAAAAAAAACAAAAAAACAAAAAAACAAAACAACAAAACAAACAAAAAAAGAAAAATGTGAGAAAACGGTTCATACTATATAAGTAGGAGTATGAATTAATACAACAATTTTGAAGGGCAATTTGACAATATCTATTATACTTTTAAATGCACATACCTTTGACCAGCAATCTTACTTCTATGACTTTGTTTCATTGATAAATACAAATATATGTGCAAGAATACTTATTGAAACTTTGTAATAGTAAATAACTGGGAACAACTTAGATGGTTTTTAAATAGGGAACTATTTATTATTGTAAATAATAAATCTATACAATGTAGCAATGAAAATGAATGAAATAGATATACAGATATGGAAAGATGTCCCAAATATATTAAATAGCTAATTGAAGAATAGTATGTGATAGGTATCATATATACATATACATAGTATATATACACATGTAAAATATATAGTATCTTGTATGTAATTAGCTTGATGTGTTTCTCTGACTCGGTACACAGATGACCCATCTCTCTTATATTTCCCACCAATTGCTCAAGTGTCCCATTGCCTTCAGGAATTGTCGAAGAACCCCAGGGTTTAAGCAGTTCAAAGAGAGTATGTCGGTCCAGCTTCCAGCACCAGGGGGAGCCAGCACAGCAGAGTCCCCTCAATCCTGTCCTAATGTTGCTTTTCACTTTGACTGGTACTGGCACCCACTGCCCAGTGATGCATGTCTGTGGCTGCTGGGTTGTCTCACTTCTCTAGAATTCCAGGAAGCTGTGATGACCCATGTCTGTGCTGTGGAGGTATAGTTATTTTTGGTTTGCACCCATAGACTCAGCCATAGTTCAGCCTTATGTTCCCTGCAAGAGCCCTTCGATGGAAGACTTTAGCCCCTGGTGATGAGCCAATGCTCTTTTGCCATTTTGATAAGGCATCAGTATCCTCTCCCAGCCACCCAACCTATTCTTCTAACTTCAGGGAGAGGTTTAATGATGGATTCTCCTCTTTCCTGGAAGACAATGGGGACAGGGATTCCTTCTGAAATCCGTTCACCTCCTCTCCAAACTTTGCATACCTAGGATAGGAATGGGTTTTGCTAAAGCACACATTCATGAATTGGTCCCCTTATACTCTATTCCTAGGACACTGGGTGTCTGCTGGCCTTGCATTTGCATAACAATGAGCTGCTACTTTTTCTTTGCAGGATGATGTTTCTTTCAAGGTGACTTTCTGAATCTGCCTATTCAGACCAACAGGTGGCAGATGGGAGAAATGAGTACTTATCCCCCCTTACTAAGCACACCATTTATCTGAATGCTGCATATTTCTTATGCACAGACAAGTTTTTATTTGTTTGTTTACTTGTTTGTTGATAGTGCATATGTGTATAGAAACTTTCTGGAAGAACACTCGAGAAATTATTGATGTTGTTTACATATGAGTCGTAAGAATGGTGGTTAGGAGGAAGGCTTTTATCTTTTACCTTATACCTAACTGTTTTGCTTGGGCTTTTTAAAAGTTTGCATTGTAATAAAAATAAAACAAGAATTAAGAAAAAGGTAATTTTGGAAATGAGAAAACGTGTGTATATTTCCTAGCATAGGACAAGTGTTAAAAAATGATGTGTTTCTTTGTCCACCTGGCATTGACATTTTCATGACCTGTTATATGGGCCGAGAAGATTGAGCAGGTCTATCATGTTCAATGTTGCTGAAAGTGTTTCTCAGTGGCAGAAATATGAGAAGAGGGTCAGAAAACTCTTGAACTGTTTCAAAGTGGGATGATGTGTGTTGGTATATTTACCATAATCTTTGCTCGCAGGGCTGCCATGTATGGTTGTGAAGGATGTGCACTGAATAAGAGTATCACATCTAGAGGTATGTTCATATCAAAGACATGTTCAGTTAATATATTTATTGCTGCCTTTGCCTGGAAGTTACAAAAAGTATCCCGTTTAAACAAAGTTATTTTCTTGTGACGATTTTGTAACAGATGGAAGTAAAGCACCTGGGAACTGTAGGGCAGGCCACAGTCCTGCTGGCTCACTGCCAGAAGCAACCATCTGCAATGATGGAGAAGGCTCTTCTCTGACTTCCATTCACTTTCATGGTTGTGCTTTCGGTGGTTATACCACCAAAGTCCTTTCCTGTGGAAGAAGAAGAAGAAAAATAGAGGATGGCATAGATTCTCTTCTTCCTTGAGCCTTCTCTTTCAACAGTGTCTTTTCAGAATTAGTGGGTGGGTTCATTGTTATTTCCCTAGAACCGGGATTGAAGTCTTCTTGTGGTCCTTGCTTATATCAGGGTGATCTTAAGTGGGGCATGACTGAGCTTAAGCTAGATGGAAGTTTTGTACCTTTAGACACAAAATCCTTGACCTTTGAATTGTGTGGAAGAAAAACTCAGTAGGATTGACAACGTCTGCTTGAGTTTATCATTTGGTATGTTTGTCAAAACATAAGAAGTGTTGTAAGGGCACTGTTTAGAACTTTCCAAAGTATAGATTTTTTATGCATTGTTGTGTATTAATGTTTGATTATGTTATTTAACTTTAGATTTAATTCATTTGTAATATAAGCATTAATAGTTGTGTTTATGTGTTCAGTGTGCAAACTTTGGTACCCAGGCTCTAAAAGACAGAGTGTTACATAAATATCTAAAGTTTATGCATTCAAAAGAGTACAGTTCCAAGAGTCGGCATGTACAACTCTGTTGGTCTTATCTAGGTACAACAATTAAATCCTCTGGTAACAAGGCCCCTGAGTAGAATATTAAATAGAAAAAGATTTTATTAGTTGGCACTCTTTCAGTTGTAAGAGATAAAAATGCAAATTAAATTGGTTTAAGCACAAAATAATTTAATGACTCCTACAACAGAAAAGTCCAGAAGCAAGGAAAGCTTCAGGACTGGCTTGCTCCAGGGGCTCAAACATTGTAAAAAGAACCTAATCTTTCTCCAGGTGAGTTTCATTTTCAAGCTAGCAAAACAACTGTAAAATGCTCTAGACATACACTTACTCAGGTTCAGTTCCAGCAGAAAAGAGCATGAGCCTTTTCTTTGGTCTTACTGTAGCTCTTTAACTAAGACTGATCGTGTGCATTCCTGAACCAAGGGCTGTAGCCAGAGGCTATGATCTTCTGATTGACCAGGAATGAATCACATACCCACACCTAGAGCCTGAGTGGAGTCAACTCTACTGTAAATTCATGATCTAAGATTGGGGAAAGGGTTGGTATTCGGGGGGGTGGATATTGGGATATGGGTAACAGAAGAGAAGCCACTTGGAGTCAAAAAGAAATGGTGCCCACTCTAAAGGTAAACTCATGTAGCCAAAAGAGAGTGAGTGGCTGAGATTTTTAGATGAACATTCCTCTCTAAGGTATGTAAGAACCAAAATAAAGGGCAGAAACATGAGCATGTCTTGGGAATGTGCAGTGAGAATGGCAGTTACCTACGCCATTCTATTATGCCTTGGCTGTTCATTAGATTGACTTAAATCTTAGCAATCTTTTTGTCTAGATCTAATGGAAAGTGCTTGTGACATTTTTATTTTTAAGATGCTTTAAAAAAAAAAAGCTCCTTTATTTTTTAATGCAAACATTTGCTCCTTCCCATCCCATCATATGTGTTTGTAGAGAACTTGGAAAATGACATGAAATACAGAGAAATGAAAAAAAAATCACCCAAATTCATCACCTAACGTTTTTCACTATTAGCTTCTTGGCTTATTTCCTTTCTTGTGTTGTTTTATTTTGGATCAAAAATTATATGCATGATACAGAAGGGTTAATGAAATAGTGGTAATTCTGGGCTAGGAGCTTGATATCTAGACTTAACGATTCAGATATAAAATGTTTCGAGGGCATTTAATGTATGAAAACAAACCTCCAAAGACAATAGCATTTTCTTATGTTGTGTTCTGTCCTGCGGGCAAGACATTATTCTTTCTCAGGATCTGAAAGGTTATTTCAGTGATATTGGCTTAAATCAAAGAGTCAGGTCGATCTGTCAGTATGTCCCTGAGTTTTCCAATCAACAGGATTTACAATATTATTAATCACATTTTTATGTCATTTTATCAGCTGTAGAGGTCCCAGATAGGGCTCCTATGAGAATATATAGTGTGTCATACATTGTTAATACACTTGATACGATGCCTTCCACAGAGCTCCTCTCCATTTATATTGGTGTATTCTTATATTAAATCATTTTAAGAATAACACGAAAGTAAAGCAAGGCAGAATGCTGCTTTTTCTTCTCGCAATGCTCTTTCCTCCCTTGCAAATGGACACTGTATTTAATGGAAGGTTGCCTGAGAGCAAGCCTCCCGGTTACTCACCTTGAACCCTTGTGGGCCAGTGTTTCACATGCTCATGAATGCCATATCTTGCTTTATTTACTGAACAAAATACAACTTCTCACGTTCTTTTCACAAAATCTTATACTAATGACCTATGGTCAGATATTCCTTTCAGTTTGGAATCACTATTCCTAGGGTTCAGTGACCACTTAAAAAGAAGCTATAAATCATAAATATTCAAATTCAGCTGCAACAAAGTTCTCTGGATGCTACTGGTGCCCCAAATATCTCAACCTCATTCCCGCCCTTGAGTTTTACTTATTAGAATGCTGTCCCACTCCTATTCATTCTTCATGGCTCTAATCATTTTCTCCTGGTACTACAGAATGTTAAAGTGCAAGCGGCCTAAAAGGGCATCAAATCACAGAATTTGTAAGCTACTAGTATTCACTTTCTTCCTTCTTCAAACATCTCAGTATATGGCCTCACCATCATCCACTTGGCCAATTTGTAAAGTTCAAAGGCACCTTAGACTATTTTTCTCCTTCTCTATTGGCCCTCTCATGGGCCCCAAATCAGTTGGTGTAAAGTTCTGCCAATTTCTGGCCATAGAGTTTTTAAATCCCTTCCTCCCCTTCTGCTCTCAGTCTCACAGCAGTCAGTCTTCTGGTAGGAAACCAGACCACCCTCAGTCCACGTCCATGTGGTTTGGGTGGGGTTGAGCCCACCCACCTGCCAGTCTTTAGGCCATGCCGTCGTACTTAGTCCATAGACTGTGCAGGACCACTGGGAAAGAGTCATCCCTATGTGCTGGGCGTGCTAACCTGGAGCTGCTGCTTTTGATCATTTTACCAGCACTTGAGGTGAGCCTGTCTGAAAGCAGAGCTGAGCAGGGCAAGAGGGCTTTCCTGGGAACATGGTGGGGGTCTGGATCCTGCTGTGTCAGCCTCTGGAGTGGCTGACCCATTGCAGTCCTGTCTTTCCATCAATCGATTTGAATTTGGTTCCTGTCATTTGCAAGCCAGAGTCCTGACCAACACAGAGTCTATTGGCATTAGATATGTTCAATTCTAGTAAAAAAAATCCTTCCTTGATCTTGCGTCTCAACTTCAGCTGCTGCTCTTTTCTCTCTTCTCCTTTATAGCCAAAATTCTTGAGGGTGGCTTACAACAGCTATCACAATGTCTTTGTTTCCAGTTTATGAGACCCACTGCAGTCTGACTGCTCTGCCCATTCCACTCCTGCACCCCAATGACAATGCCTTCACCAAGATCCCAAACTCTCTCCTCATCATCAGGTCCTGAGGCTGCCACGTTTACTTACTCTCCCAGCAGTGTTTGTCACTAAGGACTATTTTCTCCTCTGTGCTCTCTCCATTTCTCCTGGCTCTCCCCTACCTCTCTTGCTGCCTTTCTCAGTCTCCTTTATGGGTTTACAATGTCTGGGATCCTCAGGACTCTCTCCCACATCTATGTTCTTTCTCACACTACACATTTTCCCTGGGAAATCTTATCTGCTGCTATGGCTTTAATCACTTTTAAATATTGGTGATCCTGTATTACTCAGTACTCTTTGGCTTTCAACAGATGGAAGTCCAACATACAGTGGCTTAAGTTTTTTCAAAAAGAGAATCTCTTGGCTTACAAACTGGAAACATGCAGTGCTTGACCTGCATTGGGTCTGGCTGCATCCACGTGCTCAAATGACAGAATCCAAGGTCCATCTCTTCTCTCCATCTCTGGGGCAGGGCTCTTCATGTCCACTTCATAATCCCAGCAAAGAATATGAGTTTTTGCCCCCATCCCCAGGAAGGACTCTGATTGGTTCATTCCTGAGCCAATCCCTATGGCTGGAGTAATAATAAGTATAGTGATTAGCTAGGTCAAGGTCATATGTCCACTCCTGTAGTAGTAGGAGAAAGGGGGTGACACCAGCTTCATTTGAACTATATAAAATACGTTCTCTATAGGAAAGAGGGTCCTGTACCCAGAGAGAGGGAAGGAGATACTGGGTGGGCAAAGCCATCAGTATTCAAAACAATTCTCAAGCCAAGGATTTCACCTTGGATCTCTTTCTCAGGCAAAATTTTTGCATATCCCATTGTCTACTTGATACCTCTTCTCAGATGTCTCAGGCTCAGCTTAACTCATCCTCCTCTACAAACCTGTTCTTCCTCCCATGGCCATTATCTCAGGACATTTCTCCACTTCCATGCAATTTTCCAGGCCAGAAATCTGTGTCATCCTGTCCATTATACATCATAAATACCTCATGTGACCATGAAGGAGAGGCCTAGAGGACCACAGGAACACCAGCCCTGTCATGTTGGAACTAGTCTATAAGCACCAGCAGCTGTCTACTTCCTGAGTTCTTGTTATATGAGAAAAATAACCCCTATTTGCTTAAGCCACCATCATTCAGCTGAAAGCATTTCTAATTGCCAGTGCCCCTGCTATGTGCTCTAATTTGTACACTAATCTCTCCTCACATACCGTTTGTATTTTATTGTAATTTATTATTTAGTTGTCTATCTCCTTAGTATAGTGTAAATTTTAGTATGCATCTATCTTGATCACCATCATACCTCCCAAACCTAGCAGAGTACCTAAAAGCCTGGTAAGTGGTTAATAAATATTTGTTGAATGAATGTGTAACTTGTACCAGGCCTCATCTTCTCAGTACCTACAATTCCTTAGCATATTAGAATCAACTTAAAGGAGGCAAACACACGTTGACTCAGAGAAATTTTGGTAAATAACTGAGGTTATTACATCAAGCAGTGACAGAAGGTTTTATAAAGCTAGCTTCTATTCTTGCTGTAGGTCTTCACTTGAATGCCACTTTCTCACTAAGGCCTAACCCTAAACTTCCCCTTTCTTTAACCAGGTAACATAGATGAGTGTGGTGATAATATAAGCAGCAGAAGAGCATCTTAAGATGTATTCTTCCGAACACGGATGGCATATTTGCACTAAAAACATGCAACGGTTAATTTTTCCACAAAGAAATGTGCTCTCTCCTATTTTTCTTGAAACTAGCTTTTATCAGTCCATTTTCTGTTGCTTGTAACAGCATACCTGAAACTGGGTAATTTATAAAGAAAATAAAATTTATTTCTTACAGTTTTGGAGGCTGGGGAACCCACGGTTCAGGGGCTACATCTGGTGAGGGCCTTCTTCTTGGTGGGGGCTCTGTACAGTGTCCCATGGCAATGCAGGGCATTGCATGGTGAGAATGGCAAGAGCTCTTTCATGTGTTCTCCTTATAAAGCCACCACTCCCAGGGCCAGCCTGTGGCTCACTTGGGAGAGCGTGGTGCTGACAACACCAAGTCAAGGGTTAAGACCCCCTTACTGGTCATCTTAAAAAAAAAAAAAAAAGCCACCACTCCCATGACAACCTACTAAACCATTAACACATTACTCTACAAACGGATTAATCCATTCACAAGGGCATAGTCCTCACTATCCAATCACCTTTTAAAGGCCCCACCTTCCAACACTGTCATAGTCTGATTTCCCACCCTTTTAACACTGTTACAATCGAGGTCAAGCTTCAGTGAGTTTGAGGGGACATTCTATCCACAGCAAAGCTGCTCTCTTGATCTATATCTTACTTTCTTATTTTTGATAGTTACATTGGTACAAAGACAGTGTTCTCTACTGTAAGTGTATGCATACTGACTATGGTCACTAACACTTGGCTTCAACATCAGGGACAAAATAGAAATGGTGGAGTTTATGGAAATTGATTACTAATGACTCGTTCAGTGGTTCATCCATTACTCAACTTTGGCTGAAAATATGGGTCCAGTTTTGCCATATCTGATTTTTCAGAGAAGGTGAAAATCTAGATTATTGTGAGAAATTTCTTCATTTTAAAGTTTGAGTCAAAGGCTGGATTTGGTAAAGGGCCATGAAAAATGACTGCATAGTGTAATGTTGAATATACTAATTATCCTGATTTGAGCATCACATATTGTGCACAGGTGTTGATATTCAATGCTGTACCCCACAGATATGTATAATCAACTATGTCACAATAAAAAATAAATAAAGAAAATAGTTGCCAGAATGACCTTTATAAAATGCAAATCATATCACGTTGCTCCTGCTGAAACACCAGCATTTGATTCCTCATTCATTACCTTTAGGTTAAAATAGCATGACCTCACCTGACTGTTCATCCTCATATATCCAACACTCCAGGTACATTTGCCTGCTTGCCACTCCCTTGATGAGTCTGTTATTTTTTTTTCACTTCTCAATATATATTGTAAAACAAACAAACAAACAAACATATATATACACACACACATTGTAGTTGATTTTCATGCCCCTTTACCTGTTCCTCTTCATCCCCCCTCCCCCCCACCTCATATCGGTTCACTTGACTTAAATAGTTCAAGGAATTTTTGAGGTTATTCTGTCTTCTCCTCCCCCCCTTGATTTGTTTGTGTGTTTATTTATTTATTTTTAGCTCCCACAAATAAGTGAGCACATGTGGTATTTCTCTTTCTGTGCCTGACTTGTTTCACTTAATATAATTTTCTCTAAGTCCATCCATGTTGCTGCAAATGGTAGTATTTCATTTTTATTTTTTATAGCAGAGTAATATTCCATTGTGTAGATGTACCACAGTTTCCTTATCCAGTTATCAGATGATGGACATTTGTGCTGGTTCCAACTCTTGGCTATTGTAAATAGAGCTGCAATAAACATTGGAGTACAGGTATCCCTTCGGCATGATAATTTCCATTCCTCTGGGTATATTCCCAACAGTGCAATAGCTGGGTCATATGGTAGATCTATCTGTAATTGTTTGAGGAACCTCCATACCATTTTTCATAAAGGCTGCACCATTTCACAGCCCCACCAACAGTGTATGAGAGTTCCTTTTTCTCTGCAACCTCTCCAGCACTTATTATTCTCTGTCTTTTGGATGTTGAGTCTGTTCTAATTTTGTTCTTACAACCGCCTCACGTTTTTCTCTAGAAATCCGCTAGAATGCTTTTCTCTCCATCTCTTACATATTAAATCACTTATCTTGCAAGTTTCATATTGGTTTTAACCTCCTCTATGAAGCCTTCACAGATGTATGAGACAGAATTAATGGCTCCCTCTTCTGTTTTCCCAGATCACTTTTTTATACCACTGATATAGCATGGGCTCTGTTTCAATATAGATCTATTTTTAATTGTCTGTTTCTCTAGCTCTGTGATGAAACACTCAGAGGTAGGTACCAAGTTTCAGTCTCTTCTTGAGTAATCTCTTGTGTCTCATTGCTACTTCGCTTTTTTAAATTCAATTTTTCATGGGCCCCTGTAAATGCCTTAGCTTCCCGATTAAATTGGAAGCTCATTAGGGTAAAGATTGTACAACTCATAAGACATCATACTCTTCTATACCTAGAGTACATGTTTAATAAGCATCTTTTAAAAATGTTTGAGTGATTGCACCAAAGTCTATACCTTTTATGAAAGGATAATGAGACTATTGTTTAAGACCACTGACATGCTCTGTATTCTTTTTAAACTAAATAGATTCTAAGGTCCATTAAACTGGGCTTACTGTGGGAAGTCTAGTCCATTTTTTTAAGTATAAAATCAAAATTTTAAGCTTTGTAAGGAAATTCTGTATTACATTCAAGTACATGAAGCAGCAGTGCTTTTTAAAACAGCCCATCTACACACTACACAGAATTATTTTATGAGCGTGTAAAAATTTGCTGGGCTTTATGCTTAAGCAGGCCAGATTGTATCTGTTTCCACTGTTCATTTACCTAAAAAGGAGCCCTGTCTTCTACCTGCATATAGTAAAAGGCAAATCACTGGGGTGTGAGTGTTCCACTGTGATTATATTACTACCCCAGAGACTTTTATAACTGTTTGTGGACCACTGTCTAACCATCCTGTGACAGATTCTAGAGCAATCCAGCTTAAAGAAAGTGATATATAAGGCCTATTATTTTTGATTCTTTGGTTGCAAGAAACAGAAATTAACTCTACCCAATTTTTGCTAGATTGTCAGGGAGCTCATAGAATCAATAGGCTTGATTTTTCTAATTCTGGCAAATTCTGATTAAAGATTATTTTCATGTTTTCTTTTCCTTCAGATAAGTGATTTCACAGGAAAGTTGCCTTAATTTCTGGTCTAGCAGAAATTATAAACTATATCTCATAGTTTCCTTAACATGAGTACCTCAACTAGAATGGGTATCTGACCATAACCCTCTCTCCTCAGCTCTGACTTTCTTGCTTTCTATGTTGTACTCCATGGGAAAAATGAAGGACTATCAGGAAAGAGGACCTCTCCAGTCTTTTAATAGGCACAATTGCATTCCAGGGTGTAACTGAGTTTCAAGACAAGCCGGAAGGTCAAATTCAGGGTATTAATGAGAGCCATATTTTTTCTTCCTTGGTGGCTATTAAAATGATAGATGCCAGTGAGTGAGCTAAAGGAAACCCACTCAAGACCTTGAATGTTATGACCCATCGTTAAATCTCACACATACACATGTCATTATATGTGAGCTCAGTGCAGCCAAACTAAGGTGCGGCTGCTTCCCTGTCCTGCCTGTCACCCAGCTGTCAAATCCCAAGGAAACAAAGAAGGTTCCCTTATTACTGATTCAATGAGGCACAGAGAGGGGAAGCTAGAGCCAGATCTTGGCGTATACTTTCCTGAGTTGGGGTCAAGCCAGGCCAAAGGGCAGGAGTCCGGCAGCAGAGCAAATCATCCCATGCAGAACACCAGCCTGAAAGTTGATATGCAGAGGAAAAGCCCTGTTTACCTAAATGGTCTTGACCTCTACATCTAACCTTTCTGTCAACTGTTCTTATGTTTAGTGACAGTTTTAAGGGCTGCTGTTTTACTAGACAGTGGACAGATCTGGTATTTGAAATTACAGTGTGAAAAGGAAAAAAAGAAGGAAACATGTACTGGAAGGGGCAGAGAGTGGAGAGAAAAAAAGAGTTTGGTTGGCTAGTTAAATGGCATCCGTGTATTGGCTACATTCATTCATTTATTCATTTACTCACCCAGTCAACTGCACACTTATTATGTGCCAGATACCATGCTAAATGTTGGGCGTGCTCTTGGTCCCTAAGGCACCCTCAGATTTGATGATTCACTAGAAGGACTCACAGAACTCAGAAAAGCTATTATGTTCATGTTTATGATTTATTACAGCAAAAGGATACAGATTGAAATTACCAAAAGACAAAGGCACATGGGGCAGAGTCCAGGAAAGACCACTCAAGCTTCCAGTTGTCCTCTCTCAGTGGAATCACATGGAATGTGCTTGATTCTCCCAGTGATTATATGTGACATGTGTGAAGTATTATTGAATGGGGAAACTCGCCCAAACTTTGGTGTCTTGGTTTTTTATTGGGGGTCAAACACCAACATGACTGACCTTAGGTCTCCAGCCCTCACATCCTCAGAGGTCAAACTGATGCAGTGTGGCCCAGGGCTCAGGCCAAACCCCCTTCCCCCCCCAAAAAAAAACAGGTATTCGCCATAAATCACATCGTTAACATAAACTATCTGGTGTGGTCTGAGGCTCCAGGTACACAAAGACACACTTACCAAGCGGGATATTCCAAGGGCTTATCTCCCTGGGGCTGATCGATGGCCAGTCCTTTGCAATGTTCAGATTTGAACAAGCCAAGTCTGCTGAGTTAACCCTTTGCTGCACAATGAGGGTGGGGATCTTTCTCCCCAAAGCCTGGAAGCCTGGTTATACAAACAAATACACAGAATACAGCTCAACCAATTCTGTATTTTGATACTTTGACTTAGCTTCACTTCTTCTTTTTCCATCACTTGAGTGTCTACTCTGTGCCCATGACTGTTCTAGGGGATGAAGTGCGTTCTAAACAGTTTCTGTATTATGCGTCAGATGTGAAGTAAAGCAAGGTAAGGGAGGTAGAGAGAGATGGAGATACAGAGGTTGGTATTTCACTTGGGGTGGTGAGGGCAGGTCCCACTGATAAGGTGATATTTGAGCAGGGACTTGAGGAATGTAAGGAAGAGAACCATGTGGACGTCTTGGGAAATGGTGTTTCAGCCAGAGGAACAGCAAGCATAAAGGCCAGGAGGTAGAAGGAGCCTGCCTGGTATTCAAGGAAGAACAAGGAACCCAGTGGGGCCGGAGCAGAGGGAAGAGGGAAAATGAGGAGGGGATGTGATCACAGAGGGAGCAGGGGCTGGACACACGTGAAGACTTGGAGGGTGTTGGGAAGTGACCTGATATAAATTATGTTTTCAAAAGATTTCTCTGGTTTCTGTGAGGAAAATAGACTCTAGAAGGCAAGGATGAGAATAAGGAGACAAGATGCAAAGCTACTATAATAAGCAACTGAAATATGGTGGTGGCTTAGACTAGGCTTATGGTGGCAGCAGTGGGATGAGTAGAAGGGGCCACACTCTGTGTCAATCTCAAAGGTGGAGTTGCAGGATTTTCAGATGGGATAGATATGGACTGTGAAAGAAAGAAGAAAGGAGTAAAGGATGACTTCACTAAGATAAATAGTTTCTTTTCTCAGTTTGAATTGCTCCTACAATGTTTAATTTCTAAAATATTCGCTTGGTGCTTCAAGGTGAAGCACTCAAAAATTGAAAGCAATTAACATTTATATAGTGTTTTATGGTTAACAATATTTTATTTAATTGTTGAGATACTACATGGCATATGAATTAATATCCCCATTTTATAGATGCCAAATCATGCCAGGGGTTAAAGTCTAAATATTAGTGAAATTTGGCAGGTGTGATAGATTCAGTCCTAAGTCTTACTTTTCATGTGTGACATCTTCATTGTATTCATCCCTGTGTCTTGAGAACTCTTTGGGCTGCAAATAATAGAAACCTGACTCAAACTGGCCTCAACATTAAAGATATTTCTTATGTTACAGAATTGCAAGTCCAGGGATAAGGCGAGTTCCAGCCATGGTATGATCAGGGTTCAAAGATGTCATTCAAGACCCAGGCTCTTTCTGTCTCTCTAATCTGGTCCTTAGCATGGGCTTTCTAATGAGGGTGTTTCTCCTTGTGGTGTAAGGTGGCTGCCAGTGGCAATCTGAGCTTTATGCATTCTCCTTCAAGCAGGAGAGAAACTCAATCTCCAAATGTGAAATGAAAGGTGTTCCCTTCAGTCTGACTGGAGCAGCTGGCCACCCCAAGACCAATGATGGGCACCAGGTAAATGTCATTCTCTGACTAGCTGAGATCTATCACTGCATTTAGGGATAGACTCGTCATCCTCTGGTTCCTACACGGGGCAGGCAGTGAGAACAGTTAAGCAAAGGTCCTAAAAAGTTAAGCAAAGGTCCTAAAAAACATGCCTAGAATATTCTAGAAATGACAAGGAGATCAGTGTGACAGGGGGGAGGGAATTAGGGGGTGAGTATTAGGGGATGGGGTAAGACAGTGAGGGGGGTCAGATAACATAGGACTTTATCATCTGAATGAAATGGGGAGCTATTGCAGGGTTTTGAGTAGAAGAATAGCATGAGCTGACTTAGATTTTAAAAGGATCCCTTTGACTGTTGTGATGGCAACAGATTGAGGGGGGGATGGCCAGGATAAAAGCAGAGAGACCTATTAAGAAGCTGATGCAGTTATTAGGCAGGAGGTATTGGGGCTCACATAAGGGCAGTAGTGGTGGAGGTTGTAAGAAGTGATTGGATTCTGGATATATTTTGAATCTAGAGCCAATAGAATTTCCAAAAAGATTGAATGTGGTGTGTGAAAGAAAGAGGGATTAAGAGTGTCTCTAACGTAAAAATGGAATTGCCATGGACTGTCATGAAGCTTAGATGGAACAAGTTTTGTGGGCCTAGAGGAGGTTCAGTTATGTTCAGACATGTCGAGCTTGAGCTGTCTTTTAGATGCCAAAGTGGGAACATTGAGTAGGCAGTCTGGTGTTCAGGAGGGTCAAGGCTGGAGGTTTAAATGGGAGAGGCGTCAGCACACACGTGGCATTTAAATCCACAAGGCTGGATGAGACCACCAAGGGAGTGAGAGGAGATGAGGAGGAGGAAGACCCAGGACAGAGCCCTGAAGCATTTCAAGTATGTAAGGTTAGGGAGGAGGGGAGGAGCCCACTGAGACCTGACTAGGGACATAGGAGGGAAACTAGGAGAACCTGGTGTGCTGGAAGCCAAGAGCGGAAAGGACAGCCTGCAGGAAGGAGTGATGAATGTGCCAAATGCTGCCACGTGGGGGTCCTCGGCAACCTTGACAATGTGGAGTCAGGGGCAAAGACCTGGTTAAAGTGATTGGCTATAAGTATTATTATTATTTGGCTTAGACAAATCAATCTTCTTAATTTTAGTGCTCTTCTTCAGGTATTGAGGTTTTTGAATGTTGCTAATTGCTTATAGCTTTCTACCTCAAAATAATCAGGAATGGTAACTCTACATAGCATTTTTTTCCTTTGTTGCAGTATTTTTCTTTTAGTGATGAAGCCTGTACATATTCTTGTGGTCAATAAGATCTTTCTTCGATATTAAAAATTTGAACAAAAAGGACAAATAAATTAGAGATTACTAATTTATTGAGAACTGTGATAAACACATGGACTATTCCATTTGGTGCTCATAACTTATGAAGTAGATGCAACTACTATCACCATTTTAGAGATAGCGTAAGTAGGATTAGAGAGGTTATGTTACCTACCGAAGTTGTCCCTGCTACAGATGGCAAGATGGCAGAGCTGTGATTTGACCCAGGTCTGCCTTATTTGTTTATATAATTAGTTCTCCTGATATTACACACTACGAATTACAAAATCGAGTTTATATAAAGTGTATGGTGCCTAATACAATTGCAAGCACTACAAAAATCCTTGTTGAATTTTATCATATTGAAGTATGTTCTTGGGTATATTGAGATACCCAAGCCATGCCTGGCTTGCAGTATTCTTGGGCCAGCTACCCGTCTTCCCAGCTGAGATTTTTCCCCCTTCTCACTGCTATGCCAGGCAGACACAATTTCAGGTTGCCTGGTTTAAAAGCAATTATACCTCTGGAGAATCATGTTGCCTCTGATTTCTAAGTGCTGGTTGTTTATAGAATTACTGCGCAGATCCCTTTAGTTCAAAATGAACATGCCAATGAAACTGAAATGAGAATGTGCACTTCTAAATTGGATTATCGGCTTCCCTAGTGTACCAGTTTGCACCATTTCTCCCACAGCAAAGTTGCCAGCGATTCTCAGCAGTTTAGTTTTTCGGCTTATGCTGGATGGTTGGGACTAGGTGCATCTAGTTAACCTTATTAGTTATGCTGTGTCTTGGGGATAACTGTTGCCACAGTAGCAGACCTACAGACCTTCTCAACTTGTTTAAATTGGTTCTACATCTTTTATTCTTTAACCATATTGAGAGGAAGGTAAGATCCAACCACCAGGTCTGAATTCGTATGCTCCAAGGCAAAAATTCAAAAAACCCCACAATACCAGGAAATATTCCCTGGCTTCTTTCTCTCTTGCTTTCTGCTTGGAAAAACCTTTTCTGCTTTTCTTTGTAAAATGGAGTTGAAATCAATATAGCTATTTTGATACAATACCAATTCATATAGCACGTTTCCACTGCTAACTATTTTTGTCTGGCACCCACATAATTGACTAATGTCAACAGAGCTGGCGGATGGATTAGTGTTTATCAGTTAACTGCTGCTGCAGAGCTGTGCAGAGGTGGTAACACAAGGCAGTGTTTTCACGAACTTGATGAAAAGAGTGGGTGGGTGGTTTAATTTCTCCCCCGAATAGAGTATTAGAAGAATTAACAGAATTAACAGGCTTTCTAGAACATAGTACGACTTTCAGGTAAGTCAAGCTTGGATCTAATTTCTGTCAAGTCACCTTTTAATTTTGGGAAAAGGATTTGACTCAACTATTTGTTAATGTAGCATTTAAAAAATACAATTCCAATGAAATACTACATATTTATAATTAAATACAAAGAAAAAAAACCCCACATTACATTCCCAGGAATTTAAATACAATAAAAACCAATTAATGATGAGAGATAGGGTGGTCTGATGTCAAAGGTGAAGAAACCTAACATGGGGATAGACGTGTGACCCAGGATACTGGACCCCTTGGAGGGTAACGGGAAGGATGCTGAGGGTTCACATGCCATCTTTGCCATCTTCTTGATTGGCATATATTCTTTAGGGAGCAATTTGCCTTCTCTGCCAAGGAAAATAAAACTATGGCAACATGTTGGCAGACGGGAATGAGAACGAAGGGGCCGAATGGGAAAATGGAATACATTATATTTATTTAGCTGTTTGAGACTGTCTTTCAAAGATACTGTGTATCAAATGCCACTCACTCTCCCAGATAGAGTAGAAAATGTTTCATTTCTTAACAGATTCTTTGAAAATGAAGGGACCTGTGCTTGCCAGCCAGCTGAGACTGAACAGTGACTCACCCAACCTCTGCTGGCTAGCCCATCTCCACCCACACACAGGATGAAGCCCTGGGCTCAGCCTCACTGCACATTAGCACCATCTGGGCAGCTTTCAGAACTCTTGCAGCCCAGTCTGTACTGCAGATGAATTATCAGGGGCTCGCCCAGCATTTTTAGTTTTAAAGAATACCCCAGGTGATTCTAATGAGCAACCAAGGTTTAGAACCACAGCTTTGGGGATTATGTACTCTCAGCTGCCCAGAAGAGCCTGGAAGAGGTGGAAAATTTATTACTTGCGAAGAATTCAGTTGGGGAGAATACGTATTTTATGATGGGGGGGGGAAGAAGAACAAAATATTTCCCATGATGATGATGTACAGCTTTTATAAACAGGAAAAATATTCTTTAACTGAAATAAATGCTAGGCCTAAGAGGGAATCATGACAAATACCATTTGTAAGCACCTCACTTTGTGCAAGGGACACAGTAGATACTTTTCTGTGATATTTCTTTCAAATATTCCTAGCAATCCTATGAGGCAGCTGGATTTATCCACATGACAGATGAAGAAGTAGAGGCTCTGGAAAAAATAAGAACGATTACCCGTGGGTGGAGCTGGATTCACACTTGGAACTGATTGCTAAACTGTTTCCCTCACATTCACTGCTCTTCTTCCCAGTCTAACTTTTTATTTTTATTTATTTTTTATTGGTTATGAATATTCATGGAGTACAAAGATGATTGTCAACAATCGTGCCCAAGATGTGATGGCCACATCCATACTGGCAGCAGCATGCCCATTACCACAAATCGTGATTATACCCTGTGTCTCCCACCAAATTATCCCTGGCCTCCCTCCCCATCCCCCTTTCCCCACTCCACTTTGTGTTGCTAGGTCTGCTCCCTCCCTCTGCAAGTCCAATGTACCACTGTGGTCTTTCTTTCCTTCCTTCTTTCTCTCTTAGCTCCTATATGTGAGTGAGGACATGTGATATTTATCCCTCTGTGCTTTGCTTATTTCACTCAACCTAAGTTTCTCCAGCTCATCCATGTTGTTGCAAATGGGAGAATATAATTTTTTTTTATGGAGAACAGTATTCCTTGGTGTATATATACCACCGTTTCCTTATCTAATCATCTGTTGATGGACATTTAGGTTGGTTCCATATCTTGGCTATTGTAAAGAGAGCTGCAATGAACATGGGAGAGCAGGTCTCCCTTCAACATGATGATTTCCATTCCTCTGGGTATATGCCCAGAGGTGGCTTTGCTGGATTGTATGGAACATCTATCTGTAGGTGTTTGAGAAGCCTCCATACTGTTCTCCATAGTGGTTGTACTAATTTACAGTCCCACCAACAGTGTAGGAGCGTTCCCTTCTCTCCACATCCTTGACAGCATTTGTTATTCTCTGTCTTTTTGATTATAGCCAGTCTCACTGGGGTGAGGTGATATCTCAGGGTTGTTTTAATTTGCATTTCCTGATGAATAGTGATGTTGAGCATTTTTTCATATACCTATTGGCCATTTGTACATCTTCCTTTGAAAAATGTCTATTCAGCTCCTTTGCCCAGTTTTTAATTGAGTTATTTGGTTTTTTTACTGTGTAATTGCTTGAGTTCCTTGTATATTATGGATATTAATCCCTTGTCAGGTGCATAGTTAGCAAAAATTTTCTCCCACTCTGTAGGTTGTCATTTCACTCTGTTGATAAGTGGTGCTGGGAAAATTGAATATCCATATGCAGAACAATGGAACTAGACATGCACCTCTCACCATATACTAAAATCAACTCAAAATGGATTGAAGACCTGAAACTGTAAAATTACTAAGGGAAAATATAGGTGAAACACTTCAGGAACTAGGTCTGGGCACAGGCTTTATGAACATGAGCCCGAAAGCACAAGCAACAAAAGAAAAAATAAACAAATGGGACTATACCAATGGAAAAGCTTCTGCACAGCAAAGGAAACAACAGAGTGAAAGGACAACCCCGTCTAACTTTAAGGAAGCTTCATAGCCCTCAGCTTCCCCTATTCATAGTCATCTCTCAGAGTCCTAGAAACAAAGGTGCCATTCTGCATTGTTCATATTATTTGAAGTTACCTTCCTTTTCCTTCTTGTTAGTCCCTCTTCCCTTCTATTTTATTTTCCTGTCTTATTACATTCCTGCCCTTTCACTGTTCCCTCTCAGGCCAATATTAGAATGTTTAGATTGTTTGTTGCAAAAGCTGTTTTCTGATGCAATGAATACTTTTTGTGTGTGTGTGTTTTTCGTGACCGGCACTCAGCCAGTGAGTGCACCGGCCATTCCTATATAGGATCCGAACCCGTGGTGGGAGCATCGCTGCGCTGTCAGCACTGCACTCTCCCAAGTGCGCCACGGACTCAGCCCAATGAATACTTTTTTAAAATCCATTTTTGTATACATTTAACTGACAACATTCATTTCATTAAAGAGATGGGGAAAACGTATTTCTAAGGTTTGAAATATTTTCCCCAATGTAAGAATTTGACCATGCATCTCCCATGCTGTAAAACTACTATTATTAGCAGTTTCCTCAATATAAATGAGAATGAAAAAGTGAAAGGAAAAAAACCTCATTCTGTTGGTTTCCTTAGTTGGCTGTATGTCTGTACCGGGTGCCTGTTATTCCCACTTGTTCAGGGAAGATCCCTGGGATGTTAAGGGTATGACCAAAAATGATGAAGAATTGTGTGAAACTGAGGTGAATCTTGTGTAAATCGTGGTAAATAATGCCTTTGTCTGCAAATGAATGATTAGCTGCAATTGAGATGCCTGTTTCCAGTATAGTTCAGAACAAGACCTATTAAAATATCAATAGACTGCATCCATTTATATAGTGTTGTGGCAACTATAATTGGTGAGTTTCTCCTTTTTCCATGTTCCTCCTCCTCCTGACTTATTTATGAGTGTTACATAGTAATGAAAAAGACAGGCTGTAATGAACTACTGCTAGGCAGAACATTTTCCAGTGTTGCTAAGAGTTTCTTTTCTTTCTGACAAAATTGTTCCTTTCTTTCTCCCTATAATCATTAGTCTGTGTTTTGATGATAAAACAGAATTAGAAAGTTGAATATCTATAATTAATACATGTTTACTATGCCAAGTGGTTTCTTGCTAGAGAAAGAAATGGCAGAAAACAGTACAGGAGGGTCTCAGTTCTGACTCTTCAATTAGTAAAGCCACATTAGTTACCTACCATAGACAGGTGCTATCTTAAATAGCTAGAATGTGGAGTGCAACACCACAATAGAGTTTATTTGAATCAAATTTCCCAGGATATTCATTGTATTTACTGTGTTTTTGGTCCTTCCTTCCCTCCTTCCTTCCTTCCTTCCTTCCTCTCTCTTTCTTTTTGACATTATTAAAAAGTAGAAACAGGGCTGGCCCCGTGGCGCACTCGGGAGAGTGCAGCACTTGGGAGTGCAGTGGCGCTCCCGCTGCAGGTTCGGATCCTATATAGGGATGGCCGGTGCGCTCACTGGCTGAGCGCGGTGCGGATGACACCAAGCCAAGGGTTGCGATCCCCTTACCAGTCACAAACAGACAAAAAAAAAAAAAAAAAAAAAAAAGAGTAGAAACAAATTGTAACACATTTCCTGGAAAAACTATTATATTAGCAGCTACAAATTTGAAAAGCCAAACCAAACAAACAGTACAGTTGTCCAATATGGCAATCCCCATTGACATTCCTAAAAAAAGACTGATGTTAGCTATCATTTTGGAACATTGGCTTATTCATAGTTTCTACATTAAAAAACTCCAAACATTTTTGATGAAAATCAGAAGTAATGTATGGCTTATCTATGAGTGATAGGTATATATCTGTTCCTGGAAATCATTAAGCCTCATCTTCTCTCTGCTATATAACCTCATGTTGTGCTGGAGCCATAGAATTTTCCTTCTGCTACTTTTTATTTGTGGTATTTATGTGTTTTATTGATTATGTGACATAATAAAACATAGCAAGTTGGAGCCGTATGTGCTATATATTTTGTTCAACAGCAATGCAGAATGTTAGGGCTCTGCTCTCCACTTGAAACATCTTGCTGAGATATAAATAGATTTATAATGACTGCTAGGCTCTGTGCCTGCAAAATATCCTGGTAGGTAGCTCATTATAGAGCTAACATCATTAATAAAATAGCTGAAAAATTTCACAAGTACAGGATTATCTTTTATATCGGTAGCTGTAAGGAAAATACCTAGCATATGCATAATTTGAGGCTCATTTTAAAGGTATAATTTATCATCATTATCTACATATTATAATGGCAAAACAGGTTTAATTGCTTTTGACTGGACTGGCATGATGATGAGGAGAAAAGTTAGTAGCAGATGGCCGTACTGTCAAAACTGCAGTCTCTTAGCCCAAAATAAAGTAACAGACTGAACAGAGCATGTTTCTGGTTTCTAGCTTCGTCTTATCTTGATAAGTATGAATTAGCATTTTCTAGTATTATAATTGTCTAGAGAAAAGTAGAAATAGTAATTATTTACAGAAGACTAAAATAGCTGTGAAATTCAACTTTAGCAGGTTTAAATTGTCTAACATCTTTGGATTAACAGAAATATTTACTTTGGGTATGACTTAGTGGGTTTAGAAAATATTTCCATCCCAGCTTTACAATATTAAATTGCTGGCATGTGAACACTTTAGAATACGTTGGTTTTGGCATTGCATAACATTTATTCTTCTGCTCCTTCTATAAAGTTCTCCATTCTTTTAATAATCTCAATGACAAAAATTATTTTATTTGGAACAACCTGCCTGTATGAGAACAAATAATTTATCCAGCATCTCTTAAAGTTGTACAGCACTTATATATCACTGTATTTGAAATTTCAGTATTACTACATCAGTTACAGTATGGTCTGTTCTCCTCTATTAAATGCAACACAGATGGGTAAATATGATTTGTTTAAAAAAATTTTTTTTAAAAACCCGCACCCTTCCGCATCATGGAGGTCCTCAGTAAATCAAGGAGTTTAAGATCAAATCATAAGAATTCAAACCATAGAATTGCAAAAATTAAGTCTTCTTCTTTGTCTTTTAAGACTTTGGTGGCCCAAGAAGAACACAATTACCAGGTGGTAGATTACACTGTTGGCTGGTCAATGCAAGTAAATTAACTGCTTCAGCTGATAGAAGAGAAATGCCAGCTCCTGCAACTTAAGTGAAGGTGACATGCTATCTGCAAAATAATGTGAATTTGAAAGTGCAGTTTAACCCCAAAGTAAAGGGAAAGAAAAAAAAAAAAAAGAAAGAAGCAATCTGCCAGACTAAAATAACGTGCAACAGAGAAATTATTCGGAAATGGAACTGGTTATAGAGATACAGATTTATTATTTGGTTGCTGTCATGATAAATTTGCCTCAGCTATGCCCATACATGTTACAGTATTCATGTCTGAGATGAGTGGAAATGTTGCAAAGGGCTTTGCACAATTGAAAATTCATTCTGAAAATATAAATGGGTAAATGCTGTTTCTTAAGAGTCTATATATCTAAACCTACATGTAGATATATATGTAACACAGATGTACACAAACACATTTCATATTCTAAAAGAAAATGGTCTGTTAATGAATTGAGATGTCCACGTATCATAAGGGATTTGAGACTATAAAATGAATTTATTATTATCACCTATTGATATAAGTGATTTAGAAAACGATTTCAATGGCTATAAAATGGAGATTCTGATCTAACGCCAAATAGTGACTTTGAGTGTTGGACACCACGTGGATCAATGCTATTAATGAGTATTCTTCATTGACTCTTGTGACATGTTTAGGCTACATAATTCAGCTTAATCTGTCCATATTTTTCTTCTTTTTGTCTTCATGTATAGCAATTTTTGATAACATGTGAGATATTCATCATGAGGTAGCACTCAGCCAAATATTATAAAAATCAGAGAACCAGGGGACGTACATGCAAATACATGGGTAAAGGAGAGAAGTGTAATTTTCTAGTTGGGATTCAAGGAACCTCCCAAAGTTTGGAAAGCTATACTATTTTTGGCATGCGTGGTGCATTTTATCATACTCTGTTTGCTGGTTGACTTCCATTAACAAATCATACTACAATGATCTTTTCTACTGGTCTGTTTTCTCCAAGAAATATTAATGCAGATGGTTCTAATTTGGACAGTTGCAATGATAGGAAGCTCATCTCTGCTCTTTGAAGTTCTCTGTGTAATCATTATTGCTATTCGATAGCCGACTTTTGCTTCTGGTTGTTCTTGACATCAGAATCCTGCGGCTGTCTGAGCTGTCTTTGACTGAATCATTGTCCTTGTTTCCTCACCTATTTCTTCCAATTAAATAAGTCCCCCAACTTCTCTTTCCTCAGTTCACACCTACCACAGAGGCATTTTATATTCCTACCACCTAAAATATCGTATTTTGTATTGAGCAATATAATGACAAAATATATTTTGCATGTGCATGTGCATGTGCATCTACTTCTGACAGGCTTATTCAGACGTAGTATTTTGTGGTGCATGAATCTCTCACTGTTGACCTCATTATCATCATCATCATCTTCATCATTTCACCCTTATCACTTAAGTTAACAGACAGCTTATAACGTGCAGGTGCTGTATCAATGTGCATGATCACATTTGATACAGCAGCTCAGTGAGATAGATACTGTCGGGGCTCAGAAAACAATAGCCCATGTGTAGTGCTTTGGCATGCTGAGGACTTTGAACTAAAGCATGTTGAGGGGTCTCAGAAGCAGCCTCAGAATCAAGGTCTCTCTGATTTTCTCCTGCCCTTTGGACTCTTGCTCCTCATTCCCCCTTGAAGGGAGTCATACAAGCCAGAATTTCTCTTCTCCAAGGCAGGTCATGGAAACTAGATCCCCTCTCCCCTAAAGCAAGCCATAAAGTCTAAAAATATTACCTTAACCTTTCCCCACCTTTCTGTGTAGGAGGTAGCGATAAATTCTCTGATCTACGCTCGTTTGATAGTAAGTCCTAAGACCTTCATGCCAGAGGGGTCCTGCTCCATACCTAGGAGGAAGGAATGCTGCACAGAGAGGCCGGGAAGACTCTAAATAGACAAGCCTTGCCGGGTTTCCCCACTTGGTCCGTTACCATCAGGTCATATTCTTTATGTCCAATCACAGTTCTACACAGCTGTCTATTCTTCATCGAACTTAAGCACAAAAATAGTTTCCCTGGGTATTTGGGTCTTTGTTTATGAAGGCTCCCCTGTCACATAAAACTTTAAATAAATGTCATGTTTTTCTCTTGTGAACTCCCTTGTTACAGGAGTGTTGGCAGTGGCCCTTGTGATAAGTGCGAAAAGGTATCACACCATTTCTAACCCTAAAGTTCTTTTATAATCCCCACTTTACAGACATGAAACTGAGATTTAAAGGGGTAAAGTACCTGAGGCCACACAATTAATAGGAGTGACGTGGATCCAGAGACTACACTTTTAACTGCTAAGCTTTCCTGTTGTCTCAGAATTTCAGTGTTTAGATTCTTAGTTGGTCCTTACATGGTTTTCAGTGCTACCATCACTCTGGAGCTACAATTGCATTTTGTTCCATTTATTTGTAAAATATATGCACATAACTAATCAGTTCATTTTTACTTAGATTCTGTATTTATAAAATTTAAAATGACAGATCTTCCTCCAAATAGTCTCTTTTATATTTAAACTCATCTTGAAAATATAGGATTGGTTACAGTCCTTGAAATTGACTGGTGTGTGAAAGCTTATTGAAAAAAAAACAGAAATAAAAAGTAAGACCAATGAAAAGGAGGAATAGTAAGTAACATTCTTTTGTTTTATCAAAGTGGGATTGTTTTATGTTTTGAGCAAATTAGAAACAACGATCAAATTAATGTAAAGTAGAAACTATTAGTTAGTGGCAAGGGGAGAAAGTTTGACTGTAATAAAATCTATTTCATCTAATTCCTGTACGATGATTTATAATGCTCTAGAACAATACAAAAAGAACATTTGAAACTATGTGTTGGAAATGCACATTATACCACCGTAATATATAATTATACCTACTACAGCAGCTTACATTATTCTTTAAATATTTATCCCTTTGAATAATTGGATTTAGGAGGTTTGAGTTCATTTGGTGAATACGCTATTAATTTTTTTATATATAGTGATAGTTTACCAATCGTTCACTTGTCTTGTATCTAGTAAATGTAACTGAATAGTGCACAAGTTTACAGCAAAATTATTCATCTCTCTGGATCCTCTTGAATATTTACATCCAAAATAAAATACCTATTACAAACTAAGAAAATTCAGTTACTGGCTTACCTCTGGCGGCTAAAAATTAATTTGACTGTAGCCTTCTATTTTACTTCCCTTTGTAGTTGAAAGTAATGCTTAAAAATAAATGAAGACAATATTACATCAAAACCATTCCAAAGCTCCAAGAGGTTTATAGGCTGTTACCATGGTGCCCACTGCAGTGGCTAACCAGCTGAGTTTGGCACAGTCGTCTCAACAAAATAGGCCTAACTTTTGTTTTCTACAGGAACAGCAGGACTCCAAAGGCCTGTGTTGACAGGTAATGAGATTTAATTCATATGAAGAAAAAAAAAAAAGAGAGAGCGAGAAAATATCCATATTCATTGCTTAATCAAATAAAATTCTTTCAGAGGATTCTGGGAGTTCTCCCCAGTTGCTTCCAAAGCTTCCCTCAGCTAGCTGTAAACAAATTACCTTACGAATAACTTCTTAATCAGGGAAAAGAAATGCTGTTCTCTACTTGATCTTTCCCTTTGGGTGGTCCCAGCCAGAGAGCAGCAGTCTTCCTCCTGATAGCTTGGCTTCTGAAAGGCCATAGAGCATTCTGCTGACAGCTGTAGATCCCTTTTTTGTTAGGAAAACAAACACCCTGTGTTTAGGACAGCTTCTAGCCAGCTTGCAGTATGCCCAATTAGAGAAGCTAAAATCTCATTTGTTTCACCATGGGAGCCCCCTGAAAGCACACCGTTTTGGCCTCATTACAGTATTTTTAACTTTACAAAAACAATTTCATTATGGAAATTAAAGAAACTCATTTGGCCCTAGCATGTATGCTGAAGTTAATAAATTCCTGAAGTATTTCAACTACTGCAGCATGTAGTTTTGTCTTCACTTAATCACAGCCAATGGTTGCTTTTTAAAAAATATGGTGGGTCCAAAGAAAATTATCATTTTCACTTGCTGTTGGCTGTGCTTTGATTCAAAAGCAAACCAACTTGCAAGAAAAATACTAACTTCAACTGTGTTGGAATAGAATGAATTTATTCAATTGGTGTCTTTGTGGATATGTTGATCGCATGAACACACAAGCTTGGCATGATCTGTTTATGTAGAACTTCTTGGAAGGTAACTACCACCCAAAGAGTAAGATTAAAGTAACACCTTCTACTTATTTAGTGGCCATGGAGTTGATGTTCAATGTTAAAGAAAGTGCTAGAAGTTTCCACAGTTATTATTATTTGAAAAGAGAGAAATTTGCCTCTTTTGGAAGTGGTTGGCTTTTGTCATACCAACAATAAGTGAAAATAATACAACAGGTAATCAAGTACCGAAATGGTGTTGGGGGTGAAGGTGGGGGGTGGATTTGAAATGCCTCAGAGCTTTATATAAGTGTGTATCCCTGTAACTTCCCGAGTGATGGGTACGCTGTGCTGGTTCCCAGCTGCTCTCACACTGGACCCTGTCCTGGGCTATGGGGAGATCAGTCAGGTGCTTTCTGAGAAGCTATAGGTTTAAGCACATCACATCTATTTTTCCTTTTCTTTTGCAAACTTCAGATATTCTGGGGCAATTTCATCTAGATTAAGTTGCAACCAATAACTGGATGCCATCAGAAGACCTCTAATATTACAAAATTGAGACTCACTAAATCCTTAACTAAAATGTGAATACATACCTTTCTTCTCTCCATCAGAAAACAGGAAAATGATGCATTAAATTAAAAAATGGGGGAGGGGAGAGAAAAAAACAAGGATCTATTTATAAGCTAGAGAAAACAACTGTCCCCAAAAATATCACAATAGTTTGGTGTGGAAAATAGAAAATAACGAGGTATAATTCCACCTTTGTGGCACATGGAATTATATTTTTGTGTGTTTTCTCCTAGTGACTCTATATGTCCATCCAACGCCCCTTCCTCACTCCGTTTTTTTCTACTTTCCTTCTTCCCTCCTGTCTCTCTATTATCTATCATCTATCCCTCAATCATCTATCTATCACCTATTTATCTATCATCTATCTATTTTTCTATCTATTTATCCATCTGTCCATCTGTCTGTCTATCCATCCATCCATCCGTCCATCCGTCCGTCCGTCCGTCCGTCTGTCCATCCGTCCGTCTGTCTGTCTATCTATCTATCTAATCTCTATCTGGAGAGTAGTTGGGCAGTTACAGATCATGCTCTTTGAAATGTGGTATCTGTCTTGCTGCCTCGTATCAGTGAGTGTTGTTATTTGGTGCCTCCTCTATGATGGAGAAGAACTCACAGGGGCATCCACAAACCTAGGTGAGATTAGTTTCACTATCAGATGGTATCTAACTTCCATGAAAAGAACTCTGTTGCCTCATAGTGGAAAGTTCTCTCAGTGTCTCCAAAAACGTTATCAGCAATTTCAGCTAAATATTCATGGCCTTTCTCTCATCCTCAAAGATAATGAGCAGCAATTTGATACTGGAGAAAGATTACTAGACTTGGAGTAAGAAGGCTTGAGTTCTGGTCTAGCTCTCAGTATTGGTAACTATTGCCGTATAACATATTACACCAAAACTTAGTGGCTTACAACAACAATAAACATGTATTATCTTACACAGTCTCTGTAGGTCAGAAATTCAGGAGTGGTTTCTCTGGATGGCTCTGGTTTGTATTAGTCTGTAAGGACTGCTATGATAAAGTACCACAAACTGGGTGGCTTAAAACAACAGAAATGTATTATCCCACAGTTCTGGAGGGTAGATGTCCCAAATTAAGGTGCTGGCAGGGCCATGGTCCTCTAAAACCTACTGGAAAGATTCCTTTCTTGCCTTGTCTAGCTTCTGGTGCTTGCTGGCAATCTTTGGCATTCCCAAGATGCATCACTGCCACCTCGGCCTCTGTTGTCACATGGCTGTCTTCCCCCAGTATGTCTCCATGTCATCTCCCCTCTGTGTGTGTCTGTTTCTGTGTCCAAATTTCTTCTTTTCATAAGGACACCAGTCATATTGAATTAGGGCCCACTCTAATGACCTCATCTTAACTTGATTATGTCTGAAAAGACCCTATCTCCAAATGAGGTCACATGCACAGGTACCAAGTGTTAGGACTTCAAAATATCTTTTTCTTGGGGGGGGGGTGCATAACTCAACCTGTAACAGAACTCTTTCTGAAGTTGCAGTCAAGAAGTTAGTTTGATTTCAGTCATCTGAAAGCTTGACTGGGGCTAGAAAATCTGTTTCCAGGTGATTCATTCACATGGCCGGTATGTTGATGCTGGTTGTGGTAGGAGGCCCTAGTGTTTCCCCATGGGGAAAAACTGTGACCCCACTGTCACACATACCTGAACTATTTTTTATGGCAATGACCTCTGATACTTTACTTCTGTAGAGGAGGAGAGATTTCTTTTCTTACCCATCACTAGGTTCATGACTGAGCCCCTATAACAAAAGACAGATCAACAAAAGAAAAGCATATAAATTTATTTAAGATGAGTTTTATGTGACATGGGACCCTTCAGAAATGAAGACCCAAAGAAACAGGGAATTGTATATTTTTCATACTGGTTTGATGTAGAAGTGGCAGTTGTGGAAAAGTGAGATTGGACAAAGTGGATATGATCTAATATTAATAAACTGAGGGAAACTTAGCAAGACCTGTTTGCTCAGATTCTTGTGTTCCTTATGTGGCTTTTGTGACCTGCTTCAGGGGAGAAGGATGAGAGGAAGATGAGAGAGACCTTTCTCTATCTGCAGTTTTCTCAAATGCTGAGGTGCTACATTTTGGGACAACATGCCCTGAACCCCATCACTCCCACTACCATGCCCCCAATCTGTTTCAGTGGGTGTATATAGTCTTTTAATTGTTGCTAGTGATTGTGAGCTCCACACCCCACATTCCGCCCACTAACTAGATTGCAAAGCCTTTGAAGGTGAAGACCTTGTTTGATATTTTCACCACAGCACCTCCGGCATCTAATCTGGTGTTTCTACTCATTAGGAACTCAATACAAGTTGGATGCATGAATGAAGGATTGAGAGCTGTTACTGAGTCTCCAGGCACCTTTGTGTCTTCTTGTTGGTGAGAACAAGGGCTGCAGAGCAGTTCTAAGGACCAGCTTCCCTCACTAGCAGAACCAATGCAGATGTAATTCTGAAGAGATATCTAGGGAGGGCTGTGTAATAAAGAAACCGATTTTTAGCTCTCTCTTCTCAGAATTGCGTGACAATCAACTATCTGGGTCAATTTGGTTGAAGAGTTCTCTTATCCAGTGCCATTATCCCATGCTTTGAAATTTCACATGATCCTGGATTAGTTTTTAACTGGCTCTTGATATCTTTTTTTTGTGGCATAACATATTTACTTGTTTTTTAACTTATGCATCTTTTTCATGGTTTTCCTATGTATCAAAAGATCCTTTGAAGGAGACCAGGACAGTCATTCAGTCCAGCACGGTGTCCCAATGTTTCATTTTCAACATTATTGGTTACAACAATGATACAAACCTTTCCCAAATAAATCTTCCCCAGGAGTATGTGCTTGTAGTAATCAACAATTTAATTAATGATATACTCATTTTTATTTCCAGTAAAGTCCTTCTCCATTTTTACTTTACTTCTGGACATTGTGCCACTTGCAATCGTGACTTCAGCAACCCAAAGAAAATGTATTTCTGATCCCGTGTATGCCTCTTTTTTTGGTTCTCCATTGCTTATTATGTGCTGTTGTTGAAAGGGAAAAATAAGAATTCTAAAATGTATTCTCAAAATGCACGATTCAGACTCTAGATTGTATCAAAAGAATTTTTCACATGTATGCCACATGAACCAATTCTGTTTTATTTTTCTCTCCTGTTTACTTTGTACTTGGAGCTTAGGTATTTGCATTGGTGAAGTTGAGGAATAGAAGTCTGGCCTATGCCTTTGTATGTATATTAGGAAAGTAGGTATGTATATACCTACTTCACAGGGGAAGTGTCCAAGAGTGTTTTTCTTGAAGTTGCCTTTACATAACAAGCATACTCCTTTTATCTAGGTGGTCTGTTCTGTTTTTGGATGCCTAAGGAGAACTGGTGGAAATTTGGGGAGAAGGTATTCAATGCCCCTCCAAGTTACATCACAGTGTACTCTTTAGGAATTTGGCTTCCTCCCCCTCCCCCCCAAAAAACATGCACTGAGTCTGAAGAACTGGGCTTTGCACCTCTCCTATTGATGAAACAGTAATATTAGAATCCCAGAATATCAGAGCTGCATGAGACTTTGAGAGAGTTTCCAGTTTTATGGTCTTATTTTACAAATGAGAAAACTGGGGTCCAGAGGTGTTAAATTCTTTGTTATTAAACAAAACAAAACAAAACAAAACATACACACACGCGCGTGCACACGCACACACAGTATACAGTTGGGTGATTTGATCTAATTTTTGGATACCCAGGATAGACTAATGTACTTTCCATTACAACTCTACTTACTTCAGTGCTAAAAAACAAAGTCTTTCATTGTCTTTCATTGCCACTCAGCAGTGGGAAAGTTAATTCAAAAGGCCTGAGATATAATAAACATCAATAGTCTTGGCCCTATGAGTGGTTATATTAACTCATTTAGGAGAGACAGCCTATTGATAAATAGATTTGGCTGCTGCGGCAAATGTAAATAGCTCCTTCATTGTCTTAGAAGTCAACGATTCTTTTTAAACATTAGCTATACCTCCTGAGAGATACAATTATCACTCCTAGAAGTTACTGAAGAATTTGAAGCTTTGAAGAAAGTTTAAATAAAAATCAAAAGAACTAACTCATAGTGTGCAGTAGGCAGTCTCTCCTGTATGCTATCTGATTCCCGATAGAAACACTGTTTTATAGATCAAGGGTTCCATGTTCATACTATTTACACCAGTAAATCTGAAAAGTGGAGGTTTTTTCTTTTTCTATAAACTGAAACTGAATTTTAAATAGGGACATTCTCATGATTCTAAATATTTTGAACAAAGTGGTGGAAAATATACAAAGGAATCATCAACCAAATATGGGATTTTGACAAGTCACTTACCCTCCTTAAATCTCCGTTTCCACATCTGTATAATTAAGTTCTTAATGCCTCCAGAGGGGTGAGAATAAACAATGAGTTATTCATTAACTTATTCACTTAATCACTCCTTCAACAAATAATTGAGGATTTAGATGCTTTATATTTCTGAGAGTGCCCTGCTCCTTATCTCATAAAATTCTTGTTGCATAGTAATTGTTTTCTGCCTGCACCTCCCCTGCTACCAGCAGACTATAAGCTCCCTGAAGGCAGGTACTATGTCCTCTTATTCACTGATAAATTCAGAGTACCCAAGAAGCTGCTAGCCACACACATAGTAGATATTCAATCAATAGTAATCAGTGAATAAAATATGTCCTTAATGAGCCTGCAGTGTCCCTGCAGAGACAGGAAATCATACAGACAACATCAATGGCTTGTGGTATGGCTGTACCAGGAAATATGTACCTCTGATATGTATGTATCTCTGAGCAGATAGAATGTTTCCAAGCTTCTCTTTTGTTCTCAAGTGGTTCTCCTGTATGCAGAGGCTGACAGGTACAGCATTCTTGTGTCTCTATTCTAAATTGTCCGTATAATGGCCAATTCTATTTCATTTTTCTTTTTTTTAACCTTCAGGTGTTATTGATTGGTGAATCCATACAGTACATTTTGCCCTCATTTTATGAGTTCAAAATAAAAGCATTTACATTCCCCAAACAAGACCAGAGTTCCCACTGTCCTTCCTTTTAGTTATATCTCTGTTTTGATCGCTCATGTTCCAGACATTCTATCAGGAATTTCAAAAGGTAACTTCAGTACCATTGGTTACCAATTTAATGATGGCTTTTCAGTTTTCTACCCACTGGATCAAACTGTTAACTGACCTTTGTCTCTGCCATAAATCCTATCAAAGTGTTTACATCTATCCCCAAATCTCTTTTAAATGCAAATAAACAAGTTCAGCAGAGACACAAACACCACGTGGATCGTTAACTGCAGCCTGCAGACTGTTCCAATCGTTAACTGCAGTTTGCAGAGATTCTTGACGGAAAAAAAAAAAAAGGAAGAAGAAAATAAAGAAGAAAGAAAAAGTGTGGAGGAACTCTTTAATGAGGCTTTCCTTCTCATTTATCAAAGACAGTGTAGCTTTGCCCAGCTGGCCTGGTTTGAAAACTGGAAAACAGCTTAATCTGGTTCACATACAAGACCTTTAGCAGGTGGAGAAGTACATGTATTAAGGTGTATGTTTCTTTATTTGTTTTCAGATCATGCCTTTTGCCATCAGGCTTAGGGTCTGTGACAGAGATGATTAAAGAACACAAAATATCTACCCATTTGAGTATGTACCATATAGAGTAGAAAACAGTCTCCTTTCTCATTATTTCTCAAATATCCTCCCAGTCAGTGTTGTTGGGAAAGTATTCATGTGGAATTATAGAGCTGAAGAATCCTTGGAGATTTTCCAGTTCAGTCCCCTCATTTCTACGTGAGACCCTCAGGCATCTACACTGACACAGTGACTTGACCACTCTCTCAGTGATAGTTAGGAGCACTTAAGCAGCCGTAAAGCCGGTGTCCCCGTTCCTGACCAATACCTTCTTCTACTACTTTACAGTGGTAGGTTAGGCATGGGAAGGGTTATGGTATGCTACTGATCAAATGACTATGTCCCCCCCAGATTAATATGTTGAACTCCTGATCCGCAATGTGGTGGTATTAAGAGGCAGGGCCTTTAGTGCCTTTATAAAAGCATACTGAGATCCCTTTTCTCTTTCACCATCTGAGGATGCAGCTAGAAGGTGCCATCTATTAACCAGAAAGCAGGACCTCACCAGACAACGGTTCTGCGGGCACCTTGATCTTGGACTTTCAGCCTCTGGAATTGTGAAAAATAAATCTCTGTTCTTTATAGGGCACCCAGACTATGATGTTTTGATATAGCATACTGAACAGACTAAGGCATGGTGTTACTTTTGGAGGGTAAAATAGGCAGCACAGCTTTACATCTCTTTGGGATGGTCTGTTCCGGTAAGGATGCATAAAAAGCCTAGCTCAAATGCACTTACGTGAAAGAACAGAACTTATTAGCTCTTGAAACTGCAAATGTAGGGCAGACCCATGTCTCTCTTAGTTTCTGGACTCTAATCTTCTCCATCTAGGCTTTGTTGATGGCTGCCCACAGTGCCAAAACTAAATCCTCCCACTTTTAAATCCAAGGCAAGAAAGAACTCCTCTCTTTTCCCCAGCAGTTTGAACTAGCATTTATTGTCTCAGATGGGTCAAATGTCCATTCCTAAACTTATTATCATGGTCCAGGAGTATGTGATGCTTTCCTTGGACAGGACTGAATCACGTGACCTCCCTTGGTGTCAAGAACATCATTAATTCTAACAGAAGCATGAGAGTGGGAGAGAAGGTAATTCTCTAGAGGAAAATTGGGGCTCGTTTACCTGATGAAAGTTGAGTGGATGTGGACAGTACAGACAACAAATAATCATTGCAAATGGCATTTTATGACTGTCTTCTCAGAAGTCAACATCTTCTTTTCTTTGGTTCATTTGTAAATTTCTTTCAGCTTTAGCCCAGGAAGAATCATAAATATGCAAAGAGGAGTTAGAGTCCTGTGGGAAAGAGTATGCTTGAATATGATAATGATCCTTTCATTAAAATGTAAGTTCTTATTATTTTAGAAAAAAAAATACATGGTGAAATTTTAAAGCAATAACCTTTGTTGACGACTGATAGGCTACAGAACTCGGGACAGATAGGCATAGTCCTCTGGAGGAGAGGAATTTCTTCAAGCTTGGCCGAGTTTCTTTTTCCTGCAACTCACCCACTGTGTTTCTCAAATATTGCCTTCATGTAGTGGGTTTCTTAGCACTGGATTGCTGCAGAATTTCCTTCTTATTATTCTAATACTCCCACAGCATACAGAGAACAAGTCACCACACACTGATTGAGAAATTTTCAGTTTCCCTTTTCCTTTTTACCTGGGTTGGATAAGTAAAGGCAGTTTAGATTTAGTTTGACCTCGGAGAAATTCAGCAAGCTTCATAGGAGTCTTCTCAAGCTCCCCAAATCTTCTTTTGTAGTATCTTTTAGATTTTCAAGTCTGTTCTGGTTTGGTGAGCTATGTTTCTATGTCTTCTTTCTACTGAGGATAAAAGGAAGGATTCGTGTAATGCCATAGGGCAATGTTATCTGGGCTGCGCCATTTGGGAACCATTGAGCCTCTAGAAAATGGACATCATCCTTAACTTCAGGATGGAAGTGGCTTCACTTCCCTGGGGTCTATGCCGCTGTCCATGGTATTACCTTCAAATGCAAGGCTGAGAAAGATTCATTTAAAATCCCACCTGGAACTATTGAAACAGGTGCCGATCTATGTTGATTAGCTTTCACTTTCATACTTAGCCCTCTGGAATTGAAACGGATATAATAATGGTGTTCAACCCATTCAAATATTGACTAATCAGCAAGTTTGTCTGTGTACTTACACCGCCACATTCTTTTCTTAAGTAAGCTTGTATACGGACAGTATTCTCCAGCAAAATTGAGCTTTCTGAGGAAAAGGTTGGCTAGAAGCTGAATATCATAGTAACAACATGTGCCCGAAGTATCCCTTTTCCTGTGAAATCTCTCATTTGGGCACAGCATGAATATACATGTTTACTATTCCACCAAAAGTGGGAGATTTGCTTGAAGCCTTTGATTAATGCAAATAATTGCTGCTGCATGAGAGCAGCTCTGATGCTTGGGAGGCCATTAGCAGTGCACAGCTGCCATCAGCCAGGAACAACCTGCGCATACAAAAATCATTCATGGACCAATTCCGTGGCTTGAGCATACTGGGGGGCCTGCAATTCAGTCTGGATAACTCTTAGAGTTGAACACTGTGTACATGGGGTGGGGGTGCAGGTGGATGGGAGAAAGTGCCAGAAGATGTGGTAGAGCAGAATGGATGGTAAAAGAAGGTGTCCTCAATAACAGTTTCTCTGGGACTTCATACTTCATCTATTTTGACTTTGATTCTCACAATGACATGTGTGGTAAGTAAGGAGTATTTGTCACCTCTGTTTTACCACTAAAGAAAATGAGGATCATGAAAATTAAAGGACTTGTTTAGAATCACAATGCTGACAAGTAGTAGAATGGGGACACAAATCAAGAGTGTTTGAATCAAAGTCCAGGACTCTTCCTACTTTATTAAGTCGTAGCATTGTTCTCCAGCTAGAAATAAAGTTGTGCGAGTTCACCCCTTAAAGATCATGGGAAAAGTGATGTGGCTGGAGAAATAGGTGAAAAGTATCCAAACTCTACATGAATATTGAATACTGTACACCAAAATAAATATCTAGTTGGCCAAACTTTGAGCATTATTGTCTATGCCCTCATCTCCTCTGCAAGGACATATCTGCCACCTGGTCCAGATGGGATGAGTCCTTGGGTCTGATCTCTTTCCTGAATGGGCATTTCCATTATATCTTTCCCCCCCCTTTGTTGCTATGCTTAGTAACTCCTCTTTCATAAGCATAGTCTTTTTTATTTTTGGATGGGGAATATTTTTAAGTAAGTTCACCTGTCTCTTTTATGTTCATTTTAAAGATTTACTTCCAGAAAGCAACCACATTTCTCTGATTTCAAGTTGAATAAGGGCCTGCTTCATTTGACTCTCTTTCCAGCAACAGTATCTACTGTAGTTAAGTCTGGGACATTTGATAGATAGGAAGGAACGCCTTGCTAAGCTATAATAATAGTTCAAATTAAAGTAAGTTAATACTCAGTTGTTGAAGTGGGGGACATGGTGGGATTAAGTCAAGCAAGGACTAGGGGCCTGCTTCTCCCTGAGATGGGACTGGGAGAAGGGTGGTCATGAGCTGATTAACCCTGACCATTGACTCACTACCTGGAATAGAGAAAAGGGGGAGCTGAGAAATTTGGGCCCAGAGTAGGGATCAGAGGGAAGGCGGGAAGGCAGGGTTTTAGGTGCCCCAACCCTAATTCAACCAAAACTATTGGTAGTTGGAATTCAACCATGCCACGTACTGTGCTTGGAGCAGGGAGAGTTCTAGGTAAAGGAAACATCTAACAAAGACATATGCTCTCAGGATTAAGACCACAAGTTTAGGAGTCAGGCTACCTGGGTTTGTACCCTGGCTCTGTCACCGTGGTAAGCTATGCCACATGAACAGACCATACCTCACCTCAGCTGTAGTACGAAGATAGTAATAGTGTCCACATCTTAGGATTGCTTGGGGAATTAAATGAGTTAATAAGCATAATATGCACAAACAAGTACTTAGAATAGTCAGTGGCCAATAAATATGACTTGTTTTTCAGATACACAAAGGCATTAGAATTTCTATGATATCAGGAGAAGTAAGACAATCTTGGTGCTTAAGGAACTTAGAATCTAATTAAAAAGACTCTGTTATTTATCTGTTTATCTATAAAAATATGAGTAATAGCACAGACAATATTATATATCAGAAGGGGAAAATGTAAATATTGGTGTGTATTTTATATTTTAGCAAACAGATTTTTCTGTTCTTGACTATTAGGAACTGTCACTATGAGGCTGGTTGAATAAACTATATTGGAGTTTCACAATGGAGTATAGTGCAGCTGCAAAAAAGAATGACAAAAACACTAGAGTCTCATTTATAGTTGTCGCCAAGATATGTTGGCAAGTGAAAAACAATGTAGTGCAGATCCGAGTATATAGCATGCCACCTTTGGTAAAAAAGAAGGTTAAATAAAAACTTATATGACTATTTGCTTATTTGTGAGATAAGAAACACTGAAATGATGTCAGTTTTAATAAAAATGAATACGTTTATGGGTTGGGGTCTGAAAACAAAACTCCTTTGAGTACAATTTTCATATAGTTTTCTTTTTTTTTTTTTTTCGGTCTTTTTCGTGACCAGCACTCAGCCAGTGAGTGCACCAGCCATTCCTATATAGGATCCGAACCCGCGGCGGCAGCGTCGCTGCACTCCCAGCGCTGCACTCTCCCAAGTGTGCTACGGGCTTGGCCCAATTTTCACAGAGTTTTAAGTTTTGACCATAGGAATGTTTTACATATTCAAAAGACAAAACTAATTTAAAATATTAAAACAAGACAAGCCACCAAATGGAAATAAACAGAAAGAAATCAATGTGATTCTCATAATATCATAATCATACAGAAAAAGACTAATCCCAAGTGACTTGAGCACAAAGCTCTGACTATTCATCGGGGGGATATATGATTAAAAACAACATAAAGAAATCTTAAACTTCCTTCCACGATTTTGTTGTTAGTGGTGATATCGGTGTTAGGCTTTTGAAACTATTTTCTGCGTATTGTTGCATAAATAAATAATAATGTTAATGCTATTAGAAACCAAAATTAAACTCATTAAGAAAAATACTGTAATTTAAATTTAAACCAGAAAAATACTGAATATAAATTTGTGATTTCTAAACCACTCAATGGCTTAGAAACGATGATACTTCAGTAGCAGTGAGCACATCTAACACTGAATCTTGTTTTCTAAATATCATTCCTCATTCAAAGGAATCAGAGCTCATTAGAGGAATGGCTAATTACAGATTTGGGGTAGGGGGCAACATGTGCAGGAGACATCTAGTTCTAGAAGCCAAAGAAGCACTCAAAGACTGACTGGGGAAATCAGAAGGATTCAGGAACCAGCTCAGTGGGGCTTTTGCTGGCACAACTTTGTGACACTGTAGCATCAAAGTAATGGCAATTATGATTGAGATTAAAACATTGAATAAATAAAAACCATAAATCCATACTACAGGGTAGGGGCAGGAGGAGAGACAGGGAGAAAGAGTCACTTGACAACATTTGAGGTGGTTATTACGGTGGACTATTTTCTCTGAGATGTGGTGATTAAAAATAAAACAATAAATAAAGGATTTACTCTGTGTGATTAGGAGGAACTATAATCCATCCCCTATTTGTGAGGAAAAGCTCTTCTTTACCAAAAGAGAGAGAGAGAGAAAGAGAGAGAGAGAGAGAGAGAGAGAGAGAGAGAGAGAGAGAGAGAAGAAATCCCATAACTAAATGCAAAAAAATGATGCGATTAGAAAACCACCATCCTGCAGCCTCCAAAGAAACGCTTGCTTTCGGTGAGGATCATAAACAGATGTAAAATCCATTAGGTGAGAATTTGTTGGGGTATGGGATGTTCAAATGGAGCCAAAGGTTAATTGCTAATTGCAAAGGGAGGATATACCTTTAAAATCAGATGTGGCAAAGGTGATAAATATGGTATCATTAATATTGGTGTAGCCTAACATTCTGTGTCTCCATGGTGATGTGATACGAAGAGCCAGCATCCCCGTAAGTATTCTTGCCCAACATGGTTAACCTGGACCTAATCAAGCATCTAGAACTAATTTTCATTTACATTAAATAAAGGGAATGGAGAAACAGGTTGACGGTATGAGGAAACAATAAGTCAGGTCTAGGATGTGAGACGTTCTACCAAGGAGATGGACAGATCTCTTCAAAGGGTCAGTGTCATGAGAAAAACATAAAGATGGGTGAACTCTTCCAGAATAAAGAGATTAAAGGGACAGAACAGATGCAAAGTGGGAGCCTTGGTTATATTTTTGTTTTAAAAAAGAAGAATGCTTTAAAAGACTTTTTGGGGTTCGAGGTCCAATAGGGAAATTGAATATGCACTGGTTGATAGATGTTATAATAAAATTATTTTTAAACTTCTTATGTGCCATTGTACAATTATGTAGTGTTATAGGAGACTGCCTTTATTTTTAGGAGTTGCATGCTGAAATATTGCAGGGTAAAGTGTTATGTCATCTGCAACTTTCTTTCAAATGATTTAGCAAGAAAAGAAACTACACACATGCATGCACACACATGCACACACACATGCGCACATACATACGCACGCACACACGCACGCACACACACCCACACACACACGTGAAGGTACTTCAAAAAGTTCATGTAATATGAATCTTTCCATGAACTTTTTGAAGTACCCTCACGTGTGTGTATGTATGTATATGTATACACACAAACACATATATATATTTATAGATAGAGCAAGTATGGAATAATATTAATAATTGTTTAATCTAGGTGGTGAGTAAATTGGTATTCATTACACCTATTTCTTTTAATTATTCTGTGTGTTTCAAATTTCTCATGATACAAATTTGAAAAAAATAGGGATTCTCATTAGGAGTTTTCAGGGATTTTAATGATTGTGAAATGTCCATATTATGGACAAGCTCTTCTTGTCCATAGTCAGGTATAAATCACATTCATGACACTAATAAAGCAGATTTCTGGATTTCATATCTCTCTGTTATGGAACTTATTTCTATGCTTTACTAGTAATTTCCATACAAGATCAACTGTGAGAGAATCTGTCCTTTAGGAACACTGGTTTGTGTTTTGTTATTCTGTTTGACAGTCATCTCCGAATGTACAAGAAAGCCCACCTACCTCTCCTGTTACCATTAGTCAACTTTGGGAGAATGTCACATCTCTTCTCTCAGACTTATTGAGTAGGCCTATTCCATATAAGAAAGCTTGATTGTAAAACTAATACTACATGTGAGCTATTATGCTCTATTTTGGGCTTTGAGTAAGTGCACCAGCCCCCCCTCCTCTTTTTTTTTTTTTTTCCCTAATGAGTTTAGTACTAGAATAATTTGGTTTAGGGATCCAATGAAATGGAAAAATATTTATGAAAATTTATCCCAGAAATAGGCAGACAAGGATTTAGTTTCGTACTGTCTCATGGGCCTTTATCTGAACCTGACGCTAAGATTCTGCCTTAGAGAATATTTGTGAGTGCCATGATTGATGAATTTCCTGTGTATGGTCTGCATGCGTGTGTGTGTATCCATTTGTATTCCCTTCCAAAGGCTTCTCCTCTCCCCACTCGGCTGCAGAACTCTCTCTCTCTCCCTCTCTGTGCCACTTCCCTCCCTACAGCTGGACGCCCGCTGTCAGTCATTAAATGCTCAAGCATTCCAGAGAGTCTGGGCTCCTGTCTTGGCATGGCTTTCCTGTCACTGAGCTTAGTTGGAGGCTGGACTTTTTGGAAAAAATTGAACCTGCTGACAATCCAGAAGAGCATGTTTAGCTCTGTTATTGCTGCCCTGCTGCTCTGATCCCGCTAGCAAGGGAAAAACTATTTAGAGAGGTGGAACCTCTGGGGCAGATAAGTAGGAGTCTTCAAAAGAAAACTAACAGTACCTACATAAAGAAGGAGGAGTCGAGTGGCAATTTTCATTAAAAACAAACAAACAGAAAAACAAGGACCAGGTTGTTCACAGTATTTTATTTAATTAGAAATGGTTATTTACTTACATTTGCAAGAAAGAAACACTCGAAAGATCAACCAGAAACCCCTGTTTCTCGTTTAAACGATTTTATTTCTGAAAATCCAGTCACTGAGTAAAAAGTCTTTAAAGAAAAATCATTTTCCCATTCATTTTAATTGGAAAAAGTTGTCATGCATTCCACCCAACCCAAAACACCCCAACAATATTCACAGGTAGAAAAGTATTATCAGTTAACCGATATAAACTAGTTTCTGTAACTAATAAATGATCTGAAATAAATACTCTCTATAAAACATGTAACGTAAAGAAGGTTACTCACCAAGCAAGGTGGATGGAGGGCAACAGGGAGGGAGGTTTTGGAAGGTGGGGGAAAGTCAGGCGATCAGCTTCCAGGCAGACAGCCTTCTGGGACTGTAGTTATCATGCTCTCAAACTGCATGTAAAAATAATTATGGCACATAAAAAACTATAGGGCAAAATCAAGCGTGACCATGAGAGTGTTTTAAAACACATGGAGATAATGCACAACACAGTGGAGAGTCATAGAAGATGCTCACTTTTCATCCCTCTCACTTGCTGTATGAATGCAAAGAAAAATATTTGGAGTTGAATCCCAACATAGCACATAATGTAAATTCATGCCACGTAATAACCTCTGATTAGAAACTGCTGTGTCAAGTAAATTGGTGGGTGTCTTTGTTTGGAAGCATCATGTCAAAATAGCCTTTCTTACAGCCCACTTATGGGTGCCTTTGGATGAAAATAGCAATATACCAGAAAAAAATGAATTGTTCAAAAGTAGTATAATTTTTCATGAGCCTTCATAATGAAACTCCTTAACTGAACAGCTGCAATGTGAATGTATATACAAGGGTACTTCAAAAAGTTCATGGAAAAAATAGAATTAAAAGATAATATGAATCTTTCTATGAACTTTTTGAAGTACTCTCATATGTCTGTGTATGTCACCCCTGGTGACAGTATGTTTCTTAGAGTGTATTCAACCCATTTTTAATTGACTCTGTAGGAGAGGTAAAATAATTTTCTCTCTATCCTCCATAATTCTTAAGTGGAACTTTCTGTGACAAAAGACAGATTAACAAGAGAAAAATAAAATGAAGTTTAATAACATTTTTACCTCCTGGATTCATGGGAGATACTCATGGAAGTTTCAAAGAGTAAAGTCTCCAAGAGTAAATCTCAAGAGCAGATCTTAAATAGTTGTCTTAGACTTCAGGCTTAAATACCATTGTCCCCTGAAACAAGAGAGAAAGGTGTGGGGAAGGGCTCAGTTATGTCCAGGAAAAGCACCATAAACATGTATAAGGTTTGTTATGCAGATTTAAGGTGATACCTTCTCCATTGATAAGACTCTTCAGTGATTTAGAGTCATCCTTTTCTTGCTGGTGCAGAGAGAGAGAGACACCCTTACAAACAGGAATTTCCTTTATAGATATAAATTTCTCTTACAAAGGGATAACTTCTATTGTTTTCAGAAATTTTCTTGTGTCTGCAGTTTCTCAAAATAATCCTTATGCCAAAGAGGCATATTTTGGTTGGCATATTCTGGTTTCCTACAGTCATACTTAGGGGTAGCATGTTCTGAATCACATCAACTCAGAGGATCATGTTAACATTTATTCATTTTCTCATAAGATTGAAACCATATTCTTAGAAATATCTTTATCTAGGAATTTAGCTCAACCAGAAGCACCAAATTTCCTTTACCTTAGTGCATGAGTGAAACTAATGGAGCCATGTCCCAGAGTTCCCTGACTGGACGATTGAGTTCCCAGGGCAGGAAGTGGGTATCAGTCCTCTTGGCTTGCCCACTGGCTACCTGAATGCCTTGTACACAGCAGAGCTACCTGGCAACACATCTCTCAGCTTGTTGAGTGAGTGAATGAGGGTACACCATGGCTCTTTGCACCGGTACTCATGTGCTTGGCCCTCTCATCTGCTTTCACTGCCCTTCACCACCTGGGTCTCCTGTCTGGTTGTGACATAGTAGGAAATATGTATTCAGTCTCTGCCCCTGGTTCCTGGCACAGAGCTCCTTAACACTTGGAATTTCCTGAGTGGTAGGGGTGAGAAGAGCATCTTTTGTTACTCATAATAAGCTCTCTTCAACCACACTTGAGTTTATGCTAATGAGGTGACTCAAAGAATGGGGCCTGGTTGGCAGAAGAACTAACTAACCATGTAGAGGTCTAAAATTTTCAGCCTCAACCCCCATTCTCCAGGGTGTTGGAAAATGAGTTCGATTACCAATGGCCAATGATTTAATCAATCATGGCTATATAATGGCACCTCCATAAGGACTGTAAACAATGGAGTTTGGAGAGCTTCCAGACTGGTGAACACATTGAGGTGCTGGGTGAGTGGCAGGCAGTAGAGGGCACGGAGGCTCTGTGCCTCTCCCCCTTACTCTGCCCTATGTCCCTCTTCCATCTGGTGGCTCATCTTTATCTTTTGCAATATTCTTTATAATAAACCAGTAAATGTAAGTACCAAGGTACTTTGAAAAGTTCAGAAAAAAATGGAATTGGCAGATAATAGATATCTTTTCATGAGCTTTTTAAAGGTCCCTCCCAAATGTTTCCTTGCATTTTGTGAGCCATTATAGCAAATTATTGAACATGAGGAGGGGTTATGGAAACCCCTGATTTATAACCAGTTGGTCAGAAGTACAGGTGACAACCTGGGAATTGGTGTCTGGAGTGTAAGGCAGTTTTGTGGGACTGAGCCCTTAACCCGTGGGTCTGCACTAACTCTGGGTAGTTAGTGTCAGAATTGAGTTAAATTGTAGGACATCTAGTTGGTTTCCTCAGAGAATCAGAGAATTGTTTTGTTTGGAAAACCCACACATTTGGTGTAACAAACTCCCTGAAAGCAATTAGATTTTAGAAGTGTTGCAAATATAGAGTAAACAGTTTTTCTTTTTCTGGTGCTCTGGCTGGCTTTGCTACTTTCTGCAGCTCAGAGCTGGCCACAGGGAGCCAGAGTAGCTTTGCTTTGAGTTTCATTTGCATAGAGAAGACCATGGAGAAAAACAAAGATCAGCGCTTTATATTTCCTTTCCAAGACATGAACATCCAATAGCTGTTAGATCCAGCCAAATTTCCATCAGATACTTCAAATTGCACACGTCAAAACCCAAATCCATCATCTTCTCCCTTTCATTCCTGCTGCATCACGTTCCCTACTGGGGCAAATATAATCACCACCCACCCTTAGTAACAAATGTAAAAATGTAAAATGTAAAAATATTTATTATTACTATGCACAGGAATTGTTCCGGGCATGGGGCTTATAGGAGTGAACAAGACAGACATAAATTCCTGCCCTCGTGGATTTTATCTTCTAGTGAAAGGAGACAAACAATACAACACATAAATGAGTCATATAGTATATTAGAAAGTGCTAAGTGTTAATGAAGTAAACAAAGCAAAGAAGGGGACAGGAATGTTGAGGGGAGGAAAGGAGATTTTAGACGGGATGATTAGGGATGGTCTCAGTGCAAATATGGCCTTTGGGCAGGGTCTTGAGAGGACTAAGTTGTGAACAGGCAGGTTGTAGGATCCTGCAGGTGTTGTTTAGAAGGAAGAGCAGGCACAAAGACCCAGAAGTAGACCTGTGCCTGGTATATTCCAGTAGCTGTAGTGGAGTGGTACAGACATGAGGCAGAAGAGCGAGAAAGCTACGGGGAGCCAGATTGTATGGAACCTCGTATGTCACAGCAAGGAAATGGGTTGTTTCTCGGAGGTGAAAAGCCTTTGGAGGTTTTGAGCAGTTGTCATGATCTGAGTTACATTTTAGTGAGGTGAGTCTGGTGGCTGTGCTGAGACTGGGCTGTAGGAGGCTAAGAACAGAAGAGGGGAACTGTTAGGAGGCTGTTGTGATCATGTCCTCTTCTGACTCAAAATTCTCCAGTGATTTTCCAACACAGATAGCATAAAATTGAAATTCCTTTGCATAGCTTCTAAGGTTAGTCATGATTTGGTGCCTTCTACCATTTTAGAATAATTTCTTGCTACTCCTTCTACTCCCCTCCCCATCGTTCTCTTGTCTGTTTGACAGCCTGGTCAATGCCCATGGAGTCTTCAAATCACAATTCAAATGCCTCCTCCTCCATAAAGACTTCCCTGTTTTCTTCTAGGTTCCTGTATTGTGTGGAGATTTGAGCACTTGTTCCTTTCCACATTAGGTTTTGGCTGTCTCCCCACTAGAATGTGTGTTTCCTAAGGTTAAGGACCCTGCTTTTCATCCTGTTACATAGAAATAGCAAATTAGAAAAAAAAAAGGGGGGGTTTAAATTAATGACTTTCACCATGGGATATGTATTGGCTTTCTCTCTCTATAGTACTGGGTCTGGAGGTGGGATGGGGAGGGATATACAGAACTTTGAGATTATGTGAGTTCATAGATTTTTTAACCCCTTGATCTTAAAAAATCCAGAGGCCACTGAAGTTCTTCTTTTCTTTGGAGAGGGGGAATTTACAAATACTGGAATATTGCCTCTACCCACTGGTACCATCTCCCTCTATTCTTTTTTAAAAATTAAATCTCTTTCTATTGTTCCTTGTATCAATCCTATACCAAAGTTTGCCCATGAACATGCCAAGAGAAAAAGAAAAATTGTCAAAGGAAAGAAGTGACTTTTATCTTGCTGCTACTTTATAATGCCCTGTGGTTATTTATTTATGTACCATTTGCTTTCCTGGGTGTACAGATTAGCACGTAGTTTCATGGTTGGGTCAAATGCTTGTTTTACTCAAATCTCCAAGAATGCTATTTTGTAAGACTGAAGAAATGTATTTCTTTAAAATCTTGCAAACCTTTTCCCCCAAAATATCAGTGTCTAAAATGTTTCCTCCCCAGTTGTTCCTGCATATTTATTTTCTCATTGCAAACCTCTCAGTCGAGACTGGAATTTGCAGCATCTCCCCACAGTTTCTTCAATAACATTCATTAAGATACTCTTTTGTCTCATAATGTAGATCATTAACGAAGCTGTTAACTAACACTAGAGCTTCATTGATTTCTGGAGCAGGACTACCAGACACCTCTGTAATGCGACACTGCTTCTATCCTTGGTTTCTATGTCACTAGCCCTCAGCTTTCAGCCAATATAGAATGCTGGAGTCCAAATCCAATCCAATTTGAATTCATTTTGCAAGTAAGACTTTATTAGATACTGTATTAAGTACTTTACCAAAATTAGGTTATGTTACATCTTCATTTTCTCTCTCTCTTTTATTAATCATGCAATTCCCACTCCCTTAAAAAAAAAAGCGCAATTAAATTTTCCCAGCTTGATTCAATCTCAAAATCCAGGCTGCTTATTGCCTCTGGTTCTATTATAATCTGAATGCTTACAGATGCTAACTGTCAGACTCCCTGTCTTGCTTCTCTATGAAAACATTGCCACATTGGCTTCTAGCAAAACTTCACATCTCCTTAGGCCTGTTGTTTTAGAGGGAAAGTCCCACCTGATTAATGATGCTTGGAGCTGGACGTCTCCCCAGAGGCATCAAATAATGTGTTTTTCAGAGTGCTTTTCATGAAGCCCTATTTCCCCAAAGATGCCTTAGGGACCACAAGGGAATGATAAGGCAGAAGCCCAAAGGACAGGGGTTTTCATTCCTGCTTTAACAGAGCAATATAGTTTTCATCTGCCTATGTATTAGAATTCCATGAAGGGCCATCACTAGTACACATGGAACCTTTGTGCAAGTTAGAAAAAGTCACTCACCTCTGGGCAGACACAATTCTACAACAGAGTGGCCATGGTTTTGTATAGCATTTGATTTCAAAAAAGGAGCTCTGGTACCAAAAAATAAATTGGAGAACCTCTACCTAGGCCAGCCTCTTATGCTACGCAAGACAAAACCAAACTCAACACAACTGACTTTTCACCATTCTACAGCAAGACAGGGTATTTGTGTTCAAATCCTTTTATCTTGACTACATAAATATTTTTGTTATTTTTGGTGGATAAGCACTCTTGACTTGACCGTGCGTTCATGCTCAAAGATAAATGAATTCATTCAACAAGTATTTACTAAGCATTTACAAAGTGCACACTCTCATGGAGCTTATATTCTAAAGAAAGAAGACAAATGATAAACAAATAAAATCATACACAAATAAAATTCCAGGTAGAGAAAAGCACGACAAAGAAAAATACAGCAGTAGAAGAGGACAGAGAATAAAGAAAAAGGAGAGCTATTTTAGGTGTCTTATAAAATAGTAGGGGAGAGTGGGGAATTTGTCTTCTATTTTGAAGTTTTCTGTTACAACGTTAAAAAGAAAAAAAAAAGAAACAAGTATGTTTCCCCTCCCTGTTTAATATTTAGAATATACTTAATAATGTCAATAATAAAATATATATCAAACATACAACAATGTCTTATTCATTCAATAAATGCTACTGAGTGGACATGGACAAGAGTGCAGGGGTCTTCCAAAAGTTCATGGAAAGATTGTATTACCTTTTAATTGCATTTTTCCACAGAGTTTTTGAAGTGCCTCCATACATGCAGACAAGTAAGATGTGTAATAAAAACATATTTCCGGCTCTCAAGGAGCTTGAATTCTAGTGAGAGATGAGATACACATTTAAACAACTATAACGTGTTTCATAAAGAAATAGTTGTTCAGAGGTCTTCCAGAGCACAGTGATTAACTGAAGCCGGCAAGAGACTGGTGCAAAGGGGAAGGTTTTATTTGATAGTATTCAACAAACAGATGTGTGTTTGTACTTGATAGGTGAAGATGGGTCATAGGAGCTAAGAGGCAAAGATGGGAAGGATTTCGGGAGATGGCCAAAGGAGAGACGGAACAAACAGAGACAGGAAAGCTAGTCCGAAAAGCCGAAGCAGAAACGTGCAGAGTGGCAGGTGCGACCTTGAACATCATGCTAAGGACTCTGGATGGATTCCACAGCCAGTGGAGAAATATTAAAGAATCTGATGAGGAAAATGCATGCCTCTAAAGGAGACACAGTGATTTTGTGACAGAATTTCCTCTTCCTCAGAAAAGGTGTTTTTTCATTTCACGTCTTCAGCTGATTGGATGAGGACCACCCACATTAAGGAGGATATTCTGCTTTACTCAAAGTCTACTGATTTAAATGTTAATCTCTTCTAAAAATTACCTTCACATCAACATCTAAGTTAGTGTTTGACCAGATATCTGGGTTCTGCAGCCTAGCTAAATTGACACATACAATTAACCATTACAGACGTCTTCCTACTATTTTGTCTGTGGTACTCAATAGATATGCAGTAAACGATTCTACCACTGGCCTCCTTAGGACAGATTTGTGCAAAGTGTGAGTTGAAGCCAGTAGCCAAGTGAGGAGGGTGCAGGAGGGCTCAGAGGCATTTCAGGAGAAGGCGCAGTGCTGGAGCTCACTCAGCTGCTTGGGAGTCACCTGGAGATCTTGTTACAATGCAGACTGATTTTGTAGGCCTGAAGTGAGGCCTTCAGATTGGCATTTCTAACAACCACCAAGGAATGCTGATGCCACCGGTTCATGGTCCGCACTTTGAGCTGCAAGGTGGTAGAATTTCTGAAGCTCTAACTTTGGGGAGATGGGTGAGAGATGGCTGTGTCTCTGTGGAGAAGAGGGAGCCTCTGAGTATGAGTTGAGGGGTAGCAAAAATGATGTCTAGCATCTATTTGAAGGCAGTGGCTCTCAGACATTTTTTGTGCGCCTCAGAATTACCTGGAGAGCTAATAAAACATAGAAGCTATACCTCAGAGATTGTGATCCAGTGAGTTTAAGGCCTATGACTCCATGTTAACAATAATTATCTTAGTTGATTCTGATGCAGATTTGGAACCACGCTTTGAAAAACACTAGTTTGAATTTTTAAGGCTCAGAAAAATGTGTGTGTGTGTGTGTGTGTTGTATGTTTATATGGGGAGCATTTCAGATGCAGAGAAGTCCCTTGTAGTAAGTCGGGAAAGGTGTTAAAAAGGATTCAATAGATGCAAGCTGCAGAGAAAGGTGGCTAGATACCAGAGCGCAGCATGCAAGTGCGTCCGAACCAAAGGGTGACCAGTGAGCATGTGCACCGCGCATGCTTGTGTGCTCGCTATGCGTTTTCAGTGAATGGTGAGGTTAACTTGGGGGTGAGGAAACAAGAGAGAAGTAGTTACTCACAAGACCAGGTAGCCAATCATATTTTCAACATTCTCGACACAAAATAAAATATTTGAGTGATAAAAGATTTTTTTTTTGCACGTAAGGGGTCATGCTGCTATGATTGACAGTACAGTAATGGGTTGCGGGTAGGGAGATGGGGTGAAACCAAACCCTTTAACCATGTACATTTCACATGCATGCCTGCAGGAAGGCTGGGGTACTTCTCCTGGGGGTCAGTTGTTTGAAAATAAAATTTCACATTCAAAAGGGCAGAAAGAGCCATTGAAACCAAGGCTGCTTCGTTTTTTATTTATTTTTTTAAAGATACCAAATTTGAAAGTTAAAAATTTGGTAAAAACTACTTTAATCACTGGGGTCTCTCTGATCCACTACTGTGGCTCTATCACAAATCCTAGAAAACCAGGATAGAACTTTAACATGCTGACAAAACCTGTCCATAACCCCAAAGATGCTGTCATAATAAAGAAGTTTTTGTTTCTCCTAATGGAGTTTGATGGTCTTAGTTTATCAGCAACCTTTGAATTGAATTAACAACACGAAACTAATTAATCCTGGTATACCCCAGCAATCCACTTAGAAGCGGCATGCAAAATTCAATTAAGTTCTTTTGCCTTTTATGAAGCATGCACACTCGAGAAGCTTCAGTTTACAGCTGAGAATTAGGTAACAAAAGAAAGAGCTTGTCATGTTTTTCAAACCCAACTTTTGAAAGTAGACAATGGGTTTTAGAATTCTCCCCTGATTCGGAGAGTTAGAATCTAAAAAGACAGAACAAAAACCCTCTCTGAGCGAATCAGCCCTTTCCTCTCTCACCCTCTTAGATCAGAAGAGAAAGATGGTGGCGTGTAGCTCTGCTTCGCTGGCCCTGGTTTGTCACCAGAACCTTAGAGCTCAAGCTATTTCTTGAATGCTTTTTTGCAAACTCTTCTTTTCCTGGCTTCTGGCATGCACTGTGCTGTCAGTCTTATTGATTAAAACCCTTGGTGGATTTCAAGACCTTCTTGCCCTGTATTGTCACAGATCTACTTAAAATGGATTTTCTCTCTTTGCCAGACCTGCATTTCTCAGTTGGTCGAGCAGATGCAAAGCAGGTGGTACCGAGATTTCAAACGGAAGCTGTTTCTAGTTACTTGGGGGATAAATGGTGGCATTATAACTTCTTTTGTTTTCTTGTCTCTTTGCACTTTTATTTACCTAAAAAAAAAAAAAATCTTTATACCTGTGAATGTATACAGTTAATTCAAATAAATAGTATTCATTGATGTTAATGAAAGAGTATTTGGCAAGGGTAACAGCCTTAGGCTTTGAATATCTGAGCCTCAGTGTGAGAAATATGTGCTAATATACTACGAGACAGGAAATGTGTTGTGTGCACTGCTACTTGCTTCTCCCATCTTGATTTTCTCCTTTCCCCTTCCCAACAGTCCTTGACATTGAAAAAAATTTATGAAATTCGGTGAATTTGACTTCAACCCTTCTAGTTTCAGGTTTTGAACCCATAACTTAGGATGTGTCAATCAGAGCCTTCCCTGACACCCTCCCAACCGCTACATTGATTTGTTCATGGGCATACAGGGATCTAAGATCAGAGTGATTCTTAGGACTTTTGTTTGGAGTGCTAGGATAAAGGCCCTCTCTCTTTTTCAAGATGAGATATGCAGAGTATAATATGCAGACTGTAATATGCAGACAGCAGGCCCAGAACTTCTGCAGCCATCTTTGCACCAAGGTGATGGCCTTATTTGAGGACAAAGCTGACATGTGGAAGATTCCAAAGTCCACAGAAATGCAGAGAAATTTGTAGAGATATTGAGAAGACATGCTGAACCTCTGAGTCAAGCTGTACCTGAAGCTGGAACTATTGCTGGCCTTTTCAGTTTGGTGAAACAATACATTTTGTAAATGGTTAAACCAGTTATGGTTGGATTTTCTGTTACTTAAAATTGAAAATAGTGTAACAATATGTTAGCTTTTATTGCATAAACAAATCACCCCCAAACTCAGTGGCTTATTACAAAATAAATAAAATACTTTCTTAATATAGCACAACTTCCTGTAGATTGGCTGGGTTCAGTTTATCTAGGTTCAGCTTTGCTGGGCTGCTCTGCTGATCTTTCCTGGGTTTGTTCATGAGCCTACTACTGCAGGTCAACTAGCTGGTTTATTCTTCCGAGAATAAAACTGAGGCTGTGCTTGAGTCTGAGCTGGGTTAAGGTAGTTTACCTGTGGCATCTCCATTCCACATGTTTCTCATTTTCTTGGGACCAGCAGGTATGCATAGGCGTGATTTCTTCCCATAATATTGTAGAGGCACAAGAGGGTGGGCAGAAACATGCAGGCCTCTTGAGGCCTAAGCTCGTTCCTGGCACAACATCATTTCTGCCTCATTCTATTGGCTTAAGCAAATCACATGATCAATCCCAAGTAAGGAGGTGAGAAAATATACTTGACCTCTTTGGGGGAGGAAGTGAAAAGTCACAAGGTAAAGAGCAGGAAACAAGGGAGGGGTGAAAAATTGGGACCAGTAATGCATTCTGCCACACTAACTGATATATGACCCAAGCACCAACCCTTACTGTTATCTCCATAGTTCAAGACAGATCACTGCGTTGTGAAACTACGTGGAAGGTTGCTATGCCACATGTGACAACTATTTGAAACCCAGCTTAGGTTAGCCAAGCTATGCACACATTTGTGTCAATTTTTATTTTTCAGTATAGAAGCAAAATTTAACTTTGAATTATGCTTTGGTTTTTGTATATACTGATCTCTATTTAGACATGAATTAATCAGACTCTAGATTTAAAATATTTATTTTCTCTGCATATGCTATTGATTTAATGATTATAAAAGCCAACAATTTCTTTGTAGAATTGATGCTTGTATGTATTTATGGAGCTAACAGTGCCCCATTTATGTATGAACATATTTATTTTACTGGAAAAGGCACAGGTATTGAAAACCTGGAATGGTTTATCTTCCTCATTCAGTTTAGACTTGGATATTCTACTGAGATTATGTATATAATACTCACAATGATAACAATAATAATAATAGTTAATGCATATATAGTGCTTAGTGTAGGCCAGACATTGTTCTAAAGTGCTCTACATAAATGACCTCATTTAATCTCCTAACAACATCACTAAGTACTATTATTATCCACATTACACAGATAATGAAACTGGGATACGAGGACAGATGCTGGTAAACGGCAGATCCGGGATTCAAACACAATCGAGTTTCAGATTTCATGATTTTATATGCTGGAATATGTCAGAAACTCCATCATTTTTTAATTCACTTCTTTAATTATTATTATTATCTCTGGGCTGCAAATTCCTAGAAGCTAATTAGAGATAGTTTTATTATTTTTTATATTCCCAATGCCTAGCACAGTGTCTGGTACATGATAAGTAGTCAGAGAAGGCTATTGATACTACTGGGGCACAGGAATACATTTTATCAGTATAAAAATAATTATTCTAATCTCCAATTCACATGTTCTTGTTTGCCATGCTACCCTGATATGTGCTTAAATTTGGCTCATACTTTCTGCGTTATTTTTGTGGATGAATGCGTTTTTTCCTCTGCTTAAAATTACAAAGCCGTAAATACTTCAGTGGTGTTAGTCTGCTATTGACACCAACAATCAACAAAGCTCAAAGGATGCAGATTATAATGAGAAATTGGTTAAGTATAAAGTTTCTTCTTTTCCTGTTTTATGTAAAAAAAATATGGGCATCCATCATATTATAAGCATTCTGGTATGTCTCATCAGAAATGAGAGTTCTTTAATTAATTATTTTTTAAAAAAAGTAAGCATCAAATCTCCAACTGCAATTAGCTCCTCTAAAATATGTGGTATTAACAGTAAGATACTCCTTCCTCCAAGAAGGCTTCCTGGATTCCAGCAATTAATTGTGGTCTTTCCCTCAAATCTCTATAGTATATTATTCCTTGACTTTTATTTTGGTTGTTTATGCTCTTTTACAGTATCTCCATTATTGTTTGGGGCAGAAACTTAAATTGCTTCCCATACACATTCAGTACCATACCGTATTAGAAGCTGCAAATACTCACAGAACTAGAAGGGAATTTAGGAAATGGCTTAGAGTAAACAGATCCTATCTTTTCATCCCCATTAACATTAAGTTCACAGATAACACAAACATAATACAATAGACACATCTTCGTTTCTTTGATATCATATTTGCATGAATGTTGATGACAGTAGATCTTGAGCCAAACACCACCATAAGTCTCTTGAATGTAAAGTTCATTTCTTATTTATTGACACAACATCAGCTCCTTATATGGTGGCTGGTACATAATGGCAGTAAAAAGAAGGATGTGTGGATGGACAAATGGATGGGTGGTTGGATGGATGGATGGAGGGATTATATACTATCCTTGTATACTATACAAGAGTAGTTTGAAAAGTTCGTGGTAAAATGGGATTAAAAGATAATACAAATCTTTCTATGAACATTATGAAGATCCCTCATATAGTTCTTTGTATACTATCAAGGAAGTAAAAGTACAACTTTTATGAGGTATATATTAGTGCACTGATCATAAGGAGATATTGTTTACTCAGTATGCTTATGGGAACTCAAACAGTAATATTCTCACAAAATTAGTAACAATAGCTATACAATGATTATTGAAAATAAAAGGCAAAGCAAAAAAGTAAAAATATTTTTTTTGTATTATAAAATTATATAATTATACTCCAACTGAATGCTGTTCTTCAAACATGGGGAGGCAGGCTCCTCATTTAATTTACTTTGCTACCTATGCTCACAACGTTTTTGCAATTTTCTTGAAAAAGATGTCACTCTATCAGACATACTTTCCAGTGTGTGTGTTAAAAGTCATTCCTATTACATTGGTGCTACATCTTCATATTTTATTAAGGTAAAAAAGATGACAATCCGGAAAAGCAAAAGATGACAGAGGTAAAAATATTAACTTTATTGAACTAATGATATAATGTGGTGATCAACTGGGGCATTTGAAGGCAAAACAGGAGTTTCAAAATATTCTTAGAGTCCTGAGCCACAGAACAATGATGAATATGTCAATTACAAGACCAGACTTCATCTGCATTTCACTGTGGAAGTCTGCATTTTTAGAGGACTCATTTCTAGCTGTTGCTTGCCTTGACTTATGTTTCCTAACATTTAAGTAGGTGGCTAGACGGAAGAGTTAGAAGTGTGCCTTGAACACCTGACTATCATTTTGCAGCCTCTTGCATGAACTGTTTTTAAAAACAAGTGCCATTATCCTGTGTACCTTCCTGACAAGGACATTTTGACATTTTCCTAATAAATTATTGATGAGAGCACTGAGAGATGTAAAGAGCTATGCAACTACTATTACCTAACTTTAAGCATTGCATAGTTCATTTTTTTATGCCAACTATTATCAGATTTCTTTAGATTATTTAAACTGTGAAAATTCTCTGTCTTCATTACAATTTATATCTAAGAGATCTTCTGGCTTTTGAGGCTTCTATGGAAAGTATTAATTATCAAGAAGGAATTCAGGGTTTTAAAATTTTCCCTATCCTATCTTTTTTTAGAGAATTGGTTCTCCTCATCCCAGGGTAAAGATTATACCAAGAGACCTAAAAATGTAATTTTCCATTTTGATTGCTAAAATCCTGGGATCGTTGTTATTCTGTAATTTATATCACACAGTTTTATATATATATATATTAGTTATTGCTATAACTGTGACTATTGCTAGGAGCTCCCTTTCTAGGGCTTTCTTTTTTCTCATAAGTACGTTTGAGAATATGTTTGAAGAACTATCCCCATTTTCTTGTAGAATAGCATATTCTATTCTGTAGTTTAAAGCTACCACCCTAAACCTCTATTTGGCTTTTTTTTTTTTTTTTTTAAATTTTATTTTGTCGATATACATTGTGGCTGATTATTGCTCCCCATCACCAAAACCTCCCTCCCTTCTCCCTCCCCCCCTCCCCCCCAACAATGTCCTTTCTGTTTGCTTGTTGTATCAACTTCAAATAATTGTGGTTGTTATATCTTCTTCCCCCCCCCCCCGGTTTGTGTGTGTGTGTGTGTGTGTGTGTGTGTGTGTGTGTGTCTGTGTGTGTGTGTGTGAATTTATATATTTGGCTTTTACCATCATAACTTTCCAGGTCCTTAAGATTCAAATCGTAGATTTGTGTGTCTCCTTGTTTAATTCCAATTTCCTCTCTTTACTTACATGATGCAGTTGCTTAACTTTAACCAATAGTGTATTTCTATGTCTTCTTTTATTACTGATCTGCCTTCTCTTACTTGTAAAGATTTTTCTCTTCTTTTCCTACCAAGATCTTAAAGATTCTTTTAAAAAGATATGTGGGGAAAAATAACAAAATCTTCTGGGACTTTGGTGTTGACAGGAGTGTGATCTAATGAATAAATGTACTTAAAAATGATGTATAATGTGGGAAAATGAAAAAAGATTGTTTTCTATGATAAAATATTGTCCCCCACCTTCATTCCTCCCTGACAAATATATGAGTATGAGCGTGGTATAATAAAGAAAACAGACAAAATAAAATAATCCTTTTTTCTAGATACTGTCATCTTGTTACTGCCTTTTTAGGTTGTGGGCTGACTGTGACATTGGCAAACAGTCGTGAGATATGTGGATTAGAGAGTGACAAGAACCAGTGAAAAGATTTTGGATGCATCAAGGAGAGAGGCTTCTAAAAGCTCCACTGTTTGCTAAAACAGGCTTTTGTTAAAATGGAAATCTCCAGTCATCTCTAAAATAATTGATTGGCAAATGCAATGAGTGACCTAGCTGATCTAGAAAGAATTTATACAGTACCAACAACAAAATTGTATCCTTTTAGCCAAATATATTTTCTTTTCACTGAAATATGATTGACTCATAATAACACTAATTATGCCTAATTATTATCTCAATTATTTCACCCTAGCAAGACTATTTCATCATTGTGTTTATTGGTTATCTAATAATAATTTATAGTGTTTCCACTTCTTTTAAAAGAAAAAGTTTCACTGGTTTGAATATACTACCATGGTTTGGTGAGATATAATTATTATTTTTGGCTTATATTTGATTGTCAGCCTTTGACCCATTAGGGAGAATAAACTTCTCTAAACTCTTGTATATTAAGTTCTATTAGGAGGCTATTTTAAGTGGCATAATTATAACTGGGACTCTATGGGAAGGTCATTTGTGGCTTCACTGATTAATTGGAGGAACTGAGTTATGTCTTTGTGGGATGAATGTGGCCAAGAAGAAAATAAGAAAAAAAGAAACAATAAGAAAAGAAATTAGACTATTTTTTTTTTTACTATAGCCTCAGAGTTGTCAAAAACCCCCAAACTTATGATCATTAAATGGGAGAATTCCCTTTTAACACCACTATTATTATCCTCAGCTGGTCAGCCTTTGAACATCTTCAGATTTCAAGAAGTCACTTCCCCAAACCAGCCCCTTCCATCTGTGGAAAGTCCTTCTTCACACACACTTTACAAAGCACGGACAGACATGCTTTATTATGGTCTGTATGTTTGTCCCCTTCAAAGCTCATGTGAGAACTTGATTCCCAATGTGCCTTTAGGAAGTGATTAGGTGTTGAGGACTATGCTTTAGTGGGTGACTATGGTCAAATGGGTTATCACGGGTGTGGACTGGTGACTTTATAAGGACAGCATAAAAGCACTCTTGCCGAGTCCTCATGACATGATTGCCAGCTTCTCCATGGGACTCTGTAGAGGGTCCCCACCTGAAAGAAGGCCCTCATCAGATGTGCTCCCTGGACCTTGGACTTCCCAGCCTCCAAAACTGTAAGAAATAAATGTTATTTCTTTATACATTCTCCAGTTTCAGGTATTCTGTTATGAGCAACAGAAAATGAACTAATACTTGCTTCTAGCTTACATGTTTCCTTCCTTTGCCTCTTGGGGCCACACAGAACACATCTGAAACCTCTTCTATGTGACAGGCCTTCCTTTTTCAATAACGATGCCTGCCACTTGTAGAGCACTTGCTAGTTGACAAGTGCTTTCACATGCATCATCACATGTGACCATATCAATGGCCCTGTGAATGCATCATTATCCTTCATTTCAGAGAAAATTTTCCTCACACTGATGTCTCACCTTGGCCTTTTCCAAACCTGTCTTATTCAAGCTTCCAGTATTAGAAAACCCTTCTGTTCTGCCCACTGCCCTCTGAATCCTTTCTCTCTTGTCTATTTTTCTTTGTTCTAAAAGTGTAACTCTGAGAACAGAATGTGCTGCTTTAGGTTTGGTCATCACGAACTACCATGGTCAAAGACTGTTTGCGTAAGGTGATGTGAGATTGCATTCGTGTTTTGGCAATGCCATACTATAGTTAATTCATCTGGTCTTGCCCTCAACTTTTTAATCATGTGACCACTAAGTCACCTTCTGCTAAGTCACCTCCTCCCATCCTGTACTTGTGAAGGTTGTTTTTAAAAATATATACATATATATGTGTGTGTGTGAGTGTGTGTTTGTAGTGTTTGCCGTTATTGTCTCTCAGGGGCAGGGGTCTTGTCAGTTTTATTCACCAATGAATCCTCAGAGCCAAGCACAGAACTTGGCACTTGGGAACAGGCAGGAAATACAAGTACAGTCATGTGTTGCTTCATGACAGGGTTCTGAGAATGCATCAAGTGATTTTGTAGTTGTGCAAACATTGTAGTGTGTACTTGCACAAACCTAGATGGTATAGCCTACTGCACACCTAGTCTATATGGTATAGCTTATGGCTCCTACAACATCATTAGACAATAGGAATTTTTCAGGTCCATTATAAGGCTATGGAAACAGCATCATATATATGTGGTTGGTCCTTGACTGAAACATCATTATGCAGTGCATGACTGTACCTGTTGAATAAATGAATGGGTGACCAGTCTAGGCTCGCTTAGAAGTGAATCACGGTTCATTTTCTGTGCTTTTTCTCAGATCAGGGTAGAATGGTTTGCTCTCCAGGTGCCTAGTCTGCAAAGGAGGGCCAGATCGTGTTCCAGCCGAATGGACCAGGTGTGGGGCCCTGACTTCCAAACTGGGTACTCACCCCAGGGGCTGCACGAGATGATTTGGGGGACTCATATGTCCTTGCCTGGCCAATTCATGTCACTGCAGGCTGCTCCCACCTCTGTCATCTTTCTTTGTCCTGCATCATAGGCTGCTCCAGCCAGCCTTCCACTTTGTGAAGGTTTTTCGGGTTTTGGTTTTAATGCTAGAACAGCACCCATGTACTCCTGTGGGATCTGGGGTGAATAAACTGACCACTGGGCAAGGACATGTCTGACCTAATTATAAGTTCCTTCTGTTCAACCTCTAATTAGTTGTGTTCCCATCTCAGTAAATGGCAGCCCTCTCCTTTCAGTTGCTCAGCCCAGAACCTTGAATTCAGTCTTGATTCCTCTTTTGAAATTCCTGCCGGTTTCACCTTCAAACATTTCTAGAAGCTGATCATTCCTCCTCACCTCCGTCATAACCTCTCAGGTTCAAGCACATCAGTTCTTGCCTACATTGTTGCCACGGCCTCCAAACTGGTCTCCTCGCTTCCACATTTGTCCCTCTGCAGTCCACTCTCCAGATGACAGCCAGAGTGATCCTTTTAAATCATTGCAGAACATGTTTTTCCTCTGCTCAAAAGTCTCCAGTGTCGTCTCATTTATCTCAGCGCAAAGGTAAAATACTTACGCCTACAAAGCTGCACAAAATCCATTTCTTCCCTCTGACCCTCGTGATTCTCTCCTTGTCTCCCACTGCTTTCCTCATTGTTCCCTCCATGCCAGCTGCCCTGGACACCTGAGCTCCTCAGACACACGAGTCCCCACCTCTTCAGGACCTTTCTACTAGTTGCCTCTACACGAAATCTTCTTCTGTCAGAATTCTGCGTGGCCCCTTCCCTGACTGGTTTTGCATCTCTGCCCAAACGTCCCTTTATCAGAGGTCCCTTTCCTGACCTAGCTATACGTAATAGTTCAATTCTCTGCAGCCTGCTTTCTTTTCCTCTGGAGCACTTGTCACCACCGGCCATATTACATATTCACTTGGTTTCATTACTTACTGTCTGTCTTCCTCAATGAGAGCAGAAGCTCCTTAAGACCAGGTCTGTTTTAAGGCCAGGCGTTGTATTTTACTTGTGTGCTGAGTTAAATGAGAAGACACTGGAGACTTGTGAGCAGAGATTCAGCTGATTGCTGAATCCCAACATCTGGAATAATGCCTGGTACGTGAGAGCCACAAGACAAATATTTGTCAATGAAAGAAGTTTTAGAAAATTGTTACATTTCTGACTTTGGTTTCCTTATTTGTTAAAAAAAGAAAAAGAAAAAACATGTATTAGTTTCCTAGTAATTAATTTCCTAGTAGGGGAATGAAGTACCACAAACTCAGAGACTTAAAATAACAGAAATTTGACCTCTCACAATAAGTCCAAAATCAAAGTGTCGGCAGGACCTGCTCCTTCTGCAGGTTCTGAGGGAGGATCCATTCCGCATCTCTCTCCTCCCTTCTGGTGACTGCTGACCACCCTTGGTTTATAAGGGTCGTGCTCCAATCTCTGTCTTCATCATCACCTCACCTTCTCCTGTTTGTCTTCTTCTCGTCTTCTAAGAACACTTGTCATTGGATTTAGGGTCCACCCTTATCCAGCATGGTCTCATTTTGAGATCTTAAACTTAATTACATTTACAAAGACCCTTTTTTCCAAATAAAGTCACATTCACAGGTTCCAAGTGAACACATCTTTTTTTGGGGGGGGGGGAAGCACCATTCAACCCACTATAGAGCAATTGTAAGGACCACAAAAAATAGGGTTCGCGGTAACTCTTTGTATAATGTAATGTAGTATTTAGATGTGAATCATTAGGCTAAAACATTTCGTCCTCTCAGAACTGGCCTGCTGTCTTAGTCTATTGAAGTGTGTTTAAATACAAATTCCAATTGCCACTGTATTTATTGGCCTTTCTAAATCCAAGCCATTAGTAAAATTGCTGAATTGGTCTTCCATATATTTATCCCAGTTATTGATTTGGAAAAAATATTGAGTAGAACAGAGCCATAGACAGCAGCAAGGCCTGAAACCAAACTGCTCCTGTAGGTTGGCATGGGTCGGTCAATCAGCACGCTTTGGACACAGGGTTTCCTTCAGTTATGGATCTCCCTCAGGGTACTTCCATTTTTCTATTTCTCTATGTTAGCTACAGGGATATTATAATATTTTGTTGGATGTCTTAATGGAAATGTAGATATAGTAGTCCGATCCCATTTCACTGATTTATTTGTTGAATTATTCATCCACTCATTCAACCAGGAATCGAGTGTCTACTATGTGCCGGGCAATGAAGAGTTGGCGGGGAACAGAAGAGACACTGTCTCTATGCTACATGCCCCTTGCAACTAATCAAATGTATTCAATGTGAAAAATCATGAGAGTACATTTTGACATCTTGGGCCATTCTCATGCTCACAGATAGCTGTATTGTTAACAACATTGTCATTGAAAAGGAAGAAAAATGACACACATAACAGGCAAAAAATAAAGCTGTGGTCTCCTGGTCCAATCACTTGACTCAGAATAAGAAATGTGTGTATGTGCACATGTGTATTGTGGGTGCAGGTGGGAAATGCAGTCAGCCAGTCATGACATTTTTATGGCACGTCCCAGCCATCACCATCACCATTTCTTTTCTAGGTGTTTCAAACCATCCGATTCACTGATCTGTTCACAGACCTCCTCCCACACTTCTCATCTTGTTGGAAAACTAGAAGTGCATTTGCTGGCCCCCTGTTTTGGGGTGTTTAGGTTTCTCTGATTTTTCAGATTCTGCCTGTGGAGGTTGGACAATCCCCTTGGAAATTTCTCTTGGCCCTTTGGGGTCTAATTTATGCAAGATGGCAGATCTGAACACCTTAAGTAAACCTGGATGCCCTTTATTAAAACACTATTATATGTATTATTACTTTTAATGACAACAACCACTATTACAATTTATTCAGCAACTCCGCTGGTCTAAATGTCTAAGCAACATTTAAAAAAAAATCTTTCCAAATTTCTCCTAAGAAGGAAGCATTTTATCTCTGTTTTTCAGATCAAGAATCTGTGGCAGTGAGGGTTTAAGTAACCTGCCTAAGGTCACACAGCTCTTTATTGATCAGTGGAGCCAAGTTCAAAACCAACTTCACATCCTTTCACCACTAGGCTACCCTGCCTCCACTCTCTGCTTTTGATCTCACGCTGATTAACTCCCTCAGGCTAGTATTTCTTCTTACTGATCTGTATCCCACTCCATTCGATTTAGAAATCCTCCACTTTTACACAGCAATACTCTCCTTCCTCTTGGTTATCCATCGAATTAGACCACCAGCCCAAGGCAGAAAGCTGCTTATTCCTGTCAAATTCACGTTCTGAATAAAACTGTAAGAGCCTCCTTTGTTGTTCTTCACATTTTTTTTCATTAAGCCTGAGTTCACTTGGGGCTTTCGCCTTTCTAACATGGTTTTTATCAGTCCATGCCTCTTTCATCTGGTTAAGAGCCTTTCTTACCATCTTCTGAATATTTCCATTTTAAAACCTGAGCTTCTCAGAGAATTGGCTTCTTTAGGTACTTTTTTTCTTCCTGATGGGATTTATTTGCAATTGTATGTCAGAATTACTTTTTTTTTGAGAACTTCCCACTTTTCTTGAGTAATCTCCTTTTAAGCATTTTATAGTCTTAGAATCACCGACCAAAGAAAGCTTTATATATGTACTATGTATCAAGCACTGTGTTCAGTACAGAAATCTGAGAATCTGGCTCCTCAATCTTGAAGGAGATATTATAATATAAGATGCATGGCTGCATATACTGCTACATATATATGTTTATATATATATACACATTATACATACATACATGTATATGAGGATTCTTCAAAAAGTTCAAGGAAAAATAGAATTGAAAGATGTGAAGCTTTCCATGAACTTTTTAAAGAACTCTCACGCGTGCATACACACAAACACATATATTGCCATCCATATCAAGTGTCAAATGTATGTTTACTCATTAAGTAGCATAGAATGGATTGGGGGAATAGATGTGGGCTAGAGCAGTAGGAGAAGGCTTCACCAGAACAGGAGGGACTTGCAAGATAATAATAGGATTCCGTAGAAGGTTATAAATTCACTTAATCCTCCCTTCAGTCCAATGAGTTAAGTTCTTAGGGTATCCTCATATTTCAGATAAGACAATAGAGGTACAGAGAGGCTATGCAAGTTATCCACGGACACACAGCTTATAAGTGGCTAAGTCAGGATTTGAACTTTGTGCATATGAAACTATAGTTACAATTCTTAAACTGCCTAGCTCTTCTGAGAAGATTCTAGATAAAGAGACAGGAGGAAAGAAGGCCTATCAGTTGAGGAGTGGTTAAGACTTGTTTGGGGCAACATTGAGGAGAAGAGTTTTGCTGAAGGATCTTTACTTTTAATTAGAAGCAAAGGATGAGGGTTATGGCAGCACGATGCCTTAATAATAGTACTGAAAACCACTGAACCATGATGTGCTCAGAGGAAAAAGCACCAGATCCCACTGAAGCTTAGTTCCAACAACATGATCAGAGTAAAAAGAGGAGAGAAGCATTCTATGCATAAAATAAAAAATACTGGAGTGGCAAATGACAGCAAGCAGTGTCGATAGATGCCCCTTGCAACTAATCAAATGCATTCAATGTGAAAAATCATGAGAGTACATTTTGACATCTTGGGCCATTCTCATGCTCACAGATAGCTGTATTGTTAACAACATTGTCATTGAAAAGGAAGAAAAATGACACACATAACAGGCAAAAAATAAAGCTGTGTGAAAGGTGTGGAATTTCCCAGAAAAATGGATTTGGAGAAAATTCAAAGAAACACACATCTGTTTCAGCATTCAATTATTAAACAACTTGGATGCAAAAACAGATGACTTTGAATATCAGTCAGCTATGTTGTCAGCTGGTGGGACCTACCCCCAATAGGTAGCTCAGTGGAATTACTACTTCTCTTGTGATCTGCCACATTTTTTTCATGGAACATTAAGTCGCTTTCTAAGGCTTTCTAAATACCAGGATGCTGAGTGGTTGTGATTATTAACAATCAAATAGTCCTGTTCACAAGTGTCAGGGTTGCAGTCCTGGGAATCTGGCTAACTTCCAGTTGGGTAATTACATATAGAAAACCTTGTTGAATCCCCCTCAGAGCTCTAGTTATGAAAGCAATTTATAGGGTGATTTGTAATTGTACCTTTGGCTGGAAAAATAGGAAAATACACCAAAAATAAAATAATCAGGAACCTCCCCTAAGAGAATAGAAAGCAAAACACCATGCCTGCTATGGAAAGCTAAGAAATACCCTCTAATCTGTAGTCTTAAAATTAAAAAAAGAGAAAAAATAGAAAGAAAGAAAATGATTACTAATGCAACCAACATATAATGTAGATGAATCTTTTCAACTCTTAGTTTTGCAGAATATAGTCAACTACCGAATTATAGCAATAATGTCAAAGAGTGTTTTGTGGTAACAGTGTTTGCTTTTGCATTATCTATGAATATCCTAGAGATACTGCTTCTTAGGAGACAACTGGGGTCTGAGACCTCTTAGTTATGTCTGATAAAAATCAAGCAAAAGGCTTTTTTCTTTTGTAAATTACATCCTCATAAACTTTACATTCAGTAGGTAAGGAGGCAAATAACTTCTTTGCGATTAAAAGATTTAATAAATTGCATTACTGGGTCCTAAACCCAATTGTACATGAGAATCACCAGGGAAGCTTAAAGGTAAAAATAAAATAAAATAAAATAAAATCCATGTTCCCAGGCCCCATACTTGACCTACTGAATTAGTGGTTGGGGGTAGAATTTGGTAATCTGTATTTTTCAAAAGCTCCTTCTGATGGCTGTGAAATGCAGCCAGGTTTAAGAATGTCTGATGAAGTCTACTCAGCTTCGATACAACTGCTTTCATTCTGAATTAGATATTTTAAAAAATATCCTTGATTAAAAGAATGATAGTGGCCAGGGTAACTTTCCACTCGAAGGAGAACCAGGAGCTCCAAGGGATTGACAGGAGATGCTAGGAGCAAGGACGTATGGAAGTCCTTCTCTTTGACATGGCCTCAAAGTTGTTGATGAAGGTAGAAATTTTTTAAAAAAATCTGATTAGTGTCTGATAATTATTAGACAAAGATCAACCACTGAGATATTCTTTTTCCTTAAATGCATTTTACAATAAATTCTTTAAAATATGCCACAGTCATTTTCAAAAATAATTTCTTTAAGAAAAAGAGTAAGTAGGGAATGTAAGTTCTCAAAGGGGAACCAAGTAAAAGTTCACCTATTTCTCTTTCAGGTGCATTTTTTTCCCTCTCATATTGATAGTATATTCATAGAAGTGATAAAAGCTACCTAACTTAAATTGACTTTGTGTATGAAAAATGTTTACTTTTTTGTGGGGTGGAGAAACTAGCATTTTAGGCTAAACCGTGGCTGTCTCAACTCATTGGTCCACCTACAACTCAAAAGAGTTGTGTTCATCACATTTCTCCAGTTTATCAACAATGGAAAAGAAAAGTTTATTCATCTTGTTGGAGTAGATGATCTCTAAGGTCCTTTCCATCTCTTAGATTCTATTATTCTTTTCCATTCCAACAATAGGCAAAGTGCAGAAATTCATCACATCTCTCTGGTGTCACAGAAACTAGTAGAATCCACAAGTACTTTAATCCCCCAATTTTGGTCTTCTCTTATATTTCGCTGGTGAAAACCTTAATTGTTTTTATGATTCAAGTGGGAATTCATCAGTCCTAGTGGTTACCATCAATATAAAGCTATTGACTGATGATTATAAATAATAGACTCATTACTATTCTTTTGGGTCTTATTCCTAGCAAGTAATGAATAATCTTTTAGAAATATAAGATCCTCTAGGATGTTAAATTATATGAAACTTATATAAAATGGTTGTGGCTCTGTTTTTGGTACTTACATAATTTTTCAGACATATATTCATGTTTGTCTCACTATTTTGTATTATTTCACTGTCCATCTGTCTCGCCTTTTCTTTGAGGGCAAGAACCATTCATCATCACATTCACAGGACATAGTACAGTGCTTAGCACATATTTAGTTGGCATTTGATTGGATATCTCTTGGACATTAAACTACTTTTAAATTACTGCTTAATTTTTTTGAAATAAAGCCTCAAAGACAAAAGTCCTTCTGCAAAGTCTGTGATGTAGCTTAGAAAAGAAGATAGGAGAAACTCAGGTACCAAGAAAATGTTAAGTCAAGAAGAGAAGGCTGGAATATTTACTTACCAGGTTAGCTTTTCCTCTCTTCTGTTTCCAGCAGGGATAGATGCACCAATTAAACAATCATTATATTTCACTTCAGTTTAGTCTCTCTTAGTGTTCAGATCCAGTGACACCATATGTACCACTGATTTCATGAAGGAACTTCTTCCTAAGTCAGTATAGTCACTTAGGTATTTAGTAGGTAGCCTTGGCAAAATATTTAATCTGTCTGAACTGCAGCACATGTTTTGAAATTATAACAATTGTTTTCTAACATTATTAATACAGAAACCTTTCTTTCTTTAAACATGCACTTATGTGGAACCCTTTATGTAAAAATAATAAATACAGTGCTGTTTAGATTGAAAGAGGAGTGTATTAGTTTAGTTATTACCACTAATACTATAACAAATGACCCCGAATTTTAGTGGTGTAACAAGACAGTTTATTTCTCACTTATGTAATATGAAACTATAGCCAAGAGTGGGGGTTAGGAGTTAGGCCTCTCTCCAATCACTCAGAGACTCTGGTACACAAAGTCTCTACCACCTTCAATACGGGGCCTCCAAGAGAGCTGTAGGTTTCGACTCCAGCTAAAAAAATGGGAAAATAGAGAGAGGATTACCAATAAAAGGTTTTAGTGGTCCAGGCCTTGAGGTGAGCACATCAGTTCCATCATACGTAATTGCAAGAGAGTCTGGGAAATGTGATCTTCCTTTGTACCCAGGACAAACAACAAGAAATGTTCTCGGTAAGCAGATAGCTGGGCTCTGCCACAAGGAATAAGGTCTGGCACCCAGGAAGTCTTTCCTAGGACTCTGAAAAGCACAATGTGCAACCCCTGAAGGGGGTGATCCCCAACAGCCCCTTCAGCTTAACTGTTCTGTAATTGTACCAAGCACTGTGTACGGTACACAACAAGAATTCAATAAATGCTTCAACTTCTCCATGTCTTTGAAATGGTTATTTAACTTACAGCAGCAGTAGCATGAGCCATCTTTTGGTACCTCCCCTCTACTGCTGTCTTAGTCATTTTCATGTTGCTAAAATAAAATACTACAAACTGGGTAATTTATAATGAACAAAAATTTATTGGCTCACAGTTCTAGACACTGAGAAGTCCAAGATCAAGGGATTGGCATCTGGTGAGGGCCTTCTTGCTGCATCATTCTATGGCAGAAGGGCAAAGAGAGGGTGAGAGAGAATAAAAGGGACCAAGCTTCCCCTTTTATAATGAACCTGCTCCTAAGATAATGATGTTAAACCATTCACTCTACCTTCATGGTCTGATCACCTCTCTTTAGGCCCCCCCCCCAACACTGTTGCATTGGGATTAAGTTTCCAACACATGCTTTTTGGGGAACACATTGAAACCATAGCAACTGTAATCCTACAGTGTGATAACACTTCATGTGATTTCAACTGGCCCTTGAATTTGGGCATGTGCACAGAGTATGAGCCTGCAGAGGTCTCTTAATTCTGACTGGAAGTTGTGAAATGGGTCCAGCTATCTTTCATTCAAATTAAGGAGGACTCAGAAGATATAAATGAAAAGACTATGACTTACATATATCAGATAAGGATTCAAGTTCATGTGATGCCTGAGATACAGTTGTTCTTTTCATGTTTAATTACCATTACAAACTATAGGTAAGATCTTCTCACACTAGCTGTGCTTGGCTGTTGTCCTCTAATGAGCCAACTCTTCACCCCTCCTCCGACCAACTCACCTCTTCTCTGTTTGTCACCATCTGTGCTTTCCTTAAGTAAACTCACTGCAGTCAGGGTTTTGGTTATCATCTGATGACGTCCAGATCTGTTTATTCAATCCAGACCTCTTTGCCTATTTCTGAAGATCTGTATATTCAGATGCTCACAGGACAACCCCATTTGGGTATCTCAGTGTCATCTCAAGTTCAAAATGTCCAAGATCGCAATCATATTCTTTTCCTCTCTCAAAACTCTTCCTCTGGGATCTTAGTCTCGGAGGATGTACCATTGCATACCAGCTCTTCCCACTCAGAGGCCTGAGAGCCGTGATCTGTTTCTCTCTGTTTTCCATACACCTCCGAATAACAATGTTCACAAAGTTATCATGACTTAGGTCTCTTTAAATTTTTTTCAAATTGTTCTCCCCTATTTGAATCACCATAGAAACCAAAAGACCCATCTTTTCTCACCTGGATTATTTCCATAAACTCTTACCTGGCCTGCCAGCCTCTAGCCTCTCTTCTGTCCATTCTGTCCTCTGCAGTGCATCCAGCTGCCCAACACACACTCCCCTGTGTAAACCTTTGTTTGGCCTATGAGGCCTCTCACTATGTGACTCCTGCCAACTATCTATCTTCAACTGTCCCTTTCCCAGTTGAACAGTGTGCTATAAACTACTTCCTATTCCCTAAATACACTGGCCTCTGCTGCCTCCCTGCCAGGGGTTGGAAACAACCATAGACAATAGTAAACAAATGGATGTGTCTGTGTTCCAGTAAATCTTTATTTACAGAAATAGGCATGGGCTGGATTTGACTTGGGGGCTGTTGTTTGTGCTACGTCTTTGTGTTTACTGTTCCCCCTGCCTGGAATGCCCTTCCCTTCTTATTGCCCACCTTATTGTCTACATCTACACCCCCTTTTCGAACTTCTAATATTTCAAATGTTTACTTCAGCATTTCTTCCTTTATGAAGCAGTCCCTGAATAATGTGCACCCCCAGATCACATTACGCATATGTTCTTTTCTCATTATTTGCGGGAATGATGGTCTATAAAGTCACTGGAAACACTGACTGGTGAATACTGAACCAGAGTTCCTGGAGGAGATACAATGTTAGGTGCCTGGGAGCCTCAGGTCATAACATTTTTGCCAACTGATTAATACATAACCCTATTTTGTGTGTATTTCCATCTAAAGACACTTTATTTAATAGATATTGTTGATTCATTAGCCTTAAATTTACAACCAATTCCAGCACCGTATCTCATGCCTAGAAGAATAAGGCGCATCACAGCCTTCTGTGCTGAGGAGCACCACCCAGCACTTGAGCACGATGCTTGGGGGCCATTGTAAACATCAAAGTCACCAATGGGAGCACAAAAATGAGAAAAATGTGGCACTAGATAAGCCACAGAAAGGACACTGGTTTACAGCCTGAGAGCCGAAACAGGAAGACAGAGCGATGCTTCGTTTCGCCTTAGCTGGAACCGTGGGCAGCAGCAGCTCAAATTATTCACTGCTCTGCACGGGTCTGCGATGGCCACGGAAGCACCACGAGTATTGATTCTGAGGTTACAGGTAATTATTAGCAAGAAGAGGAATTCACAACATGCAGCTGGGGAATAATGAGGATCAACTGTGTTTTGTGACATAGTCAACACATTGGATAGTTAGGTCCTTGTGAACTAGTTAATTTGTCTTCCCCTTCCTATCTCCATGGCCTTAGAGCTTAAATTAAGGTTTTTAATATCTGTATGGATGAATGAATGAATGAATAGAATGCAATAAATTTAGTTTAAGATTTTCAGTACAGGCTCTATATATACAGGAAAACTTTTTAAAATGCTTTTTTCAGCATCTGCTACATAATTAATAAATTCTGCTGCAGTACATGGGGAACGATGTTGCGTTCTTCTTATTTAACATTTTCATTAATGATCTTCAACAGGCAGTAAACAATAAATTAATGAAATCTGCAGATGATACTAAATTAAGAGGTGTTGAAAACACCAGTGAGAGAACTGCTGCAGCATAAAAGCACTTGGAGAAGTTGGAAATATGAGGGAAATCACAACTGAAGCAACCAGAAATATACAAGTTAAAAGTCTAGTGAGGCAAGTTTTAAATGTCTGGGAAACCTGGACACTAATCCTTGTTGATTTAAAATTACCTACCTGTTTATTCAGCAGGTATTTATTAAGGTCCTACTATGTGCTTGCCCTGGAGCTCTGTCCTGGGTTATCAAAGTGAGCAAGACAATCAAGGCTCCTGACTCTGAGTCTTTATCCTTTGGAGAAGATAGAAAAGAGGAGTGAATAATCAGGGACCTCTGAGATAAGCTGGGAGGGGACACTAGCTTTGAAACGTGAAGGATGAGTGGAAGAGCAAAAGTTAGGGTTAGGGTTAGGTAAGAGTGCTCCAGAGAGAAATATCAAAGTCAAAGGCCTGGGGTGGGAAAAAAAAAAAAAAAAAAGAGAGAGAGAGGGACAGTTGTATCGAGTACAAACAGCAGAAAAGAAAGATGGCCGGAGCTTTAAAGTGGGAGTAGCCTGGGGGATGGGAATAACTTGAGACAGGTGAAAGAGCAGGCAGGGGGCTGGTTACATGGTGGCCTGAAGGCATCGCAAAGGAATTAGATTTTATTCTAAGTGCCATGGGAAACCATGGAGGGGTTTTGAGAAGAGTTGGAAACATTATTTGACTTACATTATTGGAATGAAGTGGAGCAAACGTATAGCAAGGAGTTCAATTAGGAGGTTACAATACTAATTCTTGCAAGAGAAGTCATAGAAAGACTGGAATATATGTTGGAGGTAAAACCAACAGGATTTGCCAATGGATTGGCTGAGGGTGGGCGGAGAGGTGGAAGGACAAGGCGGAATCAAGGGTGACTCCTAAATTTTCTGACTTGAGCAACTGAATGGCTTGAGCAACAGGAACTGGAAATACTAACTGGATTAGGAAAGACTGGGAGGAGGAAGAGTTTAAAAAAGAGGTGGCCGTCAATTGGTCCTTGGAGGATGTTTGAAGCTTGAAGTGCACCTATTAGACATGCAGGTGGATCTGCTGAGTAGGAAGAAGCACGTATGCATAGAAAGGCAGGCTAGTTAATAGAACATGAGCAGAATGTCACATCAGCGAGTCCCAGTGCAACTGGCATCTTCCTGTAAGTGTAAAAACAAATGGCAGAGTCTCTTAGTAAATGGGGGTGAAAACGAATACTCATATGTGAAAGAAACACTTGTGAGATGTCTATTCAATGCCATGTATACCTTGTACATGATAACACTGAGGCTGCAAGTATTAAAGAAGATAAATCCTTGTCTTGGACGTGAAGATTGTATGCAATTCCGGTGAATAATGGAGGTCAGCTTGCTGAAGGTAGCGAGCCCTGACTTTAGATTTTTTTTGGGTATATTCACTTTTTATTCAGAAATCCTTTCATATTCACTATCTGCAATTGAAAGTCTAAAATTAAATGGCTCTTAGAAACAATGTCAAACATGTGACATTTTATGAGTGACGTATTTAAACAGTGTAATTTTGCCCTCATAAGAAATTTACTTATCAAATTATTACAACAGGAACACAAATATACCATATATGATTCTTTGATTAGATTTTTGTTTTACAATATGTTGCAAATGGGCCAATTCAAAGTCTTTAAACCTGACAGAAAAGCGTTTTTTAAAAACTTACCATTAGAAGAGAAAAAGCATCAGAAAAATTCCTGTCCTTTATAAGTGTGGAGATGGGACATAATACCATTCTTCCAGGGAGCTCTTTCTGAATATTTTCACTAGAGTCTATTGTTCTTTAAACAGGACTTTTAAAACAATTTTAGATGTAACATTAATATTTTGTTCCCAGGTGAGAAGTATGCCCACCTTCAGTCTTCACTTTTACTAATATCTTCTGAATTTTTCTCTTAAGTGGTTAATTTCTGGGTGAATCAGAGTTAGGCTGGTGCACACTACGTGTAGGAAAATCCTCCCCCAGGGCTGACAACACACATTTAGTGCTCACAAAAGTGGATTAAATTGCTTTAGGAGTGACATAGGAATCATAATGTCTAGAATATTGCAATTTGGGGAAATAGCCCTAGATTTGACATTTTGGAAGCTCTCTGTTGTGAGGAATCAGCCTCAGAAGAAGGAAAAAGGAGATGGTTCCTCAGCTAAATGTACCAATTCTGACTTTAGTTCTGAAGATAAGAGTGTCTTAAGTGGACAAAGGAGAGCAGAGCGTTCTAGGCCTAATCACCAATACTGGCATTTTAGTAGCATCTAGTTAGTGGTGAAATATTTTGGACTAATTGTTAGGTTACAATAGAATGCAATGGGCAGAAACTCAGGAGCACTTTTTAAAACTGAGCTGTAATTCATATACAGTGGACTTCTCAGATCTTATAAATATAGTTAAAGACTTTTAACAAATGCATACACCTGTGTAACGCACTCCCATATCAAGACAAGCATTTCCACCATCCCAGAAAGATCCCTCATGCACCTTCCTAGTGAACTCCCCACATTCAAGGCAAGTACTCTTTTGATTTATTTCAGCAATAGATTAGGTTTTTCTATTCTAAAAATTCATATAAGTGAAATTATACAACATATACTGTTTGTGACTGTTGTCTTTGTTTCACTCAGAATAATTTTTCTGAGGTTCATTGATTTTGTAGTATTGGTATTTTATTCCTTTTTATTCCTGAGAAGTATTCCATGATTTGAATACACTACAATTTGCTTACCTGTTCTCATGTTGTTGGATTTTAGATTATTTCAGTTTGGAGCTGTTTGGAATAAAGCTGCCTTGAGCATTCTTGTATGATTTTTTTGTGTACATATATTTTTATTTCACTTCAGTAAAAACCTAGGAATGGAATTGCTGAATCATAGGGTAAGTACATGTTTAACTTTACGCAAAACTAGCAGAACAGTTTCCAAAGTGGTGTGCCCCCAGCAACGCATGACAGTTTCAGTGGTTTCCCAACCTCGCCACTATTTGGGGTGTTCAGTACGAGGGTACTTCAGAAAGTTTATGGAAAGATGTGTGTTATCTTTTAATTCTATTTTTCCATGAACTTTTTGAAGTGCTCTCATATTTTCGATTTAGCCATTTTAGTGAATGTGTCATGGTATTTTATTGGGCTTTTTGTTTGCATTTTCCTGATGGCTAATGATGTTGGGAGATTTTCCATGAGCTCATTGCTCATTCATATACTTTCCTTTATAAGGTTCCTGTTTAAGACTTTTACCCATATTTATTGAGTTATTTATTTTTGCTTGTTTATTTATTAATAATTTTTGTTTCTATGATCATGAGGAAAATTGGTCTGTAGTATTCTCTTGTAATCTATTGTCTAGTTTTGGTATCAGGGTAATGCTGGCCTATAATTTGCTTATTAATTTTCATAATGTATTCTTTAATGAGTAGATGTTAATTTTGATAATGTTCATAACATATTTTTTGATTTAAAAAAATTTTATGATTAGTGATTTCTTGTTTCTAAGAAATCTTTCCGTATTCCAATGTCACAAAGATATTCTCTTATATTTTCTTTTAGAAGCTTTACATTTTTAGGTTTTACATTCACTCAAATGTATATTGGTAGGTGGTATGAGGTATGGGTCAGGATTCATTTCTTTTCATATAGACGGCCAGTTTTTGCAGTACCATTTGATGAAAAGACTCTTTTTCCATTAAACTGTTTTATTTCCTTGATTGAAAAATCAGTTGAACATGTAATGGGGATTTATTTCTGGATTCTATATTCTGTTCTATTGATCTATTCATCCAACCGTACACTCAAATTACATTGTCTAGATCATTGTAGCTTTATAGTTAGTCTTGAAACAGGGAGTGTAAGTTTTCAAGATTATTTTCGCTGTTCTAGATACTTTGTACTTCCATATAAACTTTAGAATCAGTTGTCAATACTTGCAGAAAGGTCTGCTGGAATTTTGATTGCGGTTGTGTTTGATTTAAATGTGTCATTTAACAGTATTGAGTCTTTTACTCATGAATATAGTAAATCTCTTTTTCGTTTCAGTCTTTAATTTTCCCAGCAATGTTTTGTAGTATCTTGCACTAATTTAGTTAAATTTTTCCTAAGTGTTTTATGTTTTTGATGATATTGTAACTGCTATACTTTTTAAAATTATTTTTAATCGTTAGATACTAGTACATATATTTTATACTGACCTTGTATCCTGAATCCTTGCTAAATTGACTTATTAACTCTAATAGTTTATTTCTTTTGTATATTCCTTGGGGTTTGCTACATAAATAGTCATGTCACCTGCTTACTGCAAACTGGAAAAAAAAAATTATTTCTTACTTTTCAGTATAAATGACTTTTTAAAATCTTATTGCCAGTACAATATTGAAGTGTTGAGCCTTACATTGTTCTTGACAATAGATCAAAATCATTCAGTTTCTCACCACTCAGTGCGATCTTAGCTGTATGTTTTTCTGTAGATCATCTTAACTAGGTTGAGAAAATTTTCTTTTATTGCTAGTGTAGTAATAGTTTTTATCTATAAATGGGTGCCAAATTTTATCCAATGTTTTTCCTGATTTATTTAGATGATTATATAATATTTTTCTTTTGTTTTGTTAATATAAGTTATATGGATTGATTTCAAATCTAAACCAATCTTGGTTTTCATTGACAAATCTCTTTTGAACATTGTGTTTTATCCTTTTAATATATTTATTTATATAATTTAATTAATTAATTATTCTTTTAATTAAATTTATTGCTGGATTTAAATTGCTCATATTTTATTAATAATTTTTGCCTCCATGGCCAAGAGAGAAATTGGTTTGTAGTGCTCTTTTCTTGTAATGTCTTTGATTTTGGAATCAGGGAATGCTGGCCTCAAAATGACTTGGGATGGGGTCTCTCTTCTTCCATTTTCTGAACAATTTTTGTAAAATTGCTATTATTTTTTCTTAAACATTTCAGAGTATTCACCCAGTGAATCCATCTAGGTTTAGATTTTACTTTGAAGAAAGATTTTTAATTATAAATTCAGTTTCTGCAATTGATAAAGGGCTATAGGGTACTTGCTCTTTCCCCAGTAGATGTCTCTTGCCCAGCTCTCTGGAGTCTCCCAGTGGAGATGTACAGCTGAGAATCAGCCAAAGACTCAAGGAGATTTCAGTGCAAACTTTTAGAACCTCTTCACAGCACTGGTCCAGTCTCTGCTACTCTGGCCAGCAAATCCAGTTGCCCCAGTAGATCTGGACTTAGATATCTGTTTCCTTAGCTGAGCAAGACCACTGTGCTCTTATTTGAGCTCTTCCTTAGGGCACCACAGAGTGGAAAGTGTCCCCAGGTAAATATGCAGATGCCTGTGGGGCTCATTTTCTTTTTTTTGTTTCCTTTCTCTCCAGCATCACAGGCCTGATGTTCAATGCCTGAAAACTGTCTTTATACATATACATACGCATATACATATGCTACTAGAATATATTACACATACCTACGCCCCCACATATATACATACATACATATATATACATACATATGTATGTATGTATATACATATACATACGTATATATATGTATATACATATACATACGTATATATGTATATGTATATACATACATATATATATGTATGTATATACAGTCTTGCATTAAAGTTATTTATTGCAGGAGGATAATTGGTACCAGTTACTCTGTAGTGTATGGAAGTGGACATCTCTGGAGCATTTTAACTGAATGGACTGCAATAAGGAGTCTAAAATTCCACAGGGACTTAAAGGGTCTTCACATCATAGTCTAAAGCCCATTTTCATTTACAAATCATGTCACTCCAGTACCTTCTATTTCATCTCTATATTTGTTTTAGTATCCTTTAATAAAAAATGATAAATGGAATCTGATTGGAGTCCATTTTTTAATGGTTCCTTAAATTGTAAATGAGTGATATGTTAATTTTGTTAAAATGTTGCTGAGAACCTATCCAATTTTTTATATATTTTATTGCTCTTCAGTAAGCCTGTGTGTTTAAAAATACTTATCAAACAAACTGTAAAAAATTTAATGAGGCAATTAGGAAACATTGAACACTGAATGGATACTTATTGCTATTAAAGATTTTATTGTTAATATTTTTAGGAGAGATAATGATATGTGGTTTTTATTTTTAAATAGTCCTTCTATTTTAGTAATACATCCTGAAATATTTACAAAAGCAATAAAATTCTTTCTGGCATTTGTTTAAAAATAATCTGGGGCTGGAGGAGAAAGTGTGTAGGTATTTAGATGAAACAAGATGGTTGTGAATAATTGCAACTGTTTAAGCTGTTGCAATTATTAACTTTTAAGCTATTGCAAGGCAAACATTTACACATGCACACACACACACTATATACCAAACTTAAAGTGCTGGGCAGTATATTCATTGGTGACAGAGGCTACTGATAGATTCCCTGATCTCAGAGCTTGCTTTGTCTAGTTGAGGATGTTAAAATGTAATGCAATAATTTCACTGATAATTTATTACAACTTAATAACCTATACAAAAGAAAAGCATGAGGTGCTGTGAAAGTTGAACAGACAATGATTAGGGTAAGGCATAATTCATTTACAGGTGGGAAGGCAATATAGGATAGTGGTAGAGTTGCCAGATTTAGCAAATAAAAATTACAGGAGTCCAATTAAATTTGAATTTCAAAAACAAAGAAGAATGTTTTCAGTATAAGTATGCCTCATGCAATCTGTGGGACATACTTATGCTAAAAAAATTTATGATTTATATGAAATTCAAATTTAACTGGACATCCTGTATTTTATTTTGTAACCCTAGGTAGTGGTTATGAGCATGGTCTTTGAAACCAGAAACCTGGTTTCCTAGAAATAAAATCAAATAATGTAACTAGGCTGAGGAAGAATCAACACAACCTTATTAATTAATATATCATGGGATTTTCTCTAAATGATGGTCTTCCACCTCTTACCCATAGATTTGTTCATGAGTTCATTGGGCAGTAACAGTGGTGGCTAGGGAAGGAGGCTGACTGGTGTCCACAGAATAGGTCATCTTATTCATTAAATTATTAAATTATTATTATTAAAAACCTCCTCTGCTGAGATCACCTTTGATGACCTTTCATATGGGACACAGATATCTTCATGTTTTTAGCCCTTTCAGAAGGTTCTATCCATATTCCTCTTCTTCAGATTTCCTTGTCATCAATTTTCCAACCATGTTCCTTTCAAGTCCCTGACCATGCAGCCAAACCATTGGCCACAGCCCACAAATTCATAAATAATTGCACATCTGGACATTTCTTCTTTCAGGCAAAATGAACCACCGGGTACTGCTCAGACTTCTACTCACTGGGAAAACTTCCCTTCACCACCGTGCCTCAGGGATGTCCCAGAAGCGCTGCAGCTGTCTGTTTCCAGGTAGTGCCTGCATATCGGTACAACCTATTGGTAAACCAGACCTAAGTTTTCTCTTCTTCTGTCAACTGATCATAGGAAACTCCCATGAGGCCACAGGTGCCGGCTGGGAGAGGGAAGGTAGTGTTGCATGAGTGAAGACCATGGGCTTTTGGGCCACTTCTTCATATAACTACTTGTGTTAAGCCCAATCTCATATATACCACTTCCATTTGATAATGAAGTGCTGCTGTGCACACCCAATTTTATGTTTTGGTGAGTCAGGTAATGCCCCATTCATGATGGGTCTACTTTCTCTGTGGCTCAGTATCTATATGTATAGAATGAAGATAATGGCACCTACATTTTAAGGTTGTTTTGAATATTGAATTAAATTAGCACCTAGTACACCTAGAGCACCTAGAGAAGGGCTTACTGGGAGACAATAACAATGATAAACTAAAATAATTTTACATATTATAAAATGATTATATGAAGTGAGCCACATACACATAGAAGATGAACAATTTCCTAACGATTTATCTATTTTTTGTTGTTGTTTAATCAACATTGTCCAGAGATGCACGTATAGGTTGTAAAACTCTACATAAAAGACAGAAAAGTGGTACCTTTAATGACCAGGAGGGACCTGTGATGAGAAGACACAGACAGGAGGTGCACCTGGGGCGGTGGCCATATTTTCCTTCTGGTGTTTGCTTTGTAATTATTTATAGGAGTTTGTTAAATTCTATGACTCTGTTTTATACACTGTGTGTGTGTGTGTGTGTGTGTGTGTGTGTGTGTGTGTGTGCATGTCACAAAAAATGTAAAAAATACTAAGTTTCTCTTATGTGTCAGGCATTGTGCTTGGCCCTGGCAATACAGCCATAAATAAGCAGAGACAGTCTGTGAACTTAGGAAGCTTGTGTGTTCTTGGAAGTATACGGACATTAAAAAATAGCTCCACAATTCATTACTTCCAGTTGCGTAAATCCTATAGAGGACAATATGTCGGAGGGTGAGACTCAGAATGACACGCTTGAGATTACAGTCAGACTTAAAGCCCTAATTAAATATTTAAATCTGGAATTGACAAAAAAATAGCTTACACGTTTACTTCTCTTTGTGACTTAATGCCCACTTACGTATCATTTTTTGACACATCACTATTTCTCACTATAAATAAAACCCATTAAGGAGCCATTGAAATGTTCAGAAATGGACCACAGTGAATATGCCAATAACAATAACTTTCTTTAGCAAACAATAATATAAACCTGTTTAATACTCTATTTCATCATGGGATCATACTGTTTATATTTTCTTTAAATCTAGATTATAGATATTAGAGATGGAAAAAGCGGAATTTTATAAAAAGTCAATCCCCCCTTCTTATGAAAATGACTAAATCTCCAGGAGCCTTTCTTTATTTTATTTTATTTAATTAATTTATTTATTTATTTATTTGTTTGTTTGTTTGTTTATTTATTTATTTTAAGTTTTATTTTGTCGATATACATTGTGGCTGATTATTGCTCCCCATCACCAAAACCTCCCTCCCTTCTCCCCCCCCCAATAATGACCTTTCTGTTTGCTTGTCGTATCAATTTCTAGTAGTTGTGGTTGTTATATCTTCTCCCCCCCCCCAGTTTGTGTGTGTGTGTGTGTGTGTGTGTGTGTGTGTGTGTGTGTGAATTTATATATTAATTTTTAGCTCCCACCAATAAGTGAGAACATGTGGTATTTCTCTTTCTGTGCCTGACTTGTTTCACTTAATATAATTCTCTCAAGGTCCATCCTGATTTAAATATACACCCTGAAACAATAAAACTTCTTAAAGAAAACAGGAGAAACACTTCAGGAAATAGGACTGGGCACAGACTTCATGAATACGACTCCAGGAGCCTTTCTGACCTCTTCATTTTGGTCCCCCACTTTAGAATGATTGTGCCAGAGCTGCAGTTGCATTGGGCACAGATAAGCACTCCTAAATGTAGATGACGGGAGCGTGCCATGGTGCATGGCCATTTCTCAAAGCTGTGTGATTGTCTCTAGTACTTCTGTGGACTGCCCGGCCACTAACTTGTCTGATTACTTCCTTCTCCACATTTTTGATTTTGAGTTCTTTTAGCTAAAATTTAGTGTAATTTTTTCAAGTCTCTGAACTCTGATGACTTAAGTGAATCTAAGTGGCTTCAATATCTACAGCTTCATTATATGCTGTACCAAATCCATTAATAAATTAACCATAATTCAGCTTGCTTCGGCATAATGGAGTTTTTGCTAGAGGTGCTGTAATTGGGAGAATGCCACCAATTGCTTGTTATTTAATCTAGTGATTTATACAGATTTTTAAAATGCATGTAATAGGAAACCAATTAGCATTTGTGGGGAGATTTATTTCTCAACTTGTTTTTGGATTCAAATAATGATACACAGCTATCTGAAATAGCTGGTAGTGAGCTGAAACTAGAGGAAAATATAAGCTATTAATTGCCTCATCTACTCATGTAACACAAACTAGTTGGCTAACATGTTTTTAGGGATTTGAAAAAAAAAATTCTATTTTGGGGAAGAGGGTGGAAGGTGGCCACAAGTAACTTTGATTTTCTCTTTCAACATAAACTTTGTGAATAGTTTTAATCTCAAAATATCTAAAACTCTAAAACAGACTTCTGTAAGGGTGGTAAGTGCTGGAAGCCTGTGCTGTTACAGTGCAGAGGGATTTTGTCAGGCCATGCGATTTTATCACAAAAGCCCGTGTCCTGCAAAGGAGGGCAGGTCTCCACGTTTGTCTTTTGGTCAGCTCTTTGCATTGTTGAATGATTCCCTGTAATGCTGTTGTCAGTATTTTATCAATAGTCCCATAGATCTCATGACTGGCATTTTGCCTTTTAAAAGCCATCCCCTTTGCCATTACAGAGAATTGAAACCGAGGCCAGCTGGGAATGGCTGATAGCCTTTTAATTATTATTTATGAATTCATCGGAAAGAAATATTGACTTCTAATTAAAGCCAGAAAATTACTCCTGGAGTAAGCTGATGAAGGTCAGTTTCTTTGTAAAGAACTTCTCCATGTGTCTCTGTGTCTTGTGTTATCACTGTTATAAATAAGGCAGCCATCAACTGTTCGTAAGAACAGGTGAAGATAATTGTATTAGTTCTTGCTTTTCGTGTTGAATGTCAAACTTTTCTGTTGTTTTTTCTATTCCTGGTATTTTTCTCTTCTGAGACTTGGAAAAAAAGTGCTCTGTCTTAAAAACAATTAAAATGTGCCATTTTTTTTCTCAGGAAAAGTAATTTGTGTGTTTTTGGTCTAAGAGAATTAAAATGATAAGAATATTTTGGAATCCTATTTCCTAACAAAAAAGAGTCTTTCACCAATTATGAAAAGTTCTAACATTTGTCTATTTTGGATTAGGAAACTCAAAGTAAATCAAAATACTATAATAATAAAAAGACATAATCAAAGAAACAGCCTCAATTGAGATTTTGGCACAGTGAATAGATATTCAAATATTTAACAACTCCTTCTATCTTTACCTGTTGACAAGTCATAAACCAGGAGTTGGAATGAAATGAAAAAAGCTGCCTTTTGACTTTGAAATTAAAGTAGGTATTATGCCCAGGTTTCGAATAACTTCCCTTCTGTCTGTCAGAAGTTGCTGCTCTCAGTTTTCCTGTGGTTAAATTAATTGTGTGCTTAAGGAGGTATTTATCATGCTGCATTGATGCTATATTCTTGCTCATATTTTTAGATTATTGATCAGATTTTGAAGTTTATCAACCTTGAAAAAAATATCTTGGGGGGCCGGCCAATTAGCTTGGTTGGTTAGAGCTCAGCCTTATAACACCGAGGTCACGGGTTCGGATCCCTGTACCAGCCAGCTGCCAAAACAAACAAAACAAAAAACAAACAAAAAATACCTTGGAAGTCATTTCTGAAATCTTCTTGTTTATTAAATTTAAAAAGTAAATTAGAAAATCAAAATCTTTCTTATTTAAGCATTTAGAGTAGAGGTTCTTAACTGGGGATAATTCTGGCATTGTCTAGTGACATTTGGGTTGTCACAAATGGAGGGGAGGAGAGGACAGTGCTACTGGCATGTAGTGGGTAGAGGCCAGGCTATTAATATCTCACGATGTACAAGGCAGCCTCCAACAAAGAATACCCTGCCCTCAAATATTAATAGTATTAGGGTTGATAAACCCTAATGTAGAGAAATATGGTAAAATGTTCAATGATAATTGTGACTCAACACTAAAACTTCTTACTAGGAAAAAGAAATTAAAATAACAACGAGAGGACTTTTTCTCCCACTGGAATAGCAAATCAAAGAAAGTGATAAGACCCAGTTCTGGCAAAGATGGTAGAAAGCAAGTTCACTCATTGGTGGCAGTAACCTGGCAATGTTTACTAAAAATACAACTTTCCTTTCACTCAGCAGTCCCCCAGTTGAACATATCAGCAGGCAAAGATTCAGCTTTTTTGCTGTGGTTAAAAAAACCCTGGAAAAAGCTTGAATTTAGTAGATTGGGGAATAATTTGTGAGGCATCTAAAGTATAGATGATGGTGCAGTTATTAAAAAAAGAGTTAGATCTATATCTATTCACCGTGAAGGATATCTATGATATTTTATTAGGTAAGAAAAATCAGTTCCATAATAACATGTATATTTTGAACTCATTTTTGTAAAACAAACAGCAAACACCTTCTATACGTATGTGTATACACTGTTGTATATTTTTAATAAGCATGTGGAAGACAATTTAGCAGATGTTTAATTTGGTTACCTCACTGGAAAAGATAAGAATGAAAATGGCTTGCAGTTAATTTCTCTTTTCCTATTTCCTTTTCCATTTCCAATTTTACTTTTTATAGTAAGAGTATATTACTTTTATAATTTACAAAAAATGTAACAAAGAAAACCTTAAGGAAAAGTTCATATCACTCTTCGTGATGTTTTAAGTTTAGTATCACTATCTTGTGAACCTCATGGAAGTTTTCACCTTGGTTAGTGAAATTGCAAAAGGGTAATTAGGTTTTTGGCTTGGGTTTTCTTTTTTTGGTGAATAATTCTGAAATTTAAGGTAATATAATGAGTATCTATATATATTTCTTTTTTTATATTCATGGCATATATTTTATTCTGTCATTTTAATATGATATAGACTCCATATATGATAAAAATTACCTGCATTAAGAAACTCTTAAAAAAAAGGGGTGCGGGGGTGGGGTGCTGGCCAGTTAGCTCAGTTGGTTAGAGTGAGGTACTGATAACACCAAGGTCAAGGGTTCGGATCTCTGTACTGGCCAGCTGCCAAAAAAAAAAAAAAAGAAAGAAAATCTTAATGCTATCTATAATGATGGCATAAAATGAAGAGGTGCAATGCAGAACCAGCATGTCCTCATGGTCATCCACTGAGAGCTGCCCAGGGATCTGTTGAGGAAAGGGCGAAGGGCATTCTTGGTTTCCTTGAGGTCAACCACAAAGGTTAGGAACCTTTCCTGAATCTTTTATGATCTCTACGTTATGAATAGTTTTAGTGTCTCCATAACATAGAATTTATTGAAGGCATAAATTGATTTTATTTTTTTACATTTTGAGACTAATGATAAAATTATTTTCTTTTCTTGAAAGTTAGTGTGAATGCTTTGGTGTATAAATTATAGTTAAAATATGGCATTGTCTACTATCAACAAAGAGAAAGAACAGTGAGAAAATTAAGGGTCAGGACCCTCTTCTGACTGGTATTATGATGGGTACAGAAATCTCAACAGGAAAGTATGAACGGATCCTGTTATCCTGTCTCCAACCTCCCTCACAAAATCAGCCAGCATTACTGAGTGCGTGTTATGTCTTTGACCTTATTTTACTCAGTTCATAAATATTAACTATTTTAATTTTCATGACAACCCAATCAGGTGTATGCTATTTTTATCCTCATTTTGAACCAGTATGTAAGGAAATAGACATAGTGAAGTTAGGCAACTTTCCCAAAGTCACATAGCTACTGTAACAGCCAGAATTCCAGCCAGGGATGATTCCAGGGACTGTGAAAATATAGTGGAAATTCAAAACTATGGAAATTGAAGCATCTTATTATTTTCTTCCAAGCATGATTAAAAAAAACCCCAAAAATCCAGAGCATTCTAATTCAACAAATTCTTAGCTTTAGTAATAGGTGAATTTGGTAAAGAGGACCCTTATGGATTAATCTGGGAATTGATATCACCTACTATGATATTAACATTTGATCTTTAGCTGGGAACTACTTATAATTTTAAATAATGGTGTTTATTTTGGCCCAGTGAATAAGCAACTAATATAATTTCTTCAGCTTCCCCCTCTTCTTTAGAATGAGTTTGTGCAAATGCATATATTGATGTAATTGACTTAGAGATCAGTTTGCAGGCAACACAATCTCCTGTAAATAAAAATATTGAAAGTTTGGACCGTATTCCATCTTCACTGTCCTGGTGATCTTGTGCCTATGGTTATAACGAATGCAGTTCTATTATCATTTACTATCTCCCTCAACTGAATGTGACACCAATACTCATAGAATGTAGGTTATTAGATGAGTAAAAATAAATAGTTTGAGAGCATTTTCTCACATTTGAGGTTTAATTCCCTCTCTGCTGGGAGTGTTATATTGAGAAAGACATATTTTGCAGATCTTTCAGCCTTTGCAATTTCTGGCCTCAATTTCTGTTTCCCCGCCCCCTTTATAATTTTCTTGTTCCCATACAATTCTTTAGTCATAAAGCCTACCACTAGATGACTGGCTTTGGGGAGCAGATTTTATATTTAAGTTTTCTGGTCACTTGTGAGTATTTTTCCCTTCTCCCTTAATTGCATAGATTTTTCACACAGCACATAAACCACACGTTCTAAAGTAAAAGCACTGGGGATAGTCCTTTTTAAAAGACTGACACCCCCCTTTTTTCTTGCCCCAAGGATGAGAAAACTCAAGACATGAAAAACTGTAACAACAAATCCACTGGTTTTGATGAACAAACATTTGTACTGACAAGGTGAAAAAATATCTAAGTGTGAAGATCTTTGAGCGAGAGGATGTCTGACAGTTGAGATTATCTGAGCTGGGAATAAACGAGGGGGTGGGGGATGGAGCGGACAAGAGGTGGTCAAGTCTCTTATTCCTAAAGATGACTGTGACAGGGCATACAGATCTAAGGTTAGGCCCCTAAAGGATAATTCTTCTTTTTGTCACCTAGCAGGATGGAGGTTGGCAGGGGTGGGGGTATAGTATCTGCTAGTCCTTCTTAGTGCTTTTTTAGAAATAAAATCCAATAATGTAACTATCCTGAGGAAGAATCAACACGCCTGTATTAATTAATATATCACAGCGTTCTCTCTAAATGGGGGTGATCATTTGGGGAACAATTTATCCTGTTGAGCTACTTCTCTTTTGCTCATCATAATGGTCTCTTATCTATTAGATACAGTCTTTTGTAGAGAGGGAACAGAGTTGAACAAGACATGATCCCTGTGCCTTGGGGATCTGTGGTCAATCTATTGCGTAGTAAGCATCCCCAGAACTTTTCCAGCACAAGTCAGATTGAAGTAGGAGCTCTTTTGAAGTGTACGAGTTATATGAGATTGAAAGACAGAGAAGGAGAGATTGATTATAATCAGGGATGGAAAATCTAGGAAGGCTTCGTGGAGGAGGCAGCATCTGAGCAGCGTCCTGAAGGGAGGTTAGAACTTTAACAGGAAGAAAGTGGAAGACGGGTGGAGGAACAAAGGCAGGAGAATGCAAATGTTGCCAGGTGACTCCCTCAAGATTGTTGAAATAGAGAACATCAGAGAGGCTGAAGTGAGACATAAATTAGGGATCCAATCAGAGGACTTCCAGTGCCACTTTGTAGATAACATAGAGCTGCTGAAGATTTTTCAGGAAGGAAGTTACGTGATTATATTGTGTTTTAAAATAGAATCTTGTTTGCTCTCTGGAATAGGACATGAGGATCTAGACATAGTCCGGTCACTTCGGAATACAGCAACTGTCATTTCTCTGAATTAACCTCTGGTCAGTGGCCATTTCTCCAGAGCCTCCTTCATGAACATCGTTCCCCTGTTGGTGTCTTAATTGTTTGTTTCCCAGCTTCTGCCCACAGCCCTCTTCCATTCTCACTCTTTCCATTTGCTCTGGGTAAATGAATGTAGCAGCCTGGCTGCAGCTACCACAACATGCTAATGAATCCCCTAAGTATATTTCCAACTCACGGGCTTTTTAAAAGCCCTGAACCTGTATTTCCAATTCTCCCTAGGTGACCCTCCAGCATCTTCAGCTGAATACATCCTCAAATCTAACTTCTTATCTTTTCCCCAGTACCTGTTCTTCTTTTATCCATCTCTACTAGTGGCATCATTGCCATCTACTCAGCTATATAAAGTGAAAATGTTGGAATCATTCTTGATTTTGGTCCCATCCATAATGGACAACTCCGTCCAGTTAATCACCAATCATCAAGTCTACCTCCTAAATACTTCTGATATCTCTTCTTCCTCCCTATCCCTAAACCATGTCTGCAGTTTAGACCAGGGAGTCTCAGACTTGGATATATGCATAAGGCATCACCTGGGGAGCTTAAACTGCACATCATGGTTTTGTAGATCTGCAGTGGGCCTGAGAATCTACCTTTCTAACAAGCTCCCAGGTGGTTCTAATGCTGTGGCCTGAGAACCAAACTTTGAGTAGCAAGGGTTTAGATAACATGCATCTTTTGTCTGGGCTACCAGTCTCCAACATTTCTGGCTTCTAGCTCATTCCTCTATACTGCTGACAGATCCCCTCACTTCAGAATCTAATGGTTTCCTATATCCTAGAGCAGGTGTGGGCAAACGTTTTTCATAAAAGATCACATGGTAAATTCTTCAGGCTCTGTGGGTCATCTGGTCTCTGTAGCAGCTGCTCAACTCTGCTATTGTAGGGACAAAGCAGCCATAAATCACTGAATCATATTTTTGCTGATGCACCCAGTTTGCTGATCTTTAGACCAGAGGTAAAGTTTAGATTTCCTAGTATGACTTACAAGGCCTTTAGTTGTCCCCAACCTAGAATCCAGCCTAATTGTCGCTCTTTCCCATGCACCTCTTGTTCTTCCCACAAAGAACACCCTACGCTCAGTTATATTTCCATGCCCTTGCAGATGCAGTCACACCTTCCTAGGACACAGCCCCAGAGTTTAAGCTCTAGCTTGAACATCACCTCCAAACTGACAGCTTCCTTAACTGAAGGAGTCTCCCTGTCCTCTGTGATCCTGAACTACTTCTGTACATGCCTCTATTTTAGCACTTGGTACATTTCAATCACTGGCCTAACTTGTTTATTTGAGTCTGAGACCCCCTTAGGGGAAGCAAACATCTTTGCATAATGCATGGCCTGACACTCAATTTATGTTCCTGAATAAATGAGCAGTTCTCCATAACCTAAAGAGTTAAGTGAATTTAAATCTGGTTGTATGCTTGCATTCGTTTGGCAATAGTAACTTCCATCCATTGTCGATGTGAATTTCCATCATGAATCGGTTTCAGGCAGTATGTGCTCTGATTTATAAAGAATGTGCAAAATGAAACATTACCCTATGACACGGCATTACACATGTAGTTGTAAATATGAAATCAGTGGCACTTGACCGAAATGGGATTAACACAGTCCCCCCCCCCCCCCGCGACCCCATATGGTTGGCCAATTTGGAAGAGACAAAACACTTCTGTATCCAGCAGCAATACCCCCAAACACTATAACTCTTGGTATTAAAAAACAAGACAAAACAAACAAAAAGAAAAACAACTGATTAGAGAAGCCTTGGCTATTCCATCTTTTTCATTCTCTCCATCTTGGCCATTGGATTGAAAGGGAGGCAGCCTCTGAATAAGGCAAAACAAATCACGTCTGCATGATTGATCGAGACTGTGCTTGGCACACCCCAGGTGATTGTGCTGGGGAGAGGAGTCATCAATTTGCTCCCCCAAAAGGGTGCACGGTGGAGTCATAAATATTTCACAAAATGTGGGATGACACCTGCTTTCTTGTTTTTGCTTTTTTGTTTACTGAGAACAGTGCCTGCTACAGTGTTCCTCCTCCTGACTGTTGTTCCCAGTTCTGATCTACCAAAGACTTATTCACCTTCCGATGGGAAGTGTTGCTAGTTCTTTCAGTTTCCTTTGAGTTTTCATTTTAATTTTTGATAACTGCATATTCTCCAGAGGCTAAAGTATTTTTTTTATTGTGCATTTTGTGGGAGGCAAAAGAAAACACACATACTTGGTTGTGGGTTTGAAGTAGAAGCAGTTTCTAAAGGGCAGAATCATTTCTCATGTATTGGTATTTTATGATTCAGGGAAGAGAAGCTGAGCTCTTGTAACATTACAATCAAGAGGCAGATCAAGGTACACTTTGGGATTTTTGTTGGATTCCTGTTACTGCTTCTACATTTTCATAATACTTTATTTTTTTCAGGGTACTTTTGTATGTACCTCCTATGATTATCACAAAGGCCCTTAAAGAAAGAACAGAAATTTAAAAAAAAATTTTTTTTTTCAGAGGGAGCAAACCAAGCCTCAGGTTATGGAACTTGCCTGAGTTTATGCAACTAGTAATGGTGGACCTAGGATTAGAATAGTGACCATCCTTTTATAAAATTCTTAAATGCACAAAAAGGAGTCTTTTTTGGTGCATCTTTTTTGCCCATTAATTATGGTATGCATGGAGCATTAAAAAGTCATTAAGGACTTAAAATCATAGTTGGCAATAGATGTTATTTATTTTTGTCCTCTTTGCAGTTAGGAGAAATTGGGGCAAGGGCAGGTGGAAGTGAGTGATTTGTTTGTGGTCAAGAAACAAATCACTATGAGGGAGTGTCAAGATTCCATGGTTTTCTAGGCTAAGCTCGGTCGGGTCATGCTGCCATTAAAATGTGTTCTCCTTAATCCAAATAATGAAACTGCAGAGGTGACAGTGCACTTGTAATCATGTGGCAGGTCTCTGTGTGAACTGTGCTGTCTTTTCCCCCACTGTCATTGTTATGTTCTGGAAGTGCAACTACCCTGCTTAGCGAAGGATTCCAGCCTTAGTTAAAAGTGCTATAACTCTGAATTATTTCAGGGCCAGGCTGCACTCAGTGCTATTTCCAATAGAGGTGAGTTGATACCCAGTTCCTGATTGTAAACACTAGCAATTTGTTTAAACAAAAAGAAGTTTCAAATAACTGAAGATGGTTTTGAGATTTAACTTAATGAGGTTTCTTTGGTAGCTAAACATTAAAATAGGCACAAATCTGAGGCAGTTTTGATTTTAATATTGCCCCACTCCAGGGAATTTAAAACACAATGGAGTTTGTGGTTCTTTTCTTTTTTAATAAAAATTGAGGGGGCATATATTGAGGGGAGGTAACATAAAATATTATTTATAAAGTATACATTTTAACTTTCCTCTGCCTTTGTGGTTATGGGTGCATATCTATCACCATTTAAACTTTGAGAAGATGTTGAATCATATTGGTGTTTATTTCTGGTTGGATTGCTTTTGTGTCTAGTATTAATGGGGAAGTATTCAGAATCATAAATGGGACTTGGAGGACAAAGAAACAGTGCTGACCACTGAGACTTATTCTTGATGACAGCAAGGAAGAGTAAGACTAGACTTGGTGTGGATGGGTTATCCATCCCTCCCCTGTCCATCCAGCATGACAAACATAAACTAGCACACAAGACCAAGATACTGATGCCCTAGGGTACACTGTAAAGTAAGGCTGCCCTGAAGATGCCAGATTGATCTTCCAAACAACGTTGGACCCCTTTGGGGAGATGCTTGATTTGAGTTAGCCTCACTGCATTAGGGGGCTGCACTAGCTAGCTCCTGAAGCTTTTCTTTCCTTCTTTGAAACTGGGTTTCCTCAGAGTTTTCAGTTTGGGGCATATTTTGGTTTCTTGAATAAGTTTTACAGAATGATCAAACTTGTTCTCTTTATAATTCATGTACAAAATGGTTTTCTCTATTGGTTCAACAAGACAGTTGACCTTGATCATAGAAAGTGGAATCAGACTAATTTTTTACTTTAAAATGAGATCATTGGATCTGATAGACAACTACTTCCTTCCTTCATTTATTTATTCAATCAACCACTCAACAAATATGTATTGGGTGCAGATTATGTGACCAACAATGTCCTAGGCATTGGGATGCAAAAGTGAATAATAAAATAATAACAACAATAATAAAGGTAAACATTTACAGGGTGTTTACTATGTACCCAGTGTCATTCTAATTGCTATTTACATCTTAAATGACAACAAGCCTGTGAGGTAGTTTCTTACATTATTTCCAATTCACAAGTGAGAAAATTGAGGTACAAGGAACTTGCCTGTCATAAGTGACTTGCTGAAGGTCAAACCCAAACAACCTGACTCCAGAGCCCAATCTCTTAAGCAATGAGCCTTACTGATTACAGCAATGTAAGTTGAAGGACAATCGGTTACATTCTAGCTTTGGGCCAGAGAGTGAAGACATAAATGAACACACTAATTTCAAGAGAGTGGCATGCAGAAAGAGTGGGGACAAAATGAGCTGGTGTGTCCAAGAGAGACCTCTCTGAGGAGTTGACTTTTGAGCTGAGACCTGAGTGACAAGGAGAAGCCAGCTCTACAAAGGTCTAGAGGAAGAGTATAGCAGGTCAGGGAACAGCAAGCACAGCATCCTAACATGTGAACAAGCTGGGTATGTTCAGAAACAGAAGGAAGGCAAAGGTTACCCGAGGAGAGAGAGGATGAGATTGTGTAAGATGAGATAGGAGGGATGGGCAGAGGCCTAGTCATGAAAACTATGGCTGATTTGTCAGGGAGTTTGGATTTCCTTCTCAATACAATAAAGAGTTTAAAGCAGGGGTGTGAAAACACTTGATTTTTGTTTTGAAAAGATTCCCTGGACCATTATATGCAGAAGAGGCTGCAGACTGCCCAGGGTAGCAGTAGGAAGACAACAAAGAGGGCTGATGGAGTGATTGAAGAAGAGATGACAGTGGCCTGGCCTAGGCTCACAGTGGTGGAGAGAGGGGACATCCAGATCTGGAAGGATATAAAATGCCTGCTGTTTATTAATCCACCTTTGACCAGGGGCATCCTTAGTTCTTCACTCTCATTATTCTAATATATTTGTGATTGATAAAGTTTGGATCTATTTGTCCTCCCAAAGCTCACACTGAAGTCTGGTCCCCCATGTGGCAGTGCTGGGAGGTGTTTGGGTCATGGGGGTGGATGCCTTAGAAGTTGATTAATGCCCTCCCTGGGGGGTGGGGTGGGGGGTGGACAGTGAATAAGCTCTCACAGGAATGGATTAGTTCTTGTGAGAGCTGGTTGTCAAAAGGAGCCTGGCACCTTCCTCCCTCTCTCTCTTGCTTCCTCTCTTGCCATGTGGTCTCCACACACATGCGGGCTGCCCTGCCAATTTTTGCCATGAGTAGAAGACAGCTATAGCTGTCCCAGAATTGTGAGCCAGATAAACCTCTTTTCTTTATAAATTACCCAGTCTCAGGTATTGTCTTATGACAACACAAAAATGGACTAATACAAGGATCAAGCCTGCTTTCTGTTTCTTTCCTTATACTTATTTTGGCAAATAATGGAATTAAGTGTCATATTTCCTATATTCTAGAACCCAGGGCAAATCTTTTCTTTTTCTTTTCTTTTTTTTCCCTCTCTTTCTTTAGAACCTAAACAGAAGTTTACTGAATATTCCATGCAAAACATTGTGATAGGAGCATGTATAAATAAAACCTATATGTTGCCCTCTAGTAGTCAGTTGTCTAATTGGGAAAATAAAGCATAAATACAAAATGAAATGAAGGAAGGGTTGAAAGGTGACAAGTGGTTTAAGGGAAGTATATATAAAATGATGGGGAGTTCAGAGGAGGGAGGCAAACTTTCAGAAGGAACTAATCAAAGAAAACAACAAAAAGAAGGTAGCATCTGAGTGAGGCATTGAAAGAGGATGAGTTTAGACATGAAGAAACACAGAATATAATGATCAATGCTGTGTAATAAACCACTCCAAGTCACAGTGGCTTAAAGCATTCATCTAATTTCACTCATGTGCTGTTGGTTGGCTGCGGGTTGGTTGATCTTGGCTTGCTCTGGTTGAGCTTAACTCCATGTCACTCTGGGTTCACATCTACTACATGTGTCTCCCGTCCTCTTTAGATAAGTGGGCAACCCAGGCTCATACATTTCATATGGTGATGACAGAAGGGCAAGTTGGCAAGTCCTACCACGCAAGTGTATTCAGCTTTCCCTTGTGTTATGTTCATTAGTTTCCCATTAGCCAAAGTAAGTTATGTGTCTAAACCCAACATAAATATGTGAGAGCAGATCCTCTGCCCACAGTGGTAGGGGAACTGTAGTAAATATTTGCTGAACAGTAACCTAGATGATCACACAGGAGCATAGCACTCCTGGCTGAATGTAAGAGGAAAGGCACAGAGGTGGGGAAACTCAGGCCAAGCACTGGAAACAATGAATAATTTACTTTAGTTGGGTCATTGAGTATGATAATGCACATAGAGTGAAGAGAGATTAGACAGACAGGAGGGCATATTGTTGAGGGCCTTGAGCACAAAATTACGAAAATAATTTCATACCCAATGTGCAGCTAATGAAAGAACAAAACTAAGCCTTGAAAATATGCCTTCTTGAAGGTGGATGTCATTTTTCATTTTTTTGGATCTCAGTTCTTGGAAGTTAATACCCTGGCTTTAGTTTACTGATGAGAAACTCTTGTGTGTTGAATTGTGTTCCTCAAAAAGATATATTGAAGTCTTAACCCCTGATACCAGTGAATATGGTCCTGTTTGGAAATAGGTCTTTGCGGAAGTAATTAAGATACAAGTTAAGATGAGGTCATATGGGAGTAGGGTAGCCCCTTAAACCAGCATGACTGGTGTTTTTATAAAAGAAAGGGAAGAGATGCAGAGACAGATACCAAACAGAAGAGAATGCCTTGTTCAGACACAGACGTGCAAGAAGAGAGCTGTGTAGTGAGATTGGAAAAACACAGCTACAAGCCAAAGAATGCCAAGTATCGCCAACAACTACTAGACACCAGGAGAGAGGCATGGAACAGATTCTCGCTGTGAACCGACAAGAAAGAACCAGTCCTGCTGATGCCTTGATTTTGGACTTTTGGCCTCCTGAACTTTGTCTTAAGCCATCTGTTTAAGATACTTTGAACAGCATTCCTAGGAAATTAATGAAACCAAGTCTAATTTTCAATGAATGATTTTTCTATTTCACCCAAGTCATTTTACTTTTTTTCTTGATCAGAAAATAATTTTAATTTTATTAAGTCTGTAACATTTAATAAGATCGTCAAATTTATCAAAGAATTTTAAATCATTGCAATGACCAATCAACCCTGTGCTAGTTTGGGAGTAAACAATGAAATACATAATGTTTATTCTTTCTTATTTAAAAAAGTTATACTAAATATTGAGCTTCAAAACTCCATGGAGTCTAACAGATATAAGTGATCTGGAATTGTTTGAACAATGAGAAATAGATGTACATGTGTTTGTGTGTTTATGTAAGCATATATATTTAGGTCCCCTAAAGTAAGAAAGAAAGGCCTCCAACTGGTAAATCTTATTGTCTTAATCTATCTGGGCTGCTACAACAAAATACTATAAACTGGGTAGCTTATAAACAGTAGAAATTTATTCATTCTCACAGTCCTGGAGGCTGGGAAGTCTAAGACCAGGGTGCCAGAGTGGTATAGTGCTGGCGAAGCCCTCCTTCCGGGTTGCAGATTACAGACATCTCGCCGTGTCTGGAGGAAGGGACAGACAAGCTCCCTTGGCCCTTTTTTATAAGGCTGATAATTCCATTTAGGAAGGTTTCTCTCTCATGACCTAATCACCTCCCAAAAGGCCGCATTCTCAATACCATCACTTTGAGAGTTAGGACTTGAACATATGAATTTTACAGGGACACAAACATTCAGAGCATAGTGCTTATGTAATATTGAAGGAATATAGCTTCTATTTTCATTGGGAATTTTTAAAATACTTTTATATCATAAGTAGGTATAGGTGTAATGTGGGCATTTAGATATAATGATGACTGCTGACACACCTAAGAAGGTCTTGCCCCTCATGGCATTTTTCAAAAATGAAATGGTATTTGGGTTGATCCCTTCTGTCTGTCTTTTGGTTTTACTTGTCTATTGCAAATTTCAAGATGGCAGACCAAGATCAGGTCCATGGTACGGCAAACAGTAAAGGTAACTGGCCACACGGAGACCAAATCCACATCCTTTGCTAGTTCACATTTTCTCTTGACCTACTAACGTACTATAATAAGAAGAGTAACAGTAGACAGGAGGGGAACTTACAGGGCCTCTGTAGTGTGTTTTTGTTAGAGGAAAGCTTGGGAACGTTTTTTTTTAAACAAAGTTCCTTTTTAGAAAAAATCTTACCTGAAACCCAAATATGTAAAACAAGTGCAAAATATGAACATTGTTCCTCAAAGCTGTTTAGCTGTGTAGATCTTCACCAGTCGTAGACTCCTTAAAGCAAATCCACAGAGATTTAGCGTTGCGAAGATTAAAAAAGTAGTCTGAGTTAAACAACTGCTCTAGAATAGCACTCAGAGGGGCTATTTTTGAGCATCCCACAGGATGTGTGTTAAAAACTTTCTATTTAAGATCTTGTTTAATCCTCACTACAGTGTTAGAAGGCAGCTGAGGAAACTGAGGCATAGATAAGTTAAGTGATTTGCTCAGGATCACAGTGGATAGATTCTGTTCAGAGCCTAGCACCATCATTGCTAGCACTACTTTTTAAAAATAGACATGATAAAATATCCAAATTTAGCCTCAGTATATAGGGAATTAAATAGCTGACATTAACATCAGCACTTTTTGTAATAAAGAGAAAAATGTTTTGTTAGGGAGAAAAGAACCAGGAACAGCATGCCACAGATCTGAGTTTGAGAAAGTACCTTAAGACAGTGCTTCTCCAACTTTAATGTCCAAACACATCACCTGGGGGTCTTGTTAAAAAAAAAAATGCAGATTCCAATTAATCTGGCCTGGGATGGGCCCAAGATTCTGCATTTTAAACAAGTTCTCAGGTGAGGCTGCTGATACATGGAATATACTTTGAGCAACAAAACCTTCAAGAACCATAGAGTGTAATTTTTGTAACTTCTACCAAAACAAGTAATAGCCACCAAATATAAGTTCAGCAGCACAGTGGTCATGCTGCTGGCCATACTGTAGTGATCCTGTGTTGGTTTACCATTCAGCATCCCTCTTCCTTCTTGGGGCAGCAATATCCTAATTTTACTTGGTTAGTGAACCTGCCCCACTATCAGCTCATGTGAAACTGACTCTAGCATCATAACTCCAGGAGTGGAACACTTGACTTAGGTTAAACCTGTTAGCAAGTGGTTGGCAGATAGGAACATAAAAGACTCAAGCCCATAAGAGCCAGTGAGACTCAATTCTGGTTCTTTGTTTATTTGTTTGTTTTGAGATAAAACAAAGTTAATCTTCTTTTCCAATTGTCTTGAAATAATGAAAGATCTAGAGCTGCCACCACCCTCATACGACCTATCTGAGAACGAAGCCAAAACACAGAGGAGTGCAAGGCTGAACAAAGAAATGAAGGCAAGTGGGTTCCAGTGCCAATGATTTGGTCCCACCATCAAGCTACACCTGCAGCCAGAATTACCCCTTGTGTATAGTCTAAGGAGAGGATAAGCTGGTGGGATAACTCTCCCATCCTTAAATAGTTTGGGAATATATTTTATTATTTTGTACTTGCTGATAACATTGATGGTCAGCCACTTCATGTATCTATCCATAATTGTAACACTTCCTAGGTGGTGGATTTCCCCATGGAAGGACATAATTTCCTTTTTTCCCTTTCTATACCTGGTGCAATAGAGAGCACATGGAGTTTGATGACTAATTGGTTGTTGACAGCTCTTGATGAAGAATACTTATCCGAAGATGTGACCTATTTCTCTGTGTTAATTTTACAGTTCACCTTAGAGTTAGTCAAGAAAAACAGGTATTCTACCAGCTGCCAACCACTTATCTCATTTATACATTTTCTTTTCCTTCTAAAAGTAAGTAACTTTCCTCAAGAAGACTAGGTTCCATGCTTCAGGATGTTGTAGTGTCTCCTGAAAACACTACCCCCCAACAAACTCACATCTTCCTCTCCAACAGTCCATTATCTGGCCTTGTTTACAAATCACCTCTTACAGTAGGCTTGCTTACCCCACTTTCTGTAATTGCTCTTTTCTCCACAATAACTAATATGGCATTGGTACTATATTAAGATGTACTTATATGTTTTATAAATTATCTTAATTTTTATGGACTTACTAACATATTCTTGAGATGGGCAGCTTTATCTTATATTTAATTTGTGTTCTCCTTTCTTTCCATGCCTAGTAAAATTCTGAGCTCAATTCATTAACAGGGCTGATCACCTGAAATGCAGAATGTAAACAAAAGTGTGTAGTGGTTAAGAGAGCAAATTCTGGAAACTCCAGACAGCCTGAGTTCAAATTGCAGCCACCTATTAACTCTGTGACCTAGGACGTATTATTTAGCTTCTCTGAGCCTCAGTTTCCTCACCTTTAAAATGGGAGCAATTTTAGTACCTGCATCATCAGGTCATCATGAGGATTCTGAAAGAAGTAAATAAAGTAAGAGTTAAGAACAATGCCTGGTCCGTGATAGTTGCTCAGTAAACATCAGCTATTGTTAATAATGCTCTGTGATTAATTGACTTTCATCCAGCTCTAAAGAGTGTCAAGGTCCCTTTTAAATTCCTCCTTCAGTGGTTGCCAACCCTTGCAAAACACAGAAAACTTCCAAAAAAAACTTTAAACGCTTCCTCTTTGAAAGGCACCTTTCATCACCTCATGTTCTTTACATATGTATGTGTATATGTGCATACACACCTACATGCACAAATAATTTTTTTGTAGATCAAAGCCATCATACAGGCTTTGTTGAAGAAGATAATAGAAGTATAATGTTCTCGTACAAAGGAACAAGTTTGGAATGCATAATGTTGAGAGAAGATGAAACAAAATTACACACGTTCTTGTCCTATTACACTTAAGAATTATATTTACACTTTCATCACTGACTAAGCACATCATTTTATTCTCCTCAACAAATATGGGAAGTCAGGATAGCATGTGTTTTTACTGTTTTTCACAGGTGAAGAGATTGACATGCAGAGGAACTTGCCTAAGGTTCAATGTAAATGGCCCAGCCGCTTGGTGATCCTTACCTAGCTTGGCATTCTTGATCACCTGCTTCTGCAGTGCTGTTGGCTACGTTTTCTAACATCTCCACGAAATTTAAATCAATTGGAACTCTGTCAGGATTTGGACTGAAAATTTTGAGGTAAAGAAAGGGCTCATAGCTGAAGAAACTTCTATGAACCAGGCATTGTGTAAACATTACTTTTAATGTGCACAGTAGCCATGGGAGGTAGGCATCACACTCCTGTTTTATGAAGGGATGAAGAAACTGCAGTGCAATATTGTAAGACAATCTACTCAAGGTCTATAGGCAGAGCTGGGATTTGAACCCAGGATTTTGTAATTCCCAAGCCTGCCTACTTCCTCTTGCACGATTCTGTTTCTCATGCTCATAAAACAATCATTTTAAACCCATTCTCAACATTTCCTTTATCTTCAAAGGGATTATGAGAGATAATGTAAAAAGATGGGACAGGTGGAAAAATTTGACCCTGCCCCCTAGAGAAATAAAAAATACCACCAGGGAAACTATTTCCACTGATTTTTAACTGTACGCTATTTTTAAAATATAGGGGACCGAACAAAAGAAAAGAAAAGAAAACTTTCTGAGATTCCTTTGAAATCTACATATTCCCTTTTGAGTAGAATATGATTAGTTTAGGCTCTCATTCTGAGAAATGAAAAAGTGCTATTTTTCTTGATTATTCAATGTTTGTTAATAACCAACAGCCAGGATGTAAAGGGAGGAAAGAAACTGTGACTGTGTCACTAGATTTCTGTTAAAGAGCAAGAAACTTCCTGAATGGTTCTGGAAGGAAGCAGGTGGCAGTTGCTCTGCTTATTTATCTGGGCACAGGTTTCACTTCTCGCTTCTTTAGTCACTAGTGCGGTTTAGTGGCTTAAGGAGCAGATGTGAATCTCTAGAGTTCATGGTGCGACTGTGGGCGAGTCATTTCTGTCTTCTTAGCCCTTGTTTCTGTCTCTGAAATTACACGTAATTATCCTCACAAAGGGCTTGGGAGAAGATTCATTAAGGAAATTACCACTCATTTAGAAAATTGCTGCTCAAGTTCAAGAAATGTTTCCCTGGTGGGCTTAATGAACACGTGGCCCTCCTCAAGGTGAATGAATCACCTCTGTTCCCTGGGGAGGAGTTTTCTTTTCTTCCACCTTACTCCTTGAGTTGGGGTGCCCGGGGCTAACAGTTCAGTTTCCTTACCAAGAACATTGACCTATCTACCCAGTCTTTAAAAAGAGCTTTGCTTCTCTAAAGCCATCTGGTTTGTGCTGAATATTTTCTTTCAGTTCATTCTAGAGTTATGAACATGGGGGGGTTAGAAAACGTCCTACACCAGGCGACATTAACAAGCCCCCTTGATGTTTCCATAATCATGAGTGATTATTCACCCTGTAATTTTCTGATATGATTAGTCAGGATAAACACTGTTTTGTGCTGAATGGGTTTATAAAGGCACATAAGAGTGGCATGCTAGACGGTTCAACAATCTTACCCACTGTTAAGTATTTTATAACCTCCTGTTCTCAAGGCATCCGGGAGGACTCGGAATAAAATGTGGAAGACAGTCTGACTTGTTCAGTAATCAGGCGGGTCGTTGAAGATGCCTGGTCAAAATCCTCCATGAATATTTCACTATATGAACAAAATGATGAAGTAGACACTGTTATTATATTGGAGCCGATGGATGGAAAGACCAGAACATTTGCAATCTGTCTTTTTTTTTTTTTTTTCTCCTATTCACTGATAACCTCAGGCTTCAACCATACTCCATTTCACATTTTCCTCTTGAAAGAGAAAACACATGAATTATTCTGATTGACTAGGAGCATTGGCTGATAGAATATTGTTCTTCTCTTCTATTTCTAGCCCTCTTCGTCCATCACATAATGATCACTGGAATGAAGGACTGGGCTGGCAAACCCTGCAAACAGAGACTCCTCTGGGGAAGCCTCTGTGTAATACAATTTTTTGCCTTCATGTTTTCATTGATTTGGGAGCCCTCCTGTAGTTGGCTGGAGGCTCTCAGTAGGAACTACAAAATCAAACTTCGGGTGGCATTGTATACCCACAAAGTCAGCTTTTTGGGGCATTTTCCCCTAATTTTATTATTTCTTGTGTTAAATAAAATTTACAGGAGGCCATTGGTTTGAACCGAGCTCTTGCACTAGGCCCAACAGACCAAACCAAAATGGAGTCACTCATGCTAAAGTTCCACATCACCAAACTAAAACTACATTGTTTATCTGATGTTCCAAGAAATCAGGAGATATAAGAGGTAATAGCCAAATTGACATACAAGTCAGTTTTAGCTGGCATGATAAGGAAGTCTCTGCTGCTTTAACCTTTACAAGGAAAGTAACTTTGAAACCAATCTGCTTTTTCTTTCCTGGTTCTGTCTTTCTCAGCCCTTTTCTGTCTGTAAATCCAAATGCCACTGCTCAGCTCATTGGTATAGTCCACTCAGGAATCACAAATAAAAGCCTATTAAGATGTTTAAACTAAATTTGTTGTAATTTTGCCTTTTGACCTTCATTTTTTTACCACATTCCAAACTCACGTATGAGGAAATGTGAGTTCATTTATTCATGCATCCGACAAGTATTTTATTGAGATTTTCTATATGATAGTATCTCTAGTGATCAGTAATGGTGATACTCTAATGAGGGAAATAAAAAGACGTGGTCCGTGAGACCCAGATTCTTTACATCAGTGAGAAGCATAGTTACAGAGAGATGGCAAAATGCGTATGTGTGTGCACAAGCGGGAGTGTGTGTGACCATGGGTCCGTGTGTGTATTTGGGGGATAGGGGAGGACAGACAGAGACCAAAGACCTACAGAAACATTGACCCATTTGTCTCTTCATTGAATAAATATTTGTTCTAAGTATTGGTGAAATAATGGTGATGGAGTTCTGCCCTCACTGAGTTGATAGAATAGTTTGGGAAATTCTACTTTAGAATACTTATTGAGGTTCTTTCAGTGATATTTTGATATTTGATAATAGTGGAGTTGTGTGCAGATTGTGGAGGTCTTGGGGGCAGGGAAGAGGGGAGAAAAAAAATGAAGGAATAAAGAATGCTTCACTATGTCCCTCCTGTGTGCCAGTGCCCCGCCAGGTACCTTCACCACTGTCACATCGGGGTTTCTATAGTCATGCAGGGTAGGTTTCAATGACAAGGCATCCTCAGCGATATAATTTAGCTTTGCAAATGAGGAAGAAAAAGCAGCAGTATTACCCACATCCAAAAAGGGGACACAGGGTATAATCTCAATTTGTAGTAATGGGCATTCTGCCAGTATGGAGCTGGCCATCACATCTCGGGCACGAGTGGTGACAATCAGCTTTGTATCTCATGAATATTCATAACCAGTAAAAAAGTACTATGCAAAAAACAAACAAACAAACAAAAACCCAAAAAGGTATTCAGTAGCCCGCAAGTGCTTCTGGATCATGGCTGCATGTAAGTATCTGAGTAGCTTTTAAAATCCTCGATGAATTCAGACTCTCTGGGAGTCCTGGCATCAGTAGTTTGTATTGCTCCCCAGGTGATTCTGATGTGAAGCTAATGCTGCAAAGGGCTGTTTTAAATGTTATTTAAGGTATATAACAGTGTATATGTCTTTCTTCAAGATTCAGAATCAAGGAAGGAAGGAATTCTAAAATCACCCAATCTAATTGCTTAATTACACAAAGGAAGAAAGTATGGGTGAGATGAGGAAGGTGGCTGACAAAATTCACATAAGCTAAGAAGAGTCAGAGCCAGGTGCCCTTTCTGGCTTTGACTTCTTGACTCCTCAAGAAAAGCTTGAGGACAATACCTTGCATGTGGCTAATGCAAATGGTTTCTCTGGGGAACTTAATTACAAATTATTCTTGAATTTTCTTTTTTTACTAGTGGGAACCATTTCTAAACATACCATTATGTACAAATATTTTAGTATTTCAGTATTTGTTTTGATAGTTTTTTGTTGTGGTGGTGGTATTCTTTTTCTTTTTCTTTTTCCTCTCCCCAAACAAATATCCAGAAGGCTAAGGCTAGAAAAGTAATTTAAATTTTATCAAGTTTTTGCATAACTGGTGTATCTTTGCTGTCTCAGAAAAGGACTAGGGAATCAGAGGTCAACTTGAAGCACCTCATTTATATGATAATTACCGGTAAGCAGTGGCCAGTGATTCATGATACAAATCATTTGTTCCTCTGGGACTTGTATGTTTACTGGGCAGGAAGTATGTGATTATGTCGTACTAATTAGTTTCTAGGTGACAGAAAGAATGTAGCACAATTGAGACTAAGTTTGGTAATTGTGTGCTGTTTAGTTTCTTTATTTACTTGTTATGGCAGAGTTTTTAATTTAATTTTTAATCCACAGGAAGTCTCCCGGTGAATATACACCTGGATGACTCAATACTAACCTTCCTATTTTCACTTTCCTAGATTATAACATGCTTTAAAATGCTAATCTTATGTAATCCTAGCATCAGTCCTCTGAGGCACATATTATTGTCACAAAACTCCCTTTACAGATGAACAGACTGAAGGCAGGGACGTTAGAGTAAGACTTGAAGGTCCTGCAACTGGAAATGTAGCATATTGGTATTTACATCTCCTATGATTAATAATGATAAGGAATGGTAATAAACAGCCAGAAATGATCATTGTTCAGCTTAATTTTCCTAATTTTCTCAACGACTAAGAAAAAGGCTATGAAGAAAGAAAAAATAATGAGAAACTGTTGTTTTAGTGGCAGGGAATAAAAATAATATAGATCGTGGTGGTGGGAGAATAAATTCAGAGAGGTTATGTTTTCACAGTAAGGAAAAAGAGCTTCAGTGAGCAAAAGCTGAATTAGAAGCAAGGGGATGCTTTTTGTAGTCCAGCAGAAGAAAGGCCTGAGAGAAGGAAGAAGGTAAGAGCAAGGTTTGGAACGAAAGCCCACAAGGAACAGTAACAGTGAATAGACAGGGAAGGACAGAAGAAAGTGAAAAATAATGAGCAAATGGAGTGAAAAAGAAGTCTGTCATTAAACCAAGGCAAGATGGGAGATTAGAATCAGATGAATAATAAGTTTGCGTTTTAGTGATTTTTTTTTTAATGTTCCAGTGGTCCAGAAATATTCATTTAAAGGGCAGACAGTAAGTCATTATTATTTGAAATGCAACAAGAAGAATGAATGGGGGCCACTTCTACCTACAGCAGACGGTTCACTGCGTTTGTCTTCCAGGCAAATGTTTCCTGAATATGTAAGACAGAGCCTTTCTGACAAATAATACAGAGCCATATTACCTGAAATATCGGAGAAATGTTAGGTAGCAGGGATCCTAAGGGCCCTCAGATATGGGTGATGCAGAAAGAACATTATCTCTGAGAGAGCAGATTTTGCTATGCTTATAAAAAGCCTTGGGCAAAATGTAGATGTTACAAGAACCCAAGACTATCATCAATAGGTGAAGCATTCCATGATCTGATAGGCAGAATGGCAGTGCCACGAAAGATTAAACTTCACAAACCCAGAGAGCATCAAGTTTGATTTAATGCCTCTCTTAATCTTCAAATGCTTTCCTGAGAAATATTTTCCTAAGTTCACAGTCAAAATAGAATTTGGGTTCAAGGGTATGCTATATATTACTACCTGCTGGGTCTCCACTAAACAAGCTTTGATCATCTTAGGTCCTCAAGTGGTGCATCACAGGAACGTCAGAAATAACCGGTTCATTAGTCAGTGTTCTCCAGAGAAACAGAATCCATAGGGTGTGTGTGTGGGGGGGGTGTTCTGGGCGGGGGGGGGGAGACTGAGAGATTGAAAGAGAAAGAGAGAGATTTATCTAAAGGAATTGGCTCGTGCAGTTATGGAGGCTAGGCAAAACCTGCTAATCTGTAGAGTGGGCTGAGAGACTGGAGACTCAGGAAGACCCAGTGTTGCACATGAAGCCTGAAGATGATGCTGGCAGAATTCCCTCTTGCTCAGAGGAGGTCTGTCTTTTGTTCTATTCAGGCCTTCAACAAATTGGGTGAGGCTCACCCACGTTGTGTCTTATCCAATCTTCTTTACTCAAAGTGCACTAATTGTAATGTGAATCTCATCCAAAACACCCTCACAGAAACATCCAGAGTCATATTTGACCAAATATCTGGGCACTGTGGCCCTGTCAAACCGACAAATAAAATTAACCTTCACAATGAGGCTGGTGAGATTTTATATTTACTGACTTTTCCACTCTCCAAATTATCTTATAAGAGGTGTGTGCTCTATAAAGGGTGTGTGTGTGCGCATGTGTGATCACTTTATCCCCAACAGAAAAAGAAACATCATTGGCTAACTAGGGAAATCAATAATAGAATTTGACTTTTTATCAGTATATCTTGGAAGCCCAAGAATGAATGGGTGGTGTAGGACATAACGTTTGAGAACAGATTTCTAATAACATTGGATGATGTCATCTGTGCATTGGATGAGCTTATCTTTGGAAACTATGACATAAATATGTAGCATAAAGATGTATATTTACATTTCAGTGGAACGATCTTCAGCTGTGCATTTTTATGGAGAGTTGTAAAATTCATTACAAGTTCCAAAGAATGGGACTTGAGTCTCCAGACGAAAATGGCACTACGACTACTGGATTATAGAGAAATAACAATAATAATAACAATGGCTAACATCATACTGAATGCTTTACAAGCATGATTTTCATATAATCCTTAACATAGCCATTCTTAACAGAGGAGGACGCCTCATCACAGAATAGTTAAGTAATTTGTCCCAGGTCACAAAGCCAACAACATCTTGCATGAGCTTGGAGGACATTAAGTGAAGTAAACCAGGAACTGAAAGAGAAATACTGGATGTTTTCACTCATATTAGGAAGCTAAAAAAGTTGATTTCTTCAAAGTAGAGACTAGAACGGTGGTTACCAGAGGCTGGAAAGGGTAGTGGGGAGGGGGGATAGTGAGAAGTTGGTTAACAGATACAAAAGTACAGCTAGATAGGAGGAATAAGATCTAGTGTTCTGTAGCACTGTAGGGGACTGTAAGTAACAATTTATTGTACACTTTCAACTAGCTAGAAGAGAGGATTTTATATGTTCCCATCACAGAGGAAGGATAAATATTTGATGTAGTGTAGAAAAAATCAGTGGTTACCAGGGTTTGGGAGGGGGGAGGGATGGAAGGAGGGATGAATAGGCGTACCACAGAAGATTTTTAGGGCAGCAAAACTATTCTGTATGGTACTGTCATGGTGAATACGTGACATTATGCATATGGCAACACCCGTAGAATTGTACAATGCAAAAAGGGAACTCTAATGTAAAATTGAGTTAACAATAACATGTCGATATTGGTTCATAATTGTAACAAATGTGCCACACTAATGTAAGATGTTAGTAATAGGAGAAACTGTTGGCGGGAATTGGAATTATCTGTACTTTCTAATCAATTTCTCTGTAAACCTCAAACTGCTCTAAAAATGAACTCTATTACTTAGGAGGAAAAAGCCAGCAAATGTTGGGAAGTCCTTGAGTAAGGAGGGACTTCACCACTGATGAGGCTGCTCTTGAACTCAGCGCCCAAGTCCTCTTGACAAAGTCCTGGCAGATGGCCACCCTGCTTTGTCCAAGATCTCCAGAGGCTGGCTACTGCCTGTCTTATTGTGCCAATCCAGCAAGTGCTCTGCTGAGATGTCTGTTTATGAGCAGTGGCCTACATGCCATGCTGAGTCCTCCCACTGCAGTGGAGACTGCCGTGCTACTTGGCCATCACGCCACTCATCTCTGGCTGGAGGCTTTTCCCATCTCCTCAGTGGCTAGTTCAAGACTTCACCATGCTCCTCAAGGCCCCCTACCATTGCTGGTCACTCAGGGACAATGATCTCATTGAGCGCCTTGCTGATAATGTGCGGACCAGTGAACGTGTATTCTCACGATTTACCTCCTCTCCATCCCAAAGTCATGTCCATATTTGCCCGCTGCCCTTCCTTTCACCCCTCAGTGACCTAGGCCTTTATCTAAGTTGACCCATTTGGGGCAATCCAGAATGTGCTCAGGTGCTTTATAGTGGGAGGGGGATTCTTAGTGCATGCTTTCTGTTCACACTAAGTCTGGACCTTTCCAATATGATCTTTTCAGATTTTGCCCACCCTAGGTTTGAATTTTCTTATTCAAGGCTATATATTATATTTCCTATTCATCCTGCAGATTTGGTGCACAGGTATTTGTTTTGTTTTGTTATAATTTTTGGCTTCTCTCCTAGTCATAGTGATGACCTGCCTTCCAAAAATTCTTCCCAGAATATCTAGAATTATGAGCACTTACTGAATACTTATCATATGGCAGGTACCATTTTAAGTGTGTTACACAGACCTCCTCATATAAAGATGCATAAACTATCTTGCATCACTAATTCCTTTGAGAATCTGGATCCTTTGCTCAGGAAAAATTTGTACTCAGGAGGATCTGCATACCCTCTGTTTTGTTATCTACTACTATGAAACAAACCACCAAACCCGAACCCAAATCAGGGTGTGTTTTTAATTTTTTTTAATTTCTCATGATTTTGTGGGTTGACAGGTAATTCCTCTGCATCATCAGGTTTCAGCTGGTCCATGGGGGCAGCTGGAGATTTCAAAATGGCCTCACTCACATGGCTGGCAGTTGATGCTGGCTTTTGGCCAAGGGCTCAAGTCATCTTCCTCATGGTCCTTTCCATGTGGCTGCTTGGACTTCCTAACAGTCTGGTGGGCTCAGAGTAGTTGGAACTTTTACATAGCTGCTGTCTTCCCTCAGAGCATAAAGTCTTTAAGGCTTGAGCCAGAACTGGCACAAACTCACTTCCTCTGAACCAGATTCACCAAGAGAAAGCTACACAAGGGCATGGATATTGGGAGTCATGGTTCATTGAAGGCCACTAAAGTGACAGCCTACCATGTATTACACATAAAACTCTGTATAATCATTTCAGGAGGTAGGCATACCCTATGAATTCATTTAAGGATCCCAAGAAGTATACAGACTTCAGCTTAAGAACTCATGACTGAGGATCAAGCCAAGGAGATCCTTTTACCTAACCACTGCAGAAAAGAGGAGAGACAGCTCTCCTTATAAAGGGAATTGCACACACGTTGCATCGATGGGACTATGCAGGGCATGTTCCAGGGACAATGAGAGATCAATCATTTAAAAGATCAGGAATGGGGCTGGCTGGTTGCTCAGTGGGTTAGAGGGCAGGGGTCAAAGGTTTGGATCCCCTCATGGACCAGCTGCCCAATACATAAATACCTACATGCACACATACATACATGCATACATAAATACGTACATAAAAGTCTAGGAATGAAGGTTTGAATCAGATTATGCAATATCCTAGAAGGCAGCCCGTGGAGCTTGCACTTCTCTCAGTAGGCATTAGGGAGCAATTGTGAGTTGTTTTTTTTTTTTTTTTTAAAACAGGAGTAACAAACACAAATGCTGAACTAATTCAGGAGAATTATGAGAATTAAGAAATAAGGAGAATGGTGTAGAGGGAATTGTGTTAAGGGGCTTTATGAGGTTGTGAAGTTATAGCGCAGACACCAGTTTTAAAGTCAGGACTAACAAAATTACCCTAATAAAGAATGGAGGCATAAAAATTTACTGTAGAAAAGGGTGTTGTAGAGCATAGTGTAACAAATTTATAACAATATAGCAAGCATTGTATACCTAGTATCACTTTGTGTGACTGGATTAACAAGGAGCTCAGTCAGTCTTTATGGCTTCAGTGGATATGAAAGAAAAAATCAAGCAGGGAATTTTTGGAATTATTTTCCTCCCAGAGTTAATAGAGTTCTTGAGTATGGCTATAAAGGATAATGAGTCTAGGACTAAGACATTCTCATTTGGGTCCCTAAGAATAAAAAAGAAGCCTGTGGGGTCAAAGCAACCCTTGAATGTTAGCAGGTTACTTCTACTGAGGGAGAATGCTAAAAACCTATAGCAAAAACCCTAAAGGACAGAAAACCATTAGTAGTGGTCCAATTTCTGTTTGTCAGCCCATAAAATTGAAAAGATGATTCCTCTACTTTGGCCCTAAAATGATAACTGAAATAGTATTTAGAGAATATATGAGTGGATTGGGGGTTGGGAGAGAGGGCATAAAAGCTCATGTTTAGTTCACATTTGAAATTTCCACTGCAAACTTGAATCTGCTTCTAGCTTTCTGAAGCCACCTCTGCTAGCCTTCTTTATCATCAAACTTTTGACTTCCTTAGTACTTAGAGTGTCTCTGCCAGGGGAAGAGATGAATCAGCATGGTCTACCTGCATTGACATTGGAGCTTCTTTAGGTCTACTGGCCAGTATATGAGGAATTGGACAGAACGGGGCTGGGAGTGCCATCTAGGGGTGTGGGACTCATCAAAGTCAACGGGGCCACAGGGATGTCTTAATACTAGTAGTTCTCAAACCAAAAAAAAAAAAAAAATGGTTCTATCTCACTCCCAGAAATTTTCTTTTAAATTTGCCTGGGATGCAGCCTTGGAATGGGGCATTTAAAAAACCTGTCCAGATAATCCTACTGGACAGCCACTTTGGGGAACCACAGCTTTGTACTTTCTGCTGGTTAGTATTGGGCTTCTACCTATTGTGCTAACCCTCATGGTTCCTGATTTTGTAAGTATTAAAATTACTTGGGATGAAGTGTTCTCAAGCACCTATTTAGGAGATATAGGATGACAATACAAGTGGGGTATCTATTGCATCAAAAGTTATTGGCATGGAAAATGTAGAGAACACCGGAACATTGTCTTAGAGGGTTTTTAGCTTTTGCTTTGCTCACAATTAAGTCTCTTTGGTGGATACCAGGCAAAAACCAATCTAAGAAGTTTAGTGGCAACAATACTTGATCTAAGAATAAAAAAGAAGAAGAAGAAAAGAAAAAAACCCACAGTTGTCTGATTTTTCACTCAATGTGCCCTAGTGTTGGGAGCTTATATGTTTGTCTTCTTGTACTTGGCTGAGTACAAGAAGTACATCCTTCCGTCTCAGCAATGCAACATTATCACCTCTGGATTTCCATCTCCTCATTAGCTGCTTATCATTATCACATCCTTGTTGGAATGCCTCGTTTCTGACCCTCAATCTGCTAATTGTTCTTTTAAGCTCTGATTCCATTTTGGCTGTTCTGCACTGAGTCTGGCCTTTCACCTCTCAAATTTGTGTTTTCAACACAACGCTCACCAGCTGGCATTTTAATCAACCATTCTTTTCTCTCAGTCCCCACTCCCTTTATAATACCATTTCATCTCTCCTTTTCTTTCAGCAACCCAAATACAGCCTGTCAGGCAAAAGTCACATTCAATAACTTTATGTTTCTATTCCTTATATAGAGAACACTTTCCTCTCACCTCAACAGCAATAGCTTTTATGCTGACATAGCAAGAACTTTGTTCTCAGTATACCAAGAGCTACAGATAAATGTGTGTCTGTGTATGTATATATATAGTTAGAGAGAGAAAGAGAGAAAGGGTTTATAAACTGAAATATGGACGAAGATAATGGTCTGTGCTGGGCTTGAAAACTAGTTGGACAATCTGTCTTGACTTTGGTTGAAAACTTTTCAAACGGAATTGCCCTCTTGGGGTTTGAATCTATTCAAATTGATCTTTTCTATGAGTTGGCCCATCATTTTAGAAATGTTTCTGTGAAGATGTGCTGTTTTCATGCTTAGGGAAGCACACTGCGTGCTGAGTGAGACAGAAGGAAATGCCAAATTAATTCATTATTTTCGTGGTAATGTTCTTTTCCCAGGAAAGGACTGCTTTAATAAGGCAGGTGGCTGTGTGTGCCGTGGTGTGCCTGCTTCTGTAGGAAGCTTGGTAATCCTCTCCCCGGAAAACCCAACCTTGGTGTTTGTTGTCTGAGGCCCTTGAGTGTAATATTAGTTTACAGTCCCTCTCCTGGACATATTATACAAACGGTAGGATGAGAATGACAATGGAGAGGGTGACACAGAATGCTTTATTTAAGCCTTTCAAAACGGACATTGTGGTGCATGGCTGCAGGTCTGTTTTCAGTGCGCTGCCTGAATGAGTCAATGGCTGCTGTTTCCAGCCAAGTGCAGGCAACGGTGGGGCCACTCAAACGGTCAGTGCAACAGTGTTATCAGGCGGCGGAGTCCGTGCTTCTCGTCAGTAAGCCATCCTTATTCCTCATGAGCCCACTGCAGGAGAGGGCCACTGCGACAAACACACGATTATGTTGCATTTTAAGGCGTGCCCATCAGCTTAATTCTAGCCCTGACATTCATCTCAGGTTCTGTTCTTTTCCACAACAATGCCTGTGTGCTTTCCTCAGTTACTGTTTCCGAAGTCTCTGAAAGAGCCAATAGGCACGATGAGAGGTCACCTCCAAAGAAACAGAAAGCAACTAAATCCGTGAGATGGCTGAGCTACTTCCAGTTAAGTTCTGTGATGCATTTCGAAGTACTATCAACATTGGTGGCTGAACAATCTGCACATTCACTGAGATATTTGGAGACCAAGAGCGGAGATACCTTCCAGTCATGAGGAATATCTGCTGTCAGAGTTCACCAAGAACCTGCTGATCTTTGGGGACTTGCAGGCCCTGGGAGGACTTCATCATGTTTAATGGGGAGGGATGTAGAATGTGGAAGTGATATTTGCCATCCCTTCACATTTTAGGCTTAGGTTTGGAGGCCTCTGGAGATTGGTTATTTCCTCTGAGGCTCTACCTCTTGATCCAAGATGGCTGCCACCTGGATGTTGTGGTGGCTGAAATGCCACCACTGGGTCCCAGTAACCTGTCTTCCTGGGAGAAGAGCCAAATGAATCAGTGAGCATTGTAACATTTTTGTCCCATCTATGTCTGTCCTAGGAGGGAATGGGGAAGAATTTGATTCAAATGTCTTAGCCTGACCACCAGCACACTTTAAAAGGTCTGAATGAGCACTTCAAAACAACACTGACAGAAACACACCTAATTCGGTAAACTTATCTCCAGCTGTTGTCACTTATATATTTGGAATTTATAAAGAAAAAAATCACCTTGAATTTCCTAAAGAGATAGAACTTCCTTGGGGTATTCTTGGGAGTCGTGTGTCAAAAGTCTCTTAGTTCTTGCTTTGTTAGGACCTTCCTCTTTTTAGTCCAGGGTTCCCAGATGCTGTTGTGATCTACAATGAAGAGAGAAAAATACAGACAATGCAGTGAATTTTGCTTTAAAATAGATTTATTAAAATTAAAAGTTCTGGTTTTTCATTTTGGTATTATGACTTTACTACTTGAGGTTGAATTGTCCTTTATGAAATGATGATGATGGCACATGGTGATTTTTTTGGTTGTTGTTGTTAATGTCCAAACTTGGCAGAACAAAGTTTACTGGATGTGGCTGTATTTTCAATCCATCTATTCATTTAACTACCTATTTTCCTTTTTTAATTTTTATTTTTCTTGAAATCTAGACATCTAGGAGCCACGGTTTCACCAAATGAATCACAAATTCTTAAGAGATTAAAATGTCCATGGACTCTTCCAATTGCCAAATTAAAGCAAAACAAAACAAAGAACCAATTGGGTAGTGATGTGAGATGTGAATAAGTCCGACTTTTTTTCTAACTAGAGATTTTCTACTCACTAGTTTCTCAATCCGTTTGGTCTTCTCTCCCATCAAGTATCTGGCTAGTAGATGTTTACCAATTAATGTACATCAAATACAATTCTTGTACTGAGTCATCAAATGCTCACCTTAATGTTTTGTGTAACTTCGGCAGCTTTTAAAATGTGTGGCCTTTGATGGAGACATCGGACATAGACTCTTTTATAAAACGGCCATATTCCCAACTTATTTTAAATTTTATTCTTTGAATACTGGGGCCAAGGTTTTAAACAAAGTTATAATGTGATTTCTTAGTGGTAGTTGTCTATACTTTCAAGCTTCTACTAGGTATTCACATAAGACACTTTTAATATCTTCAGCGTTGTTGTGTGAGCCTCTATAAGTGAAGAGAACCCACACTGAATACTTGGATCACAAAGTTGGTTCTTTTGACAAGTACACCTTTATGTCAGCCATTGAAAAAAATCATAAAGATACTCCTTGGACATTCTGTATTTGTTATTCGCTGCTGCATAACAGATTATTACAAACAATGGTTTACGGTAACACATGTTTATCTTCTCACAATTCTGAGGGTCAGGAATCTGGGCATGGCTTAGTCTGGTCCTCTGCTTTAGGATCTTTCACAGGGTTGCCATCAAGGTGTCAGTCAGGGCTGGGTCTTGTCTGAAGGCTCAACTGGGGAAGGATCTGCTTCTCAGCTCACATGTTTATTGGCAGAACATTTCTACAAGGCTGCTGGACTGAGGGCTTCAGTTCCAAGCTTACTGCTGGCTGAGGCCACCCCCAGTTCTTTGCCAGGTGGACCTCTCCAAAATGGCCACTTGCTTCATCAAATCATGCAAGCCCAGAAGGCAAAAGAGAGTCAGGTAACAAGACAGAAGTTGCAATCGTATGTAGCATAATTGTGGAAGTGACATCCCATCCCCATACCATAGTCTTGGTTAGGAGCAAATCACTGGTCCTACCTTCACTCAAGTGGCAGGGGTTACACAAAGGCATGAATATCAAGAGGCAGGGATAATTGGGGGTCACCTTAGAGTCTATGCGCCACACACCCCTAGACTTTGGAGATATAAAACCTAAGAGTTATGCTAGTTCTTCACTTTCATTTTGGTTTTAAAGAAAATAAATCTTTGAGTTTATTTAGTGGAAGGTAGTCTGAAATTACAAAAGATCTGAATTATAGACTAGCATAAAGACATAATTATGCTGTGTATAGTAGAGAATATCTTAAAGTTAATTCAAATAAAGTATTATCAAGGAAAAGTCCCATCTGGCTTTCTTTAGTAATTTCATGATATCCATTTATAATTATCATTTTGTTTTCATTCCAGTTAATAATTGAGGGAGCATTTCTTGTGTTTCCAGTGGATGATAAATGTGGTAGGGAATACAAATTAAGATTATGACAAGGTTTGCTCTCTTAAGAGAAATATTTAGAAGCAAGTGGTGGCGAGACAGGAACAAAACATTCACAACTGTAACAGAGAACAAAATAAAATTATGGAATCAAGTGCTAGATGCAATTAATAAAACCCTCAACTCTGGTACAGAAAAGAGAGATCAATGTTGGGTGGAGTTGCTAAAAGCCTTCTCAGGGGAAGCAGCACTTGAAAGATGAGTGCGATTTGTGTGAGAAATAAGGAAGAAAGTTAGGAGAATAAAAGAGAAAATAAAGAAAGGCAGGAAGAGCCTGCAACTCACAGAGGGGACTAAAGAAGCTGTCTGCAGTGGCGGGAATGCAGAGCAATAAAAACAGAGTTGGAGGGATGTGGCTCCAACAAAGCTTTCTAAGGTGTTCCACAAAACAATAGTTCCATACTATTTAATAGGTTTTCCAAAAACAAAGAAAAAAAATCATATGTATGTTGTGGAAAGGTCCATGGTCAAATAAGTTTGGAAACCCTGGGTTAAAATTCAAAAAACTGGAAAGTTCCAAGGTTAAGGAACCACCAAGAGAAATGTGGGAGGAGCGATAATCAAAAGTGTTTCTCAAATTTCTTCAGTGATGGGACTCTGTGCGTGCGTTTGTGCATGTGTGTGTGTGCATGTGTGTGTGTGCATGCGTGTATGTGTGTGCATGCACGCGTGTGTGCATGCGTGTGCATGCGTGTGTGTGCATGCGTGTATGTGTGCATGCATGCGTGTGTGTGTGCATGCGTGTGTGTGTGTGTGTGTGTGTGGTGTGTATGCACGCGATCTTCAGTACTAGCATTTTGCCCAACATACTCAGGCAAATGCCAGAGTGCTAACAAGTTTTCAGTGAAGTTAACAGCTATTCAGGAGTTAATTTTTTGGCCTGTGGATTATCAGGTTTCTTCTTGTCATTGTTTCCTTTGATGTTTTAAATAACTGCATTTTCAAGCTATTTCTTTCCTAAAAGTACCCATTCCAGAAATTAGGCAAGGAAAAAAGGGAAGAAGCAAAGCAATTCTTTTGCTTTGATGTTCCTTGAGAAAAGGGCATAGGAGGGGAGTGATTCAAACTGAGGTTGCCACCTGCCTGGGATACCAAGTTGTCCGACTTTCAAAGATTCTTTGGTGTCTTCCACTACCCTTACCCAGCAGGCAGACCTGGGTTTAAATTCTGCCTTGATCACTCTCCAGTCGTGGGAACTCGAATAATTTACTTAACTTTTCAGCTCCCTCCATCTTTTTCTTTTTTTTTTCTCCCCATTAATTCATACTTTTCTACTCTGCGAACTTTGTTTCTTATAGGAGAGGTTCCAAGGAAAGTGCAAATAACCCTGTAAATCCATAATTTGGAATGTACTTAAAATTTTAAAAAAGCTTTAATTGAGCAATTTATAGTTTTATTAAATGTGAATTCCAGATTATTGGTTCTAGGATGCTAAGAGAAACAACTATGAGAAGTGGTGGTTAGTAAGTAGATTGGTGTTGATCTGAGGTGTTCAACTGACCTACTTTATGAAACTTATTTTCACCTTCTTTTGTCATTCAAAATGGGCTATTTTGTTTTGCAAGGTCTGTGTCATAATAGAAAGTGCTTTATATGTCCATGTCATGTTGGTGCTTTGTCTGCAAGATTTGCGAGCTTTCTAATGTGATTTAGGTGATTTAACTTTTTGCCTATGTCCAGTTACACCCCCCCCCACACACACACACAAAGAAAAAGAGGAAGCTATTATTGGTAGGATACTAAAATGTACATGGTTTATGGTTCTAATTTCTGCATCCTAAACAAAGGCTCAATGCTATATAACAAGACCTACAAAATTCTCCCTGCAAAGACCACATAATGTGGATTACCACTGTAATTAACTTGGAATTACAAGTTAATTAACTTATTGGAATTAACTTATTTTCATCATTTGAATGTTCCATAAATCTTTGAAAAAACAGAGCTGTTAGGTGGTGTTCCTATAACAGTTTTACTTTGGATATAAGCATTTGGAAATTATTTACATATACATTGTAGTTAACTCCATGATGGGGGATAAAGGTCCCTGTAGAGAATGTGTACTTGCATGTTGAATATAAGTTCTGGGAATGTAAGTTTTCTATGAGACTCCTTGTTCAAGATGTTTTTACCTACACAGATTTATTAATACCCATTTATTAATACCTTCTGTATGTGAGGTGGTGTGAATGTAACTGGGAACAAAGGTACTAGACACAGTAACACTGGTTTAGGTCTAAGAATAAGAAAGATAGACGTAGTAGATTCTCACTCATCTTTAAAAGGCTGACTTTTAAAGGCACTAGCTGCCCCTAGGACCTAAGGTTGATTCTGCAGGGGTATGTTGTGAGATGGTAGGAGTTCTTTAATTATAAACCAAAAATAACTTGTGTACATTATCTATTTCCTGTTAATTTGAATTGTCTTTTCCTCTCCCAATTCTTCATGATTGTTGCTATGGTTTGAATGTGCTCCCAAAGCTCAATGGAACTTGATCACCAGTGTTAAGAGACTGAAAATCCAACAATGGTATTTGAAAGGTGAGGCCTTTGAGTGGTGACTGGATCATGGGAACTCTGCCCTCGTAAATGGATTAATCAATCTATGGATTAATGGGTTAATGATAATGGGCTATCACATGGAATGGCACGTGTGGCTTTGTAAGGAGGGGAGGAAGCATATTACTGTGGTCTTGCTCAGCTCTTGCCATGTGATACCCTGTATCATCACAGAACTTTGTAGAGTTTCTGCCAAGAAAAGGGCTTTCACCAGATGTGCCCCCTTGACTTTGGACTTCCCAGCCGCCAGAACTGTAAGAAATAAACCTCTTTTCTTTATAAATTACCCAGTTTCAGGTATTCTGTTATGAATGACAAAGAATTGACTAATACAATTGTTATTGCACTAAGTAGCAGAATTAGTTGCCCACTAATATTCTCTAGTTTAAGGTTTCCTTATGCATCCCATTTCTAGCCTTTACGTACTACTATTGATAAAATGCACCTTAACTTTTAAATTTCTAATTTATTGAGTTCAAATTCTGTCATCTATGATGATACTTCTGTGAAATCTTCCCTTACCTCCTTCCCACCCACCCCAGATGGAACCAACCACTCTCTCCAGTGTTCTCTGCCTCTATTATACTCCTATCACACGAATGGCATTTCATTATTTAGATGCTGAACTCACTGAGCAGAAGAGCTATATATTAATCATCTCTGTTAACTATCACCTAGCACAGTGTCTGGATCATAAATATTAGTTGAATTGAACTGAACAGCCTTAAAAAAATAACACTGCCAGGAATCATAGATAAGGACCTATTTCTGGTCAGCCTTTACCTTGTTTCCAAGCCACGATATACACAGCTGGGGATGGAACCAGGGAAGTGAAAAATCATTCTTCAGATTCCAGTGAGTGTGGCCATGACTATTAGATGAGAGAAGACCCTTTTCTTGCTTCTTTGGGTAAATACTTACCAGAAAACCTTAACAGGCAACCGTTTCCAAGGGTTCACACTTACATAGGGTATTTTTAATATATTTAGTGACTTATAAATATTTATTTTTTAAGCATATGAAGACAGAAGTTGAATCTGAATGTGTATGCTGGGGAAATGCAGAATTTGCCCTTCTGACAACTTGATATGAATTTTAACAATATTTGAAATATTTTGTTGCTAATTATCTAATTTGATATTTGGCTGCTGCCTTAGGGAATTTACAATGGCCCATTAACAATTTAACACTAGGCCAATTAGGTAAAACCTTCAGCTTCCCAGAAATGCTTAAACATGTGATAGAAGGAAGCAATGACATCAAATTTAGGTATCTAGATGTTAACCACTCTCTCCACTCCCACCTAGGAGATCTGAATAAGCTTCCCAAGCACCAAGATTTCGTGGCCCTGTGAGCATTCATAGCCCACCCCATGTTGCTGGGCATGGTGGTGATGGTCGTGGTGGGGGAGGGAAGGAATAAATGAGGTTGATGGAGTTTGGATGTGTTGTCCCCTCCAAAACTCATGTGGAAATTTGATCCCCAATGTGGCAGTGTTGGAAACTGATTGAGTCATGGCGGCGGATCCGTCATGAATGGATTAATGTGCTCCCTGGGGGAGGAGGGGTAGTGAGTGAGTTCCCGCTATATTAGTTCCATGAAAGCTGATTGTTTAAAGGACCCTGACACCTCCTCTCTCTCTTGCTTTCTCTCGCCATGTGATCTCCTTGTACTCACTGGCTGCCTGCTGTTTTTCCACCATGAGTAGAAGCAGCCTGAGGCCCATGCCAATGCAGCTGTCCCAGAATCGTAAACCAAATAAACCTCTTTTCCTTATAAATTACCCAGTCTCAGGTAGTTCTGTTATAGCAACACAAAACCGACTAATACAGGGGTGGACTTACTTCCTCCTGCATCTCTCTCTTTCTCTCTCTTTTTTTCTCTTCACCCCCCATCTGCCTGCACAGCCACACATCTTGCCATTGGAAGTCTGTACGAAACTCAGCTCCTTCCTTGGCTTCTTAAAAAAATCCATTTATATCAGAGTTTAGGAAGTTTATTAAGGAATCAAGGAATGGGGTAGAAAATGAATACAGGGCTTGGTCATAGAGGATTTGCCTTAGTCTATTCAGGCTACTATAATAAAACACCATAAACTGGGTGGCTTATAAACAACAGAAATTTATTTCTCACAGTTCTAAAGACTGGGAAGTCCAAGATGAAGGCACCAGCAGATTTGGTGTGTGTTGAGGGCCTGCTTCCTGGTTCACAGATGGCTCCTTCTCACTGAGTTCTCACATGATGGCTCTTTGGGGCCTCATTCATAAAGGCACAAATCCCACTCATGAGGGATTAATCTAATCCCACCCTCATGAACTAATCACGCCCCTTCCCCAAGGCCTCACCTCCGAATATCATCACTTTGTGGGTTAGGATTTAAACATATGAATTTTGGGAGATACAAACATTCAGAACATAGCAGGATGAGAATGCCAGTCTTCTTGTTACCACCCCCTGTCACTTGTCTTCCTCTATTAGATACCAGTGTAACTGAGTGTTCCAACCATTCCCTCATAATGAAAAGTTCTATCTACATTTGAGCTCAATGTCCACTCTAAGGTGGCTTATCAAAGTCTCTTCCTAACAAAGATGAGGCTTTTCTTGAAATGAGTTCCAAGGCCAGCATTTGCATTTTTTCCAATATTGTTTTCCTATAACATTTAAAAAATGAATTTGTGTTAGTCTAGTTTAAAAGTTATAGTAAAGGATTCCTTGGATTTTGCTGTACCTGTGATTGGTTTGGGGCAAGACAGAGGTGGGGAGGGGCCCGAACAACAAAAGTTCTGCTATCGGCAATGCTGCTAGTTCTGTCCTATTCACTGAAGTATCCATTCATTTTTTTACATCCATTCATGAGTACCAATGGATGGTATATCAGTCAGGCTCAACCAGAGAAGCAGAATCAGTAGGATATATACACATATATCTTATATATTATATGTATTTTTATACATTATATATATATATAATGTATAATGTTTTATATATATATAAAGAGATTCATTACGAGGGATTGGCTTACATAAATGTGGGGGCAGGCTAATCAAATCTGAAGTTTGTAGCGATGGAAGAGAAGCTGGAACTCACAGGCATGGGCTGATGCTGCTGTCCACAGACAGAATTTCTTCTCCTTTTGGGAGAAAATATAGCCCTGCTTTTAAAGTCTTTTCACTGATTGAATCAGTACCATCCATAATATCCAGAAATAAATCCTTGGTTTTTTTGTAGATTTCAAGTCAAGTCACTGGTTAGGGACTTTAATTACATCTGCAAAATACTGCTATGCTACAAAAACACCTAGATTAGTGTTTGATTGAATAACTGGGAACTACAGCCTAGCCAAGTTGACGTATTTTTAAAAAGCCATTGCAGATGGGTATATTGAATAAAATCTTTACCAAAGGATAATGCTTAAAATGCATTTCGATAAAATTTTTAATATTTAACTAATGATAAAGAGGAAATGTTATACATATCTAAGAACTTTCCTTCCACTCTATTAAATTCTTCATTGAAGTGTTTTCCTAAGAAAACATTTAAAGGTATTGATGGCAAGTGTGTAAATTAAAGAGTTATTCTGATTTCTACTGGGAGAAAGAATGCTTGTTTTATTTACTACATTTGGAGTCCTAAATAAGTTTGAGATTAAGGCCTGAGAAAGAAAAAGATGGGGTTAATTTCTTTTTTAAATGGACAAGTAAAGTTTTTTTCATAACATTGAACTCATTAAGCCAATACATGCATTCATTCATTCATTCATTGAACAAATATATAATTCATACATAATATATGGCAGACATTTTGCTAGCTTCTGAAGATAAAATGGTAAGTAAAACAGAGACTGATCATGCCTTTTTTTTTTTTTTTTTTTTTTGTCTTTTTCGTGACCAGCACTCAGCCAGTGAGCGCACTGGTCATTCCTATATGGGATCCGAACCCGCGGCGGGAGAGTCGCTGCGCTCCCAGCGCAGCACTCTACCAAGTGTGCCACGGGCTCGGCCCCTGATCATGCCTTTAAGAATTTTATGGTCTATGCATGGAAAAAATATATTAATCAAATATTGACACAAATAATTCTCACAAACTGTGATCATTGCAATGAGTATATTAAATGATTCTTGACCTTTTTTCAGGGTATTAGAAAGTTTACCTGAGGAGGGAAGTTTGTGCTGGGATCTAGAGAGTGAGCAGAAGTTATTTGGGTACAGAAGAGGAGAAAGAGGTTTCCAAACCATGCTAAAAACCTATGTGGAGACCCTGGCCAAGGCCAAGGAAGCTGGAACATAGAAAGGGATGGGAAACATGGTAAAAGACAATACAGAAGAAGTTGGCTGGAGCTAACACCTTGAAAGCCACGTTAAAAACTCTCTTTGGTTTTTATCTTAAGAGCAATAGTACGTATTAAATTTTTTAAAAAATTTTAAACAAGGGAATGACACAACCAGTAGGTTAACTTCTAGTAGGACTTCACAAGATAGAAGTTCTACTTTAGCCACTAAGGTAAAGAGAGCAAAAATTCAGCACCTATATCAGTAAGTCCTTGTGCCTTATCAATGGCAGACATCACTAATCAATCATGGCAATTTTTTCCCCTGACTGAACCAGATCTGACAATCTCAGAACATTTCAGGCAGCCAATACTAATCAATCTGACTTGGCACTTAAATCAAACAATATTTCATTAAATTCTTTTGCTTTTCTCTATAAAATACAAAATTCCTTGGGTTGAGGTTGCCAGATAAAATTCAGGACACCCAATTAAATTTGAATTTCAAACCAACAAATAATTTTTAGTGTAAGTCTCATGTAATATTTGGAACATTTTTACACTAAAAAATTATTTGTGGTCTAGGTGGAATTTATATTTAACTGGTTATTTGCTAAACCCAGCAACCTTAGTTTGGGAGAATTTTTTGAAGTAACAAAGGTTAAAAGCTCATAATAAATGTTTATCAGGTTGTTTCATTTTTTCTACTTGTATAACTTTAGAAACAGTGTAAAAAGTATTGGCTTCTGACTTACCTTAATTTTTTCTTAATGTGTTAGTAATAAAAAGGATTCAAAAAAGGTCTGAAGCTATACAGTTCAACAGCTATGTAGTATTCCCTGCATAGGCTAATGGTTCTCCATCAGTTTCCACTGTACCCAATTAAGGCAAAAATCACCATAGTTCACTTACTCCATCCATTCCCACTTTCTAATAAAAAGAACAGGGTGATAATGATATATCTGTGTATAGGAAGAACTCTGCAGGGTTAACCAAGCAACTCACAACAGACTACCTTGATAAAGATAAAAATAAACTAATAGTAATTTTAAACTCAAAAGGAGTAATGGTAACTATTAAGATCGTGATCACCTCAAAAAAATTTCTAATGCAATAAAAACAAATCACCTTTCCTGAATTTTGTAACATTTCCAGTAATTGCAAGGACTCATATGCAATAGGAGTTTTTCGTCCCTCCCAAGCACTGTGTAGCAGACTTCTTAGAAGAATATTGAATTCTATTTCTTAATAAATTCTCAGAGCTGCCTAGTTTTAGTTGGTGAATGCCAAATTTTAGTAACCATTAACAACTGGTTTAGGAATTTACTAGAAAATAAGCTTTGGTTGTTTGTATAAACTAAAACCTATGAAATTATGGGCAATTCACCCAAATGAACCAAAGCAGAGAGATGCAATTGTAGAACAGTATGAGGGTCATTAGGAGCCCCCATGTGGTCCACCTCTTTGAGAATTATTGATCTGGGCAAAGGTACTGTCTTGTTCAAGTATTCGAATGCTGAAGTAGGTGGATGATATTAGTGTCTTAATCTACAAATGACAGTAAACCATGTGACGTAGGAACAATAACTTAAGCCTTCTAATTTTATCACCAGGCATTGGGAAAAATGTGAGTTGACAAAACGTATCAAAGCACTTGGACCTCTCGGGTCCAAAATATATTACAAAGGCACATTGTCTGTTTATCTCTAATTCTAATATCTCAGTGTCTACAAGCTGGCTGGAATCAGAATTACCTTTCTTCTGAAAGAGTTTATGTTACATGCTTAACTACCATCTTTCTTTCTGGGATTTGCCCTGGGTTGGCTATATTCGTACTATATTCAAGATGAATGCTCTTCTAGCTCCTTTGCAGCTCGCCCAGAGTCTTTTCAATAAGGGTCCTGTAATTAAAGTGGGGAGGCGTGGCTATTGACTGAGTACCCTGCAGATTGCTCATTAACATGCCATCTGAACGATTTAATAACCTCTTTAATTAATCTAAAATTGGCATGTCCCTCTTCAGGCTACAGTGCAGCTTTCGTAAGAGTTGGTCTCTTGGTAGTTCTCAATTTAGCTTATTATTTGAAAGCTAAATCTGCCCAGACTAATGAGTGTGACCAATTCCTCTTACCAAGACCATGTAGGAGTCTCCATCTGCACTTCACTAAAGGATGAGAGGAACAGATGTCTTCGGGTGGTACTCTGGCTCTTGGCTTTTTAAAGAAGTTCCCATTAGTATAGAGATGAAAGAAAATAATTTATAGAATGATTGAAAGTTACTTTTTTCTTTCATTGTCTTTTTCTTTTATTATTATTTTTTACTTTCAGCTTTTACGCTTCAGAAACTTTATTCCAATCAGTTTTCCACGCTAGATACATTTTGAAATAACTTAAGTTTTTTCATAATTTGATATTGTGAAACTTCAGTATTACTGAAGAAAATCAACTATCCTAATGGATTTAAAGTATATTATCTTCTTAGCAAGGTTGAGCTTGTACTTCTTCTTCTTCTTATTTTTTAACTTGGAAAGATAGTACTAGGGGTCATTCACTCTTCAAAGCTTGAAAAGATGTGTGTGTGTGTGTGTGTGTGTGTTTGTGTGTGTGTGTGTGTGTGTGTGTGTATTTCACCTGGCCACAGTCTCCAATGTTTGAGCTACTTTCCCTGAATCAAACAGAAGATTTGTATCCTAGTTGTTTCTGGGGGCCCATAAAGGAAAGCCTGCCATGGTCCTACCCTCCAGCCTGTCAGTTGTATTCATCATGTTCTGTCCACTTTCTTCTCCATTTTCAGTCTTGCTTTTCCCCTGGCCAAATGCTGCCAGCTACTGAGAGTCCCAACCACTCATTCTTACAACGAACAGCAGTTAAATACCAACATAGGCTGGGGGCTATGGTAGAAATGTAAGAAAATCCAGGGTCTTTGCCTGTGCTCGCCAAAAGCCTCTTCTTGAGGTCGACAGTGGAGCTGCAGTCCATACAGAGGGATGGAATGTCCTCTGTCAATCCGATGGCCCCCCGTTGACACAAGCACTTTAAAGCAGTTTGGTGCCTGCCCTCACACTCAAAAAAATCTCCTAAAAGTTGCCCACACCTCTTGCAAAACAAGGGAAGGTTTGAAATACGTATAGGTTCTCCTGGTTATACTGGCTCCATCAAAGACTCTAATATTTTAGGGTGCAATTTGCCTCCCTTAAAGCTTTGGGGAAACTTTTGGGTGGCCATCTATGTGAGAAGAAAACTTGTCACAAGAGCATTGCCTGGACCTGGAAGCTCAACCCTGTGATAAGGCAGTGGGGGGGTCTCCTTTCCTGACTCACATTAATTAGAGAGAGGAAAAAATATTTTGTGTCTGAAAGTGCCAAGTTCTATCAGAGTTTGCCCCAGCCCAGTCCATGCACTGTTAACTCCCTCTCTGTCAAAAATCAAGACAGTAGCTATGAAGATTTGCTTGAAATCTTCCTCCATCTCCTGCAGGCCTTGAAGAGCAGTCCAGGTGATGCCCCAGTGCAAGTCCTGGCTTCTGGCTGTTTGCTATTTCATTCTTGCAACACGTGGAGGTCCCAGCCGCCATAACACCCTCTTTCTTGCTGTCAAGTACAAATGTGAGTGCACTTCACAGAAGGAGCAGGCTGAAGACAAAGGCCAGTTGTTGGTGGACTGGGCAGCAGTGCTCACGACTGTCTGTCATCAGGAGGAGCCTGACTCCACCTGAATCCCACTGCGGCTTGGATTATCCCTTTTATATTGTGTACGATTATTTTGCTGGTGCTTGAGAATCCTGGAAAAGAAACTGCCATGCTTAAGAACATATCAGATGTGCTCTCAGGCCAACAGACTGCCTGTATTGCACATAGGCTCCAAGTTAGACCACATTTCTTTCAGCCGCAATCCAAATGCTCACGTGGCTTCCGTCATGCCTCATTAATATGCATGAAGGGCTCAGGCCCACTGCAGGGCTTCTCATGAAAAGTGGCTACAGAGTGGTTCTCCCTTCTGCTGAATTCCTCTGTTCTGTCTGTGACTGGAAAGTGAGCCATGTAATTGACAGCAGAAAGTGCTAGAGGGAGTGTTACATAAAAAAGATAAATAGGAGAGGTCCTTTTGGAATATCTTTTTAATTGATGGAAATGTAGGCTTTTTGAGTAACAACATTTGTTACATTGCTTTAAAGATGGCACCTTTCAAAAGCCAGATGGACAACAGGTATCTGAAAAAGCATATGGGTGTTAAATCTGCAGCACGTAGGACGTGTCCTTGGATGAAATGTTTAACCTCTCTGATGCACAGCAGTCCCATCTGTGACATGGGAACATCAGGCTGTTGAAGGATTAATTGCAATAAAGTGCACGATTCATAAAAAAATATAGTCCTCTTCCTCCTTTTCCCTTTAAAGGCTAGAAAAAAAGGAAGAGAAAACCCACAACGGAGTGCTTGTCATGGACCTTCATGACTCCTGTGGGGGAATCTGTGCACAGAAATGTTTACTAAATTGTAGAGAGTGAGAACATTCCTGCCTTTTCTCTTTCAATTCCTTCCTTAGGCCCCCCTGCCAGAACCCTCTTCATTAAAATCTACTTTTGGTGTGTGTGAGGGGCTGGGTGGGGGCCATAACTTGGCAGAATGTCAAGTTGACTTCTGTGGCCCTGTTTTTGTCAGCAGAAGCTCTGCTTGGGCAGGCTCCCCTCTGCTGAGTGTTTTTCTGTCATTTGTAAAAGGAGAGCAGCAGAGATGCAAATTGAGGGGTCTGCTCTGAGCGAGGGAGGGAGCTGGGCACACAAAGAGGCAATTCAAGGGACAGGGGACAAGTGTGCAGGAACGAGCTGCAGAGCAGGGGAGCTGTGGAGGCTGCAGGGGGGTGAGGGCAGGGCACATTCTTCAGGTCCTTTCTTCCCTCTCTTTGTTAACAGACTTTTGGGACTTGGTAAGGACTAAGGGAACACTGTGAGCCTTGCTGGCCTCCAGACCTGGGAGGCTCTACACAATTCCAAACTCTAGGCATCTTGGGACTCTCCCCCTCCCAGGATCCCCTGAGAACTCTGGGGATGGGCCCCTTAGAAATGCAGAGATGAATAACATCTTTGCTCAAGGTGGCAGAATATGTCACAGTACATTACACAGGCCTCCTGGTGGCTGAGACAGTTACCCCTACCCCCACCCCTGGCGCTTCTTTTCCAGCTGTAGGCCTCCTGAACCTGGACTGTGCTTCCTAAAAGAAATTCCCACACAGGCTGCTCAGAGTGAAGACACTGTTCTTGCCATGAGCTTTTTTCTCCTGCATCTGACCTCAAATGCGCACCCTCTAGTGGGTAGGTTTCTGATTCTGGAAGAGGCACAGCATTATGGTGTCTGGAGACCTGGGTTCTAGACCCAGCCCCATTTGTTACTGTGACTCTGGGCAAGTCACTCTTCCCCTCTGGGCCTCAGTTACCTCTTATGTAAAATGAGGAGGCTGGGCAAGGGGGTCTTCAGAGCCCCATCCTGCCTTGACACTCTCAGACTCAGCGGCTCTAATTGCCTCATTAGAACATCAGGGAATGCCTTGCCAGTAATTGTCTGCCTGCTCCCGTCTCACCCACTCCCTACTGGGTGGGCTCTGCCTCCAAGAAAACAAAAGCAGCTGCTCTCTCCTCTGGGGTTACCCTGGAGTCTCGAGCCCTCCTTGACAGCATATGTGCGTGGGCACTCTTCTGCCGTCCTCACTCTGTCTGAGGCCGATTTCCCTGCCTCTTTTGAGCCCTGCTCTTTTCTTTTTTGCTGCTTTTGCTAGCACAGCTGGCCTCTATCCCAGGTGAGATTAAAGTTTCATTTATTACTCCCCGTCCTGCACCTGGATTTGGCGAGGGCGCTTTTTAAATAACCATGTGGATTGCTGCAGTGAAAGCACCCAGAATCCAAACGAAAGCTGAATTGCTCCGATGCAACTGGCCATGAATGGACAGAGAAGGTCAATTTCATAGAACTATCCTGCAAGAAAGACACACTCAGGGATTTGACAGCTGCCCTGAAGAGATGGTCTCTCTGCTATAAACCAGGGTGTGAGGCTAGGGCTCACAGATCCTTCAAACCTGTTGTACAGACTGGGTCACCAGAACCCTCACATGCAGATTGCAAACTAGGTAATTGGGAAAAATCCTGGGAGCCATTGACAGAGTTGACAGGTTTATTCCAGCACAAGTTCAGCAGCCACAGAGGTGGCCTCCTGGAGTGTCCCAGGTCCCTGGCAGCAATAGCTGCCTCCCTGGGGCTCCCCCAGGGCATCCTGGGGGCAGGGGGCACTGTGGATCAGAGCCATTTGTCCTTTATACTTAAGTCTGATAACTCAGGACACCTGGGTGTGAGTGAGACAACCCAGGAACACCTGGTTCTCATGCACATCTACATCAGACAATAGCCAAGGAACACATGGGCACACGTGCACAGTTATCATTTACATCAAATGTTCAGCAAGATTCTGAACTCCCTGAGGGAGTCCATTTACTTTCACTTTCCCTACACAGCGTATTTCATTTTGAAAAACCAGGCACAAATGGAGTTGATAATGTGGTTTAAAAACTAAACAAATGAGCTGGCCCTGTGATTCTCTTGCAAAACTCTTAATATGTTTAGGAGTGTGCCATGTTTCTGAGAAATCAGGAAACAGTTTCTGGGTGTTCATCTGGGCACGAGCAGGACTGGCCAGGAAAGAGATGTGGGAGGGGCTTGGTAAGAAAACTCAGCTCTATTTGGACACCCAAGACAAGGCTGGAAGAATCCAGAACATCAGAGCTCTAAAAACAGAGAGATTGAGTCTAGGAAAGCAGACATGGAGGGAAGGCTCCAGCAAATTTGAGGAGGTCTTGGCAGGTGGGGTCCAGAGACCAGCAAGGCAGACTGTGGTCCCAGCAGACAGGAGACACTATGGTGGTTTCTGATCCGAGAGAAGAGCAGCTGCTGTCTATCTTCCTAACTTCCCTGTGGAGGGTGGGTGGTCACGGGGGGCAGGCGGGAGGAGGGGGAACAAGTTTGTGTTTGATGCCAGAGCTTTGTGGATAATAGCAGTTTCTGACTTATTCAGTAGCCTTCATTCAGCTGTGTCATGTGGGATTGAAGAGTAGTTTCCAGCATTAAACAGAGTGGGTTCAAATCCCAGATCTGCCAGTTTACTAGCTGTTACCCTGTGCCCTAATTTCCCCATCTGGGAATAATAATAGCAACAATAATAATCACCTCATAGGGTGGTTGGGAGGATTAAAAGTGCCTAGAATATGCCTAATGCATTGGAGGCTTCAATAAATGTCTAATACTGTTGATTTTTTTTTTTTGGACATTTATTTATTGAAATATCTAATAAGAGCCAGGGGACAGAAAGATTCTTGGGATACTTTAACACGAGTCAGAATCACCTGAAAGACTTGTTAATACACAGATTGCTGGGACCCATCCCCAGAGTTTCTAACTTATTGGCTGTGGGATATGGTTCATGAAACATACTTTGAGAACCACTGCTGTATACTCTATACACAAGATATGTGTACAAATGAGACCATTATTTATTTAACAAATGCCTAATTAGCACTCTGCATGTGTCAGACTCTGTACATACACAGGTATTACAAATATTGACTCATTTACTCCTTATAGCAACTCTACAAGGCAGGTTCTGTTGTGCCCACTTTATATATGAGAAAACTGAGGCCCAGAGAGATTAAGTAACTTGCCCAGACACTCTCAGGTAGTGATCATATTATAAAACTGAATAAGTGCCACAAGAAATGCAAAACCTTCAATGGGAGGCACAGAGGTTTTAGGGTTTTCAGGAAGTTTTGCAGTCTCCTGGGGCTCTGATTTGCACAGCTGGACTCTACAGGCTGTCTTCGGTTCCCATGGAACCCCATATTAAGGCCACATAGGTGCAGTGAAGGGAGCAGGGACTCTGGAGCCAAATAGGACTAGAACCCCCGGGCTGCCCTGTGTGAGCTGTGTGGCCTTATGCAAGAGAATTCAGCTGTCCTTGCCATTTTCTTCCACAAAATGAAGAAAGGATGAGCGTAGTGACACCTAACCCACAGGGTTTTGTCAGGAATGAAATGAGGATGACCACAGGAAGTCCTCGGAAGAAAACAGATGCTCGTGGAAGTGTTATGTTTTCCTCGACGCTCTGGCCCTCATCTTGTTGTGCTTTTGCTTGATGGTGATAAGTATTCATTTCCCCCAGACTACCTTCTCCTCAACCCGATTTTAGTTTCTCTTTATCAATTTGAAGCATCTTAGAATGATAGAATTAGAAAATACTTTAGATCATTTATTTCTGGCTATGTGTCCAAGTCACCTGGAGATAAAAAAATATGTATATATAGATACATATATGTATATATATGCAGTTTCTTGGCATAATGTGGTAGATTGGATTATTCTTCAAAATATTCAATCCTTCCTACTAACTTCCATGGAAGAATGCACTTCCTTCCCCTGATACTAAACTGGTCTTGTTTGGGCCCATTGGATGATGACACATTGTAGGGGAGGCATGGAGTGAGCTTCAGAGGTGGTTCTCCTGCACCTCTGCCATTGACATGAGAAGACGTGCCCCATCTAGCATGCCAGTCCCTGCAGTAGGATAAGATAGCCACGGATTCCAGCTGAGCTGCCCAGTGGAGCCCAGCTCTCATCAGGCAGCCCCTAGTTGACCCCCAGAGGTGACTGAGGCAGCCAAGATCAGCAGAGCCATTGGCCCAGCCCAGCTCAGCCAAGGTCGGCAGATAATGTCCAGCCCACAGGCTTGTGACCTACATACTTACTGACATATACAACTGAGACGTTGTGGTTCTTTGTTAAGGGCCTGATTTTGGCTCCATCTTTAGATATTCTGAGTAATGGGCTGGGGGGCCCAGGAATCTGTATCTCTAAAAGCTTCCCCAGGTGGTTCTGGGGAGCCAGAATCTAGCTGATATTCAGAAACTAGCTGATATTCAGCCAGATTTGGAAACCACTGATCTCGTCTAATCCTCTTTCCTTTTAGAGGGAGAAGCTGAGACTGCAAGAAGTAAAGTGACTTGTCCAAAGTCACTCTGCAGGGTTAGTATGAGAATCCTTGATATTTTACATTAATACTCTTTCTACTGCCCCCATAACAAAATTATCATGGAAGAAAAAATTCTTCATGTCCCCGTAACTTACATGCTTTAGGAAAGAGAATTTCAACTCCAGACTGACATCAACCCTTTGCAACCCACTGATGAAAAGGAAATATGTTCACAACAAAAAGAGTATATTGACTTTGGTTGTAATTGTATTTATGGTGCCAAACAACTCAGCTCAGGGTAAAAATATGGTCACTAGATCATGCGCTGTGGAGGGAATTTAAAGTATGGTATCCTTTTTCAACTTGGGAAAGTTTATGTAATTTCTAGGCAGTTATTTCTGTAGGAATAAAAATACGTGTTACACTTTCATCCTCTTCCTCTTGCTGCAGTTTCTCCTCATTAGTAGCTTCCTTCCTTGGAGTGCAGTAATAGCCTCAAAGTACTAAATCTATTACAGCTGAAGTTCATCTTGCAGACCTGATGGAAATACAGATGGGCAAGCTGAAATGTCTGTATTCATTGAGACTCAGATTCAGACTAACATTTATTGAGCACCTGCTATGTGCCCAGTTCTATGCACACTGCTTTCACATGTACTATTTTATTAAAGTCCAGGAATTGGCAAGGAGTGTGGGTGGATATGTGCAGACTGTGTAAAAGGAAAAGAAGAGAGACACTCATGGCTTGAGGCTGTTATTGCAGATTCCTTTTGTGACATTTCTCTCTTTGCCAACACTCTCCTGTTTAATCTCCCCCATCTGTTAAGTGAAGAATCATCTCTTTCCCATATCGTCCCTCGAGCCTAAACATCACCTTTTCCCGCTCTGTTTATTATACCAGGGACTACTTAAGTAAATAAAGCCAGACAAGGTGCTAAATATTTCTTGGCTGAACCAAGCAGGAAGAGGGGCTCTTTTTTGGTCTAAGGCTCATGTTGCTTCCATTGGAGGTCACGTCCCAAATCTTCTTCCCACCTGTTTCTTTCCTGAGCAATCTCTCTTACTGAACTTTAAAAATGCCATACCACCAGGATTGCAGCTCCTGAGGGTAGTCATTCAAATGGACTGAAAACCTTCACTGTCCTTCCTTTATTATATTGCCAGACTCCCACAAAAATTCCTCCATCCTGCTCTAGATAATGCTGTCACTCACTCCTTACACTCCTTTCCCCTTCCTGACTGGGATTACAGACACGTGTGTGTGTGCACCCCTGCACACACACACACATGCCATGTAATCTCTGCTTTCATGCCTTTCCTCATTTCTCCCCTTCCTGGGAATCTCTGCCTCTTCATTCACATAGGGGTGACACAGTAGGGAGTGGTGGGGCAAATTGACAAACTGGAGAGAGCACACCAGGTCTGAAGGGTACAGTCACTACAAGGCCCTTGTGACTAGATGCCACCACATAACAGTATATTGACAATGTTGACAGATCTTCTGCAATTTTAGAAGCTAGAAATCCAGATTTTATGTGAAATATCTAGATTTTTAAAGGTTTGGAAGTAAATTAAGACAAAAACAAACAAACAACTTCGTGCACCTACTAAGACAAATCCTGCTCTGTACCTTTTGCTTATTCAATTCCTACCAAACATTAGAGCCCAGCTTTGGACTCACCTCTCCCCCCAAAACCTTCTTTGATCATTCTGACCTCTGTGCCCTTCCCTCTCTGACTTGATTCCTCTGGTACAAAAGGAGGTAGTTGATGGCTATGAGCACAGGGTCTGGAAGCAGAGCCCCTAGAAGCAAAAGCACTTAGTAGCTGAACAACTCTGGGCAAGGTAATTAACCTCCGTAACTAAGCTCAATTTTCTTATCTCCAAAAGGGAAGAGGAGAGCTATAGGATCTGTTTCATGGGCATATAATAAAGATTGAAGAGACCAGGAATGTAAAGTGTTCAGCATGATGTCTAACACATAGTAAATTCTCAGTAAAAAGCTATTATTATCATATTCTACAACCACAGGCATCATCACAAAGTAGCTAACAAGAGAGGAATCTAGAGCCTGATTTTCAGGGTTAGAATCCCAGCTGCACCACTTTCTAGCTATGTGATTTGGGGCAAGTTACTTAAGTTCTCTGTGCATCATCTATAAAATGCAGATAATAAGACCTACTGAGTTATCATGAGGACTGAGTCAATATTTGCAAGCCCTAGAACATTCTCTGACACATAGTACCTTGTGTTAAAGTAAATAAAACATAGCTAATTATTACATCATGTATTGCTCTCCCATTGTTTTCTATGTATTAGTTTTGTCTGTACCAGTGGCCTGCACACTGTAACCCTCAGAACAAATTTGGCCCTCTGCCTGTTTTTGTTAATAAAGTTTTATTGGGACACAGATGTGCCCTTTTGTTTATCTATTGCCTATAGCTGCTTTTGCACTTCAAGGGAAGGGCAGCTGTGACAGAGAGTGTTTGGCCTACAAAGCCTAAAATTTCCTATGTAGAAATAGGAAACAGAAAATGTTTGCTGACCCCTGATCTGTTCTACTAGACTGTAAGCTTTTCCAGGGAATCAATATGAAATAGTCTGTTTATATTCCTCAATACACTTGATATTAATGAATGAAAAAGAAAATTAAGAATCTTATGAAAATTAAGAATCACTTTTCAGGAAGTGATCCTGAAATCATGTGGTCAAAATTTCTGCACAAAGCAATAATTCTTTCAGCAGCATCTCTCACAGGTTGATAGGCATATTTGCTATTGTCAAACTGCCCCAAAAGTCAGTGGTTCAGAACAACAATCATTTATTCTCACACATGAGCTTGCAGGTTGTCTAGGTGGCACTGGCTCAGAAGTCTTTTATTCTCTTCTTGGGATCTGTGAGCTAATCAGGGCATGTTCTTCTTATGAAGATGACAGAAATACAAGAGGGCATGGCCAACCATGCAAGCACATTTCAAGCACAATAAGAAGTCGCATTATGTCTACCAACTTCTGATTAGTCAAAGAAAGTCACATGGTTAGGCCCAAATTGCGAGGTCATGGCAAGAAGGTAAACTCAGTGTGAGTGAAGAACTAGGGCCAGTCATGCATTCTGCCATAGTAGGTATGTGCTCTTAGTAAAGGTACATTTATTCAATTAGGCTGTAATTGAGGGCACCATCTTTATTCCTAGTATTTTATTTCTATCCATGCTTTTTGTAGAGCATAGTAGCATCTTTTTAAAAATTGTCAAGGATACATCTTACCTCAAATAAGTTGTCTCACCATTTGTTAAAACTGTCAGCTACACACGATAGCTACTATTTATTGAGCACCTACTAATTTTCAAATACTGGACCTGGTGTTTTATGTCTTGCTTCTAAATCTTGCAACCAGTTGTCAAGAAAGACATTGTTATTCTTGTTTCCACTTGAGGAAAGTAAGATAAGAGAGGTTAAGTTATTGACTCAAAGTTACACCACTTGAAATTGGCAGATCGAGTCTGTTCAACTCCAAAGCCACTATACCATGTTGTCAATTTCACATGTCGATGCGAATTTTTAAAAAGGGAAGGATGATTGTGCATGGAATATGGAAAGACAACCTACGGTTTATCAAGAGATGAGCACTCAAATGTTACAGTGTTCCAATTTGTAGTCCCAGAGCCTAATTGATTACCCTGTACCCAGTGGGTGCTTAATTAAAAGTTAACATCTCTGAACTCATTGCTTCTTGAGTCATTTTTCCTTAGCTCCGGTTGTGATACTATTCTTTCTAACCTTGTGCCAGTTATCAATATATTGGCTGTCAGCTCTAAATTCAGCCTTCAGTTCCTGTTCTGCATTTATGGACTGGGCGCTAAGCATTTCTTCATTACATAGAGCATCATGCTAACCTTTGCCAGTAGTAGGCACTGGTGGGACACTGCAGGAGGAGGGGGCTTCTTGTCCTGGTTCTGGTGTGCCAACGTTTTTTTTTTGGTGCTGCCAATGCATTGTCCCTCAGCAGGTTGGGGGAGGGGGAGCATGGATATCTGGTATGGCTCTGTCCTAGCCATGTGCCCAGAGTGTGCAGTCCGTTGGCCACCTTGCAGCCCCAGCCTGGGAGATAGACCTTGACTACTTCTGGCCTCAAGCCTATGGCGGAGCCCCACCTATGTCTGTGCACTTGCCTCCAGTCTTGACTCACCTGCTCCCTGGAGGGGTGTTACCTGCTTGCTCCACACTGTGGGCCAACTCTGGCCCCAGGACCCAGCAAATTTCTCAGCCATCCATTCTCTTTGATGAGGTCCAATGCCCAGCTGTTGGTTCTCCCTCAGTCCTAAGGTATCCTTTAGAGGGCTCTTTACATCTCTGCATTTGCCCTCCTATGATAGTTTAATATCTCTTTATATTAAATGTCCCCTGTTTAGGTTACCAGGTGATTTCTATCTCTTGATTAAACCCAGACTGATACATACCTTGAGTCTAAAACTACTCCTTGGTAACTCAGACATTCTGGTTATATTGTTTTCTCTGGATCTACATACACTACGTTTGCTTCCTTTCCTACCAACATGCTATTTGGTGCGTAGGACATACTTACTGAGGAGCTGTGAGATCACATACAGCCTGGGTGGATGTGTGTTTCCAAAGCCCTTTAACCTAAAGAGATTATGGAGGCTAGGAACTAGACTGTTGCTTCTCAACATGACATATGTGGTAAATGACCATGTTTAAAAATTTAATTCCTAAATCTGTCATAAACCAATACTTTTGTAAAGCAAAATAAAAATGAAGTGCTAGAAAAACGAAATTTTAAAAAGACATAGAAATATAAGCTCAACTTTTTTACTTTAGTATTCGATTCAACAGACATACAATTACTCTAACTGTGCAAAAGTTTCTAAATGCTTATCCTCAGTTGCTGTACTTGTATTGCCATGGGCTGGTAACACAGCACATGGACCATACTTTGGAATAGCACTCATCTGGGCTATTTCACCAATGCCAGGAATCCTACTGTGTTCTGCACCCTGACTCTCACATCTGATCCTCTCATTACACCTTGCTGACATCTGGGATTTGCTTTCCCACTTCAGGGACATAGTGACAGAATTCTTATCCATCCTCTGGTTGTGCCCAGGTGCCTTCTCCAGCCAGCACATGCTCCCACTCAGCGATCCTTCCATGAGTCCATCCTAGCTTATTGCAGCAACTTTGGTTTCTTTTCCATACCCGCAGTCCCTCTTCCATCTATCAGTAGGTAGTCGCTGTGGCAATAAAGTGTCCTCATATTTCCCTGGGCTCTAGGCCACTGGATTCATAAACAGACACATGAACATCCCCTCTCCCCCATGTTTGTCACTGATAAGAGCCAGAAGCTGGGGTTATTTGTATGTGTGACTTGTCTTGATAGCATGAGTTGCACCTACCAGTGGAGCCAAAAGCCATGTGTCAAAGCTTGAGTTCAGCCAATCAGACAGGAAAACAGAAATGATCTGGCTGTGATGACCAACAAAAACATCATAATTAGCTTTGGATGTTGAAATGGAGGCGAGCTATGGAGTCCCAATCTCTCTGTCCTTCCATTCTGATGTGGGCACAGCATCCCTCTGTCTCTTAATTATTATCATTATTTTAGTCTGTCTAAAACTGTACTTGTAAAATTCTTTGTACACCGTGGTAATTGCTCTGAGTTTATTTCCCCGTGTTTCCTCTGGGTTTGTGTCCTTGTCCTGTCTTCCTAGCTCAGTCTGTCAGCCAAATATTTATTCCATGTTCAGAAAAAGCTTCCATGCCATTGTTGGGGCTCTCTAGTCTATAATAGAAACGCCATGCTACCGAACTGTGAGTTGAAACTGTATTCCAATGATGCTGCCCCAATTTTACAGATGCTGCTCAGTGCCAAAGAGCTCTAATAAAATGCTCAAGGTCACTGAGCACGTCCAATGTAGAATTAGGGGTGGGACCAGCTGTTGTGAATTCTGCGTCCACATCTCTTTTCATTGTATCAGACTGCCTCTCAAAACCACCAGAGATACTCTTATCAATGTTGTTTGATAGGTGTTCGGTTCACCACAGTTGATACTGTCAAATGAAATCTTCAAATGCCAGAGGTCTGCTGTCCGACACTGTTCACCTTTGTGAAGAGCGTTATACTCCAGCATTATATGCGGCAGCAGCACCAGCGCCACCGGGCAATCCACAGCCACCGTTAATGCTGGTTGTTAAAAGTGTGTTGTTCTAGGGTGACAATGATCCATGCTGGCATTTATTAAAACAACAGTGTCAAAACCAGCAAAAACCACTCCCATCCCAAACAAAATCTAAGCTACCAGAAAGATGGTCCATGGCTCCTATAGAGAACCTAGAAATCATGCCCCAAATAATTCAGTCTGAAATAACGGTGATGTTGAATATGCTTTTTACAAACATTACTTCCTTTCTCCCTCTTTTTCTCCTCTTCTTCCTCTCAGGATATTCTGATCACTTCTACTCACTCTCCATTCCCAATCATTGGTATTGGGTCAAGGCCAGCTGAAGCAGAAGCAGGGAGAACTGGATTAAAGACAGTTAAATGTACTGCTAGTGTATTAGTCTGTTTCTGTGTTGCTGTAACAGAATACCTGAGACTGGGTAATTTATAAAGAAGAGAGGTTTATTTGGCTTACGATTCTGGGACAGCTGCATCTGGTGTGGGCCTCAGGCTGCTTCTACTCATGGTGGAAAGTGGCAGGCAGCCGGCGGGTACAAGCAGGTCACATGGCGAGAGGAAGCAAGAGAGAGAACAGAGGAAGACAGACTCTCGTGTGCTTCTCTTTTAAAGCCCTCAGAACCACACCCCTGACCACCATTTTTAATCCATTCACTACTGCACGGTCCTACAATCCAATCACCTCTTCAAGGCTCCACCTTTCAGTTGCCATAATAGGATTTTCCAGCTTCTTAACAGTCACAGTGGGCGCTAAGTTTCTAATACATCAAACTTAGGGGACACAATTCAAACTTCAGTGAGTTTTGGGGGGGGAGTGTAATTGAATCCACTACAGCTAGCATGCATTCCGGGCGTTTAAAATGTATTGTGTAACTACTCAGAGCCAATACTGTGATGGTTGTTTTACGTACTTTCACTCTCATTCTTACGTCAGTCTTACAAGGTAGATTTATTCTCTTCATCTTATAGATAAGGAAACTGAATTTCAGAGAAGGTAACTTGCCCAGGATCTATATGGTGAGTGACTGAATTTCAAACTCAGGTCTTTCTGGCTCTAAATCTTCTTTCTGCTCTACTCCTTACCTTCCCATTAAAAAATGGTAAGTTACATTAATTAGTGGTAGTGGTTTGTTTATTTACTTTTAATGCCAACTATTCGTACATGGTTGAAGTTACAATAATAATCAATATAACTTGGTTAAAATGTAAGCAAACTCTGGGCACTGAAAGCAAACAACTTTAGAAAATTAAAAGTCAGTATTCTGACTCTGACTCACACATTATGTGTTAGATTACCAACTGCTAATCATAAAGTCTAAGGCATCATAGTTTTCCTGACATTCAGAGTAATGTCTTCCTCACTTTAAAGCTTGACTGTTGAGGGCATGAGAAAGAATTTGCACTGGGAAGAATGAGGCTTTTTCTGTGAGATTTAGAAGATTTCTTTGTTCTACCAGCATCTCCCATCCTCTCCCCAATTCCATAGTGTATGGAATCCCAAGCCTGTTTACTTTTTTGGACTAAATTAGACTAAGAAACAGATTCAGGAATTCACTTTGTCCATGGAGTTGGTGGATGTCTATGATATCTGTGGCTAATTTGGGGCAATGCAGAGAGAGTAATAATCATACAGGGATCTTGAATATGTTTGATTTCTTTATTTCTAGGAGATCATGGAATTCCAAAGGCTTATTCATAGAATATGTTGACACAACTCTTTCAGAAGTGACAAACAGCAGTTAAGGCTTCATTTTGCAGATGGCGAGACTGAGATATATGGCCACATTAAAAGACCCGCTTTAGGGAATGTGGTCAATGATGAGGAGAGAACATAAGCCAAGATCCGGAACTTATAATTCTTCATTTGATGTCAGTTTAACAGTGCTTTAGACTTTCAGGTGTTGCTGGTATTCTCTTCATTGCAACCATTTTAATTTCATAACAAGTTTAATCTAACTGAAATATATAGAAGTACCATTGAAACAGTGTTTCTATAATTGAATCCTAACACTGAGCAAGGCATACTGTGTAATCAGCAATGAATATGTGAGAAAGAATGTTCTAAATGACATCAAGCAGAGTTTTAACTCCTGTGAAAATACCAGGGGGATATGAGACATGGCTGTACCTTCAAAATGCTTGGGCCTGGTTTGAGAAACTAAGTTTCACTCTTATGATGTAATCAGAGCACAAAATAGGTTGTGCTGGCCAAAATAACAAAAGGGATCAAGGGAACGGAGAGATTGATTGGAAGGTGGAGGGTCCATGGAAGACAGAGTTGTTGCATCTTCAAGGATGGATGAATTCCAACAGGGACGACAGGAGAAAAAAAAGAACACCCCATGTGACATTCGCGTTGTACTTTTTAGATGGCAAAGTACTTTCACATTCATCGCCGGATTGATCCCTACAACAACTCAGCCGGAGATGTTATGATTATTCTCATTTTACTTATGAGGAACCTGAAGTACAGAGAGGTTAAATAGGCCTTCTAAGAGACGACACAGCGTGTAAGAGTCAGATCTGCATCTGATACCTGCTCCTTGGTGCCAGTTTTTGGCAGGTTATAAAACCAGGCAGAGGGCAATTACTGTCACTCCTAGACCAGGGGTACCATATGATGAAAATGGAACACAGGAGGGCTGGAGAAAGTAGACAAGGAGATGCGACAGGGAGATAAGACAGGGATTTTCCCCAGCCACCAAAGCACCTGTGCTGCCTCAGTCATGTGTGCATTACACTTGATGGTTGTGACTTGTCTATTTCTGGTCTGTCCGTCCTCTCCACTCTGAGCTCCTGGAGGCAGGGCTTCACCTGTGATATCAGACTACCACATGCTCATCTCATAGGAAGTGCTAGTAATATTTTGAATGAATGAATGAAGTAGCTATGGCTTTGATCTTGGCATATGGCAGTGATAATCTGGTGATAACAGTTGGAACTGGAGCAGTAGAAGTAAATCCCAAGGAACCAGTAAAGTAAGAAGTGATAGGGTTATCAAGGAGGGGCCCAGAAGGGACATATAAAGCCCTGCTAATATTATATTTCTTAACCTGAATGGGGGGTACAATTGTGCTTGTTGTATGATGGTTCATTAAAATGGACAAATACATTTATACTTTTTATATTTCAATAATAAAATGGAAAAATTAAAAATAGAAAAAATGGATAACATTTGGTGACAAGCTTGATATGGAAGATAAAGGAGGAAATAATAGAAACAACCTCAAGTGTATTAGTGAGAGACACTTAAAAAATAGTTCCCTGCCAGAAATGGGGCACTCGAGGGCAGAGGTAACAAGGTCAGGTTTAGACATTTTCAGGGAGCCGTGTGCCTGCAGGTTCAGCATTGGAGCCCTTCCTCATCGTGGGAAGTCCCTTGTCCCCTTGGCTCCTAGGCCTCATGTCCTGGAGATTTGACTTACTTCCCCTTCTTCTTTCAAGAGCTAAGATCTGCTTGACATTAGAGGGTTGCTTCTGTCCCAAAACAGATTTGGTAGCTGAACAATTCTTTCGAATCCCTCTCTTTGTGAACGTTCCCCCAAATAAACTCAGGGAGGCTCTCATTTAGATATTTTACTGCTGGCCTCTTTGGAACTATAGATAGGGTTAGCAAAAATTATAAGCACTTGGGGAGTTATAGTCTTTGCAGAAATCTTACAAAGTTCTGTGAGTAATAGTCCCAAAGTAGAATTGCTATTTACTTTTGTTAGGTAGTACTCAGAAGTCTCTCTTGGTTGGTCCTGGGAGGCTTTCTTAGATGATTCTAAGTGATAATCTAAGCTCTTCATACATGCAACTAATCCTGGTTGTGTGTTTATGATTGCCAGGCATTATTTTAAATGTGTTACCAATATTACTTCATTTAAACTACAAACATCCGCCCTAGAGGTATATACTGTTTTTCTCCCCATTTTACAGGTGAAGAAATTGAAGTATAGAAAATGTAAACACTGAGCCCCAGGTCACACAGATAGTAGGAGGCAAAGCTGAGATTTGAAGGCAGGCAGCCTGATTTCAGAGCCTGTGTCCACTGGTCTTTTAGAGAATACACTGTCCCAACATAGCCAATGCAGGGTCAAGGCCAGGAGCTTCTTAAGGTTTGCTGGAATCTGTGGCTCCTTTCTGAGTCCTGTGTTCTGAGGATGGACCACTTGGGCTCAGACCATCTCCCTATCCTTAGACGTTTCTCTCTTGGGTTTTAGGCTTCTGTGCAGCAGCAACAAAGACACCTCCCTGACCTCTCCTCTGGCTGGCCCTAGAAACCCAGTTCTTGTCCCAGGCTCGCTGTCTTTCATGGAAAATCCCTTCCCTATTTGGTTTCCACACATTCTTCCCTGGGTTTCGAAATTATTCTGCATAGACTTAAAATTGTCCTCCTTCATCCTTTATTGACTTATTCTTTCAACAAATGTTCAACAACTTATTATGTTCCAGGTACAATGCTAAGACTCAAGGAGTTATGTGGATAAATAATTCATCACCCACATCCTCCAAGGTATGCACAGTCTTATGGAATATACATAAATCCCCATAAACACAAATTCAATTCGCTGTAGTAAATGCCATGGAGGAGGTATGTATTAACAGTGAAGGGAACACATTTGGAAGTTAACCTTGTTGGGGAGTCAGGGAAGGTTTGCAATAGAGGTAACTTAACTTTGAATGAGCAGAAGTTTTCTGGACTTATCATTTGGAGCAATGCCATTCCAAAGATAGAGAAAAGCACATGTTGTGTTAGTTTCCTATTGCCACAGTAAGAAATTACCCCAAATTTAGTGGCTTAAAACAGCACAAATTTATTGTGTTGCAGTTCTAGAGGAGAGAAGTTTGAAATGAGTCTCACTGAGGCAAAATCAAGGTATCAGCAGGGCATCATTCCTTCTGAAGGCACTAGGAAAGATCTGCTTCTAGAGGACACCTGCAGGCCTTGGCTCAAGGTCCCTCTGCTTCAGAGCCAGCAGTGCAGCATCTTCAAATCTCTCTTTGACTTTCCTCCCTGCTTTGTCATTACATCTTCTCTGCCTCTCCTGTCCCTCCCTCTTTGACTTATAAAGACGTTTGTGATTACACTGGTCCCACCCGGATAATCCAGGGTAATCTCCCCTTCTCAATGTCCCTTTTGCCATATAGGTAAAATATTCACAGGTTCCAGGGATTAGTATGTGGACATCTTTGTGTGTGTGTTGTGGGGGGGACATTATTCTGCCTACCAGAGATTTATGCAATGTCCTGGAGAATAGCCCACATCCTGGAAGGACCATTTTAAGCTTTTCTCTCAACTGTGCCTTCTAAGAGCCTTTTCATAGCTCTATCAGACTGGCAGCTTCTGGTGGGGTGGTATATGATAGGACAATGGATCCCATGATTTCATGCTGACTGATGAGAGAGGCCCACTCATGTCAGTTGGCTGAGTTGGTTATTTGATAAATCTCTTTTACACTGTGGATGTTCCCAAAGGTCCATTTAAATGACTTTTTTCAATAACTCTCTGTCCCTAATCTTCCAAGCAGCCAAGCAACCTGAGCAACCAAGTCATTCACAACTGAGCAAGAGTCTACATGTTTTTTTTATCCTGAACCACTTCTTTGTCCACACAAAGCACACAGCCAAGTAAGCCACTCATTGTCACTGCTACTTTTCAGGGAGGTAGAAGTCCATTTGTGGTTTGTACTTACACACTGAACCAGCTCATTTGTAAATCAAGCTCAGCCTTTTTTATTCTTCCTTCAGCTAGCTATAAGGGACCCCATGTGGGACCATATGTGTGAGCTGAGGGGAGGTGATGGAGCAACAGCAGTGCCGTGGGGGTCTGGACCACTTGCTTGGGCAGGTTACTTGTGCTCTATCACCTGCTTGTGCCTGGCCCCAGCTATTTCCATCTTGTAGTGGATTGTTATTGGGCCTGTTCAGCTTTATGATTTAGTAGGGTGTATGTGTGCCAGGGCCAGCTCATGATGAGGAGTTTCAGCTCCATGATAACATGATTCTCATGCTCGTACACTATGACTCTAAGGCCCACACACGTGCCAGGGACTGTATTTTGGATAGTTATACACATCTGCATCTCCAGTGCAGATTGGCATGGCCTTCCTTTAGAATCCTAAGGGCTCTACATCGTGGTTCTCCTATTGAGACTTACCCAATAGCTCCATGTGAGGAATTTAAGACAACTAAAAAGTGACAAGGAATAATATACCCACAAAACTGCCCTCGTTTTGACACCAGCTCCAAGTTTGGAGGCTTTCCGAAACCACCTTGTTTTGATAACTCACTAGAAAGACTCAACAAACACACTGAAAGCTGTTATGCTGACAGTTCTGATCTATTACAGGGGAAGGACACAGATTTAAATCAGCCAAGGAAAGAATTAAATAGGGCAGAATCTGGGAAAGTGCCAGCTGTGGGGCTTCTATTGTCCTCATCCTGTGGAGCAGGACATGTTGTTTCCCCAGCACTGGTGCTTGACAATACCCACAGGGTACTGCCAACTAGGGACACTCACCCAGACCTTGGGGTTCAGAGTTTTTATTGGGCTCCATTATGTAGGCATGATGGATCGATTGCCCACATACTTGATCTCAGTCCCCAGGTCAACTGATACCACATGACTCAAAGTCACCACTCTAAATCACATTGTTGGTCTCTGGCATAGCCAGCCTCTTCCCTAAGGTGTGGTCAGCACCACCTGAAATTACTTTGTTACTGTTTGGCTAGCCCAAGGTCCCCAGACAAACAGGATTACCTCTCAGGAGCCAAGGACAAAGGCCAGACCTCTTTTTGTGCAAGATTAAATTCTTTGCTACATGCCAGCTATAGCATTTTTTCCTATCACAAATATCTCTACTACTATAGGAACTGGCAGGTTATATGGCCCAAACAACTCTGCAGTCTGGATGTGCTCTAGCATTTTTCTGAGATTAGACATGAGCAGGAGTGTTCAGGATGGTATGGCCATAGATTCTAGCAGCTTTCTATGTCACTTGGTGAATGGATTGGAATAGAATACCTGACTGCAGAATATGCTGGCCTTTAGAACCCAAAGGGATAAATGAGGTGTTTTGCTTCCTTCTTAGGGGTGGAGGCATGAGATGGCATAATTTTCCTTGTATTTTTCGAGACAGATCTCCTGATATATACCAGGCCATCGAACCCCTAAAATTTTCACTAAGGCAGGGGGCTCTTGGATCTCATAGAGTTATTAATACCTCCAATCAACCTGCCATGTCTTGCTCGTCATATCCAATTAACATAATATCATTGATATAGCAGACCAATGTGATGTTCTGAAGAATGTCTAGATAGACTAGGTCCTTTCAGACAGTATTATAATGGAAAGTAGGGGAGTTTACATAGCCCTGAGGTAAGATTATAAATGTATACTGTTTTTCTGTCCTGTATAAATTCCAACTGCTTCAGGTCTTCTTTCCTGATAGGATTCAAAAAGAGAACATTGAAGCTATGTTGATATGGTCTAGAAGAGACACCACTTCTGGGCACTTCTGTAGGCTCATAGGGTTCAGGGGAATTTGGGAACCCAAGGTTTTCAAGTGCATTGATCCGGATGTTCCCTTCCCAGATTTTAGGTCCCACTCCTTCCCAATTAGATGTTCCTGACTTTGGTTGGCATAGCAGGCTTGCTGGGGTTGAGAATTGAACCTTCACTGGAGCTCTTATATCCTTATAATTAAGTCCTGGCCTGATCCTCAGCTTTTTCTGCCCTCTGGCTGCAGGAGATAAGAGTCTTTTCACGTGCTGCCAAGGAGGCCCTCTGGCTTTTACAATTCACCTTAAATTGGAGATAAACAGTTCTCAGGCCTTCATTGTCTTTCTCCATTGCATTGATGGCACCCAATAAGAGCCACTCAATTTCATAGTCCTGATTATCATTTGCCCCCAAACTCTCAGGCTCTGTAGATATAGTATCTGCCAGTGGATTTTTTTTTTCCCCACTATCCCATCATATTTCACTATCAATAAATGTTTTAAAAATTATACCATTGCAGGCTGCCAGGGAATATCCACACTTCACCTCCCAGAATTGATTGTGTTTTCCTTGCCTCTCTGCCTCTCTGGCGATCTCTGGCTTCCTACTACAACTTCCAGTGATGGCTTCCAGTAATAACTCTCTCAGGTCTAATTCCCCAAGAAACAGACTCGGAGGCAGAGATTTGCACACAGGAATCTTATTGGTATTTGTTCTCAGGAAGAACACCTGTCAAGGAGCAAGGGAAGGACTAAAGAGAAAAGAGCAACCGTGACAAAGTTGTGTTACAACAGAAGCCTTGGCCAGTCTTTCATGGAGCTCTGGTGTTGGGATAGCCCTTCAATTGTTGCCTTCACTTGAGGCAGGAGCCTGTGCCTTTGTAGCCTACATCAGCCAGGTATTAACTTCAGGCTGCCCTGGGGTTGGGGCATAGCCTCGAGAGTGGCACCTCTCTTTGGCTGAGGGCAATGAAGGGTTTCAGCTATATAAGTTGTCATCAGTCAATTCTCCTCACTTCTGGGGGAATGAGCACCTGGGTCCTGAATGAGGAATCTGGGAGGTGAACCTGTGCATCCTCTACCCTCATCTGTGTGACTGGTAACATTCTAGAGGTGGAGTTTCTATCAGCCTTGGTCTGAGTGACCATGTGTGGCTGAACTGTATTGGACATGTTTATCTGTGTGAGAGAAATAAATCTTTGTTTCACTAAGCCTTGAGATTGCAGCGTTCATTTAGAACCTTTTCTAGCCAATATATTCTACATGGTAGTTATTAATATTGCCGTTTTCATTATTACTTCTAACCAATATATTGTATATGATAGTTAGTATTATTTCCAAATGCCACACAGAGAGGTTAAGTGACTTGCTTAGCATTACAAAGTAATTCACAAAGCCAGGATTCGAGCTTGTGACTGCCTAACCACAGAGCTGTACGCTCTTTCTTGCCATATTAATACTCCAATGCATTGAAGTACCTCATTAAAACATACTCTATGAAAATTGAAGGTGCCCTTGAGAAGGGTTATGCACTTAATCCTATCAGCCACTAATACCTATAAATGTGTTTACCTTACTTTTCTGATAACAATTGAGAACATGTATTGATAGAGTAGAGGGAAAAAGATCTACCAATGCCTAATAACCAAGCGGAATAGGAAACAATCACACTATATGGTTAGACCTAAAAAGACAACAAGAAGAGGGGAGCTAGGGCCTGGCACAGCAGATGAGTGTCATCTACTCTTTCCTTGGTTCTGGAAAAAGTAGAGGAGTGTTTTTGTGACCTCAGGCTAGGCAAGGAATTCTATAACCAAACTTCTAATTACGAATCTTAATACTGATGGATTTGACTATATCAAAATCAAAGATTTCTGTTCACAGGACATACAGACAATGTTGACAAATTTCAGAAAATGAAATCTGAAATCTACAACCCACAAGAGATGATTAGCTAGAATTAAATTTTAGAAAGCTATTTTAAATCAGCAATCAAAAATAATAAGAAAAAATGGAAAGTGAATATAAATAGGAAATTTCCAAAAGAGTGAATATGGTCTTCTAATAAATAACAAAATACTCAACCTCACTAGTAATCATAGAAATACAAATTAAACCAACAGTGAGATATCACTTTATATCCAACAGATGGGCAAAAATTAAAGAGTCAAATCATTTCAAGTGTTGGCAAAGATGTGGGGATACAGGCATCCTTCCCGCATGGCAGAGCGAAGCATGATCAGGACAGCCATTCTGGAGTGAATATGGCTGGGTGTAATGCAATGAAGTGTGTGCATATCTCACAACCCAGAAGTCCAGCTCCTGAGCCTAGACCTCTGACATGCTGGCTCAGGTATACAGAGGCACCTTTGGAGGTATTCATTGCAGTGGAGCTTGTGGAATACCAAGTACTGGGTCAACCCTGTGATGTGTCTGTCACTTAGGGAATCAATGAGTAAAAGGCAAACCCAACCTAAATGTTCCTATCTTTCTCTGTCTCTCTCTCTCCATGCATGAGTGTGTGCATGTACAGACATACATCTGTGAAAGGTGCAATGGAATAGTATACATGGAGTCCTTTAGAGTGGACGTGAAGGGAGGTAGAAACAGTCAACCAAACTTCATGCATCTGAGGTCTTAAAAAGAAGGGGAAGGAAAACAAACGGAAGATTAGCTATAAAATTGGTTCATGTCCATGGCCTTTGCAAATACACATTTATTTATAAGTTATTAATCCATGAGCCACTAATAATGCTGATTATTTAGCATTATGTAGAGACTTTCTTCTGATCCCTATTCATAATTCCATCCAGCATTGGGAGACTCTCTTTTACCAAGACTCAATTAACACTTTTTTGAGGCTTTTGCTTACATGGTGATCTTCTTTGCAGACCTATGAGGAATGGTTTATAGTCTTCATTTTAGAGTTGAGAGGAAGAGGCTCAGATGGAGCAGCATGACTCAGTAGATTGGAGTTAAGGTGGATATAACTCCAACAATTACATTCTTTTCTCATCCCCTGGTTTAGTTCAAGTCTCTGCAGTATGTTGTATAAAAGCAATTGTAATTCTTGGAGCTTCAGAGTGCTTTTGTTGCTGACAGAAAAAAGTTGACTTTTTTTTTTTTTTTTTTTGAGACAAATTTCAGCCTTACACTGAGACTGGAGTCTCTTCAAGGATCAAATATCCAATAAACTACACCTGGTGAAGTTCAGACTTGATCTGAACAAAATGACTTTGTCTTTGGAAAGTGCTATGGTTGGCCTCTCAGCTTGAGCTGATTTCTCCCGTCCGGAGCTCTCCATTAAGAATTAATTTACTGGCATAGAGAAATATGATCTTCGTAATCTCCCCAGCATCTAGTGCTTTTGTCTCTGTCTCCTTTTTATGTCCTTTCTGTACTTTCCTCAAAACACAGATAACCAGACTTGGCTAGTGCTTTATCAGATACTCTTATGAGAATGGCAGCAACTCGCCTCTGTCTAGTTTACAAAACCCTCCACACACGTTATATCACTGTGTTCTCGTGACAGTCCCTGGGGTGCCACTCACCCCATCATGCAGACGAAGAAATGAGGCTTCTCCTAAGAGGTGCAGCATCATCACTGCAAATTCCATGCTCTTCTCTTGAACTGTGCCTCCTCTCACAGGAGCCAAAAAAGGCTTTCATCATTTGCAAAGGCCTTTTCCACACTTCCATCCCCCTTACCTGCCTTAGAGACAACATCCAAATGCTCATCTGGACTGGGTGACTTGTCCGACATCAGCTGGGGTGGGAGAGTGGGATTTGAACCTGGGGGGCTCTGCCTCCAAGCCCCTCACCTTATTCACAACTGCAGAAAATCATACTCCTCCAGTTTTGTGTGGGGGTCTCTCTGACGTTAATTAGAGATTGTGCCAGTAAAATAATGTTTTGGGATAATGAATGGCACTAACCCTTTTGTGACACTCTGAGGGTAAAGCAGAAATTTCAAAAGAGAAAATAACCTGTTGTAAGTTACTCGGTGGAGCTGAAATTAGAGCCAGAGCCTCTAGGCCCAGCCCCTTTCTCAGTGAGTTTGGGCTGTGGAAGAACAGTCCACCCGGGAGCAAGGATGGGCTCCAAGACGGAGGAGACTTGTGGAAGGTTCCCGCAGAGCTTTGTGAAACAATTGAGGTGTGAAAGATGGTCCTGAGACCCGCATGAGTCAGGGGATGGTTAGTCAGTGGTGCTTTCCATCAGCCCCCGTTGGTTTTCCACCTCCCTCTGGGCCTGCTTGCCTTCCTTCCTGACCACGTTTTCATTGCTCATTAGCACTTCCAACAGAGGGTGTTAGAGGAGATGATTGCTGGAGCAGCTGACTCACTGCTTGAAGCAGCATACATTTGGGGGGGTCTAGGAGTTCCTCAGGCCTCTCAAGTCAATAACCCCACATCTCCAGAATAGCTCTCCAGACCCTGGGGAGGAGTGAGTTGTAAATCTGACTCTGATTTTTGTAAGTTAGCACTAGTTCTTCCCAGAAAAGACCTGGCTTTTAAAGTCAGTGACCACAAGGGGGTCTCTCTTTGACTTGAAGTGGAAAGTAAGATGGAAAGTGATGTAGAAGAGGCATTATCTATCAATAAGGTTTTGAAGATAGGCTGGGTAGCCTAAGAGGCATAACACAGACAAACTATGTTTTTCACTTGTTCATTCTGTTCCTAACCTTGGTCTTTTATTTATAAATGTGTGTAGGTCATTGGGTGACCTGGTAGATGGAATTGATAACTCAGGGGCTGTTGTCATCAGCACTGGTGGATAAACAACCTGAGCTCATGTTCTGACCGTACGTTCCCAGCATTATCTCTGTAAGTTAAAAGACAGCTCTGCCGTATCACTACAGTATAAACCAATTAGCAGATCAGTTTGACAGATGGAACCTCTGCGATGTCCCTGGAATCTGCCCTCTCCTCCCCATTTTAACAGCTGCCACACTAATTCAGATCCTTCTAACCAGGTTCCACTCATCAGCTTGTAGGTGGCCCCCTGCCTCCGCCCTCTTTACCTTACACCCTCCCATCCCAAGGCGTTCAGATTCTCTTTCTAAAGTGTGGCTTTCTGTGTGCCACTTACCAGCGGTGAATGTTTCAGGAGTCCAGATGTCTGCATCCCTGCCTCCTCTAGGCTTTCAGAATACTTTGTTTTTACTGGATTACATGTAGGATTTCATAGCATCCTTAGCAAGCTGTTTTATAAAAATAAATGGGCACATGGGTCTCTTCCTTTAGAAGGTGAGTGCCCCTGGGGCAAGTACAGCCTTCATCTGGTTTGTCCAAAAAGCCTAACCCATAGTAGCGACCCAACACATGTCTGCTGAATCAGAATATTTAATGTGAATTAAAGATTTATATATGTTTAAAGTTTTATGTATATCTATATGTCCTGTCACTTCTAGAGCAGGGGATAGCAAACTATAGCTAACCAACTACCAACTACAATCCCAAACAACTACCTGTATTTGCAAATAAAGTTTTATTGAAACACAGCCACATTCATTCATTTACATATTGCCTGTGGCTTCTTTTGTACAACATGGTAGAGCTGAGTAGTTGCAACAGAGATCACAGGGTCTGCAAAACTAAAAATATTTACTATCTGGCACTTTACAGAATCTAGAGTATAAATACTCTGAGGGTAGAAATTATGCTTTGTTTAGTTTTATATCTACTCTACTTAGCAGGAAGTATAATAAATACTTATTGAATCAATCAGTCAATCAATTAATATTTGGTGAGGAACTATAATTCAAAAACTTGGTCTTTTTCTAGGGGGTGGGGGAGAGGGCTGGCTAGTGCAGAGATCAAATACCCTTGACTTTGGTGTTATCAGCACTACACTATAACTAACTGAGCTAACTGGCCAGCCTGGTCTATTTTTTTTTTTTTTCTTTTTTCTTTTGAGATGAACCATGCTGAATATCTACATCACAATAAATCCATTTTTTCTATTCATTCATTCATTCATTCATTCATATATTCATTCAATGATTATTTGTTGAGCATCTACTCTGTATCAGATACTATCCTTGGCATTGAGAACAATGGTGAACAGAACTGATTTGGTCCCTACTGGCACGGGGCTTAGAGTCTTCTGCCGGACACAGACATCATTCGAATGTCAAGTGTGCAGCGTTAATTGTAGCAGGGGAGAGAGATACATGAGGTGCTGAGAGCCTACCAGTGGGATTAGCTCCATTAGGGAGCCCAGGGAAGGATTCTCTGAGAAAGTGGCTCTGGAACTAAGAACTGAGGTAATAATGGTACCGTTTAGTTTGGCCAAAGTTAAGGGAAGAGTGTCCCAAGATGAAGGAGAGGCATGTACAAGGGTACTTCAAAAAGTTCATAGAAGGATTCACACTAACTTTCAATCCCATTTTCCATGAACTTTTTTTTTTTTTTAAATTTTATTTTGTTGATATACATTGTGGCTGATTATTGCTCCCCATCACCAAAACCTCCCTCCCTCCTCCCTCTCCTCCCTCCCCCTCAGCAATGTCCTTTCTGTTTGCTTGTCGTATCAACTTCAAGTAATTGTGGTTGTTATATCTTCTCCCCCCCCCGGTTTTTTTTGTGTGTGTGTGTGTGTGTGTGAATTTATATATTAATTTTTAGCTCCCACCAATAAGTGAGAACATGTGGTATTTCTCTTTCTGTGCCTGACTCGTTTCACTCAATATAATTCTCTCAAGGTCCATCCATGTTGTTGCAAATGGCAGTATTTCATTCGTTTTTATAGCTGAGTAGTATTCCATTGTGTAGATGTACCACATTTTCCATATCCACTCATCTGATGATGGGCATTTGGGCTGGTTCCAACTCTTGGCTATTGTAAAGAGTGCTGCGATGAACACTGGGGAACAGGTATACCTTTGACTTGATGATTTCCATTCCTCTGGGTATATTCCCAACAGTGGGATAGCTGGGTCATATGGTAGATCTCTCTGCAATTGTTTGAGGAACCTCCATACCATTTTCCATAGAGGCTGCACCATTTTGCAGTCCCACCAACAATGTATGAGAGTTCCTTTTTCTCCACAACCTCACCAGAATTTATCGTTCAGAGTCTTTTGGATTTTAGCCATCCTAACTGGAGTTAGATGGTATTTCAGTGTGGTTTTAATTTGCATTTCCTGAATGCTGAGTGATGTTGAGCATTTTTTCATATATCTGTTGGCCATTTGTATACCTTCCTTAGAGAAATGCCTACTTAGCTCTTTTGCCCATTTTTTAATTGGGTTGCTTGTTTTTTTCTTGTAAAGTTGTTTGTGCTCCTTGTATATTCTGGATATTAATCCTTTGTCTGATGTATATTTTGCAAATATTTTCTCCCACTCTATTGGTCGTCTTTTAACTCTGTTAATTGTTTCTTTTGCTGTGCAGAAGCTTTTTAGTTTGATATAATCCCATTTGTTTATTTTTCCTTTGGTTGCCTGTGCTTTTGGGGTCGTAAAGCACCCTTGAAGACCCTGTGGTGGAAAGGAGCCTGGTGAGTCTGAGGAATGACAGGGCAGGGTGGACCACGCCTAGGGAGCGGCCAGGAGATGGGGCTGGAGGAGGACATGGCTGTCTGCTTGGGAGCCTTCAAGGAGTTTTCTCTTCATCCCCGGAGCAATGCAAAGCTACAGAGTGGTAGGCAGGGAAGTGCTAGTGGGAGGAAGGTGGAAGGAAGTGTATTTTAATACAATTTGTGTTTTGCAAAGATTATACTTTCCTTTGGAGGCAGAGTTTTTGGTGACAGCCGCTTTCCACTATCGATTGCATATTTCTTAATAAATCAAGCTCAGGAAACTGAAAGTCATGTTATTTTTAAATATTGTGATGGTAATACCTTGCACTTGTACCTCTTTTTTAAAAATGCTGTTTTCACATTTGACACTGTCTCTTTTAATAAGTACTGCCTTGCTGGTACCACATGCTAGAACATTTGAGTGCAGTCTACAGTGTCACTGTCCTGTGAATTGCACACAATGGCACATTAATGGAGGCCCTTGGGCATTGGCTTTAGTTATGAGGCTGATGGTTCTAGATCAGTTTAGGCTGAAATCGCCAGGTCCAGGCTAGCTGCTTAAAGAAAGGATGGACTGAAAGACCTTGGTGCCAAATCCTCTAGAGCCTAGGACAGTCTCAGTAATGGCAACTTGTTGCTGCATTTTGTTCTTAGAGCCAGGAGTCAAGTGATCTTTCCTGGATCTAGTGATTCATTCCTTCCTAGTTGTTCTGTAGCTGGGTACCAACTTACCTCCCTTGCCTCTCTGTTTTTCTTTTTTCTTTTTGCCTTTTACCTTCCTTTTCATTTAGTCATTAACATTTCTGTCTGCCACCTTGCCATCCTTTCTATTAAAAATTTCCCATCACTTCCCAGCTGGAGCAGATGTGTGCCTGGCTTTTCTGAGAAGAGCTGTGAGCTGGCTGATGAGACACAGATGTGGGGCATGGCTTCCCAAAGCCCAGGATAATCCAGGACAGAAAAGCATGACACAGACCCCAGAATTTTTCTTTTTCCTTTCATTGAACCAGGATTGCCAGAAATTTGGGGATGTCATATAGAAGAACCATGAGAAATCATGTTGGTAAACTGGGTCTTCTGACAGTCAATACTAGGATACCTGGAAGAGCCACTGGAATCAAGAAAACACTCGGCCAGCATGTGCCTTTTCGAGGCAGCTGGATAGTTATGAAGAACGTCATGGTTTTCTCTTTGGTGTCATTCTATATCACATCATTTTTTTTTCATTTATTTTTTATTTGATTAAGACATTTGAATGAAACTGCAGCCATTGTTCAGAGAGAGGGTTATCATTCATTTCTGAATTTGGTTGTCTTTGCAACGTCTAACTCAACTCAGGCTTGAGTCTGACTAGAATCTGTTTTAGCATTTTAATTGCCATCAAACGTTGAAACTTGAAAATTGTGTCAATAAAATTCTGTGAAAGCATCTTTTCTGTTTGAAAGATTCCCTTTGGGGTTATGCTATCTCTTTCGGTGATTTTTTACACTTATTTCCATTATTCATAAATGTATGGTGCTCAAGTTTGGTCGCCAGGTCTATATTTTTATTCACCTTCCTTCTTAGGTATGTTTTTCTATCTTTATATTTTTTCCTTGAAATTTGTTTACTCATTTATCATTCTTTGGTTCACTAGGTTCTTTGATTTCATTAAGCTCTTGGTCCAAAATGAAATAGTTGGCTGTGGAGAGAGAAGGGAGAGAGAAACAGATTCAATTTGACCCTGATGATCAAAGAAAAGATGAGATCTGTGAACCATGAAAGATAAGAACTCAAAGAAGTCTGATATTCATGACCTTGCTCTGTGTTAAGTGTTCAGAGTGTCATAGTTAGTAAAATTACGGTCGATGTCTCCCTGTTCTGATCAAACCAAAATAAAAAATAGATTGAAGGAAAATACTATTTTATAAATTGGATTACAGGATTTTGATGAAGACCAAAGCTATTGATGTCTTAGATTTTTCTCTTTCTCTAAGCAGAGCTGATTTGGGATTGATGACATTCCCAATGTCTCTCAGTGAAATAAAAGCTAATTCTCAATTTATTTTCATTTAAGATGTCATCTGACAAAAGTTAATTTTGGGTTACACAAAAATACAGCTCTACCTCTCTGTTTCTTGGATGCCCTGTGAACAGAGCACATTGTTCCTTTCTTTATTTCAGGAGTAGGGATGTCAGTTAGTTAGGTACTATTAAATTATCCACAGACAAAATGTTGCAACCCAATGCAAGCCAATGTAATAGAAAGTAAGACAAAGAGATTTTCCCATCTTCAGGTTGGTTGGGATCAGCTGTTGGAATTATCCCACAGAGGAGCTAGAGTGACCGACTGATTCACATGGTAAAAAAAAAATGGTAGCAAATCCTTGGAGGATGCCATATGCTCCGTTCTTTGTGGCAAGCTGCTATAAAAACACATAATTACAGACCTGAGATGCAGCACCACCCCAAAATCCAGTGGACAGGAATTTCTCCAAGCTTTTTAATCACTCCTCCATTTCTGATATTTATTACAATGCGAATTAGTTAAAATGCAAATTCTGTCTGCCTGAACAGAATGTATGTGGACTGAATTAATAAAATATTATTTCTAAAGTACTATATTGAAGTTATAGTTAGAATCCGTCTTGCCTCTCTGCTTCCATAGCCCTGGCAATCCTAACCTCATTCTGAAGTCTTGGCCCTTTAAACCTAATCTATTTGAGTGCAGCCTGGGTCTGAAATGAAGTTGTTGTTCAAGAAGCTTCTTTATAAATATTCATCTCAAAAGGCAAGGGTGAAAGTGTTATATAACAAGACATTTTTGCAAACAGCGGCGTATCAGGGCCTGTGTTGTTAAAGGCACTTTTGCTTTCTTTTCTGTGCACAGAAAATTCTCCTGCCTGTAATTACTGGTTGGTAACATTACTCCTGCAACATGGAGCAGTTGGCAAATTGTACATGCGATGATAGATTGTACCGTGTGCCGGCAAAAGGAGCATCTCCTTTAACAGGCGTGGTTTGCTACATATTTATTATGTGTTATTATAGTCTTTGTTGTAACCTAGCCCAGAGTGAAGATTGCAGTGTGATTTCCATTGTAATTTCTTATTTTCATTCACTCACAGCCCTGAGAAATGAGGTGAATTCATTCCTGAGGGCACTAAATGACCCTTTCTTTGTACTATAGCTATTCATCTGGCTCCATCTGACCCAATGAATGTAACTAGAAAGGCGCTAATATGTATTTCCTGGAGACTGAGGGATGAATTCATATGTCAGTGATACTTTGCTATAGTTTTTGCATTCTATTCACTCTTCATGTTTTTACTGCTGATAGTTCTCTCTATTAGCATGGAAGTTTATGTCATATTACAGCATCCTGTTTAATGCCCCGTCAAGATAGGGCCTGCCTGCTACTGATGGCGCAAATCAACTGGCCCAAGGAAGAGGGAACTCAGTTCTATATTTAGAAAGTTGGTGCTGAGGTCGATGAAGGCTTTTCTGGCTGTTTTCAACAAAACTCTTCTCATTTTATCACTGCTTTAGTTACTCTCTTTGTCTCTTTATAGTTTTTGTTCACTGCTATAAATTCCATGTTCCGGAAAATTTAACTCTGTTCTAAAGCCGTTTAACCCGAGATAAAGATTTCTGCATAAACAGTGAGGTTCTGGATATGTTGATAGAAAGTGATGACATAACCAGTAGAAGATTTAATAACATTGAGATAAGAGCAGAAGAAAAATAATGGGATAACACAGGACATGATTAAAACATTAACAGAATAATGTTATTGGTTTGAGTTCTGGCCCACCTGAATGTAGCTTGTTGAGCTCTAGATTGAAGGTCTTTTCTCTATATTTGGCTATGGTGTTGTGTTGTGGAGTTGTGTAGTAGAGACTTTGGTGGAGAGCAACGGTCCTCAAAGGGTGGCCGCTGGCCCTCCAGCAGCAGGTGTCCAACTGGACACCTGAGAACCAATTAGAACTTAAAAGCATTGGACCCTACTTGAGACTTACTGAATCAGAAACTCTGAGAGTGGAACCTACAATCTGGATGGTAACAAGCCTTCTGGGTGATTTTGATAAAGAACCACTGCATCAAAAAGGCTTGAGAACCACTGGCCTAGGACCAAGACATCAATATTTCAACCTTCAGAGGTTAAGAGCTATTTAGAATTTAGTGCCCTTGACTTGAATGTTTTGTTACAGCGATTAGTCAAACCAAAGGTGGGGAACCTCAAATACCAGTGATATTTTGGTTGTACTGTCAGGCTAATGGTTGACTTCTAAATCAACACCCAGGTGGCTATTATGTAATACAATTGTGATTTTGATGGCTGTATTATTAGTAGGAGAAGATGATAATTTTTTCCATGTCTTTTAGGGAAAGTTATCATTAGTCACTCATGGATTGTTAACTAGACAACTGGTAGACTCTTCCTTAGTCTACCAGTTTTCTATTTTGCTTTCTTCTGTAGAATACAAGTGAAATTCCTGTGTAACACTGACTTTCTGAGAATTTTTTCCCAGTATGTGTGTGTAGGGAGCAAGTGGGGAGAATCTCAAAGGATGCATGACATTATTGGCCATTTTTTACAATAACCATATAGCACAAAATCTAGGCAAAACTGCTTCCTCCTCTAGCTCTTTTGCATTTATTAAAATTTGGTAATCTAGTGTACCTGTTAATAGTGACCTCTGCTGTTCACAATAGGTACGACAGCTGTACAAATCAGCATGGGAATTACATGTTACTAGTTAAGAAGGAATGGATTTATCGAAATTATATTGAAAGAGAAAGTAATACGGCTTACTGCAAAATTATTTGGCTCTTTTCAAATAAAAATGCATTGCAGTGTTGTCTGATCTGTCTTGGGAAAAAATTATTATTGTTTCTTTTCCATTGCCAAGTTACTAAATGTCACCTTTGATGGCACTCAACAGGGTAGATAGAGAATTATTGGAATTAGGAAGTCAACATGATCTCCTTACTACCAAGATAATTCTCAGTCTTTAACATGTAACATCATGATCTATCACTAGTTTGTCTTTGATCATGTGAAATACTACCTTACAACTCTTAAAATAAAATAAAATAATTATTTTTTATGCTTTAAAGTATCTTACCGTGAGTGGTAAGATACATGAATTCGTGGGACTAGGATTTCTGGTATCCAGTAGATGATCAAAAATGTTTGTCCAGTGGTTGTCTAAGACAAGTATCACAAAGTTGAGATGCTATATCTGCAGCATCTAAGACAATCCTGCTCACAGTAGAGAGGCAATCGGGATTGGTGCTGGCTTCTCTGAAATGTAGGATTTCACCGAGAATCGAAGGACCATCATTCAAATAATAGTATTTCCCTTTTTCTCTGTGTGTAAGCTTTCCCAGTGAATAATTTAAGTACTTTAGGGATAGGTACTAACTATTCTAGATTACGTGGCTAATATCTTATAAACCAAGCCTTTGGATTCCTGTTTCAATGAATTTAGAAATATGTATTGTGTACCTAACTGTACAATATACTATAGTAGAAGAGATGGGGACTTTGGAATCAGACAAACATTAGCACTGATATATGGTTCTTCTGCTTATGTGCAGTCATAGGTGAGGAACTTCACTATTCTGAACCTCAGTTTCCACATCTGTAAAATGGGGATAAATAATACCTACTGTTAAGAAAAACTTCCAAAACAAGAAATAAGGCAGAAAGAAGGTAACGTGATCTTTTAATGCTATGTTAATAACATTTTCTAAAAAGTCCAGCTAGAAGTCATCTGACTATTTGGGGAAATGTAAATTTGCCTGATTGATTGGGTTTAGATATATTACTATTCTGTAAAACTAATAAGATGTGATAATAGGTATTTCTGTCCAGTGGTGAAGACAGCCCCCAAAGTTATGATTTTAGTGCCTTGTAAGACATTAACTAGTTTTGCAACTAATTTAGCATTTTTTTCCCCCTTTCCCCTACCCCTGCCCTGACTGTAATTCTTGTTTTCCGTAACCCTTTTGGACTATCTTTGCCATCCTGCTAGTTTCCCTAATAATGAGATAAATAAAATTTGATACATGCTCACTATATATTTGTATAAGAAGTACATTTTAACATTTTGAAAATTATGTTTTGACATACTACCTTGAAGAGTATTGACTGGAAACAGATGTAGGAAACCTCCTAGCTCAGTGGTTGGCACATAAGATGCTTATTTCTTTTACTCTATCCTGGGTTAAAAAATGTTTAAACATGGTTCTTGCCCCTGAGAAAGTAAAACTCTAGCTAGAAAAATACACAGATCATCTGATGGGGTTCTGGACACTCTAAAATATGGCACATTAGCACTTGAGAAAATGGCAGAAGCAGGAAAGTTTCTCTCACCTTCCCCTTGCCCATCTCCCGTAAAGCAGATTATAATACCTTTATTCCAGAGGTCCCCTTCCTATACCCAGGGGATATACATGCTCATCTCTGAAGACACAGGGACCCAGGAAAGAATCTGAACAGGACTTGCTAAGGTCCCCCTAGTTTATCACCATTAGATCATATCCTCTTTGTCCAATCATACTTCTCCACGACAACCCACTCTTCATCAAACTTAGCATAAAAAATATGTAAGTTTCCCTGTTTCTTTGGGTCTTCATTTCTAAAGGCTTCTGTGTTATGTAAAACATATTAAATAAATGCATATGCTTTTTTTTTCTTATTAATCTGTGTTTTTCTGTAGGGGCCTCAGCCATGAACCTAGCATTGGGTGAGAAAAGCAATGTTTCTTCCCCTACACACCTGTGAGGTCATGGGAGAATGTTTATGACCTGGGCTTTGAAGAGTCCACTCTGAACGCAGAGTTCAGAGAACAGAGAGATGGGGGGATTCAGGAAGTTGTTGGAAGAACATTTCATGGACTTGAACTTGATCAGGCTCATTCCTAGGGCTCAGGAACCTGCATTTTGAAAAAAAAAAATATTCTCAGTGATATAGATTATAATAGTTTAGGGGCAAGATAACATGGCAGAGAAAATGGAGAAGTTAAACATTTCAGAGCTGACAATACTTGGTGACAGACAGGATATTAGGGTTGAAGGACAATAAACCCTGTAGTCAAGCAGTTGGAATAGGGAGGACGAGGAAGAGGTATGACTCTTCACTCAAAATGTCCAGGGTGCAAGACACTTATGCTTGTTTTTTTAGAACCGAACTTTTATTTGAAGCTGTCTGTCTGCCAGGAGGCAGAAGCTTAATCCCTAACAGTAAGAGATACCCCAGGGTTGTCTTGGGAGACCCATAAATTCATGACTCTCAGAAGCCTACAAGCCACCCTGGCCGTATGTTTGTTCTGAGTGTACAAACTAAGGCCCAGGAGCCGACAGAGCCTAGGTGTTAATGGGAGGAGAGGGCTGGATTTTTGACTTCTGTCATTATCTGCCAGAGCTGGCATTGGTGGAGGCATTCACACTGGAAAGCTGGTTTCCATTTTGGGTCTCTTAATCAATGGGGTCCATAAACGTAGTGTCAGAGGCTGGTGGACAATTTTCAATATTTCCTGAGGTCACCTTGATAAGGTGTCCATCTCCTATTCTTTTGCAGACTGAATCCTCTTTCTCCCAGTAATCCAGACTCTATCTTAGAGTTCTTAACTCAGGTGTTCCTTCAAAGACTCTGGGAGTCTCTGTCTGGTTTTCTTCTGAAATATAGGTGTATCCTCCAGCAGTGTTTTGAGAGCTCCAAGTCTTACATCAGCATCTCTGAGTGGCTTTGTTTTTCTTTTCTGCATTTAAAACTAAAGGCTCCACCTCAGGCTGGTGCAAATGGCTTAGGTGGGGATAGAGTGTGTTTTGGTGGATACAGAACTTTTCTTTTCTTTTTACTTTCCTTGTCTTTCAGTGTAAAAGATTTAAAAAGATGCATTAGAAGCAAGTGGAGTGGAATGAGGAAAGTAAAGCAAGTTGTCTTACCCCAGGGCCAGGAGGAATTCTAAGAACACGTTCTTCTAACATTTTGAATAAAGGGGATCCTGGCTACTAGCATTTCCATGTCTTTCCCTATTACTCCTTCCCTAACCCCTGTCTCCACAGTGTCTGCCTTTACTGTACTATCTAACTTCAGAGGTTCTACTTCCATTTCGTTTCTAGTCTTTGTCCCACTGGGAGAGGGCATATTAGTCATTCATTCAGCACATGAGGAAGAATTGAGCACAGGGGACAGTGGGTGACACAGATGGAGGGATCCCTAGACCATTTAATGGGGGAGCAACAGACTCCATTTCAGTGGGGGGGGTCCCACAATCCTATTTTATGTAAAGGGAAATGTTGCAGGCCTCCCAAGTTGGAATCCTGGATGTATTTTTCCACGGGAACTTTGAATCTTTGCAGATGCTGTAACTTTTCCAGGAAATGCCCTTTCCCTCCTTATCACCTGGAATATCCCTAAGGCCTCTCTGTGAAGTCTTCTCTGCTGTGCGTCAGGGTACCCACCTCCTCCTCCCCAGACTGAGAGAGAGAGACCATCCCTTCTACTGACTTTGCAACGTCTTCACGTCTTGAGAATACTTCCTCTTAAGACTTTATCTCTTTTATTACAAACCTCCATTTATTTCAAGATATGCTCATTGAGTCCCTATATAGAGATAGCGAGAGTAGGAGTTAGAGGGTTCTGGCTTCTCAGTTGGATTCTCTGTTTGGGACTCAGGTTTGCTTCGGGACAGTTAGGTCAGAGAATTTCTCTATGGTCATGCTTCAGGGGAGAAGGGAGAAGCATCAGAGAGTGACCCTTTTGCTTCTGTGGTTTTCTCAGTTTCCCTCAGCTTAAATGCTCAGTATGCCAAGTGCCATATTTTGGGGTAATGTTTCCTGCACACCATCACTACTATATGCCAGGTACTGTACCAAGCCCTTTATTCAAATGATCTCATTTAATCCCCACAACAACCCCAGGAAGCACTTAAATGTGTCAGCCCAAGCTTACAGATAAAGAAGAGTAGAATAAGTTGTGTCCAGTCATGCAGCTGGAAAATGTCAAGTCACAGTTTAGATCCACAGTCCTGACTCCCAAGACAGTGTTCCTCTCTGCCTCACCCAACACTCTGGAGGTAGATACTGTTACACTGCTTGGCCAAAGGAGTAAAGTTGTCATCAAGCCACAAGTGACTGAAGGAGAGACAGCGAGGGGAGAAAGAGCAGAGAGGAGTAAGCTTATTCCCTGCAGAATGTTCTAGAATTGCCTTGAGATCTTTAGGGAGAAGAATATTAGAAAGCATTCCATAGCTAGTGGGTAGATGGCATAGGATTTGCAGGAATACATGGTTCAAGTCCTGATGCTGCTATTCTCTCGTTATGTGGCTTTGGGCTAAGTCATTTAATCTCTTGATACTTGACTTTGGTGGAACTCAGGACATAATACCCCGAAATATAGCATGTTGGCATTTGAGGAAACAGCAGAAGCAGGAAGGTCGCTTTCTGATCTTTTCCCATTTTTGCCTAAAGCAGGGTTATAAGACCCTCATTCAAGAGGTACCCTTCCTCTACCCAGGGTAAAGAAACATCCTTACCCTTGAAGACACAGGGACACAGAGAAAAATCTGAACAAACAGGCTTTGCTGAATGCCCTTCTCCCCAGTTTGTTACCATCAGATCACACTCCTTTTGAACAATTATATTCTGCACAACCACCCACTTCTTCATCAAGCTTAGCATAAAAACACACAAGTTTCCCTGTTTCTTTGGGCTTTCATTTTTGAAGCCTCCTGTGTCACGTAAAACTTATTAAGTAAATTTGTATGCTTTTGTCTGTTAATCCGTCTTTTGTCATAAGGGCCTCAGCTACAAATGTAGAGATGGGAAAGAAGATATTTCCTTTCTCCTATAACTTTTTCATCTGTGAAATGGGAGTGACAATAACCTATCCCTCAGTGTTGTTCTGAGACTCCATTCAAATGAAAGTATGGTAAAGGGCTATATATGAGCTTTGGTTGTTATCTGTTTCAGTTAAGAAAAATCATTAAGTTAATGGAGGCCAGGAGGAAACTAGGTTGGGAACTGGCAACCTTCCATTTTCAGTCCATCGAAGATTCCCTATCAATGGGAATCTATGTGGGAAGGACATTTGGACATATTTACTGCTAGCTGAGGTGGGCACCTATAGCATCCAAACCAAGGAACTTCTCATATTTGAAACACTATGGGCTCCTAAAGAGTTCATGAAATCTGCCTTCCAAAATGCTACATAGTTTATGTTTAATTTTAAATTTAGGGCGCTGTCACTGAGTCCATGAGAAAAAAGAACACTGCACTGAAAGCCAAGAAGAGACCTGGATTCTTATCCTAGCCGAGTCAATCATTATCTAGATGCCAGACAAATCCTTTAACTACTTTGGTCCTCCATTTCCTAGTCCAAAAGTGGGGTCATTATCCTCTTACTAAAGCTTCCTTGTTGCCAGGGGGATTAAAATGATAAAATGAAATAACACGTGTGCAAGTGTTTTGAAACAGAAAAAAGAACCATGTAAATTAATGTAAGGTTGGAAATCGAATCCATGCATTCACTTATTCCTGTGACAAGACTTTTAGTGTCTACAATGTAAACATGATCCTAGACATCTGAAGGGCACGACTCCAATTGTCAATTTGCCAGGATGGCAGGATGTCTTGTAAAGGTATAAGGCACGAGGCATAGGACAGAGGGAGGAATCAGGGGAAGTTCAGATGGCCTTGGAACTAAATCTGAAAGAACAAAAAGATCTCTACATTTGGAGGTGAGAGAAACAGAAGAGTAAGAACCTTAACTGGGAAAGGGATTCATGGGCAGACCATGGATACCGCAGTAAAGGCTTCCCTTGCCTGGAATCACCGGTGAAATAGCGAGTTGTATAAGAAGGGGAGGATGGTTAGGAAATTTATGATGTGAATAATTTCTTTTTCTAGTCCAGGGATTTTGAAAAGTGTTTTGAAATACAGTTAGCCTTTCTGCTCTTTATCAGTGAACAGATATGTGCTATTATAGGACTAATCAGCCATACCTTATTGGCTTTGGTGTCCTTAAGTGCCATACCTAAGTCATGATGCCCTTAAAAGGACTCTTTGTGAGTAATTTTGTCCCCCAGAAATTGTATCTGTTGTTATTAGATGTCAGCATTTATAAATGGTGTTAGAGTAAGTGGGCTCAAAGGAGATGATCATGAAGGATTTTCTGTTATGAGGGGAAAAAAAGATATATCAAAAGAATAGGTCACTTAATACACTAGGAAGGATTTATTAGCCCACTTCTGTCCCCCTCTGTTGCCTTAATAAAAGGTAATTAAAATGAGAAGGTAATAAGGCACAAGAAGGAGATGTAAATGTGTCAGGTTGGCTGGTTATAGCAAGAGATATATAACAAGATAATAAGCAGTGCCAGGAATCTTAGTAGGCATAGTCTTCCAGAGTGTGGAGCTGTAACTTGGATCCAGGTGGTTATTGACACTCAGGAATGCAGACTTAGTTACCAGATGTGGGACGGTGCTTGCAAAAATGATTGGAATTGCTCATGCCTCCCAGTATCCACTCTCCTTTACAATGGGACTTTGCAGCTCCTACCATTAAGAGGTGAAATCTATTTCTCCATCTTTTAAACCCAGGCTGGCCTTGTGAAGTACTTTGAAGGTATAATGCAGTGGAACTGACAAGGTGCCAGTTTTTATGTGCTTCCTCTTACTCTCTTGGAACCCTGCCCAACTGCCATATGAGCACAACCAAGCTAGCCTCCTGGAGGATGAAAGACCACATAAATTAGCCTAGAGCCAGGCCAGTTGTTCTAGCCTGGAGATGTGATAGTGCCCAGCCAAGATCATCAAAGCCACCTATTCAACCTGGTGACCGTTGATATCGAAAGAAGCTGAGCCAAGACTAGAAGAACCATCCAGCTGAGCCCAGCCTAAATTGCTGGTCTGAAGAATTTCAAGATAAATAAATTGTTCGGGTCAAAGAAAACATGTTGGCAGACTGAATCCAGTTCTTAGGCTGCCTTTTGTATGTATGGTCTGCCCTAGAGTGTTCTCCCTAGACTGTCCACAGATCTAGGAAGAATCTAATTAGACTAACAGTTGGCCATTCTTTCTTTCTCTTGGGAAATTGTTATTTTATAGCTATTTTATGGTCAGCCTTCTTATTCCCACTCTTATTTCACTGGGCTTTCTCTCTTTGTTTCTTAATCTGAGATAGTTTCCAATTATTGAATCTATAGTGTTTACTCTCAGGCAGGACTTGCCTTCCAAATCCAGCCTTCTGTTGTCCATCTCCCCATCCACCTCTGAGGCTGAGCATTCAGGGATCATAGCTATCGCCATCCGTGAATAACAACTGGAATGGAAAAGCACATGGATGAATAAGGTTATTATCATTGAAATGCTTTGCTCAATAAATCCAGAAATCTTTTGCATGGTGAGAAGGCACCAGTAAAATGTACATCCATCATGAAATTATTTCTTTTTTTTTTTTTCCTTTTTTTCTTTTTCTTTTAATTTTAATTTTAATTTTAATTTTTTTTAATTTTATTTTGTCGATATACATCGTGGCTGATTATTGCTCCCCATCACCAAAACCTCCCTCCCTTCTCCCTCCCCCCCTCCCCCCAACAATGTCCTTTCTGTTTGCTTGTCATATCAACTTCAAATAATTGTGGTTGTTATATCTTCTTCCGCCCCCCCCCGGTTTGTGTGGGTGTGTGTGTGTGTGTGTGTCTGTGTGTGTGTGTGTGTGTGAATTTATATATTAATTTTTAGCTCCCACCACTTGTTTCACTTAATATAATTCTCTCAAGGTCCATCCATGTTGTTGCAAATGGCAGTATTTCATTCGTTTTTATAGCTGAGTAGTATTCCATTGTGTAGATGTACCACATTTTCCGTATCCACTCATCCGATGATGGGCATTTGGGCTGGTTCCAACTCTTGGCTATTGTAAAGAGGGCTGCGATGAACATTGGGAAACAGGTATACCTTCGACTTGATGATTTCCATTCTTCTGGGTATATTCCCAACAGTGGGATAGCTGGGTCGTATGGTAGATCTATCTGCAATTGTTTGAGGAACCTCCATACCATTTTCCATAGAGGCTGCACCATTTTGCAGTCCCACCAACAATGTATGAGAGTTCCTTTTTCTCCGCAGCCTCGCCAGCATTTATCGTTCATAGTCTTTTGGATTTTAGCCATCCTAACTGGGGTTAGATGGTATCTCAGTGTGGTTTTGATTTGCATTTCCCGGATGCTGAGTGATGTTGAGCATTTTTTCATATGTCTGTTGGCCATTTGTATATCTTCCTTAGAGAAATGCCTACTTAGCTCTTTTGCCCATTTTTTAATTGGGTTGCTTGTTTTCTTCTTGTACAGTTGTTTGAGTTCCTTATATATTCTGGATATTAATCCTTTGTCAGATGTATATTTTGCAAATATTTTCTCCCACTCTGTTGGTTGTCTTTTAACTCTTTTAATTGTTTCTTTTGCTGTGCAGAAGCTTTTCAGTTTGATATAATCCCATTTGTTTATTTTTCCTTTGGTTGCCCGTGCTTTTGGGGTCGTATTCATGAAGTCTGTGCCCAGTCCTATTTCCTGAAGTGTTTCTCCTATGTTTTCTTTAAGAAGTTTTATTGTCTCAGGGTGTATATTTAAATCCTTAATCCATTTTGAGTTGATTTTAGTATACAGCGAGAGGTATGGATCAAGTTTCATTCTCCTGCATATGGATATCCAGTTGTCCCAGCACCATTTGCTGAAGAGGCAGTCCCTTCGCCACTGAATAGGCTTGATGCCTTTGTCAAAGATCAGCTGACAGTAAGTGTGTGGGTTGATTTCTGGATTCTCTATTCTATTCCATTGGTCAGTGTGTCTGTTTTTATGCCAGTACCATACTGTTTTGGTTATTATAGCTTTGTAGTATAGCTTAAAGTCAGGTAGTGTTATGCCTCCAGCTTTATTTTTTTTGCTCAGCATTGCTTTGGCTATGCGTGGTCTTTTATTGTTCCATATAAATGTCTGGATAGTTTTTTCCATTTCTGAGAAAAATGTCTTTGGAATTTTGATGGGGATTGCATTGAATTTGTATATCACTTTGGGTAGTATGGACATTTTCACTATGTTGATTCTTCCAATCCAAGAGCATGGAATATCTTTCCATCTTCTTGTATCCTCTCTAATTTCTCTCAGCAGTGGTTTGTAGTTCTCATTATAGAGATTTTTCACCTCCTTGGTTAACTCAATTCCTAAGTATTTTATTTTTTTGGTGGCTATTGTAAATGGGCAGGCTTTCTTGATTTCTCTTTCTGCATGTTCACTATTGGAGAAAAGAAATGCTACTGATTTTTGAGTGTTGATTTTGTATCCTGCTACTGTGCTGAAATCATTTATCAATTCTAGCAGTTTTTTTGTAGAGGTTTTAGGCTGTTCGATATATAGGATCATGTCATCTGCAAACAGGGACAGTTTGACTTCATCTTTTCCAATCTGGATGCCCTTTATTTCCTTCTCTTCTCTGATTGCTCTGGCCAGTACTTCCAACACTATGTTGAATAGGAGTGGTGAGAGTGGGCATCCTTGTCTAGTTCCTGTTCTTAAAGGAAAAGCTTTCAGCTTTTCCCCATTCAGGATGATATTGGCTGTGGGTTTGGCATATATGGCTTTAATTATGTTGAGATACTTTCCCTCTATACCTAACTTATAGAGGGTCTTTGTCATGAATGAGTGCTGAACTTTATCAAATGCTTTTTCAGCATCTATAGAGATGATCATATGGTCCTTGTGTTTGAGTTTATTAATATGGTGTATCACATTTATTGATTTGCGTATGTTGAACCAACCTTGCATCCCTGGGATGAATCCCATTTGATTGTGATGAATAATTTTTCGTATGTGTTGCTGTATTCTGTTTGCTAGTAATTTAGTGAGGATTTTTGCATCTATATTCATCAGGGATATTGGCCTGTAGTTTTCTTTTTTGGTTATATCTTTACCTGGTTTTGGTATCAGGATGATGTTTGCTTCATAGAATGAGTTTGGGAGATTTGCGTCCGTTTCAATCTTTTGGAATAGTTTGTAAAGAATCGGTGTCAATTCCTGTTTGAATGTTTGGTAAAATTCTGCTGTGAATCCATCTGGTCCTGGGCTTTTCTTTGTTGAGAGCCTTCTGATAACAGCTTCAATCTCCTTTATTGTTATTGGTCTGTTCAAATTTTCTACGTCTTCACGGTTCAGTTTTGGGAGCTTGTGTGTGTCCAGAAATTTATCCATTTCCTCCAGAATTTCAAATTTGTTGGCGTATAGTTGTTTATAGTAGTCTCGAATGATTCCTTGTATTTCAGATGAATCAGTTGTAATATCGCCTTTTTCATTTCTAATTTTTGTTATTTGAGTCTTCTCTCTTCTTTTCTTTGTTAGCCATGCTAATGGTTTGTCAATTTTATTTATCTTTTCAAAAAACCAACTTTTTGATTCGTTGATCTTTTGAATTGTTTTTTGGTTTTCAATTTCATTCAGTTCTGCTCTGATCTTAATGATTTCTTTCCGTCTGCTAACTTTAGGTTTGGATTGTTCTTGTTTTTCTAGTTCTTTAAGGTGAAGTGTTAGGTTGTTCACTTGCCATCTTTCTATTCTTCTGAAGTGAGCGTTTAATGCAATAAATTTTCCCCTCAATACTGCTTTTGCAGTATCCCACAGGTTTTGGTATGATGTATCATTGTTTTCATTAGTTTCAATAAATTTTTTGATTTCCTGCTTGATTTCTTCTTGGACCCATATGTCATTAAGTAGAATGCTGTTTAATTTCCATGTGTTTGTATAGTTTCCAGAGGTTCGTTTGTTATTAATTTGTAGTTTTAATCCATTGTGGTCTGAGAAGATACATGGGATAATTCCAATTTTTTTGAATTTATTGAGACTTGATTTGTGACCTAATATGTGATCTATCCTGGAGAATGATCCATGTGCTGATGAGAAGAATGAATATTCTGAGGTTGTTGGGTGGAATGTTCTATAGATATCTGCCAATTCCAATTGGTCTAGAGTCTTGTTTAGATCTTGTGTTTCTCTACTGATTCTTTGCCTAGATGATCTGTCTAATATTGACAGTGGGGTGTTCAGGTCCCCTGCTATTATGGTATTAGTGTCTATTTCCTTCTTTAGGTCTAATAGAGTTTGTTTTATAAATCTGGCTGCTCCAACATTGGGTGCATACATATTTATGATTGTTATGTCTTCTTGATGGATCAGTCCTTTTATCATTAAGTAGTGTCCCTCATTGTCTCTTTTTATGGTTTTTAGTTTAAAGTCTATTTTGTCAGATATAAGAATAGCTACTCCAGCTCGTTTTTCTTTTCTGTTTGCATGGTAAATCTTTTTCCATCCTTTCACTCTTAGTCTGTGTGAATCTTTATGGGTGAGGTGGGTCTCTTGTAGACAGCATATAGTTGGGTCCTGCTTTTTGATCCAGTCAGCCAGTCTGTGTCTTTTAATTGGGGAATTTAAGCCTTTTACATTAAGAGTTGTTATTGAAAGGTGTTGATTTATTCCTAGCATTTTATTGGTTGTTTGGTTGTCTTAAGTGTCTTTTGTTCCTTGCTTTCTGATTTACTGTTTGTTTTCTGTGTTTGTTGGTTCCTTAGGTTGTAGATAGTGTTTTTGTTAGCTTGTTTTCTCTTCATGAATGCCATTTTTATTATACTAGCGGGTTTAGATTTTTCTTGGGTTTTTATGGCAGTGGTAGTTATTTTTCAGGAACCAAACCCATTACTCCCTTGAGGATTTCTTGTAAGGGTGGTCTTGTGGTAGTGAACTCCCGCAGTTTTTGTTTGTCTGAGAAATATACTATTTGCCCCTCATTTCGGAAGGATAGCCTTGCAGGGTAGAGTATTCTTGGCTGGCAATCTTTGTCTTTTAGTATTTTGAAAATATCATCCCATTCCTTTCTAGCTTTTAGGGTTTGTGATGAAAAGTCTGATGTTAACCTGATTGGGGCTCCCTTATAGGTGATTTGACGCTTCTCTCTTGCAGCTTTTAAGATTCTCTCTTTGTCTCTGAGTTTTGCCAATTTGAGTATGACATGTCTTGGAGAAGGCCTTTTTGGGTTGAATACATTTGGAGATCGTTGAGCTTCCTGGATCTGAAGATCTGTGATTTTTCCTATACCTGGGAAGTTTTCTGCCACTATTTTGTTGAATATGTTTTCAATGGAATCTCCATTTTCCTCCCCTTCTGGAATACCCATGACTCGGATATTTGATCGCTTATGGTTGTCTGATATCTCTCTCAGATTTTCTTCAATGTCCTTGATTCTTTTTTCTTTCTTTTTGTCTGCTTGTGTTATTTCAAACAGCCCATCTTCAAGTTCAGAGGTTCTCTCTTCAACTTCAACAAGCCTGCTGGTTAAACTCTCCGTTGTGTTTTTTATTTCGTTGAATAACTTCTTCAGTTCAGCAAGTTCTGCTACATTTTTTTTCAGGACATTGATTTCCTTGTACATTTCCTCTTTCAGATCCTGTATACTTTTCCTCATTTCATCATGATGTCTAGCTGAGTTTTCTTGTATCTCATTCAGTTTCTTTAGAATTATCACTCGAAATTCCTTGTCAGTCATTTCAAGGGCTTCTTGTTCTATAGGATCTAGAGTTTGAGATTTATTAACTTTTGGTGGTGTACTTTCTTGATTTTTTGTATTTCTGGTATCTTTTTTTTGGTGTTTATTCATTGTGGCCGGGGGTTTCACAGTCCACCGGATTGAGACTAATGACTAACTAGGATGTTGCTGTGGTTGCCAATTTCGTATGGCTCCCTCCGTGACTGCTCAGTTGGCCTCTAGTGCCTTGTGTGTGTGGTTGCCTCGGGTCTTGGGCTTCTCCGGGGAGCCACCTTTCTGGTCAGCTTGGACTCTGCTGGGCTGGTGGGTCACGTACCACAGGGTGTGTGATCTCTGTTGAGCTTTCACTTCCTGTGCTGGACTTCTCCCTGTTCCGTGTGCTCTGGCTGTTAGATCGTGCAGTAGCGACCCCACCGGGTGTGTGGTTTTTGTCGAGTCTCCACCTCCCTGGCCGCACGTCTCCCCACTCTGTGCGCACTGTGCTGGGCTGGGGCGTGTCTTCTGCACCCCTCGTCTAACACCTGGGCCTTCAAGACCCTGCTCGGTACCGCCTCGCCCAGGAAGTCTACCAGGTTTCTGCTGGGCACAGACGACCGGTCTCTCTGGGTGCCTTTGTGGCACTATGTAGATCTTTCTCGGGTCTTGTTCACCTTTGTATCCCCCCAGTATAAACCGAGTCTAGCGCCCACCTGCAGCCTGGTCTCCGGCAGGTTCAAGCGGACCTGGGAACTCTCCTACCACACTATTCCCAACCAGAAATTCGTTAGGCTTTTTTCCAAACTGGTGGCCGCACAGATGGTATCTGCCTCCCAGTAACATGGAGTTTACCTGGGGCCGGAGTCCAGGGTATGGTGGAGTGACAGTCGGCCCGCCCGTACTTCCTTGGCCTCCCGAAACTGGCCCGGGACGCCCTCCGCCACCAGCCCCGCCAGAGAACCGGGGAGGGAGTGGGAGCCAAGGCCGGTCCGCAAGCTCCGGAAAGCCTGGCGCCAGGCCAGCAAGTGGGATGGCTCAGTGATGGCCGAGCAGGGCGGAGCTGCCCGCACCTGGGAAAATGGAGGCAGCACCGGCGGTGAGTGGGCTGGTGGTGCAGGCGGGGGCCGCTTGGGCATCCACCCCCCGAACAGAGCTGTGCCAGGGATCACTCACAGTGCTGTGCCAGGTCGGGTGCTCGCTCTGTCTCTGGTTTGCCGCCTTTCCCAGTTCTCGGCTGCTGCCGCCTCGGGCTGTTCAGTCGCGGCGCGGCTCGGGCGCTCCCAGGAATCTTCTTTAATGCCAGCCTGAAACCTCGAATCCTGAATAGGGCAGCTGGCCGCCTTCAGCGCGGCCCCGGCCTCCGGGATCCTGGCTGCATCCACAGCAGCCCTGGCGCCGTGTTCCCTGTTTCGAGACTCAACTTTTGCAGCTAAGAAACAGTTCTTTTCCTGCTCCACACTTTAAAGCTGTTGTCTGTAAATGAGGCAGCCTCTCCTGCCGGGGGCAAAGTCCATCATGAAATTATTTCTGATCATCGCTTTAGAGGAAATGGCTGTTGCCATTCAGACAATTCAGACATTTTATATCATATCTTCCGCTGTCCTCTCTTCCTTATGCTTTCTCACCTGTTCTCTCGGCTATCAAGCCCTTATCAAATGTGTGTGAGTTGTATGTACTTGTGTCCTTTTCCCTAGTTTAACATTATGTCTTTTTTATGTTTTTTGCTCAATAAATCCTTTCTTCTTACAGTCTTGTTTGGTTTGGTTTTGTAATAAAAATCCCAGCATCTGTGGTAGAATAGTTTGTAAGTAAAGGTGGGGGGTGTGTGTGGGTGTATGCATGAGTGTACATGTGCACAACAAAATATGGTCCCAGCTCCAGACATCCCCTTATTAGCTTTCTGGGCAGTAATTCTGGGGAGAATTGCATTTTATATTGAATTTGAGAGTGAATGCACTTATGTTCCAAGGCCATGTCATTCTCCAAGTAATGCCTCCTATTGATTTACAGGACAAACCATTCAATATTCAAATTTTGTTTAAAGGCACATTAACCTAATGTGGGATTATTATCTCTTCTTCAGGGATAGATTAAAATAAAATTCAGGTTGTAACTGAAGAAATATTATGATTGTTTTAGCTAACAAGTTACATACTTAGACATGACTGAAATTAGCAATTACATGACAACAATTCTGATTCTTATTAATGTGGCAAACCTGTTCCTAGGATGCATTTGAAGGGCTATCCTGAGAGCAGATGACTACTCACTTTTACTCGTGTCTTGATCTTTATTAACAGGGTTGGTTCCACACATTTATGCTAAAATGATTGGCTTTTTCACCCTCCCCCAACTCAAGTCTTTGTATTTGAGTTTTGCTCTTTTTCTTTTTTTAAAGGCTTTCATTTCAATTCCATGAAACTGAAAAAATAAGATTGCTTGTGGTGGGTAAGGCTTTCCCCTTGTGCTTTGCAAAGACGATATCACTGTTGTCTGCATTTGGCTCGTTCATTTTGAGCCAAGAAGCTCCTCGTCTCTTCCAATAGATGGAAGTGCCACATTCTTGGGCTAGGTCAGAAAGGGGAGATATAAACATTAGATTCTCGAAAAGCTAAGATGAGCATTTGCAATGTGACTTGAAAGACAGCAGCCCTCTCCTTTTAAGTGAGGTCTTAGAGGAAAAAAATGTATTCTGCACTGCATACAGACATGGCTGTAAAAGTGTCACAGAAGCAGGTGAATATACAAGGCACCAGGACTGTGAAGTGGTGGCATATATTCTGGTGCCTCTGCTGTTTGGGGTGAGGAGAGATGATGGCAGGTTGAGCGTGGGCTGGAACATGGATCCTAATGTATTATTTTTCCATGCCTTTCCCATTCATGGGGCCAGCCCTGTTTCCAACAGTTCTGGGGAAATGGGAGAGTTATTTGGGCTGTGTGCTTTATTGACTAGAGACCAAGTGGGGCCACAGATGTCATAATTTCCCTATTATCACTTTGCTGAGTGCCTCCTGGCCTCCCTTCATTATCTTGCTCCACATTAGCAGTTATAAGTAGCTTCTTTATAGGATCCAAACACTGTGGACGCCCTGTGGCAGCACTTCTGCTTGTGGGGACCCAGTGGGAGATGCTCAGGACCACGGCTTCTCTATGATTGCAAAGTGGTGAGCGTGGAACACGCTGCTCACCTCTCTCTTCCCAGTCTGAGGGACATTTCCTTCCCCATAATATAAGACAACTATCTCAGTCTTTTTTCTGCCCCCCCCCCCCCCCCAGGCCAGAAGAGAAAGGAATAAACACTGGAAAGTGGAAAGCCCAGAGGAAGGTTGTGTGTGTCCTAACAGGAAAGATTATTACAGACAACAGACAGCTCTTCAGGGGGCGGATCAGCCCAAGAGGGCTGCCGAGGAACTGAAGGATGAGAGGGCTGGGAGGTTGGGCAATCGGTTTTGCATTCATACTTTGAGCCTGGGTCATTATGGTCAGGCAGCCCTTCTCTGAGACTTATTAAACAGTGGTTTAGAAAGTTATTCTTTCATGAAGGAGCCTTTACCCAGCACAGAAGGCAGAAAACTCAAAACAGGGACTTCTGACAGAATCCTTGATAAGCATGGTACATATTTCCTTATTCTTTTCATACCATTATATGTCTGGGGTCTTCAGAAACTAATGAGGGTGATCTAAGCTTTCTTTCTTCTGGTCATCGCTGGTATGCAGGCTGTGTGTATTTGTCAGCAAACTTTTGCTCTAAATGATATTATTTTCTCTCCTTAGCACCGAGCTTCCATGGAATTCAGGACCTAGAACAGTGCCTGGCTCACAATCAAATCTTAAAAGAAATAGCTGTTGAATGTGGAGAGAAGAAATATCTTTTCCTTACCCATCACTAGGTTTGTGGCTGAGGCCCATATAACAAAAGACATGAAAAGTATGCAAATTTACTTAATATAAGTTTTACATGACATGAGAGCTTTTGGCATTATAATTCAAACAAATGTTTTTCTCTGACTGATCTAAATTTGGAAAGGAAGGGACAAGGAAAAATTTTTACCTCCCTCTCTCGACCAGGCACTACAGACAGAGATTCAGGAGAGCTGACCTTGATAAGAATTCTCACATTTCACTGTTTTTTTTTTTTTTTTTCAGTTATTCCAGGATTTTATCTGCAGACTCTGGAGTGAATTGGGTGTCTCAGATGTCCTGTCATGGTCACCAGAATCTGTAGAGGAGGAAAGGTTTTCCTTAACACTCTTGGGGTCCCTGGCTGGGTCTGAAAATAAAACCGACAAATTACAGATTAACAGGAGAAAAGCATGCACATTTATTTAATAAGTTTTATGTGACATGGAGGCCTTCATAAGAAAAGGAAGACTCAGAGGAATGGGTAAACTTAAGTATTTTATGCTTAGGTCTGATGAAGAGTGAACCGTTATGTAAAAATATGATTGAAGAACAAAAGAATATGAGCTGATGATAATAAACTGGGGGGACCTTAGCAAGGCCTGTTTGTTCAGATTCTTTTCTGTGTTCTTGTGTCTTCAGAGATAAGGACACTTATTTCCTCCTGGTATAGGGAGGGCATCTCTCACATGGGGTCTTATGACCTGCTTCAGGGGAGAATGTCAGATCATTCTTTCTGGCTTTTATTATCTGCTCCAGGAGAGAGGGGAGGGAGAAGGAGAGACCGTCCTGCTTCTGCAGTTTTCTCAAATTCCTTCAGCTTAAAATACTCAATATGCAAAATGCCATATTTTAGGGTAGTGTGTTCTGAGCTCCATCAAATGGATGAGTGAATGAACCTGACTCTACTGTGTACCGGCTGGATAAGTCCCCATTTCCTCGTCTTTATGAGTGCAGATCAGCATAGCTCCTCTATAAGGCTGCCATGAAGATTAAATGAGATCATGTATACAAAACCCCCTGAGGGTGGCTAGTTTGTAGTCATTTAAAGTTATGTTTCTTATTTTTTGCTCCTGCCTTCTTTATCTTGCTCCTGGGCTTGTTATAAGCTGCTAAGGGAATAATGGGTGCAAATGCTCTCAAAATCTTCACCAATACACCATGGTTTTATTATCATCTGGTGGGTCGTGCCAATGAATGGAGAACCAGAATGGCTACAGGGATAGCCCATTTGAAAGACTTCCCATTCTCCCACAGGCAAATGGGAGAGAGAAACACAATGAAGTCTGCTTAATGGTACTTTTTTCGGGGCCGGGGGACAAAGAGAAGGAAAGCTCGGCATGAACTCAAGCATGTTCAAGAGTTTAGCTGGAGAGCCGTCAACGGATGCTGCACCACGTGTATCGCTGGTGATATTTCCTTTTAACAAATATTGATTGGCCACAATGAGCATACAGGACTGAGGAGATGCGACCTGCATCCTCTCTAGAAATTCATGCTCTGCTAGAGATAAACCAGCAAGCAAACAGAGAGCAAGCACATTTGAACAGAATTGCATTTTTCAAAAGCTCTTGGGAAGAAAAATAACTATTCACTTCAGCCTATTTCCCACTCATGTGTTTATAGAATATTTAGGGTAAGGAAGTGTGCATATCCATGTGTTTATGTGTGTTTATGGGGGGGAAAGCTTCCTTGCAGAGAGAAAGAAGAGGAAAATCCTGACTACAGACTGTGGGCAGGCAGGAAGAAGAGGGAATCTGAGAGCATGCATTGAGACTGAGAAAAATGAAAAATCTCTACCTTATAGAAAAGGAGCCAAGATGAGGACGCATGGAAAGAGGAAGGGATGGTGGACACATGAACAGCAGGACAGGAGAGAGAAAGGCATGGTGGATGCACATGGCAGGGGGCACGTCACAGATTCCTGGGGGAGAGCAGGAGCCTGCCACCTAGAACGTCCTCTGCACAGGGAGGGGTGTGCGTGCGAGACAGACGGCAGATGTGCACAGCAGGGAGCAGGGAGGCATCGCAGATCAGGGGAAGCAAAGAAATTAGGGATGGAACAGACCTGTTAGGTCATCCCTGGTTCCCCACCGCTGCCAGTGCCTCTGAGTTCTTTTGTCTAGCATGGATTTTTACATGACTCCTGGATTCCTGTACCCATTCTTTCCCCTCCAAATGCTTTGCCACAACTTCTAGTTTCTTTCCACAACCCCCAGTTTCTGAATATGCATACAGAATACATAAAGAAAGCCCAGGAGAGGGAAAAAATGAGAGAAAGAGAGAGAGAGAGAGAGAAAGAAAGAAAGAGAGAGAGAGAGGTCCTGATTGCAGATCCACACCTGTTCGGCAGTCACTAAGCGAGCACAGGGTGCTGAGAGGTGCATGCTGCCCAAGCAAGGTGCTGCCACTCTCTCCCACAGGGCCTTGCCTACCAAGATAACGACCCACAGATTTCCAAAAGGCTCTTTGGAGAGTTGGTTTAGTCTTAATTTTTTTTTGGTGGAGGGAGGTAAGGGAGAAGGGCTGAGAGATAGAGAAAATGAAGTGGGAGCAGGAGGAGGTGGTGTATGAGATGGAAGGAGAAGGGTGGGAAGCCACTTCAAGGGGTACAGAGGAAGAAATCAGGGTGGAAGGGGCATGAAAGAATGTAAAAACTCACCCCATCATTCGGTGGCTTTCAAAATTTTAAGGCCATGATCTACTGTCAGAAACATTTTATAACTAATACAGTGGTTCTGATCTGGGGAAGATTTCGCTCACCAAGAGACACTTGGCACTGTCTGGAGACATTAGTAGTTGTCTCATCTGGGGGTGAGGGAAGGTACTATGAGCATCTGCTAGAGGCCAGGGATGCTGCTAAACTGCGCAGGTCTGATGCCCACAACCTAGAAACGTCAGGCCCGGAGGGTTCAGTGCCGAAGTTGAGAAACCCTCAACTAGTACATACATGCACATGCATGCACACATAAGTGAAATGGAGTTTCAAAAATAATACTTATTCTTACTCTGTGCAGTGCACTCTGATATTTTCTGTTCTAGCTTATCCCATTATATCATTAAACAATGTTGATCACAGTCCCTAAACAGATTTTTTGACACAATGTTTGAAAAATACTGTGGAAAGTGATAGAAGCAGCGAAAAATTCACTGCTCTGTGAACAGCGGCTTGCATAACGCATAGGAGGTGCTCGGTTAAGTCCTAACGCCCTTTTCTATCTCCTCCTGTTCTACTCTTGGTCTCCCCTAGTCTGCGCCAGGAATACTGCCTTCTTCTCATTCCTGGAAGGCAGCGTCTCCTCCTGCCTCTGGCTTTAGCTCTCTGTCTGGGTTGTGCCTCTTCTGGCTCTGGGTATGGTGGCTCCTTCTCAGCATTTGAATCTTACCTGTAAATTGTATATCTCTTCCTGCCAGAATGAAGATTCTGAAGAATAGGCATTGTGTCTCTCTTGTTTACCACTTTATGTTAAGTACTTAGCGCAGTAACTAGAACACAGCCATCACTCAACAAATAATCGCTGGAAGCTTCTGGATGAGTGAATGATGGAACACCCTATGGATAGAGTGGAGTGCATATTCTAAGGGATTTTGGAGATGAGAGTATTTCTGCCTAAATAGAATATGACCAAAGTGGATCCAAGAGGTGTGGTTAATATTTCTTACATTTGCTTTTCCAACGTCTCTTTGTTAAAACTCTGTTTGAACACTGCTCTTTTAAAGGAAAAGGTAATCTTTTCTTTTCTAGAAGCACCTGAGAGAAACTGGCATTTGTAATAGTTTTTATCTTACTTAGTATTGTCGTGATGTGAGCATAATTATCGATCCATCTTTATGACCCCTTTCTCATGAGTAAGAAGGGAAATCCTTTTCTCCTCCAGGATGGGTTCAGACAAGACTTATTTTAGACATTGACATGACTGGTACTCACCTCCTTTTAGTGGACTCTGGCAAATGATCCCTTAAGTAATACAAGGAGGGTGTTGCTACAAGTCTTTATTTTTTCATTCTCCTTTTGTCATTGGATTATTGAATTTAAAGTGAAGAGATGTCCAGGCAGATGGCTTGGATAGACCTCCTCATTTTACAGATGAGGATAAAGATGAGATAAAGATGATAAAGGGCAGCTATCCCAACACTAGCAGGTCTTACAACCACCTCATCAGGGAGGTTTTGTTCTTATGTCTACTTTTAAGATGACAGAACTGAAGCACTAAGACTGTGCCATGTTCAAGTCAGACAGCAGACATATGGCACAACGAGAATTTAACTCAGTTTCTGACTCCAAAAGCAGGATCCAGAGATGCAGGTTGGGGAATGATTAACATTTATGTAGTACCTGAAGCTGTAGGAGGAGAGGCCATCAGGTAGATATTGTAGCATGAGAAGAAAGGGGGCCTGGGGAAAAAAATCCTAGTAAACGTTAGTATTTCAGATCTAGGAAGAGGAAGGTAAGCTTGAAAAGGGTGACTGAGAAGGAGGAACAGAGAGAGGTAGAGGAGGAAAAAGGAGACCGTGTTATCACAGTCCAGGGAGGACAGCTTCAAAAGGAAAGGAGTGATCCAGAAGGTCTAATACTTCAAGAAATAGGATCAAAAGTGTCCCCAATGGACAATATTGTAAGGATTTGGTAACATGGGGATAAGGAGGTATTTGATGACCTTGGAGGAATCATATGACAGCCAGATCACGGTGAATTGGGAAGTGAATAGTAAGTGAGAAATGAGACACAATGATGTTTGGTTGAAGAGGAAAAGGGGGAGAGAACTCAAAGTCAACATAGCTTTTGTTTGCTTGTTTGATTATTCTTAAGATGGAAGAAGATTATGTAAGTGTAAGTGCTGCCAGAAAGCTACAGAAGAGAAGAGAGTTGAATATAAGGAGGAGAAGATTATCAAGAGCTCAAGACCCTTGAGTTCAGTAGAAGGTGGCTTTGCATTTTTGGAATGAACAGGAACAGAGAGTGAGTTTTAGGAGAAGCCTGATATTAACATCAACTGTTCTTTTTCTGTAAAGTCAAATAATCTGCATATAGATAAATCTCACTTTTCTTAGAGAGATCATCTCTCCATCTCGATCTTTTTTCTTTCATAGCATTTATAACTTTCATTCATCTTTGTTTCCTTATTTTTGTCTCTGTTCTTTAGTAGAAGGTAAGATCCATAGGGAAGCAATAGCCTGAATATTTTGTAAAATTTTCCCTTGAAACAATCCTATTTAGAAATTAGGGTGATGCTGAGCCGGCCCCGTGGCTCACTCGGGAGAGTGTGGTGCTGGTAGCGCCAAGGCCGTGGGTTCGGATCCTATATAGGGATGGCCGGTGCGCTCACTGGCTGAGCGTGGTACGGACAACACCAAGCCAAGGGTTACGATCCCCTTACTGGTCAAAAAAAAAAAAAAAAAAAAAAGAAATTAGGGTGATGCTAAGACATATCTCATGTAAGAAAGTTTTTATTTCATGTTGAAAGGTGTGAAAAAACAGGAAAGTCATTAAAAACTGTGAGTGTGTGGATGTGGATTGCACTGAACAGGTAATAAATCTAAGGCCATATAAACATGAAACTCTTTCTCAAGCACAGAGGGCCCTTGAAGTAAACATACAGTATAGCTTTCCTTTTGACCCTTACCTCTCAGCTTGAAAATTTTCAAATTAGAGACCACTAATACTAAATTAATAAAGGTAGAAGGTCCTGGATGGGATTCTTAAAATGGAAACTTTGTACATTCTTCTCTTTCTATTTTCTCAATTCTCTAAAAAGTGTGGAGCTCTATGTCTGTCTTGATCTTTTACTCGCTTACCCAATTTGCAGAATGACCTTACACGTGCCAGGAAAAAAACGAGCACACAACTTGTGCTGGCCCTATTTGCTGGAGTGATCCAGAGCACTGAAACCTTCCCTTCAGCTACCTGGACAGGACAGGAAGTCATCCAATCTTTATCTTTTGAGAGGAACTTTCCATTTTACAGATCTCATGCTGATCCTTGAAACCAAAAAAAGATGAAAATGCTATGTCTCTTCCAAACTCACAAAGAGGTGAGAGCCCTGGGACCGTGTGAGAAGCACTGTGAGGGTGAGGTCAGCAGGCACCATGCAGATAGTGGGACATGAGGTTTCAGTTTATAGTTAGGTGGCAGTAGAATAACATGGAATGCTCAAGGGCATTTAAGGAAGACAGAGCTAGATTTAAATTCTGCTCCACCACTTACTATTTGGGTAACCTTGGCCTGTCTCTAATTACTCTGAGCACTGGCTTCCTCCCATGTAAAATGTAGGTGATTATGCCTTCATAGAGCTATGAGGGTTAAACGGGATCATGCATGAACATTGCCTATACAGTGCCAGGTACACAGTCGACACTCTGCAAATACTAGATTCTCCCTTATTCACCTCCAATCTCGCCCTCTAGAGTACTCTCATGCCCAGGTCTGTTTGAGTAAACAATGCTATTAAATAGGTATTTTGTCTCAGGTATGACGCTATGTGGTGTGAGGTGAGAAAAACTGAAGGAGAATTAGGAGGTGGGGGCAGGAGGTGACTTTAGGTTGGGGCATGTCAATTTTGAAGTGCCTCTGAGACTTTCAAGAGGAGAGATAGCAGTCAAAACTGGAGAGATATCACTTTGGAAGTAATGAACATATAGGTGATAGTCATTGAAGAGAGTAAAAGCAACTCCTTGAGCCTTAAGGGGTACCGTTTTTAACAGGGCCAATGTGAGAATGATTCGCTCTAGGAGACCAAGACACGTGATTCAGGAGAATCAAGAGACACTGCGGCCACACATACCAAAGGAAAGAAGAAAGAATTTTAAGTAGCACAGTCGTCCACACTGCTGGATGCACCAGAGTAGGCTGGAAAGACAGTAAAAAATGTGCCCTAAAATTTTTAAAAGATGGAGCTCATTGGTGAACTCGATGGAAGTGTTTCCAATAAAACAGCAGGAGCAGAAGCCAGAACACTGTGGGAAGAACACGAGGTGGGGAAGTAGGGATGATGAGCGTCAACTACCCTTTCAGCAAAGAGGGTCACAACTTAAGAAGGGGGCAGGGTCAAGGGTGAACTTCATCTTCTGGAAAGCAGAGAGGCTTGAACACATCTGTAGCCTGAGGGGAAGGAGATTTAAGAGATGAAGAGGTTGAAGACGTAAGAAAAGGAAAGTAATTTGGGGGAGATAGAGGGAGATGGGAGGGAAATGGAATAGGAGAGTGAGAGGAGGGGATTGCATGAACAAGAGGGGGTGCCTCATACACAGGGATTGGAGGCAAGGCTGGAAGGATGGGTGTGCAGGCAGAGAGATTTGAGGTGGAAAAGGGTGGTGGGTTAATGGGCTCACCCCCAATCATTTATTTTATCTTTGCCTATCAAGGTGTGTTGAAATTTTGGAATAGTCTAAAGATCATTAAGGTTTTGGGGGTTTTGAAGGTATTTTCTTAGCTTTTGCTAATAATATTGCATTTGTCCTGCAAGTGTATGGGAGGCCTCTGTAATGGCTGTGTCCTGCCCATGTTAGGTCAGGCTTCTAAGTTACGGCTTCTGCATCCTTTACCTGTTTTTGTTGTTGTTGTTGTTTTTGCTTTTTGTGTGTGTGTGGCCAGTCTTAAGTATTTAGGGATGTAAGCTCCAGTGGTTTTAAAGAACAGCATTCATTCAACAGCAACTTCATGAACCCCTTTTATTGGCTAAGTCAGTGACTGAAATCACGTAGTCTCAATCCTCATGGAGTTTTCCATGTGGCAGGGGTAATAACAGAAATAATAGAAATGACAAATAATGGTAAGACCTGCGAAGGTAAAGCACAGTGTGTAATGATAGGGGTCCCAGACAGGTCTGCAAAGTCATAAAAGCTTTCTTTGGGGACGAGACATTTGACCAGAGGATTAGGAAATGACTAGGGAAGGGGGGTTGGATGGGCTGTGCAGTGGAGCTGAGGGAAAAGCATCCCAGGCAGACAGAGCAAGTTGGACAATTGTCCGAAGGCAACAGAGAGCATGATGCTGTTTTCCAACAAGGCCAGTCACTCAAGCAAAGGACAGAGAGGGAAGAGATCATGCAGTTAGTAGAGAAAGAGAGACATAGGCCAGACCATGCTGAGCCTTGCCAGCCATATTAACGCTGTGGACTTTTCGATGAGTACAATGGGAAGCCTTCAAAGAGTTTTAAGCTGTGTCTGGAGAAAAGCAATGTGATCTGATATGCTTTTCACTAAAGATTCCTCTTGCAGCTTTGTGGAAAACCACTGAAGGGAATTGATAGTAGAAGGAAAAGCAGGGAGACCTGCTAGAGACTCTGCAATTGCTCCAGTGAAACAGGATGAACTTTGGATGAGGGTGGTGGCAGGGACTCTAGAGAAAAGAAGACTTACCTCAGATCTGGTTTTGGAGATGGAACCACCCAGGCTTGGATGTGGAGATGAGAGAGAGGGTGCTGTCACGGGTGACTGTCAGGGTTCCAGCTTTACTGGGTTCAGCTGACCTGATCAAACCTGCTATACCACCACCCTATCGTAGTATCCCATCCTCACCTTACAAATCTATTGCTTATGCATCTATTTCTTGATTCAATTGTATTTTCCATCTAAATTATTATATCTTAATAAAGGAATATTGATCTCTGTATCTTCCCATATATTCTCTTTCAAGCTTCGGGAAAGCACCCATTTTAATTTTCTAAGAATGATTAAAACAAGCCATGAATTGTGTTTTGTGTTTCGTTGATTCTTTGTGATCTTAAATTGCTTCATTGTTGTGTGACCTCAGGCAAGTCATTTGGTCGCCCCAGCCTTACAGATAGAAATTTCTCGATAGAAATTTCAGGAATCTATTGAGAAAGAATTACGGCAGTAAGATAAAATTGCATCTGATGAGGAGATTATATTCTAAAGGATAATTTATAAAGTGTTCTTGTATCTAATCCAGCATATAGATCTAATCTTCTGGTTACAGGAAAGTCAGGGGACAATGGAACAAATTAATTAGTGTTAAGAAACAATCAGATAAATTCAGAATATATGAAGATATTAAGCATGGTCTCTTAAACAGTCAATATCATGGGGATAAAAAAAGAGGCATCAACTAAATGCAGCGTGTGAAACTTGAATTGATCTTGATTTAGGAAAAAAAGAGGCTCTAAAAGTTATGTTAGGGACAGTCTAGGAAACCTGAATGTGGATTGTATGGAGCACACTAGGGATCATACTTTTAAGGCATGATAATAATGTCATGGTCATGTAGAAGCCTGTCCTTATTTCAGGAGCTGTTTTGAAGTATTAGGGGTAAAGTGACACGACTTCTATAACTTTGTAATGGTTTAAAAAAATATGGACATATATAAAGAGAGAGAAAGCAATTATGAAAAAATGTAAACACTTGCTGTACATACTTGATAAATGGGTTTTCATTGTCCCATTCTTTCAACTTTTTATATACTTAGAAATCTTACAATGAAAGGTCAGCACAAAAGGACTATGTTTAAGCTGAACGAAATTAGCTCCGCATTGCCAGATGAAGAAGTTGGCTTCTAGTTAGGCTCCATGACATATGAAAAAAATAGGTATCTTTAAACACTAGACTCATACTTGGCCTGGGAAGATAATGACATTATATGAGGCCCTTGGAGAACTGAGAACCTAGGACCAGCAGACCTGCTGTCCCACATCACACATACATGGAGGCTGTTGTGTGTGGACTGGAGTGGCAGGAGACACGGGCGCACTATGCAAATAGCTCGTTTCCCTCTTTGTGATTAGTTTTGCCTGTCTGGTATAGTTGATTCTGCTATGGATTCAACACATTCATGAAGTGATGACAATATGCTTTTTGGAAACTGCCCACTGCTGTTTATATACAATATAATAAACAGTATTTTTAGACCCTCATCATTTAATTCTCACAAGTCCCTGTCTTTGTGTTCTGTTTCCACTGACCTGTCTACCTCTGCTATCATCAGCATCTACTTCCCACTCTTTGTCTTCTTTTTCTTAGAAACCAAATGCTTTAATTTTGGAGTAAGGTGAAATCTTAACCGTATGTCTGGTTTCTAGGTCAAGTCATTATGGGCCGACCCTTGTGAGTTTCCTGAGGCATGGGTGGGTCCAGACAGGGGCTGAAGCTTATACAGCCTGAGGAGCTTTCTTTAAGAAAAAGAATACAAAATTACAAATACAAGTATAGATATGAAAGTGAATGTTTATTTACAATGAGAAAGGAAATGATAACAAATTATTTTTTAAATCTACCAAAGTCTATAAATATCATAAGATCCCCCCAAAAGAAATAACTTAAAAACTAATTTACTTCCTTACACATACCTATAATACTTTTCCCTACACATATTTCGGCTGCGTTCTTTCACTGTTCATCTGACAACAATTTTGGAAAATTATTTTCTTATGGAAATAATAAAAAGATAATTCTATTTTTCATCCAGCATGGCTGATTGCATCTGTTATTGAAAGGTTTAAACAGCAAAAAGTTCTCTCATTTTAAAAGTTTGTTATTGGTAATGTTATATTTATTATTGGAATTATTGTTGAATTTTGCCAATCTTCTACTAAGTTTCTTTCATAGATGAGCTATAAGACTCCACCAGGTCATTTCAAGTTTTCATGTGCAGTGACTAATCACAGATTTTTTGAACTGGCAATATTCATTAACCAGTTTTTCATCAATGTCATGATGAGTTTTTTGTTGGCCCTGAAATTCATGTCATTAGTCTGAGTAAGTGGAGTGGGCAATAGGAATATTTCTGCAAGCCATTCTTAGACAAGGGCAGCTAGCAATCACTTAAGTACCCATAGAAATTATAATAAACCACATAAATATATTCTACTGAACCAACACTAAATGTATCCTCAATTCAGCTTTCCCTTTGCTGGAGCCCAAAAGTATCCCTGACTAGCCTGATGCCAGTAGGCACAGGGAAAAGTGTGATGGGGAAGTTAGAGGGGAAACAGATAGTGTGGATAAACCATATGATTTTTGCAGGTTTTATAAAAATGTGTGAACATACCAATGCATTGCTAGGGCCCATCCTGTAACCTTGGAAGGGGTCTGTGCAAATGAAGGCCCTGGGCTTTAAGTCAATAGCTTTCTGGCAAATCCTACTGTGCTTAAGATAAGCTTTTCTACATTTTACATAAACTTATAGCATCTAGTAAAGTGCCGTACTTACAGTGGGCCCTGAATGCTTGTTGCCATTAACTTAAATTTAAGTCAATTTCTTTGGGAATATTTTATATAGTATTATGCATGTTATTTAAAGCCTCAAATAAAATAGTCCATGAAGAAAATATTTCTCAAATGTTATTATTCAAACTTCTCTCTATATGACTTATATATCTCCCAAGAATCTTTAGTGTTGTGGTTTTCAAGCTTGGCTGCACACAGAATCTCCTGGCGTACTTTTAGAAAAATGCCTACAGGCGTGACATGTGTGATGGTATTTTTTAAAAGCTCTCCAGGTGATTCTAATGTTCATCTAGGAGTTGATATCCACTGTTCTAGTGGTTGAAATTCCTTTTTTTATTTTTTATTTTTATTTTTTTCTTAAATGTCATAATATTATTCTAGCTCTCCCTGGACTCTTTTGAATGAAATATAAAGATAAGAGATTGAGGAAGTGTGGTATGCCTGCATACCACAATGGCGTTATGTAAAATATATCTTTGCTAGAAAGGAACTCTCCTGGTAAAAATTCCTGTTTATGTAGAATGCAGCACCATGGTGTGCTGACAGGACAAGATATGAACCAGATGATTGCAAACGGCTCCTAATTAAAAATAAAATTAATTTTCTATCAAGCATTCTCTGTCCTACTTGAAGGGAAATGCAATTTTGTTCAAATAATAAAGGGTGCCTTAGAGGGTGAGCTACAAGAATATTCCAAACAGGAAAGCGTCCAGCATGATGTATCCATTCTGGTTTGTCACACACCCATGCTTTCTCACGGTGGTGCAAGTAACCTGTTGAGTTGGGCAGAACAGCCATCTGGCCGCTCCCCTCATCTCCCATCAAAGTGGATTGTGCACTACAGATGATTTATATCTGCTTGTTCCATCCATCCACACCGAATGTATTGCTCTTATTTCTCCTAAAATGGCTAATTTGGAGAATAAGTAGAGTAATTTTTATGATGATGAAAGAAAATTAGAATTAAAGACTTTTTTCTAAGCAAGACAATTAATGCTTCCAAAGTCATTTGACCTCTGAATACAGATGTAATCTCAGTCTTTTCAATGAGATGTTTTATTTCTTTAAATAAAGAAAATCCCACATACCTCGCTTTTATAGTGATTTTGCTCAAACCTTTCTTGTTTATCAGTAAAAGCATTTTTTTTATGTACAACTAGAACTATATAGTTTAGGTACACAGTCCTCTCTAACCCTGAAAAGTAGTCTTGCTCTACCCTAAAAAACATACCCCAAACATGAAACCGGCCCACGATGGCTTGATTTCATAGGCTTACTGCTGAGCAGCTTGCCTACTGAAAGGTTTGGAAATGGTTTCTGGACCAAGAAGGATTTATAACATGGTAGGAGGAAACAACATAAACACGATCAAACTGAAATAAATTCTATAATAAAACAGCCAGCATTTGAACCTGCTCTACTCCAGAGCCAAAGACTTTCCCTCTTTGTTGATCTCTCAGAACTCGCTGGGCAGGGAGGTCTTAAAGCTGCAACGACAGCATCTCCCATCAGATGAAGATTCTATGGCTCAGGTAATAGAGCTGCAAAGTACGTTCTTGGCCTGTCAAAAGGGAAAGGCTTCTCAATTTGGGGAAAAAAGAGAAGCTGGAAGTACAACTTCATGAAACAACACTACATATTCTAAAAATCCAATGAGGAAAACTGAGCAAGAGGAATTTCGGTTAGGTATAAGAAAGGATTTCTGACTAATTGCTAAATTACCTTTAACTTGCTGGTCACTTACAGTGGAAGGTGGCCTGGCCAAGTCAGACTCTCAACTCTTCCATCATGGCCCAGAGAAATCTCTCTAAAACCTAAAACCTTATCATGTTAGACCTCTGCTGAAAACCCTTCAATGACGTCACTTTCAGAATCAAATATATGAAATACAAGATTGTTTTTTAAATATAATCCCTCTACCTTCATCTTCAATTTTATTTTCTCCCACTCCTTCCTCAACACATTATGTGCAGTCTACACACACACACACACACACACACACGCACGCACCCCTTGGTTCTCCAGGCTCCTCTGATTTTACATATTCTGGTTGCTTTGTCCAGTCCAGTTGACAAACTCTTCCCCTTCCATGGAAACTTCGCTCAGGTGTTGTCTCTCCATGATGTTTCCTCTGAACCCAACTTGCAGGATTAATCACACCCATATCAGTGTTCTGAATTTCTAAAATTTTGTAAATTCCCCTGTATGTTTACAACTCTGTCCTACTAACCATTTTACTACTACAGAGTGTCGACTCCTTAGGGACAGGAACCATTTTGCTTTTTGGAGATCCATAGCGTATACCATGGGTCAGCACAGGGAGGAACTAAATAATCGTTTTGTTCAGCTGCACAGAAAGAGCTGACGTTTCTCTCTGCCATTCACTCTCACTCATTCTGCTCTCTCACGCTGGGTGAGCCTCAGGATCACACATGAACAAATATTTCTTACACAAGTTCATTGGCTTATTCATAATTCTATTTGGATGCAAACATAGCCATATCAGTTGTTATTTAACTCTAAATCCTAATTGGGTAGATCTATCATTGCTTTTATCAAATTATTCCCCAAAAGCTTGCCTAGCAAGATTATTATAGATGATAATGGATTAAACAAGGCCACAGATTCTTTGCCACTGCCCCCTACTGAGGGGGGGGGCATCCAATTCTTCTCCCCTTGATTCTGGGCTGGCCTTAGTGTCCTTTTTGAGCAATAGAGTATAGAAGAAGTGAAATCCTGGGACTTCTGGGCTGTCATGTAAGAAGCCCAAATACCTTAAGACCCTTATGCTGGAGAACCTACATATGGGTGATCTGATTGACAGGCTCAGTTGTGCCTCACACTTCCAACTTCCATGGCAGTGAGGTCAACATGTGAATGAATCTTTCTTTGACCCTCCAGTACATTTCATCTGCCAGCTGAATATCACCTAATAGCCTATGTTGACACCACATGGAACAGAAGATTCACCCAGCTGATCCCTGCCTAAATCCTTGGCCTATAAATTTGTGAAATAATAATAGATGGTAGTTGTTTTAAGCCACCACATCCACTTCCACTTGATTGCTCAGCACCTGTATCAGATAAGTCAAATATAGAAGGATTTCTATTCTGAGTCCTCAGATTATGGTATTAATTTACTTCTGCCTATCTTTTTCCATATGCCTGGTGAAGCATATTTTTTATTCCTTTCTCAGATCAAAAACTATTGGCTTGACTTATTCTTTAAAATTTTCAGCCTTTTCTTGCCTTATCATTCCTTCTTTTTCTTCTACCCCATTACACTCCCACTGCTGTTGTGCCGTTGTTACAGACATCACTAATCCCTGAATTTCTTTCCTTTCTCCTCAAGATGCCTCCATAGAATAATCCAGCAACCAAAGTGTTAATAAGTATTCAAACAGGTAAGAAAAAAAAAATGTCGGAGGCTCTACATACCTGGAAGACTTCAAAATAGAATAAGCAATAGATAATTACCTATTGAATGGGTGATTTATTTCTCATTCCCAAATCAAAGGGCCTGCATTAGACAATCTCAAAGTGAGTCTTTTCTGTGAGAAGATTCCATGTTAGATTCAGATTCATAAAACCAGTCACAGCCCCAAAACATGAGCTGTTAGATTCTTGATAGCATAATTTGATCTCAAACACATAACTGTTTGAATTGCATTTTTGATATATATATTTGAAGAATTTCATCTCTTGGGAACATTTTTGATTTTTGAAAAGAACCATAAATATGATCTTCTTCCAACTATAATCAATATTTATCACTATATTGATTTCCTTTCTGGTATTTTGTAGTCCATTGTAATTTTTTTTCTCTGTGAAAATTTCCACACTTTATCTGCAATTTTTTACTTCTGATGTTTTTCATTGTTGCTCAAATGTGTTTTTTATCAACCTTGTGTGGATGAAAAAAAATACAGAGAGAAATCCACTTTACATTTTTTCTTTGGTTTCTAACCCATGCACTTCAGAAATGAGTAATATTACAATAAACATCTATAGACAGATACATAGACATATGGATGTTTAATGTAATATCAGTCATAGATAGATAGACAGACAGATAGATAGATAGATAGATAGATAGATAGATAGATAGATAGATAGATAGATAGATAGATAGATAGATAGATTAGTTGTTTAATGTAATGTTCCCAATTGATGGCAAGATGGTCACCTTAGAATGTGAGGAAGAGGTAAAATTCTGCTTGTCTCTTTTCTAGAGGGTCTTGCCCTCAAACCAAGTGAGTTGTAGCCCTGCCAAATGTAGTCATTTAATAGTTTACTACGTTGCTCTTTAAAATGTACCCATTTACCCTGGTGAACAATTTTTGGCCAGAGCAATTGAGATTGCCAGCCATTTTATATCCTCCACCAAAAACAGTGAGTGTGACGAGTTCTCTGCATGTGATGTGCTGAACAGCCAAAGGACAGCTGTGTGTCAATCCATATTGTAAAGCAGCAGAATTAGAAGTAGGGCATGAGGTGGGGGTGGAGGAGGCTGTAGAAGGCTCCACACTTGCATCACCTGCCAATTCTTGCTAATCGGCCCAATTTGGATGCTGTAACTAAAAGACCCCATAGCTACCAAGTTCTTGTTTTCAAGTCTAATGCAACGTGAGGTGGAATCAGGTTGGAACAGACCCACAGAGAGACTTCTCTCTCTATCAGTGTTTTCAGGGAGGAAAGGCAATGTCATGTTCAGTCTAAGAGCCAAAAGCAGTCACACGAGGAAGGCAGCCACACAGCAATGCACTGCAGAACTGAGAAAAGACGAAGAATCTCAAGGATGGGAGATTCCCAAAAGGGAAAGGAAAGCAAAGACAGTGCCTTAGCATGGGAACATGCCCCCAGGTGAGGAAGCCAAGTTAGACAGAGATGCTGCAACACACATTGACCTTGAGAAGTGGAAGAGTAGGACCAGACAGTGGTGCCCTTGCTGCCACTGCACTTAGATAACTGTGTGACATCCAGCAAGTTACTGATCCCTCCATGCCTCAGTTTCCCCCTCTGTGAGAAGATACTAACCCCTCTGATTATTGTGATATATTAAGTGCATTTATTGTCATGGTTCTGAGAACACAAAGCACTCAATAATTGTCCATTTTTATTCTATTGTTATTATAGAGCATTTTTTTGAGTCCTCACTGTTCACATTGTTTTATGGTTTCTGTACATGTCTTATAGATCTCAATTATTTAGTTTATAATATTACTTTATCAGCCACATTATCTCTAAAACTAAAGGTTAAAATTAATCAAATTCTGTTATATTAACTGGACAGAAGTCACCTGACAACCTTGTTGTTTCTGCGTCCCTGACAGCCTGACAGGTGAAAGCACAAAGGGGAAACAGAACCAACAGAAAGCAGAAATAAACTTCCCATGGGTATGATTTTGCTCTTTCAACCTTCTACACAATAGACCAAATAAAACACAATATATATAGTTCCCCTAACATTAATAGGTAGCCTTTAAGACCAGAGGCAAAATGATTTTTTCCCCCAGAAAGCTTAAAAAATAGTAGCCACTTTTTTTTCCAGCTAAACTGTCAACATCATAAGAGCAGGGACAGAGTCTATCTTACCCTATACATACAAGGCCTATGACAGAATAGATACTTGTTGGAGAAATTGGGTTTTGCTCAGTATTTATTGAGAATCTATTATATGCCAGACACACAGCTCAGCAGTGAATAAGAAAGCCAAAGCCCCTTCCTTCATGAAGCTCATATTCCAGTGGAGAAAATAGATAATGAACAAGCAAATAATAGATAGATAAAAGATAAATAGATAGGAGATAGATAGATAGATCATAGACAGATGATAGATGAATAGATAAAAGATAGATGATAGATAGAAGACAGACTGATAGATAGACAGAAGATAGACAGATAAGCAGAAGATAGACAGATAAGCAGAAGACAGACAGAAAGACAGACAGATGTTTAATGTAATGTCAGATGGCGATGACTGCTGTGAAGAAAGAAAAAGCAGGGCCAGTAGAGAGAGAGCCATGGAAGCTGCTGCCTTAGATTAGTGGTTAGGGACGACCTTTCAATGGAGATGATGGTTGATTTAAGTGAATCGAGAGAGAGAGAGACACGAGATATCTGGGGAAGAACGTTCCCGGTCACGGGAATGGCAAATGGAACATCTCTGAAGACACAGGAACAGCTCTATGTTTAAAGAGTAGTGAGGCTGGGGTAGAAGGAGACGGGGCAGGGCAGGTAGGAGAACAGGATGGGGCAGTCAGGGACCAGGTCACAAAGGGCCTGCAGGCCACAGGAAGGACTTTGGATTTTACTCAAGGTGAAATGGGAGCCTCTGGAGGGCTTTCCACAGTGGAGGGAAAAGGTCTGACTTGAAAAGGTTCACACTATGGTTATGTGAAGCATCCCCTTTTGGGGGAGTGAATGAATGAATGAATGAATGATGAACCAATGGTGGGGCAGAGAGTGGCTCAGCAGATACCAAAAACGCTATTAAACACCTGGCTGCTTAACTCCCATGTGGTCAGGTTCTTCTTGGAGCTGGAGGAGCAGGAAGAGGAGGCAGCAGACCTTTTGTGAGAAACCTGCTGACTTTCTTTCTAAATTTTGCGGACCTTGGAATTTATAATTGTCTTCTAGCTTCCATACAATGTTTTAGGTGTCTCTCTTGAATTTACTGTTAGGTTATATTTTTCAGCTAATTTAGTAATGAACCATTTGCATATCATTTAAATACATTTACAAGTTGGATCACTGGGCTCTAACATACAGGAAAAGTTCGTCTGTTTAATTAAATGTTATGGTTGCATAAAAGTTATTATCTAATACTTACCAATCACCTCCTAAAAAACTTGTCACATATTGCTTGACTTAGAGGCAGAGAAGTGAACGTGATAGAAGAAACCTGAGGGTGGTTAACAAGAAAGAGACTGAGATTACCCTCCCCCTAACTCAGTGTATACCTTAACTGCTCTATAGGACTGTGGGGTATGAGTTTGTGCCCTAAATTAAGTAGTGAAGGAAACTAACATAGCAGGCTTCCATGTATATTCCTTCAAGCCCAGGTCTGTTTGTGAACATGAAACCTCCTGGAACAGAAGGATGTTTCCAAGTGCCTGAAATCATAGTTAATTTTGTAAGTTGAATGCATCCTGGCAAAGTAGGAAAATGCAGTTTGAATGAATATCATTTTATATAAATCACTAAACCTCAGTTTCCTCCAATTTAAAATGGGAATCATAATACTTAGCTTGCTTACCTCATCCAATATGTATTGAAGGCTGTGTCTTTGCACCAGACACTTCGCTAGACTCTGGGGACATCAAGTAAAATGGTTTTCATTCTTGCCCTTAAGAAGCTTATGGTTCTGTTGAAAAGGTGAGTCAACCAAGGATCACACTGCGGGTTACTGAAGTTGGCAGACGTTGCTCTGGGAGTATAGAGGGTGGCCAGGGATGGGAATGAGAAAGGCTTTGGAGCGAAGTGACATTTGAGGTGATTGTTTAAAGCAGGTATGAGAGAGGTTAGATATAGTGAGAGAAAGACATCTTCAGTACCCCAGCAAGAAACAAAGGGAAACACAAAGAGCTCTAGGATATAAACAGATAGGAGAGGGAGAGAGAGAGACAGAGAGAGAAAAGGGGAGAGGAGAGTGTTTGAGAATGGACTAGATTAGCGAATTAGTTTGGCTGTAAATGATTAAACACCTAAAATAACAGGGGCTTAAACAAGATGGAAGTTCATTTCTTTCTCATGTAAAAGTTGAAAGTTGGTCCCAGGGCTAGTATGGCATTTCACGGTGTCAGCGACATGAGTTTCTTCCACCTTATTCTGCCACAAGTGGTCTCATTCTCAAAGTCATGTAAAGATCGAGGATGGATGCTCCAACTCCAGCCACAAAAGTCACTTTCCCATGAGCAGGCAGGAGCAAAAGAAGGAAGTAACTCTTCCCAATCCATACGGCGGTTACCTGTACCACTGACACTTATATTCTGGGACCACATCTAGGTGGAAGGGAGATCTAGAAAAATAGTCTTTATTTTGGGCAGCCATGTGACCAGATTAATGTAGTGATTGCTATGACTAAAGCAAGAAAGAGAGTGATCTCTGAGAGATACTTCAGGTCTCTGACTGACAGTGTGTGTGCCTGTGTGTGCATGCATGTACGTGTGTGCATGTGTGTATATGTGTATGCCTGTGTGTGCACATGTGTACATGTGTATGCATGTGTGTTTGTGCCTGTGCGTGTGTGTGTAGCTCTGCACATGCCTGAGAAGCAAGGAGGAGAGGTGAATGAAGACTGAATGAAAACACATATAAAAAGTTACTTTGCCAATGGATAGAGAACTCTATAAACTAAGGAATTATTCTGGGACAGATATATTTTAGTGATTACATATTTAATGTTAAAAAAAATTACCCTGAGTTTACAACAAATTGACAGATATATACAAACTATATTGGTTATTTCATTTATGTTCACATAATACTTTATATTAATATCAATACATAACATTTTTCCTATTAATAGTTTATGTCTCTAGACCATAAATTCTCTAGACTATAAGTTATATTTTTGGTGGGGGGAAATTTATTCTCCTGTCTAATGTTTCCTTCTATGTGGAGGGAAATCCATCAGTGTAATAATTCTGGAATCTTTACCCCTTGGGATATAGTAGGGGTTGGGGGGTGGGGTGTGTTAGTTAATTTTGTGTTGCTATAACAGAATACCTGAGACTGGGTAATTTATAAAGAAAAGAGGTTTATTTGGCTTATGATTCTGGGACAGCTGCATCTGGTGTGGGCCTCAGGCTGCTTCTACTCATGGTGGAAAGCAGCAGGCAGCTGATGAGTACAAGATCACATGGTGAGAGGAAGCAAGAGAGAGAGAGGGGAGGTGCCAGGGTCCTTTAAACCACCAGCTCTTGCAGGAACTAATAGAGCGAGAACTCACTCACTCACTACCCCCCCACCACCAGGGCATTAATTTATTCATGAGGGATCTGCCCCTATGACCCAAGCCCCTCCCAACATTGCCAAGTGGGGGATCAGATTTCAAAATGAGCTTTGTGGGGGACAACATATCGAAACTCTGCGGGAGGGCTGAGTGACTTAACTGAGAGGAACTGGGCATGTGTAGCTATACCCTTCCTCTCTCTTTCCCTCTCTGCAAAGGCCTGTCCCCAGACACTATGTTTTCTGCCCTGCTACTACAAACAAACGTTGTAAAGTTTGGGGAATTGATCAACATCTGTTGCAAAGGCAGGCAATATTGAGGAAAAAAACAAGGAGATTAAGTTTTGGGGAAGAAATCAATTTATTGCAGTCTTAGAGTGTCTGGGATAGATAGATTTGAGCTTTGGGGAGGAGGCTGGACTCCTGGGAGTTTTACCTCGCAGGCTTCAGCAGTCTATGGTGCTTTGTACTTAGGGCTGTTTCTATTTGTTCTTTCACCGTATAAATATTTACTGAGTATCTACTAGGTACCAAGTACTATTCTAGGCACTGGGGATGTAGCAATGAAAAAGAAGATCAAAAAGCCTGGCCCTCCTAGAACTTACATTGCATCTGGGGAGACTGCCAATAAATGAATATGTTTATCTTTCTTATAATTGCAAAGAGACAAGTGGGAATTGGTGCTTTGGAAAAAATAAAGCAAGGAAAGGGGGTGAGGGTTCTGAAGTGATAAAGGGCTTTCAGTTTTAAATAGGGTGGTCAGGAAAGGCATCACTGAGAAGGTGACATTTGAGTGAATATCTAAGGGAGGTGAGCAGGTAAGCCATGTCCAAATCTGGGGTAACAGTAAGTATGGGTTCAACTGGTATATGGCTCTGCCCATTCGGGAACCTTCAGAGGTCAGTGGTTCCAGGAGTATCTGCAAAGGAGCAGTGTGGGCTGGGTATGTAACCTTCTGGGGTCAGTGGTTCCAGGAGTATCTGAAAAGAAGCAATGTGTGCTGGGTCCTTATGCATGCAGGGAACCCATGTCCTGACAGTTATGATCTCTTTCTTCCTGCAGGGGAGACTCACAGCCTCAGTTAGCAGTGAGGCCCACTTGGTTAAGAGATCAATGCCCAGGAGGATATTGGAGGGAGGGAGGAACTCATGCACCACTCCCAATATTCCTGTCCACATGAAAGAGCATTGCTGAGTGTGAGACTCCCTGCCTTGTTCCAGCCCCTCACTCACCCAGGGGAAGAGTGACTCGTCTGTAGATTTGGACATAAGACACTGGACATGTTTGCATAACTCTGCCCCTTCCTCACATTTTCTCTTAGAATTTGGTATGTAAGTTTGTGCTCTGGATTGTTCTTGGCCACATTGTAAACCTTGCAACTCACAGGGGAGGGCTGTCATGGTTTAGAGCCACCTGTGACTGGGTGATCACTCTAAGTATGGTGGTGATTGGTGTTAAGAAGTCCTCCGGGGCCCGGCCCTGTGGCTCACTCAGGAGAGTGAAGTGCTGGTAGCACGGAGGCTGCGGGTTCAGATCCTATATAGGGATGGCCGGTGCGCTCACTGGCTGAGCGTGGTGCAGACCACACTGTGCCGAGGGTTGCGATCCCCTTACCGGTCAAAAAAAAAAAAAAAAAGAAGTTCTCTAATCTGCACATATAAGACACAGTCTCCTCTAGCAACTTTAACAGATAAAGTGATAACTTGATCTTCCTTCATTACTCCTTTGTCTTATTTCTCAATTGGGTCAGAATTTGGATGGGGATGAGGAGTGTGTTGGAAATCCTCAGACCCCAAGGTTGTATATCTATCTGTCTAGTCTGTTATCTGTGCAATAGTCAGTGAATGAATAAATGGATGGATGACAGTTTTATAGAGAGATCGTGCTCTTATGATTGACCTTGAGAACTTTTGGAACTCCAACATCTAATGAAAAGGGTAATATAATTTAGATAAGAATGGACAAAGCTTGAAAAAAGAGACCAAAGGCATAGTTTCATAGAACCAGATTGTTTTTTTAATTTCAAAGCGTGAAGCTTTCTATTCACCTATACACTAACTTTGTGACATTTAAGTCTGAGAGGGTGGATCTGACTGAAGTTGCTGTAGATAAATTTTTAAAATATCTGCATCGCACCCTCGGTCTTCCATGTCTCTGAAAGCTCCGCTCTGTGAGACCAATGCTTTTAAAACAGAAGTATTGTCACTGTTCCTTCCGGATGCCATCACCTCAGATCTTGGTCCGTCCTGAAACCCACGACTAGGCTTGGCTTGCATCTCAATTATGTCCCTGGGAAGAAGAAAGGAATGAAGTAGCTGAATGTTGTTGGATGTTGTGATGAATGAGGGGCACTTTCTAAGCTATGTAATGGTGGGGACATCTGTGAAGCTGCAGAGTTTTGAGAGACTGTTGAAGTCTGAGTGTCTGAAGAGGCGTGCTGCTGAAAGACAGAGACACCACACCCACCTGTCACCTTAGCACCATCCCTGAGCTTTCTCAGCTTTGGGTCGCTTAGTGACCACAATTAATTTTTTTTTTTCTTTTCTACATAGTTACTGGTAAGCCTAAGGGCTTGGACAATGATGGAAAAGTCAAAATAGAAATCGTGAGAAAAACAGATTGCTTTTCTTTTGTATTTGCTGAGCATTAGAATTCTGTTTCTGTTTTTTAGCAGAAATTGTAGCACACAATTAGAACCCACATTTTGGCTCATTTGGGTGGTTTAATTCGGGTGTAATGGGATTTGCTTATATTTTACTCAGTGATAAATGTGATACTATAAACCAGCCTGGAGCTTTCTGTGTAAACAAAAGACCAGAGAAATTAGCATTAGGACAAAATGCACTTATAAAACGCTATTAGCTTTGGAGGTAGATTTAGATTCTTTTCTCTAGATTGTAAAAATCCTCTACTTTTGTCTCTTTTTGCTATGTTGTTGGCTGAACTCAATGCTGTAAACACAAAAGTGCTCAGTAAATATACCCTGATGATGACAGACTTGGATGTAAAAGCAAAACAGTACTCAAAATTGCTCAGGTTAGTCAGTTATAGTTCAATTTTTTTTAAAGGCCATAGTGATATAATTTGGTAGAATCCCTAGCTTCCCTTAAATGATGACAAAAGGTAGCCAGTGCTGTCTCTTGTAATGCCCCTAGGTGTCTAGAATAAAAATGAATTAGTAGAAAAGGTCCAGGAGACTTAGCAGAGAGCTTTGTCATGATAGAATGTAGGGTGGCATAATTCTAAAAATTCTCCAGGAGGAATCATATCCGTTGATAAGCTTTTCTACCCTTCTCCAAAAGGGCACAGGTACAACTGTATCAACCTGCTGTGTAAAATAATAAATTACCTTGCCCCATGTGGCATATTACAACTGACTTTGTGGGCTTTACCAATGTCTCTTTCCGGAAAGTTCGACTTTAATGCTTTACGAATGACAGCCGAACTCTGAGACTCATCACAGCCTTCCGTATATAGAATTGGTAACCCATAAAACTACCGTCCCTTTAAAAAATGACCAATTTTGAATAGATTTGTGAGAAAGGGGACCTTTGCTTTTTAAAATCACACTAATGTAAGGAGAGAGTTGGAAGAGAAACCCTTCTGAAATATTACTGTCTCAATCCTTTTTGAAGACAAACTAGGAATAATTATACCTAAGACAGTTTTTAGAGATTCTTTAATTTCATAGAAATTTTATTTAAACTGAGGAAGAAACCAGGTAGAATTTTTCAAAGTTGTGCTTGTAGATTGCTTTAGTATTCCTCCAAAGGACATGAGGTTGGTTTATTGGCAGTTTATGGTTGGATTTCCATAGCAAGCATAAAATAGTTGAGACAACAATTGATTTGAGAGTGTGTGTGGTGGGTGGGGTGAGGGAGGAATGTATTGTTCTCTCTAAAACTCTGCAAATCCACCTGGCTGTACAAAACCACCTCTCTGTGTGCCACATGACCATATATATCTTATTTTTTAGCATCTGTAGATTCTGTCCTTTATCAATTCATCTTTACCTCCAATCTGGGTGTTTCTTGCAATCCCTCTGTCCTTACAGGTGCTTTGTAAACCAACTTTGTAAACCTAAATGAGTCAATGCTTCAACTGCAAACTGCAAACAGCTTCACTTCTTCAATTCTTTCTCAGTTGTCTAGAGACACTTGGAGACCAGTCCTGGGTCTGTGGCATACTTTAGCTGTTCCTATTACCTTTCATAATAACGCCACTTTGTTCTTCGAACCGCATCATATTCATACAGATTTATGCTAATGATCATTTGCTATGTAAATACTTCAGTTTGGAATTTATAACAGAGAAAGCACTGACCAGTAGACCTGAAACTGAAGCTTAGCTCAGCTCTTAACTGTGAGATTTCATGTATTTTATGTAAGCTCTCTGGGACGTAGTATTTGCCTCTGTAGAAAGGAGCTCCTAATAACTGTTTCACAGAATTGTGGTGAAAATTCAGTAGTTAAGAAGCTCTCTAGTCTTTGAAACATCATACAGGTATTAGGCATGTAGCAGACATTGCTCTTTGTCCACCCAAATCCTTTATCTTCTTCTTCCCCAGTAATGATATTCTTCTTGGATCCAGTCTGGGACTATATTTTGCAGCCTCCCTAACAGCTATGTGTGATCATGTGTTTAGGCTCTTGCCAGAGGAGTAGAAGAGGGAGAGATGTGTATCATCTTTGCTACCTTTTCCTTGCGGGATATAGAGGTATCCCTGGACTTCAACTTGTCCCCTTTCTGATGGTCTGGAAGAGTCATTAGCAGAATGACCTTGGAGGCCAATTATTATTAGACCACTTCCTTGAGTCGAATTGTGGGATGGAACTGTTAGCTGATCTAGAACACCTGTCCTGGGCCATTGTGTGGAGAAATATAGATTCCTATTTTGTTTGAGCCTTTGGACCTTTGGGTGTGCTTGTAATAGCATTTTAGCCTCCCATTACTGATACCGGCATCGTTATTGAGTCCATGTTGTTAGACATGCATAGAGTAATAGACCTGGGAGAAGCCCAAAAGGACATCTCACAAATAAAAATAATGCTTGGAAAAGAAACAATTTTTACTTGATCACAAAACAAATTAGTCACAAAACTTGAATAAATCCAGCTTTCATTGCACCACGTTATTTCTTTATAGAGTGAGTAATAAACATGGAATCTAATACCTAAGAGACAGTACACGGAGAACATATGAATAGATTCAGAAAGTGCCTGAGTAAGCTTTTCATAACCAGTAGAAATGGCAAATCAGAGAAGTGGATGGCATTTTGCCTAACCTTTTTACAGTGAGATCAGGGCAGATAACCAGGCCCTTGTAGAACACAAACTTTGGGGCTTCCTTTATCAACAGTTCATGAGCTGGAGTGTCAGATGAAGTATTGCAAGTTCTTTTGGTTCTGCATGAAAACAGTCTCAGGAAAAAATGTCCAACCTAGCAGTGGTGTTGGGTATGTTTTAGCCAGAGCTGCTGAGAGCTTCTGTGCTCTAAAAGATTGATCTAAAATGACTTCTCGAAACATAACCCAACAAGAGAGAAACAAGATTATGTGTTTAGCATTTGAACCAGAACGCGCTCACTCTGCTTTAAAAGGTCTTAAGGGACTGAAAAATCCCAGGGAAACAGAAGTTGTTGTTCTCATTAAAGGAGAGAGGTATTTTTATTCATTGCTTTTATTCACATCAGTTAATTTAACATGCCTTGAAGGAGCCTCTTCCAGGGTAGCAGTATTAAAGTATCAGTTTACTCACTGATTATAAACAAGCATTTGTCAAATTTACTTACAAAAGTTGGTGCCCAGATAAAGGCAAAAGAATTACCTCCTACCTGACAGATGGGATGAGTCCCAAGGGTCTCTTCCGGCCTGTGACAATATGCCATGTGGAAAACTTGAAACACAATCCAAATTCTTTAGCCATGACTTGAAAATCTCTCCATGATCTGGTCTGTACCTACCTCTCACCCTCATCTCTTGACCCTCTGCCTTTGGCTTAATGCTGAGATCCCCCCTTGGTCTTTCTGTTCTGTAACCACAACCTCTCTCCTGCTGCAGGGTTCTGCACATGCTACTAATATGGAGCTTCTTCTCTTCTTGGGTCTGAACTTATATATCACCTCCTCAGAGATGTCTTCCCTGACCACCTACAAAAAGAGATTTCCTTCCACCCCATTTTTCCTTCAGTTTACCTTATTTCCTTCAAATCACTTACTGAAGCTGCCATTTATTTTATGTGTCTGCTTATTTATTTTCTGCTGGGCATATTCATCTCCTTCATTGGATACTGACTTAATTGGCTAATGACACATTTTGACCATAAAAGGTGCAAAGTTCAGTCCAGGGATAGTCTGAAAATTCCATGTTGAGGCTAAGCTAGAGCTTAGGTAGGGAAAAATTGAAGCGAAGAGACTAGGCATGCAGAGTGGGTTAGTGACCTGGATAGAGTTTCTTTGGGATGACAGGCAAGCTGGGGTAGACTCCCAGATAGAGATCAGTCTAGTGTGGGGAGGTAGACAAGAAGACCAAGAAGGTTAAGTACTGGAGAAGAGGCCAATGAAGTAGAAGCCAAGGCAAGGAAAGAAGAAAAGTCTCAGACTGTTGGAGACCCATGTCCATGTCCAGCTCTTCAACGAGCATCTCAGCACTTTCCTGGCTAGCCATTGCCAAGATCATTCTCAGTTCTCTAAGGATCTGGATGGTCGGAGTGGGTCTTGGTCCCCTAGGCTAGTGACTTCGCCTTTCTCTGAAGGCAGTGCTATTTGTCTTTACGTCAGACAGCTGGAGCATGATTCTTTCTTCTGTCTGGTATCATCCCTAACCAGTACTTAACTCTGTGCACACATCCCAGCAGCCATATGTCTTCCTACAGTCCTGCTAGCTAACCTCCCTGATAACAGTTTTGTACCTTTGATCTAGAAGCGGTTTATTAACCTTAAACTGCCCTTCTACCTTCCCCAAATTCTGACCACCCCATGCCTCATTCATACACCAAAACCCTCTTTGAGTTTCACTTCTTTTCACAAAATTTAACCCTTGCCTTTTTGAAGAGGAATCCAGGAATCCTCCTGGTTTGCAGACTGCCCTCTAGTGCAGGTGATTCTCTTTAGACTTAGCCTTTCTCTTGTTAGAGTAATGGCATACGTGCCTCTGGAATGCTATGCTTCCTGGGAACGCTGTTGGGAGGATCCTAAGATGTACTCAGGTCCGACTCTATTTCAGATTTAAGAAAAATCCACAATTGTATTTATTTTCTTGCCTTATAGAAGCCAGGAGAAATTGACAGGGTAATAGAACCAAATCTTGACAGGAAGTAGGACATAAAATATGATGAAACCTGATACCTAGCATGTTCTTCTTTACCGAAGAAAACATAATGTTCATAATTTACCTGTACTTTCATTATCAAGATAAACTGTGCAATAAAATATACAAGTATAATGGAAACTTCACAAGTGACAAATAGATGAGAAATGATATAAAATAGCAAATTATTTTACTTAGCTGCTATTTTAATGTTTGTAATATGAATGGAACAATGTATTTATATGCAGAAAGCCATATAATCATAAATATATTTGCTAAGACAGAAAACATACATTGTGATTACCTTTTGTAATGTCTGATGGTATGCTGAATGTTTCTTCGTGATTAAATGTGAACAGTTGCTCCTTTAAGGTAAAGGTCTGTGTATATGTGATTAATCAGAGGGAAATGAACATGGAGACAGCTCATACCATGACTAGTTATCAGAATGATTGATTTTAGCCTGTACTTCTCAGTGAAAAAATATCTGTTAATAACCCCAGCAGCCAAACCCCCGATGTCACTGATAGCTCAGTGATTTGTGCACAATCTGCATTATTGATCTCATTTACAGGTGTAGGGTCTACACAATGACCCATTGGATCACAAAATTATAACACGAGAAAAATGACATCCAGATTTATGCAAGAGTTATGACTGCAAAGTGCATTTCATCAGCGAGAAGTTTAAAATTGCTGCTGTTGTAGCTGTCAAGGGCATGTTATTTTCTTTGGTTTGTGTGTAGGCAAGACTGTCAAGCTTTTATCACACAAACTGGTGTTTTGTGTACCGTAGCTCTCTCTGCCTGCTGGTGACAGTCAGTCTCTGAACCAAGTTGTTATTAAGTCTTCAGCTTTAAGATAGTACTTTACCAACTTGGTTGAATTACACTTGATCGTAAACACCTTAATGTTTTACTGGGTATAAAAGGTTCAGAACATAACAGAAAAACAGCTTTGCAGTAAGTATCGGTGGATTGCTGGTAGTGACTGTTACTCTTCATCATTGTAGAGGAAACGGTGTTGGACTCAGAATTCTCAGTTCTGGGTTATCTCAAAATGAAGCAATGGGGTTAGCAGAGGACTTTGATGTAAAACTTGAGTGTTTTCTCCATCCAATAACCCCTGATTTTCCAGACCTAGCCCCTGTATCATCTGACTGTCAAACACTCTGGCCCTGCTCCCTTCTGCCAAGAAACCTGCTCTCACTCACAGCTACCAAGATGTTTGTTTCTGGATGTATGTTGTTTCAAATGTCTAGGGGAATTTATTTGGTACAAACCTTCTTTCAGATTAATATTTTTCCTGTACCCACAATTGCGTTTGGTCACTTTGCTCTAGAGAAACCAGGAGAAATGAATTAATAAAGGAAAATTTTGAGAGAAAAGCAGTGAGATGTCTTTGGTATGGTGAAATAGCAGACCTAATATGTTCTACCTTTATAGAAGGAAATGTAATGCTAATAATTTATCTGTATTTTGATTATTGAGGTACATTGTGAGATAAAGTATATATATACAAAGGAAATGTCAAATGCTGCAAAAAACAGAGCTAAACCACAATGGAATCATTTATTTAGCTTCAATTGTAATACTTGTTAAATGAATGAAGCAATATATTCAGAAACCCTCCCTTAGAAGATTCCATGCAATTGTGTCTGGCATAATACCTGGCCCACAACAGGTACTTTATAAATAGGAGTTATTACTGTTATTAATGTCATTACTAATATAAGCAAAAAAAGGAATATAGTTATGACATGCATAATTATCTGGTGAGTGGCCAGATAATATAGAGTCAAGGAGTGTTCCCGAAGAATCCCACATCTAAGGAGCCAGGGACCTCTTCCCAGAGCTTACCTAGGTTGGCTCTTAAGTAGCTTATGTCAGTCCTGACCTGAATCTCTGGAGTTGCACTATTAAATGAAGTAGCCACTAGCCACATGTAGTATTTAAATTTAAATTAATTAAAATTCAATGAAGTTAAAAATTCAATTCCTCAGTCACACCAGTCACATTTCAATTGCTCAGTAGCCACAGTGGCTACCAATATTGGACACACTGGGAATGTTTCTATGAGAAATATTCTATTGGGCAGTGCTGCTGTAAGGCAAACCCTGCTAAGACCCTAGAATTTGGAACCTGAAGTCTGTAAAATACAGAAAACATCTGTGCAATCAACTGAGTATCAGAGCCGTTTGTGGAAAACAATTAGCAAAGAATTGAAGAACAATTGTGCCCTGTAGATGCGTTTTGAAAGGCCTTGGTTTCTCTTGAGTGACTCCCACGGTTGGTAGGAGTGGGCGGATTAACTGGGAAGACCACCAATCACCATCCAGCATCACTCTCAGCATCCCCCAGGGGAAACCACCCGCCCTAAGGAGCTTCATGGGAGGAAACCCAGAAACAAAAACAGGGGCTCATTCAGGGGATTGATTAAAAGTAGTTTGTGACAGAATGAATCTGGAACTGTATGTGTTATCTTTGCACAGTGGCCTTTCCAAACACAGTGTGATCTGGTAGTTGCTTTAATGCATCCAAATTTAATCATGCTTAGAAGGTGAGCAAATTCACTGCTACTTACTCATTCTTATAAGTTCCAGTTATCCGTCACATCATCGTGAATTGTGTTACATTTATTAATGATACTCACTTAATTAATCCCAGGAGAGGCTGGAGCTAACATCTGTCTGTCTTGACAATTGCTAGAAATGCAACCGATGGCATTGTCTTCAGAATAAGTTACTAGAATTTAATAATGTGATAGTATGTTGACATTCTGCCACAGAAACAATGCGAAAATATAGGCGACTTGTAAAGATGGTTTTTCTCCATAAAATTTTTTAACTTTCTTCACATTTTTGCAGACAATTTAACTCACCTCAGTAAAGGAAAATTGTAGAATACTTGCCTTGAAAGATTTCTCCACGTTTAACCACCCAGGGAATTTGAGTACAATGAATTTTGCTGAATTGAAAACTGAAATTGTCACTTATTAGAGAATGAAGTAGAATGCATGGTATTGTAAGCGTATTAAATCCTGGGTGAAAGTTATAAATATTATTGATTGTTTTTAAATTAGACAAGTGTCTGTGCGTTCAATAGCAATTTTTAGTTCAGTTTTAGAAATCAACAAATATATTAGAATTGTAATGCTGGCAGGGACCTCGAATGACAATCTTATCCTTCCTCTTAGACTCTAAGCCACACTGGATAAAAGTGACTCTGGGAAGCTCTTTGTGAGCAGGGAAGTGGATTGTGGAAAGAACACTGGACTATAGTGCTCCCAGGTGACCTGTACTCTAGTCCCAGCTTTGCCACAGTTTTTCACCAAATCCCTCAACATGCCTGGATCTCAGTTTTCTTATTGATCAAATGAGGGAAATGGACAAAATAGTTTCTTTGGCACTTTCTAACTATATTAGTTTTCTGTTGCTGCATATCAAATTACTACAAACTTGGTGGCTGAGAACAACATGCATTTACTGTTTCACAGTTCTGTAGGTCAGGCGTCCCAGAGGGCTAAGTTGGGTTCTCTGTTTAGGGTCCCTCAAGGCCAAAACCAAGGTTTTGGTTGGTCTGGTCTCTTCTCTAAAGACTCTGGAGAAGAGTCTATGTCCAAGTTCATTCTGGCTGTTGGCAGCATTGCATTCCTTGTGGTTGTAGGATCGAGGCCTCCATTTTCTTGTTGGCTGTCAGCTGGGGATCACTGTTAGCTTCTGGAAGCCACCCACATTTCTTACCATGTGGCCCCCACCATCTTTACTCCAGCCACAGCAGGTCAAATCCTTCTCATGCTTCAACCCTCTAACTTCTCTTTCTATTACCAGCCTGAGAAAACCTCTGCTTTTAAAGAACTCGTATGATTAGGTTGAGCCCACCTGAATGAGTTCCTTTTTGATTAACTCAAAGTCAATTGATTAGTAAACTTAATAACATCTGCAAAATACCTTTTGCCATGTACTGTAACATAATTGGGGGCATGATATCTCATCATATTCACCATTGAAGGAACTGGGAATATCTCAGGGAACCATCTTAAAATTCTGTCTCCTGCAATAACTCCAAAAATCTTTGATCCTACATCTTCTAAGCTTGCAGAATATGCTGTTTTATAAAGTTCTTCACTCCCTCTGTTCCATCTGCCAATCCTTTTCTGCTATCTGATGTTAGTTTTCCTTGCTGCAATTTAAACTCTTTGCTTTCAGTCTTGTCTGGATTCTCCTGAAATCAAGTTTGAGCCCAGTGCACTCCTCAGTGCCAGGAGACAGTAGAACAGACTCTATTTCTCATCTCAGTGCAGAACCAGCACTTTCCCAGCAATGTAGACAGAAGAGGCTGACCTGGGAGAATGGAGAGCTGTGGTTTAACCAAACCTAGCAGGGGCTTAGATAGACTGCTGTCTAAGAAGATGCAGTGACATCTTCTAACACACCGATCAGGGTAGCAGATGAGAGGCAGAGAGATGGGGCAGTCCTGCCTTTGCCCCCTAGTAGCAGCCTTTGCTCTGTTCGGGGCATTTGAAGGAGACCATTTTAAATGAGGTTGGCCTTTTCTGAGTCCAGCCCCTTTGTGGTGATTTAAGTGACTTAGGTGTTTATGGAAGTGTTTTTTATCTTTACTTTTAGTATACAAATAAATGGAATAAAATCTGAAAGTATTTATGATCCAATAAATGAGAAAATAATCACAATCCCATCCAGTACCACCATTATTATAGGCTTGCATATCCTTCTAGATAATCTTCTATGACATGTGCATTGTTATCTTTTAAAAGAATATTGTACAACCTTTAACAATTTATAGTAGAAACTTTTCATGTCAATAGGGATACTTCTGTGGCATTATTTTTAATGGCTCCTTCCCAGCATTTGATTTCGTGAGAATACCAATATCTATTCAATCATTTCTGCTGAACATTTGGGTTGTTTTCATTTCTCACTTTTACAAACAAATGCTTCAGTGAACATCTATGCAGCTAGATCTTTGAGTTTATTATTTTTTTTTTTTTTATTTTTTTAAGTGTGAAACAGACATTTATTTTTTGAAACAACATTTAACAAAATGTATACATATCCCAAATAACTCCTTTTTAGATTTTCTTCTTTTTTTTTTTTTTTTTTTTAAATTTTATTTTGTCGATATACATTGTAGCTGATTAATGCTCCCCATCACCAAAACCTCCCTCCCTTCTCCCTCCCCCCCTCCCCCCCAACAATGTCCTTTCTGTTTGCTTGTTGTATCAACTTCAAATAATTGTGGTTGTTATATCTTCTTCCCCCCCCCCCCGGTTTGTGTGTGTATGTGTGTATGTGTGTGTGTGAATTTATATATTAATTTTTAGCTCCCACCAATAAGTGAGAACATGTGGTATTTCTCTTTCTGTGCCTGACTTGTTTCACTTAATATAATTCTCTCGAGGTCCATCCATGTTGTTGCAAATGGCAGTATTTCATTCGTTTTTATAGCTGAGTAGTATTCCATTGTGTAGATGTACCACATTTTCCGTATCCACTCATCTAATGATGGGCATTTGGGCTGGTTCCAACTCTTGGCTATTGTAAAGAGTGCTGCGATGAACATTGGGGAACAGGTATACCTTCGACTTGATGATTTCCATTCCTCTGGGTATATTCCCAACAGTGGGATGGCTGGGTCGTATGGTAGATCTATTTGCAATTGTTTAAGGAACCTCCATACCATTTTCCATAGAGGCTGCACCATTTTGCAGTCCCACCAACAATGTATGAGAGTTCCTTTTTCTCCGCAGCCTCGCCAGCATTTATCGTTCATAGTCTTTTGGATTTTAGCCATCCTAACTGGGGTTAGATGGTATCTCAATGTGGTTTTGATTTGCATTTCCCGGATGCTGAGTGATGTTGAGCATTTTTTCATATGTCTGTTGGCCATTTGTATATCTTCCTTAGAGAAATGCCTACTTAGCTCTTTTGCCCATTTTTTAATTGGGTTGCTTGTTTTCTTCCTGTAAAGTTGTTTGAGTTCCTTATATATTCTGGATATTAATCCTTTGTCAGATGTATATTTTGCAAATATTTTCTCCCACTCTGTTGGTTGTCTTTTAACTCTTTTAATTGTTTCTTTTGCTGTGCAGAAGCTTTTTAGTTTGATATAATCCCATTTGTTTATTTTTCCTTTGGTTGCCCGTGCTTTTGGGGTCGTATTCATGAAGTCTGTGCCCAGTCCTATTTCCTGAAGTGTTTCCCCTATGTTTTCTTTAAGAAGTTTTATTGTCTCAGGGTGTATATTTAAATCCTTAATCCATTTTGAGTTGATTTTAGTATATGGTGAGAGGTATGGATCTAGTTTCATTCTCCTGCATATGGATATCCAGTTATCCCAGCACCACTTGCTGAAGAGGCAGTCCCTTCCCCAGTGAATAGGCTTGGTGCCTTTGTCAAAGATCAGATGGCAGTAAGTGTGAGGGTTGATTTCTGGATTCTCTATTCTATTCCATTGGTCAGTGTGTCTGTTTTTATGCCAGTACCATACTGTTTTGGTTATTATAGCTTTGTAGTATAGCTTAAAGTCAGGTAGTGTTATGCCTCCAGCTTTATTTTTTTTGCTGAGCATTGCTTTGGCTATTCGTGGTCTTTTATTGTTCCATATAAATGTCTGAATAGTTTTTTCCATTTCTGAGAAAAATGTCTTTGGAATTTTGATGGGGATTGCATTGAATTTGTATATCACTTTGGGTAGTATGGACATTTTCACTATGTTGATTCTTCCAATCCAAGAGCATGGAATATCTTTCCATCTTCTTGTATCCTCTCTAATTTCTCTCAGCAGTGGTTTGTAGTTCTCATAATAGAGATTTTTCACCTCCTTGGTTAACTCAATTCCTAAGTATTTTATTTTTTTGGTGGCTATTGTAAATGGGCAGGCTTTCTTGATTTCTCCTTCTGCATGTTCACTATTGGAGAAAAGAAATGCTACTGATTTTTGTGTGTTGATTTTGTATCCTGCTACTGTGCTGAAATCATTTATCAATTCCAACAGTTTTTTTGTAGAGGTTTTAGGCTGTTCGATATATAGGATCATGTCATCTGCAAACAGGGACAGTTTGACTTCATCTTTTCCAATCTGGATGCCCTTTATTTCCTTCTCTTCTCTGATTGCTCTGGCTAGTACTTCCAACACTATGTTGAATAGGAGTGGTGAGAGTGGGCATCCTTGTCTAGTGCCTGTTCTTAAAGGAAAAGCTTTCAGCTTTTCCCCATTCAGGATGATATTGGCTGTGGGTTTGGCATATATGGCTTTAATTATGTTGAGATACTTTCCCTCTATACCTAACTTATAGAGGGTCTTTGTCATGAATGAGTGCTGAACTTTATCAAATGCTTTTTCAGCATCTATAGAGATGATCATATGGTCCTTGTGTTTGAGTTTATTAATATGGTGTATCACATTTATTGATTTGCGTATGTTGAACCAACCTTGCATCCCTGGGATGAATCCCACTTGATCGTGATGAATAATTTTTCGTATGTGTTGCTGTATTCTGTTTGCTAGTATTTTAGTGAGGATTTTTGCATCTATATTCATCAAGGATATCGGCCTGTAGTTTTCTTTTTTGGTTATATCTTTACCTGGTTTTGGTATCAGGATGATGTTTGCTTCATAGAATGAGTTTGGGAGATTTGTGTCCGTTTCAATCTTTTGGAATAGTTTGTAAAGAATCGGTGTCAATTCCTCTTTGAATGTTTGGTAAAATTCTGCTGTGAATCCATCTGGTCCTGGGCTTTTCTTTGTTGGGAGCCTTCTGATAACAGCTTCAATCTCCTTTATTGTTATTGGTCTGTTCAAATTTTCTACGTCTTCACGGTTCAGTTTTGGGAGCTTGTGTGTGTCCAGAAATTTATCCATTTCCTCCAGATTTTCAAATTTGTTGGCGTATAGTTGTTTATAGTAGTCTCGAATGATTCCTTGTATTTCAGATGAATCAGTTGTAATATCGCCTTTTTCATTTCTAATTTTTGTTATTTGAGTCTTCTCTCTTCTTTTTTTTGTTAGCCATGCTAATGGTTTGTCAATTTTATTTATCTTTTCAAAAAACCAACTTTTTGATTCGTTGATCTTTTGAATTGTTTTTTGGTTTTCAATTTCATTCAGTTCTGCTCTGATCTTAATGATTTCTTTCCGTCTGCTAACTTTAGGATTGGATTGTTCTTGTTTTTCTAGTTCTTTAAGGTGAAGTGTTAGGTTGTTCACTTGCCATCTTTCCATTCTTCTGAAGTGAGCATTTAATGCAATAAATTTTCCCCTCAATACTGCTTTTGCAGTATCCCACAGGTTTTGGTATGATGTATCATTGTTTTCATTAGTTTCAATAAACTTTTTGATTTCCTGCTTGATTTCTTCTTGGACCCATATGTCATTAAGTAGAATGCTGTTTAATTTCCATGTGTTTGTATAGTTTCCAGAGTTTTGTTTGTTATTAATTTCTAGTTTTAATCCATTGTGGTCTGAGAAGATACATGGGATAATTCCAATTTTTTTGAATTTATTGAGACTTGATTTGTGACCTAATATGTGATCTATCTTGGAGAATGATCCATGTGCTGATGAGAAGAATGAATATTCTGAGGTTGTTGGGTGGAATGTTCTGTAGATATCTGCCAATTCCAATTGGTCTAGAGTCTTGTTTAGATCTTGTGTTTCTCTACTGATTCTTTGCCTAGATGATCTGTCTAATATTGACAGTGGAGTGTTCAGGTCCCCTGCTATTATGGTATTAGTGTCTATTTCCTTCTTTAGGTCTAATAGAGTTTGTTTTATAAATCTGGCTGCTCCAACATTGGGTGCGTACATATTTATGATTGTTATGTCTTCTTGATGGATCAGTCCTTTTATCATTAAGTAGTGTCCCTCATTGTCTCTTTTTATGGTTTTTAGTTTAAAGTCTATTTTGTCAGATATAAGAATAGCTACTCCAGCTCGTTTTTCTTTTCTGTTTGCATGGTAAATCTTTTTCCATCCTTTCACTCTTAGTCTGTGTGAATCTTTATGGGTGAGGTGGGTCTCTTGTAGGCAGCATATAGTTGGGTCCTGCTTTTTGATCCAGTCAGCCAGTCTGTGTCTTTTAATTGGGGAATTTAAGCCTTTAACATTAAGAGTTGTTATTGAAAGGTGTTGATTTATTCTTAGCATTTTATTGGTTGTTTGGTTGTCTTAGGTGTCTTTTGTTCCTTGCTTTCTGATTTACTGTTTGGTTTCTTTGTTTGTTGGTTCCTTAGGTTGTAGATAGTGTTTTTGTTAGCTTGTTTTCTCTTCATGAATGCCATTTTTATTGTACTAGCGGGTTTAGATTTTTCTTAGGTTTTTATGGCAGTGGTAGTTATTTTTCAGGAACCAAACCCAGTACTCCCTTGAGGATTTCTTGTAAGGGTGGTCTTGTGGTAGTGAACTCCCGCAGTTTTTGTTTGTCTGAGAAATATACTATTTGCCCCTCATTTCGGAAGGATAGCCTTGCAGGGTAGAGTATTCTTGGCTGGCAATCTTTGTCTTTTAGTATTTTGAAAATATCATCCCATTCCTTTCTAGCATTTAGGGTTTGTGATGAAAAGTCTGATGTTAACCTGATTGGGGCTCCCTTATAGGTGATTTGACGCTTCTCTCTTGCAGCTTTTAAGATTCTCTCTTTGTCTCTGAGTTTTGCCAATTTGACTATGACATGTCTTGGAGAAGGCCTTTTTGGGTTGAATACGTTTGGAGATCGTTGAGCTTCCTGGATCTGAAGATCTGTGATTTTTCCTATACCTGGGAAGTTTTCTGCCACTATTTTGTTGAATATGTTTTCAATGGAATCTCCATTTTCCTCCCCTTCTGGAATACCCATGACTCGGATATTTGAGCGCTTGAGGTTGTCTGATATCTCTCTCAGATTTTCTTCCATGTCCTTGATTCTTTTTTCTTTCTTTTTGTCTGCTTGTGTTATTTCAAACAGCCCATCTTCAAGTTCAGAGGTTCTCTCTTCAACTTCGACAAGCCTGCTGGTTAAACTCTCCGTTGTGTTTTTTATTTCGCTGAATAACTTCTTCAGTTCAGCAAGTTCTGCTACATTTTTTTTCAGGACATTGATTTCCTTGTATATTTCCTCTTTCAGATCCTGTATACTTTTCCTCATTTCATCATGATGTCTAGCTGAGATTTCTTGTATCTCATTCAGTTTCCTTAGAATTATCACTCGAAATTCCTTGTCAGTTATTTCAAGGGCTTCTTGTTCTATAGGATCTAGAGTATGAGATTTATTAACTTTTGGTGGTGTACTTTCTTGATTTTTTGTATTTCTGGTGTCTTTTTTTTGGTGTTTATTCATTGTGGCAGGGGGTTTCACAGTCCACCGGTTTAAGACTAATGACTAACTAGGATGTTGCTGTGGTTGCCAATTTGGTATGGCTCCCGCCGTGACTGCTCAGTTGGCCTCTAGTGTCTTGTGTGTGTGGTTGCCTCGGGTCTTGGGCTTCTCCGGGGATCCACCTTTCTGGTCAGCTTGGACTCTGCTGGGCTGGTGGATCACGTACCACAGGGTGTGTGATCTCTGTTGAGCTTTCACTTTCTGTACAGGACTTCTCCCCGTTCCATGTGCTCTGGCCCAGGCTGTTAGATCGTGCAGTGGCGACCCCACCGGGTGTATGGTTTCTGTCGAGTCTCCGCCTCCCTGGCCGCACGTCTCCCCGCTCTGTGCACACTGTGCTGGGTTGGGGCGTGTCTTCTGCACCCCTCGTCTATCAGCTGGGCCTTCAAGACCCTGCTCAGCACCGCCTCGCCCAGGAAGTCTACCAGGTTTCTGCTAGGCACAGACGACCGGTCTCTCTGGGTGCCTTTGTAGCACTGTGTAGATCTTTCTCGGGTCTTGTTCACCTTTGTATCCCCCCGGTATAAACCGAGTCTAGTGCCCGCCTGCAGCCTGCTCTCCGGCAGGTTCAAGCGGACCTGGGAACTCTCCTACCACACTATTCCCAACCAGAAATTCGTTAGGTTTTTTTCCAAACTGGTGGTCGCAGAGATGGTATCTGCCTCCCAGTAACAGGAAGTTTACCGGGGCCGGAGTCCAGGGTGTGGTGGAGTGACAGTCGGCCCGCCCGTACTTCCTAGCCCTCCCAAAACTGGTCGGGACGCCCCACACCCCCAGCCCTGCCAGAGAACCGTGGAGGGAGTGGGAGAGGAGGTCGGCCCGCAGGGTCCGGAAAGCCCCGCGCCAGGCCAAGCAAATGGGCTCAGTGATGGCCGAGCAGGGCGGAGCTGCCCGCACCTGGGAAAATGGAGGCAGCACTGGGGCAGTGAGTGGCCTGGTGGTGCAGGCGGGGAGCCGCGTGGGCATCCACCCCCCGAACAGAGCTGTGCCAGGGATCACTCACAGTGCTGTGCCAGGTCGGGCGCTCGCTCTGTCTCTGGTTTGTTGCCTTCCGTGTTCTCGGCGCTGCCGCCTCGGGCTGTTCAGTCGCGGCGCCGCTCGGGCGCTCCCAGGAGTCTTCTTTAATGCCGGCCTGAAACCTCGAATCCTGGATAGGGCAGCTGGCCGCCTTCAGTGCGGCCCCAGCCTCCGGGATCCTGGCTGCATCTACAGCAACCCTGGCGCCGTGTTCCCTGTTTCAAGACTCACTTTTGCAGCTAAGAATCAGTTCTTTTCCTGCTCCACACTTCAAAGCTGTTGCCTGTAAATGAGGCAGCCTCTCCTGCCGGGGGCAAAGTGGCGTTGAGCCCCCACGACCGGCCAGCAGCAGCAGTCCTCCCTTAAGAGATGGCCAGAAGAGGGTCCACAAGTTTCCCGGCTGCCTGAGGCCCAGTGGCCACCTTTTCCACCTCAGCTACTCCGCGCCAGCCGCCGCCGCTGCCGCCATCTTGAAACTCTTTGAGTTTATTTTTAATTACTTAGGATACATTTCTAGAATTGAAATTCTTTGGACAAAGTATACACACATATTGAATTCTTTCAAAATATATTGGCAATACCTTCTAATTATGTAGTACCCATTAATGAATATCTTGTCAAGGAAAGAGCACTGGATTTGTGGTGGAAAGACAGTCTGGATCTCCCCTTTCATCTCTTGCTAGCTCTATAATTTTGATCAAATCAATCTCTCTGATTCTCAATGGCCTCATCTGTAAAATGGGAATAATAATATTTACTCTTTCTACTTCAAAGTGTTGTTATGTGAGTGAAGAGAGAAGGTCCATGGGACAAGGACTTTGAAAATTACAAAGTGATGAATAAGTAGAAGGCACTTATTTATCCCTTTTGCTAAGTAGGGCCAGTGGTCTTTAGACAAATGGACCATCATATCCCATTAAATTACACCTCTTTTGAGAACATTTGATTATACTAACATCCCCCATGAGTGTACTGTGGATTTGAGGACCCTCTGGTGAGAATGCCACTGCCCCTAGTCCTGATTCCAACATGTGTTTCCATCCTTGCGTCCCTGTTTCTTTTCTTGCACAATAAAGTTCATGACTAAGGAAGTTTATGCCATATAGTTACTATAGTTATTTGGTTTTTGACACCTTGCATTTTAAGCTGGCTATTCACTCCTTCCCCTGCTGGTCTATGATGTTCTCTATGAGGTTGTCTTTATTGGTGCTCATAGGTGGCACTTAGCACTCATATGGCACTTTTCATCTTGAAAGCACTTTAAGACATTAGCTAATTAATTTTCACATCACAGCGTGATAGATAGGTAGGGAGCTAATCTAAGCATTTGAGCTATGGCAATGAAAGGGGTGGTACAAGTACAATACATTATTTTTTATTATTCTTTGGAGGAGGAAGAGATGGTTATGTAATTTGTCCCAAACCACAAAAGTCATTTACATTATACTTGAAATTCAAGCCTAGTCTGATAAAATTAGTTGTACCACAGGACCTCTCACCGGTTCTGATCGCTACAACAGTGTGATGGCAGCAAAGGCGGTCAGATCAGCCGGCTTCCCTCTCCACTCTGCGGGGGGAGCAGCGTTATTGGTACTTGAATCCCTTCCTTCCCTTCTTTCCTGTTTGAATGATGGCACTTATTGCAATGAACCTGATGAGAAGTTTGGAAATATTTCAGAGAGGCTTCCAAGTTTACAAGAGAGAAGGGTGGCAGCAGCAGGGGCCACACCCCGTAGAGGGCAACTACGGCTGGATTATAATTTGCTTTTGGAACCTAACAGTCATGAGCTGCCCCATTAGGGATCTGTTTTAGTTTGTTTCTTCTTCTTATAACAAAATATACAGAACTAGGTCATTTGTAAGGAAATGAAATTTATTGCTTATAGTTTGGGAGGCTGAGAAGTCCAAAGTCCATGTATATCTGGTGAGGGTCTTGGTGGTAGCAGCAGTCACTCAGTGGTCTCACATGGCAGAAATGATGGAGCAGAGAGAAAGGGAGAGGGGGAGAGAGAGAGAGAGAGACAGAGAGACAGAGAGAGACAGAGACAGAGAGACAGAGAGACAGAGAGAGACAGAGACAGAGAGACAGAGAGACAGAGAGAGACTCTCACATGCTCTCCTTTTAAAGCCCTCAGAACCACACCCCTGACCACATTATTAATCCATTCACTATGGCATGGTCCTACTATCTCATTACCACTTCGAGGCCTCTCTTTTCAACTACTGTAATAGGATTTCCCACTCTCAACAGTTACAGTGGGAATTAAGATTCTAATATGTGAACTTTAGGGGACACAATCCACTCAATCCACAGCAGGATCCTAGAGTGGAGAAGAACAGAACCCAGAAGTATAGGCTGTGAATTGTGATCCTTACCCATCAGGTCTCTCAGGAGCTGATAGAGTCTCCCAGCTTCTCTCCTACCTTGGGGATGCCAATCAGAGTCTCCAAAATTGATTTCCGGAAGGAGAGAATCCTCATACTAGTAAAATTGGTTGTTACGAAGAAAGATAGCATGGTTAAAATTCTCTGATTCTTCTTCCTAAAAAATTCATGGATGGAACTCAGGTAATGATGAGCTCTGAACCCACCGTCTTTCTCTATTCAATGACATAATCAAGGGCAACTTGAGGACCAAATTTTTGTGGGAAAATATTTGAGTCAGTTTCCTGTGTCCTGAAAGGTGGTTAAGACTTGCAACAATAGTAATTTAGCTGAGAAAACTTTTCCACTTGGAAGTTGGTGGTGGGGTTGGTAGTGGAGAGGAAAGCCAGCAAGAACAGTGCTGATGTTTGATCCATTTGGCAATAGCTCTTCTCTGGTGGTCAGACTTCCCTGGTCTCTTTGACTTCTCATGCCAGTGGGTGTCAATCTGAACACCTAAGCAGATGGCCTAAATAAGAGGGGAGATTTGACATTTAGCTGTTAATTTATTTTACGATGTGGGCTGTCATGTATTATACATGAGGTAAATAAAAGTGATGGACTAATTATGGAAACGTGCACTGCCTTCCAATTACTCTTGGATTACATGTTTAATATTTTGAAGTATTCCAATTACAGGGAGATTTGTCACTGCAGCAAACTTTTTTATTTGTGGAATTCCAACTTCATCTACAGGGAGGCTTAGCTAATTTTGTTCTCCTAAGTAAGGGAATGTCTGAGACTTTCCAACACAAGTGGGATTTTTTGTGTGTGGTTGAATCATATTTTAGACTTATATTTTTGACAACCTATTTCACAGTTGACTGGCCTCCCCTCCCAATCTGGGATTCTGGTCCACCTTCATATAGTAGATCCACATTTATTGTCATAAAAGGGCAATCTTGTCATTTTAAAAAGATCACTTCTGGTTAATTCAAGATCTGTAACTTGTTTTGGTCTATTAACTTTATCAGATTTCCTTCAAGAACAATTCAATTGGGAGAGGAGTGGACCAACACAGCAAAATGTTTTTAACATTATTCAAATGTCTGGTTAAAGATTATATATATTAAAAAAAAAAACCCAGGAACAGCTGAATTCTTTTGAGCTTAGGTTAACAATAATATGAGGAGCATTGATAATGTTTGAAAACTAGAAGATTGTTTTACTTTGTGTTTGAAGACTTGAAACTAAATTTTGTTTTGTTTTGGACATTTGTTCTAATTTATGCTGATTATATAAACAAGATACATCCTTCTCAATTTGAGAAAAAGTTGAAATTTTATGAAAATGGAAATTTTTTGTTTGCTTTTTAGTTTAAGATAATTATTATCTAATACAAAGCTCACAAATTTAATTTTGATCTTTTGCACAAAGTGAGCTTCATATAATGAAGCTTAGCAGCTTTATAACAAAAGAAAATACTATCATTTTATGGTTTGAGCATCCTATTCATAAATGGTGACATTAGTTTTATATGCTTAAATCTAATCTCATTCCAAAACATCATTTGAGACAGCTTATATGAATATATAAACCCAAACAGGCAAATTATAAGTGAGTTATGGATCAGGAACAGGGAATCATAGAAATAGAAAGTTAACACTTGGGGAAGAATTTGAACATAAAGAAGAGTCATCAGCTGTCAGAGAAGAGCCACAGATTTGATCCCACTTTCTTGGTGTCCCAATGGAAAGGGAAACAGGATTAACTCCTATGACAAATGATCTGCAAGAAACAAACATAGCTGTTTCTCAGGGGAAACAAAGCTTTTCTTCTGCTTATTAAGTTGTTTATAATATAATATTAATATGCTAGTATACTTTTTTGGAAATAACTCCCAGTACAGGTTTTATTATTTTGTGTCAGTTTTATTATATCACAAAACCCAAGCATGGTGCCTTAAAATAACATTTATTATCTTTCTCTATTCTGTGGGTAACTGGGAGGTTCTTTTCGTCAGGGCTGGTTTGGCTCGAGTTGGATGATCTAGGATGGTCTCAGCTAGGATTCTGGAATGGCTGGACCCTATCTCTGCATGCTCCCTCACCCTCCAGAAAGCTAATCCAGGCTCTTTCACATGGAAGCAGAAAGGTGACCAGTAGCAAAATAGAGTAAGCTCCAGTGAGCAAGAACTTTCCAAGTCTCTGCTTATATCATGTTTGCTAATGTCCTGTGGCCAAAGCAAGGCACGTGGCCAGCCCAGACTGTCCGTCTTGATGGCAAGAGCTGCAAAGTACTGTTGCAAAGGGACATGAATGCAGAGAAGGGAGGAATAATTGTGGCTCTTTTTGCAAACAGTCTACCACAGTTGGGAAGCAGTTTTTTCTCTTTACCACTCCCTGTTGATCACTAAGGCTCAGCCCAGGCCTGGAGTAGAAAAGAATGACATTGTGTTTGCTGTCAATGTGTGGCCTCTCACCTCTGAATGCACCCTTAGTATACGTGCTCTGTTATACCAACAAAATTCCTATAAACATTTCTCCTCTAAGTGAGTACCATGGCTATCTTTCTCAGTAGAGGGCACTGGAGGGATGTTTCAAAAGGGAGCGGCTTCCTGCAATTTCTGCCAGGCCTGGAGGTCGGCAGCCTGAGGGTGAGGACACCCCATAGAACCTGCCCTAGCCACATGCTCACCCTGTGACTTTGCAGCCTTGGCCTGGTGATAACCTTTTCTCTACTCTGTACACATGGGAACCAGAATCCTGTGCAACCTGCAAGCAAGTGCATACAGCTCTGAGAATCACATGCTGAGCTGTAATTCCTTCTGCAAGCACAACTCCCCGCTCTCCCACCACCCTGTGCAGCCTGCAAGCTCTGAAGGCCTTGGACCTGGTCCCTAGCACCTGGACTCCACTGCACACCGTGTCACTGGCTACTGATCATCTGCTCCCCTGACTACTCACCATAGTGTTGCCTAATGTTTGCCCAGCAACTTCAGCCCAGCTCTGGCCTGGCTGAGCCAGCAAAGCACACCTTCTCCAGTAAGGTCTGAATCCCTTCCAAGTTTGTCCTTTCTTGGATGCTCCCCCTCAGCCCCATGGTACCATATAGAGTTTCCTTTTATGTAGTTCCTCCTTAATCATAGATAATGATACTTATGTTTAACTTCCCCTGCTTAACCTACTGTGTGATTTCCACCTCCTGATTGGACACAGACCAGTATCAACACGATGTGGAGAAAATGGAAAAGCTGGAGACTTTCCTCCCTCATCCGGGTGAACTAGTGGACAAGTCAGATAAAAAAGGAATGGTAGGAAGAGGGAAAGTGGAAGCAGAGGGAAATGATCATTTCTCTTCTGCCCAGTCAATGTGGAGTAACTGCAACTCTCATACATCCTTGTCAAGAATGTGTCATGACATAAACTCTTTGACAAAAGTCTGGCATCTTTAAAATAAGACTAAAAATATGAATACTTTATAACCCAGAGATTTCAATTCTAGAAATGTACCCAAGAGAAATAAAAACACATGTCCACAAAAAGATTTATCCATCAATGTTCAGAGCAGCTTTTTCATAATAGGCCTAAACTGCAAATAGCCCAAGTGGCCATCAATAGAAATATTAGTAAAATGTGGTGCATACATACACATTTAATAATAAAGAGGGATGACTATTAATACACACAAGAACATGGGTGAATCTCACAGACATCTATCCATCCCTCCATCCACTCATCCACCTTATTTTTGGATACATGTCAAAGTAAATTATAGACATCTTCCCCTAATGCTTCCCCTAAATACTCATCATTAACTAGTTCTACTTGTTCATAGTCATGTGAAAGTAACCTTACAAAAAAGAGCACATATAGTATTATTCCATATGAAGTTCTAGAACAGGCAAAACTAATCAGTGTTGGATAAAAATCAGAATATTGGTTGCCTCTGGGGAGCTCGAGGTGGGGATTAAATGAGAAGGAACATGAGCGACTTTCCTGGGGTGGTGGCAACATTCTGAAATCTTGATAGAGAGGTGTGCATGTGCATGCATTTGTCAGCATCTACAAATGTACACTTCAGGTTTGAGTATTTCATTGCATGTAACATTTTTACATAAAAAATATAAACACGTATAGCTAGTTAATAGTAAGCATGCTGAAGTACTTAGGGGTTGGTGTACAGATATCTGTAATTTACTTTGAATAATGTCAAAATAATGAGCTAGATTGATGGGCGGATAAAGGGATGGATAGATATGTAATAAAAAGAAAGTATCCTTAAATGTTAATGGTAGTAATTGAGTGGTAGGTATACAGGTACTCACTGTAAAATTCTTCCAACTTTTCTGTATGTTTAAAATTTCATAAGAGAAAATCTTTTAAAATGCCCAGTTAGGTATGGGGAGCTACCAAGCATTCAGCCTAATATCATGCTTCTGTAGCTACAGGGGAAGAGTGTGGGTCATTAGGAGAGGCTACTTACTAACTGTTTCAGTATGACATGAGTCGAGGGCATTGGGGTAGACCCAGAGAGTGGGTGGGTGGATAGCAGTGCTCTAAGACTGTGCTCCTGGAGGATCACGCTTTGAGTGTGATGTGCCTGTTATGCAGAAGTTTTCAGGTGCCCCAGGATGGGGGTTCTGAAGGTTCTTGTAAGTGGCAGAGATCTGGGGTCCGTGTGAAGAGGCTATCGTGAGTGGTAGGAGCAAAAGGCCAAGACTTGGTACAAAAGGTCCAAGCAGTAGGTGTTAGCAGAAGGTGATATACCCTATCACCTTCCGTTGCTTCATTTTTTCCACACTTTCTATTACCATCTGACATATTCCCCATTTACCTGTTTGTTTGATGTCTCTCTCTCTCTCTCTCCCCCACCCACCAGGATATGTTATTTTAATCACAGGGACACAGTCTATTTTGTTGACTACTGTATCCTTAGAACCTAGAACACTGTCTAGCACATATTTGCTGCTCAATAAATATTTGTTGAATGAATGAATGAACAAGTGACCCCTGAGATCTATCTGATCCTTAGCTCTTGAACATCATGCTAACACCTATTGCTTGGGCCGTTTGTACCAAGCCTCTTCACCCTGACCCCAGATCTCTGCCACTTACAGGAAACTTCAGCATCTCCATCTTGGGGCACCTAAAAACTTCTGCATAACAGGCACATCATACTCAAAGCATGAGCCTCCAGGAGCACAGTCTTAGAGCACTCCTATCCACCCACTCTCTGGGGCTACCCCAATGCCCTCGACTCATGTCATACTGAAACAGTAAGTAGCCTTTCCTAATGACCGACACTCTTCCCCTGTAGCCACAGAAGCATGATATTCGGCCGAATGCTCGGTAGCTCCCCATACCTAACTGGTATCAGAATAGAAGGATTAGTATTTTATTAGGGTAGTTGGGAAGGACTCATATGTCAGTGATATTTAAGCAGAGACCTGAAGGATATGTAGGAATAAGCCTCATAGCATAGAATACACTTAGGAAGGAGTATTCCAGGTGAAGGGAGCAGCAAGTGCAAAGGCTCTGAGGTAGGAGCTTACTTGCCTTCTCTGTAGAAGAGCTAGGAGGTCAGTTTGACTTGAATCGGCAAGGAAGAAGCAGGAGCTGCAATCAGAGAGGTGGTGGGAGACCAGAGAAGATAAAGACTTAGGCTTTTATTTTGAGTAAGCTGGAAAGGCATTAGAGGGTTTTGAGCAGAGGCATGAACATCAGAAATAACACTATATAAAAATTTTTAAGGATCACACTGGCTGTGTGCAAATGGACTAAGGGGCAAAGGTAGAAGTAGTGAGGCCAATTACAGGCCTCTCATTAACCTGGGTCAGAAATGACAGTGGCTTGGACCAGGTAGAAGAACTAATAAGAATTGGTCAGGTTCTTAAAATATTTGAAGGCAGAGTCCATAGGACTTACAGATGTAGGTAGAATCAGAGAGAAAGAAAGGAGTTGAGAACGACTCTAAGGTTTATGGACTGGGCTCCTGGAATGATCTATACATGCCTTGGCAAGAGTATAGGAGGGACACATTTGGGGGGTAAGGAATTCAGAATTGGACATGTTAAGTCCAATTAGATGACTTTTAGTCATCTAATTGAAATTGTCAGGTGTGAAGTTGGACAAATATGTCTGGAATTTAGAGAAGAGGTCTGGTCTGTAGATATAAATTTGCAAGTTACTACATATACATGCTATTTAGAGCCTGAAGCTGGTAAGATCACCCTGGGAGATAGTGTAAGCAGAGAAGGGAACCACTGGCTTAAGCCCGGAGAGTCCCACCTTGAGAGCTTGGGGAGATGAGGAGCAACTAACCAAAGAAATTCAGAAGGGTAGGCCAGTGAGGAGAACCAAGAGAGGGTGGTGGCCAGAAAGCAAGCAGAGAAAGTGCTTGGAGGCCGAGGCATGATGGATTATGTCAGAGCTGTTGATAGTGCAGGAAGCAGAAAGCAGCACTTTCCAGCCACTCTGTAACAGACCAGAAAGGATCCAGAGGACACTGTGTGCATGCAGGACAGGTTACATGAAACACCCCTGCAACTCCACATATCCAGTCACCACTTGGAAGGAAAATGGCAAGGGTGAGGAGATCCGAAATACCAAGGCATGGCGTTTGGTGAAGGAGACTGCTTAAATCATTTAATTGCATTAACTTTACCTGTTGGATTAAAGGTTCTGCCTGGCAAGAAGCACAGAGAGAATGAGGTATAAAATAAATAAATGAGCGAATGAAGCCTCATTTTCTTTACACATCTGAATGTGTGATAAGTAATTAAGTGACCTCATCTCACTAATAAATAGTCACCCTCTGAAGGGTCTACAGCTGTTTTGATACTGTTTAAAGTTCTTTACTTCTTATGAGTCAATCCCTTGCTACTCCAATTCTCTGCTATAGTTAATGTTTCTGTATATTAAAATTTCCCTGTTAAAATTACTGTGTGATTTTGGTTCCCTGATTAGACCAAGACTACTATAATGTCCCCCGACCCCCAACTCATAATGATTTCTCCAGGGGCCATGTCTGGGCTACTGGTGGCACCCCTCAGCTCTTCCTCCACTCCAACCATTTCTCAACCCCCTAATGATTGGTTTGTAGAGCAAGTACTGGCTCAAAGCTGGCCAGAGTCTTTCCTATGGTTTTTGAAAACTTGAGCTGGGGTGATGGAAATATTCCGTATTAAGGTTGCAGCGGCAGTTATGTATGAGTATAAATTTGTCAGTACTCATGGAAATGTACACTTAAAGTGGGTGCACGTATTGTATATAAAGTATATCTTAATTTGAGTAATTTAAAAAGAGACTTGTGCTCTGGGGTTGAAACTAAGAATGCAAGCTGCCTGGGCCTTACTTCTAGCTTGGTGAGGAAGGCCAGACTGAGAGAAGGCTGCTATACACAGAGCTAAAGAGAAGGGACAAGGACAGGGGAAGATTGGAGGTTCTGGTACCTGGTTCTTTTTGCTTCTGAGCATAGATCTACCCCTTTCTTTTCTGCTATTTGGTTTTGTGAGCTAATCAATTCTGTTTTGCATAATGTAGTTTAATTTGAGTTTCTTTTACTTGTAACCAAAATATCTAATACAGAAAGAAAAGGTCATTGTGGGCTGAACTAATCGGGGTGAGCAGACTTTATTTCAGAGATGTGAGTGGGCTGGATCTTGTAGGGTACACAGAGGAGAGGCGGAAAGGCACTGTAGGTGACAGTGTAAAGAAAGTGTGGTGGAGAATAGGGACATATATGGTATTTGTGGAGATAGGTCCACGTGTACAACAGTTCAGAGCAGGGACTTTAAAATCAGATGGATTAAGGTTTAACTCTTAGCTTTGCTGTTTGCAAGCTAGTGTCCTGTGGTAGACACCCGAGGCCTCTGAGCTTCAGATAGTTGTTGCAAAGTTTAAATAAGATTAAGTATTAAAAACATCACAGGGCCTGGAACGCTAATAGAAATAAAAGTGAATATAGTAATTGTAGTTATTCATGCTTATGATGATTGGAAAATAATATGTAAAAAGCATAACTATTTAATTTCAAATTAAGAATTGGTATAATTGACATCAGTCCCTAGAAAAATTATTAAACAAATTGTAATCACGTAGAAAAGCAGGTGATTCCTCCACGTCAGCAATATTTCACTACGAACAGGTCATGCCAAGTTAGCTTCCTAGCCCTTTTGTTAGTATTATAAGACAGAGAGAATAGTGGAATGTTATTGTCATGGTCTGTCCACTTTAGAAAGACACTGGATAAAGTGATAATATAGCCTGCTTTCAGCTGGGAGACCTCCCCTTTCTATAGAGTATCCTAGATTTCTTATCAGCTATGTCCAATTTTTAGAGAGCCTTTCCTGATATTGACCTGGAATTTCTATACGTGCATCTTAGTTCTGCTCTTTGGAAGTGCACAAAAGAAGACTGCATCTTCTTCCTTCCAGAATGTGAAGTTCCCTCTATGTCTTCCTTCAGATATTTCCTCTGTTCTATCAGCCCTCAGTTCCACAAACAGCTCTCCAGTTAAAATAATTTCTGAACATGTCCAGTGTCTTCCCTTCAGTGCCTCATTCTGCTATATCCCTTCTGAAATGCGGAAACTCTTAGAATTGGTTGTGATATTTCGGATGTTTTCTGGCTTATTCAGATTACGAAGTACTGATAGCTAGGATGCATTAGTATTTTTATCTTTTGATTTCAATACTGTGAACATGTAAAAGGAGATATGTGACATTGTTGACTCATTTTGAACTCAAGAAGGACAAAATTCATTTTAAACTGTACCATTTAAAATATACCTTTCCAAATCTAAACCTATAGGTATGCTGTAACTATTGATTTTTTAAAATCTAAAATGCAGGGTTTTGCCATTATCCTTCCTGTTAATTTTAGCACAGTAACCCAAGATGTCAAAGCCTTGATCCTGTCATATGTCATGTTAGTTATCTCTCCTGACTTCATTTCATTCCCAAAATGGATTTGCATGATCTGTCATCATAAGCCACTGAGAGAAATGTTGAATAGGACAGAACCAAGTGTGGAGCCCTAAAGCATGTCATAAAGACGTCTATCTACGTTGACATAGTTTTATTAATTGGTACTCTTTCAGTGAAGTGTTTCAACCAGCTAAGAATGTTCTTATTTGCATGCTAGATATCTTCTTATATGGATATCAAGAAATACTTTGGAGTTGTGAGAAGAGCCTAGATTTTTGGTGTATTTTTCAGGGTTTTCCAGAGAAACAGAAGAAAAAAGGGTATGTGCATGCACATGTGTGTTTGTGTGTGTGTGTATACACATGTACGTGTATATGTGTGTGTGTATAAATTGGCTCATGTGATTATGGAGGCTTGATAAGTCCAAAATCTGGAATACACTGGCAGGCCAGAGACCCAGGAAAGAGTTGCACTTTGAGCCCAAAGGGAGTCTGTTGGCAGAATTCTTTCTTGCATGGTAGAGGTCAGTCTTTGTTCCATTCAGGACTTCAACTCAGTGAATGAGGTCCTTACCCACGTTATGGAGGGTAATCTGCTTTCCTAAAAGCCCACTGATTTAAATGTTAATTGCATCCAAAAACACCTTTATAGAAACACTCAGAATAGTGTTTGACCAAACATCAGGGCACTGTGGCTGTTATAAACTGAATGTTTGTGTCCTCCCAAATTTGTATGTTGAGGGCCTGACCCCCAACGTGATGGTATTTGGATATGGGGTATTTGGAAGATAATTAGGTTTAGATGAGGTCAGAGTTGGGGCTCTCATGATGGGATTAGTGTCCTTATAAAAAGAGGAAGAGACCAGAGCTGGTTCTCCCTCTCTCTCTCTCTCTCTCTCTCCTTCTCTCTCTCTTAACCATGTGAGGGCACAGTGAGAAGGCAGCTGTCTGCAAGCCAGGAAGAGAGCCCTCAGCAGAACTGAGCATGCTGACACTCTGATCTTGGATTTCTCCAGAACTGTGAGACCTAAATTTCTGTTATTTAAGCCATCCAACTTGCGGTCTTTTGTTATGGCAGCCCAAGCTGACTATGATTGTGGCCCAACCAAGGTGACATGTTAATGATCACACTGAGGCTAGACATACCTCGCTTGCCATGAAGGGCTGCCATGAAAAATTGTTCAGGTTGCACCCTTCACAAATGCACTATGCTGAGGAAGGGAGTGGATACTGGACTGTAGTCAATGTACTACTCACTGAGCCATGCATTCTGGAGTAGGGCTGCATCTACCTGCAGAAAGTGACACTTTGTACTAATTACTACATAGTCACAGTCTATTCACCAAGCCATGTATCCTTGAGCACCCTTTTCTAATTTGCACAAAGCCGTAGTATACATAAGTTGTGGGCTTGCACTTGGTATCTAATTCTGACTCAGCTTCCTAATCACTGTATACGCATGAGCTATGTCATTCATTTCTATGAAGCCAATTTTCTTCATCTGTAAAATGGGCATGTGTAGTTGATTATGAGACTTAGATCAGATGAGTTAACATGTATGATATTGCTGGCTGGCCTGGGGTCTGGCACCCAGTAGTCATGTGGGAAATGGTAGTCAGGATGATGATTTTGTACATTTCCCTGATCTTCGACCTGGTATTCCTTTCAGAAATAATCTCTCAGCATGTTCTTCATCCCAAATACTCCTTCTTTACTTGATTTAACTGTGGATTTCATTTAGAAACATTGGCTGACCTTGATGATCACAGGTCTGCTTTGCAAGCATTTAAAAAACAAGAGATTCAGATGTTGAAATTCTTTGTCTGGCTTAGACAAGGACAGTCAGAGTCGGGGGACAGTGAGACAGCCTATGAGTTCCCATTGCCCGGAGCACACAGCTGGCAAGTCTAATTTTAAGTCCTTGCTGAAGTCCCTTTTGATGCTCATAAATACAGAATGTCCTATTTTATCAAAACAGTGAGTTCTAGAGAGACACTAAACAGATGACAGCCATGCAGCCTTCCCAAACAGAGCAGAACACATGGTCACAAATAATGTTTGTAAATAAATTAATAACTCATATGAAGAAATGCAGGATCAGGAATGGACAAAGAACAAGAGCTTTTCCCCCTTAATTAAAAGGACTTGGCTGACTTAAAACACCAAAGCATGGTTTGCGTTTGTGGAGGAACGACTTGGAATCCAGTGTAAATCTCTGCTGATAATTCCACAGCTGTGTAAAATCTCAAATACATAATGTTTTTAGCTCGACACCACCTTCCAAAAGATGGATAATAGTTAATATAAATCAACTTAGCAAAGTTTTAAAAAATCTTTTTAAAAATTGTAATTTATTTTTAATTGTACATATTTGTGGGGCACAGTGTGTTGTTTCAAAACATGCATATGTTGTGCAATGACTCACTTAGGGTGCGTAGATATCCATCACCTAAACATTTATGTTTTATGTTTTTTTATGACTTGATTTTTATAAAAGTCACCATTTGAAGAGTAGCTGAGGATGTGATTCCTCTATAAAGGCTATTCCTATTCCAATAGACTTGGTTCTAGATTAATTTAACAATTTTCCTAACAGAGCATGTTAGCACCCTTACTGTCTTTCTTCTTGACCTTCCTCCTCTTCTTTTCTACAGAAAAAGCAGGTTCGAAAGTGATAGTGGTGTCTGTGCATAGCTGGCAGTGAGAAAACCAGAGGCTAGTAGAAGGAACTAGTAGAAGAAATAGTCTGTTTTTCAATTATTCCTCTGAACCTACTGTCTCTCCTGCTCCACCCAACGTCGGGTCCTCCCATGTATGAGGAGGAAGCAAAGAAGAAAGAAGGGAAGGAGAGAGAGAGAGAGAGGAAAAGACGAAAAAATATCAGAGGTAGACAGAACAACAGGGGAAAAAAAAAAGGAGGAAGGAGAGACATCTTGATGCTCCTTAGCTTTTCTTGCTGGCTTCCATTGAGCAACATTGATCCTGTAATAACTTATCAAGGGTAGAAAGAACGTGGTGCTTTGGATGAGATTCCTCTTCCATTGCGTTAATCGGCTGTCAGCTCTGAGCCTCTCCATTGACTCAGCTCCCTCTAAGCCATAGATAACAGAATTACAGCCTCAGAAAAGCCTTTGAGGTTACCTACCTCATTTTGTAGAAAAGGACTACGGCCTTGTGAGGGATGACTCAGCCAAGGTCACTCAGCCTGCTGTGGCTGCAGCTGCACAGGAATTCATATTTCCTGACATTGCTGTGGAGCTTTTGCTTTTGTCACCATTGCATGCAAAGTCTCTGCACATAACTCACCAGTCCCAGTACCTCCAGTTTGATGTCACTTTGAGCATTCCTGCAAATACCTTCAAACAAATGTCAGTTGGCTTGTGCATTATTTTATTTTTTTTATGCCTTTCTAGGAGGCTGAGGAAACAGGCAATTATATTAATTCTAATTACCTTGGCTTAGCATAAAATGTTCTCCACTATTGTCATCCACTACAGTCCTCCTGGGGCTCCTGCTTCAGCAACCTTAATCCACTCTCTGTCACTTGTAAACATTTAGTCCCTTTTTTGTGTGTCCTTGTACATGCCACATCTTCTGTCTGAAAAACCACACAATAGTGGCAACCACTGGCATTTAATGGTTGTATATAATGCTTCACCAGCAATGATTGGTAAATCACTAGGATCAATCACCTAGTGACTTTGTACACTGCCACACTGACTTACCATGCAGGGGTATGACAGTGTAGTCATCCATTGCTTCTGGAACTGAAGGGATTATTTAATTATGTTACCCATAGAATATCATCATGTATTAGTCAGGGCTCAGCTAGGAGAACAAACCATTCTAGGTATTTCAAGCAGGAAGGGCTTTAAAATAGAGAATTGGATGCATACAAAACCATTGGAAGAACTGGCTGCTGAAAGGTCAGGAAAAGGCTCTGCTAGCTCGCAGGTTCCTGCTGAAGTTGCAGGACCCACAGCATGGTCACCATCACCTGGAACACTAAATTAGGTGATTTTCAGAGACCATTGCAAAACCTTTCTTCCTCCAGCTGAAGCCGTGCATTCACCCGCCTCAGATGGAAGAGCATTCATATCACTCTGTTTCTCCCTGCCTTCTCCATACTACGGGAATTTTCACTGGTGTAATGTAGCCTGGAAACCTACTGGTGAGAAATTCTGGGAAATGTAGTGTCCAGGCTTTTAGCCTCTGAGATACAAGGGATAGCCCAGAGAGGAGAAAAGTGCCGTATTGTCAACAGACTATCTGGCACAGACAGCATTCATGTTTCTTCATATTGTGGTGGGAGAAAGGAGAGGAAAAGCCCTTTTCAGGACTTCCATTTCTATTCTCAGTAAGCATTGACTTTTCTTATCAAAAGAAGTTGAAACTTCCTCCTCTCATCACTATAGCCTGCAAAAGAATATTGACTGTGAAGAGAATAAAGCTACCAAAGACATGCAGACGCAAAACTCAAATGTACCAAGGGCTGCAGTCATTCCCTGAGGTCAAAAAACTTTTTCTATAAAGGACCAGATTTTAGACTTTGCCGGCTATATGGTGTCAATTGCAGCTACTCAGCTCTGTCTTGGTTGTGCTAAAGCAGACATAGACAATATGTAAATGAACGGGAGTGACCGTGTTCCAATACAAGTTAAACAGGCGGTGTGGCAGATTTGGCCTGCAGGCCATAGTTTTCTGATCCCTGAGCTAGATAAATAATAAGCCAAAAAAGCTAAAGCAAAAAACAAAACTTCCTTCCACTAAAACAAATAAACAAACAGAACTTTTCAGCTACCTGGTGGAGTTGTGTGGGATAAGGTCCATGCAGGAGATAGTGCAGAGGGTACACAGTGGGTGAGAATCGTCTGCTTGCTGTTTCAGGTAAGGGGGTGCAAGCAGGGTGGGGCCTGTTTCTACCCTTGGTGAGGAGGAAGCAGAGACTAATAACAGAATCCACATAGTTGCTTATACATATGAGTATGTGTAGTACCTCATACATATAATTCTCATTATAGGGTTTGAACCTAGGATTTTCAACAAAACGTTTTTGCACCATTATTAATTTTTCAATTGCACGTGATGAAAACCCAATCCAAATAGGCTTAAGCAAAAGGCGGGATGACTTGGCTGTTGCAACTGAAAACACCAGGGGTATTACTGACTTGCCGTAGAGTTGGCTATAGGTGTGTGTGCAGCATCAGCAGAACTCAGACTCCATCGCTTGGCTCTGCTTTTCTCTGCCTTTCTTCATTCCCTTCAGGGTGGTGCACATGTGACCTGCCAGCCTCACATGCCCAGTGGGAAGAGATTGTCACTTTCCTCATACTTCTAACAGAGTTCCAGGACCGACTCTAGTTGGCCTGAACTGGATCTCAAGCACAATATAGAACCATTATTATGGTAAGAGGGAAGGAAAATGCTGATTGCCTAAGCCTAGGTTATGTGCCCCCTTGCAGATGGGGTCAGCCCCAATTTAATCACATGGACCGATAATAAAGAAGGCAGCATCATTTCTAAAAGGAAAATTGGAATGTTGTTATCAGATTGTAGTGAAATGCAGGCTAGACAGGTAAAAACCAGGAGTCTATTAGATGGGCTTTCTTTCATAGAGTTCCAAGTCCCCTCATGCATGACTAAGCACAAGGACCTGGAGTAGGTGGGCTGTATCTGACTCCCACATTCAGGTTCTAATGTACTTCTGAATGGCGATGCTACTTTGGCCATAGGCATACAGCTGGTATGAGGCAGATCGGTAAATAAGGCTGAACAACCAGATGGGACTTACTTAATTAGGATAAGTATAGCAAACTTTCTGGGGAGATACTTTTCTGAAGATTCTTGAACGAGATGGAGACCATTTTTTTTTCAAACCAGAATCATTTGATCATTTGTTCTTGTTTTTCTTTAGTTTTCATGAAAATAGCTAATGAGAGTGACACACAGACAGACAGACAGAGACACACACACACAAAGGTTACAGTTTTCTTTCTAGGAGGCTGTGGCACTTGACTTTACCTTCCTTTAGCTTATTCACTGAAGTGGATAAAGACTTTGAAGCTTTTAAAAGCAAAGAGCATATAGATTTCATCTGATCAGGTTAAAGAAATGTGAGTTTCATCATGCCTGAAACAGACCCTACCCTACCAACTGTGAATATGAGATGTAAGCGTGGCCACCAGGACCGCGGTGTAAGCAAGCACTGACCTTTCAGATTGCTCCCTAAGCCTTCATTAAGAACAGCATCCAAAATGACAGCCATGCATCTAAGGAAGCCCAGCATTCCACACTGGTAGCCCAAGCAGTGAAAATTGACTTGGCATGGGATTCTCCTCTCCCCGGCCCCCATACTGGGAGCCAGGGGCTCAAGACAGCATGTTGGCAGATTCCAGTCACTTAGGAGCTTTCCTTTATGACTCCGCTTTGTAAGAATGCATCTAGTTAAATCCACAGGGTCATTGACTGTGGCTTTCAAAACACGAGGTTTTATGAAGGAATGCGGACCTGGAATCCAAGGTTCAGAGCCCAGACCTTCAAACAGATTAATCGCCATGGGGAGCATCATAAGAGTTTTCCAACTTTGGCTTCATCGTGTGCCTTAGCAACCACAGATCCCCTATTCATCAGACCTGGGTTTCCACTACGGTCTATTGGACAGAGCACTGGGCAGGGAGCCAAGAACTGGGATGGTCTCATTTCAGCTCTCCAACTGGCTCCCTGTGTGCCCCCCCAAGCAGGTTCTTAACTGCTCTGTCCCTATTTCCAGCTTATTAAGTTAAGAGAACAATAATGCCTATGACACAGAGTTGCAGACAGGGCTAGAGGTGGGACAGGTGAACGCATGTGTGTGTGTGTGTGTGTGTGTTGGAGGGCTTGGTGTCTGGAGGGCAAGAAAATCATTCATGATGGAGAAAGAATCTTGATCTGTCTTATGGATAAAACAAGTGACTATTTGCTGGCCTTAGACTTGTCTTCTGATAAGATAAAGATAAAGAGAGATAGGATGACAAAAGAGATGAATAGGGTGGAGAAACAAATGAAGAATTGACAGTCTATCCTGTGAGCTCAATGTAACCTTTCTTAAGCCCTGTATTTAAATTTAAAACCATATTTTTTCAAATTTGAATTAAAGCCATATTTTCTAACAGCATAGGAGGCATATGATAAGTGCTAAATAAATGTCTGGAAGTCAGTAAAATAATTGAAATGTTTCTGGAAAGTAGCCTTGATCCTTCCATGCCAGACAAGACAATCTGGGGATTCCTGTGGCTTAATAATGACAGCTAGCATTTATTGAGTTCCTAAAGTATGCCAAATCTGGGACATCACATTTTTGCACGGGTCACCTCTTTTTTTCTTAACCATAGCTACCAAGTGTGTAACCATCATCCCCATTTTACAGATTTGGCAGCTAAAATAGATGTACAGGAATTAAACACATTTCCATGAAGTTATGGAGCTGGGATTTGAACTCAAGCAGTTCAGTTGATTCTAGGATCCAAATACTAAATGTTTCTACTATTCTGCCAGTGAGTGACCTATTTACCCATTATTGTCACATGAGGCAAGATAAATAACAATATTTTACTGTAAAAATGGCCCATGCAATATTTGGGACATACTAAAAAATTATTTGTTGTTTATCTAAAATTCAAATGTAACTGGGTGTCCTGTATTTTATCTTGTAACCCTCTCACTGAGAGGCATGCTGCAGTGGAAGTGAGAGATCATTCCATAAATTTTGGCCAGTCTGGGATCTCAAAGAAAAGAACCTGCACAGGAAGTTTCTCTTTATAATTTAACAGTCAGTTTCTACATCCCACCCAAATCAGCGTCAAATCTACTTGCTTCTCCAAACATGTTGAAACCTAAGTGCCTTTGGTGTTTGTAGTACAGGTGACTGAACATAAGAGAGAAGTAGGTACCTGGTAGGGAAAATTATCCTTGTGTAAATGGGTCATTGTGGGAGGAATTCAGGGGCAATTTCTGCCCAGATAGGACTTGTAGGCCTGTACCCTCCAGCTGCCTGTGACTCAGAGATGTATTTTCTTTGGCTCAATGATTATTGTTAAGACCCTTCCCTTTGTCCACTGAAGTCTTCACCTGTCTTTTTTTCTTATACTTGGCACCTGGCCCATTCCACTCCTTTATGTTATCTGTCTGCACCCTCTCCCTGGACTTCTGAGTTGATAACCCCTTTTAGGAAGACAACTTCCCAGGAGATGACCAGAATTCAGTTTCAATTCTAAAACTACATTGGATTAGATGCCATAATTTAGGCAGATGCATGCAAGTTTTAATACAGTTTATACAAATTCCCAATGATCCTCCTATTTCATACATATGGCAATGGCGACTGGTAAAATCCTAGTGAAGCCCACAGGTAAGAGAATGCACATGTATAATTGAGCATCGGGTTGAGTTGAGGTTCTCTGAGCCTTAAAAGGATAAATGGTGTACACATTAATAGAGAATAACATGAAGAGGATGGCCCTCGGGGCTGGACTGGAACATCTCTGGTTTAGAAGCAATGAGGCACTTAATTGTTGATTTATACACAATCCAGAATCAGATGCAAAAATATCCATTTTCTGTGAATGTGATGTATCCTACTTATGAGAATCTCTTTCTCCAAAGAAATAAAGAGAAGATCTGCCAACCATTTAAATGAAGAAAAATGGGTCTTGTACTTCCATTTTGCTTTCACTGGTATAAGCCAGATTTTGAATTTCGAAGATTTCAACCTTAATCATGACACCATGTTCTGAACAGAATCATGCTGCAAATTGCTAATCGAGATTTGCTCAGTTGTAGAAAAAGCTTATTTAGGGTTTTAAGAAGTGATGCTAATAAATTATGTTCATATTTTTATTAACCACCTACTTTAAAAAATTTTTTTGCTTTTGACCTCATTGTTATATTAACACCTATTATTGAGCATCAAAATAAAGTAATAATCATGGAAGTGATTTGCAACTATAACGTGAAAAGGTGTTGGTGGAACCATTAAGCGGTTCTTGAACTTTTCCTTTGTCTCTGCTGAAAACTCAACCTCTGATTTATAAATGGCCTGTCCCATGTTTGGAAAGACAGGCTCCTACAAATGAAAAGTAACATTTGGACTGGGGAGAACATAATATATTAACATCACTTCTTAAAATTGTAAAGTGCATCTCAGATCACTTCCCCATTTCTAATCTTGAGAAAGACTGGTGATGAGGGGGCAGTAAGAGGCATTGGATACGGGGGTACAAATGCCAAAGCCTGTTATGTATTTAAATCTAGCTGGTGACAATTTATCATCATGTTCCTTTTATCCTCTCCCAAACCATTAGGTAATCAAGTTTAGACGATTCACATATGCATTTTCAATATTTATCTTTAGGCCATTTAAACCAAGGTGCATTTCCGTGATTAAAAGTGGCACAATAAGGAGAGTTATGAAAAATGACTGTAAAAGAAGAAAATTGGAGAGATAAGCTAAATAAACGAAACCAATTAGAAAACAGGCTTCACAAAGAGATGAAAATACATGTAATTTTGTGGAAGAAATAGATAATGTTAGTTAAAGGTTTAAAAAGTGCTTGGGGGGACATGAGAGTCAGCCATTTAAATGCGAGGAAGAGATGAACTGCTAATCAGTGGAGCTGATGGAGTGGGGGAATGAGTTATTTGAAATTCAAGGTTTTAAACAGGGTTTCAATAGTGTTTTGAGACAGAATGTCGGAAGACCAACACGGGTGAATTACACAGATCAGGATGGGAGGTAATGGATAAACTGCAGGAGCCTGGATGAAGGAAAGAAAAAGAATAAACCCTAAAAAGACGAAAGTGGGTTTGAGTGGTCATGAATAACATATTGAGTCTAGAATATGAATATTCAGCAGTAATATAAGATCATCAGATTAAATGGTTAAGAAATGATATGAATATAATAGGAAATAGAAAAGACAGAGCAGACGGAAAATAAGGCGTTTTTTATTTTTCTTTAAAGGATGAAGATTTCTGATCACAAATGGAGGGAAATAAATGTCAAGATAAATACAATTAATGTGCTTTAGGCAAATAAAGTAAGCTAATACCAAAGAGAGATGAAATGGCATGACGCACCCCCCCCCCCAAAAAAAAGACCCTAAACTAACCATATTCAGCAATTCTCACTTCTTCCAGGATACAGTCTTTGGATATTATGAAATGGCTTCTCCATTTATTATTGTATCCAAACTCTTTAAAGTGGTACAATTTGTAATATTTTTCTCTCTTAATTTCAATCATCTTTTGTGTTTTGGATCAAATTTTTTTTTTCTCATTGTTATCACACACGTGGGTTTCATGCCTCTTTCACTATTTCCCAAGGGCAAGGAGCAGGATTTATTTCACTTGTCTTCTTTCTCACTGGTAGAAAAGCACTTGCTCACAGTGCTTTTTGACTATTTTACTGTTACACAAAAAAATTAGGTCTGTGAAGGGAGCCATATTTTAGGAATAAGAGACTAAAATTGAAAGCAAAAGTTAAATTCAGAAATAAGTATTCTGGATAAAAGGCTAGAAAAATATTAACGGAAGAGAGCCAATTCGAGCAAATGTCTGACTGCAGGGAGGTCACGATGACCATGATGGAACAAAGGTGTTTCAAGTCGAAAATGGAAAGTTAACTCCAGCGTTATTTCACCTGACAAGAAATATCCACATACTTACACAAATGGATTCCCCCGCTTTGTAATGGCAAAATCCATTACATAATTTTTCTAAAATGCACTGTCCTTTTTGCTCTGCTAATAACTATAGCGTTGTTTGTTCCTTGCCAAGATGAATGTTCTTAGGCCCCTGTGTCTGACCTGAATTTGACTGGACTTTCTCCCAAGTGTTTTTGAAGCCATTGGAAAGTCCCATATCTGTAGAGTGAAATGAATTTAGCAATCAAAGCCATGGAGAAGATCATCTGGAAGGCCTCACTAGCAGAGAGGCTGTCTACTGACATACCTCTTTTTTTTTTTTTTGCGTAAAAGATGATCTTGTCTTTAATGGGAATCATAGTTAAAAGGCACAAAATTGACAGTGACTTGTTAATTTAGAGGTGGAAGCAAAAAAGAGGTAATGCTTTATGAAGGTGTGTTCAAGGAATGTATAGTGGGTCTGTCTGGAGGTCATAGATTCAGGAACTGTTTCATTAACTTTCCTGCCTTCAGCTCACTAATAAACCTGTTGGCAGAATGCAGAGATCTCTATTCCTTATCATCAAATGACTGCTCGAATTAGGTCCCTCACATAAGGCCATCTTCCAGCTCTGAAGTGATTCCTGCCAGTGTGATTAAGGGTATTCATTTGCGATTTTCCAGTGCAAAACAAATGAGAATTTTTTCTGTGGAACAGAGGTCTGTGTAGAGAGCATTAAGCACTCTTTATGGCACCAGCAAGATTTAAGCGGAGCATGGGTCTTTTCTTTACTGAAGTGCTAATGTGGCACTTCCTGGAATCAGAGCACGGCACAGCAAACTGAAGATATCATTATGTACTTTAAAACTCCAAAAATGACTTTCAGCTGAGTTTGAACATGATTCGGGTCCTTGGTTCTATCAGGTGGAGGCAGCAATTGTTTCAATGAAATGCGACTGAGAAGGGGTGAATTTATGAGCGTGGCTTCCAGAAAAAAGCACATTTCATGGTGCCTGGTTAAGGCTTTGGATGGAGGGGTAGGGATTTGAATGGTCTATTGCCTCATATAAATTGAAATTCTTTCTGGATTTACCTCTAGACTAGGATTGAAAGGGTTAGGATGTTTGTTTCTTCTTCCTCCTGCCACTTTTATTTTTAAATCACTCCCCACTGGCATTGCAATCTTCTTTGTGATTTTTAAGTTTCATGTTATAATAAAAGCCAGTTAGTTTGTTTGTTTTTAACCTTATTCAGACCTTCTTCTATTTTCTTTTTGCTCAAAGTTTGCTTTCTTCATTTCTTCCTCAGGTCTTGCCATGGGCCAGGTACAGTGGTAGTGGTGGGAATTTGATAGAACTGCAGGAAGAAATAGACAAGTCCACTGTTATAGTTGGAGATAGGGCTGACTGTCTTGTGGGAAGTCAGGCATATGCATCACCCTTTGTGATACAGGTGATAAGTGCACTGTCACTAGAGATATTCTTCCTAGACTGAGGGGGAAGATAGCCCAGAGGGTCTGGGAAGGGTTTTGAGTCAGACAGTAAGCTCCACAAGGGATCCTGATGTTACTAGCACAGAATAGCTAGTATCACTTAGACAGTGAAGGAGCTTAGGGATTGGGTGATGATGGATGAATGGATGAAGGAATGAGAAGAGAAAGAAAGAAGGAAGCATTAAGTGAGACAATTTACATCTTGAAGGGTAAGTGAGTAAATAGCCCAATGCATGAGAATACCACACCAGGTATAAAGTTCAATGAAGTTCAGCTGCATTGAATCAGCCCTGAGTGGCCCTGTAGCGTCTCAATGAAAAAGTATTGTTGGAATGAATGAAAGTGATGGAGGTGATTGGAAGATTTTAGTTAAGGGAAAGAAATGATGAGATTTGCATTTTAGAAAGGTGACCCCAGCATAAGCTTTGCAGCTTTAGAATATGGATTACGGCAGTTTCAGGTCAGGGCTCACACTTTAAGAGGAGGAAAGAGAGAGAGAGAATAGAAAAATCAGCATGCATTGCTGTTTCTATTTTATATATTTGTGCATGGCTACATAATGATTTCTTACAGAGTCATGGACAAAAACAGTTTAAGCAGTCATCTAAGAAACATTGTATTAGAGTTTCAAGTAGAGACGGCAAAGCAGGCTCTGTCTGCAATTGAGGTAGAACATACTGAAGGCCTGGACTATCAGCTGCCTTACCATGCCTGTCCCTGTGTTGAATTTTGTGGGACATTGAATAAGGGAGGAAATTGATAAGATGGAAAGGATTTAAAGATGGAACTTTTCTTTTAATCTTCCCTTTGTTATAAAGCTGGGACATCTATCCTCTTCTTAGTGAGATTAACTTGTTTTAGAAAAAGAAACCCTTAAAATAATATATATATATATATATATATATATGTATGTATGTATAGTAAGCATTGCTACTAATTTCCATGGCACCTGAGTCCCATTCCAATGTTAAAGTGACCAGATCCACAGACGTTTTGGAGAAGAAGCAATGGCTATGGTGGCAGAATCAGGATGTGCAGGTGGAGGCTGAATTAGTTCCCCGTGGCTGCTGTAACAAGTTAGTACAAACTGGGGACTCAGAACAACATAAATGTATTCTCTCACGGTTCTGGAGACTGCAAGTCTGAAATCAAGGCGTTGGCAGGGCCATGCTCTTTCAAAGGCTCAGCGAGAATCTGCTCCTTGTGTCTCCAGCTTCTGGTGGCTGTTGGCATTCTTTGACTCGTGGCCTCATCCCTACAATCTCTGCCTCCATCTCCAATTGCTTTCTCCTCCATTTCTGTCCTCTCCTCTATGTATCTTTTATAAGGACACTTGTCATTGAATTTAGGACCCCCCCCCCCAGATAATTCGGGATGGTTTCCTCATCTCAGGATCCTTAACTTAATTATATCTGTGAAGATCCTTTTCTGAATAAGATCACATCCACAGGTTCTGGGGATTAGGAGATGGACATATCTTTTGGGGGGCCATCATTCCAACCAGTACAGAGGGGAAGGGCTCTTTGGTCAATATTTGCACATGACACTTCACCAGAAGACCTGGCCTGTGCATCCAAGCTAACACAAGGGGGGAAGGATTCCTTCTGTGCCAGAGACTGAGCTTTGCTGCTGAGTCATCTGGGCAGAAGGGTGAGCAATGAAGCCCAGGTTCAGAGTTGAGGATCTCTTTCTTTGTTATTGTGAAAAAGTGTTGATTCATTGTCAATAGAGGTACATATCTTTGCATGGTACTATTCTGGGAAAATAACCCCAAATATGTAATGCAAATGCTTGTTAAGAAGGGGACACCTACATATATAATATGAGGAAATTGGCTAAACTCTCAGGTTCTCAAAAACCTCTTCTGTTAAATAAGTGAGTTAAACTGGCTGATTCTAAGTTCGCTTATAATTTCAAGTTCATTTTCTTCAGTAAGAGCTATACAGCAGGTGTCTCACTCCCCCAGGCCACTTTCTTCTTTCCTTGCAGTAAGTGCTTATAGTTTGCTCGCATTATCACAAGGGCTTGCTGGCTTCCATGTAAGCTTAATCCCAGAGCAGCCTGTTTTTCTTCTAGTGAATGGGTCTCTGGAGAACTCCAAAATGGAAGCTACCTCCTTAAGCAAATTAAGAGTTTTATTGGCAAAATATAATTTGATAACGTACATATGCATTGTCATTTTAACTTAGCAAGAAAGAATATTCAATTCAGAACACCCACAGAAGAGCAGACGCACGTTTGTATGTGAAGCACAGAGAACAGTCCCGTGAAATTCTTAGGTGTTCAGTAATTGCTTGTTGAATTTGAATGGGAAGGTCTATGGAAATATTTCACCGTACCGTCTCTACTTCTGAAGAGACACCAGTCTCTGGAGCCTGAACATTGTCACCGGCTTGCCCACTTCTTTCACGTCAGAGAGGGAAACTGGGGGTTGTACTCACCCTGGGATTCAAACAGCCCCTTCAGCCTCAAAAACTCCAGCCTGATCGTAATATGGCTTTGTTCCCTTTGCCTCAGTGTCTGGAGTCCCCGGCATTGTATCTGTGCCAGCACGCCAGATTCAAACAGCCCTCAGCCACTAGCAGTTTGGGCTCTAAATGGCCTCAGGCAGTTGGAGAACTTTGAGCCTCTGACACCTGGCACCTCTTGGTTCGTGCCTTCAGTCCTGCAAAGCCCCTGTGTTGCCTCCTGTTCCCTCTAGGCATCAAACCTTCAACTCCATGCTGATCCTAAAAGCAAACACTTCTATGGGACTACCTTTCAGTCTGTCAAAGCCACCTTTCTCCCTGCCAGGCACTAGCCTTCAACTTTTCCTTCTTCCAAAAGAGAAGGGGGAAGAGGGAGAGAAAAGTACAGTCAATGCTTACGTGCTAATCTCTAAGATCTGGTTCAACTCTGGGGGGCCCTACTCCCCAGCAGCGCAGAGGCTGCTCAGTTACTGTGACAACCCGGTGTTCACAGGGGCTTCCAGCCTTCGTTAGTATTTAATAAGGATTCTGCATTTTCGCATTTCTCCACTTCAGACTCGCCAGTTTAAGCACAACTTCAATCTACCTTCTTTAACTAATTAAACCTGGTTTTTTAAGAAGCTAACATTTAGGACATAGGAAGTCTCCGATAAATATGTTGATGGATGAATGACTGAATTAATGAATGGTTTGAAATGCCTTGTCTGTAACAACAAAAGGTACTTTTAAACAAACAGTAGAATGGATTCCTCTAGATATGAGGTGAAAGATTCAAGAAAATCTGTATGAGATTGGGACAATTTTTCTTCATGCAAGATCTACCTTTTTTACTAAATAGGTCTGTACTATTATATAATTCCAAACTAAATGTGGCTAAAGATATTTAACCATAAAATATAGCAGGCACCAGTTTTGTATTGGTCTTTAGTCAAATAAACATTTTCAAATAATCTAAAAATGTTACATTGTTACTACCCTCCATAGACATTGCCTTTCACTTTAATTTGCATACAATTTTAGGTGGCTTCTACTTTGCTCCAGAAACTTCCTCTGAACTTGCCTAAATTCCTCTGCTCTCAGTCCTCATTAATCCTAGACATGTCTTCATCATAACACATGTAGTATTATATTAAATTTGAGTGTGAGTTTGCCTCCTTTCCTAAATTGTGGACTCCTTTGTTTCTGGGACTTCCTTTTATTTTCTCAGTTCCAGGTATGGTGCCTAGCACGGAGACCATACTTAGAGAGCGGCATTGAACTGAACTTCTCTATTTTATTTCCGCCTCCCGTCCCCATGCAGGGCATCCCTACTTCGATTCTTCTGCATCTGCAGTGGGTCTGCAGGCTGCTAGTTAGCTGTATGCTTGCATTCACCTTGGAGCATGAATGTCAGCGTGGGGCTTGGTATGGAAAGTGAGGTCATGACCAGTCTGTTTAAGAAAGAGTTAAATCTCCAGCATTCACTATAAACATAGCTCAAGATCTTCCTTTAATGAAGATTTGCCCTGGTGAGGGCAGCAGGCAAGGGTTTCCCCACAAGAAGCGACATTCACGTGCCAAATCCCAAACATTTTCTGGAGTGTGATACTTATTTGTTTGTTTGTTAGTTAGTCAACAAATACTTACAGTACCTGCTATGTGGTAGACACTTCTAGACCTCATGGGCTGGAAACCAGTGGGTTCTTTAGAAACAGGTAGCCAATTAAATTGGTATCTGCATAGCAGAAAAATATTACAAAAGGAACTTAAAATCTCATTTAGGAGTGGGGGGGTGGATTCTTAACATTTTATCATTTTAAAATGGATTTTAGGTATTGAGAACTAAAACCAAAATGTTATTACTTCCACAACCAGATACCTCTCCTCCCCTAAAGAGATTCGTTTTCTCAGTTCCAGATGATGATTTTAAAATTTCAAAGTGGAAACTAGCTTTTATGGGTTTCATCATAATTTCCTCATTTATTATTGTTGAGCTGTAGTTTTTTTTAAAAAAAGACTGTTTCATCCCCCTACTTCTCATTTAAATATTTAAGTTTCTGGGCTTTGGTAAAGCTGTTCAACTCTTTCAAATATACCATTTCTTACTCCTGTTAAATATCTTTGATATTTTATCTTTTACGGGATGTTTAAGTTTTACAATTTTGTTGCAGGAAGATTTACTGGCAAATGAAAGTGATGTTGACTATTCTGTGAAGGCTCTCTCTCTTTCTCTTTAAATTTAACTGATTTCTAGAACTTTTTAATTATATACTTATGAACAAGTGAGTTTTTTTTAAAGGTACCAGAACCTTTGTATAGAGGTGGGGAGACCTGAGTTTGAGCCCTAACTGCCTCTTTCTATGGAGACCCATGTCATCTCTCAATTGTCAGGGCAGTGTGGGAGTCAGACATACCTATGCTGGCAACCTCATTCTGCCCTCTCTCCTTTTTCCTTCTTTTTTTGCTGCATAGTCCACTTCCTTCTTTTTTTGCTGCATAGTCCACTTCAACTCCCATCAGTGACTCTCATTGCCAAAGAATTTTTATTTATAGAACCCATCTTTTTTAGAAGACAGTTGGCGTTGATAGAGCCAAAATTACTTACTGTTGCTTTATCTTTATTTTAATGTCTAGCTATGTGACACTGGGCCAATCTGTTAATTCAGCTTTAAAATGAAGCTAGATGATCTCTAAATGCCTCTCTGGCTCTGAAATTTAATCACATTCTATATACCTTTTAGGAAAATATGTATTAGAGAGTTGAATATACCTTATATAGTCAAGGTAGGGTCAAACTTTCTTTAGCAATAGTTCTGTGCCTCTTCATTCCTTACCCTCCATGAACCTTTATGAGACATTCCAGTTCAGTCTTTCATCCATTCATTCACTCAACCAACATTGACTCACACATGCTAGATGGCAGTCTCTGTGAGAGACACCAGATTATAAAGATAGATAAAATACTGTCTGTACTGCTGAGATGTCTGCTGGAGAGGTAGCCAGGCAAACACTGTAATATAACAATATCCATAAAAATACAAAAAGAAGTGAGTGGGAACTTCTGAGATATTTCCTCATCTCGTGGGAGGATGGGCATTTATGAACAAGGAATGAGATGGAGTATTTGCCCTCTGTTTCCCCTGCCTCCTGCCTCACCACACACAAACACAAATGCACCCACACACATTCACCGCAACTTAACATATACAAAGGCCTGCTGTGTTCAAAGCACTTGGACTTTGCAAAGTATATAAATAAGAGAGAGACATAGTCCATTTTGTCAAGTAGTTTATATCCCATAAAAGGGGATAAGATCTGTCCATAAATGTCTGCACCTAACATAAAATGAGATGCAAACCAAAGCTAAGGTCTGAAAACATTGCAAAGGGGGTTCCTAATGTTGCAAGCACTGCCAATTCAGAGCATGAGGAAGGCATATGCAGAGGCTAGCATTTCAGACAGACTTTCAAAGTGGCTGAGAAGATTCAACTATGTATTGGGTATCTTGTAACTACTGAATTTCAAAGTATAATTATCAACTTGGAGTAAAGTCACTTCTTATTTCTATTTTTAAAATGGTGCATTTTTTTTCTATTTGCATGTGTTTCAAATATCTGATGTATGTTAGCTACTCTGGCCAGCAGAAGCTCCTGTAACTGACTCCTGCCTGGGCACTTCCACTCCCACTGACTGCTCTATACACTTACCAACAATCAGTTGTATTTGTTCCCAAACGGGGATAATTTAATAGAATATTATATAAAACTGATGAAATATGAGAGAGAGGGAAGATGGGAATTGTTGCTTCTATAAAAATTAAATTGCTTTAGAAAGGCTATATAAATGTGAGCCATTAAAAATTTCCTGTTAAATTGAGAGCAGATGAAAAAAAAAGATAAAAGATTTGGAAAAAAGTAATAAAGAGAAACCCCATTCAGCAGAGACTCCCTTAAAGAAAATGCATTGACTTGACATAAAAATTTGGTTAAAGTAAAACATTGGAGTTAAAATTGTATAATTTTTACAATCCTTGGCATTAATTGACTTTTTCAAATAAATTTTCCAAATTGTTTCGTAAGAGAGCTTCTTATCCTAATTCTCTCCTAACTCTGAGTCCTTTCACATTACTGCACACTTTATCAGAACCTTTAGTGTAACACTGCAGGAGTTCTACAACAGTACATTGGTGTGGCTGATTGTTCTAAGATGTGTATTTACCATTAAACTTAAACTCTGGCTCTCACAAGGCCAAGACTGCCATGGGACCAACACCGTGAATTCTGTAAAAGAGAAAGAAAAAGAGAGACTCTTTTTAAGTCCTTTGACCTGAATATTTTCTTCTCATTCTACATTTTCCTTATGGGCAGTCCCTTCCACTTTGGCTTTTTTCCTATATGCTAATTCCCAAATCTATATTTTCTGCCCCAAGTTCTCCATGTATTTCTTATTGACCGTTATAAACCTTTCATCTGGTTTCACAAGGCCTTTAGCTCTTAATCACAAGACTTCTTAACTATATTATAAATAGTCAGCTGTCTAATACCATATTTGCTGGTATATATTAATGTCCCTCTCCATCTCCCCAAACAATTTCCAAATATCAGATTAGCTGATGAGCCTGCATTACATATAAAAAACGCACATTGTGGGGAAGTGAGCCAAAACAGAACGTCTAACAGCGATTAAGGATGCATGTCCTGCTGGTAGTTTTCTTCACAAAGATAATAAGGCATAGATGACAAAGTGGTTTGGATTTTTGTCATTCTCCCATCATTTGAGATTTAAGTTTATTATCTCTACAATCCTGATAGGTGCCAATGTTTACTAAAATCATCATTTTTCTATTTTAGCTGTGGGATTTTTTTTCCAGTTAGCAGACTATTACTGGCTATCCACTAATTTTCTTACTAAATTTTAGTATGCAGCATACTTTATAAGCTCAAAAATACATTTTCCATACAAGACTGCCTAAAAATTGCTGTCAAAATATATCTGATGAAAAATACTTACATTTTTTTCCCTAGAGAACATTCCTTTGTAAAGTTAACACACATCTTAGATATCTGCGTGACTTATTTGTCAATAAATACTAGTTTGGTGCCCATCTCTCCTCTAGGATGTGGCGCCTTTGAGTTCAGGCCTCTTTCTGATCCATCTTTGTATCCCCACCCCTACTGCAGAGCCTTCACATGAAAGTGCTCAATAAATTATCAAAATAGGCTGGGCATGCTCTATAATGATGGTTATTTTATTTAGTCAGGAAAGCCACACATAAGCTCTATTTTAGATAATGACCCATCCCAATGCAACTAGGTAGAAGTCTAAATATTGACTAATAACCTAGAATCCTTAGATGTCAAAAGGGATAAAGACATATTTACATTTTTGATGTAGCTGACTTTATAAATCAATGAAACAATTCTAGATTCAGTCAAGCCGGTGAAGAAAAATATAGTCATTGGTTCTAAAAGAGCCAGTGTACCCAAACATTCAGGATTGAAATCCTGACTTTTTTGTTTATCTGCCACTTGAAAAAGTGCTACTTACCTCCTGGGCCACTTAATTTCTTTGTAGCTCAGTTCCTCATTGATAAAAGGGGGACAGTAATAATAGGGCCTAGCTCATAGGTTGCTATGAAGACTATTATGAAGATATATTTAAATACATGTACTTGTATATACACCCATATTTATCTTTATGCAAAGCCTGGCATATATATTGGTATTATTTGCTTGCTATTACTATTATATTTGCTATTATATATGTTTTCTATTATTATTAGACATAAAATGGTTCTCATTGGTAATTTAGCACTTTAGTCAAACACTATGATTGTCTCATTTGACATATCAGGGCCCAGAGAAATTAAATGCCTTACCTAATTAGTAGATAAAGTCATACTGAACAAGGTTTTAGATGCTTACTTAATTCAACAATTATTTTCATAAGACAAAATTGAACCCCTGCTATATAATAGGTCTACGCTGCACATGAAACCAACACAAATCCTTTATAGGTTGAGATAGTGATTCATTACAGGTATTTATGTATTTAGGTTAGAGGGTCGTTAAAGGAAGTTTGTTCAAAAGCAACTTAAAGTGCGCAGGAAGCTATTTTTGTTACGGTTTTGCTTTGTGTGGTTTACTAATTCCTACACATTTCTTGAAGAGTCAAGTCTGGATTAGTATTTGAAATAATTTAATAGTTTTCTTTAGTCTGAAATAATTTAATAGTTTTCTTTAGTCTGCTTTTTAAAATTTACTTCTAGTGTTTATTTCTAACTTCAAAGTTACATTTTCTGAGAAAACCAGATTTGTAAAGTTATAGTCAATATTTGTGATTGCCCAAATTACCTGCACGTCAAAATGCCCTGAGGGGAACTCTTTAAGTAAAAAAAAAATACTGGGTAACAACTCCAACCTATTTACATCTATAGAATCATGTTTTCAGGCAGGGACCAGAATAATTACTGTTAAACTCTTACCCCTAGCTCCAACCTCCAGGGTTTGCAGTTAAGTGTGAGCACAGCTCTACCAACCCACCACCCTACAGTGGAAGTTAACTGAAGCGTGGGCCCAAGTTCTGAGTAAATAACTTTTCAACAATGGCCATTTTGACCCGGCTTCAGAGATATAAAAGCCATGCAGTGGTACTATTCTGTTACATTTTGCTGCCTAATAAAATATATGAGAAGTAGTTAATTCAGAGAATTGGGTTTGAGAAAACTTATTCATAGTGATTTTGTTTCTCACTGAGAGAATGGAGTTAGCAGGAACATGTGGCTACCCACATCTGTCTGAGATTTGAGGTGAATTTCTACCAGAATCCAAACCTGTTTCTTTTGTTGCCTTGTACTTTGTCCATCTGAATTGTCTTCAATCACAGTGACACTTTTATTTTATTTGATTTTTTTATTGAAGCTTAATTGATTATACATATAATTGAGGTACAGTGTTGGCTATCATTATTTGTGTACAATACATGATGATCAAGTCAATATTATTAGCATATTATTACAAATCGTAATTATTCTTTATGTCCCTTATCTAAGTGTCCTCCCTCCCCCTACCCTTTTCCCATCTCTAGTAACCACAGATTTGTTCTCTCCTTCTGAAAGTTCTACAGAGTACTGTTGTTGGTTTATTTATTTTCTTTTTCCTTCCTTCCTTCCTTCCTTCCTTCCTTCCTTCCTTCCTTCCTTCCTTCCTTCCTTCCTTCCTTCCTTCCTTCCTAACAGCCACTTATGAGTGAGGACATGTGGTATTTCTTTCCACGCCTGGCTTATTTCACTTAACATAATTTTCTCCAAACTCATCCAAGTTGCTATGAATGGTAGAATTTCACTCTTTTTTATGGCTGATTAGCATTCCATGGTGTATATATACCACATTTCCTTATCCAGCCATCCACCGATGGACATTTAGGTTGGTTCCAATACTGGCTATTGTCAATAGAGCTGCGATAAACATGACAGTGCAGGTATCCCTTTGCCCTGATGATTTCCATTCCTTTGGGTATATACCCAGAAGTGGGATTGCTGGATCATACAGTAGTTCTTTTGTTTGTTTATTTGTTTTTTGAAAAGCAAATTTAAATTTTATTTTTGAAAGTCACAAGAACATGTTCGAATCCAGTTGGTATAGTGTCCTTATAAGTATTTATTTTTATTTTTTAGTGTTTATTATTTTTTATTAATGGAAGAGTGAGAGAATGGAATTGGAATAGTATGAAAACAGAAAAAAAATGATGATGATAGTTATTGTCTATCTGTGACCAATGAGGACACCAAAATCTCATGAAAAAATAGTAGAAACCCTCCATATCTCTGAACATTAAATCATTTTATATTTTTCAGAGAAAAAATAATAACAATGATAAAGGTTGAAATTTCACGTACATATTTAGGGAGGACTATGTCAGAGAAGAGGGTTCTAACTATAGTTGTTTGAGAAACCTTCATACTACTTTACATAGTGGCTGTCCTTTATATTACAGTCCCACCAACAGTGTAGAAGGGTTCCCTTCTCTCCTCACCAGCGTTTGTTACTCTCAGTCTTTTTGATAATAGCCAGTCTAACTAGGGTGAGATGATATCTCAGTGTGGCTTTGATTTGCTTTTCTGTAATGATTAGTGATGCTGAGCACTTTTCATGTACCTGATGGCCATTTGTATGTCTTCCTTTGGAAAATGTCTATTCAGCTCCTTTGCCCACTTTTTAAATGGATTATTTGTTCTTTTATTGTGAAGTTGTTTGAGTTCCTTATATATTCAGGATATTAATTCCTTGTTGGATGTATAGTTTGCAAATATTTTCTCCCATTCTGGAGGTTGTCTTTCCACTCTGTTGATTATTTCCTTTGTTATGCAGAAACTTTTTATTTTGATATAATCCCATTTGTTTATTTTTTCTTTTGTTGCTTATGCTTTTGGGGTTTTATTCATAGTTTTTGCCTCATCCTACTTCCTGAAGTGTTTCCCCTATGTTCTCTTTTATTAGATTTATGGCTTTGTGTCTTATACTTAAGTCTTTAATCCATTTGAGTTGATTTTGGTATACGGCAAGAGGTACAGGCTTAGTTTCATTCTTCTGCATGTGGATGTCCAATTTTCCCAGCACCATTTATTGAAGAGGCAGTCTTTTCCCCAGTGTATGTTCTTCTTGCTTTTGTCAAAGATCAGTTGAATCTTTGTATGTGAGTTGATTTCTGGGTTCTTTATTCTGTTCCATTGGTCCGAGTATCTGTTTCTATGCCAGTACCAAGCTGTTTTGGTTACTATAGTTTTGAATAATTTGAAGCCCGGTAGTGTTATGCCTCTGGCTTTACTATTTTTGCTCAGGATTTCTTTGGCTCTTTGGGGCCTTTGTTATTCCATATGAATGTTAGGGTTGTATTTTTTTCTATTTTTGTGAAGAATGTCATTGCTATTTTTATGGGGATTTCATTGAATCTGTAGATAGCTTTGGGTAATATGGACATTTTCACAATGTTAATTCTTTCAATCCATGAGCGTGGAATGTCTTTCCACCTTTTTGTGTCTTCTTTAATTTCTTTCAGTAGTGTTTTGTAGTTCTCATTGTAGATAACTTTCACCTCCTTGTTAAACTGATTTCATAGGTATTTTATTATTTTTTTGGTTACTATTGTAAATGGGCTTGCTTTCTTGATTTCTTTTTCTGCTAGTTTGTTATTGGAGTATAATAACAATACTGAGCTTTGCATGAGCTTTGATTTTGTGTCCTGCAACATAACTGAAGTTGTTTATCATCTCTAAGAGTCTTTTGGTAGTATCTTTAGGCTTTTCTATATATCGAATCATGTCATGTGTAAGCAGGGACAGTTTGACTTCATTTTTTCGAATCTGGATGCCTTTTATTTCTTTCTATTGCCTGATTGCTCTGGCTAGTACTTCCAATACCATGTTAACTGGAGTAGTGAGAGTGGGCATCCTTGTTTTGTTCCTGTTCTTAAGAGAAAAAGTGAAAGCTTTTCCACATTCAGGATGATATTAGTGATTGGTTTGTCATATATGGCTTTTATTGTGTTGAGATACTTTCCTTCTATACCTAATTTACTGAGAGGCTTTATCATGAAGGGATTTTGAATTTTGTGAAGTGCTTTTTTTTCATCTATTGAGATAATCATATGGTTTTTTCCTTGATTTTGTTGATGTGGTGTATCACATTTATTGACTTGCATATGTTGAACCATCCTTGCCTCCATCGGATGACTACCATTTGATCATGGTGTATAATTTTTTTGATGTGTTGCTTTATTCTGATCACTAATATTTTGGTGAAGATTTTCGCATCTATGTTCATCAAAGATAGTGGTCTGTAGTTTACTTTTTTGTTGTATCTTTCTCTGGTTTTGGTATCCGGGTGATGCTGGCCTCTTAGAGTGAGTTTGAAAGAGTGGCCTCTAGATGAATTTTTTTTGAATAGTTTGAAGAGAATGGTTATTAATTCCTCTCTGAAGGTTTGGTGGAATCCAGCAGTAAAACCATCCAGTCCTGAGCTTTTCTGTTTTGGAAGACTGCTGATTACTGCTTCAATCTTGTTGCTCGTTATTGATCTGTTCAGGTTTTCTATTTCTTCTTGGTTCAGTCCTCGTAGTTTCTATGTGTTCAGAAATTTATCTATTTCCTCAAGGTTTTCATATTTGTTGGCATATAGTTGTTTATAATAGTCCCTAGTGATTTGTTGTATTTCTGTGGTATCAGTTGTAATGTCTCCTTTTTCATTTCTGGTTTTTGTCATTTAGGTCTTCTCTCTCTCTCTCTCTTTTGTTTTGTTTTGCTTTGTTAACCTAGCTAATGATTTGTTTATTTTATTCATCTTTTCAAAAAACCAACTTTTTGTTTCATTGACCTTTTGTATCATTTTTGGGGTCTCTATTTCATTTAGTTCTGCTCTGATCTCATTTATTTCTTTTCATCTACTACTTTTAGGATTGGATTTTTCTTGTTTTTCTAGTTCTTTGAGGTAGTGTTAGGTTGTTTATTTGAAATCTTTCTATTCTTTTGATGTAAGCATTTTTTACAATAAACTTCCCTCTTAGTACTGCTTTTGTAGTATCCTACTGGTTTTGGTATGATGTGTCTTTATTTTCATTGGTTTCAAGAAATTTTTTAGTTTCCTTTTTAATTTCTTCTTGGACCCATAGGTCATTCAGGAGCATGTTGTTTAATTTCCATGTATTTGCATAGTTTCCTGGGTTTTGCTTGCTATTGATTTCCAGTTTTAATCTGTTATGGTCTAAAAAGACACTTGAACTGATTTTGATTTTTAAACATTTGCTGAGACTTGATTTGTGACCTAACATGTGGTCTATCCTGGAGAATGTTCCATGTGCTGATGAGAAGAATGTGTATACTATAGTTGTGGAATGAAATGTTCTGTAGATATCTGTCAGCTCCAATTGGTCTAAGGTGTAGTTTAAATCCTCTGTTTCTCTGTTAATTTCTTGCCTAGATGACCTGTTCAATGCTAAGTCAGGTCTCCCACTATTATTGTATTGGGGATTACCTCTTTCTTTAGGTCTAATAATGGTTCCTTTATATAACTGTATGCTCTGAGGTTGGGTGCATACATATTTATGATTGTTATGTCTTCTTGCTAGATAGATCCCTTTATCATTATATAGTGGCCTTCTGGTATCTTTTTATGCTTTTTGGTTTAAAGTCTATTTTATCCAATATAAGAATAGCTACTCCTGCTCCTTTTTGGTTTCCATTTGCATGATGCTGTGGATTGATTGAATTGTGTCCCCACAGTTCACCTACTAGAAGCTTAATTCCCACTGTAATTGTGAGAGTGGGAAGTCCTATTATGGTGATTGAAAGGTGGAGCCTTCAAAAAGTGATTATATTGTAGGACCATGCCACTGTGAATGGATTTTAAATGGTGGTCATGGGTGTGGTTCTGATGGGTTTAAAAGAAGGGCACATTAGAAGTTAGTCTTTCTCTGCCCTGCCATTTTCTGCCATGTGGACCACTGGGTCACTGTTGCTGCCACCAATAACCTCACCAGAAGGTCTGGAGTTCGGACTTCCTAGACTCCAAAACTGTAAATAATAAACTTCATTTTCTTACAAATTACCCAGTTCCATGTATTTTGTTATGAGCAACAAAAATGGACTAATACTCATGGTATATCTTTTTCCATCCTTTCACTTTTAGTCTGTGTGTGTCTTTATAGGTAAAGTGAGTCTCTTGTAGATCACATATGGTTGGGTCTAGATATTTAATCCAACCAGTCAGTCTGTGTCTTTTGAATGGGGATTTTAATCCATTTACATTTAGGGTTGTTATTGGCAGGTATTGTCTTACTCTTGCCATTTAATTGCTTTTTTTTAATGCTTTAAATATCTTTTGTTCCTTTCTTCCCTTTTTATTATTTGTCTTCAATGTTTGTTGGTTCTTTGAGGTGATGAGATTTAGTTTCTTTCTTTTTCTTGTTTGCATTATTGTTTTACCAGTGGGTCTTGTTCTTTCTTGTGTATTCATGATAGCAATTATCAGGATTCCCTTGAGAATTTCTTGCAGGGCTGGTTGTGTAGTGGTGAACTCCTGAAGTTTTTGTGTGTCTGGGAAAATACACTATTTCACCCTCATTTCTGAAGGATAGCCTTCTTGGGTTAGTGTTCTTGGCTGGCAATTTTTTTCTCTTAGTATTTTGAATATATCTTCCCATTTTCTTCTGGCCTGTAAGGTTTCAGTTAAGAAGTCTGCTGTTAGTCTGGTGGAGGCTCCCTTACTGGTGACTTGATGCTTTTATCTTGCTGCTTTTAGAATCCTCTCTTTGTCTTTGAGCTTTGCCAGCTTGAATATAATGTATCTCAGAGAGGATCTTTTTGGATTGAATCTATTTGGGGATATTTGAGCTTCCTTGATCTGAAAGTCTATGTCTCTTCCCATATCTGGGAAGTTTTCCATTATTATTTCATTGAATAAGTTTTCAATGTCTTTTCTTTTCTCCTCCCCTTCTGGAATACCCATGATTTGAATGTTTGTGCACTTAAGGTTGTCTGCTAGCTCTTTTAGGTTTTCTTCATTTTTCCAAACTCTATTTTCCCTTTTTCATTCTGCCTGTCTTATTTCAAAAAGACTGTCTTTGAGATCTGAAATTCTTTCTTCTGCTTGCTCTAACCTGCTGCTTAAGCTCTCAGTTGTGTTTTTTATTTCATTGAATGAATCCCTCAGTTCCAGGAGTTCTACTACATTTTTTTAAAAGTATTAATCTCTTCATAATTTCCTCCTTCATATACTGGATATTTTTCTCATTTTATTGTGTTTTCTAAATGAGTCTTCTCTTATCTCTTTTAGTTTTCATAAGATCATTGCTCAGAATTCCTTTTTAGTCATTTCAAGTGTTTCCTGCTCTATGGGGTCTGGTACTTGAGAATTATTGTATGCCTTTGGTGGTGTCACATTTGTATTTCTAGTATTGCTATGTTGATGTCTGGTCATCTGGTAGAACAGTTGTTTCTTCTATTACTCTGGAGTGGGCTTTGAGGAGAAACACTTCCTCCTCTATTTGCAGGCTCTCTGCTGGTGACTCTCCTTGTGTCAAGGAAGTCAAGCATGTGGTGGACTGCCTGCAGGGTGGTCCTGGTGGTAAGCTGTCCTTATGGTGGCAGTAGCTATAGCTGTGGCTGTCATGGACCACCTACACAGAAGTTGTGTTTGTGGTACTCTCTTGCCTTCTGTTTGGGCATGGGGAGGTTTGCCCAGGGCTTCTGCCTGTGTCCCCAGTTGCAGGATGGTCTCTTGCTTTCTGTCTGGGTAGGGAGAGGGCTACCCAGGGTTTCCACCTGGGTCCCCAGATAAGGGACTCTCTCTTGCCTTCTGTTCAGGTTGGGGGAAGGCTACCCACAGTAATAATCTTAAACTGCAATTGGTTATAAAGAACATTGTCATTTGCAAAGGCTAACTGGCAAGAAGGTTAGTGATTTTCAAAGTAATATTTTTCTTGGCTAAACACATTGTTTGGAATTTTCAGTGTTACTCTTCCTGGCTGCCATTTGTTACTTCTCTAGTGGTTCTATAGCCTTAATTTTCTCCCCCCAGAATCAGGTTCTTGACTGCTCAGCTGCCATTTGCCTATTCCTTCCCATTGCTACTTTCCCTCTCGTTCCTCTAAGTATGCCAGTTCTAATCTGCATCCTGGAAAATTTTCTTTCACTCTTTCCATCTCTGTTTGTTTCCTCTTAAGCATTCTCACTTAGTACCTTTTTTCAGGAGTCCAAAGGCAAAATAAGCAATCTGTTTACTACTTAGAGAAGAGTTACTAACCAAAATTCCTCCAAGGGCTAGATGAACACAGAAATGAGTCAAACAAGCAGGTTGGGGACCGGAACAAAGGAGCAAAAACAATTTGCCCAGCTGGATGTTGTCTTGCTAGAATATGGGCTCAGGGGTGCCAGACTATGCAGTGTTTCAGTAGAAGACAGCAACCCCAAATTTTAAGTGGAATATCCTCGCTTTTAAATTTTTGGCATCTAATTTGATCATTTTTAAAACTCTGTGAAGGAAAAAAAAGAGTAGTGTGGAGAAAATGGACTGTGGTGCTTTTATGCACACTCTTATAGAAATGAGGCTGCCCGTCCTGTTCTTATCTCCCCCTCTACCTCAGAAAGCTGGTTCTCATTGTTGCTTCAGTTTTAGTCACCTCTTGTAAGGAGGATCACCAGAATTATAAGTGTCCAGGCCTTCCCTGGGTTGACTTCAGGGTAGTCTAGATTGTACTCAGAGTCGAGTGGTGGGGAGTTCAGGTAGGAACTTTCTTTCCTTCAGCTTCATGTTTCTGTGGGGATGAACATCGAAGAGTCACCTCTTCTTTCTGCTTCTTCATTCATGTCTTTCCACAGGTGGAGGAGTGAATTTTCTGACCAGAAATATGGAAGCAGCAATGGGTCACGCAGCTGAATGCCTTCCTTCTCCCTTTCCTTTCTGAACCCAAAAGTACTCATTCTGTTCAGCTTTTCCATGTTGTGAGTGAAGTCTGTACTAGTAGTGCTGTCTGTGACCCAGTGAGTAGGTCTGTATGATCCCTGGCTTGAAAATTAGGAACCCATTGTTGCTTACACCTAAGCATTTTTCCCCAAATAATCCAATAAAACTGAATCTTTGATCTCCATATGCCTCACTCTTCTTTCTCTTAACTGGTTCAAAACTTCAGCAATGAACTCAGCAGTGAATGGGATATAATTTCCAGTCTCAAACACCAATTTTTAGATTCTTTGAAATTAAATACACTCTAATCTCTAGCCTGTTCTGAAATAATCTATCTTTCTGTGCTTCCCTGGAAGGATATGTAGGATCCTGGTCCTATCCTTTTTCCCATGTCTCAAGGATGGGTCAATCTAATTGTGGTCTTGAAAGCTGAATTCCAGTGACAGTTTTGTTTCTCCATCAAGGCTTACAATCAGTATTTTTTTCTTAAGATATCCTTCTAAGATCCTTTCTATTTAGACATCAAACTTGGATTTGTGTCCTTTAATTACTGTGTAATTGTTAACTCTTGTCACTGTGAAAGAGAGAAGGGAGGCCAGTGTGTAATGCACCTCAGATCCTATTTATGTTAATCAAAGCCAAGTTCAGTTCGATTCATTAGGAACTATAAAGATCATCACCAGGGCTTCAGCAATGAAGAGAAAAACAAAGTTTATGATTTTATGAAGAGGACCACAGTCTTGGAAATATAGAGAAAAAATAATATTATTGTTATGTTGTCATGATTTATTAAGGCTTAGCATGTGCCCATTAACCACTACCACTACCCACTAACCATATCTTAAATGTCAGGACAGAGGATTTTACTGATGAACTTATAATTTGGACTTTCTGTGGAAGAGGGTTTTTTTATGAATAAGGTATAGGTCCTTCCCAAGCTCACTCAGCATCTCCTGCCCCTCAGCCAGCCCCTTCCATTACAACCTGTGGGATCCTTATTCATGCAGGTGCAAATTCCACCCCCACCTTTGCCTCAAATGCTTCTTCCATTCTCCCCTAATTAAAATGTGTCTTTTCTGTGATAGCATCATTTCCTTAGCTGCCTCAGGGAAAGGAATACTTTCGTTAACTCATCTTGAGTCAGCTGCTTAAGAAGAAGAATCAGCCAACCATTACTCCCCACTGGTACTACCATATCTTTGTTTTGCCACCATTACTCAGCAAAATGCTCCCTCTTGCAAATGGATGCAATCTTTTGGAAAGGAACCAATCACCATCTGAAATATTTTTTGTCTCTGCCTTTGGAAATTCTATCCAGCATTGTCTATTTCAAAGGTAACCTCCTGCATTAAGTTTTATCTATTTCATTCAATCGTCCTGTCTTCCTTCCCTGAGCACCAATTTGGCTTTGCTTCTTTCTTTCTGTCTCTTACAATGTGTCTGCCTTATGTTAGAGACACTCATATTTCTGTATCCCCAGTACCTTATGAGAGGCAGAAGGGAGTCACAGAAAAATGCCCAGCAGTTAGATGGGTTTGATTTCAAATGCCAGCAACTGTACTGCTTACTGGCTTGCTTCAGTACCTACGTTTCTTCTTTACTTTACCCCATATCAGCGACATCCATGTTGATGGTTTCTAACATCCTAATTTTGCTTGTTTTCAATGCTGATGCACTTATCTACTATCGCTTTTTGTCTTGTATTCATAGTTTACTTATCCTTTCCCAACTTTTACTCACTCTTTCTTTCCAATCACCCACAGTTTTCTCATCTCATGTTACACTTTCCTCTGTGTAACCGAGGCGGAGAAAATAGAAAGAAAGAATTCGCTCCAAATACAATCAGTGAGGCCTAGAGGGACTGCCACCCATCAGGGGAGCAGCCCCGATCCAAAATCAGTCTTTCTTTTTATTGACAAGACAAGCAAGTTTAACAGGAAAAATCGGTGGATTCAATCATCATAGTAGGACATAAGGACATGGGCAATGTTACAAAAGTTGTCTATGGCTAAGTATAGCTTAACAATGGAAACTAGTAACATCAGTAAATTAAAGTGACATTCCAAAGTACAATTAGTAAACTGGCTCATTATCTAAAGTATGACCTCTCCTTAAACAAAAGGTACCTCTTATGATAAAATCTAAATACAATTATCTCTAAAGTTTCCCCCAGCAGACAGCTTGCCCCTAGCAAACATCTTTTCCACAACTTTCCCTTCAGCAATTCTTAAAATCTCTTAACAGAACCAGTATGACAACTACCTGTCATCTCTAAAATAATTAAAGTACACAGTCCTGTACCTAGCCAGTGATTAAGAGTTGATTAGATGGGCTTGGGCCACACTATCTATGGGCTGTGGCCCCCTGTCTGAGGGCTTGCCCCATACATGCATTTACCTAAAAACCTTATTCTAAAATCAAATGAGAATCACGATTTCTAACCCACTACAATCTGATCCTCAGATACTTTGATTTCTTCGCAGCAGCTTGACACTACTGACCAACCTCCAGGTTGTGCAATTCTCTCTTGCTTGGCACTTCCATGCCATGCTCTTTTTCCTGCCCCTTTGATTATCCCTCAGTCTTCTCTTTCTCCTTCTCAACCCTATTAATCCAATAACAGATATGTGTTGATGTTTCCTGCATGCCAGAAATTGTATCAGTTAATGAGGATTGAATAGTGTTTGAGTGGTGGCTCTCTTCCTCTTTCTGTCTCTCTCTACTCTTGCATGTGGTCTTGTTCATAAAAATGACTTCCAAAATTGTATTAATGTATTTTACTTCATAATTAATTCTAATCTGCTCTCTCTCCAAATTCTACTTTTCCAACCGCCTTCTCAACATCTCCAACTGTGGCATCTTTCAAAGCCAGCCTGTCTTCCTGATTTCCCTAGTCTGGTAACAGCATTGCTGCCACTCCCGTCACACCAAAGTATCACGGTCCTCTCATGGAGCTCTATCTGTATTCCTCCACAGTCAACTTTTCTAGCTTCCCTACTGCATTCTTAGGTCTGTCATCATAGTTAACTCTCACTACCTCTTGACTATTATAATGATCCCATAAATGATTTTTTTAATTCAATATACATCCTAATTGATCTTCCTAAAAAAAAAAAAAAAACCTCCCCAGCTTAAATTATTTTACTGGCTCCCTGTTTCCCTCCAGATAAAACCCACACTCTTCATATCTGATTTTAGCATATTATTCTAGACTCTTTTGAATACCATTACTCTTATACCATGTTCTGGAAAAACAAAACAAAATAAAACAAAAAAACTGTAATGAGGGAAGTCTCTAGGTTCCCACTATTTTCAATGTGTGAAATATTATTTGTCTCCACCTTTGAAAATTCTCTGCAGCATTGTCTATTTCAAAGGTAACCTCCTCCATTAAGTCTTATCTGCCTCAGTCCGCTGCAGTAGCCATTGAAAAGCAGCAGCCAGAGCTCTGCACTACCCCATGGCCGTGGGCCTCAACAAGGGCCACAACGTGACCAAGAACGTGAGCAAACCGAGGTACAGCTGCTGTGGCGGGTGCCTCAACAAGGGTACAAAATTCATGCAGGATGTGATCCAAGGGGGGTGTGGCTCTGCCCTGTACGGGCACCGCACCGTGGAGCTGCTCAAGGTCTCCAAGGACAAATGGGTCCTCAAGTTCATCAAGAAAAGGGTGGGAACACACATCTGCACCAAGAGGAAGCGAGAGGAGCTGATTAATGTCCTGGCCGCAATGAGGAAAGCGGCTGCCAAGAAGGACTGTACCCCTTCTCCACTCTGTGCAGAATAAAACCTTTACAGAAACCTGAAATAAAAGAGGGGGGGAGAGAAAAAGAGAGAGAGAGAGAGAGAGAGAGAAGACGTAGAACTTTTAGAAGGAGAGAACAAACCTAAGGATACCAGAGATGGGGGGAGGCAGGGTGGGGTTTGGGGGAGGGATAGGCTGGGTAAAGGGCACAAAGAAAAATCGTGATTAGTAATAATGAATATGCTTATAATAATAATAATAAAACAAGTCTTACCTGCTTCATTCAATCGTCCTGTCTTCCTTTCCTGAGCACCAATAGGGCTTTGCTTCTTTATTCTTTCTGTCTCTTATTATGTGTCTGCTTTATGTTAGAGACACTCATATTTCTGTATCCCCAGTACCTCATGAGAGGCAGAAGAGAGTCACAGAAAAATGTCCAGGAGAGTCACACTGGTTTGACTTCAAATGCAGCAACTCTGTTGCTTACTGGCTTTGTGGTCTCTGATCATTTACTCGAATTTTTGAGTCTCAGTGATGTTGAAAATTGATCACAACAATATCTACTTTGCACAGGATTTGTTTTGAGGATTAAACGGGAAAATGCGTGCAAAGCATCTGACAGATTTTGTTAGACAACAGTCAGAAACTATGAGGAAGTTATTATTAGAAAGTAGAGGGAAGAGTCCATTATTGATCTTTGCATTCTACCTTCACCTTCATGCTTAGCGCCTTTCGCAATAGATGTGATGGTTAATATTTGTTGGATAGATAAGGAAGCAAGTGAATAAATTAATAATTGAAAGACATCTCCTGTTAAAAAATGACTTTACTTAATAAAAATAAAAGCCATTGCACTAGAAATTGAGAAGGATATAAGTTTTTGGTTTTTCTTCTGTATCAGTTTCCTAAGACTGCTGTAACAAAATGCAGGTGCTTATGATAGGGTTAGGTACTATCCTATGTGGAAAATATCATAGCTCAAAAATGCATTTAATACATCTAACCTACTGAACATCATAGCTTATCTTAGCCTACCTTAAGTGTGCTCTGAACATTTAATTTAGCTTACAGTTGGGCAAAATCATCTAACACAAAGCCTGTTTAATAATGAAATGTCGAATATCTCATGCAATGTATTGAATACTGCACTGAACATGAAAAACAGAATGTTTGTATGGGTAGTCACCATTAGCATACACAGCTGAAAGCACACTGGACCCACCAAAAATGTTTGAAGCATTGAACTAAAGTTAATTGCTGGGTAATGGGGATACTACAGTGACAGGGTCACCAATTTCTCCTGATGAAGCTCGAGAATAGCTGGTAGAAAGCACCGGGGCATCGACACTTGTTGATGGTTTAGCAGGCATAGTGTTCTTTGAGAAGATACCAAATATTAGCTGTTCACCTTCACGATCAGGTAAATGGGATCTGAGGCTTGCTGCGTCTGCCCAGCATCACGAGAGAGTATTGCTAGAATGAGAAAAGATCGAAATAAAAATTTGAAGTATGGTTTCTACTGAGTGTATGTCACTTTTGCACCATCATGACATCAAAAAGTCCTAAGTCAGTCCATCTTAAGTTGGGGATCATGTACCCACAAATTGGGCAGCTTAAACAACAGAAGTTTATTGTCTCAGTTCTGAGGCTAGAAGTCCAAGATCAAGGGATTATCAGGGTTGGTTCCTGCTGAGAATTAAGAGGAAGGATATGTTCCATGGCTCTCCCCCAGATTCTGGTGGTTTGCTGGCAATCTGGTGTTCCTCAGCTTGTAGAAGCATCACCTAATCTCTGCCTTTTTCATCACATGCTGCTGTCCCTGTGTCTCTCCATGGTCTTCCCTCTGCACATGTCTATCTCATGTGTTCAAATTTTGCCCTTTTTATAAGGGCACAGTCATACTGGATTAGGGGCCACCCTAATGACCTCATCTTAATTCAATCATCTGCAAATAAGGTCACATCCACAGGAAGTTGGGGTTAGGACTTCAACATCCTTTTAGTGAACACAGTTCAACTCGTAACAGCATCTAATTTATAGAAACCATAATCTATATGGGGATATGAGAACATCATAAAAATAATTGATGAACAATAGGAAATAGTATATGTTTAATTATTACACTGAATGACATAAACCCCTAAATATGCTAAGATTTAATAAAAATCATGGCTTGCAGGGTGAAGGAGAGCTTCATGGGTGAAGGGTGATTTGAAGCCGAGCTCTTTTTTTAAAATAAGTGTTATTCCTAAATAAGCATATTTTCTGTACATTGTTACTGGTTAACATTTTGAAATAGCTTCGGATTACTCGAGCTAATGAGACAGCTCAAACAATAGAATCAGGCTGTTAATGCAGCACACAATAAATGTGTGTTGCAAGAAAGAAGTTTCCAGGGAATAAGAATTGCTATGGTAACCTGATATATCATTAAAAATGTAATGAACAAATATCATCAGGGTCTGAGATTCATCACACAGAAAAACTTCAAGAATGGGATAACTCAGTAGTTTTCACACTGATTGCTCGATGTTTTGTAAGCTAAATTGTCCATTAGCAAAAAAGCAGTAATATTCAAATAACCCGGGACTCCATAAGGTGCGTAAAACTCCTTCAGTACAGCCCTTACATTTAAATCATAGCCATTTTCCTCAAAATATTAATTTTAGCTGTAAGAAATAGTCATAATAGTAGACCTGATTGTATGTTTTTCAGAAGAAATAACATTTTGCCAACTCTTAAGAATATAATAGATACTGCAGTACTTTGGTGTTCAGTATGGTACTAGGAAGATCTTTTTCTTAGAACTCTCTCTTCTGCTGCTATAGGATCCACTGTTCACGCTCCACCTTTTCTTCCCACCCCATCTTGATAACTCACATACTACCTAAGATATATCTTGTCATTTATTCATATCTTGAACCTCATTGCATCTGTCTCCAAAAAGGTGAGGTAGTACTCTACTGCTCCCAGTATCAAATAAAAATTTGGGCTGCAGACATGATGGAAAGCCAAGCCTGGGAAGAGATGATAGAAGAAACATTGTGGACAAATGACACCCCTGCACTTGCTTCCATCAAATCTCTCTCCTGTAGGCACTTCCTGGATCTCCAATGTGATATCTGCACTTTTTCCCTCAGTTACTCTATGCCCATCTTCCACAAGAAGAATGTGGTAACATCACCAGCGATCTCTATGGTCTTTTTATGCTTCTCCTACCACTGGGCCTTTGCACAGGCTATTCCCTCTCTCTGGATCACTATTCCCTCCCTCTTTGCCTGGTTAATTGCCCACTTGTTCTTCAGATTGTAGCTCCAGCTTTACTTTCTCAAGTAAGTGTTCACCTGACTGGTCACATTCCCCTCCTATGGGCTCTCATAGTACATATACCTTTTGTTCATGACACTTGTCAGTTTGATTAATGGAAGTTCCATAAATGCCCTGACTATGTCTATTTTTGCTCACCATTGTGTTTCCAATTCTGATGCACAGTGCAGTTTCAATAAATGTTTATTCAATAAATGAACGAATAGCTTGTGTTTCTTGGATTACATTGAACAATTACTGACTTAGATGCTTGCGTCCAGGATGCATTTTGTTTCATGATTGCACTGGCATGGTGTGTTGGCAAATAGTGTGATGTGTTCTCATGATCTATGGTCATGCCATTAATGGATGCTGAAAAATGAAACATTATATTGCTCTCTCATTTCTGGTAGTAAGTTTTGTAAATTGCATCATGTGATTACAATATTACAATCCTTGTTGATGTGTGTTGTCCATAATATAATGCCATAGTTCTTGATGGAATATAGCCAGAAATTTTCTGTGAAGAATTCTAGGCTTTAATGGTTTTTGATGTATGATTGAATGATTACCACTGTGAATGCAGCTGAAAAAGAAATGGTAATAGATATGCAGAAACACTTTGAAGTGTAATTAGTTCTTCAGGATTCTGAGGTCATGTCAGTATTTGGCAGGAAAGGACTGATGCTGTGGACCCTGTGGGTATAAGAGGTGGGGAGTGATGGTATATTTGCCCTCTTTGGTATGGTAATTTGGAATCTCATAGAAATATTAAAGAAATATAGGAAATGCTTTCTGTCCTCAAGAAGCTCATAATCTAGTTGAGAAATGGTCCATACAAGGATAAAACAAATCTGGATTTTTAACAATATGGTAATGCACAGACACATACAGAGTGCACTCTTCTGTAGTCATAACTATAAAGTAGAGACAAAATTATCCCAATAATGTTCAGGCCCTGCACAACCTGGACACCAACCCCTGACACTTCTCTGACTTTACCTCCTTCAGCTCTCTCCCTCTTTCACCCACCTTGCCAAATCCCAGGCACACTGGCCAACTCATTGTTCCTCCCTCAGGGCTTTTGCACATGCTGCTGTCTGCCCCTGGCATGCTATTTATTCCTCTAGATGACCACAGGGCTGGCTTCCTCCTATCCTTCAAGACTTGACTTTACCACCTTCCCAGTGAGGCCTACTTTCACCACTCTGTTTAAAACTATAACACCTGCCCATCTCTGTGCCCACACTCTCCCTTTATTTTTCTCCAACACATTGAAAACTATCTAATAAGATTATGTATTTTACTTATTGATCATGTATCTTTGCTGCCTTCTCTTGCAAGAATTTAAGTTCCCTGAGAACAGTAATTTGGTCTGTTTTCTTCACTGCTTTGTCTCCAGTGCATAGAACAACACCTGACACATAGTAGGAGCTCAATAAATATTTGCTGAATAAATGAATGAAAGCACTGCATTGAAGAAAAGGAGAAAGTATGTAGGCCGTGGAGTTATAGACCTTATCTCCGGCATTTACTTTCTGTGCAATCCCAGGCACAGTATCTAGCGCCTGTGAACCTAGTCTGTGAAAAGAAGAATATCCTTTGTTTATTACTGTCTAGAATCATTCTTGTATATGTCGCCTCTTCCTGAACTGTAGAAGTGAGACTAGTAATAACTCCCATTCTTCTACAGGTGACCCTGTGGGATGGCATTCAGCAGGTGCTTAATAAAAGACAGGCTCTCTGGAAGAGAAAGTTTTTGTTTGTTTTTTATTGGTTATGAATAGTAATGGAGTACAAAGCTGACAGTCACTGCTTGTGCCCGGGATGTGATGGCCAGATTCATACTGGTAGCATGCCCATTACCACAAGTTGCAATTATACCCTGTGTCCCACTCATAATTATTCCTGACCTCTCTCCCCATCCCCCTTTCCCCCATCCTACTTTGTGTCCCTAAGTATCTTATCTCCCTCTGCAAGTCCAACACGCCACTGTGGTCCTTCTTTCCTTCCTTCTTTCTGTCTTAGCTCCCACTTATGAGTGAGCACATGCAATATTTTTTCCTCTGTGCTTTGCTTAGTTTCCCCAACATAGGTTTCTCCAAGCTCATCCAAGTTGTTGCAAATGGAAGAATTTCACTCTTTTTTAAGGTAAAGTAATATTCCATGGTGTATATATACCACATTTTCTTTATGCAATCGTTCATTGATGGGCATTTAGGTTGGTTGCATATCTTGGCTATTGTGAACAGAGCTGCGATATACGTGGGAGTGCAGGTATCCCTTCGACATGATGATTTCCATTCCTCTGGGTATACACCCAGCAGTGGGATTGCTGGATTGTATGGAAGATCTACCTGTACTTGTTGGAGAAACCTCCATACTGTCCTCCATAGTGGTTATACCAATTTACAGTCCCACCAACAGTGTAGGAGCGTTCCTTTCTCTCCACACCCTCGCCAGCATTTGTTATTCTCTGTCTTTTTGATTACAGCCAGTCCAACTGGTGTGAGATGATATTTCAATGTGGTTTTAATTTGCATTTCCCTGATGACTAATGATGTTGAGCATTTTTTCATGTACCTATTGGCCATTTGTATGCTGGAAAAAAGAAGTTTTGAGTAGATAAATATTTGGTAGCCAGTGATGTAATGTTTGCTGTTCTTATCATGCTTAAGCACTAGGTCTGCTCTTCACAGAAAGAAAAGAGAGTGTTGGAGCAGGCTAGGAGTCACTGATCCAGCTGGAAGGGAACAAGAGGAAGAAGGGGTCATGCAAAACCAAGACAATCTTAGGAGGCCAAGCATGACCAAGCGTTAGGTGAAGATTCTTTCTTCCAGCATGCATGGCTGTTTGGAATCGGGAAAACTGAGTCATGAGAGCTGGCAGGTGGTGTTAGGTGGCCTCCTGGGATATTGAAAATACTCTGTCTTGATATGGCTGTTGGGCACATTGGTGAATACATATGTTAATTCACGAATCTGTGCACTTTACAGTATGTTAGTTAAAATTCGTCAAGCTGTATACTCTGCCATATGGAAGTTATACTTCACTGAAGGAGTAAAAGTACGTATATGATTGTGTGTGTGTGGTCCCAGGGAAACTTACTTAGCATTGATGAGGTGATGGTATCAATAGCTATGGAAACACGTAGGAAGGGAGAGATTCAAGCAAGATGTTTGTCATTGATGAGCGGCACGGAGAAGAAGTGAGACTTGAGAGAGCAGATCATGGTGCTGTAGCTCGTGCTGAGGAAGCGGTCAAGGATTGCTTGCTGGGCTGTGGAGGGAGGCAGAGGAGGCTCAGGGGAGCTTGGCTGGAGGAGTCCAGAGCCGGGTCTGTGCATGGTGAACTGCGAAGCCACCTCAAGTAAGACAGTTCACTGTAAAGTTAAAAGAGCAACAAGAGTGCTGCAGACTGTGGCACTTTCTGCTCTGGGCCCACAATGAGAGTGGTAAAATTTCCTTGTGAACAACAGAAATGCTTTTTCTGCACCACAAAGGAATGTGGGAGGGCTCAAGAAATTCTGGCTTCTGAAAGTAAAATCCATACTTCCAAATATCTATAAGGAAACTTCTATGAACACTTTAAGATGGCACAAAATCATAGAATGGCAGAACCAAAAAGGAGCTCAGATGCCAGCTGATTCAATAATCTCATTTTCTAGAAGCTGAGCTTCCGGAGGTTGTGGTGTGGCCATTGTGACACAGCTGGTTCATACAAAGCTAAAAGGGAACTTAGATCTCGACGGCAATTTGCTTCTTTGTCCTTCCCTCCCTCCTTCCTTCCTTCTTTCTTTCTTACCTTCCTCCCTTTTTCAAATGGAAGGGTGTGTTGAGTAATTACTTTTAAATATTAAGAAATCATATTTTACTTCACTATAGCCAACAAATTGCTATTGGAACCAAATTGTTTAATACGCTGAAATTTATCCTGAGTTCTTTACTTATTGAAACTGAAGTGAAATAGCTTATTTGTTTTCTGTATAGGCGAGCTCTTTAAACTGGGTAATAAGATCGTGTGAGGATCAATAGCACCACCACAAAGGAAAGCAGAAACACGAATATTATAATCTTAGGTAAGCTGTTCAAACAAATACAGCAGCCCACTTTAATTTCTGTAATTCACACTAAGTTATTAGGAAAATTACTCATTTTCACAGCATGGGTTTTTACTTCTGGGTCTGTAAAACTAAAACAAAAAGAAATGACATGGAAATATTGAGAGAAAAGTCAACAATTAATACTTTCACATTTAACCTAGATATCAATTAAACAACCAAGGAGATGAGTTGGTTTTGAGATGGACCTTAGAACATTTTCAAATAAAACGGGCAAATTCATTTTCATCTTTTAGTTATATCTAAGGTGCAATTGAAATCCTAAGTATTATTTTTCAATTAGGCATTAGGACTAGAATTTAATAGATCATCATGCTTTATATGAAGGGTGACAGTAGTACTTTTCATTTCAAATACAAAAGTATAAAAATCACTATTACCACCTTTTAGTAAAATTCACCTGTATTAGGTAAAAGAATTAAGACATTTTTCTAAACCTGTAGGTGCATATGGGGAAAGAATTTAAAAATACCCACACCTTGAGCTTGTATGGGGTTCTGCCTGCATGAACTTTGCACTACTGGCCCATTCCCAGTTGTGAGTCTTCTCTGGCCTCTAAATCAGGAATGAAAGGAAAAGCGGGAATGCGGAGATGTGTTTTCTCTTTGATCTATTCTCGGATCATAAAGGAGACTGGGAATATGGAAATGCATTTTCTCTTCGATGCAGGTTTTGATCAGCACATTTATGAGCAGCACAGGGAGTTGTTGCAGAGAAACAGAGATGGGAGAAATCATCCACCCTGGTGTTTCTTTGGTTCCAAGGTATCCAATGTAGAAAATACAGAAGATCTCAGCTTTCATGGTGGAGTTAAATCAGACAGTCAGTATTTATTGAGAATCCACAGGGCGCTTAACTTTGAACAGCACCCCAGGAGTAACCGGTAACCTCTCACAACTCAGCTCTATGGGCAGGAGATTTAAGTGTGGTTAAGAGCCTCATACTGGCGAACATAGCCTTATTTATCTTTAATTCAGAAACTGGCATGAAATCTGATATTAAGCCTTTGTTGCTGTGGTAGCATTCACAAGGTTGGTAGGGAAATTCGCCTGTATCCTGGGAAGCCCACATCTGTGCTATCTCCTGGTCCTGGTGTGAACATTGTATTATCATTTCTGAGTTCTTCAATTCCCAGCATCAAATGGAAATCTCACTCTATTCACGATCTTGATTATGCCTCTAGAAACTCAAAGTCGGCCACGCGTCAATGACATAATAGATTTCTAATTGGATTTAGTGTCTCCCCCTCCTCCTCCTTTTTTTTTTCTTCTTTTATTCATTTCCAGTGCCACCCTCCTCCCCAAAACACAGCTCAACATGCTTACCCAACTTTGCTGTTGTGGTTATTAACTCTCACACCCAGCTAGGTCAAGAATCCTCCTGTGGCCTTGACGCCATGGTGTCTGGGTCTGCGCTGCTTAATTCTGGAACTTCATTCTCTGCTCCTGGTTTCCACAGTGTGAAAATCCAATCACAGTCAATGGGCTTTGGAGCAGCGGTTCCCGCTCCTAGAGGATGACTTAAAGCATCTAAGGAGATTCCTTTAAAAAAATTAAAACGTTTCTGTGCCCCATCTCTGGAAATTCTGATTTCAGTAGGTCTGAGATGAATTCTGCTGCACGGCCACGTTTGGGAAACACCAATTTTCTGTAAAGCCTGCTGTGACGTGTGTTCTGCATCTGGGGGCTTGTTAGAATTGCAGAATCTCATGCCCTATCCCAGACCTATCACATCAATTAAAATCCACATTTTAACCAGATCTGCATGCAGAAGCATATGAAAGGTTGAGAAGTTCTTCTGTAAAGCACTCTGACCCTGAAGCAGAAAATCTAGGTTGTGCTTTCAAAATAACTATTAACAAAATGTGACCTAGGGCACATGCCTTAAACTTTCTCTACTCATTTCCTCATAGGAAGAAGAGAGAGAGAGAGAAAGTTGGTAGAAGTGATGTCTTCATTTTGAGGGTTCTCTTTAAATGTAAAGGGATCTTCTAGCCACAAGGTTGAATAGGAAGATAATTAAGAGTAATGAAAATGTCAGGGTGTGTATGTGTGTGTGATGTGTATATTTGTGCATAGGGATGAGAAAAGAATACTTTCATTTCCCACTGTATTACTTATTTATTTTTAAAAATTTTTTTAAATTTCTTTTTTATTCCCCACTTTATTAGTTTGCTAGGGTTGCTTGAACAAAGTACCACAACTGGGTGGCTTAAACAACAGAAATTTATTCCCTCACAGTTCTGGAGGGTAGAAGTCTGAGATCAAGGCATCAGCAGGGCCACACTCTCTTTGAAGGTCCTAGATAAGGATCCATTCCAGGCCACTCTCTTAGCCTCCGGTAGTTCCTTGGCTTGGGGTAGCATAGCTCGGTCTTTACATGGCATTCTTCCTGTGTGCCTCTGTGTCTTCAAATTTCCTCCTTTTGTAAAGACACTAGTTGTACTGAATTAGGGCCTTAATAACCTTCTTTTCACTTGATTACTTCTGTAAAGACCCTATCTCCAAAAAAGGTCACATTCTGAGGTACTGAAGGTTAGGATGTCAATACATGAATTTGGGGGAAACATAATTCAATGCAAAACACTCACAATGACACTGCCAATAAGGAGAGTGGCATGGGGGCCCTGAATCCCCTTTGCTGTTATCCCCATGTCCACCTGAGATTAGATCAGAACGATTGTGGAGAAATAGCTCCTGAGAATCCTATTTCCTGGCTTCAAGGTCACAGCAGCTAGGCTGATTATGCGCAGCACCATTCGAAAAACACAAATCCTGCCTTGTTGCTGACTTTTACTTCCTGACCGTAGTGAACGGAGGACCAAGACAAATGATCTTTGATGGACTACTGGCAAGGTTTATTTCCACTAAAAATCAAACCCACCATCATTTCTCTCTAATGGCCCAACTGATCCCCGATCAAGGCCTACAAATCTACCAGGCGCTCGGTCTTCACAGCTTCAGGAAGACTCAAATGTCAGCTATTTTCTTTACTAGACACTCTGTCAGGTCCCCCGGGTCCTGATTTTATGATTGCTGTGTCCGTGAGGTGTGGTCTGTGCATAATCCTAAAAAGTCAGCTACATGCTGAACAAACTTGATTTAAAGCAAAATGCCGTGGATGGACTAACTTCCCCAAATAGTAAAGGGCTTGGAGAAAAGCAGTGAAATGAAGCTCAGAGTGAGAAATGGCTCAGATATGAGCAACTCCTGTATTCACAGAACTTGAGGGGACACAGATGTAAGGTTTGCTTCCAGGTAGGAGAAACTCCACCTGAGAGTATTTCTCTGAGAACCTACACAATTACTGTGAGCGGCTCAAATAGTGGAATAAAGTATATTAAATCTGTCAGTGACACCTACTTTCATGCACTTAAATCAAGTTCAAGATGATGTTGAAAATTTGGAGAAGTGGATACACACAAAACAAGGAGAGACTTCAGAGGTAATACATGTAGGATAATTCAAACTTTGTAAATAGAAGCTACTGATGGGATTGATTTGGCAAAAGAGTCATGATCAGGTATGAGAGGCTAGGTGGGGAGGGCAGGTGAAGGCAGAGCGTGAAGGTATCCTCACATGGATTAATACAAGGGTACTTCAAAAAGTTTGTGGCAAAATAGAATTGAAAGAAAATATGAATCTTTCCATGAACTTCTGAAGTACCCTCGTATGTGCAAATAAGATACACAGGGACTAGTATAGGGACTTTTGATTTTTTTTTTAACATTGTCTCATAGTAAAACATATTTTTACATCGTGTCCTAGAACATGCACAGTCACATATGTATAAATCGGAAACAAAAATTTGACAAAATAACACTTACCCTTACTACATGTGAGACTTTATTTCTACTTCTATTCTATTTTATTCCATTCCATTTCATTCCATGCTATATTATTCTGTTTTATCCTACCCTATACTATTTGTCTCCATTCTTTGTTTTCCCTTCAATGCTGGCATGCTCCACTACCTTGATTTAATGCCCCACCTAGTGGGTTGCAACCTAGTAAGGATGGAAGGATTATCACACTACACCAGTGGTTCTCAAGAGAACAGGGGGTGGGGAGATTTGGCAATATCCAGAGGTGTTTTTAGGATGTCATAATTGGGAGGGTGCTACTGTCATTTGGAGGGTAGAGACCAGGCATGTTGCAAAACATCCTGCAATACAAAGGGCAGCTCCACACAACAAAGAAGTATCCTGCCCAGAATGTCAATGGTACTGCTGCTGAAAACGCTGCTCTTTACTTACACTCTTCCAAATAATCCTTAAAGCATAAATGTCAGTCTGGGTTCCTTGGGGCCTTGGGAGCTCTGTGAAGTAGTTCAGGAACCAGCTGGGTAGCAAGAGTAGGGAAGAGAGACTGGGCCCTGGGGCCCATCCTCACCCCTCCCATCAGCCAGAGCAAGCTGGATTTTAATTTGTAGGATGATCAACTCATTCCAGTTAGCTTAGGACTTTCCTGGCTTCAGCACTGAAAGTCCCATGTCCCGGGAACTCCCTCAGTCCCTGGCAAATTGAGACAGTTGGTCATACTATAGGAAGAATGGTTCTTTAGAAGAAAGGATTTTGCTTAAAATAAGAGGAGAAGAATGTTAAAAGCTACTGCCTTCAGAAGCATAAATCTTATAATGGAAGGATGTTGAGGAGAACTTGGAGAAAACCTCTAAGGCATCATTTTTTAAATGTTATTAATGGTTTGGGGAACAGTCTGGTGAAGAAACGTTAAAGACCTAGGTTTTTCTACTGGGGCTGAGAACCCTGGGGAGAGGAAGACTTTAATATCATCTTCATGAAGCAATCCTATCTGAATGATTTTAAGCAGCTGTACTCTGCTCCTACATTTGACAAGTTAGGAGGGATTTGTAATGGAATAGTAGAAAGAAAATTTTTGAAATGTCTTGTTCTGGATTCTTCTGAGGAAAAGAGAGATAAGAATCTACCTTTTAAAAAATATAATTTTTTGAATTGGGTCCATTCTATAGGCAGGGGACTTGGTCCACTTGAGCTTCCTTCAGTGTCTGATTCTATGAATGGCTTAAATCTTTATCTGCTAAGTGCCCTGGGCTAGTTGTACTCTGGAATTAATGAAAAAAAGACATGAACCCTGTCCTGTAGGACATTCCCCAAAACAGTCAATCAAAAAAATCAGCCACATCCTTTTTTAGGTCATATCTTCTTGAAAGTTTCCCTGGAACAATATTTTTTTTCTATGTCCTGCCAGCCAATTTATTGTGATTACTCAGGTAGTTTCTCAGACCTCAGCACTACAACTAATTAAACTTCAACATGTTAGTACCTGACCTCACTTCCTGACCTTCTTTTGGTGCCATTTTGTTATACTTTGGTTCAATGCTCTCATATACCCTTAGCAGAAGGTCAAAAAAATATTTCAGAACTATAATTAATAATATAGCTTTTGTTCTTTAAATTTTTTTAAAGCAACAGAAATTTCTTCCCAGTGACTACCTACTGCCCATAGTTGAGATAGTGATGTATTAAGATTTCTTCATTTGACACTTTCCTTCCCTGGAAGAGGCTACAATAACATTTCCTCTTGTAAAAATGGAATATCTGCCAAAAGGTAAGGAGAAGGCAGGCATTCCTATATGTAGAGTAAGTGTCTCCAATCATTTTAAAAATAGAGTAAGTGTCTCCAATCATTTTAAAAATAGAAACTCTAATTCATTTCCCCAATGTGTTAAGTTCTTGAGTAGAGAGTGACATGCTGGTGAAGTCTGACTCAGGGAGTGAGAGAGCTGCTCACGGAGATGGAAAGCTCCAGAAAAGAGCATTAGAGAGAGCCAAGCTGCTATTGCCTTCACTGCCGCCATCACGGAAACTCCCAGAAAACTGCAGAGGAGAGCACCTGAGGGGCTACGGGTTTGCAAATGAGTCTCTTCCATCAGCTAGTCAGGATGCTTCTAGATGTAAACAGTGCATTCCTAACAAGGCAACACCTCATTTCCTTCCTTTAGGAATAAAGAGAATCTTTTCAAAAGCTCAGGAACTGTGTTGCCGTGTTTACAGTATTTTAATTACTATAGACCCATTTGCTCAATTGGAGAGGCCTTGGATAACACTTAAATACCTGAATGGTCTAGTCTGCATTCAAAGAGCCACCGAGCTATAAAATACTCATTTGCCAAACCCTGTTGTCTTAGACCATTAGTTACTACTGAGATCCATAATGATTTGGCCATTTCCACTGATAACCAAAAGAGAAGCGGTTCATTATCTTTAGCACCCGCAACTAAAATTACTTGTTACAACTCTTCACTGAACGGTTCTATTTGTGAATAGTTCTTCTGAAAAATGAAACTTCTTTTTGTAAAAGAAAAGTCATTTTTCCTCAGATAACTGCACACATATTTTGTTCTAGAATACATATTGTGCCCTTAACAAAAAACTGAATGTGGAAATCTTTCTCACATTTTGTATAAAATATCACCAAAGTTCTTGCTGCTTGAATAAAACAAGTCACCATGCAAATAGTACCATGCAAAATAATGGCCTTTTCCGGCTTGCTTTCCAGACAGAACACAATGGCTTGGCACAGATGTTAAGAACCAAGTTGGAAAGAGGAACAATACCAAGAGAAGAGAGATGAATTGGGGATTCAGGATGAGCTGGTAATTGGCTGCCCATTTCTTGGCTGGAGAAGGAAAACGTAACTTGATAAGCACGGTAGGGGTGAAGATGAAACCTGAGGGCCCCGCTTGCAGGAGAGTTAAAACAACAGAGAACTAAACTAATTTAAATATGTAATAAATAGGTGGGATGCCTGGAAGAGACCAGATGAGGGGGAGGGGAGAGGCAGGCTGAGACACTGGTGAGCAGTTGGGCTCTGAGCAGCTCAAATGCCAGTCATTTTCAGAACACGAATATTGAATTTTGAGTATTTTTCTGTAGTATAAGCCCCCTTACTCTCTCAATACCTTTACTAAAGTTCAAAACGGCTCTTTCAGCACTAACCCCCACCACCACCTTTTTTAGAGCACTTATCACTTTCTGAAACTATTATGTATTTATATGTTTGTTTATGGTCTGGTTTTTCCTACTAGATGAGGGGATTTTGTCTATTTTGTTTTGTGATGTAGTCCAAGGACCCAGAGCAGTGCATAACTCAAGAGCAGATGCTGACAGATATTTTTGAATGAATGAATATATGATTGAGAGCTACCACTACCCTTAAGGCTTTCAGAAAAATTAGGGGAGATCTGGACAAGGCTCGTTAGCCTGCCTAATGTGACCTTATTTAAATCCACTGGCTGGTGTCACCTGAGGGTTCCAGATACTTTAAAGTTCTAACAGTCCTTCCTTTTTCCAATTTTCTTTTTCCCAGTAGCCTAGCTTTTACCTGAATAAATGTGTGACCTCTCTCCCTAGTCCAAGTGCATGGACTGAATTGTATACTGTTTTGTTTTACAAGGAAAAAGTTTATGGTTTTGCAGTTTCTGTTAATTTATATAGGGATAGAATATCTTTCTATTCTCATTTGGTTCTTATTCTGTTCTCTTATTTGTCAACATTATTATTTAGCCTCAGTTGAGCTGATATTTTTTCCAGTTTAGAAATATGAATAAAATTCACACTAGACTCTCAGTACCTCAAACCCCACATCCTGCCTCCTGGTTTTCAACTTCGAACTCTGAAAGCTGACAAGCAATACATTAAATGTGCTTAGTGCATGTAGATTGTTATTACAGTGGCAAGTAGAAATGCCTTCAAGGCTCAGGATGGTAATGCAAACTAATGAAGATGGCCTGCCTGAGACGGTAGGGAGAGGTGGGGTCTGGGGTTAATTGGGAAGTGCTTGCCCCATCTGACGGTATCCAAATTCACATTTTAAAAAGGTATGCTAGCCAAATATCACACACTTGTATTATCAGATTGGGAATGCTGTTTTGTAGCTGCAATTTCTAATCTCAAACATAATGGGGTTAAGAAGCTGATTTTGCTCATAAATCTGATTTTCTTGTCTTATGATTCCTCGAAAGTTGCCCTGTCAATTCTGGAACTCATTTGAATATGGTGTGTGAATACATGGAAAATTAAGAAAAAGAAGTTGTATGTTAAATCTGTAGTGTCATGGGACAGAACAAAGAGTATATATGGGGGATGGTAAGACAAATCGTGAACTGAAATCATTCAGCAAAAGCACAAAATTGGAGACAGAGATATAAAAATATAAGTTGCCAGCCTGTCCTCAGAATTTCTGGAGAGATCAGTAGGATGAGGCTCTCCCACCACATGTGATATGAGATTTAAACCAATTCTGTCGGTGGTTGGTTCAAATCCCAACTCTCTCACTAGCTGTGTGACCTTGGGGAAGTTACTTAACTGTTCTGCTCTTCAGTGTCCTTGTCTGTCCAGCAGGGTTTATACTGGTGGGTGCTCACTGGTCCATCACTCAAGGGATATTGTGAGGATTAAATGAGTTAAGGCACACAAAGCACTTAGAACAGGGACTGGGACTGTAAGTGTATCAGTCAATAGAGAGCATTGATTCAGTGAGTGATTATTGTTATATAACATTATTGCTATTCCAAAAGGCAGGGGAGCTCTGCTGAGAGGTTGTCTTTATTAACCCCTCCGTCTTCCCTGTTCCCTACGCCCACTTGTTTAGGGCAATTATAATGGTGGGACTGATCAATGTACTACTACATATCTACACATCACTTATGATGTGATTTTTCTATAGAGAAATGCATATGTGTTGTTAATGTCTTCTAGATCATAAGTAACTGAAGTATAGAAATGATGCCTCCCCCTAGATCCAGAACCGGTATTTCCAAGTCTAGCACTTTTTGGAAACCTAATGGTAACCCCAATCAACAGTGTTCTACAACCTGGTATAACACAGCAGATCCTCAAAACAAGCCTGTTCCATATGAGACCATTAGGCACCCATGCTTCTTAATCAATGGAAGCTTTTTCCTTGGAGATTTATTAGAAAAATATACTCAGTATATGAGTATATCTCCAAAAAGCAGCACTGCTGATGCCTTTAGTTGTTCTATCCTTCATGAACCTGCTCTTCAGCTCCTAGACCTGATTACACCTTCTGTGAGAAAGACTTAAAAGCACACCCTTCAGCTGGGGCGCCTTAGATGTCCTGCCAACCTCTCTGCCATCTGCTTCATTTCTCCCTCTCCTGGGTACCCCAAACACACATACAGACACAGACACCCACATATGATACACAAGCACACTCATGCACACACTCAAACATGAGACAACGATAAAACTTCTTTGAGCCAAAACAATTCCCTTTTCTCCCCCCTGCCAACAAAATAAAATAAAAAATGAACCCTCTAATCCCCTATGCATATCACCCCCTGATAGAAGATGTGCACTGAAGTTATTGGCAAGCCAGTTTTGCAGGCAGATTAACTTCTGCCTTCACAACCTGATGAAAATATCGGGTTCTCTCCAGGACCTCAGAAAGATAGAAGTCACATCCTATAAGTCAGAGATAAGGTAACCCTCCACTGGCTGTGAGCATCTCTAAGGCTGCACAATCCCCTTCGAATCCATTTTTTTTTTTTTTTTGAGTTTCATGGAACCAGTAAAGTTCTAAATGGGGTGGGATTTATTTGAAGAGGTGGTATGGAGTTTGTGTTTGGACCTAGCCAATCAGCACTTTGAGATTTCAGGCTGGTTGTCTCATCTTCCAGAATCTTGGCTTTGCTGGTGGTTGAAGTGGGAATAATGCAGGACTTCACCAAGCAGTGGGTGGAAAAACGGAGGCCACAGAGGCAGGACATGTCCCTTGCATTACCACTGCTTCCTTACATGAGGAGCGTGTCTGACTAGCCAGGGGACCAGGACCACAGGGGACAGGACTCTGGGTAAGTTGCTCACAGTTCAGAGGAACAGTTTAGGAGTTAACTGTGGTTAACCTTTGTATTTCCAAAGAATTTGTCCCTAATTCTCTCTCTCTCTCTTTCTCTCTCTCTCTCAGCCCTCACTACTGGACCCAAACTCAATTATAAAAAAGTGGATTTGGCATTTAAAAAAAAGCATCAGCAACATGAAGTAAACACAATTTTCAAAATGCTGCATAACCTTTAGGCATTAAGGGCTGATGCAGCCCTACCTAATCTCTCAAAAAAGCAAAGATAAAGAAATCGTAAAATCACAAAATGTTACCACCAGCAGGAATGTAAAACCTTGACAAATTTTGAAATACAAGGCACTTTTAGAGGATTCTTACCAAATTGACCAACACAATTAAGATCCTAAAAAAACTTAACTAAAATCTAAGTTATTTCTCTACACATATGTAAAGATGCACAGAATTCCAGAAAGCAACGAACCATTAATTTTAGAATCAACTACCATTTGAAATAAGCTATTACTAATTAGCATATCTTGAGTATTTACTGTGTGTCAACCACTGTTCCAAATGCTTTACATGTATTAATTCACTTAATCATCATAACAACCGAACACAGAATCATGCACAAGGTCTCAGGGTTTGTAAGGGGCTAAGCCAGGATTTCATCAGTGACAATCTGGGTCCAGATTGCTGTTTTCTCCCGCAGACGTTTCTGCTGCTAACTAAAGCACTCGTAGTGAGGTGGAAGATGCTGTTCAGTTCTCCCCTTGCTGTGCAGTAACAGTACCCAGAGCCACCTGCTCACATTGCCGCTCACTTTTAGGCTACACCCTGCCTGCTGACAGCTACCTGTGGTCTGTGGCCACGTGCTGGCCAGTGGGGTACAAGAGGAAGTGTTGTGTGGGAATCCCAGGAGTTTAAAAGAAGCTCATCCACCTGGGAGGTGCCTCCTCTTTGTCCTGCTTTTCCTCCTTCTTCAGGCTCAGAACTTGGATGTTACTGTTTGTGCAATCACATGATAACATGACCTTGTGCTTGAAGCCATGTGTTGGGATGGTGGAGCCGAAAAATTAAAGGCCCCCGTACCAACCTTGGTCGGCCCACCTCCAGACTTCTTTTCATTTAAAAATTTCCAAGCCAAGTCTTTTATAGCCTCTTTGGGGGATCTCTCTTGACCCATGTTTCCTTGACTCTTCCCCTAATTCTGCCTCTAGCTACTTCTCCATCTCTTGATCTCTCTTCTCTTTCCAGTCTCTTGATTTTTTTTCTCCTCGTCCCTTTCCTTCTCTATCTCCCCCTTTCATCATCTGTCGCTCCTTTTCTATTTTTTCTTCTCCCTGTTATCTACCCCAGCTCCCTTTCATACTCTGTCTGTGGTTTGCCTTTTAAAAAGAAAGCAAATATAAGAATTAAGAAAGCATATGGAAGGTCGTCTGCAATTTTGAATGAAAATATAGTAATTGTATTTGCATGGTAAGATTATGGATGATTTCATGACTCCTCTACCACTAATAATTCATTCTAATGTTATATTAGTTTTTAGTAATACATAATGGTAGATTGCCCATTTATAATTCTCTTTAAAAATCACTATTAGCCATTTTGTGTTTATTCATAACGTTTTTTATGATTTTTTTTAATGCCAGGGAGGTTTTCCTCACCATTGAAATGTTCAGAGGTTACCATTGATGTGTGGCCTGGAAAAGCAAACCCATTTTAGTATTAGGGTAGGGTAAATATAATTAAATAGTTAAATCTATTTTTTAATTATATAATACATTTTAATCCCCCAAAACAAGGATTTGGGGATTGTCTTCACGTCTGTATTATCCATGCTGGTGAACTCGTCCATGCGGGAGTTGTGCTAATTGAAAATTAGGAATTGGCTCATGTAATCCTAGGAGTTCATTTCTTAAAACCACTTTTAGTTATAAGAAAACAAAATGTATGCTGAAAATGAACAGCATGACTTACAATATAAGCACCTGCTCTCTTTACTGCTGATACCTGGCAGTTTGTGCAGATTGAGAAGTCATTGACAGACCACTTAAAAATTTCTAAGCGTCTTCTTTCTTTTAGTCAGTGGACACCTCGCTTCTCAGAGTCTCAAAGTATTCTACAGATTTAGCAAAGAGAAGTCACTTGCAAGTTCTCCAGTGCTTAAAAAAGGAAATCTATTGTTAAAACAAAGCTGAGTGACTTGAAATGGCCTTGCATTAATGCATATTTTCATTTTTTAAGGTAGCATTTTTTTTTCCAAATATAAAAGAGATGATACGATTTTTCCTTTAATGTTGACATTATGAAGTTTTCAGTAGAGATTTACTGAGGCAACTGGGGAAAAGAGAATCTGATTTAAATTTCTGAAAAGGGGAACATTCCTGGCAACCAAAATAAAATGTAACTTCATTTACAAAACATCTGAAGTTTGGGCAAATAGTGCTCTATCATTGATGACCTTGGAAATTTTTCATAAATTCTGATAGCCTCGTGCATCTGTATGTATTAAATCATTGGGCAACATGGACCTATTAGTTTAAGATGGATAGAAAACATTTGCCTGGACATTTCGTTTTCTTCAAGCTTTTAATGCTAACTGTGTTTTTAAGGGTGGCTTTTCAGCTATTGCAACTTCATTAGGTATCAGGATTTCAGCTACTCTCTTTTAACCCTTTCCTGCCACCTGATTTTTCTCAGAACGTTTTATTTTGTTATCACAAGGCTGGCAGTTTTGATTTGGAAGAAAACCTAATCTATACTTGAAAGCTGACTATCAAGAAACGTGATAATTGTTATGTGAATTACAAATTGTGTTGTCTCGTCTAGGTAGTTCAGATTTTTGTTGTCTACTCCTACAGCAAATCTCTCTTTTCCTTTCTCTCCTACAATATTAAAAGCTTTCTTTCCTACAATATTAAAAGCCAGTTCAATGATTTCCTTATCTAAGGAGACCAGCTGCTTCCTGGAGGTTGGATCTAGTCTTTCCTTTCTAAATCAATGTCTGTCATAGAGAGACAGAAATATGTGTATGACTTACAGGATTTGTCTTTATAATGATGAATGCTTAGTTAGAGCATTGATTATAAAAATAGAATCCAGACTTTGAAAAGCAATTTAAAGCCATGGTATCTGTCTGTTACAATCATTTAAAAGCTAATGAGTATATTTCTTTGCTGTACTTACTCCTTCCACAGTCTAACAACAGTGTCAATGTAGGAAGGATTACATTTAGTATAAGACAAACATGTTGTGTATTAGTCCCTAACTCATCTGCTAACTATTTAGCCCTTATTTAAATGTGGTATATGGTAGAATCTGCTTCTAAACTAACAAACTTGTGGAAAATAATCCAGATCCAGGCAGAATTGAAAGAACATTTATGTGTTCTGTACTTGAGGATACATTAAGTATGATTTAAGTTTTAAATTGCTACAGAAACAGTTGTTTTCTAAAGATCAAAGTTCGGCGTTATGCACACATCTTACCGCCGTTGATTTATAATTATTTATCAAATGTCTGACAAGGCTAATGAGTTTTGTCTACATTTTCCATTCCTCTTGCCAGAATTATAGTTTATTCATTCCACTTTTGAAGGCTACAAATACGCATGAAATCACAACTGGCAGTATTTTCTCTAAATTGAAGGAGTTTGTCATAAAGCAAATAGCTTCATAAAACACCTGAAGCTTAAGTTTGAAGCATCTAAAACTCAAAAATCTCGTGTAATTATAGTTTGTATTTCCAAGGAAGCGTAAGTTTTTAGAGCTGGGAGGTAGTTACAGAAACTCATAGAAACTCATCCAGTTTCCATTTGTTTTGTCAAAAGAAAATATTTCAGAAAAAAAATTCAATTGGGAAGTTACTCTTAATAAACCATTTACTTACAAATTTGGGGTACCAATGGAGGGAATTATTTCTCTATGTGTTCATATATATGTTATATACCCACATGTCTGACTCTATAGTATAAATAACATACAATGTAAACTGGCTTTAACAATGAAGAAGACCTATTGGCTTCTGTGATTGGAAGCTTTAAAAGCATGTTGTGTTTCAGGGATGGTTTGATTCAGCTGTTCACTTGTGTCATAAAGGTCCTCGTTTCTTTCCCATATATCCTTATTGACATTCCGAGTCTGGCTTTTCCATTGTGGTGGAATGCACTGGCAGGTTTAGGTTGTATATCCACATATCATACCTGATCAAAAGAGAAAAATCCTGGCTCTCTCAGAACAGATCAGCTTCTTCCCCAGAAGCTCCCAGAAAACTGCCCCTTGTGTTTCCCTTGGACCAATACCTCTGGCCAAATCATTCCACAGGTTGAATTGCTTAGGCCTCGGTTTATTGGATAAGTATTCAGGGAGGTGGGTTACACCATAGGTTTAACTACGGGTTCAACAATTTGGGTTAAACCCCCAGAGCCTATGCCTGTAGTTGCAGGAAGGCCCTCCCTGCCCCAACCCCCACCACTGCCCCATAGTTACAGGGTAAACAAACCACAACTTCCACGAGTATCTGTGCATCTCTAACTTTTACTGACCATAAAAGTAATTTATGCTCATTGTAGGAAATGTGAAAAATGCTTTCAAGAGTAATTTAAAAAAAAATCACTCTTAATCTCACTTTCTGGAGATTGAGAAGCCTAATGTTTTCTAACCACGAATATTTGGTGTACATTCCTTTAATCAAAGATGCAATATTAAGATTTCGCTATATCCATATTGTCAGTTTATCTATTTATGCATCTATCTTCAGTTTTATATCCTATTTCCTGTTTATATCCATTTGAACCTAACACAATCGGAAGCCTTTCTTCATAACATTTAGAACCTTGATTTTTTTCAAAGAGAGTTGAGAGGTGAAATTACTGGGGAGACAATAAACAGAGGCAGTGCCTTGTTTCTCACCATGCTTTCTAAATCTTTTCAGCTTGTCTTTTAGCATTGTTGGACTGAAAAGGTCATTGAGAATTTACCTCATCTCTAAATGATTCTAAAAATTCTCCAGGGTTCCAAGACTTGCTGTGGAGTAGGTCTGCAATCAGTAGAGCTATAGAAACTGTCAGTTGCTGGGAGAGGGTTTCTTTGGATTAACACAGATAAATGCTAAACCAGGTGACCACTGAGAACTGATTGGACATTACGACACTGAGTTTTAGTTTAGTCTCTACCACTATCCAGTGTGTGAGTTGAGAAACCAAAGTAAATGATCTGTGCCTCCATTTCCTTATTCCTCAAGTGGGCTAAGAGTTCTTTTCTGCCTTGTCAAAATAAATAATATGAAATGTAACTATAAAAGTTATAATAGAATGTTTTCCTAATATATGCCTCAATGTCAATCTCATTATTTCATTGTAATATTTTGTATTAGTCTATTCTCTTATGAAGTGTTGGTAAGATATGACAGATAAGGGAATTGAGTGTTGGACTAGCATGATTAATTTTATAATTGCCCTGCTTATCTAAGGCATCATCACTAAATAAGGGCATTTGGTGATGAGGACCCTGATGATGATAATGTTCATAATCACAAAAGTAATAGCTAACAGTCCAAAGAGATTAAATAACTAAGAATTAAGTCACCATAAATAACATTTGTAATATCTATTTTCAAAATCTGGACTTCATTATTCAATTTTCTCTCATCCAGTTCAGCTGGCGAACGTTATTTAAAAAAATAAATTATTGGTTTTTATTCTAATTTTTTTAAAGTAGCAAATATTCAGTAGAAACAAATTAGAAAACATGGGAAAGCAAAAGAAAAAATAAAAATATCACTCTAATTTTGTTAGCTATAGAAAACTAATGGTAACTAGCCCTTCAAGTTGTTTTTTTTTTTTGTCTCCCTTGTTCACTTATGTTTATCTTCTGGTAGTGTCTGCTGGTATTTATCTTGAAACTAAGGAAAAAAATCTTACAGCAACCTAAAGGTGACTCTGTAATACAATAACTAATAACATTTATTAAGTGGTAACTCTGGCAACACTGTCTTACATGCTTTAAAGATATTAAATAATATATTACTCAGAGTTACTGCTAACAACTTAAAGAACAGGTCCTAATGTTATCCCCATTTTACACATGAGGAAGCCAACACACTGAAAGATTAAGTGATATGTCCAAGGTCCTACATTTTTGAACGCAGGTTTTCTGCCTCTAAAGGCTGTGTCCTTAACCTCCATTCCATGCTGCTACCTGCAGTGCACCAGAACTTCCAGAGGATGCCCTGGAATCTGAGAGGACTTGAGACACTGACCTGTATCCTGAAAGGATTCCTTGGACCATTTTTTTGGCTTGTTGTGCTTCCTGGGGAATGTGAAATGAGCTTGTGGTCTTCAAGTAGAGCAGCTAGAAAACCACTTGTAGTGAGGGCAGACACCACAGAACCCCAGCAACATATTCATTGTAGGGAGCGTGTGGAGTTCCAGGTACAACTGGTCTACCAGTCTCTCTCCAAGGAATGATCAAAATGGTGGAAGACAGGAATATTTTATAGGACCTTCTTGAAGAATGTACAATCAGACTCTTTCATGACAATGACATTGCTTTTAGTTGTTTTTTACTTCCCCAATGGTTCCAGTGACAAAAGGTATTTTTATTGCAAGTTGTTAAAAAAGCTAAATGAATTTTTTCAAGTTTTAAATTTGTATTTACAAATTCCAAATAATAGACACATTTTTTTGTAACCAGAAAACAAAACCTAGGACCGTATCCCTTTAGTAGGGGTTTAGCAGATCCTAGAGTCAGAGTATCTGTCTGTATGTTTGAACACTTACCATCTGCAACTTACCGACTCATAGCCTTAGATAAGTTTCACAACATATATATGCAATGGTCTCCATATTTATAAAACGGGGATAAGAACTTTACAAACTTTAAAGTATGAATGTGAGAATCCCATGAATGACACATTAATAATTGTGCTGTCACATATTAAACACTTGATGTTAGAAAGTGTTTACAAAAATGTGCTCAGTCATACGCAAACAAAGATGTCTCCAGAAGCATTGATTGTGATAGTGAAAAACTGGAAACAACTAAAAGGTCCATCCATAGGAGCATGACTAAATAAATATTAGTGCATTACACTATGGAATACTGTGCAGCCATTAAAATTAATCAGATGTATCTAACCTCTACCATTAGATAGTAAGGTCAATGAGGGCAAAGATATTGTTCACAATTTTATCCTCCGGGCATAGGACTGGCATGTAGGATGTTCAGTGATTATTAATTAAAAGAAAAAAATAAATCTTTGTGAATTAACAGACAAATATATATTATATATTAAGTGAAAAAACAAGGCACAGAACTTTCCTCCCTATTCTACATTAGCCTTTTGTTATCATTGACATTTTAGCTTCTCTGAGAGCAGTTTCCTTTAGCTAGTGTAGGCCCCCTCAGTATTCTCTATTCCAGCTCTGTTTGTTTCTTTCTTTGGGCTGATCACGGTTCGTAATTCTTTTATTTGTATGTTAATCTGAATTTGTTTTTCTCTATTTCCTTTCTTCACTAAAATATAAGGTACCTAAGGCAGGAACCGTATTTGTTCTGTTCACTGTTATAACCCCAGCACCCAAACACATAGCAGGTACTCAACAAACATTTGCTGAATGAAGGAATATAAAATTGGCATGGATTTAAAAGGATTCACAATAAACTATTAACAGTCATTTCTTTCAAAGAGGGGAGAAACTACAGGAGCGGAGTAAAGCTCTTTACTCTTTCAAACCTTCTACTGAATAGTTAATTTTTAAAATTACTAAGTCTAAAGTCACATTTATCCCTAAAATACAGAACTATGCCGAAACATTCAGACTTGACTAGGAAGTAATTAACATTCATTTGTTTGTCTTTGTGGTGACTGTTTCCCCCAATGAAGTGACAAAAATTTCTCTGCTGTCACCCTTCAATTCTATTAGGAAGGAACTTTGTGAGAGAAGGTGAAATACTTACTAGTGGACCCGTTCTTTATTTAGGATTTCTGTTTCTTTCAAGCACAGTATTTGATTACATGCATTTTGCTAACGAGTTTATTTAAAATGCATTTTCTAAGAGCCTCTCAAGGTATGTTAGAGTGTGGCCACAGGTGGTTTGGAAGATTACTTACCTATTAATGGTGAGGAGTGGAGACATGATGCATGAGGGAGACAGAAAGGCTTAGGAAATTGGTATGTAGCAATGCAGGCTTAAAGAGAGTCATTTTCATTCTTGTCAGATAAACAGGTGCAAAATTAGGGATAGCACAAAAATATATCTCAGAGATGTGGCAATACTTCCAAACTGATGACAAGAGGTCACCCCAAACTGCATCAACCAAAAAGCCCACCTGGAGATATTTTAATGACTCAGATTTGAGGCTAATCTTATATATGCTATTGAAACAATCTTTTCTACATAAACATCTGGTTTTCCTTCCATAAGGACAGCCTGAAATTGACATAGGGTGACGATGACTTGACTGGCAAAATGCTGACCTCAGACATATGATAAGTTGAGCCTCAGATGGCAGGATGCCCAGCAGGTGCATAGGTGATAGAAGGGAAAACGCTAAACCTACAAATCCCCCTTCCTGCCACACACACACACACACACACACACACACACAATGACATCACATCACTGTGGCCACACAAAACAAACACTGCAATCCCTCAAAACCAGGGTTTTTCAACTTTGTCACGATTAACATTTTGGGCCAGAGATTCTTTGTTGTGGGAGGCTGTCTGGTACACTTCAGCTTTGTTTAGGGATTTTTGCCCATTCAATTACTGGTCTTTTCTCATAGGTGATGCTGTTGTCTTTGAGTCTCTCTCTCTCTCCCTCTCCCCCCCTCCCCTTTCAATGGTATCTAACATCTTGGTGTCAGGTGTTGTAGGAAGAATGAGGGGTTTGGAACCAGCTAAATTCAAATCCTTGTTTTTAACCACCTCCCACAACAGCATTCTTGGTCTCTATTCACTAGATGCCGGTATCACCACTACCACTCCCAACTGTGACAATGAAAAATGTCTCCAGACATTGGCAAATGTCCCTTAGAAGGCAGAATCACTCCTAGTTGAGAATCATTGCTCTAAACCACATTTTTTTTTTTAAAATAATGAGAGCAATTATTAGTATTATGCCTTTCATTTGTCCAGCACTTTGTAGCATCCAAAGCTCTAAGAATATTTTTCAGAAAATCAATTCTATTGCCACCAGGGAAAATGGTATGAAAAAGTGGGTGACTGTGTCTTACAGTGATCTTCCACAGGCTCTCATCTGAAGAAATTGTTGGCCAGCAGGAAGCTGATGAATGGAACTTTCCTCTTGGTTTTAGTTCCTTTGATGCCACCTGCAGTTTAGAATCCTGGGGCAACTTTTTTGTTCACTTTTTTGTTCTTTATAGAAAATGTCAAAAGAAATACTAGCTGTAAAGAATAAGTCATAACTTAAATTATTAACTATATTTCATTAGCTTATCTCTTATGTTCCTATTCTCCCGGGACTGGGAGAAAAGCCTGAAGGAAACAGTCGATGAAATCTCACCCCTTCCCTGATACTCGAAAGTCTTTGGTCACGTTCTATAAGAGAAAACCTAAAAGAAGGTTTAAACACATTTAGCAGTTAGAGTGCTGCTGGGTGCATAAAATAACCTTTAGGTCTTTAACACTGTGTGACTTTCCATTTAATGGTTGTATCAGTTTTGTTCAGGGATTTTTGGCCCCTTTAGTTATTATTGATCTTTTCTCATGTGTGATGTTATTGTCCAACAATGTGCTCACTGTCTCTCGCTTTCTTTCTCTCCCTTTCCCTCCCTCTCAATGATGACTGAGACCTTGACATCAAGGTGTTGTAGAAAAAAATGAAAACTTTGGAGACAGATAATCCTGAATTCAAATCCTACTTTCAACAATTCTAGTATTGTAACATTAAGCAAGATTTCTAAATTCTCTGTATTTCAATATTCTAGAGTTTATGGGGCAGGGAATCGTGGCTACTATATCTGTCAAGACTCTTAGTTATGACTAACCTATGACCTTACTCAAGATGGCATAAGAAAAAAGAAAAAACAAATTAGCTACTATGAGTGGAAAAGTCCATGAGCAGAGCTGTCTGCCTTCAGGCATGGTTTGATCTAGGGGTCAGATGTCATAAAGATTCCTTTCTCAGCTGTGCTTTCACTGATGGAGTGTATTGTCAGGTCCACATAGTGACCCCTATCTGCTTCAGACTTAGGTCCAGCACCTGACCAGTCTAATAAGAGTCTGCTTTCTCCATAGATCGACCACAGTTCTGGGCTTGACTCTTGTCATTGATTAGCCCTGGTTGGATATGAGTCCGTATCTGAACCAGTAACTCTAATGAGGGGGTTGAAATGCACTAACCAGCTTAGGCTGGATCACATGCTCAGTCACTCAGCCTGGTGGACATGGTGAAAAAGCTGGGAAGGGTGGTTTCTCAAATAAAAAATCAATGGTATACCAAGAGAAGGGGACTAGATGCCGAGGAAAGAAATAAGACAAAACAAAACAAAACAAAAAACTAGACTAACCAAAAACTTATGTCTACTAATGCTATCTTGAAATCTTGAAATATGTATTAATTTATATAATACACAAATATCTTCTGGAGTAGTTTTCTCCTATTCCAGAATTTGGAAAAGGCAAGATGTTATTTCACTCATTTTAATATATTTTTGTATGCCTTATGTGTGTGTGTTTGTGTTCAATTTGTATTAAACTATTTCTCTTTATAAAGTTTTATTTGGTCATTTAAATTATTTTTTTATATTTGAAAAAGGTATTTTTGAAATAGTTTCGTATTTCGCACTCAAAAGAAACAAAAGTTTATATGACAAACAGTCTCCCTCCTGTCTGTGGCTCACCCACCGAGTTGTCCTGCCCCAAGCCATCAAGTCTTATCAGTTTCTCATATGGACGTCTAGAAGTAGTTTGTGTCTATACAAACAGGTACATCTTTTCTCTTCCCCTCCTCCCTGTCACTGTCCTGCTCCTTTTTCTTGTCTCCTCCTCTTCCTTCTTCTGCACAAAATAGTAACATATTTTACACACTCTACTGCATCTTACCTTTTTGCTTAAAAATGTACCTTAGAAATTCATGCATAACTATATAAAAGGACATTTCATACTTTTGCATAACATGCCACTAATTTCTACATTTATCCACTTGTCCAATAGATATATAGTAGGTGTTTATTAAATGCCAGACCATCAGGGAACAAAACAGAAAACACAATGAACAAAAATATTTGACCTTATGGAACTTACATTTTAATAGGAGCAGACAATTAAAAATATACATAGATAAGCAAATTATAGAGCATGATAGGAGATGATCAGTGCAATGGAACAAAACAAAACAAGCAAGGGAGATATGATGAGAGAGTTCTAATGTGGAAAGGCCTCACTAAAGTGACATTTGAAAAAAAAAGAAGACTTGAAACCAGAGAGAGAGTGAGCCATGCAGTACTGTCGGCCAAGAATTTCCCAGGCAGAAGGAGTGGCAGGTAGGAAGGGCCTGAAGCAAAGGAGTGCCTGGTGTGTCCAAGGAAGAACAGAGGGGCCAGAGAGTTTGGAGCACAAAGCAAAATGGAAAGGGGTTGGAAAGGGTGCCAGCCGGGCAGTGGGCACACAGGGAGGGCCTGGCAGGCATTACAATGACTTGCCTTTTCTTCTGCCTGAGATGGAGAAACACTAGAGGGTCCTAAGCAGATGAGTAATGCAAGTTTACTTCTGCTAAACTCTGTCACTGTGGTTGACATGGAGAACAGCCTATGGGGGAAGCAAGGAGGGTGTTGTAATATATTTTTCTGTATGTTCCTACTTTATTAAGAGTCTCAAGAATGGAGGTTGAATTTTGTCATATGCTTATTTTAGCATGTTTGGTAATGCTTGTGATTTCTCTCCTTAGATTTTACTAATACAGTGAATTACAGTAATAGATTTTCAAATAAAGAACCAATCTTGCATTCCTAAAATATACCCCACTTGGTCACAGTATATTGTTTTTAATATGCCTACTGGGTTCTCCATAGTAATATTTTGCATAGGATTTGTTTCTTTATGTTTATAAATCTGATTAGTTTGTAGTTTTCTTTCCTTTTTGGGTTTCTGCATCAATGTCTTCATTACTACATAGAAAAAAAATCACAAGGTTTCTTCCCTTTTCTACAGTCTGGAACAATTTAAAATAGCATGAGAATTAGCTATTCCTTAAAGGTTTGACAGAGAGCTTTCTAATTTCCAGCAAGTAGGTGGCTTTTGTTTTTTGATTTTGTTTTGCTTCATTTATGTGTTCGGTACTCCTTTTACTTTTTGGAGTTTTTTGATGTTTTCTTTGTGACCTAAAATATATCTTTTTTTGGTGACTTTTAATTGTATCTGAAAATAAGGTCTGTTTTCAGGATATAGGACCTGATATGTGTATACTTTTCCATCCATTAGAGCCACCATCATTATAATTTTTTAGGCCTCCCATATCTGTCTGTCTATCTATCAGTCTGTCTTTCTATCTACCTTACATTTGATATGTTATGGCCTAACGTGAACAAAGTCTCCTACTGCTAACACATCCCTATTTCTTCTTGTATCACTTGAAGTTCCTACCTCTGGAATGTCACTGTATTGTTTGGTAAATAGTTATGGAGAACTTCCTTATGGAGGGTACCCTTTAGTCCTATAAACTGTCCTTATTTGCCTTAGTTAATACTTGATGTGCTGAACTAACCTTTGTCTGAGATTACAATCACAATCCCTGATTTCTTTTTGTTCATGCGTGCTTGCTATGTATTTACCCATCTTTCTATCCTCAAGTCTTCTTAATCTCTTGGCTTTATCTCTGTCCTTTATATAGCACACAGTGGAGTTTTCTCTGTGATACTATCTACAAATATTTTTCTTTTAATAGTGAGGAGGGACCATTTGCATTTAATCATATGTTAGATATGTTCAGTCTTTGTTACCCTATGTTTGGCTTTTGTTTTTATTACTTTTGAATACTTTTGCCATGTAGCTTATTTTTATTGCTTTATGTGTGTGTTTCTTCTGACAAATTCGAAGGTTTATGCATTTTTTTGTACTTGCTTATCATTACAACAACTTTTCATAATTTCTTTTACCTTCCTTTACTTTTGCATTATCTATTAATCTCTTACCATGAGTAACAATGAAATGTTTTAATACTTCTTCCCCTTCCCTCCTTCTCTCTCATTATCTGGTTTTAGATGATCATTTTATATTTTTATGGCTACCTTTGTAACATCAAATAAACTTTTCTTCTTTTCCATGGTGTTCAGCTTTAACTGATTTTCTTTGACTTCCGTCTATTAAACATGAGAAAAATCACTCTACTTAAAAATCTCATCTTCTGTCTTCTGCCACCGAACTTTTAGTTATAACATTTCTAATTTCCCATGTATATGTCATTATATTCTCTTCTGCCACATAATCCTCACACTTGTTCTAATGTTAATTCTACAGTTAAATAGATTCAGTGTTCACCAATGGTCTTTTGCCATAGTTTTTTCCAGCTACTACTTAGTTGGCATAAGTTTATTTTCTAGTAGATTCTTCATGAAGTGCTCATATAACATATTCTCTGAATTCTTTAATTATTAAAACTGTTGATTTTCTCTTAATTTGAATGGCATTTTGGCTAGTTTTAGATAATAAATTGACACTATGTATCCTTTAAGATTTTGTAGGTCATATTTTGCTTTGGAAAAGTTTAAGTCAACCTGACTTTTTTCCATTTAAATTATTATAAGTTACTTTACCATTTGCCTAGAAACCCGAAGGAATTTTTTGTCTTTGTACTTTAGTAACTTCTTAGGATGGAAATTTGGAGTCATTTTTCTTTTTTTTTCTAAGAATGGTATAGCTTTCCAATAGGAGGATTAAATTATTTTGTTATTTTGGGAAATTTTTCTTTACGCAAGTATGTTTTAATAATTGTTCTAGTTCACTTATTTGGTATTCTTTTTCTGGGACTCCAATTATGGGTATATTGGATTTCCTGTGCCTATCTGTGACTACTGTTGCGTTCTTTCCGTTCTGTCCTTCCCCTTTCCTGTTATTCCTCCCTTTCTCCTCTCCTTTCTTTCTCCTTCCTTCTTCCTTCATTCCCTTCCATTTGATTTTGCTCACTTTTCTTCTGTTCTTTGTGTCACTTCCTATGCTTTCAGTAGTATCTACACTCATTTATGCTCCTTCTAATTCACCTTCATTTTGTGGAGTTTTGGGTTTGTTTGGGTCTTTTTTCTCACTTTTTCCCAGATCTCTGGGAGCTCATTTCATCAGCTACTGTTTCCTAAACATCTCTTCCCTGGGGTCCTGTATTTTAGGTGCTGTTTTTGCTTCTTAGAGACAATCATCATATTATTATCATTATTATTATTATTTAATTCACAGTTAAATATATTTTTAAGTTTTCATCTGCCCCATTGAAGTTTTTTTAAAAAAATATTCCAGTTAATATTCTTTCTTTATCATTATATTTGTGATTTCTTCTTATTTTTTATATTGTAGTATCTATATAGTATCCTTATCCATTGTTCCTTTTTGATCGTTCATCTTGAAATAGAAAATTTTCTTTTTTCTGAACACACTATTTGCAGAAGGCTTGGGGGTGGGGGCAGGACAGAGACCCATGACCTTGTTTTAGTAGAGCAGAAATTTTCCTTTTGACCCAAGGAATTGTGTGGGACTTCGTTTAACCTTAAATATCTCCCCAGCTAATAGAGAGAGCCGACTGTGGGGTGCCTCATGATGCAAACTCTCTCTTCTTCCCACTGCCACTGGCTGCCTCCTGCAAAATTTGGCTCTTTTCTGTTATTCTTTGGCTGGGACTCCTTGCTTTTCAAAACCAAATCAAATCCAGAGAAACTTCTGTCTCCAGCTGGTGCATATCTCTCCTGTGGTAGTAGACGAAGTATTTAGGTTTTTATCTTATGTTTGTGGAAGAATAATTCAATAGCTCTCTGTGAGTTCTGCAGCTAAAAGACTTCCCCTCTTCTTCCTCTGGTACGAACCTCCACATGATCTATACCCTTCTTGGCAGCCACTCCATCCATTTTCTGATTTAAGATTTAGGTTCTCTCCTAATTTCATCAGAAATGAAGGCTAAATTTCTTTTTCATGTTTGCCTAATTCCTTAGGGGTGGGGGAGATTTCCAACAGGATAAAAGGAAAATACTAACTTTATACCATCATATTAGAACCAGAAGTATTTCTAGTTCAATAGTTTAACCCAAGAACTTGATTAAAGTATTTTAGTACTGCTTTTTCATTGTCATCAGAAATCACTACATCTCATGTAACCCGAGTTGACAGAAATGTTTTCATTTACCAAACAGTTATTCTGGTTGTTTTTTTCCAACCAATTTTTAATGATCAATACATTATTTATGATTATTTATGATAATGACTAAATAAATAAAATAAGCCTTTACCTTGAAAATTATAGTTCAGCCTTTATTTTAAAAGAAAAGTAGAAACTAATAGACCCCAAGACTTAGAGAATAATAAAATAACTACAAATATAGTCCCTTAGAACTGTCAGTGTTTGATAATCCTACATGGTTTCTCAGTCTGTTATTCGAAATGTGTTTCTGGTTGCATAATATGATGATATGGTTAGATCAAGATCATCAATGTATGAAATTAAACCCAAGCCTACCATAATGCTTCATCTTACTTGGAGAGCCATAACTAATTGAAAAGTCTCTAATAGAAAATCCCCCTAAATTATATGAATTGGAAATAAGGAGGAATAGCACTTAAAGGAATTCTCAGAATTAATATCAAAATTATAGTAATAAATTCAGAAAGAACAATCTGTCACACTCCCTCTCCCATCTACCCTATTTCTTAAAACAATTAAGTGGTTTCCCATTCCTCTTAAAATAAAAACTAAAGCTCTTAAAATAGCCAACCAACCTTTCTGTGTGCTGGCTCTTACCTGCATCTTCATTTTCATCTCACATCATTGATTTTTCTGAAGCAGCAAATCTTCCCTACTTCCTTCATGTTCAGCATGTGCTCTCCCACCTCAGGGCCTTTGCACACTTCTCCTCTGCCTGTAGAGAGTTACCCTCATCTCTATCTATTTAAACAATACTGTTGTATCAGATTTCAGCACAAGCATCTCCTCTTCAAGGCAGCCTTCCCAGCCTCCTTGCTGAGCTGTCCTATTATATCTTCTTATGGAATCCATATCTTTCTTTTGCAATTTTTCTTTCTCTTTCACTAGCTGTAAGCATCATGAGCATGGCTGTTTTTGCACAGTATTTTATTCCGAGTGCCTATTGTAGTGCCTAGCACATAGTAGGCCCTTGATAAATATTTGTTGAAAGAATAAGGAATGAAAACATTAGTAATGATACTTACCATTTATCAGTGAGTACTAACTTGTGTCAGACATCTATGTTATTTTGCCACAAAAGCAAATCTTCCTTTCAGAAAATAGGAAGCAAAGAAAAAAAGAAAAAGAAAAGAAATCAGTCTAATTAAGTGTCCTTGAGGAAGAATTTTTGATCTTGTAAAGTTTTGCATATTTACTTCTTATGTTGTTTGAATACAAAAGGTACCCAGGAGTCTAGAATTTGCATCAAAACTATCTAAACTCTTAAGCTTATAAAAATGAGCAAGGAATTTAATGATGGGTTTTTAGAAGATATATTTGGCATTTTCTGCTTATAATTGGATTAGAATTACAAGAAGCAGATCAAATTCTCCCACACATTTCTTATTTCTACCCTTGATCCTATACTAAATCAAAAAGCCTGAGGTAGCAAGGGGGAAATACATTTTTTAAATGTATTGTAATCTAGGTCTTTGTCTTCTGGAACCAAATAAGAAGTTTGCTTCAGGTTTTGATTTTTAATTTCTCATATTTATTCCACTTTGCAGTGCCTTCTGGGTATGCCCCCATACAGAGCTACTTTGAGTTTTTGAGAGAAGTCAGTGAAGAAACTCTGAGAATTACAGAAGGTCAGACATAGGAAGGGCTTTAGAAATAATCTGTTCAGTGGCTCATTTTACAGATGAAGAAACTCTGGTTTCTACACCTTCTTCCCCACATCTTTTCCAGCCACACCTGCTCATGGAGAAAGACAAAGATCAGACCTAATGTTGCACCTTATTTGTATATCAAAACTAGTTTTCTCATTGGCTTGGCTCAAAGATGGAGTGATGAAAAAGTACTATATGAATTTTATATAAATACCATAACAATGACATATGTCAACTTTCACGTCCATTAAACTAGATTTTTTTTTATATCATATAGGAGGTATCTGTGTAGTAGAAAGAGCACATGGAGCTTTGGCTTAAACATATCTATGTTTGATTCTATTCCCCTTCACTTAGCTGAAATCTTGGGCAAACTACTTGCACTTAGAACCTTGGTTTCTTTATCTGCAAAATTAGAACATTGGTACCTGCATCATAGACAACCTGAATTTTTTTTTTTTTTTTTTTTTGGTAAGTCAACATGTATCCAAATATGCATTTAATAAATAAAATACATCACAGAATGCTAGGAGGAACAGATGATATGACAGTGTCTGGTGTGTAAAAGATGTGTGCTAAATCCTCATTTCTCTTCTTTTTCTAAGGTTGGTGGAGAGTAAAATTTTTAAAAAAAAGTTTGTGGAGTCACTTAGCTCTGCTTGGGTGAATTTCATCCTATGGAGGCAGGCTATTTGAGGTCTCTTAGGAAAGGCACCATTGGAAATATTTCATGTCAAAATTACCTGACACGGAACATGTCCTGACTATTTTTTTTTTTGTACTGAGTATTTAAGTGGTTTATAAAATGACCCCCATGGTGTTGCTGCTGGAAATGACAAGAAAACCTGCATGCTCTCATGATTGAAAATTGCTGCTTCCTGAAACACCAAACTTCCTTTAATGTATTGATGGAGAGTATTTGCATACTTGGTTTAAAGTTCTGTCAGTTTAATAGATTTGACTATCAACCAGAAAAATAACAGATTTTCAGTACAAATCAGCTAGTAAGATTCAGTCTGCCTCATGAAGGAGACTAAATTCTTCAGAAAGAAGCAATTGCTACATGGCCCTTAAAGAATATACCACTTCAGGCTGAAATATTGCTTCAGACCTGCGGGTTCTGCTTAAAACCCTACAGCTTTGAGGAAAGGCAGTGGAGTTTACTGGGATAAATTAACGTTATCTTCCTCTAGTTTTCAGTACCATGAAGAAGGAGCCAAGTTAGGCTCCAGATGCCATAGAGTTGTTGGAGAAACATTGAACTAGAAACTCAGAATCTTGGGTTTTCCCCTAGCACTGTGTGGCATTGGACAAAATCACTTTTCTCCTTCAGTTCTCAGCTTCCTTATTAATAAAGTTATAGGATTAGACAAGATTCTTGCTAAAGGACCAACAGTCTGAGTCTGCCCCACTTACTAGAACGGTATTTTCCCAGCAGCCACGGGGGTCCAGCACCTGGAATCTCATTGTCTTACAAGGTAGTCTATTATGTGTTTGTACCCTTATACTTCCTCTACCTAACATGCCTTCAAACCTCTCAATACAGCGTTTTGTCTCCCTCTTCCTACTTTTGCCTTTCTTTAGGCTGAATATTTTTATCATGTTACATAATGAGGTAGTTTTAAGTTATTTTACCAACCTGGTTGTGTCCTCTGGATGAACTCCCACAGCCCATGGTTCCCTTGTCGCCTGGATTCCTTGTCTTTAACATAACATTCTCCACAGAACCTCACCAGGGAGGAAGACAGAGGCCGAGGTGTCTTAGCTACGGACCCATCCCAGAATTTTCCATCTTGTCCATAAGATGTGTTAAGACAATGATCTGCTAGCCTGGAAAGCTCTTATCAAAGAAGGAAATAAGCTTAGTTTAGGATAATTCATTTTTTTAAGAATCTAAGGGCCTTCCATTTATTTCCATTTCTTTGCTAATTGTTCGCAACTTACCTATTTAATCATCTGTACTGGAATTTTTCTTAGAAATTGATGTCAGACCCATTGATTTGTAAAGTCAGGAGCCCATTTGCCTTTTTCTTGATCTGGATGCACTGGATTTTTTCCCATTTGTCTATTTACACGAAGAGGACCAAAAATGATCCTATCAGTTCATTATTTTCCCTGAGACTTAAAGTTTTTTTCAGAGGCCCTAAATGCCTTTTTTTTTAAAACATCATCTTTCATCTATACTCCTTTAAGCCAAAGAATGAAAAACTAGTGCTTCAGGAAGTCTGAATTTGAATGCTTGTAGGCAGGTTATCTGCTCTTCAGTTGCCCTGTCCTTACTAAGCCTTCTATTTTCTTCACTGAACATTTTCAAATATTTATGCTACTGGACTGCTCCCTGAAGTGTTTTGAATTTGCAACCTCTATTGGTTCTACCCCTTTCAATGTGAAGATTATCTTCCTTGCCAGTGAAAATGGAATCACAATAGGAGCTGCTGCCAGAGTGCCAGAGTTTTTATATCTTTGCTCACACTGTGCTCTCTGTCTGGGATCCTTTTCTCCAGTTCCTCTCCTAACTGTTCACTATCTTTCTGGCATTATCTCATATAATAGCAACAATAACAACAACTATTTATTGTGCACCTGCTAAGACCCAGGCGCTGTGCAGGGGATGTGGAAATGAACGAGACCTGGTTCCAGGCTTAGATCCCTGGGGCAGTGTGAGGGACTGATGTGGAAAGCTGCATTTGCCACACGGTGTGTAGCATGGTGTTTTGTACATGGACTCAGGAGCCACACTGCCTAGGCTCAAATCCTGGCTCTGCCACCTCGTGACCGTGTAGCCTAGAGCAGGTTTGTAACTGCTCTGTGCCTCAGCTTCCTCATCTGTGAACTGGAGATAATAATAGTTAGTAACCCCTTCACAGAGCTGCTGTGAGGACTCAATGAGTCTTTTAAAAATGTGTAATGTATTTAGAACATAACGTATTTAGAACAGTACCTGGCACATACAAGATCTCAATCAGTGTTTGCTATCATTTTTATTATTATTAAAGTATAAGTGCAGGAAGAAAATATTCTCTGACCCCCTTTCTCCCTGCCTCTGCCCACCTACTTCCAGGTAGCATATATGTGCCTCCTTTTCACTGTACCCCTCTGTGTATATATTTGTGGGAGTGCTGTAATGGTATGATGCCATGGTCTCTCTCCAAGGTAGTGCTTGGTAGTGTATTGGAATACTTCCTTCTGTTTGTTTTTTAAAGCTGTTGCCGCAGTCACCTCTCTACCCAGGGCACTCATTCACTGTGTCCCTTGCAGCCCCAAGCCACATCTCTGGCATTCTTCGGACTGTTTCAAAATACAGCCATTGAAAGGTTGATTCTTAACACAGCAGGCTGTTCTCAGGCTCCCTCTCCAATGCTGGTTTCCAGTCTCTCCTAGTTGGCCAGTGCACCAGCTATACTGTTGTTAAATATTTTGAATTTGACCCCTATTCTATCCCTCTGTGATCTATAGAGAATATAAGGCCACAATCCTTTATCCACAATCCAAATTTAAAAAGAAACTGAAAACCAAGTTTTCCTTTCTCTCTCTCTCTCTCTCTCTCTCTCTCTCTCTCTCTCTCTCCCCTTCCTCCATCCTTCCTCCTCCCATTATCCTTTCTCCCTCCCTGCCTCACTCTCTCACTCCCTTTTTTCTTTTTTCCTTCTGTCCTCCTTCCTTTCTTCCTTCCAACTTGATACTAAAACTCATTTGACCTCAGAATGCAATTTGAACTGATATGTGAAGTTTACATTCTTTATTTATGATCCCATTCAGTATTCAACTAATATGTTTCACTACAAAAATGTTAATAATTTCATCATAACCACTGCCTTAGACTAGACTGGGAATGTTATGAAATAAAAGTATATGTGTTTTCTTATCTTTCTGAAGTACCTAAAAGTTCCAAATTCTAAGACACATCTTTCTCCAAGAATTTCTGATAAGATATTTATTTAATTAATTAATTATTTATTTAATCTCCCTATTTTAAGGTCACCTGATTAGAAACCTTAATTACTTCTGCAAAGTCCCTTTATGGCAGTACCTAATTAGTGGTTGATTGAATAACTGGGTGACAGGAATCTTGGGGACATGTATTTAAATTTCTGCCTACCATGGGTGGCATATGTAGACAAATCTCTGCAGGGACAGGAATAGGAATTTTTAATGGCTGAATAATACTTCCGTCACTTCCTTTTTTCCTTCTATTCCTATATTTTATTAATAAGTTCATCATAACCACTGCCTTAGACTACTATACTGGTCACATTATGAAATAAAAGTATATGCAATATCTTATATTTCTGAAGTACGTAAAATTTCCAAATTGTAAGACACGTCTTGCTCCAAGAGTTTCTAATAAGAGATTTATGAATTTTACAGCCTGATAACTTGGATTCAAACCCTGCCTCTTCTGTATAAATTGTGTGATATTAAAGTTAGTCAACCTCTCTCTGCCTCAGAACTCTCATATGTAAAATGGAAATACTATTAGTATCTACCCATAGGGTTGCTAGAAACATTTAACAGCTAATGGATGAAAATTGCTTGAAATAGTGCCTGCCTCGTGGTAGTCACTCATCTATTAGTAACTACTACTTTTAAATTTGTTGTTGTTGTTTTTATTTTGGGGTGAGATTTGTCTTTTTAACCTCAAGCAGTGCACACCAGGGACTCTGTAAAATCTTGTTGGATCACTGCATGAGTCAGTGACCTCATTTGCCCCAAGTAGTGGGTTGACCCCTTTTTTGTTCTTTCTCAGAATGTAGGTTAAAAAGCCTGTTTCATTTCTTACACTTCTCATGCAGGTCAGCTCTTTCTGGTCTTTTCCTTCAAGATAGTCCTTGCTCTCCTGTTCTTTCCACCTTTGGATACCTGCTTTTCTTTTTATCTTTTATATATGCCCTTATTCAATCAAGCTCTTCTAAAGTGCATGCTATGGAACAACGCAGTTTTCTTCAAATTTGCCTGGATTTTTCTTCTCCATCCTTTGTATTTTTCCAGAATTGAAGTTCTAATAAGTTCTCATCGCCCCTGGGACAGCTGCCCTCTTGGTGTTCCTCTTGGAGCTTTCTGAAATCTTCCTACATAGAGTTCACATTTTTCTTTTATGGCTACTATAAACCACAGAAAAATAGGGATGTCATGTTAGTGCTCTCATGGCTATTACTCTTGGCTTTAATGGAAACCGTACTACCTCTGATATCTCAGTTTCAAATATCTCATTTTCAGATTGCCATCTCCCATCCTTCCATCTCTATTCTTCATTTATGCAGTCTTCAACCTTGTCAAGACCTACAATCCACGAATCCTAACCATTTGCATTCCTGAGAAGAGAGGGAAGCCTTTTCTTTCCTCCTTCACAAGACAGAATTCCACAGTCCATTAATAAAACCATGGTTCAGCAAACACTCCCAATTCATTTTATCTAATACCCTCTGATGTTTTCCTTGGCAAAGCCCCAGCCTGGTACCCTCTCAAATCAAGCAGTTAAACTTTATTGGGGGGGGGGAATCAAATATGCATCCAGAATTTTGTTCCACTTTAAATTCAAGATTATAAACCTTAAATGGGCCCTCAAACCTGTCTGACAAGCCTTGTATATTTATCTAGTAAGCTCCTCCACCTGTTCAGATGTAGCTTCTATGTCCAGCATTCCATCATGTCACCGTGAACTCCATGCAACTTAATCCAAAGCACTCTTTTCCATTCATGTCTTACTTGACCTCATAGCAACACTCTGCACAGTTGACCATGCCCCCACTTTTTGATATAGCCTCTTTCCTGAGCTCCTGAGGCCCCCCAGTCTCTGTTTTCTCCCTACCTCTTTGCTTGTTTCTCAATTCCTCCTCTTATCAGACCTTTAAATGTTGGTTTCTCAGATCTCCAGCTTAGGACTCATTTTCTTCTTTCTGGTACAGGTTTTTCTAGGTGATTTTTTTTTTCTGGAGAAAAAGGAAATATCTTTCAATGCTTTCTATATGCTGACAACTCACAAATTTATGTCTCCAACCCACACTATGTCTCTGAGACATCCATAGGTGTCTAAACTCTAACATGACTAGAACTGAAGCTTTGCTCTACCCACCTTGACAAATACTTCCCTCTCTCTGTATTCCCCATTTCAGAGCAACCCCCACCCAAACCTGGGAGCTCTTGGTTCCCCCTTCTGGCTCACCCCCCACAGCCTATCCATCTCCACCTGCTGACAGCTCTGCCTCCACTATCTACTCAAATCCATCTTCATTGTCTCCTCTTGACAGCATTCTGCTAGTCCAGGCCTCAGCATCTCTTTCCTGGGTCTCTGTAGTAATCTCCTAATTTATCTCCTTGTTTCATCTTGTTCCAGTCTATTTTACACACGGCATGCCGAATAATCTTTAAAACTAAAATTTGATCCTGTTACTCCTCTGCTTAAAACCCTTCGACCGTAATCTCTCATGCTTAGAACTAAATTGACCTCCAGCCCAGTCTGTGCTTTCTCTAACCGAGTCTGGGGCCACCATCACCCTTGCTCCCCTTGCTGAATCTTTTCCTTCTTTAAACACAAAATGATCTTACTGTGTCTGGATCACTCTCCCACAGTCTCTGTGTGGAAGCCATCTCTCCATTCTTCAGGTCTCAGATTACAAATGTTGTCTCGAAGACACTGCTGTTTTTCTTCATAAAATGATATATTTTATTTACTTACTACTTCTTTTTTCCCCCTACTTTCCCCTGCAGACTGGAAGCTCCATGAAGGCAAAGTTGATGTCCCTTGTTCACAAATGGAGATCCACCCAACATCCACAAAAGTGTCTGGCACATGATGTGTTTAAGAAAAATTTGTCCAATGACCAAATCCATAAGTTCTTGCTGACAAGGTTTTTACTGCTTCTTTGACTCCTGTTTTTGTCTGTGTGAAGTTCAGAAATGTGATTCTGTAGAGTAGAATGAGATTTCCATGTTGATTATCACTTCGTGTTTTCTTAACTATACTTAACACTTAACTATACCATTTACCAAGGTGAGTCAAGGAAAACCCTATGCCCTTGACCCTCAGAGAGCTTAACTAAAATAGTATCCTTACACCATGTCTACCTGTCCCACCACCTCTTGGAATTCTCACTATATAGCTCAATTCATGTACTTTCTTTCAAAATACATTATAGAGTTTGTTTTTCCTGATTAAAGTGGAATGAAAAAGAAAAGAAGAACTCTTAATATGGTACATAATTTTGAAAACACTGAGTAAAAATTTAGAAATAGCTAGCCTATTTAGGCTAAATGTTCTTTGGAAATTAAAAAAAAAAACAAATATGAGATGGAATAAAGTATTTGTTGTAATAACCATAGGGCTGAGCTCATAGATCTCCATATTTTTATAGAAATGCATCTTTACTCTCATAGAAATGTTCTCTTTTTTTTCCTAAAATGGTGATTATTTTATATTTTTTGCCATTTCAGTAGTTTAAGGCAGTCATCCCTTGGTATCCACTGGGGATTGGTTTCAGGACCTCCCTCAGATACCAAAATCCACCCATGCTCAAGTCCCTGATATAACCTATGCACATCCTCCCATATACTTTAAGCCATCTCTAGGTTGCTTATACAATGTAAATGCTATGTAAGTAGTTGCTATGCATATTTTTTATTTGCATTTTTAAATTTGTATTATTTTTTTCTGTTGTTTTGTTATTTTTTCCCTGATATTCTTGATCTGCATTTGGTTGAATCTGCAGATATAGAACCCACAGGTCGGGAGAGCCAACTGTGTATAGAAATAAAACACAAACTGTAGTAGTAATTGGCAATCGTGTTATTTTTCTCACAGTCTTAAAAAATCATATTGAGCTAAAAGTTTATTTGTAATACATCTGCAGCATGGTGACAAGAATTCAATATATTTAATAAGTAGCTAGAGAGCAGACATTTCTCTTAGGATTAAAGCAACCTATGACTAGGATTATTCAAGTGCCAACATTATTAAATAATATGAGAGTTGAAAGAAAAATCAGTATAATATTTAAAATTCATTTAAATGCTCAATTTTAATAAGAAGAAGAACTACATAAAACAAGGTAAAACTAAATTAAGAACTGAGACCACACTTTATTAAGTGCAAGATAGAAATGCACGGGTTTTCTTCCACAGGTTTTAACTGTTTTGCTATGGATGGCCTAGATTAATTTTAAAATGCAGTGTGCTTTTTCTTAACAGAAAAGAATAAAATAAAATTGAATAAACTGAGAGATAAGAAGAAAGGGATAAACACTAGGATAAACATTGCATCTAAAACTAAAGTAACTGAAGTGAAAATGTTTTCATAATGAACTTTTATGTTTAACAAGCTCAGACGCTTAGAACAGTGTAAGTTACATTAAAGCCTTTTATGAAAGGATTATGTTTTGTATGATGAGTGTTTTAATATAAGTATAGTACACAGCATAAAATATAACTACATTTAATGCAAAGTAATTATGAGAATTCAGGCACAATTATTTTCTCCTGTACTCTCACATTGATACAGAAAAAAATTTTTCTTCTGAAACCTTTCACTGACATGTCTCTGTTTCAATTATTTTTGGCAGTATATGTTGCATCTCTGCCTCAGCTACCTTTTATATCGACAGTTGGTTGCACAAGCCTTTTAACGCACAAAGGGTAGCAGCTCTTGAGCCAATCTGTGATAAAAGGGAAAAAATGAAATCACTATGGAAACTGCAGGAAGGATCTAAAAGCTCTCTTTATAAAGTAAACGTCTGATGTTTGTGACGGCAGGGGTAAAAAATTCATAAATCTCTATGATGCTATCATTTCTGATTTGTTATCACTGCAAATGCCAACTCGGTGCAGCCTGACCTTAGCTTCCTCAGGTGCTGTCTGCTCAGAAATACTTACTATTCAACAGGAGGAAGATCGGGGTCTGCACAGAGGTCTGGGAGTTGAGAGGATGGTGTGGGACGGAGGAAAGAAACTTATTTGCTTAGGATGCTTCCTTTCCTTTCTCATTTGATTGTCTTTTGCTTTTAAATCACAGTGACTTTTTGGAATCGGGCACATCAAATCAATCTGCTCTGTTTTGTTTTGGTCTGGTTTTCATTCAGAAGCGAAGCAAATCTCAGACCCAAATTCATTTCAGAAAACTATGTTTTGTTCCATGACATAACTTTGATCTTGAACTGAAAAAACGCTAACCCTCTCCTTCCAATCAAAAAGCAAATAACTACCAGGGAGAAGTCATTCCCACTTCGCTACTCTGAGCCCCAGGAGGGAAAAATAAAGGACATCCTGACGGCGCAGGCTCTGATGAATCTAATCTGACGATGGACAGCAGCAGACACCTGTGCCAAGGATTTTCAGAGTATCAGTCAGTTCTCAGAAGTTAAGCAACTTTTATAAGATAGTTGCATTGTTATCTAGTTAGGACCCTTTTTATGTGATAACAGTTCACCACTGAACGAGAGACGATGGGGTGAAGAGGACCCTGAAAGGCTTTCAAATGTGAAATTCTTCAGGTTTCAGAACAGAGTCTTACTTCAGAGAGAGATGAATATTCAAGTACGTAGACCAATTTCAGCATTGCCTATGCTACTACGTTTGTTTCTCCAATGTTTACGATCGAATACAACTTCATTAGTTAGATTTTTCAGGCAATAGAAACTGTGGATTTTAACAAAGTTTATGGCAACTTTACTCCAGTTGTAATGCATTGAAATGTCAGAGATTGATGTGCATGGTAATTGATTTCATATCGTCATGCTGTATTTAGACAATTATAAACATTGCTAATCTAACATTTCGAGGTACTTATGAACAATTAGAGATTCTGCACTAGCATCTCAAACACACTTTTCATGGCAATAATATACTGAAATATGGTTTATAAATTCTAAAAAGGCTGTTTAGAAAAAAAAAGTCAGAAAATAAAACTGGAGTATTCCAGGAGCAAGCATGCAAAAATTTAGCACAGTTAGCAAGGAGAATACATTGCTTTCCAATAAGGTACTTGTTTAAAGTAACAGAATATAACATCTGCAATACTGACTTCATTGAACTTGTACTTCTACTACTACTACTAATGACTAACTTAGCTGTTTGTGTAGCTTTTACAATTTCCACAGTACTTTCTCATACGTTATAAGAGTGTTAATGATCAATTATACAGAATCAAATGGAATTGTGTGTTTGGGCACCAAAAAATAAATACAGACATACTTTCATTTGGAAATATTTAAATGTCTCATGCTTACTGACTTCATTGATACTTTTTGTGCATATAAGGAAAGCCAATTATCTGTGGAGAAAAGTTGACTGGGTGGATGGAAATTAAATTGGTTTTTAAAGACTTCCTTAAACAGAAGTAGCTAGGGAAAGGTCCAATAACATTTTAGCTCAGGAGTTTAATGACTTTGCCATATTAATAAATCATACTTTATCCTGACTTTTATCAAAAGATTTGGATGGGGAAGACTGCACATGACAGAGGAAGGGAGAAGGGCACTTTCAGCTGAAGCTTTGCATGTATCAGAACATTCTACCAATCTCTGAGAAGCTCTGGAAACAACTGTTGGAGAAGGCAGGTAGGTCCTATTTTACTCAAAGAATGGGAATAGAATAACACTCTTATATGTCTATTAAGAGAAATTTCCAAAATTGCAATTCTTGAAGGAAATATTTATGTTCTAGAATATTTTGTAATTTTCTTTAAAAATGCTGTACAAAGTAAATACAGGGAAATCGTTACCAATTTTTCTGCTTAATTGCCTTCTGGGAGTTTCCCAACTTCTATGAAAATGATTTTGTGTTAAATTTTTATTCTCATCAATGTTACTTTTTTTCCATTGTGCTGTAAGTTTGAGACTGCTTAAGAGGGCATTTATAGAAACATGGAAAACATATTGTTTCATTTACATATGCAACAATGCAAATACTTTCCCTTTGTTACCATTCAAAATATTAACATCTGTTCTCTGTATGTATGTTTTCAGAGTTGACTTCCAGCAGCTATTGTAGAATAAGGAAGGCAAAATACCCTACTGTTACCTCAAAATATCTGATTGTTTACTAACTGACGAGTAAAATATTTCATTGATCTTTTCTGAAACCAAATATTTATCTAGTTTAAACTATATGTCAGGAAATTGATCAGGAAGACTCTATAAAATATGTTATCATGTCACAGGGAGGAGATTGTTAGAAAAAATGCGTACTTTTCCTTCTGTGATTTATCAAATGGCCATATTATAAAATATGGCAAGCATTTGGATTTCAGCTCTGAATGTAATCATGGTAATACTTTCACAACCTACAGAAATTTTATCTGTAATGTCTATCCTTCTCTGCAAGAAAGTGACATTCTGTGGAATAGAAGTCACCAGGGAATCTCTTCACGGCACTAAATACTCACGGTCTAAAGAGGGTTTGGAAGTTGTTCATAGCTTTGTATTGTTTTATTTCTATTAGCAATACTCTGTAATACGTCCATTAATTTCCAACTTACAACCATCAGAAATTTCAGTTCCTCATGAGCTTTCACTCCAAACCAGTATTTACTCTCTAATCTCAAATCAGCCAACTGAGATAAGATGAAGACTTTTAATTAGAATTTTAATATGTCATCTAATCCATTTGTAGATTATGCACAGAGGTCATCTTCTATGTAGTTAATAACTGTGTGGAGAACTTAGATAATGTTTAATTTGGTGGAGATACTATTTTTAACTTTGCTGGAGTTGAGTTGCTTTCAACACTCCCTGAGAGTCCCTCAGAAGTTATATCAGCATGAGGTTTATTGTGTGAATGAATAACTGCATGTGTCTGTAACATGTCTTGGGGGAAAATTACAGAAATTGGAATATTCTGTAACATAAAGAAGATATTCTATTTTTCCTTTCACATTTCTTCTGGGAAACCTAATTTCAAGTCTCTCAGATCAAGCTATCTGGATGAAAAGGGATAAATACCCAGAAGAGTATCAGGAGAATTAGCCTGCCTCTTGCTTTTGCTAATGAGTTGTGCCCCTGTCCTCCATATGCTTATTCCTTAAAAGTCCAGCACATGAGACAGTTTTTTGGGTTTTTTTTTTTTTTTCTCCTATCGAGAAACAGTTGGCAGTTCATGTTGGACTTTTGCTTGACATGAATTATTTGGTAAATTGGGGACTGAAGTGTGAATTACAATGTCAGAGCTATATGAGGAACCTCAGGAGTGTTCTATACACAGAGACTTACTAGCAGGGACTTCACAAAAACTATTGAGAAAAAATTATCTTTTCCCTATTCAAGAAGCATACAAAAATGTGTATCTTGCACACACAGGCACACACCTACCTTCTCCATGATATATCTGTTTTTTATTTACATGCACATGCACACGACTCTCATTAATGCTGATAACCCTCGCACATGCCTCCAGAAAATAATGGACCCCGACTGTGAGAACTGTCTGTATTCAAACATGTTAAAAGCTGGATATTTAAAAATCTGTTTGGCACACAAAGCTTGGTTTTCTGAAAACAAGAGAAGTGGGACAGAAAGATCAAAAGAAAAAAAAAAGCATAAAACATAGTAACATTTGGATGGGGCCTGGGTAGTGCTCTAATTAAATGTACTTACACCTAAGTCTTATCACATGCTCAGGAGTGAGAGCTTAGATACCCCTTTTAAACTGCAGTATTAGAGGTTGTCACGGGAGCCTTGAATGGAAGCTGTCACTTCCGCTGTGATCCAGCTCTCTTTTATTTGTGCATCTACAATCTATCCTATTTGCTTTCATTGAATGGGCTTCTGATATTTTGCTATTAAGATAGTCACAATAATAAATATCTTTGAACTTACAAACATATGCAATTCTTTAAAATGGGTTTAGAAAAAAATCAGTTTATCCCACTTAGAAGAATACTTAGAAGAAACAAGTTTCTCTTGTTTTGTTCTGTCTTATAGGTTAAGATGAGCTCAGTAAGAAACCCTATATACTTTTTTCCTCATTCAGGTAAAGTCTTTTGACATCTTTTCCCTTCTGAGCATAATAGACGCTCTCGCTGAATACAAACCACAGGGCAGCCTTTTCAGAAGTCACCAAATCAAACAATCTGAACTTCTGAAATAGTTTCTAAAGCCTATATTAATTGCTTAGAGTTCTAGTTATATTAGCGTAACTTGAAGTGATTTCAAAATGCTGGGATTCGGAACAAGAGACAGTGTGAAAAGAGGTAACTGTATTTTCTAAGTTTTATTTAATGGGGTTTTGAAACATCATGATGCAATCTCTATTAGTTTCTTTTAAAAAAAATAAATAAAGCAAACCTTACATACCTAGAAGAAGCTGTTGGCAGTGCATAGATAAGTTCTGTATGTCTTATTACCATTAACAGGCATTCATGGGTAAACCTCTCCCTATTGCATTGAGTATATACCCTCTGGCTTTGTAAAGTGATGCCTGAGTATGAATTTTACAGAGGAATTTCCTAATCATTTTATACACTATGCAGCACACCTACTACATTAGAATATACACAGAATTTCTTGGGTGAATGGTAACAATTAATTAGAATTGGTGTTCATTCCAGAAAAAAATCCAAAGTGCTTGTATATTAAGTCTTTTGTGAGAGGATAGGTCCATCTCTTGTTTTAACTCAATGACAATCTACTTTTCTTTTTGTTTCTCTATTCCTTGTCTTCCGTTCTTGCTAAACAATCAAATGCAAGGCATTTTGCCTTCCTTCACTCCTTAAAAGAAAATTATTCAATCAATACGCAAAGATGAAAGTTAGAAACCCACTGTAATCTATTAAGGTCCAGGAATTTAAAGAATCAAATGTACCCTCTGGATCTCAGGATCTATGAGAAAGAATGTAGAATAAGTTATTTTTCTACGAACTTCCTTAATTTTGTTTTACTGCCTTAGGCATAATTTAGAAACTGGTGAGGCATTGGGGATGGGAGATGTTTAGGGGGTGCTTGAAAAAGCAATGGGGTCTCAAAAAAGAGGGACTGAAAAGATTCTATCCCCTAGGGAAACAAGTCTACTGGGGTGGCTTTTTGTGCAGAATGTTTTCAACAATGACACACCCCTATGCAAAAGGTTGGGACCCCTTTGGCTTAGGTAACCCCCATTCATGTAGGAGTATATATATTTACACTCAGGGTGTTTTGAATAACCCTGATTTCTCTCTCTTTTTAAATTGGATGCACTGTTCATTTTGGATGTCAAGGTTTTCTTTTATTTGCTAAGTCTTACCCGTATAATCTAATGTTTCATTTCTTCCCAGAAAAACAAGATGTTTGCATCAAATTCAGCATTTCAATAACAGTAGTGAAAAGTCCCTCTTTGTAAAAGATACAGGATTAGTTCCTGCCATGAGCTCATCTGCATCACCTCCATTTATTTCTCGTGGGTGATGAGAAGGCCTTTGCATTTGACCAAAAAGCACTAGTAAATAAGGAGTTAAAATGAAGGCAGGCTCACTGGTTTGCTGAGATCTGTCAGAGCCTGACTGGCTGGCTACATATCTGTCTCTGGAACAATAGGTACCTGTATTCTGCACGGACTGCTGGGCAGTGCTAGCACTCTGGAGAAGGTCTGCTTCTGTCTGTGCTTTCCTGGTGAGAAACCCCAATGACAGCTCCACTTTTCAGTGGAGGAGAAAAAAATATCTGTCTACTCTCTTGATGAAGGACAGAGCTTTGATCATTTTTGTTCAGGCTTGACTTGGCTGGAGGTTTCAGGTTCTTAGACTCAAGTCAGCAGCCTCTCTCTCTCTCTCTCTCTCTCTTTCTCTCTCTCTCTCTCTCTCACACACACACACACACACACACACACACGCAGGCACACACACAAGCATACATTCACTCCCTCCTTTTCTCTCTGTCTTTTCTCTCTCCTCCCCATCTCTCTCTCTCATTTTCCCCTTGTAGGTTCTATGCAGGCAGATGAATGTCACAGCTGTAACTGAGGCACAGAGCAATAAACATAGCGGAGCCAATTTCCGCGATGGTGAGAGGGGGCACCGGAGGTGACAACAATGACAAGACCGTCCTTCTGACAAGTTTTAGGTAAGAAAATATTTCCGCCCCGATTCTTATATTTCTGCATCCTCGTGGCTGAGACGTTGAGATATAAAGCGAGTCTCGATAGGGAAATATTTTCGTGAGGGTATCATCTGTGCTGTCACTTGCCTGCAAACCTGTGTTCTCGGGGCTTTGTGTTACTAGAATCATCGGAGGTGAGGTGTGAGCGGGGCTGGGCAGAAGGGTGAGCTGCTTATGTCTGTCTGGTGATATTTATCATGCTGTTTAAATTTATGTCTGGAAAAAATTCTGTTTGATGATAGTTAGCAATGTTTTCTGCAACACAGAGCATATGGCCATGCAGAATTCAAGTGATGCTCTTTCATTCTTAATTTGTAATTATTTTTACACTCAACTGTACTGAGGTCAGAGAGTTTAAAAAATTAATGAGATTCCCTGTGGAGATCAAATAGTAATACCTACGTGAGCTGCCACAAAAAGATAAGATTATGCTGTTATATTTTTAACACAGATTTAACTGTCTTATTTTGAACAGGGTCCATTTAAAATATATGACACATACAATAGTTTATGGGAGGCTATGTGTTTTTGGAAATTAGTCTTTAAATTTTTTTAGTGACCAGGACAAATTGAGTCAAAATTAGACCTTAGAGAATAAATATTTTGTGTGGCGATATTACTATAATTTAGCAGACATTATTTTTATGGCAATGGAGGATATCTTATACTTTCGAGGAAATGACGATAGATGAGCCACAAGCTAAAAAAAAATCTTCAAATTTTTTTTCATTTTAAGTAATGAATAAAAACTCAGCAGATATTTCAGGTGAAAAATTGCTGGCACAAACAAAGAAGCAAGTGTGAATTCTTTGTCACCAAAATGAGTTTGTGGCATGGATTTAGGAGGTGAAGTGATTTTTATGTTCTCAGTGCCCCACAAAAGGGAGTCTACCAGGGTAAGTCCAGACATTTAAAAATGTATTGAAAACTTTCATTTCCCACAATTTAAAAACATTGTTGATGTTCCTTATACAACACATTGTTTAAGTGAGAAGGACTGAAAAGAAGTCTGAATATACAGTAATGGGGCTAAACGTGGTTTTTATCCCCAGGTCCCCATTTATAAGACCCATTCGGAGCTTCCTGTGATATATTGTTATGTAAATACTGTGCAGCCAGGGAAAGCAGTACTATGGAGATTCAATCTACTTTGAAAGTTGTTCATTATAGGAGGGATGAATGTTATTTATTTGATGTGATTCAAAGGCTGGAAATGACTTTTTCATTGTGGCGCCTTTTGTAATGGGTGCAGGGTGATCTAATCTTTTTAATTTCGGCTTTCACACCAGTGGAGATGAAAAGAGATCTGAACTCATTTATCGGTTGCTAGGTCCTTCCGGAGGCCCAAGTCCTGTTCTTGGTTGCTATGGCCAGTCTGACCTCAATCTCTGTGGTTTTGGGGACTTAAGCAGTCTTTTTTTATTGAGGAGCATGTACCTTGATTTATGTCCAAAACTGTGGCTGAAAGTCTTTGTCTGCTAGTGATAAATGGTGCCGAACAATTCATCAGTTCTTACAAGTAAACACCGCTGTCCCACTAAAAATATGTTTTGTTCTGAGTTAATGGTATGGAACAAGGCAGCCTCTGCAAACAGCTATCTTTTATTGTGGAGGGGCCGCTGAAACTTGGAGCAACGTGGAGGAAATTGGCATGCGTTTTTTTTGTGCATTAGCATTTCGTTTGTGATTTTGTGATGCAGCTCTAGGTGGCTTGATTGTGAAAGGGTAAACTCTCTATTTCCTACCTTCTCTCTAGCTGGGGTCTCCTGTGAAACTGGCCTCCCTGAATGCCTAGATTCTGCTGGGGGAAGGAAAAATCAGGAGTAGTTTCTCCGATGGTGTTGACCTCGGCTTTGTAACTGCCCCGAGCCAAGGCACACACAGGCAGATGTGCTGTGGCTCTGTAACCGGTGACTCTGTCGCCTTCAGTCCCAGGCTAATTCTTTGAAGGAAAGTTGTATCTGATATTGGTGACTCCCAGGAATGTTCTGCTTGTGAGCTACTGAATGGCCCCTGGACTTCCTTGCATTCTAGAACCTTGTTAGAAAAGAGCTGCGGTGATTAAGAGGTTATGGAGTAGACCGCCGTGCCTAGCAGATGAGCCCTAATACAGTTCCTGTTCCCTTAAAAACTGTTAATTGATGGATGCTGCAGGTTACGTACACTCTGCTAATAAGATGATGATGACAAAATAGGTATCAAGAAAGGCATTTATTACTTATAAGTGGCACTAGCTTCCTTCCGAGAGAGATTGTGGCTTCGTAGTGGAGGTTTTTGGTTGTCTTTTTTTAAAGTAATATGCTAATGGTTTTTATTCTAAATCGACCAGCACTGAGTATCTTCAGGAACATGGGTTCCATAAGAAGTGACATCCTCTTCGAATTGAAAGGTAAAAATTTAACATTTTTTTAAAGTGCAATTTTTGAACCATTTCATGTACTTGTTGCCAGCATTATTAGAAAACTACTTTCTAAATATAACTATTTAAAATTTGAATTATTTTTTAATATACAAGGGTTAAAGGGATTTTATTGTTAGTCATTTCCCAAAGATTGGCTAGCTTTTGTTGCAAAATGCAATCAGGTGCTCTGTATGTTTCCTTTCAGTTTTGAAAATAAGCAGTTTTGTATTTCTTTGGAGAAAATTATCATTTTGAGAATCAATAAAAATGATCTTTATGTAGATTTTATTCCTAGAACCAGTAAATTAGAAACCAGGGTTAGATGATGTCAAAGGTCTCTTCTGGCTTGAACATTTTTCAGAGTGCTAGTTTTCTGAAAGAACGTATAATGATGCCTCTATGATTGGAACTGTACTTATTCAACTAATGTCTCTCTTTAGTTGAGCATCAGTCAAAAGCACTATGCTCCCTTGTACAAGTAATAATTGTGGCTGGAAGTATTTCCCAAATAATTAATTTTTGAAGGTATTTTAAAAATAAAAAAACCTGATACTTCAGTGCTTTATTAGCTCTAGGGTTTTGCAGAGCTCACCTTGTGGCTCCTATACATGGGTCTCTTACCTCAGGTCTTCCTGAAGGTAATATTTTATATGAATGGCTAATTTCATGAGAAATATTTAATTCTAGGTATCTGAAGACAAATACTCCCTGGTATGTATCTATGTATGTATATGAACGTATTTTAATATAAAATATCTTATAAATTTCACATTGTGTTTTGCTTTGCTGTTATTTCGAAGGATTTAAGTGAATGTTGGATAGTGCTCAATTTCCTGAAATGATTAAATTCACTCTCTGAAGAATCTGGGGAAAAGGCCTGTAATGACATTTTGATGACTTTCATTTTAAGGTGTAATAGAAATTGAGTAAAATATTTTAATAGCTGTTCTCTAATATCTCATTCCAAATATAATGTTTTTATTGCTCATTCTAGCTTACAATTTTCTGGCGATAATAATGCTGGCTGGTAATTGTTTCTTATATAGAAATCATTTTATCCTTATGTAAAAGTTATTCCAGAAAAGTCTTCATGCATTTATCTCAGCTGAAGCCATTGCATTAAAACTCCTGAGATAAAACAGTGAGTATTTCTAGATTGCTCCTACTTTAATTTGGTACTTCCTAAGGGGGATTAGGGGTGTCTTAAAGGGAGGAATATTAGATATGAAAGTTTGTGGTTTAAAGAGGAAAACCAAATAGGCATGTGAGTCCAAAAAAGCTAAGAAAACAGAAGGAATAAATACGATGCGCTATAACAAAATTGATTTAACTTTGCTTTCCATATGTCGTGTGTTTTTTTAAGATTTAAAATTAGATTACAAATAAAAAAATGTATGTAAATATGCAGTTGTTATATCTATCTTTCTTTAATAGGTAAGTGCAGATATGTAAACTTAATAAGATTATAGCTAATGTTATCAGGAACATCTTTTCACCTTGATTTTTTCTGGAGATGTATACACAAGTAGAGTTAATCACATACTTTTTAAAGAATCAGATTTTTGGGGAACTGGAGTTGTGACGTATTAGATCAGTTTTTATGTAAGTCAAAATGAAATCCTTACGTCAATTTTTCTGTGTGAGTTACACAAAGCCAATAGCTTCCAAACTGCATTGTTCTAAATGCTAATTAGAAAAAAATTATACAATTTAACTTGATTGTAGTGAATATTTAAAATGAGTGTATAATATTGCTGAATTAACATGCCTTTAGTGCATATTTTTATAAAGGTAATTAATGTTTCTTTCCAAATACCACTGTTATAAAGCAGCTGGCTACTCATAGTTTCTTCCTGCCTACTATCATTTTGCTTTTTGTCTTTTGGTACTATTATTCTTATCTGTCAGCTAGAAAGTTGTATCTACTTTATCTGACCTATTTGTCTGAATTTTTTTTGGTGGGGGAAGTCCAAAACTTGTTTCATTAGAAATTGCGTATGAAGTGCTGAAAGATTTGAGTTGGCCTTGGGATGTTGTTCAAGGGGTTGATATTAGGATATGGATTTGCCCAGCAGTAGCAAGTCACTTGTATAATTCAGTAAAATCTTTCCTTTCTCTAGTTCATTTTGCACAAAACACATCATCTAGAAAATTTATTATGGAGAATGGACTGGCAGGGGAGGGGCCCTCTTAGATAGCTAGTGAATATATCACCCCAAGCTACTGTTCTAGCATGTTGGCAAGGATATATGGTAAAGTTTTACCTACAAGTTTTGTATTTAATCACTTTTGTGATCCAACAGCAGATTTTTATTTGCATTGCCATCAGTCAGATAGCTTTTGTTTAAATGATACCAAAATGACTTAGAAAAATAAAAGTTATGCTAAAAAGCTTAATTATATACACTCTAGCCCTCACTAAGAATTTGTTCAGATTTTAAAATGTGAAAATTGCATTTGGTTAATGGTGTTTATAATCTCCTTTTCAAGAGATGGATTGTTTAGACTTGTTATGACCCTGAGGCCTAAAGTTGCTAGGCTTTAATGATTCTACGATACTATACCATAAAGTATATAGGAGCTTTTTGCATCCTTAATTATATCTCTAAGCCATACACATATGTCCTTAATGTTGCTTGACATTTAAGCACAATGTACTTGTGATTGATAAAGCCTTGAATTTCTTGTATCTTTCTGATAATTGAGTTCATAGTTCAAATGCAAATACTGAAGTACACCGTTAGGCTAGGAGTTTACTTAGAGAAAGAAAGACAAGGTAACACTCAGTGGTCAGGAACATATGGTGTATAGTTAATTATCACAATACTTAGGGTTTTAACATAGTTTACTGAAGACATTTCTAAAAATATTAAATTTCCAGGATATAGCTGAAGAAGAATTTAATTTGCTAGAAATTTGAAACATGGAAATCAAATAAATTATTTAAAAAATCTCCTCCAGTATGGATTTAGAAAATGTTTATTCATTCATTCAATAAACATTTACTCAGTGCCTATCATTTGCTAGACACTATTCTTGTGGCCCTTAATTTATTAGTCACAATTAATTCAATATTCATTATTATTTACCTGATTTTGCAGATTATAGGAACCTCAATAGTTATTTGCATATCATTAGCTAATCACTTCACAATCCATATAATTTTGGAAGTTGTATTTCTCTTGTCTGTTCTTTAAATGGCGTAAAATATATTTTAGGCATATTTACCAATTTAGAAGAATATATTGGTAAAATAGAATGTGCTTTAAGAAGTTATCTTATTGATATGTGTTTAAAAATGTTGTCTAAATGCATCTTTTTTTTCCTGACTATTCAGTCCCATGACGCAGGAGACACTAAATTGGTTTTGCTTTTATTCTCCCTTCCAATGCTTCTTATACTGTTGTAGAGGATTTGATTTCTGATTCTAATTACTAACAGCTAATATTAACTTTCTATATGCCAACGTGCTAAACCTTTTAACTTCGTTTTTTGATTTAATCTTATCAATCACCTTTTGGGAAAGGTAGCATCACTATCCCTGTTTGTAGATGAGCAAACTGAAGCTTTTAGAAGTTAAATAACTTCCTCAAGGTCACAGAGCTAGTAAATAGCCGAAATAACTTAAAACCTAGGTCTTCAGGTTCTACATTTTCCAGTCATTCAACAAAAAGTTTTGAGCCTCTGTGATGTCCTAGGCTTGGTCAAGGTGCCCCAGATAGAGCAGTGGGTATACAGGCTTTAATGCTCTTAGACTTTACTGCCCAAGTCTCTGCCCTTAGAATAAAGGTGTCTCTTATCTACCTTGATACTTAAATTGCGTTATTCCTCTCTGCATCTAGGGATTCCCCAGAGTCAATAGGATACAATTTTTAAATGTCAAACAAACCTTTTCAGATCTCTCACCATTTGGCTTGAGTCCTTCTTTCCAACTGCATCATTGCCTATTTCTAAATAGGCATTTTTTACACTGGAAGACAGATCTCATTGCACTGACAAAGTCTGTCTTGAATTTTCTCTGATCATTCCTGTGCTTAAAACACTTTTGCCCCTGCTTCTCAAAGCCTTCTGTACTTCAATCTCTGGTCAAAGCCTATGGCTCCCAGGAAGCCTGTCTTAAAAACAAAATCCTGAAATTGCTTTATCTGAATTGATCATTCGATGCATGACATTTGCAGCAATTAAAATGATTTGAGGCAAGGTTAACGCTTCCCATATTTTTCTGTGTCTGTGTTTGTGGATATGATCAGCTGAAGTGTTGGCAAAGAGTTCAGGGAACCAGCAGTGAAAGAGAAGAAAGTAAAAAAGGTAGGACAGGAAGGCTTGGAAGTAAGAGCCTCACTGCCTAACACAGAGCCTGGTATAGGATGCAGTTAATACCCCCTTGGAAGCTGGGGAGAGGGGAGGAGGGGAGGCAAGAGAGAGAGCTGACCACTGGAGGAAAGCTAACAGGGAAAGGGAAAACAATACTCCTAAGTTCATAACCCAGGGCCTTTAACGTTCTTTAAATATTTATCAGAGATCCTATTATGAAATGTATAGATATATACATTCAAAAATTTTGTGGAAAAATGGAATTAAAAGTTAATACTAATCTTACCATGAACTTTTTGGAGACCTCTCATACAATAATCTTTACTTTCAAATACCTTTTGCTTCTTCCTGGAATAAATTGTCACTTTTATCCACATTAACACATTTGATACAGAATGAGTTTTCTGGTGTTTGTAAGAGAAAGTGCAGTTGTGTTATGTCTGTATGTTTTCCATCACTGTTACAGCCCACCGTGCCACTGGCTGTAAGCTGATTTTTTTGGTTTTATTCTGTATATGATTATTTCTCCATTCCCTGGGACATATTTCAGTATTATAGAAGTTGCTGACAACCCCCCTGCAAAAAAGAGCCATCCCCTTAATCATCATAAAGTTTTATTAGTTAATACTTCATGTTGAACTTTTAATGTTTAATGAAAGCCAAATTCACCATTCAAACTCCTAGTGCAAATCTCCCCTATCAACAAGCAATTCTTGTGATTAATTTTCTTTATATTTTTGCTCAATTGTTTTCAAGTGTAGCTTGAAATCTCAAGGGAAATATATATGTCTGTGTTTTTATGGGCTCTCAAACCAAGTCATTAAGGTTGAAATTTTACTTTGTAGGGAAATTCAGGTGGATATTTCTCAAAGCAATTACTACATCTGACCTCTGCTATGGAGCTATTTTACCAGCTCAGCTGTAAAAGCCAGATTTGTAAATGTAGATATGAATACAGGGCTTACTTCAAGGAGGTATTACTATTATATGACATATATGTAGCATGTGCTAATTTTCCGTGGTGAAGCAAGCTAGAAAAGTTGCTTCTTAAACCAGTGAATGCAATAGGTTATGTGCACCTCTAACTTACAGGGGAGTACTCTGCAGAAGAAGCCCCATTCTTTGGGAATTTCCACCTGCTAATTGAGATAAGTGATGATAAAGCTTCATGAGGCTTTGAGCTGACCTGCTTTTAAGAAACAAGGAATATTACTGCAGTCTGTATTGTAGTAGCAGCAGCTGAACAGTCCATGAGAGTTCCAAAAACGAACTGTGCTCCAGGAGCTTATCACATGCTGTGGTGATGTCAGTAGAATGCAGAGGATGAGCTTGGCTCCCCTTTAACCCTCACTTTGTATGGTCCTTTAATTTTGACACTAATTTTGGCCATGAACCTTGGCACTTAGCTACAGTGTGTAATTGTTGGTGTCTCGCTGCCACCTGGGTGCACAATCGAGAGTAGCAAATGGAGAACAATATTGAGCCCCTGTGATTTGCCATAAGAACACACCACATGCAGTTGGAAAGGGAAATATTTAATCAGCCAGTTTTCTCAATGCAGTCCCGATCAGTCCAGTCAGTTGAAGATTTTTTTCCCCTGAATTAATTGGTTGTTTTGTTACTGTGAAGATAAATCCTTTGGCTCCCTCTCGAATTCATACTATACCAATTTGGGGACATGGCATATTAATTTGAATATACAAGCACAAAGAAGATAATTTTAAATATGCTAAATTAATAACTCATTTTGGTCAAATGATTTTTTAAGAAAAGAAGTTTCTTGAGTTCTCTGTTTTGTTAGTTGGCTGTGGACTTAACATGTAAAAGACTGTAAGTGACGCACGAATAATACCATTCCATTTTTAGGCATGTTGAATGATGACGCTGTTGATCTTTAAAAGAAATTCCATTTGGTGACATTTACGAAAATAGTTTCATGTTAGCAGCTTTTAATTTTAATTTTTAAAAAAATCGAGAATGGTGTAGCTTTCAAGAGGCAAGGAAGTCACCTAGAAGGTGTATACTTACATAATGGAAACATGAGACACACACACTAGCTCCCATCAGATGTTGTGCTTATATTCAGCCCAGGAAACAGTGTTAACAAGTAGGAAAGTGGTATGGAATAGAATTATCTGTATAAACAGGCATACTGTCTCAAAGACCGAGATTTTTTTTTTTTTTTTAAGCCTGGTGCTTGCAATGCGCTAGAAAGATTTGGATGCAGAGTTTAGTATTCTCACTCTAACCCTGCTAATTCTGCGCAATGCAGTCCAATCCATTTCACCTCGCCCAGGTGCTCTTTGGATCTCTAATATTTATGAACCTTTTAAACTCATCCAGTCAATTATCTCTTTGGTAATATTATTTCATATTTTGGTTGGACAAATATAATATGCTATATGGGTACACATGGCAAAGAATTTCTGGTTCTTTCCCACAAAGTAGAAAATGTTAAAGAATTCAGAGTTTCTACGTGGTTTGGGGGATTTTATTTTTTCCGTTCCAAATTGGAAAAGTTGGTATAGTGTAAAATCTTTCTACCTAAAATGTTATCTCTTTGATCCAATAATCATAATTATTGTCATAAATTTGGGAAGATTTCCAGTCATTTATTCACTCAATTATTCAATTGACTTTTTTCTTAATGATCTCATCTGACGGGTGTTGCTAAAGGCACTGTGAAGGATTTTATAAAATGGGAATATATGATCTTTCCCTTATCAACTATAGTATAATTGGAGAGAGAAAAAGAACCTTAAAGAACTAATTGGATAATATAATGAAATTACGCTTAGCAATCATACTTTAGTTCTCTGAAGGGGAAGCTGTTTCCTTACAGGTAGAAAGCAGTGTTAGCCATCAAATATAGCTTTTAGGTTCAGAATATTGGTTCAGAGTCCAAAACTTACAAGTACTCATACCTTACTTTATAGAAGGTTTATAATAAAATATGTGAATGTTTGTTGGGGTGCAGGGGTGTTAGTGGAGTTTATTGTTGCCCTAAACATACTCCATGACATTCTTCCAAAGTTTGGACATACATGTAAATTGAAGTGTTTCAAAAGTAGTTTAAATCATTGCTTATGTGTCTATCTTTTGAAATACTTCAACTTCCTCGCTATCTCGAGAAGACAGGCTAACACATTCTGTGCGATGGAAAACTTTTCAAAGCTGTCTTTAACATCCCTGGAAGTGTAAAGCCCTGCCCATAGCTTCATTCTCTGGCAGCAGTATTATGCCATTTACCCACATAGATGAAAACACCATTCCAAAGAAAACCTAACATTAAACAAAGAGCATTAGGTTTGGTTCAATTCTCATTTTCTATCTCAAATATAAAATTTTAGGATTTTAAGGAAAAACAATAATTTTTTATGTGTATTGATTATCATTTTCCAGAGAAGCCAAAGATTAGCTAGCCAAAAAAAGAAAAATAAAATAAAATTTCACTTAAAAAGCCTTGAAGTTTTTGCCCTTAGTTACCTGTGTATTAAGAAGTAAAAGTCCAGTAATAACTTAATTATTCTCTTATTTTATCTTTTGGAATTTGTCTTGTGTAGTTGTAGAGAGAAGAGCTTTGACTATTTCTGCCTTTTCCACTTGGAGAAGGGAAGAATTAAATAGGAAAGCTCACCCCCTTCCCACCAGACATCTCTTGTGGACAGTGTATGGCATTTGCTAAGCAGGGGAAGACAGATGTCCTTTTATTTGGGGCAGAGGGAAGGTATAATGAAGGACTAATTCTCCTGAGTATCTTATGTGAAGGGACTCATGCTAGACACATCATGGAAACAATCAGACAGAAGGATATGTAATGAGACCCACTTGAAGAATAGTAGCATCCTCTCCAGGTTGTGGCAATTCCCAATTCTCAGTGTCTTTGGGAAGCAATGTTCACCATGTCGTCAAAGAGATAATGAGGGAATAGACATTACACACTTTCCACCTGTGATTTGTGAATGTTTTTGGTGCTGCCAAATAAGGAACTCCTTTCACTGCTGTCTGCTCTGAGCTGTAATTTATTTTGATAGCCATTTGCAGAAAGCACCTTTGAACTCGGTGCACTGTAAAGGATATGGCTGAGAAACTCTTCAATGGAATTTATCAGCCTCCCCACTCCCAACCACACCACTCCCCACTAGTTGATCTGGAACACGAAGATTAGAGACTTAGAGACATTACTTCTTTAGTCTCATACCATTTGAGGAAAAAAGATACAAACAAAAAAAAACCTTGAGAAGGCCAAAGTATTTTACAACGGGGAATATGGCGTAAGGTTAAATTTATGAGTCAGAAGAGCTGAAATAAAATAGTTGAAAACAATCAAGATTTTGTTGAATTGCAGATTCACCTAATCTCAGTTTTACTTTTACTTGCTAGGTCATGAACTCCAATGTCTTCATGTTTAAATTTAATGTCATACCTCTAAAGTAAATATGTGTTGGAACAGGCATCCCCACCTTGTTTGCTCTCAGGAGACTGAACACCTCTTTGTTATATCTCCAGTGTGCTCATTCATTACAATCTAACTTTTGTATAAATTGCTCATTGTCATTGAGGACTTTTACCCCAATAACATACCCAAAGTATTTTGATTAATGGGCTTCTGATGGCAAAAACAGCTTCTTAGGCTTCATCTTGAAATATTTAAATATGAAATCCACATTATGGTGTTATATCAATCAATGTCCAGGAGCACAGTGATTGTACCTCTGACAAATCCATGTCTTGTCAGTAATCAGTGAGTTTTTGCTTTTCAGGTGCATGTCTATTTTTCTAGGCTACGTTGACTGGTCACAGTTTCGACCATTTTTACATTGGAATTTAGTGCTGTTTGAGAGCCTTGAATGGTTTTGGAAGTCTCATAATCTAGTAACTGAGCACACACTTTGAAGAGAGGGTTCTTAGAATACAGGCATCCTGATATGATAAATTTTGGAGGATCTTCTCAGCTGATTTCTTCTTTTCTTGTTCACTTTGGGGCTGTAACAGAAACAGCAACCTTTGTAACAAGAAGGGTGTAGGATTTGGAATCAAACCAAATTAAAGTCCCAGACTACTATTACCTCAAACCAATTGCTTCGTAGCTTGGAAACATAATTTCTTCCTCTGTAACATAAGGATTACAATACCCTCCTTAGCAACATTTCTTGACCATTTTCCATGTCAGGCATCATACCCATGTGGCCTAAAAGGCAAGTATTATTATCCACAGTTTACAGATTACTACACAGAGGTTTGGAGAGATAAAGAAAACCCACCCTAGAACACACATAGTTGTTAAGTAGTGAATCCTCTGGTTTGTTCTCTTATTTCAGTTGAATTTGTTTTCAGAAAAAGACTTGCAGAGTCAAAAGGTATGTACATAATAAATTTAGTTAGTTTTAAAAATGTCATTTAGTTTAAATGCTTGAGTATGGTTTAAGAGTAATACTGCAGTATTAATACTGCAGTATTAAAACTGCATTTTATATTTCACCTGTGCTGCTACATCACATACTGGTGCTGTTTGAGAGTGTGCTTTGTAAGTGGCCGTGGAGAGCTATATGCCATGAGAGCTGCTTTATACTTTTCTTTTTGAAGATCTTGATGGTGCTCTCATCTTGATGAGCACAACTCCTTTTCGGTAAAGATTCTGGATAAAAGTCTGTTGCATGGAATTGAGAGCCAGTCTATAAGGCAATTTTTATGACTTAGATGAAGAGTAGATGTCATTTGCAGAAGAGCTTGACATTCTCAGGGAGTCTTTGTATAGCTTTAAAGAATTTTCTATTCGTGATTTGTATAACTCTTGATAAAGGATAAAAAATATAAGAATGATTTACTTGGAATTTAAAACCTTCATTCTATGTGGCTTTATCTGCTGCCCATTCGCAGGACACTGCTAACTGCAGCTTCTTCTCCTACTTCATCTGCAGGCTCTTTAAGTCTGTGGGATGCCCAAGTGTGTATAGATACACGGAAATAGCACAGTCCCTTTGGTTAAGAATAACATGTCAGTTTTCTTTTCTTGCTTTTGTGTGCTCTCTGGAGCTCATCCATGCATGATGTTCCAGTTGACTTCAAAGGCAAGTCTATGGTTGGATTAGCTCCACAGGACAGACAGCGAGGTAAGAAATAGGCTTAGTGCTTTCAAGGCCCACTGGGAAGCTGAGAGAGCCAAGCTATGTGGTTATCAAGATGATTTGTTCATTTATGTACTCATAGAAGAACACACAAATTTGCATTATACTTTCTATTTTATTGTCACCATTAAATTTTCTACATTTTAAAAATGGTAACTTAGCAGTGTGCAAAAAGGTTGATTAATAGTTATATAATTCCTGAACTTGAGGAGTTTAAAATCTAGTAGAGGAGATACAGATATAATAAATTGGGAGTGAGAAAATACTACTGAAGTCATGAAGGCATGAAATATTCAAATCATAGGGTAATTTTAGGTATTAAAAAAAGGGATGGAGTAACAAATGGTGTGTGCTTGCGAAATTTCCACTAAGGGATGTTTGCTTTACAGATACTGCCAGCAAAGGTAGACTTTTCACAGGATGCTAGAGCCAGGCATTACGGAGGGAAAGGAGGAAGAGTGGGTGAGTTGAAGACATGATTACAAACCAAGAGCCCCCTTCGGGCGAAGGTTTAGAAGTGAAAGGGGAATGGTTAGATGATGTGGGCATTAGATGACTTGTCTGAGAAGAATATGGCAGACTGGAGCTGGTTAGGAGATAGAGCAGATAGGGCAGAGCGAGGTGCCCATGTGTGCTGTGAAGTCAGGAAGGCCAGCAATATAAAACATCAACATGGAAACCTAAGAAGGAAATAGAAGTGAAGAGGCCATGGAAAATCAGGGAAAGCAGCCCTAGCAATTCTGCTGAGTACTGATAATCGGCAAATTGATGAAGACTGGGAGCACATAAAGGCAGATGGAAAGTCTTAACGTTTAGAAATCAAAGGACCAGATAGAAGTGGCCATAATAATGTAGGTGGGAGATCAACAGGTCCTGGACTGTGACTGTAGTTACAGTGTGAAAAAAAAGAGGGTGCGGTGGTGGTACGTTTAGTGTTTGTGAAGGAAATAGTCTTACAAAAGAAAGTAATACCCGCAAAATCCAACATCATAGCAAGAGGGTTCAGAAACAGTAAAGGATAGAAAGGAATTAAAAATCATTTGAAGGATTTACTTTTCTGATGGAAAAGTTATACATAGAGCAAGTCTGAGTGAGGATGTACAGAATCCCAGCAAATCTGAGAAAGAGGACCAAACATACTTATTGCATGTTTTTTCTTCTGTCTCTGGAATGAAAATAAATAAATAAATAAGGAGAGAGAACCAGGTCATATCTTCACACTTTGATTTACTCCATTTTATCTCCAGGATCACAAGTATGTGTTACTTAAAGTTACATAAAACTGAAAGCACTTTTTCATTTCTTGGCCCCCACACACCCAAGTTCTTTGTGGTGATTTTATTCAGCATCATTTGGGAGACACTACAGAGAAAAACTGCAGTCTGTGTGGCGACCAAATGCATAGACGTTGTATTACTGAACCTGATTGAATCTCGACTGTGGTTATGTTCTTCTAGTGAATAGAGCAGAAACAGAAATGAATCATTTGTCTCCAGAAATTGTCATTCTGACTTTGCTTTGGGAGACACTGGCATGTGTACTAAGGCTGGAACAATCCTGCTTTGATTTGTCATTAAACACTCGGCATTAGACTTTGAAAGGGAAGAAAAATATTGTGTGATTCAAATGAGCTTTTTATTTGAAAAAGAAAAGGCTATTTGTATAGCTATCTTTTCTAATTACTATCAGTAGGTATTACTCTTCTAAGATATATGCCATCATTTTATGACCTTGGAACTGCTTAATATTTGCTTCCGTATTCACAAAACGTATTTTGATTTAATTTCCTAAATCTTAGAAAGTGTAACTGGATTATCTGCTGTAGTTTTCTTTTATCTGGAAATTCTGGAAGAGGAAACCATCAAGTGGAAGCATCTTATTTCATAGTTATAATGAAGGCTGAACTTGGAGAAGGGACTTGTTTAAGGTCACACAGCTGGGTAGTGACAGTGTCAGGAGAAACTCAAATCTATTTATACCTAGATGAGCCTCTGTTAACTATGCTGCACTGTCTCTTCCCAGTACAGGAGATTCTAAACTGTAGGAAAATACCAGTGAATATAGTTGCCACTCACCAATAAATTAGATCTCATGTTTGATGTCTCATAATGTGCTGCACATCTACTGCAAAAGCATTATTATAAAATAAATTATAAGCACTCATGATGACTGACAGGTCTGAAATAGAAATGAAATAAGCAAGTTTTAAAAGATAGTAATTATTCAAGGAAAAATTACCTTTTCTGATTTCCTTAGGAGATTTAGTTAAAAAAAAAAAAATACTTTTGACTCAGTCTTATTCTACGTTTTGCTTGCTGAAGATCCCACTGTCCTAGGACTAGGGTGCATTGTCCAGAAGGTTTCTCAAAAGTGAATGTGGCAGGAGAACAAAAGAGGAAAGGGCAGCAGGACAGCCACTGATGGGGCCGGGGTCTGGTCTGGCGCTTGGTGCAGGTGGTCATCGGTTCAAGTGCATCGACATGCTTCTCCTGTCCTTAAGGTTCTCCTCTTGTCCTGGTCCCTTTCCATCTTCCTTCTCATCTCCTCCTTCCTGTTTCACTCAGACTTCTTGAAAATTTGGTGTTTGTGTACTTTGAGTGTTTCCTTGTCTCCACTTTACAAGGCCCAGCATCTGGCGCCTGGTCTTACACCATGACTGAACGAATGGTTCCTGAATTGCTAATCCAGCATGCTTTCTGATTCTTTCCTAGATCTCTCTACTCACGAGACCCCTTTGATTGCTCCCTCCTTCTGAAAGTTCCCTGGCTTTCCTGACCCGCACCCTCCAGATAGTCCTCTAATTGTGCTTTCTTTGTTTTGCTCTTTCCCTAAGTTCCTCAGCTCATTGCTCTTCTCCTCAGCACTCGCATCTGCTATCATGTGTTGCAGCTACTGTACTCATCCATTTTATACATAGCTCAAGTCCTTTTCCTGCAATGCACACTTGAACATCCCGCTGCTTGAGCTGTCCCTCAGGCCCCCGCCGACCGAACGTGTGCAGACCCACCTCGTCATCACTCCCCTTAACCTGCTTTCTCATTCTCTCCCCTCTCTCTCTCATTTTGTGACACTACTGTCCATTTATTCATCCAGACTAGAAAACAGAGTCATTTTTGACACCTCCTTTCCCACTTTTGTTTTTCTCCACATCAAACCCATTTCCAGGATCTGCTAATTTTCCATCCTAACTATGTCTTGAATCCATCCCCGCTGCTCACCATCACTTCAACTGCTGTAGTTCAGAACTGCTCCCACTAGCAATGGCTCATCTCTTGCTTGCATATCTGCACTATTTATATGGTCTTTTTTTCCATTAGCCTCGTCACCATGAAATCCACCTGACATGCAATCCAAAGTAGACCTGCCACTTGCAAGCTTAAAATCCTATAGTGTATACCCACCCTGCCAGATTAAGTTCAAAATAGTCCCAACCTAAATTTTAAACTTAAATCTGCTACTTCCCATCTCTCTCTAGTCTTGTCTCTAACAATTTCCTGTCTTACACTCTTGCTTTCCTACAACACGCGACAGCTTGGAATTCTACACATAAGCCATACAATTTCTTTGAGTCTAGGTCTAATTTGCCTCTAAATCACTTCTCACTTTTCTTCCCTGGCCCACTACTGGTTCTCCTTTAGTCAACACAATTGTGTCACTTTCTCCAAGAACCTTTCCTTTATATCCCCACCCCCATCCCAAATATCTTTAGCCTTATCAATACCCTGTGCATTATGTAGTCATTGCATCAGCTGTATTGTTTTTTAGTTTGTGTTTATGTGAGCTATATGGTCCATTGATAGCTGTTAGCGTCTTATTTCCTTCAACTAAATTCAGACTTTTTTGAATAAGAATTTGGCACAGAACTAGAAAGATCTCTATCTGTTCCACTGCTGATAATTAACTCAGTTAGCTGTTCATTTATGGATGCTATATCTTCTTTATTTGTTCACATACCTGAGACATAGATTTCCAAGGGTGGCCAGTTTCCATGCCAGAGAAAGGCTTTTTAAAGCTTTATTTATCCATATTTCAGATATATTTTTTTCATACCAAGAAGTAGCACACTGAGCTTTGCTGTCCCCTAAAATACTACACATGCTATTTTCTCAGGAAAAAGAGTGAGGTTTATTTTTTGTTAATGAAATGCCAAATAAGCCCAGCCAACTTGCCAGGCAGAATTAAACAAGAACATCTTTGGCAGTAGGCTGCATTGCTCTATCCATGCAAGTGTTTTGCAAAAATTTAGCTTAAGCCATTTTTTAGTTTTTTGGCCAGATTCTTTTCAGGATAAAGTTAAGACATTCAGGAATTTGGGCAGTACTCACGATATTATAAACATTTCTAAGACTGGTTAATTAAGCCCCATTATGATCTTCATCATTTAATTGAGGCCTTCTCATCCTCGTCACAAAATTTCAGCCCTTGACCAACATGGATATAAATAAGGTGACCAAGTTCAGAGTTAAAAGCATTACTTGTAAAGTTACTCTATTTTAAATTTGCATTCCCTCTACCTGTGCTCTACAATACTGTTTCTTTACTGTCTCTTTTTGTTCCTCTTAGTATCGGAGAGGGAACACAGATGCCTTAAGGAATCACTCTTACACTGGCCACTAGAAACAGAGATTCCTCAAAGAAACACACTGAAATGGAAAAGACACAAATAAGTACATTCCATTTTTAAGTACACTATCCAATTTTTATTAGTGTATTATTGGGGGTTGGCAAACTTTTCCTGTATGAAGCCAGTTTGCAAATGTTTTAGCTTCTGTGGGGAATATGGTTTCTAGTGTGAATACTCATCTCTTCTGTTGAATCTCAAAAACAGCCAGAGACAATGCATAAACAAATAAATTGACTGTGTTCCAATAAAACTTTATTTACACAAACAGGCAGCAGCTAGGGTTTGGCCCACTGGGTGTAGTTTGCCAAATTCCTGTTTAGCTCATTACTTCTGTCAGTAACTTTTCTGTTTTAATTTTTAAAGTCATGGAAATAAAGATTAATGCTTACTTCCATCACTAGTAAAATTTTAGGTTATATCAAAGACACACATATGAATTCTACAAAGGTTAATCTAGGAAAGATTAATAATTAAAATCTTTTCTATATTTGAAGTTGCTGCTTGCACGATTGTAAGTTTCTTCAGGGGAGCAAATAGGTGATAATTCATTCCAAGTGCCTGGCTCATGGGCGAATCATATTTTCAAGCAAATGTATGAATGACTAGGGCACTGTATGCTAACTTAGTCAATTTGATTATATTGTAAACAGAATATCAGACTCAAATTTTTAGTCTCTTGGTTCTTTGTGTTCTGTGGTTTCAAGGGATGGCAGATTAGGTGCACTAATGAAGGGATAAAGAACCATGCCATCGATGGTGGGGAAAGCGGGATATGCTTTCACCTGATCCCATGTTCTGAAATACCTGCTTGTGGACGTTTAAATGATAGGCATGTCTGAGTAGGTTTTAATAAGTAGGGTTCCACTTTTATCTCTCGTGCTTTAAATCTGTCCCCCAAGAAGAAAAATCTTTTTTTTTTTTTTTGCTGTGAATATGGGCTGAGAGCTAGGAGAATTTACTAGTATTTTCTATTCCTTAGATTTGAGGTTAACATGGGCATAATGTCCTGGATGAAGCTTTGGAAGTACTTGTGAAGGGTAAGTGGCCATATGCTGGAAAAGGTTCTATTTCTATCAGTTAAAAAATATTTTTACAGAACTATGTTACTAACATGACAGTAGTAGGCTCAAGTACATAAGACTTGTGATTACACTCAATGTTCCTTGAGTGTAGGTGCCATGATGTATATCTCTTTTGTTTTTTAAAAGAAAAATTATAAAAATAATGGTAGCCATACTGAAATTTAAAGAGTAAAAAGGGACTCCCCTCTTCTTCCTCTGCCCCTCCCTCCCCAATTCTACTTCCCTATCCAGATAGAAAAATTATTAACGAATTGATTTTGTCTTTTTACACTTTTTCTATACATGCACTTACTTGTCTGTGTATGTGTGTGTAAAACCTAAGTGGAACCATATTATACCTAATGTTCTACAAATTGCTTTCTCACTTAATATATGTAAAGTAACCATTCCATGCTAGCAGGTATAACCCCCCTCCCTCTATTTATGAATACACTGCCCTTTATGTAACCATTTTGTAATTTTCTCTTCTCACCCCTTAAGCACTAGGAAGTGTGCTGGGCTTACAGCAGTATTCTAAAGATGCCTGTATTAGTAAATTAAGGAAATGAAAACAGCCCTCCTTCCCTGGGTGGGGAAATGATTATCTACTTTTATTAACCTCGTTTTACTTTTAAGTGGTTCACGAATAATTATTCATAGTGCTGTAGAGTTTTACAACACGTTGCCAAATGTGCCCTCCGTTCTTACAGTGGTATATTTTATATGACTGAGCGTGTTTGTTATTATACAACACAAGGGCCCATGTCCTTACCTGCATGCACATATGCAGATGTATTATTTCAAGGAGACAATTCAGATGGCCAAGCTCAAAAGTGGAGATCATTCTGACATGCCTTTTGTGACAATGGCATCTTAACAGATATGGTGTGCAAATGTTGAGCTTCCAGAACATTCTATGATCCTACAATAATTGCTGCATGCTTTTAGCCAGATGAGCAAAGAGCATCTTTAGCCTCTGTGTGCAGAAACCTTTATCCTTTACTGTTCATTCAGAGACAGCTGTTTTTAAATTTTCAGAATTTGCTTGCATTCTTATTCTCTGCAAAATCTTCCCATCTGTTTCAACTGTGTCAAACTATGATAAAAACAGAAGAAAACAAGGATAGACTATACATGTCACTCACACTGGCTGAGAGATAAGCTGAGGAGCAAGAATTGGATGACGGAGGAATAAATGTATCATCATTTGAAAAGAACTCTTCTCTTTTAAGCTATATATAACCTATCCATTGTAAACCTAGCAAGACTATTAATAGTAATGATTATAATAACACTTGTCTAGTGCCACATAACTTACTAAGTCTTCCCCAGCTTTTAACTCATTTCATCTTTTTGACAGTCTCATCAATTAGTCAGCACAGAGCTTATTATTTTCTCTCTCTTTCCCATCCCTGCCGGTACTTCCTACTGCTTTTTCCAAATCTGGAGCGTCAGGTCAGAGATGTAGAAGAACTCCCAGCCTTGAACACCACCCAAAACGCATTATGTTTGGGCAACATACTTGGTGATATGTTAGAACGTAGAAATTTGTGCTGTGATTAACGTTCTCTCAGAGAGAATACAAATCACTGAAAAGCTCAGGTCAGATAACTTAGAATTATTACAGTCATGCTACGTTTTTGAAATAGAGACATATGACAGTATTAAAAATGGATAGTATGGATTAATTCCAAAAATTTATTCTCAGTTATATTATAGAGTCATTTGGATTTCATCCATTTCTGTAGTAAATTAGCCACTGATAATCATAATTATGACCCTTAGGTACAATAAGACAATGAAATGCCTCCTGAATTATTAAGAAGTATTAATTTATGTCCACTCTGTAAGTAGTCTTGAGTATTTTACTGCACTGCCATTCCTTAAAATTAGTCACCTGTATATATGATATATATATAAGTTTAAATTTTACTCCTGGTAATATTTCTTTAGGAGAAAGTCTTTTCCTAGTGTTGAATAAATATGGGTTATATTATGTATGGATTTTTCCCCTAGATTTCTGTTTGAAGTATATGGTCTTGACTTACTTGCTCATTAGCCATCGGTGATTATTTAAGAAAAATAATGTCGAGCATGTATATGATGCTTTATTATGAACCAATGCTTCATTGTCATATATACTATCTGATTTAGTATATAAGGTCCACAAAGTATTATTACCAGCATTTTATAGAATAAGCCTCAAGCAGCATAAGTGGTTTGCTCAAAGCCACATAACTAGTAAGTGGCAGAGAAGAAACACAATGCCATCTGTCCAAGTCAAGAACTTTATCCGTCAAGCCACAGCCTTCTCAGAAACCAGTCTCTCAGCATTTGCTTTTGGGGGTTTCAGCCAACCTTGGCCTCTCCACGTGTGGGCCCATCCGGCAGAGTTTCTTTCTAAATCTTGTCAGAACACGTAATATCAACTGACACATCAGAGATTCAGAAAACTTGTAATCCTGATTATCAGTGAAAAGAGATAAGGTTCCCAATAATGCATTGCTTTCCATCCACCTGGGGAGAGGTGTGTAGAATGAATCATTTTGTAGAGAGGTGGCTTCATTTATCTGCTAATACAACCAAGACCTTGACAGAACAGGACCCTTTGTAATAGCTTGTTACCATATATGAGAATAATAAGCTTTGAAAGACATATAGGTATGAACATTCTCCATTTATTTTGGATACAAAACAGGGCTTATGCCTTTGTCTGATAAAAAGAATAGACTGCACCCATTCTAAGGAGAGAGTGTGAAATAAGAGAGAACTCTGAATGCAAGGCTTTATGACCACCTCCTGCATTTTTTCCCCATTCTAATAAAAAACCCATTTTTGAACAAGCTGCCCTGATATTAGTAAGTGACATAGAAAAGTCAATACCTTGAACAAGCTCATATGAAAAGTGGCAGGAGGAAGTGAGGGACATCTTTGGAGAAGACGGGCCTTTGCCATCAGTAATTATCTGTAAGGAGCAAACAGTGCCTGGGAGGTAGGACTGATCCAGAGAAATCTAAAACATTAGGGCAGGCCTCTACTTCTGTATGAGATATTGCTGATGCTTTATTCCAACTAGAATAAAGCTGATAACAAAGCGATCCTGTGCTCATCCATTCTGGAATATTAAAGAGAAATGTCTCCTGTATTTATTAAGCCACTTATAATTATTTCTGACATGTCGAGTGTACTGGGGATAGAGAGAATAGGAGAAAATTGGGGGGAAAGAATTTTTAATGGGCTGTCAGTCTTCAAAGAATTGAATGAGTGGCTCCAGAAATGATCATTCTTTAAGTATGACACTGCCACTTAATAAACCGACAGAGAAAATATTGAAAGGAGTTCTATCAACATTCTGGGATGAGTGTAATTTTGAACAGTCAAGCATAATGGCGAGATTGAACTTGATGTCATTCTATACAACTTATAATTCTGTGAAATTATAAAAGTGGTAAACAAAGGGGAATGAGAGATGTGTCACAGTGGCACGGAGGTAGGGAGATGGGAAGCCTGAGTTCCCAGTTCTGTACCTTCTGCCCTTGCTGATATGCACATTGTTTCATTATGTAAAAAATAGCAGAGATGAAACAGTCAAGGTCTCCTAAGAAAAGAGTTTCCAGTTTCACCACAGAAAAAGATAAGTTTTGCATCTGGAACGTCTCAGAGCACCTCAAGTGTTGTCTCATTAAAATTTATGATCAGAATTAATTCACATTTATTTCATTAAGAACCAAATCACCTGGGTCGAATTTGTCTGTGGAATCATAGAAAACGGATCATGAGAGCGACAGCAGGTCTGTGGAGTGGCCAGTGAGGGCCACTGGGTAGATCTGATCTCCTTTTTCTTAAACTTTCCATTTGCTGTTTGCAGATTATTTGTTGGAATCTTTATATGATATGAAATAAATAAAATCCTTTTAAAAATAACTTGAGTTAAAGGATTGAAATGGCCGTAAATGAGATTCAAGTATGTGGCAATAAGGAGAAAATTGAACTTCCACAAGAAAATGAGAATTTTGTGTTTTTGGTAAAAATAAATCTGAAAACCCATATGATGGGCCCAGGGAAGTGGGGGCTGGGGGCAGGGGACAGGGGACGGAGGTTCAGGGGAGAGGCCTGGGGGGAGGGGAGTCATGAAGTAGCAACAGTAGCAGCAACAGCTACTAATGTTTGTCAAAGACAGTGAAGGTAACGTTGTGCCTGGCACTGTGTTCAAGCAACTTAGAGATGCTCTAGGTGGAAAGCCTGAGCACCAGATCCCTTTCCCACGTGGTTACTGAACTGGTCCCATTGCTTTGCTACAAACAGCTCATCACGTTGAGTAGGAAACTGGCTTGCATATGGCTCCTCACAGTCCTTGCCCGCCACATCCTCTTGGTTGCAGAGGGCCAAGTACAGCATGTCCTCTCCTGCCTTTTTGTCTGGGTAGGTAACTTGAGTTGAGGATGCTGACATCTCTTACCAGAAGAAGTCATTTGTGTCTTTCTTGGCCTTGCCATTTTCCGTCTAATCGTTGAATTGCTATCAGGAAATGTTCTACCTCCACGGATTCTAATCCCAGAACTGCCCCTCCCTCGATGAGACCTTAGATGATGATCTTTGGGACACACTGTCCTCATCTCGAGATTGCTAAGGATTGCTAAGATCTCACTTCAGATGAGAGTCTTCTAGTCTGTGGGTTTGTGAGTCTGTGAGTCTGTGGTGAGCTCCCATCGGTACGGTTGTAGGATTAAAACTGAGACCTTGTGGCCTTCTCTCTGTTCCTTTTTCTGTTTACTCTCTTTATCCTAGATGAGGAGACACACTTTTTTTTTTCTTTTTTAAGGCGACCCCTTTATTAAAAGCTTTAATTCTTGACCAAGGTGCTACTCTAGACATCAAGCTTTCTTCCCCTCAGCATTGCCAAAGAATATCTGGGCTCTGAGGTACTGGGAAATGGGACAGAGGGTTCCCTCCTCCCTGCCAGCACTTTGGGGACCAATAAGTGGTTCTCCAGTCCCACGATGCCCAGACCACAAAAATGCAGTTCAGCACATCCTGGGAATATCCAGGCAAAAGTATGAGATTTACCTAGAATAGCATCTCTGTGGTTCTCCGGCTGGGCCTCTGGGCTTTTCATGCTCTCTCTGGTGACGTTGTCCATTTTAGAACTGGAAGGAAAAAGGTTCCAATCCATTCCATTCTTTGTCCAGCACTTACCAAATAGCTCCTTGCAAGTGGGCAACCAGAGAATTTTCTTCTGCTACTTGCATTACTCTCTCATTGAGATGGAGATTTCTATGTCACGTTCCTAAGCAGTCATTTCTAAGTCGCCTATGTGGCCTCAGAGAGTTGGAACTTAAGCAGGAGCCTAAGCCTTTGGACAACTGAGAAGGGAAGGGGGCGAAGGAGGAGGCAGACTAGCTGCATATGTGGACAGTTTTACTGCTGTTGAGTCGTATGATTGTTAAAACTGCATCGCTGCTGTCAAGGTCAATGCGACCTAAGTAACTGCAAATCTGGATTACGATATAAAAAACAAACAATGACACAAGCAATCCTTTTATGTTATTTAAAAATCTTACTGTGGAGAAAAAGCTACTCCTGGCTTGTTAGGTGAGTGTCTGATATTATAAGCTCTGTTGACTTACAGATGGTTCTGTCATGTTCAGTGATTTGCCCATGTTCTCAAAAATAAAGGAGAATAAAATTATTTCTGAAGATATGTCACAGTAAATTTTAAAAGCCAAATGTCCCTGTGCTTAAAGGATTTCCTGTGACCACAACTGATTTTTTGAAAAATCTGTATTAATACTTTCACATCAAAATGGCAACTTTTGGGCCGAGCCTGTGGCGCACTTGGGAGAGTGCTGTGCTGGGAGTGCGGCGACGCTCCTGGCCGCGGGTTCGGATCCTTTATAGGAATGGCCAGTGCACTCACTGGCTGAGTGCCGGTCACGAAAAAGACCAAAAAAAAATAAATAAAAAACTGGCAACTTTTAATTGGTAGTGATTAGTTTTAATTGGTAGTGATTAGTCGGAGCTGGAGACCAATCTATACAAACAAAATATAATAATAATAATAGAGTATATTTATTGAGTGCTTCCTATGTGACATGCATTGAGTTAACCATTTTACATGGATTAATTTATTTAATCTTCACAACCCTAAGCAGAAGCAATATTTTTATTCTCATTTTATAGATGAGAAAACTAAGTCATGGGGAGATAAAATAACTGGTCCAACTCTCAAAAGGTAGTATGAGGATTTGGCCTGATTCCATAAGGCTACACTTAGGTACAAGCTCTACTCACAGGCCCTATTAAATCACTTTTATTCTTGTAATTCCATTCTTCTTTGATATTTTTCACATTCATGAGCATCTTAAAATTAAAATGTTAAAGGTATAAGGATTCCTGAAGTGATAATTAGGGAGAATAAATTTTGCTTCGGAACACATCTAACTTATTCTTAAAGAAGGAGACACTGGTACCATGTGGAAGAAAATGCCCATGAATAAGAAATAGAAAAATGAGTCTGGTGGCCAGAACAGTTCATGAGGTAAAGCTTTAGGTCCAGGCATATTAATTACACTAATATAGGAAGGAAAAAGCCAATATAAAGAAACCACCTTTTAATTGAAATCTCTATGTATGATGATGTATCAGTTTGGTTACCGTGGCTGAGAGGACACATTACTATGCAGGTTTAGGATATAGATCTTGGAGCCAGACGGCCTGGATTCAAACCCAGCTCTATCACTTACTCGCCCTGCAATCCAGGGCCAATGTGATTCTGTTTCTTCATCTGTAAAATGGGTTAGTAGTACCTGCATCACAGGGTCATTGTGGGATTAGATGAATACCAAGCATTGAGAAGAGTATAGCAAGTATACCAAGCATTTATAACAGTGCCTGGCATGCAGTTAAGTACCACAGGGTGTTTAATCATCATCATCCTCCTCACCATCATCACCATGAGGTGATCAAAACATGTGGCAAAGATATTGACAGAGGTTTTATATTTAGACATCCTCAGGGCTTTCACATAGGAGAAGTAGACAAGAGAGTCAACTTATCTTAGATGAACTTTGCTAAATAAGGCAATTCTTAAATCCCCTAGATTTCTTTTGTTTTATTATCTGAGTGGTAATTTAAAACTAATCAACCACTATGTTGTCATAACACACTCTGAAGATGGAATTTTGCACCCAGCAAAAGGGGATTTAACATATAAATTAGGTAAGAATTAGATGAAACAGAGAGACTGAGCACTTATGTTGAAAATCTGAAGCTGGGGATGGAAGAAATCATGACATAGTCCTGCCTGCAAAGTCTAAGTGATTAGGGAAACTGGGGTTTGGAGTTTGCTCTAGCTAATTTTTGGGGGGTGATCTTGGTAGAGGTAAGTGTATCTCGTAGAACACTCTAATAGATTCGCGCACATTTAAATCTTCACTCCTGCCTTCTTCAGAGAATCAGAATGAATGCTCTCTGAAGCGTTTTGAGGGCATTCATGGGGGTGAAACAGCTTTATTCCATCAGGGCAATTTGGCCCGACTGCCAGCTCACCTATGGGGAAGGCTGGCAAAATTCCAAAGGTGATTAGTGTTGTATCTATTATTTCACAGGATGGAGTGTGTTTGGGTAGATGGAGGGAAAAGCCTATAATTTCATAGCTGTTAGAACATTTCTGCTAAACCTCTTTTTATTCTAAAAATTGGTGAAAGAATCTCAATGTTCAATATGATTCGAGGGCACTGTACTGTCACCCGAATAGAATGCACTCACAGGTGTTACTAAATCTTGACGGGGCTAGTTGGAAGAGTGTAAATAGATCGTCTAAAATATTGATTACCTTTTGACCTACTTTTTGTGAGATAGAAATCATTTCTTAAATTATTTGAACTCTGAGAATTTTTCTCCATTAATATAAGATTAAAGTTGTGAGCTTAACCTACAACCATTAGGAAAAAGTATTGCTTTTTAAAAGTGTGTCCCTGCTGTTTCATTTAGGAGGGATGACTTGGGTTAAACCAAATGTTGACTTATCAGCTATTTCAATACCCATATTCATCACCTCCTGTAAAGTGTACACATTCTTCTCGTTTCTACAGCTCCTTTGAATTACATTCTAAATGACTACCATGTAAATAAATTAGAACAACAGTCATGTCATGCTTTTTTGTCGTCATGGGTCATTTTCCTCAAATGCTTAGTAATTTCCTTGCACATGTGTAATTAGGTGAAGAAGCTCCACCCAAGCGTCCATGGGTCAGCTATGTGGACTCTAGCTGCCAAAGGCGCTTCTCCTTCTGAACAGAGCGCTTTGCTCAGCCAGTGTAGACATGGCCTGATAAACAATGGAACTTCTCCCTTGAGAACTGGAGTTTGGATTGATCTAATTCTTTAACTCAAAAAATGTGTGAAGGCTTGATGAGCAATTAAAATGCCTGTATTTTAGTAAAATGGGAGCTCAAATTGGCAGTCATGTGAAAAATAGCATCATTTATAATCAGTTCAAAAGCCAGTGGCACTCACTGTTGCAAAAGCTAATCTAGGGACTATCAAATCAAAGTTCTAACATGAGCTTAAATATATGTGGCAGGGAGGCTGTTCTTGCAGGTTTCTATCTGTCAGGTCCTAACGCTAAATCTGTCAGAATGCCACACAGCCGTGTCACTTTTAACCAAGATATCACATATATTGTGGGAAAGAACCTGCTTTGTGTTTTCTTCTGTAGGATTTTACTGGGAAAAACAAAAGTAAAAGAAACTTTTTTTTTTTTGACACTGCATTTTCATTTTGCAGATGCTGAGGCTGATGGAGTGAGTAATGGAGCGGGTGGACAACTGTACGTACACCACTCAGCCCACAATGGCAGCAGGGAGTATATTCAGACACACCCAGAGAAATCTGCCCAGGGTGAAACAAATACCTTTGAGGTTAGAATAAGGTGTGTGAAGAATGCTAGAAACATGATTCTTGTTTTGTTGTTGTTGTTTGCATTTATGTTTGTCGAGAAAAGTGGGAATGCTGGTGGGTTTTGCCCTTTCTTCCAACTCTTTCAATGGTATAAAATACACCCAAAAGTTTAACCCACGATCTCTCCTAGGATTTTATACTCTACTCCACTCCTTCAAAGGTCTTCAATTTTATCAAAGCTTTAGATTTTAAAGGCATGATTGTGGTTTTTCATATGCAAAAATATTTTGATTCTGGAGATATTTTTAAATTGCAAATTGAACTTTGATAGGCTTTACCATTTGTCCATTTCTTTAGAAAAATAAATGCTATTTATAGTCTATGAGTTAGCTGCAAGAAACCTAAGAAAATTATGTTCAAGTTATCTTTAAGTATAGATGTTCACATTATCTTTAAACAGTTGTTAAATGGCTCAGAAAAATCAAGTGATGTTAATATTTTTAGAAAATAACCATATTTTCTTGCAGGATGAAGTTGTGCTTAATAGTCTATGCTTAATTCATTCAGAAACTACACAATTTTTGTTGCTATATTTTGTTAGAAAGGAAGGAGAGGCTGTTTCTACAGGTGTCATAGAAAAATCAATACTGAGCCACGGATTATTGGATCCCATAGAACCATGGAGACTTGGCAGTGAAATTCTTCCAAAGGTGAGTAGGGACATCGATTTTCCTTCTCATGCCTAGAGAAATATGACACAAGGAATGGAAGCCAAATTTAGACTGGAAACAAGTCTTAAAGCTCAACTATAGCTTTAAGAAATTAGCAGTAATTTTTTCAGAACAAAGTAAATGAGGAAATTTAATTAGAATCTGAACATATAATATTTTCTCATTTATTTTTCTTAGATTCACTTCTTTTTTTTACTCTCTTGGGGATTTTGGGAAAAAAACCTATTGACTCTTTGACATTTTATCTGTAGTGCAGATCCAGTGATTTCCTTGTGGAATTGTTGTGTTATCCAATATAAAACAGTCTCTTTCTTAAATCTATAACCAAGAATGCAATAACCCTTCAGTTTCTAAGAAAAAGTATATTATTTACAGAATTGCATTTAAAAATATGAGCCCATCACTGACCTTCCTTATTTAAACTATATATTTTTCCAGCTAATATGTGCTGTAATTTTTCGACACAACTTGCTTGTTTGTTTACTTATTTTACAGTTTCTTCTAGATTTCTCAAAGTTGAAAACCTATTCATAATGCTTTGGTTGTTTTACTGCCTTGCTTAGCATTCCATTCGTGCAGGCAGGCAGTGTTCCTAGGTTTGGATGTATAAATCCCATGGGAAGTCAGCTGAAGAACATTTTATGCATCACTCATCCTGTTTTGAGCCCAGTGCTCTTCCATCTCTCTAAAAGGTAAGAGATTTATTGTGAGTTGTCTTCCAGAAGTAGAAAATGTTGTATGCTAATGGATCTTGCTTCAAAGTGTATGTTTTTGGAAATCATAATAAGGATATAGAAATTGTTTCAAAAGCAAATTGGAACAATTTAAGTTACCCACACACTATATAGCATGCTTACCTGTCCCTAGGTAGCATTCGGTTATTCTGTTCTGGGACCCACATTTTATAGTATTATCTTCCTCATGTGAATGAGGTAGTAAATTGGTCATTTTTACAATGAATTTGAGCAGGGTAGATAATTAAGGAAGATAATTCCGGTCTCAAACTAGAAAATTGCCAAATTACCATCTTGCTTTGTCTGGAGGTAGATATAACTTGAGTTTTAGTAATTTGTGGGATCAAAAATCGATTATAAAAAAGTTAAATATAAAATGCTAGCAAGTTAATGGTGATATATATAATGACCTTAGTATTGATTTCTTCTTTTTGCTGGTCAGTGGAAAATTCTTATTTACTTTTCTTGTCCTGAACTTTTCAGACTGACTGAAACGACAATGACAAAAGTTGTTTATAATTTGTTCTCTAACTCTGGATCACCTAATTAGTACCCTGATTCTGATTATACCCGGTGATAATGTTTTATAAAAAAGAATATTTATTCAAAAGATGTTACTGCATTTTTAATAAAATCACAGGGAAAATGCAACATTTTGGATGTCTCATCTGATGAGGTAAGATTTTATCATGTCCCACAAAATGAGATTTCATTGGATTTTATTGATCACTATCCCAGGCCCAAGAAAGTTTGCATTTATCTGTTTAATACAGAAAGCTGTAATACAAAGGTTCATATACATGATCTGAGTTGTGACCAGTTTGAGACCTTTAAAGCCAAGCTATTTGACTATATTATATTTATGTATAAATCACATTATTTTTTATTGTTTTTCTATCCTTTACAGCTCAGAAAACTCAGCATATCATATAATAATTTAAATATAATATAAATTGTGTACATTATAATTCTCATGGGGGAAAATGGTTTTGTTACGTTAATTCTTAAATTGAACAAACCAAAGACAAGGGTATACTTTGATGTGTTCTAAAGTTAGAAAGATCACTTATGTCAAGGGTTCAGAGCACCATACCAGCCAGCTACAGAGAAAAAATAAATTATAAATAAATAAATAAAGTTAAAAGGGGAAATAATTTTGTGGTAAGTGGCAGCCTTGCATTTACTTTTGTAATAATATAATGTCTGCATGGGAAGGAAGAAAAGTACAAAAGACAATGACAAGATCATAGAGGAGCTGAACTTAAGTTCCAGGTGCCTGTAGATACAATATGAGGATGCTCCAATATCTAGCCCTCTTTATTCGGTACATGCACTGTAATCCATCGAAATACAGGTACTCTCTTTGTATTCCAACATGGCTACCCTGGATGTTTATACTAAAATCTTCCATAATGCATAATATATGCATTATCCACCTCTGAGAAATGTAATGTAGCCATTCACCCTTTGGGGTAAGCTTATCATACAACTTTTTAAAAAATGTCAACAAGATGGACATCTACTAGACACTTTGTAATTTGTAAAATATCATGAATTTCTGAAGGGAAAGCAATTAGTCGAAGCATAATTATCTTCCATGTGAGAATAGCCTGGGATGCCAACCTTACTGAGCACAATATCTTTGACTCTATTATTTTCTTCGCTTGCTTTGTTGCTATCCTTCTGGTTCTTTCTGGATCCATCTCTCTTTTGTTTCCCTTTGACTCCTCTATTGTATTCCAGTTGGCAGTTAAAGAACAGAAACCTAGCAATATGACTGCATGGCTACATTTTCCCAGTCCCACCAACTGGGAGTTAAGCTGACTAACATTTTGAAAGCCAGCCCACTTTGTTCACAGCAGGTTGTCAGATAAAAGCACGTCTATATTAAAGAACACACTCTGTTTCTTCAGGTTCTTGGTCTAATTTTTCTTGTTTGCCAATTGAGGGGAGAAATGAAAGTAGGTTAGATCAAATGCCTGGGGTATTTAATCAAATGCCCAGTGACTTCTGATTATAGGATGCAGAAATTTCACATTCGAGGATTGACCATGGTGGACTTTTGTCAACCAGAATGGGTGTCCCCTTCTACCCAGCATGCTCTTGGGCTACTTCCTACCATTGACTAAATAGAATGTAGTGGACAAATTCCAAAATATTTTAATAATAAAATGGGTTAATAGAAACTAAATATGCAGGGTAAAAATTCCAGCTAAATATACACATTTGTAAAGTATCTCAAAAAGGACATTTGTACATGTCATTGTTTGCTTCTATTAGAACAAGAAATTGAAAATTGATTTCACAGTGTTATGTTATTTTGATTACTATTACCTAAGTGGTAAGTATAAACCTCCTTATGTATTTGTCAAACTCAGTTAATCAAGCAAATTATATCACACAACACAGCACTCTATTGACCCTTGACCTTTGACCTGCCACTCTGCCAGGTGGGATGCTTTGTTCTGTGTCCATGCAGATGACAGCTTAGGGGCAGAAACTGTGAGGAGAGGCATTAGCCCTTTTTGCTGAGCAGCAGTGGGCTGTGGAATTGTCTCCTTGAAGGGGATTTTCCCTGCGAGTGGTGAATGAAATTGGGATGAATAATATCAGTTCACATTCATACTAAACGTATTTTTAAGGAAGCTTAGATCACTCTACAAGAGTCATTTAGGATGGATGAATGTAATAAACATTTATGGTGGGAAGGCTAAAGCTCTGAGATGTGTTGAATTACTGTGGTAATATTGTCACTCATTTTATGAAGAAATCAGAATATTCCTTAGTGGGTGCCACGTGCTCATGTGCTGAAATAAATGTTACAAAGCCTCTTCCTTCACTGGAGTTAGAGCCTTTACGTGCGCCATCTTGTCATGGAGTATAAACCTGGTTTGTTTTGTTTTATATTCTATGACCATTCTCTGGATATTTCTTATCAGATTGGATCAAAAGTTAACAGAGGTTGCAATGGAAAAAATATAATAACTTTTTCTTTGAAGTTTTAGCCAGAAAAACGAATGATTAAAGGCCAGTGGATGCTCGTGCCATGACTGTACCTGGAATTTTTTCAAGGCATGAGGTCCCTTCTGTTTTAGCAGACAAATTCTTTAGCCAATTTGGCCTCAAGTTGACAAAGATTTTCTATTTATAAATGTCCCTTGCGGTCCATGAGGAATTTTAGGGACTCATTTATTTTATAAAGAAGGGTTCAGGATCAATAACTTCAAAATGTTTCAAAGTTACCATGTCCTTGTTTGCTTGACTATAGCAACACTGCCATGAATAGAGACAAATTTATTCAGACACTGGTCAGGGCCACCTCTGCTGCACTTTAGTACTCTAAATGGCCTCCTGGTTGTCTAATAACATGAAGCTTCACATTTATTTAGTTAATGCCTTCTGATTTTTCAAAACCCTTTCCCAAGATAGTCATGGTTAAGGGTGAGCTTTGGAGGGGTAGAGCATAATGATGACTTTGTGTGTGTGTTTTCTTTCTAACCTTTTAAATGAAAAATGCCAGAGAATAAAATGTCTTTTGTTTTCAAATCAAATAATCGCATAAAATGTGAACCACAATGTAATTGTTACGGTGAGAAGAAAGGAAAGGAGGCTGTCCCCCTTTGGCTGCTATGGTTCTTAGGGGCCCACTGTGCTATCTGTTAATAGGCTTGCAGCAAAAAAGAAGGATGCACCATTTCTTTCTAACATGGCATAAAGATAATAGTTCCCTTGGACAGATGCATTTTAAAATAGGAAGGTCAATGGTACATGATCCAGGTCAAATACCTGCACACACATACTCATATGTGCATACGTGACAAATTTTTTAGCCAAGTTGGAAAACGGTGGAGGGGAAGAACAAGGACTCCTAAGGGTCTGGGATGTTGCCCTAAGCAGGTAGCAAAGCAAGACCACCCTTGATCTGAAGCTGTGGGTGTTAGCTTAGAAATTCACTCACATTTTGCATTTCATTCCATTATATAATGTGATTGCTTTATTATTAAAGAGAAGTTTTAAATTGCTTACCTTGAGTAAAGCTAATAATTGAGATGAGTGTGCCATGTTTGCTCTTCCATGACTTTGTTCAGAGAACAGTTACTGGGGCTTCTACTGTGTACCAGTCACTATTTTACCCCTGTCCTCCAACACTCTCACGTCTCAGACATACCTACTCAAGTCTGAAAAACACAGAAGAGAGAAATACAAAGTTATCAGGCAGATGAGTTGGCAATACATAGGTGAATTATAAATTACCATAATTATGTGATACTATGTACATTTTTCTACCCAGAGGCATTAGATGGTCATCATTATAACTTAGAAAAAAGCTCCATCACAATTTGTAAAATTTTGTTTTCCTTAAAGCAATTCTTTCTGGCTGAAGAAAGTCACATTTGTCTGCTTTTCAGAGATACAAAAAGTTCTTTGTTTTCTATTTCTATCTTAACAAATGATCCACATTTTAAGGTTTTATTCAATTTTCACTTTTTCCTTTCTTCTTTCCTATCTTTTTTGAAAATGAACTGCTGCATTTTTTTCCTTTTTAGTCCAATTTTTGTGTACTCTTTAGTCCAATTTTTGTGTGTTAAACCAGGAGATTAAAAACTCAGTGGATGGGGGCTCTGGCTTCCTTGCTATGGGGTCTAGAATATTGAGGGGTGTGTGTGTGGGTGTGTGTGTGTGTGTGTGTGTGTGTGTGTGTGTGTGTGTGTGTGCATGTGTGTGTGTTACGATGAAAACATTGCAGCTTAAGTTTAGTGCAGAAATGTGGTTGAACTGGAATTGAATTGACTAGTTTGAATTCCTGCTCCACCGGTTACTAGCTGTATAAATAGTTTCTAAACCTGCTTCTTCATCTGTAAAATGAGGAAGGTAATCATACCACCCCCATAGGGTGACCGAAGATTAAATGAGATGAGTGTAAAGCACAGTGCTTGACATGTTAAGAAGTCAGTAAACATTAGCAATGATCTTTGATATTATTATTTATTGTGTGTCTGTGCATATACTCACATATCCCATATACACAGTTTTCTATATGATGCATTATTATCCAAAGAATGTTGGCTAATATCAGGAAAATTTGTGAAAAGGAAATATTTTCCTGCCAGCTTTTATTGAGGAGGTGTACTCAATCCTTAATCCTGTAGAATGCCCAGTGCCCTGACTCTCTGCTTCCCTTTACTGGGAAAACCTCCTTTCAAGAAAGGACCTCAGACTCATCCACACAAAGGTCTAGATGACTGAGAACATTTGAGATGCTGCCCTTGTAAAGGTGACTGACCTCTTAGCAAGGATCAAATACAGAGCTGATGAGATTGCAGGCATCTGGTGGCAGCTGGAGAAATTTTTCTGAGTGTGATCTATCCCTTGCCTTCTGGAGAGCTCCCCAGAGTGGGAATAGTTAACTGGGCCAAGGGGTAAGGTTAGTTCTGCTGCTGAAGGTGCCTGCTGGGGCTTTCTGTGGGGTTTGTCTGACATCCTCAAAGGCCGCTTCTAACTCTAAGCCTGGGGCCATTTATGAGTGTCTGTCGGCTTTTCCTTTCCTTTTTTTTTTTTTTTCCCATTTGTGTCTGTGGGTTTTGAATCTAGTTATGACTTAGACACAAGCTGTAGTCTTTTGAACACTTTTTCCTAATATTCATCTTTATTTTTGAATATACATGAATTTTTTCCTACCCACATCCCATCCATATATTCATTCTTGGTTCATTGTATTGCTTTCACAAAGGTCTACACTCATGATTTAAAGTTATTCACATATCAAACTGTTTTTCTGAGACCTTCTCCTGAAATATTCTTTTGTATATAACTTTGCTCCATCTGTATTTTCTATGTACAGATTTTAGGATTTGAAGGATAGTGCTCAAGTTTAAGGTATGCCCTTACTAGCAATATATGTTTGGAAAAGCATTTGATTTCTCAGCCTCAGTTTACTAGTTAAATGGGAATAAAAGGGTCTGACCATAGTGTTGTAAGAATCAAATCAGATTAAAATGTTTTGTAAACTCAGAAGTGGTGTAGAAGCTTTTTTTCTTTTTCCTGGTCTTCTTTTTACTCATTACAACTACCCCTCAAGTATTTTTTTTTAAGAGCGCATGAAAAGACACATTATGTTAGTAATTTGTGAAAGAAGAAATAAGATTATCTCTCTTTGCCATTTTCCTCCATTACCTGAAATAGCTATTCTTTGTATTCTCATGATATGACTGTCAATTGCCATCTGCCAGCATTATATCATTTAATGCAGAGACAGCCCAGAGGCGAATATTCTCCGATGTAAATATGAGGAGAAGCGTCCACTGGTAAACAGAAGGGGCCTATACCGATGGGTTATATCCACATACCTTCTCAAAGACTCTAGATCATTCTTTAGAACATCAGTATATGGCATGGTCAGCTTGAGATGCCCCAGGTCACTCAGAAATTTGAACTTAAGGCCATGAGCCATGATAGTTTCAGGATTCTCTATACAAATAAAAAGTTGATACTTATTAATTACCTACTATGTGTAATACACTTTCAAGAATAAGAACTGCTAACTTTTTGCTGGACACTGAATAGGCACAGAGCTACAGACTTTCCCCAAGGTTTTGCAGCTGAGGAAACTGGGGGCTCTCTAATGCCAAGAATCTCGAGATATAGATTTCCTTATGTGCATTTTGCAGCTGAGTCCATTGGGATACCAAGGGTTTAAGAAATTTGTCCACATGGCTTTGTGTGGAAGGGCTGGAATCCCATCCTGATCCTGCACACTACATGGCACTGCCTTTCTGAGTGTTTTAATTCTTGGGAAGGATGTTTCTTTCTTTTAATTTACAATCTATTGTGGATTGATACTTTCATAAAATAGAATAAAATGGAATTACTAGAAAAATAAAATTAAAACAGATATACCAAACACAAACTCAGTTTTTTGTTATTCGATTCTACAAACATAAAATTACTGTGTCATGTTGCTATAGGTGTTTCTAAAGGCTTGCTCATAATTTCTGTGCCTGTCTCATTCATGGTGGACTAGTAACGAAACTGCTTGTCTCAGCACCGATCTGTGGGCAAGGGTTTGAGGAGCACTGCTCTAGGCTTTTGGAATATGATCTAGCTGAAAATAAGGCAGTGTACTCATTCATTAGCAGTATTGTAGCCATGGATTTAATATCAGTATTTACCAGTAAAGCCCTGGATAATACCCAGGTATGAAATATACTAAAAGATAGTTAAAAGTTAAAAGTCATTGCCCTTACTTTTTGTGGTTTTTATCTTACTAAAGTTAAATAGAATGTCTTAACAATATACCCGTAGGGATTTAAATGAATTTTGTATGGAATGCATATTTGAAGGCCTACTGCCTCAAAACCTATATAACCAAGAAATGTAGACCACTGTAAATTAGATTATTTGATATAATAGAGATACAACTATATTGCAGGTATATTGCTTTCTCTCCAGAATATAGGCTTGTTCTTATGTTAATTAATTAATATTCTTTTCCACTGTATCCAAGCAGGTTAAAGAAATTAAAAGAAGCATGATAAGAAAGTCAGAAAAGCAAACATTTTTGGTTTATTCCCAAAGTGACTAGAGAAATACTTGCCTGTTTCTTCTTGCTGGGCAGAGCAAGTCAGCTTACCATCGGTCCCTTTTTAGCATTTCTGAAAGCAAATCTTAAAATAGAATGGCCATGAAAAATAACAAACACATTTCCCAGTGACGAACAGGGACTACAGCAGGTACCTATCTCCACATCCATCTATAGAAATACCCACAGAAAATAGATGAGAGAAAAGGGCTTAATAAATAGAAAATGTAAGCATTGCTATTTTTGATGTTTATCTAGCAACATTGTATCCTGGATTTCAAGCCAAAATCTAATTTGTCTTGATTCCTGGTCCACCCCTCCAAGCACACCACTGCTGTTTGGAAGGCCACATTAACTGGATATTAGCTCCCATTATGATGAATCTTGATTGGGCTTTAACTTCAGAAGAGGTGCTAGATTAGAGGATCTGTGTGGACCAATCATCGTGTTATGTGAGTTACAGCCATGTCAGTGTAGAACCTCTGTGCAATCAGTGGAGGTAAAAATAATGGCAGAAGATTCAAAGGACCCTCATTTGTCCTTAAAATGAAGACTTTGCTGACCATTACACGGGTGACCTTAATACCATGAAATCCAAATGAAGCTCTATTCTTGTCTTAGGAAATGCTCTGTCTTGGTATCTAAGCCATTACTGAAATTTAGTGTAATCATTCAAACCTTATTTATTTATGGAGTACCACTGTGTATCAGGTCCTGTGAAAGACTGCTAGATATTGGAGATACAAGAAGACTTGGTTGTTCCCTCAAGAAGTTTCCAGCTGGGTTGGGGAGGCACATAGATACAGAGACATAGAGCACTATAGCACCTGCTATAATAAACGAAGGACAGACCGTCCTATGACTGTGCAGGAAATGACAAACTCGGGCTGTGGAGTCAGGAAATACTGTACACAATAGTTGACATTTAGGCAAGCTATGGAAAAATAAATGAATTTTAAATGCAGTAATAATAACTACTTACAACAATACTTTTGTACAATGTTAACTTGTGATCTTTTCATACATGATCTATTTTCTTAGGACTCTTAGTCTCCCAATAGAACAACCATGTTGATGAAATCTTTTACGCTGTTTCTCTGCTTCTCCATACCTGTGTCTGGACAATAGCTAAGAGTTTGTGTGGTTAAAAACAACTTTTATTTATGCTTTCAGTATCTCCCTCCTGTCTGTATGTGCCGTATTGATTGCCAGCAGCTTCTTTCTAGCTTCAAAAACTTAGCATCTGCTGATTTTTAAAATTTTCTTCTTCCCCTGTGACAAAATTCTTCAGTAGTTAATGAGCTTGTAACTATTAAATAGGACTTTGGCCTTGCCTCCAAGGATTTACAAGAAGAGGCACACCTAAGAGGGTATTTAGTTTTTTAAAAATAGGCTTACTCTTATGCAATTTAGCTATGGGAACTTAGACAAAATGGAGGCTTTCCTTTAAAAAAAATGAAAATAAGTAAATAATTTATATGGAGATTAGAGGATGTTTTAAAACATTTCCTTTTTATTTTCATTTATTTATTTATTTAGAATTTCAGGGGGAAGGTATGGTGCTTATAAAATAAATAAGTAAGCACTTTGAGGAATAAAGACCTTAACTGTGCATTACTAACTGACTAATCAGATAAGGTTAACAAAGAAAAAAGACAATGTTGAACAACAGAAAACATTGCCCAAGTGAGCCAGAATGGCCGCCTTACAATGTTTGGCTACAAACTGAATACTGGTGGATCCACACAGAATCTGAGTCATTAATAAGTGCCAAAACTACAGTAAATGTCAGCTAAAAGGTGAAGGTAGCAAAACCCTATATATGTCAAGAAAGTGGCAAAAGTAAATCTCAGTATCTTATTTTTGTACAAACACATACTCCATCCCCATCTACAACAGTGCAGTTCTGATATGAATAAAGATTAATGCACCTGAAGATACAGGTAGTAAGTGCTTGATAAATGTCAGTTGCTATTCATCGATTAAGATAGACTGATCCAACTAAAACACTGTTTTTAAAAACAAAAACTTGGTCTCATGCCTACACATGTGCCACAACTCTTCTAAAGAGTGGAGACCGTGCAATGAAGGATAAACGCTTATTCCCTATCCTATAGCACTTGTGGCCCAGACAGGCAGACAGATATTCATCTCATTTAAGCATGTGACAACAGGGTAAGTAGAAGGCACAATGGGTGGAACTAACAAAGAAATCTATACAAGTGTTGGGGGATATGTCTGAGAATGTTTCCCCAGGAAGTCAGGTTTCAGATGGGATCTGAAGGATCAATAGAAGCTAGACAGAAATGAATAGAGGGTGCAGCTGAGCAGAGTTTGGGTTCCATGGGTAGGATGGAGTGGAAGAAAATGCTGAGCAAATGTAAGAGAGAGGACTGGATATCATAATAGGGTTGACCTGTTGGCTAAATTCCAGAATCTAAGAATTGGAATATAGCCCTGGGAAGTTGGAGGAGTAGAAAGACCAGTTACCAGGAGACAAAGACCGAGGATCCACATGTACCAGGGTGGGTGTGTCTCTTGGCCTCTCACAGCTTCTCTCCCCTCATCTGTAAGAGGGGGAATGGCGTATATCTTGCCTATTGCATAGGGTGACTGTGTAGCTCTAATAAACATACAACAGTACTTTTGTAAGCAATGAAGCACATATGCTTTATTTATAAACAGGTTTAATTTATTAGTACTTTACATGGCAAGAAAAAAACATCTGCAAAAAAATTATCTCAAAATATAAGTCATTTTTGGAAGATCTAAATAAGAGATGGTAAAGTGAGCCAGGGGGGTGATATTAATAGTGAATTTGGCTCAGTCAGTACCATGATATGGAATAGTGGGGACTGTGACAAACTAGAGATAGCATGACCTGCCTGAAAATAAAGACAATGTATGTTCATGTGAGAATACAGATATAGCAATGCCAGATCTATTTTTAACTTCTACATTTTTAAAGATCTCATTTTAAAGCTGAAAATTTAGATGTTTACGTGAACCTAGTTGGTTACTAGTTCAAATATTCAACAAGGGCACAGTGCGGGTCAATGCATGACAACAGCACCCTCCATAGTTCCCCCACCCCTGCCCCACCAAGTCTGTGAATTCTGGCCTGTGAACTGTGAAGTCAGGTTCAGATGCATGGAGGAGAGAAAATACATCCCTATTATTTGAAATTAATGTCAATGTCAATAAGTGAGCCATGTTCTTTGGAGCACAAAGATAGAATACTGGGTTAGAATACTGAATGATGTAAATGGCAGTCTTTATGTTCCTTGTTGCCAGACTGATAAGACATTTTGCTTACTCTTTTATCTTTTTTGCCATTCTGCAAAACCTCATGCAGCCCTCAGAGTCATATTTATTTTCTTCGATATTGACTGTGCCACTCCTTGTTCAAAAATTTCAAGTATCTCCTGTCACATACTGCATCAAGCTCAAAGTCTTAACCTCAGCCCACTTTTCTTGCTGCTTCTTCCTCCTCATTCATTCCACTGGATCCATTTTTTTCTGGATCCACTCTTTATTCTCTCTGTCTTACTAAGATCCAGCTGTGTGCTTTTACCCATGCAAATTGAGCCTTCTGAAACATTTTTATTGGCTGTCAGCTCTCAGAGTTCTTTAAAATCACAAATCCACAATTGCAGAGCTTGTAGTTATTTTTAATGGACTCTGAGCAATTTTCTTAAGCTGAGCAAGAAATGTGAATCTTGTTAATCATTTATTAGTATGGCCCTGTCTTATTAAACTATATCAAACCTTAAGCCAACTGAAAGTAGATGTGAATACCTGATTAAGAACACACAGATACACACACTTTAATGACTAGGTTTAATGTAAACTTTAAAGACCAGATTTCCTAAAATATACTTCTTATTTTGTGTTAGCGTTTTCTTCATAATATTAAAATATTGCTCTGAAAGAATTATTAACACAATAACCTGAATGTGTAATGGGTATGATATCAGAAAACCTCATCTTTTATTTTTGGCTTTTGTATTAACAATAAATGATGTTATATTTCTTTTTGTGAATTTGAAGAAAAAGGAAAGTCCTACAAAAAAATACATTTGCTAAAAGGGGTCACTCATATTTATTTTCACCATATTTTAGATATCCTAATACATATGGTTACAGACATCAATTTGTTTTACATCCAAGGTATGAAGATAAGGAAAATGAGTGATTTCTTTTCACATATTGCAATACTGAGTTCTACCCTTTGTATATGTGGAAAATGGCTGTTTGACTTGACTCTCATGATTAGAGAAGGAAATGGTAAAGGAGGTAATATAAGAAGGATTAGTTTCTTGGAAACCTTGGTCTCCTGTGTTATAGAACCTCTCCTTTTAATCTTTATGCTATGGTCACATTTATTTCACTTTGCTAGTCATGGTTTATGAAAGATTTTAATTGGAAAATGTGATTCCCATTTTTTTCTCTGTGATTTCTACTTAGAAATAGGTGAAATTTAGTTGTCTGATGGGTGCAAATTACTTTGAGGTGTCTAAGGCAAAATCGATGTAACGGATTCCCTTAAGGCACTCACAAGACAATTAGAAAAATATTAGTACTTAACTCATTATTATACTTACAGAATTGCAAGTGAGCATCAGTTCTGATTTAAGAATATCTCAGTGACCAATGATGAATGCAAATCTCCTCAAATGAGTGGTTGCTTTTGGATTTTGACAAAAGTGTAAACAAAAATTGACAGCTGCATAGGGCTGTGTTTAAATCTCTTCTATGATAGTGCACTGGCAGGTGCTTGGGTCTGACAGCAAAGACTGAAAAGGTTTACGGGGAAAACTAACTGAGAGGAACACTTGTCTTCTGCAGTGATGAATACTTCAAGCTTCTCACTGTGAATTATAAATGCTTTCTTTCATGCAAACCATAAATATAAATGGTGACAATGCCATGTATTACTAACTTCTGCCATTCATATCCATTAACTAACAAAATGTACATAGTTGCTGTCACATATGGATAATGGGTAGATGACACACAGGTGGCTTCTGTTTTACTAAGATCACTTATTTTTATTCTTCTGGGGTTTTTGACATAATCCAAATAAAATTTTCAGAGCTAGATTTACGTTTTGATATCACTGGTGTGACTGTGTTTAAAATGAATTTAAGATAATCTCTACTTATAAATTTTTCATTGCAAAAAAAAATTTCAACAATTTGCTTTGTACATTTTCAGATAGAATGGAAAGAAAATATGGTTAGATTTTGGTACATAAAAAGCGGTTTTTAAATATACATTACCATAGGATAAATAAAAATAAATTTGGAAGTCATTTTTTTATTTTAAAAAGCAGGTATTTTAATAAAAGTGGTCATATAACTATTACAAGTGCATTTAATGGTGCATTATATTCTTAATATATAAATCAATAGATAGATACACTAAAAATATAAACATATGTGATCACATTAAATTTTATATTATAATTAAAAGACATTTATTAGCTATTAAGCTATCTTGTTAATGTTCAAATTTATACGATAATTATAACTTTATAAAATGGCTTTAAAATCCTACTTTTTTATGACTGATTTATCTAATTTATGAAAGTGATCTGTATTTAAGATGATAGACATATTAAAATAAAAATAATGCTGTCTTCTTCACTATCTAAATTCCCATCATTAATTTTTAATGATTAATGTAAAATACTTATTTATCACAAATATTTATCAATATGATTATCTACTATATTTATCAATACTGATTGACATCTATATTTCAGGCACTGTGTTAGGCTCTGAAGATAATGAGATGAATGAAATACATTCACTGTCATAAAGGACTTTACTGTCAAGTGGGAATAACAGGAAAATGGTTAAATTGACACACAAAGAGTTAAAGAGGACAGTGTCAGTAAATCTCTATAGGGTAGCTGGAAAGCTTTCACATAAAAAGATGACATTTAAGATGACTGCTAAAGTATGTAGAATGAAGACATAGGGGGAAGTCATTCCAGGCACAGAAAATAACACCTGCAAAGGCATCCCACAGCTATGGTGGGAATTTCAATATGGTGGATCACTGAACGTGCATGTGCCGGAAGGGAGGTAAACAGTGAATTAGAAAGATGTGATAAGACCAGATGGTAAAGAGCTTTAAATACAAAGCAAAGGAATCTGGATTTTTAATCTTGTAGGAAATAGCCAACCAAGGTACACGATTGCATTTTTTATTTTTTTAAAAAACCTTGTGATTTGAAATGCTGTACTGTTATTGTTTTGTTTTGTTTTTAAGATGGCCCACTCTGCCAACCATGGAAAAATGTACATACTGGCATGGGAGAAACAAGAGGGGAAAGATGAGGAAGATTTCATAATTGTCCAGTCCCCCCTACTCCACAAAAAGGAGCTGATTTTAGGCATAGTAATGGAATGAGGAAGAGAGGCTAGATTCAATAAATATTTCTGAGTTAGAATCAGTAAATGTCAGTGACCAATTGAATGTAATATGACGGAGAGAGGGAGGAGTTAAGAGTGGCACAGAATGTTCGGGTTTAGAAGACCGTAAGCGATGACAACGCCATTCTGATCGATATTGGTAGCAGGTCAATTTAATGGAAATGGAAGGGAGATAAATATTAGGTTTGAAATGCCTGTAAGAAACCCTAGTAGAGCTCTCCAGAGGTTAGTCCTGTGCACATGGAACTCAAAAGGTTGTGGCTCTTTTGTTCTTATTTATTCCTCTTGAGACAGGTGAGTGCTGAATGCAGGAGGTGGTATTTACGAGTCAATAGAGAGTACCTTTTCTCTCAACCCCTGATCTAGAAGAACAAATGAAAGCATGGAAGAGGCCACAGCTGGAAATGAGGCCGACAAGCTCACATTTCAAGGATGCGTAGAATGGAAGAGTCTGTCAAAGAGGACATGATGAAATAAGGGAGATTTAGACAAGAGTGACACTGTGGAAACCAAGGCACAAATGGATTTTGAGCAGAAGGGAGTCATTCTGATGCCAGATTTCACTAAGTTGCTGAGTAGTGTGAAGACGTGCTGAAGTAGCATTGGCCTTTGATTGGCAATGAGGAAGTTTGCAGTCTACTCAGAAAGAGCGAATTAGTGGGGATGTGAGTTAGATTGGAATGGATGGAATAATGAATATGACCGAGGAAGTTAAGAGTCAGCAATGGTAGGCGGCCTACATTTTCTACAAATTTGGTGTTGAAGAAAAGGTGGGAGAAAGACTGGTGTCTACCAGGGGTGGCAAGATCAAAGGGAGGCTTTTGAGAAAGTGAGAGAATTGAGCACATTAATAGGGAAAGATGTTTGTTAAGAAAGAGAGAAAGAGAAGAGAAACACATTACTTAATGAAGCAACTCTTGGGGGAGGTGGAGGAGGCTACAATCTAGTGCCCAGGAAGAGAGGCCTTGGAGAGAAAAATGTACACCTCCCACCTCCAAGACAGGAGGAAAGAAGCTAAAGGTGATTGCCAACTGGTAAAATGAAGACATCTCCTCCCTTTTATTCTTTAGGAAGTAGGTAGCAAGGTGGTCAGCTGAAAGCTGACAAGAGGAGGAGTTAAGATTTGTAACAGCTGCTGTGAGAACTAACACAGGGAGCTGAGTAGGAGCTGGTGGAGGAGTTTCTGAGAAGCAATGAGGTGCCAACTTAGGGCTGGAAGCCATCCCTTCGTAGCATCAATCTGCCCAGTGATGTAACTTTTTCAGCATCATTAAATAGCTTGGGAGCAGGAGGAGAGAAGATCTATTGATTAATTTACCCAGAGTAGATGATCCTGGGGGTTGATGGAAGGACAATAAAGCAAAATGTAAATGTCTGAAAGTAGCAACGTTGGGTGGCAGAGACTATATAGTCAAGACTTACAACATCGCTTCTACTTTTTTACTACAATCGTGGAAGTTTAGGCAGAAAGACAATTTATTCCAAGGCAGCTTTAAAAAGAAGGCAAATATTTAGACAGGAATCAGCTTCTCTTTTTCACTAGATTCATCATTGTGTAAGGCAGCATAAATGGAGGAAACCTAGACTTATTGGCTTAATTTTCTTGAGTTTTTGTAGTAAAAACAGTTCTCAGAAAGTTCATTCTTTGAATAGGATTTTAACCAGGAGACCATCACTACTGTGACTCAGCAGCTATCTCTGCAATTGCTTAAATTTCTCCTTGCAATTCGAGTTAGTACGGGATAATAAAGCTTGACCTTTGGGAAGGGATCGTTATAAATTTATTTATAAAGATTCCGTTGTAGGCGTGCAGCTGATACTCGAGTTCCTCTGTTCTGCTGGCATCTTAAATAGTCAAACCTTTAATTTACTGCCACTGAAATTTGTTGAAGTCTGTCTTCAAGTATAAAAAGCTTTTTCATTAATCCATTCTACGGAGTGTGACATAGAAGACTATATACTGAACTTGTGGGCTGGATTCTGCCCTCAACCACTTACATCCAAATATGTCACTTTACTTCTCAGGGCCTCAGTGTCATCAGCATAAAAATAACCATGCTTCCCTTCAAGGTTCAGACTGAGAGCCTGCCATGTAGCAAAAAATCACTTTTTAATCAAATTCCTTTGGTTGGACAACTACGAGGGTTCTATCTTCTCTCTCTCTCTCCCTCCCTCCCCCTTCCTTCCTTTCATACTAAATGAGATCATAATATTCTAGAGACAAATATAAGTAAAGTCAAGCGTCATAATAATATGAGATTAGTTAATAGACCTGTACAATCATTTATGCTCCAAGACTTATAATAGAGGAAATATATTCATGGAAGAGATAGTATAACTGCTATGTTAAATACAAAAAAAAGTACATTTAATTAATTTGATTTATTCTGTGACCTCAGAAATTAAGCAACTTCGTGATTTGGGGGAAAGTTATGGCTAAATTTTTATCAGTGTTTTCTTCTTATAAAAACCAGAGAGGGGCAGGTTGAGTCCACAGAGAAAATAAGATCTTTGGTTTTCATTGTTGTCATCTAAGAAGTGATTTCTATGAGTCACTAACTTATTTTGTAATTGAGCGAGTCATAAAATAAACTGAGCTTCCACAGCTTTGTTACAAATGAAGATGGACCATCATGTGCTGTTATTTAATAAGAAAGTGAATTTTCAAGGTAGTTAAGAAAGCTGGTACATTGTGTGGTCAGAATGCCACTAATCAAAGACGTGATTATCTGGTTTCTTTCAGTAGAATATTAGTTAGCCTATTTGAAAGGAATATTCTCACTAAGTTAGCAATTGCTTGAATTTATTGGTCAAAATTGCCATAATCTTTCATCATAATCAAGTAGATGGGCTGAATTTTTTTTTTTTTCATTCACAGTTTTTTTGTTTGTTTTTTTTTTTTAATTTTATTTTGTCAATATACATTGTGGCTGATTATTGCTCCCTATCACCAAAACCTCCCTCCCTTCTCCCTCCCCCCCTCCCCCCAACAATGTCTTTTTTGTTTGCTTGTCATATCAACTTCAAGTAATTGTGGTTGTTATATCTTCTCCCCCCCCCCTTTTTGTGTGTGTGTGTGTGTGTGTGTGTGTGTGTGTGTGTGTGTGTGAATTTATGTATTAATTTTTAGCTCCCACCAATAACTGAGAACATGTGGTATTTCTCTTTCTGTGCCTGACTTGTTTCACTTAATATAATTCTCTCAAGGTCCATCCATGTTGTTGCAAATGGCAGTATTTCATTCATTTTTATAGCTGAGTAGTATTCCATTGTGTAGATGTACCACATTTTCCGTATCCACTCATCTGATGATGGACATTTGGGCTGGTTCCAACTCTTGGCTTTAAGTTGAATTAAGTAGTTGATTTGACATTGGGCAAACACAGATTATTCACATGGAGTCCATGAGTAGAATCGTGTTTCTCCTCTCCTAAATCTTTCTATTGTTTTCTACTTCCATCAGCTTCCTCAGCCATATGAATGAAAATTGAAAATTTGACTCAAATTTTGAAGTTGAAATTTCTTTTATTATTTTTATCTCTTAATTGTTTGGGACAGTAGAGCAGAGAAGAGAAAGTATCTTAAGGAAATTGGTTTTCTAGAGGGAAATTATAATAAACCCTTTGGGAAATTATACTTTTTCTCTCCATAAAAGGAAGATGCAAAGTATCCCAGAGAGTCTGGCTTTAGAAATTCCTTGCGTTTGTTTCTTTCATATTATCTTTCCATTTCCTAAAAAGAACTGCATGGGATAGTGAAAAGAATATAGGATTTGTTTGGATTGTCAGGTACTTGTTTTTGAATCCTGACCTGAAATTTCCATATGGTGTAACCCAGGGCAAGTTTTTAATCTTGCTGTGCCTCAATTGTCTCATGTGGGAAATGGGTGTTACTTTGAAGACTGTATATACAATAACTAATTACAGCAGGATTAAAAGTGAACGAATTAACCTACAGAGATGTTTACTTTGTAGTTGAAAACTATGTAGTATGACAATGACAAAATGACTGAACCCATTAAGTCTCTTAGGCTAACCACAGCCAGTACTTTATGGTCACCTTTATGCGTACACCATCAAGTATATATGCATTTGGGTCTGGTTTTGACTATTGGAAACACTCAATCTAAAACAAGAAGACAATATTCAACAGATACAAAGCCTTGTATTTAGATTTTTAAAATCAATTTCATCAGTAGAGAATGGAAGAGACATGGCTTGTCAAAAATACAAATAAGCAAAGGTCCAGCAGCTTTAATTGATTGATTGATCTCTACATTAATTCCCCAAATATTTATTGAGTGCCTACATTGTGCTAAATGCTGAAAATGAAGAGTAAACAAAACAGATAAGAATTTCTGCCATCAGGGAGCTTCTGTTCTGGTCAATCATAAACTTAACTGTAAACAAATCTGATGAAGCTGTTATGAAAGAGAAAGAAAGAAGGAATTATATTACCCATATAAATACAGTTTCCAAGTACAGTAAGTAAATCAGGGCTCTAATAGATTTTATTCTTATTGAACACGCTTGTTTTCTTATATTTATTTCTGGTGATTTAAATTGAAAGAGCTATTGATAAATTGGATTGTCTTGGGAAGATAATGCCATGATTTTTCTGAAAACCATGCACTATGGTGAATGATGTGCTATGAGAAATGGGTGAAGGAACTAGACAGGTTATGTCCAGAGAAGGAAAGTGTCAGGAGAACTGATAGCTGACCTGCTGATTCAAAGGAAAGGCAACAGACCGGGCTTATGCTGTTCCAATGTTGGACTAGAACCAAGGAGTGGCAGTTTTTGAAAAGGTCAATTTTAGCTCAAGATAGAAATTTTTCTAATTAGAAGAGTTATTCTGTAAACAAGAGGCTGTCAAGGGGCAAGATGTCACCAGCCTTCTCTTTGCTGAAGGTAAAGCTGGAAGGACAGGGTTAAGGGTCCTGCTTGGTGAAGCAGCAGTTGAAAGGACATGGTCAAGGGTCATATTTGAGTAGGAGATTGGCGAGACTTGCTTTGGATTCTACAGCTCTAACACCATTATTGCTACATAGTTACATAGTGCAATAATTTGTAGCCCCAAAAGACTCACAGCCAACGTATTTCCAGATGACAATATCCCTGTAAGTTTCTGACCTTTCAAGTTTCTTACAATTTTGCCACTCTAAAATTAACTCTCTACCTGGTAAATTTTATAGAAAAAGACAATGAAGCTTTTCTTATTTATCAGCCATGTTCAAGAAAGGTTTTCTTGGTGTATGGATTTCACTTTTGTTTTTTAAAATGATGACCCCTGGGGGACTTGACTGTCCAAATCCATTGTTCTTTTCAGAATTGAAGATGGCAGGTTATTCTAATCCCCAAATATTAATTTCTATGGCATATCTATATATTTCATCAGCCAACCTTCTGTGAGTTTTCTGGTTTTCAATTAGTTTGTCCTAAACTCTTGGCAAGCTGGATTTCTCTAACAGTCTTCAATTCATTGCATTAAATGCCCGTTCAGCCTTAGAAGATATATTGATTTCTTTTTCTCAGCGAAATGACAAATACCATTTTTATGACTATAATAGAGATTGATTACATTTTACGGAACACAGAGAGAGAGCTGATCTTAGTGAGAAAACCCGAGGGCTGGCAAAAATGAAAAAACCATTTGCATTAATAACGGAGTTAATGAATTCATCTGTTGCTGATGAAGCAGAAGAATTTTGAGAAAAAAGTGAAAAGTTCTGCAGCTGCACAAACACTGTGAAGAATAAAGACCAATTTCAATATTTTGAAGGTGCTGGTTTTGTGAAACATTTAAAAAAGTTAGTAGTCATTGTTTTCAAAGCTAAAGCTATGACATTTACCCCTTGGCACACCTGAGCATGCTGTGTAATAGTAATTATGTTGAAAGACATTTTTCAATTAAGTTAAGACAAATCATGATCGATGGGAACACTATTTGAAATATTAAGAAGTCCATGGGGAGCAGTCCGTGCTTCTGATATGATTTATGGAGTCAAGATTTAAAAGTTAACCGGTTTCCTTTCATTTTAGGCTTTTTATACTTAGACCTAGACTAGACCAAATGTTCATGTGTTTTTATTATTTTGCCTTGCTGTCCAGTACCCTTTACCTTATAACCTAAAAAGTATTATAAACAACAACAATAACAAAAATCACACAAAAAACGCATACTTGTCGTAGGCTTAATGTATGTAAATAGTACTTACTATGTTTTTTGAAAATGTAGAGAAACAAGAAAAGAAAGGTTAGGATGTTGAAATAAGCCATGGCAGACCTGGAAAACATTTTTAAGGGAGATTATGGAATTATTTTCTCTGAAAAAACTTGAAACAAGGAAACCAGTTCATGTCTATTTAAGAACCTTACCTACTTCGTCTTCTGTACCTGTCGCTAGCATTGTACCTAACATAACGTCTAGGAATAGTAGGAGCTCTGCAATATTTGTTAAACGAATAAACAATTTTTCCTGATAGGAGAAAGAAATAAAAATCATCATAGCAACCACTTTTTGTTGAGCTACTAATATGTGCCATGGAACCACATATTTCACCTCTGATATTTGTAATTCTTACATGGCTGCAGAGTGATAAGTCCCAGGGTGGAGGAAATAAGGAAAACAAACACTAATGAAGCTGAAGAATATTTAATCATTTTCTGAAAATATGTGTTCACAAGTTTGGTAAACCTGACGATTTGGGAAACACTGAGAATTTATTGTGAGTATTTTTTTGTGGCTTATCCTTTTATTCTGTGATTGTACTGGACAGAGTAACACTTTATTATTTTAAAAATATTTTCTAATTGTGTCACAGGTATATACTTTGTCTTTTCTATAAGCTCTTTGTTGGTCCTTTTTTTTTTTTTTTTTTTTGGTACCTCCTAGATGATTTTAAATTTATGGAATGAGTACTTTTGCTCAAGAACCTAATGTTTGCTCAGGTATTCTCACCGTCTGTAAAACGTGGCTTTAAAAATAACTTAAATGTAGTAACAGGTGTAAGATTTGCTAACTGCCATCAAATCCTAAGAAACCCTGCAGTAAGTGATTTTCTAACTATTATTCCCTATGAGTGGGCTCGGCAGAGCTGTCCTTTTCCTGTAACATATACAGCCAGCAGGGATACAGGTGTATCAGTGGTGCTGTTAAATATTTGAAACTTGATTTAATTTACCCTATAACTATTTCATAATTTACTTCCTCTTCATATTTCTTAAAATTGGAGTGAACCTAAACTCAGATGAGAAAAAGTTACTGAGAAGTTGAAAAATGAAACCTGGGAAATCCATAAATCTACCTAACTATAGTGAATGTCATGATGAAGTTATGTTCTTTTCCATAATGTTTAAAAGTTCAAAGAAATCTCCTGACTTTAAAATAATTCATAAGTTAGTTTTATGCTACTTATTTTAGAAATGGCAATATTGGATGTAGAAAAAAAGCCATCTTTCTATAGTATAAAGTTAGTGACTGAAGTAGCATCTATTGGGCATCATTTTAAAAACAAATTGCTAATTAAACTACTTCCTGTATATAATAAGCTGTGATATTCTATGGGAATCAAGTACCTAATAGTTGTGCATCCAAGAATGAGTGCCGTGGTCTCATGGTATCTAAGGAGTGATCAAGTTGCATAATTACATAATTTAGCCTACAAATTCTAGTATTATGTGTATGTGTTTATTTCAGACTCTACTCTTTAATGATGTAAAGATAAAGTCACCGCCATTAGATGGAAAGATTGATAGATTAATTAAAGTGGAAAGCTTTTTATAATGTGGAAGTCAATATGTACATCATTAACTCTTCTGAATGATTTTTAAAGGCTGCAATTTCATTAAATTTTGAGAATTCATTAATCAAAAGGAGAGGAAGCCAGTTTTCTCTTCACACCATCCCCAAGTGACACTATTTTCTGAAGCTATTAAAATTTTGGCAAGCATTTAATAATTTTTCAAATACTATATAAATTTTTTAGCTACTTCAAAGTTAAAATTTTAAGTTTGTTTTTTTTAAGTTACAGAAGAGCTTCTGCTCATTGTTTAAAAAGCTAGGTGATACAGACATGGGTAAAGAAGGAAAGCCTTCTGTTCGCATCTTGTCCCACTCTCCAGATCTACTGTTGACTGAGGTTTTCCTACAAACAAAGAAACATACACATAAATACACATGTGAACACTCATAGCTTTTTTTCATAAAAATTGGATTATTCTATACATGTTTTTCTATAGTTTCCTTTTACAAATCAGTTATTTATCTTGAACATTATTCCACAATAACAGATTTTTTAGAATTTGAGATTATAACTTCATAGTTTTCCATAGTATATATGCACCTTGATATAACTATTCCCTTATTGATGTTCTTATAAATTGTCTCCCACTTTTTTCTGTAAATTAATGATCATAGGAACATCTGTGTGTGTGTGCTTGCTTGTTATCTGTCTATCTATCTATCCATCATGTGCTTCTGTGGTTATTTTTCTAAGCTAGACTATAAGCAACTTTTTTTATTAAAGAGTATGGTGCATAAAAATATTTTTTAGGTATTACCAGCAGTCCCTTTAAATGGTGTAGCTATTTAAACACCCATATACAGGTATCAATTATCCTCTTCCCAGTACCTTCACCAGCACTGAATATTAATTATTCTTTTAACCAATATTACAATATTTATGGATGATTTGTTAATTTGTATAATGATTACCCAAACTGACTTTTATTTAACTGAATGGTCAGTATTGAGTGAGACCTCCTGAAAATGAGCACTTGAAGTAGAGTTATCAGAAAGAAGCAGAATAGTGTACTTTAAAAAATTTTTTTAAGATAATAGAAACATTTTACTGAATCAGTTGAATTTCGGAATCATTCTTAAAAATAAATTGGAATTTTAATATACTTGTATAGGAAAATGTGATGAGATTTTGGACTAAGAGATTCTGCTTTTGAGACAACTGGAAACGTTAATGTTTATTTGGAACAAGAATAATTGTTATTACCACATACTTGGGTTCAAATAAAGAATTCTGATTTGGGCTCTTGCTCAGAGTTTCTTCCTCTTGTCCGTCCACCCTCCTTTCCCAAGTGCTTCAAACATACCCTTTAGTTCACTTTTCTCAAAACATTTTAAAGGTTTCCTGATGCCTCATTGAGATTAAAAATAATATCATAACTTGTGAGCTCTTTCAAAAATCCAGTTTCCATGTCTTATCCCTGCAGGTCCAGTCTCAGTGTCTTGAGTGGGTCTGATAACCTGAGTTTTCAATAAGAACGTCAGGTGATTTTCAAGACTACATCTTGGGAAGGACTGGGGAAACAGTTTAACTTGTTTATGTACTAATAAAGTCTCCTCGTAATGACCTTTGTTAACTTTTTAACTCACAAGTCTCTCTCTATCCTTTAGCCGAATGGAATCACACTCACTCTCTCAAACTGGATTCTAGGCTGTTCTGTCTCTGTTCATTCCTCCTGGGAAGCCAATTCCTTCCTCTCACCTCTGTCTTTACCTCGTTAAGTCCTAAATCAAATCCCACCTCTTCAATGAAGACTTCTATTTCTTTGTCCACAATGGGCAACTTCTACAACATCTGTCCTCATCACACATCTGGCACTTACGGTTCAGTATTGTTACTTATGGTTCACTCGTAATTCTTCTCTGTGTCCCTCAGAGTGCCCTGGACGTAATCCACTCAGTAAAAACATACTGGTTGAATGAGTGCGTGATGTGATTAGACTGTCAAGAGCAGGTCAAAGTCTGCACTTCAACCCCATGACGTCATTTCTTGACATTTTTGTGGCTTATTCTAGTCCAGGAGATTTTCATTGCTCTCACTTCAAATAGGGTATTGCTTGTCTTGATGATGAAACTAATGCTTCCTACCATTCATTTGAGTCTATAAATTGCATATTTAAATCTTCCTATATTCAGAGCTTGAGGAAATCATTTCATACCAAAGTTAGGCTTTTTACATTTTATTTGGAATCTAATGTTATAATACCATAGAATTCCCCCCTCCCCCACACACTAATTTTATGTTGCTGAAGGGCCAGCTTGCTTGGCTTTTTAAAAAGTACTTCAGCTTTCTTAAGAAAATTGTTTTGATGTTCAGAATAACTTCTTATCAGTAGCTACAATCTAATATTGTGGTGAGGCCATTAGAATAAATGTAATGTTTGTCACAAGCACAGAACCTTAAGTGCATTTGATTCCTGTGCTTCATTCTTACTAGATAGAACCTGATTATATCATTTAATATAGGTATGACTATAACCCGGCATGTCTTCATAAAATTTGGGATATCCTTTATGCTACCGAAAATGGTAATTTCCTGAGAATGGAAAATGGAGATGGCTGGTTAGCTCACTCTGTAGCGTGTGGTGCTGATAACACCAAGGTCAAGAATTCTGATCCCCAAACCGGCCAGCTGCCAAAAAAAGAAAAAAAGAAAAAAAAGAAAAGAAAATGGAGCTAGCATATATTTACCAACTTTTTCAAGATCGTCTCAAGAAAAGTACTACTCATTTGAAAAAAAAAAATTGATCGCGAGGTAGGCATCTTCTTAATACTGTTTGATGGTATAAGAAAATTCTCACTATCTATTTTTTTTCTTATTTTGAAAGTCAAGCACTTGGTAAGTCACCTTGGAAAAAATGGAGGTGATTTATTAATTTGTCATTTGTCTGGACTGAAAACGTCCTGACAAATGAAAAGATGCCCATCAGACATATATTTCTTTTTCTTAAAGCCAGCAATTTAGTACATTAGTGGAGCGTCTTTGGCCATGCTGGTCTCCTGTAGGTTTGGCTATGGAGGAGCAGGTGTATGCTTCCAAAGTGTCTTTACAAGTGTCTCAGTGGGGCTTCCCTCCCATGCCTCCGTAGGAGACAGCTTATCTGTTTAATCCTTACGTTTCAGTCAACCTTTCTTATTATGCAGACAGGGCTCTGAGGCTCAGCTGGATTTTGAGTCTCTGGATGAATTGATGGGGCTCTTTGATCTTAACTGTGTATCGCATCTGTTTTATCTTTCCACTTGGTGCATGGGCTTCCAAACTCCAATTCTAGCTGGTGCTCCTAAAACAAATTTATAATTATACAAACAAACAAATAAAAATTGTCTTTTTAAAACTCAGGCACCAACCCCAGTTTTTATTTTGAACTTTTTTTTTTTTTTTTTTTTTTTTTTTTGCATAATGAACTTTCTTGAAAAATCCCCCAAACGCTTTGGTTATGTTGCTCTGTAAGGGACCACCAGCTTTGAAAGTATTTAACTATGCACCTATGAGTGTGAATGTGTGTTTTATAGGGTCAGATTTGCATAGAAAATGAGAACTGCTGGTCTTTGCAATTTAGTAAATTGTATGACAGCATAAAATCTTATGAACAGACAGTATTTGATCAAAAGGCATACAACCTACTTAGAAAAATCTACCATGAAAATATAAAGATCCTGCTGGGCATTGTTTCTCTTTTTGATGGGATGGAGGAAGGCTGAGTACCAGAGAAAACCAGTTAGAATCAGAACAAATCCATATGGAGAAATCATTCGAGGTCCTAGGATGCTAAAATATCTTTTTCTTTCACAAATTTTTCAAATGAAATGCCTACATTCCTGTTTGAGGTGGGCATAAAGACAGATGGAAGAAACAGTATGGACTGTTTGCTTACCCACACTAAAGCATATACAGAGTCATGATTAATTAAACCAGCAAATATCAAGTTTTTATCTAAATAACTTTTGATATTCTAATCTGGCATTTTGGAGACTTGTATTTATTCTTTTCATTTTTAATTCTCCATGAATCTTTATTTGTCTTTAAGTATACCACAATTTTATGATGATACTGTAATGGCAGAGCTGTCAGAATAATTTCAGCTGGGCAAAATCTGATGGTTCAAACGAGCCAGAGGCCCTTGAGAGAGTTACAAGAGTCTCTGTCCAAGAGGAGGAATATTGTGATATGACCTTCTAGTCTACTAAACATATATTTTATCCCGATATATATTCTAAATATGTTAATAACTATTATTGAATCGTCAGACTGCATATTTTCCGTGGATACATTTAGAGGACAAATATATAAAAAATTAGATTCCTAATCATAACTCTATAATATCGCTGTTTTAAAAATATTCAGCTATCTTTCTTCTACTCAAAAGTATCTCTCAAGCCCCCACATGGTACCCAACTCTGAACTAGGGAGATTTTCATCACTATTTTTGTACTTCCCAAATGGAATCTGAGAATAACTGTGCAGAAAGGAAATGTGAAAGGTTACCCCAATCTTCTCCAGGGAGAACTACTCCGAGACCCACTAAAGATAGCTTTACTGGCTTGTATCCAGTGTGTCTATCTTGCTGCCAGCTGGGATGTGATTGATTGATTGATTGATTGATTTCCAGTTAATGATGCAATTTGAAAGAAAAGATCTAGTGACCAGCCAAGCAAAGATATGTCATTTCAATGTACTTCATTTAGGTTCCCTGACTTTATTTGCTTTAGTTTTAGTTTTACACACCTGATTACTATGTTTCTTCTATAAAAGCAAAACAAAAAAAAAGCTTACACTCTTATTCTATGACGATTCTGTGCTGTTTGAACTTCTTAAAGATACAATCTGGCCTTTTCCGTGTGAAAAGGATCAACACAAACCAAAATCTCTCATTTTATTTCTGTGCTTTCTTATGATTTTACATGTCCCTAAAAGTTTCAGTTTCCTTAGAATAATGTCCATCTGGGCCACTGATGTAACTCCCAGGTAAATGCAGCTTACTATGTTAGAATTTATTTAAAAGATGCTAAATTGCTACCTGCACATTTCCTTGTGTTTATCAATTCTGACCTATATTCGCTTTTGTTTTTTAACCTTTACTTGTACATATTTGTGGGATGCAGTGTGTCATTTTAATACGTGCATATACTGCACATTGATTGATTCAGTTAGGGTTGCTAGCATAGTCTTGTACCCATTAGGCCACCACTATATTCATTATTAAGTTGCTGTCTTATTATTTCCTAATAGTAATTGAGTGATTCATTTCACCTCCATTATGCTACCTAAATTTTCTTACATTATCCTGCAGAGAAGGTAGAGGAGAAAAGGGTTATATTGGGTGGAGATGTGGTTTCTAAACATTACTTGTCACTAAAATGTCCTTGTATAGGCTCCCTGCCCATGCCTTTTGGTCTATAACTGTCATTGTGGCCTCACTTCTTAAACAACTCTTGTACTCACAAACTTCCAGAGAACCAGCCTCATAGCCCAGAAGTTTCCAAAGCTGTGTTATTTTCAAACTCAGAAGTTTGAATGACTCATTAGTGGTTCATAAAATCAACTTAGTAAATCACAACCAGCATTTTTTTAAAAAAAGTAAGAAAAATTAGGAATATCAGAGCACATTGCATGTAGTAAGAGTAGGTTTTGTGTCAAGAATACATTCTTTCAAATATATTTGGAGTGTGGAGAGGGTACTTGGTTGTGCTGTAAATATTTTCTTACTATGAATTTGTCAAAAATCCTGAAAAACAAACAAAAAAACCCACTAAGTTGGACCATATAGCCTCCAGTAAGCTTTTGCCTAGATGCTGGGCTTCCTAATTTAGAGTATTATTTTACCATATTCAAATTCTATTATCTTTTCACCAGTTATCCTCAAGGAAATCAAGGGAATTAGCTCATGACAATAGAAAATAATAATGGAGGCTTAACAAATACTTCTAGAATTGTTATAAGCTAGTCTGTATCCAGCTTTACTGACAGTACAATGTTCTTACTGACTAAACCATTTAGCTTTAGGTAATTGTGCAGACATAAATACTATATTTAATTGCACAAGAGAAGCATACAGTTCACAGAAAAAGGATTTTGTTAATACCTTATTTTGTTGCTGGGGCAAACAGAATGAATAATCTATGACTGTATACTGGAATTATGACAAGAAAGGAAATAAAGTTATCACTCTTTTATAATGTCTCAATGTTAAAATCTTTGCCTTTTCATTTAAAAAAAGTTTTGTAAGTGTGACCTTTCCTTTCAATAAGAATAGTATAATTTTTTACCCCTGCCTTTGTATCCACCAGGAGTTAACACAGGGAAGGAACTCTAATTGTATTTTTATTTCACATTTGCATTTTATCTCAGGACTGAGAAATATGAGTGCTATTCAGCATGAGGGAGAAAAGAAAAACATTGTAATTTGATCGTGCACATAAGCATATGGCGTAATATTCGCTGTGTTCATTAACAAACATGTCATTCTTACCCTGTAACTTCCATGATGGAAAATAACTGTTACACCGTGACCACCACCAGCAGCAGCAGCACTTGAAAGCTTGGTAGAAATGTAGAATCTCAGGTGCCAACCCAGACCTACTGAATCAAAATCTGCATTTTAACAAGATCTTTAGGTGATTTACATGATCATGAAAGTTTGAGAAGTGCTGGTATACAGAATAAGTATTACCAACTCCTGTATGGACCTGTGTTTGTTTCATGGATAGCACTTGCTCTGAAAAAGAAAAATTAACAGGTGGAAGGAACTAGCAGTTTTTCATACCCTAGAGCTGTGACTGACCACGTAATGGTTTTTAAAATTAACAATGATGGCAATGATGCTGCTGCTAATGATGAGAACACCCATTATCAAGTGCTTCCAACCCATTTACCCATCATCTTTCCCCTGTGAGTTTCATGCTGTTTTATGGACAAGGCAAGTGAAGCAACAGTTTGCCTAAGACCATCATCCCATTGTAAATCCAGGCAGTCTGATGGCTAGCATCAGGAATGCCCAAGGTACACTCTGTGATGGGTAGTTGCACCTTTTAAAAGATATAACAACCACAATTATTTGAAGTTGATACAACAAGCAAACAGAAAGGACATTGTTGAGGGGGAGGGGGGGAGGGAGAAGGGAGGGAGGTTTTGGTGATGGGGAGCAATAATCAGCCACAATGTATATCGACAAAATAAAATTTAAAAAATAAATAAATAAAAAATAAAAATAAAAAATAAAATTCCTCAAAAAAAAATAAAAAAGTAAGAAAGACTGTTTATTTCACAGAGTAGAATAGTAGAATAATGGTCCAGAGGGCAGGGGAGAAACAGTAGTGGTCTAATGGATACAAAACTATGCTATCTACCCTATGTGAATCACTGTGCAGTATATGTATTGAAACAGCAGCACAGCACCCCACAAATAACAAATATGTACAAGTAAATATTAAAATATTTTGAATTAAATAATCAGGCAAAAAATGAAAATAAAAAAGAAAGACTATTTCAAATAGGGAATAATGTGACACTTGAAAGATTCCTATGAAGTTATCATTTAACATTTGGACATCTGTTTTGATATTTGTAATGACAAAGAAGTTCTCAAACTTTCAGGTTATCAGTTCATAATTCATTATATACTAGGAGTATGTGCCACATGGTAACTTGTGCCCCATTAGAAGCCCTTAGCTCTAGACATCCATGGACATCTAGAGGACTTAGCCTTGAGAGTAAATTGCCTCCCTGAGTACAAACATCTATCTGTACATGTGTAACATGAGGAAAGGACTCCCTACTTGAAATGATTCTAGAATTGTACAGAACGTAGGAATACAGTCTGCCTCTTGTGTTCTGAATTAAATACTTTTTAAGGCTTTGACACCAAGGTCCAGGGTTTGATCCCTGTACTGGCCACCTGCCAAAATAAATACATGCATACATACACGCATACGTACTTTTTAAGGAAGGCACCTTTTGAGGAAGGAGATGCTACAGGAATATCAACATTTTGACATTTATCGGGTGAGGAAAATCAACTCATGGAACAAATGGTATTGAAAACAGCATCGAATGAGAGTTAGAAGCAAAAGTAGCGAGGTCATGTTATGGTGCAGGAAATAGCGAGGTCATGTTACGGTGCAGGAAAACAAGGCTGTGTGCGCTGCTGATTAACCAGGCAGGCAAAGCTGGTGAATCAGATCTTTCAGCATGGGAAAGTGGAGGACTTCTAGGCATTTGAATAAGGAAACTGAGGTAGACTGATTGCACATTCAAGTAGAACAATAAATTTCTTTTTTAAAAGTTGTAAAATTTATTACTGTTACAAAAGGAGAGCTATAGATAAATAACAAAATTCATACAATAGCAAAGGATGTATGTGAAGAGTAGTTCTTTCTCCTCTCCTGTCCCCTGGAGCAACCACTGTCAACAGTTCCTTGTGTATATTCCAGAGACGTTCTTTAAATACATAAACATTATGTACAACATTCTTATTAAACAAAAAGGTAATATACAATACACATGGTCTGCACCATTCTTCTTTCCCTTGAAATGTATCATAGAAATGATTTCATATCAGTGTTTCTACTTAAACTTCACTCATTTTAATGGCTACATGGCATTCCACAGTATAGATATAACACACCTTATTTAACCAGTTACGTTTGCTAGTTTTTAGATCATTCTCAGTCTTTTGCTATTATAAATAGTGTTGTAACTGGGATCCTTGTTCATATATTACAAAAAAATATGGGAATATATGTATTCCCAGGTCTTCAAAGTCCTGACTTATTTTTACTAAAAATAGTTAAGCAATGGGAAGAAATAACCAATTAGCATGGAAGGCAAGGTAATAATAATAACTGGAAACATTATTTACTCTGTGGTAGTTTATAAGTAGACATTTAATTCTTATAACTCTATGAGGAAGATGTTATTATTATGGATATTGTTATCAATTACTCAAGTGAGAAAGACAGGATTTGAATTCACCCAACAAGCTTGACTCTGGATCTTTTGCCGCTATTTGCTAGACTGTATTTTTTCTCAGTAATTCTATTGCTGCTTTGGTGATGACAGAGCATTTATTGAATACCTACTATGTGCTAAGCAGCTGACATGTATTATTCAAAATCTTCAGAATAACATTACAAGATTGTTGTTGTTGTTGTTTAACCAAGTCTTAATGAGGTTGAATAACTTGCCCAAAGTCCCAGAGCTGGTAAATAAGGAGCCAGGAATGCAATGGAAGCAGGATATCTGACTTCTGAGGCTATTGCAGAACAGAGAAGGGAATTTCAGGCATTTGATTCTACATCTAGCAGGCTGAAAGGCAGAAATAAAATTAATATGCATATGAGACTTAATTAAACATATTCAAGTGATCAGAGAGATAGGAAGGGCTGTCACAAGGGCCAAAGACAGGCAGTTTGTGACACAGTAATAAAAGAATCCCTAGCAGAAAGTGGGGCTTAGTGGTCCATGTAGATTTCAAATGGATCCTTCTCTATGGAGAGTGCTTCAAAATGTAGACTACTTTGTTCTCACTGACTACTTCAACCTTTTAAAAATTCCACACCTATGCATTGTATTTATATAATCAACAACCCATTGTGAAGTGTGGTAGTTGTATGCCCTAGAGGAAGAGCAGCCTTAGGTGACTCTGCTTTGAGTTGAACTTTGTGGCTAAAGGGAGCAGAAATCAGCAAGTGCCATCGATGGAAAGTAAAAGTAAGAGCTCCAAGAAATTAAGAGCGCTGAGATTTCACAAAGTGGTGCCAATTTCTCCAGGTCAGTTTCTCCTATTTTAATCTCAGTGTTTCAAGCAGTTCTGCATCTTTACAGGCATGTTATAAGCAGCCATCGAGTAGTCTTACAGGATTTATACAGGTTATAATTTGTAACTGAAGTTTTGTGTATCTGTTGGTTATTATCTAAAATCTAAGCTGTGTTTCTGTGCCTGACCTCTTGGGTTTAAAATACTGAGTTTTTCTTGTTTCAGAATGCTTCATTTAATTCAATGAATTTCTGGTAATGTTTCATAGAAAAAACAAAAGATGTAGCATAGATAGACATGTCAAGATTGTTTGTATGGTGATTATAATAAAAATAACAACTAAGCTATACAAAAATAATAACTAAGCTGTATAATGAGTGCTGCAGGTCAGGAAATATGCCAAGGGTTTTATATTCATTATCTGGCTTAACACCATAAACAGGTGAGTATTATTATGACTGCCATTCCTATTTCATAGAGGAAGTTTTTTAATCTACTTTTTTAGATTAACGATTATAATGGGGTTAAAGCAAGTTTTTGAAAAAGAAGAAAATACTTTCTAATCCTACAGAGCATTTTCTGTTTTTGCATTTTTCCTTCCAGTCTTTGTTCAAATGTATTCATTAGTTGACATATGTAAAATTTTGTATTCTGCTTTTCTCATTCAGTGTCATCATAAGAAGTTGGTTTTCTCAATATTCACTATCGCATCATGACTACATACAAATAATTGCCAAAATTTATTCATTAATTTCCTTCTTTGGGAATATTAAGTTGTTTACATTTTCTCTTGTAGATACTACTGCAATGAAAAACTTTGTGTGCATGGCATATTTTATAGTCTGTTTGGATTTCCTATGAAAAAGTTCCTTTTTCAATTACACTAAAGAGCTCTTGACTCATTCTAACTTCCTGAGTCAGAATCATTTTTGTAGGAGCAAATAGTGAGCGTTTTTGAAATACTTATTTTGGAATCTTAAGAGAAATGTCTATTTTGAACTCTTTTTAGGTATGAACTATTTCCAGCATTTTAAAGATATAATTTCATATATAAAATATATGAGTAATTAAAATATGCCAACCAATACAAGGCCTAATGAGTGAATTTTTGCAGTATCTAATTATAAAAGTAGGTAAATTGGGCTTTAAGGAGGATGATGTACACAATATAAGTATTCATTCTTCATCAATATGTATTTCTTGAGAACCTACTATGTACCAGGCCCCGTGGTGGTTGCTAAGTCTAAAATAGTGAATGCTCTGGAAACAGCTCATTCCCGGACAGAGCGTTACTGAAAGTCATATCAAAGATGCTTTGTCCTTGACATTGTGCCACAATGTGCTCATCCTCTGACACTTCCGACTTCTTTGTTCTTTTGCTTTTATGGAATCTGACTCACTTCTTAATATCAGCACAAGACGTAAAAGATAAAGAGTACCCTACCCTCAGAAAGATACCTAGATTGTTATTGACGTAGATATAAATATATAATTTCCAAGAATTACTGAAACCGTATTTTTCCCTCCCATCACAGTTCTGGTGGGATTTTACAAATTCTTTGTCTTCCCAGGATGAAAGTATCTTGCTCTGTGGTTTTGGGGATTCCTAAATCATTTTATCCCTGTTGCATATATCTGAGGTGTTGCATCCAGATACATTTATACATCTATCTTCTCAGCATTTTAGGCTAAATGAATTAAGTGCAGTGACTTTGGGTCCTTCATTATAGGAACATCCTCTTGTGAAAATAAAATGTAAATTTAAGGTACATACAATGATCTATTTAGGGTACCATAATGATCTATAGTGGACAATAAATGCAGTTTTCACAGAGATATACATTTTGGTCCCTTTCAGGAGCCAAATATACAGAATTCGTATGTAAAATGAACTTTAAAACTACATTTTAACTTTTCACCAAATTTCTTCATCCCAAACATACTTAACCAATTTGTTTGAATATAACTTTAATGTTACATTATATAGTTTTCCTTTTCAAATTCTGTGGTGCAAACTTTTTTTTTCGTTGAAGCTTAAACATTTCAATGGGGAAAATAATTTCTTACAAAAATTGCATCAGTTTAATGGCTTACTGTGTAGATTAGGCTCTTTGCTAACAGACTGAATGCTTCAAAAATATTGTTGTATTATTGTGTAAAAATATCGTTATTGTTATATCATTGTGTAGAAGGAATGTTACTACATGTGTTATATCATCGTGTAAGAGTGTCACTACATGTGTTACTAATAATATTGAAATTTCAGTATATTCAATATATGTATGTTTGTGTGCATCTATTGATAGATTGATGAATAGATATATTCACACATACGTGATTTCAGTTGACTGATTTTATGGAAAAGAAAATTTGTATTAGGATGTAGAGATGTCTGTCCCCCACCTCAAAGTTATATGAGTTATTTTTAGCTGACATGCCTAAATTGGTTTCTCATATTATTCTGTGTAAATATGATTCGAACTTCAATGGGGTGATAAGTTTCTGGAACTTGAATTTATAGATTACTCTTCCTGATGAAGGAGGGATTGGTAAAGACAATTTCATAATGTCAGAAAATTGCTTCCCCAGGTCAGACTATTTAGCCATGAAGCTCACTTTGCTGATTATCAATCTGCCCATAGACGTTATCAAGATAACATAGAGATGGAAAGAAAATACAAGGGCATCTGAAAAAGGAACTCTGATAGATTTTTAAAAACTCCCCTTCAATTTATAATATCCTGTTGCTTTAGGATTGGTGTTGAAGTCCTCCCTATTTCAATTTTGCACATTTTTTGAACTCCAAACACTAGATGTCTGAGATCTGAATGCTTTCTTGGTCCCAATGAATCTTGTCACTCCTCGGAAAGCAATGCAAGATAATAAGTAGTATTCACCTGATTGCTTTCCTGCTCCAAGACAGCTGGTGACGCGTGTCTTCCTGATAACCGGGAGTTTCAGATCTAAGGCAAGGATAAAGGAAAGCTGGGAGCTCACGGAATCTAAATTTGACAGTCGATGGCTGAGGAGAGGGTCAGAAGGGATAGAATCTGTGACACGTATGAAAAACGAACAGAATTTATCTGCTCTGTTTGCAATGATTAGACTTCTCTTTGTCTGGCTTTCTTACAGTGGGTGACTGATCATACCCACCAGCTGGCTAATATCATAATTAACAAAGTTGCCACTGCGTCTGCAGAGTTCAATCAAAAAAATTTGCCAGCAATATGATGGCATTGTCACAAAGATCACAAGGGACATGGAGCTGACTTTTGCCCAAGGTGGAACGGCAAAGCTGTGTAGGCAAGATGAGAAATTGTGAACTTGTTCAGCCAAAGGTATGTTTCTTTTATAATTTCACATCTTGGGTTTTCCTATTAAGATATTTATTTGATGGTTAGTAGGTTCATTTTTGTTTTATAACTGAAATGATTCATAGAATGATCCATATGCTTTTTGAGCATTTACAGCATATTCTCTGAAAACTTTGAATTTTTGTTTTTGTTTTTTTTCCAAATCTGGAAATTCGGTATATTAACTAAATAGCATTTGATACTGAGAATGGAGTATAAAGCAATGTTTTGTCTGTTGAGTCTAGCTAATCTTTATCAGTTTTCACAATGAGTATTTGATAGCAAATATCAATTGAAGATTTATATTGTGTAGCTTGGATTTATTTTGCTTAGTAATGTAAAAGCCGTTGCTCTGTTTTACTCTACTGTGTTAACCTAGTTATAGGAGAGAAGATACAGCAAGTGTAGTTATAAAATATGTAGAGGCTCTATTATAGATTCAAGAATGCTCATAGTTGGGCGAGGGAAAGCTGAGGTCTTGATTTAAGTCACATAAAGTAATTGGAGCTTTTTTACAACATTTGTAGAAACCAGTATTTCATGAAATTTTGTGCTATTCTCCAATGCCAGTCTATCCATTGACTGTCTTACCCATATTTTCTTTTTACTGTGATTTGCTTTGTTTGAATATTCAAGCTCTGGGGAGTTTCCTAAATTATAGCCTTCACATATTGCTAATTAATGAGTGTAAATATTGATGAGGAGGGGCACGCGCCTCTGTGTATAAGCCTGTGCACTTCATCTGAGTCTAAAGAGGGAGGAAGGGGTCTCAAAAAATATGCAGAAGGCAAGTTTGGGTTATTTATGCTGTGTCACACCACTGCTGTAATACCAAGGCGATCCATTTGCAATATAATCAGGGATATACATTGAGGTTATTTTTTAACTTTTCCTCTGTGGTTATACTGGCCATTATATCACGGCAAAAAGCAGTAATTTATCTTTTCCTTATTACTATTGTCTTTTGTGTTAACAGCAATTTTTAAACACCATGAAATAACATTTTGGAAAGAAATTAATGCACTGCATGCGTATATTAAATAAGCCTGTTTAAACCGTCTCATGGTTTTATTCCTAACTATGGGAGACTAGACATTCTCAATATATTGATTTGAAAAGCTGACAATTAAATTTCATATTCTCAAATTTAAAAATGAATCATTTTATGGGATGACAAATTTTAAAGCCTTTTAATGTCCAGATCATTTTAAATACTGTTTATCAAAAGTTTTGTTAAAATTTGACAGCACATTTCCAGTCTTCACTGAAATTTAATGATGTTGATAAGAAAAGCTGAAAGTGGAGATTTCGATCATTTTATTCTGGATGTCGTTTTCACAAGAAAATGTTATTCTCGTGACAGAGACTCTTTTTTTCCTTTAACTTTGATTTCCACCCCCTCCTTCAGCCCAGTATCTGGCACATAATAGGCACTCAGTATACATTTATCGAGTGGATGAATTAATGAACTTAAGTATTTCTACTGGTATTCAAAAATGGTTAACATTTGCTCCCTCCACATCAATAACTTTTGTACGCAGTAAACATGTGAATAGAAACAAATTGATGAATGGCATATTCACAGACAATAGGGAGGATTAAATTTCTAAAATAATATTTTGTCATTTTAACCTGTCTCCATAATATTTTGTGTAATTGAGATTTGGTATTGTAAGAACTCTGTTGGAGTATCGAAGGTCTACAAGGATTAGAAAAGGCCAGAAAAGTGATTCACGGCTGATGTCTTGTGTTTTTTTAAACAGGATTTTCTCCTGAGATGTGTAGAAATGAACTCTTGTCAGAGTTTCACAGGAATTAATATTTTTGGTAAAATGTGCTAATGTAAAGAGTTAGAAGATTAGTGATGCATAATGAAAGCAATGCATTCTTTCTCATGGAAATAGGAATATAAAAATGTCCTGCAGGTGATTGGGGCTGTAGCAATTTTATTGAAGATTAAAGTTTGATTGACCTCTGGTAGGGTGATTAACCTTTCTGAAATTAAAAGCTAGAGCTGAATTATTCTGTTCAATTTAAATGCAGACATTGAGCGGGTCCCATGTCATTCAAATAATAATAATAAAAAACCCTCCTATTTTAATTTTCATTTTTGTGTGTCTTAATGATATCCTGCTTTGGAAGGACCAAGAGCATCCCGGTGGCAGAGAATATATAATAATGTATAGATAATTGGGAGCACATGGAAAAAAGAGTTCCAAGAACCACTCCCCCCATAAAGAACATCAAAACCACCACCCCGACAATAGCAGGGAGTATGAAACCAATCTCTGCACACCGAAAATGCCTGCTGTCGATAGAAAAATCTAGAAATGTCCTGAAGAGATTAGGAGTAAATAACAATGACATCTCTATTCTGATCTGATGCCAACCGTCTAAACTGCATTTTATGTCCATGCTAAATCTACATGATGCCTCCTGAAAATGTGTGCTTTTTGGTACCATTGCTTATGAAGTAGTTCCTAGAAGTTCATGATTTCTGATGTCTGGAATTTCATTCCCCACCATCTCTGATAGTCTCTGGATATATTCAGTACTTTCATTAAGTTCAAAAATGTTATAGGAGAAGCAAACTAATTACTTGCAATGCCATTTAACGGTTTAGCTTTATTTTTCTTTGTTACATTTTCTAAACCTTTGTAGAAAGGGACATTTTTAGATTACTTCAGAAAACGGTTTCTATTTTTGAGATCATATTAAATTTCTTTATTACTCAGTCAGTGAATATTTTTAGTTTTAGGACCCATGCATAGTGAACGCATCTTCCTTTTATGTGTCTGTGAACTATTAAAATGATAATAAAGGTCTCTTCCTTCCATATGTAATTTATTTCTCTCTCTTTTCATCAAAGAATTCACTCTGAATGTGTCAAGGTAGAAAAGTCCAAGGCATTTTAGTGTAAAAATTAAGAAGCCTGAGTTCCTGTAGTTTACTTTTGCACAAGCTTTTCATGTACTCTGTGAACATCTTTTTGAAAGATAGGCTTCTATTCCAGGCCTATGAAGAAAGCCAAAGATGAAACAGTGATAGAGTGACTGAGATTATTCACCTAGCAAAGTGACTCTGGCATCCTCCAGAGAGCAGATAATACCTTGAAGCACAGATTAATAATATGTTTAACTAAGATCTGTTTGCTGTAAGGATGATTTCCTAATTCTTAATTGTTGGATAAGTATTCATCCATAAATTGTAAACAAATAATGTTATTCTGTACTTTGATAAAGTGTAGACTACCAACTTTAGCTTTGGTACATTGAATTGTCAAACTTTTAAAAACTTCAGTAGTTTCATGCTAATACTTGTTTTTTTATTAAAGATAATTTTTGCTAAAAAAAAAACAAAAAAACAGAAAACACAACCACTAAATTAAATCCCTAAAATAAGCACTATTAATTCTCCAGATATAATTCAACAATCTTCTCTAATTTAGATTAATCTTGTTTTCCTCTTATCAGAGCTAAATGAAAATAATTTTCAATATTAAAATTTGTTGTAAATATAACAACAATCTCTAAGCATAAAAAGCTAATATGCTAAATTGTTGACAACATCCTTCTCTATAATGTCATTAATTATCAGCAGTCTTTTTCATAAAAGAAAATCATGGCTTGGGAAAGTGAAATTCATATTGTTTTAATGTAGAGAAAAGTGTTGGTAAAAGAGCAAAGGAAAATAAGATTATGTTTTGTTAAATCCAAAATCCAATCATTCGTTTTGCTTCAGTGTGCTTGTTTTCGTTTCTTTATATTGCCTTTGTTTTCTAGCAGTCGGTTCCCTTCTCATCTACCCACTTCCAGACCTGACATTTCCTTGTATAGTTGTGAAATAATATTCTTTGCCATTAATAAGCCAGGATTAATACATTTGATATTTTTATGAATCCCATATTTTAGCTGGAGTCCTTTAAAAAGTGACCAATGAAATTTAGTCATTACGTATTGTTTGTGAATCAGTGATTTAACTTAATTTCACAAAAATTTAGAGTAGGCCTACTATGAGCTATTTCATTCTTCTGAACTAAAGACAGATAAACAGTAGCAAACTCAAGGATTTTCAAGGCTTTTAAATCATTCATAGTTGAAAAATAGTCACATATGAATATTTCAAGATATTATTCTCTTTAATAGACATTCATTCTAGAATAAAATTATTCAGTTAATAATGGTCAAGTGAATTATTTCTTATAATTTATTTCATAAAAATCATAAAAATACTCTGGAACCAATAAATGCCCCAATGTTAATGTTGCAACTTAATTGGGAAGGTTAGTTCCCTGACACTAGTTTTCAAGTAAGTTGTAAGGTGACCTAATATAGTGTAGTGGTGTGTGGCCTATTTGGTAAATTCAGTGCTATTAGTATCAAAATTATCACACCACTTCTACATATTTACCTTGGAATCTGGAGAACCACTTAAAAAGATATCTCTAACTAAAGCTTCTTCAGCATTGGCATTTCCAGACAGCATTGACCAAAGCTGTCCTTGTGACATTGCATTCCATTTTGCTAAAACTTTGTGACTACAAAAAGAAGATTCTTAGAAGATAAATTTAAACCCCTTTCCCAGACAAATGAATTCACTAAAACCCGGAAAGCACAACGAAAGAATTAATCCTCTCCTGATTCACTCTGGAGGAAGAGAGGAGGTGGTTTAGCTTGCCTTGGATTAGTCACCCATGCAATGAACTTCACTGAGTTGGTTCATTTCATGGAGACTAGAAATTGTCCTCCCCAAATACTGATCACTTAGTTCATTGAAAATCAGTCATTAGGATCTTTTAGAAATTGTCTTTAAAATGTTCAGCATTTTACCAATGAGGGTAGAGAAATCATCATTAATACGTATATTATGCAGAGTAAAATTCTTAAATTAAATTTTAATTTTAATTAGCATGTATTTTCAGAAATTGAATCATACTTTTTGTAAATGTTTTCCTCAGTGTTTCCACATAGTAAAGTTGATTCACATCTGCATCTTCCCCGAGAGATGTCAATATTTACCTCTTGTTTAAAATTTATAAATAATTACATCCAACAGAATCTTAAATTCGGAGGAGTCTTTGTCCCATCTTATATAGTTTCATTGGTGTGAGTAATTTGACAACCTATTGATAAATGTGTATTTTATGATTTCTGCTCTTAAAACTGGGTATAAGCACAGAGTCTATTATGTTTATATACTATAGGGAATTGTCCAACTGTTTATGCCAAATGCACTAAAAGCAATATGCGGGGAAAAAATCCATTGGATAAATACTAAAAAGTATACATACAAGTTGTATGGGATTGCTGCAAGGTGAAAAAAATATGTTGTGCCAAAAAATTGGCAAAACAATTTTTGTTCTATTTCCTGATTTATTTTGAGAATGGAAGAATTATCCTGAGTTAGACGAAAAAGTAAACCTCTGTAAGTTAGCCCAAAAGGTTCCAAAAGCTTGTAATTGAAAGATACATTTTCACTTGGTGACTTTGTCCACCTTTTGAGGGTTGATTCTGTGGTTTGTAAACTCTCTGAAGTTGGCTCAGAGGACTGTGATCAGTATAAATCCATCTCTGTATCAACCCACAGAACCTACAAGAGTTTCCAATACATGGTAGGCACTGAGAAATGTCTGTTAAATTGGATCGAAAGTGACTATAATTATTAACCCTATACGTCATGATAAAAGCGGGTGTTTACAGTAAAATGTCATCTTCGAAGTCTGAAGGGGGAAATACACACACACACAAACACACACACATATACATGAGTGTGTGTGTATATATATCTCCATATACGTGTTCCCATATTTACTTCGGAATGCTTTTAAAAATGATCATTTTCTCCTTTAATTTTGCTTTAACGTTATGCCCATGAATCCTCTCCAACCCCAAACTTGTTACTCACTGGTTAGCCACTTACTACATACCAGCAGTTAAACTAGCTTTTCTGAACTGATTAGAATATTTAATCAAAATTATCAGCTTGGTTGATGTTTATAGAGAGAAACGAAAAATAATTCACAGTAGTCATTTTGAAAATGAATGAAAAAGCAACGAAAGAGCATTGTATAGAATGAGGGAAGTTGAAGAGTAATTGCAGGAAAGGAAGAAATGACTGTTGTGATTCCAACTGCAAATGAAAGCATTTTGTAGCAGAGAAAATTAAAGTGTGTTATAAAACGAGACATACTGAGATCATTTTCCCTAAGAGATGCCAGGCAAGATGGAAGAGCAAGTTTGACCAACATCTTTTCTAATTATATAAATACTTGAGAATTCATTAACCATTTGAGTCCTGCTTGATGATGATTAAACCCTTAGGCAGATGTGAATCAACTCTACTATGTGGAAACATTGAGGAAAACATTTATGAAAAATATGATCCAATTTCTGAAAATATAGGCCAATTAAAGATTGAGATTTAATTTAGAAATTTTACTCTGTCTGCATGATATATATATTAATGATGATTTCTCTCCCCGCATTCTTCATCTTCATAAGGAAAAGGAGATTTTTACTATTGACATATTACTGAAGAATCTAGCTTTTTTCCAAAATGACACATTTTTTGCATAAATGTGCCTAATTACCTGAATTCAGTTTTGATTAGCAGTGTTAATTGATGCAGCTGTGGATGGTATCTGTTTACCTAAATTACCATGTGCAAACAGCAATATGTCTGGAAGTGAATATGCTAAACTGAAAATACTAATTAGCTAAGACAGATTGTTATTCAAGTCACATCGAGGAGCTTTCTAATGAAAGCCTGGATGTGTCAGGGTTTTATGATATTCAGACAGAAATGTCTATATTACATATGATTTCTAAATTTAATTCATAAGAACAGATGGGATGTCAGCCAGGGTTCTTCTGCCTTATTCCGGTATTAATGTGAATATTTTACTCAACTGGAGATATATTCATATGTTTTTTTTTTTTTTGTAAGAAACTCATCATGGGCTTTGACAATGAGCCAGCCTTGTACATCCAGACTCATCTATTTCTTAACCAATATATTCACAGATTATATCCACCTACTGTCCGGAAGATGAAGATAAATAAACCATCTTGCAAGTTTAATCACATCAGCTGGTTAATTTAATCAAATCAAATAGCAGAAAGTTTAGTTAAAGGGACAGCTTAGACTGAGCAGTATTTTATGGGTGTTTTCTTTTCGCATCCCAAATAAATAATAATAATAATAAAGGCTTGATCCTAGAAATCACTGAGCAATTTGCAGGTCTGAACAGTGAGTTTTCGTTGCCTTCAGACTGTCTTGAATCTTCAATCACTTAAAAATATATAGTAAATCAGTGCTTATTTTTAAATTCTTGATTTTAAAGTGTTACAGTCTTTGTTGTGTCTTTGGTTCCCATTACCTCTTCATAAAGCATGACCTGCTTTGCTTAAGGTTTCTCTCTAAAGAAAGCATCAATCTTTTACCGTCTGCTGTGGCACTCAGCACTCATTAATGGCACTGTAACTTAGAGGCATCTGAAGATTATAGTAGAAATCCCACACATCACATAGTGAAGAAATAATGGACCCATCTTCCCTTTCCCAAGAGGCTGAATAACTGTGCTTAAAATGCATAATAAGTCTCCTCTTCCCAAAGGCTGTGAAAATAAGGCCTCTTGACTCAACCTTAAGAGTTTAAGATCCCCTGTTAGATACTTTAAGATGCCATGAGCAAAATGGGGATAATTTTCATGATGCAAATTTGAACATAATTATAGTTTGGCATATTTAATTTAGGTTTATGTGAGAATTATAATTGCAAAAAATTGAATTATTTCAATTATGCTAATTTCTATCCCTAAAGTTTTGTGTAATTTGGGTTCTCTGAGATAGGCTTAGATCCAGTAAAATTATAATGGAGTCTAATACTGAAAACAAGGAACGTGTGAAAATGACTCTGCTCTAGTTACATCTTGGCTATTAAAATGTTCAAGTACTGTTAAGCGGCCCAGGAAAACACAAAGTGCTTGAAAATGGCTTAAATAAAAAGTGGAAATAAAGGACATTACGTATTAAATGCATGGGCCATTTTGTGTGATAACCAAAGGCAAGACAACTATTGTTGCTGTTTGCTGTCTAATCAATGAAGCTAAGCCCAGTATTTTAAAAATAAAATTCATGTGTGTTAATAGTATACTTTCAGAAGAAATTACTAAAGTCACCTTCAGAGTTGTTTTGCCTTTGGTAATCATTTTAGCCTTAGTCCTTTCAAAGGTGCTTAATGTCATATTTACTTATTCTTGGAAATGAAAACTTGGAAGGTTTTATATCCCAGAGGCTAATGGTAGCTTGCTGAGTGTTCTGTGGATGGTCTAAGAGAGTTCATTGTTATAGAACCAAAGTGTGTGTGTGTGTGTGTGTGTGTGCGTGTGTGTGTGTGTGTGAGTGTGTATGTGTGTGTACATGCATTCATAAAATCACCTAGGTGAAGAGATGCTTTTTTGCATTAGAGTCGACCAACCAGTTTAATTGTCAGGTATGTTTACTTTCTGTACTGCTGGTTCAGTAAGGCGGTTGCTGAATAAATGTAAGTCTGCTTTAGTGCATGGACGGAGGAAGAAGATTCCTGCTTGGAATGTACAGCTATCTATCCCATGCAAAGCAATGCTTGGGGTACTCTTTGCTCATCAGAAGATTCTCTAAAGATTTTAGTAAAAGGTTTTATTTTTTTCCTCCATGTGTAAATGTGAAGTTGCTTTCGCTCAGTCTGTTTGTTGACATTTCTAAATAGTAACTTTCAAATGGGAAAAGACAACAGGTCAGTGATGTCGAATCAGAGATGGAATTATGGAGTTTTATCAGACATTTCAATGAACTGTCTTTAGGCAAATCACTTAATCTCAGCGTACAAATTAGTTAATTTTAAGAATAAATATAGCGATCTTTCTGACTTATTAAGGATTTATCACTTGTGCCCAAGGTTCAATGGATCTGTAAATGAAGTGTGTGAAACTTTTCTTTGAACTCTAATTGGCATGTGGGGGAGGCAGGTCTGACTGTGTTAAAGGCTGAAGAACTTAATCCTTTGAAGAAATTTTGATTTAGTTTTATTACTTCTAAGTATTGCTAATGTATTTCAAGATTAATTTGACTCTGACTGCTTTGTGTATTCTGATTTCCTTTCTGAAGGATAGATTGTAGGCTCCCTGAGGGAAATCGACTTCCTTGGTAAACACTCCTCTCCTCCTTCTCAGTGATTAAAGCCCTCAGTTTTATCACTGAGAAGTGGTGTGCACACAGTTGGGTCACTCAAGTTTCTCCTGGGGTGAACAATGGTTACCAATGAATAAAAACAATATCCACTAACCCCATTTGCAACTCTTAATAACCTATATTATAGAATATGATGAATTACCTGTCTCAGGTGTGGTAAACCCCCTGAAGAAATTTAAAACTTTTAAAGCTCCTGATTATTTTGAAAAAAACTGCATATTTTTGATTAGTTTATATTCTGGTCAGAAGGAATCGTAATATTCACAAAAGATGAAATTCATTTGAAATTGTTTCCTAGAAAGTATAGCACATGGATTAATATTCACTTGTATTAATGATAATTTCAAATGAATGGGATTTGAATTGATAAGCAAAGTTTTATAGACAGGTAGACCTAAATTCAGATTTTGCCTCTATCATTTGCTAGCAGGGTAACCGTTGGGCATTTTCTTAACTTTTTTGAGCCTTTGTTTACCCATGCACAAAAGAGAAATAATAATACCTATTTGTACTGGTGTTACGATGAATGTGCTATATAATGTGTATAAACACCTTAACCCAATGCCTAGCATCAAATTGACACTCAGTAAATAGTGGCTACAATTACTGTATAAAACACAGTAGCTCTGCATCAGAAACCAAGAGGCCATTGGAGAAAATTTCGAATGTGGCATTCAGTAACTCACTTATATTTTTATGCAGTGAATTTTCCCACATATATATAGACACACAAACACATATACACACACGCAAGCATATTTTGCCTGGTGTATATGTGTGCATATGTGTGTGTGTGCGTGTACATGTACATATCATTTACATAAGGAAAAATGAGATACTTGGCTTCCTGAAAGTAAATGATACATGAACTTCTGGCTTTCTTTTCTAATAATTTCTGACAGCTGTATAACACTTCATAGCTCAAAAATAGATCTGTACACATTATTGTCTGTGATCTTCACTACAGCAAGACAAGACAAATGACGTTATACTCTTTATACATGGGGTATAAACACAGAGATGTTAAGTGATTTACCTAATGTCGCTTAACTGCAGTGAGCAAAATAAGGGTAGAAGAATAAACTTGGAGTCTTTTTCTGGACTGTTTGGTAAAAAAAAGCTAATAATGCTGTTTCTCCTTGGAATATTGGCAGAGTAATGTCCTAAATGAAGAGTAGTACATTTAAGTATAGGGCCAGGAATGATCATATTATAAAATCCAGGACATTATTCAGATTTTGGCAGGTGGATGGAATTAGTTTCTCCTCAATAAATGTTTACTAAGACATTCTCACTTGTTGCATCGCTTAAAATAGCTAAACATTATCATTTCCACTGTTATTTCTAAGGTTTGTGTGGAAATGGGATGGGCCAGAGTTGGAAAAGCTGGCACCAGGAACTTAGGTCTCCCTCAGGCCTGGACAAAGTCCCAAAGAACTAAACATAGGAAAGTGTCTAGGAATTTCTTAAGAAATTAACACATGGAGCCAGATTCCAGAAATAAATCTATTCTTTCTTCATATGAGTTAGTCACAAGAGAGGGAAAATAACCCAAGGAAGCCATTTTATTCATTTATAATTTATTGTGTTGGGTTAAAATATTTCACTGATTCAGCAAATGTCTTAAAAATGCTTTCTTTTTTTTAAAAAAAAGGAATTTGTTTTTTTTTAATGGAAACTATTATACATATTTATGGAGTACAGAGTTATACTTCAATACATGTATATAATGTGTGATGGTCAAATCAGGGTAGTTAGCATATTTATCATCTCCAAATTTATCATTTCTTTGTGATGAAAAATTTTGAACTTCTCTCTTCTAGCAATTTGAGAACACACACAAAATTATTGTTAATTATAGATGCCTAGCACCACTGTATACCACTAGAACTTATTTTTCCTATCTACCTGCAATTTTGTGCCCATTAACAAACCTCTATCTGTGAGGTATTGCAAAACGCACTGTAGAGACATAGAAAGTACAAGGCACAATGCTTTCTAGCATTCTAAATAACTGTCCTATTATTATATACCTATTAGTGCAATAGCAATATAGGTTAAGTGATAAATTCTTCTTTAATTCTAAGGAGATGAAGGAATGCATACATGCACTTATTCATTCATGTATTTATTCAACAAGCATTTATTTCTCTTTGCACTGGGTAGTGGAATACAAATGTGGGCTTTGAAGTCAAATGGCCTGTGTTTAGATCCCTGGTTCTCCACTAATTAGAGGTGGGCAAAATTATGTGACTCATTAGCTTTCTTGTCTCTAGAATTGACTTGCTCATATGATTGATACAGGGATTACAAATATTTGTAGGGTACTCCCCATTGTTCATGACAGACACTGTGCTATCATCATTATTCTATGAAAGTGAATGCTTCTTCACTCAAGGGATGGAAAAGTAGTTGGAGAGAGGAAATATACATACCTAGAGCAATTGGAGATTTTTAATAAGGCATGTAGGTAAGTGCAATCTAATATGGTCCAGAATCCATAGGTGATGATAGAATTTAGAAAAGAGAAAGGGAAACAATAGCAAAAATGCTTTGTGTACACTGTGGTGTCTAGAGCCAGCCATGCCTTTATGCAATATATGCAGCCTGATGAACATCTCCCTGGAGACCACTGTTAATTTAGGAACCAACAACATCTGTGCAATTTAAATAGGACCACAGCCCAAACCGCGAAACACGATTTCCTATTCAGTGTGGTTGAATAGGACCACATCCGTCCCTGGGCTTTGATTTGTGAACTACATGGGTCTAATTGACACTGGGTTATTGCCTTTTCAGATAGCACGCATGATAGAGTTTTGGTGTATTTGGACTTGTCCAAGGTTCTTATGTCCAGAAAGTCCAAATTAGATTTTTGTCATTAGCTTGTCAAGCTTGTCTTAAGCCCACTTAATGAGGTCTGCGGTGGAATGTCTTTTATGTTCTGCGGCCTTTATTCTTAGTCTCAGCAATTCTAAACTGTGGCTGAGAAGTTAATGAAGTTACCGCAGTGCTCACTTGAGGTCTGCTGCTTTTGAAAACACACCTCATATGTGTTTGGGTATTTAAATTCTGTTTTCTAGCTTTTAGGATTTATATCCTCGTGGTGCATTCAAGCGCTATGGAAATAAGACCAGATGGAGGTGACAACCAGCCATTCGGGAAATTACATACACATTACATTTTAGAAAACCAGTGTACATATGTCTATCTGGATGTGTTCATATGCTGTATTATTTTTGTTGCATCCAAATGGTTGAGATTTCAGTGAAGAAGTTACCTAGAATATGAGCATGAAGGTTCCCTTCAGGGGAAGAGCAGAGCCTGCACCAAGCCAAACACGGCCGGATGTAGGGACAGAATAAAGGTCACTCACCATTCCTCTACCTTCCTTTAGTTTTCTCCATGGTACTCACCACTACCTTATTGTACCAATTTGTTTATTGTCTATCATCGCCTTAGAACGTACACTCTAAGGACAGGGAATTTTTCTGCTCTGTTTAATACTGTAGCGTTTGACACATCGTAAGCACTCTATATGTGATAATGAATAAACTTGCTCTCACTGAGATAATGAAATGGTATTTAATTCTCTCTTGTGCTGAAGCCAGCATAACATGGAGGTTTCTTTTGTCTCTTCAATGATGAGCATGACTGTGAATAATGATGCCTAACATTTATATAATGTTTACTATGTGCCAGGCACCGTTCTAAGCATTTTACACCCCATCCTGACAAAAACCCTTTGATGTGGGGGCTTTTATTCTCCCTGTTTTATGAGTGGGAAAAACTGAAGCACAAATACTGTATGACAGAGCCAGGCTTCAAACCCACCAGCCTGATCTTCCACAGCTCATGTTGTTAAAATGTGGTTTCCAGGGTTTGAGAATAAGTCATCTCAAGAATTTATCCACCCCTTCAATTAGCAAAAATCATCACCTAACCATGATCCCTTAGTTCTGTGCTATTCTTAAATATGTTATTCATTTCAACCCAGTGGTGCAAGGAGAATTGTTCCCATTTTGCTCTAAGAAGCAGGAATATGTAGAGGCAATCACTTTTTCTATTTTGTATCTCTTTATTGATTTGCCTGCCCTTCTGTGGAAAAGGAGACTAGATGATTAATGCTGTAAATAAATACTCTGGGTTTCTGTGCTAGTTAAAATATTGTGCTAACAAGCCCAAAGCATATTGTCAAGCTAAATGGAAAAATTGGTATTTAGGATTTTATCTTGGCTTACTCATGGTTACTCAAATTCATTCTTACTGACTCAAATTGCAATAGATTTAGATTTTAAATTAAAACATATCGTAGAACTTTTAGCAACAAATGCATCTGCCCAACTGGTTTTGGTAAGGCTGCTATTAAAGATTAGTTTGTATACCTCAGTACAGAACCCCCATGATATTATAGGCTTTATCTCAGGTGAGTGTTGGAAAAAATGGAAAGGCCAAAATAGAATTGTAAATCTCCTAAAAACTGGTAAAAACATAAGTAGTTAGGTAGTGGACAGTGTGTGCAGTCTAATGGCTGACAAATCTTCAAAAAACATGGCACAGTTTTTAGGGATGCATTCCTTGGCTAGGGAAACTGTGTTTCATAGCTAGAAAGCACCATATCTTCTCTAAAATTGTGAATTATATTCATTACCTATACATTTCCTTGAAACCTTTCCTATTGTCCATCCACACAGCAGTGTTACGTTACCAATTCATTTCCCTGGCCCTCCTCCAATCAGTCCAGATATCAAAATATTTTCTGGCATCATTTTCTCTCCTGAATTAATCAGTTCCATAGAATCTCATTAAAAAATAAAATAGCTTTATTTGGGGTTTACATAATTCTATTGATTCCTTTTATATAATATGCACTTATATAATCTTGATATTACCTACCATGTAGCTCCCACTTACTTAGTGAGATAATTTATCCAACATGCTTAGCAATAGTAAGTTCACGGTAACAAACTCCAATATTAGGCATCTATTACCTGTAAACATATTTAAATACCTTGGAAGAGAATTGGAGAAATCCATTGTACACACAAGACCTTTTGGATGAGCCCATGATTTTTCCCATTCAGACTCAGATTAATGAAATCATACATTTGTATTAAATTACTCTCTTGGACTTCATGCTCTCTCTAGTCTATTTCCTTATACCTTTCCTTTCATATATTATGAAAACAACTAATCCTCATCTAACAATCGTCATCATCACCATCATTATTACCATGATAAACATACCTCCAAAAAACACTACCAATATTTATAGAGTAGTTTACAGCTCATAACGCACCTTCCTATATGTTTTCTTTCCACAGCCCACAGTGGTTGTCGTTGCAAGTTCAGAGGAAACAGATGATGGAGCTAGTGTGGAACAGATCTAAGATTTGGTTTCTGACTCTTAGATTGAACACCACAATAATAAAAGGTAAATTTGTGAGATTATTCATGCTGCAGATCATTTTTAATAACACATTCAGGCATGTCTCACCTTCACAGAACAAACTATTTTAACTAATCAGTTATTGAGCTTGACCTTAAAGAATGTAGACATTCTCTCCTATATCTCTTCCCCTGTCACCTCCAGTTAAAGTCTTTGGAAAAGGTTCTCAGACATTGGCTTCCAGCTGCCCCAAGCTCTTCTAGCAGGCAGAAAGGTATGCAGGTCCTCAGTGTATAAGGCTAGGGATATTTGCTTTGTCATCAGGGTTGTAATATGGCAAGGACAGAAGTATGGCAGGTCATGGAATTTGATGCAGAAGACATCCTAGGGATGAACAAGTTCTAATACTGCAGCATTCCCTGTGACTCCACATAAATGTCTAACAGCTTTATAGCCGAAGAAGAGATGAATAGCCCATGCTTTTTGCAAATTACTTGTGTTGTTGAAAGTAATGAGAAATAGGAATATGCCAGTTTCTCATTTAAACAGTTCACCAAGTGACATGAACATTCCAGATAACAGGAAAGATGTATCTGCTGGTGCAGTTTTTAGTGCTTAGTCCTCAAAGGTACAAGAGGAACTGAGAAATGAAAGAGGAGGATTTATGTAGGACTGAGGGAGACGTACCTTAACCATCACTATTATCAACTAACTATTATTATCGTTCCATCATATACTCCAAATTTGGATGTCATTTCCGTCCTTAAATGGCTTATTTCTGAATAGATGGTTACTTTTGCTGACTATTTTTTTGAGTATTTGAAAATATTTTTTAAAATATGAAGTTTTTTGGTGTAGAGAATATTTAATCTTTTGTATCTGCATTTTTAATCAAGAAAATGTTGAGATCAAAGTAAATTTTTGTGATTGACTATTTTGTGGTGGTAGAAAGTAAGAAAAAAACATTTTTTAATTGACAAAAATGATATATATTTATCATGTACAACATGATGTTTTGAAATATGTATGTATACATTGTGAAATGGCTCAATTAAGCTAATCCGCATATGTATTAGCTTATATACTTATTTTTTTGTGATGAGAACAGTTATCACCTACTGTTTTAGTAATTTTCAAGAATTCAATATATTGTTGTTATTGAACTTACTCCTCCTAACTGAAATTTATACCCTTTAACCAACATCTCTCCATCCCATCACCCTCTGCAGCCGCTGTTAAATATATTCTACTCTCCACTTCTATAAATTCAACTTTTTTAGATTCCACGTATAAGTGAGTTCATACAGTGTCTGTCTTTCTGTATCTTGTTTATATCACTTAACATAGTGTCCTCAGGGTTCATCCATGTTGCTGCAAATGACAGGATTTTCTTCTTTATTAAGGCTGAATAGCATTCCATTATATATATATACCACATTTTCCTTATCTGTACATCTGTTGATGGACACTTAGGTTGACTTCATATTTTGGTTATTGAGAACAATGCTACAGTGAATATGGGAGTGCACATATCTCTTTAACATACTAATTTCATTTCCTTTGGATATAAGCCCAGTAGAGAGATGGCTGGAGCATATGGTAGTTCTATTTATAATTTTTTGAAGAACTTCCATATTGTTTTCCCTAACGGCTGTACTAATTTACATTCCCACCAACAGTGTGCAAGGGTTTTCCTTTCTACACATCCAAGATAATGCTTATCTTTCATCTTTTTAATAATAGCCATTCTAACAGGTGCAAGGTGATATCTCATTGTGGTTTTAATTTGCATTTTTGTGACGATTAGTGATGTTGAACATTTTTTCATATACCTGTTGCCCAGTATAGGTCTTCTTTTGAGAAATGTCTATTCAGGTTCTTTGCCCATTTTTAATTAGGTTATCTGTTTTCTTGCCATTGAGTTATATGAGTTTCTTATATATTTTGGATATTAACCCCTTATTAGATGTATAGATTGCAAATATTTTCTCCCATTTTGTAGGTTGTTTCTTCACTCTGTTGATTGTTTCCTGTGCTGTGCAGGAGCTTTTTAGTTTGATATAATCTCATGTCTCTATTTTTGTTTTTGTTGCCTGTGCTTTTGGGGTCATATCCAAAAAATTATTGCCCAGGCCAATATCATGGAGCTTTTCCCTTATGTTTTCTTTCAGTAGTTTTACAGTTTCAGGTCTTACGTTTAAGTGTTTAATACATTTTGAGATTATTTTTGTATATGATGTGAGATAAGGGTCTAATTCCATTCTTCTGCATGTGGACATTCAGTTTTCTCAACACCACTTATTGAAGAAACTCTATTTTTCCCACTGTGTGTTCATGGCAACTTTGTCAAAATTAATTGACTTTAAACAGATGAATTTATTTGGGGGCTTTCATTGTTTTATATGTCTGTTTTTGTGCCAAGCACCATGTTGCACGTTGTTTTGGTTGCTATAGTTTTATAGTATATTTTGAAGTCAGGTAGTGTGATACCTTTAGCTTATTCCTTTTGTCCAACGTTACTTTGGCTATTTGTGTTTTTTTCTGTGGTTCCATATGAATTTTAGGATTTTTTTCCTATTTTTTTTATACATGTTTTATAGGTTTCAGTGTATTTCACTTCCTTGGTTAATTTATTCCTGAGGGTTTTTTTGAGTTTTTGGTTTGTTTGTTTTTGTGTTTTGTTTTTTTGTAGCTTTTGTAAATGGGATTGTTATCTTGATCTCTTTTTGGATAGTCCATTGTTAATGTACAAAAATGCTGCTGATTTTTGTATGTTGACTTTGTATCCTGCAACTTTACTAAACTTAGTTCTAACGGCTTTCATCTTTAGGGTTTTCCATATTCAAGATCATGTTATCTGCAAACAGGTACAACTTAATTTCTTCCTTTCCAATTTAGATGCAAAAAATATATTTTGACCATATTTAAGAAAACAAATGAAGAAAAGTCTACTAATTGAATTCTAAAAATAACTAATGGAGATTGACTTGAAAAGGTTTATTTTAATTTTATCCCATGCAATAGATATTTTGTCCAGCTCTAACATATTCTAAGTTCTGACAACAGAAACATTGGGAAGGATAATTTGGGCACACTGACAAAACAAAAAAAGATTTTAGAATTTTCAGGAAGACAGAGCTGCCAGTTTCCTACTGCTTACCTGGGATGGTTTTAAACTCTGAAAGGGACTACAGAACAATCTGCACACAATTAGCATTAAAAGGAGTTCCTGTAAGAAGTCAAATATTCTTAAGGAAACAAATTGGTAGAGCTCCACATCCTGTTTGGATTGCAGAAGAGAACATGTTGTACCTTTCTGCACCATAGAGTTACTGGCAGAGAGGTGAGGATACCTTTTGTATACTAATGTACTTGTTTTGTTTGTCAAAAGGCCCTCTCCCTTCACAGCCAGAGGAGCCATTCCCAGAATGCATGCAGGCAATCAGAATATGTTCAAATCCTGTAAGCTAAGGACATACCAACTTTTGATTTATTTACTGAAGTGTGTCTTGATAAACAATTTTTTTTAAAACTAACCCCAAAGGGCAATAAGCTAGGCCTCAATTAGTCCTACATGGATAAGAAAGATGAAGATTAAAGGACCTTTGGCAGGAATGCCCTGCACATGTTGTCTGTCTCAAGATATAGGCTCAACCAGGTAAGTTTAAACAGGGAAAGGTAAACACAGGACCATCACTCTGTGTTCATGCAGAGCAATAAGACTTTCTCAGGAGCATGCTTATCACAAACTCAACTCAAGTAGGCAGCACATTTCTCAACAAAACATACATATGAAGGTTTTTCTTTCTTATTTTCCTGTCCTAATCTCATTACTATGTGTCAGCAGTATGCTAGGTATTGATAAGGAAATATAGACATTCAAGAAATTGATGGGTAGGTTTTCAGAAAATGGCATGGTTGACGTACAGCAGATATTAGATAATGAAGGGTAGGTCCAAGACCAGTGCTCCGCAGAAAGAGAACAAAATGACATAAACCAAGTTTGATTTTTAAATCTCTGTAGGACTCAGTGTTTTTGAATGAATGTTTCCTTTCCATTTTATATGCCAAAAGGTCAAAACACACAACTTTTGCTAAGTAATGAGCATCAATCAAAAGTTCTAAGTTGAAAGCAAGTTGAGAAAATTAAAGGATATTATTGGCGAAACAGCCTTTTTGTGTGTTCTCAGTGCTGTATTGACAATCATTAAAAGGAAATATTAAAAGGACTGAAGTAATGTACATGGTGTCCAGATATGGGGGCATTATTTTTTCAAAAATTCAACTAGCTCAGGGAATTCACCTGTGTCTGATAATTCTTGGTATGATTAGCAAATCCTTACTTCCTTTGAATCACATAACATATTTGTGAGTTCCTGTCAGTTGCTGCAAAGTTAAATTTAAAACCCCGTTCTTGGCTCCATGAGATAAAATATTTTTGTAGGATGTCCATTTTCTTGACCTTATTTCCAGTGTAATATGTATTACTCCTACATAATCCCATGCCACCATGGATCCAGAACAAAGCATATTTTATGGCATCTCCCCTTAATAAATGTCTTTGGGGACGTACATTCATCCACATACATAGAAAGTGGGATGGGAAAGTGTTTGTCTCACCAAACCCTAGAATCACAAAAGCTATCGAGAAAGGTGAATGTAGCTGCCTTTATTGAGCGCCTACAATGTTCTAAGTAGTTTACATAGATAACTTCTAATTGTCACAACAACCCAGGAAAATGGACAACATTATTACTTTTTTGTAGAAGAGAAATCTAAACTAATTGTGTTAAATCAACCTTTCAAAGGTTATCCAGGTCAGATTTTTAAATGAGGGCTAACTGATATTCTTCTTATCAGACCACAATATTCTACTTCACTATCTTGAGAAGCTGCACCAGTTTAAAATATTAAAAGAATCAATGGTGTTCATGGTCAGTTGTTAAAAAACACTGAGTCCTATCCTACTTCTCAACTGAGACTCCTAGGTTCTCTTGTAATCAAATAACCAAGTCCTGCATTTTGCATGCCATCTAGGGAAACATAAAAAGGTGGATAAAGGAGAAAAAAGTAAAACAAGAAAAGAGAATGTTGCATATGTCTACTATGTGGTGGCTCTTGGAGGAATTAAAAAGAAGATCCTTGTTTTCCCACTAATTTATTTCTGTTTAGAAGAGAAAAGGGTGGCCTGGGGTGAAGGGTAAATAGAGAATACTGATGAGCAAAACACAGCAGAGAAGGGTTGGCTTGGGAGGCAGTTCTCCCTTTCTCTGGTCATTCCACCCTTCACTGAATGGGAGTATTCCGTTTGCCTACAAGCTAGGGTTGTCATGCGAGAAGTCTACGTTAATTTCATATTTTCTCATAACTTTCTTTTGGGGATAAGCATTTTGGTTGTCTCCTGTTTATTATTTCAAAGGCATCTATATGCTAATATGTTTTATGCCAACTATTTTCATGTTTGCCCCTTAGGTTATGCTTCATATCACCCACTAGGGAGGATCATGTCTCATGAAAACTTTCAAATTTGATTTTGAAAATTATTCAGAAAAATTTAAGCCATGCTATCTCTCGATGTAAAAATGAATATGCTCTGGAGAATCCTATAATTCACAGAAAATGGACTGGGATGACGTTTGCGTTCTCGTGCTACCAAATACTCTTGAGAAGGACAGCCAGGTACTCAAATCATTTGACACTGTGACATCCAAATGTTGGAAGAATGTACAGAATAAAAATCTAATAACAGACTATTAGACACCACTAAATTACTATGTTTGATCCAGAGTTGCGGAAGGAAAAGCTGTTTTCATCCTCCACAGTGTCTGAGGTGTATTAACTGCTTCTATTACTATAAATACCATATTTTAATTGTATGTCATCGTTCCTTAACATCATTTCTAGGAAGTTAATTCTAATGATATTAATACCTGCAGCTGAGTTTGTGCTTAGAGGTAAAATCAAGTAAAATAGAAATCTCATATAATCAGCTTGATGTTTTCTTTCAGCACTTTTATTACAGACATTTTAAAAATAAAGTTGTAACTTGTTTGAGAGAAGATTGCTATTTTTTTAAAAAAATGGAAGTTAGCCAATTAACCTGTCTTAAAAGTTTTTTTTTTTTTTCAGGCATCTTCTTTTGAAGATAACCAAGGCTTAAAAACTCATTCCTTGACACGAGATATTAAAACTTAGATTACTTTGGAGGGTATTTTACACTTTTTCTTTGGTGGGGAATTGGACTCCTTTTGTTCCCATGCACTTCACAGGTGCAAAGAAAAGTCCCCATTTCACTCCTGCGTTGTCCTCTGCCCTGTTCTGGTGCTTAAGAAAAGTGAGGAGTCAGAAACACCAGGAGATTTCTCCCCTAGATTTAAGTTCACTTTGTGAACTGGCCTCCTCTTTAGCCTGTTCCTCTCTCCACCTTTTCAGTAGCTTCACCTAATTTCCTTTCTACCGTGTAAATGCTTTCACTTTTAGACCTCAATAGTGACTTCATTCTGCAAGAAGTGTAGCCCAGATGCTGGTATTTCTCCTCTAGGCTCATTTTAATGCCTCTTGAGCTCCAAGACAGCTTTGTGAGTAGAAGAGTTTGCTTTCAGGGTTGGAAGAAAGGTCTCCTTCTGAAAGGGGGCCTGACAAGTAAACGAGGCTCTCCTCCAGACAGGAGGGATCAGAGTGGGCCTACAACAGGCAGGCGGAGACAGGTATCTGGACAAAGTGTTCTGGGACTGCCACCCAGCCTTTCAACACTTACGGTTATAATCTCTGTATAAGTAAGTCGGAAGAACCAATGCTGGGGATACATTTGGTACATTGGCTAGAATAAATGATTGTCAGATAAGGGTAAAATAACATTTTGTTGAAACCTGGCTGTTTGGTACATTCTGTTGCAATAAAAGACCTTGCAGTAGTTTATGTGCTAAACCCTTGTGACCCATCATTTTCTTTTTATTCTACATATGTGCCTGTGATGATAATAAAATAATTACACATTTTTCCTTTTAAAGTTGTGTTTGGAAAAGGATTTATTGAATAAATACATTTGGCCTTAATGCAGCCCAAGCTAAGGAGAGACTTTCTCTTCTTTGTTCATCCCCGAACATAATTCAAAGATAAGTCAAGCAGAAAGGCAATTTGTGTGCAATTAGGATCCAAAATTTATTAGGTGCTGGTGTACCATGCAACCTGATTCAGGAAGCTGCTATGAGTGTATTTTCTATGAGTGTATTATTTTCTCTTCATGCACTAAGTTCCATGAGCACGGGAAAGATGCTTATCAGCAGCCATTAACTGGTAGCTCTAGAAGGAGGCTGCAGGTTGTGGACTTTTAACAAATGTTTGGTGAATATAGGTCAGTCTACATGAGCAGTGAAATTTGGTTCAACACAGCTCCATACATGCTGTATGATCTGGAAAGATTGGCACTCCTGAGCCTGTAATGTCCATGGAGCATATTTAAATGCTCGCTTTATGGACCGAGCCCGTGGCGCACTTGGGAGTGTGCGGCGCTGGGAGCGCGGCGACGCTCCCGCCGCGGGTTCGGATCCTATATAGGAATGGCCGGTTGGCTGAGTACCAGTCATGAAAAAGACAAAAAATAAAATAAAATAAAAAATAAATAAAAATAAATGCTCGCTTTATGGTTAAAGCAAACTTTATGGCTTTAAGCCTGGATTTGAGTCTCAGTATCAGTACCTACTTGTTTTCTGACCTAGATGAGTGTCTTGGTCTGCCTGAGCCTCATTCTCCTCATGGATAATATTCAGAGAAAAAATTCACATTTACTGAAGTTGGCTGTGAGGATTAAGTGTCTTTGCATGGTGCCCACCCATAGTAAATGTTCAATTAATGGTCACTATGTCTATTATCACTTTCAATATTATCACTTACTATTTCAATAATAATAATACTTTTAGGATTGTTATTGTCATCATTATTAATGATATGAATGGTCATGCAAAAATGGTTATCAAAATTTTTCCTCATGAAGAACTCAGGTAGTGGAAATAAAAAAATACATGCATTAAATAGTTTTTCTGACAGTGAAACAGGGCCTATAAAAAAATGATGTGGAAAACTTCCAGTTTTAAATGTGATTCACTGGAGGCCTATACATCATCACAAAGTTTGAATAAATACTTCTATTTACAAAAGAAAAAGTCTGAGATGCTACACAAGGTGAACACTTTAAAAATTCACAAAATTTTATTGCTTGTATCTAACCAATGCCAAACATTCAGATGAGATAAGGAAAAAAAGTCAGTTATGAGCTAGATTTTTCTACTCACATTGCCAAGAATTTGGATGTCTAGCTAATAAGTTTGCTTTTCACTTTTCTTTTGGATAGCTGATACTATGAAAGCTATTTTGTGATTGGCTTCCTGTGTTGCTGGTAGTGTGGGCTTGTTGATTACAGTGTGCAATATGAAATCCCTGAGAATGAAGCTTTCCATAGGAAAAGACATCTTGTTGTTTGAAGAGCCCTAGTGAGGACCCAGGACATCTTCCTGAGGCCAGAATATTATAGGAAAGCATGCAGCAAGGTCTCAAGGCCATTACAAAATTTTCGCCTTGCTGCTAACGAGAGAAGAATAAGTAGGCTTATGTTTGCCTCTAAAACACATGGCTCCACACAGAAAGAAAAGTCAGATGTTAATTAAACCTTTGCAGGGTTGAAATGGATTATGCCATTCTGTATTGAAAAGTCAGCTTTGACTTCTAATTGCATGCCAGAAAAAAGAAAAAAAAAAAAAAAGAGGATCCACAAATATATTTGCTAACAAATGTTCTTATTGTATACAAGTCTTATTTAAAGTAAAAGTAGGAATCTCTTTTTTTTTTGTATCTGGAAGGGCTCTAATGACAATAAGCCTTCATTAAAATATCTTAAGTGTATATTTATATGTTTCTTTTTATTTTCACTCTTTCTTGTGTATTTCCCTCTTTCACAAAGCCACCCCTCAAAGAAAATGTTGGCAATAAATTAACATCTGTACTCTGGTGTATTTTATAGTGTTTCATTTTAAACATTCACACTTGGATTAAAGCACAGCATCATTTACCTTTCACAATGCTTGGCATAGAGAGTAAATAAATAGCAATAAGAAAATAACCTTGCTAGAATCATAGTGATGTTTCCCTAGATTTCATTTCCATTCTGTCAGTCTTCAGTGAAGTTGGTATAATTTCTCCTCAGATGGGCAAGATCTGGAATTGTTCACAGTCACAAGTGAGAAACAAAGTAAGAGAGATTTTTCATTTATAAGACTGCCTTTCTCTTATCTATTGGGCTTGCTTTCCAGACTGTCTGTCTGTCTTTGGAAAGCAAAGTCAATAAAAATGATTAGAGTTGGCATCTCACAAATGTACACCCTTAAACCATGAAGCAGTAATGCTGTGCAGGAAATATTTTTCTGACCTTTTCAAATTGCATCCAACTGTCTTGGGAATTTCTCAGTGACTAGAGGTAATAAGGTTCAATCCATTTTACTGGCTGGCTTCGAATTTAGTTCTTCCAAAGCTCTCACTTATCTATTCTTTGCATCTTGGTCCTGGCATCTTCCATTCAGTACAGAAATCCATGCATCTAATCTTTTTTCTCCTTCTCGGGTTTTTGCTAAAGGATCACACTGTGGAATCCACAGCCATGACAAGTGTCCACTTACTGCCCCCTTCCAGAACAAAATATGCGTATTAGCACGTGAAGATTAGTGGACAGGTTGTCTTTTGAGAAGCCCTTGTTGAATGTAATTAGTTTTTAGATTTCCTCCCGTCTTACATCTCAGTTTTACCTATGTGATTTATGCCTCAGTAATCTTCATTACACAAAACTTTTTCCACTTAACTATACCATAGGCACTCTCTAGAATATTAAAGAGGCAAAAATAGATGAATTTGGGGAGTGTTAAATTGATTTCAGCTTTTCTTCTGTGAGTCCAAATGCAATGGACATGTTTTCCCAGTAAGGAAGGAGTCATCCAAGTGTGACATGCTAAAAGCTGGGTGACTTCACTGTGTTCCCTGAAGGAGAACAGAAAACAGAAGCTGGGACACATTTCCCGACCTCGCAAAAGTGTTGTATGTCAGGAAGCCTTGACAAGGAGTTAAAATGCTTGTCTTACTTTCTATATTTAGAGCATGCTGAATGTGATTCTGGGGAGATATCAGTGTTTCCTCATTTGTAGGACACACCAAATTCAACAGCGTACTCTGTTGTTCGCTCCCAACCATTGCCTTCTGCAGAGAAGATTAGAATCTTGGCTGGAATTTCCTGTGGTCAGTGGAGCTTGGAGCCTCTTTCTGGCTTGGAAGGCATGTTCATGGGCAAACAGCCACCAGGAGCAGAAAGTCTTTTTGAAGTTGCCCTTCTAAGAGTCTGTGTTTTCTTGTACACTAATTGTCAAGTTTGATCATCATAAGATGTTTGGCTTTACAAAAATGAGATCATTTCAAACAATCCTATTTAGAATGCATTACATTTCAGCAATGTGGTTTTTTCTTAAAAGAAACTGAATAGTATACTTATGCCAAAATGTATCTTCATAATGTGGTTTATATTTTTCATTTTAATTTTTTTAATGTTTGGTTAAAGCTAAAATGAAATGTACAAAGTATGTTTAAGAATAAGCTACTATTTTGTCATTTGAAATTTAATCCATCTTGATAGTAGAGTCACTGTCCTGCTATTGTCTATTTACAACCTAAGTATGTTTAGCTTACATTTTGTTGAGTAGAGGTGAGGTATTCTGAAGGTTTTGCAAAATCAGATTTATCCAGTATTTGCAATGCAGATTACTGTTTTTATTACCAGATGGGGAAGAGTGAGACTTTCAGGTGCGGTAATTAAAGCAGGTCTGTTTCATGAGTGGAGCTGCAGTACACCTGAGAGGTTGTTCCTGCAGGTGTGTGTATGTCTGCATGCATGTGTGCAGTCATGTGTGAGATGTGCACGCTAACTTGAATTTGGAATTGGAAGACAACAATCCCTAAACCAAATGGATTCTAGTTTCTCCCTGTGGATGTCATCTCTCAGTAAATTGGAAACTTGGCTATACCTATTAAACCGTTTCAGAACAGAGAATGGGCTTAGCCAGTTGGGTCTAATCATTACACATGTAGTGCCTCCTCTTTCTCATTTCTAAAATTCATCATCTTTCCTACCCTTCAGGACCTGGAGGAGAAACAAAGTCCATGTTCAGACTTTGCAAGCATAAAGTGATTTGAATCTGGTGGAAGAAAGGAATGAGGTGGTGCTGGGGTCCCTTTGTACTGTGTTATTTTGCTTTGCCGGCTCTTCTTAGAGTTTGGGGGATGGCTGGGAAATTAATCAGGAACTTTCAGGTAGAGAGGCACATGGGGAGCAGGACGCCTAGTCAACAGTGCCAGGAAGGACAGTATCTGTTTCTTATAGGATAACTAATATGTACAGGGTGTTATCATTGAGAACTCTTGTAGCCTCACTTTATCCCCACAGGACCCCAATAAGACCAGCACAACCATCCCAACTAGCCTCGATTTACAGGAGGAGAAAGTGAGGCTAGAGAGGGGGATTGTGTGAAAAGAATTATTTTTACATGAAAAGGAATAGAGTATTTATTTGTTGTAATCAGTGGGTTTTTGACTTCTCTTCCTCTCTTTCTTCTAACTTGACTTCTCCTTCTCCTTTATTTGTCTTTTTTCCAAGAGAGAATACAATGAGGCCAGATTGTTAAATACTGTCCCACTGGATCTTCTTCAACAGCACAGCCATTCTTCTCTTCTTCCTCACTGAGTTGCTTTCAGTAGAGCTACCTATTTAATTATTTTGAAAGTTTAATAAGGGCCAAGAGTTCCAGCTAGTGGCTTATATTATCATCACCTACTTTTTTATTACCTTAAATTAATATCGCAGGTGGCAGAAAATGGTGATGCGTGCTGATCTCACAAACTCTCATTGAACCCTGCCTAATCTATCTTTTGTCTGTGTTAATGATTGCCCAGGGATAAAAGGAGGAAAGTATGGATTGAGGAAAGCAGATGTTCAAAGGTATTTTTGTGGCTAACCCAGTAAAACCTGTTTCTATAAAAATAATGTGTTTCTATATCAGGATATCTAGGAAATTAAATCTCTTCGTATATACAACTGAGGTCTTTTTTCTTCTTCTATTTGCCTTGCATATCAATAGTACAAAAATAAACATCCTTGCTTGTCAAAGCAGGCTTGTTATTGTGCCATGAGTTCAGTGGAGATATTGATGCATAGGGATTCGATTTCACTCTTAGAGTGACGCCTAATAGACTTCAATTTGTATCTCAGTGAAGAGACTGGCTTATTTATGCCTGGCAAACGGGGCATCTTGTGTTGCCGCAGCATCACTTTAGGCTCCTGATACGAAGGCCTGCAACCTGACAGGGCCCCATTTGTTCCCAGGCATATCAGAAGACAGAAAATTGATCCAAATCTAAGCAGAGGAGTAGAAAACTGTGTCACCACCACTCACTGCAAATATACTCTTCCTAGAGTGGGAGTTCCAAAGATGCATCTCACTTATGATAAAGGTCCCCTTCTAAAAAATTTCTAACGGAACTACACAGAAAAGGCAGCATAGTTTTAGATGCAAATATGACTTCAAGATCTCTCTCTCTCTCTCTCTCTCTCTCCCCCTCCCTCCCTCCCTCCCTCCCTCCCACCCCACCCCACCCCACCCCCTCTCTCTCCGATATACCCTGGATCTGGGGTCTCTTGAATATGCATGTGATCTCAGTTCAGGGTTCGTGAAAGACTTTGTGTTTTGCACAAGGCCCCTTCCATTTCCACTATCACCCATTTTTGAAATAAACTTGAAATAATACAAACAGGAATAAATTGTTCTGAGACTATCTGCCACACACAGTTCATCTTCTACACTTTGCTTTCCATTACTGCCGAAGGAAGGAAAATGACAGCATCAGCTTTAAATCTGTAAATTGAGTAGTGGGGCACCTGCCTGTGCTTCTGTGATATACTAGTAATCTCCACTTACTGTCAGGGCTGCAGCAGTATTTATTCTCCCTTAATTGGAGCCCCACTGATACCCTGTGGGATTTCCTTTCCTTTGCAAGGCAATATATCCATATACACCTAGAGCATAGCCACCATGGTGTATTACAATATTATAGTCAGAAATATCAACATGAGGATCAAAATTAAACCAACACCTAGGCTAATGGAGTTTCTAGACTGCCTTCTAATATTATTAGGAACTCGCCATTTTTCTCAGTGTTTATCTTTGGAGTTAAAGCAGTGTCAGCAGAAGCTCAAATTGAATACACTTTGTCACAGTATTTTCTCTTCTGTTTAATTTGTCATTTCATTGCTTCAAGAAAGTGTGGGGATAACTGATAAAATTACCAACTATTAGCCATAATGAGCAAGTAAAAAACAAACACAAGAGGTTTGAACACTATATAGAAATGTTACCTTTTAAATATATTTTCCTCCTTTTTAGGTGAACAAGTGTATAAGATGCCTGGAAAGCCTTAATTTTATTAAGATTAAATTAATTAAAATTAACAGGCACATCCCCTTTATCTTAACTTCGGATGTCAAAACAGAATTCGTTTTGTTGGACATTACAAAGCCACTTCATTGTTTTTATTTATGGTTTCAGCTTTTGCATTTGCTTTTCCCTTGTGCTATTTTTATTTTTGTCATTGAAGTTCATGAAGACTTAATCATTAGCCCTCTAATTTTCCAGGAAAAAAAATGTTGGTTTATTGAACTGGCTGCAGAAAAAGAAGAAGTGGAAGATCAATCTGACATTGTAGGTTAATAGTAGGGAACAAAACACATTCATAATTAGAAGAGAAAAGGACTTTCCTTGTTCGTTGCAGTTTATAATAAAAAAGCCCCTCGCCAAAGTGTCTTGGAAAATAATGCATTCAGACTGAGTCGAATTACAGCCTAGCAGATTCTATTTATCTGTAGCTTAAAAAGCAGCTGCGTTTTTATAAAAAAGCAATGAATGTGGCAGTCCTACTTAAAGGTAGAAGAGAAAGAACACCCCTTGTTTTGTAATAAGGGGATTTTCAATTTAAAAGAGCGAGCGAGCCTGTTGTGTGAAGTAGGGTTATTACATTCACTGTATTCTATCTCACCCACCAGGAGGCTAATAATGAAGGGGCCAGGGAAGGAGGCCGGTGCTACAAGGGTTATCTCACAACCTCAGATGCAGGATCAGTCGAAGGAGGCAGACTCGCTTTTGGATGACATTCAGAAAGGCCGGAGTGATGATTTGCAAGAGAAAAGCCTGCCTATTCTTTCCAAGGTAGGTAAACAGTTCATTTCATCTGTCAGCTGCATGTTTCAGTATAAAAATATGTTTGTATAAAGATATCTATAAAGTTTGCCTTTTAAAAAATCATTTTAGGTGTGCGAATATTCTCCTGACCTGCCCGCCCAATGATGAATTATTGGAAACCTGCCTTAGACAAAGGATGTACTTGGAGCTCCAGCACACCTTAAGCCATGCTTTGAAGGATCTGCCAAGCTCACTTTTAATCATGAGAAAGAAATTACCCACATGGAGTCAGCAGAAAATGAGAAAGTAGAGCTCGTGCTGTGAATAATTCCAGCAAGTGCCAAGGGGCTAGTTGAGGAATTGGCTGCATGAGGTGAATATCCTTAGCTTGTACTTAGGGCTTGGTTAGCATATAATCATTTTCTCTTTTAGGAGCCATGACGATCCTAAGTGTATTTCCTAAGTAAAGAGTGTTCAGAGCATTCGTCAGGACGTTGACAGGTTTAATATCATTCTTGCCCTTGTTGTTATTCACTAGGACTAGGTTTATATTTGCAAGGATGCAAAGATCAGTTTAGGCGGAAAGGCTCTCTGGGCCAGTGACTCACCAGCTGTGTGGATTTGTGTGCCTCGCTGTGCCTGCGTGTCCGGTAATTTCTGTCCCTGTGTTTGTATGTGCCCTTGTTCATGTCTTTTCTCTGTTGTGAACACAGGATGGGAGAATTAGCCAACCAATGGGTTCTCAGATGTGGTCCGAGGCTTTCATTTGATTTTTGGAACAGGAAAAAAAGAACGTGTCACATCGTGATTAATGGTCAATCTGAATTTTCAATTCATATGAAAGGAGGAGGGGGGAGGGGACGGGAGTCAAGTGACAAGACTAACCTTTTCCCTTTGGGATGAGCATGATTCAAATTAAACATCACTTTCAGTGTGAAATTAGTTTGAAGGCCTCTTTTCTCTCCCCCGTTGGCCCCTGGTTTAACTCCTTGATGGCTGCTCTTTCAGAGAGAATCCCTTCCATCCCTGCTCTGGGTCTGAGTTTATTCCCAGTTACCCACAATCCCTCTTCCTTTGTTTTATTTTTTAAAGTTCAGGTCCAGGAAAAGAATATTTTACTATCTCAGGATTAGCGTGAAAAGAAGAGACAATTCACAGAACTAGCATGATTTTACCTTCTGTCTTTGTAGAGGTGTATTTTGGGCTGTTATGTGTTTGTAGAGGTATATTTGAAACATTTCAGGAAAAATAAAAGAATATTTTACTATTTCAAAAGCTTCATTACGCACAAGATAAGATTGTCCCTAAAACATGATTTCCTTGTGTCTCCAACTAATGTCTCAATAAATTAAACAAACAAATATACAAATAACATTCTTCTTTCTTTAAGGATAATTTTTCCAGGGAGGAGGGAGAGAGAAAGCCAGGCATCCTTTGGAAAGACATTTTGAGTGCCCTCTGCTTTGTGCCAGTGTTTGCTGGCTGAGCAAGCCACAGAGCAAGAACAGTGACAAAACCCCCCAAGTTCTCTCCTGAGTCTCTAGTTCCCACGTAACTGAGTCACACGGTCACCATGCCAACCTTAAGCCATTCTGGCTTCAAGAAAGCATGCACCCCAACACTTTGAAACTACCCTTCAGCCCTGGTCCAAAGGACTCAGACCCAGACTTGCAGAAAGAACCCACTGTCCAAGAAAATGCTAGGTGGCTTTCCCATCTGTACACGTCCTTAGCAGCCACAGTTAAGCATTGGCATGTGATTGATTCTCTTCCTCGAGGATGGTGGCTTGTGGGGAAAGGGAAAGTATTGACATGGCTGAGAAACAGGATTATTTTTCCTATGTATTTTCAAAAGGAAAGTGATAGCACTTCTCTTCAATACCTCCTATCCCTAAAGGAAGGAGAGGAGTGGTGGGGAAGTCAGCCCAGGGGGTAGCTTGAGGCAGGGGAGCTGGACCAGCTGGGGGTAGAGGTGGAGGTGGAGTGGGGAAGGTAGAAGGTGAAGACAGATGAGCAGCTGTGTTTATTTTAATACATATCATTTAACCCTCACCTAAAAACAAATTGGAGAGGTTTGGGAGTGCATTAATCTGGACCCAATTAGCATGTCTTTCTCCTTCAAAAGTGCAACCTGAGATTAATGAATGTAAACTAGAATTTCAGATGCTGTGCTGAAATCATTTGCATGTTTCATGCATGATAATTGAATTTATGTATGCACTTCCTTTCATTTAACTATTTCCAGGCTCCTTGTGATTCACAGAAACCAAGATATCATTATAGTAACCACTAGGTGCAAATAGCTTGCCTAGACTTTACTCCTAATGAGAAACTCAAGTTCTTGTTTCTTTTACTTGAATTTCAATAATATAATATTTTTTCGGAAGCAGAAGGCAGTGCTTAATAGTCTGGAATACTGTTTCAGAGTTGGTAAATAGGCACCTCAAGTTTACTTTTGAAAGGTCAGAAAAAAACATGAGAACTTCTGGTGCTGAGTTTTTAGTGGTCCCGGAGAGTTGGGTTTCAGTGTGACCACTTTAAAGTGTATTAATAAAACTAAGAGCAATGTCACCTGAATGCAGCATAAAGAATGTTCTTGGGCTTTGGACCTGAGTTATTTAGATCACTGAGAGATTTCAGTGCATAGTATTGTTTTGGCATAGTTAGATATTTGCTTCCGTAGGTTGGGGTGGGGGATGGTGTCAGCCTCTATGAAAGGCTATAGGGGAGCAGTTAGCACTTGTGGTCCCTTAGTATGCTGTAGGTTTTATCCTTTATTCTTCCTTTTTGTTATTTAGCTGTAGAAGACTTAATGCTTACATGTGCAAACAGGAGCTAAGGCCCCCCCTTTCCACCTGCCCCCAAATGAAAAGTCTGTAAGCCATGTAAGAAAGCTTTGTGGGGAAGAAGTTGAAGCGAGAGGCTTGAAATAATTCCCCTGGTATCAGTCTGTATCAGTGATTTGTCTGTCTTCTGTCCTTCCTTGTGTGTTTGCAAGTTCAATGTCAAAGTGATGAGCTTTTCTCTAGGAATTCTCCCCAGTGTCCTTTGTTTTTGGTGAATCTAATGGTTGAATGTTGCTGAGTGTCTCCTGGTCTTGTTTCCTGGTCCTTGTAGCTAAGAATGTCATTGAAGGATAAAATCTTGTTAATTTGTGATGTCACAATTTAAGTGTGCTTCCTGTCACTTGTGTGTAGTTTAAAATGTTCTTTAATGTAGCATGAAATGATTGGTTAGCTTTGAAATGGTTGTGAAGTCATGTGAAGAAAATAAGTTTTGCATCCGACCAAGATAAATTCACTCTAGTGCTTTATGGCTTTTTATTCCTATGTGATAGTAATAAAGTCTCATGTAGGGATGGAAGCCATGAAATACATTGTGAAAAATCATCAACTAAGAAGGGTCCACCAGTATAGAGAATGTTAGCCTGGGAACGTGATGGAGAAATGCTTTAGTGTATAGCTCTGCTACGTGCTTGGTGTTCCTTTGAGTTTCTCTTTCCTTAGATTTTGACAGCTAAGGAATCTAGGTTATAAGAGTTGATTCATCTTTGTAATCATTGATTAACACGCACATTCGGGTTTGCACATTTCTGTTTATCATACATTTTTCTCCATTTTCTATTAACAAAGATGTTCTAGGGGAACTGTTAATAGTCTACCAGTTTGGTAGGCGGCATTCAATCCTTCTATGCCTTCTTTCGCCAACTGTTGAGGTCTTTCTTCTGAAACAAAGAAGAAATAGACAAATCAGACTTGCCCTCTTGGAAATGTGGTCCAGATTTCTCTACTCCCAAGCTCCAAAAAAGGTATACATTGAATGGGCTAGATAAACACTTCCTGAGATCTATAAATCTACTAAGAGTTGTTTTCCTCTGAAGGGTGTGGTAGAGTGGAGAAGCATCTGATGTTAGGAAAGAAGGAGGACTTTGGAGTGGAGTTGGGTTCTAAACTCTTCACCACTTCAACTATGTGACCTTGGGCAAGTGATTTAAACTCTGAGCCTCTTTCTTTATCTTTAAATTGGGGAGAAGTAACACCTACCTCGCAAGGGTTGTGAAGATTAAAGGTAGTGATGCATATAGTACCTAACAAAATATTTGACATATATATATATATACATTAAAGCTCATGAAATATTAGTTTTTCTTCCTTCCCCTGCCTTTCCCCTTGTTTCCTTCTCTCCCTCTCCCATGTCCTCCTCTTCCTTCAGATGTTTATCTAAAACAGCACCTTCAGGTCTAAGCAGCACCTTTGAGAAAGAAAAGACCTCTTCAAGAATGTACAGTTATACCTCATTTCCATATGTGACTTACATGCCTAGGTTGGATCAAGAGTTCAATTTTTTTTTTTTTTTTACTTGTGCTGTTTAATGTTGGCTATTGGCCTATATTTATTTTTACTGTTTTCCGTATAGTTATTTTTGCTTGAACTGTTTTAATATTAATTATTGACCTATAGTCATTTTTACTGGTTTTCTGTATTTTTTTCAGTGAAAATTCTAATAAAAATTATTTTTGTTATCTTTTGCCTCTCCCTTTTCTTCACACGATGAGACTTTAGCCAGTGCTCTCAAAATGTCTGGGCTACCCCAGTAAGACAAATGACACCCGTTCCTTAGAAACCACCTACTGGTAGTGCCAAGAGAACCATATCTCACCCCCAACTCCCACCCCCTGCATTTTATTTTCATATCAATGTGTTTAAGAAAACTTATCAATTTAGCTGTTACTTCAATGCTCATTTATTTTTTAAATGTATAAACGTTAGAATTTGACTATCACCAAAGTCTGTAGAATAATTGTGGATAAGGAAGAGGATTTTGCAATTACACATACTGAAATTTTAAAATTACAGGGTAATGTAAGGGTATTGCTACCAAAAATAGAATGTAGTAAAAACTCAATGACACCATATTTATATCCAGAGTTCTTTTATTATAATTGAATTTGTCCTTTAAAACCCATACTTACCCCTTTATCCCTGGTTTCTAGTAATGTCTCTGATACTTAATAGATGTTCAAATATTTGTGCATAAATGAATGGGGAAGGGAGGGAAAAAGAAGACAGGGGGAGGGAGAAAGGGAGAACAGTAAAGGAAATAAAGAAGTAAAAGGCTATATCACCATAGAAAATATTTTAGTGTATGTTTAGGGAAGCTGGGCAAACACACAGACATAAACAAAGGCCTAGTTCAAGAGTGAAGAGAGTTTCAATTTGCAGTACAGTAGATATTACTGGGCCACTTAGGATAAAATGTAATATGAGCAGTATACACAAAATTACTGTAGGGATCCAGAGCAAGAAAAATTCCCTAGATCAGGGAAAGATCCATGTCAGGATATATAACACTTGCTAAATTTCCACAGGCAAGAGTCAAAGATTTGAAAAGTAATTTGTCAAGGAATTCATGAAAAGCTTAAGTGAGTGGTTTTTGGAAAGTTTTCTAACATACAATGTGTTCTAGCCTGGAGAATCTATTTACTTCTAAATATCTTCACGACTACCATTAGAAGCAGATGGTAGATTTTAATGAACATACTTAGATTAATTAATTGCTGCTGAGTCTCATTGGCTGCAGTTAGCTCTTACCCATGTGAGATAGGATGAGTCTAAGCTGCCAGTACTCCTGTGATTTCAAGGATGGCCATGTACCTGCCCAGTCCCTTCCCGCTCTTTATTCTTGGTGTGGTTCTATTTAAACCCCACTACTTGCTGTAACTCTGAGGTAACTTGTGCAAAAGCAGTTGCCTTTAAGAAGGGCTTCCTATCTCCCAGCAGCTCTGGATATTGAATCAGCCACTAGACACTGGCCTTTCTAGGGTTATTGGTTGACAGTAAGTCTCACAGGGTGTTCCTATGCAAAGTGCATATAAATGTGGTAGCCAGGGGAGCAGAATGCAATGCAAAGGGATCTCACTCAGCAAATGAGTAAGTCTCTCAATCTTGCCGGTGGCCTTGGTGCAAGCAGAAGACATGAGCATCAGCAGAGGGTGAGAGCATGCAAATGGGACAGAAGCGTCCTTCTCACTTAGTTTCACTCCATGCACTCATCAGAAGTTTCTCCTCATCAGAGATTTCAACTGCAACATTGTTTTAGTCAATAGAGGCTAATATCCATGGGACCTGGGTTTGGGCAGCTTAAGGAAATCCACACATTGTCCTACACATCAAATTCCAAAATGGCACTGTGTAGTCATGAGGCCTCTGAGAAAGGTGAAATAAACAGTTCAGAATTCTTTCTCATGCTTTGAGTGGTACCAGGTGCTCTGAGTTTGTGGTTCAAATAGCAAGGCCTGATCTTTCTAGTCACCTCACCAATAAGTGTGTATTCTGAGTTGTCTTTGCCCAAGTGGGAACGGACTCATGCAGGTCCCCACACTTTCTCTGTCCTACCTTTATCACCAACATCACCACACCTGCATGTGAAGCGTGACTTTAGGGGACCTTCAACCAGCAGCTCTGGATCAGAGTGAGGTCTACACAGGTGAGCAGAGATTGGAACCTCAGTGAGCACCAAATAACATGACCCTCTTGGTCATAAACTTCAGGTTTTCTATCTCTAAACCAATTATTGGAATCAGATCTCTTAAAGATAGCAACTCCAGAAAGGGCTGCCCCAGGCTCTGTTCTTATGGATTAGACTACCCTTGGATTTGAAATGCTGATGGTTAAAGGGTGGAATGGAATGGGACTTAAGAAAATCTCTCATGATTCTGCTGAATGCCCTTCTCACCACCTTCCACAAGAGAGACTCCTAAACACAGGACAATTCAGCCAGGGAGGTCACGTTCACCAGGCCTCCTCACCTTTCTCTTCTCCTTAACTCCTTATCAAGAAGAATACAAAATAAATTGGTTGGTTTAAGGCAATAATATTAGCCTTCACAGTTCATTGTTTTATTCCATTAGCTTTTTTCTCTTTCATGTGATTCACTGGGCATTAAGAAAAAAAAAAAAAACTTTCTAGCTAAGACATAAAAAATATTCTGGGAGTATGTTTTAGCAGGCAATATATAAGCAACTTATTGGTAGCCCCAAATTAGGGTAGACAATAAAATGAGGGCTCCATAAGTATTGATGACTTAATTGCTCACTTAATTCAGTTCAGAGTCCTTACAGTGATCCACAGGCCCACGTGGCCTGCAATTCACCCCATCTTTCAGACTTCCTCTCTGGCCACTTTCCCCCCAGCTCATCTACTCCAACCTCTCCTGTCTACGTGTCTCTCTCTCTCACTGCCTCAGGTTTCTGCTGAAACATCTCCTCTCAGTGAGACCTACCCTGACTTTCGGTCTCCTTCTCCTCCAGACTTCCACCACCGTGCCCTGGTTCGTTTTCCTGCAGGATAGCACTATGCATCATCTGCCACCCTACATATTCACCTGCCACCCTATGTGTTCACCTTATTGTCTTACCTCATAAGAACGCAAGCTCCAGGAGACCAGGCAATGATGAGTCTGCCTTTTTTATTTACTGCCTTGTCCCCAGAGCCTAGAATTGTGTCTGCACATAGCAGACACTCAAATATTTGTTGAATGAAGTTATACATATCTGGCACTTGCTGGCATCAGTATGTCAAAATATTGACATTACATATCATTACAACAGAAAATCACTTGTGAATTAACCATGCTTTAACCACCGTCTTCTTGTAAGACTCATAGCTTTGCTTTTCTAGTTTCCCGTCTTATAAATAATGCTGTGATGCATCTTTGCCCATCGGCTTTTATTCCCGTTCTTAGAATAAATTCTTGGCAGTGGAATTACTGAGTCAGAAGTTAATGGGCATTTTTGTGGCTCTCTCTCTCTATAATCAAATTGCTTTCCAAGCATGTTGTACCAACCCACACTCCTAGCAGAAGGCAAATGTCAGAAAATTTTTATTTTACTCGTTTTTTTTTTTAACATGGATGTTATGATGGTTTCTAAAAACCTAACCAAATCCCTTTGCTGTCTCCATTCCTTTGTTTTGTTCCTTCTGAGAGTGTCTGTCAAAGTGTGCCATTTTCAACTTGGATTCTAAATTTCTAGAATAAAATATTTTTTTTTATAAATGGAAGGAATTCATAAATTATTTTTTCCAACTTCCCTATTCTACATATAAAGAAACAAAGTTCCAAGATCATACTACTGGCTACTAGCAAGGTTAGGAGTGAGGGACACAAGACTTCTGACTCTCAAGTCAGCACCTAGAAACATTTGAAAACTGTGAGTCATCTAACAGGAATCAAAGTACATCATGCTAACTTTTAAATATCAGTGTCTACGTTAATGCCAAAATGTCCTCAAGAGTATCTATTGATGTTGAGAGATGAGATATATTTATGGTGCTTAAGAAGTAACTTGTAAGTTGCACTACCTGTTCTACTTACTGTTAACTTGTTCTAGAATCCTTTGTTTATCTTAGTCCCCCTTGCACAATCTAGCTCCTTCACCTTTGCCTTCTTTCTGAATTTTGTAAAATTCTAAGGCAACCAAGAAGCTAGTAGCATTTTTTGCATATCTTTGAATACAAGCAAAATAATTAGATAGCTGGTCTTCTTACTAAAGCTTCTCTGGAGCTAACACAAATTGTCATTTGAAAGCTTTGTGGAATGAATATTCAAACCAGTGTACATTTATACACTCCTTCGGAGACATACTGTATTAATACATTTTTGTTGCTTATAAAAAAAATATGTGGAACTGGGTAATTTATAAAGAAAATTAAATTTATTGCTTACAGTTTCTGAAGCTGGGAAGTCCAAAGTCCATCTGGTGGTGGTGACAGTGACCCAAGGGTCTCACATCGCAAGATGGTGGAAGCAGAGAGAGCAGAGAGAGAGAGCCAGACTCTCCTCTTCTTTTAAAGCCCTCAGAACCATGCCCCTGATCACCATTTTTAATCCATTCACTACTGTGTGGTCCTACAATCCAATCACCTCTTCAAGGCTCCACCTTTCAATTACTGTTATGGATTTCCCACCCTCTTAACACTGTCACAGTGGGGGCCAAGTTTCTAATACATAAAACTTGGGGGACACAATTCAAGCTTCAGTGAGTTTTGAGGGGACATTATTCAATCTGCTACACATACCAACATCTGTCTTCACAGATAAACACATGCAATCTCTCATTTCTCTTTAATATACATTAATAGAAAACCTGGAACTATACATTTTGAAGATTTCTTTGAAATTTTCAAAACTGGTCCTGTATTTTTTTTCACTTGTGTATGCCTTCAAAAGATTTTTTTTTTTCAGATAAGTTTTTCTTACTTTACTCATGAATTGAATTGTTGTAAGAATGCCATAACTGAAGATCAAATGGTGGTTAATACGCATGGTAAACAAGAATTGTGAACAGAGTTTTTGTTTATTTTCAGACAGATTTTGAAGGATGTATCAGTTGAGAATTTAAGCAGGACACTGTTCTGATAAAAATCATTAGCATATAAACATATGTCTTAACCCAGTGACTATAAATACAGAAGATCTGAAATTCCAAACCTTTTGTGGCAAATATGCTATTATTTACTGATAGACATTAATGTCTGTAAGAAAATGTAAGTGCCCAGGTAAAATAAACAAATGATTCACAAATAAATTGACAGGAGAACTCCAAAGGGAACAATAATGGATGAATTTAACAGTTGCTGACTGTGGTTGTATGTGTAGATGTGTACATGTGTACATCTGTTTCAGAAGCACCAATTTATTTTAAATTCAAGGGCAGAAAGGCCTGAGCCTCACCCAAAAGAAACCACGCTTTGCACAAATATTGCACATTTTATTTTCACTTTAAATATGCACTTCTGGGTTATGGCCCCCTCTTATACAGATTATAAAAATTAATTTCAGTAAATATTTTCCTCAGTTTTATCAAATCCAAATCTTTAAAGCCCAGCTGGACCCCCAACATCCGTCAGGAGTTAGAGCCTCTCAAATCTGGAAAACAGCTTTGCTTCAGATGTTCTGGCCTCATCACCTCTCTGTTTCCACACCATCTTCCCCTCCAAGATGCACATAAAACTAAGAAAACAGTGAAGTGCCAACAGCCTGTTAGAAGCTGTGTTCTTTACTTACATTCTCTAGATTAGTCCTCTCAATTTCACCAGGAAATTATTGTCCTCATTTTTTTTTTTTTCAGATTTGGAAACTTAGGCTCTGAGAGATTGTCATAGGCTGGGCTCCTTTTCACTGTCATGTCCCTGATGTCATTCCTCAAACCCAAGGCGTGACTTGTACAAGGTGTGCCAGTTATCAAGATATTGTCTCTCAGCTGCAAACCTACCTTCTAAGCTTTGTACAAGGGTACTTCAAAAAGCTCATGGAAAAATGGGATTAAAAGATAATACGAATCTTCCCATGCACTTTTTGAAGATCCCTTATATATGGTGATACCCTAGATTCCCTTCATTTTTTCTACTTCTGAGAGCTTTGAGGTCAAAGAGTGAATCCCCCAATTCCCACCCCTCCACATACATTTCCTTGCTCTTCTGGTGGTTGATCCTGCCCAGGAAGGGAAGGCTTGTAACCCCTCTAAACCCCTCTGCTTCCTTCTGTCCGTGTTGCCAGCCTTTCCCTATAATTCCTGCTAAAGATCAGAATGATGCTAGAAAAGGTGGGGATTGCCCTATCAAGGAAAAATGTCCTCTGAGTACCTTGGCAATAAGTTTCCTGCTCCCATGAAGGAAGCAAAGTATCAGGGGTCACTGGGTCCCCATAGGGAGGATTTTCAGATTTTCCCCACCTCCTCGTGCACACAACATAATTGAAGAAAGCCTGTCACATTCTACTCGGGCATGTGACATCAAGAATAAAGGAGAATTCCAAAGTAGATATTTCAAAGAGACCAAACCATCCTTTTACAATCCACGGAAGTGTTTGAGAACGGAGCACAGAGCACATTGTGCAATGGCACCAAGAGAACAGAGCAGTGGAGTTACAGTGAGAGGGGCCAACTCTGCCCCTGTCTAGAAGAGTGGCCACCAGAAGATCACTCACTCCCTGAAGCCCAAGTTCCTCCTCTGCAATCCGGGATAATTTCCACCCTTCCCATTTCAGTTTGTTTTGAAGAGATACATAAGCAGAAGTACTTTGGTAAACCATACTAGTACTTTAAGGGTAGAACAAACATCTTCAGGGTTATTAGGTTGGGAATTGACACCAAAAAGACGAAAATGTCATTTCACTTGAAATTTAATGCAGAAATTTTATGTTCATTAAAATTAAGATTAAAATTAAATTAAAATTAAGATTCACATGCCAAGCCCTGTGCCAGGGGTTCAGGATGTCACCACAAACAAGGCAGGTGCAGTTTCCAATAGGGACTAATGGCATGGTGGGGGGGACACAGTCTGAACAAGTGTAAAAGTGGAAAGAATGTGTGGAAAGGGATGTCCAATGCTCATTGGCTGTATAGAGGGGTTTCTTTGGGGGCTCTGAGGTCTCCTCCAGAAGTGACATTTCACCCTGGTTTCAATAGTAGGAGGCCACAACTTCCTGAGTATCATAGAATAACAGTACCCAGCACTGATATTCTCCCAGTCTCCAATTTCCACACTTTGAATAAGGAATCAATGTAGTTCCTCTACTGCTGTCCAGACATAAAAATAAAAAGGAATTCTTAGGCTGAGTGTGGGATCTTTTACAGAAACCACTTTTCATTCTGATCCTCCTGCACTAGCTGAGCAGGGCTCAGTGTCTCCTGAACTGTGGTTGAGACACAACTCCTTTTCTCCCTCCAGCTACACATAGGGAACCACGTCTTCACTTCTTTGAGGGGATACAAAATACATTTCCTACCCTACATAAACAAACCAAGGGCTTCCCTCTAAAGGTCAAGGACAAGTCAATCCCAAAGCTTTCCAGCTGCTTTCCTGAATAAATCTCTCCTCCCCTTCATGTATAAAACTTCTTTAGAGAATTGTCATTGTGTGTGAACTTGGACAAGTGATTTATCCCCTCTATGGAGGAATAGTAAAACCACAGGGTGTTTTTCCTATAGGGTTGTTGTAAGGATTAAATGAGGTCTGACTTAAAATAGTGCCTGGAACATAGTAAATGTTATACAAGTAGAAGCTAATGTTTTTGTGATTATAACTGTCATATGCATGTTCTTACCTCCTCCTTGCTCTCAGTTCACTCCAATTTGCCTTATAACCCATGACTCATATCTGTAAATAGCTCTTGCAAAGGTCACCAATAACCACCATGTAGCTAAATCTTTTTTTTTTTTTTTTTTTTTTTTGTCTTTTTGTGACCGGCCGAATGGCGCTCAGCCAGTGAGCGCACCAGCCATCCTTATATAGGATCCGAACCCGCGGCGGGAGCACTGATGCGCTCCCAGCGCCGCACTCTCCCGAGTGCGCCACAGGGTCGGCCCCCGTGTAGCTAAATCTAATGAATTATTTGAGTCTTCATTATACTGATTTCTCCATAACAATCTATCCTGTTGATCAGTGACATGTATATCTATCTATCTATCTATCTATCTATCTATCTATCTATCTATCTATCTATCTACCTATCTATCTATCTATCTATCTCCTCTCATTCTGGCCTCTATGGCACAGCAATTTCCCCTTTTTCTTTATCTCTCTGTCTACAGCTCCATTTCTTTTGCAGCTTGTCCATAATTTAATCTGAAGTTACTCAAGATTCTGGGGCTTTTTCTGGGCCTGGGTCTTTTCCTCTTCACTTTCTAGGAAACCTCTTACAGGCCTGTGGCTTCTCCTGCAAGATTTCCCATCTCATCAGGTTCTATCATTTGCATAAAGTAGAAATCCAAGAATAATTCTTGATCCATTTCTTGACCCATTTCTAATCTAATGCCAAGATACGTTGACTTTTAGCTCTTACGTATCTATTAAATCCATCTACTTCCTTCTGTCCCCACTGCCACCAGCCAGCGTCAATACTCCAGAACTACTGCAACAGCCTACAACTCTAATCAGTTCTATGTTATCTCTGTGACTCCAGTCTCAAGGTGCAGCCAGACAGAGCTCTTCCAATTCCAGTCTGACATGCCAACTTCTTCTCCTTCTTAAAACCTTTAATGGTTTTCCAATGTTGTTAAAATAAAGGCCTGTCTACTTCTCCAGCCTTACTCCCACTGCTCTGTGCACTCCATTCACCTTAGTGTCCCTCAGTGCCTCAAACATGTTTGTGCTTTCCCACCTCCTTACTTCACGGCCACCTCCACCTGGAAGGCTCTCCAAGCCCACCATTCCACCTCCCCCTTTCTGGTTAATGTCTATTCAACCTTCAGATAGGCCACCTGCTAGCTTTCTAGTCCAGATCAGGTTTATCTGTTCCATGTTCCCACCAAAGTATGTTTCCTTTGGCGGGGGGGGGGGGGGGGGGCATTTGACCCAGTTTCTGATTATTCATTCATTTTTTTCCCAATCCATGCAAGCAGAGGGTCTTTCTAATTTTGTCCTTATTTATCTTCAGCACTTAACAGAGGGTCTGACACTTAGAAGGAACTACACATTTGTTGAATGACTGAATGAGTGATTTCTCCAATCTGGGATAAGTTATCTAAATATTTCATGTTTCTTTTCAAAAATCTCAAATCACTTCCAAAACTTGATCTCACCACATAATAACTCTGATAAATAAATTTGAAGATTATAATTAAGGTTTTGGCTAAAACATAGCAAAAATTCCTTTTTAGCAGATGTGGTCTTCCTATAAAAGTGAGATCATTAAAGTAGAAGTTGAAAGAATTTGTAAAAACACCCTCAAATAAAGTATACAGGATTCAAATGGGAGCATAGCAGCAATTAATTTGAAACCTAAATTCTATCTTTGCATCAACAAAGTTATAGAAAAATGAGTCATTAATTGCTATTGTGACATAACTTCATGCTATATTGAAGTACTTTGTGCTGCTATAATGTCAGACTACCTTGAGGTTTGTCACATTCTTTAATTTTCTGATTGATTAAATGGATTATTTGACATTCTGGCAGATCGTAGAAATTGCTGAATAACAGAGACTCCTTTTATTCCTTATTATATGCTCTCTTTGAGCTCAATGCAAATTCTTCAGAAACAAAGGTGTGATATTTCCTTTTCTACAATTTTATTTCAGTGTTGTATTTTTACTGATAATAGTGGCAGTTCCTACACAAAAATATCACATTATTAACTTTGCTATCATTCTCTCTAATTAAAATGTAATGCATAATAAGATTTGAACTTCATATCACATTCAGACTTTTGTCATTTGTACAGGGGATTACATACTTTTGTATTCTTGTCATTGGAACAGAGGATTAAAAAAAAAAACCTCACTGGTGATGGAAAGTTTTTTTTAGTTTTGGTGCCAATGTATCCTTTGGGGTCTAGGTATTTCCAGGTGGTCAGTTAAATGATGGTTTGGACAGTGATTACATTGACTAGACTGGCCAGGGAAGAGCTTTTCGGTTCCAAGTTCATTTTCTGTAGTCTATTCAGTTAGTACTGATTATATAAATATTGCATAGTCACCTCTCATCCCCTGGAACACCCCCAGACCTCCATTTACAACCTTCATCTAACCTCTGACTTGCAAAAGTTCCTTAGGTTAGTTAGCCTCTCTGATCAAATTCTCATGGCTACTCAAGGAAAGAGGATATTTGTTACAGGACTGATTGTCTAGAAAGGCTACCCCACAAACATTCGTTGAGTTCCTACCACATGACAGGCTTCAGAAACAGACGCTGAAAAGACACCATCTTGTCTTTAGCACAACATGCTCAGATGCAAGTGGAAAAAATAATGATGATGTAGGACAATAACCGCTATATTAGGAGATTTAACCATCCTCTACACAAACTTGGCAAGCAGGGGAAGGCTTGTCAAGGAAGTCACATCTCAGCAGAGATTTGAAAGCTAGACAGGAGAAAACCCTGTGAAGAAGGGGGAAGGGGACACGTAGAGCATTCAGAATAAAGAAGCAAGGCTGGCCAGTTAGTTCAGTTGATTAGAGCACAGCCTTGTAACACCAAGGTCATGGGTTCAGATCCCTTTACCAGGCCCCTCTTGCTCCTTCATTCTTCATTCAGCTGCCAAAAACAATAACAACAACAATAATAATAAAGAATCAGCATATGATAAACGTGGAAACATCATCCACCAGGACAAGGTTCAAGATATGTCATCAATTCAGTACATCATGAGCACAACCTATAAAAGAGGAGATTCAAGTAGAGACCTGAAGGGTGTGTCAAAGGAGTTATATTTTATCTGTGCGCAATGGAGGGCCACTTAAGGTTCAGAGACAGGGAGGGCTGTGATCAGTTTTGTTCTCAGAAGATCTCTCCAGCTGCTGGGTGGGAGGAAAAGATAAGACGGCAGCAGGGAGACCCAGTGGGATGCTAACTCAGTCATCCAGGAGGGAATTTATCAGGACCCAAACTACAGTGGTAGCAACAGAGATGGAGACAACAGGAGACAGATTAAAAGCAATTAAGAAGGAATATTAGGCAGGAGTTTACAACCGATTGAACACAGGCAGGGAGGGAAGAGGTGGAGTTGAGGGCAATGCTTAGGCTTCCTTCAGCTCCTGCATGGATGGCATTATGTTTGTGAGATAACACATGCTTCCTATTGGCAATGTTAATTATAAATAGGTGGGCACACTCCTGGGTCCTGGGCATTTTAAGTAAAAGGGATCCATAGCATTCTGTAGCTGGAAACTTTCCTCTCTATGCAAGAGATTAGAGACTGTGGCTTTTTTCCTCCGTGGGGGGGTCTTCAGTTAAGTAGTTGTTTATGTTCTTATGTCCGCCCTCCCCTCTGGACTTAGCTCGTTTATAATACAGATCAGCTGGTGCTATCATTTGTTTCTTTACTTAACTGTTTTCCCCACCAGACTGTGAGCACTTTTGGAGCAGCAACTGTGCCTTATGAATTATTACTTAGGTATTCCTGATCTCAGCAATGTACTCAAAGTTCTTAGTGCCTACCATGTGTCAGGCACTGGATGCCTGGCTGAGATTCCTGAGGAAGGCTTCCTATAGAAAGAGTTATCTTGAGGGAAGAGTATGATAATTTTAAACTTAATTAAACACCATACTTTTTGTTATGAACAATTAAGATGTATGCACTTTGCATGGTACCTGGCACGTAGGAGACCCCCAATGAATGTTTGATGGATTGAATTCATCCCAGCATGTAATTCATTTGGCTACTATTCAAACACTTTCACTAAATGTGAGGAAATCTCAGAGTGTAAGTTTTTGGCAACGCATTCAAGAGTACTCCTATTCCCATCCAAGCTAAACTTTCTTCTTTACTCACTGCTATCACTGAACTCCAGCCATGAAGGGACAAGTTTTTCTCCTGTCTTGTTTTATCAATCTCTTACCCTTCTGGTCAGGCTGCAGCTTGGTAGTACCCCATACAGAGACCAATAAAGTCTGTTATTTTTTCAGGATAACAGGGATTAACCATTGGTGCATTGCAATCAATTCAACCTGCATTCAAATTCTGATCCTGTCATTGATTAGTGAGATGTCACATCCATTTTATTTCATTTTCAGAGTTCCCAATTTCTCATCCTCATCAAAATGAGGACAGTAGTGATAGTACCAACATTACTGGATTGTGGTAAGGGATAAATAAATTACTAAAAGCCTAACTCAGTAGTTGACATACAGAACTCACTAAATTTACCTACAATGATTCTGTTTATGGAAACACTTTTCAACTTTCAGCACTTATTTAATAATACTTATTGAAGATCTATGACGAGGAGAAAATTCAGTGAGGAGAAAATTTCTTCTGGATAAAATTCCTGAAGGCTTCCTATAGAGACAGTTATCTCGAGAGAGGAGTATGATAGTTTTTAAACTTAATTAAACATCATACTTTTTTTTACTATAAACAATTAAAATGGTAAAGACTATTTTGAAAAAAATAAGAAAATCCCACTCCCAAATACTGTCATTGTTTCAGAACATCGTCTTTATTTCTATACAGCTTTTCTCCCTTTTTTGTCCATACCCATACTTTTTTGTTATGCTAAGGCAGAACTATTTCATAAAAATATAATGTGAGCCACAAATTCAAGCCACGCATGTAATTTTAAATTTCCCAAGATACATATTATAAAAATTAAATAGATAGAGGTAAAAGTAATTCTAGTTTTTTATTTAACCTAATATATCCAGAAACTGTCATTTCAACACATAGTCAATGTAAAATTGATGAGATATATCACACTCTTTTTACATACTAAAGCTTAAAAATCCAGTGTGTATTTCACATTTACAGCACATCTCAGTTTGGAATAGCCTCATTTCAAGTGCTTAATAGCCACATGTGGCTACCATGTTGGACAACATAGTTCTAGATGGTATGATTTATATAAGACATAGTAACATTCAGAACTAGTCAATACATTTTAACTATCATTATTGTTTTTTGCTGATGATAATGTAGAGATCTGGTACAAGACAAATCCCATAGAGTCAGACCTGAGTGTGGATTACCAGGTTATGGAATTTGGATTTTATTTAATGGCCATGAGAAAGCACTGACAATTTTGAGCAATAATATGATTTAGCTGGGGTATGTTCAATGAATTGGAAGAAAGGGCAGTTGGAAGTGAGAAGACATCAATTAGAAGTCCAAGGGAGAGGTAATTAAGACGTGGATTCCAGCCAAGGCAGAGAAAATGGGAAGGAAAGAAAAAATGAGATAACACTCACAAAGACATGGGGATTTATCTAATTTGAAATTGCAGTAGAGAAATAACAGAGTCAAAGATGAGAAAGTTGGGGAAAGGAGTTGGTCTAGAGGGTACAGGCGTGATCCTATTCAGTTTTTGTCTTGTTGACTTTGAGATCTAAGCAAGATGACTTCCTGATCCAAACGTGTAGCCAATGATGGAATGTGAAATTGGAGGTAACCTAGCGTGAGAGCTGAAACCAGAGAGTGCATTACACAACAGAGGAGATCTGTATGGGAATATGAAACCTGTCTTTAAATACCAGAAGAACTGATGTTTGGGAAAATGGACACAGCTTACCAGTGCAGCTCTGCAAGGCAAAAGTGGCACTAGTTGAGAAAACTATAGAGAAGGTGGAGTTTAGCTTCATATGTAAATAACTTATCTAACACATAGATAATTGTTTGTGCATAGACTACGTTGCCTCGAAAGGCCCTTTCTTAGAGCAAACATCTAGAAATAAAAGTACATATAAAAGACAGATCAGATGCCTTTCTTTCTTTCTAACTAAACTTTGCATCATTTCTATAAGAGCTTATTTAAACTCCAGTCTTAAACACACAGCCTGAGTAGACTGTTAGCCTCTAATGAACTCCTTTTTTCATAAGATGCTGGGCTTCATACCATTCGTAGTTTAACCACTGGCAGACAGGTGCCGTTAGCTTCTCTGGATTAATCTTCCTCTGCTTCCTCTCTGAGTCTTCCCGAGAGACTGATCTCATCACGTGGTTCCTCAGTTCTCCAGCCAGGGCTCCGTCTTCCACTGGCTTTCTTCTCTCCATCCTATAAGGGAACTATTAAGAGGATGTGTGTGTTTGGGCTTCAAAGGACAGTTCGTGACTCCCTTTACATCTCCTTCCTCTTCTTAGATTGAATCAGAATCACTGACGAGGACATTTATTCAATTATAGGGTTATGTGGTATGGTTTTGGTATGATGTGAAAAAAGTTAATATCTGAACCTACTACATGAGGCTGCATGTGTTCTCTCTCTCTCTCTCTCTCTCTCTCTCTCTCTCTCTCTCTCCACCTTCTTCCATCCCCCTGCCTTTCCCTCTTTCTCCTCCCCTTCTCTTGGATCTTTTTCTTATTTTTGTCTTAACATTGGAAGTACTAATGTTAAAAAAGGGGCCTCAGACTTGCTCACACTAGAAACATGGATTCTTTCCCTTCTACCCTATCCTAACAAGCAGGATTCTGAAAGGGTTTTGAGCACGCCAGATGACACTTCATTTTCTTTTTTGTTTTTGACCCAACTCCTGAAGGCAAAACAGACTTAGTGGATCCATATGGCCTAGGCTATTAATTAAATCCTCCTCTATTAGGAGAGAATACAATGAAGTAGCTAAGCGCAAAGACTCTGGAATCAAGCTACCGGGTTTAGTCCTAGCCCACCACTCACTAGCTGTGTGTTCTGGATTAAATTGTTTAACCTCTTTGTTCCTCCACTTCTCATTTGTAAAATAGGGATGCATTATTTCTACATTCATGTGGATGACACTGAGGATACAGCAGTAACAAAACAGCTAATATCTCTACTCTGATAGAGTTTACATTCTAGCAAAGAAGTCAGAAAACAAACAAATAAATATAAAATTTGTCAAGTAGTGATAAGAAAGAGCAGATAAGAAAAACCAAACAAGGTAAAGGGATAGAGAATGAAGAAAAGGTTAGTTTTATGGATAACTAGGTAAAGCTTTTGTGAATAATGATATTTCAGCAAATGTGTGTGTGTGTGTGTGTGTGTGTGTAATTAATCATATTCAAGCTGAGGGAACAGCTGGTATAAGACCCTGATGAGGAAAGCTGCTTTGAGTATTCAAGGAGCAGCACGGAGACCAGCATGACGATTAGAGTGAGAGAGGAAAAGGGTGGCAGGAGATGAAGTCAGAAAGTTAAAGGAAGGACAGATTATTTATGGCCTGGAGGCTACAGTATGGAGGTTGGATGGTATTCTGAGTGAAATGGAAAGCCATTGGAGAGGAGTCAGAGATGATTGTGAAGTATTTTGCCAGTGCATTGAAATTCTGTATAAACTTGTCATTGATGGAGGTGATGGAAGATTGAGAGAGAAGCAGAGTAGGAAGATCAAGAATTTATAACCAAATATGTTAAATTTGAGATGACTATTAAATTTTTATTTGAAAAAGTCAAGTTGGATGTTGAATATGTACATTTGGAGGTCAAATACTGTTGTGAGTCCATAGGAGATGAGAACTGAGTACTGACTATTGAATTTAATAACAGAGAGATCATTAGTGACCTTGACAAGAATATTTTAATATTTTTATATTTCCATGGGAAGATGAAAATCTGACAGCAGAGAGTTACAGAGAGAATAGGAAGACTCTGCTTCTAGCTATGATGGTTAAGCTTGTATCAAACCATCCCTCTGCTGAAATAACTAGAAAAGCTGGATTTAATAAATCCATTAGAAGATATTTGAGAGCTGCTAAAACTGAAAGTACTAATTGGCCCATATCCAGAAAGAAGGGAAGTGTGTTGAAAGATCAACATTTGTTGCTATGTTTTTTTGTTTTTGTTTTTGCTTTTTTTTCCCCACTTGAGGCATTTGCTTATTTATAAGTTGTAGTCAGAGTAGAGGCTGGGAGGCCAAGAATAGAGTGACAGCCAAAGAATTAAGAAGGTGACCAGACCTGTAGACAGTCTAGTAGAGCTGCAAAGACAAAAAGTTAAAGGGGAGGGGGCTGGTAAATAACTAAGAATTTCACTTGAGAACCCCAAAGGGACTTACCCTAAGAGTAAAAAGAGCAGAAATAGACCAATCTTCCTGAAGAATAAAACCCAGCTTCTACTTACCTCAAACATAGACTAGAGTAACTGTCTTCCTGAAGCAAAAATAAATCCTCTACAGTAAAGCTGTCCAAGAGAACTTTTTGGATAGTGGAAATGTTCTATATCTGTGCTGTTTAATAAGGTAGCCACTAGCCACATGTGGCTATTGAGCACTTTAAATATGACCAGTATGACCAAAGAAAGAATTTTTAATTTTATTTAATTTTGTTAAGTTAAAATAGCTATACATGCCTAGTTGCTATTATATTGGACAATGTATATCTGGAGGAAGATAACATCATCCAGTGCCTCAAATTATCTCTATAATTTTTTACACATTATGTCTACTTTTAATAAAAAAATTACCAGGCTTGTCAGAATGCAAGAGAAAATAACCAAAAGACAATTGAAAAAATATTTAGAAAGAGAATCATAGAGAGACAACTATGATTAATATATTTTCAAAACTTAATGGAAACAATTTTCTGTTTTTAATGGAAATTTAATTCTTAATTCTTAATGGAAAAAATTTCAGCAGAACAATGGTGATAGAAAAATAGAAATGAGTAGAAATTACAACACATATAATCTAGAAACTCAGTTTGATCATGGCTTAGAAACAACTAATAAGAAGATTTATGAGCTGGAATATAGGTCAATAGAAAATATGTGAATTAAAGTAAAAGAGAAAAAGGAATGGATAATATAGAAAAGCATCTATAAGTCATATGAGACACAGTAAAAAGATATCATAAGCATGTAATCAAAGTACCAGAAGGAGAAGAGAAAGAATGGAGGAGAAATAAACATTTGAGATACAAGAAGTTCTCAAAACTGATGATAGGGCTTCACATGCAATTCAAGAAACTTCAAACATTCCAAGTAAGACAAATGCAAGAAAACTACATTTGAGCACATTAGAGAAAGGCTACCAAAAATAAAAGACAAAAAGTAGTCTAAAAATAGTCAAAGTATGTTAAAGATGCATTACCTTCAAAAGAGCAAGAGTAAGACTTCAGCTGACTTCTAAATGAAAATGATGGAAGCAGTAAAACAATGGAGCATCTTTATAGGACTGAAACAAAACAACTGCCAATCTAGAATTCTACACTTAAATGAGGATATCCACTTAAAATGAAAGCCAAATAACAGGGATTTTTTAGAAATACTAAAGGAAGTGTTCTAGGAAGCAGGATTTTTACAGAAGGATTTAGCAGATTGTTTTGATCCCAGACAAAGGTACAAAAGTGCCAGAGGAATGAAAATCATTAGAAAGATTAAAATGTAGAAAATTCATATAAGACATAATAATGGCTACTTGATGGCAAGGAGGGGAGAGCTATGATGGTACATATTTCAGGATTCTATAGTCAAATAAATCATATAATTCCCTTTCATATATCCTATATTAGTTTCTGACCCAATTGAATTATAGCACTGTATCTCTTACAACTCCAAAATAAGCTAGGATAAATCTATGCATAATGCCAGATTGGTTATCAGGTTACCCTTACAAACCTAAGTAACAAACCTTATTACGACAGGCACAGTTGGAAAAATTAAACACAACAGAGCAATGCATTTAAGAGAACATACCACACAGATGGAAACCAAAACCAAGCAAGAGTAGCTGTTCTTATATTGAACAAAATAGACTTTAAATCAAAAACCATAAGAAGAGACAAAGAAGGCCATTTTTATAATGATAAAGGGATCTATCATTAGATATATATATATATAGATAAATATATATGTACCCAGTACCAGAGCACCCAGATATATAAAGCAAACAGTATTAGACCTAAAGAAAGAGGTAGTCCTCAATACAATAATAGTGGGGGACCTGAACACCCGTCTCTCAGCATTGAACAGATCATCTAGGCAAACAAATCAACAGAGAAACACAGGATTTAAACTACACTTAGACCAATTGGACCTGGCAGATATCTACAGAAAATTTCATCCAACAACTATGGAATATACATTCTTCTCATCAGCACAGGGAGCATTCTCCAGGATAGACCCTATGCTAGGTCACAGATCAAGTCTCAACTAATTTTATAAGACTGAAATCACTTCAAGTATCTTTTCAAATCACAATGGATTAACACTAGAAATCAATAACAAGTGAAACTCTGGAAACTATACAAATACATGGAAATTAAACAACTCACTCTTGAATGACCTATGAATCCAATAAGAAATTAAGCAGGAATTCAAAAACGTTTCTTGAAACTAATGAAAATAAAGGCACATCATACCAAAACCTGTGGAATACTGCAAAAGCAGTACTAAGAGGGAAGTTAATTACAATAAATGCTTTTATTAAAAGAACAGAAAGATTTCAAACAAAGAATCTAACACTACACCCCAAAGAAATAGAAAAACAAGAACAATCCAATTCCAAAATTAGTAGACAGACAGAAATAATAAAGATCAGAGCAGAACTAAATGTTATAGAGACCCAAAAAATGATACAAAAAAATCAATGAAATAAAAAGTTGTTTTTTGAGAAGATAAACAAAATAGACACACTATTTGCTAGGCTAACTAAAAAAGAGAGAGAGAGAGAAGACCCAAATAATACAAATCAGAAATGAGAAAGGAGACATAACAACGAATACCACAGAAATTGAAGAATCATTATAGGCTATTACAAACAACTATACACCAACAAATTTGAAAACCTGGAAGAGAAATGGATGAATTTCTGTACATAAACTTCCAAGACTGAACCAAGAAGAAATGGAAAATCTGAACAGACCAATAACAAGCAATGAGAAAGAAGCAGTAATCAGCAGCCTCCCAACAAAGAAAAAACTGAGACCAGATCACTTTAATGCTCAATTCTACCTAACATTTAAAGAGAAATTAATACCAATTCTTTTCAAACTATTCCAATACACTCAGACAGAGGCCCTTCTCCCAAACTCATTAAAAAGAATACAAGCAGATGGAAAGACCTTCCATGTTCCTGGATTGGAAGAATTAACATTGTGAAAATGTCCGTACTACCTAAAACAAAATCTACAGATTCAATGCAATCCCCATCAAGATACCAATTGCATTCTTCACAGAAATAGAAAAATTAATCCTAACTCATAGGGAGCAACAAAAGACCCTGAATAGCCAAAGCAATCCTGGGCAAAACCAAATAAATCCAGAGGCATAACACTACTTGACTTCAAATTATACTACAAAACTATAGTAACAAAAACAGCATGGTACTGGTATAAAAACAGACATTCAGACTGAAGAAGAGAATAGAGAACCCAGGTAATCCACATACTTACAGCCAACTGATCTTTGACAAAGACAACAAGAACATACATTGAGGAAAAGACTGCCTCTTCAAAAAATAGTGCTGGGTAAACTGGACATTCATGTGTAGAAGAATGAAACTAAACCTATACCTCTCACCATATGCCAAAATCAACTCAAAATGGATTACTTATATACAAGACCTGAAACTATTAAACTCTTAAAAGAAAACTGGGGAAACACTTCTGGAAGTAGGACTGGACAAAGACTTTATGAATAAGACCCTGAAAGCACAGACAACAAAAGAAAAATAAACAAATAGGATTATATCAAACTAAAAAGCATCTGCACAGCAAAAGAAACAGTTACCAGAGTGAAAAGACAACCTGCAGAATGGGAGAATATATTTGCAAACTATGCAGTTACTAATATCCAGAATATACAAAGAACTCAAACAACGGTAAAAAAAAAAGTAACATTTTAAAAATAGGCAAAGGAGCTGAATAGACATTTCTCAAAGGAAGACATACAAATGGCTAACAGACATGAAAAAATGCTCAACATCATTAAGCATCAGGGCATTGCAAATCAAAACCACACTAAGATATCACCTCACCCCAGTTAGACTGGCTATTATCAAGAACTGCCATGTGACCCAGCAATCCCACTGCTGGGTATATACCCAAAGGAATGGAAATCATCATGTCAAAGGGATACCTACACTCCCATGTTTATCACAGCTCTATTTACAGTAGCCATGAGTTGGAACCAACCTAAATGTCCATCAGTGGATGACTGGATAAGGAAAATAAGATATTTATAGACAATGCATTATTACTCTGTCATAAAAAGAATGAAATTTTGCCATTTGCAGAAACATGGATGAATTTAGAGAAAATTATGTTAAGTGAAATAAGCTTGGCACAGAAAGAGAAATACCACATATCCTCACTTATAAGTGAGAGCTAAAAAAATAAACAAAAAGTAAAACAAAAAAGAAAGATATAACAATCACAATAATTTGTTGAAATTTTGAAAAGGGAGAACAGAACTGTGGTTATTGGAAGTGGGATGCGGGGGGGGGGCTTAGTGAGAAAGTGGTAAAGGGCCACTAAAAATGATTATAGTGTGTGAGACTGAATATACTAAATTATCCTGATTTTAGCATCACATATTGCACACAGGTATTGATATTCAATGTTGTACCCCACGGATGTGTGCAATCATGTTTCAATAAATAAATGAAAAGATAGATAAATAAATAAATAAAATTTTTAAAAAGAAGAGATCATAAATGAAAACAAATACTTATTTTGTGTTGAACTTCTGACTCTGTTTTCTTCTAGTCACACTGGAAACGGTAGGCATTGGATGTACTAATTCTAAATATTATATTCACTACCATTTTGTTTTAAGACAATAGATTGGGCCATATACTTGATAGAAATATGTTTCTTAGTTCTCTTTTCCATATTAATACAAAGCACTACACTTCTTGGAACTTATTTTTAATGAAAGGGAATAGAGAATAAAAATATGACAATGAATCACAACAATTCCTTGAACTTTTTAAGACAAGTGAACAGATATGATGTAGGGGTGGAGAGGAGAGAGGGAGGGGGAAAGAGAAACAGGTAAAGGGTCATGAAAAAGAACTACAATGTATATTGAGAAGTTAAAATTAAAATTAAAAATTAAAAAAAAAATATGCCAATGAGCCAAACACTTGAAATGGGAACTTTACTTAGAAGTAAAATAATGTAACTGGAAAGGTCATAAAGGTCATTTAGTCCAAGCAGTTCTGGAGGTTTAGAAGAGGGTTGGGTGTAGGTAGGGTGGGCAGAAGGTCAGTAGGGGTCTTCTGGTTTAGTCCTTTAGCCAGAGCTAGACAGGTGTTCAATTATGATTGTATATGAGGGAAGGTTTCCACTGATTACACAGATGGGGGAAAAATTTTGCAAATTAAATGGCTGCTACTGGTGTAGTCCAACCCTCTCAATGAGGAACTGGCTCACAGACGAAAAAATGAACAGCAAAGCTTCATAATCTAATTTTGTGTACCTTTGAAGTAAATTTGTTTGAATAATCCCAAGGCTTTATTCAGTAAGAGTACTCATGTGTGAAACCCCACATTAGTCAGGTTGAGAAAATTACCTGGATAATTTCACTGGCAAATAAATCAGTAATCTGAAATGATTTAGCATGGGACTAATGACACTTTATATCATTTTAAGTACAGTTAAACTTCTTAATTACTTACACTCTAAAGATAGGAAAATTGCTAAAATAATGGCATGTCATTAATTCTAAGGAAACACGGCTTCCTGGGCAACACCTGTTAGGTACAGACAGTTGCCAGGTTAATATGGGATATTAGGAATTAAGTTTCCTTGCTTTTATGCCACAGTGAACTCCTGAAATCTCTACCCAGTTGCCCTGGTGTTTACAGTTGCTCATTTCAATATGTTATGTTTATCTGCTTACATTTCATAACCTTCAGAGATTGAGAAAATCTAATCTAAGTATCACGTGTTGGTCATAGAATAGGCTGAAGCGTATTCCTCGGAACTGCACATTCTAAAACCAAATCTTTTAAGAAAAGCAGTATGTATGTATATAGCGCAAGATTATAGAATTGAAAATAAAAGATGGCACCTCCCATATAACTTTTTCACTTATTCAACTACAAAAGTTGAATAAACAGTAATGCTCTTCTTTTTATCATTTCGTAGGTGTCTGATGGGCTAAGAAACATATTTATATTCATTTTCTTCAGCTTTGATCAACTTATCCTTCAGCTTTAACTATGAAAGCTTTCAGATCTTCTGGCCCTCAGAATTCAGGCAGAATCTTGCCTGCACACGTTACATGTACTTCAAAACTGTAAGGAGAAATCTGTAGCCATCCAAGTCACCCATGTTCTTTAATGTCAGTGTGGTGATAACAAGTTAACACTGAGTATCAACTCCATGCCTGGTCATATGCTTCACACACATTATCCCAATACCATTTATCCAACAATGCTAAAAATACTATAATACATATGTCTAAGCTCGGCCTGGATTCCTACTTCTTGCTCCAAAATCTATGCCTGAAAGGCATATTTAACTCTGCTTGAAATACTGTGGCCAGAAAAATGCTATCTCACATTTGAATAATAAAGCTTTGCAGTTCACAAAGTCCTTCACGTTACCTGGTTATATCTGATCCATAAACCTCTTTAGTGAGGTAGGAAGGTAAGGAACCTAGGACAGGAAGAGGTTATGACATATCCAATAACCTATACACATTTTTTTACTCCGAAGCCCAAGTTCTTTGCACTAAACTACAGTGCTCCCCCATGCAGTAAAATAGTTAAGAATAATAACATAAAATAATGTAAACATGCATCAAATGCCTACCATGTACGAAGAGGCTTCTCTCCTCTTTGCCATTATCCTGTGCTCGAATATATTAACATTTTTATGTCTACATTAATGTTTATGGGCCCACAATTGTCTTTCAATTTGGAATTATCTTTCTATTATGCACTGTCCCCGTACATTTACACACATTCAGAATGAATGTAGGTTATTCCTTTAGCCTTTTGTTGCTACTGGCAATATTACTAACTTAGCACAAGATCTCTTCATTTCACACCTGAACTACTACACCTTCCTGATCAATCTTCTTGTCTCCTCCAATTTTATCTTCTTGCTTCTATACAGTACTATCCCTCAGCTGTATGTTCTTTAGCAAAGTAACTTACCTCACAAATTCTTTTCTTCTTTGCTGTAATTAAATCATTTGTGTTAGAAAAATGCCAAAGTTTCTTAAAATCTTGATATTTACTGACTCCTAAAGCACTGTTTCTAGCAGGTCGCCTTCCTGTTTACCTTTCCATGGCTCCCCATTACCTACGTTTTAAATGGCAATTTTTTAAAAAAATTATTTATGTATTAATATTAGTATTTTTTTACATTCTAAGATGTTGCAAAGCAGTTGAGGGAGAGGGGGAGAAGAAAAAGGGAACGGAAATAGGGTCAGAGAGGGAAGAAAGAAAAGGGGCATGGTAAAAGCCCATGCACCCGCCTCATTCCAGCAGGGGAGACTGGGGACTTCCACTAGTAGCTCGGTTGTTTCTGGGCTGGATGCAGATGTCAGAGGGACGTGGCTGAAGCCCTCAGCCCCGCCCAGCCTGGCTCAGGAGCCCAGGGCGTTTCTGGTGAAGCCTCAGTGGTCGTCACTGATAAATGACGTCACTAAAAATGCCAATATTTTTAAACTTAAGAATATTTTCTTCTTCAATCATGTACTGACTTATCTTTCCAATCTTTTGTTCCTTTATTTTAATTATGATTTATTCCGTGAATGGCAAGTTGGCTGCACACTGTGTTCTTCCCACACCCATTATTTTTCTCATTAAGTCTCATAACTTTTCCCATCAGAGAGCTCCAGGATACCACTATTAATAGAACAGTGAAATCTGAAACAATAACATCAGCACATTTAAAATATTTGAAGAGATAAAGGAAGGAATAGAATCAATAATGGAAAAATAGAACCTTACAAAAAATAATGAGGAAGATTTTTTAAAGTACCAAACAGAGTTTTTAAAATAAAAAAACTAAATAGATTAGTGCATACACTAAATAAAGCTGATAATAGAATCAGTAAGCTAGAAGATTGATTTGGGAAATCATTTAGAATGCAAAACAGAGAGATAAAGTAGAAAATTTGAAAGAGTGTTTAACAGTTGTGAAATCCAGAATGAGAATTAAGTGTTGTAAGAAATGAGGGAGGTGAGAAGATAATTTCAAAGAAATAATGGCTGGAAGTTTTTCTTTGAAGAAAACATAAACCCATTGAAGAAGCACTGATTAGAAAGCTGTTGCAGAAAATTAAAATAAACCTACTCCTACGTAGTTGTATTAGTCCATTTTCTATCACTGATAACAGAATACCTGAAAATGTGTAACTTACAAAGAAGAAAAGTTTATTTATTTTTTGCCATTTCAGAGGCTGGGAAGTCCAAGGTCCAGGGGGTACATCTGGTGATAGCCTTCTTCTCTCAGCAGAGTCCTGAGGCAGCACAGAATATCACATGGTGAGAATGACAAAAGCATTTTAACATGCTCACTTGCTGTCCTTATAAACCCACCAGTCTACACCCTGATAATCCATTAAAGCATTAAGCCTTTACTCCATGAATGGATTAACCCATTCATGAAGGCATACTCCTCATGATCCAATACCTCTTAAAGGCCCTTCCTTTCAAATACCATGCTTGAGCTTGGGGGGACTTTCAAACTACAACACTAGTGAAATTGTAGAACATAGAAGACAAATAGAAAGTATGATACGGAACAAAATAAAAAGATAGATTACCTACACAAGAATGAATTATAGTGACAACAGATTTATTCATAACAATAGGTGATATAATACCAAGGAATTAATATCTTCAAATAGTCAAACTAAAATTCTATATCTTGATAAATTCTTCTACAAGAATAAGAGCAAAATAAATACCTGTACAGGAAATGGTAAAATCACATGAAATTATGGTTGTCCCAGAAACTGAAGAATCTGTAAATGTATTGCTTACATTTACAGAATTTTTACACTGCTAGAGAAAATAATGCATTCATTTCTCATTTTTTGTCACTAATTTATTATCTTACACTAGGTCTATTAGTATAATTCTTCCTCCACATTGTTTTCTGATGAACTTAAAACTCAGTCTTGATCATACTACTTCATACTTAATTCGTAAATGTTGGCTGCCTAAATTATCTATATTATATCAGGGGTCAGCACATTTTTTTCTCCAAATATTTTAAATACTGCATGGATATTTTACACTTTATGGACCATATATGGTCTTTGTTGCATATTCTTCTTTATTGTTTTTGTTAAATTCCTTTAAAAATGTCAAACCATCATGTACAACTTATGTGCTGTATGAAAACAGGCTAAGGGCAGGATTACAAGAGCTAATTTTGCTGACACCCAATCTAAACTTTCAACTTGTCATTCAATGTCTACTCTCTTTGCGGGCTTTCTTCTAAATACTACAGCACAGAAATACTCTATTTTGATGGGCTTGACACAATAAAATATGTCTATGACAAATAATAGCATAGGAATATATATTGTCTTTCTGGACTGTCCCAAATATTACAGGTGAATGGGATAGTTGTTGGCCAGTGGAATTTAGAAAAGGTTCCTCTTTAACAGGGCTATGATTTAAAAGTAAAGCAGTCAACTGGAGGCTTTATCAGTTCATATTTATCCTTGGAACTATGCCATGAATAGACCACAAAAATTAATAAGGTTTCCATCCTAAATGTGCACAATTTAGCTTAACATCCACATTTTATGAATACCCTGAACAAATCAAACACTGGCTTAATTGCTGGGGTTGCAAAGATGAATAAAACAGTCACTTCCTTAGAGAACTTAGAATCTACAAAGAAGAGAATTCAGGTGACTAAGTTAAAGAATAACATTTTAAGTTAATAATCATCAGTTTCAAACCATTGTCTATTAAGAGGAAGTCAAAGACAAAGTCTAGAGATTAATCCTGAACACCTGCCACAAGCCACTTAAAAAACAAAATCGAAACACTTCTGCCACACAGAAAAATACTTGGTTATTTCATGGTTCTATTTCCTTTGGGCTATAATTTATTAGTTACACAAAAATTCAAAATGTATCTATCTCCTCAGGTTCTTATTTGCTCATATACATCCTTGCTCTTTTCCTATCAACCCTTGTGTTTAGGGAGGGTCTAGAATAAAGATTGCTCAAAGTCAGTTATGTTTTCTGCAGAGAATGTGTCTGTCTGTGGGGTGTGTGGTGTGTGTGCCTGTGTGTATGTGTGTGTGTGTGTGTGTGTGTGTGTGTGTGTGTGTGTGTTGGTGGGGGTGGGGGGTGAGAATGTGTATCGCTGTTGGTAGAGGGATGGAAAGGTCTCCCTTAAGAAACAAGAAAATTGCTTTTCCTTCTTGATCTTTTAAACAACCGAGAAATCCCTGTGAATTCTGTTCGGCTTCCAATCACCAATTACATCATTCAATCAAAACCCCAGTGCAGTCACCTTCAGCTCCCCACATAGCCAGTGCTACACAACATGACTCCAGCTATCTCAGCACTGAAGCCACAGCACTAACAGAATGTATCAAGTTGCTTCTGATGCTTCGTTCGCCGTAATCAGAAAAAGAAGTCAAGCGAGCACATTTATCATGGTGACCGTGGAGTTTGTAGGTGAGATGCTCTGAAGGGAGAAGATACCTTTGATTAAGTTAAGACAAAGTATAATGGATGAGAGTTCTGCTCGAGTTCAATAAATCACCTGAGCCCTTCTAGGCTAGCAGAAATAGGAATCATTGGTAAATTAAAATTTGCTGGGGTGGCTATGCCGATGCCTTCAATGTGGATTCTTCCCAGACATCTCTGCAGAGGAAAGCTGGGAAAGGAAGTCTAAATACTTTTGAGAGGATACTCGTGATTGACAACTACAAAATGTATTACCCATTGGGCTTATTCAGGGCTGTGCTTTAATGAAGCTCAGTCCCTTGAAACTGGGATGGTGAGAGGTTGCTGGGCTCAGTGTTAGCCATCAGATTGGCAGACTAAAATGGCAGTTGTGTTGGGACCATTGTGTTTGTGAACCAACATCTCCTGAAAGGGGCTTGGAGTCAGAAGAGTCATTTGAAATAAGAATCTGGGAGCTTTTTTGTTTTTTGCATTTTTTTTGTTTTGGGTTTCTCTGTGTCTATAAATTTTTGGATTTTTCCCCCCTTGGGATTCCAAGACCATGAATAAAATATGAGCATGTTCTATTTCTTTTTCCTTAATGAGAGATTACCCTGGATGGTAGGACATTCCCTACACAAAGAAAGCCACACACTGGATTTATTAACTCTTAGCAAATGTTTGTTCAAAGCTGAGTAATGAGGAGGTTGGCCAGTGCGGCAAGATAAAAGGCCTCCCCACGTTGTGTTTATCCTCTGGGTAATGAAAAAACAAATTGGCGATTTTGTATTTTTCCTGTTGGAAATTCATAAGGTCACCCAGGGAAAACAGAGAAGGTTAACTGGCATGCACACTTGCCTGTAAGCAGAGTGTCAGGAGAGAAAGGTCACAAATGGATGAAATATCCCAAACCATAACCCGTACTGCTGCAAATGCAGGGCCCGGGGAGAAGGAATTGCATTTAATGAAAGCAGAGCCCTGGGAATTGCACTGACTGGCATGCAATGAATCCTGTGTTTTCAGCATGCATACGTTGAGAAAACTTTTAAGAAAGCCTGTAGTATAATATTTCCCTTGCAAAAGTCCTTTGCATTCTGCCACCTTCCACTATCTCCCATTCTGTTGGGGTTTTTTTGGGGGGGTGGTTCCCCCCCATTATCCCTCTGTATTCTGTTCCTTCACCCTTTCCTTTTTCATCTCTTACTGCAGAGAAAAGCTGCTTGCTAAAGGTCAGAAGGTGGCAGTAGGAGAGGCTTGGGGAACCTGAAGCTATAGCCTTCGCGTGATTGATAATCTACTCAGAGTTCACTGCTTCAGTTGTGATTTTTCTTAACACGGAGTGAGATTGGTCCTTTATCTCCTTTGTTAGACGTCGACTCATGAGAAACCAGAGAAATGAGATTTCCTGCAAGTTTGCAGAATATTTCAGTTGGATATTTTGCTACCAAGTTACACTGGTCATTCCCTCTGGATGAATAAAACAGTTTAGTTAAAGATTCTGTTGAGTTGGAGGGCAAAGCCCAGGGTCGTTTCCTGCCAGCAATCTTATTTCTCTGCCTTGGGAAAAAATTGCCTTTCTCCATCTCTTTAGGAATCCCTATTCTGCTCCACAACAATCTAGATTGGTTTTGACTTGAAAGAAAACTCCTCTGATTGACTGATTGCTTTTCCACAATGCAAAATAATTCTTGTCTTTGATGGTGGAGACAGACAGGTGATGTTTGTCACTAGAATAGGAAAACTAAAGAAGAATGAGAGAAAAAAAGTAAGACGATGAAAGGGAAAGAAGGAAAGAGTGGAAAGAGAAACAGAAAGATGGAAACAGTGAAGGATCGATCTACGAGAAGGAGGGAAGCTGTGGAAGAGAGACAAAGAGACTAGGAGAAGTCAACCTGGAAAGTGAAGTTGGAACAAGATGGAGTGGACAAGGGTTGCAGGAAATAAGTTAATTCAGAAATGGATAATGTTGGATTCCAATCATTCCCCTAGTTTTTCTGTCCTTCACAAGTGGAAAATTACAGGATTCTGATGGGAAAAACTCAACCTCTTCATTCTGTACTGGGAAGGAAGGGAAGACCAGAAACTGCTCAGAGGAAATGGTGTTGTGCACATGTTGAGTCAACTTTGAAGCTTTGAAGAAACCTATGGGTCATGGACTCTCCAAGTTGGAGAGGACCACTGACATCTATCAGGTCTAACTTGCTCATTTTGCAGATGAGAAAATCAAGGTCCAGACTGTTGGAGGGGCTTATCCAAAGTCAAGGCAGTGTGTTCTAGCAATACAGTTGAGGGTTGAACCCAAATTATCTGCCTCCCTGTCATGTGACTTCTACAGCTGCTGCTGGAGCTGACCATTTATTTCTCATCACAGGCGCCTGGTCTCTGACAGAGCTCTGGGCTTCTGCCAGCTGCTCACCCCTCAGCTCTGACACTAGAAACAATAGGGGGCTACTAAAGGTTTCCAAGCAGGGGAGTGATGTAAAAAAAACTGGGCTGGCAGAGGATCATTCTAGCAGCCAAGAGTGGTGAGCAGGTGGAGTATAAAGAAATCACAACACTATAAGGCACCTGTGTGACCTTGAAAAAACCCTTATCCCCGACCCCAATTTTCTCATATATAAAATGACGATGTTGGATGGTCCTATGCACCTCTAACATTTTTACGGTTCTTAATCATTCCTTTCTGCAGTCGTGGCAGTTAACATTTCTTAATTGCAGCAGCCGACAGGCTATAACATGCCTGTCATTTATTTTACTCAATGTTAGCCACACAGGCCCTGAGATAAATTGGTCATTCTGCATAAATTCCCTGAAAAATGGCAATCTAGCAGTTTGCCAGAGCCTGGACCATGGGATCCAAATGGGGAAAAGAGAGGAGTACACAAATGTCTGTTTAACTCTGCTCTCTTTGATTAATGAATATTATTCAAGGTAATAGTCATAAAATCTATAGAATTTACACTGCAAGATACTCAACATCAGTTTCCCCAATCCCAACCAGCTAATAAGAATAGAATCCCAGGGGTTCTGGCTGAAGTAGTTCAGTATTTAATTGAAGGCAAAGAAATAACAGTCAGCTAATTCTGTCACTGGTAACATTGTCATTATAAAGAAAATCCAACTCCTGCATTATTTCAAATCAGTTGCTCTCTTATTCTGTGTTTTAAAAAGTGTCTTTGCAAATAAATGGCTATCTCTTGGCAGAATTTACCCTTTAAAATCTGATTGATGGGGTTTTTTCAAGATGGCGGCGGCTGCGGCGGCTGGCGCGGAGTAGCTGAGGTGGAAAAGGTGGCCACTGGGCCTCAGGCAGCCGGGAAACTTGTGGACCTTTCTCTGGCCATCTCTTAAGGGAGGACTGCTGCTGCTGGCCGGTCGTGGGGGCTCAACGCCCCTTTGCCCCCGGCAGGAGAGGCTGCCTCATTTACAGGCAACAGCTTTGAAGTGTGGAGCAGGAAAAGAACTGATTCTTAGCTGCAAAAGTGAGTCTTGAAACAGGGAACACGGCGCCAGGGCTGCTGTGGATGCAGCCAGGATCCCGGAGGCTGGGGCCGCACTGAAGGCGGCCAGCTGCCCTATCCAGGATTCGAGGTTTCAGGCCGGCATTAAAGAAGACTCCTGGGAGCGCCCGAGCGGCGCCGCGACTGAACAGCCCCAGGCGGCAGCGCCGAGAACACGGAAGGCAACAAACCAGAGACAGCGAGCGCCCGACCTGGCACAGCACTGTGAGTGATCCCTGGCAAAGCTCTGTTCGGGGGGTGGATGCCCACGAGGCTCCCCGCCTGCACCACCAGGCCACTCACTGCCCCGGTGCTGCCTCCATTTTCCCAGGTGCGGGCAGCTCCGCCCTGCTCGGCCATCACTAAGCCCATTTGCTTGGCCTGGCGCGGGGCTTTCCGGACCCTGCGGGCCGACCTCCTCTCCCACTCCCTCCACGGTTCTCTGGCAGGGCTGGGGGTGTGGGGCGTCCCGACCAGTTTTGGGAGGGCTAGGAAGTACGGGCGGGCCGACTGTCACTCCACCACACCCTGGACTCCGGCCCCGGTAAACTTTCTGTTACTGGGAGGCAGATACCATCTCTGCGACCACCAGTTTGGAAAAAAGCCTAACGAATTTCTGGTTGGGAATAGTGTGGTAGGAGAGTTCCCAGGTCTGCTTGAACCTGCCGGAGAGCAGGCTGCAGGCGGGCACTAGACTCGGTTTATACCGGGGGGATACAAAGGTGAACAAGACCCGTGAAAGATCTACACAGTGCTACAAAGGCACCCAGAGAGACTGGTCGTCTGTGCCTAGCAGAAACCTGGTAGACTTCCTGGGCGAGGCGGTGCTGAGCAGGGTCTTGAAGGCCCAGCTGATAGACGAGGGGTGCAGAAGACACGCCCCAACCCAGCACAGTGTGCACAGAGGGGGGAGACGTGCGGCCAGGGAGGCGGAGACTCGACAGAAACCACACACCCGGTGGGGTCGCCACTGCACGATCTAACAGCCTGGGCCAGAGCACACTGAACGGGGAGAAGTCCTGTACAGAAAGTGAAAGCTCAACAGAGATCACACACCCTGTGGTACGTGATCCACCAGCCCAGCAGAGTACAAGCTGACCAGAAAGGTGGATCCCCGGAGAAGCCCAAGACCCGAGGCAACCACACACACAAGACACTAGAGGCCAACTGAGCAGTCACGGCGGGAGCCATACCAAATTGGCAACCACAGCAACATCCTAGTTAGTCATTAGTCTTAAACCGGTGGACTGTGAAACCCCCTGCCACAATGAATAAACACCAAAAAAAAGACACCAGAAATACAAAAAATCAAGAAAGTACACCACCAAAAGTTAATAAATCTCATACTCTAGATCCTATAGAACAAGAAGCCCTTGAAATAACTGATAAGGAATTTCGAGTGATAATTCTAAGGAAACTGAATGAGATACAAGAAAACTCAGCTAGACATCATGATGAAATGAGGAAAAGTATACAGGATCTGAAAGAGGAAATATACAAGGAAATCAATGTCCTGAAAAAAAATGTAGCAGAACTTGCTGAACTGAAGAAGTTATTCAGCGAAATAAAAAACACAACGGAGAGTTTAACCAGCAGGCTTGTCGAAGTTGAAGAGAGAACCTCTGAACTTGAAGATGGGCTGTTTGAAATAACACAAGCAGACAAAAAGAAAGAAAAAAGAATCAAGGACATGGAAGAAAATCTGAGAGAGATATCAGACAACCTCAAGCGCTCAAATATCCGAGTCATGGGTATTCCAGAAGGGGAGGAAAATGGAGATTCCATTGAAAACATATTCAACAAAATAGTGGCAGAAAACTTCCCAGGTATAGGAAAAATCACAGATCTTCAGATCCAGGAAGCTCAACGATCTCCAAACGTATTCAACCCAAAAAGGCCTTCTCCAAGACATGTCATAGTCAAATTGGCAAAACTCAGAGACAAAGAGAGAATCTTAAAAGCTGCAAGAGAGAAGCGTCAAATCACCTATAAGGGAGCCCCAATCAGGTTAACATCAGACTTTTCATCACAAACCCTAAAAGCTAGAAAGGAATGGGATGATATTTTCAAAATACTAAAAGACAAAGATTGCCAGCCAAGAATACTCTACCCTGCAAGGCTATCCTTCCGAAATGAGGGGCAAATAGTATATTTCTCAGACAAACAAAAACTGCGGGAGTTCACTACCACAAGACCACCCTTACAAGAAATCCTCAAGGGAGTACTGGGTTTGGTTCCTGAAAAATAACTACCACTGCCATAAAAACCTAAGAAAAATCTAAACCCGCTAGTACAATAAAAATGGCATTCATGAAGAGAAAACAAGCTAACAAAAACACTATCTACAACCTAAGGAACCAACAAACACAGAAACCAAACAGTAAATCAGAAAGCAAGGAACAAAAGACACCTAAGACAACCAAACAACCAATAAAATGCTAAGAATAAATCAACACCTTTCAATAACAACTCTTAATGTTAAAGGCTTAAATTCCCCAATTAAAAGAAACAGACTGGCTGATTGGATCAAAAAGCAGGACCCAACTATATGCTGCCTACAAGAGACCCACCTCACCCATAAAGATTCACACAGACTAAGAGTGAAAGGATGGAAAAAGATTTACCATGCAAACAGAAAAGACAAACGAGCTGGAGTGGCTATTCTTATATCTGACAAAATAGACTTTAAACTAAAAACCATAAAAAGAGACAATGAGGGACACTACTTAATGATAAAAGGACTGATCCACCAAGAAGACATAACAATCATAAATATGTACGCACCCAATGTTGGAGCAGCCAGATTTATAAAACAAACTCTATTAGACCTAAAGAAGGAAATAGACACTAATACCATAATAGCAGGGGACCTGAACACTCCACTGTCAATATTAGACAGATCATCTAGGCAAAGAATCAGTAGAGAAACACAAGATCTAAACAAGACTCTAGACCAATTGGAATTGGCAGATATCTACAGAACATTCCACCCAACAACCTCAGAATATTCATTCTTCTCATCAGCACATGGATCATTCTCCAAGATAGATCACATATTAGGTCACAAATCAAGTCTCAATAAATTCAAAAAAATTGGAATTATCCCATGTATCTTCTCAGACCACAATGGATTAAAACTAGAAATTAATAACAAACAAAACTCTGGAAACTATACAAACACATGGAAATTAAACAGCATTCTACTTAATGACATATGGGTCCAAGAAGAAATCAAGCAGGAAATCAAAAAGTTTATTGAAACTAATGAAAACAATGATACATCATACCAAAACCTGTGGGATACTGCAAAAGCAGTATTGAGGGGAAAATTTATTGCATTAAACGCTCACTTCAGAAGAATGGAAAGATGGCAAGTGAACAACCTAACACTTCACCTTAAAGAACTAGAAAAACAAGAACAATCCAATCCTAAAGTTAGCAGACGGAAAGAAATCATTAAGATCAGAGCAGAACTGAATGAAATTGAAAACCAAAAAACAATTCAAAAGATCAACGAATCAAAAAGTTGGTTTTTTGAAAAGATAAATAAAATTGACAAACCATTAGCATGGCTAACAAAAAAAAGAAGAGAGAAGACTCAAATAACAAAAATTAGAAATGAAAAAGGCGATATTACAACTGATTCATCTGAAATACAAGGAATCATTCGAGACTACTATAAACAACTATACGCCAACAAATTTGAAAATCTGGAGGAAATGGATAAATTTCTGGACACACACAAGCTCCCAAAACTGAACCGTGAAGACGTAGAAAATTTGAACAGACCAATAACAATAAAGGAGATTGAAGCTGTTATCAGAAGGCTCCCAACAAAGAAAAGCCCAGGACCAGATGGATTCACAGCAGAATTTTACCAAACATTCAAAGAGGAATTGACACCGATTCTTTACAAACTATTCCAAAAGATTGAAACGGACGCAAATCTCCCAAACTCATTCTATGAAGCAAACATCATCCTGATACCAAAACCAGGTAAAGATATAACCAAAAAAGAAAACTACAGGCCGATATCCTTGATGAATATAGATGCAAAAATCCTCACTAAAATACTAGCAAACAGAATACAGCAACACATACGTAAAATTATTCATCACGATCAAGTGGGATTCATCCCAGGGATGCAAGGTTGGTTCAACATACGCAAATCAATAAATGTGATACACCATATTAATAAACTCAAACACAAGGACCATATGATCATCTCTATAGATGCTGAAAAAGCATTTGATAAAGTTCAGCACTCATTCATGACAAAGACCCTCTATAAGTTAGGTATAGAGGGAAAGTATCTCAACATAATTAAAGCCATATATGCCAAACCCACTGCCAATATCATCCTGAATGGGGAAAAGCTGAAAGCTTTTCCTTTAAGAACAGGCACTAGACAAGGATGCCCACTCTCACCACTCCTATTCAACATAGTGTTGGAAGTACTAGCCAGAGCAATCAGAGAAGAGAAGGAAATAAAGGGCATCCAGATTGGAAAAGATGAAGTCAAACTGTCCCTGTTTGCAGATGACATGATCCTATATATCGAACAGCCTAAAACCTCTACAAAAAAACTGTTGGAATTGATAAATGATTTCAGCACAGTAGCAGGATACAAAATCAACACACAAAAATCAGTAGCATTTCTTTTCTCCAATAGTGAACATGCAGAAGGAGAAATCAAGAAAGCCTGCCCATTTACAATAGCCACCAAAAAAATAAAATACTTAGGAATTGAGTTAACCAAGGAGGTGAAAAATCTCTATAATGAGAACTACAAACCACTGCTGAGAGAAATTAGAGAGGATACAAGAAGATGGAAAGATATTCCATGCTCTTGGATTGGAAGAATCAACATAGTGAAAATGTCCATACTACCCAAAGTGATATACAAATTCAATGCAATCCCCATCAAAATTCCAAAGACATTTTTCTCAGAAATGGAAAAAACTATTCAGACATTTATATGGAACAATAAAAGACCACGAATAGCCAAAGCAATGCTCAGCAAAAAAAATAAAGCTGGAGGCATAACACTACCTGACTTTAAGCTATACTACAAAGCTATAATAACCAAAACAGTATGGTACTGGCATAAAAACAGACACACTGACCAATGGAATAGAATAGAGAATCCAGAAATCAACCCTCACACTTACTGCCATCTGATCTTTGACAAAGGCACCAAGCCTATTCACTGGGAAAGGGACTGCCTCTTCAGCAAGTGGTGCTGGGATAACTGGATATCGTTATGCAGGAGAATGAAACTAGATCCATACCTCTCACCATATACTAAAATCAACTCAAAATGGATTAAGGATTTAAATATACACCCTGAGACAATAAAACTTCTTAAAGAAAACATAGGGGAAATACTTCAGGAAATAGGACTGGGCACAGACTTCATGAATACGACCCCAAAAGCACGGGCAACCAAAGGAAAAATAAACAAATGGGATTATATCAAACTAAAAAGCTTCTGCACAGCAAAAGAAACAATTAAAAGAGTTAAAAGACAACCAACAGAGTGGGAGAAAATATTTGCAAAATATACATCTGACAAAGGATTAATATCCAGAATATATAAGGAACTCAAACAACTTTACAAGAAGAAAACAAGCAACCCAATTAAAAAATGGGCAAAAGAGCTAAGTAGGCATTTCTCTAAGGAAGATATCCAAATGGCCAACAGACATATGAAAAAATGCTCAACATCACTCAGCATCCGGGAAATGCAAATCAAAACCACATTGAGATACCATCTAACCCCAGTTAGGATGGCTAAAATCCAAAAGACTATGAACGATAAATGCTGGCGAGGCTGCGGAGAAAAAGGAACTCTCATACATTGTTGGTGGGACTGCAAAATGGTGCAGCCTCTATGGAAAATGGTATGGAGGTTCCTTAAACAATTGCAAATAGATCTACCATACGACCCAGCCATCCCACTGTTGGGAATATACCCAGAGGAATGGAAATCATCAAGTCGAAGGTATACCTGTTCCCCAATGTTCATCGCAGCACTCTTTACAATAGCCAAGAGTTGGAACCAGCCCAAATGCCCATCATCAGATGAGTGGATACGGAAAATGTGGTACATCTACACAATGGAATACTACTCAGCTATAAAAACGAATGAAATACTGCCATTTGCAACAACATGGATGGACCTCGAGAGAATTATATTAAGTGAAACAAGTCAGGCACAGAAAGAGAAATACCACATGTTCTCACTTATTGGTGGGAGCTAAAAATTAATATATAAATTCACACACACACATACACACATACACACACAAACCGGGGGGGGGGGGAAGAAGATATAACAACCACAATTATTTGAAGTTGATACAACAAACAAACAGAAAGGACATGGTTGGGGGGGAGGGGGGGAGGGAGAAGGGAGGGAGGTTTTGGTGATGGGGAGCATTAATCAGCTACAATGTATATCGACAAAATAAAATTAAAAAAAAAAAAAATAAATAAATAAATAAATAAATAAATAAAAGAAAAAAAAAAAAATAAAAAAAAAATAAAAAATAAAATCTGATTGATAATAGCCCATTATGTAGAGAAAGGGGTCAATAATTACAGTCTGGAAAATAGTTACCTCTTGCCATATATAAAGATAAAAGAGCCCTCCGAAAGAGTAAAATGTTATATGGAGAATATTGTTCTAATTTTTAGAAATGTTGTGTGGGTTATTGTTTATAAAGCATTCTCTGAAGTTGTAGAAAAAGTTAGCTGCAAATGCTAAATTAACAAACAGCTTTGGGATGGTGATTAAAGACAGGGAAGACTGAACCAGAATTGATTGTTGGATAATTGAACTTAATACCCACAACTGATAGGAGGAGAAGAAATGATGACAAAGAAATGGATTTGTCCGGAAGGAAGAACTAGGCAAGCACTGAACATCTGCCCACCTGGAAGTACAATACTGTGCGTCTCTGACTCACTGGGCAGACTGAAGGAAGACGTGAGATTAGTAGGTGCCAGCTTGCTCTTCACTGGATTTTTCTGGTTTTTTCTTATGAGTAATTCACAAGTCAAATCAGGGAATTTGCAATTGCATGACTAAGGTTTTTATTTTTACGGTAACCATTCATGAGAGATTTCCATTTACCTTGATTGAGATGACTTCTGTTTGATTTCTTGATAAGAGCTTTGTCTTAGGTACGATGCAGCAATATTTAGATAAGTCTAAAAATCACCAGCTGAACATTAACAGCGTGGGCACCAACTCTGTCAAAAAAAAGTAACCCAAGATGAGAAATGAAAGAACTAAAAGAGAGAAGTATTTGCTCTCTTAACAAATAGTTATATTGGGCTTCTATATGCCAGGCACTATGCTATAAACATAAGATCCCTGTTTGAGTTTTCAGAGGTTTCCTTTGAATATTTTATTGAATGACATTATCTAACAAATGCTTTTATTCATAACTTATTGGAAGTCATATATTTGATTAATAGAGAAAGGTAATACACCTCTGCTCTTTGTTCTAATTTCCGATAATTTTATCACATAAATAAACGTATATATCTCTTCTTTATTCAATTTTAAAAAGTATCTTATGGCCATGCAACTTTTAAATAAAGACATTAGCAACATTATCTTTTGTCACCTCTATTTCCCTCTTCCCCTTTCCAATTTTTTCAGATGTTGTCTATAAAAGTAGATTGTCTTTTAATTTTATATTATCAAGGCTGATAAAATTTACATTTTGTTTTGTAATTATAATAAAACCTTACAATAAATTTTGCCTAAATGTTGAAAGCATTTGAAAGTATTTACATTATTATGACTACGTAAATGTGTTTTACTGCTGAGCCAGTGTTGTGCTGATTCCATCTCTTTCTTTGTTTCTCTGTAACACTAAAAAATTGAATATTTCCAGAACCAAGGTCAAAGGATTCTTTATTCTTACACTTCACCAAATTCTAATTTATTTTATATTTGAAACACAATATTCTTGTTTGCTTTCTAAAGATTTTAATTGTTTCGTGCCTTGAGAGAAGAAAAATGCAATTGTTCCTGTCCATCTCTTTTTTTTTTTTTTTTTTTTTTTTTGGCTTTTTCGTGACCAGCACTCAGCCAGTGAGTGCACCGGCCATTCCTATATAGGATCTGAACCCGCGGCGGGAGCATCGCTGCGCTCCCAGCGCCGCACTCTCCTGAGTGCGCCACAGGCTCGGCTCATTCCTGTCCATCTCTTAATCATTCTAGCTACGCCTCTTCCTGAAGACTTGCTCATTGGGTGAACAGCTTCATGTTCAATATTTAGCCAGTTCTGTTTTTGGCCATTGCATAAACGTCCTCCTGATCATTCTTTTCATTGGACTCTTGGTTTACGTCTCTCATTTCTTATGTACTATATCTTCATTTTTCTAGTTCTTGATATCTGTTTTGTTAAAGTACATTCTTAAGTAATTGAAGGAGATAAACTTCCAGAATACTCATATATCTGAAAATGACATGACTTTATTCCCATTTCTTGGGAATTTGATTAATTATAGAATTCTAGGATGGAAATAACTTTCTCAGAAGTTTGAGGATTTTATTTCATTGTTTCTAGCATTTATTATTATTAGTGGTGAGATTTTTGATAATGATGTGCTTTTATTCCTCTGTAGAGTACATTTTTTTTTCTTTTTGGTAACTTTTGAGACCTCATTATCTTTGGCATTAAGAAATTTTAGAAAATATAGAATGATGTTTCTTGCTGTAGGTCATTTTTTTTAATAGTTGAAAGGCTCTTTTTAAAGTAAAGATTCATTTCCCTTCAGTGCTGGAAATTTTTGTTTATATTCCTTCAGTTTGTTTTACTTCAAATTTTTATTTATGTTTAATTTACTTGGAGAAAAATTATTGTCATAAGAGTATACTTAATATTTTTTCACAGGCTGAAAATATCCTTGTAACCAGCTCTAAGAACAGGAAATGGAATGATTCCAGCACCCTGGAAGGTTTTCTCATGCTCTCTTCTCACTACCCTGCCAAGGTAACCATTATCTTGATGTCTAATAGGAAGAATCATATTTTCTGTTTCTATCTTTTATGTAAATGGAATCAATATATTATTTCTTTACTAATTGCCCCCTATTTACACGTTTTATCTTTTCTCTAGAACTCCTAGTAGTCAGGTGTTGGACCTTCTGGACTAATACTTTATTATCTGTTCTCCTTCATTTTTTTTTTCTATTTTAGCTGCACGTACTGGGGCATATCCTCATGTTGTCTTCTAATATTTCATTTTGGGGCCATTTTATTATTTAATTTCTCTGTACTTTTTTTGTTCTCTATTTTTTATATCATCTATGTTATTGATATAAATCTGGATTGCTGTCATAATAAATCCCCAAATATGTGACTTAAATAGTACTGAACTTTATTTCACTCTTGTGTCACTTATGTAAGATGGGCGGGGGTGACTGTGCTGCTTGAAGCCATTCAGGAGCCCAAGTTCCCTCCATCTTGCCAACATATCATCCCTCAAGGCACTGTTCTCATTTCCATGGTCAAAGCTGTGTCATAGCCACATCCACATGTGGAGGGAACAAGAAAGTTCAGGACAGTCATTGCATACATTGCTTTTTCCTCTCACATGAAATAGAGTAGAACTTAGTCACATGTCAAAGGTATCTCTGAAGGACCAAGGACAATACATTGTCTAGCTGGATACCATCAGGAAGAAGGGTAGAATGGAATTAGGGAGAAAAAGTAAAGCCCTGTCACACCTTCCTGTATTTGTATTATTGATAAAATATCTTCTCAACTTTCTTGAAAAATAAATAGAATCTTCTTTCTTTTTTCTTTCTTGCTTTCTTTCCTTCTCTTTACTTCTCTCTCTCTCTCTCTCTCTCTCTCTCTCTCTCTCTCTCTCTCTCTCTCTCTCTCTCTCTCTCTCAGTTTTTGTCTATTTCCTGAATCATCTCTCTTTCTCCTGGGATCATATTTTGGGGGATATATTATTTAGACTTTAGACTGGGGCTTTCCCTAGATGCATGGTGAACCTTGCTCATCTGTTCACAGGGTTAAGAATGAGGAAAGATGAATATAGACTGTGATAACCACACATATAGCTCAAATACAGTAAGGAAGCTTTACCTCAATGTGAGTGCACCAGTTACTACTATGCCAGGCCTCCCATATTAAAAAAAAATAAAAATAAAAATAAATAAGAATGATGAGGGTTTTTATTCTGGAGCAGCAATATCCACAACAGCTAGTTTGAGTCTCTCCAGTTTGTTCTTTCAAGGAGAGATTCACTTGTGTGTGCATGTGTGTGTGTGTGTGTGTACCTCTGTGTCTGTGTCCATGTGCATTTTGTTTCCTTAATTCATATTGCTGTTTGTATTAGTCAGTTTAGGCTAAGCTATGTTATAATAACAAACAACCCCACAAAATCCCAATGGCTTACAATAACAAATATTATCACAAGTCTACCATGTATCAATTTATGTTCTGCTCCATGTCATTTTATTACCTGATCTGGGCTAAAAGAGTAGCCCATCTCAGGGATATTGGCAGTTCTGTGACAAAGAAAACAGAGACATGGTGAAGGTGAACCATGTGCTGGCCCTTAAAGTTTGTATTAGTTCATTTTTGTTGCTTATAACAAAATATACGGAACTAGGTAATTTGTAAGAAAATGAAATTTATTGCTTACAGTTTCATAGGCTAGGCAGTTCAAAGTCCAGGGAACATATCTGGTGAGTCTTCTTTGGTGGTGGCTTTACAGCAATACAAGGGTCTCAGATGCAGAAAATGGTGGAGCAGAGAGAGCAAGAGACTAACCTCCTCATTCACTCTTCTTTTAAAGCCCTTCAAACTGCTCCCATGACCACGATTTTTAATCCATGTGCTACAGCCTGGTCCTACAATCTAACCACTTCTTCAAGGACTCACCTTTCAATTACCATAATAGGATTTCCCACCCTCTTAACACTGTCACAATGGGGACTAAGTTTTGGGGAAAGCTTTAACCCAAGGCAAAGCTCCTGCTTGGAAGTGAAACACATCACTTCTGATAACATTTATTGCCAAAGAAATCATATGACCATGACAGGACAACAGGCTATACAACTCATGAGTAGGCCTGGGTATCACAGAGAGGGACACTTCAGGAAAAGATGGAAATATTCTTAAATAATAGTACAGCCTCTAAAAGGGTTAAATACTAGCCCTGCGTTTCTTCTGATTGGGGCTGAGGGGTGAGGGATTGACTTTCCTATACACATACCTAAAATCTGCTGCTGTGTTGAGCCCCTCTTCTTATGCCTCCCTTTCACTTTTCCTATAACTTCTAGGTAGGGAACCTCCCCAGAAATGAGCCAGAAGTCTCCAGCACTCTCCACTGTAGCCCCACTTACCTGCAGTGAGATAAGTGTGCTTAGGCGGAAGCTTTTGAACCTTTTCTTAATCGGTCAGCGCCCCCATCTTCTATCTGTCATCCAGAAATTGTTGAAATCTGTCATCTGCTTACGATTCATCTTTCTGTTTTCCTTACTGTCATGAGTTCATACCTTTCAAAATTCTTCTACTATATGATATTCATGATTTCCAAAAAAGAAAGAAATTTTGTGCTCACTCTAGTCTACCAAATGGAAGAAAAAACTGAAGTCATGCGAAAGAACTGCTGAAAGTCAGATAAGTGTTTACACATACACTCGCACACACTCACATACACAACCTATTTTCTTTAAAAAAAAAAAAAACTCAAGAATTAAGAAAAAAAGGATCAAGAAAAATAGTAAGAGGTTAGAATCTTTTGTTTTGTTTTTCTTTTCTTTTTTTTTTTTTTTAACTTTTATTTTGTCGATATACATTGTGGTTGATTATTGTTGCCCCTTACCAAAACCTCCCTCCCTCCTCCGTCTCCTCCCTCCCCACCAACAATGTCCTTTCTGTTTGCTTATCATATCAACTTCAAGTAATTGTGGTTGTTATATCTTCTCCCCCCGACCAGTTTGTTTGTGTGTGTGTGAATTTATATATTAATTTTTAGCTCAGACCAATAAGTGAGAACATGTGGTATTTCTCTTTCTGTGCCTGACTTGTTTCACTTAATATAATTCTCTCAAGGTCCATCCATGTTGTTGCAAACGGCAGTATTTCATTCGTTTTTATAACTGAGTAGTATTCCATTGTGTAGATGTACCACATTTTCCGCATCCACTCATCTGATGATGGACATTTGGGCTGGTTCCAACTCTTGGCTATTGTAAAGAGTGCTGCAATGAACATTGGGGAACAGGTATACCTTCGACTTGATGATTTCCATTCCTCTGGTTATATTTCCAGCAGTGGGATAGCTGGGTCGTATGGGAGATCTATCTGCAATTGTTTGAGGAACCTCCATACCGTTTTCCATAGAGGCTGCACCATTTTGCAGTCCCACCAACAATGTATGAGAGTTCCTTTTTCTCCACAACCTCGCCAGCATTTATCGTTCAGAGTCTTTTGGGTTTTAGCCATCCTAACTGGGGTTAGATGGTATCTCAGTGTAGTTTTGATTTGCATTTCCCGGATGCTGAGTGATGTTGAGCATTTTTTCATATGTCTGTTGGCCATTTCTATATCTTCCTTAGAGAAATGCCTACTTAGCTCTTTTGCCCATTTTTTAATTGGGTTGCTTGTTTTTTCTTGTCAAGTTCTTTGAGTTCCTTATATATTCTGGACATTAATCCTTTGTCAGATGTACATTTTGCAAATATTTTCTCCCACTCTGTTGGTTGTCTTTTAACTCTGTTAATTGTTTCTTTTGCTGTGCAGAAGCTTTTTAGTTTGATATAATCCCATTTGTTCATTTTTCCTTTGGTTGCCTGTGCTTTTGGGGTCGTATTCATGAAGTCTGTGTCCAGTCCTATTTCCTGAAGTGTTTCTCCTATGTTTTCTTTAAGAAGTTTTATTGTTTCAGGGTGTATATTTAAATCCTTAATCAATTTTGAGTTGATTTTAGTATATGTTGAGAGGTATGGGTCTAGTTTCATTTTCCTGCATATGGATATCCAGTTATCCCAGCACCATTTGCTGAAGAAGCAGTCCCTTCCCCAGTGAATAGGCTTGGTGCCTTTGTCAAAGATCAGATGGCAGTAAGTGTGTGGGTTGATTTCTGGATTCTCTATTCTATTCCATTGGTCAGTGTGTCTGTTTTTATGCCAGTACCATACTGTTTTGGTTATTATAGCTTTGTAGTATAGCTTAAAGTCAGGTAGTGTTATGCCTCCAGCTTTATTTTTTTTGCTCAGCATTGCTTTGGCTACGCGTGGTCTTTATTATTCCATATAAATGTCTGGATAGTTCTTTCCATTTCTGAGAAAAATATCTTTGGAATTTTGATGGGGATTGCATTGAATTTGTATATCACTTTGGGTAGCATGGACATTTTCACTACGTTGATTCTTCCAATCCAAGAGCATGGGATATCTTTCCATCTTCTTGTATCCTCTCTAATTTCTCTCAGCAGTGGTTTGTAGTTCTCATTATAGAGATTTTTCACCTCCTTGGTTAACTCAATTCCTAAGTATTTTATTTTTTTGGTGGCTATTGTAAATGGGCAGGCTTTCTTGATTTCTCATTGTGCATGTTCACTGTTGGAGAAAAGAAATGCTACTGATTTTTGTGTGTTGATTTTGTATCCTGCTACTGTGCTGAAATCATTTATCAATTTCAACAGTTTTTTTGTAGAGGTTTTAGGCTGTTCGATATATAGGATCATGTCATCTGCAAACAGGGACAGTTTGACTTCATCTTTTCCAATCTGGATGCCCTTTATTTCCTTCTCTTCTCTGATTGCTCTGGCTAGTACTTCCAACACTATGTTGAATAGGAGTGGTAAGAGTGGGCATCCTTGTCTAGTTCCTGTTCTTAAAGGAAAAGCTTTCAGCTTTTCCCCATTCAGGATGATATTGGCAGTGGGTTTGGCATATATGGCTTTAATTATGTTGAGATACTTTCCCTCTATACCTAACTTATAGAGGGTCTTTGTCATGAATGAGTGCTGAACTTTATCAAATGCTTTTTCAGCATCTATAGAGATGATCATATGGTCCTTGTGTTTGAGTTTATTAATATGGTGTATCACATTTATTGATTTGCGTATGTTGAACCAACCTTGCATCCCTGGGATGAATCCCACTTGATCATGGTGAATAATTTTACGTATGTGTTGCTGTATTCTGTTTGCTAGTATTTTAGTGAGGATTTTTGCATCTATATTCATCAAGGATATCGGCCTGTAGTTTTCTTTTTTGGTTATATCTTTACCTGGTTTTGGTATCAGGATGAAGTTTGCTTCATAGATGAGTTTGGGAGATTTGCGTCTGTTTCAATCTTTTGGAATAGTTTGTAAAGAATTGGTGTCAATTCCTCTTTGAATGTTTGGTAAAATTCTGCTGTGAATCCATCTGGTCCTGGGCTTTTCTTTGTTGGGAGCGTTCTGATAACAGCTTCAATCTCCTTTATTGTTATTGGTCTGTTCAAATTTTCTACGTCTTCATGGTTCAGTTTTGGGAGCTTGTGTGTGTCCAGAAATTTACCCATTTCCTCTAGATTTTCCAATTTGTTGGCATATAGTTGTTTATAGTAGTCTCGAATGATTCCTTGTATTTCAGATGAATCAGTTGTTATATCACCTTTTTCATTTCTAATTTTTGTTATTTGAATCTTCTCTCTTCTTTTTTCAGTTAGCCATGCTAATGGTTTCTCAATTTTATTTATCTTTTCAAAAAACCAACTTTTTGATTCATTGATCTTTTGTATTGATTTTTGGGTTTCAATTTCATTCAGTTCTGCTCTGATCTTAATGATTTCTTTCCATCTGCTAACTTTAGGTTTGGATTGTTCTTGTTTTTCTAGTTCTTTAAGGTGAAGTGTTAGGTTGTTAACTTGCCATCTTTCCATTCTTCTGAGGTGAGATTTTAATGCAATAAATTTCCCCCTTAATACTGCTTTTGCAGTATCCCACAGGTTTTGGTATGATGTATCATTATTTTCATTAGTTTCAATAAACTTTTTGTTTTCCTGCTTGATTTCTTCTTGGACCCATATGTCATTAAGTAGAATGCTGTTTAATTTCCATGTGTTTGTATAGTTTCCAGAGTTTTGTTTGTTATTAATTTCTAGTTTTAATCCATTGTGGTCTTAGAAAATACATGGGATAATTCCAATTTTTTTGAATTTATTGAGACTTGATTTGTGACCTGATATGTGATCTGTCCTGTGGAATGATCCATGTGCTGATGAGAAGAATGAATATTCTGAGGTTGTTGGATGGAATGTTCTGTAGATATCTGCCAATTCCAATTGTTCTAGAGTGTTGTTTAGATCTTGTGTTTCTCTACTGATTCTTTGCCTAGATGATCTGTCTAATATTGACAGTGGGGTGTTCAGGTCCCCTGCTATTATAGTATTAGTGCCTATTTCCTTCTTTAGGTCTAATAGAGTTTGTTTTATAAATCTGGCTGCTCCAACATTGGGTGCATACATATTTATGATTGTTATGTCTTCTTGATGGATCAGTCCTTTTATCATTAAGTAGTGTCCCTCATTCTCTCTTTTTGTGGTTTTTAGTTTAAAGTCTATTTTGTCAGATATAAGAATAGCTACTCCAGCTCGTTTTTCTTTTCTGTTTGCATGGTAAATCTTTTTCCATCTTTTCACTCTTAGTCTATGTGAATCTTTATGGGTGAGGTGGGTCTCTTGTAGGCAGCATATAGTTGGGTCCTCCTTTTTGATCCAGTCAGCCAGTCTGTGTCTTTTGATTGGGGAATTTAAGCCTTTTACATTAAGAGTTGTTATTGAAAGGTGTTGATTTATTCCTAGCATTTTATTGGTTGCTTGGTTGTCTTAGGTGTCTTTTGTTCCTTGCTTTCTGATTTACTGTTTAGTTTCTGTGTTTGTTGGTTCCTTAGGCTGTAGATAGCGTTTTTGTTTGCTTGTTTTCTCTTCATGAATGCCATTTTTATTATACTAGTGAGTATTGATTTTTCTTGGGTTTTTATGGCAGTGGTAGTTATTTTTCAGGAACCAAACCCAGTACTCCCTTGAGGATTTCTTGTAAGGGTGGTCATGTGGTAGTGAACTCCCACAGTTTTTGTTTGTCTGAGAAATATACTATTTGCCCTTCATTTCAGAAGGATAGCCTTGCAGGGTAGAGTATTCTTGGCTGGCAATCTTTGTCTTTTAGTATTTTGAATATATCATCCCATTCCTTTCTAGCTTTTAGGGTTTGTGATGAAAAGTCTGATGTTAGCCTGATTGGGGCTCCCTTATAGGTGATTTGATACTTCTCTCTTGCAGCTTTTAAGATTCTCTCTTTGTCTCTGAGTTTTGTCAGTTTGACTATAACATGTCTTGGAGAGGGCCTTTTTGGGTTGAATACATTTGGAGATCATTGAGCTTCCTGGATCTGATGATCTGTGATTTTTCCTATACTTGGGAAGTTTTCTGCCACTATTTTTTTGAATATGTTTTCAATGCAATCTCCGTTTTCCTCTCCTTCTGGGATACCCATGACTCGGATATTTGAGAGCTTATGGTGTCTGATATCTCTCTCAGATTTTCTTCAATGTCTTTAATTCTTTTTTCTTTTTTCTTTTTTCTGCTTGTGTTATCTCAAACAGCCCATCTTCAAGTTCAGAGGTTCTCTCTTCAACTTCGACAAGCCTGCTGGTTAAATTCTCCATTGTGCTTTTTATTTCGCTGAATAATTTCTTCAGTTCAGCAAGTTCTGCTACATTTTTTTTCAGGACCTTGATTTCCTTGTACATTTCCTCTTTCAGGTCCTGTATACTTTTCCTCATTTCATCATGATGTCTAGCTGAGTTTTCTTGTATCTCATTCAGTTTCCTTAGAATTATCACTCGAAATTCCTTGTCAGTCATTTCAAGGGCTTCTTGTTCTATAGAATCTAGAGTTTGAGACTTATTAACTTTTGGTGGTGTACTTTCTTGATTTTTTGTATTTCTGGTATCTTTTTTTTGATGTTTATTCATTGTGGCAGGAGGTTTCACAGTCCACCGGTTTGAGACTATTGACTAACTAAGATGTTGCTGTGGTTGCCAATTTGGTATGGCTACCTCCATGACTGCTCAGTTGGCCTCTAGTGCCTTGTGTGTGTGGTTGCCTCGGGTCTTGGGCCTCTGCAGGGAGCCACCTCTCTGGTCATCTTGGACTCTGCTGGGCTGCTGGATCACGGGGCGGTACCACAGGGTGTGTGGTCTCTGCTGAGCTTCCACTTCCCGTGCAGGACTTCTCCCTGCTCCGCTTGCTCTGGCCCGGGCTGTTGGATCACGCAGTGGCGACCCCACAGGGTGTGTGGTTTCTGTCGAGTCTCCACCTCCCTAGCTGGATGTCTCCCCACTCTGTGCGCACTGGTCTAGGCTGGGACGTGTCTTCTGCAGCCCTCTTCTATCAGCTGGGCCTTCAAGACCCTGCTCGGCACCACCTTGTCCAGGAAGTCTACCAGGTTTCTGCTAGGCGCAGACAACTGGTCGCTCTGGGTGCCTTTGTAGCACTGTGTAGATCTTTCTCGGGACTTATCACCTTCCTCCTGGTATCGTGGTTATTTGTGTACTTGTCTTATCTCCCACACCAGAGCGTGAGCTCCTTGGGGGAGGAGCCTGCAGCACACATTTCACCTTTGAATCCCCCTGGTGTGGACCGAGTCTGGTGCCCACTTGCAGTCTGCTCTCTGGCAGGTTCAAGCGAACTCGGGAACTCTCCGACCACACTATTCCCAACCAGAAATCGGTTAGGCATTTTTCCAAACTGGTGGCTGCAGAGATGGTATCTGCCTCCCGGTAACAGGAAGTTTACCGGGGGCCAGAGCCCAGGGTGCGGTGGATTGACAGTCGGCCCAGCCTGTACTTCCTTGTCCTCCCAACACTGGCCGGGGACGCTCCACACCACCAGCCCAGCCAGAGAACCATGGAGGGAGTGGGAGAGGAGGCCAGCCCACAGGCCCTGGGAAGCCCTGCGCTGGGGCAAGCAAGTGGGAAGGCTCAGTGAGGAGCCAAGCCGGGCGAGGAGGACAGGCTTGGCTGAGCCAGGCCGGAGCTGCCACCACCTGAGAAAATGGAGGCAGCCCCAGGGCTGGTGAGTGGCCCAGTGGGGCAGGCGGAAGTCGGGTGGGCGTTTGCCCCCCGAGTAGGTCCTGGCCGGGGGTCACTCACAGGGCTGTGCCGGGTCGGGTGGTTCCCTCTCTGCCTCTGCATCATCACCGTCCCCATTCTGGGCCGCCGCTGCCTCGGCCTGCTCACTCAGTCCCGCGGCGCAGCTCGGGCGCTCCCAGGAATCTTCTTTTATGCCTTCCTGAAACCTCGAATCCTGAATAGGGAAGCTGGCCGCCTTCAGTGCGGCCCCGGCCTCCGGGATCCTGGCTGCATCAACAGCAGCCCCGGCACCATGTTCCCTGTTTAGAGACTTGCTTTTGCAGCTAAGAAACAGTTCTTTTCCTGCTCCATACTTCAAAGCTGTTGCCTGTAAATGAGGCATCCTCTCCTGCCGGGGGCAAAGTGGTGGTCAGCCCCCACGACTGGCCACCAGCAGCGGTCCTCCCTTAAGAGACGGCAAGAGGAGGGTCCACAAGTTTCCCGGCTGCCTAAGACCCAGTGGCCGCCTTTTCCACCTCAGCTACTCCACGCCAACTGCCGCAGCCACTGCCATCTTAGGATCCATCTTTTGTTTTGTTTTTCTAATAACAGGTTTCAACTTTAAATATCATGTGTTGACTCCCCGCTATTAAAAAAAGACAAACCTGTCTTTTCTCTCCTCTTTCCTATACCAACCCCTAACTTCTACTTAATTTGCTGTTATATCAGAACGCCAACATTTATAACAATTATGTCTGATTCTGTAATATTGTTCCCCGTATTTTAAAATCATAATTTATGGTTAAACAGAGTCACGGCTCACCACCGTAACTTTATCATATTTCTCCACCTGCAAATTGTTTATTTTGAGTCATCTTCAGGTGGGTGGATGTAGAGACAAGCAAACAAAGAATGATTATGTTTTGCAATGATGAATATGCTAAATTATCCTGATTTGATCATCACATATTGTACACAAATACCAACAGTCAACTCTGTGCCCCACAAATATGTATAATCAATTATTTTTTAAAGAAAGAATTGGAAAGGAATGCTATAATTTACTGAAGTTATGCATGCTTGAAAATTGTCTATTTTTTTTTATTGAAGAAAAACTGACTTGTTTTAAATTCTTAACATTTAGCTTCTGCCTTTGGCCAAGATGGAATAACAATGCTCCGACTTGCTCTCCTGCCTTAAACATAAACAAATAAATAAAAACCAGACAAAATATGTGAAACAGTGGTCTTCAAGATACTGGACATCAGATAACAAGTAAGATTGCTCTCTGGAAGCCAAGAAACAAAGCAAGCCTTGAGATTGCTTTAGGTAACTGCCCAAAGAGAGATTCCAGGTCATTACTCAGAGAAGGGGTAATCCTGGCAGAGCCTGGCAGTCTCTGTGACATGAACGGAGGAAGTTAGGGTGCTCGGAGCCCACATGATCAGAGTTCACAGGGCAGAGTGCAGGAACAAAGAGGCCAGCACAGAGAGAGAGAGAACTCTGGGGGTGAGCAGAGTCCACCTCTGTCTTCAGCTAAGAACTTCTGATCAGTACAGGTGTGTGGAGACAAACCCACAAAAAAACTTACTCTCTTTCTGTCAGAATTGTAATAATCTTTTGCTTTCTCCTTAATAATTGAGTAGGGCTTTAGAAAATTATCACTTACTTTTAGGGAAATAGATGGTTTTCTTCCTTTGGTGTTGTGTTCATTTTTCTGTCTTGACTATTCCTTTTTCCACTTTTTTTGTGCTGTTGTTGTTCTTTGTTAATTTAATGAGATTCAAGAGAGAAAGTAAAATAAAAAGATCATACACCTACCACCTTTACACTTTTTTTTCTCTTTAAGATAAATGGGTAGGACATACTTGCCCCTGGAAAAATGATGTGATTCATGCTGTTCCCAGTAGGTTAGAATCATCATGATAAAACAACCTACGTCTGTCCCACAGCATAACTGGAATGCAGTAGAGCAGCTGAGGCAAAGACAGATCCTTTTCCAAGGATTTAGCTAGATTTATTACAAGATGAAAGAATAAAAACATAAAATTATCACCCTATTGTTAAAAACTGGATTTTAAAAATATTTTTTATTTAAAAAACTGTTTTTTGCATCACAGACAAAATATCTGCTTGGCTAGCCACCTGTTCATCAAGGATTTCAACTGGTCACAAACTTGATATGAATCAGCCATGTTGTACTATTGTGAAAAAGCTACCATTATTCTGGGTCTTGTTAAATAATTATGAGGTGAGAGAAATTGGAACTGTTACTTCTAGCAATTTGTCAGGCCCTTACTAAAATAAAATATTTAGTCCCATTCAAAAATACTATGCATCTTCTACTTGTGCAAGGCTCTGTGCTGGACACCAATGATACAATGGGGGGAACTCTGTGCTCCCCTCACACTTTGAAGTGCCAAGTCTCCCTCTGCTACCCTTCCATTATAGATCTCAGTTGCTAGAAACACCTTCCTCAAAATTTCCCAGGTCTCTATTTCTCTGCTTTTGGGGGAGCTGCCCAAGCCAGTAGCTGAGGTCCGTAAGATGCCCTGAGATGTTCCAGTACTTATACCTATGGTGTCATCCCAGGCCTGGAGCTAGGACCCGATTCCAGGGGAAAGTCTGGCAAGCAAATTTCTCCTGCTGGTTAGTTTGATATATCTTTCCAGAATGATGTGAACTGCCACGATCGTGCTGACTCGTACTGTTTATACAGATGGAAATCCTCAGGAATTTGCCTGGGACCTTGTCTACCTCAGAAGCAAACCTCAGATAAGGAACACACTTTCTGTTAGAGGAACAGAATGTTAGAGGCCCAGGTGCGAGAGAGCACGGTGACATAGGCAAGTCATTCGGATGGTAGAAAATGAGGTGCTCTGCGTCCCACAGAAAGAAGGTGGACTTAAGATCGGTGGGAAGCCAATAAAGGGATTTAAATGGGGAAGGCACCTGATCAGATTAGTGTCACCCTACTTCTGAAAACTAATGAAGATAATGCCTAAGACAGTTGAGCAAAGAGAAACAAAATAACCAAAGGAAAGAAGACAGTGGGAGGAAAGACTGCAAGGATAACTGAAGTTTTATCCTCTTCCACATGAAGATTTGGGGAAAAAGGACATGGGATTTCTCTATGACTTTCTCAGAGGAAATCAGCTTAGTTTATAGTAGGAGAAAATTTGTCTGAACCTTAAGAAGATATTCTCTTCTATAAGGGGGATATAAGAATGATCCACCCAATGTATTTCTGGTCTCTAGCTCTGGAAACTTATGAGAAAACATAACACCTCCAGTGGCTTCTATACTCACCTGCCTCAAAGGATGATGAAATAGAGAATCTTAGGAATTGGTGAGGGCACTTTCAGTTTCAAGTGACAGGGGTGCATCTCAAATAGGTTAAATACAAGGGAGGATTTAATGGCTTGCATAATTAAAAGTCAAAGAATAGACTTCAGGTATGGCTGGATCCAGAGACACAAAATATGTCATTTGTAATAGATTTCTCTCCATCTCTTCCTTCTGCTCTCCTTTTGTTGATTAAATTGCTTCAGGCAGCAGTTCCAAACTTATATTCTACTTCTTTAGCAAGCTCTGTGAAATGATAATGCTCCTCTCCCAAGAGTACCAGGAAAATCCTGCAGTTGACTCTGTCTTGGTGTGAGTCAAGGGCTCATTTGTGAAACAATGGCTGAGACTGCATCGTTTGAACAGTTCGATTAGTCACTCTTGGGTCATATGCCCAACCTTGGAGCTGGGGGGATTGGGTCAACCTCACCTAAACTAAGGGTCTGAGCACGACAAAGTGGTGATGATGGGGCAAAATATTTTAAAATATTTTTTAAAACATCTAAAAATATTTTAGGGTGTTTTTAGTAAGGAAGAAATGTATGCTAAACAGGCAAAACAAACAAACAACTCGGCCACCCAATCCCCATATACAGAGGTCCACTCTACCCTTCAAAGTCTCTTTCAAGTCTATATTTACAATGATAGCTCAGAATGATGAGCCCAGCCAAGCGCATTCCTAGATTCACTAAATTTTACACTAGGATTATTCATGCCTTTGCTGTCATTCTCCAAAAACTTGATTTAGGTTTCCCTCCTGCACACTTTGTAGTGATGAAATGCTGAAGTATAATGAAACTAACTTCTTGGCTGTGGGTCACCCAACAAAGTGTGTTCCCGTATATGCTCTGGACTGGAAATACTTCTTGGCAAGAAAATAATGGAGCTAGCTGACCTCATCGTAAGGGAGAAGAGCCATGTGTAGCTTATGTCTGAAATAAAAAACCCAGTGTACAACCTTCAAACAACAGATTGTCCCCAGCATTGCTGAGCCATGGGCAGTGACAAATAAAGCCTTCTCAGGCTGTCCCCTGTACCTTAGTTGTGTTCTGAACTGAGCAGATCTGCAGCCGAGAGTGGCTTAGGCACCATGCCCAGTTAATCCTTAGTGCTTGTGCCAAGACTGTCAACAAAGGGTCCCATTGTCATGGCACAGGGGGGACTTCGGGACCAGTATGCTAGGAACTGGATGGAGACCACCAAATTCATTGACTGAAATGCTTTCTTCCACCCCCACCCCAAACAGAAATCAATGTCTGGCACTTAGTATTCATGAGCTGTCCAACAATGCCAATCTCAACGTGCACGTGCTTGTGAGGAAGAAGAAATGGATAAGCTGAGCAGACTTCACTTCCAAACCTCAGAGGGACTGCTCACATCATTGAGAGAAATCAATTTAGCAAAATTATGGCTAGTCCTGACTGCCCTTTTAATTGCATGCTGAGTTTGGTGATGATGTCTCTGATTTTCCTCATGCCAAAAAAAAAAAAAAAATTGAAGCAGAAAGAAAAAGAATGGGAATCAAGAATCCCTGAAATTTCTTTTTAAATTTTCAGTCTCAGCACTCGTGCTAGATCTTTCTCTTTATTCTTTGCTAGATGATCTCGCTTTCAGTGTTGGAGGTTATTTTCTTGAACCATTTCAGACAGTTTTCTGTTATTACTTTAATTCTCCGTAAGCTGTTGGCAATTGCTACCAAATTGCTTCATGGATCAATTCTTCCCTCATAGCCCATTAAATTTTGCTTTTTTGTCCTGAGTAAGAAGTCACAAACACATTTGGTTACATTTGGTCAGCAGGCCATAAGCCCTTTACTTCTCTTTAGAGTTTACTGCAAGAGACTCGCATTAGGATTTCTGAATGCCCCACATTTATGGACTTTTCCATATTCAGTACCATTTCTTGCTATTATGAAAAGGTCTGTTGGAATTCACTGTTGTTATTTGATTAAATTGGTAACCAGGAAGGGGAGTGAGTGACAGAGTGTAGTTATATTTGTTAAATCTCAATAGTCTTGTTGGAGATTTTAAAAATAGCCAAATATTAGTACCCTTTCTTTACCCAGGCAGCTTTGCAATATGGCTTGGCAGCACCTCTTACCAAGAACTTGGTCCCTTTCCCCATCACTTTAATATGGCCTGGCCCTGTGACATGCTTTGACCAACAGCATGTGGCAGAAGTCATGTCGTGCTAGTCCCATGCCTGGATTTTAAGAAGCCACTTTGTATACCACCACTGGCTGCCTTAGAGCACTGCTTCCTCCAGGAAAGCAAGCCCAGCCTAGCCTGCTGGAAGGTGACAGGTGCCCTGGCCTATGATAAACCCAGATGACCAGGCAGCTGACTCCACATACAGCTAAGCCCAGCTCATTTACTCCTAGAGTTGAGTAAATGGCTATTGTTTGAAGCCATTGAGTTTGGGGATGGTTTGCTATACTACATATAACTGATAGAATCCTTACCTTATTGGTTTTGGTGGTCCTTGCCATTCTTACTCTGTAAATATCACCTTCTAGCATCTATTCTAAACTGAGAAAGCCTTGCAGCATGCCTACTCAGGAAATTAATAAATAATAGGCATCTATTACCAAAGCGTTCATGTCTATGATGGTGTCACTCCCTTGCTAGAAGGCTATGAACAGCTCCCTTCTGCCTTCTGTATATTGCTCAAACTGACTGACCCACATGTAAGGCCCACCATAATTTGGTTTTAGCCCACCCTTTCAGCTTTGCATCTATCTCCTTCCACTCAAAACTATTTTTTTCCAGACTATTTGTGCTATTCTATTTTTCCCAAATTATGATGCTTTCCCATCTCCTTGTCTTTGCTCAAACTGTTTCCACTGCCTTGATGACCTTCCCCTCATCTCTGCATGGGAAAATCCTACACAGCTGTCAAAGTCCATTTCAAATGCTACTTCTTTTTTTTTTCAAATGCTTTTCCAAAACATCCTAATCAGAAGGGACGATTCCTTCTTCCCTCGGAATGCTGAAAAGTCTTGGCATGTGACACGCAGGAGTCAGCAAAGGTGCTCCTCTTGGATTCTGACTGCTCTGTCCCTTGTGAGTTCTGGAATAGGACATCACCTCTACTATCCTTATCATAGAACTTCTGAGAGCTCACCATAGGCCAGACCCTTTGCAGGGCACGTTACACGTATTAGTTCATTTAGTGCTCTTAATTACTCTATCTGGTAAGTAAGTGTTATTACTTTCAGTTTATAGGTGACAAAAAAGAAGTTTAAAGACCTAAAGAATTGGTTCCACAGATCCTGGAATGGCAGACGTGATATTGAATGTGTCTCACTCAACCTCTTAGGTCTCCTTCATAGCCCTTCATGCAAGGACAGACAGCAGTTGACTGGACAGTCCAGTTGACTGGGAGAAAGTCATATCAGAGCTTTGACCTCACATGATGGCTCAAAGGGGCATCCTGACTCAGGGGAGTCAACTGCAGGGACGACATCTGCAGAGGAGAGTCGATGAGGAGAGGCTGCCCTGGGGTAGATGATTAGCAACACTGGGGCTAATTGGGACTTGTTTCTTCAACTTCCAGTGCCTAATCTAGAATGTTCTGAAAAATTTTATTGGGGGGTTATTATTACCAGCAAGTGGCTCACCATTATAGACAGTAAGCTTCCTGCTGATTTGCTGCTAATTGTCTGGGAACTAATAACTTTTTCTCTCTTCTAGTAGTAATGAATTTGTTTGCTTAGTCTAGCATGTCCATAAATTGACTATGTGATGTCCAGGAGGTTGGTCCTACTGATGAGATTTCAATATGGCCACTGCCGTTGGGCCCAGGCACTACAGTGCAAGTTCAGCAGCGGTGATTCCCAAGTGAAAAAGAAAAGCCTTGCCACTCAGGAGGTGCAGGCAAGCCCCACTCCTTTGCCAGAATGTTGCCAGGGCCTAGTTAGATTTTTCTGAAAGCCACAGATTATTCTCTCACGCACTCGTGGAAAGTGGGAAAATCTCCCTATATTTGTGAGTGATGTTTTTCTTAAAATAGTAAAAAAGAAAGAGACCCAACAGGCCTCATGTTTTGGTGCCACTGAGAGATGTCCTTGTAGACAGGAATATGTGGAGTGTGGTTTTGAATGGCAAGAAGGGTGAGCCTGCTGGGCCCTGGTCTCGGGCATGGTAATCCACGGTAATCATCCTTCCATGTGGTCATGAGGTGGTGTCCACGTGACAGGCACAGCTCACACCTGCAGTCTCACATCAGAAGAGGTGGGAGGTCTGCCCTTGAGCCCAGATTTTTAAGGAGTCAGTCCTGAATAAACCAGTGCCCCCACAAAAGAGTTTCCCAGGTCTCTATCTCCTACAGGGGGTGCACCTTGCCAGAACTGTGGCTGCCTCACCATGCAGCACATATGCCTTGAGGACTGCAGCAGGGCTCCATCTCACCTGAAGAAGTAGCTGCCCACTTATGAGGGGGCTCTGGGATGGAGAATTAGTTACCACCAGTGTACAGTATCTGATTTTGGAAATGGTGCTTTGTACCAAGTTCCTTCCCTGGTTTCCTGAAAGTCTGACCCCAGGGGAGCTGCGGCCCACTGGTGGCAAACATGTCTGCAATTCTATTTGATTCAGCAAATACCTGCAGGTTCTCTGAAGGCGTGGCAGTGCGCTAGGCCCAGAAGAGAATTAGACTTGATTTCTATTCTCCAAAATCTCTTCAAGGAATTGATATAAATACACGACGACAACAGCAAGAAAAAAAAAAAAAAAGCCAGAGAGCTAAAGCTCATAGTACAAACCGCTTCTCATTGTGTCTCCTGTACATTCACTCCATTGGATTTCATCTGCTTGCTCTTTCTTGATTTTGCTTTCTCATTTTCAGTTCTGAAAACAGGAGAGGCAACAGATAACTCCTGATCCTTTAGCTTCTTCTTGCCAATTACTGTGCTTCACTGAAACAATAATCTGTCATTTGAAAAAAGCAGTTCCTGGAGGTTCATGACTGGACTCCTGCAGTGCCTTGCACATAGTAGGTACACAGTAAGTATGCACTGAGTGGAAGTATTTACTACTTGTATGTAAGAAGGTGCAGCAAGTGGTTAAACAGTGTTCTACGGCGTCAGAATGCCTAGGTTTGAAGGTTGGCCCTGCCACTTACTTGTTGTGACACTTTGGGCAAGTGTCTTCTCCTCTCAAAGTCCCAATATGAGTCCTCATCTGTCAAATTAGGATAATAGTACCAATAATAATAATAATAATAATAATAATAATAATGTTAGTACCTAATCTGGGGGTTGTTACAGGATTAAGCAGTAATCCCAGTACGGAAGACATATTAAGCACATAACAAATAAAATTATATCATTGTTATGATCATTATAATTGTTATTGCCAAGCATTATGCAAAGTACTTTGTCTGTGTTCTGTGAGTATATATGTGTGCACATATATACTCACCTATTTCAAACTGTATACTTTGAACATACATGAACTATACATTTTGGACATATATGTGTGCACACATGTATATACTCACTCATATATACCCACCTATTTCAAACTGTACATTTTGAGTGTATATGTATGTATGTATTCTCCAACGGAAAATCAAGACAGAGAGAGAATGAATTAGTCCAAGGTCATAGAACACCTTGACTTTGAAGCCTCAACCCACAACAATGTGGCAGGGTAAGGAGAGAAAAGCTCTCTATCAACTTTTTAAAGATACCCTGTAAAGTTTATGGGAAGCTTATTGTTCTAGAACTGGCAAGGGTTTTTCCACACAGCTCAGGTGGTCAATAAGTTTGCTGCCCCTTGCAGCAGGATAAATGAGTCAGAGCTAAATTCTCTCTGAAGTCTCCTTGTGGAATGGTTAAATTATTTCCCATCAGATAGAATACAAGGGCTCCCATTTCTTAGTTGCTGGAAACCTCCCTTTCTCAGGCCACTCATCACACAGGAACCTGTAGCCAGGTTATAATTTGGATCTCTTTGGCAGCCTCAGGGTCCCATCCAAATTTGAGTCCCCAACCCCATCAAGTCTCCCAGTGGGGCAGAGGGTGCCGAAACACTAAAATACTAACTCTCTCTGATGAGCTGTGTACCTGCTGCACCCTAGACACACATGTGCACTCACCTGGCCAAGAATGTCTTCAGGAGGGTGGAGTGAGCAGCAGCTGCTAAATGATAATATTTCCTACAGTCCTTGAATCTGGAATTTGGTCATTTCTGATCCTTGGCTTTTTCTGCAGTTGTTTCTGGTAAAGGAGATTCCAAAGAGGCCCAGTTCCAGGGAGTTCTCCCAGCAGTGACTGTGGCAGCTCCCAACAGCAAGGTCTCCCAAAAGCTCCTCCTTGTTCATGGACCTACTGTGTGTGGGATGTCTTAGGTACTGGCACCATGCCTGCCCTTAGGGAGCTTCCGTTTAGCATAGGACTCCTCTTGGCAGCATCCTTCAGTGACAGTGGCTGCTGGTTTCCTGTAGTACTGGTGAGAGACACTCTTAGGGAACACCTTTCCAGCTCTTGGACTGCACAGTAATGATGGCTACAACTAATAATAATGATAATAAATTAATATTAGTGATGGGTACCATTTTCACACACTTCCCACAGGCAGGCACTGTACTAATATATTTTATCTTAATCACAATTTTACAAGGTAGGTCTCCCAATATCTATTTAAGACAAGGGAATTCAGGAGCAGACGAGCTAAATGACTTGCTCAAGGTTACAGTTTGGTAGGCGTTTGAACTCAAATTTGTCTGACTTAAAAGCTCTTGTTTTTATCCTTATACTGACATTTGATAAGTGACAGGTACTGTGCTGAGAGCCTTGTGTATATTAATGTGTAAAGAAAGGGCATACTGACCACCCCCCTCTGAGTGGGCCATGGCTGGCATGTTCCCCTGGCTCAGTCTGAGCTCTCACTTGGAAGTACCTGTCAGGGCCCTGGCAAGAGCTTAAATTCTATATCACATCCCTACCTCTTCTCTGCCACCACCCCTTCCTTCTACTTTCTCAAAGCAAATCCCTGGAAATATCACTTTTCCTTAAGACATACAAATCAAACTCCCAATTTTGGCTGACCTAAATTTCCTAGAAATTGGTGATGATGAATATATTTTACACTAAGTAAACTGACTTGTGGGTCTCCCAGAAAGCAAGCTGAAGTCAAATCTAATAACTAGCATAAAATTCCAACTTTGATTATCCATGAGTGGAGTATCTGCAGCAAAGGCTTAATCCCACCTGAGGTCACATGTTCAGAAGGGCTTGAAAAGTATGAAATATTCTACAAATGTCAAGCATGATTATTCTTGTCACTGCCACACTCGCTTTCCAAGCAGGTGTGTGCTGAGGGAATACACATGACTCCAGGATTGGTCTCAGCCAAGATGACTGGGAATGTAATCTCTATGACGGTGAGGCCCAATGATGTCAAGGTAAAAGCACTTATATCACCATCAGGAAATCTGGGTCTGAGCCCCGACTCTGTCATCGACAAACTGGGGAAATTTGGGCAAGCCACTGGCTGCCTCTGATCTTCAATTCAACAATAATTCAATAATAATCTTAATAATAACATACATGAAATAAAATTGCAACTACTGTTAATTTGTGTGTACTCACTTCAAGCCGTTTGCTTTTCTAAGAGCTTTACATATAATATCTCATTTAATTCTCACAACAGTCCTCTGTGGTATTATCATCCCTATTTTACAGATGTATAAACAGAGGCCCAGAGAGGTTAAATGACTTATCTCTGGCCTCATAGCAAGAAAGACAGGATCTAGGCCAAATTCTATTTTGCTAATCATTCCAAAATCAAGTGGGAATGATTTGGGGGTATTTGTGTCCTGTTTCTATTTTACTTGCAGAAAAGTTAGCTGTGGTTAGGTTCAGAATTTCTAAAGGAGGAGGAAGGAGCTTGATAGATTCTCCAGGAGAATAAACAGACTCCTAATTAGTGCAGCAGGTACGTGATTGATTATGACATTTTCCTAATACACGAGCTGTGCTTGCCTTCTCTTTAGAAATGCTTTTCAGACTGAGGGCATAACTACCAGAAGAGGCCACCTTGGGAGAAATTGGAATGTTGTATTTACCTCCTTGTGTAGCAGCTATCGATTGAGACTTCTCTCTCTCTGCTTCTGTGCTGGACATTCTTTAAGGAAAGCACTGGATCTCACCTCCATCCCCAGCACCTAGCACAGTGATTGACATATACTACATCCATGTCCAGTGGCAGAATAGATGGACATGTGTTTGCAGAATGAATGAATGTATAAATGAATGAATGCCTGGCTCCTTGCCCTTACAATTGTTTGTTTCTTCCTGGTAGAGCCAATGACTAATCTTGTTCTTTGTCACTTTAGTCTAAAAAACACAGTTTAGAAGTGCAGGTATAAGTCAACCTTGGCACTCATGTTTCCCATTTGTTGTGGGTCTCTGTCTTACTTCTGATAAAAGAGAAGTGGACATTGCTATTCATGGATTCCCAGAATCCATTTTAATTTCTTTCAGAAACATCTCCTCCCTCCTCTCAGTTCATGTGGTTCTGACTGGACTGACACCACTTTCCTTTCCCCAGTCCTGGGAGTGAACTGGGGATCCAGGTATGAACAATCAGTATACTCCTTCCCCTGGCCAGAACAATTGCTCAGTTGTGGGATTACACATCACCCATACTAAATCATAGGACTGTCATTGAATCAAAAAGGAAAAAATGCTGTTTTTCCACTGGGGACACTAAGGCAGTGCAAAGTAAGCCTATAGCTGTTAGTGGCCATCTTACTAGTACAAGAGAATAGCCCACCTGAGAGTAAAGCCAAATTAGGAAGAGTTGTGCCAAGAGACGAAGAGAGAGCCATTCCTGACAATACAATCTGCATGCTATTTAAGTATTGATTCATGCTTGGGGCCAAGTCTGCTATTGTACTTTTAGTCAAACAGTCCAATAAACCCAGCCTCCTCCTGTGTGTGTGGAGGGGGGAGTGGCACGTAGGTGATGGGATGGAGCATATGTGTGTGATCTGTCCACCAACTTGAACTGCCATAAATCTCATACCCGTGTTTGTGGAGTACTGGGCTTTAAGAATCTAACCCAACTTGCCCCTGCTACGGGATATAGACAATTCCTCTGACCAGTGTCTGCCCCATGCTGGTAGTTGTATATAGTCTGAGAATCTTTGTTCTCCAAGTGTGGGACTGTTTTACCATGAAGTGAGTCCTGGAGGGGGCTATTTTGGCATATCTTTGTGGAAATAACTGGTGGTTTTCAGATAAAGATACAGAAGTAGGGCCTAGTAGTTAAAAGCGTTAGGTAGAGCTAAGTTTAAATCCTTCTTTGAGTACTCATTCTCTATATAACCTTAGGAAAACTGCTTTATCTCCATGAAACTCAGTACTCTTGACCATAAACTGGAAATAAAAATGTTTACACTGCAAGGTTATTACAGGAATTAGATGAGATAAATATATAAAATGGGTAGAGTTTGGCCATACATAATAAATGCTCCATAAATGATACATATTACATTATTTTCTTTTTATAAGGCTTAAAGGCAATCTCCTATCTATCTCTGTCTATCTATCATCTATCTATCTATCTATCTATCTATCTATCTATCTATCTATCTATCTATCATCTATCTCCTATGTAGTCCCACTCGAAGTTGTATACTGGCTGCTGCATTAAAAAAGGTATAAAATGCATTTGGAAAGAAAGCACTATGATAAAGAATGATCCCTATAACAGACTGTATAATTACTGAAAACTTCAGAAACTGGAGGACGTCAGGCATATACTGTTGTATTGACGTTGACTTCAGAAAGAAGATAAAACACCCTGAGATTTTTTTGTTTGTTTTTTGCTTATTAATTGAGAGCATTTGAGCAGAACAATAAAGATCTTACAATTTATAAAGCACAAAATAATTTATATGAATGCAAAGAGATATGGAAAACCATTATAGAGTTTAATAAAAAGGATGAGAGAAATATGGGTAGGAGTTCTTGATATGAAAACAGCTAGATAAAATATCACAAGTAAACAAATATATAGAAGGCTTTATTACAATAATTTATTTATAAGTATGCAATATTATACTGGGAATTTTTTAAAAAGCATATAATGTAGAAGAAGATAAAATGGCCTCTGGAACAGTTTTTTGGAATAGAAAAAATAAAGATAAAAACATGGTGTGAAAAAGCCAAAGAACAATTGTGGTAGAATAGAAATATAAAGGAAAAAAATAATACAATGATATGCTGAGAAAGCAATATTTCTAAAGCCATGAAATTCCTCAGAGAAAGAATAAAGAATGGTCTGCAGAGGCAGTAAATTGTAAATTAAATGACTAAAGACTGAGTTGCCTTATTGAGATCCTAGAACTTGCTTGGGAAGGAAACTGTCTCTGACCTGCAGAAGAGGTTAGCTGGAATGAAAAAAAGAAATCCAAGTTTAAAAGGTGACCAAGGAGTAATCAAAGAAAAGACACCTAAGGAAGAACGTTAAGCCCACAGGATAAAGTATGGAGGAGGCGATGGAGCAGAAATGAAGAGAATCCAAAAACAGCAAGAGAAATGGGGCAGAGAGGAATGAGGTGGGCAAAGAGAAGGGAAGAACAGAGGATTTAACAAGCAGGTGGTGCAGTCAGGACAGGAGAAAGCACCTTTGAGTTAGTAGCATATCCCAGAGATTCTTTTCAGCAGGACACAATATCAATAGGGTTTGTAGGTGCTCTGCCAAAAGAGGGAAAAGTCTGTGTTCTGACATGTCTGTGAGGGTTGTGTGGGTTTCTTCATGCAGGACTTTATAGGAGTTTTTATGTGTTGTTGGGGGAATATCTAAAAAAGTAGAATAAGGAATGTAGCCTTTCACCAAATTTCAGGGAATGAGGGTGTGTGTGTGTGTGTGTGTGTGTGTGTGTAAGAGAGAGAGAGGGAGAGAGGGAGGGAGGGAGGGAGGGAGGGAGGGAGAGAGAGAGGGAGAGAGAGAGAAAGAGAAATTCAAAACTCTTTTTGTCAAGGTTTCTCTCATCACTCATTTCAGGAAGACTCAGGAATTAAATACACTGCTGAGATAAAATTTTGCCCTGCCGGCATTTTGGCCCATGGGAAAATGTTTTCCATTGACCATAGTATCATCATAGAATGGTGAAATAGATCCTTTATCCTTCGGGCATTCCAGAACCCAGATTCCAGTAATACTGTGATCATCAGCTATACCATGCTGAGTCCTTTTCTAGTCAATATATTTCTATTTGTATTTCTACCCCTCTATATCCCAGCATTTACTCTAGTAAGCACGTAATTTATTAATACTTTTTAACTGATGTGTCTAAATGAAGGCCTCACAGTCTAACACCAACACCAACAGAAATCTTCTTTCTAGTGTCTCAAGGTTGAATTTTTCTCAACTAATTGATTGCGTTGGGGTAAAAAAAAGAATGAAAAGTGGACACCCTCCTAGGAGCCCCACTGATTAAGAGATGAGGGCTTTGCTACTGAAACTGGTGTCCTCTTTCAAACAAGGCTGGATTCCATCGCCAATGCCTTTGGCCCTTGTCCCTTTAAATGTCACATCTGCCTGCATCACTCAATATGTCTGCATAGGTCAAGATGTTTCCCCAGCTCAGCTGAGGAGGGATGAAGGCTTGGACACTGAGGATTCATCATCTTTATGGATGTCGAATGGGCTCAACGTTGGAAAGAAAAGCCACGAAGAAATACCTTTACAGAAGGTTACATGAAATCCTTTAATTCCTTTAATCCCCTAAGAAGTATTTTCAATGCCATCTTGGGGTACCTTTAGTGACATCAGGGAAGGGGGACTACTAACGAGTTAGTGAATGTCACTTGTTAATGGTTGTGTGGCTGGGCTGCTGTGAGAATATATATATATTTTTTCTTCTTGGGTTTAAATGTCCATCAGGTATGCACATCTCATGCTTCAGAGGCTGATGGGAGGTCAGCCTGGATTATTGGGTGGAAAATGGACGAGCAGTCCTGCTTCTGAGCCACAAGATGTGTGCCACTTCATTCATGCAATGCTCCATGTCCAGTGTGCGTTTCAGTAGGAAAGTTATCCTTGAATCCTTTCGTACTCCCCACTAAAACTTGTAATTGGGGTGGTGTGTTTAAGTCATAGTCTAAGTTTTGTTTGCTCAGTTAACTCTCCCAGGATGTCTATTTTGAACAGAAATAGCAAGAATAGGAGGCAAGTGCTTTGCCTAGAGAATTAATCTAAGAACTCAAACAGAATCCTTTCCAGAGGCAAGAAAATTGACAGAAGATGATGGGTGAGACGCAGCTTGCTGTCAGAGTAATCATCTTTAGTTGTGGGAAGGGGGATGGAGGGTGAGAATGATCACCATTAAATAAAACAGGTATCATGGAGAACGCATTTCTGGGAGCACATTTTGATGGCGATGCCTCATCAACCACCAAATCTCTCGGCAGCTTTGCAAGGATCATTCTGCAAATGGCCATCGCGGTCTGGATTTTATCGTTTCACATTTGCACCTTGCAGCTTTTAAGGGCCATTAGAACCTAAATACTGCCCCCATCAAAGCTCAACCTGAAAGGGGTTATTGCCAGCAGTCAGCACATAGAATCTCAGCCTTCGACAGTTCTTATTAGGTAAATCCTTTTGCTTGTGAGAGAAAATGATGATCTGAAAATGTCGGTCGGTGGTCTAAAACTCTGGCTGCATCCCCAAGCCGTTGGAAATTCGACATTGGCTCCCATAACAGTCTTATGATAGCATCACTGTCCCAAGGGGTGGCACTGAATATCAGAGACTTTGTCTTTTGAAAAATTTGCATAATGTGAGACATTAAAATTAAGGCTGGTGTTTACTGTTCGTTTCTTAGATAGATAATTCCAGATTCACAGCAAGATATTATTTCCCTTGGAAATGCTGTCTGTGCCTGCCAGTTACTGAATGCAATCAGATAGCTTGCATAGGCTAGCATACCAATTAGAAGCCTTGTCTGGGTTACGTGTGATGTGTTCCCTCCTAAACTCAATGGCTTGTCAGCAGATAAACATACAGAGAGGAGAAAGTCCAATTTCTAATTCCCTCAAAACTATTTCTGTTCTTAAAATTACATGTATACATGTACTCAAGGTAGAAAGCAAAATAGCCATAAAGCATGGAGGATAAAAGAAGATTAATGAGGGAAAGAATCTGACAAAAAGATTTAATGAGAATGCAATGGACTGGCCCTATTATCTTGTATTATTATACATCTTGTCATTAACCAAATCTGTAGCTAAACTGTGGGCATTTGTCTTCATTATGTAGTAAAACGATATAATGAGCAGGTTCCAAACAATGAATAAATGCCCCGAAATGATCACAAGCTTGCAGAATGGGAAACATTTTCATTTCAATTCAATGGGGTCTGATAGCTAGAGCTCAGCCTTGCTTTGAAAGGCGATGCAAGAGGAATTCGTCTATGTTTAAAGTTGTGGGTAGATACATAAAATCAAGGTGACTTGTAGAGTGACATCCTATGAACTTGGCATCCATGAACTTGGTATCTCTTGTGAACTAACCATAAAACCTGTTCTGGATTACAGTTTCCTCATCTGTCAGACATAATGAAGCTCCATCATCTTGAAGGTCCCTAATATTCTATGTTCAAGAAAATGATATGAATTGTTAATTCCTGTATGGAGTCTAGTTTAACTGATATGCAGGAAGCCATTTTTTCATTCATTCATTTGTTCATCCACTAAATATTTACTGAGTGTTAAAAGAATGCCAGATACAAGGGTTAATGGTCCAGAGATAAAAATTCTGCTCTTAAGCTAGTTCCTCCCAGTCCTAGCTGCACAGTAGATCAACTGGAGAAATATTTTTAAATTCTGATGCCTGGGCTCAGGCCCCAGAGATTCTAATTAAATGGGTTTGCAATAGGGCTCCATTCTAAAATGTAGCCTAGCTTGAGAAACTGGTCTAGTGGAAGATGTAGAAATAGCAATATATTATACTGCAGTGTTAAGTGTAGTTTCTCTTAAAGGAACTCCTTCCACCCAGTGAGAGAAGTAACAGTGTATAAAAGAAGCTCTTCTGCAGGAAGAAGCATCTGAGATTAATTTTGAGAGGCTGAGCAAGGGTTAATCTGGCTGAGAGGGAAAGCAAAGTTATCCCAGGAAGAGAAAGTAGCACACACAAGTGCAGAGACATGGGACAGGATGACAAAGTCCAGAATCTCAAGAAATTTAGTATGGACAGGTCATGGAGAAAAAGGCTCGTGAGAGGAAGTTTAGGAATAATGCACTTTGGCAGAGACTTTATTTGATCCCCAATATCCCTGAGTTCTAGGCAGATGGCAATGGCCACACATATGCTCCAGCTCCCTGGCAACTAGGTATCACCAGGCACCTAAGTTTTGGCTAATGGAGATGTGAATGGAAAGGGATGTGAGCAACTTCTAGGGCTCATACTCAGGGGAAAGCTGCCAGCCTCCATTTCTTTCTTCCCCCTTCCCAGGAGCTGAAGTTGGAGACTCAGCCTCAACCATGCTGGTGAACAATATCCGAAGGAGTGAATGATCAACAAAGCAGAAGAAATCCCTGCTCTGAACAGTACCTGCATCACCCACCAGCTTGGACTGAAAGAAAGCAAGCTTTTACCTTGCTTGAGCAACTCTTTCTTACTCTGTCCCAGCAGTCTAAGCTGTTCTCTAATTAATACACCACTAGAAGCTTATTTTCTTGGGAAGAACAAAATCACTACTTTTGGGGGGGTGGCTTTTATGAATATCTGCTCTTGTGAAGTTCTGTTGTAAAAAGTATAGCACTGGATTTTTACAAAATCCTAGTGAAGGAAGCAATTCTGTGAATGATAATTTTTCATAAACTGCCTCTTACTTTCAGTACAGTTTTAGTGTATCTAGCATGTGCTAGTGTTTCTAAATGTCTCAAGATTATAGATAAATATTCTTAATTCAATAACCAAGTCTGCCTTAAATTGATTAAATCACAGCTGTAATTCCAAAGATCTGTATTGTTGGATAGAACCAGAATTGGCCTTTTGTTTAATATGCTGGGATATGATTTCAGTGTGCAATTCCCAGCCTCCAGGGTAGTACAAGCTCTGAGACACTTTATTGGGTTTTGATTGAGAATATTTGCAGGAGCAATTTCCAAGGGAACGTTTAGGTGATATGCCTCAGGAGGCTAGAGAGCCAGCTGCAATCTCAGGTCCCAAGGGCAAGGAAATCACCAGTGGAAACGTGACTATTACTGGGGAAATAGATCTTCCTGACAGGACATAAATCAGAACCTCTGACCAGACATGGCAATGAAAATGCCCTTGGTTGTCCTACGAGACCAGAGGTGTTAACCCTAACATTGTCAGGACAAGAGAGCAAAGAAAACTGGCTTGAGTGCCAGAGACCTCCCTTCTACTTGACTCTCTGTAGTTCGCAGACCTGCCTGCAAACACTGAGCAACTGGAGAAGTCACTCAGCTGTCTTGTAGGGCCTGTCTTCCCAGGTGACAGTGGCTCTCACCTTCCTTTCTCTGGGACTGAGTGCCCTCATTTAGTCTTGTCCCCAAGACTCTGTCTCTTCTGGGGACTCTCTCCCTACCACCTCCAAGGTTCCTATTCTCCTTTGCTGCTGCCTTGGTTCATGTTGCCGTCATCGTTACCTGGGCTACTGCAGCAATCGGCTCCTAACTGGTCTTCCATCCCCCCTCGGTCCTCTTCACTCTGACCTCATACCTGATCACGCTGCTCCCTTTCTCCAGCCCCGCAATGTCTGCCAACTTCTTTATAGCTCCTCTGGTTTCACTCCTCATTCTTCTTGTTCTAGCTTGGCAGATGTACTGTTTCCCGTTGCCTTTGGGAGTGGGAGGCATCATTCTCACGGGTGGTGGTGGGGTGGAGACGGGGGAGACACTGCAGCCTCTCAGGGCTTCTGTATACCTAGGCTTCCTACCCTTCTCCCATTTGCCCCAGCTCTTGAGGGTCAGCAGTTCTGCGTGTGGGTGCAGCCAAAGAGTCTAACTGCTATTGGGGTACTTGTAACTGGCTTCTCACCATTCAACACACACACACACACACACACACACACACACACACACACACACACACACACACACAATTTCTTATTCCCCCAAGCCAAAACATTATTTAAAACACCAAGGGCAGCAACAGAGAACAAGAGAATATTAAATGGGGTGACAAAAAAAAAAAAGAAAGAAAAAGAGGGAAGACAGTGGTCTTGAAAGTCCAAGACAAACTTTGAAACTTCAAATACTTCACAGTTGTGTCAAGAGCTGGCCCTAGACCCAGGCATCTGTGATCTATAGCCAAGGTTGGCTGGAGTTTGATGCCCTGCAGATCAATGACTTCCAAGTCCTCTAACATTTGTAATTGCCCATAAGAAAACCCTCTAAAAAGGTGGGATGCTTGGTCACTAGTCCTCTTTCTCTGAATCTCTTGAGGAATGAGAATGCAAGATACAATTACAAAGATACGAATACAAAGATGAGATACAAGGAGCACATAGGGAGGGTAAGAAAAATTGGCTTTCAGTACCAGATTTTCCGTTTACTACCTGGGTAAATCACTTACTAAACCTCAGTCTACTCAGTGGCAAACATAGGAACACAAATACCTACTTACCAGTCTACCATGAGTCTCAATGACATAAGGATGTCTAATTACTGGTATCAAACCAGCACATAGAGGTGATCACCAAATCTCATCTCTTCTGAGCATTAATTCCATCTATGTCCAATGGTAGAGGGGTTATTTGCTTTGTCTCTGTCAGAGATCTGTTATGTTCTATCACTATATGACGTACACTGAAAGACCATTGTACGTCATGAAGCACTGTACCACGTCAGCAAGATGTCTCTGTTGTTGCTGCTGCTTAGTTCATTATTGTTATAATTTTTGTAATGATTATTTATGGTTACCTGAAACTTAACACTCTGCTTTTAAAATGTTAATGATCCTTAGTCTAAGAAATATAGTTACTAAGTTTTTAGACAATATACATCACTTCTGGAGGCTTGCTTGGCCATCTTGGGAAGAAGAAAGAAAACCAATGTCAGGGAAAGACTTGGCAGTACCCCGGGGAAGAGAATTAATGGAGACTGAGCAGGTTGGGACCTGGCCTTTGCACTACAGTCTTTGCTTCCAGATGACAGGACAAATCTCAGAGCTTTTTTGTTGGAGCAGAGTGGTGGTGAAACGGCAGTAAGGAGTCGATGTTATATGACAGGAGTCAAGACTTGGTGAACTTCTACCCCTATCTCTAACTCAGCTTAAGATTCACCTACTTCATTTGGGTTTGATCCCTTCTTCTGTGTGTTCCCACAGCACCCCACATTTACCTCTATTAATGCAGCTATCATATAACGTTACACATCATTCATCCGTCCATCCATCCTCCCATCCGTCTGTCCACCCATTGTTCCATAAATGTCTATGGCATGTTTTCCATGGGCCAGGCACTGTGCTAAGTGTTGAAGTTATAACAGTCGGTTCATTCACCTATTCCCTCCGCTAGAGTGATAGTTCTCTGATCTTTTTTAATTCATGCCCATATCCTTGGGGCTTAGCCCAGAGCCTGGCACATAATAGACACCCAGGACACAGTATAGTACTGTGATTAAGAACATGGCAAGTCCTGCATAGTTGCTTAAGCCTTAAACCTCATTTCCTTAACTGTTATAATAGTATCTATCTCTGATGTTGACTGTAAGGAAAGAAATGGGATACTCACATAAAGCACATAGCAAGGTACCTGGGATCTACTCAGTGCTATAAAAATGATAGCAATAATCATAATGAATAAATTACTTAGACTTACACTCCCAGGCATAGGGGACTGGTCTGTCACAATGGATGGGGGGAGCTCATCCTTCCTCTTCCCCTTTTTCTCACCCCTCCCCACTTGCCCCCACCTCTTATGCACCCATGGCCACACATACCTACAGCAGCATCTTCTGGGCCCCTCTCACCCAGGAGCTTAGCTGGGATGTAGAATTTGCTATGATCTCTGACACATCTTCCCAGCACCAGGTATCACCTGCCCAATTCTGAGCAATTTTGTCCCCCTTTCTGCTCTTACTTCAAGGAGTTACAGCATCCCAAGGGGCAAAACTCATACGCAAGCACAAAACACTTCCCTTTAGAAGCAATACTGAAACTGTCTGGCCATGAACAATGTCCTTTTCCCCAGGATTAATGTTTCCTTTTCATAACTGCTGATCAAATTAAGACTGAAGTGAGAGAGAGCAGAGAATGACAGAAAGGAGACTACAGAGTAAAGAGAATTCTTTTTCCCTCCCCACATAGCCAACCACATACTGCTAGAAGCTAAAATAAAATTGAAGGGAAAGAGAAAGAGAAAGACCAAACTGATTAGGTACTGGTATGCAGTTTAGAAAATCAGTTTAACAGAAGTTTTTTTTTTTTTTTTTTAAAGTGCTGTGGTGGTTCCTGTTATTGAATTTAAAAATTCATCTCCCAGATAAAATGCATTTTGTCACTCTGCTGCCCTATGTTCTGCCTCCAAGTCACCCTGATGCTGGATCAGTAGTCTGAACAGTGTCTCCTACCTCCATGGCCTGAATCAATGTGATGCTCAGCTAGTGACAGCCATGCTTCCAGGATCACTAGGAAGAGTCTTAATGAAAAACATGGGTTTTGGGTCAGTTAAATCTGGGTTCCATTCCAGAGTCATCTTTTTTGAGTTATGCAGGCTTCAGCAAGTTTTTGGACCTCTGTGAACTTGTTTCCCCATTTGTAAAATGAGTATGATAACACCCACCTCCCTGTGTGGTAACGAGGATTCCATAGGTACATAAATTGTCCAGCACAGAGTAGGTGATCCACACAGACAGTTCCTTCTTCCTTGATGCTCGAGGCATGTTACTTTTGCTGTCCTTTCATCCCCTTTAAAATGCAAATACCTGTGATAAGGGCAACTCTTCAATCTGTTATCTGTTATTTGCCACTGTATTGGTTTCAGATTATTTTTTTCTAAATCTATACAGACTATACAGAAGGTGGAGGGGCAAATGGAATGTGCTGGTTATGGAATAGCCACTAGATCCTTGGGTCACTCCTGAGTGTGGAAGAATTACGGAATCAGGAGACCAGCAGTACCAGGACATCATACCTCTACTAAAAGATGATCAACAGCTGATAATTCCTTCCTGCCTTCCTCTTTCTTTCCCTCTCTCCCTTCCTTCTTTCCTTCCTTCCTTTTTTCCTTTCTTCCCTCTTTTCTTTCTTCCTCTCTTTAAATTTTAATGTTGCAAATGATATGGTCATGTTGGCCAAAGAAAAGAGTGAGAGGTCCAAAAATTGATCTGTTCTTTAAACACAGAATTAAAAGTGTCCTGGGGATACTGGATGCAGTAACTGTGGGCAGAGCCATGGCTTGCAGCCTTGGATATTTTTCTGCTCTTGACTCTTTGGGCAATTTTCAAGTGCTGAAGGGAGAAAAAGACACACACACACACACACACACACACACACACACACACACACACACACCCCACAGTTTATAACTCCATTCATTGAGTTTTTATTATATAGTAGATGCAAAGGGCCTTATATTATATATATATTATAGTTGAACTCTCAAAACTCGTGTATAAATTAAGTTTATTTCAGTTAAAATTTTCACAAATCCAATTCAAACAATCTAGTACAAAAAGAAGAATTTATTAACTTATGGAACCAAAAAGTTCAGAGCTGCAGCAGGATCTAGGGACTCAAATCTGTCTCTTTCCATCTCCCTTCTGTCTTTTTCTCTGTTAGGTTTATGCTTGGGCATGTTTTTTCCAGCGTTTCCAACCGTGTCAGGTCTAATTCCTATCAGCTTAGTAACTCCAATACCCAGAGATCATCTTTCCCAATAATTCCCTAAAATGTCTTTAGTAGCAGTCTTATTGTCCCAGCCTGTGTCACACACACAATGTTGAAGCAACTCCCATGACCAAGCAGTTGAGATGCTCTGGTGGTCCAGGTGAATACAAAGCATCCCCTCCCAAGAGTCAGAGGTGGGGTTATCCCTCAAAACCTCATGCCTTGAGAGTGGAAAGTGTGCTCCTCCAAAGATAATTGAAGTTCTGGTACCAAAAGTGTGGAAATGGGTGCCCAGGGTTGGTGAACACACGAGATGTCCACCACAGCATTCTAGGAGGGAGATGTTATTTACAGATGAAGAAATTGAGGGTTAAAAAGATTAAATGACCTGCTCAAGGTCACAGAGCTGGTGAATAACAGAGCCAGGGTTTGAGCTGACATCTGCCAACTTCAGGCCTTCCACTTCCATCCAGTACTCTGCTGCATAAACTAGAACTTGACAGTGAATGGTTAAGTATTAGAAGGTCTCTATATTGAGAAAACTCACTTTTGTTTGTTTTTAAAGAAATATAAAATGAAAGTTTCCTCCCCCTCCACTGCCTTAGATCCATCTCTCTCTCCTTTCTTCCTCCTGAACAGATAATGGATCTTCCTATCTCTGCTTCCTCACAGGCAAAGCCTTTATGTAAATGAGTTCTTATTAGTAAATTTTGGCTGTATTTATCTGCTTCCAGCTTTAAAAAAAAAAAGAAAGAAAGAAAAAGAAAAAGAAAGCAAGAAATTCTTCTCAGCAATGTCAGCTCTGTCAAACTGAAAAGTGTAGAAATCTAAGTGTGGCAGCCAGGGGTCCACAGTGGGGATAGATTTTTTTTTTTTTTTATTCATTTCTACATTTGTGTTAAGGTCAGTGTATTCATTTCACAGTAGGGAAGGATGAATTTTGACATTTTTATAAGGGTGATTGATTGGTTTGTGTCCATTTGTGAGACTCTACATGGCAAGAGGCCATGGCTAATGGAAAAGGGGGGAGAAAAAACAAAACAAAAAAATGACTATTTTTCTCAGAAGTGAGCCTATCACCATTTTGGAAGGTGCCCAGAAATGTTGATCATGGACACAGATCTGAGCAGAAGACAGAAAAGTGTTTGACACACATTAATTAAAGGACAAAAGGGGAGGTTATTGACAGAAATTTCATTTGAATTATGTATCCCAGCTGCCTGAGAGAGTTCAAGCTCTTGAAAGCTGCCATCGCCCCCAAGTTCCCCACCCCTGCTCGTATCCCTTCTGTGCTACTGGTGAGGAAGCGTTAGAGATGAACGAGATCTTCACAACCAAAGGCAGCATGCTAGACCCTCTGCCCACACTTCATGGTCTCCATTTCAAGCTCGTCTTAAGTGGACCTTCCTCTGGGTTGGGAGTGTCTTTGGGAGCCCTCAGACCCAGACTAATTTTCTATGTCCTGACCCTTCAGCCTCCACATGGTGATAATCAGAGCACTTGTAACCACTACTTTATGACTTCCTGGCTAGACTCTAGGTTTGTTGAGGGTTAGGGGCTTGTGTATCTGCTATCATTGAATCTCATGCTGACCCTCAGGCATAGTATTTGTAGTAGGCACTGTCAACTATTTGTTGAATAAATGAATGAATTAATGAATGGCTTTCTAACCATTTCCATGTCTGCCTTTTCAATTATGGCATAAACACTGACTCCTTGGCTTATGTCCAAGGATGGAAACAGGCTTCCTTTAAATTGCTGCACTTATAGATTACTGATAGGGAACCATAAACATTTAACTGGGAAGCAATTTCCCTTAAAAACAGAATACTGTTCCTTGGTGATGCATCACATTTCTCTGGGATGACATCATTGACTGTTTAACCACAGGGAAGCTTCCATGTGGACTCCAGGACTGTTTATTCTTGTGAATCCATGTGTATTAGGCCTTGTCCTAGAGCATTTGAAGTCAGAAGACCTCTGTGTAAAGAGCTCTTTATGGCCACCCCAAAGCCATAAAGCTGACCACACTAACGCTGGTGATCCCAGGTTTGAGCATTCCATGACTCCACTGATATTTCCATGGGACCTCTGCAGGTGGAAATCACGTGATTCCACAGGTTCCATGGGCAGTTTGTGGCATAGCTAATAAGTTGTATTGCACAGGGATTCACTGGGGTCAATTATGCCCAGAAGAGTAGCCTCAAATGTTGTACTTTCTGCTTGGGGCTTTAGCTTACGTGCTGTCATAAAGGGACAAAATTATTAACTGATGCATATTCCCAGCCTGGCCTTTGCCATTCTCACCCCCAAAGGCAGTTCTGGCTTTATGGGTCAGCTTTTTCCCCTCCTCCATTCTATTCCCAGAGTGGTTCCTTGGGTTTCCATCTTGCAGAATCTGAAAGGTAGTGTGGAATAGAAAACACCTATTCCAGGAGGTGGTTTAAGGCAACATCATGGGCCAAAATCAAGCTGCACTCCTCATAAGTGATGGGTTGGGTAGAGGGAAAGAGCGTGAGGTGCAGGGAGCACATTCTTGCTTTCACACATGCCTTACAGTGTGGGACAGAAATGCAAAAACATTTGCTAGGGTGGCTAAAATCCAAAAGACTCTGAACGATAAATGCTGGTGAGGTTGCGGAGAAAAAGGAACTCTCATACATTGTTGGTGGGACTGCAAAATGGTGCAGCCTCTATGGAAAATGGTATGGAGGTTCCTCAAACAATTGCAGATAGATCTACCATACGACCCAGCTATCCCACTGTTGGGAATATACCCAGAGGAATGGAAATCATCAAGTCGAAGGTATACCTGTTCCCCAATGTTCATCGCAGCACTCTTTACAATAGCCAAGAGTTGGAACCAACCCAAATGTCCATCATCAGATGAGTGGATACGGAAAATGTGGTTCATCTACACAATGGAATACTACTCAGCTATAAAAACGAATGAAATACTGCCATTTGCAACAACATGGATGGACCTTGAGAGAATTATATTAAGTGAAACAAGTCAGGCACCGAAAGAGAAATACCACATGTTCTCACTTATTGGTGGCAGCTAAAAATTAATATATAAATTCACACACACACACACACACACACACACACAAAAAAAAAAAAAACCGGGGGGGGGGGAGAAGATATAACAACCACAATTACTTGAAGTTGATACGACAAGCAAACAGAAAGGACATTGTTGGGGGGTAGGGGGGAGGGAGAAGGGAGGGAGGTTTTGGTGATGGGGAGCAATAATCAGCCACAATGTATATCGACAAAATAAAATTAAAAAAATAAATTAATTAATTAAATTTAAAAAAAAGAAATGCAAAAACAGGTGAGTGGTGTGATGAGGTATGAGTGCTAAATACCTGGAAATTTCATGATGTTGGGAAACTAGGTGATGACTAGGGTCACCAATAACAGTGTCCATGAATTATGTATAGCAGTCTGCTTTATGATTTTCAAGAGACACGAGGATATTTGGAAATTCTGTTTAAATCATGCTTCTTCACTTTAGGCTCTACAAGTAGGTCAGGACCCAAACAAATAGACCAGGGCCCAAAGTATTACTGCCACTTTCCACGTCTGTCACCAAAATGAGTGTGCTTTGGCTGTCGCTTGTTTCAGGCCCTGTCTTTATCCTCGTTCCTCCTCCCCATTTTTCACATTTGATTCACCTCTAGACTGAGAAGACTGTGGAAACGGCAGTGACAGTGTCCTGCCCAAGTACTTTCTCATACTCCTCCTTGCAAATTTAATTTACAATTTGCAAACCAAGTCTTGTCACACAGTATCCAACTGCTGCTGACTTGGGCCCTAGGAGATTTGTTGGAGAGTTCATGGTTCTCATTCTTAACGGCTGCTTCAGAAGAACTTTGTGGTCTTTACATAACTCTTTACGGTTGCCATCCCTACTGTAATCTAAACTTCTGGGCCTGCATTTTGCTCCTCCTCCATAAATCATCCCTTAAAACAGGGTGTGTTCCCAGCCCAGTACACGACATGCCTTGTGCTCTTTTCTAAATGTGCCCTTTACGAAATTCAAAAGATAGTTAATTGCACATATATTTTTCAAAGATCTAACCCCACTCCTGACTTTTTTTTAAAGTGACTTATTTTATTATAAATTTATTTTTTAAATTGACAAATAAAAATTGTGTATATTTATGGTGTACAACATGATGCTTTGATAAACAGACTTTGTGGAATGGCCAAACCAAGCTGATTAACACATGCATTACCTCCCATACTTGTTTCTTTGTGTGTGTGGTGAGAACAAAAACTTCACTCTCTTAGTAATTTTCAATTATATGCTATATTGTTATTAACTATAGTCACTATATTGTACAGTAGAGCTCTCAAACTTATTCTTCCTAACTGAAATTTCGTATCCTTTGAGCAATATCTCCCCAATCTCCACCCACCCCAAGTCCCACCCTCAGTCTCTGGTAACCACCATTCTACTCTGCTTCTACAAGTTCACCTTTTTTAGATTTCACCATTACGTGAGATCACATGATATCTGTCTTTGTATGCCTGGCTTAGTTCACTTAACATAATGTCCTCCAGGTTCGTCCATGTTGTTACAAATGACAGGATTTCCTTATTTTTTTAAGGCTGAAGAGTATTATCTTGTGTATACATACACCACATTTTTTTGTCCATTCCCCATTGACGGACACTCAGGTTGTTTCCATATCTTGGCTATTGTGAATAGTGCTGCCATGAACAGGGAAGCCACACACCTGTCTTCTTCGATGGCACAGCTCTTCCTACTTTCCCAAATTCTGTTTATTTCTTCCTCCCTTTTTCACCTGTAAATGTGAAATCTACCATTCCACCTCTTTCTCCAAAGCCCTGTCCTAGGCATAAGGGGAAGAGCAAACCAGCAGAGAAGTTTCTCTTTCCAAGGTTTTGCAACTAGTACAAGTATTTGACACATAGTAGGTGCCCAATAAATATTTATTGAATGAATGGTTTTGCTTCAAAGATTCCTGGGACTGTATTCTCACAGTGTCAGGTAGAGTGAAGAATTAAGTTATCAAATGAGCCCACTTATAAATTGCTCACCAGTATTGAAAAGGGTTTTATTCATTCAGACAGTATGAATTCTGCCTTGGTTCCAGGATAAAGTCCAGGGCCCTGGTGTTATCTTAATGCCTTTTTCAGATGGATAAAGAACCTGGATTTGCATGAATCAAAAGCTTTGGTTTAAATCCTGCTGTATCACAGGACTATGTGATTGTAGGAAGTGATTCCACCTCACTGACAGTGAGGATTTTTATCATTGGTGCCTTCCTCACAAAGTCATGAGACCCAAGTGAGAGAAGAAGACACAGGACGTGGCTCACAGTGTTTATTCCATAAATGCTGGCAATCAATTTGATTCCTTGAAAATTCTACTCCAGAACATTAGAAGTTTTGAGTAAAGTCACCATGGGTTCATTTTTAAGGAGAAACAAATTTTTAAAAATATAAAAAAAATTTTAGCATAGGAATGTTGCTCTTATCTCCCTCTGTAACTCATCTATTTTATGTTGAAACAATCTCACTGTTGGAAAATTCAGGCTCACCTTCCCTAGGCAGGGGCTAATTTTCTCTGTAGAAAATAATTTCTCATGGTCCTCTGCCTAATAACTCCTCATATGCTTGGAGACCATTTGTTGATATAAACTGCACAAAGTAAAATTTTCATTTCACTTGACCTGTTTGTTATTTTCCTAGGCATGATGGAATTAGGTCTATGGCCGCAAGTCTTAGCATTCTGGGCCACTGCCCATAGAGGAAACCATCACTAATTAGCACCTTTGTGTGAGTCTGTGGAGGGGTTGCTGTGGTGTTTTGTTTTCTTTTGTTTTTTTCTTCTTTTATTCCCCGGAAGGCTAGTCATAAATGCTAACGAAATTACAATTTCTGTTGGAAGATAAGGCCCCAGAATATTTGAAAGCTCAAAAACTCTCTTTGCTGTGTGGTGCATTGTCGTGTATATGAATACTCTTTTGATACCCTGCTTTTTAATATAAGTTAATGTCAATTTAATCAGCATTTGTCAAAAATAAGGCATAGTCTCTGACTTTTCTCACCATCAGCTGGGCAACTCATTCTAATTACCTGGTGTGGGTGGAGTATATCATCTTTATCCTTTGAGGGTCAAGGTGTCTTGGTGATAAAAACTACATAAATACATAGCTGGATAGATGTGAACTGTCTGTCTCAAAAGAGGGGTAGAAATATGAATACCTGAAAGAACATGATACAACGATTTCAAGTGATACACTTTCTTAGAGCTACGGATTTGATAGGATGCAGCTCCCATCAAAAAGAGAAAACCAGACACTGGAAACAAGCAATATAAAAGCTGCAACATTTAATATTAACCTTCCAAATAAGCAATTCAATCTGCTTTTTGGCCCCCAGCAAAAATGTCAAGGGTATCAGCAGCCTGAAGTTTACACACTCATCCTAAGACCCTACTCAAGAGCATGTGGAGGGGAGGAAATATACACCATAGTTAGTACACAATAAAAGCATTGTGCACTCTCTGAAGAGTTAGTTGGTCTTGGTTGCTTCTTAAATATTGTAATTCCAGCTTGCCCATCTATTTTAATTTTTCTGTTATTTCTTTTACCTAGCCTATTCCCTCACCTTATCTGTGCCTACACACTGGTGTCTGATGCCTCACTATAGAGTTTCAGATCTTGACTGCGTTTCCCATCACAGTGTGAGAATTTTCTGTTTTCCCAGGCCCTTGAGATCAGCTCCATCTTTTGTGAGAAAGAGGCTTTCAAAAGACAGCTGAAGTGGATAAGAGCGGCGCTAGGCTCGCCGAGGAGGAGGCAGCACAGAAGCTGCCAACCGTGGCATTAGCCTTGCTCCAGCCCGGCTCTGGAATCACTGATTTGGAGAGGTTTGGCTTAAGCCTATGGAAATAAAAAGACTTTTCAATTCTACCTGTGCCTGGGATGGGCCGGAGTTATCATTCAGAGAGCACGGGGGGCCCCAGCCCAGAGGAAAACCAACAAAACTCATTTTAATTATAGCAGCTGAGTTCCACAGCACAACAGTTTTAACAAGGTCAGACAAATGCGGCCCTTCCTCTCCCGGCCCTCTGCTATTTTCTTGTTTATTTATATATTCAGGAACTCTCCCAACAGCAATGTGAATCCTTCTCTCCTCCAGACATCGATGCTAGGGTAGACCTCTGAACAGGAGTTTCTGCACATCAGTCAACCAGATTGTTGTCCAGGTTAAGTGAGGAGAGTGTTGTTACGTGTGTAATACAAGAGAAAACTATTTTGCAAAATCAATATCTCCTTAAACACAAATTACTCTGATTAGGTTGGGACAGTGGAAGAACTGATCTGGGAAGAAGTGAACAAGCTTATTGCAATAATTGTTTATTTTTTAAATATAACCTTTCATTAAGTGGGTCAAGACATTTTGGGAACACTTTCTTATACCCCAGGGCTGAGTTCCTTTTACTCTTCTGCTTTTGGGGCTGCAGCAGAAGAACTGAGGTGTCATAAGAAGACTATTAGTGGTGGCCTAGGAGCTGGAAGCTGGCATTAATATGATCTCAGACTGGCCCTTAAAGTCAGTTATGAGAGAGCAGGCAAGATGTGTGGACTGGGAGCATTTATTGCATGGTTCTGTGGGAAGCGATGCATGGAAGGAACATTGGTATTATTTTTGGCTTAGCTGCAAAATACTAATCTTCATTTCATCACGCCAAAGACAGAGAGCAAACACAAATGCCTCTCTCAGAAGCATTACTTTCTACACAACATCACTTGAATAAAATTTTTGTCTTGGCAGAGAGATATCTCCACACAGAGATTTTTGTGTTTTTGCTATGGGTAACAAGCAATCCAGTATGTGTAGCCAAAAAATGCAAAAAGATATACATCATAGAAGACCATCACTATCTAGTGTTGCTCAGGAAGAAAAACCTAATGAGATTGACACTAATGTTAAAGCACATATTTTAGCAGCATCTGTAACTCTGTTCTCTAATGGGGACAATGAATGGGCTTTTAGCTGGAGCCATAATAACTTATTCAAACATTTTAAGTTCTCCCAAATCCAAAGGGAAATAATGCACGATAGCTCTTGGCATAATGGCATGGCTGATGGAATGAAATGTTAGCCCAACTGTAGCCTACAGACATGGGAAAGGCCCCAGCATAGATGTTAAGAGTGCAAGGTACCTGACCTTGGCCCTGAATAGCATAAGAAGACCAAGAAAGGGATGAAAGACAGGAGGAAGGCTAAATGCTGCAGGCATATATTTATACTGAAGGTGGCTATGGTTGGCAGCTTCTGAAATACACCCAGCTATCCCCACCTCCTGGTTTTCAATTCCTTGTGTAATCTCCTCCCCTTGAATATGTATAGTGACTCAATTCTGATGAATAAAACATGGCAGAAAGGGCAGGATGTTACTTCCAAGATTAGTTTACAAAGAGGTGGTGACTCCTGTCCTGCTTGCACTCTCTCAGTTATTTCTGCCTGCTTGCTTTGATGAAGCTCCTGCCACGTTGGGAGCTGCCTGTGGATAGGCTCAAATGGCAAGGAACTGAAGGTGGCCTCCTGCCAACAGCCAAGGAGGAACTGAGTCCTGCTGACCACCACGTGAGAGAGCTTGGAAGCAGCTCTTTCCACAGCAGAGAGCCTTCAGATGACTACAACTCAGGCTCACACTCTGCTGCCCATGAGAGATCCTGAGCCAGAGGAATGAGCCAAGCCTCACCTGGATTCCTGACCCACAGACGCAGTGAGACAATACATGTTGTTGTTCAAAGCCACAAGTGTAGGGGTAATTTTTTACACAGTATATGAAGGCATGGAGAACTGAAAATTCTATGTACTCAAGCACCACTTCTGGAGTGACTCAAGTCTCAATATTCCTTTTTTTAAAGGATTAAGACAACAACAGCAGTCTTATCTATGGTACATAGACAAGAGCAAGAGTTTCTGCACATCAGTCAACCAGATTGCTGTCCAGGTAAAGTAAGGAGAAGGTTGTCATGTATGTAATACAAGAGAAAACCATCATGCATAATCAGTATTTCCTTAAACACAAATTACTGGGCAGGAGTGGATTAGAAAGTTAAAAAAAAAAAATGGAAGTGGGAGAGAAACCAAAGTTTGCACAAAAGTCTAGACTGGAGGAACACAGAGGATGCAAACCCAGATGGCTCTCCTCTTAGAATCAGTCGTGAAAGAAAAGCCAACATAGATGCTGCTGATTGGCCTCTGCTGCCTGGTAATTAGTGATATCAGCCAAGGGTTTGTCATCTCAGGAAAGTGCAGGCCAGGTGAATTATGGAAGGCATTAGACCTAGCTGGAAGGTCAGGACACAGAGAACAGCCATATATGCAAACAGCACATCTGAGGCTTCTATTAGAACAGTGTTTAGTAAAGTTTTTCTTTAAAGAGCCAGAGCTTAAATCTTTTAGGTTCTGTGGGACATATGGTCTATGCCGTTTTGGTGCAAAAGAAGCCATAGACAACACACAAAAAAATTAGCATGTCTATGTTCCAGTAAGACTTAATTTACAAAAACAGGCTGCAGGCCGGATTTGGCCAGCAGGCCATAGTTTGCCAACCCCTGGCATAGAACAAGGTATCCTGCTGATATAATAAAGCAGAGAATTGGAACCAAGGGCAGGGTCACCATATCCAAGTCACAAAATGGGTAAAGGTAAGGCGAAGAGTCCTGAATCGGGATCGGGTAGGATTGCCTAGACAGCTGCTGCATCTGACCTTTGGCAGAAATCCTTGGTCAGAGATCAGACAGGCCAAGAGGATGGACACCGGAGAGAATCTTGAGATGAACAGAAAAGGAGGTGGTAAGAAGCGGAAGACTAACTTGATGCAAATGGGAAAGACCAAGTGACCAAGTAAACTATACTGAGCAAATGATAAGTACCTTTCTTTATAAACAGAGAGGGGCAAGATATTGGCTAGATGCTGCCTCCAAGTGAAATGACGATTGTAGAGGAACGTGCACGCTGCCCACTCTTTACCAGGCAGCTGTTTCTTGTATGTCCCCATCCACCCCAGCCCCACAGCTCAGCCCCTCACCAGAAGTGCACTTATTGATATTCCACATGGTTAATGTTTTCCTAAATTTCTTCATAGAATTCAAAAGAGTGGTTTGATTTGGATATTTAATTTATACTCAGAGAATAAGACTGTAATTCTTCTTTTATGCCTTTCTGCCTTGCACGCCAAATGAAACTCGAATTGTCATTCTTTGTTCAGAGTCAAACACCATCTTGAAATTGTTTACTCTTATTGTTTAAAATAATTCTGATTTTAGATGGCTCTTCTCTCTTGGGAAAACAATACACATTTAAGAAATTAAAAGTCAGATTATTTTTCCCATTGGAGTAAGTTTCTTTTAGGCAGAACATTGTTTTGCCAAAAATTGGGATGTCTCAATACTTTTTATGATATTTTTTTTCAGATAATGCTAGACGGGATGTTCAGAATTATCCCAAATCAGTGTCCTAGTTCAAACTCTGTCACTTATTAACCCCTGTAATACTGGGGAAATTGTGTAATTTCATTTTGCTTTATTTTATTTTTTTGCTTTTCTTTCTCATCTTCAGAGAAGAAAAGAGGTATTAATTCCAGCTCTTGTCTCTAGCAAGATTTTATAAGAATTTGATGAGTCACTATATGCAAATATATGCTGTAAATTGTAAAACTCTCTAAGAATAGTGGGTATTATTATTCATCAAGCATTTATTTTGTTCTTATTTTATACCAGTACTGTGCAATGGATGAGGAATACAAAAATGAATGAGACCAGTCTCTTTTCTCCAAAAGTTAATTATATCAAGTAGTTGATAATTATGGAAGCTAACACTTTTATACCACTCACTATGTTCTTAGAACCCTATATATGTTTCATTTAGTTTTTACAGTATAAATAAGTACAATTATTATTTCCATTATAAAAAGAATATTAACGCAAAGAAAAGTTAAGTCCTAAAGTCACACAGTTAGTAAGTGGCTATACCAGCATTCCAACCTCAGATATCCATGTGCATCACCATTACACTATATTGAATATCAGGACTACAAATACTTAAATGGAAGTAACAAAAGGTTATTACTGATTTTAGAAAGTAAATAATCAGGAAAAAATTAAAAGGTACGCTAGAAGAAATAAATATTTTTTTAAGGGTGTTCCATGGAAACAAATCCTGTAGATGCTCTGGAAGAAAAGGACTATGTGATCAGATGTTTGGGAAACATCCTGGCCCTCTTCAGAGAGTTACAATGCACATTAGCCTGGTAATGTCCTGCTTAGAGGTCCTACAGAAAAGAAATCTCTCTCCCTTTGTTTGGGCCAGTGTTCCCTAAAGTATTGTCTTTGGGATCCTTTTTTGCCAACATAGTTAATTGAGTTGTGTTGAACATAATGTTTCCCTAAAATGCTGGTGTAGAACTTATCTTTGTGGAAACTTGACAAGGAGGAGAAGGATAGTGACTTGAAACTGCTAAATAAGAAAAACAAAGGGCTCTGACCTGGGGCAAAGTAAGGTATTGTTGAAGAGCTTGTGAGCTGCTGGGCTTGAAAACCAGCCTTCCATTGATGGTCATGCCAATTGGCATGGTCGTGGCATTGTCCGTAGCTGTGCTTGGTAGTTGCAAAGTTGCGGCAGAGAAAGTGGAAATTTGGGTTGATCCAGGATCGGGGATGGGAAAGGCAAATGAAGTAGAAAAGAATCAGGGGAATATTAATTTACTATTAGTATTTAAGGAAGAAAAGACAAAAATGATAAGTAATATTTTAAATATAATGCATAGCCTTCAGAAATGTCATTGTATAAGTAACTTAACAAAGAAGACAGAAACATGTGTTCCCAATTTTGAGAGAAAAATGGTTCTCTCCCTATGTTAATTTGGTGTCCTTTACATATTCCACTTAGGGGAGTGGCCAAGACTTCCAAAGCACTGATACTCAGACCCCTCTGCCACTCTTCCCAGTACTGATAGTAAATCCAGAGGTCCCTGTACCGGTCTGTTTCTGTTGCTTATTACAGAATACCTGAAACTGGGTGATTTATAAAGAAATGAAATTTATTTCTTATAGTTTGGAGGCTGGTAAATCCAAGGTCCAAGGAACACATCTGGTGAGGGCCTTCTACAGTGACACACGGTGTCACATGGCAAGAATGGGCTGAGCAAGAGAGCTAACCTGATCACTTCCTCTCTCTTTAAAGCCATCAGTGAATGCCCATTCTCTGTGAATGGATCAATACACCCATGAGGGCACAGTCCTCAAAATCTAATCATCTCTGAAAGGCACCATCTTTCAAGTATCATAATTAAATTTCCCACCCTTATAGCACTGTTACAGTGGTGGTTATGCTTCCAATACACGAAATTTTGGGGGACGAATTTAACCCCTAGCAATCTCCTATGGTACATGCATATCTTGATGTGGGAAGGTTCCGTCTGGCTTGTTGTTATCTCAGGTTTTGCTGGCTGGACAGATGGTCCTGATCAGTTGTGACTAATGCATAGAGCTGGCTGAGGAGGGCAACTCACATGGCAACTGAGGAGTGTTGGAATGTGGGTCTCTTGAAAGGGAGCAGGAGGGAGTAGGGCTCGGAAAGCACTAGAAGGAGCTGGGGTCTCCCAATTGCTACTCCCAAAGAAACAACGCCCTCTAGCAGCCGGTCTTGCTTCATTAGTGAGCATACCCCATCCTAGGGAAGTGGTCCTTAAACTTTTCTTCTCAGGATTCCTTTATACTCTTAAAAATTATTATGGTCCCCAGAGAGCTTTTGTTTATGTGGGTTATACCTATTGATATTTATTATGTTTGAAATGAAAAATGAGAAATTTTTAAAATACTTATGAATTAAAAAATAAAAATAATAAATCTACTACATGTTAACATGACTAATACATTTTCGTAAAAAAAAAAAATGTTTGTTTTTCCAAGTAAAATTTACTGAAAAGAGTATTTTTTTATTGCATTTTTGCAAATATTTTAAATCACTGGCTTGGTAAGAGGCATTTGGGTTCATTTATCTGTTCCTGCATTTACTTTGTCATGATTTGTTGCTTTGGTTGAAGAAAATTCTGCCTCACACAGACACATCCTTGGAAAAAAAGAGAAGCATGTAATTGCTTTTTCAAATAATTATGGATATTACTTGCTACTGCACCCAAACTCAGAAAGTGGTAGTTTCTTAATGGTTAGTTGCTATGTAGAAACTGAAACTGTATCAATGAACTCTTTATACTCTGTTACATTAAAATTCATCAGCCCATCTTGTATTTTAAATCAGTCTTTTATTCATGCATTATTTTGTAATGTCATGCATTGGCTATTTGAAAAATATTGGTTTACTGAGAGGTGAAGATCTTCCGAATGTTAATATATTTCATTAGGCAACATAAAATATCACGTTTATTAATATTACCTTCATCTTAAGATTCAGAAAGTTGTCAATCTCATGGCGGCCAACCGAAGTTTCCCAAAATTCTAACTTTTGTTTGAAAGCTCAAATATTATCATTGACAGCAAATACTATCAGTGTCTTCCTTAAAATGACAGGTCCACTTAGGGTGACCAACCATCCCAATTTACCCAAGACTGGTGGACTCCTGGGAAACTGCTAGAGTTTCAGTGTTAAAACCAAAAAAGTCCTTAGAGTCATTCATTTTTGAGAGAATATCCATCACATACCCAAGTCAGATTGACTAGTTTGTCAGTCATTCTTTGATGTAAAAATGGTGTACCGTGACAAAAGTAACTAGTTCAGCTGGCAACTCAACTAATCACACAAGTATTTTTCCCTCAGATAACTGTTGGTATGCTTTGTGGGTATTTCCTACATAGTCACACAGAATACTTAAAAGACACGTATTCCAGGGTCAATGTTTACTGCCTCATCAAAGGCATTTTTAAATAACACTGGCTTTTTGAAAAAATGTCAGTGCGTACCTGTGAAGAATATCATACCTACTTGTAGTTTGGTGCCACTACATTGATTCTTGCTGAGTGTGACCCACCATTGCTTTTGCACTATTGGGGCAAATGTCAACACAGTTTAAAAAAAAAAAAAAGGCAAATAATGCCTTGCTATGTTATGCAAATAGTTTCAGCCTCCTGAACTCACTGTCCCCAAGGGTCTATGAGTCACGGTTTGAGAAGCCCTGCCCTGGGGCATAAGTCTTCCAGGAGGCTCTCTCTGTGTCAGAATTGGTTCCAACATTTGTCACCTTATGAACCCATAATTACTATACTCTTTTTGTCCGCTCCAAGGATCTTTCCAGGGCTTGGGAAATTTTTCCTTTTAAATTCTGGAAGCACACAAGCACTGAATAAGCCCTTTTGTGTGCTTGGCAATGAAACAATGACCCTCTGCCTACACATCTAAATAAAGTTGCATTCAGTGATTTGAGAGTCCTCCATGCTCATCTTTCTTAGAGAATCTACCTTCTGTGATTCCAATATGGTGTTCTTGTCCCCTCCTTTTAAAAAAGAGTAAAGAGGAATTACAAATTTAATCTCAGTTGGGTCACAACCCTGCTAACATATTTTAATATGCTTTAATTTCCTAATAGTCATAATCAAGGCAGAAGACTTAGCCCTGAACAAGAGAAGAGTAAGACAGTTTCCAAATTAGCGAGAGTACTTAGTTTCATTATTTTACTACAGATATTAAGAGATTTCATTTTTGACTGTAACATATACTTAATATTGGAGATTGATATTGCCAGTAAGAAACCTCAGTTGGAATTACAAAAATAAAAATGACATCTTGTAACCTTGAGGCTTCTGCATGAAAACAAGGCTGTGTAATAGAAAGTACACTCTGAGACAATTTTTCTCAAGTCTTAGAGCTGCCAGGGTTCTCTTTATCTGTCAGAACATCTGCCACGGGCTGATGAAGAATGAAATAAATGTAGTACAATGGTGACATTTTGCTACATTTAGGATTTGAAATAACTTTTTTTCATTATAAAGGACAGATTAAAATAAGTTTGAGATGAGATTGACAGGTAGACATATTCCCTGGAGACATACATCGCTGTTCTTTGGAGTCAGAAACATAGGCCAGAATTAATTTGCCTACATTGTTATATTTTCCATTTATGTGGCATTTTATAATTTATTACACATTTAACATAGACTATCTTATTCTCTTCACGACATTCATAAGGAAGGTTCCTGTTTATTTGGTTGTTTGTTTTTTCTCTCCATTTGACCAAGGGAAGCCAAGGCCAAATGATTTGCCCAAGGTCACACTACAATATATGCAACCCACATCCATGGGCCCAGAGTGCAGTGGTCCATCTGGTAGGCAGCAGTGGCTTCCTGGAAACCTTGATGCTTCAGAAGAGAGAATGGAGGTTGAGAAGTTGAATACAGCTGATTGAAATCCCTTGTTTGTCTCCTCTTGTTCCTTGTGTTAGACTGATGGCAACACAGCACTGTACTACTTCTATGCAACCCCGCAACCCCCCACCCCCGTATTCAGGGACTGGAAGCCTGGAGCACATGTTCCAGAATTCCTTGCCAGAGCATTTGCAGGTTAGGTAGAAGGTAAAAGAGAGGCAGCCGTGACTTTATGGTTCCTTTGGCAAGAATGTGCAGAGGTGTAGACTCAGTGGATGTGAGGTTTGCAGCTGCCTCCGGGTGGTTTGCAATTTTGCACCTGCCTCAGCGTCCTAAGCATCCTTGATCACTGTTGTTGCTTTCCTGTGGTGCCTGTGACTTTCTGACTCTCTGAGAGCTATGCTGAACCTGAGATCAAGTTGAGGTATTACTTGATCTTTGAAACTCCAGCCCTTCCCACAGTGTCCTAAACAACTATATTCCCCAAAGTCTTCCCTGCTTAAAATACCGTGAGTGGCTTATCATTTTCTGAAAAGTACTGACTGTTGAATTTCCCAACCCTATTAAAATGAGAAAAGAGGCATAAATCTTTGAGGCTGAGAATGTGAGTTAAAACAACAGCAGAGATATCAACTATATTTTTGGAAGATGTAATTTAGATAAGTAAGTGTTAATTGATGCATCAGAGGGTAAAAACTGAAACCCAACTACACGTAGTGGGGAAATGCTAATAAGAAGAAAGCTGACTCATACTGTGCCACGGATTCCTGGACGGCTTCAGGAATAGAAGGCACCAGGTAATATTGAAATTGGTGGTGTAGGATGAGTTAGAACTACGTGACTTGATTGAAAGCACTTAAGGACAGTTTAGAGGCCGACAAACATCTCCTGTAAAGGTCCATGTCTTTGTCCAGGCTGCTATAACAAAATATCATAAACTGAGTGGCTTATAAACAATAAAAATCTATTTCTCACAGTTCCAGAGGCTAAGAAGTCCAAGACCAAGGCACTGGTAGATTCCATGTCTGGTGAGGGCCATATTCTCAGTGTAAACTCACATGGTAGAAAAGGGTCAAGGTAGCTCTCTGACGACTCTTTTATAAAGGCACTAGTCCCATTCATGAGGGTTCTGCCTTTATAATCTAACCAACTCTCAAAGGTCCCATCTCCTTCTACCATTACATTGCTGGTAAGGTTTTCAACATGTAAGTGTGGTGGGGAGGGGGGGACACAAACATTCCATCATAGGAGGCTGGATAGTAAATATTGTAGGCTTTGTGCATCATATTCTCTATCATAACTATTTATCTCTGCTGTTGCAGCATGAAAGCAGCCAGAGGCAGTACTTAAATGAACGGGCATAACTGTGCTCCAATAAAACTTTATTTACGAAACAAGTAGAAGATCAGATTTGGCCCACAGGCCATAGTTCACTAACATGTGTTTCGGCCATTAAAACCTTTCACCAGAGTGCACAGGTCTCCCCATCCAAGATAAGACAAGAATTTTACTCTCTGGAAAGGTTGAAATAAAAAGATTCTTTAGTTGAGGATGCAGACACAGAAAATATAGAAACTGCATGCAAGCTTGCAAACTGAGCCAGGGGACCCATAGAGATCATACCTAGCCTGATTCCTAAAAGGAATGCTTTTTGGAAATATGGAGTTAATCAACAACAAAAAACACTAAAGGGAATTGCAAGTGATAGCCTAAGAGGAGTAAGAATTATAAGTGTGGTATTCTTTCACTTTCTAGGTGTTATAGAAACTATCTGACCTATTTTCATATTATTTGGATAAAATTAAAATTAAATTAAGAAAAAAATATCAGTAGAGGAATTCAGAGTACTGCATGCATGTTTCATGAATGCATGGAGTCAGCAGGGCAGGTATTATTATCTTGACTTTCTGGGTGAAGAGGCCAAAGGTTCAAACTCTGAAGCTGAAACATAGTCAAAAATATTGCACTGCAGAAGGGAAATATATTGGGTTTAGATGGTAAAAGTAGAAGAAGTCATCAGTAAATTAGTGGGAGATATTGGTAGAAACCCACAAACACAGAAATCACTACAGAGTATTTAAACTTTGGTGACCACAAGTGTGAGCCAAGAACATTTTTGGATACCAACAATTTTGACTGAGTTGAAGATTTTGGCTAAGACCAAGCAATGCTGGCATCATTCCTAGTTGCCCCAGCTATGAGCACCCTTCTCAAGTTAATAATATAATGAAACAAAAATGCCAATGAAGCAAAAAATAATTAGGTGCAGAGGAACACATGGCCTAGTAAACTCCGTTTTGGAGGAAGTATTGGGATGGGATTTGCAGGGTTGAGGTGTATGTGCAGTAGACAAAGGGTGAGATCATGAGGAGATGGACGTGGGTTACAAATCAATGGAAGCTGGGACTCTCTTGCTCAGTGCTGACCTTCTCCATTTCTTTCTGATATCACTGAAGTAGGTGTATGTTCATTATTCTTCAACATTTTACCTGTTGCACCTGAAGCCATTACTTCAGGGAAGGAAACTCTAGACCAGGTAGATGACAGCTCATTATTCACACTCCGTGGCTTTGGAAATTTACTTGGGTTACCAGGAATGATCACAACTGCCTTCCCCAATTACTCTCCCGATTTCTTGTCACTATCAAGACGGATAAAACCTACTCTAACAGGTATGAATAGGAGGAGGAAGGAGCTAACAAGAAACCAGGATTTAGCAACATTAAGACCTATTCTTGGATAGCACATCTGCCTGTCATCAGCTGATAACATTAGACAACTTCTTTAGAGCCTTGGCTTTCTCTCCTGTTAAAAAACATTTGGGAGATAGTAATGGTTGATATCATGAGTCAATTTGATGAGACCACAGGGTGCCAGGTATTTTGTTAAACATTGTTTTGGGTGTTTCTGTGAGTATGTTTCTAGATGAGATTAACACTTGAAATGGTCCATTGAGTACAGTTGATTGCCTGCACCGATGTGGGTGGGATTCACTTAATCAATTAAAGGCTTGGATAGAACAAAAAGGCTGAGTAAGGGAGAATTTGTTCTCTCCCTGCCTGACTGCCTTTGAGCTAAGACATTGATCTTCTGCTTTTAAACTTGGGCTCGGACTGGAACTTATACTCTCAGCTCTCCTGGGTCTCCAGCTTGACAGTTGCAAATCTTGAAACTTAGCTTCCAAAATTATGTGTGCCAATTCCTTATAATAAACGTCTATTTCTATATATCTTCTATTGGTTGTTTCTCTGGAGAATGTTGACTAATACAGGGTAATATCTTCCTCATTTGGTTTCTGAGAAAAGATTTTAACATAGTACCTAACCAATTGTAAACACATACACACACAGAAAAGATATGTCTTATTATTATAGACATCTGCTTAGAAAAAAAAAAAGAAAGAAAAATTCAGAAGTGTAAATGTTTTTTGATTATGCTTTGGGTAGAAGCAGTAGAAGATAGTAAGTTAGGATATGAACTTTGGGGTTAGAGACTCTGCTCCCCACATATGAACAGTAGGATTTTGGACCACTTATCTAACCTCTTATCTCTGTTTCCTCCTCTATAGGATGGAGTCAATAACACCTTTTTCATAAGCCTCTTTTGAGGATACAATGTGATAACAAAGATAATCTCTTATCCAGTAAATGGTAAGATTAATGTTAGAGATCAAATTATTACCAAAAACCACTTAATTGGTTAGTGGGTATGGAGCCCCAATGTAAGCCCCCTGACAGTTCAGCCTCAGAACCTCCCACTTATCAACACTCTTGTGGTTAGAGAGCTATTACCTGATTTTACTGGGCGAGAAAGGATTTTTTCTGGTATTGCTTGAAAGTGGATGCACACTTTTTTACATAGCCTTCTTTAACTGCACACTTTTAATGAGGGATGAGAACCTTCCTTCAGCATGAACAGTTCTTTTCTTTCTTCTGCTAACCACTGATGTAGGACTGTCCCCTAAAGAGAGACTGCGATCTTATATCTTGGGCTCCTTTTTAATTAAAGCTGTGAATGGTTAATGACCAGCCTGCCAGGGGTGAGGATGGGGTGGGGTACCATGAGGAAGTCTCTATGAAATAAAATTCCAGTGGCTGCACAAGTCATTGAATCCCAGGCATTCAAGACCATTATTCATAATTGCTCAAAATGATTTCTTGCACTGGCCCATATGCACTGGGCACACACCCACCAAATGCTTTCATACATGTGAGACAGCCACGGGGCTTCCTTTTCAAATAGGAAATGCCTTTCAAGACTGCATAACCTAAGAAACTTGAACTTCTACAGGTCAGTGACAAACAAAGATAATTTGTTTCTGGATAAAACCCCAAATCTGTCATCTTGTTCACAGGATTGCACATTTCCTGGAATGCAGGACACAGCTTATCACAGTTCTGTGCAGTTATCAAGAGTGTTGATTTGATATTCTGATACAACAAAGGGTGGCTCAGGTCACTATTCCACTTTTGATTACGAGAGTCTCCTTGACTCCTCGCCTGTGGGTAAATGAGTGCTTTGAAGACTGTGGAAGCATTTTAAATGGCTTTTATCTTTTCTCATGTCTTTGTGTTTATTTTCTAAAACATAAATTCATCTATTATATCATAATAAAGCACTGAGATCTGTGGTTCTTCACTTCTTTGGGGGGCTGGGGGAGACAGGACTCACAAATTCCTTTGGACCCTTTCTCCACATAACGAATGCAGGCACACTTGCTTGTACACACAGATACATACACATGCACACATGCACACAAACACACAATTTTGTCTTAGATTTTAAGAATTATTGATTTTGGTAATGGGACAGAAATAGAGTAAGAGGTAATATGTTTAAGGCAGTAGAAGAAAGTTTCCTGGAAAGATGAACAAACCCTAATATGTACATTCATGTCTCCACTTCTGAAGAGTCCATTAAAAGTTTTAGATTTAGGCTTTAGAAGGAAGGAAGGAAAGAACGTTGGATGGAAAGAAGAGAGGAGGAAGGGAAAGGAAAAGAGATGACGAGTGGGTGCATTAGTTTGTTTCTTGTTACTGATAACAGAATACCTGAAACCGGGTAATTTATAAGAAACAACAGTCATTTCTTAGAGTTTTAGAGGCTGGGAAGCTCATGGTCCAGGGGGCGTTTCTAGTGACAGCCTTCTTATGGTGGGAACTTTCTACAGGGTCTCATGGCAATGCAGGCAATTGCATGGTGAGAATGGCAAGAGCTCCTTAAAGTGCTCATTTTCTCTGCTTATAAAGTCACAAGTGCCATTCCCATGACAACCCACTCAATCATTGACCCCTTACTCCACGAATGGATCAGTCCATTCATGAGGGCATAGTCCTCATGATCCAATCACCTCTTAAAGGTCCCGCATTTCAATACAGCCATAGTCTGATTTCCACCCCCCAACACTGTAGCAATGGGGGTCAAGCTATAATGAGTTTTGGAAGGACATTCAATCTACGGCATGAGGAAGACAGGCAGGCAGAGACAATCAAGAAGTTCAACAAATTCGTGATGATTATCTCGCCTACAGCAGGCAGGAAGCTGGGCACAGGGTATACAGACATACACAAACATTGTTTTTGTCCTGGAGGGGCTCACAGACTAGAAAGGGTGCCAACATGCAATCATTAACTCTACAGAGGGGTGCACAAAGTGCTCAGAGAGGACCGTGGGGACACTTAAAAGAGACTACAAAGCAGAGGAGGTATCTCAGGTGGGCCTTGAAGTTTAACAATGATCTCACCAGGCCATGAGGGTTTTAATATTTTCAGATTTCTTGAATGCCTGTGGATTTGTGCTGGCAGCATAACTAATTATTGTTTGGAACTCCTTTCAACTAGAATTGTTGGACAGATACATACTGAGCCTCTGCTGGTAGCTCGGACTGAAGGAGATAAAGTAGGAGCATCACACATGGCCTACTTCCTGCAGGGACTCAGAATCTAGGGTCAGGGCAAGTTAGCAACCCTGTTGAGTACAGACAAAAGAGAGAGGTGGAAAGAGGGAAGTGGGAGGCCAGGCCAGGGGCATCCAGGGCACCCTGAGCAGCTGGGAGGCCTCTTCTAGGTTCAGATAGCATCGAGAGCAGGAACTAGCAGTTGAACCTAGCAATGGGAGTACCAGGGCTCTTCAGAAGTTCATGGAAAGATTCACTTTATTTTTTAACTTTACTTTTCCACAAACACTTTAAAATACCCTCATATACCTGGCTCAACACACCTGGATTTTCCTAATGATGGGAACCTCCAGAAACTTAGATGGAAAGAATTTCCTTCTCCACCTCTTCTTCCCATTTTCTCAGCTATTTAGTGAATAGAAATTATTATTTTTTATTGTTTCATTTGTTTTGTCCCTTAACCCCTGGAAAATGTAGGCATGCTCAGAGAGGATCCTTGAAGCCCAGTCTGCTTTGGTTAGGTTAGCAGAGGGAATTACAAATATTTAACAAGTGCAATCCTGGCATTTTTACATTTTTTAAAAGAATCTATTTCAGCTGCTATCCCCAGTCTTCTACTGTATTTTATTATAAGCAATGGTCTCACCTCACAGGCTTCCCCGTTCTCCATGGTCCTTGGTTTGGCTTTCTTGTAAGATAGGGATAAACCCTTGTCTCATTAAAAGGTCAGTGAAGGGAAAAGGATTAAGAAACACTAGTCCCATTCAAGAACTATTTGAGCTTCATCTAGGATTGCTGATTTGTCACTGATTTGTCATTCCACAAATATTTGTTGAGAGCCTACACCATGCCAGCCACAGTTCTAGGTACTGGGGATAGAACAGAGCAGAGGAAATCTAGGTACAAATCCCTCATAGAGCTTACACTCTAGCTGGGAGAGATACACTAAAAACAGATCATCAATTGAAATATACAATATGTCAGCTAGATAAGTACTATGAACAAAAATAAAGCAAGAAGAGGCATAGGATATGCTAAAATGGGAGAGGGTGACAGTTTTAAATAGTGCTCCGAAAAGGTCTCTTGGAGAAAGTGGCTTCTGCCAAAGACCCTGCACAATAGACGTACTTTCATGAATCCACAAAGCTCTGTCCTGACTCAGGAAAAAGGTTTCTTGGGAGAAGTCTATTTTTTGTTTTTGTTTTTGGTAAAATATGTGCATCACAAAATCTGTCATTTAGATATCTCTAGGTGTACAGTTCAGTGGCATTAATTACATTCACAACGTTGGACAACCATCACCACTATCTTCCCTTAAAACTTTTTTACCACCCCAAACAGACACTCTGTAGCCATTCAAAAATATCTCCCATTCTCCTCTTTCCTCCATCCCCTGGTAATCTCTAATCTGCTTTCTGTCTCTAGGATGCTGCCTATCCTAGATCGTTCATACAAGTGGGATCAGACAATATCTGTCCCTTTGTGTGTGGCTTATTTCACTTAGCATAATGTTTTCAAAGTTCATCTATGTTTCAGCATGTATTAGTATTTCATTTCTTTTTACAGATGAATAATATTCCATTGTATGCATATACCACATTTTGTTTAGCCATTCACCTGTAATGGACATTTAGATTATTTCCACCTTTTAACTATTGTGAATAATGTTGTAATGAACATTGCTCTATAAGTATCAGTTCAAGTTGCTGTTTTCAGTTCTTTGGGCTATGGACCTTGGAGTGAAATTGCTGGATCATATAATTCTGTGTTTAGTTATTTTGAGGACCCACCAACTGTTTTCCACACTGATTGTACCATGGAACATTCCTGCCAGCAACACAGCAATGCACATGGGTTCTAGTTTTTCCCCATCCTTACCAACACTTGTTATTTTCCTTTTTACATTACAGCAAGTAGGTATAAAGTGGTGTCTCACTGTGGTTTTGATTTGCTTTTCCCTAGTGACTAAGGATGTTGAACATATTTCCATGTGCTTACTGGCCATTTGTATATCTTCTTCGGAGAAATGTCCATTTAAGTTCTTTTGCCCATTTTTTAATTGGGTTGTTTGTCTTATTATTGTTGACTTTTAGAAGTTCTTTATATGTTCTGGATATTAAACCCTTACCAGATATATGATTGTAAATATTTTCTGTTTGGAGTGGTCTTTTTTTAAAAAAAAAACAAAAATCAGATTGCAAAAGGTTAAGGAGCAAGGCAAGATAAAGAAGTAAAGGAAGCAGAGAGAAGACTATTATTTGAGATACTGGGTAGTAAAGAGAAGGCAGTAAGTAGGGAAGATTTATTTTATAAAGCTGAGGGATATTTAAGCATATTAGGTGATAGAAAGGAAAGAAGGAAGGATACAGTGAAAAGTCAAGGATTCAAAGAGAGGGTGACTGACAGGTGAGGTTCCAGAGAAGGAAGTGGGTATAAGGACATATAAAGATGTAGCTGGAAATGTGAGGCATGAAAAGGGATGACAGTAAGGAGTGACAAGCCAGGGATCCTTGTCCTCTTGACATCTTTGTGTGGGAAGACAATTTAAAATAAACCGGGTCAGTATTTTGAATTTATAATTGCTCCCTCACAAATTCAACGTACTTACTGAGCTATTATTCATCTTTAAAACAGCCTCAAAGAAAGGCATAAAGCCTGTGTCTGTGCATTACAAACATGAAGTCATATGTGTTCTAGAAGTTCCCAATTCCAGGGCAAAAGGTTTCACAAAGAACTGGTTCCTTATTTCACAAAGAACTGCTTCCTGTCACTTATGTGAATGGCGGTGTGATGGAACTTTTACTTTGATAAACCTACCCCTACGACAATATGTGTTTGTTCATACTATGCTCAAGTTTAAGCTATGAATGTCCATATTTCAAGACCCAGAGTAAAAGGACTTTGACCAGTTGTTCCTGCAAAACCAGCCTTCTACTGCATCTTCAAAGAAAGTTTCTGTGAACAAGTAAATTGAGAAATGCCCCATCCTGTTGCCAGCTTTTGGAGTCTTCAGTGCTCATTACCATATTAAAAGACCTGAGAAGTCCTGCAGAAAAAAGCAATTTAGCTTGATTTACCCAGGTTTAAAAAACTCCTTTGAGCACAGAATATGTTGTTATATGTTAACACCTACTCACCTCCCAAGGACTGGAATAGGAGAAAATGCATTTTGGGAAATGCTGACCTGCATGGATGATTCCTCCTCTGGAGTGTTCCTCCTTTCATTAGTTTCATCTCACACAGAAGAAAACCTGTTTCATCTTCACCAATGTTTTTCTTTTAATTTTTTTTTTTTTTTTTTTGCAACGCTTGGCTTGGTGTTGCCCGCACTGTGCTCAGCCAGTGAGTGCACCGGCCATCCCTATATAGGATCCGAACCCACGGCAGGAGCACTGCTGCACTCCCAGCACCGCACTCTCCCGAGTGCACCACGGGGCCGGCCCTTTTTCATTTCTTTTTTAGGAAGTATTTAGAGTGGCATTTCCATGAATGGCCCTCTACAGAATCAAGTCCCATAATAAAAGCTGAAATATAATGAGATATTCTACACACATGCACATGTGCACATATACACTTACACATAGGCATACATATACACACATATATATTTTGATTGGCTTGATTTCTTTCTGCTGTTCCAATTTCTGACACCTCTATGGCAGTTTCATGGGCACCTTTCCATTACATGGGGTTTTCAAGCAGATATAGCTCAGGATGAGTGTGGAAATGTGCCCAGGGGTATGGAGAAGACAGCAAATTGACCTCCATATGAACACACAGGCTAGCAACAAGGTGGTAGGATAGCAAGCCTCCAGTCTGCCCTCATGCACTTATAGAGAAAGGGGCAGTTGGTTTGTAATGAACTGGTTTGACAAGCCTATAGTATCTTTCCTGCTGCTATGATCATGAGTCCCTACTGTAATTATAATGAAGTGATTCCATAAACATTATTACCATGTATTAAACATATGTGATAGCTCAGATATCAGACACCAAAATCACAACAGAATGTTAACAAGCACAAATGTTTTTGTGTTTGACAAAACACAGCACAAAACTTCTTTAAGCAGTGCCTTGCCTTTCAAAAGATGCCAGCAAGTCTGGAACACAAGAGTCACATCAGCTGAACAACCAAACAAGGAACAATCCACCAGGAAAAAGAAACCCTACAAAGCATGAATTTAAATTCCAATTTTCAGGAAACATATTGAGTTTCTTTTCCTCAGTCTAGAATCAGAATGACAATGTTATTTGGTGTAAAAATAAAGATGTAACATAATAAGGAAGACACTTGATATGAAAAGACATTGTAGTCTGGAGACATATGTAGGGATGTAGGGAACAGAGAAAGATTGGACTCAAAACCAGGTCAATATGTGATGGCACACATCTAATTAGAGGACATGGGTCCCAATGTTACCAAAATAGCAGACCTCCCTAGGTGTCAAATTGAATGAAAATGGAGGAAGAGTATAATCTCATTAAGGCAGCAAAATATAGGAGACAGAGACATGCATCTGTGGTAAAATGTAGAACTGATGGAAAAGCAAATGATAAGAACCTGAGGAGTCTGTTTCAGAGAATGCATTTTGACTCATTGTGCTGGGCCATGGGAAAAATCATGGAGTGGGTTTTAGGAGACCTGAGTTGCTAACTACCATGGGTAGACTACCTTCTGTAACAAACAGCTCCCAAATGTGAGGTGATTTGTATAATAAAAGTTTTTTTTTTCCCACACATATCACAGACCCGTGTGGTCAGCAGTGGGCCTGCATCACAGAGGCACTCAGAGGCTTGAGGCCCTTCTTTCTATTGTATCCATAACTCCCAGGGCCTCACAGTCTTCAACCCACTTCTGTCCAGTAGAGGGGGAAAGAAAGACAGTTTAAAGGACTGCATGAGAGGTGTTATGGGCCTAGAACCTGGAAGTTACCTGGAACCTGGAATTTTATTGACATTTCACTGGCCAGAGTTCAATCACATGACCCCATCTATTTGCAAAGGAGTCTGGGAAATGTAGTTTTTTTTATGTTGAAGAGGAAAATGAGATGGGCTTATCCCTGCCACATAAACCTACAAATGAAACTTTCTGTTTCACTTTTCTTGTCAGTGTTCAAGTCACAAATCAGACAGAACTGGGGCTATAGCCAGGTTTCCCCACTTACTAGCTACATGGTCTTGGGCAAAATACATAAACATTTTGAGCCTCGCTTTGCTATGCTTTTAAATTAGATAATAATATATACATTATAGAGTGCCTAATACAACTAAGTAATATGAATTTGATAGAGAATTTAGCATTGTTTCTGTCATAAAATAAGCACCCATTAAATGTTAATTATTCTGTACAATTTATTTCAGGTCTAAAAGTTTAAGATTTTATTTTTCTTAGTTATTGGCAAGTCAGCCTGTAGCCATTTTCATGAGAGGAGGAAAATTTTCCATGGTTAGGAACCACTTGACATCTGTGTCAACTGTCCCCTCCCATAAACATGGTACCCATTGATAATTGATAGCCATATTTTCCCCCATTAAGGTCAACAAGTCCTCAGAGTTCTTATCAGCTCCTCATTCTTGGTAGCCTTTTTGAGTCAATTAGAGTTGGCATGCATGATGTGACCTAAGTGCCACTCATGAATTTAATTTTTCTTTTTTTTTATCTATTTCATAGTAGCAACGGAAAGAAATGGAAAAATCCCAAAGAGAAAACCTACAGGAGTATAGCGGAGCAACAAGAAGTCAGAGGAAATTAATAAGAGGCCAGACACAGCCCTCAGAAACCAAAGATTCCAAGTGGCAGGAGAAAAAATTACAAACTTTCTTCAAGTTAGGGATCGTGCAAAAGAATGAGAGAAAATTAGGGCAAGTGGATTTAAACCGAGCTTTTTAAAGTTAGAGACATGTACACCATTTTAGATTAAGACAGTGCTACAACTGGAGAGTCTATGAGTCATGGGTAGAGGCCACCCATATACAGTGGCTTTGGCAAGCCATGATCTTTCATGTCTAGTTCCTTCTTTAACTCTAAAATCTTCTTTCCACTCTGCTAATGCTTCATGTACTGCCACCCACTCTACCCTTCTTTCATGCAACTCAAATGGAGCAGAGAAACACACTAGAATGGACCAGGGTGACTCGTAAGACAGCCGAAGCTTTGAATATTAATTCCAGTGCTTACTTACTGTTATCAACCACTATTTCCTCACTTGTGAAGTGGAAATAATAATTTATCTCTTTAAGCAAGATTATGATAACAAATAAAAAAGAAATATAAGGCATCCAGCACTGTGCTTCATACTAACAGTATGAAGAAACCAGCTCATTACAAACCAACTGCCCCTTTCTCTATAAGTACATGAGGGCAGACTGGAGGCTTTTTATCCTACCACATTGTTGTTAGCCTGTGTGTTCATATGGAGCTCAATTTGCTGTCTTATCCATACCTCTGGGCACATTTCCACACTCATCCTGAGTTATATCTGCTTGAAAACCCCATGTAATGGAAAGGTGCCCATGAAACTGCCATAGAGGTGTCAGAAATTGGAACAGCAGAAAGAAATCAAGCCAATCAAAATATATATGTGTGTATATGTATGCCTATGTGTAAGTGTATATGTGTGTGTGTGTAGTATATTTCATTATATTTCAGCTTTTGTTATGGGACTTGATTCTGTAGAAGGCCATTCATGGAAATGCCACTCTAAATACTTCCTAAAAAAGAAAAGAAAAGAAAAACATTGGCAAAGATGAAACAGGTTTTCTTTTATGTGAGATGAAACTAATGAAAGGAGGAACACTCCAGAGGAGGAATTATCCATGCAGGTCAGCATTTCCCAAAATGCGTTTTCTCCTATTCCAGTCCTTGGGAGGTTAATAGGTGTTAACATACAACAACATATTCTATGCTCAAAGGAGTTTTTTAAACCTGGGTAAACCAAGCTAAATTGTTTTTTTCTGCAGGACTTCTCAGGTCTTTTAATATGGTAATAACTAGCTTTTGTTATTAAAAAGTAAAAGAATTCTACTCTACAATTCTTCTATAGATTGATGCTCTAAATATTTTATTTGGTTAGTTTGCTCAGCATTAAAAAAATAAATTGGACTACTTCTGCTTCTGGCCATAAGAGAGTAACAGAATCCAAACTCATCCTCCCAACATAAATAATTAGAAGAGTGGACAAAATATCTGAACAACTTCTGTCAGGCATTGAACTACAGGCAACAGAGAACTGTTATTCTTAATAAAGAAAAACAACAAAGGTGAACCCAAGATTGCCTTGGCTTTTTCCCTAAAGGCAATTTCTGGACCAATGTGCAGAGAGAAGGAACCCAAATATAGCCCCACAGAGTCTCAGAGTCAAGGCAACAGAGAGCAAAGCGTGGGGAGGCTACGTAGCTAAAACTTTTAGGCCAGAGTATCAGGAAAAATGGAGCCTCAAGTAAAAAAGTTCCTAAAATTAACAAAGGGTCAATTTGAGTCGTTGAATGAACACCAATCTGCACATGAGTAAGATAAAACTCCACAAATCAAGAAAAGAACAACTTTGAGGGAAAGAACAATGCTGGAGGGTTATAAGCTAAAGTTTCCAGAACTCATATGGAGCTGGGAACTATTTATGTTTTCAGAAGCCAGTATGAAGAAACCATGTTGAATACATGGGACATTCAGTAGAGAACTCAAAACATCCACAACTTACTAGGAGGAATAAAGTAGCCCTACTTTTACTATTAAAAAAAAAGCTTAAAATCAAGTCTCAAAAGGATCAAAGTGATCCATAAATAATTCAACTGTCTGCCAACATGCCAACACTTGTTAAAGAAATAATAACAAAAAACCTCAACAATATAAAATTTGTAATGTCCACTATCCAATAAAAAATTGCTAGACATGCAATAAACATTAAAAAAAACAGTGTAAACAAACACAGACATGATAGAAATGATAGATTGTCAGATAAGGATGCTATACTTGTATATGCTCAATATGCTCTAGAATTTGAAGGGAAAATATTAATGTAACAAGAATAGAAATAAAAGATATAGAAAAGAACCAAATAAAATTTGTAAAAATGAAATATAAGATTAAAATTTTACTGGATAGAATTTGTAGCAATTAGACACTACAGAAAAGATCAATGAACTTGAAACATAACAAAAACTACCCAAAAATTATGTTCACAGATTAACAAGAATGAAAAAAAAAAAGAAAGAAAAAGAAAACTTTCAATGGAAATATCAAGTAGTCTACAACATATATATAATTGGAGTCTGAGTAAAGAGTTTGTGGGACAGAAAGAAAATTTTTTTACAAAAATTGACTAGAAAAATTCCAAATTTGGTAAAAATTATAAACCTACAGCTCTAAGGACTTCAAGAAACTGTAAGCAGGAAAAAAGGCAAAAGAAGGAAGGAAGGAAGGAAGGAAGGAAGGAAGGAAGGAAGGAAGGAAGGAAGGAAGGAAGGAAGGAAGGAAGGAAGGAAGGAAGGAAGGAAGGAGGGAAGGAGGGAAGGAGGGAAGGAGGGAAGGAGGGAAGGAGGGAAGGGACAAAGAAAAGAAAGCAAGATAACCAAGGATTGAATTGCTGGAAAACAGTAATAAAAAGAACATCTTAAAAGTAACCAAAGTAAAAAGGCCAAACAGGTCTAGAAAAACAAAGATAAGAATCTCTTTAGACTTCATGAAAATTATGCAAACTAGAGGCAATTTAATGATATATTTAAAGTGTTGAAAGAAAAAAAAAGTAGTCATCCTAGAATTCTATAACCAATAAAAATATCTTCCAAAAATAAACTGAAAATAAAAACTGTTTTTAGACACACAAAAGCTGACAGAATTTGTTGCTAGCAGACTTGAACTACAAAAAATATTAAATAAGTTCTTCAGGCAAAAGGAATATTATACCAGATAAAAATGTGAATTTACAAAGACAAATGAGTAGTATAGAAAAAGGAAAATATATTGAAAAATTCTTTAAATGATACTCGTTCAAGTAAAAATAATAACAATGTATCTGGGGTTTATACCATGTACAGAAATAAAATGTATGGCAGTAATAGCACAAATTATGACAGAGCAAGTAGAAGATGCTTACATTATATATGAAGTAGTATATTATTTTATATAGACTATACTTGTAGATTGTAAAAGCTAAAGAAACCACTAAAAAAATAAACATATCTAGCTAATTAGCCAATCATGAAGAGAAAATGTAATCATAAAAATGTTCAATAAATCCAAAAAAAAGCAGGAACAGCAGATAATTGAACAAAACAAATGGAACAGATAGAAGTCACATAGCAAGATAATACATGTAAACTCAACCATATTGATAATCACATTAAATATTTAATCTAACACTCCAATTAAAGGATATATTTTGGATAGAATAAGAAAGCAAAACCCAATATATAAGCTGTCTACAAGAAACCTACTTTAAATATAAAGATACAGATAGTTAAAAAGTAAAAGGAACAAAAAGATATACCTTGCAAACGTTAATTATAAAATAGTTAGAGGGAATAAATTAATATCAAACGAAGTGGAACAAGAAATGTTATCAAGGATAAAGGGGATGTAATGTAGTAATGTAGCATCAAATTATCAAGAAGACAGCAAAAAAGAGAAAAAACGCAAATTACCATTGTTAGGAATGAAAGGAAAGACATCACTACAGGTACTATAGATATTAAAAGAATAATAGGAAATATTCTGCATAATTTCACAGTAATAAATCGACATCCTAGATGAAATAGGTGAATTTTTTAAAAGACACAAATTTTAGAATAGAGTTTTAAAAAAATGGAAAACTTTAATAATCTTATATCAATTTAAAAAATTAAATTCATACTGTAAAACTTCTCTCAAAAGAAAACTCTAGGGCCAGATGGCTTCACTGGTGAATTCTATAAAACACTGAAGGAAGTCATAAAACCAATACTACACAAGGACAGTAAGAGAAAGAAAAAAACTATTAATATTCTTCATGAACATAGATGTGAAAGTTCTTCAATTAAAAAATTAACAAATAAAAACTAGTTATGCAAAAATTATAATACTTTATGAACAAGTGAGAATTTAAGGTTGGTTTAACATTTGAAAATTAATTCATATAATTCACCACCACTGTAATTCACCAATGTAATTTCTTTAATGAAATATAGAAATATCATATCATTACTTCAATAGATGCAGAAAGAGCATTTATAAAATGTAATATCCATTTATAATAAAAACTAATGGATTAAAGATTTTTTGTGTTTTGTTTTGTATTTTGGTAGCTGGCTGGTACAGGGATTGAACCCTGGACCTTGATGTTATCAGCACCTTGCTGTAACCAAATGTAAGTGAAGAAAGCCAGTCAAAGAAAGACAAGTATCAGATGGCCTCACTCATACGTGGAGTCTAAAAAAAAGTTGATATTATGTAAGCAGAGTAAAACAGTGGTTTCCAGAAAATGGGAAGAGGAGGGAGAGAAGGAAAACAGGGAGAGGTTGCCCAATGGCTACAAAATTACAATCAGTCAGGAGAAAGAAATTCTGAGGTTCTATTGCACAGTAGGGTGACTATGGTTAACAGTTAAATTTTATATACTATGTAATAGCTAGAGAGAGGCTTTTGAATGTTTCTGCCACAAAGAAATGATAAATGCATGAGGTGATTGATACATTAACTACCCTAATCCTATTATTATACAGCATATATGTATTAAAACATCAGATTGTACCTCATAAGTATGCATAATTACAATGCATCAATTAAAAATTTTTTAAATTTTAACTTCTCATTATACATTGCAGTTGATTTTCGTGTCCCTTTACCTGTTCCTCTTTCCCCACTCCCTCTCCCCGTTTCCCCATCTACATCATATCTGTTCACTTCTCTTAATCAAGGAATTGCTGTGATTGTTGTGTCATCTCCCCCCCCCACATTTATTTGTTCGTATATTTATTTATTTATTTACAAATAAGTGAGAACATGTGGTATTTCTCTTTCTGGGCCTGACTTATTTCACTTAATATAATTTTCTCTAAGTCCATCCATATCGCTGCGAATGGTAGTATTTCATTTTTTTTTTATAGCACAGTAGTATTCCATTGTGTAGATATACCACATTTTCCTTATCCACTCATCTGATGGTGGACATTTGGGCTGGTTCCAGCTCTTGGCTATTGAAAATAGTGCTGCAATAAACATGGGAGTACAGGTATCCCTTTGGCATGATGTCAATTAAAATTTTTTTAAAAGAAAAAGAATAAAAAACCTAATGGAACTGTATATAAAAGGAAATTTCTTCAATTGGAGACGGGACATCTACAAAAAACTTTCAGCTAATACTTTACTTAAAGGTAAAAGACTGACTGCTCTTTTTGCAAAAAAGGAATGAGGCACTTAGGTTAAAAGGAAAAAGTAAAATTTTCTTTATTCTTGGGCACATAGAAAATCCAAAGGAACTTACAAAAACTTTAATAGAATAAGTCATTTTAGCAAAGAAGTTAAAATATATAAAGTGAAATATAAAAATCAATTGTATCTCTCCGTACTAGCAATTAACAATTGGGATATTAAATTTTAAAGTACTATACCATTTAGAATATCATCATGAATGTTTACAGCAGTTTTATTCATAATAGTAAAAAGTGGGAAATAATCCTTATGTCCATGAATAGGTGAATACATTTTTTTAAAATATGGTATGTAAAGGAAGAGTGCTCAGCAGAAAAAATAAAATACAAAACATGAATGAATCTCAGATACATTTATGCTGAAAGACAGAAGCTAATCAAATAAGAGTCCATACTGTTTGATTCAATGTTTATGAAGCTCTGGAGAGGCAAATCTAATACATCGTGGGGAAAAAAAACTCATCAGCAATTCTTGGGACTGAGGTTTGGTGGTATGTATTGAATGGAGAAAGGCCAAAGGAAATCTTAAAATGTTTTTTATTTTGATTTTTGTTGGTGGTTGCAATGCAAATATTTATCAAAACTCATTGAACTGTATAATTAAACATATACGTTTTACCTTATGTGATACCACAATAAAGTAGATTAAAAAATAAGTTGAATTTGTTATTCTTTCTTTGTTTAGTCCCAGTCCACATGACTCCTCATTTCTGTATTCCAAGCTCACATTATTGTCCTATAGGCTCAGGATTAGAATGAAGCAAGAGAGGTAAATAGAGGGCACAACTGAAGGGGACAATCTCTTAGTGTCATGCACAACCCTGTTTTCCTACATTACCTGCTCAACAGCATTTGTTCATGACTCTTGACTCAATTTGACTTCTGTTCTCACAGTATTCCTGAAGCTCACCCAAAACAGTGGACGTTCTGTGCTGCTTCTTTCCGTCTCTACAACTTTGAGCAGTGTTAACTCTCCTATCCATCTTGAAATCCTCTATCATAATTAGCCCGCAATTGCAGTTATATTTTGGTTTTCTGTATACTACAGTCCATCAACTGCTGTGGTGAGGATGATGCTGCTCTTCAGAGGGCTTCTATATCTTCTCTTAAGCCTGGCTTTCTACCCTGAGCTCTAGCTCTGAATATTTTGTAGCAACTGTACAGCAACCTAGGACATCTCATGTCTATTTTATACTTCACCATATAAATTTTAATTCATCAACTTTGCCCCAAATTACCTTCTGGCTTCCCTCACCAGATACACTACACCCAGTCAATTCCACCTCCTATGTGTGTTGCTTCTTTTCCATTCTCTTCCCACCATTTGCTTCCTCTCAACCTCACAACTCCTTACCTTTTTACAGGTATTGCCTAAGTAGCCTCCCACCTGCTCTGTGCCTTTCCATCTCTCCTCTTCTAATCCACCCCACCTGAAGGTTAGACCTAATAATGCTACTCTCCCTTCAAAGTTCTTGAAGGACTCTTCTTCACCTATTAAATAAAATCAAGATTCCTAGTTTATGTCCAAGGATCTCCATTCTTTTGCTTAAATCCCCCTTTTTGCTGTTATTGCCCACTATTTCTCTACCCAAATGCCCTAAGGGAAAATTGGCACTTTCCCTGAATATGATTCCTACTATATTTCTAACATTTTTGGTGATGACTGTATTAAGTTGTGATAGCTGCCTTAACAAAGTATCACAGACTGAGTGGCTTAAACAACAGAAATTTATTTATCATGGCTCTGGAGGATAGAAGTCTGAGAACAAGGTGTCAGCAGGGTTGGTTTCTTCTCAGGTCTTCCTGCTTGGTTTGTAGATGGCTGTCTTCTCCTCATCTTGTAAGGACATCAGTCATTTCAGATGAGAGCCACCCTAATGACCTCATTTAACTTAGTTACCTCTTTAAAGACCCAATCTTGGAATGCAGTCACATTCTGAGGTACTGGGGGATAGGACTTCGGCCTTTGAAATTTGAGGAAGACATAATTCAGCCCATAACAATGACCACTGGTGTGGTGTGCCTCTGTTCTACATTACAACCAGTCCACACCCTACTTAGCTTCCAAGACCAGTTCAGATATTACCTCCGTCTTGAAATTCTTTCATATCTAGATCGGCTCACTCTGAGCCCCTGTAGCATTTGGATTATACATTAGTCAATATATAAATCATAGCCATTATTCATTAGAGTGATCAGTGAGCTTTTCTTCTCTGTTCTCCTTTATTGTAAGTTCTCTGCAGCCAGAGGATATGCTGCTGTTGTCATTGTAACTCCCCTGGCTACCAGCATCATTTGGGCACAAGTAAACATTTGTGGGTGAATGTGGGCTGGACAGGTTGGCCTTCAAGATAGGACCTGAGGAGCCCAGAGCGTCCCTCTTGCCTCCCATCCCCCCACTTCTTGATCTACTTCATTAATTCACTTACAGTATCGATTCCAGATCAAGTACATGATCTTGCTAAGTAAAGAAATGTTTTAGATTTTTAGAGTAGACTTTAATTGTGACAGAGCATAAAGAACATTGGGAGTTGGGGCAGAGAAGAAGGTGAAAATTTATTGAGGACTTACTACACAGTAAGAATTTTAGAAACGTTTTCGTTTATTTAATCCTCAAGAGAATGCTATGAGGTAGGCCATATTTTCCACATTTTACAAAAAGCAAACCTGAGTCTGAGAGAAATTAAGTGGCATGTAGTTAGTAGTAGTTAGTGGTGGTAGCACAATGAGAATTCTAATGTAGGTCCACTCGGTCTCCAATACCTGACCTCTAACCTCTTCCCACAGTGTCCCAGTCATTCATAGTTTTGGTAGACTTGATAACAACAGCAGTATATGGTGCTTTTGGGTGGGAGCGCTCCTCTAAGTGCCTTAGGTATAGTGATTCATTTATTCTTAATAACTCAATGAGGCAAGCTCTATATTATTACCATCATTTTACATATGCAGAAACTGCAGCACAGAAATGTTAAGTAATTTGCCCAAGGTGGTTAAAGTGCTAACAAGTAGAGGGTCCAGAATTTGACCCAACCTGACTAGTGTCAGAGTTGCTGCCCTAAACGACACTACTGTACTGCCTCCCTGCACAAGCTGCCAACTTCACGTGGATCCCAGCTACTCCAGCATCACCACTTGGAATCCCTGTTCATCAGCTATCTGATAAGCAGCCACTTCAGAGGCAAGCCAGTCGTAGACTCATGAGTCAGTCAAAACCTTTCCCAGTTTATTTCTTTCTCAAACTTTTCATGGTTCAGGTAACTACTGCAATAATAGGTATTAGACTCTAGCTTTTCACCCTTTGGAAAATGTATTTTCCAGTCCACATGCCAGCACACGTACCATCTCAGCCCAAGCTGGGATGACAATTGGGTTTTAAGTTTCTTAGGAAAGCTGAGTTTCACACGTCTAGTTGATCTCCATGGGTTGCTTTTTGGTTTTGTTTTTATTTTTACTTTTCTTGAGAAGAGAATATAAATTGGGAAGTTGTCCAAAACTGTATATCAATTATCTGCACTGCTTTTGTGCAGACACTTTTCCCAGCTGCTGCTAAAAGGCGAGAAGGCATTTTACCAAATATTTTACCTGTGGCAACTCTCTCCTGTTTGTTACCTTTGACGAAGCAAATTGAAATTTGCCAAGAAGCTGCATCAAATGTGTTCTGAGAACCACACACCCCTTCTGGTTTCCACGGGTAGGTGGGGGTGGATTTTTTTCAAGGACTCGTTTTACTCACTCTGCCCCTGTGAAGATGAAATAATTTATCTAATTGGTCAATTTGGGAAGAATTCTGGGTTAAATTCTATTCTTCTTTTATATTGTCTTGAACGGCCTTCAGGGCTAAGAGAGGCAGCTAACCTCAAATTTATGTTTATAGCTCAAAAGACACTTTCCCCACAGGATTTCAAGCTGACTTTGGCTATAATAATTACATAAAAAGTAGCAACTTTCTTGGGAAATCTCTCAGGTCTGAACAATTTCATGACAGGGATCAGTAGTAGCTAGCACAGCAGCACAGAACCAAAATGTCTTCTCATGAGATTGTGGAGTGTGTGGAGGCCAAAATACTGAACAGAGCTCACCCTCCATGGAAGCATCTCCAAGATCCTGGTAACAAAGGACCCAACGGCAAAATGGAACTGAGAGGTTCTAAATGTACTTTTCAAAAAAGCAAAGCACTCAAACGAGACCAGTGACTGGAGCTGCCATCATCCAAATTTCTAAACATTGCTAGAAGGTGGGAAGACCTCAACAGACATTTTCTGAGAAAAAAGCCAGTATGAAGACAAATGTTTTCTCTTGCATACATTTTAAATGCAGAATGCCAAAATTAACCTCTCGAAGGAACATTTCTGCCAACTGTGTTTAAGTTCACAGATTGTGACTTCAGGGCAAGTGGCATCTACTGTTTGATATCTTTGTAAAGCTATAATTTCTCCTTTCAGAGACTATTCTAGTACCATCTTGCTAACAATAATTCAGATCTTGTGGAAGGCCAGCTAAATGGTGAAGTCTCTTTTATGTCCAAATTCTGAACAATTTGAAAAAAATATGAGAGAACTAAATAAAACACTGATAGAGACTAAGGAGTGACGAGTCAGGTCTGAAAGCCAAGTGGACTAAGGACTACTGAATTGCAGAATTAAACCGACCTACCTACTGGGTCACACCGGTGCTGGGGCCATCAGGCCCCCTCTGTCCCCACTCCTGCAGGAGCAACAGAGAAGCCGAGGCAAAGGTAGGTTCCTTGCAGTCAGCTCCCCTCCAGAGGGAGAAGGGTGAGCCAGGAGGAGCATGACCAATTAGTATTCTTCTCCAGTGTTACAGGTGAAGAAGCTGGAGAAAAATCCCCTCCTCATGGGAACCAAGAGTGGAAAATGCTATTTCCATCTAGCGAAGTCCAAGGGAAATATTCTCTTCACTTTCCTATTTCCCACTTCAGATCAGTCTGTAGTATTTTACTGAAACTTATGCCAAGAAACTCAGTCCTGACACTACAGTTTTTTGTATTTTTGAAATTTTCATGATGGTACCATGCAGTGATTTAAAATAACATCAGCCCTTCACATGTTTGCACCAGTAACGAAAGGACTGTAGTAAGAGGTGGTCTTGCTTTTCCAGTTCATGGCTGACCTCACATAATATGTATATCACTTTCTGTTACATTTTCAGTGGAGACCATTACAGCTTGCCATGTTAGAAAAGGTGAAAAATACTTTTCCTATTAATTGGTTGGGCAACTGAAATTTTTTTAATGGTGGCCCTCAACCCCAGGGGTATGAGCGAGGAAGTGAGCACGTCACATTTTCCTTTCACCACCTGCAAGGGAGATTTCCAAATTATCTCATTGGCCCTCTGGTCCATCTACATTTCCTTGGTTTTTCTATATATGTCAATCCCTTTCACAATAATCACATGTTATTTAACCCCACAAAGTCCCTTTTATAACAAGCATATTTATCTATTTTTAATTTCTTTACTATGCTTCCATTGGTATGCTGATAAGATAAAATAAGCTATAACTTTTTAAAAATGCAATTGACACAGTGGGCTTAAACTCAGTGGAGTGTGTCCGCAGAGCTATAAAACAATGAGCCTTGCTCCTCTCCATCAGAGTGATGTGTCAATGACAGATATAACCATTAATTGATGTCCCATTTGAACACCTCAACTATCACATATCATACCTGCCATAGTATTTGCTAACTTGATTTGCTGTTGAAAAGGTTAACCAATTTGATTGCTTAAATTTTTCTCCTAAGTTAGTTTTTTTTTTTTTTTTTTTTTGGATGTATGTCACATCAGTGAAGCTCGGAGAGAATTATCACATGACAGTTTAAATTTCAGAAAGCATGCCAATTTTCTCAAGTTTTAGAAGACTTTGAAAAAAATTATTTTTTTTAAACTTTTTTGTGCAAGACATCAACTCTCAGTAAATGTTTATCTTTAATTTTAACCTGAAAGCTAAATTTGAGAAATTCCAGTCCACATGGATTTTGTTTTCAAAAAACTCATCAAAAAGGCTTACAGAAGACTGCCTTTGATTAAAAAAAAAATGATGATTAAATTGCTACTTCAACTTCAAGAAAGTCTGGAGTTCTTTATTTATTATTACCCCATTTACTGACAATCTCCAATTGGTTAAAATCCAATTTAAATAGATGCAGAAACTTCTACATTTTCTAAACAAGAAAGGAGAGAGAGAAAGAGAGAGAGAGAGAGAGAAGGGGGGAAGGGAAGAACGGAGGGAAGAAAAGAAGGAAGGAAGAGGAAGAAAGGAAGGAGAGAAAGGAGAAAGGAAGGTGTTGCAGAAGCTATCCTGATTTTCTGAGCATCAACATTCAAACTATTAGAATAGTTGCTATGGGTCAAATGCATCCCCCAAAAGTTCATGTTTGGAAACTTGATCCCCATTGTAACAGTGTTAAGAAGGTCAGAAATCCAATTATGGTATTTGAAATGTTGGGATTTTGAGAGATGATTAGGTCATGAGAACTGTGCCACTTGAATAGATTGAATCATGGAGTATTGGGTTGATGGTTTAATGGGTTATCATCTGTGTAGTTCTGATGCCTTCATGATGATAGCCAGTGAGAAGGTTATCTCTCTAGCTACCACATGGCAAGAAATAGCAAGAGTTAGAGAGCTAACCTTCTCACTTGCTCTCACAACTCCTTCATCCCAGGCTTGGACATCATACTGGAGGGAAAGAACTCAGTTTTCAATCAGACTCTAGGCTTGTCTCGCTTCACCCGGCAGTCTTCGCACAAAGAATGCTGCTGGCAGTTCGATTTACCTGCAGGTGTCAGCCTGGAGCAACGGAGACAGCTCAGCTTTAGCCCTAGAGAGGTCTGAATTTGAATCATAGCTCTTCATTTTATAAGCTATATGGCACAAATTTAACCAGGTGCCTGCCCTTCTTGGAACCCTTCAGTGGCTTACCATTGCTTTTTGCATAATGGCTATGATGGTTAATTTTGTGTGTAACTTGACTGGGTCACAGGGAGCCCAGATATTTGATCAAACATTATTTCTAAGTGTGTCTGTGAAGGTGTTTCTGGATGCAATTAACATTTGATTCAGTAGACTGAGTAAAGCGGATTGTCCTCTCCAACGTGGCAGGCCTCATCCAATTTGCTGAAGACCTGAATAGAATAAAAGGGCTGAGTGAGAGAGAATTTGCTGACAGCCTGTCTTTAATCTGGGACATCAGTCTTCTCCTGCCTTTAGACTTGGACTCAAACTGGAACTTATACCTTCAGCTCTCCTGCTTCTCAGGCCTTTGAACTCAGACTGGAACTATACAATTGCTCTGCTGTGTCTGCAGATCTTGGGAATTTTCAGACTTCATAATCACATGAGCCAATTTGTTATAATAAATTCTAATAAGTAAATACACACACACACACACACACATTTTATTGATTCTGTTTCTCTGGAGAACCCTGACTAATACAGAGACCAGATTTTGCATTCTGTCTTGCAGGCTCTGAAGATTCTGTGTTTCAACTCTTCTCGAGCTTCTCCTCACACACCTCTCTCATTCACACTCAAATTCCAGCCTTATTGCCTCTGTCCCAGTATGATGAGCTCTTTTGCTTGACTCTAGAGCAGGGACCAATGCCACTTTTTCTATGAATAGATAGATGGTAAATATTTTTTTTTAGGTTTTACAGGCCAAATTGTCCCTGTCACTACTCCCTTTTGACGTGTGGTGCCAAAGCAGCCATAGAGAACACATAAAGGAATGGGCATGACTGTGTGACAATAAAAACTAGCATACGGGAGGTTGGGGGCAATTGATAGGAATGCAGATTTGGCTGGACCAGAGTCTGCCGACTCCTACTCTGGACCTCCTTCATCCATGCTATTTATTCCTTCTGCAGGGGACACCTTCCACCTGCCCTTCACATGGCCAAACCCATTTTTAACTGGATTTTAATTTTTCTTGTCCTAGCTTATTTGCCACTTCCTCCAGGAGCCTTCCCTTATGCCAACTCTGGGTCATGTGCCCCCTACCCATGAGCTTTCAATGTACCCTGTACTTCCCCCAATATTGGCTTGCCACTCTATGTTATAATTTCCTATTTACATATTTATATCTCTTCCTAGACTGTAAGTTCCACAAGGCAAAGTCCAAGTTTGCCTTATCATTTTATAGCCAGTATCCACAACTCATAGGTACTCAATAAATAGTAGTTCTTATTATCATTACAGTATGATTATATTAAGTGGGCTACTCTTCTATCAGAAAAATCATACTGATGGACTCACAAAGGCAAATTTTCTTAAATCACAGTTGTCTTGGAGTCTGGATGGAAATGATTTTAACTACTAAGCAGATGCAATAGCCTGAGCCCCAAATCAGTGGTTCTTTGCCTTCATGTACACTGAAATCAGCTGAGAGAGTTTTAAAAATTACTGATATCCAGGTCCTACCTGCAGAAAGTCTTATTTAATTTTGCTGGGGTGAGGCTTGGGCACGGGATCTTTACAATCTCCCCAGTATATTAGGGGCTGCCGTAACAAATTATCACAAACTCGTGGCTTACAACAACAGAAATTTATTCTCTAAGAGTCTGCTGGAGGTCAGAAATCTGAGATTAAGTTGTTGACAGGACTACATTCCCTCTGGAAACTCTAGGAGAGAGTTTGCTTCTGTCATATTATGGGGCCTGTCAACATTCCTTGGTGTTCCTTGGCTCATGGCCACATCACTCCAATCTCTGCCTCTATCTTAACAGCCCCTTCTCTTCTGTGTGTCTGTTGTCCTCGGTGTCTCTTGTAAGAGCACTTGGCATTGGAATTAGGGCCCACTTGGATAATCTAACATGATCTTATTTCAAGACCTTAATTCCATCTGCAAAGACATTTTTTTTTTCCAAATAAGGTAATATTTACAAGTTCCAGGAATTAGGACATGGACCTACTTTGGGGGGGCCACCATTCAATCCAAAACACCAGATAATTCTAATTTCCAGCTACTCCCTAAGTAACATGCACACAATTGTGGGTGGGCCTGACATATCTCTGTTCAGGCTTGTGTAGGAATTGACCCCTTCTCTTGCCAGGTGAGAATGGTGATTTTGGAGCATCTCTTGCCCCACTGAAAGAACAAAGGGTTAAGGAAGAACAATGAGAAAATGCCAGACAAGTGAGGCAGAGGGGTGCAAAGCATGGGTTTGATAACCAATATCTCTCTGCTTTCTGTTCATCACCACTCTCTTCTTCAGAATGATTTTTCTCTCTGTAGGGGAATCTGTAATATCCAAACTTTTCTTTCCCTTTTTTTCTTTCTCTTCTCTTGATTGAAGGATTTTATCTTAAACTAAGAATTCTTATCATTTCATATTGTTCCACAAACAACCAGGTCCTTCATTGGGGTCAGACTTTAAGAGAAAACCATGCAAAGATCTTTGGTGTATTTCTTTGGGTATTTGAGACATTCATAATTATGATACAGAAAAGTCTGCTCTTCTTTCAAACTAGTTGAGAGTAGAATTCAAGGGATGTTCCTATATTTTAGTGAAACCAGAGCTGCCTTACAATGAGTTTGTACCTTTTAAAAGCTGAAAAGGGAAACAGATGAAATGGGTTATTCTCATAAAATGAGAGCCCCTTCATGATTCTCTCTGTCCATGGTTTAATTTCCAAAAGTTACTTTACTTTAGTTCTTAATAGAAATGTTTGAATGAGTATGTTCTGTAAGGAGGTCATGAGGTTGGGGATAGAATGCTCAGTCACCTTTTGATTTTTCCTCCCTGCCATCTTTTGGAAACCAAACATCATTAGAAGTTTCAATAATTGCAGTACAAACAGTACTTTCATGGCAGTCCTCTGGCAACCTCCTTGCAGGGAAATGTCTAGGTCTTATTTATAATAATATAATAATGTAATTTTGAAAACGGCAGCATGATTGTAGGTTTCGTTTTGGCTAAAAAAATAGACCCTACATTTTCTTTTAAATGGAAGAAATGGGAGGCTGTTGGATGCTATTGAGATAAGAAGTTTTAGGGGGAGTACTCATTAATGCATCCTTTTATCTGGGATGTGGTCTAATACCCCCTGCCTGCTGGCACCAACTCTCCTCTGCTGTTTTGTTAGGGAAAAAGGAAAAAAAGAAAACATCCATTCTCCTCTTTTTAATTTTACTGTCTCATTCTTATTCTAATCCTCAAATAAAAGGGCAAGGCTCTTTCTGCTGAGTCAAGACTTTTCATGATTTGGAGGGGAAAAAAAATCCCACTTTTTCCTGCAATTTGGATGAGATGATGAACAGTCCTGGGAGACTAATTTAAGTAACTTTTCAGGTGTTCTTACTGAAATGAAAATTACCAAAGAAATGCAGAAAATGCTAGCACTTATCAGAAATGCAAATGTGGCATTTGTTCAGCTTAATGTGAATAGCCTTGCCCAGGCAACAACAGAAGAGACAATTAGAATGCAGTCATGGTTCCAAAAATTCGCCCTTTCTTCCAACTAATATGACATTCTTTTAAAAAAGGAAAGAAAGACAGAAAAGGGGGAAATATATGTGGTTTTGCTTCGGTTACCAACACAATACCAATTTGGTATGGGTTTTATTTTAACTAAAAACAATCTGTTGTTGTGCAAGTATTGTCAGAACAAAGTAGCAATAAAGGAATTTTATGCCTTTACTGCCTTCATTACGTCTGGATTCTAACAACAATGGAACACAGGTCAGCCTACGTTAGGAGTGACAGTGGGTGTTATTCTCCACTGAGGACTCTGGCAGAATAGCCGTGTTTATTGCCCTTCATTTTTCAATGATTTTATGCCATCATTTGGGAGATGAATAAAATAACTGTATAGCAGGCATGCATGTAAATAAATTAAACATTAAGAACCAGCAAGTTGTAATCATCTTTCCTTGAGAATCTACTAAATAGTTGCAATCAGTGAAATGGACGAGAAATAACATTAAATTGTAGTCCCAGTGATGACAGCATTTCAGCTAAAACAAGACTCCGGGTGCGAGGGGGTGTCTGAGAGGAGAGAAGAATGCAGTTGTCTTCTGGGTGTGTTTTAGACTCTGAAACCACACTGGGCAAATAACGTAGGGGTCACTTTACCATCCTAAGTGAAAGTGCCTATTATTGATGAAAAAACAACAATGAAAGAACTCTAGCAATATGTGACCATTTCCCTTATTTATTTTTCAAGTCTTCTAGGCCTGAGAACCATGGCAAATAAAAAACTCTCTCATCATGATGGCTCTTTCCACAATGACCACTTTAATTATTGAGAGGATCCTTTGGAAAATTAAGATTAATTGGGAATAAAAGGGGGGTTGATAAAGAGATATGATTTTTTTTTCCTTCTTCTTTTAGAAGGAAAACAGGAACCGTATACAGAGAAGCGTTTTCTTCACTTTTATTGAATTCATGGTTGGACCTCAGTGGTGTAGGTTTTCCAGCATCTTCTCCAATGTAAAAAAAAAATGGTGCCCTACCTACTATACCTGATATTCACTTGAATAGGAGTAAATTTGACATCCCTGAATATGTGCTTTAGCCAGGAGATGTCTTTATCCTCTCATCTTTGTTTCTCATGCATGTGAGCCAGTTTATTGGGGGAGAAACCTCAGTGCAGAGGAAAGAGTATGGGATTCTTTCATCTCTGACCCTGGCTGAAACCCTGGTACTGCCACTTACAAGCTGTTTGCCTTTCAATTAAGTTTCTTTTCCTCTCTGAGCCCTTTTTTACTCATAGATGAAACAGATAAATTACACTGACATCAGGTAAACCTCCTGGTACAATATCTCACATATAGTATTTATGCAATTAACGGACCCTGAAACTGTTAGTCTTATAATCCAGAGAACTGTTCAGTAAATACATTGTTCTGATGTTTATTGAGCTCCTACTATATGCCAGGTACTCTGACAGATGCTTCCATGTATGTCATCTCATTTATTTCTCACAACACTCGAGGTATTTTCAAAATTCCCATTTTGCTGTGGGACAAAATGAAGCTCAGAGAGTGGGCAACCTGCTCAGAGACTACCTAGCTGCTCGCTGCTAGGGCTGGAACTTAGATCCAAGTCTTCTAAGTCCAGGTTAGGGCTCCACTGCCTCCAATGTGTCCTCAACCACATGTGCCAACAAAATGAGGAGATCTGAGCTTAACATTTGAAATATGAAGCCTTACATATGACTACATTCCTAGGATTCACTTGGTAATTTATTAAATTAGTCAGAATTCTTTAGACATGAGTAAGAGAAATGCAAATTGTACTGACTCATGCAAAAAGGAGCATTTCTTGACCTGAATAATGGAATGGTTCAGAATAAGCTGGCTTTAGGCAGAGGTGGATTGAGGGATCCAAACAAGTTCAAGCGCTCTTGACTGTGCTGCCTCTCTCTCTCTCTCTCTCTCTCTCTCTCTCTCTCTCTCGACTGGCTCCATCTCACCACCACTTGGTGGCAATAGGGCTGCCAGCATTTCTACACTTCTATGCTAATGGCTTCACAGTGGAAATAAACTCCTCTCTTCGCAACAAAAAAGCTTCCAAAATTAAGTCTCATTCAGAAATTTTGGTCACATGCCCATCCCTGCACCAGTCACTCTGACCAGAATAGCTGGCCAGTCCTGGGTCACATTCATACTCCTGGAATTAAGAGTAGAGTCAGTCAGCCCAAACAGCACAACAGAAATGCGGAGGAGGTCTCCCAAGGGAAGTGTTTGAAATGAATGTGAACCAAATTATAGTTACTCTTCTGGGAAAAAAGAAAAAAGAAAAAAAAAAAAACTTAGAGTGAAGTCTCCTGTCTACAAATTCCATGATCTTGAACCAGCTGATTAACTTCTAAGAATTAGGGCTTTGGTGCCAGACAGACTGGATGAATTCCTTATCTATCATTTTTTAGCTCTGTGACTTTGAGCAGTTATCTCTCTCTATCTCAGTTTCCTCACCGGTAAAATGGCACAACTTACAAAGTTTGGGAAAAGACTAAGTGAGTTAAACCACATATATATTCAATGGTGCTAGAGAGATGCTTGGCACATAGTAATTTTGTGGCTCACATTTTAAAATTAGTATGCCTTAGTTTCCTCGAATTTAACATAGGACTTTGCCTTCCTTGGCTAATGCAAAGAATGAAGTGAGAACACACACATAATGACACATTGACAACATGTAAGGCATTCTGCACCTGTTTTGTGGTGACAGCTTTGCGATTACACTCACAGGAATCACGCCCTTGTTCATGGTACATCCTCCAGGTAAATCTGTCTGGCCCATACTTTTGAAGCGACATTGTTGGAGTTACAATGCTTGTCATTCTCCAGTGAGCTACTCCAACACAACTTCACCATAAGTGCTTGTCTTTTGCTCTGAGTGAAAAAGGGAAGCCACTGAAGGTGTTAGGTAGGTCATATCTCTCCTCTGCCTGAACCTTCTAATGGCTTTCTGTCTTAGAATAAATGCAAGGTCCTCACCATGGCCTAAGACCCTGCATAATCTTTCCTCTTAACTTCTTTCTCTCTTATCTCATTGCCTCACATTACCCTCTTCTCTCATTGGCGTTATCCATACTAGCCTCCTTGCTCTTTCTAGAACATGAACATGCTAGGCGTATTACTGCCCCAGGGCCTTTGCATCTATTGTTAACTATTCCTGGCCTATGTCCTCACTTGAGTCAAGTACCTAGACAAATGTCACCTTATCTGCAAAGTCTTTTCTAATCCACCCGACATAGTATATATCCCTTCTGATATTCTTAATTCTCCTTAACCTGTCATCATTTTTTATAAGCACTCATTGTCATTTGATATTTTAATTATTTTCATTTATAATCAGTTTTCCCTACCTAAAATAAAAGCTCCTTAAAGGAATGATTTTTTTGTTGTTTTTGTTCATGGCTGTATCCTTGAACAAAGGAGTCTGGTCATAGTACTAGACATTCAATAAATAGTTACAGAATGAATGAATAAGGGATATAAAAGTGCCTAGTGCAAAGCTTCAGATATAACCAATATTCAGTAAGTGTTGGTTTAAAAATATATTATCACCTAACCCATCAGTGAGATTTTGTTGGTAGTTATTAAAAGTTATTGAAGATACTGTCTAGCAACTTCATTTGTGGGTATTTACCCAACTGATTTTGTATGTCCACACAAAACGCACACATGAATGTTTATAACAACTTTATTCATAATTGCCAAAAACTGAAAGGAAACAGAGTGTCCTTCAATAAACAGGTGAATGAATAAACACATTGTGGTATGTCACAATAAAAATAAATGAGCTATCAATCCATGAAAAGACACTGCTGAATCTTAAATGCATATTGCTAAGTGAAAGAAGTCAGTGCAAGACTACACATTGTATGATTCCAATTATTATTACATTATGGAAATGGCAAAAGTCTAGCAATGGTTAAAAACAATTAGTGGCTGGTATAGATTCAGGAAAAAGGAAAGGGATGGTTGAATGGGTGATGCACAGGGGATTTTTAGGGTGGTGAAACTATTCTGTACAGTACCATAATTGTGGATACATGACATTATGCATTTATCAAAACCATTGATTTTCAAAACACAAAGCGAGAACTTTAATGTATGCAATTTAAAAAACAAACAAACATTTAGGAGATGTGAGAATCCCAGGATGTAATGCAGCATCTGACAAAACAGTCTAACTGTATTCCAAATGTAGAAAACAACCTCACTGAAGGGTGTGGGGGAAATGTGCTGACCTAAGTAACTTTGAAAATGAGTGGAGTCTCTAAAACTAAAAGCAAAATAAACTCTATGTATATATATATTCTAGCTGATAGAGTTGTACCCCACAAGTTACGGGTTAAAAATTCAGATACTGCTATCCCTGTGTGCTGGAATTGAACAATCAAGTAAATGGATGGCAGAAGGTGGGAACCAGATTTCTCACTGTTGGAATGGGAGTTTACAGAAAAGTGGGAAGAGGAGGCTAAATGATCCATGTTGCAATGGACTGTAATTATAGACATCAGTATGAACCTATGTTTAGCTTAATGCATATATACAGATCGTTACATATAGAAATATCTAAGGATATGTGCATATTTGTAAATCTTTACGCACATATTTTCCTGCTCTTTCAGCTGAGAGGGCTTAGAGGCAACAGCACTCCAGTACATGAGCACACCTAGTTCCTTGATCTTGGCTTTTAATATCATTCTCCAATAAAAGGAACAAGGACTCTGTCTTAGTCCATTTGTGCTGCTATAAAAACAAAACAAAACAAAAACCCTTATGGGGCTGGCTGGTTAGCTCACTCAGTAGAGTATGGTGCTGATAACACCAAGGTCAAGGGTTTGAATCCCTGTACCAGCCAGCCACCAAAAACAAAAACTAAAAAAACAAAAAACCTAAAACCTTGGGGTGGGTAATTTATAAACAAGAAAAATTTTTATCTTACAGTTCTGGACGCTGGAAAGTCTAAGACCAAGGTGCCAGTGTTGGTGTCTGGTGAGGGCTACTCTCTGCTTCCAAAGTGGTGCCTTGCTGCTGTTTCCTCGTGCTTGCCTCAATTCCAGCTGCTTTAAAAGGTACTGATCCCATAGTGAGGGTGGAGCCCTCATGACTTAATCATCACCCAAAGGCTACACATCTTAATACTGTTGCACTGGAGATTTAGTTTCAACATGGATTTTGGAGGATCCTTGAAGAAATGGCTGATTCTAGGTCTAGGACAGAAAATATACAAGAATAAGCTGAAGCATCTTGTAGTGCCATAAAGTAAGTACTCAAACGGGAAAAAAAAAGAAAACAACTCAAAGGACACAGGAGCAAACAAAAAGAGCTCCCAGTGGCCAAAGCTGGAACAATTTGAGTGAAAAAATACAGTAGTATTGAATTATAATCTTATTTATAAAATAAATATCCATGAGCTGATATAATTAAAGCATTGGATAAATAAACAAGTAAATGAGGGAGAATAGACAAACATCTTACGCAGAAAAATTCCAAATAATTTATATAAATCTCTACCATCAAGGATGTGGAGCATAACTCCTATTCCTTAAGCATTCCTGTGCACTGTGGAGAAGGTTGACAAACACTACCTCAGCCAGGTGGTCAAGTCAACAACAGTGATGTCATGTTGATAATATGTACCCATGGTATGATTGAATGAAAAGAGCATTTCTCGTCTGTGGTTTTTCTCCCCAAAACCCACAATCTCAATTTAATCATGAGAAAAATTTCATATAAAACCCAATAGAGGGACATTCTGTGGAATATCTGACCAGTATTAAAACTGTCATGGTCATTGAAAACAAATATATTCTGAGAAATTGTCACAGCCAAGAAGAGCCTAAGGAGATATGAGGGTTAAATGTGATATGGTATCTTGGATTGGATCCTAGAGCAGAAAAACAACATTAGGTAAAAACTGATGAAATCTGAATAAAATACGGACTTTAGTTAATAAAAATGGGTCAATATTGGTTCATCAATTGTAACAAATACAAAGATGTTAATAATAGGGAAATAATGGGGAACACTGGGTTCAGGTATACGGGGAAGCTATTAAATTTGCAAACTTTTTTTTTTGTAAATCTAAAACCATTTTAAAAATGAAATTTAACTGTATAAGAAAAAGTCACTGAAGACAGGATTTCTGGGAAAAGAGCTCATAGAATAAGAATGAAGTGAACAGAAGTAAGAGATTTGAAGAGGGGGATACAGGTAGGCAGGGTCCCAGGCATTAACTTGGACTAACTAATGGTTTTATCTACCTTCAATAATCAATCCATACAACAAATATTGATCTCATGTCCCCACATACCAGGACCTGTGCCAGGAGATGGAAACGTAGTGGTTAACCAAGAAGTGAAAGGTCCCCTATCCTCAGGGAACCAAATTAGCAGAGAAGACAAACTTGACTACGAGTAGATAGAAAATCCCAGCGGCAGGCACTGTTAAAAAGCAGAGGTCCACACTACCAGGAGAATGCAAAAGGAACATTTGAACCCATCACAGAAGCTAAGAAACATGCCCTGTTCACCTCACAACATGTAACTGCTTGAGATTCCTTAGCTGCATCTGTCTGCTGCAGTCAGACTGAACAGATAGACAGTGGCCAAACAGCTTGCATTTTGTTTAGTGTTTGATGACTGTCATTTGGTTATAGGCAACTGCTTCTTGTTTGAAGTGGGTGATGGAGTTTGGATGTGTTGTCCCCTCCAAAACTCATCTGGAAATTTGATCCCCAATGTGGAAGTGTTGAAAACTGATTGAGTCATGGGGCCAGATCCTTCATGAATGGATTAATGTGCTCCCTGGTGGAGGGGGGATTAATGATGAGTTCTCACTCTGTTAGTTCCCATGAGAGCTGGTTGTTTAAAAGACCCCGGCACCTCCTCTCTCTCTCTTGCTTCCTCTTGCCATGTGATCTGTTTGTACCTGCTGGCTGCCTGCCACTTTCTGCCATGAGTAGAAGCAGCCTGAGGCCTGTGCCAGATGCAGCTGTCCCAGAATCGTAAGCCAAATAAACCTCCTCTTTTCCTTATAAATTACCCAGCCTCAGGTATTTCTGTTACAGCAACACAAAACAGACTAATACATGGGTGACTAGATAAGAAAGAATTCAAAACATTTTAAGACTACCTGATGGGATTGCTTCATGACAGCAAACAGCCATTCTCCATGTTCGAAGTGGGAGTTACTTCCTTCCTCTGGGAAGTTACATTACTTCCTCTGGGGTTTCTGGTTTTTGGCTTTTTGGTTTGAGGGGTTTTTTTTGTTGCTGTTGTTTTGTTTTTCTAACTGTGCATTTTCTCTCCCCCAACCCTAATGATTTTCCCCCCAGATAAAAATAATTGCTTGTTTCTGGAGGAATACAAAGAAGGAATATCCTAAGGCTGCTTTCCTCATATTTGGTATGAATATGACTAATGTCTACTCTAATCCTTGAGGCATTCTTAAGAAAAGCCAGCATATGAATATAAAGAGGCTTTAACCTTTTTCCTTCCCTCATTATGTAAATTCTATTTTTCAGCTTCCCTCTTTTCCCCTCCAGCCTGAATGCTTACTCCTCTCCCCTTTATTTTTCTGAATGAGTTTTCTTCTCTTTTGTCTTTTTCCAAGATAGATGTTATTATTCACATTCTTTTGGGGTGAAAGGAGATATACTAAACCTATTACTGTGTTTACCTTTTTACCTATTCAGAATATGGTGCAGGACGAGGAAAATAAAACGGGTGAGCTGTGCCTTCTGAATAATGCCATGGAGCTTACGGTGATGGAAAAGCCTTTTCTGAGCATTAAGTGGTAATCTGGCTGCATTGTTAGAGTAAGCAGAGCATTCAGCATTCTAATCTTTTATGTAACAGCAGCCCAAGTATATTAATTATAACTTGAGAAATCAACGTGAGCTTCTAACACATAAGCACCATTTTCCTACGGGCAGGATAAAACAGTGTTAGCATAGAAATAAAATAATCCTCATAGTCACTGCTCACCTTTGCCCTCATTTTCATTCCTGGTTTTATGCAGGAGTAACTAAGCAGGTTAATGTCACAGAACTGGCTGTGATTATTTCTAGTTTAAACAACACTGTCTGCCCAAGATAAATGCATGTGCGAGATAGATTTCACCCCTGAGAGCAGTTCATCTTTCCTTCTGTGTGCACTTTTCCCTGCACTGCCCCTCAAATGGATTCTGAACATATAGATTACATTATCACATTAAATGAGGATGGGTAAACTTCAAAGGGTTCAGAGTTAAGATGCACCTGGACTTTTAGATTCGGACTTGAAAGCGAGCTCCCATTAACGGATCCATGAATCCGTGCAGGAGACACCTAATGCCGTTGTCAAATTCTTTTGAATCGTTTTTAAATGAGGCAAACCAAATGCAGGACTTCAGGGCTTTTAAGTTATACTCTCTAAACTGATGCTGCCAAGGAAGGAAAAAGAATGATTTAAAATTTTACTAAAGTCGTGTATTACAAAAATGTATTTGTATCAATAAAAACCACAGCCAATATATATCTAGTTATGTCCATTTAGTCATTCAGCAAGAAAAGTGTGTGTAAATCACAGTTTTGGGCACATAGAAACAATGCCATATATCATTTTTATGTATTAACTTATTCCTTCATTTATTCATTCAACAAACATGCATTGGTCTTCCACCACATACAGGCACTATGCAGTTAGGTGCGTCCAACAGGATAGCTGTAGTCACCAGGCTGTGAGCTGAAGTGACATGTGTCATTTTTGGCCAAAGGTTGTAAGTGCTGGGGCAAGACTCTCCAGAGCTCTCTTCCTCTGCTAGCATGACTAGAGAGCCACACATCTCAGATGGTTCAGTTAGCCTTGGTTATTGAGTGTGGCCCTCACTAGCCCACAATGCACACACAGTATGGGCAAAGAACAAGTCTTTGTTGTGTTAAGCCATGAGATTTTGAGACTGATTTATCTTGACTAAAGGAGTAGTTAATTACCTAACTAGTAACCATGATAATGAGCTGTCATTTATTAAGTTCATAACAAAAATCCTGTGAAGTAGCCATTATCATCTGCCCTTCAGAGATGAGAAAACTGAAGCCCAGAACGTTAAGTAACTTACTCAAGGTCACTGAGTTTATAAGAGACAGAGAAAGGCTTTGAACCAAAGCTCCATGTTCATGAATTTTCTCTTATGCTCAAAATATCACAATTAAGGGATACACATAAGAATGAGAAAGATCCTTTACAATATAAGGAAGCTATTTCCTAATTTGTCTATGTAGTTCAAACTTGTTCAGTATTCATAAAAAGAAAATATGCTTATAAACAGTGCATCCCAAAATCTGTTCTACAGAATTCTGGATCCTCAAGCTATTAATAAGACTTGCTCTGTGGTCAAATAATTTTGTGAAGAACCCTGTACTGTTTGTACGAGACTCAATTTATGTACCCATTCAGATTCACTTAACTTCACCTGCCTCCCAGCTGCCACCACTGTCTTTATGGCTACAGCTGCCACCACCTTATCCACCAGCATCACCAGCTGTCTTGGCAGGTATTGGGCCCCAGCAAGGCCTCCGTCACTCCTGCTGCTGTGGAGTTAAGATGCAGTTCACAGACGTGTCAGCAGGATATATTGACGCTTGCTAGAAATGGATTGCTATTGCATGACAGCCACACCAGGTGAGCCTAGAGCCCTCCCACTGGGCAGAGATGCAAAAAGTACACCTGCAATTGGTCACACACTTGGTGTGGAGGAGAGGTACCTGGGGTATGGATATGCAATAATTTCTGAGCAGTACAAATGGACTGCCTGGTTGGCTAGTGAACTGAAAGAAACAAGACTGAAGGATTGATGACAAGAATATTTGGGAGAGAGCTATGCACAAGAACCTGTGGACATGGGCACAAACAAGCCAGCTTTGATCTCTTTGGAGATCAAAGAATATCTCTGAAAAGGTCAGATTTGAGGAAACTACAGTAAGATTTTCCTTAATACCCAGTGTTCTCCAGTGGTCCACCCCCATAGCTTCTGCCATAGTTACCTATTCCTTCCTGTTCTCAATATGGGACTAATCTACATTTATATGAAAAGCCAGTTTATGATGTTTCACGAAGTTAATTCGTCATCTTGCCAAAATTGCATCTCCATTTTAAGGCCTTCCAAAGTGGAATGTAAATGAATGGGTATTGGGGAGATTTCACTACAGCAGCAAAATGGTAGAGGAACAAGTTCTGAACAAGAGACTCTCCCTTGGAGCTCATCAGCTCTGGCCGAGGAAGACCAATTCTTTACTAGTATCAGTATCCCCCATGAATATACCCATTCTCCCCAGTAAACAGATTCCTACTCAGGGACACACTGGGAACTCTTTTTTTTAAAAAAAAAGTTATTAAATCATAATTGATTATACATATTTTGGAGGTTCAACATTGACATACATTGATCAAATCAATATTACTTGCATATGTATTGTTACAAATCTTACTTATTCTTTATGCCCCTTGTCTAATCTCTCCCCATCCCCTCTCCCTCCCCCCTCCCACCTCTGATAGCCCTAGATTTCTTCTCTCCTTCTGTAAGAGTGATGGTTACTCTGTTGATTTGTTGTCTAGATGATCTGTTCAATGCTGAGAGGTGTGTTCAGGTCCCCCAGTATTAAAATACAGCAGATGCTTCTTCTGTCTCTCTGGAATGGGCTTTGTGGAGAGAGACATCTTCTTCTTTGTTCTCTGCTGGTGACTTTCCTTGTGTCAATGCACTCCAGGGGCTGGCAGACCATCTGCACAGTGATTATGGCATCTAGCTGCTTTCGTGGCAACTGTGGTTATTGTGCTGGCTGTGGTGGGCCACCAACATGGAAGTGGTTTTTTTGGCATGCTCCTTACGTAGTTGTGGTGGCTACTGGCTCCATACCTCAGGATCCTGGGTGGGCCCTGTGGCGCTGCACTGGGAACTCTTGAGATAGCACAGGGCCATGAAAGGCTATAGCAGGACTAACATGTTTGATAGGGAAGGAAGGACAAGGATAGTAACACTTGTGCCACTATATGACATTATTCTGTAATAATGAAATAATTCTGTAGATAATGTAATGTAATGTAATGTGATAATGTAGTAATTCTGTAGATGAAGTGGTGAGTTCCCTTTGGATGTCCTGGACTTGAATCCTAGCTGTGCTCTTTACTCAATAGCTAACTCTGAGAAAATAGTTAACCCTAAGTCTCAGTTCTCTCATCTGCAAATTGGCTGTAACAGACAATATCCATTCTGCACACATAATTAACTTATCATGAGTTTTAATAAGACCATGGTTTTTCCATTATTTGTATAATCTCAGGCAAGTCACTTAAATTTTCTGAGTTTCATTTTCTTCATCTCTGTTAGAGGCTTAGTTCAGATAATCACCAAGATCTTTCTAGTTCTGATGTTATAGATCTATGCATATAGAAGTGTTAATTGGGAAATGTTAGAGAAATGTAAATCTGATTACCCTTATGATTTATAATATTTTTATTAGTATTATTATTTTGAATGTAGTAGTCCTTAGGAATCAGCTTTCTCTAAGAAAGGAAAGAGTGTGATCCTTGACACCCTCCACATGGGACTGTTGTCAGTGGCAGGGATTTGTCTCTGTAAAGGCCATTGCAAAGAAGCATAGAGCTCCTCTGCTCCTCCTGCTTGAAATTGATGACCTTTCCTGCTCTAACTGCCAGAGGGGAGACATCATCTGTTTCATGTTCTGATTTGCGCTCAGGAGCAACTAGTGGCAGGTTTGAAATTAATGAACCCACGCCTTCCAGAAGTCAGAAGCAGCAGAATCATCAATTTCCCATTGATTTCAAGGACGAGGAATGAAGGCTCTGCCCTCTCACCTCCTCTCCTCTATTCTCCTTAGAGGATGAATGGAGTTCTGCAAAGGAAACCGGGTTTCCCAAGGGTCATAAAAATGGTCTTGGAAGTCACCATGTTATCATTCCTTCACAGTAATGAAAAACCACTTATTAAGACTTGACTATCTACTCAGCATTGAGCTCTGTTCTCTGCTCATATTTTCTTATTTAATCCTCACAACAACTCCATGAAGTAAATATCAATCTTATGCCAAGGACATGGAGGCTTAGAAAAAGTAAATAACTGAGAAGTCAGTGAAATGAGGATTTTAAGCTATGTCTGTTTGACTCCAAAGTCCAAATTCTAAGCCAGCATTTTTCAATTTTTTTGGTCTCAGGACTGCTTTACATTCTTAAAAATGATTAAAGATCCCTCAGAGCTTTTATTTGTGTGTGTCATATCTAGAAATATTTACTGCATTAGAAATTCAAGCTATGAAAAATTTAAAACACAAGAATACACAAGCAAACATTCCATTAGTCATTGAGTCATATCATCCTATGCTACTTAGCCTCTAGAAAACTCCACTGTACACTGAAAAGAAAATGAGAGTAAAACAGACTAGTAACATCTTAGTATAATTATAAAAATACTTGACCTAGTAGGCTCCTTAAAAGAGTTCTGGGACTGGTAAGGTTTCCTAAACCGTACTCAGAGAACCACTATTGTAAATGTTCACATTTTGTAGTATCCTACTACACACTAGGCTGACATGCCTTGCATGTCTAACATATGCTCAGACTGACATAAATATCTTCTACAAATCAGAGAGAGCATCCGCAGTTCTTAAATGCTTTATCTCCATCTTCATCATAAGGAATTCATCCCCTCTGTCTCTTTTAAAGTCTTTATATTTTTCTCTTCAAACAATAATTATGAAAGATCTATACAAATGAAAGGTGGTATTATTGTTATTACCAACTTCTTCTTAAGTCCCTTTCTCCCTCTTTACTTATAGAATCCTGAAATCAAAGTGTTACCTGGTAACTTTTCACCTTTGCATCCTGTACAAAGAGATGCCATTGGGAGTAGTTCATTTTTACCCTCAAGAAATATTTATCTAGTGCCTGGTATGTGCAGCCACTGAGGCAGGCCCAAAAGGTTTATGATCATGAATGCAACCCAACCCCTGTGCTCAAGAAGCTTAGAGTCTGATGAGGAAAGATAGACTAATCCTAGGTAATTTATAAAAACAGTGTGACAAGTTAAGGATATGGGAACACAGAGTAAAGATATCTAATTTGGCTTTCAGAGGTCAGAGAAGATTCAGAAATATACGAGTAATTTTCCTGCTGCTTTTCAAAGGTCCCATTTTTAAATTTAGCTCCATTATCCAACTTGGTGTCACTTTCAACACTGATTTCCAGTTTTCTTCCCTCTATTTAAATGTTGAAGTTTTCTTTCTTTATACTCTGACATATCACTTTGCATTTTCAAAGCCAATCTCATTGTTATTCCTTCTCTAGGTCCTTTTGCATCATATTCCTGATACCCTGGTATTCATAATATCTCCCAGATGAGTACCATCTGTGAATTTCATCAGCATGCTGTCTGTTCCCTGTTCTGGCTTATGAATGAAGATGTTAAATAAGAACAGACATAGGGCAGCTGCTTCTGCACAGCCCACCAGGAGTCCTCTCAACGTTTGTGACACTTCCTCACTGGCATTCTTTACATTTTGTTTATAGTCCTTCGGGTAGCTTTGAATCCCAAGTGAAAAGAATGATGTTCAAGTGAATTTAAAGTTCTGCGACTAAAATTTGCGTTAAGATATGGCATACTTTCTGTTAAATTCTGAATTCTGGAAAGCAGTTACCTAATTCCTCCCCTCCCTACCTCTGGCCCAAAATGACTCTGGTATTTGCTGATAAACATAAAAGTCTACATGTACTTTATCTCAGTGTAGAGGATGATAAAATGGAAATAGGTGTCACATTCTGATATGAGGTGAAAGACCATGATGTGGGATTTGGAAGGGATGGGATAAAAAAAATCAGTTAAAAGATTCTTAACCCAGCACCCCAAGAAGGGTATCAAGGGTTGGATTATTGGAGACTGTAGAGGGATTTTTCAGGCAACTGATGTCCTGTGAGTCCTACCCACTTACTAGGGTGTAGGAGGGATACTTCTCCACCACCTCAAGCCAACACATAGAAAATTTAAGATGACTCAGAGTTTAACTATCCTCTGAATGTTGTGGGATATCACATATTAGGATCTTTCACCAGTCAGTTGATTTCTTACCCATCTAGTGTAGCCTTAGCTGAGATAGCTAGTCTCTGCTCCACATGGTCTCTCATCCTCTAGCAGGCTATTTTAGTGGCTTCAAAGCAGGTTTCAAAGCATGAAGAGCTTCTTGAGAGTGGAATATCTCTAGCGGGCTATTTTGGTGGCATCAAAGCAGGTTTCCAAAGCATGAAGAGCGTCTTGAGGGTGGAATATCTTTGATTCTTTCACATCCTGTAGGTCATGGCAAGTCACAAGGTCAACACAGATTCAGTGTGTAGGGAAATAGATCCCACCTCTTGGTGAAAGGACTTTAGTCTTTTCTTGCATGTTTCTGCAAGTAACATGAGCATGGGCCCAGAGAGGCAGCAGTCATTTTGTGACCATGAGGTTACAACCATGTTGAAGAAGGATTCACACTAAGGATAGCAGAGGGGGAAGATTGAGGGGGGGGTGGATTCTTAATGAAACCATTGAGCCATCAACCTGCCCTTCACTGCCTACCCCTACACTTTTATTGCACAACACATACAAACTCCTTTCCTGTTTAAGATACTGTTTGTTGGGGGTTTAAGTTATTTGCAGTCAAACACATTCCTGACTGATACAACAAATTTTTGTATAAGATGAGCTAAACTGAGCTGCACAACCAAAGAGGGATCAAATTAAGAGAAGAGTCATAAGAAATGGATTAAGAGTTATATGAGAAAACATCAAAGCAAATAGAATTTTTCAGATCAGAAAAGAAAGTGCAGAGCTTGGAGAGGGAGTTTAGTAAAATCAAGTGAGTGGCTAGTATGCGAAAGGTTATGAACAAACTGGCTTTATTTTGTGTAGAATGTGCAAAACAAGAACCAAGATTACTCTGTAAGATGGCTAGATGGGTGAATTTATTTTTGATGAGAATAATTTAAACAATGGAATTCTTTCCAAGCATGGCTCTGAATCTCCTTTTCTAGAAATCTTGAAGAATAGAAAATAACTTCTCCATCTAGGATTAGATGTTTTTATCCCAGAGAAAAATAGATGAGGTAACCTCTTTTGAGTATTTGTCAGCCCTAGGTTTTTTCTAACAAATTCTTAATTATATACATAAGAAAAAGATAAATATATAAAGCAAACCTGATTCCTTCAATAACTTGGGGTAGACATTTAAGAAGCAAAGAGATATGCCCTGGAATCCTGTCCTGGTAATTTATGCTTCTATTTTTCTACATTCAGAGTCAGAATCTTAACTTCACAACTCTCCGTGTCTTACATTCAGTTTTACTCAATAAGGAAGTCTCTTTTTCTTATAGTGATGCATGATGTTTCTGTATATCTCCTTCATAATAGAAAAGTGATTTATTTTACCACAAATAGTTATGGATCTTATTAACATTTAATTGACTTTTTAAATCTTAAGTAACATTTTAAATCTTGTTTAAATTTTATCATAGAGCATATTCATCAGTTTGGGGGATAAATTGTCATCCTTTTCTTCATTTGCTCTAATTTCTGTGTTTCACCTGAAGAGACCCGCTACTTGAGAGTTAAGCTTTCAGCTCAGGATATCCAGGTTTAATTACTGCAAATAGTGTATTCATACTATAGGTGATTTTTTCAGTCCTTGAAATATTTCCTTCTTCTGTAACTGTGGCATGCACAGCAAGTAAGTCTTTTTAAGACAGAATTCTATAGGGGGGCTATTTATCCTGGCTAAGCCCAACGTGGACACCAAAATCGGTGCTGTACTAGTCATGTAATTTCCGTACAGCTCAGTCAGCTGCCTGGAAGGTTTACGGACAACAGCAGAATTTTAGAGTGACTGAAATCTATACTACAGAATAAAAAATATATATGTCTTAAATCACATTCTTATATTTAGAAGAAAACTGTTGGTCTACTCACAACACTTCTGACACCAAATGCATAAGGATTTTTCCCCCCGATATCAACCAATTCTCCAACTTTCTGGACACCGACTGAGTATCCTATAACTTAATTCAATTCTGTCACTAACTCCCTGGAGTTAGTGCAGACCTCATAGGTTAAGGGCTTAGTCCCACAAGACTGCCCTCACTGCAGATGCTGATCACAATTATTGGGTATCCAGGTGCTCACAATTCTGTCCAACTTGGCTACAAATCAGGGGTTCCCATTACCCTCTCCTCAGGTTTGTGAATTTGCAAGACAGCTCACAGAACTCAGGAAAACACTTTACTTATGTTTACCAGTTTATTATGAAGGACATTATAAAGGATACGAATGAACAGCCAGGTGAAGAGGTACATAGTGTGAAGTCCAGAAGGGTACCAAGCATGGGACTGTCCAAGCCCCATGGAGTTGGGGCACGCCACCCGTCCGGCATGTGGGTGCATTCACCAGTCTAGAAGCTCCCCAAACCCCATAGTTCAGGGACTTTTATGGAAGTTTCATTACATAGGCATGATCAGTTATTAACTCAATCTCCTACTCTCCAACTCCACTCCTCTCCCTGGCTGATGAGGCATGAGGCTGAAACTTCTGAGCTTTTAATCATGGCTTGGTCTGTCTGGTGACCAGCTGCCATTCTGAACCTATCCAGGAGTTCACCAAGAGTCACCTCATTAGAACAAAAGGTGCTCTTATGACCCAGGAAACTCCAAGAGATTTAGGAGCTCTGTGTAAGACGTTCCTATCACCGCCATCACTCAGGAAATGACAAGAGTTTTAGGATTTCTGTGTCAGGAACCAGGGTGGGAGACCAAATACATATTTCTTATTACATCACAATATTCAACAAATTATGAATAAGAAACTTTGTGTCTGACAGTAAAATACAATCTCTCTTCAATAAGGAACTAGAAGATTAGTGGAAATATTTCAACACCCATTTAGATTTTTCTTATAGTCTGTTCTATCCTGTTCCCATCAGCTGACATCTCCAGAGAAATGTCTGTTCCTTGCTTTAGGACCCTAATTACTAAGCATGACTTATCTCTCGACATTGACAATGCTCTTTCTCAAAGGATAATCCCAAATATTAAGTCATCATCAATTAATTTTTATGGAGAGCTTGGCTTCCCATCTTTCCTTCCTAAACACTCAGGAAAATGTTGGCTGGTACCAGAGTTGGATGTAAGTTAGCAGATTTAAGCTTCAGAAGCCTTCAATTGCACAAGACCCTTCCAAATTTCTATAAATGTGTAAAACTTGCAAAAATGAGATAATTTAACCACAATTACATAAAACCACTGTTTCTTTCCACTCCAATCTCCACTCTGTCATCCTTTCCTTCAAGCCAGGTAGTGTTGATGTGGCTGCAGGCATTTGGGGGATCTGACTAAGGAAGGAAAGGTCTAGTTATACGAATTTGTGTTTAGTGAGATGTATTTCTGTGGCTCACAGTCCCTTCTGTGTAAAGTTAAGATATTGCTGGTGTTCTTGGGGATGAGATGGCGTCCAGCACACTGCTGCCCTTCATTACACTAACTCCCTTAGCTTCAGGACATTAAACTGCAGGGTCAAAGGTCATGTCCCCATGATGTGAGCATGTCCTGTGGCACAGGAACCATGTGGGTCCTGGAGGAGAAATATGGTTGAAACTGTGTGGAGCCAGAAGCTGGTGTGTGGAAAATCTTCCAATCAGCAAATATATAAAATTGGAAATGGAATATTCACTTCTCATTAATGTCTGGTCGGAATAGAATTTCTCTCCTGTCGAGAATATATTCACTATAATATGGCATATGCAACTTCAACAGTTCCAAACATTTACTTTTTTAATGGTGATAATAAGAGATAGATTTTATCAGAATTTCTGTATTTGTGAGGCCTAAGACTATATCAGTATTACAAATAGTAAGAATATCTATAATAGCTCAAATATAACAGAAACTTGATAGTAATTTCCCCAAATGTGTGAAATATTGCCAGTAATTATAGTTAAAGGTAAAAAATAAATTCTAAATGATTAATAATAAAAACAGATATTAATAATGCAAGAAGACTGATTATTTTCTGTTTTCTCTAGAAATATTATATTTCAAAATTATTGTCATATGAAGAAACAATCAGAGAATACACAGCCAAGAATATAATAGAAATGTGCCAGGCAGTTGATTAATATAAACATTGTTATTTTTTGTGATGTTTGTGGTATTTAGCAACTTTTAAAAAATTTATTTGTAGTGATTTCTATCCTCATTCCAAATAAATATTCCTTCTAATAACTAAGTTGTCATTTATAATTTGGGGTCCTTTTTCTTAAAGAGGCCTCTCTAAATTGTTCAAAGATTTAGGCTCCCAGAAATTTGAATTCATCCTGACACACCTGTCTTTCTCTCTCTCTCTCTCTTTCTCTCTCTCTCTCTCTGTCTCTCTCTCTCTGTCTCTCTCTCTCTGTCTCTCTCTCTCTGTCTCTCTCTCTCTCTCTCACACACACACACACACACACACACACACACACAGAATTTAGTGCACTTGACCTGTGTTTGTGTTCTTTGCAATATTATATATATTTATTGTACATCAGATTTCTTGATGTTGTAGTTTAGAGAAAGACATTTTAAAGCGCTTTCTGCTGGAATAGTCACTCATTGGCTGGGGGAAGGGGCATGTGTGAGTTGATGAGAGGCCACTGGCCTCCTCCATAAGCTTCCTCTTTAGCAAGAGTTACATGCATCACGTGCATGATTATGTTAGGACATTCAAAGCAATCTCTTCCTATAAGATTTCTTTCTCTTCTTTTTCTTCTTATTTCTCCTCTTCCTTTAATAAGCCTTATACATTTAGTTTTCATTTTGTCAAAGGGAAAGAGAGAAGACAAATAAATGTAACAGAAAGAGTACCTCCAGCAGACAAGAAGTCAACCTGCATTCCAGGTAGAGCTCCTCTTCCAAGGGTACCAGAGGGTGGCACCGGGCAAACAGCAGATGCAGAACCTTTGATTAAGATTAGGAGAATGTTGAAGCCAAATCTCAAGTGGTCAGTTAGGGGTAGAAGGACATTCTTTTACCAGGGAAGAATTTAGATAGACATAGTGTTCCAATAAGCCTAAGAACATAGCGAGGACATTTTAGAGATGCACTTAGGGTCTAAATTAGAGGTTGCGGGGGATGCAGGATCAGTCCACTGGAAACACTCAGAGGCATGGGTCCAGTAAGTCCTACATCAAAACCAAAAATGAATGTGGTACAGGAATTCAAAACCAAAGTCAGGGACCATAAATGTCTTCAAAGGCAAGGTTACCAGCCAGCACCCTGGCAATGGTAGAGAAACTGCTCTAGACCCAACATTCCACACTTTGAAAGATTGGATTTTGCTGTTGACTGAGTGTAATAGAGATCATCCTTCCCCTGAGGAACAAGTTGGAATCCAAGGGATCAGGACCTTAGAGGTTAGATGTAGATGACACCCACATCAAACAATGATTCCAGTTTGAAATAGGCATAACTATAACTCTCTTCTGCGTACTTTTAAGAGGCAGGTGGCATGTTTGGAAGGAGATAAGAAATTTGAGGCTTCAGGTTGCAGTGCTTCCCAGGACAAAGTCTTTCTATCCAGTGCCTCTCTTCTTTAACTAACAGCATATTTTCTGTATCTCGCAAGTAGTTGTTAAAATCATTCATTGATATTAATGAGGTGAATTTTAAAAAATAGTTCATTACATTAATAGTGGTGGCCTGCTTTAGAGGTTTTTACATTTTTCTTTTTTGTTGAAGGAACATAGCATGCAACCTAGATATTAGAGTTGCTATTATTAGAAAGAAGAGTAGCACCATCACTTAATTTTACTTACACATTTTATTATATTTGTCCAACTGGGTGTTATTATGTCCCAGAATAATGGAGGATATTCATAACATTCTCCAATCTCAAAATAAACCAAAGACTTAAAGTTTTCCCCAGATACCTCTCGACTTCAATTCATGCATTATTCCTTTTTGCACATTCCTCCATTTTGTTCTCTCAGACCTTCCAACTTTGAATATTGCTTCAAATCCCCGAAGGTTTTATAAATTTAACCACAGACTGCATTTAAGCAGACTTAACTCATAATTAATGAGTTGAATGTGTTTAACTATTACTCATTGTCTACATAAATGCAAAATAAAGTGCCTTTATTTAAAGGTACAAAATCTCCATCTATAAATTCATAAGCAATAAAAAGTTATATAGCTGGATTTGTTCCATTTCTATGACTGAGATAAAAATAGAATGTTAGCCTCGTTGATAACATTTTCTTATACTAAAGGAAGATATAGCACATTTGATTGCCCATCAACTTTAATATTTGCTGATATGGAAAAGCGCTAGTCTCTGCTAAATATGGAGAAGCCTTGACCTACTTTATTTGATTTTAACATCTTGCATTTTAAAATGCGGGATCAAGGATTGTAGATTTTTATCAACTCTTCTTAGCCTTCTATACAATAAAGGGAACACAAAGAAATTTTGGAAGGAAAAATGATGCAGGACTCTTGAGGCCAATTTGGTAGAAAGCATTATTTTAAATAAATTCTACAATGAGACACATTGAGTCATATGCAGAGAGAGACATGGACTTTTCTTCAGATAGTGTAAAAAAATTAGGCATATTCAGGATGAGTGCTTGGTTTGGAAAGATTTTATAAACGAGTGCTTCTCATTTGTCTCTCATAAACCTGTCAGGATACTGAGGGGCATGAGATTTTGGAAATTGCCTTTTGTTGTTAATTGGAGAAGGGGCTGTGTTTGTTTGGAGGGCAAAACCTACTGTTATGTGTCAGATTTGGGTGCTGTTGAAAGAGTACTCAACAGACACAGTTACCTGAGCAGACCAGCCAAATCTAAACCACAGACAGGGGATGACAACGACTTTACCTCCAGCAGACACTGTGGGTGACAAGATGGGGCAGGAAACAGTTTTGCAGCTATCAGCATCCTGAGCAAGAGACTGCATGAGAAAACTCAAGTAGATACTGTCACAGGGGACTATAGCAAGAAAGAAAGAGAGCTAATGGAAAGAAAGAGGTGTCTAGGGCAAGCATCGAGCACGTGTGATCCCCAGGTTAGCTATATAAATAGATATCTGAGAAGGAGGGTTCAATAAAGAAGGGAATTGTAGTTCCCGCAATCATACATGGCTTCAAAGCCAGAGAAATCTGGTTTAATAACTAGTGCTCCCTACTTCTACCCCCCCGCCCCATCATGGCATGAACATAGTCCCAAAAAGAATTTTAGAAGGAATAATGGAATTCCAAACAGAGCATCCCCATAATTTACTGTGTCTGGGTTACTGAGCACTAATCTGTTACTCAACTATTAAGGTGTATTGGAAAATTTTCTGATTTGGGTCTGAATAACTATCACACTCAAATAGAAACATTTTATGCCCACTGTCTTAGTTTGAATTTTCTCCAAAGCTGATCCTGGTTGCCTCTGAAGCACGTATCCCTTCAACCCACAGCACTTGTGACAAACTTTGCAAATAGATTTTTGGAGAGGTATTGTGGTGTATAGTTACTAGCAAGCTCTCAAGCCAAACTACTAGGTTTGTAGTCTGCTGCTGCCATTCACCAGCCATGTGGCCTTGCTACTGCTTGTCTGGGTCTTGATATTCTTATCAAAAAAAATCCAACTCCTAGAGTTGATGCAAGTATAAAGTAAATTAATACAAATACAGGGTTGAGAATAGGGCCAAGTGCATGACGAGTGTCCAGTAAGTGTTAGCTCTTTCTATAATGGATTTTTTTTTTTATCCCTATAGCTTCAAAAATTCTTCTCAAAACAGAGTTCCAGGCAGCCACTGCCAATTAATCAGAGCTGACCCGAGAGATGAAACCAATTTGTCTAGTCTCCATCCTTCATAAAATGAGATGGTGAAACAAGCAGAGAGACCTGTGTTTCTGTAACTATATGACTTTAAAGACTTGTGAAATTATCGAATCTCAGAGGAGACAGAGACCGTGAAAGTCAGCCACTCCAACCTCTAACCCACTCAGGGAACATCTTCTATAGTGTGCCTAGGACACATGCCTATGGCCTCTGCTTGGTATTCAATGCCCATCAAATTACTCAATTTTAGTTTTCAGACATGGTCTTAGGAAGCTTGGGCTGCTGTAATAAAATATCATAGACTAGGTGAATTAAACAACAGAAATTTGTTTTCTCACAGTTCTGGAGGCAAAGGGTAAAGGTAAAATGTCCTCTCTAGGTCTTCTTATCCTCTGGCTAAATGTCCCCATTTCTTTCAAAAATTTTTCACCTAGACTTCTCACCACCCATTGAACACTATAGTCTTTATTAATTTCCATATTTAAAGAATGTCCACAGTTGAAAACAGTGTTCCAAATGGGAGCTGATCAATATAAAATGCAAAGGAATTGATGTCTTCCCTGTTCTTATAACTATTCTAGTTCTGATGCAGGCTGAGATTGCATTTATTATATGAGTCATTGGATGGCAGTTTATAGGCAAGTTGCTGACTGCCTGGCACCACAGGTACACAGTAAGCACTGGTTGAGTTAAACTGGAGTCCACTCTGATCGAGATTTTTGTTAAGGTAAATTTTATATTTTTCTGAATTATCTCCAATCTGAGGGATTCACAGAAGACTGTAAACTAGGCCGTTTTGGAGCTCTCTTGAGGTTTTTGCATTTACATGGAAATGGTAGTAAGAGTCTGGACCAGTATGAAGAACAATTTCAATGAACGAATATAAAGAATGCTTGCACTGAAGAAAAAAGAATTTTTTTTTTTTTGCATCTTCTTTCCAGGACTGTATGGACACAGAGAGAGAGTCAACAAGGGATATGCTTCTGTTACGTGTCTTCAGTAATTGCTTTTAACATGTGACTTGCTATTCAAAAAATAAATGACATGTACTAAAGATTTAATATATGTCAGCTACCGTGCCAGGCACTTTCACTTCATCTCATTAATCTGCTCAACAGCCCAATGAGGTAGGTGTTATTAGCCTCACTGTACAGTAAAGTTTTGGGGCTTGCCTAATTTTACATGCTAAAGATCATTCTTACTTTGGCTGCCAAATCCCTTATGCTTTTTGCAACACCTGAGCTAGTAAAACTGGAGCATGCCAGGGGATACTGAAAACCACAGATAAAATATGGTATACTGTCCTGGGATATTCCTGATGCAAGTGTATTAGTTTGCTAGGGCTGCCACAACAAATATCATAGACAAGAAAACTTTATTTCCTCATAGTTCTGGAGGCTAGAAGTCCCAGATCAGGGGTTGGAAGGGTTGATTTCTTCTGAGGGCCTCTCTCCTTGGCTTATAAATGGATATCCTCCTCTGGTGGCTTCACCTGGCCTTCCCTCTGTGTGTGTCTGTGTCCTAATCCCTTCTTTTTATAAAGTCACCAGTCATGTCGAAGCAGGGCCCACCCCAGTGACCTTATTTATACTTAATTATCTCTTTGAAAACCTTTCTCCTAATACATTCACATTCTGAGCTACTGGAGGTTAGAATTTCCACATATGAATTTTAGGGGGACACAATTTGGCCCATAAGAGCAGGTAATCCAAAACACCTTAGAAAGGAAAATATAATACATAATAGCCCGGCCTCTGGACTTCAAATGCTTTATTTGAATATTGATGCTCTCATTAACTAGCTGGGTAACCTTGGGAAAGTTATTCAATCTGCCTGTACCTCAGTCTCCTAATCTTTAAAATGGAGATCATAGTCTTTCACAGGGTTTTTTGTGTGTGTGTGAGTTTATATAAGAATTAAATGAGTTAATATATATCAAGCACTTAGAAAAGAACCTGGAACATAATAAATAAGTACAGCATATACATCAACTCTTATTACATTAAGGAAAAATTAAGTAAAATGAAAAATTCCTTTAGTTTTTTATTGTATATATTTAAGGTGTTCAACATATTTTTTTCTTTGAGATCCAGATGTTCTATTTTATTTCATCTTTAAAAATTTATTTTATTTTATTTTTATGTTCTTTTTTAAATTGAAACATAATTGATTGTACCTATCTGTGGGGTACCACGGTGAATATCCATACCTGTGTGCAATATGTGATGCTCAAATCAGGATAATTAGCGTATTCAAAATTACAAAATGCAATTATTTTTTGTGGTCCTTTACTAATCTCTCACTCATTGTCATTGTACATATTTATGGGGTACAATCTGATGTTTTGATACATATATATGTTGGATAATAGTCAGGTCAGCATAGTTAATATAACCATCACCTCATGCATTTATCATTTCTTTGTGGCAAAAACATTCAAAAGCCTGTCCTCTACAACATGTTTTAAGCTAATTAACATATCCATCATCTCACATAGTTACCTTTGTGTGTGGAAGGGGATAAGAGCACCTAAAATCTATTGTGTTAGAGAATTTTCAGTATACAATACTATTAACTATTGCTCCACACTGTGTATTACATCTCTAGACTTATCGGCCCTACATGATTACAGCTGTATACCCTTTGATCGACATCTCTCCGTTCCCCCACTCCTCTCCTAACACCACCATCTCTTTGCTCCCATGTACTCTACTTTGTTTTTTTTAGATTCCACGTAAATGAGATCACACAGTGTTTTTCTTCCTGTGCCTGGCTTATTACTCTTGTTTTTGTTGTGAATCAACAATCCCTCTTCAGGCATTACCCAAAATTCTTTTAATTAATTTTGAAGTTAAAACATAGCACAATGCCATCTAGTTTCATCCATGCCATTGCAAAAGGAAGAATTCCCTTCTTTTTTAAGACTGAATAATATTCCAATGTGTATTTCTTTATCTATTCATCTGTCAATGGACGCTTCAGTTGTTTCCATGTGGATAATGCTGCAATGAACAGGGGAATACAGACATCTCTATGAGGTGCTGATTTCATTCCCTTTGGATGGATAAACAAAAAAAGAATTGCTGAGAACCTTGATAGCGGCCCATGAAAGATGCTGTAGCAGAAGACCCAACTAAGCTGTGTCCAGATTTCTGACCTACAGAAACTATGAGAAAATGAATACTGTTGTTTCAAGCCATTGAGTTTTGGGGTAATTTGTTATGCAGCAACAGAGAACTAATACACCCTTCTGAAAATGGAGAATGTTGTGGAAGTAGATGGGACCATCATGATTCAAGTGGAAAACCAGATTTGTGGGAGGGCAAGAAGGGAGCTGCCCTCGGAAGATCTCAGCTATTTTCCAAGAATCCCCTTGCTCAAGCGCTTTTTCTCTAATAGCATGCCTGGAAACAACTCTTAATTAGCTAGTTTACAACACCTTGTCTGGCACTAGGTGCATTTCGAAGCATTTAAATTGCACAACCTGCTCTAATACATTTACCCCTACTGTTTTCATCATTAATGAGTCATTCAGCTTTTATAATCTTGAAGATGACCTAAAGATCAAAGCTAATTTAATTTAAAATCAATATACTAGAGAAGAAAGCCCCTGTCTCCAGTATTGACATTAGGTTTTTGGCTTCTGCAAACTCAGGGGCAAAGACACATAACAGCAAATGCCATGCTATTATTTCCAACCAGGTGACTATAGTCACACAGACACAACATTCTGCCAAAATAGATTCTGAAAAGTGGTCCCCACCTGATTTAATACTACTTATTGGAGGCTTTTGTTGATCAAGTGAATTGCAAACAACTTCCTGATTCATTATTGAGTTTTAAATCCCACTGAGTAGCTAAGACCAATATCAATGAATCCTATATCCCTGGTATTTTGGGAAAAGTCATTCATGACTGAGGCAGTCAAAACACTTAGATATGTGAGCAATGGTTCTTCTCACATGTGTTTTCAACTGAGTTCTATTCTCAAAGCTACTCACTCCTGCTGCAGGAAGTAATGCAATGCTGGGAGGCATCTTTCACATGTCGATTGTCATTTCAAAGTCTGTTTTCTGATTTACAAGGGTCTGCAGTGACATGGCTTCACAGTTAATTGTTTTCTATTCATTCATTCATTTATTCATTCAGCAAACATTTATTGTATATCTCCTGTCTGCCAAGTACAGTCATCACTCAGTATCTGAGGGGAATTGGTTTCAGGACCCCAGCTGATACCCAAATTAGCAGAACCTCAAATCTCATGTAAAATGGTGTAGTACTTGCATATAACCTATGCACAACCTCCCATATATTTTAAATTGTCTCTAGATTGCTTGTAATACCTGACACAATGTAAATGCTATATAAATAGTTGTTATACTATATATTTCTTTTTAATCATTGTATTGCTATTTTTTTTATTACTTTTTTTTCCCAAATATTTTCAATCCACGGTTAGTTGAATCTGCAGATGCAGAAACTACGGATAGGGAGAGCTGACTACACTGCTAGATCTTGAAGATCAGAAAAAGAATAACATAGTTCTTCAGCCAAAATAGAGTCGGCTTTGCAATGACCTATCCCAACAAGAGTTTAGTTCTTTCTCACAGTCTGGAGGTCCACATGATACCTTCATGGAAGAAAGAGATTCTATACCTGTCCAGACAGAGGAAGCCCAGACTGGGAAGCTTGACACCAGCAATTAAAAGCTTCCATCAGAAGGTGACATAAGCTCTTCTGTTTGCATGGCCATATCTGCCCTCAAGCAGCAATGCAATCCCCCAATAGTTGTATTAGGAAGAGAAGCAGAAATAGAACCCACTGTCTACCACACACAGTTTGCCTCCTGCCCTGGTCCCTTCTAGTTTTGTTAACATGTGCAGTCTTGTCATGGGCATTTGTCTGATTTCTGTAAGGCCTTTAATATACTAATTATCCCAAAAAAAAACAAAAAAAGGAAGAAACATACTTCAGCAAGGAAAAAAATATTAAGCAAATCTTAATGACCCCCATTATTGTTTTCATGGACAGTTAAGGGAATAGGGACTCACTCTCTCCAAAGATATTGCAGCCTTTACTTCCTCCTCTCCTCCTGCGCCCCAGGTAGGAAGACCAGGTCACCACATGAGAGTGAAGAAATGAACAGAGGAGGACATGGCTAAGACCGGACTTAGACTAGCAGAATTACATGAAGCTCTCCATCATTTATTTATTTATGTAACTATTTGATCATTTGATAAATATGTGCCGAGCATCCCTGCTCTGTGATATGTACCAGAAATAAAAATGACATGGTTCAAACATTACTACGAGGGAGGATGTCAAGTAAATGGGTAATTACAACACAGTGTGGGAAAAGCTACGCTACCAAGGTACAGAGAGATCTGGGAGCACATTACTGGGGGGACGCCATGGACAAGAGGAGGACCCTGGAGGGAATAATGTCCAAGCAAAGGCCTAATGCATAAATAGCAGTGAGCTAGGTGAAAAAAGCTAGGGGAGGAGTGACTGTTCCAGAAGAAGAATAAGGACCTGGAAGAGAGAGACTCTGGAAGTGAGAGACAGAGAAAGAGAAGAGATAATGGTGTGATCAGGCATCTGCAAGAAGGCAGAGCACAGATTCCAGGTGGGGGAGTCTGGAGAGATGAGGTTATGGGTGAGGAGGAGCCAGGTCTCAAAGGACCTTGCAAGCCATGAACACGAGTTTGGATTTTTTCCTAAGAGCAGTGGGAAGTCATTGAAAGGTTTCAAACAGGAAAGAGAGTGAGATGATAGATACTTCAGATTTGAAGTAACAACTGCCCTTGACAAAAGCCTCACAGTTATTATGCTGGCAAAGGAACCAACCCAATGCCTGCTCACAGCAGCCCCGGTCTTTGGCTGTTTTCCCTAGCAGGACGATTTATGAAGAAGAGGCTTGGGAATTTGTGTGTTTGGTATGATTAGGAACACCAAGAGAGCCCCTAACGTGAAACTATTTTTTCTACTCTCTGAAACCCCACTCTTTCTTCCTTCATTTTTCATTTATCCATTCATCAAATATGCACTGGGCACCTGCTATGTAAATGCAACAGAGCTTGTGCACTAAAGAAAAGGAGATAAGGACAGAGTTCTTGCTTTCAAAAGGCTAAAGGTCTCGTAGGGGAGATAAGACGAGTTTAATAGTATCGTGTGTGGAAGGAGAACAGAACTATATGAACCCAGAGGCAGAAAGGAGCCTTTCAGGCTGGAGAGCCCTGGGAAGGCTTTGTGGAGAAAATACCGCCATGCCTGGGTCTTGACAGATGAATGAGATTTTCTGAGTGCTGAGCTGTGTTTTTATCCAAAGTCTTTCAGCTACCTGTGATAGAAACTTAACTCAAATGAGCTTGAACAAAAAGAGGGCATTTACTGGCTCCTGCACTGGGAAGTCCAGAGGCACAGCTGACTTCAAGCCTGGCTGGATCCAGAGACTCAGTGTTAGGATCAAAGCTCACTCTTACTCTCTGCATTCCTAGGACAGACTCTCTCTGGCAGGCAAGATGGCTCTCAGCATACCCAGCATATGCCATAAAAAATCACCACAATCAGGGCAGCTTAAAACAAAGAAATTTGCTCTCTCTCAGTTCAGGAGGCCAGAAGTCCAAAATCACATTGATCCTTCTGGAGGCTCCGAGAGAGAATCCTCTTCCTACCTCTCTCCTACTTTTTAGTGTTTGCTGGAAACCCTTGACATTCCCTTGCTTTTAAGCGCATCCCTCCAATCCAGCCTTCATCTTCTTATTGTCTTAGTTTCTGTGTTTCATCTCTGTATCTCTCTATCTAAAAGCTCCCTCTCTTTTCTATTATAAGAACACCAGTAACTGGATTTAGGGCCTGCCCTAAATCTCAGATGCTCTTTCTTGAGATCCTTAACTCAATTATACTTACAAAGACTTTATCTAAAACAAGGTTACATTCTGAGGTTCCAGCTAGACATGAATTTTGAAGGGATACTCTTTAACCTGCCATACCAGCAAAGCCATCTTTCTCACCATCCATGGCACAGAAATCCAGCTGCAGTCAGCCCAGCATGGGTCATGTGCCAAATCTGTGGTGGAGGGGTGGGCTGTGGAGTTCAGCTCCACATGAGTTGGATTCCCAAGAAAATAAGTTTTCTGCCATCAGAAGAACAGAAGAAGGTATGCTGCAGAAATATCAGTGATGGGATACAAACTGGAGGAGCTTTCTGGAGGATGTTATAGCAAGGTGTTGGGAATCATGGTGCTTCAGAACTAAATGGATTCTAGAGGTTAGTTGGTATATTGGCTTCCATTCCCTTCTGCAGATGAGGAACCAGAAGTACAGGGAGGAGTTGATCTGGGGCTCTTGTACCTGGCAGTCAGAGATGGGCATTCTGTTAGAGGACAGGGGCCACCTGACCTGCTTATGGGGAATAGGAGTTACCCAGAGAGCTAGCCAGACCATTCAGAGAGAAGATCAGTGCCAGGGACATAGATGAATCCTCAAAACACTTTTCACACTAATTCCTACATCTATCCCTGCCTTTGTTTACTTAAGCATTTTACCTGTAGAGCTAAAGGTTAGACCATTAGTTTTCAGAAGCTACTCTAAAGACCTATGCTGGGGTGATGCTTGAATCCATCTCCAGTAAAATTAGAAAAACAAAAATAACATAGAACATTTTAAGAAGCCAAACTAATTCAATTGAAAGGGCTGTATTTTGTTCCTGAAATTATATCCTTTCTACTTTTTTTTGGTATTTTTTAAGCTATTATTTTATTAAATCATGGTCACAGTAGAAAGTCATTCTATTTTGTTTCATTTCATCTTATGGCCTGTATTCGGCAAATAAAGATGTTGGCTACCCCATGTTGGTTTTCCATACTTTTGGACAGGGAAAGGATTTTACTAACTTGTGGCATCAAAAGGTCTGGAATCCCTAATGTCAACCAACTGCTACATCTCATTAGGCAGCCCAGAGCTGAGCAACCTCAGTGGGAAATCACAAGGGTCTTTTCTGAATGTTCATTTTCTCAAGAGAAAGGTGGCCTTGATTTTGAATTGACTCTTGCTGTGTTTCATGTGTTTTGAGAAAGCTCTGTTTTGCTGAGGCTGAAATGGAGTTTGTTAGTTGCACGTCTGGTTGCTAAGGGACGTGCCACTCTGAGGTGAAGCATGCATGTGGTATCTCCTTAACACCTGTGGCTCAGAGACCTCACTCCCATTATGCCAAGTGTTCAAAACCACAAGACCCACTTATTAGTCAAAGCAGCTGATCTAATTGAAAGCCTCTGATTCATTTGAAAAGCTTTACAGTGTTTTTTTCAAACAGGAAAATTAGCTGGGCATTCTTCAGAGTAGTTGACCTGTGAATTTGAGTTTGATTTGTTTATCTACAACAGCATCACGCCAAGTTAGCAATAAGCATGTTTCAGCCAAACCTCACGGTGGGTGACATCTAAGCTACACATCACCCATCACACTCCAAGCATTTGGGACCCCTCCATCCAAGCCACTCCTGTTAGAATAATTCTTTAGAGGTGGGGAGGCCGTGGCAAAGGCTTACTTAAGGAACCTGTCAGACAGGAAACAATTCTTTCCTGGTACTTAGATGAACAAGTTATCTTTGCCTAAGTAGGAAGGAACAAGATATTCAAGAGAGGTATATTGACCATCCACTGTTGTCCCTATACAGACTTGAGTTTATTTTAGGTCATACTATTGGATCCACTCTCTCACCATCCCCAGCCTCTTTTAGTTTTGGTCCGTTGCCAAAGAATGAAGGGATAAAAAACGTGGAAAATCCAACAAAGAAATGATATGAGGGTAAGCTAAGAGATCAATGCCCTCACCCTCCAGGCCTTAGAAGAGAGAAGAGAGTAACATCCCTTACCCATTTTGCATTTATTCATTGGTTCAGCTATTGATTGACTCATTGATTCATTAAAAATAAAAATTTTAGTATTGACTGCTGTATGCAAGTTATTCTTGTCTTAGGACTTTGGGGTAGAGAGATAATTAAAATGGACTCAAAGGGAAGAGGCTTTTAGGAAATTTATTTTAGCCTAGTGTTAAGGAGATTGTTGGTGTCCTGGGTATCTTGTCTTCCTCAAAAGATTTTAGCAGGTTCCTGGCTTCTATTTCAGAAGAGATGAAGCAGCCCAACTGGCTGATGAGGGCTTGCTCCAGGCTTAATATTTTAAGGGAGAGGAAACAACACGACATTGATGTTTCCTCTCCAGGGCCAGTCAGTTTCCCAGGGAAGGAAAGCAGACAAGGATTTAGGACAAAAGTAATGTCTAGGGAGAGTCGGTATGTCCCCTGGAACCTAAACCCAGAAGAAAGCTCATTGGAAAAGGGGAGGGGGAGCTGCCGCTAACCACCCTGATTCACCATTAACAAAGTTCATGCTTATTGATATTAATAATAATTATTGATTACTGAATATTAATAACCAATTTAAGCACAGGTTTGGTGACTGCTCTTATGACCATCACTGGGCTACAGAAAGAAAAACATAGCTCTTATCCTACCTAAAGTTGCTCATTGTCTAGTTAGGGAGGAAGATTGGTAAAGAAAAAGAAAGCCGAGTCTGGAGCTTTATCAAATACACGAGGTGATACACAATCTTATCATCTTCTGGCATCCATTGGAGGGCTGGTTCTGCCACAAGGAAAACAGACATAGCCACATATACTGCATACTCAGTATGTGCTAGGTGCTATCCTCAGTGCTTTGCATATATTATCTAGTTTAGAGCCTTGGAAAAATAGGCAGTTATTATTCTCAATTTGCAGACGAGGAAACTGAGGTACAGAGCAGTTAAGACGTTATGACTTGCGTTAGGTTATACGGCCAGTAAGCAGTGAAGCTCACATTCACATTCAGGTAGCAGACACTAAAAGCTTCCATACATAACCAGTGTGCTGCAGGGCTCCCATCTGAGAGATTATGATGTCAGAACCACAGCTCAGCAGGCACCAGAGTGGGCAAGACTCTGCGGCTGTCTTCCAGAGGTTAGACGGGGCACAGCAGGAATTTGGGGGCAGGTTTCATCAGCTCTGAATGGTTGTGGACACCAGATAATCTGTGAGATGAACCAGGCTGGGAGGAAAGAGCCCCGGAAACGAGACACACTTACAGGAGTAAAGGATGGGCCTGAGGAGACGGTGCTGTGCCTTTGGAGTGAGCAAATGTAGCCACATTGACAGATCACAGAAGGGGGAACTAGGTGGTGCTCTGAGCAGGTGGATGATAACAAAACTAACATATAGATGACCCGTAAGTGACTGTACACTTGTCAAGTTTTTATGTGGCTGCAGATGAAGGAAAATAAATATAAACCATCTTAAGTAAACAAGGAAATTTATTGGCTCATGAAATTGAAGTGTCCATGGGTATGTTATCTTCAGGCCTGGCTCGATGCAGCTGCTCAAATCAAGCCTCTGTCTCTTTATCTCTGCAATCTGCTTTTTCTGTTGACTTCCTTCTCAGTGAGTTTTTTTTTTTTTTTTTTTTTCATGTAGTAGTCTCTGGGAGTTTAGCAAACACAGTGGAAAGTTTCTTTTTCTCAGTAGGTTATTATTTAATTAATTCAATAAATATTTATTTAGTACTGACTATGTGCCAGTATAGGGGATTCAGCACTGAAAACAATTGGTAAGTTTCCTTTCATCATAAATGTTACATCTAGTAGGGAAAAGGCCAACAGGCAATAAACGACAAATACAAATATGATATTAGGTAATGATAAGTGCTATCAAGAAAAAAATAAATCAGGGTAAGAGAGAAATGAAGGAGCAATTTTAGATAAGGTGATCAAGGATATCTGAGCAGATATCTGAGTGAAGTGAAGGAGTGAGCCATGTGGAAATAGGGAGGAAGAGTGTGCCAGGAAGGGGGACGAACAGACACAAGCGCAGGATTTGTCCGATTGGAGAACACAAGTGTTAAATGCCATGCTGCGTATTTAAAGATCCACAACCCTTAGACCCTGCACTCAAGGAGTTACTAGTCAAGTAGAAGGAATGGGCAGGCTTCCAATGCAAACGGTATAGGTTGATTGACATTGTGATGCACCTGACAATGAACTTTAGGGAACACTGGGAGCATAAACACAGGAATCATCAGGAAAGGCCTCGGGTGGGAATCAAAACTTCACTCTCTAGGGTTAAAGATATAGAACTCTGGTCATCACACACAGTAAATAAAATTATGGCTGCGATTTCTGTACCTGAGTCTTCAGTGATTTTTTTGTTTGTTTGTTTTGTTTTTTCATATGTTTTCCAAAGTAAAACTTGTTAAGAACAGCAGATTATACTTAGGTCTGCATATTTGCTTAATGACGTGTAGCATCTTCTCATTGATGAGATAAATCTGAAGTCTATCAAGAAAGAATGGACAAATAAGATTTGCTTCACAGAGGTTAACCTTAAAATCTAATGCTGTCATGGTGCTGTGAATAAAGGGACATTTGCTAAGAATCCCCAACTAAAACTGCCAATCAAATGTACTTGCTCTTTCTGGCTCTCTCTCTTTCTCATGCACTAAAAAATGATTTATCTCTTAACTTAGCCTTAATTCATAATTTCACAATTAATTAAACATCAGCCTAATCATTATACCCACAAAGCATTTAAACTGATGTTGGGAGAATGATGGGGAAATGAATAATGCTTTGAAGGTCCATTTCAAATTAGTTATTTGATTCATGAATATTCCACAAGGGTATCTGGGAGATGACCTCTCTTGATGACTTAAAGAAAGACATGACTGTTTGGATAATGAGATGACAAAGCAAGTTTGAGTTATCACTGGGCATATGTTGTGTAGAATTACAAGGATTAATCCAAACAAAATGTATTACTTTTCCCGTGGCTTGTTGGAGATAACATAGAATTGTAAGATCAATAAATAAAGTTTGGCATTTCAAAGATTCAGCTTGATGATAAACTGTGCAATGTGCACTCCAGACGGCCAGCCATCGGCACGAGCCGCCCACCAGGGGCTTATGAAAGAAAGCTGGGCTTGTTCCTGATAAGGCTTGTGGTGGGGCGGGCTGTTTGCCTCATAAACTCTCCCTAATCCTTCCTAACTCCTGACCTTTCGATTTCTTAGATGCAGAAGAAGAAAATTGGTTGTCACCAGCTTCCTGTATATTCAAACAAATAAGAAACAGCTTACCTTGTTTTGTGGTTTAGAAGGAGCCTTTTCCCAGCAGTTTCATGATCAAAAGCACATATTGCAAAAGGGAATCAAATATAGGTCAAAGACGCTGACTGCAGCGCACGATAAGAACAGGGCAACGGGGAGGAAGTGACTCACTCCCAGCCCGCCTGCCTTCTGCAGCGAGAAACTCTTGTGGCAAATTCACCATCGTGATCTTGGACAGTGAAGTTACTTTTCCATTGTTAATTATGTTAAATCTTAGAACAGTCATAGCAGAATCAAATATGGGGGGGGGGCATCGGGGTCCCAAAAGGATTAGAGATATTTGAACACGAAGCAAATGCTAGAAAAGATTTAATTTTCATGATAAGCAAAATAACACATTTCTCTTCTGAGTTTTTTAACTATCGGAGTGACTCTCCAAAAGCAGCTAATAAAAATAAATAAATAAACTGAAGGGGGGAAAAAAGACCCAACAATCACAATAATTCCTTGAACTGGTTAAGATAAGTGACCAGATATGATACCGATGGGGGGGGAGGGAGGGAGAAAGAGGGGGAATGGTGGAATTGTAAAGGGATACAAAAATCAACTATATTGTATAAATTAAAATAAAAAATAAAATTTTTTAAAAAGCAGGGTTTATGTTCATTCCATAGATGATAATCCAGAGTCTCCTGGTGCTAAATCACTTCCTGGTAGTAAGTTGAGACCTTGAACTCTTACTGGGCTGCAGGGGACCATCAGACGCCCAGTGCAGAGAGTATAAGGCAGAACCTCTAAGTGCAGTGCCCAGAGGGAGGCAGGGAGGGGACCAGCCTCCAGTGCCCCCATTCCCAATGTATAAAGCATGAGTTAACGTTTTCTAAAATCACGTGTTAAACAATTCTAAATGAGTCTAACTCTAAGGGAAGACACACAATGTACTCCTTTAGAAACAGGAGACACTATGACATAGTTGGGATAGTGAAATTTTAGAAATTATAAGATCCTCAATCTAGTGGTGCCACTGAAACATTAATCATTCAGATTTGGACAAGCCAATTAATTTTCCTCCTTTGAAAATGAAGTTTTGCTCAATGGAAAACCTCTCTTCTACTTAGGGTTATTCTTTTGCATGGATGAAAAAAAATCAGGGATCAGGCCATTGAAATTGTTTGTAGTCATTGTCACATGACCATTAGGGGAGTAGTTTTTTAACCTTTTGAGTGGTTGTTTCTTAGAACTTGAGTCCTCAATTTTTGTTTTTCAGATGCACTTTAACATAAATCACCCGACAGAAAGTTATTTACGGCAGCCTGTATTTATCTGCACTCTTCCCAAAATTATTTGAGACCCAGTTTTCTCATATCACTTGTAGTATTATTTGGGGGCTTGAGATATTCTAGCTCATATATTTCTAAGGTTATTGGCCAGTGAAAAGCTTTGCTTTAATTCAGCCTTAAAAAGAATCATCTTATGCTGAACATCTTGCAGATAACCTTCCTACACGAAATCATTGAAAAGTCAAATGACAAGACTGGCTCTCATTTTCCATTTACAAGTCCAGAAAGACTTTCTCGAGATATTTGGCATCCTACTCTTTGGCGAAGCAGTATCTGGGGGTTGCCCAGGATGTCAGGCAATTCTTGGATTCTTATTCCTTGCTCTCTTCTCATAAATGGAGACATCCTTGCCTTTAGAATCAATTCTGACTTGGGACCAGGGGATTTGAGTAAGTCTAGCACTTCTCTCCAGGCCACATTTTGTCTTCCTTTTTTTAAAAACATTAATTCATTTATTTATTATGAATATTCATGAGATACAAAGCTGATTGTCCCCTCTCCTGTCCACGATGTGGGGGCCAGATTCATACTGGGGGCATATCCATTACCAGAAATTACTTTTGTACCCTTTGTCCCCTCCCAGTTATCCCCCAACCTCCCTCCCCTTCCCCCTCTCCCCTCAACACCAATTTGTAGCCCTAGGAATGTTTCAATACACCTTTAGTTTGCCCTCTAATAACTCTTTTATACCATTGTCCCTTCTTCTTTGTATCATCTTTGGAGCCCCCAAATTCCTGAGAGCAATGGTGTCCTGCTCTTGGACTGGTGCCTAATGATTGGCAATCTGATATTACCCAAAACTCTTCTATGATGTCAGCCACTTGCCTGGCTTTATCAATAAATGTTAGACCTTGTTCTGGCTCAGAACAAGGTTAAGTCTCTTCAAGACTGCTGTCAGGAACAGCCCACCACTAGGACTCCAGAGACCTGACCACTTCCTTATTTGTAGGTATCTTTATACTTCTAACTTTGGCTGCCTTGAATTCATTTCCTGACTCCAAATCAGAACTGGTACCGGCTTTAACATCCTAGATCATTTCATCCTCACTAGCATGCATTGCCATTTTAACAAAGTACCACACTATCTTTAGTCAACTAGCCTAAGCATTTTCCATATTAGAAATTGATCAACATGCAAATCTTTTAGTTACTCTTTGTTGATAGCCGACACATTCTCCAGGGTCTATAGAGACCTAGATTTAATAGCACCAGATATATCTGGACTATGACAATTCCAGGTTGGATTCTTATACTTGGAGTCCTCAAAAAGTTCATGGAAAGATTCATGTTACTTTTTAATTCTATTTTTCCGTGAACCTTTTAAAGTACCCTTATAAATGCAGTTGATGTGCTGCCAAATTGGCCATTATCATATCCCAGTGCCTCCACTTCTTGACTGAGGGACTGCTCCCTCTTCCAGCAAGCTCACTCAGTTAAGAACGTCTTGTTTCTTGTTTTAAGTCCTCCTCTTTCTAGCCCCAGTGCAGCCTGCTACAGTCCACTTACCCATATGCAAATAAATCCAAAAAACCTAATGGAATAACAGATTGACATAGGGCAGCTTTGCAAATAGGAAATGTCTTATTGCTCAGAAATTTTAATACTGCCACTATCTTTTCCTTTTTTCACTTATCACCACATTTTCTCCCTTTCAGAGCTGGTGCTACCTCCTCATTAGTATCCCAGTGGGAGAGAGCTGGGAGAGAGCCTTCACAGAAAAAGGCTGCTGAAGCTGTCCTTGTAGAAACCCGTTCCCCTGCTTGCATTTTTGTGGCTGAAACCCATGGTTATATTTTCGACCTACCCTTTATCACCCAGGCTTTCATGAAAGAAAAGGCATTTGAAAAGCAAATGTGATAAGAATCTAAAAAGACCAGAAAGTATACTTAAGGACTGCATCTCCAGCAGAGAGATGGTGTTTAGGAGAGTAGTTGCTGTCTTTATTCAGAAATGGACCCAATTCAAAGGGCTTTTAGTGCAGTAAAATCACACACTTGGTAATCATCAGACATGATTTTTGCAGTGAACTGCCATTGTGGAGTCCCATTTTAAGAAACTAAATTTATTTTCCCTACTCTGTGAAAGTTCAAAATCAGGGCTATTGTCAGTGTATCATACCTTTAAAATTGGTAGATTTCTCCACCTATATTCCCTAAAGCAAAAGGCATTTTTGCACATACAGATAGAATACACATCAAGAACTCTTAGACTCTTGGCATATGGCAAATGCTAAATTTGGCCTGTGGAGTAACACCTCCAAAGGAAAAGAGAATAGAGGGAATCTTTGCTATAAAGTGTCTTCAGTGCAAACTTGCAAGTCAAATGCTGGGACCATGGGTGAGCGTGGGCAGAAATCTGAGATTGTCTCATTTCACATTCATTTCTTGGACTATCAGAAGTCTGGTACTCCTGGGAGCTCGGATGTAGAGAGTGAGACAGTCTGTCTCTAGCATCCCTAAAACTCCTGATTTTGAGCATTGTGATTTTGGATGGTGTTACTAATCTATTCCTAGCAATTCTTCTTCTCCTTGGACAGGTTCTTAGGATTTGAAGAAACAAATAGAAGTGGAAATGGAGGGAGGACATAAATACAGTGCTTTATCCTAGTGGGCTATCTTCAAGCCACCATTTATGTTAATTTTTAAGTAACTGTGACCCTTCCAGAGCAGAAAGAATATGGATAACCTCTTACATTATGGTGTTACTGGAAAGACTGGTTTGGGTACATTTCATAACAAAGAATAAAATCTTTCTTAATTAACTAAAAATACAGAAGGAGCTCTCATGGTAACCATTTGTAGAAGGTTCAGCTGTGCTTTATACTGGCTATCTCTGGGAATGTAGAGTCAAGACCAAAGAACATTCTCTCCGCAAACCATCTTTCTCTTCTTGTCCATGGCCCAGTATGACCTTAGTCTCTGTTCCCATGGAGTTGATCCAATTCACTCTGCTCAACTTTGGGAGTATTTACAGTATCAACCCCTGGCCAGGAAGTTCTGGCTCCCCTAGCTCTGGCTAAGAAGCATTTTTGTATGCCTATTCCCTAGCATGATGATAAGCAAACAGTGGACATTCAATATATTTTTGTCAAATAAATGAATGAATGAGTCAAATAATCTTTAAGTAAATTGTAGAAATGTCACTGCAAAATCTCCTTACTCAATCTATCAAGGAAGCAGTGGTCTCAAGGAAAACCAAAATTGACTTAAATGAAAAACAGACTCAAAAGACTTCTGACCTATTCTGGATGGTGCTACAGGAGGAGGCAGACCAGAGAAGGAGCTATAGGAGCCCAAAGGTGTTGGGTGTAGGGTTGTTTCATAAAGAGAGGAATGTAGGATGCAAGAGACCCCAAAAGCTGCCTAATGTAAAGGCTTCGTCTTTTAGCTTTTCAGAAACATCTTATTTTAAGAGAAGATACCCTGAAGAGAACCACAAATGAAAACAACATAAAGCTTTAATAGTAAAGAAAAAACTTTTGCACAGCTAGACTTCCAGACACACTCCATCCAGATGCACCCCTGATAAAGAGGTTGACCACATCTACTCAGACTCCTCGAGTCCTCTTGACTAGGCCTCAGCTTAGGTCTGCTTTTAGCAAGGATCCTGCTGAGTCATTTAACTAGAATCCCCCCCACCTTTGATATCTGATCAAATTCCTCACTCCCTACCCTTGATATCTAAGTCCCTGGCTGGCCTTTAGCAAGAATCCTGTTAAGCCAGTTTAGTAATAATCCTCCTACCCTTGATATCTCCTCTTAGTAATTTTTGTCTACTGACCCCCTCCCTCTGGCTACAAATCCCCAGATATCTTTGCTGTGTTTGGAGTTGAGTTCAATCTCTTTCCCCTATTGTAATAGTCTTGATCCCTTTTGCAATAGTCTTAAATGAAAACTTTCTAATTGTTTTTTAAAAGTTTCAGCAAAATTTCTCCCTAACACCTTCTCCACGCTCACAAGCCGTTCTGTCCCTCCACCCCCAGCTGCCTCTCTAAAAAGAGAGGGGCAGTGGTTGCCTCTTCTGTAGCCTGCCCAGAATATAAGGCAGAGGATCTTACATTAGTGAACTGTTGTGCCTCTTCCTCATTCAAATCAACCTTCATTTTCTTTGAGAACTTTGCTTCCCTGGCATTTTTGTAAAGAGATTTTGCAATCATATTTCTCTAACTCATTTAAAGATTATTTGACTTATTCATTCATTCATTCGACAAAAATATTTTGAATGCCCACGATTTGTTCATTATCACGCTATGTACTAGGCATACAAGAATCTTTAAAACTTATGGTCAGGTCTTTTGTTTAGTTTAATTTTTAATTAATTTTTAAATTGTTTTAAATAATTAAAGCAATATATTAGTAAAAATGGAATACCCTCATGCACACCCCTTTTCCCCTACCTCTAATCTCCCTCTCTGGGGAGATTTTAACAGATTTTTCTCTAAGCCTAAACACATGAATAACATATGTCCTAAACTGGTTTTGGAAGGACAACCAGATTTTCTGTCCTGCAATCAGAAATTGATACCCCATGGCTATTCTGTCTCTATTTCCTCCATTGAAAGTTTTAACCTGATCCTGATGTCAAGGGAGTCAACTCGTATATACAGTGTCTAGGATGTTGTAAGGGCTCCATAAACATTTTTAAAATAAATAATCCTTCACACAGACACCTTGGCTAATCCATGAGCATCTGCTGCTCTCATGGAACCATCTACATCTCTCTTGCTATTAATGACAGTTGCCTTATCTGACCTTCTTTTATGTAATAAAAACACTGATGTATGTATATTTTCCATATTATTTGTTTCTTTTTGCCTTTTATGTATATCATGTCTTTCAACTAGAATAAAAGCTTCCTGAGAGTTCGAAGGTACAGCTCACATTAACAAAGTGCCAGACTTTGGACTAGCTGCTGGGAATGTGATAATACCAGCTGATATTATGAGCACTTGCCACAAGCCATTCCTTTGTTAAGCACTCGAAGTAAGTTAACTCATTTAATTCTTATTACAACCCTATGAGGCAGGAACTATTCTTAGCAACATATTGCTGATGAGGAAACTGAGGCACAGAGAGGTAAAGTAACTTGCCCAAGGCTACCCACCTGTTAAATCGTGGAGCTGAGTTTCAAACCCATACAGTCCAACTTCAAGAGCCTGTGCTACTAGTGAGGTTGCTGTTTCATAGTCTGACTCACAGTAAATAATAAACACTTCCTCGTTGATTCATTTGGATATATGGGAAGATAAAATTTTTCCACCATTTACTCAATCTTAAAAGAACTGTGTTGGGGAACATAGGTTGGCAAGTTTGACATCCTTTTAGCAGGTTTGCTTGAAGAGACGCCTGCTGTTCTGGAAATAACTTCAGCATGACACTGTTTTGCCAGCCTCCCAGCTAACTTTAAATCGTGTGGGTCACAACTATAAATGCTCTGTCCTTCCTCTTGTTGGGATTCTGAATTTGCAGAGCTTACATAAGTAGATGTTGTTAAGACAAGGATGAGAGATGATTTGATTCAGTATATTTGCTCAGGAAGGGACTACAATAGAGAATTAGACCTGAGGGGAAGGACGTCTGATATCAGTTTTTGATTTTCCAGAGAATTCACGGTGCCTCTAAGCAAGTCATTTTACTTCTAGCTGCCTGTTTACCCTTCTCAAAAATATGTGAGATAATTCCTGTGCTTCCCAGAAGCAGATAAAGAGGCTAGACTATTTAAATACCAGAAGAGAACAGGATGAAAACTTCTATGATTATGTGCTCTTTTTATACTAAACAGCCAACTGACACAAAGTTTAAATGTCTCAATGTATCAAGACAGCAGGTAGCACACCAGTGAGATCAAGCCCTGCTAAGGTAGCCTTTTGATAGAAGGGCTCCTCCCTGCCCATCCTACATACTCTGGATCCCTAAACTTTAACTGAAATAGTTTTTGAAGTATCGAAATAAAATACCATCAGGTGGAGCTTTAACTCAGAACTTCATGAGCAAAGAAGAAATTGCTCAGAATGATATGAATACACACTATACACAGACTAGAACATTATGATGCATACATAAGAAATGGTAAATTCTATATGCATTAGGTTCTGAAATAAACTACCAATTTGTCCTCACTTAGAAACTGAAGACAACCCTTTACAAATGGGGTCAAAAGAAAAGTCTCTGTTCTCATCCATTATGGAATCTTTACCCAGATTTTCCTGGTTTCATATGTATGTTTCTAATAATCTGTGTTGAGGTTGGTCGTATTTTTCCATTAGGCCTTACTACTCTTTGCAGATGGTTCTCAGTCTCTGCAGAGTGTTGGTATAAAGTTCACTCTAAATGGGCTTTATCAATTCATAGGGACTTTGATGCCCTCCAATAGGCTCCCCAAAATGCCCATAGCTATGATTTATAAATCCCATACTGGTGTGTCTGACCCCCTCTGCTTTATGTGCTCTCTACTGTGCTGTGTGAGGTGCAGATGTATTTACTCACTTAGTTAAGGTCCAGACTGAAGACAAAACCTCACTGAAAATTCCACTATTCGGTATAGCCCTGAATTTGCAAATGAAGGCAAAATGAACACCTTTACGCCTAATATTATTATGCCTTCATTGTTAAGTCTCTATTGCCTTAATATCAAGATGCCTTGGGGATCTGGACTCTCACTTGGATAATAAAATACAAAACCTGCTGTATGTGTGAGAAAATGATGAAGTAGAAGGAAGAATGAGGAATTAACTTAAGGAAGTGAAGCAGAAAATAATGTGTACTGAATATTATATCTGGTTTTGCATTAAAATTGTGGTTAGGTGTTTTATTTTTCCTTCCAACTGAGGGAATACATATTAGGGATGTGCTTTTCATGGAAGGAATTATTCTTGTTTACTTCTGTTACAGTCCAGTGGTTCAATTTTTTCACAGTTATCAGGAGTTTTTTGGAATATGAGAAATGTGAAATTTGAAATACATTTGAAATTCTGTGGAAGAAGAGGGATGGATTAGGTAGGAAAGAGACCCACGTGCGCTCACAACATAGCTTTCCAGCTGGTCTAGTCTATATTTCAAAGTATACCAGGTACATAACCATACTTTTTAAATGATAAAGGTTATCCAAAGGCAAGGAAGCTGTATGGATTTGTTTTCCCTGCAGGTCAGAAGCCAAGCTGTCTTGGGAAAAGTTGGGTTCTTGATCCCAACTTCTTTCTCAATATTCCACAGAGCAATGATGGGTCCTTTAAAGTTTGTAGATAGGGTTGAAACTAGAGCTTTTCAATCCATTTTGGTATGGTCTTAGTGATAGTAGGATTCCCCCTTGTTTTCATGCAACTGTTGTGTAACGGAGCAAGGGTCCCCACTAATGACTGGTGGTGTGGACAGGATGTTGGAGCGGAGAAACAGAGCCTTCTTCAGGGTTACATTTTGAATCCTCTCTTCCCAGCTGTGTGAACACGGACAGGTCACTTAAACTCACATAAGTTTAGTTTTCTTATCTACTTAACAGTGATAGTAATACCCACTTTATACAACCATTATGAGAATTTCTATGAGATAAAATTCACACAGTGGGTGTTCAGGAAATGCAAATTCCCTTCCCCTGCCCCTCCTTTGTTGACAATGCGTTTGTGTCTTGTAAAACATATATATATGTGTATATATGTATGTATATATATATATACAGTTGTGTGCTCTAGTGAATAAACATTATTTGCGTACAGTGTTTGGTATTTTTCCTTAGATCCAATTTTTTGCTTACCAAAAGTGGACATGTTTTATCCCTTCTGGCTGTGGAAATAGATATCACAGGTTTTAAAATAAGAAAACAAACAAGGATCAGTCATTTATCCTACTTATTTTATTTTATTATAATAAAACTTTAGTTTTAAATCAGTGAGTGAAATTCCAGGCATATAAATGCTTCACACACAATAAAAATAGGTTGGACTTGCTACCAATAATTTCCACCTGAAAACCAAACATTTCATTTAGTCTTCATTGTACAGCATGTTCATTTAGTGAGGCTGCTTGGAAGTTATTTTTAAACTCAGCTGCTTAAATCATCATGTCTGGCATACTGTCTAGAAGATGCGGTGTTTCATTATCAAACGGAAACATTATGTACTGTGGCATATGAGTCATTAAAGGAACAGCAGATCTGTTGTCACTCTCAAATAATAAGACTTGTTACTATTATTGATTATATGTCTTTATAGAACCTCTTATCTGAGAATCTCAAATAACATTATAATTGAACTACGTAAAATTCCAGTAATGCAGGTATTCTAAAGGATTTTTGTATCCACGGTCCATGCTTTAATGTATTTAACAAACATTTATTAAGCATCTACTATGTGCCAGATAGAGCACTCAGCCCTGGAAACTCAAAAATGAATAAGGCCAAGGCAAAGCCTTCTGCAGATCAATTAGTATTTAGGCAAAAATTAATTAGAAACTGTTTTAAGTCTGGTTTACTTTAATCTTTACACTAAAGAACTTCTCTGTCTTGTAGAATTAAAAATAGAAGCTGTTGGGATGCAGATTTAAAGATAAAAAAATAAAGGGTTTCTGAAAACCATGTCATTTGGAAGAAATCAAGAGACCATTCAAAATCTTCCTATATTCTGCTTAAATGTATTTTTGGTTTAAGCAAATATGGCAGAAAGTTGGAGGACATCTCAAATTGGGTTTGATGGGGTTTTTTTGTTTGTTTGTTTTGGTTATCTGAAAAACTGTTAGAAAACTATACTGAAGGGCCGCCCGTGGCTCACTCGGGAGAGTGTGGTGCTAATAACACCAAGGCCGTGGGTTCAGATCCCTATGGCTGGTTCACTCACTGGCTGAGCCTAGTGCTGACAACACCAAGCCAAGGGTTAAGATCCCCTTACCAGTCATCTTAAAAAAAGAAAGAAAAGAAAACTATACTGAAAAAACAAGCACCATCATGAGATTTATACTTGGACCAGTGATTCATTCTATACATGTTGTCATTTCTCCATCTATTTCAGTTGAGAGGAAAGGGAACAAAGCCTCATAGTCAAAAGGACTACTACTTTTGACTATTAATTTATCTATTTTTTTTTCTGATAAATGTATAAGTAATTAGGTTTTTGTTGATAGAGACAGAGAACTTCTTTTAAAAGTTTTTGATTTCGTAAAGCTCTGAAACCCCAAAGATATATATACATATATGGGGGGGGTATATGTGTGACTCTGTGTGTATGTGTGTGTCTGTATTTCCCAAGGACTTTTGGACTATTACCATTAATTTGTAGCACTGTCAAAAGATTGCTCCATATGAATTTGCAGGCCTAAATTAAATTAAGAAAATGTTGAGTGATGATCATTGAAATCAATACCTATTTTTAATAGATTTTTATTGTCTCATATTTTTATATTTTAAATGTTCCTCTGAAAGTGTATAACACTTCTAAATGTTAATTTATTTTAAACTAATATGCTTAATTCATAGATACTATATTAAAGGACTCATTTGTAATGGAAAGATGATGAATAGAAAATTACACTGTCTAATGTGTCTTCATCATTAACCACACCTTTGGGATACCCAGCAGCATGAATCATGAGAACAAAGCTGAGGCACTATTGTTTATTTGATGGACACTCAACCAAAATTCAAGCCTGCTACCAGGGAGAAAATGAACATTGCCACAGTTATCTCAATGAAAAGAAACATCTTATCTATTCACTTAACAAATATTTAGGATGGCCTATTGTGTGCAGGCACTGCTCTAGGTGATGAAGGTGCCCCAATAACTAAGACACGTGGCCCTTTCAGAGTTCAGTTTATCAAGACACACAAAAGTACCATGTGACCAAGACAGCTCCATGAGAATGTGTACCAACTCTTACCCATTCGTGTTGGAACATTCTCTTTCTGAAAAGTCGATCGCCTCCTTTTCTGAATTAGCTAATGTTTAATCATGCTCCAAATCTCAGTTTAAACAACACTTTTCCAGAGCCACTTTCCCTGACCCTGCAGCCAAGGGTAGGTCCACCTGCTTTATATTTCCATCACACCCTGTACTTTGTTTTTTGAAATCACAGGACCTTAGAATTATTTGTTGGGTGCCCACCTTTCCTACTAGTGCATATGTGCTGCCAAGACAGAGTCTGTGTGTCTTCTGTTTTATGCTGCAGCCCACATCTAGAGCAGAGATTCCAACATCTGGAGGCCCTCGGAAGAGAGCATTAGAGGAAATCTGAGCAATTGTAAACTTACTGAGTCATTTGAACCTACCCATTTTTTTGGACTCCAGGACTTCACCCCAGGCTGCTTTGTGCTCCTGGCTAATCTCCCCTCATTATCTAGAAACTGATCCCGGACTGCTTGCTGGTAGGGTCCATCCTAATTTGTTTTCTTCATTTCTAAGAGGCACTTGAATCTAAACTACACAGTTTGGACCAAAGCTACTCAAATGGTTGGCCTCCCAGTTGTTACCCCATGTTTATATCACACTATCCCCAAAAGGCCCATGTTGAGCTTCAGTTAAAGATTTCTGGTCAGAATTGATGGTTTTGTCGAGTTATAGTGCTGACAATGAGCCTGGAAAGCACAGATCTACAAAGAGACACCCCACATCAAAGGATCTGTGCTTGAAATTTTGTTTCTTTTAATATTTAGGTTTAAATATTAATGAAATTTGTATCTGTACAAATTAAATGAGAAAACAAGGGGAGAAAAGTAGTTCTTAGATCCCATGAGAGAAATCAAGCAAGAGAGTGTGTTTCCTTGCACAAGAGGACACATTTTGAATTTCTGCACTCATAAATACTTAAATTTGAAGTCTAACTGCAGTTATTTCTGAATATCGATGACCAGATTTTTACAATGGGAAAAAGAGAATGCATTGGTAATGTAGCAAGATTTCTTGGTATACTGGAAAAGTACTAAAACATGATAATTTTACCCAAATGGAACAACCAGTAAGATGCCTTTAGGACATGAATACATAAGCTCTATAATGCTATATTTTTACACAGGGGTATATATTAAACATGAATTATAATATAAATTTCTTTTATTTGCTATTGCTTATTTTTGAAAGTATCTTTAAAGTTCACTTTTCGAGGTATATGTTATAAACCCTCTCTAAAAGAGTTAAATGATCTCTTTTCTGAGGAAAGGATTTTTCTGCACAGTCCTCTCTGACAGCTAAGTTTGTTCCAGTATTGCTCAAAGAGTAAAGTTAATTAATGGGGAAAGTTAGACTACTGCTTAAGGTATTTCCTATTCTAGTTCATGCTTGAGAGTAAAGAGACAATTTAATATCTAAAATAAGTTAATTAGCTGAATCTTACAGTTATTTAAAATAAGTTATTTTGTCACCTTTCTTTGAATTCATGAAATACTAAAGATTCAAAAGAAAAGGTTAAAAGGAGTTGTGATATAATTGTCTTCAAATATCTAATGAGGATACAGCCAATTGTTCTCATTTCAGCTGCATAGAAAAACAAATAAGAGTATGCATGCTTACCCTGAACGAGACAATGAAAAAGAAAAGAGGTCCTCTCAGGAATAATTGAAATACTAGAAATGAAGATCAAAGAAGACCTAGAAATAATATCATTATATACTTTTCTCAGATTACAAATGTGCAGGGCTGTGTAAAATTCAAAGAAAATAGAACAAATATCATAAAAAGTGAATATCACACCCCAGAATAACTACTCTCAAAACTTGGATGTATGCTTTTCTCTACATAATCTAATTTAGTATTATTTTTAAATGAGGAAAAATTATACAAATTGTTCTGCAACTTGATTTTTATGCTTTTCAATTATCTTAAATATCCTCCCATATCGGCAATATTTCCTTTTTCTCCTTTTTTTCTTTCTTTTTCTTTCCTTTCATTGATTACTGTATCGTAGTCATCTATTATAAGAATGTTCTCATTTTTTAAAACCATTTTCTTAGTTACAAGCTTTTCTATTATTTCCATTTGGGGATTAGTACAAATAATACTTCAATGAATATTTTTATATTCATTCATATGTAAAATGTGGGAGTATTTCTGTATGAAAAATTTTTTATTAAGTTTAATTTTTATAAAAATTTTAGTACTCTAACATTGTTTTCTGAAAGTATGGTACCTATTTCTACATACTTTACAAGTGCTTTTACTGTCAATTTTTAAATATTCTAGTAATTTGATAAGAATAATACATCTTATTTTTGGTTTCATTTGGATTTCTTTGTTTGTTAGAGATGTTTAGAAATTTGCAAATATTTTTTAACCAAAAACACTTGCTCTTTTTCTGTTGTTTTTTTTTTTTTTCCTTTTTTCCCTTTTCTTTTGGTTTGTCTTTTATTGATTTTTTAGGAGCTCTTTATATATGGACAAACACCTCTTTCATAAATATTTTGTATTTTCTAACAGTATAACTTAGGTTTTAACTTCATGAAATTATGCCATTTAAGGTTTACTTGTTCAAAATCAGTGGAATTCCAAAGCTTGTGCTCAGATCTTTTTTTTCCTTTTAGGCTGCTGATAAACACATTTATGAATTCTAAGTCTGAGGGTAGAATAAATACATTTTCAGACATAAACTGTCTCCAAAAAATTTGATCTTTAACTAACCTATTTTTAGGAAGCTACCAGAAAATGTTCTATAAATATGAGTAAGTAAACAAATACCGAAAAATACATGTGATCCAAGCAAAAATAAATTTAACATAGAAGAGGTGTCATGAGCGCTCCTAAGATGACGGGGAAGGAAATTACTGGAGTAACAGTGCGGCAGCAATCCTAAGGATTAACTGATCCATTTCAGGATATATGGAGGCCCAGAAGAATTTCCAAGGGAAAAAAAATGGAAATAATAAATTATCTGAGGTATTTTACTATATTGAAGAGAGCTCCATATTTCTTACCAGAGAGTTTGGGTCAAGAATTTGTGATAATTACATTAAAAACTTAAGCAAGCTAAAAGAGACAATTTTTAACAAAGCCATACAAAAAAAGCTAATCTTACAATAAAGCCAAAGTTGGATTTTTGAAAATATTAATAAAATTGATAATAACCCAGCAAGAGAAAAAAAGAAAACAAAACTAAAAAACATAAACCAAACATAAACATTAACAATAAAATATGAGGAAGGTATTTACATTTACACAATATTAAAAAGAAAATAAGAGAATATTATGAACATCTTTAAAATAATACATTTGAAAATTTAGCTGGAATGTACAAAACCTTAGAAAATACAATTTTACCAAAACTGACCAATGAAAGAGACATGTTAAGTATTCCAACACCTATTGAATGAATTGCATTCATCACTAAAGGCTTTCGCACAGAAAAACTAAATAAACCAAAGAACTGGCCCAATGATTGCTTCACCAATTAATTCTTTCAAACATTTAAGAAAAAACAATGTCAATCTTATTTAAAACTAATTCATCCAGGAAACAGAAAAAGAGGAAAAACTTCCCAAGTCATTTCATGAGGCCAGCCCAACTTTGATTTAGGAAAGGAGCAGATAATACCAAGCCAATATGTCTGTGAATATCTTTTGAAAAGTGGTCAACAAATATTTAACAATTGAATCTAGTGTTAATATAAAATGGTTAATGCATCTAACTAAGTAGGGCTTATTTCAGATATGCACAAGCTTTTTCTAAATTCAAAAATCAATTAGTATAATTGACATTAATCGGAAAAAGAAAAAATACATGTGATCATTTCAGTATTTACTGACGAAGCATTCTATGTAATTCAATATAGCCAATTTTTACCAAATTAAGAATAGGAGGGAACTACCTTAGTCTGATAAGTAGTATCTACAACACACTAGCAGGAAACATGACACTTCATAATGAATTATTAAAAGTTTTCTCCTGAAAACAGAAAAAAGGTAAGAATATAATTTCTTTTCAACATGGTAATAACATTGTACTGCTGTTGGGCTGGATCACAGACCCCTCTGCCCCATTCTGTGCAGGTCCTGAGCCAGGTAGTTGAAAAAGATTCCGGCAGCCAATAACAGGCTAGACATACTTTATTCCAGATTCAAGCTCCACCAGCCAGCAGTTCAGAGCTGCTGCCTTCCATAATGAAAGTACACAATAGAAGCAACAAGCCAAGGACTGTATGGGCGCACATGCACACTAACACTGCTCTTATGCAACTTGTTTACAACGGATCTGCTGAATCATACCCAGCCAGATATGAGGCGAGAGGGCCGGAGTAAACTAACTCCACTTTCCTCACAGCTGTCCTAGCTGGTACAATAAGGCAAAAAAAAAAAAAAAAAAAAAAAAAAAAAAAAAAAGCGTAAGAATTGGAAAGGAAAATAAAACTATAATTATTTGCAAGTGACATAATTATGGAGAAGACCCTTAAGCATCTATATACAAGCCATTAGAAATTTTTAAAAGTAGATTTAGCAAAGTCACTGCATACAAGGTCAATTTAATGAGAAATATGCAAGACCCCATCCTGAACATAACAAAGCAAAGTTGAGATTTAAAAAGACCTAAAATATATGCTATATTCATCATAAATTGAAAGACTCAATATTGTAAAGGTATTAGTTCTCTTCAGATAGATTTATAAAATCAATTTAATCCCAAACAAAATGTAAGCAGGTGTTTATGTACATGTGAAAATTGACAAGCTAATTCTAAAATGTATATGGAAATGCCGAGAGTCGAGAACAGCCAAAGCAATCTTGAAGAAGGAAAACATATCAGAAGGACTTAACATTGGCTAAAATTATGCCTTCCCCTAAAGTTAAAGTAATTAATACAGTGTGTTGTTGGTGGAAGGGTACCAATAGAACCTCCAATATACGGTCACTTGATTTATGACAAGGTTAACAGTACAACAAAGCAGAGAAGAGATGGTGTTTTTAGTAATGATGCTGGATTAGTTGGATATATATATGGAAAAAAATAATCTTTGTCCCTACTTCATACCATTCACACAAAAACATTTCTAGATGGATTACAGATCTAAATGTGAAAGGTAAGATAAAGCTTTTAAAATAAAACATAGGAGACCATCTTCATGACCTTAAAATGAGAAAAACACTTTTAAACAGGACACAAAAAGCACCTAATTGAACTAAAATTTAAAATTTCTATTCACCAAAGGATATCATTAAGACAGTAAAAAGGCAAGCCTACAGTAGGAGAATATGTTCATAATTTATAAACCCAACTAAGATCTAGTATTTGAAATGTGTAAATAATACCTGCAAATCCAGAAGAAAAGGCAAAGTTTCTGCAGTCCATACTTTTAATCACCCTGGTTTGCTCTATTTTGCATCAATTTTTCCTCCTGTGTTTTTCATAGGTTTTGCTTTCTTTTCTTCTCTTTTTTCCCCACTGCCTACATTCAAATATGAGCTCTATCATTTACTAGCTATTTAACTTTAGAAAAATTCCTTTACTTCTTTATACCCACATTTCCCTGTCCTCTCACCTGAAACTGGTGATTATTATATTTTCCTCACAGGGTTGTGATTAGAATTAAATGTGTTTATTTGGCAATTATGCTGTGTTGCTACAGATATAAAAATTTTAAATAATATACTAATAAATGGAGATCAACATTATAATAAGCAAACAATTCACTGCAAACAAGTAGGCTTTATTCCCAAAATGCAAAGATATTTCATTATTAGAAACTTAGGTCTATCATGTAGATATGACTACTGTAAGTTAGGGATAATAATAGTACTTACCTAATTTATTGTAAGAATTATTAAGAAATTTTATGTAATGGTTTGCTCAGTAACTGGCAAGTAGTAACTTTCGATATATTCTGGCTATTTTTATTCTTAACATTGTTATAGATCTTATAGATCATAGGTAAGGTAACATACAAGCATCAAGAGAACAGCTCTTCTTGATTTAAATGTATGAATATTTTAAATTAAGTGTAGAGGGAAATTTAATAAGGTAAGAATAGCTGTACAGAGATAGCAGGCAATATCACATCCAACAATGAGACATTAACAATACTATCATTAATCCTGATACCAAGGATAACCTACTATCATAACTATAATTTAACACTATTCTAGGAACTGTTGCTAATTCAATAAGTCAAGAAAAGCATCTAAGACAAAAATATCCAAAAAAAGTAAAATAATTCATTATTTTCTTGTGATACATTTTTCTACCTAGAAAACCCAAAAAAGTCAACTAGTAAGTAAATGTAATAAGGTGGCTGCTGATGAAATAAATAGATAAGTCAATATCTTGTCCTCTATACCAGCAATACCAGTTGGAAATTAGAATAATAGTTCTTGTCTACAGAGCAAGGAAAAACCCTAGTAATGAACGGCACAAGCAACGTGCATGGCCTATGAGAAGCAAAAAACAGGATGCTACTGAGATTTTAAAAGATTTAAATAGTTGAAGAAAAATGTTATCTGCCTTCATGGGAATAATGTACCTTATGAAGATGTTAATTTTATGCAAATAAATCAATAAACTTGATGAAATTTCAACAGAACTAAGGAAATTATGTACCAAATAAAATCATAATTAAAAGAATGTGATATCATATGGGGATATTTTTCTCAATACAATATTAAGTGAGGGAAGTGGGATAGAAAACTATATGCTCCATGTCATTCTATTTTATAAACTAAAAATATAGGAACAATACATATAAAATATCTGGGAAAAATACTCCAAAATTTTAACACTGGAATGGGATGGTAAGGACAGGGATTCATGATAATTTCCTGTATTTTTTCAGTGTTACACAATAAGAATGTATTATTTTCTGTATTTTTAAAAAAAGGTATGCAACAAAAGCAAATCTTTTTTTTTTTTTTATCCAAATCTTCATAGCAGCTTTATTCATAATGACTAAAAACTGGAAACACCCCAAATGTAAATGTCCATCAACAGGTGAACGGACAAACTGTAGTTCATCAATACAGCAGAATACTACTCACAAAATGAACAAACTTCTATTACATGCTACAACTTGGATCATTCTTGCAGATGTTGAATAAATAAAGCCCTACATGAAAAAATACATACAATATAATTCTACTTATATGATATTCTAGAACATGCAAAACTAATCTGTGGTTTTAGACATCAGCACAGTAATTCCCTGTTTTGGGTAGTGAATGGAAAGGGGCATGAGGGGGATCTTCCAGGTGGGCTGGAAATGTTCTGTTTCTCCATTCAAGTGCTAGTTACATGGGTGTGTTCACTTTCTGAAAATCTACCAACCTGCACACTTACGATCTGTGCTCCTTTCTGCAGAAACATGAACAAATGCCATATAACACTAGGCCTGATCCATGCTGGGCACCTCAGCGCCCACACCTTGACATCCCCCCTGGCTCTGGGAGGCACCTGTATGTCAGCAGCCCAACTCCAAGAACATCTCCTTACTGTGCACACGTTGGCGTGTCTGTAGGTGGACTCTGACTGAACCCTTTCCCGCACACAGCACAGGGATAGGGCTTCTCCCCTGTGTGCACCGTCTCGCGCCTCGAGGGCTGAGTGATGCCTGAAACCCCTCCCACAAGCCCTACACTTGTAGGGCTGCTCCCCCGTGTGGACTCTCTGGTGGATGTCCAGGTCCTTGCTCCAGCTGAAGCACTTCCCACAGGCCTCACTCCGGAGAGCCTCTCCTCTGTGTGGACACAACGGTGTAGGTAGAGATTGGCTCTCTGACTAAAGCCCTGGCCACATGTGTCACACACATAGGCCTTGTCCCCTGCATGGTCCTGCTGGTGTCATAACAGTGCAGAATGTGAGCTGAGGCACCATTCACATGCTTCACAGGCACAGGCTTCCTTCCTGTGTGGATGCTCTGGTAGATCTGCAGGGCCACCCTGCAGCTGAAGTCCTTGCCATAGTCACAGCACCTGAAGGACTTCTATCCCATGTGGATGCACTGGTGGCTGGAGAGATTGGAGCTATGACTGAAGACCTTCCCACATTCCTCACACGTGTGAAGTTTCTTTCTCATGTGATCCTTCTTGAGCCTTCTCAGAGCAGATCCTGAGTTAAAGATTCTGGAACACTCCGTACACTGGTAGGGCTGTTCTCCTGGGAGGAGCACTGTAAAGTAAAGGTCCATTTCCTCTCACTGAAAGCTTTTCCACATCCCTCATATTGAGAGGGCTTCTCTCCTGTGTGGGTTTGCTGGTGAATTAGAAGGTTTCTGAGCTGTCTGAAGTCTTGGCCATCCTGGGGACAGCTATAGCCTGGAGATACTCACCAAGAGAAAATCCCATCATTCTCATCCCTGACTCCTGGGGTAAAGAAAATCAGATGACAAAAGTGAGCAGAAGTATTGTCAGAGGCTTCAAGGTACGCTGAACACACACTGGGGCCGTGTTGACAAGGCAAAGGAGCTTAACTGGAGACGATTTAGACTGCTGGTCTCTGTCCTCCTGTCTTCAAACTTTTCACTTGTGCTTCAAGGGGAAGGGGAAGACATTAGGGATCTTTTCCTGAAGAGGAGCTTCCTGGCATTTCCTCCTCCATCCACGTATTCTCTTGTTCATAATGGAAAATCGTTTCTGGTCTGGACAGCAGATGCCCCAATGAGACGTGATTCCTGTAGTTCTCCAACATCACTTCTCTGTATAGGTGCCTCTGAGAGGGGTCCAGGTGCTCCCACTCCTCCCAGGTAAAGTCCACAGCCACGTCTTTGGATGTCACCAGCTCCTGTAATTTGGGCATTTCCTCCTGTTCCTGAGGAAGGGCAGAGCCCTCAGAAGGCAGCACTGGAACATCTGGGGGGAGTCTCCGGAGATGGCGTCTCTGCCCAAGATGGTGTTCCTGGGGGGTGGGGGGCTTCCCATCTTCATGCTGTCCTAGCTGCTTTGTTCCCACTGGGGGTCTGGCTGCCAGGAACCCAGGGGCCGTTTTCTTCTCTTCTCACAGATCTCTGAAGGTCAGCAGATTCCCAAGAGGGCAAAACAGGAAGCTGGGGTCAATGAAGACTGAGTTGCATGCTGGCAATCTCCATCCCTAGTCTCTAAAGATCCACCCCTACATCTCTAGGTGTCCACCTGGAGGTCTTAGGCACAGAGGCCACCACTGGGCCTTCGCTGACCACCCTCTAATCAGGACCAGTCCAGTGCACGGTGTGGTGGAACTGGAAGGCCCAGCCGGGTTGTGCCGGGGCTCAAGGACCACTGAAGTAAATCTAATAAAATAATTTTATCAGTGTGAAGTAGGCTGATGATGACATTTGTTTTCTGTCACTCACACTTGGGCCCTGCAAAAACATCATTATTCACACTGTTTTTTGTGCAATGGATAATATATTTAATAATTAACTCTCCACAGTATGTGAAAATTATGCTTCAATACTAAATTTTATTTCATGTAATAGACTTCAGTAATGTGTTTCAGCACACACTATAATTAGTTGATGGGGTTATATTCATAAAGACTTTGATCCAACACAGGATTATGTTCCCTTTAAGACCTTTTCTGTTTGAAATTATCCACTCTGCTGTGCCTAGATTAATCACACACACACACACACACACACACACACACACACACACACACACACACACACACCCCTTTTCATTCAGATGATCATAATTTGTGGCTTTCAGAAAGTGCTTTCCATTTTTATTTTTATTTTTATTTTTACTTTGTAGTAGAAAAAATGCCAAAAGACTGGAAGTCAGGTGAGGTTTAGAAATTTAATAAATTAAATAAAAAGAAATGAACTTTTACGTATTCTAAGATGGAACATTTTATTCATATAGATATATTGCTATATTATATTAAGATATTCTTATAGAGGATCCATCAAAATATTTTTACCATACAAAAAAATGATGCTAATTAGTATCATTTGGGTTTAATTGATGTTTTATTTCATAATGCAAGGCATGTCTCCTGCTAAAAAAAAAAAAAAGGCAGAAAAATCCTTCTCAGTCATTGATACCAAAATTTCCATTATATGTTAATATAGTAGAATGCTCACTAGAAGCCAGATCAACATCCTGAAATATTTTAATAAAACTTATTTTTCTCATCACTCCATGTTACACTTTCACAGATATTAAGTAATTTGCCAAGTAAGAGAGAAAATAGTGGAATTGGGGATTTAGCCCCAATGCCCTGCTTATTCTTATGCACAGTACTTTTGTCTGCCATAGTATAACACAAGAGTCTGTGATGTTTCTTTTGAGTTTATAAATATTATTTCTGAAGTTATCAATTTGTTAGTTATCTCTACATTTACAGACATTTACATTCATCAAACTCAAATGTCACATAATTTATATCCCTGGGAAGGGAAACATTTGTCTTTCTCTTTTGCAGGTGAGGAAGACATCCAGTCTGAAAGCTGAGGTTCACCTTTGGCCCTTTCCAATGCTCACTATGCACATTCAGTCCTTTGGGAAGTCCTGTCAGGTCACCTTTAAAGGTACTTCACATCCATCCACTTCTGTCCATCTCCACAAGCCCTACCCTAAGTCAAGCCCAAATCCCACCCCTGACTTGGATTCCTAACTGAGCTCTCCCTTCTACTGTTGATGTCAGGACGTTCTCAGCCAAGTAGCCAGAGTAATTGTGTCAGGTTTAAATCAATTCATATCACTCCGCATTCCCCAAAGGCCTCAGTTGCTTCCTAGTGCTCTTAAAAGTAAAATTGCCGCACCCGAACTCTTCACCCTGATGGCGAGGCCCTGTAAGGCTGGGTCCTCAGTGAAATTTTCAACCTCTGCTTGTGCAGCCCGCCCACCCCCGACTCTCCACTCTCTGTCCACGTGGTCTTCTGCTGATGCCCACGACACACAAGCTCTTAGCTGCTTCTGGGACACTGCACTTGGTGTTCCCTCCATCTGGATCGTTCTCCATCGCCTTCTGATCCTTCAGTCTCATCTTAATTACCATAATCTAGAGAAGTCTTCCTTAAGAACAAAATCTAAGTAGGGCCTGGCCTTTTATTCTTTACCAAAGCACCCTGTTTATTTCCTTTCTCAACTACAGCGCAATCAGCAATACTTTTATGTATTCGTTGACTATTTTGCTGTCCTTCTCCCACCAATAGAATTTAAGCTCAGCAAGAGCAGAGACATTGCAAAGTCTCAATCATCACGGTAAACCCTGTTCCCAACACATTATTTGGAACATAGGGACCCCTCAGTAAAAATTGAGTGAATGGATAGGTTTTTGTATGATAGACATGTAAAGGCTGTAAAAAAAATCTTTAGACACCCATTCTTTCAAATATTTCTAATTCCTTTTGTGAGTTTCAGTAATACACAAGGCAAATTATGAGCCTGAGATAGGACAGAGTTCCACTCTCCTCTAAGACCAGGCTTATGAAAATTGGCTTATAAAATATTCATAGTAAAGCAAAATTTTAGTTAATCTAATTCAGAAGGAAATCTGACACTAGTTTAATTGGTATAAAGTAGTGAATGCCACTTTACAAAGATGCGTTGTTTAAATGGATATCGTTAACATTAATACAATGTTTTCTTTTCTTTTGATAATTAGTTTCTTGAAGCCTGTGGTTAGGAAATCTTTCAGTTTTGTAATTAGTTTTGTTTTTGTTTGTATTTGGTTTGTCTTTTTCCTGAAGAGAAGAGTTAATTACATTTCACAGTACTTGGGTTAGACAGTACACAATCTCTTGTATCCAACTCTAGATTTAACTCTGCATTTGGATCTTTGTTACTGTACTCCAACTCCTCCTGCTTTGGATTGTTTGAAACTGTGATTTAAGAATAAAAATCTAGTTACTGGACTACGTAAATTCTTTAATAGAGAAAACATACATGTTGGATGTTTTAAACTTTATTCTTAGCAACAGGCATTTATCCTGCTCCTACTGTATGTGTAGTTCTAGCAAAGAGTAAAAGTAATACAAACTGACTGTAGGAAACTAGAGTCTGTTATATCCATATCCTGCTATTTTAATAGGCATCTTCAAAGGGATAACCCCCTAAGAAAATCTTATCTAATCTGAACTGAAACATAAAGGGATTTCTTATAAATCAACTGACTTGCCTTGAAGATATGTCAGAATTATTAAAATAACCTTTTATTTATGAAATTTTCTATTAAATTACTCCAAAGGAAGTAGAAAGAAGAAATAAAACAATGAAATTAGCCATGCAGGTTGCCACAATTGAGGAAAAAGAAAAAAAAATCACTAATTGCACATAGCATCTTTCTTTTACACCATTATTTAAAAACTGGGGACTGCAACTTTGTTCTTAGGCCAATAGTAAATACATTGGCTGTAATGTCAACTAACTTTAAAGCAAGCTCACCAACATAGAACTCATTATTCTTTGAGGCACATCACTATTGGCATATGATACATTCATTTCATGACTTTTCCTTGCGTGAGTGGATTACATTTCTCAAAATGATTCTTTTTTTAATGCCTAAACAGGCATGAATTTTTATTTACTGCAGGTCTGAGAAGGTTTGTATGGAGTGACACATCTCCTTAAGTAAACATAAATTTTGTCTTCCGTGACAAGCTAATACATATTACTCCAGGGAATTTGGTAAGAATTGATTTCTGTTTGTGGGTGAGAATAATACTGGCATGTTTATTCTCCTATAAAGTTCATGATGGAAGGGGATAAAGAAAAGATAGGTTTGGGGAGTGGTCCTAATTACAAACAGATTACAACATTGACATTCTATGACAGTAATGGAGAAGAATACGCTTCAATTATGCAATGAGGAAGAATGGTGGATTAGGGACCGCTGAGCTGGTGAATAAGTTAAAGGCAACAGTGATTTGCAGGGAGATAGATCAGAGTTGAGTTTTCCCAGGCCAGGCACAGCCTGAAATCAGGGCAATCAGCTGAATAACTCTGTGGCAGACTCAGGACCTAGGGCTGATCAGAATCAGCAGATCATCTCAATGTGGACAGAATGGAAGACTATTTGCTCCATAGGGAATATGTACTTCAGCAAGACAATAACGGCTGGAAATCACATTTTTGGTCACAGGAAATACATAAAACATATAGAAACATTATTTCTCTTTTTCATCTTGGAACCAGGTCACCAACGAACATATTGTTTTGTCCTTTTTCCTTTCTATACATATGCTATAAAGATACAAAATGAAGATAATCAAGGAGCCCTTGGCATAAAAAGTAAAGTTATAAGGAAGAATGTAAGACGGAAACATAAACAAATGCACATTTTAGCCATATCTAGTTCCTGATATTTGAATATCATGTATTGTTTTTCCCTGGAAAAATATTAAGCTGTCAAATGAGAATGTGGGTAAAGACTACATAAAACACATCTGTCCTTTTATCACATTTTAAAAGGCTCTCTGTTTTTCTCTTTTGAAATGACTTATTATATAAATAATTTTAAGTCTTTTCATTGCCCCTCATAAGATTCAACTATAACCCCATACAGTACAAACAGATAAAACTTAGCCAATTTATTTGGCTACAATTTATATTTCAATTTATTTTTACTTCAATTTATTTTTTAAATTAATAATATTTGAAGTTTCTCATTGGGTATATGACTACTCAGCAATCCACTTATCACCTATATCGGGTTCACACTGGGGGCTATGCATTTGCCCCAAATTCCTGTTTTGTTTTTGTTAGTTTGTCTTTTGGCCAAACCTAATTTAGCAAAACAAGACGTGGAATTTCAGAATAAAGCTTCAAAGTCTTATCTTCATAGACAGCCCTTTGCCTCTTCCCCTACAAAAGTAAATAAATAAGTAAATGAAGATGTAAGCGAGGAAGAAAAGGTTAAAATGAAATGATGGCTGCATTTCAGAATAAAGGTCAGCTGTCACTTGGTAGTGACAACTTGCACAGGATCCCTGTTGTCTCCACAGCTCCCTTCCTGGGGGAGATTTATGATTTCTGATGGCTGTTCTGACTTAAGCAAATTGTCTGAACACTGCAAATACCAAAAACTTCAATACCCACAATTTCTCATGGATCATAAATCTGATAAAACTAATTTTCCTAAGTTCAATGATTATATATAAGTAGATCTATATATGTGAAAATTCTCATAATAGTAGCACAAAGAAAAAAATAAATTATTTTGTACTTTTACCCTGTAATAAGGTAAGGATAGCTATATAAGCTAGTAATTTTTGCAGGTACTGTGCATTGGGCCATTTTATATTTATTAACTCATTGATTTTCTTAACTACCCTATGAAGTGGGTTAAATGAGCAGAATTTATAGGGTATAATGATAAGTATCTTGGTTTGTCTCCTATAAAATGTGTACAGTGTCTTGGTCCATTTGTGCTGCTATAACAAAATACCTAAGTCTGCGTAGTTTGTAAACAATAGAAATTTTTTCTTACAGCTTCTGGAGACTGGGAAGTTCAAGATCAACATCCCAGCAGATCTGGTGTCTGGCGAGGGCTGCTTTCTGCTTCCAAGATGGTGCCACCTTGTCACTGTGTCCTCACATGGTGGAAGGGTGGAAGGCCAAAAGGACCTTGACAGTTTCCACCAGCCCTTTTATAAGGCACTAATTCCATCTACTCTGCCCTCAAGGCTGACTCACCTCCTAAAGGCCCTGCCTCTTAAAATTGTTATATTGGGGATTAAGTTTCAACATGAATTTTGGAGGGGACACAAACATTTAAACCATAGCATAGAGTGAGAAAGTGCTTTCCACCCCTGATGGAAATGAGGTCAGGCCCCATCATCTGACTTCTCTTAAGGCAGCAAAACTCCTGCAGTCACTTTAAGCCACAAAATATAATATCGATTTTAGTATTCAGTTTAGGATGGATATTTAAGGTAAAAGCTACTTCCTCCTGATCTCAGAGTCCCATGGTTCACATTTAGCATTCCTACTCTGACCTACTCACCCACCTAGGCAGCTACAGGACAGAATCTAAGACCTCCATGCCTGAAAGAGTAGCTTGGACCCTATATTTATTAGAAACAAAAGTATATTTATAATGTATGTATAAGAAATAAAGAATAACAGCACAATGAACTCCTATGTATACAATATCTAGTTAAAGAAATAGAACATTCTGTGTGCCCTTCCTAATTCTATCACGCCAGTGCATCCATGTGCTGGGTGGCAGTAGGTCATTCATTATCTCTATAATATTTTGCTGTATGAACTTACTGCAATTCATCTATCCATTTTACTATTAATAGACATTATGCTTTTATTTTTTTATTTTATTTTTTTTTTAATTTTATTTTGTCGATATACATTGTAGCTGATTAATGCTCCCCATCACCAAAACCTCCCTCCCTTCTCCCTCCCCCCCTCCCCCCCAACAATGTCCTTTCTGTTTGTTTGTTCCATCAACTTCAAATAATTGTGGTTGTTATATCTTCTTCCCCCCCCGTTTGTGTGTGTGTGTGTGTGTGTGTGTGTATGTGTGTGTGTGAATTTATATATTAATTTTTAGCTCCCACCAATAAGTGAGAACATGTGGTATTTCTCTTTCTGTGCCTGACTTGTTTCACTTAATATAATTCTCTCAAGGTCCATCCATGTTGTTGCAAATGGCAGTATTTCATTCGTTTTTATAGCTGAGTAGTATTCCATTGTGTAGATGTACCACATTTTCCGTATCCACTCATCTGATGATGGGCATTTGGGCTGGTTCCAACTCTTGGCTATTGTAAAGAGTGCTGCGATGAACATTGGGGAACAGGTATACCTTCGACTTGATGATTTCCATTCCTCTGGGTATATTCCCAACAGTGGGATGGCTGGGTCGTATGGTAGATCTATTTGCAATTGTTTAAGGAACCTCCATACCATTTTCCATAGAGGCTGCACCATTTTGCAGTCCCACCAACAATGTATGAGAGTTCCTTTTTCTCCGCAGCCTCGCCAGCATTTATCGTTCATAGTCTTTTGGATTTTAGCCATCCTAACTGGGGTTAGATGGTATCTCAATGTGGTTTTGATTTACATTTCCCGGATGCTGAGTGATGTTGAGCATTTTTTCATATGTCTGTTGGCCATTTGGATATCTTCCTTAGAGAAATGCCTACTTAGCTCTTTTGCCCATTTTTTAATTGGGTTGCTTGTTTTCTTCTTGTAAAGTTGTTTGAGTTCCTTATATATTCTGGATATTAATCCTTTGTCAGATGTATATTTTGCAAATATTTTCTCCCACTCTGTTGGTTGTCTTTTAACTCTTTTAATTGTTTCTTTTGCTGTGCAGAAGCTTTTTAGTTTGATATAATCCCATTTGTTTATTTTTCCTTTGGTTGCCCGTGCTTTTGGGGTCGTATTCATGAAGTCTGTGCCCAGTCCTATTTCCTGAAGTGTTTCCCCTATGTTTTCTTTAAGAAGTTTTATTGTCTCAGGGTGTATATTTAAATCCTTAATCCATTTTGAGTTGATTTTAGTATACGGTGAGAGGTATGGATCTAGTTTCATTCTCCTGCATATCGATATCCAGTTATCCCAGCACCACTTGCTGCAGAGGCAGTCCCTTCCCCAGTGAATAGGCTTAGTGCCTTTGTCAAAGATCAGATGGCAGTAAGTGTGTGGGTTGATTTCTGGATTCTCTATTCTATTCCATTGGTCAGTGTGTCTGTTTTTATGCCAGTACCATACTGTTTTGGTTATTATAGCTTTGTAGTATAGCTTAAAGTCAGGTAGTGTTATGCCTCCAGCTTTATTTTTTTTGCTGAGCATTGCTTTGGCTATTCGTGGTCTTTTATTGTTCCATATAAATGTCTGAATAGTTTTTTCCATTTCTGAGAAAAATGTCTTTGGAATTTTGATGGGGATTGCATTGAATTTGTATATCACTTTGGGTAGTATGGACATTTTCACTATGTTGATTCTTCCAATCCAAGAGCATGGGATATCTTTCCATCTTCTTGTATCCTCTCTAATTTCTCTCAGCAGTGGTTTGTAGTTCTCATTATAGAGATTTTTCACCTCCTTGGTTAACTCAATTCCTAAGTATTTTATTTTTTTGGTGGCTATTGTAAATGGGCAGGCTTTCTTGATTTCTCCTTCTGCATGTTCACTATTGGAGAAAAGAAATGCTACTGATTTTTGTGTGTTGATTTTGTATCCTGCTACTGTGCTGAAATCATTTATCAATTCCAACAGTTTTTTTGTAGAGGTTTTAGGCTGTTCGATATATAGGATCATGTCATCTGCAAACAGGGACAGTTTGACTTCATCTTTTCCAATCTGGATGCCCTTTATTTCCTTCTCTTCTCTGATTGCTCTGGCTAGTACTTCCAACACTATGTTGAATAGGAGTGGTGAGAGTGGGCATCCTTGTCTAGTGCCTGTTCTTAAAGGAAAAGCTTTCAGCTTTTCCCCATTCAGGATGATATTGGCAGTGGGTTTGGCATATATGGCTTTAATTATGTTGAGATACTTTCCCTCTATACCTAACTTATAGAGGGTCTTTGTCATGAATGAGTGCAGAACTTTATCAAATGCTTTTTCAGCATCTATAGAGATGATCATATGGTCCTTGTGTTTGAGTTTATTAATATGGTGTATCACATTTATTGATTTGCGTATGTTGAACCAACCTTGCATCCCTGGGATGAATCCCACTTGATCGTGATGAATAATTTTTCGTATGTGTTGCTGTATTCTGTTTGCTAGTATTTTAGTGAGGATTTTTGCATCTATATTCATCAAGGATATCGGCCTGTAGTTTTCTTTTTTGGTTATATCTTTACCTGGTTTTGGTATCAGGATGATGTTTGCTTCATAGAATGAGTTTGGGAGATTTGCGTCCGTTTCAATCTTTTGGAATAGTTTGTAAAGAATCGGTGTCATTTCCTCTTTGAATGTTTGGTAAAATTCTGCTGTGAATCCATCTGGTCCTGGGCTTTTCTTTGTTGGGAGCCTTCTGATAACAGCTTCAATCTCCTTTATTGTTATTGGTCTGTTCAAATTTTCTACGTCTTCACGGTTCAGTTTTGGGAGCTTATGTGTGTCCAGAAATTTATCCATTTCCTCCAGATTTTCAAATTTGTTGGCGTATAGTTGTTTATAGTAGTCTCGAATGATTCCTTGTATTTCAGATGAATCAGTTGTAATATCGCCTTTTTCATTTCTAATTTTTGTTATTTGAGTCTTCTCTCTTCTTCTTTTTGTTAGCCATGCTAATGGTTTGTCAATTTTATTTATCTTTTCAAAAAACCAACTTTTTGATTTGTTGATCTTTTGAATTGTTTTTTGGTTTTCAATTTCATTCAGTTCTGCTCTGATCTTAATGATTTCTTTCCGTCTGCTAACTTTAGGATTGGATTGTTCTTGTTTTTCTAGTTCTTTAAGGTGAAGTGTTAGGTTGTTCACTTGCCAGCTTTCCATTCTTTTGAAGTGAGCATTTAATGCAATAAATTTTCCCCTCAATACTGCTTTTGCAGTATCCCACAGGTTTTGGTATGATGTATCATTGTTTTCATTAGTTTCAATAAACTTTTTGATTTCCTGCTTGATTTCTTCTTGGACCCATATGTCATTAAGTAGAATGCTGTTTAATTTCCATGTGTTTGTATAGTTTCCAGAGTTTTGTTTGTTATTAATTTCTAGTTTTAATCCATTGTGGTCTGAGAAGATACATGGGATAATTCCAATTTTTTTGAATTTATTGAGACTTGATTTGTGACCTAATATGTGATCTATCCTGGAGAATGATCCATGTGCTGATGAGAAGAATGAATATTCTGAGGTTGTTGGGTGGAATGTTCTGTAGATATCTGCCAATTCCAATTGGTCTAGAGTCTTGTTTAGATCTTGTGTTTCTCTACTGATTCTTTGCCTAGATGATCTGTCTAATATTGACAGTGGAGTGTTCAGGTCTCCTGCTATTATGGTATTAGTGTCTATTTCCTTCTTTAGGTCTAATAGAGTTTGTTTTATAAATCTGGCTGCTCCAACATTGGGTGCGTACAAATTTATGATTGTTATGTCTTCTTGATGGATCAGTCCTTTTATCATTAAGTAGTGTCCCTCATTGTCTCTTTTTATGGTTTTTAGTTTAAAGTCTATTTTGTCAGATATAAGAATAGCCACTCCAGCTCGTTTTTCTTTTCTGTTTGCATGGTAAATCTTTTTCCATCCTTTCACTCTTAGTCTGTGTGAATCTTTATGGGTGAGGTGGGTCTCTTGTAGGCAGCATATAGTTGGGTCCTGCTTTTTGATCCAGTCAGCCAGTCTGTGTCTTTTAATTGGGGAATTTAAGCCTTTAACATTAAGAGTTGTTATTGAAAGGTGTTGATTTATTCCTAGCATTTTATTGGTTGTTTGGTTGTCTTAGGTGTCTTTTGTTCCTTGCTTTCTGATTTACTGTTTGGTTTCTTTGTTTGTTGGTTCCTTAGGTTGTAGATAGTGTTTTTGTTAGCTTGTTTTCTCTTCATGAATGCCATTTTTATTGTACTAGCGGGTTTAGATTTTTCTTGGGTTTTTATGGCAGTGGTAGTTATTTTTCAGGAACCAAACCCAGTACTCCCTTGAGGATTTCTTGTAAGGGTGGTCTTGTGGTAGTGAACTCCCGCAGTTTTTGTTTGTCTGAGAAATATACTATTTGCCCCTCATTTCGGAAGGATAGCCTTGCAGGGTAGAGTATTCTTGGCTGGCAATCTTTGTCTTTTAGTATTTTGAAAATATCATCCCATTCCTTTCTAGCTTTTAGGGTTTGTGATGAAAAGTCTGATGTTAACCTGATTGGGGCTCCCTTATAGGTGATTTGACGCTTCTCTCTTGCAGCTTTTAAGATTCTCTCTTTGTCTCTGAGTTTTGCCAATTTGACTATGACATGTCTTGGAGAAGGCCTTTTTGGGTTGAATACGTTTGGAGATCGTTGAGCTTCCTGGATCTGAAGATCTGTGATTTTTCCTATACCTGGGAAGTTTTCTGCCACTATTTTGTTGAATATGTTTTCAATGGAATCTCCATTTTCCTCCCATTCTGGAATACCCATGACTCGGATATTTGAGCGCTTGAGGTTGTCTGATATCTCTCTCAGATTTTCTTCCATGTCCTTGATTCTTTTTTCTTTCTTTTTGTCTGCTTGTGTTATTTCAAACAGCCCATCTTCAAGTTCAGAGGTTCTCTCTTCAACTTCGACAAGCCTGCTGGTTAAACTCTCCGTTGTGTTTTTTATTTCGCTGAATAACTTCTTCAGTTCAGCAAGTTCTGCTACATTTTTTTTCAGGACATTGATTTCCTTGTATATTTCCTCTTTCAGATCCTGTATACTTTTCCTCATTTCATCATGATGTCTAGCTGAGTTTTCTTGTATCTCATTCAGTTTCCTTAGAATTATCACTCGAAATTCCTTGTCAGTCATTTCAAGGGCTTCTTGTTCTATAGGATCTAGAGTATGAGATTTATTAACTTTTGGTGGTGTACTTTCTTGATTTTTTGTATTTCTGGTGTCTTTTTTTTGGTGTTTATTCATTGTGGCAGGGGGTTTCACAGTCCACCGGTTTGAGACTAATGACTGACTAGGATGTTGCTGTGGTTGCCAATTTGGTATGGCTCCCGCCGTGACTGCTCAGTTGGCCTCTAGTGTCTTGTGTGTGTGGTTGCCTCGGGTCTTGGGCTTCTCCGGGGATCCACCTTTCTGGTCAGCTTGTACTCTGCTGGGCTGGTGGATCACGTACCACAGGGTGTGTGATCTCTGTTGAGCTTTCACTTTCTGTACATGACTTCTCCCGTTCCGTGTGCTCTGGCCCAGGTTGTTAGATCGTGCAGTGGCGACCCCACCGGGTGTGTGGTTTCTGTCGAGTCTCCGCCTCCCTGGCCGCACGTCTCCCCCCTCTGTGCACACTGTGCTGGGCTGGGGTGTGTCTTCTGCACCCCTCGTCTATCAGCTGGGCCTTCAAGACCCTGCTCAGCACCGCCTCGCCCAGGAAGTCTACCAGGTTTCTGCTAGGCACAGACGACCGGTCTCTCTGGGTGCCTTTGTAGCACTGTGTAGATCTTTCTCGGGTCTTGTTCACCTTTGTATCCCCCCGGTATAAACCGAGTCTAGTGCCCGCCTGCAGCCTGCTCTCCAGTTCAAGCGGACCTGGGAACTCTCCTGCCACACTATTCCCAACCAGAAATTCGTTAGGCTTTTTTCCAAACTGGTGGTCGCAGAGATGGTATCTGCCTCCCAGTAACAGGAAGTTTACCGGGGCTGGAGTCCAGGGTGTGGTGGAGTGACAGTCGGCCCGCCCGTACTTCCTTGCCCTCCCAACACTGGTCGGGGACGCCCCACACCCCCAGCCCCGCCAGAGAACCGCGGAGGGAGTGGGACAGGAGGCCGGCCCGCAGGGTCCGGAAAGCCCCGCGCCAGGCCAAGCAAATGGGCTCAGTGATGGCCAAGCAGGGCGGAGCTGCCCGCACCTGGGAAAATGGAGGCAGCACGGGGGCAGTGAGTGGCCTGGTGGTGCAGGCGGGAGCCGCGTGGGCATCCACCCCCCGAACAGAGCTGTGCCAGGGATCACTCACAGTGCTGTGCCAGGTCGGGCGCTCGCTCTGTCTCTGGTTTGTTGCCTTCCGTGTTCTCGGCGCTGCCGCCTCGGGCTGTTCAGTCGCGGCGCCGCTCGGGCGCTCCCAGGAATCTTCTTTAATGCCGGCCTGAAACCTCGAATCCTGAATAGGGCAGCTGGCCGCCTTCAGTGCGGCCCCAGCCTCCGGGATCCTGGCTGCATCCACAGCAGCCCTGGCGCCGTGTTCCCTGTTTCAAGACTCGCTTTTGCAGCTAAGAATCAGTTCTTTTCCTGCTCCACACTTCAAAGCTGTTGCCTGTAAATGAGGCAGCCTCTCCTGCCGGGGGCAAAGTGGCGTTGAGCCCCCACGACCGGCCAGCAGCAGCAGTCCTCCCTTAAGAGATGGCCAGAGGAAGGTCCACAAGTTTCCCGGCTGCCTGAGGCCCAGTGGCCACCTTTTCCACCTCAGCTACTCCGCGCCAGCCGCCGCAGCCGCCGCCATCTTGAAAAAAACGACATTATGCTTTTAAATTGCATTTCCATGATTATTGATGAGGTTGAGCATCTTTTCATATATTTATTATTCATTTCTATTATCTCCCCCTCCTTGTTTTTTGTGTATTTTTCTATCAGATTGTCTAATTTTTAGTTCTCTGTCTCTGTCTCTTTCTCTGTCTCTGTCTTTCTGTCTCTCTATGTCTCTCTCTCTATGTATATATATATATCCCTCCTCCATTGCCAGTTATAGCTGTTGATATTTTCTGCCAGTGTACAGCTTATCTTTTCATTTTCTTTGTGGTCATTTTTGATGAAGAGAAGTTCTTAAACCTAATGCAATCAAATGTATCAATATGTTCCTTTATGCCTTGTGCTTTTTTTTTTAAGTTTTGCTTAAGAATTCTTCATCTCAAGATTGCAAACATATTTTCTTATATTGTCATCTAAAAGTTTTATAGTTTTGCCTTTCACATTTAAGTCTATAATCCAACTGGAACTGATTTTTGTGTGTGGCATAATATAAAAATTCGATGTCGTTTTTATCCATAGGAAGGACTCTCCCTGCATCATTTATCACAAGATCCATCCTTTCCTCACCGTTCTGTAATGCCAGCTGTGTCATTAGATTCCCACAAATGTGTGAGTCAGCTCAGGAAGTTCTATATTCTGCCCCATTGATTCAGTTTTTCTAGCCTCTCAATAGTGACACATTATCTTAATTACTGTAGCTTCATAATAAGCTCTGACATTTTGTATGCCATTCTCCCACGTAGCTTTTCTCCTTCAGGAATATTTTGGCTATTCTTGGCTTTTTGCTTTTTCACCTAGATTTTAGGGCCAATGTGTCACAGTTCATACGCACACAACACAAAATAAAATAAAACACCCTGTCAGGATTGTGATTGTGATTAAACTTAAATCCATAGACTGAGTCAAGGAACACTGACATCTTCCCCATGGCTTTGTGATATGTTTCAATAACAGTAAAGCATGGCTTTCTTCCTTAACTATGGTTTTTAATGTTGCCTTGATTATTTGGGGACATCCATTTTTCCATACAAATTTTAAACTGTTTACCAAGTTCCTCAAAAAAAATTCAACTAAGATTTTATTGGAATTGCATATGTGTGGGTAAATTTAGGGGTGAATTTCCATTAGGTGGTACCAACCAAGAGCATAAAATGTCTCTTTGTTTATTCAAACATCTTCTCTGTCTTTTATGCAAGTTCTAAACTTTTCTTCATGTAAGTCTCATGTATTCCCATTTAGGATTCTTTGTACTTGTTGTTGATGGATGTTAATTTTTATATTTTGTATTTTGCCACCTTGCTAAACTGTCTTATTAGTACTAATAGTTTGTCAGGTTGTGTTTTTTGTTTGTTTATTTTTGTATTTTCTTTCGATTCTCATTTCTCTTATTTATTTTTCTTTCCTCACAACATTGGTCAGGACTTCAGTACTATGTTAAATAGTAGGAATGATATTGGTTTCATATCAAGTACTCTTTGTCCTATTAGAACCCTTTTCTCTAGGCTTCAGGTGCAGGAGGAATAGGGATACTCTTGGAACATCAGCAGATCTCTTTGAGGTTATATAGCTTGCAATAGTTGGAGCTGTGATACAAGCCTGAATCATTCAACTCCAAAAACTTTGCTTGATCTTTATATAGATGCAATGTATTTACGATAAACACTAGACTTAATACACTTCAAAAAATATTTATTATTACCTACAGATAAAAATAAATATTATAATGTCACTTTGGGTTTATGTCTGAAATACATGTTATAATTTTGTGGGAAGTACATTTATAAAAACAAGAACAATATAACATCGTACTTGATCTTGTCAACCCCTCAAAAATAATTTTTAAAAAAATCCCTTAGAATGATCTCAGCAAGAAGACTCCTCAAACAGATTAGTTAACCAGAAGATGGAACGAGAACACTGGCATTTTCAAAGTATTAAATTATCCAAGTGAAAGTTTAACATCAGTTTTATTAAAGGACCATTTTACTTTTCCTTTGAATAGTAGACCTTAAAAGCTAAAAGTTAGTCATTTCAAGTTTGCCCTTCTTTCAGAGTGGTGTTTGATTACTCATAATGAGAAGGCAGTGCCTTTGAAAGTAGACTATAAGAGGAAATAGAACTTTTTTAACATTTTCCTAGTGACTGCACAAATGAAGGACCTCATTAATCAAGATGACTTCATTGAAAAGTTGGCTCTAGATGCACATCACCGTGCAGTTGTCATTTTTATCCCCCTGTGATCTATTCCAGTTTCATACATTTGCAAAACAAGTTTTATCCTCTTGCACTCAGTCAAGCATGTAGTCACTTTGTCATCAAGTATTTGAAAAGTAGTGTAAGAGAAGAATGTATTCAATGAACCTTTATTAGGCACCAAATAGGCCCGAGGTATTGTGCAAGACTCTCAGAATATGGAGAAAAATGTAGTCATTTCCCTCACTTGCCACCAAAGCCAGATGGGAGATACAAAGTGAGCAGAGACTTCCACAAGCAAGGGATAAGTACTGTGATCAAGGCCTGCTGGAGTGTTAGAGAGTATAGACAGCTAATGGAGATATCCATTGCTGCATAATGATATTACTACAAATTTAGCAACTTAAAAACAACACATATTTATTATCTCTCAGTTCCTATGGGTCAGGTTTGGGGCATGTCTTAGCGGGGTCCTCTCCAGAGTCTCACAAGGCTGCAATCAAAGTATATGCCGGGCTGTGGTCTCATCTGAGGCTTGACTGGGGGATAATACGCTTCCAAGTTCACATGGTTGTTGGTAGCACTCTCCAACTGTAGGCTGCTACAGTGATGGCTTCAGTCTCTTGCCAGGTGACAAATGGAGGATGTTCCCGCATTTCCTTGCCCTATGGCTTTCTCCAACATTGCAGCTTGCTTCTACAAAGCCAGCAAGGGAGAGAGAGACTCAAGAAAGACAGAAACAGCAATCTTCTGTAACATAATCAACTGCGTATAACCACAGGTTCTGTACATCTAGAAGCAGATCACAGGTTCCACCTATACTCGAGGGGAGGAGACCACACCAGGGCATGAGGGCAACCTGAAGATTCTGTTTAATATAGAAATCTCATCTGGCCCTGGGGTGCTAGCTGATGCCTGAAAACATGGATGGGTGTTCCAGGCAGAATGCATAAACTCAGAGTAAGAGAGCAAAGACTAGTAGAGAACTTCAAGTGGTCCTTGAGACTATTACATGGTGAGGAAGTGATGAAAATGGGTTGAAAATGGAGGCTAATCATGGTAATCAGCTTTCCAGAACATGTACCACAGTCAAGTTCCTTCCAGAGGAACTTACATGCCTTGTCTTCCATTAATCTTCACAAAAACCCCATGAGGTCAATTCTGTTATTATCTCCATTTTTCAGGGTAAAGTGGAAGTGGAGGGGAAGTTAAGACATGTTGCCACAGAGAGGCAAACAGAGACCAGGTTATAAAATAACCTTGTATACCTTGTCAAGGAATTTTAATTTCACTCTTATGATACCATACTTAGAGGATATTTAAACTGATGAAGAATATGGGAAGTTATATTTACTGGAAATTTGGGGGCAGTGTGCATGTGTTGATGGTGGGGTGATCAGTGAATTAGGGTCAGGGGACAGTGCAGCTCTGTTTTGAAGAATTGCAGTAATCTAGAGGAGAAATGCTAAGGGAACAATCTGAATCAGAAACAGGGAGGGTAGAGGAGAGGGCCTAGAATTAAGTGATATTCAGGAGGTAGAATCGAATAGCACTAAGACACTAGTTAGATGTGGGTGTTTTAGGGATCAGGGATGGATCCTAGGGTTCTGATGGGGTAACTGAGTGAAAGTTGGTGCCAGTCACAAAGAGGTTAGCAGGTGGAGGAGTGAGTTTGCGAGGAAGAGGAAATAGTGGGTTCAGTTAAGAGAACTTCAGTGGATTCAATTCTTGTTAAAGCAGAAGGTGAGGCATTAGCTAATGTGTGGTGGGAAGATGGCACAGAGAGTGGAGGAGGCCTGGAACTATTGCTGTGATAGATGCAAGAGGGAATTAATCAAAGGTGGGTGAAGTCATGGCTGTATACTCAGGCTCAAGGGAGGCTGGAGAGTGTGAATTTGCGAAGGAGCCAAGCACGGGGCTCGTATGTTCATCTTAGCACTGCCACCAGAGGAAAAAAGAAACGAACAGTGAATTTTGTTTAAGGATGGAGACTGGCCAAGAGGAGCAGCAAAAGGATAAGAAAAGGAGTGTTTTTGGTGCTGTTCACAGCACCTTGGCTGATGGAAGGCAAATAAAGTCAGCACAGGGGAGGGACTAGAAGAACTGACAGAGCATGGAGGACAATGGTCTTTTCATCATCTTCTAGTCACACAGAGAACAAAACCCAAAACCTAAGGGCTCTACACAGCCTTGCCTGTGGCCACCTCTGCAAACATCCCAGGCTGTTCCTTGACTGCTGTAGTAAGTATGCCCCCACTGCATGGGGTTTGCACCTGCCATTCCTTCTGTCCAGATCACCCTCACCCCAGATACCTACAAGCTCTACCTCCGACTTCACTCGGTTTCCTCTTTCTCTGTTGCCTGCTCAGAGTGGCCGTCCTGGACCCCTTATCTAAACTAGCACCTCTTTCCACTCTCCATCTCCTCGCTGAACTTTAATTTTTTATTTTTAGCCATTATCACTAATTGACACTGTGTTATATACTTAATGTCTCTTTATATTCTGTCTTTCCCACTAGACTTTAAGTGCCAAAAGGATAACAACTATACAACACCTTTGATTAAGTAATTTTTTCATATGTTTCAGAACCCAAAACATTTTAATGGACAGTGAAAAGTCTTACCGTTCCCCACCCATTCAGTCTTCCTTCCTTAGAAGACAGCCACATTTTTTAAGCTCTTGTGTATAAACAGGTCCCATATGCAAACACAAGCAAATACAAATACATGTTCTTAGCTTTCTTTTCATGAAAGAGCACATATTAAACACACCGCTGGGCTCCTGGCTTTCCCATATGCACCGCATCAGTGCATGGAGCGAGTCCTCGCTTTATTTTTGTTTGGGGGATTTGGAGGTGTTGGATTGATTTACAGCAGCATGATATTTCATTATATACCATAGTTAGTTTAACCAAACCCCAATTAATAGGCTTTTGAGTATTTTCTAATTTTTCTCTATTAATTCAGTAAATAACTTTGTGCATACACTATTTTGCCTGTGCACAGATATAGCTGTAGAACAAATTCCCTGAAGAGAGTGAAAGGCTACATACATTTATAATTTTTATAGATAATGCCGAATTGCCCTCCATAGGGATTGTACCAATTTGCACTCCCACCAGCCATGCGTAGAAGTTCTTGTTTCCCCACAGCCTTGCCAACGGTAAAATTTTGCTGCTCTGAAAGGTAAAAAATGACATCTCAGTGCAGTGTTTTGTATGTGTTTCTCTGATTATGAGTGAGGTAAAGCTTCCTTTATTATTTAAAGAGCTTTTATGTATTTAAATGAATCTTTCTTTTCTATAAACTGTTTTTTTTTTCTTTTATGAAAAGGGTTTTGCCTATTTCACTACTATGTTTTCAGCACCAAGGACAGTGCCTGATCTATAATAAGCTCTTTAAATATTTGTTGAATAAATGAATAAATGGAGATGGAGAGGTTGAAAATGCTGGGCTGAAGAAGAGAAGGAAAGAAAAGGTGAAAGAAGGAAGGGAAAACTCCAAGATTGTTTTTGTGGAGATGGAGCAGTTTGAAATGAACATGTGCTTTTAGGAGTTACTGTGGCAGCAAGGGTCATAGACACAAAAAAATGACACCAAGAGAAGAGAAGGGTCTTCAGCATAAATGAGGACATGAAATAATGATCACATTCAGGGCAGAATGTGCATCTGTGAACCTGTTAAAGGATGCAGGTAAAAATGATGTTGTGACTATAATCGGGCGTCCTGTTGGCTTCATCCAAGATGATATTTGTGCATCCAGATCTTCTCCCTTTGAATCTAACCACACTCCTTATCTTCCCACTCTCCTATTATTTTTTATTCTATCTCTGGCTAGGCTACCTTGGTTTATCACCTCCTCTTGCCTTGGATCCACTTCTTTGCCAGAGTCTCCCCTCTTTCTATTTATTGTCAGTCAGATTCACGCCTCTCTCATCAACTCCCTCTTGGACTCAGGGTTCCAGGATCTGCCCCTCTCCCTGCCTTTGGCTCCAGAGGGTTGTCTGTTGGATACAGAAAATAAATGTTCTCTTCTTCCCTGCTCTTGTTTTTCAGCAGCAAATGGAATCATTTTTAATTACCAAAGCCATGTCTTCACAAATTCCTCTCTCTGCAAAATGTGGACAACTGTCATAGAAAATGACTTCCTAAACTCAGATAACTAAGAAATTGGGGGATGGCAATCATTAAAATGAAAATGTATACTTCAAGTTTTTGTGGAGCAAAGTCATTTTTTGAATCTTTTTAATAGTGTCACTGCATTATTCAGTGGATATTCCTTTTGTCCACTCTTTATATTACAAAAACAATCCTATTACTGCAAATTCAATTGAATTTAGCAAGAATTTATTGAACACCTAGTAATGTTTCTAGCATTGTGCTAGAAGTTGTGGCGAAAGCAGACGAAGCATATGATATACACTTGCCCTCGAGGAGTGTAGGATTTTAGCAAGAAACAATATGTATGCAAATAATCCAATTAGCCTGGAAACCCACAGTGTGCAAATATGGAAAAATAGAGAATAAAATAAGTCAACTGGATATAAATTATGCCCTAGATGCACTGGAGCATTTATCTACACTAGACAAGCCAAATATGTCCCCCTCCTTAGAACTTCTGCCCCCAGAGTTCTACCTCTAAACCACCGCATGCCTGGCTTCTATTTCTCATCATTCAAGACACAGTAAGTCCTTCAGTATTGTCCAGCCTAAACTACCCAGCCCTCTCCAACTCAACCACAGTTTCTCTTTTTATTTACTTTGTAAGCATTTCAATCTCAGAAATTATCTGGCTTATTTATTTGTTTACTTGCTCATTGTCTGCCTTCTCTCACCAAGTGTATGTTCCATGAGTGAAGGTACTCTGTTCTATTTCCTGCTGTATTCCCACGGGCTGTACCAGTGCCTGGAACATGGTAGGGGCTCAGTTCAGTAAATTCTTGAATTACTGAAACAAATGGACAAAATCGATGGGACTATCACTGGGAGAGATGAGAAGAAAGCAAAGGCTGCTGGGGTTGCTGCATACAGCTTTGTGGATACGGCAGGATTTAGGTAATGCCTGAAGAGTAGGTGACATTGAATTAAGAAAAAAAAAGAAGGATGCTGACAAATCATTCAGCTACCTGATAGGTTCTTGCTGGAGAGAAGACTTAGTAGGATTTTAGAACTATTTTTTCTCACCGTAGGTATGTGTCCACTCCCAAGAGAGACAGCTGAGCTTTTCAAAGCACTGCCCATTGAAGGGTTTCCTGAATCGGGAAAAAAGAAAGGCTCCTGTGGCCACTGATAATCTATAAATATCCATCAGGACACTTGATTTTTGCCAATGACCAAACCTCCTTCAGGACTCAAGGGTACAACTAATATTACTGGAGGACATTAGTCCAAAAAGAAACTTGAGAACTCCTAAACAGGAGTTCAAGGGAAATGAAATTTAGTGTCTTGGGAGATAACATGGCGATGTGGTTAAGAGTATTGTGGAATTTATTTTCAAAGAGGGAACCAAGCTCAATTTCCCAAGAAATAACTTACAGACACTGTCGTTCTCCCTTTTCCCTCTGATTCAGTCAATCACCATGTCTCATCAAAACCACCATCTTACAAGTGCCTTGAATCTGCTCACTCTCCTCTCTTTCCTCAGCTACGTCCTTCCTGTGATTCTCCATAGCTCTTACCTGGCTGGCTGCAATAGCCTCCTAACAGGATTTCCTCTTTCCACCTTGACTCTTCTGATCTAAGCTCACATTGCAGCAGAATAACTTCTAAGGAGCAAATCTGACCCATCACATCCCTGCTTAAAACTGTTAAAGTCTTTCTTTTACCTTGTGGATAAGTTCCAAGCTCTAGACCATGACATTCAAGGCTATTTATAATTTATCTCCTTTATCCCCCTCCAGCATCATCCTTTAACATTCCCCCAAACCTTTCCCCATCCCTTACCACCTATACTCTATCTATATTATAGACATATGGAACTGCTTGTTGATCCCTAAACTAGCAGCACTATCTCCCGATTCTGAACATAAGTTCTCTTACCATGTTGACTCTACCTCACAATTCCATTCATGCTCTTAACCAAGCAACTCTTCCTTATCATTGAGGACTCCCCACAGATGCCTAGGGACTTTGGGAGGCTTGTCTTGGCAGTACCACCACTACCCAACCAATATTGGCTATTTACAGTGCCTCCCTCCTCTGTGCTCCCATTGCATCCTGTCTTTCCCTCTGTTTTTTATGCCATATTGTACCTCAATTGTGTTTTACTTCTCTATTCCCCCAACAGCCTGAGAGATCCTTAAGATTAGGATATGCCTTGTTCTTTATATCTTTGTACCCACAACATCACACATAAGCCTGATGCAGTTCTAAGGGACACCCAATAAAGATTTGTTAAATTCCAAAATAGGACACCCATGGCAAAAGGAAGGAAGAAGGAAGTCACTAGAAAAGCCACATTTGCCAGAAACTAATAGTTGCAACCTTTTAGTATCAGTGAAGAAAGTGCAGATGAGACAGGCAGGGTAGGGCTGGGTATAAGAAGTCTCTGCATTCCATGCTGCCAAGGAACTGGTGACTCAGCCAAGAACAGTTTTAAGTTCTTATTTTCCCAGCAAGGCAGCAGCTGGTGCCTGGCAGAAGGGGACCAGTGTTGCCATGTCACTGAATAGCAGTAGTGGAGTGGCCAGTGAGCCAGCAGCCTAAACACTCTTCCCTGGGCCAGAACAGGCTGCAGGGAAAAGGTGGCGACACAGCAAGCGTCATCTGGAGAAGGCAGCAAGGGCATGGTGGCTTCTGCAGGGGAGCTGCTCACCCAGGCAACCCTATTAATTAAGACTAATAGGGCCTAAGGCCAGTCTGAGAGGTTAAATAGCCAGACTTTAGAATGTGGCTAAACAAACACACTGTTTATAAGGTCTCCCATGCAAAGAACTTCAAAAACCTCCTTCCACCTACATCTAGCCAGTCACCAAATCTCTTGTTTCTTTTTACTTTCATAATAATTTTAAACAGTAAAAATCCTAACCAACATCTTAGAACATAAGCATGAGGCCTCCATATACATTGATCATACGATGGTCAATAATACTTACGGCACCTAAAAGAAATCAAATTCAGCTGTAATACATTGAACATAAATAAATTTAATATAATCAGCTTAATTTTCTGTTGTTTTTTTTTTAATTTCAAAAGAGAAGGTAATTTTTTTATTGATTACAAAAACTTGTGAGGGACAGTTATATTTCAATACATGTACACAATGTGTGATGATCAAGTCAGGGTAATTAACATAGTCATCATTACAAAACTTAATTTCTTTGTGATGGGGGCATTCGATCTCCTCTCTTCTAGCCATTTGATAACATGCAGTAAATTATTAATTATAGATGCCTAGAGCGACTGCACACCAATAGAACTTATTCTATCTAGGTGTTTTGTGTCCATTAACCAACCTCTCACTATCTCCCAGTTACCAAATCTTGTTGATAATATCTGATAAGAACCAGAAGACTTTCTTCTATTCATCACTCTTTGCCACAGCCTTCACTTGGAGCTTCACTGTTTGAATCTAAAATCTAGACTATCCTAAAAAGGCTGTGGCCAGGTTTTCATGCACCAATATAATCCCTTCCATCTGTACTCCATACACCTGAAATTTATATTTCTACAGAAGTTGAACAGGGTCATGTCATGCCCCCCCCCTTCTTAAGTACATTTTTGAGTTTCTAATTGCCCACAGAATAAAGGCCAATTGCTCAGCATTCTTAAGAAATCCTACCCGGCTTTTTCATTTATAAAATGAAAAAATAGTACCTACCTCACAGAACTTTTTGATGATTTAAAGGATTAGTACATGTGAAGCTTGAGAATTGTGTCTGGAGTGGTTATTATTAATAATATTATTTTTATTAGAATAGTTTCCAAGATTTCTTATAATCTGATTCAACCTCATTAGAGAAACAAGAGGGAAGATATCAATGAGGACACAAGACTCAGACTGATCTGGATTCAAATCCAGACACAAGTTGTGTGTCCTTAGACAATATTCCTCTCTAAGTCTCGATTTCCTCATATGTAAAATAGGAATAATTATAGTTTCTACCTCCACGGGTTATGTTGATAAATGTCATACAGAAGGAGTTGGAAAAGGCATATAAGAAGGAGATGTCTAAAAGTCAGGAGGACAGCCAGAAAGGAATATTCTTCCAAATGCCAAAGAAAAAGAATTTGAAGAAAAAGAATATGGTTGAAAGTTTTAAATGCTCCAGAAGAATCATTGGATGAAATTTGGAAACAAGTCTTAGATTTGGCAATTAGACTAAAACAAGACGCAGATTAGGCAGTTGGTAATGATCTCAACATGGACAGTGTTGAAAGAGGGACAGACAGGGAAAGCCATTGCAGTGCTTGGAGAAATGCACATGTTGTGGGCAACATATTGGAAAAAGTTGCTCTGAAGCCAAGGCGAGATTGGTTATCTCACCTGAGATTCTTTTGAGCCTTTACAACTTCTAGAAAGACAGGTGTATATAAAAGTTGATCCCAGAGTCACAGGCTCCAGACCCACCACTGCCTAAAAGACATGAGCAATATTAATCATATCAAATACACGCCAGGTGTAGCATTACTATGTGCCAGCCCTTAGTTTAAGTGCTTCAATATAATCCATCTATCTTCACCACTACCCTACTATCCCCATTTTAAAGGGGAGGAAACTGAGGCTAGTTTGTGATAAGGCTAGGATTCAAACCCAGTTCATCTGGCTCCAGGCCCAGTGCCACTGCTCCTATATGACATCCCTCAATTTAATTTAATTTAACAAATACTTCTTCAGTGTCTATCTAGCACCAGGTACTGCCAAAGGCTCTTGAGGACACATTACAGAATTAAAAACACAAAGACATATCTTGCAGGCATCAAAACTTTAAAAATATATCTATTTCCAGAAACAGATGTTCTCAGGTTGAATATTCATCTCACTGGGGTCAAAGAAGTTTCTGAATATCGTCAGAGCAGTGGGTCACTGAGATGGAGAAGCAATCCAGCCTTGATCCCACCACATCCACATATTGCTTTGATACCATGCCTTCTTAATTTGAGCTAAAAATAAAATTTTTAAAAAATTATATGACAAAGGAGAAAAAATAATATATGTTTTATATACATACGTATCCATCAGGCTTAAAGGCCCCAATCTACTCTGTTGTACTTTTTATGTCAATGGGTGTGGCAACATGTCAAGAACATGCCATCATGGATAAGGATGGCCAACCTACCTACGGAAGGTGTTTTTAGTTTTTTTCACTTATCAAAAAACACTTTGAGTGGTGGAATCTTCCTAAGAAGCTTTATTGGGGTGATAGATAATATGGTATTACAGTGGTCCCCAGGTGCCATGGTCCATACGTCATTCTGTTAATCTATTTGCTACCTGAGACAAAAGTATGTGTTATCAATGGTTCCCAGCTATATACTGGACAGCCACAGGCGGTGACTCTTCTCCTAGTGACTAGACCACCTGTAAGCAAAGTTGCTTCCCTGACCATAGCCGAGGATAGATTCTACCTTTCCATTGCACCTTCTGTACCTTTTATCTGGCTGCACGTCCACTCCAGTAAATGACTTCAGTTTTCTACTAGCATTGTAGCTTGCTTGCTCAAGGACAAGTTCTGCTGAAGGTCCTCCCCTGCTAAAGTCTCACACCTTAGTTTTTCTTAGTTATCAGAAGTGAGATCAACACCTAACCCTTTCAAAACTTCTTTATGAAACCTGCCCTGATATCTTTCATACCCGAGAATTACTGTTCACTTCCACATTTAGATCCCCACTATATCCTTTATTCATCTTATTTACACCCTATGAACTTACACAGAGTGGTCTTTTGACCCCTGGAATCTAGAATAGCAACTTACACATCATACTTTCTTAATGTTTAATAAATTATAAAGGAACTGATATAGTGACACCACATCATAATTCTCACTAAATGGTGTCTCTTGGGTGTATGAATAAATGAATGAACAAATGAATGAATAAACAAACATAGACGCTAGATGTTTCCATCGGGGACAAAAACACAAGAGCTGCTAGAATTTTCGAGGAAGACCTGGTGGGTGGTATGTTTTAAAATCCGTAGATGTAACGGGTTCTTTTTGATGTTTAAAAGAAAAGAGAAAATTATCCCTCAACTTGAAAAGCGACTACTTTGCATAATAATTTTATTAATGTTGCGGGGATGCTGAGCCCATTTGTTGTAAAATGACAACCATTTCACAGAAATTGCTCAGGGCTAGTTTGGCAGTGAAAAGTGTGCCTTTTCACTGTGTCCTTTCATGTGCCATTCACAGAGGCAAGGGAGAGACAGAGCTAACTTGGCTTCTGTTTGGAAGGATCGGTCCATTACTAAATACTCTGCTTCTTTCCCTAAAAGCCTGGAGGCCTGGTCTGACTACATAAAGAGCACACCTCCACAATGAATCACCTGCAACTGGCCAAGAGCTAAAATGCTTCAGAAGGAGGAATTTCTGGAAGCCACAGGGAGCCAAAAGGGAGAAGCCTCAGTCAAAGCAGTAGATAGCACAGCTGCATGATGTCACCAGCTGCACACCATGCCCCAAAAAACAGGAAAACGGGGGCCTCTGTGGTGAAGGGAAACTGTAAGCCAGATATATACAGTTGCAGCCCTATGGATCCCAGAAAATCTCACCTTTGCTTTTCCAGCATCTTCTCTCTGGTTCTCAGGATATTACCTTGGGAATCCATTTTCTTTATTTTTCCCTCTTTACCTAATTTGGCTACCTGACTCTCAATTTTGCAATTTTCATGTTGACCTAAGACTGTAGTCCCCCTGCCAATTTCTGGCTAATTGGTCCTCACTCTTGGAACTCAGATATGGGGCTAACCTCTCTAGCTTTTGCCTGTTGAGGGCCATCAGCTTTCCCACATGGCCCTTTCCCAACTTGGACTTCATCTGGACCTTGACACCAAAGACAAGTAATTTAAGCATTTTCTTCCCTTCAACTTCTAAGTGTTTACTTTCTGTCAAGAAAAATAATCTTCAAACCTGAGAAAGCAGAATTTGTACTGAGAAGACGGAAAAGACTGAAGCCTAGGGTAGATAAAAGAACATAAGAGAGCAAGTAAGAGAGATAAAAATAATATTTTAGTTTATTTAAAAGAGCCAAGGTAGAATCTTCTTTAAAATAGATTTAAAGTCATTTTCAGACACAAAAATACATGACAAGTTTAGAAAAACAGGCAAAGAAAAGACCGTTAGAAAACATTAATCGAAGTTATCTAACTGATAAGTCAGAATGACATACAAAAGGTGGGAGGGTACTTCAAAAAGTTCATGGAAAAATTTGTATTATTTTTCAGTTCTTTATTTCCATGAACGTTTTTCCATTAAAAAATTGTACATATAGTAGGATATGCTTAAGGCCAAATTTGTGCTTAGACCTCTGACAAGTGTATCAGATTTTATGACATACGAAGTTACTTCAAAAAGTTCATGGAAATAAGGAATTTTTTTATGCTTATTTTCACTTTAATTTTCATCATTAAAAATTTAGCATTTTACTACATTGCTGCCTAATAAGATTGTTAGAAGACCCATCATATTCCAGTTTTTGGTGTTACTGGCAAAAGAAGTGACATATCTCACTTCGTATTTTTCTTTTTCTTAATTATCCATGGGATCACATAAAAGACACTGCTCGACTGGAGTCATTTTAGGCCATTCCCAGCAAGACAATGTCCACTTTAAGCCTGACTCAAAGAAGCATTCACCCAGATAGTATAAGCCCCAATAGTAGAGTCTTGTACAGCCTCTTTCCTGCTCCTTCTTTCCATTACCATGGAAACCTGTGTAATTAACTGGAGAAAAGGAACTATTTTGTTCTGGCACCTGTGCTCTTTTTTTTTTTTTTTTCTTTCAAAATTTAAAATGCCGCCAATGTGTTCAGCTTTGTGTTTTGAGCATCTCAAATTATGTAGAGTTTATACATTGGTGTGAATGTTTAGCTATCAGAAAAAAAAAATAAGAATGAAAAAATAGCTGAAACTATAGAAAGAACAAAAGTAAGGGCAGAAAGATACAGAAATCTGGCCAGCCAGTGCAGCCAGCGCTACTCTGCCTTGGGAAGATGTTGCCAGGTACCTACAGATGCTGACCTTGGAGAAAAGAAGTTACTTGTTACTGAGCATCCAAGTGATTAGTGTGATTCCTCAAGAGTTTCATGCACTAATATTTATTTAACATTCTCCTATGGTTAGACATTTTGGTTATTTCCAACTTCCTGCTCCTATGAATACATCTACAAAGGACATCTTTACTCATGAAAGGTTTTCCACATTAAGATATTTTTCATTGAGAGATATTCCTGGTGGAATGAGGAACTTCTACTCTGGATTCAAATTTCCTGTTTCCACATCTTAACTCCACCGTTGACCAGCTGTATAGCCGTAGACAATTTATTTTACTTCTCTCTGCCACAGGTTTCCACCTTTACAAAACTGGAATAATGCTAGTGGCTATTCCATGGGGTAGGCTGTGAAATTTAGTAAGATAATATTTTTAGGGAGCTTAGGAAAATGTTTTATAAATAATAAATGCTCAGTAAATACTATTATGTCCTACTTGTGGAGGTTAAACTATGAACTTCTAGTTGTTTGTAAACTCCCACGTGCAGATGCTAAGACGTGGTTATGTTTGCACCCTCAGATCACAGAACAGTGTCAGGTGTATAACAGGTATGCAGGTAAGCATCATGAGAACAGGACTGTCTTGTCAACTGCTGAATATCCAGACCCTGAGGCAGTACCCGGCACCCAGTTAGCACTCATTACTAATTTTGTTTAATGTTAAATGTATTTGTTAAATGTATAAAGTTTTTTTTGAATGTATAACAATTTATTGGACAAAAAGTAAGTCATCTGAAACACATTGGACCTGAGCAGGAAATAGTTTATCACCTTTTATTATTGTCTGGAATGCTCAGAGTATGAAACAGGAATTACACGTGTGTGTGTGTGTGTGTGTGTGTGTGTGTGTGTGTGTGTGTGTGTAGCAGAGGTGGGGAGGAAGGGAGGGCACCTTGTAGAAGCATAGGCTGAAATTGGAGACTCAAATAGGAAACCAGAACATGACCAGAGCAGAGAGGACTGCAGGATTGCACTGGAAAGCATAGCGGGAGCCCAGGGGACACCCAAGTCCTGGGTACAGGGGGTGTGTGGAGCTAGGAGGAGAGTGAGGATAAAGAGAGGTAGCGGTGCCAGCAAAATAGACTTTGCTTCTTTCCTCTAAGCCAGCCATAAGAAAGGCATGAAGTTCTTCTCCAGAACAGTTGCTGACATGGTCAAGCTGTGAAAAGGATTAATTAGGTAGTTTTTATTAAAATAAGGGACTATCACACAGTAAAAGGAATAGGGGGTGGGGATTTAGAGCAAATTGACCTGATTTGCAATTCTCCCCGCACTGTTCTCCAACATGTGACTTGAAGCCCAGCCTCAGTTTCCTGATCTGCAAAACAGGGCCAATACTGCCTCACTTACAGGGTTATAGTGAGGGTTAAAACTTCAACCGAGGCAGAGAACTGGTAGGTCCACAGTGTAATGCCTGGCACCTAGTGGGCCCTTAATAAATGGTAACTATTAGTATTAAAATTAATCACAGTAATCAGGCCTCACAATAAAAACTGACATAGGGCTTATCAAACGAATTCTTTCCACCGCATGAAAGAAACATGAGAACAAGCCCAAATTAGCTTTCTATTTTCCAGCAGCGAGCAGAGGAGACTGTCGAAGGTCACAGCAGCTATCTCTTAGGAAAAGAAAATGACATGGAACACTGGGTCTCTGCTCACCAGCAGTGAATGCCCACCCAATTAAGCAGATTAAGCATTCACTCCTTGTGATGAAAGCCCGTGCGCTGAGCTAGGCTGCCTTCTCTGCTTCCTCCTTCCCAGCCTCTGCCTGTTAAATCACCCTTCCTTTCCCTTCCACATTCAGGAAATAATTGGCACTTGTTTAATGCCAAATTTACATTTGTTTTGCATGGGAACAAAATTTGCTTGCAAACAGCTATGTGTGTGAGCAAATGGGCATTTGTGCTGGTAAATAAAATAGACATGCAGTTTTCCAGTTTGCAGATGTATTATTCAACACAACAAACAGCAGTAGCCTTTAATTTTCCGTTACTCCTAAATACTTACCCACAGACCATAGCCAGAAAAGCACTTTTTTTGGTCATTTATGCCTGTTGCTGAGGTTTTCATTTACGTTTGTCCCAGATCCATGTGTTATCAGAACTGACCTGATTTTTAGAACTTCTGGATTAAATCACCTCAATGAAGTAATTTATAGATTTAAGAAATATTTGCTGAACACCTACTATGTGCTTGTTTGCAGGGATTCATGGATAAATTCATGGTCCCTGTCTTTGGGGGATCTTGCAAGTCATGGAAATCACTTTGCAAGCTAAGGGGAAAATGCAGGGAGGTGTGAGAATCTAGGATTCTTTGAGGACATTTAGTGAGGGAAGTAACCAGAGAGAGGTAGTGAGAAGACACGAAGCTGCATTTTATTTTATTTTATTTTATTTTATTTTATTTTATTTTATTTTATTTTATTTATTTTATTTTATTTTATTTTATTTTTATTTTATTTTATTTTATTTTATTTTTATTTTATTTTATTTTATTTTATTTTATTTTATATTTTATTTTATTTTTATTTTTATTTTATTTTACTTCTCAAAATACATTGTAGTTGATTTTCATGCCCCTGTACCCAATCCTCTGCACCCCCTCCCCTCCCCCCGCCCACATTGTGCACTTGACTTAAATAGCTCAAGGAATTTTTGTGGTTATTCTGTCTTCCCCCCACCCTCACCCTTTATTTGTTTGTGTGTTTATTTATTTATTAATTTTTAGCTCCCACAAATAAGTGAGAGCATGTGGTATTTCTCTTTCTCTGCCTGACTTGTTTCACTTAATGTAATTTTCTCTAAGTCCATCCATGTTGTTGTGAATGGTAGTATTTTGTTCTTTCTTACAGCAGAGTAGTATTCCATTGTGTAGATGTACCACAGTTTCCTTATCCACTCATCAGATAATGGACATTTGGGCTGGTTCCAGCTCTTAGCTATTGAAAATAGTGCTGCAATAAACATTGGAGTACAGGTATCCCTTCAACATGATGATTTCCATTCCTCTGGGTATATTCCCACCATTTGTAATTGTTTGAGGAACCTCCATATCATTTTCCATAAAGGCTGCACCATTTTGCTTTTAAAGGGCCTGAATGCTATGTCTAGGGGCTTTATCAATGCTTCTCAGGTGTTAATATGTTTATGAGTCACCTGGGGATCTTATTAAAATGTTGATTTTGATTCAGCAGACTTGGGTGGGGCCTGAGATGCTACATTTCTAAGAAGCCCCTAATTAGTGGTGTTCTGGTAAATACTTAATAACTGGCTCTGGGCCAGGGGTCAGAAGGGCATTTGCCAATTCCCATGTTGTAAATACTCCCTCATGTCCTATTTCAAGCTGTCAACATAATGTTAATAACATGGAGTTAGAATGAGATAGGCTCAATCAACTTTTCAAGCCAGTACAAGCTGGCTTGTGGACAGGGACACCACATCTCCTCGGTGATGCCCAGTGCAGCTGGTTCAAAGACCCCACTTAGAATGGGAAGGTTCTAGTACAGTGATTCTCAACCTTGGTTGCACGTGAGACTTACCTGCAGGAGTTTTTAAAAGGCAGGAAAGAGAAATAAAGAAAACCTCCTCCCAGCCTCATTCATATATGTCAAGCTGTGTGACTAGGCCAGTTGTTGGGTTGAGGCAGTAGCTACACTAATTGTATGCCTGGGTATTTCATAACTAAAGCCAAAACATTTCTCAGACCCTTCCAACCCATTGTACAGACTGGGTCACAAACCCTTCACACGCAGGTCCACCCTACATAATTGGGAAAGATCCCAAGAGCCTTTGGCAGACAATACGAGCCCAGTCCTCAGCAGCAGCAGCGGTGGCCTCTCAGGGCATCCCGGGGGCACTGGCAGCAACAGCCTCCAGCAGCAGTAGCAGCCTCCTGGAAGCCCCTTGGGGGATATCCTGGGGGGCAGGGAGCACCATGAATTAGAGCCACTCATCCCGTATACTTAAATCCATAACCCAGGACACCTGGGTGCCCATACGCAATCATGTTAGTCAATAGCCAAGGAACACCAGGGCACACGTGCATATTTACATCACATACTCAGCAAGATTCTGAACATCTGAGGGGCCCTGACCTTTTTCCTATATTTTCCCAACAATATATTTGACAAGTGTGTTAAGACACAATAGTAAAGTGGTCAGAACTGCTTTCTGTCCCTTCCCCTCTTTCTGTTCCCTCTTGAGTTTCCAGTCCTTCACTCCAAGTGTCCAGAGCTCTTTATCCATCTCCTCATTCTGCTGACAAATACAAGTTTTTCTTCTTCTTCCAATAGTCCATAAGTTCTATTCTCCTTAAACCCTTCTATTTCCAGTCTCCCTCAGGAAAAAGAAAACCTTGATTTCTTCACTTCAGGCTCTGGTTGAACATTAGCCAGATATGTAACAACCATCTCTGTTTTATCAGGTTTTATTATTATTGAAGTATTGTCAGGTCTACAGATCAGGACATGACGGTCATCAAAAAGATATTTTACTATATTCACAGATCCCAAGAGAGGGAGTACAAGTCCCACTCCAGGGCAGCCACATGGGGAAGCACTGAGGTCGGCCACCAACAGAGTGCAAGAGGGAAAGAGCCTTTATTGTGGTTCCTGTGGGAAGGAAAAGACAAGGCAGGGTCCACAGGCTTAGCACTGGGCAGTCTGAATGATTTCAGTGGCTCTGGAGTATAGGGGCTGCCCCTGGTTGTCTGGTACCTGGTCCTAGGGTGATTAGGGCAGATGCTCAGTATCCCATAGTATGAGAACCTAATACAAAAGTTGGTTTGGGGTGTGGACTCTGGATTGGTTGGTGTGTATTTGAAAAACACATCCCAGAAAGAGAGCTCCTTCCAAAGTGGTGGGGAGGAAGGAGGCAGGAGGCCAAAGCAAGGTGACTCAGGCATATTACTGAGTTACCCAAAACAAGGCATGTCCAGTGTATGCCTGTAGAGCAGATGTTAAAGCATCAAATTTACAGAATCTGGAAACATGGTTAATACAAACACATAATCAGATATAAGTTACTTAGAGCCCTGCTATGGTTTGAATATTAGTTCCCTCTGAAACTCATGTTGAAATTTAGTTTCCATTGTAATGCTATTAACAGGTGGGACCTTTAAGAGGTGTTTAGGACTAATGACTTTATCACAGGAGTGGGTTTGTTATCTCAGGATTGGGTTTGCCCCCTCTTGCTCTCTCTCTCTCTCTCTCTCTCTTGCTCTCTTTTTGTCCTTCCTCCATGTGATGGCTTTTGCCATCTTATAATGCAGCAATAAGGCCCTCACCAGATGACAGCACCTTGACATTGGACTTCCCTGCCTCCAGGACTGTGAGTCAATAAGTTTATGTTCATTATAAATTACCCAGTCTTAGGAATTCTGTTATAGCAGCACAAAACAGACTAAGACAAGCCCTTTTACCCTTCTTTGGGATACCTGAATTTTCAGAGCAGATGTTTGTTAAGCCAAATGACTCTCTAGTTGGTGGAGTCTTTGACATGTCTTGTAACATCATTTATCCTTTAATTCAATTCAACAAAACTCTGAGTACCTGCCACAGACCAGGCAGAATGGTAGGAGCTGGAGATGGGGAAGATGGGCCTGGAAGAGTAAGCAACAGAGGAAGAATGAATGCAATACGGTTCTGGTCATCCTGTACCTTGCTATCTAATGGGGAAGACTGACATGCAAACAGCTGCTTGGAAAACAAGGCAGAATAAATTGAGGCTTAGAGAATCCAGAGGAAGGAGATTTAACAGGTAATCTCTGTGGGATAGCTGTTGTCTCAGCTTGTCTTTTACAGGAGCTGCATGGCAGACAATTAAAAGTAGATATCATTCACAAGCCCCAGAAATGCAGATTTTCTGTAGTATTGATTGAAAAGAGAATCATTTTCTCAGCATTCCAGAACTCCAAGCAGCACATAGGATGTTTTTGTTCTGAAAACTAAAGGATCTAACTTGTCATTTTTTCCTAAACTGAAGGCTACTTTTTCAGCTTGAGGGTCAATTGCTAGAATTCTAGAAAGAATATTGGATCAGTTAGAATGTGTTGGCAGAAAGTAACAGGAAAAGTTCCTCATGGTAAATTAAGCCATAAAGAGACTTACTGGTTGTGTAGCAAAAAGTCCAAAGGTAAGTGGTCCCAATGTCATTTTGGTATTTGTGATAGATGGAAAATGGCCACATTTCTTTGTAGTGTCTCCCATCTGGAGGTCAAACCTATCTTCCATCCCTTGTGGCTGGACAGCTTTGCATCTTGCTTGAGCTAATAGAATGCAGCAGAAGCAATGTTGTGTAATTTTGGAGCCTAGGCATCAAGAGACTTTGTACACGTCCACTTTCATTCTTGATTCCTAACCACCCTGTGAATAAGCCCAGACTAACTTACTGGAGGATGAGAGACCATGTGGAATAGAAATGGGCATCTCAATTGTGCACTCTTCCTGCTCCTACAGAACAACCCACTCTCAGTTGACCTCACAGCTGACCACAGATGCATAAGTCAGACCACCTGAGTCTAGAAGACCCACCCACCTGAGCCCAACCCAAATTGCCAGCTGTAGAATCATGAGCTAAATAAATGGTTGCTTTTTTAAGCAAGTAAGTTTTGGGGTTGTTTATTACTGAGTACGAGTTAGCACATATGGCATGTCAGTGATGTTGTCAGGAACTGGGATCTTTCTGTCTTTCTCTTCTGCCATCAACAGTGCGTTAGCAATGGCTTCCATTATGGATGAAGGATGACCACTGCAGCTCCAAGCCTCACATTCTTACACTGTAGCACCACAAGTAGGAAAGAAGCAAAAAAGGGAGTCGGGAGAGAAAGAGGCTTCCCTTATTGCTCTAGCCTTTTGCCAGGAGCATAAGCTCTCTCTACTCCTACCTGACTTCATTTTGAGTTTCACTGGCTGTGACTGATTCACATGGCCTCCCTAGACAATCCCTGGCAAAGAGAAACGATATAGTATATATAAAGTCATTACATATGTATAAAATGTTTGGATTACCATTATTTCCTTTTTTTTTTTTTTTTTCATTTTTGCCCCTGGCAGCAGTCCTTAACTTATCAGTTTCTGGATGGGGTTAAGTTTAGTCTAGAAAAGTTACAGAATGAAATGACTTTTGAAAGATGGAAGAGATGTTATTTAGGAAATCGGCTATCAGTGAGAGGAAAGCTTTTTCATATTAGAGGGAGAGAAAAATGGGCTGAGAGACTATGCACAATTTAAGCAAATGAACCATAAATTTAAGAACAGTTAATATAATGAAAGCCAAGTGAGAAGATTGGTAACCCAGTACTTGAGAGAAGTCGAACTTAATTTTATATATGACTGGCATTTAATTTCAAAGTAAGAACACATTTGCTGGTAGTAGGATTTCTACACATTCTCCATCAACCTGACTCAGGCCTCAGAGTCAAGCATTTGACACCACAGAAGGCATCCCAAGCATTTGATTTGTATAAGCATCTAGAGAGGAAGTTTGAATGTGTGTTCACTTTGGGGGCAGAAAGTTTGGGAGGAGGGCATTTTAAGTGACAATCAGTAGAGCAGGAAGCATTCTACTCATAAAACTGTTCATTTGATCAATGCCTTTAAGGTTATCATTCTGATAAAAAAAAAATCCATACTATAAGAGCAGTTACTTTGTTTTATTGTAGTCATATCTCTGAGAACCAGATAATAAGTATTTTGAGTAAGGCAAAAGTGTAGTGTTATTAAAGGAACAATCTATAATTGAAATTGCAATAGCTGGCAACTGAGATGTCGTCATTTTCTGAAAGAAGCTGTCAAAACAAGGAGTTTCATATCACCTGTGGAGCAAAATCAAATATGTGGAGGCAAAGGAAACTCACAAGAGCCTACATCACATCTGGGTTCAAACGAGTACCTCACTGAATGCTTTTAGAATGCCACCTCTGGTGCGAAATGTGAGCACAAAAGTAGATTGCATTTGTATATGAAATGAAAAGGAATTGATTGTGATTTAAAATTGAATAAACAAAGCAAGGAGTTTAACTCTTTAGAGAACTTAGAGGAGTGATGATGACAGGTCTCCAATAAAAATGACACTCATTACATGCTTGATACTTGGTTCTTGTTAGGAGGAAGGATGGAGGAAGAAAAGGATGGAGGATGGGAGGGAGGAAAAGAGAAAGTACAAAAATAGATCAAGTGTGTGTCTACAAGTAAAACAAAGTTTCAAGAACACGGTTTTGTGCTCCATGTCTACTATAACTTAAAATTTCAACCTTGGCCTCAATGAGAATTGGTTGCCTTGGAAAGTGAAGCAAGGCATGTCACTCAAAGAGTTCAAGGAAAAGGTACATAGTCACTTATTAGAAATGTTTTAAGGAAACCTCATGCAATAGATAAGAGTGGAACACTGTGATATTTAATATCTTTTCTAAATCTGAGATATCCTGAGCTATAATATGTACAATACTGATTTATTTAGTTACGAGGACGAGAACTAGTCAAAACTATGGAGGAGCTGCCAGCTTTTTTCTTTTTTTTCCTTCAAAATCCCTACATTTTTGTCACTCTATATTAGTTATTTTTTTCCAGGGTCCTCTTTCTTTTCTGCACCAACTCTGCCTTTTTTCTACCCTATACCAATATGATCACAATAATCAATGTCTCTAATGCAACAAAGAAAAGCAATAGTATTGGCTTTATGTGCTGGGGACTCAAACCAGTGATTTCCCCCACCGGATATATACCTATTCTAAAAGGACCATGGAGGATATGCAATGCTTAGAGCAAAGGAATGAAGGATTCACTAAGCATGGCCTTCCAGACATGTTGCTCTGCTTATAAAATATACTTCCCTTCTACAGCTCAAGACTTGTGGTTGACCATCCACCCTTGAAGTCTGCCCTGTCAATAACTGAAGAATATTTGTCAGTCATAGGAAAACTGTTGCTGATGAGAACTTTGCATTTTGCTTTGCAGATGAGGTTAATAGCATAATTGTCTTTCCTGCTTCTTGTTTCCATAAACAATCATGACTCCAGTATCCTTTGGTATAGGTAGTTTGTTCTTGGTTTATATTTGCTGACACAACTAGTAAATAGAATAAAAATTGACTAACAAGTGTAATACAGAAGCTACCCAGCTTCTTAGAAAAGGGGCATTTATCTAAGTTCTTTGTAGATCATGTGCCCCTGCCATATAGAAATGGTAACATTTTCCCAGACATTCATGACCACATGTGAACAGAATACACATTATCTCAAAAATACATAAACAAAAGTCTCCCCAGTGTCTTGATTCAGATCTACTCATCTCTTGCCTGGATGCCTAAAGTAACCTCCAAACCGTAGGCTCAGTCCTCTGAAATGCAATTCCCTCAGCATCTCCAGTCACCTTGCTAGAACACATTAGACCATATCACTTTGCTACTTACAAACCTCCAGTGTCTCCCAGTGGCCAGCCGAATCCAGCCCAGATCCTCTATCCTGCTACATAAAATATATCATAGAAATCATATTTTCCTGACAGTCCTTATTTAAATACATCCTTCCTGTTTTCTATCCTATAACTTGTTATAATTTTCCAGACATATCAACATCTGCCAGGTAGACTCGCATTCCTGCAGCAGCAAAACAAACAAAAAATCTTTTCTTAAACCATGGGTCACCATTATTTTTGGAAAGTATGATCACCCTTTTCCTTTTTTAAAGCCCTTTATAAAATCCTCCCTCCATGTCCTCGATTCTGCACTTGCAGATTCGATTCAACCAATCATGGATCAAAAATTTTCAACCAAACAAACAAACAAAATATGACAATAAAAAATGATACAAATAAAAAACCAATACAGTGTAACAACTATTTACATCGTATTAGGTATTTTAAGTTATCTAGAGATGATTTAAAGTATAGCAGAGGATGTGCATAGGTTATATGCAAACTCTATGCCATTTTATATGAGGGACTTAAGCATCTGGGGAGTTTGCTATCCACTGGGGTCCTGGAACCGGTCTCCCACAGATACCGAGGAATGCAGTTGATTTCTTTCTCATTTCCTGCCGAACTCCACTCCTTTTGCCTACACATATACTTAATGGTGAAGCCACAGCAAGCTTTCACTCTTCCTTCTATGAATCATGCAGTGTTTGCTTCTTTAAGTTTGTTCATTACGTTCCTTTCCCACACAATGAGCCTTGTTTTTATCCCATCTGGCCATCTGGCACATGGCTGCTCATCGTTAAGAGCCCGGTTCAAATATCACTTTCCACACGAGACTTCTCCAATGGAGAATTATGTCCTCCCACTTCCTCACTTCCAAGACATTTTGATGACACCTCCTTAGTAGATTTTGATGACACCCCCTTAGTAGTATTCATCACATGATGTGTTGATTGTTGATGTACCTATTTGCTGTCCCAGCCTACGAGCTCCCTAGGAATTTCCATCACAGAAAAATGCTTGTGATATAATGACGGAGCACTGAACTTGGGGACTTTCGCTCCATCATATTTCTGCTATCTATGAACAGTTTGAATCACATTTTAAGCTTGTAACATGTCGAATGATTGTATGAGTTAATGTATATTAAAGTGGCATATAATAGTGCTCAATAAATATTTAAGTGAAGTAAGGGCAGATAAAGAAAAACATCCAGTTGTAGAACTATGAACTATTTTCTGCACCTGACATTGAGCAAAGTACTCAATAAATCTTTTTTGAATTAATACTAAATAATAATAATAAAGAATATAAAGAGATTATAGAAAGGAAATGTTTGGCTATTGGTAGCATGGGTAATCTACGAAATATTACTCTCAGAAGAACAGTTACAAGCATGTGTTGGAAAAATTTTTTTCTAAAAGGTCAGATAGCAAGTAATTTAGGCTTTGTGGGCTACAGGCTGGCTGTCACAGCTACTAACCTTTGCTGTTGTAATGCAAAAGCACCAGGGAGTGCCTGTGTCCCAGTGAGACTTTATTTACAAAAACAGGTTTGTCTCATGGGCCACGGTTTGCTAACCTCTGACAATACGTGTTGCAAATCTTTTTACTTTTTACCCAGTCCCTATTTGGATTATCTATCTGCATTATTTACAGTTATTTTGTTATATGAAAGACATTCTTTTGATGTAGTAAAATTTATTAATATTTTTTCTATTGGTTTGTGTTTTTCTTTTTTTAAAAAAAATTCATTATTCTTTTGTTCACATTACTTGATGTTTTTTTCCTACAAATTTTAAAGTTTGTTTTTCACATTCAAACCTTTAATCCGTCTAGAAATGATTGCTGTGGCTGTGAAGTAGAGATACAATTTTTTAAATTTGAAAACCATTTATTCCAATCCTTTTACAGACTAGTCCATCTTTTCCCATCTGATTTGTAGTACCATCACTTTTCTGCATCAAGAATTTATCAGTTTCTGGGTTCTCTATTCAATTTTATTGGTATATTTGTCTATCACTGTACAAATCCAGATTATCTAGCAACACCAGTCTACCCTCATTTTTTATCTACGTGTTATTTTTCACATGCATTTCAGAATCAATTTATTTCTGTGCTAGGGGGAAGAAACTTAGTAGAATTCTGGTTGAAATTGCTTTCATTTTATATACCAATCAAGAAGAATTTATACCTACATAAAATTAGGAAAGCTTGTCTATGAGCATGATATACATCTCCATTTATTCAGGTTTTTTTATGACCTTCATTAATGTTTTCTAATTTTCTCCATCCAAGCCTTGAACATTTTTGTTATATTTACTCTTAGATACCTCATTGACCTACTACTAATGGTATCTTTTTCTAATATTTATTGCTAGAGTTGACAAACTTATTGACTTAGAACTTATATAATTTCTCCTTTCAGAACCCTCATAAATTTGGTTTTAAATTATCTCATATTTTCAGTGGAGACAATTATTTTGTATGCAAATAACAATAATTTGGTCTTTTCAGTTCTAACACAGTACTCGTTTCTTCTTTCTCTGCATCCTCTTACTCCTCCTCTTCTCCCTTCCTTCCTTCCCTCCTTTCTGTCTGTCTGTCTGTCTGACTTAAGGTATTTCCTAGGACTCTGGTACAATGCTAAATAGTCAGGTTGATGGGAAGTAGTTTTGCCCTAAAAGGTATTCTTCTAAAATGGTATCAATGTTTGTTGTGGGTTTTGAGTAAACACCTTTTAGCAGATTAAGAGAGTTCTTTTCCATTCCTTGTGCACTAAGATGTTTTTTATCATGAATAAATCCCACCCCACACTCTTCTTTCAACCTACAACCTCTATGACATGGAATTTCAATCCTCTCAGCTGCTCATGACATAGATATCTCCTTTGCAAACACCTTCCAGCTCAAATCCTACACCGAGTCATTTTGATTTTTATTTCCAGTACATATCTTGAATCAACACACACATTTTTTTTTTCCTTCTCCTGTGCTATGGCCCTAGTCCAAGGCACCATTATAACATACCATGTCGGGTCCTCATCTCCTACCTGGCCTTTCTCCATCTTCCTTTTTCTCCATCTAGGCCTTCTCCTTCCAGTAACCAAATAGAGCTTTTTAAGTATAAATAGCATAGCATCATGTCATTCCTCTGCTTAATAAAGTAAGATAAAATAAAATAAAATAAAAATTAGTATTTTTTCATCGCACTTTGGATAAAATCCAAAAATGTTAACATGCTTCCGGCACTTGCACAAGCTATTTCCTTTCTGCCTTGCCATTTCATTTCCAACCAAACCTGGTTTCCAACCACACTGATCTTTTCAGACTTGTAAGAAACTGGCATAAGTGATTCATTTCCAAGAATAGCTTAACAAAAGTTGCTTAAGTAGCTTGCAGAAGTGGCAGTCCCAAAAAGCACACTCTCCCAAAAATGACTTCTCAAGATGGTGGCTGGTCACCAGCCCTTAGTTCTTTTTCTTTCCTGGTTCTTCTCCCTTGTCAGGACATTTGGTGGGCTTTTTCTGTGGGCTTGTCCTGAGCCTACACCTTTCCACCAGACAAGAGAATGCCTTATAAGGAAATAATGAAACTTAGGAAATGTCCAGGAAGATTGTGCATCTCACAGTACTCAGCCAATGAGGAATTGGGGGAGGGACTTGAGCACTAGGGAATAAATTGCTTGTTGCCACCGTTTTGGGTGTGCCTGCCCATCAGACACCAGATCTTGCATGACTGCCATTAATGTCTCGCTTCGCTGTACCTCGTGTCTCCCTGTCCATTCTTCGGCATTGGATGGGTGAGCGCATTTCTCACAGTTTCCCAAACCATTCGTGTTCTCCCTGCTTCTGGACCTCTCCCTGGAACACCTTCTCCCTAATATAGGCCAGGCTATTTCTAACACATCCTTCAAATCTCAGGCTAACCAAATAAAAAACGATTATATTGTATAATGTTGAATATACTAATTATCCTGATTTGAGCATCACATATTGCACACAGGTATTGATATTCAACTCTGTACCCCACAAATATGTACAATCAACTATGTTACAATAAAAAAAGAAAGAAAAAAAAATCTCGGGCTAAACAATGTTCTCAGAGCTGTCTTCTCTGCTACTCATTTAGGGTTTCCTGCAGTTTTCCTTGAAAGCACTTACTACAATTTAAAATTCTAAAGGAATTCGTTGGAATATTTGTGCTTATCTCTTCCTCTATGAGGACGAGTTTCAAGTGTATACCCAATTTGTAATCCCCAGTAGGAACTAATATATATTCTTATAAGGGAAAAATAACTAGATGCTGAAGCATGACCCATAATTCAAAGCCAGCATTGTGAGCCCATTTTTGTGTTTGTTTGTTTGCTTGCATTTCTTAATTTAGATAAATTCTAGCCCCTTTTCACATTAAAATATACCATAAAATCTTTCTTAAAACTGAGAAATAATTTATTGGTAAAATTGCAAATGTTCCTCACACCTTACCAGCCTAATTACCTAATGACTTTGCTAAGGGAGGTTTTCCAAAGAGGTTGCCCATTAAATCATCTTTCTTTATGAAAGAGGTTCAACAATAATAATAATAATGTTATTGAAATCATAGTGTGGTCATTATGAAAAGAATGCATATTGTTAATATTTCAAATGTGTTAGGGTTAAGTAAGTCACATGCCAAATCCCAGATGTAAACTTAGAGTTCTCTAAAAATTTTATTACACGTTAGCAGTGTTCCTTGTGTTAGTTCTCAAATGGATGGAATCAGGAGAGAGGAAAGTAAGTAATTGACAATCCTCAACTTCAAGCTATGGTGCAGATTATACCTATCTTATAGAGCTGTGAGAATTAATTAAAATAATATCGAAACTGCCTTAAAAATGCTGATATATAGGAGGCATTTAATAAATAGCAGCTACTAATATTATTTGTTATCATGTTATTATTATTACTATTTCTCTTAAAACCATGTGTGAATGGTGTTGTTACGGAGCTACTAATCTAAGAGAAATCAATGATGTCACTGGAATGGTCATTTTTGTGTAACTGCAAAAACTTTGGAAGTTTCAGTGACTCCCCCCACTGCCAGTTGGATAAAGTCCCAGTTCGTTGACAGCACTTTCAAAATCTTTTATAAACAATGATAAAAGAACATGAAGACAGAAGAAGAAATGCAAAAGGTCAATAAACACTGAATTAGTATTTGGCATCACTAATTCTCAAGGAAATATAAATTAAAACAATGGCATGCTATCTTTCACTATCAACTTAGCAAAGCTTTTTTTGTGATAGTACTTACTGTGGATAACGATACAATAAAAGAGGGACTTTCATGTTACCTCTTGCAGAAATATAAATCATTAAAATGATTTTGAAAAATATTAATAATATGTATCAGAAACCATAAAAGTATTCTCATATTTTTTACCCAATGTTTCCACTTCTAACAGTAACAATTGGTAACATTTGATCAAGTACTGTGTTAAGTGCCTTCTGTATATTATTAGATAAATGCAACCAAGGAAAATAATCCAAAAATTAGAAAAATATTTATTCAGAAAGTGGTCATCATAACATTGTCTATAATGTCAAAAACCTGTAAGCAATATAAAAAATCCATCAACTGAGGGATATTTGCATTCATTGCAATAGACTATGATAGAAAAATTGAAATTATGATTATGAAGAAGGGGTAACAGAATCATATATTGGTTACAGTTATTTGAAAAAGAGCAAAACACAGAATTGTGTCTATAATTTGACTTCAACTATATCAAAAAAAAAAAAGAAAAGAAAAGAAAAGAAAAATTGCATAGAACAAAGACTGGAAAGAAATATACCAAAATATTAGCAATGATTTCCACTGCATGGAGGTATCGTGGAAGATTTAAAAATATTTTCCTTTATACTTTTCTAAATCTTCAATATTCTACAAGTATGTATCATTACTTTTACAATCAGAAGAAGAACCATGAAATTCCCTAACCAAATTAAATATACCCCTCAGCAGCAGCCTTCACCAACATTCCCAGAGTACTTTTCCAGATTCATCTCATGCCAAGCTTCCACACCAACCCATCCTGAATTCAATGCTGTACTCTTATACGCTGCTGTGCATTTGTAAGTATAGAATTTCCTTTGTCCCATTCCCCCCATGACTCATCCTTTGAAATCCAGCCTATATATCTCCTCCTCAATGAAACCTTCATATCAGGCGAGGAGGCTAGGTTTTTCCTCTGACAGCTTATTGATCCTTGGACACACCTACAGGATAGCACTCTTCTCTCTCTCCCATGCTACAATTTGTTTATTATCCACCTCATAATAGTCTGTAATCTTCTCATGACTCCCTAGCACCCAGCACAGTGCTAGGCATGTTGTTGGATGGATGGATAGATGACGGATGGATAAATAGATAAATAGATACATATAGAGATAGATAATGATAAATAGATGGATAGATGGGGAGATGAATGAATGAAAGGACATATGGATTATAACAATAATAAAAGTAGCTCAAAGCCATTTCACGGTGCAGAAACTTGCTGGAAGAAAAGTCAAAAGGATGTTTGAACCAAGAATGAGGGATGTACAAATTATCTAACACTCCCTGGTTAAGTAATATCGATATTAAGTTTGGCAAAATAAAACTTAAGACACAAATTCCTTCCATTTAAAAATTTAAGATAAAAAATCATGCAAAAAGAATATAACAACCAAGTTATTTGTGTTAGTGAGTTTAAATTGAAGATCCAAATTTGCATGCTGGGTTTGGGGGATAGGATTTGCATCTTTGCACTAAGTTTTTGTTTTGAGTTTTGAAACCATTTAAGGGGTTTTAAGCAGAGGTTGATTTTGAAATAAGTCTGGCCAGAGAAACTGGGAGAGAAAGCATTTCTTTGAGTGTGATACAAACAGCAATACTTTTCAAAGTGTCCAAATATTATTTTTCATCAAACCTGTAGAAAAGTTTTCAACCTGCCCTAACTTTTACCAGTGAATCTTATAGACCTGGATTAAATTGCAGGGAAGATGAAAATATAAATTTCATTCTTTTCATTCCTTGTAATATTTGGGTTTGTATTCTTTCCAGCTGTAATAACCTCTAGACTTCAACAAAATTGAAAACCTTTAAATAGCCTTTCACAACCTTTCAGTGGAATAATGAAGTTTTAAGTGCTCACCAGGGATTTTTCAGTTCAGAAAAATCTAAGCAGCAGTAGATATTAAAATCTAATGTTTACTTCAACTCTTTTACAGCCTAATGGGTTTTTCTGACAGTGTAATTTTTAAAAGGTTAGGTTTCATTTATTAATACAGTATACTCATGCTGGAAACCTTTCTTCTTTAAGGACTCTAATGGGAGTCTTATGGTTAAACCTTGGTTAAAAGCCAGAAGGATCAGCAGGGACAGGAAAAACAGAAACCTGCAAAAGGACTCGGGAAGGCTGGAGCCAAGGAGGTTGTTTTGGGTTTAGAAAATGGGGGAAAGTCCTCTCTTTATGACTTAAACACTGCAGGAGGTGAAAAAACAAACGCAGGATGTGGAGCCCCTGTGTGCACATAATTATGAGTGTGTGAGTCACTGGAGTCCACAGTTGCTCACCAACCAAAAGGAAATCCAGCTGTTCACTAAGCTGATGGGAGTGATACTGTTCTTCTAGAGCTGCTCTACCAGGGGCCAAAGGGTAAGTATTTGGAAACCAAGGAGAAATTGCAGGGTGAGCAACAGACAAACCTACACTTAAGCAGAGAGGGGATGTGATTTGGAAAGATTCCATTTTACATATTGTATTGCTAAAACCAGTATGCGGGGAAAGCCTGACTGAGCTCCAACCACGTAGCAATAAAAAAACAAATGCCACTTCTCATATGCATAATGCCTCAGTATAGTTAACAGAGATTTGCAAGATAAGTACACTACAGTGGAAAGGGGCAGGATTTATTACCACTGACTATGACATAGTAAAGCTACTCTCAGGTATATAGATAATCCAGCATGCTGTTTTAAATCATAAAACAAAAGTGCCATTGGAGGATGTAATTGAAAACAATATTGTCAAGTAAAGGAGCTTGATGGTCATAAAGGATAGACAGTTGGGCACATTTTTCATCTTCACATTTCACAAATAGATGGTTTTGTCCTCGTGTATATATATGTATCACCAAAATTGGAATCTTGCCCTAATGGATAAGGCAATTTTAGAAAATGTAAAAAATGTACTAAGTTATTCTTTTAACAGTTTTATAATAGTATCAGGATTCATGACTACTACTTGAGAGATGTTTATGGCTTTTTAGGGAAATTAAAAAATTCAGATAAGCAAAAGCAAAGCCAAAATCTTCTATAATCCCAACAGCCATAGGAAAAAAATCACTATTTAGGATCTGGCCCTTCGGTAGATTTTGTTTAACATATCATGACAATTATTTAATATATCCTCTTCAATAACATAATTATATCATATTGCTCTGGTTGTTTTGCTGTAAAACTTTGATAAAGGCACAGATAAGAGTAATTATAAACTAATTATAAACTAGTTTTCATTCTGCTAAAAAGCTAGTGTTTGAATGGTTAACTCTAACCCTGACTTCTCAGCAATGATCTTGTCCAGTTTCGCTAGCTGCCTTGACAGATCGCCATTTGGGGCTGATTTGGGCCATTTTCTCATCTCTGTTCGTGACAGGCTCTCATTGTTTTACATCTTCTTTTTACTTCTCCTCATCTACGCTCTGCATTCCATCTCTTACTAAATATGGTCCCTTCAGTTCTCCAAACATCTCTAGCATTGGTGCCTACAGCTACTGCAAGCATATACCTACTCTATTGTCATTAACCGACTGATCTTCTGACTCTCTTTTCTTTTAATCATATCACCCCTTGATGCTTATGTGAATGATTGACTCATTAATTCATTTCATTAGTCAGTTATTTAGCAAATGTTTATTGCATGTCCCACTATGTGCCAGGCACTGGGGATGTGCAATGAAATTACATCGTTACAGTCCAGTGGGAAGCAAGAATATAAACCTAACAATTGTAAAATGATTATTAATTGCTATATTGAAGGTATATGAAAGTTACAATAAAAACAAGGTCTATGCAACTTACAAGCATAGAACAAAAAATATCTAGGCCTTTCTGAAAATTTCAGGAAAGATTTTATCTTTCTAGAATAATAATATTTTTGTTTCATTCATGTCAGAAAAAATCCTAACTTTTTTCTATAGCATAAAGTGCAAAACTCTCAGTTTGGCTTTATGGCTGTATAAAATCAAACCCCTTCAGCCTGTCCAGTGCTGTCTTCAACTTCCCTATACAAACACTTCATTGTAGCTAAGTCACCTCTCATCCTTCAACTCACCTCTCATCCTTGACTCTGTCATTCACACTCTTCTTTTTTCACCCAGAATAGCTTTCCCACTCCCTTCTGATCCTCCAATCCTGACTATCCATCAAGACCCATCTCTTACATCCAGATCCCCTTGACATACCAGCCAACATTAATCTTCCTTTGCTCTAGGCTTCTAAGGCAATTACTATAATGCTTCCCATTCTGCTTAACTACTTTGTGTGCATGTCCTACATCCCTAAGCATACTGCTGGATCCTGGAAAAATGATTTTTTTTGTATTTCCAGTACATGGCACAACCTTACATATGTCATAAATTCAGACAAATACTCTTTTACTGGAAAAGTGAATAAGTAATCATATGAACTATTCAACTTAGCTCTTCATTATTCATTTAGCATTTTTTTATTGAAACGGTTGTACACATCTGTTGCATACAGAGTTGAACATCAATATCCATTTGCAATACACAATGCTCAAATCAGGATAATTAGTATATTCAACATTATACAATGTAATTTTTTGTGGCCCTTTACCAATTCCTCCCTTATCCTCCTCCCGCTCCCACTTTCCCACCTCTGGCAACTTCACTTCTGTTCTCTCCTTTTCATTTAGCATTTTGGTACTAGATCACAATGCATACCATTTGATAATGCAGTTTTGAAAAATTGCTACACACACACACACACACACACGCACATTCCATCCATCCAGAGAGATTCAGCAAGACTCATGGCAAGAAGCATAACCTAAATTCATCTGAAATTTGACAAATATAAAATGAGTACCTATTGCAGAGTGTCAGACACTGCACCAGTATTGGGAGTCACTGGTGGGTCAGACTGCCATGATGTGCGTTCCTACTGTCTGTGATGTAGTAAGTATTCCATCCAGACAGACATGTGGTGCTAAGGAAATATACAGTGCCAAGTCAAATCTAGTGTAGACTAGGAGATCAGGAAAGGCTTCCCAGAAGCAGTGACATTTAAAATACACCCTGAAAGATAATAGAAGTCAGCAAAGTAAAGAGAAAATGGCAGGTGGCAGAAGAAACAGCCAGCACAAAGACTGGTGGGCAGAAGGAGCATGCCAAAAGTGAGGACCTAGAAACAATTCAACATGTCTGGAACATGTAATAAGGGGAATGAAAGATGGAGCTGGAAGGGTGAATGACGCAGGTGAGAGTCAGATCATATTAAATACTTTGGACTTGACCCAGAGGGTACTCGGGAGCCTCATAAAGATTTTAAAGCAAGTGGATTCCATGAGCGAATCTGAATCTGAATGTTCACCTGGGCAAAATGGAGAACAGAATTGAAGAGAGCAAGAGAGGAGTCAAGCAGATCAGGTAGGAGGCTGCTGCTGTAGTCCAGGAGGAAGATGGTCACGGACTAAAGTGGACCACTGTGGATGAAATTGAAATGGAAATTAAAGAACTATTTAGGATGGAGAATGGAAAGAATATGGTGTCAGGACACTAAAACTACATAGTCAGTAACTGGATTTGGAAAACGCAAGGCTTCTAAATCAGGCAGACTTGGTTGAAATTTTAGCTCTTGCTTGCTGTGTGACTTGGGCTGAGTTATTTAGCCCTTTCCAGGCCAGTTTTCTTGTCCATGAAATTTTGATTGTAGCTGGCTCATAGAAGCTGGTGTGGTAGTCTGAATGTTTGTATCCTCCCAAAATTCACATGTTGAAATCCTAACCCGCAAGGTAATAGTAATAGGAGATGGGGCCTTTGAGAGATGATTAGGTCATGAGGGTGGAGCCCTCATAAGTGAAATTAGTGCCCTTATGAAATAAGCACCAGAGAGATCCCTTGCCCCTCCTTCCATATAAGGTTATAGTAAAAAGGTGACTGTCTATGAACCAGGAGATGGGCTCTCACCAGGTACTGAATCTGCTGACACCTTGACCTCAGAGTTTCCAACCCCCAGGAACTGTGAGAAATAAATTTTCTGTTGTTTATAAGCTACCTAGTCAATGGTAATTTATTGACAACCAGCCTGAATAGACCAACACACCAGGGGAAAGGGTGCACTTCAATAAGAGAATATAGTCAAATCTACTTCACACAGTGTTAGTTCATAGGAGATATTCAGAAATTATTAGTTCTTTTTCTTTCTTCTCTTCCAAATGTGAGAAAACTTTGTCATCAGAACTGGTACCAACTCTTCAGCAAAATCATACTCTTACATGGCCTTTTACTGAACATCTTTTCAGGGCAACTCTTAAGCTTTGTTCTATGTGATATTTACCCGTGTGATGGCAGGGATTTGTGCAGGTCAAGTGCTATTGACAGATACATTGACATGAGGCAGGAGAGAAAAATGAAATAAACTGGAGAAAGCAGAGAGAGGGGAAAATGTGAAAATAAAGAAATAAAAAGAAAAAGCATGAGCCTAGAGGGTACATAACATTTATCACCGACACACTTTCTTCGGTTTGATCATAAATTTATACAAGAAGAGAATTTGCTTTGAGGATGATTGAAAATTAACAAGGGTGCAAGTTTCCAGCAACTTGCAAAAAAAAAAAAAAAAAAAAAAAGTTCTCTAGTGCAACTGTTTTATGGCCTAACCCAGATACAGCATGTGTTTATATTCGAAGGGTTCTTTACAACATTTATTTATCGCTCCAGTGAAATGTTAATCCCACATAAATTTTTCAGTTTTAAGTTTCAGATGAGTAATTTAAACCTTGTGGCAAAATGGCGAAATAGTGAAATTGCCAGAGTGACCACATTAATCTTTCATTCCAGTGATTAACTGCAGCTCTCTTTCAGTGAACTTCATTGGACTCTTTGGCACTCTTTGCTTGCTCTCTGTCTTGTGTAGCTTTGAACTTTCCTAACTATATCCATGCTGGTCTAGCATCCTTTTTGGGGGGTATGTTTAGGTCTCCAGCATTCCATAAAAATCCAACTCAGCTCATAAAGTTCAGCTATGCACATGACCTGGCATCAGAGTGCTCCATCCCCTGTAGACCAAAACTGATTCAAAGAGTCTTCCTTAGGAGCTTTTTCAGAGACATAAGGAAAGAGGTTCTCATTTCTATAGGATTACAGACTGTAAGGACAAGTAGACCACAAGAAGAGTTTCCTGCCTGAGACTGAAGCCATTGGGTAGGGAAGCAGAGCAGAGAAATAGAAAAGACAAGATAAAGTCCTTTTGATATTTTTTAAGCACCTGGATCCAGACATAACTGAATCCATCAAGCCTTCCTATAGTTGAGTTATATAAACCCATATTAGCTTTCTGTTGCTTATAACAATATCTGAAACTGGGTTACTTATACAGAAATAAAATTTATTTTCTACAGTTCTGGAGACTGGGAAGTCCAAGGTGGAGGGGTGCATCTGGTGAGGGCCTTCTGGGTGGAAACTCTACACAGTCCCATGGCAACACAGAGAATCACTGAGTGAGGGCTGAGCAAGAGCATTTCCACATGCTTTCTTCTTCTTATAAAGCCCGCAGTCTACTCTCTGATAACGCATTGCACCATGAATGAATTAATCGACTCCAAGCACAGATCCAGTCACCTCTTAAAGGCTCCATCTTTCAGGCCGAGCCCTTGGTGCACTCGGGAGAGTGCTGCGCTGGGAGCGCGGCGACGCTCCCGCCACGGGTTCGGATCCTATATAGGAATGGCCAGTGCACTCACTGGCTGAGGGCCAGTCACGAAAAAGACCAAAAAAAAAAAAAAAAAAAAAAAAAATCTCCATCTTTCAAATACCATATTGAGGATTAAGTTCCACATGAACTTTGGAGGGGACGAATATTCAGACCATAGCAGAACATATGATTCCTTTCTTTTTGCTTAAGCTTCTTTGCATTGGCTTTCAATCATAACCAAAAACAACCTGGTACCACTTTTGTATTCAATAATACCTAAATGTTTGTATGTTGATACAAATATTTGCCCAGAGATATCTACAACTGTCTTATTGAAATTCTATCTAGATCAGGCTTTCAACCCAGTTTTATATCATATCAGATGTCAATGTTCTCATCACAAAGAAAAGATACATTTTTGCATTAAATAAATATGCTGAGTACCCTGATTTAAACATTACACATTGCATACATGTATTGAAATGTAACTGTGTACTCCTTAAATAGATACAATCAATACATTTCAATTAAAAAATAAATAAATTCTTTAAAGAAAAGATATGTTTATTGAAAAGGAGGGGGGCAGGAAACTTAATGAGAACTGAGAAATAAAATCAAAATAAAATAATAATAATAATAATAAAGCTTTTACCCAACATAAGCCACAGACATTTATAAAAGAATACTTGTTACTTTATGGATTCAAGTTGTTGAGGAAGCAGTGTAGCCTACTGGAGAGAACACACACTTAGAAGTTAATCTTGGAATACTCTATCCCACATCAACCACCTCATAGTTGCATGATTTTTCACAAATGAATAGCAATACTGTACTTCAGATTTCTCATCAGTAAAACAGGAGAGATAACACCTCCTCACTTTTGTGAAGGTAAATGAAACCACATTTACAAAGTACTATCTCCCTGAGGGTAAGGAAACCTGTTTTGTTCACTGTTACATCCCAGGCCCTAAACAGTGCCTGGCACACATGAGGTGTTTATTAACTACTTGGGCCAAACAGAAATGTCCAGTACACAGTGAGTGTTCAATGCACGGTAACTAGTATGCTGGTGGTGGTGATGATGATGATGATGTATGCATGTTCACTAATGCATGTTAGTGAACTCTCACTCGTGGGGAAAAGGTGACCTGGTAACCTCACAGGAAAATTGTTGAAGCTATTCCTCTATCCAAAACAGACTCCTTATATTATGGGGGTTGGCAAATACATGGCTTAATACAGTATTTCTTCATAATCCTAGAACATAAATGAAAGCCATACATTGTTCATTAATATTAATGAACAATAATAAACATGTGCTAGTACTATTTAGATGCAAGCAAGACACTGAGGAACAGCAATAACAGTAACATTCACAGTAATAACTAAGATTTCCTGAGTATTTTCACTGTGCCAGGTATTTCAAGCTCATGTTTTCTCACAAAAGTTCTATGTGGTTGGTACTACTATTATCAACACAATTTTACAAATGAGGAAACTGAGGGTTAGAGCATTTGGATAATGTGTCCAAGGGCAGACAACTGGGTCGAGCCAGGACTTGAGCCCACTTGGTCTGCCTCCAGGACCCACAGTCTGCTACATGTTAAAATATTCTTGAAAAGACACCAGAATGTGAGAACCAGGTTTTGGAGCATGTGGTTTAGTGATAGATACGAAGTTGCTAGTTTGCTGTGGAATGGTATTTTCTTTGTCCTAAACAATGAACAAGACACGGAAAAGTATCCTGGAACCCAAACTGGGTTTTCTCAGCTTAAAAACAGGACTAGATCTAGAAACAATGTGAAGGTCTTTTCAAGGTCATGTCCTCCTCCTGCCAGCTTCAGAGCCTGGACGTTTTTCAACCCAAGGAAGGTCTTTCCAACCAGCTCTGGCCTTGGACATACAGGTTCCGAAATCATCCTTCCTTCCTCCCTTTATCTTTCTCCCTATCCCATGTCTTTTCATTACTAAATACTACTCCTTGATAGTTTTTACCTAAACAATTCCTCTGAGAGAGGTTGAAGACACTAATTCACACAGATGTGGAAGATTACTCATTGTTCCGTGATTTTTCCCCAAAGGAATGAATCTCATTTCTTTCCACCTAAACTACTAAATAGTTCTCTAATCATGCAGACCTCAGCCTCTTCTCTCCTTTCCTTGGACCCAGCTGAAATGTTAAGTTTTTCTAATGCAGCTTTTGGGTGACTCTTCTATTCTGAACTCTGTAGTTATGGCATATTTACAACAGAAAAAAGTCCAAATTCCATAAAAGGCATTTGATACCCTCATAATCTGCCTTAGCCTACCTTTCGGAATGCATTTCCCACCATGGCCTTGTGCCTGTTTTATTGTTTCTCGTGCACGTCCATGTGCTCTGACCTCCCCACCATCTCCCTGTACTTGGAATCTTCATTACCTCATCTCTTTCATTCAATTCATTCATCTGCCTTTTTTGAGCATTTGCTGTAGGCCAGTCACTATTGTAGGCCTGCGGATGTGGCATCCATCAAGAGAGACAAAGTACACTCTCATGGAGGTTCCATTCCAATGAATGGAAAAAAAGCAGGCAAATAAATAAACACAGGAATTTCAGAGAGTGGGAAATGCTATGAAGACAATAAAACAGGGTAACATGGTAGAAAGGGAGGGGGAGAGTGTCATTTCTTTGAGTGTTCAGGGAAGATATTTCTGAGTAGAGGGTGTGTGATCTCAAACTAAAAATCAAGAAAGAACCAGCCATGTGAAGATCAGAGAGTTCCAGGAAGGGAGCTCAACTAGTACTCCCAAAATTCAAATACTAGTTCAGATGTAATCTCAGCCTCAAACCTTCTCTTGTCTTCCCACCTGAATTCCAGCTCTTAGTACTTCCCAGCAGTGCTTGCCACTTTATATCTTGGACGTTAGCTATTTATGCACATATCTTTCTACCCTATTAGAATTTCCAGTCTTGAAGATCTGTTCTTTTTATCACCTGCAATGCTTAGTCCAGTACTAACATAGACACTCAAATATTTCTTGAATGAGAGAACAGAGGAATGAATAAATAAACAAAGACAAAAAATGGTGGAATTTTATTTCACTGCAGCTGGGATGAGGAAGAATTGGTGGGAAGGAATCTTGAAGTGCCTCAAACAGTGCCATAAATCTTGTGACGAAGGCTGGTTCTCCTTAGGAGAAGTGGAATTCTCCAATTTCCAGTTGGCCCATTTTGGAGGAGAAAGTCCTGAACAATATCTTTCCAATGATTGTTTTAAACTTCTGTCTTTCACCAGGCATGTTGAGTTATTCTAATGGGGCCGACTCCAAAGCCATAGGGACATTCTTCAAAGATCTGGCACATTCTGAAGCCTAGGCATGCTTTGATGAATTTAATCATATAGAGCTGGAGGTAATTGTAATACCGTTTTCTTAGTAAAGTTGGTATTCAGTGAAAGTGACAAGCCTGACAACTTCATTAACGGTGTTGACATTAAGCAACATTGACAGTCTTACAGTTAAATAGGGAAGGAAAAATTATAGTTTTGGTACATTTTAATCAAATTCTGCTGGTAGGCTGAGTCAGACCTGCCCTTGTTATTTTGTGTGCTGTTTTTTCAGCATGCTCCTCCTTTAAGTGTTGCTGGGGAGCTGTTCCTGCCCAGCCCCTTCTCTGCATACTAACCAAGGGAGGTTCAGGAGGAGCTCCTGCATATTGCTCAGGATAGATTAGCTGTGAGCTTTCTCTCTAGCATGTAACCTGCCACTCACAGTATCCAACAGACAGTTGCTAACTTTCATCTGCAGAATGCTCGTAGCCAGGGAAAGATGCACTATCGCAGTGTTTATTACCCTTCTAGAACTGCTTCTGCCTTCAGATATTTTCCTGCAGACGAAATGTCTTTGTTCTTGACCAAGAAGAAACCCTGCATAGAGAATTGATTTCATTTCCCCAATTAATCCAAGAAAGTAAATATGGAGAAATATAGCACAAAATATTCTATAAGACAGAGATGATATGCTTATAGTGTCACATTTCAGCAATAAATGCAATTCATGTTTTAAGAAAAACAGTTGAATTTGATGTAAATGTGTGTTGAAATCATGTCTTTTTGAAGTGGTGGGAATGTAAGTCTTTTAAAATACTATAAGGGATTTTTTGATTTTTCCGGTTACTATATTTATGCTATGTTTTATAACAGTAATGCATTTAGTGAGAAAACACCATTTTGACAACTTTCCCTTGAAATGTCTTTATTTCATACATTGTATTGCTTTGTCAATGCTTTGAATAAGTTATTTCTTGAATGTATTCTGAGTGTGTATATGTGTGTGATGTTTAACAAATAGGTCCTAAACAGACATTGTAAAATAATTAGAAATCCAGAGTTAATTTTTAAGGTTGCCCAATGAGATCTATATAGAGAGCTTTAAATTTTATTCTTCCTTTATTATCACTTTATGAATCAAGCATTTTTTTTCCCAACACAGAAGTAACCCTTGGCATTGAGGCCTGTCTGAGCCAGATCGCATGCCCAAGATTGTAGTAATGAATCCATTCAGGTAGAGCTGAGTTGTCACCTCATTTCCCCAAGACATGGTGTCACAGGGATAATGCCAACATGTCCACAATAACATAGTTGGGTCTGCTCTACTGGGAGATGATACATTTTTAAGAATGTCCATGTCAAAAGGACAGTGATTGGCTTCCATCAAGGATAGACACACTCCTATAAAAAATATAAATTTTATGTTCAAATAAAACACAGGGGAAGAAAATATGTGTGAAATCTCTTTTTGCCTTCATGCATTTTTCCTCTTACCCTCTGAAGAGCTCCCACAGGACCAGCAGCACTAAGCTTCTCTTCATTAGACCCCAGATTTCAATTTAAATTTTAATTAGAATAGATGACTAGAATACTTACCATTCTCTGTGGTTTCTGCATAGAGCTAATCAGCAACTAGAAGCATGTCCCATGTTTTCATAAAAAGATTAAGATCTTATTCCACAAAGATTTATTGCTATCCATAAAATTATTTTTATCCTACCATACCACTTTTCTTTCTATGGATGAGTCAATTTTGAAAGAAAAATGTTGTTTATTCATTTATATAGTAAAAAAAACCAGGCAGAAAACTTGATTTTAAATACACAAAAACCTTCAATTTTTGGAAGATCATAACATTATCAATAAACATCCCATAGAACCCTGAATTTTTCTCTAGCATTTCAAGTGTAATTTTTAATATTGTAAAAATACACAAACTAAAACAAATGTCAGTGATCATGTGATACACGTTATTCTGTAACCCCTTTTATCTGAGTGATCATTTTATAACAATACAATCAACACCTAAACTGTGACTGAATTATGGCTATGTAATCAACACCTGAACTTTTGGCACTACAGAGTTTTCAAAGCAATTGCCCTTGATCAGTCATTCATTCAATCGACAAATATCTATTGAGCATCTACACTGTGCCTGGGACTATTCGAGATTGGGAGGCTGGCGAGGTAGATTCAGCAGTAAACTAGGCTGATAAGGCAAGATTGCACACAGCTCACATTTTCTCAACTACTTAAGAAGTAGGAAAGATACTATTATCCAAATTCTGTAGGTTTGCCTAACATCGTCATGTAGCTGATGAGTGACCAAGATGTGACTCCCATCTATAGGGTCTTCATTCCAAGGCTAAGGTATTGGAGGGCAGTAAAAATAGGCAAGAAATAAAAGGTTTTCTACAAGATGGTTGTTTTTACTTACATGATTACTATAGAACACATCTACCTTAAGGTCATCACAACAAAGACTGACAGGAACTCAAATGGAAAAGAAAATTAAAACAAAACATGGCCATTCTCTGGCACGTATAATGCCCTATTCTCTCTTAGTTTTGTTCCCCCCATAAAGAAAATAACTGTCATTTGTTTTCATTTTGAAAGTTACGCATGCTGTTACAGAGCAAAAATCAAACATATTGAAAAGAATGAAGAAAAAGGAATAGTCAAACAATTTCACCATCCAGAGGCAACTATTATTGCTTTATCTCAATACACATTTACAGCATACATATATTTATTATAATTATTAAATGTGATCATACTATATATGCTTTTCTATAATGCAAGTACATTGCATGTTAATAAGTATAAATCCTAATGATTACTTTCAATGACTGTGTAGCATTCCATTCTTTTTTAAATTTTTAATGGTACATATTTGTGAGGTACAGTGTGTTGTTTCAATACACGCATATACTGCACAATGATTCACTTAGGGTAGACAGCATATTCATCACCTAAACATTTAACTTTTCTTTGTGGTGATTATGGTCAAGATCCTCTTTTCTTGATATTTAGAAACATACAATATAATATTATTAGCTCTAGTCAGCTTAGAACACCAGAACTTAGTCTTCTTTTCTATTTGTAACTTTGTACGCATTAATTCACCTCTTTCCCCTTCTCCTGCCTGCCCTCCTTCCCTTCTCAGCCTCTGGTAACCATTATTCTACTCTCTACTTCTATAGAACTACTTTTTTTTAGATTCCATATATGAGTGAGATCATGCGGTATTTGTCTTTCTGTTCCTGGCTTACATCACTAAACATGATGTTCTCCAGTTCCACCAATCTTGCTGAAAATGACAGGATTTCATTTTTTTTTTATATGGCTGAATAGTATTCCAATGTGTATATATACCACAGTCTTTTTATTCATTCATACATTAATGGGCATTTAGATTGATTCCATCTCTTGGCTACTGTGAATAGTGCTGCAATGAACAGGGGAGTGCAGGTGTCTCTTCAATCTATTGATTTTGTTTCCTTTGGATAGTGGGATTGCTAGATCATAAGATAATTCTACTTTTAGTTTTTTGAGAAACCTCCAGACTGTTTTCCATAACGGTTGTATTAATTTACATTCCCACTAACACTGTCTGAGAGTTTCCTTTTCCTGTAGCATTCCATTCTGAGTATATATTATAATTTATCAAACCAATCTCCTTTTAAACAACATTTCAATAGTTTCTATTTTAACTATTAAAAACAAAACTAAAATTAACATCCTTGCATAAATATCTCTATATACTTGTCCAGTTGTTCCCTTGGGATAAATTTTTAGCAGTGGAATTGCTTGTGTATAAGGGTAGACACATTTTAATAATCATGTATGTCTCAACTTACAACTTCAACCAAAGGGTGTGAGGATGCCCATTCCTCAAGCTCTTGTCTTTTTAATCTTTGGCAATATAAGTAAGGGAAAAATACTCTCTCTCTGTTGTCATTTTTAAGTTTTAATTTTTTTCCTGATTAAAACAATTGATATACATTTTAAGTTTTAATTTTTTCCTGATTAAAACAATTCATATACATTTTAGAGAATTAAGATGAGTGGATACGGAAAATGTGGTACATCTACACAATGGAATACTACTCAGCTATAAAAACGAATGAAATACTGCCATTTGCAACAACATGGATGGACCTCGAGAGAATTATATTAAGTGAAACAAGTCAGGCACAGAAAGAGAAATACCACATGTTCTCACTTATTGGTGGGAGCTAAAAATTAATATATAAATTCACACACACACACACACACACACACACACACAAAACCGGGGGGGGGGGAAGAAGATATAACAACCACAATTACTTGAAGTTGATACGACAAGCAAACAGAAAGGACATTGTTGGGGGGGAGGGGGGGAGGGAGAAGGGAGGGAGGTTTTGGTGATGGGGAGCAATAATCAGCCAAAATGTATATCGACAAAATAAAATTTAAAAAAATAAATAAATAAAGAGTACAGACAGCAAAAAAAAAAAAGAAAGAAAGAAAAGTATCTAAAATCACAAAAAATAGAACTTATTCAACAATCCTACACCCGGGTGATGAACATTATCTGTGTTCTCCTACATATCTTTACATTAGTTTCTTCAAAGGTCAGTAATGTTTTCCAACAACATTGAGATCATACTGTAAACATGCTTTTGTGTTCTCTCTTTTTCTAAGTAAATCTTTCAGTTGTAAGGTTTACATGTGCAGAGAAAAGTATACAAATCATAATCACTGAATTTTCAAACACATCTATGCAACTACCACAAAAGTCAAAAAACAGGAGACCACCAGCCACCCCCAGCCCCACCACTACCCCACCAGATGTCTCCCTTGATCCCCCTACTAGTCACCCCCCCAGAAAAAAAGTACCCATTGTTCTCACTTGTGTTACCATAGATTAATTTTGCCTCGTATTGAAGTTTACATTTATGAAATCATAGAGCAAGTGTTCTTTTGTATCTGCTTTTTTTTATTCAACAGATTCATCCACATTGTTGCATATAACAGCAGTCTGTTCATTTTTACTGTTTTATTTCATCATTATATTGCTATATTGTGTTAAAGAATAAAACATTCAATAATACCTAAAGCTCTGTAGGGAAGAGTGTTCAGGCCATTGTGACAGGTATGGAGACCACTGCAACGGGATTTTGCAGTGAGGGGGTGGGGGGTGGGAGACTGAGCTTAACTTGAATACAGCAGGGACAAGTGGGAAATAATAGGCAAGGAGCAGGGTGGGGATCAGTGGATGGAAGACTACTAAGAGGAAATATCAGGGGTAAGAGAGATTCTAGCTAAACTGACCTAATAGGATTCTTGCTGAAGACAGGCCAGGGTGATCAGACATCAACTGGGGAATGGCGGAGGGTGAGGAACCTGATCACATATCGAGGATGATCAGTTATCGAGGGTGAAGGGTTCTTGCTAGACTGATTTAGCAGAGTTCTTGCTAAAATTGGACTTTACAAGGAAGAGAACAGGTGGCTCTAGGAGAAGAGTCAGGAAAGTGACTCCTCATCAAGCAAAGAATCTTTATCAATTTCTGTATGATTATACCACTTTTTAAAAATTTATCTCTTTTACTGGTGATGAATATTTGGGGTGTTTTCAATTTAGGTTATCATGAATATTGCTACTATGACATTCTTTTTACTATTATTTTGGTGCACATGTGTAGGCTTTCTGTTGGCATCTGCCTATCAGTGGGATTGCTACATACTCAGCTTCAGGAGATGCTGCCAAAGTTTTCCAAAGGGGTCATACCGATTTATATTCCTGTGAGCTGTGTGAGAGCACTCAGTGGCTCCAATCTCACCAACACTTGGAATTGACAGTTTCTAAAATTTGTTTTGTTTTTGCAATTCAAATGGATGCTTATTGTATATTATTGAAGTTTTAATTTGCATTTCCCTGATGACTGATAGTGTTGATCACCTTTTCATGTATTTATTGGCCATTTGCATATATTGTTTATAGGAGACGTTTTTGAGTCTCTTTGCTTAAGGACCTCGGACACTTAAACTTCATTTACCCCCCTTTCTGCTTTTTGTGCTAATATGTATCTGAATCTACATATATTTGAGCCTTTGAATCCTCAATGATTTATCCTTTTATATGGTCAGTATTTAGATTTTTTCCACATATTCACTCTTTCAATTGCCCTTCATCCCTTCTTGTATTTTCTTTGTTCCATATATATCATTCCCCTTTTGCATGTGTTTCTTTTAATTTGGGGCTGTTTGCAATAAATTCTGACAGTTTAGTTGACTTAAAACATCTTTCATTTGTCTCATATAGAAAGCTTTTTTTTTTTTTTAACTGAATAGAGAATACTCGATTGGTAGTTATTTTCTTTTCATTTAGCATCTGGAAATGTTGTTCTACTGTCTTCCGGTACACATTATTTCCCTCAGTCAGTCTGCTGTAATTATTTCGTTGCTCTTCTGAAGGTGATACATTTCCCTCCCTCTATGGACTCTAATTTCAAGAATTTTTTTCAGAAATTTTAATATGTGATGTCATCTCTGATTTCCTTTGCATTTTTTCTTCTTGAGGTTCACAATACATCTTGAATTCCATAAGCCATCATTACTTTTGGAAAACTTCTTAGCTTCATTAATTTTGGGAAATTCCTGTTTATTATTTCCTTAGATGTTCAATTTCACAAATATCTGTTTTTCTTTGCTTGCTTGAACTCCAATTCCATGTACATTATCTTTCATTATACATGTGTTAGATCATCTCACTGTATTTCATTTGTCTTTTATGCTTATTTATGTATTTTCGATTAGTTTTTCTTTCCGTCCTTTAATCCTTTTTCTATAGTTTGAATATTTTCTACTGACTTATCTTCCAGTTGAATAATTTTCTGTTCTTGTGTATCTAAATTGTTTTTAAATCTATATACTGAGTTCTTAATTTTCATTATTCCAATTACCTTAGTCTATAATTTCCATATGATTTTTTTTATAAATGCCAGCTTTCTGGTGAAAGTTTCCATCCTGTCATCCTTTTTTAAAAGCATATTGATCAGGTTTATTTTAAAGTCTGTGTTCTGTTAAACTCCAATATCTGTGTAAACTGTTGGTCAGTTTCCACTGTTGGTAATTTGTCTTGGGTTTTGATCATTTGATCCTGGCCCTTGGCATTGCTGATAAATTTTTATTGAATGGCAAATATTATATAAGAAAAACTGTAGAGGCTATGAATACTACCATACTTTAAAGCGGATGTAAGATTCTTCCGGAAGGTGTTTACAGTAGGAATTAAATACCTTGATTTAATCAAAGATTGATATGATTTGAGACCATGTGTCAGTCTTTGGGAGGACTGGCCTATTTCTGGTTGTCCTTATTCCTGGGGCTTAACTCTTCAGATGTTTCCAGACAAAGTCCAAGTTTCCAGCAAAAGCTTTCCTCCTTGATGGGCCCTGAACTCCAATTTTTAACATTTTTAACTTCCTCAGCGTTGTCTAAATACCAAGAGCTCTGCTTCATATTTTAGCCTCTCGGTTCCTGCTTTGTGTTTGGCTTCTTGGCCTCCTACTGTGTATAGGTTGGGGGGTCAGCAAATATCTTGAGCAGGAAGCAGAGAAGAATGTCAGAGCCACCTTCATGTGTTTCCCTCCTCTGTGGGATCTCACTGCCTCTGCCACCTTCTGATGTTTTTTCTCAGCTGTATTTTGAATTCTGTCAGTAGAGAGTTGATCTGATACATGCTGATCTAGTATAGCTTGAAACAAGTCTCTCATTTTTGCTATAATTTAAATCTTTTTGCTCATTAATAAAGAGAATATTTTACTAGTTTAATGGCCACTAGCAGTATTTTTAAATTTAATTTCAATTTTTCCAAGTAATACACATACATAACTTAAAAAGTCAATTGACTCTACAATGCCTGTCACTGCAAATTGCATTTTCCTGTCTTTTCTCTTTCCACCTTTTAGTCTGGTTTTCCAGAGACAATAAATTGAACTCTGAAATGTTATTATTTAGTTTATTATTAAAGCCATATTTTAATATAGTAATTTTATACCAAAATTCCATGATTTTTTATTTTAATATTATTATTATTATTATTTTGTCCTTTTTTGTGACCGCGCTCAGCCAGTGAGCGAACCAGCCACCCCTATATAGGATCCGAACTCACGGCGGGAGCGCTGCTGCACTCCCAGTGCCACGCTCTCCCGAGTGAGCCACAGGGTCGGCCCCATGATTTTTTATTTTAGACATTGATTACTGACTTCCTACTATAGAAGATGAGGATTTATTTCTATCGTACCAGTACCAAAACATACATATACTTTCTTCTCTCATATTTTCTGTAGTTATTATAGCCAATTTTTGTAAATCAATATTTTTTATATTGTTTTCTATATGAATATTCATCATAGATAAGACATGTGGCTACTTATATTTCTTTTTATTTTTAACACATCCCCCCCCCCCCGAGTTAATCATTTTCTTTTTTGGTTAATTTCTATAGATTTATCAAAAATTTTTTCCTCAAACTTTCTGACATAGCAGAAATTTTAATCAAACACATCAGTTAAACCATTTGTAATATATCTAACATTGGAGACATCCTTCCCAGAGTCCTATCCACCTTCTTTTTCTGGACCAATGGTCTCTAGGGCTACTCTACAAGTATCATCCTGGGAATCCCACTTATCCCTCTCTCTTGAGTTGGAGTCCTACTTACCTGGATCCCATAGCTACTTCTTTCTTGATTTACTCTCTGATTTCTATGGCATATCTCCAGTAGCTTCCTGAAAAAGGAAGTATAGGAAGTACATTTTTTGAGATCTTACAAGTTAGAAATCATTTTCTCTTTTAATTATGAAAGTGCTGCTCTGCTTTTTTTAGCCTACAGTGTTACTATTGTGGAATCCAGTTCCATCCTGGTTCCTGATCTTCTTAATCCCCAGTGTTCCAAAACTCCATAATGATGTTCCTTCATATTTTGTTTGATTGCTTTTCCATTCTCTGACCTGGGCATTCATTTGGCTCTTTTAATATGTGTACATGAGTCCTTGTGGAAATGCAAAATTTCCTGGAAATTTTCATCATTATTTCTTCTATTATTTCATCCCCTTCATTTCTGTGCTCTCATTCTAAAACTCCTGTCGACAAAAAGTTGAGCCTATTAGTTTGTGTGCTGTTTCACTCCTTGAAAAATTTTCTGAACTTTATCTCCAGCCTTGACTTGTGTTTGTTTTTCTTCTAGGGAGATTTTCTTAACTTTATCTTCACTTTCCTATTGATTTTTTTAAATTCTGTGCTAATTTATTATTAATTTCCAAGGCTCCTTCTGGTTTTCTAATTTTTAAAAATAGCCTCCTGCTCTTTTTCATTTTTGAGGAAATAATTTATAGTTTTTTATTGTGCTTTCTACAGTGCCTTTACTTCCCCAACTCTTTTGATCTGCGTGTTTGTTTAGATCTCTTTCTATAACTTAGAGAATTTCTTCAATAATCTGGAAATTATTGGCTATTTGTTCATATTTTAAAGTGAAGCACTAAGAACCTATATTTCCATAGACCAGTTTGGTGACTAGTTTTACTGTAAGGTTACTGGGAGCCATGGTGGATGACATTCTAATGCCCATGTCTGTAGGTTTTTACTCTTGGGAGATTCTATTTCCCCAATGAGGAGTCCTCTATTATCTGTCACAGATGGTATAAGCCTTGAAAACAGGATTCTGGAAAGAGAGCTTGGGAAGGTCGTGGTGTTGTCACCACTGAATGTATATTCACTTGATCTTGCTGTTTTCAATTCCTTTCTTTACCACCTCCATTGTCTACATTGCTGGGAGCTGCACTACTCTGGTTAAATGTCCTCCGGTTGTATAGGAAAGGGTTTGTCACTTGGTTGGTTGGGGTGAGGGAATGAATGTAAGGAATCTAATCTTTTTACAAACACCTCTTGTATCTTTCAGTCCCATGTTTAACTCCACATTTAGAGGTACCTCCAATTCCTAAGACTTTCTAGGGATTGGTGACACTAATAGTTATCTTCTTTCCACTTTCTCCCCTGAGGGTAGTTAGATTTCTGTTTTCTCATGCTACTAAATCAGTTCCTACTTGTTTATTTCCTTTCCGTCTTACAGAATTGTTTACATTCTCAAATGGTGTTGTCTTGCCTATTTTCTACGTCTTCGGGGAGTTTAAATCTTTTTTATTCATCTATAGATCTGGAAAATCAATGTCTAGTGGATGAAGAAGAGATACTCATAGTTATGAAGGAGTCACCTTAGGCACTGTGTCCTCTCCTGCCACTGAAATAATGATGCCACACTGGCCCTGCAGGACTCATGCAAGTTATAATGCCTCTCCAATTGTCCAAGTGATATAGGGCAAGTCATTAACCTCTCTGAGTTTCAGGTTTTTAATCAATAAAATGAAATAATTTTTGTCATAGAGCGTTGTGAGTATTGAATCAAATAATGTTCATATAATATTTAACACACTGGCTGTGTATAGCCCAATAGATGTTTTAGCAGGTATCATTATAATTATTAGTATTATTATTATCACCATTGTTATGGTCAATTACACAATAGCAAGAATCTTCTTGGATTTAATATTATGTCTCTTCACAAAACAACTTGTTCTAGCTCTAGAAATGAGGAAAGAATAAGAATCAAAAGCCTATTGACTAGAATATATCATTGTTTACCTTAAAAATGCTCATCCAAATGTGCATTGAAGCATTTGATGAAAGTCACTGCAACCACCTCTTTAGTCATGCATAAAACCAGCGATTCATGAACTATTTCTGTAAAGGGCCAAATAGTAAATATTTTAAGATTTGTGAGACATATGTCTCTGTCACAACTACTCAACTCTGCCATTGTAGTGTGAGAGCAGCCATGGACAATTCATAAACAAGTCTACATTGCTATTTTCCAAATAAAAGTTCATTATTCACTTGAGAGTTGTAGTTTGCAGATGCTACACAAGAAAAACACGTTATTGTTGAAAATATTAGTTGGGTTACTTAACACTACTTCTATAACAAACAATTCAGACTTCTCAGTGGCTTAACACAATCATACAGTTTGTTGGGCAGCCTTCCAGTGGTGATTTAGGGATCCTGTCTCCTTCTATCTGTGTCAGTCCCATGTTGTAGTGATCCTAGAATCCTTTGCTGGCTCCTTTGCACTCAGCAGTCCCTGGGTGAAAAGAGAGAACGGGAAGGATCATGAGGGACTTCTCATGGTCTGGTCACACTTGAACCCACATTTTATTGGCCAGAACCTAACTACAAGAGGATGGGAAATACAGTAACTTCCTGTAAAAATTTCCCAACAAAGAAAGGAGTATTGATGGGCAACTAGCCAATTTCTACCAAAACAATCCTTAGCTCTGGGTTGCCTAAATTATTTCATGCTGAGGAAATGCTAATGGACTCAATGCTCCAACATTAAATCATTCTACTATTTTTCAAAGGCAACATGTATTCCCATTGTAAAAGTTGTATAGATAAAGTTCAAGAAGTTAGCCACCCATTCATTATTTATTCTTTGCTACTAATACCGTGAAAGGCAATGTAGAGTCAGGGTAAAGAATTCCGATGACTGATTTTTCAATTGTTTTTCCTGAACTTTTTAACTTTTGAACTTGAGCAAAATGCTGCCCTTTCATAAGCCTCCATTTCATCACTCTGTAGAGTTTGGTAATATTCACTTTGCAGTATTGTGTGGAGGATGACAGACAGCTAACATGTGTATAGAGCTTGGCACATAGTAGGCATTCAAAACGTGGAAACCATATTAGTCTGCACTGGTGATAATACCAGTCATTATTATTGGGAGGTGGGAGGAAAATCTTCAGACATAATTCCTAAGCTCTGCAAGATTATGAGTTTAGAGTCAAAATGAGTTATAAACAAAAATTGCAAAACCAGGCAGTAAACACTTAGAGCCCCAGTAGTGGAACAGATCATATGGGTTATAGGAGCAATAATAGTGGTATTGTAGCAGTTTCTCATTTGGATCAGAGCCACTTGCAGAGAGTATTTCTAGGCTATTCCTGATTCTGATAGCTCTAAAGGTGAACCTTGTCACATAATTTTCTTTGGTGGAGGAGGGCACAGTTTAAATGTATGGATATTTGGTGGCTTAGGAGTTTACAATGGTGCAATTATCTATGAAATGTGGGTGCAGAAATAGTGGGATGCATGTAATCACAGTAAATAATAAAAAATCAGGAAATGTGAGTGTTTTCTGGATATTGACTTTAGTGCTGCAATTCAGCCAGCATTAGTGCTACACCATAAGCTCAATGGGGAAGAAGCAGCATCCTCATAAAATAAACATTTGTCTGCAAATTTTCCAGCTGAAGGAGAGGCTGGTTCTTAGTACTACTATCTCCACTGCGTATGATGGTTGGACATTAGTGAATCACACAGCCCAGGTCAGCCTAAAATTGTCCTATAATAAAATTGAGATATAATAGGAAGTTGTACTATTTTTGTATTTCCCAAAAAGGAGGTCTCTCATACAGCTGTCTCCTGTGCTGAAAAGTAACCCTCAAAACAGGAAAATGATACAGGACAATCTAAGCTCTGAGATTAAAAGAGGCAACAAGACAATCTCATTTCTGATTCATAAAAGGATGTTCTTGCAATAGAAATACCTCTATGGTTACCAGTAATAAGAAAAGATTAAATCAATCAGTTTTCCCTGAACTTTGGTGATCTTATACACAATTTTAAAGATGGGAGCACTACTTACATCATCAGACTGATTTTATTTTTGATTTCAGAAATATCTAACTATTCTGAGAGGGTCCATGTATTAAAATACAGAAGTCTGCTCAGTTCTACAATGTTCTAGCAGAGTACTAAAATTTTGCTTAAATTTAGAAGATTAGAAAAGACAAAACTTGCCAATCTCTTAGTGAATCACAAGGCCTGCTGTATGTTTGAGTATACTGTTACATAATATATTTATATTTGACCATGCAGTATATATGTCTGCCCTGATTTGTCCCTAGAAACATGTCTAAACCTGTCTGGTTGCTCAGCAAGGGAAGAGGCCATTACATTTAAAATATGTATTGCAAAGTTATATTTGTATATTTTAGAAATTCATTTCTATGGCTGTATTAATTTCTCATGGCTGGGATACCAAATTATCATACATCTGGTGGCTTAAAACAACACAAATTTATTATCTTATGGTTCTGAGGGCCAGAAGCCTAAAAATGGATCCACTTGAAGACTCTCCTGGGCACTCTTCAGGAGAATCTCTTCCCCTGCCCTTCGCAGCTGCTGGAAGCCTCTGCATTCTTTGGCTCATGGCTCCTTCATCTTCAAAGCCAGCAGGGCAGCATCTACTCTCTTGTCTGGACTCCAGCCTTCTTTTTCCAATAACCCTACATGGGACTTGCCCAGATTATGCAAGATAATCTTCCCACCACAGGATCCATTGCTTAACCACGTCTACAAGTCTCTTTTATCACATAAAGTAGCATCCCCATAGGTTCCAGAAATTAGAACAGGAACACCTTTGAGGGTGGGGGTGGTGGTTCTACCACAATGGTTCTCATCAGTACTGTTCTTTTCTTTGCCTCATCTGCGAGTGCCTATGTTGATTTCATACAACAGTGTATAAACAAATCTAAGTCTCTTCTGTGGTTTAAATAAATAAATAACTCTGCTTTTGGTGCTGAATCTCCCTCTAGTTACCCTTCTTTATCTCTCTTCCCATTCAGATTCAAGTGACTGGACACACTAAGTATATTGACTATCTCTAAGACATCTTCCTTCTCTCCAATCTTAAAATCTTAATCTGCTGCTGCCTGACACCTGTCCCCGGCACACCATCATCATTTGGCAAAAGTCAGCGATGACATTCCCGTTGTTAAATCCCATCCTTCTCTAACTTCTCAGTAGCATTCCATACTGTTAGTGCATCTTTCATTCTTGATACTCCCCTTCCCCTTGGATTTAGTGGTGGACATTGTCATCTTGTCACCTAGAATTGCATTCTCCCCTTCAGTGGTAAGAGTAACTGGTTTTGTTTTAAGAAGCTATTCTTCCCCCACTTTCAGTCGTGCTGACTTTACCCACAATGGTTGGACTGGGCACACAATTGAGGCCTAACCAAGCAGAGGATCAACTGTCTTCGGCCACAAGGGTTGGTTCATGGATAGGCAAATGACCCAACCAACACCGGTGAGGCACAAGCTCTGGATTTTTATTGGGACAGTTGAGAGACACATTTTTCAGCAGAACTATATAAGTCAGCTGCAATTTTGACACTGACCAGAGTCTGGGAATGACGCCAATGTGAAGGAAAGTTGAAGAATGAAACTCTGCCATTCACAGCAACATGGATGAGCTTGGAGAAACTTATGTTGACTGAAATAAGCCAGCCACAGAAAGAAATACCACATGTTCTCACTCATGAGTAGGAGCTAAGAGAGAAAGAAGGAAGGAAAGAAAGACCACGCTGGTGTTTTGGACTTGCAGAAGGAGAGAGCAGACCTAGGGTTGCGGAGTGGGGTGCAGGGTGGGGAGGGGAGGGAGGCCGGGGTTTAATTGGGTGGGCTACTCAGTGAATAATAGCAATTCGTGGTAATGGACATGCTGATACTATTGATCTGGCCATCACATCTTGGGCACAAGTAGTGACGGTCAGCTTTGTACCCCATGAATATGCATAACCAATAAAATAAATAAAATGAAATAAAAACAATAAAAATAAATTTAAAAAAAGAAAGGAGAGAAGACATTCTTTCCCTAAACCCTGTTCACATTGTCAACTACCACATTGTCACATATCATGATGTCCACATGTATGTCTACAACCCAGATCCATTCCTGATCTCCATTTCCATTTAATAAACTATGTTCTAACAATGGCTCCTAGACACCCCAAAGGTAATTCCCATTTAATGTACCCAAAAGCAAACAAATTCTCTTCCTCCCCATCACTACCCTAATCAATCTCGGCCTTGAGAGTTGAATTTCCCCCCCACCCTGCCAAAATAATTATGCTGAAGTCCCAGCCACCAGTACCTCACAATATGATCTTATTGGGAAAGATGATCCTTGCAAATGCAATTAGGTAAAATACGGTCATACTGAAGTAGGGTGGGCCCTTAACCCAATATTACTGGAGAACGACACAGAAAGGAGACAGACAGGTGACACACTGGAAAAATGTGGTATGACCACAAAGGCAGAGATTGGACTGATCCATCTGCAAGCCAAGGAAGGACAAGGCTGTTAAACTAGAAGGAGACAAGGAAGGACTCTCCTTTCTAAGTTTCAGAGGGATTGTGCTTCTGCCAACCCCTTGATTTTGGAATTCTAGCCTCCAGAAATGTGAGAAAATACATTTTTGTTGTTTTAAGCCACCCAGTATGGCACTTTGTCAGAGCAACCCAAGAAACTAAAATACTACCTGTCTCAGTCCATTTTCTGCTGCTACAACAGAATACCTTAGACTGGGTAATTTATAAAGAAAAGAAATTTATTGGGCTCACAATTCTGGAGGCTGGCAAGTCTGTCATTGAGGAGCTGCATCTGATGAGGACCTTCTTGCTGTGTCATAGCATCGTGGAAGACATCACATGGTGAGATTATATATATGTATGTATACACACACACACACACATATAAAGAGAGAGGAAAAGAGCAGAGCTCATCCTTTTATCAGGAACCCACTTCCACGATAACTAACCCACTCCCACGATAACTAACCCACTCTCATGATAATGGCATTAATCCACTCGTGAGGGCAGAAACATCACAACCTAATCACCTCTTAAAGGTCCCACCTCTCAACACTGTTGCATTGAGGATTCAGTTTTTAACATATGGACGTCAGGGAACACATTCAAACCAAATTTCCAAAATAAGGGAATCTGGATATCAGTCCAGCTATATTCATTACTTTCCAGAATATAATCAATCACTAAGTCTTTTTTATCTCCTGAATATCATTCAGTTGTTATGCTAGTACTTGTCATTCACATTTATTCATTCATTTATTCAGTCCTTCATTTACCAGACACGAGTTGTATAGGGTGTATCAGACCCCGTGTCTGGCACTGAAGACATGAGGAAAAAGAAGGTACAGCACTGCTCAAAAGGAACTCACAGTCACAATTGTAAGCAAATAATTGCTTTTAAGTGTTATAAATACATGTGCAACAGCAATAGAGGATGCCTTTGAGACAATAGTTATGGGGCAGGCCCTTGGTGAGCTGAGGTGCTGAAGAAAGAGTAGGGAGGAATAATTTAATCCTCATAACCAGGTATTATTTGCAATCTGCATATGGAAAAAAACCCACCCAAAGTAATTAAATAGAAATTCCAATCTTTCCTCTGTTAAAAGAAATGAAAACGGTTCAATTTGTGATGCAGAGCCCTAGGTTTTCAAATATCTCCTTTTGGATTTTCTCTCCTCTCTTACAACTGTCACGCACCACAGCAGCTGGAGCCCCTCTTTCTCTCTCCAGGCTCCCCAGCCCCACTCTCTCTTCCAACTCCTTCTTGTCTTCTGGCCTCCAGCTTCTTGTGATGATTCCTTCCCAGTTCTTCCTCAAGCCCCATCATCTCCCAGGCCAATGAGGATACCTGGCCCTCTGCCATCCTGCCACATCGTCAGGAATTCCCAAAGGAAGACAGAAGCAAGAGGCTGTTACATATCCAGTATCTTCACACTCCCCAGTTCCTCCAGACAGTGCCAGAGAACACCTGAAGGGTAAAGCTGTTCTGCAACTTCAACTACTTTGCTAAAAAGAAAACTCGTTTTTTCATTAAACTGGACAAATATTTTCTGAGTATGTTTGCAACAACTTGTGTATATGAATCTACATTTTCAACTGTTAATTTTATGAAATCTGAATACAGATCGAGTATTTCCCATGAGCAATGCTTAGTGCAAGTATTCAGAAAATAACTGTTCTCATAAGTTTAAACTTTAGTCAAAGGATAGAGATAATAAACAAAAAGTAAGAAGCAAATCATATGCTACACTAGAAAATGATAAGTGGTAGAGAAAAAAATTTTAAAGGAGCATTTTGGAAAAATATATGTGAAATGTGAGGAAAGAGTTTCATAGAGGTTACCCAGTTAGTAATTGGTAGAGAACGATCTCTTTTTACTACACCATGCTTCCCTAGTTAAAACAGATTATAAGGTCATTATTTATTAATAGTAATATATGAGGTCTTTTAAGTCACAATCATATTTCTAGAATGCATATTCAGAATAACTTGAGAGTCCACATTCATAGGAAACTTTCTGTAAGTGCAAATTACTGTTCTGGTAGTAATTTTGGATTTTAAACCATATTTACATGTATACGTTTCTACATTTAATTGCAGAAAGCACAAGTTTTTACTATTGGGAAAAGCATGGGATAAACAAGAGACTCAGGAGATATGAGTTCTAGTCTCAGCTCTGCCATTTACATGTTTGGTTTTGGACAAGTCATTGAGCCTTGTCTGCATTTCAGCCAGGCATTGAGCTAATGGTGACTTTGGCATTTAAGAAAAGGTCCACCTAAAATGATAATAGTCCATGAAAGATGATATAAACTTGTATATTCAATTCAGAAACAAATTATTTACATTACCTGTTTTGTAAAGTTGTCATAAAAATGTCTAAAAGGAGAATTTTAATTTGATCTCTTTGATGTTGCTTTTATGCAATGGACTATATTTCATACCCTGCTACATATGGAGATGCTATCTGTCTTTCTCTTTTAATTTTAAAGGGATCAAAGGATGGGACTACCATTGTTTCCCTTTGTCCATTAAGCCTCATTACTTACTGTAAGGGTTTATTAACATTAGGTCTGTTGGGGGGTCCAAAAAAAGCACTGAATATTATCACTCTAAAATCACAGTGCCTCTTTCATGTCAAATATTTACACTGATGCCCTGTGATTATATCCATCATGTATTTGCCCAGGATTACTATGACTCTTTAGACTCCTTTCTTCCAAGTTGCAGGTCTTTTCATTTAACCCAGCTAGAAACTCTCTTAACTAGCTTTCTCTTTGAATTCCGCCCACCAGCTAGTGTAAGAAGGGATAAAGACAGATTAGTATTTCAAGAAATATCTCACCACTGTCCCAGAGAACAACTCCTGCTGCCTTCCCTGAATTAGCTGCTTCCCCATATGTCTCCAAAGCTCTCTAGGTTTTATTTCTCTGAGAATAAGATTTTTTAAAGCTCATAATTTATTGCCCCTTTTAATTCTCTGTTTCAGGACTATGGCCATTCCCTTATTTCTCACAGATCAAATATTTGGGAAACAGTCTAGTAAATGGATTTCAGTCTTCTATAAAGCAGTCCAGTTGGCTGTATAGTTGAATCCATCTGGGTCCAAGTGAGTCTCTTGAATTTTGGTCAAGCTTCATTCACCCTAGAGCTTTTTAATTACTAGCACTGACCTGCAGGATCAAAGACTATTTCCAACATCAGCTCTAGTCTCAGAACCTCACAAAAATGGGCACTATTTTCATATTCCATTTTTAACAGTTCCAGCGACATCTACAGCTCTTGACCCAAGCTAAGAGGGCTGATCCAGAGGCTCACTGGGGTCAGAGAGAACAGATAGAAATTTCCTATTGCGCTCTTACTCTTGGCTGATTATATAAGGAAGTATAAATTTGTCCTGTCTAATACAGTTGCCACTAGTCACACATGGTTATCACACACTTGAAATATGACTGCTATAACAAGAGAGCTGAAAGTTTCATTTGTATTAAAAATAATAAATCAGTTAAATTTAAGAACAGACACTCAATTTGCTTATTGGACAAGTTTTAAGGGACATCTTGAACATGTGATTTTCTACTTTCAACTGTTAATTTTATGAAATATAAACACAGATCTGGTATTTCTGATGTAAATTTAGTGTCCAAATTGAGATGTGCTTTAAGCGTAGAATATACCCTGCATTTTAAAAACTTATCACTAAAACATGTAAAATATTTCATCAATGATTTTATATTGATTTCATATTGAAATAATATTTTGAATACATTAAGTTAAATAAAATACAGTGTTCAAATAATTGTACCTGTTTATTGTTATTATTTTAATGTAGTCACTAAAGATATTATATGGTATATGTGGCTCACATTATATTTCTACCAAACAGCATTGCTCTAGATCAAGCTTGGGCGTGTGGAAAAAGAAATGCTTCTCTAGGCCGTCATGCTCAGACTGATGATGGGGGAAATAGTTTCTGTTGATCACGTCCATGCTCCAGGAATTACTGTAGTTTCCTTACCTGTGTTAATTTGTTTAACAGTTGGGACAACTCCACGATGGAAATGTAACTGAGACTTACAAAGGTTAAGCATCAAGGCCCCAAAATCACACAGCTGAGCAGTGGCAGGCCTAGGTTTAAGCTGAGTTCTGTCTTAGACATGGTAATGATAATATTTTAACAAAACCTGGGATATGCTCTCATAAAAGCTCTTTGTATCTTTTCTCATTTAATCACAAAATTAATTTTATGCTTTGCAATTGTACCTACTTCATAGACAGCATGTGAGTTTGAACCAAGAAAATGGATATGAAGTGCTGAGCACAGTGTCTAGCACATATTATTTTTCAGATGAGGAAATTACAATGTTACCTTTGATTCCACAGGCGAGCTATTTCTATTCTATCATGCTGCTTCCCATTGCAGGATATTTATAATACAAATTACCATGAACTTGCATGCATTTTTTCAAGTACTGTGTCAGAGTTTTTGGTGGTTGTTGTTTTCTTTTGATTTATTTATGAACTGTATCTGTCACGTTGCTATTCCTTAACCTCTCTGATTATTTCATCCATGCGGCCAGCGCCCCCTCAAATATAAATTCCCAAATTAACCTTCAGCTAAAATTATTTCTCTCTAATGTTGCAGATGGAAAAGTTTAACCTATGCCTTTTATCCCTATTTTCACATCATCAATAAAAAGAAACCTGCCAGAAATGAATGCCTAATTTTTAGCTAAGTTTAGCACACGTAGGCAGTGCCAAAAAAAAAAAAAGAAGAAGAAGAAGAAAAGAAAACCTCCCTGTGATTCTTCCAATCATGTCTTTCGAATTGCATCCTACTCTGAGGTACAGGGACTCAACCATGGACACTGCAGATGCCAAGCACTCCCTGCTATTAAAAGCAACTTGTCCAAAAAGCCCAATTAAAATTGCTAAGGAAGAAAAACAGATGTTCAGTTTGGGCCTCTCTCCTGTTCTTTATGGCCCCTTATAAATCACTGGTGAGTCCATTTCAATAATACCAACAAAGAAGCTTTAGTGGGCTACCCATACCTGAACAGAGGATGAAAAATAGTCACTGGTTCTGTTTTTTTTACATTTTTGCAATTTACAAAGTGCATTCACATACATTATCTTGTCTGAGCCTTACAACTGCCTTGGGAGAACAAGCGTGAAGCTTCATATGCACCCCGTAATCATTGTACGTTTTGCCACCTCCTCCCCTAGAAGTAAACTCCATAAGAGCAGGAATCGTTTCTCTGTTTCGCTCACTGCTGTGATCTGAGCACTTAGTCTAGTGCCTGGTCACCTAGCAGGTGCTCAATGAATAGTCAACGGAATGACTTTGGTAGAAAATCTAGAAAATGGAGAGGCGGTCTTCATGGTGCCCAAGTGGAGTGGCTAACCACGGTGGAGCCGAAAGGGAACACTGCTCTCTTGCCTCCCCGCTCCTAAGCTGCTTTCCTCCTGACCAACCACATGGATACATTTCTTTACATATGAGGTGTATTCAGTGAACCCCTCATCTTTGTGTCTGGCTTTTCAAGTGGATGAAAATAAGGTTCCAGAGAACATCAAACCTAAGCAAATACCACAGTTAATAAGTCGGTCTGAGCCAATTATAGTCAACAGGTAAGGAACAAAATTATAAACCCTCATGGCTGGGTTCTCAGGCCAAGGTTCCTTTCATCATGCAGTGACATTGTCACACAATTGGAGAAACATATCGGAATGCATATGCATCCATCTCCACACTGAATTAGTGCCAGACTTGAGCATTTACATTCAGCATTAAAAAAGGGGGGGGGGGAGGAAGGAGGGGGATAACTGTCTAGACCTTGGTCTCCCATGGTGCTGAATACAGCACTTTTAGGGTGCACGCAGGCACTGCCTTGCTGTGAGAGCCAGGAAGGACCCATGCAGAAGGAAGGTTAAACCCCAGGAAGCAAGGAAAAGCATGAACATCTAATTTCCTTTGATTTGGTATGATGCTAAATAAAACCCAGCAAGAGCCAGAGTGTTCAGGAAGACATTGACAGTGGGGGAGGGGGGCCGGGGGGAGGGCGCATGGAGGGGAGAATCCAACATTTATAGACAAACATCTTTCAGAAACCCAAACCATCTTTGTTTTTTAACCCATTGTAATCAAGACATCAAAATGCTTAGTTCTTATTTATTTATCCACTCTTTCTTTTATTAAACAAATACAAAGCATACAACATGTGCTGGGTTAGATACAGGATATAAAGGTGACCAAGACATGTCTCCTCAGAAAGCTTCACCCTACTACATGGGAAAGTCAGTACTATGTGCTGGATTTTTCTGTCCCCCGAAATACATATGTTGAAATCCTAATGCCCAAGTGTATTAGTCCATTTCTGTTGCTTATAACAAAATACTCGGAGGTGGGTGATTTATAAGAAAACAAAATTTTTCAAATTGCTTGCAGTTTCTGAGGCTAGGAAACCCAAAGTCCAGGGAACGCATCTGGTGAGGGCCTTGGTGGTGGTGACAGTGACGCAGGGTATCACGTTGTAAAATGGCAGAGCAGAGAGAGCAAGACAGACTCTGCTCTCTCTTCTTTTAAAGCCCTCAGAACCACACCCCTGACACCATTTTTAATCCATTCACTTCTGCAGCGTCCTACAATTCAATCACCTCTTCAAGACCCCACCTTTCAATTGCCATAACAGGATTTCCCACCCTCTTAACAGTCACAGTGGGGGCCAAGTTTCTAATACATAAAACTTGGGGAACACAATTCAAGCTTTTGTGAGTTTTGGGGGGACATAATTCAATCAACTACACCAAGGTAGTGGTATTAAGAGGTAGAGCCTTTCAGGAGGTGATTAGGCCATGAGGGTGGAGCCTTCATGCACAGGATTAGTGCCCTTCTAAAAGAGACCCCAGAGAGCTGCCTTGCCCCTTCCACAATGTGAGGACACAGTAAGAAGGTGCCATCTATGAACCATGAAGCCCTCACCAGACACCAAATCTGTCAGCACCTTGATCTTGGACTTCCCAGCCTCCAGAACTGTGAGAAATAAATTTCTGTTGTTTATAAGCCATCCTGTAAATGGTATTTTGTTATAGCAGCCTGAATGGACTAAGACAGACATAAACAAATAGATTTTAAAGCAATCATTCTTATATAATTCTAAAGGCCTATTTTTCTAGGGCTCCTTTAACAATTTACCACACATCTCCTATCTTAAAACAGCATAAATTTATTCTCTTACAGGTCTGGAAGTTAGAAGCTTCAATTCAAGATGTCAGCAGGGAATGTGCTTTTTCCAAAGGCTCCAGGGGAGAATCCTTCCTTGCCTCTTCCAGCTTCTGGTGCCTCCAGGTGTTTCTTGGCTTGTGGCTGCATCACTCTAAGCTATGCCTCCTTCTTCATGTGCCTTTTCCTCTTCGCCATCTGCTCTCCTCTATGTGTCTTTTATAAAGACATGTCATTGGATTTAGTGTCCACCCAGGTAATCTAGGATGATCTCATCTCAAGATCCATAACTTAATTACATTTGCAAAGACTCTTTTTTCCAAATAAGATCACATTCACAGGTGGCACATGGCCATATATCTTAGGGGACCTCTATTCAACCAACTGAGATAGTATGGGTAAATAATAAAGGTATGATCAGGAAAGCCTACCTGGAGGTACAATATTTGAGTTGCATTTAAAACAATGTATAGAAAATACAGGAGTTATTTGGCTGGCTGGTTAGCTCAGGTGGTTAGAGCGTGGTGTTGATAACACCAAGGTCCAGGGTTCAATCCTTGTACCAGCCAGCTGCCCCAGCCCTCCCAGCCACCACCAAAAAACAAGGAAAAAATATAAGAGTTATGCAGGTAAAGTTGGGGCAGTGAGGAGTCATTCTGGTCTGGTTAAATGTAAAACAACAGCAAGCTGCTCAGTACGTCTCGAGGGTAATGTGAGTGAGGAAGAGATGGGCTGACTGTGCCCCCCAAAGTTTCATGTATTAGAAACTTAATCCCCACTGTGACAGTGTTAAGAGGGAGGGAAATACTACTATGGTAATTGAAAGGTGGGGCCTTTAATAGGTGATTAGATTGTGAGGACTGCATCCTGTGAACGGATTGACCCAGTCATGGAGTAATAGGCATGGTTCTCATGGCTTTATAAGGACAGTGACTGAGAAGCTTAGCCAGCTCTCTCTTGCTCAGCCCATTGCCACTGTAGAGCCACCACCAGGAAAAGTCCCTCACCAGATGTTCCTGAACTTTGGACTTCTCAGTCTCTGAAACTGTAAGAAATAAATTTAATTTCTTTATGCTTTACCCAGTTTCAGGTATTCTGTTATAAGCAATAGAAATGGACTAATACAGGAAGACCAGTGAAGCAGGAGGCTGAAACCCAAAGAGGTAGAGGACTCATATGCCATGCCGACAAGCACAAATTCTATCCTGTGGGTCAGTAGTTCTTAGCTAGCATGCCATCATGCATTAGTGGGTCTCCAGTGTAGTAGGTCAAAATGTAGAAATTGTAGGTCAAAGGTAGAACTTATATTTGACAACACTGAGGGTGTTGAGGTCATGCATTTCACAAAAGGTCAAGCTAGATGGGGTGTGTTACATGAGGCAAAGGGAGGTAAAACTTTCCCCTGACAAAAGAGGTGTAATATAATGTTGTGAGATGGTCTCATGCTGGCCACAAAGAATGACTGCATGTGTACGGAGGCCTGTGAGTATATACGAATATGTGGTGAGAGCAGTGAAAAATTTATTTGGAGAGCAACATGGTGCTAAAAGGAAAACCTATTGAGTATTTATAGATACTGTAAAATATCATTTGGTTTAGTAGCAAGTATCTCGTCATTATTGTTGATTTATTTAATCATGCTCCAACTTATTTGATCCTGTCAAGCATGCTGCCCAGAATTCTAGTGCTCAAATTTAGGTCATGTTCAGAAAAAGATTGAGAACCACTGCTCAAGGTGTTAGGAAAATGTTGAGGGGTTTTAAGTAATAAAACCAAGTTTTCTTTTATTTCTTCTTTTTTAATGTTCCTCTGGTTATGTTTACATTGGAGAGGGGAGTTAGTGAGAGATGATTTGAGACAGAACTAGAGGCAAGAAGTTCAATTAAGAGCATTATACATTGATATAGCAAGTAATATGTACTCAACCAGGACAGTGGTAGTTAGGGTGTAGAGAGGAGGGAAGATATGGAAAATACTTATCAGTGGGATTTAACAATTGAATAAAGGTTAAGAAAAGAAAGAAACTCTAATTAGGCAAAACTTCATGGGTGGTTGTCTCCCACAGCACCTGAGAACATCCTCCACTGCTCACAGTTTACCCCCCAGCCATACTGAACCACTTCCACTTCCTCAAACTGGGCATACTTGCTTTCACCGCTGGGTCTTTCTACTCACTCTTTCTCTACGAGAATCCTGAATATTATTATTCTTATCTTATAAAGAGGAAAATGAGGTTCAAAATGCACCTCAGGACAGAAGTCCAAGAGTTTTGCCTCCAAAATCACTTATTTGTCCAACATAGTACATTATCAACCCAAAAGAAAACATCCCAGGGATAAATGCTGGGTCTTGCACCTGCATGCTATATTTCATAAAATTAGGTTTAGCTGCAAGTAGCAAAAACTCTAAATACTAGTGACTCAAACAGGAAGGAAGTTTATTTCTCTCTCATGTAAATCAGGTGAGTAGACCAGGGCTAGCATGGTGACTGTGCTGTCTAAAGTCCTCAGGAACCAAGCTCCTCCCACTTCCTATAGTGTGGTCCTGTCCTCATGACCCAAAGTGGCTGCTGTAAGTCCTGCCATCAATCTGTGTTCCAAGAATAAGAATGGAGGAAAGGATAAAGAGTAAAGGACCAAGGGTACCCACCAGATATGATTTAAAAGGAACTGGTGAATGCTGCCTGCTATGTGTCCCCCAAATTTTATGTGCTGGAAATTTAATCTCCATTTTAACAGTGTTAAGAAGGTGGGAGATACAATCACAGTACTTGAAAAGTGGAGCCTTTTAAGAGGTGATTAGATTGTAAGGACCATGCCCTAGTGAAAGGATTTATCCACTCATGAAGTAATAGGTTAATGGATTAATGGATGGTAATGGATGTGGTTCTGATGATTTTATAAGGAGAGTCAGTGAGCAGGTTAGCTCTCTTGTTCAGCCCATTCTCACCATGCAACACACTGGTCACCGCAGGACCCTGTAGAGAATTTCCACTCAGGATAAAGGCCCTCTCCAGAAGTTCTCTCTGAACTTTGGATTTCCCAGTCTTCAAAACTGTGAGAAATAAATTTTATTTAATTTATTTAAATTACCCAGTTTCAGGTATTCTTTAATAAGCAACAGAGATGAACTAATACACTGCCTCATGACATTTCCGCATCCATCATGGACAAGAATGCCTGCCTTGCCTTATCATTCATGCCTATAGTGGTGTGAGTTAAAAGAAGCTTTGTGTGCTCCAGATGACTCTGCTCCTGCCCCTGCCTTCACACCACTATCAGCAGGAGTAAAGCGGGGAGCTCCAGAACGCTATGCTCCTGGCTAAACCACACCCTGCCCTTTTCTCAGCACTCATACCTCACCACGACTATCTGCTCTGCCATTGCCTCAGTGTGCCTCTTATCCCTGTTTCCATCAGACACCACAAGCATTCCTGATTCCGAGACCAGTCTTCTTCCCCAGGACTCTAATTCCTGCACAACTTCATGGACAGTTAGGCCACGCCCACCTCCTTGGTCATTCTCTATCCTCCTACCATGTTTCATGTTCCTCCTTGGCTCTTATCATCACCTGGAATAACACATTTTCACCTAATCTGTTTTCTCCCATAGATTGATAGAGCTTTTGTTTATTTTATGTATAGCTATATCCCTGGAGCCCAGATTACATGGGGCACTCAATAACAATTTGTTGAATGAGTGAATGAATCTCATTGATAAGGACTTACACATAAGGCAAGATCTACAAGGGAATCTAGAAAAAGTTGTCTTTATTCCAAGTGATCATATGCTTGGCTAAAACTTGGGAAGAAGGGAATATAGATATTGTGATACAATCAATAGCTTCCACTGCAGATGGCACCCACTAAGGGGTCTTATGTAATCCCTATAAATATGTTTAACTTCACTAAGATAAAACTATAGAGACAGCATGCAAAAATCTGTTTGGAAAGACGGGATGGAAAATAAATGACTTTGGAATTTTGGTGACAGAAAGTTCTGCCAGGAATATATATACATGTCATGAGATTTTACCATACATATGAGCAAACTGATACTCAAGGAAGTTATACTTGCTGTAGGACACAAAGTCCACTAAGTGTCAAAATGAAGGTCATTTTTTGTTCTACCCATTATGCCATGAAACGTTTTGTCATACTGTTGGGTTGTTGTTATTGTTGGTCCATAGACAAAGATATACAGGGAGGGAAAAAGGAGTACATATGGTCAGAAAAAATCCATATCCTCCAGACAGGGCTAAGGAGTAAGAAGTGAAGACAGCTCAGGAGAAATGAGAGGCCAGGACAACCTCAGTTTGTGAACTGATATGTTTCTTTGGCCAAAGAACTTTTAAACTATTCCATTAATGACTGCTGGAGACTGGCTAGTTCTAGACATTTTTTCAGTTAATCCGATAGCTTACGTGCTATACTCTTTACTTATTGAATACTGCATATGTGCATTTACATGTAACATTTTTAACTGGAATCATAGGTAAATTTCCAGGTTAATTTGTGTTAGCTGTTTGTCCTATATATTGCTGAAGATAGATTAAAGTAAAAAGAAAGAAAAAAGAGAAAAAAAAAAGAGATAACTTTCCATTTTGTCAACTCCCCTCATAGGATCTGAGCTGTATAAGGATGTTAATAATTTTGCTGGTGATGTATGAGGTGGAGCCAAACTTGGTTTTCTCCTTTTCAGATGTTGAGTTTAAAGAAGTGTTGACAAGTGGGAGGTTTTCTTTTAAAAGAAAAAAAAAGTGGAACTGTTTTTGGCAAGCTATTTGACATGTGGGACCATTATCATGTTAGAAAGCCAGATGACTTCCTGTTACAATCCGATCCTCTCTGCCCCACCCCACTCCCACTACACATGTGCACATAAGATCATCACCTCACCTAAGGTCCTGTAGCCAACTACTAAGAGAGAACAGAGTCTTAGACTGCTTGTGTCTTCATGCTGTGGTTTTAAAGTAAGAAGGGAGGGGGAAGATTCTTTCTAATACAGGCATCTGTTCCCACCCCATCAAGAAGCAGGACTCGTGGCATTGACATAGTTCTGTATTTTCCCTGTCAAAGTCCTTACCCCATTACACTGGAATTCCTCCTGCATTAGTCCTCACCCATCTGCTGTGTGTTCTGTGAGTGCAGAACTGTTTCTGTCTGTTCACTTAGCCAACACCAAAACTTCTATAGAGCCCAGGGCATAATAGATACTCAATAAATATTATTAAATTGAATCAGCTTAAAGAGAAGAAACTAGAGTTGAAGTGAATGAAAGCATGAAGAGGGTCAAGATTAAGGAAGGAATATATTAGTATAGAGAAAACTCTTTAAATAAAAACCCAATACTCAAAAAAATTGAGTATCTGCCCACTGAAATGTTGGTCCTCACAATTAGATAGCCTCAGTTTGTAAACTCAATTTTTAACTTTTTTGAGACACAGATTCATACTCAAACTACATGAGGAGTGTTTGAAGCCCTTAAGTTGTTAAAGATGCCACTGGTTTGGGTAAGTGTCATTTCAAGCTTCACAGGAAATAGAAAGGAGCATAAGTTGGTTGTCATAGAAATTAGGAAATGATTCAGATTCTTAAAGAAATTTGATTAGAATTTGGACTTGACGTGTGATTCAATATATATTTTAGTTGATATTGAAGCCAAACTCGAAATGAAATCTTCTATCAATTAATTGTGTAGAAGAGGTTTTAGTTAGATTTCATCAAAGGAATTGCTGTGATGAAGTAATGGCAACCTCCTTAGCACATCTGCTCCAAATTTGCCCCCAATGCTCCCATTCCACTCCATTTTTTCCCCAACCCTTGAACACACGCACACACGTGCGCACACACACACACACACATGCACACACACACACGTGCACACACACACACCTTCACATACACAGTCTTTATGAGTAGATCAGAAATCTGTCATTTCTTGCCTGACTTCTCCTAAAGCACTAAGGGTCCCTTTTAGAAGGCAGTGTTTTAAATAGAGAGTGCTGTTAAGTCCCTCAGATGTGTGAGTTCTCACCCCAGCTATCAGGGTTAGAATCCTAAAATTCTAAGTGGTGAGCCACAGGAGAGTTGAGTAAACTAAGCATTTATATTTCTATACATATAAGTTATGATGGTTTATATTTCTATAAATATAGTTCTAAGGGGGAAATAGGAGACATCTTATATAAATTTATTTTATAAATATAAATATTTATCTTATGAATATTTTTACCTTCACTAAATAGAAACTATAAAGATAGCACACTTCATAAACAGACTATCCTGTAGATGGGTTGTTACACACACTCAGCTTTTAGTTTATATCTATAATTCCTCCTTCACTAAATACTTCTCATTGTAATAGTGACTGATATCTACTAAGTTCTTACCATGCTCAGGGCACCGTACTAAGTGTTTATGTGCATTACAGCATTTAATCCTCCCACCAACCCTGTGGGATAAATACCTCATTTAACCCTTAAGGAAATTCAGCATAGAGACGTCAAATAAATTGCTAAGTAAATGGAAAGCCTCATCTCCAACAAGATAGCCTTCATTCTCTCCCTGAGTTTTAGGAAACACTAATACATTTGTTTGGACAGGTTGCAGATGACATGCATAATCAAGAGCCTTTTGTCTCTTTTCAATGACCATTCAATTTGTGACTTTTATGACTTTTAGAGGGGTTCAGACTAACCCTGAGTCCCACATCTATTTCTTTTCTATCCATTTTGCCTCCTTTTCCCATCCTCATTAGAAAAAATATCCCCAAAGGAAAGATTCACATACACAAAGACAGGTGTCCAAAAGTACGTGGAATCATCCTGAGAACAGCAGGGATCAGATATGATTAAAGTTAGGGATATGAGTTGTACATTGAGTGACTGCATGTGTTCTTCATAAAAAAAGAAGCCTACATTTGAACTTACGCTGGCTCCTATTTTGAATTAAGCAACATTTTTAAAAATTGAAACATAATTGATCATACATATTTATGAGACACAGAGTTGATCAATACCTGTGTACAATACCTGTATCAATACCTGTGTAAGACATGTGATGATCAAATGAGGATAATTGGTATACTCATCTTTACAAAATGTAATCATTCTTTGTAACCTTTAACCAATTTCTTGGTGACCCCTTTCCCCTATCCCCTTTCCCACCTCTAATAACCAAAGTTCTGTTCTCTCCTTTTAAAAGTTCAACATAACACAGGCCCAGCAACCGCCAAGGTGAGCCAAGACCCATGTGGCTCCAGGACCTCAGTCTAAGGCTCTAGAGGGAAGGGAAGTGCCCACAGGCCCAGCAGCTGCCAAGGTCAGCTGAGACCTGCACAGCACCAGGGGCTCAGTCTATAGCCACAGAAAGCCAGAACAGGAGACAAGGTGGTAATAATATAGCCACCACCACACCTACTGTCACCACAAGGACAGTTCATCACCACAGTAGCAGCCAGGGCCACTCTACAGGCAACCTTCCACTCACTTAACTACACTGACATAAGAAGAGTCACCAGTAGAGCCTGCAAATAGAGGAAGAAATCTTTATCATCATAGCCAACCCCAGAGTAATAGAAGAAGCAAGTCCTCTACTAGATGACCAAACATCAATGAAAAAATACTAGAACTACAAACAAACAGGAAGATATGACACCACCAAAGGAATACAGTAATGCTCAAATCACAGATCCCATAGGACAGAGAATCCTTGAAATTTCTGAAAAGGAATTCCAAGCAATGCTCTCAAGAAAACTCAAAGAAATAAAAGAAGACTCAATTAGAGAACACAATGAAACAAGAAAAAATATCCAGAATATGAAGGAGGAAATTTACAAAGAGATTAATACCTTAAAAAATAGTGTAGCAGAACATCTAGAAATGAAAAATTCACTCAATGAAATAAAAAACACAACAGAGAGCTTGAGCAGCAGGCTTGAGCAAGCAGAAGAAAGAATTTCAGATCTCAAAGATGATCTTTTCAAAATAACCCAGGCAGACCAAAAAAACAGGAAAAAAGAATCTAAAATAAAGAAGAAAATCTAAGAGAGCAAGCAGACAACCTCAAGCACTCTAACATCTGAATTGTGGGTAATCCAGAAGGGGAGGAGAAAGGAAAAAGTATTGAAAAACCTATTCAAGGAAATAATAACAGGAAATTTTCAGGTGTAGGGAGAGATGCAGACCTTCAGATCCAAGAAGCTCAAAGGTCTCCAAACAGATTCAATCCAAAAAGATCTTCTCCAAGACACATTATAGTCAAACTTGCATAGCACAAAGACAAAGAGAGAATTCTAAAAGCAGCAAGAGAAAAGCATAAAGTCAACCATAAGGGAACTGCCATCAGACTAACAGCAGACTTCTCAACTGAAACCTTATAGGCCAGAAGAAAGTGGAATGATGTATTCAAAATACTAAAAGAAATAAATTACCAGCCAAGAATTCTTTACACAGCAAGGCTCTTCTTCAAAAATGAGGGATAAATAGTGTATTTCCCAGACAAACAAAAATTGTGGGAGTTTACCACCACATGACCAGCCTTGCAAGAAATTCTCAAGGGAGTCCTTCATCTGGAATCTGAATAATGGTGACCTCTATCATAGATACAAAAGAAAGAGCAAAACTTGCCATTAAAACAAAAATTCCAGTGAGAAAGAGAAATAAAAAATCATTCCACCTCAAATTTCCAACTAACATTGAAGAAGATAAATAAAAGGAGAAGTAATGATCAAAAGATATTTTAAAACATCTAAACAAAAAGCAATTAAATGATAGGAATTAAACAGTACCTGTCAATAACCACACTAAATGTTAATGGATTAAACTCCCCATTCAAAAGTCACAGACTGATTGAATTAAAAAGCTAGACTCAATAGACACTCAGACAAGTGGAGCCAAATAGAGAACCCAGAAATCACCCCTGAGGCTTACAGCCATCTGATATTTGACAAAGGCAACAAAAAATACATTGGGAAAACACTGCCTCTTCAATAAGTGGTGCTGGGAAAATTGGACATCCATATGCAGAAGAATGAAACTAAACATGCACCTCTTACCATGTATCAAAATCAACTCAAAATAGATTAAAGACTTAAGTATAAGACCAGAAATTGTAAAATTCCTAAGGAACTAGGTCTAGCCACAGACTTTATGAACATGAGCCCAAAAGCACAAGCAACAAAAGAAAAAATAAACAAATAGGACTATATCAAACTAAAAAGCTTCTGCACAGTAAAGGAAACAATCAACAAAGTGAAACAACATCCTAAAGAATGGGAGAAAATTATTGCTAACTATACCCAACAAGGGGTTAATATCCATAATATATAAGGAACTCAAGCAATTACACAGTAAAAAACAAAACAAAACAAAAAACAAAAAACAATTAAAAATGGGCAAAGGAGCTGAATAGACATTTTTCAAAGGAAAGCATATAAATGGCCAATGAGTACATGAAAAATTGCTCAGCATCACTAGTCATCAGGGAAATGCAAATTAAAACCACATTGAGATATCACCTCACCCCAGTTAGACTGGCTGTAATCAAAAAGATGGAAATTAACAAATGCTGGTGAGGATGTGGAGAGAAGGGAATGCTCCCACACTGTTGGTGGGACTGTAAATTAGTACAATCACTATGGAAAATAGTATGGAGGTTTCTCAAACAACTACAGATAGATCTTCCATATAATCCAGCAATCCTATTTCTGGGTATATACCCAAAGGAATGGAAATCATCATGTTGAAGTGATTCCTGCAGTCCCATTTTCATTGCAGCTCTGTTTACAATAGCCAAGACATGGAACCAACCTAAATGTCCATCAATGGATGATTGGATAAGGAAACTGTGGTATATATACACACAATGGAATACTACTCTGCCATAAAAAAGAATGAAATACTCCCATTCACAACAACATGGATGAGCTGGAGAAACTTATGTTGAGTAAAATAAGAACAGCACAGAGGGGCAAATACTGTATGTACTCACTCGTAAGTGGGAGCTGAGAGAGAAAGAAGGAAGGAAAGAAAGACCACAGTGGTATGTTGGATGTGCAGAGGGAGAGAGCACACCTAGGGCTACAAAGTGGAGTGGAGGAGAAGGGGAATCGGGAGGGAGGTCAGGAATAATTGGATGGGGGACATGGGGTATAATTGCAATTTGTGGTAATGGGCATGCTGCCAGTATGGATCAGGTCATGACATCTTGGGCATGAGTGGTGACAATCAGTTTTGTACCCTGTGAATATTCATAACCAATAAATAAATAAATTCAACATATCATTGTGATTGTTGTTTATTTGTTTGGTTGGTTTCTTTCTTTCTTTCTTTATTATTTATTTATTTATTTGTTTATTTATTTATTTATTTATATTTTTTGCTCCCACTTATGAGTGAGGACCTGTGCTCTTTTTCTGTCTGTGCCTGGTTTATTTTACTTAACATAATTATGTCAAGTGAATTAAACATTTTGAAAAACTATATAAAATTATTTTTATTTTGTAGCTGAATGAAAAAAGAATCATGTGTGGATCCAGATTGCCCTCTTATTTCGGTTGAGTTGTCGGGTCTGCTGCATAATGTCACCAGTGTGCATGATGTTCCTTAGTCCTTAGATGATGATTTTTCATCTCAGTTTATCTGTGGACTGGGGGAGAAAATTAAAGCCGTGAGCAATGAAGGACTGTTATTATGAAATGCATCCCTAAAACAAGGTACAATGAGAACTATCCAGAAATGCAACCACTCCCCAGTGTTTCTTTTAAGTGTGACAGATTTCAATGGGATTTGAAAGATATGGGCAGGACAGTCAACTTTTGCTCTGGCCACAGTAAACATAAAAATGAAGAGGAATTTCTCTCTAACTAATCCTCCTCTAAGTGCATAGCTGAAAACACTCTTCAGAGAAATTAACAAAACTTGCCAAACAGCAAATTGAGCTAGAAGAATTTGAAGAGAGTGGGAACAGAAATGGAGACATCATACCTGAGCAACTCAAGCCAACTTCAAAAAAAGAATCTGCCAAATATCTCACAAAAGGATTTCAAATTCCTGCAGATTCTCTAACATGCTAAAAATTCTCACCAGTAGTAAATGGTCCTTCTCTCCAACTGAAGACCTTCATATGGTAATTTTCATATTCCCTATATTCTTAAAATTTTAAAGTATTTTTGAACTAAATGAAGACAGAGAACAATATGTCTCCATTTTCTCAGTCAAAACTCTTTCCAAACTTTGAGATTTTTAATTAAATTTTTCCTCAATGTTCTCTCCTTAAAGCTGAAAACTTCTAGCCCCTTTAGTTTTTTGTTCTTAGATCTTTTGCATTGCTTATTAGAACAAGCAGATCTGGAAGCAAAATTTAGATTTAAATGCCTCAGGTTGAAGTAGTTTTACTAAAACGTTCTCCATTTCACAGAACATTTTTGGCTTTTATTTACATTTCAACACCCTTGTAAATTAGGTATTTCTTCCCTAAAATGGCTTAAAACTTTTGGATCATAAAATGCAGATCACTTGATTAGATGAAACTCAATCTAATATATTAGAAAAGAGCTCCTGATAAAAGCAGCTTCAAAGAAGCTTTCCTAGACCATAACTATAAAAGAGTCCATTTGCCTACTTTGTCTGCCTTTGCTGAATGGGAAAAAAGATATAAATGTCATTGAAACACAGATTATTTATTATATTTTCCCATCTACTTACTACATTGGTTATTTCAGTCTCTTCTAGGTGTAAAATGCTTTATATTAATAAATTCAAATGATGTCTGTTGTCTTCTACAAACACAGATGTCATTTTTGCAGCTAGAACTTGTTTAAGTACACAAGACAAAAAATATATATAAATATGAATTTTGATTTGACAGAGAAAAAAATTACAGTGAGAATGAAAAGCCCACGTTCAACTTTTTATACATTCATTTTTCACTCAACAGTAGATTTCAACTTATCATTAACCTCCACTACATAAAGTACTTTAATTTTTTTTATGTGTTGGCACCAAATGTAGCAGTATTTACATTTCCTATGGACTCTAATAACCACAATGACTCATCTACAAAGGATTGGATTTGTACCCACAATGAAATTTGTTTTTTTCATTGGTGTTTATACAAATGGAAACAGGCTAGGATAATGGTACACAGGCCAATTGCTCATCTCTCTACTCTCAGCCTTTTGCTCACAATGATCAAAACAATGATTCCATCAGAAAATGAAAAGACTGGTTGGATTAATCAACATAGTCCAAAAGGTACTTTGAGGACATGGGTCTCAGCTTTTGTTTTCAAAGCAATATATTGTAATAATACTTCAATATGACTGCAGGGAAACTTTAATATCAGACACTTGCCTGGTTTGGCAATCTAGCTCAAAGCAATTCTCTACCTGTTTCTGTGAGATTCATATTTGCCACATCATGGCTTATTTTCAAGACCCACGTCCAGCAGTCAGAAATGGGAAGCAAATTGCAGTATTTCTCAGACGCATTTTTGCACACTTTAAGACCATAACGTTATTACTTTATGCTCTTCTAAGGTAAGGTTGAGCACTGACCATATGCCAGGCATTGGCCTAAGAACTTTTTACTATTTAATCTATACGACAATCCCATTAGATAGATACTATTATTATCTCCACTTGTCAGATGAGGACAATCAGAAGCTGGAAAGCCTCGGCCTTGCCTGAGATCATACTCCTATTAAATGGGAGAATAAGGACTCGGCTGAGCCCAGAATGCATTCTCCTAACCAGTATGCTATATTGATTTAAACTATTAAAGAAATGCAAACTCATTGGGTCAAGAACACTTTCTATTTGTTTTATTTGACATATCCCTATCACTTATTGATACCACTAACAAAAACACTAGATAAAGTCAAAACCTCTATTGTTGCTGAGCTCTTTGGAGGTATGTGTTCTGAAATTAAAGGAAAGATAAATCTTAGTTGTCTCCTGGGTTTGCTATACAACTTGTTAGAGAACCAACAACCTCTCTGTCAGGATATTTATCATCTTGGCAACTCTAGAGGAGGAGATGATGTTGACTTCGACAAACAAGATTTTCCTCAAGGGTACATATTAGGTAAACACTAAATGTCCCCAGTATCACTGAGATCTATTTCAGCACAACTGGGCTTATGTAAGGAAGCACAGAAAAGTTCAGAAATCTTCAACACTGGCTGAAGCCCTGAACAAAACAGGAACCCCTCACCTCCTCAGTTCCCAGGCATCCAAAGTCTTCATTCTACACCCAGATACTCATAGCTCTTTCACTACAGCCCACCTAAACACAAGGTGCCTTCTGTTGTGGCCTTAACCAACTCTTTTTGCCTTGGAAATATAATTTGTATTATATCCTCTTAGATCCCTGCTTCATACTAATAGTTATATAATTCCAAATTTCAGAGGTACAGACAACAGACCCAAGGCAAAACATGCCCTAGATTACCCAATTGATAAGTGTCAAAGACAGAAAATGCCACACCCTGTCTTCAGACTGCCAGGCCAGTGCTCTTTGCACAGCACCATGCTGTGAGCCAGTTAATGTCAAAAATTTATCTGCAACATAGATCCTCATAAACAACACTCCCACTTCCTTTCCAGTTACCTTACGCATCTCAGCAGGGGTGCTTTTGGAGGTAGGAGTAATGAGTAACTTTAGTGATTTAAGGAGTTCCAGGGCAAGTAGTCCAGTTAGATAGAGAGCCTTTTGGGCAAGCAATGCTTGCATTCACTGTTGAAACATGTTTATCACAGTGGTCTTTGGTTAGGCCCAACTGAAACTCTAGAAAGATCTTGGAAAGCCACAGCTAATTAGAAAATGAATTATGAGATAGACAGCAGGGCCTATGAGAAGAAAGCTTGTAGAATTTAGAATTTAGGATTACTCAGCCTAAAAAAGAAGAAAAAATGATGAAAGCTCCTTTCAGAATTGCCTTCTGACCAAGAGGATCTATAGCACAGAAAAAGTTATTTGTCTTCCATACTAATGATACACAAGAAGAAACTGGGCTTTAGTTGTAGCAAGATAAATGGGTGGCTGTTGGGAAAATAGAATAGTTTAGTCAGGCCCCCTTGCCTTAGGTCTGGTTGTGTGTGGTGCAGCACATTCTTTGTGAACAAATTGTGTGTGGAGATGGAATTAGTGCGCATGCATGCCAATGTATCTTTCTAGTTTTTTTGCTCTTCTTGTGTTTTTGAGAGTGTGTGGAGAAGCAGCCCTGAACTGCTGGCCGGCAGAGAGCTCGCGTCTAAAGAGAGAGCATATTTACTTTGCTGGCAGCTGCTCAGTTTTTCTTCAGAGTTTGACAGTTGCAGTTGAGTTTCTGAGTTTCTCTTTGGACTGCCTAGCTCCTAGACGTGTGTGTGTGTGTGTGTGTGTGTGTGTGTGTGTGTGTGTGTGTGTGTGTGTGTGTGTGTGTGTGTGTGTGTGTGTGTGTGTGTGCGCGCGCGCAGAAATACAGACTACCCCTTCTTCAACCAAGGCTTCAAGGACCTTTCTTCCAGTTACCTAGCTCATAGACCTGCATGTGAATGGTTTGTGACCCAGTCTGGACAATAGGCTTGAGGGGTCTGTAAGCTCCAGGACTCAGCCCTAGCTCTACAGTGGCCCCAGTCAGAATAAGGGTGGTCAATTAGGTGGCCTCTCAAAGCTTTCTGTAGCCCTACTGTAAGGGACGAACTTGGCCCACACAATGTGGAAAGCCATCTTCTTAGAAGCGTTGGAGGAGAGGTGTATTTTTGTGATGTCAAGTCAGGCTCTTTGCAGAAGGCAGAGGCATGTGCTGCACATGGTCTCAAGTCTCCTCAAAATCACATTATCCTAGAGTTGATTTTGTTTGCTTTATAACTGCTGAGAAATTTTGAGGAATCACCTACCACACACAAGCTTCTATTGTGTGGGCAATGAACCCTCTATTGTCATTGACAAAAGGATCAAATTTCATCCTGTCTGAAAAAAAGCATCCAATTTTGGGCCATAATATGGTTAAAATGGCTCTCTGCAAACAGGTTTCTAAATCAGTTTCTTTACTAGCACAATGGGGTAAGATCTGCAATTCTCCTCTTTGAATTACTTTGGCTGTGCTATGAGAAGCACAAAGTCAATCTTCATTGCAACCAAAATCTGAAGGTTAAGTTTCCAGGCAAGAAACGAGATGGTTCTGATGCCATGATCAGTCAATGATGTCAACCTGCCAGAACTAACTTATCACAGTAGAGGCTCTGGATGTTTTAGTCGAAGCCTTCTTTTTTTTCTCACTCCTGAGAATCTGACATCCAGTCACTTTATTTTTTTTTAATTCATTGGAAGAAAGATGAAGTGGAAGAAAATTTATGATCTCCAGACAATGAAATGTCTTTTACAGTACCATCATTGTTGATTTCTTATATACCAGTCCTACTAGTATTTTCTCATGCCCTTTTGAAAACCTACAATTTTTCCAAGGCTAATAGTAGGGGTTGTTAGAATACATGTAAATCACCAATCATACTTTCTTCATTGAGAGATAAACTCCATTTTCAAGGTAGAAGAAGGTTCTTTTATCATTCTTTCTAAAGGTGAAATGGACATTTGTTAGATCTATTTTTTATCATCATTTTGATCTTGGAATGAAAGTCATCTTTTCAACACCTAATCCCTTATAGGTAGCCAGCAAAGCCTTTTGTGTATGGGGTGGAGAGGGTATTAGGTACTTAGGCTTAGCAGGACTAGTGTTTAAAAATATTTTTTCTTACTGAAAATCCAAAATTGCAAATCTGAACCATGTCAAGTGAATTATATTTGCAGAGGAACAGAGGACAGAAAAAGGTATTGAACAGTGGGGGAGATTCTATTTAAGAGATGATCCTAAGTACAAAGGAGATAAATTCATATTAACAGAGTTTTCATACAAGTGGCAATCTTCCACTGAATGTCTGCCATATTTGGGAATAAATACAGTAGTTTAGATTATATTCTCCAAAATTTATTTGACTTTTGAGACAGTGTCTTAGTCCACTCAGGTGGCAGTAACAAAATGCCATAGACTGGGTGGCTTAAACAGCAGAAATTTATTTTCTGATAGATCTGGACTCTGCAAAGTCCAAGATCAGGGTACCAGCATGGATGGGTTCTGGTGAGGGCTCTGTTCCTGGCTTATAGACCGCTGTCTTCTAGCTGTGTTCTCACGTGGCAGAGAGACAGAGAGCTCCCTGGTGTCTCTTAAGGCACTAATCCCATCATGAAGGCTCCACACCATGAACTTATCCAACCCTAATTTCTTCCATAATACCCTATCTCCAAACACCATCACATTGGCTGTTAGGACTTCAACATATAATCTGGGGAGGACACAACATTCAGTCCACAGCAGACAGAGTTTAATTAAACTAGAGCTTAACTAAACCGTGCATCATACTCAATAAAAGCTATGCCCAGGCAAACCTTCCTTTTGTACTTTCAGACTCTTTAAGAAATCCTTTAGAAATCTACCTCCATCTCTGGAGCTAACCCTCCCCTGGCTCCACTCAGCCACATCTGCAGCAATCTGAGTGGCCCAGTTCTCTTTCCCTCCTGACTTCCCCCATCAAACTGCCCGTTCTCACCCAGGAGGTTGGGAAAGAGGCAGTGTGCAGGGTCAAAGAATCGATTGTGCTGCATGTTGCATCATTCCAGGGAAACATGCCTCCTCCTTACTTTTCTTGTACTTCTGTCCAGTATATCTCTCATCTACTCTCTATGGCTCATCAAGGACAAGAATCTACACTGTTCTCAATGCATTAGCAACTAAGAAGAAAAGAAATCAGATCATGGCTTACATGGGTAAAGAGCCTATGACTTACGCTGTCATATACACTGATTTGTGTGATTTTCACTTTTTTAAGGTGAGTAGTATTACCTCTATTTCACAGATTAGGAAATTAGGATCAAAGAGCTTGAATCCCTTGCCTGAGGGCCATGAAACATAAGCATGAGACACAGGATCAACCCAAATGCTTTGGACCGTAGGTCCAGGCGCGCACCCCTCCGCCCCCACAGACTTCACAGTTATCCACCACAGAACAGCATCATGTGGTCAGCAAGACCTGCCAATGTGGTTTGAAAATGTTCTCCCCTTGATCTTTGCAGTTATGGTTTAATAAACTTGCTGTTGCCTCATTATTCTGAAATGCCTTTTTAAACATGAAAACTAGTAAATTTTAATAACTAAAATTATATAATGGATTGCATAAATATATATATATATTTTTTTTTTAAGGTAGAGAACACAGATCACCTCTACCTCGTGCTTCTCTCAATCATGCTCTTTCTATCCAGTTGTCTCCAAAGAGGGAGTATTCTTTTTTGAGCTTCTGCTAGGTTTCTGGCACTAAGCTGTATCCCATGTGAAAATCAGAGCACCCACCAAACAAGGCCATACGCTTTGAGGTTCGACAAATCTTGGTCTCAACTCTGACTGCACCACTTAGCCATGTGACCTGAATTTGAGCTAGTTCATGTTCATTTTTAAGCCTCAGCTTCCCCATCTGTTAAACTGGAATAAAAGTAACAGCTAATATTAGTGCTGGTACTACATAAGATAGTGCATGTAAGGAACTCAGCACAATATCTGGCATGGGGAGTAAACATCATCTATTGTCACTATTATGGTAACCATTTATTATTCAAAGATAAACAAAACAGTTCTTACTTCAGAAGACTCATAGCATAATGCAAAAACTGCAACAGCTTAAATAATGCCACTTACAGGCAGATTCCCGAAAGAGCACAGAGCAGAGAGAGACAGATTTTGCTCCTGTGGCTCTCTCGCTACTAATTCCCAGATGTCATAACTCTCTTGCCCTAAGACAGCTAAATCCTGACTGATTTAAACCCCACTTATTTTTTTCCTGGGAAATAGGAATCTCAATGCATGAAAGTATGTCTACAAAAATAGTAAGCATATGGGGTAAAAACCCAAAGCAAAAGCAAAAAAAAAAAAAAAACTACGTATAACAGCTTAGGTCTCCAGCTTGATGTAGTGTTGCAATTCACAGCCTTGTCAGTCTGTTTTATAACACCATTGCTCAAATTTGTGACAAAGTCCCAGCCCCAGAATCCTGGAATGAAGAAATTTGGCATGGGATAGACCGGTTTACATTTTCTTCTTCTGAAAATTTTCATTTAGAAATGTCTTTACTTGGTGTCTCTGATGTAAGCACCCCTGAATACAAGCAGGGAGGTAAAAAAAAAAAAAGTCAAGGCTAAGTGGGGCAGAAATTAAGTTGGGTTCAAGCTAATTCTCCCCAAGACCTTCCCAGGTTCTGGCCTCCCTGAGATGTTCACTAACAGAGACGTAAAGCAGGCACAGCTGGCTTACCAGGCACAGTAGTAGTTTTTTAATTTATCGAATTCTTCTCATGGGCCAGGGATTGTTTAAGGAAATTCACAACTATTAATTCATTAACACTTATATAACCATATGAAGTGGACACTTTCATTTTTCTCAATTTACAGATATGGAAACTGAGACGCACAGAGAATAATTTACCCTAGAGCACAGAGATAGTAAATGAGGGGGTGTTGACTATAAACGCAGGCAGGCTCTGGAAACCATAATTTAACTGCTATGCAGTGTTAATGTGTGGGGTGTGGGAGGTGATGGTTTTTACTTTGTGTCTGTACGCCACTTATGAAACTAAAGTTGGAGATATAGGCAGTGACTATGAACGGGATTTGGGGGTCTTTAGGGATACCTGGCCTGTGGAATCTGAAATAGTTAATGTTCCATTGCAGGGGTTAAACTCGATTCTTGCATACTGGTTTATAAGGATTAGTCCTCTCAATTGGACTGATAGGTTTATATACTTAAACTTTGCCGAAACATAAATTCTACTGAAAATAAGTAGTCCTAATTTTTACCAGATTTGTGATTTATGATCTTAAATTACAGTCTTAAGGATGTGAGAGGGAGCAGTGAGCATCAGATATAGAACATATGGCTTCTTTTTAAAACAACTTAAGTTGGACTTTCACGTAATTTTTCATTTGTCAAATCCCTTTTTCACACTCAAATTACAGAGCCAAATTTCACTTTAAACCAGATTACTGAGTGGACAGATATTATAGTTTGGATTTTTTATTTATTTTTTAACATTTGTTAGAAAGGAAAGTTATTCAATGTCTTCCTTTTCTGCCCCCATGAATAGCATATCTGAATTCCATCAGCAGATAAGAAGCATTGAGAATCTATGACATACGGAAAATACGTCCACTGGTTGGTCAGTGACTAGTAATTGGTAGGCACTCAATAAAGTGCTGTTAAAGAATGGTCCCAGAGTGCCAATGGTGAATATGATCTGCCCTGCCTTCCAGTGGTTTATAATCTGGTAAGAGTCAGTCAATGCACAGGAAGAAAACAAGGATGCCCACTATTACCACTCCTATTTAACACAGTATTGGAAGTACTAGTCAGAGCAATCAGGCAAGAGAAAGAAATAAAGGGCAGCCAGAGTGGAAAAGACAAAGTCAAACTGTCCCTGTTTGCAGGTGACATGATCTTATATATAAAAGAACCTAAAGACTCTACCAAAAAAACTCTTAGAGCTGATAAACATTTTCAGTAAAGTTGCACGATATAAAATCAACATGCAAAAATCAGTAGCATTTTAATACTCCAATAACAAACTAGCAGAAAAAGAAATCAAGAAAGCAAGCTCATTTAAAATAGTCACCAAAAAAATGAAATACCTAGGAATCAACTTAACCAAGGAGATAAAAGATCACTACAATGAGAACTACAAATCACTATTAAAAAAAAATTAAAGAGGACACAAAAAGATGGAAAGACATTCCATGCTCTTGGATTGGAAGAATTAACATTGTGAGAATGTCCATACCACCCAAAGCAATCTACAGGTTCAATGTAATTTTCATCAAAATACCAATGAAATTCTTCTCAGAAATAGAAAAAAAAATTCTAACATTTACATGAAGCAACAAAAGACCTGAATAGCCAAAGCAATCCTGAGCAAGAAAAACAAAGCTGGAGGCTTAACACTCCCTGACTTCAAACTATACTACAATGCTATAGTAACCAAAACAGCATGGTACTGGCATAAAAACAGACACTCACTCAGACCAATGGAACAGATTATAGAACTCAGAAATCAACCCACATACTTACAGCATCTTTGACAAAGGCAACAAGAACATACATTGGGGAAAAGGCTGCCTCTTCAATAAATGTTGCTGGGAAAATTGGACATCCATATGTAGAAAAATGAAACTAGACCTGTACCTCTTGTATACCAAAATTGACTCAAAATGGATTAAACACTTAAATGTAAGACCTGAAACTGTAAAACTTCTAAAAGAAAACTTCAGGATATAGGACTAGTCAAAGACTTTATGATTAAGACCCCAAAAGCTCAGGCAACAAAAGAAAAAATAAATGAATGGAATTATATCAAACTAAAAACCTTCTGTACAGCAAAGGAAACAATCAACAGAGAGGAAGGACAACCTGCAGAATGGGAGAAAATATTTTCAAACTATGCATCCGACAAGGGATTAATATCCAGAATATACAAAGAACTCAAACAACTCAACAGTAAGAAAACAAGTAACCCAGTTTTAAAAAGGGCAAAGGAGCTAAATAGACATTTCTCATATGAAGATATACAAATGACCAACAGACACACACACACAAAATGTTCAATATCACTCAGCATCAGGGAAATGCAAATCAAGACCACATTAAGATATCATCTCACATCAATTAGGCTGGCTATTATCAACAAGACAGAGAATAACAAATGTTGGTGAGGATGTAGAGAAAGGAGAACAGTCCTACACTGTTGGTGGGACTGTAAATTAGGGCAGCCATCATGGAAAACAGTAAGGACATTCCTCAAACAACTATAGATAGAACTGACATATGATCCAGCAATCCCACTGCTGGGTATACATCCAAAGGAATGGAAATCATCATGTCAAAGGGATATCCACACTCCCATGTTTATTGCAGCTCTATTTACAATAGCCAAGAGTTGGAATCCACCTAAATGTCCATTGATAGATGACTGGATAAGGAAAATGTGGTATATTTACTCTGCCATAAAAAGAATAAAATTCTGCCATTTACTGCAACATCGGTGAACTCAGAGAAAATTAAGTGAAATAAGCCAGGCACGGGAAGAGAAATATCATATGTTCTCACTCATAAGTGGGAGCTAAAATAAAGACAAGAAAGAAAGGAAGGAAGGAAGGAAGGAAGGAAGGAAGAATCACAATAATACATTGAACTTCCAAAAAAAAAAAGAGAGAGAACAGAAGTGTAGTTATTAGAGGTGGGAAAGGGGGAAGGGAGCTGGGATTAGTGAGAAATTAGTTAAGGGTCACAAAGATTGATTATGGTTTGTAAAACTGAGTATACTAAGTCTCCTGATTTGATCACAACATACTGTACACATGTATTGATATTAAACTCTGTACCCCACATATATATATATATATATATATATATATATATATATATATATATATATATATAATCAATTGTCTTTCAATTAAAAAAAAACTGTCAAAAAAAGAGTCAGTCATACAAACCAACAACAAAATAAAATGTGATAGATTTGGAGAACACAGACACATAGGCACCACAAATTACTACTTGCAGTAGTAATATTAAAAAGAGAACCCCTTCAGAAAGAGGCAATTTCAATTGTTACTTTTCTTTCTTAAATTTTATTAAATTGTTTTTAAGTTGTAAATTAACATATGATTTTGTAAAACAAACAAAAAAAATGCACAGATGTGTTAATAAAAAAACATAATAATCTTTCTGTTCCCGACCTTTAGTCTCAGCATCTGAAGTAATAAAAATTACATATGCTTCCACATATAGAGTTTATTTTCTCCTAATAATTAAAGGGGTGTGTACTATACATATCATTTTGGAATTCTGTAAAATATCACGAATATATTTCCAGACCAATTATATGGCTATAACACTTTTTTAAAAAACTACATATTGTGGTATGTATTGAATGTACTGCAATATATTCAATGATTTATTACACATGATCAATCAGATTATAGCCTTGATTTTATTTTTGTTTTTGTTGTTTTTATCTTTAAAACATCACTGTGCATTTATCAAAGTGCTGTTTGTTTGTTCATTTATTTTAATCAGACTTAACTGGGGCATAATTTATATTCCATGAAATTCACCCATTTTAAGTGCACAATTTGATATGTTTTAACAATAACGTATACAAAATACATACAATTGCATAAATACCACCACAAAGTATAGATCACATCCATCACCCTCAAAAAGGGCTCTGCGCCCCCTTGCACTCTAGTCCTCAGCAACCACTGATCCACTTTTATGACTATAGTTTGTGCTATTTCCTGAATTTCAAATGAATAAAAGCACATAGTTAGTAGTTTTTGTGTATGGCTTCTTACACTTAACTTTTAGAAATCACAAACTAGATGTTTTCCAAAAATCTTCTTTTGATCTGTGGCTTTCCTTTTCATTTGAAGAGCAGAAGTTTATAATTTGGAAAAACTATAACTCATCAATTTTTTTTTTTTTTATGGTTTGTGTTTTTTGTGTCCTATCTAATAAATCTTTGCCTAAGACAATGGCACAAACAGTTTTTTTTTTAAGACATAGTTTTAGATCTTTCTTTAGATCTATATACGTCACTTTGAGTTAGTTTTTTGTGTATGGTGGGAGGTAACAGTTGAGTTTTATTTTTTATCCTTATGATTACCCGTTTATTACAAAGCAGTTTATTGAGGAGACTATCTTTTCTACATTGAATTGTCTAGGCATTTATGTCAAAAATAAACTGAACAAATATGTATGGTTCTATTTCTGGATTCTCCTTATGCCGATGCTGTACTGTCTTGATTCCTGTAGCCTTCTCTTGAATTCAGGTGCTATTCTAAATCCTTTGCACTTCCATACGATTTTGAAATAAACTCCAATTTTATAGAAAAGTTCACTGGGATTTGATAGGGGTCCCACTGAATCTGTAGATATCTGAGGAGAATTGACATTAAAATATATTGAGTCCTCCAATCCATAGTCCGTCAATACATTTATTTAAATCTTCCTTAAATTTTTTTAGCAAGGCTTTGCAGTTTTCAGTGTACAGACAGGTACATATTTTGTTAAATTTATCTGATAATTTTATGTTGTTCATGCTATTGTAAATATGTTTAAATTTCCATTTCCAAGTATTTGCTGCTTGTATGTAGAAATAGAATTGCTTTTGTGTACATTAGCCTTGCATCCTGTAACCATGGCAAGCTCAAGTAGTATGTTTTGTAGATTTTGTAGATTCCTTAAGATTTTCCATATACAAACTCATGATTATATGAAAAAGATAGTATTACTTTGTTCTTTCCAATCTGTATGCATTTTTTTCTTGCTTTTTTGTACTAACTAGGACTTCTAGTCAATGTTGATGAGAATTAATGGTGTGGATATATTTGCTTTATACCTGATCTTAGAGGGAAAGCATTTAGTCTTTCACCAATAAATATGACGCTATTTGCAGTTTTTCATAGATACCTTTTATTAGGATAAGAAAGCTTCTGACAATTTCTAGTTTGTTGCAATTTTTTTAAATCATAAATGGGTACTGAATTTTGTCAAAAGCATTTTCTTAATCTACTGAGATTAACACATTTTTTTGAATTTTATTTTTTAATTTATTAACTTAGTGAATTTTACTGATTGGCTTCCAAATATTATACTAACCTAGAATTTTTAGAAGAAACCTCAGTTGGTCATGATACATTATTTTATATATTTTCTGTATTGCTGGATTTGAATATATTGGCCTATATTGTTCTTCTCATAATGATTTGGTCTATGTTGATAATGGGATTATACTGGCCTCATAAAGCAAATTGGGAAGTTTCACCACATCTTCCATTTTCTGGAAGAGTATGCAAAATTGTTATTATTTCTTTCCTAAATGCTTGTAGAATTTATCAGTGAGGCCAACTGGACCTGGAGTTTTCTTTGTGGAAATGTTTTAAATATGAGTATAATTGTTTTAATAGATAGACATAGGGGTACTCATGTTATCTATTTTTCACCTTAACAAGCTTGATAGTTTGTCTTTTTCAGGGAATTTATCCATTTTTTTGTAAGTTGTCAAATTTATTGGCCCAAGTTCTTCATAATTTTCATCTATTACCCTTTAATGTTTATAGAATCTGTAGTGACATCCCTGCTTTAATTCTTAATTTTGGTAATTTGTATTATTTCTGGGTTCCCGCCCCCACCCCCAGACAAGTCCAGATAAAGTTTTATCAATGATATGGATTTTTTTCAAAAACCAGCTTTTGTTTTCACTCATCTTCTCTGGTTTTTGTCTAATTTACATTTCATTATTTCTGCTCTTTATTGGTTCCTTAATTCTGCTTACTTTGGTTTGTTTTATTCTTTTTTTCTAGTTGCATATGGTGAAACCATAGATCATTTTTTGAGACCATTTTAATTTTTTCTAATTTAAGCATCCCAAGTTATAAATGTCACACAAATTTTGATAATTACATTCCATAAATTTTGATATTTTATGGGGTTTTTTTCATTCTGTTCAAAATATTTTCTAATTTCTCCTGTGATTTTACTTTTGGCCAGTTATTTAGAAGTGTATCATTTAATTTTTAAATATTTAGTTATATTCCTGATATTTTTTCATTTGTTGATTTTTAATTTAATTTGTTTTTGTCATAGTATATGATTTTAATCCTTTTAAATTTAATAAAGAGCTGTCTTATGGTCCAAAATATAATCTTCTGCTGGTGCTTTTTATTTCATAGAATTAATCCCCTAAGTGAGATTGCTATGTCAAAAAGTATATTCATTTTTATCTTTAATAGATATTGCCTAATTATTTTCAATAAAACCATAACAATTTATACACCCACATTTCTATATTGTCTTTATTGTAAGATGTTATTAAACTATTCTGGTTTTCCCATGCATTTAGTGAAAAACAGTATTTTATTTTTTAATTTTCTGTCTCCTAGGCAACAAGTGAGGGTGAAGGATTTTTCACAAGTATACTGTCCATTCACATTTCTTCTTTTTTGACTTGCTTATCAATATTCTTTGCCAAATGCTTTATTTTAAACATAAATTTTCAAGAATTTTCTTATTTTGAATCTTGAATTTGATACTATTTCTAATGGAAACAATACATTTTTATCTTTAATCTTTCTTACAAACTGTACGTTAAAAACATAATATTATCTACTATTTATAGAGTGTCTATCATGGGTTAAGTATTTTATGTGCACTGCTTTCTAATCTTTGAAACAACCCCCAAAAGAACATATTTATTTATTCAGATATATATGTTTGACTATGTATATACCGTCAGCATGTACCTGATACTAGCATCAGAGCTTTCAAATTACAGTTGAGGAAACTGAACTAGTTGAAGTTACTTCTTGAAGTTTACATGGGAAGTGAATTAAAGAGCTGATTTGAACCCAGGTCTGTCTGCCTCCAGAGCCCATGTCCTTGTCAGAGATAGCCTTCCCTTGAATGAAGAATGAATTCAAAGTGCCAATGACTTTTTTTTTTGCTACTCTAATTTTATGTTAAAAGAAAGTAATGAGCTATTTTCATGTTCAGGGATTTCAGGTGGTCCTAGTTAACTAGCTTCCCAGGATGACTTAGCCCTTGCCATTCAATTCACATCAAAGATGAGTCTTAGACATGGTCTGATCCTCAAGCAAATTATTCTGGCAGCACCCTTACAAGATGCATAGTGGAAGCAGGCCAGTGGCAGGGGCCAGATACAGTCAAGGGGTCAAATGACTGACGCATCAGGAGGGTCTCCATTCAGAGACCATGCTTAGAGATTGGGGGATCCTTCCCCCTTTCTTATACCTGTATTCGGTCCAGGTCAGTTACTAGGTGTTTCTTTCATAAAGGGAGTTAAGCTAGTCTCATAAGAGTATGCTTTGTTTTAACGTTTATGAAAGTTGCATCTGTGCTAAAGTGGCCTTGTCTACTGGAAATCTCAGGGCCAGGTTGGAAATTTCTGGGCCAGGTTGATGACACTGCTAAGTGACACAAGACGCTAAGTCCCTGCAAGACACTTGAGTGGGCCTTATGGCTGTCATTAATCATATAGCCACGATATGTCTCTTACAGTATTCCTCAGCTATTTATATATAAATTTTGAATTTATTTCACTATAGGAGTTACAAAATTATATAGCCAAGAAAAAAGGTCATGGAATCTCAAGCATTCAGAACCAAATTCTATTCTCCCATTACTGGCCAAAGATCATGCCTGATCTGTACCACCCACAGTGTACACTTTCTCCCTCTGTGGACTCAAAATCTTACTACCATACGAATTCTTTTTCCTCTTATAGTAGCTACAGCATCAATAGAAAAATTCCAGAGAGTTGTCTATACAAGTTCAAGGTCTAAGAGCCTGGGCTGATTTATGAAATATCCAATCTCAGTTTCCACCACAGGCCATGATCTGTGCCCATTTAGATGAGCCACAGGAGTCAAAGAGTTGAGGAATCCCATTTTGCAGAATGGCAATAAGTAGCCCTTGAAAACATTTTGCATGCAATTACTATTATCTTAAATTCTGGAGACAGACTGAGTAAAAGAGATGCATTTCCCATTATCCTTATTATCTCCACAGAAGCAATTTGTGCTGGATTGTCATTTCATAAGACCATGCATTGCAAATGCACCTAGTCACTGCTATGGCACCTCCATTACGTGACAGCAGCTGACCTCTGCTCATAGTGACATCTCGCCACCACATTCAGTCCATCTCATGAACATGGGCTTGAGGAGATATACTTACAGCCTCTCTGGCTGTATGGGTCTATACAGATAATTCATCCTAGTTAAGAGTTTTATCTCTTCCCTCAAGTTGTTGCTACTGGCAAAAGCAGTTGATAATTTTGACTAAAAAACCTGGTAAACACATCATCCTGGACTCTTGCTATAGAACACACAAAAATAACATGGCTTGGCCCTGTTAAGTCTGTTGAGCAAAAGAAATCAGACTCTGAGGCCTTCTTAGTTGCAAATCCATGCCAGGCACCAGGCTCTAGGACAGAGTAATAGACAAATCAGAAAAAAAAAAAAAAAAAAAAAAAAAACACCTCTACGCTAATGGAGTTTATATTCTAGAAATAAATAAATGTGCCCATTAAAAAAAAGACAAAAAATGACCCCCAGATCTGTCACTCACAAGCTGTAAATGCTTGTATGTTACATAAGCTGTAAATTACATAAACTGTCATCTTCTTCATCTGGGGTGTAATTCTATCTAGAGTGGTTATAGAGGTAAAAAGAGGTAGAGTGTTTTAGCACAGGCCTAGCACCTAGTAAGCCCTCTATATAAATGAGATTTATTATTATCATTATTGTTACTATTACATCTCAGTTCATGCCTATTTTCAAAGACCTTATACACATTATTTTTAAAATTCGTTTTCTATACTGTCAACTTAATCAATTAGATGTCCACAGTCTGATTCTCTGTTGTAGTCTCTGTATTATATCTGACAAAATTTTAACTACATCCTCCCATATTATCTGTGCTTCAAGCACACTGAGTATTTTTTATTTTGTTTAAGTCCCCATCAACTTAAGGTGGACCAGGGCTGTCCTCCCAAATCCAATTTGTTCAGCCCAAAGTTAATTTCTCTCTGAATATAAAGTAAATCCTACCAGAGAAAGATATTGATATCTTGGGTGATTCGTGGAGATGAAAGCAGTCATGGGGATCAACACGGTTCTGGAACCTCCTGTAGACAAATAGACAATTGCACACATTGCAAAGTAGGATGCTAAGGAGCAAATCAGCTCAGAAACATTGGCCCTCTGTCACCTCTGTCACTTCTGCTGCTAGGGGGAGATGAATGGCAAAAAAGGGACCAATAAGAAAAAGTGCTTATCTAGAACACTATGCGGTTGAGGCAGGGTGGGGGAGCGGGCAAGGTGTGGGGTGGCCTTAAAAGCCCTGAACTGGAATTAGAAGGTGTGGGCTTCTAGTCCTCCCTCTGTCCCTAACCTGATACATATCACTGAAAATGTCACCTACATTCCCTCCAGACTTGTTTTTTCATCTGTAAAATGAGCCAAAGCCCCTGTAAGATTTCTTATTGCTTCTAAATTGCTGTGTTAATCTCTGCTGTATAGTTATTTTTTAATGAGAATAGTACATTTTAAAGAAAATTTTCTTTCTATATCTATGAAGCAAGAAAAAAAGACCTACCTGCCGGGGTTACTGTAAAGGTCAGATTGGAAAGTATATGGAGAACACAGCACCGTGTCTAGGATGTAGTAGGTCACTAACACATGAGGCTCCTGCACCTTGAAATCATACAGTATGATCCTCACAATGTAAAATAATCAAATAAAAATAAGCTATCTTTAAAATAAACTACAGTTGGGGAAGAAGGAAGCAAAAGAACGTAGAAAGAAAGAAAATTAACTTTCGGGTAGAGAGATTATAGGTATTTTTGGTTCATCCTTCTATTTGAGAGGTAACATAACCTTAGGTGGTTTGACTCATAGGTTTTCTTGGTATTGAATCCTGGTTCTGACACCAAGAGTGTGACTTTAGACAAGTTTGATAACCTCTCTGTAAATAAAGATGGTAATAATACTTACTTCCTGTTAGGTCGGTGAGACAAACAGAATGGAAGACTCCAAGCCAGTCATTGTCAATCAAGAGAGTTTACTCCAGTGATCCTGGAGGGGGAAATGAAAGATCAGTGTTCCTCCCTCGTACAGACTAGCAGAGGCTTTATAGGGTGTGTCTAGGAGGGGGTTGGGCAACTATTCTGAGCACTCAGCAGTCCCTAGTCCCTATTTGGGGGGTGGGGGGGTTCTTCATACAAGATGTTTTTATTGGAATGCACCAGCCTTAGAGAAAGGGAGGAGTTAGGGGAACAGGGTGAGTTGTACCAGATGTCCTTATCAGAACATACCAGCCTTAAGGGAAAGGGACGGGTTAGGGGGACAGGGTGAGGGAGTAGCAGATGTTCTTATGTCAAGCTGACTCAGAGGCCTCATACTTCCTCATTAAGAAACTAGTTTACATTCACGAAGCACATATTAAGCAATATGTACTTGTTAAATACTTTCCAAATCTGTACTAATGGACATATACATTCTTATCATGGGAAAGAATGGACCTTCTTTGATAAAGTAAGGCTTATAGTGCTCTTAATTCAGTAAGTTTCTACTATGCCAGGCCCTGTGATATGGACTGACTAAGCTTCATAACGATCCTGTGAGATGGGCACTACTATCACCAGATGTGAAAAACACTCAGCAGGCGTATGTCCCTGCTGTAAATAAAGATGGTAATAATGAAGGGAGTGTCTTCAGCTTCAGCAGGGCACAGGGGTGGAAGGAAATGTGCTCATCCCTAGGTGCCTGCACCACTCTGCTGGCCTCTGCACATAGCATACCTTGAATCTCATTTGCACAGAGCCCGAGCTGCTCATGCTGACCTAGGACAGAAGTGGACTAATCGTACTTTCTTGTTCTTTTCTCTTCTGGCCCCTCCTCAGAGACCCAGTATGCATGCTGCTTTTGCTTGTTCTCTTATCAAAACTAACTCATTTCAGCTTCTCATGTGTGGAAGGTGATGGGTCACTGGTCAAAAGACTTACTTTGAGTCCTGGCTCTATCTTAAATGTTGTGAACTTTGGACAAGTTACTCGATTAAAGCTTCAAATTCATAGGTAACGTTCAGTCCAGTCAGAGTTTCTGAGAATTTTTGCCAGGAAGAGAGAGAGAGAAACTGCCATCCATTAAGACATTGAATGCATGTTGTCTGCAAAAACTTAGAGGCAGTGATTAAAATACCAAACATTCACTCCAGACTGTGTGCTGCACTTGGAATGACAAAGATCACTCTGAACTACCCACTTCTCCCCCACCTCCTGTCCTGCCCCCTGGTGCTTTTATAGAACAACATAGGGAAAGTACTTCTGAGAGTCATAAAAGGTTCCAAAATTCAAGGTTAGAGTGTTTGACCTTTTTGATTTCCCATAGTTGGATGTTGCAATGGTTCTTATTAGACATGGTCTCCAGTGGTTTATACCTCAATGAAAGCCTGCAGTTGAAATTTTCGGTATCTTGTGTGTATTTGCTGCTACTAAGAGTAAGAGGAGAGAAAAGGAAGCCATTCCAGGGTGAGGTTTGTTTGTTTTCACTTACTCTTATTATCCAGAATAATCCCCATTTGAGAGTCTTTAGCCAGAGGACTATCAAATACTGTAATAAAATGCTCACAACATTTTTTTCTGCTGTTTCAGAAATTGCCCATTTTGACACTACTTAGAGTAATATTAGTGTTTCAGAAAAATGCTATTAGGTGGCATGCATGTAACTTGGTCTACCACTTTAAAAATTACTCTAACTTATAGTTTAGAGCCTGTTAAATTTATGGCATGACTTTTTTTTAAAAAAAGGAATAAATAAAAAGGCTCACTGAAAACTTCTAGTCTATTTTCACCCTAAGCATTTTAAGCTCGGGAAAGAAGAGAAATGCATTTGTTATTCTGACCTTTTACAGATTTATTTGCCTTGCAGCTTGCATTAGTAATTCCTCAACATCTACTGAAATTGCTATTAGTTATGTGTGTGAAGCAAACATTTCTCATCCATTTCTTTTACCTGATCCTTTATGAAGGAGACATTCTAATTTTCTGGTTCAAAACATTAGCATCAATTGGAGTAACTGTTTTTGGTGTCACCAAGTAAATATCCACTCAATATAACAAGAAGAACTACTGCTTTTGTTGAACAATTTACCAAACATTCTGCTGGATGAGTTGCATGTATTATATATAAATTCAAAGCAACCCTGCAATACAGACATTATTATCCCCACTTTACAGAAAAGAAAATTGAGGATTTGAGCATCTAAGAAGCTTGATTGACATTACACAGCTAGCAAATTACAGAGCCTGAATTTTAAAAATCAGTTTGATTTTTCTTTCCAATTTACCATCAATTACCAAGCTATTTCATAATCAAAGAAAATAGCAAGCCATGAGAAGAATATGATTGATATAAAAGTTTCGGATACAAAGCTGATTCTGCTTAGAAGCTTCTATATTTAGAGGGATTCGACAAAATAAAGTAAAATTAATTTGGGCTTTAGAATCCAGTAGACCTGGGTTAAAAATCAGTTCCACTATGTGGCAAGTACATAGCTTTGGAGAAGTTACTTAATATCTATAACACCATCTTATAAAGTTGGGAAGATTAAATTAGATAAATCTTCTAAGTAGCAAGCAAACTACTTGGACCTGGTCTGAACTTAATAAGTGGTATATCTCTTTAGTCTACTATTTAAAAACAAAAAAGAACATATATTTTAAACTGCCTAAAAAAATAAATTATTCAAAAATAGTTGTCCCATGACTTCTTAATACCATAGTTATTGTATTCCTTTTGTTTTTTGGCTTATCAACAGGGATATAAACCACAGTCTTACAAAAGATTTGCAGGATTTGTAAGGGGAGATGCTTCCCCTGATGCATGTGCAAGAAAGAGCAATTCCTTTTTTACCACCAGATAAACAAAGGCCACTTTCCTTCCTCAGATGCAGAAGGTTTTTCTTATGTGAAAGCAGATTGAATGGCGACCCAACAAGATTTGGTATGGGGTCTAACAAGAAGTGAAATGGAACTGGGACTCAACATGATTTATCACAGTAATTTTTATAAATACCAGAATGAAAAACTTTTTAGGTGTTTGAATGAAAAGATGAATTGACTGTCCCATTAAAGATCAGTGAGTACTTTTTACAGGTCATTTGAACTGAACCAAAAGGATATTAAAAGGACTTGAAATACTGATGTCTGTAGCTACTAAACCAAGTCTGACCAACACCCATAAATGTAATGGGATTAGACAGCAGTTACTTTGAATGGTGGACCGAGTTGCTTTCCTAAAAGATCATGGAGAAATGTGTTTACTGGGTCCAGGAAGAAGTGACAGTGGATTTAACAAAAGAAGTTATTGAACAAGGAATTCAAAAGAGAGAAAGCATGGCAGGGCTGAAGGGCTATATAGGCCAAGACCAAAGTGCTATCTGTAGGGAAGGCTTTCCAGGGATGTCACTAGTCTCACCCAAATGGAAAAGCCAATGGAAAACCTATCCTAAGCAGAATTTTCTTTTTTATTTTTTTCTTACCACACTTTCTGGCCAAACAGCAATGTTCTGCTGGATGGAGTTTTTAAGCTTCTCGATACCTTTTGTCATAATTAAATTCTGTGATGGCGTGTTTCTCAATGTGTCTCCCACCAGAGTAGTTTCTTACTCATGGTTGACTTTAAGAAACTCAGTACCACTAAGAAGTGAACTCTATCTGTGTCTACCTAGGCATTTACGTATTTGTACAAGGGCTATGAAGGTGCATAAGTACAGAGGTTTGGGCCAGCCTTCCAAATGTCTTACAGATACAGAGAACTTTCCATGCTAGCAAAGAAGAGGGAGAATATTTTACTGAGTGTATAACACGTGTGGGGATCTTTGCTAAGGGTTTTATTCAACTCTCACCATGACCATAAGACAGTCTTCATCTACATTTTTCAATTCAGAAAATCAAGGTTGAGAGAGATTCAACACCTATTCAAATCACACAGCTAACAAGTGGTCAGTTCTGGGCCCAGTTCTCTTGAGTCTAAGCCCAGACTGCTACAGGAAGATAAAGTTGGAAAGGTAAGTCGGAGTGGGAATACAGAGGACATTGAAGTCCAGCTAAGGAACTTAGACTTTGGAATTTATTTTGCATGGGAGAGAAAATTATTCAAGACTATAAGTAAGGAAATGTAAGGAGTCCTTGTCCTCTCAACCCAACTCTGGATGCCTTTCCTTTTATTTACTTATTTTTTTTAAGTTCTGCTCATCCCTGTCTACATTTCCTCCATGAACCTGTCATTTCATTCGTTTGTCCTCTTCCATGTAATGAGGAAGATTCTATTATAAATTCCATTTTATAGATCAGGAAACAGAAGCTCCAAGAGGTAAAGCGGTTTGGCCAAGACCGGAGCCAGGCAGAGACAGGACTAGAACTAAGATCTTTCTGGCCTTTCTCTTAATCATAGCGCATAGCTCCACCTATCCACGTACATAAATATGTGTGGTAATAAGTATTTGAATATATAAAAGTCATATAGATTCTCAGTTTAATGTAAATCCCACTGCTAAAAAAGAAGTTTCAAAACTCTGTACATTTCAGGGGGAGGATGTCCAAAATGCAACCGTAACCTATAACAAGAGGAAAACAGTAACAACAAGAAATACAAATTATTGCTGCATTAACCAAGCTGAAGTCAGGCGATGCTAAAGGTTATTGAACTCGTTCACAAATATCTTAAAAGGAGTGACTGTTGATGCTGACTAGTCATCACTTTTCTCAGCTAATATCATTGTTGCACAGAATATCATAAAGTTTAGGAACAAAGAAAATAATTCTAGAATCCTCTATAGGAAAAAAAAAAGTACATGTCAAGGGCAAGTGAATTTTTTTCTACTTGTTTTTGCTTTATCATGGCACATTAACTGGATGAAAATTTCCCTTGTGGACATGAGAAATTGTTTTGACCCTACGTACTTGTATGTTTATTTTGATGGTTCTAAATTTAGCAAAGTGTTATTGTTACCATTGACCCTAGAGAATAATTTACCTGTTAGTGTGTCAATAGCTGCATAGGTTTATGAGATCATGAGGGATATGGACTGTCAAGTTTATTTACAATAATTGATGATTTTTTAATTGTCTTCTGTTCCTGATCCTAAAATAACTAACAGCGGTGATCACTTCAATGGATGAAAAAAAGGTTCAAGTCAGAGGGGAAAGGGCTTCAGGTTGTGTATACTTGGGAAGAAACAGGACACACCTAAAGAACCCTTAGGATTGCTCTAGCACTGGCAAAAGCCTAAGCAGCCCTTAGGAGCCAAATGGACTCTTGTCTCCCATGGGAAGTGTCCCTTGCCTTTCTTGCATGAAGTGCTTCCCTCTGTCCTCTCTGTCTCCTTCCTGACTTACCCTTTATCGTCTTTTACTGTGGATGACCTTCTCCCTGCAACAGTGTCTGAAGCACAGTACGCACTCAAAAAGTATGCCGATCTACTGAATTCATTTATGAAGTGTCCTCGCTATTATACTGTGAGCTCTTTAAGTATAAGAACGGTGTGTGTTTATTGACTTTGCATCCCCAGAGCCTGATGTTATGCCTGGACCTTCATACATGCTCAGTGGAAATTTGTTGAGATGCAGTATGGGCAATGGTAAGACTTCAGAGCCAGTCAGCCTGTGTTCAAATCCCAGCTCTGCTATTGACTAGTTCTGTAACCTTGGGCAAACTACTAACCTCTTGATGCCTCAGTTTCCTCATCTGTAAAATGGGATAGCAGAAAACTGATAAGGTAGCTGTATTAAATGAGTTTCTATATGTAAAGTGATTAAAACAGAGTAATAGCAAGAATATTAGTCATGACAATTACCACTAGTTGCTGTAACAAACTACCCCCAATCTCAGTGGCTTAGTAACATAGAGTTATTTCTCCAGAGCAAATGGTCCTTGTCAGGTGGCCATTCTCCAAGTAATGACTCTGGGATCTAGCTCTTTCCATCTTGCAATGCCATCATCTTTAGTGCATGGTATCCAAGAGTCCATGGATGGGGAAAAGAGAGAATTATATCTGGCAGGTTTTCTTAAGGGCCAGCCCTGGTAATGGCATTCATCACATCCCCAAAACCAATCTCAGAATCTCACCTGGATGCAAGGGGACGGACCAACACAGCCTCCATTGTGTGCACTGACATAACTGAACCAAACCAGTGAATGTGCAGCATACTCTCTGCACTGTCAAGGGTTAAATAGATGTCAGCTATTTATAAAATCAAAAGCTCTACAAACATACAAATAGATGTATATAGCTGGATAGTTTGGTTTCAATTGCTTGTGTACTACTGCTTTCATTCTGAATTCACTCATTTTCTGCACATCCCTCAGAATGATCTTGGCACCATTCTGCTGTACTTGATGCTACTAGCCCATCTGGGACCCTTAAATGAGGGCTTGCAAAGGCTTACAGAGGCAAGGTAGGTGACATAAATGAGCAATGCAGGGGTGGTGGGTGTAACTGCAGGGTTCTGGGGAGCAGCCCTGCAAAAACTGGAGCTTAATTTCCTTTTTTATGCTTTAAATGTTCTCTGTATTTTTATTTGCATATTTGGGAAAACTATTGAATTTGATGTTACATTTTGTAGTTAAATTTAGAGATTTCTCTTATTACTTCCAAAAGTCTTTTGGGATGTTTGCTTGGGTTTTTGTTTTTTGTTTTTTGTTTTTAACTTTGGAGAGGGTTTCTAAATAAACCAACATGTCAAAAATAATAAATAAGTAAATAAGTAAATATCAACACAGCGTGATCATTGGGGTACCATGATACCAGCAGGTAATCAGCAGGAACACCATCTGAAACATGCCCAGGTCCTCCAGTTTCTCAAGAAAAGCCAGAAATCAGGATTGTTATGTGAAATCTCTCAAGTTTAAAATGTTAGCAACAGTGATGAAAAGATGCTTGAGAAAACTGTGTGAAAGCAAGACCATGAAATGAATAGTAAGTGTTCAATGAACATTAGCCATTACTGTTATTATTATTATTACCTCTGTCCTGTGTGCTGAATTTGACTTATGTACCCCCACCTTGTAATTTCTGCTTTAAACGAGGGCAACTGACACTCAATTCAGAAAGCACTTGATATGCAGTGGAAGCAAGAGTTGAATAGTAGACCCTGCTCTCTGAGACGTAACCGACACATCTTGTACTGCCTTGCCCACCTTCGCTAGGCTCCTGCCCCATCTGCTTCCACTTGGTTCTTGATCTCTGTGGCTACATCTCCAAATTTCAACTTCGTTCTTGCTTTTTGCATTGACAGTGTTATTTTTCTTGATTTAAACTCAATTTCCCCTAAATAAGTCTCGCCACTCATTGTGGCCTCTCACCTCCTCTGACCACTACCACTAATCACTGGCCTGGCCAAGCTGAAACTCCCAGATGAAATGAGGCTTGGAGAAGTTAATCAATTCATCCAGGGTCACACAGCCAATAAGGCAAGGAGCTAGGATCTGAACCAGGTCCTGTGACTGCAACCAAAGATCCCAAACTTTCAGCCATACTGCAGTAAATCTTTACTTTGCTGAAACAGAAATTTGAGTCTCAGGCGATTTCGTAGCTAGTTTCTCAGAACAAACCACTTAGCTAGGAAGTCAGACTAACCCAGGAGGCATTTCTCAACGGGCATGTGCTGTTCTTGGCTCATTATTGAGGTGTGTAGAATTCCCCAGAGGTGATAAAAGCTTTGTTTCTTTATGACAAATGGTCATACAGTGAAAGATCCTATTTTAGTGAAAGTTAAAAATGCAGTTTGCTATCAGCAATAGAGCTGCTTAGGAAGTTGATAAATCTCAACAGAATTAAGAGGATATTCATAAAGATCTGGACGCTTCTCTCAACTAAACCAAGGGTCTACATACAGAATTACAAAATGATGGCTCATTAGTTAAATCTGGTGATATGGGGGAGGGAGAAAATATTGTTAAAAAGCATTTGAATGCTGTGAAATAGAACATGGACTCCAATACACATCAGTTTACTGGCACTCGTTATTGGAATTCTGGCTCACTGATGTATTACATAGAATAAATGAGCACAAAGAATTAAGTTTCTCTACATAGCATCTTGCATTCCCCCTATGGTGGCACTTTCATTTTCTACCTTATTGCTTAAACAACATGTAGCAGCCATCTGAAATATTTTACCAAAATGCCTCTGTTTCATGAATCTGTAAACTGATTTAAAAATGGCCTGGCCCTGGAAGAATGTTGTCTGAGGATTAATGAGCCATCTTGTTGGTTCAGATTTAGGCTTTGCTTATGAAGAGTATCTAGTGCACGCCAGACACACTGCTAAGACTTTTCACATGCATTTAATTTACTATTCACAATAGCCCAGTGCATTTTAGTAATATTTTTTCCATTTTATGGTTTGGGAAACTTTGGTTCACAGAGGTTAGTAACTTACCCAGTATCACTATACTGGGAAATGATGGATTGGGGATTGGGACTTAAATGAAGTGTTCTTTACCGTGTCAGGTTGCCTTTCACTGCTTTAATTCAGCCCTTGGAGATAATTTTCAAAAAAATAAGTAGCCTAGAAAAGTATCCATCCATTAAAAGTGATTCCATTGTCCTCTCCTGTTCCCTGCCATGACTATGATGGAGGTGAGCATAGTTGTTTGAAATATTCAATAAATAACAATTCCTTAGATGGTAGTTCTAATTTTAGCTTCCTGTGGACTAATTTCTTCAGGCAATGAATAATTTGCATGGCAAGTTTGCTTCTGAGCAAGATATTAGAGTCGAAACCAAGGACACCAGAATAGTTACATAGGAAAAGGGGGTTTCAGAACTGCATTGACACTCGCTAAAAATTGAACGTTGATCGTGCACTATTGATTATGTACTTAATGTTTTTATAGTTTTCAAGTGTCTATTAAATCTTACTTTAATGCAATAACCGTTTATATGTCCATAATGATCCATAATGATAATGCTAAGACTATGACTTTTAAAACCTCACTTGAAACTATATTTTTATTCCTGGCAATAACCTTTCCCACTCCTGGGCCATTCTCTCTCCAAGACTTCTAAAAATATTAAAAAGCGAGGGACCTAAATCCTAGGTTTTAATCTCATGTCATCAGAGTATTCCATCCACTACTCTACCTGTTGCAGTCAACGATTAACCCTTAGTCCACTTTCACTAATTAGTGAAGATTTTTGCTTCTATCTCACTGTTGTTCCCTCCAACACTATTTTATCACAGTTCTTGGTGAGTTCTGCAGATCAGGGTCTGGCCAGGTAGTAACTATTTTAGGCTTTGTGGGCCAAGAGACAAAACAAAAATATTTTATGTGGGTACTTATACAACAAAGCAGAAAACTCCTGCCCTGCCTTACCCACCCCATATGCCTGAAGGGCTATTATGATAAGTTTCTCCCTCTGCCCCAGTGACCCAGATCCCAGAAATCTCTTTCTTCCTGGAGATCCCAGCCACCTCAACTTGGGCAGCTGGCCAGAGGAGGTGAGGTGACTCACTGAATTGCTGACCCTTGAGCTGAAATTCCACAGCTTGATGTCCAACCATTGCAGATAGTGGAGGGATGATCAGCATGGATCCTGAGCAGTGGTGAGGTATGGCCACCAGCTCAGAGGCTGGCACTGGGAGCAGAGGTGGGCACAGGGTAGAGGGATGTACCAGCATGGACTCTGTGACTCATAATGCTAATCAGCTTCAGCGGTGCTGGAGGCCATGGAAAACCAGGTTGTGGGACAGTTTGACAACCCCTGATGCAAATTATCATTCTAATATCTCCACCTCTCAATCTCTTGACTTCTTTTCTCCCAATGATCCTGTCCTCATCCTACTTCAGATACTCATTCCCAAGATTCTTCCTTAGCATTACCAAAAACTGCAACTGCTCCCCATAAATTCTATTGTTAGTGCCCTCTCTCTTACTCTACCTCCTATCTTTCCATACATTCCCCTTAGTACTCCAATGTCAACAATTCTTCAGCCCACCAACTCTGACAACCCACTGATCCTACCTTCTTTTCACTGTCTTTTGCTGTCTTCAATTCTCCTTACCTGGCTTAAAATCCACAGGAATCACAGGCATCACTTCCTTCTGTGCAGCTCCAGCGCTCTTGCCATTTTCTGACTTCATTTTCACACCTGGCACAAATCCAGCCCTGTCTAAATGCAATCCTCTGTCTCGTCCATACGACACCCACACAGGTGAAGAGAGCTGAAGAAAAACTCAACCATACTGGCTGGTTTCACTTGAAATTTATAATGTCTACTCTTAAATGGCCTTAGTGCTTCCTGACACCCTATTTCACTCACTCTAATAGATTATGACTATTAGTCTAATAGACTATAATATGACTCTTCCTAGTTTACTGTAACATGTCTCCCCCTCTCCCTTCTAAGCTCTAAAACCTTCTTTTCATCTGATGAATTTGCTTCCTATTTCACTGAAAAGAAAAAATCAGAAGATATAATTCCCACAAGCTCACACCACTACATGTATTCACCCATGCACATCTGTGCCCAGGAAATTTCTCTTCCCTCCTGAGCATGCTTTCTCCATGTTTTTCCCTCAAGTCAATTTGTCCACATGTACATTAAATCCTGTCCACCTTGCCGACTCAAAAACATCACTTCTAAAATTCTTCCCTCTCTCTGCTGCATCAACAACTTTTTCTTTTTACTGGGTCATTCCTACAAATGTACAAGAATGCTGACATTTCTTTAGGCTTCAACAAATCTCTTAACACCATGTGTCCTAAAGCTACCTCCCCATTTTTCTGTTCCTTATTGATTAATATTGGTACTTCTCAAAACTCTCTGGCTCCAATATTTTCTCTTCTTATTCTGCCTTCAACCCATTCAGATCAGGTTTTGCTCCTTGCATTCCACCAAAACTGCTCTAGTCAATGTCATTGGCTTCCAGATTGTTGAAGGCAATGACCACATAATCTATTCATCTTAATTCCTCATCTTAGTTGATGCTATCAACAGCATTTGGTGCAGTTGATCAATTTATCCTTCTCAAAACTCTTTCTTCACTTATCTTCCAAAAGAACACACCCTTCCAATTTCCTCCCATCTCACTAATGTCTGTTTCTTAGTCTTTATGGGTTCCTCATTTTCCCAACTTCTAAGCCCTTAACTGTCCAAGAGTCCTTAGAACTCTTCCCCATCAATACTCAACCTTTTGGGAATCTCATCTAGACTCATAGCTTTAAATAGTATCTCTACACCAATATCCAACTTCTCTCTGTAATCCAGGCTCCTTCTTTGACTCCAGACTCATATAACCAACTGTCTATTCAGTGTCTCTTCTTGGGTGTCTCTGAAAAGTGTTTCAAGCTTAGCATGTCCCGAAGAATTTTGTTTCTGATAAAAAAAGATTATCTGGGTACCTAAGATAAATTCTTTTGCTGAAGAATAACTAAAACTCCTGGATTGAATTTTTTTCTTAAAAACAATGTCAATAATCAGATAATGAAATAACTCCTAGGACTGAGAGGAAGGAGGAAATCTGAATGATTAGCTCAGAAACTTTGCCCCATAGAATAATTATGAGGTTCAATGGTCATGGATTATACAGTGTGTGGAAAAGTTTTTTTAAAAAACTCTAGGTCTGCTCAAGATGAGAAATCTAAAAGTCAATCCTCTCCCCATAAAAGCTACACCATCAGTTTATAGGTGACCTAGAAATAACTCCCCTTAGAGACCCCAGACAGCTAGTGTTGAGTGAAAGAGGGAAAATAATCCTTCAAAAATTTGCAATGACAAATCAGTTCTGTTGGGATACTTTTAAGCCTGAATATATAGTACCTGTATGCTATGTTGCTTTATTACAAGCTGAGAATTTAATTAAGGATGACTGTAGGCTCCTTGGTAGTGCTCTAGGTAACTAGCTGAAGCAAAAGCAGATCTTTTCAAGAGAAACCCACCTTCATCCTAGACTTTAAAGAACTCCCACAAATAAAATTCCTAGGTAAATAAAGATATCACACTCAGAAACAAACAAAAACAAAACAAGCAAGAAAAACCCCTAACTGTATATGGAAATAAATTACTACAAACAAGAATCAGCAGAAATAGCAGCCACCAGAAATTCCATTTCATTCAGAAAATGGAATTTATTAGACAAACTATAAAATGACTATGTTGGCTATTTTTAAATGACTTTTAAATATATACCTTGAAAATAAATGCAGGGAACTAAAAACTATAAAGAATATTGAGAAGATTTGAAAAACAGCCAAATAGAACTTTTAGAAATGAATATACTGAAGTTGAAAATGTAATGCATGTGTTTATGAGAAGATTAGATGGAGTTGAAGAGAATCTAAATGAACAGGAAGGTTAATTTAAATAAATTATGAAAAATACAGGGCATTAACACAGAGATGATTGAATAAGAAGATACAATTAAAGTAACAAAAGGAGAAAAGAGAATGGAGCAGAGTAGGTAATATTTGAAGGAATAATGGCTCTCTTCCTGAACTTATGAAGGATTCCAATTAAAAAAAATTCTGTGAATTCCAAGTAGGATATATAAAAATAAATGCACACTGACTCATGTAATATGCAGTTCACCCAAAACAGATTCTACAAGCAGAGAGACAAGACAGATTCCCTTAAAAAGAACAACAGCTAGTATTACAACTGAGTTCTCAATTGCAGCAACAGGAGCCAAAAGACAAAGGAAGGATATTCTCAATGTGCTGAAATTAACTTATAATGTCCAAAACTGAACCCTCAATCTTGCCCTCTTCACAAACTTGATCTTCTCTTTCTAACCTGTTTAAGCAAATAGGATCCTAACTTTGCAGTTGCTCAGACCAAAAAGCTTGAAGTCAACTTAAATTCCTTTCTTTCTCTTCCCTCCTAATTCAAGTCCACACAAATTCTAGAAACTGGAGAGAGTGACATCATCAAGATGGTGGAATAGACTATTCCTAGCATCTTTCCTCCCCATAAGTAACAAAGTTACAACTATTAAAAAGCAAAGATTTCAATAAAATACTAGCAAACATAATCCAACAACACATTAAAAAGATCATTCACCATGATCAAGTAGGATTCATCCCAGGGATGCAAGGATGGTTCAAGATATGCAGATCGATAAATGTTATACATCACATCAAAATAATGAAGGAAAAAAATTATGATCATTTCAATAGATGCAGAAAAGTCACTTGATAAAATCTACCACCACTTCATGATAAAAACACCAAAGGCCATACATGACAAACCCACAGCTAACATCATAGTGAATGAATGGACAAAAATTGGAGGCTTTTTCTCTAAGATCTGGAACAAGACAAAGATGCCCACTTTCCCCACTCTTGTTCAACATGGTACTGTCAGTTATAACCAGTGCAATAAGGCTAGAGAAAGCAATAAAAGGCATTCAAATCAGAAAGGAGGAAGCCAAATTACCCCTATTTGCAGATGACATGATCCTATACCTAGAAAACCCTAAAGACTCCACCAAAAAATTTCTAGAACGAATAAATGAATTCAGTATAGTGGCAGGATACAAAATCAACACACAAAAATCTATAGCTTTCCTGTACACAAATAACGAAATAGCTAAAGAAGAAATCAAGAAAATAATCCCATTCACAATAGCCACCAAAAAAATAAAATACCTAGGAATAAATTGAACCAAGGAGGAGAAAAACCTCTACAATAAAAACTGTAAAGAATTTGTGGAAAAAAATTAAAAATGACATGTAAATGGAAAGATATTCCATACTAATAGATTGGAAGAATTAACATCATCAAAACGTCCATATTACCCAAAACAATCTACATTCAATGCAGTCTCTATCAAAATACCAATGACATTCTTCACAGAAAAAGGAAAAATGATCTTAAAATTTGTGTGAAACCACAAAAGACCCCATATAGCTAAAGCAATGTTGAACAAAAGGAATAAAGTTGGAGGCATCACACTTCTTGACTTCAAAATATACTATAAAGCTATAGTAACCAAAACAGCATGATGCTGGCATAAAAACAGACAAATTGATCAATGGAACAGAAAAGAGAGCCATGAAATAAACTCACACATTTATAGACAATTGACTTTTGACAAAGGTGCCAAAAATATACAACGGGAAAGGACAGTCTCTTCAACAAATGATGCTGAGAAAACTGGACATCCAGAAGCAGAAGATTGAAACTAGACCCCTATCTCTCACTATACACAAAAATCAACTCAAAAATGGATCAAAGACCTAAATTCAAGACCCAGAACATAAAACTACTACAAGAAAACATAGGGGAAATGCTACATGAAATGGGAGTGGACAGTGCTTTTTTGAGCAAGACTACAAAGCATGGGCAACTATAGCAAAAATACATAAATGAGACTACACCAAACTAAAAAGCTGCTGCATAGCAAGGGACACTCTCAACAAAGTGAAGAAAAAACCTACAGAATAGGAGAAAGTATTTGCAAACTACACATCAGACAAGGGGCTAATATCCAGAATATATAAGGAACTCAAACAAATTATCAGCAAAGAAACAAATTACTCAATTAAAAAACGGACAAAGGACCTGACAGACATTTCACAAAAGAAGACATACAAATGGTCAACAGACACATGAGAAAATGCTCAACATCACTAATCATCAGGCAAATGCAAATTAAAACCACAATGAGATATCTCAATACAGTTAGAATGGCTATTACCAACGAGACAGAAAATAACAAATGCTGGCAAAGATGCAGAGCAAAAGAAACTCTTCTACATTGCTGGTAGAAGTGTAAATTGGTACATCCATTGTGGACAACAGTATGAAGTTTCCTCAGATAACTAAAAATAGACCCTACGACCCAGCTATCCCACTCATGGTATATACCCAAAGGAAATGAAAGCAATATTTTAAAAAGGCACCTGCATTCCTTTGTTCATCACAGCACTATTCACAATAGCTAAGAGATGGAATAAACCTAAGTGTTCATCAGTGGAAGAATGGATAAAAACTAAAAATGAGGTACATATACACAGTGGAATACTACTCAGCTATATAAAAAAAAAATGATATCCTATCATTTGCCGCAACATGGATGGAACTGGAGGCCATCATATTAAGTGAAGTAAGTCAGGCACAAAAAGACAAATACTGCATGATCTCACTTATATGTGGAACCTTTAAAAAAAAAAAGTGGTTCTCATAGAAGTAGAGAGTAGAATAATGGTTACCAGAAACTGGTATGGAGGGGAAGGAGGAAAAGTGGTAGGCTAATGGACACAAAACTATGCTATCTACCTCAAGTGAATCAGCGTGCAGTATATGTATGTATTGAAACAATATTCTGTATACCACAAATATATACAAATAAACGTAAAATATTTCGAATAAAAAAAATTCTGGAAACTGTATCTTCAAAATATATTCAGTTTTAAATTATTTATCACATCCTCATTTACCACTCTGATCTAAGTCCCCTGTTCTAAGTCAATAGATAAGAGACTATTAGCACAATAGTTTCCCAACTGGTGTCCCTACTTTGGCCCCTGCCCACCCACAGCTATTCTCAACACAGAGTTGGAGTGATTCTTCAAAATATTCAGATTATGATATAACTTGACACAAAACTGATCTTTCTCAAAGCAAAGGCTAGTGCCCTCCTAACCCCCGAGATGCTTACTATGATCTGTTTCCCTGTGAACACTCTGAAATCACACTCTTCTGCCACACTGGCCTCTTTGCCACTCCTCCAACCATGCAGGCATGTCCCCATTTGAGCCTGTGCAGTTGTGGTGCCTCTACCTGCAATGCTCTTTCCCCTGTGTCTACTTGGCTCACTCTCTCCCTCACTTCAACCTTCAAGACTTTGCTCAAATATTAGCTTCCCACTGAAGACCTTTCTAATCACCCTCTTTAAAACTGCATACTCCTCCCCTTTTAAAACATTCTCTACCCTCTTTGCAAGCTTATTTTGTGAGTAGCAACAATCACCATCTCATAGAATTTGCTTCTTTTATTTTTATTTTTATTTTTTTTTAATTATTTGTCTCTACCACCACCACCACTACCTGCAACCAAAATGAAACCTCCATAAAGTGCCCTGCCAGGGATTTTGGTCTGTTTTATTCAAGCTGTATCTTCAGTACCTAGAACAGTCAGTAGCACATGGTAAGAGCTCAATAAATATTTTTATAAAATCTTGCACACAAATCTCAAGTGTGCAGCTTTGTAAAGTTTTAGACAAATATATGCCTGTGTAACCACCATCCAGATAAAAATATTGAGCACTTTCATTACTCCAGAAAGTTCCTCTACACTCTTTAAGAGTCAATAACCCCTTCCAAGGTACTCTGACTTCTATCACCATGTGTTAGTTTTGCCTGTTCTTGAACTTCATATAAATGGCATCATACAACACATACCTCACGTCTTCCATTCAACATAATGTTTTTTTCTTTTATTTAATTGAGGTATAATTTTCATATCATTACATTGAATGGACAGTTGGATTTTTGTCCAGTTGATGGACATTTGGATTTTTCAACTTTTGAATAATGCTATTGTGAACATTTGTGTCAAGTTTTTGTGTTACCGTACATTTTCATTTCTGTCATACTTAAAAGAGGAATTATTGGGTTTTATAGTAATTCTATGTTAAACATTTGAGGAACTGTCAAACTATTTTCCAGAGTGACTACACCATTGTACATTTCTACCAACAATGTACGAGGGTTCCAATTTCTCCATATCCATGCCAACATTCGTTATGTCCATCTTTTTTATTATTGTCCTCCTAGGTCTGAAGTGGCATCTCTTTGTCATTTTGATTTGCGTTTTTAAAATGACTAATTTGATGGTTTTATTGGCCATTTTTTATCTTCTTTGAAGAAATGTCTATTCAAATCCTTTGCCCATTTTAAAAGTTGGGTTATCTATCTTTTTATGTTGAGTTACAGAGTTCTTTCTGTTTATGGATACTAGGCCCTTATCAGATATATAATTTGCTAATATTTTCTCCAGTTCTGTAGATCATCTTTCCATTTTCTTGATAGCATCCTTTGAAATGCAAAAGTTTCTAGTTTTGATAAAGTCAAGCTTATTTACTCTTCTTCTGTTGCTTGTGCCTTTAATGTCATATCTAATTGCCTAATCTGCGGCCACGAAAATTTACACATATGTTTTCTTCTGAGTTGTATAGTTTGAGCACTTTTATTTAGGTCTTTAATATATTTTACACTGATTTTTGTATGTGGTGTTAGGTAGCAGTCCAACTTTAATATTACAAGTAAGGCTGCTACAAATATCCTTAGACAAGTCTTTTGTAAATGTGCACTAATTTCTCTTACTATATATCTAGAAGTGGAATTGCTGGATCATGAGTAGGTATACATTTAACTTTAGTGAAAACTGCCAATTTTCCAAAGTTATTGTATAATTTACACACCTACATGCAATTTTTAGAGTTTTATTTGTTCCATACTCTCACCTACATTTGATGTTGTCAATTTTGCTTTAATTTTAGTCATCTGGATAGTGGTATCTCTCTATGGTTTTAATGGGCATTCCCCTGCTGATTCATGATGTTGAGCACATTTACACATGCTTAAAGGGCATTTTGATAGCTTCTTTTATCAAGTGATAAAAGTCAATGCCCATTTTTGTTTCTGTCTTTTGATTTTTGATTTGTAGGTGTTTTTTGTTCTGGATACACATTCTTTGTCAGATAAACGCATCACGAACATTTTCTCCCAGTCTCTGGCAGGGCTTTTCATGTTTTTAATGGTGTGTTTGTTGAGCTGAAGTTATTAATTTGATACATTTCCATTTTTCTTTATTGTTAATGCTTTTTTATCTCCTATGCAAGAAATGTTTTCCTACTTTAAGGTCATGAAAATATTCTCCTATGTGTCCTTCTAAATGCTTTATATGCTTTGTTTCCACATTTAGGTTTATGATCCATCTCTAATCAATTTTTGCATGTGTGGTACTTCATCAGATTTATTTTCTATATAGAAATATTCAGTTATTCCAACATCATTTATTGAAAAACTCCTCTTTTTCCTATTGAATTGTTTTGGAGTCTTTGTCAAAAAATTAATTGATTGTATGAGGGTGGTTTTATTTCTAAACTCTCTTCAGTTCTGTTGATCTCTTTGTCTATTCTTATGCTAATATTAGACTGTCTTAATTACTGTAACTTTATACTAAGTCTCGATCCTGGTAATACAAGTACTCCAACTTTGTTCTTGGCTATTCTACTATCTTTGCATATAAATTTAGGATCAGCTTGGCAATTTCTACCAAAAAGAAAAACAAACCTGATGGGTTTTAATTGGGAATCCACTGAATCTATGGATCCACTTGAAAATAGTTGACATCTTAACAATATTGTTGTCCATAAAGATCTCTCCATTTATTTAATAAATCTTTAATTTCTCTCAACTATGTGGTAGTTTTCAAGCTTTCATTGTAGAAGTTTTGCACCTCTTTTGGTAAAAGCTTTCTTATGTATTTGATGCTTTTAAAGGCTAATGTAAATGGTAATATTTAGATTTATTTTTAATGTGCTTATTGCTCTAACATAAAAATTTAATTGATTTTCATAGGTTAATCTTCTATCCAGTAACTATATATTCCTTTCCCATTCCTTATAGCAGCTCTTTCATATCTTCTCCATTCATTTCAAGGCCTCAAAGACATTTTAGTTCCATAACTATCAGCAGAAGATCTAAAAAATAAAAGCTATCAGCCGTGAAACTCCCCAGTTGTCCCACCTCCACCTCTTCATCTGTCTGGCTTCTCACTTCCTCTTGTTTATTTGCCTCCTCATTTCAAGGCTATTTCTCCTATTCTTTCTAAGGAAAATCCTTTTGATTGTATCCTTCACCCCTGTGACTTTATCCATCTCCCCATGACTTCACTCAATCATTTATTTCCTCTGTATTTCACATCCTTGATTTCTTCATCTGAACAGTCTCAGCCTCCAGGTTTGTAAACTGACTGAGAGTTTGGTCCTTACTTCTCTTTTCATTCTGTGTTAGCTCTTGGGGTTCCTCTTATATTCTATCTACTCTCCTTCACTAGTGACTCTCAGTTCTCAGCTCTGGCTTGAACTTCATGCTCAGTGTTTCTCACGGCTGCCTGCTTGTCATTTTCCCTAGGATATTCCATCCATAATTCAAATTCAATGAGGCCAAAATGGAATGTTGTACTTTTCTACCCACCCACTCTCATTTGGGCGTGACCCTAAGAAATGCTAGACCTTCTGTGCTGGCCTATTAGGAAAAAGGAGCAATTGGAAATAGCAGGCCTGGAGCTACAGGAACAAACTCAATGATCAAGGCTATTCAAATGTGTAAGTTAAATCAGTGCTGGAATGACATGCACAAGAGAAACTAATGTAGTGGAAGCAGAGGTCAGGAGGCTAGAAAAATGAAGAAGTTAGGCGAGTAGGGGTATACCACTCCCAACTCATCTCCCAGGTTGAGAATATGGTTCCATTCGATGGTTGGGGATACAAAAGCAGAGCTTCCAGGAGTACAGAGATAGCAAACACTTGTCACAGTTCCAGGGCCCAGCTCAGTAAAAAGGCTAGGGTTGAGTCATAATAGGAAAAATACAGAAGATATGAGATGAAGTTTCCCTGGATGTCAGCTTTATGAAGCCAAGATTAATTGAGCCAAATGTATTTTCTTAATAGATCTTTATTGGGCACTTACCGCATGCAGAGCAATTCTAAGCTGGGGACTGGGAATACAATTGTGGGTAAAATAAATTCATACCACACAGTCTTTTTTCTCATAAGAAGTCTGGGGAAGCTGTAAAACATTAAGGAGCCAATTACAATATAGGGGTGAGGTAGGATGCCAAGATGGGAAAGTGTGGTGGGATAAGGGGAAACCTAACCTAGAATAAGGTGTCCTGGGGGACACCACCAAGAGCAAATGGGCAGTGAACATTGTTGTGTTATCTGGTAGCCCAGCATCTATGAGCCCTTTTTGAATCTGTAGAAAGTTTCCAGCCTTAAACTTTCTAGCCTCAGCTCCACAGGATAGAACCCAGACAACTTGCCTTCCACACCTGTTTTGTAGCTGGGGCATAACTTTGCTCTCTACACTATACCAATCAGACTCACCTATGAGAGACTTTGGTTTAGAACTAAAAGACTTGACTACAAAGACCCCGCGTGAAACAATATGGCCTTCAAGGCACTCAGCTTCTGTGGCTGCACTGGTGGGAAAGTCAGCTTCCTGGCTCAGGCTTTGATGCTGGTGGCAGCAGCAGTTCTTGTCCAGTCAGGTTCCTGGCTATGGTGCAAGGCTAGGTGACATCAGTGGTGGCAGTTTCCGCATTGGGTAGGTCTTGCATTATGGCGTGGGGCACTGTCCCTGGAAGTGAGCCTTGAGTTTGATTAGCCAGCATCCTCCAAAATTTTATGAGACATGTAATATCCTTTTCTGCTTAATAAGGCAGATTTGGTTTCTACCACTTGGAACTAAAAAACCCCAACAAATACAAAAGGCTTCCCATAGGAAGTGATGTCTAAGCTGACACGTGAAAGAGGAGTGGAGTTTGGCTAGGCAAGAGAGAAAGGGGAAGTGTTTGGTGCAGATGGATCAGTATGGTCCAGGAAAGGAAAAGGAGAGAGTTGTGTACTTAAGGGACTAAAAATGGCACAGGAGATGGTGAATGGTGAGAAATGAAATGGAAAAGGTAAGCAGGGGCCTGACCCTGTAGGATCTCATAGCCCTTTAGCAAGACTGACTCAGAAATTGACAGACTCAGGCTGACTTCATTATTCTCCTCGTCCTCCAGGAATGATGTTTCCCCAAAACTCTCTAGCAAGGCTGAGTCTCATTACCTTCATCTACAAATTAGGTGCTGCAAAAGAGAACATCTAGAGCAAGGTGTCAGTCATGAAATGCTTTCCAACATGCACCAGAAAACTACCTGTGAGAGGTTCATCCAACAGAGGTGTCCAGTGAATGGACTTCCAGCCCAGCACAAAAGTGTAAGAAAAACTTGTAATCACTTTATTTACTTAATTTCTCTGTCTCAGTGCTTTTGCTCAGGAAATCCAGTTCATATTTCATACACCACACCTGAAAGCCCACTGTTCATTCCAGACACAGTGAGCCAGAATGGCACCAGCCATGCAAGTGTCAATCTGTTAGGGGAATATTGAAGATTGACACCACTGACCTTAATGGAACAGTGACCATTTGGTACTTGAGGACTTTAATATAGCATGCCAAGATATTAATAGACATTGTTATAAAAATAGTTCTAAGATCAAATAGATTGATGAAACAGAGCTTATGTGCTGGGGGACTTCTCCTCATGTTTAAAGTGCACTGAAACCTCCCAAGAAGGAAAAGAATGTGTGACATGTTCCACGTGTACTTCGGTACTATCTTGCACAGCTAGTGTCAGTATAGTTGACTCACAGAGCCCAGCTCATGTCATTCTTTCTCCTTGATATGACCCACAAGCTCTGTAAAGCTGAGTTTCAGGTCAGCATTTACTTGAAAGAGAAAGACACTAACAAACAGGAACATAACTCAGGACATGTCACTTGTCCAGTGACTTCCCATCTCACTGAGATGTTGTTTTCCTTTTCATGAGAAAGACTTAGTTCCACATATCTAATATTTTCCTTTTTCACTGGGGCTTTTTACTTCCTCTGTTTTTATTATTAACTTCTTCCCTGTGGTGTTGGTCTCCCTGTATCTTGTGGAGAAAGTTTCTTCATTAGGTTCATCTGAAAAGTCTACACTTCCTAGGATCCAATCAAATTTTTACATTCTCACTGTGAGTCTGACACATTTTCCAATTAAGATGCACACACTAGAATATAAACAGAGCCAGGATCTAGAGGGGGTAGGGAAAGTTTCTTAATAAGGTAGCCCATTTTAAGAGGCAGATGATGTAAATAAAAAATAAAAAAGCTCAAGGAACAAAGATCCCCAAGAAATCCAAGACTCTCGAAATGCTATGAACAGCTATATTGGCTGTTCCAGCATAGAGAAATGAATCAAATTTACCTTATTATCTAAGAACATCAGACCCCAAAAAGAGCATTGCAGAGCCTTCTACAGTTGCTGAAACCAGTGGTTCTCCAACTTTAACTGGCATCATTATCACTCAAAGTCTTGTCAACACTCGGATTGCTGGGTCCCTACCCCAAGAGTTTCAGATTCAGTAGCTCAGGCATTTCTATCAATTTCCCAGGTAATGCTGCCAGTGTTGGTATGGGGACCACACTTTGCGAATCAGGCCTAAACAATAGCAAACTAGATCCTAAGAACAATCTCATAGCAAAGAGGCACTTTTTCTTTTCTCTCCTTTTTTTTTTTTTTTGTTTCTTTTTTTTAATTTGGAACATATAATAAAAGGCCTTATAGCAAACACTAGAGAGCAGACATTTGGTCGTAGAGATATTGAGTTCAGTACTAGATATTCCACTCTCTGAGATCCTGAATTTACTTACCCTATACAAACTTCAATCCTCCCATCTGAAAAATAGGATAAAAACATGGACTGCAGTGAGGATTAACTAGGACAGCACCTGTAAAAATCTCAGCAGAGACCTTGACACACAGTAAAGCACCCACATGGTGACCATAGTGAGTACTGTTTTGCCAGTTTTCAAACCCTGGTGATATCTTGCCACTAAACTCCAAGTATCCATCAGAGAGAATCTGAGTCTTTTAAATAGCATTTATCAAAAATCCAAAGGGCAAAATGTATAAATTTCCTGTCCTTCAGGACATAAACCAAGAATTATTATAGAACTCATCTTAAAATCCATAAAAAAAAATTTTGTTTGAGAGTCTTTTTTGAAGGGAACATTTTCTCCAATTTCTTTTGCCTTTCAATGGTTCCCATCAACAGCAGGAGTTAGAATTTGGGGACCCCAGGTAAAATATTCCAGAAGGGCCTCCTTCCTTGTTACTAAATGCAAAATACTTAGTCAAATAAATAAGTAGGATTAGCTAAGAAGAGTCCTGTATTTCTTGGGCATCCTCAGGTCTCAGGATAAATATAATTCTCAGGGTCCCTCTGCCTAATCTGCCCCTCCCTTCTCTATTGGGTTATGTGTATGCACGGTACTTTGTACTCTTACCTCTTAACATCTTGCACATTTTTAATAATTTTAGGAATTGTTGATAATTTATTTAATGTCTGCTTTCCTTTATCTAACATGCTTTTCATGAGAGGAGCGTGTCTGCTGAATTTCCCACTGTACCCCCTAGAACAGAACGTGGAATGTAGATAGCCCATAGTACATATTCAATGAGTGTCAAACAAAATGACCAAATTTCCAAGAATTTTGAATATCAAAGTCAGAAAACTACTTCATTTTTCTTGTGCATATGCCAACCTGCATATTTCAAAAATACACATATTTGGCAAGAATAAAATAAGATATGACTCCTCCAACATATTTTTGATTATTAGATATTGGAATTTCCTACCAAATTCAAGACTTTATGCATCCAGTTTAAGAGCAAAAATCACGAACTCCTAATATGGGGACTTTTACTTAATAAAAAGGAATGAGGCTTTGGGGTTTTATACATGTTTGAAAGTCATATAGTGGTAAGGTATATACAAAGTATTTGGCAAAATTCATTCAACTCAGCTGTATTTCTTTATCTTAAAAACACTGACTTTTTTCTTAGTACTTTGCATACGCCCTCCAGTATGGACATAAATGTAAATGCATTTTTGAGCCTTTGCTTTTCTTTTCTCATTTTAAATTACCTCTCCACTTCACTATAAATTGTATATTTGGAGTTCCATTTGTGGCCAAAATGCAACTGTTTAATTGTGCAATATGCAATTTGTAATATAATTATGTTGGCCAAATTATTTCCTGGGCTGCTCAATTACTGTGATTACATTTGTTAAGTTTACAAGCCACATGCTGTTATTCTCTTTTCCCTCTGGCTGGTAAATAGTTTTATTTCACTTCTCGTTCTTGGGTTTAGGGCTTTGAGTGGGTGTCATAAGGGGGAGTGAAATGTGATATCTTGTTTCTACCATTATAGCCCCACTTGTGTTAATGAAGATGGGAGCTGAAGCTGAAAAACAGTAAGATGACTTTTACTATTATTCATACCCTCAACACTCAGAAAGAGAGACTGATTATAGCACATTTCCAATTCATCTTCCAGAACCTTCCGTTTCAGATGGAGAAAATGGCTAACATTTATTGGGTACTTTGTACTTCCCAGACAGTAGACTAAGCACTTTACATACATTTAAACTTCCATCTTTAGAACAAACCTGTGAAATCAATACTGTGATTCTCACTATGTCTTAGCCTAGGTTCCCCTAGGCTTGTGTGCAGGTAGTTTATATTGGGAAGTGATCCCAATGAAGAAGAGTGGGGACTGGGAAGAGTGAAACAAGCAAGGATGAAAAGCCAACCTAAGGGTGTGCTATCTGGCTGATTTGCTCTGGAATTCTCACTGTGAGCGCAGCTCTGAGGAGCTGTGCAGAAAGCACCCCCAAATTATCTGAGACTCTGGGATGGGGGAGGTATTTTCCCCTAGGATCCTATCGCTCTTGGTCAAGAGTTGTTCCATAGGGTGTTAACACCAAAACATTTTCATGGTTGCAGTGCTTGAGAGTTACAAGTCCTTCAGGGGCCCCACGTGGCTGCAGCAGAGAAGCCCTGGGGCAGAAAGCAAGGTATGTAAGAGGCAACTGAGGGAAACTGCCATCAGCTACACCTGGAGTGAAATGGTGGGCCTAGAAGGCATGTATTAGAGCAGAGGAGGTGTCCTATATATACCGTTTTTCTTTCTTTCTTTTTTATTTGACATACTTCAAAGATCTTTTATGATTATTTCTTTAATTTATCACCATTTTTTACAGCTTATTGAGGTATAATTGATATACAAAAAAGCACATATTTAATATATACAATTTGATGAATTTGGACATATGCATACACCCATGACACCATCACCATAATCAAGGTAATATACATATTTATCACCTGCAAAAGTTCCCTTATGTCATTTAGATTTTATATTTTTATTTTTTATTTTTCGTAGTAGGAACACTTAACATGAGATCTACCCTCTCAGCAAATTTTTAAATGCATAACATCATATTGTTAATTATAGGCACTAGGTAGGTAATACAGCAGATTTCTATAACTTAGTCATCTTATATAACTATAACTTTATACCCATCACACCAGATCTCCTCATCTCCACTTGTCCCAATCCCCTGGCAACCACCATTCTATTTTCCCCCTTTTTTTCCCTGCTTTTATAAGTTTGATTATTTTAGACACTTCATGTAAGTGGAATCATGAGGTTATTTATCCTGTGACTGCCTTATTTCATTTTCCTCAAGGATTATTCATATTGTCACAAATGGTAAGATTTCCTTCTTTTTAAGGCTAAGATTCTACTGTATGTATATACCACATTTTCTTTATGCATTTGTCTGTCAATGGACATTTGGGTTGTTTCCATGTCTTGGCTTTTGTGAATGATGCTGCAATGAACATGAGAGTGCAGATGTCTCTAGGAGATCTTGATTTAAATTCTTTTGAATATATACCCCATAGTGGGACTGCTGGATCATATGATAGTTCTATTTTTAATTTTTTGAGGAGCCTTCATACTGTTTTCCATAGAGGCTGCTCAATTTTACATTCCTACCAACAGTGTACAAGAGTTTCAATTTCTCCACAACCTTGCCAACACTTGCTATCCTTTTCTTTTTTATAATAGTCATTCTAACAGGTGGGAGGTGATATTTCATTGTGGTTTTAACGTGCATTTCCCTGATGCATATACTTGCTGGCAATTTGCATGTCTTCTGCGGGGACATGTCTCTTCAGGTCCTTTGTCAATTTTTGAATCAGGTTATTTGTTTTGCTGTTGTTTGAGTTTCTTATATATATTGGATATTAACTCCTTACCCAAAATATGGTTTGCAAATATTTTCTCCTATTCCATGGGTTGTCTTTTCACTCTGTTTATCATTTGCTTTGCTATGACAGAAGCTCTTTGGATTCACACAGTCCTACTTGTCCATTTTTTGCTTTTGTTGCCAGAGCGCTTTTGGTATCATTTCCATGAAATCATTGCATAAGACCAACGTAAAACTTTCTCTTAATGTTTTTTTCTAGGAGTTTTACAGTTTCCAGCCTCACATTTTAAGTCTTTTATCCATTTTAAGTTGGTTTTTGTGTACGATGTAAGATAGGGATCGAATTTCTTCCTTTTTTCTTGTAGATATCCAGTTTTCCCAATACCATTTGTTGAAGAGACTGTCTTTTCTCCATAGTGTATTCTTGGCACCCTTGTCAAACATCAGTAGACCACGTACACATACATATATTTCTAGGTTCTCTATGCTGTTCCATTGGTCTATATGTCTATCTTCATGCCAATACCATCCTGTTTTAATTACTGTAGCTTGGTATTATATTTTGAAATCAGAAAGTGTGATGCCTCCAGGTTTGTTCTTCTTCCTCAGGATTGCTTTGGCTATTCTAGGTCTTTTGCTGTTTCATATGACTTTTAGGATTTCTTTTTCTATTTCCATAAGTAGTGTCATTAGAATTTTGATAGTAATAGCATTGAATCTGTAGACCGCTTTGAGTAGTATTGACATTTTAACAATTTTAAGTCTTCCAATTTATAAACATGGGATGTCTTTCTATTTATTTGTGTCTTTTTAAATTTCTTTCCTCAATGTTTTGTAGTTTTCAGTGTTCAAGTCTTTAATCTTCTTGGTTAAATTTATTCCTGAGTTTTTATTCTTTTGATGCAATTATAAATAGGATTATTTTTGAAATTTCCTTTTCAGGTAGTTTATTGTTCAAAAAAGAAACACATATGTATATTGCTGTCTATAAGATCATGTCATTTGCAAACAGAGAAATAAAATAACATTATATTTCTTCATTTTCAATCTGAATGCCTTTATTTCTTATTCTTGCCTAATTGCTCTGGCTAGGACTTCCAGTATTATGTTGAATAGAAATGGCAAGAGTGGGCATCCTTTTCTTGTTCCTGATCTTAGAGGAAAAGCATTCAGTTTTTTACCATTGAGTATGATGGTAGCTGTGGGTTTGCCATATATGTTCCTTATTATGTTGAATTACATTTCTTCTATACTTTATCATGAAAGGATGTTGAGCTCTGTCAAGTGCTTTTTATTTATCTATGGAGATAGTCATATGATTTTCCCTCTATATCCTGTTAATGTGGTGTATCACATTCATTGATTTACATGCATTGAACCATCCTTGTATCAATTGGATGAATTCCACTGGATCATAGTGCATGATAGTTTTAATGTATCACATTTGGTTTGCTAGTAATTTGTGAAGAATTTTTGCATTTATGTTTATCAGGGAAATTGACTTATAATTTTTTTTGACTGTACTGTCTTTACCTGGCTTTGATATCACATTGCTTTTCAAATAAGAAAAAACTGAGGCTTGGAGAGGTTGCCCAAAGACATAGAGCTAGTATCACAGAGCTCATGGTCTTATACTTAGATTTCACCCTGTATTAATTTCCTTGGGCTTCTGTAAAAATTTACCACAAACTGGGTAGCTTAAAACAGCAGAAAAGTATTCTTCCACAGTTCTAGAGGACAAAAGTCTGAAATAAAAGTGTCAGCAGGGCCATGTTCCCTCTGAAGGCTCTAGAGAAGAATCCTCTTCTAGCTTCTGGTGGTTACTGGCAATCTGTGGTATTCCTTGTCTTGTAGCAACATCACTCCATACTCTGCCTCCATCTTCAAATGACCATCTTCCTTTTATGTCTGTGTTCAAATTTCCCTTTTCTTATGACATCATCAGCATATTAGATTTAGGAGCCATTCTAATACAGTATGACCTGATCTTAACTTGATTATAGCTACAAAGACCCCACTTTCAAATAAGGTTGTATTCACAGGTTCTGTATGGACATAAATTATATGGGCACACTATTCAGACAAGTACACAGTTCCAGATTCTCTTTTTTGGAAATATGTTAAAAATGTGTTTTAATATTTTTTCATATGTATCTTTCTTTCATTAATTGGACATTAGGAATGTTTGAATATCTATTCCCTAGAGGACCAAGGTATTTATTGTTCTCTTTTAAAGAAGGCTTTTTGTTCTATCTGCCTCCAGCTTTCTCAGATGTTTCTCCAAGAAGACAAGTCTACCAGCTGATTAGGAACCATTGTAATATACTACATTTTAGTGCTAATCCAGTCCCAGCCCAAATCACCTTGAACTCAAAGTTGTTGCAAGGGTGGTTGAAGCTACTACCCAGAACAGACGGGCAGGCATTGAAGAAATGCCCAGACCTTTACACTGGATTCATTAATCTGAGAAAATTCTTTTTTGTCAGATTTTAGTAATTTTGGCTGCTTTAAGAAATTAACAGGTGTTCTACTAGCATCATTAGGCATGTCAGATTTGATCATGTTTAGTTTGACCAAGTTTCTGTCCTGACTGAATGAAATAGATCTAGTGTTAAAGGTATTTTATGCAGCTATGATTAGACATTATTTCTTGACCTTTCTATGTGTTATATTTAAACCTCACAACACCCCTATTATAAATATTATTCCTATGATAAGATGGCTATATCAGTCCTATTATAGCAAAAAACTAACTTCAAAGAGATAAGAAATTTACCCAAGGTTACAGCCGATTAGTAGTAAATCTGGGGATTGACACCAGGTTTTCATGACTTCAGAACCTGGGATATTCTCCCATACCTGTATCAAGATTCTTTTGACCTGGTCCACAGACATCAAATGCCTTCAATCATGTCATTTAGGGCTTACTTTTCTTGCTTTCCAAACATTTATAAAAAGATACATAGAAAGTTATGAACCAACGTAATAGTAGCTATCAGCCCTCAATAAGTCTCCTTCCATGTACCAAGCACCTTATACAAATGAAGTTAGAAGTATTTTCCCTGGTGTTAATGGAACCAGAAGTCAGAGAGTTTAAGTTACTTACTCAAGTAGATCACAAAGATGGCAAATGCTAGAAAAGAATTCAACCCATCTTGCTTACTCTTAAGCCTATTCTCTCAACTACTGCATATATTGCTTCTCAATATCAAAGCTTTAAATAAGATAACACAGGAGCTCAGAGTAAGGGTTCATGTTGAAAAGAAGGACTGGAGAAGACATTTGAGGTAAGTCTTAAAGCACGAACAAGCTTATGACAGCTAATAAACAGTAAGAGGGGTTCGAATATTTACTCATTTACCCATTCATTCAATCTGAATTTTATAGAGCATATACTTTGTGCCAGGCATCATGCTAGTGACTGAATAAATGTGACAGACATGGCCTCTGCCCTTGTGGAGCTAAGGCCACTGGGGGAGTAGACAGTAGTCACACAAACCTACCAATACCTGAACTCATGACACATGCTGTGAGCCCTATGTAGGACACAAAATAAATTGTATAAAGAGAACCTTACTCAGTGAGGGTCAGGGAAGGCCTCTCTGAGAAAGTTACATAAAAACCAAGTCCTACATTTGAGAAGGAACAAACCCTCCAAGAGCAGAGGGAAGATTGTTCCAATCAGAAGAATCTGTGTGGATGCTCTGGGGTAAGGAACAAAACTCATTGTGGGGGGAGCCTGGTGAGCAACAGAGAAAGCCATCAGGAGCTTGGAGGCAGTCAGGGGCTAGACTTCACAGGACCTCATAGGCCATGTCTGGGAAATTCAATTTCATTCAAAGGACGGTGGGAAGCCATTAAAATGCCAGAGGATTTAAATTCTTCAACTTATGTTTTTAAGCTGTCAATCTGGCCACTGGGTAGAGAGAAGATATAGGATGATCAGTTAAGATGCTATAGCTCTAACCCAAGCAAAAGAACTAGTGGGCAGTCGGGGTGATGGTTTTGAGGAGGGTAAGAAGGAGAGAGAGATGATCTGAGGACAGACTTGAAAGTTTATGCTGAAGGATTGGCGATGACAGGAGAAAACATAAAGAGAAAGCAACAAAATCAAGAATGGTGCCCAGCTTTCCAGCCTGAACAATGAAGTTGAGGGGGTGCCATTTATTAGGATAGGGAAAGCTGCACCAGAAACGGTGTGGATGGGATGCATGAGTCAAATGCGTGTTGAGGGGTAAGGAGATGAGGAGATCCATTACTTAGGATGAGTCATTCATGTGGATGTAAAATGACGTGCCACCTCTCATTCACAGGTCAATGAACTCTACTAAAGCAAAGTGGGTCATATCAGCATGTGCCAAATAAATGTGGCTGAGAGATTCACTTGTGGCATCAACTTCCCATGTGGCTTCCAAGTCAACCTCACCAAGCTCAGACCTCCATTCAGCAACTCAAGGACCAATCCTGCCTATAAAAAAACAAAGGAAATAATAACAATGCTACTAACTCAAATGCTGCATGGTGAGTGAACATGTTTGACAGTAGTGAGGGAAAACCAGAAGAGGCAGCAATGCCTCTGGAAGGGGAGGATAATAATGGAAGAGGCCTTTCCACATGCAGCGACCTATGTGTTGGCCTTGAAAATGAGCAGGAATAGACCACAGGGAAAAGACAGGACATGGCATTCCAGGCAAAGTAAAGAGTATGAACTGAAGATGGAGGCACAATGGTACATGATATGCATAGGGCACAGCTAGTGGTTCTGAAAGAGGGATTTGGGTCAAAGGGATGATGCATATGGGATCAGGTTATATTGAGCATCATTCTATTCATACCATCTATAACCAACAAAATGTACCACCACGCTTATACAAGGGTACTGCAGAAAGTTCACAGAAAAATTTGTATTATCTCTTAATTTTATTTTTCCATGAACTTTTGAAGTATCCTTGTATATATCCCATCATTGTCTGTCTTTCTGTCTCTCAATCTCTGTCTCTCTCTCTCACACACACATACACTCATACACAAAATTCAGTAATGCTGTTTCCCATTTTAATGTTGCAAATTCCTCCTTGTCTGTACCTGGAGAGAAGAGAAGTGAGGTAGAAAAAGTTTATGTGGATAAACTCTTCCCAAACGCAGCTAAAGATAGCTTTGAACAGGTGGATCTCAGTGACAACAGCTTTTATAATTCAGAACATAATTTCTCTCCCATTTTCATCGAGACCACCAGTCGCCAGTCTTTATCCCTTCAAATCATCCTAACATCACTGCCAGATTCATCATCTGGGGAAAATCAAGTGTATGTCATACCATTCCCCTGTTAAAATCTTTCCTTAATTTTCCAAGCCCATCAAAGAGTTCCTGTTGTTCCCAATAACCATACAGCCCACCAGAGGGTAAATTGCTATAATGGAAAAAAAAATCCCTCCTAAAATTTTAAGAGGAAATAGAAACTTACAAGAAAGAGAATTGAGCTAGTAGGTTCACCTGGGTATGACTAACATAGCATTCATAGATAAGAGCAACATGTTTGATAGTTTCTGTCCTAGTGATTTGGGATGTCAGCTTGTCTATCAATACTGTCATTTAACGTGTTTGTTATTTTGGAAGGTGGTACGTGGGAGGAAACCTGAGACAGGTGTTTGCACTATATTTACACCCTGCCGCTGTTGTTCCTTTCTAATCAAAAGAGACAATACCAGTGATAACTGCTATCTTCTGGTGCAGGTGTGAGGGAAAAGACAGATTTGAAGCCAATGGTCCCCATGTGTGCTGCTCACCCAGAAAGATGGAATCTGATTTGTAGCTCTTACCGCAATTACTGTCTAGAGCAGCACAGTCCAGTAGAGTTTTCTGCAATGACAGAAATATTCTCTAGTCCCTTTGGGTCACTGTGAACCACATGTGGTTATTGAGCACTTGAACTGTGGCTAGTGCAACCGAGGAATTGAATTTTTAATTTTATTTAATTCTGATTAGTTTATATTTGAATAGCCATCTGTGGCTAATGATACCATATTCTAGACCCACCAAGTCCCCTCTTCTAGTCCTGGGTCTCCTCTTTGTGTGTGTCTTTTTGTGGATGGTTATATTAATTTCCTGAGGCTGCCATAACAAATGACCACAAACTAGGTGGTATAAAACAACAGAAATGAATTCTCTCATACTTGCAAAGGCCAGAAGTTCAAAATCAAGCCTTAGGGCTTGTTTGTCCTGTAGACTCTGAGGGAGAATCTGTTCCATGCCTCACTCCTAGCTTCTGAGGGCTGCCTTGGTCCTTGGCGTTCTTTGGTTGTAGACTCCAGTTTCTGCCCGTATCTTCATGGCATCCACTTCTCTGTGTTTCCGTGTCTCAAATCTCCCTCTCCTTTCTCTTATAAGGACACCAGTCTTGAATTTAGGTTCCACCCTACATCCACAATGATCTCATCTCTAGGTCTTTAACCTACTTAATTGCATCAGAAAAACTGTATTTCCAAATAAGATCACATTCACAGGTACCAGGGTTAGGACTTGGACATGTCTTCTGGGGGTGGGGGAGGAGCGCGGACAATTCAGCTCCCTAGTGGTTTTCCAGCACTTTCATCCACAAGCAGGCTCTTTCTCAGATGCAGTGCAGTATATAGATTCAGGTTTGCACAGGGACACAAATCACCTTCCCAAACAGTAACTTATCTTTGTGATATCCAAAACCATGCAGATGCCTCTTTCCCCCAACTACTCCCGTCTTCCTGTTATAGACTTCACACCCTGAGCCATTTTCACTCCTTTATATTCAATAAATTAAAGTTTTTAGGTGCTTTCTAATATTAGAGGTGATTTTGTCCTTGGAACCAGACCTAATTTTATTCTTTAAAAAGAAGCAATTGGACAGAAGTCTTGGAACACTGTGAGAGCATTCAAAGAGTTTCTCTACTGCCCTTCTGAACTCTTAAATTGAAAAATATGAAACAATGTGCAGATTGCACCTGCCCTTGTTTCAGCCATCTGCCTATGAGATGTCTTCTTTTCTCAGGTGTGTAAGGACACATGGATACTTCCTGCCACCTTTTGTCAGGAGGGGCAGCTACAGACACTAGGAGACTGTGGCTCAAGGCGGGAAAGATGCCCCAACTGCATTCCTAATTCCCTTGGGGTAGAAGCAGTCTACAGGGTAAGATCCAGCATAACCTCATCATCTCATTTGGGGTGGGATTAACAGGCGGGCTGGCTCTGCTCTTTGTAGCAACTCTATATTTAACAAGCTGGCACGATTTTTAGACAGAGATTTCTCACAAGAACTCAGCGAACATTCCATGTTTCCTTTACTGCAATATGTAGAATTTATATTTCTGACACAATTGCTCATGCATCTTAGTGTAACTTGCTTACTAGTCACACTTTGTTAATTTTATTTTTTTTTTCCCAAGCAAAATGAGAAGTGATTAATAATATAATGTCAGGGACCAGGAAGAGGGATTTGATCACCACTTTCTCAGAAGACTAAAGGCCGTCAAGTCTTTTTTTAAGGGGGTCTCTCATACCCACACACTCCGTCCAGCCTCCCACCCATCCTTGAATTATAGTGACATTACATCCCAGTAATGTCAGATTGAAGTACCCCAACTGGTCTCCCTGCACTGGGGTTCCACCTTTCAATTTATTCTGTACCACCCTACCAAGTTCATCTTCTTAAACAAAAAGGTAGGTAAATAGGAGCAGCTGGGGGGTGGTCCTGAGTAAGTAATTTTTTTTTCTGTACTTTGTTTTATACTTGAAATATTTCTTATCTAAATATTTTTAAATTAAGTTGATAAATATTGCAAAGTCTTTTTCATATATTTGTTTTTAAAGGAATTTATTTTTTTAATGGACACGATCATACATCTCTATGGAGTATAGAGTTAAATTTCAGCATATGTGTACAATGTGTGATGATCAAGTCAGGGTAGTTAGCAAATTCATGATCACAAAACTCTGAGAACACCAAGGTCCAGGGTTAGATCCCTGTACTGGCCAGCCACAAAAAAAACCTCAAAAAACTCTCATGATCACAAAACTTTATCATTTCTTTGTGATAACAACATTTGCGTTCCTCTCTTCTAGCCATTTGAAAACATACAATAAATAATTGTTAATTACAGATGCCTAACACTACTGTATGTCACTAGAACATTTTTTCCTCTCTAGCTGTAATTTTGTGTCTATTATCCAACCTGTCCCCAACTCCCTGCCTCCCCTTTTCCAAGACTCTGGTAACCACGATTATACTCTCTACTTCTAAACAGTCAGCTTTCTTTCCTTAGCTCCCATATGTGAGTGAGAACATATAGCATTTATCTTTCTGTGCCTAACGTTTCATTTAGCATAATTCCTCTAGGCTCATCCATGTTGCCACAAATGACAGGATTTCATTCTTTTCATGGGTGTTTAGTATTTCCTTGCGCATATGTACCACCTTTTCTTTATCCATTCATCTGTCAATGGACACCTAGGTTGGTTCCACATCTTGGCTACTGTGAATAGCACTATAGTGAGTCTTAAATGTAATTTTTAGAAGACTAAAGCCACTCTCTTACACATAATTAAATTAAATTAATAAACAAAAACGTATTTATCTGAATTTTTCAAAAAATCTTAAAGTTTTCCCAATTTTCAAATTCCTTTGTCCAACATTTAAGAATCTGTAGCCTCACTTCTTTTCATTATGATTTATCTCTCACCTCTTTACTATAGAAAACACTATTCTTGGGTAATCAAAAGTAACTGCCACTCAGCTGCTTCCTCCACCCAGAAGCAAGCAAACAGCACAGTATGCCTGGGGGGACTAAGCAAGGGTCAAGGGCAGCAGCCCCCACCCAGAAGCAGGCAAGGAGCATAATGAAAAAACCACTTCCACACGGGTGGCACACCATATCCACCATCACTGCCATGGCTGTCACAAAAGCTGCTTGACATGATGGAAGTAGCCATAGCTACCATGCAGGCAGCCCACCAAACACTCGACTGCATTGACACAAGGAGGGTCACAGCAGATAATGGAAATAGAAGAGGACATCTCTCTCCTCAAACCCCGATCCAGAGTGATAGAAGCAGCTGCTCCACCAGATGACTGGCCAGACATCCGTGTAGAGATACCAGGAATATGAAAACTCAAGAAAATAGGACACCACCAAAAGAATACAGCAATTCTCAAATACCAGACCCTATAGAGCAGGAAACCCTCAAAATGACTGAAAAGGAATTCTGCGCAGCAATCTTAAGGAAACTCACTGAGATACAAGAAGACTCAAACAACATAATGAAATGAGAAAAAAAATCAAGGATATGAAGGAAGAAATTTACAAAGAGATTAATACCTTTAAAAAGAATGTTTTTAAGGTATTAATAGCATAAGTTATGCTGTTAATAGCATAGCAGAAGTTATGAAACAGAGATTCACTCAATGAAATAAAAAACTCTACTGATAGCTTCAGCAGCAGCCTAGAACAAGCAGATAAAAGAATTTCTGATCTTTATCGAAATAACCCAGAAGGACCAAAAAAAAAAAATTTTTTTTTAAATGAGGAAAATATAGGAGAGCTAACAGATAACCTTAAGTTCACAAACATTCGAATCATGTGTGTTCCGGAAGGGGAGGAGAAAGGAAAAGGCATGGAAAACCTATTCTATGAAATAATAACCGAAAACTTCCCAGGTATAGGGAGAGACACAGACCTTTGGATCCAGGAGGCTCAAAAATCCCCAAACAGATTCAACCCAAAAAGATCCTCTCCAAGACACACTACAGTCAAACTGGCAAAGCTCAAAGACAAAGAGAGAATCTTAAAAGAAACGAGAGAAAAGCATCAAGTCACCTATAAGACAGGTGAGACCAATCAGACAAACAGCAGACTTCTCAACAGACGCTCTATCAGCCAGAGGAAAATGGGATGATATATTGAAAATAGGAAAAGAAAAAAACTGCCAACCAAGGATACTGTACCTTCAGAAATGAGGGGGAAATTGTGTATTTTCCAGACAAACAAAAACTGTAGGAGTATACCACCACATGAACAGACCCACAAGAAATCCTCAAGCGAGTCCTGCGTCAGGAAACTGAAAAACAATAATCAGTCATCTTACCAGCTATAGTTCTGTTCAAACTTTCTGTTTTTTCATGATTCAGTCTTTGTAGGTGACACGTTTTTAGGAATTTATTCATTTCATCTAGATGATCTAATGTGTTGACCAATAGTTATTCACAGTATTTTTCTCTCACAACCCTTTTGATGTTCGTAAATTTGGTTGTAATAACCCCTCTTTCATTTCTGACTTTAGTTATTTGAGTCTTCTCTTTTTTCTTAGTCCATCTAGGTAAAGGTTTGTCGATTTTGTGGCTCTCATCAAAGTACCAACTTTTGGTTTCACTGATTTTCTCTTTTTTCTATTTTTTATTTCTTTTATCTATGCTCTTATTTTTATTGTTTACCCCCTTAGCTAGGTCTGGACTTAGTTTGCTCTTCATTTTCTAGTTTCCTAAGGTGAAAGGTGATTGTTGATCTGAGATCTTTTTTTATCAATGTATGCATTTACATTAAATAAATTTCCCTTTTAGCAAAAAAAAACATATTAAAAAAATTTTTTTCAGTCCTTTTTTTGGAGGTATATCTGGAGTATAAACATACCTATTTATTTTTAGTGCAGTTTTTCACCCTGCTTTTTCATTTAATATTACATCTTGAAAATTTTTCTTACTCTTTAAAATTATGATTTTAATAACTGCTTTATTTTACATTTTATGGAGGTCATTTATTTAGCCATTCTCATATTGTTGGACATTTAGTTTATTTCCAATTTTTAACTTTCATATAACTGCCTTCCACATTGAAAAAATACATATTTTCTTTGATTATTTGCTTACGGTTTCAAGAAGTAGGATAATTGGTTGAAAGTGTATGAACATTTTAAAGACTTCTATTTATAAATCCAATCTGTTCTTCAAAAAAGTGTTACCAATGTATGCTTATACTAGAAGATTTTGACATTATTTCTCTCACAGCACCAGTATTATGCAGTACCGTATTTTTTCAGTGTGAGAAATAAAGAATGTTATTTTTCTGTTTTAATTTCCATTTCTATTAGCATCTTAGAATGTATTTATTAGCCACTTGTGTTTCTTTTGGGTGTGTGACTTGTCTGCTCACTTCCTTCATAAATTTCTGTTAAGGTTTTTTCTAATTCATTTTTAAGAGTTCTTTAAGCATTAAGGATGTTAACTTTGTATGTTAAAGTTGTTCCTTATCCATTGACTTTAAATTCAATTTTCAATTTGTGATGTTTTCCTTCATTTTTATGTTGAGAAAATAAATAAAAAATAAACTAAAATAGCTGCCACTTGTTGAGTATCAATAGCTCTCAATTTATAGACTTTATCTTATTTAATCTTTAAAACTATTCTATGAGATGGGTGTTATGTTTTCCATCTTACGGATGAGGCAACTAAGCTCAGAAATGTAGAGAGGCTTTTTGCTCAAAATCACTCAACTGATAAGTAGCAGGGCAGGAATTTGAGCCCATGTTTGTTTGACATCAAACAAAGATCACGTTCTTAACCTAAGCACAGTGCCTGGAACAATGGTAGCGTTCAAAAACAGGGAGTTATTATTAAGTCTAATCAGATATAACCATAATCTGTTCTGATATGTTCTACCTCTCTGCTTTGGAAGGTCCTCTCTTGAGGATTTCAATAGTCATTAAATGAACTGTATGCCTCTGAGAGCCAATGGCAGTGGTTTGGGTGCTATTTCTACATAACAAATTATCCCAAGGCTTAGTAGCTTAAAACAACCATTTTATTATGCTCACAAATTCTGTGCCAGAAATTCAGACAGGTCATAGCAAGCATGGTTTGTCTCTGCTCCATGATTCTTAGGGCATTCACTGGGAAGGCTTGAAAGCTGTGGGAGTGATTCGGTGCCTGGGGGATCAGATCATCTGAAAATGCAAGTAGATGTCCAGTAAGGCTTATTAACAAGGCCATCTACTGATGATGCAATCTGTCAGCTGGGGGGTTAGCTCCAATAACTGGAACACCCACTCTTGGCCTCTTCAGACGGCTTTCTCAGAGTAATTGGACTTTTTCCGTGGAGACTAGCCTCCCCTAGAATGAACATCCCAAGAGAACCAGGCAGAAGTCGCATGTTTTTTTCTAACCTAGCCTCAGATGTCATATAGTGTCACTTTCACTGCATTCTATTGATTATAGGGAGTGGCTTGGCCAGTTCAATTCAAAGGCTGGGAACATAGATGACACCTCTTGATTGGAGAAGTGTCAAAGAATTTGCTGACGTGTTTTAAATATCACTGTATCAATATTACCCATAATGAAAGGACTATTTCAGTGAGAGGCTCAACACCTATTCCTGGAGCCCAAGTATTCTAAAAAAGTCATCTGCACAGATGCTGACGTCACCCCCTGTGATGGCAGCATTTGGAGGAAAAAGGAAGCCTGTGAACCAGTTGCCAGAGACTTCAGAAAAGGTATGTTGAGGAGTTACCCAGGAGGGTGGGAACGTGGCAACAGCATGCAGGGGTAGATGATGTCTCCCCCAGATGGTAGTTATTATTAGGCATGATCAGGTATAATCACAATCTGTTTCCTCTTGCCTTCTCAAAGGAGGAGGGATTTTTGAGAAATTAATGGTCTACCCAGGAAACATGCATCTAGGGGAATGTCATCCTTATCTCTGATCTCTGTGCTACTAGGAGAATGAAGAATGATAGGATTCTCTGAAAAGACTGCAACAGAATCAGAGCCCTCTGAGGAGAGCCAGGGTTCAGGTTAGGCAAAGAGGTGAGTGTTTTGTGATGGCATCAGCATTATGTACAATGGAACCCAGGTTCCAGAGGTTGCAGCAAAGTGTGTAAGAAGGGAAGACAGCAATAGGAGGAAGAGTCACAGAATATAAAAGTTAGCCATGTTATGGCTGCAAGTAAAAGAAAACACACAGAATTAAACCAAAAGGATATTTATCGTTATCTAGCAAGAAGTCTAGACAGAGGTTGGTCCTGAGTTCCTTTGATTCTACCAGTCTGTCTTTGATTCTACCACTTGTCAACAACATCTCCCCTTATGATGCAAATATGTCTGTCCCAGATCCAAGTGTCACCTCCTCAGACAGCAGCATCGACCTTTGAAACTAGTGGAAAGAAGCACAGGGGCCCGTCCTCACTTGCCTTCTTTTTTACTAGGAAGAAAAACTTTCTCAGATGCCTTCAGCAGACTTCCCTTAAATCTTGTCACACTCTCATCCCTGTATCAAGCACTGGCATGGAGAAATGGCATAATCATGACTTAAACCAATCGTGATTTATCCCTCCAGCTGGGCACAGTGCCACATGAACAATGGCATCGTGTCAACACGCGGAAGGCAGTGGCTGCTGGGAAAACAAGTAGTGGTGCCAGCCATGCTCAGGGATGGCACTTCCGATAACGTGGAGATGGAAGTATGCAGGAGACTTGGAAATGCCTCAGTTTACCCAACTTTAAGAAGAAGGGTATGACCTCATTGATCTTTAATGTCCCTCCCAATGCTGAGAGCCTAATCTCCTACCCAGTACATTTATCACACTCACATTTTTTCTTTTATTATTATGGCTATTTCCCCCTATTTTATCTCCTCAACTAGATTACTGGCACATTAGTGGCAGGACTCTTGGGTGCTTTGTCTCTATATTCTACACGATCAGTAAATATTTGAGGATGAACGCAACGCCCAGCACTCTTACGAACTGTGTGGTTTTCTTTGTGAGACCAGTCTAGTTTTCTCTCAGTAGTTCCCACAGTGAGAGAGGAAAAGAAGAGGCCATCATTGTTTCTCTATTTACTGAGCACCCACGTGTGCTCCCTGCAACTGTGCAGTCTGAGAAAAATGTAAGAGCCATTGGCATAAACAGCTTTGAAAAAGAACAGGCGAGCACATGGAACCCCATGTAGGATCTTTAGCCGGGAGCAGCTGTGATCCTTCCACTATATTCCAGAGAGATGTATCCAGACAATGGCCCGAACACATCGGGACAAAGGTTTATTTTCCTCGCTGTGGATTGAGTTGTAAAGACCTGGTAGACGACTGAGAGAGGGTGATTGACAGAAAGCCTCAGTGGAAGAGGAGGGAAGACACAGGAAGCTGGGCAGTCTCTTTTCTGTGGTATAAAACGAACCACAAACTTCATTATCACTTAGACTTAGAAACTATCGTTATTAAAGGGATTTTTTAAGTTATGCACTTCATGTTTTTTAAAACCTGCTGGAGTTTCTTTCCAGTCGGGCGGTTTCCTCTGAGATTCAAACAGACAGAAGTGATCAGCTAGAATAGATGCTTGTTACATAAGAGAATACATGTGCTGTTAAATTTAACTCAGAGTTTGAAACTTAATATTGCAGTTTCTAAAAAGTATAAACAAAGTTAGGCCGAGAGATTAGAGAACCCTATAATCTTCTTGTTTGTATGTTTTTCTTTTTTAATTGACACGTATTGATTATACATATTTATGGGACATAGAGGTATATTTTAATACATGTATACAATGTGTGGTGATCAAATCAGGGCAATTAGCATATTTGTCATCACAAAAATGTATCGTTTCTTTGTGATGTGAACATTTGAATTCCTCTCTTCTAGCTAGTTGAGAACATACAATAAATTATTGTTAATTATAGGTGCCTAGCACTACTGTAGACCACTAGAACTTAATTTTCCTATCTAGTGATTTGGTATCCTAGAACCCTGCAATCATAAAATTGGAAAGGACCTTAAAGATTATCAGCTCCAACCATCCTCCCAATGTTTGAATTTTCTCTGCAAACGGCCTTATCACACCATCCAATAGAACTTGAGTAACTTCAATGATGCAGCGTTCACCACCTTTTGAGGCAGACCATGCTATCTGTGGGGTCCCCCAAAATAAAATATAGTAACATGATCCTTTTGAATCCCTTTATAGTCATGTGGATGTAAATGGGCCCTTTCTGTATTCTTCTTAATGTATAGTGCCCACAAATGGTTAAAATTCTTATGTGAGCAAATAGGAGCAAACTTTCTTCTCTTGCCTTGAAATCCTTCATACTTGTAATTGGTATCCTGATAAAGTACAATTTGTGACACAGTTAAAATGCAGCACTATTTTGTCTTCTATCTTCCCTTTCCAATGTGATCAGAGAACATAAATTCTCTTTCTCTATAATTAAAACTATGATTTTTTTTTTTCTCTCCTTTTAGATACTAGGCTTTCCTAAGTTCACTTTAAGTCACAGACATAGGCTCAAATCAGTAATCAAAATGCCTGGTCCAAGATATTAATCAAAATTGTCAGTGTGATCTAGCATTATATCTTCTCCACTTCCTCTGCTAGGGTCAGCTCCAGGCTGGACGCCTGCAGTAGGAAAAGGGTATGGTTGCGTGTGTGTGTGTGCAGGACGGCGGGGGTAATGGTGGTGGTCTTCTTATCTGTTTCTCTGCTTGCTAGTTAGTTTCCGACCTTTCCAGACTTGGAGTGCGTAAGATAACAGAAAAAGGCTCGAATCAACCTGGCTTTGATCCCTCTGGGCGTGGCAGATGTTTAATGCTTTTTTTCTTTTCTTTTGTGGATATATTTGTGCTCTTCTGTTAAGAATTCCACCCCTGGAGACCTCTTTTCTGAAAATCTCTTGACCCTACCAAGTATCTCTACTTCAACTGCTGTGGCTTGAGACCATTTTTCAGCCCTTAGATTCAGCATCCTCCACCATTATCATCCTCTCTTCTAGGTAGACAGATTCAAGAGAGCCTCACATCAGCTCCCTTCTCTATGGTCCACCATTGTCTCAATAAACTTTGAGTGTATCAGATGGCCTAATGCAGCCACCTGTAGCCTAAGCTATGAGTCAGGCACCAATTCCCCTGACTCACAGTTGTAATGAACACATTGAAGTTCTCCAAATAGCTTCACGTAAGCTCCCTTCAATAGGCTAGAAGTGAAGGTAACAGCTTTGCAAAAAAAATTTCCTGCCCAAATATCCCCTCTCTCCACATTCTGATCTAGTTTGTAGCAATCTGCTTTGCAACTCTGCATACAGTGATTTGTCTAATCCTCACTTTGGTCTTTAATATCTGTTATGTTGGAGTCCAAGATAAAACTGTCACAAGAAGAGTTTCATTCTAATCTGCTGCCTCAGACTCATAAACATGTAGCATGAGATCTTATTAACCATCTTACTGTTTCAAGCCAAATTGAACATATTCTTTACTAACATTCTTGTGGTAGATAGCCAGTGTTGTCCCAAATCTGTTCTTCCTTTCTTCTCAGTAGAACTTTAGTTTGTCCCACCACTGTCAGCTGGAGGATGCATTTTTCAGCCTCCCTTGTTGTTGGATATGATCAATCCTGTTATTAAGTTTCCACCAATAAAAGTGAATGGAACTGAAGAGTTTCATTCCTTGCATTTAAGAGGAAATTATGACAGAGTTAAGATAAAGTAAGATAGAATAAGTGCACCCCATACTATCTCTCCCATTTATTATCCCTAAAATGCCTGGGCAAAATACACAAAGCAACTTTCAGGGGACTCTGAAGATTGGGTAAAAACAAAGGACTGAACAGGGAACTCAGGCCTGGAAAGCACCCCAGCAGTGTTGCTGTAGTTTGTTTGTTGCTTTGTTGGTTCCTCTGGTATATGTCAGCTTGGGATCCAGGGCAGCCTAAAAATGTAACTGCAAAGAGGAAGCTCCAAGAACATTTGCCCACGTTCTCTGGCCAGAGAACCAAGAGTGGTGGTTACAAAAATCTATGCATGTGTTAATCTCATAGGACTGTACACTCTAAAAAATGAATTTTACTACATACAAATTAAAAATAATTTTATATATAAATGAAATAATTTTTCCTGGACATCCTTCTTCTCACACCCTATGACACTGACATAAAACAGTCATTGACCATGCAGGCAAGGATAATATCCGAGGGAGTGGCCAAACAATGGCACACGGAAGGCAACTGCCCCAGTAGTCTGGACTACCATCCTTCTGTGGGGTCTACTTTTTGTGTCACCTTTGCCTCCACCTTTCCCAATCAACCTCTAAGGCTTTTCACATGGGCTGCTCCTAACCTATGTCTTCGCCACCTGACAGGTGCAGGCAGCTGTTTAAACTCAGCAGGACCCTGTATATTCAGTCTCGTTAGGGGCAGCTTGTCTAGATAGTATTGGATTCAGATTCCATCATCCAATATGTTTGCCATTCCTCCCAACCAAGTGTCATCTGAAAATTTAATACTGATAAAGATACTGGTAAATATTAAGACCAGAGCAGAGAGCCACTGATCCCTTTGAGGAGAAAAGAAAAGGATGAAGTATGCTTACCAAAACACGGAGAACTGATTAAAACTTTTTGAGTGAAATTTTTATCTAGGCTGTAGCAATCATTTTAATTGTTAAACAAATCATTAATCCATCTAATTATTCAGGTCTAGATTATTTTCCCCATTTAATCCATAAGAAAACAATGGAAGATTTTTCATCAGTGACTTGCTAAAACACAAATATACTCTGTCTCTTACATTTCTTTGGCATTTTACTTTTCAGCAAGGCAAATAAGAAATTAATTTAGTTCAACACAACTTATTTTGGTCTTGGTGATAAACTTCCCATAGTAAGCAGATAAGCAGACATAGCTTATAATGATCAATTTCAAAACCTCCCATTTTGAAAATCAGAATGACATTTTCTTTATGTCCATAGTGTTGTGGCACATCTTTCCTACTCTTTGATTCTTCAACAATAATCCATAGCAGTTCATACAAGTTTTCAACAACCATGAGAAATAATCTATGTTCACATGCAAAAAAAAAGTCATTTGCAATACTGAGTTGTCTGCCTTTCAAACTCTTTATCCAACTGAGGTTTCAGTTCCTGCACATCGAGTTCATTTATTCATTACCTCATTCATCCATTCAACACATATGTACTGAAAGACTCCTGTGTGCCACGTGTTGGTAGAAGTGTTGAGGATTCAGCAAAGAACCAAAAAAAAATCCCTCAAGGAATTTACACTTAATGCAATAAAAATATAAAATTGTAGAAGGTCAGACAGTGATCAGTTGTTTAGAGATAAATATTTTAGGGAAGGAGAAAACAGAGGCTGGTATGAGCATGAGATTAAAATTTTAAAAAGGAGGGCCAGGATGAAACTTGCTAGAAAAAAAGATCCACCTGAGCAAAGGATTGAAGAAGATGAGGGAGCAAGCCATGCAGATATTAGGAGTAAGAAGGTACCAGGGAAAGGGAGTAACAAGCACTAAAGCCCCGAGCAGCACGGTGCCTGACATGTTTGATAAATAGTAAGGACAAAGTTGCTGAAGTGGAATCAATGAGAGGACGAGAACTTGGACATGATGACAGAAGGTGACAGCAAAAGACTGCACAGGAGAGGGGCAACCGTCAAGAAGTTTTACATGTGCTTTACCCTCGGGGAGTTTCTGAGCAAATTTAAGATATTATTGACCAAAAAAAATGTTACTCTACCTCTCTTCCTGAGGAGTCTGTTTTTTTTAATTTGTGGATTTAAGAAATATTTATTGAGCACCTACAGTATGCCAGGTGCCCTTACAGGCACTATGCAATCCTCCCAGGAATCTTAACAGTTTACTGGGAAATGAAGCTTTTAGAGTTCATTATGAGGACGTTAGCCTTTACTCTGAGCACGAAGGCAAGCACTGGTTTGAGCAGAGTGGTGACTTTGGCTGACTTGGGTTTTAACAGGATCACTCTGGCTGCCACATTAAAAATAAATTCTAGTAGGACAAGAAGGAATCAGGGAAAACAATTAGGAGGATATTGAAATAATCCAAGCAAAAGATGATGCTTCAGCCAGGACAGTAGTGGAGAAATATTGTCAAATTGGGGATATCTTTTAAAATTAAAGCCCACGGAATGGATGTGGGTTTTGAAAGAAAGAGAAGAGCCCAGAATGGATCGAAGGTTCCAAGTTTTGTTCCCCTGTCCCCACTGTGGGGGACAGAGTCACCACTCACTGAGCGGGAGACACGGTGGAGGAAAAGATTTGAGTTAGAAAAAAATATATATATAAAATCAGGAGTTTAGTTTTAGACATTTTAATTTTGAGAGGTTTATTATATTTCCAAGTGGAGATGAAAAATAGGCAAGACTTGAGAAATGTCCAGGCTGGACACAGAAATCTGGGAGTCATAAATATAGATGGAAGTTAAGACCATGGAGCTCTATGAAGTCACCAAGGAAGTGAGTGAAGCTAGAAAGGAGAACAAGTTCTGAATTCTGGGGCACTTAGATACTCAGATGTGAAGGAGGTGAGGAGAAACCAGCAAGAGGACTGAGAAAAAGCAGTCAGGGAGGGAAAAAAGAGAAGTAACCAGGAGAATAAGGCATATTGGCAGCCAAGCGCTAAAGCAGATCAAGGACAGAGAATGACCAAGAGTCACTGAAAGGAAGAGTCGGACAAGGACTAACGACCCGATAAGTGGAGGTCAGGTGCAGCCCTCACGACAGCATTTTGGTGGTGTGATGGTTATGAAATCCTGACTGGAGGGAGTTCCAAAAGGAATCAGAAGGGAGGGACTGGAACAGCAGGGATAGACAACCCTTCCCGTAAACTGTGCTCTAAAGGGGAACAGAGAAACAGTCAGAGGGAGACATATGGGGTCAAGTTGGGCTTTTTGTTGCTTGTTTTTGATTTTTTTTAAGAAAAGAAAAATCACAACTACCCTGCATGATGGTAGAAATGATCCAGTGAAGCATGAAAAATGAATGATTTTGGAGGAAAAAGAGAAATTTCTGGAATGTCATCCTTGAGTAGGTTAAGGCAATTGGATGTCATGGGCAGCTGGGGGCTTGACCTCAGATATAGGCAGAAAGGCTGTTGTGTACTGTTTGCAGCCCCTGTGTTTTCTAAGTAAGTCACCAGGCCCCTCCTCTTGTATTTGTATTATTCTTTCATGTCACATTTGCTGCTGCTACTCCCCGTAAACGAGATTTGAGGTTTATCCCCACCCCCCAACCCCACCCCCTGCACATGTGATCAGGTCAACCAGCTTTTGGATAAGTTCATAATCATTTGTCTTCATTTAACCTCTTTATTCCTGCAGGACTGTCTTGAGCAGAAAAGGCCCCTATGCTCACAGACCTTACACTAACAGTAGGTGGAGAGGGCCCAGGTGCCAGTAGACTCTCAAATAAAGATCATTTGAGATAGTGATGAACGCTGTGACAGAACTACCCTGGAGTAAGGGGAGGAGCTCATTTAGAGTGAGCTGAGGGGTCAGGGAAAGCCTAAAAAACACTTTAACAACAGCCAGCATTTTGAGAAGGAAACCATGTGAGTGGAGGGAAGGGCATTGCAGGGGGACAAATGGAAGGAACATGGCGAATTCCAGTCTGGCTGGAATGTAGTGAGCAAGGGATAGGCTGTTGCTAGAGCAGGTCAGGCTGCAAAGGGGTTGGGCTTCCTTCTCCATGGGAAGGGGGTTCGATTTTATGCTAAATGCACTAAGTCATTGGTGAGCCCTAAATCTGACCCCTATTTACATTTTTAAGTGATCATTCTGTTCCCTGTGTGGTGAATGAATCCTAATGAAAGAGTGGAAGCCAAAGAAATGAGTAAAAGTCTACTATAGTTCTCCAGACAAGAGATGGTAGGGGCTTGATCAAGAATAGAGGCATGAAGATGGAGAGAGGTGGATGGATTTATTTTCTGTTTTAGAGATTTGACAAGGATGACTTGCTGATGAATTGACTGTTAAGAGTGAGAGATAAAGAGAAATCAACCATGGTCCCTGAGCTTTTGGCTTGAGTCACGTGGTCAAGACACTATTACAAAGATGGAAAAACAAAACAGGGGAAATTGGTTTAGAGGAACAGTAAAACCTATAATTCCATTTTGGACTTAATTTGGAAATGCCTATTAAGCATTCAAGTGGAAATTGTTACTGGAAATTAGCTATAATAAATAATGATAGCTGACACTTCTATGGTGTTTGCAATGAGCTAGGCATGGTTCTAAGCACTTTACAAACATCACGACAACACAGAATACGTTTAAACTTGGGACTGGTGAGCTCACTTATGGAGAAAAGACAAAGATGGAAGCTCATGAATAAGCCTAGAACACACCAGCATTTAGAGGTCAGTGAGATGCCCTTCCTCCCCAGATCCCTAGGTAAAAGTCACTGGTTACAGGCTTTTACATAATAGATAAGAATTCCAAATCCTACTTGTTGACAACATCTGCATGGATAGCTGCTCACCTCCTATCTCTTGGCCTGTCTTCCAGAGTTCCAGGCATCAGTGAGAGGAAGTCATGTAAATACCAGCTGCATACATAAGCCTTTCCTTTTTCTGTCTAAAAAATAATTGTCTCTAAGGATGCTTCCTGGTCTTAGGTTGTTGTTTATCTCTATATGAGTTTCCATCAAAACTCCACTTTCTAGTAGGTTACCTGTTCAATTGAGTACTAGCATTGATATAATGTTTCCTCCACTTGGGAAGTGAAGGGAAGAGATTGTGAATTCTCCTTAGAGAAAAAATGGTAACCAGCACCATCAGTCCCACGGGAGACTGAGTTGGGGAGGGTTAGTGGCCAGCTCAAGGCATGCCATCACCCTTTGGAAAAACAACCATGAAGAGTTTCCTTCTTTTTTTTTTTTCTTTTTTTTTTTTTTAGTTTTAACATTTACTTGTACCTTTTTATGGGGTACAGTATGTTGTTTCAAGACATGCATATATTGCACAATGATTTACTTAGGGTAGAGAGCATGGTCTTCTGCCGGTTAGTCCACCACTTCTCCTCCCTGCCACCCTCCTCTTACCAATGCATCAGCAGTTGCATCTATAAAGAAGAATATCCCCTACTTCATACATTCCAATGCACTGCATTCTTAGGACTAATTTTATAGCACTTCCTTGAACCATGCTTAACAATGTGGTCCAAGTACATAAATGGTAAGGTGCACTATCTTTTCTTTCACTGTTTTATTATTTGGAGAGATCAGACTTGAATTCTATTTGTGATCAGCTCCCAAAGACTTAAAAGGAGCTTTGATTCCAAAATATATACCTAAATTGTGTTTTTATTCTTTGGGAGATGATGAAAGGCCAATGTTTTTCTTTTATGTCTTAACACTTAACAAAAGCCCTTCTGAAATTTTTTCAATAGCCATCTTTATTAATTACAAGTGAAGGCTTAAAGAGGGTTTAAAATAAGAGGAACCAAAATGATCATGTTGGAGGCAGTACTCAGTGTTATTTCTTTTGCTGTGCTCCCTTGCGTTGCACATGAACGAACTCTCGCTCCCCCTTACTCCCTCCCTTTCTCTCTCCCCCTCTCATTGTTTCCAATTTTCAGTCCTGTCCCCTGACATTTCTCTCTCTGATAGCATCTTTTCTGACCTCTTCCCTGGGGTTGTTCTGCTGGCCTCTTCCCGTGGCATCCAGGATATATCCAAAGGGGAAATCATACTGAAAATGAATCTGCAAGCAAGTCTTTGGTTCATCAAAGAGATAATATGAGTCAGAAAATGTCTCATCTAATTCTCTGGATTCTGTCTTATAATCTGCCATACAGTATCGAACCCCTGATATGAAATCAGAACCTGAAATGAACCCAAGACGTAGATATTTAAATAGAAATCTTTAGGGGATTTCCCCTCCCTTATAAAATTAATATCTTGATTTTCTGCCAGTTTGGTACATGGATTTCAGATATGCTAATGAACTGATTCTTATTTTAAAAAGGACTACAGAAATAAACTATCATGGTATGTCTTTATTTGGGGAAACAGCTTCTAATTAGAAAACTGCTTCATTATTATTTATAACATGCTATAAATTGGGTTTGTACTATGGTCTCTTAGCCTAAATATTTTACAAATTCTTTTCTATATTTTTAGATGGAAATATAATATGCAAAGCTACAGCATTTTATGAGAAAAGCAACTGATCCCCCTGAGTTAGGTATTTTAACATCTTAAGTAAATGTAAATTTTTTAAGACAGATCTAGGAGGATAGGCTGGCATAGTTGTATGTTGATAGAAAGCCCTCAAAAGTATAAACTCTCTTTTTTGAAGGAACTATCTAGAATTTGGGAACAGCTAGAGACAAAAGACCTAATGGATAAACATGTAGGTTGTTTTCACCAATTCTCAACCTATCAGGACTGGGCAGCCATAGAGCAGATCGGATGTAATTTCACATGAATGGAGATCAGTGATTCCAATGAAGAAGAAAACTCTTATAGAGAACTACGAAAAAACTTTACCATAATTTCATATTTCATCTACTTTATTAATTCCATTTTTCTAATGGTTTGCCATATGATTTCTAATATCCATGAGTTGTTCTTTTTCTTTCTTTCTTTCTTTCTTTTTTTGGTAGGGAATTTAACATAAAAATAGTTCTGACAGCCTGTTCTGAATTCCCCAAGAAAAGTACTGGCGTCCCTCCACTGCGGGCTTACCTGGAAGAGAAAGCAAGAGAATTACTCTGACCCAAGAGGTCTTCCTGGTCCCCAGCCCCCTCTGCAAGGTTAGAGCTCCCTGTCATCAACTTTCTTAGTGCTCTGGACTTTCCTTTTATCATATTTGCAATTGATTCCATCATTTGGCACTTTTTGTTCAATGAACATTTCCTCCACTGAACGATTCCAGGAATTCAGGAACCATCTCTGTCTTGTTCACTTCTCTTACGTAAGATTACTGTATGGCATTTAGAGAGTTTTTGAAAAATAGTTGTTGAGTGAGAAAAAGGAGCATGCTCTTGAATAGCCACAGATCCCAAAGAAGTTGAGAAGCTGCGAATGGAGCAACATGAGAGTGGTGGTACAGTAACATCAACGGCAACGATGTCAGTGACCTTCTGTAAAGCCCGCAGTCTGAGCATTATTATTACAAGGATGAAGAACACAGGCTCTGCAGTTTGTCCACCTGAGTTTGCAACCAGTGACTATCCCTCCAGCCCGTGTGATCATGAGCATATTATTTAAGCTCTGTGTGTACGTGCGTGCATGCCTCTGTGTGTGTGAGGTTTCCTATCTATAAAATGAGGATACTAAGTTATTGTACTTCTTAGGACCAAGGGGAGGGTTAACTGAAGGACTCCCTGAGAAGGGTTAGCACAGCCTCAGGCCCTCAGTGAGTGGAACTGAGTGTTAAGCACTGGACTGTAGAACAGGAGTTTCTGTCCCCACTTTGGAGCTGAGGCTCAGCGGGCCCAATTTCTTGCCCTAGGTCATCCAGTGGTAAATCACGGAGCTGGGATGATGCCAGGGTGTTCCTGTCTCTCAAGGTGTGGTGCTTGCACCAAGTTTCACTGGCTTTCCTACTACTAACTACTACTGTAGTTCAGGCCCATGAAAGAACCAGAACAGATCTCCCAGCTGGCGAGAGTCAGGCATGGCCACACAGTGGGAATGGAGTCCAATGCTGGAAGGCAAAATCCGGTTTGGAGCTCCAGCTCACCAGCACGTGGAGCAAGATGATGGAAGCCCTTGTTTGCTGCTGAGGTTGTCAGTAGGAGCATCGCCATCCAGCCAGGGAGCACTTTTCCAAAAGATTTAGCCCGCTCTCCCCGGACTCTAAAACTGAATAGGGACCAGTTAATTGCCCTACCAATAAGGTGCCAATTAGCTAATAAGCGACTTAAGGAATCAAAGAGCTTGGGTTGGGTTAAATAAAATAAGAACAGTCAAGTTTGATAGGCAGTTTTCTCACACTGAATTAGAGAAAAGGCTGGAGTGAATTAGTGAAGATCCAGAAATAGAGAATACACGTCTACATGCAGTTGAATCATTCAGCAAGTTGTTTTATAGTTGGAAAGAATCTAGGATGCGGTTGTTTCTATCCTGTGGTTAGAATGACATTTTCCCTCCACTTGAGTCACTTACTCTTCAAGCGCTATTGTGCCAAGTGCTGGGTGGCTCTGAGTGACTCCCAGTGTGTGGATGCAGCTCTGTTAGTCAGGAAAAAGGTGAGGTTTCTTATGGAAAATACGGGGGTTATGAAGATAGCCAGCCAGAAATGGGTTTGTGTTCTGACTCTGCATGGACTAGCTTGGGAAGCGCCCAGTAAAATGAGGATATGACTTTATAGTGACAAGATGGTGATTAAATTAAATGGCGTATGTAATGCTTAATATATGCATGCTTAAGAAATAAGCATCCCCTGACAGTGTACCTAGCATTTTTGGCATCTTTTCTACTGGTAATCATTATAGCAAGCCTATGTGGTACAAATGAGTACCCTCCTTTGTAAATGTGGAAAATAAATTTCAGACTGGTTCACAAATTATCAAAATTCACCCCCTCGGTAAGTGGAGGAGCCAGGATTTGAGCTCAGGACTTTGTGAATCAGAATATTCTCAAGTCAGTGGCCGTAGAATCAAGGGAAGCGGCTTCCCTCACAATGTAGAGAAAGTGGCTACTAACATGCATCACACAAAGCCCCTCTGTTCCTGAGTCCTTCGAACACGGGTCCTTCTGAGTTCTTTGTCCAATCTTGCTCTTCCTTTCCTCAAAGAACAGCTGGGGCTGGCTGTCCCCACCCTGCCATCACATGAACAGCATCATGGGTCAGGAACACCATGCTCATGTGGAATAAATCCTCTTTCCCTCTACAAAACTTTACTAAGGATTTACTGTATGCAGTCTCTGTTCTAACTGGGGATATAGCAATGACCAAAGTCCCTGCCTCGTGATGGTAACGTTCTACACAGATAAACAAATAAAAACACAAATTCACAGTGTGTGTACCAGTCAGGATCTGGTGAGAAACAGATATCAGATTCAAAGGGTCTAACTAGATAGAGTTTAATGAAAGGACCATTGACAAAGGTATGAGCGGGATGAAGGAACCAACAAAAGATGATAAAACACTCAGAAACTTGCAACAGCAGGAAGCCACTGCAGGGCAAGGAAACAGTGATAACAAAACCCAGGAAATGTGGAAGAGGGGACATCAACAGAAGCTTGGCTGTGGAGGGGCACAACCCCTGCCCATGCAGGGCAATGCAGGGGAGGAAGGGGGAAATACCCACCCCTCTTTTTCCTGCCTCTGGCCAAATCCACCCAGAAGGCAAAGGGCAAGAGAGTCTGGGTGATGCAATCTATACAGCCAACTTCTGGATAGAGAGAAAAGTTAAGAATAGATTCCAGGGTGGGACTCTGCGAATAATCGGCATGGGATGTCATGGTGATATGTGTTAGAGGAAAGTAAAACAGGATAAATGGAGAAGGGCGTGCTGAAGCCAGGGGAGGAAGAATAGCTGTGATTTTACAGAGGGGATATGAAAGGGCCTCAATGATAAAAGGGCATTTGAGCAGACACCTAATGAAAGGAGCAAGCCAGACTGGAAGATGCCTGAGGCAGAAGCAAGTCTGGCATGTCTGCAGAACAGTGAGAAGGCTGGTGAGGCAGAAGCAGGGTGCACAAAGGAGAAAAATAGTAGGAAATGAGACTGGAGATGGAACAGGGAGCCAGAGCATTGCGGGCCTTACAGAACGTGATACATTTCTTTTGAGAATTTTTTCTCTGAGTTAGTTGGGAAGCCCTGGGAGAATTTGGAACAGAGGAGTAACATAATCTGACTTGCATTTTAACAGGATCACTATGGCTGCTGTCTTGAGGCTAGACTGTAGAGGAGATAGGGCAGAAGCAAAGAGTCCAGGCAAGAAGATTGTGCCATAATCCAGGTAAGAGATGATGGTGGCACTAATTTTTTCAAAAAATTGTGATGTAAAAGGGAACAGAAAAATAGTGATATCTGGAGAGTAAGCAGACCCAAGGGAGGGTTTTGTTTTGTTTTGTTTTGTTGGGGATTTTTCCAGAGGTAAAATAAAAGAGACAATTTGTATGCTGATGGAAATTATCTAGTGGAAATGAGGAAATGGTGATGCTGAAAGGAAGCAGTTTATTACTGGAGCAATGACCTTTAGTGAAGCCAAACAGGAGACAATTTTGTGCATGGGAGGATGGGAGGCAGAATGTCTGGGTGCAGATATAGTTGGGTGGGAAGCTTTGATGGTGGAAACATGTGAAAGGGGTCTTCTGAATGCTTCTGTTTTCTCAGTGCAATAATGAGCAAGGCTCATGAGAGAGTGAAGGAAGGAAGGGGGTGTTGTAAGCGTAAGAAGAGATGGTGTGAAAGGGGCTTCTCAACATTAATGTGCACACAAATCACATGGGGATCTTGTTAAAATGTAACTTCTGATTCAGAAAGTCTAGGGTGGGGCCTGAGATCCTGTATTTCAATAAGATGCCAGTGGTGCAGATGCTGTTGGTTCATGGACCACACTTTGAGTAGCAAAGCTCCAGGACAGGGTTTCTCAAGCCTGGTCCTCTTGACATTTTGGACCTGGTAATCATTCATTGTGGAGGGCTATACTACCCATCATAAGACCAGCATTCCTGGTCTCTACCCACAAGAAGCCAGTAGCAATCTTTTTCTCATTGTGACAATCCTAAATGTCTCCAGACATTGTCAAATATCCCCTGAGAGAGCAAAATCAGCCTTGGGAGAAGCACTGCTTCAGGAAGACAAGAAAGTAAATGGATTAGGGAAAGTAGTCAGGACACTGAGCAGCGTTAAAATCCTGCTCTAGGCTCATGGATTTGTATGATTGTGGTATGTTTTCTCCAGCCATGTTCAGCTGTACAGATGCAGGCATGGAACAGCGGAGAGTCAGATTTGACCAGGATTGGACAATTGTCTTATTCCAGTTGAGTATGACAGAGGGAAATATAGGAGCTAGGATCTGAGAGTATACCTAAGGAAGGATTTCAGGAATCATTATGAGAAGGGTACTTCAAGAAGTTTCTGGAAAATTGGAATTAAAAAGAAAATATGAATGAACCTTTCCATGAACTTTTTGAAGACCCCTTATAGTTGAGTGCCATTCAAGTGAGAGTGGGAGGGACAATGAGGCCCTGTGGTGGCCAGAATGTTTCCAGGTAGCCAGTTATAACATCACAGAACAACTGAACTGGAGAGAGATGTAAGCCATCATCTGATCCAAACACTTGCCTCTGATCAAGTAAATGCATGTGCCATGGTCAGGATTATTACACCATAGGTGCCCAATAAAAGCTGCAGTTAACTCTAAGCCTAGAGGTTGAATCTTACCCAAGAGATACTCTTGCTCTGGACACTGCCACTAGAGACCATCCCTCCCCCCCAACCTCTCTCCAATCCTAGGTACAGAGATTGGAGAGGAATATCTGGGGGCCAGGACGTTTAAAACCTTGTGGATAGGTTAAAGATATTGGTTTTTATCTAAGAGGAAAACGAAAAGTTCTTGAAATTTTTCAGGCTGAGAGATGGAGGTGGGAGGGGCGTTTAGAGCCATGTTCAAATTGGCATTTCAGAAAGATTGCCCTGGCTACTGGGTGGGGAAGAGTCTGTAGGGGGCTCAGGGATATTGGGTATAAGTTTATTATAGTAGTAATATAGTAGGACTGGCATGGACTAGGGTAGTGGAGGTTGTGGAAATGACAAGAAGTAAACAGATTCTAGTGATATTAAAGAGTAAACTCAGCAGGAGATGGGGGTATATAAAGGGTAGTGGGGAGGTTCAAGAATGACACTAGGTTTGGAATGTGCAATGGTGCAACGTTCACAGAAATGGACAACCCTAGAAGAAGACACAGGTGCGAGTGAGGTGGAGACAGAGTAGGAGTTTGATTTGGGACACGTTTTGTTGGCATTGCTTTGACTCATACTCTTAAGACATACTGAGTAGGCAATTAGCTGTACTAATCAGGAGCACAAAAGAGAAACCAGAAACGGAAGTAGGGTACAGTGAGTCATCTGCAAGTGACTCTGTTCTTCTGATGTCTCCATGGGGAATATTTATTATACATTTATTGGCTTATTTATTTATTCACACATTTATTGGCTTGTTCGCTTATTTATTTTGGGGTGCCCTTTTCTAATTGTACCCTGATCTCTCTTAGAGAACTATGTTGAGCCTTCCACTATGGAGACCAAAGAGTTTGACCAAAGTCCCCCTCAGTTCAACACTGCCATGAGACCTGCGCGGGACCTGCTGTGGGATTAACTGTGACTTAGGCTCAGCCAGTGGGACACTCTTTGCCAGAGCACTCCTGAGACCTACGATTGTGAAGGGGCCAGGTGGAGGTCACTCAGCATCTAGCAGCAGCAGCCCAGGTAGCCTTGAGTCCAGCCTGTTTCTACTTCACAGGCTTTGCTATGGTTCCTGATGCCCAGCCCTGCTCATTATCCAAACCTCCCATGTCTTCACTAATTGGTGGTTTTTTTTTTTTCTTAAATTGAGCAGGCATAGTTTCTTGAAATTAAGAATGCTGACTGATACCTCTCCATTTTACTTTCCATTTATGTTTTTTTCTTTCTCTTTCTCTAATTTCCCTAACTTGTCCCCTTTTCTATCCCCAACCCTTCTTTCTGACTGGCTGTCTCCCTACCATCACCATCCTTCCTACCCTCCATCTCTCTCTTTACCTTTTCCCTCAACGTGTCTCTGCTCCCCTTCATATCAAACTACGGATGCAGGTTGAAAAGTAGAGTGAACACACCAACTTCATAAACTCAAGAGTTTAAAACTTCTGACAAGTTGGAAAGAGAAGATGAAACTCATGGGATGAAATTTAATTTAGATAGATGTAAATTCCTGAGCTTAGGTTCTAAAACAAAGTATAGACAATGAACAAGCAACAGTTTAACAGCAAATTCTATGAAAAAACAAAAACCCTTAAGTAAATAAAATACATGGGACATACCTTATGCTAAATAGTCACTGTTTACTTGAAATCTATTAGTAAATATGGCAGCCCTACTCTGGAGGTTCTAGTTGATTGAAAGCTCAGTATAGGCCTTTAAGAACTGTACTGTAGGGTGCCCTGAAACAAATCAATTCTGCAACATATGAGTGACGTGGGGGTGACTAGGGGAAAGAAAAAGGTCCCAGGACTTATGGAGCTCAGGAGAGGATGTCCTGATTGCTTTGTGCTTTTCAAGACCCCACTCTTGGAGAGATAATGGCAAAGTAGGACACTCCACAGTGGACAGTGAGAACGGAAAACACATCTTAGGAGAGAGAACCTAAGAAGGGAAGATTTAAGTGCATCCTGCTGCCAGGACCCCAGAATCACACTGATTCCTGTCTTTTCTCCTGAGCCTTGTTCTTCAATCTCCTCTTCAATTCTGTAAGCAGCTTAAAGATCTCACCAAGAAATTTCTTTTCTTCTTAGGTTTGCCAGAGTCAATTTTTGTTGCTTGCACTCCAAGATCTCAAATGATGCAATAGTCCTTTGTCAGTATCTGAAGGGATCTTTTGCAGAGAAGAATTCAGATATATTTAGAGAGCAAAGCTAAGACCCTAGGGTGAAAATCAGATTTTCAGTCAACATGGAAAAGAACTTTTTAATCATCTGAACAACCTTTGCTTGTAAAGGACTGTGGATTGGTGAGAGCTCAGTATTTAAAGAGGTTCAGGAAGAGGTGGGATGACCAGCAGATAGGGACAAAATTCCTGACCTAGTTGGGAATCTGACTGGATCAGATGCCTTATAATGGCTTTATTTTTTTTTTAACTTGATTTTGTTCAAATAAAGTCTTAGATAGAAATAAAAACAAAACAACTACGGTAGTTACAGATAGGGACCAAGTTCCCCCAGCTTCTTCTTCCCCTAAAGTTACAGGTGTTCCAGAATGAAACCTAGCACTCTTTGAAGCATCATTTTAAAATCATTGGACTAAACTAGCTAATTTATATTGAGCACTTTCAAAGTCTCAGACACTGCTAAGCACTTTTTATGTATTTTCTCATTTAGTCCTCCCCAAAACTATAAGGAAGTCCTACTATTAGCCCCATTTTACAGAGGAGGAAATGGAAGCACAGAGAAAGTAGTGATTCAAGGTCACACACCTAGAAGATGGAAAGGCTGGGATTCCAACACAGGTGGTCTGACTACTGAACCGCTGTGCAATTTTGCCTGTAAGATCTTAAGACTGAAGTTTGATTTTCGGAGCTGATTGTTCTTATTGGCTTCTGTGATCCTCACCATTCATTTATCATCAGGTTAATTTAAGCTTTTCTAGGCTTTTCTAAAATAGCAGCAAATCAATTGAATTTAATTTGTTTTTTGGGTACCTCAGTTCACGATTTCCCATTAACTGGTTTTTCTCAATTAAGGTTTTTTAAAGCATGGTTCATGTTCCTCTCTAAACTAGTTGCCTTAAGGTGTCAGCTCTTGGGGCTGGCTGTAAAAGACAGAGGTATCTCCTGGGCTTGGCACTCCTTCCATCAGTCTGGGCATTCGCTGTGCCTCTTTTATCTTTTCACAGTGAAACAAAAGTGGGAAAAGAGGCTCAGTTTGTTTTCCCAGCTTCATTTGACCAAATGAAGATAGAAGTTTCTGTGGTGACTGCAGCCTGGAGAGGGAACAGGCAGTGGAAAGAAGCAACGGCATGCATTAATTGTCATGCTGTTTGCTGTGACCTTTCTTCCCTCCTGTCATGGAGCATCAGACAGGTAGGTCTGAGCCAGCAGGAGCAGTCTGACCTAATCAAGCGCTGTCCTGAGCGTCCCTAGGAAAGTCGCCAGCTGTGGCTCACAGGAGTCGGTGGCCAGTGTGAGCAGTGTGGCTTTCACCCCTTCTCCTTGGCTCAGGGTGATCCTTAGCCCTTTCATGCTGTCAGCTCCATCTTGCCATTCTCTGTCCCCGCATGAGAAAGCAAATTCCTAGAGTCACAGGCCACTAGGACCAGGCTCCAAGTTGGGGGCCTGGGTTCAGGAAAAAGGGAACAGAGAAGCACATCTCCCCCTCATACTTCTGTGTCTCCTCTCCCATGGGCAGGCCCTCTGTCACCTGTGAATCCAGCCCTATTCATCTCATTGCTCACTGCCACCAACAGGCTGTCATTGTCCCAGCTTTCTCTTCGTGAGGTACCCACGACTACTGTTTGTCTAACATCACCTGTGAACTCCTGAGGCGTGGGCTGTTATTTCATATTTTATAAAGGGCTGTGTAAGTTCAGTACTCCATAAATATAAAATGGTGAATAGCAAATTTCCCCCATACCGAAGCCATTTCATTTTCTTCAGCCAAACAGCTCCTTTTACCTTCATGCAGAAAGCCCAAAGAGAGAAATTTCTTCATTGCTCAGACAGCTACAAAATGTGATCACATTTCTTCCCCACAGCTAATGTGCTCTTATGTATAAAATTTAAATTTGAAAGTCTGAGCAGATGGTCTATAAAGCTCTTGTTTTCCCTCTGAATTTAATTTCTTCCTGCTTATAGTGGGATTTTTTTTAATCACTTGGAAAGGAACAATGAAATGTTTCTATAAATCGAAATAATCATTATCTTGATGACTGCTCTCTCCTAAAGGTATCCCGGAGGAAAGATTAGGCACTTGACATTGGGTCTGGAATCTTACCGGTCCTGTCATGTTCACAAACAATCAGTACCACCAAGTCTTGCAGGTGGGCCCTGCTCATTTTAGAATTGGCAGTCATTCTTACCTAGACTAGGCTGAAGTTCACCTTCTCTCAAAAAGCAAAAGGTCAGGGCATAAAATGACCTAAGCAAATTATCTGTATACAAGAATCCAGATAGAATGTTAGAATCTTTAAGGAAAAAAAAAATTATTTTCAAGTGCTTTAAGAGCCATTTTATGTCATTTAATTCAAAGCCATTAATGAGCTAATTATCTTTTTACTAAAGGAGGCCCATAGGACTTTGACTTAACAATATTTAGTTGATCATAAGTTTTGGTGATTATATGTAACAAAATTATATTGTTTTCAAACTACTGCATAATACAGATTCTTCTGTAACTCAGCTAGCACTTCTCAATATTGGAAACGTGATTTCCAGTTTATATAAGGAAAGCGTCCCTGATAAGGCATGCATAGAGTGGTTTTCCCTCTTTGTTCTGTTATTCTGTTACATTGTGATACATTCTGTTATCTATAGGAAGGTTTTTAAAAGTTGATAAAATGTAGAGGCTGATATCACCTTTTTATCCCAACACTATTTTGCAAGGTAAATTCATTGGCATCAGCCTGCCCTTAAAATCTGAAGGACTCAGGGGTGAGAGTGCACATGGAAGTCCACCCACTATATGTCCATATATTTGAAAGTTATGTCAACTTTGAAAAATATACCTTCTCATTTAGTCCTGCCTTGGTCTGGAGAATTAAAGGCCAGTCTCAAATTTGGAACCATTGGCACATCAGAGAACTACCCCTTAATGCACAGGGTGCACCAGCTCCCAGCCTTCTACACACCCGCATTCTCCTTCAACCCACAGCCCCATCTTCTATCGCAAGGGGTCTGGGGCATGAGCACTCTTTGCATGCACCTCCTGGCTCACATTTCCAAGCTCCAGCTCTACCTTTTCCCTCTTCTCCCTGCAAAATAGTCTTCCCTTGAGAGAAAAGGGAAGTAGGTCTTCCTTTGGAAGAGGCCCATTCAGTTTCTGAAAGTGAGCTCAAGGCCATTAGGATGGGAAATTCCAATGTCACAGATATAAGAAATATAGTCTGTAAGGTACAGAGCAGGAAGGGATCCAGGTAGAATCTTACTATCATGTTATGTTCATAGTCTTCCATTGATTCAATACAACTTTGGACTCTCTGCATCAGTAGCAGGGTTATAGCCACAGGAGGTCTCCGGGGCAGTGGCCCCTCTAGGCCGAACTGGCTGTTGTCATAGTGTTATGAATCAGCCCGGCAGTACTTGTTTTGCAAACGTTTTCAAGGATGATAAGAAGCATGGGCAAGGGATCACACTAAGTGTCACAACCATCTATGAGATTTGTTCCCTGTTCTCAGTAGCTTACAGTCTAGTTGGGAAGATTACAGAGAAATAATTGCACTACAGAGATGAAAGTCCTAATGGACAAAGAAGAGGTCAAAGTCAAGTCAATGGTTTGTTCTTCCTCAAAAGTAATCAGGAACTAAGAAGTATTAAGTAAACAAATCTTAACCACATAGATAAAATGTTCTGCTCCTTTTCTAAATCAGCCTTCATGACACTCATTGAAAGAAGGTTAATATTATCCTATGGAACAATCTGGAAAAGAACAGGTTAAGATTTTGGCTTCTATCCCTGAGCAAATCTGATGCAGGCAGGATTAGAGGTAAAAAGCTTCCACTCTCAGTTCAGCACATTGTGTGCCAACCCATCTGCCCACATCAATGTCTATTTAAAAGTGAAGCCAATTGGAGGAGTCCCATCTTCACCTGTCCTATTGATCGCCCATAGCAAGTGAGGGACAAAAAGCCCCCAAGTTGGTCTGGAAAACTGAGCCTCTGTGCCATTTCCCAAGTGTATGCTTGGAGGCACTCAGCCAACAAAGCCATCAATCTGGCTGTTTTTTAACATTGACCCAGTATATATTTGCTAGGCCATTTGAACCATCTGCCATGCAAATGTCCATTAAGGAGATAGCATAAAGTATTGGGAATACTGGGGTTAAAATGCCATTTAGCAGTAATGTACCAGTTCCAGCAGCAATAGTCCACAGGAGAACAAAGAGCTGGGAGAGCCAAGGGCAATAAAAAGAGAATAGAGGTGTAACAGACCAAGTCTCCCAAACTTGCTTTCTCTGCACCCCAGACTTATTTCTTTAGGGAACATTCAAAGACATGGGCTTTACTGACAAAGACACTCTGTGTGATTTCATTGTATTAAAATTCATATATATATAATATATGGGTGGTGGGGGAGCTGTGTTAGGCAGATGGAACTATGCTATGGGTATTGCTTTCCCCTTAAAATTTTTATTTGTATATATAAAATTATACTACATAATTTTATATAAAGTTTATGCTGTATATAATATAATTATACATAAATTATATATATGTATGTAATTTTTAAGGGGAAAAACAGCACCCATAGTTCCATCTCCCTAACATATCGCCCCACCTTCCTGAATATTGCCTCTGGTTTGGGTCTATATGTTAGCAATACTTGTAATCATTGATCAAGCCCTTATTATAATATGTTGGGTTCTGTATTAGCTGCTTATTACATATTTCTCTAATGTTTACATCAACACTAAAAGGTTGATTTTTTCTTGTCATGTTATAAATGCAACAAATAAGGCTCAGAGAGGTATTATTTTGATGGCCTAAGGATGTGCAGCTCATAAATGAAAGGACCAGACTCAACTCAGCCCATCCTGTTCTAAGACTCAAGTCCCCTGGTTGCACTACTCCACCTATGGGTACGCACCCTCATTTATACATGGTTAACATCAAAAAATACAATTTTGTGCTTGACTTTGTTCAGTTAATGGGAAATTATAAATGTCTTCATGTTTTTATATAGCTTTTATGCTTCTCTTTTAATAGCTGGATAATTCATCTAATGATTTATATTAATTTTTTAAACACTGTATTTATTTTTATGAATTTATTTTTTAGTTGAAATGTATTGATTATGCATATTTGTGCAATATAGAGTTATATTTGAATACATGTATACAATGTACAATGATCAAATCAGGGTAGTTAGCAACTCACCATCACAAAAATTTATCATTTCTTTGTGATGAGAATTTCAGCTCCTCTCTCCTAGTCATTTGAGAACATACAATAAATTGTTAGTTATAGATGACTGGCATAACTGCATACCACTAGAACCTATGTTTCCTGTCTAGCTATAATTTTGTGTCCATTAACCAACCTCTCACTGTCCCCTCTTCTCTCTCCCCTTCCCAGACTCTAGTAACCCCAATTCTGCTCTCTACTTCTAAAAGTTCAACTTATTTTTTTATTTTTTTGCTCCCACATATGAGTGAGAACATGCAGTATTTATCTTTTTGTGTCTGACTTATTTCACTTAACATAATGTCTTCCAGGCTCATCCACGTTGCAGCAAATGACAAGATTTCATTATTTTTTATGGCTGAGTAGTATTCCACTGTGTGTATATACCACGTTTTCTTTATCCTTTCATCTAATAATTTATATGAGTTTATTAAACACTGTATTTAAATGATCTCTCTCTCTCATTTTTATTTTTATCCTTTCTTTCTCATAGTTAATACCATGCTGGCGTATATACCTATTTGCTTCTGTTGTTTATTTCCCTAGGATAAATTTCCAGGAGTAGACTAGTGGGTCAAAGGGTATAACCATTTTTATGGCACTTGTACATACTGCCAAACTGATTTTCAAAAGTATTCCACTAGAAGCATATGCATGTTTCAACTTATAACAAGCACACCAGCATTGAATGTTTCATTAAAATCTCTTTTTGCTAATTTATTAAATTTTAAATGGCACCTCAGGCTTTGGTTTGCATTTTTTATTCCAAAGTAGTGACGAATATTCCCCTATCCACTTGTTTACTGCTCTTACGATGTCTCATATAGCTGTTCTCTCTCCCTAGCCCATCTATCTCAAGTGTGCTTTATATAAATATGTATGTACTGTTTATGTGAAGGAACTATTAACCCTCTGCCTTATTTTCTTTATTCTTGAGGAGATGTCTGAAAAAGAACTGTTAACTTGACATACAAAATGCCAGTGACAAATCTTCTCCAGAATGGTGCCTGAAACCAAGATAATCAAGAGGTAGCACTATGAGCAAGTTATTTGGAAATATGTAGGTATATACCAGGAGAAACCGCTGAAAAGGCTTTAAAGTGGTAGCTTCCAGGGGGCATGCATGGTCAGGGACAGGGTAGGAAGGTGCTCTTTTTCATATGTCTTGGATAACTATTTGACTTTCTATGTAGCAATTACAACTGATGAGAAAGATCAAATTAAATTTATAAATTCTTTTCAACAAATGAATTGGAGGCTAACCTAATGCTCTGCGCCCTGCTTGAGAAAATCTTCCAATTAAGCTTTTTTCTCTCAAAATTAATTTATGTTTTGCATCTCCTTCCCATTGCTCACAGCCATGGGATGCTAAAAGGAAGAGACAAAATTTGGCCAAATGGTGTTCAAGGTTGCTATCAGAGTCACGTCTTTCTGAATTCCAGATTCTCATTATTTCCAATTTTTATGCACTTTGCATAGATTTAATTAGAGCTCCGACATGGCAGTGGGGATGCAGAACAGGAGGGGGCCCTCTCTCCAGAGAAAAATGGATGCTCATTAACAAAAGAGAAATGGATCTCCAAATTAATTGTATTTTCAAAACCCAAGATTCAAATATATGTGAGCAGTGGGCTGTCATCCTATTCTCTTATAGGAGCAAATAAAAATGTCCCCTAAAGCCAGGCTGACTTCTAATCTGAGACCACCTGAACTGAATCCTCACTCTGCCACTTTTCAGGTGTAGGACCTTGAACAAGTCATTTAAACATTCTTTGTCTCAATTTTCTTCTCTCTAAAATGGAGATGATAATAACAATGTAGTTTCTGTGAGAATTCCACAAGTAAATATATTTAAAGGGCTTAGAACAATGCCTGTCACACAGTGAGAACTCAATAATATTTCCAATGAGCATTTTCTTTGTTGTTATCCTCATTTGGACAGTTTATCCTCGCGTGTAGGATGTACCTGATCATGCAGCATGACACAACCATGAATAGAGCCTTGTGTGGAATTAGAAACCAGACATATTTAGATACTTTGCTTTGTTTCCATTTTGGGGGGTGAGGGGGTTGGTGTCTGGCAGGTATAGGGATCCAAACCCTTGACCTTGGTGTTATCAACACCATGCACTAACCAACTGAGCTAAAAGGCCAGCCTAGATAATGACTTTGGCTCTGCTACTTAGTAGCTGCACAACTCTGTGCAAGACACAAATTTCCTCATTTGTGCCTTGGATCCTGACACCTAGTTCTTAAGATTGACTGGGAAGACAATGTGTCTGAAATCTGCTCTTGTCATTCTGGGCTTGGATATGTTGTTCAAAGGGACATAAAAAGCAGGGGTACAGGAAGAGTTAGAGCAGTCAGCTGAAATGGTTGGAGCCAAACCACCTCTTTTCCTAATGGCGCCAATTGCAGGTGATCAGTGGGAAAATAACAGGGGCTGAGAGGGCTACTGAATACATGTTCATCACTTAACACAATTATTGTTGAGCAGGTGCTGCGTTTTGAGATAAATCAGGTTGCTGCCCTCAATGATTTTAGTGCAGAACAGGAAACAAAGACAGACATAACTAGAATACGGTGTTCTAAGTACAAGAATAGAGCTATACAGATGGTTGCATAAAGGAGAAGTGCTCTGGGTGTGGGGAAGCTGCTTGGAAGGAAGGTGTATTAGTAATCCATTGCTGCATAACAAATTACCCCAAAACTTAGTAGCTAAAACAGCACACATATACTATTTCATTGTTTCTGTGGGTCAAAACCTAGGTATGGCTTCGCTGGGTCCTCTGCTTCATGGTTTCTTGCAAGGCTGCAACCAAGATGTTAGGCCAGGTATGCAGTCTCATCTGAAAGCTCTACTGGGGATGAATGCACTTTCAAGCTCTTGTGGTGTTGGCAGAATTCATTTCTTGGTGCACTGTAGGACTGAGGGTCTCAATTCCTCTCCATTGGCTGGAGGCTATCCTCAGTTCTTTGCCATGTGGACATCTACAACATGGCAGCTTGCTCCACTGAAGCATGCAAGCTGAGAAGGCAAAAGAGAGAGCCTGCTCACAAGATGGACATCATAATTGTTTGTAACCTTATCATGGGAGTGAAATGCAATGCTTGGCAAATCACTAGGTTTAGCCCACTCTCAAGAGGAGGGGATTACACAAAGCCATGAATACTAGGAGGCAGCGGACCAGGGGGGCAGTCATCGCAGAAGTCAGTCTACCCCCAAAAGGACTCCTGAGCTGATTCTTAAAGCAGGAAAAGGTGATATCAGTCTACACAGACAGAAAGTGGAGGTCATGGAGTAGACGAGGCAAGCAAACAAGAAACAAGAAAAAAGATAAACAAGTTATCTTATTTCTTAAAGTGTGTTATCTCCTAGGGAAAGAATGGGGGATAAAAGATGTGCTCAAATAATGGAAGGAAATGAGACAATTGATATAGACAAGGGAAGAATAGGGGTGAATTTTGAAGGGGAAAGCAGACACTGGTAGTCTTACCTGTGGAGTGGTTTGAAAGCCACACTGCTGATGAGAGTTATTTTTCTAAATTTATTTTGAATTGGTGAGTGGATGAGAGGTCAGGGTGACAGAGGAGGCAGCGTTCATGTGGTAAGGGCTGAAGTCAGCGTGACAGACACAGTCTGTTTCCTTGGCTTTTCACTTTTAACTTATTTATTCAATAAATAGGTCCCTTCTTTTACACTCTATGATGGCTATTTTATTAATTAGTTAGTCACTTAATACCAGTCGTGATACTCTCCTTTGTCTTCTTAATGGACTCCCTGTTCTTGTTGTTTCCCTGATGTAATTGTAACAAAATGATTGCAAAGAATCACTGCCATTATATTCTATATCTCAGCCTAAAAGTTGGAGTTCTCACTGGTCTCCATTACTCCAGTCGAGCAAGCAAATAGTCTAAACATATTTGAAGTTATTATATGAGAAAGAATGATTGACAGGTACTCTCAACTTCACATTCCAATTTGGTCACTGTCCTCTGCCTCAATGTCTATAGCCTTAAAATGGGAATAACAGGACCCACCACCCTGATCTTTTCAAGCTAATGTCAGTATCAGATGAGATAATGGCATAAAAGCAGTTTGAAAATTTAAAATTATACATGGAATTTAAAAGAAAGTAATTCAATCCAACAATGGTTATTGAGTACATGCACAAGACACAGTGGAAGTGTCTAGAATAGAACCCATTCCTTCCACTTGAGTGGCTCAAGTAGTGGGAGAGGAAGACATTTCAACACATCCTTAGAATACAGTTTCCTAAATGTGATAGTGAGGATTTATACAAAAGCCATTAAAGCTATTAACAAATTTTTCATATCATGTTTTAAATATTCATCCTATTTTAGTGAGGTTATACAACAGTATTTAAAAAATATTATTGAGTACTTTTTTTTTCTTTTGATGTGCTATAGTGTGGTGGGTAAGCACATGAACTCTGGAGAGAGCCTGCCTGAGTTCAAACCCTGCCTCTGATATTAACTGTGTGAGCTTGGTCAAGTTACTTAACCATGCTGTTCCTCAGTTGCTTCTTTTGTAAAATACAGATAATAACAGGACTCATTTCATAGGGGTGTTGTGAGGATTAAACAAGTCAACATAAATGAAGTTCTTAGAACAGTACTTGGCATGAAGTACAAGTGTTTGCTTTTATAACTATGGGCAAAGCACTTTGCCCAGGCCAAAGGATGAAGCAGTGAACAGGAAGGATATAGCCCCTTCTCTCCAACAACTTGGAGCTCAGTGGGTGAGTCTCATGCACTATTACACAGCACATCATCTTGACCAGGAATGTGGAAGTTATCCTAGACACAGCCCTCTTCCTCAATTCCACCACTACACTCCCAGCCCTCACAATAGGTCACCTGGTCATATGATATACATTTTTCAAATAACTTATGTCTGTTTCCTTCTCCCCAACCCCACAGCCCCTGCATTCATCCAGTAACTCATCCTCCCTACCTGCACAAGTGTCCTCAGCCCCATTGCACCCTCCACACTGCTGGCAGTGTGTCAGTCTGAGCACTCATACTTCTGATTCAAATCACTCCAGTGTTTCCTCACTGCCTCCTGGAACAAACCCAAACTTTTTAGCAAGATCCTTCATAATCTGCTCCTTGCAGACCTCAATACTTTACCAGAGGCAGTACAGTAGTGGTTAAAGACAGACCCCGAAGCCAGACAACTCAGATCCAGCTCTACCATTTATAAGCTCTATAATCTTGGTCAACTTACCCAACTTTGCTGGGCTCTTTTTCCTCATCTACTAATGATAATAATATCCTTTTCATGGGATTTTTGTAAGAATTAAATGATTTAACATATAGAAAGTACTCTGGAATGGAGTAAGCATTCTATAAATGCTAGCAACGATTATTATCTGCCCGGTCTTACCCTTAGCTCTCCCATCCCATTACAGCCATATAAAACCACTGCCCATTCCCTACATGTTCTCTTATCTATCTGTTCCTCCCATTCGTCTTATCATCTCAAGTTGTGAACAGACCCTAGGGGAACTTTCCTCTTCCTGACATCTATGCCTTTATGTCATTCCTTCCCCTTGGGAACAGGTGAGACCTGTAGTTAACTTCTAACCAATAGAACATGTCAAAGGTGATGGCATCTCACTTTCATGATTTTGTTACATTGTATAAGACTCTGTCTTGGTAGACTAGACTAGAGCCTCTCCTTGCAGGCTTGATGAAGTAAGAGGCCATGTTGGAGAAAACCACATGGAAAGGAAGTGCGGGCAGTCTAATAGAAACTGTGGGTGTCCCCTATGAAAGGTGGCTGGCCTTCAGGACATGACAATGGCCTCCATCTAATAGCCATCAAAAATCTGGAGCCCACAGTCATACAACCACAAGGAAACAAAAGCTGCCAACAACCTGAATGAGCTTAGACTAAAATCTTCTCCAGTCAGAGTTCCAGATGAGAATGCAGCCCATGCAACATGTTGAGCATACACTTGTGTGACCTTGAGCAGAGAACCCAGCTAACTCATGCCCAGACTCCTGACCCACAGAAACTGTGAGATTGTTTAAAGCCACTAAGCTGTTTCAAGCCACTAAGTCTGTGGTGAACTCCTACTCAACCCCTCTGTTTAAGTGTTACCTCCTCTGTGAAGCCTCTTCTAAGGCTCCCACGCACAGATGGGCTCTCCTTCCTGATTCCCCAATTACACCTCTCATGCCCTTTCATAACAGAATGAGTTGCACTGCATTGTCACTGTTTATTAAGTTCTGAGGATAAGGGCTATATTTTATTCATCTTTGAGTTCTCAGTTTCTGAAATATGGTTGCAATTTTGTAGGAGAGAGGAAGGGAGAGAATGAAAATGAGAAACAAAAAAAAAAGGGAAGATAGGAGGGCAACTGAATGCTCAATAAATGTCTGTTGATAAGTGCATGAATGAACAGTATTTTGATTATTTTCTTCTCCGGTCTATTGAATTCTACAGAAATGCCTTCATTTCACTCTGATAGGCATCTCAAATATTGAGGCTATCATCATAATAGAAGATTGAATTATCACTAACTTGGATTGCAAGCAAGAAATGAAAATAGCATTGAGAAAAAGACTACCACACCAATAAAAATATTTTTATTTACTTTTATTGTTAAGAGAAAGCTTTGGCAGAATAAGTTTCAACTATTAAATTAAGAAGTGATGGGGATAATTTTTTCAGTATGCCAAGTACTTGAAACTCATACTGAAATAGACCAATTGATAGGAAACTTGGATAAAACTCAACCAGCTTGAAAAAGATATCATTTAACTTTATGCAATAGAAACAAACAATGTACCTGGCAGATTCACAATTTCTCACTTTTAATTTTTAAAAAATTGTATTTAATTTCTTTGAAGGAAAAGTAAAATAGTTAACCTACCAGTTCTTCCTTTTGTAGGGCACTTGTCATTTTGGAGTGGATGGGTTTGTCCATGAGAGAGCTTAAGTTATTTATCCTTAATGTGCCAACTTGCTATTTACTGTATGTGTGTTATGTTGCATGCAAGAAGAAATAAAAGCAGGACAGATCCATGGACAAAGCATAATTTAACCACAGGTAAATTCTGAATATTTCCTAGTGTCTGCTTCCTGCAGATCAGGACTGTAGCAAGCAGGCAAATGATGAATGATCCAGCTGTTGAGATGGAATAATGGATGCATATGTAGACGGGCACATGCTGATAACATTCAGTGACAGCAGCTGCCCTACAGTGTTAGGTTAGTTGCTGAGAAGAATAAGGTAAATATTAACTTCTAACAATAACCGCTATTTCACATTGCACGTATGTCACAGTTAATCCACTGTGTTGCTTGAGGAGATATTCCACATGTCAAACATGCCATGCCCAGGTGCCTTGCACATAGTATGAATATGTAAATCTGAACTACTGCTCTGAAATTGTTTCCTGCCTTTGGAAACTGAATGCTTATCATTAGAACTGTCATTACCTATACTCGCATTAATTTGGATGGAATTCTCAACTGGTAGGGTAAACATTGAAGCTTTAATGATGAGACCTGATAGAAAACAATAGAAAACTTTTCTTTTTAAATTTATGCTTCCACAATTCCAAGGAAAAACAAAAACATTGGATTTTATTATGGTCTTTTGGATTCACACACACACACACACACACACAAAAACCAGTGAATGAATTGGGGTAAAAGGCAACTAACTAGTTGGTTTTATCAGAGCAGCCAATGCACTATATTGTTCCAAGCTTTGTGTAGTCTCAGGGCTCTCCCATGCTGGACCACTCTGTGTCTACTACATAAGAATAAGGATTGTTTTAGTTTCCTGTTGCTGCTGTAACAAATCACCACAAACTTTGAGACATAAAACAAAACATATTTAATAGATATATATACATATACTCATATATGTGTGTGTGTGTGTATTCTCTTTCAATTTCTCCAGAATTTTAAGAACTCCAAAATCAGTCCCTCTAGGCTAAAGTCAAGATGCCAGCAGAGCTGGTTCCTTCTGGAATTTCTGAGAGGAGAATCCCTTTCTTTGCTCTTTTCAGCTTCTAGTGGCCACTTGTATTCCTTGGCTTTTGGCCCCTTCTTCCATCTTCAGAACACATCACTCAATCTCTGCTTCCCTCATCACATTGCCTTCTGTTCTGAGAAGGACCCTTGTGATCGCATCACATTTGCCCAGATAATCTGGATGAATCTCCCCATCTAAAGATCCTTAACCTAACCACAGCTATAAAGTCAATTTGGTCACATAAGGTAACACTGTCCCAGGTTCTGGACATTAGGACTTGGACATCTTGGGAGACCATTCTCCAGCTTTCCACAGGGATTTAGCCACAAGTCTAGTTGATAGAACATTCAGAGTTACAGCCATAAAAGATCATGAAATTCTACCATTCACAGCAGCATGGATGAGCTTGAAGAAAATTATGTTAAGTGAAATAAGCTAAGAACAATACCACATGTCCTCATTCATAAGTGGGAGCTAAAAATAAATAAATAAATAGATAAATAGATAAATAAATAATCAAACAATAATCATAGTAAGCTGAGATTTAGAAGGAGAGAGCAGAACTGTGGTTACTAGAGGCGGGAAAGGGGAAGGGGGAATGGGGATAGTGAGTGGTTGGTTAATGGACACAAAGCAGCTAGACAGGAAAAATAAGTTCTATTTGTTTACAGTAGAGCTAGGCATTTGTAACTAACAGTACTCCATTGCGTGTTATTAAATGGCTAGAAAAGAGAAGATCGAATGTCCACATCACAAGAAAATGATTGTTTTATAATGGTCAATATGCTAATTACCGTGATTTTATCATCACACAGTCTACACATGTATTGAAATGTAACTCTGTACCCCACAAATGTGTATAATCTATAGGTTTCAATAAAAAATAAAATAAATAATTATACAAAGGAAAAAAGTATGCTCAGTTAGAATGATGCAAATTTAGGAGCAAAGCCAGATGTTAGACTAACAAAATGCTCTTTTAAGTATAAATAAGGCATGTTGCTTTGTGTTCCTCAGCCTGTTTTCCCTCCGCAGGACAAGGTAGCACGCCTGAAATTCTTATCAATCAAGATTACTCACTACCTTTCTCCACGAAATGCCACGGCTGAGACCACCGTTTTTAGCTCTCTAGGGATCACAAAGTGTCCTGGGATTAGTAATTTACTAACTTGTGCCGTGAGGATTCTCTCCTGGTCCCCTAGTGATCTGAGTGTGTGAACTTATTTCTAATTGTGCCTAAACTCAGAGGGAACTTATTCACCTTTATCAGCATAAAACTGTCCCCACACCCTGCTTTCTCCTAACTGGCTTCATTTCCTTTCTCAAGCTCAGCCAACACAAAATATAATCAGTTCCTGGGTTTTATATCCTGTGACTTGTGCACATCAAGCCAAACTGGTGCCAGTGGGTGGGTGAAAATTGGGAGCCAGGGGATACTGCTATGGGCTCAGCATGATGCATTCTCCCTGGTTTATTTGGCTCCTCATGTCATCAAAGACCAGCGTTCTATTTCCTATATTTGACAGGGGCACCATCGCCAGCTGGGAGCAGCTTGTCCTCCACCCCTGCAATAAAGCCGAGTAAAGTTTGACCTGCCAATCTTGTGCCCCAGCAGAACATCCATGGGCAGAGATTTTCTGTACTTAATTAGAATCTGTCTTAGTGGGTTCACCGGGCCCTGGAGCCCAAAGATGCTCCTACACAGCAGTTCTCTTTCTCTCCCTCTTCTTCTGGTTTGGCACAGCCTTGTCAACAGGTGTGATCAACAGTAAGGAAGCATGCCGCGCCAGCGCTCCCATTCTGGTCCAGGACTGAGAAGATGGCACTCACAGTCTTGGGCGGGCTGCCATGAAATCGTCGTTCCTTGGCACTGGTGCCCGTGGTGAGCGTCTAGGCAACTTCTGATTGGGCACCATGCCCTCCAAACAGATGGGCATGAATGTAGGCAGGCAAGAGACCATTTATTTATATCAACTGTATTTGCTGAGGGCAGGGTTCCCAGCTGGGAACATCAAAACAGCTCTTTGTCCTGGCCGTCTGCAGTTCTGATGGAGGTGAAGCAGCCTTGCAAATTCAGCTAGATTAATTTCGAAAAATAAGAACAATGTTTCTATGGACGCCGGGGGACATTTTTGGCTCCCTTCAATGGTTCCGAGGACAGAACAGGCTGGGCCCAAGTCATTTTAATAAAATCTCTCATCCCTGTTTGGATTTGGTGGGAAAGAGCCAAGAAAGCTTTCCAAATCAGGCCAAATTTAGGTGAACAGAGTTAGCCCCACATGGAAGCGGCTTTGTGAGTCCTTTTACACACAGTGACTAGTGGCTTCCAAAGAAAATGAAGCTGAAGTCACCCAGACTCGGGAGCTAGGGAAGACATTCTGATTGAGCACACACTGCACTGTCGTCCTAGGCATCCATTAACCTTCATGTTGTCCCTGGCTGTAAGTAAGTGACGACTGGGATCAAGCGTGAGCTCAAAGTGCATGGGCAGACATTAGGGCTGACTCCAATAAGAGCTTCAACTGGCTTTAAGGGTAAATAGATAAATAAAAAAAAGAATTATTACCTGCATTGAGACATCTGAGCAGTTGTAGCAGTCTCTTAAGAACACAACTTTATTATTAATATTAGTACTAACTGCTAAAATACACGGCTTGCTGACAATGCATTGGGCATTGTCCTAAGCACGTTACATGCAATCTTTTGATTAATTTTCACCATTGCTCTATGGAGGTGGGTGCTATTATTAGTATCATTACACAGCTGAACAAACTGAAGATGAGAGAGACTTACTCGAAGTCGCACAGCTAGTAACTGTGATAACCAGTGTACAAACCCAGGACTGCCTGACAACAAAGCCCACCACTTCCTCTAGAAACACTGGAAGCTGCCAATCTGTGTAGTAATTGGCTTGCCTAACTCAGGGATGTTTCATAAAATAGTGGTTTAAGCCAAAGTTTCTCAAACTGTAATGTGCCTACAAATCATCTGGCGAAGGGGATGGGGTTGCTAAAATGTGGATTATGATTCAGAAGACCTGGGAGGGGGCCTGAGATTTCTGCATCTCTAACAAGCTCATGATGCTGGCACCCAGCTACACTGACAGTAGCAAGGCTTCAGTTTAGAACAGTGAGGCTCAACCAAAGCTGCACGTTGAAATGACCTCGGGAGCTTTAAAGAATTCTGATGCCCTTATCGTACCCCCAGAGATTCTGATTCAATTGCTTGACAACCGTGGGGTTAGCAATTCTCTTACTTACTAGCATTTTGTCATTTATCTGAGGTGGGAATGCTGAATTTTAAAAGATGCCCTTAGTTGCATTCCATGCAAATGGAAAATAGGACAATAGATGAAGATGTGTTGTTGGAGGGCCCTCCTAGTTCCCAGTCAGTTCGTGTTCCTGATGCTGATTATTTATAACAATGCTGGAGGAAGGTGATGGGATGGACCTGCTACTCACAGTCATCTTTAACATGAACAGCTGGGAGCAAGACTGCGATCAGCAGCAATGCCGCAATCATTTAAAAGCAGAGTGTTGACAAAATGTATGTTGATGGAGGTGACAAGAAATTACAATCAGAAACATCCTCTTTCTATGGCATGTTTTCATTGTTATTATCAGTTTTGGGTTGAGAGAATCTGAATTGGAAAACCTGGGGCCATTCAAATCTCAACTGTGTCAAACCTTTATTAGTCAATTACACGTAACAAGCAATAGTATAGATCAGGTGTTCAATGATTGCATTTGTTAGAAAGGAGCCGCGTGGCAGATATGTGGCCATGGCTCTTTCTAGGGTTTCTTGCTAAGTGTGATCAAACCGAAAGGACTACAGATTATTAAATCCAAATCAATATTTTTGCTGGCAAAAGCAAAGCATTCAGTGAGGGGGGGATAATAAAAATACCCACTTTTCAGAAGATTTCAGCCTCATGTATTATTGATGCAAAGATGATCAGATAAAAACTGGAACTTGGCAAGCTGTCAAATAAAAAATGCAGAGTGAATCAAAAATTTATAAAACAGTATTGAGTTATTACAATTCTATTATGGACACCAGTAATCGTTTTTACTGAAACAAACCCCTTATATGCCTGTACAGCTGGATGTTAGGGTATGAGGATTTAGGAGCCAACCTCATTTTGAGGGGAGGATACCACCAAATTAGAAATTAAATGTAAAGAGTAAATGATTTAGTCACAGTTCAGTAGCAGATTAAATAGAAACAATAGAGTTTAAAAAAAAATAATAATGGCAGTGTTTTTCTTCTTGGGCTGCATTTTGCTGACTTCCTTGAAAAATTATTGGCATTAGATTCAGAGCAGGGTGGTTTGCTTTACAGAATCTGTAAACCTAATTTGTGCATGTGCCAAGCACATGCAAAACGCAAGACACTGGGCAGGAAAAATGACTTGGTGAGATATTTTGTCACTTACGGATTTTCTTCTTTAGAAAAAAAATCCCAACTCTATAGTTTGATTAGCTATCTCATCTTGTGTAGGCCATTCTCACTCCCTGGCCAGGACTGAAGCTCTGACAGTGCCAGAAATGTATCTAACAATGAAGAGATGGCTGTCACCATTCCTAAATATTCAGAAGATAACTGCCAACCACAGAGCATCTTGACATAAAATGTCCCTTCAGCTCCCAAGACGATTTGCCTCTCCAAGATCAAATAAATAGCTATAATTATAAAATCAAGCAAGTGCTGATATATGGTCAGCATTAGAAAAATGACCCCAAGAAAGTTTGACAGTGAGGCTTTCTGTCCTTGGCTTTCTGTCTTCTCTGTGCCTAGGTGGACAGCAAAGAGGGTGTCTTGGAGCTGAACAGGACTCTGCGGTAAGGTTACATGGAGAGCACAACCCGAAACATCAGCCCTGGTCACTCATCTTTCAGAAACAGAATTGGCTCCCACTTAAATGGACTTTAAGCAAGAGGCAGAAAGGGGAAAACACTTCACTTAATCGGACCCAGAGCCAAACGACCCTGTGCAATGATTGGTTTGAGTCCCACCGGGGTAAGAGAGTGTAGTAAACTTTCATCAGACTTTGATAGGCAAAACCTTCATGTCGTTGCATGTTTGCCACTTAGCCTTAATATTGCAGACTGAACATTTCACCTAAAGTGCCAATGCCAAGAAAACCTGTGGAATTCATCAATCCCTATGCCTAAAATAGCACCAAAACCTCAGATTCTCTGCCGTGACCTATGAATTATGTTGAATCGTTAATTTTTCTACTTGATGTTTCATTAATGTCTCTGTGGCTGTTTTCAAGAATGTAGGGAAGATGCAAATGCAAGAGGAATTTTAATTTCCCACCTAGAACCAACTTTAAAAGGTTCCTATGACACTCACATTTGTCTTGGGGAACCGGCTACATGCTCTGTGGTGCTCATCTTCCCAAGATTAGGTTTAATTATACGAAGTTGATCCTCCCAGTTATTAGGCCGGGAAAGTCAGCCTGAGTTAGATCAGGCTGGAGAGCCAGTGGGCTGTGACATCTCAAGTAGGGACAAAGTCAGTGTTTGAAATCAGTCTGTCGTTGCATGTTTTGCCTCTGTAAGAGTCCAGTTAAGAAAACAGAGATTTTCCTATGTATTTCCCATGGAAGAGAAGAGATCCAGTACAAGGAGTTAGTTGCATGGGGGTACATAAGGGGCACAGGCCCTTTTGGACAAAGTATATGTAAAAATCTCTAGCTGAAATGCTCTCAAACTGCATACAGGAGTTTGGTGGGCTTAGCCAAACACGCTGGTTCCAATTTCATTTCAGGCATTTGGATTCTCTGACTTGCTTCTGCTGGGAAGGATAAAATCTCTCCTCATTTCCTATCATCAATTGCAGCACGAAGTGGGTGAAAATTGTTCAAGCTGTTCAGCTCCCCCCCAAACCCCATGCGGTATGCTAAGTAGGGATTGTATTTTAAGCCAATCAGCTTTCCCCTTAAAGCCCTATATATGTGTGTGTGTGCTGCCTAATAAACGGGCTCTCTCCAGTGGATCGTCAACTGGTGTCGACTCTTCCTTTCACAAGCAATTACTGTGTTTCACCAACTGGGTGCCTTTGGCCATAAGGGGCCTTTGGGTTTGCGATAGCTCTGCTGTCATTTTCCTTCTCTGGCTGATCCTGGTACAAGTTGCCAGTGGATTCGAGAGTGTGGTCTTCTTGTTCACTGGAGGGCAAGTCGGGTTCCTGCAGAAATGCTGTTTGCTCTTAGATGTGTGTGGCTGCAATAGGAGTGGAGGAGTGGTGGAGGCAGGGAAGGACAGGGACAGAGGAGATCGCTCACCCCAATACCCATCAACACCACTGATGAGCCCTGTGGATTCTGCCTCCTAACTGCCCCTCAAATTCACCCCCTTCTCTGATCCCATGCCACTATGTTCCTCCAGGCCATTTCATCTCTCAGGTTAGATATCATGACACTTCTTAACTGGTCCCCCTGCCTTCTCCCTGGCCCTTCTCCTATCCATAATCACCCACAGCAGTGGTTCTCAACCAGGAGTGTACTGCCTCACTTGCACCCCTGCCAAAAAAAATATGTGAAACTGGGGTGGGGGGACATGTTGTCATTAGGGACAGGAATGACAGATACTGAAATGCCTAGTGTATTTGTTTCCTTTTGCTGTGCGAACAAAGTACCACGAACTTAGCAGCTTAAAACGTTCATTTGTGATCTCACAGTTCTGTAGGTATAAGAAGCCTAACAATGGTCTCACTGAGCTAAAATCAAAGTTTCAGCAGGGCTGCATTTCTTAACTGGAGGCCCAGAGGGAGAATCCCTTCTAAGCTCGTTGAGGTCTTTGGCAAAATTCAGTTCCCCTGTGGTGGTAACACTGGGCTTCAAGTTTCCTTGCTGGCTGTCATTAAGGATCACCCTTGGCTTCTAGGTGCTTCCCACATTTTTTGGCTCATGGCCTCCTTCATCTTCAAAGCTAGTAATCGTGGATTGAATCCTTCTCACGCCTCTCCTGCCTTCTGTTCTGCCACATCTTTTTCTGGCTTTTCTGTCTTCCACTTCCATTTGTAGGGGTCCATGTGATTAGATTGGGCCCACCCGAGCTAGGTAATCCAGGATAATTTCCCTATTTTAAGGTCCATAACCTTAATTCTGTCTGCAAAGTCCCTTTGCCATGTAATGTAACATGTTCCAAGCTGCAGGAATTAGAACATGGAAATCTTTGGGGGAGCCATTAATCTGCCAATTACACCTGGAATGATCTCCACAACAAAGAATTTTCCCACCCAAAATGCCAGTAGCAGCCGCATTGAGAAATACTGAGCAGGTGATCTTTTGAAAATGCAAATCTGATTGTGTCTCTTTTTGGTTTTAAATGCTTCAGGGAATTTCCATTGCCCTCAATATCAAATCCAGGGCAAAGCCTTAACATGCTTACAAGAAAGTTCTTTATGATCAAGCATCTCTTCAACTCTCTCATTCATATCTCATTATTCTGCCTCTTCCTCTTGACTCCTGCCACACCGAATGATTTTCTGACTGGTCCTTTGTGTTCCTATGTGTTCCCTTACCTTCCATTCTTTGCCAACAAGAACAATGCTGTTTCTTCTACCTGGGGCACTGTTCCCCCAAACTCTCACCCACTTCCCTTAACCTAACTCCAACTCAACTTTCAGGTCTCACTACGTCAGTTCCTTAGGAAAGCTTCCCATGACCATACAGGTTTGCAATAGGCACCACTGCAACATGCTCCCACAGCACCTGCAGTGCCCACCCCATCATTTATCACACTGCTTTGTAATTTCTTGCCTGTCTATTGGTTCCCCCATAAGCCCTAAGCTCTAAGAAGTCAGGGATCATCTCTGTCTTGTCTGCTGTGGTATCCGCAGCACTCAGCTCACATCTGACATATGCTTACCCTCAATAAATGTTTATTTATTAAATAAATTACTTGGTCATGTTGACTTTGATATAAAGGATGCAGTAGATTTGGTTCCAACCCCTCTGCAATAGAGACATTATCATAACAACAGTTACATACCAAATTTTGACATTCAGAGAGCATTTTATGTGAATTCCTATCTGCACAAAATTGGAATAACTATTTTTAAACCAGCGTTACAGAGAAGAAAACTGAAACTCACGGGGACAAATATTCACAAAAGCATGTGGCCCACAGGTGGCAAAGCTAAGGTCTAGTTTCTGATTCCAAGCCAATACCACAGTATCCTTATGAACCAATGAATAGTGTCTTATAATTTATTAAACATTATGTCACAGAGTCCTCATGACCTCACTCTGAGATCAAAATGTTGACCCCCTTTTTAAACATGAGGAAAGGGACTCATCAAAGTTAAGTGACTGAGCCAAGATTACACAGTTAGCATGTGGCAAATTCTGAAGCAGAAGCCAAATATTTTCATTCCGTTCCTCTTGTTCTAACTCTACCCCCTGTGAACTGAGAAGAGGCCAGAGCTTGGAGAGTGGAGGAAACTGCCTTGGCCATTGATTCTCAACTTCCTCCTGTCATCATCTCACACTGCCCTGCACATTCACACCCAATAAGACACTTAGACCAGTGAAAAATCTATTTAGACAGAAGGGGAACTCCCCTATTCCTGAATCATTTATATATTATGGAAGCGGAAAAAGGAGAGAGAAATATGTGACTTTAACCGGCAGAAAGATGATAGGTGATAAATGATGGCAGTAGCTTGAGAACCAATATTGACTATCATAGTGATCATAATACCTGCATGGTATAAAATACAACCTTGTGGTCGAGAAGTTTTCATCACAGTGTATGGTCAGGACTCTATTGGCTCCGCCGTAGTCACCCTCCAAGAAGGCTTCCAACAGTCTCCATCTCTTGGTGCTCACGTCCTTGTGATTCTAGACTGAATTCACCCATGCTGAATCAGGGCTGACCTACGTGAGCAATAGAATACTGAAGATGTGACAGTGTGTCACTTTCAAGGCTAGGACATAGGAGACACTTGTATCTTCCTCTTGGTGTCTTGGGCCTCATAGTGTCCAGGGGAAGCCATCCACCATGTCATGAGAGCACAAGCAGCTCTGTGGAGAGGTGTATCTGTGACGGAACGGAACCCCCCCACCACCACCAACAGCCAGTACCGAGTCATCACCACATGACTAAGACACCTTGGAAGCAGATCCTCCAGCCCCAGTCAAGCCTTTGGGTAGCTATGTTCCAACAAATATCTGAATAAACATCATAAGAAATCCACAGTCAAATCCACCCAGCCAAGCTGCTCCTGAATTCCTGACCCACAGAAACTGCGAGATCGTTAATGTACATTGCTGTCTTAAGTCACTAAGTTTTGCAGGAATTTATTCCACAGCAATAGGTAACAATACAGGCTGCGAGTGGTGCAGCTCCAGTGAAGATCCTGTCTGACTCTCACACTATTGCGTGTCTGGTGACCTCTCCTCACCTGATGCAGCTTCAGAGTGGGACCCCTTAACCTATGTAACTACAGGCAGGTCTGGAGGCACATGGCTTCAGGGAGAGTCGAACCAGGCACCCCAAAGATGCCAGGCTGCTTTTGCTTTCTCTCTCATCTCTGTTCCTCTCTGCACATCTCTCTTTCTTCCTTCACATGACAGGAAACATGAACACCAACACGATCAGGCGTTCCATCTCACTTTCTCCCATCCCAAGTTCTAAAAGCCTGGAAAGTGCTGCAATTGACTTAACACAGATCATGTACACATCCTAGACCAATCAGTGGAGGCTAGGTTGGTAAGATTAATAAGAATATGTGTATTTCCATACAAACCACACAATTAAGGTGGGCAAAGAACATGTCTTAGAAGTGGAATGGGGTGGGCATTTTCCTTGGAAGGAAAACAAGAGGCCCCCTCCCCACTGTACGTTCATAGAGAAGCACAAGGATACATACTTATGCATGCTCAAGGGCTGGCTCTTAGCTAATCTCATGGTGATACTTGACATCACTGTGTTCATGGGTCATTTCATCACCTGTCCCTAAGGACAAGCCACTCTCCAGCCAGGAGACCACACCAGCCATTTTTCCAATATGAAGTAAATCTTATTTTTCAAACAGGGAGAAAAAATAAATAAAAATTAGCCTAAGGCAATCCAAAATTAGAACACACTTTTAAAATTGCTTTCCCTAGAACCTAGGGTCTAGATGATGAGAAAGAGGAACAATAATAATAATTAATGATAATAGATACCATCTCTCAAACACATGTCAGGTATATGAGGCCACTGGATGTTACAAATTCACCTCATATCACACAGCTGATAAATGCCAGAGCCAAGGTGACACCTTGGTCCATCTAGCACCGAAGTCCAAACTGTTAACCATTATGCAAAATACCAGAGAAGGAATCACACAAGCCCAAGACTCAACCAAGCTCGTGTTTATCATCTAAGCTTAAGAGGCAGAGCAAACTGGACTCAGCTCAGGATCTATTCTCCTACAGATTCTGTATCTAGCTATATCTCACCTTAGCATTCCTGTGAGATCCAGGTAGAACAAACTCCAGCCCTCTCCTGCTGCTCTTATCTATGAAGCAGAGCAACACCCAATGCAAAGGTTTTCAAAGTTTTGTTGTCGCAAAATCTCTGCTTTTCTCTGTCTTCAGAAATAAGTTTTGTTGAACCAATTCCATCTTTGGGTGGTTCTCAGAGACAGTTACATAAAAAGAAAACACATGTGACTCATTCCTGCTGAGAGCGGGCCACTTTGCTCTCTTGGAACGAAGGATTTTGAGCATTCATCGAGGCAGGCATGACACCATAAATGACAAGTCAAGCCGATCTGCAGGTGAGGACCATGTCTATTGCACGCCAACTGTGTCTTGGAGAAGTTAATATCTCCATGTCATAATTTCTTTATCTGAAAAATGAGCGTATACCACTTATCTCACAGAGCGATTATGAAGACCCAGGGAGATAACGTAGGTGGAAACACCTAGCAAGGTGCTTGATAAACATTTGTGGTATTTGCCTTTCATCACTTTGGCTTTGTTTTGTTCTGCGGTCCAGTGCATGAGGCTTTTCACCTCAAGGAGAGTATACATTCCTTACAGCTGTCACTCTTCTCCTCCTGTTCTGTATCCCACACATCACCCGTGAGCAGGTAGTGCTTGATGGGCTAGTACAGGGGACTGTGCTGGGCTCCACAGGAAGCAAATTAAACAAGCCAGCGGGCAGCATGCTTTATGGCACACTGCAGTATACCCTCATCCCAACCTGATAACAGTAATGTGGATGAGCACTTGAAAGGTTGGACAGACAATATCCAAGCTAATAGACTCCATGGCTGTAAGAGACAAGCCTGTGAATACATATAAACATTTTAATCCTACATGTCAAAAATAGTATCAATGAGTGTAAGAAGTTAGTTACACAGCCTTCTCCTCCACTCCCTTATCTGGGCAACCATGCCCTTTCTACTACCAAGGTGGCCACACTGCAAACGACATGATCCCTTCAGCCCCACTCAGCTGCACAGTGACTGGACCAGAGGTAGGAACATATGATGCAACTAGACACAGAATGAAGAACTGGGCCAAATTCCTTCCCTGGGAACCTGAACTTAGAAATGCCAAGAGAATGAGGCAGTTCCAGGTGGGAGTTAAAACTGAAGGAAAACCATTAGGAAACAGGTTAGAGCTGGGGATAAAGACTGGAGTCAGTCACCTGGATCCATGCTGCCAGATCCTACCTGTGAGATCTTGGGCAAGGTACTTCACCTCTCTGCATTTCAGTGTCCTCATCTGTAAAATGCAGATGATGATAGAACTTCCCTCATGGGTGCAGTATGAGGACTCAAAGAGTAAATGTATATGGAAAGAACCTGGAATGATGGCTGACATAGAGTTAGTGCCATGTAAGAGATGCCTATCATTGTCAGGTAGACTCCAAGGTCAAGGCAAGCCCCCAGCATGTGCAGACCATTATGGGAAAGTAGAAACTTTGAGAAAGACTGGGAAGTTCTGAGGTCAATAGTGAAAGAAGAATGGGGCATGTGAAAGGGAGAAGCCATGAGTCACACAGACCCTTTACCACATAGCATCGCATGTCTTCAAGCTGACCGTGCTCCAATCTCCTTAAAACAAACTCCCTGAAGGATAGGTCACCCTGCCTGTTCTCTAAGCTGGGCAACCTAAAGAACCTAAAATTTGGTATAAGAAGGACCCTGAACAAGCAGAAGAATTGTGTTTTTACTGCCAGGAAGTCCACAAAGGTTTCGTGGCAATGATATATCCTGATGTTTTCAGTAAATAGAAAGAAATGAGGCTCTGGGGAAAAAAAACCCAAGAGCATGCCCCTTACTTCACCATGAATTTCTGGTGAAAAGCACCAAGTTGGCACATCTGAGCTTTCTCCATCTAGCAAAGTGATAACCCTTATCAAAGAAGCAGAGTCTGAAGCAAAGAATGTCTTGCAGCCCTGATAAGCTCCAAGGCACTGGGCCAGGGTAATGGACCATACAAGATGGAGTGGGGGTCTGCCAAGCTCAGTAATACAGCATTGTGGCTGCATTGGAAAATGTTTTCATTTACATTTTCAAGTGCAAAATATTTTCCCCTCATGCTTTGGCTAAATTAGGTAGTTAAAGTCTGTGAAGTGGCAGTAATTGGAAACAATGGATTTTATATTTGACGTTTATTATTTTAGTGGAATCTGTTTTACATTTACATCAAACATCCAAGGACCCCTGCAGAAATTTCTTTTACTATTACATTACCATTTAGCTTTAATGATACACTTTGAATCCCCAATTCTCAATTATAATTATATCATTTCAGATGGTATAAGAGTAGGGCTAGAGATGAACATTGGACAATGTACCCCCCATGCTTCTCTCTCCTTGTATTGAAATTTCATAAGTTGACAATTTGCTCAACACATTTTTACCTTGATTCTTTACAATTTCATATTGTTCTCTAATGACTTTATATATTTTTGTCTTACTTCATTGAAAGCTTACTTAAGGGTAAAGATGATGTTTTATACCCCCACAGCACTTTCTTTGAATCCAAGCACATCATGAGAATCCGGAAACGTTTGGTTGACTATGCCCAGCAGATTAATGTTATCTTATAGGAAATGCGGAATAGAATCAGGGGAGGCAGTAGGGAGGACAAAATTCCAGTCTGATATAAGGAAAGAGTTTCTTACAAAACTGCTCAAGATGGATTAGGCTGATTCAGAAAGTAGTGAGCCCTTTGTCCTCAGAAGTCTTCAAAAAGAAACTTAATGACCACTTGATAATGAGGAAATAAGACAGGAATTAAAAGGCTTGGAGTCAGAAAGAATTGGGTTTGACTCCTAGCTTCACACCTTAAACCTGTGTGATCATGGGCAAGTTACTATTCTCCCTAAGCCTCAATTTCCTTATCTTGCAATGGGATGAATAATCTATTTCTTATGAAAACTGAGAAAATGTATCCATGTAATAAACCAGCTGTCCTGAGGAGCCTCCAGCATTCAGAGATCCTTTCCCCCTTACGACAGCCCTCTTCTTTCATGGTAGGGGAAGGTCAAAAAATACCATTTTATTCTTGACTTCAGTGATTAGAAAAACATAGTCTGAGCAACATTTTAAAATAAAACTCAAAGACGGCCACTGGGAATAGAAATAGAATGTGTACCTTTCAAATCACAGGAGAAACTGAAAGTGACAAAGAACAAAGGAAAAAGAAAGGCAAACTAAGATCACAGAAACTGTACAGAAAATGATATATCAAAAATAACCTATATTTATTAATGAAATTAAAGTACTAGTGCCAGGATCTGTGGTAAGAATTTTACATACTTAATCTCACTTAGTTCTTACTGTGTCCTAGAGGTTGCTATTATCATTATGCCCATTTTACAGGTGAGAAAACAGAAGCTTAGGGAAGGAGAAATTTTTTTAATTTACCCAAGAGCTAGTAAAGTTTAACCCAAGCAGCCTAAGTGTAAAGTGAATATTCCTAAACATTATGCTACCCTGCAGGAACAAAAGGAGGGACTATACATCTCTATGTCTAAATATGCTCACATGTTTCCATTTGTAGGAAAGAAGTAATCATAAATAAATGAAAATGTTAAAGAGTGCTTATCTCTAGGTAGTGGGATTATGAGCATTCTTAATTTTTTTATAGCCTGGATTTTTCATATTTTCTGCAATGAGCATATATTTTTCACAGTCAGGGGAATGCAGTACAATTGACAACAGATTGCCCCTCTTCTAGTTATACCAGCAAACCTAAATCATGGTATAAAATTCTCGAGATTTTCATGGTATTTACAGTCCCTGAGGGAAAATGTTTCCAAAGTATTCCGGTCATTTCTTCCAGCGCAGCCAGCATTAAAACTAGTAGATGAAGCAGTTTGTTTTGTGTGTGTGTGTGTGTGTGTGTGTGTGTGTGTGTGTAGTACTTCCTACGAAGATTTTTTTAAAAAGCAGAGAGTTTTCAGAGGACAATTTAAACAATCCCTCATCCTAGGCCATAATTCGACTCAAAGTAAAGATTTTTAAAGTACAGTTATCAGAAGTTCTATAGATCAGTTTGAGCTTTACCTAAAACTCCGGTGTAGTGAATGTCTTGACTGAAGAATTCTGCAAGGGAACCCCCAAGTCCAGGAAAAGCCCCACCCAAAAGGCAGTGTGTGACAGTCGTGTCCACACACATTGGCACAGCAAACACCAATCACGTGGTCACACAGCAGCATATTCTCTCCCAAAGTATTTCCATTCCATTAAACCGTGGAAATCTCCGGGAAGGATCTTCCTGTTGAGTCCAGCCCTTCTCTTTGCAGATGAGGAGACTGAGATCCTGAAACACTACATCACTCCATCTCCAGCCTTCCCTCCCTAGACCAAGCCATAGCTATCGCCTGCTTGGATTCCTGCATCTGCCTACCAATTCATCTGACTGTCACCCACTCCCACCCCCCTCAAATCCTTTTGCCACCACACTGATCCCCCTGATCAGGGCTTCTCACTGTTCTTAAAATAAAGGACAATGTTTTCACCGTGTTTTACAAGTCCCCTGTAATCTGTCCTCTCTCCCTCCCACATTACCTAAATCATTCTCTTCTCTAGTTCCCTAAGCTCCAGCTGCTCTGTGCTATTTTCCAATCTTGCCATTCTGCCTTCCAGGAAGGGTCTTTCCACATGCTCTTTTCCTCTACTTGCCACGCACCTAGATAATTGCCACTCAGCTTTCCAGACTCCAGTCCAAGTTAGATTCCCACGTGCATGTTCTCCTACCACTCATCACAGTTGCAGCTTTGCATTTCTGTGCCTGCGTCCCCCACTGGACTATAAATTCCAAGAGGCAGGGGCATGTCAGTTTCACCCAGCATTTCATCATGAGCACTAACCAGCGCCCACCACATGTTGGGGCTCCGTCAACATTTGCTGGGTGAGAAAATGAGGGGCAGTGAGTCAATGACAGAGTGGATCAATGCTTCCTCCCACACTACTTCTTTTAAACTTTGGGGGAGAAGAAAGAAATACCTGGCATCCCAGGATTTTGCCACCCTGTGTTGTCTGAAATTGTTTATTTCTTTCTCTTCTATCTTAGACACATACAGTTTTAGAATCACTTGGAGCATTACATGTCATCTTCAAAGAAACATGGGCCCAGAGAGGTTATGTGGTTCTCCTAAGGGCACACAGCCAGTTAGCGATGGAGGCTAGACTCAAATTCAGGGCTCCAGCACTGTTTTCTATACAGCTCACTGTCTCTTTCACACGGGGCAGGCTTTGTTCATCATTTGTAGCTCTAGCCAAGCACTCATTTTCTCTCAGATTTGAACTGCCCGATCTGGTCCCCCGGACTTAGCTCAAAGTCTTCCTGTTCCACCTTCAACCCTGCATCCCCACTGAATTTCTTCGTCTTACTTAGAGTTGCAAAATTGCTTGCTTGTGTTTACCTCAACATGTTTCCCTGACATTCTGAACTCTCAATAAATCAACCAGTGACAAAAATGTATTCAGTCCCTCCCATAGTCTCAGAACTAAGCTGAGTGGTACAGGGAATGAAAGGAAGACACAAATGTCCTTCTGACCCTTAGGAAACAAAAAATCTATTTTAGGAAGTAGCGCTTATACACCTAATGGACTAGAGAAAAAAAAAACAGTAATTACAGTAATCAAGTTTGTGGAATACAGACTCTGAGTGCTACCAAAATTCAGCTAAAGAAAGATGAAAAAAGCTACACAGAAGATTACATAGCTGGACTATATAGAGTCAGAGTCTCAACCCACCCGCTCTGACTTAGGAACCTGAGCAAAAATAAAAACAACTTAGAAGTTTCCAGTGCTGTTTTCACAAACCTAAATAATAGCACAGAGTGTAAACTCAGAAGTCCATCCATTCTACCTATTATGTATAATCTTAAGAAAAGCTACTAAATTGTGCAGAAATAGAGAGATACAAAAGGGCCGGTTCTCACAACTTTATGGTATAAAAATTTTATTAGTTTAGAACCATTAAATCATACAGAGAAAAGCTGAGTTTTTCTTTTTAAGCGTATCTGAGTTGTTGACCCAAAACCTACATGAATTGCTCTCCATTCCACCCCCACCACTGAATTTTTCTCCCTGATGTCAACACGCTTGTTATATGTAGCAGAAATAGGTGATGTCAATCACAGCATGGGAGGAAGGAGGGAGGGAGGGAAGGAGGGAGGAAAGAGGGAAGAGGGAAGGAAGGGAAAAAATTGTCTCTGTTATTGTCAAATGATGCCAGCCACTGCCTCGTCTTCCCTCCATCTCAGGTAATGTGTGTTGACAACAGTGACACCTCCTGGCGAAAATAATCTTGACCTCCTGCAGGATTTCATTTTGCTCAGTCGTTGCAAATTACTCTTGACTCTCCAGGTTGCCTCCAGGTGCAATTTTCTTTTCCTTTATCTGGAAGAGCATACACTAACACGGCCCATCCTCAGCCTTAGAAACTCAATAAAGCAGTGCTGACCTGACAGCAGAACTCTGCTGTGCAAAGCCCCAGAGTTTCATCCCAAACACGTCAGCATGATTAGCCCAGAGACCCAATTCACAGCCTTGCTACTTACAGCTACATTAAATATAAATAAAGCAAACTAAATACCAGCTACTGAGAAATAGTTCAATTAAATCCTACAATGAGAGTGCCTCTTGATTTTAATGTGTTTAATCCTGGGGGAAACATAGTTGGTGTATGCCCTTCTTTTCTTGTAGACTTTTATTTTTCTTTTAGTCTCATACTTTCCTAAATCATACAACCATCAAAAAGGCTAAAATCTTTTAGTATTATTGTTAACCAAAAACAGTAAAAAAAAAAAAAAAGAATGTGAAAGGCTTTGTTTCATCATCTCATTTGCCAGACATTCTAGGACATGATCCCCATGGTTACTTGCCTGGAAAATAATATATTGGAAGATACAGTAAGTTGATTTGTCCCTGCTTTGAAAGCAATCTAGTATTTTTGTTTATTAAACTATACCACTGAACAAGCATAATTAAAGGAGAGAGTAGTTAACCAATCACAGCAAAGAATGGAAATCCCTAAGGCATTTTCCTTTTCTTGAAATTTATAAAATAGCTGAGGGCTTCTGTTTTTCTCTCTGGAAAGGAGGCATTCAGTGATTCAGAGCATGGAGAGTTTACCTTGAAACTTATTTGCTTAGATTCCATTCACAGTCTACACAAAGAAACTCCTTAATTGGCCAAGTAAACCTTGTAAGTTCATGGCTTGGAAAATGTCAATGAACTTTCCCTTAGTTATACTTTTATTTTGAAAGGTTCCTATGAGACATCTGCACATTAATTCTCAGGTGAACTTACATCCCAAATTAGTAAAAGTTCAAACACTCGCTCCTTCCATGTCTAGTGATTCCTTTGGCAAACAAACCTTGGAGATTAGATTATATCTTTGCTACGCAAGAACAGAAAACACTTGTATTAGAGAGAACAAAAGCTCTTCAAACTGATCAAAAAGGAACAGGCAGTTGAGTTGTAGAAGTTATAGTTTTGTTTTTATTTTGTTTTACAGTGAGCATTGTGGTTGAAATTTCAACTTCATTCTGACACAGTGAAGATTCCAAACATCAGCAGTTTAAATATTATGAAAAAGTAAATTGTGGTGGGGTTGACCAATTTCTAAGATTTCTGCTTGCTTTAAAACAGACCTGAGGGATAAACAACGAAACTAGAAGAATGGGTTTCATGACTGACACAGCAGCAAAATGGTAGAGCTGGAACAAGTCAGCATATAACATGCAAATAACAAATACAAGATTGGACTTCATTCTGAAGCTTATTCATTTACTTAATAATTAATAAAGTGTGGGCACTAGATTAGGCAAAATGCTAGGTGTTGGGAAACAATGGTGATCTCTGTCCTCAAGTGAGAGCATCTAGTAGAAGAAGATAGGGTTGCATGGGACATACTCATACTGAAAAATTATTCGTTAATTATCTGAAATTCAAATTTAACTGGGTGTCCTGTATTTTTATCTATTAACTCTGGCAACCCTAGAAGAAGGTAAATAAACAATTTCAATAAAATGTGAAGTGATATAGGGCTGGCCAGTTGGCTCTGTTGGTTAGAGCACAGCCTTGTAACACCAAGGTCAAGAGTTTGGTTTCACATACCAGCCAGATGCCCCACCCCCCAAAAAAAAGTGTGAAGAGATAAGGGTGATCAGAATGCTTAAAATGTATGTAAGGATATCGCTTCAAGATACTGATTTCAATTCCTTTAGATACATACCCAAAAGTGGGATTTGTTGGCTCGGGTCACATAGTAGTTCTATTTTTAACGTTTTGAGGAAATCTCATGCTGATTTCCATAATGGTAGCACCAATTTACATTCCCACCAACAGTGTACCAGGATTCCCTTTTTGCCACACCCTCGCCAACACTTGAGAAGAGCCATCCTAACAGGGGTGAGGTAATATCTCATTGTAAGTTTGATTTACATTTTCCTGATGATTAGTGATGTTGAGTACCCCTTTATATACCTGTTGGCCATTTGTATGTCTTCTTTGGGGAAATATCCAGATATTTTTCCTATTTTTTAATCAGGTTATTTGTTTGTTTGCTATTGAGTTGGGTGAATTCTTTATATATTTTGGATAATAACCCCTTATCAGGTACATAGTTTGCAAATATTTTCTCTCAATCTGTAGGTTTGCTTTTCACTTGCTTTCTTTGTTGTGCAGAAACTTTTTAGTTTGATGGAGTCTCACTTGTTTATTTTTGCTTTTGTTGCCTGTGCTTTTGGTGTCATTTCCAAGAAATCATTGCTATGTTTATTGCAGCATTATTCACAATCGCTAAGATATGGAAACAACCTAAGTGTCCACCAACAGATGAATGAAGAAAGAAATGTAGTGCATATATACAATGAAATACTATTCACCCATAAAAAAGGTAGTCCTGACATTTACAACAACATGGATGAATCTGAAGGATGTTATACTAAGTGAAACAAGCCAGTTCCAGAAAGACAAATACTGCATGACCTCACTTATATGCAGAATCTAAAAAACTTAAACTCATAGAAGCAGAAAATAGAACAGTAGTTGCCAGGGGCTGGACAGTGAGGAAAGTGGTGAGATGTTGGTCAAAAGGTACAAACTTTCAGTTGTGAGATGAATAAGTTCTGAGGATTAATATATACCATGGTGACTATAGTTAATAATTCTATATTGGTTACTTAAAATTTCCTATGAGAACAGACCTTAAGTGTCCTTACCACACACACACACACACACACACAATGACAACTATGTGTGGTGAAGAATGTTGATTAATTTGATTGTGGTAATCATTACACAATACATACCTATATCAAATCATCATGTTGTATACCTTTAATATATGCAATTTTTTATTTGTCAATGATACCTCATTAAACCTGGGGGGAAAAGAAGTGCATAAGAAAGTGCAGGTAACCCAGACTTGGGAGCCAGGATCTGAAAAATGAATAGGAGTTAGTTAACCTGGGAAGAGAAAAAGGTAATGGGTTCCAAAATGAAATGCAAGTACAAAGTCCATGAAGAGAGAAAGAGACTGGCACTTGCCTGTCATTGTTGTCCAAAATGAATGGGCATGGGATCATAAGGCAGAGGAGATTAGAAGATGCCAGACCACAGGGTCCCTAAAAAGACATTTGGATGCCATATTTAGGACAATGGAAAGTTGTAAAGGTTTCTAGGCAGAGGTGTTATATAATCAGATGTTTCATTTAAGAAGATTATTCTGGATAAATGATAGAAAATGGATTGACAGCTGGCAAGATGGGAAGCAAGGAAACCAGTTGAAATAATTTGCCAGAAGAGACCAAAGGAACTAAAATCTTAACAGTAAGAAGTGGGTAAATTAGAAGACACATGTGGTAGAGATGGATTAAGAGATAGACACAAAAAGATTTGGATATGGAGTTGCTGGAAAGGAGTCAGTGTAATAAAAAATAACATCAATTGAGGACTTATATATTGCCCACTAGCTAAGTGCTACATACATATATGCAGAGTCCTCACAAGTCTATGTGATGCTCATTATCATTATTTTATAAATGAGGAAAATGAGATTTAGAGAGAGAAATAAATAATTACCCTGTAAAGCTAGTAATTGGTGCAGTAAGAATGATATCCAGGTTTGAAGGATGGGCCAGGGGCTGAATGAAGGTGCCACTAACCAAGACTGGAAATACAGGAGGGGTACACATTTGTGAGAAAGGGGCTGAGGTCCTTTTTAAACTTATTGAGACTCAGGCACCTGTCTGAAAGCAACTGAATATATGGGTTAAGAGCTCAGCAAGGAACTGGACTGGAGATAGGAAATAGTCATCAGCATAGCAATTATAATTGAAACTATGAGAGTATAGATAAGATGGCCTAGAGAATGTATACAGAGAGACCAGAAGGGGCCCAGGGAAGAATCCTGAGAAACACCAACACTTAAGGGTTAGGTGTGGCCAGAGCAGTAGGAGAAAGACCAGTAGAGTATGGTGTCAAAGACAAGTGCTGGGATCTCAATGTTTATGTTTTCCCAAACCTCATGTGTTAAAATTCTAACCCTCAAGGTGATGGTATTAGGAAATAAGACCTTTGGGAGGTAATCAGGCCAGGAGGGTACAGCCCTCATGAATGGAGTTAGCTCCCTTATAAAAGAGGTCCCAGAGAGCTACCTTGCTCCTTCCATGATGAAAGAGCACTGATAGAAGGCAACATCTTTGTTGCCTATCTTTGCAGGCCCTCACCAGACACTGAATCTGCTGGTTCCTTGATCTTGGACTCCCACGCCTCAAAAATTGTGAGAAATAAATTTCTGTTGTTTATAAGCAACCTAGTCTACATATTTTGTTACATAAGCCCAAATGGACTAAGGCAAAATTGGTACCAAGAAGTGGAGGTGCTACTATACAGATGTCTAAAAATGTGAAAGCAGCTTTGGAACTGAGTAATGGGTAAAAGCTGGAAGAGTTTTGAATTGCATAATAGAAAAAGACTATATTGTCATAAACAGCTAAGGACAATTCATGTTGAAATTCTAGCCCCCAATGTGGTGGTATTAACAGATGGGGCCATTGGAGGTAATTAGGTCATGAGAGTTGAGCCTTCATGAATGTGATTAGTGCCCTTATAAAAGAGGCCTCAGAAAGCTGCCTTGCCCCTTCCACCACATGAGGACACTGTGAGAAGGTGCCAGCTACGAACCAGACAGCATGCTCTTACCAGACACTGAAGCTTCTGATATCTTGATCTCAGACTTCCCAGACTCAAGAACTATGAAAAATAAATTTCTGTTGCTTGTAAGCTGTTCAGTTTGTGGTATTTTGTTATAGCATCCTGAACAGACTAAGACAACAAGAAAAGAACACTCCAAGATGTGGGAAGTGTCATTATCATGATATGAGTTATGTGAGACGTGCTGATGGGAGAGAAAATTCACAAGGTTGATCTGTTTTGTACAGCAGAAGAGAAGAGTTTCAAAGTTAGCTAGCTGAAATAAAAGGAGTTAAATTAGTAAACTGAGGGGCAAAGTATACTGGTACAGAAGAAGAGACAGCTAAAACAGGAGGAAGAGAATGGTGGAAATGGGAACTGCTCTGCATTTTTGCCAGCCCAGCAATGAGGTGAGACAAAAACACAGTGGGAGCATGATTGGGTAGGGTTATGGTTAATTCGATGAAGACTAAATGTACATTTTAATAAAGTTCAATGAAGACCAAACCCACTCCTGGTCGACCAAGTCATGGGAGTCTCCACCCCATGTTGGTAGTATGATTAGGAAAAACAAATGTACATGGAGCCACTCTCAGTCAAGATTGTCCTGCTCTAAAGGAAAGTCTGGGGAGGTGCTGGGGGAGAAAGGGGAGGGTTGTATGCTACAGACAAAAGGTGCCATCATGAGGGAAAGAATTTAAGCTTTCTCTAAAGGAATTAAATTGAGCCTACTTGCTGGAAAGCACTAACGTGTTGTTCTCCCATTGTCTTTGAAAAAATGATGCATCATTTTTCATGTACTAGGAAGAAAGGAAAAGCACCCCTGAATAAGTCTGGAAAACAAAAGTGCTGCGCCCTCTGTGTAAGGGTAAATGAGAAATAAACCCACAGCCCAGAAAGGGAGAGTGAAGAATAGATGCCTCAATGTTGTCACTGGGTGGGCAGGAGATTAAAAATGTTCCCCTGAGTATATGAGCCAGAGCACAGGCTTTGGTCTGAATTTATACTATCAGTGTGGCCAAGAAAAACTTGAAGCATAGAATTTATTTTAAAATGGTTTCAGTTTAGTGGGCCCAAGTGACTGGAATAAAGAAGAAACCTCAAATAATTTAGGGGAGAAGTTGATGTCAATCTAGGTTAGCAGTGATTTGAAACATCATGAATTGTGAAATATGCTAAAATGTGACGGGGGGGGAAACGTGCCCTAAAATCTAAGGAATAATGTAGTTATTTCACCCTCTACCAGTGGGCCTGGAAGAAACTGTAGACTTCCCCTGGTGACCTGTGAGGTTGGCTTAGGATCATAAACTAAATGGGCTGCCCTAGGATCAGAGAGTAGATTGTTTTTTCTGTCTTACAATCATCCAGTAGCACTGGGACTACCCAGAGCGGGTACCAAGAGAACAAGAAGTGAACAGCTCGAGTCAACGGTCAGGGTGGTGGGAGCCTTGGGGCCATAATTGTTCCGGTCCAGTAGAATTCTTCTCAAGGCAGATGGCCAGCTGTGTCACTGGGTTCCCACCGGAGACCAGATCACACATTTCTTCCAAGAAGTCAATAAAATAAGGATTAAAAGAGTCCAATGGCCTTAACAACTACATCACAGCTCCTCTTTTCAAGAACAATTTGTATGGAGTCAGCAAGAAAGAAGAAAAATTGCTTTGGGTTGAAGTTGAAATGAAGGTGAAAAATCAGGCAGCACGTAGAAACAAGCTACCAATAATCTCAGTTCCAAATAGGAGGACAGAGAATTTAATTCCCAAACATGTTGTCTGTTCATTTTCTGTATTACTGAAGATCAAAATAATACATTCCTGTAAAACCTTTTCGTAATTTCACTGGTGAGGAAACTGCTGTGGTTTAAATATGGGTTTTCCCTGCCAAAACTCATGTTGGAATTTGTTTCCCAAGGTGGTAGTGTTGGGAGGTGTGGCTTAGAGTGAGGTGTTTGGTTCATGGGGTAGATCCCTCGTGAATGGATTCATAGCCTCTCTTAGGCTGAGTTCTTGCTCTCAGGGAATGGATTAGTTCCTGCAAGAATAGGTTGTTACAAACAGCCTGGCTTCCTCGGTTTTTCTCTCTTGCTTCTCTCACCATGTGATCTCTTTGCACACCCCCACTCACCTTCCACATCCCACCGTGAGTGGAAGCAGCCTGAAGCCCTCACCAGATGCAACTGCCCAATATTGAACTTTCCAGCCACCAGAATCATGAGCCAAATCAACCTATTTTTAATAAATTATCCAGTCTCAGGTATTCTGTTAGAACAACACAAAGCTGTCTAAGACTGTAACCTAGTCTAAAATCAATAGCTATAGTCAACCAAATTTTCTTGAAATGAAGAATTTCTTTATGGACATGCCTCTAGGTTTTTTAAATTAGGCCACTGAAGAGGCAGAATGAATTCTTGCATGTTAAATGACTTTCATCTTTTGGATCTAGTGTTAAAGAATGTTTACATTAAGTCAACTCGCTTTATTCCACTGATCAACATTCATTTATATTTTCATGTCCAGTATGTATTTCTAGGGCCGGCCCGTGGCTCACTCGGGAGAGTGTGGTGCTGATAACACCAAGGCCCCGGGTTCGGATCCCATATAGGGATGGCCGGTTTGCTCACTGGCTGAGCGTGGTGCTGACAGTATGTATTTTACATGACATCAAAGTGCTCTTTAAAAATTTTACTAAACCAGATTCTCAGCTGTTGCTGTCATCTACCACCTTCACATTATTATTCTAAATTAATGAAGTCTTGCTGTTTATGTAATAATTGTGTTTAGAAATATGTGGAATATTTCTTAAAGTTTTGTTTGTGATTTCCAAACTTGAAGAAGAAAATGTAAAATAGGTGTTATCTCTTGTTTAGGGGTTGTCCAGCAAAAGATCCTCTTTTCTTTTTCTCCATAGAGTAACAAAAGTCATACAGATATGTTAGAATCCATTGATTCAGATTTTTTGTTTAGAAGATATGTTTTATTCTAGTTTTACCAATCACGACAGAGAAATATTTTGATGCATCCTCTTTTCGAAATTGTTTCTCTAAGTAAAATGAAGCTGGTAGGGTTAATAGTAGAAGGTATAAGGGGGAAATTGACCAAAGAGAAAAGCCTTATCTCCCCATGTCTGATATAACAGCTTTGGTGGAAAAGACCTTAAAAAGCTAGGACAGAATTATTATGTCAGCAAGATGGCAGGATAGGAGTTTCCACTGATCATCCCCTTATCAATTTAAATAATTGTCCAGGCATTAAAATCCCTTCAGAAGACTGAGAGATATAAGTGAGATTATAGCACTTGAGTGGAACACAGAAATTTTTTTTTAAAAAGACATATCAAAGAGGGTAGGGTAGTGTCACATTTTTGGCATAACCCCTTCCCCAAACCCAGAAATACAGCAAGGAAAAGTATACCCTATAAACGGTAAACAGAGTAAAGTGAGCACTCAACTTGGCTGCAGACCCCAGCATGAAACTTGCCCCCATAAACCTTAGCACCAGGCCAGCCTCTACAGACTCAGGCTCCAGGCCTGATCCTATGGTCCCAGGCACTTAGTGTACCCCTGAAAACCCAGAACTCAGCACCACCCCCGTAGACCCAGGCCCCAGGCCTACCCACATGAACCCAGACTTCAGGCCTGCCGCAGTGGACCTAGGCTTCAGATCCACCCTCACAAACCCAGGCACCAGGCCAGACTGCCCAAGGACTCCAGCAGCAAGCCTTCCCACTAGCCCCATTAACTAGCTAGCCCAGAATCTCTAGATATGCTGACTGTTGAAGGGCTTTCCATGCCAAAGCCAGTAGGTAAAGACTAGAAGAGGTACCTGCTTCTACAAATGTGCAGACACCAACATGAGGCCATAAAGATCACAAATAATCAAGTAAACATGACATCACCAAAGGAGATCTATAAACTGCCCCCCAAATTTTAAAATGATCATCTTAGAGTTCAGTGAGTTATAAGAGAGCACAGGTGGACAACTAAAAGAAATCAAGAAAACAACACACAAACAAATTAAAAGTAAAACAGAGATAGAAACCACTAAAAAGAAGAAAACAGAAATTCTGGAGCTAAAGAACACAATGACTGAATTTTAAAAGTTCATAGAAAGCTTCAACAATGTACTCAACTAAGCGGAAGAAAGAACTAGGAAGCTCTTATGAAATTACCCAATCAGAAGGAAAAAAATAGAATTAAGGAGAGTGACAAAAGCCTATGGAACTTTTGAGACACCTTCAAGCAAACCAATATGTGGATTGTGGAAGTCCCAGAAAGAATGGAGAAAACCAAAGGAGGAGAAAGCTTATTTAATGAAGTAATGACAGAAAAATTTACAAATATGATAGGGAAATAAACATTTTTATCCATGCAGCCCAAAGAACTTTAAATATTTTAAAATATAAAAAGATCTTCATCAAGACATAGTTTAATCAAATTTTCAGAAAGACAAAGATAAAGAGAGAATTTTGAAAGCAGCTAGAGAAAAATGACTTGTACATACAAGGAAACCTCAAAAAAAAAAAACTTTAAGTGGATTCTTCAGCAGAAACTTTTTGAAAGCAAGGCTACAGTGGATGATATAATCAAAGTACAGGGAGAACTACAAAACAAGAATACTACTCATAACAAAGGTGTCATTTAGAAAAGAAGAAGAGATAGACTTTCCCAGATAAACAAAAGCTGAGAGAATTTATCTCTAATAGACCTTCCTTACAGGAAATGCTAAATGGACTTCTTCAAGTTGAAAGAAAAGGATGCTAACTACCAACATGAAAATTTATAAAAGTATAAAGCTCACTCTACAGGTAACAATATAGTCAAATTCAGAATACTTTAACACTGTAAAAATGGTCCATAAATCACTTTTAACTCTTTAGTATAAATTTTTAAAGACAAAATTATTTTTTAAAGTATCACTACAATAATTTGTTGATAAACACACAACATAAAAAGGTATAAATTTTGGCATTAATAACAAAATGTGGAAAGGGAAGTTAAAGTTTAGAGATTCTGTATGCAGTTGAATTTAAGCTATTATCAGCTTAAAATAGATTGTTACAGCTATAAGATTTGGTGTAAGCCTCATGATAACCACAAAGAAAAAACTTGTAGTAGATGTACAAAAGAAAAAGAGAAAGGAATCAATCATAACACACACATAAAAAAATTAAATCACAAAGAAGACAGCATGAGAGGAAGAGATAAACAGTAAGAAAATAATTAACAAAATGGCAAAATAAGTCCTTACCTCTCAGTAATTACTTTAAATGTAAGTGGATTAAATTCTCTAATCAAAAGACATAGAGTGGCTGAATGGATTAAGAAAACAAGTTCCAACTATGTGCTGCTTTTGAGAGACTCACTTTATCTTTAAGGACACACATAGACTGAAAGTGAAGGGATGATAAAAGATAGTCCATGCAAATTATAACCAAAGAGAGCAGAGGTGGCTGTATTTACATCAGTTAAAACAGACTCGAAGTCAAAAACTGCCACAAGAGACAAAGAAGCCATGATATCATGATAAATAGGTCAATTCATCAAGAAGATATAACAATTGTAAATATATATGTACTCAACATTGGACACCTAAATAAATAAACCAAATTTAAACAGAACTGAAGGGGGAAATAAACAGCAATGCAATAACAGTAGAGTACTTTAATACCCTGCTTTCAGCAATGGATAGGTCATCCAGAGAGAAAATCAATAAGGAAACAGTGGACTAGGACAACACTATACATCAAATGGACCTAACAGACATGCACAGAATATTCCATCTAATGCAGCAAAATATACATTCTTCTTAAAAATGTACACTCTTGAGAAAACATTCTCCAGGGCAGACCATATGCTAGGCCACAAAACAAGTCATAATAAATTTAAAATTAAAATCACATCAAGTACCTTTTCTGGCCACCATGGTAAAAAACTGAAACTCAATAACAGAGAAAAAAAATTAGAAAATTTGCAAAATGTAGAAAGTAAACAAAACACTCTTGAATAACCAATAGATCAAAGAAGAAATAAAATTAAAATTTAAAAAAATGATTGAGAAAAATGAAAATAGAAACACAAAATTCCAAAAACTATAAGATGTTGCAAAATCAGTTCTAAGATAAAAGTTTATAGCACTAAACACCTACATTAAGAAAAAAAAATTTCAAAGTTTATATCAATAAATACCTACATTAAGAAAAAAAAAACCTAAAAAACAACCTAAATTTACACTTCAAAGAACTAGAAAAAGAAAAACAAACTAAGTTCAAAGATTTCAGAAGTAAGAAAATAATAGAGATTAGAGTAGAAATAAATGAAATAGAGACTAGGAAAAAATAGAAAAGATAAATGAAACCATTAGTTGGTTTTTTGAAAAGATAGACAAACCTGACAAACTATTAGCTAGCCTAAATTTTAAAAATGAGAGAAAATGCAAACAATTATAAATGAAAGAGGAGACATTACAACTGATACCATGGAAATACAAAGAATCATAAGATATTACTATGAACAATTATATGGCAAATAAATTAGATAACCTAGAAAATATGCATAAATTCCTAGAACCTACCAAGACTGAATCATGAATTAGTAGGAAATATGAACAGACCAATAATGTGTAAGAAGATTGAACCAGTAATGAAAAACTTCCCAAGAAAGATAAGTCCAGAACCTGATGGTTTCCCTGATGAACTGTACCAAACATTTAAAGATTTAACCCCTATCCTTTTCAAACTCTTTCAAAAAATTGAAGAGTAGGGAATGCTTCCTAAGTTATTTTCTGAGGCTAGCATTACATTGATACCAAAGCTAGACAAGGACACTACTAGAAAAAAATTACAGGCCAACATCCCTGATGAACATGGATGCACAAATTCTTTATAAAATACTAGCAAACAAAATTCAATAACACATTAAAAGTATCACACACCATGATCAAGTGAGATTGATCCCTGGGATGCAAGGATGGTTCAACATATGCAAAAGAATAAATGTGATGTATCACATTAATAAAATAAAGTATAAAAATCATATTACAATGTCAATTGATGCAGAAAAAGCATTTGACAAAATTCAACACTCTTTCATGGTAAAAACTCTCAACAGATTAGGAATAGAAGGAATGTACCTCAAAATAATAATGGCTATATATGACAAGCTCACAGCTAACATTACACTCAAGAGTGAAAAGCTAAAAGCTTTTTCTCTTATATCAGAAACAAGAAAATGATACTCACTCTTGCCAAGTCTATTCAGCATAGTACTAGAAGTTCTAGCTAGAGCAATTAGGCAAGAAAAAGAAATAAAAGGAGTCCAAATCAGAAAGGAAGATGAAAAATTATCTCTGGAGATGACATGATCTTATTCATAGCAAAATCTAAAGACTCCACAAAAAAACAAACAAACAAACTGTTAGAAATAATGAACTAATTTAGTAAAGTTTTGGGATACAAAACCAACATACAAAAATCAGTTGTGTTCCTGTACACTAGCAATGAACTATCCAAAAAAGAAATTTTAAAAAATGCCTCATTTATAATAGCTACAAAAATAAAATAAAATACTTAGAAATAAATTTAACCATGAAGGCAAAATATCTTGTACAATGAAAACTAGAAAACATTGATTTAAAAAAAATGAAGAAGACAAATAAATTAAAAGATACCTTATGTTCATGGATTAGAAGAATTAATATTGTTAAAACGGCCTTACTACAAAAGAAATTTACAGATTGAATGCAATCCATATCAAAATGAAAATGACATTTTTCACAGAAACAGGAAAAAATGATCTTAAAATTCTTATGGAACCACAAAAGACCCAGAACAACCAAAGCAATCCTGAGCAAAAAATATGAACCTGGAGATATCACACAGCCCCTTTTCAAAATATACTACAAAGCTATGCTAATCAAAACAACACTTTATGGCATAAAAACAGACACATAAACCAATGGAGCAGAATAGAAAGCCCAGAAATAAACCCTCATATTTATAGTCAATTGATCTTTGACAAAGGTGCCAGGGACACACGACGGGGAAAGGACAGTCTCTTCAGTCAATGGTGTTGGCAAAACTGGATATCCACATGCAGAAGAATCAAATTGGATCTTTATCTCACACCACATACAAAATCTACTCAACATGGATTGATACTTAAGGGTAAAATCCTGAACTATTAAACTGCTTTAATAAAACATAGGGAATAAGCTTCTTGACATTAGTCTGGGCAATGATTTTTTGGATATGACCCCAATAGCACAGGCAACAAAAACAAAAATAGACAAATGGGATAATACCAAACCACAAACCTTCTTCACAGCAAAGGAAACAATCAACAAAGTAAAGAAACAATCTCCAGAATAAAAGAAATTATTTGCAAACCACACACCTGATAAGGGATTAAAATTCAAAATACATAAGGAATTCAAACAACTCAATAGCAAGAAAACTAATAACCTAATTAAAAAATAGGCAAAAGACCTGAACAGATATTCAAAAGTAGATATGCAAATGGCCAACAGGTATAATAAAAAATGTTCAGCATCACTAATCATTGGGAAAATGCTAATTAAAACCACAATGAGACATCATCTTACACCTGTCAGAATGGCTACTAACAAAAAGACAAAAGATAAGTATTTGGGAGGATGTGGAGAAAAGGGAACACTTGTACACTGTTGGTGAGAATGTAAATTGGCACAGTCACTATAAAAACAGTATGGAGTTTCCTCAAAAAATTAAAAATAGAGCTACCATCAATCCCATTACTGAGCATATAAATCCAAATGAAATAAAATCAGTATCTTGAAGATGTATCTGCACTCCCATGTTTATTGCAGCATTATTCACAATATCCAAGACATATAATCAGCCTAAGTGTCCACCAACAAATGATTGGATAAAGAAAATATGGTATATACACACAATGGAATATTGAGCAGCATTAAAGAAAGATATCCTGTCATTTGCCACAACATGAATGGAACTGGAGGACATCATGCTAAGTGAAATAAGCCAGGCATGGAAAGACAAATACCGCATGATCTCACTAATATGTTAAATCTAAAAAAGTTGAACTCATAGAAGAAGACAGTAGATTGGTGGTCTCCAGGGTCTCAGGGTGGGGGGACAGGGAGGTATTAGTCAAAGTGTACAAAGTTTCAGTTATGCAGGATAAATAATTTCTGCAAGTATAATGTACAGAATGGTGACTATAGTTAATAATACTGCAGTGTATATGTGAAATTTGCTATGAGAGTAGATCTTAAATGTTCTCACCCAAAAAATGGTAACCAGGTGAGGTGTCAAATATATTATTAGCTTGATAGCGATTATCATCTCTCAGTGTACATGTTTATTAAAACATCATGTTCTACACCTTAAATATGTATCATTTTTATTTGTCAATTATACCTCAATAAAGCTGAGAGACAGATTTGTTTTAAAAAATCAAAGTTGCTTTTATTCACTGGAGACCAAATGCCAGAGGTTAGAGTCCCAGGCAGGAACAGGAATGCTGTGGTGTGCCTCTTACTGGACTCACGTGACACTCTGAGACCCACACTGACTACTCTTAACTTCCTCTGTAAGAACATGTCAAGCAACCAAAAATGGGAACACAGTAGTGTCCAAATCCTGCCCCAGAGGAGTCATTTATATCACATCCAATGCCATCTACTTCTTTCCCGAGAAAGAGCATACAGGTTGTAAGAACTGGTATTTTAGGCCAGAAATAAGAGAGTATGAGAGAGGAATGAGCTAATAAGTGCCATGTCTATATTTTTCTTTTGGTCCAAAGCCCTTAAATCAGTAGGATTCTTTTCCTTTTTTTTTTTTTTTTTTCTGATAAATGCTGAATTGAAACAGGTAGCTGGATTATATTTCAAGTAGCCTAAAATATCATTTGCAAAAATAAAACTTTTTAACACTGTGTAGTTCATTTGCTTGGTTGGTGGGCCATAATGTTTGGATGTTATAAGACTGCCTAATTGTATTAGTTTCCTATTGCCACTATAAAAATTTACTACATTCTTAGTGGCTTAAAACAACAGAAACTTATTTTTTTCAGTTCTGGAGGTCAAAGTTCAAAATCAGCATCACTGGGCCAAAATCAAGGTGTCATCAGGGCCACACTTCGAGATGCTCTAGATGATAATTCATTCCTTGCCTCTTCCAGTTTCTGGTGGCTGCCATTATCCCTTGGTGTGTGGCCACATCATTCCAATCCTCAAGGCTAGTATCTTAAAATCTCTCTCTGTTCCATCTTCATATCACCTTCTGCATTGTGTGTGTCAGATCTCACATTGCCTTCCTCTTACAAAGACACAAGTGACTACATGTATCCTTATGAGGATCAGTAGGACCCAACCAGATAATCCACAATAATCTTCCCATGCCAAGATTCTTCATCACATCCACAAATAGCCCTTTTTCCATATAAGGTAACCTTTACAGGTTCTAGGGATTAGGACATGAAGATCTCCTGAGGGCCCATTTATCAGCCTATCATACTCTCTTACCTATCATCTAACACAAAGTCCCATAGATAAAGGTAGAGATCAGACCCCAAACCAAGGGACAAACTATTGGTCTATTCTTCAAACTTTGCACTGTAAATGGTAATATTCGGTTACCTGGAAAATTCACTTAAGAGAAACTCCTCATTCATACAAAGCTGAATGTAGAAGACATTTTTTTTAAAAAAAAGAAAAAAACTCTTCAGTAGTATAATAGTCCATTTCTGTTGCTTTTAACAGAATACCTGAAACTGGGTAATTTCTAAGAAACCAAAATGCATTTCTTACAGTGTGGAGGCTGGGAAGTCCAGAGTCCAGGGGAAAGGGCATACCTGCTGAGGGCCTTCTGCATGAGAAGCCCCCACAGAAATGCAGGGTGTCACGTGGTGAGAACGGGCTGAGCAGGAGAGCTAACATTCTCACTTGCTCTCCTTTTAAAACCATCAGAACCATGCCCGAGACCACCCAATTAAGCCATCAGTGAATTAATCCATTCAGGAGGGCAGAGTCTTCACAATCTAATCACTTCCTAAAGGCCCTTCCATTCAATTACCATAATAGGATTTCCCACCCTCTTAACACTGTTACAATGGGGATCAAGTCTCCAACACATGAAATTTGGGGGGCCACATTCAACCTATAGCAAGTAGTTTGATTTCAAAATGTTAATTTTAGGTCACCATTTTGCATCAGGCTTCAAGAAGAATTTAATGTGGAAATGAGGATGAGAACAGAGAATTGGAATCCAACTGTGATACATCTACCCTCACTTTCCATCAGTTTAGGCAGATGTGTAAGGAGAGAAAAAGCAATGGCCCCACCTTTTAAATCCTTAAAATCCTTATAGAAACTACATGACAAAGTAAAGGTCATTTGTTTTTGTGTTGGAAAAGGACACCAGTCCCTGGGGTAATAAAACTCAATTCAATCCACAGCCCAAGAGAAGATAGAGAATTAGATTCAAAGTAAAAACATTCAAAATTTAAATACGTTTTCATATCTTAAGATGTCATGCTGGTGAGTCATCCATGCAAGATGGTTTGGTGGACAAGATCAAGGGGTGAAGGCAGATCAGAAACAAAAACATGACTTTGCAGCCTGCAACTTCAGAGGAACACAACATGACCCTGAACCTCAAAGACAGAGAAGAGGAGAAATTCTGTTAGGGAGGCCTTCAAAAGGAAATCCTTCCTTTTCATTTCCACCTTTTTTTACTATTTTCTCTTTCCCATTAAATATTTTCTAGTCTTACAATAAATTCGATATTTTGAATGGGTATGGGTAAGAGGCACTCTGGGATACAGAGCAGAAAGCACCCAACGGAGCAAACACACACACACACACACACACACACACACACCCTACACGTTCACACGTAGCTAGGGAGGGCTGTGTGAGGACATGCAAACACACACACACACACACACACACACACCCTACACGTTCACACGTAGCTAGGGAGGGCTGTGTGAGGACATGCAAACACACACACACACACACACACACACACACACCCTACACGTTCACACGTAGCTAGGGAGGGCTGTGTGAGGACATGCACATACTATGCCGAGGGTGAAGTGACTCGTGAAGCTAAATCACACTGATGATTTCTAATCCCAGCTCACCTGATGATTTCTAATCCCAGCTCACCAGGGATTTAAATTGTACAATGAGGAAATGACTTATTGGATAACTTCCAAAGTTTTTCTTAAATTTTAATTGTAGCATACCTAGCACTTTTATAAAATATATACATTTTATTTATGTTTTATAGTCAAAATATTCCTCTAACCTTTTTCTTTTTTTTAGTAAGTGATGAAATTGTTCTTGTTGTAATTAATGAAGTACAAAAATATTGGGAAAACATGCCTAAAGGTTTAAACTATAATTCTATTACTAATATATTCCCTCGGCTTGCCTTTTGAACTCTGCTGCCTCTTGCCTTGCAGCTGTGTTTAATGAGTGGAGAGATTATGCAAACGAGCCCACAGCAGAGCATTATTTCTGAGGCTCTAGCCATCTTGAGCTGGAATCTTCTCTTGCAATCAGGCAGTAAGAGCACAGCATCACTCTTCAGTTATCTGGCCATGTATGTGGTAAAATAATTCCGTAGACACCAGATCTCATCCCTAGATTGGGAAAGAAGCCATTAATGATCTTGGGACCAAATAAAAGGAAAGCAGAAGCAGGCTTCAAGGTGAAAAATGAGAAGGCGCCCACAGTAGCCTCTACCATGCATCAGCTTTCAATTTGTGACTACCTATCAGTGATGAAGACTGTTACTGTCTAATAATGAAAACATGTAGCCTTAAAAAATAGTCTCTTTTCAAAGCACTGTTTGTGGACATGTGGCCTTTGCCCCAACTAATATTGAAATGGACTCACTGCAAATGGGCAGGCCAATGTTTAATGATTTTTAGGATGTTAAAATGAGCTTCTACTCATGTAAGATTTAAAAGTAAAAATAATTCCCCAGAGAAGAAACCCCTGAGACAGTTCCAGAGCTGCCAAGAAAATTTAATAAGAACTAATTCTGAACTGATAAGCATTCAATCCAGTATGGTGGGATTAAGCAATAAGAATTCTTCCTGGGAATTTACAGAGAGATAAGCATCTCATGAATAAGTAAATTCTGAAACAGGAGGCTATGGGTGTTTATTGATTTTGAAATCATTTGTTTGAGAAATTGCCCTTGAGGAAAAAAACTATTATGGCTGATAATATAATAGTTATATTCAAAGACAACCCACTTCTTTGGCTGACGGCAGAATAGAAAGATTACCCATCTAATATAAAATTTATAAGCAGAAGTTTGATCTACCAAATCCACTCACTATTTTCCAGTTCCTAATTCCTAGAAATTAGTTTTCAGATGTAATTTTAAAAAGTCAAAAATAAGTAAAATTTAAATAACCAGGGTCCTCAATTCACTAAATACTTTTGCTACAACCAATGTTGAGAATTTTTTTTTTTTGGAAACAGGCTGTTTCCGGGGACATCCAAAGGTCCGTACTCATTCATACCGGTGCTCCACACCATCTGCATGTACCTCTGCAACTCAGGATCATTAGAATTAAAATTTGGAGGAAACTTCTGAGTCATTTCAATATTTTCCAAACAAAATTTATTTTCAGTTTACCATTCTCATTAACATAAAAACAATCAGAACATATGCATCACTTTTAACAATGGTGGAAACATCATAGGCTTTTTGGTAGATTCTGATATAGCCAGAAAATTCCATGATAGCACTGTGTTTTCTAATAACTGGGTGATTTTTTTTTTCCTAAACATTCCTCTTAAAGGACGTCTCCCAGTTGCCACTTCTGTTAACTGCTATCCAACATAAAGTGAGGTAACAGGATTCAATGTAGTTGCCAATAAAGGCTCTGTTTCTATAGCAATACTGTCTTCTATGACAATATTCTCGATGAATTAGTACTAGGTTCCACATGAGAGGTGAGATGCCCATCCCTCCTGCTACCTCTTGCCTCTGAGGAAGAATGAGTTCTCTGCAAAGTAAACTCTCCCTCTGTCTGTCCTCTCAGTCCCGTCCCTTCTTGTCACTTCCAGAACCACGATCCATCAGTCGTTCCCTCTTCTATGCTATGCTTGCGTCTTCTGCTGACTCTTTCCCCCAGCCTACTAACATGCACCTCACGTCACCTGACTTCATTAAAATTTAAGACCATCCTCTCTTAAGTTGCCAACGCATCTCCAGCCACCCATTACTCAACAGATTCTTGCGGAACTACATACTGGTCTCCATACTGTCACTCAACACACTGCTTCATCCTTCGATCCATTTTTCACCAGCACCAACACATGGAAATGTCTCTTAAACCTCACTCATGCTCAACTGCTTCAGGTTCTTATTAAAATTTGATGCTCTTGGTGGCCCCCTCAACCCCTCTCTCTGCCTGTCGTGACCCTGCATCCTCCTGACTCTGTCAGGTCCTCTTGCTGTCCTCTGTCCTGGAAATGCCTCCCCATCTCCTCCTAAAGAAGCACTGTACATCCTTCAAAGTCAACTGAAAAATGCCACACTGTCTGGAACCGTCCCTGACTCTATCCAAGAAAGGAGTCATCCACACCTTGCACACACCTCTGTAAAAGCTCTTATCACATCAAATGGAACTTCTGTGTATTAATCCACCAAACATTGTCGAGCACCTTCTCAGTGCCAGGCACTGTTCTAGGCACTTGGGACATTTTTGCAGAAAATGATCCCACTACTTAAAATGCTCTTCTCCAAGGCACAATTCAGAGTCATCTTTTCCATGAACATTGAATGCCCCAACCAAAGTAACATCTTATGCCTCCAAAAGCTCAGAACCATTCATCTGCATCTCCAACTCTTACCTGCTTTCTTCTGTCAAGGTTACCCATGTGCATAATTTCTACCCCCTGTTACCTCTCTGACTTCATCTCTGACCTCCAACCTCCTCAGAAGATACTGACTTCTATCTGGTCCTGGCTCACTCATTCTTCTGCCCATAACTTTTGCCTTCTAGATCTTCACTTGACTGTTTCCTTCACATTTTTCATATTCAGGGCTCAGGGAAGGATCCCAGAACTCCTTCCTGGCCCTAGCCACTCTCTATCACATTACTTCGGAATTCATTTTTTTACAGCAGTCATAAAAGTACCTATTTTTAAAATTTGTTTACCTGAATGTAATGTGACAGCAGGAACCTTGTCTGTCTTGCTCACTGCTGACTTTCCAGTGCTCATGATATGTGGTAAGATTCAATAAATATTTATGAAATTAAGGAAAACCTCATGCCCTCTATTAACTTATCAACTACTTTGAGAATATAGAAATTCTTTTATATATCTGTGAATGCCCTAGGCTGCATACTCCCTTTCCTGATAGATTGCAGTCATTCAAATATTTTTTGAGTGAATAAATGAAAAAAATAGTTCTTTGGATATAGTCTGATGATAAGAGCCCTATAAACCACTGGATTTCAACCCTCACTGCTCATTAAAATCATCTGGAGAGCCTTTTTAAAATGCCAGTGCCCTTGTTCCACCCCAAGAGATTCTGATTTAATTAGTCTGGGAAGGGGCTTGTACATTAATATTTTTTTAAAACTCCCTAGATGATTCTAAAGGGATGCCAAGGTTGAGGACAACTGCTCTAAGCCCTACGGAAGATTGTCAAGTCAAGATAAAATGTTGAATTCCAAACAAGTTTTAGGACATGGCCATTGATTTAATTCTTAAACTGCTCTTCATGAGGAATTGTGAGCAAGTACCCTCTTTTGCAAAGGCCTACTGAAAGAGAACACTTTGAAGGAAAAACAAAACAAAACAAAAAACTGCTTTGGTGGCATATACTGAAGGAAGTGGCCTTTCAGAGTAAACACTGCTTAGACCCATCTACTGTTCACAATGTCTTTGGGAAAATCACTGGCTATAGCACATGCAGACCCCACAAATCAGAGAAGAAAAATGCAAACTGTGTCATAAAGGCATTTAATATCACTCTTAAAGAAATTTGGAGCCCATATGAAACGTGTGGATTATAACTTTCTATCATGGTATTAATATGAGTGGTATAAGCCTATTGTGTTCAGGATTCAATAGACCTGCAATGATTTAGGCAGAGAGGGTGTTTGTATACCAGAAGAAAGCATGCCTAATTAGAAAACAAGGAATGAGAAAATAAATAAAGGGGTTGAACAAAGTCAGCTCCAGCTCTAATTTGCCTGGAGACATCCTAACACTTTGCTGCAAAATAAATCGAATTTTTGCTGTATACATTCAATAATTGTTAATAAGCTGCCAGCTACTGATTTTCTGTATTTCCTGCACAAGCAGGGAGTGGTGTGTGTAATGTCAGGCTGATACATGCAGTGACCCCATGGAGGCACAGCCCGGCCTTAGGAGAAGACTGCCCCCAACTTGCAAACCAGAGGGGAGAAAAGACAGCCCAGATAAGATCCATGGGCTTCACATATTGTCTCTGGGAGGAAAATAATGATTTTAAAGGCAATTTGACAAGGAATTTCTATCCTGCTAGTCTGGGTTAGCATTTCTGAATGTGATAAATAACAGGGCTCGCGGACTGCCCATTTTTTCTTTATTTTGATACCCTTACAGCAGTAATCATGCCTCTTGTCAGGTGTTATAAAGATAAAGATAAATGTTCCCTATTGCTATTCTGTCAATGCAGCTCAACCCAAGCCAAAGAAAGACACCCTGCTGGATGTTGGGAATGTGCCATTTGTCTTGTCTCCATCACAGATGGAAGCATATCCTGTCCCAACAGGATCCTCAGGTCAGAAAAATAGAAATTCACAGTTGACAGTGTTGAGGCTTGCTTTGCCTGCTCCAGAAACCAGCACCCCTTGCATGTTCGCTCCACACCGACACAGATTTGTTTTCCTTTTCTGGGACTATCGATTAGACTATGCAACATATCCATAAGGTCAAGTAGCAAAACAATCCCTTTATCAAATAAGATGGGCTTTGGCATTAGTGATAGCTTTTTAATCAGAAAGACTCCATACTGTCATGTATTGATGGTAGCAATATTTGAACAAATAAAATGATTTCTAGGGATGTGGTTCAGGAACCCATCTGAAAATTGTTTATGCCAAAGCAGATGGAGTTTAGCTTAATTGTTGAAATAAATTGTCACATGGAACAAAACACAGCTGATTATTGCATTAACACTAATGTTAATATGTTTCATCATTCTGTTGTCTTTGTAGCTACAGTTGTCACCATACTTTAATCAATATGCTTATAAGGGAACACAAATTGTGGAATTTGAGATCCAAAGGATATTTCAGAGATCAGCTAGTCATTTTGCAGATGAGGAAATTGAGGCCTACAGAGAATGAGTGGTTTGTATAAAGGCATATACCCCTATAACCTGAAAATGAAAGCTATCCTGAAAACGTGGGGCACATAGTAGCAAGGCCATTATACCCAAGGTGAAAATACCACTACTGCAAACAAGCATGAAAGGAGATTCAATACAATTAGATGAAATAGACAGGACTCCCCAATTTGATGAAATTCTATTGCATGCTTAGCATCTCTTAGCTAACACTCAAGATATTCTATACATTCTTGAACTTTTGAAATGATTTCTGGGTATCTTCTCCTGAGGATATTCTCCATATAAAATAAAGCCATCGTGTACGACAGAAGTAAAACACAAATAAGCCACAGGAGATGGTGGGGAGAAGAAAATGGGACAGAAGAACAAAGAGATAGCTTCCAATTCCAGGGGTGGATGGAAAGTGGAGGTTTTTCCTCTTAGTTTTTCTTATAACTGTTGATCCTTCTCTGGTCCTCTCTTCTCTGTGAAGTGGGAAATGAGTGGGGATTGATCTGAAAAGCTATTTCAAAAGTTATTACAGGATTGTCAGTAATCCTTCTAAACCTAACCTCCGTCCCTACTGTCACCCCTATATCCGACACACAAAACCCTTTGAAAAGCTAGTGTTGGAAGTCTGAAGTGAGAAAACAGTAAGCCAGTGGCCACCCCCTACCCTCTGCCCCAGCTCAAGATCAGTGACCCAGAAACAAGTGAGAGGAAGCCTCCAAATTCTGTGGGAATAATTGTGCAGGTGCACCGAGTAGATGCTCTGTTTCATGATTAGTGTTTCATCCACCGCAGAAAACTTTTAAGACATGTCCAAATCCTTTCATTTTCTCTGGCTACCACCCCTGACAGAATCTTCTGCTACCGTACTCTTCACTTTTAATTTATCTTTTTTATTATTATTCTTTTTCTCTTTCCGTCCTCGTTTGTCAGCTCCTGGCTGAAAAAGAGAAGAGAAAAAAAGTAATTGTCTATGCAACTCTGTGCCTAACACACAGGAGATGCTCAGTAACTGTTACTGAATAAGTGTGGGAGTCTCACATTTACTGATCCCCTGAGTTCTAAGTGCTGTATTAGGCAGTGCGTATCTATGTGCTTGTGTCTGCTGTGTATTTGTCAAGTGTGGTGAGTTATGGTAAAAGTCAAGCTGCTGTAACAAAGAGACCTGAAAGTATAGTGGCATACTTAAGATAGAAGTTCATTTTTCTCTCACATAACAGACCGGTGGTAGTGAGTGGTCCAGGGTGGGTGAGTGGGTCTGGTCTGTGCATTATCCTGGGACTCTTGTTGGTGAATCATCTCTGCCATCTTCAACATATGACTTCCATCTCTGAGTCTGAAGTGGGTCCATTTCCCAGCCCAAGGAAATGAGGAGGGGAAAAGGGGGAGGAAAAAGAGAGTGGAGAATAAGCACCTTTCTTAGCACATATTTCTTCCACTCATATCCCATTAGCCAAGATTTTCATATGACTGCACATTAGCTGCAAGAGAAGCTGGGAAATTTAGTCTCAAGCTGGACAGCCATATGGCCAGATAAAACTCAAATGTAGGTAGTTCTATTAATAAAAGCAAAGAAGATTTAGTGTGTGTTTTGGAGAAAAAAAAGGAAAAAAATACACTTTGGACTTCACGAAATATAAACAACTAATAGGGCTATGAGCTGTACCAGTTAGATTTGTTGTTCCAAACTGAGCATTTAAATTTATTTGCTCACTATACTGTGGATTGGCAATTTGAGTTTGGCTCAGCTGGAATGGCTTATCTCTGGTCCATATGGCATTGGCCAGACTCAATCATGCATTTGTGGTCAGCTAGCTGACAACAGCTTCATTCACAGGTCCCATGGTTGGCAGGCTGTTGGCAAGGTCAATGGAGGTAAGAGGCCATATGTTGTTCACTGGGTAAGCCTGAGCATGTTCACATGATTGTGGTCACAGGGTTACCATAAGCAGCAAGGAACGGCAAGGTGCTGTGTGTAAGTACTTCTCAAGGCCCTCCTTGCATCACATATGTTAATGTACCATTGGCCAAAGCAAGTCACATGGTCAAGCCCAAATTTAAGGAGCAGAGAAAAAGATACCATTTTTCGATTGGAGTTGCTGCAAAATTTCATGGCAAAGGCGCATACATATAGGAAGAGAATTTCTGATCATTTTTGCAAATAATCTACCATGAAAGCTAGACTCAAGGTAAATCAAAAAAGTATCAGAGAACATTCTGTAAAGCTTTATAAGAGAAGTCATGTTCTAAAATTGTTGGCAAAATTTTGTGAAAGAAATAATTAAATATATATTATTCGTAGCCTCAGAAACAGTATAAATCTCATTAGAATGACCCATCTCATTCTTTAAGAAATAAAATTAACTCTTTAAGAAAAGTGCCACCAGAGCATTACGAAGAGAAAATAACTCACTTATGGGGTAACAAGGGTGTTGCCCCCCAGAAGAGTATCTTTTGACCTGAGTGAATGAAATTATATTAGCCCTAAAGAAACTTGGAGAACATTTTACATATCCTCACCGTGTTATTTTTCTAATCCAGTTTCATAAGCCTTTATTGAGCACCTGTGACATGCTAAGCCCTGTGCCAATTCTGTAAAGACGGAGAGTATTACAGTACATTCTTAAAATTTATTTTTTTCTATTAAACCACTTATAAAGTGAGTTTGGTGAGAGTACTCCCATTTTGGGGTAAAGGAGCTGAGTAAGAAGAGTTCTTTACTAAAGCTATCCAAGGATACAATGGCAAGACCCAGAACAGAATCCAGAGCTGCCTTTGCCATGTGCTGGGGCACAGTAGATGAGAAGGCAGACAAGTCAGGAGAGGGCTAGATTGGCACACCTCTTATTTTAGGAATTCATAAATGCAAAAATAGGATCATGAAGAATGAGATGCAGATTATCAAATTAACTCTTTGTGGTTAGCATAAACACATTCATAACATGCTTCCAGAGGCTTCCCATCAGAGTAAAATCCAGTTCCTACCATACCCTGCAAGGCCCTGCAAGACCTAGATGTTCCTGACTCCATCTTCTACCATCTCCCGCTCCCTCTCTCTGCTCTGCCACCCTGCCTCACTGCTGTTCCCCAAAAACCACAAGACATCCCACCTCAGGGCTGTGCACCCCCTGTCCCCTGTAGTTGGATGACTTTTCCTTCCCAGATCTCTGTATGCCTTCCCTGAAGTCTTAGCTTAAACATCACCTCACTAGAGAGGCTCTTCCTGAACATACTGTATGAAACACAACCCTCCCTCCACCTTTCATTCTTTGTCCCCTTAATAACACGCTCTGTATTTTTACTCTGAACACTCGTCATCAGCTGATTTGATATATACTTATTGTCTGTCCCTCCTGCTAGAATATAAGCTCTTTAGGACTTGGTCTCTTTTGTTTACTGTTTCATTCCCAGCACCTAGGATGGTGTCTGGCACATAGTGTGTTCAATAAACATTTGTTGAGTGAGTTTATTCACTGACATACGAGGGTACTTCAAAAAGTTCATAGAAAAATAGAATTAAAAGATAATACAAACCTTTCCATGAACTTTTTAAAGTACCCTTATATATTATGGATATATATATACACATATATAAATATATACATATGCATAGATGACGCATAGATGTATAGATCCATACATACTCATCTATGTCAATGAAGAATAATTGCTATAGTGTGGTCCTGGGCTTAATTAACAGTCTCTTCTCTTCAGGGTATGATTGACACTCTAAATTAGTTAACTTTATGTTTCTATCTAGTTCTGGTCTCCTTTTGTTACTCGGTTGCATCAGTGTTCACTGACTGGTTTCTGATTTGTATTTGACATAGATTCATGAACTTTACCTTCTTTTGTCAGACCGGGTACAACTCATTAAAGAAAATCCTCACCACCTGCAATTGCTCAAAATGCACTCTTTCAAGTACAGAGAATTTTTGTCTTGAAATACATAGATGTTATCTATAATAGTTATTTCTGTTGATCTAGATGGTCCCTTTCCCATTTGCTATTACACAAATCCAGACAATGATGAAAGACAGTGTTCTCTGTACCACAGATGGTGCATTACAAAATGCCCCCACAAGATTCCTGCTACACAATATCTATTGCAGATGTATAACGAAGAAGTTTAATGCACCTCCCAATCTGTTTCCTGTAAGAAAGAGAAGACTTTCAGATTAATATTGCTTGAAAGCTCCCATTAAACAGAAGCTATTTGTCGTGCGATTATTTTCTGCCTCTAAAATATCCCTCACCTTAAACAAGTGGGAATAGAAGCTCTTAGCTTCCTCGCTCACTGATGGATGACATTTAACACCTTCCACGCTTAGGTACATGAATACAGGCGGATCATCACAGAGGGACCTCCACAGAACCTGGGAAGCTCAGCAGAAGGACCATGGCAGGGATAAAAAGCCACAATGGGCAGGTTAGAGAAATTATAAGATAGCATTTACCTTCCCAGCTCTCATTTCTGAGCCCTTCTGTCCACTTGGATGCCACTTCTCCAGTTTAGACCTATCTAAGCTCTCACCTAGACTATTCCAAGGCCCCCTGACTGTTCTCCCTGACTCCAATTTCTTCTCTTCCCTAATTTCTTCTTAGCAGAGTCACCTGAGTCTTCTTCGTAACTCACAGATGGAATCACAGTACTTCAACAACCTTCAGTGCTTCCAATTGCTGATGGAGTCAACTCCACGTCCCTTAGCAGAACATTAAACCTTCTCCTGATTTAGTCCCAGGCCCCTCGCCCCACTTCATCTTCCACTATGCACCTTCACTTAGTTTCCATGTCCAGAAAAAGTCTCAACATGCCATCAGAGATTTTCTGTGTGTGCCCACCTTGGTTCCTTCTGTTCCTTCTATCATTAATACCTTTGCTTGACATCAGCTCACTTCTCAATAACCAGAGCACAGTTGACCTCATTCCTAAGACCTTCCCCAGTCCTCTCCGCTGGAACCAACTCCTCATTTCTCTGTGCTCCATCAGGCTCTGCATGGCTCCTCCATGGAATATGAAGCATACTCTGCTTTGTTGGTGGTGTATGTTTTTATCTCCCCCACTAAATAGAGAGCTCTTTAAAAATGCATTCATCTCTGTATCCCTTACGGGGATTTTGCTATGCGCTAGGCATGATTTCAAATGCTGAAGATGTGTTAGTAACTTTTTTAATTCTCACAACTCTAAGGAGTAGGTGCTTTTATCTTCATTTTGCAAATAAGTAGACACAGGAACAGGCAAGTTTGGCAATTTTTCTGTCCTCATAGTACTGAGAAGTATTGGAGCTATTCAATCTGACTCCAGAGTCCATATACTTAAACACTATACTCAGTATATATTTAAATTTACCCAAACAAAAGCACTTAGATAGTTCCAAAGACTGTTAGAAAATGCTATAAGACTCAAAGACTCTCCCAAAAAAACTCTTAGAGCTGATAAACAATTTCAGTAGAGTTACAGGATACAAAATTAACATGCAAAATCAGTAGCATTTTTATGCTTCAATAACGAAGTAACAGAAAAAGAAATCAAGAAAACAAGCTCTATTTTTCACACCAAAAAAAAAATAAAATACCTAGCAATCAATTTAACCAAAGAGGCGAAAGATCTCTACAATGAGAACTACAAATCACTGATGAAAGAAATTAAGGAGGATACAAGAAGGTGGAAAGACATTCCATGTTCTTGGATTGAAAGAATAAACACTTTGAAAATGGCCATATTACCAAAGAGATCTACAGATTCAATGCAAAATATCAATAACATTCCTCACAGAAATAGAAAATACAACCCTAACATTCATAGGGAACAACAAAGAACCCAGAATAACCAAAGCAATCCTAAGCAAGAAAAATAAAAGCAGAGGCATAACGCTACCTGACTTCAACTTATGCTGTAAAGCTATAGCAACCAAAATGGCAAAGTACTACCATAAAAACAGACACGTGGACCAATGGAACAGAATAGAGAACCCAGAAATCAACCCACATACTTACAGCCAACTGATCTTTGACAAAGGCAACAAGAACATACATCTGGGAAAACACTGCCTCTTCAATAAATGGTGCCGGGAAAACTGGACATCCATAGGTAGAAGAATGAAACTAGACATGTACCTCTTGTCATATATCAAAATCAACTCAAAATGGAGTAAACACTTATATATAAGACCTGAAGCTGTAAAACTCCTAAAAGAAAACATAGGGAAACACTTTAGAAATGAGGACTGGGCAAAGACTTTATCCATAAGACTCCAAAAGCACAGGCAATAAAAGAAAATATAAACGAGTGGAATTATATCAAACTAAAAAGCTTCTGCACAGGGCTGGGCCATGGCTCACTTGGGAGAGTGTGGTGCTGACAACACCAAGTCAAGGGTTAAGATCCCCTTACCAGTCATCTTTTTAAAAAAAATTTTTTTTTAAAAGCTTCTGCACAGCAAAGGAAACAGTTATCAAGAGTGAAAAGACAACCTACAGAATGGGAGAAAATATTTGCAAACTATGCAGCTGACAAAGGATTAATATCCAGAATATGCAAGAAACTCAAACAACTTAACAGTAAAAAAAACCAAGCAACCCAATTAAAAAAATGGACAAAGGAGCTTAATAGGCATTTCTCAAAGGAAGATATACAAATGGTCAACAGACACATGAAAAAATACTCATCATCACCAAGTATCAAGGAAATTTAAATCAAAACCACACTGAGATATCATCCAATGCCAGTTAGACTGGCCATTATCAAAAAGAAAATAACAAATGCTGGTGAGGATGCAGAGAAAGGGGAAACCTCCTACACTGTTGGTACTATAAACTGGTGCCACCGTTATGGAAAACAGTATGGAGCTTCCTCAAACTACAGATAGAACTACCATATGATCCATCAATCCCACTGCTGGGTATATATGCAAAGGAATGGAAATCATCATGTCCACGGGACACCTGCCCTCCCATGTTTATCGCAGCTCTACTTACAATAGTTAAGAGTTGGAACCAACCTAAATACCCATCAACAGACCACTGGATAAGGAAAACATGGTATATATACGTGATGGAATACTACTCAGCCATAAAAACGAACAAAATTCTGCCATTCCCAGCAACATGGGTGACCTTAGAGAAAATTATGTTAAGTGAAATAAGCCAGGCACAGAAGGGGAGGAGAAAGGGGAGTTAGCAAGAAATTGGTCAAGGGCCACAAAAAATGATTGCGTTGTGTAATGATAAATATAGTAATTATCCAGATTTGAGCATCACATATTGCACACAGGTATTAATATTCGATGCTGTACCCCACAGATATGTACAATCAATTATGTTTCAATAAAAAAGTAAAAGTTTTTTTAAAAAAGAAAATGCTATAAAGGCCAGTGATAGAAATATTCAGAAGTAACTCAGACTAAAACCCAGAGAAGTTAAGCTGCAAACAGTGAGTTAGTGGCAGGCAATACCTGCGCCTTCAGAAGCTGGCCTAGTACTCTTTAAACCAGATAGATTATGTCTGCTGTGTGGTTTCTATGGAGTGATTAAGCAAGAAAAAGAGATGAGCAATGCAGTCAAATCTCATGTAACGGTAAGAAGTAATGAGGAATTCAGGCAAGTATGGGTCTCAAGACACTGCAAACTCACTCCCTAATAAACACATCTCTGCAGATGAATTTTCTTAAACTGTAAAATGCAAAAACCTATATCCATGGATCCAAGTAAAACCATGGACAAAAAGCAAATGGAGAGAACCTAAAAAACAGCAGCAAACTCTTTCTTTATTATTTACCATATTCTGGGAGCTGTGTTAGCACTGGACCCAATTTAATCCTCACAACCAACTCTTATTTATTATTTGCCTCGTTTTACAGAGAAGGTAGCAGTCTCAGAGAAACTAAGTCACTTTCCCAAAGTCAGTGAGCAGTAAAGAAGTGCACTGGGATGCATATGCCAAATGCATGACTTCTGCAGATAATAGAAACTTATTCCTTGAAGCCTAAAAACATTTTGGATTTTAGCCCTTTCATATGTAGAACACACTTCCCTGTCTTCCAGGGGGGAAAAAAAGGACTGAAATATATTTCAATCTTTTACTTTATCTCCACAGTCATCATTTTGTATGTCCCTATGCACCAGCTCCTTTCAAAATAGTTGTAAAGAGACAATTATCATACGGCAATGCTTTGTTGAGGCATGGCTAGTGTCTGACAATAAATGGTCTCTTAAATACTGTTTTCTTAGTCCCTTTGCCCACTTTTATAGTTTTCTCATCCTTTCTCTCATCAAAACACAGCAGCTGCTATTTCTTGCAGTTATATGTCTTTATTATTCCCACCTCTTTCTGCCATGGGCTAGGAAACCACACAACAAGTGTTGTTAGAATTTGGTCACAATTCAGAGTTATTAACATTTGGTGAGGGTCTGAAATACTGCACTCCAATAAAGTGTCTGAGCAGAAGCGCAGGCATGCCTTTTCTTTTGTCTGGTCAGAACCCCTTTCTTTAGCTTTTTTTCTGATTATTTAACTGTTAAACAAATGCTGGAGGCAGATGCTGGGGGTTGAGGGAGTAACTACACAAGGGTATTTCAAAAAGTTCATGGAAAAATGGAATTAAAAGATAATATACATCTTTCCATTAACTTTTTTGAAGACCCTTCATATAATATTACCTTGTAATGATTGGTTTTTTTAGGGTAAATAAAAAAGCAACCATATTAGAGAAAAAATAATAGAACATATTAATGGGATTAGACTGTAAAAATTCAAATGTTGCTCTTAAACTTTATTAAATATTTAGAGCGGTGCTATGGTGAGATATAAGAGCCTGGACTTTAGACCTAGAAATACCTAAGCTATAATCTCTTTCCACTGCTTTCTGACAATTGACTTTGGACAAATTATTTAATTTCTCTCAGCCTTTATTTTTTAATTTTCATATCTTAAATTGTGGATAATGATAAAATCTATCTCATAAAGTATGCAAAGTACCTAACACATAACAGTTAGCTTTAAAATCCCATATATTAGAGTTGAGATCATATTTTTATTACTTGAACTTAAAATACGCTTATCCTCAAAGTTACACTCATAGCCTAGAATTTATAACTCATAATTTTATAGCAAAAAAGATAAAGAATTCATGTTGTTTTCTTTTAAATTCTGAAACTAGCTGAGTTTTATCTTCAGAGTATTTGTATGGCTTCCATTTACCAATCATCATTTAAGCCTGATGGCTTAAATTTAGAAGTTTCTTGCTAAATATCCTTTGAATGGATGAATGGATGGATGGGTGGATGGAAAGAAGTACATACACTTGGACAGAGAGTTAATATTTTAAAAGAATGGATTTTGAGGTGGAAGTATATATAATAAAAGTATATATATGGAAATCTATCTTTTCTAAAACAAAACAAAACTATTCATTTAATACAAGATGATTACTTTGGCAATACCCACCTGGATTTGAGTTTGAAGTATGCAGGACCTCAGCAACATAGAGCTGGAAGGAAGAGAGAGACCAGGTAAGGTAAGAACAATGTGGGGATAGCACAGACTCTGGCCCAGCTACAGAGGCTGGTTCAGGGAAAGGCAGCTAAATAGCCTAAGGCTTAGAATTCAAGGGTATGGCAAACTGGGCACAATTCAGGAAAACTATTACTCATCGGTAAGCTAGTCTGACAGATACAGCACACAGCAATGGAAAATTGAAAAAAAGGAGAGTAGAACTCTCAAGAAATGAGAGGAGGACAGTGATGGCCATCCTAGGAGATCTATCCATCCCCTATAGAGCTGGGGCCTGCAGCCTGAGGTTTCAGGATGAGGCCCCAGCCCTCAGGGAAAAGAATTGGAAGGAACCAAACAGGCTGATGCTTGGGGTCATAGGGCCAGAGGAAATAGGCAGAGAGATATGGCTGACAAAAGAGTGGGGACCAAGGCAGAAGCTTAGGAGAAGGAAGGTGCCAGGCTAGACAGAAGAAACAGAGTAGCACATACTAGAACTCTAGCCATGTGACAAACAGTGCCCATCCCAAGTTCAACTGTCAAGAAGATTCAAGTAAGCAACGTGGCCCAGTGCCCATGACTGGGCTCTGAGTCCTGGATCCCAGGTCCAAGAGTGGGACTCATTTTCCAGCCTTCCTGAGTAGCGAAAGTAGGGCTGTATTTCTGCCTCACTTAGGATTAGCCTTAGAACCAGGACATACCTGATGCAGGGTAGGGAGAATCGACACTCCTAGTGATGAGAAATTGGAAAGGCAGAAACAGGAGAAACAATGCTGATAACATGTTTCTGATGTAAGCGTATTTTGAAAAGCTCTTTGAAGGTAGGAACCAAGTCTTCGTTATCCATTCGTACTTTATAACACAGCCTTGAATAGGGTACAGTAGTTAATCCTTAGCAAAGGTTAAAAAGAATCTATATTCATGGGTACAAAGCGAGTACTCCAGTCATGACTTAATTGTTACAGAATCAATTATCTTTTTTCCCCTATAGATCTGTAAACAAGAACATCCTGCCATATTCCTCTTGCTACTCAAAAATATTCTCATAGCTGCTGACCTTATCTTTATCTGTGTGCCCTGGCTGCTTTTCAGAGAAAAGTGTTAACTGTTTTTATAGTATTTATCTGTCAATCTTAAATCTTCATCAAAGGTATTTTGACCCATATAGATAAGAGCTCTGAACTTCTGCATAATTTTCTCTTTGCAGTAGTGCTAAGTTTAATTAAACAAACATCTGTTTAGCATCTACCATGGGTGTTAAGCGCAAAGGATACAAAGGAATAGCGGGTACTTGGAGCAAATATGACTCTGACAAGGTTCCTGTCCTCAAGAAGCTTTAAAATTAGTCAGATAAGTAAATACAAATAATGAGGTATGGTAAAGCTGAATGAAACAAATAGTACAATGAAGATGCAAAGAACATGGAAACAGAAGCAATTAAGTCTTACTCAAAAATCTGTATTATTAATCTCAATATCACCTCTCTTGTGCATTTCCTGGACTCTCAAACAAATTGCATTTACTCCCTTCTCTGGTATTTATTCCAGCCTCCCTGATGGGATTTATTTAGACTATCTACTTTCTTAGTTACATGTCACAAACCCTCCAAACAGACTGAAAGGTGAGGAAAGAGTTTTGTGTCTCTGGCACCGGTTCTTGGACAGAAGGGGCACTTAATCTCCATTTCTTGAGTTGAATCGAAACACACAAACACACAATGAATAGCTATCATTTGAGGAGGCAAAAATTATTCTTAATACTTTGAGTCTGAAATATAAAATATTCTGAAATGATCCATGATTAACACATTGAATTAGAGGTGGTTCATCTCCCACTAGTCTGAAAACAACTGCTTCAGCTATTTTTAATAAAGAAAATTACAAAATCATTATCAATTTCCTGATGTAGCAGCACAAATAATTTGGGGGGAAAATCTAAACAAATCATTGCTTTAGATATACAATGTATAATTTCTATAAAATGAAACGTTAGCTATATCTAGGCATAAAAAAAATACAATAAAGTTATAATTAAATAACAAAAACCCACTTCTTGCAAAAGACAATAACTACAGTCACTTGGTTACTGGTTTAGACTACTATTTAAACTCATTAAAAGAAAAGGCAATAAAGTACATCGTGTGTATTAATTAAAAATAATTAAAATCTTGAAATTAGGGCCAAATCCAGAATTTGGAACACTGAAACCAATAAACGCATAATTTCCACTAAGGTATACTCCTCTAAGGAACAGAATACATGAGATTTTTGAGATAAACACTTCATTATAAAAAGACCTAGTCTGACTCTTACCAATGTAAACCTCTTTCCCAAGCCATACTTTACACCAGGAATCCAAGGGCTGGCATTCAGTTTCCACATTTAAAGTTCTTGGCTCGCCATCCTTTGCAATTTATTTCCCCCAAAGAGTTTGATAAACGAGGATGGTTGGATAAATTATTTTCCTCATAACGTGAGTGTGGAAAGGCTAAGGGTCCTTGTAAATATGTGTCTGAGAAAGGAAGGAAGGAAGGAAGGAAGGAAGGAAGGAAGGAAGGAAGGAAGGAAGGAAGGAAGGAAGGAAGGAAGGAAGGAAGGAAGGAAGGAAGGAAGGAAGGAAGGAAGGGGAGAAGAAATAAATAAAGGGAAGGAGTGAAGAAGTCTGGCATAAAGGGAGGAAAGGAACAATTGAGAGACGAGGGTGAATTGCATTTTATCCAAGGGATTTAAAATTTCTAAATCTCTAAAGTTCCTAATAGCATACAGTAAATGAAGAAATATATACCCAAGAAAAAGAAATAAATCTTGATAAGAACTGCAAAAATCTGTGGCAGTTGAGCCATGACAAGCTTCCTCAGTCCACACCCCAGCTCAGTGCGATGGAAGTTCTCTTCTGGGCAGGTGCATCCGGGAAGACAGGCGTCCAAGGAGATTGGCTGAGGGGGTGGGGCTGCAGAGGGAGGACGGATTCTATTTTATACATTGTGCGTGTTCTTGAAAAGTTGTCTGTATTCACTCATTAGGGCTGCATGACAAAATACCACAGACTGGGTGGTCTAAACAACAGAAATTTAAATTCAGGAGGCTGGAAGTCTGAGATTGAGATTTCAGCAGGGTTGTTTTTTTCTAAAAATCTCTCTCCTGGGGCCGGCCCGTGACACTTGGGAGAGCATGGTGCTGACAACACCAAGTCAAGGGTTAAGATCCCCTTACCGGTCGTCTCTTTAAAAAAATAATAATAATCAATAAAAGAAAACATAAAATTTCTCTCTTTAGCTTGCAGATGGGCACCTTCTCTCTGTGTCTTCACATGCTCTTTCCTTCTTCACCTATCTGTGTCCTGATCCCATCTTCATATAAAGGCACCTCTTCTTATTTTGAATTAGGGCTTACCCCTAATTCATTTAACCTTAATTACCTCTTTGAAGACCATATTTCCAAACGTAGTCCTATTCTGAGGTTCTGGGGATTAGGACTTCAGCATATGAATGAGGGTGGTTGGGGAGAAGACACACTGCACCCCAAAGCAATGCCTAAAATTTTTTAATTAAATATTTCATATGCGTAAAAATAGTTTTCCTTTTAATGCCATTTTGTGGTAATTTCTTAGTAAGTGCAATAATCTCCCACTGCTTTATTTTCTTTGTTAATCGGAGGTTTATACAGTATAGTGAATTTGAGAGTTATACTTGAATGGTTAATTGACATTTAAGTAATTGGAATACAATTTCCTATGTTGGTTGAATTTGGTCCTACAGTTAGAATTCATTTTATAATAACATACCTACCCTTTGTATGCCATTCATTGATTTTAAGAATGAGACTTGATTTCATTCTGCATCATTTAAATGTTCTTCACTCTAGCACTAAATTAAAACTACGTTCTGTTTAAAACTGTTGGGAATCCTATCAAAAACTCAACAGTGGGGCGCCACCAAAAGGGAGAATGCAGGTAAATTGGATCCTTGAAAATGAGACATACATAGTTGAAAAATTATTAAAGGAATTAAAAAGATACCTTAGAAAACATCTACTTAGTGCAAAAGAAAACAACAATGAAGAAAGGGAGCAAAAAAAAAAAAAAAAAGACATGAGATTTTGAGAAAACAAAATGTAAAATGGGAGACAAATTCAAACAAATTGGTAATAATTTTAAATGTGAATGATTACAATCCAATCAACTTTTTTTAAAAGTTACCTTTGTGCTGGCTACAGGAGACACACTTCAGATTTAAAGGTACAAATAGGTTTAAAATAAAAATGTAGGGAAAGATATCATGCAATATCATGCATAACAACAATAAGAGAGCTACAGTGGCTATATAATATCAGACAAAATAGACTTTAAAACAAAAATATGTTACTAAAAATAATGAGGATTATTTTATAATGATAAATGGATCGATCCATCATGAAGATATAATACATATACAAAGATTTGCACCTAACCATAGAGCCTCCAAAATACATGAAGCAAAAGCTGACAAATTGAAGGGATAAATAGACAATTCAACAGTAATGGTTGCAATCTTTAATATTTCACTTTCAATAATAAATATAATAAATACAATAACCAGGAGAGGTGGGGCAAGATGGTGGACCAGAAGTGCCTGGGATATGTTCCTCCCACAGAAAAGGACCAGAACAACTAACAGACAGCTAAATATTGACAGGAGCATCTGTGGGAGAGTGCAGGAGTGCAGCAAGAGACTAGTGAGATCACTGTGGAGCACAAAAGCCCAGGATGGTGGCATACCGATGAGAGAGAGGCAAATGGCCTCAGCTACCACACCTCCAACACCAGGATCAGTGCAGGAGGAATTTTCCTTTGCAGTGAAAAGGAGGAAGAGGATCCACACCAATCCCCAACCTTACCACAGCGGTTGGCAGATCCTTTGGCAGGATGATCCTAGAGCTGAATACCCACACTGCATCACTCTAGAACAGTAGCACAAACTATGCACTCTTACCCTCCACCTCATAACCCAAGCCAATGCATAACAACACCATCTTGAAACCAGAGCCATTGCTGGGAATGTCCTCTGCTCTGGGGACAGTGGCCACAGCGCTTCCTCAGCCTTAAGAGTCTGCTCTTATCCCAGTGTACTCAAAAAAGAGGCTACAACAGCCTGATCCCAGCAGCTTGAAGCCTAATATCACAGAGGCTGTGACTTTAGTTCTACAGTCTGGGAAGCCAACCCTAGTCCTGCTGAAGTGATGCACCCTCACATACCTGGCTAGAGATCAGACAGGCAGACCACCCCCATTCCTCTCGCTAACCTCCAGCCCTGCCAGCTGTCTGAGTTATGTGAGCCTGAGCCCCCAATCCAGAAAAACAGCTCATGGGTCTCTGGCCTAATGAATATGCCCTCGGGCCATTGGACATAAAGTGCATCTGTGCCCTCCCAGGAAGTGGCCAGGCAGTTCCATCCTGAACAGTCATGCCTAGCAGCCTTGCCAACAGTCCCAGAAGTGGCTGGACTGGCCCCCTCTCTGTAGCCCTGCCTCGTGGCCCTGCCCAGCACCCAGAAGCAGCTGCATGGGCCACTTCACTGCAAGCCTGTGTAGTGGCCCTGCCCACCACCTGAGAAGCAGCTGGAAGGGTTCCTTCTCTGCAGCTCTGCCTAACAGCAAGGCCACCTCACTGCAGGTCTACCCAGCAACCTGCCCACCACCCAACAAGCAGCTTGATAGGCTCCCTCGCTGCAGCCCCACCTAGTGGCCTCATCCACTTCCTGAGAAGTGACTCAGCAGCTCAGCCCCTGGCAGACCAGGGCAAGAACAGCCAAGGGAAGCACAACCTCACATCAGGCCCCAAGAAGTGGCACAGTGAAAGGGCCACCAAGAGCCCTGCACTCTGCTAGCCAAGACAAGGCACACCCATGCCCCTGGCTCAGAGAAACAGCTCAGCTGTCACACTCCTGGAAGACCCATCCCTGAGTCTCTGAGTCATCACACCCACATATATCTGAGTGAGTAATGGCTTGGTTGACCTGCCCCTGGTGGGCCTACCCCTGGTCAGAGAAGCAACATAGTGATCCTGCCACTGGCAAACCAGTCCCAGAGACACTGACATGCCATAAGCCCACACCTCCAGCATGAGAATCAATCCAGAAACCACATCATCAGTGAGCCACTTCCAAGATAATTGACCCACAGGGTGCACATGTACACCCTCAGCTTGTGAACCAACCCAGCAATCCCTCTCCTGGCAAAGCTGTGCCACTCCTACCACAAACCTTCCAAACAGGTTGCTGAGTCACTCACAGATATAATGAAAGTGGATTACAACTGAAGAAACAGAGTCTACCCTACTGCATCCATCCTCAACAAAGCCATTGCACTCTACCCAATCAACACCCTAGCATGCATTTGCAGGTGAAAGTCTTTCCCCATGCAAGCCACTCTACAAAACTCAAAGAAGTGACTGTTCCACCAGATGCACAGATAGCAATGCAGTGAAATAAGAAACATGAAAAAACAAGGTAACATGACACCACCAAAACCAAAATAATGCTCCAGTAACTGATCCCAAAGAGTTGGAAAGTGTTGATATGCTGGAAAAGGAACTCAAATTAATGATCTTAGGGAAACTCACTGAGATACAAGAAAATCCAGACAGTTCAACAAAAACAGAAAAACAATTCTCTATCTGAATGAGGAATTCAGCAAAAAGATAGATATCATTTAAAAAATCAAGTAGAAATCTTGGAATTGAAGAATTCATTGAGTGAAATGAAAAATACCTGTGAGAATCTCAACAGCAGACTAGATCAAGCAGAAGTATGAATTTCTGATCTTGAAGATAGCAGTTTTGAAATAACATAGGAAGACAAAAAAAGAAAGAAAAAAGAATTAGAAAGAATGAACAAAGCTTACAAAATCTATGAGATACTATTAAGCAAACAAATATTGGAATTATAGGCATTTGAGAAGGAGAAGAAAATCAAACAAAAATTGAAAACCTATTTAATGAAGTAATAGCTGAAAACTTACCTTATCTTGGCAATAATATGAACATCAAAATCCAGGAAACTCAAAGGTCCCCAAATAGATTCAACCCAAATAGGTCATCTCCAAGACACATTGTAAGACAAAAAAAGAGAATTCTAAAAATAGCAAGAGAAAAATATCAAGTCATTTATCAGGGAATCCCCATTAGAATAACAGCAGACTTTTTGGAAGAAATCCTACAGGCCAGGAGAGAATTATGCTACGTATTCAAAGTACTGAAAGAAAAAAACCTCACAGCCAAGAATACTATAACCAGCAAAGCTCTCCTTCAGAAATGGAGGAGAAATAGTCTTTCTCAGCCAACCAAAAATTAAGGGAATGCATCAAGTCCACCAGACTAAACTTACAAAAAAAAGCTTAAGAAGAAGAGAAAGAATGACCTAGAAGAGAAATAATAGTAACAACCATCCTGAAAATATAAACCTACTGGTAGAGTAGATACACAAATTAGAAAAAGAAAGGAGCCAAACCTTATCAACACAGAAAACTACCAAACTGCAAGGATAAATATGAAAAGTGGAAGAAAGGAACAAAGGATACACAAAACAACTGGGAAAAAAACAACAAAATGACAGGAGTAAGACCTCACATATCAATAATAACCTTGACTGTAAATGGATTAAATGCTCCAATAAAAAGACATAGACTGGTTGAATGGATAAGAAAAAGAATATGATTCATCCATGTGCTGCCTACAATAAAGACACCTTACCTGCAATGATACAAATAGACTGAAAGTGAAGGGATAGAAAAAGATATTCCATGCAAATGGAAAACAAAAGTGGGCATGAATAGCTATCCTTACATCAGATAAAACACACCTTAAGTTAGAATCTGTACTAAGAGACAAAGAAGGGCACTATATAATTATAAAGGGATTAATACACCAAGAGGATATAACAATCATGAATATATATCCACCCAACACTGAAGCACCCAGATATCTAAAGCAAATATTATCAGATCTAAGGGGAGAGACAGAAAACAACACAATAATAGTTGGGGACTTTAACACCCCACTCTCAGCATTGAACAAATCATCAGCATTGGACAGAAAATCAACAAACCATTAGCCAGACTTACTGAGAAAAGTCCCAAATAAATAAAATCAGAAATGCAAATGAAAATGTTACAACAGATAGCACTGAAATACAAAGGATCATCAGATACTATTATGAAAAAATATATGTCACTAAATATGAAAAGCTAGAGGAAATAGATAAATTCCTGGACACATATGACCTACCAAGACTGAACCAAGAAGAAACAGAAAACCCAAATAGCAGCTCCAGTGACATACCTGTTTAGCGCATGGTACTTATACAGAAAACCTAAATAGATCATTAATGAGTAACAAGATGGAATAAGTAATAAAAAGTCTCCCAATAAAGAAAGGCCCAGGACTAGATGGCTTTAGTGCTGAATTCTACCAAACATTTAAAGAACTAATACCAATAATTCTTAAACTATTTCAAAAAGTCGAGGTGGACAAAATCCTTCCAAACTCATACTATGAAGCCAGTATTACCCTGATGCCTAAAACAAGCAAGAACACAACAACAAAAAAAGAAAACCACAAGCCAATGAGCACATGCAAAAATCCTCAATAAAATACTGGCAAATCAAATCCAACAGCAGATCAAACAGATTATACATCATGATCAAGCAGGATTTATCCCAGAAATGCAAGAATATTCAACATATGTAAATCAATAAACATAATACATCATATCAACAGAATGAAAGAAAAAAAGTATGATCATCTCAATAGATTCAGAAAAAGCATTCAGTAAGGGGCCAGCCCGTGGCTCACTCGGGAGAGTGCGGTGCTGAGAACACCAAGGCCCTGGGTTCGGATCCCATATAGGGATGGCCGGTTCGCTCACTGGCTGAGCGTGGTGCTCACAACACCAAGTCAAGGGTTAAGATCCCCTTACCGGTCATCTTTTAAAAAAGAAAAAAAAGAAAAAAAAGAAAAAGCATTCAGTAAAATTCAACATCTCTTCATGATAAAGACTCTCAACAAATTAGGTATAGAAGGAAAGTATCTTAATACAATAAAGGCCATATATGACACACTCACAGTTAACATCATACTGAGCAAGGAAAAGTTAAAAGCTTTTTCCCTAATAGTCAGATTAAAGCAAGGATGACCACTCTCACCATTTCTACTCAGCATTGTACTGGAAGTCCTAATCAGAACAATTAGGCAAGAGAAAGAAATAAAGGCCATCCAAATGTGAAAGGAGAAAGTCAAATTGTCCCTGTTTGCAGATGACATAATTTTATACAGAGAGAAACCTAAAGACTCTCAAAAAAACTCCTAGACCTGATAAACAAATTCAGTAAAGTTTCAGGATACAAAATCAATATACAAAATTCAGTAGCATTTCTATACACCAACAACAAACTTGCAGAAAAAGAAATCAAGAAATCTATCCCTTTACAATAGCAACAAAAAATAAAGTAAAGTACTTAGGAATAAATTTAACCAAAGAGGTGAAAAATGTCTACAATGAAAACTATAAAACACCTATTAAAGAAATTAAAGGAGACACACACACAAAAATGGAAAGACATCCATGCTCATGGATGGAAGAATCAATGTCATCAAAATGACCATACTACCCCAATAAATCTGCAAACTCAATGCAATCCCCATCAAACTACCAACGATATACTACCCAGAAAGAGAAAAAGCAATTCAAAAATTTATATGGAACAAGAGATCCCAAATAGCCAAAGCAAACCTAAGCAAAAACAACAAAGTGGGGGATATCACACTTCTTGACTTCAAAATATACCTTAAAGCTATAGTAATCAAAACAGCATGGTACTGCCAGAAAAATAGACACATAGACAAATGGAACAGAATAGAGAATTCAGAACTAAATCCTCATACCTATAGCCAACTGATTTTTGACAAAGGAGGCAAGAACATACATTGGGAAAAGGACAATCTCTTCAATAAGTGGTGCTGGGAACACTGAAGATCCATATGCAGAAGAATGTAACTAGACCCCTATCTCTCACCATATACCAAAATTTACTCGAAATGGATTAAAGACTTACATGTAAGATCCAAAACAGTAAAACCTCTAGAAGAAAACATAGGGGAAACACTTCAGTACATAAGTCTGGGCAATAATTTTACGAATAATACTTTTGAAGTACAGGGAACAAAAGCAAAAATTAACAAATGGGATTACATCAAACTAAAAAGCTTCTGCACAGAAAAGGAAACAATCAACAGAGCAAAAACACAACCTGCAGAATGGAAGAAAATATTTGCAAATTATAGATCTGGCAACAGATTAATATCCAGAATATACAAAGAACTCAAACAACTCAACAGTTAAAAAATATATATATATGATTTTAAAACAGGCAAAGGAACTGAATAGATATTTTTCAAAAAAGACTTGTAAATGGCCAACAGGTATATGAAAATTTACTCAACATCACTAATCATTAGAGAAATGAATATCAAAACCACATGAGATATCTTCTCATCCCATTCAGAATGACTATTATCAAAAAAACAGAAATAACAGATGCTGGCAAGTATGTGGAGAAAGAGGAACTCTTATACATTGTTGTGAATGTAAATTAGTACAGTCATTACGGAAAGAAGTATGGAGATTTCTCAAGTAACTACAGATAGAACTATCATATGATCCAGCAATCCCACTACTGGATATATATGCAAAGGAATGGAAATCAGCAAGTTGAAGGGATACCTGCACTCCCATGTTTATTGCACCTCTATTCACAATAGCCAAGAGTTGGAACCAACCTAAATGCCCTTCAGCGGATGAATGAATAAAGAAAATGTGGTATAGGCACACAATGGAATACTACTCAGTCATAAAAAAAGAATGAATTTCTGCCATTTGCAGCAACATGGATGAGCTTGGAAGGGATTATAATAAATGTGTATTTTTTCTAAAAAAAAAATCTCAATTCAATAAGCTAACCTTCCACCTTAGGACATTGGAAAAAGAAAAGAAAAGTAAACCTAAAGCAAGTAGAAGAGCAGAAATAAATAAAACAGAGAATTTTTAAAAATTGTGAAAATCTAAAAAAACAAAAATTAGTTTTTTGAAAAGATCAACAAAATTGGCTAACATTTAATTATACTGAGCAAGAAAAGAAAAAAGAAGACTCAAATTACTAGAATGAGAAATGAAAGAAGACAATACTATCAACCTTACAGAAATAAAAATGATTAAAAGGGACTAGTAAAAATAACTGTGTGCAACAAAATAAATAACTTAAATGAAGTAAACAAATTTCTAGAGAGACACAAACTGTTAAAACTGACTCAAGAAATAAAAATATACATAGACTTATAACAAGAAGAGAAATTGAACTAGTAATTTCAAAACTTTCCACAAAAAAAAGCCCAGGACTGGATGACTTCACTAGTAAATTCTACCTAACATTTAGATAATAAATAATAACAATTCTTTATAAACTCTTTCAAAACACAGAAGTCTTTCTAACTCATTCTGAAGGGTCAGTATTACCCTAATACCAAAACCAGCCACAAATAACACAAGAAAAGAAAACTACAGACAAATATCTCACAAATATAGATGCAAAATCCTCAACAAAATACTAGCAAATCAAATCTAAACATATAAATAGGACTATTCACCATGACGAAATGAGATTTATCTTTAGAATGCAAGGGTACTTTAACATAAGAAAATCAATTTAATGTAATTCACCATATTAATAAAATAGAGGGGGGAAAGCCACATAATCACCTCAATAAATACAGAAAAAGCATTTGGCAAATGTTAACACCTTTCTATGATTAAAACACACACACACTTAAGAAACTAGAAATAGAATCTTCCTCAACCTGATAAAGAACATCTACAAAACATCTGTAGAAAATATTATACTTAATGTGAAAGACTGAATGTCTTCCTCCTAAGATCAGGGACAAGACAAGGATGTCTGTTCTCACCACTTTTATTCAATACTGTACTGTAAGTTCTAGTCAGGGAATTAGGCAATAAAAACAAATAAAAAGCATCATGACTGGAAAGATAGAAGTAAAAATATCACTATTTGCAAATCACATGATCTTTTATGTAGAAAATCCTAATCTACTGAAAAACTATTAGAACAAATAAGTAAATTCAGTAATGTGACAGGACACAACATTGACATGCAAAAATTAATTACATATCAATAAACAAGCAATGAACAATCTAAAAATGAAATTGAGAAAACAATCTCATTTAAGATAGCACCGAAACAAGTAAAACACCTAGGCATAAATTTAACAAAAGAAGTACAATGTTTATATTCTGAAAACTATAAAACATTGTTGAAAGAAATAAAGCAGATGTAAATAAGTGGAAAGACATCCTATGTTCATGAATCAGAAGACTTAAGATGGCCACATTCTCCAAACTGACATAAGATTCAATGCAATTCCTATAAAAATATGAGCTGGCTTTCTTGCAGAAATTTACGAGCTTATTCTAAAACTCATATGAAAATACAAGAAACATAGAATGACCAAAGCAATCTTTAAAAAAAACAAAGTTGGGAGGCTTATTTTCTCTTATTTTAAAACCTATTACAAAGCTGCAGCAATCAAGACAGTGTGGTACTTGTATAAGGATAAACATACAGGTCAATGTAATAGAATTGAGAGTACAGATATAAATCCATAATTTATGGTCAACTGATTTCTGACATGGAAGCCAAGACAACTCAGTAGGGAAAGAATAATCTTCTCAACAAGTGGTGCTAGAACAACTGGAAAACCATTTGCAAAAGAATGAAGAAATCACAAGAAACAAAATAAAATAATAAATAAATTGGACTTCATCAAAATTAAAAACTTTTGTGCCTCAAAAATAACAGCACCAAGAAGGTGAAAGATAACCTACAGAATAGGAGACAATATTTGTGAATCATACACCTGATAAAAGACTTGTATCCAGAATGTATAAACAACATTTACAACTCAATAATAAAAAGACAAATAATTTTAAAATGGGCAAAGGACCTAAAGAAGATATACAAATGGCCAACAAGCACATGAAAAGATATCCAGCAATATTATGCTGGTGAGAAGGGTGCAGCTGTTTTGGAATACAGTCTGGCAGCTTCTCAACAAGTCAAATATAGCATTACCATTTGACCCAGCAATTCTATGTTAAGGCATATATCCAAAAGAAAAGAAAACATGCATCCACATACAAACTTGTACATGAATATTCATAGCCATATTATTCACAAATGACCAAAAAGTGAAAACAATGCAAATGTCCATGAACTAAATAACAGAAAGATACAATGTAGTATATATCTGCACAATGGATTTTATTTGACAATGAGAAGGAATGAAGTACTGATGCATGCATGACATGGATAAACATTGAAAACATTATGTTTAGTGAAAGAAGTCACAAAAAAACACATATTTTATGATTTTATATGAAATGTCCAGAATAACCAAATACATAGAAACAGAAAGTAGATTCAAGGTTGATTGGGGCTTGAGGTTTCTTTGGGGGATGATAAAATGTTCTAAAATTAGATTGTGGAGATTGTGGCACAGTTCTATGAACATACTAAAAATCATTAAAGTGTATATTTTGAATACATGAATTGAGTGGTATCTGAGTTATGTCTCAATAAATCTGTTAAAATGTTTTTAAATCAAGTGTGAGATTGGAGTTTGAAACCAGACTATGCTTTTAACAACTGAAAATGCCCTGAAGGTGACAGAACATCTGGAGACATTGTTTGCAGCAATCAAAGAAATTGTAACATAGCACCCCCCGGGGGAACACTGAAGTTTTACCCCTCACTGGCTGTGAAAACTCTTTGTGCCTCAATGGCTTCAACTGTCAGATGAGGTTGATGGGAATAGTTCCATCATAAAGTTTTTGTGATTATTAAAGATATTACCAGAAGAAAAGAATAATTAGAATAGTTCAACACATATTAATTTTTAAGGAACTAGAAAACAAGCTTCAATATAGCACATTTGGGGTTTTGATTGGGAAAAAATAAAAATCGTTTTATGTTTGTACCCTATCAAGGTGAGGCTCTTCAATAACTGGTTACAGAAATAAAAGCCATGACGCAAAATTAAACATTAAAAGAGAGAAACATGAGGCACAAGAGAGGAAGAGCAAACAAGGAATGTATTAGAAAAATTGGATCTGGACCACGCTTAGGTACAGACGTAGCTGAGGGTTTCTCAACTAACTCACAAAGCGCAACAGTGTATTAACATCTGAGACTCACTCAGTATTAACAACAGTTTCCTCCACAGCCATGCAACTAGTGATAGTAATTGTTTTAATAAGCTTTACATAGTAATTTCACACCTCCCCCCTATGGGAACTCACTTAATATCGAATAATCTATTTTTGTGTATTTGTGCAATATAAATTATTTCTTTAGAGTTTCAAGATGGCGGCGGCTGCGGCGGCTGGCGCGGAGTAGCTGAGGTGGAAAAGGTGGCCACTGGGCCTCAGGCAGCCGGGAAACTTGTGGACCTTTCTCTGGCCATCTCTTAAGGGAGGACTGCTGCTGCTGGCCGGTCGTGGGGGCTCAACGCCACTTTGCCCCCGGCAGGAGAGGCTGCCTCATTTACAGGCAACAGCTTTGAAGTGTGGAGCAGGAAAAGAACTGATTCTTAGCTGCAAAAGTGAGTCTTGAAACAGGGAACACGGCGCCAGGGCTGCTGTGGATGCAGCCAGGATCCCGGAGGCTGGGGCCGCACTGAAGGCGGCCAGCTGCCCTATCCAGGATTCGAGGTTTCAGGCCGGCATTAAAGAAGACTCCTGGGAGCGCCCGAGCGGCGCCGCGACTGAACAGCCCGAGGCGGCAGCGCCGAGAACACGGAAGGCAACAAACCAGAGACAGAGCGAGCGCCCGACCTGGCACAGCACTGTGAGTGATCCCTGGCAAAGCTCTGTTCGGGGGGTGGATGCCCACGCGGCTCCCCGCCTGCACCACCAGGCCACTCACTGCCCCGGTGCTGCCTCCATTTTCCCAGGTGCGGGCAGCTCCGCCCTGCTCGGCCATCACTGAGCCCATTTGCTTGGCCTGGCGCGGGGCTTTCCGGACCCTGCGGGTCGACCTCCTCTCCCACTCCCTCCACGGTTCTCTGGCAGGGCTGGGGGTGTGGGGCGTCCCGACCAGTTTTGGGAGGGCTAGGAAGTACAGGCGGGCCGACTGTCACTCCACCACACCCTGGACTCCGCCCCGGTAAACTTCCTGTTACTGGGAGGCAGATACCATCTCTGCGACCACCAGTTTGGAAAAAAGCCTAACGAATTTCTGGTTGGGAATAGTGTGGTAGGAGAGTTCCCAGGTCTGCTTGAACCTGCCGGAGAGCAGGCTGCAGGCGGGCACTAGACTCGGTTTATACTGGGGGGATACAAAGGTGAACAAGACCCGAGAAAGATCTACACAGTGCTACAAAGGCACCCAGAGAGACTGGTCGTCTGTGCCTAGCAGAAACCTGGTAGACTTCGTGGGCGAGGCGGTGCTGAGCAGGGTCTTGAAGGCCCAGCTGATAGACGAGGGGTGCAGAAGACACGCCCCAACCCAGCACAGTGTGCACAGAGGGGGGAGACGTGCGGCCAGGGAGGCGGAGACTCGACAGAAACCACACACCCGGTGGGGTCGCCACTGCACGATCTAACAGCCTGGGCCAGAGCACACTGAACGGGGAGAAGTCCTGTACAGAAAGTGAAAGCTCAACAGAGATCACACACCCTGTGGTACGTGATCCACCAGCCCAGCAGAGTACAAGCTGACCAGAAAGGTGGATCCCCGGAGAAGCCCAAGACCCGAGGCAACCACACACACAAGACACTAGAGGCCAACTGAGCAGTCACGGCGGGAGCCATACCAAATTGGCAACCACAGCAACATCCTAGTTAGTCATTAGTCTTAAACCGGTGGACTGTGAAACCCCCTGCCACAATGAATAAACACCAAAAAAAAGACACCAGAAATACAAAAAATCAAGAAAGTACACCACCAAAAGTTAATAAATCTCATACTCTAGATCCTATAGAACAAGAAGCCCTTGAAATAACTGATAAGGAATTTCGAGTGATAATTCTAAGGAAACTGAATGAGATACAAGAAAACTCAGCTAGACATCATGATGAAATGAGGAAAAGTATACAGGATCTGAAAGAGGAAATATACAAGGAAATCAATGTCCTGAAAAAAAATGTAGCAGAACTTGCTGAACTGAAGAAGTTATTCAGCGAAATAAAAAACACAACGGAGAGTTTAACCAGCAGGCTTGTCGAAGTTGAAGAGAGAACCTCTGAACTTGAAGATGGGCTGTTTGAAATAACACAAGCAGACAAAAAGAAAGAAAAAAGAATCAAGGACATGGAAGAAAATCTGAGAGAGATATCAGACAACCTCAAGCGCTCAAATATCCGAGTCATGGGTATTCCAGAAGGGGAGGAAAATGGAGATTCCATTGAAAACATATTCAACAAAATAGTGGCAGAAAACTTCCCAGGTATAGGAAAAATCACAGATCTTCAGATCCAGGAAGCTCAACGATCTCCAAACGTATTCAACCCAAAAAGGCCTTCTCCAAGACATATCATAGTCAAATTGGCAAAACTCAGAGACAAAGAGAGAATCTTAAAAGCTGCAAGAGAGAAGCGTCAAATCACCTATAAGGGAGCCCCAATCAGGTTAACATCAGACTTTTCATCACAAACCCTAAAAGCTAGAAAGGAATGGGATGATATTTTCAAAATACTAAAAGACAAAGATTGCCAGCCAAGAATACTCTACCCTGCAAGGCTATCCTTCCGAAATGAGGGGCAAATAGTATATTTCTCAGACAAACAAAAACTGCGGGAGTTCACTACCACAAGACCACCCTTACAAGAAATCCTCAAGGGAGTACTGGGTTTGGTTCCTGAAAAATAACTACCACTGCCATAAAAACCTAAGAAAAATCTAAACCCGCTAGTACAATAAAAATGGCATTCATGAAGAGAAAACAAGCTAACAAAAACACTATCTACAACCTAAGGAACCAACAAACAAAGAAACCAAACAGTAAATCAGAAAGCAAGGAACAAAAGACACCTAAGAGAACCAAACAACCAATAAAATGCTAAGAATAAATCAACACCTTTCAATAACAACTCTTAATGTTAAAGGCTTAAATTCCCCAATTAAAAGACACAGACTGGCTGACTGGATCAAAAAGCAGGACCCAACTATATGCTGCCTACAAGAGACCCACCTCACCCATAAAGATTCACACAGACTAAGAGTAAAAGGATGGAAAAAGATTTTCCATGCAAACAGAAAAGAAAAACGAGCTGGAGTGGCTATTCTTATATCTGACAAAATAGACTTTAAACTAAAAACCATAAAAAGAGACAATGAGGGACACTACTTAATGATAAAAGGACTGATCCATCAAGAAGACATAACAATCATAAATATGTACGCACCCAATGTTGGAGCAGCCAGATTTATAAAACAAACTCTATTAGACCTAAAGAAGGAAATAGACACTAATACCATAATAGCAGGGGACCTGAACACTCCACTGTCAATATTAGACAGATCATCTAGGCAAAGAATCAGTAGAGAAACACAAGATCTAAACAAGACTCTAGACCAATTGGAATTGGCAGATATCTACAGAACATTCCACCCAACAACCTCAGAATATTCATTCTTCTCATCAGCACATGGATCATTCTCCAAGATAGATCACATATTAGGTCACAAATCAAGTCTCAATAAATTCAAAAAAATTGGAATTATCCCATGTATCTTCTCAGACCACAATGGATTAAAACTAGAAATTAATAACAAACAAAACTCTGGAAACTATACAAACACATGGAAATTAAACAGCATTCTACTTAATGACATATGGGTCCAAGAAGAAATCAAGCAGGAAATCAAAAAGTTTATTGAAACTAATGAAAACAATGATACATCATACCAAAACCTGTGGGATACTGCAAAAGCAGTATTGAGGGGAAAATTTATTGCATTAAATGCTCACTTCAGAAGAATGGAAAGATGGCAAGTGAACAACCTAACACTTCACCTTAAAGAACTAGAAAAACAAGAACAATCCAATCCTAAAGTTAGCAGACGGAAAGAAATCAAGATCAGAGCAGAACTGAATGAAATTGAAAACCAAAAAACAATTCAAAAGATCAACGAATCAAAAAGTTGGTTTTTTGAAAAGATAAATAAAATTGACAAACCATTAGCATGGCTAACAAAAAAAAGAAGAGAGAAGACTCAAATAACAAAAGTTAGAAATGAAAAAGGCGATATTACAACTGATTCATCTGAAATACAAGGAATCATTCGAGACTACTATAAACAACTATACGCCAACAAATTTGAAAATCTGGAGGAAATGGATAAATTTCTGGACACACACAAGCTCCCAAAACTGAACCGTGAAGACGTAGAAAATTTGAACAGACCAATAACAATAAAGGAGATTGAAGCTGTTATCAGAAGGCTCCCAACAAAGAAAAGCCCAGGACCAGATGGATTCACAGCAGAATTTTATCAAACATTCAAAGAGGAATTGACACCGATTCTTTACAAACTATTCCAAAAGATTGAAACGGACGCAAATCTCCCAAACTCATTCTATGAAGCAAACATCATCCTGATACCAAAACCAGGTAAAGATATAACCAAAAAAGAAAACTACAGGCCGATATCCTTGATGAATATAGATGCAAAAATCCTCACTAAAATACTAGCAAACAGAATACAGCAACACATACGAAAAATTATTCATCACGATCAAGTGGGATTCATCCCAGGGATGCAAGGTTGGTTCAACATACGCAAATCAATAAATGTGATACACCATATTAATAAACTCAAACACAAGGACCATATGATCATCTCTATAGATGCTGAAAAAGCATTTGATAAAGTTCAGCACTCATTCATGACAAAGACCCTCTATAAGTTAGGTATAGAGGGAAAGTATCTCAACATAATTAAAGCCATATATGCCAAACCCACTGCCAATATCATCCTGAATGGGGAAAAGCTGAAAGCTTTTCCTTTAAGAACAGGCACTAGACAAGGATGCCCACTCTCACCACTCCTATTCAACATAGTGTTGGAAGTACTAGCCAGAGCAATCAGAGAAGAGAAGGAAATAAAGGGCATCCAGATTGGAAAAGAGGAAGTCAAACTGTCCCTGTTTGCAGATGACATGATCCTATATATCGAACAGCCTAAAACCTCTACAAAAAAACTGTTGGAATTGATAAATGATTTCAGCACAGTAGCAGGATACAAAATCAACACACAAAAATCAGTAGCATTTCTTTTCTCCAATAGTGAACATGCAGAACGAGAAATCAAGAAAGCCTGCCCATTTACAATAGCCACCAAAAAAACAAAATACTTAGGAATTGAGTTAACCAAGGAGGTGAAAAATCTCTATAATGAGAACTACAAACCACTGCTGAGAGAAATTAGAGAGGATACAAGAAGATGGAAAGATATCCCATGCTCTTGGATTGGAAGAATCAACATAGTGAAAATGTCCATACTACCCAAAGTGATATACAAATTCAATGCAATCCCCATCAAAATTCCAAAGACATTTTTCTCAGAAATGGAAAAAACTATTCAGACATTTATATGGAACAATAAAAGACCACGAATAGCCAAAGCAATGCTCAGCAAAAAAAATAAAGCTGGAGGCATAACACTACCTGACTTTAAACTATACTACAAAGCTATAATAACCAAAACAGTATGGTACTGGCATAAAAACAGACACACTGACCAATGGAATAGAATAGAGAATCCAGAAATCAACCCTCACACTTACTGCCATCTGATCTTTGACAAAGGCACCAAGCCTATTCACTGGGGAAGGGACTGCCTCTTCAGCAAGTGGTGCTGGGATAACTGGATATCGTTATGCAGGAGAATGAAACTAGATCCATACCTCTCACCATATACTAAAATCAACTCAAAATGGATTAAGGATTTAAATATACACCCTGAGACAATAAAACTTCTTAAAGAAAACATAGGGGAAACACTTCAGGAAATAGGACTGGGCACAGACTTCATGAATACGACCCCAAAAGCACGGGCAACCAAAGGAAAAATAAACAAATGGGATTATATCAAACTAAAAAGCTTCTGCACAGCAAAAGAAACAATTAAAAGAGTTAAAAGACAACCAACAGAGTGGGAGAAAATATTTGCAAAATATACATCCGACAAAGGATTAATATCCAGAATATATAAGGAACTCAAACAACTTTACAAGAAGAAAACAAGCAACCCAATTAAAAAATGGGCAAAAGAGCTAAGTAGGCATTTCTCTAAGGAAGATATCCAAATGGCCAACAGACATATGAAAAAATGCTCAACATCACTCAGCATCCGGGAAATGCAAATCAAAACCACATTGAGATACCATCTAACCCCAGTTAGGATGGCTAAAATCCAAAAGACTATGAACGATAAATGCTGGCGAGGCTGCGGAGAAAAAGGAACTCTCATACATTGTTGGTGGGACTGCAAAATGGTGCAGCCTCTATGGAAAATGGTATGGAGGTTCCTTAAACAATTGCAAATAGATCTACCATACGACCCAGCCATCCCACTGTTGGGAATATACCCAGAGGAATGGAAATCATCAAGTCGAAGGTATACCTGTTCCCCAATGTTCATCGCAGCACTCTTTACAATAGCCAAGAGTTGGAACCAGCCCAAATGCCCATCATCAGATGAGTGGATACGGAAAATGTGGTACATCTACACAATGGAATACTACTCAGCTATAAAAACGAATGAAATACTGCCATTGGCAACAACATGGATGGACCTCGAGAGAATTATATTAAGTGAAACAAGTCAGGCACAGAAAGAGAAATACCACATGTTCTCACTTATTGGTGGGAGCTAAAAATTAATATATAAATTCACACACACACATACACACATACACACACAAACCGGGGGGGGGGGAAGAAGATATAACAACCACAATTATTTGAAGTTGATACAACAAACAAACAGAAAGGACATGGTTGGGGGGGAGGGGGGGAGGGAGAAGGGAGGGAGGTTTTGGTGATGGGGAGCATTAATCAGCTACAATGTATATCGACAAAATAAAATTTAAAAAATAAATAAATAAATAAATTTAAAAAAACAAAAAAAACAAAAACAAAAAATAAATAAATAAATAAATAAATTATTTCTTTATACTCCCATCTTTCTAAAAAGAATTTAGAGTTGCTTGCAAGACTACATGAATAATCACAGTAAAATACCACAGAAGTAGGTAAGAAAACAAAAGAAATGTTAACTGTAAAGACATAAGCCAGAGCCAAGAAATGGGAAGGATTCAAATTTTTAAACTATAACACCCTATGTAATTGTTCCAGGTAGAACAAAATTTGGTTCTAATCTGAGCCTTTTTGTAGCTACTATGAAGGCAGAGATCTGATTTTTCACACAAGTCTATTTCCCAGCCCTTCCACATTATCACTGGACCAAACTCTTCTTTAAGCATAGTATGTTGGCAAGATCATGGGCCCTGGAAACATATTTCTCAGCATGATCACTCTTCCGTGGTATATTAGCTGTATGACCCTAGGTTAGTGGCTCAATCTCTCTGAACCTCTCTCTCCACCAGGAAGGTGTGAATAAGGCACCTCTCAGAAAGTTCTCTCAGAGTCCCTGAGATGATGTACGTTGTAGTTCCCACACCTTCCCAGCCAACAACAGCTACTCGATACTTACTACGTCCTTTCTTCTTCCCTCCCTACTTCATTCCCTTTCTTGCTTCTCCTAGTTCTATCTGAATGAAATATAAATAGATTCAAGAATATTTTCATTCTTTGGTGGTGGTTGTTTTTAAGAATGCAATGCAGGGTAGTTGGTCAAGTTATTTGTTTTTAATTGCCATGACCAGTGGGTTTCCATTTTAACACCAATCCTGAGTGGTGAGTTTTCTTCCTAGAATACTGAGAAGCCACATGAGGCCCATTAAGGAAAAATACCTTGGTTTCCCCATCTGTAAAATAGGAATAATTATAATTAAGTTAGGGGCCGGCCCGTGGCTCACTCGGGAGAGTGTGGTGCTGATAACACCAAGGCCACGGGTTCGGATCCTATATAGGGATGGCCGGTTCGCTCACTGGCTGAGCGTGGTGCTGACAACACCAAGCCAAGGGTTGAGATCCCCTTACCGGTCATCTTTTTAAAAAAAATAAAATAAAAATAATTAACTTACCTGCCAAATAACATTTTTATAAGAATCAGATGAGTTATAAAATTGAAATATTTACAATATAAAGATATTGTACTAAAGCTCTTCTTTCACCTATTTATATACCTCATTCAGTGAGAAATTGATTTTAAAACAATTAAAAAGTCCACCTACCTCCTCCCATGCCCCACTGACAGGACCCCTAACCCAAGATAAAAAAGTTATCACCCATTTTTGAATCGAGTGAGGATTTTGTTTACTCATCAGGGGAGTATAGCTGTGTTACAGCATGAGCAATAATTCATACACATCCCACTATTAGCATTTCTAAAATCTTTAAAGTTAGAATTAGCAAATTTATTGCAGCTTTAGGCAATGCTGAAGGTGCCCTCGTGGCAATAATTGATGCCTCTGAAAGCACACACAGAGAAAAAAAAATCTGAATTCTTTCAAGCTGTTTCTCTTCAAATGTATGAAATACTGGTGGAAAAATACAAATAAGTATTAACGTTGTTTTGACAAAGATTTGGACTGGTGGATTCAGAGCATATTTTATCTCCAGCCTGCAGGATTAACACTAGGGTTGCCACTGAATCTGCATGAATAGCCAGGGACAGGTTTTATAAATCTCTCTGCTCCAGGATTCTCAGGCAGGAAATGAGCGCTGAACTCCTAAGGCATGTCTGTGGAGGATACAGCTTAAAGTCGTCAGCTCCCATAGAGTTGCTCTGCCCACAGAACAAACCATGGGCCAGAGACTCCAACCTGTCCTGTTTCTGCTATTTTCTCAATGCCTGCTTATATCAGTCAGGGGTTGCATTCTATTGCAAGTCATACAAAACCCAATTGATAGAATTTAAACACAAAGTCTGGAGGTAATTGCCAGTGTTGGTTCATCAGATAAAGTGTGTTAGGGCCAAAATGTCTACTTCTCCTGGCCTTAATTTATGATCATGCTATGGCTGCTAAAGCTCCAGCCATCACATCTTTATTCCAGGAAAAAGAAAGGAAAGAAGGGTATAAAAAAAAGGCAGATGGAATTTTCCATTGTAACAAGAAAGCAAAGGCCTTCTCAGAAATCTCAAGAAAGACTTCCTACTCAGGTTTCATTGCTCAGAACAGTATTACATGGCCACCCACACTTTTGGCAGTCTGCAAATGTGTGGTTTGCAAGTGCTGTGAAAGGAAGCAAGAGAAAATGGGTTGAAATGGGTACTGAGTGAACATGATACCTGGCTCACAAGCTCTCAATTAATATTTGATAGATGAATAAGGTCATCAGAACTGATTCCTGCCCCACCGGAAACTAGTAGCAGGTTGGACTTTCAAGACTTCTAGAAGTACTTTTGTCAGACTCAAATTAGGGTTCCCCAAAGGAAACTAAAATGGCTAGTTAGTAATATAGATAATATCTTAACAGAAAACTTAGATAGTAGATAATGTGTGTACATATATAATATATATATATATATTCTTTATTAAACATATACACCCAAAACCTGTGTACATGTGTACATTGGGAGAAGGAGTACAAAACAGACATAGTAAAGATGACTATGAGTTGTAAATCTCTGCTCCAGAATGTGAAGGTACTTTGCATCCCAAAGAGAGGAGAAGAGAGTGCCCTGGCCCAGCAGCATGCACTGCGGACCTGTGCTCCTTCCCTGTGGCTTCTTTTTTCCCTGCTCCAATTCATCCACTCCCCCCACCACCATGAAGGGAAGGGAGGTAGAGGAGGAGGTCAGGCAGAAGAGGCATGTGAGGATTTGGGGTGGAACGTGGCCTGTGTTTCTGAGCAGCAAGGCTTGCTTCTTCCACCTCCTTCGCATCTCTCAGATCAGCCAATTCCATTCCCACTGGCCCTGCTTGGGTTGAGGTCAGAGTCTTCTCCAGCTCCAGTCATTGCTGGTGTCTCCTGACAACAGGTTTCCCTTCCCCAGTGCTAATCCACACTGTTTCCAAGGTTTTCTTTCCCTCATTCTTCAAAAAGTGTGTGCGCGTTTGTGTGTGTGCATGTGTATTCACATACACATGCACACACATGTACATATACACACACATACACATAATATATACATACAGGCACACAACATATGTATGTCGATGATATTTTATGTATACACACACACCTGATTTCTAAAAGTCAAATAGGAACAAAAGGCTTAAAATGACAAACAAGCATGTCCCCTCCCTCCACATGCTTCCCAATCCCAGTCCTACTTCCTAGAAACAGCCTCTTCAGATTCTTTTAGTTAATTATTTGGGTAGTTGCCTCCATATTGGTAAGTAACATATTTCCACTGTTCTTTCTTAATGTATCAGTTCAGCATCATCTATTTCTGTTGTGAACTTTCTAAGGCACAACTGTGATTGCCGCTCTCTGCCACTACGTATGGCTGTGCATGTTGAGCACTGCCAGTCACCAGGAGGGACCCTTCACACTGGTACTTCCTGGAGATGTGCAATATGGTGACCCTGTCTTCCTGCTAGGTTGCAAGACCTCTGAGAGCAGCAAGTGGCCTGGGCTAGAGTTGCCATACTCAGTCTCTCCAAGGCCACAACAGGGTAGCCATGCATGGTTTCAGAGTGACTGCATGGGATGGTTAATTTTATGTGTCAACTTGGCTGGGTGCCTGGGCTATGGGATGCCCAGATATCTGATTAAACATTATTTCTGGGTGTGTCTATGAGGGTGTTTACAAAAGAGATTAGCATGTTAATTGGTGGACTGAGTAAAGCAATTGGCCCTCCCCAGAATGCGTGGGCATCACTCGACCCACTGATGGCCTGACGAGACCAAGAGGCCAAGGGAGGTTGGATTCTCCCTCCCTGCCTGTCTACTTGAGCTGGAACATGGGTCTTCTCCTGCCCTTGGTGCTCTTGATTCTCAGGTCTTCAAATTCAAACTGGAATCTATACCATCAGCCCTCTAGCTCTCAGGCCTTTGAATGACACTGGCTTCTAACTACCATGGCTTTCCTGGGTCTCCAGCTTGCAGACAGCAGATCGTGGGCTTCTCAGCCTTCATAATGGCATGAGCCAATTCTTATAATAAATTTCTTTGTATGTGTATAATCTCCTATTGGTCTGTTTCTCTGGAGAACCCTAACATATTTCATATGTCTGATGCCAAAGTGAATATGAAACATGGCCCTGGTGCAGTCGTGAGAAGTTGCACCAGAACTCGGGTATTAGATTTGGATGACATGCAGCTGGTACAAGAGGCTTGGGAAGTCCCCCCTCAGGAAGACTTGGTGGCCTCTACTCTCAACAGGCAAACGGTCATCATCACCACACCATTAACTCTCTCACAAGGAAGTTGGGGGAGGGGGTACACTCTAGAAGCTCAGTTCACCCAACAGCCCCCACGCTGGAAGCCATCTTGGGTTCTTTGTTGAAAATCCTGCCGTTTGTACGTAGCTGAGGAAGGCGTAACTTGTAGAAGGGATGTATCAGAATGTGGGACTTCAAGAACAGGGTCCATGCCTGTCTTTTTGACTGAAGCAGACTTAGCTCTGAGCCTGGGCCTGGTGGACATGAAGGGAGTGGACACAGCATCTGTGAGGAAGTCATAAAAGTTTGTTTTCTGCCTCTGTCTCTTTAGCAAGGAACTTGCCCATTCCCCAAGAAGCTGTGCGCACTTCTGTGAGGCAAGACAAGACTCTGGGGGTAGAAGGAGCTAGCTTGCTTTCTTGCTTTCTTTCTTTTTTTCCTTCCTTCCTTCCTTCCTTCCTTCCTTCCTTCCTTCCTTCCTTCCTTCCTTGCTTCCTTGCTTCCTTCCTTCCTTCCTTCCTTCCTTCCTTCCTTGCTTCCTTGCTTCCTTCCTTCCTTCCTTCCTTCCTTCCTTCCTTCCTTGCTTCCTTGCTTCCTTCCTTCCTTCCTTCCTTCCTTCCTTCCTTCCTTCCTTGCTTCCTTCCTTCCTTCCTTCCTTCCTTCCAAATTTATGTTTGTTTTGAATGTCCATAAAAATTTTCTGGGAACTGAACCTGATCTGAAGCCTAAAATATGGAAAATTGTGATCTAAGCAAATAAGAAAAACTCCTAGCAATCGAAATACACAAAGCAGTATCTAGTCTTTATAAAATAATTAGAATATATATATATAGTACTATTTTTTATGCATAAAATAAATCCCAATGGGTTAGAATTTTGAAGCAGCGAGTCAGCAATGTCCTAAGTGAGATAAGACTCTTCTTTGCAACGTGTGACTCATTGCTCGGTAAGAACTTGGGTCAAAAACATAAAGTTAGCAAGCTCTCCAGAAAAAAGGACGTTCGGTACATCATAAAGGTAGCAGTGACAGGAGGTACATGACAGATGTTACATACATCTTCAAGCACAGATCAAGGAAGCAGCACCCATATGGCTGGGTTGGAAAGAATATATATGTATATGACCTGCCTAAATTTATCTTTCCTTTTTTTCTCTGAAATTCCACCATTGGACAGTCCATCCTTTGCCATACATATGGCCCACTCCCTGCATTTAACATGTAGTTATTTCTGAAAGAATTAACATGTTAAATGTCTGAGAAAGCAGGAGCATACTAAGAGTGAGATAAACATGGGAGGTAAAAGGGAACAAAGAGCCATCCCCAAGGGCTTACCCTAAGATGTTTTTTAATTAAGTTTCATTTTTTCCAAATGAAAAGTAATTAAAATAGAAATCTAGTAAAGGCTTCCATCAAATGTTTTTTTTAAATGGAAGAAAATGAGCATTCACAATGATATTTGATTAGCATTTTCATTACCAAGTTTCCTTTATCCCTGTCAGCATATAAACTGGGCCTATTTGGTTTTGCTTTCTTTCATAGCTTCATGCTTTAAGCCCAGAAAATCTGGCCATTAGAAATTTATTTTTAAATGGATTAAGTGCTCTCCCAGGAGCAATCTTTAAACTTTTCCATCTATATTTTGATAAAACTTCACATGAAGTCAATAACAAATTAGGACATAAATATTTAAGCAGCTCAAAGATAAAATGAGAGCTTCTCTCTTTCTCTCTTTTTTATGTTGCTGGGAATGTGCCAAATAGAGAGGAATTAAGGATCTTGGGGAATATGTCAGAAGCCTTTGCTTATGCAAACAAGAAAAACTAAGCAAAAGGTCACCAATCCGAGAGAGGTTGGTGTCACCTTTAAGTTGATTTCATTCACTTCTGGAATCCCTAGTACTCTCAAACAGCTCCTTTCCATCTTCCTCCCAGATGTTTTTAATGCAAGAGGAAAAGAACTAATAATTTTTCCATGGGGCTCTTGCCCTTAATGAAGGCATGCTATTAGAATTCTGCTATTTTTTTTTTTAATGTACAGGAAATTCTACTTATTTTCAAAGCACACCTAAAAAAGAAAAGGGCTCGTTACTTTAAAAGAAAATCAGGAAAAAAAAATTAAATTAATTTTTTTTTAAAAAAGCAAATCAGATGAAACGAGCAGAGTATCTTCCATCAAAAGAAACAAAGAATCGGTGAAATGAAAATAAGCCAATATGCTAATAGACGCAAAGACGATTTCAGAAAGTGATGAACTTAAACAGATAAACCCCAGAATCAGCTGCCCATTTGCCAAAAGTTACTCCGAGAAGACTGTTTACTGAGATCACCCGTGCATGGCGATTGTCTATCAAGGACTGAATCTTATCTGTTCTATGTACAGAAGTCAGATCTCATGCCAGGGAGGATTTTTCTCAGGCTTTCATGGTAATTTTAGATATTTGATTGTAAATCAGAATGTTTGTTCTACTTAATGAACAAAAACACAGGATGAGTCATAGATGGTATTAAAAGTTGTTTTTGTTTACAACATGGTTTAGGCTTTAATGTTCTCCGAGTACTCAAAGAACATTCTCAAATGTCATATTTGTATGACATGCAAATAGTTCCCACTGTGAGTGAGCTGGAAACTAACAAATTAAGTCTCTGCCTGCCTTTGACTAACAGGAACATCTCCACACTGTGCTCTGCCTAATAGGCAAGTATGGGGAATGGTCTGGGAGGCAGAGATTTGTTCTGATTCACTTCCATTTCATTAAGGATGACAGGAGGCATTTGCTGTCATGTCACTGAAGGTGTTCTTTCACAGGTAACTCAACAATGTTGTCATCTAGCCTAAGAATCATAACACAAGCAATGCTGAATTGGGAGCTTAGCCAATCTCTTCAATCCATATCCATGGGAAGGCTAGAACTCATTCATTTATTCATTCACTCATTCATTGAACAATTATTTAAGCACATGCCAGGCACTGGGCTTAATGGTGCAGGTGTAACAATGAGTGAGAGAAACACATTCCCCAACATCTTTCTCCTCACACACGTCTGAGCTTACATTGTCCAGCCGTATGAAACTTGAGCAAAAATGAACATAAAGGCAACAGTTTTTATATGCAAATGTCAGTTATTAGCAAAGCAGGGAGTCAGTATCTGCCTCACAGAAATCAGAATGTTAGCACTATTTGAAGTGATAAAATAGGATCAGAAAGGTGAAAGATCTCACATGGCTATTTTAGTGGTAAAATCAAGACTAGAGCTCAGACTTTCTACTCTTTATTCATGGTTTCTCTACCACCCCACAGGACCTTCATCTCAGCACCACCATCCGTTTGCTTTAGAGAAAGAGAAGTTCTAATTTTTTAATGATGGCTATGCATATTACACCACCATGTAGTTAATGATAAAAGCAAGACTTCAATACACGCATACTTTAAAAAACGCATTAGGCTTATCACTGATGATATCTTTAATTATGCCAAGGCAAAACTGGAGACGGTCTAATGGGAAATACAGATTACTTGTTAAAATTATTAACAGAGTTAATGTGCTTACATTTGTTTATGTGTACTGGAATCAGCTCAAATATTTGACTGCAATGACAATATGTGTAAAGATCAATTAAAAGTCATAGAGATGAGATATTGGATTTCCAGACCTTAATAGGATTTCATCTGCACTTGCTATGTTATGTCATACAATTATAATTGAGCTTCCATCAAATCATAGAATGTGTCACCTCACCAATTTCTATTCTGAGCACTAATGAAACTTATTTCCTGTTGAGAATGCTTTTAAAAGCATAACCCTAGGAAAAGAGGTGGCACACGGGGCCACGGGCTTCTATTTACTCAGCAACCTAAGTAATAACGTGGACATAAGTAAAACGAATTTGACAGCTCTAGGAGGGTCCTTAGTAGCCATTTGTTCTTATTATAAAGAGCATGTAAGTGCTCTCAAAAGGAATTGTAAACAACACGTATAATTCATGCTCACTTTGAGCTCTAACAGACTGATTCTCTGCCACTTTATTGTTAGGTAGACAAGCTAGAGGTAGAGTTGATATAATATTTTCCTCTGGATTTTTCTAATATTTTCCCCCAAATTGAAGTCATGCATTGAATTATAAAACAAACTTCTCTGAAAAAGAACTTGGTAAGATACCTTTCACTTGATAAAATGTGAATTCTCATTTCGATTTTGTTTACAGAAGCAAAGACAATAACTAGAGACTGTAGTGTAAAACTGCTATAAGATGGCAAGTTCTGGAAGGACAGAACCAGTGATACTCTTTGGAAAGACTCAAAGCTCCTATAATAACAATCTTGGGTTCCTCATACTGGCTTGTGATGGTATGGCCATGAGTGAGAGTTGGGTTATTCTCCTTGGGAGTAAGGAATGTAATTCCTTAGAATCATTTATTTATTGACATAAGGGTCTAAGGGACCCTAGAGATCACATGACATGGTCCTCAACAGAAAGCCTCTGCCTGACAGATGTAAGGCCAGATCTGCTTGAACGCACCTGGAATGAGGCGCTCACCTCATGAAAAAAACTGCCAGACCATCGCCAGAAAGTTCTTCCTTGTGTCTTGCTGACATCTGCCCCCCTGAAACTTGAATCCTCCCCCCTGAATCCCCAGGTGTTCATTCAGTTCGATTCAGTTCAAGAAGCACATGCTCTGCACCCACCCATGCCCATCAGAGACATCAGAAAGCTGGAGCTCGGCTGCCCTTCTTGGCAGTTTCCCCAACTCCTCTTCCTCAGGCCTGGGTCTGGGGTGGAGGATAACTGGATTGGGAAACACTCTCAGCGCTCTCCCAACACTACGATGCAATGCCAGTATTTAACAGAACATCTCCACTTAGCTTATTTTGTTGTGCCGGCATAACAGTTTAATAGACGCACTCTATTGTGCGTCTATTATGGTCACTCTAATATGGTCACTCTTTCAGCAGGAGACCATAAAATTAATGAAAACATTTGAAAAGTTATGCTATACTAAATATTTGAAAATTCTTCTCACACCTCCTCTTCTCTCCATACTGAATATGCTCAATTCTCTTAATGTTTCCTCAAAAGGGAGAGTCTCCTGAAATATCCGATGGTCACCCCTCACATCCAGTCAGTCACTGAGTCCTGCTGATCATACTGCCCAAATATCTATGCATCCCGTAGCTCCGCCCTGGGCCAGGCCACTGCCATCGTTATCTGGAGACCGCAGCAGCTTCCTCATGCCTCTCTCTGCCTCCGTCCTTGCTCCCTTCCAGTTACTGCTGTAGACTGCCACCGAGCGATCTTTCCCAGTTATGAACCTCACCGTGCCACACCCCTGCTGAAAACCCTCAATCTCTCCCTGTTGCTCTGAGCATGAAGTTCCAACCCTTTCTCATCTCTACCACGCACTCTTTGTAATCTGATCTCTTCTTAACTTTACCCTTCTCAACTCTCTTCAATCTCCTTCTTGGAAATATTAGCTTCAGGCATAGCAAATGTCTCGCAATTTCTACAAGTTCCGCTCTCTTGCCTCTAGGCCTTTGCCCACACTGTTCCCGTGCTTGAAACACTGTCTCCTAAGTCTTCACCCACAACTCCATCACCTGGCTAGCGCATGTGTCAAGTTTTAGCTTAGACAGCACGTCCTCAAGGACACCCTCCCTGACCAGGGTGACACCACCCACGCAGCCCTGCAGCCTGCGGCAGCCTGCGCTTGCCCAGGTCTCCTGCTCATTGCACGTATTTGGCAATTTAAAAGTAATTACCTTAGCTCTCTAAGGGCAAAGCCCATGGCATCTTGTTTACTGTTAAACTTTCAGAGCCTGGCATGATGCCTGGAATAAAGCACATACTTAAATATTTTTAAAGGAAGGAAGGAAGCAGGGAGGGAGGGAAGAAAGGGGTAGGCAAAGGGAAATGTCATGTGCCATTTAAAACATATCACCCAGAGCTAAGCACAATATTCTAGACAGGATCTGCTGAGCAAAGTGAGAAAATGAGGCCTGGCACTTCTCTCTGTGGGTCTGCTGGTGCTGTCACAAAGTTCTAAGGAAGTGTTAGTCACTCATTTGACAAATATATTTATTAGGCATTATTTTATAAAAAATTTCATATCATAAATACGGTTTAGAATTTTAATTTAGAGCCGATTCCAGAGCCAGAATGTCTAGGTTCAAATCACAGTTTCAGCACTGAATGTGTAACACTGGGCATGTTTCTAGGCCTCACTTTGCTCCTCTGTAAAATGGCAGAAATAACCAGGGTTCCTAGTATCTCTCATGGCTAAATTACTTTATATATGTAAAACACTCAGAACTGTGTTTGCTTCATAGTAAGTGCCTCACAAGTGTTTGTTTTTAAGTGCCAGAGAGTCCTTCACACAGTGCCAAGCCAGTAAGAGCCCTCGATAAACAGTAGGTGCTTTCTTTTGAGAAGCAGCATCCGCGAACTTAAAACATTGAATACAGTGCTGGCTTTGTGGTCTGTGCTCAACAAATTATACCAACCATTATTTTTGTTTTATTGATGTATTTTATTTGTGTATTATTTTCTATATGTATATAATAGTTATAATTTATATTATAAAATTTATGTAATATTGTGATGTTTATATATTTACTTAGTTAATAGGTCAAAAATAACATCAGATCAAGCTAAAACTTTATTATGCTTACAAAAGAACAGTGCCAGAACTGGGAGACTTCTAACAAAGTGGTAAGAAGCCCAGCTACAGTAGTTACAGCACGATCTATAAAGCATAAAGGAGGAAGTATTTTGGCCTTTTTCTTGACTGGCTTTTATACACTAACATTCTCTTTAAGCCAGGCAGAGCTGTTTAAGCTGACTTGCCCATAGGTGATTAGTTTAACTTCACTGACTCATGCTGACAAGGACGAAAAGCTCATGTTTTGTGTTTTGCTTATGATCAAAGCTGATGTTATGGGGAAATCGGGATGACAAATTTTGGCTACATGGCTATGGGCAGTTAGCCCTGCGGTATCAAAACTTTGGCCTCCATTTTTATTTATTTTTATTTTTATCAAATTTAAAGTATAATTTTAACCACTGATATTGTCTCACTTATTCTTTGGAACAATTTTCTGAGACACGATCAACAGGTATTATCGTTCTCATCTTATAATGAAGAAACCTGGTCTCAAACTTGAGTGACCCAAGACTCTAGCACCAGTAAGTGGCCTCAGATTCCATTCTATGCTCCTTCCTCTCGAAGTCATAACACAGCTGGCTGTGTGAATCTCTCACTGAAATCTCACAACCATTTTGAGAGACGGGCACTGCTATTGTAAAGAAAAATATAACTTTAATATACGCAGTTTGCTTTTGTAACAAATGCTTGCAAAACATTTTAAGTGAAGCAGCTTCTAAGGGGCCATATAGAGGTCAGAGCACACTAAACATTCCAGGAAGGGAGTGACCCCCACCCGGTTCCAGGAACTGACTAGTTCCTTATCTAAAGGCCACCTGGCCAGACCTCAGGGAAGATAAACAATTGAGAAATGCGCTGTTCCTTATCGGGGTGCCAGCCTGCTAAAGCCTACCCATAAATCTAAAGGCGCCACAGATAACCAACAACTCATCCTGTCTCAAAAATCTATCCAGAAAAACTGTATAAAAGGTGCTTGTGTTGTAAGCTCGTGGTCGCTTCTGTCCAGGAGACTAAGTGACCCCAGCATGCTGGAATAAAACTCCTCTTGCTTGATTGCAATGGTCTCTGTCTCATGGTCTTTGTGAGGTGAGCCATCCTGGTGTGTGTGGGATTTGTGCATGGTTCACGGGTCTTACACTATTACCATTTCACAGATGCAGAAACTGAGGCAGAGCAGTTCCTGACTGTCTTAGCTTGGGCTGCTATAACAAAGTACCATAGACTAAGTGGTTTAAACAACAGACATTTATTTCCCACAGTTCTGGAGGCTGAGAAGTCCAAGATGAGGGTACCAGTAGATTCTGTGTCTGGTGAGGGCCACATCCTGGCTTGTGGCTTCTCACTGTGTGCTCACATGGCCTTTCCTTGATGCCTGCCCTTGGAGAGAAGCAGAGCTCTCATGTCTCTTCTTCTTACAAGGGCACTAATCCCATGAGACTCTCATGCTCTAATCTAAACCTGATTACTTTCCGAAGGCCTCACCTCCTAATACAGAGCTCAAGCTCTCAACCACCTCACTTCACTAGTGGATCCCGGAGCCACTGAGCAGCAGAGATCCTCAGGAAGCACAGAAAGCTCCTCAACTATCAGGCACTCCAAGTCAGGCCTGGAGTGTGATCCAGGAATCCAATTTTATAAAACCCCTCTGCGGCTCCGAGTCAGTGACTAGGAACCCCTGAGCACCCCTTCAATGTCATGGGCCCACTCCAGTAGGACCTCAAGTGTCTAAAGGACAGAGGGCAGGGACAAGGTCAACAAATTCTGCCTTCCTCACTATTTTGTCCAAGGCTGACTAAGCTACTTCCTATACCTTTATTGAACTACAATTCCTTAAAGTTGAATTGTCAGCAAGAATTCAAGTGTTATCTATTGAATTTCAGCAGAGCTCAATTCCCCTGACATGCTCTGTTTATTTAGGTTTATTTTAGCCTTCTCTGTCTTTTAATCTATTAACCAAAGGATCCTTAGAAAGGAAACGGTACTGATAACCGAGGATATTATTTGCCTTAAAATTTTCCCTCCAAGGCATAGATATGGGTGTGCTTTAGTGGTTGCTGAAAACATTGTAATATGCACAATTCAATACTGGCTACCATATTTCTATGGTGAACTTAAAATGCTGGAGTGGTATTGGATACATTGTCATGGAAATTGCTCTCCGGCCTCCAATGACTTGGATGGAATCAGGACCAGGACTGCAAGATTTAATAACAGCATAGTTACAACTGCAGTTTAAACCCATAAACCACAAACTCACGTCTGACCGGAAATAAAAGGGATCTAAGCGTTACATCCTCCTAAGCGGATTCCTCCATAGAGTAATGTTGAAGAAGAATCTAGCCCCGAGTGCTTAACTTTGCAATTCAAAAAGAGTTGCGAGTTAGCTCCCCTTATATAACATGGGCAGCTTTTCATTATGTTTATTTGATGCAGTGTTATTGAGGCAATATTTCATATGAATAATTCATTTCTACTCCAACTTTATCTAGCAAAGTCAAAAGCAGAATCCTAAATTTCAAAACAGATCAAAGAGTTCCTTAAATAAAATGGAAATGCCTTGAGTTGCCCGCTCTCTGAGTTCCCCGTCTTGTCTATGCATTAAGCAAGCACTTACTATGGGTGGTTGAATACTGAAGTTATTAAATGTTCACAGCTCTCCCTGCAGTTTCTTTGGAGAAGATGAATTTTAGTGCCCCAGTTTTGCACTTTTTCCTCTTGTTATCCAGAAATTGAGTTCTATGAGCACAAATCACATCCGAGTAATTTTTTACATATTTTTAACTTTGGTTGTATGTGCCTGACTTTCCAAGACCGTCTCAGCCCTGATTACCTTCTGTTCCACTGGGCAGTCTGATGAACACAGCAGGCAGACTGTGGTGAATAAAATAGAGCAATTACTTTTGGATGCTCAAGACTGCCAGCTGCCTGGGGACGCCTCACCACAGTCTCTCCATTGTGGTTATCCTCCTTTCACATCTTACCAAGTCAGGCAAGAAAGTCGCCTTTCAAAATGATTGACAGCCAAAGAATTGCCCTGGCTTTCTCCAGCCACAGGAGCTGCAAACAAGAGTTGCGGAAATCAGAAAGAAAAATTAAACACGGGGAAAAAAAAGTATTCAGAATCACTGAATCATACTTAAGTACACTTTTTTATAAAAAGTGGTTTTAGGTCAATAGGAGAAAAATAAAAATAACTGAAAGATCTTTAGAGCCATGAAAAAAAGCTCACTTCATACATGACTGTGTTGGAAAGGGCCTCTGCTGTGGGTTGAATGTATCCTACAAAAAGTTCATGTGTTGGAAACTCGATCCCCACCGTAACAGTGTTACATCAGATTATGATAATTGAAAGGTGGGGCCTTTAAGATGCGATTGGATTTTGAGAACTGTGCCCTCATGAATGGATTAATCCACCCATGGGGTAATGAGTTATCATGGGTGTGGTTCTGATGGCTTTACAAGGACAGCGAGTGACAAGTTTAGCTCTCTCTCTTGCTCAGCCCACTACTCCCACCGTGTGATGCCCTGCATCCCCACCAGACGCTATGGAGTTCCCACACAGACGAAGGCCCTCACCAGATGCTCCCCCTGGACCATGGACTCCCCAGCCTCCAAAACTGTGAGAAATAAATTGCATTTCTTTATTACTTGTCCAATTTCAGGTAATCTGTTACAAGCAATAGAAATAGACTTACACAGCCTCAAAGGCAGTAATTTGGTCATCCTACTGCCTCTGAGGGAAGCCCATCTCTCTTGGCTGGGGCAGGCAGGCATTTGGGGAAGAGTGCGGAGGAGGCAGGAACACAAGCACAGGAGTGAGAAAAATCCAGCTTCAATTCCTAGCTGGGCCTCTTACTAGCTAGGAGGTCCTGAGCAATTTTCTGTACATTTCTGGATCTCTGTAATAGGAGAATAATGCTACCCACTTTATGAGATGTGGTAGGAAAAATGTAAATAAGTTTACGTTTGTAAAGCGTCTAGTCCACAGCAGGAAATGGTAACTCTTCTTCAGTAAGCTGGATTGAGTTTACTCTTCAGAGTTTTGTAACGATGTCCCTCTAGTGCTGTCTCCTGTTGCCTGCTCAACACTACATGTTGAAGATACCTGCTCCAGCAACAAGTTCCCTTAGTTTCTTGATCTCTGAGGTAAATACATTTTCTTGTGTACCCATCAGCCAGTTCCTCCTCTGCTTCCTGTAGGCAGAGCCTGCTTTTATGATGGAGGCTTGGAATGCCATATGCTCATCTCCCATAATCCCTTGTATTAACCATAAACAAAAGTTGTTGGAAACTTCTTGGAAGGAGTTTCTCTCTGATAAAAGAAAGATGAATGTACTCTCCACCCTTTCTGTCACGTAAAGATATCCTTCAAGCTGCTGCAGCCGTCTTAAATCTTGGAGGAAAAAAAAAAAAAAAGCCAAAACAGACTCTGACCTTGCTCACTAACATTGTTGAGCTACTGAAAACCCTGAAATGACCTAGTGCCAGACTTCTTGACATGTGAGATAATGAAGTGCTTTAATTGTTTAACGCACTCATTGTGTATAACTGAACAAATAAAGCCCTTGTTTCTTGTTTTCCTCACCACATCACAAGACCCTTTTCGTTTTGGGCTTGATAGTTGAGCCGGCATACGCAGATGTTATTCAACATGGGTTCATCTTTGTGAATAACACTAATCGATTTTCAGAAAGGTTCAGTAACTCATCCAATGTCACACAGCAAAGGGGCAGAAAAGGACTGGAACCCAGGCCTGTCTGCCCTAACGTCTAATCTCAGCACACTGCTGCTATCCAAGTAGTTATTAGCCAGTCTGTCAGAAAACACTTTAAGTAGGCAAAGTTCCTTTTCTACCTTATCTAGCTCTTCTAACTTTGACCTCCCTAAGCAACCTCATGTTTGAAACCTTTCCCTTCTTTTTCCCCTTTCCCATCAAAGTTTGCCTGCCCTGGGTTCCATTCTCACAGGAAGCCAATGTGCCTTAAAAGGTTAAAGCTAGATAATCAGTCAAGCTAATTTCTTTTAACGGGATCCTAGTTTGGAGAATGCCTTCAATAAAAGTTCTCAATACGCTAGTGGACCAGAAAGTGAGATGGTCCTTTCATATGACAGGGTCAGATACTTCCTTATCCACAAAGGGCCAGTTCTTCTGCCAATAAAAGTTAGCTGGAATCTGGAGTATAATTAGAATTCATATATTACTTAAGTAGGTAATTATAAGTACCTCACTTATTAGGACAGCAGTATTTTAGGTGGTAGGGATATAACACTAAAGAAAACACAAAAATTTCTTCCTTTTGTGAAATTTAAATTCTAGTTGGGGGGAAGATAATTAACAAGTGAATATTTAGTATTTCAAGTGTTTGAAAATGCTATAAAGAAAAATAAGGCAAGGTAAAGAGAATAGATTGGTGGGGGTATACTGGCTCATTGAGACCGATCAGGACACACTATATAAAGGATGTAAAGTTAACACGATGGCAATATAAAAGTCATGGGAAAGGGAAAGTAAAATGGGAGAGCAAAGGAAACTATACGAAAGATAATACTCTCTTATAAAGTAAGACAGGAAGAAATACTGCTAAAACTTGACTGAACAAAAAAGAGGAATTTAGCTATATTAAAATTCCAAAGACAATCAGTAGAAAAATGAAAATCTTGAAAGAAAAAAAGAGTAGGAGAAAGGATAGTATAAGTAAGCTAATTACTCCGTTTTCATTTCTAGGAGTCAACAGAAAATGCTTAATTGGCAAAATAGGTTTTATCTCATATGCTCACTTTCACTGATCGTTGGTGGCTGCCTGGGGCTCTCCCAGTAGAACTCCACAAACAAGACCCAGTCATTGAGAAAGTGTGCTGTGATCAATTAGTGCTGTTTGTCATGGGTGCAGAAAGGATCAATGACACCACATATGTCATCTCCACTTGGAGCAAACTGTGTCATGTGGATATGGAATTGCCGAGGACAAGGAGAAAGCATTAGAAGCAGTGAGAATGGGTAGAAACTCAATGGTGAGGGGCTTAGTAATAAGATGGATTCTTATGTCATGCATTTTTGTTTGGATTGACAATATTCTGAAAGGGAAAAGGAGATAAGCTGTAGAAAGGAATGACAAGAAAGAGTTAGCATTTTATCTCTAATGTAAGAATTGGCTCTTGGGTTTTGAATCCTGCCTTCCCCAAGTCTTACAGAAGAATTTAAGCAACAGAGTTTCCAAGACATGTGCCTTCCTTGGCTGCATTGTATCTAGTGACTCATTTCAAGTCAGTGAAATGTATTTTGGGTGTTGGAAACCTTCAGTGGAGAAAACTTACCACCTGACCAATAAAGCTCTCCCTGCTGTACCAATTACGTAGACAGAGGAAGCCGAGATACCATGGTCCCAGCTGTACCACCACACCAAATCCTGGGAACACAAACAGAGTTTGAAATCTTGCCTCTAATTAAATCCTGTGGAGTCTGGTGACTTTGCTGGCCTCCCACTCAGCAGCAACCCATGTGAAACCCTGAGCAGGCTCCCTTGATGGGTAATGACTCTAATAAAGACACAACCCCCAGCCTGTGTCTGTGCTCTCCAGGACTGGCACCAAATGAAGAGGACAGGAACACTTGTGTTTATCAGAAGGGCACATTTAGAGAGCTGTCTGCTCACCAAACAAAGCAAGCATGAAGCTTCATATTCCTTTGGCACCCTAAGTCCTTCCCCACCTTTTCGAGAAGAAGCACCCAGAGGCAACTACTACAAAGAGCCTTACACTAGAGTTTTCATTCACACTTCAGTTCTGATACACTTATTTACTTGTTCAGCCAATATGCTGTCTGACCTTGTGCTGAATGATGGATGACCCAGTCACCCCACCCCAGTACCCCAGTCTCTACCTATAGCCAGGGCACCTCACTCTGCAGTGTTCATTCCAACAGGCATGGATTTCTTCTGGAGTGGCCAGACAGGCTGCCCCTCTGCTAAGAATCCTGTTACTCGTGTGAGATGATCAGAGGATCCCTGACCCCAAACACCTCTCCTACTTGGTCCAGTAACCCTAAAATTCCCAAATTAGAGACTCATTTCTTCTGGTTCTTTAGTTAATGCCTCTTTAGAAATGGCTCAGCACAGATATCAGCCATTAACAACTTAACATAACATGTTTCCAGATGAGAGCCACTGTGTGTCAGATGCCTTATTTAGAGTCTATAATCCCCAAAACATTTTAACAGGGTCATTCAATATGCATATGCTCACACACGCACATACACACACACATATTTTTTGAGGACCTACCAGTTATAGGACATTGTGCTCAGCTGCTGAGCAGGTGAAGGATGGTTTGGCGCACAGTGAATTTATTGCCATGACAAAGGTGCCAAGTAGTATGTTGGGATATAGATATGCTTAAGAGCAGGAAGAGCATTCCAGGCTGGGATCTAGTCATTCACTGACATGTATTTATTGAGCACAAATAGACCCACTCATCCTGGAAACTATGCTGGACAAAGGCATTAAAGTGAAAAAGAACAGTGTATGTGTGGAATACATATGCAGGTAAGAGGTCAAAAAGGAGTATGTGTAGAGATCCATAAGCAATTCATTTAGAATGGAAAACATGAAAGGGGAAAATGACACATAAGATTAGAAAGATCAAGTGGGGCCAGATCACGGAAGGGTTTGGGTGTCACATTAGAGAGTCTGGACCTTCTTCTACAGTCAATAGGGAGCCATGGAAGTTTAGAGCTTAAAATTAATGGAATCAGGGCACTGCTTTATAAAGACTAACTTGGCAACAATGTGTACAAGCAATTAAACTACAGATAAATATGGTAGGGGGCCTCTAGGAAATAACTGAGTGCTCCAAGAGGGGATAAGGGGATGAGCTGGTACACTTACCAGTGCAAACAGAGAGGAGGATAAATGCTGGCAATACTGGGTTCTGAATTTGGAAACAGAACAACTTAAGCCCAAGTCCTGGGTCATATTCCTATCAAGTAGATTGCACAGCGCCTCGCACAGAGCAGGCACAGGGAGAGTGTCAGAGTGTGGATAAATGGATGAACGGGGAACACAGAGAAATTAAATATGATTACTGTATGGAGCTCGATGTCTGTGAACATCTTCAGAACAGGTTTGAGGAAGCAAACCACCAGGGATCCATGCTGTTGACTGAGGGAGATGGGAGATTATAAAATATCTGGATCTCAGGGCTTGGGGACCACACAAGGAGCCTGGGAGTTTAACAAGAGAAGACAGAAGGCATGAAAAGAGAACAGAGGGAGCGACTGTGGGCTGCCTCTCAGAATAAGGTTGCAGACTTGATCACCTGTGGTTTCGGGGGGGTGGCTGACCGCTTTGCGGACCATCAGGTGCAAAGGAGGTTGATAAGCACTGCATCAGGATGAGTGCTGGCATGAGGCACTGGTCACAAAGACGGCACTGCAGTCAGAGAGAATTCAGACAGGCTTGTGCAGGGATTCTGATTATGTCACTTACTAACCGGCTCCCCTTATTAGAATGTGCTGGGTCTTGATTTGCCTGTCAACAAAGAGAGAAAATCTTACCAAATAGAGTTATTCAGAGGATGGATGAGATGGCAGCTGTCCGCCAAAAATTCACACTCCCCAAAACTTGCATGGTGTGAGCTGTTACTGAGAAGAAACTGCCCAGCCAGGCACCGCATTTCCTAGTCCCCCTTGTGCCCAAGTATGGCCAGGTTTGGGAAGATAGAATGTAGGCAGAAATGACACACGCTGCTCCTGGCCAGGATTATTTAAGGAGGAGGTGAACCTCCTCTTCTTGCTTTTTCTTGTGAGCTGGCTATATGCAGAAGAGTCTGGGGTCCTCAGGGGTGGTGGAGCCACCCCATGGACCAGGCCTAGGAAGCAAACCATCCTGTGGAGGAAATCCCCCCCAAGATCAGTGCTCTAGCATCCGAGGGTCACGTGCACAACCAATAAGCCTCTATGGGGTCAAACCACTGAAATTTTGTGCCTTGCTATGTATAGCAGGAGGCCTTGTGCTCACAAACGTAGCAAGGATTACAAGATAAGTAATAGATAAAGCATGTAGCACTCTATCTCCTCATGGTAAATACTCAATAAATGTTAGCCAGAAAAAAAGGAAAAGAAGGAAGAAATAGAATTTGAGCTGACGAGCAGAGACAGTGACTCCCAGACTTCCAGCAGCTCTGAGATCCGTGAGGTCCAACTGCTCTTTTCTCTGCTGCCTGAGACACAGGTTTTAACCTCATAGAAGTGGGGATACATTTTTGAATCTAAAGAGCAGGACATTTTCATAGGAATGAATGGATGGTTGGATGAATGGGTGGATGAATAAATAAACAGACAAATAAATAAATAAATGTATGCACGTGTAACAATGCATGAGCCTCCTGAACGCTACCTTTGTACCAACTGTACATGCACGTGTGTGCACGAGTGTGTGCATGCACACATGCACACACGCATGCACACACGCACACACGCATGCACACACATGCTCACCCGTCTCATCTCACCACCCCCAAGCAGGTGAAAAACCATTGGCTTGGAATGTGGAGCTGCTGATAACTCCTATCTCCTGGCCCTAGAGCACACCAGCCAGGCCTCTTCTGGTAGGTAGGACAATGGCCCCTGGAAAGATGCCCATGTCCCAATACCCAGAACCTATGAATATGTTATCTTACATAGCAAAAGGGACTTTACAGATGTGATTAAGTTAAGAGTTTTGAGATGAGGAGATTATCCTGGATTGTCCAGGTGTGCCCAATGTCCTCACTGGGTTCTTATAAGTAAAAGAGAGAAGCAGGAGTGACAGAGGAGATGTGATAAAGGACCAAAGGTCAGACAATAAGAAAGAGATTGTAAGGTGCTATGCTGCTGGCTTGGAAGATGGAGGAAGGGGCCACTAGCTGAGGAATGCAGGTGGCAAGTAAAGGTTGGAAAAGGCAAGAAAACAGATTCTCCCTTAGAGCCCCCAAAAGGAACCAACCCTGCTGACGGCTTGACTTTAGCCCCGTGAGACGGATTTGAGATTTCTGACTTCTAGAAATGTAAAATAATAAATTTGCATAGTTTTAGGCCACTAAGTGTGAGGTTATTTGTTACAGCAGCAATCAGAATCTAATGCACATCCTCCCATGGTGCAGCAGAGGGCTTCTCCCTGCCTCGGCTTGCTGCACCGGTCACACAGAGGTAAGAAGCCACTTTGGGCTCTCAAGCTTTAGTCCTTAGAGCCGAGAAGCAAGTCCTGATACTGATGTGCAGAGCCTCTTCACAGCACAGCTGTCCAACTCTGTGATCCAGCCATTATCCATCACAGGCCAAACCAACCATGACAGTGCACTAGATAACTACCAGCTCTATTAAGCTGGGAAATGACTTCTCGGCAACCTAAAGGATTTCACAGTTGTCAGATTACTAATCCATTACAGGGAAGGCTTGGCATTTTTTCTTAAATTCTTCACCAGGTAGCCAATTAGGCAGAGGATATCAGATAATAATATTTTTATTGCAATTTCTATATCCACTAGAATTATTTCATGTGTTAAACAATACAATGAGTGAGTTTCCAAATTCACTTCATATTTTAAAAGATTATAACAAACACATAATGGCTCCTCAAGCGGAATCAGGCCGTTTCTATCCCCTTCTATTGTTAAAACAGGATGGTAAGGTGGGGGGGGCGGGTATTTGGGTCTAAATTCTGTTCTCCCCAAATTCATTTAAGTCTTAACCATCAATATCTTAGAATGTGACTATATTTGGAGACAGGGTCTTTAAAGAGGTAATTAAGTTAAAATGAGGTCACTGGGGTGGGCCCTGATCCAATGACTGGTGTCTTTATAAGACGAGCTTAGGACCCACACATACACAAAGGGAAGACCACGTGAAGACACAGAGAGATGACAGTCACGTGGAAGCCAAGGAGAGAGGCCTCAGAAGAAACCAACCCAGCCAACACCTTGATCTTGAAATTCTGGCCTCCAGAACCATGAGACAATGAATTGTTTATGGGTCTCGACACATACTCCTCTACCCCTCAACTGCACATGTATCCCACACGTACCCTGTTCTTTCTCACCTTAATGTATTTGGTCCAGCATAGTTTCTAGAATGAGTGAGTTCATTTGTGCTCTCCCAGCCTGGAATAGCCTTCCTGTCTAAGCCACCTAGTCTTTGATACTTTGCTATGGCAGACCTAGCAAACTCACACAGGCAGGTATCCTTATCAGCACTCTAGAAATCGCACTAAAGATTTCTCTGCTAGGGAAATAGCCAGAATTAATGTACTAAGATTTTGTTTCCAACATAGTATACTCCTTAATAAAAGTAGCAAATTGGTGCCTTGTATTTCGCTCATTTCATCAACTAATAAGGTGAAAGGAAACTAACATTTTTCAAGTCCCTGCTATACACCAGACATTGTAATAAGCTCTTTAGATCTGTTACCTCATTTAATCCTCACAAGAGGCATCATTATTCTTTTAAACACACACACACACACACACACACACAGAGAGAGAGAGAGAGAGAGAGAGAGAGATGAGGAAACTAAGGCTCAAAGCAGTTAACCTGATAACCCACCTGAGGCTGCATGGGTACTTCATGGAGTTTATATCCAAAACTACAAGGCTCTCAAGCCCACACCATTCACCAAAATTTTGCACAGTCTTTTCCAGACAACGGCATGTTGTTATCTTTGTACTGAAAGTGGCAAGAGCTCCAATGGAGATATGAAGATTAATAGAAGCCCTATTCAGTCTCCTTCGAGCTGGTGAGCTATTTCTGGGGAGGGGGTACAGAGTAAGAGGACAAGAAAAAGAAAAGAAAAGCATGCTTCTTTTTTATGTATACATAAGAAACAAAATCTGGCTGCCTGTTGAGAGGATATGCACATCATTTCCCCTCCCTTGGTAACGCTGCTGATGCTGCCGCTGCTCCGGAGTGTGATAAACAAGTTGTAATATATTAGCGCCAGCAGTTGCAGCAGCATGCTTCTATAGCTGGCAGAATTCCTGAGAAATGGTTTTTATGGCACAGATCTCCTTGGAGACCTTAACGAACAGCCTAAAATGTATGGTACAAAGATCACAGGGTTTATTACTTTAGTTTCAGCTTGGTATTCTGGAATTTATAGTTTTCCAGATAAATTGGGATCCATTCAGCTGGTACATATTATGTAGGATGGTGGAATTGTCTCTTCTGCATTGAAGGATTAGAAATGGGCAGATGCCTTGATTGGGTAATAACAGCACCAGCCGAAGCTGTGCACGTCAGACAGGGCTAAGACTCTGCATTCAGGCTTATTTTAAAGAGAAATGGGCTCCCACAGTAGGATGGCACCCCTTCCTCCATCTCCCAATACCTTCTAGTCTCAAAGGAGCCAGGCACTGAAGTTAGTTATCTCATGCTTTCATCAGACCTAGCTAAGTGTAAACAAATGCTGCATGTCATGGTCCCTTTTTGTGTGGGTGGAGGAGGGGTGATCTACTAAAATATGCAAGTTCAAATTTCACTTCAGAATTCAGCAATAGAGAAATGACTTTTTATGCAGAACCTGGGAGTACATCGTTCCCTATTTTTCGTGAATTCGGTTAAAATAAAATCTGCTTTTAGTGGTGGTGGCTGTAGCTGCTCCATATACATTTAATTAATCTGATGTTAAATATCAGATTTTATAGCCCATGAACAAAGAACATTTGAGAGAAAGCTGTGAGTTTGTGTTCCTGATTTTCAGCCAGTTAATCAGAGTCTGTTAGCTTTAAAAAACAATTTTTTTTTAAGAAAGAAAAGGGAAAGCAATCGAAGTTTGTTATTGTCTTTGTTGTTCCAGGAGGAAAAAAAAAAAAAAACTAGCTAGTATACAGGAACAGTAACTTTCTTTCAGCTGAAAATCTAGTATAGATTTTAGCATTTGGACTTTGGGGCCCTTCCAGATCCCATCTGGCTGTTAATCTGCAGAGGACGAAGGATTTACACAAAGGGCTTCGACTCTGAAGTGTCATTAAGTTCTATTGGGTCAATAATTCCCCAAAATAAATCAAATCAACAAAGTTCAATAATCATATGAACATCATTAGCCTGATTCTTTGGAGACAAAAAAAAGGAAAAGAAAAGAAAAGGAATAGGCTGTGTATGAGAAATTGGAAAAATGGTTAGGAGCGAAGAACTCGAACCCCCAATAAATTCTAGGTAATCCTTGGAGCTCAGTTTTCTGTCGTGATAAATGTTTTCCAGTGTGTGAATGCATATTACAGCTCGCTCCTGGGTAGTCAATTTTATTCCTAATGGGTCTTCCTGAGATAAGTCAACACCCTCCTGTGGATGTCATTGGGCTCCTTAGAAAGGAGATGGGGCACATAAGTACATGGACATCCAGTGTTGTGGAAGAGTTGCTGCACCCCATGCCAAGGTGACACCAACTGCTGCTGTAAGACAACTCAGAGCCAGTTCTGTTGGAGGACGATGCCCAGCCAGGTACAGAGTCCTGAGCATCCTCACAGAAGTTTTTATCAAGGATCCAGTGGACTATTCTTGATAAATGGACAGACAACCCAGGTTTCTGGCCATTTTAGAACCCATAGCAATATTCTCAGTAGTCTGTCTCCTGAGAAAGATGCATTCTGGAGATGAGTCCTCTGAAGGAAAAGGTCCCATGTGCAGTGACCATTCAAATAGAGAGAGGGAGGGGAAATTTGACAAGACAGGGGCAGAAGGATGCAGTGATCAGCCCAAAGGGGTTGTCCTAAGTGCCAGGCAGGAAGCACTTCTGGCTCCCTTCACTCCCACAACAACCCCACATGGGAAGAATTGCTACAATTATTCCCACTTTACCCATGAGGAAACTGACACTTAGACAAAGTGATTTGCTCCAATATCCACAAGCACTTTAGTGATGGAAGCAGGGTTTGAAATCCAGCGCAGCACACATTTTAAGCACTGGGGCATAGTCTTTTGTGGAAAAACCTGCGTTGATAAACCAATGAACCTGAGACCCAACTTTGAGAGCATAATTCATTCATCATCATTACATTAGTCTGTTTCTGTTGCTTATAACAGAATACCTGAAACTGGGTAAGGTATAAAGAAATGAAATTTATTTCTTACAGTTTGAAGGCTGGGAAGTCTAAGGTCCAGGGAACACGTCTGGTGAGGGCCTTCTTTTTGGTGGCGACTCTACATGGATGCAGGGTGTCACATGGTAAGAATGGGCTGAGCGAGAGAGAACTAACTTTCTCACTTGCTCTCCTCATAAAGCCATCAGAACCACACCCATTACTCCGTGAATGGATCAATCTATTCACAAGGGCACAGTCCTCACAGTCCAATCACTCCTTAAAGGCCCCACCTTTCAAAGACCATAACTGGATTTCCCCACCCTCTTAACACTCTTACAATTTCCAATACATGAACTTTTGGGGTACACATTTAACCCATAGCAATTAGGAACTGCCTATAGAGTCTATGTAATTAAAGGCAAATTCAGATATCAAGACCCACCGATAAGTCTCCACACAAAAAAACACCCACTTGAAACTCAAGCATCTTATGGAGGACAGCTAGATGATTTATAGTAGCATTTAAACTTTGCTGCGGGACCATCAAAAACGGAGTTGCTTCTTTAAAAATATCCTCCTCTGCGATATTTTTACTAACCTTCCAGCCCCTTCCCTGCCCTGACTCCCAGTTATCCTTCAGTGGTTCATCCCTTCCTCCTGTCACTGGTTCCTTGCACTCTGAACACTTCCAATTACTGGGCTGTTAACTGGAATAAAACAACCTAACAGACCCTTCAGGGTGAGCCTAGAGAAATGGCAGTCATTGCTGCAAGCAAGGGCTGGCCTCACCTTAAAAGAAAGACAGAGCAAAAGCACCCAGGCCTCACACACTGACTAATTTATCCATTGGAGAAAGTCTATTTTTTTTTCTTTCTTTCATTTTTTCAAGTAATACTTCTAGCAGGCATGCTCATGGAGATAGATAAGCACAGCCAGGAAAACCATTAAAATTACAACTAACTACTTGAAGGACTGGGGATCCTTCCAGCTCTCACGATGATATAAAGTAGCCACCTCCTGAAGAAGACAGTCTTCTGTGACCAGATGGTGAGAAGATATAACCCATGTTCCTCAGCAGCCGCATCGGGCCTTCTACCATTCCAAAGCCACCCTTGTCCATCAGTGGAGAAACTGGGGCAGAAGGTCTATACATCAAGGCCTCTGTAGTTGACAACTTGCTCAGGGTCAAGGCTCTCCCATACTCATCTTCCTGGTGAGGAATTTGTTTCTCTATCGGGGGTGGAGAAGGTTGAGAGGAGAGGTTGAAAATCCTGTTATCTCTTTCTCGTGTTGGACTGGGAGACAGGGCCAGAGACCCACCCCCGAGAAGGCCCCCTGCCTGACATTCTTCCATCAGCTGCTCCCACACTTTCTTGGGATTTCTTTATAGGGGCCATATGGGATGGTCTTCCCAGCCTCTGGAGACAACCGTGGTATAGGTTCACGTTATTTATAAATTCCTTCAGCAAAGATATGTATAGAGCATCCATGATATGCCAGGCAATGTTAGTAGGGATCACAAATACCAAAGATCCAGTCCCCACTATGGCAAGGAGCACACAGCCTGGCCGGGGAGAGAGATAAACTAACCAAGTATTATACTAAATACAAGAAGGGCCATGACAGACCAGGCATGGATTTCCTGGGCACAGAGAGGGGCAGGGGGTTAGCAAATCAGACTGGGGTTAGGACAGGCACCTGGAGGTGAGGACTCAGCTGAGTCTTAAAAGATAGATAGGAGTTTGATGAAAAAGAGGGGCCAAGTACAGATGGCTCGATTGCTGTTCTTAACTTAGATATAGCATCATGCTCTAAGAGAGAAACTAGTAAAAGTCAGTGTATCGTGAGGGCGTCTCCATTAGAGCAGCAATCTTGCCTTACTTGTGAACAATTCTACTTCAGCACTTAAGAACTGGCAGGGGTCAGGTGCCCATAAATATGTGTTCCCTGAACACGCCAAGCACATGTGGCCTTAGGACACTGGCACTTGTTACTCTCCCTGCCCTGAATTCTCCCACCCTCCATCTGCATTGCTCATGCTCTCTTTTCCTTCCAATCATTTTAAATGCTTTTTCCCTACCTGAGCTTTTCTCATAGCACCTACCAACTGACACAGCACGTGTTTGTTTGTTTATTGTCTGTCCCTCCCACTGGAATATAAGCTCCATGAGAATAGGAACTTTATCTTTTTTGCTCAGTTGATAATCTTCAGCAACTAAACAGTACTTAGCACATAGCAAGCACTCAATAAATACCTGTTGAACGAAGGAATTCATTGCACATTCAGGTGACCCCTCCCTCAAAGCCGTTCTAATCCCCCCAATTCTGTGTTCAACAAACCACTCTGTAGTTCCTCATTCCTAATCTCAATGTCAGGAGGAGAATTCTCTGAAGAGCACTTTAAAAAAAAAAAAAAAAAAACTTTCCCAGACAGTTTTACAGATGCAGAAGATGCAGACAGTTTTACAGATGACTCCTCTTAAACACAGAAGGGCTTCCCACTGTCCATAAGGTCAAGTCCCAACCCCTTGGCATATGATACTAAGTGCACCATGATTGGGCTTCTGCTTTCCCTCCAGCTTCACTCTCTCCATCACCACTTGCTATTGCAGACGTGACACATTGGACCACCAGCAACTAATCCATTTACTCACCATACGGTGAGTGGATCTGCCTCTGCGCGCGATCCGGGAGTTCCCCGCACCCTGACCTCGGCGTGTGCTGTTTCCTCTTTCTTACTAACCTCCCTCTGGCTTTGCTGTCAACCCACACTTATTCTTTAATGGGCAGATTATCAGAGCTGGGATCCAGACATAGAGGGCCAAGCCAGAGGGAAGATCAGAGAAGACCGTCAGGGAAGTTTATCTCTGGGTTACAGGGGAGCTTTGGGATCATGAAGCCTATCCACAGAGAAGGCAGCGGGACATCAAAGACAGCTACTTTATTTGGGGGGATGGTCACCTGGTATCAGCTTTTGGCTTGTGTTGTCCTTATCTGTCTCCATCAGTGTTTGAGATGGTGAATTTGTAAAAGTGAGGGGTTGGCTTGGCTCGTGCAGACCTGGCACGTTGGAGGTCTGGACCCAGTGTCTGGGCCAGAAGGGATGTTGCCATCCCAAATCATGCCTCAGACTCCCAGACACCTGCAGTGAGGGAAACCCCCAGGGCACTGGGTTCTTTAAAGTGATGGTAGAATTTTGGACAGTTGGTCCACTTCAAGAAGAAAGTTAACGGCTATTTGTGGACAAAGAGAGCAAGTCTCCGAATCTGGTGGCAGCCACAAAAGCTGCCTTGGCTCAGAGCTAACGCGTCTCAAAGGTAAAGTCCGGTGATATTGGCCCAGTCCTCTCGGCAGGTGCTTCATGACAGAAAGGACTGGAATGTCTCCTAGACGCCTGGTCTTTCTCTGATGTTCTCGACACCAACTGGACATGGTCACCGATCAATGTCCCTGGCTTTTTTTCTCTGTGTGGAGTATGCATGTATGTGTCTCTGTGTGTGTGTGTGTGATCTAGCTTTGCATGCGGCCCTGCCCCCCTCCTATCCCCCACCCTGGGACATCTCTCCCATGTCTCCTCTTGTACCCACTGGAGTTTGAGGGAGGCGCTTCCTCAGGCTTCCTTCTCAGTGGAAAACCAAGAAAGGGAGTAGGATGTGTGGGTGAGTGGGTGTCTCAGATCACCACAACGTTTGCAATGGCTCATAATTCAATAAACATTGGATGAGCTGAAAAAATAACAATAATGATGATAATAATAATAATGGGTTGCAGCAATTCAACTCAATCTATATATTTCATCTACAACAGTATGTAGACAGGCACTTTATAAAAACTTGATTGGAATTAAATAACAGCAAAATACCATTTTTCATTCATGAGATGGGTAGAATGCATAAAATTCTGATGATATCAAGAATTGGCAAAGACATGCAGCAGCAAGTCCTCTTCTGCACACTGCTGGAAGCACTGGCGCCTACATGGAGGGCACTTGTTCAGCAGCCTCACTTCTTGGTGTCTGTCCTAGAGCAACACACACACGTGCCCAAGAAGGCACATATCAGGGAACTCATAACAGTATCGTGTGCCGTAGCAAAACATTGGAAACTATCTAAATGGCCATCAATACAGGAATGGCCAAATAAATTCCAACATATCCGTACATGGAGTAGTCATTGAAAAGCGTCAGATGTATCCGTTTGTACCACATCAACGGATTGCCCCTGTAAACTCCATGAACTCAGGGACTCTGATTTTTTCCATTGGTTGTCCAGTGTGCTCCCAGTGATTTGGAACAGTGCTAGGCACCTAGCAGCCACCCAATAAATATTTGTTGAATATGTGGAAAGTGAGTACAAAAGCATGTTATAGAATATACACAGTATGATACTTTTATATGATAGCTTTGTTAAAAACAATAGCATGTGTTTTCTACAAATACATGTGTGTGTCTGTGTGTGTGGGTGTGTGTGTTAAGGCTTAGGAAAAGATCTAGAAGGATACAAATAAACTGAAAATTCACTTGGGCAAGGAAGGGAGGGTCAATATGGATTATAGCCTTAATGGTAATGTTTTAATTCTTTCAAGAATATCCACATATAACTTGGCTAATAAAAAATTAATTTAAAGTATTTCAAAATGAATAATTGAAACCATGGTGTTTGTTCTTGAGAGGGAAGAAAACAATTAGCCCAGTGTTCTTTAATTTGCCTTTGTCTAGAAATGGAATGAGTCCAGGACTTGAAGATAGAATTCAGTCTGCACGTGCAAGAGAATAGGGGTAGGAGCCAAGCAGGCAATTGAAGGGCTAGAGGGGTATCCATGGAATCCTGGATGAGGAAATAGGTCCCAGAAATTTTACTTGGGAAAAAATACTGGCTGAACTTGCAAAGGGAGCAGGAGGAGAGGTAGGTCATAAAAGACTCCAAAACAAGGATGACTAACATTGTTGAGTTATCAGCAGCTGAATTATTTGGGAGAAAGAGATTTGAGGGGAGACAATTGGTTTGGTTTTAGAAATTCTGGGCTTGAAGTGATTGTGAGATGTCCAATTGGAAATATGTAGTAGGCAGCAGGATATTTGTAGAAACAGAGCACAGGTGATTTGAAAGTTATTTGCACAGGGGGGTAATGAAGCAATGGAATCTGAATGAGTTCTCCACTGGGGAGAGTACGAGGACTGAAGAGGAGGGGGCAGGCATCTACTGTAGAGCCACCCCCAGTTAGGGGAACGCCCAGGTATGGTGCTTGTCTGGCAGTACCTCTGTCATGTCACTCAAAAGGTCAATCATTGACACAGTAATGTCAGTGACCGAGCTTGGACCAAAGTGAGTCAACAGGAAGCATCTATTAGCAAATTCATTAAGAAGACTCCTGTTCGTATCTCTTTTATCAATTGCAATCAGTTGCCTGAACAAAGATGTCCTTAATTGTTAGGTCATTCCTGCCCGTAAGAGCTACAGCTTGTGTGAAATGCACCAATCTTGTATTTCCTGGGAGGGGCCGCTTCCCATTTATGTAATACAATACAAGTTGTTATACCACCAGGGAAGATTATCCACAGAGGAACACCAAATCACTACTTCTGTGCCATAACTTCAGGATGAGAATTCCTCAAAAGCAGCATCCGATTGATGCCCAAAATTCTACTGAAAGGCTAGGTCTCTTCTGTTTAAGATCCTGCTTTCAGTTAAAATGCACAAATCCCCCATGGTAATAGCACCATGGAAAGTACACTAACTTTAGAGTCAACCCAACTGAGAGTCAAATTCCAATTTTACCACTTCAACTCTTTGAACTTGCATCTCTAAGCCTCTACTTTCCCATCTGTAAAATGGAGTGATAATGTGTGTCTCACAGAGTTGTTATAAGAAATTAAGGAAACAATGTATATAGACCACATGACACATGATAGCCCCAGGATAAATATCAGTCCCCCTTTCCCCTGTTCACTCTCTGAGCGGACAAAAAGAAACAATTCTTGAAGGATAGGGGTGAGAGAGACATGTCTGACCCACTACGTAGATTTGCTTCACTATAGAACCCCACATAACTTTAAATGATGACTTTGCTGATAACTAAACCTTGATGGGGTAGGTCTATGCTCATCTGGATCTCATACATAACCAAAGTTTATCTTGTAAAAATCAACCTGCCTGATACTAAGAAAAAAATACATAAACTAAGCAGTATCATAAACCTTGTTCCCAGAACTATAGGTGTGGGAAGAGGAGGAAAGGAGGTGGAAGAGTTCTTTCCTGGGAGAGGACAGTCCCAAAGCATCCACCATGTCACAATGGAACACTGATTTCCTCGGCATCTCCTCTTACTCCCCATGATGGGGACTTTCAGGGCATGTGCTAGAAGTAGAAGGGATTTAGGAAGATAAGAGAGGAGGCAAGAACAGCGATCAGAGTGGAGCCAGGAACCCAGGACTATGGCTGTGCTGCACCTGCACAGTGCCAGAGCATCTGTTTGGCCGTCAGAATGTTCCATCTATGTGGTGCCAGAGGCTTGAGTAGCTGCCTGAACTTTTCATGTTGTGGTTGCATGCTTGGCTGTCTCATGAGCCCAGTCATTCCAGAGGGTTGGAAATAAATTAAAGACAGGAAAGAAAAGGATTTCCTCCTCATGTACCTTTCCCAGTAACTCTTAGCCAGAAAGTGAAACACACATTCTAATCACCCATATGCACTGTCTCTCAGAACCATTTTAACTACTCCTCCCAGCCTTCCTTAAATTTCATTTAATTATATGTAGCCAAGTGTATAATAATATTTAAGTAAATTTCCATGAAGGTTAAGAGAATGTGTTCCAAAGAAGCCTAAATTTCATAGTCCAATCCTCACTGTGCCATTTATTAGCTGTGTGATTTAAGCACGTTCCTTAATTTCTCGGAGACTCAGTTTCCTCATTGGTAAAATGATAAATTGAGATAATATTATAACATACTTTATTATCAGTACCTATGTCATAGATTTATTTTGAGGACCAAAGAAGTGAATAGAGAAAAAGTTTATAGGACAGTAGATTCTACTAAAGCAATAGCATAGATCAGGATATAGTAAGAGCTCAGTAATATTAGTTATTATTATTGTTATTATTATTTTTAATAATAGTTTAATACCATGAGACTGTGAAGGATCATAAGAGGTCATCTAATCTCTGCATTCTAAGTATTATTATCAGCTCTATTTATTATCAATTACACTCATTTTTAGGATTTTCTTAAATATGTATATATATATTATTTACATATTTGGATTTTAGTAACACTGATAAAGCATAGCATAGTGACCACATGTCCCAGATTTTCTTCAATAACCCAATTTTTTTCTTTTTTTCATGAAAGGCCTTGATTTGCTAAATTCTAGCTAAATTGGATTTAATTTTGTATCACTGCAAGATTTCCAAATATATAATTTTAGAAACAAAGCACAAATCTTTTGGCCCTGACTTTTTGTCCAAAAATGATTAAATGAGTATATGTAATTTTAAAAGAGGAGGTTCTAATGATTCTCGTGTTAGTAACAACACATCTAAAAATTACAAAAAAATGCAGTGAGGGCTTTTGACCTAGAGATTCACTTTGTCGCTAAGGAAAATGGTTTGCACCTCAGCCAACAGAGTGCTTTACCCAGGGTGTAAGCAATTAGAGTACCACCTTTCTGATTCACACTAATGACCACAAGACCCAATGAACACATGATCTACTGACTTTTGCTTATTAGTGAAAATGTGAAAAGATGAGATTAAAAACAGGCTAGCGAGAAATCAGCTAAGGGTCACAAAGAATGACTGCATTTTGTAAAGATGAGTTTACTAATTATCCTTATTTGATCATCATGTGTTGTATACAGGTATTGATATTCAACTCTGTACCCCACCAATTTGTATAATCAATTATGTTGCAATAAAAAAAGTCTATTTTATACATCAAAAATATAAAAAATACATCTCAGTGCCATTTGTACTTATTTATTTTCCAATTTAGGATATTCATCCTAAAGGCCTTCAGAAATCCAAAGTTCTTTAAATCAAAATAAATTTTGTCATCTTTGCTATTAATTAGAATGTGGAGGGGCTCACAGAAGCAGATTAAATTGGCTATATCTCAAAAGGAAACTACTAGAAGAAACTGCTCTTTGGGTTTTGAATGAGGAGACTTGGACTATCTGTTTCTGTCTCTGCCATGAACCAGCTGTGTGGCTTTGGGCAAATCACACACTCATCTTACAACTGGACTGAAAGACCACTGAGATCTTTCAGTGCCTACCAATCTATGAATCATAAGACTGCTCAGTTTTGTTTGAAAAAAGAGAAAAAAGTACTGGGTGCAGGTGTTTGAACAGAATTCTTCTTTTGACATTTTATATTATTTTGCCTTTGTCTTCAAGATTTAATGGGGGTTGCTTAACCACTTTACTTTATTTAAATTGCACACCCACCCAAAAGCGCCTACCAGATAGAGCAAAAGAGACCATGGCCCCCCATCAGCTCTAAAGATCCCCACTGTCCGCCCATGGAAATGAAATCCCCCACAGCAGAACTATGCCTTTATAGTTCGTTCAAATCAGCTATTGCATAAATGGCTCCAATTTTGGAGTCTCTATTGGGAGCTACAAAGGTGGTCTTGCCCTCAAAAACTGAAAGTCTCAAGGAGAAGAAAGATCAGTTCATAAATACTTCTGCCTCAATTATGGTAAATTCTATTAAAAAGGTACTTGTACAAGACACTCTGGGAGTTTTAGAATGATAGCAATTCTAGTTTTAGAATGATAGTGGACTCTGGGCAAGCCTCATGGAGAAATTGGGATTTGGGCTAGGCTCCAAAACTGTGTTAGATTTAGACAAGTTAAAATGACAAGAAGGCCAGTCCAGGAGGAAGGATTGTTATGAACAGATTCAGAAGAAGGAGGTGTAGTGGGTTAAACTGTGTCTCCCCAGAAGATATGTCTAAGTCCCAACCTCTAGTACCTGTGAATGTGACCTTCAGAAATAGGGTCTTTACAGATGCCATTAAGTTAAGCATCTCAAGAGGAGATCACCCTGAGTTTAGAATGGGCCCTAAATCCAATGACGGGTGTCCTTAGACAGAAAAGCAGAAGGCACACAGAGACACAGAGAAGAAGCCTGTGTGAAGACAGAGGCATAGATTGGAGTTATGCTGCCATAAGCCGAGGAATGCTAGGAGCCATGAGAAGCTGGAAGAGGCAAGGAAGGGTTCTCCTCTAGAGCCTTCAGAGGGATTGTAGCCCTGTTGGCAGCTTGATTTTGGACTTATGGCCTCTAGAACTGTGAGAGAATAAATTTCTGTTGTTTTATGCCACCCAGTTTGTGCTAATTTGTTACAGCTGCCCTGGGGAACTAACACAGGAGGTGTTTTCAGGAATGGACTGTGAGGGGTAGTACTCTCTTGAGCAGTGTTTATGGAGGGGTGGAGACTGAGGGAAGACAGTGAGAAAATAATGAAAGGGTAAGACTTCAAAAAAAGGTACAAATGGTGTAGCAAGCTCTTTGAATAGGAATGGAGAAATACAAAAACACCTGAGGCATAGTAGGAGTATTAAGACTGAGTAACTCGAGTTGTGTGTAAGACAGACATGCAGGGGAAGAGACCAGAGACAGGAAACACTGCAAAAGTTCAAGGGAAATCAACACTGGATTAAATCAAAGCAATGGCAACAGGGTTGAGTCTTGGAGATGTTGGGCTGAGGGTTTTGTGATTAGCTGGATGGGGGAGAGACCACGTGATTCTTGTGGAAGCTTCAGTCTTAAGGGTTTAGACAAAGGAAGGGATGCCAGCTAATGAAATCAAGGATTCATCAGAGAAGAGGAAAGAGAAAGAGTGGAGTACCAAAGACAGTCAGAGATTCGAGTAGGAGGCAGCGTCTCATGACCCGGGCAAGTCAAATGGGCTTAACAAAGACAGTTTGGTGATTAGCAGGTTGCTGTCATTTTTGAGTGCCCTCTAGCCATAAAATAGCAGAAAGGAAATACAAAGTATAAGAAAGGAAATGGTCATATCAAGTATAATGTACTCCTTCGAGATGATTTTTGGTAAAAGAGAATAATGTGTAAGATGTAACTTAAAGAAGAGCAATGTGAGGAAAAGGTCCTTTTGACTTTGATCAGGCTTCAACCTGCTAACAGGCTATCTCCGGAGAGCCCCTGCTAACCTGCAAATGGAAAACACCAATTCAACAGCAAAGATACATTTACCAGACTAGGTGATTGTTGCTCAAAAAGAGCTAGCATTCAAGAAGGATGCCTGAGAAAGTGGAATGTAGCATGAATCTGTGTTTACCAGGAAAGAGATCAGAGCAAGACCAGCTCATGCTTTAGTGGGCTGTGCAGCTGATGGTTCGGGAGAGCCCGGGCAGGGAGAGAAGCCACAGGATAACTAGAGGTGGGAAGGAGGGATGGGTAGGACAAAACAAATGTGCCAAATGACAACTCTGCCTACTTTGCTCTTCTGCCTGGGGATAGTCTTTGCCTTGTGGGTCCTCCAGTCACTCAGTGATTTGTTCTGGTAATTATCTGGCAAGTATCCTCCAAAGAGAATTCAAGGAATGGGTAATAATCTGAAAGTACACACTGCCTCTGATGTCTGAGCCTTTTCATATACTCAAGACTATTTTTCAAGAGTTTTTGAGAAAGTGCAAGACAGTTGCTGCCAGTCTAAGAAGATTTTGTGCAAAGATCCTCACAGAGCATCAGAAACAGGGAATTTATAAGTTGAGGAGACCAGAGGTCACCAGCTCTGCTCTCTGCACAGTGCAGTCATTAGCCAATATATATACCATAGAACAAGTCCACAGCTCCTCATTTTCTCCTATTTGTTTACCACCCTAGGGCTCATAATGCACAATTTTCCTGATACCAGAGAATATTTAGAAATAATATCCTCACTTGTAAAGAAACACAAATAAGGTCAGAAAATCAAGATACCTGAAAGATGCCTTGGCCTCTCCTCCTCCTATCCCACAGCCTCTGCTTAAACCTTCAAAGACTGGTAAGAAATGACTTTACAATGTTTTCTTCGAAACTCGACAGCCACGTTTAGTAGCTGAGAATTACGTAGAGAAAGGCAGTATGGAAAAATAGAAGGTTTCCATTTTGTAGATCAGACAATTCACAATGGCTGACTTGGTTATTGTAAGGTTTGAATGGAAAGCACGATCCAAATAGCCACCTATGAACTCTGGGGTCTTATAAAACACAGGAAGTGCCTCAATTTCCTGGTGGCCTCAGTGAAGAAGACATTAGGGTTGACAATACAGATCCTGTGACATGAGGTTAAGACCTAAACAAAGAAGGGAGACAAATATTTATCCCAACTTCAGAAGTCAGAAAGCTCCATTCACTCAACAAATATTTACTGACTTCCTACCATGATTCAGACTCCGGGCTAAAAAGGCAAGGAACTCAGCATGGGATACAAAAAAAGCCGAAAGACTCAGCCCTTATTATAGTCATGAATTGTTTTTAATGTGACACGGCATGGTGTTCTTCAAATATAGAAAGAATTTTCCTCACATTTCAGGGAAAGGACAGAGGCTATGGAATTGATGGTGGCAATGGCCCACATGGTGCCTGGAGTTGAGAAAGTGTTCAGCACCCCTTAGAGCATGAGCTTCCATTGGAAGAGCAGGGCCTGGGACTTAGAGAGGTCATTCTTGCCAATGAGGACATCGTCTGGTTATCTGGTTGTCCCAAGCCTCGATCCTGCACAGACCACCTGAGGCATAGCTCTTTTTTTTTTTTTTTTCCTTATGTAATATCTTTCCTCCCTTCTTTTGTTAACAGAATCTCTATTTCCTATAAAAAGCCATTCCACATAACTCAGGTAAAGCTCAACCTGCCACAGGTCCAACTTTTCAGAATGTTTATCTCAGACTAATCAGTCCTCAATGGACTTCTCTATCAGAGCTCTCCTTCTGCTAAGCTAGAGGAAGAGCTGATCCATGAAGTGGAAAGAAATATGGGGACATGAAGACATAATTGTTGGAGCACTTGGATCCAGCCTTACCTGAAGCCAGGTTCCATCCCTGGACTTTTCATTACTTGAGGCTTAGCTGCTTTGAATCAGTTTGTTACTTGCAACTGCACAAACTCTATTAATACAAAAGTAGCATACTCCAGATGCACCCCTAAACCAGCCTTGATGAAAAATAATTAGGAAGTGGAAGGAAGCTAAAGCCATAGAGTCCCATTTCCAAGTCACCAATCTGGTGAGCCTTTTGAAGGAAGGTCTGTTTGATACCCAGCCTCAGACTGCTCCACGACAGCAACTCTGCTCAGTATGAACTCTTCTATTTATTTTTGTGATTTTTAATGACATTCGTTAGGATTTTTCCCAATTACAAAAGTTGCATATTTTCATCATTGAAAATTTTGAAAAACAAATATTCCCACCACCCAGAGAGAAATAGTATTGACCACTTCACCATGCTTCCAGACTTTTTAATGTATATGTATCTTTTTCAGTTATTCTCCCCGCAACCCTTTAATTATTTATAACATGAACATTTTCCTAGGTCAACCAATATTTTTATCCAGCATAATTTTAATGGAGGATAATATTTTATTAGACAGATGTTCCATAATTTATTTAACAAGAACCCCACTGCCAAAATTTTAAGTTGTTTCCAATTTTGGGCTAGTGTACACAACATTATAAACATTATAAAATTTTACATAAACATTTACCTCTAAGACATATTTCTAGCATAATTGCTTGTCAAAGTGTATGAGGTTTTCAACGTTTTTCATAAATGACGATGGGACTTTTAAAAGACTCCCAAAGAACTTCTTTCTTTGCCCTTTTTGCACTGGCGGGAAAGAAGATTCACCACTAAGCTACATATCTTTTTTTTTTTTTTTAAGATGACTGGTAAGGGGGTCTTAACCCTTGACTTGGCGCTGTCAGCACCAGGCTCTCCCAAGTGAGCTAACCGGCCATCCCTACGTAGGGATCTGAACCCGCAGCCTTGGTGTTATAAGCACCACACTCGCCCAAGTGAGCCACCGGCTGGCCCTACTAAGCTACACTTCTATCATAGCAGTTCTGCAATATGTGTTAGTTTTCTATTGCTGTGGTAACAGATTGCCACAAACCTAGCAGTTTACAGCACCCATCCATTATCTCACAGTTCTAGAGGTCAGAAGTCTAGTGAGCTTGGGGAGAACTCTACTTAGGGTCTCACAAGGCCAAAATCAAGGTGTCAGTTGATCTGGGCTCTTATCTGGAAGCTCTGAGGGAGAATTCCAGGCTTCTTTCAGGCTCATGAGGATTGTTAGGGCAATTCATTTCCTTCTCAGTTTCCATGTGACCCCCTCCACCTTCAAGCCAACAACTGTGGGTTGAGCCCTTCTCACACTTGGAATGTCTCTTACATCTATCTGTACCACATCTCTCTGATGCCAGCCAAGAAAATTCTCTGCTTTTAAGGGCTCATGTGATTAAATTGGGTCCACACAGATAATTCAGAATAATATCCCTGTTTTAAGGTCCATAACTGCTGTGGATTGGATGTCCCCAAACTCAATGAGGCTTGGTCCCCATTGTGACAGTGTTAAGAGGGTGGGAAATCCTATTACGGTGATTGAAAGGTGGGGCCTTGAAGAGGTGATTAGATTGTGAGGACCATGCTCAGGTAAGCAGATTAATCCATTGATGGCTTAATGGTGGTCATGGGTGTGGTTCTGAGGGCTTTAAAAGGAGAAAGAGTGAGGATTTAGCTCTCCCTCTGCTTCCACCATCTGCTGTGGGACACTGTGCTTTGCTGTGAAGCCACCAACAAGGCTCTCACCAGATGTGTTCCCTGGACTTTAAAATTCCCAGCCTCTGAAACTGTAAGCAATAAATAGTTTCTTTACAAATTACCCAGTTTCAGGTATTTCTGTTATAAGCAACAGAAACCAACTAGTACAATACCCTTAACTACATCTGCAAAGTCCCTTTAGCCACAGAATACAATGTATTCACAGGTTCAAGGATTAGTGTGGATGCTTTTAGTGTAGCCATTCTGCCTACCAAAGGGTGGAACCACAAAACTGCGTTTACCAATGTTACCATATACCGTCATCTAACTATCTTTCATCCCCAGGCAATGCTTGGAGAAACTAGTTCAGTCTTTTCAGCATTGTGTGGCAAATTGTTCTCTCCACACCTCCTGCTCACACCCCAGCACGTTTCCAATTGGTCAAGAGAACTGTCTTGTGAAACTTTCTAACATCTCTTGTTGCTAGGAAACAGTGTTTCCTGTTCCCTCAGGGGCAGGCTTCCCTTCAGATTTATATGCAGCACTGTCTCATTGTAATAAACCACATTGGGTCATGTGCTCAGGCTGTTGCCAGTCAAAAAAGAATGTAAAAATTCAAGTGATTTTACACACACATATCAGCTTACGGATGATAACTGTGCCCCAAACACAAGCATAGTTGTCTACAAACATAGATGTTTTTGTGACCTAATAAGTTCCCCCTCAGCTGCCCCGAATCTAACTGATTTATTCCTTATTAGTTTTCTGCAAAGGTTTTCTTCTCTATAGCTAATTTTGAAGGAAATAGTGTGAGAGTTTTCAGCAAAAGCAGTTGCCATGGTTACAGTGAAGTCTTACTAAAAATAGTACGTGATGTAATCAGCAAAACTTTAGCTGCTAAAGTAACTAGACAAAATGGATCTGCATGACTGTATGAAGTTTGTTCTGTCCTTCAAGCTGTGTCTGTGACACATAAAGAGAATAGTCCGTGAATTATTTTTATTGCCCCGAGATTCCAGCTCCTCAAACATTCTTGTGGGCAGCTCCCAAGCTGTTCAGGCTGTGGAATTATTTCCAACACTGTGTGAAGGAAAGAGGAGGAGAGAGACAGAGGAGAGAAGGAAGGGGAAGGAAATAGGTATCTGCCTCATCTTGAGGTGAATATTCTACTCTCTTTCTTCTTCCTTTCTCCCCAGGAGATAACATCTCCCTCGTTTCAAACAGACCCTTTACATGCACTACGATGCTGCATAAAAAAAGGAAAAGGTGTTACTCCAATTTGATTAGTCTACACCCTCCAAATTCTACAGCTAGCTACCCAGTCCATCTTGCTCACTTGGTCTTGTGGGCTTTCTTCTCTTGTGTGATTGATTCCAGGTTTGGTACCAGAAGGAACTACAAGAGGGGACCCATACATTTCATTATTTGTCTCCTGTTATTTCTGCCTGCTCCCTTTTATCAATGGCAGAAGAGTGCCGAGACCTGAGATTAAAAGTCTTTTGCAGTTGGCATTCTTTGTCCTCATTGTGTTTCAACTATCATGGGCACAGCTGGGTCTCTATTTCCAATATCCTTTTTTCCACACTTCATATGATTAGAAAAGAGAATCAAGAATGGCAGTCCCACCTGCTTCCAAGGCCAGCCCCCCACCCCCTCCAACAGCGGAAGCTGGAAGTCAAAGACGTAGCCACATGGATCACCACTTTCCTCTTGAACACCAAGCCCACTGTCATCTTTTCTCTGACCACAAAACTGACTCCAGCCCCCAAGATGACCTGTTTCTATTTCTGTCACCTTGTGATGCTCAATGCCATTCCGTCTCACCTCTTCCTACAGTTGTTCAAGGGGACACTCTCAAAACAAAACTCAGTCTCAAAACCAAGTTCTTTTTACTCAGTTTCCATCTAGAAAAGCCCTAGAGATATTCCCAGTTTCTTTGGGAGCCAAAATAGCAGTGCTTGTTCCTTGTCAGTTTGGGGACCCTGCGGGTCCTTCTCAAAAGAACACTACTATCATTTTATTTAAAGTGCACGGTACTGGAGGGAGAAGGCTGGAAATGTTTTTATAAACGCCATAGCTACAGCATATGTTGGCAATTTCTTAAATGTATCTCTATATCAGGGACATCGTTAACAATTGTAGGGTCAGAGCAATTTTAAAATCCATCGATTACTGCTAGCCTAAACTAACTGGACAGTGTTCCTTAGAAACATGGTTGTCTTAAGCAACCGGCTTGAAAAGAGCACTTGGAGCTAACATCTTTAACTGGATTTTTATGACATACTTCTAAGATTCATTTGTTTCTCATTACCTTCTATGGAGCACTAACTCCTGAATATAGTCTCAGAGACGGTATCGTACATGGCCCAGGAACTCTCAAAGTAATACGTCCAGGCAGTCTAATTCAAAGATAATGCGCATCAAGCAAGAAGGTGTCATGAGTCGAATGTATTAAGTTCCTACAGTTTTAAGTATATTTAGCTACTTGAATGGAGACATCTAGTAAAGTCTTATCATTTGAAGCCTAATTAAAGAAATCCATTTTACAGAGAGATGGAGATGACAGGAGAAAAGATAAATGAGGACTGAAGGCCAATGCCACACAGAGATAGGAGTCCAGGTGTTCCAGGTGGGTGGCTTGGAAGACGGAAAGTGCACCTTCCTGTGGGAGGTATTTGTATTGAGAGCAGGTGTTCAGTAGCGAAGTCGTAAAACAGGCATGATGCCAGATATTTTTACCAAGTTACTGAGTCCCTCCAAACACACCCTTCATCCTCCCCCACCCTGCTCCCTGCCTGGGAGAGTGCCATCCCCAGATAGTGTGGACCAGGGCAGTGGACTCCTGCACCCTCCGGCTTCTGCCAGTGGAACATCCTGTTGGGAGATGTGGGATGTGGGGATGGGAGGAAAGAGAGATCAGGATAATTATTTCCCTGGTTTCTTGACTGTGGAGTCTTCTTGGGCTAAAACCAATCATTGTTTTTTCTCCTGATCTCTTTAAACCTGAGCCACACTAGTAGCCCTGAGTTTCTACACTATCTCTTGGGGAGAAAAAGAAAAAAAAAATCCGTCTCAAATTATTTTAATTTGAGTGTGCCATATATTTCTTGTTGATATTCTAATACCAAAGTCTTTAGAAAATGAACCCTTGATTGTCTCATTTCTAGAGGGTGTCTTCTATGAGAGTTGGATATTAAAAAATAAAACTGATTCACAGTAAGTAGTCATGTGGGAGAATCAAAAAGTGATCTCAAAAGAGGGACACTAAAGGTAACCAATAGCCCCTGGAAATAAGTAGACAGGGTGAGGACAACATAAAAACCTAGGATTCATTGGAACTGGATGTGGAATTTAAAGCATTGTTTAAAGTGCAGGGAAAGGAGAGTGAGATCATCTGGATGACTAAGAAATATTATTTTATGAGTGATTTATTGCCAATATTAAACCCAATTACTTCACATCATTGTTTGTTTTTTTGGAGACAGATATTCCCAGCATATTATTCCTTAAATTAAGTTCAATACATTGGACACTCTGATGCAGTGTTATTCATCCCAATGATAATAATGATAAATACCTTAACTGTGATCCCAGCGGCCAACCTTTGAGCTCTTATCCCACCAAGATGGTGGACTAAGTCCTTTGCACTCCTTTGTCCTCTCAACAGTCCTTAGAAATAGGCATTCTATTGTCCCCATTGTCAGGAAAGTAGTGCTGAGAAAAGCTGCAAGACATAGCATGGAAGTGAAGGACTGGAATTCCAACACAGAGCTCCTGGATCCTTGTTGTAGTCATCTTCCAACCTCCCCATTTATTACCCAGTGCATACATGGTGCATGTGGTGAGAGGAAAACACACAACTGGGCTAACGGTATCACCCGAAATGACCACAAAGCCTGGAGTTTCTCAGTACCATCTAGCTAGCAATCCACTCTCCCACTCTCCCATACTCACTCTTGGACTCCATGCATAAACATTCATATCACTTCCAAATATGTATCTCTAGTCCTGACCTCTTCCTAAAATTTCAGTCTCAGATATTCAACTGCCTTCAAAACATCTGTCCTTGGATCTCCTACAGACAAATCCAACATGTCCAAAATTTCTCTCTATTTCGCCATTCCCCCAAATCTGGTTCTTCCTGGTATTTACTGTCTCCGTGTTGGAATGTAGAAGCATGTACTCAGTTGCTCAGGCTGAAAACACAAGGCACATTCTTGATCCCTCTTTCTTCTGTACCCCCTGCAACCCACAGCAAGTCCATCTTGAATCTGACATCTCACCCCCTCCATGACTCACCACCGTTGTACAAGGCATCATTACCACTTGTTTGGATTACTGCAGGAGCCTTCTGATTCATCTTCCTGCTTTCATTCTTACATCCTCAAAGGCATTTACAAGCTGTCTTTATAGTACACTAGGCAGAGTGATCTTTTCCAAACGCAAATCATATCAATCATTTCTTTAATCAAAACTCCTGTATCTTCCATAATCAATTCCCTTGACCCTTATTTCTCACCAATTTATGCCTCACTCACTCCATTCTAGACATGCTGACCTTATTGCTGTTTCTCTAAAACGCCAGTCTTTCTCCACCATGACCTTTGCCCTTGCCGTGCCTTCTGCCTGGAATGCTCATTTTGAAATCCCTCACTTAAAGTAGGTTTTTGTGCAACAGTTGTCTTCTTAGAGCGGCCTTGCCTAACCACTGTAAAAAAAAAATAGCCACACATCTCCTGGCTGCCATTACTCTCTACCTTCTTTCCTACTTTCCTTATCTTTGGAGTACTTTCTACAACTTGCCAATTTGCCACAGATGTAGTTATTGGATTATTGTTCGTCTCCTCCACTGGAATGGAAGCTTCATGAGGGCAGGGATTTGGTTGGTTAAGTAAGTTCTCTGCTGTATCCCCAGAACCCTGAACCATACTTCTACTGTAAAGGCACTCATAAGTATTCAGTTAATTGATTAAAGGACAGAAGGAAAGATGTTAGGAAGGAAGGAAAGAAGGAAAAATGAACAGAAGGGAGGACGGGTGGACGGGAGGAAGGGAGCGCCTCTGGAGCCTACTGTGGTAAGCAGAGTAATTGTCCCTCAAAGATATCGACATCCCATTTTCTGGACCCCGTGAATATGTCACAGATGGAATTAAGGTTGCAAATAAGATTACCTTAAAAAACGGAGCTCATCCTGGATTATTCAGGGTTAGGGGCAATGTAATCACAAAGGGACGTAAGGGTGGAAGAGGGAGGCAAAAGGAGGTCAGAGTGACGTGATGTGAGAATGGAGAAGGACTCAAGCAACCATGAAGGGGCCATGAGCCAAGGATGCAGGTGACTTCCAGAGGATGAGAAAGGCAGGGACACAGATTCTCCTCTGGATCCTCCAGAAGGGAACACAGCCGTCGGGTATAGCCAGTAAGACTAACACTGGACTTCTAGTCTTTAAAACTGAAAAGATAAAAATGCGTCTTATTTCAAGCTACTAAGTTTGTGATAATTTGTTATAGAAGCAATAGAAAATTAATACACCTTAAACTCATGTTTTAGGCTATATCACCTCTCTAGACTTTCCCCGTTACTCTCTTAGTCAATATAATTATATAATTCTATTCCTCTCTTTCCCAGGACTCAAAAGGCCTACCCTCCATCTCCTGTCTTTATAGTAGCTATTAAACATGGTAATCATATTTTTGAATCAAAAATAGGACACTAAAATGAAAAATATATGTATAAAAAATAAATGTAGCTATGTGACTTTGGGCCATTTATTTAACCTTTCTGTGCCTCAGTTTCTTCACCTGTAATATATATATAATGATAGTAGTTCACTGTTTCCCAGACATTTAGAAGTAGATAACAAATGCTTAACAAATGTTAGCTACTATTATTAACATGTCCATTGACAGAGAATACTGAGGTCAAGTCTCTTCCAGAAAACCCAACAAGCATAGACTCGACACTGTTAAGCCATTTTGCCACCAAATTCTATACTTTTCAGAGATGGCTTTAAGTATTTTTGCAGTCAATAACTTTCTCGTGCTGTCAAGAATGATTTAACCTATCAGCCAATCAAACATTCAGGGAAATGGACACACTCACACTCTTTTGGCCTAAGCGTTAGATGTAAGCCAAGTAACCTTCTATCTTATTTTAGCTTTTCTGTATGGCTCAAATTTTGTACAATAAGTATAAATTTTACCTAACATTAAAATTAAAAAGTTGTTTTTATTTTGAACAAAACAAAAACAATTTAGCTTCATTGATAAAAATTTATTGTTTCTTAGCCTTCCCTAGAGCATATTGGTTGCAGAAAAGATGTAACTGTGGCACATTCAACGTTTTTGTCCTTAACCCAGATCAAGGACTAATACTGAGAATTTCCAAGAAGCACCACAACAAAAGCAAGCAAATAAAAACCCTGATGGCTACAGGCTGTGAATATGTATGGAGAAATAATAAAATGTATTGTATTTTTCCCACACAGAATAAGGTTGTTGTGAAACTTAGTAATGTGGTTCTTTCTTGTGTAGGACAAAGAGCCCATGAGTTACACTTTCACAATCCAAAAAGAAAAAAAAAAGACAAGAATAAAAAGGAGCAAAGGAACTAGACATTTGGTCCAATTGTTTGAATGAATTGGCCTCTTTTGAGTAAATAAAATTCATTAGCATATATTACAAGGATATGTGAATTCTACAGCTGCTTCCCACATTTCAAATTTAATACTAGATAGTGCTTATGACAGGTTTCTGATGAGTTCTTCCAACATTTAGAAATTAAAAAATCATCTTCCATGGCTATCCTAATATTGTTAGGGAGAAGAGGATTAAGGGTGTTGAATTGGTCAGCAGGAAGATTTAAATTTTAACAAAAAAAGAGTGACTCTTTTTCTATTTGTTCATTTATTATTTTATTCACTCACTCATTCATTTGCTCATTCATTCATTCATTCAACAGTTATTTGTGAGCTAAACACTATGCTAGGTGCTGGAAATGCAGCTGTGGACAAGACAGACATTACGGCTTCTTTACCCTGCATGTAAAAATGGAAAGGAAGAATCAAAACTAAAGTTTCTCTGGAAACCTATTGACAAAGACTAGTAAAAATTCATAGTCCACATTCTTTGATTCTTTATATTCTGCCAACTTCATTAAGAAATGAGACCTATACACATCTTCCAAAAAGGATATGACTATGCAACAAAGTGCAGTAAAAAGAGACCAAGGCAGGAGTCTTGCCCACTTATTAATTACTTCCTTCTTTCAACAAAATTTTTTTGTGCATCTGCTCTATTAAGTACTTTTCCAGGTGGTAGGAATATAGCAGTGAACAAAAGAGATAACATGCCGATTCTATTGGAGCTTAATATCTTAAGGAATAGCATTAACTACTTACATTTGGAAGATTAAATATTAACATTTAGTAAGAGAGTCAAAAATTTAGGAAAATAAGTCTCTGCGTGCCCTCCACCCCCCATTTTTGCCTATTGAAATATTGCCCTTTCAGCAACACTCAGCTCAGTTGCCAACTTGGCCATTTTCCCTCCTCTTTGTCCCCTTTATATCTTGCTGATTCAGAGCTCTTTAGGCCTTATGTTGTGTTCATGTTTTAAGTTATTATAGATTACAAACCCCTTGTTGTGTTCAACTCCTAATACAGCATCTTCTACATAAATATAGTCAATTTTTTAATAAATGTACTCAGCAAATTCTCCTTCGATTAACCAGATTAAACAAAAGGATAAATAAATATCAAAATGGCTAAGTATATTTCTTCCTTTCCAAAAGGAAAGCTAGATAAATTAATACTCCTCCAGTCCTTAAATAAAATTATTTTTATCATAGAAGTTTCAATCTTCTTTTTATATAGTAATGTTGGTATCAGTTATATCTGACAAGTCTGCCCAAACTCAACAGAGCCAAAATTAAGCTTTGCCTTTGTTTCCAAAACCTGTTTCTTCTATCATTTTCCTTACATCATTTAATGGCACTAAGTCTTCCTGGTTGCTCAAGTTAGAAACTTCAGTCGTTCTTGGTTCATTAAGCTCTTTTTTATTTTTATACTCTTTAGTACTCACCAATGTCTTTCTATTGTCTCTCATGAATATTGATTTCATCACTGGAATCTTTCTCTTGCTTTTGGTCTTCATTGCCACTCCCCTGCTAAGCCTAAATGATCGCTTGCTTTAACTACTGAAGTAGCTTCCAATAACCTCCTATCAACATTCTTTACCATCTTCCATTTTACCTGAGGTTATCTTTCAAAACACACATTTTAGGTTACTCTTTTAAAAAATCTTCAGTGACTCCCAAATTACATTAATAGAAGGGATTTTATTGAGAAGATGTCCTATGGCTCAATAATTTGGGGCAACATTGGCTTTAATATATTTAAACAGTTTTCTTTGTTGCAAGACTTCTCAGAGACTTTGCTACACTATTCTGCATGATGAGTCTCCAAGAGAGGCAAGCATGTTCCCAAATATTTCATCTGAGATTATTTTGTCATGGGGAAGTGAGTCTGATACTGTAGGCTGGCTCACTCATCATCCATGCTGATCCCATTTTCTATCTTTATTATAAAAGTTGGAATAATAAAAATACCCTTTCCTAGCCTTCCTGACTTCCGGATGTGTCTAAGTGACAATGCTGGTCAATATGATGTAGATGGAAACCCTAGAGAGACACTCCCTTTCACTCTTTTCACTTCTTCCTCTTTTTGCCTAGAAAAAGAATGTAACGCTGAAGGTGTGGCATCCATCACACACCCCTACTAAGGATGGAAGAACAGGAAGATGGGAGAAGCCTGTTTATCTAAGGTCATCATTGACCCATGAACTAACCCTGGACTTCCCATAAGAAAAGTAAACTCCCTTATAATTTAAGATACTGTATTTGGGTTTTCTACTCCTTACAGCTGAATGCAACCCTAATGAATACAAACATTGCACAGACACTGAACACAGTTTGAGAAAGGATGAAATACAAAATAAAGTTTAAGTGTCTAAGCATGCCATACAGTCCACTGTTTCCCATCCATCTCCCTTGCTTTCAACCCTTCAATGACACTAAAATGTTTAATATTCCTGTCTCCCTTGACTTTATGTAATGTACATAATATGTATGTCACTTAACAGATCTGCCCACTATGGGCACCAGAATCTTGACTGCAATCATGAGTTGCATTCTTCTGGTTCAGGAGGTTCTCTTCAATAACTTCTGTAAGTTCTGTTTATTGAACTAACTGCAGCCATGTCTATTGCTGTTAGTGACTCCACAGATTAGTACACATTTGGGAACTTCAGGGAATACGTCTTTCCTTTCCTGCCCACTCTGAACACTATGCTGCTGTAGTAGTAGAGAAATGCCTTCTATTATCTACTGAGGTAGAAGTTTGGTTGCCCATGCAGATTCTGCAGTGATAGGCCGTCCTGGGCTGAGCACTGCTTTGGAATGTCATTCTGCCATTGCCCCCATAGACACAATCTCTGAGCTGCACCATCAATCCACCCCACTAACTAGTGGCCTAGATTTTTCTTTACAGTCATTTTATACCCATTAGCATTCCTCCTCAGTTTGACCTGCCCTTTTCTTCAACCACCTGGCAAATGACTCCTCATCCTGAAAAAAACTGAGCTGAAATTTCACCTCCCCTGTGAAGCCTTTTCCACAACATCAGAGTTTGTTTCATGAGCCTATTTCCTCCGATAGCATACTGAACATACCTCTATTGAAGCACTGACCACAGGTAATGTGATTTTCTATTTATATGACTCTCCATGCTAATAATCTACAAATTCTTCAAGAAAAGACATCATCATCTTTATATTTTTCCTGTACAGTGCTTGATATATGCTAGGTATTCAATAAGTGTTTAATCAATGAATAAATAAATGTCTCAACCAATGAATGATATATAGTTGGTAAGAATATGGTGCTTGCAAGAGCCTCAATTTGGCCAAGGCTGAATTGTTTCCCTTCCCAATATTGTGTTAGTCACCAACAAGACTAATGAAAAGGTAAGACCCAATTCTAAACTGACTACACTGTCATAGCTTATCATTAAATATTAAGCAACACATATTATTTTTATGAAATACCTATAATACATATACATTATATTGCAATTGTTATAAAGATATAAAGTGTTTCTACCTGCCTGAAAGAACATGTATGTAAGTTACAAGTTGAAACATAACTTCTAAACTTTAAATGTCACTGGTAAGAAATACCCCAAAAAATAACAGTATAAGTAAAATCACATCTCTTTATTATTGTAAATATTCACTTGAGCTCCCCCTTGTCATACAGGCAGGCATGTCAGTATTCTCCCATCAAGGTGACCCTACCAATTGTCCAGGAACTTCCAAGAGCTTCCAAAGGTAAATTGCTTCTCCTCCTTTTCCAGGCGCACAGACAACTCTGCAGGTTGCCAACACCTGGCACCACCACTTCTCACCACCACATGGTATCGATATTAATGCTCATCCTCACACAGTCCCACAACCCATGGGCTCATGTCCAGTTTATGTGATGCCATGTCCAGTTTCTGTGGTCCCATTTCCTCAGTGCTCCAAGGTTGTAACTCTAGCGGACAGCTTTTTCAGTTCACAGAATTCCCACTTTCTAAGGCACAAGTTGGCACAAGAGCACTCTAATCCTTCTCTCCCCCCAAAGGGATAAGTCCTAAGCCATCCCTACACCTAAAACCATCTTTACACCTCCCAAAGTATGAGGCCTCTTCTCTGCCACTCAAAATATGAAAAGTCTCTTTACACTCTTCTTTCCTGATCATTCAGGCTACATAACTCTATCAAGAGAAGCTAACAATGTTAGCTTCTAACGGTGTTAGCTAAGATGCCCAAAGCTACCTTTCTGAGAAGAGCTAAAATTAGTAATCACAATGTGGTATTCAGCCCCTGCATAGTCTGGGCACAAACAGGCAACTTCTGTAGCTAAAGAAGTGGTGAGGTGGGGGGCACAGGGGTGGTCACACACTTAATCACAGGCATGACATTCCCTGGGTGCGGCAGGCAGCTGCAACAGAAGGAAGATGGCCTTTAAGGCAACTAAGTTTTATTTCGATGGAAGACAAGAAAAAGAGAAGGAAACATATCAAAAAATGAGATGGTGTCTGGGCCAAGCAGATGAGTCTTTCTCACATAGCAGCACACGTAGGTGTGCACACACGAAGCAACGTATTCTCTTCGGACAATGTCCCTGGCCAATTGTGCTTTAACAACACGAGTCTTTGCAGAAATGAAGTCAAGCTCATTGTTTAAAAACACTGACTACTATTCTCATCAGCATGTAATTTTCCCTGCTCAAATCTGATTTAAATTGTCTAGAAACAGAGATTGTGCAGTGAGATACTGATATATGTCATTATATGTAGTTTGCTTGTCAGACGCTTTTGCTTGAAAAATGGAATTTTTTCAGATAGTAAGATACAGAATGGACTTGCCAATATTTTACCCCCTGATAAACATTGATAATTTTACTATCCTCAGATAGAGTCATCAAGACAGATGCCCTTGTGTGATTGAAATCTCTCTGTATGAAATGTTATTTACTGGCTGAAGAGTCTTGAAAATGATTCCATTTTTTAAGTTTCTCACAGGTAAGTCATCACCAAGAAGCTACAGGTTGTGAATGGGGGGGGGGTCTTCCTTATACTTCTGATAATGCTCTTCACAGTTGGCAAGAGGTGTTGTGCCAAAGGAAGCCTTATTCCTACAAATCTTCACAAAATAGTTCAGAACCAAAATAAAAATCAGACACATGTTCTCTCTCTCTCTCTCTCTCTCTCTGTCTGTCTGTCTTTTTCTTCTTCTCATTCTCTTCTTCATTAATTTTCTGCAATAATCCTATTAAGATCCTTCTTCCCACAAGTCCGCGGATCTCTGTATCCTATAGAGATTGCCTGTGGAAATAAGAGATGGAAGAGCAGGGTTTTACTATTGGTAGCTAAAGAGCTAATTCTGGCAAACTAAAAGCTGTCAATATGCACTAGGAAATCTCTAGATGAATTGCATTTTCCGGAAGGCTATGACTATATTTGTAGTATACTTTTCTTTGCTATCCCCAATCCATTTCTCCACTTCTCCTACTAATTTCTTTATCTGATAAGGCTCTTTGGTTATAATAAACAGAAACCAACTCTGCTACTTTAAGCAAAAAGGACTTTATTTGAAAGATAGGAAGGAACTCCTAGATGAAGAATTTGGCTTGAAAAATCCAGAAACCAGGGAAGCTTGGAGAGTCTAGTTCCAACATCTGAGAACTAACTGTTCAGGCCCCATCATTGGAGATGAATCAGCATTTGAGGCTTTTTGCTATTTTGCTCAGGATTCAAGTTTCAAAGAGAAAACATTCAAATGGCTTTGAGTTGACCTGTGCCCACTCTTTATAAGGAAAATCAGAGCTCCTTGATTAACAATCCCTCCATATTGTATCTAGTGAGTAAACTGTAGTTACTCAAAATGGAAAAGCAAAACAGATGCTGGGAAGCCAAAAATGGAAAGGGAGACGAAGGTAAATGAGATGCTCCAGATGACCTGAATGTTTCTCAAGAGGCTTTACCGCGTCATATTTGCCTGGCGTTCCCCAAAGGACTAGGCACGATGGAAGTGCAGACCACAGATATGCACTTTATACTCAATGTACGCTTTACTGATTGGTTCCCATCACCACCCACTAGACTATTACCTCCGTGAGTATTACAATACCCTCAATACCTAGGAGAGTATCTAGAACAGTCAGCCCTTAATAAATATTTGAAAAATGAATAAGTGAATTTTAAAAGCTATCTCAAGTACTTGGATCAATTCACCGTCCTTCCTCTTTGCTCCTTTTTTCACCTTTCCCTATTCATTATTCTCACTTATTCATTTTTGGCTCTTCTTAGCTTTAGCCTGGGGCCAGGTTCTACATCAGAGACACAAACACTCTTAACTGCCCAAATTTTAGGAACAAGAAAATCCTCAAAGCCAAAGAGATTTACATGAATATAATGTTGGTGGCAGTATGGATTATTTGATCAAATTTCCTATCATCTGAGTGACGGAGTCTGGGATGATACCCTTTTTTAAAAAACTCAGCTTGTAAGCAAACGAGAAGCTCTTAACAAAAATTTGCTGTCAGCAAGTCACCACAGGCAGACCACATTCTCCATATGCTTACAGCAATCTCAAGATTCAGAAAAGCTGCTTATTATAGAAGACAGGAACTTGGAAAACCCCTTTTATTGGAGAGACCCCAAGCCAGAAATACCATATAGATCTGATATCTCAATTTGGTCTCTAATGTAACCCAACTTGCTACACTAAAGAGAGAGAGAGATGGTAAGAATGATGTTCTTGACAGTTCATTTAATAGTTCACATTTTAATTACATTTTGTCATTTGGAAAGATACACATTCCCAAGGAACATTCTCTCTGCATAGCTGTTAGCTAGCCTCCCAATCACAATGAACCTAACTAGCCTTTTGTCCAATTAATGGAGTTCAGTAAATGTCGGGCGCTACTACTGGAGTGGCCTCTGTGTTTTGACAATGCAACTTCTATTTACGTCTAGACTTGCTAACACGAGGGGTGGAATCTTAGGGGAAAGATCAAGGGAAAGCTTCATTAGATAGCCTAAGCCTTTGTCTTTCTTCTTTTAAAGAAAAATATATTTTCCAGATAATTAATATGTTTGGGCCTTAGTTCTCTTTGCAATTTTACTGTGTGGTGGATTTGGTAAATAAGCGGCAGGGGGAAAAGGCGAAAATTTTAATGACGCCGAAAGACAAAGCACTAGACTCTATCAGTATTTCTCAAACTTTAATGTGATATGTGTCACCTGGAGATTTTGTTAAAAGTGCAGATTCTGATTCCATAGAACAGGCCTGAGAGTCTGCATGTCTAACAAGCTCCCATGTGGAGCAGCTGCTCCTGGTCCGAAGACCTCCATTTCAGTAGCAAGAACCTAAGTAATGAGTTCTGATCCACCCAAAGCATTATAAATCGGTCTGCTTAGAAACTTGTTCTTTCTGCTGCAACTTTTGACACATATTCTTCACACACCCCAATTTTCCTTCAGACTTCAGACTGTGAAAATTCACAGATACAAAGAATGTCCCATTCAATCCATCATTCCCCACATTTTTTGTGCCTGAGTTTCACGTCCCACCTTCATTGTGCATGAGCTACGGAACCTAATGTTACATAATTCTAATTTGCCTTACACCTCAAATTTAATCTGAATTTGCAATTCTCCATCAAAGTGGAGTCATACCCTATTCTTCTCAAGATTTCATTCCATTCATTCATGATAGAGTACTCTTCACTTCTTATAAGGGACAAGAGGCACCCTCAGATATACATACAGTATTATTTAAAGTATTTCCTCTATTTATGGGCGGGTGGGGAAGAAAAAGCAGGAACAGTCAACAGTCAAGAGGAGCCATAATAGTCAGTTTGATTATTTTTCAATTTCAGTCCATACCCACTGAGGGCAATAGAATCTCTGCTTATCTTTCAGTTCTCCCAGTATTTACAACTATTATGTGGTGGTACTTTTTCTTCTCTGTTCAGAAATGGAGATGGCTTTCCATTCACGGTGATCTTCTTTCCACAATGCAAAGAAGTCATTTCAAAGAGGCTCATTAGCTACTTCCAGGCTTTGTGCTGACATTGGGCTGAGACAAAAACAACTCTGCCTGCCCTGCTTTCTTACCAGCTCACAGTACGTCCTTGGGAGATTTCCCAGAGTCCTCCTGGGACTGGAATAGTTAAGTTCACGACTCCTCCTGCCCTCTCTACCAGCACGGATTGACGGCACGCTGCTTTTTTCCCCTCCAAAAGATGACGTTTGTCACCAGACAGGAGGATCAGAATTGTAATCCTTCTTAGATTCTCTTGAATTGGAGTTTACTGCTTTGACCTTTGCAACAATACGTATGTTTGTGTGAATGACTGCAAGTTCCCCTTCTTCAGGGGATTGAAGTGATGGGGGCCAGGAGTTGGCAGGGAGGGGGAGGGATGCTGGAGGAGAAATCTAGAGTGATGGTGATGCGATTTTTGACCTTCTACACCAGAGATTTGTACTCTTGTGACTGAAGATATCTTGTGGCTATACAGATTCACATTGCAGAGGTTAAACGGCAAACCTGAATTGCATGTAGCAAGAAACTAGGGAATTTTTCAAGTCCAACCAAATACTGCATTGAGGACGAGAATGTCATCCATAATGGCTATCTGGCACACTGTGTCTGCCCAGACTATTTTTCTCTATTTTATACCCTCTGCCCTAATAGCCACACTGGGCTTCTCCACACGCCAGGATGGGATGGTACTTCATCAGATAAGAAGCCATCAATGCCAGCAGAGATTCAGCTGGGGATAGACGTGTTGCCCATAGATGCTTTTGTCACTGTCATCTAACGTAAGCCAAGCTGGTAACATAAAGGCACGACCTGGCACTGCTAATTACATGCTCTTCTTATACTTCTTGATTTTTCAGGTCCCACCTTGCAGGGAAAAAACATCCAGATTAAGAGCCTAAACACATTTGTCAGGTGCCACTCTGTGCCTAGAACTGTCATGGGCCCACAGAGGCCTTATAGGTCTGGAGCCAAATGGCCTGAGCAGTTCACAGATCTGCCTTAACACATGATCTTGTGCAATTACTGAAATAGGGTTAGTAATTCTGTTCATTCTCCCTTTTGTTAAAGAGAAGAGAATTTTGACCTCACAGGGTTTTGTGAAGATTAAACAACTACATATATTGATGGACAGAGATAGGTAGGTAGATAGACAGATGATAGTCACAGAATAGTAATACAAGCTAGTATCATTTTGAATATTGCATTCAATTCTTACAACATTGAAAACAGACTTTGTTGCACCCGTTTTACAAATGAGGAAACTGAGCCTCAGAGAGATTGAGGGAATTGCATTGATTCTTTCAAGCTATTTGACATCCTGGACTTAGTAAATCCAAAGGAAAAAGGGAAGGCCTCCAAAAGGAATAAAACACTTTGCCATAGCTCTAGAAGTTGCTGAATATTCCAGAACCCCAGTCTGGATGGGGTTCTATAAAATTATACTGTCACTGGTCCTGTGCAGCTTCTGCTACTCACTAAGGAAGGCTTGGATTATTTGAGAGATATAGTAAGTTAAAGGAAATTCTCATGCATTAATTACTATCGTATCACCTACCCATCTTGATATCTGGTCCCATGTTCTCTGACAGTCAAAATATTCCAAAGAGAAGTTAGTCAAGAAGACACCTCAAATGTGTAACAATGATTATTGTGTGTGGACTGAATAGGATGTGGTCTAAACTGGCTTTGTTTTTTGTGTCTGTTTATTGTCCTTACCCTGCTCAGCACCAACTCAGAGAATGAGTACCAGCTTTACTGAGGATTTCTATCCTTGCAAAATAAGTCTTGAATGGACAGTGATATAAACAAACCTGTGGAAATGTGGAAAAGTCAGGAAGGAGAGATACATTACTTGTGGCTAAAAAGTCCTTGTTCGAATATTGGCAGCCAAGGTTAAGAATGAGAGGCCAACTCCGAGGCTGGAGGTAATTGAATAAGCACGGGGCTGGGAGTCTGCAGTCCAGCTTCTTTTCTTTATGCAACTCATGATTATCGAGCTCCTGCTGTCTGGAACCCTGCGCTAGGAGGGTACTGAGAAAAAAGGGAGGCGGAAGACACTGCCCCACTGTGCTTGAGAGAGGGGACCTCTTAGACATATAACTATTACAAAATAGGGTCCTACCCTTCCAGTTATTCTCACAGTCCTAGCCCACTATTTCCCAATTCTTCTCTAAGCTTTAATCACACAAGCCAAGCCCCATGCTCCACTCAGTGACACAGTTCAGGACATCACATCGCTTTAGCAGGGCCTGGGCTGTGGTTCTGGTCATTCAGCAGTCGTACTACTTTGGGCAACCTGCTTAAACTCACTGAATTTCAGTTTTCTCATCTGAAAAATGGGTCTTATAACACTCACTTCTTTAGAAGATTACTATGAGTGTTAAAAACAGTTGAGGTCAAAAATTTCAACAGTAGAAGGTATAAAATAAAATGTCAATACATGACATGATATGTATAAATTTATCCACTGTAGTCAAGCTTGTGAGTTATTGGCAATAAGAAACCCATTTATATGTATTTCAAGAAACACTTGCATCTTAAGGAAATAGAGGTTTATTTGAAGGATACAGGCTATTCCTACCTCCGTATTTCTATCAACATCAAGCTCAGTGCTTCACACAGGTAGCTTGTTATACAAAGGGCGGCACGCAGGGTGGTTACCAGCTCTGAGCCCAGGGTCAGATTGCCTGGCGTTGAATCCCTGCTCTTGCACTCACAAGCTGCAGACCTTGAACACGTTGCAGAATGTATCTCTGCCTCAGTTTCCTCAACTGCAAGACAAGGTTAATAATAAACCTTGTCTCCTAGGAGTGCCACGAGGATACAGTGACATTGTGCAAAGGTTCTGCTCCATCAATGTTACCACTTCAGATTTTACAAAGTTATGTTGCACGGAGTAATACTTACTTAGAAGTGAAAAGTCCCTACATGGAAGCATAAATCAAGTGCCCTTCAGAGTCAAAGGTGGCAATGATAATGTGTGGCTGGAGAGACCCAGAAAGGCTCAGTCATTCCCTTTTCCTTCTCTAACCCCACCACCTGTGAATTAACAGACCAGCTTGATGAGAGTGTCTCCAAAGACACACCCAGGTTTCCTAGAACTTACAGAAATGCCCCGGAAGAGCATATACTTTTCAGATTCAATTATGGGAAAATCTTGGTTAGGATAGGTGGTGAGGATTGGTGGTTAGGATAGGTGGTGGGGATCAGAAAGAGGGGCCATGTGAGCAAGCCCTCCTTTGAGACAGTCCGACCCCCTCCCCCAGCTTGCACTGTCAGCATCCGCAACACAGTTCCGCTCATTACTTCACAGAAATAAGTGAAACACCTTTCAGCCAAAATGCAGACTTCTGTGACATTCTAGAAAATCAAGACAATATATCACCTGTAAAGTGAATACTGTGGCCAAATTCTGCCCTCCTTTGTACTTACAATGCAGCAAACACACAGGCCAACTAGAAATTAGCAAATTACAAGCCCGCCTCGGATCAAGTAACATAAAAACCAGTGGTTAAGAGCAGAGACTCTGCACACTCCTGCAGAATAAGGTCCCCACAGACAGAAGCAGGAACACAGGCCCTTGCACAGGTTCCTCCCTGGGCCCATGGCGTCAGCTCATGGCTCACAGTCTCTGTCTCCATCACTCTTTTCAGGTAGTTGGGGGTGGTGTCACTTTTATTGTGATTCAAAATGATTCCATGGCTCAATTCTATTGTTGTCCTGTGGACAGTGAGTAATGAAACAGTCTTAACAGCATCTTTTGGGCTCCTTTTCCTTTGATTTTTCCAGCTTAATGACATTATTGGGAGGGCTTCCGGGACTGTTATGCAGATGTACTTTCTGGTGAAGTTGCTGCTTCAGGAGAAGTCATTACTTTTTGTGGCCCCGCAGGCCCTGGAGAGGCTACTCCTACAAAAGGCTTCCTGTGACAGTTACCTCATGAAAAATATGTCATGTGTCAAATTAACTTCACAGTGCAGACCTCAGCTAAGCAGACCCAGGACATCTCCCTAACAGAACTTGAAAGGTACCCAGAGTTTTAATTAAAATCAAGAACGTAATTGTGCTTAGTTTACTCCTCAGAGATTATCCACAAAATAATATGAGGCTCTCACCTTTGGTTTCTGACAGCATAAATGAAACTTGATTTGTTCCTCCCTGTAATGTGTATTACCAGGAAAACTACATTTTAATTGTTGTTGACAAATATTCTGATTTATGGGGGGTGCATGAAACAGAACCCAGTCCACATAGCAGGCATCTGCTTAACTTTTTCTTTGCAAAATTTTGCTTCAGTAGGCTGTGCTAGCTGTCTGTCATGGGTATTCTTTAGGCCAAAGCATATTAAAGTAAATCACCAGATTGGATCTTGACTAGTAAAAAGAACCATCTGTTAGGAAAAGATGTGAGCAGTGGGCGATAGAGTTGGTACTTGCCAACACAGGAGGGTAAAAAGATCAACTGGAAGAAGGGCAGTGTCCAGGGGATTCCATCCAGAAACGGGTGAGCTTTCCAGCATCCAAATCATGCATTTTTAATTCATCGCATGGCAAAAAGACAAGTCAGACACTAACTGGCACCATAAAAGAAGATTCACACCATCCCATGAACTGTTCAGTCAGAGGGAGTTCGCATCCCTTTCTGCATGGACCATTTCATATTCTGCTTAAAGTTTACAACTGAAAACTGAGGACAGAGGTGGTGAAAGAATCCATTTAAACCAGAGTCCATTCTTTATACTGGTTCAACTAGAGAAACATCTGCAGGTAAATATACACACGACCTTTCCCCAAACAAAGTCGGAACATAGTAAGTTACTGGCATAGACGGAGTATCACAATTTATATATATATATTTATATATATATATTTCTTTATATGCATGTGTGTATAATCTTTCAGGCATTAATGAAAAAAAAAATATTTACTACCATGTCAACAATGTGTTGGTTGTGACAATGGGCATTTCTCATATTTGTGACTTGAAGGAAACTAGAATACCTATTGATTAATTTTAACAGTATATGTTAAGATAAATATTAATATATTTGAGAACTGTTAAGTGAAAAAGTCTTAAGACCCAAAGTGTTTCTTTCCACTAGGGATTGCTAAGCCTCAATAATACACAAAATTACTGTTTTGTTCTTCCATCTCCTTGTCCTAGAAAAAGCAAAATGAATGTTAATGGAAGGTCTTCATTGCCCTCGATATGGCTGTGGGTGGTTACAGACTTTGCATACTTTGGTTTCAAGATTTTTTTTATGGCTACTCTCTCAATCTTATATCCTGGCCCACTTTGCTTTTGCTGCATTTTTAGCTCAAAAAGCTCTTTCAGGCATAATTAAATCATTTAATGTTCCTGAGTGTTATTTCTCTCCTTAAGAAATGTAATTTCATGTCATTTATTTAATTTAAACTCCTATTAGCGTTTCTGCCTTAGAATATACCTGTCTTTATGAAATTCCAGAAGGTATATTTCCAATGCGTCTGATTTTGTGAAGTTAACTCAATACTGTCCCAATGCAGATGGACAGGGACGAACCACTAGATCTCATTAGTGCACTTTCTTTGGTACTTTCTGAGACTTGAACATCAGCATGGGGACTTAGCATCACATCTCATCCAAGCTCTCCATCCCTGTCCCCTGGGGAGAGAACAATGTGACAATCAAGACTTTTCTTACACTTGCCATTTGCAAGGACCAAATAGAAAAATGGATTTTCTCTTCTTCTCTGGCCTTAAAATTTTTCAAATCATATGACAAGTTTGGGGGAAAAAAATTAAAGAATTTTGATTATAGAGGAATTAAAGAATGGTTGGGACCCAGGAGGCACTGTGTGCAGAATCTGGAGGAAAATTTGGGAATACCTGCTCAATTTGGCAACTTTACCAAAAATCAAGCAGTATGATAAACAGCTGCTGTATTGGTCTGCTCAGGCAGCTATAACAAAGTACCACAGACTGGGTGCCTTAAACAACAGAAATTTACTTTCTCACGGTTCTAGAGGCTAGAAGTCCAAGATCAAGGTGTCGGCAGATTTGGTTTCTCCTGAGGCCTCTCTCTTTGGCTTGTAGATGGCCATCTTCTCACTGTGTCCTCAGATGGCTTTTCTCTGAGCACATGGATCCCTGGTGTCTCTTCTCTAAAGACACAAGTCATATTGAAGGAGGGCTCACCCATATGACCTCATTTAACTGTAATTACCTCTTTAAACACTCTATCTTCAAACACAGTCATATGCGGACTTCAACAAGTGAATTCTGGGGTGACACCATTCAGTCCTTAGCACCTGCAAATGTTCCCTAGTGTGGAGGGAGCATCCAGAGGTGGAAAACAATTCATTAAATAAGCCCAAGATACAGAGCACCTCACTTAGCAACATGAATAGGCCCATCCTTTGGACTTGGTGTTTTTTTCTGTGCCTAAATAGGTTACATGAAAAACTATGGGATTCACAGCCCGAGTGAATATCTTCAAGAAAGAGAAAGATTCAAGAAGTGGATAATTAAAGCTAAGTAACTGTTCACAGGATGTTCCCGGTTAATCTAACCTCAAATATATTCTAAGCCCAAAATTAGGGCATAAGATAAATCTTCTCTTGGTTGCTCTAGACTGTGAGCTCCTCCGAGGCAGGGAATCCGTGTCATACATTCCTTTGTGTCCCTCATGCCCTGCAAAGAACCTGACACATTCTGGGGGACTGTGTTTCCTGAAGAGAAGCAAAGGCTTTGTTAGCAGAGCAAATGAGGAGACTGTGGAGAGCCTCCAGTCCTGCTGGTTCCATTATGTCAGGTGGAACTATCTGGTGTTTTTCTCAAATTAGAGCTTTTTCTGCCAGAGTGGTATTTGAGATGGAATGCATGACAACTGTGAATAAAATGAAGAATGCACTTTAAAATTCAACGTATTCACTCCTAGTGTTTACTCAGAAACTATTTGCTGAACATATTAAGGTATTAAAAGTTTCAGAGGGATTAGCAGCCCCTTGGAATATCAGGGGCTCCATGGAAATTATCTAAATATTTCCCCAAAACTTCATCAAACTTTAGCACACATCTTTTTTTAAACGTACATCCTTTCTTAGAGAAAGACACGACACACTCTTTATTCCCCTGCTTCTATATCTCTCTACAGTTGTGCCAGAGAGAAATTTTCATTAAGTTCTTAATTTTGCCCTTATATCAGTTTTATTAGATATCAGCCATCCAACCAACTCACCCTCAGACAAATAACTGTTTTTTAGTAATGAGCTCTGATTTTCACATGGTAGCATAGTGAAAAAGAGAATCCTAGACATTTTAGGACTACCATATTAACTTCATAATCAAAGACTTTGATGAGCAGGATACAGAGCCCATGGAAGAACCAGGCCTGTCTTGACCCTGTTTTCTTGAAGGAAGAGCTGACGTAAACTTTGGCTCTACTGTTCCTGGTTTCTTTTATTTTTCTTTTTTTTCTAAAAACTCAAAGCAATTTTACACATGCTTCTTATATCTTTACAATATCCCTCTCAGAAAACCAGTTGTGGTGCCTCTGTTTTCCAAACGGAAACACACACAAGGAGATGTTAAGCATTTCCTAGAAGCTATGGTGTACACAGAGCTGGGCTCACAGGTCGTGCTTGACTTCGGTGGCAGAGATGAAGGTTTGGAATGGAAAGTTCTCAAAGGCATCTGTAATCTACAGAGCTTCTGGCATTTTGTGGGTACTCAGTATAACGCAACTTGATGTGGCAATAGATTTCAAATCATCCAAGCTTCAATAAAAAAAAACTCTACAGTGGTTTAGGACCCCTTAAAAACAAAGCCCTCCTGTAGATATTGTTTCCATGATAGAAAATTATCAGACAGAGTCACATTTAGCAACCTGGAGATCCCTGCTCTATAAGGAACAGAACAGTGACTGTTATTTGAAAGATGGAAGTCAATTTTCCTTCCACTATAGACAGGTCATGTGTGACCCACCACAGGACTCTGTGTTTAATGCCTTTGTTGAAACTATCTCTAGGTGAGGTGTAAGACAGAAACATGTAAGCATAGAATCTTAAGGCTATATGGGACATTTAGGGGCATCTTATCCACCAGTCCATCCAATGCTCAACTCCCCCCATATTATCCGCACCTGGCAGTCACTATTTGCATAAACACTTACAATGCTGTAAGGCGCTGTTTCTCCTTTGGACACCTCTGACTGATGAGGGACTTCCATATGTTCCAATGTCATATAATGAACAAAAATGTCTTACGGTAACTTCAACCTGTTTATCCCAGTTCCACCTTGTGGGGTCCCAGAGAATTGAACCAATCCTTCTTCTACAAAATAGTTCTTGAAATGGTTGGTGATACCCATCCTGTCTCCTTTTCTCCCAGCTAAACAATCCCAGCTCCTCCAAGTACCCTTAATAGGACATAGATTTGCATAATTGTGGTCACTGTAGTAACAATCCCAAAATGTCCATGGCTTAAACCATTAATGGTTTGTTTCTTGCTCACTTCTCAGTTGACATGAGGTCACAGGTTCAAGAGGCAAGGGTGGGGGAGGGGCTCTGCTCCACACAGTCTTTCTCGGACCCAGACTTTGGCACCTCCTACAGCCTCAGAGTCCCCCACTGGATCCAGCCCTAAGTCAAGTGAACGTGTGGAGAAGGCCTAGTGGTCTTAATGACCTTGGCCCAGAGGTGACCCACATCACTTCTTTTCATGTTTCCTAGGCAAAAAACAGTCACAGGTGAGGCTGGGAAATGTAGCCTAGATGTGTGCCCAAAAAGAAGAGAAAAACGGGGATTATGTTGATTACAACAGTATCTGCCACAGCTTTTTTGGTAACTGTCTCTCACCATGGCTTGGTATTGAATTCACTGTCCATTTAAACCCTAAATCTCTTACAGGAAGCCACATGAATCATTCTGTCATGAATCTACGCAGGTGGTTTATTAGACTCAAGAGTAGAATTTTGTCGTTACTTTTATTAAATTTTTATCTGATTATATTCAGACCATTTATTTTGGGGGTTTTTTTGGTTCAGTCTTTATTATGTCATGGATTCTATATACTATTATTTCCAGGTTCATATCATCTTATCATTCATACATTTCATAAAACTGTTGTTATGTCCTCATCAAACACATCAATTGAAAAGTTAAACCACTTAGTGCAGAGGACAGAGCCTTATGGCACACTGTTAGAAACCCCCTTCCAAAATGACAAATGAGCATTCTTTGTGGTCATTCATCCAATTATAAAGCCATTCATATATACATTTATACATATTTATATGTGTATATATTTATACTTACACAGTCATTTTGCTAAAGAGCATATCTCTTCATCATTTTCTTGCTTAAAATCCATCATTTATTTATTGATTGAATAATTATGTATTAATCTTTACTGTGGTTCAGGTATCTCTCTAGGCTTTTGATACATTTCTCTTTAAACACAACTATCTGTGAAGTAGCTATGCTCATCTTATAAAGAAACTAAAACTTAGGGAGATAAAGAAATTTACTCAAGCTGTGCAGTGGAGTTTACGTTTCATCATGCACTGTGTGATAACGTAGTAGATTTCACGCATGCAAATGACCATGCTTCTAGTGGTTAGGGGAAATGTTGGCTCTGGCCTATCCACGATGAATTCTCGTGAAGACCAAATTTGATAATGGAGTAGATACTTCAGTTTTAATAAAATCAAGGCTGTTTCCTGAAAATCAAATGCTTAGGGTTAAGAGCATGGTTTTCTCCCAGGGTTCCCTCAGCTTGACGAATAGTACCCCCACATACACCAGAATCTGAGGATCACCTCTCTGTCCCTTACCTATCACCACCCTGTCATTTTTAGGTCATTGCTGTCTTTACATTCATTTGTCCTCTTCCTCTCTACTGCTTCCATCCTAATCCAGCCCCTCTGTACCATCTCTTCTGAAATAGCCTGCTGGCTAGTCTGCCCACATCCATCTGGTCCCCAGACAATTCTCATGCCAGACTGCAACCAGAGTAATCTTGCAAAAACCTAAATCTATCTGCATCTTCCCCTGCTTTAAACTCTTCAGTGACTCTCCATTAATCCCTGACCTCCAGCCACACTGACTTTTTCTTGGCCCCCCCTTAGGTGCCATGCTCACTCCTACCACAGGGCATTTGCACGTGTCATTCTTTTTTGCTTGAAATGCTCTTTCCCATCCATCCCACCCCTTACATGAGTTAAATCATATTCCTGCCTTACCTCAGGGCAAGCACCACTTCCCAGCGAAGACTAGGTCAGTTTCTCTGTCACATGGCTCACACTTTCATAACTGTCTCCTGTCTTTTGCAAGAGTTATCACAGCCATCTTACATTTATTCTGGTGATTCTTTGATTCTAGACTATAAGCTCCATGGGGACAAACCCTGTGTCTCCTTTTACACCCTGTTATATTCCCAGTGCCTAACAGAGTGCCTAGCAAATTTCTGTTGAATAAATGAATGACCCAACCCATACTCTTACTCTAAGCATTTGATTTCCAGGAAACTGCACTGATTTTATTAAAACTAAAATATCTATTCCATTACTAAATTTGGTCTTCACGAGAATTCAACCTGGACAGGCCAGAGCCAACATTTCCTCTAACCACTAGAAGCATGTTCATTTGCATGCATGAAATGTATCACATTACTGCACAGCACAAGATGAAACATAAACTCCAATGCTGGAATTTTTTTCTGATCATGAGCTATTAATAATTTAACAAAATTAATTCAAAACACTTCACTCAACAGTGAAACCGAGATGAGAAGGAAATGATGCGTGCGCCAGCCTTCCAGGGTTGAATTAAATGTGGCAAACAAGTCAAAGGAAAAACACCACCAATCCTTGCTTAGAGTGCAAGTCCCCGTTTAGAATTTAATACAAATTTTATGTCTTTCTAAAGATATTAAAGAACAAACATCAGAGACATAAATAAAAATCTTTGCTTTACACAGGTGAATGATTTAACATGGTAATAGTCATTTGTCAGAGCTCAGAAAAGGAAAGAAAAATTGAAGGGATTCTGCCTGAAGCAGTAATCAAGTCAAAGCTTTCAGTGATTATTATTATTAGGAGTAATCATTAGGAGTAAAAAGTGAGGCAGACAATCCACAGAGCATAGAATTAGCCCCTACCCAGAGGATCCTACAATTTTCTCTAGGACAACATGGAAGCAGGAGACATTAGAAAAACAGGTGAGCCAGTACTGGAGCAGTTTCTCAGTAGAAATTTTACTTTGGATAGGGAGGCCAGCTGAATTCTCTACCTGAAACACCAAGAGTGCAAGAGTGAAGGGGAAAAAGAGGGTGGGCAAGCCGCCGAAATCATTATCCGGAAGTGGGAGGATGAAGGGGAAAATAGATGTGCAGCAATGAGAAACACTGGCATGTGCACTAGTGGTTCCCAGACATTAGAGTATCACAATCACCTGAGGGCTTGTTAAATGCAGATGACCAGGACCCGCCCCCAGAACTTTTGATTCAGTGAGTTGAGATGGGCCCAGGAATTTGCATTTCTACCGTGATCCCGGGTGATGCTGCTGCTCCTGCTCTGAGGACCACCCTTTGTAAACCACGTGCAGAACTTCTAATAATACTGAGGTCTCACTACGTGCTGCTCCTGTGCTAAGGGTCCTTGCGTTCCATCTCATTTTGTCTTTACAACAGCACTGGGAAGGAGGAATAAGCATCCCACTTACAGCGAGGACACCAAGCCTGAGATATTAGTGGCTGGCCAGCCCAGTAATGGAAAGTTCTGCCTAATTCTAAATCCTAGTAATCTTAACTGCTATGCTATACAGTCTTCTTGGCATTGGACCCAGTTTTAAGAATCTACTCTCAAACTAGGGCACTATCAACTTCCGATAAGTCATCATTGACTCTCCCCTCGAAAAAAATTAAAAACCACTAAATTGACTTCTGAAGTCTGTAGCAGTGGTAAGCCCACAAACACACACCATAAGGTGGTTATGGTTGAAGGTGGTTATGGTTGAACGTGCTACAGTAATGCTCTGTAAAAGGGAGAGTTAATGACGTTGCAGACATCAGCTGGACATACGTGCCAGACCTACCGGTAAGTGAGAGAGAAATCAAATGAGAGAATGGAATCCTCCCATGGACTCACATGGGGGACTGAGGGCTGGCCAGAGCAGTGTGACTTCACCACCAATGAGCGGTAGTGAAGACAGCCAGGGAGCCATCAGGGGCCCTGAAAAGAAGATGGGGACGATCTAAATAGAAAGGAATTAGAATTGATTGTAAGAGCTCAGCACATGAAGAACACTACCAACGTGAAATGATGACCCAAGCAGGAGCCAGGGGAAAAGCAACAGGGAGACTGTAGACACGTCAACAGCTCATATAAACGAATTCTTCTCACAGTACCCCGCATTGCCCTCCAAAGAAGCCTACGTCCTAGAGAAATGGGAGTCGTTAGGAAAACAGCTTTGGAGTTTAACAGACTCTGCCTGGGAGACACCGGTTACAAAATCCTCCATACCTCAATTCCTCATCTGTTTAATAGAACTAATAATTCCTACCTCAAAGAGTTGTAAGAGTTAAATGAGGTAATGTATGTAAAGCACCTAGTACCTGGGGCATCGTACAAGCTCAGAATATGCAGGCTCTTCTATTATTATTGCTATTGTTGCTTTGTTATTACTGTTGTTAATATTATCTTTCTCAATACTATCATCCTCAAGGGAGCAGCAATTGTTTCAAAGTAAGAACATAATGGCCTAGATAATCTTCAGTGAAAAGTCCATGTGTATTCCTCCTGTTAATCAAAAGCTTGGCAGTTTGGGTCATGCAGTTTCTAATGACACAGGTGCTCCTGATAGAATTAACAAAAAAAAAAAAAAGGAAAATAAAATAAATAAAGCAGCATTTGGTGCCCTACTTTTCTCCAGTACAGTTTACATGTTCTCCTAATTAAATTTTTTAGTAAATGCAGTTCCACAGCCGTGCTGGGCTCACTCAGATGCACTATAGAATGATTCACAGCACCCATATAAACTTCTCCGCTCCAAGTGCCAAATTCCTTTCTGTAGGGGTGATATCAGAATTCATTTATTATTTCACTCTCACCTAATTAATTCCATTGCCAGCTACCTGTTGATGATGGAGTTCTGCTGACAATGATGAACAAAGTTTTAAGCCAAATAGTTTTAATAACTTGTTTACTGCCGGATGGTCTGCCACTTTTGATTAAACTTCATGAGGATTTATAACCATCTTTTCTCTCACATGTCTGTAACCTTTAAGGGACGTCTGATAAAAAGCAAAGGTCATGGGTTCCTGAAGCACTCATTCTAATAAATATCTTAGACAGCTGACTCTGACATGCAGTAGTATCTCATCCTTTCTCCATCCTGTCTCCCACCCCCCACACTTATCTTTTTTACAACGATTTCCAACAAGGATAAAAATTAACACGAAGAGAATGAATGGTTTAATTTCACAAGAGAAAGGCGAGAGTTCATAATGTCTCAATGGGGAAAAGGACTTCTGTCTCTGCTGATGACCCAAACATGTCTGCCAAGGAGAAATATGGTGTCCAGTCTCCCATTGAACTGCCACAGAAATGGATTGGCTGTGGCTACTGGCTTGACAGGTATAATACATATTAATTAGTGTGCTTGGCTACAGAGGGAGTAATGATATACATTACTTCTCTGAAGCGTTAAATTGTAGTGTTAGTCCTGATGATGCCTCATCTTCTCCATCACAGCAGGAAAACATTTTGAGTTACAGGCATCCCTATATAGGCAAAGGAATAAAGTCTTGTCTGTTGTCAGGAATTACAGGTGCAAAAAGTGGGGGTTAAGACTGATCGTGAGGCAAGCCCTAGATATTCCCTGTATGATTGCTGTTTTTTGAAAATCAGGATTTCAGGTGGCACAAATCAATTTCTAACATGTTTGCTATTGTTAAGGGATAAAGATGAAACATATTCCTATTGTCAAGATATTTGATTACATTGGAAATGGATTTGAAAACTCCTTATCTACAACAACACAGGAATATACACTACATATTAGAGGAACTGTGCTCGTTAAATTAGGGGTGAGTTGGAAGGTTTATGGAGTTGGGCTGAATGATGAGATGTTCCCCCAGTGTTTGCAAATAAGTATCCATAACAGCCTGGGTACAGAATGTGGCTGCATTTGGGAACTGAAGATAAATTGCTCTTAAAATTTAGCTCTGATCAGAAACAAACAAAAATCTGCAAGAAAGCCACAATAAGCAAATTAACATTAGGACTGATTCTAGGCTTGCACCAAAACACATTTTTGAAACGGGTATGTTTAGTTGTTTACACCTGAAGTTACAGCAAAACAACAGCATTTCACCAAGAAAAGAGGCTCTAATTAAATACTGATATTTTCCAAATCCTTAATTATAATGGCTTAGAGTTCTGCCTAAGGGCTTCTCTAGGAGCTAATTTGCTGCAATATTACCATTTACACTTCTTCATTTATTGAAGATCTTGCTCCCTCGCGAATTGCCTTTTTTTAGTTTGTTGTAACTTCATTTGGCACTCTCTTTCTGGGAATGCTTCCTACCCCCTGTATAGGAAAGACTAGCAAGAATCTTGGCAAAGAAAGTTTCATTCTGGGTGGAATTCTTTTCCCCTCCTGCATGGCTTAAATGTGTTGATATCTGTTTCCGTACTGCAGCTGCAAAGAAATGGATTTTGGCAATCTGAATACATGCTCATTTCTTATTCTTTCCTGGAGCCCTGGGTTCCCAAGCAAGTGTTTCTGGAGCTACAGTGAGCACAGGGAAGCAGCACCCAATGGGCACTGAAATATAAACTAATGATGAGTTACCCTGAATTGGCAGCTGCCTGGGGACTGGGGCTTGACCATTTCTGGAAAGTATACCAGGCAGCCCCAGTCAGTGGGACATGCTGTTCCCTTCTCCCCTACAATACTTCTTCCTGCTTCTTCCTGCTTTCCTAGAAAAGAGCAGAATCCATCTTCACCCCAGGCACTTGGAAAAGGTTTGTCTACCCTCTGGATGTGGGCTCTACAATTATAGTCGTCTATATCTCCTGCCTACGAAATCCTTAAACACTGGGAGCACTGTGTACTGTAGGCAGCTGGTGGGAGCAAAGACTAATATGGGAATAGTTACTTCTTCTCCCCAGCATGTAGTCAGATCTCTAGAACTTTATCCTTGGCAGGGTGGACCAAGAGGTGAATGGGTGGGCAAATGGGATAAGTGCAGGTGGCATTCTTTGGCCTCACATAAAAATGTGCATCTCTATAATCACCTGGACTAGAAGGTTCTGTCTAGCTATTATGAAACAATTCATAGAAATAGCTAAGTTTCTGTCATCAAAATACAGATAATTAATGAGATCTTTAAAGATTAGAATGTGGATGCTATGACCACATTATTAAACACTGCTTTACTGGTGTGTGGTTCCTGTCAACTTTGGAAAATTTCAAAGCTCAACACCCTCAATAAAAATCAAGGTATATCTAAAGGTAAAACAGGAGACAGTGTTCAGAAACATGGTGGTCCCATGAAAATTAAAATTCACCAACTAAATATTGAGAAAATTATATCAAAAACTGGGCAAGTTTGGACTCTTTCCTTTGAGCTCCAGTGAGTCTTTAAAACTCTATTTCATAAGGAGGTGACTTATCTGCTCAAGATCTGGTCTATGACCTGATAATTGGAATTACTGAGCTTCCCCTAGGCATGGATAAGAGTCAAACAGAAAAACATCTGTTTAGATGCAATAATGCTTTTGCCTATAAGAACAGAAAAGTCCCTCTTGAAGCCTCTAAAAATATACATCGTTAAGCATGTCTAAATAAGGGAGATTTAAAATAAAAATGTTAATGGAATTTGGAACCAGACAGATATGGGTTTAAATATGAATTTGCCAGGAGACGTGAGGTCTTGAGTAAGTTCCTTGAACTGTTGGGCCTCAATGTCCTCGTCTGCAAGTTGAGTGTAGTGCAACTTCTCTAAAAGAGCCAATAGGAGGATCAGATGAGATTATGTTTACGATGTCGGCAGAGTGCTTAATGCTAATAAACAGATGTTATACATAGTCATTTCATGATAATAGTAATTGCTATAATTATTGCCACTAAATTAAATTCCAAAATCTTTACCACGACCTACAGGCCCTGCTTCATAGATCCCTCTCCACAGTCATCATAGCATGTAGTAGGCAGAATTAAGGCCGTCAAGAAGATTCCATGCCCCAGTCCCCGAGACCATGAATCTGATGAGATCTCACGCCTGTGAGTGTGTTACAGTGAAATATGTTTAAGGGTCTAATGAATTGACTTTAAAATAGGGAGAGGATCCTGGAGGCTCCAATATAACCAACCACAGGAGCCCTCAAAAGCAGAGGCAGGTAAAGAAATCAGAGATTTAAAATCTGAGAAGGATTTCTGCTGCTGTTGCTGGCTTGCAGATGGAGGGGCTGCATGGATAGCATGAAAAAGAAATGAATAATGCCAACGACTATTGAAGACCCCCAGCCCCAGATGGGAACTGTAGCCCGACCAACATCTTGATTTCAGCCTTGGGAGACCCTAAGCAGAGAACCCAGCTGTTCCAAGACTTCTGACTCACAGAAAGTAAAAGATAATAAATGGGTGTTGTTTTAGGCAACTAAGTTTGTGGTAATTTGTTATGGCAGCAATAGAAAACTACTACAGCCATCTACCCCTTACCAAAACACATGCTGTGAATATACGATGCTCCTTCTGCCTCAAATTTCTGCTCAAATTTCATCTATTGATAGAAGCCGTCCTTGAATTTCTTATCTAAAGTGGGTCCCCCCGGTTAGTCTCTCTCTATTGCAAGACCCTGCTGGTCTCCTCCTGAGTTTTTGTCAGAGTTTGTAATTATCTTGTCTTTTGTTGTTGTTGTTTATTTTTCCTTCTTGGCTACAAGTGCAGCATATACCATGACTCTGTAAATAGCTGTTGAATGAACATGAATTAATGCTTTTTCCTCACTCAATCCTTAGAACCACTCTGCACGGTAGACACTACTATAATCCCCATTTCACAAGATGAGGAACTCAAAAAGTAAACAAAGTAAGTAACGTTCGCAATATCACACAGCCCCTCAGTGACTGAGCCCGAGCATGACCCCAAAGTTCATGTCCTCAGTCTCTGAGCTCTCGTGCCCTCCTAATGTAAGTTCTAGAGGTGGGACAATATCAACATCAGAGTGAGTCAGCAGATTTTGTTCCCCAAATTCAGACATTTGCAGCACACTAAGATGTAACAGGTCCTTAAATACAAAATGTTGCTTTATGTCACATCATTTGAGGCATAGCCTCTGTATTAGTGTCTTAGGGCTGCCATAACAAAGTGCACAAACTGGGTGGCTTAAAACACCAGGAATTTATTGTCTCACAGTTCTGGAGGCTAGAAGTTCAGAAGCAAGGTTCCAGCAGAGCTATGCTCCTTCTGAATCCTGTAGGAGAGAATCCTCCATTGGCTCTTCCTAGCTTCTGGTAGTCTGCTGAAGTCCTTGTCATTCCTTGGCTTATAGATGCATCCCTCCGATATCTGCCTCCATCATCACGTAGCCTCTTCCTTGTGTGTCTGTGTCTCTTCTCTTCTTATAAAGACACCATCATATTGAACCAAAGGCCCACTCCACTCTAGCACAACCTCATCTTCACCTAACTAATCACATCTCCAATGACCCTATTTTCAAATACGGTCACATTCTCAGGTCCTGGAGGGTAGAATTTCAACATATCTTTTTGGGGAACACAATTCAACCACTCAGAGTCTCCAATCTACAGTATGTGACTTTTTTAAAAAAATTTATTTTATTATGCATATTCATGAGATACAAAGCTGATTGTCACCCCTCGTGGCAGTATGTGAGGGCCAGATCCTTACAGGCAGCATACCAATTACCAGAAATTGCTTTTGTACCCCATGACCCCCACCCAGTTATCCCCATGTCCTTCCCTCTCCCCCTTCCCCCACCCCTACTCCACATTGTAGCCCAAGGAATGTCCTCTCCCTCTGCAAGACCAACATACCACTGTGCTCTTTCTCTCCTTCCTTCTTTCTCTCTTAGCTCCCACATATGAGTGAGCACATGCAGTATTTATCCGTCTGTGCTTTGCTTATTTCACTCAATGTAAGTTTCTCCAGCCTCAGCCATGTTGTTGCAAATGGGAGTATTTCATTCTTTTTAATGGCAGAGTTGTATTCCATGGTTTATATATACCACAGTTTCCTTATCCAGTCATCCATTGCTGGACATTTAGGTTGGTTCCATGTCTTGGCTATTGTGAACAGAGCTGTGATGAACATGGGAGTGCAGGTATCCCTTCAACATGATGATTTCCACTCCTCTGGGTATACACCAGAAGTGGAATTGCTGGATGGTATGGAAGATCTATCTGTAGTTGTTTGAGAAGCCTCCATACTGTTTTCCATAGTGATTGTACTAATTTAGAGTCCCACCAACAGTGCAGGAGAGTTCCCTTCTCTCCACACCCTCGCCAGCATTTGTTATTCACCGTCTTTTTGATTATAGCCAGTCTAACTGGGGTGATGTGATATCTCAATGTAGTTTTAATTTGCATTTCCCTGATGAGTATTTTGATGTTTACCAGAATGAGGAGTGGTCTCTGTTCTGTTGGCCCCGTTCCTCTCTCTGCTGACGTGTGGCTTCTCGTTACCTGGGGAGACCCCGGTGGCTAAGGTCAGAGGCCGCTGCTGCTGCCTCGGTGGCTGCAACAGGAGGAAGCAATCAGAGAAGAGGCTTGTTTGTGAAATCCAAGCTATGCGTCCTCATTACTTTCTCCCTCGCTTCCTGCTTCATCCTTGCTCTCTGCCCAGGCTCTCGGGCAGTCATTTAAGGGAAAGCACGTGACGGTGTGTGTAGCTATAAAATTGTGATCAGTTTCTTGAACATCTGATTTTGCAAATGACATTTTTACAAAAGCATCTGCAGAAATCTGGTTGCCTCCTTCCTTGACAGTTCTAACTGGAGACAAAAATAGAAACATGTATAGCAACCACCAAAATTAATGGGGCCAGATTATTAAAACGTTAAAATACCCACTCCTGACTCTGCAGTCAGTCATGACATATATGTTTTATTGTACTAGCAAGAGACCACTGCACAGCTTGAAGTGTGACTTTGAGGTCACTAAACATGGGGAATTCTCCAACTGTTTCACAGCTACCACACAGTGTGTGTGTGGAGCCTGCATATCTGCAGGGGAAAAAAATCTGTTTTAAAATTAGCCGGTAGAAATTTTCCAATAATAAAAAAATGTACGATGAAACCCATGAAATATGCTTCAGGGCATCTACTATATACTGGGACTGGAACAAAGGACCTCTGGCTTTTTAGTAAAATAAGAGTTGTGTTCCTTGAGCTGTGTGTTCCCACTCATGTCAGCCTCTCCTTTAGCCCATCATCACCAAAAGGAAAGCAGTAAAATAAAACATCATAATGTGTGAACCATGTTGCTTTTCGTGAAGTCCTGACATTCTGAGGCAAATGTTCCAAAATAACAATTAGACCACAGGATATTTAAAACTGATATGGCTTGGGCACTGGCCACGAGAACAGGTTCTGCCCTTAGCAGTGCAAAGACAGGCATTAACCCTTTAGTGCCTGGATCTTGGGAGAGGTCTGAAGAGTCCAGGAGAGGGATCAGGATGGCCAGGGTAAAGAAGACATGGAGGGATAGACTTGGCTTGCTTAACAAGACTGCAAACATCAATAACTAAACATATCTGTATCTCAGAAAATTGGCTCAGAAACTTACACACTGGAGGTGCTCAGTTGCATTGAATCAAGATCTTATAGCTTGGAGATCCGAAGATGGCGGTGGCTGCGGCGGTTGGCGCAGAGTAGCTGAGGTGGAAAAGGCGGCCACTGGGCCTTAGGCAGCCGGGAAACTTGTGGACCTTCCTCTTGCCGTCTCTTAAGGGAGGACCGCTGCTGGTGGCCGGTCGTGGGGGCTGACCGCCACTTTGCCCTTGGCAGGAGAGGCTGCCTCATTTACAGGCAACAGCTTTGAAGTATGGAGCAGGAAAAGAACTGTTTCTTAGCTGCAAAAGCGAGTCTCTAAACAGGGAACACGGCACCGGGGCTGCTGTTGATGCAGCCAGGATCCCGGAGGCCGGGGCCACGCTGAAGGCGGCCAGATGCCCTATTCAGGATTCGAGGTTTCAGGCCGGCATAAAAGAAGATTCCTGGGAACACCCGAGCCACACCGCGGGACTGACTGAGCAGCCCGAGGCGGCTGCGGCCGAGAAAGGGGACAGTGACAAAGCAGAGGCAGAGAGGGAGCCGCCCGACCTGGCACAGCCCTGTGAGTAACCCCTGGCCCAGCCCTGCTTGGGGGGCAGACGCCTGCCTGGCTTCCGCCTGCCCCACCGGGCCACTCACCGCCCCTGGGGCTGCCTCCATTTTCTCAGGTGGTGGCAGCTCCGGCCCGGCTCAGCCAAGCCTGTCCTCCTCGCTTGGCTCGGCTCCTCACTGAGCCTTCCCACTGCCTTGCCCGGCATGGGGCTTCCCGGGGCCTGTGGGCCGGCCTCTCCTCCCACTCCCTCCATGGTTCTCTGGTGGGGCTGGTGGCGTGGGGCGTCCCCGGCCAGCGTCAGGAGGGCAAGGAAGTACGGGCGGGGCCGACTGTCACTCCACCACACCCTGGACTCCAGCCCCGGTAAACTTCCTGTTACTGGGAGGCAGATACCATCTCTGCGGCCACCAGTTCAGAAAAATGCCTAACCAATTTATGGTTAGGAATAGTGTGGTTGGAGAGTTCCCAAGTTCACTTGAACCTGCCGGAGACCTGACTGCGGGTGGGCACCGGACTCAGTCCGCGCCAGGGGCGATTCAAAGGTGAACCGTGTGCTGTGGGCTCCTCCCCGAGGAGCTCACGCTCTGGTGTGGGAGATAAGACAAGTACACAAATAACCGCGATACCAGGAGGAAGGTGATAAGTCCCGAAAAAGATCTACACAGTGCTACAAAGGCACCCAGAGCGACCGGTCATCTGCGCCTAGCAGAAACCTGGTAGACTTCCTGGGCGAGGCAGTGCCGAGCAGGGTCTTGAAGGCCCAGCTGATAGACGAGGGTTGCAGAAGACACGTCCTAGCCCAGCCCAGTGCGCACAGAGTGGGGAGACGTCCGGCTAGGGAGGTAGAGACTCGAAAGAAACCACACACCCTGTAGGGTCGCCACTGCACAATCCAACAGCCCGGGCCAGAGCGCACAGAACAGGGAGAAGTCCTGCACCAGAAGTGGAAGCTCAGCAGAGACCACACACCCTGCGGTACCACCCCATGATCCAGCAGCCCAGCAGAGTCCAAGCTGACCAGAGAGGTGGCTCCCCGGAGAGGCCCAAGACCCGAGGCAACCACACACACAAGGCACTAGAGGCCAACTGAGCAGTCACGGAGGTAGCCATACCAAATTGGCAACCACAACAACATCTTAGTTAGTCAATAGTTTCAAACTGGTGGACTGTGAAACCCCCTGCCATAATGAATAAACATAAAAAAAAAACTACCAGAAATACAAAAAATCAAGAAAGTACACCACCAAAAGATAATAAATCTCATACTCTAGATCCTATAGAACAAGAAGCCCTTGAAATGACTGACAAGGAATTTCGAGTGATAATTCTAAGGAAACTGAATGAGATACAAGAAAACTCAGCTAGACATCATGATGAAATGAGGAAAAGTATACAGGACCTGAAAGAGGAAATGTACAAGGAAATCAATGTCCTGAAAAAAAATGTAGCAGCACTTGCCGAACTGAAGAAGTTATTCAGCGAAATAAAGAACACAACAGAGAGTTTAACCAGCAGGCTTGTCGAAGTTGAAGAGAGAACCTCTGAACTTGAAGATGGGCTGTTTGAAATAATACAAGCAGACAAAAAGAAAGAAAAAAGAATCAAAGACATTGAAGAAAATCTGAGAGAGATATCAGACAACCTTAAGTGCTCAAATATCCGAGTCATGGGTATTCCAGAAGGGGAGGAAAATGGAGATTGCATTGAAAACATATTCAACAAAATAGTGGCAGAAAACTTCCCAGGTATAGGAAAAATCACAGATCTTCAGATCCAGGAAGCTCAGCGATCTCCAAACGTATTCAACCCAAAAAGGCCTTCTCCAAGACATGTTATAGTCAAATTGGCAAAACTCAGAGACAAAGAGAGAATCTTAAAAGCTGCAAGAGAGAAGCATCAAATCACCTATAAGGGAGCCCCAATCAGGCTGACATCAGAATTTTCATCACAAACCCTAAAAGCTAGAAAGGAATGGGATGATATATTCAAAATACTAAAAGACAAAGATTGCCAGCCAAGAATACTCTACCCTGCAAGGCTATCCTTCCAAAATGAAGGGCAAATAGTATATTTCTCAGACAAACAAAAACTGCGGGAGTTCACTACCACACGACCACCCTTACAAGAAATCCTCAAGGGAGTACTGGGTTTGGTTCCTGAAAAATAGCTACCACTGCCATAAAAACCCAAGAAAAATCAAAACCCACTACTATAATAAAAATGGCATTCATGAAGAGAAAACAAACAAACAAAAACGCTATCTACAACTTAACCAACAAACACAGAAAACAAACAGTAAATCAGAAAGCAAGGAACAAAAAACACCTAAGACAACCAAACAACCAATAAAATGCTAGGAATAAATCAACACCTTTCAATAACAACTCTTAATGTAAAAGGCTTAAATTCCCCAATCAAAAGACACAGACTGGTGACTGGATCGAAAAGGAGGACCCAACTATATGCTGCCTACAAGAGAACCACCTCACCAATAAAGATTCACATAGACTAAGAGTGAAAGGATGGAAAAAGATTTACCATGAAAACAGAAAAGAAAAACGAGCTGGAGTAGCTATTCTTATATCTGACAAAATAGACTTTAAACTAAAAACCTAAAAAGAGACAATGAGGGACAATACTTAATGATAAAAGGACTGATCCATCAAGAAGACATAACAATCATAAATATGTACGCACCCAATGTTGGAGCAGCCAGATTTATAAAGCAAACTCTATTAGACCTAAAGAAGGAAATAGACACTAATACCATAATAGCAGGGGACCTGAACACCCCACTGTCAATATTAGACAGATCATCGAGGCAAAGAAACAGCAGAGAAACACAAGATCTAAACAATACTCTAGACCAATTGGAATTGGCAGATATCTACAGAACATTCCATCCAACAACCTCAGAATATTCATTCTTCTCATCAGCACATGCATCATTCTCCAGGATAGATCACATATTAGGTCACAAATCAAGTCTCAATAAATTCAAGAAAATTGGAATTATCCCATGTATTTTCTCAGACCACAATGGATTAAAACTAGAAATTAATAACAAACGAAACTCTGGAAACTATAAAAACACATGGAAATTAAACAGTATTCTACTTAATGACATATGGGTCCAAGAAGAAATCAAGCAGGAAATCAAAAAATTTATTGAAACTAATGAAAACAATGATACATCATACCAAAACCTGTGGGATACTGCAAAAGCAGTATTAAGGGGGAAATTTATTGCATTAAATGCTCACCTCAGAAGAATGGAAAGATGGCAAGTGAACAACCAAACACTTCACCTTAAAGAACTAGAAAAACAAGAACAATCCAAACCTAAAGTTAGCAGATGGAAAGAAATCATTAAGATCAGAGCAGAACTGAATGAAATTGAAACCCAAAAAACAATACAAAAGATCAATGAATCAAAAAGTTGGTTGTTTGAAAAGATAAATAAAATTGACAAACCATTAGCATGGCTAACAAAGAAAAGAAGAGAGAAGACTCAAATAACAAAAATTAGAAATGAAAAAGGCGATATTACAACTGATTCATCTGAAATACAAGGAATCATTCGAGACTACTATAAACAACTATACGCCAACAAGTTTGAAAATCTGGATGAAATGGATAAATTTCTGGACACACACAAGCTCCCAAAACTAAACCATGAAGACAGAGAAAATTTGAACAGACCGATAACAATAAAGGAGATTGAAGCTGTTATCAGAAGGCTCCCAACAAAGAAAAGCCCAGGACCAGATGGATTCACAGCAGAATTTTACCAAACATTCAAAGAGGAATTGAGACCGATTCTTTACAAACTATTCCAAAAGATTGAAACGGACGCAAATCTCCCAAACTCATTCTATGAAGCAAACATCATCCTGATACCAAAACCAGGTAAAGATATAACCAAAAAAGAAAACTACAGGCCAATATCCTTGATGAATATAGATGCAAAAATCCTCACTAAAATACTAGCAAACAGAATACAGAAACACATACGTAAAATTATTCACCACAATCAAGTGGGATTCATCCCAGGGATGCAAGGTTGGTTCAACATACGCAAATCAATAAATGTGATACACCATATTAATAAACTCAAACACAAGGACCATATGATCATCTCTATAGATGCTGAAAAAGCATTTGATAAAGTTCAGCACTCATTCATGACAAAGACCCTCTATAAGTTAGGTATAGAGGGAAAGTATCTCAACATAACTAAAGCCATATATGCCAAACCCACTGCCAATATCATCCTGAATGGGGAAAAGCTGAAAGCTTTTCCTTTAAGAACAGGCACTAGACAAGGATGCCCACTCTCACCACTCCTATTCAACATAGTGCTGGAAGTACTAGCCAGAGCAATCGGAGAAGAGAAGGAAATAAAGGGCATCCAGAATGGAAAAGATAAAGTCAAACTGTCCCTGTTTGCAGATGACATGATCCTATATATCGAACAGCCTAAAACCTCTACAAAAAAACAGTTGGAATTGATAAATGATTTCAGCACAGTAGCAGGATACAAAATCAACACACAAAAATCAGTAGCATTTCTTTTCTCCAATAGTGAACATGCAGAACAAGAAATCAAAAAAGCCTGCCCATTTACAATAGCCATCAAAAAAATAAAATACTTAGGAATGGAGTTAACCAAGGAGGTGAAAAATCTCTATAATGAGAACTACAAACCACTGCTGAGAGAAATTAGAGAGGATACAAGAAGATGGAAAGATATCCCATGCTCTTGGATTGGAAGAATCAACATAGTGAAAATGTCCATACTACCCAAAGTGATATACAAATTCAATGCAATCCCCATCAAAATTCCAAAGACATTTTTCTCAGAAATGGAAAAAACTATCCAGACATTTATATGGAACAATAAAAGACCATGCATAGCCAAAGCAATGCTGAGCAAAAAAAATAAAGCTGGAGGCATAACACTACCTGACTTTAAGCTATACTACAAAGCTATAATAACCAAAACAGTATGGTACTGGCATAAAAACAGACACACTGACCAATGGAATAGAATAGAGAATCCAGAAATTAACCCACACACTTACTTCCATCTGATCTTTGACAAAGGCACCAAGCCTATTCACTGGGGAAGGGACTGCCTCTTCAGCAAATGGTGCTGGGATAACTGGATATCGATATGCAGGAGAATGAAACTAGATCCATACCTCTCACCGTATACTAAAATCAACTCAAAATGGATTAAGGATTTAAATATACACCCTGAAACAATAAAACTTCTTAAAGAAAACATAGGAGAAACACTTCAGGAAATAGGACTGGGCACAGACTTCATGAATACGACCCCAAAAGCACAGGCAACCAAAGGAAAAATAAACAAATGGGATTATATCAAACTAAAAAGCTTCTGCACAGCTAAAGAAACAATTAACAGAGTTAAAAGACAACAAACAGAATGGGAGAAAATATTTGCAAAATATACATCTGACAAAGGATTAATATCCAGAATATATAAGGAACTCAAACAACTTTACAAGAAGAAAACAAGCAACCCAATTAAAAAATGGGCAAAAGAGCTAAGTAGGCATTTCTCTAAGGAAGATATACAAATGGCCAACAGACATATGAAAAAATGCTCCAGCTCACTCAACATCCGGGAAATGCAAATCAAAACCACATTGAGATACCATCTAACCCCAGTTAGGATGGCTAAAATCCAAAAGACTATGAACGATAAATGCTGGCGAGGTTGCGGAGAAAAAGGAACTCTCATACATTGTTGGTGGGACTGCAAAATGGTGCAGCCTCTATGGAAAATGGTATGGAGTTTCCTCAAACAATTGCAGATAGATCTACCGTACGACCCAGCTATCCCACTGTTGGGAATATACCCAGAGGAATGGAAATCATCAAGTCGAAGGTATACCTGTTCCCCAATGTTCATCGCAGCACTCTTTACAATAGCCAAGAGTTGGAACCAGCCCAAATGTCCATCATCAGATGAGTGGATACGGAAAATGTGGTACATCTACACAATGGAATACTACTCAGCTATAAAAACGAATGAAATACTGCCATTTGCAACAACATGGATGGACCTTGAGAGAATTATATTAAGTGAAACAAGTCAGGCACAGAAAGAGAGATACCACATGTTTTCACTTATTGGTGGGAGCTAAAAATTAATATATAAATTCACACACACACACACACACACACACACACACAAAAACGGGGGGGTGGGGAAGAAGATACAACAACCACAATTACTTGAAATTGATACAACAAGCAAACAGAGGGGACATTGGTTGGGGGAAGGGGGGAGGGAGCAGGGAGGGAGGTTTTGGTGAGGGGCAACAATAATCAGCCACAATGTATATTAACAAAATAAAATTTAAAATAATAATAACAAATAAATAAAATAAAATAAAATAAGATTAAAAAAAAAAAAAAAAAGGATGGCCAGGGTAACCAGAGGGCACTCTGGGGACACAGGGCCTTGGTTATGTACCAACAGATCAATTATATCAATGTGAACCAGGCAAAGGCAACACTGTAAACATTTATACCCCAAAGCTCACCTTTAACAATCTATGAACATAATTTACCTTAAAGAATATGGGTAGATATTTTCTCTGGGGTAAGATGTGGTTCTCCAAGGTCCTTTAAGCCACTGAACTGTGGCATTGTTTTACCTGGACCTTAGCCATTTGTGTGAGGAGAGTCCCGCTGAGTCAGAGAAATCCCTGTGTCACTAGATAGGCCCCCACTTACAAAAGGTAGTGTTTTCCCAACCATTTGCAACACAAGTTGCAGCATTTTTACAGGAAGCATTACCTTTACAGGAAACAAATATATTCAAAGACATTCATATAAACAGATTTTCTGCTCAATAGATGATGCTTGCTTGAAACTTAGCTTCAAGTGTCCCTTAGGTAATTTCCCATTACACCCTGTGATGTAGCTGTCACGGGTCAAAATGGAATAATGGTTAATTCCTATACTGAGGAAAGAACAATTGGAAAATCCATAAATTGTTTCTGTTTAGCTTAGAGGGAGCAAACTGATAGCCACAAGAATAATCCATATTTCTTGAATTAGTTGTTGACAACTAAACTCACATTTAAATTAAATCTGAATTTCCAGTTTATCTTCAAAAATTCAGTGATCTAGCATTCCCACATTATGACAATCAGAGGAAGGAGGGGCTGGCCCAGGGGCCAAACCCAATTCACTTAAGTTCCCCACAATCTCCACGCACTTGACTCACTTCTGTTACCTACCTGACACCTACCTGACACCTGTGGGCATTTGAGTTTCTGACCCTTGCTTTTGAATATTGCCAATGCCAATTTCTTCCTATAAGGAAAAGCCTCTGCATTGATTAAAAGTTTTCAGGACATTAACCTGAATTTCCTTTGATCACTCCATGTGAAATTCAATACTCAAACTGTCCCAGAACATCTTCAATTGCTATTCAAGACAAATGCATTTACTTAAACAAGCAATTAGCCTTGACAATAGAAGGCTGAAAAGAAATGAAGTTCATGAACATACTTGTTCTTTCCAAAATGATGCCATTTGCCAGTGTCCAAGTGTTGATACACAGCAAACATTGTCCCCATTCTGGTACTAAGGAGACTGGAGATGGGAGTGTCTAATGTTTCAGAAAGCACAAAGGGGCTGGATTAGAAATGGTAAAAGAATTTATTAAATGCCCATTGTGCCCACAATGTTCTACCAGGCAGGCTATAAATCAGTAACTGGTATTTAAGGTACAGGTGTAACTTAAATACGTTACAGTTTAAATATCTTATAAATAAGAAAAACAAATTCACTGTGTTACCTAAAAACCCTGCTTATAGAAGAGTCACAGACTGTAAAATATACGCACATACATTCTGAAAAAATTCAAAATATTTAATCATTTTCACCTCTCTGCGTGGAGATAATAACCAGTGTTGCCTGTAGAGTTTTCTCTATGAAACTTGATTTGGGTTTTCCAAGAGGGAAAAGATGGTTACATTAAAAGGCCATGCAGATTGTACCATTCATTGACTATGGTGAAAGCGAAGGGAAGACTTTGCAGCAGTGGCTCAACATGCCGTCATCTCCCTCCTTTCTTTACTGTCCCGTCCCTAACTGGAAGGAAGGCAAGGCAGCCTGTCCAAATCCAAGATCCTGCATGTTCTTCCCTCGGGAAGTCACAAGCCATAAACTGGAGCTGAAGCCACTGCTTCTTCCCCTGGACACAGGTACTTACTCTCCAAATACAAGGCTTGAAAGAAAGAAACTTTTAAGAATAATCATTAATTTTTTAAACATAGAGTTAGTCTTTTCTTTCACAATTAAGCACACACTTTTGACTGAAACAGATGCTCTTGCCAACCTAAAAGAATGGCACAATAAAAAAAACAAACACACACAAAAAAATTGTCTCAATTGCTTTGTAACAATTGGAGAGGGACAAGTCAGTGCATGTTTGCATTCCTTAATTTATTAAGTAAACATGTATTGGGTACCTCTGTGTGCTAGGTTATGTGCTAGATACTGGGGATATAAAAATGCAGCCCCTGCCTTAAAGGGATTCAGTCCTACAGGACAGTCAGACATAATAAATGCTGTAATAACAGTGTGTACAAAGTGCTGTGGAAATATTTCAGGAAAAAGCATAGTGCATGTATCAGTTAGCTATTGTTGCATAACAAAGCACCTCCAAACTTGGACTCAAAGCATCAATCATTTATTTAATTTCTCACAAGTCTAAGGGTTAGCTGAGTGATTCTGCTGATCTCAGCTGGGCTCGATTATTTATCTGCAATCCAATGTTGGATGGCCAGTCCAGGATGAGTGAGTCATAGCTGAGTCACCATATGCTGACATGAGTGACCGTAGCTGAGTCACCCGAGCTGATTTGGCTCTGTTCCATGCGTTTCATTTTCCAGCAGGATTCCCTGGTATTTGTCCTCAGAGATAATGCAGAGAATCAAGAGGGGTGAAAAAAGCAGTTGATACATGCCTGTACTTGCATCAAGTTTGCTACTGTCCCATTGGCCAAAGCAAGTCAAAGACTAAGCCCAGTGTCAGGTTAGGAAGGAGCCACCAAGTAGCAGGACACAGGACATAGACACAGGGAGGCATTTCATTGGGGTCATTGATGCAATCACTCTCCCACGGTGGGGAAAGAAGAAAGGATATGTGGGGCTGTATTCATAGGATGGATAAAATTTTACAAAGTACAGACAGGGAAAGGATACTGCAAGTTTAAGAGGAACAGAAATACCATTTCTCTATTGTAAAGAATAGATTGGAAGAAAGAGAGGAACTGGAAGCTGAGAGACCAGCTAGGAATTACTGTAGTTGCACAAGCAAGAAAAAATGAGCACTTGAGAGAGGGTGGCAGCAGCAGGAAAGGCAGGGAGGGGAGGAATTGACAGGCAGCATGAGAGCAGAATCTATGCGAGTGAATGAATGTCATAGTAGGGAAGAGAGAAGAGTCAAACATGACCCGAAGTACGTGTACGGAGTATGAGTTGATGACAACGTTAGGAACCAGGTCATAAAACAGAAGCAAGTTTGGGGCAAAGACAGAATGAGTTCCGTTTCTGACTTGTTGGTTTAGAGGTACCTGCAGTAGTAGACAGGTCTGGGAACTTGCTATACAAGAAAGAAATTTTTCAGAGATTAATGAACAGTCCTGAGGGCAGTTGTGGTAAATTGGGAAGTGCCGTGAATACAAAGCTACTACTGTTGGAGTCCCAGCTCTTTCCCTATTAACTGTGTGACAATATGAGGATAAAGCAGAGAAGAAAATATGGCAACACAGGGAGTTACCAATTGTTCATTTAGTGATAATTCAAATTCTCATCTTTGCTTTTACTTCAGTGCTGCCCCTTCCCTCAGCTCACATTACCTTTTTCATTTTTTAAAACCAGCTGTGCCTACAAAATGCCGGGGTGGGGGATAGGCATTCAGGGGGGAGATCTGTTCACCACGGGGACATACATTTCACCTACAGTTTTCATAAGCCATTTGATATTTTTTATATCAATGAGTTCCATTCAGATAAGCTACTGTTGTAATTTTTTCTTTAAACCTTTAAATTAGTGTAATTTTAAAAATAACTTTAGCTACTTTGCATTTATATTAAGACTTACTTTTGCATTATTATTTCAGGGAAAATCTTGACTCAAATAGCATTCAGATATAATCTCTAAAAGGTTACCGAGTTGGTAAACATGATTTTATTGGATTTGGATGCTACAAAGTTTTCCAGAAAAATATATGTACAATTTTATATTGAAAGCATATGGAAAAGCAAAGTGTTGGGGTACCAAACGTTGGCTCCACAGACTACCTTTAGGAATATATCCACCATGAAAATTTAGTTTAGTTCTGGGGTGAAGAGAGTGCAGAATTACTAAGGAGTCTTTGGAGTAACCAGTCATATTCCTGGAAGGTATTGAAATTGAGTTGGGTTTGAGGGACCAGAGAGATGTAGATTGAATGAGAGAAGAAGCAATACAGAAGAACTGGCAAGGGAGAGGCTATATTATGTGCAGTATGACCAGCAGGTGTTTGCAACTGAAATAAAGAGTTGAGTGAGTGTAGAATCCTAAGACCATCGAAAGCTTCCTGAACTGACATATGAAGATCACATTCATTAGCTTGGTCTTTACAGCCTTCCTGGACCTGTTTCTTACCTTCCTGGACCTGTTTCTTACCTCTCCAAGCTTCTCCCTCCACTCCAGCCACGTAGGCCTACCTCGTTATCCTACAAGCCCACCATACCTTGTAGCTAGGGTTGGCATCAGCTAAAATGTTGGGGACAGACGATGTAGAATTTGGTTCTCAACACTGGCTATGCACTAGTGTCAACTGTGAAGTTTTGTCAGCCTCGTTGTTTGCTTTTAATATATCTGTCCTCTTTCTCCAAAAGAGAGAGGACAGATATATTAAATTCCTCGTCATCTAAGTCTAAGTCTGATACAAGTTTGTGGAGACAATATTGAGGAAAACCAACATTTGTTTTGAGGGTGATTTTAATGAGTCCAATAATGATTGACACCTCCCTACAGAAACATAATACACTGGTCACAGAAAAAGTCCTGCATTTCTTCTCCCCGTGACAGATTAATGATTTTTTGAAAGCTGTCATCTTTAGGAGGCTGCAAGAAACATCATAGCTAGACACTACATAACAGTAAAAGTCAATGATTGTCTCCAAATGTTTTAGCATCTTGCAAAAGCATACTTGGGCTGTGACTCAGTTACGTTAGCTATGGGGCCATGCTCTAGAAAAGGGATTCTAGGCTCCTGTTCTCCCTTTCAAGGAACTAACATGAGCATAGCCTTGTAAGTAGATAAAAGCAGCCTACGTTTGGTTGCCAAACAGTCCATGTGTAGGTAATAGCTAGCTGTTTATAAGAGTTGCTGGGAAGCCAAGCTGCAAAGGTTAATGTAAGGACAGCTCCTCCCACTGGAAGGGGGATATTGTTGATCGTCCCTAAGATCATCCTCAGGTTCGAAGATGCACTAGAAAGACTCATAGAACTCAGAAAATGTGTTATACTCACTGTTATGGTTGATACAAAAGATACAGATTATAATCAGTGGAGGTAAAAGGCACAGAGGGCAGAGTTCAGGAGAGACCAGACACAAGCTTCCAGTTGTCCTCTTGCAGTGGAACAGTATGGGCAGCACTTAATCCTCCCAAAGACAATGTGTGACAACATGGATAGAATATTGCCAACCAGAGAAGCTTACCAAGCCTTATCGTCCAGAGTTTTATTGGGTGTCAGTCATGTAGACATGGAGCACCCATGTGGCTAACCTTAGTTACTCAGTCTTCAGCACCTCCAGAGGTCAAACTGATACCACATGGCCCCATCATAAATCACATTGTTAGTATAAACTATCTGGTATGGTTCAAGGCCACAGGTAAACAAAGACACTCTTGTCAAGTAGGATATTCCGAGGCCTTAGAGGTTATATCCCAAGAGCCAGTCAAGGGCAAGACCTTTCTTTGGAAAGTGCAGGGTTTGAACATCCCAGGTCTGCTGAATCAAACCTTTACTGCACAGAAGGGAGCAACTTTGGGTATATTCTCAGGACAATCCTGACTGTCTTTCCACAAGGGAAAGGAGCTATGCTCTGAAGACTGACATCCCTATTCTCACACTGAAGCCCAACCATACATGTCTTTGAGTTCTCCATTTTATGTCTAATGAAGCACAGTATTTTACAATCCCATATATTATAATACAGGAACATAATGTATATGCTGGAAAACAAGAATGAAAACCCAAGTCTTTCAACATTTTCTATGCTAATTAACCTTCTGCTAAACATTTTGAAAAGTCAAGAAATAGTCTTTAGCCTTGAAATAATCTTTAGCCTTCAGTATTTTCTTTCCTTCTCCTATTCACTTGGATGTTACATATTTGTTTAAAATATACAGAAATATTGTGTTGAACTTTAGGAAGTACTCAAATGCAAGCCAAAACATCTTAACACAATTCTCCTGAAGAGAGACTAATGTAATGTATACACGATGATCCTGTCCCTCAGATTTCACTCTATCTGTGAAATATCTCTGTTATTTTTTTTTAAACACAAAACTCTACAGACCTTTATCTTTTTCCTGCCTACTTTAAAGTAGTTGCAAATTAGATCTGTGCTCTTTGATCCAGGTTGATTTTTTTTGGTGTCTGTCCTTAGTACTTTTGCCAAAGGGTAATAGCAACTTCTACATATGCTAAGAATCCTTTCTTTTTATGGGTGGAGAGGAAAACAACCTGCAACACTCAGAAAACTGAGCAAAGACGGGGAGTTTGCTTTGAACCTGTGCTCTCCCACACTGTACCCAAGCCCACGCCAAATTTGTACAGGTGTACACCACCTGAACAGATGAACGAGTGTGATCGGAAGAGCTCTCCAAAGCTGCCTGAGCCCATAATGCATTTCTCCCTAAGTGGACGTGTGCATCTGTTACACACTTGAAGTATTTGTTTACTTGCTAGCAAAAAGCTACTTAAATTGCTAAGTTCATGCCCTATTCGGGCTTATGGGGTTTTTTTTTTTTTTTTTTTTTTTTTGAAGAAAGAAAGAAAAAGGACATGATGAGATGACATGACAGGGGTGTCACAGTGTGCTCAATGTGAACACAAGATTTGAGGCCTCCTAATTCTCTGAATATTATGGCAATTATATCACCATCGTTTTGTGCTGAGAATGCTTTGATACTTGGGAGACATGTTGAATGGTGAAGGTCATTTAATGTGGCTTTTGAAATAAGGTTTTTTTGAGAGCAAAAAAATATGTTTATTTGGAGAATAAATATGAGAAGGATGTTGTTCCCCACCCTAGACCCTGGATATTCTTAAGAATATTCCCTTTTTATAGATTCTTATTTCCCTCCTTACTTTGCAGGCTCCTAAAACTGGTTTTTCCCCCCCAAATTTTCATTCATTTGACAAATGGCTTTTAGTATCCACTCAATCTCTGCCCCATGATGCTTAAATTCAAGGGGGGCAAAATAGATCATTAATATAACATGCAAATTAAGTATGTTAGAAGATGGTAAGTGCTACAGAGAAAAATAAAAGAAGGTACAGGGGACAAGAAAGTGCCAGAGGATTGAACCAAAACTTTCTTTCCTGTGTTTCATCTGTTTTTCCTTTGTACTTCCCGACTATTCTGATGTGCTGATTCAGCTTGATGTGCTACTGGAATAAAGCAAGTCCTATTGCTTTCTCCCTTGCCTTCCTGCTAGTGTGTACAATGTGCCAATAACAACTAATATCTGAATGAGGCCTTCATACCCATTATTTCTTTTAATCCTCGAAACAACTTATTTCAAGAAAAGTGAATGACTTGATTAAGGTCAAACAGCTGCCAAATAAGAAAACAGGAATCTTACACACAGCTTCTCTGAAACCAACTTGCATGGACATCTGTGTACATTGTCACTCCCATTGTTTGACACCAAAAGAAAAACTACTATCATGAATAACAGGCCAGGTGGAGGAGAGAAATGGCTTTGGCAAAACGGCAAAAGAATCATTCATGAGGGCAATAGGTAAATTGTTTTGGTGCGTATTATAAGTACTCAAGCAATCACTCAACAAGTGCTTACTGAGGGTCTGCTATGTGCTAGGAACTGTGCTAGGTGCTGAGTCATCATCTACTTTGCCTGAAAATAAGATATATTGGAGTCAAGTCAGTATACAGTGGCAGGCTGAAGAATAAGTGTTTTAAGCTGAGAATAGTATATCATATAAATAATTGTCTCTTGAGTCTATTAACTTTAACAGGGGTCTAGAAAAGGTTATAGAAAGGAAGAAGCAATAAATACACTAAATTTAGAACCAAGGGAAGAATGAAGTGTTCAATGAAAGAAAGTTCTCACCATGACCTGAACAGTAAGTTCAGTGAGGTGAAGTAAGGCAATGGCATTCATCGCTGCAAATTCCTCCTAAAATACCTTAAAGAGACATGCCATGGGAAGGCTCCATGGTGTAATGGATCAAGCACAGTCCTTAATAGTTTCCAGTCCTGACTCTGTCACTTAGCACTTTTATGACCCTTATCCATAAAATAAGGTTAATAATCCTTACCCAGCAGGGTTGGAATTGCATAAGGTCACACATGTGAATATGGCACCATGTGGGTGTTTCTGTCAGGGATCTTGCAACTGCACGGACCAGAAATGCAGCTCCAAAGGTTTTTTATTGGCTTGCATGAATAAAAAGTGCTGGGCCAGTGCCTTAGATATGTCTAGAGGAAGGACTCCATTGGTGTCACCAGGGGCCCAGCTCTCTCCGTCTCTTGGCTATCTTCTCATTTATGTTAACTTTATCCTCAGGTCATCACTTCCTTTGAGGGAATAAAATGGTGTCTGGCAGCTCCAGACTCAAATGTTCACAGTTATGGAGCTCTTTCATCATAATTCCACCTAAAGTCCTAACAGGGCCTTCCTGGACCTACATTAGGTCACAGGGCTACCTCTGATCTAGTCGTTGTAGACAAGGAAATTCAGTGCTCTGATTTTCCTGACTTGGTTCATAAGCCTTGCTTTGGAGCTAAAGATAAAGTCAGCCTCAACTGATCGACACATATGGAGGAGAGAAGGGTGATGTCCCAGGGGAAGTCCAGACAGCTGTGTGAGAAGGGAGAATATAGGATGGTAAAAGCAAACTACATTCACCACTACAGGGCTTCAATTAGTATTACTACATCTGGATCTGTTGGATTTGGGTATTATATCTCTGAATAGATCAAAAGTAGAATATAGAACTTACCTCCTATGCTAACCACATTTTCTAAATAATGTTTCTTCTGCTGGAAAATGTAATAATAACTGCACTGCTTTCTCTGTGCACAGAGAGCCCACTCAAATAGCCTTGTGCAACAGAAAAAAAAAAATTCACTGCTATGAAAAATGCATTTCTTGCTTGGCTCATGAGCTGGGAAGAAGGTTTTGGAATATTAATATTTAGTGCATGCACCTAGAGATGACCTTGTATGCATAAATATAGCTTAGCATCTCCATTTATACCTACATCAAGGAAAAAATTAAATTATGATATACTGCTGTGAAGAGATGAAATGAAACACCAGACATATATTAAACTTAAAGAATAGAAATGAACCCACAACACAAGAAAATTTGGAATCTCACATACTCTGCTTTCCTTAATAGGGATCTCCGTGCTTACCTGTCTGTTTCTATTGACAAGTTGTGAACTTGGTGGTATATTAAATTAATAGCTTTTACCCTTCACTTGCCTAGAGTACCTAATAAAGCAAGTCTCTCCCATCTTCAGTATAACATTCTCCTTTTTCTACGACCCATCTCTTCTCTTTCATCACAGCCACAATTCTAGAAAGGGCAGTCTACACTAGCTGTTTCTACTTTCTCACTAACCCTCCCATTTACACACAAGCCCATGAAAACCTAGTTTCTGTCTCTACCCCATGGACATCACCCTCATTAAAGAGCTTTTTCCAAGTTCAACAGTTTCTTTCCAGTCCGTACCTTATTTAATTTGTCCAAGGCATTCCGTGCTTCTGAAAACTCTCCTTCCTCAAGCTCCATTTCATCAGTCTCTTGGGTTTCCCTCGACTTCTCTGGGTGCTCCATTTCAGTCTCCTTCACAGCCTGCTCCTTCTCTGCCTACTTGTTAAATGTGGCTTCCCTGGATTGGTTTTTACTCTACACATTCTCCCTTAATGCTAGGCCTTCACTTGTCCCTTGTATGCTGATGGCCCCCAGATCTGTATCTCAGACTCCTGTCTCCACTGGACTGTCCTACAGTTGTATGGACCATAAAGAGAAAAAGACCAGGAAAAGAGACCTGGGAAATGACGATACCTAAAAGATTACAAAGGAAGAAAAACAGTGAAGTTGGAAGTGTGTAATGATAACCAGGATTGAGTGGTGTCCTGGCAGCCAAAACAAGAGAGACTTTTTGAAAGAAAAGAGGGCCCAAAAGGATTGAACACAACACCAAGATCAAGTGAAATAAAGACTGAATACAGTCCCTTTAATTTAGCAGCTAAAAGATCCTTAGTGACCTTGACAAGAGACATTTCAGTGTTTAAGACAGAAGCTAGACTGTGGTGGATTAAGAAGTAAATAAGAAGTAGGAAAACAGATCTAGAGAACATGAGCCATCCTTAAGAACTTGACCAAGAGTGGAAAAGAGCTAAACGGAAATGAGGGATGGGGGGGTGTTTTTTTATTTTGTTGTTTTAGTGCGTGGTAGTTTCTAAACTAGGAGAAAAAACAGTGTGGAATTAGAAATTGGATATCCAGTAATTGAAGAGGGGAGAAGAGATGCTAGTGGTGGATAAACTTCCCACCACTACCACTGTGTTCTGTCAAAAACACGGCTTTGCATGAGCTTCAGTTCTCAGACCTTCAATAATGTTCTGTTGGGCCTGAGTTAAAATTTCATCCACAGCCTTGCATTCAAATGTTCTCCTCAAGTCTGATTTCATCTCTCCCACATCACATCCTACAGTCTTACTCAAAGCGATGCTGGGAACCTGTCCTTACCTCTTTATCTTCCCTTTGCTTGTTTAACTCGGTCCTTTCCTAAGGCCTAATTCAAGTTCCATCGCTTCCTGGTTTTCCCCAGCTACCATGGTTCTCAGCAATTACTCCCTTTGTAGAACTTCTGTAGAATTTATATGATTCTTAATTTTTCCAGATTTGTATAATTATCTAATCATGTACATGTTCCTACTCCCTAAATCAGCTATAAATCCCCAAAGGACTTTACCTTCCAACATCTAGTAGCATCCCTAGATTGTGGAGCTTTTGTATTAGAGTCAACTGTGATAGAGTGGTCTTGTAAGCATTAGAAAAGGCTGAAATTAACTGTGAAGATCACTGGTGATCTTTCAAGAGTAATTGACAGATATGGAGCAGCAGGAGCCAAATAAGACATAAGACACAGAAGATAGCTAAGGGGTATACCCAATCCTCAAAGGGTCCAAGTCATTCAATAAATATTTATTGAGCAACTACACAGAGCACTGCCCTAGACATGGAAGATACAGGAGTGAACAAAGTAGACTGGGTCCCTACCCTCATGGAGCTTACAGTCCAGAAAAGCAAACAGACATGAAACATATAATTTCACACGTGCCAGGTGGAAGAAACAGGAAACATACTGTAGGAGAGCAAAATATCCTGTATATTCCTGGTGGCTTGAGTATATTCTGGTACACAGTAGGCACTCCCTGTCAGAAAGGAAGGAGGGAGGCAGGAGGGAGAGAAAGGGATAAGAAAAGGAAGGGAAGGAAAAAGGAGAAGAGACATAACTGTGAGTCTGAATACCTCACTTCTTATTGATGGAATAGATAAAAACTGCAAAGTTAAAAAAAAGGTTCAATTCATTTACATACTTATTAAGTACTTACTAAGTGTGAGGTATTGAGATAGGGTAACAGACATAATTCTTAAAGAAGCCTATGGTTTAACAGTTGCATTTATTTTCTATTTCTTGCAGGCGAGATATCTAACTGAATAAGATTTTAGATTGTGGTGGAAACGAAAGGAGGCTTTTGAACTAGATGACTTCTAGAATCTCTTCCTGCTTCTCTAAAATCCTGGACCTCAGTCATCGCTCTAGTTACCAGGGCCCTACACGCATTAGGTGTGCACAGACGTTTGTTAGATCAAGGTGAGTTTTTCCAAAGATGCATAAGTGAAGCAGATGATGAAGCAGATTAATTATAGCTACCCACTAACTTTAAATTTTCTGTTTATGAGGCAAAAGGGTACACTTCGCTCTTGTTCCTTAAAAAGACCAGAATTTGGGATACTGACTGAATATTCAAATCCTGAGGATGGAAAGCTAATGACTAGAGCCCCTCCCCTGAGCAGCTGTTGGTAAACAATCAGCAATCATATCAACATATGAAACTGCACCATGCACCACATTATTTGTCATTTCAATACAGTACTATAACCACAAGATTACAAAGTTAAATTTATGTAAATCATGTTTTGGAACTTACTGGAGCAGACTGTGGGGGATGTTTGTAGTCAATCTCCTAGTGAAACGACCCATCTCACCAACAGGAAATCAAACGAAGGAAATATTTTGCTGCCTTGCCTTTGGCCTATTTTGAAGATGTAAAGATTCCATCAAGAATTTTCCCCCCAAAGTCTTTAATTTGGGGGAGATGAGGAGGACAGAGAAGGCTGTGCTCATCCATTGTTAAAGAGGCCACATTGGGAGCTGTGGGACATACCCTTCAGTTTTTTTGTCTATTCAGCAAGGCTGGTGGTATTTTTGCTCCCAACTGATTAATCTATCAAGCCCCCAGTGTTTTCAAGGAACCACAGAGCACTCAGGCAGTCCTTATGAGAATGATGCTGCTGCATTATGAGTCTAGCATTCATTTTCATAGATGGCAGCATGACTAATGATGATGCCGCACGTTTCTATAACAATTTACAGTTTCCGGACCACTTTCACATTCATCATCTCATTTGATTCTCATGACAACCCTGTGAGGTCTGGAGGGCAGGAATTATCATCCTTTTATTTCAAATAAAGAAGAGGAACTCTTAGCTCAGAAGGAATATCACCTCCCCAACCCCATAAATGGTGAACCCATGACTCGAACATAGACTTTCTGATATTGATTTCAGCATTCTTTCCATAAACAATTTCCCAAAATTTCTCCAGAAGAACCATGGTCTTGAGAGTTACACCAAAAAAAACAAAATCATTTTACATCATGCAAGTGTACTCCATGTATCAGTTATACTTCAGTACAGGAGATAGAAATCACTCCAATGTTTCAAGCAGAGAAGTAAGTTAATATGGAAAATTTGGTGATTACAAAATTTTGGGAAGGGCTGGAGAAGTCAGGGGCTGCCCCAGGCTGTTTAGCTCAAGGGACCATCACTACAGCAGCAATACAGAAGTCTGGAAGCTGCTACTGTCACGTGACAAAGCCCTAACTGCCTATGAACAATGAATGACCTTCTTTCCCAGAGTCAACACCAGGAAAATCTCCTGCATCTCACTTTCACTCTCCAAATTTTAGGCAAATGCATGCAATTGGAAAAGCAGAATTCTTATCCAGAACTTTAGTTGCAAAGGAGTCTGGGAAATGTAGTTTTTAGGTGGACTGGGGTTGAGAGTGACAATCATAGTCTCTTATCATACCCCTTTCTAAAATGCAGGTGCACATTTACATTTCATAGCTATAAAAAAAATCCTGCAGTAAAGCAAACTTTAAATTTTAGCCTTTTTCCAAAATTATTTGACCATGAAACTCTTTATCTGGCAGCCCCTCATTAAGCAGAACATGCTCAGGGGAAAGTTGCACTGCAGCAAGCTGGAGGCAGCCATAATGTAGCTTACACACATATGCACCCATATGTCAATCAGACAATCAATAAACATAAAATCGGAGAGCATCTGCTGCAGGCCTGTGTAGCTGAGAAAACCATCTATAGGCATAGGCTACAGAAATTAAGACCCCGGAAAGAATACTAAATGAAAAATGGGTGAGGTCTAGTAACTGCTGGAGAACAGAAATCATCATCTGTCGTTGAGGGCCGAATCCGGCCAATCATCCGAGTTTTTGAACACAACTAAGTATTGGCGGGTAAGTCTAGTACCCTCTGGTGAGAGGTCCCACCATTTGCTGCTATGCCACATCTGCCCAAGGCACAAAATGATGTTTCTTTCTGGCACCTGTAGGCATATAAGTTTGACACACACAGGTGGACACAAGCAGGCAGAGAAGACTGTGGAAAAGGTGAGATTTGAACTAGGCTTTGAAGGCTGAGTGGGACGGCATCCTCAGCGGTAATTCACCCGGATTTCAGAGGGAATATCCATGTTACCTGTGTTAGTAGTAGGCGTGACGTGGTTAAAGGGTAAACCCTAAATCAGCTACCTAGGCCTTACTGAGTGCTCTGGAAACATGCCTCTTTGTAGCAGAGAAATTTTTAATGAAAAAGGAAGCCTATTAAATGGAATATTGAATAATTAAGAGAATATATGAGGCAGGTCGCAACTGTGAATTAGGGGAGAGAGTGTCTTTCCCTAAAGAAGACAGGGTGCAGAAGGAGAACTCAACCTACCCATTCTGTAATAACCCATGATTACGGTTATTACATCTCACAGCTAGGGTGGGGTTTCCACCGTGAATAAAGCAGTCTTTTCTACATTCAGACTCTGATTCTAAGCAGCTTAAATAAAACACTTAAAACATAATTCTCCGTGAACACAAATTTAGATATCTTATCCTATAATAATTTGGGATTTTTCTTCTTTCCTTCTGCTTTCTTATATCGAGGAAACCCTAGGCTTGCTGTCTATATTTTTTTTAAAAATGCAATCAAAGAGAAATGTATTTTCAGGAGGACTTTTTAAAGCCCTAAGAAATACTAATTAGGGAACATGAAAATGATTGTTTTTTTAAAAGACAGTGGTAGCATTATTACCCAAGCCTATAAGCACTGGCTTTGGGAAACTGAGGAGAAATTGGGATGAACAAAAAATGCTTCAATGCAATCTTTTCATACCATAAAGTTAGAATTATTTTCAAGGAGGCCACTGTGGAATAGGACACTACTCACTGTAAATGCTACCTATCTGGTTTTATATCGTAAGCATCACTGGTGAGGTGACTGAACTATTTGAAAACTGGCCATGCCATCCCTTGTCTTCAAAATGAATAGCTAGTGTATGTTCTGGGGGAAAAAAAAAATTGTCACCAGCTTCCTGAAAGCTGGAACCCTTGTCAATAGCAAAGGTCATGCCAAAGCACTCAGCAAGCAAAGGGAAGAGTTGAGTGCAGGATGTAGAGCTCCTATGTGGAATATGGCAAAAATCAACACTCCCCCCCCCCGCCCCCGTGTCAGCTCTGTTCATGCAACAAGTCTTTGTTGAGCACCTGCTATGCACCAGGCAGTGAGGTAGGCACAGGGACTACAACAGTGTATAAAAGAGCTGCGTCCCTGCCGTCATGGAGTTTGCAATCTAGTGCAGAAGTCAGACAAGAAGTAAACAAACCAGTGAATTCATCGTTTCAAGTGATGGAGAACAGTGAGAGGAGGCAGAAGGAAGAAACGGTTGCAGGGATGTCCTCTCCCAGGAACTAACACTGGAGTTAAGATCTAAAGGACTGGACGTTCCACGAAAAGGCTAAGGTGGAAGCGAAGACTGCAGCTGGAAAGAGTTTGGCAGGTTTTAAAGACCTAGAAAGAAGCCAATGTGCATGAAGCAGAGAGGAAAGGGGGCTGATGAGGACAGAGAGCAGCCTGCGATGAAGAGCCACTGCAAGTTCATTCTGGGAGTGATCAGAAGCCACTGAAAGGCTTTGTGTTAGTCAGCTCAGCTCAGCCATTTAAAAAAACACCACAGACAGGGTGGTTTAAAAGCAGACATTTATTTCTCACAGTTCTGGAGACTGAGGAACCCAGGATCAAAGTTTCTGCTGATGCAGTTCCTGGCAAGGGCCCTCTTCCTGGCTTGTAGAAAGTGCTCTCTCGCCGTATGTTCCCAAAGCCTTTCCTTGGTGCGTGCACGTGGGGAAAGAGTGCAAGCTCTCTGCTGTCTCTTCTGATAAGGACACTGATATTACCAGAAAAGGCCTACCCTTATGACCTCATTTAACCTAATTACTTCCATAAAGACCCGATCTCCAAATACAGTCAGTCACACTGGTGGTTAAGGATTTCAACATACAAATTGGGGGTAGCGCACAAAATAACATAAGGCTTACAGCAGGGAAATGACGTCATCTGATCATCTGATTTTATTTGTTAAAGGTCACTTTGTCTACTGTGTGGAGAAGGCTCATAAGAAAAAAAGAGAAGAAGCCAAGAGACCAGGAGCTCCAAACAGAGAAAACACAGACTTAGGCCAAGCTGGTGAAAGTGTTATGTGGGAACGTGGGAAAGAATTAGGTGACAAGATATTTAAAAAAAAAAAAAATTAAAACTGAGGGTTATTACAGGGTCATTTTATTCTGCCTACCACAGAATACCACTGAATCCTTGAACCTTGTGTCAAGACTTCACATTATCACAATCTCTTGCTATGCAATTCTCCACAATAGAGCCTGTAACTGTTGAAAATCACAGAGGTTGGAATTTAGAAACAAAAACAAAAAACAGTCAATATGTTGGCTAGAAAATGAATCTGTTTTAAAATGGTCATGCTCGTAAAGGGCCAGCTTCTTGGCCAGACCACAACATCTGTTTCAGGCCATCACACCATCTAATTGCTTTGTGTCAGAAGCTGTCTTCTGTAGTCCATCTTCTTCCAACTTGGGTTCTTTTATAGCGACTTCTGCTGTCTAATTTCTGACTGTTTGTCTTTCAGTAAGGCACAAGAATACGTTTCTCTGTAAAAGGGACAATCCTTCCTTACCTAGGGCTGGATTGGGTGACCTGAGCAGCAAGCATATTGACAACTATTCACTAAGGAGCACTTTGGGGGTTCTGAGAAAGAGCCCTGAGATAGGCAAAGGTGACAAAAGATGAACTAGAGGGTCCTGAAAAGTATTTCAGGAAGGTGACCTGGAATAGGATGTGTGAGGTAAGGAGCCAAGAGATGTGCTTAGCTGGGTTTCCCAATTTCTTCTCAACCTTTCCATGAAAAATGCCGACATTGAAACTGAGTTTCTGTAGCATGGGAGGAGACCATGAGATGTTCATCCATTCTACCTCGTCTGCGTGACTTCATCCCAAGGGCAGTGTTGGATGGCAACGTTCCTCCTATCTCTCAGGATCCTGGCAACACTGACTCCATGGCCCAGGCATCCTGGCTGTCAATGCTGTCTCCTGCCCCGCCTTGATCAGAAAGAGCAGATGTCCTCTATTCCTCTAGTCCCAGCCACAGTCCTACCTCTGTGACATGACTTCCAAAGTCATGCATCCTGGTGTCACTTCTAAGAACAAACACTGAGATTTCTACAGCATGCTGTACATTCCCATATTCTACAAACATTTGTTGAGCACCTACCTACTATGTGGCAGCTAGGAATACAAAAGTGAATGACACATAACAGGTCCTGCTCTCATGGAGCTTATATTCTGGAGGGGAGAGAAAAAAATAAACACATAAGCAACAAACAACACCATATATATATATACACACATATATACACATACACACACACACACACACACACACACACACACACACACACACAAATATATCGGTTTAGATAATGGTAAGACCTTCAAGGAAAATAAAATATGGTGCAAAAAGAGACAGTAGCAGGAAAGAGGAGGAGCTATTTCAGCTGGGTTGTGAGAGAAAATCTCTTAAAGGAGACGACATTTGAATTAAAACTTGAAAGCTTAAGGAGCGGTGGGAAGAGCTGGTGCAGGGGAGAAGGGCAGGGCATGGGGAAGCATTCCTGGCAGAGGTAACAGAGGGCTGGAGTGAACTTGGCAGTGGAGGAAGACTGAATGAGGCAGAGAGTGGAGTGAGGAAGTTACAGAGCTGGGTGGAGACAAGATCATGAAGAATCTTATAGACCATAAGAAAGATTCTGAATTTTAGTTTCTACATTATATATCAAAATTACCCAAGTATTATCTCCCCTCAAACGCTCCTTACCAAATGTACCATATTTGCCAGAACAGATTTTACCTACATTTTGCTTATCACGTGGCTCAAAATTTAGGATTTAACTTGATTTCTTATATGCCCCTTCACCCTTGATAATCAATCGTGTCAATCATCCCCCCAGAGTGTCCTTTCACCTCCTCATCCTTTTACAGTCTCAGCATGACCACTCTGCTGCAGGCCTTCTCCACCTCGTGCCTGGACTGTTGTAGTAGCCTCCTGACTGGGCTTCCCGTTTTTCTCGCTCCTTGTGCCAATCCATCCTGCACCCCACAGATGATCATCGTGACCATTGTCTTAAAACGGCATGTTCGTAATGTTACTCCCATGTTTGCAACTGTCCAGTGGACATCTGTGACTTGAGCCCCTCCATAACCTGAGCTGAATGTGCATTCAGATTTTCTCTACACATACCCCCTTCTTTTTCTCTCTCTCAAACACAGCCTGCTCACTTTCTCTTGCCTTTCCTCACACTGTTCCCTTTGCATGGGCTGCCCCTTCTTTACAAGTCTAAAATCTATCCTGTAGAATCCACTTCAATGTCCGGCTCTTTCCTTCCTCCCAATCTCTAACAGAGCAGTTCTCAAACTGTGGTCTTGGAGACCCAGACACCCCGTCAGGGGGTCTGCAAGGCCCTCTTTTTCCAACACTATAGCATGTGAAGCCAGATATTCTCTACAAACTTCAACCAAATCAACGTATCATGACAGATATGAATAAGCCAATAGTAAGCCAGACATGAAGGAGATTTGCAAAAATGTAAAACAATGCCACTCTTCTCATTGAATTTTTTTGTTTGTTTTGAAAATGCCAAATGAAAACAAAACTGGATTTAGATGAGGAGAGGCTTTATTCCAATAGACTATTGCAATAAGAACACTTTGACCTCAGGACCTGTCAGTACCTCAAAATTAAATAGAAAAAGGCTTTTCCTTTGGGGAGGGGAGAGAGAGGGCAAGCAGGTGGGGTGAGCAGGTGGCAAAATCAGGGTATGTCAAGAAGAAATGTTTCTTTTTGTGGTTAGCCAATTCTCAGAATAGGCTGTTAAGGGGGGATGATTGGCACTTTAGTGCTTAAGTGCTTGCTCAAACCTGTGGGCAAGCTGAAGTTTAGAGGCCTGTGGGGGGAGAGAAAAACCTGATTAAACTTTGGTCAAACCAAAGCTCAGTGGATATGTAATAAGCAATTACGAGAACTTGGTTACAAAATGGTAATTTTTCATGAAAATAATTTTACGTTTATATGTAACGAGTTCTTTATTGTTATTTGGAAGTTGATTAATAAATATTTTTTAAATGTCTCACGTTTAAATGTTATATGATAAATGTCAAGAGATATAACCCACATAAATAAGAGCTCTTTGGGGTCCTCAATAGCTTTTAAGAGTATAAAGGGATCCTGAGACCAAAATGTTCAAGAACCACTGCTCTAGACCATTCATACCTGTACTTAACCATAGAACAAGACTTAGAGATTTTTTAGTTAAATTCTTCCATATTACAGATAAATCAAGACAGGGTGGCTAAGTGACTTGCCCAAGATCACAGTTAATAAAAAGCATCACTAAGATTAGAACACTGATATCTTCATTCCTAATCTTAGGTTTACACTACTGCTGCTGTATCATTTTTAGATGTGTGTGCCTATGTGGTACCCAAGGTTTGAGACCAAGTCTCTGTCTTGTACTTCTTGCATACACTTCAGAGCACCTGACATCTGTCCCTAATAATCATATAATGGGTGCTCAAAATTCTTGTTGGATGAATAGATACAGGAAGAAAGGGAGGGAGGGAGGAAGGAAGGCTTTCACAATCCCATCAGCCTTGAAACAATCTCCCAACAATGCTCACACACGTTAAACCTCGTGGTAGTTATTTCCAGACTCTGGGAATGCATAAATCTGCTCTAAAAGAGACTCCCAAAATCTTTCTGAAAAGTTTACGCTGAAGCCTCATATATCCAAAGGAAGGCCCACCGAAGCAGCATGGCTTGTCCCACCACCGATGTGCACAGCTTGCCCAAAGGCCAAAGCAGGAATGTCCCTGATGCCTCGCTCTGTCCCACTCTATTCCCTCACACCCTAAAACTTCACAAACACCTTAGTCCTGTGGTGGTTCAGTTGGACAAGAGAGAAAAGGAGGACAGAGCAGTGTGTCACCACAGACAAGAGGTCCAGTCAGGGGGTGATGGGGCAGAGGTACGAGGAGAAGCCAGGGTCAGGAGGTCAGATGGTAACTCCTAGAACAGTCTGCTTTTAAAAAGCAAAAGAATCAAGAAAGGCTTTTGATCTTTTAAGAAAAAGAAAATAAAATTAGGAAATAGTTGGTGGAAATCATTTCCTAACAAAAAAGAACCATCCCTTTCTTATGTTACAAACACACTCTTGCACAGGGTTTTGTTCAAACTTTGTTCTGTAGTACCAGGAAAATTATCCAGACTTCAGCTCTAGAAATTAGAATGCAAAGGTGGGAGTCTGAGGTTGGAGTGGTATTAGCTCGACTCCAACTGTTGACCACTTCATGCCCACTAATGAGGGCTTCCGGGAGCAGCTGACACCAAAGGCCAGCATTGCTAGGGATGCCCCCCAGGAGGCAACCGCCTGGCTTCTCCCTTCTTCCAGCTCTCCAATCTCTCTCCACAGCCTCCCATCGGTTCAACCCACACAAAAGCAAGTTGGCCTGGAGTTTAGGAAATATACTTTGTTTTGCATGAGAAGGATGAAGAATGCATTTGAGAACAAACAGACAAATGACCAGCACACTCACCAACCCCATGAAGGTTTCCTCCCAATGGGTCTCCTGGCTTTTATTCTTGATACTCTCCCACCCTTTTTCTACACTGAGATCTCTTTAAATTGATTCTCATCACTTCCCTCCTTCTACCTTTCAGTGGCTTTCAATCGCCTTGAGGATAAAATCTTAACTCCCTACCTGGTCTCCAGGGATCTGTGTGGTCCTGCCTCTGCTGATCTTCCCAGCCCCATTTCAATCACTGTCCCCCTCAGTGACCAAGCTCCAGCCACAAGAGCTCTCTTCCTCCCCCACCCCTCCATGTGTCAAACTGCAGGGCCTTCAAACCTGTCCTTCCATCTGTCTGGGAAGATCTATTCTCCTTGCTTTGGCTAAATATTTTTCGTCTTACAGGTTTCGGCTTAAATTCATTTCTTGCGAGGGGCTTTCCTGAGCCTTCCCCATTTCAATTAGATGCAACTTTTGTGGTCTTAATCCCCATACTTTTCCATCATGGCATTTAACTTAATTTATGAGTATATATTTACTTGTGTCTCTATTTCTTCAACATCTGCTCTCCACCTGTCTGGAAGCTTGACAACGGTAAGGATCTTGCTGACCATCATCCCTGACGTGGCCGCTGCATCTAGCATCATGCCTGGCACAGGTGGGTGTCCGATAATGGATGGTAGAGGATGAATGCAGAGGAATGATGTGATAAAAGCACATTATTTAATTCACATGCTTTTCCAAAGTCCATCCAGTCTCCCTTCCACCCCTTCACTTAGAAACCCAGGAACTAACCATCTTTGAATAAAATCTCCCCAAAGGTAAATAGATTTGCAAACCTGCTACTGCTCAATTGAGCTTCAAGCATACATTTTTTGACTTCTGTGTTTAGAAGGACAAAAAGTTCATTGTGCCCTTTGGAGAATAACTCTCACTGAGAAAACAGGAGAATTCTGAAGCTGCCAGTTACCTTTTCATGACAACATGTGAAAAAACTTCTTGCTTTTTATTTCCAGTCAACATTGTAGCTTGTCCTTATTTTTTGTGTGTGGTTTTGTCATGCTTTGTAATGTTCATATAATAACATAAGGATATCACAGTATGTTTATATTACTCACAAAAGACCACACGATTCTTTTTGGATGTGAAGCACATTTTTTTAGAAAAGCTCTTTTAAGCGGGTTTTGTTTTTCATACAGGAAAGGCTACTGGTGTAACACAAGTCAAGGACACATCCATGGTTGTAACCATGGCCCCTCCTTGTGGCAAAACACGTGCAATTACTCCAAGTACCAGCTCTATTCTTTCCTCTCTATCTAACCTTTACCAGCAAACCAACAGAGGAACACAATACCCAGGCGATCTTTGTCTAGAATTTTAGCCACGGCTTTGACACCATTCTCATAGTTTCCTTACCACACTACCCAAAGCAATTTCTTAGTGGGGTGGCCCTCAAGTCTTTAATTCTGGCTCACTGTTTCCCTTCTTACCATGCTAAGTGTGTTATTCATAACAACAAAAAAATTAAGTATGGTGTGCACACTAATCTAAAATTTTGAGTCGGCAATTAGTTGGAGCGAAATGCAATTAGATGTTTTCCTTCAAGTCCTAATTTACATGCTGGAAAACATGGGCAGCCTTTGCAAGTAATTGCAAAAATAAGCCCTGCTTTCTGTGTTTGTGTACAAATACAAACCTCCACAGCACACCTGCTCTTTCCTAAATAGAATAGAGTCCCAGGGGTCTTCTTGCTTTATGATCACTGAGATATACAGCAGAAAAGAACTGATCAGGCTTCAGGTGAAAATGTGTTTTCTCTCCACTGCAGAAGTTTGGCATTAATTGGCATTGACTTTACCCGTGGAGAGCTGGGGTGTATAAACTAAGTCTGACAGCATCTCCGTGTAACCCCATGAGGTGAATGAAGGCCTTTGAGAGTACCAGCACCCCTTTTTGTGTTCTTGAAGTAATAACTAATGCAATTCAATCCATTAAACACTTCATGAGTGTCTACCCTAGGCAAGACTGCTGGGAGCCCGGAAAGGTATAAATCAAATGAGATACTGTTGACATCTTCAAGAGGTTACAGTCTAGGAGAGGAGATAAGGCAGACACAAACACCACCATGGGATGGGTGCCACCGGAGAAGGGTGTGGACTGGGGAAGCAGTAGCACCCAGGCAGCTGCACCACAATGTCTGCTGAGGGATGAGGAGAAGAGGGGGTGATTCAGCTACCAAATCAGCACCCCAAAGGAGAATCTAGTTCCAGCACTGAGCCCAATCAAGAAGTTAGTCTTGTAATACAAGCACATGGAGGGGGACCCCCTACCTCTGGAGAAAAGCAATGCACAGAAAGGGGAGAGTAGGGCGATTTTGCAGAATACGAGAACAAAATAAATCAAGGACTATGGGTTTTCTGCAAATAGCATTAAAGCATCTGATAGAAGAAAGCAACATTAGTGCAGATATAGGATCAAAACAATGAGGGGCACCCACAGAATCCAAGAGCCTGTGGAACTCGGATGATTCAAAGGGGGAGGGGAGAAACAGCACAAAACAGAAAACTCTCTGTTGGCCACGCTACTGAGCATTTTATCAATTCCTTTGTGAGGAGAAAAATTGGCCAGCATCAGAGTCTCCTCATATATGATGCATAATTCCTTATTTATAAAGAATTTTGCCTGCTAACTTCACACAGTTCTCATTTGTAGCTTGGATTCAGTTATTGCATATTGTTTCGAAAATAATTTAAAGCAGTAACATTTTTATTATCTTCATAAAGTCCCAAAATAAAAAGCCCCTTTTCGATATTGTAATATACACAGAAACCTAAACTGGGAAATCCCATCCGACAACAGTGATCACGAGAGCTGACAAAATGACACAAGGGACTCACGTCACTGAATTCCGCAGAGCGGCAGGACATTCTTGTGCCTGAGGTCACTACAGATTACAAAAATGCAAACTGTTTCTACAGAGAGAGTCAAGATATAAACAAAAAGAAAGAAAGAAATGCAGCTGGAGAGACCAGAGAGAGCCTCGAGGGGGAAGCAGCACTTGAAGGGTGGATGGTAGGGCAGGAAGAGGCATTCCTGACATGGGGAACAGCACGTGCCAAGGTGTGGAGGTCGGAGGGTACCGGCTGTACACCTGGTAGAAAAGCAGAAAACAGAAATGCTTCACCCTTTGTAGTCTCGTGTTTCAAGTCTTTGCTCTTTTTACATATAGGGAATATTCAGGAGATGAAAGGTAGTACGGTCTCTTTTTTCCTATGACAGATAATGAGACGCTAATGGGGCCAGCCTCACCCTGGGTGGAGAAGGTTCACCTGCCTAGGGTTAGGGGTTATGGAAGGATTTCAGAAAGAATATTCTTCAAAATATCCTCCTCACATCTCTATACTCAGCTCACCTTAAATTTCTCTAATGGGTCCAAAATCTTTTATTTTGCAATTGGTAATCGGGCTTTAAAGGCAAATATTCTTAGGAAAACATCCACAGAATGTGTAGATGACACACTGTCTGTCCGTCTGTATCTGGCCAGTTTAGCTGGAGAAGGAAGGAGACACATAATAAAACTCTGGGTCTGAAACAGGGACAAGGTTAAAACTCAGGTTTGAGTTAGGAAGCAAGCAGGGAGAAAAAGGTCTGCTGGGAAAATATGGGAAAATGGTCAGGGCCCCTCAGATGCTCAGAATCTTGCCGACCATCTGATGTAAATATGCACGTGCGCCCAGGTGTTCCCCTGGTTATTGTCTAATGTAATTGCACATGTGCACCCAGGTGTCCTGGGTTATGGATTAAGTATAAGGGACTAATGGCTCTGATACACAGCGCTTCTTGGGATGCTCTGGGAGGCCATTAGCGTGGCTGCTCCTAGCTCTGAATAAAGCCTATTAATTTTTTACCCACGGCTCCCAGGACCTTTTCCTATTACCTAGCTATAGAGCTGCATGTGGAGGGTTTGTGATCCAGTCTGTACAACAGGCTCGAGGGGTCTGTGAGCCCTAGCCCTAGCTTTCCAAGGTCCGAGAAGGTTGGTAGTAGAATGACTAGTGTGGCCAACTTCACATTTACATGGGAAGCAGAGATGCAGAGGTGCAGAGACGTCCCCCAAATGCCCGATTTAGCAGAGTGAGACAAATTCAGTCACTGAATTTTGGTATAAGCTGTAAGAACCACAAACTTCCCTAAAAAATCCAGCACAAATATGTCCAAAGACCTCAAAATTGCTTCTATGTTCCTTGCTGCCATTCCAAGTTTTAATAGAATCTTTTTAGTCTTCAAGGAAGACCAAAGCTATGGACTGCTGAGCAATTATTTAAAGGAGAAATTCATTTTTAAACATAGGCTTATTTTCTTTTTTTCTTTTTTTTTCTTTTTAATATTCAAAAGTGATACATGCTGAGGTTTGGAAGAGAGAGAGCTTCCATAGAAATGAAGCAATTGAAGGACCTTTGCTTAATGCTGTCACAGGAGGGGCTTCTAAACAAGCGTGACATGATCAAGGAAGGGCTCACTTCTTGTGGGAGAGAGGATACAGGCCAGTAAAAACGAGAGCTGCTTTTGTAAAGGGAGCATCACTAAATGAAAAGGGGAGTGTGGGAACTGTCAACTACAGTCCCACACTCTGCAGGAGACAAAAGGAGGGATCACAGGTGATTAGAAATGTTTTGAGCTAACTAACTCTCCCAGGTAAGGTTAAGCTTAGCGAGAAGACCCCTGCCAGACTATCACTCCAGCTTTGATCTGCGCTCAGTAAGCAGCTGGCCTCGTGACCCTTTATCAAAAGCACATGTGAGTGGATGAAAAGATAAAGTGGAAGACGGGAGTTAAGAAGTATCCAGGTGTCCCTGGTTAATTGCATTAAGCCTCACTTGTCCATCTATGCCTTGCAGGGGGTCCTTTTATTCTTTGTGTACTGGCCTCATAGGCACAGAGCATAGGGCAGGGAGCTCCCCTGTTCCTCCACCAGTGAGCTGGAGATTTAGTTATTTCCAGACGTCCATTGTATTGTTACATTGTTACCATATTCTCAAGTTCCCTGCTGGGCACAACTTTTAATAATGACTGACTCTTCTCATACGATGATTTCCTGGTTTGTTTTAAATTAATTCAAATCAACAAGCAGGTAAGAAATGGCAAGAGCCTGAATCAGGGTAATGATTTTTTTAAAAATAGATAATTCTAAAAAAAAAAAAAAAATGAAAGTTAAAATCCACAGGGTTTGGTTATTCATCGAATATGCTTGAGGACTAGGAGGCTGTGAATTGGGTAACTGTGTAGAGAGGATGGCCACCAAGGGAGGTGAAAAATAGATTTATATGAAGAGCTAAAGGTACCTGAGGGACACTTTATTAGGAAAGAAAGGTCAAGTTCTGCTGTGGGAACAAATAGCCTCAAAATCTCAATAAACTTTTATTCCTTGCTCCTATTACAGCCCAATGCAGTTTGGACAGCTCCCCTGGAAAGCTCTCCTTCAAAAAGTGATTCAGAAATTCAGGCTTCTCCCAAATTGTGAATTCTGCCACCCTGGAGAACTTTGCTTCCGGCCATGAGCACTGGAGTGAGAGGTGTGTAAAATTGGTGCACATTGTTCCCACTCACATCAATCCAGGGGCTACAGTAGCTCATTCATTTGGTGCCAGACTAAATGCAGGACAGGCCAGAAAATATAGTCTTCCTGTGTGCCCAGGAAGAGGAAAAGGGTTAGATAAGCATCTAGCCTGTCTCTGCCAAATATATCCAAGTGACAATAGCCAGCTGGTAGCTGAATATAACAATCTAGGGTTCAAGGAAAGAGGGACATGAATCACAGCTAGAGATGTAGATTTAGACATGCTCAACTTCTTAAACCTAGAAAGATGCATCAAATCAATCAGGAGAAAGTATATGATAAGAAAAGAAGGGAAATCTGAAGAACATCAACATTTAAAGAGTCAGAGAAGAAGGAGACACTGAGAAAGGTGACCAATGTGAAAATGTACAGGGATATGGAGGGAAATATGGAAAATAGAATAAAGAAAGTCTTTTCTAGGAATTAAGAGATGTATTCAGTATTCATTGAAGGGAAGCTAGTTAATGATGAAGCGACCATATTTACAGAACCAGAAATGTTAGCTCCTTCCGATGAAGAATTTCTATTTCTCCTGGGTAGTGGAGGGGTTCTGGGATTTGTAGTTTGGATGCTGGGACAATAGAATTTCTAGGACCTCTCAGTGGATTAATAAAAACAATATTTGGATTGTGAGAAAACACTTCCAGAACTGTTGGCATCTATGTAACAGGTGAACTGGGTTAGGAGCCATAAGAAGTGAGTCCTAGTTCTGGTCCTCTGTGGCCATGCTGAAGTCATTTAGTCCCTCTGGATGTCATTCTCCAAGTCTCTGAATGTGGGGATGCACTTCCAAAAGTAGTAATAACAGGTGACATTCCTTGAGTACTCACAGTGTGCCAGACCCTATCCTAAATCCTTTTCCCAGATTATCTCATTTATTCAATCCTATGAAAGAGACGATGTAAGAATATCCATTTCACAGATGAGGAAACTAAGGCTGAAAGAAGCCGAGTAAGTTGCCCACAATCACACATGAAGATCTCATGTGAATTGCAGGCATGGAGGATAGAAATTTAGGCTGAGAAAGGTCAGGGTGCCCACCCTGATTGTTCTCCCAAGCTTTCATTAATTTATTCAGTACATACATTATGAGTGCTTCAGAGACCTGCTCAGCCCCTGCTCTCATGGAGCATTTCTCCAAAAAACAGGATGTCAAGTGCAGGGGTCTTCAGCCTCCAACACCCAGACTGGGGGGCTCATCCGGAGCCATGCTCTCCTGAACACACTCTGCCTCATCCAGACTCTGAGTGGAAGGACATTCAAGTCCAGAATTGATGGGCCCTCAATACACTTGAAAAGATACTTACTTTTCCATTTTGGGGAAGATGATTCCCTCATCTTTGTTAGCTCAGCAGTTTAGTAATTAGGTTCTTTATCACTTTGTCAAAATGGAACAAGCAGAGCTAAACAAAGCTAGACTTCCATGACCTGTATTCCATCAACATGAAGAAAATGAATAAGGTAACCCAATTTTTAAATCCCTTTCAAGATAAAAAACCTCAATCTTTTCACATACAAAGAAAGGGTGTTTTTCTTTTAAATATTTATAAAAATAAACAAATAAAAATTTATCAATTTATATAGTATAATGTTCTTATTATAATAAACCATAGAATTTTATATATTCTACAAGATTATCAATATGATCATGTAATGCAAAGTGCCAGAGAGAAGCTACAATATCACAATAAACTAAACAGGTTTACTATTTTACTTTTTAATTTCAATTTAAGTGCATTCTTTGCTCCTCTATAATTGTCAGTAAAATGAAATTCTCTTTTCCAATTAGACTAAAATCAAAAATGTTTAGCTGTTGAGCTTCTCTGAGCTCTCTATAAATCTCCTTTAACAGGTAAAATAAAAGCTATGTCTGGCACCCTATCAGTCTCCAACAGTGTTATTACACATTGTACACAATAAAAAGATGGTGACTTTTTTTAAATTTTCAAAGCTGAACGTCAGAAAAGATGCATTGCTAAAACGATGATTTTTTTTTTTTCCATATTTCCAGGTCTTTTTGCTACTCTATTTCTAGTGCTTATCTTAGTACTGGGTCACAGTACACATTCAATATTTAGTTGTTGAATGATTTGCATAGATAAGGGCATATTATTTACTGAGGATACAGCAGTTAACAAGACATATAAGGTCCGTGATATCAAGAAGTTTGCATTTGCATAGTGAGGGATAAAAATGTAAACAAATAAATAAAATATTTATGCTGGCAAGAGATGATAGTTAATAGTATACTCTTGATTTAAAAAAGAAAAAAGTTCTTATTTATATTACTGGAGGTCATCCTCTCTAACTGAATGAACAACTTCTGGAAGAATGTACATGGTGTGTTAGAAATGAGCATCCCACCAGCCCATTCTGTCTACTCAGCCTGGTAATCCACCTTGACCAGCTTTGCAGTTTGTTCCTTTGATAAACAGATGTTCGCATTACCCCACCTCCAACAAAGCAACTACTAAAAGAGCCTGGAGATGTCTGGATGTCACTAGTCTCTCACAAAAGGCTAGGAAATCCTCCAGGACAAAACTTAATTTCACTTATTCTGCAGTGCAGGAACTAAAAACTAATGCTATTTGGGTCTAAAAATGTAAAATGCAATGGTACATGTAAGAATGGGTTCTGGGTTGGCTGTATATGTATGCCCATCTCAAATGTTTTGCCCAAATAGTTTTACCTTGTCCCCATCAGTACAAAGTAAACACAGTGGCCTAGGCAAAATTGGAAATCAAGACAAGTCTATCTTGGATGTCCTAGCCTCCTTTTTCTGGACCTTGCTCTATCGTGTTCACATAATCACTATATCAGTCAAGGTTTGTATAGGAAAAAGAAAACCATTCTAGGTATTTGAGGTAGATTACATTTTAATTCAAGGAATTAGGTGTCTCCAAAACTGTCAGAAGGGTTTGAGAATGGCAAGCAATGAGCTCGGCAAGAGCACTAAAAAAATCTATTTAAAGGAAAAAGAAGGCTCAGGTTTTGAAATTTAATTTTCAGATATAGCCTAAAGTAAAAAAATCGTTTAGTTTCTCAAAGAACAAAAATTTTGTAACTCAAAGTCTATTTATTCCTCATCTTTCTAAGGAATTCTGACTTCACAAGCAAATTTCTAAATGTAAGCCTTACTTGATGCATAAAGTCTTTACAATTCCATGGAAAATAAATATTTATTCCAAAAATATCATTTGGAATTTGAAAATAGAAGGAAAGCTAATATCCAGCATTAAGAACTGTTTTCAGAAGAAGAAACCATCCAAAGGTCAAAGATAATACAGTAATTAATCCCAATCTTTGTCTCTGTTATCATTTTGTATAGGTTCAGGCACTTTGGGACTATTTATCCACCCACCCCCAACCTTTCTAAGCCCCAGGAATTTGTACCTTGCTTAAGGACCACAGGTAGCTATATTACTCATTGTAATACTACTAGATCTAGAGTCTACCTTCTCAAATTCAAAAATTTGGCAAAATTATTCCATGAAGCAATTTATGCAGAATCATTTTATTCATTTAAAAATTAAATCAAACTTTGAAGGGAAAAAATTTTTTTAACCATAATAAACAAAATACAGTTTAGATCCTTCATGCTTCTAGTGCCAAAACCTGTTTGATTTCTCTATTTTTATTTGTAATAAGCACTGGTGGTTTCCAATTCTCTTTGAAGCTCTGCCCATGCTGACATCTCCCCCACTTACACCCCCCCAACCCCATTACAAACACCTCAAACACCTATGTCAGTCCTCTGCTTCCAGAGCTGCACACAAACTCTGCTCTCTCTCCAGGTGGAGTTTGGCCCCAACTGGCTGGGACTGTGACCATCATCACAGCTGCAGAAGCAAAGCCTCCATGGGACTTTTATACTCTCCATGCCTTTTCCTGAGTCAAAATAAAGATGACATCTGCGTACCTCCTCTTCTTAGTGCCTTGACTATTTATTGTCCCCAGAAGGATTAGTTACTCATTAAGCAGAAGATTGGTTTTGCACCTGTCACTTGGTTTCTTGTTTTCTTTGCTTTGTGAGTATTTGTATATAAACAGGTGCCCTTCTTTGCTGCTTAAATATATTCAGTATCAACTTCCTATGACAGGAATGCAGTAGACCATCCCTCCTAGGACAGCAGTGCTCAGACATTTTGATCCAGGTCCTACTTTGGCAGAGGAAAAGACCCCATGACCTTCGTATCCTTACCATGTCCACAAAAGAACAAAGAAAATTTAGAATTAGGGCAGAACCAAGTGATAATAATGCAGGAATTTTCCAAAATGACCAAACTAAGACCAAAAAAAGCCTATTTATTCATTTATGTAACCACAGCAACTCAACACTGACTCATCCAGAACTACACTGGCGAGGAACTGAGAACAGAGCATTTTGTCCCTAATTTCAGAAATTCCTCCTAACTGCCTGTACATATGGAAGACTAGAATTTTGTAACAATAGTAAACATCATGTAACTGCTAGACAGTATCATTAGTATTGTTATTATTTCAAGCAACAGAAACAAATTCTGGATAACTTCAACTAAAATTATCCAGAGGGAGAGAGGGAATTTATTAAAAGGGATTGAAAGAGAAGTCAATGTGTTTTGGCAAGAACAGGAACCAGGCAGCGTTAGAGGTCAGCAACAGGAAGTCATGGACAGGCCACTTCATGAGTTGCCATCCTTGGAAATAAGATGCAGCCAGTTTCATTTTGTCCCACTACACTAAAGACTGACATTTCAGGAAGATGTTTATCTAACCAGCTCTGAATCATTTTTACAACATCACTTCCAGCACCAAATGTGGAGGGCTTCCTCACACCAACCAGTTCTCTACTCTCCAGACACCAACTGGGTGTCCTATAATTCAATTCAATTCTGACACTAACTACCTGGAGGTAGCACAGACCCCACAGGTTAAAGGCTCAGTCCCACAAGACTGCCCCAACTTCAGACACCAGTTACAAATCTGGGCCACTTCTACTTCTGCCTGACTACTATAAGGTCAGGGGGTTCCCACAACCCCCTCCTCAGGTTTTGATCACTTGCTAGAATGGCTCCAGAACTCAGGAAAGCACTTTACCATTATCAGTTTATTATAAAGGATACAACTCAGGAATAGACAAATAAAAAGAGATGCACAGGGTAGGGGATGGAAGGTAGGGAAGACACAGGGTCTCCTGCCCTCTCTGGGCATGCCACCCTACCAGCACCATGATGTGACCACCAACCCAGAAGCTCTCCAAACCATGTCGTTTAGGGGTTTTTATGGAGGTCCCACTATGTAGGCATGATTGACTAAGTCATTGGCCATTGAGGATTAATCCAATCTCCAGCCCCAGAGGTCAGGGAGTGGAGCTGAAAGTTCCAACCCTCTAATCGTACGGTTGCTTCCTCTGGAAACCAGTGCCCATCCTGAAGCTATCTAAGGTAACCCACCAAGAGCTACCTCATCAGTGTAACTTCAGGTAAGGTTCAAAGTGGTTTATTATGAATAACAAAAGACACTCCTCTCTCACCCCATCACTCGGGAAATTCCAAGCATTCTAGAAGATCTTGTTCCAGGAACCAGGGACAAATACTAAATATATATATTTCTTATTATATCACAATATCACATATGCCTAGCTTGAATCACATGTTTATCCATGGCTGGTGGAGGACAGAGCACTATGATTAACAGTATCACCAAAAAGAAGGAGGAATTGAGGCTGTGCAGGCAAAAAACACAGATGCTACAGGCACGCAGATATACATGCTGCAGGCTCCACAGTAGGGTGCAGATCAGACTTTAAGAACCTCAAATAACATGATAACTTTCAACAACTCAGTGTATAACTTATTTGTTGGTAACTCAGTAACTCTTTGTTATGACTGTACTGTGTCCCCCTAAAATTCATATGTTTAAGGCTTAACCCCCAATGTGATTGTATTTGGAAATAGAACCTTTATGGATATAATTAAGGTTAAATGAAGTTATAGGGGTGGGGCCCTAATCCAATAGGACTGGTGTCCTTATAAGAAGAGGAAGAGACACTAGGGATGCAGAGGGGAAAGGCCATGGGAGGACACAGTGAGAATACAGCCATCTGTAAGACAGGAGAGAGGTCTCAGGAGGAACCAACCCTGCCAACACCTTGATCTAGGACTTCCAGAATCCAGAACCATGAGAAAATTAGGTTCTATTGTTTAAGCCACCCAGTCTGTGGCATTGTGTTATGGCAGCCCTAGTAGACTAATACACCTTTGTTTTATTTTGTTTTTATTTAATGAAATCTAGTGAATTATGTGTTTTTTCAGTATAAACCAAAGATAAGACAAGTCTCTTCTGATCACACCATGGCCCCCACAGCCCTTCAGGTGGTTGCGTAGCACACCTTGGAGAACTGCTCCAAAAAACCATGTTCAATCAAGCTGACTTCCTGCTGGCAACTGTTCCAGCCTTGCTTCCATCTAAACCTCAGCCCATCTTATAAACTAAATAAAATGAATTGTTGCACAATTATCACCAAAGTAATTTTCCTCAGAGATGCTCCCAGCCTGAGTGAACCTTTCACAGTCCAACTGTAAGATATGCACTAATTTAATTCCATTTGGCAAACAAATACCAAATGCTACTATTTGCTAGGCACTAAAGTAGTCACTGATAATGCAGAGAAAAATGAGATCCAGTCCCTGATCTCAAGGAATTTGGTGTGTAGTGGAGAAAATAATGTGAAAACAATTAAAATTTGCTGTAATAACTTTTATATAAGGTGTTACAGCACCATTTTTTCAAACTCTAGTATTATTGTTCTGTACGAGTACAAGAAATGATGCCAGAGAATCCCTAATTCATAGGGTAAACATAGTTCATTATCCTGCAACATCAATTGTATTAGAAAACTTGGCAACTAAAATTATGTTATTTAACTACTGAAGAATATTATATTTATAATTCAGTCAATTTAGTCTACAATGCAAAATTCAAGTTAAATGGCAGACCCAGGAGCTACTGTCATTTGCTTTGTCTACTTAAATAGAAATTTTTGAAAAACGAAGAGGGACCTAAAGCTTTCATTTCCTCCTCTCCCTGATTCTCTCTCTTTACTGATAATATAAAATGGGTATTTTTATTTTTGTACTTATTAACAGTTTTATGCTTTTTTAGTCTTTGTGAAGTTAATGAGTATAATACTGAGTTGGCTTTTAATGATGTTACCCTCAATTGTTTTTTTTTCTGTGATTCAATGTCCCTTGAAAGAAAAAAATAATTCTCCTTGCCCAACTACATCAAGTTCCCCAAAATAATGTTAAAAATACATATGCAGAATGAACATTCCAATCCACTGAAAATATGCAGAAACTACTTTGCAGAGTTTAGTTTTTAACGGAAAAATAAATCCTCTCAATATATGAGATGTCTGTCTTATTTATAAAGATACATATCTAAGAAGTGTCTTATCTACTGAGATAGAATGAATATGGCTCCCATCTGAATGCATTCAGGTATGCTCACAGGCCAAAAACAAGTGGAAAATTATCTTTTAAAACAGCTAACAGAATTTACTATCGGAAGTTCATAGTTCTTTTATAACTCTAAAATACCTCTTCAAAGTACATATTAAACTAGATCAAAGTTAAAATAGTTTCTTCTGAAACAAATAATTTACCAAAGAGTAAAGGACACCAAACTTAACAAGAAAAACTCACTTTTTTGAACTGTTTCTCCCATTGTACATAATCCCTTCTTGATCTTATGATATTCTATGTTTCTAAGTCTGAAAGTCAGTCAATAGACAGATATTATTAAGTACCAACTGGGTACAACAGCTGATTCTGAGAACTGTGTGTATAAGAAAAGCAATAGAAAACATGGCCCCAGCCCTAGAAGAGGTTCACTTAGAAGGATAAAACTTACCCTCTGCTTCCTCAAGTCTCTAATGGCAAAATTCTTTGTAAGTTGCCTCAGCATAAGATCATATCTTTGAATCTCAATGGAAAGCATATTAATAAAGTTTCAGAGAGCCAATCAAGACAAACCTAAATAAACCAACAGGGCTACAGTTGACATGATTTCAACCCCCAGCTTTTGACCAAATAAATGTCATTCCATTAACTAATTTAAGGGAAAATACACACAGTTTATATTTTTTATAAACTGTACATCACTTACTAAATTAACCAGCAAATTGTTCCAAGAACTCTCCTTTGTTTGTATATGTAAAACAGCAATGAGAGTAACTTCTATGTTTACATTATTCTTATTTGTGGTTCTTGTTTTCATCATCATTGGTTATTTCCTCAGCTTGCTTTTCTGATTTCATCCAGTACTGTTTTTTTACTACCACTGAGTTTTAGAAATACAAAGGATGTAAACAATATGAAAAACACAAAGGAAAAACAGAAGCCGAGAACAAAAGAGACTCCTTAAAAATAAACCAAATACACTTAGGTACCATTTAGCTATATGATATGGCAATGGTAATTTTTTTGCTATGGTACACACTAATAACCATGAATTGAACCTTTTTTAGAAAAACACTGGGCACAAAACTCTGTAAGTAAATTGATGTTCCAGTCCTTATTGACTCGTTTAATGGGGACAAAAATGAGTTACTCTACAATGGTTTTTTGGTGTATGTGTGTTATGTTGCATTGCTTGTTTGTTTGTTTTTTTATGAAAGTGATATTATGGATTATAAGGTTGAACCAAGTGCTCACTTTAGCAGCACATATACTAAAATTGGAATGATACAGAGACAATTAGTATGGCTCTTGCACAAGGATGACACACAAATTCATGAAGCATTCCATATTTTTGCTGCAAGAGAAAAGTGTCAAGTCACATATAAGGAAATCTCCTCTAGACTAACAGCAGATTTCTCAACACAAACCTTGCAGACCAGGAGAGAATGGGATGACTTATTCAAAGTACTGAACTGTCAGTCAAGAATACTTTATCCAGCAAAGCTATTCTTCAGAAATGAGGGAGAAATAAAGACCTTTCCAAACAAGTAGAATCTGAGAGAATTCATCACTACTAGACCAGCATTACCACAAATACTTAAGGGAGTGGTACAACTGGAAATGAACAGAGAATACTATCATGAAAACATGAAAAAGTACAAAACTGAACAGTAGAGGTAAATTCATAATTCAAACAGAGAACACCACAGTGAGGTAATGGTGCTTTGTAAATTCTTCAGTCCTCTAATATGAAGTTTTAATGTCAAAATGGTCAAAAAAAAAAAAAGCAACAGCTACTGTTAGTATACACACACACACCCAACACCAGAGCACCCTTATAAAACCTAAGGAGAGAAATAGATTGCAATTAAATAATAGTAGGGAACTTTAACACTCGATTTTCAACAATAGACAGATCATCTAGACAGAAAATAAACAAAGAAACATCAGACTTAAACTGCACCATAGAACAAATGGACCTTACAGACATTTACAGAACATTCCATCCAACAGCTGCAGAATACACATTTTTCTCAACTGCACATGAAACATTCCCCAGGACAGATCATATTTTAGGCTACAAAATAAGTCTACACCAATTTTAAAAGATAGAAATCCTATCAAGTATCTTTTCTGACCACAGTAGCATAAAACTAGAAATCAACAACAAGAAAAACTTCAGAAACTTAACAAATACATGGAAATTAAACATGCTCCTAAACAACCAATGGGTTAATGAAAAAGTTAAAAGGGAAATTTAAAAATTCCTTGAGATAAATGGAAATGGAAATGCATCATACCAAAATCTATGGAATATGGCAAAAGCAGTTCTAAGAGGAAAGTTTATAGCAATAAATGCCTATATCAAAAAAGAAGAAAGATTTCTAATAAACAACCTGGCAATGCACCCAAAACTTGAAAAACAACAACAAACTGCACACAAAAAAAAATGGCAGAAGGAAAGAAATAATAAAGTTCCGAGTAGAAATAAATAAAATAGAAACTAAAAAAGAAATAGTTCTAAAGATTGGCAAAACAAGAGTTGTTTTTTTAAAAAAAAATAAACAAAATTGACAAGCCTTTAGCTAGACTAACCAAGAAAAAGAAAGAAGGCTCAAATAAAATTAAAAATAAAAAAGGAGACATTACAACTGATACCACAGAAATGCAAAGAATCGTGAGACTATTATGAATAACTATATGCCAACAAATCTGATAACACAGAAGAAATGGATAAATTCCTGGACAAATACAATCTACCCAGATTAAATTATGAAGAAATAGAAAATCTGAACAGACCAATAACAAGTGAGGAAATTGAATGAGTAAGAAAAAGTCTTCCATTAAAGAGAAGCCCAGGACCTGATGGCTTCACTGGTGAATTCTACCAAGCATGTAAAGAAGAAATAATGCCAATTCTCTTTTGATTATTCTAAATATTCAGGAGGAGAGAATGCTTCCCAATTCAGTTTATGAGGCCAGCATTATTTTGATTCCAAAACCAGTCAAGGACACAACAAAAAAAGAAACTCACAGGCCAATATACCTGATGAACATAGATGCAAAAATACCCAACAAGATACTAGAAATCTGAATTCAACAGCACATTAATAGAATCATTCACTATGATCAGTGGGATTTAATTCAGAAATACAAAGATGGTTTATGTTAGCCCTACACAAATCAATAAATGTGTTACACCACATTAACAGAAAGACAAAAACATATGATCATTTCAACTGATGCAGAAAAAGCATTTGACAAAATTCAACATTCCCTCATAGTTAAAACTCTTAACAAACTAGGTAGTGAAAGTATGTACCTTAGTAGAATAAAAGCCATATATGACAAACCCACAGCTAACATCATACTGAATGATCAAGAACAAGGTAAGGATGTCTGCTTCCACCACTTCTATTCAACATGGTACTGCAATTCCTAGCCAGAGCAATTAGACAACAGAAAGAAGTAAAACACATCCAAATTGGAAAGGGGGAAGTCAAACTGTCCCTGTGTGCAGATGGCATGATCTTATATAGAGAAAACCCTAAAGATTCCACCAAAAGACTGTTAGAACTAATGGATGAATTCAGTAAAGTTGCAAGATACTAAACCAACACACACAAGTCAGAAGTGTTTCTATACATTAACTGTGAACTATCTAAAAAAGAGATCAAGGAAACAATTCCTTTTACAATAACTTCAAAGAAAATTAGATACCTAGGATTAAACTTAACCAAGGAGGTGCAAAACCTCTGCAATGAAAACTATAAAACTTTGAAGAAAGAAATTGAAGAGGACATAAATAAATGAAAAGATAGCCCACATTCATGAATTGGGAGAATTAATATTGTTAAAATGACTATTTTGTCCAAAGTGGTCTACAAATTTAATGCAATCCCTATCAAAACACCAGTGGCATTCTTCACTGAAATAGAAAAAACAATCCTAAAAGTCATGTGGAACCAAAAAAGACCCTGAACAGCCAAAGCAATCCTCAAAAAACAAAGCTGAAGGTATCACACTACCTGACTTCAAATTATACTATAAAGCTATCATAACCAAAAGTGCATGGTACTGGCATAAAAACAGACACATAGATCAATAGAACAGAATAGAGAGCCCAGAAATACATTCATGCACCTACAGCAAATTGATCTTTGACAAAGGTGCCAAGAATACATATTGGAGAAAAGACAGTCTCTTCAGTAAATGGTGCTGGGAAAACTGGATATCCACATGCAGAAGAAGGAGACTAGACCCCTGCCTCTCACCATATGCAAAAATAAGCTCAAAATAAAATAAAGTTTAAGCATAAAACTCAAAACTATGAAACTACAAGAAATAAACAGGGGAAACAATTCACAACATGGGGCTGGGCAGGGTTTTTTAAATAAGACTTCAAAATCGCAAGCAATAAAAGCAAAAGTAGACGAGTGGGATTACATCAAACTGAAAAGCTTTTCCACATCAAAGGAAACTGTTAACAGGGTGAAGAGATAACCTACAGAACAGGAGAAAATATTTGCAAACTGTACATCCGACAAGGGGTTAATATCAAGAATACACAAGGAACTTAACCAAACAGCAAAAAAAAAAAAAAAAAAACCCAGCAGAGAAATGGGTAAAGGATCTTAATAGACATTTCTCAAAAGAAGACATTCAAATGGCCAACAGGCATATGAAAAAATGCTCAACATCACTAATCAGGGAAACGCAAATCAAAACAGCAGTGCGATACCACCTCACTCCAGTTAGAGTGGATACTATCAAAAAGACAAAAGAAAACCAGTGTTGGTGAAAATGTGGAGAAAAGGGAGCCCTTGCACACTGTTGGTGGGAATGTAAACTAGTACAGCCATCATGGAAAACAGTATGGAGGTTCCTCAAAAAATTAAAAAGAGAACTACCATATGATCCAGCAATCCCACTACTACTGGGTATATATTACTGAACCGAAGGAAATGAAGTCATATGTTGAAGAGATATCTGCACCCCCATGTTTACTGCAGCAAAACTGACAATAGTCAAAATTTGGAATCAACCTAAGTATCCAACAACAGATGAATGGATTTTTTTAAATATGGTATATATACACAGTGGAATTCTACTCGGCCATAAAAAGAATGAATTCTGTCATTTGCAGCAACATGGAACCACCTGCAGGTCATTATGTTAAGTGAGGTAAGCCAGGCACAGAAAGACAAATACCACACACACTTACTCATATGTGAAATCTTTAAAAAAAAAAAAAAAAGTTGGTATTATAGAGACAGAGAGTAGAACAGTGGATACCAGAGACTGGGGAGAGAAGGGGAAGAAAGGGAAACAGGGAGATGCTGGCAAATGGGTAAAAAACTACAATTAGGAGGAATAGGTTCTGATTTCTACTGCACAGTAGGTTGACTACGGTTAAGTATTAAGTTTTGTATTTTACATCATAGTTAGAGGAGAGGCTTTTGAATATTTTTGCCACCAAGAAATGATAAATGGATGAGATGAATGAGGCAATGTTTACATTAACTACTCTGACCTGATCATTATAGAATATACATATGTATCAAAACATCAGATTGTACCCCATATGCATGCACAATTACAATGAGTGAATTAGAATAAATAAAAGAATGAATGAATGAGTAAATAAAAAGATATGACTGTGGGACTAGGTGAGATGAAGAGGCATAAGGAGAGAAATAAGAAAGGAGTTGTGATTTTTAAGAACAGGGGGTTGTATTTGAGCTAGTGTGCTCTTATAACATACGAGTATTACTTTATGAAAGATTCTCATCAGAGGCAAGACATATTTGGAGAGAGAATATTATAACCTCAAGCAAACAATGAACTGTGATGGGGCAAACTTCCCTTCTTGATTATGGTTCTCCTTACTTATACACAATTTTTTATGTCATTTTTGTGCAAAATGAAATAAATTTAGTGAATTCTATTATCAGAACCATGAATCACAACTTATCAGAGGGATAGAAGGAACATCAAGAATCTAGTGTGCAAAACTGTGAAATTTTTTTTCAGAATTCACTATCTTTTTCTAAAAACATCCACCTCCTTATTACTTGGATCACTTATAGGAACAGCATCACGAAGGCTGATTGTCTGAATTTGATCCTTCACTTAGCCAAGATTACTGCTTGATAATCTTGGAAAAGTTACTTAACCTCATAGGCTTTTTTGCAAAGATTAAATATGAGATGATATGCAAAGTACTTAACATATAGTAATGACTCAGTAAATGTTACAGAGAGAGACAAGGAGCAATAGGTGGGTGGTAGATAGAAATAAATAGGTAGATAGATGTGAGAGAGAGAGAGTTTTCTCCTCTTTCACTGTTCAACGTTTACTTTTGAAATAAAGTTTTATATCACATGGAATCACATAGGTGTTGCCATGTGTATGAAGTCATGAGGATAGAACCTAACAAATTTTTAGCACAAAAGCAGCCATGATAGAACTTAATGCTTAGGAAAGAATTCTGCTTGAACAATGGACAATCACCACAGGTTGTAGGAGTAACAAAATAAGGTCATGTTTTAGTAACTTGCAGAACTAAGTTTCTCTTTGAGGTTACAGATATCCCAGAAGGAGAAAAAGTCAGAACCAAGAAGTCTGACTCCAAGTCTCACAGGACAGAACACAAATAAAAATTAAAACATGCTAACCTGTTCACAGTCACTTACCCCCATCCCTGTGTCATTTTTAATACATTTATCCCTTTGTCCTTTGTCCTGTTTAAACTCCTCTGAAAACCTGAGGCTTTGAGACAGTTTTAGTCTGGCTGTTTCCTCAGGCCTGGTAATAAACTTCCTGCCTCACACCAACTTTTGGAACTTACGAGTCTGTTTCTGAGCAGACAGCAGCCAAACTTGGGCAATGGTAACAATAATTTAAATTGGGGGAGTTTAATTTAAAACCCTAGAGGTGTTGGTTAATTTACTAATTATGCCTGAAAGTCCTGTTGAATGGAACTGCTGTCTGGTGATCTCTTTGTTCTTAGATTAGGGCAGCCTAATTCTATAGTAGTCTCTGTGACATCCATTCCTGCATCAGTATGCAGACACCACCCTAGTGTCACTGTGAAATACAAAGTTATTGAAAGTCGAAGTGCTAACTTCTTCAAGGTAACTGCAGTGACAAATACTGCCTCCCTACGCCACACATTTTCACCAGAAACCAAACCTGCTGGTGCCTTGATCTTGGACTTCCCAGCCCCCAGAACAGTGAGAAATAAATTTCTGTTACTTATAAATTATCCTGTCTCATGTTCTTTGTTATAGCAGCACAAACCAACTAAGATACCCCATTTTAGGGATGAGGACGGAGGCTGAGAGAGAATGAAAAGTCTTCTAGAACAGTCATAGCTAGAACCATAGTCTCATAGTTTCAATTCTTGTGGTTCCAGTTCTCTCTTCATGACATCACTGCTTCAGGTTGAGAAAAACAACGAGATTAGTGACCAGAGCTGTCAGAAGGAGAGGGAGTCTTTCCTGTGGCAGATCACTAAAATGCAGCCATGAGTGATTCCTGGGTTTGCCTAAATGGGCTGTGCTGGGAGAGAGAACAGACTTGGTATTTCAGACACATGAAAGGACCCTGCCTATAGGACTAAAGGGTCTCTTTTCTTTCAAAAGTCATTTAAACCTTTCTATCCACAAGCAACTTGGCTTTTAGAGGAGTTAAATGTGATTTTTTTTAACTTTCATAAATTAGAAGAAAATCTTACAATTCTTTCTCTTGAATGCCAAGATTATCCTAAACCAGGACAAAGTAAGTAAAACTTCATCACGTCTGGCTGAGTTTTAAAGATTTCAAGAGCATATTCCCTGGGATTTGCTTGACTACACACTACCGTGCTTCCTTAATTTGCTGGTGTAATTATTGTACATGTTATTGATTTTGAAAGATTCATATTCTCTGCAATTTCTCATTGATTAGTCCAGGGTTGATTTTATTGAGAGCTAAACAAGGACCTCCAGGAATTGAAGAAAGACGAAAACGAATGTAATTCTAAATTTCATTGTATCTCCTGAGCTTTGTGTGGAAACTTTGCAAGCATTCATGAGTGGAACTTCCTAGTACCAGCACAAAGCTGAGAAGCGTCTGGCAATTTTGAGAAATATTTTTAAGTTCAATAATAAAAGTTTCTTGAAAGCACCTCTGATTTTTTTCCCTGCCCCTTTTTATGGGTTTGGTTGTTTTGCTAAATTAGGTTTGAGGTTCACTCGCTCTGTTATAGCACCACGTTAATGAGGCCAAAATGTCAGGCTCCATCTCTGTAGTGACAAACTGCACCCTTAACCTCAGGGAACTTCTCTGGTTGATGAAAACAAAGAGGATATTTGAATTTGCACAAATCCATCCCACGATGCTGGATAAACAATTTCAGGGCCTGAGCAACTGAGATTGGTATCGCCTTCATTTATACAAAATAGCGAATTGTTCCCCTCTGTTAAAAAAAGAAAAACCCAAAGGAAATTATTGACATTCTAGAAGAAATTAGGTTGCAAAAAAAAATTAGAAGGTCAAAAATGATTAACAGAGAACCATATGACAGTGTAGAAAATGGAAATTTTCAGCCAGTTGCATTGAGATGGCCCAGTGATTACTCACAGAGATGTGCTAAACAGTCCAGGTTGCACATGGAGTAATTAAAATCTGATTAATTCTTATCGAGTTAGCAAAGGGTGTTGCTTTTTACCCCCCAGACAAATTGGCAATGCACCTGAACATTAAATTTAATTTGTCATTTTGCACATTTCACTGGCTCTATTGTAATATACTTAGAAACACATTTGCTACTCTGTCCTCTTTTAACATCAGCCCTCCCTATACTGTGTACATTAGGCAAATACTAAAATGTAGATAGGACAAAGTAATTTTAATATCCTTTCATTTAAGAATATCACAATAAAATAATTGTGATTCAAGGATATCAACATTGATTCTTGGCCATTGCTACCAGAAGAAAATAATAAAAAGTAAATGAGCAAATCACTGTTTAAACAGCAAGACTTTTAATAATTAGCAGATATATTGAGGGAAAAATAAGGGGGAAAATTCTGGAAAGGAAAAAAGGGATTTAAATTTAAATAGAATTTCTTTTAATGTTTCCCCCATTGTGTAAAGTCCATCTTTAATTCATATTACAGTGAGTAATTTGTAATGCTGTGTCAAAATAGATATGCAAAAAGGATGTGCATTTGAATTTTAAATCCGATCCCTAAGTTTGAATTTAATACACTGCCCTGAGTCCTGTATATGGAATAGGAATTTTGAATCTGTTTTGAATGTCACAAGGATCAGCAATCATGCATAGTGTTATCATTGTTCATTATCTACCATGACTTGTGAAAGAAACATGAAGTGGCATTAATCATTATTTTCCACTACTAATAATATACTTTCAATGCAAATTGGACCATTTTGTAAATATCTAGCAGAGGAAAATTCTTCTCCTTCATCATCTCCACAACCACCCCCTCTCCTTTATTCTTGATTTGCAGCTGGGAGCCTTGGTGACCGATGTTCATGATAAAATGCATTGCCCCAAAGGGAAGATTTAGACCTTCAGATGTTAAACCAAAATTGAACTCCTGACCCAAAGCCAAATGCCTAGAATTGTAAAATCCTTGGGTCCCAAGAGACCTCAGGATTCATTTAATTCAGTCCCTTATTTGTCAGATAGGGAACTAAAGGTCCATTTGGCAAATTGACTTGCCCAAGGTCACCCAGCTGGTTGAGAGCAGATAGGGAAATGGAAACCAGAGCTCCTGACTTCAGGTTGAGCATTCTTCCCAATGCACAGAATGAGCAGAATAACATCACCCTCAGAAGCAAAGGCTTCGGGATCAAACAGACCTGAATTTGAATCTTGATTCTGCCAACTATTTGTTTTAATTACTTTATCTGAAAAACATGTAAGCTAATGGTTCATACTTTATATGTCATTGTGAGGACTATATGATAAAATGCACATGAAGTACTTGGCCTTAGGCTTGGCAAAAGTAAATATTCAATAAACGTTAACTATGGATAATATGATTATTATTAACCCATATTGCCTAAACAAGCATTTTTTTCCATGTAAGTAACTTGTATCTCCTACTCTTCCCCTTCCCTCACCCCAACAAAAAATATACTCACGTGTCTGAGTATTCAGGGGAAGGAGGGACTGAAAGAGAGAGAGAGAAATATTGACTGGAAGAGACTAACTGCTTGACTGGAAAAAGTCAGCTTGTCCATACAGGACAAGGAGCTCTAAGTACTGTTAAGGTCTGATCAGAGCTGGAATAAGGGGATCAGACTAAAAGACCTAAACCATCACTAAATATGGAAAGAGGTGGAGATCAGTGTGTTTACCAGAACTCTTCTCAGTGAGAACACAGTATGTGCTGAATGCTTTGAGGTGCTGTCGGGAAGTGTGTCTCCAGAAGCGTCTTGCTCTAGTGTTGCTGTATCAGTTTGGACTTTTTAGATTTAAATTATATGGCATATTATTTATCCTCTCAATCAGACACTTCTGAAAGTGAAATAGAAATGTATTAATAATTATGCTAGGACAATAAGTGTAAACTAGGACTGTCCCAAATAAACAAGAACACACTCTGGTTTCTCTTCAGATCGTATAAATCTTTCACCTTTTACCAAATAAACAAGAACATACACTCACCCTAGTTTTAAGTGTTAGAAATCAAATCAAACACACTTAAGTAAAAGGGCACTTATGGGTGCCAATATTGAAAAAGTCTGTTGGTAGGTCTGGCTTCGAGGATATGGGGACCCAGTGATGTCTCCAAGATTCATACTTACTCCATCTTTCTGCTCTGTTTGTCCCTGTTCTGGCTTTTCTATCATGGAGCCCCAGGCCCCTTGGCAGCCCCTATCACCTCCAGGCTTACATCTTGTATCCTAGCAACCTCATCTTCTCCTCCCCAACATTCTACCAAAGTACCAGGTCAGAGTTTCATTGATCCAACTTGGGCCTCAAGCCCATCCTTGACCCAGTCACTGTGGTCACTAGGGAATGGAATAGGATGATTGGTCAAACCATATCGTGACGCCACTTCTGGATTTGGGGGTAGAGGAGAGGAAGAGTCATCTACCCAAACCATATGCACCTATCCTGAGCAAGGGATGATTCCCCAAAGGAAAAGCAAGGCATGAATTTGTAATAAGGGGAATTATGCTGGGCAGGTAAAATGAATAAATGATCACTAATTTCAGGACTTTTGGGGGCTCATAGTAATAGATAACTTTTTTATAGGACAACTGTGTGGCAGGAACTATCTATAGCTCTATATTATCTCACTTAAAATTTAAAACAATGCTAGGAGTTACATATTATTATATGCATACTATGGATGAGATGACAGATACTACTGAAGGGTGACAGAATATGCTCCCCCTAAATATGCCACTTTGGCATCAGGATTATTTTAAGCCAGAGCATTTGAAAAACAGATACAAAAGTAACACTCTTTCCTCCCTGAGAAAAGAAACATTATTGTCACCGGATATGGGAAGTAGAGGCTGAAAAACATCTGTACAAACATAATTTGTTAAAATAACTCATCTTCCTTTAGCTGCTCATATATTTTAGTTACTTTTCCACGATCGCCACACTTTGTTCAACCTACTACATAAGCATGTAGTTTTTGTCACTTATTTGGGTCTTCATTTTCCTGTGAAGGCTCCCGTGTACATGTAAAAATCTGTTTGCTTTTCCTGTTAATCTATTTTATGTCAATGTAATTCTCAGGCCCAGACAGATACTGTAAGAGGGGAGAGGTCAAGTTTTGCTCCCCTACAATAGAAGTTAAGTTAGCAGCCCAAGGACACAGGCCAGTGCATGAAATTCAAGATTTGAAGCCAGGGAGGAGGATGGCAGATCCTGTGCTCTTTCATGTTACCCATGGCACCACCTCACGTAGAACAGGACAAGCATGTTTGGGGCCAGTTAGATCTCTTGGACCAATACAGGAGAGAATCAGAGCTGCCACCTGTGGCTCTCCACTTCCAAAGTTCCCACAGCTCTAAATAAATGTTGAATGAATATTTGATATTACCACTGTGAAGATAGGCCCCCAAATTCTCCTGTCATTATTAGCCTTCCCAGCCTACTTATGTGTCTTGATCCAACTCTGAGTGACTTAGAAGAAAGAACCTAGAGCCAGTCAAGAAGAGCATCCTCTCTGTTGATTTACAGCCCCAAAGTCCTGATACATAATTATCTCACCTGACAAAGTCCCAAGACCCTGCAGTGAGCCAACTTCTTGGGATAATGAAAGCAGAACAGCTTTGTCTGTCTGACTTCATCTGTGTCTTTAAAATCCCAGCAGGGAAATAACTCAACACAACTGGTCCAAAGGAGGGACCTATGAATTCAAAAAGTCTTCCATTAACAATCAACAAAAATTTAACCTCAGTGAATGGGGGAAAAAAGATGGAGGGTGTTCTTGCAGACTCTGTTTTTACAGCAAAGAATTTCTAATTACAGTTATGCAAAAAACAGTTTAAAGATTCCAGAAATAATCTGGATGTGTTGATGCAGAGCACTACTTTGCAACTTTTAATGCTAGTAATGCTAGTGTATTTAAATATATTTGGCCATGTTTACTTGCACATTCCTAAATTAGAGCTGAATAACTGGCTGATAGATACACAGCACAAAACAGCTTATTTGTAACAGGAAAATTGTTCAATCTATCTTCCTTTATAACTGAACCTCAGCAGCCTTGATTTATGTGTGTGGTTCAGGAGATTTGTCCCATGTAGAATTATAGGGAATCACTTTCATTTGTATGCTAACTGCTTTTGATTTTTTTTTTTTTTTAGCATTGTCAGTGGCCTTGGTGATTGATTTTCAGTCTAACTAAACCAGTTCGTGTTATACATATTCCCCAATTGGGAAGAGATTAGCTTAGCAGACAGTACACTTCATGACATAAAGAAAGTTCTGATTGTTCCATTGGCATTTGAAAGTTTCCAAGGAATATGCCACATGAGCAAGGCTTCCAGGCTTTGGAAAGAAAGATTATTTAACGGTGACAAAAAATGATGATAATCATTTAATAATACATGTTCACAATAAAGGTACACAAAATAGTTAACTATTTCGTCAAGAACTTAGGTTTTGTGTCAAGATTCAGAGGTTCCAATCCTGGCACCACCACTTAGTTATGTGACCCTAGGCAAGTTACTTAACCTGTCTAAACCTTCATTGCCACATCCAACCATCAGAGCTACTGATAATATCAACTACACTGAGCTGTTCAAGTATCAAATAAGATGATGTGTGTGTAACACATTTAGCATGGTTGTTGGCTCATAGGAAGTCCTCGGTAAATATTACTTGTTGAAGTTGTTAGAGGTGCAATGGAAATAAACACAAATATACTTCTTTGGAAATGAAATATCTAGCTTGTTCTCTTGATTATGTTCAACCTACATTTGTCACAAGGCATCCATCAGATATGAGGTTGGGATCATTATTTCAAGACCCTTTTAATTAGGACAAGAATAAATTATCATTCATTTCAGCGTTGTACTTCCCCACCCATATACATGAGTCCTTTGTCCTACACATTGCTTTCCAGTATCTTTTGCCACCCACCATGCCACCAATTCTCCCCAAAAGACTTGTAGGATTATTAGTTGTAACTTTTGAAAATCCAAGGGTGGGCTTCAAAGCTCACTTGAGGCAGATAAGACATAGCCCATTTCCCATCCTTTTCACCCCCACCCCCCAGAGAAAACACACATACAGTGGAAGCTCCTTTATGATTTTTGATATGTAGGGAACATTCCTGTAGTTCCTACCCACCACCCAGGTTTTTTTCTTTGATGACAACCCCTGTCTTCTCTTTTGGGAAGTACCTCTTCCCCACTGCATTCAGTTACAGTGAGGCTGTCAATTAAGGCACCCCCCCCCCACTCTCCTGGACAAAGAGTGGACATATGACTTGTCTTAGTTCCCTAGGGGTACTGAAACAAATTGCCACAAACTTAGTGACTTAATGGCTTAAAACAACAAGAACTTATTCTCTAACAGTCTAGGAGGATGGAAGTTCAAAATCAAGCTGTCAACAAGATTGGTTCTTCCTGGAGGCTCTGAGGGAGAAACCATCCCATGCCTCTCTTCCAGGTTATGGTGGTGGCTGGCAATCATTAGTGTTCCTTGACCTGAAGACACATCACTCCAATATCAGCCTCTGTTTCACATCACCTTCCCCTCTGTATCTCTGTCTCCTTTTCTGTCTCTTATAAGGACACTGTCATCAGATGTAGGGCCCACACTAATCCAGCATGTCTCATCTTTATCCTTTTCTTAATTATGTCTGCAAAGACCCTTATTCCAAATAAGGTCACAGAGTTTCAAGATGGCGGCGGCTGCGGTGGCTGGCGCGGAGTAGCTGAGGTGGAAAAGGTGGCCACTGGGCCTCGGGCAGCAGGGAAACTTGTGGACCTTCCTCTGACCATCTCTTAAGGGAGGACTGCTGCTGCTGGCTGGTCGTGGGGGCTCAACGCCACTTTGCCCCCGGCAGGAGAGGCTGCCTCATTTACAGGCAACAGCTTTGAAGTGTGGAGCAGGAAAAGAACTGATTCTTAGCTGCAAAAGTGAGTCTTGAAACAGGGAACACGGCGCCAGGGCTGCTGTGGATGCAGCCAGGATCCCGGAGGCTGGGGCCGCACTGAAGGCGGCCAGCTGCCCTATTCAGGATTCGAGGTTTCAGGCCGGCATTAAAGAAGACTCCTGGGAGCGCCCGAGCGGCGCCGCGACTGAACAGCCCAAGGGGGCAGCGCCGAGAACACGGAAGGCAACAAACCAGAGAGAGAGCGAGCGCCCGACCTGGCACAGCACTGTGAGTGATCCCTGGCACAGCTCTGTTCGGGGGGTGGATGCCCGCGCGGCTCCCCGCCTGCACCACCAGGCCACTCACTGCCCCGGTGCTGCCTCCATTTTCCCAGGTGCGGGCAGCTCCGCCCTGCTCGGCCATCACTGAGCCTATTTGCTTGGCCTGGCGCGGGGCTTTCCGGACCCTGCGGGCCGGCCTCCTCTCCCACTCCCTCCACGGTTCTCTGGCAGGGCTGGGGGTGTGGGGCGTCCCGACCAGTTTTGGGAGGGCTAGGAAGTACGGGCGGGCCGACTGTCACTCGACCACACCCTGGACTCCGGCCCCGGTAAACTTCCTGTTACTGGGAGGCAGATACCATCTCTGCGACCACCAGTTTGGAAAAAAGCCTAACGAATTTCTGGTTGGGAATAGTGTGGTAGGAGAGTTCCCAGGTCCGCTTGAACCTGCCGGAGAGCAGGCTGCAGGCGGGCACTAGACTCGGTTTATACCGGGGGGATACAAAGGTGAACAAGACCCGAGAAAGATCTACACAGTGCTACAAAGGCACCCAGAGAGACCGGTCGTCTGTGCCTAGCAGAAACCTGGTAGACTTCCTGGGCGAGGCGGTGCTGAGCAGGGTCTTGAAGGCCCAGCTGATAGACGAGGGGTGCAGAAGACACGCCCCAACCCAGCACAGTGTGCACAGAGGGGGGAGACGTGCGGCCAGGGAGGCGGAGACTCGACAGAAACCACACACCCGGTGGGGTCGCCACTGCACGATCTAACAGCCTGGGCCAGAGCACACGGAACGGGGAGAAGTCCTGTACAGAAAGTGAAAGCTCAACAGAGATCACACACCCTGTGTTATGTGATCCACCAGCCCAGCAGAGTACAAGCTGACCAGAAAGGTGGATCCCCGGAGAAGCCCAAGACCCGAGGCAACCACACACACAAGACACTAGAGGCCAACTGAGCAGTCACGGCGGGAGCCATACCAAATTGGCAACCACAGCAACATCCTAGTTAGTCATTAGTCTTAAACCGGTGGACTGTGAAACCCCCTGCCACAATGAATAAACACCAAAAAAAAGACACCAGAAATACAAAAAATCAAGAAAGTACACCACCAAAAGTTAATAAATCTCATACTCTAGATCCTATAGAACAAGAAGCCCTTGAAATAACTGACAAGGAATTTCGAGTGATAATTCTAAGGAAACTGAATGAGATACAAGAAAACTCAGCTAGACATCATGATGAAATGAGGAAAAGTATACAGGATCTGAAAGAGGAAATATACAAGGAAATCAATGTCCTGAAAAAAAATGTAGCAGAACTTGCTGAACTGAAGAAGTTATTCAGCGAAATAAAAAACACAACGGAGAGTTTAACCAGCAGGCTTGTCGAAGTTGAAGAGAGAACCTCTGAACTTGAAGATGGGCTGTTTGAAATAACACAAGCAGACAAAAAGAAAGAAAAAAGAATCAAGGACATGGAAGAAAATCTGAGAGAGATATCAGACAACCTCAAGCGCTCAAATATCCGAGTCATGGGTATTCCAGAAGGGGAGGAAAATGGAGATTCCATTGAAAACATATTCAACAAAATAGTGGCAGAAAACTTCCCAGGTATAGGAAAAATCACAGATCTTCAGATCCAGGAAGCTCAACGATCTCCAAACGTATTCAACCCAAAAAGGCCTTCTCCAAGACATGTCATAGTCAAATTGGCAAAACTCAGAGACAAAGAGAGAATCTTAAAAGCTGCAAGAGAGAAGCGTCAAATCACCTATAAGGGAGCCCCAATCAGGTTAACATCAGACTTTTCATCACAAACCCTAAAAGCTAGAAAGGAATGGGATGATATTTTCAAAATACTAAAAGACAAAGATTGCCAACCACGAATACTCTACCCTGCAAGGCTATCCTTCCGAAATGAGGGGCAAATAGTATATTTCTCAGACAAACAAAAACTGCGGGAGTTCACTACCACAAGACCACCCTTACAAGAAATCCTCAAGGGAGTACTGGGTTTGGTTCATGAAAAATAACTACCACTGCCATAAAAACCTAAGAAAAATCTAAACCCGCTAGTACAATAAAAATGGCATTCATGAAGAGAAAACAAGCTAACAAAAACACTATCTACAACCTAAGGAACCAACAAACAAAGAAACCAAACAGTAAATCAGAAAGCAAGGAACAAAAGACACCTAAGACAACCAAACAACCAATAAAATGCTAGGAATAAATCAACACCTTTCAATAACAACTCTTAATGTTAAAGGCTTAACTTCCCCAATTAAAAGACACAGACTGGCTGACTGGATCAAAAAGCAGGACCCAACTATATGCTGCCTACAAGAGACCCACCTCACCCATAAAGATTCACACAGACTAAGAGTGAAAGGATGGAAAAAGATTTACCATGCAAACAGAAAAGAAAAACGAGCTGGAGTGGCTATTCTTATATCTGACAAAATAGACTTTAAACTAAAAACCATAAAAAGAGACAATGAGGGACACTACTTAATGATAAAAGGACTGATCCATCAAGAAGACATAACAATCATAAATATGTACGCACCCAATGTTGGAGCAGCCAGATTTATAAAACAAACTCTATTAGACCTAAAGAAGGAAATAGACACTAATACCATAATAGCAGGGGACCTGAACACTCCACTGTCAATATTAGACAGATCATCTAGGCAAAGAATCAGTAGAGAAACACAAGATCTAAACAAGACTCTAGACCAATTGGAATTGGCAGATATCTACAGAACATTCCACCCAACAACCTCAGAATATTCATTCTTCTCATCAGCACATGGATCATTCTCCAAGATAGATCACATATTAGGTCACAAATCAAGTCTCAATAAATTCAAAAAAATTGGAATTATCCCATGTATCTTCTCAGACCACAATGGATTAAAACTAGAAATTAATAACAAACAAAACTCTGGAAACTATACAAACACATGGAAATTAAACAGCATTCTACTTAATGACATATGGGTCCAAGAAGAAATCAAGCAGGAAATCAAAAAGTTTATTGAAACTAATGAAAACAATGATACATCATACCAAAACCTGTGGGATACTGCAAAAGCAGTATTGAGGGGAAAATTTATTGCATTAAATGCTCACTTCAGAAGAATGGAAAGATGGCAAGTGAACAACCTAACACTTCACCTTAAAGAACTAGAAAAACAAGAACAATCCAATCCTAAAGTTAGCAGACGGAAAGAAATCATTAAGATCAGAGCAGAACTGAATGAAATTGAAAACCAAAAAACAATTCAAAAGATCAACGAATCAAAAAGTTGGTTTTTTGAAAAGATAAATAAAATTGACAAACCATTAGCATGGCTAACAAAAAAAAGAAGAGAGAAGACTCAAATAACAAAAATTAGAAATGAAAAAGGCGATATTACAACTGATTCATCTGAAATACAAGGAATCATTCGAGACTACTATAAACAACTATACGCCAACAAATTTGAAAATCTGGAGGAAATGGATAAATTTCTGGACACACACAAGCTCCCAAAACTGAACCGTGAAGACGTAGAAAATTTGAACAGACCAATAACAATAAAGGAGATTGAAGCTGTTATCAGAAGGCTCCCAACAAAGAAAAGCCCAGGACCAGATGGATTCACAGCAGAATTTTACCAAACATTCAAAGAGGAATTGACACCGATTCTTTACAAACTATTCCAAAAGATTGAAACGGACGCAAATCTCCCAAACTCATTCTATGAAGCAAACATCATCCTGATACCAAAACCAGGTAAAGATATAACCAAAAAAGAAAACTACAGGCCGATATCCTTGATGAATATAGATGCAAAAATCCTCACTAAAATACTAGCAAACAGAATACAGCAACACATACGAAAAATTATTCATCACGATCAAGTGGGATTCATCCCAGGGATGCAAGGTTGGTTCAACATACGCAAATCAATAAATGTGATACACCATATTAATAAACTCAAACACAAGGACCATATGATCATCTCTATAGATGCTGAAAAAGCATTTGATAAAGTTCAGCACTCATTCATGACAAAGACCCTCTATAAGTTAGGTATAGAGGGAAAGTATCTCAACATAATTAAAGCCATATATGACAAACCCACTGCCAATATCATCCTGAATGGGGAAAAGCTGAAAGCTTTTCCTTTAAGAACAGGCACCAGACAAGGATGCCCACTCTCACCACTCCTATTCAACATAGTGTTGGAAGTACTAGCCAGAGCAATCAGAGAAGAGAAGGAAATAAAGGGCATCCAGATTGGAAAAGATGAAGTCAAACTGTCCCTGTTTGCAGATGACATGATCCTATATATCGAACAGCCTAAAACCTCTACAAAAAAACTCTTGGAATTGATAAATGATTTCAGCACAGTAGCAGGATACAAAATCAACACACAAAAATCAGTAGCATTTCTTTTCTCCAATAGTGAACATGCAGAAGGAGAAATCAAGAAAGCCTGCCCATTTACAATAGCCACCAAAAAAATAAAATACTTAGGAATTGAGTTAACCAAGGACGTGAAAAATCTCTATAATGAGAACTACAAACCACTGCTGAGAGAAATTAGAGAGGATACAAGAAGATGGAAAGATATTCCATGCTCTTGGATTGGAAGAATCAACATAGTGAAAATGTCCATACTACCCAAAGTGATATACAAATTCAATGCAATCCCCATCAAAATTCCAAAGATATTTTTCTCAGAAATGGAAAAAACTATTCAGACATTTATATGGAACAATAAAAGACCACGAATAGCCAAAGCAATGCTCAGCAAAAAAAATAAAGCTGGAGGCATAACACTACCTGACTTTAAGCTATACTACAAAGCTATAATAACCAAAACAGTATGGTACTGGCATAAAAACAGACACACTGACCAATGGAATAGAATAGAGAATCCAGAAATCAACCCACACACTTACTGCCATCTGATCTTTGACAAAGGCACCAAGCCTATTCACTGGGGAAGGGACTGCCTCTTCAGCAAGTGGTGCTGGGATAACTGGATATCGATATGCAGGAGAATGAAACTAGATCCATACCTCTCACCGTATACTAAAATCAACTCAAAATGGATTAAGGATTTAAATATACACCCTGAGACAATAAAACTTCTTAAAGAAAACATAGGGGAAACACTTCAGGAAATAGGACTGGGCACAGACTTCATGAATACGACCCCAAAAGCACGGGCAACCAAAGGAAAAATAAACAAATGGGATTATATCAAACTAAAAAGCTTCTGCACAGCAAAAGAAACAATTAAAAGAGTTAAAAGACAACCAACAGAGTGGGAGAAAATATTTGCAAAATATACATCTGACAAAGGATTAATATCCAGAACATATAAGGAACTCAAACAACTTTACAAGAAGAAAACAAGCAACCCAATTAAAAAATGGGCAAAAGAGCTAAGTAGGCATTTCTCTAAGGAAGATATCCAAATGGCCAACAGACATATGAAAAAATGCTCAACATCACTCAGCATCCGGGAAATGCAAATCAAAACCACATTGAGATACCATCTAACCCCAGTTAGGATGGCTAAAATCCAAAAGACTATGAACGATAAATGCTGGCGAGGCTGCGGAGAAAAAGGAACTCTCATACATTGTTGGTGGGACTGCAAAATGGTGCAGCCTCTATGGAAAATGGTATGGAGGTTCCTTAAACAATTGCAAATAGATCTACCATACGACCCAGCCATCCCAGTGTTGGGAATATACCCAGAGGAATGGAAATCATCAAGTCGAAGGTATACCTGTTCCCCAATGTTCATCGCAGCACTCTTTACAATAGCCAAGAGTTGGAACCAGCCCAAATGTCCATCATCGGATGAGTGGATACGGAAAATGTGGTACATCTACACAATGGAATACTACTCAGCTATAAAAACGAATGAAATACTGCCATTTGCAACAACATGGATGGACCTCGAGAGAATTATATTAAGTGAAACAAGTCAGGCACAGAAAGAGAAATACCACATGTTCTCACTTATTGGTGGGAGCTAAAAATTAATATATAAATTCACACACACACATACACACATACACACACAAACCGGGGGGGGGGGGGGAGAAGATATAACAACCACAATTATTTGAAGTTGATACAACAAACAAACAGAAAGGACATGGTTGGGGGGGAGGGGGGGAGGGAGAAGGGAGGGAGGTTTTGGTGATGGGGAGCATTAATCAGCTACAATGTATATCGACAAAATAAAATTTAAAAAAAAAAAAAAAAACAAATAAGGTCACATTATGAGGTTTGGGGTGGATATGAATTTTGGGGGGACTCTCTTCAACCTATATTATGACCCAAGACAAGCCAGCCCAAATTTCCTTTCCTGGAAAACCAAAAGAATTGAAACTACTTGCCACACAGTCGTTCTATCAGCAAAATCCTGAAGAGACTGCCCACTAGTTCCTATTACCTACATCCTAGAAACTTCAGTGGTCCCCTACTTAGCATGGCTGAGCTATTAAGAGTCTCCTTCTGTTCTGTTCATTACCCAATATCTTGCCAATAAATGCCCATGTAGCTAAGCCAGCTGGGATCAGGTGCCATTACTAGAAACCAAAGAAGTTTAAATCAGAGACTACCACATCTGAACCACCTAAGCCCTGAAATGTAGAAATTAGAAGAACAGGATGTCAAGGTCTGGGGGCGGGGGGGGTATTTTTATTTTTTGTTTTTTCCACTTTGTCTGAACATTTTCATTTGGTCCCAACTCCTCCACCCATCTAACTCAGGAGATTTTATTTCTGGAAACTTCATTTGCTCTGCACAGTAATTTTTCCAGAAGTGCTTAAAAGTTTATGCAAGTGTGTAGGTGATAGTTCCTGGCATCTTTCCAAATCCTGAAAATGGTTATAGACTGACTAAACTAAGAAGTTATCTTATAATCATAGGGCAGACTAATTAAATCTTACACATTGACATTTTTGGCTAAAAAATGATAACTACGCTAATTAGCCCGTTAGAAAATGTTCATATCTCATTGTGCTAAATGAGAGGGGATTCCTTATAATTGTTCCTACAGGATTGCAAATGACTGCTGTGGACACAATTTAATTGCAAGAAACGTCATTACCTTCCAAGTCCCATCACACACTTAACTACCACAGAGGTTCCCACCCGAACAGTGAGGAGGAGTCAGAACTGAATTGGCTTCCCAAAATCATGACTCATTACCGCTGCACTCCAAAGTTCATAGGAATATAATGAGATTTTTTTTTTTTTTTTTTTTTTTTTTTTGTCTTTTTCGTGACCGGCACTCAGCCAGGGAGTGCACTGGCCAGTCCTATATAGGATCCGAACCCGCGGCGGGAGCGTCGCCGCGCTCCCAGCGCCACACTCTCCCGAGTGCGCCACGGGCTCGGCCCTATAATGAGTTTTTGAAAGTGAAATGAATGTGGCCTCTGACTTTCTTCTGGACACCATACTGTCTCAGGACACAAGGAAGCCAAAATGCTAACAAACTTATACAAAGAGCAAACAATTAAAACATTGTGAACTTTCAAAGACACCACAGAAGCTACACCACATGTTTAGGAAGAACATTTGGACCTTTCTGAAAAGCATTTATTTGGATAAAATCCCTAAGGATTTACTAAATGTCAGGCAGTGAAATTAAAACGTCGGCATATGGCAGAGAGGTCAAAATAGAATTAATAACATGGAGGCAAATTACTTGATTCAATACAATTTAACAAATCTTTGTGGACACCTGCTATGTGCCAGGTATGGTAGTAGGCCCTGCAAGTGCTACAGAGATGATCAAAAAGAGGCTCTGGCCCCCAAAGAGTTTATAATCCAGAAAGGAGGGTAAGAGAAGAATGTAAATTCTAGACATACAAGAAAAAAAGATGTAACTGATATAAAAATGCAAAAAATAAAGCACTAGAGAGAAAAGATTACCTCCGCTGCAGGAAACAGGGAAGGTTTCCATGGAGTAAGTAAAAGTAGGGATGGTCCTTGACTGACAGGTATGTAGAAAAGATCGACCAGTTGGAGGGCCAACCCAAGCAAAAGCAGAGAGACAGAAAAACCCATAGGATAGTCAGAGGACAGAGATTCATTCAGTTTTTCTAATATGCAGGGTTCAGTCAAGAGGGAGATGTGCCTGGAAAAGTAGGTTGGAGCTACCCCAAAGATGATAAAGGGTATGTGCAAGGTCCTTTTTACTCCTGAAGAGCAGTGGGGAGTCACCAAAGGTTTTTGCAAGGGAGTAGTCTACTTAGAACTGGGTTTAGAAAGATTAACCTGGAGGCAATTTGAATAATAAACACATGTCAGAGCAAGTTGGGAGTCTGACTCCATTCTAAGCAGATGCGTTTGGAAAGAAAAGCAGGATGGAGGACAAAAGGACACATATGCAAGAGATAGGAAAATGCACAAACCCTGAGTGGAAGTTCTCAACCCTGGCTGTGTGTGTTCTAGAATCCTGGGAGTTAATTTATTAAAATACTGGATCCCAGGTCCCACCCCAGACCAATGAAATCAGAACCTCTATGGTCAGGCCCAGGCACTGGGATATTTGAAAAGCTCCTAAGGTGATTCCAATATATAGACAGATTTGAGACTCGCTCTCCAAAATGTGGTTCCAGAAACAAGCTCAGCATCCCCTGGGAGCATGTAAGAAATACCTAGGCTCAGACCACTCCACTCAGAATGTGATATTAACTAGAGGCCCAGGTGATGTTCCCATGCATGTTTAAGTCAGAGAAGCACAAGCAAGCATTTCCGGGGCAGGTTCTGAGATTCTGCACCTGTAGCCAGTGCCCAGGTGAAGCCAAATGCAAGTCCATGGACCACACTTGAGAATGTTACAAATGCAAATTCTGGGGTGCTACCCCAGACCTACTAAATTATAAACCTGGGGGTGGGGCCTAACAATCTTCTAGGTGATTCTGATACCTATGCAAGTTTGAGAACCACTGGTCTAAAGCAGTTCCCAGGTGATACTGATGCTGTTGGTAAAGGAAATATATCTTATGAATTAATGATCTTGAGATAATTAGTACTTCTGGGGGTGGGTGAGAAAAGGAAAGAGAGTGACCCTAGATTATCACAGTTACCCTCTTAAACTCTGTTGCTGGGCAATAAAACTAAGCTCTGATTTCCCCTTGACCAGAAAGAGTCCTTGTCATTTTGAGGCTGCTACCCTGAGGCTGGCCAACCTTTTTTGTACACTAGTTACCCTCTCACTGAGCAAGGACCCCAGCTGAGCATGATGGTAGCTTATCTCATTTGGAGGTTGGTTGTATACCGCAAAGACAAACACAGCATTCAGTACTATTGCACAAAAGTCCCTAATGTAGAAGGAAGAAGAAACTGGTGAGGGCCAGTGATGCCACGTGGTATGTGGTGAGGGGGTCAGGAGACGATAGATGCAGCAACACAGACACAGGCTGCAGAAGTTTTCATCCTTCACCTCTGACAGTGCCCCGCAGAAGCTGATACTGATACTGGCATGTGTTTTTGTTGGCTATTGTCAACGACAGCAAGAGAGCCGAGCACAGGTCAACAGAATGCTGTCCACAAGCCTTAACTCCCTACTTCCTTATCTTTGGTAACACTTGAATATAATCCAAGAGACACAGCCATTGAAAGATCATGGGTTTTAGAAGCAGACATACATGGGTTTTAATCCTAGCACTGCAAATAACTTGCTAGTTGTTGTGACCTTGGGCAAGCTGCTTACTTATCTGAGCCTCAGTTTCCCCACCTGTAAGGTAGAATAGTAACTATATCTGTAAAGTACGTAATATCTGCTTGTACAAGAATTATGGATTAGCTGGGGAGGGTACATAGAACGTCCGGCAAGTCACAATTACGGCTAAAACTTGAGTGGCTTCCTACATAAGAAACACACTAATCAGAGCACTTAACATGTATTGACTCATTAAGCTCACACAAATATTTTATAATGTGAACTACTATCATTTAACTCACTCTACAAATGAGAAAACTAGATATAAACAGCTTAAGTAATTTGCCCCAGGACACCTAAATAAAAAATGGTGGAGCCACGAATTGAAATCAGGCAGTCAGGCTCATTGTCAGTTTTTACTGCCTTCAACAAAATATTGCTATTACTTTCATGCGTTTAAAGAAATAGCATCTTGACTCCTTGTCTAACTAAACAGATGACTTCACATTGACTTTTACTTGGCTCTGCAAGTAAAGGTTCCAACCCCTCTTCTCCTTTCCTAAGAAGGAAACCCCAAAGCCAGCACCTATGTGGGTCAGTGAAGGTCCTACAAGCAAAGACATGAAGGTCATGAGGAACTTGATATAGAGACATAGGGTATAGGAGCTCCCACCATCAGCCAGTCAACTCTGTGCAGCCAGAAAGCTTTTGGAAGTCTAGGGAAAATGTCCGTGTGCCACTGGAATTCCTTTTTCTTTACTTATCACTTGGTCCTGCAGGTCCCTAACTAGTCTCAGCTCACTAGTGAGCCAATGAGTTCAGGGCTGCAGGTTCCTAAACAGCCCCAAAGCCACCACTGTTCTGGTTAAATGTCCTTTGCCTGCAAGGAACAGAAACCCCTTCAAACTAACTTCAAAGTAGGTAAAAAATAGATTGTCAGGAACTGAGCCATATTCTCTCCTCTCTCTCTCTTTCTCTCTCTCTCTTATCTCTGTCTCTCTGTCTTTTTCCATCTCTACCTCCCCTCCCCACAAGAATTCTTGTCTCTGCTTTTCTGTGCATCTGTCTATTTCCTCTCTGCCAGAGGGCTTCCTCTGCTTATGCCAAGTTTCTTTTCTCTGTAACTTCAACTTGCCTGTGCCTTTGGTTTGCTCGAGCCCTAATTCTGGTACTGATACTTTCTTATCATTAAGCACAAATGCCCACCATCCACCAACAGCAATCTTTGTGGTTCTTAGTTTAAATTCTTAAGCAAAATAAAATAATAGGTCACTAACCAGCTAGTGAATTTGTAGGTCAGGTGTCCCTTCTTGGTCCAGCCAGGTGTGTGCTGGGGATGGGGTAAGACTGTGCATTGGGTTGCTCTTGCCAGGGGGTGTGGGAAGAGAAAGTAGTGAAACCAGCCCATTTAAGCTACTATGGGGCATTAGAAAACAGCTGCCCTATGTTTAGTTAATACCTGCCCTATGTTAGTGACTTTAGCTCATATGCCATCTGACTGTTGGACTGGGCCACAGCCTTCTGGTCCAACTATGTATCTCTGCCTCTCAGACCTCTTAAATAGGAGCCTGACTCCAGATTCCCCCAGTTCTCTTGGGATTGGAGGCAGCACTTAACCTTAACTCAGCTGACATTTCCTCCTTGTAGTTTTGGCACGCCTCCTCCCCTGAAGCTAAACTTTGCCTCCATACATCTTCAGTTTGCTAATCTTTGTTCCATGTCTGGGTACCTGGAGATGCTCCAGGTGCACATAAAATATCACATTGCACTCTCTCCAATATATTCCCACCATGTGTGGCCAGGCTACTCATTGGAGTTTCTCCTGTGTTCCAGAGGCCCAGTTTCCTCTCCTTCACTCCACTTTCCAGTGGCAATCCTAATCCCCACTTTGTACACCTGACTACTGCTTCATAGGTCTCAAGAGCAACTCCAGGAAAACAGTTTGGCAGTTCCTCAAAAAGCAAAACATAGATTACCATGTGACCCAGCAATTCCACTCTTAGGTATATACTCAGAAGAATTGAAAACAGGCTCAAACAGATACTTACACACCAATGTTCATTGCTGCATTATTCACAATAGCCAAAAGGTGAAAACAATCCAATATCCATTGATATACAAATGGATAAACAAAATGTGGCACATATATATATATATCTATGTATGTATAATATTCAGCCTTAAAAGTCAAGGAAATTCTGATACATGCTACATCATGGATAAACCTTGAAAACATTATGCTAATTAAAATAACCCAGACACAAAAAGACAAATATTGAATTATTCCACTTACATGAAATAGCCAAAATAGGCGAACTCAGAGTCAGAAAGTAGATTAGAGGTTATCAAGGGCTGGGGGGAGGAGAGATGAAGAGTTATCGCTTAATAGCTACAGAATTTCTGTTGGGGGCGATGAAAAAAATTTCACAATAGGTAGTGGTAATGGTTGTAAAACATCATGAATGTAATTAATGCCACTGAATTGTACACTTCAAACTTGTTAAAATGGCAAATTTTATGTTACATATATTTTTGCACAATTAAAAACAGACTCCATCCCTACCACTAACCTGGGGATTCTGAGCCTCTGCTCCTGATTCCTGGACTCCTCCCATCACCCCAAATGATGCTCCCTGGACTCCCACCTAAACCCACACTGACACCAAGGAGACCAGAGCCTTTTCTGTACCCAGATAACTCATATCAGAACACTTGACATTGTGCCTCGAGGCACTGGGTTGTCAGAATCTCTTCTACTTGCTGTGGGACTGGTCTATGCCATTCAGTGTTACTGTGCCAGAAACACTGAATGTTCCACTTCACTCCAAACAGTCCCAAATTAGCCCAAGCTCTTCTTCCTCTCCTTCCCAGAGTGTATCATAACATGCAGGATCCTGCCTTTGTGACATTATCAAAAGACCAACATTCAACAAACCAACACGTCCAAGGGCAGGAGCAAAAAGTCCATTTCAAACAGTGTTAGGCTAATTATCCTCATCTGATCATCACACATTGTACACAGGTATAGATATTCAATTCTGTACCCCACAGATATGTATGATCAATTATGTTTCAATTAAAAAAAAAAAAAAAGGAAACGTCAGCATTAGGACACTCAATGCCCCAAATCATGAAACATAAAAGACCAATATGAAAGGAGTGAAAATATGTCGTCCTTTACACACTCCATCCCTAAAATCAAGAGGGTCCAGCTTGATGTGTGGCACAACAGCAAATTGTTCTGGGAAGATTTTCCAGAGTAATCCAAGATCCCCAAATCCTTCTACATGAATTGTCTACTGTGGTGACTTAATTTCATGTTTTTAGTTTTAAGGAGAAGGGATTTGGATAAATGTTCTAATGCAGTAATTAGCAGTTACATTAATAGCATTGATTTCTCATTATGTTGTCCCATTATTCTAATTATATTTCTCTTTAAACAATTTTTCAGACTGTAATCTTCTGCTTAAATGAGACTAATACCTAGAATACCTCCCCTCTCCATTGTGCACCCTAAATTGGTAATGAGTCACGTACTATTTAACCTCACATCACACATTTAAAAAAATCACTTCAATGAGCCCTGGGTAAATGTCCTCTTTTGGGTAATTACCTCTAAGATCCAGAACCAACATTGTAGTAATCAAAGCAAGTGGTCATTTGGCAGGGCTCCCTACACAAACAGCTCCTTGACATCACATTAAAGATGCTTGAAATCCCATCCTTGAAGAGCCCTTTGGGGGAATCTTTGAGAGGTTTAAGTCTTTAAGAGTTGCTGGAAAGAATAACATCTTAAACCATAACAACAACAACAACCTGGAGAGAATACACCTTGTCAATAGCCAATGATATGCACCAGGTACACTGGAATTAGAGCTAACAGTTACATACCACTTCCTCTGTGTTTTAGACACTATTCTAGTCCCTTACATATACTAACTCATTTAATACCCTCCCCAAGAAAAAATCTCTGTGAGACAGATGATATTACGATCCCCATTTCACAGATGAGAAAACTCAAGCTCATCGAAGATCAACTAGCAAATAAGGGACACACCAGGACTCAAGCCCAAGCAGTCTCACTCCAGGATCTGTGTTCTTAACCTGTAATCTTCTGCTGTCTGATACATTTCTTACTAAATCATCTCAAGAGGCAGCTATTTTATACCTGTTTCAACAGATGAAGAAGCTGATGGTTGGAGAGATTAGATAACTTGCTCAAACTGCTGGAAAGTACTCAGTTACGATGAAAATTATGTGTGTCTGATTCCAGGAGACTTGCTCCTGCCCTTCTGCTGCCCACCCAAGAAGAATGTATCACAACATCCAATCATGATGGCTATGTAGGAGCAAGATCTATACTACTGGGAAGTAAGAAATAACATTAATAGGCCACATGGTCTAATAACTAAGGAAAAGAATGGGAGATGGTATGGCAGAGCCCACTAGCTGGTCACCAGTCCTATTTCCTCTTCCTCCCAGGCACCCAGACCGCATTTCTCAGCATCCCTTGGAGCCAGGTGTGACAAGATTTTTTAGCCAGTGAAATGTGGGCAGAAAATCTTGTAGCACAATCCTCCCTCTTTCATTCCTTCATTCCCTATCTGAACAGAGAGGTGCCAAGAGCCTGGATGAGGAAGGAACCACAAGAGTGAAAGAGCCTCGGTTCCTGACTGAACACGTGGAAGGCTGTCCAACCAGGAACAGACTCAAGCAAGAAGAAAAATTGTATCATTTTAAGCCACAGAAGTTTTATGTTTGTCTCTTATTGCAACCAGTGCTACATTAACTAATATAATACAGAAGTTGAATGCTGTCATATCAAAACCCAAGAATTTGCTCTCCTCCTGTAACCCAATGATGCATGGTTCTCCTAAAGAAGGTGTCTGAGCCACCAGACTCCTTCCTTCCTAAAGGTATTACCACTGGTTCTGAGAATATTATTGTTTCCAATCAATGACTGATTTCACAAACAAATATGAAGAAATGACATATCACAGTATTCAAATTGTTCCTCTTTATTAAAACTTCCTTGCATGTAGTCTTAACATTATATTTACAATAAAAAGAAATTCCACAGATGTCCAATTTGTTTAAAGGGTCCTTAAATACCTAGTTTTATTGCCTACAGAACTGTGGCTTCTGTGTATTTTGGATGCATAAAAGTATAAATGATCCTTAGGAGTTTATCGAGTGCAATGGGAGCTGAGTGATTTACACTTAGCCTCCTTGAGATAAGCATTGCTTTGGGTTGAATGTCCCCAGCCTCCCTAAGTGTTGAAGGTGGGAAATCCTATTATGGTAATTGAAAGGTGGGGCCTTGAAAGGTGATTAGATTGTAGGACCATGCCTAGTGAATGGATTAATAATGGTGGTCCGGGCACAGTTTAGAGAGCTTTAATGGAGAGTGAATAAGGAGGTTAGTCCCTCTGCTCTCTCTGTTCTGCCATTTCTGCAGTGTGATACCCTGCCCTCACTGTTGCCATCACCAAGACCCTCACAGGATGTGTTCCCTGGACTTTGGACCTCCCAGCCTCAGAAACGGTAAGCAATAAATTTCATTTTCTTACAAATTACCCAGTTCCATGTATTTTGTTATAAGCAATAGAAGTGGACTAATACAGGCATACACAGTTCACCTCTACTATTCAAACTCCCCAGGTCATAAGCATGAAGCCCAAAAAGCCAGGTGATAGGAAACATCACCTTTAGTCCTTCCTTAGGAACACATTTAATATCTCTCTGTCCTACCCCTCAAAGAAGCCAAGAAAAGATGTTACTGCATGGACACCCCACGTCTATTTGCCAGTTACAAATGGTTGAATCAAATTTATTATATCTCTGCCTGCAGTTGTTACCACATACCAGTAAAATCCTAAGAGATTCACAGGGCCGAGAGTAGCATATTTGGAAGACTACGAAAAAGTAAGAATTCTTACCAACAGTGTTTATCCTTCACTTATACCCAAATTCCAACTTAACCAGTAGTTAGGGAGAAACCTCAACACTTCAAGTACTTGCCTTAATCCCAAGGGGTAGGCGTATTTGTCCACAACTTGTTCAGATCCATGAGTTACTGACATTTACATCATAGAAGTTCAAGTTTTTGTGCCAGGGGTGATTTAAAAAATGTTTAAAAACTGGAATGGATGGCCAGGGAGCCACAGTATTTCTCAGGTAGAGGGAGAAGGGACCCTCATACAAGGCAGTGTTCAGATACGGTACCCACTTGCCAATGATGAAATGATCCCTTTAAGGTGCTGAGAAGGAACATGTAAAATGGGACACCCACTGTTTTCCTGTTTGCTGAGCATCGTTCAAGGGTAGAGTTAGCCCTGATTGAAATAACTTACACTGCAGAGAAAATATCAAAATAAGCCTATTACACTAGGACCAAACCATTATAGCCAAGGAAATAATACAATAAATCCTTTGAAATGAAGAAATAGAGCAAGAGGCACTTGAAAACTGAGAGGTGTTTTGTCACTAAATTGCAGCATTAATAGTGCTTTGATGCTCCTTGCTAAATTGTATATTTCTGACACTCAAAATGAGTATTAGGAAAGTCATACTTATTTTATACAACTCATTAGTAGAAAGGAAGAAAATAAGATGATATTTCAAAACCATAAATCTCCTTTATAACTAACTGAATCTGATCACATTGGAAGAGGGAAGCAAATTGAAAGGGAAAGAATGATTCTAAACTGTTTGTAATCTTGGGTGTACATGAACCATTATCTCATCAGTAAAGAATAAGTCCTGTTTGGAAGATGAAATATGATGCTGAATGCTGCCAACATGCCTTCTCTGATCATGATAGGAAACTAGGAATTACAGAAGTTATTTTTTCATTATTAGCAGGACTCTGGTGTCATTTCTACATACCTATGCTCTATTTTTTTTTTTTACCAATTTTTCTTCCCTATAGATGTTCCTATTAATCTCAACTAATGAAATACCACTTGAATTTACTCTATTTAATAACAACAACAAATTCCAAGAATCGAAAGGAAATTGGATGCGTGCAGACGCTCAGCTCCACAGGCAAGGCCTATGACCACAGACACCATTTTCAGACCCTCGTTAATGTTTTCCTGGTATTCTAGATGTCTGTTTACCCAATCTCATTTAAATTTGTTAAGGAAATCGAAGTCATGACTCAGCTCTAACGCAGCAGCATTTGAGTATTAAACAAAAATGCAAATCTGGCAGTACATCCCTAATGAGTTGTAACAAGCTCATTTGTCTTCATATCATTTCTAATTCAGCCTTGTTGGTTTGGGGGAGCATTTGTGTGGCACATGGTCATATTTAAACTTTCTTTTATTACTCCTGAACTACTCTCACATTATTGGTCAACTTGAAGGCCTAATTCTGAAACCTGTCAGCATAGAGACATGTGTAAACACTTTAGAAAACATTTTTTCCCATGCAGCCACCGTACTGAAAGGGGAAAAATGTCTGTGCCACCCTAACACCCTGTCCTGTCTGTGCACACAAGCAGCACATGGGTTTCAGAGTTCTCAGTGTCTTCAGACATATACAATGAATCTTTCGTGTCTGTCTTACTTTTTTCATTCTAAATACTGTCATCAACCAGCAGAAAGAAGACTTCCCAAAGGGCACATGGCTGTCTTCGTTTGGGTTTTCCAAAAACAGAACCTAACACAAGGTCTTGGGTGAAGGGAGTATTGGGAGGTGATCTTAGGAAACACCAAGAGCAAATGGGGAGAGAAATCAGGGAGGAAGGAAGACCAGTAAAGGGTGGGTTCCTAAGGGTGGTCAACTGGGACTCAGTCTCACTGGGGACCCTCCCAGAGGTTGTATAGACAACACCTTGGGATTGCCAAACAGCAAGGAAATGAGTGTTAATCTTTCCATTTCTAAATCTCGTGGTCAAGGGTTGCTTCTGGAGACATTAACTCTTTAGTAGTTCCAACGTGCCCTATGTTCTCACTGAACACACTTCAGTAGTCAGGCACACCCTAGGACAGAGAGACACAAAAAGTCATCAGTAGGTAAAGGAGCTTCTTAGCTGGTGACCTCCAAGAGGGCCAAGGGCACTTAACAGAAACTGCTAGTAAACTCTACAGTGCCGTGAGGTGGGATGATGCAGACTCGTATTTGAATTCTGTCTTCCCCATAACTCACTGTGTGACTTAGACAAGTTACCCCCAATCCCTGAACTTCATTTTTCTCTTCTATGAAGTGAAGTCTGTAATGCTGATCTCTCACTCAGGGTGATAATAAGAATTCAATAATGATGTGCTATTTATTGCATGTAAACTCCTAGCACAGGACTCAGCACACAGTAGGTGCTCAATAAACACTTGTTATTTTGATGATGGTTATTACAATCTTTATTAATTGTAAAGCACACTAACTGCCCTTCAAACAGCCATACCTCCTTGCAGAGTGGGACAGAGATCCCCCTGCTCAGTCACACCCCTATGTTGAGAGGGCAGGACAGGAAGCAACAGGGCTCTCTCCAACCCCACTGCATCACTTTTTAGACACATTTCTTAGACATAGCACATTTCATGACATTCTGTGCTGGACACAGGCAGGCAATTCCCTGAGAAGCCCCAGATGCAGAGCAGAATGTACAACAGAGAAATGAATCCAATGCCTGCTCTCTCTTTTTCTCTCTCTCTCTCTCTCTCTCGTTCTTTCTCTCCATCTTAACTCATCAGAATCCCTTGTTACATTCAAAAGAAAAAAGTCATGTGATGAAGTCTGTGGGCTACGATATTGACATTATCTAAGGGAGATGCCAACTCTGATTTCTGTTAGCCTTAAAGCTGAGACCGTCTCACCTCTACCCCTCCAGCCAAGCTTCAATCCTCTTGGGCTAATGGTACCACCAGCCCTGATCATACCAGCCACCTTTGTCCCAACCCTTAAACCATGGTCTCTATAAGGTGAAAAAGACATAATAGTAGCTGTCATCAGGTAGTCCTATTTGTTAAATAAAAAGAATACTGCTTCTAAGTTCTAGTGAATGTCTGCTGATTTTTCTTTTAATAGTGCCTAGCTTTTCATATTCTAATCTTACTTCGTATCTCCTGTTTAAAAAAAAAAATAGAAAAAGCCAACAGACTTATGTTCCCAAGGTTACCCTTTCGCAAAACAATGTCTTCCTGTGTCTAGGTCCTGTTACAATTTGCAAAGTGTCAAGAAAGCCCTCATTTTTGTAGACCGCAGGGATACATGGCCCTTCCTAAATTATTCCTCCCAATTCTGTACTTATAAATAAACGCCTCAGAGAAGAATCAGAAGTTAGAGCAATATGCTGTCTTCCATCCCTGTGTGAGCCGTACTCTGACATTTCAGAGGGACCATGAGATTGGAGAAAGGAGTGGAAAGAGAGCAGGGAATGCAGAATCAAATCATCCATGAGTTCATTGCATGGTACATTTATTTGAATTGGAGTCAACCATCTTTCTATCATATTGGATACCTGCATAGCAAACTTGTTCATACTTATTATTGTACATAGGAAGACCAAGGTGAGATAATTATTTGTATGGCCCTCAACTTTACAAAAGGAAATGAATGGTTAATGAAGACCTACCCACTTGGTAAATTTTCATCTCTCATTCCAAAGTGGCCGCATGTCTGAATGGCAGGCTGAATTATAAATAGTTGATGCTCTGGTCTGATGCTGCAGTGTCTAATGAATTGTTGCCTCCATAAACTTTTCATGTGTTGCACTGTAAAAGTGAACCAATTAAAAAGTTTTGTCAATTTGAATTCTCTGCATAAAGTATCTTCTGCAAGAAGATAAATGTCTTTGATGCCTTTGAATGCTTGGTGAGCTAAAACTTTATTCAAATTAGCTTTGTAATATCTTTAAGTATACATTCCTGTGATGTTTTGCTCTCAACATTTGTGCTAAATGAGTATTTGGACATCATTAAACAAGAGCGACTTACTGAATTTTTTTGCCCTCTTTTTGTAAAATAAAATTCCGGGACAGACTTTTTAATTTGTTTTGGGTCTCCCTTTTATTAAATTTGTCTGTATCTCTAACTGTTTCATTCTGACCTCCCTGGCATCATTGCGAAGAAATGCTTTGAGAAAAACCTGATAGTTATAGTTCATGGAAGCCAAAGTTCTTCTTGCAAATTAAAATTACATTCCACTTTGCTGAACACTAAGAAAATCGGCTTTGGAAAATTACCTCAGCCCTAAAGATTGGGCTGCCACTTACCAGTCAAACCCTGCTCCTCTAATGCGCATCTGGGAGCGAATATGCTTGGCTCTGACTCACACTGGACTAAACAAAATCTCATTATAGACTTGGCCTAAAGAAGCACTTGACAAGACAGCTAATCATGTTCTACATGATGGGAAATGTCACACAAAATCAGAATGGAGGTGAGTTTTTAGACAAGTACTTCCACGCAGGATTGCACCATCTTCCAAAAAAATAGTTCAGGATGTGTCAAAGCTGGCCTTCCAACTCTTCCCAGCACTCAACTCAGACTATTAACAAGCCATATTTAGGATGATGACAAGAAGGAAAAAGAAGGGAAGGTGGCAGCCTGCATGTGACAGAGAGGAAAGGAGTGGCAGTAATGGTCCAGGCACCGCAGTGGGCACTGGAGGACCAGCTGTGAATGGAAAACCAACCCTGCCTTCCAAGGGCTTGCAGTTTAGAGAGATGACAGATGGACAAAATGAACCAGAACAGAAAAGCAATCATAAGATAGTAAAAGCACTGTTTGAACTGGGACTTAAGCAAACAAAGATGCCCTAAAGTCAACCTGGGGGAGTCAAAACCTTACAGAGGACTAACATTTGAGATGAGGCTTCAGAAATGAGTGATTTGAGAAGACAAACATGAGAAGGACACCACAGGCAGAGGGAGCAGCGTTTGTGTGTTTAGCATTGCAGACACAGGGGACCAGGAGGCTGGAGGGAAGAGGTGAGGCAAGGCAGGTGACCTGAGGCTGCTGTAGAAGGACCTTGAGTGCCTTGAAAAGAAACTTGGATTTGGTTCTGCAGTTAATCTGCAGCCAGTAAAGATTATTGTGGGGGGGAATAGCAGGATTATACCTAATTATTAGAAAAATCTCTCTGCTCACAGTACAGAGAAAAGATTTGAGATAAATCTCAGAGGTCAAGCAGACCTCTGGGAAGAACAGAGTCCCCACTACAAATATAATGATGCACTTCATGGAATCACATCTTTTAGCATTCCCTAACAGAGGCTGATTGTGAGACACTTACCCTAGATCACTAAAAGCAAACTTTACAAGGGGGCCAATTGGTCTAAGTTAAGCCTCTCTGATGGTGCAGCTTAAATCTTGGAATAAATTGTAGAATTTAGACTCTTGGTCAATTATCATAAACATTATTTCTTAAGCCAAGCTTGTGGTAAGTCTCGGACAGCTGTGAATCATAGGTTCAATTCTATGACACTTTCCTGGCACACACAGATTCCTGCCAGTTAAGGACATCCACATGCTCTAACTACAGTGCCATGCTCTCTCAGATGGATCTCACCTTCCCAGTCCATTTAGACTGTCATTTAGTACTCCTCAATATGCATAAAATGGTAAAATCTGGGTTTCCTTCCCTGTCAAATCCTGATCATCCAGGTGCTGTCTTGCCTTTTTCCAACCTCAACTTCTCAACAGCCCAACCAGTCCAATTTGGTTTCCTTGAGCATCTTTGGCAAAAAAAAAAAACAAGAAGAGATAAAGCTCAAACCAGTACATGCCCCTATTTATCTGTGCTGAAAGAGTGTTAGATAAGGAAAAGATTAGAACCTCCACGGTAGGTAGATATGACTATTTCATTGACTAGGTCTTTATTGCTCAGGTTATATTGTTGGTCTGTCAGGATCCAAGTCATGGAGAAAGGGACCAGACCCCCCCCTCCCACAACCATGCACACCACACCAGCACTTCAGGGCCTGCCCAAGGACCCAAGTCATGGAGAAGGGGACTGGACTCCCCTCCCACAACCAGGCACAACACGCCAGCAACTCAGGGCCTGCCCAGTGACCCAAGGCATAGAGCCAGGGACCAGACCCCCTTCCCACAACCAAGCACACTGCACTAGCACCTCAGGGCCTGCCTGGTGACCTAGGGCATGGAGAAGGGGACCAGACACCCGTCCCACAACCAGGCACACTGTGCCAGCACCTTGGGGCTTGCCTGGGGACCTGAGGCATGGGTCCAGGGACCAGACACACCACCACAACCAGGCACACTGTCAGCACCAAGAAGCATGCCAAAAACATCACCTCCATGTGGGTATCCCACGACAGCCACCACAATAACCATGGTTGCCATGAAAGCATTTAGACACCACAACCACCACGGAGATGGTCCGCCAACCACTGGAGTGCATTGACACAAGGAGAGTCACCAGAAGAGACAAAGAAAAGAAGAGGATGTCTCTCTCCACAAAGCCCATTTCAGAGTGACAGAAGAAGCATCTGCTCTATGATAATATAGGGGGGCCTGATCACACCTCTCAGCATTGGACAGATCATCTAGGCAACAAATCAACAGAGTAACTATCATTCTTTCAGAAAGAGAGAAGAAATCTAGGGTATTTGGGGGGGGAGGGGGAGGGATTGGACAAGGGGCATAAAGAATAATTATGATTTGCAACAATATATATGCTAGTAATATTGATTTGATCAACATATCTCAATGTTGAAACCAAAAAAATATGTATAATCAATTTTGATTCAATAAATAAATTTTTAAAAAACAAAAAAGCCCAGCTAACCTTAGTTAACCCATGTTAACTAAGAGACAAAGAAGTTCGAAATAAATTCATCTTTATGCAAAAAAAAAAGAAACAGAAACTCAGAGAGGTTAATTAGAACCCAGAAGCAGCAGAATTGGAATTCTAACCCGGGTCTTCCTGAAGCTGAAGCCTGAGACATTCCACTACACCACTTTGCCACCCTGGAATTCATGTTCCTTCCTAATTCAGTGTTGGCTTTCATTAAGGATCATAACTGAATTTCATCAAAAATATAATGTGAGAAATGAATGGGTTCATACTTCCTAGGTATGTCCCCACACCCAAAGTTCCCAAAGTTTGGGAACATACCAAGATTTTTGGTGGTCATATTTTTCATGTTTTCCCCCCAGTCTTTTTTGTTTTTCTAGATAACAAGTCAATTTCTATCCCACTTTCTTATTTAAAGAGTTGGGCTTTGTGTGTGTTATGCCAGTTAAATGGCCCATCTTCTTATAACTAAATATAAAAACCGATAAATGGAGGTCTGAATTTTTACAATTTCACATGAGAATGCATTTGCCTTTGGTTTCGTCAATTTATATGTGGTTATTTCTTATCAGAAATGGGTTTTGAGCTGTCAGTATGATCCTTTTCTTTACCCGTTTCTCAGACAAAAATTTTGCACAGAGCTCTCTATACCCTCAAGAAGCATGAAAAATACAGGTTTCCTGACAAGGAAGAAAACATGATAATTGATGACTGAGACAGGCTGCCCTTCTCTGGAGGTTTTTAATTACCACCTTTCATTTACATAACACTTGAAGCTCTTCCAAGAGCTTTCAGGTACATTATCACATTTGTTCTCCAGCACAACCCTGCAAGGAGAGAGAGCAAATATTACAATCATCACTTTCAAGAATCAGTCACTGAGACTGAGAGAGGTGAATTGATTTGAGGAGGTCATAAGCTTGTTTCAGATGGAGCTGGGGCTAGAATTCAGGATGCCTAACTCCTGACCCAATATTCTACCAGACCTCCGATAGAGATGGCTACAAATATCCAAGGATGGCTCTTCTTTGTGGCCTAAGGAGAATCAGCTGATGGCAAAATTAGTATTTTGATTTCTTTTATGAGCAACTATCATCTTTCCATTGGACACATCAAAAAACCTATGGCTTTATTAGAAAGAGACAAGAGATGAGGTTGTGCCTCTATTCCAGAAAAGTCTATTGGCCTTGGAGTCAAACAATCTTGGCATCAACTCAATCACTTGTTAGCTATGAGACCTTAGACCTCATTTTCCTTAGCTATAAAATAAGGATGATAATAGGACCTATCTCATGGAGTTATTGTGAGGACTAGAAGGAATGCTGCATGTAAAGTCTTTAGCACACTCCTGGCACCTAGTAAGTGCTCAATAAACAATTGCTGCTATTTGTAGGATTGTTGCTGTCATCATCACTGTCATTATTATTATTATTATAGATCATGGAGAGTATAATTCTGAACTCTACAGGTAACAAGCTCCACATATTGCCAACATGTCATTTGGGCGTTCTATCGGCCTGTATTTTTCTGGCCCTGACTCAAATAATGAGGTTTGCAATTTCATTGACTGGGTGTGCTAATTAGAAGCTTTTTAAAGATCTCTCCTTGTCCATTGAGGCCACTAAATAATCTCCACATGGGTCAAGCTCTGTAATCACCCTGTTACCTTATTGATTGCGTAAGTCAGCAGTTGGAGCCAGGATGGAAGATCTATGGTGATCGCAACAAAAAGAGTCTAAAGACCTGAAATCAAGCTTGTCCGTGGGCTGGTTCATTCTTTCATAACACCCAAAACTCAACTTTTATCTATATGATAATTAAATAATAGGACATTTTTTAAAACAGCATCCTGCCCATTTTTAAGTACATCTTTTATTAGATGGTAGAGCTTATAAAATATTCATCAACACAAGCTACTGTGGGTTTTTTTCTGCTGACCTAACCTCAGAGCTGCTCAAGTGGAAATTAGATTTTTTTTGTTAACTCGCTGAAACTGTCTGCATTTGCTAGATTTCCGAAGGAGCAGGAAAAAAGTAATTCCGTAGGATTAATAAGGGCAACATATATTCTTATTCCAAAAAGACACATGAAAAGGAGGCAGAAATGCTATTCAGTGAGGATAATTGATATCGTAGCACAGTGTTCTGCCTAAGCTTATTGTGTTTTGAATGAGTGAACAGGTTCTTTGAATCCCTATTGAGACTACCTTGTGTGTCTCTCACGTCTTACCTTGAATTAAGGAAGACTTTTAGGGATCTTGTGAAATGTAAGATGCTTGTGATGTTAATCAGCAAAAACAGACATCTGATTGCACTTTCAAAAGAAACGAGGAAAACAGACTGTAGTTTCATAGATTTTGCTCCTAACTTAAAGGTAGGAAAACCTAATAACTGTTCTTTATCTGTACTGTGCTTTTGCATACATTCTCTATTTTTTGCAAACAGTCTCTACCTTTTCATTCTCTCTTCTTCCCTCTGTGCCTTTCTCTCCTTTATTTCTCTCTCTTAATTAAAAAGTTCAAGGTTCCAGAGGTTATTGGTTTGTTACCAAAAGTCTTGCTTATTCTTTTGTGGCTATTACAATGCCAGGACCTCAGAGAACCCTCTCCACAGTCCCAGGTCTTACCTCAGTGTCCTGGTTTTGATGTAAACTTTGCTGCAGATCCTGAGAGACACTTTTGATAAGAATGTTCATCAAAACACTGAAAATAGATTAGAATGCTCAACTTCAGCAAGCAAGTCTCTCGCTCCTCTACAGTAGAAAGCAGCTGGCTGCCCCTCACACATGCACAGTGCTTTTCAACCATGACCTAGACCCAAGTTTAGTTTCCCTATTTTAATAAGGTTTAATAAGGAAACCAGCTCAGCATTTACATCACTGAAGGATGGCAACTGTGAGCTACACAGAAAAGCTTGAAACCTTCCTTTATGCTAACAAGTATTGCATCAATGTTTTCTTGCAAAGAGATGTGTTTCCTGCCCACTCAAACACTAATTTTATGATAATTGAAATTTATGCTATTGATTACCAAGAAAATTGAACCGTGTAAAATGCAAATGTAAAACAGTATTACCCTAATGGTTAAGTTTTCTGTTTGTAGTTTATGGTCCTCAGGGGCACATACCAATAATCTGCTTGAAACTTTTCTATCTCTGAAGGAACCTTAGCAACAGGATAGTGTTAAAGAGTGATATTTCCACTGACACACTTTCCATTTGATCAGAATGTTTCTCTTAGGTTCCAGATAAAATGGAAGTGGGGGGACCAGCCATGCCCTCTGGGGAGAGCTTGACTTTCTCATTTTAGCCTCCTGTGTTCTCATGCCACTTTCTCTCCCTCTTCTCTTTGGAATCTTCAGAAATGGAGAATCCACGTCAGTGATTTCTAACTCAATGAGCTACAAGCTTTTGGGAGACGCTCTGACTTATTACAATGAGTTGAAGATCCAGATGCTCTCCAAGCATCAGCTAAGTTTTGTCACCATAAGTGACCTAAAGTGATTGAGCCTGCAGTGATTGAGCCCTTCAGTTTTCTGAGTGGGGCTGAGAAGATAACCCCATGTCTGATTACAGACCAGAATTTGGGGGTGACGGGGTGCCTCTCTTCTCTGTAAGTCCGCTGAACTTGACACATTCAATGGGTTCAGATGATGTCTTAAGACCCAACCCAAGACCCAGGGCTGTTAATAATGCTCGAAAGGAAATTCCACCATTCTGTCCTTGAGACACAGCTGCCCCAAGAAGAAGAATGTCCCAACTGGACACAGAAGTGGAACAATGATAAGGGGTAAGCTGGTGCCATCTGCTTCTTTTTTCCACTACATTCAATAAGGGGGCTTCTCCCCACCCCACTTTTTTTTTTTTTTAAGTTCTGATCTTAATCATTTACTGTGTAGCTGGGTTAGGGTTCTATTTATTATATTTACTATAGTATTTATTACACTTTTGTTTTTACATTTTAACATTTCTGCATTCTTGAAGTACCTAAAAATCAATGTGTACATTGATTTTAGATTTCATCCTTTTCTAAAATGCTGCTATTAAATCAAGGAGTGTCATATTCTATACCATCTTAAAATCACTGAAATCAAATTTTCTTCTGGCTAACTTCACAGCCATCTGGATCAACACCCAAAGGCCTGCTTATCTCCCGGGATTTTTATGCCTTCCACTCTGTAAATTTAATCTCATTTTTTGGACTCTGTGGCCAGTCTTGCTTCTTCTATCCCCCAAAATCTCAGCAAATACAAGCCATCCTTACACTGCAGTCATGGTAACTGAGCTCTTCTCCTGTTTCCTTTGGCCACAGTCTCCCACCACCACCTGCCTGTTCTGTGGCTCCTGTAAGTCAATAAATGCACCTCATCTCTGCTGAGTATCCATCAGGGGTCATGTGTTCTGCCAGGTGCTTTCAGGCATGGAAAAGAAAAACAACTCAAACTTCTTTACATTTATTTTTGGTAAGTTTTCTCTTATTTTTACTTTAAATTGATATGACAGGGGTATTATAATCTTTTCAGCACTTATGACCTCTCAAGAAAAGAAATCTTACCCTCAGTCTTTTGTTGTTGCCAGATCTTCACGACGACCCCAACTACTGGTCTCTTGGGGCCTTCACGGTTACCTGCATCTTGGCCATGCAGCCCTCAAGGACCTGAAGCTTGGGTTTTCTCCTACTTCGTGCTGATGACCGTTGTCGCAGCCTTTGCTTTGCTCTGTTGGGTTCCCAGGACCCACGCTGGCCATCTCTCCTTGGACAGCCTTGTTCACAAGGGCTACTCATTATTTCATGAGTAGACTGAGCTAGGGAGCTCAGTGTAGAATCAGAAGCAGAGATGTAATGGCACAGGGATGAGGTCACTCTTGGGTAGTCTAGCCAATTTCTCTGAACTTTAGTTTCATCTGTAAAATGAGAATAATAGTACCTACCATTAGCATTACAAAAGGATTCAATAAGAAAATGTATGTAGATAGCTGAACATAGTTTCCATTATACTAAATACTCTATAATCAGCAGGAATTATTAACTTTTAAGTGACTTGCCCAAACACAGAGAACAAGTAGGTGACAAAATTCCAAGCCACTAACTTGCCTTGTTTCATTTTCAGAGCTGACCTAGTTGTGTTGATATGTCTCAAACACCAGAAATTAAATTATGATGTGTATTTTGTTAAAGAATAAAGGGGCTTTTCCCTGGATGGCCAAAGAATAAAAAACCTAGTAAGTTCATGGTTCATTTATTTATTTCTGAAGTGATTGACAATATGTTCAATTTATAAACTACAACTATTTTCTGCATTAGCCTTGTTTTATGAATTTCCATCATTGTCAAAGTCAGACATGCTTCACAAAACTTGATGTCTACACAAATTCTTTAGGCAGCTCAAGACAGAGTCTGTAGTAACACAAATTAACAAGGGAATTTATATATTTTTACACTGTACAGCAGGAAATATAAAAGAAAATTTTCACTTATGATAGGGTAGAGAAATAGTTAAACTTAATCCTACCTGGGTCTTCCTCCTTAGTTAAGTGATCAGCCTGGCAATGTTTTTTATTTAGTTCATTGGGTCATAAACAGAACATGTACAACAGAACAAGAAAGGATTTTAAGCACATTTCCCAAAAATAAAGGACTTTAATGCCTAGAAGGTTTGCACTGTACTTTCCTTTCACTGAAAGCTGATTCCATTATTAAAGGGATAATCAGATTTCTAATTTCATGTTTTCCTTTGTAAAACAAACAAACAAAATAAACAGGTTGTGGCAGAGATTGTTACTGTCCTCTAGACCCCTCTTCCCTTCTTCCATCAAGAATCTAGAATCTCTGCGCTTTATCTGCATCCTTGGCCACTGAGAGTGAGCTTCACTGCCTAGCCTTCCTGGCAGGCTGGTGTGACCATGTGATTAATTCCGTCTGATGGATATGAGAGGAAACGATGTGTCCAACTTCAGCTTTTGCCTGGAAGGAAAGAGTCACACCCACCCCTTCCCCTTCTCCTGTTGCCACTGGATAGAATGCCAGGAGCTAGGGAAGCCGTCTTAGACTGCGAGGTGCAAGTCATGAGTCAGGAGAGCACAGCAACAGAGTCCCCGCAGTGACCTGTGAGGCCCCAGTGATCTGGCCTCGTGTAACCTCCCACACCTCAGCCCCTACTGTGCTCCTGCTGATCACTCCACAGCAGCCATGCTGGCCTCTTGGCTGTTCCCAGACAAGCCAGACATGCTTTGCCACAGGGCCTTTGAACTTGCTGAATGCTCTTTCCCCAGATAGCCACATGGCTCACTCCCCCCTCTCCCCAGGTCTCTACTCAAATACCACCATCCAGGGAGATATTCTCTGACCACCTAGTGTAAAATTTCAAAGACATCCACTCCCACAACTCTTTCTACCCCCACCCTTGCTTTATTTTCCCCCATGGCACTTGTCACTATATAGCATGCTCAAGTGTACTTTTTATCACAATCAATTGCCTGTCTCTCCCACCAGAACATCAGCTCCATGAAGGCAGAGATTTCTTCTGTTCACTGCTGTGTCTTCAAGGCCTGGAATAATGCCCAAAATGTAGTAGGTGCTTAATAAATACAGAGGATTCCCCAACTTAGAATGATTCAACTCACAATTTTTCAACTTTACAATGGGTTTATCGGGATATAACCCCAGGGTAAGTCCAGGAGCACCTGCATGTATTGAATAAAGGAAAGGGATGCGAAGAGCCCAGATATCTGACCCAGTAGACCTTTAGTTCAGAGAGAAGAAAACCACTGTTTTAAGTTCACTCTTACATTCTCCTTTGTTATAGCAGCCAAACCGGTACTCGACCAGTACAGAGAGAATAATTCTGTCTTTCAGCAGAGGTGAAACCATCCCGCACTCTGGCACCACACTCAACTTCTGGGTTGTGCTCTACAGAAAGGGGAAGCCTGGAGGAGAAGATTCGTGGAGGATGAGGAAGCCCTACCCAGGGAAGGAGGGCAGGGAACACTCTTCCAGGCTGAGGGAACAGCATGTGCCAAGTCCCCATGATGGAGGAAGTGTGGCCAATAGAAGAGACTGAGGGAGGCCCGCTGGCTGGAGCAGACATCCGGAGCATGCTGTCTAAAGGAGTCCAGAGGCAAGAGCTAAGGAGTTTTGGCTTTTTCTCACAAACAATGTGAACCCAAGAAGTGTTCTAAGCAGGAGGGGGCCACACACATGATATCTACCTCCTGGCCTTGAGAAGCATCTCTGGAATCTTAGTGTCTCTCTTCAGCAGAGCCGCTCCCCAGTCTCCCCTGGGATGAGGCAAGACTGGAAGCCTCCAGAACGGGAGCCTTGCTCATTACAACTCTTTTATTCATCGCCTCACAAATTAGTTGCAAGAGCTTGCCCTGGAGACAACAGGATGCAAATGCACAGGACATGGAATTGTAATAACATAAACATTATGAAACAATGCAAACCAGTTGGGCCCCCCGTGGAGAAACAGTCCCCTGTACTCCTTTCCGAATTGTCTTTATGGAAATTTCATAAAATCTGCCATTATTAAAACTGAGTCGCAATTATTTCTCTCTTTGCTTCATCAGTTGTGGGAGAAAAATTAATTGTGTTCTCCTCCTTTTCTGGAGTTCGTCAGGCAGCAATGAGGCGACAAGGACTGACAAGGCCAGGGCTGTGGTGACGGAAGGCGGGCAGGAGAACTTGTGGGGACGTTGTTATCACAGATGTGGCTCGAGAGGTGGAGCGGCTAAGAGAGAGGTAGTGGCAGATGCGGCCCGGTCACAAGTGTGCTCAGAAGCCCAAGTCATTACAGGATGTTGACATAACATTTGCCAGCTTCACAGGGGCCATCATTGTAAATTAGATTTAATATTGATCAGGCCGTTCACAATCAGGGCCAGGAGAAAATTGGACACAGAGTTCTTAGTCAAAATTGGCTCTTAAGATCCTGCTTTCTAATTAACATAGAAGAACAGAAATCCGGGACCCGTCTGGCTGACCCAGCGTGGCATAAACGCTTTCCTGCTCCCTGAGGGTGGTGGGGAGGTGACAGAGGTTCCCGCTGTCTTTCCATTGTCTCTCCCAGGCTGGTTCTGCTATGAAAGAGTGACAGGTGGGCTGCAGGGAAAAGGATGGGGGGCTTCAGAGTGCCGACTCTTCCCAGCCTTCACCTGGGAAAGCCAAGAAACACTTCAAAGAAATTTGGTGTGCCTTTAGGTTAGTTTTTAAAATAAGCAAACTCTTTTTTAAAAGTTCATTCAGAGTCAGGAGTTTGGAGAAGTTACCAGAAAAACTCCCACCGCTTCTGGCCTCAATTGACCCCTTGAGGCAGCATGGGTTTGAATCCTGGCTTTGGCACATGGTGCTGCCTGACCTTGGGCAAGCAACTGGGTATCTCTTTCTCTGAACTTCAATTTCTTCTTTTATAAAATGGAAATAATAATACTACCTACCTCAAAGGGTTGCTGTGTAGAGTAAATTGAATAATGCATTTATTGTACATTCAGCAAGTATTTGCTCTATTCATCAGTATTATTATATGCTTATTCTTACTATTATTATAATATGGTTTGTCCCATTAGATAATAATATTAACTCCACACTACTAATAACAATAGGAGCACAGCATCTGATTTTTTACTTTAAAAATGACAACTGGCCTGGATAATTCTAGTGCAGGTATCAGGAAGGGGCCTCCAGGCCATTTTCGACATCTGTGCTTGTCTCCACCAACTTCAGCCCCAATCTGGAGGCCGTGAACTTCAAGTATCCCTTTTTTACATCCCTTGCCTGGAAGTTTCTGGCAGACCTAATACTTCTCAATGCTTACCCTGGCCTTGCATGGACTTTCCAGGTAGGGAACTTACTGGAATCAGAGATCATATCTTAATTATCTTTAGATCTCCAACACCTTATATAGAACTTGGCCTGTAAAAGCAGGTCCAGAACTAGGGTAAGACAAGTGGAGCTCCTTGGGCATAAACTCTAGGGAGGCAATTGAAAGAAGTGTTTTCCAAGCTAGCCGCAGTAACGCCATTCCGCAAGGCACAGAAAAATACCCTAGTAAAAAAAAAAAAAAAAAAAAAAAAAATTCAACAGCAGTTTCCAGGGCGCCCTTCAGCTGTTTCAAGAACTCCCACATGACCCGCGCTTTTTCCCTGGCCTTGTTTAAACCGACCAATTACTTTGCTTCTCGCTTCTGTACCCGCGCTTTTTCCCTGGCCTTGTTTAAACCGACCAATTACCTTGCTTCTCGCTTCTGTACCCGCGCTTTTTGCTATAAAACAAGCTCAAAAACTCTACTCGGCGCGCCAGTCTACCGAGAGACTGAGCCGCCCGGGTACCCGTGTGTTCAATAAAACCTCTTGCTAATTGCATCCGGAGCCGTGGTCTCGTTGTTCCTTGGGAGGGTCTCTCCTGACTGATTGATTGCCCAAATCAGGCGTCTCTCATTTGGGGGCTCGTCCGGGATCAGACCCCCACCCAAGGACCACCGACCCACCAACGGGAGGTAAGCTGGCCAGCGATCACTCCGTGTCTTGTTTCTGTGTCTGACTCCGTAACTCTGACTGTCCCTCTGAGTGCGCGCATTTTGGTTTCAGTTTGTTCCGGGCTGATCGCTCTGGGAGCGACGTGTGAGTAGCGAACAGACGTGTTCGGGGGCTCACCGCCCGGTAATCCTGGGAGACGTCCCAGGATCAGGGGAGGACCAGGGACGCCTGGTGGACCCCTCAGGAGAGGATCATTATGTTCTGATCCCACTGCCGCGTCTAGAGAGGCGCGCTCTGCCATCTGACTCCTTCTTTTGTCTCTACGCTACTCGATCTCGCCGCCGTTTCTGGTTTCTTTTTGTTTTGTTCCTGATAGGCCTCTGTGTCGTGGTCCCTCTCTTCGAAATGGGACAAAATAACTCTACCCCTCTCTCCCTCACTCTAGATCACTGGAGGGACGTGAGAGCAAGGGCTCACAATCTGTCCGTGGAAATCAGAAAGGGAAAATGGCGGACCTTTTGTTCCTCCGAGTGGCCCACGTTCGGTGTTGGGTGGCCGCCGGAAGGAACTTTTAATGTCTCTGTCATTTCCGCAGTTAAAAGGATTGTCTTTCAGGAAATCGGGGGACACCCGGACCAAGTTCCATATATCGTGGTGTGGCAAGACCTCGCCCAGAGTCCCCCACCATGGATGCCGCCCTCTGTCAAGGTCGCTGTCGTCTCCAGTCCAGAGAGGCCATCCGCTCCTCCCCGACCCCCCATCTACCCGGCAACCGACGACTCGCTCCTTCTCTCTGAGCCCCCGCCCTATCCGGCAGCCCTGCCACCTCCTCTGGCCCCTCAGGCGGTCGGACCGGCGCCGGTCCAGGCGCCCGATATTTCCGATCCTGAGGGACCAGCCGCGGGGACCAGGAGTCGCCGTGCCCGCAGTCCGGCAGACGACTCGGGTCCTGACTCCACTGTGATTTTACCCCTCCGAGCCATAGGACCCCCAGCCGAGCCCAACGGCCTAGTCCCTCTGCAATATTGGCCTTTCTCTTCAGCAGATCTTTATAATTGGAAATCTAATCATCCTTCTTTTTCTGAAAATCCAGCAGGACTCACGGGGCTCCTTGAGTCTCTTATGTTTTCTCATCAGCCCACCTGGGACGATTGCCAACAGCTCCTACAGATTCTCTTCACCACGGAGGAACGAGAAAGGATTCTCCTTGAGGCCCGCAAGAATGTCCAGGGGGATAACGGGGCCCCTACTCAACTCGACAACCTCATTAATGAGGCCTTCCCCCTCAATCGACCTCAGTGGGACTACAACACAGCCGCAGGTAGGGAGCGTCTCCTGGTCTACCGCCGGACTCTAGTGGCAGGTCTCAAAGGGGCAGCTCGGCGCCCCACCAATTTGGCTAAGGTAAGAGAGGTCTTACAAGGACCGGCAGAACCCCCTTCGGTTTTCTTAGAACGCCTAATGGAGGCCTATAGGAGATACACTCCGTTTGAGCCCTCTTCTGAGGGGCAGCAGGCTGCAGTTACCATGGCCTTCATCGGACAGTCAGCCCCAGATATTAGAAAAAAGTTACAGAGGCTAGAGGGGCTCCAAGATTATTCCTTGCAAGATTTAGTGAGGGAGGCAGAAAAGGTGTACCACAAAAGGGAGACAGAAGAAGAAAGAGAAGAAAGAGAAAAAAAAGAGGCAGAAGAGAGAGAAAGGCGGCGCGATAAGCGCCAAGAAAAAAACTTGACTAGGATTTTGGCCGCAATGGTAAGTGAAAAAGGTTTTAGAGATAGGCAGACAGGGAATCTGAGCAACCAGGCAAGAAAGACACCTAGGGATAAAAGATCTCCTCTGGACAAAGACCAGTGCGCATACTGTAAAGAAAAGGGTCACTGGGCAAGAGAATGTCCCCGAAAGAAAAACGTCAGAGAAGCCAAAGTTCTGTCCCTAGATGACTAGGGGAGTCAAGGTTCGGACCCCCTCCCCGAACCCAGGATAACGCTGACTGTGGAGGGGACTCCCATTGAGTTCCTGGTCGATACCGGGGCTGAACATTCAGTTTTGACCCAACCCCTGGGAAGGGTAGGGTCCAGACGGACAGTCGTACAAGGAGCAACAGGGAGCAAAGTCTACCCCTGGACCACAAAGAGACTTTTAAAGGCTGGACATAAACAGGTGACCCACTCCTTTCTGGTCATACCCGAGTGCCCCGCCCCTTTGTTGGGTAGGGACCTCTTAACCAAACTAAAGGCCCAGATCCAGTTTTCTGCTGAGGGCCCACAAGTAACATGGGAAGACCGCCCTACACTGTGCCTGACCCTGAACCTAGAAGAAGAATACCGGCTACATGAAAAGCCAGGTCCCTCCTCTATCGACCCATCCTGGCTCCAACTTTTTCCCACTGTATGGGCAGAGAGGGCAGGCATGGGACTGGCCAATCAAGTCCCACCAGTGGTAGTGGAACTAAGATCAGGTGCCTCACCGGTGGCTGTTCGACAATATCCAATGAGCAAGGAAGCCCGGGAAGGTATCAGACCCCACATCCAGAGGTTCTTAGACCTAGGGGTCTTGGTGCCCTGTCAATCGCCCTGGAATACCCCTCTACTACCTGTAAAAAAGCCAGGGACCAATGACTATCGGCCAGTCCAAGACCTGAGAGAAATTAATAAAAGGGTACAGGATATTCATCCCACCGTCCCAAACCCTTACAGCCTTCTGAGTTCCCTTCCGCCCAGCCACACTTGGTATTCAGTCTTAGATCTCAAGGATGCCTTTTTCTGCCTCAAGCTACACCCCAGCAGCCAGCCGCTGTTCGCGTTCGAGTGGAAAGACCCAGAAAAAGGTAACACAGGTCAGTTGACCTGGACACGGCTGCCCCAAGGGTTCAAGAACTCTCCCACTCTCTTCGACGAGGCCCTCCACCGAGATTTGGCCCCCTTTAGGGCCCTCAACCCTCAGGTAGTGCTACTCCAATATGTAGACGACCTCTTGGTGGCAGCCCCCACATATAGAGACTGCAAAGAAGGGACACAGAAGCTCCTACAGGAATTGAGTAAATTAGGGTACCGGGTATCGGCTAAAAAGGCCCAGCTCTGCCAAAGAGAGGTCACCTATCTGGGGTACCTACTCAAGGGGGGAAAAAGATGGCTGACCCCGGCCCGAAAGGCTACTGTTATGAAGATCCCCGCTCCCACGACCCCCAGACAGGTCCGTGAATTTCTGGGCACTGCAGGATTCTGCAGGCTCTGGATCCCTGGGTTTGCTTCCCTAGCTGCACCCCTGTATCCCTTAACAAAGGAAAGCATCCCTTTTACCTGGACTGAGGAACATCAGAAAGCTTTTGACCACATAAAAAAAGCCTTGCTGTCAGCCCCCGCTTTGGCCCTCCCAGACCTCACCAAACCATTTACTCTATACGTAGATGAGAGAGCCGGTGTGGCCCGGGGAGTGCTTACTCAGACTTTAGGACCCTGGCGGCGGCCAGTAGCTTACCTATCAAAAAAATTGGATCCGGTGGCTAGCGGGTGGCCAACCTGCCTGAAAGCGGTTGCAGCCGTGGCACTCCTTCTCAAGGATGCTGATAAGTTAACCTTGGGACAGAATGTGACTGTGATTGCTCCCCATAGCCTCGAAAGCATTGTGCGGCAGCCCCCCGACCGGTGGATGACCAATGCCAGGATGACTCATTACCAGAGCCTGCTGCTAAATGAAAGGATATCGTTTGCACCCCCTGCCATCCTGAACCCAGCTACCCTCCTACCAGTCGAATCGGAAGCCACCCCAGTACACAGGTGCTCAGAGATCCTCGCCGAAGAAACTGGAACTCGACGAGACCTGAAGGACCAGCCATTGCCCGGGGTGCCAGCCTGGTATACGGACGGTAGCAGTTTCATCGCGGAGGGTAAGCGGAGAGCAGGGGCCGCCATCGTAGATGGCAAGCGGACGGTGTGGACAAGCAGCCTGCCGGAAGGTACGTCAGCCCAGAAGGCCGAACTAGTGGCTTTGACGCAGGCATTACGCCTGGCCGAAGGAAAAAACATCAACATCTACACCGACAGCAGGTATGCTTTTGCCACTGCTCACATTCATGGGGCAATATATAAACAGAGGGGGTTGCTCACTTCTGCGGGAAAAGACATTAAAAACAAGGAAGAAATTTTGGCCCTGCTAGAGGCCGTTCACCTCCCTAAGCGGGTCGCCATTATCCACTGCCCCGGCCACCAGAGGGGAAATGACCCTGTGGCCACCGGGAACCGGAGGGCCGACGAGGCTGCAAAACAAGCCGCCCTGTCGACCAGAGTGCTGGCAGAAACTACAAAACCTCAAGAGCTAATCGAACCCGCCCAGGTTAAGGCCGAGCCAAGAGAGCTCACCCCTGACCGGGGGAAAGAATTTATTCAGCGGTTGCATCAGTTGACACACTTAGGACCAGAAAAGCTTCTCCAATTAGTAAACCGCACCAGCCTCCTCATCCCGAACCTCCAGTCTGTAGTTCGCGAGGTCACCAGTCGGTGTCAGGCTTGTGTCATGACTAATGCGGTCCCAACCTACCGGGAGATCGGAAAGAGACAACGAGGAGATCGACCCGGCGTGTACTGGGAGGTAGACTTCACAGAGGTAAAGCCTGGCCGGTATGGAAACAGGTATCTGCTGGTATTCATAGACACTTTTTCCGGATGGGTAGAAGCTTTTCCTACCAAAACTGAAACGGCCCTGACCGTCTGCAAAAAGATATTAGAGGAAATTCTACCCCGCTTCGGGATCCCTAAGGTACTCGGGTCAGACAATGGCCCAGCCTTTGTTGCTCAGATAAGTCAGGGACTGGCCACTCAACTGGGGATAAATTGGAAGTTACACTGTGCGTATAGACCCCAGAGCTCAGGTCAGGTAGAAAGAATGAACAGGACAATCAAAGAGACCTTAACCAAATTAGCCTTAGAGACCGGTGGAAAAGACTGGGTGGCCCTCCTTCCCTTAGCGCTGCTCAGAGCCAGGAATACCCCTGGCCAGTTTGGTCTAACTCCTTATGAAATTCTCTATGGGGGACCGCCCCCCATACTCGAGTCTGGAGGGACATTGGGTCCCAATGATAATTTTCTCCCTGTCTTATTTACTCATTTAAAGGCTTTAGAAGTTGTGAGGACCCAGATCTGGGACCAGATCAAGGAGGTGTACAAGCCCGGTACCGTGACAATCCCCCACCCGTTCCAGGTCGGAGACCGAGTGCTTGTCAGACGCCACCGACCCAGCAGCCTTGAGCCTCGGTGGAAAGGCCCGTACCTGGTGTTGCTGACCACCCCGACCGCAGTAAAAGTCGACGGTATCGCTGCCTGGGTCCATGCTTCTCACCTCAAGCCTGCACCACCCTCGGCACCAGATGAGTCTTGGGAGCTGGAAAAGACTGATCATCCTCTTAAGCTGCGTTTTCGGCGGCGGCAGAACGAGTTGGAGTGAAAACCCTCACCAGCCTGTGACCCTCACCTGGCAGGTACTGTCCCAAACTGGGAACGTTGTCTGGAAGACAGAGAAAGTCCAGCCCCCTTGGACTTGGTGGCCCATTCTTACACCTGATGTATGTGCCCTGGCGGCCGGTCTTGAGTCCTGGGATATCCCAGAAACCGATGTATCAACCTCTAAGAGAGTCAGACCCCCTGACTCAAACTATGAGAACGCTTATAGACAGATCACCTGGGGAGCCATAGGATGCAGCTACCCTAAGGCTAGGACCAGAATGGCAAGTTCCACCTTCTACGTGTGTCCCCGGGATGGCCGGTCCCTTTCAGAAGCTAGAAGGTGTGGAGGGCTAGAATCCCTGTATTGTAAAGAATGGGGTTGTGAAACCACGGGGACTGTTTATTGGCAACCTACGTCCTCCTGGGACCTCATAACTGTAAAATGGAATGACACAGAGCGATCATGGGGTGCCCTACTGGCAACCTGTGAAAAAACCGGCTGGTGTAACCCCCTTAAAATAAATTTCACAGAACAAGGACGGCAATCCAAAGAGTGGATAATAGGAAAAACCTGGGGATTGGGATTCTATGTGTCTGGATATCCAGGCGTACAGTTGACCATTCGGTTAGAGATCACCAGCAAGCCAGCTGAGACAGTGGGCCCCAACTCCGTCCTTGCGAAACAAGGACCCCCTAACAAAAACCCCCCTTCCCCAACGAGGGAAGCGCCGCCCATCTCTCAACCCTCGGCGGCTCCTAGCCAAGTCCCCACGGTACTGGAGGGAAGTGTTGTCCTGAACACCCTGTCTCCCACCACGGGCGACAGACTCTTTGGCCTTGTGAGGGGGGCCTTCCTAGCCTTAAATGCTACCGACCCAGACGCCACGAAGTCTTGCTGGCTCTGTTTGGCCTTGGGTCCCCCTTATTATGAAGGAGTTGCCTCCTTAGGAGGGGCCTTCACTTATACCTCCAACTATACCCAGTGCCGCTGGGAGAGCCAAGGAAAGCTTACCCTCACTGAGGTCTCAGGACACGGGTCGTGCATAGGAAAGGTGCCCTCTACCCATCAGCATCTTTGCAATCAGACCCTACCCATCAACTCCTCCACGGAACATCAGTACCTGCTCCCCACCAACCATAGCTGGTGGGCCTGCAGCACCGGCCTCACCCCCTGCCTCTCCACCTCAGTTTTTAATCAGTCTAAAGATTTCTGTATCCTGATCCAGCTGGTCCCTCGCATCTATTACCATTCTGAAGAAACTTTGTTGCAGGCCTATGACGATCCTCACCCCAGGGTTAAAAGAGAGCCTGTCTCACTTACCCTAGCTGTTCTTCTGGGGTTGGGGGTCGCAGCAGGTATAGGTACTGGCGCATCCGCCCTAGTTAAAGGGCCCATAGACCTCCAACAAGGCCTAGCCAGCCTCCAGACCGCCATGGATACTGACCTCCGGGTCCTCCAGGACTCAATCAGCAAGCTGGAGGACTCGCTGACTTCCCTATCGGAGGTAGTACTCCAAAATAGAAGAGGCCTTGACCTACTGTTTCTAAGAGAAGGAGGCCTCTGCGCGGCCCTAAGAGAAGAGTGCTGTTTTTATGTAGACCACTCAGGTGTGGTGCGAGACTCCATGAGAAAACTCAAAGAGAGACTAGATAAAAGACAGTTGGAGCGCCAGAAAAACCAAAACTGGTATGAAGGGTGGTTCAATAACTCCCCTTGGTTCACTACCCTCCTATCAACCATCGCCGGGCCCCTATTGCTCCTCCTTCTGTTGTTCACCCTCGGGCCCTGCATCATCAATAGGTTAGTCCAGTTCATCAATGACAGGGTAAGTGCAGTAAAAATTCTGGTCCTTAGACAAAAATATCAGACCCTAGACAACGAAGACAACCTCTAAATTCGCTCTAAGATTAGAGCTTCCCACAAGAGAAATGGGGGAATGAAAGAAGTGTTTTCCAAGCTAGCCGCAGTAACGCCATTCCGCAAGGCACAGAAAAATACCCTAGTAAAAAAAAAAAAAAAAAAAAAAAAAATTCAACAGCAGTTTCCAGGGCGCCCTTCAGCTGTTTCAAGAACTCCCACATGACCCGCGCTTTTTCCCTGGCCTTGTTTAAACCGACCAATTACTTTGCTTCTCGCTTCTGTACCCGCGCTTTTTCCCTGGCCTTGTTTAAACCGACCAATTACCTTGCTTCTCGCTTCTGTACCCGCGCTTTTTGCTATAAAACAAGCTCAAAAACTCTACTCGGCGCGCCAGTCTACCGAGAGACTGAGCCGCCCGGGTACCCGTGTGTTCAATAAAACCTCTTGCTAATTGCATCCGGAGCCGTGGTCTCGTTGTTCCTTGGGAGGGTCTCTCCTGACTGATTGATTGCCCAAATCAGGCGTCTCTCACAATCACTCTCAGCCATCAACTCTACACTTTCACAACCCTGAGAGTGAGCATCTCTTTAAACCTTGTGCCGCAGGAGCCTTGCTTGCCTCACTTGGTCCTGGCTCTACTTAGAATAGATGCTCATCAGATGACATGAATAAAGGAATAAAGGAAGAAAAGGATCCTCCAACTGTTCCTTTATACAAATCCTCAGTCCTGAGCCCCCAGATACTTTTGCTACCTTTGCCAACCTGAATTTACATGGGAAGGGAAGGTTTCGAGACAAGATTTTAGGAACCTGCTTTACCACCAGTCAATGCAAAAAATAGCCATTTTAAAAAATCTAAACAGCAGTCCCAGCTTTATCTCACCTGAAAAAAGTTCTTCCTCTAAGTTTCATGGAGTTAAAGGTCTTCAGAATTGATTGCAAAACTCAAATCCGACCAGAAACATCTGCTGCCCTTAAGTAAAGGGCTAACCAGGAAGCTGAAAGAAACAGGTCTCAGGCCTTGGCTTCCTATTTATTAATTTACAAACCCTGCTTCCTCCTGCTCCCTCAAACAATTTCCAGGAAGAGTCAATCAGGCCTATGTTCCCGTGGGATTTTATTCTCTGTCCCCAAGGACCATTTCTTGCATGACAGACACCTTTCAGTAGAAAAAAAAAAATTGTATTTCCCTCTGACTATAACCCCTCATTCAATTCCAGCCTCCTCCAGCTCCAATATCTTTCTTCCCTTGGATCAATAAGGCCTCTAATCCACCTCTCCTCCCATTTTAGTAGACTTATCTACCCTTGGACAGCAAATGGCAACCATAAAATTTGTTTATGGGTTAAAAATACATTAAGATGTTCAGTATTTTATCATAAGCACAATGCATATGAAAAAATATGCATTAAAAATGTTCAGTATTTTATTACAAGTACAAGGCATGTGACAAAATACAAATATATAAAAAAGCATGCAGATGACGATAAACCACAAAAATCTAAACCATTTATTGTGCATTTACCATGTGCCAAGCCTTATTTCATTTTATCCTGCTACTAATTAACTCAGTTTTCTCTCCTATAAAATGTGCTGTGGGAACTGGATGAACTTTTACATTATCCTCTTTAAATTGGAAGGCATACATTGCAGTGCTGCTCTGGTCACTGATGCTCTGGAATAGCCCAGGGTCTGACTTAGTTATACACTGGAGTAGATGTCTGCCTACCCAACATCCATCCTTCTATTTCTGGAAACAGCATCCCAATTTTCTTTTGCAAACTGTTACACTTCCCTCTGTATAACTGAGATGGAAAAAAAGAGAAAGAAAGAATTCGCTTAAGGTAACATGAATGAGGCCTGGAGGGACTGCCACCCATTAGGGGAGCAGCCCTGATTCAAAATCAGCTTTTCTTTTTATTGACAAGACAAGGAAGTTTCACAAGAAAAATCAGTTGATTCAATCATCAAAGAAGGACATAAAAACAGGTAGTGTTACAGAAGGGAATTATAGCTAAGTATAGCTTTAAACAACTAAAACTAGTAATAGTAAAATTAACAATGTGACATTCCAGAATGCAATTTGTAAAAAGCTAAGTCAATCCACCAACAAACAGCTTGCCCTTAGTAAACATTTTATTTCACATACTTCCTACAGCAATTTCTTTAGCATATTTAAACAGCATTCAAGCAGTTCCTTAACATATCTTAAGAACAATCAGTAGGTTAAATAGTCAATAGTCCTTTGAGCCAGGAATTAAACCAGCAACCTAAAATAGTCAAAGTACACAATCCCATCCCTAAACAGTGATTAGAATTGATTAAATGGCCAAACTTATCTGTGGACTTTCGTCACCTACTCGAGAGCCTTTTGGCTCATTCATGCATTACCTAAAAATCCTATTCTAAGATTAAAGGAGAAATCAAGATTTCTAACCCACTACAGGAAACCACCTCTCTGAGGCCATGCGCACTGGCTGGGACTGACCCTTCTATGGTTTCGGAGATGGGTATTGCTCCTAGGCCTGGCATATAAGAATGGGGCCACATCTTCCCCCATGATTGCCCAAGTGTGGGCAGGCAGCTGAAACCAGAATAAAGGTATGCAGTCCCAGACTATGAGCTGGCATTACTGAGGAAGAGATTTCTTCTACACAGAATGGCTATAAGCTCAGAGCTGCTGAGTGGTCGCTTTACCATCATGCAGGAAGACCCTGTCTGCAGAAAGCAGACCTGGAGCTGGGGGAGAAAAATTCCTAAACACCTTGTGTGCACTTCTAGAGCCATCTGTGCCAGAAGTTGGACTGTTCAATTACATCAACCAATTTCTTTTTACTTAGGCCTATATGTGAGACACTCATCCATAATAGTACCTGAAGCAAAGACTTAAGTCAATTGGAGAGAAGTGATCTCTGTAACAACCCAACACCTTGGCCCAACCACTTACTGCCACTGTCTTCACAATCAGATCTGTCAGGCATGCACCCCCTTGATTAGTCCAAATTGATCCCCAAACAGGCTGCTGCATATTCCTTCATTAATTATCCATAAGTATGTGTGTATAGGTTGGAGTAGATCCTGTCCCCTTCCACAGAGAGAAACTTCAGCACAGAAAACATCAGGTTTTTGGTGATTCCCTCCTGATGAGACTGACCCGCATATAGAAACCAAGTTTTCCAGCCTCCGGCTAAATACTTGAGTGGCATGAGCAAAAGCCCATATACAGGTGCGTTTTATTTTGCACTCCAGGATGGCTGAGATTAGGTGAGCTGCACCTTCACACCCAGGAGCTGTGGAGGCTAATGAAAGCTGAAATGAGCCAGGAGCTGGCGTGCTGGGCAAGGGGAAATGGATGGACTTGGGAGAGGAGCTGCTGCAGGGAGCCTCTCTAAGGCAGCCGTCTCTAATTGTATGCACAATAATGCTGACAACCCGGGGGGGGGGGGGGGGGGGGGGCTGGAGGCTTGGCAGAAGTCGAATGGTGCCTAAATGAGACTGCACAGAGTTTTTAAACTTCTCACTTGGTCAATAAGACCAGACTGGCCCAAGGACAGTGGTGATGCTAAAACAGCATTTACATAGATCTTCAGCCTATAGAGCAGATTCTGTTAGAAAGTTCTAGAAGCCCATGATAGCAAAGGGCACAATGGCACTCCTAAAGGACCTGCAGGCAGACTTAGCTCAGCCTTCTATGATGCATTTACCAAATTTCTGGTTCTATTTCCATCTTTCTCTAAATGCATGTCTTTTTTTCTCTCTCTGCTTCTTCACATTGAAGCATCTCCTGCTCAACAGTGTTAGTGAGGAGCAATGCTGGATCAAGTAACACATTTTTAATGATGTGAAACAAAGCTTTAATCACCATAGTTATTTACAAAATAATGTCTTCTTTGCATTTGGTTTAATAGCACTTTGTCCACAGCTTTCATCAAAACAACTACCCATCTGACTTATCGGAAGACTATATTAAATGTCAGAAGATCTCCCCAGACTCATAAAGTGTTTCCTCTCCAATCAGGATTTTAATTTTGGAAGGGGAAATAATAAATACAATAATTATTGAACACTGTGACATTAACTGATAAAGGTACCTGCTTTCCTTGAATTGTCAATTTCGCATTGGCACAAAAAATAGATCAGTGACAATTTAATCCCACATCTGGTGACCTTTAAGTAACGCTGTTAACACTCCACAGCTTTGTCATTAGAATGTCATTAGCCTTCTCTCTAAAAGAAATGATACCTAAATATTTCATTTTAGAACTGTCTCCCAAGTTTGCTAATGTTTAGTACCTGGTAACAAATCTAGAGAAGTGCGAAAGACTCAGATGCACCAGCCAGCTTTGCCAACAGCAATTATAAAAATAATCTGATCATAATTTACAATGTGAGAGAGAAGATTAGGGAGAGTCAAAAACTCAGAGAACCTTAACATACTTTGTGTTCAGGGGGACATCTGCTCACTGTCATAGCCGCTTGGTGGGCAGGTATATTGATACCAGCAATGAAAGGTCAGTTGGCCAAATCCATCAAGATTTTAAATGCATATCCCTTTTTAGTCAGCAATTCTACTTCTAGAATCTCATCCAATAGAAATATTTATACATGGGCACAAAAGACTGTTTACTGCTGCATTGTTTGTTTTTGTTTTTGTTTTTTTAATTTAATTTTATTTTGTCAATATACAATGTGGCTGATTATTGTGGCCCATTACTGAAACCTCCCTCCCAACAACCTCATATCTGTTCACTTGTCATATCAACTTCAAGGAATTGTAATTGCTCTGTCTTCTTCCCTCCCTCCTCCAGGTTATTTGTGCATTTATATATTAATTTTTAGCTCCCACCAATAAGTGAGAACATGTGGTATTTCTCTTTCTGTGCCTGACTTATTTCACTTAATATAATTCTCTCAAGGTCCATCCATGTTGTTGCAAATGGCAGTATTTCATTCGTTTTTATAGCTGAGTAGTATTCCATTGTGTAGATGTACCACATTTTCCGTATCCACTCATCTGATGATGGGCATTTGGGCTGGTTCCAACTCTTGGCTATTGGAAAGAGTGCTGAGATAAACATTGGGGAACAGGTATATGTTCGACTTGATGATTTCCATTCCTCTGGGTATATTCCCAACAGTGGGATAGCTGGGTCATATGGTAGACCTATCTGCAATTGTTTGAGGAACCTCCGTACCATTTTCCATAGAGGCTGCACCATTTTGCAGTCCCACCAACAATGTATGAGAGTTCCTTTTTCTCTGCAGCCTCGCCAGCATTTATCGTTCAGAGTATTTTGGATATTAGCCATCCTAACTGGGGTTAGATGGTATCTCAGTGTGGTTTTGATTTGCATTTCCCGAATGCTGAGTGATGCTGAGCATTTTTTCATGTGTCTGTTGGCCATTTGTATATCTTCCTTTGAGAAATGCCTATTTAGCTCTTTTGCCCATTTTTTAATTGGGTTACTTGTTTTTTTCTTGTAAAGTGTTTCAGTTCCTTGCATGTTCTGGATAGTAATCCTTTGTCAGGTGTATATTTTGCAAATATTTTCTCCCACTCTGTTGGTTGTCTTTTAACTCTGTTAATTGTTTCTTTTGCTGCTGCTGCAATGTTTGTAACATCAAACATATGAGAAATTGTAAGCAACCTTAATTTCTATTCAAAGAGGAATGATTACACTTATCGATGCATCTGTATAACGGTGTATTATGCAGCCACGAAAAAAGAATGAGCTGCCAAGTGCACTGACGGGGTAAGTTCTTGGTGCTCCGTTGTAAACTGAAGCAGCAGGCTGCCAAGCTACCCCAGTTTCTGTCTGTGAAATGAAAACGGTCCTATCAGCACCTGCCTCACAGTGCTGGGTGGATGCGATGAGCGTGGGGGTGCAGAGCGAGGCGCCCACATCATCCGTCTTTCTCTCTACGGGATCACTCCCCTCATAGGAGAACGCTGCTCTTCCTCCCATTAGGAAACAAACAAACATTGTCCTGACCCCACTGCCCTCCCCACCTGTCCCCGGTTTGCCCCTTTCCTTCTTTTCTTTGATCTCTTTAGAAGCAAATTCCTTGAACCCTGTGTCTATCCTCACTGTTTCCGGTTCCTCTCTAAAGCCCATTCTGATCCAGATTCCAGCTCATCCTCTCCCACATCTGCTCCTCTCAATCCTTCATCTGCCTGGGGGTCACCATACGCCTCCCTCACGGGCATCCAGGACCCCAGACCTCCTTAATGCTTCTTCTGCCTGAAGCCTCCTCCCTTCTGTTTCCTTTGCTTGTTCCTCCTCTTCCCCCAACTGTTGGATGTCTGAGAGCCCTGGAGCTGGGTCCTTGGGCCTCTCCCCTCACCCTCACTCCTTGGCCATCCCATCCAATTCCAGGGTTGAAATACCATATGTAAGCCCACAACTGCCACATGTACCTCCAGCCCATGCCTCTCCCCTTCAAACTCTCAACTTCCCTTGGCCATCTAGTGGACATCTCAATGTCAACATGTCCACACCCACATCCAGAGAGTCCCCCCAAATGCTGCTCCTGCCAGCTTGTCACTTCTCGATTGCTGGCAATTCCATACTTCCAGTTTTTCATGCCAAAACCTTGGCTTAGAGTTGCCCGTGATGCCTCTCTCTTAACACCTCACATCTGACCTGTTAGGAAACCTTCTTGGACTCGTTTTAAAATATGACCAGAATCCAAACACGTGTCACCACCTCCCACGCTACTGCCATGACTCAAGCCACCCCCCCACCTAAACAACTGCCATTGCCTCCTAACAGGTGCCTCCTGTTTCTACCTTTTCTCCAGAAAGTCTGTTCTCAACACAGCAGCTAAAGGGATCTTTTCAAATGTAATTTCGATCAAGTCTCTTCTTGACATCAAAACTTTGTAGTGACTTCCCATTTTACTCCGCAGAAAAGCCAAAGTCCTCATGACAGCACATCGTACAGGGCCTTACAGGAGCAACTCATTGCCCCCGACCCCAGCAATTACCTCTCTGACTTCATATCCTCTCCCTGCCCCCCAACCTCGCTCACTTCGCTTTAGCCCGACTGATTTTCTTCCTATTCCTCAATCATGCAGAGTCCTCAGCGCCTTGACACTGACTGTTCCCTCTGCCTAAAACACTCTTCCCTAGATATCCACAGCTCGTTCCCTCACCCCCCTCAAATCTTTGTTCAAATACCACCTTCTTGATAAGGCTCACCTCAAACACTATGTGTAATCCTCCTGGCACTTCCAATCCCATTTTCCTTGCTGTCCTACTTCTTTATTATCTTTAATCTACAGCAGAATTTCTATATCTGCTGTATCAGTTACCTATTGTCTACATCCCCCCCTCCCCACTAGAATATAAACACCTTAAGTGTTTATATTGGTCTGTTTTGCTCACTTACATATCCCAAGAACATTGAACAGTACCTGGCACGAAGTAGATGCTCAATAAATACTTGCTGAACAAATGAATGAATGGACATAATCAAATTAACTGTGACTTATTAAGCACTGATCTCATAAGCACTAAAGTAAGCATTTTGTATATATTATCTCATTTAATCCTTACATCAGTAGTAGAAAGAGCAGGAAGGGCTGATGCAGGGCTAGGGAGTGAGATATTATAATTCTCATCCTGTAACTGAAGAAAACTGAAAACTAGAAGGTTGGTAACTCACCAAGTTCACATTCTGGTGTGCAGCAGAATGAATGGGGTGGGGGGAATGTTAAATGCACCTCTGTCCACATGCTAAACAGGAGTTCTTAACCATTTTGCCCTCCTGCTCTCCCTAATGCAACCCAACCAGTTAAAAGCTACATATACACAATTTTTTTTTTTTTTTTGCATTTCCACAATACCAGCTATTTAGATGAAGGTCATTAAATTGAGCAGTGCTTTCACTCTGCACACATAAAAATTAAGTGTGGTCGTGGGCAAATGATGGATGAGGTCATAAGTCTTTCTGTTTTCTTCAAGCATTCTGACTTTATCATTAAGTTCCAAATAACCTTTTGCTTCTGGGAGTGGTGTTTTGCTTTGTTTATTTTTGCTGTGAGGGACTGTATCTCTTCTCTTGGCCCAACTTATTAGCTTTAGTCATCAACAACAATTAGTGAAAACATGAGGATTTTTTGATGAGACAGTTAATTCCAATTTGGAACTCTTTGGTATTTTGGAAAATTTTTAATGTCAGCACATTTGCTTTTGGATCTATGCATGCTATGTTGTTCTGGAGGCTCCTATTTTATGTGTGAAATTAATATTAGGGCATTGCTAAGGGAATTAGCTATCTTAAATTTAGAATAATAGGGAAAGAAATAATTTCTCCTCCAAAACTAAGGAAGCTCAGATTTTTTTGTTTAACTGGTAAAGGTATCCAGGATCTAGGTAGTAAAATGAAATTGAAATGTTCTAAGAAGGAAATGCCCTCACATATTTTTTAGGACTTTTCTAGTATCAGCGATGTTAATGTTAAACCCACAAATCACAGTACTGATTTGGGGACCTCAACGCATTTTAACATGTGGCTGACAAGGCAGATTCCTCTGAGCCATACGACGTCCTTACACGCCAGCTTGATCACTAATGGCCATCATCTGTATCCCTTGCCTGAGAATTTTCTTTGGCCTCCTGAGCCTATTCTGCCCAAGCAACAAGCCAGAAGTGTCAGGAAATTTATACCCCTGGGAGCATCCCTCAACTTAAGATTGATGGTATATAAACACCCTCACTCCCTCACTCCATAGGATAACTCTGAGGTGCATGTCTTATACTGGCACCTAGTGTGGCCCAGGAAAGCTCCAGTTCCCCACAGTGGTAACTTGCCTGACAATACGTTCTTGACTAGCTGCCTTCCCAGTCCTATCTCAATTCTCCGCTCCCTGACAAGTGTTTCCTGGGATCGCCTCCCATGTAATCTACCTGCTTTTCTGGAAAACCAGAAACACTTGTATACCACCTCAACATATGAAGGATTATAGAGCTAAAGACAATTAAGAAGCAGATGCAGGAAAGTGCTTTACCCTCCCTCTATCTGTCTACAAGCAGGTCATAGACTTACAAAGACAAAACGCATCCCCCTCCCCCTCCCAAAAAAAGGAAAGAGCAAAAAAGGTATCCTGGGCCCCCACTCTACCAGGAAGAACAAAGGTTAATCACTGAAGACAGCTCTGGACCTGTATCGGTCTAGAGATGGCACCAGAGGAATCCACATTAACAAGCTTTACTACCTAGCCTTTATCTGCCAGTTATTTGCCTTCCCTCAAGTTGCTATCCCTGGAAACTCAAAGTCTTTTTTCCTTTGCCTTGTCCCTTTTCTAAAACATGTACTGTTCTTTGTTGTAGATGCCATATAAACTGGAAGTCAAAGCCACTTCTTTAAGAACTACCCTTTCCCTTGGTGTCTCCCATATATATTTATATGAAATATACCCATTAATAAATTTTTGCTTTTCTCTTGTTAATCCGTCTTTTGTTACAGGGGCCCATTTCAACTAAGAAATTATGAAAGCTAAAGAAAAAATTATTTTTTCTTCCCCCACACCTTTGAATGTTTATATCAGGATCTGCTTCTAGAGGAACCCAAAGTAAGACAGTAGGCTTCGTTTGGGGCTTAGCTACAGATCAGCCAAAATTGTTATTATTATTCATTCCTTCCTCAGCAAAGATTTATTGAGCACTTACTATGTTCCAGGCATTTGTTCTTGTCATTGGAAATCCAGCAGTGACAAAATAAGTGAAAATTTCTGCCCTCATGAGGTTTACATTCTTGTTGGGGGAGAGACAATAAACTATGTAAAATATATTATGAGGCAGATTTTGTTTGATAAGTGGAGGAAAATAAAGCCAAGGAGTAAGATAGGGAATGCCAGTGGCTGACGTGTGCAATTGTAAACAGGCAGTCAGCAAAAGCAAACAGGAGGGTAAAATGTGCATAAAGACCTGAAGGGGGTGGGGAGCAAGCCAGAGAGAAAGAGTGTTAGTCTAGGCAGGAGGAAACAAGTGCAGAAGGGACCAAGCATGGAATGTACCAGCAAGGCCACTGGGGCTGGAACAGAGTGAAAGAGGGGGAAGGTGTGAGGAGATTAGTCACTGCTGTTATTGTTACTGTTTACTCTTGTTATTGTTGTCAATAATACTGTTTAATGGGTTTCTTTTGTTTCAACATTTTATGAGGAAAATTACAGAAAAGCTGAAAGACTGTGCAGTGAACACCCACAGGCTCACCACCAAGATCCTACCATTTCACTACACTTGCTTTCTCTCACATCTGTCCCTCTCTCCATCCCACTATCCATGTACCAATCCATCTTTTTTAATGCATTTCAAAGTAAATTGCAGACATTTAACAAATGCAGCCGTTATCGAGATCTTGTTTCTAAACCTGACAACCAACATTGCAAGATAGATGCTATATCCCCATTTTACAGATGAGAAAACTGAGACTCAGAGGTTGAATAACTCAGGTAAGGCAGTAATGCAAATAAGTGGCTGAGTGGGAAATTCTAGGCCAGGTTTGCTCAGTCGCAGTGCTCATGTTCTTTCCACTATTAACACACCTACAGCTTTTGGCCAACAGACTAATATGGAAGAACAGACAAGGAGTTGTCTAGGCGCTATGCTCTTCTCTGAAGGGAGTTATTTCCCTTTCCTATTTCCTCTAGATCTGAAGGACAAAGATCCAGTGATGTGCTGGTAAATGTTGACCAACTAGCGCTTGGTATGGAGGCACAGTGGGGTCTGGAAAGCCCTATCTGCAACATTTGCCAGTTTCTGTGGAATGAATATTCCTACCATGGTCAATTCAAGCTACCAACCTGAGGTCAGGTTACAATCTCTTGCGAGCTGATGTAAGCTGGCTGCAGCACACCACCGCAGATATGTTACAGTGACACTGTGAACGACAAGTATCATCAGATCTTGCCAGCACCAGATTCAGAAGCAATGTCCAGTGTCTGTACCCAGTGAATGCCCAGTAAATACGCACGGCGGTGGTGGTGAGGATGAAAACTTGCACCCTCCCCCCCACACCCATTATCACAGATCTGCATGTATGTGCACACGCACGCGCACACACTTTCTTCCAGGGTGGATGGTAGTGCATTTGAATGATGAATATGGGACACTATATACACAGACATCTCAACAGTTCATGGAAAAATTTGTATTATCTTTTAATTCTATTTTTCCATGAACTTTTTGAAGTACCCTCATATAACACATTTGTGTGAAGAAAATTCCGCAAAAAATAAATAAACCCCTTTCTCCATGTAATTTGAAGCTCTTGGTGCATTGTGCCTGCTTTCCTCTTTTTCTCTCACCCCTTCTGCACCACCCTGCACCATCAACCATGCTCGTCTTTGGCAAGAACACTCCTGATGTGCCCTGACACCAAAGAACATCCTGTTTTGCATGAGTTGAGCTTATAAAGCACATAAAAGACAGACACCCTGTCTGAGAAGATTGCCTTTGCTGCTCTTCCTTGAGCTTCCCTCTTTGATTAAAATATTCTGGTACCTTCAGACCATTTCTCAGTGCTGTCCCTCACGAGGTGCTGCCTGTTCCTTTACATTATGCCATCTGAGGACCCCTGAAAGTGATTCTTTTTATCCCCTCGCCTGACTTTTCCACCTCTGCATCCTTCCCCAGGGACCTCACACACCTCAGACCACATTCCTAAGTTCATCCCCTAAGTCCCCCGTGTCTTCTAGAATTGGCTGAGGCCATTTGCATTGACTTCAGTAGGTGGGTCTAGGTTCAACCTTGCAACGATAGCTTTGTCTGAGTTAAATCTTCAGACATTTTCTCTTTCTCTACCACATCCCTCCTCTCACCCCTATTCTGCACCCCACCCCACCCCCATGTTCTTGCCCAACGCCAGGCATATCCCCAGCAGTCTGTATTGTAAATAACAATCACTTCTAACAGAATCAGCATGGACACAATCTGACACATACGACATTAATGCATTTTTTATAGTACAGCAAATCCTATTACCATGCCACAAAGAACAGCTAATTGTTAAAAATTAATCATGAGAAATAAGTATAGGTAATGAGTTAGCTGACACTGTCATATTTTAGTACAGTATGTTCTGGGTTATTTGCTCCTTTGGGTTGTGGATGTGCTATTTTTGTCCCTAATAGGCCTATGGAAGGCTAGTGGAAATGAAAAGTGTTCTCAAGGAAAGTTAGGCATTCTGAGAGTTCTCTGATAAGGGGAAAGGGTCAATGCGCCTGTAGTTTCTGTGCTTCATTAAAATTCTGCTTCCATATTATACAATGCAAGTAATATTAATTTTCTAAACATTCATGTATAGCAGCTGCTAACTAATTTCCATAACAGTGTTCCTATTCTACAGGCATTTTTAAAAGGGGGAAAGGAGATGACTGCTGACCATCTGCCAAAAACAAAGGTTCATCCCAACCCAATTCTGAATCAGTCCAAACCAATAAAAGGAAAACCTTAGGAATGCTGTCTCCGCAGTCAGGGGGATGTCTGGAATTGAACGAGCTGCCTTAGACATACCTGGGGTATTACATACCTGAGAAGAGCCGTGGGCTCATTCACTGTGTAGCACCCTTCCTCCAAATGCCTTCATGATGGCCCGGTTCATGGGGCTTGAACTAGCTAATAATTTGGGCATTTCGCAGCCCCAGTCACATTGGGTACAGCTGCTTCACCTTCCCTCCTGGTCCGTGCCACTGACATCCCAGCAAGACAGGTGCAGTCAAAGCTGCCCCAGGTGTTTCGGGGAGGGCAGTGCACCTAGGACACTGTGGACCCCTTGCGTTTCGGAGGCTTGCTCTCAGGGCATCCTCCCTCCGTCCTCCCCCAGAGAAAATTGGGATGCCCAGCCTCACAGCCAGGATGTAACACCTAGTGTTGTACTTATGTGCTTTCTCAGGCTGGAATTCTCCGTCTGTCCTCTGCCAAGATGAAGACCAACTAGTGTCACAAACTTGAACACCATTAAATCTCCCTTTAACTCTCTCCAGCAGTTCCGTCATTTGGGGGCTGTTTTCTACCTTTGCATTCATCTACCTTTGCAATCCATTGTCTTCCCCTCCATACTCTGGCCCCAACTTGTATCTCTAAACTTCCTTCCTTCCATTCCTCCTTCCCAAATTCCCAGCAATCCCACCCATGCCAGTCTCCTGGCCACTCTCCCAAATAAACCGAGTCAAGTCACTCCTCCAAGTCTTCACTAAAGCTGTTATCTTGGCTGGATAACTCAACCCTCTTCAATTTCAGCAAAATGTTACCCTTTATCTCTCTCTAATCCCAACAGACAACTTAATCACCTCCATTTTTAAACTCTCCTAGCTTTTGTCCATACCCACCAACTAAACACTTGTTATGTTGTGGGTTGGTCAGATGGTTGGTTGGTTGGTTAATTGGTTGGTCAGTAAGTTAGTGATATGCAGATCAGTTTCATTTGCTTATTTGTGACTCTTAAAATACATGAGTTTGTGTTTTACCCATTTTATAGGCATTGTGATTGTAACGTTGTAGGCACTCAATAAATCCTTGTTGAGTAGAATTTACCCTCAAAATGTACCTGCACAAGGATATGTAAAATAGGTAACCATAAATTTTGTCAACTTATATACACCCATAATTAGTACTTTCAGGTAAAACTAAGTAAACTTTGCTCCTCTTCTATAGGTCTCATATCCAGAAAGTGGCTTCTGTTTACTGATCATTTACAATTTAAATCAGTTAGAAAGTGCATTAGTCAGAGTTCTCCACAGAGACAGAACCAACGGGACATATGGATATATATACCTAGAAAGAGATGTAGTATAGGCAATTAATTCACTCAATTATGGAGGCTAAGAAGTCCCAATATCTTCCATCTGGAAGCTGAAGACCTCAGAATGGAGGTCTTGTAGTTTCAGTCAGCGTCAAAAGTTCTGAGAACCAGGAGTGGGGAGGGCAGAAGACCAGTGTCCCAGCTAAAACAATAAGGCAGAGAAAGAGTGAATTTTCCCTTCCTCTACCTTTTTCTTCTGTTCAGGCCCTCAACAGATTGCATGATGCCCACTCAGATTGGGGAGGGCCATCTGCTTTAATCAGTCTACTGATTCAGATGCCAATCTCATCTTGAAATACCCTTATAGATATACCCAGAATAATGTTTAATCAAATATCTGGGCATCCCGTGATCAGGCAAGTTGACACATAAAATTAACCACCACAGCAAATATTTTATGTAGATCAATGCTAATCCTCACCAAGCATTCTACAGGATGTAGATTATTATTGCCTTCATTTTACAGATTGCAAACTGAAGAATCAAGGAGGTGAAGCCACTTGGCCTAAGCTTCACAGCTAGTGACTGGCAGAGCTAGGACTCAAACCTGGATCTGGAAGTTTCCAAAGTCTGTGCATCTCCAATCCTACCTATTAGCACTTGGCACAAAAGGACTACCCCTGCCACCTCACTTCATGAAGCAGTCCAAAAAAAAAAAATCAGAAAAATTCTAAAAGAGGGGCTGCTCCTCTGTACATTCTTCTCCCCCAGCCCACCTTCCATGTGATCTGCTTTTCTGGGAAGTGTGGGCAGAGCTATTTAAGCCTAACCACCATAAATAAATGTTGAATGAACATTTTTGCTATGGAAAGGCCCTAACAGAGTTTCTCACTAGGCTTGGCCAGACCCTAGAAGAATGGCACCTATCTTCTGGTATTTCTCCCTGTGCTCTCTCCCCTCCAGCCTCCTACTTTGGTCCCACTACTCTCATTCTGCTCTCTGTCATTGTACAATCATCCCTTCCCCCTTTTCATATTTTAAAGCTCACATAGCCAGTCCCCAGAGTCACTGCCTTCTCACACTGTCAAAATCACCCAAGATGCAAAATTGAAACAATGCACCAGAATGAATGCAACCCCAAAATGAAAACTCCACATGTGAAATAGTCAGACACGCAAAATTACTGTTCTCTGGTCTGCTGTCATTGAAGATTCTATAACTAACTTTTTTTGCCTTTACTCTAAATGTGCTTCTACCTTCAAAATACACTAACACAATCTCCCTTGGAAGCCAACTAAGTAACTGAGGATGTATTAATATTAATATGAGGGCTTCAAGTTCATCAAAAGTCCCAACAGTAGTAGGTACTAAGTAATAAAAGTAAGAGATGAACTTCTTAATTCATTTGGTAAAATCTCCATTGATTTGATTGTTAACTGAGGAGTGATGAATTTTTTTTTTAATTGACTGTCTTTTTTGATTACATAGAATTTAAACACCCATCCAAGGAGCACTGAGAGTGTGAGAGGAAAAGAGTCAGAAGCTGAAGAATGACAGAACAGCAAGAGCCAAAGGGGGAGGCATTAACTTGGCCAAGAAGGGGCTCGAAGGAGAGATGGGCCAGGTCCAAGTAGACTATGAAGGACACCATCCCAGGGATCTGGAAAGAATGTCCTCAACCCGGAAAGCTTCCTCCAGCAATTAGCACAGAGTAAATGCTCCATATACGTTTGCTTAATGAACATATAAATTTTAAGAGTAAGAAAATTAAGATTATTAAGTGTGTAAAATATAATCAGTAACTTCAGCAATATTTTTCACTTTTCAAAATCTTGCAACAAAGTTTATTAAGCATTCATAATACCTAGACAGAAGCAATGTTAAGATGACAACTAAATATGGTATTTAAATTCTCTTCAATAAATACTCTGCCTGGCTGATTAGTTCAGTTGCTTAGAGTGTGGTATTACAACACCAAGGTCACAGGTTCAGATGCCTGCACCAGCCACCTGCCAAAAAAAAAAATTAGAAAAATTAAAAAAATCAAACGGCTCTTGAGAATTTACTGTGTCCCCATGGCTGAGCACAAGAATTTGGGGATACTAAAGTACACTGGAGACAGTCCCTGCTATCCACATGACCATGTGGTGACAGTCCTTCAAGCAGGCATGGCACTATTCCATCTCAGGTGACTAAAGGAACAGCCCCTGCCCAACTACATCCCTGTTACCTCCCACAGGGCCATATATGACACCATTACAGATTCATTCCTTAGGGTCTTGAAGGTTAATTGAATCTCTTAGCAAAGGTCAGATACTCCCAGGATGGGAAACTTCTTAAGCCATTGTCACCTGAGATTGGACCCAGGCATTAGGTCACAGCTGGGCAGACAGCACACTAGACAGAAAGGATGGAGGAACACTGGAGTGAGGGGCTTCAAGATGGAAGAAGTAGGGAGAGGAGGCACCTGAGAGTATTACTCCCACTTTGTTTGCAATTTTCCTCATGACTTGACCGATTGGAACTGGCATAGAAAGCTCGTACAAGACCGCATCAGCATCCCCCATGCATTCTCTGAAATGCCTTTTCCAGTTTCTCGTGGCTGGGTTTCCAGGCTCCACACCTGCATCTTCTATCCTGTCTCTGGTTCCTGAGCCAGTTCTAATAATAACAGGCAACATTCATTGGTACTTAATTTGGGCCAGTCAGTGTCCTAAGAGCTTCACAACGATTATCTCATTTAAGGCTCACAAGCATTCTACTCCATTGGACAGGGGAAAAAACTGAGAGTCAGAGAAGTTAAGCAACTTGTCCCACTCATCTAGATTTAAATTGCACAGCCAGGGTTTGAATTTATTGAAGTCTAACTCCAGAGCCCAAACTCTTAAACTCAATACTATAAAGCCCCATAACTCAGGCTGAAATTATTGCAATAGTCTATTAGGCAAACTGAAGAAGCCATGGTCCTGTCCTAACTTGGGTTCAAGGTCCAGTTCAACTGTGTGACCTTGGTCCTTAGAGTCCTCATTTCTAAAACAGATTAACAAAATCTACTTCACAGAGTCGTGTGAGAGTCGGATGAGTTAAAAAAGAAACTGATTGACCAATATTCCATAAATAGTAGCTTCATCCTATAGCTTCTTGCCATGTGCAGCTTCTGTTCTGATAATTAATGTTCCTGCTGGCCTCTAGGGGTAGCTCAAGCTTCTGCTTCCTGCTTCTCACAACATCCAGTGGTTCTCAACCAGACTCCACGTTCAGATCTCCCAGTGATAAATACATGTGTGTGTGCGCATGCATACACACACCTTTATATATACGTACATGTCCAAGGATGTGGCCTGGACATCTATTTTTCAAAGCTTCCCAAGTGACTCTACTGTGCAACAGGGGTGAAAGCCACTACAAACGAAGAACTGCTAGAAAGGGCCAAGGCCAGGAACTTTCCAGAGGTGATGCAGGTAGGAAATGGATGTTTCTGAATGAGAAGCGAAGAAGTTAAAAGTTCTAGTGCCCAAGTGACATGGTTCCAAGTTTGGAATCTGTACATTAGATTCCCCTCTTTATAGGAGCTCCCTCTCGACTTATTACTAAATATCCTAGCCATACTCAGGCCCCTGCTTTCTCAGTTTGACTCGGCTCCCAGTGGCCACCTTTCCACAGCCTATATTCCCTGATGTGAGGCCCTGATTACCTATTGGGACACATCCCCTTCACTGGCGCTGTCTGCAGTCCCTGTTGGAGGCTGAGGCAGTCCTCAGACACCATGCCTTCACTCTCATGGCTGACCTTCCAACCTCAGCCCCGACACACAGAACAGATATCCCACTTCTATCCACCCCAAGAACGTGACAAGAACCAGCTTGGTCTTGCTTCAGGTAAAGTCCCCTTTAAATCCTGAACTGAGACAAGACTCCCAGAAGCAGTCTCTTCCCCCAAAGCAAAAATGAACATGCATTATTAGACTGTGTTGATGACAACTGCAGGCTGAGCACACTCACGGTTCAAAATCCTGTCCTTGCCCACGCTGAGATCAGGTGACAAGGCCATTAGCCTGCCCCCGACAGGCCTGCCGCCCTCATGGCAAGCAGGACTCAACTGTTCCCTCCCCTTCTCCCTCTCCAGGGTCTTCAGCTCCTCATTTATTATTTTCCCAAACTATGAAAGACCCGCAGAGAAAGGTGTGCTCACCATTCACCCCCTGCCCTGATTGGGAATCCAGGCAATTAACGAATTATCTGGATGCAAATAAGAGCCTTACATTTTTTCCATAAGGGGTGAAATGTCCCCATTGACTCATATACTTGTCACTCAAAGGGGGCTAAGTATATAGTCACCAAACTTGGCAGCATTTCACTCCAAAACTGAAAACAAACATGATGAATTTCTCCTCCAGAGGTAATTTTGGTGATGGTGTCTAGGCCACTGAAAATGAGAATGTTATGACTTGAGTGCTGTGATAATATATGGGAGTAATTACATTAACAAGGGAAATTACATCCCTCTTCAGCAATTTCAGCTCCTACCACCCACATGAACAGTGGGCAGCAGCAAAAATGCTGAAATGGTGCTAGTAAAATAAGGGGAGCAATATTTGCTGAATTTAAAACCTACTTTAATCACTTTTTTAAATCTGTTGAGCACCTACTATGTGCCAGGCACCATGTGAGCACAGTGGGGAATATTAGTATGAATCAGATGCAGCAACGGCCTTAAGATGCTGGCCCTGTAATCAGGAAAATAAGACATGCACATAAATAATTGTAATGTCAGATTGGACGTGAGAGGTGATCAAAGGATGAAGACTGCAAAGAGAAAGCTATTGCTTCTGGATGAAACTATGATAAAGGTCTGGTTCACCCAGAAAACAATCAGACACCAAGGAGATGATGAATAAGCCCCACTCCACAGTTTCCCAGCATCGAGATAAGGTGCAGACAATTAACATTGGAAATTCTGCCCATTGACCTGGCCCCAGAGAATATCCACCAGAATGCTCCATGAAAGCAAACCTCACCCTCCACGGCTTCAGAAATCCTTCTGAAAAGCCTTTGGCCAAGAATTTATAAATGTGTAGATTAATGAGCTATAAATCGGGATTAAATGCATGAGCAAAACCTCATAATTCATTTTGAAGTTTTATTGGAACCAAATTTGAGGTATTTGCTGTTATTTGATCAGCCTTTGTTTCGTTCCTCCCTCGGGCAAGAAGGTATAGGGAATTCCAAGAGAAATAAGACACAAGCCAGACCCTGAAGGGGCTTAGAATCACGTAGAGAGGGAGATATGTAAAAAATCATTGTAAAGATGATCTGCTATTTTATCAACATTATCTAGTGTAAATAATACATGGTTTAGAATCAGACATAATTGGGCTGCATTCCTACCTTGCAGCCTACCAGCTCTGTGACCTAAAAAAGAATTATTGACTCTCTGTAGCTTAACATTTCTTTATCTGTAAAGTGTTCAAATCACAGGACCACAGTGAAAATTAAATGATATAACATCATGGAAGCATTTTGTCTAATGCCTACAAACATCTAATGAATCTGTTGAATAATACATCAGAAAAATGGATGTATCATAAGAAAGTTATAAAGAAAAACATTAAGTTATCCTCTAAGAAAGACATTATCTAGGAGTTCGAGGGATTGGAAGGGCTTCATGATGAAGAAAGTGTCATTTGAACAGGACCTTGGAGGATAGGTAGGGATTTGTCACTATGTGGTCCACTTTGGCTTGGAGGGATGGGGTAAGCAGGGCTATGCTGAGATATGATGTTGGATTTTTAGGAGGCTAAAAATTTTGCATGTCGAAATATTTGGCTGACTGATTCACTATAGGCAAATCAGTCATTTAACACATATAGATCCAAAAATATCAAACCATGCAATAAAAAAATCCAATGGTAGCCAAAGTAAAGAACACTAGACATGGCAAAGAAGGACAATCCTTCCAGAACACAAAATAAAAGAGAGCTTCAAAAGGCTAGTGTAACATTTATACCACAATTTTTTTATAATTCAAACAAAAGACCAATCCTTTCTATAAGCATCAATGTAAAAATGCTATCACACATCGAGAAACAAAATTCAGAAAGCATAGTAGATGAAGAAAATATCACAACCAAATAGAGTTTACTCTGGAATTGCTAGAAATGAAGGGTTAAATGTCAGAAAATCTATTATAAAGTTCACTTTGAACAGATAAAAGCAAAAACATATTACCATCCCTATGGATGCTAGAAAGTCATTTGGTAAAATGTAGTCTCTATTCATAATTTTAAAAGAAAAAACTGATAAAATATTAATAGATACCTCCATAATATGATAAATATATAAACTTATATATCAACCCAAAAGTTAATATCACAATTTATAGAGAAATATTAGAAAGTTCCCATTACAGTCAAGAACAAGTTTACTTATGCAACACTATTTCACGTTACCCTAGGGCACCTAGCTAGCCAATGCAATTAGGTAACAGAAATAAATGAAAGATAAAAAATTATAAAATTATCATGACTTGAAAATAAGATGATTGCCTAAAAACCCAAGAAAACCAACTGACAAAATTATTATAAACACTAAGATAATTCAATGAGGTAGTGTTAAAAACTCACTGTATAAGAATCAATAAACTTTATATTTATACACATAAAATTAAAAGAAATAATGAAAGAAAAGACCTTTACCAAAGCAAAAATATATACAAAATACCTTTGGATAAACTTTATTAAAAATGTACAGGAGCTATACAAAATGGTGTTAAAATGCTTTTTTTTAATGATATTCCAACTAATATAATTATGATTTCTATTTGACCTCTTATTCCTGATATTATTTTTTTTCATGGAAACATAATTGTTTGTACATTTCTGTGGGGTACAAAGTTGAACATCAATACCCATGTGCAGTATGTGGATACTTATAGTACCACATATAACATAGTAAATCGAGATAATTACTATATTTAACATTATACAATGTAATCATTTTTTCGGACCCTTTACCAATTTCTCCCTCACTCCCCTCCCCAACCCCCTTTCCCTCCTCTGGTGGCCTCAGTTCCATTCTCTCCTTTTGAAAGTTCAATGAATTATTGTGATTGTTGTATCATTCTTTCTTTTTCATTAATTTGGTGTTTTTTTAGCTCCCACTTATGAGTGAGGACATGCAGTATTTCTCTTTCTGTGCCTGGCTTATTTCACTTAACATGATTTTCTCAAGTTCATCCATGTTGCTGCAAGTGGCAGAATTTTATTCTTTTTTATGGAAGAGTAGCATTCCATTGTGTATATGTACCACATTTTCCTTATCCAGTCAACCAACAATGGACATTAAGATTTTTTCCAACTCTTGGCTATTGTAAATAGAGCTGCAATAAACATGGGAGTGCAGGAATCTTTTTGACATGGTGATTTCCATTCTTTTGGGTGGGACTGCTGGATTGCATGGCAGTTTTACCTGTACTTGTTTGAGAAACCTTCATACTGCTTTCCATAATGGCTTCACTAATTTACAGTCCCACCAACAGTGTAGGAGGGTTCCGCTTTCTCCACATCCTTGTCAGCATTTGTTATTCTCTGTCTTTTTATAATACGGGTGAGATGATATCTCAATATGGTTTGGATTTGCATTTCTCTGATGCTTAGGGGTGAGCATTTTTTCATGTGTCAGCTACTTGTATATCTTCCTTTGAGAAATGTCAGTTTAGCTCCCTTGCCCATTTTTAAACCGGGTTACTTGTTTTTTACTGTTAAATTGAGTTCCCTGTATGTTCTGGATATTAATCCCTTGTTGGATGCATAGTTTGCAAATAGTTTCTCGCATTCTGTAGGTTGTTTCTCACTCTGTTAATTCTTTGTATTGCTGTGCAGAAGCTTTTTAATTTGCTATAATCCCATTTGTTTATTATTTCTTTTGTTGCTTGTGCTTTGGGGTCTTATTCACAAAGTTTTTTCCCAGTCCTACTTCCTGAAGTGTTTCTCCTGTTTTCTTTTAGGAGTTTGATATTTTCAAGTCATATATTTAAGTCATTAACCCATTTTGAGTTGATTTCGGTATATGGCAAGAGGTACAGGTCCAGTTTTCCCAGCACCATTTATTGAAAAGGCCCTCTTTTCCCCAATGTATGTTCTTATTGCCTTTGTCAAAGATCAGTTGGCTGTAAGTATGTGGGTTGATTTCTGGGTTCTCTATTCTGTTCCATCGGTCCATGTGTCTGTTTTTCTGCCAGTACCATGCTGTTTTGGATACTATTGCTTTGTGTATAATTTGAAGTCAGGTAGTGTTATGCCTCCAGCTTTATTTTTTTTGGCTCAGGATTGCTTTGGCTATTCTGGATCTTTTGTTGTTCCATATGAATGTTAGGGTTGTATTTTCTATTTCTGAAAGGAATGTCATTGGTATTTTGCATTGAATCTGTAGATCTCTTTGGGTAATATGGACATTTTCACAATGTTTATTCATCCAATCCAAGAGCATGGAATGTCTTTCCACATTTTGTATCCTCATTAATTTCTTTCATCAGTGATTTGTAGTTCTCATTGTAGAGATCTTTCACCTCATTCGTTAAATTGATAACTAGGTATTTTATTTTTTGGTGACTACTGTAAATGGGCTTGCTTTCTTGATTTCTTTTTCTGCTACTTTGTTACAGGAGTATAAAAATGCTACTGATTTTTGTGTGTTGACCTTGTATACTGCAGCTTTTCTGAAATTGGCTGCAAGAGGTTTTTTTTTTCATAGTCTTTAGGTTTTTCTATATATAGGATCATGTCATCTGCAAACGGGAACAGTTTGACTTTGTCTTTTTCAATCTCCATACCCTTTATTTCTTTCCCTTGCATAATTGCTCTGGCTAGTACTTCCAATACTATGTTCAATAGAAGTGGTGAGAGTGGGCATCCTTGTCTTGTTCTGTTTCATTCAAGATGATATTAGTCGTGGGTTTGTCATATATGGCTTTTATTGTTTTGAGATACTTTCCTTCTATACCTAATTTGCTGACAGTCTTTATCATGAAGGTATATTGAATTCTGTCAAATGCTTTTTCTGCACCTATTGAGATAATCATTTAGTTTTTGTCCTTGATTTTGTTGATATCACATTTATTGACTTGCATATGTTGAACCATCCTTGCAACCCTGGGATGAATCCCACTTGATCACGGTGTGTAATTGTTTTAACGTGTTGCTGTATTCTGAATTCTGATATTTTGTTGAGTGTTTTGCATCTATGTTCATCAGAAATATTGGTTTGTAGTTTTCTTTTTTTGTTGTATCTTTGTCTGGTTTTGGTATCAGGGTAATACTGTCCTTATAGAATGAGTTTGGGAGAGCGGCCTCTATTTCAGATCAGAAATTGTTTCTTCTGCTTGCTCTAACCTGCTGCCTAAGCTCTCAGTTTTGTTTATTTTGCTGAATGAATCCTTCAGTCCCAGGAGTTCTGCTGCATTCTTTTTAAGGTGTTAACCTCTTTATAAATTCCCCCCTTCATATCCTGAATATTTTTGTTTCATTGTGTCGTCTGAGTCTTCTCATATCTCATTGAGTTTCCTTAAGAATGTTGCTTGGAATTCCTTTGCAGTCATTTCAAGTATTTGCTGTTCTACAGGGTCTGGTGCTTAAGAATTACTGTATTCCTTTGGTGGTGTCAAATTTTCTTAATTTTTCATATTTTTAGTGTCCCTACATTGATGTCTGGTCATCTGATAGAGCAGTTTCTTCTATTACTCTGGAATGGGCTTTGAAGACTTCCTCCTCTTTTACAGGCTCAACTGGTGACTCTCCTCATGCCAATGCAGTCAAGTGGGCAGTGGGCCACCTGTATGGTGGCTGTGGCTATTATTGTGGTGGTGAGCCACCCTTGTGGCAGCAGTGGCTATGGTGGACCACCTGCGTGAAAGCAGTGTTTGCAGTGCCCTCCTGCCTTTGTCTGGTGGTGGGCTGTCTGTGGCTCCTGCCTGGGTCCTTGGGCATGATCCTGCCTTCTGTCAGGTAGGGGAGGCTGCCTGTGGCTTGTGCCTAGGTCCCTGGGCATGCTCCTGCTTTCTGAAATGCTTTTTCTTTTAAAAAATGGGCCACAAGAAAATGATTTAAGCTAATGGAAAATCATAGGACATTCTTAAAAGAAAGTCTTACCATTGTAGCGATGTTAATTCTGATCCAAATTAATTAAAAAGTTTACATAACCTCAAAAAACTACCAAGGGGATTATTTTGGAATTCAAACAACTGATTAAAATTGATAAAGGAAAAAAAGGAAGTAGAAGAACAGTAGAAAACTCTGGGAAAAATAGAGAAGTATGGTGCAAGATTAGCCCTGCCAAATATTAAAATGTAAAATAAAATTACAATAACTAAATAATATGGTACAAATACGTTATATAAATACAAAGATAAATAAAATGAAGTGACTAGAATGCCCTGGAAAAACCCAAAGGCATATTGGAATTTATATATATACATATTTTTTTTAAGTCAGTGGGAAAAATTAAATATTTGATAAATATTATTAGGACAACAGAATATCCAAAAGAAAAAAAATTACAATGGATACTTACCTCACAATTTCCACAAAAATACATCTCAAATAGATCAAAGATTTAAAGGTGGAAAATAAAACCTTAGAAGAATTAGAAGAAACAATGGGGAGGTATTTTATTTTTAATTTTTTATTGTCTTCAAGTGGGGCAGGCCTAAGTGTTATAAAAATTCCCAGAGGTCATAAATAAATGATAAATAAATATGAATATTTAAAATCTCTGTATAGGGTAAAAATTAAAGTTAAAAAAAAAAAAAAACCCTGGGACAAACTTTTTCAACTCATAACAAAAGGAAAACTTTCCCAATATAAAAAGCACCTGCAAATAAATAAGAAAAATAAATAAGCAAAAGATGAATAACCCAATAGAAAAATGGGCAAAAGATATGAACAGACAGATTACTAAACAGAAATATATATAACAATGTAAATACATGAAAAACTGTTCAACTTGCCCACTATAAGAGAAATGTAAATTTGAACTACAACCAGATATTATTTTTCACCTAACAAATAGGCAAAGAGCTGTAATGTTTGATAACACACTCTGTTAACAAGGATGTTAGGAAACAGCCATTCTCTTACATTTCTGATGAGACTGTAAATTTCCACAATCACTACAGAAAGCAACTTGGTAATATCTATGAAAAATTAAAATGTCTGTACCCTTTCATCCAATTGGATTCCTAAGGAATTGATCTATAAATAAAATGCCATATGTTCAGAGATATTCACTACACTATGATCCCTCTGACATGGGTAAAAAGGGTCTCTTTTGACTGACAGAGCCCTGTTTATCACACGCACAATGGATTTATTAAAAAGCATAAGGGCACCTTTGCCACAGAGGATCTGGCACTCAGCACAGCATAGTGTCAATTGTAACCCTAGACATTTATTCACATGCCTAATACCATTCAGGTCCCAGGGAAAAGCTCCTTTACGTATTTTTTTGCTCTGTATCTTCAAAATGAAAGGTAACTCTGTCCAAATAGTATGGAAATGCATGGATTGTGCCACTGAAGGTCAGAAGTGACCACTGCTTCGAAGAGCAGAAAGATACAAGCTATGGAAGTATTTATGTAAGCACAAAGAAAAATAAATTAACATGTCAAAACTTCCTCTCAGATAGCAGGAATGCAATAGATTCTTGAGTTCTTTCTTTACAAGAATGGTGATCATACACTTTCTTGCTTTTTGTATTTTGGTTTTTTATTTTAATATTCAAAGTCTGATGGCACCCACAGCAGTTGCTAACAGTTGGTTGGGGGACGTTATCCAAAATTGAATATATTTACCTGTGAGAAGGATATAAACTTTGGGGGCCAGGGGTGGAATGCTGTGGATTGATAGAATTGTGTCCCCAAAGTTCATGTATTAGAAGCGTAATTCCCACTGTAACCACTGAGGGTGGGAAATCCTTTTACAGTAATTGAAAGGTGAAGCCTTGAAGAGGTGACTAGATTGTAAGACCATGTAGTGAATAAGTTAAAAATGGTGGTCATGGGTGTGGTTCTGAGGGCTTTAGAAAAGAGAGTGTGTGAGGAACTATCGCTCCCTCTGCTCTGCCATGTGAGACCCCTCAGTCACTGTTGCTACCATCAAAACCCTCACCAGATATTTTCCCTGAACTTTGGACTTCCCAGCCTCTGAAACTGTAAGCAATAAATTTTGTTTTCTTGTAAATCACTTGGTTCTGCATATTTTGTTATAAGCAACAGAAATGAACTAATACAAATATAAACAATTAATATTACTCCTATATTACTTCTAATTGTAGTATGATATGAATTCCTTACAATTTGACCACTGGACTGACATTGAACACCAAAACTGAAAAGCTTAACTTTTATATTAAATGAGATTTTATATAAATTATTTTAGTAATACAAAAATTATTTAATTAATATTTTAAATTTAAAAATATTAAATGAGATTTAATTAAATTTCAAAAAATATGTAAGAAATTTAACTAATATAAATTTTTGTATGTTTCTGATACTCAGTCATTGAACTTTTCCTTTTGCATTTATATTTAGATGGTTATTTTAATAAATGTGATACACCATATCAATAAAATCAAACACAAGGACCATATGATCATCTCTATAGATGCTGTAAAAGCATTGGACAAAATTCAACACTCGTTCATGATAAAGACTCTCTACAAGTTAGGTATAGATGGAAAGAATCTCAACATAATAAAAGCCATATATGATAAGCCCACTCCCAATATAATCCTAAATGTCATCCAGGAACTAGACAAGGATGCCCACTCTCATCACTCTTATTCAACATAGTGTTGGAAGTACTAGCCAAAGCAATCAGTGAAGAGAAGGAAATAAAGGGCATACAGATTGGAAAAGATGCAGTCAAACTGTCCCTGTTTGCAGATGACACGATCCTGTATATCAAACAGCCTAAAGCCTCTACAAAAAAACTCTTGGAGTTGATAAATGATTTCAGCAGAGTAGCAGGATACAAATCAACACCCAAAAATCAGCAGCATTTCTATTCTCCAATAGTGAACATACAGAAAGAGAAATCAAGAAAGCTAGCCCATTTACAATAGCCACCAAAAAAAATAAAATACTTAGGAATAGAGTTAACTAAGGATGTGAAAAATCCCTATAATGAGAACTCCAAACCACTGTTGAGAGAAATTAAAGAGGACACAAGAAGATGGAAAGATATCCCATGCTCTTGGATTGGAAGAATCAACATTATGAAGATGTCCATACTACTCAAAGTGATATACAAATTCAATGTAATCCCCATCAAAATTCCAATGACATTTTTCTCAGAAATGGAAAAAACTATCCTAACATCTATATGGAATAACAAAACACCACGAATAGCCAAAACAATTCTGAGCAAAAATAATAATAATAAAGCTGAAGGCATAACACTACCTGACTTTAAACTATACTACAAAGCTATAATAACCAAAACAGCATAGTACTGGCATAAAAACAGACACACTGATCAATGGAATAGAATAGAGAATCCAGAACTCAGCCCACACACCTACAGCCATCTGATCTTTGACAAAGGCACCAAGCCTATACACTGGGGAAGAGACTGCCTCTTCAGCAAGTGGTGCTGGGAAAACTGGATATTCATATGCAGGAGAATGAAACTAGACCCATACCTCTCACCATATACCAAAATCAATGAAAAATGGATTAAAGAATTAAATATTCATCCTGAAACAATAAAACTTCTTAAAGAAAACAGAGGAGAAATACTCCAGGAAGTGGGACTGGGCACAGACTTCATGAATATGACCCCAAAAGCATAGGCAGCCAAAAGAAAAATAAACAAATAGGATTATATCAAACTAAAAAGCTTCTTCACAGCAAAAGAAACAATTAACAGAGATAAAAGACAACCAAGAGTGGGAGAAAATATTTGCACAATATACATCTGATAAAGGATTACTGTCCAGAACATACAAGGAACTGAAACAACTTTACAACAAAAAAACAAGTAACTCAATTAAAAAATGGGCAAACAAGCTAAACAGGCATTTCTCAAAGGAAGACATTTAAACGGCCAACAGACACATGAAAAATTGCTCAACATCACTCAGCATTTGGGAAATGCAAATCAAAACCACACTGAGATACCATCTCACCCATTAGGATGGCTAATATCCAAAAGACTGAATGATAAATGCTGGCGAGGTTGCCGAGAAAAAGGAACTCTCATACATTGTTGGTGGGACTGCAAAATGGTGCAGCCTCTGTGGAAAATGGTATGGAGGTTCCTCAAACAATTGCAGGTAGACCTACCATATGACCCACCTATCCCACTGCTGGGAATATACCCAGAGGAATGGAAATCATCAAGTCGAAGGTATACCTGTTCCCCAATGTTCATTGTAGCACTATTTACAATAGCCAAGAGTTGGAACCAACCCAAATGTCCATCATCAGATGAGTGGGTACGGAAAATGTGGTACATCTACACAATGGAATACTACTCTGCTATAAAAAAGAATGAAATACTGCCATCTGCAACAACATGGATGGACCTAGAGAGAATTATATTAAGTGAAACAAGTCAGGCACAGAAAGAGAGATACCACATGTTCTCACTTATCTGTGGGAGCTAAAAATAAATAAATAAATACACAAAAAAACTGGGGGGGGTGCGAGGGAAGAAGACACAACAATTACAATTCTTTGAAGTTGATACGACAAGTGAATATGAGCTTGTTGGGAGGGAGGGGGGAGAGAAAGGAGGTAGGGAGGTTTCGGTAATGGGACACAATAATAAACCACGTTGTATATTGACAAAGTAAAATGAAATTTTAAAAATAAGAATAAAAATAAATTTAAAAGTATCACAATTTTAGTGGTTTAAAACAAAAAAGTAAATCAAATAAGTTTGTAAGTTCTTGCAATTTTTCTCTTATTCTAAATAAACATTCACTTCAATACCCCCCCAAAAAAGAAAACTTTTGAAGACATATAAAACTTAATTTTAATCTATGTTTTATATTTACCTTAATTTACATTTTGATGAAAATATATCCAAATTTTGTACACTTTGAATACAATTACGTTTTTAATCCTAAAATTATTACTTATGATAGGACATCATTATATGAAGATCTTGACTGTAACAACATAATTAGTAATTTTTCTAAAATGAAGGTAAGGAAAATAAATTTTATAGAATACATGTATAATAAATTATGAATTACATGCTTTATTTTATTATTAATCTAAATATTGGTAGTGCATTGCTAGAATACCTAACGTACAATAATAATTAAATTCAGTCCTTTCTATGTACAAGCTTTCAGTTATATAAAAAGCATAGCTATATGCACATTTTTTCATTTTGTGATATAGAAATTTGTCAAAATATAGACAGGATATATTTGTAAGGTTGATTTATAATTTTTAAATAATAAAACACATTATATGGGGGCTCCACTTGTTCTCTTGCCCTGATCTATTCAACTGGAAGGTCTGAGTGTAGCACTGTGTATAAAAAAAATATTCTCCTAAATATCCATTAACATGGCACTGGCTATATATACTATGTGTAAAATTTTTTTTCTTAGTTCTGGCTGCTATAACAAATTATCATAGACTGATAGACTGGGGGGCTTAAATGGCAGACATTTATTTCTCACAGTTCTGGAGTCTAGGAAGTCCAAGATCAAGGCACAGGCCAGTCTGGTGACTGGTGAGGACCTGCTACGTAGTTCACAGATGGCCGTCTTCTGGTTGTGTCTTCACATGACAGAGAACAGCGAGAGAGCTCAGACTCTCATGTCTCTTCCTATAAGGGCACTAATCCCATCCAAGTGTGCTCCCCACATGACCTAATTGCCTCCCAAAGGCCCTACCTCCTAATACCATTACAATGGGGGTTTAGGATTTTAACATATGAATTTGGGGGGACACAAACATTCAGTGAATAACATTTTTTTAAGGATATATGTGTGTTTGTATATGAGTAGCTGTATATAATCTCTAGAATGATCCACAAGAAACTGGTAGCAACAACTGCTTGTGGGAAATGAGATCTCCTTGAGAATAAGGACTGCCATACCCCTAGCACTAGAAGAGTTGCCTTAAACATAGTAGATACAATAAATAAATATGTCAAATGACTCGATCAATCAATCAAAAGGGGAGAATTAGCTGATGAACATTTCAGTAATTGTCCTTTTGTATATACTGAATTTTGAATCATATACACATTCCCCCAATTCATGGGCGGGGGGGGAGTGGAGAAACCCAATGACTGATAAATTTTATGATTCCAAGTACTGCAGTTCCGATATTATCATTTCAGAGCCAAATACCATCAGATTTTTCTAACCATAAATTCTACTGTTCAGTGTCCTGAAATTGGAATCATCACTGGAATTACATGAATTGTAACATATATATGACTGGTTCTTTACAGTTAATCACATTCTATCATATGCACAGTGTGGTTCATTCAAGGTGTAGAGAAAATGTTATTATCTCTAATTTATAGATCAAAGACCTGCCAAAGTTCATACAACAGGTGCTATACTCTGTTCACTTTCCATTACCTACATGGCTGTTTCAAAAACAAAGTTCATGGTGCTCTGTTTCCATTGCTCTGCCTTTGTCCTGTGGAATAGACAGCAGATCCACTTCTTCACTAAATGGGCAGCCTCCATTAGTGTTGTGGCATCTATGAAAGCTGAGTTCGTGGTCAGTTCCAAATGCACGCTTTATATAGAGAAAGAGGAAATGCATTTTGCTTTCTCTGCTGTTTATTTTATGACGTCCTGTATTTAATAATAAACTGTTACATAATTGTAAAATGCAATTGGTTTGCCTGAAAATTCTTCTCTCAGATGATAAATCCTTCCAGAAAAAAATTCTCTTTTCCTCATTTTAAATTTTTTCCCTTTTTAATTTTTCCCTATGACTTTTTATTTAAAACGTGTCTTTTTTAGAGATTACATTATCACATTTTCCTTAATTCCATAATCCTTTCAACTCCCTTATCCTCTACTCACTGTGCTTTTGTATCCTTTTATTTTCAAGTCCTTTTCATGTTTTCTCTCTTTTGTTTCATTTCCACGGGAGCTTTTATTGTCATCTTAGTCTTTATTTTTAGGCCTGACCTACCAGCAAGTAAATGAAAAGAGAAAGCACTGCAGCCACGCCGCAGTGGAAGTGGCAGACAGGTGCAAAAGAGGAAAAGATTTGAATAAAAAAAAACACTGCACTAGGGCCTGGTTATTTTTTTGATCTCCAAGGTGTAATGCCTTTGAAGATGAGATATAATGACATTTACACAGGCACCTGTATAAAAATGTGTCTTGCCAAACATAGAAAGGCTGAAAAAATAGGTCCCTTTAATTAAAATTTTGGTTCAGTGTCCAACAGACTGAGGCAAATTTATTTTGAAGGCTTGAGTGAGAGTATTGTCCTGTGAGAGTCCAAACTTGACAAATCAACTCTGCCTCTATCTTGAAACCAATTCACTAGTAAGCGAAATTCAGAATTCTACTTGAAGTTTGTTAATTTTGATTTAGATGAAGCCCAAACTCCTTAAAGAACTCTAAAGCAAAATATCTATTTGATAAATCAGTAAGAATGGCCACAGTATGATTCTGAGGCAGAAAGATCAACAATCAATATTAGAAATTTTGACAAATAGTCATTCCCATCTCTATTTAATAGGCATTTCCGTGTTTCAGATCTAGCTGTTCACTCTCCCTCCTTACCTGGAGCTCATCCTGGTTGATTTATCTTTCACCTGTCTGTCCTCCCACAGGCATCATCTGACTCTGTTGTCCATCTATGACTCTACCCTAACTATCCCACAACCCCTACAGCAGCTACGGACCAAAAACAAGCAATTAAAATAAGACACAGATCTTTCCTACATGGGAACATGTATATTTCATAAAGTTTTTGTTGCCTTTGCAGGGAACCAAACTAAATCTGAAAATTTATCTCACAAAAACAGTGAGGCAATTGTGTGTATGTGAGTGTGTCTGTGCATGTGCGTGTGTCTGTGTTTGTATATGTGCCACGAGGAGGTAAAGGAGGGAAAAAAATCAATGAATCAGACAGCTTTTTATCTACCTGGCATTAAATGTCCTGTTATTTGCAAATACATAGGACTGAATTTTTTATTTAAGAAATGAAAGTCTGGATGTTAGGCATACACAGTGAATGTGAATGACTTTCCCTTTGCTCTAAACTCTTTTTTTCATCTACTCCTTTTCCTCCCCCCATCTACCAACTTTCACCTTCATTTTCCTTTTCCTATCTGGTATTTCCTGAATGTTCTGTTCTGTTCCACTTAATTTATCCAAATGTCATACCCAATAAGTTGCCGAATTTCCACTCCGTTCCTGCTGAATTACTGTATTACTTTAAATAACTTGCATCTGCTCTTAATTCTCCCATCTGCTTCTCTTCCTCTTTACTTTCAGATGAGGACGGACTCCAGGTTAGGGACAGTGGCCAAGCTCTAGCTCAATCAGTTCCATCACAATGCCAGACTTCGCTGATTTTCCATTTTTGAGCTACTGATGCAACGTTAGTTGTCCTTTCTGAATCTCTCTGAAAAAGCTGGCCCCAGGCAAATTTGTAAAGTAGGTCAGATGTACGAGTGCTGCCACACACACTTTTAGTGCTTCCTCATCCACTTTTGTCACCCTCCTGCCAGCATCCTCCACACTCTAGACCTTTAACTCCGATCCTTTAAACAGTTTATGTTCAGCATCCCTTTTCGAATTGCGTCATTCCTAGGAGAAATCTGGTAGGAAAATTCCACCAAAATGTTAGTCGTAGACAATAAAAATTTAATATTTCATCCTCTCTGGAATGAGTTTCAAAATTTATGCTTCTGTGTTCCGTTGTTAATACAGGCATGTGGGGCAACACCAGGAAATTAATCAGCTGTCACTGTAATTTGAGGCACCTGTAAGCAGAGTTGGCTGCTCTTTTAAATGCTAAAATATGATGGAATTTGACGGAATTTTTTATAAAGAAACTAATATTTCCTGAGCTTTTACTATGTGCCAGACACAAGCTACATTTTACTGTCATTTTCACCAATTAAAAGCTAGAATATTTGCCCAACATGAAAAAAAATCATATGGCTGTAGGAAGTAGAGATGGGGTTTAGACCCAGGTACCACCCAGTGGCAAAGCCCAATGCCTTGGTCCACAACAGGGCCATAGAATGCTAACTTTCCTCCGTTTTAGGTTTCCAAGAATTCAACACTCATTAAGTGAGCACCATTTTATGTGTAAACGCAAAGGACTGGGAGTGACAAACATCTTGGAGTGGACGGTGAACTGTTGCTAGAGCATAGTCTGGATCAAGGGTATGGCCCAAGGAGGTTCAGCGGGGACACTGGGACACTTTCTTGAAGGAAAGGGTAGTACATGCGGTGGATCTCAGACTTGACATCAAAGATATTTGGGAGCTATCATTTTAGAACAGGATACAAAATATCCTTTTCAGATATCCTATTCAGAATATCTAGAATAGGCTTTGAGAGGGACGAACCTAAATTAGGGTGGCCAGCTGGGAAGCTGCATTGTTGTTAGCCAGGCAAGAGTTGATAGTGGGCTCAGATAAGCCAATGGAGAGAGAAGGAAACTATGTTTAAGGAGGTGAAGTTGGTAGGGCTTAGTGATCATTTTGATATAAGCAGCAGAGGACAGAAAGGAATCGAAGATGTTCATTTTTCCTTTGAGTTTTTTCCCAAGTCCCACATCCTTTTTCTAACTCAAAGGAAACTATTGTAATAAACTGGGATGCCTAACAGCAGATTCCCAAATTGAATTTATAAATGTTTGGGACTGCAAAATTATGCCTAACTTGACAAGTGATGCATTCCATGAACATAACTTTTGACCAGAAAATACTATACCCACAAAATTAAGGTATAATCTAGCCCTAAGAAAGGGCTAGAATTCTAACTCTTATTTGGAAAATTGTCTTTTGCTACCTCACGAGGTATTCCTGACAAAGACAGTCTTTATAATTCTTGATCATGTTTATCACAATAGGACTTTAGAAATCATTTTTAAGACAACTATTTCCATAGTAAATATTCCCAATTGCCATCTTTGGAAAGGGTCATTTGATTAATGTTACTGTGTTAAATTGCATTATAATTGATTTCTTCAAATAATGTCTACTACCTACATTTAAAAAAAAAGAAATTCTAAACTAATGTCCAGTGATCTGCTTTGCACAAAATCCTGATGGCAGATGGGGTTAACAAGTGTGCTGGAAAAGATAATGGGAAATGATGACCTCTCGAATTTTTATGTTTATTAAAGAGTTTATTGGAATCTCAGAGCAGTAACAAATGATCTAATAAAACAAATAAGATTCAGCAGTTCCAGTAAACAAAATTATAATAAAACTCCAGAAGAATGGAAGAAAACCCATTTTTATTTCAATTTTCACAAAAAATAATATTAATATTTCCAAATCTGATAAAGAGTTTTAGAATTAGGAACCTGTTTAAGTACGGGCATAACTGTTCAAATCATGATTCATGTTATTCATGGATTCATATAATGGACTATTTGGCCATGTCAGCAAACTTTTTAAAGGAAAATAACTTTTCCTGGCAAGATATAAGGAAAAAATTACTGAAAATTGTTCAGCAAAGACACGGTGTATGCTGGCAGTTTTATTGGAAAATAGAAACAAAGTAAGCCAACTTGAGTTGAAGAGAGGAAGGGGGATTGGTTGGGTTGAAAAAACCAAATTTCTGAAGGAAGAAATATTTGCTGAAAGAAGTCATTAGACCTTAGGACATGTTACCAGTAGCCTCTGTCTTTGATCTCTCTTTTTCTGTTGTTATTGAAACATAATTGATTGTACACATCTGTTGGGTACCGTGTTGAGCATCAATACCTGTGTGCAAGATGTGATGCTCAAATCAGGATAATTCGTATATTCAACATTACACAATGTAATCATTTCTGTGGCCCTTTACCAACTTCTAGCTAAGCCCCCATCCCCTCCCCCTTTCCCACCTCTGGTGGCCTCAATTCCATTCTCTCCTTTTGAAAGTTCAGCGAATTATTGTGATTGTTATAGCTTTCTTTCTTTTTTTAATTTATTTTTTAGCTCCCACTTATGAATGAGGACTTTGATCTTTCTAAAGGGAGTGAATGGCTGCAGAGCAAATACTAGGAGGCTGGTCATGAACAGCCTCAGGGATTCCCTTATCTAACATGTCTAGGAGCAGTAAATGACTCTTTTGCCCAGACAAGGTCTTAGGTAACAGGGAAACCAGATGGACAGAAACAACGGACATCTCAGCAGCAAAGGTACGGATTTATGTCTTCCAACAGCAGACATCTCGGTTGGCTCTTCTGTGCACACATAAAATTAGAGACCAAATACTCTCTAAGTATTCTGAGGTTATAAAAAGCCCCCCAGCATATAGGAGGTGATAATATACTGACTGATACTGAATTTCTACCACTCTGGCCCCTTGGCACAGTGAGGACATGGAACTAAAATTAAATTGAGATACAGGAAAATAAAGACAGTTTTATTTCCTGCCCACTTAAATATCGAACTGAGACTCATACCCACTACGTGTAAGAATTTTTGTGTAAACACATCTGCACCAAGGATTCAAGGCCAAATTAGTTTGAGATCCTCAGCCAGATATGCAGAATAAGGTAGACTCCTGGAAGCCACTGTTGATTTTAAAACAATTGAGACTGATGAGACAGAGTTTTTAAAAGTACAATAGAATTCTTTAAATCTCCTGGGCAGATAGAGGCAGGTTGGTAAAAAGAAAGAGAGAAGATGAATGCAGTAAGAGATCGACTGACCCAGTAAGAGATCGAGGAAATTTCTTGAGACCCAAGAAATTACCCAGAAAGGCAGCAACAGGGAGAGTAATTTTTAAAGGCCCCACATGTGACCCTGGATGTCTGAACCTCTTTCTGGATAGAGAAGAGTAATGTGGATGGCATATTTGTGTTCCCTGAAAATTCATATATTGAAGCTCTAACCCCCAATGAAATGGTATTAGATGGTAAGGCCTTTGGGAGATAATTAGATTTATATGAGGTCGTGTAGGTGAAGACCCCATAATGAGATTAGCGTCCTCTACCAGGTGAGGAAACAGCAAGGAAGCAGCCATGCGTAAATCAGGAAGGGGGGCCTCACCAATAACCTGACCATGTTGGCACCCTAACCTCAGACTTCCAGCTCCAGAACTGTGAGAAATAGATGTTTGCTGTTTAAGTCACCCAGTCTATGGTATTCTGTCATAGCAGCCCAAACTAAGACAAACTAATTCCAGGAGCAACTCAGGGGTCTTGTATTGGGGGCAGATAAATACTTAGACTGAGATTACTACCTGCCATCCAGAGATTGAGCTTTGAATTTCATTTCTGGGCCTCCCAGCACCCAAAAGAAATGAGAAATATGAGGAAATTATGTGATTCATAGTTTTTTTGGTGGCTGGCTGATAAGGTGATTCAAACCATTGACCTTGGTGTTATCAACACTGCACTCTAACCAACTGGCCAGCCTGATTCACGGCTTTAAAAAAAAGCAATACATACCAGTACTTCCAGACACAAAAGATTAAAGAAAATTTTTGTCCTTTTTCCATGGTTACTGCTCACCATAAGACACAATGCCTCCTATGAGAGTTCTGCAGAAAATGAAGATTTTCATGACATTTTCTTGCTTCAACCCATAATAAAATCTTAGAGTTTTATATTGTCATCCATGTTTTCGATGTTTATGTACCCATCTGTTTTGTTTGATTATGTTTTCTGCTAGAATAAGGCCTGTGACTTATCACAGAAACCAACAGTGGCACATACAAGGGCTTCCCAAATGTGTGTTTAATTAACAGTGAATGATGCTGCGGAATCACTTTTGATGGAGAGGAGGTACTGACCTAAACTAATAAGCTCCAGATATGTAAACTTTAGGGATCTGTCTTAGCTTGAGCTGCTATAAAAAAAAAAAATACCTTAGACTAGGGGGCTTAAACAACATTTATCTCTCACAGTTCTAGAAGTTAGGAAGTCCAGGATCGAGGTGCCAGCAGATTCGGCTACTGGTGAGGCACTCTTCCTGACTCGTAAGCAGGACAGCCATACTCTTGCTCTATTCTGACATGGCAGAGAGAGGAGGCTCTGGTGTCTCTTCCTCTTCTTCTAAGGGCACTAATTTCATCATGGAGGCTCCACCCTCATGATCCCATCTATATCCAATTACATCCCAAAGGCCTCACTTCCTAATATCACATTGGAGGTTAAAATTTTAACATGTGAACTTGGGGGAAGGGGGGTTACAAACATTCCGTCCATAACAAGATCTAACTTGAACTACTGCTAAAACCTGAGACACCTAAGAACTCCTAAGCAGATAGCTTTCTTAGCACACACTGAACAGGAGCTTATTATACCTACAATTTCTTCTCCAGATACATAAGAATGCTTTCTTATCTTGCACTAGGAATATGAGAGTCTCTCTGCATTCCTAGATGCTTTTCCTGAATGATGCGTCTCTGATTCATTTACAAAATAAGATTTCCCAAGTCAAGGCAAAAGCACTGAAGTATCTTAGAAAGTCCAACCACTAATCCAATCTTTGAATGTGTAAAAGAATCCATTTTCAAACTTCTGTTAATTACACAGCATGGATGCCAATTAATCAGAATGGATGCCAGCTGGGTACACATGCTCTGATCAACTCTGTTTGTGTACCAGGGGAATATATGTGGGTTACCAATGGGTTTAAAAACCCAAAGTGCTCAATAGCTGCTTGTTGGATGATCCTGAACTGAACATTCCCCACCATACTACAATACATGTTAAAGGCAGGAACTGGGTTTTATTCATTGAGTACCACTCCTACTGGCTAGTACAGCACCGGGGAAATGGAAGATGGTAAATAATTGTGATTTCATTTACAGAGCTTTCTAAAAGTGGCAGCTATAAGAAAATTTCTATGATAACCTAAAGTCTCTGCTCAGATAAAAATTAATTTTTTTGTTTTACCACTGAAGCCACCTAGACAAGTTTATATATGTAATTCGAAGCTCAAAAGGGCATTTGGATTTTCCCAATACAATTAAATGTTGGGACTAATGAGGCAGTGACAATATTTCCTTTATACAAACAATTTTTCAATTATACAGGACAGTGGTATCTAATGACTGCTACCAACAAAAAATCACTGGGTGGCCAGCTTCTATTTTATGCAACGAGGTTAGCAATTATTCTGTAACACTTAATTTCCTGTTACTAATGCTTTCCCAGAAGCACTTAAGCATGATGGCCTTATGAATACAGTTATTAGTAAAATTGGGTTCAGTGTTTGGAATCTTTTGGAAATCTGATAAAAATAATATTCCTCCAAAGGTTACTGTCCAGATAATAAGTCATTTTATCAGCAGGCCTGAGTTTCAGCCAACTGTCATTAAGAATGTCTCGTTAGCCAGTGAAGGACTTTGTAGCTGGGTCAGGACTGTGGGAGTCTAGGGCAAGGTTGCTAAGGTAACGAATCTGTCCAAAGACTTCTCTCAGCCTCAACCTTTCATCTTGTTAAATTTATATAAGCAAAGCACTGTGAGAAGAATGCTAATATACCAAATGACAGAAACAACCACACAAAGATATTTTGAAGCTTGATAGGTGTGTGTTCAAGCTCCTCTCTAAAGATACAACACTGTATGTGGGTTTAGAGATGTTCATGGAAATGAGCTAAATTACCCTTGGTCCATCTATTGTTTATATTAGCATGTGAAATATGTGGTGCTACAAAGTGGAATTTAACTCAGCAACACATTGATTGAGTGCCTGCTTGGCACCTGAATTCATTTTTCAGTGTAACATTCAAGTCTGAGAATTAAATTCTAAAGAAAGTGAAGCTTATCATGCCTTCTAAAGAGCCCAGATTCAGTAAAGTAACTTCAATTCTTGCATTAGGGAATGATGGCAAGGTGGAGTGAGGCTGCTATGTTAAAAATTATAGGATATCAAAGACTCATGGGGTCATGTCAAAAGGATACAGGAACCAACCTGAACAGCTCTCCCTGTCCTAAGATGGGACAACTTGAACATTAAAAGGAATAATCACAGCAATGGATTGAAACACAAATATATTAAAGTCCATGAGATCATAATGACACTAAAAAAAAAAAAAAAAAAAAAAAAAAACCACCTCATCTGCCACTACTAGAGCTTGCTAAGGCCACCAACTCACCACTGAAAACTGACAAATATCAGGAAAGAATGAGGCATATATCTTGCCTTTCTTGTGTGAATTGTATTTCTATACAAACAGATAGTTTATGAGAATAAGTTCTTTTTTAAAATTTCAGATAATAATTGCAGAAGAAATAATAGGATTAAAAAATCACAGTTTTGCAACTCATAATGAAATGATGGATCTAGACAACGTATATCAAGGAATGCCAAACTGTTAGGTGAAATGTCGGTGGGGAACTTAATGATGGAGGGATTATGTTGACAACTCCCGAACTCACTAATCAATCACAGCAACACTAAAGAAGGGACAATCAGACATCAGGTGCCTCACAATGTATGGCAGCAGGAAGTGCACACATCACCTACAGAATAGACTTACCCAAAAATATTGAACCTAAATCTAATCAACTCTCTAGCTCTAACTACAAAGAACAGAGGAAGAAGTTAAACATCACAATCTAAAAATTGGGACATTCTAAAGACAAATAACCCAGTTTCTCCAACAAATCAATAACATGAAAAGAAACCAGACAAGTTTTAGAATAAAAGAGCTGAAACATAACAGTCAAATACGATAGGTAAAACTTTTTTGGATTCTTTTTTTATTTTTATTGAAACATATCGATTGTGCATATCTGCGGTGTAGTGTTGAATATCAATACCTGTGTGCATTATGCTATGCTCAAATCAGGATAATTAGTATATTCAGCATTACACAATGAAATCATTTTTTGTGGCCCTTTGGGGTCATTTAGGGGGCCCCGCTAGCCCCCCTTCCCTTCCCTCTTCCCCAGCTCTTGTGGCCTCAATTCTGTTCTCTCCTTTTGAAAGTTAAACATATTATTGTGTTGTTGTGTCTTGTTTGTTTGTTTGTTTGTTTGTTTAGCTCCCACTTATGAGTGAGGACATGCAGCATTTCTCTTTTTGTGGCCAGCTTATTTCACTTAACACAATTTTCTCTACTATTTTGGATTCTGAGTTGAATAAATCATATGTTAAACAACATCTTTGAGAAAAATTTAATATAACTGAAATTTATGTGACATAAAATTATTGTTATTGGTGTTAGGTATGATAATATTTGCTGGTTATGTTTTTAAGGGTTCTTATCAGTTAGGGATGCATACTAAAATTATTTACAAGAGAAATAATATGGTGTCAGAGATTTGCCTTAAAATACCAGTGGGAAAAAAAGAGAAGCTGGGTAAAACAAAGTTGAAAAAAATGTTTATAATTGTCAAAATTCTGAAAACAAAACACCTGTAGAAAACCGGGTATCTGAATTACAATGTTGGAACTGCCTAAATAGTATTTTTAAAAACTTCAGTATTGAAAGAACCAGCAGGACCTGTCTATTGCTTATGTAAAATATTTTTACTTCTAGCAAGAGTCTGTGTTGAATTGGATCAGCCACACTGCCGAGTTTAAAAGTTTATATTTATCCTGGCCTTTATTCTGGAAGAAGACAACATGTCAGTTTCTTAGGATAGTCTAAATTTGAAAACTTGTCCATATCTGAAAATATGAACGAAGGAAGAATTTGATATGGTGAAAAAGCACTGTCCTCAGATGAGGTTAAATGATTTGGCCACTCAGAAGCGCATACCAACTAACTACTGGCACTTACCTCTGGGGATCCTACCTTTTCTGATAGTTTGGACTGCTGTCAAGCAACTTAGTCTGCTTCCTTACCATGCCAAACTTTAAGATTTCTGTCAACAACACAGAAAACTGAAGGGTGAAAGACCACAACCACATGGCCACTCTTCCTATTAAGATAAACTGAAATTAAAAAATAAATATTCATGATACTATTTAAGTACAAAAGAGCTTTTAAAGAATTAAGCTATTTATAATGTGGCAGTGACGATATATAAACAGTTCTTACAAATCAATAAAAAGATGAATAACCCAATAGAAAAGTGGGAAAAGGACACAAAATCAATATAGAGGGAAATATAAATGACCAATAATAAACACTTTAAAAATTATTTTTAAACATTTAAAAAATCAACCTCAGTAATAATCAATGAATGTGAGTTAAGACAAGGAAATACCATTTCATCTATCAAATTGGCAAATGTTTTCAATGATAAGCAGTATTGATTTTTTTCTAGGAAGTAGTTATAAAAATTGATTCAACATATCCAAAGGTCAACTTGACATTATGTATCAAAATTATTACCTTTGAACCAATAATTGTTCCTGGAACTTAACCAAAGTAAATAATCATGGATAGGGACAAAGATTTAGGTAGAAGAGAGTCCATATCAGTGTTGTTTATAACAGTAAAAGTTTAAAATAATCTAGATATCCAATTATAGGTGTTGGTCAAATAAATTATGATACATACATGAAATAGAACACTATATTGCCATTAAAACTATCCAGACGAATACGCAATGATTCAGAAATATGTTTATATTATGCTAAGTTTGAAAACAGTGTTGTTAAAGTAGTATGTATTATATGTGCATATATAAGTATATGCAAAATACTTACCCAAAAAATCACTCCAGAATGGGAACTGATATTCTTTTTTATCTTTTTTTTTTTTTTTTTTGGACCGGTAAGGTGGTCGCAACCCTCGGTACAGTGTTGTCCACACCACGCTCAGCCAGTGAGCGCACCGGCCATCCCTATATAGGATCTAAACCTGCGGCCTCGGCACCACCAGCACCTCACTCTCCCGATTGAGCCATGGGTCCAGCCCAGAACTGATATTCTTTTTAATTAATGTGACTATAATTATTTTACCTTCCTTTTTATTATCTAAAGTTTTTTTATTACCTTCCTTTTTATTTATCTTAAGTTTTTTAAAAATGAACATGTAAGGATAAGAGCTATGTTTTTAAGACTGAAAAGAAAGAACTTTCTAAGCACTAACTTCCATTACTCCAACTGTGCTCAATTGTTCTTTTACTCCATCTGGGTTTATTGTACACTATTTCCTCACTGATGGAACATAAGAGGAAGCCACAGCCCTGTATTTCTACCTGCTGTCCTCACCAAGAGTCCTAGGGAGGAGACTTACTGGTAGCTGGCCACTAAGTGTGAAAAGCCTTTATCTCTAAAGTTGCTACACTTACTGTTTCATTTTGCCTCACAACTGTTCCAGCAGTACCAACCCCTCTATCTTTACTACCCGGCTAAAACTAAAACTCAACCAACGTGAAGCCCCCATGTCCTTTTCCCCCCTGTCAATGGTCTCCTATCAGAAATATCCTGCCACAGAAAGACTCATTCATCTAACTTGACTTCCATTCCAATAAATGATTAAGCTACTGGTTACAATTTTTCCATAAACTTAGGCTATTTCCAGGACAAATCTACATTATTTCTCAGCTGCATCCATTTGGGGCTCTTAAAGGCATAATGGTTTTTTCTCCTATGGTAAATTTGTTCAAAATATTGGAGCTTATGAACAGTTTTTAAATATTGAAAATAATTGTTTTCTCATTGAAAGTTACCCTATTTTCAAATTAAGACATAGTTTTTAAATCTCTATCCTTATAATAAAAAAATTATTAAGGTCATAAAAATGAGTTAATTTGCACATTACACAAAGCACATTAGGGAAGTTTAATCACTGCCTTCATGAATCTTATAATTTCAGGTAAATCACTCACATCTGTATAGCATGAATGATAATTTCATACATTCATTCAACAAGTATTTGTTGAGTGCAAATATGAACAGGCACAGACACTATTTGAAGAGCTCACAGATTAGTCAGGGACATACAGACATGTAAGCAACAATACAATCCAGTGGATGAGTACAGTAACGTAAGTGTGTACGAGATATTATGGGGACAACCAAATAGTCACTTAATACTCACCAAAGGAGAGTTTCTCAAACAAGATGTTACTCCAGGTGCTAACAGGTGATACACAATAAAAAATGTTTCCTATAAGCGTGGAGCAGACTAGGTTAAACTGAGTTTAACATGCTTCTTTGCTGTATGACTTATGTAGCTTTTAATATCCAATGTTCGTTGTGAATTTGCAAGGATGAATTCGCAAAGGTAGTGTACACAACATTTCCCAAGCTGATTTGACCACAAAACCCTTTCTTCATAGACCATGTTGATCAAGACCATTAGAGTTTACAAAGTACTTTTCAATGATATAGAACTTTATGTGCTCAAGACTGAGAACTTCTTATGAGGAGGAACTGGAGACATCTATGGGGTCAGGGAATAGAAACATGTCTTACTCATCTTCATATCCCCAATGTGTGTCCAGCACAGTGTTTGACAAATAAAAGGTGCTCAATAAATGGTTGGTAAATTTGTGACTGAGGACACACTGTCATTTGCACCATTCCAACCCAGGTGAATAGTTCAAGCATGTATTATCCTCGTGAAAATGCAGGCCAGGGACATTAAGTGACTCACTCAAGATCACAGAGTGAGCTAGTGATATAACTAGCATTGGAAACCAGCTCAACTCCCAAGTCCAAGGCCCCTTTTCTCATACCTGTATGACCATACAATCCGGATTTCCTAAGTAGTCTTAATTTCAGATATTCCATTCCATTTTTAAACCAGCCCAGGTAACATCCTGGTATTTTGTTTGAAAAATAGTCTCCATAACTACAACTTACGTTTTATAAACAACAACAAAAAAAAGATTAATATCTACCTAGTAAATATAGAAACATAAAACACAATTATGACATAAGCAAAATCCACATGATACTGAGTATGAGGGATTAAATGATAATGACCTTGAGCTACAGTTTGGTAATTCTGGGAGAGAAGGGTGTTTACAATGGAGGGTCCATTTTCAGTTAAGATTCTAGGCAGGAAGAGCCACAGCCTGGCAAAGAGGCTGGAGGTTCCTCCCACATGGGCAATACCCAGAGAGAAGATGCCCAAGAGAACTGGATGTGGGTCCCTCAGAGATACCACAGACACCGTCCAGTCATTCCTCAGCTGACAAGCCCAGTGGCACCCCCAAAGCTGCAGGTCAGGAAAACGTAAGTTCATGGAAAGATTCATATTATCTTTGAATTCAATTTTTTCACCACCATTCTGAAGTACCGTCATATAAGCAAAGATGAGACCAGGATGGCATAACAAACATACTGACAGAAGAAGATCCCTAAGCAGCACGTGCTTCAGGGACAATAACATGGGCTTCCTAGAAGACAGTTCACATCAGACCAGCACTAGGGTTATTTGCTTAGCCACACAAGTTCAGGGTTATCACAGGCCCGCTAGTGAGGAGGACAGAGGTTGCCATCAGAACATGCTGTGTTCTGCAGCCAGAGCCCCACGGAGTGACAACCCTGCCTCTGCTGTGACACCTTGGCCAAGTGAATTTATCTCCATGAAACTTCATCTATGAAATGGGAATAATAACTTTAGCTTCCTCATGGGATTGTTGTGGTTTACACGTGATCAAAGAATCAAATGCTTGCCAGAAGACCTAGAACCCAGTGGATGCTCAATATTTTTATTATAACAAAGCATTATTTTGATGAACTAATAATTATATAATCATAACCCATAACATACATTAGGCTGTACAATCATTCCTTTTCCTGAATGTAGCTTGGTCCTCCTCACTAAGTCCTTTTGTTTTCTCCAGAAAGTCCCCAGTTCAAGAACATTTCCCAGAATCAACAGAGAAACTAAAGTGGACCTTATCTAAATAATACAGTCATCACTCTGAGACACACATGGGTAGAACCATGGAAACAGCCTCCTTACAGAATGCCGTCTCCACAAGGTTTAGTTCTGAGGGGGAATTCCAAATGATAAAGAAGTAACTCGTCCAAATGACCAAGCCCTCAAATAGATTAGGGATAGTATAGTTGGAATAAAGCAAATGGCCTCTCTCTGGTGATTCTCCTCAGCCAAGATCATCTTGCTCTTTGAACCCAATTACAATACAAGGAATTGGTCCATTTCTAGGGTGAGATCACTACTCAGGTTTCCTGAGCCACAAGGCTATGCCTTTCTTTAAACACAGCATTTCTATTCTTTATTCTCCTTATCTGAATAGGAATCCTTGACAAAATAATATTTTTTTAAAAAAAGATGAAGGTAACAGGTTGATAAGCATAGCCTTGATCAGTCAGCATATAATTCCAGCTGGGTCTCTTAAATTGAAGCTGTGAATTGACTAATGAGCAACCCTCCTGTCATATGCAATAGTTTGCATGCATTGCAGAGTTATTTGCAAGTTAATGTATATTAAAATCACATATGCCCACACACATTACTTCTATGTGTCAGGGGACCTCAAGAGATAATGCATCCATCTTCATTTGTGACAGTGTGTGCACCCATAGTTCATAAATGGTGATAAATGAATTGTCATACCATCCCAATGGTATAATACACTTATCCCCTATTCTTGCCATATTAATACATGTTCATTTCAGCACCAGTCAAGTCTTTAAAATGAGTGATCCAACATTTGCCTCCTATTGGTAACCACACAAGAATGCTAATGTCACCTCTCAACACCCAGTATAATTTGTTTGCTATGTAAATCAAGAGCAGAATAGAGGAACCGAAAAATAAGAATTTCAACTCATTATGCCTTTTTGATATGCTAAGACAAATTGAGATGGAAAATGCTTCCTTAGTTAATATTTCAGTAAAGCCAGGAAGAGATAGCCCTCGATCTGACCCACCCTAACGCATGGATGAACCCAGTGTGGAGGGACGGAGGGCAGAGCAGAGCAGGGAGAATGTTGCAGGCTGGTGAATGTGCCTGTGAACTGTTTTTAAAGCAGTCTAATTGATGTGTTTAGCACTTTAGCATCTGCCTTGTAATAGTGATCATTCATTAATAATTGTCATCCTTGCCACACTTCTTACAGACAGCTCTCCATTTCTCAGGGGCTAATGGTAGTTTGTAACTTAACCCTGCCCATAGCTTTTTCAAGAGTGTGTAATACCTTTGAGCCGTTTCATAGGCATCAGCACCAGCACCCAGTGATGGCTGGCAAAGGATGATAAAGCCTGGGGTCACTGACTCTCAAGGCCGAAAGAGTGTGTGGAGGTCATGGGTCCCATGCAGCGCCCCCCATCATCTCTTCCACTTCTCTCCACCTCCGTCTCTCACCCCCCAGTCCAACCCTCCCTTCTATCCCTCAAAGCTTTTCAGTCTGTTTGGCTGCTAAAATAATATTTAACACTAAAGAAATAAAACAGTGGCTAAAATGAGGAGCTGCATGAAGACTGAATCTTGTTAACTAGTTCTTACTGAGAAAGATAACAGCACTAATCAGTTGTGTCCAAATGTTTCTGATCATGCACCCTATGGGTAAAAAAAAAAAATTAAAGCACATGCTATTTATATCAATACATTTTATACATATTGGATGGTCCTAATATATTGTGTACATTCAACAGGTACAAAAATGAGATAAAAGTAGGAATAGAAATTCCATTTTTCTCTTTTCACAAGCATCCAACCTGGAGACCACATTTCCCAGATACTGAGTAGTTCAGTCTGCCTCTTCACATGGCACATCCTTTGTGCCATCCTTCAGGTGTCACATCCTTTGCAAAGGAAACCCTTGAATGCAGTCCTCCTTGGCAAGAGTTCTGCATCGCCTGCAACAGATTTTGTTTAATCCCTTGTTTGCCTGGGGTTTGCATTCCAAGGCAACGTTCTGTTTTTGGTAAGTATAGGAGCAAAACTTACTTGGAAAACAAGAGTCAAACCTTCTGAAGCTACATAAACACTCGATATGAACATTTTCTCAATCACCTCTCTATGTGGGACTAACAGGTGGCCCTGGGAAGCAGCCAGGGCCAACTGGAAGCTTTAGTCAAATCCAAACAAAGAACAGGTGAGGCTTCTCAAAAGGATGGTCTCCGGGGTCGCTGACTGCACTACTCTCAGAGAAAAGAATGCTGGAGGAAAACATTGAACTGACAAAGTCGTTGATTTATAGTCTCTCATTCCCATAAAATGACTCTCGTTATTCTTAGGAGCTTAGACTCTGAAGTGAGCTGTAATGGGCCACCGGGCTAAAACTGAAGTGCAGATGTATTTCTATAATCACCACCAGCCACAGCCTCCCTGGGACATAACGAACTTGGCTTTTAAAGTTCTGGGATACCTTTAGAATGCTTGAGATTTATCTTCGGGGTTGAGTGCATGTGTTGCTCTGGGAAATTCTTACTATTTGAGTTGTAGATGCCCTGATTAGTGTACTGGGGAGTGTTGGAAAGACAACAGAGAAGTAAAGCTCTACTTGCCTTTCATGCTTGGTTCTAGGAAAATTCTTGTGCCTGAAAGATGATAAGTAAACAGCAATTACAAACACATCAAACAATGGGCTAAGAGACTCCCTGATCCAGCTGCTCTCCAGGAGACCCAGTAAGTTCAGCCTCAATGTAAATTTAAATTCTGAAATTAAATTTCACTGATAATAGTCCCCTACACTCACTTGTGGCTTTTGGCCAGCCTCAGGCTGGAGGTGGGGAGCTTCCCTTGCTCTACAAGGAATCATTGGACCTCGAAAACATTCTGATATAACACAAAAAGTAAAACAACTAAATAAATAAGAACCACAGGATCTTTAGTGTAATTCCAGCTCACAGCACTTTATATAATACTGTCCTTGTTCCAGCACACAGGTGATCAAGCAGCCACTGCCATTGTCACTAATGCCCCTTGGCAGATGTCTTCACTCATAACAAGTTCATTTATTGCCCATGTGCATGCAAATGCCCTTTTCCAGACTTCCTTCTGCTTCGTCTTTTATCACACTTCCCAACTCTTGACTTTGTAGAATAGTGAAGGGTATTATGTGAAGGGTAAGACTTCAGGCAGTCTCTGGAACTAAAGTCTACAAATTTCTGTTTGTAAAATTACCATTATATTCAGATCATAATTGAAAATCAGAAAATTTTAGAACTGGAAAGATTCTGGGGGAGCATTGACACCCCCACTTTTTGACAAAAACATTGAAGTCCAATAGGAGAAAAAAGTGAGTTGCCCAAGGTTCCCCAAAGCAGTCGGTGACAGAGTTGGCAAAAAAATCGGTTCTTCTAGCTCTGCCATGATACCACCTTAAAATACAAGGGTACTCCAAAAAGTTCATGGAAAAACAGGGTTGAAAGACAATACAAATCTTTTCATGCACTTTTTGAAGTACCCTCATACTTGAAAAGATTACAGACCCTAAGGAATGAGAAAAGAAATACATTGCTTTGAATGGGTCAAAGGTCCAAGCAGGTCCAAAATTATTCCCAGTATCTACAGCTTTAGCCCATAACAAGATAGACGGCCAGTATTTGCTCTGAAATGGCTTCTTCTCTCACTGGCCAATTAATTTTTTAATGATTTATGATGATTCTCAAAGAAAATGCATTTCCTGCAAGAGAAATTAATATGCCGAATTTAAAATATTTGCACTAATTACTAAAGGTCAAAATGGGATTGTGCAGAGACATTAATCAGAGGGCGCAGGGGACAGGAAATACACTGGACAAATAGTGAGAAGCTCTAATCAAAGTACTGAGGAAGGTGCACCTCGTCACTCATGCAGTTGCAAACTGGAGCAAGCACATCCTCCCTTAACCTAGACCATGGGGACAATGATATCTAGCAAATAATAACCATATATCAAAGCCTCTCAATGGCTCAGAAGGCCCTTAAGAGAAACTCCAAAGTTGGTTGTTCATGTGGTAGAAAAGGCTCTTCCTCATCTGACCCCACCCACCTCATCTCTTTCCACCATTGCCTTCTTTCCATCCATCCACGGTGGCCTTCTGTCACTCCCTCACACCTGCCATGCCTCTAGAACCACCCACTTGCTGTTTCTCCTGCCTAGAACATTGCTTCCCCTGACGATCCCACCCACCCCGTCTCATCTGGATAAATCCCATCATCCTTTAGGTCTCACTCGGTGGGTGTGCTCCATGTAGGGAGATTGCCTTGTTCACCCCAATTCTTCACCCTTCACTGTTTCCATACACTTTGTCCTATAACTTTGTAGTTTCTCCCATTAAAGCCTTAGAGAATATGTCCCCAGCCTTTAAATTTGAGTTCAGCCATGTGACTTTCTCTAGCCAACAGATGGAGGGAGAAGTAGCAACATGTCAGTTCTGAACCTAGGCCATAAGAGGTCTCATCTATTTCCACTTGCTTTCCTTGCTTCTGACTTAGCCATGAGAACATACCAGGGCTAGCCTGCTGATCCAGGAGGAAGAAGAGAGACTTCTAGAGTACAGCCACCCAGGCAAGCTTCATCAGCCAAGCACAGACCAGATCAGCAGTTCCCCAGGGGACCCGTGGACACATGATCAAGTCCAGAAAAGATCCGCAAAGCTGCTCAGCCTACGTCAGCCAAACTTGATATCTGAGAAATTACAAATGATTGCTATTTCAAGCCATTGAATTTGGGAGTGGTTTGTTATGGAGCAATAGTACTTCCTCCTTCAAAGAAGTTATCAAACTTTATTAAAATTCTCGATTAATTTTCTCTCTTGTGGATTGTATGTTCCAATACAATTGAAACTATTCCTGCCTTGTTCACCATATTATTTCGTTTTAGCACAGTCTATTGGTGCACAGTAAATACCCATTAAATGAGTGGTTGTTGAATGAATACCTTATCACTGTAAAACATTTTCTCCAGAGTCTCTCTCTAGCCTGATAGCAAATTGCCCATCCACATTTTTCAAAGCCCTCCCACAGCAGGTACAGCATTTTAACCTGACAGCAATCCCGTGAAGTAGATTATGCTTGTGTGATCACATGCTAGACAGAAGGACTGTGAATACAAGGTGCTATTTTGCTCATATATGACTGTTTAGTCTCATTGTGGTTTTATAGTCAGTACTAACAGATGGATGAGCATTTACAAATGCAGCTTATTCTTACATTTGGCATCATATTCTCTGTTCCTCCAAATCTCTCCAACCTGTATAAATTAAGTGCAAAGTCAGTCTTTCAATGCATGCAAACTTGTTAGGAATTAAGATCTCGTTCTGCTATAAATGGTTGCTAGAAACCTGAATATAGTGAAAATTGCACTTAAATAGTCAAAGATCCCCTATCGTGCATCTGTTTCTGCATGGCACTTTGGAAAAGGGGGATATACAGAGAATTTAACAATCCCTTGTAAATCCCTTGTGCCTTTATATCACATCCCAACTCTTCGCTTGCACTGAAGATTCATCATTGTAAGAGCCTGGCATTGTCAAGGGTTCAGCTACCATAAACTAAGAAAAAAATAGAGATTTGATTCATTTAGCCCATCTCTTTTTCTCAAATTTTTATTACTGTAGTAACAATGTGAATATTCATAATGCCACTGAACCATAAAATCATTTAACCCATCTTTTCTGCTACATGATCACCAAGTCTTCAAACTTTATGCCATTTAATATAAAAGGAAATTGTTCAAGGGGAAAACTACTAGTCTCCACCAGAGGACAGCCACAGTTTCTTCTCTTCTGTAGTCTCTACACTGTGGTCTGCCTCCCATAGGAGAGGGGAGTGAAAGAAAAGGACTCTTCTCCTAGAACACAGCAATCAACCATGAAGAGTAAAACCCTCTTGATACACCCACCAGCACCAGATGGGAGCTGAAGAGAAAAATCTACCAGATCATCCCATGAGCCAGCTCTCTTATTAAAAGATCAACATATCCTTAGTATTTGTTGAAAAGGGATGCCTCATTTCTGAAAATCATTGTTGCAAGGCCTAGCATCTTATAAAACGTTATTTTAAAAAATCTTCTTGGAACATCTACATGAGGCTAAAGGCAAGAGAAAAACCACCTCCTAGAGAACTATCAGCCTCTCTTGAACTCTCTGGTCTGGTTCTTTTAGTCAATGGCCAATGAGATCACAAAGAAGTTCATGAATTAGAAGAAACTTGTCCCACATGCTCAGAGCTCACCAGCTGGGGAATGGTGCAGTGTTGGATGTGCTCCAGAATCACCTTAGGAGCATGTGGGAGTGATTCAGATTGTAAGCCTGGCATATATATTTTAAACCAGCCCCCTAGCAGTTCAGAGGGAGGTGGTCTGTGGCCAATACTTAAGAAACGTCTCCATCCCTGGCTTGGAAGCAAAACAATTTAGATGCAAAAGGAAACTTCTCCTCCCTTGCACCCCTGGTGATACTTATGTGGAACCTGGAAATAGTAAGGACATCTATGTCACTGTGTGAGTATGAGGGTTAGAACAGACATTGCATGTAAAGACTCAGAAATTTTCCCAGCCTATTGAAGACTCTTAATAAATGTTACCTTTTATTATTTTGCAGCCTTTTTTGCATGGTTGATTCCTGAGGCACAAACAAGCCACCACCTTCTTCCAACCCTACACGTGAGAAGGTAAAAAACTTGAACTCAGATCAAGATCTGCTGTTCCCTCCAGGTGAAATGCCCTTCCTCCCTCCTTTTCTTTGTGAACTGCTCCACCATGGTGCTTGTTACCTGGTACTGGAATATGCTGCTGACTTGTCTATCTTCCCACTTGATTGTGACTGGCTCAGAGCGAGGTTCATTCATTCTCTACGTAAATACTTCCAGGTATCGACCTGCACCTTCCAGTTGCCCAGTGCAGCACCTGGGACCCATAGGTGCTTAGCAAATGTTTGGAGAACTAAAGAAACAGAAAGGGACACTTAGACTATACAGACTGGACATGATGGGTCTAGCATGCCAAAGGAAGCAGGAAATTTTTGAAAAGTCCAAGCAGGAGAGCCAAAGTCTGTGTCCAGAACCTAAAGAAAGGCATAGATCAATGTGGGGTGTCAGCATACAGGATGAGGCACAGTGGTTAAGTGAGGGGCTCTGGAGCCGATCTACCTGAGCTGAGACCTAGGCTTCACCCGTTACCAGCTGTGTGACCTTAGACAACTTATTCACACCTCTGAGCCTCGATTTCCTCATTTGTAAAATGATAACACTGCTACCCTGAAAGGATTCATTTGAGGGTTAAATGAACTAATAATAGGAACTATGTGTCTGGCAGATAGTTAAGTATTCAATAAATGTTAACTTGTTGCTACTGATGGTGTAAATGACAGGCTTTGGAGTCACACTGACTTGAGTTTAAATCCATGTTCTGTCACTGACTAGTTTGTATGATCTTGGGAAAGTTACATTTTGTCAACCTAACTTTTTTCAACTATAATGTGATAATAATACCTATATTGGGAAAACAATACTTTTAAAAAATGGTTAGCACCATGATTTCTGGCACCTATTAAGTTCTCCATAAAGGATCATTATCAATAAGGCAGTCACCACACAAAGGTCAAGCCGGGGAGGCACAAGAATGTAATCCAGACAGAATTTGGAGCAATGTCATGGGATCAAGCCAAAGAAAGGGTGCCATAGGTCTATTGAAAGAAGCCCGTTACCTTCTACCCAGCTGAGTGCATGTGACACAAAAACCTGCAGGTGACTGCCACCTCCCAGAATGAGGCAGGATTCTTTGGGGACCTGACATCCTGCCCCACACCCCAGACTGGGCATCCTTTCTACTGCCACAGCTCAGTGTGTTTGGGTATCAGTGCCATGCCTACTGGTAGCCCTACTGCCTGGCATATTTAAGAAACCCAGTAGTGTTCACAGAGTTTGGCGGTGACAGCTGAACAACTGATTGAAGGCTGGTTGCTGTCAAAAAGTCTTAATCTCAACCCACAAGGTCTGTAGCCCTCAATTTAATTCTTATGTCTACACTCATTTGTATTATCTCTTTTGCTTTAGGAATTTTGGCATTATCTCCTCCTCAACTAAAAATTATACCGGTTTCAAGTGCTCAGCCTTAGACTGCATGAAATTTCTGAGGTGCACAAAGCAAAGAGGTAGGTCAAGCTGCCTCCTGCCCCTTCTCACCACCACTCGCTCCATCAACAAAGCTTCTACAGAATCTCACTGGGAGCAAAATCAACCATTAAAAATGGCTCCTTTTTTAAATAAAGTTTTCAAGTCAATTTTCCCAAAGAGGGGGAAATAAGCAAACAGTGTTTCATGATCATATATACATACACACAGCAAGGAAACCTAGTTTCTGTTAGTGAAGTCAATCTACGTGTTTGCAAAAACTCAATTTGCAGCCAGGGAAAGTGATATTTATTTGAAGGAGCTTATCGCCAACAGTGAATCATAAATCTGCTGGCTGTTGAGACTTCAAGGCAGGAAGAACAGAGGCAATTATTAGTCTGAATGTTCCACTGACGATATGAAATCTTTGTCTTTCAAAGCATTTGTTTAAGTAAGAAAAAGTTTGCCCAGCCTGGAAAACGTTCTACTGTGGGAAATGAAACTTCTGAAACCTCCAAAGCTTATTTATATATTTGCTAGGCTTCTCTCTGCCAATATCTCCTCTCCCAGAGCGTCCGTTAATGCTAAGAAAAGCCTCCGAAAAGCACACAGTATAAGCAGAGAAAAATCTTAATGAATGTAATATATTTGGCAAATCTGTTTTATCTACCGTGGAGATTTCCCTCCTCTCTTCATCACTCATTTCTTTTCTCCCCCCCCCACCCTTTTTTAAAAAATGTTTTCTTCTTGATCCATTCTTTGTCCTAGGGAGTTTATTTTTCTCCCCTCCCAAAAATAAAAAAAATAAAAATAAAAACTCAAATAATCTCTTGACTTCATTCTCCTGCTGTCATCTTCTAGTTCTTCCTACCTATTCAGTTTTCCTCCTTTTGGGAGACTCTAGGAGAAAAGGGGGACCTTACCAGCCTGTGTTAACTTTCCCTCTCTAGCCTAAGCAGAGGAGAAGCATTCAGTGCTGAAACCAGCCCCCAACTCCACCTGTGCGGGCTGTACACTTTATAGACGGTTGTGGGGCTGGGTCACAGACCCTTCAAACCTGTTGAACAGACTGGGTCACAGACCCCTCACATAGAGGCTGCAAGCTGAGTAATTGGAAAAAGATCCTGGGAGCCGTTGGCAGAATTAACAGGTTCATTCCAATGCGAGCTCAGTCCTCAGTTTCCTTAGCAGCAGCTTGGGGCAGCCTTCAGCAGATCCAGCAGCAGTGGTGGTGGTGGCATCCCGAGGCATCCTGGGGCACTCTGGGGACCCTGGCAGCAACAGCCTCCAGTAATAGTAGCAGCCCCCTGGAGCCCCCCACCCCCGGGGCATCCAGGGGGCAGGGGCCTGCAAATCCCATGCGCTCAGGGACCGCAGCCCAGAAGACTTCCTCTCCTGTTCACCCAGCTCCATGCCCCAGCCCTCCACCATCTTCCACCTGCTCATGGTCCAGAGCTGTTGTCTATTTTATACCAAAAGTACGCAACAGTGGCCATGAGCCAAGGAGTATCTGGGTGCACATGCACAGTAACACTACTCTTACACAACTAATTTACAACAGATGTGCTGAATCATACCAGCCAGATATGAGGAGAGGGGGCCTGACCATACTAACTCCGTTTTCCTCACAATGGTCCTTGGCTAACGTACATACCGAGCTTGCCTCCCCCTGTCCCCCAGCACCCACCTTCCCTCTGGGGTGTGATCAAGAATTGTTAAGCCATCTTAATATAGGCCTGAACAGCCCAACATCAGCTTTCAACTGCAGAAGGAAAATTTTTAATCATACAAGGCATTCTAAATGTGAATCCAAAAGATTAGGAGTTATCTGGACAATTTCCTCCTAAGACTAGTGAGGTTCAGTGAGAGCTGAATGTGTTTGTCTATCTTTGTACATAATTTGATTCTCCTTCCTATTGAAGCTGTGCTCCCTAAGAGTACACCTGTGACCTGAGATTCTCTTAACACCTTGCTTATCAGAGCATGGTACCCGGGCCAGCAGCATCAGCATCTCCTGGGGAGCCTGATCCCTAGACATACTGAACCAGAAACTTCATTTTAACAAGATCTCCAGGTGCCTTGCATGCACATCAGGGTTTGAGAAGCTGTTAACACCAAGTGCACAGGAGGCACCTGGAGTTTGGGTTTGAGAAGTGAGGAACTGCACCTGCAAAGCCTGCTGCTTCTGCTTTGTGCACCCTCTGCAGGGTGGTTTGTACCTCTGAGGTGTCACCAGGCCCCCCACCTCTCCCCATCTCTAATTGTCTTCACCTCCCCATCTGTTGCTACACTGGACTGCTAGGGCCTTGGTCTCAGGAACTGCAGGAGACGCTCATGCACAGGCTGGCCACTCTCTTCCCTCCCTGCGAGGCTGCCCCTACCTGTGTGAGCTGTTCTCACAGAGACTGAAAACTTGACATTTACAGTTCCCTTCCCAGAGAGGAACACAAGACATTTCACAAAAGCTGCACATAATCCTCTTCAGTCCCCTGTAGAATGGGAAGGAGAAATGCATTTCAAAATAATCCCATTTCAGTCGTCCCACCTCTATGGTATTCTCTCCCCTCCTTGAGTAGAAGGAAAACAACTAAAGATTCACGTCCCTGGGGGGGTGTGCGCGTGCATGTGCACAGTAGTTTTAAGTTAAGAAAAGGCTTCTAGGTTGAAGCAACTTTTGTAACAACTTCAGATTCCTTGTGGATTTCTTCTGACCCTTTAACAATAGGGGTTTATTTGGGCGCTCCTTGCCCCCAACCTGAAGCCCTGGCTGCCTCCCAGGAACCCATGACTGTAAGCACTCATGTTCCCAAGGGTGCAGAGCCTGGAGACCGTGTGTAACAAAGCGTCCCTTGAGCTTTGTCTCAGCTTCACGCCAAATCATGTCATGAACCCTTCAGCCGACAATCACCACACTGAGGTGTTCTAAGCACTTCTCCAAACACGTACCTGTGCATTTTAGTTTCTCTTTTCCTCTCTTTCATATTCCCAAGCAGCCTCCCATATTATACCGTTATCTTGGAATCAGCAGCTCTTCCTTTCTTTTCTTTTAGACAGACAAGGACATGGCAGGGGAGTGACCAACTTGTGCAAGCAGAATGAACTTCTCTCAGACATCGAGGGTTCCAGGCAGTTTGCTGTGGTTTTATTCCCCTGAATAACCTGACACAGTTCCAGAGGCCCCAGCTCATCAGCTGGACCCTCAACACTTTGGCTAGACCAGTGAGGACAGCAAGGTCTGGAAGCCTCCACAGGGATCTCACCTCCTGTCAGGTCATTGCTGAGCATTCACCCTCCTCCTAACAGCACTTAGAAGTGATGTCAGAGTGTGTGCTCCCAGGCAGGCAGCATCAGGCCCAGGTATTCTCAAAACCCTCCAGAAACAAAATATAAAGAGACACACTCTTCTTCCACCTTAACATGGCCACAGACAGTACCATGTGGACCTCCTGGATGAAATGGAATAGATAGGGTGTAGGACTGGACATCTCAAATGTACCCACTACTTATTCACTGAATGAAGCATCTGGACCTCTGACAGCGTCTATGGCAGCATCTTTAAGAACTCGGCAGTACCGCCCTGAACCCACTGCTGAACTATTTAACATCTGCAGAACTCTGGGACCCCTGCTTCTTTCCTGAAACCTCCACCCTATCTATCAGCAGATGATAGAAGAACCTTCTCTCCTTGTCACCGAAATGAACTGTTCCCTCACTGAAATGAAACTTATCTGAGATTCCACTTAGTTTAAACCCAGTTAATTCAGCTGAAATGGGATGTGCTGTGAACACGCAGCGGGTTAATGAGTTCCAACAAGGAGGTGTAACTTAGACTCTGGCCTAGCATGTGACTTTTCTGTGAGCCTCAGGGGTTTGAAAAAAATCCCAATTTGAATATTTTACGCTCCTTGGTAGGATCTGGTTGGTAATAGGGAGTGCCTTGCTTCCCACAGATTAACTCAAATGGAAAATAAGGTCATTCTAAATGATCCCCATGCATATTTCTGAAATAGTCCCAAAATGGAATATAGTCCCTTCCCACAATACATTTTCTGACACATTGTTTAAGTCTACTAAAAAAAAAGAGCAAATCTAAGAACATATCTCATTTTAGGCTTAATTCTCTATGGTTAGAAGCTATCAGACTGGATAACTTACAATCTTAGATGATTGCTACCTATTTCAGTTCAGCGCAACAAACATTTGCTGTCCCTGTTAAGTGCTGAGGGGATACCAAAGAATACCAAAGTGCAAAATTCAGTTTCCCACACAGGGTTGTAAGCCACGTAATGAAGCCAGGCTGGCCTTTTCTCACCTAGGAGTCAGCCTCAGCCTGGAATCTCATTCAAAGAAATAGAGCCAAAAATAACCCAGAAGAAATTTATATCTTTATTGAAATCTATTGAAAATTGTCCAGAGATCCCACTCATAACACACACCAAAACTGGTTGAAACCAGCTTTTCCTGCCCCTTTTTATCTGTATAAATGTCTGTGTGTTTGTGTGCATGTATGTGCTCATGTGCTTGGCACCTGCCCCCAAATGCTCTCCACTCCCTCCCCAAATCTCTCAAACTCAACTCACACAAGAGTTCTTCTCTGTCTCCCTTCCTCGTGTTTGTACTACTTTCCTCCTGTCTGTAGCTCTCCAATACTTCTAGTGTACACCTGGGTGGCCTTTCCCAACTCCTCCAGGTCTCCCTATCACCAGGAGACCTGGAGCCCACTGGCAAAGTACAGTTCCTCTGGGGGAGGCAAGAGAGGTGCAGCCTGCTTCTCCTCAGCAAGCAGAGGAGGGAAAACACTGTGAATGCTTAAATTATAGTCTCACCCTGTCAAGAGGGAACTGTTTCATACATATTAATCGAATACTTATTTTTAAGCACTACCCAATAAGAACTTTATCAACAAAACAGTGGTCAAATCCCATTCCATATCCAGTGCAAAGTCCAGAGCCTCCTTCAAGATGTCTGCAAAATTCCCCAGGAGAGGAAGATGGTGGGGTGGGATCTGTTTTCCTGCCTGTGCTGAATTCTCTCCCATTTTCTGCCTCTGTTGAATTCTTGTTCTCTGCTCTGTGCTTGAGGTCAATCCTTTATCTTCTTGACTCCCCACTCAAGCAACAAGGGAACAAAGCCTGTGATGTGTAGCAAAACTTTTGCCAGAGTTTTCTAGGTCACTGCAAAGAAGTTACATTCCTTTATGACAAAGCAAATAACTTAAAACTATATATCGCCATGCCTTATCTTGAAAGTCCTTTTGGCCATCATCACACAGGAAATTTCTCACTGGTCTCCCGACTCTAGCACCCAGGCTTTGACCTTCCTGCTGTTTCACAAACACAATCACAAACACAAACACACACACACGCACACACACACATGCACACACACACGCACACATGCACACACACACACACACACATGCACACACACACAGATTGTCCAAGTCATTGCAAATTCCTCTCACCTCGCTATGCACAGAAATTCAGTTCTCTTCTACCTTTATGCCCAAACTCATCTCCAGGCCCAATCCTGAATAGCCAAAACCTTCAGATACTCAGATGAGTAAAAGAGCTAGCTATACATTCAAAAGCAAAAAGAACCACAAACTTACAGTCTTTCCTCTAATAGAATTCGCCCTCCCTTATTAAGTGACAAAAAGAATTACACCAACACTGAGAGGTATAGAAGTTGTCCCTATCTGTATAATAAGATTAGACCAAATACACTCTAAGACTCACTAAACTAAAAGTCACAGTGTCTGTCTCATGCTCTGCTATATCTAGTATATAGCACAGTGCTGTCTTTCTCAAATAGCTGTTTTTTGGATAATTCATTAACATCCCTTACAGAGCAGAAAGAAACGATAAGTGCATGAGCTGACAGATATGCTAAATACCCTAATTTGATCATTATGTGACATATCCATAAAGAAACACCAAATCATACCCCATGAATATGCACAATTACAATGTGTCCATTAAAAATTATTTTAACCTTTTCAATGCTGAAATTCTGTTGTCCTTTAATATTTGTAATTCTTTCAGCTAGTTTTCTTTTTCTCATCATACTTCTCTCACCTTTGAAGAAAGTGTAGAAGAAAGAAGGTGTAGTCAAAAGTTAAAGTACTAAATCTGTTTTATTACCCTATCAGTTAGGATTATCTCAGCTATGACTAGCTGAAGAACCAACTCAAACTGGCTTAAATGATAAGGAACTTTGTTATTCCACACAACACAAAATCCAAAGATGAGGCTGTTCTAGGGTTAGTCAAGTCAGCAGCCTGGCACCGTGATCAATACCCCAGTTCTTTTCATTTCTCTCCTCTGCCATCCTCAGCGAGGTCCTCAACACCATCCTCTCATGACTGCACAATGGCTGTAGCTGCTCCAAATCTCATATACACACACAACAAAGCCCTTTTCTGGGTCCTTCATCAGGAACAAAGCTAAGTTCCTGAGAAGCCACTCCAGACTTTACCTCACAGTTTACTGGCCGAAATCATCAGTCCTAAGCCAATCAGTGGCAAGGGAAATGGAATCGCCATGGCTGCCTAAGACCCATCAGGATTCAGCTCTTGAAGTTGGGACCCCAAAGTCCAAGAAGAGCCCAAAGTCTCGAAAGAACATGGCCACTCCTTGCCTGAACAAAATCAGGGTTCTGTTAGCAAAGATAAAGGAAGGAGTGTTTGCTGGGTAGTCAACCAACAATTATGTACATGCCATAATTACAGTCACATTAAAAAAATTTTTCCAAATGTGATAAGCATCAGTTTATATGGGGAGCTAATTTCAAATGAAAGGAATGTTTTTAAGAGTGGGTCACTGACTAACCTAAAGTTGTCAAATATTGATACGTTAGTCACTTCTACAAACCTTTAACAATGATCTGTGTCCAAAGTAATTGAGAGTTTTAGAAATGAAGATTCAATGCCTCCCTTACTTTGAATATTTAGAATTCCTGATTTAACTGAAAACTTTTCAGAGAAATCTATTTCCATTCCTTATACTATGGCACTGAGATAAACCACATGCAGTGGATTATACCAGACTCTAAGAAGCTGGGTTGTTTTTGTTTTTTTTAATTTCAAATAATGTATAACCCACCATCTTAGAAATAGTCATTATCTTGTGGAAGTTTCTCTCCTGGATACCAAAAGAGAACACAAGAGCTAGTTATTAGCAGCAGTGACTACAACAAGCAGTGACAGGCACTGAGGCTGCAAGTACAAAGTGTCAGGCCATGCACTGAAGCTGCAAAAGAAAGACAACACACCCCTTCTCTATTTCCAGTGCCCTTCACGAATCAAAGACTCTTCTGGATGCAAGTGACAAAAATCCAACCTAAACTAACTAAACCCAAGCAAGACTTTTATTGATTTATTAGGACATTCTCTGTGATTTGCCTTAGGAAAGAAACTTCTTTCTATTTTAAATTTTGGTATCATCTCTTTGGATTTCTTTTAGAAAGAGCAAAGTTTGAAGGCTTCCTACATGCTTGCCAAATAGCACAGTGTGATAAATATTACAGCACCCAAATTACCATCAGCAGAGTCCCAGTCGCTCAAATCTGCTCGTGGGGTCCCCTTTACAATGAATCAGGTATATTGAAAAGGTCTTTGTGATGCAGAAGGGAACAAAAGTCACCTGTGTTTTTCAGTTTACTCTAATTTGTACACAAGATATAATTTGCTACACTGCAGGTCTCTTGCTCAAAGAGATTCAAAACAACAAAAGCAAAAATAATCACTACTCTTCTGAGAGTGAGATAAGTGATAGGGAATCTAGCTGTGATCATCTGGGAGTTACCTAAATCTAATCCACACACAGGAGCAAAGATTTTTAGTGGAGGAAAATGCCCTGAAGTTTAAACACTGTAACCCCTCATTTCATAGATGAAAAAATAAGGACGGTGGCCTAGTAGATAACATGGCCAATTGGATACATAAGTTGATTTCATTCCCTTCACAAATGCAAGCAGACTATCAGTACAGGAATATGAAAAGTGTAAACCCTCAAAGCAAATGCCAACAGGAGAGAAGACAAGAGATGAGAGACCACAGGGGGATGGATGAGTGGTAGTCACTGACCTAGCAGACAGAGAAAGCTGGAAACTGGGGGCCTCCAGAAGAGAAAGCCAATGGCAAGAAATCATGCTTGTGCCTCCGAACTCCAGAAAGGCCTGGGAATTGTTGACACCAGGTACCTCTGAAGAGCTGAGCGGTGGGGAAGAAGATCCAGAAGATGGGTTAAAAGTCAGGATAAGGAGCAGGGCAGTCCCCAAGTTTCCTTTCCCAACACTACTCAGCCAGGAGATTGCTCATCCTCCACTTTGACAGAAGGTTGGAGGTTTCCATACTGGAAACACAGAAGTAGAGAAGCTCCACACTAGGGGCAGTAGAGGGACAGGTGGGCCACAGCAAGGGAATTGTAATGAATTAATAATGATGACAATGATAATAGTCAAAACAGGTAATGTATTGAACTCTCATTATGTTTCATGCTATAAGCACCTTGTCTGTATTAGCTCATGTAATCCTAAAACAATTCTATAAAGTAAGTACTAATAGTACCCTTATTTCACAGATGAAGAGATTAGTGACACAGGAAGTCACAAGTGACAGAGCACAACTTTGAAACCAGCCAGTCTGATGTTAAGTCTAATTTTTAACCACTGTACAGGGGACCATCATGTCGTGGTCATGGTTTCCAGAAAGCCATCATTGAGATGTAAAACTCTGAAGCAGAAATTGAAGTATTCATGTTTAGAGAAGTGAAAGAACCACCTGGAAAAGACCTATAACCCTCTGCCTCATCAAAATCAGTCAGCCAAAGCCCAGCAAGCACCCAGAGCTTTTACTCAACTTTTTAGAAACTTACAGTTAAATATAAACAGGCAGCAAAGGAAACAATACATTTGAGGAAAATCTCTAATATGAAAAATAAGAACCAAAACAAATGGGAAAAAGGGAATTCAGAGAAAACAGAAACAATGAATTGCAGAAGAAAAAACAAAAAGAAACTAGAATATCCTCAGAGAAATAAGAAAAGATATTGCACCCAAGAAACAAGGGCAGGGTGCTATTCTGAAATGAACGAATACACATGTAACAAGAAAAATCTTTAATTTTTCAAAAAATGATACTGGAAATTTAAAAGTTAACTAGAAGAATCAGAAGTTAAAGTTAAAGAAATTGGAAAATAAAGAGAGAGAAAGAAGAGAAAAGAAAATTATATAATCAATCTAGTACTCTAATATCTTATTAATAGGAGCCTCACCAAAAAAAAGAAAAAAATACGGAGAAAAGGGGAAGAAATTATCAAAGAAATCCATGAAAATTGCCAGAACTGAAAAAAAGAAAGGGCCTGTAGAGTGTCCAGCACAATGAAGAACAGAAACAGCTCCAAGGTACATCGGTATAAAATTTCAGAATATCAGGGATAAAGAGAAGATCCCAAAACTTCAGAGACAAAAAGAAAATAACGTACAATGGATTAGGAATCAGAATGACACTGGACTTCTCCCGAGGAACTCTAGAAGTTAGTCCAGGGAGAAATATCTTCAAACTTCTGAGGGAAATCAATTTCCAAACTAGCTCTTGCTAGTTCTCCAACCTCTCCTGCTCTGCCTAGTCCTACCCTGCCAAATCTAACTTGTAAGAAGCTTCAAGTAAGGAAGAACTTAAGTAAACTCCCAGGGGTCCGTGGGCTGGCCTCACTGACTTGGTTAGGGTGGCAGCACCAGCCAACACTATGATTCTACCACTGCTGCTGTCACCATTGCAGGAAAGCCAACCTGGGTGACTTTTCAGTGGCTTACTCTATGGAGATTTTTATAGTCTGTGCAGACTCAGACTATTCTACCTTTACGATAGGTTTCCAAAATCTGGTCTTTTGCCATGTTACACAACATAGTCACAGCTTCCAGTGCTAGGACACGGACATATTGGGGAAACCATTCTGCCTTCCACAATTTCTGAAGAAAAACCCAGATTATTATAGCCATAGGTAAATCTAACCAATCCCTGGTCCCTCACATTAGAATAGGAACATTTGCAGATCAGGTCTATCACCATCTGACACTCTGTGCCATCTCGGGACTTCAGCAGAGAGTTCCCACTGAGAACATGACCCTGACCAGATGTGCTCCCTCAACCATAGACTTCCCAGCTTCCAAAACGGAAAACAGATCCACAAGAACAGACACACAGAGCACAGGCAAGACCTGGAGTCACATCATCAAAGTAGGCAGCCATGGCCCTGACCGCGCCCGACCCTCCCCATGGCCTCTTCTGGCATGAAGAGTTCTAAATCTTCAACCCCACTGGCTTTTGAGTCCCAACTCAGCAAGCTCAAGAGAGCCAGTCGTGAGGACATGCTCAGCAAGCCAGGAAGTACCGCTGCAGCGGGGGTAGTTCAACCAGAAAAGACTGCGACAGCTGGAGCCACCTCACAGCCTGCTGAGAGCCTCTTGAGGAGCAGTGCAGAGCTTGATTTTGAAGACGATGAAACAACAAAATATTTCATCATGCCTTTGCCTCCTTTGCACAGGACTGAAGAAATGGGACCAGCTAGGCTGAGAAAGTCCGAAACACTGAGTGTCTTGTATGTGTCAGAGAATGGACTTCACAGCTGTCTTCACTGTATCTTTGGAATTAGCTAATTGTCAGTAGGATTCACATTGTCTTCCGTGTCTAGACATTTCAGTGATGCAAACATCAGTTTGGGAAATAGAGGCACACGATGAACAGCTTTATGAGATAAAAATCTGTCTAGTCAACCTACTCAGCTGAGATGGATTGTATTTTCCAGAGGTGGCTACAACTCTGTCCCACTTTCCAGGTGTTCTTCTACAATGTGACCTTGCCACTGCCTCCATCAAGGAATCTGCATCTTGGATCTGAGCAGGCCTAGGACTGCTTCAACCAGTGAATAGGGTAGAAGCAATGCCATGTGACTGCTCAGGCTGGGCACAAAAGGCCATGCAGCACCCCTGTTTCCAGAAGCACCCTCACCTGGAGCCCTGCATCATTCTATAAAAAGCCCAACCACCGTGAGACCACCGTGCTGGAGAGGCCACAGCTGAGCTCCCATCTGATGCCATGTGAGCAAGCCCTCTGGGACACCCAGCCCATACAAATCTTCAAATGACCACAGCCCAGCCAGCATCAGACTGCAGCCACCCCACAGCGTCTAAGTGAGAATGGCCTAGCCAAGCTCTTCTCAAATTCCTGACCACAAAATCATGACAAAGTGGTTGAGTTAAGCAATGAAGCTATGAAACCATGGAAACTGGAGCTAAGCAGCAACGTAACTGTGATGATGAAGTTCATTCACTCGTCTTAGAAGAGACTTCACAGAGCCAACCCCAACTACTCATTGCATCCAGGTAAATGGTCTCACAAGCCAGAAATGTTTGCCTAGTGATAATCACAGTGGTCTTAAATTTGGTACACAGTTACGATTTTTTTTTTTCATTTTACATTGTATTTTAAGTTATATGTATATGTATTAGGTATTCTAAATATAATATAAGTTTACATAATTTTCAATTGTTGCCTGATATCTCTTGCTGGGGTCTAAAGCCTTTTTGGTTTGTTTTCAACTGGTACACTATACCATTTTCTATCTGCTATATGAGTATTACCATACTGGTATCCTACACCAGGGAACTGGCTCGGCTTTGATCAGACAACATTTCCAATACTTTTGTTTGACTTCCCAGAATCTACTTCCCTCTGTTCCCAGCAATTCTCTTCAGATAAGTCACCATTTTCCCACTTTGTGCTGGGGCTTCTGGGAGAGAGTTACCTCTCTTTACCTGATCTGATGGTGTACAGATGTGAGGCTGTGGCTGCCAGAGCTCTCAGGCCACCATGAGGGCCAGAAGCTTATTTAAAAGGTGACCTGTGGAGGAAGACAGGGGCAAGAGATGGAGGGAAATTGACCCTGAGAACTGAAGTTGGATCTGATCCTAGACTTCCAGTTATGCCAGCCAAAAACTTTTCTTTTTATTGTTGCAAGTTTGAATTCGGTTTTCTGTTGTGACCAAAAGATTCCTAACTCGTAGAAACCATATCACAGTTGAGATCCTGGATAACATTTCAGAGGGGCCTTGGTAAATCAAAAGATCTCCAGGCAGTTCATCCCATGAATGGACCCTGGGTGCTGTGAGGCCTGGTGGGAAGCATGAAGAATGTTCTGAAAAGAATAAACCAAGGAGAAACAAAGCTGCCCTCAGGTATTCAGACGTCACCTAGAAGAGGCAATAAATTTGTTCTTGGTGGTTCCAGATTTGTTTCAGAACTGGAACCAGTGTGTGCAATATTAACAAAGATAGAATTCAGCTTCGTGTAAAGGAGGATTGTCCAACTCTTTGAGATGCTCCCCAGTGCAACAGGCTGTTTAATGCTGGATTCTCTTTTACTGAATTTTACTCAAAATATTCAGTGGTAACTGGAACATAAGAGCTTAGTAAATAGTAACAGAAATTGGGTGCCATTGATACTAGTTTGTGTGAAAAATTAGGCTAACACAAGTTCTCTGTTTCTTCCAGTTCTGAAATAACATGATTTTGTACTTCCTTAGGTATCGGAAGACTTGCTTTGTATGTAACCCTTGGGCAAATCATGAAGCCTCGCAGACCCTCAGTTTCCTTATCTGTAAAATGACAGTAATAACACTTTAGCCAACTGGAAAAAAAAAAAAAGAACAGGAACATTTGTACTTGTACATGTATCTTATAAGAACAGCCATTACCCATACAACAAAATGTTTTGAATGCTTCTATGTGGAACACAATGTGCTAGGCCTTGAAAATTCAAAAATGATTAAAACACAGAGTCCGCTCTCAAGATGCTTACAATCTAACAGAAGAGACAGAAAAATAACCAGAAAGATATGTGGAAAATGTAATGCGAGATGAACTCAACGATTTCTAAAAACGCAGTTGTGGGGACCAATCCTGCCTTGGAGATGAGAGAAGTTTCTTGAAGGAGGTAAGACTGAACTGAATACAAGGGAAAACAGAAGTTAGCCAGGAAGAATTAAGGAGGTTGAGAAGGGACAGAGGGGGGTAAAGCAGTGAAATATAAACACTTACATATATATATATATATATACACACACACATATATATGTAAATATAAATACATATATTTTAGAGTTCAAAATGAATAACTAAAAGCAGTATTCCTTCTCTTGAAAACAAACATTGTAGGATTTTCTGGGCAGAGTTTCTACAGAATGGTGAGAAAATTAAAGCAAACCAAACCCCCCCAAAAATTTGATAACATACTATATATACTCATGCATGGTTCTAACATTTTCTAAACACTTGCATACATATCATGTTATATTTCATCAGCCCTGTGAGGTTAGGAGAGCAAATTTTGTTATTCCCATTTTATTGATGTGAAAAATAGAGTTCAGGGGAAATAGGGACTTTATCAGAGGTGATGCACCAATCGCCTGATGGGGCTCAGATCTGAAACCAGGCCATCCAGACTCAGAAAGTCCGGTACTTATTTTACTGCAGTGTACCACCTCTACTTGGCAAGCTCTGCGCACATTTATTTAGCTTTTGCTTCATTTCTAAATGCATGTAATATAATTATGAATTTATGAAATCCCAGAAAAGAGATTGATTGATTCTTACTTTTAGCCTTTGAGTTTACTGCACAAAAAGGGAGCAAAATTATACTTTCATTCAGACATTATGGTTTGGTTGATTTTCATGTTTCTCAAAAATGAATACTTTTTGTTGTTTTACCACAGTCCTTAAAAGAAATAGAAGACTGGATCTACGGAAACATCGTGATTGTCTCAGAGAAGCTTCCTAGAGGACATACGGGCTATTGATATTCTCTCCTCAAGCTGGAAACTGTTTCTCTGGAGATCCATGAGAAACACAAAATCACAACAAAGACTGGAAAATAAATTGACAGAATCAGAGATGGCTTCAGACCCGTAAATAGCTTTTCATGCTGGTGCCGTTTCAGTTTGAATTTATACTTTAGTTTTGCAAATTGATGGGGGGGAAAAATCTAGTTTTCTTTCAGCATTTTACTTTTCAGTTAAAGACTGAAGAGTAGGTTTCCACACTCAAAATGGTTCCTTTTTGTTGCTTTGTAAAAAAAAAAAAAAAAAAATACACAAAGCACCTTGATTTTTTCCCCCTCAAAAGAGGCCCATATGTTACATTGCAATGTTGGGAGCAAGCTCAAAGGAGAATGTGACTTTCTTTGTACAGAGGTTTTAATAATTTCATAAAAATCCTCTCTTCAGCTCCTCAAGCATTTGCCTTTCATTTTGTTTTATTGAATTAGGCTGCAAAGCACTCGAGCATGAAGCTCTTTGTCATCTCTAACCAGGCTTACATTGATTCCACATATCCATATGCCTAGTCTGAGTTTATTAATCTATACATCTATTCTACTGAAAGAGAGAACTCTCTAATTTGTTAATATAAAAGGATAAGCCACCTCCACACCCCTTTTGCATGCAGGTATGCTTAAAAGTAGATTTTTCCTCAGACTTAGGGCTGACTTCTTTAACAGCTTTATATCAAAGGAAAAATGAAATTTTATTATGATTTTTCATGGCGGATTATATTATAACCATGACAAAAGCAGGCCAATATCTCCGTATTTATTTCTTTAAATATAAATACATTTTAAAATAAAGAATTCTAGACCTGTATAAGCAGTACTCTGCACACACACACCCTCAAAAATGCAAATCACACTATTAATTCACCACCTGCTACTCATTTGGGTCAGGTTGCCCACAGCCTCAACAGAGGATTTGCTGGGGTAGCAAAGGGCTTATCCAAGTGGCCAAAAAACTTATTTTCCTCTTACATGTTCCTCTTCCCAAATATTGGAGAGAAAATTATATAAAATAGGCAAGAAAAAAAGCAAAAATTTCAGCCAGAAGAACTTAGCTGTTGTTTGTAACATTGTCAGTTTAACCTTACTTCAATGTTTTTGTGTTTGAAGCAGGATAACTAGTTAATATGTACTGAGGGCCCTTTTCTTAGTAAGTTTTTAGGTATCTTTTTAAGCTTCTCCTCATTTCTTATTTCATATTCAGAGGCATCTTCTCTGCTAAGAAGGACAGGTATCTGGTTCATTCATTCTACAAATAATTGTTGCAATAGACTGAATGTGTCCCCTCCCAAAATCCATGTGTTGGAATCCTAGCCCCCAGTGTGACGGTGTTAGGAGGTGGGGGCCTTTTGGTGGTGATTATGTCATGGGGGTGGAGCCCTCATGAATGGGATTGTGCCCTTATGGAAGGGATTCCAGAGAGTTCTTGTGCCCTCTTTACACCAAGTGAGGGTACAATGAGAAGACGGCCATCTGTGAAGCAGAAAGCAGGCCCTTCCCAGACACCGAACCCTGCAGCACCTTGATCTTGGACCCCCCCAGCCTCCAGAACTGTGAGAAACACACGGTTGTTGTTTTAGCCATCCAATCTTTGGTAGTTTATGACAGAAGCTTGAACTAAGACATTTATTAAGTGCCTCCTCTGTGCCACATACCAGTGTGGGTGCTGGGAGTACAATGATAAGCAAGTCAGATGAGATCCTTGCTGTCTTGGAAGATGGACAGTGAGCACATGAATCAACCAGAAAAATTCAAAAGCAGTAAGTACTATGAAGAAAGTCTAATATGACCATGTGAAGGCACTGGCTGATGGAGCAACATTACATGGGGTAGTCAGGAAAGATCTAAGCTGAGACTTGAATGACCAGAGCCAATCAGTTGACATCGGGGGAAAGTCATCTAAGCAAAACAACAGCAAGAGCAAAGGCTTTTGCTGGAAATGAGACCTGAGGCTGATTCATTCCAGCTGGAACAAGAAGGCAATTCATCTTCCATTCACTGAGCCTCGCTTCTGTCCAGGAAAACAGAAGTGAAAAGTTCAATTGTTTTCCTCAAAGAGCTCAGTCAGGTGGAAAAGACAGGCAAACAATTACAATATAGTGTGACAAGTGCTACGACAGCAGTATGCACATGGTGCTATGGGACAAGAGAGGAGAGATGCAGTCGAGTGGTAGAACCCATTATAAATTAGGTGCCAGCCAATGTAGGTTTTTATACTGGATCCCTTAATTAGCAAGAACCTTGGCAGGTAAAAGTTGGTTAATCAGTCAGCAAATATTGATGGAGTTCTATAGTATTCCAGGACTATGCTAAGTGCAGGGCAGCTCTATTAGTGCTTTTGGTTGCTAGTAACAGAAACTCAACTCAAAAATCTGAAAATACCTTAAACAAGAGATTTCTTGAATTGCATAACTGAAAAGTCTAGGACTTGGCTTCAAGTACAGGAGGCTAAGCCAAGTGCTCAAGCAATAAAGCTAAGTCCCTCTTTTTCTCTCTCTTTTTCTCTCTCTACGCACCACCCCTGCCAACTCTTTTTCTTTATTGTCTTCAGTCTACAGAAAGAAGGCTTCATGTGGTTTACATTATCACAACTTGAAGTTCAGCAGAGAAAGAGATTATCCCTTTTCAACTGTTCCAACAAATGTTCTAAAACCGACTGGACAGCTTTAGTCATGTTCTCCTTCCTAAAACCATCATTTTGACCAGGGGAACTGCTGTTCTCACTGACCAGGTCATTTAGGTCATTTCCCACCCCAGGAGGTCAGGGATCCAGTCATCCTACCTGAACCACGTATTGAGATGGGGAGGAGAGATGGTACTCCAGGATACAGATTCTGATACCAGAAAGCAGTGAGTGAGAGCTAAATATGCAAAAACTACAAATGTCTTCTACATGACCCGAGGCTAAATGGACTTGTTCCCCAGAGAACTCACAGCCAAAATCACAATATAATGTCATACATGCCCTAGTAACTACATGTTTAAGCCTCAATGGTGTCTTCGACTCATTCTTCAGATTTTTCTCAACATGTACATTGGGATTCTACCTGCCCATGGCCTCTTCTCTAACTTTTCCTTTATTCTTCCCACTAGGGGCAAATGCCTCCTCCTCTCCCCCCACCTCCACCTTTGGAGGCAAAAAATTCATTTATTCCCTTGATGGAGTCCTGTCTTAAAGAAGGACATAATATGGGAGTTGATGCTTATGATGTCCTTTCCGTTGTAAGAACTGGGACTCAGCCAAGACATGAAAACCTCCCATCCTCCTTGTTTGAAAGATTTAAAAAGAGCATCACAGAAAATGGCTTACATAGTACTTGGACTAAGGAATTCTTAGAATCAATTGCTAACGGGTATAATATGGCCCCTTCGGATTGGAAACTACTTGGAAAAACTGTTTTAACTCCTGCCCAATATACTGTACGGCTACAAGAATATCGGGAAGCCTTACATGCTATTTTACTCGAAAATTTACGAAACGAGGTTCAAATTAGCATGGACATGTTGCTTCACCAAACAACTAGAGCAGCCATAAAGGCTTGGGACAAAATTCCTGAAACAAAATCTAAACTTCAACCTCTTGCTTCCCCTGATGCATTTTGGATACAAAGATTAGATAAGACTCAGCCACTGTTGACATTATCTGTTGAACAAAAATGAATTTCAGATTTAGGGGCTGATGTTACCATAATTGCTAAAGAGGATTGGACTCCATTATGGAAAGTAACTTCTTTACCAGTTAGACTTACTGGATTAGGCAGGTTCAAAATCTCTTATCAAAGTAAAAATCCTCTGTTGTGTACTGGCCCCAAGGGACAAACTGCCTCCATTATGCTTTATGTTCCAGATCTACCTCAGACCCTATGGGGCCAAGACCTCCCTGCTCACTGGGATATTTATATTGGGACATCTCCTTCAAAATTTATCATGATGGCCAGGGCCACCCTCCCACCATCCAAATTACAATGAGCCCCTGTCCTCTGGTTTGGGTGGAATGGTGGCCTCTTAAAGGGGAGAAATTAAATCAAGCTACTTTACTTATTAAACAACAGTTACAAATGATGGCCCCGATGTGATCAGTTCTGGGTCCATGGATCAGAGACCGACCTTCCAAGCCTTGGGAAGGAAAAGAAACAGAATGTCCGCCACTCATCCCTACAAAAGGGAAGTCTCGACAAAAGTGAGGCCCCAACAAAAGGGAGGCCCCAACAAAAGGGAGGCCCCGACAAAAGGGGGAGAAGAAACAGGACACCTGGAAAAAGGAAGAGGACGTCTACTCATCCCGTCAAGAGGGAAATCCCGGTAAGGGGGACTCAGCCCGATAACGGGGATCACAGAGGTGGCTTTTGATTAAGCAATTGCACGCCTGCTGCAGTGTCTAGCTAGGGCTTTGCCCGGAAGTTTTGCTTTCTTACTCTCTCGATTTTCTATCTATTCTTGCGATTATGGGCAGTTTACTGTCTAAGAGGGAAGTTCAACATAGTTCATTACTTCCATGTCTCCTTAAGGCAGTAGGTTATAAAGTAACTAACTGTCATCTAATTAAATTATTATTGATTACAGTGGTTTGGAAATTTTGTCGAATTGCTTTAAAAATTATTCAGGCCCTTAACAAAAGGAAAAAACGTTTATGCCATTAAAGAGGATGAAAAACCATCTTCGCCTCCTCCCGTCTTGCTCTCACTCTTTCTGTAGGTCCTTTTAATCTAACATTGAAGAATATGTTGGCTAAAATCATGAATTTTATTCTTCCCTGAATATTTCAAAAGAAAGCTTAAATAACAACCATGTCATCCTGTCCCACAGTCGCAAACTGCATAACAGTTTTTGATTTTTCCCCCTTTACCCACAGTACGTGTAGATGAGGGATTGCTTGGCCCACCATGTCTAGCTACCTTTTTTAAACCTCACAAGTACAAAACTGTGGGCCTCCAATTACAGATAACCTTGCTTACATTTTACACATAATTACAATTTCCCTGCTCTTTGCAATTGAGTTTCATCTCTCAGTTTGAATTCTTTAATTAGTCTCATATCTTTAAGGGGCTCTGTTCAACATTTGGTATTTGATAGATCCCATGGGTCTTTGTTGCTGACAATGATGCTGCTTTCTCTAAATCTGGTTTATAGACAGATGCGTACGTGTCCCTAATTGCTTTTATTTTTAATGGGAATTTGATGAGGAAAGTTCTCATATTTTCTAAAACATCCATCATAAAATAAGTCCCTGTCCCAGAACTGTGCTCAAAACCTTAAGTCATTTTAAGATAGGTTGGCTGGGGCATGAGTTTTGTCCATACTCATATTTGTTGAATATAAAAATCAATAATGCCACCACTCTGCACATTTATCTAATATAATAATCAATATCAATATCTTCCCTGATATTTACTTAATATAATAATCCATAACAATACTGTTTGTTTATTTGATGGCATTGACCAGGGTAGAAGACCAAATCTATGTGCTTTATCTACCATATGTACATTCCTATTGGGCCATCCGCTGTTAATGTTTCCTTTCTTTTTCCTACTTCCCGCTCTCCAGACCTGACCAGAACATCCTACCTCTCCTTGCTCATTTTGAGGGAGGCAGCCAGCATTGACTGAACATCTCTCTACATTATTCTACATACTGTGAAGGAAACAAAAAAATATGATTTACTCCTATCTTGGTCAGGGTTACTCTATCTGCTACAATGGAGAAGCCCCCAAGATCCTGGTGGCTTAATGCAAATATGTGATAAGTTGGTAAATTGGTTGAATGCCATTTAACAGTATAATGTGGTTATTCCTAGTTGGTGGGTTATTTTCACGTAATGCTTCAGAAACCTAAGCTCCCTTCCATCTTACAGATCCACCCTCTCCTAGAATCTCACAGTTCTCTGCATTCAGCCAGCATATGGGAAGAAAGCACAGAAGACTATGTGTAGGATATTTTAACAAGTCAGACGTGGAAGAAGTGTTCATCACTTCTGCCTATATTCCCTTGTCTAGGACACAATGACATGGTCACATCTAACGTCAAGTCAAAGCAAGCTGAGAATATGGTCTAGCTATCAGCCCAAGAAGGGGAATGGATTTAAGCAGCTAGTCTCTGCCACCATCTCATCCTTGAGTTGCTTAAAATTCAAAGAGGAAGACAAGAGGAAGGATTATGCACATAATGAGAAGGGAGAGATCATTAGAGGCTGGGTATTCAGTGAATACTTTCTAATGAGACTTTAAAATGGGTAGAATACAGAGATAAACATGAAGACCAGTCCCAAGAGGTAAAACAATACAATATAGGCAAAAGTGGAGGTAGAGATAGCACATATTGAACAGAAGAATGAGTGGAGACCATTCCAACAGTTGCACGGTCTATGCCGGGAAGTTGAGAGCAACGTACCTGGCTAAAGAGACCAGGATGGAACCACCTTGACCAGGACCACTGATTCTGCCACCTTGAACACATATTTGCATTGCTGTAGAATTCCTCTGGCCCATTCAAAGAGTCCAGAAGTCTTTACCACCTTTTTGTAAGCAATCTCTAAATCTCAGCTGACATTTCAAGTTTGAGTAGAAAATGTTGGCATTATCTAGAGGATGTCCCTTACTAAATTTAGGTTCTCAGAGAACAAATGAAAACCAAATAGAAAATTCTAAGAGACCAATATTAACCTAAGTAACCATCTCACTTGTTAATTAAACCACAAGTCTTCACGATAAAACAAAGCTGAGAAGTCACAGATGCTCCACTTGAGAACACACCGGAGTAGGTCGTTAAATGTCTTGACCAGGAACATGGAATTACAGCAAAATCAAAGTAGAAAAAAGCCAATGTTCTCTATTTGGTTCACCCTCTAAATACCCACAGAATTAGGGGGACCACAGCTCTAATCAAATCTGCCCTACAAATTAGGATATACCTTATTATGGGTTAAATGTGTCCCCCAAACTTTCATGTATTGGAAATTTGATCTCCATTTTTTTTTTATTTTAACTTCTCAATATACATTGTAGCTGATTTTCGTGACCCTTTACCCGTTCCTCTTTCCCCCTTTCTCTCTCCCCACTTACATCATATCTGTTCACTTGTCTTAACATGTTCAAGGTATTGTTGTAATTGTTCTGTCTTCTTCCCCACCCTCTTTGTTTGTGTGTTTATTTATTTTTAGGTCCCACAAAGAAGTGAGAACATGTGGTATTTCTCTTTCTGTGCCTGACTTGTATCACTTAACATAATTTTCTCTAAGTCCGTCCATGTTGTTGTGAATGGTAGCATTTCATTCTTGTTATCGCAGAGTAGAATTCCATTGTGTAGATATACCACAGTTTCCTTATCCACTCATCTGATGATGGACATTTGGGCTGGTTCCAACTCTTGGCTATTGTAAATAGTGCTGCAATAAACATGGGAGAACAGGTTTCCCTTCGGCATGATGATTTCCATTCCTCTGGGTATATTCCCAGCAGTGGAATCGCTGGGTCATATGGTAGATCTATCTGTAATTGTTTGAGGAACTTCCATACCATTTTCCATAAAGACTGCACCATTTTGCAGTCCCACCAACAGTATAGGAGAGTTCCTTTTTCTCTTCAATCTCTCCAGCATTTATCATTATCAGTCTTTTGGATATTAGCCATCCTGACTGGGGTTAGATGGTATCTCAAAGTGGTCTTGATTTGCATTTCCTGGATGCTGAGTGATGTTGAGCATTTCCTCATGTGTCTGTTGGCCATTCATATATCTTCCTTTGAGAAATGCCTGTTCAGCTCCTTCGCCCATTTTTTAATTGGGTTATTTGTTTTTTTGCTGTAAAGTTGTTTGAGTTCCTTATATATTCTGGATATTAATCCTTTGTCAGATGTATATTTTGCAAATATTTTCTCCCACTCTGTTGGTTGTCTTTTTACTCTGTTGATTGTTTCTTTCACTGTGCAGAAGCTTTTTAGTTTGCTATAATCCCATTTGTTTATTTTTCCTTTAGCTGCCTGTGCTTCTGGGGTCCTATTCATGAAGTCTGTGCCCACTCCTACTTCCTGGAGTGTTTCCCCTATGTTTTCTTTAAGTAGTTTTATTGTTTCAGAATGTATATTTAATTATTTAACCCATTTTGAGTTGACCTCCATTTTAACAGTTTTAAAATTGAGATTTTAATTGGATTTTGGTGGAAAATCCAATTATGCTATTTGAAAAGTAGCTGTTTTAAGAGGTGATTATATTTTGAGGACTGCATCCTTGTGAATGGATTGATACATTTATGGAGTAATGGGCATGGTTCTGATGGCTTTAAAAGGAGAGCAAGACTAGCTCTCTTGCTCAGTCCATTCTCTCCATGTGACACCCTGGTCACCACAGGAACCTCTAGAGAGTTACCAGCCAGAAGAAAGCCCTCACCAGATGTGTTCCCTGGATCTTGGACTTCCCAGCCTTCAAAATTAGAAGAAATAAATTTCATTTCTTTATAAATTACCCCATTTTGGGTACTCTGCTATAACCAACAGAAACAGACTGATACATTCCTAAAGGTTAATTCACATGTGGTCCCAGTGGAAGCCCTTATGGATATGTGTTTCTGAACCCTTTTGTGAAGACTCTGGTTGCCATGGAAACACATCCTTGCTCCACCAGTTCAGATGTTCCAATGTGCTCCTATACTCACCTTGTTGAAATGAGAACTACATCTTCAACACCAATATATTTTGTACTCCTTCACATGGTACACAGAACAGGACTGTCCTGTCCCCTTGTAGAAATTTTAGGGCAATGGTTATTTACCTTTAGGCGATTTTGAATAATTTTGAAAATACAAAGGAAGCTGAGGCTACTGTCCCCTTCCCCAGGGGAAAAAAAAAAATTACATAGCATGTAGAAAATATTTCAATTATATGTTAGGAAGGCATTCCTGAGAACCTCTTATAATTTAAAAGCCCTTATTTTAGCACGAATTTCTCTTAGGAACACTGCAGATTCCTATACAGCAGCACAATACCCTGGTGAAGATGATCTGCTTCTTATACCAACCTAAATTTCCCTATTTTACAGATGAGGAAAATGATGCATAGAAAGTTTAAGCAACTCGTCACCATCATCCACCTCTAGGAATTGGCAGTGTAGGCCTGGAAGCCATGCAGTCTACCTCCAAAGACCTTGCACATACATAGGACAGAGATGCTGACCCCATCCCTGTTCTAGTAATATACCCCTCCACTAACAAAAGAAAACACACACACACCAAAAAAAAAAAAAGAAAGAAAGAAAAAGAAATGCCTGTTCTATCTTACTTTCAAAAATTTAGGTAGCATAGAACCAAATGTTGTGCCTTCTCTCTCCTAACCTCAAGCCAGGTTACTTGGTTTCTTCTTATGTTAATTTTTAAACCATCAATATGGAAGTCCCATTATTTTCTTATTTTTAACTCCCTGAATTCCAGGCCATACATCAGGAGTAAGTCCTCCTGGACCTAGTATTATCTTACACTCTCCACACACTGTCACAGGAACAGCAGCATTCACCTCTTAATTTGTTACAGTTCTGGAATCCCTAAGGTTTGCTGTCAGACATCCACCTGGTTGGGGAAAGAAAGACTGCAATGAAAGCTCTTTCAGTCCAAGCTAATAAAGATCTTCTTTAGTTTTTCATTTAAATTTCCTCTTCTTGGTTTTATATGAAGCTAAAGCTCAGGGTCATATCAAACTAAATTGGGATACTTAAATATTTTGATTTGATTTGCTTATTTTCTGAGATCTGAAACAATCTAACACCTCACACTTGATTAGGTCAACTGTTGTGTAATGCACAATAAACCTAAACATTATTTAACACTTTTTAAATTAAATCCAGATGCATTGGTTTTAAAAAATAGGTTTATCAAGAGTTTCCTTCCCCCACCTCTGCAGAGAGTCACTGTGGCTGAGAGGTGTCTTTACATAATTCCAAACATTATATCTAGCTCCAACTACAAGGGGAGGCTTGAGATGATTTGCACCCCACCATTATCTCTTCCAGCACTTTCCAATCTATTCCAAATAAATGCATATTCTAAATAAAAACACTGTTACTACTGTTTAGTGCAATTTAAAGACCATATCAAATTTCCATCAGTCTATCTCTAAGCTATTCCAAATAAACATGCAAACCTCGTAAAAGCATTGTGTTCGTGATGCAAATTTCAAATGCAACTTTGAGACAGATTCTTTAACAGGCTCTACCCACCTTTCAGATAGGAATTTTGAAGTTCCCATTAGTGCCAAACACTCTCAACAGCAAATCTATGGCTTACTTCACATTTTTCTGACCCAAAATTATTGAGTATGGGACCTGAGTTCACATCATTAAGTGGTACGATTTTTTTTTTTTTAGCCAACATTAAAACTAGCCCAGAACCACTGAAAACCATGGAGCCCTAGCAAAGACTTAAACAAAAGTACCCCATAGAGATTTCTCCTCAACTCAAAGTACAAACAAAGCTCCCCCAGGAGACAAATCCAACTGGATGAGCTCATAATCCAAAATTGTAGAACATGCAGGAAAACCTAAAGTCATGAGAAAGCAAACACAATAAAGGGGGTGGGGAAAGTTACACGTGGGAAGAATTAAGATAATAGAGTGATCTAAAGTAAAATCTTCAAAGTAAGTATGGTAATAATACTACAAGATAAAAAAAGGAAGAATACAAAGCCAGACAAGACCAAGGTGCTATGGAAAAAGAACAGGCAGACTTAAGAAAGAAAAACAAAATTTCTAGAAATTAAAACTGCTATGAACTGAATGTTTGTGTTGTCTCCCCAACCCCCAAATCCAATTGTTGAAATCCTGACCTCCAAGAGATGAAGCCTTTGTGAGGTGACTAGGAATGGGATTAGTGCCCTCATAAAAGAGGACCAGGAAAACTCCCTTGCCCCTTCTGCCATGCAAGGACACAGCAAAAAGATGGCAGCCTTTGATCCAGGAAGTGAACCCTCACCAGTCACTGAATCTGCCAGCACCTTGATCTTGGACTTCTCAGCCTCCAGAACTATGAGAAATAAATTTCTGTTGTTTATAAGCCACTCAGTTTATGGCTTTTGGTTATAGCAATTCAACAGACTAAGATAAAAGCCATAGCTGTTAAAATAATCAATTGATGGCTTAAACCGTACACTAGATATAGCTGAAAAGGATATTAGTGATCTGGAAGGGAGAAAGCTAAGGCAATCACTTGGTATATGGGGGGAAAACTTAGCTAAGAAACACAAAGACAGAATGAGAAGCTTTAGCACACATATAATAGGGGTTTCAGAAAGAGGGAAAGGTCATTGGAAATGGCAATATTCAAACAGATAATGGTGAAATGTTCCCAGAATAAAGGCATGAGTCATTAGATTTTAAATGGCATAGTGAGTTCTCAGCAGAACATCTTTTAAAAAGTATGCGTCATAGTGAAACTGTAGAGAAACAAAAATAGAAACAATTTTAAAGCTACCTGGGAGAAGTGACTGCTTCCCTACAAATAAATAGCAATCAGACTGACAGCAGACTTAGCAGCAGCAGAAACAGATGTCATAAGACAAAGAAAAAATATTTTAAATGTTCTCAGTAAAATAAATATCAGCCTAGAATTCTTGACCCTGTGAAACTAATATTCAAAAAAATGACAGTAACATTGACATTTTTAGACATAACAAAGAATAATGGAGTTTGCTATTCATAGACCACCTCCCCTCCTTCTATGAAATAACCACTAAAAACTAAACTTCAGCCAAAAGAAAAAATGCAAAGATGGAGGGGAGTATAAGAAGCAATTGTGGGGAAAAAACTAATTTTTATTTGCAAATCTAAGTATAGACTCTATACAATAATAATAACCATATTAACTAATTTTGAAGAGTTGTCTCATAGCATAGTAGAGCTAAAATATGAGAATAACAATAACGTAGAAGATGGGATGGTATTCAGAGGAAAATTAAAACATTCTAAGTTTCTTGCTTTTTTCAGGAAAATTATAGTGGGGGAAATAAACCAAGCTGGGTTACAGATGGAGAAAATGTAGTTAAAATTTCTTTTTTCTAAAGCTTCTGACGATAAGATTGTGCTCTTCTCAAACAAAATTAATATCAGTTACTTTAAAGGCATTTTTCAAATATTTTTCTCCCAGTGGAACAGATCAGCATTTCTCAAGAAATTGAAAGAGAATTGCTTATGTCCAAAAATGAGGAAAGTTGACCTGTTTCCTCTTTACTTGTTTGTGAGCCAGATCACACAGAATTAATTGTGCTATTCAACTTCCAAGGTCAATATTTGTTTTTATTAGTGACCCAAACTCAGAAATCCCTCTACAAAATAAATTGTCTCAGTAATTCCATACACAGTACACATTTAAAAAAAAAATATTTTCCCTGAGGACAAAGGGTACAAAAACAATTTCTGGTAATGGGTATGTCCCCACCATGAATCTGGCCCCCACATCATGGGCAGGAGGGGGAACAATCAGCTTTGTATCTCATGAATATTCAAAATAAATAAATTTTTTAAAAAAAATATTTTCCCTAAGAATTGAAAGTCCTAAAATCCCTCAAGAATGGCATCTCTTGCATTCTCCTAAAAGATTTTCTCAAGTACCCCTTTCACCTTTCCTGGGGTGAAAAATGTACTGAGATAGTAATTATTAATTATTATTTAGGAATTAAATAATTAATCAGGATTGGCACTGCCCTATCACCAAGGAAGTCACTTCGAAAGTCACCTGCTGAGTCTACTCTTACCTGAGAAAGAATGTGCATCTGAAAAATGATATTCTGGGGGTTTATGGCACTAGCTACCCACTGATGCCTCAGAGAGTTATTTTTACTTGAACAGCAGTTGCTAAAAACTTAATTTTGCTTTTCCTTTTGATGCTTTTGAGAGATTAAATTGCAACTCACAAAGACAATTATTAAGGTCTGAATAGAAGATATTTAGATTACAAATATCATGTTCACATTTAAGATTCATTGTAATCAGTCCATTAAACAGCAGCACCGCAGAGGGGTCTTTATTTTCATTTGCTTCATTACTTAAAAGTAAATAGCAGTTATGAGCTATATTATAGTGGTTAAAGATTCTATAGTTGACATTGTTGAAAGTTAGCTTTGCTTCAACTCATTGATAATTTCTTCTATTCATTTAATATTGATGAAGTGATAGACGGTGACTTGGCTGTATTCTCTGCTTTTATATCAATTTCTTAAAGGAAAGTTGTAAAGAATCCAATAAGGAAAGTGATTCTATTAGTCAAGATAGAATGGCTTATGAGCAATAACAAACAATCCCAACATCTCAACAAAAAAGGTTTACTTCTCCCTCATACAACATGTATATTGCTGGTTGGCTGTGGACCTGCTCTGTGCCAGCTTTACTCTAGGACCAAAAATGATGGAAACAACCTGTGTCTGGGACAGTACAGGTCTCCATAGCAGAGAGAAATAACGTATGGCTAACCAGGAGGTGGCTCTGTAAGCTTCTGCTGGAAGTGCCACACATCACCTCTGCTCTTATTTTATTGGCCCAAGAAAATAACATGACCAAGCCTGAGCTCGATGGGAAATAAATGTATAATCTTCCCACAGACAGAAACATCACAAGGAGGGGCTCCAAAATATATGGTGTGCAGTCTTACAACATACCATGGTGACCATGCCAACATGTTTCATAAAAATGAGGAAAGAATCATTTTGCTATACAGTACTACAGTCATGCACCCATAACAACTTCTCAGTCAACAGTGAACCCCATACACAGCGGCTGCCCCATAACAGTGTAGTGGCTATACCATGTAGCCTAGATGTACAGAATACCATCTAGGTTTGTGTAAGTACTCTCCTTGATGTTAGCACAATGATGAAATCACTTAACGACACAGTTCTCAGAACTTATCCCCATCATTAAGTGACACTTGACTGTACCTGTTTTCCAGGGCAAAATTTGCCCTATTTCTTCATTGAAGACAAAAAGTGCCTCTCATTTAAGAAAAAGGTTTCAGATAAGTTAAATTTTTTGACTTGAACCATTAGACAATGTGACAAAGAATGAAAAATGTTATTCTCAACTGAAAATAAAATTTTGGTTCAAGATTACAAAATCTCAGTTGTCTCCTGACTTGCTACTCAACAAGGTATGAGAGAATATAGAATGCCCACTGTAATAGAGAATTTTAAAGACATGATCATTTATGAAAAAGAATTTTTTCAGAGAAAACTTCTAAGGGCATTTCAGCAAAAGAAGCTAACTTTTCAAGTTAATTTTGCATAAAGGGTGGAGAACAGCTTAAGAGGCACATAGGCTAAAAAAGTGAAGTTTAAACTAATTTTGACAATTTAACACTGCCAACATCAATTGCCATCTCAAGCGTCCTTATAATGGGTTCTTCAAAATCTTGGAAGAGTTTAGAAAGTTGAGTATTTATTTTAAGTCCTAAAAATGTTTTAATGTTGTGGACAATAGTAAGAAACGCCCCAATGCTAGAACAAATTGTTGTATTTGTAACTGACCTTTTTTGGTTTTATTTTTTGTTTTATTTTTGTATTTATTTTAGGAAGTAAATTGCATCACAGTAGTTACTTGTAATTATCAGAGCAAGGTCAGAAATCAGAAGCCATATCTTTGGTTTGTTTAGATATCAATAGTACTTTGCCATAAGTAGCTTTATAAATCTGGTCACCACTGGGACCTCATCTATTTTATGACTACATACCAAATTCAAAATTAAATCAACAGAAAACCGGGGGGGGGAGAAGATATAACAACCACAATTACTTGAAGTTGATACGACAAGCAAACAGAAAGGACATTGTTGGGGGGGTGGGGGGGAGGGAGGAGGGAGGGAGGTTTTGGTGATGGGGAGCAATAATCAGCCACAATGTATATCGACAAAATAAAATTTAAAAAATAAAAATAAAAATATAAAATTAAATCAACATGTGCCCAAGAGGGCTTCCTAACATTCAGACTGAAAAGATTATATAGGAACTTTTAGCACTGTTATAAAGATCAAGAATTAAAATAAGTTCAAATGTGTAGCTCACCCTCGAGCTACACATTTCAACACTCAACATTCAACACTGAATGAACTCTCAATGTTCGTTCATTCAATAAACATTGTTTGAATCCCATTAATAAGCAATTCTGTTTATTCTTCCAAGAAATTAACATCAGCCATGTCATCAATTCCTAGAGTATATCCCATAAATCGGTAGTCCCAAAGGACTTAATTGATGGCGACATGATCAATAGATGATCAAATAAGTTTGGAAAACACTGAGTTAAACAAGTCAAGTTTATTTATTAAAAAGTTCTCAAAACTATTAAAAGACCAATGTATGTCAAAAATCTCTGAGAAAGAGCCAAAGCATGCAGTACTTCCAAAATTCATTTGACCACTGAATCCTTTTTTACTTTTTTGAGAATATTAAGTGGGAATATTGTTCCACAAAATACACTTTGAAAAGTGCTGAATTAGACTCTTCTAGATAATGTTTACATTAGGTAATTATTGTAAATATTATCTAGAATTGATGCATTAGTTACAACATCTGTTTAAAATTATTAAATCACTCCATTTAAACAGAAAATGACTAATTAGACAGTAATGACTATTACACAGCTGATTCAATCACGATACTGCAGATTTCGTTATTCTCCATCATCTTAAGCCAAACTTAAAAAACTGTTTGACAATGTGATTAATTGCTCCATTGTCAGGAAATTATGAATATGGAGGAAAGCAAAAAGGAAAAATTAATCAGTAAATGTTTTCATTACACATATTGTATTTTACCATCACATTATATAGACCAAGGCAATGCTAACCCAATCTCGGGGGTCTCTTCAATGACACTGAAACAATATATATAAATGACAAGAAGCGGTGGTTTTCCAAAAAAACCATCTGGCTAAAGCAGGGGTTGCTCACATTTTGTGAGAAGGAGCGAATCTTGATTTCTCTTCAAGGGGCAAAGGAGTCAAGGGGATTGAAATGCTGATGGTAAATAACATTCAAGTGAGCTGAGCCCCAGCAGCCCTCTAGCTCAGTCGGCGAGAAGGAATGGATGTCAGCTTGTCTTCCTCACCAGCGGGAGGCACGGTATAAAAGAGAAGGTGAGAGAACAGTGTCTCTAGTTAATGATGTTGGGTAATTATCAAGGCCTATTGGCCACCAAACCAAAATACCTTCTCAGCGAGGTCTCCCCTGACCACCCCATTAATACTGCCACCTGCCCCTTCCCCACGCCGCCCCCACCTTGCACTAGGAACTCCTTCCTACCTTATCCTACATTTTTCTACAATTCAGGCTACATCCTAACACATTACATTATTTTCATATTTATAACACTTAATGTTTACTGTCCATTTCCCCCACTAAAACTACACAATGGCTGCACAAATATTTATTGAATTAATGAAGAGAAATAAATGCTTAAAACTTTGGCCCCAGGAAAGTTTCCTCTATAGGACTTCTGAAGATGTTCGTGTCCACAATGCCTGCCTCTACCTGCACATTCCCCCAGGGAAGAAAGAAAGATGGCGAGACAGTTGACATATGCCAGCCCACTTGCCAGTACTGAGGCCATTGCCTGCTAATCCTCTGACCTTCCTGTTACTTACCCCCTTTCATCAAAAAAGATTTTACTCAAAAAAAGGATTTAATCCAAAAAATCCCCCCAAAAAAGGATATAATAAAGACAGACAAGGAAAGCAGAGTTCCCTCCACTGACAGAGTTCTCCAACCACCTGTTAAGCAGAAGAGCATGGTTGCAGCAGCATCCTACCCCGACTCCCCGCGTCTATGCCCCCTTCAGTCTATTCTCAACACAGCAGCCAGAGCAATGCCTTGAACCATGTCAGAGCACATCACTTCTCCGCTCAAATGGCCTCTATTTCCCCCTGAGTAAAAACCAAAATCTTCACAATGTTCTATAAGACCCTGAATGATCTGGCCTTCAATCCCTTCTCAGAACCATTTTCCCACTACCGTCTACAGCCCCCGTCACTGCACTCCAACTTCCTCACTGTTTTGCAAACAGGCCAAGCATGCTCCCACCCCAGGGCCTTTGCACCAGCTTTCCTTTGGCCTGGAATGCTTATCATGTTTATTGTTTATCTTCCCAACTAAAATTTTAAAAAAAGAAAATCTTCAGTAGGGCAGAGAATTTTTGCAATTTTCTTTCTTTGTCATCCTGAAGGCCTGAAATAATACCTAGCACATACTGAGTGCTCATATATTTGCTAAATGAATAAAGACTGGTTAAAACAATGGCTTTTGGTTACACAGACTGGATTTTAATTTCATCTCTACTGTTTACTAGCACCTGTGTAGTTTTGAGTAAATTTTGGAAGTCCTCTGAGCCCCAGTTTCTTCATCCATGTAGTGAGGGTAGAAATACCTAACTTACAGAATGCAATGCCTTGTGTATCTGGTAAATGGAGGCCATTATTACATGAGTTTAGCTTCTGAAGCAGAATTTGGTAACAAATGACTGGGCATAGCCTTTGGGGGTGCATCGATATCTTGGGAGATAGGAAAGAGAGAGAGAGAATGGACTCAAGTTCCCCTGCATCTCTAAGTACGTGGATGTAAAACAAACATGTATTAAGGATAAAAATGTCCATAATGTAACCAAGGTGATCTTCTATATTTGATTTGATGAATAATGCAGATAACAGTAATTAAGGCAGCTGGCCGGTATGATGAAGGTGAGAAAATTGCTTTATAGACTTCATGAAATATTGTCAGCATGCATTTTTCTTTTCAATATGCCAGAATCAATACCTCTATGGTATCTCAAGGTTATTCAGGTTGTCTCCATTTCACGCATTCTAGAATGTCATTGTTGACTTTGCTCTTGACATTCTTCCCTGTGTCTGTCAGACTGGCCTTGGCAGAAAAGAAAGGCCATATGGTGCCCATCCATATGGATGGGCTGGCCAGATTTTAGAATCTTATCCCCTATTGATGTTCCTGTTGTGTGAACAGAATAACTTCTATTTAAGAGGAGAAGATGTGGGATTCCCACTTTGCATATTGTACCATTTAGAAAATGTGCTCAACTGTGAGTAGCAGAGGCCTGAAAACAGGGCTGCAACAGATTGGGTGTGGTATGCATGATGGCTCCACATCATCACCATACACTTTTTATCTCTTCTCTGCCATCGTTGAGTTGTGCTTCCTGCCTCAACACTGCCTTATATTTACAAAGTGGCTACTAGTACTCCAGGCAGTGATTCCTCATTCCAGGTAGGAAGAAAGGAAAAGACAAGAAACAAAGCAGCATATCAGCTGAGTCATCACCCATGTTTAAGGAGCTTTAACAAAAGACCCATCAGTCACTTCTGTTTCCCATCTAAAGCCAGTGTTCGATACAAGAAAAAAGGGGGGGGGCGGATATTGGATATTGGGTAGTTATCTAACAGTCTTTTGTCTAGGTAGATACTTAATTTCTGCAAGAGACAGAGGAGTCAAAAAAATATGATTGTCATAGCTTTCTAGTGACTTTCTAGCTGCCTTTGCACCAACCTAGAAATTAAAATCTTTCCATTAGTTCTTCAAGTGGTGGCTTAGAGAAACCTTCTAGAAAAGACAACTTTTATATTGATGTCTACCCCACTAGTGCTCTAGTTTAGCTTTTGCTGATCAGGTCTCTATTTGGCTAACTGCATAGGTGATTCCAATTATTCCTCACTGGGTTCTGTAGGTAGAAACACTTCTCAGAACCCCGTCATTAGGATCATCATTGCTGCTGCAATACTCCAGGATCAGAAGTCCCCTGTGTAACCAAGAACTCTGCCTGCCTCTTATCCCTACACAATACATGCTGTAAAATTGATATTTGGGGAGTCATTTTGGTTTTGCCCCTAGAAAACTGTCTAAGAATACTTTAAGCACTCATTAGCTCTTTCAGGTCACCTGGGAGTGATTTTGGTACATTTCACCCTAGCCAACAACTTCTGCGGGTACCATTCCAAGGACTAATTTACTAAACGGTCCCTCAGTTGCCTGAAAGAGTTACACAACTTCAGAAAGTGCCTGACTTACTCCCATGCAGTAGCCCATCCACTGAGAAGATCCAGCTTTGAAAAAACATTATAGAATTCCTGTTGTTGCTAATTATCTTCTAATACTACTTGAGGAATGGGAAAGTATGGAAGTCAACAACTAGTTCTAAAGACCAAGTGCATAGTCACTTGGGACAGAGCCATGACAAACACACAAGCGTGCACACTCCCACACCCTACATATCTTTCCTTCTCTTCCAAGTTCAATGCTTTCTTTTTGTTCTGTAAACAAACTAGAGCCCACATCCACTCTGAGAAAGATAAGCCTTCGATTTTTGGTCTTTTTTCCCGCCTTCGTGGAGATGGCTCTATGGGGCTTTCAACTTGCCAGATATAATCTGTTCTGGCCACATAGTCTTCAGAGGATAACAGCCACAGAATCTGGGTTGTGAGATGAAAATGGCAGAGGATGCAAATGCAAAGCACCACAGAGGTGATGAACATGAGGTTCTCCCTCCCCAAGAAGGAAGGAACAAGATGACTGTCCTGGAAGGAGCAGTTGCAACAAATGACAGGAGGCTCTGTGGACAGAGCACCGCCCTGAGCCTCAGCTAGCCATGTGGACAATTCCCAAAGTTTGTGTGTCCTCATGTCTCAGGCCAAATCACCCTTCATCAGAATATGCTGTTTCAGACAGACAGCTAAGCCAGGGTGGCTTTGGTTAACACACTGCATGGGATGAAATGAGTCCCCCTGTGGTCTGCTGCCCTATTGCTGTTGAAACTGAAACTAGAGGAGCACAGAGTTGCTGAGAGATTGTCACATTGCTGCAGGAAGAATTTACACAATTGGCGCCCTCAGGCAAGTAGTGCTGAATCTGTCAGTACTCAAGACTGTGTAATTTTTTCAGCTATTTCTTCATTCCTGTAGAGGATTCATAAAGCAAATGTACCTCACAGGGCCTGGTTTTCCAAAGCCTTGCAATTTCAAATATTGACCTTGCAAAGGACAGGAAATTTCCCCCAGGACATTGAGTCTCTGTTGCAAGATAAGAATCGTAACACAGCAAGGCTGCTGGTTCTAAGACAGACAAGTTACTAATTCATATGTAAAGTTATTCAAAAGCTGCTAGAGGGAAAAGGAATGTCCACTAAATCAAGCCTTTGTTAGTGGATCACTTAATTGCCTAACAGAATGTCATCTGACTTGTTTTTACTGAATGTTACCAGCTTCTATTGTAAAACTTGTTAAACTGTACTTAGCAAAACCCCACCTATGTCTCTTCCTGTAACTTCTTGGTCTGAAGAATAAATGCAGGAAGAGAAACCCATCTCGTGGTTAATTTCCTAAATGGAAAGATGCCTCATGCTTGAGGGTCCTGGGATATTAGCCCCTTTCTGGGGCTTCTCACTGCTCAAAAGAGATGGGCTTTGAGTAATCTTTGGTGGCTCCGTCACCCAGGGGAAAAGGGGTGACAAATCCGTGGGAGGCAAAGCAACAATTCCACCCTATGTGGAGCATAGCCTTTTCTTGGCACTTTCAGAGTGAGCATTTACAGCACTGACAGTTCTGAGGAAGAGCAAAGACGGGCTACCAGAGATGTGAGTTCAAGGGCAGACCCCAGGGGCAAAACTGGGAGGAAGGCAAATGGTCAGCACTAGGGCTGTGGACAGCTCCAAGATAGCCAGGAAATGAATCTGGAAGGTGAGCCAAGGCAATGGTAGGAATGAGGAAATTTTCCTAGAAACTGGGAGCCATAACCTACCCAGGGTCTGAAACTTACTGAGCAGTCCAACAGTGGGTTTGCACTAGGAATGAAGATCAAGGTTACATGGCAGAGCAGAATCAAGGTACAGCATATCTATTGCTCAGTGTGCCCCTCCCCTTCTCTGCCAATCAGAGAATCGATGTCCATAGCCGCAACTGAGGGAGCAGAGGGATTATGTGACCTCACACACCTTTGCCACAGTTCACTGGTTTGGAAGAACATCTGACTCAAACACAACCTATCTGTCAGCTGACCAGAGACCCACCTTCTCTCTCTCAAGAATTTAAAATAAGTATACTGATTGCAGTAGTCAAATAGTGCTGGACATTAGATCTCTAAAGCCACAGAGAGTAGGGGCCAGTCAATGCCACAGCTCAAAGTCACATGTGATCCAGAGTTATGGGGGAGCAGAAACTGAGCATTTGAAGGAAGCTGGTATGAAAAAGAACAAAGATATGCAGAGAGTGGCAAAGATGGGACACCATGTGATCCCAGACGGAAAGGGACATGGGGAGAGTAGATGACAGATTTCCAGTTCCAAAGAGGTCTAGTGGTTTTTCCTCCATTCAGGCTGTCTGAGATCCCCTGCATCCTTATAACCTAACTGGCAAGCACTGCTCTTGCATGGCCCCCATATTCGGCATACATCCCATTGTGTAATAGGCCAGTTGTTCCAGTCATATTCTTTGTATCGCAAAGGGCAGAGGCTCACTCAAGCCACCCTAATAAAGAGTGAATTACCATAAAAATACCCATAAACTGAATCTGGGACCAGAGAAACATATGGGAACCAAGACAGGTTAGGAACAAGCCACTCTCGGTCTCCTTGTCTCGCCGAGAGTCTTCACGGTCGCTTTCTCGTGGTGTCTCTGACCCTTTCTGTGCTTCTGCTCCATCCTCCTCCCTAAACCAACAGGTTTATTCTTTTCCTCCATCCTGCATAGCTTTCCTCTACTTGAAAGACGTGCTTCTTCATATCTTCAGCCTGCTGTTACCCTTCGTGGCCCTACCTTACCTCACAGCTTCGCGTTATAGATTCCTTCTGTTTCAGATCCCACTGCTAACTGTACTTTCTAGTTCAGCTTCAAACGAGGAATACGATTAGCCATGCTCATCCTTTCGCACCAGGTCACAGGCTACTGGCCAGCCTCTGGTTTAACTATTCTTGGATCAAAGCCCATCCCTTATACAACCAGCTCCAGCCAATAGGGCTGGGTCACAGAGTACAAAACAGCAATCTAGGCCTGCGCATTTGGAAGGAGCCATGAGCATGGCAGACTCTTTGGCCAGCATGTTTCATATACCAACCCCTCCTTGCCATGAATACCCTTAAGATACTGACCTCCTCTTTCCGGTGGCGGAGTCCAGAGACGACGCGCAGAAATGGCACCTCGCAAGGGGAAAGAAAAGAAGGAAGAACAGGTTATCAGCCTTGGACCACAGGTGGCTGAAGGAGAGAATGTATTTGGTGTCTGCCATATCTTTGCATCCTTCAATGACACCTTCGTCCATGTTACTGATCTTTCTGGCAAGGAAACCATCTGCCGTGTGACTGGTGGGATGAAAGTAAAGGCTGACCGAGATGAATCCTCGCCATACGCTGCCATGTTGGCTGCCCAGGATGTGGCCCAGAGGTGCAAGGAGCTGGGCATCACTGCCCTACACATCAAACTCCGGGCTACAGGAGGAAATAGGACCAAGACCCCTGGACCTGGGGCCCAGTCAGCCCTCAGAGCCCTTGCCCGCTCAGGAATGAAGATTGGGCGAATTGAGGATGTCACCCCCATCCCCTCTGACAGCACCCGAAGGAAGGGAGGTCGCCGTGGTCGCCGTCTGTGAACAAGATTACTGTTTTCTGTTAATAAATTGCCTTTGTGTAAACTAAAAAAAAAAAAAAAAAAAAAAGATACTGACCTCTTTTTTCCAAGAAACAATAACTCGTGTGATACAGCAATCTATTTTGTAATATTAGCAATGACAATGTAATTTTTTCTTTTACTGTTCAAGAGTTTCCAAATTTTCCATAAGTAATACGTCCTACTTTTATAGTCAGAAATATTACCCTAAGTGTTAAGGAAACAGACATAGCAACGTTTATACAACAAATGTATATCGAGTATCAACCATGTACCATGCTCTGTGCTAGACACTGTAAATACGTCAGTGAACAAAAAAGGACCTCTTGTCCTGGAACACAGGTGACTGCATTATTTATCAGCCAAATCAAGACACTTCTGAGAGTGAAAAGGGGTGCTAATTAGACCAGGAGAAAACTGGGACTGTGCCGAGTAAACCGGGCATATGGTGAATATTTCTTTGTGTGTATGCCAAATAACGTTTTAACATTCCTGTGTATCTGAGCAGAGGACTATTAGATATAAGTCCTTACTATCCCCCTCAAATATTAATTTCTAAAATCAGGAAATTCAGAGAATATGGCAGGCAAGTATTTGGGGACAAGGAGGCCTTTTACGGTTCCTCAAATCTCAACATCTTCTTTCTATACTTTGGAACACCCAGGGTTCAAGTTCAATCAGGAAAGGAAAGGAAATGGAAGAGAAGAGTAAGGTGTTGGGTAAGAGGGAGGAAGATTTATTGATTACTTACACTGTGCCAGCTACCGGGTTGGGTGCTTTCTATGTGTAATCAAAATTAATCTCATAACAAGTATATGATGTAGGTATCATACCCATTCTGCTGATGAAGAAAACAAGACTCAAAGTGTTTAATTAAATTGGCCAAAGTAACGCATCTAATGTTGGGACTAAAATTTGATCCCAGCTCTAGCTAACTTCACTGCATGAAGTCATTTCTCAAAAATTAAATTTGACATCTGAAAACACCGAAGTATTATAAGCTCAAGTTTCCACTAAAGTAAATGTGAAGAGTTATGGGTCTGTCATAAAAAGTCAAGTTATAATGGTTATTTCTTCCATATTATCAGTTTCTCAGCTTATCCCAAGCAGAAATGTTGAAAATGAGCTTAACTGGAAGCTGCTGCTTGGAGCATTTCTCATGGTCCTTATGTAGGTGGTATCTGAATTTGCCATGTAATTTGAAAATGAGATTTTTGAAGGCAATTAAAGGAAAACGTCTGAAGATTGAGGTTAGCTAAGGGGAAAACGCCCAAAACACTGAAAAGCATTGGCAACAAATATCCTATCAGTCGAGGCAAAGAGAGTAATTCTACTGATACCAGACTGGTTAATTAGAAAGATATGTCAAATTCTATCTTCACAAATATCATCACAACTCAAATCTCTGTTCATTTTTGTGGGATTTGACCTGCATCAACTTTTTCAAAGCATGAAGTGGAGAAAAGTAGATTTTGCTGGGATGGTGTTGTTATGTTTGTTTAGGCTTTTTCAATAGTTACAGTCTATATGTACTGCCGAAAGCAAGGCACTTTGGATCAAAAAGTCACAAGGGGAAAAAAAAAGACTTGAGATGAAATCATCCATAAGATGTTTTTCACTGCCCTATGTTAGCAAAGTTCATTTACAGACTAACATTAAAAGAATATCAAAAACAAACACAGCATGGAAAATCCTATTGCATCTGTGATTTGTTTCATCTCTGCTTCAGATCACAATGGTACATTTTGGACTAAATGTCTTTGGAAGAGCAGCGTTGTAGATATAGCGATTGGAAGATCCTTCTAAAATAGAAAGTCTCCTTTTATCTTAAGATCTTTCTTGAACCAAAAGAGCTTTCTAACAACATATTTTGAAATGCTGAAATTGAAGATCAAGCTTGTGTCCTTATGTACTTTAAGAGACAAGTAGATGGAAGAACAGAGTTTGATGAGGATTGGAACTTTCTTTAAGACGTGAAGGTTTGAATTCAGTACATAAATAGGATAGATAATTTTATTTAATGCAAAAAGAAAACAAAATCCCTTTGTCCTAAATAAGTAAGTGATGTATCTATTTTAGAACTTTCATTGTTCTTTACCTTTAGATCTCAAGCTGCAATTCAAACCGGTGTTTAAGATACTTAGGGTCTTTATCCTCCTTTGGTTTCTTCCATTAGCAGGGAAATACAATCTTCTCTCATAATGTGTAGCTGATAACAGAAACTGGCTAGGGCAAGGATGCCCCACTGAATTCACAGTCAGCTTTGCAGAGCTGAATTGTATAGAAATAAATACAATTACTTACTGTCTCACTGAATTCTGGATTTTAGAAAACTGTTTAATAAGGAAGAAAACACTAAAGACAGCTTCTATTGGATTTTGCACACACAGAAAACTAACACAAAACAGGAACTGATGACAGATTTTTGGGGGAAAGTTAAATTATAATTTTATGAAAGTTTAGAAGCCTGGATATCTTCCAAGAATAAATCCCACAATTATCTGTATGTTAGTAATCTCAGAAGTGTGTATAATTATATTTTTAAGTGGCCATATCTTTCTTTTCCTGCAACTTTATATTACATCTTCTGATACTCCTGTGTCCTTTATTTAACTCCTGGATCTGCAGAAAATAATAAACCTTCCAAATGTTTGCAACTTTTCTCCTTCAATTACTCAATTGTTCAGGAGACTGGATTATCAGAATCAAATTGTGAATCTCTCAGCTGACAGTGAACATCTTAAGACTTGTGTCTTAAAATGTACTCATCTTTGTACCTTCCAGGGCACTTAGTAAAGTTTCAGGCACAAAGCAGTCCCTTAGAAAAAGCTTTTTTAATTGATTTGGATTCATACAATAAACTCAAAAACTTTCAAGAATTCTTACGTTTGTCATTTAATTGTTCATTCATTTAGTTTCGCTGATAGCCCACCAAACGTCAGCCACTCTGCTAAATAATTAGATAAACCAGATGCGGTCTTCGTGCTGCAGCAGGTCCCAGTCTAGCGTGAGGGAAATAACAAGTAAATGGGAAATGGTAATACTGTGTAATGAACACCAAACCTGATGCAAGCACAGGAAAGGCGCACCTAACTTATTCAGAGGAGGATTCAGAGCTTCTGGGAGAAGGTGATGTCTAAACTGAACTGTAAGCACAAGCAGTGAATACAGAAGGGTAAAGAGAGTCCAGGCAGAGGGAAAAGCATATGGCCAAGGTCTGGACCTAAGAGAAAAGTAAAGCGGGGGGGGCATGACTGCCTGAGGCTTTAGGGGCCCAGCCCCCATACCAGTGCATCCAAAATGTAGGACATGGAGTCAGAAGAGATTATTCTCCAGCTTTAAGATTTAATGTCTGTTTCGCCAGGTTTCAGGCTTGCTTGGAGTCTTTTACTCCTTTCTTCTTGTCTATCTCTCCCTTTTGGAGTGGAAATGTCTGTCTTACACCTGTTCCATCACTGTATTTTGGAAGTAGATAATTTGTTTTATTTCACAGAATCACAGCTGGAAAGAATTAGTCTTGGTGAGTCATGCTTTGAGTCTTACCCATAACTGATTTAGATGAGACTTTGGACTTTACACTTGTGAGTTGGTTCTAGAATGACTTTGGGGCTATTGGGAGGAAATGAAATTTGCCCATGAGAACAACACAAGTTTGGGGGGGCTGAGGACAGAATGCTATGGTTTGAATGTGTCCCAAATTCATATGTTGATGGCATTTGGAGGTGGGATCTTTGGAAGATAATTAGGATTAGATGAGGTCTTCGGGGTGGGGCCCCCATGATGAAATTGGTGGCTTTATAAGAAGAGAAAGAAAAACCCAAGGTAGCATGCATGCTCTTGCGTTCTCACAACATGATGCCATGTCACAACACAGTAAGAAGGTCCTCCCAGCTGCGACCCCTAGACCTTTGGCTTTCAAACCTCCAGAACTGTAAGAAATAAACTTATTTTCTTTAAATTACCCAGTATGTGGTAGTCAATTATAGCAATAGAAAACAAACTGAGACATCTTTTACTCCAAATTTTTATTTCTAGGAAGTTACCCTTCAGAAATAAATAAGGACATACACAAAGATGTGGATAAGCATCATTATGTTTTGGTGATTATCATGATGGCTAAACATCAACAAGAAATATTCTCATCATGGCCAGTTCCAAGCTACTGATATGCATTCACTGTATGCAGAGTTGGGAGGAGACACACATGTCAGCTCCAGCACACCACTGAAAAGAAACCACATAGAGCTCTCGCTCCCTATTTTCTGTTTCAGAAATGGCACATGTCACACACACACACACACACACACCCCTTCACTCACAGCCCATGGCCAGAATTACTCACATGGCTTTGCCTAACTGCAAAGGGATCCAGGTAAAAATTGAACATAGGCGAGCACAGTAATGTTCTCCACAAAGCCCAGTCCTTAGGCTTCCTCTTTCATACCTGGTAAATCCATCACCAGATTTTCTTAAACAGAAATTATTCTCTCCCTAAAAGAAGTTCCACCACTAGCTTCAAAATATTTATTCTCACCTATTACATATGATACACATATATAAAGAAAAACTAGATTTATTGCTGGGTGGATGGGTTTAGAAATTCTTTTTTCCTATTAATTCATATTTTCTAATTTTTCCATAATAAACATGGATTACTTTTATAATAAAGATCATTTTTATGTTTAATATGTGTCTATATATACACATTATATATGTATATACAAACACATAGGAGTATGTGTTCCTTGTATAATCCCTGCAAACTCTTGATTTTAAAATGAACCAGGAGGCAGAATAGAGAAATATCTGGTTATCAATTTTCTGGTCACTTCCAGCACCCGTGGCAATTTTCCTTTATGGGTTCGCTTCCATTTTGTCTTAAAAACTTTACTTGGCATTGACTGGCAAAGTTAATTAGAATCTGGATATTTTTATACATTTCCCTTTATACTGGTCAAATACTTCAGCCTCTAGATAACTGTGCCTCAGGCAGATGTGAATAATATTCTCTAAACTCCTCCTCTGGCCACTGGTTAATGTCAAAATATAAAAATATGAAAATTACTCAAGGAAAATATTTTTTTCTGATTTCTTCCATTAAATTGTCTGAAGAAGAAAAATACTTTAATAAAAAATTTGTTAGTCAATTTTTTGATTTTCACTTTCCATCTCATTTCCATGATCGGAAATTTAACCCTCAGGGTACATAAGGTTTTCTTCATCTATGAAAACCCAGGGGTTGAGAGGATTGCTCAACTGGAAAAAAAAATACCCTAAATGAGCAATGTGTGGGAGGGTACTTATAAAATCTAAGTCTCTAAGTAAGTATAAGTTATCATTACTACATTGCAGTATATCCAATATTCATTTTCTAATGAGATGTGTTACATGTGCACACGCTTCTAGTTTAATACCATCCTTCAGCACAATGCATTTGGTATTGACTGCCCTTAGTATTGGAATAATAAAGATCTGCATCTACAGTCTTATTCCAGGGAATAAGTTCATTGCAATCTCTTTTAATTGTTTACTTGTAACCCAAGAAATTTTTCAAAGTGGATGCTAAAACAGCAGATGCATAAATCCAAATTATTCCATTGAGGGTAAAAGTAAAGTGTGGGACAAACTTATAAACATTTTAGAGGGTGTTTGACACAACTTTATTACCACTGCAATATTCTCCTACACATCAGGTAACCATATCCTAGCACGGGGTGCTCTCTCAGATAACAGAGGAATATTCATTGAATTGAAAAGAGCTCGAGTACGACATTAGATTACAACTTTCATATCCAGGAGAAGTACATCATAGCAATGCCTTTCCTTCTTTTTATCTGCTTCCCCTTTCCCTTCAGGCAAAAATATAAATGAAAAATACTTTCTACCTTCAATCAAATACCAAAGATAAAATGCCGATCGCTTGCTCGGCTGCTTACAATGGAGGTATAACAAATGTTAATCTATTTCTGCAGCCAACAGAGAAGGGAGGCTGGAAAGGGGAGAAGAGGATTAGAGGAGCTTTTCCTCGGTGGCATTTTTGAGACTTCAAAATGCTCTTAGGAGCTACTTAACAACAAAATCAGTTGATCCCATTGTTGCAGCTCAGAATTCTGTTTCAGTGTCGAGCAGCTGAGGGAGGATGCTGAGGTGCTCAAGTGGCATTAATGCACTGCCCATAGATATTTCCAAAAGCTTTTAATTACAGGCTTTAAAGAAGTCTTACAAAAATCCTCCAGCCCACCACGAGACCTGTGTCTTCCAAGGCCAAGCCCATCGGGGGGGGGGGGAATCAAAGCTCAGATCACCTCCTCAGAGAGTCCCACCAAGTTGTATTTCTGGAACTCTGACTTTGCCCCAAGTCCACCCACCCAGCCCAACTCTGGTTTCAACTCCTCTCTGTGACTCAGAGTGTGTGTAGGACACCCAGTCCCCTTCCTCATGGGTTCTATATATTCCTAGTTGCGTGGCTATAGTTTCTGGTCTCCCTTCTTTGCTGTAGCCACCAGTGCCCAGCCCTGCCTGAAAATTAATACCCACTGAGGCAGCCCTGACCCACCACTGAAGCTGCTGCAGGTCCAGATCCTGTTGAGCTGCTGGAAAGGAGGAAAAAGAGGAGGAATGTGAGAAAGAACATCATTCCTCCCTTCCTGCGACGGTTAATTTTATGTGTCAAATTGTCTAGGTCATAGTACCCAAAAATTCATCAAACACCAGTCTACATGTTGCTGTGAAGGTATTATTCAGATCGATTAACATTTAAATTAGTCCACTTTGAATAAAGCAGGTTACCCTCCATAATGTGCATGTTCCTCATCCAATCAGTAGAAGGCCTTAAGAAAAAAGATTCACTTTACCCAAAGAGAAAGGGATTCTCTCTTTGGACTCAAGATTGCAATATTGACTCCTGGCAAAATTTCCACCCTGCTACCTTGCCCTGCAGGTTTCAGACTTGGCAGCCCCACAATCATGTCAATTCCTTAAAGTAAATCTCAGTCTCTGTCTCTGATATAAATCTCATTGGTTCTGTTTCTTTGGCAAACCCTGAGGAACACACTTCCCCAGAGTCAAACTTTTCCCCTCCTCATGGGACAGCCCATAGGGCCTAAAAGGCGAACTTGTTCACTCAGGATCCCAATTCCCTCAATGAAGGATCAACCAACCCCTCAGGTGTAGAGGCTGTGAAGCCTAGTCACGTGACTCCACTCTAAATAGTCTTTGAGGTCCTTTACATTGACCCAAACCCTAAGGTTTGAAAGGAAATCAGTAGCAAAAGAACCTTACTTTCTTCCCACATTCTGCCTCAGACCCAGTGACCAGGGGACTTTGGCTCATCTCCCAACACAAGAGGACACTTTTCTCTCTCCCTTTGGCTATGGCTCCTAAGGAAAAATAGCTCTTTTGGTGATTGAGAACTTGTCATCCAGCAGACCACAAAGCCAGCAGGTAGGCCACCTCTGGACATGTGTCTGTATCCTTCCTACTCTTCATGACCATTGAGTCTCCACACAGACAGGGGTTTTCCTTAAGATCGCAAATAGGTGAGAGGTCCTCCAGGGGTGTTATAGCACTAAACTGCATGATTCCATTTCTCTGCTTGCCACAGAGCAGGAGTTTGGACAAGAGAACAGTCCCAGCTTTTACCTTGAGGTTTCTGTTCTTGCAGGCTCTTCAGTATGAATCCTGAGTTGTTCTCTGCAGGTGTAAATCAAACTCTAATGTCATCTTCTAAATTATTCATTAGTAACTCAGAGGCATGTCTCTCCGGACCAGGGTGAATCTTCCTGGCCTGCATCCTTTCCACACGACTCTAATGTGCTTTATCATCCTTCACCTTGTACAGGTCAAAACAGTGTCGTATGCTTTATTCCTCACCTTGGCCCACTCCCTTGACCATTTTCCCTTTCTTTGTCTAGTCTCCCTCCAATATGCACTTGACCTGAATTGTTCTAATAACTGCAATTTCCTTCTATTTCACATTTGCTCTAGAGACTGAACCTTGACATATCTCATCTCACTATATTCTGGGGTTTTTTTTTTTTTCTCTCTTATACCATGAATTCATAGACAAATTACAAGTAGCCAATTGGCCTATCTACCTCCCCTATATTTATTATCTTTATTCACATAAACGGGACGCCAAATTTCTCTGGGAAATCAGCTTTGATACTCCTAAGGTACCAGAAATCATAAGATTCCCCGCGAGATTTAAAGCTGTCATCACAATAACTGGGAAATAACCAACTATGACCGCTCCACTGAGGCCTAAGACTCAGTTAATTAACCCTGCTTAATTAATCCAAGAGACTGTCTCACTGAATGCCCAGCTGGGTTGTGAAAATAATGACTAAGTAACCCAAAGGTCTTCCAGAAGCCAGGAGAACAGCACTTTGGCCTGCCTGTAGAGACAGAGATTTAATTCCTCCCTCTGGTTTGCTTCTGGATGCTAGAAAGCTGGTTACCCCTAAAGAGAAAGGGAAAGGATCTCTGGATAAAGGAGCTTTACATAGAAATGAGGTTCTCCCTAGAGAGTGAGCCACACTTCCTGGAGAAGGCACGGAAGCCCAAGATTATGAAACAGAAAGATTTTCAGGAAACTAGCAAATGTCTTGGCCCTGGAAAGAAAAGATATCCTAAGTAATTACCCTGGTGAAATGTACGGAGGTGCCCCAATAAGGCTAAAAGCAGAGTTTTCAGTCCAGGAATGCAAAGCAATGTTTTGGGGGGGGGTTTCACTGAAACACAATTGACTGTATGTATCTGTGGGGTACACTGTTGAATATCCATACCTGTGTGCAGTAGGTGATGCTCAAATCAGGATGATTAGTATATTTCACATTACACAAGTAATTTTTAAGAATACGAGATACAGAGATGACCTGAGTTTGAATCTTCACTCACCATTTACTAGATGTATCATCTTCCTAAGCCTTCCTATCCTTGTCTGTAAATTAGGTATAATCATAGGATTGGAGTGAGGATTAAATGAGATAATGTAAATTAAACATTTAATTAAATACCCACCACATGGTAAGTGCTCTATAAATGGTATGACTGATTATTATGTATGAGAGATCCTATTAACAGCTGTCCCATGCACCAACCACTCCCAACTCCTGCAAGTAATTTGGAAAACTTCACCATCAGAAAAAGCCTTGGATTTCGAGGTGTAAAGCAAACTGTAGGGGTAAGTAACATTATTGTTTTTATCCCAGGTAGAGATAAGAAGTTTGAAAGATAAGAGAAATAAGTGTCCAGAAAGTGAGCAGCTAGTATTATTAGATGGAGTCAGAGAATGGGATTTGGCTTCTTGGATGACTGTTCAAAGTCTTAGAACAACAGACACACCTGGCTGGGGATAAGGCTGGTATACTGAGGAAATCCACTGACAATCAACAAGAGAATAAATAAACAATTTTTTAAAAAAAAGAAAAAGAATCAAGTACTAAACACATCACATAGGTGAATTGCAAAATTATTGTGAGTGAAAGAAGTCAAATGCAAGAGTATTTACTGCATGGTTTCATTTATATAACATTCTAGAAGAGTCAAAACTAACCTAACAGTGACAAAAAACAGAACAGTGTTTGTCTCTGAGATGCAAGGGCAGGGAATTAATATGAAAGTGGCACAAAAGAATTTTTTAGGGTGATGGAAATGTCCTGTATTTTGTTTTGGTGGTGGTTTGCCTTTAACTCTTTAAATTGAACTGTGCGTATTTTATTGAATATTAATTATAACTTATTTTTTTAAATATGAGAGGCTGGCTGGTTAGTTCAGTTGGTTAGAGCATGGTTTTGATAACAACGAGGTCTAAGGTCCAATCCCTGTACCATCCACCCACCAAAAAAGAAAAAAAAATCAGAAATATGAGAGCAAAATGAAGATATTTCAGATAAACAGACTGATATTGAAAGAATTTACCATTCACAGGATCTACTTGAAGTACTAAAGGATGTTTCTCAGAAAGAAAGAAATCAAAAATACAATGAAGAAATAATAGTAATGAAGCAAAAAACAGGGGAAGCATTGACTCTATAAAACAATGTCAGAAGTATTGACTGATCTTGTGTGTGTGTTTTAAAAGATGAAATAATATAGAATAATAACATGAAAGGCAGGAGGTACTGTTTTTTCATTTTAAAAAAAACAAATATTGATTAAATTTAGACTTTTTAGATCAGGCATGCATGCAAAGAAGGAATAGTAGAGCCTGAAACAGTAGAATACTGTCAACTTTTGGAGTAGAAGGTGATGTGGGAAGGTGACTAGGAATAAAAGACAACTCCATCAATCTAACAGACCCCAACACACACACACACACACATACACATGCAAACACACACACAGAAAAAGAATCAAAGAAATGTATGGTAACTATTAAGCACAAAATAAAATGATAGGAATGGAGAAATCAGTAATCACAATGAATATGCACAAACTAAAATCACCAGTCTTACACTGATTTTTAAACACATACACTCTTCAATTATATATTGATTATAAGAGAAACACCTAAAACATAATACAAAAAAAAGTTGAAAGTAAAAAGGTAAAAAATTATGTAATAGGCAAATACTAACCAAAATACAATTGATACAGTCATATTAAATCAGACAAAAATAGATTTGAGGGAGAAAACATTAAGAAATGATAAAATGAATAATTTTTCAAAAAGATACAATAATCTTGAAACTGTATATACTTAATAACATAGCTTCAAAATATATAAAGCAAAAACAAAAAACTCACAAGGAGAAATGAACAAATCCACAATCATTAGGGGAAGTTTTTAACATCTTACAATAATTACTGGATAAAAATTTAAAAGGAAATAAACTTTAAATGAACAGCACGATCAATAAATTTTACCAAATGCACTGCAACTTATATCCTGCACCAAAAAGTAAAGAGGGCATTTTTGTTTTCAAGAATATGTGAATAATTTACCAAAAAACATCTGGGTACCTGCCAACAAAGCAATATTTAGTAAGTACAAAACATTCTACAGCAGCAGACCACACTTTGTGGCCAACTGTACTACAAAATTAGAAACCAATAGTTAAAAAATAGTCTTCAAAACTGTTAGGTTCAGCAAGATGTAGAAAAGGAAGACCCGAGCCAGGCACTATTTCAGCCAAGAAGCTTTATTCCACCAGCACGGAGGGGAGATTGAGTCAGATCAGCTCCTGTCCCTGTTCAAACTAAAAAGGTTTTATAAGATTTGAATTAGAGGAAGGGTGTTTTGTCATCATTTTTGCATAAGAATCTGTTTTGCTTACTTCTGGTCAAGATGGTGGAATAGACGGTCCCCAGCGTCACTCTCTCCCACAAATCAACCAATTTACAACTATAAAAAAGCAACAACAGCCAAGCTGGGGCCGCTAGAGCTCACGGGAAGAGGAGGAGAGACCTACAGAGTTCATGAAGTGGGGAGAAGCCACAATGAGAGAAAGATAAAACCACTCCAATTGTTTCAAGTCCTGGCCACCTCAAGGCTGGCCCTGGTAAGTGCATGGAGCAGGAGCTGGCAAAAGCCATAGCTGTGCCCTTCAGATGAAGTTACTTGGAGGCAGCAGGGGAGAAGAGGGCCTTCGTGGCCCTCAAGCCAGCAAGACCACTAACAGGGTTCCTATGGACCCACATAGGAGCAAGGAGCCACAACAACTGAAAACAAGGAGCCACTCAGAGGCCGGTGAGTCACCACAAGGGACAGCCACAGCCCATCCCTTGGGAAGTGTTTTGAGCAGGGCAGTGGGGAGATTGGCCCACTGGGGACACAGCAAGGACAGCTGATCTGCCCCCCAGTCAGTGTAGGACCACTCAGAGGAGACTGGCCAGGAATATAGAATTGCACGGGATGCAGTTTGATGAAAAGACTCAGGCCCAGACCAGAGTTTCTACACAACCCAGGTGCACTGGAAATACCTATAAAGTCAACCATTAAAACCTGAGCTGCACAAAAAGCCTTCCCCAGGGAATCAGCAGCAAAGCAACAATTTAGCTCAACCACAGAGCTCAAGTACTGGTCCCCACAGGAAGTTTCCCCATTTTAGAAGCAAGCAAAGGACAACAAAATTAGTTCCAGCACAGGGTTTAAGTGGTGGGAACAGCAAATAACCCAACACAGAACTGAAAGGAAAAGCAGAGTACCCACAACCAGAGACAAAGTTTGATATTAACTAGTAAAGGTCTCATTTCACCACAGAACACCTATAACACTTAGAAGGACTAGAAGTCCCCCGGGCTACCAAGCCAGGGAGTGGGAGGGCCAGGGGCCTCAACCATGCCCCCCAACACCTGCAACCAATTCCGAGGGTGGGGGCCTCGGCCACACACCCCCAGCACTCACAACCAGCCCAGCAACGACCACTGAACCGCTGCAGGAACTCCCGAGCTGGGACAGTGGGGAGCCAAGGGTCTCAGCCACACACCCCCAATATGTGCAACCAACCCAGTGACAACCACCAAGCCACAGCAAGAAGGACCCCGGGTTCCCGAGCTGGGGTGGTGGGGTCAAGGGCTTTTGCCACACCCCCCTAACATCTGCACCTAGCTCAGCAATGACCAAGCTATGGCTGGAAGTTCCCCTGGTCTCCCCTGTGGGAATGAGGGAGGTGCCACAGGCCTCAATCCTGCCTCCCTTCCTTCCTTCTTCCATCCTATATCCTTCCCCTTTCCCCTCTCCCCCACCATCCCAACTGCTCTGCAACAACATTGTAGAATATAAAAATATAAAAGAAACTGTTTTGCACAAATTCCAGTTTTTCCTCAGAAAGTAAGGGGGTAGGGGGTGAAAAGTTGTTTAACATGAGATCTGGAGGGGCAAGGGGGAAGAGGGTTCCTTATCATGGCTGTGCTGATGGTAAGCTGACCATGAAGCCTAATAAAAACCATGTGTGGTAGGAAATTTTTAAATATCTTGCAAGTAATTTATGGTACCACAAATAAATCATAAAGAAAATTATCAATATTCAGACTTGAATGACAATAAAAGTACAACATATCAAAATTAATGAATACAACTTATTCAGTACTTAGGGGCAATTGTAGACTTAAATGCATACATTAGATAAGAAAGATGAAAATGTAATGAACTTCTGCATATAATTCAAAAAATTAATAGAAGAAAAACAAACCCAAATGAAGTAGTAGAAGAAAGGAAATGAAAAATATTAAGGCAGAGATTCATCATATAATAACAAAAAACAAAATAAAAAGAAAGTAAACAGAACCAAATCCTAAATCTTTGCAGAAACCAAAACAAGCCAATCCTCCAGCAAGATTAAATAAGAAAAACAACTAAAGTATAAATCATCCATATTAGACATGAAAAGTGATACATAATTACAGTTCCATTGGTAATTTAAAGCATCTAAAGAGAATGCTATGGACAATAGATGCCCATAAGTTTGAAACTTAGACAGGAATACATTTTTCAAAAAAAACTTCAATTACCAAAATTCTCTTATAAGAAATATAGAAAACCTGAATAGTCTTATGATTATTAAAGAAGTTGAATCAGTAATTAAAAACCTATGCTCTTCCTCACCCCCCCCAAAAAAAGGGCTGAAATAATTATATAGGTATATTTTAAACCTCCAAGGAACAAGTATTTTCTAACTTATGCAAACTGTTATCAAGCAAATAGAAAGAGGAAAACTCCAACTCGTTATATCAGGCTGATGTGACCTTAGTGCTCAAAACTGGAGAAGGATAGTGAAAAAAGAGAAAATTACAGGCCAAGTTCATTCATGACCATAGATGTAAAAATCTTGAATAATGTATTAAAAACTCAATACAGTGAATTGCTAATGAATAAATACCCCATGATCAAGTAAGGCTTATCTCAGGAATGCAAAGATGATTTAATGTTAGAAAATCAATAAAGGTAATACACAACCCTGACAGATAAAAGAAAACCCATGTGATAATCTCAAAAGTGGGGAAAAAGAACAGATGAGTTTCATCATCCACATATTGTAAAAACTCTTAGCAACCAGGACTAGAGAGGAACTTTCTTTATTTGATGAAAGGGTATCTACCAAAAACCTTCAGCAAATATCATGCTGAATAGTGAAATGTTTAAATATTCCATCTTTAGGTCTAAGAATGCCCTTTAGCCCCACTTGTATTCAGCATTTTCCTGTATGTTCTAGCTAAAGCAAAAAGATCACAAAGAAGGAAAAAGATGTAAAGATTGGACAGGTAGAATCAGAACAGTCATCACTCATAGACAGTAGTATTAACCATGTAAAAAAAAATCTATGATAATACATAAACTGTTAAAAGCTGTAGGAGTTTGGTGAATACAAAATCGTATACAAAAATTAAAAATATCTTTAGATACCAGCAACATCCAATTAAAAAATATAATTTAAAAACTGTATCAGTCATAGTAGCAACAAAAATATAAGGTGTGTAGAAACATAGCTGACAAAAAATATGTATTAATATGGAAACAGTATAAAACTTTATTGCAGGATGTAAGTTTTTTAAACCTGGAAAGAGTGGGGAAAATGCAGCATGTTCATGGGGAAGAAAGACTCAATATTTTAAAGATGGCAATTCTCTTCAAATTAATCTATAAAGTCAATGCGTTCTAGTCAAATCCTCCTGGGGTTTTCATAGGCCTTGTCAAGCTGATGCTAAAATTCCAATAGAGCAACAAAGGGCAAAAAATAACCAGCACAATTTTGAAAAAGAAAAATGAAGGGGACTCACCCTCAAGGACATCGAGATTTATTATGAGGCCATATCATAGAGCAAGGTGAGACCGTGGACAAGGGGGACAGAAGAAAGGGCCTGGAAACAGATCTGGGTTTGTGTATTAGAACTTAGTTAATGACTAACCAGGCCTTAAGAATTAGTGGGGAAAGTATGGTCTATTCTTTCCACAATGTCTTTCACAATATCTTTTTCAAAATATCTTTCACAAAATCTTTAAAAAGTAATGTTTATAATACAAATTGTTGGCCAGCATACAGAAAAATAGAAATTCACATGTACCCAATAGGAGAGCAGGTTTGGCAGCGCTTTGGAGAGCCATCCTGCAATGTCATGTAAATTTGAAACTTATGAACCTCTTTAAACTTGGCAGTTCCAGCCCTGGATAGCTACCCTGAAGAAACTAAGTGCACATCATGATGGATAATAATGTGGTATATTCATAAAACAGAACACCTTAAGCTATTACAATAAACTAAATCTTAATAAAATGCTGATGGATAAAACAATGTACAAAATGATTTGTATAGTATATACAGTTTGCCATCTATGTAAAATTGTAAAAACAAAATAATACCACATGTTTAGTAAAAATTAAAAACAAAAAAAAAACAGCATGGGAATGATACCCACTCATTTCAGGGTTTGCTTTTTTCTGTCATTTCCTTGAGAGGTCTGATGGAGTTTGGATGTGTTGTCCCCTCCAAAACTCATATGGAAATTTGATGTATAATGTGGTAGTGTTGGAAACTGATTGAGTCATGGGGGTGGATCCCTCATGAATGGATTAATGCTCTCCCTGGGGGAGGGGGGATTAATGAGTGAGTTCTCACTCTATTAGTTCCCACAAGAGCTCATTGCTTTAAAAGACCCTGGCACCTTCTCTCTCTCTTTCTTGCTTCTCTCTCTTGCTTCCTCTTGCCATGTGATCTGCTTGTACCTGCTGGCTCCCTGCCACATTCCACCATGTGTAGAAGTAGCCTGAGGCCTGTGCCATATGCAGCTGTCCCAGAATAGTAAGCCAAATAAACTTCTTTCCTTTATAAATTACCCAGTCTCAGGTATTTCTGTTATAGCAACACAAAACGGGCTAAAACAGAAATTTGGTACCAGGAGTGGGGTGTTGCTATACAGATACCTGAAAATGTGGATGAAGCTTTGGAACTAGGTAATGGGCAAAGGTTGGAGGAGTTTGGAGGACTTAGAAGAGGATAAAAAGATAAGAGAATATTTGGAACATTTTAGAGATTGGTTAGGTGGTGGTGAACAGAATGCTCATAGAAATGTGGACAGTAAAGGCCATGCAGATGATGAGGTCACAGACAGAAATGAGGAACTTATTGAGAATTGGACAAAAGATAACCCTTGCTACACCATAGCAAGGAACCTGGCTACAACGTGTCCATGCCCTTGGACTTTATGGAAGGTGGAACTTAAGAGTTGTGAACCAGAGCATTTGACCAAAGAAATTTCTAAGCAGCAAACCATTAAGCAAGCTGCATGGTTGCTTTTAAGAGCCTGCTCTGAGTTTTGGCAGCAAAATTATGATGTAAAGCCAGAATTTAAAAGGGAAACAGAGCATAAAGATTTGGAAATTTTGCAGCCTGGCCATATGGTAAAGAAGCAGAGAGCAGGAGAACAATGCAAGGGTGAAGCAGATAAACTGGTTGCTAAAGACATTATCTTGATGGTGAGGCAGCCAGATGCTAATAGCAGAGAAAATGAGAGGAAAGCCCTGCAGGCATTTGAGAAGTCTGGAAGGGTACCCCACCCATCACAGGCCCTGAGGCCTAGAAGGACTGAGTTGTTCTGGAGGACAGACCTGGGCACAGCTGTCCTTGAGATGCTGCTCCCTGCATCCCAGCTGCTCCAGCTGGAGCAGCCCCAAGTGTGGTTCATGCAGCAGCCCTGGAGAGTAGGAGCCCGAAACCTTGGTGGCACCCACGTTGTGTTAAGTCTGCAGGCCGGCAGGATGTGAAAGCAGTGAAGGTGTGGCAGCCTCCACCCAGATTCCAGAGGATGTATGGAAAAGCCTAGGGGCCCAGGCAGAGACCTCCCACAGGGGTGGAGCCACTGCAGAGGACATCTACTAGAGCAATGCCAAGCAGGAAAGTGGGGTCAGAGCCCCCAAAGAAAGCCCCCACCAGGGAAACATCTAGTAGAACCAAGGCAGCAGGGCTTCTACCGGGACCCCAGAACTGCAGGGCCACTGGTAACATGAAACACAGGTCTGGAAAAGCTGCAGGCAAGGCTAAGCCTGGCAGAGCTGTGGGAGCAGGGGTGCCTGAGGCTTTGGGGGCCTGGATGTCCATTGTGCCCAGGAAGCAGGACTTGGAGTCAAAGAACATTATTTTGGAGCTTTAAGACATAATGTCTGCCCTGCTGGGTTTCGGACTTGTTTGGGGCCTGTTTCTCCTTTCTTCTGGTCTATTCTTCCCTTTTGAAATGGGAACGTGTACCCAATGTCTGTTCCACCATTATTTCTTGGCAGTAGATAAATTTGGTTTTGACTTTTACAGGTTCACAGCTGAAAGGACTTTTGCTTTTGCTCTCAGAGGAGACTTTTGACTTTGGACTTTTAATTTGGTGCTGGAGCAAGCTAAGACTTTTGGGACTGTTGGGATGGAATGATAGTATTTTGTATGTGAGAAGAACATGAGTTTTGGGGGGCCAGGGGTGGAATGATGGAGTTTGGATGTGTTGTCCCCTCCAAAACTCATGTGGAAATTTGATCTCCAATGTGGCAGTGTTGGAAACTGATTGAGTCATGGGGGCAGATCCCTCATGAATGGATTAATGCTCTCCCTGGGGGAGGGGGGATTAATGAGTGAGTTCTCACTCTATTAGTTACCACGAGACCTGATTGTTTAAAGGACCCTGGCACCTTCTCTCTCTCTTGCTTCCTCTCACCATGTGATCTGCTTGTGCCCACCGGCTGCCTGCCACTTTACACCATGAGTAGAAGCAGCCTGAGGCCCATGCCAGATGCAGCTGTCCCAGAATCATAAGCCAAATAAACCCCTTTTCCTTATAAATTACCCAATCTCAGGTATTTCTGTTATAGCAACACAAAGCGGACTAAAACAAGGTCTGAGGTAAATATGTAAAATGTTAGCTCTGGCCAATCTGGTGTTGGTGCAGAAGTGACTAATGAGTTATTTTCTGAACTTATTTGTATGGTTGAAATGGGTGAGACTAACACACTGAAGAAGTTAAGAATCATCTTTAAAGGTGGGATTAATGTGGGAAAGCAAAATATTTCAGCCCCAAAATGTATTTCTTTGACATATTTCAAGATGGCTAATTCAGAGACTGGAAAAAAACAAGATTAGCTAGGAGCGTCTTTCTTTAGGAAAAGAAACTTACATCTGTAAATGCAGACAGCCGGGCTTCTTCTGAGGGTCCCTCCTTGGACTACTATCTACCATTTCTGAGCACAGCTGGGAGACTACCTGAAGTAGTTTCATTTGCATACCAGATGTCCCTACTTTAACTTCTGATTTAACTTCTGACTTCCTTCTTTCCCCTGTGACAACACCTCCCCCAGAACTTCAGAGAAACCTGGTCTCAGGCCATTGTTCCACGCCTTCTACCGCCCCCCCACATCCCCCTCCTTTCTCTCTGCTATATAATAAGCTTTGTTACTCCCATTGGAATTTTGGGCATTGCTGTCTTGTGATTCCCCCGTGTCTTGCCTTCTCCTAGCGCATAAAATAATAAAATGTATTATGCCTTTTCTTCCTATTGGTCTAAATTTGTGAATGATTTTTATTAATGAAACTTTAGGGATGAAGTTTTCCTTTGGTCCCTACACCAGGAAGACCTGAGAAGGTGGAAGTGGAGGTGAAGGCAAGTGGGAAGGATGGAAGTGTATCCAAGTGAATTAAGGCTTAGAGACAGGGGACCAGAGAGCAGGAGCTTGGCAGCGATCCTGCTGTCCTGTCCAGGGAACAGAAGTACAGAGCCCTACTCTTTTCTATAGTTCATTTGGACCTCACCTTGCACACCTTCATGAATTCAAACCACTCCGTCAAAATTCTTTCCCTCTCTTTTCTCAATTCTGTGTTTAGTTAGCCACTTCTGATATTAATCCACTCCCCTAGGTACCCTAACACTCTGCTTTGGATAGCCTGGACCGCATTTGCTGGAAAAGTATATTCCTGCCATGGAGAGCCTAATGAAGTAATTCTGACTTAGTTGTTGATTTAGGATTCAAAAACCCCTGAGCCCAGGTCCTGCTCTACCAGTAGCTGCCCGATATTGGGCAAGTTATCTAACCTCTCTGGGCCTATTTCCTTTTTGTATTAGTCTGTTTCTGTTGCTTATAACATAAATACTTAAACCAGGTAATTTGTAAGAAAATAAAATTTATTGTACAGTTTTGGAGGCTGAGAAGTCCAAAGTCCAGGGAACACATCTGGTGAAGACCATGATGGTGGCAACAGTGACCCAAGGGTCTCACATTGCAAGATGATGGTAGGAGATAGAGACAGAGAGAGACAGACAGACAGAGACAGAGGGAAAGAGACAGAGGGAGAGAGACAGAGAGAGAGACAGAGAGACAGAGAGAGACAGAGACAGCTCCTCCTGTGCTGTCCTTTTAAAGACCTCAGAACCATCCCCACAACCACCATTAAACCATCAACTTAATCACCTTTTCAAGGCCCCACCTTTCAATTACCATAATAGGATTTCGCACCCTGGACAGTTACAATTCCTCAACAGAAATCAAGCTTCTAATACATAAAACCTAGGGAACACAATTCAACCCATATCACTCTTCTTTAAAATGGGTACAACAAGAATACTTACTTCATTGGGTTATTGTAAAATTTAAATAATACAATATGTGCAAAGAAGTTAGCACATTGCCTATCATATAGTAAATACTGAATAAAGTTATCAATGGTGATGGAATTTGGATGTGTTGTCCCTTCCAAAACTCATGTGGAAATTTGATCCCCAATGTGGCAGTGTTAGAAACTGATTGAGTTATGGGGGCAGATCCCTCATGAATGGATTAATGCTCTCCCTGGGGGAGGAGGGGTAGTGAGTGAGTTCTCGCTCTATTAGTTCCCACGAGACCTGATTGTTTAAAAGGACCTTGGCACCTTCTCTCTCTCTCTTGCTTCCTCTCTCGCCATGTGATCTGCTTGTACCCACCAGCTGCCTGCCACTTTCTGCCATGAGTAGAAGCAGCCTGAGACCCGTGCCAGATGCAGCTATCCCAGAATCATAAGCCAAATAAGCCTCTTTTCTTTATAAATTACCCAGTCTCAGGTATTTCTGTTATAGGAACACAAAACGAACTAAAACATTAGTATGTTTTTTGGCTGCAAGGAACAGAACCCAACTCAAATTTATTCAAACAATAAGGACATTTATTGGTTCACATCACCAGAAATCCAAAGGAGGGCAGCCATCAGGGTTGATGCTTGTTGTTCCTGCTTCTCAATAACATCATTAAACACCTGGTTAACTTCATCCTGAGGCTGACTCCTCCCGTCATCGCAGGAAAGCGTCTGTAGTACTTGGGGCTAATTTTTTGTTTACTTCCATGTGACTTCCTGAGGTTCTCATAGAGAAGAAAACATTTCTCACTGATCACAAGGTTCATGGCTAAGACCCCTTTAACAGAAAGGTTAGTAAGAGAACAGCATACAAATTTACTTAATATAAGTTTTACATGGCAGGGGAGCCTTCAGAAATGAAGACCCAAAGAAACAGATAACATTATGGACATTCGTGCAAGTATGACTGGAGGACTGAAGGGTGCGATCTAATGGTAATAGCCTGGGGGGTGCCCAGCAAGGCCTGTTGTTCAGATTCTTTTGGTGTCTCTGAGTCTTCAGAGAGGAGACATTCCTTTTCTCCTAGTATAGTGAGGAGCTGTCTAGAATGTGGGTCTTATGAACTACTCTCAGGGGAAGGTTGGCTAGCTTTTATGGCCTACTTCAGGAGAGAAGGGGTGAGAGAAGGTGAGAGAGACCTCCCTGTTTCTGCAGCTTTCTCAAATGCCAGGTGCAATCTTTTGGGGTACCATGTCTTGAACCCCATCACTCTAGAGGCTCCTGATAAACTTTTTCTGCTATCTCATCAGACCAAACAGGCAAGTGGGATATGACACATGATTGGACTAAACCAGAGGTTCTTTGTGTGGTTTCTGGACCAGCAACATCAGTACCACCTGGAAACTTGCTAGAAATAAAAATCCTCAGCCCCACCCCACACCTACTGAGTCAGAAACTCTAGAGGCAGCGTCCAGCAATTGGTTTGGTTTGGTTTGGTTTGGTTTGGTTTGGTTTGGTTAACAAGCCATCCAGATCATTCTGATGACACAAGAGTTTGGGAAATGACTGGGTTCAAATAATCAGGACCTCTTCTAAAGCTGAGGTCAGTTAGCCTAGAGGATGTGTGGAGGAGTAGGGGATGCCTGGACAAAATTCACGTATTTTAGGAAAAGGGAAGGGAGATGCTAGGTCAGCAGCCAATGTGCATGAACATTCCTTGAGTATTTACTATAAACTAGCTTTGGGTTAACCACTTCTCATACATTCTGTAACAACTCTACAAGGTAGGCAGAGTTTTTACATACATAACAGATGCAGAAATTGAAGCACAGAGAGTTTCTGTAACGTGCCCAAGATCACACAACTAACAGTGATGGAGCCTGGATTCCCATCAAGCAGACTGACTCTGGAGATTACCTTCCACACCAGGCTACTTCATGGGTTTGTTTTGGTTTGTTTCGGTTTTCACAGTTTCTCTACTTGCAAAATGGGGGGACAGCCCTTGATCTTTGGTGACCCCCCACAAACACCTGGAGGAAGCCAATTACCCTGGGTAACATCTTCAGCTTGCCTCTCTATAACTCTTTTATAGATAAGGAAACTGAGGCTAAGAGAAGATAAAATACTTTCCAAAGCTGCTGAGTCAGTCAGCACCACAACCAGAACTTGAAATCCTGTTCTCTTAGAATAAGAAGATTTATGATATCGGTTAAAGGTACATCTGTCTTAGCACTTAGAGAGATTTACTTCCTTTTTATACTGATTTAATTTGTTTTTAAATCTGGAGTATTAAACAATTGAGATACTAGCAGTTTCTTGACTAGAGTAAAAACTGTTGATGAGAAAAGGTCTTAATGAGCAGTTTTTACTTAGAAGGGAAATGTCCCCTTATTCCTTCATAAACCCTTTAAAAAATTGCCATCTGTGCTGTGGCAGCAGCTGTTCTATTCTCATACTTGACTCCATAGGGACTAACTTCAGGATTCTTTTCTTAAAAATTGGGAATCAATGTCAAATCAGGTGATGGAGAAGGCCAATGAAGTCCTTTTGTCCATATTCCCTTGCTGTGGGCACAAGCACTCTGCCCTTCACTAGCATTGATCTATTGCATACAACAGTCTGTGTTTCTTGTGTGGGCCACCAAGATCCTCAAAGTACTTTTAGCCTGGCATAGGCCGGCTTTGCTTTGCACTAGAAAAAAAGTCTATATATGTCTTCCTAAAACTTTTATTTGGAACAGTATTAAGGTGTTGGGACAATAGAATGGTTTGGTCAGGACCCTCGCGTCGGGTCCGTCCGGTTGGTTGTGGTTCAGCACATCCTTTGTAAGCAAATTGTGGGGGGAGTTAGTGTGCCTGCCCACCAATGTATCTTTTTAATTTTGTTGCTATTCTTGTGTTCTTCAGAGTTTGTGAATCAGGCTGGCTGGTGGTTTACTGCCTCAGGTGGCTGCCGCCACACACAGCCATGCTTTCCAACCTACGGCTTCCAAGGACCTGTTTGCCAGTTACCTAGCTCATAGACCTACATGTGGAAAGTCTGGTGACCTAGGCTGACATGTGAGAGGCCTGGTGACCCAGCCTGGCATGTGGGGGGTCTGGCGACCCAGCCCATCATGTGAGGGGTCTGGCAACCCAGCCTGGTGTGTGAGGGGTCTGGTGACCCAGCCTGGCATGTGAGGGATCTGGGGACCCAGCCTGACATGTGAAGGGTCTGTGAATGGGCTTGAGGGGTCTGTGAGCTCCAGACCCAGCCCTAGCCCAACAACTGGCATAGTCATGAAGCTCTACAGTTGGTGTCACAAACAGGATTCTGACATTGGCCCTAGCTTTGTGATTGGCTATGTCGGCAGGAAGCTGACATTAGCAGAGCACCACAATTGGCATAGTCTGTGACAGGATTCTGAGCAGGTACAGGAGCCAAAATACCTTGGAAGAAGGAGGAAATGTGGCTACTTTTGAATATGCTGTGCCCTATGTCCACCTTCCCGATGACCAGGTTTTTGTTGCTGCACACTGTACTGCAAGGCAGCATAGACCAGGTACTACGGCAGAAAGTCCCTTGGGAGAGGGAGGAAATGTGGCTGTCCTTGAGCATGTGGTACCCAGTGGCCACTTTTCTGCTGACCGGAGCCTGGCTGCTGCTCACTACACTGCAAACTGATCGAGATTTGCGGCAGAAAGCAGAGTTGTTGGAAGCAAGGATGATTATCCTGGAGGATGGTGTGCAGTGACTGGCTACTCCTGCCTCACATCAGGGAAGACCAACCCAGTGGTGAATTGGGGGAAACCATGCGTCACCAGGCACAACCCGTTGTGCATGAGAAATTGAGACAGTAAAGCAGCAGAAACAGAGAGAGCCCCTGGATGCTACAGCTGTGGGACCTACGGGTGGATGGTGTAATGTACTTTAGAGACAATATAGTAAATGCATGTTGCATTTGTCTGAAAGCAAATGGCTTGAAGGGTGCCACTTAAACCCAATGGCTGGAAGGGTGCTGTATAAACTCAAGAATAGAGTGCCACATGCAGATAGGCAGATGACCGGAGGATGGTTGCCCCTGGAGAATTTCAAGTATGTTTTCACCTGGTGAAAAGGTGGAAAAGTTAGTCTCCATTCCTACATGCCTGTCTCAGTGGCAGCGGTTACAGGAGAACTGCAGATACGCATAGGGGCAGGGCAGCCACTCCTTGATGGACTGGGAAAATGCAGCTGTTTGAACTGTGGGTGAATGCTGCAAAACTGCCTGAGACTGAGAGAGTAGCCAGTGTAAGCTGAGCTGATTGAAGTAATTCAAAAGCCAGAAAGTAAAAGGGAAGCAGAGCATAAAGATTTGGAAAATTTGCAGCTTGACCATTAGGTAGAAAAGCAGAAAGCCGGAGAAAAACGCAAGGGTGAAGCAGATAAACTGTTTGCTAAAGACATTATTTGGCAGTGAGGCAGCCAGATGCTAAGAACCAAGACAATTAGAGAAAAGCCCTAAAGGCATTTGAGAAGTCTGGATGGGTGCCCCACACATCACAGGCCCTGAGGGCATTTGAGAAGTTTGTGAGTGTGCCCCTCCCATCCTAGAAGGACTGAGTTGTCCCAGAGGACAGACCTGGGGTGCAGATGCCCCCGGGAACCCACTCCCTGCATCCCAGCCACTCAGGCTAGAGCAGTCCTGCCTCAGCACCTCCAAAGAACAAAAGCCAAAAACCTTGGTGGTGTCCACATTGTGTTAAGTTTGCAGGCCAGCAGTATGTGAGAGCAGTGCAGGCGTGGCAGCCTCTACCTAGATTTCAGAAGATGTATGAAAAAGCTAGGGGACTCAGGCAGAGACCTGCTGCAGGGGTGGAGCCACTGTGGAGGTCATCTACGGAGCAATGTGGAGCAGAAAAGTGGGATCAGAGCCCCCCAAGAGAACCCCCCTCTGAGGAAATGTCTAGTGGAGCCAGGGTGGCAGAACTGCCACCAGGAGCCCGAACTGTGGGGCTGCTGGCAATGTGCAGCACCAGCCTGGAAAAGCTGTAGGCACCAGGGCAGCTAAATGGTCTGCACTTGGCGGAGCGGTAGGAGCAAGGTTGCCCAACACTTTAGGGGTCCAGGTGCCCCAGTGTGCTTAATGTTTGCCCTGTTTGGGTTTTGGATTTGTTTGAGGCCTGTTTTTCCTTTCTATTCCTCTCTTCTGGAATGGGAATGTGTACCCAGTGTCTGTCCTACTGTATCTTGGAAGTAGATAAACTTGTTTTTGACTCTTCACAGGTTCACGGCTGGAAGGACTTTTGCTTTTGGTCTCAGAGGAGACTTTAGACTTTGGACTTTTGAGTTGGTGCTGTAACAAGCTAAAGACTTTTGGCACTGGGATGGAATGTGTAATATGTGAATGTAAGGCTCGTTTATCCTCGCTAAGGGAACATTGCAGAAGATTCTGAATGCGTAGATTGTATGGCGAAGGACCTGAAGGGGTGGATTGTTGGGAAAATGGAATGGTTTGGTTAGGACCCTCGCCTTGGATCTAGTTGGGTGTGGCTCAGCATATCCTTTGTAAGCAAATTGTGTGTGTGTGTGTGGAGTTAGTGCACCTGTGCGCCAATGTATCTTTTTAGTTTTGTTGCTATTCTTGTGTTCTTTAGAGTTTGTGAAACAGGCTTACTGGCAGTTTACTGCCTAGGGCAGCCGCTGCCGCACACAGCCATACTTTCCAACCTGCAGCTTCCAAAGACCTGTTTGCCAGTTACCTAGCTCATAGACCTGCGTGTGGAAAGTCTGGTGACCCAGCTTGGCGTGTGAGGGGTCTGGCAACCCAGCCTGGCATGTGTAGGCTCTGTGAACGGGCTTGAAGGGTCTCTGAGCTCCAGACCCAACCCTAACCCAACAACTGGCATAGTCGTGTAGCTCTACAATTGGCATCACAAACGGGCTTCTGACATTAGCCTAGCCAGGCAGAACGGTATTCAGGAGACTCCTGTTTCTTCTGCTTGGTCAAATTGACTGAAAGCCTCAGTATGAGACTTCTACTCTATTTTCTGTAAGTTGCTTCCCTTCAATTCCTAAGTTAACCAAGGAGTGACAAAGAGTCAGGACAATCAGTCAGACAAAGAAAGGGCCCGCAGAATGACCCCTTCACAAATTATCACTGTAAGAGATAGAAACAACCAAAATGTTTTTCCTCCTCTCTCACACTCACTCAGTATAACACAGAATGCTTCTGTGAACAGATGTGTGGGGGTTTTCCTGCACACACACCAGGCAATTCTCCAGTGGACAGTAACTGAGTGTCCTATAAGTTAACTCAGTTCTGACATTATCTACCTAGACATAATGTCAGATCCTACGGGTTAAGGGCCCAGTCCCACAGGACTGCCACCCATTTCAGGTACGGATTGCAAGCCCTAGATTGTGATCTGTGCTTCTGACCAACCACCTATAGACCAGAGTACCCACAACTCCTCCTTGGGTTCAATTAATTTACGAGACCAACTCATGGAACTCATTTTGCATATGTTTACCCAATTTATCATAAAGGATATTACAAAGGATACAGATGAGCAGCCAGCTGGAAGAGATGCATAGGAAGAGTATGCCGGACAGGTGCAGAGTTTCCGTGCCCTCTCTGGGTGTGCCACCCACCAAGCACTTCCGGGTATTGTGCAATTCAGAAGCTCTGCAAACCTTGTCCTTTTGGGTTTTTATGGAGGCTTCATTACATATGCATGATTAATTAAATCATTGGTCATTGGGTATCAACTTAACCTTCAGCCCCTTGCCCCTCCCTGGAGGTCCAGGGTGGGGCTGAAAGTCCCAAACTTCTAATCATGCCTTGATCTTTTGTGACCAGCCCCCATGTTGAAGCTTCTTAGGGGCCCCAAGCCACCAGTCATCTCATTAGCATAAAGCCACTCATCACTTTGAAGATTCCAAGGGTTTTAGGAACTGTGTGCCAGGAACCAGGAGCAGAGACTAAATATATTTCTTATTTTATCACAATATCACAACCATCCTCTTCAATTTGCATACCTAACCATTGGGCCATTTTCTAGCTTTGTGACATCTTCTCATTCCTTTCTGGTAGATTGAATGATCGGTTCACCCATCCTTTGCCCTGGCCTCATCAAGGGAGAATGTATTTTCTACCCTTAATGTTGAGCTTTACTATATGCCTTGCTTTCACCAGTGACAGGAGGAAAGAAGCAACAGTCCAAGGCCTAAACTTGAATATTTCCATCTGCCTTCTTGCTCCTCTGCTACTGCCATGAGAAGAACTTGCCCCACTAGATGGCTCCTCTGGGGAGGATGAGAGACACGTGGAGTCATTTAGCCTGGACCTACAGTGAGAAGCAGAGCCACCCTAGGGACTGCAGTTTGAAGCAGAGATACCAGCTGAGCTCAGCCCAAATATGCCAACCTCTTCTTAACCTACACATCTATCAGCTTACTGTTGCATGCTTCCTGTTGTATGCTACAAAGATTCATGCAGCATGATTGTAATGATTGTTAACTAAAGCACCCTTTCTTTAAAAACAAAATTAAGGGCCGACCCTGTGGCTCACTTGGGAGAGTGCAGCGCTGGGAGCACTGCGGCCAGGGGTTCGGATCCTATATAGGGAAGGTCGGTGTGCTCACTGGCTGAGCTCGGTGCGAGTGACACCAAGCCAAGGGTTGTGATCTCCTTACCGGTCACAAAAAAAAAAAAGAAAGAAAATCAAATAATTCCATGCAGAAGATGAACCTGTAGAAAATAGAATTCCTTTTGAAACAAACATATATAATGTGATCAAATCCATCAATGGTTCTGCTTTGAAGGCTACACATTTAATCTTTTGATACTGTCTTCCTCCAAAATAGTTTTGGGAAATGCTTTTAGGAATTGCTTTCTCAATCTATAGTGCAGATTTTGGATTCTCCTCAGTAATAGAAAATCTTCATACTTTGAAAAATCTTCGATTATTTTTTCAAAGCTAAAAGACATTAGAGGATATTTGGATTTCTAAAGGATTGACCAGAATTATTTTAATTTTTATTCAGTAGAAATAATATGTGGTTCTGAAAGCTGGGAAAGTTAAAATAAAATGTTTCACTCTCAAACTCACAATCTTAACTCAATTGTTGTATTAGTGTGTTCAATCTTTTTCTCCAATACATACGTTTTACTAAAGTGTCTCAGAAATTCTTTTCTCCTAAAGGAATGGGTTTCTTGTTACTAAATTTGCAATGTGAAACTTGAATTGAAAATAAATGTTTGTTATCAATTTAGATCATTCTTTAAAACACTGGCCATGTGTCTTTTATGTATATTTTATTTCATTTAAGCCAATTACAGCATCCACAATATGTGCCAATAAAATTTCCATTCAAGTATCTCTATGTTTCCTCTGAAGTAAAGTGTTGAGAAGAAAAATAGTGGCAGAAAAATTTATGAAACAGAAGAACTGGAATTAGGAGGTATGACCCAGAAATGTAAAAGCCAAGCTCCGCAATGGGTGGCTTAGCTAAGTCTCCAGACACAGGGGATGCTGCATGTTTGATGAGACTTGGAGTGAGAGGATTCTCTACCTAAAGTCAACTCCAAGTGGTTATTCCATGAAAGCTACACTGAGCCCTGAAGAACCAGAGTGCGTATGTGGAGTTTTAACCACTGCTACCCGACTTCCAGGCTATGGTCTATCCAAAAATCATGTTCTTTCAACACAGTGTTCCAGCTAAGAGAAATTTTTGATGTCAGTGAAAGTCTAGAACTTGGATGAGGTCCAAGTTCTGCCACAGCCACTCGACTATGGTGTCTTCCAAACTTTGGCCAAATTTCTGTGCACATGGTCATGAATTCTTTGCCTCTAGTTCCAAGGAGTCATACGAATGCCCAAAGATGAGTCATAATCAACAGAAATGACAAGCTATATTTCACAAAATTAGTCCATTTTGAATCCAGTGAAATATATGCTTACTGAAATAAACTTGTAATAAGCTTTTATAAATAATCAAATGTTTTCTTTTTAAGTCAATTTCTTTAAAAAGGTACCCTAATTTTTGCATAGAGTTATAATTACAGTATGTCTACAAACTTGTTTCCTTTCTTTAATTTGATATTTGATCATAAATATATAACTACATATATTTAATGACTGTATAATATTCCAGAATTGAAGATATCACATTTATCTCTTACAGTTGGATATTTAGGTGTGGGCTTTTTAAAATAAATAATGCTATATATTTAAATTTTCTCTTTCATTTTGGTTACTCAGAAAGATTGCTTGACATAGGACTATTAGATCAATAGTTGTGAACATTTCTATGGCACTTTGTACATCGTTTTCTAGAAGGTTATATCATAGTCATTGGAATGGAAAAGTACTAATTTCACCAAAATTTTACAAGAATTAGATATTATCATTTGTAAATAACTTTTGCTGATATTATAGGCAGCAGGGTACCTCTTTGTGTTTTCAAAACTAACGTTTATCTGATTACAAGTCAGATGGGATATTTTCACAGGTTTATTTGCTAGTTTTATATCACATGTTTGTTTACTAGTCATCTTTTTATTTTATTTTATTTTTGCTGGTTTTATATTTAGTAAAAAAATGGCATCAGCTAAGAATTAGTGATGTACTGAGGGGCAAAAAAAGACCTCAAAAATAAAGAAGAGATTCTAAAAAATTGTACTTACTGATAAATACATTGAAGATGTTCTCACCCCCAAAAGGTCCTTTGAAAATTGTGAATTGAGGTACTATGGAGGACATTGTGTTAAATGCATAGAATATGCTAGATCTCATTGACAAAATGTAGATAAACAATTTATATGAAGTAGGTAGCAACAGCACAAGAGTTTGTCAAGCCACTCAAAAGTGAAACAAACTAATGGGTAAAGGGTAAAAAATATTGCTGAACTTGGTGTCTGTAGCAAGAACCTGCCGCTGGGACCTCACTGAGCATCTGATGCTCAGGAAAGGCTGGGAGCATGGATATTGAGTGGTGTCCTTGGACCCACAAACACATATGAACCCTGTTGACAATGACAAGGATTCTTAGGGGGCATATAGTGTCATGGCTAATGACGATTTGGTTTTGATCTCTATGGTCTAATAGCTGTGTGTCCTTGAAAGAATGACTTCTTCTAACGCTCAATTTCACACATGTTATAGGAAGAGACTGTAGGAAAAGAAAATAACGCTCATAGGTTCCTAGTTGGAATGAACCCTGTTACAAAAGACAGATGAACAAGAGAAAAGCAAACAAGTTATTAACATGTATATTTCATATATATATGGGAGACACTAAGAGCATGGGTAGTTCTCAAAGAGATGGCTTTGACTTCCAGCTTATACAGTATCTTCAACAAAGAACAGTAAATTTTTAGAGAAGGGACAGGACAAAGGAAAAGAACTTTGAGTCTCTAGGGGGAGGAACTTGGGGGAAGGCAAATAACTGGCAGATAAAGGCTAGGTAGTAAAGCTTGTTCATGTAGATTCCTCTGGTGCCATCTATAGGCCGATACAGGTCCAGAGCTGTCTTCAGTGATTAACCTTCGTTCTTCTGCAGGATACCTTATGTCTTTGTAAATTTTATGTCCTGCTTTTAGGCAACTAGAGGGAAACTCTCCTGCATTTGCTTCTTAATTGTCTTCAGCGCAACAATCCTTCATATTTTGGCATGGCATATTCTGGCCTCCCACAGGACTAACCATGTATATCCCATTAAACTATGAGAATTCAATGAGACAACATGCAGAAACTGCTTAGCTCAGTGCCCCGCCTGGATTTAGTTCTCAGTGAATCTTAGTAATTATTATTATTTGTCTATAAAAGGAATGTATACAAAATGACAGTTCATTGTTGTGGGGTTTTGGGGTTTTTTTGGAGGGAGGAGGGCTGCTGGCCAGTATGCAGATCTGAACCCTTAGAGCTTTGTGTAACAAGGCTGCGCTCTAACCAGCTGAGCTAACTGGCCAACCCAAGAATGATGTTTTACAGTTCTTTAAAGGACTGAATGAGATTGAGGATGGGGAGTTACTAAGAGTCATATTCTCCAAGTCTGCCCTTGCACCTTTGATCCCCCATATCATGCAACAGCAAACAATAAGAGCACATCCCCAGCTATTTGAGATGATTCGCAGCCTATTTTGAATTTCATAATAATGAGTTATAATTTCTCATTAATATATTAATGTAGATTTAATAATCATATACTTAATACTAGTTATTTTTTAAATCTTGATAACTTCCAAAGTGCTATTGGGCCAAACCTGTACTACAATAACACCAAGAGTATAGGATTGTATTAGCCCATTTTCTGTCACTTATAACAAAATACCTGAAACTGGGTAATTCATAAAGAAACAAAATTTATTTCTTACAGTTTTGGAAGCCAGGAAGTCCAAGGTTGAGGGGCGCATCTGGTGAGGGCCTTCTTTGTGGTGGGGACTTTGCAGAAAGTCAGACAACACAGGGTATCCTGTGCCAATAGGGGTGAGTATGTGTGTATTAATCTGTTTCTGTTGCTTATAAGAAAATACTTTCCATAAGAGTTTTGTTGAAGTTAGGCACAAATGCATTTTTTCCTTCAAGTTGAGTCACAGTGAAATTCAAGAGAATTTCTGAATATACGAGGATAATATGTTCAAATCAGTTATTAGCTAGAGGGGTTTAGGGTATGTCCTTCAACCTCCTGAGATTGCTTTCTGGGGAAAACATGCCCTTTTTAAAAAGATTCCAGAATGCCACTGTGAGAGAGAGAATGCTAAGCTGGCTTGACCCTTTTGCCATTTCTTTTGATCAAGTTTAATAAATTATTCCTTAAAATAAATTTTTCCCATTATGAAAGTAGTTCATGTTTATTATGGAATAATTGTAAAATAAAGAAGGATTCTAACTCAGTAAGAACCACCGTTAATATTTTGGTATTTTTTACTTGCAGTCTCTTGGCTTCATAAATTTTTTATATCCTTGTGATCATATGACATATAAAAAACATATATAGAGTGATTGTTAACAATAACTATTTTATTTTTCAAGTTATGAATACAGATTGTAAAAAATTTGAAAACTAGAAACAAGTATGAAAAAGTAAAATCACCTAGAATGTCAATGCCCAGAGAAAATTAACGATCAACATTTTAGTGTTCATTCCAGCAGCCTTCCTCTATATTTTTACATGATTGGAATCAAACTGTAGAGGCTCAATTTGAAGTAAATTCGACACAGAAACACCCAGGTTCTACATAGAAGATGTTGCAAAGAATCTTTCCCTTGGAAACCCAGTATTAAGGTCATTAATATGAATTTTAAAGAAGCAGAAAATCATAGCTCAAGTGCTTCGGCAAAGAAAATGGCTAACATATTTCTCCTCGCAACTCTGATTTGACAGAAGAAGAAAATGTGATTTGTTCAGCCATTTTTCGGATAGGGTATCCCCAGCATGTAAATAGTTTTGTTATTCTTAGCAAGGGTTGCAGAAGAAAACCCATTATTGTTTCAAGTGATTTTCAAACATGGCGACAACGTCCTAAATTATGGTGGGAAGAATGTGGCCCAAAAAGCACACTTCCTGGTACTGGAAAAAAAGCAAAAACAAGAAGTAAAGGGCTGAGGGGTGCACTTCCCTCCTTTGGACACAGCAGCTCGGCTCTTGTCATCCTGTCTGCTAATAGATCCACTTTCTGTTCACAGAGGAATGGCTCCTTGCTACGTTTGTGTTTCTTCTTCCCCACCTCCTGCCACCGCAGTGTTTGGGGACTGCCTCCTCTGAGCAGGTGAAGGCCGAGGGAAGAGGCCATAGCTCGTACTGTGGACCCACACACAGGTACAATGGAAAGCCTGGCACCAGCATCCTCGGTGGTCCACAGCTCTGGAATTACATTTGTGATCAAATGGACCCATAAAAGCCAGAGGACCACTGCATGCCCCGTAGGGTCAGCCCATTGTCACAGTGATGCATATAAAGCCCTATATGACAGCTTTGTGTTTGGAGCAGCATTGTGTTTAAGGAAGTAGAGCCTGGGAGTTTTTATCTTTCTTGTCTCCTCTGAATATTAAAGGGTATCCACAGCAACTTATTAAAACTCCCAGGAGCACCTCTTTCTACTTCCCTAAAAGATCCCCCTATCTCTCTCTCTCATTTATACCTCCCACCCCTACCAGCCTGGTGCTCCAGTGGCCTCTTTCCTTCTAGACCTCCAGGAACTAGCTATTGGCACCCCTGTCTCCCACTAGACCTCAGGGAAATTGTTTTTCTCATGAAAAACCACCTAGTGCCATCTGGTCTTTTCTTGGAAGAGGGTGGGAGGGAAGCTAAGAGGACAAAGGGCAGGTAAAAGAAAGCTGAGATTTTGGGCCCATCATATAATATGGTGCAGGATTGAGTGGTCTTGGAGGAATGAGATGGTGGTGGTATATGGAGATGAATCATGAGACTACAGCACAAAGCATCAGGTACACAGTAGAGTGCAAAGCATTGTTCTAAGACATGTCCATCCTTCTCAAGTTCCAAAACTCAGGCACAAAAGTCTGAATTGGGGGACATTAGGGGACAAGCCAGGAGGAGTTGGCATGAACAGAAAAGGTAAGAGCAATTCATTCTATTCCTGTTCATCAGTATTGATTTGCGTGTTTATCCTTAATTATATTTGTTTGATTTCCCTTATCAGAGTCTGACATTGCGGGACCTTCATGTACAAATGTCACACAGAGAACAGCTGAGAACATACATCACACTGGAGATGTAGCACCAACAACCTCCTCCACCAGCACCGCCTGCACCACTACCCGGGCACAAGTTACTACATTTTCTTTTAAAAGAAATGTTTTTTATATGAAAAATATAAAGAATAAAAGTACCACTGAGAATAGATCGTTGTTAATATATTGTCTGTTTTAGAGTCTTTTTTACCTTTTTGTTTATGTTGAGTCAGTAAGACCTTTGCATGGTACAAATTACAAAAGGTATGAAATGATATAGAGTGAAAATCTCCCCCTGCCCACCACCACCACTACTGCCCAGGCATCCAGATCTCTGCCCCCAGAGGCTACCATGTTTCAAATATTTTTTAAATAAAAAAGAAATAAACATTATAGATATAGTTAAGTTCTCTTTTTTTCCATTCTCCTTCCATGGCCCCAAGAGGCAGCCATTATCATGAATTTGATGCATCTTTCCAGTGCCTTTTTATGGTTTTTACAAACATGTGCATGTATCTGTGAACAATAGAGAATATTGTATTTCGCGCTTTTTGTAATTTACATCAATGGTATCATTTAATGCCACCCCCTCATTCCTTTTAACTACTGTATGATATTCTGTTATGACTCTATTATGTTTTATTCATCTACTTTTCTATTGATAGTTATGAAGTTCTTTCCTATTTTTCAATAATATAAACAATGCTACCACTTTGGTGTTTTCTAAATTAAAATAACTTGTGGGCCCATTTTTCTCTAGATGAATCTATCAATTCCAAATAAGCCAATCAAAACCTAATAGGATATTTTACAAAAATTGATAAGCCCATCCTAAAGTTCATCTGGAGGAAAAAACAAATGAAAGTTGGCAAATATGTCTTGGGGAAAAAAGGCAGGTAAACTTGCCCTGTGGTTTTATAATCTGCTTTTTTTTTCATTTAGTGTGTTATTCATGGGAAAGGAAGGATCAGCTAGGAACTTCTAAGAAAGAGAAGTTGCTCTTTTTTCCTTAGAGGTCATTGTGTCTAGATGTGCTGCTAGAAATACCACAGTCATCTTGCTACCAACATGAGGATGAAGCCAACACATCAAAGTCCAAATAAGAAAACCAAGAAAGATTCACATAGACCCTGAAATACCACACCTGGAGCCACTTCTGTCTCTGCACCAGTCATTTAGGTAGTACACGTCCTCAGTTGCATAAGCTAATTTTTTTTTTAAACATAGTTGATTGTACATGTCTGTAGGGTACAGCATTGAATATCAATGCCTGTGTAGAATATGTGATGCTCAGATCAGGATAATTAGTATACTCAGCATTACACAATGTAATCATTTTCTGTGGCTCTTTACCAATTTCTCACTAACTCTCCCTCCCCCTCCCCCTTTCCCACCTCTGGTGGCCTCAGTTCTGTTCTCTCTTTTTGAAAGTTCAACAAATTATTGTGATTGTTGTATCATTCTTTCTTTCTTCTTTTATTTGCTTATTTTTCCAGCTCCCACATATGAGTGAGGACATGTGGTATTTCTCTTTCTGTGTCTGGCTTATTTCACTTATAATTTTCACTGAGCTCATCCATGTTGCTGCAAATGGCAGAATTTCATTCTTTTTTATGGCAGAGTAATAGTCCGTTGTGTATATAGAGCACATCTTCCCTATCCAGTCACCCATCGACGGACATTTAAGTTGGTTCCAACTCCTGACTATTGTAAACAGAGCTGTGATGAACATGGGAGTGCAGGTATCTCTTCAACATGATGATTTCCATTCCTTTGGGTATATACCCAGCAGTGGGATTGCTGGATCGTATGGTAGTTCTATCTGTAGTTATTTGAAGAAATTCCGCACTGTTTTCCATAATGGCTGCACCAATTTACAATCCCACCAACAGTGTAGAAGGGTCCCCCTTTCTCCTCATCCTTGCCAGCATTTGTTATTCTCTGTCTTTCTGATAATAGCCAGTCTAACTGGAGTAAGATGATATCTCAATATGGTTTGGATTTGCATTTCCCTGATGTGTATAAGCTAATTTAAAGGAGTAGAGGAGAAGGGAAGGATTGTCTTATTCGCAGGCAAAAGCATGCTGACTAATAATGTCTGATTTAATCAATCATCAACTTTTGGATTTTTAAGCAATTTTCAGTTTTCTTGTATCCTCCCCAAACAAAATGCTGCATGGAATATCCTTGTTAGTAAATCCCTATGCAAGTCTACGATTATTTTTATAGAACAGATTCCTAAATAATTCCCACTCAAGTGGAATTACTCAACACAGAATATGGGGGAAAAAAGAGATTTTTCTGATAGAATACAATGTAACAAATTCCAATTCCGTAGAGAAAAATATGGAAACCTTAAATAATAGAGCTCTGGGTCCTAACACTGGACCTAATGTCTCCTGTCTAATTTACCATCCCAGGAGGGTCAAAACACCTTGCTTGAACTCCAAGACCTGTACTCTATTTGCTGCCAGTAGAATAACAAAAACAACAGTAATAATAATAGTTAAGATTTACTAAGCATTTATTAAGGGAAAAAAGAGCCACTTCTCTTTCTTAGAAGCCTAGTACAGCAAGGCATTCATACATTATCTCATTTAATTTCATAGCAATCCCGTTAAGGAGATACTGTTATCAGTCCCATTTTTACAAATAAGGGAAATAGGCCTGGAGAGAGTTAATGCCTTTGTTAATGGGCACAGGTCTGGCTGCCTGTCCCCTTCTAAAAACAAAACACTCAAAAGCCAAATGTTGGTGAAAATGGAAGTCAGCTTTTATTCAGGAATACCGGTCACCTGAGGAGAGATGTTAGGCTAATCCATCTCTCTGGTAAACCTGAAGGAGAATGACAAGACTAAAGCCATCTCAAAAACTCAGATTTACTGAGGGCTTTTTTAAGAGGGGGTCAAGGGAATAGGAAATGAAAAGCAGGAGAGAGGGGGCTGTGGGCAGTGAGGGCTTCATGCAAGGTCTCAGGTGCAAAGTCTCACCAAGAGACTGGTTTCTGCTCTTGTCCCTGCTGTTAGCTCACGGTCCTGCTGGAGGGGTGGAGTCAGCATGGCTCTACTGATGTCTTCCTTGGCTTCCCTTAGACAGTACATGCAAGTCTGCAGCACCAGGCTGGCTGGAAAACAACTTTTACATTTATGTAAACAGTGTCATCTTGCCCCATAACCAAGATTCAAAACACCACATAACAATGGGAAAAGAGGGAACTCAGAGAAATGCATGCTAAGGAAAAAAATGTGTCCTTTAAAAATTTGCCTAGAGGCCATGCAGCTGTAGGTGCCAACATGGCTTCAGTCCTGCTCACTCCAGTACCTTGTCCAAGATCACGCTACTTACCTGAAAGAGCTGACATTGCAATGTGGGTCTTACTGCTCATGCTCCTGCTTCTCAGATCTCTCCCAGGGGCTTTGCTGAAAGCTCCACTTCCAGATCTCTCCATGCAGTTTCCTACCTTTGTTCTTTTAGTCAATATTTTTTTAAAAACATTTAAAGAATAAATGGCAGAGTTGGCAGGAAGCAAGTAAACAGGCATATTCCTAGCAAGGAAACCTGCTCCCTAAGTTACTCTCCAGAGGTGCAGGCTCACCTAAAGTGATGCCTTGGTCTTAGGGGAGTTGACTAAGAAAAAACATCTCCTGGTAACTTGCCTATATTACCACTATCATGATCATGCCTTCTCTTTCAGAACTAAGTCAAAACCCTCAGCAATTTCTACCAAAGTTCGCACACAAAAAGCTCCTGTAACAGACACTGCTGTTGCTTCCCCAGCATCTATTCCTTCTTTCCTCCTCCCCCAAAGCCCCTCAGCTTCAAAATTCTCCCACTTTTTCTCTGTGGAGTTGAGTTCAGTCTCCCTACCCTATTGCAATTTCTCTTTGACACTCTCAGCACCTTTCCCCCTGCTAAGACAAAGATTTTTTCTCGCTAGATGTGCATGAGGAAGCATTGGGTACTTACTGGTGGCCTCCAAGAGCCACCCTGGGATTCAAAGGGAAGCCAGCCTTGGGATGAAGCCAGCATTACCATGGATGGAAGCTAGAGCAAAGACACAGGGGAAAAGTTTGATTCCTTGAAGACATCACTGACATACTGGATCAAGTCTTACCCCAAACCTGTTTTCCCTCTCAACTTGTCAAATACATAAGCTAATAAATCCCCTCTATGGTTTAGGCCAATTTGGTTTAGGATTTTCATTAATTGCAACCAAAAGTGCTCTAGATAGTATTTTTCTCTCTGAAGCTTCCTAGCACAAAACTTGGATCATGGTCTCCCAATAAGAGCAAAGCTAACATTTATGTAGCACTTAGTACATGGCATTATCCAAGCATGTTACACATTTTTTGGCACATTTAATCTTCACAACAGCCCTGTGAGCTAGTTTTGGGCTTGTTTTTTTTTTTTTTTTTTTAAGCCCTGTTTTAAATTGAGGTAAGTAAAGCACAAAAAAGGTAAAATAACTTTGCCAAAGCAAACAGATGACAGAGCCAGGATTCAAACCAAGTCAGACCCTCTGGCTCTGGGATTCTTGCTTTTAACCATCACATAGCAGCTCACCACTGCTGTCCTGAGTTCCAACAACATGCACATTGGACCAAGGAAGTTGGAAGTGGGATGTGGGTGGGCAATATGCAAATGTCCATTTTCCACTTATTTTTTAGGGAACTCAAAGGTACACATCTGTTTTCGTTATCCCAAAATCCAGTTGCAATTTGACGATGTCATTCTCCCACTTCGCTGATGAAACTTCTGCCAGGTTATTACTCAGCTGCAGATGGTTGTAGTCTATAGCTGGGTTGATATCTTCATGTCTAGTGATAATCCTGTATGTCAAGATCACTGAAAAATAAATGCCAGGGTTTTTTCTTGGTGTTCTAGCTTCTGCTTTGATTTTAGACACAAAGTCTAAAGTCTAGCTCCCAGGTATTATGTGTGTAGAATTCAAGAGATATAAATTTATGGAGAATTTATTCACATAAACATAGCAGTGGTCTCAACCATTGTGCTTTTGAAGCAAAGCAATCTAGGCATCGTCTCCATCTTGCTGCGGTAGCTATGGAAGTTTCAACCAATGACACATGGGTTTCATGCTCTGCCTTTAACTCCAAGCCAAATACTCTTAAAATCGTCATTAAAAAATAGAAAATAAAACACAGAATGCTGCAAAAATTCTCTTTACTATCAGGAGTTTGTGATGTTTTAGATTAATAATACTCCATTTAATGTAACTAAACAGGCACTATTTTTTTGTTGTTGTTACTTACCTCACCCTCTCTTTGGCTCTTTGTTTATTTTTTAATTTCTATTCATTAGTTCAAGCATGAAAAGGGCTCAATAAGCAAAAGAAAAAAATGTGGCCCTAAGGTGACAATAGTTAAGGACATTGTATTACATATTTCAAGACAGCCAGAGAAGAGGATCTTGAATGTTATAACCACAAAGGAATGATAAATGTTTAGGTGACAGATATGCTATACATAGATCATTATGCAACATGTGCATTATTGAAACAACAAACTGCACCTCCTAAATATGCATGATGAAAAAAATAATAAATTAAAACTTTAAAAAAAGAAAAATAATATAGGCAGGACCTCCAAGTCTCATCACCACTGTAAGTCTGAGATGAGATGTTTGAATATGTACATTTCAAAGTGAACCAGAAACCTTTCCTTGGGAGCCAGGGGGGGAAAAGAAGATTCTTAATATTCTTGCTCTATGCAAATGATTTTCTGCGTGGTCTGTGGGATTAATCCAAGTCCTCCCTTGAATTCAGATCTTTGATGGGGGTGCTTGAATAGTTCTTCTAACAGTTGTGAATTAATCTTCTTTGTCTAAACAACATAATTGGCTGTTGCTATTGCTGCTATCGGGTTCCAACATTATCCCCTCTTGTTTCCAAGGCCATTGGCCCAAAGCAGAACCAAACAAGGCATTTCCGGAAGATAGAAGAAAGTCACTAACATGCAAAAATCTATAATTTAGCCACAAGTACATATCACAATTCTACTTTCTGTTTAATAATATATACCTGTGTCAGTTGGTTATAGCATGATCCTGATAACACCAAGGTCCAGGGTTCAGCCAGCTGCCATAAACAAACAAAAATAATAATAATAATAATAATAATGTATGCCTATCATGTTAATTTTATGTGCCAACTTGACCAGGCTAAGGGATCCCCAGATAGCCAGTGAAACATTATTTCTGGGTGTGTCTGTGAAAGTGTTTCTGGAAAAGATTAGCATTTGAACTGGTAGATATGGTTAAAAAAGATTTCCCTCACTAATTCAGGAAGGTATCATTCAATCCACTGAGGGCCTGAATAGAACAAAAAGGCAAAAGAAGAGCACATCTTCTCCCAGCTTGAGCTGGGACATCCATCTTCTCCCGCCCTTGGACATCACCGCTCCTGGCTCTTGGGCCGTGAGTCTCAGACCAGAACTTACACCATTGGCTCTCATGGTTCTCAGGCCTTTGGGCCTGGACTGAAACTACTTGACTGGCTTTCTCAGTTCTCCAGCTTATAGTCAGCAGATCGTGGGGCTTTTCAGCCTCTGTAATCACATGAGCTAATCCCTCATAATCACTTTCTATATGTCTCTATATATCCTGTTGGTTGCGCTTCTTTGTAGAACTCTAACACAATGCCCCCATTTTAAGTGAAACTGGAATCTTGGTAAATATAGATTTATTTTGTACCACAGGGGGAAAAAACCCAAACATCACTTCTCAGGACCTTCCTTTATTTTTCAGTGTCTATATGCAGGCCAAACATAAATGGGCATAAAGTGAGACCAAGTATTGAATTTCTACTAAATGCTGAATTCTAAACAAGATTCATATCAATAAGATAACATTAATTATCTTATTTAAAATAGTTTTAAAAATGAAAGCTTGGGAAATGGTAGTCACCCCATCTTAAAGAGGAGAAACTTAAGTTCTGTTGCAGTGAGTAACAGATATAGGCTTGTCACACTTCCGATTGATGCACTTTCTGCTACCGCATTGCTTTTCTGGAACATTCAAAAAACAAATACATATACTGATGGATGTTTGATAAAAAAAAAAACATATAGGGCCAATGACTTCAGCACAGTGGGCAAGCCAGTATGCTCCCAGCACGGAGGTTGTTTTCTCACATCCTCAGATAGCCATAGGAGACAGGCATATTTTCAGAACTGGGATTACCTATATTACATGTATACACAGTTGAATACTACACAGCCATAAAAAGAATGAAATTCTATCATTCACAGCAACATGGATGAACTTGGAGAAAATTATGTTAAATAAAATAAGCCAGGCACAGAAAGAGAAATACCGCATGTCCTCACTCATAAGTGGGAGCTAAGAAAGAAAGAGAGAGACAGAGTGAAAAACAACAATCACAATAATATGTTGAACTTTCAGGGGCAGAAAACAGAACTGTGGTCACTAGAGGAGGGAAAGGGGGAGCGGGAGAGGGTCAGTGAGAATTTGGTTAATGGACACGAAGAAATGATTCCATATTGCAATGATGAATATACTAACTATCCTGATTTGATCATCATATTTGTACACAAGTATTGATAGTCAACTCTGTACCCCACAAATATGTAATATAAATCATATTTCAATACAAAATAAAGTTCCAGCATTACGTATATTAATGCAGTAGGTAACAGGAATAGGAAACGATAACTAGAGTTGCAGAAAGACACTTGATGAAGATTCCATGCTTTAAATATAATTATTAAAAATGTATAGGCTGAAAGTCTGCACTTCATATATCAGCCTTGGACATATGCAGCACAGACCACAGTGGGTCACCAAACTGACAACACAGGTCCCAAGATGCCAACAGAAGAAAAGGATCTAAGCAGAACCAGGACGTTTCCATTAGGTATTACATTTATACCTTAGCGTAGAGGGATTTGTAGGAAATACTAACTCTAGGCTATGGCGCTATGTTTATCAGTATAATTTGTTTGCAGCTTAATGTTATGTAAACCATATTATTCTTTCCTTAGTGTAGATTCAGCCATTCTCAGATAATCACTGGTGATCTTTTAGAGATCCATGTTAAAAGAACCACTCTAAATAAGAGAAGAATTCCAGAAATCGGGCTGCTGCTTCTGCTGCTGCTGCACTATTAGTGGTCAAACCCAGTGGACAAGTGTTCTAAAAATTCTGGTGCCCACAGGAGACACCATGTAAACAGTGTGAGCTCTTTCTGACCAAGTTTCATTGCTATTTGACTTCCTGAACGAGTCTTATTACATATTAAATAAGTAATATTTTTAAACCTACAGTGCCGAATGTAAGAAACTTCCACTGACTTACTAAGAAATATGCTTGAATGCCTAATCCTTCCATAGATAAATCCCAAAATTAAAATGTGTGCCTTTCCATCATTCTTCCAAAGCTTTGTAAATGCTGGAAGGAAATTCACAGGCATGTGCAGATGTCAGAGACCATTTTGTGACACAAATGAAGGATGGCCAAAAAATATTCCAGATTTTTCTAAAACATACTTCATCTTAGAAAGCTCCAGTACTTTGTATGTATACATTCCTGATTTCGCTTTGTGGAAAATGTGTCCTTTCCAAGGCCAACTCCAGATATATTAGCCCCATGCTTTTCATTGATTTTTTTGACACATTTTCATAAGTCCTGGCACACCTTCAGAGTGTAAGCCTTGGAGAAAGAGGCTTTGTTTTGTTTTATGCAAAAACTTTCATTCATAATACGTGGTTCACACCTTTGGTGTCAGATAAATGACAAATAATCATTGTTAGAGGCAATAACACATTCGGATGTGAAGTTTTACAACAATCCCTGTTTTCCTGGAGCTGCTAAATGTATGACATTGGTGGATTAGTAGAACCGTATGCCTCTCCCTTATTTACTTAATTTTTGAATTGACTGGAACGTGCTTTTAATGTGGAAATCATCTTACAGTGTTCAAATATCTTGTATTCTGAACAAGATTATTAGCTGTAGAAACTAATGGGATTTTTATCCACTGTCATCATCCTCTATTTCCTTGATATGCTCATCCCATCTATTGGCAAACCAAATTTGATGTCAGAATCTGCTCCAAAATACCAACAACATGGTTTGTAATTGCAAAGCTAACACCTATGAATAATAAAATTGCAAACAAGCAGAACACCATCAAAAATTCAAGATGATTATTTTTTAATGATTATATTACCTCCTGTGTGTGATAGTCTACAAAGCACAAGGCATTGTCTTTCTCAAGACTGAATTCTTGTGAATTTCTAAGCCCGAGCACCACAAGGGCAGAGGCAATATTTTTCCCATCAATTTAATAGTAACGTGTGTCTTAGAAAGCAGCAAGTTGGGTAAAAGAAAGGGATTCTTCCCTCATTTCTCATCTTCCCTCAAACACTTTCAAGAATGAAGAATGCATGAGGAATTAAATGCCCTTTGTCTTCAGTGCTATAGCGTTCAGGGGTGAGAATGAGATAGGAGGTGCTCAGTTTCCCTGGATTCAGGTTTCAGGCCACTACCCTGAGTCTCAAGTCCCTCCTCTGAGTCCTGAGCGACCGTTGCTTGTTGCACTTATTTTTGGCATCAACGCGTGGAGTTTAAGACTGCAGGAGGTAGATTTATGTAATCTCAATGGCTGAGCATACTCAATAGAAAGGAGTTTATCGTGGGATAAACTATCTTCCACTAGAAGCGCTAGAGAGCACCTAGCATATTTTAAGTGTATTTGGTGGAATTTGACCAATAAGCATGCTCCAAAGAGACCAACTGCACATGTGCAAGGCTCTGTTACACAACCTGTTACATAACTGAGAACCACCCCCATAGTTGAATAATATTCATTAGATAGCATGAATATGTATAGACAGCCAAACTATAAGAGTAGAATCCAGGAAGCAGGTGGGTCTCTGCTCACTCTCTCTGGAGCCAGCCTGTACTGTCTGTGGAAAGTATATTTCTTAGTCTTTGCATTAAACCTGTTTTCACTGTCTACTCTACCTCTGCTCTTGAATTCCTGTGGCAGAGTCAAGAATCTGGTAGAGGACGGGGTGGATTGAGGCCGGCCATCAGGCCTCCCTAGACCCTCTCCCCCAGTATCAAGAAGACAGAACTCCAATTCTAGACCTGTCATCAAACTGTTGGGCTTATTCACATACCCTTTAAAATCTATCTCAAGGTAAGTTCATCCTGGAATCATGAGATATTATAGACCACCCAGTAGTCTAACCCCTTCTTTTTAGGTGAAGAAACCAAGGCCCAGTTGCTAAAGGAACTAGGCCACAGCCATCTTCCTTGATTTCACAGGGCTTGTTTTATGCTCAGACCCTTCCCAGTGCTACGTGGCAGGTCTCCAAACTCATCTTAATCCTCAACTGCTTGCCCTAACCCAATTTGAGCTCCACAACCCAACTCTCTTTCAACCCACCTCCCTTTCCTCTTATCTCACTGCCTTCAACTCCATCAGCAGAACTATTTCCCTTAAAGTTGCTCTGTTAAATTGCAAATACTCTGGGAGATGTAAATACCTTATTATCTAACAATGTCTCCCATTTACTGAATGCTTCGTATGCCCTCGACACTACATCAGGCGTGCTGTAAACGCTGCTATATTTAATGCTCACAGCACTAAGAGAGTTGTTTCAAAATTAACTCACTTAAGGTCCCACTGCCAATAAGTGACACAAAGTGAATTTGAACCTTCCTCCGTCTGGTGCTCTTAACCACTGTGCTTTCTGCCTGTTGTTTCCTCCTAAAGTATTTGGTCATTCATTCATTGAACACACATGTTTTGAACATCAAATATAGTCCAGGCACAGTGCTGGAAGAACAGGGCATACAGAGATGAAAGAACAAGTTGGGCCATCAAGGGCATCGGTGACACCTGAGTACCTGAGCTATTTTTTTCCCAGAGTAGTGATGAGGGTATCTGAGCCTAGTAACACCCTGGGGCTTACCAAGGGCAGACCCCAGAACTATCACCAGTAATAATAAGTGAGACTTGATCTGGAAAGGACATTCTTGTAAGCATTCATATTCAGGTGGCTTTACAAATTCCAGATATTTCTTTCTGAGTTTCCTTTCGGCCCTGGCTGGTATTCACCTGCAGGCTTTCTTACCTGGGTCCACAAGTCTAAGGGAAGCATGATCTCATTCCCCTCGTACTTAGGATATTCAGTAATTCGCTCCTCTCTCTGTTTTTATTTGTCATGTACTCACACTCCATGGGTAGTTTATGAATCGCTAATGTTTGCAGAATGTGGTCCTCTGGCTGCTTCCCCACCCCTACCCTCATTCCCCAGCTGCAGATGCAGTGGCTGTTCTCTCCCGTATTTGAATGTTGGGCTCAGGCTTTCCTTTTTTTTTTTTTTAATTTCATTTTATTTTATTTTATTTTGTCAATATACAATGTGGTTGATTATTCAGGCTTTCCTTTTTTAAATTACTTCTGCTGTCAGCTCATTTAGCAGCATCACTCATGCATTAGGTTTGGGGTTTGCTTTTTTTTTTTTTTTTTTCCCTTAAGTTTCTTCCTTCAACAAAGTTTTGAAAATAGGGTTCAGGGCTTATCACGTTGTGTTCTGGTCAGTCAGCACGAGCATCTCAGATGTACTTCATCCACCATATGCTTTTTTTTACTGCCTCTTCATGTCAGATTTGTGATGTGTTTTGCAATGGGCTGTACAAGACCATGGTGGGTTGGGGTGGGGGCGTAACTTGCCTTTGGTTTGGATTTTTCATGTGAGTTTTCACATTCATCTTAAGTGCATTTTTGAGCTTGGAAAAAACAACAATCAAAGCAACTAAGCATCCATGAGATATAAGCAAAGCAGAACAGTTAAACCCTACAAAGATGCATTGTGAGGGGAAAAAAATCAGATGGTTTACTCATAGCAAGAAATTAAAAAGTCGAATAGAAAAGGGACAGTGAAGTGTGAGGATGAAATGCTGACAGCTAAATTACCCTTCAAGTAAAGACAGATAATCCTCCTGCCTAGGCAAGGGGGCATTCATGCCAGAGCTCAAATTTAAATTACAACGGTCCTGTATAGGCCTTCAGACCATTATTCTATTTTCTGTATTCAGTTATCAGTTCTTTCTTCATTGCAATAAATGTCTGGATACATTCAGCCAGAGGCTTTTTGGATGATGAGCACATTTCCACAAAGCAGAAAAAATAAACATGATATGGTTGCTGCCTATTTCAAGATCCCCATATGTTTGCTTTTAGATGGGGGTGCCCACCTCTGGAGACCAGCTTCCCATTTGAAAAGATGCTCAGCTCATCCTGAGGCTAGCTTTATAAATCAATTACAAAATTCAAATCTCATTCTGTCACTTCAGCAGAGGAAGAAAAGAAAGGGGGCGGGGCAGGCATTTTAAGGACCCTGGAAACTTCCATATGCATAAAAGCTGAAACCAGCAAATATTCGTTTTCTTTCTTGGCAGTTGACTCTGGTAATTAAGGTAAACTACTAATAACCCTTTTCAGACTGCAGAATAGATTATTCCCAAACATATTGAGAGGAATCATATTGAGCAGCTTGAAGCCCAGACAGATCCTTAGAGAGAGCCCTGCCAAGAACAGAATATCCCACAAGGAAAAAACAAACTTGGAGAAATCAAAATCCCTCCGTCTGTACAAAGGTTTTAATCTGCCTGACATTCTATGCTGTACCCTTTTACGATAATTTGCTTTTGTTCCAATTCTCTCCAAAGCTGATATACATTTGACCCATCTTTTTTAAAGCAAGCGTTTTAATGACTACATTTGCCAAGGAGTCTTGAGCAGCGGTTGGCAGATTTTTGCTATAAAGTGCCAGATAATGAATATTTTCAGCTTTTTTGGCCACACAGTCTCTGTAGCAACTATCAACTCTGCCATTGTAGCAAGAAGCAGCCATAGACAATAGTAAACAAATGAGTGTGGCTGTGTTCTAATAAAACTTTATTTATAAAAGCAGACCATGGGCCGTATTTGAGACAGGGGCTGTAGTTTCCTGATTTCTGCTCTTGAGGACAAGGTAATAGGGTATGACACAGAGCAAGCTAGCAGCTTCTTCTCCTCAGGGTACAGACTTCCTGGTACCTGACATGAGCTGTATCACCCAGGGAAAATGAATTCAGCCTATGGGGAAAACAACTCATTTTGGAAGTCTAGACTTCCTGAGCTCTCCGACAACAATGACACATCACAGCATTATTTAGTCTCTCAGTCATTTACAATGAGTCACTGCTTGATTTGCAAGATTCTCTACTTCAATGATAATATTGAAAGCCTACTAATATTAGTCACAGCAAGAAGCTGCCCCTAAAACTGGGAGAGGAAATTACTTTGCAGTTTTAATTTCAGACTATGAACTAAAATGACTGTATATCAAATGGTTTTTAATGCTGCCTTTGGCACTAACACCAATAAGAATGATCACTTTCAAGTTATGTTGTTCTCCTTAGCAGAAGATTGTCTGGAGCCTTGAATTGAGAACTTGACCAGATGTGCCATACAATATAGAGGAAAGGGCATGGGCTTTAGACTCAGACAGACCTGGGTCCTGACTCCTGCTCTGCTGTTTACTACCCACAGAACCCGGACAAGTTGTTCAACTTGTCTGAGTTTATTTCCCTGCTTACAGAATAATGCAATAAACCCTGCCCCTGTACTCTCTCTACCTCAGGGGGTTGTTGAGCAGGAATTAGGGTGTTGGGGGTAGAGGACTGTGAAATGAAACAATGGCTAAGGAATCGCTTTATCCATTTTACATTGATCCTCAAACAGGAAGGGTTATGATTTTTAAGACTGAAACTGGCCTTTAGACTCCAGAGCATTGATGAATCACTGCCCCTCTAGTTAAACTGCATAGATTTGTCTCTGATGTGATCCTCAGAGAAGATTCACCCACTGAAAATCCATCTGGTCTCATGGATTAAATTCACTGAGGAACATCCTGATGACCAAATATTAATACCAGTATATGTTGGAACTCAGTCCTCCTGCATCATTTTCTATCTTCAGCTCTTAGGACAAAAATGATAAATCTAGAGGGAGAAACACAGGCAGGCAGATGCTGCAGACTCAATGAAGAAGTCACTGTTCCCCATTCTGACCTCCCATATCTTTCTCATTCCTTCTATCCTAGAAATCTGCAGAAAAATGGGGTAGAACCCCCCCCCCCATTCTCTTGGTGGTCCCTAGGCCAGCCATTCTTCCCATAAGAAGATTTTTCTCTTCAATTCAAGATGTCCCGTCTTGATTTTTTCTCTCTCCTGATTATATAAATGCTCAAAAAGATATATTTCCTGCCGTGGTGTTGTGCCTTTGACATTGTCAGAGGCAATTGGTCAATCTAAGATAGGCCCAGGGAATGAAGTAGCATTTATCAAAAACATCCTGTAGAAGAGAAAATGTAATTTAAATGGGGTGAGAAGTAGGGATGCCAATCTAGTTTCTGGTTAATGAAACTAAAAATTGTCAAGGAATCCATCTCTTAATTAATTTCATTTCTATTATTTACATAATTCCCAATCAAAATTCCTATTATGGGGAAGGGAAGGGATTTGTTTTATATACCTTAACAAGATTGTTCTGAAGTTCATGTGGATGAATAAATAGATGAAACTAGCTAAGGAAAGTTTTTAAATGAAGAGTAATGAATAGACACATGCTTTACCTAATATCCTAGTTTTAAAACTGTGATATACACGTACCAAATAATTATTGAAAGCCAGATCAATGGAAATAGTTGTGCGTTGAAACAGATTCCAGTGCATTTGTGATAAAGGATAAAGGAATATGGTAAAGGTAAAGGATAAAGGATAGAGAAGGTAAAGGATAAAGATTAAGAACTACCTCTTACAGGAAGCCTTCCTTGGTTATCTTAGCTCTGGATTAAATGTCTCTCTTTGGTAATCATATATTGTTCTGTGAATGCTTCTTTTTCTTTATATATTGAAGTATGCCATACATGCAATTAAGTGCAAAGTGTGAGGGTACATCTCAATGAATTCTCACATAGTAAACACACTATGTAACCAGCACCTGGGTCAAGAAACAAAACACAACCAGAATCCCAGAATCTGCCTCATCCCCTCCCAAAATCAAACCCCACCCCCAGGGCTGAGCCCGTGGCGCACTCGGTAGCGCGCCGCCTAGCAGCGCGGCGACGCTCCCGCCGCGGGTTCGGATCCTATATAGGAATGACCGGTGCACTCCCTGGCTGAGCGCTGGTCACGGAAACAAAAAAAAAAAAAAAAAACCCCACCCCCAGCACCAACGTCTCTCTGATGGTCACTATTATCCTGACTTCTACCACAGAGATTAGTTTTGCCTATTTTTGACCTTTCCACAAGTGAACTTATATAGTACCTATTCTTACTTATATAGTACATATTCCTTTGTGCCTGGCTTCTTTGGCTCAACATTGCTTTTGTAAGATTCATCTACATTGCTGGAGCTCATTTTTTTTCTCATTGCTGTACAGTATTCCATTTAGTGAATATTCCATGCTATATTTTCCAATCCATGGTAGATGGATATTTATCTTGTTTCCATTGGATGGCTACGTGCTGCTGTGAACATTCTTGTGTAAGTCTTTTAGTTGAACACACGTGCACATTTCTGTTGGTATATGCCTGGTAGAAGAGGTACTTGGTCATAAGGTACATATTCATTTGGGTTTCGTAGATAATGACGAACAGCTTTCCAAAGTGGCTGTATTAATTTACATGCCCACCAGAGTTTCCTTTTGCTATAGACTGAGTGTTTATATTCCCCCAAAATTCACATGTTGAAACGTAGTCCCCAATATGATGGTACTTGGAGGTGAGGCCTTCGGGAGGTGATTAGGTCATGAAGGCAGAACCCTCATGTATAGGATTAGTGACCTTGTAAAAGAAACTCCAGAGAGCTCTTCCACCCCTTCCACCATGTGAGGACACAGTGAGAAGACAGCCGTCTATGAACCAGGAAGGGGCCCTCACCAGACATCTAATCTGACAGCACGTGGCTATCGGACTTCTGGCCTCCAGAACAGTGTTTATAAGCCACCCCATCTATGGTACTTTGTTATAGAAGCCCGAATGGACTATGACACCTTTGCTCTACATCCTCACCAACACTTCGTATTGTCCATTTCATTGTAGTCATTCTGGTGGATTTTCTGACAACACAGCTAAAAGCACACTGTCATTCTTTATCTGTCTACTTGTCCATCTCCCTCTCAAGTTTGCAAGCATCCATTCCACAAACCAGTAAACTAAGGCCCAAAGAGGTTGAGAGTCACAACTCTGTAAGAATTCTTTACAGCACAAAAGTCCATGACAGGTGATGATCTTAGAAACTGAGTACAGGCCACCTGCTTTTAAAAGAGTTGAAAAACTTGCTTCCACATAATACAACTTACTCATATAACCAGAGTAGCTCAGACACACACCTGTGTGTGAGCACACATACACACACACACAGACTCAAACACACACACTCAGCATTTCTAAATGGAAGGTTTAATTTGAAAGCACACTGCCATTAGTTAAATGATCCTGCAGCCAACAGCCGCACATCTCTCCCTTATCTCCCTTTGGTTAAATGTTTTGAAATGAGTTTCAAATAGGGTTGGCTCAAATGACAGCTCTTCGTTTCACCTTGTTTCTGCAGATGCCATTTGTGGGAATGTTTTATGGTTCTGTTAATTACCTACATCAAGAGATTATTCTATTGTTTCTGGAGAAGTAAAGTTCTAAATGTAAATATTCTGAAGCAACAAATTTCTTCAGCAAACAAAAATTAAGAGTTCTTACTATATGAATCAATGCATACATTTTTTAAATTTGCATTATTTCAGTTATTATTAATATCCTAAGTTTTTTTAGGCACAGATCAATGCATGGAAGAACAGAGGCAGGTGAAGTGCTTTAAAAGCAGACTGAAAGTCCAAAAGATGTGCGCTCTGACATTCAGACAATGCTTTTAATGTCACCGGACCTCAGTTTCCTCATCTCCAGCACGGGGGATTATAACACTAGCTACCTACTAGTGTTGTTAAGAGGTTCATAGAATATTGCATCCAAAGACCTGACAGGAATAAATGCACAAGTACTGGCTGCTGAGGTCTGACAGCTGAGGGATTGTCACGATGATGAATGGCATGACGTGTTTATAACATAATGGATAAGAGTTTAAGTCCTAAAGCCGTACTGCCTGGGTGTATACTCTGACTTTAGTGATTAGCTGTGTTACTTTGGGTAAGTCACTTAAACTGTCTGTGCCTCAGCTTCTGTGTCTACAAAGTGTGTAGCAATAGTACCAATTTCATGGTGTTTTGAGGATAGAATAAGATAATCCATGACACCTGCTTAGGAACACACCTTGACACATAGTTGAGTGAATAATAAATGTTAGCTGCAAACGGGTACGGGTTTGTCCCAGGGGTAATCATTTATGTACCTTTATGACCTGACAGTGTGGAAATAAGGTTAATTTCCTTTGTTACGTTTCACTTGTTCCAACCCGACTGGCACCCTTCCCATCTAACATTTTTCCTGCTGTGTTCCTCGAAATGGAAAATAAACACCTTAATTATGAATAAAAATGAAATGTTTCTCTACCAGGTGTCAATAAAAATGACTTTTTTTTTCCTGAGGAAAGAAAAAATACTTTTTAGCCCTGCTGGCAAACCCTAGCATCAGAGTCTTGCTGTGCTCAGCATGAGGGGCTTGGCACTTGCTACAGACCGCAGTGTGTATGCGCCTCAGCAGCTCCTAGCACAGCAAGGGGCCTCGGCACCTCGGGCAGGCGATGGCACAGCTCAATATTCTGACACAGACCAGTGCCTCACCTCAGAGTCCTCACAAAACAGGTGCCAGAAAGGAGCATCTCAGGCCATAGCCACCAAGACGCTGCTTAGCATGGCAACCTGTCCCCACCCCACCCCCACCGCCTTGATTTAGGAGGGACGTCTCAAGTCCAGCATAGGGGGAAAAGCCTAGATTTGGGATTCAATCAGACCCAGGTAAAAATCCAGGCTCCACCGTTTAAAGTAGCATGACTTAGGTCAGGTTACTGACCCTCCGTGAGCTTCAGTCTCATCCTCTAAAGTGGGGGTCAGAATACTGACCTCAGAGGTAATTGTGAACAAATGAATAAGATAAAGTAGGTGCACTTCTGCCAGTAGCTGGCACGTAGGAGTCATGATGGTAATTTTCCAAACCTCTGCACTAATGTACTTGGATCATTCCAAATATGACTTATCCATGAGCCATGAAAGAAGTGAGAAGGTCCTGAAAAGAGCTGGGACTGCATCTCTCCTCCTGCTCTTTGGAGTGCGGAAGTCATTGGCTTTTTCTGTCTCAAAAGGCCTCATGTTATCAGATCCTCATGCTATCAGCTTAGGCTAGAGCCCAGGAACAGAGAAGGCAGAGCCTCTCAGCACAGTGCAACTACCTTTCAGCAGTTTGCTTGAAAACTGGCTAGATTTCCTTCTCATAGAAGTTCGCTAAAAATGTCAGGAAGCAACCAACACAGATCATCATTCTGACCTTTTTCAACCACTTCCCCTAGAGGTACAGGCCCAGGAGGCGCACGCTCTTGCTTCCAAGGTTGTCTTGGGCAATAGTTTGCAAATGTTTCACCACATCATAAGAAGGATCACCCACTTCCCAGCCTGCAATCTCTTCATCCCTCTTGTCCAACACTCAGCACCTGTCCCCGAGGCAAAGATCACATATTTGTACCAATAGCGTGTTAGAAAAAATTCAGGTTTCCGCTGCTCTCGTATATCAGGAACTGAAACAGGTGAAGGCTCTGGAGTCAGACAAGCCTGTGTTGCAACCCATACTCCACCATTCGCTACTGCATGACCTTAAACACATTACTTAGGTGCCCTGAGCCTCAGTTTTTTCATCTGTAAAACAGAGGTGGTAACCATAGTACCCTCTTTCTGGGGTTGTTGTGAGTATTAAATTACTTGATGTATGTAAAGGACTTGGTGACAGGCATGTGATAAGCTCTTAATTAATGTTAGATCTCATTATTATAAAACACCTATTATGTGCTGGGCATTGTGCTACTTGTTGGAAAGATCATAAATAACAGGCTTACATTGTTCCTGGCCTCATGGAATTTACAGTATAGAAGCACAAGTATTAAACATATAATTACACAGATAATTATTTATGCAGCAAAAACAGCAAATGCTATGAAGGAGATGTTCCAGATGGTTTACATCCTTGGTCTGAATCAAAGGGAGTAGTGCTGAGGTGATCTAATGACACAAGAAACATTTGTAGCATTCTATTTGGGAAGTAAACCTAGAAAAAGTCAATCTGCTCACTTCTTTCACTTTATGCAATGCTGCCAGTACTCTGTACTACATTTTCACATCTGCACAGAGGCAAGATGTTATTGTGACTAAGAACAGCCTCAGCAATCAGACTGCTGGGATCAAACTCAAGCTGTACCACTGACCAGCTTTGTGACTTTAGTCAGTTTCTCTACCTCTCTGTGCTTCAGTTTCCTCATCTGTAAAATGGGAATAATAGCTCCACCACGTGATTGGGAGGGTTAAGTTAGTTGATACCCATAAATTACTTAGAACAGTGCTCCACACATGGTAAGCACTCAATAAATAGTATCTCTTACTATTATCTCCTTTGCACTTCTCAATAGACCCACAGGTAATGTAGTTATAGCCTCCATGTCACAGATGAGGAAATTGAAACTCCAATGAATAAGTCAGCAATTTGTAAAGCTGGAACCCAAGCCCAGGTCTCCTGACTCTGCATCCATTGTTCTTTCCCCTACTATTAATGGCCTCTCAAATGGCAAAAAGATGTTTTCTTTGAAAAGTCAGCACATAAAGGGTATAGGTTAAGGTGTTTCATGAAGAGGGAGGGTATTACGACATACAACTGAGTAAAGTAGCAAAAGAAAGAAAAAGAAGAAGCCAAAGGTTTTATTTTAGAAGATAAAAGAGTAAACAAAAACAGCTGGCTTAGAATGAGAAAGGTAGAGAATATTTACCTGCATAATTATATCACTAAAGATTTGGATAGGGTACCATAGTTTACATCAGGTTAAAACAGAAGATCACATTAACAATTGCACAAGCTTATATGCAGTGCTTTATCTGCAGAACAACATTAATAAGTCAATTTTAGAGAGTCTGATCAAACTGTTGCTGTAAGATAAAAGAAGCAAACATTTAGGAGGCAAGATTTTTAATGCAATACACACAAAGACTGCACTTATTTTATCACCTGCACTTATCTAGGAATTATAATTTTTTAACTAATTTTTAAAATTTTAATGAAATATGCATAACATCAAATTTACCATCTTAACCATTTTTAAGTGTGCAGTTCAGCAGTACTTAATACATTCACACTGTTCCGCAACTATCACCACTGTCCATTTCCAGAACTCTTTTTATCTTGTAAAATTGAAACTCTATATCCATTAAACAGTAGTTCCCTATTCTCCCCACAGAATTATAACTTTTAAATCCAATAAGTTTCTAAATCAGGATCATTTTCTTTCAACTACTTAGTTTTTGTTTATTAAACAAAATTTACTGCAATTTAAAAGCTTTTCTAGAACTCAAATACAATGAAGTTCATTCTAACTAGAAAGTTATCCTTATTCATTTCAAAGTGTTTGGAGACTGCCCCCTGCTTAATTCTATGTCATCATTTTTATGGCTCCAACCATAATTTTGATTTCGAAAGTTAAACAACAGAAAAGAGTTGTTTTTAAATCCAGCCCAGATGACAAGGACAGAAGTTTCTAGAATCTGACAGGAACAATTTATCACTTGATGTCAGTCCCATTTCCATTGAAACAGGATTAAAAAGGGGGAAGTTTCCTGCATACACAGAGCTTGTTGACTATCTAGTCGGTCTGGAAGAATATGCCCAGTCACCCCAACCCACGCCCCATAATTATGCCTTCAAATGCTTTTGCCACAAGAGGCAGAATATTCTAGCTGCTATCAGAGCCCTCAAGGAGACTTTGAAACATCCAGTTCAACAGATAACAAGGCACAAAGAGACACTATTCTTTGCAAATAACAATGAATTTTTCCTCTCAGGCTATTGATGTGTAAGGACATACATTTAGAAGGAAAAGCTTTTACTACTGCTAATCAAAGAAAAGAGGCTTTTTTAAAAGAGAAATTTATCAGGAGTTTCTTCAGGACAAACTGTGTGACCCGGGGCCTTTTTCCTGGAGAAGATGTGTCTTTGAGGACAATGGAAACTGCAGCAGGATGGTCTGATTGTCCCCCTCCCCAGAGGGACAAGGCAGCCCCTTACAAATGGGCTCCACGCCAGCTGTGGAGCTAGTGATGAACATAGTCAATCACCTCGCGTTTACTTGGCATCGTGTGATTCCCCTGGGTATCATTTCTTGGCTCTGAGCTTTGTAGGCGCTTCTGTTCTGCTTGCTAATGACATCAACAGGAGTAGGGTGTCTCATCCATGAGCAGCGACCATTTTTAGCAAAAGCACTTGGTCTGGAAAGCTCCACATTCACTAAATGATACATATTCAAAGGTTTCCTTTAGAACAAACTGCTATTCGTACCAATTTTGACTGTAAAAAGAACTGTGTGTGTGTGTGTGTGTCTGTGTGTCTGTGTGTCTGTGTGTGTGTCTGTGTGTGCGTGTGTGTGTGCGTGTGTGTGTGCGCGTGTGTGGGCGTGTGTGGGCGTGTGTGTGGGCATGCGCGCCTTGTTTATTGATTACACATTGAGCACTTTAACTCCTTTACCATTTCTTAAGGAGGCAGGGTCAGGGCTCAGTGTAGCCTAACCACCTCACCTCTCAGATGAAGCCTACCTCCTCAAGCTCTAGCCATGGTAATTTTTTCCATCTACTAGCCTCAAAGATTCAGTGAAAATAAAAACATCAGAAGCATCTCAGTTCAGGCAACACTCACCCATGAAATGTTCATTTTAATGACACCGTAATGTTGTACCCCTTGGTGTGCCATTTTATTGTGAGACTTAATCAAAGGCAAAAAGAAATAAAGATGTCTGGCTCGGGTGCAGGTGTTTCTTTGTCAGAGTGTGTTCCCAGGGGAGGGGCGAGTGGTCCTCAGGAGAGGGGGTTTATGCACAAAGGCTGAGCTTCCCAGGTTCTTGGCATTGCTTTTCCATGAGTCCAGATGTTTGCTCTGTGTCTGTGTGTGTGCTTTGTATAGTACTATATATATAGACCCCGGGATTAAGAGAGAAAAGGAGAGAGATTGAGAGACAGAAAGAATGGGTCAGGGAGTTTTCTACAGTTCTGCATAGGCCCTGGAATTACACGTGTATACTTGCAGCATGTGTGTGTGCACATGTGTGTAGGATGGATGAAGAGTGCTTGTGTGAGTGGTCTGTATGTGTGTGGTATTTGTGTGGTGTGTGTCCATCGCATCTAGGTGCGTGTGTGCGGTTTGTGTGTTTTCACGGGGAGTGTTCATGTGCAATATGTGTACACATAGGGGGTGTGCATGTATGATGTGTGTTGTGTCTGGTGTGTGGCTATATGATGTGTGTTTGTGCATGTGGTGTGGGTGTGTGTATGCATGAACACGTACTCTCATGCCCATCTATATACATAATAATCTGTAGAGTTCTTTATAGACCCTGGGATTGGAGTGTGTTCATTGTGTAGAAGTGTCACATATTTGTGGGTACATACGGCTCTGTCACCCAGGGGAAGTGGGGTGACAAATCCATGGGGGGCAAGCTTTGGAAAACCAGGCCCTGTGAAGTACACTCACTTTATAGTATATTCCACAGATACATATGCCCATTTGGGCTGCCTGTGGCCCTAAACACTGTATTAGGGCAAACCATAGCTGTTTTCCTATCTTTAATTTTTTTATTTTAAAATTTTTTTTATTTTTTCCATTGTACATGTTTATGGGGTACGGTTTGTTGTTTCAACACATGCATATATTGTTTTAAAAGGCAAAATATTAATGTACATGCCAAGCTTACAGTGGTCACTCAGTTTAGTAAATGTTTTTTAAGAAAGGGGGAGGAAGAAAAGATCCCAAACAATCTCAAAATTAGGATTTTTACCTTGACGTGAACATTAGGGTTTAAGGGATGATGCTAATTAATCACACCTCTTCCCCGATGGGTTCTGAACCCATAGAAACAATTGACTCAGTCTATAGGGCTGAAATGATTGGCTTTATTTTCAGAAAGACTGCCTTGGAGAACTTGCCTTGACCTGTGACCAGAACTGAGTTGCCAACCAGAATGCCAGGCCCCCCCAAGTCCAAAGGGCAGAGCTGCCCCATGGAGTTTATGATGCAGAGGGCAGGGAGTGTACGTGTGCCAAGGACAGGCAGGTGGGAAAGAGAGAGCCAGAGGGGCTGGACTTCCACACACCAGGACTTTCCTCCCATCCAAGGCAGGGGATGGAAAAAAGGACAGAGACTTTCTTCCCACGTCTTCCTTTCTTCTGTGGGGTAGAAGTTGCTACTCTATGGATCAAATCAGGAAAGAAAAAAAAAGACAGAGAAAGAGAGAGAGAGAGAAAGTTGTTTCCTTTATGACTCCAAAGATTCTGCTCTCTCAACCCACCAGGCTTAAGCACACAGGCTGTGGTCCACCAAGAGTGTGGGCAGAGTGTGTGGCATCCCCACAGGGGAGCAGATCAGACGTTATCCAGGACACCCTCATGAATGAGACCACTTTCCAATACCAGTCACGGATCCATTGTGTTTGCTCCTGAGATTGCTGGTGAGCAATTTAGCTTTTGCCCTCAAAATGGGCAAAACCTGTTCCTCAAATAACTCCTGTGGGGTACTCTAGAGCACAAAGTGCATTGCTGATTCTATTCCCATCTTTAATCACGTCCAGCAATGTTAGGGGAAGTCCATTTCCTACTCCTTGCATTGCCACATATCACTGTACCCTCTCAGAGTCAAGCTTCTGACCTCTCCCACTCCTTGCTATCCCTCCCCTGAAGGGTGAGGATCCACACACCTGACTGGACGGGTGGAAGGAGTCCATGCTCATGCTCATCACCTGGGAGGCCTCCATCACAAGCCACCTTCACGTGTAGCCTCTCTGTCCACACCATCAGGGACCCTACAGCTGCCCAGAGAAGTCACTGACTCAGATTCTCCCCATGGTGGTGTAGGGGACGTAGAAAATTGTAGTGGAATTGTTGAAAAATATAACTTTAGTATACGCAGTTCTGTAACAAATGCTTGCTAAAAACATTTTAAGTAAAGCAGCTTCTAAGGGTCCATATAAAGGTCAGGCCTGAGCACACTAAACATTCCAAGGAAGGGAATGACCCCCACCCGGTTCCAGGAACTGACTAGTTCCTTATCTAAAGGCTACCTGGCCAGACCCCAGGGAAGGTAAAAGATTGAGAAATGCGCTGTTCCTTATCGAGGTACCAGCCTGCTAAAGCCCACCTGTAAATCTAAAGGCGCCACAAATCTATCAGGGTGCCAGCCTGCTAAAGTCTACCCATAAATCTAAAGGCACCACAGATAACCAACAACTTATCCTGTCACAAGGGTCTGTCCAGACAAACTGTATAAAAAGTGCTTGTATTGTAAACTCAGGGTCGCTTCTGTCCAGGAGACTAAGTGACCCAGCATGCTGGAATAAAGTCCCTCTTGCTTGATTGCATCAGTCTCAGTCTCATGGTCTTTGTGAAGTGAGCCGCCCCAGGCTATGGGATTTGTGCATGGTGCACGGGTCTTACAGTGGTCTGTCCCAAAGTCTAAACTTGGGGAAAAATGATAGGGAACCTGTCTGGCAATGGTCCAAAGCTGTGTCCTCCCATCCACTGCTACCAGCCAAATATCCAATATTTTGCCTCCACTTAAGATCTACATTTATTTCTCATTGATTTTTAACTCAGAGGAGAATCAGGGATGAGATATTAGTGATCCCCTTCGACCTCAATAAAAGATGCCAGTTACATGGACTTTAGGGAAAGAGAGGGAGGTAGGTCTGCATTTCTGTTGGAGTTGGTGTGATGTAGACGCAAGTGTTCCCAGTGCCTCTCGGGCTCATGAAACCCTACTGATTCTTCATCACGTCTCTCCATTGAGCTGATTCTTCTTCATGTTCATCACCATTTCTAGGTTTTCATTGCCTTTCACCAGACTTTTGCCACCACCTTCAACTGAGCTCCCAGACTCTAGTCTTGAACCCTGCTCCAATCTAGCCTACACATGATTGCCATATTTAGTCTCCCTGATATTTTTTTCTTCAAATGGAAATCCTCTAGTAAAGCATATGCAAAGACATTCAACTGTCACCCTAGAAGATTGAGCCCAAACTAAATCATAGAGCAGATGCTTCTTCTGTCACTCTGGAATGGGCTTTGTGGAGAGAGACATCCTCTTCTCTTCTTTGGTCTCGGCTGGTGACTCTCCTTGTGTCAGTGCACTCCGGTGGCTGGCAGACCATCTGCGTGTTGGTTGTGACATCTAGTCCTTTTTGTGGCAGCCATGGTTATTGTGGTGGCTGTGGTGAGCCACTCACATGGAGGTGATGTTTTTGGCATGCTCCTTGGAGCCAGCAGTGTGCCTGGTTGTGGAAGGTAGGTCTGGTCCCTGGATCTATGCCTCATGTCCCCAGGTGGGCCCCAAGTTGCTGGCAGTGTGTCTGAGCTGGAACTAATTTTTTGTCTTTTGCTTACTTCTAAAATGGGGGAACTTCCTGTTGGGACCAGTATTTGAGCTGTGTGGTTGAGCTAAATTGCTGCTTTGCTGCTACTTCCCTAGGAAAGGCTTTTTGTGCAGCTCAGGTTTTAATGGTTGATTTAATATGTACTTCCGGCTCTCCAGAGACCCAGTACACCTGGGTTGTGTAGAAACACTGGTCTGGGCCTGAGTCTTTTCATCAAACTGCACCCCATGCAATTCTATATTCCTGACCAGTCACCTCTGAGTGGTCCTGCGGTGACTGGGGGACAGATCAGCTGTGTCCCAGTGTTCTCCCACTGAGCCTGTCTCCCCTACCACTGGTGCCATAAACACTTCCCTCGGACGGGCCATGTGCCAGTCTCTTGCGATGACTCACTGACCACTGAGTGGCTCCTTTTTTTCAGCTGTTCTGGCTCCTTGCTGCTGTGTGGGTCCACAGGAACACTATTAGTAGTCTTGCTGGCCTGGGGGCCATCAAGGCCCTCTTCTCTCCTTCCACCTCCAAGCAACTCCATCTGAAGGGCACAGCAGCAGCTTTTGCCGGCTCCTGCTCCATGTGCTCAGCAGCTCCAGCCTTAAAGCAGCCATGGCCCAAAATGCTCTGAGCAGTTTTTTCTTTCTCTCGTCGTGGCTTCTCCCACCATCGTGAACTCCGTAGGTCTCTCCTCCTCTTCCCCTGAGCTTTAGTGGCCCCAGCATGGCTGTTGTTGCTTTTTCATATAGTTGTAAATTGGTTGATTTGTGGGAGAGAGTGACGCTGGCAACCATCTATTCTGCCATCTTGACCAGAAGACCAATCCACCTTTACAAGTGCTGATTTCATGCCAGGCTCTGTGTTGGGCTCTCTACATACACTATCTCATTTAATCCTCACAACAAGCAACAATTATCCCCATTTTTAAACATAAGAAAATTGAGCCTTGGAGGGTTTTAAAAACTTGCCCCTGTTCATACAGATGCAAGCAACAGATCTGGTCTCTCCACCCACGTCACTCCAGATCCAAGTTCACAGCCTTAATCACTTTGCTATGCTGGGAGTGAGGATGTCTTAGCCATCCTTGGGTCATACCAACCAGCACATGAGTGACATGAATAAACATTGACAATGTGATTATTTAGTAAATAAGGGGATTCTGATTGCATATAGACGAATATCTGTGTTCCACCTTGAGCTGTTCCCACATCTGGAACAGTGCCTTAGACATGACCCCAATGGCATAAGTAACTTTCAGAAAAGGGCTCTGAATTTACTAGCTTCCTGTTTTACACATTTAGTACATAAAGGAAAATCATGGTTTATATCCCAAGGAGATTCTCCCACAGATCCTGAGGGAGGATGTTCATTGCAGCATTATTTGCAGAGGCAGGAATTTGGAGTATCATCGCTGGGAGAGTGGAAAGGCAAAACGTGACAGATGTTCACCCTGGGGTACAGCAAGCAGAAGAATGGATTATAAGCGCAGCAACATGTGTGCTTCTTAAAAGCAGAATGCTGAGTGAACAAAGTAAGAAACAAAGTGAGACTTATAACAATGCTACTTATACAATATCATTTCCAGAAATTACAAATATGCACACACAAAGCACAGCGCACATTTCGGCGGTGTGGTTGAGACAAGGGCTGAACTGCCTGGGTCAAAATCTCAACTTCATTGCTTAGTTGGTATGTGACCTTAGGCAAGTTATTTAACCTTTCTATGTCTAGTTCTTTTATCTATTAAATGGGGATAAAAAAATTAACTCATATGATTATTGTGAGAATTAAATGAATGATTATACATAAAAGGGTTAGAACAGAGCCTGGGACATAGTAAGTTCTATACACGTGTTATTTATTATTATTATTATTATTACATTTTGTAAACATATACAAAGAAAAGATACATATTAAACACATTAGAATGACTGTGTATAGGGATGGACATGGGATAAAAAAGAATAAATAAACAGGCAAATAAGAGGAGCCTTGTACAGAACAGTGATGCTAATTTACCATGAACTCATAAGTACGATTAATTCAATCTTCTTCAGTTTATGGTTTTTTTTTAAAAAAAAAAAAAAACCACTAGTTAGGCTGTTATCAACCTCTTGCCTTACTGAGTTGGAGATCGCATGTGTGATAAATCAACTGTTCAAAGTTCAAAAAACACCATAAAATCAGAATCACTTTATACTTAAGATATGACCACAACAAAGCCCAATCTACCCCAACATTTATTCTTAGCTAACACAGCCACTAGGGGAAAAATTAACAAGCATGTATTAAGTGCCTACTATATGCAAGATGCTGATTTGGCTACAGTGAAGAAAGAGATAGCCTTTAACGTACTCTTTTAAAATATAAAATACTAACTTGAAGGGCGAGTTGAGTGGTACCAATTATACTGTTGAAAGCCATGCAAAACGACTTCCAGCTGGAGCACTAAGGAAGCCTTTGCAGAGGAAGTGGGAAGCAGAATTAGCCCCTTCAGTTGCTTGAGCTACCTCTAATGGATCTCCTTATTAAGAGATGGCTAAGAGATATACATGAAAGGAAGACTATGTAAAACAATTTCACTGACCTTAGCCTCCAGTTAACAAACACCTCGTGATATCTGGTACTACAATTAAGATGGGCCCATTCCCTCAAAAGTGAGCCAGCAACTGCACCGTGAACAGCAGGTAAACATGAAGGAAATTATTATTCCAGAGATTGGGGGGGAAAGAGTTTTTACACCAATTGCTTTCAAATCTTACCAAATCACTAATAATTACTAAACTATCAACAATAAGATGCGAACGCAAAGTGCTATAATTATGCTGTGGATACAGTTCTAATTTTTAAAATGTGTGTTAGTACAAACATGAAATATATAGGTAGAATTTTTTGCACGACTACAAGTCAAAATCCAGTCCAAAGAGAAATACCATCATTCTGTCATTACTATTATCAGGATGCTTCACAATTCCAGACTGCCAAATTGATGAAGTTTAGAATACAGAAACCTGTGTGTGCTCACACTATCCATGTCTTTTTCACGGGTGAATAAAGTGAAACCAAAGCTGCTTTGACTTTGCCAACCTTCATAATGGAATCCAAAAGGTTTGGTTGTTTTCCTTCCTTATTTTGACGGGATAGCATTTTTTAAAAAATAATTTCTTGTGAGAAAGCCACACTCCTCTTGGACCTTAATTTTGTCTCTTAAAATGTTCAGGTCCCTTTAAAGCTATGTCTTTCAATGACTGTATGAATGATGAAATAATAAGGACTGGGTTTTGCTGCAAATGACCGTAAACCCAAACAACAGTGGCTTTGAAAAGATAGAGTTCTCTCTCCCATAAGCATTGCAGTCCAGTGCTGACATGGCAGCTCCATAGTCACAAGGGACCCAGGTTCCTCTACTCTCAAATGAGTCCTGCACCTCGGGGTCCAGACAACTGTTCCATGCAGTTCCAGCCATCACATCAACATTCCATGCAGCAGAGGAGGAAAGGGAAGGGAGAGAGAGAGCACATGATCTCTTTGAGGAGACACTCAGTAGATTGCACATTCCACTCCCTCTTACAGCCATCGCTCATGGCCACACCTAGTGTAAGGCTACAGGACTATGCCAGTTGTCGGGCTGAAGCAATAGCTACACTAATTGTATGGCTAGGCATTTCATAACTAAAGCCAAAACATTTCATTATTTTAGTTATACTAAGTTTCCATTTGTATTGTCAGGTCTGGGGCTTAGACCCTTCAAACCCATTGTACTGACTGGGTCACCAGACCCCTCACATGCAGGTCCATGCCAGGTAATTGGGAAAGATCCTGGGAGCCATTGGCAGACGACACAAGCTCAGTCCTCAGCAGCAGCAGTAGTAGCAGCGGCAGTGATTTCCCTGGGCACACATGGAGTTTCACAGCAAATGCTTGACAAGATTCTGAACATCTGATGGGGCCCTGACCATTTTCCTATATTTTCCCTACACCTAGCTTCAAAGGAGGCTGAGAAGTGTAGTTGTTACTCTAAGTAGCCATGGCCCATCTAAAACGAAGGATTCTATTACAGCAGAAGAAAAGGGGAATGGATTGTGGAGGAAAATCAGTAGCTGCAGCCACATTGTTCCTGAGTAAAACAATGGTAGTTTGTTTTATTTATGTATTTTTTTTTATACACTCATTTCCCATCTTGGGATAACTATTTTAGTATACTGTACAATTCCCAATGTCACTATTTCTATTGATAGAAGAATGAAAAATGAAAATAATGTAAGACTATTTCCCGTATTCAAGAAATATTGGACATTGCGCTGGTACTTTGACATTTGTTATCTCATTTCTCACAAGGTATTATCCTCACTTGGGGAAACTGAGATTCACATTGTTATGTGAAATAGGAGCATTTAAGCACAGAGCCCTTCCCAGTTTCTTCCCTATGAAATGTATTTAACTAAATTCTTCTCCTTTGAATCCATCGACCTCCTCTTTACCCCTTCCTACTACCAAGACCCTATTTCTGAAGCACTCATAAATAAATGAAGATTCTGCCATGGATTTGTGGAAAGGTGATTGGCAGTCTTCTCGAGGTGGAAAAGAAGTTCCCAAATGTTTCAATCTTTGAGTTATTAGTTCACGTTCTTCACGCCCCCATCATTAACTCGATGTTTTATTTTACCGTGTGCTATTCAGAAGTACGACATCACGTTATCACTTGCTCTCATGCCATATAACATTGGGGTGAATTTACTTGGCTTCCACCCTAGAATAACACCCAACTTTCAGGATGTGATCCAGCAATCCTTCCTTCTGTCCCACTCTGGAGTATGTATCATCTGTATCACTGGAACTTCAAGGCAATCGAATTCATAATTATAGCAGAAGATATTTGTTGAGTGTTTAATATGTGCCTATGATGTAGAAACAATCCATGAGGTAGAGTGGATTGCCATAATTATTATTAACCCCATTTTATGTATGAAAACATGGGGCTTTAAAAAGGCTAACTTGCCCCAAGTCTCATAATTAATATGTGAAAGAGCTGGACTTGAACCTGCACTAGAGAACAGGCACTGGCTAAGGTTTTGGCAACACAGCAGGTGCACAAGTCAGTCCCTGTCCTTGCGGCATCACAGTATAGGGGGTAAAAAGAAGTGTGCCTTCCATTGCACTGCACTGCCATGTGACAAATGCTAGGACTGACTGAGACACAATTGTTGATGGTGCCAACAAACAGGAGCAGCTCCACACTCAGAATGTACTACCATGTGTTGTCTCCTACCTTTTATGTGTACAGCTTGCCTCTCTACCTAGGGACCACAGTCTCATACATCTTTGTTTCCTTAGTCCCTAACACAATTCCTGAAACACTATAAGTATCCATGAAGTGGTCCACACCATAGAACCAACTCTGTACAATCCAGACTGAAGAGGGAATACCCTAACAAATATGGCAACTTAGGACTAAATCTACATTGTCTAGCTGAGATGTTATCTGTCCAGATTTATACTAATTTCATTTTTCACCTTATGGTATTTGAAGACATATGAACTAGTTGGACATGAAAATCCCAGAGTGAGCAGGAGCTATACTGTTTTTAATCCCTGGGGCAGCTTCTGGCAGGGCAGGAGAAACAGACATTGGTCATACGACAAAGGAAACAGCCACAGACAGGAGGTTTCTGAGCAGTGGGGGAGATTCACAGTACTCAGGACTAAAGTTGTTTTCTTTCCCCAAAAAATGTCTGTCAAATGCCTAAAAATCCTCTCTCCAGCAGCAAAGATAAAGGCCTTAGCCAATGACCACAGTGAACATTTGAGAGGACCAGTGGATAAGTCACTACAGTAAAACATCGGAACAGAAATAGCTAAAGCTATAGAAATACAATTGATCAATTGAAGAAGTCACAGTGCTTTAAGTCAGCACTATGAGCAATTTCAGACAGAGAGACTGAGAATTCTATGCAGTTGGAATTTCAACCTGAATACAAAAAAAAAAAAAAAAAAAAAAAGGCTACCTAAACATAAACCCATGTAAATCAGCATGGAAAGCAGATTGATGTGGGACATGAAAGAGAATCAGCACAGCCCAGAGAAAATACGTGACGACCAGTATGGAAATAAATGAAGCCCAACAGAGTGAGAACAAGCAAAGGCTCCTTATTCAGAGCTTGATATAGCAGAGAGTCAGCCACTAGCACTTGCCTTTGGCAAAGACTCAAAGGCAGGCAGAGGAGTGGGAAAGCTTTATAGCAGAAAAATGAAAGGCTTCAGGTATGCCCTGATTGGAGAACTGTTGTCGTAGCAAAGCTGGAGGTGGCTAACTAGAAGCAGGGCATCCCATGTGATTGGTATGGGTGCATATTTGGCTTTCTCTAGTTGGTCTTAAGTTGGAAACAGGGACAAAAATCAAAGGTGTCTGTTATTATTTAAGTGTTGGCCATTCTGGGGCTTCTATGACAGGATTTATTATAAGTTTGACTTCTTGGACCAGTGGCTAGAGATAGTGGTCTAACTTCCTGGGCTGGTGACTGTAGGCAATTAGTTGCCATGCTGGTTGCTGCAAATTGTGGGTCAGAGTTCTGTTTTTACATATGGTCTGGCCTTTGTCCATTTGTATATTCAGTTTCTCACCAGGGGAAAAAATTTTAGGAAAATCTGGTGTAGCGCTGAAATCAAGGAACTGTGAGCAGGCCCAGCTCCACCTGCCACTTTCTAGTTGGGTTAACTGGCACCAAGTTGCTTGACTTCTTTAGCCCTCGGTTTCCTCATCTATCAAATGGAGATACTGCATAAAAGTTTGATGAGGAGTAAATGAAACGGTGTACAAAAAGTGTTTACCATAGTGCCTGGAACATGGAGAATAGCCAATGACTGTTAGTTATTGGCCATAATGTTATCATTACTAGCACCCTTTTTTACCTGACTTAATCCAGGAACCTAACCAAATAAAGGGAATCAAATTCCAAAAGGCATCGTTCCAGGGAAGATCCTATGCAGAGGTTTAATAGGTCGTGAAGACTATATTGGGTTCTCTGTGTGATAATAAAAAGATCAATCGGGAAAAGGATGTGAATTTCCCACCCCAAGAGAAGGATGCCACAGAGAGTTGCCTTTAATATCTTTAATATTTTATGTTTGATTGATAATTTATCTGCCCGAGAGTAAATTTAATGCTATCTGCTCAAGAGAGTAAATTTATAGTACAGGAAAGGTTAAAACAGTCTGCAAACTTGTAGGAAGCAACAACAAAAGAATGCAAGGTAGTAAAAATCTCATGACTTCTTATGAATTAGGCACTATAATTATTCCTATTTTACAGACAAGAAAACTGAGGCAGAGAGGGATCAGTAACCCAATAGTCACAGTCAGTATTCAAGGGGAAAGCTTAGCAGCTAAGGAGAAATTTGCAGCAAATAAAGGGCCTGGATGGTTCTCCCAAGAACATACCACAGAGAGAACAGGGAGGGTGGGGCAAAAAAGTTTATAACCACCAAGGTACCCTTTCAAAGTTTCCCATATCATGAAATGCTGGCATCTTCCATTTTAGCACTTGAGAACTGCTGTATTTTATTATATTTTCTTTTTGCATTTTGCATTAAGTTTCTCTAAAGTGTTACTTTCCTGTGGGAAAAGATGTCCTAAAGAGGCAAATTATCCTGTTTTCAACAGAACCAGAACTGCAGCCTCATCCCCCAAGGTCCCAAGCAAATCACCTAAGCAGCTAACCTGGGGGCAGGCTCAAAGAGCCTGACTTTGTACGAAAAGAGGAGTGTCCACTAAAAACGTTTGGTTGATTTAATGAAGCAGTTTGTACCTTCTGGAATGTACAAGTTGTTAATAAATTGCATTTCTTCTCTTTTTATAGAGTACATTCCTAGTGTGGTATTTTGGTTTGTGCTTTATGATAGGTGCTATAGTTTCAGGGCTTGAATATGGGTTTCATTAATCTCATAATTTGTGCCTCTACCAGAAAGGACTGAGTATTCTAGACTTGGTGCATAGTGCCCTCTCCTGGTTGAACTGAAGTCTCTTTTCCTAATATGCAAAGCTTAAAGAGAAGGAAATGGTTGCTAAAAGACAAGGGAAGGCTCTACAGACCCCGGGCGGTAGGGACGGCTGGCTCCGTCTCCTCCCAGGACACAGAATGGGGTCGCCCAGGCCCAAGGTGGTCTGGAAGACCCAGGCCCCGTCCCGTCCCAGTGAAGGGTGAGAAAGCCCAAGACTTTTATGACTATAAAGGAAAAAAAAAATAGCCAAGGGGAAAATATGCTCACTGTCTGGATTCAGAAGTCTAACCAGAAATCTAAACACCTGAGAATGAGTAGGATGGATGAGTTTAATCTCACCAGATTGGTTCAGGGACTCAAACAGAACCTTGGTGGCTTCAAGGAAAAATGTCACATACTTAACATTTAGAATGACTCCTGGAAATTAGATATTGTTCATCTACTAAATTTGTTTAGTTCCCTTCAAAGCAACTGAGTTGTAGAACATCGATTCCAGTTAACAGATGTTTTTTTGGAGAAGTACTCAAGAAATACCGACCTTCTCTAAAAAGAATAGGGATGGGATGTGTCATCATTGACGCTGTTCACCGGTATTTCTGGTTCTCCTCCTGGGCACAAATGAGGACCGCACCTTCTGTACCTCCATCAAGTTAGGTATAGCCATGTGGCTTGCTATGGCCGATGAAATGTAAGTAAGAGTTAAGCTTTAAAGAATCAGTGCAAAATTCACATTTTCTTCCCTTTCCCACCGTACGATGGACAAACTACAGTCCCTGTGGACCAAATCCAGCCCACTGACAGTTTTTATAAATAAAGTTTTATTGAAACACAGCCAGGCCCATCTCTTTACACATTGTCTTTGGCTGTTTTCAACAGAGACCATACAGCCAGCAAAGCCTAAAATATTTACTGTCTGACCCTTTATTGAAAAAGATTGCCAGCCCCTGCTCTAGATGGTGGGATCCCTGAGAGAAAACAGTGGGAGCACAGCCCAGGCAGAACTCAATGGACATGTAGCACAAGAAGGAAGAAAACCTGTGTTGTCTTAAGCCACTGATATTTTGAAGCGGTTTTGCTACACCAGCATGACCCAGCCCACCCTAACTGTATACAGGGCAAAGGAGAATCTCTGACAAAAATAGAAAAGGAGAATGTATACCCAGAATCTATAACACCTTGAAAGAAGCTCTGCAAACATTAATGATGGAAAATACACAAAGTCAATGTCATTGACATTGTTCTTTTAACCAGGTGAGAATTAAGCATGATCCCTACATGCAAATGAGGCTATTTATTGGTTAAGGCAGACAAAGACGTGATATTTTTCCCCGAAATTCAAAATGAATTAATTTCTGTATCTAAGCAAGGCCGGCAGCTTTAATCAGACACTGGTTTGTTTTACAAGAGGAGTGAAGAGGCTCATTACAACAAATCCCAGGCACACGTTGATAAATTCCCAAACTCGGACTCTCATAAAACTCAGAAACACACTTCCCATTGCCTTCCACACTTCTCCTGAATCACTGGGCCTGAGGCAGTTCCTGATTTGTGACCTTCAGCTGTCCGCCACCCCTCATAGATCATTTCCACCTAATAGAGCTTTAAAATTGTCATCATCTTCTTTACTTCAACATTTGAAAGAAATGTTAAAGATTGATCCACCACTGGGTTAGCTATTTTGCAACTTCCCCAAACTGGTTAAGAAGGAAGTCATTGTAAATAAATGCAGCTTTGCAAGACATTTTAAATGGTAGCTATCAGAGCAATTTCAGCAAGGGAGGGGAACGAAAGAGGACTGGATATAATGTACTATGGGCAACATATTTCACCCCTAGGGAACCAGGGTAAAGCTTTTCCTCTGGTTCCCTAGGATTGAAAGTTGTAACCATCTAATAGCTAGTTAGGCGCTTAGAGGAAAACAAGTGCCTTGCTTCCCATCAGTCTGGATATCAAGTCTGGCTAAATCTCATAGCTCCTCTGTGAACCAAGGCAGGATGCTGAGGACTGCAGAGGCGCGGTTCCTTGTTGACCCACTAGCAGTTCAGAGGTGGTTCCACTGTACCCTGCCAGAGACAGACAAAAGGTACCTACACAAGGTCACTGCAGATAAATAGGAAACTTTAATCAGAAAGGCATCTGTGGACCTAGGAATCAATTCAACTGAAACCGGGGTGGGACAGAGAGTGTGGCAGGAATGATGTGTTGAGTCTCCGGGATCAGCCTCCAGGCATTCTGTAAAGCAGCGCGATCTCCCTGATGCTATGGATTTGTGCTGCTCAAGATTGCTTCATCCAAATTCAGCTCAGAATGGAAATTATTCTGACTAACACAACTCCACACTCCCTCGGGCTGTGACAAGTGTTCAATACAGGACCAAAGACTAAGGAGAAAGAAAGGAAGGGTTTCTTCTTTTGTCATTAGTGGCCAGCCTTCTTTGCAAGCCTGTCTGATTCCTTCCAATCTATTCCAGGACAATAAGTAGAAATGAGCTCCCCAACCCCTGCAGGGCAGATAGAGCCATAAGAATGAAAATAGAGCTTGGGGCCCCAGTTGAGGAAGTTGAACTGGGGCCAGCATTTTGGTTTTGTCAATTGCCTGGGCTTGCTTGTTAAGTTCACAGATGACTTCTAACTAGGGCAGCTGCTGAACACACTGGAAAAACAAACGTTCAAAACAGCCTCGCTAAATTAAAGGTGAGACCCAAAAGCCACCAGTAAATGAATGTTAATAGAGAGCCCCTACCACATCCTAGATTAAGGCAAGGACAATTAAACTACCCAAGTACAAGCTGCATGCAAAAGTGCTTGCCATGGGTGTGTGTGGCAGAGGAAGATCTGGAGATCTTAGTGGACGTGCTCATTGAGTCAGCAATATAATAGAAGTATTAAATGAGAATATAAAAGGCACAAGCTATGAAATAATTTTCATAGATGCATGCATGATTTTAGTCAACAAAGTTTACTGAATACCTACTATGTGTCATGTATTTTGCTAGGATCCAGGGCACGGCCAAATGAACTACAGCCCATTGGCCAAACTTCTTGTTTTTGCACAGCTCTTGAGGTAAGAATGATTGATACATTTTTAATATGAAACATGAAAAAGTATTAGACTTTTGGAAAGAACAATTGCTCAAAGAATAGAGGACACTGCCTGTTGGTCTGCAAAGCCTAAAATATTTACTGTCTGACTCTTCTCAGGAAAAGTTCGCCAACACCTGATCTAGGAGTACAAAGTTGAATAAGAAACAGCCCCTTCCCCCAAAGAACTCACAGTTTGGTGTAGGTTACATAATCAATATCATAGTACTTTGTCCTTTCCTGGCTTCACATTTTAGAAGCAAGATAGAAAATTTGAAGAAAGCTCATGGAAAGTTATAAAGACTAATGAAAGAATGGGAAGATGAATTTATCAGTAAAGTTTAAAAGAATTCAGACTGTTTATTCTCGAGGAAAGGAACCTATGGAGAGACTTAAGAATAGCCTTCAAATATTTGAAGGGATATTATTAAGCAAAAAGCTTTCCATTGTGGACATAAAGATTAATAGAATGTAAGCTAAAATTTTTTATTATAGAGATGGAAGAATTTCCTGGAAAGATTTTAAACTTCTACAGTGAAATGAGAAATCCATTTTCTTTAAGCCTCTGAATCTAGCGTATTTTCTCATCTGTCTGGGAGCTTGAAGTGTTGTTTGAGTGCTGTCCAAGCTAAAGGTGAGCGTTAGACCAGATGCCCTATGTCTGGACTAGCTTTTCAATTCTTCCTTTCATAAGTCAGGGGTTTTCAGAAGGAGAAAATCTTTTTCCCTCTCTGGACCTCAGTTTCCCCCTCTTGCAAAATGAGAGCTTGACATGCTTTCAGTCTGTGATTTCCTGGGCCAAAACCTAAAAATGGTTCAGCAGCCAAGGAAAGTAAAGGAGCTTAAATTATATCATCTCACAAGGGAAGAGGCAATTGTTGCTGTTTTATTCTTGACGTGAATAGAGAAATTTAGACTCAATATTTATTTTAAGTTAAAAGTAACTACTGGTTGAAAAAAGAAAGAACATGTTCGCTGGAGGAAGACCAAAGAAAACTTAAATAAATGACTAAAGATTGTAAAGAAGAAAGGAAAAATGTCAAGGAGGCATACACAAAGATATAAAACAAGAAAACAGAAGTAAGAAGTGACATTCCACCATCCCAACCAGGGTGATAGGGTTATATGCTCCACTTTAAAGAACATACATTCTTACATGCAGTCCAAATTTAAAATTCAACTACATGCCGTTTACAAGAAAGCCACAGAAAACAAAATGATCCATATGTATAAAACAGAAAAGGTTTAACGTGAAACTTGGTTAATCGTATGCATGCAAATGTCTTTAGAAGTGAAGTGTACTCATGACTGCAACTTACCATAAAATGCATCAGAAACATAAGATGTATTGGATGTAGAGAGGGGATAGGTGGATAAATATGTGAAGAAGCAAATATGAGAAAATACTCATTGTAGAAGCTACGAGGTAGGTATGTGGATGTTCACTGAGCAATTACGTATGTTCGGAATTTTTTGTAATAAAAACTTGGGAAATAAAGGATGGGCCAAAAATAAACCAAGCAAATATATAGAGTAAGATTCCATTTTTGTTAACTCTATAGATGTGTAAGGAAAAAAAAAGAAGTTTAAAAAAGAAGTGATATGTGAAGTAGGCAGAGTTTGAGGTTTATTTGAGCTTCTATGTTCTGCTCTATTCATGACTTTGATAATGATTCCAGGGGCCACACCAGGAAGTTGTCTTATTTGCATATGCTCTGGGCCTCTGTACCAGTGTGACCATCCCTTCCTTTTTAGGGAAGATCTTAAAGAAGCATAATTTTAAGACAGTTTTTAGGAGCTGACACTATTGGAGATCTCTTTCGATACCTTGGTTTATACCTATGTCTCACCATCAGTAGAAGGACATTGGTCTTAGAATCAGATAAAGCATATTTCATTCCAGCTCCATCACAATGCAGCAACGAATGCTCATGTTAATTAAACACTAGCCTTTGGTAAAAGAGAGATGCTAAAACATTGGATAGTTTGTATTCTACATGATATGTCTCCAGCCAGGTGTCAAATAAGCACCTTACACTAACACATTACAAAGAAACTCCTGATGTGTCACCTCGAACCTGCTTCTCCTACAGATTCCCCACCTGAAATGGGAAAGTTGCTCAGGCAAAAATCCATGGAGGCATCTTTTTTCTCTCTCTTTATCTCACACTCCATCTATAATGCAAATCCCATTGTCTCAGCCTTCAAAATATATCCAGAATCGTATTAATTTCCAGCTGCAATGCTACACCTTTGGTGCCAAACACTATTGCTTCTTTTTTGGATTATTGCAGTAGTCTTGGAACCGGTTTCCTGACTTCATCCCTTAGCCTTCTCTAGTTCATTCTCAGTACAGCAGCCAGACTGATCTTAAATATGATATTCTATTATGTTACTCCTCTCTTCAAAACTCTTCGGTGCCTCCTATCTCAATCAGACTAAAACCCAGAGTCCTTCAGTGGTTTACAAGGTCTATCGGCTGTTGTCTCTGTGACCCCGTCCCCTCCCAATCCCCGGCCCCCCACTGCCTTGCCCACTCCACATCAGCCACACTTGCCTCCCAGCTGTTCCTTGAACAGGCCAAGCACACACCAACCCAAACCTTTTGCTGTTCTCTCTTCCTGGAACTCTCCTCCCCCTGACATCCAGACGACTCATTCCCTTCCATCCTTTTGTCTCTGCCAAAACACCACCCTACCTGTTAGACCTTTCCTGCCCACCCATGTGAAATGGCACCAACCCGTACTCCCCAGCACCCTTACTCTGCTTTATTTATTTTTCTTTGGCACTCATCTTTCTCTGGTATATTATTATATACTTGTTTCTTTGTCTCTATCCCCTGTCCCTCGTACATAAGCTCCAAGAGGCCACAGTTTTTGTTTCCATCACTTCTATACGATCAGAACTATAACAGAATCTGGCCCTTGTTTTCTCCTCCGTAAGTATTTGCTGAAGGAATAGGAAAGGGCTTTGACAATTATAAAGCACAATACACATGGGACATAGTATTATTATTATTTACACAGATAGGCAAAAAGAAAACCTTTTTTTAAAATCACCGTTTCATTTTTTCCCTCAACATACCCGTTTTGCCAAATGGTAAGGAGATTCTTCCTCTACCACCTACAAAGTAGATCCTGCCAAACTTGGTCATGTGGCACCCAGAGGTGATATTCAGAATAGTTATCTTCCTGTTCTGTGGGAACCTATGGGAATGGGCTGAATGATTCCGGCTGAAGCTGGCATGGACCACCAGGGCAGCGTTGGCATGGAGAAGCTTATCATCAATGACAGCAGTTCTCATGCACTGTTATCTCATAAAACCTGTAGAGAAATAAGCATTGAACTAGGAATCAAAAAACCTGGTTCGTTGCCACCTCCCACAAGTCGGGGTTTCTCAACCTCCGCACTATTAGCATTTTGGGCCACACAGTTCTTTCATATAGGGGATGTTAGAATCATTCCCTGACTCTACCCACTACCCTCCACTAGCCATTTCCCCTTCTAGTTGTAACAATCAAAAATGTCTCCAGACATTGCCAAGTGTCCCCTGAGGGCCGTTCTCCCAAACTCATTCTATGAGACCAGCATCACCCTGTTACCAAAACCAGACAAAGATACAACAAAAAAAGGAATAGTGTGAAGAGAATTGTTATTAATTCCTCTAAAGGTTTGGTAGAATTCAGCAGTAAAGCCATCTAGTCCCGGGCTTCTGCTTCTTGGGAGACTGCTGATTACTGCTTCAATCTCTTTGCTTGTTATTGGTCTGCTCAGGTTTTCTATTTCTTCTTGGTTCAGTTTTGGTAGTTTGTATGTGTCCAGAAATTTACCTATTTCCTACAGGTTTTCAAATTTGTTGGCATATGGTTGTTTATAATAGTCTCTAATGACTCTTTGTATTTCTGTGGTATCAATTGCAATGTCTCCTTTTTCATTTCCGATTTTTATTATATGGGTCATCTCTCTTTTTTTTAGTTAGCTTAGCTAATAGTTTGTCTATTTTATCTTCCGAAAAAAACAACTTTTTGTTTCATTGATCTCTTGTATCATTTTGGGGGTCTCTATTTCATTTAGTTCTACTCTGATCATAATTATTTCTTTCTGTCTACTAATTTTAAGACCGGATTGTTCTTGTTTTTCTAGTTATGAAGTGTAGCATTAGGTTGTTTATTTGAAATCTTTCTATTCTTTTTATGTAAGTGTTTATTGCTATAAATTTCTTAGTACAGCTTTTGCAATATCCCACAGGTTTTGGTATGATGCATCTTTATTTTCATTAGTTTCAAAAATTTTTTTATTTCCTATTTTATTTCTTCTTGGACCCATAGGTCGTTCAAAAGCATGTTGTTTAATTTCCATGTATGTGTATAGTTTCAGAGTTTTGCTTATTATTGATTTCTAGTTTTAACTCGTTATGGTCTGAAAAGATACCTGAGATAATTTCAATTTTTTAAAATTTGTTGAGACTTGATTTGTGACCTAACGTGGTCTATTCTGGAGAATGTTCCATGTGCTGATGAGAATGTATATTCTATAGTTGTTGGATGAAATGTTCTGTAGATATCTGCCAGGTCCAGTTGGTCTAAAGTGTACTTGAAATCCTGTGTTTCTCTGTTGATTTGTTGCCTAGATGATCTGCCCAATGATGAGAGTGGGGTGTTCAGGTCCCCTGCTATTATCATATTGGGGTCTATCTCTTTCTTTAGGTCTAATAGTGTCTCCTTTATATATATGGTGCTCTGATGTTAGGTGCATATATATTTATGATTGTGATATCTTCTTGTTGGATAGATTCCTTTATCATTATATGATGACGGCCTTCCTTGTCTCTTTTTATGGTTTTTGGTTTAAAGTCCATTTTATTCAATTTAGGAATAGCTACTCCTGCTAATTTTTGGTTTCCATTTGTGTAGTATATCTTTTTCTATCCCTTCACTGTTAGTTTGACACACGGTAACTTTAAAGACTAAAGAGAGATCATATCCATAATGAGTACTTAAGAAATTTTACTGTCATTATTTTCTATACCTATTAGTTTTCACCCCTAACAAATGAGTTGAATGATTTTTTTTTTCTTGCTATAATAAATGACTTTGCTTATTTAGGCTGCCCTGATGATAGGCATAGTACATATCTACAATCATAAAGTTGAGCTTTTTGTGCCTTATCAGACCACACCTGGAGCACACAAATTATCTCCAAATCCATTCCCTGGTTGGTTTCTCCCCTTAAAGAGCATGCCCTTTAAAGAATACATTTAGAAGCAGTCTGCTCACCCATGGCTAATTTTGTGCTGTTTATCTACAGTAGGATTTACTGGAGTCTATCTTGGTAAATGTAATGAAGCTTGGGCATGCTTTTACAGGGACGTGAGGTGAGGCTAGGGACAGCAGAGAAAAGTCTTAGACTAGTTTTGGAAATGTCATTTCAGAATCACTTAAATTGGAAAAGTTCTAGACAATTCTAAAAGAAGAGTTCCAATAAACAAATCCATCACAACAAATAAGACAGAAAACCCATGTCTGCTCTTTAGAGCAGAGGATAGTGCAGCATTTGGTGTGGATTCCATCCTGGAAACTATTAATAGCCTGCTCTGCCAATTTTCAATCCCTCCAAGGACTAAACAACCACATTGTGTAGGAGACTTTGTCTATTGTGATATTAATTTAATCTTTCTCTGTTGCAAAGACTTTAATGGACAGTAGGAATCTAGGAGGCTGGATATAATTACCCAATTTCACAAATGAAGAGACTGAAAAAGGTTTTGTAACCTATACAAGGTCACACAGATAATAATTGATGGAGCCAAGGGTTGAACTCAAGTCAGCTACCTTCACATCTTAGCTCTTTTCATTAAACTGCACTGAAATACCTCAACATTCTTGGGGTTCGTTACCTGCCCACCATTATTTCACCATCCGCCCCAGAGAAAGTAATGGCAGGAAATATAAGTAGGTTTTAATGGGATCCACACCTTTGCAAAAGTCAAAAACCCAAAAATCTGAGAAAAGAAGTTGGGTTGATGCTATTGATGCTGAAAGACAGTCAGGCTCTTCCTCGAGCTACGGTTGGTGAATGAATTAGGCAAGAGCTACAGCATCTGAACCCTCACAGGGATTCAAACATTCTCTTCCAGAAAGTTTACGCTTATTGAACTCCAGCCTGCCAGGTGGGATGCACACCATGAAAACTGCCCCCACCCAGGGGTGAGACTTAAAATATGTGCACCTAGGGGGGTGGAGAGATCGGGGAGATCAAAAGATACAAAATATCAGTTAGACAGGAGAAATAAGTTCAAGAGATCTACTGTACATCATGGTGCCTATAGTTAATAACAACATATTGTATAATGGAAAATTGCTAAGAAAACAGATTTTAAGTATTCTCACTACAAAAAATATGTGAGATAACACACATGCTAATTAGCTTGATTTAGCCATTTCCCAACATATATATAAACATCATGTTATACACCATAAATTCATACAGCCTTTATTTATCAACTAAAAATTGGAAAAATTTAAAAATATAAATAAACTATGTACACCTAGTTCAGCAGAAGACCACCCAATGAGAGCAGACACTGGCCCTGGGGACGTTCTGCTATACTAACCACTCTTTAGTTGGTTGATCATGGGCAGTCTGGGGGATCTCCTGGGTGTACGGACACTCAGAGGGGGCTTATAACGATTACTTACCCACTAGAACAGAGGAATTTCAGCATTTTAATGACTTGTCCAGCTGTTCTGGTACACCAGACATTCAGCCCTGGCTCCACACTTGCTCAACATGTGATCTTACACAAATGACTTAACCTTTCCAAGCCTTTGTTTCACTTATTTGTAAAGTGGAGATGATAACGGTGCTATCACCCAGAATTGTGAAGATTAAATGAGATAGATGCAAGTGCTATGCATTCTTTCTGACTCAGTTTAGATGTACGATAAATATTAACTATTGTTATTATTCAAGGAGAAAGCTTGAAATATGCAACATATCAATAAACTTTAGCAAAAATAAATCTGATTCTTTTCTTTCTTTCTTTTCTAAAAAGATGACCAGTAAGGGGATCTTAACCCTTGGCTTGGTGTTATCAGCACCACACTCTCCCATATGAGTGAACCGGCCATCCCTATATAGGGATCCAAGCCCATGGCCTTGGTGTTATCAGCACCACACTCTCCCAAGTGAGCCATGGGCCAGCCCAAATCTGATTCTTTTCTAGTTGGTGTGACTATTTCCTTAGATCAGATAAACATGGTAACTGAGTCAATTTGATTCCCTTTCCATTAAAGTCCAGGCACTGGTACTAATTTTGTCCCCATATAAGACAAATAGGCTGACCTCTGTGTCAGCCGGGTACCTTATGGTACCCGGAGTCAATCATGATTGACTGGAGTCAATCATGATTCATTCTGTTTCCTCCATTGGGTTGAGTTCTCCATCTTGCATCTCGAGTTTTCAACTACAAAGTCTCAACCTTCCCAGTACTGACTGGGCTGAAAGCAGAATCCTATGCCCAAGCCTTCAATGGTGGTATCTCCTGTCCTCAACGCTGATCACCAGCTCCCTAATCTCTGTTCCCTGGCTTTCCCAATGCTCACTGCCAGCTTCATTGGAACTCAGCCTCTTCAAAGCTATGTAAGCCTCAGCCCCACACAGTTTCCAGATCTTGGATCCTAAGTAGACACTGGATTAAAAGGTTCAGGAATCCCACCTGTTCTTCACCTGGACTCAATGCCTTGGGACAGATCTTCTCACCGCACATCCCTATATGCCAACCCTGGATGTGCTACTATATTGGGTGCCCGTCTTTGGCTGAGCTAATCTCCAGGCAGTAAAGCATGGCAATTATGAACACAAGTGCTGGAATCACACAAGGAAAGTTTGAATCCCAGGTCTGCCCCTTACTGGCTATATGACCGTGAGCAATTGCTTATGTTTTCTGAGCCAAACTATAAAATAGGGATAAAAATGCATACCTCCCAGAGTTGTTGTAAGGATTGAAAGAGGTACATTAGGCTTCGTTCCATAGTTGGCACATGGAAGAATTCAATAAGCCAGTTTCACTGTTGATGGAAATGATCCCCCTCTACAGCATGTCCCCTTCCACCACAACTTGGTATCTGGCCATTCTCTACCTATTTCAACTAGATTCTTAACAAGACTACTTAGAAATTACTCAAAAGCCTAGATAGCTGCTCACACCAACACTTTTAGGTCTCTCAAATAAAAATTATCCAAAATCAAATTTGGACATACACTGTTTACAACTTTATTCCCTCAACAAATATATAGTGAACATATACCATGTATGTGCCAAACACTGGGCCATGTGAAGAAGACAGACATGGTACCTGCCCCAAGGAGGTTACAGTCCAATTGTCCCTCAGCCAGAATTAAGGAAATTTATTCCGTGGAAAACTCCTTATAAATCAAGACAATGTCTAGAGTGCTAGACATAGACAGCTAGAGTGCTAGCTGGTGAAACCATTCTTTTGTTAGTAATTTTCTACATTTTTCAATGTTTTAAATGGGAACATATAACTTTCATAAGTTTAAAAATTTATTGAAATTGAAAAATGCTTGCAGACTCTCTAAGAGGTGCATGAAAGTAACTCGTCAGGCCTCCTTATGAAGCAGGGAGGTCCTGGCCTTCTCAGCACAATACCACTGTGTTTCTCCAAGGTAACAGCCACTGCAGGCTCTTGATCTGCTACCCAACATCTGCTCTCTTTGCTTTACATACTTTGCCATTTTTCTCTTCCTGAGCCACCCAATATTCCAAAATAAATACTGTGTTTCATACTTAACCAATTTCTTCTGGAAATTTAGAACAGACCCTAGTCACTTTATCTGAATTCTTTAAACAAGAAAGGAGTCCAATTGCTGCAGTCAGTCTTTTAGAACAGGAAAGAAATTTCTTTCCTGGAGAGTTGCTACATATGACGTCACTCTGTTTTAAAGGGTCTTAGATAAGTCTTCAATTTTGTGAAGCTTAGAGATTAATAATACCTTAGGGAGAAAAAATGCTGAAAAGTAGGCAGATCTTGTCACAGTAAAAGATTCTTTCTTGCTTTGCTGTGATTAGCTGCATAAATTGTAATGCGAATTCCATTGCTAAATGAATTAGTATGCATCCCACCCAGAGTTCTTTATTTGTTGAAGTAAAATGCTTACAATCTTTGCTTGGGGGAGAAAAAAAAGGGTATTTCATTGAGTGAATATGAATTAATCAGTACTTTATGGACAGAACCCATAATTTTGAAGCAGGGGGAAAAAAGCAAGGCATTTATCAGGGTCCCACTCAGCAATCTCCCCCATCATTGCTAATAAATCTTTTATGAAACGGGGTTTTGAAATCTTTGTAGGAACATTCCCCACCTCCACCTTTCCTTTGAAGAAAAAAATAAGTTAGCATTCATCTTTAATATTTTCTCCTCCCTTTCTTATTTGGATTTCTTGTACCTGGGAAATCTCTGAAGCTCTGTATTTTTAAAGCTTTTTCTCCCCACATTTACAATTTCAAGACCTTTTTCATCAGAAGAAATAATTCATATAGGCCTTCTCCCAGGAGATGTAAGAAAAGAAGCTGAGTTTCAGGTAAGGAACACAATATTTTTAGTAAATATAATATTCTGGGCCTGCTAAACAATCAATATTTATAGATGTAGTGAAAGTCTGTAGGCAAAAGGAGTTTGGAGATGGGTAAGAAGATAATTAAAGGGTACAACATTCCAATTCTAATGCTTTATAATTTTCCTATAACTACTCACAGAAGCAAGATTCTGCCGATTTATAAACAGCCTGCCAATAAGCTCATGATGCCCTGATTTAATTAGGATTTTATGCTCCCACTTGAAAGTTAGGTTCATTAGCTGTGAAATACGCCACTGGATATCTGGATTAAGATTTAAAGGGAACCCTAAATATGGAGTGGCACATAGCCAGTTTCTAGCTGCTTAAACCGTGCAAATGGACTTGTGATCATTCTCCCCGAGGTTGGTAACTTTTTATTTTTAGCCACGAATCCACAGGCTATTTCTCTTGGTTAGGGATGTGGCCTGATGGCCGGTCAAAAGCTTAAAAAGGTACATGACTGGGAACAAGTTGTTAAGAGGCTATTACGAAGGGCTGGCGGGAGGGGGGTAGGACGCACATAATGATTTTGCCATTAAGCTTCCATTCCATTTTACAGCTTGGATTTATTTATAACAACAGGTGGTGGTATTTGTGGGGAATTGCTTGTTTTTTCATTCGAGAAGGGCAGCTCCATACATCTGCTAGAAGGCGAAACAAAACCTTTTCCAAACACCGTTTCCTCGCTTTGTGCATCACCATTAGGAAGGAAGAATTTGTAGCAAAAGGCCACCCTGCCATTATTTCTTCCTGATGACACTCATTTAGCAGCCATTAAAATGCAAATAGAACTATGATTTTTAGATCACAAAATTAACATTAACGGTTGGATGATTGATTAAAGGTCATGGCAACGGTATAACTTAATTTCTTAGATAATTGTGTTCGGTTTTCTGCAGACTGTTTGGGTTTCTGAATTAATTTTATCTGTTGTTGAACACTGACAGGTGCAGTAATTGGCACACTCTCCTTTGGGCTCAGTTCTTCCTGTGAACCGCCCTTTTCTCTTCCCTGAAGCTATCACCTACGACATAGAAGAAAAGGCCAAACTGGCCAGCTCACATCAGTGGGCTTATGAGTGTGCGTGAGGTCACCGGAGGGGTTATTACAGAGCTGCAAAGTCCCAGACAGAATTCCATTCCGTGGCTAACGAGTTTTCCCTCTAAGAACACTCTGCATCCGGCTCATTGTGGTATAAAATGACTAGCCTCCTCAGACCCCGGCTGGAGGATCCCATCTCAGTCCCCTTTTACTTTAATAGAGGCAATAAGCCATGGTAGAGGTAATAGCAACACCACTGGCTTTTCATGTCACCTCTCTATGTGACAGTTCAGGCAGTGACCCAGAAGCTGAGATGGGAAGTGGCCTGAAATTGGGTCTACCTGCTCCATTCTCAAATGTCAATAAATAAAATATGCTTACCTGGCAGGTTGAATACAGTCATGTTTCCCTTAACAATGGAGATACGTTCTGAGAAATGCATCGTTAAGCAATGTCCTCATTGTGTGATCATAGTGTGCACTTACACAAACCTAGATGGTATAGCCTACTACACAGCTAGGCTATATGGTATAGCCTCTTGCTGCAAACACCATCATATATGCGGTCAGCTGTTGACCAAAATGTCATTATTCAGCTCATGACTGTAACTTCTTCAGTCCCAACAAGGTACAGAACCCTGTGTTGTAAAGCAAGAAATTCATAGGAAAAGAACCATACATAGTGCTGAGAGAATGGAGTTAAACTTTATTGTTGTCATTATTATTACTACTAACTCTTAAAAGTGATTTCTCCTAGAAGTTTCAGAGGACTTTGTTTCATCATGATGAATTCTATTTTGCAAACTTCTGTTCATCATCTGGATTCTGACTTAAATCCTTTGTTTCTTATGAGTTTTCACACTAATGCCACACAGACAATTCCTAACTGACCAGTCCTGCCCTCTGAGAGCTTACGGTCTGGACGGAGAGACCCTGCACATGAAGCAATTAATGAATCATTCAAAGTAATACATAAAACAGTTATCAGACTCAAGATCCTTAAGGTCTCAACCATGTCACATCAGGCTTTATTTTAATCCAATGCAAGTGTTCATTCAGCAAACATATGTTGAGCACCTACTATGTGCCTGGCTCTCTCCCAGTATCTAGGGATACTCTAGTAAACAAGCCTAATAGTCCCTAAAGAATGTAACTCACAGCCTTTAGTGGGTTACAGGGAAGGGAGAATAAGGAATGAACAATACTTAAAAGTGGGCTGAGCATTACAAGAGGGAAAGGAAAAAATACTGTGTGCGCTTATAGCAGGCTCTATTCTCAATGCCTTTCACAGTGCACAATAGGTCCTAAGTCAATGCCTGTTGAAGCCATCAATCTCTTTATTAAAGAATCATCAAGAAGATGTAAGGACATAATTCTGAGAGTCCATATAGGAAATAGGACTTACCCATTTCTACGCACACTGGCTACTGTCAATTCCTCAAAAGCACAATGCCTCCCTCACCCCAGGACTTTTGTACATGCCACTCCTGCTGTCACACTCCCTCTCCTCCTATATTCCTAGTGAATAACTACTCATATTTCAGACTTCAGCTCAAAGGTCGGGACTGTGGGAAGGCTTTTCTGACTTCTCCATCCTTGACCCCAGATCAGGTCCAGGGCTCAGGTGCAGAGGCCCAGTCAGGTGCCCAGGTGCAGGTTCCCACAGACATCACACCAATCCCCCTACCTTCACACAGCCCAGAGCATTCCTGCCTGGCCCGCACCACACAACTGTATGGTGATTTAGATGATTATTTGATGGTGACATCCCTCTCCCCACTCTGGCCTCTAGGCTCCATGAGGGGCCAACCAATGGTGTGTTTAGCACCAACCAAACAATGGGTGTTTAGCACCACCATTTTGTAAATAGTTGTTAAATGCACGTATGAAGTTTGCTGCGTTGGATCTTGAAGAATGGGAAGTATCCAAACCAGTAAAGAAAAGCAAGCATGGAAGGTGGAAAGAGTGCAGAGTGGGTCCCACAGGGCTGTGCAGGGTGTACATAAAATACTTCACTTGCTCTCCGACTTGGGCTCAGACCAAACAGAGCAGATGGTGCTGAGACTGGTGTTCCTGCACTGCAGCCATTAACCCCTCAGTTCCTGAGCTGCAGAAGGGAAGGTTAGTCCCAGGCAGAAGCACCCCTGGGTTTGGGGGATGGGGGTGCTCCTCTGGCAGCAGCTACCTGCCAACATTTTAACAAGCTGAAGATTCTATCAGAGGGTACCAGCTGACTGAGAGCCATCTCAGAGGGGAAAGGTGAGCCCCAAGCCCAGGGGGGCTATACCCACGTGGTCAGAAAGGAAAATAAGCTAAATTATGAGAAGGCTTAAAACTCAGGCACAGGCTTTTTGATCATGAGTTCAGCAGGCAACACAGAAAGTCACTGTAGATCCTTAAGAAAGGGGAAAATGATGAAAGGCATATTTTTAGAAAGACTGATTTCAAAGGGCAGACCAGATGCTGTGCTAGGCACCAGAGAACTAAAAATGGTACACAGACATCAGGCTTTACCGAACCAAGTTTCCCATTTTATAAAGCTCAGAGGGGGCCGGCCCGTGGCTCACTTGGGAGAGTGCGGTGCTGATAACACCAAGGCCCCGGGTTCGGATCCCATATACGGGTGGCCGGTTCGCTCACTGGCTGAGCATGGTGCTGACAACACCAAGTCAAGGGTTAAGATCCCCTTACCGGTCATCTTTAAAAATATATATATACATATATATATATATATATAAAGCTCAGAGGAGATTCTGAATTTCCTTCAGTCAAAGTCTCCACGCTCATTGCTATGAGGCTGTTTTTGATGGTTTTGTCTTCTGCTCCATAAACTCCCTAAAGGCAATTCCTTACACCCTAAGTGATTGATGGATTTTTGACGTGACCAGTGTCACTGCGCACACAATAAGCACCAGCACAAAATAGCCGCCGGCTTCATCTTCCACTTCAGCACCAAGCCCCTCCCCGCTTCCCTTTACGAGAAGCCTCCTGACTTAGAAACAACTTTCTGGCTTCCACATCGGGCGCAGTTCTCCACCCAGTTACATCCACCTAATGGTCCCTCCCCCCTGTACATTTCACACCCAACAGCTAATATAAACTCGCACAAACCCATTGTTGCTGCTGTCCCCCATTTTCAGGGCAGCCCTAGGCTGTTCCCCACTTTGAGCGCAGCCCGGCAGATTCTTTTCCTTTAATAAAGCTTGAATGGTACCCAGTGTCTTGGCTCACCTTCTTTCAGTGATAAAGATAGTGTCTAGCCCTTGGTAAATGTTTGTCGAATAGACGAGTGAATGGCTTTATTAAAAACACTAACCTAAAAAGCTGCCCCCAAGTCTGTGCTGCTATGCAAATCCTCCCTCCCCTCCAACCCTTTCTTAAGCAAGGTTCTCCAAATAAGGTCTGTCTTTCAACCACTTTGGCAAAACCAAAGGCAGCCTATCAAAGCTTTCTCCTTCCTGGTCTGCAATTTAATAGAGCCCCTTCCCTAAGTGACACTGCCAGCCCCTCTCTAAATACAACCCAGTTCCCCTTCTTGGCAAATACTAACTTGGTAAGTTGTATTTCATGAAGTTAATCGGGCTTATTACAGAGAACATATTCCCAGGAGGAGAGATGTTAATTTCTTCTTCATACAAGGAACAAAAATCAATATCATAAATCTAGGAAATCTCCCCTAAATGTCTCCCCCATCATCACTCTCTCCTGAGCTCTGGGTAAGTACCATTATGACAGGTTAGCTATATTTCTACTCAGGCAATACGACATTGAGGTGACTGCAGAACGAGTCATGCTGCTGAAGGAGTATTGGCTGAGATGCGATTCCTCAAGGTATTCTGTGACATTGGAATTCCATCAAATGGAGCTGAATGTACCTTTATCTTTTAAATAAGCCCCAGTTCCAATCTTCAGCCTGCTTAGAACATGCTGAACTTCGATGGTGACCTATAGATTTTCAACATGAGTTAGAGTGGATGAAAAGGAAGCAGTTTTCTAAAGCATATTTTCATCCCAATATATTCATTTACGCCAACGTGTAATAAATACTAAGTACACACAGTGTGAGGGACACATTAAAAAGTAGAGACATAGGCACCAATTTTGCAGGAACTTACAGTCTAAGTAAGCAAACAGAGTTTAAAGTAAGACTTAGTTTTAATTTTAATACACACACACATCAGAGCCTAGTAAATTCCTGTGCCATAATGTGAAATCTCCAAGTAATGTTTTTCCTACTACCTTTTGAAAGCCCCTTAACCTCATGCAGTCACAGCTTCATTTTAGGAGTAAACAAGAATCTAATTTTAGAAATCTTCCAAGATGTTGACCTTTGTGTAAGGGATCTGTCAGTCTAAGATCTTGGGTCTTGGATGGGTTATTATAAATTAAAATCTAATACTGCTTCCTTATCTCTGGATCTATAAAGCCCCATTCAATCAGCAATGTCCAGCTTAGGTGTGCAATTCAGCCCGATGAAATAGACTGCAAAAGCTAGTGACTTCAGCATCCCAGGGGCATAGACAAAATTAATTAAGGCATTGCCACCAAATATTAGTCCTCCCCCCCAAGTTTATTTCTAATTATCTCCTATTGAGTCATATCTCCAATGAGTCAAAATTTTTATTAGATTTTTTAGGAGCCTGTCTCCTGACAGCTTCAAAGGATTTTTATATTTTAGCATAGTTGATTCCCTCTAATATGCTTCCATCTATTAACTAATCTCTGTCCTGAATTATATTATAAAATCATAGAGCTGAAAGAGTCCTTTGAGGTCACCTAGGCCAATTCTATCTTACAGACAAGGAAACTGAGGCATAAGGAAGTTTGGTACCTGGAGGAATATGAATAAATTAACATTGCAAGTAACCTGATACAACAGGGACCTACCACTAGCTCCTATCAAGACCAAATTGGAAATGGTCCTGGAATAAAGGCCTTACATATTGTGACATTTTGAGATATCCCATCAGAAGGTTAGCCTATGCTCCAATCATCCTACGTGGCCCTCCCATTGACAAGCTCAGCCCACACACTCAGAGCTGCCAACTGACCTTTCAGTGCATGTTTCATTAATGTGGACGGTCCAAAGAAGAGCTACCATGACAGACACGAAAGCACACCAAAAACAAATCAGAAGAAAAAAACCTAGAGGCTCTTCCTTAGCCAGCGGCAGTGGACAGCAGGGGGATAGAGCAGTCCAAAAAATAAATAAATACATAAAAAAGAAAAGAAACCTAGAGACAACAAAAAATCCAAAAAACAGAAGAAAATCTCAAAATATATACATATCCTCAGAGCAATATTTTGTACATAAAATATGATGCTATAAAAGGGAATCTATTAAAGAACAAGATCCAGTTCTTCAATACTAAAAATGTGAAAGCAAATTAAAAACTTAATAAGTAGTTTGGAGAATCAAGCCAAAAAACCTCACAGAAAGTAAAACAAAAACATAAAGAGAGGAAAACTAGGCCAAAAAAGCAATAAAAATGCTGAGAGGTTAATCCAGGAAGTCTACCCTGCAACCAACAGGAGTTCCAGGAATTCGGGCAGAGAAAAAGAGGAGAAGGGAACTATCAGAAGAAAAATCAAGCACATTGCCCAGGACTGTGGGTAGAAGCCCACCCCTGAGAGAGTGTCTTGAGTGCCCAACACCATGGCACAGCCCTGTGGAATTCCAGAAGGCTGGAGATAAAGAGGAGCCTCTGGAGAGCTTTTGAGAAGAGAGGTAAAGTTTTCATCAAAGGATCAGGAATCAGGACGACTTCAGACTTCCAGACATTGGAAATAAGAATATAACGGAGCGATGCATCTAAAATATGGAGAGATTATTCGAAGCCTAGCTCTGTACCAACCAAAGGATGTGAGGATTGAATAGTGACATTTCCACACAAACAAGGTTCAGAGCCTGTATTTCCTGTGCATTATCTCTTAGGAAGGTAATGAAGGATTGGGCTTTTGCAAAAAGAGAAAAAAAAAATCAAGAGGAAACCATGGGATTCAGGAAAGTGATCAAACAGAGGAGAGTAGTAGAAGGAAGTCCAAGGGAGAAAGCCATGAAGCAGGCCATGGGAGAAAACAGCAAGACAGAGGACTAAAAAGAGAGGTGTCCAGGAGGGAAAAAATGGGAACTGGCTGATAATCTGATTATCTTTGATTTGAGGAAAGGAAAGCACTGTTGGCTGCCTGCACAACAGCATTTCCCCCTTTGTCCATGCCACTGGATTTTGCTTGGGTTGCAATCTGCCCAGCTCCAGGGATGAATTGGGATTGGCTTACACCAGTCATGGAGTCCCATTTCCAGTTACCAGCAATTCATCTACTACAGACATGTGACCAGTCTGGCCTATGAGATAGAAGGGCAAAGCTTCAGGGGGATTCTAAGAAAGAATGCAACCCCTGGGAAAAGGGTAACAGAAGGCAAAGGCCCAGTTTTGCTCCTGCCATCTTCGTTCCTGCTTCCTGCTTGTGTGGTAGAAGGTCATGCTCTTTGGAGCTGCAGCAGTGGTCTTGGGACCACCAGAAGAGATGTGGCCAACATGCTGAGGGTGGTGGAGGAGAAAAACGAGGGACAGCCAGGTCTAAATCCACCTCTAAACCTACCCGGGAACCACCTACTGCCATGCTTGCGGTTGCACAAGGAAATTCTATATGTCTTTATTTAAGCTGTTGTTAGTTGGGTGCTTTGTTACTTGAGACAGAAAGCATCTTAGCTGGTATGGAAAATATCATGGACAGGGCTTGTCAGATATGTCAGAATGTTTGTTTTCTAAAAAATTAGCGATAAGTACATGGAAATCCAAGCAGATTAAAAATGAGACAATCATTGACTTCACAAGGAATGGCCAATAAACTTGTGAAAAGATGTTCTGCCTCACAAGTAAAAGGAAAACGCAAATTGAAGTCACATTTATGTACTGTTTTATGTCCATAATATTGGGAAAAAACAAATAGTAAAAGTCTTATGGTTTCGTACAGTGTACCCTCATACAGTGCTGGTGTGTGTTATTTCAAGCATTTTGGAGAACAATTTGACAATACCTAGTAAAGTCACCAATGTTCATATGCTACACTTTGGTACATTTAGAGAAACTCTTTCACGAGTGCCCGAAAAGACAATTATGACAATGTTTATTGAAGCATTGTTTATAATCAACAAAATGGACAAAAAACATGATTTAGGAAAATGGAATAATATATTGCGGTATAGTAATACAATGAAATACCGTACATTCATTTTTAAAGCCCGAATTACAGGTATCAACATGAATAAATCTCAAAACTAAATTTTGAGGGGGAAAAGCAGGTACAAAGGCTGAATATCTGCCACTTGCCCTTTGAGGTTTGGCTCTGGCAAGTAGGTAGGGAATAGCTGAGGGAGGGAAAGCTCTTATTGTTAGTGACAGAAGACCAGAGGCAAGGAAGTGTTATTCTAGCTCTCCAAAAGAAGGTAGATCCAGTGATTTTGATGTCAATCCACATCAAAACTATCTAACATGATTATAAAGAGAAGGGATGTATTATGAGCACTTGGAAAAGGAAGTAGTGATACCAGGACCCCTGAAGAATTTACTACGATAACTTTAGTCTGTTTTGCCCCAGACACAGAGACTAGAAGGGCTGGAGAGCCAGGTCGTTCTGGGTAGTCAGGAAGAGACTGTCGGTCCATCACTGGACATCTGAATGGCAGCAATGGATGGACTGGAAATGGTTATGGAGTAGGGAGGAGGCAAAGGGAAAGGGATTATGTGTGGTCAGTACAAATAGTCCATGGACAAATGACAAATGTGGTCTCGAGACCTAGTACAGAGGAGGTCCTGAGGGGAAGATAAATGGGAAAGGAAGAGAAGGTCTGAACAAGAAAGCAAGTGAGAAGCAAACACCCCAAGAACCCTCTTACACTGTTAGTTAGGCTGTAAATTATTGCAGCCATTGTGGAAAACAGTATGGAGGTTTCTCAAACAACTACAGATAGAACTGACATACGACCCAGCAATCCTGCAGCTGGGTATATACCCAAAGGAATGGAAATCATCATGTGGAAGGAATACCTGCACTCCCATGTTTATCACAGCTCTATTTATAATAGCCAAGAGTTGGGAGCAACCTAAATGTCCATCGACGCATGACTGGATAAGAAAAATGCAGTATATATACACAATGGAATACAGCTCTGCCATAAAAAAGAATGAAAGTCTGCCATTTGCAGCAACGTGGATGAACTTAGACAAAATTATCTTAAGTGAAATAAGCCAGGCACAAAAGAGAAATACCACATGTCCTCACTCACAAGTGGGAGCTAAAAGAAACAAACATTTTAAAAAGAAAGAAAGATGCAACAATCACAATAATTCATTGAACTTTCAAAAGTAGAGAACAGAACTGAGGTGACAAGACGTGGGAAAGGGGGAGAAGGGGAGTTAGCAAGAAATTGGTAAAGGGCCACAAAAAATTACATGTGTCATGCTGAATATACTAATTATCCTGATTTAAGCATCACATATCATACATAGGTATTGGTATTCAATGCTGTACCACTCAGATATGTACAATCAGTTATGTTTTGATTAAATATATAGATATAGATATAGATATAGATATATAGGCATATATATTTCCTAAAAAAAAAAAAGAAGCAAACACCCCAAAAAGAGCCTAGGTGGAATCAATAAATTTTGCTCGTATTCAACTGGGCAGGAATTTGGGGACCCTGACAAGTCTTCCAAATTGGTTCCTCTTCTCCCAGCATGGTTTTTACTGAACTGTCCATATATGCAATATCTCTCCTTCCCCCTCCTACTCACACCACAGAATCACAAAGGCACTGTTTGGCTCACATTCCTACTGCAACAGTCCTAGCACAGCCAACAAATTGCTTTCTACTATGAAGAATAGCTGGACTAGATTGTTTGGCTTCTACAACTTGCTAGCTCTGTGACCCTAGGCAGCTATCTATCCTCTCTGTAACTCAGTTTCCTCAATTGTAAAATGGGTATAATATGAGTACTGCCCTTATAGGGTAACATGTTTATCAAAGAGCCTGGCACATAGTTGTCACTCAACAAGTCTCAACTGTTATGATTATTAATTTTGGAAACAGACCTCAAGAAAGGTGAATAAAGGCTGGCTCAGGTTCATTGGCTCAGGTTAGAGTGCAGTGTTATAACACCAAGGTCAAGGATTTGGATCCCCATACCAGCTAGCCAAAAAAAAAAAAAAGGTGAATGTCACCTGGCATTCAATCAGAGGAAAGCAGGATGGTGACTAAAAATGAAATCAACTCAAGTGAGAAACGCTGGAAAGAAATTAAGATACTTAGCATGGCTTGCTTAGTCAAATCATGGATGCCATGGAAATAAATAGTTTAGGAGATAGTGAAGAGGAATTCTAATGAGTAGAATAATTTGAGCATCTAACTGTCTGCAGGCACTATGGAGGACACCCGTGGCAAATTCTATTAATTGCTATTCCAGTTACTGTTACTAAGTTAAAAATTATCCCCAAAACTTAGTAGCCAAAACAATAACCATAGAATTGTGCCCACAGATTCTGTGGGTCAGGAATTCAAACACAGCATGACACGGATAGCTTGTCTCTGCTACACAATGCTGGGACAACTCAAGAGTGGGGACTGGAATCATCTGCAGGACCTACGCATGGATAACTGGAAGACCAAGATTGCCAACTGAAGCACCTTCATGTGGCTCCCTGTGTGACTTGGCTTCCTCACAGCATGGTGGTCTCAGCAGAGTCCAACTTCTTACAAGGTATCTCAGGGCTCCAAGTGCAAGTGTTCCAGGAAACAAGGATGAAGATGCATGACCTTTTATGACCCAGCCTCAGAAGTCACACAGCATCACTTCTGCCATCCTCTGTCACTTACTAATGAGATTTGTAACAAATGACACAGATCTCACCTCCTAGAAGGGAGGAGCATCTTAGAGTTTTTGAACATGCTTTAAAAGCCATAGTAACTAACCCACTGTTTATCCCCCATTTCTTCCTTGCCAACAAAACTGCAATTTTGTTGAGAGTAGCAATGTTCCCTACCCAAGGTAATGGATCATAACAATCCTATAACCTTTTGCCAGTAATTTGCTATGTTGAATCCTTAAAACTAAGAGTTGTCATGTGACTCATCTCTGGCCAATGAGACACAAGGAAAAATTGTTGGGGTTGCTTCTAGAAAGTGTTTTCCTTTCCTGATAGAAGAGTCAGACTTGGACATTACTGGTTGTTCCCTCTTTATTCTTTCCCTGAATGCACACATAATGTTTGGAGCTATGGCAACTATTTTGTGGCCATGCAGCAACAAGCATGAGAATGAAAAGTCAATACACTAAGGACAGCAGATCAGAAGATATAAAGAGCTCAGAGCCTTCATTGCATCATTGAGCAGCTGAACAAATGCCAGCAGCCACTTACACCAAACTTCTTGTTAGGCAGAAAAATTAACTCCAAGTGTTTAAGCCACTATTGTTCAGGCTTCTTTTACTTGCATCTGAAAGTATTCCTAGCTGACACAAACTCATAATTTCATTTAACTCTCATAAAAAATGAGTTAGGCATTATTTGTTTAGGCCTTGTTATCTCCATTTTACAGATTAGAACTTGAGTAACTTTTCCAAGGTCACAGAGCTAGAGATTGATGCCAAAATTCGAACCCAGGAATAATTTCAAAGTCCAAAGTTTTTCCTCTACTCTTTGCTACTATGTGGTGCTTGAGCCAGGAGGGTCTGGCATCACCAAGGGGGTGTTAGAGATGCAGAATTTCCGGCCCTACCCCACATACTGGATCAGAATGTGCAATTTAACAAAATGCACAAGTCTTGCTTACATGATCGTAGGGGCAAAGAATGAGTACCACTGGTTGAACCTACAAGAGGCCAGACTTCAGCTCGAAGAAAATAAGAAATTTGCAAATAAAATCAATTTCCTTCTTATCAGGATGGAAAGGATCAGCTTGCAAAGCACTGAGTTCCCCATCACTGGAGGTGTTCAACATCAACGGAACAGCTACTGCTCAGAATGCTATGGAGATAACCTTGAGATCTTTCCATTCTTGTGATTATTCCCACTGATCTTCCCTGTGCTTGACATTGAACCATCAGAGTCATCCCTAGACATTAAAGCCCTGTCTGATGAATGTCCTTCTACTGTCACTGATCTCCTACATCGTAAATAAAAGTTTTTGGACTTCTGCAGGTGAGTAGGAGTAAGTCACTGATGCTGGGAGATGAGGAAATAGAGGTCTGGGGCGTGGTGCTAGGCCCCCTGAGGACCGGCCCGCTTGCACAGGGCAGCAGGTGGGTAGGGAAGGGAACCTCAGGGCTGTGACTGTCAGCGTCCCAGGAAGCAAAATTCGCAGTTTCCTTCGGATGCCACCTGCCACTGGGTTCCAGGTTTCCCTCAGCTTCCTCTGCAGTTTCCACCTCCCTGACTGAGCCCCAGGCAAAAGCTGCGAACTCCAGCAGGCTTTGGAAACATACACATGTAACCACATTCTCACCCTTTTGGATTTAATTCCACAGTATAATTAAGCACATACACTGCAGACGCACGGCTATAATACCAGCTGTCGGCTCAATTTGGAAGTGTGCATTAAACAAATCCGAGTGGGGAGCAACATTCTCCAAGCCTTAGGCCTGCGGGAGGAGCCACCCGCCAGCCCCGCAAAATGAACATTTCGTGTGACACGCTGCCACCCAGTGGCCACATTGGAAAATGTCAAGACCAGAAAGCACTATGCAGACAGTGCCTTGGAGCCCCAGCACCTGCCAAATGCTTAGAAATATTCTGAACCAAACTGAATCAAATGAAATTTAATTGAGTTGAAGTAAAGTGAAGTGAACTGAATGAGCATAAAAGAGACAGGGGTGTGGCGGCCCAATGACTAGGGTGCGATGGACTATTCCTGAACCCGTGGAAGCGCTGTGTATTTTAGACCACAGGGGAGCATCGTCCCTGGGCCTTGCACCCAGGAGGAGAGTTTTCTCAGAAAAGATCTCGAAAAGCCAGGCTTTAGTGTATGTGTTGATTAAATGACGATCAGATGTGGTCTACCAGGTCTACAGTAAAAACCCTGTTTCTGACACTTTACAAATAAATATTCAGTAAATAAACACAGAAATAAATAAACATATGCAAACACAATATGAACTCAAACCTTAATGAACAGGCCAAATTGGAAGGGACAGTTTCCTAACTGTCACATCAGTCTCAGGAACCCCGTCCTTGGTATCCACCTGCACTGCAAACCCAACTATCTCCACATTGTGTAGTGGAGGCAGGTGTGACCTCTCTCCCCTGTGAGATGTGAACTTTCACATATGCCTAGCACCACATGCATCATTTAATAGATACGGAACTGAGAGAAGGGAGGGGGGGAGGGAGGGATGGAAGGAAGGAAGGAAGGAAGGAAGGAAGGAAGGAAGGAAGGAAGGAAGGAAGGAAGGAAGGAAGGAAGGAAGGAAGGAAGGAAGGAAGTCATTCTCACCGTAGCATTGATACAAATCTCAACAGAAACCATTTCTTCTGTTTTGACACAGGCCTGTGGCTTCCTAAACAGAGCTTCTGCCGCTATCCTGAGCTTTCTTGCCCTATGGGTGATGACAGTTACATGCTCTCTGTCTTTATTTGGCTTCAAGGAGATCCCGCACTTTTTCTTTTACTTTGTTTTTGTTTAATTTGGCCTGGTTTCTTTCTGTTTTTAGGTAGCTTCAAAACATGCTACATGCTATGGAATGAATATATAATGATGTGGAATAATAATAATCAATGTGCTTTACACACATCTCATTTGGGATTAACATGAGATAGGAATGTCACTTTACAGACGTGGAAACTGAGACTCGAGAAGTTAGAGGACTTACCTATAGCCACACACAAAGTCTGTAGCAGACAGGACACAAACTCAGGTCTTCTCAGTAGATTTCACCACCTTCACACCTAGCAGATGTCCTGCGGGTGGGGTCCGGTAGGGCCCCCTCACAAATTTCACTCACAGACACAGGGTTTCAACAGAGATGTTGTTCTGAGTCCTAATCTGGGACTGATTTTGAGGCATTTCATCTTTGCCTCTTCACAAAATCTGCCCATGGATGCCTTAGAAGCTCTGAGCAGCCTCTCTGGGCTCCAGCTATGGGTGGTGTCTCTGCTCACACCAGCCCTGCTCACACCAGCCCTCTCCAAGGCTCACAGGCCTGTCTGGCCTCTGCTGAGTCGTTCCTCCTTCCCTCCCACTCCCCCACCCAAGGCATCTACACTCAGAGCCCTTCAAAGCCATGTGAAGTTTTTCAGAACTTTATTCCTTCTTGGTTGTCTAGAAAACTATTTACCAGAGATAAACTCCCAGAGAGAAATTTTGTTAAACCAGGTATGAATCACAAGTAAGGATGTTTTTTTTTAAAAAAAAAAAAAAAAAAAAAAGATAAAGGCATGCTGGGGAGAAAGGATGAGCAGGGGAGTCTTTGCTGCAAAGAGTGTTTAAATTAAGATTTTTCATTTACAGCCCCAGTGAGTCCAAAATGGAAGCCATCAGCACCGTGAGAGCAAGCTATATCTGCGTAGTGACATTTTCACATTCCTCTTACTTTTCCTAAAAGATTCATCACACACACACACACACACACACACACACACACACACACACACACACACACACACACACCCCTACCATGAAAACCCTACTCTTGAGAGTTCAAGGGTAGCCCCTCTGTGAAGCTCTCCCTGCTGGCCCCCAGGCAGGCCGCCCTCCCCACCCGACCACTGTCTGCATTTTGGTCACCTCACCAGCTCATAAGCTTCTTGAGGTCAGGAACGGTGTGAAAGAATAATCTTCCCCCTTTGGAGTTCAGAGAAAAATCGAGATGACTGTAGAAATTAATGGGCCAGTCACAGACTCACAGTTCTGCCCAAGCATTGCACTGGTCTGATTTATTAGGTTGAAACCAAGTCTCTTATAAACACATGCTTTTGGCTATTGTCTACAGGGAAAAAAATCTGTGTGCCTTTGGAGGATGTTACAAAGACAATGACAAAAAATCCTTCCTCTAAAAATGAGAGGGGCTCTTTTGTCACCAGATGATCCTAAAGAACTTAGTTTTAACTCTTATAAAGATTTTACCCCATATTGCCTTATAGTATCAGTTTTTAGGTTATGAATTTACAAGCTCCTTGAGGGCAGGGACAGACCCTTCTTTAAAAATCAATTTAACCTTTTTCAAGATACAGGGTCTGTGGAGGTTTTAGAGAACCTGTCTTCCCCTTCTGAATTCCAAATCAAGTGAGAAATAGGTACAGGAGTCACAGTGATGGAATTATAATAGCAATTATTAATAAGGCTTACTATGTTCTAGGAACCATAAATCCTTAGATATGGTAAGGCATTTAATAGTAATACCCCAGCGTTACAGGACAGGAAACTGAGGTACATGAGGTTGAATCATTTGCCCAAGGTCAAATTCCTCACAAGCAGCAGGGCAGGATCTGCACTCAGCAGAGGCCCACACTGGTAACCGCCATGCAGCGCTGCCTCCCAAACACCAACGTGCCAAGAGAGCAGGTTGGAGACTAAGCCTTGGTTCTGGTGGTCAAATGGGCTTCCTAAAACATACCCCCTACACTAAACCAAGCAGCTGCACAGACCACACATCCATGAAGGTGGAGCAAAGCTCAGTAGGTACTCAGAGGGGCACACTCAGTTCATTTCCCAGCCAGAGAAGTCGCTCCTGGGGAGGAGTGAGCCAGGTTGCTGAGGGAGTGTAGGAGGGAACGGTGTTCCCACGCTCTACGCTTCTGGGGAGGAGGATGGAAACTCCTTCTCCATGGAAAACGACGAATGGGAAAGAAACAATCTAGCCTACAGGGGCCTTCTTAGAGAAGATGGTGAAAATTATACAGGCGCACACGACATTTTGCATACACGTTCATGAGATTTACAAACCCCTTGCCTATATCTCTGCAATCTCTCCGTTGCCTTAAGCAGAGAAGGGGACGGGGATGGATACATACACGCACACACATTCATATATATACACACATGTGGATATATACATATAATACACACATATATATACACTACACACACACACACACACACACACACACAAGAGACGCCTCAAGGTCTCTTCCAGCTTGCAAATTCTTTGATTTGGACCATCACAACATAACCCCCCACTGGATCTTCCTGAAACTTTAATCCCAGCAGAGCTCTATCTGGCTCAGAATGAGTCAGCTCATTTTCTCCAACAGGTAAAGGTCAAACTGCATCCATAATTTGTGCACAGAAATTTTAAGTCTCTGTCACCCATGGCCATCAGTCCAAAGGGCTGGATTTATACTCATTGTGGTCTGGGTTCTCATTAACCTTGAATCACCTCCTCCTACACAGAGCCATGACATTTAAAACCTATCTAAGTAGTCTAAAACAACAATCAAATTGAACCCTTGGGGAATAAAATAAATGATCCATAAGCCCAGAATGAGAAAGAAATAAAAACAGGCCTTAAAGAAGTAATGTCTCCATCGAACACATCACTCACAACACATCATTTTGTGTTGGTCTCTCTGTTTGTGGCGTACCTGGAATTGAATGATATTCATCAAATTTAGCCCTTCAAGTGTAATTTTGGCTCTGAATGCCACCTTGAAAATGGTGACCAATCAAAATTCCCAAGCAGGTGGATTGTAATTTTTAACGGGTTTCAAAAAATGTTGTCTAAGTTCCAAAGACCAAGCTCTTATAAAAAAAACAAATGATGATTCATGTGGGCCATTTCAAAATAGATTGATTTCCCAATATTTTTATACCACATCAAAGAGGTCTCTTTTCCCAGCCAGGCTGCTGGGCAATGTGCATCATTTATACTCGTTCATTGGTTGAAAATTTATGGATAACCTACTATGTGTCAGATAGTGGGACAGGAACTAGGAATTAAAAAATAAATAAAAACTGGTTCCATCTTAAAGGGCTGCCCAGTGCAGTAGAGGAGACAGTTATATAGGAACAAATGCTGTGATAGCGGCATGTGCACAACACAGTCTCTAGAAGGATCGAAAAGGGACTGACAGAACCTGGGAGGGGACATTTTGATGGGAGAGAATGTTCGGGGCAGAAGAAAGAGGATGAGCAGAGACAGAGAGGTGTAAATGCGAAAGCCAGTTCAGGCAACCTTAAACGTGGTCTGGTGTTGCATCGGAAAAATGAGTCTTGGGTCTGCCATTGTCTAACCTCGTGACCTTGAGTATTTCACTTGACTTTTCTGACCCTCATTTTCCTTATCTGTAAATTGGGATAATTACCCCCCTAGTCACTGAATTGCTATGAGGTTCTAATGAAAATGTATGAAAGTGACTTGCAAATCTAACGAACTATGCAAATGTCAGTCGTGCTTGTCTTTAATATTAAACCTACTGTTTCTCTCTCCTCTGAATCATGAATGCATAGACTCTCAGAATGCCAATGCCAGAAGGGATCCCCTAGACTGCCTGGTTCAAGTCACTCAGGTAATAAAACTGAAGCCATTATCAACAGCACAGCACCAGTGCAAGCGCCAAGAGCATCACTGACACCATTTTTGAGCCCTTTCTGCCTCCTGGGCCCTGTGCCTCCCAGTACGATAATTATCTCCGTTTGATAGAGAAAGAAACTGAGGCTTGGAGAGATTAACTGGCTTGTCCAGCAACTCAAAGCTAATAAATGGCAAAGTCTAAATTTGATTTTTTGACCCAAGCCCTTAACATCCTGTTATAATGCCCCCTTCTACTTTTTCTTTTCCTCCTTTCTCCTCTCTCTCTCTTCTGCTTCCTTCCTTGACATTAAAGTAGGCCACTTCTAAATACCCATCATTTTCATGAGAAACTTTTCTAGGAGGAAGTGAAGGGAAGGAAACAGGTAGACAGGCCCCCAGCTGCAAGTGTCTAAGCCCTATGTCACCTGTCAGCAGGAGAACACTGCAGGACACAGAGAAGTCTGCTTGCCTCTGTTCAGAATGAGCTCGGTGCTGGAGGCTGGAGCAGCGCCGTGGGGGCTCCGAGCGCACAGCAGATGAAGCTGCCTGTGCAGTAACTTTATCTGACCCATTAGCCTTAACATATGTGTCTCATCCAGAGGGAGGAGGCAGGAGGAGGAGGCTCAGCAGCATCGCTTTCTTGCCCTGCTTTTTTCTGACCCACTCATCTAGTCCTCCCCTTCCAGCAGGCTCTGTCTGAAGGGGAGGACTCTGGAGGTGATTTGCTTCCTCCAATGGACTTCTTGTTTGTTCTATCACTTTTTGACTTCTGGAGTGGAATCATTTCCTCCTCCTCTTATTACATTATAACAGACATTTCTTGGGGTGTTGGGAGAATATTTAAACACATTTGCTTCTGTGGTTGACTTTGGCAAGGGGACACACGATTGTCCCTTTGTCAAAAGCCTTGTGTCCAGGAACCAAGCTCAGACACCATTGCATGATTCTGTAAATAAGCATGGGCCCACAGGGACACAAATCAAAGGAGAAAATAAAATGTGTAATCTCAAAAGAATTGAGCTGTAATTGGTTTGGGTGCTAGTGTCCCAAAGGGCAACAGGAAAACAGGTGCCTCGTTCTGGGGGAACACTGGGATCCAGCATTGACTCTGCAGTGGATCTACTTCAAGTTCCCATCTTTAGAACCATTCCTAGGTTCAGACCACTTAACTCTAAGCCTCATGACATCAGGGTTTATCAGTAAGACCCAGAACCTGGCACTGAATAGCTCCCAATAGATATTCATGGAATAAATGAATGAATGAATGAAGACATTGAAGGTCCTAGTAAAATTGTAAATCTGTCATGTAAGCGGTACATGAAGGGCAATCACAAGTCCACACTCCCCACCAAGAATTTGCATCTGCCCTCTGAGAATGAAACAGAATATCAGTTTGCAAGTCACTGTAAGTGAGGATGGACTCTAACAAAACTTAATTTATATTCCAGGGAGAGAAATTATTTACACCCTGTAAGCCAATTTCAGTCAAAGGAGCCCCAGAGGAGGTATTTCTCTGACAAGGAAGAGCACAAAGCAGAAGGATGTCACTAAGTTCTCACACCCTGCACTGATTCCAGGTGTACCAAGCAAACTCTTATTTGCCTTCCTGTGTAGCATGCCTTTAGGGAAGGAATGTTCTGGATCAAGACATGCTTAGAGTCAAGTGGCCAGTTCCTTTGACATTTATCATTCCTGGTGGAGATTATGAAGATGTCTTACTCTGTGAACTTGGTTCATGTGTGTCCATCCCAGAAAGATGAATCCACACTCAGGGTGTTCTTGGCCAATCAGGCTTCTGAGTAAAGGCTGAGGACTAGATCCTGGACTGTGGGTGAATTCACCAAGATATGGTGCCTCTGCTAGGCCTTATTCTGGGCATGTAATTGCATGCCCTTCTGTATGCCATGTTCATTTGACAATGGCCACATGCTAAGAGGGGTATAAAGCACAATTAAGTTGCTAGCATATTTTTAGGAAACTGGCTAGCAGATCAGCTCAGTTCTGAAGCTGGAGCCACTGAATTATTCATGGACAGAGGACAGAAAGGAAGTAAAGCTTTTGATGCCTGGAGATTGGCAGGCCCAGACAGAGCCTGTGAGCTGTTCAAGGGCAGAGAGCATGTCTTATTCATGTCTGTATCTATTCTCAGTGCCTGTCATGACCCTGAGATATGACAAGTGCTCAATAAATATTTGTTAACTGAATCAGTTGATTGAATGGGCAGCAGAAGTTTGCAGAAGTGCTCAAGAAGGAGCTGTTTGGATAAGATGATGAGCCAAAAGAACCAACAGGAGATGCTAACAGCAAAGCACCAATGTCACCTTGAGCTTGCCCAGCCAGTTTAGGGAGTTTTCGCCTTCAAGCCAGTGGTATCACTGTTCATATAACAGGCTTTGCATATGCTGTTCCCTCTGCTTGGAATGCTCTTGCCACCCTGCATATGCACACACACATACATACACGCACACAAACACACACACGCTTCACATGACTGTTTGTCGCCTCTTCAGAGACATCTTTTCCAACTGCTCTAAGTTCTCCTCCTCCCACTGCCTCAATTATCCTCTATCTCAACCCCTTTTATATTTCTTCCATAACATCTGTCACCATTGAAATTGTTTTCTGCTTATTTGGGGTTTGCCTCCTCCCCTAGAGTACAAGCTTCATGATGCAAGGACCATATCTTATTTGCTATTGTATACCCAAGTGCCAAGCTCAGTGTCTAGTCATAGTAGATGCTCAAAAAGCATTTGTGGAAGAAATGAATGAATGAAAAGTGCATCTACACTGATGGCTCATGGATGCAGCACCCTAGCCCTTTATGAGTTAGGCTTCAGTAGAAGGAAACAGAAGCCACCTCTCTAGTTATTTTAATCAGAAAGGGATTTAATCCAGAGAATTCAACTCTTAAAAACTGCTGGAAAGCTGGAAGAGTGGGCTCTAGACTGGGCCTCCTGGAATTCCCACCAAAACAACACTGTTGAGTGAGCCCCTGCTTTGCCACAGTCAGTTACAATGGCCACCCCAGAACTACTGAGTTCAAGGACATACCACTGAGGTTGCAAATCAGGGATAGGGAAGTAATTGCTGATACAACTACCTCTCAATACACTCAAGACTAGGTACTAAGCTCTGGAACATTGCTGCAGGGGGCAAAAGTGTCTCTGTGGCCAGGCTCACCAGCACAAACAGCCAAAGCTGCAGGAAGATGGCTTCCACCCAACTTCCATCTTCCATATCATGAGCTGTTGGAGAAACCTAAATCACATTTATAGCTCTAGCTGCAAGGGAGTCTTGGAAATGTAGTGTATAATTTTCCAGCTTCTGTAGTTCAGGAAGGCACCACAAGCCCTGTGAAGTAAGCAGGGAAAATTGCTTCATCTCCACTTTTATAAATGAAAAACCTAAGTCATAACGAAATTAAATGGCAATCACTGTTGATTTGTTTTCAAAATTATTTGTGGAATGAGTGAGGATGAATGATTTTTCCCAGAGTCAAAAAACAAATTCCTATCATCCTCTATGATACCTGATCTAACTCTCCAAGCCAAGATTAATACTACTCTTAATGCACACACACACACACATTCGCACACACCAGGACTTTGATACTTCCATCATGTAGCTACCATAGTTTAAGAACCAGTTTACATGTCTGTTTCTCCAAGTGGATTATAAAGTCCTCAAGCGCAAAGATGGCTTCCTAGTCTTCTCACCAACCTGGGTATTCACTGTGCTTAACTCATAGGAAGTAAAATCAATAAGTGGTTCCTTGACCTAATAAGTGTAGAGACTGGGCTCTTGACAACTGGCCAGGACTCTTTCCACTATGTCACACTGCATAAATTCAACTTTTCCTGAAATCCATTGGCTCTGTTACTAATTTACTCATCCATGCAAGATATACCTATTAAGCACCTGCAATGCTTCTGTGTTTGTCACAGGAGATGAAACAGTGAAAAAAAGAGACTCAGACTCAGCTCTCATGGAGATTACAGTCTATTGAGAGAGATGGATATTAATTAACTGATCACACCAATAAATGCAACGGTGATGGCACCACAAAAGGAGGTGCACGGTGGTATGAGAGCATGTAATAGAAGGTTTGAACTGTACAGTACAGGGACATCAGGGAAGACTTACCTAAAGCAGTGATGATAGCTGAGAGCTAAGTGATAATAGGGGGTACAGATGCTAAGAGGGTAGGAAAGCAAATTCCATGAGGAAAAGAATAGTGATGCAAAGACCTTGTGGTAGGAGAAACTGAAGGAACACAAGAATGAGGATGGTACTAGATGGGGCTGGAACAGGAGCAAGGAGCCAGACCCTGCAGGACCTATGAAGGTCAGACGAAGGAAGTTTTTCTCTATTCACTTGGGGGAGAGAGGATGACATGGTTACCTGTGAGCTTTAGAAAACACCAGTGTGAATAATAAATTATGACATAGCTTTTATGCATTCAGCATCCCCCAGTGCCCCACTCTGGGCCAGGCACAGGAATGGTGAGCTGAGCCATCTTCAACAGAAGCCCCCTTATTCCATCTTTCTGAGACTGAATTCCAGTTTGAACATCATGTAAATACATGCTATGCACAAGAAAAAGACGCATTTCCAAAGGACACTTTGGAGAGAAACAACTTGGTTATATCACTCACAAACAGAGGGGTAGAGGGGTTTATATTGGCTTTTTTGCATTTAATTTATTTTGCAGAAAGAAATTTAAAAGTCTTTGGGATGGGAGGTTTTCTTTGATCTAACATCAAACCACAAGACCTGCTACGGAAGGTTCAGCCAAGCTTTGATATGCCTCGGCACATGCATAGCACTGCTTCTGCTTTAGACATGCAGAGGGGAAAAAAAGAGCACTCTGCATCATGAAGCACTCCTTATTAAAAATAATTAGTGGGAATAGTGCATAAGTCACTTTTAAACCCCTCCTTTTCTCTAATTATCCTTTTAAATACATACCAAAACCAATTCACTAAAGATTGCCTTGGATATTTTAGAAAATACCTCTTTACGCATCAAGAGCTTAAGCAAGATATTGTTTGCACTCAGGCCAAACAAAATAATTAAACTGACTTTTTAACATTTCTGATATTTTTAAATCTCACTCCTCTTCACTCAAACTTTGGCAGTCATGTTTTAGCCAAGAATTAAATGGATTGCCACCCCACAAAAATTAAAATTTTGTTAGAAAGTATGGATAGATCTACAACCACCATCAAATTCATGTGGGGTTGGATGTACTTTTCTGCGTAGTAAACAGAAATTTTGCACAAAACAGGAAAGTGTACTTTGTGTGATAGGGTAAAAAAAAAAATCTAAACCCTGACTTTTCATATACTCTCATATCAATACCAATAAAATCTATTTTATGTTCACAGTCATTCTAACCTTACCAACCATGTAACCTGGACAAGTCGTTTAACCCTTCTGAGGTTTGGTTTGCTTGACTTTATAATTGGAATAATAATTAAGCTTAAGTTTAAGGATAGTTTCAAAGCAAAAGGTAAGGTTCCAGGGCCTGCATTTCTGGGGAATACTGAAAATGCTCTAGTTTTTCCAGAACCTTGGTACATCAGCTATACTGTCCCCTCAGCATATTTCACTCCTGCTCCACTGAAAAATGAGGCTTTTCATGGCTTCGGTTCCTCTGCAGATACTTATTCTGCCTCTGCTTGAAATTCTCCATCTTCAGTATCTCAAGTTGATCACTCTGTGCTCCGTGTTTCCATGACCTTCCCACAGTTTACTCACTGTATTATAATTACTTATTTATGTCAACGGCTCTCCCAACTAGACAGTTTGTTCCTTGGGGCAGCAAGAATGTCTTATTCATCCCTGTAACCTAAGCCCCTAGCAAATTTCCTGGCATAAAATATACATCAGCTGAATAAATGAACACATGGCCATGTTCAATAGGGCAAGTAGAAACATGCAAATTATGGGGAGACTAAAAATTGTAATACCGTATATGAAAGAACCACTACATTTATTAACTACTGGTTCTGTGTCCATTTAAACATCATGAGCAATTTTAATTAATGGGAGAACATGCAAGTATGGAATTCTTCTTTAACCAAATCCACCCCCTGCCTCTCTTATTCTTTGTTGCCCTTTGTTTATTTCTATTATAGGAATAATAATTGCAATTTATAACAATTCCTCTTGTTGTTGCTATTTTTTCTCCACTGGAAGTTCTTTTTTTTTTAAGAAAATGTAATTTTATTAATATCGTTTTTTACATTCTAGGATGTTGTTGCAGAGCAGTTGGGAGGGAGGGAGAGAGGGGAAAGGGGAAGGAAATGGGATGGAAGAAGGAAGAAGGAGGAGGGGTGGGATCGAGGCCTGTGGCACCCCCCCACATTCCCACAGGGGAGACTGGGGGACTTCCAGCAGTGACTTAGTCATTGCCAGACTGGGTGCAGATGTCAGGAGGGTGTAGCAAAAGCCCTCGCCCCCCACCACCCCAGCTCAGGAACCCAGGGCCCTTCTTGCTGTAGCTCAGTGGTCGTCGCTGGGCTGGTTGCACGTGACAGAGGGCATGGCCGAGGCTCTCAGCCCCCCACTGCCCCAGCTCAGGAGAGCCCAGGGTGCTTTCTGTGGCAGCTCAGTGGTCATCGCTGGGCTGGCTGTGCGTGTCAGGGAGGTGTGGCTGAGGCCCTTGTCCTCCACCCTCAGGACTGGTTGCAGGTGTTGGGGGGCATGGCTGAGGCCCCTGGCCCTCCCCCTTTCTGGCTTGGTAGCCTGGGGGACTTCTGGTCCTTCTGGGTGTTATAGGTGTTCTTTGGTGAAGTGAAGCCTTTACTAGTTAATATCAAACTTTGTCTCTAGTTATGAGTACTTTGTTTTTTCTTTCAGTTCTGTGTTGGATTATTTGCTGTTCCCACCACTTAAACTCTGCACTGGAACTGATTTGTTGTCCTTTGCTTGCTTCTAAAGTGAGGGAACTTCCTGTGGGGACCAGTACTTGAGCTCTGTGGTTGAGCTAAATTGTTGCTTTGCTGCTGTTTCTCTAGGGAAGGCTTTTTGTGCAGCTCAGGTTTTCATGGTTGACTTTATAGGCACTTCTGGGTCTAGTGAAATCTGGTGCACCTGGGCTGTGTAGAAACACTGGTATGGTCCTAAGTCTTTTCATCAAACTGCACCCCATGCAATTCTGTATTCCTGACCAGTCTCCACTGAGTGGTCCTGTGCTGATTGGGGTGCAGATCAGCTGTCCTTGCTGTACCCCAGTGTTCTCCCAGTGGGCCCATCTCCCCCACTTCCATGCTGCAAACACTTCCCGTGGGTCCAGCTGTGTGCCAGTCCCTTGCGATGACTCACTGGCCTCTGAGCGGCTCCTTTTTTCATTTGTTCTGGCTCCTCGCTCCTGAGTGGGTCCACAGGAACCCTATTAGTGGTCTTACTGGCCTGGGGGCCACCAAAACCCTCTTCTCCCCCACCACCTCCGAGCAACTTTATCCAAAGGGCACAGCTGCAGCTTTTGCCAGCTCCTGCTCCCAGCACTCAGCAGCTCCAGCCTGGAAGTGACCAGGGCTCGAAATGCTCCAAGCAGTTTTTTCTTTCTCTCATTGTGGCTTCTCCCACCTTCATGAACTCCGTAGGCCTCCCCTCTTCTTCCCCTGAGCTCTAGCAGCCCCAGCTTAGCTGTCATTGCTTTTCTATTGTTGTAAATTGGTTGATTTGTGGGAGAGAGTGACACTGGGGACCATCTATTCTGCCATCTTACCAGAAGTCTCCACTAGAAGTTCCTCATGGCAGAGATTTTGTCTGTCTTACTCAATGCTGAGACACAACTCCTAACACACAGTAGGCATTCAGGAAACATTTGTCCAGGAAATGAGTGAAGCCAGCAAGTATGGAGTAAACTGCTGTATTTCTATTCTTCTCTACATTCCGTCAGCTACTTGTATACATTTCAAAGATGATTAAGGAAGATAAAATTTGTGCCTTTTGGGGGCCTATAGAGAGCCCAGTGAATACCACTCTCTTCCCCTTTCTGAATCAGTTTGCAAATTAAATCAGAAGAGTTGGTATTGAGAGAATCAAAATTTTACCTTTCTTAAGAATCAAGCTGAAATGGAAGAATTTGTCAAATGATTTCATGGTACTAAATCTCATAATTCCATAAATTCAACCCCCTAAAAGTCTCTGCTTGGAGGTGGAGGAGCTTTACTTAAAAACTTATGGCAGAGCAGAGAAAAACACAGGTTTCCTGTGGACAACTCATCCCCAAGAGCAAGGACAGCAGGGTTTGGGCCCCAAAGGTACAGCTTCTTGGTCCATGCTACTAACCAGAGGTGGCACTCCACCTGCCACAGGCAGAGTGAGGAAACAGAGGAAACTGAGAGGCCAGTCAACTAATGGGGCCCCCAATCCCTCAGGCAGAGGGTTACATCAGGAGTGGAGAAGCTCCCCCTTTCCCATGCCCAATTTGTCTCGACACCAAGTACACCTATTTTCAGATGCTCTCTATAAAGATTCTGAATTTGGCCACATGCATTAAGTCCACTGAGTCAGTGTTAATGATTGTATGAGATCACATCACTTTCAAGTCAACAAAATCACCAGAGGCCCACACAGCCAATTAATTTAGCCTTTGACCATCAGTTGTAGAATCCATATTACTACTGACAAGTAATATAACTAGGGGGGAAGAAAACCTACATAATAATACTTTCTAACATCTTTTGTTGGTCTAACAACAAAGGTTTGGTCGCATGGCTTGGCCTACTGCCTCCCAGCCTGTCTGCTCCCTGAATTGTCCCAAAGCACACCCAGCCACTGAGCTCCAGGTTCTGGTAAGAACCTTGCCTTTGTCAGCAGAAGCCACGTATGATAGCCCTTTCTTAAAGATTCAAGGTCCCCTATACTGAAGTTGTTCTTTTCCTGGGTGGCTGAAGATCCTGAGAAATCCTCCAGAAGCAGTGCCCTCTGGCTGGCAAAGCAAGATAGAGGAAAGCAGGACAAGAGCAAGTAAGAGATCCTTAACAGTCTTCAAGAATATTTCTCCAAGATGCCAAAAGAAGGAACTCTGAAAGACATTTTCCCCAGACCTCTCAGGTTACTGGGCGCACAGCTTCTATGGAGGAGTGAAAGAAAACTTACCACGTGGACAAAACAGAGAGAAAACCCCAAATGTAAATGCTTGAAGATTTAGTCTTTTCAGGTGCCTACCTTCTGGCGGGGGGGAGGCCTTAAAATTACCTATTACTTATCTTTTGTTTCTGCTTTGCTTTTCCCTAGTGTAGAGCAAACTCTTAGGTTACATCCCAGCCTAGAATAAATCTTCTGGGCTGAATGATAAATCAGGGATTGTAATGGAAATCACTATTGACCTTTAAAAGGGCACTGTCTTTATATTTTCACACTGTGCTGTTTGAAATGTCGACTCAGAATCAGGAAAATAATATACCATCGATTTCTCTCCATACCTCTTGTAACAGAGCTTGAAATTGACCTGGAAAGCATTGGTATAGCTTTTCTCATTACGGTTTCAACATCATCGGAAATGGTGATTAATGATTCAGTCTTGGGAATAGCATTGTTAGACCTTGTAAGTACCTGTGAATCATGTCCAAGCAGCAACTAGCTTATCCTAGTCCTACCACACCCCAGAAGTGGGTGCATTCTAAACTTCATGCGGTAAAACTTTGTGGTTCTTAATTAAAAGCCTATACAAGATGGGAATATTGTTTCCTTGAATGATTGTTTATCTCATTGACTGTCTTCTTTCCCAGTCACTCCTTTATTATGACTCTTTCCATTTTTTAGATTACCAGGCCTCTCTGACAATTTGTTACAGTTTTTTATTCTTTCTTTTTTTTCTAATTTTCCTCTCTATTTTTCCTCTAATTTCATAATTCCTCTCTACCTCTAATTGGTCTCTTTTGCTCTTTTTTCTTTTTCTGTCTGATTTATATATTCCATCTCTCATTTGCTCCAAAAGAACCTTTTTTTTTTTTTATTGAAGCATAATTAATTATACATACTTGTGGGGTAGAGAATTGACTATCAATATGTGTGTAGAATACGTGACGGTAAGATCAGGATAGTTAGCTTCTTCATCATTACAATACGTAATCATTCTTTGTGCCCATGACCCAATTTCTCATGAACCACCCTCCCCCTCCCCCTTTCCACGTCCAGTAACCACAGTTCTCGGAAGAACCTTTTAAACCCATCCAGATTCTCAGAGCCTTGCCTCCCCTGCTTGACAATATGGACTGTCTTCCCCTTGCCTGCCTTTATCCTCACATGCCCTGGCCCATGCAGGATGACTGAACAGCTACAGCCAAACCTGCTGCCAGCTCTCCTCTAGATCTTGTGAGGAAACCACAGCAAAACACTATCGAGAGATGTCTGCAGACTTCCAGTTAAACACAAAAGCTGGCAGGCATGACTTCTCTTCATTTTAAAAGTAGGAAAAAATGATTAATATTCTTCTCTGTTAAAAAAATTTTAAATAGCTTTTAGACGATGTGGCCTTCGGTTGAGTTGTTCTTAAGGATCCATTATAGTTACTCTGCAGAAGCAGAAGGGACTCCCACTTGAAATTTGGTTCGGGTGTCAAGAGTGATAATGCCACACATTTACCAAAAAGCTATACGAAAGGTTTATTATTTACATAATTGAGGCTTTTCTGGGCAAAGCATGGCAGGTCTCTCAAGCAGGTCCAAAACAGCTTGAGAACACAAGGAAAGGAGACTGGCTTGTATATTATGGCTAGGGACTGGGGCCGGGGGAAGGGTTCTCAGAAGCTGGCAAGGATCAGCAAAGAAGAAAGCTCACCCTGCATTTGGATAAGGTACTTGACCACCCATGAGATAATATTTGAACAGCACAAAAAGTATCCCCTTGCCCAAAAAGCCTTCTGTCTCAGAGATGCCATAGTGTCAAACATGCTTCTTTTAAATTCAGAGATCAAAGATTCCCATAACATTTAGAATAATAGTGAAGAAAGAGCATATTCTGTGGACCTGGACTCATAGCCCTCTCTAGACACTTTTGTGACCTTGAGAAATGTATTCATTTCCGAGCCTCAGGTTCTGCATCTGTACAATGGGGATAAATAATACATATTCCATTTCATAGATTCTTTTTTTTTTTTTGTGACCAGTAAGGGGATCGCAATCCTTGGCTTGACGTCATCCGCACTGCGCTCAACCAGTGAGCGCACCGGCCATCCCTATATAGGATCCAAACCTGCGGCCTCAGCGCTCCCAGCCCCACACTCTCCCGAGTGAGCTACGGGGTCGGCCCCCATTTCATAGATTCTAAAATGCATTTTTTCCTCACAGTTTAGTTTCTCTGAAAATTGGATACAATTCAAGTACTTCTTATAAATGTAATTGGCAGCTTTTTTTCTGAGTGGCACATAAAACAACAGTGTCTCTTATAACTGATGGCATCTTAGAGTATATGAAATACACTACTTTGCAGGGCTCCTGTGAAGAAAGAAAAACAAAATGTGAAAACATTTTATTCATTATAAGCTCTATATAAATGTTTTATGTACCTCTTTGGGCCTCAGTTTCCTTATCTGTAAAATGGGAGCAATAATAGTTCTGACTGCATAGGGTTCTTGTGAGGGTCAAGTGAGTTAATACATGTCAAGTGTTCAAAACAGTGTCTGGCCCAAGGTAGGAGGCCTTGGTCTTCTTAGTAGTAGAAGACCTTCTCTGGCTCATTTAAAGACAAGTTGGTCATTGACTGATTCCCAAACATTGAATGTTTGGTGGATGCTAGCAGGGCTCTAGAGTAATACTCAGTGGTTCTGAATCCTAGCTCTGCCACTTACTAACTCTGAGCAATCTCCATAGTTTCATTCAGCCTCTTCTTCCATACCTGTGAAATGAGAAAAATTACAGCACCTACTTAAGTGAGGATGAGCATTAAATGTGTCAGCCCATGGAGAGAGCTCAGTACAGTGCCCGGTAAGTGGAAATCCCCAATAAACACAAGTGATTTTTAGTGAGAGATTCTGCTTTGAGGAAGTATCTGATCAAACTATAGAAATGGCCCAGAAACAGAAAATTACACCACCACAACTTAGGGCTGTCCCTCTGCATATATTGCTCTTGTGTAAGCCCCATCAAGGCCCTTGAGGCCAAGACTCTCCAGGAGCACACCGGAGGTCAAATGGAGGTGGGTTTGCTCTCTGCTGTGAGGACACCTCACACCACGAGGAACCATGAAGTGTCTCAAACAGGGGGTGCCGGGAAGGGCTTGTTATAGGAGTGGGGCTTGCGTTAGCTGATTCGAGGGAAGGCTTATGGCAGGGGTGCAGTCTGCATTGGTTGCAGCTATTAGACAGTAGAGAAATTTAATGATCACCTTCATTTTTATGTAGTGGGCAGAAGGAAAGAATTAGGATAGAGTTGTCATCAAGGAAGAAGCAGTAGTCACTCCCATTAGACAGGAGAGGGGGGTGTTTGGTCATTTTTGTGATTGTACAGTGACTGTTTTATCCTTGTTCAGGCACAATTACAGATTTGCCTTGTTTTTGTCTTGTTCCATCTCATCCTTGAAAATCCTCATCTGATGTTGATATTTTCTGTATGTTCTCCAAGGGAACAGCATGACCCGACTAGTAGCAAATACGCCAGTGACTATCAGCTGTCGAGTGGCCAACCATCCCGCTTTGCCTGGGACTGAGGGGGAGCTCGGGACACAGGACTTTCAGTGCTGAAATGGAGAAAGCCCCAGCAAGCAGGATTGAGTTGGTCACCTTAGCTACTAGGGCTGCATTTTTCTTTCTCAGCCCTCACCCCTTTTATAACATGTCCTAGGAATTACCTAATTTATACTTTTTTTTAATTTGGCGTCTGGCCGGTATGGGGATCTGACACCCTTAACCTTGGTGTCATAACACCACGCTCTAACCAAATGAGCTAAGCAGCCCGTCCCTATACTTTATTTATTGACTCATTCATCTGCATATGACGATGTGCTCTGTAGGCAGACAAGTCCCAACTCTATCATTTATTAGCCATACATCCTTGAGCAAGTTACTCAATGTTTCTGAGTCTTGGTTTCCTCTTCTCTAAAATGAGGTTGCTGCTACTTCATGCGAAGTCTTAATGAGATAATAGCATCTTTAACAATGCCTTGGACATCACAGACATTCCTTTAATGTTACTCCTCTTTGCTCCCCTAACTTCCGTCTCTGTCCCATTCCACATCAGCTTTGCACCGTTTCATGCAAAGGCCTTGCAGTAACAATGGTATCTCTTAACTTAATTGTTATAGCTTCTAGCAGGTGCCTAAAAACACTTAATAATTTATTTTTATGGTGTTATTGCTGCTCCTTTTTCTTCTCTTCAGTGTCCCCACTTACTTCTTATACTTCTCTATGCCCTTTTCCTGCAAGAAACTCAGACCTGTAAGTAATGACAATGGTAACAAACTGCATTCCTAGAGCACTTCGTAACTTACAAAATGCTTTTCACCAAAATGAAGAAAAGAAAGGAGAAAAAAAGCTTGAAAGAAGCAAGTATTATTACCCTCCTGTTTACAGATTATAAAACCCAGGCTTAGAGAAGCCATACACCTACTTTAAGATCACAAGGCCTATGAAGAAATAGAACCAACACTCTGAGTCTCTGCTCTGAAACAACTTTCCCCAGACGCTCAAAACTGGACGCCAATGTATGCCCATTCCTCGCATACCAGGGGCCCTGGATTGGGTGTCTTGACCAGATGTTGCTATTGAGACAAGCAGCTGTCATTTGTAATTTCCTGTGCTGTCCCCCAGGGCCCACAGCTTAATTTCACTTTAAACCCAGCAAGGCTCTTGCCAGACCAATGAGAAAACCTATTTGAGGTGGAACCACTGAAATCCAATTCAAAGCTCTCTGCTACTTCTTCCTCTATCAATTCAGCTTAAGCCCTGGCAGCTGGCCTCTGTTGGGACTGAATAATCCCAGTTTCCTTTAACTTGCCATCCCCATTGCCCCATTCTTGTGCCCCATTGCCACAAGAAGGGATGCCAAATGGACTCACACTTCTCACCCTTTGGAATCCTTAAAGTTTCATGGCCTAAGCAGAAATTACAAATAGTGTTTTGGTATTTAACTTACACTAGTGCCAAAATATTTCCCTGTCTGGAGTTCTTCCACGAAGAGAAAGCAGTTGTAGTGTGCAGATGAAGGGTGTGGGGCTGGAGGAGTCTCAGGAATGCAAGATCAACAACCTTGAGTCCTACTAGCTGAAGGGGTGTAGACACAGGATTCCTTTCCAGGGAAACTGAAGTAGGTGGAGTTTGTACTAAGGCAGAAAAAAGCTAGGACTTGGGGTCAACAGGACCAGGCTCAAATCCTAGGTCCCTTGCTTACAGAGTGGGTTGCCACATGCTAAGCCCTCAATCTCTCCTCTGCTCTCCCTTGTAAAAACAAAGCAACAACACCTGTCCTGTCCCTTCTCTTCATGGTGGTCCTGAGCTAAGGGACATAAAAGCGCTTTAGAAGCTGGAAATCACTAGACAAACATCAGCCATTAATATCACAGTGCAACCTTCTAAAGACAGATCCACCACGCATTCCAATTCTCTTTGGTCTTTGGTTTTCTTCTAGTTCCTTTGATCTATTTCCTGCACAAGCTCGAAGTTGCCAAAGAACAGGCCTGCATCTGATTCATAATTCACACAGTTATTTAAGCAGTATTCCAAACCAAAAAATAGTCCAAGAAAGCTTAAGTGGCAAAGGAGGAGAAAAGCACTTCGCTCAAAATATGCCTTTTAGTTTTTGTTTCTCTAATCTATAAGGAAATTTTACATTTGGATTCAGAAGAGGAAAAAAACAGGAAAAGTTGAGAATTGAAAAGGAAAATTACATTTCACACACTTAATGAAGAGATTACATTTATAAAGTTAATTGGCAACGTAAAGAGTAAAGTAGGAGTTGTGAATTTGCAGCATAAAGAGAAAATGGCAAAGCAATGTTCCAATATTTGCTTATCTTTGCTAAACAAAGATAAGTTTGCTTATCACAACTCAAGTCATAATTCTAGTACATTCTCATCTTTGTCTAGGGCTTTGTCCAGGAAAAGAGAGATTCTTTAAAAATATGAGTCGCCTGTCCTTCACCACATCTTAATAACATTATTCCTTTACCTCCACAGGAGTTTATATGTTTTCTGGGAACTGACCATATTGTTACAAATAAACCACAAAAGACTGAGACTAGGAAGGTCTAAAAGTATGTTTCTGTATGTACTGTCTGTCCTTCCATCTGGCCCTGCTGCTGTTCTCGGTACACCATGTTACTTGTTTCCAGCAGAATCTTTCTGTGTTAAGACTTTCCATTCCAACAAGGTGATTCATAGATGAGCCTATCTGTGAGCAGGTGACAGGTTGGACATGAAGACACAGACTGGCCACATAGCATGAAATTCTTCTGCAACACTACCCAGCCCACATGTAATGAAAGTTGGATTTGGCAGCTGAATCTTGGACTCTTTCGTTCAGGAAATGCCAAAGGTCCTCCTGACTGGGCAGCAGCTTCACTTCCAAGGCCAGAGGGGTGTAGTGTTAGAAATGCAGACAACACATGGGGTCAGATATTGGAAATTTTCTAAGTGACCACCAGATGGCCTCACTGTTCATAAGCATGTTATGTATTTTGGTTAGTTTTAGTCCTCGAAAGCAGGATGATGGGCCCAGCGTACATTTTAAAGGTTGACATTGAAATCACAACCAGAAAATAATGGGTTTTCTGTTGTTCCCTACATTCTCCACCTAGGTTACTAATAACAACATAGGTGTCTGTATTAGTCCGTTTATGTTGCTTATAACAAAGTACATGGAACTGGGTGATTTATAAAGACAATGAAATTTATCGCTTACAGTTTCTGAGGCTGGGAAGTCCAAAGTCCATCTGGTGACAGCGACAGTGACCTAGAAGTCTCACATTGCAAGATGGTGGAAGCAGAAATAGCAGGGAGAGCAAGAGGCAGACTCTCCTCTTCTTTTAAAGCCCTCAGAACCACGCCCCTGACCACCATTTTTAATCCATTCACTACTGCAGGTCCTACAATCCAATCACCTCTTCAAGGCTCCACCTTTCAGTTACCATAATAGGATTTCCCACCCTCTTAACAGATTTCCCCCCTCTTAGAGGGGGCTAAGTTTCTAATACATAAAACTTGGAGGACAAAATTCAAGTTTAGGAAATTTTAGGGGGGCATAATTCAATCCTCTACAGTGTCTAATTTCTGGAGTCTCCAGTGGAAGAAAATAGAATATTACGCATTTTTATCTCTAATTTTACTGTTTTCTGTTTAACATTATGTACTTTTGTTGAATTTCCCTGGTATCTTGATGACATTTTTGGCCATAATAATGAATTTATTATTTAATAAGTATATTCCCATATTTTTTAAAAAAACTGATATACGGAAGACCCTGTAAACACATAAATTGCTTCTACAAAAGATTATAACTAGTTTTAGGCTAACAGACAAGATGGGAATGTCTATCACCTGCACCTCATCATAGAGTATGTTGTTTTTTAAATTTTTCTTTCCTGTACGATGTTCCTTTCTGGGTCTCCCATGCAGTGCAGTAGGGTGGGGTGAAATTTCATATCACATGGGATGGGCTAAGGAATAAGGCTTAATTGGAAAAAGAAGAAACTTTCAAGGCCAGAGTCAGCAAGTCCCATAGTCCGTGAAGAGGCAGGCTAGGCATGCTGGATGTGTGTCCTTCTTATATGGCAAGCAAAAGAGCAGCCTTATCAGCATGCCAAGCAGTCTGGGGCCAGCTATTTCCAGGAGTTGTTTACAGTGCCAGCCACCCAATACCTGGAAAGTCTGCACCCGTGGGATGTTTCAGTCCACTGCCCACCCCACCCTTGGCAGGGAGAGGAAGCCCCAGTTACACAAGAAGCCAAGCTTAGACACTCAGCTGCGAGAAGGGCAAGGCTCCAAGTCCTGATTAGCCTTTGGCCAAGCAACCCAGGTAAGCTCATAGGATTATTTGAGACAATTCTACTCTTCGCGTAATATTAGCCAAAAGCATAAATGATAGTTTTTATTTTCATTTCTTTGATACTAATTAATTTGTATATGCCTTTTTACATACTTATTGGTCAGTTACATACTTTCAATGATCTATTTATACACTTTGCCCATTTTTCTTTGAGGATATTAGAGTTTTACTCTAATTTGTAAAGCAATTTTTACATAGAATATCTTTTAGTCCCTTAAGATTATCATGTGGTTTTTCTTATTAGATCTGTTGATGACATATTTTGCATTAATATAGAGGACATTTGTTATTTCCCCAGTATCCACACTCAACCCTCCCCCATAGTACCCTAATGCTTGTTTGGGGATCAAGTGGTGCCAGGGAAGCTGACTAGACACCCACCTCCAGGTGTAGACTTTGACCAACCCAGTCAGCACAAGTCATGCTGGCCACCGTGACTTGTGCAAGGATAGGCATGTGACCCAAATCAGTCTAGTCAGGGCATATCTCGGGATTCTTGCTATAGATGCTGACAGAAAGATAATCCCTATTTCCTGCTAAATAAGAATATGTAAGCACATAAATTCAGGGGCTGCTGGCAGCCATCTTGGGGACTCAGTTTAGGATGAAAGCAGAGCACAAGAGAGATAAACTGAGTATTTGGTGTGACATCGTTGAGCTACCACATCAAGCCTCACCTGGAGGGAGCCTGCTTCTGGATTTTTCAGTTACATGAGCCTGAGAATATGTACTGAGCAGTACACACTGGAATAGCCCTCACGGTTGTACATGGCTCATCATTCTTTTTAGTCAGATGTCCATTCTAACTGGTTACTACCCATGCTGCACTGATTATTAAATATTTTAATATAATCCTTGCATGTACCAATAATTGTCCTTTATTATTAAGCTGGTTTGAGTAAGGTTTGGTTTGGGGCTTTTGGTTTTGTCTAGAGCATATTCGATGACACCTCTAAGATACAGATTTTTTTCAAAGTATAAGAGAAGATACAGTGAGAACCAGTCATTGGTCAGCTAATCAAAACAGCCAGTCAAATAACAACAGCTGACATTTACTGAGTGATTACCATATGTCCAGACAATATTCTAAGTTTTTATATATGTTAACTCCCTTAAAACTATTACTGTCCCCATTTTAGAGATAAGAAAATTAAGGCACAGAAAGGTTAACTAACTCATTCAAAGCGATACAGTTAACAATTGGAAGAGCTGGGATTTGAACTCAGGAATTTTGGCTCCAGAGCCCATGCTTTTATTCACTATGCTATCACACCCTTCTCTAGTGGATGCTTGATAAAGTGGGGAATCATAAAAAAATACACGTACCTTAAACATTTTGTTTTAACTTAAAACATGTAAGGGAACATTCATTTGCTGATTTCGGGGAAGGGTTGGCAGAGACCAGCATATTGTTCCTACTTGTTTCCACTTCATCCTGGGCACATGGTGAGACTACACTTCCCAGCCTGCCTTGCCATTAGCTAAAACTTTGTGCCTGAGTTACAGCCCGTGAACTGTGAACCTAAGCGATGTGATCGCTCCCCAGCCCCGACCCACTCCTGAGAACCTCCACGGGGAGCCTCCGAACCCTCTTCTGAACACAACTTTGGCCTTGTCCCTTATGGTGTTTGCATTTTCTATATTTTCTAAATAGTCTATAATTGTGTTTTTTAATTTCCACTTTAAAACATGAATTATTTAAATTGCTCTTTTTCGTCCATTTCTAAGTGCATGTGAGTTTTTTGTTTAAAATGTTTATATTAATTTTGCAGCATTTGTTTCCCTTCACCCACCCCCGTGTAATAATGTCTATCATTATTTTATCACAAATTATAGTAACACATTATTACGAAAATTATTATTTTTGAATTATATGTATTTGCCTCAGAGAATTCTTTTTAACACTTATTCAGCTTTGCAATTCTATTTAAAAGTAGTCACTTGGACTTTATGTAGTAAATCTCAGCACTCTCCACCAACTCATTAGCACTATAACTTTCCCAGTCTTGAATTCTTCGTTTTGATATACGTCTTGATCATCTAGATCACATCCTTAAGAAACTTCTTGTCGAAATGACATTGTAAGTATATATTTTGAGGTCCACAATTCTGCTTCTCTACGCATAATAGATAAAATACAGGAGAAAAAAAATTAAAATCACAGTCATTCTCAAAAACGAAATGAACACATGCCCAGAGCTGGAAGAAAAATGTAAAGCAGTAAATGGGGTGGAAACTATAGTCCTACTGGATTCCAGGTCAGAAGCAGTATGAGGTGGCCAGGAGTTCAGCTTCTGAGGGGTAACAGGCAGGGTTGATATTCATAATATTCATAACTAGCACAGCACAGGCACCAGCCAATGACAATGAATGTTGCAACCAAATAGAACTGGCTGTAAACCAGAGCATACCGCTGACGATCTCCCCTAGCAACAGAAATAGGAATACCCAACAGGAGTCCGGCTTATGGCTTGAGACTAGGTCAGGCGGAGCTCCCCAGCTCAAGAAAGGAGGCTGAAAACAGCTGCTACCAATTGCTGCCTGCACAGCTTCTTCTGTAATGCTGCCAGCTTAGGAAAGCAAGCCTCTGCATGTGGATTCCAGGCAAGCCATCCACAGGCTCAGTGACTATTTCTGCGACATCCCCAACATCACTTTGGGACAGGAGCATCAAGCAGCCAGTATAAGACCTGGGGCCAACTTGCACCTATACTCAACAATAATATATTGTACACTTGAAAAGCTGTTAAGAGAGGGTAGATCTCATGTTAAGTTTTCTTACCACAATTTAAAAAAAAAAGACCTGAGGATCCCATGGACTAGGTAGAGACAACTTCAAAACTGATAAATGGGAGGCGGGGTAGGGGGGGAATACTGGAACTAAACTAAAAACTAAAAATAAAACTACCATATGATCCAGCAATCCCACTTCTGGGTATATATCCAAACGAACTGATATCAATACATGGAATGGATATCTCCACTCCCATGTTCATTACAGCACTATTCACAAAAACTAAGATATGGAATCAACCTAAGTGTCCAACAGTGGATGAATAGAAAAAGGAAATGTGGTATATATACACAATGGAATACTATTCAGCCTTAAAAAAGAAAGAAATCCTGTCATTTGCAACAACGTGGATGAACCTGGAGATAGGCTGAGTGAAATAAGCCAGGCACAGAAAGACAAACACCACATGATCTCACTTATAAGTGGAATCTAATAAAGTCAAATTCATCAAAGCACAGAGTAGAATGATGGCTACCAGCAGGGGGGGAGGGTGGGCACAGAATGCAGGGCATGGGAAGCTGTGGTCAAAGGGTACAAAGTTTCACTTAGACAGAAGGAATAAGTTTTGAGACCTACTGCACAGCAGAGTGACTATAGTCAATAATAATGTATTATGTACAAGTATTTCAAAATAACTAAGAGAGTAAATTTGAATGTCTCACCCCACAAACTGTAAGTAAGGTGACGGATATATTAGATTGATTTAATCATTCCACGTTGTATACATATATCAAAACATCACATTAAAATAACGTTAATTAGAAAATAAATAAAATTCATGTCGCCTGTTTCTTTTTACTTAACTGCGGCTACTAGAAAAATTTTAGATTCACATGTATGTGACATTAAGTTTCTAAAGGACAGCGCTGCTCTAGACTGAGCTTCCATAAGTGACGCCCCAAGGCACATCCAAGGACTGGACTGCCAATGAAGCTGCTGCTCCTGCCACCGTGGAATCAGGAGGCTGCCTACCGAGACAGGAGCCACTGCCACATCAGCTGACTCCAGAACTCTGCCACCTCTGCCCCCATCAGGAAGCTGACTGCTGCATTAGAAAGCCTCCTCTAGAGTTGCCTCTGCCACTATCAGTGCTAGCAGAATGGATTCCCCATGACCTTCCTCTCTCCCACGTGACTCAGGTCTAAACCCAGTCTCACTTGAGTGCATCATCTTGGCAGAACCCAAATCACATCCGCAGCTGCAAGCAATTCTGGAAAGAGTGAGTTTTTGCACACTGCTAGAGGGTTGGAATGCATACTGAGCAAGCCAATCTACATAACCAGCACAGCTTCTGTTACAGTAACTCTTGTTTCTTCACTGCAAACACAAATAAGTCTCCGATTGAATCACTTTACAACTGTGATGGGCTTTCCCATTATTTTTCTCCTCATTCTAGAAATCTCTAAAATTATCTTTCAATATTACCACTTCCATTTTCTACAGTATCAGGTTGGCTCCTTAATACTTCCAATTAAAACCTTAATTCTCCTATTAAATTTAGTTGCCTTGAAGTTCTATGATGAATAGTACAAAAATAGAGGTTATAAAAACATATAGCCAGGGGCCCTAAACAAGTCTAGGGATGGTGCTCCTTTTTACTTATTTGGCAGTAATTTCTTTTTCCCATGTTTTATTTTATTTTATTTTATTGTTTGCTTATCTTTGAAAGAAGAGTGATTAATCTTTAATTGGTATTTGCCAAGTATGTATTGTCCAGCTCTCTGTCCCGTCAATGCCCTCAAGCCAAAGAACACCTGTAACACATTGAACAAGTTGGATTTACTACTAGCTGTAGAGAACCACGGGGAGCCCTGGGGTGTCTCAGCATGGGGGCGTTAGAAAGACTTACAGGATTTGGACTTTGGTTGGGAGATTTGGGGGAGGGTCCAAGGAAGCAAGCATTCCCTTTGGATTCAGCTCTGTCAGGAAGCAGGGGCAATTTTATAATTGGGTATTTCAATGTCTTATTTATAGGGTTCACAGGCTAGAGCAAGGATAGAGCTATAATTGCTAAGGAAGCAACCATCACTCATTTTTGCTGGTGGAGAAGAATGTTTGGTACTTTGCGGCTCAGACAATGTTCATGTGTTGTCTCTGTTCAGGCATGATTACGGAGTAAGTGAGTCCTGTTCTTGTTTAGGAAGCATCGTGGTCATGGAGTGGCCCCGACTGATGTTAATGTTCTGTGAAATTGTCTATGTCCACCAAGAGCACATCAAGAGCTAGCTGTGAGTGCCAGGCCAGCTGGTAACAATACCAAGGATGTCAGGGATTGCTTTTCTCTTCCTCACCACGTAGGTGCTAGAATAATTCCACTCTAAAATTCAATGCTGAAGGGAAGGCTGTTGTCACATTTCTTTGGCCCAATTCCCAGGATCCAGCAGACACAATCTAGTGTCTCACTCTATCTCCATTGCTGGTTCTGACTCTCTGAACAGACGCAATGTGTTCTAGCTTAAACTCATACTAAGGCTTATCTCCAGGAGAAAATGCACCATCTCTAACCCCTTCCTCCTTCCTGCCATTCATCTCTGGAAACACCCACAGGAGGTAATCATGGGAACAGGGAGAAGAGTACTCCAGCCCTCTCAGGAAGCAATACCCACACGGTCAAGTTGAGGTCAAAACACACCCTACATTTTGAACCAGAGTATAGCAGTAGAAGACTGAATAAAAAGTGTTTCAAGAATTATTTCTAAACAAAAATATTTGCTCTATTTCAGGCCACATTGTGTTTCTCAATCCTTTTCCATTGGCTGTTCAGTAAATGGAAGTTCTTCCAGATTCTGTCAATACTTGTTCTAGCTTTTCAAATGATATTGCCTTTTCTTTCTTTTGGAGAAGATACATGAGGAGCTTCCAGCCAAGCACCATTTTCAACTGGAATCTTGCCAATCCAGACTTATATCAAAAACATACTCGTCCTGTCTAGCTTCCCACCCCAGAAATTATCTCTAAAAAAGATGCCAAACTTCTAGCAACTCACACAGGAGCCTCGATGACTCATGTAGATTCTCTGAAATGGCTATTTAAGTAGCATGTCTACACTAGGGCCTGCCTACCTTTATAAAAATGAACCAAATGTCAATGTAATCTTGGCCTGTGGAGATAAAATGTAGAATGTGGAGAATGATCATTGTGATTTTTCTCTGTTCAGGCACCACATAGGTAAGTAGATAGATCAATATTTACATCTATATCTACAACTGGAGCTAGTTTAGAATACAGTGAGTAGAGCAGGCCAGGTACAATGACCCAAATTAATTTGTAGTTTGGGGTAAAGCCCATGGTTTTAAGTAGCATGACTTAAGACCATGTCATATGAGGAATGGTTGATGGAACTGAAGATGCCCATCCTAAAGAAGGAAGGATTTGGTGGCAGGAATCAGTGGTGGGCCTTCAGGGGGAGTAGAAACACAATGGTCTTCAAATATTTGAAAGCTATTATGTAGAAGGGAAATTGGCTTTGTTTAAATGACAAGGACAAGGTAAGAACTACAGCCAATAGCTTTAAGAAAGCAAATCATCACTATGGGCTTTCTAATAGAACTGGCCCCCATTTAGAACAGAGGGCCACTGGAGGTGTCTTCACATAAAAAACAGATGAACAGGGATCTTTATAGAAGGTATTCAAGAATCCACAAGATGATTCATCTAGAAGACCTTTAATGTCCTTTCCAATCTTAAAATGTAATGATATAAGAAAGACTAAAGAGGAGACTACAGAGACGTGATGACTAAATGTAATATGGGATCATGGATTAGATTCCGGCCAGAAAAAAGAACATTCATGGGAAAACTGGCAAAACTCAAAACTCATATAAGATCTGTAGACTAGCTAATAATATTGTATCGATGTTAATTTCCTGCTTTCTATAATTATACTGTGGTTATATAAGATGTTAACATTAGGGGAAGCTAGGGGAAGAGTGTATGGGAACTCTGTACTATGTGCAACTTTTCTGTAGTTGTAAAATTATTTCAAAATAATAACTTTTAAAAAATTAAACAGTAATATTAAAAAAAAATTTTTTTTAAGTCCATAATACCAAAATAGCAGATAATAATCTGTTGCCCACCTATCCCTTTTGCCTGTCCTCACTGGAATTTTCCTACAATTATTGTTCACTTAATCAGTTTATCAAATGGGCTAAAGTCAGCAGTGCACAAACAGAAAACAGTTTTATGTTTTTCTAATCACTTCCTCCAAACATGCTCTGTCACAGCACCCTGCCCCACCTCTGGGCAACATCCCAGGTATATCTCATAGATTTTGAGCTTACTTCTAAGAATTAAAACTCATATAAGTCCCATTAGAAACTTCAATTGCATACCCATACTCCTCCCCACACCCTTCCCCCCAACTATACCCATCTCCCGCCCTGAATGGTGACATGGTGACCTACCGCATGGAAAGGAGGCACGGTCTGCTCTCCCTCCATCTCCTTTACTCTCCTCCCCTCACTCTTCTGCTTCTGGCTTCTCTGGGGTCCAAGCAGGGGTCAAGGGGATTAGAGAAAAAGCAGCAAATATACGAGTATCTTTTGTGGCAGATGCTGTTGTAAGACATAAACCATGGCCTTGGTGTAGGAGGAGCCCACACACTAGTTCTCTCCAATGGGGTGCATTTGTGGGGCTTTCAAGGGCTCACTGTGGGGACCACCTGGCTGAAAAGCCCCCTTCAAAGCCAATGTACTCCCCTACTTCTCCCAGACATTTCTTGGAAACTTCTCTGGTCCTGCCCAGAAGTGTACCATATAACAGCTTATTGCTGGGGTCCTTTCACCCCATAGGCAACCCTCTGGTTCAAGGTCAGCTATTGTCCTGGGAACCACACATCCTCATCATTCCATATTCTGACAGTGCAGACGGCTCCCACTGAGGCCCTCTCGAAGACTCATTAGAATTCACGGGTAGTTCTGACCAGCCACCCATATCCCAGATTCACCAGGCAGGAAGCAAGCCACAGTCTCCATTCATTTGTGTCTCTAAATTACAGAAGACACCAATCCGCTTCTCTATGAACTCTCCCACCCGGCTACTCCAATCCCAGGACACAACAGGAGCCCTCAATTCTCTCAAGGACTTTCTCACAGGAGAAAGGGAAATGCCATTACACTGTCCCTATCCCAAAGACACTCTTTTTTTGTTTTGTTTTTTGAAATTGTTCAGTGATTTATTTTCTAGAAATTTTTTGAACTGGAAGTATTTTTAGACATCTTAACCCCATTAATTTTAAAGAAACTGTCTTTTTTTTTTTTTTTTTTCTTAATTTTATTTTGTCGATATACATTGTGGCTGATTATTGCTCCCCATCACCAAAACCTCCCTCCCTCCCCCTCCCCCCCTCCCCCCAACAATGTCCTTTCTGTTTGCTCTTAATCCCCTTTCTCCTGCATCAGTTGGAGCTATATGATAGAGGATGGTGATCACTCTATCAGTTTTGCTGTCTTTTTACAATTTCTGCATGAATATGTCTAGTGTTAATACCCATTCAGAAATCTGGGGATACTTATCACCTTTTGTTCTCTGCTTTGGGACTTCAGATGAAATTTCAAGACACAATGAAAGGTCCTATTGGATATCCTATTACACTTAAAACACACCATGACACCTTCCATACGAGGCCTCAGTCCTCATCAGGGAGATCTGCAGACTGCACAATGGGAAACTGAGAGGCTGTGACTATTGGCAGAGTCTTGCGTCTGGGCTGCTGCGATAAGACTCTTGGAGAGACTCAAACCACAGACTTTTGCAATAGTTACACAATCACTTCCGGCCCACCCTCATGCTGAATCCATTCCAGAAATTGAACATTCCTTAGGAGAAGCTATTATATAACTAAAACAGAAAGGGTTGTAATTGATGTGTAGGAATATCTTTTGGGAATTTGAAAATATACCAAATGAGAGGAAAAGAGTTAGGACAGGATAGTTTTACACAGTTAAAGGCCATTCTGTAGAGAGGGGATTTAAATCACTCTGAATTGTCTCAAGGACTACTTTACAGAAGCCACAGGGAAGCCAATTTTTGGCCCAGAAATATTTATTCCTGCACTCATTCATTCACTGGATTCCTGCTACGTACCAGGCTCTGAGTTGGGGATGATGTTGCCACAATGGGTAAGATTTAGTCCTTGTTCTCAAGAATCTCAGAGAAAATCTCCATAACGGAATAAGTTGCCACCAGAAGCAATGAGAAGCCCCGTGGATCTCACATATGCATATTCTGGATGGCCAATGGGGAGCTAATTCAAGGTTAGGGAGTGGAAGGACAGAAGCAGTGAAACAGCTGATATTTAGGGGCCCTTCTGCCCTTCCAAACCTGAGGTTCTGTCTATGCTCTGGAAGACTCAGACATAAGGCCTGATGTCTTGCTAGCAATTTGAGTAAAAAAGAATTAGAGACTAAAAGAACTGACTTGGTCACAGAAATCAGTTTCAGACAGGTAATAGGACCAGAAGTGCAGAGTCCAATGTGAGAAGTGGTCATCAAAATGCAGAAGACAGTCAGTAATAGGATGTCCAGCAAGTAGACCTAGTCAGCCAGGGGGGATTCAGGTGGCTAGTGAGTAATGGAAATGCTTAGAGATGGTCTTTATCTGCTTGCACTGAAAAAGAATGAGACAAAGGTTTGTGAAACATGTCCAACAATGCTAAATGGGATTTTTCCTGCCTCTACATTGACTGTGGGAGTAAGGGTGCTTAAATAAGGTTTTGGACACACCACCAGTCACACCTCCAGTCTACAGCCTATATATAAGAAAGAGTGAGCACAACAAAGTTGTCAGTCTGGTGGTGTAGAAAAGGAGGCCATTGCCCTCCCAAACCTTGTGGGAGGAGCTGCAAGAGAAGTAATGGTGGAGTTGGGACAGAGTCCCTGCCAAGGGAAGGACACTGCCTTACTCCTGTGCCTAAGAGTCAGATACCGCTAAACCCAGGGAGAAATTCTGGGGAGGAGTGTGTTAGCCTCTATTATCACCATAACAAATTACCACAAATTTAGTGGCTTAAAACAACACAAATGTATCATCTTACAGTCTGTAGCAGAAGTCTAGAAGGGATCTCCTTAGGCTGAAATCAAGGTGTCAGCAAGGTGAGTTCATTTCTGAAAACACTAGGGAATAATCTGTTCCCTGCTCATTTAGGTTGTTAGCAAAATTCAGTTACTTGTAGTTGTGGGATTGAGGTCCCTGTTTTCTTGTTGGCTGTGGCTGAGGGCCATTCCCAGCTTCCATGGGTCACTGCATTCTTTGGCCTGTGGCCCTCTTCTGTCATCTTCAAGTCAGCAATGCTGGGGAATGTCCTTCTCATGTCACATGTCTCTGATCCCTCTTCTGTAGTCACAACTCTCTCCCTGACTGCAGATGGTATAGGTTCTCCATTTTTAAGGACTCCTGTGTTTAGATGATTAGACTGGGCCCACCTGGATAATCTAGGATAATCTCCCCAACTCAAGGTCCATAATTTCAATCACATCTGCAAAGTCTCTTTTGCCAGGAAATGTAACATATTCGCATGTTCTAGGGATTAGGGTGTGGACATCTACGGAGCACCTTATTCTGCCTACCACAGAGGAATTGACTTGTGTTCCCCGAAGTTTGGGAAGAACACAGGCTTGTTCTTGATTCTTACACAGAAAAGCCCTGAAGGCAAAGGCTGGCTGGTGCTGTCTATGATTGTATTAGTCCATTTTTGTCGCCTATAACAAAATACCTGAGACTGGGTGATTTATAAAGAAAAACGACATTTATTGCTGACAGTTTCTGAGGCTGGGAAGTCCAAAGTCCATCTCATGGTGGTGACAGTGACTCAGGAGTGTCACATTGCAAGATGGTGGAAGCAGAGAGAGCAGAGAGAGAGAAAGACAGACTCCCTTCTTTTTTTTTTTAAAGCCCTCAGAACCACTCCCCTGACCACCATTTTTAATCCATTCACTACTGCATGGTTCTACAATCCAATCTTTCTAAGGCTCCACCTTTCAATTACCATAATAGGGTTTCCCACCCTCTTAACAGTCACAGTGGGGGCTAAGTTTCTAATACATAAAACTTGGGGGACACAGTCCAAGCTTCAATGAGTTTTGGGGGGACATAATTCAATCCACTAAAATGATGGAGAGAAAAGAGAGAACACAGCACTTTCTGAGTTTAGCGAGGCAAAATGTGGGCTGAGTGGATGCTGCAGAGGATGGGCAGGCTAGAGCCACCTTGAAAGGACCCCAGCCAAGAAGGCTGCCCACCAGCATCCAAGCTATCTCAGCAGAAAGAGATTACACATGTGAACTGCTGGAGGAGAGTTGAGGGCATGTCACAAGAGGGAGTGAGAGTGCCTCACCCATGTCAGGATACTCTGCAATGTCGGAGGTCACCAACAGGAAGTCTCCAAAGAACCCACAAAGGCCCCGTATTTGAAAAATGAATGATCAGTATTTGGATGTTTGCTGCTCAGAGGGTTTTTGCAGACTAGCACCGGCTAGTTTAAAAAAAAAAAAAAAAAAAACTCTCAGTCTCAGCTTCTAGCCTCTCCTCCCTGCCTAACCCTGGAGCATCTAGCAAGTGGGGACAAGAGGTGGGAAAGCAAGAAAGAAAAGGCAGACCTTTCCTGCCCCCTTGTTCCACCTCAAGACTCTGGGGGAACATGAAAGGAGAACCTTTTAACTAGATATGTGATTCAAGTTTTAATCTAAATTGGGCTCAAATTTTTAAAAACTGAAACTTTTCTAATCACTAATGTCCAGAAAAACAATAGGCTCTGCCTAAAACACCATCCAAGAGCTCAGAATAGAGTTTATTTGAAGGTTTTATTTGAAGGCAGTTGTGAGAAAAATAAAGTGGCTTCCTCCTGGCACAGCACCTGTGATGGTTAATTTTACGTGTCTACTTGACTGGGCTCAGGGTGCCCAGATACTTGGTTAAACATTATTTCTGGGTGTATGTGAGGGTGTTTCTGGATGAAATTAATATTTGAATCAGCAGACTGAGTAAAGCAGATTGCCTTGGGTAGGCCTCATCCAGTTTATTGAAGGCCTATGTATTAGTTCGTTTCTGTCACTTACAACAAAATACCTGGAACTGGTTGATTTACAAGAAAATGAAATTTATTGCTTACAGTTTCAGAGGCTGGGAAGTCCCAAGTCCAGAGAACACATCTGGTGAGGGTTCTCTTTGGTGGTGGCTTTACAGCAACGCAGGGGTCTCACATTGCAAGATGGTGGAAACAGAGAGAGAGAGACCAACTTCTTCATTCACTCTCCTTTTAAAGCCCTAAGAACAATGCCCTTTACCACCATTATTAATCCTTTCATTATGGCATGGTCCTACAATCTAACCACATCTTCATGGCCCACCTTTCAATTATGGTAATAAGATTTCCCCACCTCTTAACACTGTCACAGTAGGGGTCAAGTTTTGGGGGGATACTCAATCCAAGACAGCCTGAATAGAATAAAAGTCTGAATAAGAAAGAATTTTTCTTCTCTGCCTGTTTCCAGGCTGAGATGTCAGTCTCCTGCCTTTGGGCTTGGACTTGGACTTGAACTTACACCATCAGCTCTCCTGGTTCTCAGGCCTTCAAACTTGGACTGGAAATATACCACCAGATGTCCTGGGTCTCCAGCTTGCCAGCTGCAGATCTCAGGATTTCCCAGCCTCCATAATGAAATGACCCAATTTTTTATAGTAAACTTCTTTATATATTTCCTATTGGTTTTGCTTCTCTGGAGAACCCAGGCTAACATAGTACCCAAATTTGATATACTGATCACATTTGTGGGGGTTCTTCTAAGATCCTTTAAAAATCAGGATACTGCCCAACAGATGTGCACTTGCTCATCAAAAACCAGTGGACACATAAAGAGAACCACAAGGAGAAAACCCTCTACGAGAGGCTAAAGTAGCCTTTGATATGATTCTGCCCAGACACTTATCTATACAGTGGCACATAAACTTTCCAGGGGGCAGGAAGGAATGAGCTCTAGACTGTGCTTTGTTTTGTTTAATGTTAGACTTGAGCTGGGAATTGACAACTGAATTTAGTTTTAATAAGTGAGGAAAGGAGGGTAAGCATCCCAGGAGGGAAGCACTAGGCTTAGAAGGGAAGCAAAGGGACAGCAAGTAGGAAAGAATAGGGCACATGCAGGGAAAAGAGCCCAGAGCTACTTGACTGGACCAAAAGGTGAGTGTCTGGGAAGCAGGAGAAAGAAAGTTACCTAACAGGTGGCAGACTCCTTAAGGCTGAAAAAAGAAGCTTGGGCTTGTTGCAATGTGTAATAGAGAACCATTGGAGTTTCTGTAACTAAGCATTGGCACATAAAAGTATGTTTTAACGAAAGTAAGTAAAATGTATTAGAAGAGAGGAGTAGGGTTGAGAACACCAGCTAGGAACCTATTGCCGAATTCCTGTGGTGACTGTACTTCTGAACAGCAGCTGGCACCTGTGATCTGACAAGCAGAAGTGTGCATACGTCCACAAAACAGAATATTTGAGTTGAGGATGTCCCAGAAAATCTTTAGTTATTGTACATACACAAGGCATGTGGCAATGAGGCGGAATGATTTCTTAACTCCTCCTTCTTTGTTATAACATGCTGTAAGATGAGATCTCCACAATCTTTCTGAAATTGGTCAATTTGCGGCAAGCAGTAAATTATTAAGCAACAGTTGCACCAGTGTGAGATTTCGTTTTTTTCCTAGAGTTGTATTTTATTTAGGTTTCTACTTACAACTAATTCCTCTCAAACGAAACAAAAAATTATTTTGAATGTGAATAAACTAGTTGGCTACCTCCCTGAAGTTTAATTTTCCACAATGCACCACACTCCCTACTTCATTCTTACTGCACCATTGGGTCTCATGGGAACCAGCCACACAGAAGGGCAGTATAATTCCTCTGTGGGAAGATGTTTCTCTCTCTCTCTCTCTCTCTCTCACACACACACACACACACACACACACACACACAGTAGGAATAAGTGGGAAAAACATACAGTCTTTCCTCTGCTCTCACAGAACAACAAGCAACACAGAAGACCAATTTCTATCACCAAATGAGTGGGGATTTCTCCCCACTGGCAAACAAGCCAGCAATTTTCTTCAGCAGACATCAGTGGGGTGTCCTCAAATTCAATTCTGACACTATGTACCTGTAGATAGAGTCAGATCTCACTGGGTGAGGGCTCAGTCTCCAAGACTGCCCCCCACTTCCGATGCCAGTTGTTAGTCCAGGCCTCTGGAACTTCTGACCAAGCAGCTATAAATCAGGGTTCCCACAACTCCCTCGTTGGGTTTGATGAGTTTGCTTGAGAGGTTCACAGAACTCAGGCAAACATAGACTTACGTTTGCCAGTTTATTATAAAGGATATTACAAAGGACACAGATGAAGAGATGCGTAGGGCGAGGTATAGGGGAAGGTGCAGAGCTTCTATGCCCTCCCAGGCACACAGCCCTCCAGGAATCTCCATGAGTTAAGCTATCCAGAAGCTCTCCAAACCCAGGCCTCTTCGGTTTTTATGGAGGCTTCATTACATAGGCATGATTGATTAAATCACTGACCACTAGCAATCAGCTTAACCTTCAGTCCCTCTCCACTCTCTGGGGTTGGGAGGATGGGACACAAAGTCCTGCCTTGGTCCTTCCTGAGACCAGCCCTCATCCTGAAGCTACCTAAGGGCTGCCAGCCATAGTTAGTATATGAAAAGACTCATCACTTTGGAGATTGCAAGGATTTTAGGAGTTGTATGTCAGAAGATGGGGATGAAGACCAAATACATATTTTTGCAATATCACACACACACACACTCAACAATACAACTACTCCCCTATTGTACTACTATTGTACAGTAATACAGTATTTCCCCTAATTTTCTCAAAGAAATATTCGGAGCTCTTGCCTTTCATCAACCTCCAGCTCCTTACCTGATAAAATCTGAAGAGCCCTGGGAGACCTTGGGATACAGGAAAATGAGAAAGAGAAAACCCTGACCAGGCTAAAGGGCCCCGAAGGAAAACAGCTCAAGGGAGCTCCCGTCCCATAGTCAGCACTTTCTTCTGTCTTTACTCACTCCTACTCAGTTCGTTTCATCTCCTAGAATCTCTTTGTTGCAAGGACGTGCAAATCATATTTGTTTCTTCTCCCTTCCTGTCTTCTCCTAACCTCTGGGCAGTTGCCTCATCCTGAAAAATCTCTTCTCTCTCAGTCAGTCTCTTCATGCCATTTTTGAGTTGAGAACGACTCCCCTTGCTCCAACTGAAAGACCTTAATCATGACCAGTATGCTCCACAGACAGCAGACACAGCCATCTACCTCCTCATTGTCTGCGTGCTTGCCTTTCTTCAAGAATCACATTCATCTGCTTTTAAACTCTTTTCTCAGTTTATATTTCTACACTTTAAATTAGTAAAGAGTAGATATTTATTATTATTCCTTTTACCAGACTATTATCTGAAATGTTCCTAATTATTTCTAATGACAGGAAAACATTTTGGCTGTATTATAGGCTTTGGCGGGCTGGGCTAAGAATCTTGCACACCATTTTAGAGTACTATTTCTGTAAGAAAATGTATTTCACGTTCAAATAACCAAGGTACAAATTTCTGGAACACAAACCATTTTAAAATCAGGGGATGCTTGGCAATTAGACATTGTGGGACTATAAGACTTAAGGTAATTGCCTGTTAGTAAATAAATGATATGCATAATAATTACTGTTTCTTTTAATAAATCTTCTTTCATTCATGCCCACTAGTTTCTCATGCCTATAAAAGAGCCCATTCTGGGGATTGTGCCACACAAAAAAGATCTGCTGCAAGGTGACCTGAAGTCTCAATCACAAGGAACAGAAGCCACTCTAGATGATGAGTCTTGATTAAAATAATAGCACTCATTATCATCAAATAATTAAATCATTATCATCTCATAATTTTAACCATAGTACACATATTATTTTGCATTCTGCTTCTCCGTTTACATCATATTAAAGCTTTGATCCCATACCTTTTTCTACCAGCCTTGTCCCCCACAGGTTTGAACATTTCTCCCCTTTCTTCCTGGTGACCTCCTATCTCCAATAGCTACTGCAAAAATATCCCATCCACCAGGTCACTGATGTGTCTGGACATTCAACAAGTATGTATCGATCACTTAGCCAGGCCCTGTGCTAGGTGTTGGGAATACAACAATTAGTAGAATGCAGCCCCTGCCCTCTGGAAGCTATTGCAGGAGAGAAGACGCCTAAACATGTAGTAACAATGCCCTGTGATGAGAGCTTCCTACAGACTATACCAAATACAGGGAGACACAAAGGACAGAGTGACCAGGAGAGATAAGGGGAATTTCTCAGAAATAAGGTCTCCTGGAGAGGGTCTGGAAGGATGACTACGAGTTTGCTCAGAAGGATGATCATTTCCGGCCAAAGGAACAACACGTGCAAAGACACCAAGGGGAGGCTTTGAAGAACTCCAGATGGTATTTGCTATAACTGGAGCAGAAGGCACAGTAGGAACATAAATGGGATAGATGAGCAGGGGCCAAATCACAAAATGTTTCATGCACAATGCGAAGAAGTTTATGTTCTAAGCCAGGAGTCAGCAATTATTTTTCTGCAAGGGGCTAGATAGTAAATATTTTAGGCTTTGCAGGTCATAGTCTGTCGAAACTGCTTGCACTGTGCCACGGTTGCACAAAAGCAGCCCTTACAGGCAAATACATAAATGAATGGGTGTGGCTGTGCTCCAGTAAGATGTTATTTATAGGCATTTCAATTTGAATTTCATATAATTTTCATGTGTCATGAAATATTATTCTTCTATTGATTTTTTTCAGTCAAAAATGTAAAACACATTGAGCCATACAAAAACAGCCAGCAGGCTGGATTTGGCCAATAGGCTAAAGTTTGCAGACTTTTGCTACATGCCAGTGATTCCCAAACTTTCTGCTTATTAGAATAACCTAGGGAGTTTTCAAAACTCCCCATGACCAAATCACAACAAAATCCAATTAAGTCACAATCTCTGGGCATGGGAGCCAAAAGCCTCAGTTTTTAAAAATCCCAGATGATTCCAATATACAGCAGAGAACAGGAACCACAACTCTAGGCTAAAAGAGCCACTAAAGGGATTTACTACTTTTTTAATATACTTTTTTTATTGGTCAACATAACTTGAACATCTTTCAAAATCTACACCTGTTCATCTTTCTCATTATGTTTTTTTATTATACATACATGTGGGGTACAACATTGGTTTTCAATAATTGTGTACAATGCGTGGCAGTATAGTTAGCTTATTCATCATTACAACACATAATCATTCTTTGTGTCTGTTGGCCAATTCCTCATTAGCCCCCCTCCTTCCCCTTTTCCACCTCTAGTTTTCTAAAAGTTCAATGTATTACTGTGATTGTTTTCTTTCTTTCTCTGTCTTTACTGTTCATTTGTTTATTTATGGATTTACTATTTTAAATAGAGAAATGACATACAGATTTGGACTTTAGAAAAAGCACTGAAATTATGAGACATATTCACTGATATATAGTGAACATATTTTCATATATTGTTCAGCAGGAAAAAAGCAGGTTATGAACTATATATTCTGATCCCATTTTTGTTAAATATAAAAGTGTATATAACTCAAAAAATAGAAAAAGGAAATAAAAAGTCTGGAAAGAGTAATAGAAGATTAACAGTGTTTATCTGAGTAGCGAGAATATTTAGAATTTTTGTTATTTGCATTTTCTAAGTTTTCTGCAAAAACATACTTTTTGGCAGCTGGCCTGTATGGGGAACCGAACCCCTGACCTTAGTGTTACAAGGCTGTGCTGTAACCAACTGAGCTAACCAGCCAGCCCCCCCAAAATATACTTTTTTTAAAAAAGTTTAAAAGAGAGCAAAAAGGATTGTGTAAACACAAATGAAAAAAAGGGAAAAAGCAAGAGGGAGAGAGAGAGGATGGGAGGGAGGGTAGCAAAAGAAAGGAACTTGAGTATATTCACTCAGAACAGAAGATGGACAAAAAGGGAACAAGAAGGAAGCAAGAGAAACAGGTAATTTAACATCCAGAGGGGAAATTATGAGACTGATCTAAAACAATGTCAGTGGAGAAAAAAAATCGAACACAGTTGGACACTAACACCCACCCACAGCCCGAGTTAGCCAGGTTTTTTCACACAATGATGATATGGACCTCACACTCACCCTGGTGCTGAGGTAGACACAGGGGACAGCTTTGCAGCAGAGTTGTCAGGCTAGGGCCCACAGCCCCTTCAAACCTGTTGTGCAGACGGGGTCACAAACTCCTCTATAGGGAAGGTAAAGGAAAATGGTCAGGGCCGCTCAAATGTTCAGAATCTTGCTGAGTATTTGATGTAAATATGCACATGCACCCAGGTGTTCCTTGGTTATTGTCTAATGTGATTGTGCATGTGCACCCAGGTGTCCTGAGTTATGGACTTAAGTATAAAGGATGAGTGGCTCTAATCCACAGGGCCTCCCATCCCCAGGAAGCCCCCAGGGGGCCACAGGGAGGCTGCTATTGCTGCTGGAGGCTGTTGCTGCCAGTGCCCCCAGATGCCATGACAGGCCACTGCTGTAAGCTGCTGCTGCTGCTGCTGTAAGCTGCTACTAACGACTGAGCTCATGTCATCTGCCAACCGCTCCTGGGATCGTTCCCAATTACCTAACTTGAAGACCTGCGTGTGGGGGATCTGGTTACCCAGCCTGGCATGTGAGGGGTCTGTGACCCAGTCTGTACGATGGCTTTGCAGGGTCTCTGAAGCCTAGCCCTGACAATACAAATGGAAATTTAGTATAACTAAAATAATGAAATGTTTTGGCTTTAGTTATGAATTGCTTTAACAATACAATTACCCTAACTAGACACCTAGTGTAGCTATTGCTGTGACCAGACACTCTCACATGCAGGTCCATGAGCTAGGTAATAGGAAAAAGATCCCGGGAGCCGTGGGTAAAAATTAATAGGCTTTATTCAGATGCAAGCTCAGGCAGCTAGCAGCAACCACAGCCCTGGTGGCCTCCTGGGCCGTCCCAAGGGCCCTATGGATCAGAACCCTGTGTCCTTTATACTTTGCAAGTCAGATAACCAAGGAACACCTGGGTGCACATGTGCATATTTACATTAAACAGGCTAAGTCATGTTCAGCAAGATTCCAAACATTTGAGGGACCTTGACCATTTTCAAATATTTTCCCTGCAAGGGTCCACCCCAATAACCTCAGCTCTGTCAGTCCTCGGTTCCTTATTCACCTCCCACTACTATTAAGATTCCAACATGCCATAGAATGGGAACCTCATGGGATCTGACATTGAGTTCAGCTCAAACCTCTGGAACAGTAATAACTTTCTAAATTTTGAAGCAATAGAAGATACTACAAATGAAACAATCATTAATTTTTTCATGTAAAAATTCAAAACTTGTACTAAACAAAAAAAAACTAAAATGAAAAGAAATAACAGACTAAATGATACTCATAGTAATCAAACAAGCAAAAGGTTAATATCTATATTAAATAGTGCTTATAAAAGTTGGTAAGAGCATTATTAAGGCTCCCTGGACACAAATGAATATATAACATAATCAAACAGTTCACATCAAAAACCAGAAATTACAATTAGTAAATACAAATATGGGGAAAAGTCAATACTTTTAGGCTTTGTGGGCCACACAGTCTCTCTTACCACTATTCAACTCTGCCTTGGAGTGTAAAAGAAGCTAAGTGATACAGAAATGAATGTGTTCTAATAAACTTTATGCATGGACATCAAAATTGGATTTCATGTGATTTTCAAATGTCATGAAATATTCTTTTGATTTTTTTAATCATTTAAAAATGTAAAAATCATTACATTTATTAATGAATGTAATAAATTAATATTACATTTAAGTATAAATTTAAGTGTAAATTTATGTCTAACCATAGAAAAAAAGGGAGCAGGTTGGATTTGGCCACTGGGCCAAAGTACCTCTGTCCTAGGCAATTCTAAAACAAGATGGGAAACAAGGGCACTGCACATAGTTGTCTGAGCATGTCACCTTTGTAAATACATAAATTTTACAAATGCCATTCTCTGAGAGAGGGGGCATATACATAGATGGATGTCCCCCAAGATGCAGTGATCACAGGGCCCAGTGCCATAGTTAATCTGTAATTAATCTTTTGAGGAAGAGTCTCCTGAGGGTATAGTTATCGGTCGTGGATTCCAAGCAACTGGAACAGACTGACTGACATCCTGGCAAGGCTGAGACTAGGATAACTTTCTCTTTGCCTATCTGTGTTTCCACTGTCTCCTTCCTTCCTTAAAACACCACTGTCTGGTCAGGAACATGCCAGCTTCAGGGTTCGGGGAAGATCATCTTGCTTATAGTAATTACACAGAAGGGAAGGGATTTGACAATGTTTTTAAAAGTTTGCTTGATAATTGTATTTATATGTGACCTATTAATATTTTATACTCTTTAAAAAGTGGGCTTTTGAAAAACTTTAGGTTGAATTAATTCACTTTCAGTGTTCCTTTTTTTTTTTTTTTTTTCTTTTTCGTGACCGGCACTCAGCCAGTGAGTGTACCGGCCATTCCTATATAGGATCCGAACTCGCGGCCGCTGGGAGCGTCGCCGCGCTCCCAGCGCAGCACCCTCCCGAGTGCGCCACAGGCTCGGCCCCAGTGTTCCTGAGAGAGTGTATCAGTCAGGATAAACTAGGATATTATGTCAAAACATAGTTTTGACAACAATAACAATTTGTCTCTTATTCCATACTACACGTGTATTGCAGACTGGGGGGTGGAAAGGGGGGGTCTGTTTATCACAAAAAATCAGGGGCCCCAACTCATGGATGTTCCATCTCAACCCCATACTTCCACGAGTGCCAGGCAGAAGTGTAGGACATAGCAAAGCATACACTGGCTAATAACATTTTCCACCAGGAAGTAACACATGACATTTCAACTCACAGTTCACAGCCAATGTGAACCATATGGCAAGGCCTAATTTCAAAGGCATCAGCGAAGTGAGAGCCTATCACATGCCATGAAAGAGCAAAGCAGTGCAGATTCTCACAGAGAGCAACATTCGTTGTAGGGGAAGACGGCCAAAGCTGCGGGTGCTGAAGAACTTCACTCCACCCCAGGTCTCAGTGAGACCCTCTGAGACTGAGCAGCCTGACAAATTGGTAGGAGCTCGAATTTCTTTGCACTTTCATTTATAAGGGAAAGAAAATTTAATTCTTAGACTTTGATTTCTTCCTGGGAATTTAATGGGAAAGGTTCAAAGGTTTATTGTTCAAACCTGGAATGTTTTTATACTGCTGATATATCATTTAAGTATTTTTATGTTGTCACCTGCGCTGTGATATTCTATATTGGCTAACATAGCTAGGCCTAAGCTGAACTGAGACATGGCACAAGGATTCATTTTCAGCCAGGAGTACAGATCAGTCTTGCTGATAATTTGATTCATGTTCCTCTTCCATCCTATCAGAGCCTTCTGTTAGCAGAAAATAAACCTCTCACCTGTGGTCACAGGAGGATACTGAGGAGCTACAGTTGGTATTAGGAGCAGGTTCTCAGGAAGGAAGAAGCAAGACCATGTGGAGAAACTGAAGATCTCCACTCCCCCACACTGACCACGGACAACCCTAAAAATTAATAAAGGAACAGAAAGCTGGGGAATACCAGGGGAAGGCATTACTCTCTTGGGTGAGGTGTCCCAAGGTCTAAACTTGGAGGGACATTATTGGGAAGCCCAATTGTTGCCATAGATCCAGGCTACAATCCCCAGTTGAGCTTTATTAATAATAAAGCTGATTTTTAAAAAATCCCCATCAGTCTAATGACTATATTTACTTCTCAAATGGTTAGAAGTTGAAAGTAAGAAGAAAAGCTGTGATTTAAACCACAACGGAGATGCTGAGTAAACCTCAAGGCAGAACACTTCTTTCAAACATAATCTTAGGGCTGGCCCATTAGCTCAGTTGGGTAGGTGCAGCCATATAACACCAAGATCATGGGTTCAGATCACCGTGCCAGCCAGCTGGCAAAAAATAAAATAAATAAATCAAATATAACCTTAGACAGGACCCCAAAATATAAAACAGATAAAAGTGGAGTTACTTTGGTGAAAGGGGAGAAAAGGGAGTTGTGAAGCTCATCTATTAAGTGCCCCCCTCACCCACTTTGGGGCCTCTGAGTCTTCCCCCAAGCACAGCTTGAGAATCAGTGCCTTAATGTTGCTTTGCCTCACACAGGATGACGGAGATGCAAAAGGATTACTCAAAGCCCATTTCTTCTAAGCAGTGAGACACCCCAAAGGGGTTAACTTCCCAGAACCCTCAAGAGAGAGGCATTCCTCCTTGGAAAATTAACCATGAACTGGGGTTCTGTCTCCGTATTTATTCTCCAGGCCAGAAAGTTACAGAAAAGGAACATAGGTGGAGTTACAGCTAAGTATAGATTAACAATAGAAGCTGGTAACATCAGTGAAATAACAAAGTGACATTCCATAATGCAATTTGCAAAAGGTTAAGTCAATCCACCAACAAAAGCTTGTAGCTTGTTCTTAGCAAACATTTTCTTTCCCTACAGCAATTTCCTTAGTATGTTTACATAACAATTAAGTAACTTGTCTGTCCCTGAGCCAGCAACTTTGCTGTGTTACAATTTTTTATCTATATCAGAGACTTTAGCCTGGGGAAAGTTTCCTGTCTTTTGCAAGGTTAACATTTCTATATGTAATTTTTAAAAGTTAAGCTATACCTGAAACTACAGGGCTTTGGAAACTAGGCCCTGTGAAATACATTTGCTTTGTAAATGTTAGTATACTCCACACCTTAAACAGTAAGAACAACTGTCTATAACAGGGAGGCAGCCAGAAGAGCCTAAGTCCTGCATTACTCCATCAATAAAATACTTCTGATCTCTCCTTTCAGAGCAGTACAAGAAGGAGGACTCTCCTTTTCCTTGGTGACTATACTGGGGACTCCTGAAGCTTACCATCTGTAACAATCACCTGGGCTTCCTGTTTGCAAAACAGAATCCTAGGCCCCACCCACAGAAATATCATTTGCTATTTCTAAGGAAGATTTCAAGAACTTGCACTTTCAACAAGCACCAGGTAAATAAACCTGGGTAAGTGTCCTGGGGACTACACCTTGGGAAATACAAGACTAAAATATAGAATATGTGAAAAGAAAAACTGAATGTATTGAATGGAGAATACATTGAAAGTATTCACTGAGCCTAGATCATGAAGGGCCTTGAATGCCAAGAAAAGACATTTGAACTTTATTTCATGAATAGCAGGGAGCTATTGAAGTTATTTGAGCAGCAGAGTGGCATAATCACAGGTGAACTTCAAGAAAGTTCATCTGTTCCCCAAACTGGCCAGCTACCAAAAAAAAAAGTAAGTTAATCTGAAAGTAGGATGTGCACTAAACAGGACAGAGAAAAATAAGTTAAGGAGCTATTGTGAGGGTCTGAGAAAGAGATAAGGAGTTTCTGGATTTGAACAGTGAAAGTGAGAATCAAGAGAAGAAAACAGATAATAGTAAATGTTAGACTTAATTTTGTGTCTCCTCAAAGTTTGTATGTTGAAGCCCCAACTCCCAATGTGATGGTATTTCGGGAGGTAATTAAGGTTAGATGAGATCATGAAGGTGAGGCCCTCAGGATGGATTAGTGCCCTTTTAAGAAGAAACACCAGAGAGTTGGCACACCCTCTCTCCGCTACTTGAGGAAACAGCAAAATGTGGCCATCTACAAGCCAGGAAGAGAGCTCTCACCAGAATCCAATCATGCTGGCACCTTGACTTCCCAGCCACCAGAACTGTGAGAAATAACAGAAATAAATTTCTGTTGTTTAAGCCACCCAGGCTATGGTGTTTTGTTATAGCAGCCTGAGCTGACTAAGACAGTCTACAAAGATAGAATCAATATGATCTGGAAGATTGGAATTGGAAATTAAGAGGGAAAAAAATGCATTCAAATATGAGACCAGGGCTTCCCATCAAATTAGAAGGCAAGGTGGTTATTCTTTTAACAAAAGTAGGAAATGAAGAGATTAAACTCTGAGACTACACTGGCCATGCCAGCCATTGTGCCTGCCCACTTGCTGGCCCTACTAAAGAAGTAAGAGCAGTCCTCAGGGACCATGTAATCCCTCCAGCCACAACTGGTTGGACAAGTGGGGACACCTAACCCAAAGGCAGTCAACCTATATGTTGACTAGGGACCTATGAGTTTCCCTGGCTCAAAAACCTGAGCACAGCCAATCAGATTGCTTGTCTCAGGAATTGGGGGGTGGGGGGGAAGCAAGGAAATGAAGCTGTTAAATGTAGATGACTGTGAAAAGCTGTCAAGAAGGGTCATGAACTTGAGAACTATAAGCATAAGTAAAATGAAAAAGGGGAAGCTGTGAGAAAGAGGGAAAACCTAAGTTAGCAGTTAGGACAGAAGGAAGCAGATATGCAGAAAGTGAGTCCCATTAATAGTGAAGCACTAGAGTAGAAATCTACCAACCACTGCAGCTGAGGACTCCTATGTGGGTGTTTGGGAATTCCATCCTACCTGGCACGTGGTAAACAGTCAAAATTAGTTACTTTTAGAATTTGAAATAAGGTCATTTGGGTTCCTGAGAGGTCAAAGCAAAATGTTGATTTGAAGGTCATGCCCATAAAAGCATTAAGACTAGGTTTCTTGATAAAGCATATCACAGAGATTGAGAAGAGAGACAAGCATAAATTCTGAGGACACCCTTCACTTAGAGGATGGGAAGAGAAAGAGGAGGCAGAAGAGATAGAATCCACACTTTCTGAAGTGCGCAGTCTATTTCGTATGAAGCTCAATCATGATTATTTGCATTGCCCATAGGAACAGAGCTGCTTTTATCCTGTACAAATCAGTGGTTAGTGGGAGACCTCTTTCCCCTGGTTTCGTATTTTCATGTAGAGGAAGTTGGTTGTAGAGTGCTCTCAGGTTCAACACTTGTGGGGTAAGAGAAGGAAGCAGGATTACAGTGTCTTTGTCTGTTTGGGTTGCTATAACAAAATACCCTAATGGCTTAAACTTATTTCTCACAGTTCCAGAGTCTGGGAAGTCCATGATGAAGGTGCTGGCCAATTCAGTTCCTGGAGAGGACCTTTCCTCCTGGCTTGCAGATGGCCACCTTCTCACTGTGATCTCACATGGCAGAGAGAGAACATCTCTGTCTCTTCCTCTTCTTATAAAGCCACTAATCTCATCATGAGGGCCCTACTCACACAAAATTATGTAATCCTAATTACCTTCCCAAACACCTCCATCTCCAAATACTATCCCATTGGGGGTTAGTGCTTCAACATATGAATTTGGGGGGACACAATTCAGCCCATAGCACAGAGGAAGCAATCAGGCTGCAATGCAGACAGAAGGCCTCATCGGGCCGCCAGATTTAGCAAATAAACATTCAGGCTGTGCAGTTAAATTTCAATTTCAGATAAACAGCCCCCCCCCCCAAAAAAAAAATTAGCAGCAATATGTCCCATGCAAATTTGGGACATACTAAATAATTATTTGTTGTTTATCTGAAATTCAAATTTAACGGGGAAGCCTGTAAATTATTTTATCTGGAAACCCTAAGGCCTCAGCCACCCCCCAGGGAGCTCTGAAGCTGGGACAGCCCTTTCCACCTGTCCTGAGTTGGATGAGGGTGCTGGTCTTTGCACCTCCACATAGGTCAGTCATTGGATGCATCTGCCCTGGGAAAAGGGTAGCACTTTGAGCAAAATGGTCTCTTGAGCCAGGGACAATTCCTGGAAAGAGGTGGCAGCTGGACAATGTCAGCCTGTCCCACAAATCCTCTGTTCTGGATGGATGATCTAGATGGTGCAACACAGCTTTCATTGCCTACATCCCCCCCTCCCTAAAATGGTGATACATTATTTATCTATTCCCCTCTGTGTCTTCAGCAATGCACTGGGCCCTAGAGGCACTTCTGTTCTTACTGCAAGCTGTCAGTTGCTGAAAAGAAAGAGAAGCAAATCTAAATATTTGGTGAATCAATCTGAATTTTTTATTCTGAGATTCTCATACCTTTTTCCTTGTTATACCTTTCCTTTTGAAAAACAAAAATGTTTTGGAAAATACATTTAATTCTATACCCATTCCTAATAAAATAATTTACAATAAGCTAGCAAAAGAAAGATACTTCCTTAATTTGAAAGGCACATCTACCAAAAACTGAAAACAAATTTTATTCTTTTTTTAAAATTTCACTTTTTAAAAATTTAATTCTTTATTATGGGAATCTTCAAAAATACACAAAAATAGAGAAAATAGATTAATGAGCCCAATGTACCTATCACTGATCTTCAACAATTATTAACATTTTCCAATCTCCAAATATCATTATGAAGAGTTAAATATTACAGCACATCTTCATAAAACTCAGGAACAAGATAAAAGGAAGCCTGCTTTTATCATCAATAGTGAATATTGTCCTAGAATTACTACTGGTCAATGCAAAAAGACCAGAAAAAACAAAATAAGTATGAATATTAGCAAGACAGATTATAACTAGAAAATCCAAGGCAATCACCTAAAATTTATAAGGGGGTAATTATAATTTTCAAAAAGGTACAAACAAGATTAACATAACAATAAACAGCTTTTCTAAAACCAGAAAAAATCAATTTAAAAATGTAATACAGAAAAAGCTATACTCAATTCTTATAAAACCTGGAATTACCTAGGAAAAAACTTAAAACTATAAGAGTTATTGAAGATAATCATATAATTTTAAAGATGGGCATAAAAGATACTTCTGGATAAAAAGGTTTAATATTATGCAGATATTAATGTTCCCCAAATTAAATAATAAATATGATGCAGTTTTTAGCAATATTCTAACAGAATATTTTATATAATTGACAAAATAATTCTAAAGTTTATCTATGAGATGTGCCAAAAAAGACAAGATTTTATAGAAGAACCAGAAGGACTTAATTTACCAGATGTCACAATAATTGAAATAATGTGGTACTATGAAAAACAGGACAATAGATCAATAGAACAGGATAAAAAAAAAAAACAGAAAAAAATATATATGTAATATACAAATAAGTATATATATATATATATACATATATATGTTTGGGTATTTGGGGGAAAATATAGGAAAATGGTCACAGCCCCTCAGATGTTCAGAATCTTGCCGAGCATTTGATGTAAATATGCACATGCGCCCAGGTGTTCCTTGGCTATTATCTAATGTAATTGCATATGTGTGCCCTGGTGTCCTGGGTTATGGACTTAAGTATAAAGGATAAGCTGATCCACAGGTCTCCCCCCACCCACCCCCAGGATGCCCCCAGTGGTGGGGTATGGGTGACAATGGGGAGGCCACTACTGCTCCTGGAGGCTGTTGCTTCAAGCTGTTGCTGCCAGTGCCCATGGGATGCCCCAAGAGGCCACTGCTGCTGCTGCTGCTTCTGTTACTTCTGCTGTAAGCTGCTGTGGCTGCTACTGCTAAGGACTGAGCTTGTATCATTTGCCAACGGCTCCCGGGATCTTTCTCAATTACCTAATGTAGACCTGTGTGAGAGGGGCCTGGTGACCCAGTCTGTACAATGGGTTCGAACGGTCTGAACCCTAGCCCTGACAATACAAATGGGAACTTAGTATAACTAAAATAATGAAACATTTTGGCTTGAGTTATGAATGGCCCTAACCAGATAATTAGCAAAGCTATCGCTTCAACTTGACAAGTAGCATAGTCACCTAACTTTACAGGTATATATACATACACATATATATTGTAAGACCCATGCACCAAGCACAAATCCCACATGCCGGAGTGGCTCGCTTCACAAAGACCACAGGACTGAGACCATTGCAATCAAGCAAGAGGAATTTTATTTTCCAGCATGCTGGGGTCGCTTCGCCTTTCGGACAAAAGCGGCCCCAAGCTGTTTAACACCAGAGTTTTTATACAGTTTTTTTTCAGACAGACTTCCATAACAGGACAAACTGTTAATTAGCTGAGGCGCCTTAAGATTTATGGTCAGGCTCAACAGGCTAGCACCCCGATAAGAAACGGTGCATTTTTCAATCGTATATCTTCCCTGGGGTCTGCCAGGTGTCTTCTAGATAAGGGGACTGGTTAGTTCTTGGGACCAGCTGGTTCCTGGAATGTATATCTGGGTCTGCCTGACCTCTGCCTGACCTCTTAGAAGCTACTTTACTTAAAATGCCTTTAGATATGTTTCCCCGTTTTAGCAAGCGTTTGCAGAAGCAAATTGTGCAGGTTAAAGTTATACTAGCAAATTGTGCAGGTTAAAGTTATACTTTTCCCATCACTACAATATGTGTGTGTTTCTGACTGTCTGTGTGTGTATAGACACATATCTTAGTATATAATAAAGGAGACATTTAAAATCAGTTAGAGGGGTTCTGGTCAAGATGGCAGAGTAGTCGGTTCCTGGTGTCACTCTCTCCCACAGAGTGACCAATTGGCAGCTTTTGAGGAGCAGCGACGTAAGACCCAAAATTTGTGCTGGAGCGGGACCCGCCATGGGACCCTAGTTCAGGTTGTTCCCAATTCTGCAGAGAGACTTAAGAGCTTCTGGGCCCATACGCCTTGAGCCTGCCAGCTGGAGAAGGCAAGCAGGACCAGGGCGCAACTTCTGGCGCAGGCTGGTCCTTCCGCCCTGAGAGACATAACAGACTCAGGGCTCCCACACTCCGAGCCAGCTGAGCAGGTGAAGGCAGGCAGGGCAGGACTTCCTGCCCAGGCCGTCCTGTCTCTGTGAGTGACTTGAGAGGCTCCAGGCTCTCACACCCTGAGCCAGTTGAGCCAGTGAAGACAGGTGGGGCAGGACTTCTGGCCCAGGCTGTCCTGTCTCCGTGAGTGACTTGAGAGGCTCCAGGCTCCCATGCCCCAAGACTGACCAGCTGGTGAAGGCAGGCAGGGTGAGACTTCCAGTACAGGCTAGTTTCTACTGTCCAGAAGCAGCAGTCCCTTTAGGATCCAAGCCAGACATCAGGGTGAAACGAGTGGACTGTGATACCCCCAGGCATAATGACAAAACACCAAAGGAAAGAAACCGGAAATATAAAAAATCAAGAAAGTACATCACCACCAAAGGAAATTAATAACTTTCAAGCACTAGATCCTATAGAACAGGAAGTCTTTGAAATGACAGACAAGGAATTTACAGTAACTATTATGAGGAAACTAAATGAGATACAAGAAAATGCAGTGAAACAACACAATGAAATGAGAAAAAATATACAGTATCTGAAAGAAGAAATGTACAAAGAAATCAATGCCTTGAAAAAGAATGTAGCTGAGCTCGTAGAGCTGAAGGATTCATTCAATGAAATAAAAACTACAACAGAGTTTAACCAGCAGACTTGAACAAGCAGAAGAGAGGATTTTTGACCTCAAAGACAGTCTGTTTGAATTATCACTGGCAGACCAGAAAAAAGAAAAAAGAATTTAAAAAATTGGAGAAAATTTAAAAGAGAAAACTGACAACTTTAAGTGCTCAAATATCCAAATCATGGGTATTCCAGAAGGGGAGGAAAAAGGAAATGGCATTAAAAACATATTCAATGAAATAATAGCAGAAAACTTCCCAGGTATAGGGAAAGTCAAAATTCCCTAGATTCAGGAAGCCCAAAGACCACCAAACACATTCAACCCAACAAGGTCCTCTCCAAGATGTGTGATAATCAAACTGACAAAATTCAAAGACAAAGAGAATCTTAAAAGCTGCAAGAGAGAAGTGGCAAGTCACCTATAAGGGAGCCTCAATTGGAATAACATCAGACTTTTCATCAGAAACTCTAAAAGCCAGAAAATAATGGGATGATATATTCAAAACACTAAAGGACAAAAATTGCCAGCCAAAAATACTTTACCCAGCAAGGCTATCCTTCCAAAATGAAGGACAAATAGTATATTTCTCAGACAAACAAAAACTGTGGGAGTGCACTACCACATGACAAGCCCTACAAGAAATTCTCAAGGAAGTACTGGGTTTGATACCACAAAAACAACCATCACTCCCATGAATCTACAAGAAAAAACAATACCTACCAGCAAAATAAAAATGCTAACAAAAGAGGAAAAAATAGTTTATCTATCACCCCAAGAAACCAACAAATACAGAAGACAAACAGAAAATTTGAAAGAAAGGAAGAAAAGATACTTAAGACATCTAAACAAAAATCAGTATAATGCTGGGAATAAATCAACACCTTTCAATAGTAACTCTGAATGTAAAGGGACTAAATTCCCCATTCAAATGACACAGACTAACTGACTGTATTAAAAAGATGGACCCAGGGCCGACCCCGTGGTGCACTCGTGAGAGTGCGGCGCTGGGAGTGCGGTAGTGCTCCCGCCGCGCGTTCGGATCCTATATAGGGATGGCCGGTGTGCTCACTGGCTGAGCGCAGTGCAGCCAGTCAAAAAAAGACAAAAAAAAAAAAAGATGGACCCAACAATATGCTGTCTCCAAGAGACTCACTTGACCTATAAAGACACACATAGACTAAGAGTGAAAGGATGGAAAAAGATATATCATGCAAGTAGAAATGAAAAACAAGCTGGAGTAGCTATTCTTATATCATATAAAATAGACATAAGGCAAAAACCATTAAAAGAGATAAAGATGGTCAATATATAATGATAAAAGGATCTATCCATCAAGAAGACATAACAATCATAAATATATATGCACCTAATGTCAGAGCAGCCAGATTTACAAAGCAAACACTATTAGATATAAAGAAAGAAATACACACTAACACCATAATAGCAGGGGACCTGAACACCCCACTCTCATCATTGGACAGATCATCTAGGTAAAAAATAAGCAGAGAAACACAAGATCTAAACAATACTTTAGACCAATTGGATTTGGCAGATATCTACAGAACATTCCACCCAAAAACCTCAGAATATTCATTCTTCTCATCAGCACATGGAACATTCTCCAGGATAGACCACATGTTAGGTCACAAAACAAGTCTTAACAAATTCAAAAAAATTGGAATTATTCCATGTATTTTTTTCTGATCACAATGGATTAAAATTAGAACTTAATAATAAATGAAACTCTGGAAACTATACAAACTCATGGAAATTAAACAACATTCTACTTAATGACATGTGGGTCCAAGAAGAAATTAAACAGGAAATCAAAAACTTTCTTGAAACTAATGAAAATAATGACGCATCATACCAAAACCTGTGGGATACTGCAAAAGCAGTATTAAGGGGGAAGTTTATTGCATTAAATGCTTAATTCCAAAGAATGGAAAGATTGGAAAAAAAATAACCTAACACTTCACCTTAAAGATCTAGAAAAACAAGACCAATCCAAACCTAAAGTTAGTAGACAGAATGAAATAACTAAGATCAGAGCAGAACTAAATGAAATAGAAACAAGAAAAACAATACAAAAGATCAATGAAACAAAAAGTTGGCTTTTTGAAAAGATTAATAAAATCAACAAACCTTTAGCAAGACAAACTAAGAAAAGAAGAGAGAAGACCCAGATAACAAAAATTAGAAATGAAAAAGGTGATATTACAACTGACACCTCAGAAATACAAGGAATCATTAGAGACTACTATAAACAACTATATGCCAACAAATTTGAAAATCTGGAGGAAATGGATAAATTTCTGGATGCATACAAATTACAAAAACTGAGCCAAGAAGATATAGAATATCTGAACAGACCAATAACAATAAAAGAGATTGAAGCTGTTATCAAAAGGCTCCCAACAAAGAAAAGCCCAGGACCAGACAGGTTCACTGCAGAGTTCTAACAAATGTTCAAAAAGGAACTGATACCAATTCTCTACAAACTGTTCCAAAAGATTGAAACAGAGGCCATTTTCCCAATCTGATTCTATGAGGCAAATATCACCCTGATAACAAAACCAGACAAAGATGCATCAAAAATAGAAAACTACAGGCCAATATCCTTGATGAATATAGATGCAAAAATACTCAATAAAATACTAGCAAACAGAATACAGCAACACATACACAAAATTCTACACCATGATCAAGTGGGATTCATTCCAGGGATGCAAGGTGGGTTCAACATAAGCAAATCAATAAATGTGATACACCACGTTAATAAAAGCAAAGAAAAACCACATGATCATCTCTGTTGACACTGAAAAAGCATTTGACAAAATTCAACATCCTATCATGATAAAGACTCTACAATTTAGGCATAGATGGAAAGTATCCCAACATAATTAAAGCTATATACAATAAGCTTGCTGCCAATATCATCCTGAATCGGGAAAAGCTGAAAGCTTTTCCTTTAAGAACAGGAACTAGACAAGGATGCCCACTCTCACCACTCCTATCCAATGTAGTGCTGGAAGTACTAGCCAGAGCAATCAGAGAAGAGAAGGAAATAAAGGGCATGCAGATTGGAAAGGATGAAGTCAAGCTGTCCCTTTTTGCCGATGATATGATCCTATATATTGAACAGCCTAAAGGTTCTATTAAAAAACTCCTAGAGTTGATAAATGATTTCAGCAAAGTTGCAGGATACAAAATCAACACACAAAACTCAGTAGGATTTCTATACTCCACCAGTGAACAGGCAGAAAAAGAAATCAAGAAAGCTAGCCCATTTGCAATAGCCACCAAAAAATTTTAATATTTCGGAATAAAGCTGACCAAGGATGTGAAAAATCTCTACAAAGAGAACTACGAACCACTGTTGAGAGAAATTAAAGAGGACACAAGAAGATGGAAAGATATCCCATGCTCTCGGATTGGAAGTATTAACATTGTGAAAATGTCCATATTACCCAAAGTGATCTACAGATTCAATGCAATCCCCATCAAAATTCCAATGACATTTTTCTCTGAGATGGAAAAAGCTATCCAGACATTTATATGGAACAATAAAAGACCATGAATAGCCAAAGGAATCCTAAGCAAAAAAATAAATAAATAAAGCTGGAGGCATAACACTATCTGGCTTTAAACTATATTGTGAAGCTATAATAAACAAAACTGCATGGTACTGGCATAAAAATAGACACACAGACCAATGGAATAGAATAGAGAAACCAGAAATCAATCCACACACCTACAGCCATCTGATCTTTGACAAAGTCAGCAAAGCTACATACTGAGGAAGAGACTGCCTTTTCAACAAGTGGTGCTGGAAAAATTGGATACTCATATGTAGGAGAATGAAACTAGACCTGTATCTTTCACCATATACCAAAATCAACTCAAAATGGATTAAAGAATTAAATATACATCCTGAAACAATAAAACTACTTAAAGAAAACATAGGGGAAACACTCCAGGGTACAGAATTCATGAATAGGATCCAAAAAGCACAGGCAACTAAAGGTAAAATAAACAAATGGGATTATCAAGCTAAAAAGCTTCTGTACAGCAAAAGAACAATCAACAGAGTAAAAAAACAATCAACAGAGTGGGAGAAAATATTTGCAAAATATACATCTGACAAAGGATTAATATCCAGAATATACAAGGAACTCAAACAACTTTACAGTAACAAAACAAATAACCCAATTAAAAAATGGGCAAAGGAGCTGAACAGGTTTTTCTCAAAGGAAGATATACGAATGGCCAACAGACACATGAAAAAATGCTGAATATCACTCAACATCCAGGAAATCCAAATCAAAACCACACTGAGATACCATCTCACTCCAGTTAGGAGAGCTTACATCCAAAAGACTGAAAACGATAAGTCCTGGGGAGGTTGCAGAGAAAAAAGAATTCTCATCCACTCTTGGTGGGGCTGCAAAATGGTGCAGCCTCTATGGAAAATGATATTGAGGTTCCTCAAACCATTACGGATAGATCTTCCATATGACCCAGAGATTCCACTGCTGGGACTATAACCAGAGGAATGGTAATCATCATTCCGAAGGGATACCTGTACTCTAATATTTATTGCAGCTCTCTATACAACAGCCAAGAGCTGGAACCAGCCCAAATATCCATCATCAGATGAGTGGATAAGGAAACTGTGGTACATCTACACAATGGAATACTACTCTGCTATAAAAAGGAACAAAATACTACCATTCTCAACAACATGATGGACTTAGAGAAAATTATATTAAGTGAAACAAGTCAGGCACAGAAAGAGAAATACCACATGTTCTGACTTATTTGTAGGAGCTAAAAATTAATAAATAAATAAACACACAAACAAATAAAGGGTAGGGGTGGGGGAAAGAAAACAGAATAACCACAAAAATTCCTTGAACTTTTTAAGTCAGGTGCACAGATACGATGTGGCGGTGGAAGGAGGGGGTGGAGAGTAATGGGTAAAGGGGCATGAAAATCAAATACAATGTATTTTGAGAAGTAAAATTTAATTTAATTTAATTTAAAAATAAAATAAAATCAGTTGTAGGGCTGGCCAGTTAGCTCAGTTGGTTACAGCATGGTGTCGATAACACCAAGGTCAAGGGTTCAAATTCTTGTACTGGCCAGCCACCAAAAACAATAAAAAGTAAAATCAGTTGGGAAATGACAGACCAATAAACAGTGTTGGGACAAGGTACTATCCAATTGGAAAAAAGTAAAATTAAATCCCTTCATATCATACATAAAAATAAATTCCAGTTATATTTAAAATATAATTTTTTAAAGGATAAAAAAATGGGAAACAATATTTATAATCTTGAAGGGAAAACGCTATCTTAACAAAATACAGAACCCAGATATATTATGAGTATGGCAGAAGGTACATAAACAAAGTCAAAAAGCAAGTGAATTATGACAAAGTATTTGCAACTGATATAACAAAAATTTTATCTCATTTTATTTTATTATTTATAAATATATACCTCATTTTATCTTAACTACCTAAACATAGCTGAATAATTTATATACATATATTTATATAAAGAACTTATCAATCAATAAGAAACAACCCAATAGAAATCTACCATTTAATTAAAAATAAATCAATTGAAAAATGGGTAAAGAATATAAACAATTTGCAGATAACAAGATACAAATGTTGAAAACCACATATAAAATACTCATAAGAATGAATCAAGTTAATAAAACAATAAGATATAAATCAAATTAATGAAATCAAGTTAATAAAATAGAGACATCAATTTTTTGAACATCATCTTAAGTCATGAATTGAGTCTGTGATTTTATTCTATTCGTAAGCTAACAAGTTACCCTACACAATTTTGTATACATATTCTGACAGAAGACAAGATATCTAGAAAAAAAGACACCCTGATAAGCAAATACATGTATAGATCTGTTTGGAGCTTATGTTCCTAATTTTAAGTTAATGAGTTGGCATTCTAGTATATGCATCAGTCTCTTATAAGTTTAGTTAGTGTGAGTCAGTTGCCAAGAGTATGATGTGATCAACTCTGAATGCTGATTACTGATAAAGTGAAATCCTTGGATCTGCAAGACTGGGAACAGAGCCAGGACACATAGTGACTATATCAACGTAGTGTCAACCTAGCTGGACAGTTAGCCTTTCCCAAAGACATCTACCTCTCTGACTGCTTGCATGCCTTCATCAAACCTAAACATTTACATCTGTTCCTCTCCTGAGATCACTTCCAGCCCTTCTCATCATCATAGTCATTTCCACTTTGTCATTATCGCGGTTAAAAAGTATCATCCAAACCTGAGCACAATACTCCAGAAGCAATCGAAACAGCACAGAATATATCATATGCACTGGACCCCATTTTTGTATGAATGTACTCTAACTCTGAACTGGCTTTTTCACCAGCCGATATACTTGTAGAATCCTCTTAAGCTTGTATTTAACTCCAACTCCCAAGTCTTTTACATGTAGAGAAGGAAGACAGTAAAAATAGATGTGGGCTTGTGCTGTGGAGTCAGACTTCCTGAATTTAAATTCCTGCTCTGACATGTGCTGACTGTGTAACCTTGGGCAAGTTACTTAATCTCTTTAAAGCTTAGTTTTCTCATCTGTAAAATAGGAATGATAAACGCACCTGCCTCAAAGGGTTGTTGTGAGGATTAAGTAAATTACCTCAGGTAAAATACTTGGTACAATGCTGGCCATGACCCCTGCACCCTCATTGTACAGGTATGTACCATCTTATTTAATCCTCACAGGAATCCTATGAAGTATCTATTACTGTGTCCATTTTACAGATGGGAAGTCTGAGGTTCAGAGAATTTCAGTAGCTTGTGTGAGGTCAAATAGCTGCTAAGTGGCAGAGCCAAGGTTGTAATAAGATCTGCCTGAATCTAAAAACCAAGTTATCTCTCTGGCACCGTTGAGGGATTTTCTTCCTCCTCCTATATTTCTACGTTTTTTAAGCTTTTGCACAGCACAATCTGAAGGTCAAGACATCAGACTCCAGGGGAAGATTGCCTTGTTTGATGACCTTGAGTGAGTTACTTAATCTCTACTTACATGATCCGGGACAAGTTAACTTCTCCAAGCTTCAGATTCCCCACCTGTAAAATGGGAATTTTATAGCAATACCTACCTCAGGGTTCTCAAGGATGATTAAATGAGACAGCATTTAACACAGTGCCTACCCATCAGCTAGTAGGCAATAGATGTTTGCTGGTTCCAGCCAAGTGCTTACTTAGTCTGTCAAAATAATTCTAAATTCCAGCAAATCTGTGCAACTCCTAGTGATCCCAATATGCCCTTCTAAATACTCACATGTTGTCTGCTTAGTAAACCATCCTAGAGTGTTTCTAGAGGTCAGCATTGAATTTACAAAATTTCTTTGAACTTTCTTAAATGCATGCACTTTCCTATATCTAAGATATAAATCAGATTACATCTAGTGCTCTTTTCCTCACTTTTATGAACTTCGAGGTGACAGTATTGAATAGAGAGAGAAATAAAGGCCATGGTAACTCTTAAAATGCTTAAGACCCAGAAATAATAAAAAGTTGACTTCAGCTTTGACTCATCGTGGGTTCTTTGCATCAGTTCCTACCGCTTTACCGCTTCCCATATTGCTCAGCCCCAGATAGTTATCGCCCGCAACTCACATTCGAGGGCACTGATGACAAAATGTTTTTTGGTACATCAACCCAGCTGCTAGGAGCCCCCCAGTCCTACACTCAGCAAAGTATGTTCAGATAACTAAGCTTTTGATATTTCAAGGCTGAAGGAAAAGGAACTCAATCCCCACATAAGTTCTCTGAGAGATATATTACTGTCCTCAATTTACTGCTGAGGGATGAAGCTTCTCAAGGCCACTATTCCTATTTCACCCAAAGTCACAGAGTTGATTAGTGGCAGAGATAAGAGTTGACCCCAGGCTGGACAGTTAGTTCAGTTGGCTAGTGCATGGTACTGATAACATCAGGGTCGAAGGTTTAATCCCTGTAATGTCCAGCTGCCAAAAAAAAAAAAAAAAAAAGAGTTGACCCAGATCTCTCACAAAGAAATTCCTGGTGACATTCCTGGTCAAAGGCTGCATACAGCAATGCTTCCCAAACTGGTTATTTATCCATGTACTACCCCCACCATTTTTGCAATATCTTCCTACTTTCTATGGGATTATTTATCTATTTTTTAAATCAATGAATTTTTGGTACCTAAATAAATTTGGAGACTACCAGTCTAAACAGTAACAGCTGTGAAATCACAGGTTTTATATACCATTTGTATTTTGCATAATACATTTTTTAAAGTGTATTCGTTTCCTAGGGCTGCTATAAAAATTACTTCAAACTGGGTGGCTTGAAACAACAGAAATGTATTTTCTCACAGTTTAGGGGGGCAGAAGTCCAAAATCAAGGTGCTGGCAGGGATGGTTTTTCTGGAGGCTCTTAGGGAGAAACTGTCCCATGCCCCTCACCTAGCTTCTTGGTGTTCCTTGGCTTATGGACACATCACTCCAATCTCTACCTCCACAATTACATGAACTTATTCTCTGTGTGTGTGTCCCTATGTCCAAATATCTCTCTTTTCTTTTATAAAGATACCAGTCATTGGATTTAGGGTCCTCCCCTAAGGTCACATTCTGAGGTTCTGGGTGGACAAGAATTTTGAAAGGAACACTATTAACCCAGTACTATGGTAAATAATAAAGTATCTTTGAAAGTTTACCCATACACCACCTAAAATAATCTGGTATCCTTCTAGTGGTTTGCAAACCATGCTAGGGCACTTGGCCCCTCTCCTATTTTTAAAAGCAGCAGCTTTTACAGTCAAGATGATTGCAGTTCCTTTCCTGCCTTTGAAGCACTGTATGTTTTAGTAAATCATAAGGTTGTTCCCCTAGACAGACTTGATTCTCTGGTTTTGAGAACTCAGGACATGTTATTAATAATAGATTATTTCAAGTGCTATTTTAAGAAGGTAGATGAACACTAGCTTATTGCGTGACTCATTGTTTTCTAGAATCAGTAACTGAGCACAAATAGGTCTCTGAGGGGATGTATTTGGCAATTTATTAAGTTTTCTCTCCATAGAGACGACCAAAGGATGGTAAGGTGGATTTGCAATTTTTAGAAAGACATTAAGTAATGCTGGACATTGTGAAAACTCCACCTTGTGCAGGAAGGCAGGATGCCTTCAGGAACCCAGAGTAAGCCCAAATTTTTAGTCCAAAGGAGGATGGAAAGCAGGATTTTATTCTCAGCAGCCTTTATGAGACCTAGACTTCCATGAGAATCATGGGTTGAATAAGTTTTGGTTTTTCTCCTTGAGATAATCTTCAGAACACTTTACTCTTCTAAAAGCACAGAGTTTGGCTTTTTCTGAAAAGGATGCACTGTGTAATGGAAATTAAAGAACTCAGAGAAAACATTGTTATTGATCATTTTTATTTTTAATTGAGATACTTTTTGCTCCAAAATATTAAAAATTATTATTTACCAAAAACATCAGAGGAGAAACTACCCTAAATAAAAAATGAGAAATTATCAGCTAGTGATCAATCATTGCATAGGCTTGATACAAAACATCATAAAAGATGCATAAGAGCAGATGCCGTGCCTGGAAATGACATTTCAGTAAGCAGATTACCATAAACATATACACTCTTACCACCTCCGTGTTTACACTGAGGTTAAATAATTCAAGATGGTGTAACCAGCTCACAGAAATGTGACACAAGTCTTTTAATAAATTGGATTGTTGCCATGCCAAATAACCTAAAGAAATGTAACAACAGAAAAACACTTAGACAAGAAGAGACTGGGAAAGTCCTAAAACTGGAAGGTTCAGTATTTGTTGGCAAAAACTCAAAGTGCAGGATGTTACTAACCTGTACCTTGTGTTTCCACCCACAAATACCATCTTCCAGAAGCAGCCCAAACTTTCATGTATGAATGATTGCTGGCCTTCAAACCGTATTTGTCACTGTATGACTCAACTCCCATTACAATGTAGAGAGCTTGGTAAAACTTCTCTTGCAGAACGTCCTCAGAGACTGACACTCAGCTCACAAGAAAACGGGTTCCTTTACTTTTTAATCCATCCTAGATTTTCAGGAGGTACACTGCCCAAATGAACAGGAAGGCTTTGGAGGGCCAAGAATGATCAACTCCACATGAAAATGTATTGCCTTGACAGAGACTTACATTATTAACAGGAGACAGGCAGCATTTTGATGTGCTTTTAGAGGGAAGGAAGTGGGGATGAGGGAGGCGAGAGGGGCCAACTGAAGGAAAAGTTGAAGAATGAGAGGACACTGTGTTACTGTTATTTGCTCTGTCCCTCTTTCGCAAATTCAAAGTGGGTATCGGTGTACTAAAAGCTTATGGAAAGACTGCAGGAAAAAAAAAGAAAAACCTGTTTAACTTGGTTTAACATATCTTTTCTCAAACTGACTTGACTACAAAGTCCCTTCTTCATATAACAATTTTTTTTTTTTTTTTTAAAGATGACCGGTAAGGGGATCTTAACTCTTGACTTGGTGTTGTCAGCACCACGCTCTCCCAAGTGAGCAACCGGCCATCCCTATATAGGCATCCGAACCCATGGCCTTGGTGTTATCAGCACCACACTCTCCCAAGTGAGCCATGGGCCGGCCCTCATATAACAATTTTTAATATCCCAATTCTACAGGATGTGTTTTGGGGAATGTGGTAGCCTGTCTTCCAGATGGCCTCCAATGGTTCTCCCCTCCTGAGATTCACACCCTCATGTCATCCCCTCCCACATTTAATAGGGGTGGCCTGTGTCACGAAAAGGATATTGCAGAAATGATAGAGTGTGTCTTTTGAGGCTAGGCCATTGTGGCTTTCACCTTGGACTCTCCTGGATTATTCACCCTGAAAGAGGCTCACATGGGAAGGGAACTGACAGAGCTCACTCGTGCATGTGCCATCTTGGAAGTGAACCCTCCAGCCCCAGTCAAGCCTTCAGATGACCGCAGCCCCAGCCAACATTTTGACTGCAGTCTTACAAAAGACCCTGAGCCAGAAACATCCAGGTAAGCCAGTCCTGAACTGCAAACCACAGACACTATGTGAGATCATACATGTTCATTGTTATTTTATGCCATTAAGTTTGGGGGTAATTAGTTATGCAGCAATAGATAGCTAGTACAGAACTTTTCACCTAAAGAAAGCACTTGATATCAATCACTTAAGTCTGTCATTTCATCATCATGCAGCTTCAGTGTGGAATTTGTTTTTACACTGTTCTGCCTCTCTAGATACAGTTAATTGATTGAGGGATGGACTCATACCTAAAGCCAACCAATCAGCGTCATGAAAAAGATATTGCATTTTTCTAGGATTTTTATAACTGAAGCTGAACAAAGAGATTTATTCTCTGGTGAGGCCAGGAGATACGGGGTTCAGGAACTGTAGTGGCCATATTTCCTACTTTTCCAAGAGAAAGAAGTCGATAACACAGAGAGAAGCAGAGTCAAGAGACTGAGAAAAGACCTAGTAGCACTCAAGTTGCTAGCTCCAGTTACCCCGATACCACCTGCCCCTCATCCTTCTCAGTGTGAGCCTTCTAGTAAGTTCCCCTTTTTGCCTAAGTTCGTTTAGGTTGGGTTTCCAAACTTTGCCTCCAAATGGGTCTTGCCTGATATATTCCCACATGCTTCCTCTAGCACGGTGCTGTTAACACCATCTGATGCTGGCTCGTCTACCTCCCTATCTACAAAGAGAGACATGCATTCAGGTTCATGCATTCTGCCCTTCACTGGATAATGCACTCAATCCACCAGGTAGAACTCTGACAACCATGTCTGCACTTCATAACCCTGAGCCCTGAACTGTAGATGAGTCACCCAAGCTGAGCCAATCAGATTACCCTCTAAAATTTTGGAACTGAGTCATTCGGAGATTGAACACAGAAACCCTTTCACACTAATAATAGCACTCTTCAGAAGAAGTTATTAAACTCTAGCTAGTAAGGGGCCCAAGCTAAGTCCCTGCCTGTTCTATGAATTCTCCAAGAACCTCTAGTATTCATTCAACTAGCTTGCAAGGTCACTCTGCTTCACAAGGCCAAAAGAAACAAGACTAATGTACACCCCCCACCCATTGCAGTCTCTGTGTGAGCAGCAACAACTTGTTCATTATGATATCTCCAAGGCCAGCAATCAGAACCCACTAAGTATGATGAAAGACTGAAGCTCAGTGCCCTGAGTGGGAGATGCTCATTTTCTCACTTAGATAAGGAAATTTTGATTTTTTTTTTTTTAACTCTCTTGCCTTCAAGGTCCTGCACTCATCTGTCCTGGCCTTGGTTCTTCCCATGCTGTCAGCTAGAGGGACCAGTGTGTGCTTCATAGGCAGTATATCATATTCCTGCTCAAGGACCTTAGAGACTAGCAATCCTAGTCCTCCCATCATCTACGAAACTACCCTTGACTACATTCCCAGGGTCATTAATCCTATCACCCCGGTTTTCCTGTGCATCTTGTCTATGCTGAACTAGAGCCATGATGACTCATTGATTTCCATGACCAGTGAGTGCTGTCTTTATCTTGATATCGCCATGTTTCCAGAAGGCTCTGACCCTCAGGTCTTATTCTTCCTCCAGTCCTTGCTCTCAGCATTCTAGGAGGGGCTTTTTTATGGCCTCCCTACCTTGGGCAGGAAAGAATAGATTCCAGGGAAATTTCCACCTTTCTGTAGAAGCATCCTTCTAAGAACAGACCTCTGGTATGAATAGAAGGAGAGGGGTAGGTAGGGAATGGAACAGAGCATGAGGATTATAAATTAAGTACAAGAGCTTCCAATTACAAGAAGAGCTGAGAAATCATGGTTGGCAGAGGATAAAGAAGAAGCAAGCTTTCTGGGCAATTGTTGGGTTGACCACCTAAAATTCATTCCCCATTTTTTCTCCGTTCTAAAAGTACCCAGAGTTTCCTTTAAGGAGTTGTCTCTTCTCTGTGCTTAGCCATGGGTAGAATTGATGACCCTTTATCTCCAGGCCCTGAATAGCCTGAGCCAATCACCTTTCACCTTGGTGATCTATCATCATGTGGCATTTCTCAGGTCAGAGCAATTGGTGAGCACATGACCTAAACTGGCTTAATCAGATGAAGCCCAGCATTTTCTTTGACAGTTGGAGGAGAAAGTCTATTTTTCTCTGATGTGGAAGAAGTATGCAGACCTAGGACCTGTTGGCAGCCATCTCACCCCCAGAGGGGGTGGAACCCTTTGGATAAAGCTGACTCCATGGCAGGCAGAGTGAAAATAAACTAAGTTCTGGGCAACATCACTGAGATCAAACTCAACTTGAAGGTCACTCTACCTCAGAACTTTGCAGTGACATAAGACAGTAAACTCTCTAATAACTTAAGTAAGTTTGAGTTCAATTTTCTCATACTGCCTAAAAGATATGGACCATACACAAGGGCTAACTAACAAATGCCACATGCTAGACTGTGCAGAACTTCAGGGATGGTGATCTACTCTAGAAAGGACTTTTCCACAGTCTCCCAGCTCTGCTCCCTCAGTAGGCATACACCCACTAGTTTTATTTTATTTATTTTATTTTATTTTATTTTTATTTTATCAATATACAATGTAGTTGATTTTCATGTCCCTTTACTGATTCCTCCCTCCCCTACCCTCTCCTCCTCCCACCCATCAACATCATATCTGTTCACTTGTCTTAACAAGTTCAAGGAATTGTGCTTGTTGTGTCTTCTTCCCCACCCCCCACCCATTTGTTTGTGTATTTATTTTTAGCTCCCACAAATAAGTGAGAACATGTGATATTTCTCTCTCTGTGCCTGACTAGTTTCACTTAATATAATTTTTTCTAAGTCCATCCATGTTGCTGCAAATGGTAGTATTTCATTCTTTTTTATAGCAGAGTAGAATTCCATTGTGTAGATATACCACATCACCCACTCCACTGGTTTTACTTTTTTTTTAAAGATGACCGGTAAGGGGATCTTAACCCTTGACTTGGTGTTGTCAGCACCACACTCAGCCAGTGAGCTAACCGGCCATCCCTATATGGGATCTGAACCCGTGGCCTTGGGGTTATCAGCACCACACTCTCCCGAGTGAGCCACGGAGCCAGCCCCACCCACTGGTTTTAAAAGAGTGGACTAGAGCCCCAAAGCTGATAGAAACTTATAGAACAGTTGAAATGCATGTAATTCTAAAGCTTAGCAGCATAAAATGTCTTGTAATTTGGGCTGCATTTACAATTGCCACACCTGGTCTGCTATATTAAATGTGGTTTATCCACAAGCAAATAAAAACGTACTAGCTAAATTTACTTCCAAGTTTAAATGCTGAGAACTGACAGAGGCTACTACCTTCTACTGTACTGTATAATACTTAGGAGTTTCTTGGGTTTTTCCAATTCATGAGAGGCAGGCAAAACTTGTGTGGAGGGGGAAGGGAAGATGATCAACATCACAGGAAAATGAAGACAGTCATTAGGTTTTCCTGAAATCCCAGAGAAGTGTGAGGGGGGAGGGCTAGGATGCATGCGTCCTTCCGGTGACTCTCTCCCACAGCCCTGCATTTCATCCGCTTGGGGCATGTTCCACTTCCCTCATGACAAAGCCTTTGACAAAGCTGACTCCACGAAAGGCTGTACCCAGGCAGTGAGCCCTTGAGGAAGGTGCTTCTGCATCAGGCTGTGAGTCAGAGACTGGGCAAAGCTGTGGGACCCACCCAGGCAGGCCCTTCATTCCTCTGGGCCCTGGTCCCAGACACTCCACCAGTGCTCTCCCGCCTGTCTTTCCATTCACTGCTAGGACCTTGATCCACCAAGTACCTACCACTTTCCCTGTATCTCCAGCCTCTTCTTTTCTCCTGACTCTTCCACATAATCTATAAACACGCCCACGTTGCCCCCATCTTTAAATAAAGAAAAAGAGAGACAGGAAGGGAGGAAGGGAAGGAGGAAAAGAATGGAAGATAGAAAAGAAAACCTTCCTGCGCTAGGGTCAAATAGTGTCCCCCCAAAATTCACGTCTACCTGGAACTTCAGAATGTAACCTTATTTGGAAATAGGGTCTTAGCTGATAGAATTAGTTACATTAAGATGAGGTCATACTAGATTGATAATGAAAATGTTTCTACCCTCATTATTGAAACTTAAAAAACAATCAATGAACATAAACCTTTGGAAATCAATATGCTATTTAAGTTTTGTTTACACCGGCAAGTCTTAAATTCCTGGGAAAAAAAAGAACCCTGAATCAACAGGTCTATTTAGAGAAATACATCTCTTCTTTTCCTATCTAAAAAGTTCACTCCTAGATGGCTTTCATGGCTTAAATCCTGGTATTGTATTCATTTTAGTAGTCTGGGAACTTCCTCTGAACCTCCCTTTATTTCATCTTTCCCATGATTTCTCTTCAAGTTTTGCAAATTGGTTTAAAGCACAAAATCAAAATCACAAATACACACACACATATTCTCTTTTCCCAGAGCTGTCCTAATAATCTGATTCATTCTCAAGGAGATTGGCACCTCCTAAAGAATCTTCATTTTCTCTCTGTGCTTGGCTGTCCAGGAATGCCAAGCATTCCCTTGTAGATTACACTAGGCAGGCACGTCATCCTGGCAGCAAGACTGCCATGAGATGGCCAAGAGAAACAGCACCCCATCTCCCCTCCCTCAGGGACTATGTGAGTCTGAACCACATTCATAATCTGGAGTAGTGGCCAAATTTCCAGACTAGAGCACACCAATCTCTCCAGGCCAGGCACCTACAATTCCTCTGACCTAGGAATGACCCCCCCAGTAGGCAAAGTAAAACCCGCCAACCTAAGCTAACCTGAACTGCCTCTTAACTAAACCAGCATTGACTCTTCCTCCAAGGATTTCATTAATTAAAGAGGTTCAACTGGGTTATAACTCTACTCTTTTAAATATACATCTAAATATCCCATTGGCAATATATACTAATGGTTAATTGAGTGCTATTGTATTACAGTAATTAAATTTATATCTGGGATTATTTGATATTTAAAAAATCTTGATATGGGGGGCTGGCCAGTTAGCTCAGTTGGTTAGAGCACAGCCTTGTAACACCAAGGTCACAGGTTCGGATCCCCATGCCAGCCAGCCACCAAAAAAAAAAAAAAAAATCTTGATTTTCCACATCCATATCATATGGATCAAAAAATTTAATCTTATAAGTAAACAGTATATAAATACGAGGGGTCTTCAGAAAGTTCAAGGAAAGATTCATATTATCTTTTAATTCTATTTTCTCATGAACTTTTTGAAGTATATACAGTATATATAATTAGTATATATATTTTATAGTATAAAAGTCAGAAATACAGATAAACAAAAAGAAACAGGAAAAAAAATTCCATAATTTTCTCATCATCCAGAATGTACATTTGTAGCAGTCCTATGCATATGCAGCAGGATGATACAAGAGGTCTTCAAAAAGTTCATGAAGGGATTTTTTTTTTTTTTTTGACGGCTGGCCAGTATGAGGATCTGAACCTTGACCTTGGTATTATCAACACCAAGCTGTAACCAACTGAGCCAACAAGCCAGCCACATATCATCTTTTAATTCCATTTTTCCACAAACTTTTTGAAGTACCCTCGTATAAAAAATATTATCTTTGTTATGCATATGTAGCAGGATGATATGTAAAATATTAACTGCTTTGCTTTCTAAGACTTTGTGCTATCCTATTGCCCCAGAGAGGAAACCATTCTGAAGTGTCAGGACTTTAAGTGACTGAGAAACCACCAAAATCAATTCTGTTTACCTGGAAGCAACCAAATGCTGTTTTCTGTATCAGGAAGAATGGGCAGGAGAAGTAGAAATATGGGAATAGAAATCATAAACTGAGTTTTAGAAAATAATTGTTATATTTCTATCACACCCAATTTGTGTCCTTGATATATCACACCCTCCACCTATACACACGCACATAGTCATGCACACACACACATATACAGCTTTGTATATCTGCAAACAAAAAGGGAATCACACTGTACATGCTGTTCTATAATCTGCTTTTCTCATTTAATAACATATCTAGAACATCTTTACACGAATCAAACTTTCAGTGCAAGGCTGAAGTGTGCTCAAACCACCTCACCTTACCAAAGAGGCCTCAACAGTATCTCCTATCTTATATGCTCTTCTGCAATGTGACCTTGCCACTCCCCCATCAAGAAGAGGAGTCTAGGGCTGGCCAGTTAGCTCACTTCTCACTTGGGACAGCGTGGTGCTGATAACATCAAGGTCAAGGGTTAAGATTCCCAAATCGGCCAGGTGCCAAAAAAAAAAGAAGAGGAATCTAATTCACCTCCCCTTGAATCTGGGCTGGCCTTGATGATTCACCGATAGACTATGGCAAAAGTGACTACTGTGTGACTTCTGAGACTAGGTCAGAAAAGGCCATGTAGCTCCCCGCTGGCACTCTTGGATTGTTGGCTGTCTGCATGCTCTCTCTTAGAACCCACCTGCCATGCTGTAAGAAGCCCAAGCCCCATAGAGAGGCCAAACATAGGTGTTCCGCGTGACAGCCTCAGTTAAATCCAGCCTGCAAGTCATGCCAGTCCAGACACCAGATATGTGGGTAAAGACATCTCTAAATGATTCTAGCTCCTCATCTTTCGAGTCACCACTAGTTAGCTATGCAAGTCTTCCCAGCTGAGACCCAGACAACATGCCATCCCCCTGATGTTTGATTCCTGACCCACATAATCCAGGAGCATAATAAAATACTTGTTATTTTACACCACTAGGTTTTATGGTGGTTTGTTCTGCAACAATTAAAAGTCAGACCATAGGTCCAAGAGTTCCCAGGGAAAACTACAATAATGTTGTCACCAGCCTAACACACCAAACATACTCAACAGTTTATTTAATTCACAAGTACCCTACAAGAAATGTATTTTATCCCCACTTTACAGATGACAAATTTGAGATTCAGAAGAGTTACTCAGCTAATAAATGGCAGAACAGAGATTTGAACGTCCACCCTTTGGCTCCAGATTGATGCGCTCTGCTCACTATTATACAAGATAGTTGGCTTTATAGCACTTGCAGAAAGCTTATATAGCATAATAAAACCATAATTTCACCATACCCCTAAAAATACAAGTAGGATTTTAATGAAATCTGGTCATGGAGAGAATTCCATGGCTTCATTCCTGGTTCTTTCCTGTGATGGCACACTCTAGAAATGCATCCACTAACCTTTTATTTCACAGAGATATTTATATGTTAATACTTTCTCAGCCAAAAATTTTATCAAACCAGTTTGCCAGCACATACAGTATAAAAGAGCCCTCCACGAAGAAACACCAAATATAACATTGTCAGTACCAACATGCATTGAGCTGCTCTCTGCTTCTGTTTTGTTGTTTTTGGCGGCTGGCCGGTACAAGGATCAGAACCTTGACCCTGGTGTTTTCACACTGCACTCTAACTAACTGAGCTAACCGGCCAGCCCTGCACTTTTTTCTACTTCGATTTTTCATAAGAGCATATGTTGACCTATAATTGGCATTCTGTGATTGTAATGTGGACAGATAAAGTGGGGAGAAGATGTTGGAAGATGGTGCGTATAACAGAGGCATTTATAATTTATCAGAATATTGGTACTAACCCTTCCTGTTTTGTTTTGGTTTTTTTTTAACCAGAAAAAGGGGCTCTGAATTTAGTACTCAAACTGTAATTCCTGAGACAGAAGCCATCCAATGCACTACAATGGTTAAATTTTATATCAGCGGCTTTGATTGTCTTATATCAACAATGCCAACAACCAGATCAGTAATAATAGTATGAGCTTGTAATTAGTGAGAAAGCTTCTAATTAGTGAGTGTTCATCATGCCCAAGGCACTAGGTTAAATGCTTTGTGCTTTACCTCATTTAATCTTAATAGCACCTCTGTGATGTAGCCACTATCATCATCTGTATTTTACAGATGAGGAAACAGGCTTACAGAGGCTGAGTAGCTGACACACAGTGACTCAGCTGGGAAGCTGTGCGGCTGGCCTTGAACGAAGGTCCATCTGACTCCAAAGCCAATGCTCTTTTTATTTAAAAGACAATCACAACAATAATAACTAATATTTATTAAGAACTTTCTAAGTGTGCAATAAGTGTGAAGCCAATGCTCTTAACCCTGTCTGTCATCTTTCGATTTGGCAAGTGTCCTATTCATGGCTGCCTAGCATCTTTTGTACATAATTCCTACGTTTGGAGAATTATCTACTTTATGAGTCCCACCTTCAGAGGCACAAATCAGAAACTGGCTTTCTCAGCCTTTCTTGCAGCTGGGGTGCTGACGTGTGCTACAGGCTCCACTAATCATATATATCCATATGAGAATTCAATTTGCAGAAGAACACCACGAGGAAACAGGCAATGCACACAAGCCATGCTTGTGGGGAGGGTGCTGGTGGAGGTGCTGTTCTAGTGGGGGTCTTCATGGCAGACAGTGGTAAAGGGCACCTAACAGGGTCTTCAGTGGCTGACATTGTAATGGAGTCTTTGCTGTAACTACCATGCCCTTTGTTCCTGGTTGTCAAGCCACCAAGCCTAACTCTGACCCTCCCAGAATTTCCTTGAGCTATCAGTTAAACCTTAATGAATTGTATTTCTGCTTAAACTAGCTAGTTATGTTACACGGAACTAAGAACCTGACTGGCACAATCCTTTCAGAACTCAGGAACTAGTATTTCAGACAGAACGACAAAGACGTTCCTGTTTGTTCCGTTTTTCACAAGCTACAATCAATTTTATTATTAATGATTTATTTTAAATGCACACAGCTTTTTCTAAGGGGGTGAGTCTTCTAATAATTCATCAAAAGCTATAATCCTTAGCTATGTAGAGAGGTCTGCTGACTTTTTTCCAGCTGAGAACCATTTTTTTTCATGAGTAGAAACTCCAAAACAAAATTCAAATACAGTACTTTTTTCATTTTTACTTTTTGGAAGTATTTTCTTTCTTTGCTTATTTTGCTATTAATATTAATGTTTTATATCTGGTTCTAACTGTGAATTTAATCAAATTCTTATTCCATTGTCTTAATGTTATTCCTAAAGCAAAACTCTGAAACCTCTGCTAATGCTAGTCAGATATTTCCTTCTTATAAAATACATCCTCATCCTCTTTCTCTGTTCTACTGATGGATTAAATGACATTACGTAATTGTGAGGTGTTTAGAACACTTTTTTATCTGATTTAGGCTTCTGGTTGACAACTACTCAACAGTGTCTGCCATGTTACATGTTACCTGAGGAACATGCATACAGAGTAGTTACTTGACAGCCATTTCTCCTTATTTCTTTCTCACAGAGCTCCAATTTGTGCAGGCATAAGGCAGAAATATGCTCCAGATGGTGGGCTCTTCCCTAGCCCCAGCTACTGAGCCCTGATGGTTTCCCTTCCCTTTTGCTATGATTGATTTAGGGGTGGACATGTGGTAGGCATACAAATCTGACCAATCAGACCGAGCGTAGTCTAACTTTGGAGCAATTTATCTTCCTAATAAAACAAGAAGAATGCATAAAGAAGAGCATCTGTACTCTTTTCTCCCAGTTTGGACATTGTCATGAGCAGATGTAATGTTTGGAGTTGCAGCAGCCATTTTGTAACAACGAAGGATTTTTTAAAAAAACATAAATCCACAAGGTATGAAAGAACAGGAGAGGAGGCAATAGCAAGAAATGTTGGACACTGGAAAACAGATCGATTGAGGGGCAACTGATGGCAGACCCAAGAAAGTTGAATTCTAAGTGGTCAGTGAGCAAAGCTGAGAACCAACCTGATTAACACTTCAGAATCCTCAAAGGTCGTAGGAACTAGTAGCACCAAGGACCTCTGAAACCGGGGGTAGAAAAAGGTGATAAAATAAGGAGGAAGCAGTTAATCCCCTAGAACCCTTTCCTCATTCCTAAACCAGTGCCTCTCTCCCACACCAGCGAAATACTCATGGTTTATTTGCTGAAGAAGATAAAATAGAGTTCTCTAGACTTGAGGATAGTTGAAGTCATGGATACCACACCCAAATCAGGAGTATTAAGTAACTATATTCACTGAAGGCTGAATGCTGAGACCCTCACTCTCTTTCCTCACATGGTTCCCAAAACATTGGCAAGCAGACTTTAATCCTCTTAAAACTGTTCAGGCAGTTAACTGAAACACTTTCCAAGTAATCCAACCAGCTCAAGAGGAAAGAACTAAAGATGCACACATGGAGATAGGGGATAATCACTCAGGATCGCCACAGTGAGGCTCCCAAAATGAACAAGCGTTACCCACATCCAGAACTGCAATTGTCTTCAGGTTCTTAATCAGGAGCAAATAACCAGGCATTTCCAATCATCTGAGAATTGCTCCTAGTATAGACACTGAAAACCAAATAAACGGAAGGGGAAAGCAAAGCAACTTGAAGGAAACAGAAACTGTAGGAGAAAACTTCAAAAGTACTCTTTAATATTCTCAGAGAGAAAAGATAATATCTTGTTTCCATAAAATAAGAACTAAATGCTGTTTTACAAGTTACAATCCTTGTGAAAGAATGAGCACTTGAAATTTGAAAATATGCTAACAAAATTAAAAACTCAAAATACAGGTTGGAAGATAAATTTGTAAAAATCCTCCAAAAGTATAGCAAAGAGAAAGCTATGGGAAATACTAATTACATTTCTTTTAATTAGAGGACTAACCCAGGAAGACCAACATCCATTTAATAGGAATTCCAGAAAGACAAAACAGAGAAAACAAACAGAAGAAAATAATCAATCCAGAAAAATGTCCCAGAACTGCAAGGCATGAGTCACTAGATTAAGAAGTCACCCTAGGAATCATATACTTTGGATGAAAAATAAAAATCATTCACAAAACATCACTGTGAAATTTCAAAACACTAAGGGACAAAGAGGCGATTGACCAGCCCCAGAGAGGAAAAAAGGTGCACGTATTAGAAATCAAAATAACTTCAGATTTCTCAATAGCAATGCTGAAAGCAAAATGACTCTATCAGTCAAGATCTGACCCAGGAAAACAGAAAACTCTCTAGGTGTAGAAACAGAGTTTTAACCGAGGAAAATAGGGGGCTGGCCTGTTAGCTCAGTTGGTTAGAGCATGCTGTTGTAACTAGGGTGTGGATCCTCATACTGGCTAGCCACCAAAAAAATGAAATTAAAAAATAAATAAATAAAACTTGGGAATCAAAGGCTCATACACCTAAGGGTCAAGGGTATGGAAGTAGGCATGACCTAATCACATGAGCCCTTTAAAAGCAAAGCATTTTCTCTAGTTGTTAGCAAAGAGGAAGCCAGAGAGATTCTAAGCATAAGAGGGACTCAACACAAGGGAGATTCTCTGTTGCTGGTGGAGGGGCCACCTGAGAGCATCCTCTAGGAGCTGAGAGCAGTCCCCACAGACAGCCAGAAAGAAAATGGAGCTTTCAGTCCTACAGTCGCAAGGAAGTGAATTCTGCTAACAACCTGAGGTAGCTTGGAAATGGATCTTTCCCCAGTCGAGCCTCTGGATGAGGATGCAGCTGACCAACATCCTGATTTCAGCCTTATGAGACCCTGAGCAGAGGAGCCAGGTAAAATATGCCAGACTCCTGACCTGTGGAAACTGTGAGAAAATAAATGTGTGTTATTCTAAGCTGCTACATTTGTGGTAATTTGTGATGTGACAGTAGACAACTAACACACCCACCATGGCCTGCAGTCTGGATGAACTGAGAAAATTCACTTTGCCTCATAGAAGGGGTCCACTGATTTCCTCTTGAGAGTAGGAGAGAAGCCATGGAGAGATTGGGAGCAGCTGGTAGAGCTACTCCCTCGTTGACTATATTTCTGCAGATTTCCATTATCTGACCCAAACTATAGCTCTGCAGATGTCCCAACTGTAGTATAGCCTGTGTTTCCCAGAACTCTTGACCCTGACTCCTGACTTCTCAAAAGGGGCTCTTGTATTCTCTCAGAAAGTGGAAGTTAAATTTGATCCAGAGATTTGTTCTGCTTATCATTTGAGAGCCTGCCACAATAGTTGTGGTTGTCACTCATTTGCAAAAATAAACAATATAGTATTTAAGAATACTTATAGGTGGTAAAAGTATAAAGCAAAGCAAGAAATAAATACTTATCAAAAAATTTAAAAACAGGACAGTTTTTTAACCTCTTGAGGAGAAGAAAGAAGAATATGGTTGAAGCAGAGCCCAACGAGGACGTTCAAGTTACTGGCAATGTTTTACTTGTTCACTTGGGTAACAGGTTCACAAGTTTCATTTTACCATTATTCTTTAGACTCTAGATATATTTTACACAGTCTTCCGTGTGTATTATAATTAACACAAAATGCTTAAGAAAAAATGGTATAATAAAACGAGGATGCGTTAAGACATGCAACTACAAGCTAAACTTTCATTCTGACTGCTTTGTCCTTGAATTCATTTCTTAGAACTTACTATAGTATTAGAAGTTTCATAGGAAATAGTCTCTGAAAATCAAGAACACTTTAGAGTCTCCATCAGTGAGAAAAAGATAGAATATTAAATAAACAGTATTAGATTTGATTCATACCTCAAACCTTACACCAAAATAAATGCCACATGGATCAAGATTTACATGTGAAAAATTAAAAACCTCAAAGTAAGAGAAGAAAATATGGGAGAGTCATTTTATAATCTGAGAGTAGAGAAAGCCTTCCTAAGTATGATACAAAATATAGGAGTTATAAAAGGAAAGAAGCTAAATATAAATACATTCTTAAAATTCTGCTTAGTAACAACACCATAAACAAACTCAAAAGACATGAAAAACTGCGAACTACTTCCATTTCTAAATATTGATAAGAAAAAGACCAATAATTCACTCAAAAAATGGGCAAAGAATATGAACAGACAGTTCTCAGGAAAGAAATTGCAAATAGCTTTTAAACATACGAAAATATGCTCAATCTTCTCCATAATAAGGGAAATGCAAATTAAAACTACCAGATTGGCACAGATAAAAATTTTGATAACAGCATGTGGATGAAGGTTAGAGAAACAGATGCTCTCACATATTGCTGGTGGGAGTATAAACTGGCTCAACCGCTGTGGGGAACAACTTGACAATATCTATCAAAATCTAAAATGCATGTGTTGGCAGGCACCATGAGTTGTGTACCCCAAAATCATTCCTCCATATTTCTAGCTAACAGAATCCAGTTGCTCAGGTGGCAATGTGCCAAGCCCCATGCAATGATTTTATGTATTGATTCATTCATATTTATTAAGCACTTACTATGTGTTTGGCACTGTTCTCGCCTCTTGGGATACAACAGTGAAGGAAGCCAACCAAACCCCAGACTTCGTGGCAATTCTGCACCTACTGATTAAGAGATACAAGAGCAAAATGGCAACAGTGGTATTTTGATCTGTATTTCAAATAATAAATGACTATATAATTTTTCATCCAAATTAGGACACTTTTTCAGAGTGAAAGAAGTGCTACTACAAAATACGCCAGGAAAACAGGCACAAACTAGGCCTGTCCAAAGCAAACTGGGAAATATGGTCACCCTTAGTAATTCTAAAATAATGATGACGTCAACAATGTCTCAGTTGCTGTTCTAAATGATGCCCTTCCATTCTAAAAACACCTCACCAGGAAACTCTGAAAGAAAATCAGGACCCAGGGGCCAGCCTGTGACTCACTCGGGAGAGTGTGGTGCTGATAACACCAGGGCCATGGGTTTGGATCCCATATAGGGATGGCTGGTTTGCTGACAGGGTGAGCGTGGTGCTGACAACACCAAGTCAAGGGTTAAGATCTCCTTACCGGTCATCTTTTAGAAAAAAAAAAAAACAATCAGGACCCAAAGTAGCTCTGGAGAAGATACAAATGACAGATAAACATGAAAAGATGCTCAACCTCCTTAATAATGAGGAAGAATGGAATTAAATCAATAATAAAATGCCCTGGAAGGATTTGAAAGAGAGGAGGGATGTGGTCAGAATGCTTTCAAAACGTGTGCAACTTTGATTTGAAATTGTAATGCAGTATATACATAATTGTCTGGGCACATCTCCTGACATAAAAATCATTAAAGCATCATTGTTGAATTAAGTGAAAACAGTATTATATTTATAAGATTCCATTCTTAAAAACAGCACAGAATACTAGAATACAAAAAACCAGTATAAGAATCACTATACATTCTTTTTTGCCTGATAGTCACTTTCTCAGCCTCCTTGTGATCCAATAGTGGCTCATGAAACAGGGAAACAACTGCCAGAGTTGTTCTGGGAAGGCTTGTTTCCTGTTAAAAGGGACAAATTCTAAAGGAAAGTGTGTTGGAAATGCCTCTTCCCTCATGCTCCAGCCTTGAAAGTGGCCGTAATACCTGCAGCAGCAATCCTGCAGCGATGAGGTGGCAATCATGAAAAAAAAAAAAGTCAATTTGCTACATGTTGCAGAGAAGAAACAGAAGAAAGAACCTAGAGCCACCCTTCATGACCTCCTTGAGCTGCCTGACCAATCCTGACATCACTCAAGAGAACTGTAGCTGTGAATTAGTGATGAGAGACCTTCCTCTATATACCTTTTGGTACTTTTGGAATTTTGTACTATGTGTATGAATCACCTATTCAAATAAAGCTGTAATGCCTGGGATCCTATCAATCAAACATTTAAACCAAAAATATTTTGTCTACATTTCTGTTTTTTTTTTTTTTAGTGAAGATGTAATTTTTTAAAAAACACAGTTTCGGCTAGCCGGTTAGCTCAGTAGGTGATAGTTAGCATGGTGCTGATAATACCAAGTTGCAGGGTTCAACCCTGTACAGGCCAGCCACGTAAAAACAACAACCAAAATACACAGTTTGATGAAAAATGCAATACAATGAAGTATATTATAGACAAAAGGAGTCATCAGTATCAACCCACATTAAATTGATAAAGCTCAAAGTCGCAGAAATCATTATCAACAGTCAAGCTAAAGCCTAGATATCCAGACCTCTTCCACCTAGTTTATTTGCAATTAATCCAAAGTATTGATTTTTGCTGTACAGAACAAAACTTGACTTTCTTAGTTTTAAAACCCAGAAACCTCTGCCAAATGCTTTGAGAATTGACTTATTTACTATTAGATTTTTTTTTTTAACACTTGCGGCACAGATGCTGATTTTTTTTTTTTTAATCAGTATCCATACCTATAGGCTCTGATTAAATTTCAAAGACTAAGCCCGCCATGCGTGGTGTGTGATTCCTTCCTCCGAGACTGCAGACAACCTCATCTCTAAGCATCACCATGTGGGGAGAGCACTGTGAGAAAATGGCTGTGATCTGTCGGTTTTGCTTGGTTATACCACATTGGGACACCAGAGGGCGCGAGAAAGGCCAGCACTTGTTTTTCTTTAAACGTCGAGTCAAAAGTCCGTGCAGAGAACAACAAAAGACCAGGAACACAGGGGCTTCGAGACAAAGGGACAAGGGAAAAAGACTGCACGCCCTGTTTACTGGAGCTGAATTTGCTTTCTCAACTCCCTCGCCCCCACTTCTTCCTCCTGCCTGGTCTTAAGGAACTAGAAATAAACAACTTAAGCTGCAAAATAATGAAATTTTCGGCTAACAAGGAAAACCAGAGTACAATAGATTAGTCAACATAGGGCTAGGGAAGACCACCACAGGTGTGCATTTGAGCTGTTTGCTTTGCCCAGTATTAGCAACTTTTAAAAAAAAATTGTTTATTGTTTGCTTTTCTGAGTTCAAGAATATATACACATAGTACAAAATTTAGAAAATACAGAAAAGCAAAAAGAATAGAGATCATCCACACCTCTGACTCAGATGTAACTATTTTCAATATTTTCACCTATTTCTTTCCAGACTTTTCCAATATTTATAAATGCATAGAAAAAATATCATTCTGCATGCTATTTTGTATTGGTTTTCTTCTCATTTACTAGATCATTAACTTCATTTTTATCAATAAATTCTGATTTAAAAAAAAAACTTGGCTAATCACATGAGTTAATCACAGGTAGAAAAATTAAAAATTTCAGAAGAGCTACAGGTAGCTTTTTTCCTGATAGCAGCAACTTTAATACCAGACCTGAGCCACACATTTGAATCAGGAGTTTTTCTGTTCCTTTGCCTTTAAAAGAGGAAACAGGTAAAGACCAAAGGAAAGAAGTAAAAACCATTTCATTCCACCCCAAACAGACAGAGTGTATGTCTTTTCCAGCAGCCTTGAGGACTAACTCGTGAAGGGCCAGGGGAGTGTTGGTCACCCAGACACTCTGTCCCTCCCAGTGGGGCCGGTGCTTGCATTAAGGCCAGAAAAATCAGCACAGCTACAAATCTGGGCAGGTTAGCAGGTGGTCAGCAAGACAGGAAAAAGGTCAGGAACAGGAAGATCACTTACCATGAGGCTTGGGGCCAATGACCAGCAGGTTGGTTCCTCAAAGGAAAGGAAGCTTACTTAGACCAGCCCAGGGGCAGATAGCCATGAAGACGGTGATGCCAAGATATGATGACCTGGAAGCCTTCTATGGACATCTAATCACTAAGCCCTCACATTCCCTTACATTACAGCAACAGATAAAGGGAATAGTGGTGATGTTCTTGGCTGTAAGAATTTAGTTAAATAGCTAGAGCTGTCTGGACCTCAGTTTCCTTATCTCTATAATGAAATAGTCAAAAATATCTGTAAGATTCCTGCCAGCTCCTCAAAGTCTGTGATTTTTAACTATCCCCAATTGTGCATTGTAATGAAAGGTGAAGATGTTTCCTGCCTCCTGCCACCCTAGGCCCTAAGCAGCAGCCCCTCTACTTGTTATCCCAAATCCCCACATACTCTTTCACAACCTCTGAGCCTTTGCATTAGTGTTTCCCTTTTCCCCCAAGTGCTAGAAAACTTTTCCCCTTCTGTTTCAAAGTTCTTCATCATCCTTTGGAGAAAGAGTAGGTCTTCTTTGGCCATGCCAGGTGGGATTCCTTCTCTGTACTCCCATAGTATTTTGCACATACTTCCATCACTTTCTACGTCTGTGACCTTAACCTTCCTGTGCCTCAATTTCCTCACTGTAAAAGGAAGAAAATTATTGTACCAAATTCATAGGATTGGAATATGAATTAAATGGTTAATGTTATGTAAAGCACATCAAACAGAGCCTAACATATAGCTCTTATTACACATGAATATCCCTCCATCATAGCACTTAAATTGTACTGTAACTACCAGTTCAAGGACCCACCTCCCCCATAAAATTTGAGTTTCCTGAAGGCAGTCTTACTCATTTTTTGGTCCCCAACGCCTAGCTCCATGCCTGGCACAAGTATACATCGGTAAAGGTTTTTTTGTTTGTTTTTAATGAGGGAAAGAAAAGACTGAAGTGTTGATTTAACTCGAGGGATACAGACTTTTGCCTCTCAATTATTGTTAAATAAATTCTGTTATTGTTTAAATAAGTTAGGCTGGAAAATAGTGAACTATGAGCATCCCCAATAATTTTTTTTTCTGTCTGAATTATCTAAACATGTACCCATCTAAGTCTGTCCTCCAGACCCAAATCATAAACATCCACTCCTAGATTTTAATGTTTATGGATGGTAGTTACCATAATTGCATGGGAAATTTTGGATTTAATAGATGTAAATAATGTTTCCGTGAATGAATGACTATAGAATCCAGGAGAAATTTAGGGTCTTCCTCAATTATGGGGAGGAGAGAAGGGAAGAAAGGTTGGGTAGTGAGCTGGCCTGGATTCTTGTTTACTTTATGTTCAAAGGTTGAGTTGAGGAAGTGAGAATAACAGAGGAAAAAGAGAAAGAATCAAGAGAAAGAAAAAACCAGGTCTCATATGCTATTTAAAACCTTTCATGGTTTCTTATTACTCTTAGGATAAAAACAAAAGTTCATTAAGGGATGGTTGGCTCAGTTGGTTAGATTGTGCTAATAATAGCAAGGTCCAGGGTTCGATCCCTGTACTGGCCAGCTGCCAAAAAAAATTTTTTTAAGTCCATTAAAATTCTAAAAACAAGACACAGCTTGGGAAAAATATTTACAAAACATATACCTGATTTAAAAAAAAAAAAAAAAAAAAAAGCCTGGTAATTAGAATCGATGTAAAGAACTTTCAAAACAGTAAGAAAACAACCCAATTAAAAAATGGGCAGAGGGGCTAGCCAGTTAGCTCAGTTAGCTGATTAGCTGATAACACCAAGGGCAAGAGTTAAGATCCCTGTAATGGCCAGCCACCCCGTCCCCCGAAAAAGGGCAGAAAATTTGGATACTTGGATACTTAAATAAGTCCATGAAAAGATGCTGAACAGCATGAATCATTAGGGAAAGGCATATTAAAACTACAGTGAGATCTCACTACACATCTATTAGAATGACTCAAATAAAAAATTTTTTAAATATAAAATTTACAATACCAAGTGCTAGCAAAGATGTGGAACAACAACACGTATTTTTAGTGAGAAAGCAAAATGTTACAGTCACTTAGAAAAACAGGTCGGCAATTTCTTGCAAAGATAAATATACATTTACCCTAAGACCCAGCAATTCCACTCCTAGGTGTTGACTTCCCCAAAACGAAGACATATATCCACCCAAAAATCTATACACTTATGTTTATAATAGCTGTATTTATAATTGTCAAAAACTAGAAACAATCCGAATGTCCATCAACTGGTGAATGGATAAACAAATAAACATCCATACAATAAAATACTAACAGCAATTAAAAAAAAAAAAACACTGATACACACAACACCACGGATAACTCTCAGAAGCATTGTGCTAAGTGATAGAAGCCATACAATACACACAAGGTTCCACACTGTACGATGCCATTAATATGACATTCTGGAAATGGAAATCAAACCCTTGGTTGCTTGGGGTGGAGGGAGGAGACTGACTACAAAGGGACAAAAGTGAATTTGGTGATGGAAGTGATGGGGTGAGGGAAATAGTCTATTACCTGGATTATGGTCAAAAGTCATTGAATGATACACCTAAAGGGAATGAATTTTACTGTATTTAAATTATACGTTAATAATAAACCCCCCAAATAGTAAATAGGTAGGTAGGTAGGTAGTGATGATAGATAGACAGAAATGAATGAGTCCCCAAAAAGTTCTTAACACAGCCTGGGAGACCCTGTATTGTCCTTCCCCCATCGGCCTTTTTAGCCTCGTCCCTCCCATGACCCTGCTCACCCCTGCTTCTCTCTAGCCACTTCAGCTTTCTTCCAAACCTCTACTCACCATGTTTCCTTAGTTCCTATAACCTTTGCACACCCAGTTTCATCTACCTAGGAAACACTTCGCTCCGTGTCATCTTCTCAGTAACTGTCATAGTCGTCATTCTACACTTTCTCATGTTATTCTTTGATTAGTGATATGCATCTCCTGTACTAAAGTGAGAGCTCCTGGAGATCAGGGTCTGTCTCTGTTCATCACTGTATCTTCACCAGCCCCAGCACCCAGTACTGTGTTTGAGTTACACGGTGAGTAGTCAACCATTACATTCAACTGGTGACTCACGTCTCAATCTTAGCACATCCCAAACTGAAATGCTGATCATCCACCCAGTTACTGTTCCATGTTCAGGGCTACCATGTTGCACAATTCTACAGAGTGCCACCCACAGGGAAGTGTATGTGGCAGTGTATGTGAATGGTGCCCTTCCTTCTCTCCAGACGTGCCCCTTCACGTGAACTATCAATATGAATGGTGTCCTTTGAAGTTCTATGTTATTCTTCTCCATCTCAGCGATGGGAACTCCATCCTTCCAGTTGCTCAGGTCAGAAATTTTGGAGGCATGTTTGATTCCTCTTTCTCTCATACCTCACATTCACTCTCTCAAGAAGTTCTATTGGTTCTACCTTCCAAATATATTAGCATCTCGCCCTCTCTCCACCACTCCCACTCTAGCCTGAATCACCATCATCTCCCATGTAGATTATTGCAGTAGACCTCATTGGTCTCCCTGCTTCTGCTCTTGCCACACTACAGTCTACTCTCAACCCAGCAGCCAAAGACACCCTTTAAAACATAAATCAGACAATCACTATGGTGTTCAAAACCCTGCAGTGGCTCCCCATTTCCCTTAGAGTAACAGCCAAAGTCTTTACAATGATCTCTAAGGCCCACAGGCCTCCCAGAGAGCTATAGGACTACTGACCGTTACCTCCTTCAAGTCTGTTCCAATGTTAGTGAGCCCTTCTTAATGAGACCTACTTTGACCATCCTATTTAACATGCCACTTTCCAGACCCCCTCGCTCTGGGATTTTTTTTCTATTTACACTCTTATTACTGTCCAACATATTTATTTATTGCCTTCTTTGTTTATTGTCTGTCTTCCTTCTGCTAGAATATAAGCTCCACAAGAACAGGATTTATCTATTAAAAACTCCCCATGCATCTAAAATAATGTCTGGCACATTGTAGATTCAATAAGTGAATGAATAATTACAGTGCCTGCCAAGTAATTAGAGAATTAGTAAATCCTAATATAGAAACAAGCATGACACATACGTAAGTACTAGTTATAAAGTTTTTCTCACCATAGCATATATTTATTTGTTAAAATACATGTATATGGAACTATGCAGCAGGATGAAAACTGCAGAGGATTTGTTGTCAACGCTTGAATGATTCCTGGTCTCTCACTACTTCCTACCTGTGAGACCCTGCACAAGATTCCCAAGTGTAAAATAGGGATTAAAAACACTTGCCCTATTGGCCTCACAGGGCTATAGTGAAGATGAAATAAAGGGGAATCATTGTGCAAGCTGTGATAAGCTATACAAACAGTTATTTAGGCAGGGCAAGATTTGAAACTATCAATAACATCGATTGCCATCATGCTATTTACCTCCAAGAGAGTTCTGTGCCCTCTGTACTGCCAGATTTTAACATTTGCTCTCTCCCAGTGCTGACAGCAAGTAATCTCTGAGCTTCCTCACCCTGTTCAGGTTAATTACCCTCTTTTCCTTTCCATTTTAGGAAGATGGACAGCAGGTGTTGAGTTCCTGCTCTGCTGACTCAGGCTGTTTCTTAGTTTCCCCAGGCAGGGAAAAAAGAGCAGTAACAACACATGTGTATGAACACTGCCATAGCCTAACCAGAGCTTCAGTGGAGAGGATGTTGTCTCTTCTGAAGGAACAGAGATTAAACCTCTCCTCCCAGGGGATAGAACACTGGGAAACAGGAGATTCAGCAGACTTGGGTTCCCACTGCCCTGTAGCCCTACCAACTGAGAGACCTGGGGCAAGTCCCTTAAATTTTACCAGGAAAAGGACATCATCATAGTTATCACAGTGACTTTTGGACCTCATAAGAGTTATTGGAGGGTTGGGATGTAAGAAAACCCCAGGACACTGGAGTTTTGGGGTTTTTTTTTTTTTTTCTTTTTTTTTGAGGCTGTTGCTGTATTTAAGCATGGAAAAAATATGCCAAACAGGCCTCAGAAATCACCATTTGTTTAATGTCTGCATTAAACAAGTTATCCCTTTCATCACGTGAAAAACACAGATGCTCCTCAACTTATGATGGGGTTACGTCCTGATAAATTTGTTATAAATTAAAAATATCATGTGAAAAATGCATTTAATACACCTAACCTACCAAACACCATAGTTTAACCTAGCCTACCTTAAACGTGGTCAGAACGCTTACATTAGCCTACAGTTGTGCAAAAATCATCTAACATAAAGCGTATTTTACAAAAAAGAGTTGAATATCTCACATAATTTATTGAATACTGTAAAATTAATTATTATCCCAGGAAAAGACAGAAATTCAAAAATTGAAGTATGTTTCTACCAAATGGCTATCACTTTTGCATTGCTAAGTCGAAAAATAATAGGTCCATCTGTACCATGTAATCTATGATCTATAAAAATATATTAATCCATAGCACACTACAAAGTATTTTTTTAAGACACATAAATTTAAGTTCTATAATGATACTCTTTCCGTCTTGTCAGTTTATCTGTGACTCCAAAGATGTGCTTATTTAGAGACAAAGTCAAGGGTGTACATGTGAGGTCCTCCTAGTCCCCCTGGGAAGAGTATGCTGTTTATGAAAAGGCTCAGGATGACACAAGTTATCATCTTAGAGCACTTTCCTAACCCCATGTTAATCAATGGCACCTCCTTGTACTGAATTATTTACGTGCATTACTATTTAGCCATTTGCGTATTTATCTGTCATTTTCAAGTAGACCATAGACGCTTCAGAAGAGACCGATACGGGCAGAGCGGGCTGATAACATTTCACTGGGCCGCAGCTGGTCAAATGCTCGAGCCCTTTTGTGTCATGAAAGCTTACAAATTGTCTGAAGAGGCACCAGGCTGTGGGACAACCCTGACTGTGCCAGACATCTGGCAGCCATATGATGTCGTTGAACTTCAACTTCAGAAGGAACGTACGAATTTGTGAGGGTAAAGCTCTGCTTCAATTCACATACCCTTGGTCACGATTAAATCAAACAAAAGAACCTCACGCCAGCCACCTAAATCATTTGGAAAGCGTGAAGAGCCCCGGGAGGCTCTTTTAGCAAAATTCACCACCACTAACACTGGAAGTGTATTTTGGTTTTTTGGTTTGAGAGGGGACAGCTGGCCCGGTACAGGCATGGAAGTGTATTTTGTTTCATTTATTCTAAGCCATTTATCCTTTCCACAGAGGGCAGAAGAGTTCAAGTCTCCCAGACACGATAACAAGCGGAGAGGCAGGTTCCAAGAGTCCGGGTTTTCACACTTGGGGCCGCAGGCAGAAGACAGACGGAACTTGGAGGGACCTTACCTCTCCTAGAAGAAATACCCTGAAAAGGACAGAGCTAACAGCTCCTCGTTAGTATAGTGGTTAGTATCCCCGCCTGTCACGCGGGAGACCGGGGTTCAATTCCCCGACGGGGAGAGAAGGTGACTTTTTATTGACCAAAACTAACTGTTTTCCGTGTAATTTAACGGAGCGACATTCCCCTCTAATACAACATGCTGAGATATCTTACGTAAGTGCGTAACCATGGCCTTTCAAAATGGCAAGTGTTAAGCTTAATGCTCACTGTGAAATGAAAGCCTCCTCCGGGTGAAAACGTCTTATCAGTGGGCAGAAGAGGACGGAAAAGAAAGAGAAAACACCCTGAGATGCCTCTGCGCTCGCTTCCAGCCGCCAGCTGGCACAGGCTTGCGCGTGCGCGGTGGCGCCCGTCCGGATGACAACTCGAGGTCGCGAACCCAGCGCGCGGAGCCCGTGGGGGGAGGGGAAAGCGCGCGGAGTCTCCGCCCGCAACGGGGCGGGGGCGGGGCGGACAAGGACGGAAATCGCCTCCTAAGGAAGAGGAAGGGCCGGTTTCCTTTGACCCTGGGGACCCGATGAAACGGAAACCCCAGTCTCCCGCCTCCGCTGGTTATGTCCCAATCTAGGTAGACGGCCAGCTGGCAGGCAGGTTTGGGCGCCAAAGGAATCGGCAGCTCGGACAGATACCAGGCGGAGGGGCAGGGAAGGGATGGAGGGAAAGGCTCGCGGAAGAAACGCCATGTTGTCGGAGACCTAAGAAACTGCGCGAGACACAGCCCAGCAGGACCTCGTGGCGCAACGGTAGCGCGTCTGACTCCAGATCAGAAGGCTGCGTGTTCGAATCACGTCGGGGTCAGGGCTTTTTCGTCTTTTTTTTATAAACATATGTGTATTCCTGCCATTTCTCGAAAATGTTTTTAATGTTAAGGTTAAATTATCCTCGTCCAAATGTTATAGTAATCCTTGGTCTACAAAAAGATAAGGCTCACCTTACATCGAAGAGTTTTAAGGCTGATGTTTGTACTGTTTTGCCTTGCAAAATGAGGTTTTTGTCTTTTAACGTGCATAGTGCGTAGAGAGGTGGACGCATTAGCCGGCATGTGGGTTCAATGTGATCCTTCACAGGAAATGTACAGTAAACTGTACGGCTGGGTATTGGGGGGGGGTTAACTTGTAAAAATAAAACTTTATTACACTTCTAGTTGTGTCCTTTTGTGTGATATATTTAGGGTCAAGTACTTCGTAGAGAAGGCCTATATCCTTGGACTGATTTGATTTCTACCGCCACCAATAGACTGACTCTTGTCCCCCTTCCCCACTCCAGCTTGAGACACTTGGTGTTACAGAAGAAGCAGTGGCTGGCTGGAGAGATGGGGCTGGAGTTAAAAAAAAAAAAAAAAAAAAAAACCCAGCGTGAGTTATAGAACAGAGAGGAAGTCACCTTGCTCTCAGGGCCCTCCCTGGGTTAGCCAAAGGAAAGAACACAGAAGTCGTCTTGGGCATCACAGTTGGCTTCACTATCTCTCAGACCAGGTGGGGGACACCAAGGCATTTTCCCTGCCCCCACCCCAGTCTCTCTTCATCCTGTTTACTTCCTGGCCAGACCTAACGACCCTACAAACCAGCCCATTTCTTGACCTTAGCCCCTCACTTTCTGCTCTGAGTGGCCTGAGCACAAGAAGCAAGAGGACTCTCTGACCAGAGATCTCAGAAGCACCCAAGGAGGCCGCAGCCAGCTTGGGAGAATGGGGGCCAAATGGCTACACACAGCCTTCTCTCTCTGTCACTGTCATAAGTCAGAAGGAATCCCAGGATAGATGTTCCATATTGGCCCTGAACTTTATTTTGCTCACTCTTCCTCCCCTACGCCTAACTCAGATAAACAATGTATATGCATCATTGAAACAAGAAGGGATTGAAGTGGAGAGACCCATGGGCACAGATCTCTTCTACCTTCCTGAGCTAAAAGGTGCCAAGCCACAGGAGTATAGGACAATGGCCTATGAGTCCAGGAGGCTGGGGACAAAGCTCTCTGGCTTTGCTGGGGATTAGGAGAGGAAATAGCTGCACTGTAGAGCTCTTTTACCTGCCTGTAATCCTGCCAACTGAGCCAATTGTTGAGCTAGGGCTGGGTCTAGAGCTCACAGACCCCTCAAGCCCATTGTCCAGACTGGGTCACAAACCCTTCACAGGGCAGGCTGGGTCCCCAGACCCCTCACACGCAGCTCCATGAGCTAGGTAACCAGCCAAACGGTCTTTGGAGCCATAGGTTCGAGAGCACGGACGCCCAAGGCAGTCAACACCAGCCAGGTTGCATACGCACTAACTCCACCCACCCACACACACACAAAATCTGCCTACAAAGAATGTGCTGCTCCACCCCCAACCAGACCTAAGGCGAGGGGGCCTGATCAAACTATTGTTTTCCCAACATGCAGCTACCTAGCCTAGAAGTCTATAGCAGAGGTGAGAGCGGAAACCTCATCACCTTAAAGTCACTTCTGTCTTTCATATTCCTTTTACCATAGAATAGGCTCCTTTCACCTCCCTCGCTCCCACCCCCATCCGAGCTGTTAAGAATTTGGTGCCATGTAGTGGAGGGAAGAAGACACATCTTCAACCTTGTCCCTGCCGAGCCCACCAAGGGTGAGAGTTAATCCTCAAGCTCCTCCATCCCCACCAGGTGTACCTACACATCTACAGCCAGAGAGGCCACCCTTCCCCCAGACAAGAAGGAAACTGGGCATATTACTGGAGGGGAAGGAAAGTGGCCTGGGGTGCAGAGCCCAGTCACAGGGCCCAGCCCTCTAGGGAAAGGAGAGCCCAGAGTGGGGTAGAACAGGGGGGCACTCCTTAATAATGATCCCCCACCAGCTGTACAGCTGTTTTTCCCAAAACAGACTTAGGTCTTTTACCTTTTGAAAGCAAGTACAACCGAGTGCAGTTTCTAACTTTGAAAATTATGATAGTTGACAAGTTTTAGATCTTACCATGTGCCAGGCACTGTAAACAAACTTACGATGCATGATTAATATCCCACTTTTACAGATGAGACTGTGGCACACAGTGACCTGCCAAGGATCACCCCAGATTCCGAACCAGGCAACTGAGTCCAGATCCCCTTCTTTAATAAATGTTAGATAATAAAGATGGAAACAAATTGTTGAAAGAATGTGCTAGCCGTTGGATTTAAGTGACAGACCAGTGCGCCTTTTGTATTTTCACCAATTCATGCGAGTGGTGACAAGTCACATACCACTTTTGATTATTAATCTCTGTGATAGAAGGGAGCAAAGCTTACTCATTTGCCTTTGTAAGCTCCAGGTCGCTTAGTACTGAATAGTGCCTTACAGGTATGTGTCAAATATTTGAACAAAAAATGAATAGCAAAACTATGAGAAAGTAATATTTTTTAGATGCTTTTTGGATATGTTCCATAAAAGTCCCTGAGTTTTTCTGTTCAGTGTTTTGCAAATATCAAATACTAATTTCTTATGATTCAACATAATGTAGCAGTGTATCTGGGCATTGAATTTTCATTTGGTATAATTTGTTCATTCCTTTCCTGTTTGGTTGGATTCAAATTAGATCATCTATTTCAATGGATATTTATGGACTGCCAACTAGGATAGGCCTGATATTGTGCTAAACACTGAGGATATGCTGAGTAAAAATGTTTTTGGGGGGGGCAGCAGGAGATGGGTATTTTAAGCCACCAAATACCATAATATGTTGGGATAAGTGCCATGAAAGTAGATAAAAATGATGAAAAAAAGATGAAAGAGTGATGTGGGGGTGCTAAAACAGGGAAATTAACTCTGCTACATCACAAAAATATGATTTCGTACAAATGAAATAATATGCTTGATCCAAGCTAAGGTCAAGTAAGTACTGTTAAAAGTGTATGCACGGGCCGGCCCGTGGCTCACTCGGGAGAGTGTGGTGCTGATAACACCAAGGCCACGGGTTTGGATCCTATATAGGGATGGCCGGTTAGCTCACTGGCGGAGCGTGGTGCTGACAACAACAAGCCAAGGGTTGAGATCCTCTTACCGGTCATCTTTGGAAAAAAATATAAATAAATAAATAAAAGTGTGTGCAGTATATGCAAAAGTCCCAGGGAGAAGAAAGAAGATGGCTTCTGTTATGGGCTGAATTATGTGTCCCCAAAATTCATATGTTGAAGCCCTAATCCCAGTACCTCAGAATGTGATTATATTTGGAGATAGGGCCTCTAAAGAGGTGATTAAGTAAAAATGATTAGTGTGGGTCCTAATCTAATCTGACTGGTGTCCTTATAAGAGGAGATTGAATGTTCAGACACCAAGGATGCACACATGAAGAGGAAAGGCCACCTGAGGACACAAGAAGGCAGTCATCTACCACCCAAGGACAGAGGTCTTAGGAGAAACCAACCTTGCCAGGACCTTGATCTTGCCTTCTTAGCCTCCAGATCGCTGAGAAAATAAACACCTGTTGTTTAATTTTGTTCTGACAACCCTAGCAAACTAATACAAGTTCCTTGGAGAACTACTAATTCTCTAGAATGGCTGGAGAGGAAGAGAGAAATAAATGTGGAGATGTAAACAAGGAGCTAGATCACACAGGACCTTGTACCATCCTAAATGATGTAGATTTTGTTCTGTGGGCAATGCAAATTCAAGACTGTTAGAAGATCTGGCTTCACAAAGAACTTGAAAAATGCCCTAGAGCTGTTCCGGACCAGCAGTCTGGGAACAAGTTAGAAATGCAAATTTTCAGGCCCATCCCAGAACTGCAGATTCAGAAAACTCTGGGGTAGGGCCCAGCCACAAGCTTTCCAGGTGATTTTGATGCAAGCCTAAGAACTTCTGGCCTACAGAGCAAGGAGTGGAGGTCCCACTTTCTTCATGGTTGTTAAGAGGATCAAATAAGATAAAATACATCAAAATGCTTTCTAAGTTGCAAAGCAGTATATATACATGATATAACTCTAAAACTATCACTTCACAGGACCCAACTTCTTTTCCAAGACTGGGTGTCTGTAGTTTTTTAGAATAGCCCATCTGCTGACTTGCTACAACGTTAGAATGACCTAAAATCCAGCAATTCATTTTTTATTTAATCTTCTACAGTCATTTCATAAGGATAATGTGTGGGAAAAGGCTCTGGAATAGATAGGTCTGTGTATTGGGGCACAGAAAACTATTCTCCAAAATATGGCGCTTTGGCATGCTGAGTGCTTTGAAAATTAAAAGGCCTCAGAAATAAACCTCAGAATCAAGGTGCCTCTAACTATGCTTTGTTCACCTCACCCCAAGAGCAGGTAGGAACTTTCTCTGTAATTTCCTTATCTGACTAAGAAAACTTCTTGCCAAAAGAAATGCAATTGTCTTAAGATCCCTACCCTAGGAATCTCATCCAATAACCAGGAAAGTTCAACCCCTGGAGACAACAGAACGGGAGGTTCCCCACACCTGGACAGACAGATAATATCTGCCTCTCAGGCTCATTCCCTAATAATCATACACTGTCTCTCAAAAGAATTGTCTACATTCCCCATCCCCCCCTCCTACCCCCCTCCCCTCATGAAAGACGGTATATGTTTCTATACCCGGCTGGGTTATTGGCAAGACACTCTCTTCCGATTTTCTTATGCATTGTCCCTCCCCAGCATGTTAAAAATAAAATGTTATGCTTTTTCTTAATATTAAAATCTTGACATTTGATTTTTTTAAATTTTATTTTGTCGATATACAATGTGGTTGATTATTGTGGCCCATTACCGAAACCTCCCTCCCTTCTCCCTCTCCCCCCTCCCACCCAACAATGTCCTTTCTGTTTGCTTGTCGTATGAACTTCGAGGAATTGTAATTGTTATGTCTTCTTCCCCCCCCCCCGATTTTTGTTTTGTGTGTGTGTGTGTGAATTTATTTATTTTTAGCTCCCACCAATAAGTGAGAACATGTGGTATTTCTCTTTCTGTGCCTGACTCGTTTCACTTAATATAATTCTCTCTAGATCCATCCATGTCATTGCAAATGGCAGTATTTCCTTCTTTTTTATAGCTGAGTGGTATTCCATTGTGTAAATATACCACATTTTCCATATCCACTCATCAGATGATGGACATTTGGGCTGGTTCCAACTCTTGGCTATTGCAAAGAGTGCTGTGATGAACATTGGGGAACAGGTATACCTTCGACTTGATGATTTCTATTCCTCTGGGTATATTCCCAGCAGTGGGATAGCTGGGTCATATGGTAGATCTATCTGCAATTGTTTGAGGAATCTCCATACCATTTTCCATAGAGGCTGCACCATTTTGCAGTCCCACCAACAATGTATGAGAGTTCCTTTATCTCTGCAACCTCGCCAGCACAGTAGCAGGATACAAAATCAACACACAAAAATCAGTAGCATTTCTTTTCTCCAATAGTGAACATGCAGAAAGAGAAATCAAGAAAGCTTGCCCATTTACAATAGCCATCAAAAAAATAAAATACTTAGGAATTGAGTTAACCAAGGATGTGAAAAATCTCTATAATGAGAACTACAAACCACTGCTGAGAGAAATTAGAGAGGATACAAGAAGATGGAAAGATATCCCATGCTCTTGGATAGGAAGAATCAACATAGTGAAAATGTCCATACTACCCAAAGTGATATACAAATTCAATGCAATCCCCATCAAAATTCCAAAGACATTTTTCTCAGAAATGGAAATAACTATCCAGACATTTATATGGAATAAAAAAATACCACACATAGCCAAAGCAACGCTGAGCAAAAAAAATAAAGCTGAAGGCATAACACTACCTGACTTTAAACTATACTACAAAGCTATAATAACCAAAACAGTATGGTACTGGCATAAAAATAGACACACTGATCAATGGAATAGAATAGAGAATCCAGAAATCAACCCACATACCTACAGCCATATGATCTTTGACAAAGGCACCAAGCCTATGCACTGGGGAAGAGACTGCCTCTTCAGCAAATGGTGCTGGGAGAATTGGATATCAATATGCAGGAGAACGAAACTAGACCCATACCTTTCACCATACACTAACGTCAACTCAAAATGGATTAAAGAATTAAATATACACCCTGAAACAATAAAACTTCTTAAAGAAAACATAGGAGAAACACTGCAGGAAGTAGGACTGGGCACCGACTTCATGAATATGACCCCAAAAGCACGGGCAACCAAAGGAAAAATAAACAAATGGGGTTATATCAAACTAAAGAGCTTCTGCACAGCAAAAGAAACAATTAACAGAGTTAAAAAGCAACCAACACAGTGGAAGAAAATATTTGCAAAATATACATCTGACAAAGGATTAGTATGCAGAATATACAAGGAACTCCAACAACTTTACAAGAAAAAAACAAGCAACGTAATTAAAAACTGGGCAAAAGAGCTAAGTAAGTAGGCATTTCTCTAAGGAAGATGTACAAATGGCCAACAGACATATGAAAAAATGCTCAACATCTCACTCAGCATTCGGGAAATGCAAATCAAAACCACACTGAGATACCATCTCACCCCAGTTAGGATGGCTAAAATCCAAAATCCAAAATTGACATTTGATTTTTTAAATGAACTTTCAGGAGTGAAGAGGATGTTTTCCCTTGGCCTCTACATGTTTGAATTCCCAAATCCTGACACTTTATAGCTCTGTGGTTTTGTTCTATTTCACTAAAAATTTTCCAGTCTATCATTTATTCTTCCAAGAAGATTTATCCACTACTACAGAATCCTCTGAACATTTATTTCACCTGTTTAATAACTTTGCCTTCTGAGATTATTTTGAATCTGTTACTTAAGACCTACGTACTCTGGATGAACTGATAAAATGGAGCTTGGAATATGCAAAATTGAAAGGCAGATGTTGAATTCTGAGAAGGCAAGTTGTGCTACGTCAGCATCCTGCCAATGTCACCAATTGTCGCACTCTTTTACCTGCCTGTATCCTGCTGACTGGGCCAATTGTTGGACTAGGGCTGGGTCTGGAGCTCACAGACCCCTCAAGCCCGTTCCAGACTGGGTCATGAACCCTTCACACTAGGCTGGGTAACCAGACCCCTCACACGCCAGGCTGGGTCACCAGATCCCTCACACACAGGTCTTCGAGCAAGGTAACTGGCCAAAAGGGCCTTGGAGCCATAGGTTGGAAAGCATGGATGTGAGCAGCAGCGCCCAAGGCAACTAGACACCAGTCAAGGTGGCGGCACCGCACAGACGCACTAACTCCACCCACACACAACTTACAAAGAATGCACCGCACCACCCCCAACCGGACCCAAGGCGAGGGGCCCTGATTAAACTATTCTATTTTCCCAACAGCAAGTGATTCCCCAATTTTTTTAAAAAAAGAAAAATATTTGTGGTTATAAAATCACATGTGTTCATTGTAGAATATTTGGGAAATACAGAAAACATAAGAAAATGACAATCGCCTGTGCCCCCACTACCCAGCAGGAACTACTACAAACATTTTCGTGTATATTAATATAGTATTTTTTCTTCATACATATTTTAAAATATATACATATCCACACACACTTCTATATATATGTTCTTTATAGAACTGAGATCTTACTCTAATAATATGGTTCTCCATTTTTTTCTATTTGGTTATTACTTAATGGTATATTGTGAACATTCTCTCATATTCTTAAATAAATGTCCAGACATGATTTTCATGACCATGATTTTCATCATGTGGATATACCATAAGTTCCTTAAGAACTTATAAGTTCTTTATCATTGAAGATTTGAATTTTCAATTTTTCACCATTATAAAATGATGATGCAAAAATATCTTTATAAACTCCACATTTGATTATACCTTTAGAATAAATTCCAAGTGGCTTAAGGAAATAAACATTTTTTAAGGTTTTTGGCTTCTCAATCTTTGATATCACTTTTATTCTGCTCTCTTTGAGGTGACACCCTTAAGTTAATAACCAATGCTATGCAAAACAGGATAATGAAAAACAAAGAAGTCAGCTGTATGTTAACATAAAGAACTTCAAAAGGAGAGTGGAGGCAGTCATCTAAGTGATTAAAAAAAGTCATGGGAGCTGGCTGGTTAACTCACTTGGGAGAGCATGATGCTGGTAATGCCAAGGTCATGGGTTCAGATCCCCATGCCAACAAGGGGAAAAAAAGCTATGGAACATAAGATAACAAAAAAGGAAGTAAAGTTATGAAAAGTCTTCAAATAATTGTATCAATTTTTTTTTTAAGGTATGGCTTCACATGGAAATATTTTCCCACTGTTTCTCAAAGTTTTAGGTATCAATACTATGGTATTTTGAGTTTGTTTGTTTGTTTGAAGTCTAATCCTGTTTCAAAAAAAAAAAGATAATTGTCTTATATTGGATGAATGTAACACAAAATACAACACTAAGTCTTTTGTTTTAATTTAGAAAATTTCACAGGGATATGAGTTTTTTAAAGTCTTGATATTCTCACTCTTTGGTCAGAATGTCCCATAGAGAGACTACTGATGCATGAGAAAGGAGATGACCAAGTCCTTAAGGACAGAAGTGTGGGAACCAGAGTACAAATAGTGACATTTACTTGTGATAGGACATGTCTTCCATTGAAAAACAAAGATACAAGAGAAAATGACTGCAGATTTGGCAGTCTAAAATTGAAGGATTCCTTGCAAATATTTTCTATTTTCTCAAGGATGAGATAAGTTCACCAGATGAAAATGGAAAAAGATGGGGGAAAGAGATGTGAGAGACTTCAAGAGAGAAGTGTCAAATTAATTTTGGCATAAAGGTTTCTTCAGACACGGTGAACTGTAACCTAACTTGATGTGTAAACAGACTGTAACTCACTCTTGGAACAGGTAGCAGAGTCTTAGCCATTCACAGGCAGCCAGCTGTTCAAACCATGTTCAAATAAGGCAAAAGCCCAACTGCAACCAATCCAGCTGTTCTTGTACATCACTTCCATTTTCTGTGCCTCACTTTCCTTTTTCTGTCTATAAATCTTAGCTGACCATGCGGCAGCCCCCGAGTCGCTCTGAACATATTTTGGTTCTGGTGAGTGCCTGATTCCTGAATCATTCTTTGCTCAGTTAAACTCTGTTAAATTTAATTTGCCTAATTTTTCTTTATAACAGAAGTGAAGGTATGATAACATTGCCAGCCAGTGTTCAAGTGCTCCTGTGAGGACTGAGGTCATGAATTAAAACCAGTCAGCCAGTTGTATCAGTTGTCTCCAGCAATGTTTGCTGTTTAAATGCAAGCAGTGAGAAAGTTCAGCCCAAGCAGCGTTGAGGTTCTTCCAAGCAAGAAAGAGAAATATTGAGAGAAGAGTTGAAAATGTTTGCACAAGAGTGATCACAAAAATTTATCAGGGAATCTAAGACAGGTGAATTGGAAAATGATTATATATGATGGCAGAAGCAGGACAAAAGATTTTTAAAAAGTGTTGGGGTTAACAGATTAGAGGTCTTGAGTAGGTAATTGAGAGTACAATAAACTGGGAAGACAAGTTAGTGGTTTACAATGGGGATGCTTGAAATTGAGATTTAGAAGGTAAAGCTGTGATTGATGACAACGTTTGGAGTTGCCACTGGAGTGGATAAAATGGAATAGAGCAACAAGTTCTTGCAGATAAAAAGGTCAAAGGTCTAAGAGGCCAACTCTTGGTGTCGCATGGGTCAACCACAAGAAAGTTAAATTCATGTAGAATGTAGACAAGAAGGCTGGTGAGAAAAACTTAGAGTAAGAAGCTCTATAATTTCTGAAGGAGAATGGCCAGGAGGTTGGTAAATGATAGTAGAGGGGGATTTCGCCAGATGATACGAACTTCAAATGCTTTTGAAAGGGGAAAGAGGAGAAATAGTTTGGAAGTAGTAATCAGGAATAGAGGCCACCCAAACTCTGTAGCCCAACCTTTTGGCCTTAATGTACGTAGAATATGAAAGAAAAGTAACTTCTACTTTGGGGCTGGCTGGTTAGCTCAGTTGGTTAGAGCAACGGTCCTGATAAGACCAAGGTCCAGGGTTTGATCCCTTTACCAGCCAGCTGCCAAAAAAAACTACTTTGGATCTCTACAGCAGAGTTAAAAGCAAAGATTATCTTCATCACTTAAAAGAGTGCTCCTGGGGATATACCTGGGAGCATCTAGGATGATTCTAAGTCTGAATTTTATAACTCATGATTGATTAGAAAGATCTAGAAAAGAAAGCAACCTTACTGATAACTTATGACATCAACCACATCTCCTGAGAAATGTAGAATCTGCAAGTAACCTCCTATTGATAGCGCCCAGGGATAAGAAAAAGCTAATTAATGAAAGAGAATGAAAATGATATTTTTGTTTAGGGAACATTAATTTCAGGCATCTAGAATGCAGTTTTATGAATCATATCTTGAATATTGGCCTGTAGGGCATATTGTCTATTTAAAACAACTTTCAGATTCAACAGGTGATTTTTTTTTATTAACTTCAGCATTGTACTCTGCTCAAAAACTTAGGTAGAAGAATATTATCTTTAAATATCAGTGATGCCTCCTCCTCTGAGGATCCTCTTCAGGAACCTAGCTGCTCAAGGATCTACTACCATAGGGCAGCTGTCAGAGCCTAAAGACATTACTACATACAACACCTTAGTCAGATCAGATCTAGCCCTGGTAACTGCTTCTTTTCCGCCAGCAAACAGCAAAATCTACCTCTTAAAAATTATTACCATAGTCAGGCTACAGCCAAAGTTTTCAACTAGCAAAGTAACAATTTAACAGGATATTCTGCTAATTCAAATACAGTTTAACAGACCCACTGATTATGCTTTATCCTTGCAGAGATAAAGCTCTTTACTCTGCTCCTTATAATTTGAGACTATACTGGAAGAAATAACTGAACTGTGGCACGCACATTGCAGATTGGGATAATCCCACATGCATTAAATTTACTGGGGTTACCAATCACTGCAAAATCATGGTCCTTTGCCTCTCAACTCAGTTCCCCTTCCGGAGGTAACACTTGCTATAAAACACTTCCCTATGTGCCTAGGGAAGCTGTGGAGGCAAAAAAGAGTAACTTGCACAAGGCATCATAAAAATCTACAACATGACTTGCTAACTAAAATACAATTTTTAATTTGCATTACTGATCATAAGACTATTGCTTAAATATATATATTATACATATATAATATATAATATATAAAATATATATATTAAATATATATTATATATAATATATATAATGAATCCTGAGGTTTTTAGAAAAGATTAGTAAAATTTAATAAAATCATCTCTAGGAAAATAATCCATCATTTCAAGAAATAATGTCTCCTCGATTTGAACAAAATAAAACGGCTTAATTCATAGGAAACATTTTCAGCGAAGGCGCTTGTTTTAAATTTATTCCAGCTTAAACAACCACGTAGAAGTCAGGTAAACATTTTTTTTTTTTTTTTTAAGCAGCTTATAAAGCATAGTTTGGAGCTTAGAATTAAGACACCCTAAATCCGAGATCAGGTTCTCTCCTCTCTTGGAATAAAGCATCTTGAAACATATATATTCGTAAGAAATACAAGTATTTGTCATCTACGGTATTTGTTATCAAGAAGGCATTTTAATTGCAGTAAATTTCTGAGTCTATCAGGTTTTTACTTGGATCAGTAATATGGATTTGATTAGGCTTCCTCTAAGAGTAAAACCTGGTGTGCACCACCTCAGTTATTTTAAATTAACCCTTAAGGCGTTCCTAAATGTCCCGTTTCATTTTGTTATAATACTAAACCTTAGGTTTGATTAAATTAAGGTGTCTAACCTAGAGACGGCTCTCAACAGAAATACACGCACGGATTCGTCTTGAGCCTCAAATAACTGTTCAAATGAAATAACCTAGAAATGCTCCCGTCTTTGGGGTCAAAAGCGAATGGTATATTTAACAATACAATTTTGTCACAAATCCAAACGCAGTGTAAAGTGCCCAGTAGCAGAGGTCTGGCTCTCCCTGAATTTCAGGAACAAAAGAAGCGTCCGCGGGCACAGAGAGGGGGACTTAGCTCCCTGCCCTCCCCGCAAAGTAAATCAAGTCAGGGAGCAGGAGCGCCCACAGACATGCCTCGCTTTTCTCCCCCTTCAGGGCTAGCGTTCGGGAAGGCAAGGCTGCGGCTATTCTTCGGTGGACCCGTGTCCTGCGAGGGAGGGAGGCCCAGCCGAGGGTCCTTCCAGCTGGCCGGGCATCGGCCCGCGGGAGGTGACCGGCTCCCGAGAGGAAGGCTGCTCCTCAGGCAGGGGGAGGGAGAGGAAACGAAGCACAAAAGCTGTACGACGGGCCCCTTATCAGCGTCGAAGGGGAAGGGTGGAGAATAGAGAACAGAAACAGGCGAGCGCCCCGGCTCCCGCCCGAGCGGCTTTTAAACTGCGTTTCTACCACCTCTCGCTCGGCGCCACGGCTAATGGAACCCGCGCGAGCCGTCCCGCCAATCGCCGCCGCGCTTCCTCCCGCCGCCCGCCAATGGCGGGGCGCGTTCTTGGGGCGTGGGCGAAGCTGCCTGCTCTCCCGTTGCCTGTAGTGTGTGGGCTGGGGTTGGTGCAGCTCCCAGCTCGGCCGCACTTGATCCGTAGTTCTGCGCCGGGGGGCTTTTGTGTCCGGCTCGGGCTCTGCTTTGTGTCTGCGAGTTTTGCTCGGCTCCGCGGCGCTCCTCCCGGGCGGGAGCCGTGAGGCTCGGAGGCGGCAGTGCGGCCCCCTGGCCAGGAGCGAGCGCGCCCGGCGGGAGCGGCGGCTGGGAAGGCTGCAGGGAAGGGGATTCGCAGATCCCGGAGATGCCGGACTTCCTGGAAGACCCCTCGGTCCTGACGAAAGACAAGTTGAAGAGTGAGTTGGTCGCCAACAATGTGACGCTCCCGGCCGGGGAGCAACGGAAAGACGTCTACGTGCAGCTCTACCTGCAGCACCTCACGCCGCGCAACCGGCCGCCGCTCGCCGCGGGCGCCAACAGCAAGGGGCCCCCGGACTTCTCCAGCGACGAGGAGCGCGAACCCACCCCGGTCCTCGGCTCCGGGGCCTCTGCCGCGGGCCGGAGCCGGGCCACCGTCGGCAGGGTAAGGACGCCCTGCCGGGGCCACAAAGGCGTGCGTTTGGCGGTTGCGACGCGCGCTCGCCCGCGGCCCCTCCCTCCGGGGCGCCCCCTCGGGCCTCCTCGATGGCGGGGCTGTCCCCACGCCCGATCGCGAAGCTCCTTCGCCGCGAGCTTGCAGCCTTGCAAGGGGAGGGCGCTGGGGAGGAGAGACCAGGAGGTGGAGCGCAGGCTCGAGGCTTTCGACGTTGTGTGTCTGGGAGGTGTGAAGTTTGTGTTTGCGGTCGTTGATGTGCGCGCGGGTGGTGGCCCCGCGCGATGACTCGGGGATCCTTGGTCACCGGCCGCGGGGTTGGATATTTAACCAGGTACTTCCGAGCCCTTTTCGAAAGCCTCTGGTGGGTCAGTCCTAAAACGCTATAGGTGAAGTTCGAGCGCTTTCCCGCTTTATTAACTGAAATGACTCGTAACAGTCTCGGAGCGCTCCCTGGAGGGCAATTTGTGACATACTAATTTTTAACCAAAATTTGAAATAAAGTTCCCGCCTTTTTGTGTTTTTGCTTATGGAGGGCTTTTTGAACCGTTTAGTTTCTTATTTGTCTTATTCTTCGAGCAACAGGCCATCTTTTGACAGGGCAGCTTTACTCTATAAGGAGCATTTACGCGCTTATCATAGGCAAATATTTTAAAATCCTGATTATTAAGGGTTTGGGTTAACAGCCCCCCCCTTTGGTAAATTTTGCTTAATAAAAAAAAAGACTTCGGAATTAGGAAAAGTGTTTCTATTTTGTGACATTCTGATGTATCAGTATTGCAATTTGGAATTTCTGATACCGGTTAATTCTCGGATTGGTTCCAGCAAATGCTTATTTTGTTTGAGAATAGTTTGCTTCTCGTTCCGTGCTATTTTGTTGGTTTGCATCTACCGAGTTACATAGTTCGAATCAGAACGTAGTAAAAACTAGTGATTGGCGTAACATACAGTGCTTTGTAAGATACAGTGAATGTGGAATTTGGAGTTGTTGCTACTTATTCACTACTAGCAAAACTCAAAAACTGTTGCTTCATTCAAGCTTTACAACACTGTTGTTTAATTTTTAAAAATCTAATGTTTTCCTCACTACCCATGTGGAAATGAAAGACAGAGATGTAATCACACACATGTAATTTTAATTGAAAATCTTAGGGCTTTAGATAAATTGAAAGTCTTAAATGTCTTAAATCAGTGTCTGGCACACAGTAGTGCCAAATGAATGTTTGTTCAGTGAATGGCCAACCACACCTCATTGTTTCTGATGTCTTGTTTTCGTGGATTTTGAAGAAAGCTGTTTTACTATTCCGTAAACAGAAATTTACTTCTGAAGTAAAGCATATGCCTTACCCATTTTTCCCCACCCACTCTGAAAAAGAAGGTAGTATTCAAACTATTTCAGTAAAGGTTCGGCTGAAAATAAAGTATTTTCCATTTAAGTCAGCACTCTGAAAAAAACAGTTCTTCTGTAGAATCCTATATTGGTCTTCTGTGCAAATGTATTCCTGAAGTCTTTGGTGGTATGTTTTCAATAGGATTATTCTTGTTTATTTTGATAACAGAAACAACCATCTCGATTTTGTTTTTCCTAAAGCAACTTTGTAAAGGAGAGTTTATGTCGGAATCTACCCTGTGTTCTTTGGGGATAAGAAGATCTGAATGTAAAAATTTTAAATCTCAGATTGATTATCCAACATTTTTTAGTTTCAACCGTGTGCTCTTAACTACTGGAGAGCGATTTCTGCAGACCCAGTTCACCATCATAATAATTTAATTTCTTAGTTTTTTTTTTAATTGATTGTGTTTGTTATTTACTCATATCTGACCTCAACAGATTACCTATGCTATTCAAGATGGTCAGCACCATGCAAATAAGTTTGGGGTGAATGGAATTAACTTTTTTTTTTTTTTAAGGGGACCTACAATGGCCAATGGCATACTAAGCCCTTTATGTCTCATTTAATGGTTTGACCCATATAGAGAATATTTTATAACCATAGGTTTAAATGTCTTCTTTACCTTGAGTATTTAGAACTCAATGGTGAATACCCTTGCCTGGGCTCAATTGTGCCAGCAACTTGAAGAAGTTAATATTGGTAGTAAGTTGGTAGCATCATTTTCTGTTGTAAAGTACGTTAAGTAAAAGTGAGTAATAATTTAACTTAAAAGTCTGATAGATACTTTTATCTGGCATAGGAAAAAATATCTTGAATTTACCAGAAAAGAATTGTAGGGCATTATAATGTGTGAAAATATTCTATATGTCAGATTCTTTTATATGTACTATATTTTATGTTTTAGTTACTTTTAGCACCATTTTATTAACAATATATCGTCACATTTCTTAAAGAATATTTATAATCTAGGAGAAAGCCAAATCAAACATGAGAATTTGGCCAAGATTAAATATTTGCATGGCATGTACCTCCTATGTATGTATGTGTGTGTGTGTATGTATGTGTGTGTGTATGTTGTATGTGTGTGTGTATGTATGTATGGCAGGTGGCCAGTACAGGGATCTGAACCCTTGACCTTGATGAGGAATATTTTTAATTAAAAGAGGAACTTTCGGGCGGGCCCGTGGCTCACTAGGGTGAGTGCGGCGCCGCCAGTGCGGAGGCCGCGGGTTCGGATCCCATATAGGGAGGGTCGGTGCATTCACTGGCTGAGCGTTGTGCGGACCACACCCTTCCAAGGATTGCGATCCCCTTACCTGTCACACACACACACACAAAAAAAGAACTTTCATTTCAGCCTCCACCATGGTCTCTTAGATTCATTTACTGTGAAACGACAAAAATTTGCATGTTAAAAATTTTATTTTGGTTTTGTTTTCTTATTTCTAAGCTCTTATTTTATTGATCTTGATGATACGAGTGATTTGGGGTGTTGAAATTACCTAGATTGTGGACACAAAAATAAACATTTACAGGGTCAGCTATCTGCCTTTTTGTTCCAAGGTGCAGAGCATGAAGGTATAGCTATTTGGGATCCACTGGAGCATAGTTCACTTGAATGGTCTGGTCTGGTGGATTATGAATTCTTAACAGGAGATATTTAAAGACTTGGAACAGAACAGTATAAAAAGTAGTTTAGCGACAGTTAATGTTAATTAAATCATAAATTGACCAGCTACTGTATAGTAAGGTGTAAAGTGTACAATCTTCTCAATCAGAGTTACAGATTCAAATTCTAGGTCTGGTGCTTATTCAGATAAACTTGAACCGTGAACACTGCCTTCTCAGATCCTCCGTTTTCACCTGGAGTATAGGAAAATCTAATTGCTTTGTAAACAGATTGAGGATTACATGAGGTTGCATATGTGAAGTGTCTAGTACTCAGTAATTGATACCTATTGCAACATATGAATTCAACATTTTTTGTCTTTAATGCAAGGGCAATATAATGCAAAGTTACTATGATAATAGTTTTCAGAAATCAACGAAATGAATATGTGAAAGCGATGTATAAGGTTTGTTCAAATGTTACTATGTAGCATAGTGTGTAGATTTCCTGAGTTAGCGGTGCAGTCTTGGACCTCAGTTTCCTCACTTATAAAATGGGGATAGTAGTATCTTATCTCATATGATTTTTAGGATTCTGTAAGTTAATATATATAAGGTACTTAGAACACAATTGCATACACAGTGCTCAATAATATCTACTTTATAATAACAATGTTTTGTTTCAGCAATTAGGGAAATTAGAGTAGCTCATAGTGGTATCACAGAACTGTTGGATTTTAAAGCTGAAAGAGACATTAGAGATCTTCTGGTAGCTGGGAAGCAACTGGAGAACATTGCCACCTAGCTCATGGTAGTACTTAATATTTTTGGTTGAATGAAACTCTAAGAGATTAAGTGATTTACTTAAAGGAACAAATTCTTTGGAGGCAGAAATCAGTACAAACTAATGGTTCCTTCCTTCTTCCTGATTGAAACTGTTGGCTTGCTAATAGTGTACACCACACTATCTGCCTCCCAATTTTTATTCTTATTAAATTTGATTTTTATAAAATGACATTACTTTTCTGGAACTTTTGTCCATACAGATATAAGTCAGGGAAACTATTAGGAACCCTTGCTCTATTTGACTTACCTTCTGCAAATTTATTGGCCCTTTATTTAAAGATTCCTTTGTTAAGCAGAAGTTTTTCATTATGTTTGAAGGAAATGTAAGGGAGTTGGTTTTCTACTTCGATTTGATAGGCCTATCTGAGTATGATAAATCTGCTTTCTGTTGCCTACTTAAATGCTGCATCCAAATCACCTGAGATACACATTAAAAATACAGATTCTCAAGCTCAAGTTTGAGTCAGAATGGGATAAGACCTTTTAAAATAGGGGTAACTTTTCTAATAAGTTTTGAGATTTTGATGATGAGCCAGACTTGGAGACTGTTGCTCAAGGAGTTTACTATTTGGAGAAGATAAAGCACATACACAAATAATTAGTAAAGTAGGTTTAATGTGGTGAGTGCCAAAGAAAGAGATTTCTGGAAAATCTCAGGCTGTTGCAAGGAGTTGGAAATCTTGATAGTAAAATTGGAACATTCTTACGTTGGCAGGGATTATCTATAGGTAATATGATTGACTGTTTTTCCATTATTTAAAATATTTATGTTATATAGTGGATTTTTTCTCGCCAGCCTGTCCACATTTTTGGGGAAAATTCAAGTAGGTTACTAACAGGATTAGGTCTGTTCGATTAAAATAAATCTCTAAAGAATTCAAGGCTTTAAAAATATAGAACTCTTAGACTCTAAGCAACTATTTTCACATCAAAGTGTGGGTTGCTTCAAGATTTGATCCTGATAATTCTTTTTCAATGCAATATATGTATATTAAAGTCTTCTGAAAGTATCCTCACCATAACTTCACAGCCATCTTTTTATTAATGATTTTGCTTGAATTAACATAATTGTTCTTATTAGCAAAAATATTAGAAAAAAAATTTCTCAATCTTGCTTTATATGAAGTGTTTCAATTTTTTTTTTTTTTTAAATAAGAAAAATGAAATTTCTTCAGTTTTCGAGGCTGGGAAGTCCAAGGTCCAGGGATTACATCTGATGAGGGCCTTCTTCCTGTGGGGCCTCTGTAGAGTCTTGAAGTGGTGCAGAACATCCGAGGGCAAGGACTGAGCAAGAGCACTTCTTTGTGGTCACTTGCTCCCCTTATAAAGCCCCCTGATAACCCATTAAACCAATAATCCAAGAATTAATCCATTCATGAGGGCTAGTCCTCATGATCCAATCACCTCTTAAAGCCCCCCATTTCAAATACCATATTGGGGATTAAATTCCAACATGAGCTTTGGAGGGGGCAAACATTCAAACCATAGCTTGTCCCATCTTCAGAAATCTGTTTTATCTATTCTTGTACCTCTTACTATGTCTGGGCCCTTGTACTATATTAAAGCTATTGATGGTGGTGATTTCCCCTTAAATTTTGACCAGAAATTCCCTTTAAAACACCCCAAAGCTAAAGACTGGAAATAAGATGTAAGTTTATAACCTTCTCTCATTAAAAGTGGATGACCCCATAAAACTGCTGTCCCTCTTTTAAAAAGTCCAAGATAGTTTTGGGAAGAGGGAATTTTGGAGTCTTATTGGCTGAAGGGACTAGAAGGATCTCTCCCCAGGAAGGGTTGTGGGGCTGATTGTGTAGTGCTGAGCTATACTTGTAAAAACAATCTAGTTTTTACAGTATTTCCATGGAAATCAAAGTGATACTAACGCAGATACTTGGGTTAAAAATCAGACAAAGAAAAGAAGAGAGTCAAGGGGTAGGAAGATCTGTTTTCTAAATTGTATGGTATTTACTAAACTTTGATCAGAGAAATCCAAAGTATACCATACTGGATGTGTTCTGGAATTCCAAGCTGTCTCTTCGACTATAGGCTGCAAAGATTTGGCTTGTCATACCAGACTAGTTTTGGCTTCTCCTACTGGACCAGGTTTGTGACGGAGATAGATCTACAGCTGGACCAGCAAAAGCACTGAGAAGGAACCCTGTCCTTCTGGCTGGGGCCTTGTGAATGAGCGATACTGATATAGATAGTGGAAGGAAGAGCTGGATATCTCATCCTCGTCAGGAAAACTGTACAGTTCTATGATTTGGGCTTTGTCATAGACATCAGAGTACAAAGCAGAAAGTGAGGCCACTAGCCTCTCCAATTGAGGATCTTGCATTTGAAAACCACTTGTGGAACTTTCAGTGAAGACAGAGTCCCATGCTTGATTGGAAGAGCCTGAGATCTGAGGTGGGAGGGAGCTGTGGAAATCTGAAACCACAGGAAAAAGAATAAGGACTGGTGGATGTGCTCGATGAGAAGGATTTGTTTTGGTTGTTTTAGTGATTGCTGCTGTTGCTACTGCTGCTTCCTCAATTTGAATCACCTGTTCCTGAACCAGACCTTCACTGTTGACTCCAGTAGGTTGAGTTTCAAAGCTAGTTTCTTCTGGAGATTTTTATCTGGGAACCTGGTCTGGCTAAACAGAGCCTCCAGCTCTTCATACTATTTGTGTTGTGAGTGAATGTGGTACGTTCTTGATGCGTCTTCCATAATGTGGAATTGGCTTGATCCAGTGGCATCAAGTGCATACTGGACTTACCCATGTTGATTAAAGTGTGTGAGGAGTCACGAGGGGCATTCTGTTCATCAGGGGTATGGGACTAGCTGGATCCCATGGTATCAAGTTCATGCTGGAATCATTCAGGTTGGTAAAAGGGTCTGGATTCTCTGGGGCCATTCTGTTAATCTGGGTTTCTGAAATCTGGGCTGGAAGGACTGTTGTGAATCCCCGTGGAGTGCCCTTTTCAATCCTGCTTGACATATCTCACTCAAGATGCAGTTTTGTTAGTGTATATTTCAAATTTTTATTAATAACAAATTCTAGTACATGGCCAAATATTGCCTTGCCAGTGCCCACCCCTCCTAAACCCCCCCCCCCCCCGCATTACTGGAAAGTACGCAGTTATACAACTTTATAATTTTAGCCATTTTCATAAAATATTTCTAGGATGTGTCATTAACTCTTCTGCCTTAAATAGTAATTGGGGCCTAAATTGACTTGGATAGATGTTTTTGGCCATTGTTTAAACAGTACTTTCTATTTTTTGTCCAGTACTCTGATGCTTTCTGGGATTACTGAGGCATTTATAAGGCTGTGTGCCACAGTTTTAAAAGGTTCTCATACTTTTGTTCCCTTCACTTATTAACCTTGGAAATTTATATGGTTTTTCCAATACATACTGCCATTGCTTAAATTATTTTAAAAACTTCTTTTGAAATTTCTCTTAAAGTTTGTTGTGTTTTGATTTTTCTTAGGAAATGACCATGTAAAACAAAATCTGGTGACTAAGCTGTATCAGAGGTGGTATGTAACCAGGAAATTTGTCAGACTTCCTTCGGGGGTCATAAACTGACTGTTAAAATAATTATGTGATAAGGAGAGTATTCATTTGGCTTCTTAAGTTCTGATATACTTGTTTAAAGAAAATCATTTTTATATTTAACTGGAGTATAAGCCTCTATGGTAAAGTCTTACCGTTAAAAAAAAGACTTACCGTTATGGTGGTGTCTGGGCGGTACAGGGATCAAACCCTGGATCTTGGTGTTATCAATACCATGCTCTTAACCAAATGAGCTAACCAGCCAGCCCTGGTTTAAACTTTTAAGGATTATCAAAAGTGGTTAATAGTAAATTGTGTTTACAGATATCTGGATGAAAAAGTCTATACCCAGTCTGGCTTAACTTTGCAACTTTCATGCCAGTCTATCTCCCTTGCCATCAGGAGTTATATATTTTAAGAAATGTGTTGGCCTGTTAGTTAGCTCACTGGTAGAGCGTGATGCCGATAACACCAAGGTCAAGGGTTCAGATCCTTGTACTGGCCAACCACCAAAAAAAAAGAAAAAAGAAATGCAGTATAATTTTTGGTTATTTAAAAGAAAACAAGCATAAAATTCATTATAATACAGATGTACTCATATAATGTTATCCAAAGTCAGTTTGTTTTACTTCCTTTCATCACCACCTCTTTAGATAGGTAATCCAAAATTGACTATTTTAACAGTAATGTCTTTAAAATTTGAGTTACTTGCTTGACTATTAGGTTTGTTTAATTACAGTTGAATTTTGAAAGTGCCTTTAAATAATGGGTTGCTTTTAATTTAATCAAATTACTAGGCCTAATATAACTACAAATCAACTTGGAGGTGAATGTTTATTGTATACAGAGTGTTACTTATGTAGTAAATGATCACTTTTTAACTCATGTGGAAATAATTGGACTTTGTTTACAGAAAGCCACAAAGAAAACTGATAAACCCAGACAAGAAGATAAAGATGATCTAGACGTAACAGAGCTCACTAACGAAGATCTTCTGGATCAGCTTGTGAAATATGGAGTGAATCCTGGTCCTATTGTGGGTGAGTGGATAAAATTTTAAATGTCTTTTCTATGAAGCAGGGTCCTAAATTGTTATCTCCTCTTGCCTAGTAGTCAAAGTTTGGGTTCTTAGGGTGTCTTTCATCAATCATTTATATGACCAGGACCTTAGTTTCTTTAAGTGAGGGAAATAAAGTGAGAGGATTGAACTAGATAATCTCCAAAACTACCTCTCTTGTTGAGATTGTTTCATATGGTGCTCATGTCATACTACTTGAGGAGAGAGATTGTCTTACATGACAGTTGAGGAAACTCCGAGGTAACGTACCTGGCTAAATTCATCCAAATCAGTAAGTTAGTGACAGACTTGAGTTGTTAACATAGCTCAGGTTATTCATTTCCTAGCATTCGACCCTTTTTCAGTTATCATTAATGCATCCTGTCTTGATTGGAATTCAAGAATTATACCCTAAAGAACAAACTTAGAAAAGAAAACATAGAACTAAATACACCATCGTTGGGTTATTTTTGAGTGATGATTTTGCAAGGTTGATTATCCCTTAGTTTTGGAGGGTCTCAGTACTAACCTCAAGATGAGAAAAATAAGTTTTGATTGTTTAAGGTGTGTAAAATTTTGAACACTGGAAGTTTGCTGGGTTTTGCTATAAGGTATAGTTGCAAATCAGGATTTAGAATGTTTTGTTTTATTTAATATACTGCTTCCAAACAGATAGAAATAAGCCTATTAATATAGTTACCAATAGACATTTGATACCTTTTTCATTTTTCATTTGGAATTCCAAAGGGAGACACTGAAAAATGTGTGTTATATATCAGCATACACTAAATTACAACTTGGAGACACTGAAAAATGTGTGTTATATATCAGCATACACTAAATTACAACTTGGTATACCAGCTGACTACTTATATAACCATTTATAGATATGTGTTGTTGTTTCTAGAAAATAATCATTGTCATTTTACTCATCTTACAGAAATCAAGGGAAAGGACTGCTAGTGTAAAACAAAATAAAGGTTTTCAGTTTTAAATTGTCATTGATGTTGAAATGTGTTAAGAATTTGTAATCAGTTTTGCTTTGCTATCTAATTGGTATATAATTTCTTTTTGTAATTTGTGTTTTTCATGAACAAGGCATTTTAACTGCAAAGAAGTTATATTTAAATGTGACTTATGGAACTTTTCTCCATAACTGAATGGCTGTTTATAGGCTTATTAATTTCTTAGTATTAATTTTTTAGTATTCTTCAGAGGGGTATAATCTGTTTATAAAAAAGGTTTTTCTTCATAGACAAGTACTATTACATAGCTATACAAAGTCCAAGACTTTGTCAAAAATACTCAGGTTACATGGCTCTTTAGTAGGTTATTTCTACAGTAAGACCTGTATCAGTCTACTGTGTATTTCATGCTATTAAAAGAAACGTAATCACTTATTAAAACCCAGAAAACACCAATTTTAGAAAAGAGTATATTACATACTATTTTTAAACACTTAAGTTTAAAAAAGGAAAGGGTGAAAAAGTTTTAAGCATACAATGTTGCTAACGATAGTATCTGGGCTAAATTTAAATAAGACAGTGCAAGTACTAAAGCAAGTTCTGCCTCAATTTAGGAACAACCAGGAAGTTATATGAGAAAAAGTTGATGAAACTGAGGGAACAAGGGACAGAATCAAGATCTTCTACTCCTCTGCCAACAATTTCTTCTTCAGCAGAAAATACAAGGCAGAATGGAAGTAATGACTCTGACAGATACAGTGACAATGAAGAAGGTAAAATATTAAATGGTGTTAATCAAATATATGTAATTAAGGTTTTAAATTAAAATTCAACTCTGGTGAAATGAAAAGGTAAAATTGAAGACAATATTGGCAAAACATATATAATATTTGTTCGTATCATTAGAGTAATTCTCCCGGTAATTTGATTTAAATACTTTCTGTTGAGGGTTTCTAAGAAACAAAAAAGTACAAAGGTCTAATTTTCCATCACCTAAAATCGCCAGTTAACTTGATCTTTTTTTGCTCCAAATCTCATTTCTCTAAGAGAATAAGTACTACAAGTAAAGACAGAGTTCCCGCCACTTACCCCTTTCCCATTATCACCTCCACAGAAGCAACCACTATCATTAATTTGATGCTTATCTTTCCAGTTTGTTTTTTAAACTTTTGTGTAAGCATCAGTCTAATTCATGGTATTTTGTACTTTTAAAAGTCTATATAAATGATATGGTAAATCTTTTCACTTGCTTTTCTTTGCTCCATGTTATGTATTTGAGATCTAATTTTATTGGTTATTACATATACATGTGATTTATTCCCTGTAGTTAGTGCTAGCATTTGAATAGGGCATATTTTCTCTGTTCTCTGTTAATAGGCATTTACATCGTTTACAGTTTTTGATAGATAATCTAAATGTAAGGCAACTTTAAAGCGAATATTTTAACCATATTTTTAGTAGACTATTTTAAGAAGATTTGACCATGATATTTAAATTATTTTTTGAGAATAGTACATGAAATAAATGTCCTTTTAAAAATTATTATAAGTACAACCTGATATTTATAAGCTTTTAATGACTTGTTTGTTAATTTTGTGATTATTTAATTTGATCCAAATTGCTTATGTCTTCATGAGTATTACCTGCCAGGGCATAGTCTGCCAAATTGGTTGTTCAGAGTATAAAATATAGAGTCTTTTTCTTCAACAGCACTATTTTAGCAAGGAGGCAAAGAATAAAATCAGCTTAAACACAAGTAATGCTTAAACTTCCTGCCTCTTTTGCCTCTACAGGAAAGAAGAAAGAACACAAGAAAGCGAAGTCCACTAGGGATTTTGTTCCTTTTTCTGAACTTCCAACTACTCCCTCTGGTGGATTTTTTCAGGACATTTCTTTTCCTGAAATCTCCACCCGTCCTCCTTTGGGCAGGACTGAACTACAGGCAGCTAAGAAAGTACATACTTCTAAGGGAGACCCACCTAGGGAGCCTCTTATTGCCACAACCTTGCCTGGCAGGGGACAGTTGCAGAAGTTAGCGTCTGGAGGAGATTTGTTTATTTCCTCCAAGTCTAGCCGTGGTAGGTGTTTAGAGAAAAGTTCTTCGTCATCTTCTCAGCATGAACTCGCTGCCATGTTGGTCTCTACTGCAGCCTCTCCTTCACTGAGTAAAGAAACCACCACTACTTGCTATAAAGACATAGAAAATATTTACTGTGGAGAGAAAAGTGGAATTCAGCCATTATGTTCTGAGAGGTCCCATATTTCAGATCAGTCGATTCTCTCCAGTGAAAGGAAAGCACTAGAAGAGTCTGAGAGATCACAAGTAATTTCTCCACCACTTGCTCAGGCAATCAGAGATTATGTCAATTATCTGTTGGTTCAGGGTGGGGTAGGTAGTTTGCCTGGGACTTCTAACTCTGCACCCCTACTGGATGTAGAAAACATATGGAAGAGAATTGGTCAATCTAATTTTCAAGAAACTGAATCCCTGTCACCTCCACGAAAATTCCCTAGACTCGATGAGAAGTCAGTAGAGGAAAGGGATTCAAGTTCCTTTGTAGCATTTCAGAATCCACCTGGCTCTAAACTGTCTTCTTTTGCCAAAACTGCTATCTCTAATTCACTCGCTACCTTAGGCATAGAAATGGCTAAGCAATCACAGCTGGATAAAATAGATGCCTCAGAACTATCCTTTCCCTTCCATGAATCTATTTTGAAGGTAATTGAAGAGGAGTGGCAGCAAATTGACAGGCAGCTGCCTTCATTGGCACATAAGTATCCGATTTCCTCCAAAGAGGCAACACAGATATTAGCAGTTCCAAAAGTAGATGATGAAATCCTCGGGTTTATTTCTGAAGCCACTCCACCAGCAGGTATTCAGGCAACCTCCACTGAGTCTTGTGGTAAACAGTTGGACTTAGCACTCTGTAGAACATATGAAGCTGCAGCATCAGCATTACAGATTGCAACCCACACAGCCTTCGTAGCTAAAGCTATGCAGGCAGACATTAGTAAGGCTGCACAGATTCTTAGCTCTGATCCTAGTCATACACACCAAGCACTTTGGATTCTAAGCAAAACATATGATGCAGCCTCATTTCTTTGTGAAGCTGCATTTGATGAAGTGAAGGTGGCTGCCCATACCATGGGATCTTCCACTGTAGGTCGCCGACATCTCTGGCTGAAGAATTGCAAAATTAATCCAGCTTCTAAGAATAAGCTGACTGTTGCTCCCTTTAAAGGTGGAACATTATTTGGAGGAGAAGTATACAAAGTAATTAAAAAGCATGGGAAAAAACAGTAATAAAGTTAAGAACAAAGGCATCTATGTTGTCTTTGGTATGGGGAGCTTAGAAGGTTTTCTAGGAAATTCAGGTACTTTTATGACAAAATTTTTATTTTAACGTCTTTTTAGTCTCTAGATTGGGCCAAATTTCAAGGTGCTAAGCTTCTATGCATCAAATTACAATATAGAAATAATGAGCATAGTCTTTACTGTTTTTGATAGTACCATACTCATTCTCCTTTATACCCAGGATGGAATTAAACAGTTCTAACACATTCAAAAGAATGATTTCATTCTTTTTGATACTCCCATCTAAGTATCTTTCTACTTTCTAAAATCTGTTCACATTTTTGCTCTCATTTTCTTTCGTTTCATGTTTACTCATGTTGGCAACATCATTTATATTATTCTAGATCATTGCAGCTCAGAGTGCCAGTCCAAAAATTGTTACTGAGCCACAGACAAGATAAGCATGCACAAGGATTTAAATCTAGAGACACTTTTAGGTCACTGACAGGATTTTTTTGTAGTAAAATGCTATTGATAGTGAAAGCAAGATATTGGTTTACATTCTGGTGCAAGTGCCTCATTTCTTCAGGGACTTGGTAACAATTTATGGACCAATGACAGTCCATGGACCATGCTTTGCAAAACACTGCTCTAGATGATAATAGATATTCTGGGATAGTGTGTGTGCACTACCACTCTAGTTTGTAAGAAGAACTAGACACTGGAAAGATGGGGCTTTTTTTTAACAACGTAATACTTTTCTTTCAAGGAATATTATATTTCGTGGATGATTAGGCTTAACAATCTAGGCACAAAAAACAAATTTGAATTATTATTTTTTAAAGCCGTAAAGAACTATATCCCAGTGTCTGTATGTCTGTACGTAAAGCAGTGTATTTATCCTCTGTTTTCATTACTATGATTGTAAGATGAGTCTAACTATAGAGGCATTTGATAATCAAATTTCTTTGCATTTATATGGAAAATAGTAGTCTTAAGTATAACAGAATATGCTCCTTTGAGTACTTTTCTAGTCATTACCATATTATATATGTCCATCTTTGCAGCTTTCTAGGACTAATTTTATTTGTTATTTGTCTTCTGAAATGTACATGTATACATGTACCTACTAAGTGCTATGTGATTTTTAAACATGTATTACTGTAGAATGCTTCTGCAAATTCAATAAAGTTGTTAAATTTGAACAGTTTTGTGTGGTCTCCAGAAACATGTTGTATGTGTGTTTTATTCTTGGAGTTACAACAAGTTAAATATTTGTGAATGAACATCCCTTTTCCATTTCATCATTGAAACTCACTTGATGTTCCTATGACATAATTGAAAATATTCTAATTATTGGTGTATGGTTTTTCTTCTGTTTGAGGACCATGCTTTTATTGGCTGTTGGAATCTAAATTTGTAAGAGGAATTAATCTGTAATGAGATAACTTATTTTTCTAATCAGTTTCTGCTCAACCGTTAAGTTTTTACTTTGCGCTTTCTAATTCTTAGATTCTGAATTAACAAGGCATAAAAACATTTTATATTTATAATGGTTGTACCAAACAGATATATTTATAGATTCATTAACTGAAGTGTTGGGAGATGGGGGATGGAGTTGATAGCTTAGTCCTAAATAAAGATTGGACTATTTGAACTAACCTGGTGAAAATCACTGTTCTTTTTTGGGAAACTTGCAAGTAGAATCTGGACTGACTAGTGTTCCACTGGAAAGTTAGCAAGACACATATAGCTGTCTTGACCATTGTTTTTGCACAATTATGTTGAGTTCATGTAAAACTAAGCTTTGTTTAAGAATTGACACCATACCTGTCTCTTTGGTTAAAAAAAAAAAAGAAAAAAATCTAAAATTTTTGGTAGTAGAAGTTTTATAAGTAATAAGTGACTTACTAATTTTGCTATGCTATGATAAATGGCCACAAAAATGGGGAAGTTATCTAAAATTTTAATCAGTCTTTTAAAAAGTCTAGATCTTCAAATGCTAATAAAATCAAAGCTAGGAGAATGGAATGTTGAAGCCTATAAAAAATATGTACCTTTGAATTGGTAGGTTAATAACCATCACGGTGATAAGTAATATATAAGTCTGGCTTCTCTTCAAATACATATTATCTTATTTTTATTATGGTGAGGAAAGAGACCTGTAATTGGTTGTACTTTTTCTGTGAACAAGATTCCTCCTTATCTCCGTTTTACCTAGGTTTTTTTGTAACTACATTATAAAAGAAGGGAGGAGAGACTTTTGTACTGCTCTTGCATATTAATGTCATTAGCACTTAACCATTTGTTGTTATCAGAGGCTCGGTACCATGCAAGTTTTTTTACATTCTTAAAATTCCATAGGCTGGCCAGTTAGCTCAGTTGGTTAGCCCAATGTTACACCACCAAGGTCCAGGGTTCAGATCCCTGTACCAGCCAGCCGCCAAAAAATAAAGTTTGCTATACTTTTTTCTCTTCCACTTTCCAGATTTTAATTTAATAAGCTAATCTTTGCTATATAGTTGTATTCTATGGACAAAACAGTGGCAACAACCATGCATTTTATATGTTATTTTTCCACATCTAAATTGTTTTTGGTGAAAAGCCTCCACAGGAGCAATTTGAATTCACTTATGTTTAAAGATTATTAGTCCCAGAAAAAGGAAAGGAGAATAAATAGGAAGAAGTGATGATCAGATTAAAAAGAGGGAGAGGTAATCAAATGGAATAAAATGGTAAGGGAAAAGAAAGGTTTTTCTGAAATATTTCAGTGAAACAACTTTGGTCTATTGAGGTAATACCAATAGACAAACTTGTTTTACTATTAACATGCCTAAAACCAGGATTCCAAAGTGATATTAGGATGACATCATTGTCTGTTGTTTGTTTCAGAAAGTAATGGTTTCTCTGATATTATTTCCAGACTCTAAAATAGAGCTCAAGCTTGAGAAGAGAGAACCACTAAAGGGCAGAGCAAAGACTCCGGTAACACTCAAGCAAAGAAGAATTGAGCACAATCAGGTATCTTTAGTTTTATGATTGCTGTGTACAGGTATCAGTAGTCTCCTGACAACACTAATCTCTCTGTGTTTTAGCTTTTGGTTAATAGTTGACACCCAGATTCCAGCATATTCAATGAACTATTGATTCCATTGTTAATTAAATGGCATTAGAAATCTGAACTTCATTTTTTTGTCAGTAGTGCTGCCTTTGCTTACCACGAAAGCAAGTGTTTGATAATTGTCTCGTTTGTGTTTAATTCTGTGCTAAGCATGGTTCAAAGCCAGTCATACAACTTTTTGAGATAAATATTTTAAAAGGTGGAAATGCCTAAGCACTTCTGATATAATCACTTTAAAAGGCAGGGGAAGGGTTTTATATTTGTGTCTTTGTCTCTAGATTTCTGACTTTGCTTTTACTTTTGCCTATCTTCTTGGCTTTTCCTTAAACTCTGAAGCTACTCTGGTCCTAAAACCACACTATTTTCTTTCCTTAATGTAGATGTAAATTTACCTTTTTTTACTGAAGGAGAGGCAAGATGCAATTTTTTAAAAGGAAAATGTAGGAAATAGGAAAATAAGCATAGGTATAATTAAACTACTTAGAGAACAAGTTATTGATCTTAATCTAGCACTGATTTGACTGGCAAGATTTAACTTCAGAAGATCGCTATCCCTAGAGTCATTTTCTTTACCTTTATTTCAAGCTGGATGATTTGTTTGGTGGGTTATTTATCTTTCCCATCTTCTGTTTGTCATTTTATTTTATTTTATTTATTTTGGCAGCTGGCCTGTATAGGGATCTGAACCCTTGATCCTTGGTGTTAGCAACACTGTGTTCTAACCAATTGAGCTAACCAGCCAGCCCTGTTTGTCATTTTAAAAGTCACACATCCTCAGAGAAAGTGTTCTTGATTTCCTAAAGCGATATCCTTCTCTTCATTTGATGTTGGTCTGTTAAATTCCAGAACTATTTGTTAGAAATGAGCTCACTGTAGAGAATGTATAAAGCACTGAATGAAAGAAGATTTTACTTAATATAGAACCAAATCCTAGAATAAGTATTTTATTGCCCTTTTATCTAGTATTGCTAGCAAAGAGCTGTAGAAGCATGCTGGAGAATAAGAAAATAACAGCAAGAGAAACTAGGAAGACCTGGTGAAGGACACTGAAATAGACAACGTGGAGAATTTTGGTGTAGAGTATGAAAGCAAGGTGATACAGTGCTAACAAGTGGGTAACTGATGAGATAATAGGCTAAAAGGAGGGAAGAAGGATGGCATTAAAGATGGCTTAAGGGGTAACTGTTTTGAGTCAAGGAATCTAAACTGGGGCAGGATAAATAGTCAAAGGAAGAGTGCATAGGCAGTGTTAGGAGATGACAGGCGGAATTAGAATGGATTATTACAGAAGATTTAAAATGTGGAAGAGTAGAGGGAAGAGTTTAACGACCCTTTAGTCACTGATGCTGAGCAGTTATCAGTGTTTCATCAGTTTAGCTTCATCTTCATCTGTACAGTCCAGCTTTTTAAATTGCTTTCGGTTTTGTTTTGCTTTTTGCTGGAGTATATTAAAGCAAATCTGGGCATCATATCATTTCACACCTTAAAATGTCAGTATTTCAGTATACATTTCTAAAAGATGAGCTGTAAAAATGACAATGCCACCATTAGACCTAATAAAATTAGTAATTCTTTTATATTTAATTTGTATTCAAATTCCTACAATTTCAGAAATCTTTTATGATTAAATTGTTCAAATTAGGATCAAAACAAGATCCATTTTTATCTTTTAAGTTTGTAGCTATTCCCACTGTAACTGTTTACCTCCCTCTTATCTGGTGAAGAAATCCAGTCATTACAGAATCCACATTCTGGATTTGGCAGATTGCTTCTTAATGTCATTTAGTTTGCTCTTCTATATCTTGTATTTCCTGTAGACCAGGAGTTAGAGCTATACAGCAAGAATGTGCAGTGAAACTTTCCCTGATGATGGAAATGTTTTATATCTGTGCTGTCAATTACAGTAGCCACTAGCCACTAGCCCCATATGGCTGTTAAATATTTGGAATGTGGCTAGTGTGGATGAGACACTTTTTTTTCTTTTTTGGCGGCTTGCCAGTACAACAGGGATCAACCCTGGACCTTGGTGTTATTATCAGCACCACATTCTAAACCAACTCAGCCTAACCAGCCAACCCAGGAAACTAAAGTTTTAGTTTAATTTAAACTTAAATAGCCACATGTGGCTAGTGGCTACCATATTAGACAGCATAGATCTAGAGGAGAGTTGGTTAGATTCAGGTTTAGTTTCTTTGGCAAGAACACATCATAAGTGGTGTGTGGCTTTCCTGTTTCATCATTTCAGGAGGCACATGATGTCCTTTTGATGATGCAAAAATTAATTCATAGTAGGTTCAGAGGTTGAAAGCCTAATTCTTTCATTATAAAGCTTCACATCACCCTTTTATTTAATGGTTCTAACAGCCATTGATGATGATTGCCTAGATCTATTATTTTTGGATCCATTATTGAGATTGTAAAATGGTGATTTTTTTCCTTTCATTCTTTTATAGCTGTAACTAGAATTCTTTTATAAACAACTTCCTCTTATGAACTGCTTAGTTACCTTGAAACAAATTCTTTTAGGAGAGCCAGGAGAAATGCTTCTTGCCTTTTATTTGTCAGTTTTCAAATTAAAGTGTCCTAGTCACTTCAAAAAGTGACTAATGATTTTTTTTTAATATTGTGGTTTTTATATATTTAATTTATGATCAATTGCAGTTCTTATTTTTTTATTTTTTATTTTTTCATGGTCCAGTTGTGCCATCTTTAGCCAGTGGGAATTACTAAGTTAGTTCCTGTATCCTTTTATTGCCCCTATTTGTCTTTGATAGTTTCTTGTTTTCTGGTACAGTAAGATGTCCCCAGCTTATGTATGCTTCCTGCCTCATATCTGGAAGCAGCCATTTTTCCAAGGAACCCTGATCCTTTTAGTAGAAAGTATTATTTGGAGGCTACAATCTGGATGCTAGGGTGTTCATTCCTACTGGGTGGTCATTGCTTGTAGGCCTTTTCAGTAGGTAGAGCTAGGAAGTACTTGTTTTGAAAGACAAAAATAAATCATAAATTCATGATGATATTTTGAATTTATCAGTGCAGGCTATCTAACTTTTGGGTGTTATATTTTTATCTCTTTTCTCATGCTGAGTATCTTGGTTCTTCAAATGATATCCTTATGTGATTATCACTATATATGTAAGTTTCAAAACAATACAGTGTTATTACTAACAATAAGGCTGCTAAATGCAATTTGGGGTGGTTTTTTTTGTTTGATATATATCCCACTGGGATATAAAGTCAAAATACTGTGCTTAAAGTCACTTAAAGAATTTTTTTCTTTGTGTCATAAGGCCACCAACTTAATGTGCAGTTAGGTTTTTTGTTTTCTAATATTAGGATTGCTTTTTCTTTCATATTTTTTAATTATTGAGAATGTGTATGCAGTGGTTTTATTTAGGCAAAATAAGATAGAGTCAGAACCCTGGTTTCTGTTCTTGTCCCCTCCATCTATAGGTAGCCATTTTTATTAATATTTGGTTTAAATGTTGTTTCTTTTTAAAAATATAAGTAAATACATAGATTAGCATATGCTCTTACATAAAAGGCAGTCTACTTTGCACACTCCTTTCTTTACCCTGAGCACATATCCTAGATTACTCCATATCAGAATGTAGCCATCTTCCTCGTTGCTTTATACAATTGCATAGTATTGCATTTTATGGATGTACTGTAATTTATTCAGTCACTTTCTTTTTTGTGGATATTTGGGTTTTCAGTTGTATGCTATTATGAATACCAAATTCCCCTCCATATGAGTTGAAGTATTTTGCATTTCCACCAGCAGTGTATGAAAGTACCATTCTCTAACATAGGAATATAATGTTTAAAAAACTTTTAAACGTTTAAAAGTTGTTGTTTTTTTAAAGTTAGTATGAGTAACTGTATTGGTCATATTTTACCTCAGTAAAAGTGAGCTCTTTAGAGGAAGGTGGCTTTTAGTTATCTTGGTTATTTTTTATAACCTAGTTTGTGTAAATTTTTTGTTTAGAGCTTGTATTTTTACGGATTGGGATTTATAACCTTCTTTAATAAAGCCCAGCTTCTGCATTCTCATGTGCCTAAACTGCCTAATGTCTTCTGAATAACTTTTTACCTGCTAGCCTATCAGAAGGCAGTGTGAAAGTTTTCGTTTCTTCCTCCTGTTGTCTCCATGATAAATCAGGACTTTCTATAAAACATCTTGCTGAAAATAGATGCCACAGCACTTCTTATTTTGGCCGCAAAGCATATAGCAATCACATTACTAATTTTACATACCAATGAGTTTCTTTCTTTTTAATCAGCAATTGTTTGGTCCATCTTACTAAGTAATTATAACACTGAATTATAATTTTATTTATTTATTTATTTTTTCTTCTCACAATTACTTGTTTATCATGTGGGTTCTGGTAAAAAAAGAAAATCTTCAGAATATCTTTTTTGGTTGTGTGAAGGGTTGTCGATTAATTTTCTGAGAAGATGACTAATTCTAATTAGGATGATAGGAACTAATAAAAGTGGTTGATATTCCTCAACCAAAGATTTTAATAAATCTGAACAAAAGAAAGTATAAATGATTTATAATGTTCCCAACTATTCCCACAGGCAACCAATGAGAGTTTTTTGTGTTTCTTTCTACAGAAGAAAATAATCTTTAAATGAAACTTGGCCTTAAATATCAAAGATAACTAATAAAAATGTCAGCTTTTTTTATTAATCATAATGGTTTCTATGATGTCTAGTAAAATGTTTGATGAAGAGATTGTTTCAGTTGTTTATTCAGAATATAACAATTTAGAAAGTTTTGGCATTTGGTGGATAACCAATTTTAAGAAAAAAAGGTTGTCTTCTTCCCCTCCCTCCCTTTACTTTTATGGATATAGGTAAAATATCTGGGCTTTATATTGTATCAGTTGCATAACTGATAACTTTATTAGCTCTTTCAAGTAATGTAATTTTTTCTAGAGTTTTTAAATACAGTTGGCCTTTTGTGTCTGCGGATTCTGCATCCACAGATTCAATCAATGGTAGATCAGAAATACTAAGGAAAAAATTAAAAATAATGTTAATTAAAAAGCAATACAGTATAACATGTATTTTACATGTTATTTACATGGCATTTACATTGTATGAAGTATTATAAGTAATCTAGATATGATTTAAAGTATAGGAGGATGGGTGTTGGTTATATGCAAATACAGTCATAACTCGATACTGTGGGGGATTGATTCCAGGAACCCCAGGAATACCAAAATCCTCAGATGCTCTAGTCTCTTCTATAAAATGGCATAGAATTTGCATATAATCTGTACACATCCTCCTGTATACTTTAAATCATCTCTAGATTACTTATAATATCTAATATACAAATTTAAATACTATGTAAATAATTCTTATACTGTATTTTTTAGCGTGTATTTTTTTAAACTTTCTTTTAAAAAGTATTTTCAATCCATGGTTGGTTGAATTCATGGATGCTGAACCCACAGATATGGAAGGCCAATTGAACTATGCCATTTTACATAAAGGACTTGCGCATTCACAGAATTTGGCATCCAAGGGGGTCCAGGAACCAATCCCCTGTGGATAAGAAGGGCACACTGTATATTGGTAATGTCAAATAGACTATCAAACTAGAATTTTTAAATAGTTCTAATTATTTCTACTGGCATTGAGCAATTGATTCCTGGAAAGGAAACTGTTGAAAGTAGTTTCTTTTGTTTGGTTGAGTTTTTTTAAATTTGGCTTTGAGATACATCGGAAGTTCATTGTCAGTTATATAAAACTATTCTCAACCCTGGCTGCACATTAGAATACTCCCAGGAGCTATGTAAGAAAGTAAGAGTACGCCCTTTTAGAAGAGATTCTGATTTAATTGGTCTCAGGTGGGGTTTGGGACATTTGATGTTTTTTTAAAGCTCCCCCCAGATCATTCTGTGTTGCCAAGATTGAGAACCTCAGATTAAAACTATTGTTCCTTTCTATTCAAATAATAAGGAAGTTGACGATTAATAAGCATTTATTATACATGTTTGTTTACAAATTTGTCTTTTGACTGACATTAATTTTGCATTCAGCAAATATTTCCTAATTGATAGAAGGATAGGGAACCCAGAGATTCAGATTGGGAGTCAAAGTAAAACTCTCATGATGTCAATTTCAAACATGGAGAATTATAAAAATACCTGACTTGAGACTGTCTTTACCTTGTGGGGATTGGGTAGTAATGCTTCCAGCCAAATAAGCATACTTACTGGATGACCACTTTTGTCACAGGATAAGCGTAAAAAAAAAAATCTGTCTTTAAATTCAAAAGACACTGACTTGAACATTAAAAAATTATCTAGATAATAGTAGATTGAAAGCAAAAGTGACAACATAAGCACACTTTAATACTAATCATTGATGGATGTTCTCTAGTTAGAAGAATTTTATTTATTTATTTATTTCAGAGCCATTGTCTTTTTTTTTTTTAATTGAATCAAAATTGATTATACATATTTTGGGGGTTCAACATTGAGATATGTTGATCTAATCAATATCATTAGCATATATATTGTTACAAATTGTAATTATTCTTTATGCCCCTTGTCCAATCTCTCCCCCTCCTCCCTCTAATTAGTTAGAAGAATTTTAAAGGATCATCTGGTAATAGTTGCTTCAAAATTGAAATCCTTGCTGCTTGGAATGCAGACTCTCAGGCCCCCACCCCCCCAACTACTGAATCAGAATTGATATTTTAACAAAAGTTCCAGGTGATTGATATGTACATTTACTGTTTGAAAAGCACTGGTCTAATGGTTTTCAAACTAGTATGTAAGAAGTGCTAAATTACTTTTTAAATGAAAAATTTATCAGGGAGATAAGAATCTGGGACTGGAAGATAACAACTATCGCTATTACCTTTCGTAGATAGCAGTGTGATTTGGCAATGACATTTTAGGCTTGCCTTTTTGTGAAAGGGTGACCACCAGGTTTTTGTTGCTGCCTGATTTCAATATTACCTGTTTCCAGGAGGAGTTTGACACATGGCGATTTCTGAGTTCAGATAGCTGTGTATGGGTTGTTAAGTTAAACTGGTTCTGCTAAAATAATCCTAACCACATGCAAAAAGTGCTTAATTTATGCTAACAATTATAAAAGGTAGTATTTTTGTTTGAAAAGGAAACTGACTTGTTATAATAAATGGCTTCCTTATAAGTCATGATTAGTCTACTTTTTGTTTAGTCAAAAAGATGCAGCTGTGATACTACAGCAAAATAGCAGCCAACAACCCACAAAAGGAGCCAGTGATAGTGACTGATGTGCATTTCCCCCTCACTTTTTTTATAATTTGTGGACTACAATAGGTGGACTCTTCAGTGCATTTTACCATATTTTCAGTGTTTTCTGATGTCTACATTATCAGTTCAATCAGTGTATTTAAAAATCTTTTGAGGGCATAGGATTGTTTGCAAATATTGGCATTTGGAGACTTTTCATGGCTTCTCAGTGTGCTAATATATATGGTCATTATTAAGGTTTTTGATGTCAGAATATGACTTTTTAATGTGTCGATGCTTGACTAGAGCTATTCTCAAGCTGGAATAACTGAGACTGAATGGACAAGTGGATCTTCAAAAGGCGGACCTCTGCAGGCATTAACTAGGGAATCTACAAGAGGGTCAAGAAGAACTCCAAGGAAAAGGGTGATGCAAGGCTTATTGCTTAGAAATGGGTTTTCAGATTGGTAGGGTTTTAGTGATTATTTTATATTTATTGTTTTTGTTTTGTTTTCAAACTAACAGGTGGAAACTTCAGAACATTTTCGTATAGATGGTGCAGTAATTTCAGAGAGTACTCCCATAGCTGAAACTATAATGGCTTCAAGCAACGAAACCTTAGTAAATATGTTTCATAAATTGTACAAGTGGTATTCTTTGTAAATTACCCTTTAATTAGAATTGGGGAGGTGGTGAATTTTGGCAAATCGCAAATCTACTGTTTTTAAACATTTTAAACTGATTTTCCCCATATAGTTCTGAATTTTAGAATTTTTCAATAGCCAATTTATTTAAATAAATTTAACTCATTGTACAAGAATCCTAAGTAATATAAGAATACTTTTTTGATAAAATATTTAAAGAATGATAAGGCTTCACATGTGAAACACTGAATTCATTTGTTTCTAGGCTTCTGTTGCCTAAATTTTTATTAAGGGAAAGTTTCAGGTATTACAGAAATAGAGTATCTTTTTCTTTTCTTTTTAAGTGTCTTTGTTATGTTTGGATAATTCTGAGTCTGAATAATTTGAATCTTGGCAGGTTGTCAATAGGGTGACTGGAAATTTCAAGCATGCAGCTCCTATTCTGCCAATCACTGAGTTCTCAGACATACCCAGAAGAACACCAAAGAAACCATTGACAAGAGCTGAAGTAAATGAATAAAATTTAGATCGATGCTACTACCATTGATCTTTCAAAGAGAAAATATTTATATTTGTTTTTTTGGAGTGGGAGGGAGCAGAGTTTTCTTTATTGGGTGGTGTATGTGTGTGTGTATATATATATGCATATATTACTTTAAAGACACTTTTATTAGTGGAAATGGAAATCAACTAATATAATATGACATGCTAATACTGTCTTCTTGCTACTGTATGCCTGTTAAGTTACAGTTTTCAAGGGGAGTGGTCATTTGTGTGCTGCTTATAACATGTTTTGTTTGTCATGGATGCAAGTTTGAAAGTGCTTCTGGGCTGTGAGGGGAAGTTACACTATCTGTCATTGAAAGGTCAAATAATGGAACTTTAAAATGACTTTATATGGTGCTCGAATTGGTTAACTCCTGTATAATTAAGCTTTAATGTACTAACTGCATGGTGCATTATAATTTTAATGAATCTTTACCAAAGGAGATGAAATATTTATTTTGATCTGGGCAGAAAGGTAAACACAGCAAAACAGTCAAGCTAAAAAATTATGTTTTTTAGATCTGGGAGATTGCATTGACTTAAAACATTGTACTAAAATTTGTTAAAGGTCCATGTTAATTGGATATCTTCTATATGTGATCATTTATTTTATTATACAATTCTTAACCAAGGAAGACATGTTGTACTCTTAATGTTTCATTATGGAAAAACATGGAAAATCAGTGGGAGATTTACAGTACTATATTAGGATACTGGATTTTTTGTTTTGTTTTGTTTTTCATTTATTTGAATGTGTGGCAGTTTTCCCATAATAACCACATTAAGATATCTTCATATTGGAGAAATTTGAAGAGAGCCTTAGAAGGGTGTGGATATCTAGATGATGATAGAAACAGCAATTGTAAAAACTGGGACAGATTATTAAGGCCATTGTTTTCTCTAAAACTTCTATTTAAAGTTATGTTTGAATTACTGCACATTTACACTAAGTTTTAACTTGTGGTTTGTTTGTTTCTCATTAGGTGGGAGAAAAAACAGAGGAGAGAAGAGTAGAAAGGGATATCCTTAAGGAAATGTTTCCCTATGAAGCAGCTACACCAACAGGAATTAGGTACTCGGATTGAAACAAGTATTAGTGTATTCTTCTAGGGAATTCTTATTTTTAATTTTTCATCACAAAGTTGTTATATCTTTGTTCTCAGAAATAAACTATCCTTTTGGAAACAGTTTAATTCCCCTAAGCTACCAGTTGTTCATATCCTTGAAAGTTGAGTCAGTGTCAGAATTAACTTTGTTAAGCTGAAGGATCGTAAAGAAATCATGTACTCACTGTTTAATTCATATTTTCAAATCTAAATGGAAACCTAAACCTAGTAAGAAGGAAATTATATTTTTTTTCCCTGAGTTTCTCTTTTCTAGCTGAAAACATTACATTTAGATATCTGTCGAATTATTTTGTAACTGAAGGAATCACAAACAAAACTATCTTAGGTTTTGCCTCTTTCCTCCTAAATATATTAGCTTTGAAAAGTTTTTAAGAAGGCAGGTTTAGGGAATTCATTTTTCTGAATATTATTTTTTAATAAAAGATGCATCTAACTTTTAAAATGAAAAATGTATAGAAGTTTTTTAAAAGGTTGACTAACCTCACTGCTTAATATGTGTCAGTTTTCTACTCGGCCCTCACAGAATGTGCTTGGAATTAGGAGTAGCAGTAACATTTTATGTTATTTATCTAAATCATACTTTATCTGAAATATTTTTTCTTTTACCCCCAACAGCGCTAGTTGCCGCAGACCAATCAAAGGGGCTGCTGGCCGGCCATTAGAACTCAGTAATTTCAGGATGGAGGAATCTTTTTCGACTAAGTACGTTCCTAAGTATGTTCCCTTGGCAGATGTCAAGTCAGAAAAGACAAAAAAGGGACGCACCATTCCCGTGTGGATAAAAATTTTGCTGTTTGTTGTTGTGGCTGTTTTTTTGTTTTTGGTCTATCAAGCTATGGAAACCAACCAAGGAAATCCCTTCAGTAAATTTCTTCCTGCCGAATCTGGAACATCCAACTGAATACCTATTTGGCACATTCAACTTGGTCTCCTGTTTTTAATAACTATAGAAAAACATTTGTGTACACTTGTTGACTCAAGAACTAAAAATAATGTGATTTCACCTCAATAAATGTAGTATTCCATTGAAAAGCAAACAATATATAAAAATGGACTTCATTTAAATGTTTTGGACTTTGGACAAGTAGGAGATCACTTTGTGCCATATGAATAATCTTTTCTAGCTCTGGAACTTTTTTGTAGGCTTTATTTTTTTAATGTGGGCATCTTATTTCATTTTTGAGAAAAATGTATATTGTTTTTGTGTATTTGGGAAAAAAGAAGGGCAAAACATGGTAATAAAATGTGAAGCTACACATTTAAATACTTTGAATTCTTACAGAAAAGATTTTAAGAATTTCTCTGCTGAATAAAAACTTTTACAGACATGTGAAACATAATGAATTAAGAGAAAAAGTAACTTGATTTTACTTTCTGTAACTGCAGCAAAGTTCGATTGTGTTTATGGGGAGAAGTACAACAATAATCTCTTCTGTAGCTTTTATTAATGGTAATGTTATTGTTGTAGCCCTATCATACACACTTTTTAAAAGATTTCTAGTATCATGAAAGTCCTACTTCAGTAAGACCCATTTAAATACAGCTGATTTTTAGCAGGGATCTTTTAGTGCTACATATACGTGTTTTAGAGAACTATTAGCTGGCTGTACATGTTTTGAAAGCTGTGAGCTAGCTATAAGGCTACAATTGGAAATATGTACTTTTATTTACAGCAGCATTGGTTCTGTCAATCCAGTTTGCTACCAAAACATTAATAAGTGTGTGTGTATGTTTATTTAGAAGTTAGAAACTTTAAACACTGGTCTTAATGTTCCATTTGGATTTATTCTTGCATTGTCTTCTATTACCAAAAACAGTTTTACCAATTTTTTTGCCCTATATTTCCCAAAGTAATTTGATTATAAAGTGCGAAAGGTATTTGCTTTTAAATTACATAATAAGTAGTTGTTAAGTTGTAGACTCTGACTCTGAGGTGGGCATTATGATTTTGTTTACTCCTGAAATGGTTAACTTTGTGGTTGATTTATTTTACTTTTTTAGCTGAAACTTACCTCATGTATACTTGGTTAAGTAAAGTCATAGGTAACTGAAATTTCAATAGAATCGGGTAAAATATAAAAAATTTAAACATTGAGTTTCAGCTTTACAGTCATTGACCATAAAGCACACTAAAAAATGTAAGTTATTTTTAAATATCATCTGAAATAAAAAGATACTTTTAAAAAAGGAAGAAGCTGAAGATGTATAGTTAGACTAGCATACAATTTTGATTTGAATTAGCCCTATCCTGATATTTAGCTTTTAGATATTTTGTAGACATTTTCACCTACTTTGCAATGGAGACCAGAAACATTCGCAGGTCTAGTCCTGCAGAGCAAGTGAGAAACTTACTCCTGGATCAGCCTCTCTGAGTAAAAGTGTTTCTTTGAGATGAGCCACAGAAGGAGCATGTTTTACTCAACTTTTCCACTGTAAGGTAATAGCAATCTACTCTTTATTTTTAAACTTTGTTTTCCATATTGTTTTCAGTCTTTTGTTTATTATTAGAAATTGTGAGAAGCTCCATTTAATGTTTAAAAATGTCAAGAAATAAATCACACTTAACTTGTATGTATGAACAATTCTCTAATAAGAAACGTATGGTCCAAAATAGCAAAAGTAGAACCAGGTAAAACAGGTAGTCATTTTTTAAAAACATGTACTTGGTCTTTTGTCTGTGTCTTATTTCACTAGAGTAAATGTGTCCTTGATGTAAATGCTAAGCATTTTTTTCTGATTAAATTGTGTAGATGTAGACTTTACCATATAATTCGATAATAAAAATGATTAACCTCTAGTTTTGTCATTGCAATAAATGATTTTCAGATAGCACAAACTGTAAGATTTCTAAATAACATTTCTTAAGTGGTATTTATGGATTATTGAGTTTTAGTTCCTATTTCAGTCTATTCCTATAAATTTTACTTCTAATCATTGTAGTAATCAGGTCCTCATGTGTTCATAGGTAAGCAATGTATAGCCATTGTACTCACAGAATGACATTAGGAAGCTCTGAGTCACCTCTCACGCTTTGCAATATAGTAACTTCTTTTCAGTCTCCACCCCCTGCCCCTCAGTTTTACTGTCTTTAGTCCTTATCTGTGACACTCCTGATTATTAGTCTTGCTTTGAGACTAAGCCAGTATTCAATGGAATTTTTGTATTAACAAAAATTCAGCAAACTTACAGAAGACATTAGCAACACTTTCATCTAATTTGAATGAATTCACATTTACGAAATGCTACCTACATCCAATAACATCAGAATATACATTGCTTTCAAGTGCACATAGAACATTCACAAAAATAGAATTAATGTTGGGTGATAAAATAAGTCAATAAAGTCTCCAAAAAACAGATTGAAATTATACAAACTATGTTCTCATCAGAATGGAATGAAAATAGAAGTCAGCAAAAACATACCTGGAAAATTCCCAAATATTTGGAAGTTAAATAAATTATAGTCCAGGAGCGACCACTGAGCAGCCTCAGGAAGTGCCCTGGGCTCTCCTGAACTGTGGCGGTGGGGGGGCGTCGGACCCCACCAACACCCACAGCCAGCCTAGTGGTGACCGCTGAGCTGCTGCAGGAAACATCGTGGTCTCTCCCAACCCAGTGCGGTGGGGGGCCTTGAGCCTCTGCCATGCCCCCCGAAATGTGCAACCAACCCAGCAACGACCACCAAGCTGCAGCAAGAAGGGCCCTGGGTTCCCGAGCTGGGACGGTGGGGGGCGAGGGCTTTTCCATTTTTCCCAGCCCCACAATGACCAAGCCACTGCTGGAAGCCCCAGTCTCCCCTATGGGAATAGGGGGTGCCACAGGCCTCAATCCCACCCCTCCCTCCTTCCATCCCATTTCCTTCCCCTTTCTCCTCTACCCCTACCGCCCAACTGCTCCACATCAACATCCTAGAATGTAAAAATATTGATAAAATTTCATTTACTTAAAAAAAAAAATAGACAAAAATAAGTGTTGACAAAGAAACTGGAACCTTCATACATTGCTAATATGAATGTAAAATGCAGGTGCTTTAGAAAACAGTCTGACCTTGCCTCAAAAAAGTTAAACATATAGTTATATGCTGGGCCGACCCCGTGGCTCACTCGGGAGAGTGCAGCGCTGGGAGCGCAGCAGCACTGGAGAGCCGAGGCTGCGGGTTCGGATCCTATATAGAGATGGCCGGTGCGCTCACTGGCTGAGCGCGGTGTGGACGACACCAAGCCAAGGGTTCCGATCCCCTTACCGGTCATGGGGGGAAAAAAAAAAGTTATCATATACCCACGAATTGGTATATGCCCAAGAGAAATAAAAACATAAGTCTCTCACACATAAAAATAGTAATAATAATAAATTATTAAATAATTCATGGATCAAAGGAGAAATTACAAGGGAAATTAGAAAGTATTTTGAACCAAATGATATTGAAAATTCAACATAACCACATACAGAAGATATTTGCATTACATAGATCTGTCAAAGAACTTGTCTTCCAAATATACAAAGAAAATCTAAAGAATAAGACAAAGAATGGACAAACAATTAACATGTTTCACAACTTATATGGATGGCCAATAACCACATGTGCAACATTGTTAGTATTCAGGGAAATGTAAATTAAAAATACAATGAACTAGGGCCGGCCCGTGGCTCACTCGGTAGAGTGCGGTGCTGATAACACCAAGGCCTCGGGTTCGGATCCCATATACGGATGGCCGGTTCACTCACTGGCTGAGTGTGGTGCTGACAACACCAAGTCAAGGGTTAAGATCCCCTTACTGGTCATCTTTTAAAAAAAAAAAAAAAAAAAAAAAAAATACAATGAACTACACACCCTTTAGAACAGCTAAAATTAAAAAGCTTGACAACATAAAACAGTGATGAGGGTACAGATCAGCTGGAACTGTCATTGCTGGTGGAAGTGTAAAATGGTACAGTCATTTGAAAAACTGTGTGGCAATTTTTCTGTAGTGTTAAATATATGCTTGCCACATGACCCCAGTAATCCCACACGTATTTACTCAAGAGCAATGAAAAACATGTTTAAAAATCTTTACTCATAGAAAAAAAAACTGTAAGCAACCCAAATATTTATCAAAGGACAATGGTTAAATTGTATATTCATCTAGTCAGTGGACTAAAAAAAGAACAATTGATAAACACAACAACATGGATGAATCTCAAAAACATGAGATGCTGAGAAGCAGCAGCCAGATGCAAAAGAGTACATACTTTATGATTTTATTTATGTGAAATTATAAGAAAAAATTGCCAAGGTCTTGGTATTGGAAAAAAAGAGAAAAAAGATTCTAGTCACACTGACATCTGTTTTTAAAAAAAAGATTCTAGAAAAGGCTAAGTTAATCTATAGTGACAAATCAGGTTGTCTGGAGTGGGGTTGGGGGTTGGGTGGAGGGGAGGATTGACTGCAAAGATGCAATATTTTGGGATAATGGAAATGTTACACAGGTGTAAATATAGAACTGTACAGTTAAAAATATTGTGCATAAATTATACTCCAGTAGAGTTGATTTTTTAAAATACTATGGCTTTTGTGTTTTGTGTCTTGCTTCTCGTATTAGTCTGTCTCTGTTGCTTATAACAGAATACCTGAAACCGGGTAATGTATAAAGAAATAAAATTTATTTCTTACAGTTTTGGATACTAGGAAGTCCAAAGTGCAGAGAACATTTTCCTGGTAGTGACTATAGCAACACAGGATATCACATGGCAAAATCTCTGAGCAAGAGAGAGAGCTAGCCTGCTCACTTGCTCTCCATTGTAAGGCCATCAGAATCATGCCTATTACTCCACAAATGGATCAATCCATTCATAAGGGTGTAGTCCCCATAATCTAATCACCTCTTTAAGGCCCCACCTTTCAATTATAATTGGATTTCCCAGCCTCTTAACACTGTCACATTAGGGATTGTTTCTAATACATGAAACTTTGGAGGACACGTTCAACCCATAGCACTTCCTTTTTTAATTCTGATCCATTCTGAATTAGCCTGTTTTCTGCTTGCTACCCAGTCATTCACTACCCTATTACCTTGTTTCATTTTCTTCATGAACCTATCATTACAGGAAGTAATTCTGTGTTTTTACATGCTTAATATCTGATAGAGTTTGGATGTGTTGTCCCCCACAAAACTCATGTCAAAGTCTGATCCCCAACTTGGCAATGTTGGGAGTGGTTTGGGTTATAGGGGTGGATCCCTCATGAATAGATTAACACCCTGGGGTGGGGGTTTTGGGGGGAAGTGAGTGAGGTCTTGCTGTATTAGTTCCCACGAGAGCTGGTTGCTTAAAGGACCCTGGCACCTTGTCTCTCTGTCTCTGTCTGTCTCTCTCTCTTTCTGATCTGCTTGCAGCCACCTGCTGCCTGGCACTTTCTGCCATGAGTAGAAGCAGCCTGAGGCCCACACCAGATGCAGCTGTCCCGGAATTGTAAACCAAATAAACCTCTGTTCTTTATAAATTACACAGTCTCAGGTATTCTGTTATAGCAACACAAAAATGGATTAATATAATGTCCTTGCCCAAACACCAGAATGGATATTTCTTGAGTGTGGGTCTTCTGTGTCTTTTCACTGCTGAATTGCAAGCACCTTAGTCCTGTGCTTAGCACATGGGATACATTCAAAACCTATTTGTAGACAAATAACGTATCACCTTTCTTAGTCCATTTTGGCTGTTATAACAAAATATCATAAACTGAGTGGTTCATAAACAACAGAAATTTATTTCTCAGTTCTTGAGGCAAGGAAGTCCAAGATCAAGACACCAGCAGATTCCTTTTATGATGAGAGACCACTTAATGATTCACAGATGGCACCTTCTACCTGTGTCTTCATGGTGGAAGGGTTGAGGAGTCTCTCAGGCCTATTTTATAAAGGCACTAATCCCATCCATGAGAACTCCACCCTCATGACCCAGTCACTTCCCAGTGGCCCCACCTCCTAATACCATCACACTGGTGATTAGGCTTCAACATATGGATGTTGAGGGGACATAAGCATTCAGACCATAGCATCACCTTTATATTTCCCCTCAAAAACGGGAAACTGGCAGGGCCTCTAGTATTCTTTGGGACCTCTTACAAGTTGACAGAAACGCACAGAACTAGTGAAAAATCCCCTTGTCTTCAGACAAGCATTTGATAATGCCTATTCCTCTGGTCCTGGCACTGAGAAAGCTTGAGTAAGGTGTCTAGGTTATGTTGAACATAGGATATATTCTGTCTGTTTATACTGCAGCACCCCATACACATCTGAATTTTACCTGATTTTATCCTCATTCAGTAGGGAGAAAATATACGAGCTACTCGGCATGATACCTTCATTAGGACTCCTATAAATATTATAAATCACTAATCTCAAGTATAAACTTTCCGGATAATTCCCCCGTGCTGTTAGAGAGGTCTCAGAATAGAATAGGGGGTGGGGGTCATCAAAAGAGGCTGATGACCCAGGGGAGTGGTTTGAAAGAGAAAGACCGACCATATTACTAGTGGATGAGAAGGGAGACTTGGGGAGAGCTGGCCAACCAGGTTTTTCTAAGCAATTTGGTAATGCTATGTATAGATGAAGAGGCACCTACCCCATGTCCCCGCAATGCCACATCTGGTATCTACCCAGAGAACTTGCTTATGTGTGTACAAAACCAGGTACAAGGATGCTACCAGAAGCACTGTCGATAATACAGAAAAGAGGAAGCAATCTAACTGACGCTCAGTAGGTTGAATAAATACACTATGTTTCATTCCCTCAATGGAACGCTTTGAAGCAATTAACAAAATACACAGATCTACATGTAGAGTGGATAAGTCTTAATATCATAATGTTGAGTATAAAAGCAAAAAAGATAATTACTGAATGATAGCACCATGAAATTATAAAAACTCCGAAGCATTATTTTCTATGGAGAGAGATACACAAGCGGTGAAACTATAAAAACATGGACAAAAAGGATGGATACTAGTTTCAAGACATGGTTATCTGTGTATGGGCAAGAGGGAGCAGGCATATAGAGAAACCCCCAAAATAATACCTTTGTATCATTTTATTGCAAATTTTTTTTATTGTGATAATACCTGTGTAACATAAGAATTTCCATTTTAAGCATTTTAAACACCCTATTGTGTGGAATTAACTATATTCACAATGCTGTGTAACACTACCTCTATTTCCAGAACTTTTTTGTCATCCTAAACCTAAACTCTGTACTGATTAAGCAATAACTCATTATTCCTTTCTCCCCTTTCTAGCATCCTCTAATCTACTTTTGTCTCTAAAACTTTTTTCTTTATAATTTATTTTTTTCTTAATTGACTCATGATAATTTTATATATTTATAGAGTACATACAATATGATATTTGGGTACGTTTACACTGTGTGCAATGATCATATTAGTTAGGGTGTCTAGCATATCCATCACCTCAAACATTTGTGTTGGGAACATTCAACATCCTCTCAGCTAGCTACTTGAAGTTACACAGTAGTTTATTGTTGGCTGTATTCTCGCTATATTCCTGTGGAACACGAGATCTTGTTCTTCCTATCTCTCTACAATATTGTATCTGCTGACCACTCTCTACTCATTCTTCCCCCTCCTCTTACTAGTCTCTAGTAATCACTATTCTACTCTCTACTCTTATGAGATAAACTTTTTTAGCTTCCACATATGAGTGAGAACACGTGGTATTTCTCTCTCTGTGTCTGACTTATTCCATTTAACATAATTCTCTCCAAGCTCATCCATGTTGCTGCAAATGGCAGAATTTCATTCTTTTTTATGGCTGAGTAGTATTCCATCGTGTATACACCACATTTTCCTTATCCAGTCATCTGTTGATGCACATTTAGGTGGGTTCTAACTCTTGGCTCTTAAATAGAGCCACAATAAATGTGGGAGTGCAGGTATCCCTTCTTGTTGATTTCCATTCCTTTGGATATATATACCCAGTAGTGGGATTCCTGGATAATATGCTAGTTCTATCTGTAGTTTTTTGAGAAATCTCCATACTGTTTTCCATAATGGCTGTAGCAATTTACCTTCCTATAAGAGTTCCCCTTTCTCCACATCCTCACCAGCATTTGCTATTTTCTTTTCGATAGTAGCCATTCTAACTGGGGTGAGATGATATCTCATTGTGGTTTTGATTTGCATTTCTCTGATGATTAGTGATGTTGAGCATTTTTTCATATACATGTTGGCCATTTGTGTGTCTTCTTTTGAGAAATGTTTATTCAGCTTTTTGGCCCATTTTTTAATAGGATTTTTTTTTTTATTGAGTTGTTTGAGTTCTTTCTATATTCTGGATATTAATCCCTTATATGCATCCTAAATGCATAGTTTGCCACTATTTTTTCACATTCTACAGGTTGTATTTCCACTGCTGATTGTTTCTTTTGCTGTGCAGAAGCTTTTTAGTTTGATATCACCTCTTGTTAATTTTTGCTCTCGTCGCCTGTGCATCCATTCAGCTTGGGGTTGGCATCCCAGACATGCAGGACTGGGATCATAGCTGCCCCTGGGTCCAGGCCTCAAGCCACTGGGATGGGGGGGATTATAGCCTCTTCTATGAGTGCACTGGGATGACCACGAAAACTTAAGGTTGGGGAAGCACTTTGGCTACTGGCCCCAGGACATGGCATGCTGGGCGTGCTCCCACAATGGCTCTGGTTTCAAGATGGCACTGTACTGGATTGGCTTGGGTCACGAAGTGGGGTGGGTGGGAAGTGCATGGTATGTACTTCTGTTCTAGAGGCATGCAGTGTGTGTATTCTAGGCAGCTCCCCCTACTTGGCTCCAGGCTTCCAAGGGCGGTGGGATCCTCCACAGTTCTTACTGCAGGCTTCTGTGGTGAGGGTGGACTCTCTGCCTATCTTTTCCCCACAAAGGAAAGTCTCTCCTGTGCTGATCCCAGTGACAGAGACATGGCAGTGAGGCTGTTTGCCTCTCTCTCCTCTCTCCTCTCTTTGCTGTCATCCTGGGCTTTTGTGCTCCACAAGGATCTCACCAGTCTCTTGCTGCAGTCCCACACTCTACCACAGACACTCTGTCAATATTTAGCTGTCTATTAGTTGTTCTGGTCCTTTTTTGTGAGAGGTATGAGTCCTGGGCACCTCTAGTCTGGCATCTTGCCCCACCTCCTCCCATTTTATATTTTTTTAGGAAAAGAAATAGAGAGAGAGAGAGATCTCAAGCAAATATGACAATAAGTGATTGTGTCTTACTTCTTACTGGGTCATATGGTCAATATGTATTTAGCTTTGGAAGAAAGTGCTAACCTGCTTTCCAAAGTAGATATATCATATTTCATTCCTACCAAAAGGTTATGTATGTTCCCCATCCTCACCAACACTTGGTATTGTCAACACCCTACTTTAAGAAATGGTCAAAGATTTGAAGAGACACTTGAGCAAATGAGACAAATTGAATATAAGCACATAAAAATTGTATTCCAAAATAAAAGGAACAAGTTATTGATAAATGTGACAACTCTCAGAAGCTTTAAGCTGAGTCAGGTTTTTTATCCTCAGCATTATTGACATTTTAGGACATTCTCTGACAGCATTATTCATATTCTTCATTGTGGGTGGCTGTTCTGTGTATTGTAGGATGTTTAGCACCCTCCCTGGCCCCTGGCCACTAGTACATAGCCCCACCCCATGCTGTGACAACCAAACATGTCTCCAGACATAGCCAAATGTCCCCTGGTGAGCAAAGTCTCCAGTTGAGAACCACTGTGCTGAGTGAAAGAAGCTAGACTCAAAAGCCTCTGTACTCATTTGGATGTCACTCTGGAAAAGGCAGAGCTATAGGAACAAAATACAGAGTCCTTGCCAGGGCATGGGGTTGGGAGAAGGAGATTGATTACAAAGGGTCAATAGGGAATTTTCTGGAGTGATAAAAATATTTTATATATTGACTTGTGCTGCTTACATGACTGTAACTGTCAAAATTAAAAGAATGCTACAACTTAAAAGGATGAAATTTTCCGTATCTAAATTGTATATGTCAATACCTAACATTAAGAAAAAAAAAAATCTAAATGATTTTAATGTATTTTAAAGTACATTTTAAAAAACACTGTTTACAAGAAACAATTATCTCCATTCTATAGGAATCTAATTTCATAAGAATATATTTTATACATATACATATACCAGAATACTTCAAAGGGTTCATGGACAAGATCAAGGGTTCGGATCCCCATACCCGCCAACTGCCAAAAAAAAAAAAAAAAAAAAAAAGAAAAGTTCATAGAAATATTCACATTATCTTTTAATTCTATTTTCCTATGGACTTTTTTGAAGTACCTTCATATGTATAATATTTATTAGAAAATTAGAATTGTTCCATAAAATATGTAATCTTGAAAGAAAAGAATACTGAGAAGCCAATATGGAATTTGGAGAAAAGTTAATGGGAAAAAAATCAAGAAACTCTTCATAGAGAAAGTAACTCTAGGTGTAATTTAAACAAACAAAATGTATTGTATATTGAACTCCAACTGCTCTCATGAGAGGTTGGATTCTGTTAAAGAGGCCTCTCTCCTTCCCAGTGAAAACAGATTTGGGGGTGTGGGTTAGGGAAGGGTTTGAGAGGGGTGAATTGCTAAAGGAGATAATATAAAATGTTAGGAGAGAGTGGAGATCTGGAAGGGAGAGGAGAGGGCCCAGCAGAGTGAGGCACTGCACCCAGAGAGAGAAAACTGCTGAGAGTCCTGAGAGGCAGAGCCCCTCAAAAAGGCTTCAGGAGAGAAAGAATGATTAAGAGCAGACTTTTACTTTGTTGGCTCTAGAGAGTGCGGTGTAGGTCTTTCCATGTCACACTTAAATTATCTTGAGTAAAGGCTGATTGCTCACCAATTCTTTTTTGTGAAAGTGGATTATTTTGAGTGAAGGTGAAGGTGTGACTGAGCTTTCTCTCTTGGTCGAAGAAAGACAAAAACAGGTTATATTACGAAGCTGGATTTGAGCACAGAAGAGATAAAGAGAATGGAAAGCCTTGGGATTTAGCAAAAATTCCTAGATCTTAAGCCTGGAATTAGTGGGACCCAAGCTGAGATCTCCAAGAGGTAAAGAGGGACTCAGCAAAAATCCAGCTTGTAGCTGGAATAAATAGAAAATAGCATACAGTATGTATGCCCCACATAATGAGGTTTTGGTCAATGATGGGTTGCATATACCACGGTGGCTTTACCATCCAGCCTAGGTATGTAGTAGACTATACCATCTAGGTTTGTGTAAGTGCACTCTAAATGTTCGCGTGACGAAATGGCCTAAGGATGCATTTCTCAGAACGTATTCCTGTCGTTAAGCTATGAATGGCTGTATGATATGATGAATGAATGGAGCTGGAAATTAGGAAGGCCAAGAAAGGGTGGGGGTGTCTGCTTAGGTAGATGGTGGGCAGGGACTGTGAATTTACCTCCTGTCTCTGTCCCCTCTCCCACCCTTAGGACCCCTTTGCTACTATTCCATAGCTTGTGATGTGGGCCTGGAAACTCCAGTGTGGAGCTAGAATTCTCAGTGGCCATTTCCTAAGGCACCAGTGCGCTTCTGATTGTGGAGAACTCTTTCTTTTTTCTGAGAGCCTTACTGCTTCCATAGCTGTTCTCAAGCTGTACATGGGCCTTTGGTACCAACTTCCTGTTGCTATGGAGGATGAAACCAACAACTGGTGGGCAGGGCAGGGGTTGGAGAGGGTGCCGGAGACCAGCTCCAGTTAAGTTGTGGGTCCTTGAAAGAGGAATGAGGAAGCCGGCGAAAATAAAAAACACAGACAGAGACCTCAATGCATCAGTATGCATGTTCTCTCTCTGCGGGCTGTCAGCATGTTGCAGCTGGAGCACAGGAGAGCATGAGACAATGCCTTTTATTTAGATTTTTCTCTGCAGGGGGTTTTTGGGTACTATTTTTATTACATCAGCAAGCTTGAATTAATAATTCAAAAGGGACAGGGGAAGCCATTTTTTTTTTTTTCATTAGCACGTCTCAGGTGATTAGCTCGTGCTTCCTCCTTTTGGTATCAGGTTATCAGATCAGGACCATCTTCTCATTGTCTTGAAGTTAACCCGTGACCTTTTCCAGTTGGCAAGCTGTGGTTAATATCTACCCTATTAACAGGGTGGGATTATTGCAGTTGCAAAGTGATAGACAGTACTATCATATGACCTATGTCTATTGCTAAATGTAAGTACAAATTTGCTAAAAGGAACAATGCTAACATTTAAATTCTAATGGGGGTGTATTGATTTTATGTTCTAATGGAATGAACCTACTATTCATATGGAAAAAGAACAGTGGATATTTGAGCAGCATTATCATGCACATTTTGAGGTTATGCATTTGCTGTGGCCCTATAATCTTGATCTAAATGTTAAAGTGTCCTTGTGCACAGCACCATCCCTCACAAAACTAGGTGCACTCTCTTATTTTTCTAAGATCTAATTTTGCAGGTTTAATAATTTTACAGCATATATTTTTATCCCAACACCTGATTCTTAATGGTTTATTTAAAACTGGAAACCACCAAGTAAAGGGGGTTCTACAGTTTCGTTCCAATATACTTAATTTGTCCCAATCATATAATTTCCCATTAATACCAACCATTCTCTTGCCATTAATATAATCTCCAGTAAATGATGTTTGCCAACTTACATTAGGCTGCAGCTTATATTTAGTCATGAGTGGTGCTTTTGGAACATATGTTGGTGTGGTCAATTTATCATAAGGGCATAATTTTAAATTGTCCAATTTACTTGGATCCTCTGTGGGAATGTTTAGTTCAATGACCGTATAATTATTTGTGTTATTTTTATAATCTTTTTTTTTTTTGTCTTTTTGTGACCGGCGTACCGCACTCAGCCAGTGAGTGCACCGGCCATCCTTATATAGGATCCCGAACCCGTGGCGGGAGCACTGCTGCGGTCCCAGTGCCGCACTCTCCCGAGTGCACCACGGGGTCGGCCCGTTATTTTTATAATCTTTTGGGAATTCAGAGAACTGCCACGCTAACCAAAATATCGAAAGAGAGGGCAAAAGCCACGGAGCCGAGGCAGGAACCCTTACAGTTGCAGCAAGTGCTCGTAGCTATGGCCTTGCCAACAGCTCTCCCTCCAGCAGCCTTGCCAACTCGGAGAGGGCAGCCCAAGCTGACTCCTTTAGGATCCTGCCATGGCGTGGACCGCACCAAGAGGGAATAGGGTCTGAAGCATAGAACATCTAGGGAGGTTTGGTAGATGGCTCCAGGTTTAACTATCAAACACAGTGATCCAGTGGCCATGAATTGGTTCGTTGAGACAATTCAGGCTCCCTGCAAAAAAGAATCCTTCATACATGTTCATCAGTTACCTTCCCTCTCAGGTGTCTCTGGACCAACCTTTTCCTCTGTGTTAGGGCTGGTCTCAAGAACAAGACAGAGCCTCTGAAAGCCTCTGATGAGATGCTCAGGGAGCAGAGTCTTACGTGAGGAAGCATCACAGATTGTAGATCTGCGAGTTTGTGCCCTTTCTCAGCAAAGGGCTACTGACCAAAACACCAATCGACAATCGCATACAGAAAACCATTTTCAAATTTTTCAAAGAAAGATAATAGAAAATATTTTAATCCACTGTAAAAATGAATACAAGGGAAGAAGCACAGACCTCCATTAATTCATGTGACAGTGACACCTCCCCAATGTTATAAGCCGTAAGTTTTGTATGGTTTTTTTTTTTATTATTGTGGAACAATTGATAACATATATAGAGAACACCTCACACAAAAAAGACAGAATGCATGTTGTTTTAGTTTTCAATTGCTACCGTCACAAGTCTAGCTGTTCAAAATAATACCCATTTATTATCTTAGTTTCCATGGGTCTGAAGTCTGGCCCAGCATAGCCTGGCTGGGTTCCTTGCTTAGGGTCTCCAAGGGCCAAAATCAAGATCCAGTAGGGTTGCATTCTTTACTGGAGGCTCTGGGGAAGAATCTGCAGCCAAGTTTATTCAGGATGTTGGCAGAATTCAGTTCCATCTCATACTTTCAAGCCAGCAAAGGAGAGTTGAGTCCTTCTCATGATTTGAATCTCTCTGACTTTCACTTTTACCTTCCTCTTCTGCTGTTAAGGGCTCGTGAGATTATACTGTGCCCATCTGGATAATTCATGATAATCTCCCTATATTAATAATTACATCTACAAAGTCCCTTTGTCATATAATGTAACATATTCATGGCATTAACACCAGGGGTTGAAAGTCATGGGAGTAAGAATTCTGCCTATCACACATGTTCCTTTCCGACTGAAACTGAAACATTAATCAAAATTCACCATGTGCTAGGCATAAAAGAAGACACCAAAGTTTCAAAAATTGAAACAATTCATAGTATGTTCTCTGACAACAGCTGAATTGGAGTGAACAATAAATAAAGAACAAGGTGAAGAAAATACCCAACTGCGGCTCTTGCCATTCTCCCCATCTGATACCCTACATCACCATGGGACCCTGTAGAGAGTTCCCATTGAGAAGACCCTCACCAGATGCAAACACCAGACTATGGACTTCCCAGCCTCCAAAACTCTGGCCAGTATGGGGAACCAAACCCTTGGCGGTGGTATTATAAGGCTGTGCTGTAACCAACTGAGCTAACCAGCCAGCCCCGAATTCTGAAATTTAATTCACATTGTTGAGGTGGCAACCTGCGATTTGTTTTCACTACAACCTCCTGAGACTCCCAGCTCTGACCCAATCCTCTGACCTTTGTGGACCACCCCCTTCTCCCCGTCCCTGGTGGATGAAGTTTTCTCTGAAGTTGCTGAAGCTGAGACTTTCTTGCCTAGACGACTTAAGGTGAAGCCAGGGCTCATATTCCGCTGGTGGATACTGATGTAGCTGGCACTGCTTGTTGGAATGTGGAAATCCATCCATGCTCATTGGTACCTGGCCACCGCCCCAAGCTCCCTTACCATGCACCTTCCTTCACTCCAGCTGCTGTGGACTCCATAGGAACCCTCCAATCCTTCCTCTCAATCCAAAACATCACATTTGGATGAAACCAGATGGGAAGATCAGGTTTTTTTTTTTTAATTTTATTTTGTCGATATACATTGTGGCTGATTATTGCTCCCCATCACCAAAACCTCCCTCCCTCCTCCCTCCCCCCCCCCCAACAATGTCCTTTCTGTTTGCTTGTCGTATCAACTTCAGGTAATTGTGGTTGTTGTATCTTCTTCCCCTCCCCCCCCCGATTTTTGTGTGTGTGTGTGTGTGTGTGTGTGTGTGTGTGTGTGTGTGAATTTATATATTAATTTTTAGCTCCCACCAATAAGTGAGAACATGTGGTATTTCTCTTTCTGTGCCTGACTGGTTTCACTTAATATAATTCTCTCAAGGTCCATCCATGTTGTTGCAAATGGCAGTATTTCATTCGTTTTTATAGCTGAGTAGTATTCCATTGTGTAGATATACCACATTTTCCGTATCCACTCATCTGATGATGGACATTTGGGCTGGTTCCAACTCTTGGCTATTGTAAAGAGTGCTGCGATGAACATTGGGGAACAGGTATACCTTCGACTTGATGATTTCCATTCCTCTGGGAAGATCAGTTTTTGAAGTGCCTCGCTATACTGTGGATCTGGCCTCGTGGGCCTCAAGCACCCTTCAGTCTCCTCTCTGAGTCTCTTTCCCACCCCCTGGCATCCTTGATCCCTTTGAAGCCTTTGCTTCTCGACTGGTGAGTGCTTCTGCCACTCACAGAAGTGACCTGGAGCGAGACACTAACCTTCACTGGTCTCAGATCATCCACTGCAAAATGAAATTGCTGTGTGAGGTTAAATATGAAAATAACTGAGGCTGGCATAACTTCTCAAGAAAGTTAGCTCCCCTCCTCATCTCCCTCTACCTCCTTCTCCATTCTGTTCACACACTCATTCATGCATGTATTTATGGAGCCTCCACTATGCACTAGCATTGTGCTGGACATTGTGCTGGGCACTGGTGAACAAATGCACAGAAAGATCCCAGACGTAGGCATGTAAAACCTAAATTACAGTATCAGGCAGACTTTGATTAAGATCAAAGTACTGATGCTATAAGTCAGAGAGAACGTGACTGTGTGCTGTAATACTAAGAAAAGGCTTCATCAAGGGGGTGGATCTTGGAGAGAGGATCTGGGCTGAGTCAGATCTCAAGTGGGGGAATGAACTTAATAAGTGGTGAGGTTCAACTTATTAAGACTCCACACACTGCAGGTGATGGAGAGTGTGGCCAGTGCCATTAGCAGCCCACATGTGTCTAGGGAAATAGAAACCTGGGGCAGGTGAATTCTAGTGAGCTGTTAGATGCCAAGGTCATTTACAGACTGGAGGTGCAGATGAGATGGGGAATACCAAAGAAAGAGATGAGGAACAAGGAGGGGGGTAGAGTTTGATTCTGTGCCATCCTTACAATATTACATTTCATATTATTTTATCAAGAACAGATGTTGGTGTGAGTCAAATTGATTCAAATGCAAAAACATCAAGACTTAGATACACTAAACTCTTAAAGCTTTGGGGAAAGTGGAAATTTTATGTTCTATTGATTTCAATGCTCTATTGGTGTAGAAATCTTACCCATGAAATGTATAATGTGAAGTCTATTTTTCCTCTCATAAAACTTAAGGATGAAATGTATGAGGGAAGACAACATAGGGAATATTTTTGTAGCGCTAGTAGTAAATTCAAGTTATCCGACTGCATAGCTGGGGATGTTCATTGGCCCAACTCCAACAAGTTGTAAAGGGAATATGGGCAAATGCAGCTTTTGCTCTTTAGAGTTCATCAAAATCCAAATCTTTTACGGTTCTTTTTATGTTGGCCCTAAAATGTTACTTGACTGAAATAATCTTCCCCTCGATAGCAAAAATGTCTCAGACGCTCCAGATTAATTGGTTAACTTGACATTCCAGGTTCCCAACAGCTAATGCTGCCCCCCTTTTTCTAGACCACAGGTCTTGAGGGTGATTTATGGGTGAGAATGATTTAAGGCTGAATTACCCTCCCTTTAACAACTCCTGTAGTGCCTCTTACTCTGAATTGTATGGCATTTCCCATTTGGTTCCCTGTGCTTCAAATAATTTTCCTCTCCATTTTAATGTGCTGACTTCTCCCTTGACTTTAAGATTCACCTTGAGAGAAAAATGATCATTTATCAATGCTTCATATATACCAGAAAAAAAAAAAAAAAGAAAATACTCAACTGCTTGGAAATTAAGCACTTTCAGATAACTCATGAATCAAAGAAAGAATCACAACAGAAATTAGAACATATTTTGACCTGAATGATAATAAAAAATACATGGAGTGTAGTCAGTGATTAGAGCAAACTTCATAATCAGTGGATAAATTTTGAAAGTTTTTCATCTGAGATCAAGGATAAGACATCACCACTTTTATTCAACATTGTATTGGAGTTCCTAAAATAATGAGGCAGAGAAAATAAAAAAAGGAAAGTCTGGAAAGGAATAAACAAACTATCAATTACTCACAGATGACATGATTGTATGTATTAATCCGTTTCTGTTGCTTATAATAGATTACCTGGAACTAAGTAATTTATGAGAAAGGGAAATTTATTGCTTGCAGTTTCTGAGGCTGCAAAGTCTACAGTCCGGGGAAAACTTATGGAGAGGACCTTCTGGGTGGTGACTTCAGTGACACTGGATATCACATCACAAAAATAGTGGAGCAGAGAAAGGCACTAACCTCATTCACTCTCCTTTTAAAGCCCTCCAAACAACACCCATGACCACTATTTTTAATCAATTCACTAGGGCACAGTCCTACAATCTAATCACCTCTTCAAGGCCCCACCTTTCAATTAGCATAATAGGATTTTCCACCCTCAACAGATACAGTGGGGATTAAGCCTCAGTGAGGTTGGGGGAGGCATCCAATCTACAGCATTGTATATGCAAAAAATCCAAAATAATCTACAGATTAACTATTAAAATTAATAAGTTTATTTAGCAAGGTCTCTGAATATAAGGTTATTACACTAAAATCAGTCGTGTCACTGTATATCAATAATAAATGAATAGAAATAAATAGAAAATGAAAATTTTAAAAGATGTCACACAATAACATCAAAAAGTAGCAAAAAACATTAAATCTAACAAAGAAGATCAAAGACCTTTGCCCTGTAAAGTACGAAACATTACTGAGAAAAATTAAAGAAAATCTTAATAAATATCATGTTCATAGATTGGAAGAGTTAATGTTGTAAAGATGTTAATTCTTCCCAAACTGATCTACACATTCAATGTAATCCCAATCAAAATCCTAGCAGGTCTTTGGTGTGGAAATTGACAAAAAAATTTTGATTTAGCTGATTCTGAAGTGTAAATGGCAATGCAAAGACCAAAGAATAGCTGAAGCAATCTTAAAGAAGTACAAAGCTGAAAAATGACACTGTTAGATAACATGACCTATTATAAAGCTGTGGAAATTTAGACAGTGTGGTTTTGTTCCAATAATAGGCAAATAGACCAGTGGAACATAACAGAATGTTCACAGACAGGCTGAATAGAATCACATGATAGATGACAAAGGCAACATTGCTGTGCAATGAAGAAAGGATATTTGAGGGGGGGGTATGGGTCACTGAATGTCCATATAGAAAAACATTAAACTTCATCCCTACCTCACAATCATTTAAAAATTAATTTCAGATGATTGCCCTTAAAATTTGAAAGGTAATGCAATAAATATTTTAGCAGAGAGCATAAGAGAAGAATATCTTCATAAACTTTCAATAGGTAAAACTTTCTTACACAGGATAAACAAGCAGTAATTGTAAGCAAAATAATGGATACCTTGTACAATAGTAAAACTATAAACTTCTGTTAGCCAAAAGACACCACCAAGAGAGAAGAAAGGCAAGCCAAAGAGTGAGATAAAATATGAGAGGGTTCTTCAAAAAGTTAGTGGAAAAAAAAGAAATTAAAAGATAACACAAATCTATCCATGAGCTTTTTGAAGTACCCTTGTATTTGCTGTACATGTGTCAGACAAGGGACTCATAGCCAGCATATATGAAGAAGTTGTAAAAACTGATCTGAAAAAAACTGGCAAACGACTTAGGGATTTCATAAAACATTTCACAAATATTCTATAAACACATGGAAAAATGCTCACCTTCATTAAAACTCTCATGCATGGTGGGTGGAAGTGGAAAGTGGTAGACTACTTGGGAAAATTGTGTACTGAAATAGAGCACTTTATACTCTATAACCCAGCGGTTCCATTCATAGGTACATACCCAACAGAAATGTGTTCATAGGCTCACCGAAAGAAATGTATAAGAACATCTGTAGCAGTGCTATTTATAATTTCCCAAATCTGGAAACAATCTAGATGTACACCCATAGTGACTGCATATTAAATTGTAGCATACTCATACAATGAAATATTATACAGCAATAAAAATGAAAAATCTATAACCATACATAAAACATGGATAAAGCACATGAGCATGTACTGACCGGCTACCAAAAAAAAAAAAAAGCACATAAAATGATGAGTAAAAGAAGCTGGGAGGCAGAAAAAGGACATCCTATTTTTGTTGTTTACTTATTTGTTTTGTAGAACTCAATAAGCTGATTCTAAAATTTTTATGGATAACAAAATACAATTCTAATATGTTAAATACAATTCCCATACAAATGGCATGTGTCAAGGAACCAGTAGTGATAAAGCCATTTCAAACAGAATATTAAAAACTAGTTTAGACTTAATGTGGAAAAGAAAAGAATGCTGAGATCAACGACTGGTTAACATTTTTTTGAACAGTAAAACTATAGCGGTATTAGCCCCTTTCTGTTGCTTTTAACAAAGTACCTGGAACTAGGTGATTTACAAAGAAAACAGAATTTATTGCTTACAGATGCAGAGGCTGGGAAATCAAAAGTCCAGGGAACATTTATGGGGAGGGCCTTCATTGGGAGTGGCTTTACAACAATGCAGGGGTCTCACATGGTAGAAAGTGGCAGTGCAGAGAGGGTGAGAGAGCAACTCCTCTTTCATTCTCCTTTTAAAGCCCTCAGAACCACGCCCCTAACAACCATCAATCCATTCACTACTGCATGGTCCAACAATCTAATCACCTCTTCAAGGCCCCACCTTTCAATTACTATAATAGGGTTTCCCACCCTCAACAATTACAGCAGGAATTGAGCTTCTAATATATGGACTTTGGGGGACACAATTCAATCAACCCGCAGCAATAGCCTTTGGGGTTATTGTCTCAACTAGACAGAAAAGAAAGTCGTTTCTCCTTATCAGTTTTATGGAATTATAAAATGTTCCAATCCTAATCATTTGTGTAACAAATTTCCACTCCCCTAGAGAATCAGATAATACTTTGGTGAGGAGGGGCATATTAGACAATACTCTAGCGTGACATTAAAAGACCATGCAATCATCTTTTTGCCTTACTTCCAAGCTTTAGATAATTGTCCTTAATATGGAAATGGAAAGGGCCCAGAATATCCCAGACACTCTCAACGAAGAATAAAATGGAAAGACCTGCCCTCTTAAATATCAAGCTTTACTATAAAGTCACTTTTAACTACGAGTGGGTACATTTGTGCAGGGAAAGGAAAATAGAATGGAAGAGAATAGAGGCCAGAAATAGGACGGTTTTCTCCTTCTTCTCCATTTTCTTTTTTTCTTTTTTTCTTTTTTTTTTTTTTTTTAGCAGCTAGCCAGTACAGGGATAGAACCCTAGACCATCATGCTATCAGTAACCAACTGAGTAAACTGGCCAGCCCTAGGACAGTCTTCTTAATAAATGGGGCTGGGACAATTGGGTATTCATATAGAAGAAAATTAAATTGGACCCTACTTCACAACCTAATTTCAAATGGTGCTTAAATGTGAACCCAACAAAACTAAGACTTTTACAGGATAATTTATGAGACATTGTAGTAGGGAAGGATTTTAAAGCAAGATGTAAAAGGCGTTAACTGTAAACAAAAAGTCTGATAATTTTGATTACATTAAATCAAGAACTTCATTTACTGAAAAGACTTTATAAAGATAGAAAAGATAACCCAGAAAATGAGAGAAAATATTTGCAAAGTATAGAGGTGACCAAAAATAAGCAAAAGTGTCTGACAAGAAGTTCACATATAGCTAATAAACAAAAAAAGGTATACAGCAGCACTGGTAATCAGGCACATGTAAACCAAAACCACAGAGAGATATCATTACACACCCACCAATCTGCTAAAAATTAAATAACACAATAGCATAAGAGCATGTAAAATAATGGGAATACCCATAAGCCACTGGTAGGAGTGTAAATTGGTACAAATTTGAAAAGCAATTTGATATATATGTTGAATATAGGTGTACCCAACAAATGAGAAATACCACTCTGAGCTATACACCCTAGGTAAATTCTTACACCTGTGCACTGTAAAGAAAGTTTACAGCAGTACTGTTCATGATTACCAAAAGCTGAAAACAATAAATCTGCCCATCAGCAGTAAAATGGATCAATAATTGTGGTATATTTATCAAATGGAATACTGTATTGTGTGAACTACTGCTGTACAACATGCGTGAATTTGACAATGTTGAGCAAAACATGCAAATTAAAAATAGTACATGATATGATCCAAACCACAGTTTAAAAACAGGTAAAATTGTATTGTTTTAGGGAATATACTTAAGCATTAAAACTATAAATAGAAGTAAGAAAATAATTATAAGAAAAATTTTTCTTATAAATTTTCCTCTGTGGAGAAAAGGGGATTGTGATCAGGAAAGGATGCAGGAGGAAGGGAAGTAACTGTGAACCATGCTGTATTTCTCAAGCGGAGTGTTGGTTAAATAGGCATTGCTTCATGGTTATGAAATTGTTTACTTACTGCATGTTCTCATAATTTTTTCTTAAAGTCCACAAAGGTTCCCAAAGTCGGGTAAAAAGAGGTAGAGATCATAAACATGAGAAAGTGATTTTACCAATTGTAAATGTTACAGACTCAGTTTTTCAAAAGTCAGTTGTGTCTGCCCCGGATAGCCAAAACAATCTTGAAAAAGAACAAGGTTGGAGGCCTCACACTTTCTGGTTTCATAACATATTACAAAGCTGTAGTAATCAAAACAGCATGACACTGGCATAAAGACAGATATGTAGACCAATGAAGTAGAATAGAGTCCAAAAATAAACTTTCACATATATGGTCAAATGATCTTTAATAAGGGTGACAAGACCACTCATAGGGCAAAGGACAGCCTCTCCAACCAATGGCATTTGGAAACTGGATATCTATATGCAAAAGAATAAATTTGGACCGTTACCTTACACCATATACAAAAATTAATTTAAAATGGATTAAGGATCCAAACATAGTATTTAAAACTATAAAATTCCTAGAAGAAAACACAAGGGGAAAGCTTCATTACATTGGATTTGGCAATGATTTCTTTGATATGACACACAAAAGAACAGGCCACAGAAGCAAAAATAGACAAATGGAACTACATCAAACTTTAAAACTTCTGTGCATCAAAGGACACAATCAGTCAAGTGAACAGACAACCTGTGGAATGGGAGAAAATATTTACAAATCATAATACATCTGATATGAAGATCATATCCAGAATATACAAAGAACTCCTACAACTCAACGACAACAAATAAAAACAATTTAAGTTTGGGCAAAGGTTGTCTCTGATGGTTGACAATTAAAATAAAATAAAAATGGGCAAAGGACTTGAATGAGCATTTCTTCAAAGATATACAAATGGCCAATAAGCGTATGAAAAGATGTTCAGCATCATTAATTACTAGAGTAATGCAAGTCAAAAGCACAGTGAGATATCACCTCACACCCATTAGGATGGCCACTGTAAAGAAAAAAAAAAGCAGAAAATAACAAGTGTTGGCAAGAATGTGGAGAAATTGGAATTCTTGTGCACTGCTGGTGGGAATATAAAATGGTACATCCAATAAGAAAAACACTAAGGAGGTTCCTCAAAAAATTAAAAATGAAATCATCATATGAACCAGCAAACCCACTTCCAGGTTTATGTCCAAAAGAATTGAAAGCAGGATCACAACGAAATATTTGCACAGCCATGTTCATAGCAGCATTATTTATAACAAAGAGGTGGAAGCAACCCAAATGTCCACCAAATAAACAAAACATGGAATACACGTACCATGGAAATACACATACCATGGAATATTATTCGGCCTTGAAAAGGAAGGAAATCCTGTTACATGATGTAACATGGATGAAACTTCAGGACATCATGCTAAAGGAAATAAGCCAGACACAAAAATTCAAACACTGTATGGTTCCACTTGTATGAGGTATCAAGAAGTTAAATTCATACAGACAGAAAGTAGAATGGTGGTTGCTAGGGCCAGTGGCAGGTGTGGTGGGTGGGGGAGGGAGAAGTGGAAAATTGTGTAATGGGTATAGAATTTCAGTTTTGAAAGATGAATGAGTTTTGGAGATCTGTAGTTGCACAACAATGTGAATATACTTAACACTGTGGAACTGTCCACTTAAAAATGATTAAGACGGTAAATTTTGCTACGTGTTTTTTTACAACAATTAAAGTTTTTTAAAATTTTAAGTTATTTGTTTCTGAATCTATGAATTTCTTTTTTTCTTTTTTGGCACCTGGCTAGTATGGGGATCCAAACCCTTGACCTTGGTGTTACAACTCTGCACTCTAACCAACTAAGCTAACTGACTAGTCCCCTGTATCTATGAATTTCTAATTTTATATGCAAAGTAAAATGAGTGGGGAAAACATAAAAGACATTATTTAAATATCCTCATAGTTATTTTGTGTCGATTGTGCAATCTTTGTTCTAGTTACAAATGGTATACATGTTCCCAAACTTTATCTGGCTTTTTGAGTTATTTTTATTGTGTTCCAAAAATCATGAACTCTTATAATCCTGTGTATTTTTAAATATGTTTCTCCTTATAATTTCAACTATCTAATCATTTCAAAAGATACAGAAAAACCATTCAATAAAACTCAACACCCATTCATTATTTTTTAAAAAGCCAAAAAAATTTTGCAATATAGCAATAGAAGGGAAGGTCCCTAATTGATAAAGGTTAACTATCAGAAACCTACAGTTATGTGACATACTTAATAGTGAAACAATGGGAACTAAATAAATAGTTCTTAAATAGTTATTTTAGGAAATAAATTATAAGAATGCTTACTGTCATCACTACTTGTTCATCTCTAGGAAGTAGATTAAATCTTTATTTTGCAGCTAAGGAAATTTCAGCTTAAAGCAGTTTAGTAATTTCATGAGGCCACACAGCTGGTAGATTGAGACTGAACTTTTGAATCCAGATCTGTCAGAAAGGTTTATCTTCTTACTTGTGATAACAGCAGAGAAATGTCAAACCAGCACAACTAAGCAAAATAAGTAACTCGAAATATTCATTTTCCACTTTTTAGCTAAGTAAGCATCTGGTGGGTAGTTCTGATTAAAGGAATGAGGAACAAAATGAGAGAAATTTTTTCTTTGGTTAAGGGGCCAGAAGGACTTCAACGAAGGCTTATTCAGTTAAACTGAATTGGATGCATAATACTAAGGTATTTTTGTCAATATGATAATAACAGTGACACTTTTCCTAAGACTATTCAAAGTGGATATAATAGAAAAATACTATATGGCATTATCAGTAAAAGTTTACTTATGGATTGTTTTGTTTTTGTAAATAAATCACTTTGGAGCTATTGGGCATTTTTGCCATATCAAAATAAATGTCTATCAGTAATCCCAAAGTATATGCTTATTATTGTCTGTTACTCTTTTATTAGTCAAGAATGTTGTTGATGTTTTTACTCAGGTGATTTCTAACTTTGCAATATTCTACAAATAGAATTTTGTTTTCTGTACAGAGGACTTTCTGCACTATTTTCATACTACACTTTGTATCGAAGAATTCTTAATAAATAAAAACTTTACAGATGAATTCAAACTTTCTTTCTTCTCAGCACAAACTACGTAAATATTGTACTACATTTTTAAAGCAACCAAACGTAACTATTTTTAGATGCAGTGTCAACCGTTGTGATAAATTCTAACTGTCTAAAGCAAGTGCGCGAGAACGCCAAACAATACCACATTTTGCACTGTAATCGAAAAATCACAATAAGAATTAATAAGCTGACTTTGGTTAGGCTGTTTACTTCAGGATTTTAAAAATAGTTCCTAGTTATACGACTACAAGCTACTATCCAAGAAATTGAGTCTAAATGATTTTACAAAAACGGTACACTAGATGTCGCTGTAGAACTCACTGTAGTTTGAAATAGTTTCACTGTAAAGTTTACCAAGTAGAGTCTGTCATTCCTAACACTTAATACGTGAGTTGCTGTTAATCTTGGTGTTACTGCATGCTGGATCAAAAATGCTATTAGAGTTTAGCCGTTATGTTTATATAGTTACACTAAAATGAACATAAAGGTAGAGTAATAGGAAATAAGCAGCCTTAATTTTAGCTTACTATTTCCAATGTAATGTAGTTTCATTAATAAGGTTTATGAACTAGTGTAGGCTCATTTATTTTCTATTGACAACATAACTCTTTCATAAAGAGAGGAGTCATTTACATTACTAGTATATAGTGAACTTGGAATATCCAGAAACATCAGGGTAAATTTCTTTTTGTTTCCTTTGTTAAAATTAAATATTTGAAAAAGTAATACACACATATGGTTCAAAAGTCTAAATATGTTCAAGAAGATACAGTGAAGTCTCCCTCTTAGCCCTGACCCCTTGTATCTAACCCCATAAGCAACCAACGTTATTAGTTTGTGTGTATCTCTCCAGATATATTGCACGCTCACACTCACACAATCTCAATTCTCTTTGACACAGATGGTACCATACTGTACATACTATTTCATACTTTAATTTTTTTCATTTAACAATGATTTAGAGATCTTTCTATATCAGTAAAAAAGATTTCAGTTCTACGTATTTATTTATATTTTTATTTGCATTTATATTTATTAGCAGTTGCATAGTATTTCAAGTATGGCTGTACCATAATTTATTTAACCCTACTGGTAGACTTTCTCATTGTTTCCAATCTGTTATAGTTATAAGTAATGCCGCAACGAACCATATTGTACACACCTGTTTTGCACATGTGTTATAAATGTAAGAAAAATTCCCAGAAGTAAAATAACTGGGCCAGAGGGTATATGCATTTATGATTTTTTATTTTTGCATTTGTGATTTTTGATAGACAGATGTTGTCAGCCTAATGCGTCTTGATAGCTAAGGTGCTCTTTTTTTCTTTCTCAGCCCTCTCCCCTTTTGGGAGTGTGTGTGTGTGTGTGTGTGTGTGTGTGTGTTAAACAAAAATATAGATAACCACGTGAAGTTGTTTAATCCTAAGTAGGACCAGCACCAGCTGTATTTTTTAGCTTATGGGTTTTTTATCCTGGTTCTTCCTCTTTTTACCCATTGCCTGTTCCTCCTTGTAGCTGTCAATTGACATGTATATAACAGCCTTTCCCCTGCTCCCTGATTTTCATATTCCAATTTTTCAGTGGTTTAAAAAGCAGATCTCCAAGCTTATTAGATTTCTATCACAAAAGATTACACTCACTAATTATGATTTGTTTCTCAAAGTAGAGATAAAAATTCTACCTTTATTTCAAATTTTTAATCTGAGTTATTCATATTATTTATATCTACTAACTTCACAGCAAGGCATAGCTCTATGCTTTAATACATTTTTTAATTAACCACATAAATCTTGACATAAGAGGACTTTAACAAAGCTGAACGTAAAGAATTGAGTTTATATGTGCATTAAATCCATCAAGTGGGCACTCATTCTGTCTATAGCATATTATTTCTGGGTCTAAATGAGTCAATATAAGAGATTGCTTTAAAACAGATCTTCTATAATTTCTGTGCTGGTCATCAAGTAATTTCCTGTCTCTTGGCTCCAAACCCACCCCTCTATACTCTCTGACACTAGGACCGAGACAATGCAAAAGACTACTCTAGGTTCCACCAAGAGGGGTTCTAGAGGAGATTGGATGGCAAGAAGAGAAAGATCTGTCTTAAGAAATGCACTCTGAAGTAGTTAGGGGTAAAACAGCATATGGTCTCAAATGGTTCAAATTATATAGATAAATGGATGGATGGATGGATGGATGGTAGGTAGGTAGACAGATAGGAAAAATGAAACCATTAAAGCAATTGTGGCAAAATATTAAAAACTGTTAAATCTGAATAAAGAAGTGTATATGAGTCCTTTATACTATTCTTACATCTTTCTGTAAGTTTGAAGTTATTTCAAAATTTAAAAACAACTATAATTAAAGGAGGAAGCACAGAACTGTACCTTGTACTGCAGTTTCTGAATGAACACTTTCTAATCCAGATGCCAGCCAGCAGGCTAGCTTTTGGATTAGGAGTGGCCGTGATAGAGACATGATCCTGCTAACTACTAGCTACTGCTAGAAAAAAATGTCTTTAAATCAACTCATCCAAAATCAAAACCATATTTTCTAGATGACTGCTGCATTTTACCAGATTATATCAAAGAGCTATGTATAATAGGTTTACTCATTGTTTCCTGGTTAACCTCCCTGTTACCTTCCAAGAATGTTCATCAGGAGGCTACATACATCTTATCTTATCTAGATATAAACAGAATCTACTCCAATGTGTCTATAATGGGTTGAATGAGACTGTAAGGGCTCCCTAAATATTCACATGCTCCTTCACCTTAATCCTATGAACCTCGGTGGTGCCATGAGATTAATTCTTACCAAAGGAACAAAAACAGAAGTGATGTGTCACACTGTTGGAGTGAGCAGGACTGAAGCCATGTTGGGACCTAAAACCACATGGGCTTTAGGAAAATTTTAAAACACAAATTTTTTTTCTTAGTATGCATTTCTCTGAGTTCCCTCTTTTCCCATGTTTATTTGATATTTTAAACCTTGGTTTTGGGGCAAGATGACATAATTTACGTAAGTGTAAAGCTGTTTTCTAATCAGCGTGGTGTTGCAAACTTGCCACAAGACATGTACTATCTAGACCCTGGGAAACCAAGGAAGACATCTATAACACTATGCTGATTTCACCCCGATTTTTTGCAGGACCCTAAAATAACGTCATGGATGCGAATAGAAGCCAGGTGGAGCCTTGGCGAGAATTTGTACCTGACCACTTACACGTCCCCTCCTATACCTTCTCCCACCCACCCCCACATTCCAACACCCTCAAACCCCCTCTTTAAAAACCCTTCAGTAAATCTAAGTCTTTGAGATGGTTTTAGTCTGGCCATATCCTTCAGGTTTACCAGGAAGATGGGTTAGCCTAACATTTTCCTCAGGTTACTAGTATTCCTCAACAAAGCTGACTTCCTATTCCACTAACAATTTGACTTTTGGGTTGTTTGTTTTTGTTTGGGGCAGGCAGGCAGCCAGACTTGGGTTCAGTGACAGATTTTGGTGAGCCCCATCCAGGAGCTGAGTCCCCTGCAATAACAATGTTCACTCTGAAGCAGCTGAATATGGATGTGTCTACTTGTTCCATCTCTTCTCCTTTAGCCAGACCTGTGAAGTCATATGTTGAGATGTCAGAGCCATAAAATGAAAGAAACTTGGATCCCTGAGTCACCACCTGGAGGAGAGCTCCCTGGAGAACCACGTGATCAGCACCAAACTTTACAAGAGCAAGAAGTATTAATGCATTATTTATTGTGTTATACTTTTAAGATTTTATCTACTTTCCATTTTTCCATTTTTTATCTACTTTTCATTTCTCTTTCTCTTTCCCCTCTGTTTCTTTTTCTTGTCTCTATAAAATATTTATTGGTTTCTTTCCTTTGCTTCAGGGAGGCAGAGACAGTGGGACTTGCAAAGTTGGTGCCAGAGAGGCAGCCAATAAGGTTGGGAAGTTGGCTACATACAGGGAGAATGAACAAATAAGCAAACCTATTGCAGATAATAAAACCAGTTTTATCTCTGTCAGAGAAGGGGCTTGCAAATGTAGAAAGGAAAAAGGCTAGAATGAATCCTCTAGTGTTCTGATTTGGAAATGGAGGTATCCATGTGAACTCATGGATTTTAAAAGAAAAGATAGATGATGAAATATAGATAGATTGATATAGATAGATGTATGTAGAAGAAGATATTAATGTATACAAAGTGTCTTCAAAAAGTTCACGGAAAGATTCATATTATCTTTTATTCATATTATTTTTCCATGAATTTTTGAAGTGCCCTGGTATATGTGTATGTGTATATATACATACACACAGAAGTATTTATTATATGGACTGAAAGAGCCTAGAAGCAACAACATCCCAGGGTAATATGCATGTTTTGCTCCCAGATCTTGGTTTCTAGATGCTGTTCTCCTCTAAAAAGAACTAAAACTTTTTGGAGAAATGGCTGATTCCAAGAGTTGGGCGGCGGGGAGTATAGAAAACAGTATAAGATGAGCCTGGAACATCTTGCTGTGCCAGGAAATAAGGAATGCTTTTAAAATGATGGAGAATTGTTGAAAGTTAATGGATGAGATTAAAGGGGTTCCCACTGGCCAAATCTGGGACAAATGAGCATCAAAATAAATATTGTTAGTATTAGATTATAATTTATTAAACCAAATTGAGATCCATTAGTTCATACTGATAAAAATAAATGAAGAATGAACTAAATAATTGGGAGAAAGGAAGACATTTTCTTACAGTAGAAGACCAACTAATAAATGCTGAAGGACTGATGGAGTTAGAAAATTAGCACTTGGCAGTCGTCACAGTAATAATTCAGCCAGGCAAGAATCACTGACGGGTGTGAAAATTAGTAGGTGAAAGTTTGTTGAACAGAATACTTACAGGTCTCAAAGTATCCCCCACAAATTATTTATTAATTACAGAGAAAAATAGTAACTTTACAATGAAGAAACCTGGTGGACAGCCCCTTGATCAAGTGATCAAAGCTCACCTCACCAATAAAAGGACAAATCAGTGTCATGAGCTTCCTGATATGATACACCGAGAAGAACAAAGCATCCCTTCTGTGATACCCCTGCCCTCACGCATAACGCAGATCGGATCACAGGACAGCAGAGAAACCCAAATTGAATAACAGTCTCCAAAATAACAGTCCTGTACTCTTCAAAGATGCCAAGGAAGACAAAGAAGGACAAAGAAAGACAGACAAACTGCTCCAGGCTGAAGAAGACTAAAGGGATGTGAAAATTAATGTAACGCGTGTTCCTGAACTGGATACTGGACAAGAAGAATAAGTAGTTTTGCCTTGTTTTGAAAATTTTTTTTTGCTGTAAAGGACATTAATAGGAAATCAAGGGAATTTGTTTTTTTGTGTGTGTGGCTGGCTGGTATGGGGATCTGAACCTGTGACCTTGGTGTTGCAAGGATGCACTGTCAACAACTGAGCTAACCAGCCAGCCCAAATTTTGGGAATTTGAATAGAACCTATAGATTTGAGGGTGGTATTATATCAGTGTTAATATCCTGATTTTGATGATTGTGCGTGATCTTTTAAGAAATGCACACTGAAGTATTTAAGGGTTATGAGGCATCATGTATTTAACAACTCTCAAATGGTTTAGGAAAAATATGTAAATATATGTAGGTATATATTTTTGTATATATGTGTGTATAATCTACCTATATATGGCTATATATGTGTATGTGTCTCTCCATATGTATATGTGTTTCATATACATATAGACACACAGGTGTGTGTGTGTCTCTATATATAGTATGTGTGTGTGTATATATATATATGTAGAGGAGACAGAGAGACAGAATAATAAAGCAAATATGATAAAATGCCAACATCAGGGAACCTGGGTGAAGGGTTACGGGAATTCTTTACTGTCTTATATCTTCTCTGTAAGTTTGAATTACATCAAAATGAAAATAAATAAATTAATTAAACCAGAAAATATAAAAAGTAAAAGTTTGAGAATTTTCCCATAAGGAATGAAAGCTGATCCCCTGGGAGTAAAGGAGAGTCTTGGGAAGTGAATGTAGAAGAAGAGATGCCAAAGATAGAACTATGAAAATATTTACCATACCCTAAACTAGGTGTTCAATAAATATTAAATAATTTGAAAATATATGTTGTAGACTAACCTGGCTAACATATGGGGTTTCTAATTATTATATTGAGGTCTAAAGACTGTTTTACTTCTATTTTTTCCTAGACATATTTAAAGATTTTAACAGTCAAAACATGCCTCTGAATTTTTTTTAATTACCCTTGAACTCACTGTCTTAAAGCAAACTCTCAAATGTATCATCAAATTTTTTAAAGTATGTGATGTTACCTTGCCTTGTTCTAATTTATTTTTATTTTTTAATGATATTTCCTAGAGTAAATGTTATTCCAAAAACTTTTTTTTTGTATTATTTATTTATTTTTAACATTCACTTGTACCTTGTGGGGTGCAGTGTGTTGTTTCAATACATGCATACACTGCACAGTGGTTCTCTTAGAGTAGACAGCATATTTTTGTACCCATTAGTCCACTACTTCTTCTTCTCCCACCCTCCCAGCTTCTGGCAACTATTATTCTACTCTCTACTTCTATGAAAATCACTTTTTTTTTTTTTTTTTTTTTTTAAGATTCCACATATAACTGAGATCATGCAGTATTTATTTGTCTTTCTGTGCCTGACTGACTTGACTTGATGTGATGGTCTCCAGTTCCATCCATGTTGCTGCAAACGATATGATTTCATTTTCTTAATAGCTAGGTAAGAGGTTGGACAGTCAGCTCTGTTGGTTAGAACACAGCCTTATAACGCCAGGGTTGAGGGTTCGGATCCCCATGCTCTCCAGCCACCAAAAATAAATAATAACTGACTAGTGATCCATTGTGTATACACACCACAGTTTTTTTAATCCATTCATCTGTTGATGGACATGTAGGTTGGTTCCATCTCTTGGCTATTGTGAATAGTGCTGCCATGAACATGGGAGCACAGGTGTCTTTTTGATACATTGATTTCATTTCCTTTGGGTATATAACCAGCAGTGGGATAGCTGGGTCATAGGATAGTTCTATTTTTAGTTTTCGGAGGAAACTCCATACTGTTTTCCACAGTGGTTGTACCAATTTACAATCCCACCAACAATGTCAGAGAACTCCTTTTTTCTCCACATCCTTGCTAACATTTGTTATTTCCTGTCTTGTTGATAATAGCCATTCTAACTGGAGTGAGATGATATCTCCTCATGGTTTTAATTTGTATTTCCCTGACAATGAATGATTTTGAGCATTTTTTCGTATGCCTGTTGGCCATTTGTATGGGTTTTTATTTTTTATTTTTTGAAATGTCTGTTCAGGTCTTTTGCAAATTTTTTAATTGGGTTCTTTGTTTTTTTGCTGTTGAGTTGTTTGAATTCCTCATATATTTTGGATATTAGCCCCTTGTCTGACGTGTAGTTTGCAGACACTTTCTCCCATTCTGTAGGCTGTCCCATCACTTTGTTGATCGTGTACCTTGCTGTGCAGAAGTTTTTCATTTGATGCAGTCCCAATTTATCTATTTTTGCTTTAGCTGCCTGTGTCTTTGTAATCTTGTTCAAAAAAGTGCTCCCTGAGGAGGGGCGACCACAGGGGAGCCGGCGCCATTCACCCCCAGGGTGCTGGAGACACTGCCCAGCCCGCCCACTGCCGCAGCCCTCCAAAGCAGGCCCACCACAGGGCCAGAACCCAAAGCCCCTGAGCTAAAAGCCCCGGGTCCCTGAGATGGGGGACTCGAGGGCCTTAGCCTCGCCTCATCCCCCTCCTCCCCTGCAACAACATCTTAGAGTGTAGGTATTAGACATGAGTGTTTCTATGGGGTGTGTAATTTATCTGCTCATGTCCTGCACCAAAGTTTCTCCTTCGATTTTTCTAATTCACTTTTTTGAGTTCTTTTTTCATTAAGGATGTTAATCTTTGTGTTAAATGTGTTCCTAATCCATTGACATTAAAATTTAATTTTTCTAAAAAAAACTGCAAGTTAAAATAAAAACAAACAATAAAAAAATAAAATAAAATAAAAATAAATAAAAACAAACAAAAAAACCAGATGAATAGAAAAATGGGTGATTAAAGAAAGAGGAAATAAAAGAAGATGCCTGTCAAATTAGATAGATAAATTAATTAATAAAAAGTGCCGCCCACTCCCATTTTGTGCAGCATTTCCCCTATTTTTTTTTTTTTTTTTTTTTAGTAGTTTCATAGTTTGGGGTCTTAAATTTAGGTCTTTATCCCAAAACTTGTAAATTGTCTAGATTACTATTAGATAGAGAAGTTTCAATATACATGAGTATTGGCAAGTGCGCAAGAAGAGAGAATGATATTTTAGATAAATATTAGATATTTTCTGACAGATTGGACCTAACTGGGAGATTGTCTTAGAAAAACAATGACAAGTAGCCAACAGGACTAGGGCATGGCGAAATAAGGTATTAAAAGGTTCGTAATGTTTAAGATTGAAGCATGTCCATATTACCCAGAAGGAAATTCATTTATTTAATAAAATTATGAAAACGGTAATACATAAAGACAATTCAGGTTGCATACTATGTTAGAAACAACTTTGAAAGACAGTAATAAAATTGGAACAAATAATATTGTAAATGTGCAAGAACACAGTATGAGAAATCTTAGACTCCATCAGCGAACAAAGAATTTATAGCAACTTAGTTCTAAGAGTAAATTACATTTCCATCTATATAACATTCAGATGTTTAATCATATTTTTTAAAAAATAAGAAATAGGCTCCTAACTTTTAGCCATACTACCCAAATCATGAAATTAATAATCTTGTTCATTTAATTCAAACATTGAGTCTGATCATTCACCCAAGAACAAGTTATTCCAATCCACAAGCTGCCCTGTTTAAGTAAAATAGACTGGGCTACTTTGATCTTTATTATCCACTATTTTGGAATTTAAATGAGGAATGTTTTAAATATTCTTAAAAGTTGAAATTCTTAAAATCAAAAGAGGAAAATATGTGTTTTTTTCCCCAATGTTTTGAAGCAGTACAAATTATAGAAAATTTAAGTAATTGCTAGTGTCATGTAGGTTAATTGTAATTGTGTAATAGCCAGCAATATTTAGTTTCTCTCAGAAGAATAAAGCCTGTCTGTTAATTCCACTAACATTTGAAACTGCTGCTCTCTAAAGAATATGTTTGATTCGCTAAAGCGATTACTTCCCAATTGACTGCCTTCCAAGTTTATAGATATAATAGCAGACCGAAAGAATTTTTCACTATGTTTGCAAATTTAAATTTTATTTAGGGCTGACTGCAATTACATTGTACCCATTTGTGAGTGGACCCCTTAGTATCTACAGCAAAAAAGTATCATAAGGGGTATAAGGTTTGACTTATGACATAATTACAATACGTTTCAGTTCATAATGACCCAGGGCATAAACAGAAACTAGGTATACTCTGTCCCATCTCTCTAAGGATGAACAGAACTATTTCTACTCTTTTTAGTGACTCTTAATCCCTTCATTTTATATTCATTATTTAATATTTAATGCTTTTTTCCAGGCCTGTACATTTCTCCCTAAAATTTTCCATATATTACCAAGCCCAAGGCTATGTGTCCATCTTTGAGCAGCTTATATTCCCATGCTCCTTCTACAGCTCTCTTACATAATTAAGAAGTTGCCCCATTTTGCATAGTGTACTGATGGTGTACATGGCAGCCGTTGCTGCATGTGAAAGAACAGGGTGAACACAGTCCATCTGAAGTACACCAGATCAGTAGGCATTCCTTTTTTGTCACTGTGCACTGTGTATCTATGGCAAACCAGGTAATTTAGGATGTTGACTCATTTTACAGATGGGAAACTCGTGTCAAGCTCATTCCACAGGCTATATTACTCATGCCTGTCTTTGAATTTCTTAGGCTATCGTTTCTCTAACATGGATAACTATAAGAATTACCTGGGGATATTCTAAAAATGGCAGATTCCAGGACTCCTTGTCAGACGTAGGAAAGTAGAATCTTTTGAGGCCTGAGAACATTTGTATCTCATCCAGGTGCCTGGATGAGAAAGCAGATTTGGGAATCTCTATTTGTCATGGCTAGGCCTCACTTAAAAGCTGTCAGGTTTACGGATTATAGCTATTGAGTGACTCAAATTGCCACATATCTGTGTACCATCCCTGCCATATCTAGGGATGCCTCCCAACTCTGGGACAAACCATATTTTATGCTTTTAATTCCAGAAAGAAGGAAAATTCAAGGTAACAAGAAGATAGAGACTGGGCAAAAGGATTTACCCGCCTTTCATTCACTATAAAATACAATCTCCTCGAATATGCAAGCATAACCTTCATTACTTTCAGCCCTCTGCACAATGATGGGGTGACTTTGAGTCTAAACCTCAGCCCCACAGCTGGGACTGCCCTCTGGGGTGAACTTTGGTAAAGAGGTTGCCCCTGGTCTTACCATCAAAGCTTCACCTAGGATACCCTTCCAAAAAAGGAGGGGGATGATCTGACCTTTTAACACTGTCCATAATGGAAATTATGCCCCATTAAAAAACAAACAAACAAGATTCCTAATCAAAAATGACAATAACTAAGGTCTAGTGGATGTTCTTTTTTCCCTCAGAGCAGATATGAAAAGCATTACCATAGGAGCTTTAGTCTATCCTGCATAATTTGTTAGATCCCTCCATTACATGGCTGTGCCAGGAATTATTTAAGGATTGTCTTATGATTCCCTATGACAGGGATGATTCTCAAATCCACAAGTGTATCCTTGACCTCCAGTTCTAAGTTTACGCATGCCTTTTGGAAAGTTCCACTTGAATGTCCTATCTCTCTAATATCTCAAATTCTAACACCCTAACTTTGTTTATATCTCAGATATAGTTCTGGGTTAGGGTTGGCCACAAGGGAAATTTGTGCAAGATTTAGAAGGTAGCAGTGAAGCAGCAGCCGTTATAACTGTGAAGGTCAGTTTAGGGTACTAGGCACTGTTGTGGCTCACACACATTGCTGCTGATCTGCTGGCTCACCTTGGTGTGGAACAGTGGAACAGCAACCAGGTCTGGACCTCTTTCACTTCTTACTGGATCTTCTTCAGTTTCTCCAAGTTCTGGGCCAGATGCATGAACATGTGGCTCCTATAAGCACTGGCACCACAGCTCCTGCAGGCACATTCATCACTGAGGTTGTAGGTGGTAGAGGCAGATGCATGGTCTAATTTACTCTCATTGGATCCAGTTTGTCTTTGTGGGTTCCAGTTTGTCCCTGCTCCCCTTCATTTCATTTCCAGCTTTCCTACCTGACTGTAAATCCTATCGATTTACAGAAATCTGAGGTTCAACCCCAGACACAGAGGCAATAATAGCCTTCTATCTAGACTTCTTCTTAGGGGCACACAGTTTCATAAGGCCTAATCCCTAAAATAAATTTCTTACTCCATATGACTCATAGTGGTTATGTTTCTCTGGTCAAAAGCCTGATACAAATGGTATTGGGAGCAGTTCCAGGAGAATGGTATCTTAAGAATGTGTTCTCTGAATTGGTTCTGGTTATCTGAATTGGCTCTCTGATCGGATTAGATTTAAAGGCACTATTGACCAGTTATTAGTGATAAAGGCAACACTGGTTGTCTATGGCATGCTTTACCAAAAAGTTTCTTAAATTATCACCTGTGGCTACTTGTAATCAAGTGCCTAAGGAAGGAAGGCATTGGGTAACCAAATAGATGCTTCCATAGAATATTTTAATGAAAAAAGGAACACAGTTGAATTGGTTGGTTTCTTCTAATTATGTTGGATAATTGGGGGAAAGAAAATGATGAGTTTAGGGATTTAAATTCTCAGTTCAAGATCAAATAAAGGACCAGAAAGCTTATATGACTACCTTCCTGTATCTTCAAGGCTTTATTTCTAAAAACCCAATCCAAAATCTAATCCTGAAAAACAAGGCAAATTAAATTCCCAATCTTGCAGGGTCTCATGTTAAAGTTATGGTATTTTTTTGAGCAGCAGTAGGACCCTAAATTTTGGAATGAGGACACATGGGCAGAGACTGATGACATGGGGATCATAAACCCCTAAATTCTGCTGAGCTTCTTTTGTCAATAGAAATAGGCCTTCTTCCCTTGTCTGAGGGGGTTAGTCTCTCCTTACCTGTAAAATCTGTAATGGCCTCCCTGAGGTAGTTGCCTTGCAAGGTCTGCTTGTCCTCCTCAAGACCGACTGTCGTCACCTCCTTTGCTTCTAGACCTCATTTCATTCTAGAGGGAAAGAAAGGAAGTGTGCAAGATTCATATTGATAGAAACCCAGGCAACATGTGTGGGGATGGAGACTAAGAATGTTGGATTGAGTGTGTGGTAGTCAATTTCTAGGGTGGCCCCAATGATCCCCACATCTCTTCCCACATTGTATCTGGATTAGTCTGTGTTACTATTAGAATACAGCAGAAGCGATGGTATGTCACTTCTGAGATTAGGTTATAAAGGACAATGCAGCTTCTCTCTTGGTTGCTTTCTTTCTTTCTTGATTTACTCACTCTGAGGAAGTAATGTCATAAGCAGCTCTATGGAGATGACCATGTGTCCAGGAACTGAAGTTTCCTGACAATAGCCAAGTCAAAGAGCTTGAAAGCAGATTCGTCAGCCTCAGCCAAGCTTTTAGAGACCACAATCCCAGCCAACAGCTTGATCATAAACTCATGAGAGATCCTGAACCAGAAACACCCAACTAAGCCACACTGATTCCTGACCTTCAAAAAATGTGAGATAATAAACGTTTGTTGTTTTATGCCCCTAAATTTGGGGGTAATTTGATAGGAAGCAATAATTAAAATAGGATAGAAAGAATACAATAGTGATCAAGCCAAATTTATTGTTATGGGTACAGTAAACAGAGTGTCTCAATTCATTGTTTTAGCTCAAATGGCTGGGAGTGACTCTAATGGTTTGGTTAAAATTTAAATTCAATGGTGGCCTATACTAACTGAAATTAAAAAGCCAGACTATCTTGGTGCATTAGTTCATTCTCTATTATTTATAACAGAATACCCCAAACTGGGTCATTTATAAAGAAACAATTTATTTCTTACAGTTTTAGAGGCTGGGAAGTGCACGGTCCAGGGGTGCATCTGATGAAAGCCTTCTTCTTGGTGGGGGCTCTGTACAGAGACCTTTGGCAATGCAGGGTATCACATGGTGAGAATGGCAAGAGCAAGAGAGCCTTCATGTGCTCATTTGCTCTCCTTATAAAACCACAAGTGCCATTCCCATGATAACCCACTACACCATTAACCCATTACTCCAAGAATGGATTAATTCATTGATGAGAGCACAATCCTCATGATCCAATCACCTCTTAAAGGCCCCACCTTTCAAATACTGTAATTGGATTCTCCACCCTCTTTAGACTTACAATGCAGATCAAATTTCCAACACATGAATTTTTGAGGGACACATTCAATCCATAGCACTTGGTTACTGAATAGGAAGGAATTAACAAAGACTTTCCTTGATCAAACTTTAGTCAGGCTCCACTGAACCCTTTTGCAACTAGGCCCCATCTTTGGCCATGTCCTCCAAGAGCCCACTTTGCAGCAAGAATCCTGTCAAGTTGGTTTAGCCAGAATACCCCATTCTCGATATTTGACCACCCTTCATGTTTGATCAAATTCCTCATCTTCCACCATTTCCCAGGTGATGCTGATCACTCTAGCCTGCTTTCAGCAAGAATCCTATTGGTTACGTTAACAAAAATTAGCCTACCTTTTTAGTACTTTCTGTTCATCAACTCCCCCACCCACTCTGCTCCTTGACCATAAATCCACACTTCTCTGTTGTATTTGGTGTTGAACCCAATCTCTCTCTACTGCAAACCTCATTGCTGTAGAGTCTCTCCACCTATTGTGACAGTCCTGTATAAAATCTGCCTACTGTTCACAAGTACCAGAATGATTTTTTCTTTAATAATATCTAAAAGTTTAGAGAGATTAGAATGCTAGAATACATTTATTACTTTAAGATATGCTCAAAAAAATAAAAAAGGCTCACATATCTCCTAAATATATTCCTTAAGAGAGTTCAGAGGACAATCCTTTACTAAGGATATGAGAAATACATGTATAAGAGTAGCCCCAGTAGCCATTCTCTGTTGGCCAGGAATGATGATGGGCACTACTATATCAAACTGGAGCTTCCGAAATTCAATGGGATCCTGGGGTGGCAGGGCCAGGTGGCTTCACTTAATCACCAAAGACAAGGTAGACATGGTTACTGTAATGGGCAGCAGAAGCAATAATCAGAAAGGTTTGATCTGCAGAGATATCTAACTATTTGGCATTGTTTAATTGATCATGGTGCCCTTAGAACTGACATAGATGAGCAGCCTACCAAAGTTAGTTATTTGTATAGGGGAAAAGACTCCAGATCTGGAGAACTGACTTGAGTCTGACTTGAATCTCCACAGTGGAGAGTGATGGCCCCACAAGAAATTTCCCTACTTGTGTTAGGTCAGAGATCCTGAGCCCCTTGAATGTAGAGAAGGCAAAGCCTCCTGTCTTAGTCCATACCTGCTGCTATTATGAAATACCTTAGATTGGGTAATTTATAAATAAAGAAATTTGTTTCTCTCAGTTCTCAAGGCTGGAAAGCCAGCAGATTCAGTGTGTGCTAAGGGCCTGCTCTCTGCTTCCAAGATGGTGCCTTTTTGCCATGTTCTCACATGGCAGAAGAGATGGATGAGCAAAAGGGACAAGCTCAAGTCCTTCCATAATGGCACTAATCCCATCCAAGAGGGCAAAGCCCCATCTCTTAATACCATCATCACCTTGGGACTTAAGTTCCAACATGAAAATTTTGGAGGAAACACATACATTCAAACCTTAGCACCCCTTGAGGAAGGACTCTGCTATACAGTCCAAATTTTATATTGTAATTTTTCCTCCTCGCTTTCTTTAAAGTGAGCTACAGCATTTACTAGTTTGACTATGCAATAAGGAAGAAGAAATAACCAAACTTTCTAGATATAATTGCATGCTGGCTCTGAATGGCATTAATTCCTAGAGACCCAAGATGCTTCTGTGGGCCATCAATCTAAAAAGGGACTTATGGTGGTCAAGTAATCAATGGAATTTTGGCTCAGGTTTGGCTCATAGTAGGTCCAGTGGGTTCCCAAACTCACTTTGTGGTTATTTCTCCAGATCTAAAATGCATAGTTGGAATATATACACTCAACAACTGGCAGAGTCCCCATACTGGTTTCCTGATCCATGGGATGAGGGCTAGTATGATAGGAAAGGCCAAGAGGAAGTTGCTAGAACTTTCTTTATTTACCAAAATATTAAACTGAAAGCAATACCCCATTCATGGAGAGACTGCAGAAATTACCATCATCATCAAGGACTTAAAGCTTCAGGATGGTGATTACTACCACATCCCCATTCATCTGGCCTATCTGACCTATGCAAAAGACAGATGGATCTTGGAGAATAACAGTGGGTTACTGTAAACTTAATCAGGTGATGACTCCAATTGCAGCTGCTATTCTAGATACCATTTTGTTGCTGGAGAAAATCAACATATTCCCTGGCACCTGGTATGCAGCTATTGAGCTAGTGAATGCTTTTTTCTCTCTCTTTTTTCTCTAGATAAAGTAAAGACCTTCAGAAAGTTTTCTTCAAGCTGGTAGAGCCAGCTATACATCTTCACTGCCTCGCCTCAGAGCTGTGTTAACTCTCCAGTCCTATGTCATTGTTCTCAAGGACCTTGATCACCTCTCTGCAGTGACTAGGCAGGTGGTCTGGGGCAGGCTGATTTATCCTTTTCTCAGGAAAGGTTAAGTTGCTGTATCTAGCTCCTCCTAGTCCTAAGAAAGTGATGTAATGCTTATTTGATATGAATACATTTGTGCATATATTAACCATTTTTTTTCTTTTCTTCCCCTCTCCAATTCTCTTACCAATTGAACATAATAAGGTGTGTTAATAATACATAATATTATATCTTAGTATTTATGTTGTAAGCTATAAAGGGTGATTCAGGTAGAAGAGAACATTCAGCTAGAATGAACATCACCCAACGATGGAGATGAAAGGATTTTGTATCGTCTTTTGAGGGGAGGGTTAGTGTTTAGAATTGTACAAGAGAGCTGTATCATGTTAGGTGGAAGCTTGATTTTGCTATTTAGTCTTTATTTGGAAGTTAGTTTGTTTTTTTGTTTTTTGCAGCTGGTCAGTAAGGATCAGAACCCCGGACTTGGGTGTTATCAACTGAGCAAACTGGTTAGCCTTTATTTGAAAGTTACATACAATTAAAAGAGTTGTGCATTCATGCCAAGTTGATAAGGAATGGACTGTGGTGCTTTTTACTTATGCCTGTTTAGCTAAGCTGGAACTACATTACCTAGAATTTATTTCCCTGTTTAATTTTGAGTAGGGTTAGCTACAAGAGAAATTTGTGCAGGATTTGGAAGGCAGCAGTGAAGCAACAGCCATTTCACACTGAAGGTCACCTTGTTGACAAGGGGTAGGAGCTGGGCATCTCCTTCAGCTACCAATGGATCTCCTCCGTCAATCTCTGACCCGGGCCAGGTGAATGTGCGGCACCATAGTGAAGGGCGCCAGCTGCTCCAGCAGAAAAATTTGTGAAAAACAAATAGTATTATATGGCGCTGGGGTAGGGGAGCAGGAGGATTCACTACAGTCATATATTTTTAGATAAAATTTGATTTTTCTAATGACAAATAATTTTTAAATCAGAAAAGTACCATACAGTTGAATTAATCTCCCCTTCCCTTCCCCCAACCCCTGCCCTTTTGAATGCATAATAAGATCAAACTCCTCAGTCTGGTATGCGAGGCCCTGCACAACCAGGTGTTAGTGCACTTTTTCAACTTTATCTGGTACCACTTCCTGCCTGCACCCTCTACTCCCTGAATTTTTCCTGGGACTTTTGCCCGATGGAAAAGAAGGAGCTGGGATAGGTTGCTAGGAGAACGCGATGGACGCTACTGCCTCAGATCTCTTCTCTGCTGAGGGGGTCGCGTGGCCGTGTGCTTCCTTCCCTCTTAAACCAGCCTTCATATCACATTCTGCTTCAAAAGCAATGTGCCATACTTTAGGAAATGAGCACTTTCAATCCGTGCCTCCTTAAGTCTTTTGTCTACCTCATTCTTTGTATATTGCTTTGGGCATTACTTAAGGATCCTTTGCCTACATGTACACCCAGTTGTAATATTTCAGGTGGTAGTCTCTATTCTTGAAGCAGACGAAATGTGAGAGTTTAAAAAAATCCTGCCTGAATAACAATAGCTAATTTTTTACAGAGCGTATTTTGTAGACTTTTAGACAGTACCTCATTCAGTTCTCATAAACTCTGCAAGGTAGGTATCACTCCTATCCAGGGCCAGCTACATAATTTGCAGGGCCCAGTGCAGAATTAAAAATACAGGTCCCTTTGTACATAAATGCATTACGCATTTCAGAATGGTGACTGCAAGCGTCAGGCCCTGTCCAACTGTACAGATAATGAGCCCACGAGGCCGGCCCTACCCCCAATTTTACATTTAAGAAACAGGTTTACAGAGATCAAGTCAACTCCCTAAGTTACTTTTTCAAGAGCTGGTAAAATATAAGAGCCAGAATTCTAACGGGTTTCACTGCTACTAAACTCCCCCTTCTAAATTAGGCCCCTTCTTGTTGAACCGAACCTAATGGAGATTTTCTAGATTCATTAAGTACACACACATACACAAAATCTGTCAGTCACTTTCACTCTACTTTGTTCCTCTAACACCCAGGTGTTTAGCATTTGTTGCATGTTTTAATGTATTATATAGACAATAGTGATGAAGCAGCAAGCTGTCTTATCTACCTTGAGTTCTCATTGCACATTTCCTTTTATAATATTTTCCTGAAGTCTGATGGAAAATGCAGACATACTTATGTTTAATGTCAATGGGTGGAACTTTTAAAAAAGTACTGTAATGGCAGAAGTTGTGACACAAAATACTGCAGTGATGTTCTAACCTAACACCTAAATAAAATAACATTCGCGGCTTTTTTTAAGTGACTACTATATACTGGGACTTACTTAAATGGAAAGAACTGAAGCCCTGGCGTCAAGGACAGACACCTGAAGGTGAAGGGACAAAGAGAGCAGCAGGTTACAAGCCCAACCCCGATATCACTCAGAAGCTCGGCAAGGAATGCGCGCCTGCGCAGAACGAACCCTCCTACGTACAAGCAGGGCGGGACAGGCTGGGCCGGTCGGGGGCGGGGATAAGGTTGCTAGGAGAACGCGATGACGCTACGTCCACTGCGCTCTTCTCCACCAATGGGCCTGTGGTGACGTGTGCGTGAGTCACGCTGACGACGCGCGAAGGGCACAGATCTGAGGGCCGGGAGGACGTTCGGCCTCTGTGAGCTGCAACCTTTCCAAGGGAGTGGTTGGGTGTTCGCCATCTTAGGGAGTGAGTGTGGCTCAGCCTTCCCCTCGGTGGGTGCGAGGAGCAGAGCCCGGAGCCCCCGAGGGGCTGCTGCTTTGGCTGTAGGCCCGGTCAGGCGCAGCCTCCCTCGGGAAGGCCGCTGTGACCTCCTCAAGGGCGCGGAGGCGGGAAGGAAGAAGGCCCGGATAGGGGTCCCAGGGATCTGGTGACATTTACCCGCCCGGCTCCTCTAACCGCTGCTCCCTCTCCCCCTAGGAAGATGTTCTCGTCTGTGGCGCACCTGGCGCGGGCGAACCCCTTTAACGCGCCACACCTGCAGCTGGTGCACGATGGCCTCGCGGACCGCCGCCGCAGCCCCGCCGGGCCCCCGGGCCCGCCTCGCCGCTCCCGCAATCTGGCAGCCGCCGCCGTGGAAGGTGAGATCAGGCTCTGCCCCGATGCGGTCGTTAGGTCCACTCGTGGTCCGCTGTGCCTTCGAGGCCTGGGTCCGACCTGGAGGACGAGGAAGGACGCGCCCGGCCCGCTGTACCCTAAGACGGCGCCCAGTTGCTCCCTGTGGGATATCAATCCTTTCCACCCTAGTCCGGTGTCGGATCCTTGGCCCTCCCTCAAGGGCATGGAAGGGCCTAGGCCCAGCGTCTCTTCGTGACCTCCGTGTCCGTGAGGACGTAGAAGCCGTGATTGGCTCCTTATCTTTTCTGCTGTGACCCCTCTTGGTCAGCTGACTAAGTATAGGGTAAAGTCAGTTTCCTAACCACTGTCCACTCACAGTTGTGACTGTATTACCTGTTCTTTGATTTGCCTTTATTTTTCTTAAAAATACTCCTCCTTCCCTCAGGTATTTCCTGAGTTTTATGTTAGTTTCCACTTAATTGTGTATGAGATAACTGGGTCTCTGTTAATGCGACTGGTGGAGGAAGCGACTTGCAGCCCCAGATAGGCTATAGAGAGGGATTCTTGGTGGGCATCCCTTTGGTCTTACCTCTTGGGCTTCATGGTGGTTGGGCTCAGTTTTAACTTAATTGTGTGTGTTTTAAATCCCAGTGCAGTGTATATACAGAGAAACCTGACAACCGAATTGTAGGAGTCGTGAGAATGTTATCTACATGTGCCTGTAAAAATCTAAAGGTTTTTTTTTTTAAGTCGTTAATGTGCTTCTGTTATATCTCTAGTATTGATGAAAAAGTCCTTACACTATCATTGTCTTTCAGTTTAAAAAGTTGAAGTTAACATTTGTGTATTCAATGTATTTGCGGGAATTTGTGTGTAGCTAGTTTTATGTTAAGGGGTTCATAAGAGGGAGTGTTTGCAAGCTTTTTATATGTTGAGTGATCTGTGTTTGATTTGTACTCTGAAGTGGACTCTTATCAGCGGTTAATAATTTGAAGTTTGATTTTAATTGTAGAAGCCATTAATGTAGAAAAGTTATTTTGCCATAATTTTAACGTAAGAGATAGCTAGTATCTCAAAGGTATAGAACCTCATAATTTTTAAAGGATCTGATTTTGGTAGTGAGTTGTTTCTTATTTAAACTAGGTGGAAAATTATCTTTTTCATTGAATTTTCATTAAACCATGGCCTAAGCTGTTCAGCTGTGATAGAACTATTTCACAGGGAAACATAGTTTTCTTTCATTCCCATGGCCTTAGTCATCTCTGAAGAGATACTTACTTGATTTTTTTTTTTTTTTTTTTTTTTTCAATCAAACAGAGCAGTATAGCTGTGACTATGGATCTGGCAGATTCTTTATCCTTTGTGGACTTGGAGGAATTATTAGCTGTGGCACAACACATACAGCATTGGTTCCTCTAGATCTGGTTAAATGCAGAATGCAGGTTTGTTTTGCATGCTGGACTAAAGCATACTGAAGCATGGCTGTTAAGTTGTAAGATGTAGTCATCTACTAATAAGCTGTGTGGAAACCTAACTATCCAGGAGGTAAGTTGATGACTACTAGTAACATAGGTTTTATATTAAAATGCATGGTGTGTCTTATCTTATTACAGAGTACAGTTGTGAATATGGCTCCATGAAGTTTTATGCACTGTGTGGCTTTGGTGGGGTCTTAAGTTGTGGTCTGACACACACTGCTGTCGTTCCCCTGGATTTAGTGAAATGCCGTATGCAGGTTTGTATTGAAATGACAACATTGAAAGTATATATGACTTAATTCTAATAACCTTAAAGGACTTCACAAAAGAGGAAACTTTAAAGAAATCACAACTGCTAGAAACTTCAGTAGAAAACCAAAACTACATTTCTTTCAGCTGTGGTCTTTATTTTAGTGTCTTAAATCCAAGGAATGCCTCTTTAAAAATGAGAGTGTGGGTAGATTGTTTGCTCTTTAGACTCTGGCTGTAGATGGCTCTTTTCTGCTTGTGTTCAGTTCTAGCCAGAGTTCCTCTTCAAGGCCTAGTAGTTCTTTATGTCCCAAATAGTCATTTTTCAAGCACTTATATGTTAGAGTGGGTGATCAGTCTTTGTGTATTATGTGAAGTAACTTCATGTCCCTTGTCTATTGATAAGACCAAGGCAAAGAGCACATGTAGATTTCTCTAAAATGCTCTTATTATCTTAATGTGAACATTTTCTGGGTGTAACCTCTTGTATATTTATTATATAAAAATTTGTAATTTGAATATCTTTCAATTAGCAATATTGAATCAAAAATAATAAAACATCAAAAATTTATTTGTCCCAAACAGGATTAGAAGTCTACTAACCTAAAAGAGAAAGGAAGGTGAAATATTAGAAGGGAGAGGAAGGTGATGTATACCAGTCCTTCTAGCACTGGCAGAAATAGTGATATAAGCTTTTTTTCCCATTAGTTAATAGAATGAATATGAGATATACCTTCACTAAAACTTTGTATGCATGTCTCTTGAAGTGAATTTAAGTAAATTTATTTAGGTAAAAAGATAGATTCTCATTATGTTGGTGTACCTTTTTAACTTGTATTCAGTTTGTCTAATGTTCACAAAACTTTATAGTATAATTACTTAGTGGACTAGCATATATCAGGAATAGAGATTATTATTTAGATAGCTGTAAAACTAATTTTTTAAAAGTAGTAGTAGTAAGAAATCTCTTAGGAGTCAGTTTTATTATGTATTTTTGTTGGAATTTTAACTATCCCTCTAAGATGTAAGTCTGACTCAAAGAAAACTAGGCCTTAATGTACTAAAGTTTCCTTTATAAAGATAATCATAGATAATAAACTGATATCTTGTACAGTATTCCCCCCTCATCCATGCAGGATAAGTTCCAAGACTCCCCACCCAGTGGATGGTACCTGAAACTGCAGATAGTATTGAACCTTATATATACTGTACTTTTTCCTGTTCATACATACTTATGATAAAGTTTAATTTATAAACTAGGCACAGTAAGAGATTAACAATAACTAATAAACTAGCACAATTATAACTATATTTTAATAAAACTTATGTGAATGTTCTCTCTATCTTAATATTTTCGGACCTTAGTTGACTGTGGGTAACTGAAAACTGCAGAAAGTGAAACCTTGAATAAGGAAGGACTGTTGTTCCTTTTGTGCAGTTACTGGAATTTATTTTAGAACCAAAATGAAAACTAAGAATAATGAAATTCAGCATTTATGAGATGTGTTAGCTCTTTGGTACATTCTATTAATTTTTTTTCTTCTTTAAATTAAGGTGGACCCCCAGAAGTACAAGGGCATATTTAATGGATTCTCAGTTACACTTAAAGAGGATGGTGTTCGTGGTTTGGCTAAAGGATGGGCTCCTACTTTCATTGGCTACTCTATGCAGGGGCTCTGCAAGTTTGGCTTTTATGAAGTATTTAAAGTCTTGTATAGCAACATGCTTGGAGAGGTATGTAATTAACTTTGAAACTGGAAGTCCTAAGTGTTTATTTAACTCAAAGTTTAAGACCAAAAAAAGGTTCCTAGATATGTCCTGTCTGACCCACCTTGTTTTAGAACTGAGGAAATGGTTCCAGATTGAGCAACATGCCTCAAATCGTAAGGCTGAGATGGGATGAGAAACAGAAAATGTATTTCATTAGGTTTCAGTGCCCTTTTTATTACATTATATTGCTTTCTAAGTAAGTTGGGTTTTGAATTTTTTAGCTCTGGGATTCCTTTGTGTAGTGTTTACATGGTACTATAATTAAGCATTTGGTTAATGAGGTTATGAGAGACAACATATATTCAGTCTCGTGCGTTATAAATGGACTCTGTGATAATACTTTAAAATAGTGTCTGAAGTTTAGTTATTTCCTAGAATTGTCACTTAAATTGAAAACTGCCAATGCAACAGCAATTCAGGTCGCTCCTTATGTTTTATGTTTTAGGAGAATGCGTATCTCTGGCGCACATCACTATATTTGGCTGCCTCTGCCAGTGCTGAATTCTTTGCTGACATTGCCCTGGCTCCTATGGAAGCTACTAAGGTTCGAATTCAAACCCAACCAGGTTATGCGAACACTTTGAGGGATGCAGCTCCCAAAATGTATAAGGAAGAAGGCCTAAAAGCGTAAGTAAACACTTGCCTAAATTTATAGTATAAAAATACTCATTTTGAGGAAACTTACATTTCTTAGCATTAAGCCACCAGACTTTTGTTTTTTACTACTACGTTATGTAATGTCTGTTTACCTGTGTATAGAACATAAACTCTAGGGGCAAGGATAAGTTTCATGGTTTGAGCCCTGTATTAAATTTTTTTCCTAAAGTAAAGACCGTTTGTTAGTCTACAAATGACTTGCTATTTGGTCTAAACAATTAACTTTGGGAGAGGGCTTGTTAAAATTTTTATAATCTATTCACAGTTAAAAATTTTTATGTAATCAGGCCACAACATGCTTCCTTAGATCCACCTTTGTGGATGAATCTTGAACTGAGTTCTACTTGTAAACTTCTTGTTTCTTGTGGTTCAAGTCAAAGAAACATCCAGCAACTTTTTTGGTTGTATAGTCAAAGGTGCTTGAGTCATTGGCATGTGAGATAAATATACCTGCATGTTAGTCAAACGTTCTGATAGAAATGACGTGCAGTTGTGCTGCCATTTTTTACTATCAGGACTTGACTGGTGTGCGGACACTACTGTTAATGATGAAAATCTCTGTTAGATGAATATGTGCAACTGAAAATAAGTCTCCTGATTTCCTAGATTCTACAAGGGGGTTGCTCCTCTCTGGATGAGACAGATACCATACACCATGATGAAGTTTGCCTGCTTTGAGCGTACTGTTGAAGCATTGTACAAGTTTGTAGTTCCTAAGCCCCGAAGTGAATGTACAAAGCCAGAGCAGCTGGTTGTAACATTTGTGGCAGGTTACATAGGTATGAATTATTTAGAACACACTTGTTTGTGAAATTATGGACAAATAGTCATTTCAATTTTTGGCCCTTTTTGTGAGAAAAAAATATTCCAAAGGTTTAAAGGCAATTTTATCTTCCCATAACGTTATACCTGCCCTTCAGTATTCATAAATATTTGCTAATTAGTTTCTAAAAGGATTGTTTTATTGTTTGCTGATTGTTTTATGGTATGTCATTATTAGGCATATTGATCTCACTGCTGCACCATTTTTTAATTTGGTTTATCAAGAATAAATTTTTAATACAAGAGGAAGTGTTGACTAAAATTGGAATATAAAAACTTTTAAAGGATTGTTCTATTTTACATAGGGTGTACTGCTCTATATCTTTACTTACTAGTGTCACCCTAAACCTGATTTTTTTTTTAATAGAACTAAAGTTTTATTTAAAGTTATGAAAAAAAGATTGTTGCCAATGATGTGAATTTTTTTTAACTGACCCCATATTGGATCGTTTCCCTTGACTTTTTTCAGCTGGAGTCTTCTGTGCAATTGTTTCCCACCCTGCTGATTCTGTGGTATCTGTGTTGAATAAAGAGAAAGGTAGCAGTGCTTCTCAGGTCCTCAAAAGACTTGGATTTAGAGGTAGGGTGATATCTTTTTTCCTCTAAAGAAAGAACAAACACTTTTGGATATATTACATTTTTTCATTTATATTTCTTATTTGAACCAGGTGTATGGAAGGGACTCTTTGCCCGCATCATCATGATTGGTACTCTGACTGCTCTACAGTGGTTCATCTATGACTCTGTGAAGGTCTACTTCAGGCTCCCTCGTCCTCCTCCACCCGAGATGCCAGAGTCTCTGAAGAAGAAGCTCGGGTTAACTCAGTAGATAGAGCACAGCAAATATGGACTGAATCTGCTTGTTGATCAGTGTTGAAGAAAGTACAAAAGGAACTTTTATATATTTGACAATGTGGAAAATTTGCCTGTTCCTGATATCATTACTGTAGTACTCTTGTTTAAGGCAAGAATTTCAAACAATGTTGAAATAAACCCAACTGTTCATGATTTCTGACTTGATAATTATTTTTAAAACTAGCTTTTTAAAGATTTAACTCTGAAATAGTTGCCATTTAGCTCAGTTGGTTAGAGTGTGGTTCTGATAACACCAAACTCCAGGTATACTGGCCAGCCATGGATGTAAAAAACTTCAGGGTATGCAGTCCCTGTACTGGCCAGCTGCCAAAAAAAAAAAAAAAAAATGGAAAGAATTAAATATAAGTTAAGACCTCAAGGAAAAAATGCAAACTAACCATTGTTGGTTGATTATTCTAATCCCTAATAATAAGCTGTCATATGTCACAAGTATTGTCAGTCAAGAGTGACAAAACTTTGACAAAAGACAATTTATGAATAGAGATTAGAATATTTTTTGGAAACAACTAGATATTCAAAAACTTGATTTAATCACAGTTAAGTATGGAAAATATTCATTTGTGGTTATATTTCAACAAGTGAATTTCAACATATAATCAGATTTTTGCAATATGTACTATTTAAAATTTTTATTTATTTTTTGGTGCTTGGCCAGTACAGGGATCAGAACTGTGACCTTGGTGTTATAAGGCTGCACTCAAACCAACTGAGCTAACCAGCTAGCCCTTATACTTTTCTTTTTTAATGCTGATGAGTTTGCTAATTTTTATTTGTAAAAGAAGGTAACCCATGTTAGGCTGATTTTCAGAATGACAGTAAAGAACCAAAACAATTTATAGGTAAAAACCATTTCAGGTAGCCTAATTTTCCTAACACAAATTTGGCTTTCTTAATTACAGATTATTTACTGTAAACTACTTTTAGTTTGGTTAAGAGTGGTACTGCTTGACAACTATGTGAACGCCCCTGGGAAAGCAGCATTTTAGCATACTCAGACATCTGAGATTTGATCATAGGTTTAAGCACAAACGTTTTTTAAAAGCTAGAAACTCATCCACTGTGTTTATCTTCCCCTTATGCTTGGTTAGGAAGTATAAAAGCCCAATCTATAATTATTCTGTTTTTCAAACCTGATTACATCTTACCTTGAGGCCCTTCGATATAGCATCTGGGTAGGGTTGACAGTTTCTATGTAAAGTATATAGATGGGGGCCCTGCGGAAAAAAACTCAAGGATGCTGGTCAGGGAGAGAAATGTTCCCATCACAAACCCAGATGGTAGGGACAGTGAACTAAATTTAGAAGCCAGATGCATCCTGTCTTAAGTTTAAGTTTCCAACCTTAAATTTTACCTGTGCTGCAGAGAGAAAGGAAGGGTTGTTAGGTGCAAATTTGGACCAAACTGTTAAAAGGTGGAGTGGAAGGTCTTCTGAGCCCAACCAAAAAGGTGGAGTGGAAGGTCTTCTGAGCCCAACCAAGTGGCCGCTAAGATACTTAGCATCAGCAGTGTACATTAGTTATTGCTGTGTAACAAAGTATCTAAAATTTAATGGCATAAAATAAGCTTTCTGTAGATCAGGGATTCAGCAGTATCTCTCTGGTTGAATCTTCTGGCTCTGGATTTTAGGCAGATCTTATGAAGCTTTTGTCAAAGCTTTTAACCTGTTAGTGGCTCAGTCCTACCAGCTCTATAGCGTGAGTGCTTCAGGGCAACTGGACTTAGGTGTTAATTCAGGGATCCAATGGATCTCGGTGGAAGCTAGTTTTTTTTGGAATCAACCTTCAAAGTCACGTAACATCATTTCCACCATACTCTTGGTTACAATAGTGGCAAGTCCTAGAGACAAAATCATAGATTGGTGAAAAGGAGTACAGACTCCACATCTTGCTGGGAAGAGTCAGTCACAATCTAAGAAGACATAGCGGGATCAGAAATCAGCCAACCATAAAGTAGACTGTAGATGTAAAAAACTTCAGAGTATGCAGTTCAGCCAGTCATTACTGAGGCATTTCCATTGCCAACCTTGTAGAATTCAAGTTTTTTCAAGAGGTGCAATAGGTTTTTATTTGTGGATATTGATAAAAGTAGGCTGTGTTATTAAAGCTGTTGAGAATTGCTTGCTATAGAGAGATTTCAGTGCTATTTCTAACAGATATAGCCATTTTGTCCTCAAAATACAAGATCCCCACTTAAAATTTTGTAAATTCCCATTGATTTCAGATTTTTAAATTTACTCTCACCAAAAATAGAGATTCTAATAATGTACATATTGGGGTTATTTTTACATTTTGTTCAATAAAATGTCAATTCCATAAAGTGGAACCGAGTGGAATAAAAGTATATGAGATTGCTAGTTTTATTGAATTATATTGTAATTCAAGGCCAAAGTAGCATTGCATAGTAATTTCCAGAGGGATCAAATATCTTGATTCACATTGTCTCAGAGCAATGAAAACTGAGGAAACAAGATTTAACTAAATTATTCATGCCTAGTGACAGGTGCAACAAAATTGAACAGAAAAAGAAGTAACAGCTTAACTAAATCTGCATTGTGTAAAAGCTTCATGAAATGTTTTGACCATATTTTAAAGTGTTTAACATTTCTGTGATAGGATTTTGGGGACAGAAGTCCACAATGTTAGTGAAGTTTGATGCATGGCAGTCTTGCTGCTAAATTAGGAGATATATTTTGCTTCTTTAGCATAAGGAATTGTATAATCATATTGTTTTTGCAAATGCTTTGTATTATTGATGAGGTAAAATGTCAGAATAATTATGTTAAAAATCACAGATGCCACAGTTAAGAAACAAAGTCTGATTTTAAAATTAGAGAAAATTGGAATTAGTTCATGGTTGAACGCTGTGCCTTCCCTGAAGTTCCAAAGAATGATATGATACATGACTAACCCAGTTATTCTCAACAGCTCTTACCTCAGATATTATCTATTGAACCATTTGTTTCTTTTACAAGCCAGCCCTGACTTCACATTCTCGGAAGTGTTCATCGAAGTACATGAGATGTTAACCTCACCTTTGACACGGTTTGTGAATCTCCTGGTTATTAAAGTGTGACCTGATAAGTTTCCTAGAAGGCGGCTATTCCAAAGTTTTCATGTGTGTTTTTATAGACTCTGAAGTGCCATGCATGTAACAGACACTTAATAAAGTCTTGCTATACTGAGTAAAAGAGCCTTGGGGATGTGTCTCCTACACAAGACATAATTCCTACCTATTACTGTGAATAAGGATTTGATGTAAAAAACAGCAGACTTTCTCTGTGGAATGCAGTATATTGCAAGATTTGAAGATAGGGGATAATTCATGTGAGAGGCAATACCATTTTTCCAAGATCCATGATCTCAACACCATGATACCAACCAAGGTTAAAACTGCTAAATCTCAAGTCATTAACATCTGAAAATATAGTATATCTAACTTTTACTCAGAAACTATTACTGATTTTGTTGACTGCATAGTTGGTTAGACTTTAAATGATGTTATAAGCAGGAACACTCCACAGAAAGCTAAGATGGCTCACTCATTCAAGATCATATATATTATTAAGTGATTAATTTTATATTTTCTACTGTTAGGAAACATCCAAAGTTTTTTTATTGACCTGTATTTGCCACAAAAGCTATATGACTTGAAGACAAAATCATAATATTAGACTAGTGACATTCTAGATTTAGGGGTTCCATCAAGAAATTCCAGTTCAGCATAGCTACCACATAACATTGACAGATTTCTGAACCGTTATTTCAATAATGAGTAGAATTAGTGTCAAATAAGAAGAGTGCCTCATTTATCTGGCACCTATTGAAACATGTTTCTCATAAGTGAATTTTCATATAGCTGAATTTATACTATCAAGTGCTGAAATTTTAAAAACATTTCTCATGTAAGTTTTTCTAAAATGTGTCATTAAAATGATTACCTGGAACATAGTTTATGCTTCATTTGGGTATTATGAACACCAAATGCCACAGCAGGATGTACTGCAGTGATGCTCCCTGTAGTGTATAGAGCTGTTTACCTACGAAAAATGGTTCCATATTACATAACTTTTTATTACATAGAGCTACTGTTGCCTGTGGCATGTAGGCATCAGTCTGCAAAGTGGGGTATGGGAAGAAGAAAACACTAGAATACCTACATTATTTTTATCTCATCCTTTTTAATTTTTATGTTTTGTATATTTTAATATTAATTTTATATATATAATGTTAAAAATTGCAATGAAGCTGGCTTCTGGCTGGCTGGAGGATGCTCTTTTCATTTCTCATATGCAGACCTTTTTTGGTAAATGTCAAACATCTGATATTTTGAGAAGTTATCTATGGTTGGATGGTAAGGATGATTTATTAAGTTAAGGATGATTTATGCTTTTTCTCTAAATATCTGTGTTTTCCACATTTTCTGCATAGAGCACATAGTAGTTTTGTAATTAGAACAAAGCTATTAAAATAGTAGATATTTAATAAAAATGATAATGTCTATTAGTTATTCAGTACCTATTAATGTTGAGGTACTGATTGTGGTGTGGTTATCATCTTATGAAATCACTACTCTAAGCCTGTAAAGTAGATATTCTCATTCAACAGTCGAAGAAACAGGCAGAGAGCAATTAAGTAGTTTGCCCAAGGTCACACAGCTAGGAAGCGATAGGGATGGATTTGAATATTGCTTTGTCTGACTCATCCGTCCCTCAGACTGATCTTAATTACCTTAGACAGTTTAGAAACTACTTCAGAGACTGAGCAGTGATAGCTATCATTTACTCAGCACTGCTATGTGCCAGGTATTGTGTTAGATGTTTTACATATATTCATATTATGTCCTTTAACTATTCAACAGGTAGATATCATTTTTACTAGTTTATAGGTAAGAAAATTAGATGCCTTAGAGTAGAAGCTTGTGCCAGGTCTAGAATTTAGGCAGCCACAGGACAAAGTAGAGAGCAGCAGCATTGCCTGGGAAGCATAACCCATGCCTCCTTGTAGTGAAATGTAACTGCCTGGATCTCATTTGGTCTAAATGGCCATGTTTTGTTTCATTTCTGCCCACATCCACCCTGCTGCCCTCAGCTGATTGTTCCCAGGTTGATCTTCTGATCTAAGGACAGATAGTTCATGGTCTAGCCAGTAAGCTATGTCACACAGAATTGCTTGAGATGATGGGCTAGACTAGTCAGATTTCTGTGTCCTGGGAATTTGGAATTGGAAAACTAGAAACTGAGCAGTCTAAAATAGAAGTGAAGTGAAGTGAAGGTTCACAATGCAGAAAGAGGCCAGTGAGAGGCTGGGGAATGACCAAGATGGCCTTGGACAAGCTAATTTCATAAGGAAATAGAAATTACGTAGAAATAAAGCAAGTGGCAGAGAGAGGTAGACCTAGAGAGAGAAGCAGAGACAACCCTAGAGACCACATGGCCTCCAAGAAGGAGAGAGCTCTGCCTCCATTGACCCTGGCCACCTGGTTCCAGATTCCATGAGCACTGGTAATACCCCATTTCTTTTCTTGGGATACTCATGAGATACTTGGAAGAACACCCTCCCCACTCCATTTTCTTTAAATGAGCTGGCTTGAATGGATTACTGTTTCTTGCAACCAGAGTCCTATCTAAACTCCCTTGTAGCTGACTGTGAGTTCTGTGAGATCAGGGAACACTTGAACTTTTCAACCTGTTCTAGCTGTAGTCATAACCCGAGGGTCTGAATACTAGATAGAGAGTAACAGAGACAGGTCAGAGGTGAGATAATTGTTTTATCAATAAGCTATATCCCATAGCCTTCTTTAAAAGGAAGAGAGAGTGACAAGGTATGATAATTTTATTTCTCAACTTGTCTGAGCCATGGTGCCCAGATATTTGGTCTAACATCATTGTGGATGTTTCTGTTAGAGTGTTTTTTGGATGAGATTAACATTTAAACCAGTGGACTTTGAGTAAAGCAGATTGCCCTCCATAATGTGGGTGGCAATCCACATCCATCCAATCAGTTGAAAGCCTGAATAGAACAAAGACTGACCCCATCCACTTCCACCCTGCCTCCTCCTCCTAGCAAGAAGGAATTCCGCTAGCAGATGGCCTTTGTACTTGAACTGAAACATTGGTTCCTCCCTGGGTCTCCAGCCTGATGGCCTATCCTGCAGATTTTGGACTTCCCATCCTCTGTAATCAATATGAGTCAATTCCTTTAATAAATCTCAGTCTCTCTCTCTATATATATTCCTCTTTCTCTCTACTTATGATGGTACTTCAAAAAGTTCATAGAAATATTATCTTTTAATTCTACTTTCCATGAACTTTTTGAAGTAACCTTGTATATGCATACACATCCTATTGGTTATGTTTCTCTGGAGAACCCTGACTAATACACAAGGTTCTGGTAATAATGACTTAATTTTTCAAACAAGACAGGATATATATTTCTGGGTCAATAGTTTGGAAAAGGTCAATGAAGCCAGAGTATGTAGCTAATTTTTCCATGGCAAGAAGCCCAAAGGTTAGAGATGAGTGTCTCTGGTGTAAGAATTTATAAACTCTTCATTTTGAGGTAACCAGTTCTATGCATCTGGATACCCTTCATGCTAGACATTTAAAACTGGGGCTAACGTTGTGTAGGTTATTTTTTTTAAAGTTATTTTATTGTACTTTTTTTGGACAAATTTATTGAGAAATAGTTGATGTCTAATAAACTGCACATATTTAAAATATACAATTTAATGAGTTTTGACACATGTATATACCTGTGAAACCATCATCACAATCCAGATAATAAACATTCTTCACCCATCAAAATTTCCTTGTGTCTCTTAGTAATCTATACCTCCCTTCATGTCTATGCCCAGATGTGATGGTTAATTTTATGTGTCAACTTGACTGGGCTAAGGGATGTCCAGACAGCTGGTAAAACATTATTTCTGGGTGTGTCTGTGAGAGTGTTTCCAGAAGAGATTAGTATTTAAATTGACAGACTGAAAAAAGAAGGTCACTCTCATCTATGTGGGTGGATATCATCTAATCCACTGAGGATCTGAATATAGCATAAAGCCAGAAGAGGGGAAAGTTTACTTCTGTTTGATCTGGGACATCCATTTTCTCCTGCCCTCAGATATCAGTGGTGCTAGTTCTTGGTTTTCCAGCTTGCAGATGCATATCATGGGAATTCCTGGCCTCCATAATCACATGAGCCAATTCCTATAATAAATCTATCTATCTATCTGTTGGGTGTCTCCGGTGGCTGCATGGGACCCCAACAGGTTTTTCCTTTCCCTAGAGGGTCAGAGCCAAAGGGATTGCCCTTTTCTCCGCCACAGGACGTGGGGCAAAAAGAGATTCCAAGAGATGGGTGAGCACGCAGCTGCTCTCCCAGATAGGGAACAAACACACACACAGGCAGTGGGAGTTCTGTCAGGCAGTTCCGTTTATTGTAACACAAAAGATCATACTTATATGCTTAGCAGGCGGGGATTTCCAAGGGGATTTCCAAGTTTAGGCCAATCCTTGAAAAGGTCAAATGTGCACGTGCCTTGCCTCTCTATGCTTAGTCCTCCCCCTTAACTTCCCTTGGGTACCACCTTTTATCTGTTTAGGCCATCTGTTGTTTTTGCTTAGAAAAAGGGCACAGTCCCATATCTATCTATCTATCTATCTATCTATCTATCTATCTATCTATCTATCTATCTATCTATCTATCTGTCTGTCCATCTTCACCTATAATTCCTATTTGTTTGATTCCGCTGGAGAATCGTAACATACCAGGTAACAACCGATCTACTTTCTGTCACTATAGATTATTTTCCATTTTCTAAATATTTTATGTAATTGTAATTGCTAATGCTGTTTTAAATATTGGAACTTCCTTCTCTAGTTGCTTTGGCAGCTCCAGCCATATCATCACCACATGAATTGTGCCGCTTTGAGGCAGAGTCCCTGTGTGAGGTTTAGCAAGCTCCCTGCAATCCACATCCCTCTCCCACAAACCCTGCTCTAGATGCCACTTGCCTGCTCCATTTTAGGAAATCTACTTGCTATGGCCTGAATGTTTGTGTCCCCCCTCACAGTCCCCATTCATATGTTGAAACCTAATAACCAATGTGATGGAATTAGAAGGGGAGGCATTTGGGAGGTGATTAGGTCATGAGGGAGAAGCCCTCATGAATGGGATTAGTGCCCTTATAAAAGAGGCCCCAGAGAGCTGCCTTGCTCCTTCCACCATGTAAGGACACAGCTAGAAGGTGCCATCTATGAATAAGGAAGTGAGCCCTCACCAGACACTGAATTGGTCAGCACCTTGATCTTGGACTTCCCAGCCTCTAGAACAGTGAGAAATAAATTTCTGTTGTTCATAGGCTACCCAGTCTTTAGTATTTTGTTATATAGCAGCTCAAACAGACTAAGACACTATTGTTCACTTCTCTGTTTCCTAAAGCAATGAAAGACCCAGAAAGACTTACCCGATTCTTTTCCTGGAGTTCCCAGGCTATGACCCTTCTGGTATCTCTTCCTCTATTGGATAATGAATGCTACAGACCTGCTCCTCAGGAGCAGTTCTTCAGTTAGGGTCCCAAACATATACAGTATGCTCTCTGGCAACCAGTAAGGGCAAGTGGGGATGCAGATCTTCCCCAATCTAGATTTCCCAGTGCTAGACTGGCAGATTCTGCTTCTCCCCCCGTGTGTGTGTGTGAGTGTGTGTGTGTGTGTGTGTGTGTGTGAGTGTGTGTGTGTGTGTGTGAGTGTGTGTGTGTGAGTGTGTGTGTGTGTGTGTGTTTGTGTGTGTCTGTCAGAGGAGTGAATAAGGTTCTTGCTATATAATGTTGCAAGTACAGGTTTTAATATAGTTATTTCAGAAAATCTGTTTAAAAATTTTATTTTGGTATACAATATAGAATAAATACAAAATGTTATTTACTCCAAAATATCATTATTTCTGACTTACCAGTCTTTGAGTAACATAACAGAGGTCCTGTTTTTTAAAAAAGTTATCTCAGTCTGATCTAAATAATGTCAAACATCCATATCAGAAATGTGTGTTATTTCCTCTTTAATATCCTTAATCTCAGCTCGAACTGTTGTTAAATTAGATATTTTTTCATTTAAGAAAGCAATTTCTTTCTCTCTTTGTAGTAAGTCAGTAACCAATCTTCCAATGCGTAGTGTTAAATCATTTACCAATGGCTCCAAACGAGAAAAATCCTTCTTTAGATTATACACCTTTGGTTTCAGATCATTTGCAAAAGTCACTGTCTTTAGCACTTTAGCTCTGTCGCTTTCTAAGCTTAAAAATCTATCTGTGTGCTTGTTGAAATCACTCTTCAGCTCAGTCAGTATCTTCTTAAGAGAGTTAATTCTTTGTGAATTTTCAGATGCTGTCTTTCGGAGTGTTGCTGTACGGTCAATGCTACTTGAAAGAAGATCACCTATGTTTTTTACCGTATTTTTTTCTACTTTTTCTATTTTATTTTCTAGTTCTTGCACAGAATCTGTCAATGATGTTACATCACTTACTAAACCTGAAATACGTCGTATATCTGTTTTTACAGTTGTAATCTTGAGACCAGCATCTTTTGCCATGGAAGTTGTACTTCGGTCTACTTTTGTAATGTCTTGAGAAAGAGTTGTTAAATTGTTGTTCAATACATCCTGTTTTTCAGTTATCCTGTTGGACCGGGTTTTTACCTCATAAATTTCCTCCTGTAGATGCTTTAGATGAGCAATTATTTGAAAAGACTTCAATTGTTCCATGATAGCTTCAGATTTCTGACACTATAAGAAAATATAATACCACAATGATTAAATTTATTAAAAGCTTAACTTTAAAATTCGACTTAAATTTTATGTTATTTTAAACTACAACTTTACTGCTCTTCTGAAAAGCATATGGTAAAAGATGGCTTCCAAAATAAGAGCCTTTAGAACAATTTAAGTGTATAAATAATGAATAAGAAGGAAAACATGAAGGAAATTTCATAAAATGTTACTTGAAATTACATTTTTTCAGTTCTTTGTTTTCATCATGGGTCCTCTGTGCAATTACAAAATGAGCTAAATGAGACAGTGATGTGTTTTTAATTGCTGGAGAATGGAAAGGGAAGTCTCCTCTGGATGAGTTTTGGTAGTTTTGGGAGTGAGACAAGCAACATAACTTATTTTTCTCAGCTTTATTAAGGTGTAATGTGATTTTTTGATTGTGAAATCATTAAACCAAGCTAATTAACATCTCCATCCCTTCACATACTTATTTTTTTTTTTTTGTGGTAAGAACACAAAAATCTATTCTTTGTGGTTTTCAGGTATACAATAAGTACATTATTATTAAATATAGTCACCATTCTACACAGTAGGTCTCCAGAACTTATTCATCCTGTCTAACTGAAGCTTTGTACACTTTGACCAGCATCTCCCCTTTCCCCCTGTCCTGCACCCTCACCCCCCACCCCCCGCATCCCAGAAACCTCCATTCTATTCTGCCTCCATGAGTTCAGCTTTTTCAGATTCCACATTTAAGTGAGATCATGCAGTACTCGTATTTGTCTTCCTGTGCCTGGCTTATTGCACTTAGCATAATGTCCTCTGGGTTCATCCACGTTATCACAAATGACAGGATTTCCTTCTTTTTAAAAGGCTGAATAGTGTTCCATTGTGTGTGTGTGTATTACATACTGCATACATTTCATTTTCATCCATTTACCTGTTGATGGACACAGGTTGATTCCATATCTTAGCTATTGTGAAAAATGCTGCAATGAATATTAGAGTGCGGATAGCTCTCTGACATACTGATTTAATTTCTTTTGGATACATACCTGGATGTGGGACTGCTGCATCACATGGTAGTTCTATTTTTAATGTTTTGAGGAAACTCCATACTGTTTTCCATAATGGCTTTACTAATTTACATTCCCACCAACAGTGTGCAAGGGTTTTCTTTCCTCCACATTCTAGCTAACACTTGTTATATTTTGTCTTTTTGATAAAAGACATTCTAACAGGTGTGAGGTGACATCTCATTGTGGTTTTAATTTTTAATTTCCTTGATGATTAGTAATATTGAGCATTTTTTCACATACTTGTTGGCCATTTATTTGCTCTTTTGAAAAATACCTACTCAGATCAATTGCCCATTTTTTAATTGGTTTATTTGTTTTCTTGCTATTGACTTAAGTTCTTTATATATTTTGGATATTAATCCCTTATCAGATGTATGGTTTGCAAATATTTTCTCCCATTCCGTAAGTTGTCTCTTCACTCTGTTGATGGTTTCCTTTGCTATGCAAAAGATTTTCAGTTTGAAGCAATCCTATTTGTTTATTTTTGCTTTTGTTGCTTATACTTTTGGGGTTATATCCAAAAAATCTTTGCCAAGTCTAATGCCAAGAAACGATTCCTTTATTTTTTCTTCTAGTACTTTTATAGTTTCTGGTCTTATATTTGTTTTTAATTAATTTTTAATTGATTTTTTAACACAGTATGAGATAAGAGTCCAATTTCATTCTTCTGCATGTGGATATACAGTTTTCTCAACGTGATTTATTGAAGAGACTGTCCATTTCCCATTGTGTGTTCTTGAGACCTTTGTCAAAAATCATTTGAACATATAAGTGTGGATTTATTTCTGGGCTCTCTATTCTGTTCCATTGGTCTGTATGTCTGTTTTTGTGCCAGTACCATGCTGATTTGAATTACTATAGCTTTGTAGTATATTTTGAGATCAGGTCGTGTGATGCCTCCAGCTTCGTTGTTTTTGCTCAAGATTGCTTTGGCTATTGTGTGCTAAGGCAACACAACTTGTGAAACACAATTTTGTTTGTAGTTATAAGAGCTAGAATGAAGGGACTAGTGTCTGAGACTATGTGTATATGTTTTATTATGCTATAACTTTTATGAATAATTTTCTAGTCTGTCAAATTATCTATGAGACCTTGAATAACTCAATTCAGCTAATTCTCAAGTTCCTAGTATGTTGTTGAGCATGAAAATGTGAGGGACATAAAGATGTGTATAACTTGGGTTGTGGCCTCCACTGTTTAGTAGAGAAGACACATATGTAAAAAAAAAAAAAAAAAAAATCCAAGGTTCTAAAATTCTGATTCCAAATATTCGTGATTTTAAACTTTTGTATGTTTCAATGTCATCCTTCTTTTCCCACAGTACACTGTATACTAATATCTCCAAATTGCTGCCTTGGTATAACTTGGGTACACTAGCTGATAAACATTTTGAGCCACCCAACTGCCAGGCAACATTTCAACTTGTTATTTTTGATTTTGTTGGTGGTGATGGGGTGTTTGTGTGTGTGTGTGTGTGTGTGTGTGTGTGTGTGTGTGTGTGTGTGTGTGTGTGTGTGTGTGTGTGTGTGTGTCTATACAGCAGTGTTGGAAATGTTGAATATTTTATTGCACTTTAAATATCTGAAGTTTTATTGCATTGTGCCATCATTTAATAAAATGAAGACAGAAAGGGAAAAATTAAGCTGATCATACTGACAAGATGGTTAGGTCTCATAAACAATACAAAGTTGAAAATTAAAACAAAGATGAAAATTGGCAGGTAAGACTGTTTAGCTTCACCAGAAGATTAACTTAAACCTGTGAACTGTATGCTCAACTGTAAAGAAAAACAAGTTAAAGAACAAACGTAAAATTCTGGAAATATATTGTCAATGTGGGAAAAGACAGATACACACTGTGAATACTCTGGAAAGGGAATCCCACTTATAATGCATAAGTCAGTCATTTGACTTTTGCACATTTAACTTTCTAGGAAAGCATAATGTTTTAAAATAAGAGATTGTCTATAGATTTCTACTAATAATCAAAACTAGCTTTATTTGACAAGATTTACTGTGCTATAATATGTGTTAGAATGGAAGAATGTGTTAGAATGAAAGAATGGTCTCTGCTTTCAGAATGTTTGTACTTTAGCTAAGGAAACAAAAACAATAAATGGATTACTTAAAACTCAGAAAAGAAAACAAAAACTAAAAAGGCTAATATGTAGGCTGCAAAAACATTTTTACAAAATAAGATATGCAGTTTAGTCTAAAGACATTCTTCCTCTAAAATACTTGTGCATTTCTTCAATTCTTAAAAATTCTTTCTTAAGCTGTATTTGGATTATTCAGCTAACCTTTTGTGATTATTTTGGTTAACAAAAATTTAGTTTTACCTAATGCACATAAAGATGTAATGCTCAGAATATTATTTTGATGGTGGCTTTAAAAAGAAATAGCTATATGGTTCCAAAAGAGTTACAATGAACTGCTGAAATGGAGCAGTAGCACAGTTAATTCAGAGTAGCATTCCCCCTTCTTTCCCCATCATATATGTTTGGTTTCAAAATATATTTTAGGATTTTTCTACTCAATAGTTTTATGTGACATTACAGGTGAAGGAGGTGGACCAAAATGTGTTTTTTGGTACAGAAGTTAGCTTGTGAAAATGTTATCGTGGTTATGAGATTAAGAAGTAGCCACAAATAGGAAGGAAATTTAGTAGTGATTGCAAAACAACATGTTATTTTTAAAGAGAAAGCTTTGCAATATAGTGTATTTGCTGAAACAGAGTCTTCCAAGGGTGTAAGGAGTAGATAGCTTACTTTCATCTATTTCATTACTAGGTTATCATTTATTAATGTATCTATTCTGGTAGTGTAAATGTAGCTTTTTTTAAAAAAACAGTCTTCTGATAATGTAGCTTAACAGCATACACAATTAAGATACTAAGAAAGCACTTAGCTTATTCTTAGAAGGATAAGATCATTAAACTAAGGCTAGTAAACCTCTTTGTTTAACTTGGTAGCTTATAAATGAATTTATCATAAACTTCTACTGACATTTACTGAAATATAAACTAAAAACAGTGTGGTAATAGTCTAGAAATTGTTGTATTAAATTATTTTTTAAAATTACTTAGGGCTTATTTGAGCTATGCCTAGAATGGATAGAAGAGTTAGAAAATCTATTAGTAGCTCGAAAGATTACATCAATAATTTGAATATTTATCAAATTCCTATCATATATGCAAGTACTAAACTAGATGCTGTCCTGTTACATTTAATATTGTCTGGATCTACAAGTGCAGCAATATGGTTCAAGAAAACAATCTCTATGTCCCATCTACTTTCCAAAAACTTTGCTAAAGGATCTTTGAATTCTACTAAAAGACCAGAAATTTTACTGATTTCTACAATTTAAAACTACTTAAAGCCAGAAGGAATCTTACAGATTATTTGGTACAATTATCTCATTTTACTATTTAAAAACTAAGTCCCTAAATAAAGTGCCCAAGCACACAGTTAGTGACCAACATTTATTGATTCCTACTTATGTCTGAAGCCCAAACAATTTTAGAGCATAGTTACAGCTTTTGAGGGACTTATAGTTTAGTTTAATGGTGACATGGTAGAGGACACATTTGGCTGAATTGCTTTTTGAATTCTCAAGATAGTCCGACTGTCAGCAAATTTCTTGTGTCTGTATGTGTGTGTGTGTTTTCCTCCTCTGGTTGAACAGCAGTAAGTTGCGTTTTATGGTGGGAGGTCCTTGGCCTCTGAAGTTGGACAGACCTAGCAGTGTGATTGCAAGATTCCTAATATCATTAGGAATTAGCCTTGATATCATTATTTGTAAACTGGGTCTAACAGCTAGCAAAGCTGCAGTGAGGGTTAGTTCTCTCCTCCTCTTCTGTGTAAAGCTGGGATAGAGCATTTTCATTTGTATTAATACTCATAGTTTAACTGAAACAAAAAGTGCCGGGAGAATTTGCAGAGCTTTTGTCAACTGTGCAAATATGAGATAAGTTTATAAATAAATAAGGGTTTCTTTGTGTGTGTTTGTTGAATTTAAAGCATCATTATTGTATAATGACATCATATTAAACTTTGATCAAGATTATACAGTCATACAAAGGTCTACAATTAGGTTGAGATTAAAAATAATATCATTAACTTTGTATCTTACAGGTTAAGTTTTCTATGAAATTGTACAGGCTAATAAATCAACATTTTTCATTATAAAATATGAAAGTACACTTAGTCAGCAACTTCTCATCATTAAGTAAAACATAAGGAAATATTACTATAAATATATTATTTGTGCTAAATATTTTTTAAAAATGGACCCAGTACTCTTAATAACCAATTGATATAAAATTTATTTTCAATTACAAAGATGCAAAAATGTGCCTTAGAATACTGGTAATTTTCTTTAAAGAAAAGACTAACAATGTAATTTAATATTTGATACACAGAGAAGGTTTTGAAATTTCAAGTAACTGTGTTAAATAAATAAATGGAATAAAGAGAAAGACAGCCACATTTAAATCTCTCTGACAATTTTTTAATAGGAAAACCTCTTAGTAAAGGAATATATACATATATACACATACACATCAATAGTTCTCTCATGTAATATTTGTAGAAGAGCAGTTTTTGTTTCCCTTGTAAGGGTCATTATAGAGCACAGTGGCCACCTTGTTTCCACTTACTTTCAGTAACGATTACCATGGTATACACAAGTTCATAATAAAGTTGTATCAAATCTGGTGATAGGCAAAAAAAAGTTATTAAAAGAATGCAAGGAAAGAGATCACATCTGCCCTGACAGGATAGAGGTGAAACAACAAAGTTCCGGCTAATTTTGTAATCTATTTTATTGGCATTAACATAAAAGCAAAAAAATATAATTTTGTCAGTGCACACAGATAAAAACTTAAGACATTCAGAAGTCAAGAGATTTAATGTTAAGATTTCAGAAAATAATGCCATGGTCCTTAATAGAAGCACTCTTCCAGGCTTATTTTTATGACTCATGGCTATGAACGCCAATGTAAAACTTATTTGGAATTTCGCCAAAAACTTGCAAATTTACGTAGTAAAACTAAGTGGCAACAACTACCTTTTGTAACTGACTGCTTTCAAGTTCTGTGCGTTTAATTCCACTGAAACTGCATTATAGAACTGGGATGGTTACTGGCAAAAAGAAACAAGAGCAGGACTTCCATATGCAGTTGACTACATCATATAAATCTGAATAAAATAAAATCAATACGTAAGACAAACTTAGTTTGGTAGTTTGGGGAATCTTTAAAATAATGACATACTTTTAATGATCATAATTATCATTAATCGCTATGCCACTTTTTCCTCTTTAAAACAGGCCACAGGTTTATTGGTATATTTTTATTGTGCATATATAGAGATCATGTATCTAGTAAACTTGAGTCTAACACAGATAGAACCTTTAAAAAAAAAAAAGCCCAGATACACAAAGATATTACAAAAGTTCATACTTCAAAACATACACACTTAATTCATAGGAAAGGCCTTATATAAGAACATTTATTTATTTATTTACTTGCATTTAAAAATTCTGGGCTGGCTGGTTAGTTCTGTTGGTTAGAGCAGGTGTTGATAACACCAACGACAATGGTTTGAATCCCATTCCCCATACTGGTCAGCTGCCGAAAATAAAAAATAAAAATTCTAACAGATATATGTAACACAGTTTAGAAACTTAACAAAAAGTAAAATATTTCCCTGGCTTCATAATTTCCAGAAAGTGCATATTAATTCATAGCAAAACTTCCAGGCTTTCCTTCAGGCATGTTATCTTTTATTTTAGACAAAACTCCTGTGAACTTGGTTATCTGGATTCTTAGCCTGCAGTGAATTACAAAGAAAAGAACTGGCTGAGGCAGGCACATTGCCAACCAACCTGACATTAAGACCATGTGATAGAAAAGGTATAAGAAACAGACATAGGTTTGAAAAATAGCAAACTGGGGTCATTTAGTGAAGTAATAAACATTCTCCAATAGCTCCTAGAGACATCAATGTATTTAGGTCCAATATAATATGTAAAATTCATAATGATGTCCATTAATTATTAGAAAAAACATTTAAAAATATTAAGCATGTTGCTCTGAAAAGTAGAGAATATGTATTTTAGAGCTCTTTATATTTAAAATGAAATAAATTTTAGTGCTTAAAAAGCTAAGCTTTTTTTACATGGATTTGTGTGCACATCTCACTTATTTTTCCAATAATGTAAGATAAAGTGAGGCAAACCAAAATAACTAAAAAACATGGAACTAATCAATTTATGTATAATAAAATAGTTCATTGGAATAAATGTAGTGAATTTAAAAATCACTACTAATTCCTTTGTTTTCTAGATTATATTCTTCTAAAGTTTCCTTTTCTTTTTTACTTGCATATGCTACAAAATCATGAACTTTTCCTTTCAGAACATCCAGTTCATTTTGCATCTTTAATATGCTATTATCATACTGAATTCCTTCAAGAGTTTTTTGCATATCCATTATTTCAGATACTGCTTTCAGCATATCGTCTTCCATGTTAAACATCTGCATAGTCAGGTCTTCCACTTTCTTTTCTGTTCCGATCAGATCTTGAGAGACTCTGAGGACAGAGTGAATGGCACTTTCGATTGTTGGCAAATGTGTCTTGCATTCTTCGACTTTGGGTTCATAGTTGGAAAGCTTATTAGTCAGTTCTTCATCTCTGGCAAAGAGAGCGTGTTGTTCCTCTTCTAACTTTTCAACTGCTTTTGTATCAGAGCCAAGCTGCTCCTCTACTCGTAGAAGATCTTCTTCTTCTTGTCTTTTTACTGTTCTAATATTTCTTAGTGTGCTATCTTCCAAATCTTTTAGCCGTTCAGTGAGCGATTTTATTCCTTGCTCAGCTGAGTTAATTTGGACAGTAACTTGAGAATGTATATGTTTTGCTTCTGATTTGAAAATGTCTGTATTAACATTCATTTCTTCTAGGCTTCTCTTCCAGAAATCTGTAATATTCTGGAATTTCTCATTAAGGTTTTGCATCCTTTGAGTGAGTGTGTCTTCACTATTTTGAATGTCATCCATGATACTTTGGAGGCTGGATACTTCCTGCTCAAACTGGGTCATCAAAGACATGGATGATGTAGCTTCCTGCAGGATACTTTCAGTAGACTCAAGCTGCATTTATAACACAAAACAATTCCCAAGGCTACTTAATAATTTTTATATTAGAGAAACACACTTTAACAATCAGGAGCATAATACATGCCAAGTTCAAATTCTGAAGATGTCTAAAATATCCAAGTATATCAGAATCATACTGACAAAAACATTTATTACTTTAATAGTTGTTTAAAAAAATTAATAGATTAGTCCGATGTTAGAAAAATATATACTAGAACTTATAATCCTAGATATTTGTGTGTTTTCACGGACGCATGTTCAAGAGAAAAAATAATGTTAATGAAGCCTGAAGTATGTCACATTTTCTTCTTACTTGAATGGGAAATAACTTAGATATCATTTTTACGGTTATTTAGCTTTTTAGAAACTGCAAATTAGTATAAAATTTGTTACCTTTCCTAAATCCTATGAGTCTGGAAGATTTTCTGTCTGAAAAAAATTTTTTTTTTTGTCTTTTTTGTGACCGGCCGCACCGCACCGCGCTCAGCCAGTGAACGCACCGGCCATCCCTATATAGGGTATGAACCCGCAGCCGGAGCGCTGCTGCGCTCCCAGCGCCGCACTCTCCCGAGTGCGCCACGGGGTTGGCCCTGAAAAAAATTTTTTTGATCAACCTCTTGCAGAGAAGGTATTAGAACCAGATTTTGTAGACACAAAAACAAACACGGCTTATAAAACCAGTTTAGTGAGACAAGTCACATCAAATGGTAGTGTTCTAAGTATCTATAAATTATGGTAAGCCCCTGGCACCTTCTAATACGTATCTGGAATATAGAAGGGCCAGGTCATGGACCTCTTTAGTCTACACTTACACATAGATGACAGCTTTAGAGACTACGGGAAAGCCTAGATCATTAATTTATCAAATGTTTGCAGCGTTGTGTTGAAGACATAATACTGAATAAGACACAGTTCTTCCCTTAAGTGGCTTAATTTAATTAGGGAGAAAGACAAGTCTACATGCACTATGACAGGGAAAGAACTATGAAACACTTAGATGGAGATCCAACCCAGACTTCAATGATCAAGAAAGTATTCTAGAAGAAATATTACCTAACATCTGCTTCTAGTCACACTTCCTTTCTAAATCATCCTACACACTACTACCATATTAAGCTTTTAAGTTTTTTTTTTGGTATTTTTTTGGCAGCTGGCTGGTACAGGGATTGAACCCTGGACATTGGTGTTAATAAGCACTGCACACTAATCAACTGTGCTAAACAGCCAGCCCATATTAAGCTTTTAAAAACTGCTATGCAGTCATGGCACACTGTTAAACCTTTGACGTTTGTTCCTAATAATTCTAGGATAAAGTCCCAAATTCCATAACTTCTCCCTATGCTATTCTCCTCTCTTCTTAGCTTAGCTACATTCCATCCTTACTTCAAGGCTCAGACCAGATCTCAGCTCCTCAGTGCAGCATTATTCTATAAGCTTTGCCCTGAAAGCCTGAACTCCTATAGCACATTATATTCTGTATTTGCCACACTTTTGGCATTTAGCATATATAACTCAAAAATTTTGAGTGTTCATTTTGTGCCAGACCTGGTATTAGACTCTGGATATAAAATACAAATACAGCACAGTCCCTGATTTCACAATTTGATAGAGAGATAGCATCTTGGATCTTCCATATCACATATTCTAGAGTCCCAATAGTATCTAGTGAGTCTCCTACAGGAGCTAGTTCCATCAGTAGGTGCTAGGGAAATAGAGATAAAAGATGCAGTGTTTGTTCTACAGAGGAGTAAGGGATGCTAACAAATTAATAACACAAAAATCACAACAGACTATAGTTAGTATTATGACATAATTAGCACAGGCAGCAATGAATGCTTAGAGGAGAGATATGAAGTCAGGAGCACAATGAGGAAAGGCTTAGACGTGATTCAAAACTGACTCATTAGCACACTGATGAATTAGCCAGGTGAAGAAGATGTGAAAAGATGTGAAAGCTTCTAAATTCCTTAAGGGAAGAGAGCATAACTTATGCCTTTTTGTAGTCCCCATATCTCAGAGTATAAAGAACGTGTTTGTTGATGTTTAGGAAGAATGGCGATAGGCCTTCCGGGCTTGCTCCAATCAAGACCTAAGGCAGTTCCAGGTGACAGGTGAAAACAGCATGTAACAGTACTGACTAATAAGACCACTCTGAAATGTTGTTTAAAAATTATTTTTAACATACACATGTAGCCATAATAAAAGTTCCTTTAAAACCAATTCTGAGAAATACTTGTACATTGGCAATATGGTTAGGTTTAGTTGTTCTATTAGCAGTATTTTGAAGAGGCAAGCTTATCTTCACCTATGGTAATTTCCTGTTTAGGCTGTTTACCAGAGCATCACTGCAATCTGGAGGCAGCACACTCCAAGTACAAGATCAACTTTTTGGAATAAAAAAGTCTCAAGATTTAATCTGCAAATATTTAGTGATTGGTATACCACAGTAACTAGCATTTATGAATTCCAATATATTCTAATAATTCTACATTTTTTTAAAAAAAGAGATATCTTAAATTTATTAGTGCTTGAAAGTTTTCGGAGTTTGCATATATATTATATCTCATCTGATCCTTAAAAAATCTTATCTCTCACTTAATAAATGATGAACTAGAGGTCAGGAGAAGTTAGAGTGATTTGTCTCACAGTTGTGATGAGAGCCCACATTTAGTTGTTCTTCTCCTACTGCATCAAGCTGGCCTTTAGGGCCAGTTTTGTGAAAAGGCAGCTATTATTGAACTACTCCCAGGGCAGACTGGGAGAGAAAATGCTATGAAAAGACTGAATATTTCTTGGAGTCTATGATATTTTAAAAATCTTCAAAAGCATTTTAATTGCCACCCCAATTTTTCATTTAAAAAGGAAATCTAACTTTGTTGAAAATTTGTTTTCAACAGCTTTTAATTAAATATATAAAGTTTCTAGCTCTTGGAATTTTTCCTACCAGTATGTTAGAGTGCCCCCAACAACCACAACCAGATTTCAGCTTGAGTCCTATGTCAAAATGTCAACTCCTTCGCAGCTCCTTCCTGGAGCCCATAAGTTCACCCTCCAGTAGAATACCTTGGCATGTGGGAGGGATGCTTAATTTTCATCCATGGCTTTTCTCTTTTGGGAGATTGAATGCTCATCCTATGCATGGAGCTGCAGGGACTCAGACCCTCTATTTTATCTCTATTTTTGTTACATTCTCACCCACCTGGTGCCAAGCACAAGTCCTTGTCTACTTGATGACATGAGTAAAGGTTTAGTGAATGAGTGAATAAACAAACAAACAAGGCATGTTTCCCAATGATAGCTTGGACCCTGGAAGCCAGACAAGGCCCACATGATGCCTTACTGATCACAGCTGTCAATTTTCTTAGAGGCGTGAGAATTACAAAAATGTTTATTTGTCTCACATTTCTAAGAATCACAGTAATAATGCAATTGGTGGAAATCAGCATCTGCAACTTGAAGAAACACAACATAGACATGATGTTACTTTAATTTTCATGAGAACTCTTTATTTGGCTACAGAATCAATACTTATTTTTAGGCTATTCATTCTTATATTCATATGCATACATGCTTAAAAAGTGGAAAGTAAGAAAAAAAATTGATAGATCTTTTCCCAATAAATGGAATCCATATACTAATTTTATACCTAAAGATCAACCATATTTTCAATGCTCTAGATAACTAACACTTAAGTAGAAAACTAACATCATGTCAAGATAAACATACTGGTCTTTTTGAACAATAGAAACTATTACATTAAAAAAACTTTGTCCTTTCAATATGCAATCTGAATCAAAGTTGAGCCAGAGGGAGAATGTCAGGAGGTAGGAAGACCAGTCAGAGTTAAAATAGTAATGGTCTAAAAGGCAGGAAGAAATATTTCTGAGGTGGGGTAGAGGAATGGTAGAGGGGAAGTAAAATGGAAAAATTTTCACAAAGAAATCAATTAATAATTACCTTTTCTGAAATTAAACTGATTTTACTTTGAAGTCCTTGGAACTCGTCAGTTCCTATTTTCAGTAACTGGTATTGGTTTTCCACTTTTGCAAACTTTTCCGACTGCTGAAATACAAACCTGGAAAAGAAAAAAAAAATTACTACTGCCTAATTCATATCCATTTAAATCTGAATTTCAAAGAAGTATCATAACCACTTTTGGTAAGAGCAACATAAATTTTATCAGTTTATTTCAACAAATGTTCATATAGCCTACTATGTGGTAGGTATTGGTTTAACTCATGCCAAGATGAGTAAACACTGCCTTTGTTCACAGTAAACACTGCCTTTGTTCACAGTTCACAGGCTAGTGAGTGACACAGTGAGATATCTGTAATAGATGCATGCACAGGAAATATTTGGGGAGAAGACATGATGAAATATTTAGAACAAGACCTTTGATCTCTACTATTTTTCTCGAGGCCATGTTTGGGCAATATCTAGAAAATAAGAGTTTTTACACAGAAAGGCAAGAGAAACAAGAGTTATCTATAAAATAGTATTTTAAAACTAAAATGCATAAGAGTAGACTAGGGAAAAGCAGTAGAGTGGAATAAAGAAAGGTGATGTTGATTAGAAGTTGCAAAATAACAGAAGAGTTATGAAAAAAAAGTATGAAACAGAAAACATCCTCAAAGTGACAATGTAACACATATGCAATGCATATACATACATGTACAGTTTATAAACTGTACAAATGATTATATTCAATAGTACGAATCATATAGGTGCATTTTAGATAGCATTCTAAAATTGGAGTGTATTCTTCATCTGGTGAAGGGCAGAAGCATAGAAAAGCTATCCTAATCTTTAAACAATAAATCAACATTTGTTTGTACAGGATTTGAAATGAGCAAGCACAAAAGAAATGCCTTGGATCTAATACTATTTTGGTTATCTACATTAACTCAATTTTTCAGGCTCAGGAAAGCAGCAGTTGAAACTTTTTGGATATTGAGTCATCAAAAAGCAATGGAAAAAAGAATGACATGAACTGGCTGCCTAAATCATAGTACCTGGTCAGTGGTTAAAAAGCTTCACTGCGGGGCTGGCTGGTTAGCTTAGTTGGTTAAAGTGCCATCTTGTAACACCAAGGTCTAAAGGTTTGGATCCCCATGCTGGCCAGCCTCCAAACAAACAAAAAACCAAAAGCTTCACTGCATATTATAATCACTTGGCAGCTTAACAGAGACTGATGCCTGGGTCCTACCCACAGAGACTCTGATTTAATTAGTTTGATGTGTGTGGCTTGGATATTGAAAATTTTAACAGCTTCCCAGATGATCTAAGTACACAGCCAAGCTGAGAATTACTAATTGATCACATTTTGTAAAATTCATTTCCACTGAAAAACAAACATTTAAAGATCTCAAAGCTTAATAAAGAGGTGAAAAACTTAGTGTAGCTATCTGAGTTTTGTGCATCCTTGCAACGGTGGTAAAGTTTTGAACTCATAAATGGCATCATTAGGCTAACTGCTGCTGCAAAACTGTCCAAAGCTAAAAATGGATTTTTTGCTTTTTAAGCAAATGTTTACAAATGTTGGATAAATTTCTTTTGATGATACTGGTTAATATTTATCATATGAGGTACTCACAATCCCACATAATTAGCACATACTGACTTTTGTCTTGTGTGCTAATATGAACTTCTAAACAAAACTTTTGGTTATTAGAAAACACTAGTATCCTAATTTTCAAAGATGGATGGGTGGACATAATTCTCCTTTCATTAGCTATCTCATTCTTGACTTTTAAGAGTTCTTCTTTTCAGAGTATAGGCTTATCTAGGACCAGCTGATAGAGACCAAGGATAAAGACCATCCTAAAGAAAGTTAACTTCAGGGAATAGTTTTATCCTTTACTCCACAGTGTTACTTCATGCATTTATCCTATAGACAAGCTAATTTATTCAGAACAAAATCATTATTATAAAAGACATTGTGTGATAGTTGATCCTTTACAAAAATACATTACAGGACTTTTGACTTCATTAAATATTTTTAATGCTGTCTATCTATGGACTTCTCAAATTGAAGCATTAAGCAAAAGCTTGAAGAAAACTGTGTCCTGTTAGTGGAAATATCATCTCTGATGATAATTTGTAGGTTTTTTTTATGATTAGCCTCTTACCAAAATAAAAGATTCACCCTTGCTACATATAAGTAGTGCATATAAGAAAAATCAAGCACAAAGTTGATTTAGTGCTAGTAATGAAAAAACTGAAGTGGTGTATATGGTGCTGATGAGTTAAAATACATTTTATTTTTCACTTATATGTGCCAGACACTATTCTAAGCGCTTTATAAATATTAATTCATTTAACATTAAGGAAGAGGATGGTTGATTCTCTATAAGTCAAGAAGGAATACTGAGAAGGCTGCTTCAGTTATGAAAAACTAAGTTTTCACATTGGCACCAGGTTAGTGCTGAAAAGTTGCTTCATTTCAAGAGTCAGGTGCATACTCCCATTTAGATCAGGATAAAAGACAAATAATTGGGATCTGCTAAGGGATACAGCTACTAGTAGAAAGAAGAAGAGAACCATAAATATTCTGGATAAGGGGTCTCTAATTCCAGGTCTTGGCCTCTTTTGGATTAATATCAAAGGGAGGTGACATATCATACTGGTTAAGTGTGTAGCTAGACTACCTTGGATCTGCCATTTACTAGCTGTATAACCACCTTGGGCAAGTTAAATAACTTCTTTGCTGTTGTTTCCCCATCTGTCAAGTGGGGATATAATGCTTACTTCATAGGGGTGTTTGTAGAGATTAAATATGTTCATATTTATAAAAGTTCCTAGAACAATGCCTAGAGTGTAACACATCAGTTATTCTCTTTAATTACCTTGGCCCTTTCTTTTGGAGTATTTTGTGCAGCTGCTCTTCCATCCCTCCTACATGTCTCTGGTTGTATAAAGGAGCAGGGCTCCCTTCTACTTGTGCTTGATAGAAGCCCCAGGCCTGTCCCCCATTGAACACTAAGCATAACCAGGGTTGGGTTTATAGCAAATGAAGGATGGAACAGGTGGATTAGACCACTTATAGGTCACTAAAGGAGAAGCACTCTCTTACCCTGTTATTGGGCCTCACCTCACTGTCACATAGGTAAGACCTTTAAAGTGTTAGATGTAGGAGAAAGGGATCCAGGAGATTAACTGGCTTTTAGTGTAGGCCTTACAAAAGGAAGCTTCCTGAGTCCTTCATAATCTATTGCAATCTACAGAGACCTCATACAGATTTAGGGCTCTGTGGTAATGAGTGGTGTGCATTGCCTTTGCATAGCTCCTTTAGGAATCTTAGATGGTGGCAGACAGCTGACAGAGGACTTGTAAATAAAGGATTTCCTATGCCTCTATCTCAACTTAATAATGAAAAAGAGGCAAATAACCAGAGGGAGTTGTTATTATGGAACTTCTGGAAGAAAGGAAGTTCCAGGGCTATTAGGGTCAGTACCCATTTAGCTCTATGTTTCATACTACCTATAGCTTCATGTTTAGCACAATACCTAACGTTCTGGAAAACAATGACCATATTCCATTTTTTAAAAAGCAGGACATTTAAGTATAACCCTGTCTTTTAGCGAAAACTATACTAACAAAAAAAGAAAAAAGCCAGAAGTGGAGTTAGCCAAGATTTTACAGTATAAATAATTTATAGAGAAAGTTATACTGGATGAGAAAAAACACCATTGTATGATTTGTTTAAAGATCTTTTGACCTCTTGTACATAGCAAATGCTATGAAAAACTTTTATAAAAGCAATTTTAAAATTTGCTGAAACTCCCAGAAGAAACTTAAAATTTTCACAATGGAATTTCTAGTTGGTTAAATTTCTATGTAATTAAATAAGCTTGTGTGAAAGGTTTTTGTCTTAATAACTTCACACGTTTTTACCTTTCTGAAAACAGAATCTCTCCAATCCTATTTGAAAATTTTTCTTAAGGGTTTAGAAATATGGTATGCAAACTGACACTGACACCATCTAGCTTTGGGTAACTGTTACCTCCAGTGTTTGTTGTTAATCTGACATAGGATGATATATCATAACTTTATTTAGCAGAGAGAAGATATTAAAATAACACATTTTTAAGTTTATGTATTATTTCTGATTACTTTCCAAAGATCCAAACATTAAAGGTCTAAAGACACTGATGTAGTGTGATGGCTTGAAATCTTACTTGGGCAGTGGAAGCGTTCAGATTTTTCCCCCCCAACTTAATCAAAGTGTGAGAGGATGAATAAGCACTGTTAAAGAGTACACATATAAGTACACATATTCACTGTTGTAACAACCAGTGTCAGTAGGCATTTAATAAAGATTCGATGAACTGACTTACACATTGAAGTATGTGTTCCAGTGTTAAAGATCTCAATGGCTTTGTCATAACTCTAGTGTGCTTTTAAGTATTTTAAGATGCTAAATCTTTGCTTTTTAGTTGGAAAAAGCTTTCGAGTGTCTTACCAGGATAAATTTTTATTCTCAAATTTACCATAAATAAATGTTTTGCTATAAACAGTGACCAAAGCATATATACTCCAATTCTCGTGGGAAAAGATTTCACAAGAGCAACTAACAAGGCCAACTATTTCAGTAAGTTACAGAATGTGCCCATTTAAAAAACGGGTATTCAGCATTGTTTTATCACTTTGCAAAGACATAGCTCAAATTAAATCTTCCTACTGAATGTAAACATGTTTTTGTTACATTCAGTAATTCCTAATAGTAAATTCCTGAGCTGAAGCATCTGGTTTTCAAGCTTTACTTCCTCAAAGTTTAGTTTCCCATTGGAGCTTTTCCCCTGGACATTTTGTGATGTAATTTATCTCACATGAACATGAAGCGTTGGCTAATTAATAAGAACTAAATTAATAAATTTAGCAAATAAAACCGGTTGTATTAGATTTCAGAGAAAAGCAACATATCTTTTAATCTGTTAAGTTCTATTAAGTCAGTAACTTTCCCAACAGAAAAAAGGTTTTTCTTTCCTCTTCCTAAAGGTCAGGCACTTTAAAGCTTAAGAGCAGTTTATTTAAATCTGTAAATTCTGTACATTTATTTTTTTCAGATCAAAACGAAAATATTCCATAAACAGAAATACCATATTAGTAAAATAAAAAATTCTTTTTTTGAAGAGAACATTTAATAAACAACATTTCATTTCATTGTAACAAGTTTTTTATTAAATTCGAAAAATACACAACTCGGGATGAGTCATCAGTAAATTATAATTCAAAACGTACTAGCATCAAAAATGTTCTAGACTAGAGGACGTCCAAGGTCTCTTCTAGAATTCTTTTATTCCGGAAGATTAATAACTCTTTTACTAAATACTTTGCAAACTGGTCAAAAATGAAGGGAAATTTTATTAAAGTATCAGTCTTGTTATTAAAATGAAATAGGTTATTACTAATGAAAATAATTGGGAAAAATAAAATAAGTTGGTTTTAAGGTTATTTCTAATATTCATTCTTCCTGACACCTATAGATGGTTATCTACTCGGTTTAAAAACTATAAATGTTTAGTCTTAAGTGAACACAAGTGCTGTACTTCTGTAGCTTTACAGCACTAAAACTCAATCTGTAACGGGCGAAAAGACTTTAAATTCATAACGCATGCAAACTGATGAAGTATGAGAAATCCTCCGAACTCTGATAAAATTAACGTTTGTTGCTTTGAGACCATAATAAATTCTTTTAAGGTTGCAAATGTTTCCATCAGTCATTTATGGTGCAGGTGGGGTGAGACAAATTAGTCCCCGACAGCTGCACTGCAGACAGAAGTAAAGGTGTACAAGGATATGAAAGCTTAGGACGTGTAGCAGGCACTTAACAAAGCCTGGCTTAATCTGCAGCTCTTAACAGATGACTGACTCGTTCCCAGACATTAGCCCCCACTCCAGTTGAGCAATAACCGGAGCATGTTACTAGCAAGGGAAAAACGAGTTACAAGCAACGAGCGAAAGAAAAAAAAAAGTCGGTCCTTCTTTTGGGGTCGAAGCAGAGGAATAGAAACCGCGAGTCCGGGGGTTGGAGTCTAGCGGGATGCGGAGCCGGGTGGGACCCCAAGGGCGGGGCGACCCCACGAGGCCGGAGACAGGGCCCGGCCGGCCCCGCGTCCACTTACCAGGCTAGGCCCAGGCACGTCCCCAGCGACAGCAGGCTCAGGCCCGTCCGAGGGTCCGCCCAGCCCCCGCCTCCGCCGCCCCGGGCCTCGGGGCTCTTCCCGCCCTCGCTTCGTTTCCCGGGCTCTGCGGGGGCACCCTTGGGCCCCGACTTCTTTCGGTTCTTCACCTCGGACATGTCTGGAGCCGCTGAGGACGACACACCGGGGCAACTTCTTCACCCGGGTGGAGCAAGACGTGGCCGCCTTCACGTCCTCGGGAAGCCTCGGCGGTGACCGCGCCCCCTCACAGATTTGGCGCCGCCCAGAAACCAGCCCCATCCCTCTCCCGGCCATCCTCGTTGCTTCACCGCGTCTCTCAGCCACCCGCTTAGTAGTTCCTACAGCTGAGGCGGGCGGCGACCCCACCTCCCCCTCCCTCTGCTTAACCGCCGCAAACGTGAGGATATCAAAATTTCCCGGCGCTTGCAGACCGCAGGGATCCGACGGACCGGGGCGGGGCGGGGCCGCGCGCGCCACGTCGAGCGCGCCGCCGTCGCCTGGGCCCGCCCCTCGCGGGAACGCGGCGCGCCCCTGTGGCTTAGCTACGCCCCCGCCGCGGGGTGGGAGGGCGCTTCCGCGTGCGCGTGCGGGAATAAGGCGAGGTGAGAGCGTGCGCGTGCGGGAATAAGGCGAGGTGAGAGCGTGCGCGGCGGCGTCCGCCTGAGGAGCTCCGGTCTGTTTCTTTGCCTGCTCGGCCGCACGCTGTCCTGGCTGGGCGGGCCCGGGGGGTTTTGACTCCCGGGCCCTGAGAAGGGGTGGAGGAGGTAACGAGCGGACATAAAGGCTTTATCCCTGGGCAGCAGGGGTGAGGGGGCCGGAGGTGAGGAGTCTGGGCCGTCAGCGACCCGCGAAGTCTTGAAGTAGCCGCGGCGGCGTCCAGAGTGGCACTGGGCTCTCGCCAGGCTGCAGCTGCCGCCGGAGGGAAGGAGCGACAGGCCAAGTGGCCCTCCTCGCTTTGTGTCCACGAAGGGCCGCCCGTGGGCCGGGCTCCCCTCGGCGTCCCGGGACTGTGGGGTCCGGCTGTGGAGGTGACGCCCACCTCTCCGCTCCTCGGAGATCCTCGGGGATCTTATTGCGCCCCGAGGCTGCTGAGACCCAGGTGAGGCACCTGTGAAGGCCCGGCCCTGCCCCGGGGCACAGGGTAAATGCCCTGCGCCCTGCATTTCCCGTCGAGAGCCTCCTGTTGCCGTTCTCCCGCAGCTGGCCTTGATTTCCCCAGTCCTTCGCCGCAGGGCTGCTCTTCCCGTTAAAGCCAAGGTGTTAAGGTTTGGGTAAGTTTACCTCCTCGCTTTTCTCCCCGGGCCAGGTTCTTCGGAGGAGAAGATTTCAGGGTCTGAGGATTGGGGCCCTGCTCCGGTACCAGGAAGAGAAATTTTCTGATGAGGAACTGGTAAATTGTTAAGATTTTCCTGGATGAACTTAGCCTTTACTTTGTATTTGACATCTATGAAGAGTTTTGCCTTTCCATTTTGATGTGGTTATAAAACGTGGGACACTATTGAGAATTTGTTCAGCATGTTTCAATTTGTGCAGAGGTAAAATTGGAAGTTAGTTTCAGATCGCCTAAGAGTATCTATTCATTCGCTTAGCAATTGGACATAACTTAAATTCGTTTTTGTTTTGTCAAATTGAATTTCATTTCTACAAATTGAGGAACGTTTTATGTTTAAATTAAGAGATCGACACTTAAAAATGTGATAACATTGATTCTAATCATAATTTTTTCTGTTATCGATTAGTTTTATGCCAGTACTGGGCATTTTGTGAACCTTGCCCAGCATAGGCAAATGCTCTATTTTTGGAAGTTCTGCATTTGGTGGCTTTTCAAAAATATGGTCATCGTCGAAGCTTGATGATTATTGCCCCTCTTCTGTGCTCTGTAAATTAGTTGTGCTTATTTCTATTTTGCACTTAGGACATTCATATTCAAATTATTTCTTTTTCTTCTCCTACTGGATAGTGTATTCCTTTAAGAATATGACTTCATCTTCTCTGTAGTCTCAGTGCCTGGCACATAGCAGGGGCTCAAATGTGTATTTAATGAATAAATTAATAAACCCATTTAGACACTCTTCCACTGTAATCCATTGGGTGGAGTTCTGCTAATGTTTTAAAAACTTGCAATTATTCTGAACTAGTCTTAGTACCAATGGAAAAATTTGCATTGTATTTGAAATAAAGATCGTGGAAACTTGAAGTGTTTTACTATAAAGAATATTATTCTTTTTGTTTCCTCTTAATCCAAGAAATGACATCAGAAGGTATTTCTTGTTTCTTTGTGAGAAATGTGTTTACCAGTGAAGACCTAGAGCTGACACCTTGAGTGAAAACTAAAAATACCAGCAATGCTCTATTCAGGCTTGTGTTGTATAAACAAAACAAGAAGTTTTTCAACATTAAAACTTCAATATGATCACTGTTTTATAAAATCTTAGTTTGAAAATGGAAGTATTTTTATTGTAAAAAATGATAATATGTATTGAAAAAAATTAAGACAATATAGAAAAGTACAAAAAAGAAAAGGGGGGAAAATCTCAAATCTTGCTACTCACAAGTAACCCAAACACTTTGATGAACAGAATTCTAAACATCTCCCTATATATTTATATGATACCAACACATGTGTTCATATATGAAATCATAGTTTTATTTTTTCAGTCAGCAGTGTTTCATGAACATCTTTCCATGTCGGTAAATAGAGACAGGTATCTTATAATTTTAAGTGGCTGCATAATATTCTATTTTATATATGTACCTATATTTTTAAAATCCATATTCAGAATAGTGAACATTTAGGTTGTGTTCATTTTTTTCTCACCTAAATACTCTGTTAATTCGTTCTGTGAATATTTTTGCATACATATGTGAATGTCTCCTTGAGGTAAATTCCTAGCAGTGGGATTTACTCAGTTTCCTCAGTTTAATTAATTAATTAAAATTTAATTTAACTTATTTTTTTGCTGAGCAGTGCAGGGATAGAACCCCAGACTTTGGTGTTATTAGCACCATGCTGTAGCCAACTGAGCTAACAGCCCAGCTAGAATGCTTATTTTAAACACTTCTGTATCTTATACTTCTTCCACAGAAGTTGCATTTATTTTGTACTCTCCCCAAGTAGTGTATAATTTTTCTCACACATTTCAAAGCATTGGGTTTTGTCCATTTTAAAAAATCTTTTGCAAAAAAAATCTTGTTTTCTTCACGTTTCTTGATTGCCAGTGAGGTTACAAGTCTTTTCACATGTTTATTGTTGTGACAGGTATTTTGGTGTTTTGCCTGTAGCTCATGGTTGACAGCTCGGAGAGAGAAAAATTTGAGGGAGGATGGATGCAAAAGCTCGAAATTGTTTGCTTCAACATAAGGAAGCTCTGGAAAAGGACATCAAGACATCCTACATCATGGATTACATGATTACTGATGGAGTTTTAACAGTATTGGAGGAGGAAAAAGTAAAAAACGAGGTAAAACCCTCTGAGGTAGTCTGTGTTCTCTTAAAAATTTAGGATTTTAGAACTTGTACTGTTCTCCACTAATTTATGTTGCAAACATATTCATTGTTGTGCACTAAACTACTTAATTTTTTTTTAGCCTACTCAACAGCAACGAGCAGCTATGCTAATTAAAATCATACTTAAAAAAGATAATCATTCCTACATATCATTCTGTAAAGCTCTGCAAGAAGAAGGATATAACGATCTTGCTGCCCTTCTCCATGATGGCATTCCAGTTGTCTCTTCCTCCAGTCACAAAGATTCAGGTGGTGGAGTAATTTCAAATGGTTTGTATCTGTGCTACGTTCTGTCTCTTTGCTGTCACACTGGCTACATTGCTGCAGGTTTTTCTTATTGTAGATGTAATCTTCTGAAGAGAGTGTGATCAGTTCACCGAAAAATGCATGTGAAAAAATTGTAGTGATGTTTTCAATTTAAGTCTTTCTTATTTGCATCCATGTTAATTTTCACATTTTCTTCCTGCCTATTTACTGCTGGGACAATATGTACACCCTAATTTTTAGAATAAGGCAATTTATAGGCCTATATTTAAGTTATTTTCCAGTTCTGTGTGTTTATTGAGTTTAAAGGAAAGAATAAGAATCTTTAGAAATCGATGTTCTGAAAAGACTTTCATAAACATTCTTCCCTTTACCCTCTTCTTTCTATTCTAAAGTAAGTGAGAAAGAGACTAGAGAGTCAGGAAATAATAGGGTAAGAGCAGGTATAGATGGAGATTTCCTTTGTCTGTAGTCATCTCGAAGAGTATATGTTTGCTTTTGTTCTCTGTGTTCTGAGAAATCAGAAAGTTGAAGTTAATATGCTGGCCATATTATCTTATTTCTATTAGAAATTCTGAGTCTCAGGCCTTAGCCTTGTTCTCTTTGGTTTGTATTGTATTACTTGAGTAACCATTTCAAAATTCTATTATTTATGCTTGTTTTGTTTTGGATTTCAGTAAGGACAGTCCTATGTGAAGGTGGAGTACCACAGAGGCCAGTAGTTTTTGTTAACAGGGAGGAGCTGGTGGACGCAATTCAACAGAAGCTCGCCAAATTGAATGGTGAACCGGGATGGGTCACCATATATGGAATGGCAGGCTGTGGGAAGACTGTATTAGCTGCAGAAGCAGTTCGAGATCATAACATCTTAGAAGGTAAGTTTTGATCACTGTGTGTTACTGGCTAAGGATATTCTTAGGCATTGTATTAGCTTCCTGTTGCTGGGGTAATAAATTACCACAAATTTAGTGGCTTAAAACAACACAAATTTATTATCTTACGGTTCTGGAGGTTTTTAGAAGGCTAAAATAAAGATGTCAGCAGGGCTGAGTTCCTTTTGGAAGCTCTAGGGAGAATTCTTTTCCTTGCATTTTCAGCTTCTAGAGTGGGCCTGCATTTCTTGACTCATGGTCCCTTTCTCTGTTTTTAAAGCTGGCAGTGCATAGCATCTTCAAATCTCTCTCTTTCTCTCTCTGATTTTGCTTCTGTCTCACATCTCTTTTTCTGATTCTGACCTTCTTGCCTCCCTCTTACAAGGACCCTTGTGATTACATTGGGCTCATTTGATAATCCTTATCTCAAAATCTTTAATTTAATTGAAACTGCAAAGTCCTTTTTGACATGTGAGGTAATATATTTATGAATTCTGTAATTAGGATGTGGACATCTTTGGAGAGCCATTATTCTTCCTGCCACAGGCATGATTAAATTTGGAATTTACTGTCTGCCTCACCTGTCACAATGGGGCTTGGCTAGCCAGGCCATTAAATGTTCATGAAGGTATTAGATTGCACCTATTATCATGGTAGTGAAGCTAGTTCCCTTGAGTGTTAACGATTGAGGGGATTGTGGGTTAAAAAAAACAACAACAAAACTTGAAAGGCTGTCCAGCCTATATCCTGCTTTCAGGCAGGACTAGACTTATACCTTCCTTTCGTGTGAGTCTCTATTTTGGCATAGAGTGCTGTAGAGAAAGAAATTCTTGGAAATTCAGTTCCATTAATTACTCTGCCAGTGGACGATTCTCCCATGTATTTGGCATCCTATATTAGTTTGAACTGTTAATTCCTTTTCTATAATTAATTCTATCAGTTGCTTATTTTTAAAAATAAAAATCTTTAGTAACTTGTCTACCTTGTGTGTAAACCCCAAGAAGAAAAATTGGGAGTTGACTGTAGGAACCAATGGGTTTTGCAGGAAGGCTTTATAGATTCATTTGACATTGGTGACTGACATTTCTTGCCTTGAGGTATTCATGTATTCTGTAAATGTTTGAAAGCCTCCTATGAGTATGGCACTGTTTTGGGCATTGGGGATCCAGAAGGAAGGCACAGTCTGTGCATTTAAGGAATTTAGTCATAATCTAGTAGGATGAGAAGACATGTAAACAAATTATGACAGTAGAAGCAAAAGTTGGAACAAAGGGAGGGAGTGTTAACTCTGGAGGAAGAGGATGGACAGGACAGGCTTCCTGAATGAGATGACATTTTAGCTGGAGTTTGGAGAAAGAAGAAAAGTTTTCAGGTAGACTAGGGTGGGATGGGAGAGTAGGGAAAGTGGGAAGGGTAGAAGGTGATTACTGGAGTAGGGAAGGGCATACTGGGTGGAAGAGGGTTTAAGACATGTTTGGCAGGTGTACCACTGACTTTTTTAGTGAGTCTGGTAGGTTCTTAAGGTATTCATCGGGAATAGTTGTATGCACAGCTCCATCAATCTTTGGCTGCCTCCGTTTATTAGTGAGTTCTGTCTGCATAACACTTCTAATGGAATTCAAAGACAGCTCCTGACTTTTTATGTATACAAGGCATAATCAGCAGTTAAGACAGATTAGATAACAAAATGAATAAATAGGAAGCCTCTAAAAGACTGAGGAAGAGAGAGGCTAGGACACATCTATTATACCCACATGGCTTTTGTTTATACATCATAGCCTTTGTTAGCAGTGTTGATTATACTCTTGTCAGAGGATGCCCAATTCCTAACCCTCAGTTTTTTCCCTCTGTCATTACAGGGGAGTTTCCTTGGACTTAGCTCTTTGCAAGTTTCAGAGCCAGGGATTTTTTTTTAAACCTCTACTACGAAGTTGATCACTGAGGATATGTCAGGGTAAAATTAGCTTAAATTCCTTTAGTGTGAAGAAATGAATTTTCCTTTCAATATTGTGATGAACTTTCTTTAAAAGATATATTTATAATATACTACTTTATAGGATTAAAAGAATGTCCTCCCCCATTAAAATTGCACTACATTATTGTGATGAATTTTGAATTTTAGGGATTAAAATTGGCCAACAGTTTTTTGGAATTAATTACTCAGGAGTTATATTGTATACCATTATCTTGGAACAGACTTTAGCCACTTTGTTTTGAGAAAATCCCAGAGATACTAGCAACTGTCTAGTACATGTGAGCTTAGTTCATATCTCTCATATGCTTTTGTGGTATCTTGAGTTCTGAGGATTGAGTTAATCATATTCTTTAGTTCATGGCTCACTATCTTACTAGGTCTGCACAAGGTTTAGCTTTTTACTGTATTTATTTCCTTTTCAAAATTTCTTATTTCCTTTCCTGTCCTCATAGACAATCCCTCAAATATATTTAATATCTGTTCTTTGTAAATGTCTGTGTAATTTATGTGTTCTTGTAAAATGTATATATTTGCAAATATTTTTAATTTTCATAAATGCTATGGTGTTAATTATTTTATTGTGTTTTCTATCTCCCATGACACTATGTTTTTAAAATTTATCCTTGTTCCTATGTATGCATCTTATTTGTTACACCTGATTGCTACTCAGTGCACCCAATGTATTTTACTGTTTATTCCACTTGTAAATAGATTGTCTCCAACTCTGCTGCTCCAGCAAGATTGGGCTGAGCTTTTACAAGAGTGAGAATTTCTTGAGTGTATGTAGCTTAGGAGCAGAATTGCTGAATTATAGGGCAGACAAATACCAAATTTGATTGCCCTCTAGTATATGCATTTCCATCTGCAGTGTTATGGGGGCTCATATATCATCACTTTCCCAGTGACAATTGGTGTGATCCAGCTTTATAATTTTTGTCAGGCCAGCTAGTGTAAGGTGATTATCTTTTAATTTGCATAAACTCAAGTTTGAACATTTCTTCATAAGTTTGTTAGCCTTTTGGGTTTCCATTCTTATAGATTTTGTTTATATCATTTGTCTGTTTTTCCATTAGAATTTATATCTTTTTCTTGTTGCTTTTTAGGAGTTTCTTGTATATTCTAGATACTAGACTTTGTTGGGTTTAGGCTTTGTAAATACCTTATCTTAATTTAACGTTTATTTTAACTTTATCCTGGATGTTCTTAATAGGAGAAAAATCTTTAATTCTGATGTAGTCACATTAATAAATTTTTCTGCCTTCTAATTTGTGCTTCTTGAATTTTGCTTAAGTAGTCTTATTATAGTCTTATCATTGGTATTTAGCTCTTTAATCTTTTTGGAGAATGCCTTTGTGTACTAGTTCAAGAGTAGATGCTTTCTCAAAGATAAATTTTAATCTCTGGAGTTCATTTCCATTCTCAAATATAGGAATATTAGATTTTAACCATTTAATTGTAGTATTAAACCTTTTCTCTTAAAAATGAAGGTAATGTAAGGGTTACTGAAACTGGTTCCTATGGAAATTTCTTCTTACACTGGTGGTTGGTACAAATTAAAGAATATTAAGTTCTTAACTATTTATGCCTATACCTTTCTAAGTAACCCAACTTTCTTTTGAAAATTCAAGTCTATTTTTTTCTTATTTGTAGGGAAATTGTAAAGAGTTGACATAACTTTAAACCATTTACACTATTGTATTCATATGCTGAGTTTTTAAAGCATGGAAGCTTTGTCTATAGGCTGTCCACCTATTTGTTTCTGTCCTTCCCAAGATTTCCTTGATGCTGTTAGATTATTAGTTGCTACCAGGATAAACCCCATGTGAAAGTAGAATGGGGTTAGTTTTCTCTGAATAAAGGCAATTTTTCTCTGAGTAAGTTTCTTGGAATTACAAGTACAGCCTCATTCAAGGCTAAATTGCTCCCTCTTGTGCCTATAGTCAAGATGTTTAGCCTCTTTCTGAAATATGGGATTAATGGTTTAGTGTTTAACTAAGTGTTGTATTGTGCTGGTAGGTTTTCAGATTAGTTGGTCATTTGGTTGGTTTGTCTGACTTTCTTCTTAAAGCTGCTAGTGTTTTAGTTTTTTCCTGCATGTGTTCATAATGCCCTAATTTTTTAGTTTTAAATTTAAGAGAGAAAGACCTTTGACCTAGATACTAGGTACTTAAATTAAAATGTGAGAGTTTATTAGGCTGCTATTTCAGGATACTTTCTTTTCCTACTTTCTTTTATATTTAATTTTGGGGTGATTTTTAACTTTTTGTGTGGGGTGGGGGGCGGCAGCTGGCCAGTACAGGGATCTGAACCCTTGACCTTGGTGTTATAATACCATGCTCTAACCAACTGAGCTAACCGGCCAGCCTGATTTTTAAAAATTTTAAATAACAGAAACTAAAAAAAAAAAGTTAGGGCAATCGGTAGTTTACAACATTTTTGTTTGTTTAACTATTTCAAAAGTAGTATTTTCATTTAAAAAGAAGTAAAAGTTTTCTTCTCCATTCTTCATTCCTTTCTCCTAATTCTAAAGTCTAGCCCAGAGATGATCTTGGTTAAGTTTGGGGTGAATTTTTTCAAACGTTTCTGTGCATTTACAAATACTTACACATGCAGAACACAGCTGTAACATTAAGTGAAGCCTCAGGGATTTGCTGTTTCATAACCTTGATGTACACTGAGGGAGGCCTGAGTGAACTTCAGGAAGCTTTAGGAGTAAAGCAGTAGGACTTGTCTACCTTTTTCTAAGATAGTGGCGCTGATAATCAAACTAGGCTTCATAGCCCTGTCTCTACCTCTGTTACTTGCAGAGCTGTTTCCTGGTCATTTGTTATCTACTCAGTACCTTGCCGAATCCTGATCTATGTCCTTTCCTCTCATTCCCATGACTTTTTGCCATACCCTCTAGACCGCCTCTTCTGTGATCAGGAAACTATTCTACATCATCAACCTATTCTTAGAATGTTCGCCTTCTTGCCTTACCTGAAACTGGGCAGTTTCCTGAGGATACTGCTGTCTCTATAGCTTTCCTCAGTACTGTGGCAACTTTTTCCCTTTATATCCCACATATGTTAGCACCAGGAAATGGGTGAGTGTTGTCCTTACTCTCTGTTGCCTCATCCAGAGCATTAGTACTTCCTTCTCCAGCGAATTTCTTTGAGATTCATTTCTCTAATCTTTCCCAGTGGTATAGCCACCCTCTCATTCACTGATGATTGGACTTCTTAGCTTATAAATTTTCTCTTATTCTCTTCTTTTTAGTGGCAGTCTTAGTGATTTTGATATCTGTATAGATGAATCATCCAAAACCTTGGCCTCTCAGTTCCTTGACCTCTTTGTCTCTATGACCATTTTCTTCACTCCCCTTCAGCCCTGTGTTTTCCCGATCACAAGCTGGACTATGATCCTTGTCACCATTAGAACTATAGCACTTTTGAAATCTTGATGTTAACATTCTATTCTACTCTTTTTCCACCTCCACCTATTCTATTCTTCAAGTTTGTTGTTATAGTTAGACTACCAACACTTCTCATCCGTTGATTCCATAATATACTCAGTATTTATCCTATTAGTACCCCGCCCCCAGACTTGGGCCTAGATTTTTATTGTCCGTCATACAGTCACTCTTAACATATACTCTTGATTCTTTAGTTGTCTCTTTATCTTGGGTGAAACCTGATTTGTCTTTCTCTGTGCTAGCCTGTGGAGTTAGGTATTCCTTCTTGCTCCCTATGGCTTCATCCAGACCATTACTTGCTTCCTCTTTTCTGGGAAAATCACCCAACTGAGTTCCAATTTAAATTCACGATCATAAACTTTGGCAGTTTATAACAACCACAATTACGTGAAGTTGATACGACAAGCAAACAGAAAGGACATTTTTTGGGGGGAGGGGGGGAGGGAAGAGGGAGGGAGGTTTTGGTGATGGGCAACAATAATCAGCCACAATGTAAATCGACATAATAAAATTTAAAAAAATAAATAAAATAAATGAGTACAGAACAGCAAAAAAATAAAAATAAAAAAAAATAAACATTGGCAGTTTTACTAGGTGTAGTGGATTGAATTGCGTCCCCCCCCCAAATTCTCTGAAGCTTGAATTGTGTACCCTAAGTTTTGTGTATTAGAAACTTAACCCCCACTGTGACTGTTAAGAGGGTGGGAAATCCTATTATGGTAATTGAAAGGTGGAGATTTGAAGAGGTGATTGGGTTGTAGGACCCTGCAGTAGAGAATGAATTAAAAATGGTGGTCATGGGCATGGTTCTGAGGGCTTTAAAAGAAGAGAGAAGAGAGTCTCTTTCTCTCTGCTCTCTCTGCTTCCACCATCTTGCAATGTAAGACCCCTGGGTTGCTGTTGCCACCACCAGATGGACTTTGGACTTCTCAACCTCAGAAACTGTAAGTCAAATAAACCTCTGTTCTTTATAGATTATCCATTCTCATGTATTCTGTGATAGCAACACAAAACAGACTAGTACACCAGGTTTATTTAGTAAATGTAACCATTGCATTTGGATTTGTAAGGTGTAACAAAAAAAACACCTATACTCTTTTCTCTTATTGCCCGCTCAAACTTCTTCCCTGGGACTCATTCTTTCTTTGATCTTGTACAGGTTCAAAGGTTCCAGGTCAATTCAAGTTATAAAAAGTCTCATTTCAGTAATTTCAGTACTCCAATCTTCATTTATATGTAAGGTTCTTTCCTTGTTCAGTTGGGCCTGCCTCACTCAGACTTGGGAAGCTTGCAGTGGGAGAGTAGGTTAAGATGGACATTGCAGGTTGTTTCTAGCTTTTTCCTGTTGTAGACAATGCTGTAGTGAATATCCTTGAGGAGGCAAAATAATGTAGACGTGAAGCATTGACACTGGGGGTTTGAATTCCATCTCTGCTTTATTAGCTGTGTAACCTTGGACAAAATGATCAACCATTCTAAACCTCAGTTTCCTCATCTTCAAAATGAGGATAATAATAGTGTCTGCTTGATAGTGTGTTATGAGGATTAAATGAGTTAACATATGTAGAACTCTTAGAATAGTGTTCAGTAAATATCTGTCCTAAGTAGATCTTTGTGCATATATACAAGTCTTTCTTTTGGATGATTAAGTTTTTTAAATAGTGATTTATATTTGTTCCTAATTATTTGTGAATACCTGTAAATAAATAACCCTTTGGTATAATTTACCTCATTTATCTTTGTGTCTTGTTTTTGCTTTTTCTTATACTTTGATGTTCACATTATACAAATCTTTATGGTTAATGCCACTGGTATGAACTAATGTTACTGTTCACTGTATTTTACACATAGGTACCCCTCTTATACAAATGAGTGTGCTTCAGAAAGTTTGTGGAAAAACAGAATTAAAAGATAATACAAATCTTTCCATGAACCTTTTTTTTTGGTGACTGGCCAGTACAGGGAACCGAACCCTTGACCTTGGTACTGTAAGGCAGTGCTGTAACCAACTGAGCCAACAGACCAGCACTCCATGAACCTTTTGAAGTACTTTGTATATATTTTTTATCTGTGTGGAGCTGAATAAGTATATATAGTCTATGAAGACTTAAGATTTTTGGCTCTCAATACATATGTAAATAAAAATATGTATTATGACTTAATAATAATGATGATGACAGTAATAATAATGACTACTCTTACTAGTTGGAAGTGCTTACTAGTTCAAAGCTTAATATTTTCAAGGTGCTCTCAGGATCCATAATCCTGTCTATTATTATCCTTTACAGTTATCACAGCAATTTTGAATGTTTCATATCATTTTCTCACAGCATCTCTGAAGTAGGTGTAATAGACAGTCTTATTCCAGTGTAACATATGAGACTGCGGTTAAGTGATTTGTTAAAGATTACATAGCTAGTAAGCAGTAGAGCCAGACTTGAACCTAATTTCTTACGTCTGTATAAGAAAACCATAATGAGTGAGTTATGTGTTCCAGTACATCAGTGGTTTTCAACCAGGGGCAATTTTGCCCACTAGGGGACATTTGACAATGTTTGGAGACATTTTTGGTTGTCATTACTGGTAAGGGGGAATCCTACTGGCATCTAGTGGGTAGAGGCCAGGGAGGCCATTAAACATCCTATAATGCACAGGACAATCCCTTACAACAAAGAGTTATCCAGCCCAAAAAGTCATGAGTGCTGAGATTGAGAAACTGTGCAGTGTACTAATCTTTGATAACATAGGACAAAGACTGTGAAATTTACAGCTTGATTCAAGAGAAGGTGAAAATATGATGCGATTGAAGATTGGAGTAAATCTGATACCTAACAGTAAAACCGTTCAAACGAGGACTGTTCAAAGGCCTTAAGTTTATCATTCTTTTTCTCACTAGATCATTTCCCAGGGGGTGTGCAATGGGTTTCAGTTGGGAAACAAGACAAATCTGGGCTTCTGATGAAACTGCAGAATCTTTGTACAAGGTTGGATATGGATCAGAGTTTTTCCCAGAGGCTTCCTCTTAATATTGAAGAAGCTAAAGACCGTCTCCGCATTCTGATGCTACGCAAACACCCAAGGTACGGATAGTCAAATTTAGTTGGTTTATGAAGTCCCAATGAGACTTAACTACTGCCATTTAAAAAAATTTAAAAAAAATTTTTTTATTTTAATTTTAACTTTACTTAATATACATTGTAGTTGATTTTCATGCCCCTTTACCTGTTCCTCTTCCCTCCTCCCCTCCCCCCCATCATATCTTTTCACTTGACTTAAACAGTTCAAGGAATTTCTGTGGTTATTCTCTCTTCTCCCCCCCACCCCCTGATTTGTTTGTTTGTTTGTTTAGTTTTAGCTTTCACAAAAAAGTGAGAACATGTGGTATATCTCTTTCTGTGCCTGAATTGTTTCACTTAATGTAATTTTCTCTACGTCCATCCATGTTGTTGTGAATGGTAGTATTCTGTTCTTTTTTATAGCAGAGTAGTATTCCAATGTGTAGATATACCAGTTTCCTTATCCAGTCATCAGATGATGGACATTTGGGTGGGTTCCAACTTTTGACTATTGTAAATAGAGCTGGAGTAAACATTGGAATACAGGTATCCCTTTGGCATGATGATTTCCATTCCTGTGGGTATATTCCCAACAGTGGGATAGCTGGGTCATATGGTAGATCTATCTGTAATTGTTTGAGGAACCTCCATACCATTTTCCATTAAGGCTGCACCATTTTGCAGCTCCACCAACAGTGTATGAGAGTTCCTTTTTCACCGCAACCTCTCCAGCACTTATTCTCAGTCTTTTGGATATTAGCTATCCTGATTGGAGTGAGATGGTATCTCAAAGTGGTCTTTGTTGCTTTGCCTCCCATGGCTTTTTCACCCCTCATTGCCTGGGTGATGGAGCCGCAAAAGATTACTCAAAGCCCATCTCTTCAGAGCAGTGAGAAGCCCCGAAGTGGTTAATCTCCTGGAACCCTCAAGAGAGAGGCATTCTTTTCATTTGGGAAATTAATCACGAATTGGGGTTCTCTTCCCGCATTTATTTTCCAGACCAGGAAGTTACAGGAAGAGAACACAGGTGGGGTTATAGTTTAACAATACAGGCTAGTAACATTTAGTAAAACAAGCAAGATGACATGCTGTAAGGCAATTTAAGTGATTCACCAACAAAAACTTGATCTTAGCAAACATTTTTTTTTTACATACTTCCTACAGCAATTTCTTTAGCATATTTAAACAGCATTCAAGCAGTTTTCTTAACATATCTAAAGAACAATCAGTAGGTTAGTCAATAGTCATTCAAGCTGGAATCAAACCAGCAACCTAAAACAGTCAAAATACACGATCCCATCCCTAAACAGTGATTAAAATTGATTAGATGGCTTTTGCCAAACTTACCTGTGGACATTTGTCCCCTACTCAAGAGCCTTTTGGCTCATTCATGCATTACCTAAAAATCTTATTCTTTTTTTTTTAATCTGTGCATAGATATTCCTTCAATTTATTTACAGGTCTGGACTAATCCTTTAACATCACTGTAAGACTACCAGAAAACAGAAGATAAAACAAGTGATATTTCCTTTTTTTTTTCCCTGTTCTTTTAACATTTTATTTTATTTTATTTATTTATTTTTGTTTGTTTGTTTGTTTTCTTAATTTTATTTTGTCGATATACAATGTGGTTGATTATTGTGGCCCATTACCGAAACCTCCCTCCCTCCTCCCTCGCCCCCCTCCCTCCCAACAATGTCCTTTCTGTTTGCTTGTCGTATCAACTTCAAGTAATTGTAGTTGTTATGTCTTCTTCCCCCCCCATTTTTGTGTGTGTGTGTGAATTTTTTATTTATTTTTAGCTTCCACCAATAAGTGAGAACATGTGGTATTTCTCTTTCTGTGCCTGACTTGTTTCACTTAATATAATTCTCTCACGGTCCATCCATGTTGTTGCAAATGGCAGTATTTCATTCGTTTTTATAGCTAAGTAGTATTCCATTGTGTAGATATACCACATTTTCCGTATCCGCTCATCCGATGATGGACATTGGGCTGGTTCCAACTCTTGGCTATTGTAAAGAGTGCTGCGATGAACGTTTGGGAACAGGTATACCTTCGACTTGATGATTTCCATTCCTCTAGGTATATTCCCAGCAGTGGGATAGCTGGGTCATATGGCAGATCTATCTGAAATTGTTTGAGGAACCTCCATACCATCTTCCATAGAAGCTGCACCATTTTGCAGTCCCACCAACAATGTATGAGAGTTCCTTTTTCTCCGCAACCTCGCCAGCATTTATCGTTCAGAGTCTTTTGGATTTTAGCCATCCTAACTGGGGTTAGATGGTATCTCAGTGTGGTTTTGATTTGCATTTCCCGGATGCTGAGTGATGTTGAGCATTTTTTCATATGTCTGTTGGCCATTTGTATATCTTCCTTAGAGAAATGCCTGCTTAGCTCTTTTGCCCATTTTTTAATTGAGTTGCTTGTTTTTTTCTTGTAAAGTTGTTTGGCTGCTACAGCTGCATCTGGCGCGGGCCTCAAGCTGCTTCTACGCATGGCGGAAAAGCGGCAGGCAGCTCTCCCGTTCCGCCATTTTGACCTCCACTCTGACTGGTGCCTGCTGGGGCCGCCGAGCTCTTTCACGGACCAGTGAGAACTGCCGGCCGCAAACCGCTGCTCGGTTCCCCGGACCCGCGGGTCTGCCTGCGTCTGCCTCCCAGGGAGTTGCCGCATCCCCAGATGAAATCTTACCACTCGTCCGGAGGCTGGGTCGGCTACTGGCGCGCGGGGCGAGGGCTGCCTGCTGCCTTCCTGGATGACGGGCACTTGTCACTCCTCTAAAAATCTTATTCTAAGATCAAAGGAGAATCAAGATTTCTAACCCACTACAGGTCTTGGTTTGCATTTCCCGGATGCCGAGTGAGGTTGAGCATTTTTTCATGTGTATGTTGGCCATGTGTATATCTTCCTTTGAGAAATGTCTATTCAGCTCCATTGCCCATTTTTTAATTGGATTTTTTTTTTTTTTTTTTTGTCTTTTTCGTGACCGGCACTCAGCCAGTGAGTGCGCTGGCCATTCCCATATAGGACCCGAACCCGCGGTGAGAGCGTCACCGTGCTCCCAGCGCCGCACTCTCCTGAGTGCGCCACGGGCTTGGCCCTTAATTGGGTTTTTTTTGGCTGTAAAGTTGTTTGAGTTCCTTATATATTCTGGGTATTAATCCTTTGTCAGATGTATATTTTGCAAATATTTTCTCCTACTCTGTTGGTTGTCTTTTTACTCTGTTGATTGTTTCTTTTGCTGTGCAGAAGTTTTTAATTTTGATATAATCCCATGTGTTTATTTTTCCTATAGTTGCCTGTGCTTTTTGGGTCCTATTCATGAAGTCTCTACCCACTCCTACTTCCTGGAGTGTTTCTCTGATGTTTTCTCTAATGAGTTTTATTGTTTCAGGATGTATATTTAATTCTTTTATCCATTTTGAGTTGATTTTGGTATATGGTGAAAGGCATGAGTCTAGTTTCATTCTCCTACATATGAGTATGGTTTTTGTCTTTCCTTTTATTGATGTGGTGTTTCAGATTTGTTGATTTGTGTATGTTGAACCAACAACCTTGCATCCCTGGAATGAATCCCACTTGATCATGGTGTACAATTTTGCGTATGTGTTGCTGTATTCTGTTAGCTAGTATTTTATTGAGTATTTTTGCATCTATATTCATCAAGGCTATTGGCTTGTAGTTTTCTATTTTTGATGCATCTTTGTCTGGTTTTGTTATCAGGGTGATATTTGCCTCATAGAATGAGTTTGGGAGAATGGCCCCTGTTTTAATCTTTTGGAACAGTTTGTAGAGAATTGGTATCAGTTCCTTTTTGAACATTTGTTAGAACTCTGCAGTGAACCTGTCTGGTCCTGGGCTTTTCTTTGTTGGGAGCCTTTTGATAACAGCTTCAATCTCTTTTATTGTTATTGGTCTGTTCAGATATTCTATATCTTCTTGGCTCAGTTTTTGTAATTTGTATGCATCCAGAAATTTATCCATTTCCTCCAGATTTTCAAATTTGTTGGCATATAGTTGTTTATAGTAGTCTCTAATGATTCCTTGTATTTCTGAGGTGTCAGTTGTAATATCACCTTTTTCATTTCTAAGTTTTGTTATCTGGGTCTTCTCTCTTCTTAGTTAGCCTTGCTAAAGATCTGTCAATTTTATTAATCTTTTCAAAAAATCAGCTTTTTGTTTCATTGATCTTTTGTATTGTTTTTCGTGTTTCTATCTCATTTAATTCTGCTCTGATCTTAATTATTTCTTTCCATCTACTAACTTTAGATTTGGATTGTTCTTGTTTTTCTAGATCTTTAAGGTGAAGTGTTAGGTTGCTTATTTGCCATTTTTCTATTCTTTTGAAGTGAGCATTTAATGTGATAAATTTCTCAATACTGTTTTTGCAGTATCCCACAGTTTTTCGTATGATGTGTCATTTTCATTAGTTTCAAGAAATTTTTTGATTTCCTGTTTAATTTCTTCTTGGACCCATATGTCATTAAGTAGTATGTTGTTTAATTTCCATTATTTGTATAGTTTCCAGAGTTTCATTTATTATTAAGTTCTAATTTTAATCCATTGTGATCAGAAAAAATACATGGAATAATTCCAATTTCTTTGAATTTGTTGAGACATGCTTTGTGACCTAACATGTGGTCTATCCTGGAGAATGTTCCATGTGCTGATGAGAAGAATAAATATTCTGAGGTTGTAGGATGGAATGTTCTGTAGATATCTGCCAAGTCCAATTGGTCTAAAATATTGTTTAGATCTTGTGTTTCTCTATTGACTTTTTGCCTAGATGATCTGTCCAATGATGAGAGTGGGGTGTTCAGGTCCCCTGCTATTATGATGTTAGTGTCTGTCTCTTTCTTTAGATCTAATAGTGTTTGCTGTGTAAATCTGGCTGCTCCAAAACTGGGTATGTGTATATTTATGATTCTTATATCTTCTTGATGGAGAGATTCTTTTGTCATTATATTGTGGCCACCTTTATCTCTTTTTATGGTTTTTGCTTTAAAGTCTATTTTATCTGATGTAAGAATAGCTGCTCCAGCTCGTTTTTCATTTCTACTCGCATGATATATCTTTTTCCTTCCTTTCACTCTTAGTCTATGTGTGTCTTTACAGGTTAAGTGAGTTTCTTGAAGACAGCATATTGTTTGGTCAGTCTTTTTAATCCAGTCAGTCAATTTGTATCTTTTGAATGGGGAATTTAATCCCTTTACATTTAGAGTTATTATTGAAAGGTGTTGACTTATACCTACCATTTTACTGATTTTTGTTTAGATGTCTTAAGTATCTTTTCTTCCTTTCTTTCTAATTTTCTGTTTGTCTTCTGTAGTCGTTGGTTTCTTGGGGTGATAGATAAACTATTTTTTTTCTCTTTTGTTAGCGCTTTTGCTGGTTGGTATTGTTCTTTCTTGAGTATTCATGGCAGTGATGGTTGTTTTTGTGGTCTCAAATTCTTCCTTGAGAATTTCTTGTAGGGCTGGTTTTGTGGTAGTGAACTCCCGCAGTTTTTGTCTGTCTGACAAATATACTATTTGTCCTTCATTTCAGAAGGATAGCCTTGATGGGTAAAGTTTTCTTGGCTGGCAGTTTTGTCCTTCATTGTTTTGAATATATCATCCCATTCTTTTATGGCTTTTAGGGTTTCTGATGAAAAGTCTGATGTTATTTTGACTGGGGCTCCCTTATAGGTGATGTGCTGCTTCTCTCGTGCAGATTTTAAGATTCTCTCTATGTCTTTGAGTTTTGCCAGTTTGATTATCAAATGTCTTGGAGAGGATCTTTTTGGGTTGAATGTGTTCGGGGACCTTGGGCCTTCCTGAATCTGGAGATCTGTTACTTTCCCTATACCTGGGAAGTTTTCTGCTGTTATTCCATTGAATATGTTTTCAGTGCCATTTCCTTTTTCCTCCCCTTCTGGAATACCCATGATTTGGATATTTGAGAACTTAAGGTTCTGTGTAGTCTCTCTTAAATTTTCTCCAATTTTTTTGATTCTTTTTTCTTTTTTCTGGTCTGCCTGTGTCAGTTCAAACAACCTGTCTCCAAGGTCAGAAATTCTCTCTTCTGCTTGTTCAAGTGTGCTGGTTAAACTCTCTGTTGCATTTTTTATTTCATTGAATGAATCCTTCAGCTCTACAAACTCAGCTACATTCTTTTTCAAGGCATTGATTTCTTTGTGCATTTCTTCTTTCAGGTCCTGTGTAGTTTTTCTCATTTCATTGTGTTGTCTAACTGAGTTTTCTTGTATCTCACTTAGTTTCCTTAGAGTTGTTACTCTAAATTCCTTGTCTGTCATTTCAAAGACTTTCTATTCTATAGGATCTAGCACTTGAGAGTTATTATTTTCCTTTGGTGGTGATGTACTTTCTTGATTTTTCATATTTCTGGTATCTTTCCTTTGGTGTTTTGTTATTGTCTCTGGGGGGTATCACAGTCCGTTCATTTCACCCTGATGTCTGGCTTGGATCCTGAAGGGACTGCCGTTTCTGGTCAGCAGGAAGTAGCCTGGGCTGGGGTTCCCACTGTGCCTGCCTGTTCTGGGACAGCTGGCTTGGGGTGTGGGGGCTCTGAGGCTCCTAAGTCTCTCCTGGGGGGTGGGGACTGGCCTGGGCCATAACTCCTGCCCCACGTGTCTTCTCCGGCCTGGCAGGCTTGGGGTGTGTGGGCACAGAAGCTGTAAAGTCTCTCTACAAAGAGCAGAGCAACCTGAACCAGGGTCTTGCAGCGTGGTTTTTTTTTTTTTTTAAGCAGCTGGCCAGTGCAGGGTCTGGAAGGATTTTTTAACAGGACCCTGCTGTTGGATTATTTTAGTTTGTACAGGTGTATATGTAACTTTTCTACTTCCATGTACTTTAAGAGTTTGCTTTGTTTATTGGTTTTTTCAATCATTCATTCATTCATTCAATAAATACTTACTGTTATAATTATGTGCCTGGCACTGTTATCAACTGTTTTACAGTTTTCATTTTACAAATGGGAGACAGCAGCATAGTTTCTGCTTGTGTTGAGTATTACCTGGGATTCAGTCAACAATTTGATTTCTGTGATTTGGCAGCCATTCTTTTGTTTATTTAACCAACATTGAGTGTTTTGCCAGGTTCTGGGCCAAGTGCTCTAAGCACAAAGATGAATAAAACATGCCTCGGGGTGTTATAGTATATTGGATGAGACTTAGGTAGTGGCTCTGAACTTTTTAAAAAAAATACTCTAATGCAATACACTTTCATATGTAACTGGAGTGTGGCAATGATTCTCAAATTGGTAACTGGATTACTATCAGAATATAGGGTGAGAGGAATATTTCTCGGGAAAAGGCTGTAAGGTGATTCTGATACATACTCATTGCAGAGGGCAAGCCTCTCTTCTCTCTTCCTTCTTTCTCTTCTAGATCCCTCTTATCATCTTCTTCCCTTGATAGTCACTGATATCCATTTTTCTGGAGGAAGTAGGATTGAGACTACTAGCCATTTCCTCTTTGATTGCTCAGTAGCTTCTCCCTACTCCTTCACTTTTTGCAAAAATAAAAATGATGTCTGCTTAGGAAAATATTGTAACCACTTTCAGATGTATTGGACCTCTGTTTATAAAGCCAGGCATTTTGTTTCTCTTTTAGCATCACTTGGTTTATGTTTTTACAAGTTTACAACTGTATTTGTACCTAGAGTATTTTTTGGTAGTGTACAGAAATAGTGTGCTGTTCAGGTAAAAGTGCTGGTGTATAATTATTCTATCAGGTTTTAGTTGTATTTTTTCCCCCATCTATTCTGGTGAGTTTAGAAAAGTTTTTGGAGAGATCAGTCAGAAATTGGCATGGAAGTTTTCTATCATTATGAATAAACAACTGAATTTTTTGGATGGAAAAAAAATCCACTAGTATACCAAATGAAATGTAGTATTCTTGCTAGTGCATTCTCTTAGGTTAGAACATACAAAGTTGTTAGTTCTGTAGGTAAAACATGATCACATTTCATCGTTATATGATTCATTCTAATGCTAACCTGAACTCACTTCTAGGTTGGTTTTGTTGCTTAAAGATGGAATTGTAAAATCCCATTACTTGGATAGTTCTTTTCAGGCACTCAGTAAGTGATGGCTGAACTAATGAATTCCTAAAAGTTACATATTATATACAGCCCTCTTTTTTTTAGGACCTTTAATTTTAATATGTTCTGATTTGGGTTTTGAATAGGGGGAAATCTCTAATTTTATTCTTCCTCACTTAAATTAGCATATTGAGAAAGGAGTATAGCAAAAAAAAAGAGGAACAATCATTAACTAGCCTTCTGTTTTTTCCTTTTTTAAAATTTGGTGGATTTAAAAAGACATTGGTGGAATTATTTTTTTAAAGGAAGCTTAAAATAATAATATTGTGTATTTCTACACAGCCAGAAAAGAATATCTTGAACATAATCACCATAAAGAAAAAATAAATATTAAGGTGGTGGATATGCTATCTACTCTAAGTGAATCATTGTACAATATACGCATGTATTGAAACAACACACTGTACACCACAAATATGTACAATTAAAAATAAAAAATGAAGGAAGCTTTAAAAAAGTGTCATTACTTATTCATTATGTTTTGGTTTTTTTAAATTAGGTCTCTGTTGATCTTGGATGATGTTTGGGATCCTTGGGTGTTAAAAGCTTTTGACAATCAGTGTCAGATTCTTCTTACAACCAGAGACAAGAGTGTTACAGATTCAGTAATGGGTAAGGATTCTTAATTTACTTTTTAATACCTATATTAGTCTGTTTTTGTGTTGCTATAACAGAATATCTGAGACTGGGTAATTTATAAAGAAAAGAGGTTTATTTGGCTCAAGATTCTAGGACAGCTGCATCTGGTGCGGGCCTCAAGCTGCTGCTACTCATGGTGGAAAATGGCAAGGCAGCCAGCGGGTGCAAGGAGATCGTGCAGTGAGAGGAAGCTAGAGCAGGAGGGGAGGTGCCAGGTTCCTTTTAACAACCAGCTGTTGCGGGAACTAATGACGGTAGAACTCACTTCTCCTCCCACCCCTGCCTCGAAGGTATTAATCTATTCATGAGGGATCTCCACCCCCCAGGACCCATACAGCTGCCAGTACCGCCATATTGGGGATCATATTTCAACATGGGCTTTGGGAGGACAAACCATATCCAAATTATATCAATACCTTTATATTCAATTACATTTAAATATGTGGCATACCAAATTACTTAACTGTATTGTGATTATTTGTCTGTGATTTTGTCACAGGTCCTAAGTATGTAGTCCATGTGGAGAGTGACTTAGGAAAAGAAAAAGGACTTGAAATGTTATCCCTTTTTGTTAATATGAAGAAAGCAGATTTGCCAGAACAAGCTCATAGTATTATAAAAGAATGCAAAGGTATGGTTATTTATTTTGTGTATGAGCGAGTTACAGGGCTATTAATTCCCTTTTTGAAAATTAAGCTAATACATATGATAATTTAGTACATGAACATCTAAAAACTTTTCTAGGATATTTAGGAGGGCTTCTTGGGTAACTGAAATGGATACATGATATTATGGTATTCATTCATTCATAAAATAATATTTATATATACATCCACAAGATGGATGACCGTGTTAGCAAGAGGGGTGAGATAAGACATGACCTTTCTTGTCAAAGAGTAAAAAGTATAGTGAGTCAGATTTAGAAATTTTTTTGTTGTGGTTTTATAAAAATAGTATATTTTGATAAGTAAAAATTGGTCTTCTTAATTTGTTTCTTATTAGTAAAGTTAAACTTTTTACTTATTTATTGGATATTTGCATTTTAAGGAGTTATCCTTGACTCACTTTTCTTTTGTGATGTATTTTTAACTTTGTATTTTTTGACATACAGAAATTTAAATTAAAAATTTTATATAGCCAAATCTATCAGCTTTTATGATTATTTCTTTTGTTGTTATACTTGGAGATGCCTTATTTTTCATTCTGCCTTCACATAGATCCTTGGTTTTGAGTTTATCTTTTTAAAAATCATAAACTTAAGAAAAATACTTGATTTGTACTCATTAAAAGGTGATGCATGTCCTTTTTGAAACATTTAAAAATGTTTGAAACTATGAAGAAAAAATAGAAATTATCCAAAATATGATAATTGTTAACATAATAACAGTATTTCTTCCAGTCTTTTAGCAAATATAAAACTTTTAAGAAATTGAGATTATAATGGTATACATAGTTTTGAATCTTGTCTTTTTTATATATTGTGAGCATTTTCCCATGTTAAATTTTTTTTTTTTTAATTTACCAGTGGCATAATATTGTGATATACCTTAATTTAATCAACCAGTTCTCTATTATTGGACATTGTTTACATTGTTTAAGATTTTTCACTATTGTAAATAATTCTGTGGTTAATATCCTTAAATTAAGTCTTTCTTATTTCTAATGATTTCCTTAGAATAAATACCTAGAAGTGGACCCAAGAGTTTAAAATATTTTAAGGCTTTGGATAACATGCATTGTAAATTGTTTCTTAAGAATAAATTGATTTTAACATAGTGGTGATTTTTAAAATAAGATGGTATTAACACAGTGGCTTCATTTTATTATTATTATTATTTTTTAGGTCATCCTCTTATAGTGTCTTTAATTGGTGCTCTTTTACGTGATTTTCCCAACCGCTGGGAGTACTACCTCAGGCAACTTCAGAATAAGCAGTTTAAGAGAATAAGGAAATCTTCATTTTATGATTATGAGGCTCTGGATGAAGCCATGTCTATAAGTGTTGAAATGCTCAGAGAAGATATTAAAGATTATTACACAGATCTGTCCATCCTTCAGAAAGATGTTAAGGTGCCTACAAAGGTAATAGGTGGACCAACAATCCTTGTCATTTGGTATTTATGGCATGTAAGCTTTGATATGGAATTGAGATTATTACAGAGGATATTGGAAGGATAAGACCCACGGGACTGAAGTGTTGGGGTGAAGGGTGTAGAAGCCCCTCTGCTTTTAGTCTCCATCAAGGGCTCTGTATTGAACTCATGAATTAACCTATTTCTCAATAGTTCTAGTGAAGCTGGAGAGGCATCCAACCTCTCTTTCTCTTTTCTATTCTGAGGAATAGTTGGGCTGCTTCTTATGAAATGGAAACATCTTATTCAGGGCTTTAAGATATGATTTTGTGTTAGTACCTTGTCTCTCTACTCCTGGTCATTGTACTTCTGTGGCATATTAAATGCTTAAAATGATTCTTAGGTGTTATGTATTTTCTGGGACATGGAAACTGAAGAAGTTGAAGACATACTGCAGGAGTTTGTGAATAAGTCTCTCTTATTCTGTGATCGCAATGGAAAGTCATTTCATTATTATTTACATGATCTTCAAGTAGATTTTCTCACAGAGAAGAATCGCAGCCAGCTTCAGGTATGTGTATCTGTGTACCTTTTTTTTTTTTTAACTCTTTATTTTGAAATAATTTTGGATTTATAGAAAAGTTACAAAGTAGTACAGAGAGTTTCTATGCATAAGACTGGCCTCCCCTAAACATCTTATGTAACCATAATACAATTATCAAAGCCAGAATATTACCATTGATACAGTACTGTTAACTAATCCACAGACTTTAGTTGAATTTCACCAGCTCTCCCACTGATGTCCTTTTTGTGGTCCAGATCCAATTCAGGATCCTGTATTGTGTAAGATTTTCTTGCTTCCCTAGTTGTCATTTTCCTTAGTCTCCTCAAATTTGTGAAAATTCTTCAGTCTTTGTCTTTCATGGCCTTGTCACTTTTGAAGAGTACTGCCCAGTTATGTTGTACAGTGTCCCTTGATTTGCTTTTATCTGATGTTTTCTCCTGACTAGTTTGAGGTTGTACGTATTTGGCTGGAATACCACAGAATTGATGTTGTGTCCTTCTCAGTGCATCACACCAGGGAGTACTTGGTGTCGAAATATCTTATTATGGGTGATATTAATGTCGATAATTTGGTTAAAGTGGTATTTGCCAGGGTTTTCCACTGTAAAGTTACTATTTTTTCCTTTTGTAATGAATAAGTATGTTGTGAATAGATTCTCTGTATGTACTTAATACCTTTGGAAGCTGGCATTGCTGTGATGCTTAGGTTATGAAATTGTTTCTGTCCTCTGAAATGATTATTTTGGTTTTCAGGATCTACATAAGAAGATAATTACTCAGTTTCTGAAGTATCACCAGCTGCATACTCTTTCACCGGATCAGGAGGACTGCATGTATTGGTATAACTTTCTGGCCTATCATATGGCCAGTGCCAGTATGCACAAAGTAAGATAATCCACTTAAATATTCTTTACTTTTATCTCACTTTCTTTTTTCCATATATGTTGCAAATTAGTTTCTTTATTGTCTTAAATTTTGTTTATATTGCTTTCTACTTTTCTGAAGATTTGAATTTTTATATGGTTAAATGCACCACTCTTTTTTTTTTTTTTTTGGTATTTTGGTGTCATGTTTATAAACATGTTTTGTCCTATGATTAGAATTTGCTTTTATAAGTGACAAATTTATAATGTCAGTGGGTAGTTAAGTTCTCAGAAGCAGTATGAAGTATGGAAGGAGAAAAGTGATGTTATAAGGATAGAATCATCATAACTTCCTGATGGATGTGATGTGCATTATGAGAGAGAAGAATCAAAGATGACTGCAGGCATATGCAATGGAAATAATGGAGCTGCTATGAACTGATATAGGGAAGTCTGTGGGAGAACAAGTTTTTTCTATAAGGAAAGGGGAAGGTTGGAAACTCATTTTGAATACAAGTCTGATATACCTATTAAGACATGTGACTGGAAATATGGAATAGGCAGTTGGGTATGTGAATGTGGAGTTCTGAATGAAAGATAAAAATTGGGATTCATTAGTACATAGATGGTATTTGAAGTCATGACTACCAAGTAACAACTCAAAATGTTAACATTTTGGAAAACAATATGTACTTCGGTAATTTTTCTTTGCTTAGATATGTTATCTTTTGGTTACAGGAATGGTGTATTGTAGCCTGTTTTTTACACCTTGCAAAATATATTTGCATTTAATAATCTATATCAAAATAATGGTATTTTAATGTGTCTTTGCCCTTATTTACTTAACCAAAGTGTAATTAATGAACACTTAGGTTGTTTTCAGTTTCTTTCCCTTATGATATTACAGTGAGCATTCTTGGTCATCTTTGTAACTATATTGTGTCCTTAGAAAATTCCTAGAAGTGGAATTACTGGGTCAATACATCCTTTTTTCTTTTAAAAGATGCCTGGTAAGGGGATCTTAACCCTTGAGTTGCTGTTGTTAGCACCACGCTCTCCCAAGCGAGGTAACCAGCCATCTCTATATAGTGATCTGTACCCGTGGCCTTGGTGTTATCAGTACCACACTCTCCCAGGTGAGCCACAGGCTGGCCCTCAATACATCCCTTTTTTTTTTTAAAAAAGTATTTTAATTGGCAGACTGTAATTGTACATGTTTAGGGGGTACAATGTGATATTTTGATACATATATATGTTGTATAGTGATCAGGTCAGGGTAGTTAATGTAACCATCACCTCATGCGTTTATCATTTCTTTGTGGCAAAAGTATTCAAAAGCCTCTTCTCTAGCTATATGTAATATACAAAACTTAACTGTTAACGGTGGTCACTCTACTGTGCAATAGAACACCAGAACTTATTCCTTCTATCTAATTGTAATTTTTAACCTGTTGTCCAACTTTTCCCTGTTTTCCCTTTCCCCTTCCCTTCCCCAGTTTCGGGAAACCACTGTTCTACTCTCTGTCTCTATAATATCAACTTACTCTGTTTTCATATTTTTAGTTTCATATATGAGTGAGATTATGTGGTATTTGTCTTTCTGTGCCTGCCTTATGTAACATAAAGACCTCCAAGTTCATCCATGTTGCTGCAAATGACAGGATCTCATTCTTTTTTTATGGTGAATGTTATTCCATTGTGTATATTTTCCACAGTTTTTTATCCATTTATCCATTCTTGGATACTTAGGTCGATTCCATATCTTGACTATTATAAATTGTGCTGCAGTAAACAGGGAAATGCAGACATCTCTTTGACCTGCCGACTTCATTTCTTTTGGGTGTATTAACAGTAGTGAGATTGCTGGATCATGTGGTAGTTCTATTTTTAATTTTTTGAGGAACCTTCATACTGATTTCCATAATGGCTGTACTAGTTTACACTCCCACCAACAGTGTGCAAGGGTTCCCTTTTCTCTGCATCCTTGCCAACCCTTGTTTTCTTTTGTCTTTTTGAAAATAGCCATTTGACTGGAGTGAAATGTTGTTTTGATTTGCATTTCCCTCATGATTAGTGATGTTGAGCATTTTTTCATATGACTGGCCATTTGTGTTTTCTTTTGAGAAATGTCTATTAGGATCCTTTGCCTATTTCTCAATTGGGTTATTTGTTTTTTTGCTGTTAAGTTCCTTATATATTCTTGATATTAACCCCTTGTCAGATGATTAGTTTGCAGATATTTTCTCAAACCATTCTGTAGGTTGTATCTTCATTCTGTTAAGTTTCCTTTGATGTGGAAAAGCTTTTTAGTTTGATATGATCTCATTTGTCTATTTTTGTTTTTATTGCTGTGCTTTTTGAAAAAGTTTATTTATTAGTATGTATATATATTTTACATTCTAAGATGTTGCAGAGCAGTTGGGGGGAGGGGGAAGGAAGTAGGATGGGAAAAGGAGGAAGAAGGGGGCTGTGTTTGAGGCCGTGGCACCCCCGTCATTCCTGCAGGAGAGACGAGGACTTCTAGCAGTGGCTCAGTCGTTGCTGGGATGGATGCAGGTGTTAGGGGTGTGTGTGGCTAAAGCCCTCAGCCTGCTATAGCCTTTGCTTGGGAGTCCTGGGGGCTTCTAGTGGTGGCTTGGTGGTCATTGCTCAGCTGGTTGCAGATGCCAGGGGGGTGTGGTCGAGGCTCTTGGCCCCTCTAACGTCCTGGCTTTGGAGCCCATGGAGCTTCCTGCAGCAGATTGGTGGTTGCTGCTGGTCTGGTTGTGGGTGCTGGGGTGTGTGGCTGAGGCCCCTGGCCCTCCCTGCTCACTGGCTTGGGAATTGAGGGGGCTTCCAGTCCTTCTAGGTCTAATAGGTGTTCTTTGCTGATGTGAGACCTTTACTAGTTAATATCAAACTTTGTCTCTGGTCTGTGGGTATTTTATTTTTTCTTTCAGTTCTCTGTTGAATTATTTGCTGTTCTCACTACTTAAACTCTGTACTGGAACTAATTTGTTGTCCTTTGTTTACTTCTAAAATGGAGGAACTTCCTTTGGGGACCAGCACTTGAGCCCTGTGGCTGAGCTAAATTTCTGATTTGCTGCTGTTTCCCTGGGTAAGGCTTTTTTGTGCTGTTCAGGTTTTAATGGTTGACATTGTAGGTACTTCTGGGTCTCATAAGATCCAGTACACCTTGGTTGTGTGGAAACTCTGGTTTGGACCTGAATCTTTTCAGCCAATTGCACCCCCTGCAGTTCTGTATTCCTGACCAGTCTACATAGAGTGGGCCTGTGCTGATTGGGGGGCAGATCAGCTGTCTTTGCTATGCCCCAGTGTTCTCCCGTGGCCCATCTCCCCAACCGCCTGCACTCCAAATACTTTCCATGGGATGGGCCATGCACTAGTCCCTTGCAGTGACTCACTGGCATCTGAGTGGCTCCTTTTTTCAGTTGTTGTGGCTCCTCACTCCTATGTGGGTCCATAGGAACCTTGTTAGTGGTATTGCTGGCCTGAGGGCCATCAAGGCCGTCTTCTCCCCTGCTGCCTCCAAGCAACTTCATGTGAAGGGCACAGCTGCGGCTTTTGCCAGCTCTTGCTCTGTGAGCTCAGCAGCTCCAGTCTTGAAGCGGTTGGGATTTGAAATGGTGGAAGCGATCTTTTCTTTTTCTCATTGTGCTTCTCCTGCCTTCATGAGCTCTGTAGGTCTCTCCTCCTCTTCCCTTGAGCTCTAGTAGTCCCAGCTTGGCTGTTGTTGCCTTTTAATAGTTGTAAATTGGTTGATTTGTGGGAGAGAGTGATTCTGGGGACTGTCTATTTTGCCATCTCGACCAGAAGCCTGCTTGTGCTTTTGAAATCTTATTTTAAAAATTCTTTCCCGTCCTCATGTCATAGATTGTTTCCCCTGTTTTCTTCTAATAGTTTCATAGCTTCAAGTTTTACATTTAAATCTTTAATTCATTTTGAGTTGATTTTTGTATATGGTAAGAGGTAGGGGTCTAGTCTCATTCTTGTGCATGTGAATATCCAGTTTTCCCAGTACCATTTACTGAAGAAACTGTCCTTTCCCCAGTATGTATTCTTGGCACCTTTGTCAAAGATCAGTTGGCTGTAGATGCTCGCATTCATTTCTGGGCTCTCTATTCTGTTCCATTGGTCTGTGTGTCTGTTTTTATGCCAGTACTATGCAGTTCTGGTTACTATAGCTTTGTAGTATAATTTGAAGTCAGGTAATGTGATGCCTCTAATGTTACTAATTTTTTTCAGGATCGCATTGGCTATTTGGGGTCTTTTTTGGTTCCATGTGAATTTTAGGATTTTTTTTTTCTGTTTCAGAGAAAAATGTCATTGTATTTTGATAGGATTGCATTAAATCTGTAGATTGCTTTGGGCAGAATAGCCATTTTAACAATATTAATACTAACAGTCCATGAACATGGGATATCTTTCCATTTATTTATGTCCTCTTCAATTTTTTCAAAGTTTTATGGTTTTCATTGCAGAGGTCTTTTACCTTCTTGGTTAAGTTTATTCTTAGGTATCTAATTTTTTTCATAGTTGTTGTAAAAGGAGTTGTTTTCTTGATTTCTTTTTTAAAAAGTTTGCTAGTAATATATAGAAATGCTGCTGACATTTGTACATTGAATTTGTGTCCTGCAGCTTTACTGAATTCGTTTATTAGTTCTAATAGTTTTTGGTGGAGTCTTTAGGGTTTACTATGTATAAGATCATGTTGCTGCAAACAGGGACAGTCTGACATCCCCCTTTCCAATTTGGATGCCTTTTATTTCTTTCTCCTGTCTTGTTGCTCTGGCTGGGACTTCCAGTACTATGTTGAATAGAAGTGGTGAAAGTGGGTATCCTTTACTTATTCCTGATCTAAGAAAGAAAACTTTCAGCTTTTCCCCACTCAGTATGATATTAGCTGTGGGTTTGTCATATATAGCCTTTATTTTCTTGCGGTACATGTCTTCAATATCTAGTTTGTTAGGAGTTTTTATCATGAAGGAATGTTGAATTTTGTCAAATGTTCTTTCTGCATCAATTGAAATGATCATATGATTTTTGTCTTTTTTTATGTTAATATAGTGTATCACATTTATTGATTTGTGTATGTTAAACCATCCTTGCATCTCGGGTAAATCCCACTTGGTCATAGTGAGTGATCTTTTTAATGTGGTGTTGGATTTGGTTTGCTAGTATCTTGTTGAGAATTTTTACATCTATGTTTATCAGGTATACTGGCTGATAATTTTCATTTTTTGTTGTGTCCTTGTCTGGTTTTGGAATCAAGACTAATGCCAGCCTCATAAAATAAGTTGGGAAGTATTCCCTCCTTCTCAATTTTCTGAACTAATCTTTTAAAGAAGTGATATTAGGTTTTTAAAAATATTTGTTGGAATTCATCAGTGAAGCAATCAGGTCCTAGGCTTTTCTTTAATGGGAGACTTTGTATTGTTTGTTAATTTTTTTTTTTTTTTTGTCTTTTTCGTGACCGGCACTCAGCCAGTGAGTGCACTGGCCATTCCTATATAGGATCCGAACCCGTGGCGGGAGCGTCGCCGCGCTCCCAGCGCTGCACTCTCCCGAGTGCGCCACGGGCTCGGCCCTTGTTTGTTAATTTTCCTCACTTGTTAGTGGTCTGTTCACATTTTCTATTTTTTAAAAATTTAATCTTGGTCAATTGTATTTGTCCAGTAATTTATCCATTTCTTCTGGGTTATCAAATTTATTGGCATATAGTTGTTCATAATAGTCTCATGATCCTTTGTATTTCTGTGGTATCAGTTGTAATGTCTCCTTTTCCATTTGTGATTTTATTTGAGTCATCTCTCTTTTTTTCTTGGCGAGAGAAAAGGTTAAAGGTTTGTCGGTTTTGTTTATCTTTTCAAAAAAACAACTCTTGGTTTTGCTGATCATTTCAATTGTATTTTAGTTTCTGTTTCATTTATTTCTGCTCTGAGATTTATTATTTCTTCCTTCTGTGTTCGTAAAATTTCTGAAGTTTTTCTTGTTGTTTTCTAGTTGTATACCAGTGTGATCAGAAAAGATACTGGGTATGATCTCTGTCTTTTAAAATTTGTGTAGACTTGTTTTGTGGCCTAACATGAGGTCTATCCTGGAGAATGTTCCATGTGCACTTGAGAAGAATGTGTATTCTGCAGCTGTTGGATTCAATGTTCTGTAAATGTCTGTGAGGTCTATTTGATCTGTGAAGTAGTTTAAGTCCGATGTTTGTTTATTTATTTTCTATTAGATGATCTGTCCATTGTTTAAGGCAGTGTGTTAAAGTTCCCTACTATTACTGAATTGCACTCTGTCTCTCCCTTTAGGTCCAATAATGTTTGCTTTATATGTCTGGGTGCTCTGGTGTTGGCTGCATGTATATTAATAATTATTACATCCTCTTGCTGAATTGATCCCTTTATTATTATATAATGACCTTCTTTGTCTCTTTTTACAGTTTTTGATTTAAAGGCTATTTTATCTGATATAAGTATGGTTACTTTTGCTTGCTTTTGTTTTCCATTTGCATGGAATATCTTTTTCCAACCCTTAAGTCTATGTATGTCTTTAATAATTAGGTGAGTGTCTTGTGGGCAGCATATTGTTGGGTCTTGTTATCTATTCAGCCACTCTATATCTTTTAATTGGGAAGTTTAATCCATTTACATTCAAGGTTATACTGATATGTGGGTACTTATTCATGCCATTTTGTTTATTGTTATCTGGTTGTTTTATAGATCCTTAGTTCCTTTCTTTTTATATTTACCTCTGTGGATTGATGGTTTTCTGTGGTGCTTAGCTTTGTTTTCTTTCTCTTTCTCATTTGTGTACCTGCTCTAATTTCTTCTTTTTGTGGTTACCTTGGAGCTAATGTAAAGAGTCTTGTAGTTGTAGTAAACTATTTTCAGCTGCTAGCAACTTAACTTTGGTCACCTGAAAATACTGTAGACTCTCCTCCTGCTCCCATGCACACAAATTATATTTTTATTGCCCTAACTTATGTTTAGGATTGGCTGGCTAACTCAGTTGTTTAGTGTGTGGTGTTATAATGCAAAGGTCAAGGGTTCAGATCCCTGTATTGGCCAGCTACCAAAAAACCAGAAAACAAAAACAAAGTTTGTTGGTATCTATTGTATGTTCCTTAGCTACTAATTATAGCCATCCTTTGACCATTTGGACTTTGAACCTTCATATTAGAGGATGGAAGGATTTACATAGCATCATTACCTCTCCGGGGTGTTCTAAGTTTGAAATATAGGTGAATTTTTTACTTTTTCATGTTTTCACGGTAGTAATTATCATCTTTCCATTTAGAGCTGTAGCATTTCTTAAACATTTTCTGCAAGTTTCATCTAGTAGTGATGAATTCCCTCAGCTTTTGCTTGTCTGGGAAGGTCTTTATTTCTCCCTCATTTCTGAAGGATAGCTCTTTGCTGGATAGTTTTCATGGCTGACAGTTTTTCTTTCAGGTCTTTGAATATATCATCCCATTCTCTCCTGTCCTATAAGGTTTCTATTGAGAAATCTGATGATAGTCTTATAGCGAATCCTTTATATGTGTCTTGATGCTTTTCTCTTGTAGCTTTTAGAATTTTCTCTTTGTCTTTGACTTTTGACAATTAGTTTACGATGTGCCTCAGAGAGAATCTTTTGGGTTGAGTGTAGTTGGGGACCGTTGAGCTTCCTGAACCTGAATGTTCATATCTCTCCCAATAATTGGGAAGCCTTCAGCTATTATTTCATTAAATAGGGTGCCTGTGCCTTTGTCCATCTATCCTCCCTATGGAGCATCTGTTATTCAGACATTTGTTTGCTTAATAGTGTCCTGTTCATCACATAGGGTTTCTTCATTCTTTTTCATACTTATTTCTTTTTTTCCTCTGACTGGGCTATTTCCATAGATCTGTCTTTTGAGTTCAGAAATCTCTTTTGCTTAATCTAGTCTGTTATGGAAGCTCTCAGTTGTATTTTTTTATTTCATTCATTGAATTCTTTAGCTCCGGTATTTCTGTTTGGTTCTTTTTTATATCTTTTTGTGAAATTTCTCCTTCAGATCATGAATTTTTTTCCTAATTTTATCAAAAAGTTTGCCTTTGTTCTTTTGTATCTCATTGAGTTTCCTAAGATCATTATTTGAAGTTCCTTTACAAGCATTTCATAACTGTCTTTCTCTTTGACATCTCTTACTGAAGAATTATTGTATTCCTTTGTAGATGTCATGTTTCCTTGCTCTTTCATGATTCTTGTGTTCCTAAGTTGATAACTGCACATCTAATAGAGTAGTTGCTTTTCCCAGTTTTATGGAGTAGATTACATAGAAATGTCTTTTTCCTGTTTGTAGGTCCTATGGTGACTGTTGTATATGTTGTATTGGCTGGACTCAGTAGCGTAATCTTTGTGCAGCTTCTTTGGTTGTAATCCTCTTCAGTGATGTCTGCAAATGTCTCAGTGGCCTAAACTGCCGGAGTTCGTGCCAGCAGTGGCTGTGTTTTGCTGGGTCAGAGACTCCAGGCTGGTTGTTGGGCCAGGCTTATGTGGGTACAGAGGGCCAACCAGCTGCTTGGTAGTCTCTCTGAGGCACCAAGTCACTGCCTGACTGGTTCTCAGGACAGGCATGCGCATGCAGCTCTGAGGTTGTCTCTTCCAGGGGATGGTGCACTGTCTGACCAGCTTTTGGGCAGGATACAGTTGTGTCTGGGTGCAGGGTGGGGGTGGTTAAGTGGCTCTGTGAAGGCCTGTCAGGGGAGTAGATGCCACTGCCTTGTCAGGAACTGGCATGTGCAGGTGTAGCAGGGCCAGGTGGTTCTACAGAGGCCTGCCAAAGGAGGTGAAGCCACTTCCCGATCTGCTATCAAGCAGGGAGCAGGCATTCACAGGTGCAGTAGGGCCCAGTACTTCTGTGGAGACCCACTAGATCCACTTCTGATCCTGGTGCGGCATGGCTTCAAGGGTGCAGCAGGGCCCAGCAGCTCTGTGGAGGGTCATTGCCTGATCCATTGTCCAGTAGGGAGCAGGTGTGCAGTGGTGTAGCAGGGCCTAGTAGCTCCACAGAGGACTGCCAGATCAACTCTGTAGTCTGGAACAGGCCTCCAAGGGTGCAGGAGGGCCCAGCAACTCCATAGAGGCCTGCCAGATAAAGGCAGTGCTGCTGCCCAGTCACCGTCAGGTGAAGAGTGGGTGTGTACCAGTGCAGCAGAGCACGCAGCACTACTGATGGCCACCAGATCAGCTGTTGAGCTTTGAGCAAGCATTCACAGGTGCATCCAGGCTTAGCAGTACTGTCGATGCCTGCTGTGGAAAGGCAAAGCTGCTGCCTGATTGTTGTGTGTCAGGAGGTAGGTGGTACACTAGTGCAGCAGTGCCCAGCAGCTCTGTAGAGGGCCCCAGGGGAGGTGGAGCTACCTCTGGACTGGCTGTCAGGCCAACATCAGCACCTGTGGTCTCAGCAGGCCAGTGGGTTGTGCAGGGCATGTGCACATGAATGTGGTAGACCACTGCTTATTGGCGGCTCTCTCACTGAGCAGGTCTGCCTGTTTTCCTAGGGGAGCGGGGAAGAAGTGCATTGTGGTTCAGACCCTGGAGTCTTGGATTTTCAGTCTGGACTGGCCTCCAGGCATCCATAGTTATGGTCCTGCTGGTTCCTGTGTGACCATGTTAGAGTGAAGGTGGGGTCTCAGAATAGAAGGAGTCAGTTTTCACCAGCCTCCGAGGCAGGACGCACTCTAGCAATGGGTTTGACTTCAAGATGATGCTGTGCCATAACCGCTTAGGTCAGGAGGCTGGGGGTTTGCTCTCCCTGGGGTTTCTACTATGAGGCCATGCTGCTGCACAAACTCCCAGCTACTTTCCAAACTGGGTTTGGGGCCTGAGAGGACTGGGGGACTCTCTTGTGGCAGGGATTGCTGGTGTTTGTGGCATCAGTGGAAATAGCTGGGGTGCTTCGAGCTTACCGTCTCTCTGCCTTACTCTGAGCTGGTACCTGCAGGGAGACAGTGAGGCAGAGGCAGGGTGCCCTCCTCTGCTCTCTATGGTGCTATCCCCATCTTCTGTGCTCCACAAGGATTTCATCACTCCCCTAGTGCTCTGTAGCATATTTCTTTAGTCATTCCAGTCAAAATATATTTGTTTATTTGTTGTTTTGGTCTCTTTTTGTTGGGGTGGGTGGACAAGCACCAGACAACTCTAGTTGGCCATCTTGCTTTGCCCTCCCACTGGATTTTCTCAGTGCATCTTTTTAAAGCTTTTGATATGTGTGATAGTGTGGCAGGATTCAGTTTCTTCTTTAGCCTTTTTTCTAATTTTAAAGGTAATTGTTTATATCCCTTGGGAAAATTTAGGAAAAAAACTATAAAGAAGGGAAGATTACAACTATTGCTGATGCTTTTGTGTATATTTTTTTAGATCATTTTGCTGCTGAGATAAACATGCTTGTTCTTTAAAATTAAAATAGGGTTCTCATAGAAATAGTCTTATATATTGCTTTTTATCACTTGTATATAATAGTTGCCTTTTCTATAATAGTTGCCTTTTCGTGTCATTTATATAGAATGACATGATTTTTAAAGCTGCGTACTATTTCATTGTGTAGCTACATTGTGATTAACCAGTTGGTTGATGGACAATTAGATTAAGCATACTTATGTGGTGGTTATTTTCTCAGGATTCATTTTTATAAGTGGAGTTTTAGGGCTGAATGGTGTGTACAGTTTAAACTTTAGTACAGATTGCCCAACTGTCCTCCAGAAGGGTGCTCTGTTTTTACATTACTACCAACGGTGGATGAGAGTGTTCATTTCCTCTGATTTCAGCTAATATTTTAGTCACTGTATTAGTCTTTAGAAATCTGATATTTTAAAAATGGTAAATTTTTATTGTTTCACTTTGTTTACTGGTGAGATTTTGGCTATATGTACATTTTATTTTGTGAACTGGCTCTCATCCTTTGCCTTTACCTATTTTTTTCTATTGGGATCTTTATCTTTATCTTTTTCTTATTGTTTTATTAGAATTTTCTATAAAGAAGAATGTTAAGCCCTCATCTGTCATACATGTTGTAAATAAATTTTTTTTCTGGTTTATTTTTTGTCTTAAATTTTGTTTATATTGCCTTCTGCTCTATTAAAGATTTGAATTTTTATGTAGTTAAATGCACTCCACCCATCTACCCCCTTTTTTGGGGGGTGTATTTTGCTTTGGTCCCCAGGGTTACAAAAATATTTATCTGTATCTTCTAGTATTTTGTAAGGTTTTCTATTTTATATTGAAATCTTTAATGCAACTGAAATGTATTTTGAATTAAGATGTGGGGCCCATTTTATGTTTGTTTGTAACTGGTGATGTTTTCAATAGCTTCCTTTGTGTCCTTAAATTCTAGATATCTTCTAAGTTTCTTTCAGTAATATTAGCATAATGATGTCATAATTAAAATTCTTTGATCTTTTTAATAGTGCTGCTGGTCTTATTATTATTATTTTTTTAAAGGAACTTTGTGCTTTAATGTTTTCCCTGGATTGGATTAAAGCAAAAACAGAACTTGTAGGCCCTGCTCATCTGATTCATGAATTTGTGGAATACAGACATATATTGGATGAAAAGGTATATATTAATGTAAAAAATTAGTGCTTAAAGGACATCTCATTTTAACTTTTAGCCCTAGGTTTAATGGTGGGTATGAGCAGAATTGAAGGGGCAAAGAAAGATAATTTCCCTACTTTGATCTTTGACTATTCTAATTAATATACTTCCTTGCCTACTGGGAATGTAGGTAGGATTGAGGTTTGAAAATTGGGAAGGTAAGGTGTTCAGCATTTTTTTTTAAAAAAAGAATGTGTTAAGAAATGTGTTTGATAATAAAATTTTTACCCTATGTTTAAAAGTTAAAAGAGTATCACTATATGTTTGTTACCTAATGGTTGGCTCTTCAATTTTAGTTCATATGATTTTATTTAAGCCTTTTAAAGTGGCAAGATCACAGAAACAGAAAAATGTTAGATCTTTGCTCTGGTTATGTTTCTAAGAGATTTAAGTTTATTCATAGGATTGTGCAGTCTGTGAGAATTTTCAAGAGTTTTTATCTTTAAATGGACACCTTCTTGGACGACAGCCATTTCCTAATATTGTACAACTGGGTCTCTGTGAACCGGAAACATCAGAAGTTTATCATCAAGCTAAGCTGCAGGCCAAGCAGGAGGTCGATAATGGAATGCTTTATGTGGAGTGGATGTAAGTAGGTTGGGAGAGAAACCAAAGGGAGTGGAGTGCTAACTATGTCATTATTTTCATGTGGTGAATAAGTTCACTCCAGGAAAATTTAACTACTTTGGAAAGGGCTGGAACTTTTAATAAGCATTCTTACTGATTGAAAAGTTCCAGAGAAGTAAGCATAGGAGAAAGTGATTGTATTTTCAAGGAATTCATAGAAATACATGCCTAGGAGGCATTTTGAGAAGTCATCCTAAGTATTAATACCAAATGCTTGACTTATTGCAATCTAGTATAGTGGTGAAGAGCATGGGCTTTGCAGCCACAGACTTAGGTTTAAGTCTCAGTTCTAAAACGTAATAGTTTTGTGATTTTGAATAAGTTACAGGTTACTCTCTCATACGTGAAATGGAGGTAACAGACCTTTGAGGTAAGTCCTGTGTTTGTGTAGATGTAAATAAGATAGTGGCTGTTAAGTGATTTGGCCTTTGCCTTGCGTAGCCCTTTTTGCATATCCACTGAATCCTGATTCTTTTAACTCCTAAAGGAGGCTGTTCACTTTTGCTCTTACCTTAATTTTACCAATTAATAAAAAGCAAAAGATAAACTACCATCTTTTTAGTGCCTGTTCTGTATATCATGATGTTATATTCCAATAACATGTTATTCCATTTAATTTTCAAAACAACCTTATAAAGTAAATAATTTTACAAATAAGAAAATCGAGGCACAGAGACATTGAGGGTTGAATAAGCTCACGTAACTTGATGAATGGGATTTAAACTCTGGGTCTGTCTGGCTTTATTTTCCATGCTCTTTCCATATGTCATGCTTCTCTTATAGCTTGAAACAATAAATATGAATGGTTGTCTTTCCACATATATAATTTATATCCAAATTGAACTTCAGGTTGGTATCTGTGATCTTTATGGCTCTGGGCCTTCTTTCCAAATAAGTCAGTTTGCCATAGGTGATTCCCTTGATTCAGTTTAGTTCAACAAGCATTTGAGTTTCTCTAATGTGCTAAGCACTGTTACTAGGTGCTAAGGCTTTCCCCAAGGAGTTCACAATCTGGTAGTGAAGAAAGAAGTTTGAGCAAATGATTATGATATGGTGTGATGAGTGCAACAGCAGAAGTATGTATAAAATAGAGGTAGAACTGATAAGTAAATTAACTTGGATGAGTGAGAGTTACAAAACTTTTTTAGTTAAAACTTAATTTTTTTTCTTGGTTTTATTTTTATTTTAAAGTAATACCTGTCCCTGATTAAAACAAACAAAATATGGGATGTAAAATGAAAAGTCAAAGACCTCCCATCTCTCCCCTACCTTTCCACTTCCCAGTGTTAACCATTCTTTAACACTTTCTTCTTGGCAGGAGCCCCCTAACTTACTGAAGCCAGGTTAGATCTGTCTGTATTCTAGAATACTCCTTGTTTACTCCATATCACAGCATTTGTCACACTTCATGGTGGTGGTTTACTTGTTTCTCTCCCATACTGTAATCCATATATCTGTAGTGTAGAATAGTTTGGAGGTTAAAGTAGCAGACTCTTGCTCTAGACTGCCTGGGCTTGAATCCCAGTTCTGCTTTTTATTAGTTGTGTATCAGTAGGGGAAAGTTATTCAGCTTTCTTTGCCTAATAGTACTATTTCATAGCATTGTAAGGATTAAATGAGTGTGTGTATGCGTGTATATGTACATACATATAAACACATATTGAGCTTTGAATGGTACCTAGTTCATACAGAGTGTCAATAAATATTAGTTTTTGTTGTTAAGAATAGCATTTAGCATTTTGTCTGGTCCATTTAGTTGGTATTCAGTAGAAATTTGTGGAAGGGTGAATGAATTCATGTTTTACTTAGTGGCTGAAATAGAATCTTAATACTTGGTCTGATCAAATGGGCATAGGTTTAGTTCTCATTCTCTTACGAATTGCTGAGTTTGTTATTTTGACTTTTTCTTGCTGTTTCTTTTCTGCATCAACTGCATTTCAACCTGTGATGTTCTCTCATAGAATGGTTAGTCATTCATAAGTGTATTTTTTTAACTGGGTTTGACCAGGCCGTATTCAAAGAATGCTTTATTTCAGTACTATAAATCCTTTTTTCCCCCTGTTTACATAGAAAGATTTAGGTAGGTGTAACCTTAAATTGAGTTTCAGTTTTCAAAGAAATCACTTGTTCACTCATTCCTTTGTTATTTAATATTTTTTGGCCATCTACTGTATGCATGTCACTGTGAAGGTCACTTTCTGAGCTTCAGGGAATTGATAGATAAGGGGAAAGATTTACCTTTGTGTTCCTTTTCAACATTTGGTTGTCCTGTGTGTGGTTAATTTTTTTAAAGAATGATAATAGTGGCCTCTTTATGTGTCAGGTACTGTTTAGAGTAGATTGTATTTCTTCTACTTTACATATGAGGAAATGGAAACTTATTAGGTTAAGTAACTTGCCTAAGTGTACACACTTAATAAGTAGTAGAAGTGAAGTTGCCCTTTAGGTTTGACTGACTCCTAACCTTTGATACTTAAAATAAGCACAATACCATTTAACATATTTACTTGTACTCCAAGTGGCTGGGTATATATGTGAAATTCTGACACTCTTTAGTAATTTAAATAGTTTTAAGTACATATTTCATTCCTTTACCCTTTAGCTCACAAGCAATAATATAATATCTATACTAGTGTAATAGTTGGTATTCTTTAGATTAAGATACAAAGAAAATGACATTGCTTTATCTTACTCTTCCCTCTATGCCTGCATTGTAGTTAGAGAAGAACAGTTTTAAAGTACATCATCATAATGGTGGGCGTGGTGTCATATTTTAGTTAGGAAATCAGCTTTGTTTTGCTGTGGTTTTTTCATTTTGAAAGAGACAGATTTTTTGAAGGTATCCTTACATAATGTTTTATCTGCATATGTTGTTATTAATGTATCAAAGGAAAATAGAAAATGACATGTATTTGACTAGATTTCTTCAACTCAGTGACATTTGTAACACATGACAGGTTGCTTGATATAAGGCAGCATTTCTATTAAAGTGCCATTTTTGTTATAGTATGCTTTTTTCTTTAGGTGATTTATGCCATCATTTGCATATTAGTACTTTAAGAATTTTGTATGTTCAGGAACATAACTATGTTAAAAAGACAGTTTATTATTGAAAGAAAATGATTACTTTCACTGTTATTTATCGGATTTCTGTTCATTTTTTCCCTTTTATTTAGAAATAAAAAAAACATCAAGAATCTCTCTCGCTTGGTTGTCCGCCCCCATACAGATGCTGTTTACCATGCCTGCTTTTCTGAGGATGGTCAGAAAATAGCTTCTTGTGGAGCTGATAAAACCTTACAGGTAAAACATATCTCTTGAGAAAAATTGAAGGAGGCATTTACCCAATCCTGTGTAGATTAGATTATGTTTAAATCCTGAAAATTCAAGAAAATTGCAAATTGGAAATAGCAGAGATATCCAAATCTCTCGAACATTTTATGAAAACTTTCTGGAGAGATTTTAAAGATACTGTTATGTGTTTTCATAATTCTAAACTTGCCAGGTGACAAGTGCCTTTTACCCTGCCATTCAGTTACCTACATCCATTTGCCAGCTAAGGGTAACGAGGAAGTGATAATTGCTAGAAGATATAAGGAGTTCATAGCACAGTGGATAGAGCTCTGATTAAAAAGGTGATTAAGTTGGGCTGGCCCGTGGCGCACTTGGGAGAGTGCAGCGCTTGCGGGTTTGGATCCTATATAGGAATGGCCGGTGCGCTGTGGTGCGGGCGACACCATGCCAAGGGTTGCAATCCCCTTACCGGTCACAAAAAGACAAAAAAAAAAAAAAGGTGATTAAGTAAAATAACCTATTTTTTCAAAGGCTTAGGAATAGATTTCTGACTGAAATAGATTTATTTATTTCTTAAATAAGAATTGGACTAGGTTATTTTCTAAGGTGCTTTAAGCAATTTTCTTTTTCACATTTGTTGACAGAAAACATGAATGAGTACTTTTCTTTACATTTGTGCTCTACCTTTTGATTTTGAAGGAAACAAGATCAGATTATTTAAAACTTTTGTATTTGGGATGGTTTTAGTCCTTACAAATTTTGGTTGCGTACCTTAATTTTATATGTGTACTTTATTACTAATTTTATTAATTATGGCTTTTGAGCCTGTGAAATAAAGCATATTGAATGAAATATTTTCTGTTTGATTTTTAAGGATTTGCCAAAATAGTCTCAAGAACTGAATCTATACTCTTTTTATTGATATTTACAAACATTTAGCAATGGATGTTCCCTATTTACATTAATATACAAATTCTGACAGAAATTCTGAGTTTGGGAGTGATTTTGCCAAGGTTCATTTCTATTTTGCAAAGTAACAATGTTTAAGATCTTTTAGGGAAATTTTTTTTATTGCATAATGGTCCATAGTTAAGTGGTTTATAGTAAAAAGATTTTATTGTTGCTTGTGTAGGTGTTCAAAGCTGAGACTGGAGAGAAACTTCTAGAAATTAAGGCTCATGAGGATGAAGTGCTTTGTTGTGCATTCTCTACAGATGACAGATTTATAGCAACCTGCTCAGTGGACAAAAAAGTGAAGGTAGGGAAATATTTTCCTCTTGAGTTGCAATCACCACAGAACTAATTTTCTTTTTCCATAATAGAGAGACTGGAGTAAGTTGGGTTAAAGCACTCTTGCCTGTTGGTCTACTAACTTGATTATTTGTAAATTAACAATGTCTGAAAATTGTTTATTTTTAAGCACCAGCAAAAATGCCTAAGTTGGTCAGCCTGAGGTGTTTACCAGTGGGAAAATGCAACTACAAATTAATGAGTTTACCTGCCATTAATAGTCAGGTGTGTGGGTTAAATATCAATTGAAATCTTTGAGTGCATTGTGATCAGAAGTACTGCTGCACAAAAGTATTGTCTGATATCAGATTCCTGTTGTAAAATATGTAATCTGTGAAATTTTTACCTGTATGAACTGGTGTATATATTCAGTGCAAAACCAGGTGGTTGAACAAACTAGGAATTAGCCTACTAGTCTAAAATATAAACAGAAAAAAATAAAGAGGGTAATTTTTATCTTTAATTATTCTTTCTTGTCTCTTGTCCCTAAATTTGGCTTTTAGCCTGAGCATTTATACTAATATGGAATTTAAGAGAAACTGAAGACTTGGAGGATGTTTTATCACTTGATATATGGAATAGGTGGAACCTCACTTCAAGCTTTTTTCAAAGGGATTTTGGAGTACTGAATCTGGCAAGATGGGGTGGGCAGGAAAATTGGCTTGGGAGTTTTCCTGGAGTTTTCACCCATTTGAACAGGGCTGTGGAATGTCCCGACTATATTGAAACCTTGGAAAATCTAGTTCTTGATAGATTGAACTAGGTGGCTTTAAACCAACAGTGAATTAACTCACTATGTAGACTCTACTCTGAGTCAGACTTGAAGTTGGCCACTCTGGACAGTTTTAAAGTCAGAACTACATGGAGTGAAAGGAAATAATACTGAGTTTCTGTTTTCTAAGAACTCACAATATAAAGCAAGAGGTAGAAATACCCATTAAAGAACTTCATAAGATAAACTCTTTGGACTTCTAGGGATTCTAATAAGTGCTTTGATAAGATACAAAGGGAATGTATTGGGGTGGGGGTGGGGGGAACATTAGACCCTCTGAAAAGTCAAAATCCCAGTGGAGATTCATAAGGTAATTTATTTCTTTTGTTTGTTGTTATGGTTACATAGAACAGACTGCTTAGTTGTCTTACATAGTAATTAGAATGGTGATTGCTTTTTACTGAGAACTTAACACTGAGAGGCTTTATACTACACACTTTCTTATATTACATTATCAATTTCTCACTACAACTTGCAGAGAAAGTATTGACCCCATTTTGCAGAAGAGGAAACAAGTTCAGAGATGAAGTCACTTGCCCATGCTCTCTAACAATAACAGGGTTGAAAGCTAGGCTTCTCTGAGATTAAAGCCTTTATTTTTTTCACTGAGGAAGCTGCATTTACTTATTTATATGGTACTTTGAAGTCTGCAGAAGACTTATCATATCCATTATCTCATTTGGTACCCTGAATTGTGTAGGACAGGTACTTTACAAAGGAGGAAACTGAGATGCAAGTAAGTTAAGGACTTGATGAAGGACACACAAATCATAAGTGGTGGAGTCTGGGTCTTGGACTCAGCCTTTCTGATTTTCTGTCATTCATATGAGCATGTAAAATCTTGCCCTTGGAGAATGTAATGTTTTCATGAGATTCCAATTATGCTATAGCAAGATATGTGTAGACTTGGAAGTATTTAGACGAGATCGGGCGCGTTCAGGGTGGTATGGCCGTAGACAGACTTGGAAGTATTTAAAAAAAAAAAAAACATTGAGGCAAAATATTGCCATATTTTAGAGAAGGGGGAGGCTTTCACTGGTGTCATGTCTGAGTGGGAAAATCTACCAGAACAGGATAGATAGCATCTGCAGAGTGACTCACATTTGCTTTGTCCCTCTGTTCTCCCGTTGGGAATAACGGATATTTGTACATTTTGTTTTCTCTGTTTGCTTTAGATTTGGGATTCTATTACTGGGAAACTAGTATGTACCTACTGTGAGCACTCAGAGCAAGTCAATTGCTGCCATTTCACCAACAGCAGTCATCCCCTTCTCTTAGCCACTGCGTCAAGTGACTCTTTCCTCAAAGTAAGTGTGGATATTTATTTATTTATATATTTGTTTATTTATTTATCTATAATTTATTTTATTTATTGAATCAATATCGATTATACATATTTTGGGGGTTGAACATTGAGACATGTTGATCAAATCAATATTACTACATATGTATTGTTACAAATTGTAATTATTCTTTATGCCCCCGTCCAATCTCCCCCCGCCTCCAGTCACTCCAGATCTCCTCTCTCCCTCTGAAAGAATCATAGCTACTCTGTTAATCTGCTGCCCAGATGATCTATCCAACACTGAGAGATGTGATCGGGTCCCCCAACATCATCACAGAGCAGACGCTGCCTCTCTCACTCTGAAATGGGCTTTGTGGAAAGAGACATCCTCCCCTCCTTGACTCTGCTGGTGACTCTCCCTGTGCGAATGCACTCCAGTGGTTGGCGGACCATCTGTGCAGTGCTTGTGGTGTCTAGTTGCTTTCGTGGCAGCCATGGTCACTGTGGAGGCTGCAGTGGGCCACCCACACAGAGGTGCTGTTTCTGGCGTGCTCCCCGGCACTGGCGGCATGCCTGGTTGTGGGGTGTGTCTGGTCCCCTTCTCCATGTCTCCAGTCTCTGGGCAGGCCCCAAGTCGCTGGTGCCATGTGCCAGGTTGTGGGAGGTGTGTCCAGTCCCCTTCTCCATGCCTCGGGTCACCAGGTGAGACCCAAGGAGCTGGCTTGGTGTGCCTGGTTGGGAGAGGGGGGTCCAGTCCCTTTCTCCATGCCCCAGGTCCCTGGTCAGGCCCCAAGGTGCTGGCATGGTGTGCCTGGTTGAGGGAGGGCAGTCTGGTCCCCTTCTCCATGCCCCGGGTCTCTGGGTGGGCCCCGAGGCACTGGTGTGGCATGCCTGTTTGTGGGAGGAGGGTCCAGTCCCCATCTCAATGCCCCGGGCCCCAGGGTGGGCCCTGAGGCACTGGCACAGTGTGCCTGGTTGTGGGAGAGAGGTCCGGTCCCCTTCTCCATGCCCTGGGTCCCTGGGCAGGCCCTGAGGTGCTGGCATGGTGTGCCTGGTTGTGGGAGGAGGGTCCAGTCCCCTTCTCCGTGCCTCGTGTCCCTGTGCTGGCCCCGAGGCACTGGCACAGTTTGCCTGGAAGTGGGAGTGGGGTCCAGTCCCTGGATCCAAGCCTCCAGTTCCCAGGCAGGCCCCGAGGTATTGGTGGTGTGCCTGGGCCGGAGCTAATTTTTTGTCCTTTGCTTCTAACATGGGGGAACTTTCTATGGGAACCAGTACTTGACTGTGTGGTTGTTTAAATTGCTACTTTGCTGCTGTTTCCCTTGGGAAGGCTTTTTTTGCAGCTCAGGGTTTAATGGTTGATCTTATAGGTATTTCCAGCTCTCCAGAGACCTGGTAGATCTGTGTTCTGTAGAATCTCTGACCTGGACCTGAGTTTTTTCATCAAACTGCACCCCATGCAATTCTGTATTCCTGACCATTCTCCTCTGAGTAGTCCTGGGCTGATTGGGGGTGCAGGTTGGCTGTCCTTGCTGTGTCTCAGTGTTCTCCTGGTGTTCCCATCTCTCCCATCGCCCACGCTCCAAACACTTCCCATGGGACGGGCCCGGTGCCGTCCCTTGCAATGACTCACCAGCCTCTGAGTGGCTCCCTTTTTCTAGTTCTGGCTCCTCATTCTTGCGTGGGTCCGTGGGAACCCTATTAGTGGTCTTGCTGTCCTGGGGGCCACCAAGGCCCTCTTCTCTCCTGCTGCCTCCAAGTAACTCCATCTGGAGGGCACAGCTGCGGCTTCTGCTGGCTCCTGCTCCATGCGCTCATCAGCTCCAGCCTTAAAGCAGCCATGGCCCGAAATGCTCAGAGCAGCTTTTTCTTTCTCTCATTGTAGTTTCTCCCACCTTCATGAACTCTGTAGGTCTCTCTTCCTCTTCCCCTGAGCTCCAGCGGCCCCGGCTTGGCTGATGTTATATTTTTATAGTTGTAAATTGGTTGATTTGTGGGAGAGAGTGACGCTGGGAACCATTTATTCCACCATCTTGACTGGAACCCCGTAAGTGTGGCTATTTATACGTATGTAGATAAATTTGATAGATACATCAGAATATTTCATTTGATTTTCTCATATATCATATTATCAGGACTTTTTTTGGTTGCAGTGGTTGAAACTTTTTTGCTTAAGCAAAAAAAAACAAAAAAGGAAAAAAGATAGTATTAGCTCATGTAACTGAAAAGTTTAGAGGGAGCATGGCTCCAGGCATAGCTGATTCCAGATGCTTAAACTCAGTTCTCAGGCTCTAACTCCCTCTCCATCTCTAGGCCCTGTTTTCCTCTTTGATGATTCAGACATGCTATCCCTGTGTGGCAGGACATATGGGCAACCCTCAGCTCCAGTTTACTTGAGTCTTGCAGCTCATGATCACAGAGGAAGAGAAACCTGCTCTTTCCCAGACCCCATAGATCTAATTTTAGAGAAGACTATAATTGACCCAGTTTGGGTTATATACTCATTACTAAAAAACCCTATGGCCAGTGAGATGGAATTCTTAGATTGTCCAAGGGTGACAAGTTTAGCCTTATGGAGGTGAGATAAATGATGTGATAGCTTCACTAGAATCATACATAAATGGATCTTGATTGCTTCACTAGAATCATACATAAATGGATCTTGATTCAAAAGAAAGGTTCTCGTATGAGAAAGAGGAGGCAGAAAAGGTGCTGGTAGGAAAAAAATAAAAAGTAAAACAAAAAATAGATATTCATTCCATATATGTTTGATAGTGTTTGTAACTACAAATTATAAAAGATTATATCTTTTTTCCCCTTAAGTGCGTGAAGATAGCTAGATTAAATTTTCTGGGATCCCATAAAGGTCTGCCAACTTCTTTTGGATTATTTTTTTGGTTTGATTTCTAACCTTTCTTTCTTGATGTCACACTACCTTTGCAGTGGGACATTGTATTTTGGGGAGGGGTGGATAAAGCATTTCAGTTTGAAAGACCTCAGAGACTCTGTGTTTTGACATTTAAATAAATTATTAAAAATTTTTTTTTTTTTTTAGAAAATATTGAAACAGTTATTGAAAAATTGCCCTTCCCCCTTGCCCTTTTCAGGATGCTAAACCTTTATTTTTCTCCAAGCGAATTGCACAGAAGCTCAAAGTATAAAACAGATAAAGCCCGTTGCTCTGGTTGAAGCGGGAGTATGGGCCTGTATTTTTACTCTCTCTCCTACTCCATCTCTTACTCCTTCCCCTCCCTCTGTTGTGCCCTTCTTGGGGCCCTGCAAAGAAAAATTTGAAAGCACTGGATTGGACCAAAATTATAGGCTAACGTAGTAACATAAAATTATTTCGTAGTTACAGCTCCCTTTTACTCAGAAAATCTTTGCCTTATTTAGATAAATCTACCTCTAAAGAAAATAAGACTATTATACTATTTATGACTAATTTTTGATGTTCCCTTTTAACATTTTGTAAGTTTAGGAGGTTTATATTTCCTCCTCTTTTGTAGACAAAAACCTTTACCATGTGGGAGGGGGTTATTGGTTAGTAAGCAATTTAAATTAAGGACATGTTTTACTTTAAGACTGGCCATACACACCTGTGTTACCTCAAGGGCCATTAGAACTCACTTCTTGTGATTCTTGAGCTGAGAAGCAATGAAAATATATAAATCTGAGGTTGCCTCCATGTAACTTGCCTTATCTCACTTACTGATCATTTTCAAAGAATGTTTACAAAGATTAACTTTTGGGGATAAATGATTACTTCCTCCAGTTTAATCTAGTTAGCATAAAGCACCAGAGATGACTGTAGCCCCTTTATTCACATTATTTATGCTTTTCAAATATACCCAAAGGCAGAGTACAGTAATGAGCCTCTGAGGTATCCATCATGAAGTGCCAATAATTATAAACAAAATAAGATTTTGCCAATCTTACTTATTTTATAACTCCCCCACCTCTTTTTTTTTTTGGCTATAGCATTTTATAGCAAATCCCAGATATCATGTCATTTCACCCAGAATACTTCAGCATGTATCTCCAAAGTCTTAAACATAAGTACTGTGCCATTATCACACCTAGCATAATAAATAATAGTTTTGTAATATACCTTGTTCATGTTCGCTTAACCCAGTAGTCTCAAAACATGTCTTTCTTCCATAGGTTTATTGGAATCAGAATCCATATAAAGTCTGTGGCATTTGGTTGTTATGTCTATTAAGTTTCTTTTATTCTGTAAAAGTTTCCTTTCTGTTTTGCCCCCTTTCTTATGCCATTCGTTTGTTAGTATTTGTCCCGTGGAATGTACCACATTCTGGATTTGGTTGATAGCTTCCTGGAGGTGTGGTTTGACTTGCTCTGCTAATCCCTTGTATTTCCTGTCAAATGTATTTATAGCTAAAGGATATCTTTGAATTTTTTGAGTAATTTTTTGGAGTGTTAATAGCTCTTAGCCTATTTAGAAGACTCAGGGTTTGTACTGGGAATTCTTAGAAATGACCATTTTTAGAGTTGGGTAACCTAATATTTAAAAAATTATGGAGTCAATTTCTATAACATATTACTTATTGTAGCTGAGTAAAATAATGATTCTAAAGCACTCAGTTTAGTTATTTATTTAATGCTCAGACTAAAAGCCTAGGCGAGCCCTCAAATCCCTTAGTAGGTTTAGATTCTGATCTAAGGGCTCCCCCATTACAAGTTCATCTTTGTGTTGGATACTTTTGTGTTACTGTGAGTTACTGTAACCAAAAAAGCTTAAATGAGAGGAAAGGAAGACCTTTATATTATTTTTCACTTTTCTGCATTTATTATTAGTTTTTTACTTATCTTTTTATCTTTCTCAAATAGCTCTGGGGTTTGAATAAAGAAGCGTGTCGAAATACCTTGTTTGGCCATACCAATTTAGTCAATCACTGCAGATTTTCACCAGATGATAAGCTTTTGGCTAGTTGTTCAGCTGATGGAACATTAAAGGTATGCTTTTGTACATCATTAAAATGGGTTGTAGTTCTGTGGAAAGTCTTATGATTTGTTTATGGAAATAGGTTCCTGTTTATCACATTTCTGCAGAAAGCTTCTTCTTTCAACTTCCAGGAGCATATTTAATGTAACTAAATTATAGTTTGTCATAATGATTGTTTGTAAATGGTTTGTAACCTAATGCTTAAAGTTGATGTAATTTGAGTTCTTAAATTTTAAGCGCATATATTTTATAGCATACATATATTTTAAGCACATATGTATTCATAAAATATTTTGAGATCTATGGGGACAGGTTTGCAATTTTTATTCATCATTTATTTATTATGCCTTTTATACTGTTTTCCTGTTTTTGAGAAGTCATATGGGAGAAAAATGCAAGAGGTAAGGAAAAAAATATATTCAGCTCCTGGGATTTACATCCCTAAAAAAACTAAATTCTTCCTTTTTAAATCTCTGCCTTCTCAAATAAGATCCTAATTCCACTTTATTTCTTCTGTCTCTACTGTTACTCTAGTCTCCTTTTTATTGATTCCTCTTTCTTCCTTCAGTCTTAGGTCCAACCCATCTTTGACTTTCTTACCTCTTGGTCTACCTTTTCCCCTGCTGTTCTATTCTGTTTGCTGTGGTTCATGCTGTTGTTGCCTCAAGTCTGATAGCAGCCTTCTAAGATGCACTCTCCGTCTGTATTTATCCATCTCTATTTATCCAAGTACAGAGCTACTAAAATAACCATCTACCACTATTTTCATCTTGCCACTTTCAGCTGGAACACAAATAGTACCATATTATAAATCAAAGGAAACTATAGACTTATTAGGCTCACTTCTAAGGTTCTCTACTTTTCATTATTCTGCCACCTCCTGTCCTATCCAATTTGTTTCTTGTTTCCCCTATACATTAATTGTGTATTCTGGGTAAGTTAACTTTTGGTGCTTATTTGAGCTACAGTTTCTCTATGTGTTCATAGTCCCCATACGTGTTCCTATACCCTTTCTTGGGATGTTTTTTTGACTCCTTTTCACTTGCTATATTTTTAAATGACCCTCAAAACTTTATGCAAAGATTTCTTCAGAAAGTGTTCTCTTATAACATCCACCTATTTGGCTCTGGATACAGATATGTATATCTTTATCTTTCTGTTTATCTATATCTATAGCTGTGTCTCTATAGATAGAAACTGCTTGGTTTGTTTTCTGATATCCACTTATAAATGTGTTGTACTATTCAGTTTGGTCATTTTCATGTGTCCTTTGATAAGATTAAATATAGATTTATGATCTGCAGAGACCTTATCATCTTTTTGTTGTATCTTTCACTGAAGTTTGTAGTACAGAATTGTACCCACAACATGCACTCAGTAAATTTTCTTGACATATACTTCTTCTAGGGAAATAGAACCGTCCCAGGAATTATTTTGTTTGTCAGGCTCTCTAGAGAAGGAAATTTGTTAATGCTATCGGGTGACTCCTAAGTAAGATAAACTTCTTGATGCTGATCCTCTGATTGAATCTTTGATCTCTCTTTACTGAATGAGAATAACTCATTTCTGTATAAGTTACTCTAGGGCATCTGGGAATGCTTTCTGGGTAGAATTCTACTTTGTAGAATTTAGCTAGCTATTAGTGAATGCTGGGAGCATACTTAGGTAGAATATTCAGGTGAATGGATTTTGGTGTATTATTTCCAAATACCAAAAATTTGTCCCTTCCTTTGGGATGATCCAAATCATAGGAGGTTTTTCTAGAATACCCTTAGAGGGGTTAAGATAGCCCTCTTCTGAGAGTTTCCTTCAGTCCTGTCGGCCTGTTACTTTTTGGTTTTTACTATGTGAATGATTTCAGAAGGCATTTTACATCTCTAGCCAAGTTCCATCTTAATTCCATTGCTAATTCCAAGTTCTGGGAAGATTACATTATCCTTAGCATTATTCCATTATTGTTAGCTTGCTGAATGTTTTAAGAAAGTTGTAAAACCAGGCCATTCATCTGTTCTATACAAATGTAAGCTGTACAGCTAAACTATGCCTTCTTTGTCTCTGAGTTATGGTCTTTTCATCCTAATTGATTTGCAGTTTTCACTGTGTGCTTATATCAATCCCTTTCTGCTGTTCTTAAGCCTCTGACCCTTTCATTCTAAGGAGATAACCTTACCTCATACCTATTCAGAGGGTTAAAACCATCCACCAAGAGCTCTCCACCATGAACACCTCTCAAAATTGCCGTGAAAAGTCTTTATTTTCTCCCTTTTTTCTCATCCAAGTGCCCAGAAAATCCTCTACTTAAGCCTACTGTTCTTTTCTTTCCTTCTTTCCCTGGCATCTTGCTTCATTAGTTATTTCCTCTCTATTACTTCTTTAGATTTTCTTCTGTTTTGGATCCTTTCCCATAGCCTGTTGTTCTTGAGACTTCCTGAGCCTTATAAAACTAAGAAGTGAAATATCTTTGATTCTGTTTTTCTCTTTCCCTTCATGATTAGACTTCTTAAGTGATCTATACTTGCCTCCAATTCCTGATTACCCACTCACTACTTAACCATTTTTAAAGCCTGGTTCCATCTTCCCTGCATTCCCTTGAAAAGCGTAAAATCCAGTTTTATTTTGTCTCCTTTTTTGTTGTAAAGTCTAATGCCTTCAGGATTACTGTGAAATCTGATATTTTTCTTTATTCAGTTCTTATTACTCTTCTTGTATTACCAGTGTTTAAACCCCCAATGACCACCTAGTTCCTTTTTGAAATTTTTCTCATTCGACATCAGTGTTTTATTTTCTCATCTTTCTAACCCCTTTTCTCTTTTCCCTACTCATTAAAATATAGCCATTCCTGCAGCATCTAATCTTGGCTACCACCTCCATACTTCTTTTCCATCCCATGAAAAGAGGTCTCATGGCTTCAGCTGTCATCTCTTCTGTAAGTGACTTGCAGATTTATCTTCTACCCTCATTTCTCTTACATGCTTGTGTCCTGCATTTCTAACTGCCTGCTAGTTGTTGTCACTTAAATGATACACCATGCCTCAAAGTTACCGTGCTCCAAACTGAGCTAATTATTTTGTTCCCAAATGTGACCCACTTTTTGTGGTTCCTATGTGTTTTATGGTTTTGATTAAAACAGTGTTCAGGGTTTATATCAATGTGACTAACCACAATTGAGATATGTAGTATGAGTTATTTTCCTTTCTCTGCTTTCTGTTTTCCCTAGGGTTAATAGTAGTTTTGGTTTTTTATTTGCTTATTTTTTAAATGTGCATAACTTCAAACTCTCTGTTGTCTAACTTGCTCCTTAAATTATTCAGACTTATCCGGTATTTGATAAATTTTCTTTTCTAGGAAATAATATTTTTGGAGGGTTCTCTCTTGCTCCATTCTGGTCAGTGATACTAATCCCAGTATCCTATCCTGGGATATTCCTTTACCATCATCCTGGGATTTCTTTTGCTTTTCTCTTGAGTTGAACCCTTGTTTCCTATATTTCTTATCTTCTTTCTTGGTTTACTCTCTCAGCTTGGTGGAGAATCTCCTCTAGCTTCCTGAGAAAGAATCTGTAGGAGGTAAATTTTTGAGGTGTCTTTATTATAATGCCTAAAGTGTCTTTATTATGTCATACTTGAGATTTTTGAGTGCATATAGAATTCTAGGTTGTAAATTTTTCCTTAGAATTTTAGAGACATTACTCCCTTGTTTTCTAGTTTCCAGTGTCTCTCTTGAGAAGTTTGAAGCGATTATTTATGATTCATATGTGATCTGTTTTTCTGTCTTGAAACGTTTAGGATCTTCTCTTTATACCCAGTACTTTTTTTCATTATGTGCCTTGGTGTGGGTCTGTTTTCATTTATTGTGGTTGGCACTTTGTGGCTTCTTTCAATTTGGAAACTCATATCCTTTAGTTCTGGCGTTTCTGTGAATTATTTGACTTATTACTCTGTATTTTCTCTTTCTGGAATGTTTGTTTTATTTTTTCATTTAAATTTTTTTTTCTTTTTCCTTTTCTTTGTCCATTTGTCCTTCTTTCTGGAGCATTTCTTTAGCTTTATTTTCGGGTCCTTTGTTTATTGAATTTTTAATTTCTTCTATCATATTTTTAAGTATCCATTCCTATGATCAGTTTCTTTTTTAATATTATCCTGTTCTTATTTCATGGATGCAGTATCTTTTATCTTTTTGTGGGTATTAATGATAGTTTTTTCGGTAGTTTTCATATTCCTGTATAGTTGCTGTTTTTCTGTTGGTTGGTTTTGGTTTCTGTTTCCATTTTAGAGATATTTTGATCATAGGTGTCTGATCTTTGACTATCTGCTTATATTTAAGAGTGCAGCACCAAAAAGTTGATTGGGAATGGTGAACTGATTTATTGTGGTTTTCCTGTAAGGTTATCTGACTATCATGTTTAGATGGTGAACTCCTGATGTTAATTTTTATGGCTTTTGTCTTTGGTTGGGTGTTCAGAGAAGAATCTTTAATCTCCTACTCGTAGGGTGTAAGTATGGCTGGCAAATTCTGAGAATATGTCTAGGCAGAGATCTGAACATTTGGAATGCAGACTTATCATATTATTCCTATTTTTAGTGTGGTGACCTTGCTCTCAGCTGTGTTGGGTGTATAATAACCCTCTATTTCTTGTCCAAAGTAGGGGCACAGCCCACCTGAATTGCAAAGTGGGGAAGGGGATTTCAGTGGACTTTTAAAGATTCCTCCTGACTTATCTCCACATTTATCAGTAGGTACCAGAAGCCAACACTTCCTGAGCCTTCTAGGAGTTCTGTGGTGAATTGGGCTGCTTGGTTGTCCCCACTACAAGCTCAGGATTCAGTTTTTAGGAGTCTCCTTTTCTGATTTCTATCCTTTACAGTTTTGTTGCTGTTATCTCTTCATCCAGGCTCCTTCACCCTGTGGATTGTGCCTAGAGAAAAAAATTCCCTTTACTGTTGTTTTACCTGTTTTGGGAGGGTATGGAGATGAGTATTATATATATATTCTATTTGCCTCTTTAACCTGAACCCTATTTCTTTTGGTAACACTATTTTCTCTACTCACCTGTGCTTGTAACTTCGGAGTGATCTTTCACTTAAAACATAGTTATTGATTATTTATTGAATACTTACTATGTGCCAGATACTGTACTAGGCATTTGGGTTTAAACACTAAAAACAAAACAACACAACAACAGCAACAAAACTACACTTCTTGGCCTGAACTTGTTCAGAATCGAGTTGGGGAGAAAGGTAAGTGAATAGATGAATCATGAAAATGATAACAGTATGTACACAGTGCTCTGAGGGCACAAAGGATTTTGTTGGGGAAGGGTTCAGCACCTGATGCTACAACCAGATTGAATTTGTTCTCCCTTTTCATTGTCTTTGCTTTCCCATTTTGTACTTTAGTTTATGCTGACCCCTTAGCCTAGACTCTAGGCCCTGGAGTGTTCTTCCTGTCTTTTTGATATAGAAATTCTGTCTGTCTTAAGGTGGCATAAGGTAGACTTATCTTCAGGGAGTAGAGTGAGGTGGCCATCTCCTTCACAAAGTGTTCCCCAAGCCCACAGCTTCAATACAGCATTCCCACTGTGCTGTGTTTTTTCCTCTCAGGTGACATAGCTGACATATTGTGTGGTACAGTCATTTATGTGCTTGTCTGACCTCTCTTGCTGGCCTGTAAACTCCTCAAAGGTAGTATCTATATCAGATTTATTTATGCGAGGGTACTTTAGAAAGCTCATGGAAAGATTTGTATTATCTTTTAATTGTATTTTTCCACGAACTTTTTGAAGTACCCTCATATAATCTCAAAGTGACTAACATAGTGCTTAATAAATGTGTTAAGGATGATAAACCCTTGCTGTGTCCCTTCAAATCAAACTAAGCCTTCTTCAAACTCAGAAAATTTTAAAAAGTCTTCACTTGTTTGGTATAGGATTTTGATTTCTGTATTCGTGTGTAAGTTTCAAAATGTGATTATAGAGCACAGAGCATTAGCAGCAGGGGACAGACATTACTGCACTCCTGGTGAGAACGGCCTGTGTTTGTGGTGGCCTTCCGACAGAGCTATTAAGCCAGTGTTGTTGGCTGGTTTGCACTGATACAGTAACACATGTAGTAAGCAGAGAGCCTGTAAAATGATATTAGATAACAGCATTTCAAGGTCAAAGTCCTCTAAAGCTTTTACCTTCTGAGAAGAAGAGAACTAAAATTATTTCCTGCCCCAAATGGCTCTGTAATTTTCTAAGCTTTTTGTAGGGTATCATGTTGAGAAGCATGTGTTTTTCAAGATCTAATGATAAACTATTTCAACATGTGAGTTTTATTTAGAAATTGCCATTTAGAGCAAGGCGTAGGATACACAGGGACCCTGGATACAGTGCAGTGACTTGCTCACAATGCAATGCTAGCATTAGTTTACAAAGTCCCTTGATATGTGGGATTTTATCTCTACTTGATAGGAGCTAAAGTCAGTCTGGAAGCAGAAGATGTAGGTTAGGCAGGTGTAATGGAATTGGATTGTGTTAGTTTTCTTTTTCTTTCTTAAATCCAGGCAATGGTTGCTTTGTATTTTGTATTAAGAGGGAAACAGTGTGATTTCTCATATACTCTGGTGGATGTAACTGAAGCTTCTGGCATTTATGTTTGTTTTTTTCTCTTTAATATTGGGCAAGGCTAACTGTTTTAGTACCTGCTGTCTTTTTTGCTTTATCCAGTCTATCCACAGTTGTTGCAAGGGGAAAGGTTTTGGTTTTGGCCATATTTCTTAATATATATAATGCTACTCTAAACTCAAGAGAGATTTAAAAATGTGCCTGGCCTGACAAATCCTGTTTTACCTGGGAACTATGTTTTGGAAGCTGAGGTAAAGCCTGAGAAGCAGCTTTTTTGTTGTTGTTCTCCTTGGCCAATTCTTGGTCTGGGCATGGTAGCTGTTATCTGTGAAGCTGGGACACTGTTCAAGGTCCAGGGTAGTGAAGGTGGATCTTCCCATCTTTTGTGCTATTTAAGTGGCTCTGCTAGTGAGTAAGGTTTAGAGTACTTCTTATCCCATTTCTCAGGATCCAGTTAGCTTTATAGCCCTACCTAGTCCCACCAAGCACATGAGGAGTCTTGCTTCCTTTCAGCATATCATTGTTTTCTATTTCAGGGACTTCCTTATGTCTCTGGGTGCTCTGCTAGGTTACAACTCGCTTGGACTGGGTCCTGTGTAGTCTTCCTGCTGTGCATATTGTAGATGTGAAGCACACTTCCTGCCTGGTGCAGCAGAGGGCAGCAGTGGCAAGTCGTGAGTCTTCTCACTTTTCTTCCACGCTTGTCCTTACTGTTAGCACCTAATCTTTAGCTTCCTCCGCACCCTGCAAAGCTCTGTTAACTATTCATTTAATTTTACATTCTGCATTCTGCATTTTGGGCAGTGCTTCTAATTTTTCTTTTTAGGAAGGTGATGAATGAAACTGGAGTACTTAACTTAAAAGCCTTATAAAAAGTCATGCATAGGTAAAAATAATTCTTTAGGCGAAGTGAATAAATTTGTATGACATTTAATCCAGGTGGAATTCTAAAGGTGTGAGTTAAGGGTAAAATGAACTTTTTTTGTTTGTTTTAATTTGAAGCTTTGGGATGTGACATCAGCAAACGAAATGAAAAGCATTAATGTGAAGCAATTCTTCCTAAATTCAGAGGACCCTCAGGAAGATATGGAAGTAATAGTGAAATGTTGTTCATGGTCTGCTGATGGTGCTATAATAATGGTGGCAGCAAAAAATAAAATCTTTGTAAGTACTAGTACTTTAAAAAGCCAAATTTAGCCTCCTTTAAAGAAAACTAAAACTTTTATTAATTTTTGCATTTTACATTGTATATTAATAGACTTTAGTCTAGCTGTGTGATTTGGGGAAGCTTCCTAATCTCTCATAGTTTGCTGTATTTTTTTTTTTTTTAACAATTTTGGATACATTGGTTTAGATGATTTTCAAGATGCTTTTTTACCCTGCAAATTTTATAATTTGGTGACTCTGATAGAAATACTCATCAATTCGTCAGTGACTGAACAAGATTGTGAGATTTTTATAAAGTAAATGAGGAAGATATGTAAAAGAAGTAAATAACAAGAAAATACCTTTCTCTTTTTTCAGATCTATTATTAGCTTATATTTGTGGTGTTCAGAGTGCTCTCACATATAATTTCTTTTGATGTAAATATCCAAGAGACACAGCAGATTGCAGTAGCCCTATGATAATAATCAGGCAACTGAGGTTCAGAACAGCCAAATAATTTCTCCAAAGTTACACCATGATTAGGAGAGCCAGGTCTTCTGATTTACGGCTCCATGACATTCTATTCTAATAGTAATTTTAAAAGATTTGAATAAGGATATTACTATTTTGAAGAGCATAATTGAAATAATACAATAAGTTTTATAAAAACTCACTGAAGGACTGTGTATGATTGTTATTGTTCTGGTAGCTATGACCCTTGGACCTTGGTTGCTTATGGGTTTGCACCCCATTGCAGGAAACTAAGAGGAAAAATACAGAATCTTTTTGTATTAAGTTTGTCAAAGTCTGTAAGAACAGAAAAGGAACTACATTTACAAGATTTGAAGATTAAGGAACTTTTTTTGTGGTTGTGGTAAAATATACATAACATAAAATTTGCCGTTTTAACCATTTTTAAATGTACAGTCCAGTGGCATTAATTACATTCTCAATGTTGAACAATCATTACCACTACAGGTTGAGTGTCCCTGACCTGAAAATCCAAAATCTGAAGTGCTCCAAAATCTTGAAACTTTTTGAGCACAAGCATGATGCCACAAGTAGAAAATTCTACACCTGATCTCATGTAATAGGTTACAGTCAAAACTTTGTTTCATGAACAAAATTTAAAAATATTGTTACCTTCAGGTTATGTGTATATGAAACATAAACATCCCCAAGATATCTTAGTACATATATGCGAATATTCCAAAATATGAAAAAATCTGAAATCCAAAACGCTTCTGGTCCTAAGCATTTCAGGTAAGTGTTAATACTCAATCTGTGTATTTCATTGCCTCAAACCAAAATTCTGTAAGTATTAGGTTATAACTCCCCATTCTGCTCTCTCCCTGGCCCCTGGTAACCTCTTATCTATCAGTTTACCTATTCTGGATATTTCCTATAAGTGGAATCATACAGTTATGGTTCTTTTGTATGTGGCTTCTTTCACTTAGTGTAATGTTTTCAAGTTCATCCATGTTGTAGCATGTATCAGAACTTCTTTCCTTTTTATGGCTGAGTAATATTCCTTGGTATGTGTATGCCATATTTTGTTTATCAATTCATCTGTTGATGGACACTTGCCTGGTTCACTTTTGTCTATTGTGAATAATACTGCAGTGAACATTGATTGGTGTACAAGTATATGTTCGAGTCCCTGCTTTAAGTTCTTTTGTGTATGTGCCTAGGAGCTGAATTGCTGGGTCATATGGTCATTCTATATTTAGCTTTTTTAAAAGGAACTACTACACTTTTCCACAGCAGCTGCACCATTTTACATTCCCACCAGCAATGAACAAGGGTTCCAGTTTCTCCACATTCTCGCTAACACTTGTTATTGTCCATTTTTTAAATTATAGTCATCCTAGTAGGGGCAAAGTGATATCTCATTTTAGTTTGATTTGCATTTTGCTAATGACAATTATGTTGAGCAAAAGATCATTTTTAAAAGATCTGTTTTAGTGATAGAGGAAAATTATTTTATATTGCACGAAATGCCTTCTTGTTTTAAAAATGTGTAGACCAGATCCCTATTTTACCATGCTAAAATAAAGCTACCCTAAGATCACTCTCAACCCAGTTTCTTGGTCTTTGGTTTCTGCTTCCTCCTCCTCTTATTTCTTTCCAAATTTTTAGTGTTGTTAGTCTACTTCTATTGTTAGGTCTTTTTTGCTACCCCATAATTGGACAACTGCCTATTCCACATTTGCCAAGTTTCCTCTATCACTCTTAGCCACTAATGTTTAAGAATGACCTGTCCTGGGAAGCATTTTAAGTATGATTTCCTATCCTTTGTTTGTGGCCTCTGATGCTGTGCTGCTTACCATCTGTGCATGCTTGCAGGGCTGTGTGTGCATTCATTCACTAAACATCTTTATGGCTCCCACTAGAAGCCTTTTTTTTTTTCTTTCTGAGGACTATGCATTGGTCTTAAAACACTGTACTGTATCATTATATATATAAACTGTCGTATCATTTGGCAAAACATTGGAAGAGTATATTCAGCATTTAAAAATATTTCAAAAATTGTGGTGAAGAAGCTTGAATTACTCAAATAAGTTTTTTGTTGTTGTTAAGAAATGGGGAAATGATTAATTATAATGGAGTAATTTGCTGGCTCTTGAGACAGACAAAAGTGATTGAACTAATTTCATTTTAGCAAGCCTGTGCTCTGTATTATTTTGATGATCTTCACTTATGAGTACGCATTTTCTCTTTTGAATAAACAAGCATTAGGGAGAACGGCTCTGTATATTAATTCGGCTAGTCCATTTATTCACAAAGTTTGTATTTCTAGGTTACCTCGAGAGATCATCTGTGATGAGTTTTCCTCTATAGAAAATGTGTTTCAAGATAGGCAGTATTTTAAAAGTATTTGTATTACTGATCTGTATTTTATTTATGACCGTCAATAACTATGCCAGTTATCAATAATTGTAGTATTTTTTCAAGACTTATATTTTATATTTGAAATGGGAAGAGATTCTTTTAAAAGTAAATTTAGATATAATTTATGTATAGCTTATCTTTTAAAATATTTACTTTCATAGATTTCTCTATGTTGACAGCTTTTTGACATTCATACCAGTGACCTATTGGCAGAAATCCACACAGGCCATCACAGCACTATCCAGTACTGTGACTTCTCCCCTCATAATCATTTGGCGGTGGTGGCTTTGTCCCAATACTGCGTGGAGGTGAGTAGTTCAATTTATTCTGTGAAGTCTGGGTCTCTAGAGATCCAAGGATGACAGAAAATGGGCTGCCTAAACCATTAACTGCTGAGGATGCTTGCATGAAAAATTATAGAGTATTTTCTTCATAGCTTAATGACCTATAGCTTTGGGATATTAAACTAGGTAGCCAGCTTGATTACTTTTGTAGTGTTAGAAGACTTGATTTGACAGTGTGGCAGAAAATGACAGTACCATTTACCAAGCATTTATTGAATGCCTAGCATGTGCCAGGGTCTGGGGACACAATGGAGTGACTGCTAGTTTGTTAGAGGCATGGTATTTCTTAAACAGTGTAGGTGCCATATAGGCACAGACTCTTTTCTTCTTAAAAGAAATGGTGAGAGGTGGGTTTCGTTCAGATTTCTTAGATTATTGAGTAGGATAAAAATGGAAGTTATATTTAGAATTGGTTAAGGTAGGATGTTCCTTGCCAAACACTAATGAATAAAATGAATCCTGTAAATTACTTCTTTATAATTTTTGCACTTACCTAATAAATTTTACTTTCAGGTAAAATTTCTGGCAGAATTCCTCCCAGTATATTGTTGTATTAATTCTTTCAAAAAGCAGTGAATTGTATTTTTCCTTCAAAGATGGCTTAGTTTTTCCAGGCTTTCTTACTCCTCATTCCTTGGGATGGTCTTACTACCAGGTAGCTAGAAGCGCCTTGAGATCGCAGTTCGAAGAAGATGGGTATTGGCCTTTACCTGGAAAACAGGGACCAGGGACATTCACTTGGTTCACCGGCTCCTCTTCAAGGGAGCCTTGACTTCTGCAAACACTTCTCCAGTGTTGTGTGTGTATTTCAGCAGTTTTTAGTGAGTTTGCTGACCTTGCACCCTACTATGAAGGCATTGGGGGAGAGACACTAAGCTATAGCCCTTCGGTATGGAGGTACAGATAAGATGAGAGCAAGGGCATGAGTTCTTTTGGCTCCTCCTAATTCTAAGTACAGCAGTACAAGTAACACTGAGGAACTTCTCTGAGGAAAACCTTCCTGTTGCAAGCAGAGGCAGTGAGTGTGAAAAAACTCCAGTCCTATTTGAAACAGTGGGAAGAAGCAGGGTGGTGTGGGCAGTGTTCTCTTGGGCAGAGGCTTAGAACTGGAAGTTTCAGATCTGCTACCTGTGGCTCCTCAAGGTAGGTGTGGCTGGAATTTTTCCCTCTGTGAGTTTTGTCAGGATTTTTAGAAGAATTTGGGGAGCAAACCCTCTTTTAGCCTTTCCTGCCACTTCTAAAATCCTTACCCACTTGCCATCCTTAGGAAGCTTTAGGAAATGTAGTGACTTTGGTCTGGGGGCTTTGAGTGACAGAGAAATGATGGGGGAGTGATGGGGAGAACAAGGAGGGAAGAGAAGGAAGGATTTTCAAGGGAAATTTTTCAGTCGTGGAACCACTTTTCATTTTTGGCCTTTAGCTCTGTATGTCCTAGCTTGGACTCTAGAAATAAGGCAGAGCAAATTTTGCATAATTGGTTTGTTACCATAGACCTCACTGAATGAAAACCACTGGGCATGTGATGAAGGACTTGTTTTGTCCGTGCTAGTTCTGAAATCATAAAGTAGGTCTTTAATTCAATGTGTGATGAGAGGAACTCAGGCACATATGGTACTTCATTAGAGTGGAATATATTTGAGTAATTTATAGCAGAACCTAGGACAAAATACAGGCAGGCTGGTGGCAGACATTGTCAATTTGTAATAAGCATGAAAAATGAGAAATGTGTATATATTATAATTAGTGCATTCATTTATTTACTATAGGATCTTGCAGTCAGTTGAGATGAAGGTTAGATGACAATATTAGTGGTAAAGAGTCTGAATATGGAAGATGCTTATGTTGATCCTATTTTCTTAGATTGATTTTTTGAAAATAGATAAAACATTTGCATGATTCCACAGTCAGAGCTTTATAAGTTATATTCCGAGAAGTCTTGCTTTCACCCCTATCCCTTCCCTTCCACTCTTTTGTTCTCCATCCCCATAGGTAGCCATTTTTGTTTTTGGTTTAACCTTCCAATGTTTCTTTTTACCTATATAAGCAGATACCTATATGCATATATATCCATATTTATATTTCCATCTTTTATATAAAAGGTAGTATAGTATATATGCTCTCCAGACGTGTTTTTTTTCTGTTAACAATATATCTTAGAGATTAGTCATTATCAGGATATTTTTCTCATTTTTATGGCTGCATAGTATTCCATTATGTGGTTAATGTAGTTATTCAGTTGGTTCCCTATTGATGGTCATTTGGATTGATTCCAGTTTTTGCTATTAAAAACGATGCAGTAAATAATCTGCAGAAGACATTTTATATTTCTGATAGTGTGTTTTGGGGCTATATTTATGGAAGTGGTATTGCTGGGTCATTCTTGCTATTTTCAGTAATTGCTATATTCAAAATGCTTATGAATGTGATTTCCTATATGCTGTGTTTATTCCATAGCTATGGAATATAGACTCATGTTCAAAGGTAGCTGATTGTCGAGGACATTTAAGTTGGGTGCATGGTGTGATGTTTTCTCCTGATGGATCATCATTTTTGACATCTTCTGATGACCAGACAATCAGGGTGAGATTTTCATTTTAAACGTTTACTGATGGTGAGCTGACCTTTCCACAAACTAGGAAATTGATGGGCAGCATTGAGGGAGGGAAAACAAACTACTAGATTCATATTCATCCTGGAAAAGTGCTACTGTTTGGAGTATAGCAGTTTCATTCATTCAGTACATGTTCATTGAATGCTGTGGGAAGGCCAATGATTAAACTGTATTTTGGTTAATTTAAATATATATATTACATTAGATACCTCAGAGTAATTTTTGACTCTATCCTCTACTTTGAATTCCCACATCCAAAAACTTGACAGTTCGTATAGATTCTGCCTTTTTGTTTACTGTCATTTATCTCTGCTTTTCTAATTCTTTTGCCCACATTCAGATCTTCATTACCTGTTGCCTCTCTTGTTATATTAGTCTCTACCACAACTCTTCTTTGTTTTTCTACGTGCCACTTCGAAGATACTTTCCTCATGTACAATAGTAATGTTATTTTTGCTCAAAAACAGTACCTCCCTTGTCTACCAAAGTAAATATATACTTCTAAGTCTACCATTAAGCTTTTCCACAGTATGGCCTCATTTTGCTCCAGTCTATCTTTCAGTTTATTCCTACAGATAACCTACACTGGACTGTTCACATTTTTTCAAACATCCTATAGTTCCCTTCTTCTGTACTTTTGCTTAAGTGCTTTCTTATGTTTGGAATGCCCTGCTTCCCTATATTTCTCTTTGTTGAAATCCTAACCATCCTAAAAGTTCCCTCAAGCCTTTCCCATTTGGAAGAATACCATATAGTTCTATGTTATTTTCTAATGGTGCTCATCAAATTCCAACTTGAATTTAAGTAGAGATTTGAAATCAAAGATTTTTTTTTTTTTTTTGTATTTTTTGTGACCGGAGCTCGCACCGGCCATTCCTATATAGGATCCGAACCCGCGGCGGGAGCGTCGCCGCGCTCCCAGCGCCGCACTCTCCCTAGTGCGCCACGGGCTGGGCCAAGTAGAGATTTGACTTATACTTCACCTCCAACACTCCACTGCTCCCCCAACTTATTTGCATATATTAGATCATAAGCTCTTTGAGGCCAGGATCCCTGGGTGGTTCCTGTAACATCTCATGCAACGTTTTATACAAACTGTAGCTAAAGTTTATTTTGTACTTACTGTATGCCAGACATTGTGCAAAGTGCTGTATATGTACTAATTTACTAATTCTCACAACAGTCCTTTTTGCAGCAAATAGGCACAGAAAGGTTCGTTAGGCACACAAAAACCAAAAAAAGTCAGTGTCAGTCTTGATGAGCTTGAGCCATAATATAAATTAACACACTGCCCCCTTCATTAAGAAACTCTCTTAAAAAAATAAATAAATAAATAAACTGCATCACTAAGCACACTGTCACAGTGTGTTTAGTGACATAGTTGATTAACATTTTGGTACCAGCTCCTCATCTTGTTGTGAATTGGTATCAAAAAGTTTGAGAACCAGCAGGAAGTCCTTATCTTTGAGTAGCACTGGGTTAATAGCCTGCCCAGAGTCACAACTTTAGATAGAACTAGAATTCATACTGAGGCATTTTGGCTGTACAGCCCATAACTTTTAATACCACAGCTTTTTACTAAAGATTGTGTTAAAAAATAGTTATTGTTGGATTATAATCTAATAATTGAAAAATGCCTAGCATTATAGGCATTTTAATTGTGAAGCATATATATGTGTGTGTGTGTGTATATATATATATCTTGCTTTAGACTAAGACTTTATGTTATTTCAGAGGATGAATTGATGGTTTTATCTCTTAATCAGCTCTGGGAGACAAAGAAAGTATGTAAGAATTCTGCTATAGTGTTAAAGCAAGAAGTAGATGTTGTGTTTCAAGAAAATGAAGTGATGGTCCTTGCAGTTGACAATATAAGACGTCTGCAAGTGAGTATTTTTTAGAATACAATTGCAAAAATTGTTTTGGTTGGACTCTCAAGTCACAATTTTTCTTGTTTGTTTTTGGGCTTGGAATCAGGCATAATTGTCTAACAGGTGCCCAGTAGGCATTATTTGAATAAATATATAGGTCTTGAGCTGAGGCTCAGATATGGCAGTATTTAGAATTTAATTAGGTGATACTTTACCTCACTTCTGTCCTGTTGGTATCTATGATTACATTCCTTGATTTGCATGGAGCGTAGGAATACCATAAGGACAAACTTGAACTTGTCCTACAGTAGTGATTCAGATATGTCTGATGGAGTGCTCAAGGGGGACAAGCATACCAATGGAAGCATTTTTACAGGGGAAGGATAAGAGTCTTTGAAAGAATAAAAACCGTCTTAAGTGAGGAAGGAGTCTGACTTGGAACTGAGGTAGAAAGAGCTGGGCTTTACATACTGAAGTATATCTGATCATTCATTTACTCACACGTTTGTTCAATAAATATTTATTGAATGCTTATTATGTTCCTTCAGGAGGAAGAGTTGTGTAGTAAAACTGAAAGGACTGTATTGCTTAGGGATCCAAACAGCACTATTGTAGGCTGCTCTCCCCTTGCCCCCCCCCCAACAAAGAATGGTACACTTAAGAGGAAGGTATTTCTTGACTGGCTGAAGGGGAAGGGAGTCCCAGAGATCCACTGGCAGAGGAATGGTATTTAGAAGCTCTGAGTAGTGGTAACAGAGACACCAGATGCTCTAAGAAGCATTGGAATTCAAGAGCATGTAAAGAGCCATCTGCATGGAAGTCCAGTGTGGTTGGCATTGCATTGATAAAGTCCTCGAAGTGGTGGAAGCATTGTATGGCAGGCAGCAGGAGAAAGCAAACACCTCATGGAAGGACAAACACAGGAGGCTGCCTTCATATTGGCCAGCCCAAGCAGAACAGCTGAGTGGTGGACCATTGTAGGAGGTATCAACATGTGAAGCTGAGTGACAGTGAGCTGTGGCTGAAAGAAGTGATAAGAGCAGCAGCCAGAGAAGAAGGGAAGGGTTCGGCATGAGTTTTATGTGAACTAGTGAGACATTCCTTCTTGCCCTGAGGAGTCCCATAGAGACATAGAATTGGGAGGGACAGAAACCCTGTCATAAGTGGGGGCTAATGATCCTGTGAACTATTTTCTCATAGCATATTCGTTATTTTAGAACCTTTCATTAGCTCTTTGAGAGCATGAATACAATTAGGGTTAACCTTTTCTCCAGAAGGGTTATAAAAGTGCCTTCTTAGCTTTTAGGGAAAGGTTTTAGCAGTGATAACGTGATCTTATGCCATCTTTGCATTTGATTTTTCTTGATTTGGTTATTGAAAGATAGGAAGCAGGAATGTGTGTGAGAGAATGGGATGAGATAGTGAAGCGTAGAGGTAGAGAGGAGAGAAAAACAGAATAGAGAAGAGAGAAATAGAGCATGCACATAGAAGGCATGAGAAATAACAACTTGAGACAGATGACAGAGGATAGGACAGAGCTTAACAAATTCTCAAGCTGTAGAGCCCAGGTTGTGTAGTGAACAGTCGCTTTTCACTCAGGAGACTCAGGTGCAAGTTTAAACTTGATCATCAACTAGTTCTGTGATATTGAGTAAATTGCATTACTTCTGTGAGCCTCAATTTCTTCACCTTTAAGGTCCTTTTCACTTTCAGCAGTATGTGAGCTGGTTATAAAGTGAAGATAGAATCCAAATTTAGGAGACAGATATCTGGGAGTAAATTGTCTATGGCCTGTGGTAACTTCTCCTTGTCTACTGTGGGGGTCAGACTCAAGCTGTAAGATGCCCCTGAATATGTCCTGTTCTGTATTTCACAAGTTTTACTATTGTCCTCAATATGTTGATTAGGAGCTTCTAATGCCTTGTATTTCGGGGATGAATTGGATTGTGGGATTGAATGTGAATTCCTTGTTAATTGATTTTTACCAGGTTGATTTTTCCACTTAGGGTATTACTTTTTTCTTGTCAAATTCAGTGTCCTCATGCTTGTATTTATTTTATTAAATTTGTGCAGCCATTCTTTACAAGTTGTCATAACTGTGAGACTTGAAAAAGAAGTCATCCGATTGTAAAAGCATCATTTCTATTCTATGTCAGTGGTTGTGGGAAAGTTTAGAGGATAGTTAAATGGACAAATAATACAATAGTGCCCTCTTATCTGCAGGGGATATGATCCAAGACCCCTAGTGGATGCCTGAAACCATGGACAGTACTGAACCCTATAAATACTTTTGTTTTTTCCTATACATACATACCTTTGATAAAGTTTGATTTACAAATTAGGCACAGTAAGAGATTAACAACAACTAATGAAAAATTGAACAATTGCAACAATATACTGTAGTAAAGTCATGTGAATGTGATCTTCCTTTCTTTCTCAAAACATCTTATTGGACCACATGTTGACTGAGGGTAACTGAAACTGTGCAAAGTGAAACTGTCGAAAGTGTGGACTACTGTAGTTACCTTGAAGTGAACACAACATATTTTAGTTACTACTTAAATGAGCTCTTGAAATTGATTTTTGAGAGAAGGAAGATATTCATCTTTTAGCGCAGTCTTCATTTTGAATATCTAATAGATCAGGACATGCAGGGTAAAATATTGTAAAGGAAAAGCTACGTGTGATTGATCAACCCTATAATCTTTATACCTGAAACAAAGATGGCTGCTTATTTCATGTCGAAAAATAATTCATGCTTTTTAGGTTATGACTCTAAGTTAGAGGTATCTGACAGTTGATTTAAGCTTGAGGAATATTTTCCCAGGTTGCACATGGTTTAGTTGAGTGATAAGGCATCTCTAATCATGGGATTATAAAAAGTAATCATTAACATTAGTACAGATTACAAAATTGGGTAATCTTGCTTTAAGCATTACAAGTCCAGCCCTCCAAATTATGATTATGGATTCTTCTCCAACATCCCCCCCCCAAAAAAAAGAGAAAGAATCTTAGTTTACACTTTTTTTTGAGTGATTTGGAGGATATAAAACCATTTTAATTTGGATTTGTCTTTTATGTAATGTCTGTCCAGTGCTGTTTCACTAACTCTCTTGAAAAATATCAGAAAAATGTATTTTAACAAGTGATAGCCCTGTTAAAAATGGGCTTTGTAAAGAAATGGAAACAGGGCGTGGATCTAGCTGTGCGATTACAAATCAGACAGATGTGTCTCAGGTGGTGGGCACAGCAGCTGCTTTTTAAACCTTTTAAAGCTCATTTTATTTTACGAAAATGTATTTGAACCACAAAAGAGAAATGAAATGAAAGCATAAAGTGCTAAATGCTGCTGGTGAGACTAGGATACACCTTTGTTATTCCCCTGGGAACTCTTGTTGGTTATTTTCTGTGTTTTGTTTTATTTTTTCAAGTGAAGCCTCTATTCTAAAGAACAAAAACTGCTCTTACAGACTAATATCTAATCGTGCCTTATTTTTTATTAGCTCATTAGTGGAAGAACAGGTCAGATTAATTATCTGACTGAAGCTCAAGTTAGTTGCTGTTGCTTAAGTCCACATCTTCAGTACATTGCATTTGGAGATGAAGATGGAGCTATTGAGGTATACAGTGCTAGTCTTCAGAATCTGTACAATAGAGTTATTTATTTTAAATTAATTATATGTCTGGCATTGTGCACTTATATACTAAACAAATCTTTACATGATCTATAAGTCATTGTTCTGTTAGAATAAAAATCATCTAGTTGGTTGTGTATTTTTCAGATTGCCTTTTTACGGTTCTCGTGCTTTGTGTCATTTTGTGTTCCTTATTCTCTACCTAGTTGTTTTGCTGTGCTCCACATATATCAAACACTGTCTTATCAGAGATTCAGCAAACTATACAAAGAACATTTTTCCCCCTCTTCTTAGAAGCTTGGCAATGTGGGATATAAGTTGTTTCCATTTTGGTACTGAAAAGCCCCATTGGGAATAGCAGTGCAGGGCCTCCTATGCTTGCCTGTTCCACCAACCATTGCTGTTCTGCTTTTGTTGTTAGAAGTACACCAGTTCACCATCGGAAATCCTTAACTCATCTAACAAGACCAAATAAGTAAAAATAGAATCAGGCTATAAGGCAAAAAATGTACTATGATAAAAATCATTTTGGATAAAAATATTGCTTTTATCACAAATGAAAGTCATCATAAAAGCACATTTCTCTAGCTGTGTAATAGTTTTTCAAAGAACATTGGTTCCTTCTCTAACTTTTTCTCACCTAGGCTTTTGGGAGTTATTTCTTAATTTATTAATGTGGCACTAACCACATTTATCTTACTTTGGATTTATATTTATAAGGAATTACACAAATATCCTCCAGTCCATATTGTTCCACAAAGCAGAGACTATGTATTTACACAAAGTGAAGAAGGAAGTGTTTGGAAAGTAATGATATCAGTACTACTATTGTGTATTTGCAATGGCCATAATGGCATGAATTCAGAGCTAAGGCTTTGTTTTTTCTCCATTGCTGTGAAAAATTTACTTATTAATTGTTAAGATGGGTATTCTGAGAAAGTATGTTAGGGATGTTTGTGAAGCAAGGGATGATTTATAGGTGAACCTTAGTCTTCCCTGTTAGTCTCATCTCTCAAACTGTTGTATGTTTATTCTTTTTTTTTTTTTTTTTTTTTTTTTTGTCTTTTTGTGACCGGTAAGGGGATCGCAACCCTTGGCGTGGTGTCGCCCGCACCGTGCTCAGCCAGTGAGCGCACCGGCCATTCCTATATAGGATCCGAACCCGCGAGTGCCGCTGCGCTCCCAAGTGCTGCACTCTCTCCCGAGTGCGCCACGGGGCGGCCCTATGTTATTTATTCTTAAAGGGCCCTTAGTCCTCCTTTTCTTTTTACCTTGTCAAGCTAGCACCACATTTTTTTTTTTGCTTTTACCGTCTAAGTATCTTATAACAAGCCTTCCAGATAGTTTAAAAAAAAAAAAAAAAAAAATTACAGAACATACATGTGCTTCATTCAAGGTAATTAAGTAATGTAAAAAGTATATAATGAATGATGTGAAATTATCAGTATTTGACTGTTTTTAACCTATGAAATGGCAATTTTGTATAGTTCAGCCTAGTATCATCAAATAATAATAGTAGCAGCTACCATTTATTAGGTGTTCACTGTGCCAGATGTTCTCATTGAATTCTTATGACATCCTGGATGTTAGGTATTATTTTTAACAGGTGTCTAAACTCTTAGTTTCCATAACTTGCATAAAATCAGTATGTGGCAGAGCTAGGATTCAAACCAAGGTCCCTGAGTGTTCAGCTGTTATGCTATCTTACCCTCCCCCCATTAGGAATTCTGAGATTGTCCATCCTGCTCATTTAAGAAGGCTCACATTCACATCATTCCTCTTTGCTTTCTAAGGGGCCTATTTTCAGACATGTGAGTTAGTTGTGAATTTCTTGGATCTCGTATTTTCCATCATCTGTATTTTCCTTAGGCTTCCTTGAGTATATTTTAATTTGGGCAAAGAAATCATATTTTACCTTTTTTTTTTGTGCCATGAATTCAAACCTTTTTGACATAGTCATTATTTTTTGAGTTTTATTATTGCCTTCTTAAACTCTGCATTTGGCATGTTAGTCTTTAGCCCTCTTAATTAAGTCTTCTCATTTTACTGCCCCCCAGGCTTCTCATATCCTTTTTTCCTTTACCTGTCTCTCTTGTCTTTCCCTTTATCTTTTCTTGTCCCTGTGTTGTTTTATGAAGAGCTTGCCTTGCCTCATCCAGTATTTTTTTCTTTCTTCTCTCTCATCCATCTTAAATGTCATTTTCTTTTTGGAGGCTGAGCCCAGACTGCTGCTTGTTTGATGAATTGTATAGTTGAGTACTCAGAAGGACCACTGGTTCCTACTGCCATCTGGTTATTCCAGTGAGTGTTTTATTTGTGGGTGTGTGCGCATGTGTGCATGTGCCCATGTGTCCATACATGTGTGTATGTATGTGTGCCATTCATTTGTGTGTTTCTAGTTAAACTGAAAGCAATATAAGATGGAAATTCTATACCCTTCTGTAGTCTAATTTTAGTCTAATATCTTTGTAGTGTAATGCCTAGCTGTTGCTTAATTTTTTTGTATTAATTTTCTGTGGTTTTCTACTTTAAGATTTTTGAACTTCTAAACAACAGAGTCTTCCAATCTAGCATTGGGCACAAGAAAGCTGTACAGCACATCCAATTCACAGCTGATGAGAAGACTCTTATTTCAAGTTCTGATGATTCTGCAATTCAGGTGAGTGGGGGAGGATGAACTCTTAACATATGTAATGCTGACTGTAGCAAAGGAACACTTTGATTATGCCTAAAATCTGATGTGCATTTTAAACATATTACTTTGGGGCAGTACATTCAGAGTAGGCACATGGGCTTAGATGAAACCCTTTCATGTTTTATATTTTTCTGCAGGTGAGGCAGGCAATTTGACTTAGAACCTCCACTGGAAGGTTGTTTATTTTGAAAATCAGGGATTCATTTGAATTCTCCTGCCTGCCTTAGTATTTGTATATGTATCAATAAATATACTTTTTGCCACATTTATGTAATTTTTCTTTACAGTAGTAAAATCCTATTGAAGTGATTTTATTCTCTTCTTTTAAGAATAGAATGTTTATTACAGGGATGAAATCCTGTGAAAAAAGAATAGTTTACTGTAATGAAGGATTGTGAATATGGAGGTTTTAAGCTTTCTATGTATTCTTTTAAAATTTGCTTGATTTTTATTAAAGTTCCAATGTACATGTTTTTAAAATTCAAATAGTATTACAAGGTTTATTATGAAAATTAAGCACCTCATGCATGTCTCATTCTCCAGAAACATCACTTTTAACTTTTAGGTGTTTCTTTTCATATTTACCTTCATGCCTCCATATGGCATGCCTATAGTGTTGTTCTTGATTTTCCCATTAGTAAGTAGATTAGGATTTACCTTTTCTTCTCCTGCTGTCTATCTCACCGCTGACATACGTGCATACACAACCATTTATGAAACCCCGTCATCTAAATACAGTCATAACAGTTTTCTTTAGATCTTTAATGTCATTATGACTCAGTATGCTATGTGTACTAAGGGTACCATGAATGCATTTCTGCCTTAATGCAATTTAGGAAAATTCAACCTTTCAGTGGGTATAGTTTGAAATTATTTTACCCTAAAACTTTGAAGACATTGCTCCATTTTCTTTCAAGTTCCAAAGTTCACGTTGAGAAGTCTGAAACCATTCAGCTTTGTTATCTTTCTCTCTGGAAGATTGTAGGATCTTCTGTTTGTCCCCAGAAATTTGGAATTTCATGATCATGTGCTTTGGTTTGTACTTGTTTTCATGTATTGTTTTGGACATTCAGTATCCCTTCTCAGTTTGGAGACAATGTTTTTCATTTCAGGGAAGGATACTTGAATTATTTCTTAGATTTTTTTTTTTTTGGTCCAATCTGCTTTCTCTTTCTGTAACACCCATTTTCAGATGTTGGATCTCCTTGGACTGATGATCTAGTTTTCTTTGTCTACCTTTCATCTTTCTGTACTATGCTCTGTTTCCTGGCACTTTTCCTCAGTTTTACCTTTTAACTCTTTTGAGTTTTTTATTTCTACCATTATGTTTTTCATGCCCAAGAGTTCATTCTTATTATTTCTTTTCAAGAGCATTGTGTTCTTGTTTTATAGATGGAATATCTTCTTTTTACCTCTACGAGGGGAGATATATATATATAAATTATACATAAAGAAGTGATATATATTTATACATACACACACATATAAAAATTTCTCCCACAAATTTTTATTTCCTTGAATAGTGCTGTTCCCTCCAAGTTGCTTTTTTTGTTTGGTTGTTTTGGTGTCTTATTTTAATTTTAAAGGCCTTTTCAGCTGTGTAGTAATTATTGGGTACCAGACATGGTACTGAAAAGCTGATTGAAAGCTCTGTGTGTTGACTCAGACTTTTTCTGAAAGGTGATCTGTTTGGGGAATCTTTGTTGTCAGTATCTTTAGGTCTTTTGCTTTGGACTTGTCAGATTCCTAGAAAAAAATCTTTTAGTGTCCTGTCTGGAGGATAAACCTGGCTGACAGGTTCTCAGAGCTCAGTGGAGAGAACTGGGAGTAGATGTTGGATCTCAACATTTAGTATGTACCTTCACTTGAGTCCTCTGTTCTCAGAACTGCAGTTCTACCCTTAGTTGTGCTGGTGCCCATTAATGCAGAGATGATTCTTTCTGGCTTACTTTCATAGTCCGTGGGGACGTTATTCTGCACCTTATTCCTTTTTTCTCAAGTAAGTTTGTTTAGAATTCAGCCACGATTCTTTTCTTTTTTTACATAAAATCAGTTCTCCTGAGTTCTTTGGAGGGGTTGGGGAGAAGCCCAGCATTTACAGCTTCACAGCTCTACAGCTCCTTCTTCTGTTATTTTCATGAAGTGTTAAAAATATGGTCTTATTTTTATGAGATCTCTTTTCTTCATCCCCTTCCCTCATTTTCATTTGGATGTTCTCTTTCCCTTGTTGCCATCATCCTTGTTCTACTCAATTTGGATTCTGTTCTCAATGGTTTCTCCTCATTGTAGGGTTAATTCTGAGAGTTCATAGGCCCACACTGCTCTAGCCCTTCCCAACTGTGCCACAGTCCCTATGTACTCAGCATCTGCTGCTCTTCTCTAGTTGGTCCACTGCACTTTCTGGAGAATGTCGCTAGGCTATTTTGGAATTCTCTGCTCATTCCCATTCAGATGCTTTTACCATGCAGGTCTTGCAGTTTGTCCCCATCCACTTGTATCTTGCATCTTGTAACTTTGTCACTTAATGTGATCGTGTCGTAGATGTTGTCAGTGCATTTTTGGTTTTACTATTCTAGTTGCTTTGTTTTTAATGGTGGGCTTCAGTGAGCTTAAAAATGCTTTACCTGCACTGCTGCTGTCGTCCCAGAATTCTTAGCCCCACCCTCATTCCCACCTTCGTGAATATACTTAGAATATGCCTCTAATTTCTGAGCATTTGGGGAGTTTTTAGTGCCAGTTTTGTTGCTTTTGGCTTTCTTTAATGCTTTTAGGATTCTGTTTTCTTCCTTCTACTGAGCCATTTTGCTTTCCAGTCTCCAGCAGCTTATTGTTAAAACTCTCCTTTCCCATTCTCCTGACTTTGCCATTTAGTAGGGTTTTAGAAGCGAAGGAGAAAAATACATATGAGGAGACTTCAGAAAGTTCATAGAAAATGGAATTAAAAGATTTTTTTGAAAAAGTGTAAATTTTATTTGTCAGCATAAGCTCCATGAAGTTTAAGGCACTTTTATAAGAAATGATATCAGGCATTTAGTCCATCTTTAAAGAACTGAGGGTTCTGGCAATTGAAACATGTCAATTCAGTCTTTTTTTGTACTACTAACTGAAGAAAAATGGGTGTCCTTTAAAGATGTTTTAAGATTAGGAAACGAAGTCAGAAGGAGCCAAATCAGGACAGTAAGGTGGATACCTGATGATTTCCCATTGAAACTCTCACAAAATTGTCCTTGTTTACTGAGAGGAATGAGCAGGAGCATTGTGAGAACTCTCTGGTGAAGCTTTCCTGGGCATTTTTCTGCTAAAGCTTTGGCTAACTTTCTCCAAACACTGGCATAATAAGCAGATGTTATTGTTCTTTGGCCCTCCAGAAAGCTAAGTAAAATGCCTTAAGCATCCCCCCAAATTGTTGCCATAACTTTTGTTCTTGGCCAGTCTGCTTTTGCTTTGACTGGACCACTTCCACCTCTTGGTAGCCATTGTTTTGAAGGTGTTTTGTCTTCAGGATCATACTGAAAAAGTCATGTGTTATCTCCTGTTACAGTTCTTCAAAGAAATGCTTCAGGATCTTGATCCAGGTTGTTTAAAATTTCCACTGAAAGCTCTGCTCTTGTCTGCTGCTGACTTAGGTGCAACAGTTTTGGCTCCCATTGAGTGGAAAGTTTGCTCAACTGTAATTTTTCAGCCAAAGTTGTATAAGCTGAGCCAGTTGAGATGTCTATGGTGTTAGCTATTGTTTTTGCTGTTAATCATTGGTTTTCTTCAATTAAGGTACAAACAAGATTAATTTTTTCCTCACAAATCGATGTAGATGGTATGTCATGTGGGCTTCATCTTCAACATCGCCTTGTCCCTTCTTAGAACAATTTATCTATTTGTAAACTGCTGATTTCTTTGTGGCATTGCCCCCACACATTTTTTGTAAAGCATCAATGATTTCACCATTCTTCCACCCAAGCTTCACCATAAATTTGATGTTTGTTCTTGCTTCAATTTTAGCAGAATTCATGTTGCTCTGATAGGGGCTCTTTTCAAACTTTTGTTTTATCTTTCTTAGTGCCTCAAACTAGATCCTGTTCAGACATGTTATAACAAGTTAGTACAAGTTTATTTCCGTGAAAAAAAATTTTGTAATACATGCATAGTTTTTTCATAATATGCATTTTCCATTAACTTTTTGAAGACCCCTAGTATGTTCAGTGGAAGTTACCTATATTTTATTTAGTATATATATTTCTTGTGGTATCAATATCTAATTAACTACATTATTAAAAACTATTTTGGAAAAAAGATCTTTTTAAGTTATGCCTTGTGAGTCCTATGAAGGTGTATGACTGGAATGAAATTTGGCTTCAGTACAGAAACTTACTTATTGTAGGCTCCCATGATACTGGTGTATTCAGCTGTGAAACTCAGTGTAATAGTCATCCTTCTTCCTCTCCAGATGTCTTTGAAATGGGTGAAACTAAACTACATCTGATGAAATTCTTTTAAGACATTGTATAATCTTTCTGTGAAAAGTTAAATTCATAAGGTTTTATGTCCTGCTCAAAGATTTCAGATATTCTCAGCCAGAGGGAGAAATAATTTCTAGAAATATTTTTAGAATAGGAATTAGATTATTTTTAGAAATACTGGTTGTGTTTTCATCTTTTTCTGTTCTTCTCACAATACTTTTTACATTTAGAATGCTTTAATGAATATGCATTCATGTAACAAAACTCTTAGTAGGTATTTCCAAGAAATGATTGGTTGGGTTTTGTTTTAGTTTTTTAATGTTTTAGTAAATGACTAAATGGAGGTTTGTTTTAGTCATCTGTGTATCCCCAGTGCCTGGAATGTAGTAGTTTAGAAAATGCTTGTTTAGAGTTATTATCTGTGCTGGAGGTATTGCCAAAAATCGAAGAGTCAACTTACCTGATTATAGCACTTAGAGTTGTGAAAATTGAGGTATTTCTTGGTAGTTTTTGATCTTTTACCTTGAGGTAAATGAAGCTCAAGTATTAGCCATACATTTAAGCCAATATATGAGAACATTTTGGTTCTTGCAGTTGTAAGAAGTTTCTTTGGCATTTCTAAAATTTAAACCTTATTTACATAGCTGAAAAAATTCTAGTGTATATACATTGCAAAAGTTATAGCTAATGGTAGAAACATCCCCAAACTCAATTTTATTCATTTGACTAATGCTGGTAGAAATCTAGCTATTATATCAAGGTGATTCAATTAACACACTAGAGTCCGACAAAGAAAGTATCGCTGTCGTCACTGCCTTGTAAGAAAGCTTCTGTAACAAAAGCTGTGAAGGCTATTCTTAATCTCCCCTCAGTGATTGTCAAATTCTGTTACATGTGCTCAGGAAAGCTCTCCAACTTCCTGATGTGGAGGGCAGCTGTAAGAATCTGAGTCAGGAATGGACATTGAATCGGGCTCAGTCAGCTAGGACTGGCAGAGTCTGTCAACCAGGAAGAGCTGTTAAGAGTAGCCACTGGTCCTCTAGTTTAGTAAAGCCTAGAAATGGGGAGGAGGCAGCCAGGAAGCTCCTAGTGGAAATGGTTTAAGGTATTTCATGTTTAGTCACAGAGGATGCCCTTCCTTTCTGGTATGGTTTGGGAGCTAGAAGAGCCTGTTTCTTCCTCGTCCCCCAGCATATCTCACTGGGTTATTAAGGTTCTGAAATTCTCAACTCATTCTCTTTAGGAGTACTCTCACTTCCAGTTCCACTTCCAAAGTCCCCTTGCTCGCATACAAAATATGCTGCTCCTGATATCCTGTTTCTGTGAATGAGCACTCTGAGAGGATATGGGGAGATCTGAGGTGGCCGCTAAAATGTAGTGGATAAAGCAGTAAAGAAAGGGGAATAAGATGCCATTTCTTTTACAGTTTTGCCTAAGCCTGATAGGAAATGGCTTGAAGACATTTCTACTATTTAACCTTCACCAGTCAAAAACTAGACTCATAATATTACTAATGTGCATACCTGTGGGGGCAGCTGATTTTTCTTGATCTTTTTATTTTTTTGGAGTCTGCCTGATTGTCCACACCTCATAAGTTTAGCTTCTCATCAGGCCCTCTGGGTTGTTTCTTTGAATATCTACCCAACCTTTTTTTCTCTGCTGTTCCTTCTGCATATCCTATGCTCCAGCCAGATTGAACCATGAGCAAGTCCCTATAATCTTTTCACATTTTCCAGCTCCTGTACTTAAGCTCCAGCATTCATTCCCTTTGATGGAAAAGACTTTCTCAGTTTGTGAATCATACTTCCACTCCACTCCTCAAGCCTACTTTGAATGCACTGTCTCCAGCAAATCTCTGAGGAATTGCTTCTTTGAGTTCCATAGAACTTTTGCCTATGTAATAATATCTTCTATTGTATATATATTTTTTGTATGTCTCATTTTCTTTGCTAGACTCTTAGTTTTCTTTATGCAAGAGCCTTGTTTGATTCATATTAGCATTCCCTATAGGTGCTAAGTAAACATTGTTAAATAAGATAATTTGAAGTCAAGAATTAACAAGGCCCTAAATACAGTTGCCTTGATTAAGTACTTAAGAGATGTTCTTTACATGAACATGGCATAGGAGTAAATTTCTCTTCTGTTCACCTCTGTGCCTCAGGCATGCTTATATACTTATTTTGTGCCAGTTCCTCATATTATTTGTTTCTCCTCCTTCCCTTGTGTCTGGGGAACTCTTCCTGAAGCTCCATGTGAAAAATAATGCCCTATTGCTACTTCTGCTATTTTGAGGATTGCATCAGGGAATAGCTAAGAACTCTGAAGCCTGAAAATTCCATGACCTGGTTTGAAGCTCCTTTGGTCAGCTGACCTTTCTGGGCAGTAGGGCCAGCTTCAGTGGAGTCAAACAGAATCTGCGGACTTGCCTGGCTTGTAGTTTCAGAAATCTGTGAATATGTAATTGGGGTAATTTTCTCAGGAAAATTTAATCAGGTGGTGAGCTCACTGGCATATCGTGGCTTTTCTCTATCTTCTGGTATAATGAACTGTTCTCCAAGCAACTGTAGAAAACAAATTTTGTTTAGGAAGAAAAGTATTTTATTTTGCCCCTAGTCAAGTTAATTAACCCAAGCTTTTCTCTTCTGTGTCTGTGAAATGTGGACCATATTCTTCCTTGTTACTCTTCTTTGTTTTATTGAAATACCATCAGGACAAAAGACTTTAGACAAGAGAGTACACACCTCCCCACCCTTCCACCCCCGGGATATTATTGGGGGAGGGTTATAAATGACTTATTTCTTTGATATTCAGGTATGGAATTGGCAATCAGAGGAATATGTCTTTTTGCAAGCCCATCAGGAAACAGTGAAAGATTTTAGGCTCTTGAAAAATTCAGGACTGCTTTCTTGGTCATTCGATGGAACAGTGAAGGTAATTTGAAGCACAGGTTTGTTTTTTAAAAAGTATTCTAATATTACAGACATTATATTATGACAGCCAAAAGCACATGAATATTAAGTAATTACTTAAATTTTAGAATTTTTATTTTCTCATGCCTGTTTTCTGTTCACTGCAGTCACCTACATATGCTGTGTGTTTATGAGCATTTATGCTAAGGGACACTTAAAGAGGTCATAACAGCCATTGTGCTAAAGCTCTTCTTTTGTAGATCTTTCATGTAGCTGATCATGCTCATTAGTGCAAAATGTTCTTAAAAATGTCAACTTCTAAGTTTTGTGTTTTTTAAAAAGGTATGGAATATTATTACCGGAAGAGTAGAAAAAGACTTTGTCTGTCATCAGGGTACTGTACTTTCTTGTGATATCTCCCCTGATGCTACCAAGTTTTCATCTACCTCTGCTGACAAGACTGCAAAGGTAGGTCAATCAGTTGAAATGTCCATGCATAAAACTTTTGTATTAGCTATGTATTATAAGTCCAAATAATGTATAAAACAGGACAGTAATAGTTTCTACATATCTGACTCATATTTTGTGAGCTTTTGGAGGATGCCCATTGGTATTTAGTAGGTGTCAGATTGATTAAGTGAGTGACATTGAGGGCTTCTGATTACTCCATTTTAGGTTACTTTTTGTCTATAAGTAATCAAATGGAATCTCCATTCCATATTATAGGCAATAAAACATCATTGAAAGGGATTTACATTTAATTACACACCCACAGTAAATTTTTGTATAATTGATGTAAGTTGATGCTTCTGAAAGTCACATTCCAGTGAGTGAGGCTGCTTGTTTGGGGACATTGAGTACTCTATTCTTTTCTTTCTTCTCCATCTTTTTAATGGTATCATTATCTACCCATCTTTCCAAACTATAAACATTGGAATTATCAGGGACTCTGTTCTTTTATGCTCTGTTGATTACTCTTAATGTCTCTTAGGTCTGTTTTCTTCTCATCCTCACCACACTCTCCTCCCTTTTCACTGGTGTGCTGTCCCTACATCCTGCCTCTGGTCTGCACCTCCTCTACTTTATTTTCCATACTGCTGCCTGAGTCCCCTGTTGAAATACCTGTCACCTGATAGATTATAGGCGAACTCCTTAGCCCATCACCATCTCTTTCTGCTGTATTGTTTCCTTTGTGCCAGCCTACTTCCTACCTCCGTCTTTTTGTTCATGCTGTTAACTTTGGTTTGACGCAAACTTCTACTCCTTTTTTACCTTGAAACATTATGATTCATCCTTCTAGACCTAGCTCTTCAGCAAAGCCTTTCTTGATCCTCAGGCAGGGTTCGCAGCCCTACCTTCAGTGTTCTCATTACATGTTATTCATGTTTGTTAGTGCATTTACTTGATACAACTGTTCACTAACTAACTGTTCATGAGACTGTCTTCCTGATTACACTATAAACTTTTCAAGGATAAGGACTATATCTAATCATCTTTATACCACCAGTTCTTAGCTCATAGTGTCTAAAACATGGTAGTTTTCAGTATGTGCTTGTTAAATGATGATGACAGAACTATGAGAGAGAATATTGGAAGGAAAAGAACAACATTTAGCCATCAAGATAGTAGGATAGTATAGTGACTGACCTTTAAACATCACTTGCCATGTAGTAGGCCCTATGCTAGGCATTTCCCTCTCTATAATCTTCACACCATAGGCACTATTGTCCTCATTTTACAGATGCAGAAACTGAAGCTAGAGAAGCTTATGTGAATTGTCCTAGGTCACAGTGGAGCCAGGACTCATACTGAGGTCTGCTTCACTCCACAGATTGCTCTTTAGGGTTGGAAGAACACTGAATCAGTAAAGATAAAGAAGCTGTGACTTAGGTCCTTGAACTGGATGTGACTTGGGTAATTAAAGAGAACTCGGAAAAATTAACAAGGTTGCAAGTTGGAACTTAGGCATCTTATGAAAGTTTGTGAACTATCAGATGTTAAAACTTCCATGTGATTGAATTTATGGCTAAATAACACTCAAGACAGGGTTTTCAGATGCTTGTTTTAAGTGTATTTACTATTCCTAAACAATCCTAATTGCCTTACAGATTTGGAGTTTTGAACTCCTTTCTTCTCTTCATGAGTTGAGGGGCCACAACGGCTGTGTGCGCTGTTCTGCCTTCTCTGCAGACAGTACCCTGCTGGCAACTGGAGATGACAATGGGGAAATCAGGGTATGGTGTTTGCCAACATGAGAGTACTACTCTTCCTGTGGCATGGGCTCTAGCACTTGTCACCACTTTGGGGACTTTTTTAATGGAGAGGGAAGCACAGGCCCTGGGGTTCTGGTTGGGTGAGGCAGTCTTTGTTTTGTTTCTTGTACACATTGTATTCACAGCTGCACTCTACTGCAGAACAATTCATTTTAGAGTTGGAGTGAAGCATTTCCTGTATATGTGAGGGGGCACATGCCCTAGTTATTTGCAGTTGGTTTTTTGCTCATCTTAATTCTTGACTTGAACCCAAAGGTTGTTTTTAGTGGCAGAATTTGAGGAAAATAATTTTGTAAATCATTGTCTAGGTTATAAATGAATTGAAAATTCTGCTGTTGGCAGGGCTGAAAGAAAAGATCTCATTAGCATTATCCATTGGATCAGTCAACATTACAGTGTGGCTTGTTGTAGTCCTCCTCTTTGGACCATTTGCCTTTGTTGTACAGTGCAGAGGTTCACATTTTTGACATAGAGAGTGCATTGAAGGGCTCCTTACTGAGGCAGATTATCATGGATATGCCGGTTTTCTTACCCTGCAGTGCTTAAGATATACAGTTTTAATTAGAAAACAGTCTAGGAGGCATAGAAAATGCTCTTCTTTTTGTGTTTGTGGAAATGCAGTACAATATGGAACGTATTGCGTGCTGAAAGATCAGAAATCATGAAAAAGTAGTCAGTTGACTTGGTTGTGTCAGAAGAATTGGGTAATTGGGAAAAGTTTGGGTATTATGATGGCTGCTTTGGTAACTGGTGTATATAAGGAGGGTGTTTTTTTTTTTAAACAAAGGATTTAAAACTCAAGGAATTGGTATATAATGCAGAAGAATTGGAGAATATGTAGTTTGTAGGAATAGAGTGTTATCAGGTGGGCTTGCCAGGAGAATTAAGATCATGAGGCAGTGTTGCATTTTCAGAAACCCCTGTAGAAAAAAATTGTCTCTCAAAATTTTGAGTGTTATTAAAATTTTTTTCTTTGGTACATTTATTTCTTTAAATTTATTTTTCTACCTGATTCGGAATACAGGAAAGCTGTTGATTTTTGTATATATAGCTTATATCTAGTATCGTACGGCACTTTTTTCTAATGAATTTTTCCATTTGGTTCTCTTGAATTTTCTAGGGAGACATTTGCAAATGATGATTTTGATTATTTTCTCTTGCTATTTATGCCTGTATTTCTATTTCTTGATCTGATATGCATTTCTTTGAAAAATTAGAGTACTGCTCATATAACAAGTGCCTGGAAATTAATGGAAATAGTATCAGTAAGTGATTGGGTTGTTTATAAGAGTCTAGTAAAAATAATCTTAGAATATAATAGTATGTTACAGGGAGTTATTTAAAATATTCTTTGTTTTTTTGTTTTGTTTTGTTTTTTAGGTATTATATGTATTAGGCCTTTGTGTTTATTTCTTGCTCCTCCTACCATTCTCTTTTAAAAATGGAAAGAGTCAGTTTTGTCATCAATTGTTCTAGTTCTTTTGTTTTTTAAGAAAGATTTCCAAATATGTTCTAGATGAGAGGTATATTTTTTAAAACTAGAGAAACTTCTGGGTAACCCTGTTAACTGTGTATCATGTTTATGCAGATATGGAATGTCTCAAATGGTGAACTGCTTCATTTGTGTGCTCCGATTTCAGTAGAAGAAGGAGCTGATACTCATGGAGGCTGGGTGACTGACCTTTGCTTTTCTCCAGATAGCAAAATGCTTGTCTCTGCTGGTGGATATCTTAAGGTAAGAGTTCCTCAAGGACTGTGAAAGAAAACAGTGTATATCATACTTTCCAAGCTATTTTCATTTCTTGTTTCTCAGTTGGGCTTCTACAACTTATAGAGTAAAAGGACAGTTACTGTGTTCCCTGTTTTGCAGTGATGAGCCTAAGGTCTACTAAGATCTTGGGGAAGCTTTGGTGACAGTGTTGGGGATGTTCTCAATCCAGTGCTCTCATACTGCTACATGGGGTGTTTAATTTTATTTTCCATGTTGCTTATTTTTTACTATTTTGGTTGAAATGCTTTAAAAAGCATATTTGTGAAATCGTTTCCTTCTGTAATAACAATAGGGGAAGTATATTGCTTTATAGTTTACAAAATGCTTCACTTCTGTCATCTCATTAGTCAGCTTTATGAGGCTTAACTTTTATTTATCCTTGGTTTACAAATGAGGAAATTGATTTTCATGGATGTTGTGACTTTTCTAAAATTACATAACTTATAAGTAGAAGAGCCAAGACTCAAGCCGAGGTCTTCTTTCTACTTGATTTTCTCTAGCAAGTTGGCTCATGCAAACTTACTAGTGACTATTGAGGCCAAGGCTTGAGTGTGTTGTGGTGCTTCGGGGTCATTTTTTGGTGCTTGCATCTGTCTATCCACTCAGTAAGACTGTGATATGTGCCTCCTGTGGGCTAGGATACTGCTGTGTGGCACAATGTTTAAGGCTTGGTTCCTGCCTTTTGGCAGCTTACAGTCTATGGTAAAAGCAGACGGTAGACAAACAAAGTCCCTAACGTGTAGGAGAGCCTAGGATACGTTTGCATGAGGGTATTGGAGGGACAGAGGAGAAGCGAAGAGTGATCAGCTACCTTTGGGCGTTAGTAGAGGCTTCATATGGAGGGGGATGCTTGAGGTGAGTCTTTTGAATAGTGGTTTACTTGTAAGAGAGGTAGATGATATTATAAGCTTTTTCATTTAAAATAGATCTTTAATAAAATCTTGTAATAATGTTATTTCTTACTAAAAGCAGTCAAGTGTAGGAGATGATTCTGATTAATTGTAACACAGTATAGATGTTCACAAATATTTGAATGAATAAAGTTTTTGCTTATATGGGACCCATGCAATTGCAATTTTACTCAACATAAAAGTCTAGTTTATAGAGCACAGCCTTATAACACCAAGGACATGGGTTCGGATTCTTGTACCAGCCAGCAGCCAAAAAAAATGAATTAAAAAAAAATATCTAGCTTATAAAAAAGATAAATTATAAGGCAGTCTTTAGCTTCATGAAAGAATGTATTTTATGATCTCTTTACAAGGTTGCATTGAAAATAAAATTCTGTTTACAAAATGTTGCATTAACTACACCTTTTGGGGCACACCTGTATTCAGTTATTGGGGAATCTGGAGACATGATCGCTATTTGTCCTCCTTTAATGTAAAGTTATACTGTAACTCTTGGTCTACTCTGAGTGTGATGTTTAGAGGAGAAACCTTGCTGTCTTTGTGTTGGAAGCTGGGAGTCTTTAGGTATGTTAGCTGCTGAAAGACTTAACTGCTCAGGTTTGACACCAAACTTCTAGAGACCATGTCATTTGATTCACTGGGCCCCCTAGAATGCTGTCACATAATTGTGAGTCTGGCTTATAAGATGTAATAAAGATAAATGACCAGATTTGCAGAGTTCTTGGAGAACCTTGAAATAAAGTAGCAGAATGGATATTTGTGCTGGAGAGGTTATGTCTTAAGACTGACAGAACCTATCGCCTGTATATTTAGTCTGTATATTTAAGTTGTAGTCAGACTGCTTTTGCCTTCTGGTTTGATTACTAGAATGATTAAACTGATTATGATACAGCCCAGCCTGCATCTACCCAGCATGTTAATAAGGCTATCCAAAAGCACAGAGCAAATTAAAAGTTAAAAGGAACAGCTGCTGTAGTGTCCAAGAAAATAGACCCTTTCAGTCCGTTGACTTTAGAATTCAAGATGTATAAATTGAGTGCCAATAAGATAAAGTAGGTATCCAGTAGCTAAAATGTTCTTAATTTTCAAAACTATTCCTATTTATAAGTGAAAAAATAATATAATTTAGCTGTTTTCCTCCATTATGGCACAGAGTACATACTGTTAGAATGACAAAAAACTCAACATTAATTCATGATCATGAAGGGAAAAGCTGATTTGAAATATGGAACAGGCTGAGGGCAGCCCCCTCTGCTCTGAAGCAGGCAAACAGCAGAGTGTGCCTGGGGTCCTAAGTTAGGAGCTGATGGCAGCCCCCTCTGCCCAGAAGCAGGCAAGCAGCAGAGCACTCCTGGGATCCTAGGCAGGAGCCAGGGGAGGCATCCCCCACCTGGAAGCAGGCAAGGAGTATGCCGAAACACTACTTCCATGCGGGTAGCCTGCCACAGCCACCACTGTAGCCACAGCTGCTGCAAAAGTAGCTTGGTGCCACAGCAGTAGCCACAGTCACCATGTAGGCGACCCATCAAGACACTCAACTGCATTGATAGAAGTAGAGTCACCAGTGGAGACTGGAAAAGAAGAGGACATCTCTCTCCTCAAAGCCTACTCCAGATTCACAGATGAAGCAACTGCTCTATCAGATGACAAGACATCAACATAGAGATACTAGAAATATGAAAATCCAAGAAAATATGATACCACCAAATGAATACAGTAATTCTCAAATACCAGACCCTAGATAGCAGAAAACCCTTGAAATGACTGAACAGGAATTTTGAGTAACAATCTTAAGGAAACTCACTGAGATATGAGAAGACTCAGTTACACAACATAATGAAATGAAAATAATTTAAAAATCCAGGATATGCAACAGGAGATTTACAGAGAGATTAATACCTTAAAAAAGAATGTGGTAGAACTCATGGAACTGAAAGATTCACTCAATGAAATAAAAAAGACAACTGAGAGCTTAAGCAGCAGGCTAGAACAAACAGAAGAAAGAATTTCTGATCTCGAAGATAGTCTTTTCGAAGAAACCCAAGTGGACCAAAAAAAAGGAAAAGGAATTTTTTTTTTTTTGTGACCGGTAAGGGGATCGTAACCCTTGGCTTGGTGTCGCCCACACCACTCTCAGCCAGTGAGCACACCGGCCATCCCTATATAGGATCCGAACCCACGGCCTCAGTGCTCCCAGCGCCGCACTCTCCCGAGTGAGCCATGGGTTTGGCCCAGGAAAAGGAATTTTATAAAATGAAGAAAACCTAAGAGAGCTAGCAGACAATCTTAAGCACACAAACATTTGAATCATTGGTGTTCCAGAAGGGGAGGAAAAAGGAAAAGACAGTCAAACGCTATTCAACAAAATAATAATGGAAAACTTCCCAGGTATAGGGAGAGACACCGACCTTCAGATCCAGGAGGATCAAAGATCCCCAAACAGATTCAACCCAAAAAGATCCTCTCCAAGACACATTATAGTCAAACTGGCAAAGCTGAAACATAAAGAGAGAATCTTAAAAGAAGCAAGAGAAAAGCATCAAGTCACCTATAAGGGAGCCCCTGTCAGACTAACCAGCAGACTTCTCAACAGAAACTCTATAGGCCAGAAGAACATGGGAAGATTTATTCAAAATACTAAAAGAAAAAAACCTCCCAGGCAAGAATACTATACCCAGCAAGGCTGTCCTTCAGAAATGAGGGAGAAATAGTATATTTTTCAGACAAACAAAAACTGCATGAGTTCACCATTGCAGGACCAGGCCTCTTCAGGGGAGTCCTGCATCAGGTATCCAAAAAACAATAATCACTCATCAAGCTGTAGTTCTGTTCAAATTCTCTGTTTTTCATAATTCAGTATTGGTAGGTGGTGTGTTGCTAGGAATTTATTTCATCTAGACAATCTAATTTGTTGACTATCAATTATGCATAGTCTTGTATAACCCTTTTGATTTCTGTAAATTGGATTGTAATGAAAAATAAATACATAAATCCTGTGTTTCTTTGTTGGGGGTTGTGGGGGAGAAGCAGCTAGCAGATTACTGACCCTTGATACTATTCCAGCACTATGATGTATTCTTTTATTTATTTTTGGCTCCAATTAAGAAATGATTCATCCATTTGCTTAGTTCATTCAATATTTTTGTAAAATTCATGACTTACAAGTTTTAAACCAAACTTCAACCTTTTAGGACTCAAAATTTTATACAGGCAGAATGTGATTTCTTGGGGTCAAAATGGGGAGAGAAGAATTGTATGCTATTTAAAGTCTTTATGATACATGATCTGAATTTTTTCTGTATATCAAAACACTTACAAAATTGTATTTCAATGATATCATCTTAAAATAAATCAGTCACTCATGTGCCACATGGAAAAACAAAACAAAACAAAAAAAAGATTCTTTCTTTCTACAAGTAATATTATTATTACAAGTTTTAAAAAAGAGACCAGTAAAATAGTATTATTCATCATTATAGATGAATAATAATGAACATGAAGCATGCTTATGATACAACATGAAAAAACCAGAAGACATAAGCTAAATATAGTCATAATGTTATTTTTAAAAGTATATTTATGAAAAAAATGACTGGAAAAAACTACGTTAAGTAATTGCCAGTGTTTGTCTCTGGATTAATGATTTTTATTTTCTTCTTTATGTACATAAAATTTTACAGTGGTTTAAACAATAGATGTACATTTATAATAACCGAAAAATAAACATTAGTTTTACTATTATCTGGTGAACTTGGGACTGGCAGTTGTCAAGTAAACTGGAAAACTTAATTAAAACAGTGAATCATAAAATGTGATACATACATATCTTGAAGATTTAATTTTAACTTAAAAAGTGAAGTACAGAACACATGGCGATAAATGGAGGTGCGCCATGACTTAGAGGCAGGAGAATATAATGGATGGCCTGAGTTCAAAGCCTGGCTCTGCCACTTATTAGCTTTGTGACCTTGCACAAGATTGTTTAACCTCTGTGGGCCTTGGTTTTCTTATATGTAAAATGGGTACAATAATAATACTGCATTAAGAGATTTCCCCTATACCCCTAGGCCTGACATATACACAGCTTCCCGCATATCAACATCCCCCAGTAGAGCTGCATGTTTGTTAGAATTGGTAGACCTACATCGACATATCATTATCACCTGAAGTCCATAGTTCACTATAGTTCATAGGGTTTATTCTCTTTTTGTTTTTTCCTGTGCAGTATACTAGTGTTTATAAAGCAAATGTATTTCACAGGGCCTAACTTTTTAGAATTACACATAGAAACATTAAGCTTGCAAAAGACAGGAAATTTTCCTCAGGCTAAAGTCTCTTGTAGATAAAGAATTGTAACACAGCAAAATTGCTGGCTCTAAGGGCAGACGTCCTTGGTGCAGCTAAACTGAATGATTGTTGCAATGACAATTATCTTACTGTTCTTTTATAACCACCTGTGTTCCTCTTCTGTAACATTCTGGCCTGGAGAATAAATACTGAGAGAAGACCCTAGTTCAGGGTTATTTTCCAAGGAACGCCTCTCTCTTGAGGGTTCCTGGAAATTAACCCCTTCAGGGCTTCTTACTGCTCAGAAGAAATGTGCTTTGAGTAATCCTTTGCATCTCCGTCACCCTGGGAGAGGTGACAAATGGTGCCCCGTGTGAGGCATTCTGACTCCATGGATCAGAGACTCACCTGCCAAGCCTTGGAAAGTAAAGGACATCTGACATTTGCATTTACCCATCCTGGTAAGGGAATCACAGGTGGCTTTCCATTAGTGACTGCACGCCTGCGGCAGGGCAGGTCAAGCTATCTTTCAACTGGAAGGTTTTTTCTCTTTCTTTCACTTTTAAAATACGGAAAATTCTTTAACAAAAGAGAGACTCAACATAAATTACAACTCCAATGTCTCCTTAAAGCAGCCTGCTGTAAAGTAACTGAATGGCAGCTTGTAAAACTGTTAGTGGTTATTAGACAACAATATCCTTGGTACAGCAATGAAGGGAGCCATGGCATGAAAATGGGGGAACAAATTGATCACTGGCTAATTTATACAATGGATCTCGTCAAGGCGTCCCATCTAACAACTTGAAATCTATGTCAAGTTGCTTTGAGACCTATTCAAGACCTTAAGAAAAAACAAAGACATGTTTATGTCACTGAAAATGGATAAAACTTAATTTTTGCCAGTGACCGAAAAAACTTTTAATTGGACAAACTAAAGTAAAAGAAGTTAATATTTCTTTGCAATGTTAGTTTTGTTTGAGCATGTTTTCTTTTTTTTAACTGCATGTGCTTCTCTTCTTCACCAAAGACTCTGAGGATTTCTGAGAAATGCAGCCCTGGCTCCAACCAGGCCTCCTTTTGGGTCTCCTGCCTTTCCCTGGAAACCCCAAAAGTCAAATGGCTTCATCTCTTTTTAATAGCTCAGCCCTTAAGCTTAGTAACCCATTTGAGAAACAAAAACTAGACTAAAATTTACCTGTTTTTGTTAGCTTACTTTCTCTAAAACAGGGTGAGGCCTCACAGATAAGCTTTAACATTCTTTAGAAAGACAATTTAAACCTGACTGTCCTTTTATACTAGTGAGTTTTCTATTTTATCTGTCTCATTATTTTTAAACAAAACCTATAAAATCCTTATTGTTTCTGTTTATGTCTACATATATATGTAAATATATGTTATGTCTGCATGTTCATGTCTATATGTGTTTGTATTGTCTGCATGGTACCAAATTGGTTTATAATTAATGTGCACTCATTAAATAAATAAGTATACTTTTCAAGTTCATGTGACTTTAATAAATATATTTTCAAAATTTGATTTAAACCTTTTGCCTAAATTTGTCTTTAGGTCAACACATTTTGTGGTATGTTTAATGCTTGTTTAATTTAAGGACTAAAAGCTGTAAGAGAACTGGCTTCTGGGCTTCTCCCAAAGCCCTGCATATGTCTTGTTATTAGCTTGTGTTTGGTTTTAAGCCTGTAAATTCTGAACACTAAACAGAGGGCCATGGTAAGATCAGAGGACATAATGTGTCCACAGCACCTGGGCCATCAGCTGCAGGACAAAACCCAATATGTCTCCTCCTTAGCTCTGCCTCCGGGCCATGCAGGGAGAAACAATATCTTTTAGACATTATCTTTGTGAATGATGCCCTCTGCCTTAAGCTTCACACAGCCTCTCTGGATTCCACATGGCCCTAAATGCCACATGGGTACTTGGGACCCAGGATGGCTAGTGAAAGGGGACCTATGCCCAATATCTCAAAGGCCCTAGTTAATATTGGTTGATAAGGGTATAGCTTGATATGAGTAAATTAAACAAATATGAATGGGTTAAAGGCTTATAAATGAGATCATTATAGTTTCAGAATTTCTTCTCAGTAATTTAAAATCTTAAAGTTATGTTATATTGATAAAATACAAAAACGTTAGTTTTATACAAAAAAGAACTAAGTATATTTAGATCTGTTAAAATTAAAAGCATGTCTCTTCAGAAATTAGAAATGTTTTTTTTTAAAAAAAATCTACAGATATTAATATAAAACAATTCAAAATTGCGTACTTCCTAAGTTTAATAATCTTGATTGGTCAAAATTAACTGTAATATTGACAGTACACTTGTCCTTCTTTAAATTTTCATGTAAACTATAAAAGGTAAACAATAAATAGAAGATATTTTCCATAACTCATGGAGATTCCAGATTGCTGCTTCATAACTTTAACCTTTGCTAGAGACCTTTGAAACTACTTAATACACCAAATTTATGGCTGAGAAACCATAAATATCTATTTGGTAAAAATAGTTGAGGCTCAAACCAGGCTTTGTGTAATCTGTTATGATAGATAGACCCCCATTTACTAACCTGAATGTATAAAAATGTCCTTATCAGCACACATCTTTGCCTGGGTTTACTAACCAAACAGGATTACATTTGTCTTTGCTAGAGGCTTTTAAGTTGCGAACCCAGCCAAAACCAGAAAAACCTTTCTATAATTTTTAGACAAATGAGGCCAATTTAACATTGATAGAAAAAAAAGTATGTAAAAAAGAGGTGATATGAAGAAAGCTATGGATGTGAAGATGTAATTATGGTTAGAAAGGCTAAAAAGAAAAGAAAAGGATTTTTATGTGAGAAAGCATCTGGTACAGTGTGTTTTTGTGCTAGAGTAAAATGACTGGCTATTTAGGAAGTAGGAAGTATAGGACAATAACAAAAAGTCTGAGTAAGTTGTGATAATGGTTTGTACAGGTTAATTTGTAAAAGAAATTTTAAAAATTGGCTAAAGTTAAAAACAAATAGGTTTTTTCTAAAAATTAAACATTAATATCAAAAGGATTGCGATACAGATTTAGAGTTTGTACTCCTGCTCTGAAACAACCAGGTCTCCTAAAAAAATACTGAACTGCTCTTAATAGAAAATTGTAAAAAGTGTTCTTTATCTTTTAGATAACTGGTCTAGGACACTTATTTCATGTTTTATCATGATAATTTCTTGTGCTCTCTGCCTTTAAAATCTTTTGTAACTTTATTTTTGTAGTGATTTGTGATCTTATTCAACTAAGTGTTTTAAGTCTTTGTTATTCTACCAACTTTCCAAAACCAAATTCTAAAAACTCGGACTTGAACTAACTTTGGGAGGTTCCAAGGGCCCTGGAGCTTCTCAAAGGACATATAGGAGATGTATCAAAACCAATTGGCTTATTTGATAAATTAGACTATATGAAAAACACTGTCAAAACAAGAAATAATGTTTGATTTTCTTTGGTTATACTAAGATGTTATTAATATGTGTTCCAAATCTTGTAAGGTTCTTGGAAATCTGTGTCTTGATATAAATGCTACTAGTCATAATCTTGGTTCAATTATAATTTTAAAATGTTATGTCTTTGCCCCGCTGAGTGAGTGCCGATCAGAGAGATGCCAAGATCTGCAGACACCACGCGCTCTGTGGTGCCAACGTGCAACCCAGCAGGTAGGCCTTGCCACCGCCACCAGCCTCCATCCACAGCCCCTCCGAGTGTGCACCAATCAGAGAGGCGCCCAACTGGAGAAGCCCAATATCTGCAGAGACCATGCACCCAGTGGTGCCAGTGTGCAACCCAGCAGGTAGGCCTCGCTGCTCCCACCCGACTCCATCCCCAGCCCTGTCGAGTGCATGCTGATCAGAGAGGTGCCCGGCCAGAGAGGCCCATGATCCTCGGAGACTATGTGCCCTGCGGTGCCAGCGTGCAACCCAGCAGGTAGGCCTTGCTACCACCACCAAACTCCATCCCCAGCATGGCCGAGTGAGTGCTGACCAGAGAGGCGCCTCCCCTGAGAGGCCCAAGATCCGAGGCGACCACACACCCAAGGCACTAGTGGGCAACCGAGCAGACACTGAAGCAGCCATATCAATTTGGCAGCCCCAGCAGCATCCTAGCCAGACAATAGTGTCAATCCAGTGGACCATGAAATCTCCTGCCACAATGACTAAACATCAAAGGAAAGATATCAGAAATATGAAAAATCAAGAAAGTACACCACCAAAGGGTAATAACTGTCAAGATCTGGATCCTATAGAACAATAAGCCCTTGAAATGTCTGACAAGGAATTTCGAGTGATAATTCTAAGGAAAGTAAATGAGATACAAGAAAACTCAGCTAGACAACACGATGAAATGAGAAAAAGTATACAGGACCTGAAAGAAGAAATGTGCAAGGAAATCAATGCCCTGAAAAAGAATGTAGCAGAGCTTGCTGAGCTGAAGAATTTATTCAACCAAATAAAAAACAACAGAGAGTTTAACCAGCAGGCTTGCAGAAGCAGAAGAGAGTACTTCTGACCTTGAAGATGAGCTGTTTGAAATAACACAGGCAGACAAAAAAAAGAAAAGAGAATTAAACACATTGAAGAAAATCTAAGAGAAATATCAGACAACCTTAAGTGCTCAAATATCAGAGTCATGGGTATTCCAGAAGGGGAGGAAAAAGAAGATTGCATTGAAAACATATTCAACAAAATAGTGGCAGAAAACTTACCAGGTATAGGAAAAATCACAGATCTTCAGATCCAGGAAGCCCAACGATCTCCAAACGTATTCAACCCAAAAAGGTCTTCTCCAAGACATGTTATAGTCAAATTGGAAAAACTCAAAGACAAAGAGAGAATCTTAAAAGCTGCAAGAGAGAAGCATCAAATCACCGATAAGGGAGCCCCAATCAGGCTAACATCAGACTTTTCATCACAAACCCTAAAAGCCAGAAAGGAATGGGATGATATATTCAAAATACTAAAAGACAGAGATTGCCAGCCAAGAATACTCTACCCTGCAAGGCTATCCTTCCGAAATGAAGGGCAAATAGTATATTTCTCAGACAAACAAAAACCGTGGGAGTTCACTACCACACGACCACCCTTACGAGAAATTCTCAAGGGAGTACTGGGTTTGGTTCCTGAAAAATAATTACCACTGCCATAAAAACCCAAGAAAAATCAAAACCCACTAGTATAATAAAAATGGCATTCATGAAGAGAAAACAAACAAACAAAAAGACTGTCTACAACCCAGGAACTAACAAACACAGAAAACAAACAGTAAATCAGAAGGCAAGGAACAAAAGACACCTAAGACAACCAAACAACAATCAATAAAATGCTAGGAATAAATCAACACTTTTCAATAACAACTCTAATGTAAAAGGCTTAAATTCCCCAATCAAAAGACACAGACTGGCTGACTGGATTAAAAAGGAGGACCCAACTATATGCTGCCTTCAAGAGACCCACCTCACCCATAAAGACTCACATAGACTAAGAGTGAAAGGATGGAAAAAGATTTACCATGCAAACAGAAAAGAAAAACGAGCTGGAGTAGCTATTCTTATATCTGACAAAATAGACTTTAAACTAAAAACCACAAAAAGAGACAATGAGGGACACTACGTAATGATAAAAGGATTGGTCCATCAAGAAGACATAACAGTCATAAATATATATGCACCCAATGTTGGAGCAGCGAGATTTATAAAGCAAACTCTATTAGACCTAAAAAAGGAAATAGACACTAATACCATAATATCAGGGGACCAGAACCCCACTATCAATATTGGACAGATCATCTAGACGAAGAATCAGCAGAGAAACACAAGATCTAAACAACACTCTAGACCAATTGGACTTGGCAGATATCTACAGAACATTCCATCCAACAACCTCAGAATATTCATTCTTCTCATCAGCACATGGATCATTCTCCAGGATGGATCACATGTTAGGTCACAAATCAAGTCTCAGCAAATTCAAAAAAATTGGAATTATCCCATGTATTTCTTCAGGCCACAATAGATTAAAATTAGAAATCGATAAGAAACGAAATTCTGAGAACTGTACAAACACATGGAAATTAAACAGCATTCTACTTAACAAGATATGGGTCCAAGAAGAAATCAAGCAGGAATTCAAAAAATTTATTGAAACTAATGAAAACAGTGACACATCATACCAAAACCTGTGGGATACTACAAAAGAAGTACTAAGGGGGAAATTTATCACATTAAGTGCTTACTTCAGAGGAATGGAAAGATGGCAAGTGAACAACCTAACACTTCACCTTAAAGAACTAGAAAAACAATAACGATACAAACCCAAAGTTAGCAGACAGAAAGAAATCATTAAGATCAGAGCAGAACTTAATGAATTTGAAACCCAAAAAACAATACAGAAGATCAATGAATCATAAAGTTGTTTTTGGAAAAGATAAATAAGATTGACAAACCATTAGCCCAGCTAACTGAAAAAAAGAAGATCCAAATAACAAAAATTAGAAATGAATAAGGTGATATTGCAACTGATACATCTGAAATACAAGGAATCATTAGAGACTACTATAAACAACTATATGCCAACAAATTTGAAAATCTGTAGGAAATGGATAAATTTCTGGACACACACACGCTACCAAAACTGAGCCAAGAAGATGTAGAAAATTCGAAGAGACCAATAACAATAAAGGAGATTGAACCTGTTACCAGAAGGCTCCCAACAAAGAAAAGCCCAGGACCAGATGGATTCACAGCAGAATTTTACCAAACATTCAAAGAGGAATTGACACCAATTCTCTATAAACTATTCCAAAAGACTGAAACAGAGGCAGTTCTCCCAAACTCATTCTGTGAAGCAAACATCACCCTGATACCAAAACCAGGTAAAGATACAACTAAATAAGAAAACTACAGGCCAGTATCCTTGATGAATATAGATGCAAAAATCCTCACTAAAATACTACCTAACAGAATACAGTAACACATACACAAAATTATACACCATGATCAAGTGGGATTCATCCCAGGGATGCAAGGTTGGTTCAACATATGCAAATCAATAAATGTGATACACCATATCAATAAAATCAAACACAAGGATCATATTGTCATCTCTATAGATGCTGAAAAAGCATTTGACAAAATTCAACATCCTTTCATGACAAAGACCCTCTATAGGTTTGGTATAGGTGGAAAGTATCTCAACATAATTAAAGCCATATATGGTAAACCCACTGCCAATATCATCCTGAATGGGGAAAGCTGAAAGCTTTTCCTTTAAGAACAGGAACAAGACAAGGATGCCCACTCTCACCACTCCTATTCAACATAGTGTTGGAAGTGCTACTCAGAGCAATCAGAGAAGAGAAGGAAATAAAGGGCATCCAGATTGGAAAAGATGAAGTCAAACTATCTCTCTTTGCAGATGACATGATCCTATATATCGAACAGCCTAAAGCCTCTACAAAAAAACTCTTGGAGTTGATAAATGATTTCAGCAAAGTAGCAGGATACAAAATCAACACACAAAAATCAGTAGTGTTTCTATTCTGCAATAGTGAACATGCTGAAGGAGAAATCAAGAAAGCTTGCCCATTTACAGTAGCCACCAAAAAAAAAAAAAAAAAAATACCGAGGAATTGAGTTAACCAAGAATGTGAAAAATCTCTATAATGAGAACTACAAACCACTGCTGAGAGAAATTAAAGAGGACACAGGAAGATGGAAAGATATCCCAAGCTCTTGAACTGGAAGATTCAACATTGTGAAAATGTCCATGCTACCCAAAGTGATATACAAATTCTTTTTTTTTTTTTTTTTTTTTTTTTGTCTTTTTCGTGACCAGCACTCAGCCAGTGAGCGCACTGGTCATTCCTATATGGGATCCGAACCCGCGGCGGGAGAGTCGCCGCGCTCCCAGCGCAGCACTCTACCAAGTGCGCCACGGGCTTGGCCCGTGATATACAAATTCAATGCAATCCCCATCAAAATTCCAATGACATTTTTCTCAGAAATGGAAAGAACTATCCAGACATTTATATGGAATAACAAAACACCACACATAGCCAAAGCAACACTGAGCAAAATAAATAAAGCTGGAGGCATAACACTACCTGACTTTAAACTATACTACGAAGATATAATAACTAAAACAGCATGGTACTGGCATAAAAACAGACACACTGATCAGTGGAATAGAATAGAGAATCCAGAAATCAATCCACACAGCTACAGCCATCTGATCTTTGACAAAGGCACCAAGCCTATACACTGGGGAAGAGACTGCCTCTTCAGCAAATGGTGCTGCGATACTGGATATCAGTATGCAGGAGAAGGAAACTAGACCCATACCTCTCACCATATACCAAAATCAACTCAAAATGGATTAAAGAATTAAATATACACCCTGAAACAATAAAACTTATTAAAGAAAACATAGGAGAAACACTTCAGGAAGTAGGACTGGACACAGGCTTCATGAATATGACCCCAAAAGCATGGACAACCAAAGGAAAAATAAACAAATGAGATTATATCAAACTAAAAAGCTTCTGCACAGCAAAAGAAACAATTTACAGAGTGAAAAGACAATGAACAGAGTTGGAGAAAATATTTTGAAAATATACATCTGACAAAGGATTAGTATCCAGAATATACAAGGAACTGAAACAACTTTACAAGAAAAAAACAAGTAACCCAATTAAAAAATGGGCAAAAGAGCTAAATAGGCATTTTTCAAAGGAGGATATGAATGGCCAACTGACACATGAAAAAATGCTCAACATCACTCAGCATTTGGGAAAAACCACACTGAGATACTATCTCACCCCAGTTAGGATGGCTAATATCCAAAAGACTGTGAGTTATAAATGCTCTCGAGGTTGCAGAGAAAAAGGAACTCTCATACATTGTTGGTGGGACTGCAAAATGCTGCAACATCTATGGAAAATGGTATGGAGGTTCCTCAAACAATTGCAGATAGATCAACCATATGGCCCAGCTATCCCACTGCTGGGAATATACCCAGAGGAATGAAAATCATGAAGTCAAAGGTATACCTATTCCCCAGTGTTCATCAGAGCACTCTACAATAGCTAAGAGTTGGAACCAGCCCAAATGTCCATCATCAGATGAGTGGATATGGAAAATGTGGTATATCTACACAATGGAATACTACTCAGCTATAAAAACGAATGAAATACTGCCATTTGCAACAACATGGATGGACCTTGAGAGAATTATATTAAGTGAAACAAGTCAGGCACAGAAAGAGAAATACCACATGTTCTCACTTATTTGTGGGAGCTAAAAATAAATAAATAAATACACAAACAACCTGGGGCGGTGGAGGGAAGAAGATACAACAATCACAATTCCTTGAAGTTGATACAACAAGCAAACAAAGGAGATTGTTGGGAGGGAGGGGGGAGAGGGAGGAGAGAGGGAGGTTTTGGTGATGGGCCACAATAATCAACCACATTGTATATTGACAAAATAAAACAAACAAACAAAAAAAGTTATGTCTTCAAATATTTCATGAAAAAACTAACAGTTACACTTCCCTGACAAAGTTTGAGTTCATAACTTTGAACTGAATTTCCAAAATTCTAATGAAAAAACTGATGGGTTTGTGAAATTACTCACCAAGGTCAAAACAACAAAAGTTATTTACATAAAAGTAATGAACTGATTAAAAGGAATTATAGGTTTTTATAATTTTTATTTTGAAATATTGCTCATTAATATCTTGTTTTCCAGATTTAAGAAAACTCTCTCTCTTAAGCTATCTATAACAGCAGTTTGGTAAAATATAATTTAAAACAGAGATAAAGGCATTTGTTTTCTGTCTCTTGGATCCCCCCAAGTTTAATAACTTTGAGTATCTTTATGATTATTATGGGAATGTGACTATTTTCATAAGTTCAATAAAAATTGACTCTCTATAACAGGATATAATTTAAAACTTTGGTTGTAAAATAGCATGTCTTCTAAGTTCCTGATCCTCTTCATGTTGCCTTAATTCGGCCTAGCTGCTGTTTCATTCCCCCCCCCAACGTGGGACATGATAACCTGGGAATGAGCCTTCCCAGTGCCGAGGGATCTATACAAAGAAAAAGTAAAACCTTTTCAATCAGAAAATTTATCATTAGTGCTTTTATGAGGAATGCTTTGATCGTAAAAGGGGAAATTTGTCTACAAAAAAAATCTTGTCTACAAAAGCAGTACTCTAAAGTTTCACGGTTTTAAAGGGGTTGCTTATGACTTGGATGAGACATCCTGTTCCTAAACAAAAGATTTGTAATTGATCAAAAAATTTTACAAAAATTAGATGCTTTGGAAGTAGTGATGTCCTGGATGGGTGAGCACCAACAAACTCTCTGGACTCAAAATCAACTATTACATGGAACAGAACCCCATTCTGGAGTTTCAGCAACTGGCAATAACACACCACTACACACCAGTGGGAATGATGCCTATGCAACAACCCTGAGAGACAGTGACATCATCAGTCCTCACCAGGGATAAATTAAAAGACTTGCCATGCTAAAATGATACTAACTTTGCTTTAACAAAATGTTTTTGTCTTAACTGTGAAAGCTTGATCTATAGCTTTTGCTTCTTCTTTTAAAAAAATAAAAATAAAAACGGGATATGTGGAGTATATTAACATTTATAAAGCAAATGTATTTCACAGGGCCTAACTTTTTAGAATTACACATAGAAATGTTAAGCTTGTGAAAGACAGGATACTTTCCCTAGGCTAAAGTCTCTGTTGTAGGTAAAGAATTGTAACACAGCAAAATTGCTGGCTCTAAGGGCAGATGTCCTTGGTGCAGCTAAACCTAATGATTGTTGCCATGACGATTATCTTACTGTTCTTTTGTAACCATCTATGTTCCTTTTCTGTAACTTTCTGGCCTGGAGAATAAATACTGAGAGAAGAGCCTAGTTTGGTGTTATTTTCTGAGGAATGCCTCTTTCTTGAGGGTTCTGGAAATTAACCCCTTTGGGGCTTCTCACTGCTCAGAAGAAATATGCTCTGAGTAATCCTTTGCGTCTCCGTCACCCTGGGAGAGGTGACATTTTCCTGTCTAAACTTTTTATTGGTGACATTTGAAAAACAAGTTACTTAAAATACTACTAATGAACAGTATGCTGTGTTTGCCTATTTTTTCTTATGGTTACACTACAAAATAATGTTCCAGCTGTCTAAACGCTCAAATACGTAAGATGTGAAATCAGGTACTAACATATCAAATTGTTTTGCACAATAACCCTCCTCCATACCAACACCAGGATTACAGATTTTATTTTAATATTAAGACGTTTGGTAGGAATGGTTTGGGGTTTTTTTTGTTTTCATTTTTGCTTTCTCAGTATTATTACAAACCTGTTTCCTCTCTCAAGTAGCTGATATTCTAAGACTATGACTCAAACTGTCAAATAAGAATAGAAAGAGAACACTGAATTTCAAATCCAAGTATGAAAGGTTCCTAAGAATATTTTTTATAGGTCACTGCTTGCTTTCAGTAAAAAGTAACATTTTCTCAAACTTTTCAATCTAACTTTTCATAGCTTGTACTTTTCAGCTATTGGCAAAGCCCTTTTTCCTTCTTAAGTATTTGTTGAAGTGCTAAACTGGCTTAGTTTACCAAAGTAACAACTTTATCTGTGGTATACTTTAAAAATTAGTCACCCTACAATGTAGTGTGTTTGAATTAAAGCGAATGCCAAACAGATATATACAGCTAAAATAATTAGTGTGGTGTTCTGTAAACAGTTTCTCTTCTGGGATTCGAATATAGAGCTAACACTTACTTCAGAATATAACATTAACAAACAGGGAGGGAAGAGAATCAGAACTTACACGGAGCTGTATTGACCGTATCTTATAGACAAAGCAGAATTGCAATGCATGTCACAAAAACAGTAAACATTCTTTTAAAAAGTTGGTAGTTAAAATATGGTATGGAATAATTGTCTACTTTATTTCCAGTACAATTTTCAACATACAGTCTACTATTTTTCAAGATAGGTTTTATTCTTGGTGTTGTACATTCTGTGGGTTTGGACAAATCTATAACAATATGTATCTACTCACCGTTATAGTACCATACGAAGTAGGTTCACCGCCCTAGAAATCATTTCTGTTAGCTGCTATTATTACATCATGGTTTTTTAGTCCATACTCAAACCAGTGGCTCATGTTGTGTTTCCAAGTAGAGTGGTCTGTTTTAATAGGGGGAAGGGAAATGGAAGCACTGGGTTAGGAAGCTAGAAGTTGTTCCATCTCTGCCAACTGCTAGCAGTGTCATCTTGGGTGTCAAGATCTTTCTTCTCTCAGAACCCTGTTTTCATTATTTGGAAAATAACACTGTTGGACTAGATGATCTCTCAGGGCCTTAGTGACTGAAAACCAATTAATCTTCTCTTAGGTGGGTGGAATGTATCCTCTGCAATCCTGATTACATTGTTATTTTACAAAGCAAACTTGTCAGTTCTGAAAAATCCCAAGTTAGTACGTGCTGTTTCAGTGAGGCTTACTAAAGTCCATGGGGTGTACTTTTACCAGTCATAATTACTGATAGTGAACATGAATAGTCCACCCAGTCACATGTGCAAGGCAGAATGCTAGGCACTGCCATGGACCCAAAGGTGAATGACACTGTTGTGTTCATAATACTCAGAATCTTGAGGCCTTTCCAAAATAGGTTCATGTGCAGTGCCTGTTGCCCTCATTTTAGCTGTGAGATACATGGGTAAGCTTTATGATCTTCATTTGGTAAATGAATATAAATATTGTTATAATCTTAGCAAAGTCAATGATTGGGAGGGAAAGGAAGGACTTGGCTAGAGCATCTGATACATTTGAGATGTTCAATATTTATTTCGTAAATAAATATATGGACTATTTTATAAAGAAACTTGGTAATGGGCTCTTGAACCACTCCTGGTGAAAGGAAAGATTCAGCAGAGAGACCAGTCTGTTCCGTAGCTCCTATTACATATAGTCTGGGTGTCTGTCAGAATACCAGTCTGTGTCTGCAGAGGAGCGTTTGGTGAGGAGAGGGGCGATCTTCTGCGCATTCCACTAGAAAGATGTGCAGACAGAATTCAATTCAGCCATTCATGATGGACTCTCCTATAGTCTTGTTTCTGCAGCTCTCAAGTAAGCTGTGTGTTTCTCCAGCACGCCTTGCAGTGGAGTTAGGTGTAGGCGTGGCTGCAAGGTCATCATCACCAGATTAATCAGGGAAGGCTGACCAGGTTGATAATAACATTCAGCATTAAACCTCAGACTTCTTTCCTACTGTTTGCTTGAGTGGGAGCAGAGGATCTGATAGAGCAGAGGATCTGGTCAGCACTACAGATTGTCATGAAGTATAATTACCAGTCTAATGAGAATTTTATTTCTCTCTCAACAGTGGTGGAATGTTGTCACTGGAGAATCCTTACAGACCTTCTACACAAATGGAACCAATCTTAAGAAAATACATGTGTCTCCTGACTTCAAAACATATGTGACTGTTGATAATGTTGGTATTTTATATATTTTACAGATTTTAGAGTAAAGTATTTAAGCATTAATGTAAGTTGAACTCTTTTTGATTTTGAATTGGAAAAAAATTCTAATGAAACTCTGTATATCAACTTTTTATAAAGCTGTGAATTGTTTCTCAGTATTGCATTTATTACAAAAGTATTTGTGATTGGATGAATAATATTAATGTAGTTCTTTCCCAAATGAACACACCTTTAATTTTGTTTTTCATAATCATTATATTAACAATTTGTCATTAAGGTGCAAATGGAAATGTAAATACATACCTTGTTGAATTGTTGATAAGATTCTCTTGATGCATTCAAGTTGGTTTACATAATTAGAATAATTTGAAGGAAATCTATATTTTAATACTATCATTATGCAGACTATGCCTCAGGGTAGCAGTGGCCTGCTTTCTGAACCACACTTAACCCAAGGAGGTATGGTTCTACCAAATAAAATCTTGGAGCTTATTGGTACTCCTTAAATTGGCTTTAAAAATATTGTTTCTGTGTGAACAGTTGGCAATATTTCCTTTAATTGACTCAACAAGTAAGTCTTGGATTTCAACAGTTCTTTCCATGAAGTAAAAACACTGTGCTGGAGAGTAGATTTTCTCACTGTCGCTGATGGCAGCCCTGTACCCCAACTGGACTCCAGTTGTCAGTATCTGAGCTGGGCATTATCCTGCTCTTTCTGTTTTTTCACATGCCACACTTCTTACTTGAGTGAACTTGACCTTTCTTAATCCTTACTACTTTCTTTTTTTAAAAGCAGTTGCTCCACAGTTAAATGTAAGTAAATCAGAATAACTGGGGTGGGGCCAATTCAAATCATAAGTTTTGATGGTATTTTTCTAAGAAATATGAGGTAGTAAAACATAATTTTTTTCTAATTTCATTTACTTTTATTTGAATGGCACTGTCAGTGCTATTCTCTTAGTGAATTTGAAGACAGTTCTCTGGTTTTTCATGCAGTTCCAGAAGAGTCATTGTGACTCTGGAAGATGTCAACTTTAACCTTTCAGCCAACCCATTGTCCTTCTCTGTCTCTCCTTCCCTCCCTGCCTTCCTTAAATCTCTCTTTTCCAGCCCTTTCTTTTCCTCTCTTCTCTCTAAGATTAATCAGGAAAGATAGCTTTTGTCAGGGAAAAAGTTCATCAGCATCAATAACTAGCTGTTTTGACCTCCCGATTAGGAACTTTAATTGACTTTTTTTTTTTTTTTTTTTAAAGATGACCAGTAAGGGGATCTCAACCCTTGATTGGTGTGGTCTGCACCACGCTCAGCCAGTGAGCTAACCGGCCATCCCTATATAGGATCTGAACCCGGGGCCTTGGTGTTCTCAGCACCACACTCTCCCAAGTGAGCCATGGGCTGGCCCAATTGACATTTAAATTTAAACATTTTTCCTGAAATGTAGGAGATGTACTTCATGGAAAAAGTTCATGAAGAAATTCATATTATCTTCTAATTCTATTTTTCCACAAACTTTTTGAAGTATCTTAGTATTGTTAAGGGCATTGAAGATAAAGTAATAAAAGATGTGGTTCCCATACAAAAAATAATCAAAATTCAAAGGTTTTTGTTTCCGCAGCAGGAACAAAATCAAATGAGTATTGGTGTTAATAGTAGATAAGCAGTGGGTCTGTTTCTATGGTTAGTGCGTATCAGTAGATGTTGTGTGATTAGGGGGAATGAATAGACCACTCAGATGTATTTGAGATTAGATTTTCCTATTTAGCATTTGAGGGAACCATAAATACAGTGAATACATTTTTTTATATTGTTAAAGAGGGTTTGTTTTTTTTAAATGATGGGTTGAGGAACTTGTTTACATTCTTACTGTGATTAAAAGCAAATGTGAAAAGTGAAAATCTTAATTTTATAAAAAGAAATTTCTGCAAATGGTATGTTCCGCTTAGAATATTCAATTCATAATTTGATTTGCATATAATATTTAGCTCATCTTACCTATACCTCAGCATATAAAATATTAACTTGTGGAATTAAAAACCACTTGACTGTTAAACAACTAACATCTAAGCTTTTAGAAAGCCTTGATTAGTCCTTGTCTTTAAAAAACATTAAAAAGAAAAATTAGAAGAAAGAGGAGGTATGCTGCAGAAAGAAGAGACACCTAATATGATGGATCTGCAAATTTCATGGCCACTCATGGGATCAGTTAAGAGAAGGGTTTTGTAACTTCCAGATGAGCATTTTTGAAGCATTTTCCCTTGCTGCATTTTTTGTATTAGATTTACATTGGACTTTGTATATATAAAGATTTTTTTACATTGTATGTGTCTGTTTTGATAATTGTTAGTTTTGTATTTATGATATAACTTACTGATTTTTTTGCCTTGTTATACATTTTAAAACATGAATTTTAAATTGACTAAAATTCCTAAAATTTTTTTGAAAAACATTTTTGGATTGTTTCAGACTCCTTGCTTTTCTATTGATTACAGAAGACTAATGTGAAAGACTTAAGCTAAATCCATCAAGCTATGTATGCTTTATCAGCTATATGTAAATTCAATTTTATCAGACTTTTCTCAGTGTCTCCTCGGTGTCTCTGTGATGGTTGCTGCCTGGTGTGGCTGATGTGGACAAGATCTTATAAAAAAGAATTTATTCATTCACTAATTATTTTCATTCATTCATTCAATAAAATAATTATTGAGGTCTACCATGTGCCCGGCATTGTTGTAGGCATTGGGAATACAAGAGTGAGCAAAACAAAGTCCCTGCAGGTGGGGGCTGGGGAGAGACAAAGTAAAATAAGTAAAATCTACAGTGTATTAGGTGGTATGTGTAAATAGAGGGAGGGGTTACAGTTTTAGATGGAGGGGCTCATCTAGAAGGTGGTGCTTGAGTATAGACCTGAAGGAGGTGAGGGAGCGAGCTGTGCACGTATCTGGAGACCATTCTGGAGCACGGGCACAGCAAGTGCAAAGACTCTAGGGTGGGATGGTTGGCATGTCCCAGAACCAGCCAGCATGCGGGTGGCTGGAGAAGAGTGAGTGAGGGGAGTGTAACAGGAGAGATGGGCAGAGAGGAGTCGGGCAGAGAGGAGTTGGCAGCACCAGAGGATTCCTCCTGGGGCTCTGAAAGGCCTTTTGTCTTTGCCTCTGAGATGAGAGCCATGGTAGGGGTTTGAGCAGTGGAGAGATCTGACTTAAGCTTTAACTTAATCACTCTGCAGCGGGAATCAGTTGAACAGGCAAGAGTGGCAGCAGGGAGATCAAGGAGAAGCTTTTGCAGCAGTCTGACAAAATGAAAGGGGCCAGAAGAGGGAGGCAGTAGAGGTGGTGACAAGGTGGATTCTGGATATATTTTGAAGATAAGAGTTAATTGTATGTGCTGATGTATTGGTTAGAGGTTGTGAGAGAGACAAGAATGATGCTAAGGATTTGGCCTGAGGAGCTGGAAGAAGAGAGTTACCATCAATCGAGATAGGAAGACTGTGAAGGGAGCCATTTTTCAGACCTACTAAGTTTGTCCATTAGACATCTCAGTAGGGATGTCGAGGGTAGGTGGTTGGATAAAAGGTTCTGGAGTTCATGGGTATGGTCCATGTTGGAGATAGAAATCTGAGAGTCATCACTGAATGGATGGTGTTTAAAACCACAGGACTGGATGAAATCAGCAATGATGTGGATGTAGATAGAAAAGACAGTCCAGGGCAGTGGAGGTGAGAGGAGGGACCAGCACAGGAGACCGCAAGGGACCAGCAAAGACTAAAAGTTGCAATTCAGTGTGGTAAGTGTAGTGAATGCTGGGACTTGGGTTCCTTAGCTCACTGTGATCTTGGGCAGATTCCTTTATCAGTTGTTTGTCCAACCACCTGTTTATCCTATATGCCTTGAACATCTACTACGATCCAAGCATTATTTTCAGCAGCAGACAAAGCAACAAAATACATTTTAGTCATTGGGGGAGGATAGGGACAACAGTAATAAGAAGAGGATATCAGCAGTTGTCCTATCTGTAAAATGAGTCTCAGTTCCTCCCTCAGGGCTGCTATAAGGATTTAGTGAGATAATGCTCATGAAGTCCTTATCTTGTTGCTTGCACCAGGAAAGTGCTCGTTGAACATTCCTTGGTGTTTCGTTATTTGGGCCCCATTATCTTTTGCCTGCAAGAGATCCTGGACTGCCATCACTGACACTGGTCGTGCCCCTCTGTGTCATCTTTCCAAAGTGCTAATCTTAATCATATTAAACCTCTCTGATTAAGCATTAATCATGTTTAAACTTCTCTGTTTAAAGCCCCAGACCTGCTGTGTGCTCTCTTCTGTGGTGTGTGTTTATACTGTTCTTGCTTCTTCTATATGCCCCTCTCACCCAATTTTCTTTCTTTCCCTAACTCCTTATCTTTCATAGATTCTTTGAGATGACCCTCAAGGGCTGATGGTATGCTCTGCCTTCTTTCAGCACCCTTTTCTCTGTCATGGATTTTATTGTGCTGTTGAAATTGCTTGTTTACTTTTTGCGGTTCCATGTTATATTGAAAGCTCCTTGAAAGCTAAGTCTCTTATAACAGAGTCTAACATAAGACTGACATGCATTAGAGCCTCAGTAAACATTCACTGAGTGGCTGAAATTCCTGTATGCCCAGATGCTCATGGCGCATTCTCCCAGTCCCTCTCCACAAGGATATCACGAAGCTGTCAAATTAGGATGCAGCACATCCCCAGCATTTTCTTCATCTTCCCATTTTAGTTTGGTATTTTACTGTGAAACATCATTAGGGGAAAGTAAAACTTTACTTGGATAAAATAGGTTCCCTACCAAATTATATGAAATGAATAAACATATATCCCTCGAGTGTTTAAGTCAGCGAGTATGGCCGTCTCTTATTCAACAAATGTTTTATATTATTATAATTTACTGACCTTTAGAGAAGGAGAAAATGATTTTGTAATAATTCTTAGTCTCTGAAGATCGTCACTGGGATAGATTCCTTGCTCATAACCCCTGTCGGTAGGACTATGGATATACTATAGTTATTAAAATGTCTGAATTAGAAAGTCAGCTGCTGTGGGGCCGAGCCTGTGGCGCACTTGGTAGAGGGCTGCGCTGGGAGCGCGGCGACACTCCCGCCGCGGGTTCGGATCCCATATAGGAATGGCCAGTGCGCTCACTAGCTGAGTGCTGGTCACGAAAAAGACAAAAAAAAAAAAAAAAAAAAAAGAAAGTCAGCTGCTGTGAATTTAACTATAGAAGAATGACTGTGTATGTTCACATGGGAGGGGCAGAAGAATTGGATCAAATATGAGAATCATCAGAGACCAGGCCTTTGAAGTCATTTGGCATCAACAATGACTTGCTCCCTAGTCAGATGATGTAGTGAGAAGACCAGTACTTGGGAAATTTTCATTTCAATTATGAGTCAGGAAAATGAGTCACTGGTGTTCATTGTAAATTCATTTATGAGGTCAGGTCCTCAGAACTGGGAATACTGCTTATCACATAGAAATGAATGAAAAATCTGCCTCTGTAATGGGAAATTCCCCATCACCCAGGGCTAGAATATGTAACTAGAGAGAGCATTTGAGGCCTGAGTTTGGGTCTGGCGGTTCTGAGCAACTGATCAAGCTGGAAAACACTCAGCCCGTGAGTGAAAACTCTTGCTTAATAGCAGGATGGCTGTTCTAAGGAGCAGGAGCAAACATTCACAGTCATTCATTCAAATATTTATTGCCTATCCACTCTAGGCACTGTCCACCCCTCATTTTATCTTCGCAGTAGTTGTGTAGATTTGCAGACTATCCATCTACAGATTTTAGAGGACGAATTAAACCCCAGGCAGCTAATCAGTGACTAAGCCAGGGCTAGAATCCAAATCTGGATCACAAGGTGTGGGTTTCAGCCGCTGGGAAGATCATCCGTTAACTTATGTGATGAGCTTGGAGATGCTCTCATTTGTGATTCACCCTCAATTAGCAGTGATTCTAACCTCCACCTTGAGTTTATTGTCCTATTCTCTGTCAATTAACTTTCTGAGACATAACAAGCCCTTTTTAGGAAGAAGGAAAGGAGAACTATTTTGAGGGTTTTTTATGAGCCAAGCCCTGTGCTGGGCACTTTCCATACATTACTAGTTTGAATCCTCCCAACAGTGCTGCAAGGTGTTACCTCTTGTTTCGAGGTGTGGAAACAGATGCAGCAAGGTTAAGTTGCTAGGGCCCCACAGCCAGGTGGGGGAGCTTGGGACTTGGTCCATGGCAGTCTGCCTCTGCTGGGCCACACTGCTGCAGCTCCTCACTGCAGCCCCAGGGCTGAAGGATCCGAGAGCATTATTTCCATTCTGCATTTAGTTTATTATTCATTTCATGCATTCGCAGCATGCATCATGATGGATGTGTCAGTACCGAGCTCTCAGAGAAGACATCAGACGCCGTCTGCCCCTGAGGAGCTTCTACTTTTGCTATCTGATTAAACCATCTCTGTGCCTATAAGAATTGCTCTTTGAAAAAAGCAGCAGGAGCCGTTCTGATAGGAGCCCAGCAGATGGCTGAGGTTGGGGGACGTGCTAAATTTGCCAGCACTTGGCCACTGCTCGACCTACTCTCAATTCTCAGATGACTCAAGCATTGAGCAGGGAAGGTGGCAGCCCTACTATTGCCTTCCCCTGGGGGAAGCCTGTTTCTACTTTGGAACTCTTAAAGGTTCATTTCCAATTAGTGGCAGGCCTGAGGTTAGTGGATCCGTGCGCTTTCTTATAACGTCTTGATTTCATCTCTCCCCTTTCTCCTTTGAGCGGCGCAACCTCTCAGAGCCTCAGTTTCCTCACTTGTCAAGTAGGGAACACAGCAGCTAGTGTGCAGGGCTTTTGTGAAACTTAAAAAAATATGTCAAGCATCTGACATAGGTCTCAGTAAATGGCATAATAATGATCTTTTGTCCCAGTTACAACATCCCATCCCTGTGCTGTCCAAGTGTCCATGGTTTACAAATTGGGACACTGTGGCTTCTGCTCCATAGAACACAGTTCTATCTGGGCATCCTTCTCTGCCTCCTCTCTTTATGGCTGTTGGCTTTCAGGAGACAGGCCTTGCTCAGAGGAAAGCTGTCATCTGCTCTCTTCTGAACCATCCTAAACTTTATCTCTTTGGGCTTTGCAAATGCCCATCAAGTGGTGGGGAGGGCTAGGAATGAGAGGAGAAATGACCCCGGGCTTGCTGCTTGGGCCAGTGGCATGGGCGTGGGTGTCATCTGTGTGGCTTTGGCTGTCAAGTGGATCTAAGTTCAAATTCTGGCTGGACTAACTTTCCAGCTGTGTGACTTCAGCAAATGGTTTAATCTCCTTAAGGATCTGTTTCCTAGGGAGCCCCTGGTGGAGGGGCAGCTATGTGGGCTGCCCATCTTCTTAGGGGATCCGCAGGGCCTGACACACCCAGGAGCAATACTCCTCACAATTTGCTGCACGTAGAATTACCTGGAGAATTCAAAAACCTCCCCAAATCCAGGCTTCACCCCAGACCAATTAAATCATAATCTCTGGAGATGGGACCCAGGCATCAGTGTGTTCCCCAGGTGATTCCAGTGTGCAGCAGAGGTTGAGAGCCAGTGCCCTCTGCTCTCACCCTTGATGCCCGACCAAGCCCATTGCCAGTCCCTTCCCGTGCCACAGCCACCTGGCTCTTGTGACGCCTGCATGCAGCGTGCTCCTCCACACCTGCTCTGCTGTGTGTTCTCAGGAGCGTTGCTGAGCAGCACAGATGTTCACATGGGTACATCTTAACACAGCTCTGGGGCTCTTTCCTGCTCGGACTTGGTGGCTGATTTGTAGAACAGCTCTGCCAGAATCATCACCAATGCCTCCCCCAGTCACTGCTTTCCCTGTTCAAGTGTCTCACCTGCGCGTGCTTACTTTTGTCTTTTACCTATTACAGGGATGATCCCTGTATTAGTCTGTTTATGTAAGATGGTGGAAGCAGAGAGAGCAGAGAGAGAGATTCTCCTCTTCTTTCAAAGCCCTCAGACCCATGCCCATGTCACCATTTTTAATCCATTCACTACTGCAGGGTCCTACGATCTAATCACCTCTTCAAGGCTCCACCTTTCAATTACCATAATAGGGTTTCCCACCTTCTTAACAATGGCAGTGGGGGCTGTTTCTAATACATAAAACTTGGGGGACACAATATAAGCTTCGTTGAATTTTGGGGGGATATAATTCAATCCACTATAGTCCCCTTTGTGGTAGAAGCTGCTGGTGACCACCCCAATATCCAGTCTCCCACTTTTCCTCACTAACTACCCGTGGATTGTTGGAGGCTGCAGTGTGTTCAGCTAAAACTAACAGCAGCAGCCACATTTTCTAACCCCCTAGCTGGGAGTGGTGGGGTGGTGATGACAGTGAGCTGTAAGCAGAAGTTGTGGGGTGGAGTTTCCGGAAAGCTCCTAAAAGGTTGCCAGGGCAACCCTACCATCCTTTGGTCCTTGCCATCCTTTCTCCTACCTGGAATGAGTGTGCTGAACCAGGCTCCAGCAGCTATTTTGTGATGACAAGGTGACCTTAAGGACAGAAGCCACACGCTAAAGATGGCAGAATAGAAACATAGAAGCATCTCGGGATTTTGATGCTATCATAGAGCTACCACTCCAGCTCTGTACTGCCTGTCTCTGAAGTTCACATTACATGAGGGAAAATTTACCCCCTTCCTTGTATGACACTGTTATTTCTGGTCTTTGCTATGAGCCCCTGAATCCATTTCCTAACTGATACTCCCATAACCCAACCTGGTGTGTAACAGTAGTTCAACAAATGCCAGTGACCCCTGAACCTCTGCCTTCTCCACCCCCCAACCCCAGCCGCAAACACAGTTCTCCTTCTGAAAAGCTGCTGCATATCTAGCTGTGAGGCCATTGAAGTTTTACAGAAACATGGAATGTTCTAAAGCTACTAAGGAGTTTACAAACAGTAATGCAGGGACCACTCCCAGCCCACAGCTGAGATTTGTTTGGCCCACACTTAATTTTTTAAAGCACTGATTTTGTTGCCAACATTTCAAAACCCAGTGATTTTGCATAAAAATCCAGATTTCTTAAAAATCTGTCAACCTAGGGCCTTCCTTTCTGCCTGGCAACGATCAGCTGGGACTGAGTAGCAGCTGTCCTGAGACGGGGCGGGGTCTCTGTGGGTCGTCACAGCCCCCACCACACACCCTCATATCACCTGTGTGGCCCTGAAGGCATCTGCATGTGCAACTTTCCCCTCCCCACAAATCCAAACCCCAGAATGCTCAAATGGAATTCCCGAATTCCTTCGTACCTTCTTTCCCAGTCTCTCCCGACTCAACACTTAGCACATTGGGATTTTTTGTTCTCTCTCAGAAAACTGAGCACGTACCTCTGAGAACTGGAGAGAAATCACCCTCTTAAATGTCAGAAAACAGCTGATGTTGCTTCTTACTTGGGGGTGTTGCTGTCCCTGGCCACGTGTCTCATTACCACTTGTGAGGGAGTGTGGCAGGCTGCATGTAGGCTCCCCAGGGAGCAGCTGTTGGGAAGATTGATTGAGGCAGGAGTCATCCAGGGGACGGTGAAATTGGGCATCGAATATGGATTGCTCTGAATGGTTTTTATTACCACGTGGTAAGCTGATACCATCTCAGCTTGCTCTTACTGTGGAGATGAGACATAACTTAGAGATTTCCTAAATGGCAGGACTTGTAGCATGCACATGAGCTCTGCTATTCTGGTGAAGTCTGTCATCTGACACCCGTGCTCCTCAACTATCAACAAAGTAAGGGCCCCTGAAGAGACCTCAGTGGCTGCAGCTGCCACCTTCAGCTGGGGTGACCCGCTGGAGCTGATACATTCAGCCTGATGTGTGAGTCTTTATATCCCTCATCATCAACTACTCTTGGAAAGTGAAATGTCCATGCAACTTTTACAAACATAGGTCTCACGGGTTTTGGAGAGAAAAACAAAAACTGTTTTGATGATACATAATTTGGAGCTATGATTCTTTATGAGTTACACACTGAGCGCAGTATGAATGATAATCTTTGCAGAAGCAATTCTGGGAAAAATGGCACCATGCTATCGCAGCATGAGTTCTCAATAAGTAGACTGACTTGAGACGAAGACAGGAAATAATTAAGCGAATTGGCATTCCTCAGGTTGGCACCAAGGTTTTAGGGTTAATTCAACCACAAAAATAATTTCCAGCTTGTGGATACAATGGAATCATACAGTGCGCAAGATAGTGATTGACCAACAGGTCCATGCAAATTCATAGCACACTCTCTGCCTGCTTTGGAACTGGGTTCTGGGAACAGCAGGACTCTGTTGCTGGGGCAGGCAGATGCTTGGGTCCATTTGCCTACAGGCACGGACAGCAATAAATGGGTGTGGGGGAGACAAAAATGAGGTTTGGAGCAGACCAACATGGCCTTGCTACAGGTAAACCCCATGCTGGCCTGTGTTGGCTGGTTACCCAATTTTACTTTAAGAAAATGTGTTTATAACCATCAGATTACTTAACTTTTATAGGAAAGATAGTGCATAGCCTATATAAAAAGAGAAAAAAATTAATGTTTTAAAAAAGGCTTTATTCTGTATAGATTTCTGAACATGGTCATTACATTTTAATTCTCTGGAAGCTAGACCACTTATCAAATTTTCATTTCTTTTCAGAAATGGCTTAGGAACAATGTTGCTTGGAGTCCAAGTGTAAATTTTCATTGATTTTTTGAGAATGTGGTCAAGCGTTCTTTATCTAAGCCCGTCTTCTGCTCCATTTTATCCAAACATTATATATACTGGCAATATTCCCATGTATTCTAACCAGAGAAAATCTGGTATGTCTTGAGAAAAATCATTTCCATGACTTATTAATGAACCAGCTGGGCATAATTTTCATAGGGTTCAATTCACCCAAATTTATCATAGAATACAATTTAATAAAAAATTAAATGGAATAATTGGATTCTAATTCTTTTTTTTTGAATAATATTAGCATCCTAGGACCCTCACTCCATGGTTATTGCAGTCATCAATGTGTCAAATTTTCCCTTCAAGAAAATTCACTCAAATCCCTTCTTCACTGCGCCGCTGGCTCTCTCCCACCAGTTTACCCCTCCAGGCTTATTCCGTCCTTTTTCCTCCCTGCTTTGGTCTGTGGGGCTGTACCCCGTGGCTTCCAGTCGGAGGGTGGAGAGTGAGATCAGGGCCTTTTTATCCCCGACCCCCTCTCTGAGGTCACGGCAGCTGGCCATTTCCCTCACTCTGGAGGGCAGCCCCCTCCACACAGACTTCTTCCCCCGCAGGCTGGGACCAGCCCAGGACACTATCCCATCCCGCTTCTTGTTTCCCCACATGCTACCAACACCTGTGCAAGTAGGCTATTTATTACATTCTTACACGATCCCAATTGGAGTGTGCCATTTGCTTCGTGCTGGGACCATTACTGACACAAACACACATTTGACGTCTTGGTGGTCAAACAAACAAAAACGGGCCAAACTAGCCTAGTTGAAGCAATACACTTGAGAATCTCAGCCCAAACATTCCTTCAGGGAACCCGCCCTTCTCAGGGCAAATCTCACCCCATCTCAGGCTGATTTTAGCTCTTTGGGATTCAAAACCCCAGGCTTCTGCCTGTTAAGAGCTCCCCTCTTAACACTCTGAGATGGCTTTGGCCTGGGTTTCTGAGGGTAACCGACTTGGATCAAGCAACAGAAAGACCTTCTCCTGAAGGTCACAGAATACGGAGTGTGAATCACGGACTACAGACAGAATCCGGAGTGGCTTTAACATGGTTCCATGTCATTTGATATAGAGCTGGCACACATGTTTTAGGACAAACGAAAGGTCTGTTAAATGTGTAGATAGTGTTTTTCCAAACATACGATCTACGTTGTACTATAAAAGCAATCCAGTATAGTGATCCTTTCTCTTTTACATATTTCTGTTCTGACAATTTCTCTTTACAACCCACTTTAAAGAAAGACAGTGGGGCTTTTGGCTGAAATTCAAGCTGCAGAGGCCAGTGTATCTTTCTCAGCCTGGATGAACTTGGAAATGAGCAAATTTTCTCAACAATTTTGCCAATGAAAAAAATCCCTTTCACTGTGGCTGCTAAGGCTGGGCCTTTGGTTCTGCTCCTAAATGGAAGTAGGGAGGTGCTCACAGAACGATGCCAAGCACCAGTGGCTGTACAACTTGTTTTATTTTGTGTGCTTTTTTTTTTATAGGATATAAATAATGACAAAAATTACAAAATTTATAACTGGAAGCCCAAGCTTATTTACACATATGCTTCGGTTTCAGTAAAGCTCCTATTTACTTTGCTCCTATACAATTTCCTTTCGGTACCATATTTCAGTGTTATTTTACCCTCAGTTTACTACATACATATCAACAGTGAATAGGCAAAATATATACAAGGAACTCTTCAGTTCAAGTAATTTAATATTGTATTAAAATTCTTCAACACTGAACTAAAACCATATACATTTGTCAGTTTGAAATAAAAGTTATTCTTCTTTAAAACTCACCAACTGATGAATGTAACTGATAATCTCAGGTTTAAAATAATATTGGTTAATAAAAAAACATTAAGACAATTCCACAATTTATCAATATCTCTATAATGAACTTCAAAATGATTCACAATATGATTGGTTAGAACAATATACATTAAATGTTATTTTTTTCTATAATTATATTGGTACTGTTTATATAATTTGATTCTACATAAATATACATTATGGTATCATACAAATACTCCACAGAGACATTAAAAAAATTAAAATACCTTAAAGAAATGTAAGTAAATTTTATTTAATCAAATAGTAAGCAAACATTTTTTGTTTCGAGAAAAGTTTTATTACTTTGGAATTTCTTTCTTTTTTTTTTTTTGTATTTATTTTTTCTAGAAAAAAAATTTTTGCAATAGAATTTTATTAACACCTTTCTCAAACAAGGTTTCCATGACAGAAATCTTGACAGCAGGAGCCCTAGATTAGTTCTTTAACATGTTTTTTAAAACACTGTGAAGATTCAAAAAGCAATCTTCGCAGGCTTATGGCTGCATCAGCACTTTCGGTTCAAAGCCAGTCTGCATGCCCGAATCTCCTGCTCTGGTGAGCATCACTGGTATTTTACCACAACTGAGCCAGTCCTCTTGGTAGTAGCAGTAGAAATGTAGTCATTTGAAATGAAACCAGAAACATCCCTCACAACTAAGCTAGTTTTCTATCAATGCATTAATGAAACATTCTTTTAATAAAAATATTTAATACAAGACACATTTTCCTGTGCATAATAAATTCCTGTTTTGAATCATTCTTAAATTTTGAACCAATCATTTAGGTTTAAAGGTTTTCTTTATCTGACATAGTTGATTAAATATAAAATCCACAAAGATAGAAAGTGGGAAACAGAATTTCCTGGCGAACATGGTGGTCGTTTTTGTCCTTTTGCATTAAATGATACTCAGTGATACAATGATTTTACAGATGTTTTGGGGGTTAGTTCTGCTCTGATTTTACCTTTGAAACTGCTGACAGTAAAATCTAACTCCAAGATTTTTATACTTTTAGGCAGTATTAGAGATCCCTTTTACATTTTTTTTTTTAAAGGTATTACCCCCAAATAAAGCAAAGCAAGTATTGGGGTGGAGTCGGTAGAAATACGTTGGGCGGTGGGGGCGGGGAGTTGGGGGCATCGGGGAACCCCTGTCAAACGCCTCTGGGGGGGGGGAACCCCTGTCAAGCCTCTGCGGGGGGGAACCCCTGTCAAGCCTCTCAGGGGGGCTTGCGACTGGAAAGTCTGGTTGCGTTTTCCGCCACTGGTGCAGAGAGAACTCCCCCAGGAGGGGCCGGCGGCCTGTGGCCCGTGACCAGGCCACACAAGCAGAGCAGTTTCCTCCTGGGCTGGGTGGGAACGAGGCGCGAAGGAAAGGCTGCCCCGACGGCTTGGCGAGCAAGGCACCGCGAGGAGGGGGACGGCGGGTATCAGAAAATCGTGGTCTCATACTTGGTATTAATTCCCCTCTTGGCTTCCTGTCCCGGCTCCACGATCCACGGCAGATTGGCCAGAGTCTTTTGCTCAGAGGGGTCGATCTGCTTTAAAACAGAAAGGCTGCTGCCCGTCACGGGTCGCCGTGCCGTGCGCGCGGCCGCCGCCCGGGAGCCCGCGGCAGGAGCCAGGCCCGGCGGGGCGGCCGCCACGTGGCTCCGCGGGACACACGTGATGGCACGCGGAGTCCCGGCCAGGCGCGGGAGGGGGCGGGGACGGGGGGGGCGGACACAGACGCAAACCTCCGACGCCGAGAAGGGAGCGGGGAGGAGGGGGAGGGAGCGCGCTAGGCGGGCGCGTGCGCGCGGGCAAGCCAGGGGGGCTTCCTGGAGGAGGCGGGTCCGGCCAGGGCGCTCCCAGCCCTCAGCCCCCGGCGGTTTCTATCACAGTCAAAACAAAACGGCGTTTTGTTCCTCACCATGACCTCCAGTCCCCCTGCCTGCCTGCGCCCCTGCCACCCCGCGTCCTCGCTGTCCCTGCGCGCCGCGGCCACCCCAGCCTCTGCCCTCGCCGTTCGCTGTGGTCCAGACACCCGCACGCCTCACACCCTAGCGCCACCTCGTCGTAGAAGCCTGACCTTTGACCCCTGCGAAGGAGTCCCGACTTTCCTACTCTCCTGCTTTGCTCTTCACGGTACTTACTACCGCGTACATCATAGGGGTTCACCCCGCACTACAGCGTACGGTCCGGACGCTGCGATTTTGTCTGTTCTGGTCACTGCTGTTTCTGCAAAACTTAGAAAAGCTCCTGACGACCCCGCAAACAGCAGGCACACAGTAAGTACTTGTTGAATAAATATCATCGGAAGAATGAGGTCATGTCTGAATGGGAAGCTGCGGGCCCAGCGGCGTCTGCCTTGCTGGGGAGGGCGGGAAGAAGGGCTCTGGGGCAGGTGGAACAGCCTGTGCGAGGTCACCCGAGGGGCGGTCAGTTCGCACAGCGGGGGTCGGGAGGGGACACAGCCCAGGGTGAAGAGGCAGGCAGAGGCCTGGGCGGCTGCGCCTTGAACCAAACCCAGACATCTCTGAAGTGGTTTTAGTCCCCGCACCCACAAACAGGTAGGTCCCTCCTGGGGTCGGTCTGAGCCGGTAGCTCTGAGGAGGGGTCCGGGTGAGGTCTCCACCGCCCGCCTGCCCGCCGCCTGCTGTGCTCGGGATCTTTTTTTGTCCCCACTAGGCCGTGGGGAGGACGTCACAGGTCCTTAGCAGTCACTGAATGGTTCTTAACAGTAAACAGCTGGAGCTGAGGGAAATGGAAAGTGCCACCAGCTGAGGGGGACGGACCTTGAGGCAGGTAGAGAACAACTGTAGTGTTCAGTGTGTATTTTCCTACTTTCTGGAGTGAATACTCTGCGAGCACTTAGGGCACCCAACCCTTGGTGCTCTTCTGGAAGAAGTCTATGGGGAGCAGAGGACAGTCAGATGCAGGCACCTGCCCTGAACAGGCTGATCTCGTCCACTTGAGAATGAATACGTTAGTCTAAGAGCTAAGCCCCAAACATTCTGTAAATTCCTGGACATTCAACAGCCTGATCATTCTCAAAGATGTATTTGTTAAATCCATCCAGAGACCCTCACTTCTTCACCCACAGATGTTCACAGATATTCACTGCTATGGGCCTGGCCCTGGTGGTGACAAAACAGACGAGGTCCATGTGTTTATGGAACCTACATTTTTGTGGGGTAAGACAATCAGCAAGCGATAAGCAAAAAACCTCAATTAATAAATGCTACGTAGAATTAAAAGGGGGTGAGATACTTCGGTGTGACTGGGTATCTACCTCGGATTGGGTGGTCAAGAAAAGCCTCTCCATGCAGCTGAGATCTGAGTAAGACGGAGCTGGCCATGCTGAGATCAGGGGGAGAATATTCCAGGTGGAGGTAGCAGGTGGCACCACAGCCTCAGGTAGGAGTGAGCATTATACATTCAAGGAACGACAAGGCCTGCAGGTCCACGAGGAGTGTGGCGGGAAGTGAGGTTCAGGGTATCTGGGGCACAGGGTGCCGTGATCTGACCCCTGCTGTGTGCAGGAAGGGAGTCCATTGGGAGGTGTGGGCTTGGCAAGAGCTGGGGGCAGCCTGGACTAGAAGAGTGACAGAGGAAGTGGACAGGAATGGACTGATGTGAGATATGTCTCAGGGGTGGAGCGGATGGGGTTTACTCATGGGCTGGATGGATATAGAGGTGAGAGGAAGGCAGGAATCAGGATGACTTGGAGATTTTGGCTTCAACAACTTAGTGAATGGTTGTGCCATTTACTGAGCTGGGGAAGATGGAGAGAAGGACGGCTTTGAGGGAAGAATCAAGAATTCTGTTCTGGACATACTAATATTCAGATGTCTGTTAAATATCAAAGTGGAAATGTCAAAGAAGAAATTGACATGGAAGTCTGGAGTTCTGGGGTTGGGTCAGGGCTGGAGACAGAGAATTGGGAGCCAGTAGGGCTGGGTAGGTGCTGAGGTGCAAGGACCAGGGGTTGGAGTGTGGTGTTTGAAATAAAGATATCAGAGGAGGTGTGGTTCCTGGCGAAGATCAGTAATGAGCCATGGGAACGGGAGTGAGTGGCTGGGGCAGAGGAGAAGGTCCCAGAAATATGCTGTCCAGGAACAGAGGGGACAGATGCTGGAGGGTCATCCCTGTGAAGGTTGATGTTGCCAGGAAAGGTGACAGGAGTAGGGGCCAAAAAGAAGATTGTAAACAAGAAGCTGCATGGTCATGGAAGAGGTACCTCCCTGCAAGGGTTAAAAATTCCTGCTCTTCTCCTATGACACTGGAGATAGGGCTGGTGGGAGGAGAGAGCTACAGATGGGAGGACTCGGGAGCGTGAGAGCAGTGCATTCTGGGGGGTGCTGCCCGCCCAGTGTGAGTCCCGCGTTTCTAGGATGCAATACGGCAGCCGCCGGTGCAGAAACCAGATGGGAGGCTGGTTGGGAACCTTCCAGCTTTGGGGTATTGCTACCACCAGAGGAGGCCGCTTTGAAGTCATGCAAGCCTGTCGGGACAGGATGTCTGCAGAGCCTGTGGGAGGGAAGGGGGGAAATTCCTGGAGGAAGGCAGATGACGAGGAGGAGGGGCCGCACCTCCTGAACAGGCTGCACTCTGCAGGAAGCCTCAGCTGCCGAGAGGAAGCACACGGGCCTTGCACGGAGCAGAGCAGCCTGCGCGTCACCCAGTTCTTTCTAGCTTGGTACTGTGACCCTTTGCAAACCCTTCTGGAGGCTGAGGCTTGCGAGAGGCTTTGCCCCGATGGCATGGCAGCCCAAGCCTCAGGGAATGCTGCTCCCCAGCTTTCTTGAAACTTCAGATAAGATTCACCAAGGACTGCAGCAACAGCAGCACCCAGTACCACGCACGGGGTTGTGGCAGGTGGCAGAGAAAGTGGAATTTTCTCTGGAGCCTCCAGTTCAGGGAGATGGTCCCTCCAAGATTTTGTGATGACAGACACACACCAAGAGGAGGGCAAGAGAAAGGACAAAGAAGAGCAGGCCTGGATTCCAAAGGGCACCCACACCACGGAAGGGCCTGGTCAGCAGCCCCCTTTCCCTCCTGTTCAAGGTTTTTAGGACACCCGTGTCTTTTCTACTTACCACCGACTTGCGAATGCTGACACGGGGCTTGGGGATGGGTTTGGAGGGTTTACTTTCAAAGCTCTCTGGAAGTGTGGAGGAGTGTCCCCCTTTCCTTGCTTGTAGTGCTAGCTGGTAAGCGACTTCAAAGGCTTGTCCTAGTGTCAGGATGATTTCATAGGCTAAATTCTGCAAGGAAAATAAAATGAGAAAGCATTTACCACAGGCACACTACAAACAGGAATGAGGGAATGGCTGAGGAACACCCGGGGAGGTGAACTAACAGGGACCTCGAACTGCTGCACCTGAGGTGGCACTGAGCCGGTGGAATCTAGGAGGAAGGGGACGCTCCAGGCCCCATTCAGAGCCTACACAAGGCACTGGTCACGGATGTGACATCCCTGCTCACGGCCACACTAGGAGGCAGCTCCCCAGTTAATCCCACGAGGAGCAGGGCCACAGCCCATAGGCCCAGGAGCTCCACGCAAGGCTCCCCTTGTGGAAGGTTTGCTCCCGTGGACTTGGAAGGGCAGGGGGTCCTTGTGGAGTTCCAGCTGAGTCTCGGAGTCATATTCTCAGCCAGGCCTGCCAGGATGATCCCACACACACCACGGGAGGTGTTCCTGAGGAGCTTGGGTCTTTTTACCTCAAACATCTGTGATTCAGGGAACATCTATGAAACACAATCACAATCTAATTTGGGCTGAGGGGAGAGGCATTAGTCATGCTGGTGTGGCGTCTCACTGTTAAAGCAGCCAGCATGCACACAGTGCTCAGACAGCACCGATTATCCAGAGCTTTCTTGAGGCATTTGTTCTCCCTGTGGGTCCACTCTGTATGTATCATCACATCAGCCAGAATGTCACGCCAAGCAGTGCCCGCCCGCGAGAAGGCTGTTTCCTTAGGCCCTTCAATAATCAGTCCTTCTCTCAAGATGATCTCTAGCTTTCTTTTCTCCACACAGGTATCCTTGATTTCTGCCTTCTCTTCCAAGCACAGCTCCATCCTGTTTTCTCTCATTGAGAAAACACGACTGTCTGACCCCAAAGAAGCAGGGTCCCCCCAGCATTTTGAGTCACAGTGCATCGAAGAAGTGGATGCATGCTGATCACAGGGAATGTTCTTAAAGTCACTGCACCAGGTTTTCATTCTGATGAATGTCTCTAGAGTATTCGTGGTTTCTAAAAATCACAGGAACAGCATTCTGCCTTTGCTGATTTTGCAACTAAGCCCTCTCAGTTCCTACCCTCCTCTACCCCAGTCAGGCACACTGGGAGCCTAACTCCCACATTTCTAGGGAAGAGTGTTTGGGATCATTCCCACTCGGTGAGGATGGAGAGGGAGCTGCAGGACAGACTTCCGAAGCCATGTGGAAGAGGCCCGTGGGCTCTGGACTGACCAGATTTCAGATCAATGCTAGATCAATTGTCATGGTCTTAGAACTCAGTGGAGAAAACGCCACTGAGCTCAAGAGTTGGTTTGGCAGGGGATGTGTCTATCTCCTTTGAACTACTTGTTAGGAATAATGGCTCTCCGAGACAGATGCTGCTTGTGGGAGATGCTGACCTTGCACTGTGAGCTGAGCACTTCCCTGAGATGAGCACTGAGCCTGTGTTTGCCTCCAGGATGAGTCAGACCAGCAGATTAGTAACACACCAACAAATGATAGCGGAGGAGGACTGGGAGACAGCTCTGACCATCACTGCACAAAGAAGGCTGAGCCCTCTCCACTGCCCACACTCAGCGCTAGCATCAGTGTCACCTTCGCTTCTCAGGGCTCGCGTGGGTCCCCTCAGAAGGGCGGATGGGGCTTCAGACTCCTGCAGTCTCAGAATGAGCTGCAGGCTCTGGGTCTGGCTCACCACTGCTGCAAAAGGTGGCTGATGTCCCCTGCCAGGGGCATGGAACAGATATTTGTGCTCTGGATGGGAAATTGGACTAAGGGAAAGGTGTGAGATTCAGTGATTTTATAACACGCAGACTTTAGATGCTGGAATAGTGGAGCTTAATGAGTGTGAATTCCTTTATCATTAACCTAAAAACAAGCTCCTGAAAGTGAGATCTACTTAAAGCGCCAGCGTCTTCAAATGAAAGTCAGAGATGCTCATATGAGCAAGTGAGATTTTTCACAAGACTATTATGGGAAGCCTAAAGGTTTTGAAAGAATATGGGTTAGAAGTTCTGCCCTTTTATTTTTAATTAGTTCCTGGTATGAGGAAACTGCTCAAATAAGACACAGAGACCAGGCTATGGGACTGAGGTTTCCTGTCAAATGGCTTCTCTTGGTTTGGCTTGTGTTCTCCTTGATATCTTGCTTTTGTTTTATTTTAGAATGCCCTAGAGTACTCTTCTTTTATGATTACACATAGTAAAGAGTTGGACATTGTTACCTTTCCTATCTTTTCTGTAGTCTTAATGTTTGAAATACGGGTGCTGGTTGTCAGGGAGGGTCCATGGATGCCGAGATGCCCACTGAGTGCTCTGCCTGTCCCTACATACTAGGGCCCCTCAGGGACAGATGCTGATCAGATGGGACCTAAGGACACACATTGGCCTGGAGGATGAGGCCTCATTTGCAGGTTCATTTCTCCTGCCTCTTCTATTAGTATCCCCGCTATTTAAAATGAGAGGAGAATTGTTGTCATGAGAAGAGATGCTACTAGGACAGGGCTGAAGACTATATTGTAATATCAGAAAGGCTTAGGTGACAAGCCCCACTCAGTCCTTCCTTCAAGGCAGCCTTGCCAACCCCAACAATGCTGGCTGGCACCGAAGAGAGCCAGTGATGTTGCCCCAAAAATCTGAAAGCCCAAGTTGCCTCTGCCTTCAATATTTTATCCTCGCAATGTGGGAGGCCCATGCCTGGCATATTGCAGGCACCAACTGAATGCCTGCTTGCTTAATGAATGAATGAGTATCCAAAGGACAAGCTGGAGTAATAACATTACTAGTTATTGCTGTAGTACAGCTACCATTAAACGAGAACTTAATAGGTGTTAGGCATTGTGCCAATCATTATGTTTATCTAATGTAAGTTGTAACCACGATCATGTGCAGTAGCATATTATTATCCTCATTTTACAGAGGAAACTGAGGCTCAGAGAGGTTAAGTAACTTGCCAGACATCACAGAGATGGAAATTTACACAGCTGTGATATGAACCAATATCTGTAACTCAAAAGCCCATGTTCTCGCCCCTACCCATGTGTGGCAGCTTTTTTTCTCAGATGGCCCCATCTACTCTCCCCTTCCCTGCACATGCCATGTTGTTTCCCTGTTGAGAGGTCAAGTCTCTTCCTTGAATCTGGGCTGGTTTTACTGACTTGCTTGACCAGTAGGATGTGGCGGAGTGAGGTGCTAGGACTCATGAGGTTAGATCGTAAGGAGTCATGCAGCTTCCTCCTGGGCCTCTTGGAACTCTTACTCTGGGGGAACAGTCATGTGTCAAGAGTCTGACCACCCTGAGATCACCACAAAGAGGGGCTGCCTGGACGGGCACAGCAGTTCCAGCCAGCCCAGCCCAGGGTCCAGATTTGGGAGTGAAAGAGGCAAGCAGGACACTTGAGCTCCAGCAGACACCACATGGAGAAGACTCAAGGCCCCACAGATGGCCCCAGCATCTTCAGCCATCTGGGCCACCCCAGCTGAGACCCCAGGGGTCGTTGAGCAGAGAAGAGCAGAGCTTCCTTGACCTGCCCAAATGCCCAGCTTACCGAATCATGAACCTAATACTATAGATATCGTTCCATGCTGGTAAATTTTGGGGTGGTTTGTCACACAATAGGTAACTGGACCACCATGTGATGCAAAAGAAGGCTGGCTGGACTCCCATGCAGGCAGCATGAAGAGGAAGTGTCAGCCTGAGCCGTAACGAATAGTACTTAGCATAGGGCCCTGGCTGTGGGAAGCAAGCCAATGCCTGTGACCCATCCTGGTTGCAGGGTCATAGTAAGCACTAAGGTGTCCTTTCACATCTGAGGCTCAAATCACAGAGTTACAATATCCTTTTAAGTTAGCACAGTCACACTCTCATCTCTAGTTACCCCACCCCTTGGGCATAAATCCAAGCTTGTGGAGCTTTTTACATTCATTACCTTGCAGCTCTTCAATGCTGTGACCTGGCCTGTCTCCAGCCTTGGCTCCTTCTGCCTCACGTAGCTTATTGGAAGATACTTACTTGCCTTGGCCTTTCTAGCATAAGTCTCTTGAGATGCATTTATTACGGCAATTGGCCTTGAGGAAGTATTTTCTACCTTACACAGACCACCAGTGATAGAAAGTAGCATGTGTGTGCACATGTGTGTGTGTTTGGTGCAGGCACAAGGGGTGATGACTGGAAAGGGCATACTCTGAGCCTCAGTTTTCTTATCTTAAAATGGGGATAATTCCACATGCAGTAGCCACCATACTGGATTGTTTTGAGAATCACTAATAATAATATTTAACCTAATGACAATACCAGCCAACATTTATTATTTACTGTGTGCCATGCACCATGCTAAGTGCTCTACATGGACTATCTCATTTAACCCCAACATCTCTATGCTAAATCCCAACATTTTCATTTTGCACATGAGATAATTAAACTCAGAAAGGTTAAAAAACTTGCTTAGGAAGTCAACTCCTGGTGGAGCTGGGATTTGAATCTAGTCATTCTGATAGGCCATGCGTTTGACCACTACACCTCAGAACTATCCTTGAGATAAAATAAAGGCTTCTGTAAACTGTTAATGTTAAATAATGAAGCTCCCAGGTGACCGATCCAACTTGGCTGGGGAGAGGGTACCGAAAGGCCCATCTGCCTGGGTCTCATGCCAGCACCAGTTGGGAGGCAGCCTCCAGGCAAAGGTGTCCTTTGTGACTTTACATGAACCATCAACACAGGGATTCTCAACCCTGGCCTGCCCCGAGGATGATGGAGGGACAGGGGCAACACTCCCATCTCCAGCAGCGAAGGGCGGGGAGGCCCAATTCAGTGGGGAACAGCCCCCCAGGGAACACAACAAAATCTCCTCCTCCCTTCCCCAGGGATTTTGATCTGTGAATTAAGAATTGCTACATTAGAGGAACTTAAGGAAGCATCATGTCTTAAAGATAGATCCTAATTGTAATCAGGGGATGCAAACTTGTTTTTCTTATGCAAATGTGCAGGCCAACTTATATTTACTGTGGGCTCCTCAAGGCAGCTGGGGTTGCAGTGCAACATCACCATGGATATTTACTGAGCTCCATCCATGTGTTGGGACTGTGTCCCTGGTGCCTGGCCTGTGCCTAGCCTATAGAAAGTGTCCAGGAAGTGCTCACTGAATGATCTGGGGGAGTGAAAGGACCCATCTAGTCTTTTGTGAGTTCCAAAGGAGGCTCCTGGAGAGCTAAAGGGAGGTCCCCCACTGTCCTCCTGCATCCCAGTCATTGAGGCTGCATCCCAGTATATTCATCAATCTGCTATTAGAAAAACTGCATCACAGACTGTGGGCAATCTGTGCCCTGGGAAAAGCTCTGGCCACTCAGGTAATTAATTTGTATTAACTGCACATCACTAGGATTTTTCTGTGTCTTAGTTTGAAAATCTTTTAGGCTAAAAGGTTCAATGGCATATGGACAAGGACATTCACTACAGTGTTTAATATTTTCATTACTAGGAGACTGATTAAGTGAACTACATAGATCCATGTAGTGGGATACCAGACAGCCATTTAAAATGAAAACTGAGTCATTTAAAAAAACTGGTTAAATGACTGTACGTATGTAAAAATATATGAACATATACATAGATGGCATCTAAATATGTACATAGAAAACGGGTGTATATCAAAATGCGAGTAGAAGTTATCACTGAGGGTTGAGATTGTGGATTTTTTCTCTTTATTCTTCTTTATATATGTTTTGAACTTTATTTAAATGAGGATTAATAATTTTTACAGTCATTAAAAGCAACCTTTCCATTTTGCTAATTAAAAACAAGAAAAATTTTGAGTTCAAAATCATCTTATTCATTCTTCATGCATTACACTGGGATTCTGAATATCTTCGTTCTTTGGCTGAGAGGACTGGTTACTTTATTCTAGTGAAATCCAGGCTCCATTTGCAGGTGTGATCATGGCTCACCTCCATGCACCAGCGGCTGGCCATCTAGTTGGCCAAGAATCTTGTTTAGGCTCCTCAGTTTTCACAATGGAAGTCAATTCTAACATCTGCTCAGTTGAATTTTAAAACACCCAGCTCTTCCTTTAACCTGCAAACCCAATAACTCTACTCCAAGCACACAGCAAACAGTCAATCTTCTACAGTCCAACTTCTACCCAACCCAACTGAAAAATGTTATGTGGACATGAACTTATGGACATGCAGTCAATCTACTCTTTTCAGTATGCTAGGTTTGATCCCTGCACCAATCCAAACCGCCTGTGAACTTGAATTATATTGCATTTCCTCTCATAGTCATGATTAAGCAGTAGCAGCAACAGCAGTAGCAACTACCACATGATATTACCTCCTACATCCTAGGAGCCAGGCTAAGTGCCTTCTGTGGATTATCTAGCCCTCACAACCACCTTATAGAGGAGGAATTATCATCCCCATTGCCAAGACTGAATGCCCTTCCAAACTCATCGAAGCTTAAATCCCCACTGCAACTGTTGAGGGTGGAAGTGGGAAGTCCTATCATGCTAATTGAAAGGTGGGGCCTCGAAGAGGTGATTTGATTGTACGACCATGCCCTAGTGAATAGATTAATAATGGTGGTCAGGGATGTGGTTCTGAGGGCTTTAAAAGGCAAGTGCACAAAGAACTATCTCTCTCTCTGCTCCTTCATTTTCTGCCATGTGATTCCTTGAGTTGCTGTAAAGCCACCACCAGAGAAGACACCTCACCAGATGTGTTCCCTGGACTTTGGACTTCCCAGCCTCTGAAACTGTAAGCAATAAATTTCATTTTCTTTACAAATTACCCAGTTCCAAGTATTTTGTTATAAGCAACAGAAATGGAATAATAAACCATTTTACATGTGAGAAACTCAGAATCAGTGAAATTGATTAATTTGGCCAACTTTACAGAGCTAGTAAATGGCAGAGCCAGGATTCAAACCCAGATCTGACTTCAGATTAGCCAGTGTTTTGTGCCACTGTGCTATCCTGCCTTCATGGCTTTCATGAGTCTGCTGGTGTCCCGACCCCACTTTCATTAAGGGACCCTCTAAGAAACCATCTGTGTTTTGGAAATTCACTGGATGAATGTTGGCAGACACTAGTACACAATATCCTCTCATGGGGATGCAGGACAAAAAGTTCTTTTGTACCTAAGTCTCACTGAAGTTTTTTTCCCGAAAGGAAGGGCTACACTCTTCTTTCAGAGAAATGGAGCATGTAATTACAGTATTTCCCTATTTGCCTTGCCTTGACCTCCAGGAAGCTCAGAGCCAAAAGCTCAGAGCCAGAGATCAGCTCTAATAACTATACAGAAGTCTGTGGTCTGCATATCAATGCTGAAGCTTTTTCCCTCCTGTGGATCTTCCTTTCAGATTTGTGTGTATCTATATTTTCAGCCTTATCATACCTATTCACTCAGGCTGCCTTAAATCCCTTATGGAATGAGGCATGGTATAACTAGCGCCCGTTTGTTCACTTAAACACTTATTTGAGGGTTTGTTTAACCCATTACTGCCAAACTGGATGACAAGGTATGTCAGACACAAGCCGCCACATCACCTGGTGACAATGGCAAAAAATGAAGTGAGCTGAGAGTGGTGGGGACACCCAGGGAGAAAGGGCCCTTCTGGCTCAGGTGTGAGGCTGCTCTGTACGAGAGGGCCTTTCTCACCTGTCTAGCAGCACTTTCCATTAGCATTAAAACAACAGCCACATTTTTGTGACCAGAATTGAAGGAACAAATGTGTCAGTTCCACAACATGGGAGAGCGACAGGCTCAGACCTGGCTATTCTTTGGCCTCCAGGGTCAGCAGAGGTACCTCCCAAGGTCGGCAAAGGCTCACCCACACCATGAAAAGGGTGCAGACACGGATATATTGAGACAAGGGCTGCATCTGCACATGGGAGCCCAGGATGGAGAAGCCTGGGGTGTTGTGTGGTACCTTCGAGGGCCTGTCATGCCAGTGGGTATCAGGGAACAGAGACCATGAGCAAAGTCCCTGGATCACCTGCAGTGGGCTAAATGCACCAGGGGCTACCTACCTATGGCAACCATCACTGCCACTGAGGAGATGGCACTGAGAAGTGGGCCTGGTCCAGGTGGCCTGGTGGTTCCTTTCACCATGCGAGCTCCAGGTTTCTCTGATTAGAAGCTATCGGCTGTCTTTTACCCAGTCAACCAAAGCTTCAGCTTAGTGATGCATGTACACTTGCTGCCACTATCTGAAGGCCAGACTGCAGGGCTCAGCCAGTGCTGAGAGAAGGGCTGCTTTTCATCTCAGAAAACATCCTCACTCCAACAAGCAACCCCAAAGCTCTTCCAAATGGCCAAGTATTTTGTCTATTATGAAATGGCTTTTGTTCTTGGTAGTACACCCACCTCCCATCTCCCACCTTTGCCTTATGAATTACTCATTCTTGAAGACCCACCTGGAGCATTGGATCCTCCAGGAACCTTCCTTGAGTCCCCTTTCCTGTCCCCCAGGCTAAGTTAGGTGGCCTCCTTTGCAGCCCCAGACCACCTTGGGCACGCTGACTTACTGCATGGCATTGCTTATGACGTTCTCTTTCTGCTCTGATTTCCCCAGTTGACTGAGCTACTTGAGGGGCTTGCGTCTCATTTGGCTTTACATCTCTAGCGCTTGACTATCCTAGGTGCTCAACAAATGTTTGTTGGATAAACTGAAGAAAAGAAGCTGCCCGGTAGGTCCCTAAGATAAGGGGACTTGCCCCTTCAGGATAAGATAAGGGTGAGTGTGGATGACCAGAGCCTATTCGTTCCTGTCATCTCTCCCCAGGCAGACCTGAGGAACACATGCCAGCCATGCCACAGGGGGCCTGAAGACAAAGCAAAGTGTTGTTCGATCTGGGTCCTCAGTGGAGTCTCCAGAAAGAAGCCGCATTTCTCTTCAGGCTACATTTTGCTTGTACTTCTTGTTTTTTAAGACCTGGGGTAAGCCGCATCTACAACTTGCTTCACCCACGTCCTGAGGCAAAAATAACTTTGAGAATATTCTGAGCAATGTTCACAGAATTCATTGACATCTCTTTAGCTCTACCTATAGTTAGTTCTCTCAAGTACCAGCCAGAAATTAATCTTTACAGATTATATTTTTAGAGGTAAATACTGCCCAATCATAGGTCTTCCGCATTTAGGAATAAATATCAGCAATTCTGCTCAGATGCCTGTCTGGGCCAGGATGGACATATTAACTGGCCAAAATTCAGGTAGCTTCTTTAGGGCTAATTTGAACTACCTACAAGAGTCATGAAATTACTGTACCCTCTTCCCCCCAATTAAAAGAGATGCAGAACATTTTGAAAATACAGAGAATAAAGAAGAAAATTAAATTTATTTATAAAATTCCACTGTTGGGATATAGCTACTGCTAACATTTTCATGTATTTTCTTTTTATATTTGTATTTATAAGCTAAATGAATATTTATATATGTGAATTTTAAAACAAAATTAGAACCATACTTTCTGTGAAGTTTCATAAACTGCTTTTTCACATTGTATCATGAATGTATGAACGCAACATTACATCATGAAGTGTGTTTATATGCCATTAAATGTTCTTCAAAAACCAGATTTTTGAAGGTGGAAGAGCATTGCATTGTATCTGCTACGGTTTGATTTCATGCCTGACTCCCCAAGTGCAGGAGGCTGGGCCTTGCTTGCTAAATCATGACTTGCTTCCTCAAGCATTCTAGGTTCTCTGTGGAGATCACACACTGTGGCCCGTGGTCACCTGTTCTCCTGGAACCTCAGCCTAGGTTGCTGGCCAGCAGGCCTATCCCACTCATCCTAGAGGGACTGTCCTGCCAGGGCATAAGGGAAACCCAGTCTTGATCCTGTTACTTGGCAAGGATTTGAGCAAAGGGTGTACAGGAGAGACATTGGCCAGATTTCAACCTCTCTCCCTCTTCAAAAGTAAAAGCTCCTGTTGGAAGCTGCAGAAAACTCTTGACTTACTTGTGAAGCCTTGAAAATGGGCCACTTGCCAAATTCAAACCCTTTTTATGTTAACTCTTGTTGTCAATAATCTTTCTCAAATGGACATGTCTAATTCCTTGGTTTATTTAGTAAACCAGTAAATATAAATGGCTTTTTCTTTGCTTATCGCTGATGCTGCCTAATGCCCCAAGCTTATCATTCTGAAGTGGATTAATGAGCTGTCATGCCTCCCGACCAACCACATGTTCATGCAAACTAAACATTCAGCTTCTAGCCTGAGAGTCCCTCCTCTGGGACACCCTGCCCTGCTGGGTGCTGGCACAACTCCAGGGTAGCATGGATGGGATTTTATTGTAACTATTTGTTTATGCTTCTGCTCCTCCAACTGGACTATGAGCTCCCGGAGAGCAGGGGCCTCTGCCTGACTATGGTAGGCACTCAGTAAATACAGGAATGTATTTTCTACAGAATTTGACTTTTTGCCTCAGGTGTGGAATACTACAGCAGCAAATGTATATTGTAAACTAAAAAGTAGGCTGCAAATCCTCACACAGGGTCTGACGACAAGAATACAACCATCACTATAACTGTTACCCCACGCTCCCCATCCTGAGCAGTTAAGATTTACTGAATATGATGTTCTGGAAATAGGCATGTGCCACTTTGTTTAATCCTTACAATAACCATAGGAGGTGGGTACTATTATTATCTCTATTTTACAGATAAGGAAATTGAGGATTAGAGGCGTTCTTGCCCAAACTGTGAAGCTACGAAGTGCTGATCTGGGATTCAAACCAGGCTGATTCTAAAGACCACACCCCTAAACATGACACTTACTTTTCAGTTATTTAGGAGAGACATATAATGGATACACGTATAAATGCTGCAAAGCAATCTAACTGTGAAAAAAAGTTTAGAATGCCCACTTTCTTTCTAACTTTACAAAAAATGGGATCAATTTTAAAGCACTGATAATTTCTTTTTTTTTTTTTTTTTTTGTCTTTTTTGTGACCAGTACTCAGCCAGTGAGTGCACCGGCCATTCCTATATAGGATCCGAACCCACGGCAAGAGCATTGCTGCGCTCCCAGCGCCGCACTCTCCCGAGTGCGTCACGGGCTCGGCCCAGCACTGATAATTTCTATCCAAAAAAAAAAAAAAAAAAAAAAAAAATAGGGATGAGAGAACAAAAGAAAGTCTATTAATCTCTGAATACCCACCCACCTTTGGTGGCATGATGGCTTGGTTACTTCTTTCTCAGTGATTTATGCCATGGGAGAGGAGACATGGACCCATGAAGGCCTGCAGTGTTAATTTATCTGTTCTTTTTGTGGGGACATGGTGGGCATAGGGCTGGGAGTGCTTCTGTTTTCATTCAGTCAGGGCACCCTGTATGTCCCTCCTGCAGCTGACTTGCTGATGAGTGTCAGCTGGCTGGACGGGCCAGGGAGGGGCTTCTACTTTCCCTGCAGGTTGCTACTTTGTATGTGGAAGACTAGCCAGGGCAAGTGTTACAGTTCAATCTTTAGGGCTCCAGACACTTCTACATCATCTTATATTGCCATTTGTTTTCACAGTATCACAGCCAAATAGGTTGAGGGCCATTTTCAGGTGAAGAAAACGAGAAACAGAATGAGAGAGGCCACCTACCTCCATGTATAATATTAATTTAGTTGTCAGAGGTCAATTAACATCTACAACAACAGCAAATGTTCTTTTGCACCTTTAAGGTCCCCACCTTGTGGGACAACCTCTGCAACATAAGCCGTAAGTAGTTTTCTTCAGGAATCTCAAACTATTGCATTGAAACAATCTCAGTTTAAGGAAGAATTCAGGAATTTAAATTTCATTAAACTGATGGGAAAACTAAAAAACAAACTTATAGCAGAGGCAAAGTCAGAAGCTGGTGTGGGTCTCCCTGATCATGACAATGTGATTGACTCTAGAGAGTCCTTCCCTGTACGTTGGCTTGCTTGGTGCGTGTTGATGGCAGAGTACTATAGAATGCCATCACACAGTTGCCTGACCATGTTTTCCTGCATTTTGTTATTGCTGTTTCTCCAGCTTAGGTCCTTTCATGGCCTACATTCAGCCAAGAAAGCAAAGGGATGAGGAAGCACCGTCTCCCACATGTACCGCCCACCAGCTCCATGACTTCACCAGTCCCTCCGTATTCCTGAGCCAGTCCTGGCCACACCATGTGCTGCACGCTGAAGATTACAGAATTTTGGAGTTGCAAGTAAGAGAAAAATGAGCATGGTTAAAAATATCAAAGACTGCAAACATGTTCTTTAAAGAGAAGTGAGAGTTAGCAAGGGTCTAGCAGCAAAGTCATGGCTTTGAATGCTTATTTAAAAAAAAAAAAAGAAAAAAGAAAACTGTTCATCAACATTTAAAACTATTGAATAAGGCCCCTCTCAGATTTTAAAAGCAAATCCAATACTTCTACAGAGAATGCATCAAAATCTTTCGGATCTACCTATGTCACCTCTATTACTGAGAAATCTAGAATAACTGAGTAAAATATAGAAGACAATACTTTCCAAATTACCTTGGTTATATCTATCTCTTACCTATTGTGGCTTTCTAAGGAAGATCACTGTGGTCTTGGGATCTGGTGGCCACTGAAACACCCACTCCCCCTCATGCAATCACGTCTGTAGAATTCCCCACCACCCATTTGAGATAAGAGTGGTGGACAGAAAAGCTGGATCTGATTTTTAACCTTCCCAACATCTAGTCTCATAACACATCCTTCTTTTCTACACACCCATACTGCTCCTTCTCCTCCTGAGTTTTCACTGTCCAGGAGGTGAAGTTTGGGAAACCTTTTGTTCTGCAGTGGGCGAGATGTGTTTCAGGCCTACCAAGTTAGAGACGTGCATAGAGATGTGCTCCCACGACAGCAAGAGTACAGAATACGGAGGAGGCTCAGTGTTTGCCTGGAGGCATGTACTGGCTTTTTGTTCTCGATAACCCTAATTCCATTTTTTGCTCTGGTTTTTTATTTTCATCTACCTGTCATTTAAAACTGGAAATATCACAAGATAAATTTATCACAGATTCAAAGTAATGGAAATAGGCTTTGAGATTGTCAAGCTTAACATTTTCCAAAATGTGTTCTGTGGAATAGCACCCTTCTAAGATGCTTTCCCAAAAAGGCTGGCATGGCCAAATAACCTCGGGAAGCTCTGCACACACCACCCTCTCCTCACATCTGAGTGTGTTCAAGCTTGGCAGTGTCCCGTAGTATGTAAACTATGTTAAACTCACATCCTAGCTTTTGTAGGGGGCTTTGGACCTCCCTTCCCAGACCACAGGATTTCTGCGGGAAAATGCTCTAAATTTCAAATCTAACTATCTGTAGACTGGAAAATTCCTAGACATCACTGAATTTTCTTGATGATAGATAAAAACATGTGATATATGATGATAGTACATAAAAACATGTGACCCATAAAAGGTCTATAAGGTTAAAGCAGCAATAACTTTCCAATTAAAAATGTATATGTACTCATACATATCATATTGGCTAAAAGGTTAAATGTGTACTTGAAGTATTATAAGGTATTCTTTTTTTTTTTTTTTTTTGCCATTTGGGGCAGCCCAGGAGACTGATCCATATCAAAAGAATTTTAGCACTTCAAGACTGGACTGGATATTGAACTGCCCTACATAAAGATACAAAAACCCATGCTCAAAGAAGCTTTTTTTTTAGTGCAAGCAAAGCTTGTTGCATCTCAGAATTGCTCAAAGCCCCAGGTCAAGGATGGTGGCCTTTGTTACTATTTTTGAAGTCAGACAAACTGTGTTCACCCAGAGAGGATTAAAATGGTGGATTTGTGTAAGATAAGAATCCTTTGGAGCTGATATGAGAGTCCTAAGCTAGTGAACATCTACGTTAAATCTGGATGGAAAGATAAAAGCTGAAGAAATTCACACGTTTTCCAAATGCATCAGGGACAGCATGGTGATCATAAGACTAAACAGTTGACTATTCCCCCCACATTTCACCTCAGTATTCTGGTGTCACATATAAATCACTAACAAACTCAGGGGGAAGATGGCCCACAGACATTTTTAGTTTGAATATAGAACAATGCTTGCGATACTCTTAGGAAGGCAAATTATACATCGAAAACCAATTTTACTGAAAGAAATGCCAGAATATTTAGGGAAAGGCTGGAATTCACCCTGACAAGTATCAATATTAATACTGATGTTCAACAAAAACATCATATAGAGAAGCAAGGTCTGTTGGAGTTGGAGTCAATGTTTTCTTTCTATGGTTTCTTTTTTTTTTTTTTTATTGACTGCATCTACTTTTTCAATTCTTTTACAACAGCAGCAGGAAAACTGTGGGTGATAAATGCACTCTGGCTAACCTTTCTTAGGTCTTTCAGCAGAAAAAGGGTGAGGCTGTCAGCTGACGTCAGCAGGTGAGGCAGGAGGTGGGAAGAGCTGACATGGGACACTTGTTTCTCCCAGGGCACCCTATACACATCCTTTCACTTCAATCCTGCTGCAAACCTGTGAGGTACACATCCTTGTCTCTGTTTCACAGATAAGGAAATCGGGACTCAGAGTAGTCCCACAACTTGTCTAAGATGAGGGAATGAGGAGGTAGCTGATGTGGGATGTGAATTTTGGTCTGCCCGTTCTTTTCTGTGATGACAATCCAACTCTCACAGAGAAAAGTGTTTTATGCAAACCAAAATATATGTGGACTGGATGAAATGTGACTACTTAATGAAACAATTGAGTTCCACAAGAATGGCAAGTTATGTTTAAGGCACCAGAAACCTAATACTGCATGTCATAAACCTTGAACGAGACGACTTTAATCAACACATTAATCCCGTGCAAACAAACGTGTCCGGAGATGCTTAGAACAGCCTTGCAGGACATTGCTTTGCAGTCTTTGCTGTTAGCACACACTACTTCTCTATTATTTTCTTCATGCTTTCCCAAAGAGAAGGAATTTTTTTTTTAAAGGCCCATGAGCATTCTTCCCCATTTTCAGTCTTCAAAAATGGAGAGGGGTGAGCAATGTGCGGCCTGATCTCACTGCTCTGAGCAGCAGCTGGGCCCCCAGGCCTCGGGATGGCGTCCACGTTGGATTATGGTCAGCCTCGGCCCACGGGTGTTTGTCAGAACTGGAAGAGATGGCTTCAGACTGTCTTCTACCCGTGACACTGAACCAGGGGCTGGCCTCTTGAGAATATACTACATTATGATTTCTAATTCTTTAAGTATGAACATTTCAAACCCAGTGAGCAGAGCAGAATAATCAAAGTGGCACTTTCAAATTTTTCTGATTATAAATTATTTCAGGCTTACAGTCATACCTGTTCTTTCTGCTTCAACTAAAGAATGCCCAAGATACTATTTTAGAGATACCCTCAAGCGATCTGTGCTGACTTGAAGGTATATCTATCTAAAAAGAACATTTGTTGTTTTCTTAAATGGTTTTTATTTTCCAAGTTTATAATATATGGACTAGTTTTTAGGCTTAATGACAAGTATGGATATAAGTAGCATAACACCATAACGATATCACCATAAGACTAATTTCTGAATGATACAGAAAACCACAAGTACTGTATGAGGCAAACACGCCTGTTATGCCCTAGTAATTAGAAATGGCTACTGGAGAAACCGACAGATGTCATGAAAGAACAAGGAGGCTAGAGGACTTTTACTGTATTTTGGCACCAGAGAAAGAAAGAAATTTCTCACATCTGAAAAGTGAAGTTAGTAGTTGAGAAATGATAGTCGAGATACAAGGTAGGGGTCGAATTCTAAATTGAAGAGTGAAAATATAGAAGAATCTCAGAAAAGCTGAGTCTGCCCAAATATTTTATACGTGATGTTATGAGCTGAATTGTGACCCCTCAAAATTCGTATGTTGAAGCTCTAACCCTAGTATCTCAGAATGTGACTGTATTTGAAGACAGTGCTTTTAAAGAGGTGACTCATTTAAAACAAAGCCATCAGAGTGGGCCCTAATCCAATATGACCGGTGTCCTTATAAGAAGAGGAAATCAGGACACAAACATGCAGAGAGGAAGGACCACGTGAAGACACAGGAGATAGCAGCTATCTGCAAACCAGGGAGAGAGGCATCAAAGAAACTGAACCTGGTGAAACCTTGTTCCTGGACTTCCAGCCTCCAGAACTGTGGGAAAATAAATTTCTGTTGTTTGAGCCACCCAGTCTGTGGTGTTTTGTTACGGCAGCCCTCGCAAACCAGTACACTTGGTATATCTTAATACTTGGTAAATCAGCCAAGCTAGTATATTAAGTATAATTTGGGCTTTCAATAAAATCCAGGCACATTTAGGGAAACATTTAATCTGTTCCAAGAGAGTAGGTACTCACCACATCGAAGGCAGTAAACACGTGACAGTAGTGGTGATTGGACTTCAAATCTTTTGTGATATAAGCAAATGTTGAGAGGTCTTCTGGGTCCTGGGCAGCACAGGAGATATTACGAATTTCATGCTCGGCAATTATGTTCTAGAAGAAATGATATAAATGACCATTGTTTTCCTTTGCAAATCAGCATATTTTAAAACCAAGACAAGGAATCTGGGAAGCAGATGCTTTCTTTCATTCTAGAATGTTCTAGATCAGCAACATTCAAAGTGCTCCAATGCACTATTCGTGGGCAAATGTATGCCAGGTCTGGAAGGAATGTTTTCTTTTAATTAAAAACAACCTAAAATAGTCATATCCTAGAGCAGCGGTTCTCACCAGGCGCTGGGCACGGAAGCAGTCTGGGTGGCAGGCAGACACTTTTTTAAAAAACAGTAATTACCAAGCATTTTACTGTTTCCATTCCCCACGTCCACCTATACATATGCAGTGCTGCCTCCTGCTGATTCTGTCTGGAAAAGATCTTCTGTCACTTGCTATGTGTGGGAGGAACTCTGATGGGGGGGGCTGTCCAAGTCCCTTGGCATTGCGCTTGCCCCCCGCCCCTGCTCCCCCAGAGCAGAGGCAGCTGTGGGATGAAGCAGGCAGGTAGAAGCCTCAAGGTGCTCTCTCTCAAGGATTCTGTGGAGGCTGAGGTGTAGGGGCAGCATAAGGGAAGCACCACACTGCAATATTTAGGTTTTGGACACCTTGCTTGATTCAGGTCCCTGTGGCTATGACACTTTCCTAACTACACCCACCATGTGCAGTTAGGTGGGTGCTACTCACTGTTGCCATCACTGGTGCTCAGAGAGTTGAAATGCCTTCTGCAGGGCAGGTGGTGGAGCTGGGACTGGAATTTGGGGTCTGACGGTAGAGCTCAGGCTCTTGCAAATGCATCACAACGCCCTTTATCAATCCCCACCTCTCTCCTACTGGTTTAACAGAATTGTGTTTTTTTCTCTCTAGCATGTCTTTGTGCCTTCTTCTCCCCTACCCTCATCCCTGCCCACCTCCGAGAATAACTGGTGGGAGGAAAGGTTTAAGTACCATTGTTCTGAAGCACAAAATAACCCTGGAGTATCATCTTGGCTGCAAACCCTGCTAGAAACTTCTTTGGATACATAGATGTATTTAAAAAAGCAAAAAAATTCACATAATAGTGCCATCATTTTTTATCTTATAATATCCCATTTCTCTTTTTTTACAGTTGTCATAGATCTAAAACCCTCAATGCTTTAGTTACCCTAATTACTTTTTAATTGCACAGTCTTAAATAACCTGTCGGCAATGTAGTGTTCTGCGTATACTCATCAATGCCTAAAAACGCTTATAAAATGTCCTTCCTGCCAGCACCCCCAGCAAGTACTTCATGTCCCTCACTCTACTGAGCTCTGTGGTTGGGAAGCAATTACAGAATTAACACATAAAAGAAAATTAAATTAAGATATTCTTCACTAGGGCCCTGTCTGCAAAACCACATGCAGTGCTCTGTCAAAAATAACTCAAATTGAAATTAGAATACTGTAAACAAGTAATATTCTATTGCAAGATACAGTTTCAAAATAGAAGGTCACGATCCTCTTCTGGCTTTCAGATAGCACTTCTTCAAGAAGAAAACCAAATTAGGAACTAGTGAGTCTTAAAATGAACTTTGAATGGGAAAATCAACATTGTCTTCAAAGGCACGGTGTTAGCAGGTGTGGAGAGCCTTCACTGTCACTTTGATTGGGGCTATCATTACCCTGGGAAGTCCGGGCAGACTTGGATTCACCTGTCCAGGATCCACTGTCACAGGAACTAGAGCATTGGCTCCGATTTTTAACTAAGTTGGCATTCTGTGTTCTCGAGATCCTTTGCCAGCATAAAGTAGATCATCTTCTTGGGAAAGTGTTACAGTGAAAAGTGCGCTGTGATTTTGGTTGCACTGAATTCCCTGAATCTTGCCAATTCTCAGGAGGCTACTTTTGATGATTTTCCATGGTGTGTGGCAGCACTGGGGCCCTGGGCAACATTGCATAGTAGGTAGAGTGGATCTTTGGAGCTCTGTCTTCCTCTCTTTCCACTGCCCATTGAGGCCTACCCTCTGCAGTGCTCCATGTTCCAAAATCAGCTTCCTCCCCCACTGCTGAAATGTTTATTCCTCTGATCCCACGGTCTAAGCTAGGAGGAAAGCAGACTAATAAAAATATTCAATATTTGGGTAAAAATAACTGATATTTAACCATCTGAACTGGCATTTAAGAAAATATGCTCTTGAATTCATATTGATAGCCCATGTAGGGAGGTATTTTTGAACAGAACTTTGTGATATATGCCCAGTGCTAGAATGCAGTGAGGACCTGGGATGTCACTACTGAAATCCCACCACCAGTCTGCCTTGTCTACCTTTGCAGGATGGTGCAGCCAGTTCTCTCTACATAGGATGAATCCAAGACCAAGGATGCTAGATCTGCAGAAACCAAGGAAGAATACATTCTTTCCACCTCCTGTCACGCATCAATTAGTTGTTCTTCCACAAATGAAAAGGTGACCTCATCCTGGGGTACGGGTGATGTGCCTCAGTTTAAAATTGGACTCCTCCTATGTCGGTCAGCCTCCCTTTCTAAGCATTTTCTAAGGAGACCAGAGCTTGCAAAAGACCCAAGAGGAAGTCTGGGGAGGGGCTCACCCTGCCCTTTATTTGCGATAGAAAGTTTGGCAGCTTATGACCCTTCAACAGAGAGAGATGTTGCCCGTCTGTTGCCTTTCATCATGTTGAAAAACAGCTAAAGAGGTGTCTGGCTAGCGGGTGTAGAGCAGAATTGTTTGCTCTAGCTAATTAATACGGTGGTTCTAAGTGGAGCGCAGCAATGCAGCTGGAGATGTGCCTCTCTCGTCTCGGAGCTCCCGCAGGTGGGGCCTTTCTCCCGAGTCTCCTCCTCAGGCCACCCTTTTCCCTAGGGAGAGGCTGCAGTGTCCCCTCCAGAGAGGGGACCCAGAATAGACTGAGGGCCACAGGGCTGCCAGGAACAGCACATGCACCTTCACGTGGTCTTAATGTGACACCATGCTTCTTAGGAGAAGTATGTGCTATAAAAAACAACGTGCACTTGTTTGGGCAAATGTTCCGAATTATTTTGTGCCTAAAAAATAGCACAAGCTTTGTTGAAGTTGGCATTCAAAAAAACAAAAAATACAAAAGCAAAAAACAAACCTCAGCACTGCATCATTCCTAATTTAGTCAGATGGGAAGACTGAGGAGGGAGTTAGTGCAGGAATATGAAATGGGATCCCACCCTCAGTCAAGTGCTGGACGTGGGCATCCTGTCACCTCTTGGAAGACCCCACTGATCTGAAGCAGGGTCTGTAACTAAACAATTGCAGTTTCTGGGCTGAATTTCCTGCTAGAGCTACCTCTGGGTCATGGATTACAGAAAACTGATGTGATTTATCTAAAACATTTTAGTACTAAGTCTATTCCAAGTTCCATTTCCAATTCAAGATCACTTTCTGCTTCTTCCTTCTTAAAGCAGGATTAGTGATTCAATTTGTTCCTAAGTTGCTAGGCAATACATTTATGAGCTTATAACTAGGCACTTAACCCTTCCCCATGAACTCTGCCAAAGCTCTTTATTTATCAGAATAAAAGGAAAGAAATTCTTCGCTAGAGGGTTCATCTTTTGCATAGTCTAAATGGGGGCTAACAGGAAGGGACGAGTAATTAACACATAATTATCCACTGCACTTCAAAGTAATTGGTGGAAGGTAGTTGTGAAGTAACAGAAAAAGCTTAAGTTAGGGAGCGGGAAAGTCACGTTTTAGTGCTTCTCCATGACCGACAGGCCGTGGGAGTGCCGGGCAGCACTCAGTCCAGAGACGGAGGCCTTCAGGTGCTCCAACAGCTCGGTGCAGACTAGACAACCCTCTTGAGCTCATCAGGGCAGGGTAGAGATACAATGGTTGGGAGAGCACTGCTGAAGAATAAAGTACAATGGAAACATAAAGTATGAGTAAGGTGTGTCTTTTGGTTGTGCCTTAGTACCAGCTTAGTGGCCACTAATGCCCGAAACGGTGAGCTCTTCAAATATGCTTACATTTCACAAGCCCTTTGCTTGGAATCAAGGTGGCCCACCAAGACAATTCTCAGTGAGGGAAATCTCAGGCAAAAACAGGACTCTGGAGTTTATCAATCTGCCCCTTTCCTGCTGTGGTCTTGCAGTAGAACAAAGTGGCACCCAAAGATGTCACTGTAAGCATGGCTAGAATCTAGTATCTGAGCACAGTTCCTTTTGTACCAAACTGGAGGAGGATCCTTCTACTGTGGATATTCTGCGACTTCTGCCCCGGCTGGCGTTTCTGAGCCTTCTGCAGTCCACCTCCCCCAGTACAGCCTTACGTGATGTCCTCCTTCTACCCTTCTAAATACGATCTCTCTACTTTGGCTTCCCACATG